>NC_137328.1:61212670-71212670 GCF_965287045.1 Carcharhinus amblyrhynchos | reverse complement strand
CTCATTTGGCAATACGCAATTCAGCTGGATGCCACTTTAATTGGACCCTCCAAGGAGCTGCCCCAATGCTTCAAAAGGCCCTCACAGCCCTCACCAACTGAGCTATGTGTAGATTTATTTGGAGCTGTGTTTTCCCTCCAGATTGCAAGATGGTGGTGATAAGGCCTCACTACTCGTCCAGCTTGGACTGCCCCTTGTGTGAGTGCGGTGATTCTGGGGGTGCAATATATTCAGGTTTCCTTCCCTCCAAGAATTCCTTCCCTTCAAGTCTTCCCTTCCAAAGCTTCATGCCAGTTTAATAATGGTGAATACCCTGGGTAACACCCTGAATGTATTAAGGAAGATTTACTTGTGCCCCATTTGCAGATTATTTGACCCCCTTCTTAAGGTCTGCTGCATGGTGAGCTTATAGTTCCCCCCACACACAACCTGAATCCCTCGAATGGCCATACAGCTCTTTTTTTTAACCATTAAGAGCCTACCCTGATTGTGAGTGTAACAGTCGCAGCCCATTATTGAGCCAGAAAACCATCAGACCAAAGTGCCCTTAGAGCAATCATGCCCTGCACACAACAAGCAGGGCAGAAATGGCAGTTTATTTACATGTCCTTCCCCTCTCTTGTCGAGGATAGGGATAGTTCTTGCAAGGGCAGCAATGTAAATTTAAGTATCTTATTATTGTTGTAGTCCAATTCTGGCCCCAATTCACTTATGCCCCTCTCTAAAACATTCTATCTCATTGGCCTCTTTCTGCACTGTGGAGACTCTGTGATGATTTCATTCTGGCTCTGAGAATGATTTCAACCCGCTTGTCATGTGTCAGAGTGCAATCTCTGTCCACTTTTACATCCTTCCCCAATGGCGGTCTTGCCCTGCAGCCCCTCCTAGAGCAGCCCTGCTTTATTGCTGGTCTGGAAGAGTTTTGCATGCAATCCCCACTTCAGAGCAATGTTGTGCTGCCTGCAAAGCCTGGTGCTGAATCAAGATGCTGCGAGTGCAGCGCAGTGAAAAGTAGATGAATAAACCTCAGCGTCATGAGTGAAGTGCTGGTTGTGAGCTGCATTATACATCTGTGAAACATGTAGGTCTAATTAGATGAACATGATCTCTTGCTCTAACATGGTGGGGAATGGTGTAGTGATACTGGCAAGCAGGCTTTATAATGAGCATGACCTGTATTTCAGGGCGAATGCCTACCAGTGCAGTCATGTCTGGAGGCAACTGATTTGTGCAGAATCCTTGAAGTCAGTGGGAATTCTTCCAGCACTTGCCATACTGCTTCCTATAGATTTTTACAACTTGAAACAACTATAGAAACTACCAAGTCGTTGTGCAATCGTAGCAACGGCCAAAAGAAATGAACCAACATTTAAATCTGTAAATATTTGATGATCGCTTTGAATAGTATTGGTAGTGGGAAGAATTGCGAAGATTTTTCCCACTGTTAGACATATGTTCAATTGTACGAGGTTAAAAGAGTGTTGTCCACTGAAGTGTTGATCTCCAAAATGGAATGCTGGTTGGTACCATGATCTGCCTGTCTGTCTTGCAACCCGCCAGAAGATGTTCACAATGCATGTGCTAACACTAGCACCAATATAGCATCGATTCTAGTTTTCTCCTCAAATGTGCATGCGTGTAACAAATGCCATTTTTCAGCTCTAAGGAAATGGATAGCATCCAAAAAACTGTGTTCTAATAAACCCAGTTTCTCACCTCATTTGTAGGAATCTAGCATATATTTCCCAATGGGGAACTCATGTTTAAAAGACTAGAGCCTGCTTGTTGAATAAATTCTTTGAATACAGAGGGAATCATTGAAAATTCTATTTTCCACTGGACTCTTTGACCTATAATCAAGGAATTTATCACTGTAAATTTCCCAAAACAGGAAACCTCTGAGTTGGAGAAGGAAAAGAAAATGAACAACATTAACTTTTGCTTGTAAAAACACAATATTTCACTCAAACAAATCTAAATGCATTAAAGTAGTTATGGATCTGTCATTTTTTATAGGTTTTGGAAAGAATACAAATAAATAACCTCATTTCGGTCAAGAGTTTCACAAACCACATATCTATGTCCAGAGAGGTCAGGTTGCATTATCAGAGCCAATGTTTAGGGAACCCAATTGTATCTAAAAGTGTTGATAATGTTTAATCAGTTCAAATAAACTTCTGCTCTCTGACATTAACTTGTAGGATTATCTAGATCTGACATATATGTGATTCCAGAGATCAGTTGAACTTTCAGCTTTCATTCTTGAGCTAGGCTGCTTGGTAATTATAAACAGCACTGTATATGTTGGACTTCTCGAGGTCAATATTAGATTGTGGTTGGGTTTCAATCACAATTCCGTCACCAGATGTCTCACCTTGGATGCAATTCAATCCTAAACAGAAACACTCACCTCACTCTCAGAATGAAAACAGACAAGTGAAGGCTTGTGCCATCACTATCTACTTGCCCCACATCTTCCCATCTTCCATCTATCCCACTTGGATAGTAGCTGCACAGCCAGAAAACAGAAGGAGAGCAAACCCACTCCAATGCTGAGGAAGAATCACCACTTGATCCGGCATCTACAGCCAACAGATTAAATACCAGCATGGGCAAAGTTTACAGAACATAAGAAATAGAAGTAGTAGACCATTCGCCTCTCAAACCTGCTCTCTCACTGAATAAGATCATGGCTGATCTGATCATGGCAGGATCCACTTTCCTGCCTGTATCACCACCAGCCCATCTGTCCTCGCCCTCTCTGTCCACTCCCTTCATCCACCACCCCCTCTCCCTCCTGCCATCACCTTTGACTCCCCAATAGATCAAAAATCTGTCTTAGTCAGACATGAATATATTCAAAGAGCCAATCTCAGCTGCTCTCTGAAATGGTGAATTCCAAAGACTAATGACCCTCCAAGAGAATAAAAATTTCTACCCATCTCCATCTTAAATATGAGATGCCTTATTCTGAAATTGTGCCTCCTAGTTCTAGATTCCCCACAAGGGGAGATATTCCCTCAGCGGCCACACTGCCAAGATTCCTCAGAATATTATATGTTCTAATAAGATCACCACTCGTCAATCTAAACTCCAATAAATACAGGCATAACCTGCTTAACTTTCCACATAAGACAACCACTTCATTTCGGGAATCTATCAAGTGAACCCTCCCTGAATTGTCATCAATGCAAATGTATCCTTCCATCACTAAAAAGAGAATAAAACTGTACATAATACTCAGGTTTTGGTCTTATCAATTGCCTGTAGAGTTGTGGCAAGACTTTACTATTTTTAAATTCTATCCTCTTTGCAATTAAGACCATTAAACTATTTGCCTTCATAATTACTTGTTGTACCGGCATGTTAACCTTTTACATCTTATGCATGAGGGCACCCAGGTCCCTCTGTACAACAACATTCTGCAGTTTGTCTCTATTCAGATAATATTCTGCTTTTCTTTTCTTCCTACTAAAGCAGACAACTTTGCAATTTCCCACATTATGCGCCATCTGTCAAATTTTAGTTCCCTTGCTTAACCTATCAGTACCCCTTTGCATTTTGTGACCTCCCTTAAAACATTCTTTCCTAGTTATCTTTGTATCATCAGCAAATTTGGCTACAATGCACTCAACCCTTTCATCCGGGTCATTCAGAGATCATAAAGAGTTGAAAGCTCTACATAGACCCTATGTCACCCGCTAGCTATAGTTTACCAACTGTAAGGTTGAGAAGAGATTTTGATCTAATTGCCTTTCACTCTTCCAAACTCTAATGGATACAAACCTAAGTTCACCAACTTCTCCTCAAAGGACAACCCATCTATTCCAAGTATTGGTCTGGTAACCTTCTCTGAACTGCTTCAAATTTATTTACATATTTCCTTAAATAAGGAAACCAATACTGTAAACAATACTTCAGATATTGTCTCACCAATGTCCTGTACAACAGGAGCATAACCTTTTATTTTTGTAATAAATTCTCCTCACAATAAATGACAACACACTATTAGCTCTCTGAATTCCTTGCTGTACCTGTATACAAGCATTTTATGATCGATGCACTAGGACACCCAGATCACTTTGCACCTCAGAGCTCTGCAATCTCTCACCCTTTAGCTAATAAGCTTTTTTTAATTCTTCTTGCTAAAATGGACAATTTCACATTTGCTGACATTGTATTTCATTTGCCAGATATTTGCCCATTAACCTATCTATGTCCCTTTGTAACCTCCTTACGCCCGCTTCACAATTAATTTTCGTACCTATCTTTGTGTTGTCAGCAAATTTAGCAACCATACTTTCATCCCAATCATTTGTATAAATTATAAAATGTTAAGGGCCCAACACTGATGCCTGTGGCACACCACTCATCACATCCAGCCAACCAGAAAGTTAAGTATTTCTGCCAACTCAGTTTCCAGTTAGTTATCCAATCTTCAGTCCATGCTGATGTTGCCTCCTACACCATGACATTTTATTTTCTGCAATGTCCTTTGATGTGGCTCCTTATCAGATGCTTTCTGGAAATTTAAGTACGGTGCATCCACAAGTTCTCCTTTACCCACAGAACATGTGATTCCTTCAAAAAAACTCGAATAAACTTGCCCAACACAATTTCCCTTACACGAAACCATGTTGACTCTGTCTAATTGCCTTCATTTTTCCTAGTGTTCTGCTGTAACACCTTTAATAACAGCCTCTAACATTTTTCCTATGACAGATGTTAGGCTTACTGTCCAATAGTTTTCTGCTTTCTGTCTCTGTACACTAATATGAATATTCAATGAAAAATGAATGCAAAAACACGATTGCTTCTTTCAGTAAAGAAATGACCTGACCTACAGTGTGACCAGCAATGCGTTCCAAACATGATATGTCCCAATACATTAAGCTCTCCGACTAAACCAGTCTCAACAAATAATAATGATGCCAACATGAATAAAGTGAAACCAATATAATGTGAAATATTTACAAGTGAAATTCAAATTTGAAAAAAATGCCATATTTGTGCTGTCAAAAAGTTCTATGTTAAAGGAAATGAAGTTGGGCAGGAAAGTTGTGGTTGTGGTGAAGACCCTTCTTGTTTGACCAGAAGACTTTTTGCTAGCTCAACTTTACCTGCTGCATTGTCAACTGATGGCAAATGTTACCAATGAAAAGCTTCTCCTACCATGTGATCATATGTGTCTCTCATACACAACACCATAATGTTAATTACAATCACATGGAAATGAGCAAATTTCAAAAAAATGGAAGTGGCTTCCACTTTGTGTTTCACTTTTGAGAATGAAATGGCATGGAAAATTCCTGTTCGCTCTGAACTACATAAAGATTTATATTTGCATTCATTTTAATTGGTTGCTTTCATTAATATTCTTGAGTAGTTTATCCACTAAACAAGCAGAAGCTTCCAAGTAACTAACCAATATGAACATATGGGGTGGGGGTTAACATTTTGATTTGACCTTGCATTCGTACTGATGCAAGGTCATTTCAACCTGAAACATCTGTTTCTCTCCACAGATGTTGCCTGACCTGCTGAGTAATTCCAGCATTTCTTTCTGTTCTTATCTCAGGTTTCCAGCATTGTAGTGTTTTGCTTTGGTATCACATTGCAATATTTGTTTCCTCATAAGAATGTGAAGGAATGTTAGTTTTTATGAACCATCTTGAATTTTAATTGCTGCGAATCACTCCTTTCAGGTAAATAGGTTTAATTAATGGGCATCTGAGATTCAAACTTATCATGTTCTGATTTAAAGGACAGTCAATGTCTACGGTGAATAAGATGCAGCTTACTGCAGCACATTATGATGATTTACGTACATTTGTTTTGAGTTCACGGAACAGTCCCATTACTGTTACATGGCCATTCATAAATCACAGAATGTGATCATTTCTAAGTCACTTTCTCATGTTGGATTCAGGTATCCCTTTACTATGAGCTATTTTACATTGATGAATGGTTCATCGGCACATCAATCAAAAAGAGATCTATACAAAACATTGCTATTAGTCTAATTTATTCCACTTGTATTCAGCTGCTTTCAGTCCACTGAAAACAGAAAATAATGACATTTTATGGAAAATGCGCAAATTGTTATTTTGTTTAGTATCCTGAGCAATCATTTAAGAGTAAAAATGATAATATGTCTGGCCTATTTTACCCACTACAATAAGTTAATGATTAAATCACATTTCCCTGGAGGTCAGGTTGCTGGGCAAGCTTTTAAAAGGAAAACAGTGCAACGGTCAAGATGAAGGTACATTGGTCAGGATGAAAGCAATTGAAAGAAAATTAGGTAGACTGGTTACATGGTTGCAAGAAGAACATGGAGCCCAGTTTCTATACAGCATTTTCATCATAATGGAAATGACGTATAGAAACTAAGTAAAACCCCTGTTTAAAAACTAATTAGCTGAAGTGCCTATTGCCAGCAAATAGCTTACGTGATTTAGTTAAAAAACAAGTCACAATCTCACTTAATAACAGATATGTGTTCTGACTCATGATGTTCAGTGATAGACAATGGTCATTGTGGAATCTTAATGCACAATATGAGAAAATGGACACAATTTTCTACGGATTAGCCATGGTAAGCACTGCTGTGCAGAGACTCTTTTATTAATGTACCTATTTTACATTTTTATACCAAATGTAACTTTGTATGAATATATTTAACAAAAATTTAAACATAACTTTGAGCAATGCCAGGACAAAAGGGCTCTGACACATTTCAGAGATTGACCTTCCTGATTATTGCCAATTTTGTGGGTGGGAAGGTCAGGAAACAAGAGGTAATTTGCCTGGTCTCCTCCCTCTTTACAGAGAATCATAGAAGATGGATGGCAGACACACTACAGTGCAGAAAGAGGCCATTCGACCCATCAAGACTGTACTGACTCCCTGAAAGAATATCTTACCCAGACTCTATCCCCTTAACCCCACATATGTACCTGATTAACTCCCCTAACCTATTCCTCTTGGGATACTTAGGGACAATTTAATGTTGCCAATCATTCTAACCTGTACACCTTTGGAATGTGGGAGGAAACTGGAGCACCGAGAGGAAACCCACGCAGACACAGGGAGAAAGTGCAAACTCCGTACAGAACGTCACCCAAGATCAGAATTGAACCCAGCTCCCTGGTACTGTGAGGCCAGTAGTAGTCATGATGTGGATGTGCCGGTGTTGGACTGGGGTAAACACAGTAAAAAGTCTGACAACACTAGGTTTAAGTCCAACCGATTTATTGGATAGTAAACTCACAAGCTTTCGGCGTTTGAATCAGCATTCTAATCAGTAATCTGTAAACTGTCTGTGCTTTATATGCTCTGTCTGAGGCCAGAACTCTCCATTCACCTGACGAAGGGGCAAACCCCAAAAAGCTTGTGAGTTTACTATCAAATAAATTGGTTGGACTTAAACCTGGTGTTGTCAGACTTTTTACTGTGAGGCAACTGTGCTAACCACAGTGCCACCGTGCCATCTCATGCCATACATTGCATTGGGATTTCAATGACTTTCCTGGGAAGTGGTGTTGGTCCTGGGATAATCTAAATATGCTGGCGGGAAAGTCATTTTGAGCAATGGGAGGGAAATCAGCACAGTTCTAATTTGTTCAATGCACAACTGGCGCAGGTGAAAATTAATCTTTTCTAGTCATAAGCCAAATCACCTTAGTTTCTCACAGCCTGTTAGTATATCTATGATAGTTTATAGATACAAAAACCAACCCAATATCTGTTCCTGGAAGGCACATGTTGTCATCTATGGCTGCCTTTTGTAATACTGCGCCTTTTTTATTTCAAGGGCAAAAATAAAATTCATATCACCTGTTTCTTTTTTAAGTACCCTTCATTTCATCTTAAAAAATATGGCCCAGAAATTTATTCTAATGATTTCAGCAGATGAACGTTTTGTGCCTTTCCATGATATTTATGTCTGTTTTTCATCCGTTTAAAATAAATAGGTTAAGTCTGTGCTACAATGTTGGACAGACGAATATCATATCAATGCTTTACATGGCTGGCAATTAATATTCTCAATACTAACTTCTAGGTTCATTCTATTTCTATAAAAATAAGGCACTTGATCATTTTTAAAGTAAGAGTTATTGAGGAAGCACAAATTATTCTAAAAATGAAATTGCAATAATGAGATATCACATAATAATATACCCCTTGAAAACATGTAGCTCAAGTGTGCAGCATTCAAGTTACAATTTTTATAATGACAAAGAACAAAGAAAATTACAGCACAGGAACAGGCCCTTCACCCCTTCAAGCCTGCACTAACCATGCTGCCCGACTAAACTAAAACCTGTGCCCTTCCGGGGACCATATCCCTCTATTTCCATCCTACTCATGTATTTGTCAAGATGCCCCTTAAAAGTCAATATTGTATCTGCTTCTACTACCTCCCCCGACAGCGAGTTCCAGGCACCCACCTCCCCCTGTGTACAAAATCTGCCTCATACATCTCCTTTGAACCTTGCCCCTCACAGCTTAAACCTATGCCCCCTAGTAATTGACTTTTCCACTCTGGGAAAGAGCTTCTGACTATCCACTCTGTCCATGCCCTTGGACAAGGCTTTGACTGAAATTCTCCCAAGAGTCCACTGCTGGATTCAATGGTAGGCACTGGGAGAAGAAAATGGTGTAAGACTCAAAATCAGTTTCACATCATTGTGAATTTACAGTGGGATCTCGCTAAGGCAAGAGGCTGCTGTCAAACTGATTTGCATCTTATCAATGGGGTATAGATGAAGTCTGGCTCCTACTCTGGATTCTCCACAATGCCAGTGGGAAAACACGCCAGTGTAAAATACATTTGGAACAATGTGGCATGCATATTTTGGGAGCTGCCTGAACAATGCCTGGGGCTACCTCCAGAGTTTGGGTTGGAGGTAACTGGCAAATCTAGGCCCTGGGACACCACTGCATTTGCAGGTGGACCTTGCAGATTTTGTGTCCTGGAGTGGGTTCAACTTCCTGCCTTATAATATTTCTGGAGATCCATCTTCAATTGCCGGAGGTCCATCATCCTTCTTCAATAGTGGGTCAGTGAGGTGAGGCACCTTTTCAATATGGCACCTAGACACAACAGTAGACTATGTGCCATGAGGATGGCCCCACCACGAAATATGACATAATATACCCAGGTGCATATTTAATGATGCCAGTGACAGAAGATTTTGTGTATTTTCCCACCTACCTCTGCATTGGGACACACGCCACGTTCCTGCCCTCACCACAGGACTCAGTCTTGCATTGGGAGAATTCCACCCTTTATTCATGCAGCAAAAATACTAATTAATGTTGGTGTAGCAATAATTATTTAAGAAATCTTCTAGTCTGCTCGTTACAATGTAAGTAAGTAGGTCTTTGAATACATCTAATTCCTCAAGTCTGCTTTCTTTAAGCACAGTAAGAGGTCTCATAACACCTTGTTAAAGTCCAATGGGTTTATTTGGAATCACAAGCTTTCAGAGAATTGCCTGTTTATCAGGTGAGTGGAGGACTGGGTTCACAAACAGGACATATATAGACACAGGCTCAATTACAAGATAATGGTTGGAATGCGAGTCTTAAAAGGTAACCAAGTCTTTCCAGGTACAGACAATTTGAGTGGAGAGACAGATAATCACAGGTTAAAGAGGTGTGAATTGTCTCAAGCCAGGACAGCTAGTAAAGTTTTGCAAGCCCAGACAAGGGGATTATAGACAGTGTGACATGAATCTAAGACCCCAGTTGAGGTTCCAGCATTGACTTCCTCAGAAGACAAACATATGACACGGAGAACAGAATATCTTTTGTCGTCCAGTACTTTCCTGGAGAAGCTCCAACACCTTCAGAGCCTTCAACATGTCATTGATGATGATGAACATCTTGCCAAGGCCATCCCCACATCCCCACTACTTGCCTTCGAACAACCACATGACCTCAAACAGACCATCGTCGGCAGCAAACTACCCAGCCTTCAGGAGAACACTGACCCACGACACCACACACAACCCTACCACAGCAACTTCTGCAAGATGTGCCGGATCATTGACAGGATGTCATCATCTCTCATGAGAACACCATCCATCAGGTACACGACACATACTCTTGCAACTTGGCCAATGTTGTTTATCTGACACGCTGCAGGAAAAGGTGTCCCGAGGCATGGCGAGACCATGCAGACACTACGAGAACGGATGAACAGACACCACTCAGCAATCACCAGGCAGGAGTGTTCACTTCAGCAGTCAAGGGCATTCAGCCTCTGACCTTTGGATAAGCATTCTCCTTCAAGACACACGACAATGCAGAATCACTGAGCAGAAACTGATAACCATGTTTCGCACACATGAGGACGGCCTCAACTGGGATCTTTATTCATGTCACATTATCTTTAACCCCACAACTTGCCTGAGCTTGCAAAACTGTCCTGGCTTGAGACAATTCATACCTTTTTAACCTGTGCTTAACCCTCTCTCCATTCACATTGTCTACACCTCTAAAGACTTGATCACTTGTTAAGACTCACATTCCAACCATTACCTTGTAATTGAGTCTGTGCCGAAAATATTCCCTGTTTGTGAACCCACCTCTCCATTCACTTGATGAAGGGACAGCATTCCTAAATCTCGTGATACCAAATAAACCTATTGAACTTTAACCTGGTGTTGTGAAACTTCTGACTGTGCCTACCCCAGTCCAACACCAGAATTTCCACATCATGCTTTCTTTAATATTAATATTTAAAATTACATTGATAAACAAAAGAGTAATATTGGTCTATAAAATTTCAGTGGTGTATTTCCTTTGCATTCTCTCCCCCCACTTCTCTTCCACCAACCCCTTCCCCCATCCTCTCATCCCCAGCCACTGAGTTCATGCTGGCAAATGGGGAATTGGCAGAAAAATGATCTTTAATAGTCCATTGGTTAACCAAGGCATGTCCAACTTGATTTCCAGCTATCTATGCATATGCATATCTTTGAGTGACTGACCCAGCTGTCCTTAAAGGGATTGTCTGATATTCCAACAATCTAAAAGTGTACTGAAGCAAAAGCCCATGAAACCGGGGAAAGCACACCAACTACCATATTGAAATGTTCTCGGTTTGGTGGGAAAACCCTGCACAAGAAGGAAGAATGTCCAGCAGGGGAGCAGACTGCCACAACTGAGCTGATCTGAGATACAAATAGCTCACAAGAAGAAAGGCAAAATAACAAGGTTAAGTCAAATCCAATTATTGGAAGAGCCATTGGAAAAAAAACAAATAACTCTCCCAGACAAAGTTAATGAAACAGAAAATAATTACTGAAGCATTAAATTAGAAGTTGATGGTCAAACTGCAGAATTAAAGCTGGTTACTAGTACAGGTGCTTCAGCATTATCCGATGAGGTAAGGTGGCTTGGAAGTATCACGTTACAGATATCCTTCATCCATTTCAAGGTTCAGGAGGGTCAACACTGAAAGTAATAAGCCAACACTTAGCAAGTAGGAAATACAAGGATAAAAAAATTATTGAACCCTGTAGTCTGTTCCAAAATGAGCCGAATGATTCTTCAGCATTTTATGGAATAGTTGGCTAGAAATAAGCAGTAGATAATGTATGGAAGCAAAATAGACAGGACTACTACAGTGAGATTTGATATATGATGAAGGCCTAGAGGTTATGTGTGTGTGAGATGGAACAAATTGAAAATTTAAATTGAAGGAGAATGCAATTATACAATTATAAATAAATCTAGACTCAGAAATCTTCAACTGCTAAGTGAGAGCAGAGGACTTAACAAACGTAATATTTCTCATTATTTTAACTGCAAAAATTACAAAGAAACATAAAGATGCAATTGAAGATACTTATTGAATCAAGAGATCTCTCTAGTGATCAGAATGAGAACACCGAGTGCAACCTTGAAGTCAATTGTGATGGTTGTGACACTGACTCTAGTAGTTCTGGTGCTGAGACTGTGGAGTAGTTGACTGATGATTCATTGTGCTTGCTTGAATTGTGTCGCCAGACTCAAAAAATGCACATAGCAACTTACTAACATATTGGAGAAGATAAATAACAAATTTTCAAACAGTTCACAGAGATTGTAGAATGGAGACTTCTTTAGGAACACCAGTAGTAATTCTGCACTATCAGCAATAGGTTCTACAAACGTATTCACAGCCCTGTTTCATGATGCTCTGAATTCAAGGCACCTATTTTGGTCTCTTTACTGCCAATTACCAGAGAGAATGGGGTCATATCAGACCCAAAATTGTGAACTAACATCATTGCCTTCTGGGCCTGGCCTACTTGGATTCATTTTCAAGCAGGCCAAGTTAAGTTGACTAGCAATTTTAGTGAAAGCAATTAGCCATGCAAATCTGTGTTCAATGCTATGGAAAACATTCCAATTGCATTGTTTGATTTGTGACAATGTGGCATCTCCATGGTGTCTGGCCTGCTTGCTGTCCATAAGTGGAAAGCAGACATAACCAGCGTTTCTTGAAGAGGGCACCGGAGGCTGTCCAGGGAGTCATACACTACAGGTTTGTTGAGTTTTTTTAGAAGAGGATGAGAGCCCTTGCTTTTTCTGTGTCTCGATCAAAATCTACTGATATTAACTTCCTTGTTCACTGACTCTCAGCTTATTGCATGCCACTCTCATTTTCCCTCCTCCCAACTCCTTCAGAATGGCAAGATGCCAATCCACACTCAGATTTGTCTGGTAGCTTGTTGCTTACAGACTATCAATACAGTTTGAGCTTTTCACTAGTTTTATTGGATGGGAAATGTGAGCACTCTTTTCACCAGCTGCCTGCTGCACACTCTCTGAGTGTAGTGGAAAGTAAAGCAACTGAAGAGTTATTTGTTGACATTGGTGAGATCATTGGCCATTTTGCCACTTAAGTTATGGATTTATTTATTCGTTCCGTTCTTCACATATATGCAATTTGCTTTCTGGGCTAATCTCCCTGTTTATTTAGCCTTGGGGCAGTATACTATCTTTTTTACCCTTCTTTACAATCATGAATTTAGCCTTATCCTAGATTAGACTTCAGTTGATGTAGCTGGTAATAACTTATGCTAATTCCCCAAATGTCCCTGTGGATTTCCAGAGCCGAGCAGCTTTTCACTAAGGAGCAGGCTATTATGTGGTCTCTGTGATAAGGACCTTACGTTAAACATCTTCTGAATTAACAATGCCCTCTTTAGCATAATACATTTTATTTTTAGAGTTTCCAAAAGATACACCATTGAGAGCAGTGATTATGGCTTGGAACGTGCTCTGTGCTGCAACCCAGAAGTTGATCCAAGAATGTGCTAAAGAGTCAGGATTTCGCTGATGCCAAGTTATGCTTAAATTTCTTGTTAATCTTATTAGAATACAGCTGAAAATCAAATGGGCAGAATTTAGTGGGAAAAAATCGAAGGTCAAGGAAAACTCTGACCGCAAAGCCAAAGCTTCTTCTTTAAATATAAATTCCTTTTCCCTGAGACAAAGCAAGGGATGAACACATTTAAAATTTTGATTTTGCAATTTATCATTTGAAATGTCTATTGTCTTTTAATATTTCCATTAAAGTTTTTAATTAAAGCTTGACCCCTTTCCAAAGTTTACCAAGTTAGTTTTGAATGCGCAGAAGAGTTCTGAAAATATCCAGTGCATCTATTTTTTAACAGGAAAGTGTGCATTGCCGCAGGTTAGATAAAAGACTCAAGGTGAAAGATGATTAATATGCTAATTGGGAGTTTTTGTGTGCAGAGAATAAACCACAGTCAACATGTTGGCTTATCTAGGTGATCAAAAAAACACTTCACAACAACATGTTAGAAATCCCTTTGATCTTTCTGGAAAGAGAGACTGAGAAATGTTTTTTTATGTAACAGGATGCGACACAGGCAGTCCATCCAAGCAAAAGCAGGCTCAATGGAAAGACAGTAAGATGTTTCCTGGACTCCAGACCCAGAATTCAGTGGAGCCATTCTGTTTAAATTAGTAAAAATAATCCACAGATGTGTAGAAGTGTAGGCCGGGTGTTCTTTATCTTCTATTATTATAAGAAGACAGGAAGTTGTGATAGAGAAAAGTAAAACAGGTCATAGCTGTTGGTTTGTGTGTAAAGTAAAGCACTTTAATGAATTATTTCAAATCAAGTGCTCAAAGTGCTCTAAAGTGCCTTTAGAGTTGAAGAATTACAACATGTACATAAGGCACAAATGTACAGCCAAGACCACATAGGAATGTTATCGTCACACCATCTTCCAGCTGCATTATTGCACAAGTAGATATATAGCAGTAGGAATTCCTCTTTATAACACGATCAATACCAAAACTGCCTTCCTGCTGTTGTTATTTTGATAGGGGTACAGGCCTGCCAGGACCAAGATGTGACTGGGCCATGTCATTAGTTCAATCAAATTGGGGACTTGAGACGTCAATTAGATAATACAAAAGCTGAAGTTTTTTTATTCATTCTGGAGATGTATGAATTGCTGACCAGGCCAGCATTTATTGCCCATCCTTAATTGCCCTCAAGAAGATGGCGCAAAGCTGCATTTTCTCTGCCAGAGTCCATGTGGTGTAGGCATGCGCACAGTAATGCTAGGAAGGGAATTCCAGGACTTTGACTCAGTGACAGTAAATGAACAGTGATATTTTTCTAAATTGGATTGATGGGTAGCCTGGAAGGAAACTTCTATGTGGCGGTGTTCCCATATGTCTGCCTCCCTTGTCCTTCTAGCTGGTTATGGTTATTGGTTTTGGAGGTGCTGTGTGAGGAGGCTTGATGAGTTTCTTGCAGTGCATCCTGTAGATGGTACACACTGCTGGCACTGTGCATCAGTGGTGAAGGAAATCAATGTTTGTGAATGAGATGCCAATCAAACTTTGTTGTTGATGGTGTAAAGCTTTTTGAGTCTTAATGGAACTTTACTCATCCAAGCAAGTGGAAAGTGTTCTATTACTTTCCTGATTTGTGTTTAATGGATGATGGATAAATTTTCTGCAATAATTCACTAATCTCAGAAAGGATTTTCTTCTATGGTGTTTCTTGGAGTTGGTGCTTCCTTGATGGCCTTTACCTTATCCTCCACTGGATATAAACCTTTGCCACCCACCTGATTGCCTAAGTACATCACTTCATTTGCATGAAAGATGCATTTTACCTCTTCAGGTGTGCCCTAACTCTTGGGAATCACCATAAGACATCTCCTGAGTTTGCCAGGTGCTCTCGTTCTGAAAACACCATGACCAGGACATCATCCAAATACACTGCCACTTGGAGTATGTTCTCTGTGACCCATTGGAATAAGATGCATGCTGACGTTAACCCCAAAGGGCAGGTGAGTGTACTCATATAGACCTATCTGCATGTTTATTGCAACATACTTTCAGAAAGGCTCATCTAATTCAAATTAAAGATAGACGTGGCTCACTTCCAACTTTGTGAATGTTTGACCACCTGCTTTGTAATTTCCCTTCTGTCCATTGTTACTCTGTAATTGAACAGTTTAAAGCAGTGGTTCAGAAAGGCACTGAAGCCACTTCCAAAATCTCAAGTTTTTTTAAATGATTCATGTGGGGCCAAGTCCCCTCTGCCCCATTTTCCTACTGCGACCAGCTTGGCTACATGAGAATTTGTCAGATTTCCTGTCTTCTTCTAAGAACAAACTATATAACCGTATTAGATCCTGGCAGGTTGGCCCTTGATTTAATTAAGGCAATGGAAAAGGTTCAGTGTAACAACCACTTCTATGAGGCAGGCAGCAAGCTTACTCTACTACACCCTGGTCATACAGATAATGTATTAAAGCATGGGCAAACGTAATTTCCTGACTTGAACTATGATACTAATAACACTTTCTGAGGTCTGCAATTAAATCCTCTTTGATACCCAGAGGGGAAACTGTAGGAGAGGGAACTAAACTAAAAGTTTATGCTGTAGCAGCAATTGAGTGAATTCTGCTCTAAACTTAATAACACCGTTCAATTCAATTTGAGTTTGTATATTTTAACCAAAGTATTATTAGTTGAGGATGGAGTCTGACTATTTTTATTGCCAATATATCATGTTATGCACTAGCTAGGTTTTCCAGATAATTCTGATGTTATTGGTTGAACGTCGTCAGTTATTACTTCTCATTGCAGTCAGATCATGAAAGATTTTTTTAAAATCTAATCTGGACTCAGGGTTCTTTATACATTTGTAGCATAAGGAAATAATTCACAGATCCTTAAAGCCTAAAAGAAAATGAGCTACTATCTCATTTGGTCTAGATTAAATTATGAGCAGAATTTTAGTATTTTTCTTCCATCTAGAGTATGAAAGTTAAGGGAAAACTCAAATATTGGCAACACTAAATACACTTGTTAAATGCCCAAAGGTTTCCATCATATTGCAGGACAATTCCACATGGGCAACTCAAGACTATTCAGTTAGCCGAAGAGTCCACCATCATTTTCAGAATAATGATGCTAAAAAATTGTACAAAAATGTACAGCAGATTAAATAACTGTTGATCGACCTTACATTTGTCTGTCTCATTACTATTTGTATACCATTGCTCTGCATAATGTATGCCCCGTGCACTTGCAGAAGAAACAGGACTCCACTTCACAAGTATTAATTAACTGTGCAGAAAGTATCTTGAGAGATTTCTGAGAGATGAGTTGAATCATCGGGTCACAGAATTGATACTGCACAGAATTGTGTTAAGGTTTATTCTGCAATATTAACAAATGGTATGCTGATGGGAAGGAATGGTAGAATCATACCTAAGCAGTCCAGAGGATAGATGCTGAATTCCTGAGTTTTAATCAATGGAAATGAAACTGCAGAACATTATTTCCAAAGCATTACAGTTTCTAAAATGAGAATGACAGCTACGAGTCAACTTTAATTGAACCAAAAGAGGATTTCAGATTGAGCAACTCTTGGAAGCATGAGAACTTGATGAAAACAGTCAGTTCCTCTGGTTACGATCATTCACTGATTAGTTAACTGAGCAGGTACTTTTGACAAATACGTTAATTCTGTGTTTATTAGCAGATTTGTAGCTATAGTATTGATTCACAAGATCAGTCTGATATATATATATATTATGTATATCATCCAGCTATTAATGCTACACTTACTGATGCCCTGTTTCCAGACTTTTACACACACAAGCTAAACAGATGCTTCACTGTAGTATTGAAGTTGCCTTGGTAGTAGTGTTGTCTTGCAAGTAGGTAAAGAAGCCAGATTTGCTGGGGTAGAGTGGTGAGGGACTAACGGAGAACAGTTTTCTCTCATTACCGTTCTGAACTGAGAATGTCAGGCAGACGCACCTTAGAATGAAACTGCAGTCTGTCAGTCAGCATTATGACACAGGCTCGCCCAGCACTGGCAATCACTAAAATCACAAGAATTTCAGCTTTTGTGCTAACACATCAGTGTTAGAAACCCAATAAACAGTTATACCGTGTTCAATTGGGTATCACTGAGCAGTGATATGATTAATAACATTTAATGAGCAGGGGAAATGACCCTGAAAATAGTTTTAAAATTGTGAAGTACTGTTAAATGATCAGTTAATTGATCTTTAATGCAATTTGTTTTTAATAATGATTGTTTATAAAGCAATTTTTCCAAATATTTTAGTTTATTTCTTCGCTCATGTGTATGTCCCAACCTTTAATTGGAAATTTTTAAGAAGTGATTTTATTTTAATGCTTTGGATTTCTTGTTTGTCTCTATGAAAATCTTTTAATGTGACAGCCTGATTATATCAATGCTGTTCTTCACTGTAGATACCCAATAAAGAATGCTTCAATCAACTGCAGCATTACTGAACAATGTTAGATGGGAACATTTTTCCAGAGAAGGAGGCAGATCTCTCAGTGAGAATTACTTTGTCATCAGTGGCGAGTGCTCTTGCTTCACCACCTTGCCGGAGGCCTTATGGTGCAGTGGTAGTGTCCCTACCATTGGACTCGGGACTTTGGGTTCGAGTCCAACACCTTGACTTGAGGCATTGGCCAAGAAAGGAGCATTCAAGGTGGTTGAATGGGCTGAGAATCATTTGGGAATCCTTCCACCACTCACACCCACTTTTCCACAAAGGGTAATAAAAAAGCAGTGTGGATATGAAGACATCGCTAAAAAAAACAGACTGAAAAACCCTGACTCATAATATCCTGATGACCCATGGATGTTTAACGGATGTTAAAAATCCCATGGCATCAGTAAATGAATATCATATCATGATCATCATTCACCTTAACTACTAAAAAAATTCACTTCATTGTTGATTGTGGGACTTTAATGTGTGCAATCTGGTTGTTACGTTTCTTTTCATAAAGACTGCCACTATAATTCAAAACATTTATCACACACAAGAGTTTCTTTCTCATATTCACTGCTAGAGGATTGTTGGTTAAGACACATTGGCTGAAATTTTTGTGTCTCATCCTCCACAGGAATCGTAGCAGGCGAGATAAAAAATTCAGTGAACAATTCGAAGCTCCGTTCAGCTCGGGTGGGAGTTTTTGGTCTTGGGACATGTGCAGCCAGACAATCCGCCCATATAGAACTCCTCCCTCCTCTTCAAGTAGTGCCAAAGACTTCTGGATACCCCCCTGAATCACCAAAGCTGACAATCACATCCTGGTTTGTTTTTTTTTTCCATAAGGAATCCCTAAAAGTGTAATCATTATCATTTATCATTATGCCACTGGAATATTAGCATGGATTTTGTATTAAAACAAATTAAAATGCAAAAGACCAGTATTCATTCATGCCTGGCTAGCATTGATTATTTGTCAACCATCCATTGACTTTGATTACAATAAATGGAAGTAACTGCACTGCAATATTAACACCAGGATATATGTAAAAATACAATTGCATGTAATATGTTTAAACTTAAACATGGGGTTAATTACACTGGCAACTGATCAATCAATGTCATCAGTTGATTATGACTTTAACATTGCAACAATCAACATGACTGCACATCATAATACGAAAACAACTTGTATTTATACCTTTAACTTAGTAAATCATCCCAAGTGCTTGATGGGAATGTTATCAAACAAAATTTAACACAGAACAATGTAAGGGGATATTGAAGCAGATGACCAAAGGGCTAGGTCAAAGAGGTAGGTTTTTAGAGACATCTTAAAAGGAGAAGCAGAGGTCGAGAAAAACAGAGTGAATTAGGGAGGAAATTCCAGAACTTTGGGCCTTGGCAGCTGAAGGGATGGCACCAATGATGAACTGGAGGAGTGTGGGTACCTTGGAGGGTTGCAGATAGGGAGTGGTGAAGCCAAGGAGGATAGCATAAAGCCATATTTGAATTTTAGAAAAAATGAAAATGTACAGTGGATATTTGCAAATCAAGATGGAAAATAGTTCTCAGATGATACTGATGTTTACTTGTGGTAAACATTGAAAATATATTCAGCCATAAATATTTATAAGTGCACCCAAAGGAATGATTCAGATTAATACTAACACATTATTTATTTACAGCATAGTCACAAACCCACAAACCACCATTAGAACTACTGCTCACATTTTTTCAGACAGCATGTGCTGTTATTGATTGACAGCTCTTCAAGACTCACCTTATTTCTTCACTTATCTCATTATCCACCATAACAGCAGTCTTTTCCCACCAGGATCCCTCTTGTCATTAAATCTCTCCTGCCCTCTCACAGATCTTCCCATTGTGTTCTTTCATCTAAACAGCACCCACCTCCTTTGCTTCTTCAGTTGCTTAAAATGTATTATATCTCTAAATTCCTCAGTTCTGATGAATGATCTGAAACATTGATATGGATATTATTTAAAAATGAGGAAGAAGAAAGGGGGCTGGCTTTAACCTCCAGCTGTGCATCTTTAATGGCTTTCATTCCCCTCCAAGCTATACACCATCCTGACTTGGTAATATATTGCCATTCCTTCACTGTGGCTGGATCAAAATCCTGGAACTTCCTCCCCAACCTATACCATATGGACTGCAACAGTTCAAGAAGGCGACAAACTACCACCTTCTCAAGGGCAACTAGGGACGAGAAATAAATAATGGTCGAGCTGGCAATGCCCACATTCCATGAATAAATTTTTAAAAATCCACAGACAACCTGACTGACAGCCTGAATAGCTTGTAGCACCAGTCTGCTAATAAAATAGACTGTCTACAGGTAGGTGTAATCGTGGAAAGATCATGAGCTCGAGGCAAGAGATAGGAAGATGTCTGATCACTGGGACATGAGTTATGTCTGATTGCGGCAGGGAGCATATGTGGTTTGGGGAGTAGATGTTGTGCTGTGGAGTAGATGGTACTTCACAAGCAGGGGATCAGAACTGGCAGATCACCAGTTGTTGGAAAGGGTGAGATTGTTTGCTGTTTAGAGGGTAGCATCTTGGCCTGGAGGAATAATTCCTGCTCTTATCTGGCCAACAAGCTGTATTGTAAAGGTTGTTATTTCCTAGATTCAGCCCATCCACCTCCCAAATGTCCAATGGCCAGGAAGACATGACCACCTGTGTTTAAAAATAGAATCACTGTTAAAATGAGGGCACACAGGCTTCTATGAGCAAATTGGTTCCCTTTCACCAACTCCATTAAAACTGGAAATGGGCAAGAAGTGGCTTGAGTTCCTGTTTCAGATTTCTGGAACAACCCACCTCCACCAAACTGATTTTGGGGGAGATGGGGTTAAATTTATTCCTATTCTCTCCACAAATGCTGCATGATCAACCTGACTATTTCAACCATTCTCTGTTTTTATGACACAAATGTAACCCTCACTTAGGACTAATTCACAGATGCTTAATCTTTCTAATTCTGTGCTTAGTAAAATAAAAATAATGAGCTAATGTTGCTGGTCTTGGTCACTGCTTTTTTTGGGCATGGAGCCACTAATAGCCTGAACGGTCAAATGACTTAGTGGCAGTCACTGATGATATTCATTTCTAAACATGACAAGTTAGCTGGATAATGAAGTACTGCCTCTCATTGAAATGAACTGCAGCATAAGTCAGTGCCCTCGGTGGAGAAGGGGAAAGGGGAGGAAATTGGAAAAAGGAAACATTGATGAATAATTTCCCCTTGACACCTTCAACCCATTAAACAACGATTGATCCTGAAAAACATATATTCTTATAATTACCTTCTTTCTATCTAAAGTTCCAGTTGAAATCTCCTTTCACATTTGTACGCAGACAGACGATCGATGTCGTTTCTTCAGTTTCTCATTTTTAACACTCCCACCCCTTCTCATTTTATTGTGGAAAACCATACTTTGAATAAGTAATTGCTAGTTTGCAAGTCCCTGAAAAATAGAGGAACTATTCCAATTTATTTGAAGTGTCCCACATAGGGGGAGAGTTTTTTTGAGAACTTATCCCCCCAATGTAATTTTTCCATGAATGTAATTGTTTTATCACAGCGAAATATCTAGTCTGCAACAATTCTCACAATTCATTCAAGGAAACCTGAACATATTAAGGAATCAAACAAGGAATTTTATGTTGGGATGGCAGTGATGTGCCATGAGCAGAAGTCTTCCATTTTGAGACTAAGTGTGATGGTGGGTGTCCTGAGCAGACATTGTCCCGCTGTGGGAACCCACATCAGAGTCAGCACTTGAGCCATCATTAATTGTGCACAGGCAAGTACCCCTCCAACTCTCCTGGCAGGCTGGCAACTGATTCATCCACCTGACCTTGGCTGACAGGTTCGAAAGTCTCAGTGCCATATTTCCGTAGCAGTCCAGCACATTCATTCTTTCTAGTCCACCCGTCTTCACCAGATCATGCAGGATGTCAGCAATCCAGAGGGAAAAGGTTAGCAGCCTCAAGAAAAAGCCTGTTCATAGATTCAATAACTCTTTCACCATGTGTCCCCCTCACCTCTCATCCCTCACAAGCCTGTGTGGTTCACATGCCCCACTTGAATCTCTACCCAGTTTATCTGAATTCTTTTTGCAGCCCCTTCCAGGAAACTATCTGGTATCCCTTTGACCCCCTTTTGTGTGTGCTTTCCATACAGCCTTGGCAAAGTCCAGCTTTCCTCTCCTTGGTCTTCCCTCGGTCTTCCCTTTGTTTGTTCAGTTTCTTACCCTCTGTCTGCCATGTGAGCCATATCCTTGCTTCCCTGCTTGCACTACCCTCCTTTCACACTTCCCCTGATGTCTTCATCAAGTCACCAAAACCACCACTCCCAGGAAGGTTGGGAGCCTCATTTGTCTATGTTTAAACCCCACTAGCAGGCTTCTCCCCTGTATCATCCCCTCACAATGGGATTTCCCCACTTGACATGAATTGTTACAGGGTTCTTCTCAAAGGGACAATGGAATCTCGCCATGTTTCCAGACAAGGTGCCCCTAAAAGCATCTAGACACTGATGATTATCTCCAGCAAAGAGAAAGGGACATTATCGCAAGAGATCCTGTGAGTAAAGCCCAGCCATAATTGTGGATTTGCCTTCCTTGGTGGGATATGCAAAGAACGGCTGAAAAGCCAACTGAAAAAGTAGCCCCTGGTGCTGTGAAGTAGCAGTGCTAGCCACTGTACCACCATGCTGTTGGCAACACCTTTTAAACTTACCTGTCTAAGGTTCTGACTCCTCAGCAAACTCCTCCAATAGCTCATGAATTGCTTCATGCAGCTGGGTTCCCACAGGTTTCCACACCACGACAGAAAGAGCAATGACTGCAAAACTTGAATTTGTAGTAGGTACTTAAATAACAAACACTCCATCACCTTCAACCAGAAAAAATGGTAGGCAACAGGAATTGGAGGTTGAAAACACACGTAAATCATCATAAACCAATATACTATAACAATTCACCCTTCATATGAAGGGCTGTTCAGCGTACAAAAATGAAAATTCACCCCAAAACATCAAAAAGCTGTGGGTTTTCTTTTGTTGATCGTCACAAGAATCTTAACATCATTGGTCATTTATCTGTTGAGAGTTTTTTTCTTAAATTACTTCTTCACTACCTTACCACTTCTACAAACTGTTCCCCCAGAGGCTTCGGCATGGGTGCAGGAATCTCCTGAGGGTGAAAATGAGCCTGACATATATTCTGACAAATACCTCATTGGACCATTACCACTTCCATTGGGTTATAAGTCACCACACACACTGATCTTCAAGAGAAAAGATATAGAAGATCACCAATGAATCTGAGGCACATTTCCATGTTTCAACCAAGTTATCTCTTATTCTTCTGAACTCCAGTGGATACAAACCTAGCCTGTCCAACCTTTCTTCGTAAGACAACCTGCCCATTCCTGATATTAGTCTGGTAAAGCCTTCTCTGAACTGCTTCTGGGCCTTCCTGATGTCTGAAAGGAACAGTATTTTGCAAATCCTCACCTGTTCCACAAACAGCTGTTTTGTTCAAGAAGCAAGGTGCTCTGATATATGTAACAGCATCATCAGTAACAATAAAATACATTTAGCTGTGTGAGTGACACTCTATTTTGAGATGCTTTATCTTCTTAAATGAGTGGCAGGCCTGTCAGAAATCCTGTCCATCAATTAGATGACTATCTCAAATCACTGTCTGATATTTATTTCCAGCAAGGATTGATGCTTAAGAACATAAGAACATAAGAAATAGGAGCAGGAGTAGGCCATCTGGCCCTTCGAGCCTGCCCCGCCATTCAATAAGATCATGGCTGATCTGTCGTGGCTCAGTTCCACTTTCCCGCCCTCTCCCCATAACCCTTAATCCCCTCTCTTATCAAAAACCCATCAACCCGCTTCTTAAAAATATTTAGCGAGGCAGCCTCCACCACTTCAACGGGCAGAGAATTCCAGATATTCACCACCCTTTGAGTGAAGAAGTTCCTCCTCAACTCCGTTCTAAACCGCCTCCCCTTTATCTTGAGGCTGTGCCCCCTAGTCCTACTGTCTTTTTTGAGCGGGAAGAGTCTCTCCACCTCTATCCTATCCATCCCATTCATCATCTTATACGTCTCAATGAGATCTCCCCTCATTCTTCTAAACTCTAACGAGTACAAGCCTAGTTTATTCAGCCTCTCCTCATAGCTCAACCCCCTCAACTCCGGTATCAGCCTAGTAAACCTCCTCTGCACTCCCTCCAAGGCCAAAATATCCTTGCGCAGGTGCGGCGCCCAAAACTGCACACAGTACTCCAGCTGCGGCCTCACCAATGCCCTATACAGCTGCAGCAAGACCTCCCTACTTTTATATTCAATCCCCCTCGCTATGAAGGCCAGCATCCCATTCGCCTTCCTGACCACCTGCTGCACCTGCAAGCTGGGTTTTTGCGACTCATGCACAAGGACCCCGAGGTCCCTCTGCACCGTCGCCTGCTGCAGTTTTTCGCCACGTAAGTAATAGTCCTTCCTACCATTCTTCCTACCAAAGTAAAGTGAGTAAATATTGGTGTTAATTTTCCTCTGTAACCAATATCTCCTTGGTCATAGTCTGTCATTAATAGTGTGAATTTACCCTCCAATTTCAATGTTACATGGACTTTTATATGTTTGGAAGATAATTGCTTGGCATTGGCTATCAGTGAGGGTGTGATTTGTTGGTGCAGTCAATGACCTCATGTACGGATATTTATGAAAGAGGTTTAACGAATTTGGCATTGTTTCTGAGGATGCAAATAAATAATGTACAAGCGATTTTATAAGGATTTTGCAAGAGATTTCAAGTAGCTCTAAAAGCTGCAAGTCCATTTGCCAAGTCATTAACAGTGGCATTGAGACACATGCCATTTTAAGTTCTTATTAACATGCAGCTAATGAACTGCTGGAACTAAATTCAAGCTGAGGAGAGAAGGTAATTGGCCAGTTTCCACATATCAATTTGTACCTGAAAATTACAACCAGGATCTTACAACTGAGGAGACCATCATTTACATATTTAAGCCACATCCTGCCTGTTTAAATTGGACTGGTTGCACACCCACTTACAGGTCTGGCATCAACTTGGGCATCAATGGAGTGGTCAAAGTGCTTCTGCCACAATTTTCAATTATTAATCATTCAATTTTCAAGTGAGAGGTAGGTGACAGGACTTTGTGCACTCTACGTCTAATTATTGTAGAGGTGACTTTTCAGAGCACCATAAAAGCTATGGCATGTGAATCACAAGTACAACCTTGTTTTCAAAATATATATTAAGATAAGACACCAATGTCTAATCTTCCAATTATTATTTAACAGAACTCATCACCCTTCAAATTCTTTAAACTATAGATCTGTAAACTCTTAGGGCCCAATTTTACTATCGTATTGCACTTGTTTTCAGATGCAAAAGACTTGGTAAATTTGGGCATGAGGCCAGTAGCGCGATCTGTGATCGCCTCCACGCCAGTTCCCTCTTTATCAAGGCCCAAAAATAGACACAATCAGGGCCGCGCCCAAAACGGGCACAACGGTCATTTAAACGCATTTGCATGCGTTTAAATTGACTCAATGGGCTGCAAGCCTAACTTTACCAGTATGTCCCCCTTTACCACTGTGTTTGCCCATCTAGAATTGGCACAAAACATGTAAGCTCTGTATAAGCCTGATTTGGGCATTTCTTTAGTGAGGGGTAGTGAGGAGGTAGGTGCTTAGCGTCCAATGGCTGTTTGCTGTTTACGGGCGTGGCCATTTTCTTTCTCGGGTTGGTGGCAGCTCTGTGAGTATGTGGGGGTGATGGGGGCTGTTGCTCTGCAGGGGCTCCAATGTCCAATTTACAGCACGGACCAAGGTCTGAGCATTGATCTCGGGTCCTGTGGATGCTGCTGGGTCCTAGTGCACTCAGCACTCTGCCAGCTGAAGGATGTATATAAAGCCCTTGCAAATTGTAGCCTCTCAACTTTTCAAGGAGCTGTAATTCTGGGAGCATGTGGCTGGGGTAATGGGGGGTCCGCTGTCACTCTGTCTGAGATCAATGGGAGTGAAAGAGGGTCAACAGCCACTCTGTCTGAGATCAGTAGGAGTGAAAGAGGGTCCACTGCCACTCTGCCTGACATTGGTGGGGGGGGATGGGGGAAGGAGCCCGTGATTGATCTGGGTGGTGGAGAGGATGGGCGGATCAGTAATATGTGGGGGTGGGGCAATGTCTTTGCGGGTCAAGGGGAGGCATTATCTGACTCAGGAGGGACGCAGCAGAGGAGCAACATTCTATCACTTTTCTGTGCAGACTTGTGCAGTGTAATTTGGACTCACTGATATTTCTGCAGGCAGAGTGCATATGGAGCCTCAGGACCAGTTTAAAAGTTGGATCTGAAACATTCCCAGTTTCAAGTCCACCCAACAGTTAGAATCAAAATGGCAGAAAAGGGCCTTTAGTGCTCTATTTAGCAGTCAAGAGTCATTAGGAAACAGCCAAATGACTTTACAATACAAATTACACAGCTGGTCTTTCCAATTGCAGCATTGTGAATTTGAATCCTAGGAACTTTCCTCATATGTTGCCTTCATTTTGATCAATTTTGTTTTCAGTTTTGGGTTGCAGGTGGAATCCATTTTCGAAGATGAAACATCAGCCCATGCACCTTGACTGAACACAAAAGATAACTCAAAGGCTCAGTTCGCTCAAAAGAAGCTATGCACTCAAAAACCAAACCTTTTTAAATTTCCTTTTAAAGTATCCAAGGAGTTCTGTGTTATTTCAAAGACTGAAATGAAAGTGACACAGGATTGGTGAAGTCATTTGCTGATTGAAGGATCAGTATCACTGGTCTCAATAATATGGGCCACCTTTTATGTTTTTTCTCATTACAGCATATTCACTCAAACATGACAAACTTTTATTGTAGACTGAAAAGGAAATGAAAGACTATGTACACCAACAATAGGGATTCTTTTTAAAGGGGATTGCAAAGAGACTCTAATCAGTATAAAGTGGATGAAATACTCATCTGTTAAATTAGCAAAACATAGTTTTCAGAGAAGTATGAAAACCTGAAGATAAGCTGTTAGCGCTCAGAATTTGCCTTAGCCATGCTTTCTAATGTTAGGTATGCTAGTTGGGTACTAATAGTCATCACAGATAACTATTCAGGCCAAATCATTCTCTATTACACTAAAATGGTGTGGAGGACTCCTTGAAAAGAAGAAAAAACGTGCAAAAATTAAATGGAGGGTAGCACGGTGGCATAGTGGTTAACACTATGCCTCACGGTGCCAGGGACCCGGGTTCAATCCTAGCCTTGAGTGACTGTGTGGAGTTTGCACATTCTCCCCGTGTCTGCGTTTCCTCCCATGGTCCAAAGAACTTCGAGATAGGTGGATTGGCCATGGCAAATTGCCCCTTAGTGTCAGGAGGACTAATACGATAAATACATGGGGTTACGGGGATAGGGCCAGGATAGGATTGGGATCAGTGTGGACTTGATGGGCCAAATTGCCTCCTGCTGCACTGTATGATTCTATGAGATATAAAATGGGAATAGTAGAGATTTAGAGAACTCAATTTATCTTCCTCAGTCGACTATGTTCTAGGAAACTCCTATTGTCCAAAATGGCTGCACATATGGTTCCTTGTTGATTATCAAGCAATAACTGATAATGGAATTATTCTGTTCTAAAATATGTAGTTATCATGAACTGTTTCTGTTCCTGTGTAATGCACATCAGCCATGGTTTAAACAGGGGAAAAGGACATTCATTACCTTTTAAAGAAGAAGCAGGCCTCGCTTATATAAGGAAGATGAGTACTCTTGTAATCTGGACCTCAGATTGTTTATAAACTTTATCTCAAAGTTTTTTAATAAAAGAAAAAAGAAGTTATCCGGATTTCAGCTGCATGATGGTTATACATTGGATTCTGCTTTTCCTGTTCCTGCAGTAATTGTTATGTAGATTTTAATATCTGCTGGTAGAATTCGATGTGGTTTTCACCCATTCTGCATTAATGCTTACAAGCAAGAAAATAGACACGTGCAAAGAAAGGTTATATTGAAGCTGAAACATATTCCAGTATATCCACTAGCGAAGAGGTTCATTGGTAACACCTTCCTGTGTGAATATTAACTGTAGAATAAACCATTGTTAGAAATAGTGAACAAAAGAATTTCATGAGTGGGACACCAAAGCTTTGAGGAAAGCCTGCCACACTTTCACTTGTTACAGACTCCATTCATCTTTCTGGTCACTGAGTCAAATCAAACAAGATTGTTCACAACCTCATAATCAATCTTGAACTGAGTTTCGGACTCTGTGGGCCCTAGTTTATCATTTTGATTCTAAGTGCTGGGCGGACTTGAAACTAGGCGTGTTTCAGATCTGATTTTAGCCCTTTCTCAGGCACCCCCATACGTACTCTGCCTGAAAAAATATCAGCGATCCTGAATCACGCTCCAAGGGCTGTGGGCAGGGCTTATTGCGCCTAAAACCCTATATCTCCGATCAATGCCTCCAACTGTACATGTGCAGAAAAAAAAAGATAGAATGCAGTTCCTCAGCCAACATTCCTCCCAGGCCAGGTAATGCCTCCTGCTGGCCTCCACAGACATTGCCCCACCCACACAACATTAGCGATCCTTTTATTAGCCCCATGCCCCACCAGCCAGATGATTGTGGGCCCTTCCTCCCCTCCCCTCCACCGATCTCAGATAGAGTGGCAGCAGACCCCTTCCTTCACCCTCACTTCTCTCAGGCAGAGTGACAACAGACCTCTCTTTCCTCCATCCACCAATCTCAAGCAAAGAGCTATTAGACACAAGGCACCCACCTCCTCACTAACTGGAGCGCCTTAATTGGACTTTTATGGAGCATGTCTGTTTTGTGCCAATTCTGGATGGGTGAACACGGTGGCAAAGGGGGAAGTGCCAGTAAGATTGGGTGTGCAGCCCATTAAGTCAATTTAAATGCATGCAAATACATTTAAATGGCCGTCACATCCATTTCGGTCCCGATTGAGGCCATTTTCGAGCCTCGATAAAGGGGGAACTGGCATGGAGGTGAGCACGGACCACACTACTCACCTCACATCCAACTTTACCAAGTTTTCACACCGGAAACAAGTGCAACATGATGGTAAAATCGGGCCCATATTCTCCCATCAAAAAATGACTGCATACTTTCACTTCCATAACATTTTGCACCAAAATCTCCACCTCAGTCCATCTAACACTAAAACCCTCACCCATAAATTTCTTACATCCAGATTCAAAAATCTCAGTGCTCTCTGAATTGACCTCTCATTGTCCACCCTCTAAACTTCAGTCCCTCCAAATTTCACAGCTTCACAAATTCTCCCACTTCCTTAGCTAGGTGTAGGCAGCCATCTCATAAATTATGCTGCCCAGTTCTGAAGAAGAGTTGTATTGGATTCAAAATGTTAACTCTGGCATGGTGGCACAGTGGTTAGCACCACTGCCTCACAGTGCCAGGGACCTGGGTTTGATTCCTGCTTGGGTCACTGCCTGTGTGGAGTCTGCACATTCTCTCTGCGTGGGTTTCCTCCCACAGTGGAAAGATGTGCTGGTTAGATGTATTGGCTATGCTAACTTCTCCGTCAGTGTACCTGAACAGATGCCAGAGTGTGGTGACTAGGGGATTTTCACAGTAACTTTGTTTCATGTAAATTTAAGCCGATTTGCGACTAATCAATAAACTTTGACAGTTTCTCTCTCCACAGATGCTCTCAGTTTTGCTAGCATTTTCTGTTTTGATTACTTGAGTTTGGTTACTTGAGTTTCCCCACTCTGCATTTCCATTCTTAAACCTTTATGCCTGCCAGCTCCCTGTCCACTTGTAAGTTCATTATGAAACTTCCACCCCTTTGACCTAACTGTTTTCTTGATAAATCCTTGAATAACTTGGCACCTATTATTATACCTTCATTATTACATCACCTAGAATGTTTTCCTCAAGTAAAAATGGAAGATGTTGTTGAATTTGTTAAGCAATCAGGTGGTAATATTCATACCACATGAATTTAAGAACCATATCTGTCTATGAAATGGGAAGTACATTTAAGGGGCAGCCTTCTAAAGCTTAATCATGAATTGTGAGTCTGGCACAGGAAAGGTAGTCAAGCAGTAGAGCAAGGGAATGGGACTGTGGCTTATACTATGTACACATTACAAAACATAATGCCTATCATAACACAAGAAAGTAAGAACATCAACACTGTGTGAAAATGGCTTCTCTTTTGGGTATGTGAAAGGCAAAGGGAGGAATTTTCAAGACTGCCACCCTTTCTCAAAGTTGGGAACAAAGGTCGGAGGTATACTGACATACAAACATATGAATTAGAAACAGGATTAGGCCATTCAGCCTCAGGGATGCTCAAGCATTCAATAAGATCATGACTAATCAGATTATGGCCTCAACTTCAAATTCCACCTACCTCCAATAATCTTTGAATGCCTTGTTAGTCAAAAATCTACCTAACTCTGGCATGAAAATATTCAATGATCCCAGCTCCACTGCCGCCTGGGAAAGTTCCAAAAAATTCTTTCTTTCTCCATCTTAAATGGGAGATCCCTTATTTTTAAAGAGTTTAGAGAGGGAACTGAGTGACTTATCATTTGTTTTATGGTGCAGCGTTTGTGTTTGGCTAACTGGCAGCCCGTGTGAGCTGTGAGTTGTGGGTATGACGTTCACAGCAATGCTCAGTGAATGGGGGTGCAGTGAAGCATGTGAATGTCTGGGAGAAGCCCTTATTGATAGAGATTGCTAGTGACGGGAATGTGGTGATTTAAACAATGTCTGGGAATAATGGTTCATTTAGTAGGATAGGGCATGTAAACGTGCATTCACTGCTGTTTGACTACTTGTGTGAAATCATTGAACTTCTTGAAGCACTGCATCCAAGTCCTTGGGGCTTGCCTCCTGACATTGACCCATATGACTGCCTGCTTCCATTACAGTCAAAGTTTGTCTCTGCCTCCTACAGTTATGGGGGTCAGAATCTTGTAGATGTTTAAAACTCAAAGGCTACAGGACCAATCCCAGAAGCCCCATTGATATCAGCAGTGTTCCCTCTGCTCGATCTTTCAGTAATCAGCCAACTAAAAAGCTGCCTCTGTATTTAGCATTCAATTGGGAAGATTGGGCAGATGGTCCAGGTCAACAGCAGAACTGAGAACATTGGATTTAAGGAGACATTGGTAATGAGATGCTCCTCCCCCAAAAGATGATTGGCTCCCTCAAAAATTTTATGTGTTTATGCCTTTGGCTCTCTTGCTCTTCTGAAAATGTGATTCCAGTGCTTGGACTGGCCAGGTGGTTTCCCCCAATACCATCTCCCAGGAGTCTCAGTCAATATGGTGGTCTGTTGTATTCTGAAATACATGGTTTTCCTGGGAGGTGTGGGCCTTGAAGACATCGAAACCTGAATAGAAATGGCTCATCAGGGGATGAGGAGGGTAAGAGAGGAGGAGGAAGAGGACGCAGAGGAAGATGACACTGAATGGAGAGGTGCACCTGCATGTTCTCTCCCTCCAAGCCTCCAATAATAGATCCAGGTCAGCACAATGAAATCAGGGGCAGCTCAGCCCTGGGTGAGAAGCATTTGGCTCTCCTGTGCCGTCTCGTTTCCCTCTAAAGCATTAGAAAGCTTTGGCACAATCAGCCGCTTTCTCCCAGACAACCAGCAGCCTCGGTGATGACCAACATCCATTCTTGTTGCCTTTGTCTCTAACTGCACAGAAAACTCATATCAATTAATCTGATCAATATCCACTTTCCAATCAGAGACAGATTTCTGACCCAAAAACAAGCCCAGCTCCTGTACCCCACCATCATGGCGAAAGTTCAACCTCCAAGTCCTGCTGACATTACAGCCCATCTGTATCCAAGGAATGTGCAATCTATGTAAATGATAGCTTCAGAAAGCTGACAGCAAGTAATTAGCAGCAAGCTGGAGAGAATAGCATAGAGCAAAAAGAACATAGCAACAGAATATCTGGAAAAGATCCCAATGCATAGCTCTTTGATGTCTTAAATGAGTGGCAATCAGTGAGTGAATCAACCTACTTTTATAATTGACAAGATTTGCTGTAATTGGAAGCTTTTAGTCAAAGAGTGAAAGCAAGCTGTGACTGCTATGCTAATAAGATATGCCTGTTTGAAAGTCCGGTTTTAGCACACAATTTTGGTCCTACCTGTTGATTAAAATAACATGCACTTGCCTGCAGATGCCAAACACCTGGGAAAAGAAACTAAGGTTAAATGCATCCGTTTTATGTGTAACACTGATTTGATCCCAGCAGTGCTATTTTCAAGATTCTAACTCCAGCTAACACCCTCTCCTAACCTCGCACATTTGAACACTCACTCAGCAGCAGGAAAGTGCCCCCACCAGCACTATTTAAACGGCCATCAAATACTTACAGGTTCATTGCTGGTTGATTTTCTCAGGCTGTTGCTACTGTTCTACAAGTGTTTGATGCATTGTGTCATTGTTTCAATTTGCAAAAATCTATCGAGAGTTTTATGACAGGTGCTGAACAATTTTTTTACTGACTTCAAGGTTTCTGCACAAGCAATTTCCCTTAGACATGGAAGCACTAGTAGGCATTCCTCTTGGAATACGTCATGACTTGGAGAAAAAACAGAAGCCACACAGAGCAGTCTGGCTAGGATAATCGCAAAATACTGCAGATGCTGGATTCTGAAACAAAAAGAGAAAAATGCTGGAAAATCTCAGCAGGTCTGACAGCATCAGGACTCTGACGAAGGGTCACCTCGACTCAAAATGTTGACTCTACTCTCTCTCCACAGATGCTGTCAGGCCTGCTGATATTTTCCAGCATTTTTCTGTTTTTATTTAGGAACAGTCCGGCAGCTGGAATTGGAAGAAACAGGGAGTAGGGAGAGAAGGGAGCGTCTTCGCAGAAGGCCACATCAAGCCATGGTAGCGAGGAAACAATTCTCTGACCTGAACCTCCATAAGGAAAGATGTGTGAGATGGTTACACTTCAGTAACAAGGTCCTGATTGAAATCTACCAACTGCTGCAGCCGCATCAACAATCCCTGAGCATGACCTGGATTGCATTGTCACTGACTGTGGAAGTTACCTTAGCGATTAACCGTTATGCAACTCACTTCTTTCAGTTTGGAGCAGGAATCATAGTCATAGAGTCACACCATGGAAACAGTCCATTCGGCCCAACTTGTCCATGCCGTCCTTTTTTTTTAAACCACAAAGCCAGTCCCATTTGCCTGCATTTGGCCCATATCCCTCTATACCCATCTTATCCAAGTAATTGTCTAAATGCTTTTGAAAAGACAAAATTGTACCTGCCTCTACTACTACCTCTGGCAGCTTGTTCCAAACACTCACCACCCTCTGTGTGAAAAAATTGCCTCTCTGGAGACTTTTGTATCTCTCCCCTCTCACCTTAAACTTAAGCTCCCTAGTTTTAGACTTCCCTACCTTTGGGAAATGACTATCACTGATCTATTATTATTTTATAGACCTCTATAGCAATCCTGGAAAGTATGAAAATATTTTATATTATTTATATTATTTTTTATTTAATAATATAATATAAATAATATATTTATATTAAAGTATGAAAATATTATGAAGTATTTGCAATGTCACACAGTTTGGTTTCTGCTATTGCGTTACGGATTTCTCCATAAGGGCAGCTAGCTACATTTCAGACTCTCTTACCAGAGAAAAAGCGATGTGAGCAGGTGACTTCACAAAAGTTGCAGGCTTCCTCATGGTGCAGGGTGCCATTGACTATGTGAACATCACACGTGTGCAACATGCTTACAGTGAAAGCCAGGCTGATACAGAGTAGGTAAGAGGAGACAATTCACTGCTTCTACTGCCTGAACTGGTCCTTCATACTTAGCAGAGTGGGTGTCAGGATTCACTGTGGTCTGTTGCATGTTGCAAATCCTCACAATTATGATGGGACAGGCCTTGACACTGGCCAAACAGTGTGACTGAGGAACAGGAGCATGAGGAGGGGGTGGGAGAAGAGGAGGAAGAGAAGAATCAAAGGGAGAGACCAGCAACATGACCCATTTCTGCCAGAGCTGTCATGAGGAACTGAGTCACCAGTAACAGCAAATCCAATCCCCCATTCAGCAGCAGTCCCAATCAACCTCGTCTCTCTCACCAGCCACCTGTGTGGTCACAGTGTAGTAAAAACATTACATCACAAACATTCCAAACCAAATTTGTGAATGAAATTCTGTCACATTGTATACAAAAAAACAACCAGTTAATGCCCACCAGCTGCTTACAATTAAACACAGTTAATATATAATTAACTTTAATCACCCCGTGCTTTTTCTTAGTGTTTGCATTCTGTGTATTGTTGCCTAGCTGAGTGCTCCCGCATGGTGCTCCTTGATCACTGCAGCCTGGCTGCCGGAAGCCTGCTGATAGAGACTGCTATTGGCCTTGGAGAATGACCTCAAGCAACTTAGAATACTGAGTGTTTTCTCTCAGCATGGACTGCCAGCAGTCTGGGCTGGCTGGCTGATAGGCAACAGCAAGGTTACAGCCAGATTGGCAGGGGTGGGAGAACAAATGATGTCTTCTCGAGAGAGAAAAGAGAGTTTGAGCTGGACAAAGTCCTTGCCAATCACCTGTAATGGTGCCTCAGCTATTGATCTGTGATAGGGCAGATCACTGGACTGTGAAACTCTATAAATTCCTTTGCAAAGTGGTAATCCTCAATCATGATTCAGACAGTCTGTGCTTGGTGTGGCGGCACTCAGACATTGGGTAGCTACTGTTTACGCTGCACTGGAAGTTAAGACATCTGTCATCAGACGGTGTATCATCACTGGGTTCACAATTGTGCACGTGGAGTTGGCCACCATTTTCATGCTGGGTTCCAAGCTCAGCATAAAGCTCTGAGTCAAGTTGGTGCCAAACTCTTCCGCACTCCTTGACACTCAAACAATGATGAAACAGCTTACAAGAATGACATAGAGAATCTGGTAAATTGGTGCAACGACAGTAATCCGTCCCTCAGTGTCAACAAAATGAAGAAGATTGTCATCAGCTTCAGGAAGCGTAAAGGAGAACATGCCCCTGTCTACGAAGTAGAAGAGGTCAAGAGTTCAAGTTTTTAGATGTCCACATCACCAACAACCTGTCCTGGTCTCCCCATGCTGACACTATAGTTAAGAAAGCCCACCAACTACTTGAGGCTACTTTCTCAGAAGACTAAGGAAATTTCACACGTCAGCTGCAACTCTCACCAACATTTACAGATGCGCCATGGAAAGCATTCTTTCTGGTTGTATCACAGCTTGTATGGCTCCTGGACTGCCCAAGACCGCAAGAAACTACAAAAGGATATGAATATAGTCCAATCCATCACACAAACCAGCCTCCCAGCCATTGACTCTGTCTACACTTCCTGCTGCCTCGGCAAAGCAGCCAGCATAATTAAGGACCCCACATACCTCGAACATTCTCTCTTCCACTTTCGGAAAAAGGATACAAAAGTCTGAGGTCACATACCAACTGACTCAAGAACAGCTTCTTCCCTGCTGCTGTCAGACTTTTGAATGGACCTACCTCACATTAAGTTGATCTCTCACTACACCCTAGCTAAGACTGTAACATTACATTCTGCACTCTCTCCTTTTCTTCTCTATGAGTGGTATGCTTTATTTGTATAGCTCACAAGAAACAATACTTTTTACTGTATGTTAATACATGTGATAATAATATAGCAAATCAAATGAAAATCAAATCAAATCAGTGTACTCAAATTTTCTGACAGGCATTTTATTGTGAATGTCCATCAACTTTGTTCTGTGTTCAGTTCCCTCAAAGTGCTCGTCTCAATCTTCCCCAACCATTTGTCTCACCCTTTAGCGAGCACCCTTTATCCCTTCCTTTGTCTGATGCCCACTTGTTTCCTGCACATCTTGCCTCTGTCCCATCTTCTAAATTAGACTTGGTGGCTGCGGATGTGAAATCGAGTAATGGTATTTCTCCATCATCATTGTCTTCCTGTTCTTCCACCCTCGATTGGCCAGGCTGAGGTTCTTGCATATCTGAAAGGAGAAAGGGTGAGGTGGTGCTACAAGGGTGGAGGTGGTGAAAGGTAAGTGATATGTGCTGTACACTATCAGCAACTTGAAAAGCAGAAGCGTGTATGAGATGAGGGGAAGGTGGGATGTGGGAAGGAGAATTAGATATAAAAATATCATTATCTTTTTTGGTTTCAGCCCATCACTGTCCATGGCCTCAGTAATGATTGTCCCAATTATGGCCAATACTGTCACCTCTACATGCTAGGACTTTGGGTGGATCCAACCCCTTTGATTAGTTCTTACTGACTCTGATTGTGGGACACAATCCTACAAGAGGGAAGTGAGCAATCCTTCATTTGCACTTGTGTTTAGAGAGCTGGCAGCCTGTGCGATCTGTGAGTTGTGGGTATGAAGCTTACAGCAGTGCTCAGTGTAAGGGGGTGCAGTGAAGCGTATAAATGTCTGGTATAAGTCCTTATTGATAGAGATTGCTAATGTCTGACTGATAGATACATGGTAATTTAAACAGTGTCTGGGGGTGTCGGTGCATTTGGTGGGACATATAAAGATGCATTCACTGTTGTTTGACTACTTCTGTGAAATCATTGAACTTCTTGAAATGCTGCATCCAAATCCTTGGGGCTTGACTCCTGGCATTGACCCATATAACTGCCTGCTTCCATTACAGTCGAAGTTTGTCTCTGCCTCCTACAGTTATGGGGGGGTCAGAATCTTACAGATGTTTAAAACTCATAGGTGACAGGACCAATCCCAGAAGCCTCATTCATATCAGCAGTGTTCCCTCCAGCTCGATCTTTCAGTAATCGACCAACTAAAAGGCTGCCTCCGCGTTTAGCATTCAGTTGGGAAGATTGGGCAGGAGGCCAGGTTGACAGCAGAACTGAGAACATTGGATGTAAGGAGACATTGGCAGGCTGCACAGTTACACTGTCCTCCCCCAAGTGATGACTGACTCCCTCAAAAATGGCCATCAATATTTTATGCATTTATGCCTTTGGCTCTCATGCTCCATCAGAGAGGTAACCTATTCACAGAGAATCATTTGTTTTGAGTCGTTTTAATCTGTCTCAGGCTTCCAGCTGATTTATGCTGAAGTTAATTCCATTGGAGTATTGCTACTGAAGGAGAGCATGGTGCTCATTATTTTCTCCCAGTGTTCAGTAAGGAAGGAATCATCCATCATACTACCCTGGGCTCATCCTCTGTTTGCATATCCTCACTTACCTCCTTACTGTTGCACTACAGAAATACTATATTTTCTACCTGTCATTATTGTATATTCAGGCCCTTCTTTGAGCCTCTGTTCAGCCTCTTATTATGTTCCTATATGTTCTGTACACACTCCAGTGAACCTCTTCACACTTCTCCCTGTAGGATTTAGATGTGTTAGTCTTCCTTCTTATTTAATTCAGGTTAACTTGACCATTAATTTCACTCTGCCCTGCACATTGCTTTTTTTCCTTTGTTGATCTATGTGACGATAGTCACGAAAGTCAGGGAGAATCATCAATAGGTCTCCCCATGGGCTTTATGGAATGCGAGTTGACTTATTGAGGGAGCAGAGGTTCACTCAATGGGAAGTGGTGAGCAGAGGATTTTAAACCTGTTACTTTACCCAGGCCATTAGTATAGATTCTGAGGTGAAGACTACCCAACTGCCCTTTCTTTTGGTGCACAATAAAGTATATTGGTGACTGGAAACTGGCGTTTGGCCGCAGTGGCGATGAGAATAATCTTATCTATGTCTGCCTCAGGATAACCTCAGTACGGCAAGCATCTTCTTCAGTAAGAAAAAACCATTGTACCTCTTTTCAGGAAATTGAAGCCTATGATCCCCATGGGGAAGACTGGGCCCAATTTACTGCATTATTTCATCTGTGCTAACAGCATTGAAGGAGATGAAAATGAAGAAGTGATATTGTTGACAGATGCAGGGCCCTGATGTTCAATGTAATAAGAAACCTGACGAAACTGAATGCCTCCTACTCAAAAACCTTTAATGAGCTAGTGAACCTAATCAAAAACCATGATGACCTGAAGCCCCACCGGTATGGCTTCAGGCTGGGAGAACTCCTGGGGAATCTGTTGCTGAGGTCTTGGTTAGATTGCAGAAATTAACTGAATATAGCAAATTTGGACTGCCTCTTAATGAAATGTTGCAAGACAGATTAGTATAAGGCATAAATGACCTAACCTCCCAAGAGAAGCTGTTGGCACACCCCAATCTGGATTTTAAAAAAGTCATTGAAATAGCCTTGTCATTTCAAATCAGAAGAAGGGGCTCAGGAACTACAAGAGCATCAAGCAGCAGTGTCTCCTAATTAGGGGGAGGGATCCCATTTAATCAGTCCTCAATAGAGTGTGCTTGTTTAAATCAGTTGTTAGTAGGCCCCTTTCAATACTTAAACCCTAATGTCACCACCAGTTAAGGAAAGGCAGTGACAACTCCAAGAGTAATAGCATTCATACCCCAGAAAGGTGCAGCTGCCTAATGACAGTAAGCACTACTGAAGGGCACAGCCACAGTGAAATTTCAGGAACAAGCAAAATTTGTTCTGTTTGGAAGAAAGCTGAGGCTACATAAGCGTAACATGCAGGTATCCTCTCTTCTAGAGACAGGACACTACAACCAAATCGTATTATTACAACAAAGGTTGTCCCAATTACGGTGGAATTGTAACTGTTCATCAATTCTGAAAAGATGCGGCAAGAAAAGGCCATTGGCAGTGACACTGCGCTAGAGCAAAGGCTGGTTCAGCTACAAAGGGCCATGCACTTTTCCAAACAGACAGTACACAGGCATCTTCAAGCATCAAGAATGACCGTATGGTATCCTGCCAAAGTTTACATATGAGCTGATCACCAAACCAGAAAGAGACAATGATGCACATGATGAGACAAAGTGTGGTGAACATATGTTTCATCAATTTCATGAAAATATAAATGCCATCAAATCGGCTAAAGTGTTTGCCAAGATTCAAATTAATTGCCCTAAGAAAGTTGCTAAGTACTCTTTATTGACCAAGATTGGCAGAGGGGCACCTTTGTCAATTCTAAAAGATATGGAAGACTATGGGAAAACCTATAATTGTCATGGCATAATTCATGGTATATTCATTCCATATGCAGGATTCATAGTCCTAAAGTGCAAATACAGTCGATAATCCTGGGTATCACAAACTTTTTCATCATGGAAACTGAAGGCTCAGTGATTGAAAATCTATTAACATGTTGTGATGTTACACTAGCAAGAATCCATGGAGTCAGTCAGGCATGACAAGGTAGATCTACATTTAGAAATTGCTTCTATCACCTCAGTTCATGACCTGACATCAAAATATCCAGAACATTTTCACAAAATTGGCAGTTCCAGGGGAACTGCAACATTTTATTGCATAGGAATGAAAGAATTCATCAACTGATCACACGTGAGTGCAACATGAACTTACAAGACAAAATAGAGAAAGGCAGAAATATTAGAAGAGCGCAAGTTATGGAGTCCTTTGTCATAGCAGCCTGATAGGCTCTGGTTAGCCAGCTGGCTTATGAAATGCAGATGGCCTTTGGATAGTTCTCTTCGAATTTAGTCTCTGCGGCCCACAGGGCTTAGTCATGTCTCTTCAGGTGTAATGAGGTGCAAGCTTCTGTGATATGCCATGGTAACTCTTTTTGTTCAATGGGTGCAGACAAACATTGATTCGGCCATTTTAAATGGTCTTTGTCCGGTTTTTAAAAGTTTAGAAATAGCCATGAGAATATCTGTATCTATTTTATAAAATATATAAACAAGATGCGGTCTTACTTCCCTAACATAAATACGTATTGTAAATGGTTGTACTTCTTTGGAAGGGGGAAAGTTATATTTAAAAATAAAGAGTGATGTTATAATCTGCCTTTAATAGATGTAGAAGTCTCACAACATCAGGTTGAAGTCCAACTGGTTTATTTGGTAGCACAAGCCTCTAGCTTTCGGATCGCTGCCCTTTCATCAGGTGAGTGGGATTTCAGTTCACAAACAGGGCATATAAAGACACAAACTCAATTTACAGAATAATGGTTAGAATGCGAGTCTTTACAGGTAATCAAGTCTTAAATGTATAGACAATGCGAGTGGAGAGAGGGTTAAGCACAGGTTAAAGAGATATGTATTGTCTCCAGCCAGAACAGTTAGTGAGATTTTGCAAGCCCAGGCAAGTCGTGGGGGTTACAGATAATGTGACATGAACCCAAGATCCCGATTGAGGCCATCCTCATATGTACAGAACTTGACTATCAGTTTCTGCTCAACAATTCTGCATTGTCATGTGTCGTGAAGGCCACCTTGGAGAACGCTAACCTGAAGATCAGAGGCTGAATGCCCATGACAGCTGAAGTATTCCCCAATAGGAAGAGAACACTCTTACCTGGTGATTGTCAAGCAGTGTTCATTCATCCATTGTCGCAGTGTCTGCATGGTCTCCCAATGTACCATGCCTCAGTACATCCTTTCCTACAGCGTATCAGGTAGACAATGTTGGCCGAGTTGGTCTTTATACGCCCTGCTTGTGAATTGAAATCCCACTCACCTGGTGAAGGGACAGCACTCCGAAAGCTAGTGGCTTGTGCTACCAAATAAACCTGTTGGACTTTAACCTGGTGTTGTGGGGCTTCTTACTGTGTTTACCCCAGTCCAACACCAGCTTCTCCACATCATTTAATAGATATCAGCATGATATGAAAAGGGAAATGAGGCATGTGATCCATTCTTCATTTCAGAGCACACACAAGGCTCTGTCTGTGGCTATATTAACTGCTGCATGTCCCTAGAAAGGGAGCATAAGGTGTCTATTAGCACCATCGAGGCCTTTTAGGCCCAGTGGGCACCATAGGTATTGGGGTGCTTTATTGATCTGACTTCTTTAATCACACTTTGTTGTGAAATTTTAAATTTCTTTTGAGATGCAGTATCCTTTTAAGGAACCGAATTTTAATTTACCCTTCAATTTGTTGACTTATTTTACTTGGTTAACCAAAAGAAGCACAACTTTGATGCCCTCAAGCTCCATACCAATGTATAACAGTTCTCAAGTGCCTACTGTTAGTAAATGAACCCACAATGTGTTTACCCAATCTCCAGTGAATGATTGATGCCTTGTGTCTTGTACATTAAATAAGACCAATGTATTATATCATTACAATAACATAACAGTGCAGGCTCAATTTAAATTGTGCTGATCACTTATGATATTGGCTGACAGTTGATCTGTCCAGCCAATCAACAGCATGATTAGTGCTGGCTAAACTTTGAACTTATTGATTAAGCAGTCAGAATAGTTGTGGTTAATCATGTGGTTAATCATGTATTGTGATTCCAATGTTTGTTTTTTGGGTGATGTTGAATTTACCCTTGCAGGCTTTTCATTGAGAAGTAGATTAGATGTAATTTTCATGGAACACTATATGTGGGCTCTTTGCTCCCATTTCTCCTGTAGGTGTGCAAAGTCTTGGCTGGCACCTAGTGGCATGTTGCAAGATAGTTCAAACATCAAGATAGAGGACACAGTTTATTACACGTGGCACTGGAGGTTCTGGTTAAGGAGGTCCAGAGGAAAACAGAGGGGTGATGAAATCTAGATCACCTTCCTGTTCCTGTCTCCTGAAGCAACTGGTGTTGCTCTGCTTGGTCTTGTGTTCTTCTCTCATTCCTCATTTAGCTGGATATCCATGAGCAAGCATCCCTTCCCTGCTGCTGACCTTCATAAGGTGTCCCATAAGGCTGAGTAGGACAGCAATTAATAGTTTTAGAAGTCCTCAGTGGGCATGCAAAATAAATATTGTTCAAGGATTGGGTAAAGTCTTGACAAAGTGTCTAAGGAGGTCTCCCAATGTGCTTCAGAGGTGTTCTCCATAGCTTCAACATGAAATGGTGAGTGCCCTTTAAAGTAGTACAGAAAAATCCCATCACACCTTATATACAGCAAAAGAGATGGCCATTATTTGGAAAAGGTATTAGCTGTCTAAATGTTGTGAAGCCCCCTCAATGGGGACCAGCACGCTGAGTGACGATCAATGTTTTTAAGTGACGATCAATGTTTACCATGTCTCCCTGTACTCGTTCTTCACTATTTCTTTGCCATAATGGCAGCTTGCATTAAAAAAGGGCTAAACAATTTTTTGCTCCAATCCTGATACTAGCCATCCTAGAATATCTTTGGCACCTGAATAAGCTATTGAATATTGCTTCGTTAAAATTTTATTCATCAAATCCCTGTCCTGTGTTTTCTAAAAGATTGTTATTTAGTCATACAATAAAATACATTTCCCATTCCTATCTCATACAATCTCTGCAGGGTGATTCAACCTTTAGCAAACCACACTTTTCCAGATGTCATCAATAAGAATAAGTACTTCCAATAAATGGAGTATATTCCAAACAAGAAATCAAATCCGTCTCCAAAATGTAACTACATTTTTCAGATTCAGAAATCGGACTCATTTTACGTGATTTTTGTGAAATTACAACAGGTTTTGACTTCTTCTGCCTTATGGTCACAATTCACGAGCACTTTATGTCACCAAGGGGAGTGATCATGAGAATTTCAAAATGGGAGAGCTGTGGTTGTTTCAGTGATCAGCGAACTTTTACTAGCTGACTTCTGTTTGGCACCAGTAAGTGCATCTCAAGGGTGAACAGGCTTGTCTTTATACCTCTGCCCTTTTCCATCCAATCAACTAGCTTTTTCTCCAGTGGCAATTTTTGTTCAGGAAGATGGCTTTCAATTTTCAGATGAGATGCTCAAAGAGTTATGGCATCTGAATTTTATTTCGGTAGGCTCATTCAGCTGGGCTACACTGTGCCACCAGCTCAGTCTGCAAGGGGTGCTCTCCTGAGAAGGGTGTCTTTGCAGCAACTCATGCATGTGTTGGAAGGCAGGGTAGAATTGTTATCATCACAAAGTCTGTTTGGCTGAATTTCACATGCCCATATCTCAGGACAACAGGTGGGTGGACCTATACATTGGGACACCGTGCCACCTGCAGCATGCCCATTGCTAGCCCACTCAAACATGCCATAATTTTACAAACCGTGGGAAAGGCATCAAGTGGGATGCCTGTCCATTGCTGAATTGTGACCCTTGAGGGCCTTATTCTCTGTCACTTTGATACAACAAAGAGAGGTCGGTGCCTAAAGTGCAGCTTGATAGATTTAGCTCTGTGGGCTGCTAACTAGTGAATGCCTCCTTCCTTTCCAGCCCCCCTGCGCCAATTGGAGGATTCCTCATAGTTTTGTCTCCCTCATCCACACTCCTACCCTATTCTGTCCAACTCACCTGCATCAAGGCCTGTCAAGCAGGCCACAGTGAGATCCTGGGCTAATCTGGGTTTTGGGGCATCCTTAGTTTCTATTCTCCTACAATACCAAGGGAACATTGACCCTGGTGTTGTCTACAGCTATTGCTCTCCAATTAACCAACAGCTCTACATGGTGGGACGTTGTTCTTGAAATGGATGCAAGTCCTGCCTCATAGTCAGGCTGTCGCACAAATAATTAAAGAGGCTGAGTCGGTCAAGTAGAAGCAGGTTCATCTTTGAAATGTACATTAAGACACGGAGATCCTAACCTCAGTGTATAATCTAGCCCCAGGATACCAAACTTGGATCACTCTAACCCAGGCAATTAATCAGCAAACAACAAACATGAAGGTGCAAAGTGGGCCTTGTACTGAGTTCATTAAACAGCAAAACATCTAAATTATATGGAAGAGTCATTTTTAAGACCTTCTGATATAGCAAAGTGTCTGGAAATACTCTGGAATGTTTTTGGAAGAATTTTGAATTTACCAGTGTGCATTGATGCATCTTCAGAGAGAAGATTGAGGATTAGGTGAAGTACAGATTCAATGGCTGCAAGAGATCAATAACCGCAGTGCAACACAACAGGGGGATGGAGCAGAGCCTGCAGAGATGAAAGCTATGTACAACACTCTCTGGCACCTGAAACCAAACTCTTCTATGCACATTAACAATAACAGGAAGTTAGCTGAGGGGCTAGACAATGTACTCAGCATCTCAGTGTACATGTCCATCTGTGTTCTCCTATGTGCCACGACATTAAGATCCTCATGTGAGACTCTTGTAGCAAAACTCACCGGTGACATTGCCCACAAACAATTTACCCCCGAGCCAGGGTGCTGTCCACTCCAAGCCATTACCTCACCATGTGCTAATTTCAACTCCATATTTGTCTCAAAGGTACATACAAGTATCTACACTGGCGGCTGCGAGGGTCACCTCAAATGATGAAGCCTCTTCACCATTGTTGCACTATTGCTCTCTCTCTTCTCAGGTGTGCTGTGACTGGACAGGCAGCAACTCTTGGCTTTCTGAAAGTAGGAAATCTGGAGGGGAAGCTTGATGTGATGGAAGGGGGGATAGGATGGGAAACAACAGTCTGTGATCACACCATCAGCGATTTATTCATCACACCAGATTGGAGGGTGAGGGTGAACTGGGAATTCAGAAGGAGCATAAGGCAGAATCACACCATTCTCAACCTTTGCAGTGATAGTGGATGTCACTGGCTCCAATTTTACCAACCCTATGACACTGAGAATCATCCCCTCCATAGGATGATAACTGCCCCTGTCCCCCACTGTTTTATTGTGTGTCACCTTGCCCTGCACGGAGAGAGTAAAAGGTCCTTGGACGTGATGTATTGTGTTTGGGTTATGTGTCTACCATTGCTGAACACCTAGACATATGTGGAGGCAGGGAGAGTGAGGCTAGTAACATATGGTACGTGAGTGAGGGTGAGGTGGAATATCTGGATGTTAGGTGTGAGCCCTGAGTTGCTGGAATTGCAGCTGGGTAAGTGATTAGGGTATTGTTCATTCAGCAGCGTGAAACGATTTGGTGTGGTGAATAGGGAATGCCATGTAAAGACACATTCATAGGTTTTGCCCACCCATGTGAGGTCATTAGAATTCTTGTAACACCTCTGTCTAACTATGAAGTTGACTTCCTTGGCTACCTGCTCCTTTTCTGACACTGGGTGGTCCATCAGGGCTTCCTGATCCTCCATGAAATTACGCCATCTTTCTTCCTACCCTTTTCCATCACTCCAGCATCACAGTTGTCACACTGGAATGCCATCTCATTGCTCTAGTTTTCAATGTTCTGTTTTCAATTCCAGCAATTTAATGTGGATTAGTGAAGTAGTGCATTTTGGAAGATACAACACAGAAAGACAATTTCATTGAAATGGTAACATTTGGGGAGAGGGCGGGGAGGGGTGGTGGTGCGTTGTGTGGTTGGGGCAGCATGAGGGCAAAGGGGATTGTGGATATATATGTATCATAAATATTCAAAGGTGTCCAGGTAAGTTGATTCAGAAAACACATGGGATATTTTGCTTTGTAAATAAGACTATTATATACAAAAACAAGGAAGCCATAGAAATGTTTACAATTCACTGAGGATGCTTCAAGAGGAGCATTGTACACAGTTCTGGGCACCACACTTTAGGAAAGATTTCAAAGCCTTAGGAAGACTGAAAAGACATTTACCAGATGAAACTAAGGGTGAGGGACTTCAATTATTTGGAGAAATTGGCAAAGCTGGAATTGTTCTCCTTAAAGTAAAGACAGATAAGGAGATGCCCAATAGCGCATTAACAAAATAATCAACAAAACAACTAGCGGGAAAATGAGCAGAATTTAAGTGGCCAGGTTCACTTAACCATGAAAGATGCCCCATGTCAGTCTCCAGATGGAGTAAACCTTCTCTGATTAAGATGGAAGGTGGAAGGATCTGATGTGGAACTCCAGGTCATTGGGAGCCTACTTACACACTGTAATGACTCAAGAAGCCTGACTGGAAAGGAACAGAATTTATTACAGAATGCAAAGTAAAACCACTGTGAGGCGTACACACACTAATCCCTGCCTGGGATTATAGTTCAGTCCAAGGCCTGCCTTATAAAAGGCTCAGTAATGAGTTCTAGCTAGGCAAGTCGCCGTCTATTATCTGAGGAACTCATATTCAATGAGCCCCACAGGGAGATCAATCAATGATTCCCCATGGACCTTGTGGTGGTTATCACATTATCCCTGAGCCAACCACAATTTAGTCATGACTCAGGCATTAAACAGAAACCATACAGCTTTCCCATGCCTCCCAAAGGCCAAGCAAACCCTGTCAGATTGCCAGTTGCTCTTGCAGGGCCCCCCATAGTCGGGCAGCTTAAGCCCGATCGAGGGACCCTGTACTGGGAAGGACGTCTACTGAAAGACACGCCTACCTCCAAATCAAATGCATCCCTGCTACCAAAGCTCTTACATTGTGATCTAACCTTCACTCACCTTTGATCTAGGGTCCCGCGAAGATCAGTTGTTTCTCCCCCATCTTGCGCTGGCAACAGGAATAGTTGCAAGCCTCTGATTGGCTGACAGATTTTGGTGATTGGGACTCCTGCGCAGGAGGCCTCAGCCATAAGGGAGGTCCTATTGTGGCCACTTAAATGTCTACAGGACATTTGATTTCATTGTGCTTCCCCCGCGGATCTGATGGCAGCAGTTCTCTGCCAGATCTCTGATTGGTGGGCGGGACCCCGATCAGACTGTCAGAGTCCTAAACTGTGATTCAATGACCAGAATTTTACTGGCCTGCCCACCACGGGAATCATCGTGGGCGAGGGCAGACCATGGAAAAGTCCATTTACGTCGGGTGAGATTTTATGGTTTCAGGATGAACGAGGCCACAAAATCCCACCCATTGTGTTCAGCCATCAGGGATCCAGGCCCCAGAGTCCCATCACGCCACCTCTCCATGGCCTTAAGATTGTCTTTAACATCCACCTCTTTGACTATACCAGTGGTCGTCTTTCATTACAACCCCCTCATTGCCATGATCCCCATTTATTCTAATTACATCTCTGTGAAACACTCTGTGAACTGTTTGCCTTTATTAAAGGTGCAATGTAATTGCAAGTTGTCACTGAATCAGTACTTGCTAATAATCATACTTAACCATTTTTTAAAGAGATATCTAATAGTTACGCCAACTTAAACAAAAGCAACATTCAATCTTCCAATATAAACTGGATGGCACTGATCCAAAATGATTGTGATCTGAGTAGAAATAAATTAATAAATTAAATTACAGTCCAGTGTCGGAGTTGAAAATGCAATAAGGAAAGAGACAAACAGGGTTCCAATTGGACTGTTTACAAATTCAAACCCAGTTGTTTCTGAAATTACTGCTGCAATGTTAATAATGGCGATTATAATTACATTAGAGCTGGGGAATCTATCAGCAAGACCCCAAATGAACTTTTGTTGTCAGCTTCCCAGCTTTCCCTGTGATTACTAATTATTTTCATGATTACAGTCTTTAAACTAGCACACTGTGTATTTTGTTTGAAGAATTTATCAATTCTGCTCCATGAAGAATAATAACTGGTAACTCTTAAAAGTGCAACATGGTTGGAGAATGCCAGTTTAAGGCATAGAAAGAGGTCATTTGGCCTTTCATGTCTGTGCCTGCCAAAAGACAAGCTGTGCAGCCTAATCCCACTTTCCAGCATTTGGTCTGTAGTCCTGCAGGTTACAGCACTTAAGGTGCATGTTCAGCATCTTTTAAATGAGTTAAGGGTTTCTGCCTCTAATATCTTTTTGAGCAGTGATTTCCAGATCCCAATACTATCCCTGGGTGACAAAAATAATTCCTCATTTCCCCTTTAACTTTTCTACCAGTCATTTTAAATCTATGTCCCTAGTCACTGACCTCTCTGCTAAAGTGAAAATACCCTTCCTATCCACTCTATTCAGGCTCCTCATACATTTGTACATCTCAAGCAAATCTCAATTCGGCCTCAGGAGAACAATTCCAGCCTATCCAATTGGTCAGGTATCTAGATGGGTAGAGAACTGGCTTGCAAAGAGGGGTCAGAGAGTAGTAGTGGAGGGGTCCTTTTCTAGCTGGAGGTCTGTCGACTAGTGGTGTGCCGCAGGGCTCAGTACTGGGACCTCTTCTCTTTGTAGTGTATATAAATGATTTGAAAGAGGGAGTAGGTGGTGTGATCAGCAAATTTGCTGATAACACCAAGATGGCTGGATTGGCGGGCAGTGAGGAGCAGTGTCTGGCAATACAACAGGATATTGATAGGCTGGTATATTGGGCAGATGCATGGCAAATGGAGTTTAATCCAGATAAATGTGAGGTGATGCATTTTGGCCGGAATAATGTAGGGGGGAGTTATATGATAAAGGGTAAGCCCACAAGGAGTATAGAATCGCAGCGAGACCTGGGGGTGCAAGTGCACAAGTCTTTGAAGGCGGCAGTACAAGTGGAGAGTGTGGTGAAGAAAGCCTATGATATGTTAGCCTTCATAGGAAGGGGTATAGAATATAAGAGCTGGAGTCCGGTGTTGCAGTTGTACAGAACATTGGTTAGGCTGCATTTAGAGTACTGCGTACAGTTCTGGTCGCCTTACTACCGGAAGGACGTGGAGACTCTGGAGAGAGTGCAGAGGAGGTTTACCAGGATGTTGCCTGGTATGGAAGGACTGGGGTATGAGGAGAGATTGAATAAACCGGGGCTCTTTTCCCTTGAAAGACGGCGACTGAGGGGGGGGATCTAATAGAGGTATATAAGATTATGAAGGGTATCGATAGAGTAAACAGAGGTAAGCTATTTCCTATGATAGAGACACACAAGACAAGGGGCCATGGGCTTAAGGTGAGGGGGGAGAGGTACAACACAGATATTAGAGGGAGGTTTTTCACACAGAGGGTAGTGGGGGTATGGAATGCTCTGCCAAGTAAGGTGGTGGAGGCAAACACACTAGAGCTGTTTAAGAGTAACTTAGACAGGCACATGAGTGGGTTGGAGATGTGTGGATATAGGAGATTGTTTAAATAAACATTGGGGCGTCCCTGGGAAGGTAAATGGATATGGTACAATAATAATGTTTTTTTTTCTCTTTCTCATTCACAGGTTTTAAGCCGGTCCGCCTTGTGTCCAACGAGGGGCATACACGCGATGGGTCGTACTTGGGCTGCTCTTGGTTGTTCGAGATTGGCCTAGTGCTTCATGTCATTAGTGTGTGCTTAAACTGGACCAGATACTGGGCAAGACGACAGATCAGTGACTATCACTGATTGCTGTGCAGACACATGGATTTGGGCCGGTGTCTGTGGGAGTTTGCGTATTCTCCCCGTGCTTGCATGGGTTTTCTCCGGGTGCTCCGGTTTCCTCCCACACCCCAAAGATGTGCTATTAGGCTGATTGGCAGCAATAAATTGTCCCTAAATTAGTTTCCCTCTATGTGGATGGCCATAAAACACTAGATAAGGGTCATGGGTGGAGGGGGGGGAGCTGGTGGTGTTAAAGAACAAGAACAAAGAACAACCCAGCACGGGAAACAGGCCCTTCGGCCCAATGAGCCCGCGCCGCCGCATCACCCTACACCTATTCTACCCTGCATGTCTACGAATGGGACCCTACTCAGTCAGATTCAGGGAAGAAATAGTGTCAATTTGGTGGAAACCAATTAGCCTAAGAGCACATCATTGGGGTGTGGGAGGAAACCGGAGCGCCCGGAGGAAACCCACGCAACCACAGGGAGAATGCACAAACTCCCACAGACACAGGCCCAAATCCATGTATCTGCACAGCTAGCAGTGCTAGTCACTGAGCTGTTGTGGAGCCCGTCTATCGGTCCAGGATCAAGCACACACACCGACATGAAGTACTAGGCCACTCCTGGACTTCCAAGAGCAGTGGCGCGGGCTCGTTGGGCCGAAGGGCCTGTTTCCCGGGCTGTTTTTGTTCTTTGTTCTTTGTTAATTCAGACTTGTGACTTTTTTTCAGACTAAGAGTGAATGGGGGTGCTTGGGAACAGATTTCCAAGTCAGATTTGAATTGTGTCCAGATTCAGCACTTAGAATCAAAATGGTAAAATAGCTTCCAAAGTCTCCCTAATGAGGAGGAATTGGCCAAAGGAAATACAGTTACACTGCACTGAGGTAATTACTGTATGGACTGTAAGAGTATGTCGATCATTGAAGAAGTGCTAAGATCTCGCAAAGTGGTCTTTGAGCAAGGAAAACCAAAAGACCAAATTGACCATCAGTACGATATTAAATATTGCAAGTCAGCAGATCATACAAATGCAGACATTCTTCTGAGATTTCCCATGAGGACTGATTCATTTCTTTCCACTGAGACACCCTCTGATGACCGTCAATCCCTCAAATTGATTCACTTCAGTTCAATCAGGGTGATTGAGACACCTGGCCTCCTCCTCCTCCTCTCCTCCCCTGAGGTTCCTGCACCCTGGGACAAGGGGGAGAGCGGCTTTCAGCGCAGTACAGCAAGGGTGACAAATCACCGCAGAGGATCACCAAATTGAAAGTATAAATTGTGTTCAGCACAGATCAAGTTTCTAGAATCAGCTTCACTTACAAATCTAGCTGCAGCCCTAATATAATTAATGAACCACTCATTTTTGCCCATTTTCTGGGTCTTCATTGAGCATCTCATAATTCAGTTTTTGTTCGACATCAGGACCTTTTTACAGCTTTTTGTTTGGAAATTAGGAAAAAGCATTTCTTAAAAGCAGCACTATTTTGGGTACAGCTGAAGCGAGTATAGCCAAAGCTCTACTCCCTGGAATTTGCAGGCTTTAGTTGAGATGCTATGGCTTCACATTATCTTACTGGGTCCATGAAGGGCTTCAGCAGTTGGTCAGTGCCCTAACTTTGGCTGAATCCTAATAAGGAATTTTTCAGATTCCCAAACCAAAGTGCTTTTTGGATATAGTATATTCTTTTTACCGTTTCTGACATTCTGAGTGAATTCAGTCATCTTGTTCTTTGGCCCCTAGCAATGCTATCTATTGCTATCTGACGGTAGCAAGATTGGGAGCATGGAGTGTTACAATACCTGTTGTCATTGATGAGTGTATTGCTCCAGGTTACTATAAATAATACTGACTTGTTTGAAATGGCGTGTAATCATTTCACTACAGGGGTGGAATCTTCACAAAAATTCTGGCTGTTGCTTTTGTTTATGTTAAAAAAGTTAATGGCATATGCTTTTTATAGGAAAGTTTCTGTCATTGCTGAGTAAAGCTTGTTAAAAGCCATCTTATTACATTATTTGGTCTAAATTGGATAGTGCCTGAAGTTGAGTGCAGGAATTGGGAAGCTTGATTACCACACATCTGTTCGAATTGATATAGGCAGGACACAAGCTTGGAGCTGCCTGCTAATTTAAATGAATGTGATGTACAGCCCAGTCCCAAATGCATTGTTGAGTAGCTGAATGCTGTAGCGAGTTCAAGTTCATGTAAAGTTGGCACCACTTCATGTGTATCTCCACTGCTTCAATCCAGATGGCATCTATTAATGACAAGGTGCATTCTGGCCACAAACTGTTTGGAGAAAAATGAGAGAGTTGATGATGCATTTTTAGAAGAACCATAGAATCCCTACAGTGCAGAAGGAGGCCATTTGGCTCACCGAGCCTGCAGAGAATTCTCTAACTGAGTATCTTACATAGCTCTCTACCCTGCCCTATCCCCATAACCCTACACATTTCCCATGACTAATCCATCTACTCTACATATCCTGGGACACTAAGGGGCAATTTAATATGGCCAATCCATTTAATCTGCACATCTGTGGACTGTGGGAAGAAACTAGAGCACCTGGAAGAAACCCATGAAGACACAGGGAGAACATGCAAACTCCACAAAGATAGTCACCCAAGGCCAGAATCTTACCCGGGACCCTGATGATGTGAAGCTGCGTTGTTAACCATTGTGCCATCTTGCCATTATACTGATATCCAAGAACTGCCGTCTGGCCCAGAATGCAAATGGACTGAGAAATAATAAACACCATCACTCCCTCTTTGACATTTGTATCTCAAACATTGGTAGCAAAATGGAATCTGCACATGGTGAGCCAGTGGGCACAACTGGACTGCAGCCAGGACAGAGAGAAAAGATAGTGCAGGGGGCAGCTAAGGGGAAGGTTGCACATGAAGGTTGCCATGGACTCAGATGAGATCTTCAATTAATGTCATGTGGTAAAAGGCTAATGGGTAGGCACACACAAGTGCTTGCTGCAATAAAAGGTGATCTAGAAATCACCCAGAAACTTTGTTACTGTCAAAGAATGTGGAGGAGCCCAAGTCCAACTTGGCACACAGCTTTGCACAGGGCTTAGAGCCCATCCTTCATTGAGTGAAAATGGCAGCCAACTTCATGAGGTCCACAACTGGTGGACCCAGTTGTAATCTAGCATCTGATGGCCAATCTCTCAGCTTTTAAAACAGCACCATCAGCTGCCATGAAATGTCAGAATGCTGCAATGGGATCTCAGTCTGAAATCATCAAATTTCAGCTAGTTGCCTGCCATGCAAGCCCACTTTGGTGGCATGTAGGTTCAGAATGCTGCCATCCTGGCTGCATTTCCCAGTGTACAAATGGGCTTTTCTCTGATTAAAGAGAAAGCAATGAAGTATTCCCCTCTAGAGTACAGAACCTCAGTGGCCTCCCAGATGCAAAAATAAATGATGAGCTTTGATGTATTTGCCTGTTTCCAACCAGGAGGATCCACTGGTAAAAATATTCAGGGCCATGTTCACATTGACAGCCATTGCCAATGCCCTCTTTGGTTCCCGCTCTGAAGTTGCAACTCCAGTTCCAAAGGGTGACTCATTTCTGTAAGCATTTATTTTGTGAACAGTAGCCACCAAGAGTAGCCACATTTTTCAAAATCCAGCTATGATTTTCATAAGCCCGAATTTTGAAACATAAGACCAACTTTCTGAAATTTTTTTTTCCATGTTATTCTTACATTTATAGTACTGACAATGACTGCAATAATGGGCTGCATATTATGGGAGCATGGTAGCAAAAATTGGCGTGGAGCCAATTCGCTCCACACCAGCCCACTCCACAGCCTTAACGCATCAAAGATGGGCTAAATAGCTTGACTGTGGGACATCTGGCCCTCATTGGGGAGGAGGTCCTGTTCTCTGGAGCTGTTGGGCAATTGGATTAGTCAGCAGATCTGACAGTCCTGGCAGTGCCAAGGACGCATTAGTACTGGTGGGACTTCATGCAGGCCCAAGCAGAAGGTCCAATGCATCCTGGAGCAAGGTAAATCCAGAGCATTGGGCAGGGAATCTTTGGGCAGCTTGGGAAGGAGATGAGGGGTGGAGTGATTGATTTCAGAGAGCAGTTGGGTAGAAAGAAAACTTGTGTACTATCTTAGGGTTGGTTACCCCCAAATATGCAAAGGACACCCCCCTAAAAATAGTATCCCCTTTTAAAGCCTTAAAAGATACAATATGCCCATTCCCACCCTATTGTCCATATATAACCCCATTATGGCATGGACTGGTACTATCAGGGTTAGTTGACTTGTTAACAAGCTCACTTGACATTTGATTACTTATGTAAATGTGATAGGTGACCTGCTAATTTTGGTGTGCACACACCTACCTTATTATGGGAGGAAGCTTAGGTGTAGGCAGGAAAATGGTTTGATGGGGCACCCGCCTTATCTTACATGCCCCCCCCCCCCGCCCCCCCCCGCTTTCTTCTCCAACTCCCAGCCATTCTTGTCCCACTGAAAATATACTCAGAGAGTAGGTAAAGTCTAGCCCAATATGTTCCTCAAACAGTTGCAATTTCGGTAATATCAATTATAGGATGCATCTAAAAATATTCTCTAAAGCAAATATATTCTTCAATACAGTTTTCAATGTATCTTAGAGCTTGCTTTTTCACAAGGTAATAATTAGTATTGAAAGTACATCAATGCAAAAAGTAAATTACATGCAGTGAGAGGATACTTCCATTGAATGGATCTGAATTGAGTTGTTTCTGCACATTCCCACTGATGCATCTTGAATTTGTGCCTCCAAACTTCCCTGAAATGTATCTTGCCACACTCCTTATGAGAAACAGGAGGTCAGACCAATTCTGCTTTAAGTGAGCTGTTTTGAACTGAAAGATAATTGTAAGTGGAGATGAATTAAATAAGAATGTAAATTAATGTTAAAAGCTCAAATTAAGGTCAAGTTATAGGCAAACATTCTGTTTAAAACTAATTTTAGCACATGCCTGCATTTTCTGTGTTTACCACTCAATTTTAGGTAGCGATCTATCTTCAAAACAAGTCCTATGATGTGTGCGCAGTTCATAGTTGAAGAATTCTTACATTAAAATTAAACATTAAATTATCTTGCATTCAGAGTTGGTTTGAAGTGAAGTTAGCCAGATTGTTTAGTTCCCTCTCAGACTATCAAGGGATGGACCATAATATTGTGACTGGAGAAAATTCTGGAAAGAGAAAGTGAGCTGCCTAAAATAATAATGTAAGCAAAAAAAATGACAACTTTGCAAAGGGAATTTGGGAAATTGAATGATTAAGAAGTAGAACTTCCATGGAAGTAATTTCAGGATTACTTACTTTGCCTTAGGGAGAAGCAAAGTAGACACATTACAATCTGGCTGGACAGATGGTGTAGAGGTAGGATTTCAATTTCTTATGGCTTCTGAAGCACATAAAGTCCATAGATTGAATGGGTTTCTCTTAAACTAAACCAGTATCAGTGCCCTCATGGTTAAGGCAAATAGAAAATGAGAGAGGATTTCAACTAGTGAGGTAGGGGAGAGGCACATTTTTAAGCAACAAGATCAAAGAAAACAATAAGTATAATAAAGGAAAATGTCTAAATTGATAACATGGAGACATCGGAGTTAAATTAAGGCAAGAAAGCGAAAGATAGAAAATGAAGAAAGCGAAAAAGAAAGTATGAATGGCTTAGGGTCACACTGCTTAATAAGAATGCAAAAAGCACTACAAAATTTAATTAAACGTAGAGGACATTGTATGGCTTTGACAGGCACTTGGGCCTGCATGTGTCCTGAGGGCAGAGTGAAGGCCAAGTATGCAAAGGGCAGAGTGTTCTCTAATTTCATTGGATTGTGTTAGTGACTTGCTTAAGTATATGGCCCCTTTAAATATTTTAAACGACCACGGACATGCAGAAACTTAAAGAGTCTGACATATGGCGGAATGTGGGAGAATATTTGTATTGTGGTGTCACAGTTCGACTAGAAAGGGGGCTATACTGGACCTAGTACTAGGGAATGAGCCCAGATGAGATGTTCAGCTTCATCAATGACATGTTGAAGGCTCCAGAGAAGATGTCGTAGCTTCTCTGCTCAGGGGGAGTACTGGACGACAAAGGGTCAGATGAGAAAGATCGCAACACATACTTCCAGATGCTGAAAGACGCCCTCATAAGAACAAGATATGGTGCTCGACTCATCGATCGATAGTTCTGATGCGCCACAGTGACAAACCGTACCGACCTCTCAGAAGACAAACAGGGACATGGCGGACAAAGTACCCAAGGCCATCCTCACACACCCACACCCCCACATCTTGTCTTCAAACAACCACACAACCTCAAACAGACCACTGTCTGCAGCAAACTACCCAACCTTCAGGAGAGTAGTGATCACGATACCACACAACCCTGCCACAGCAACATCTGCAAGACATGCTGGATCATCGACATGGATGCCATTATCACACAAGAAAACACCATCCACCAGGTACACGGTACATACTCTTGCAACTCGGCCAACGTTGTCTACCTGATAATTGCAGGAAAGAATGTCACGAGGCATGGTACATTGGGGAGACCATGCAGACGCTACAGCAATGGATGAATGAACATCGCTCGACAATCACCAGGCAATAGTGTTCTCTTCCTGTTGGGGAACACCTCAGCAGTCACAGGCATTCTGATCTTCAGGTAAGTGTTCTCCAAGGTGGCCTTCATGCCACATGACAGCGCAGAGTCGCTGAGCAGAGACTGATAGTCAAGTTCAGCACACATGAGGATGGCATCAACTGGGATCTTGGATTCATGTCACACTACCTGTAAGCCCTACGACTTGCCTGGGCTTGCAAAATCCCACTAACTGTTCTGGCTGGAGACAATACACATCTCTTTAACCTGTGCTTAACCCTGTCTCTCCATTCACATTGTCTGTACATTTAAGACTTGATTACCTGTAAAGACTCGCATTCCAACATTATTTTGTAAATTGAGTTTGTGTCTTTATATGCCCTGTTTGTGAACTGAACTCCCACTCACCTGATGAAGGAGCAGCGCTCTGAAAACTAGTGGCTTGTGCTACCAAATAAAACTGTTGGACTTTAACCTGGTGTTGTGAGACTTCTTACTGTGCTCACCCCAATCCAATGCCAGCATCTTCACATTGCTGGTGAGGTACCAGAGGATTGGAGGATAGCCAATGTTGTCGCATTATTTAAGAAGGGTGGCAAAGGTAACCCGGGTAATTATAGGTCAGTGAGCTTGACATCAGTGAGAGCAAAACTGTTGGAGAAGATTCTTAGGAATAGGATCTATACACATTTAGAACTGGATTGTCTTGTTTGTGACAGATGGCATGGGCTTGTATGTGGGAGGTCATGCCTCACTAATTTAATTGAGTTTTTTGGGGAGGTGACAAAAGTGATGGAAAGGCTGTGGATGTTGTCCACATGGACTTTAGTAAGGCATGTGACAAAGTCCCTCATGGCAGGCTGGTGCAAAAGATTAAATCTCATGGAATCAGCAGTGAACTCGCTAGAGGGGTTTGGAACTGGCTTAGCCATAGAAGACAGAGGGTAGTGGTGGAAGAGTGTTTTTCTGAATTGAGGTCTTTAGTGGTGTTCCGCAGGGATCAGTGCTGGGACCTCTGCTGTTGTAAAATATATATAAATAACTTGGAAGAAAACATAGCTGGTTTGATTAGCAAGTTTGCAGATGATATTAAGATTGGTGGAGTTGTGGATAGTGATGAAGATTGTCAGAGAATACAGCAGGATATAAGTAAACTGGAAAATTGGGCAGAGAAATGGCAGATGGAATTTAATCTGGACAAATGTGAAGTAATGCATTCTGGTGGATCCAATCAGATGGGAGCTATAAAATAAATGGCAGAACGATCCAAAGCATAAACACTCAGAGAGATCTGGTAGTACAGGTCCACAGATCCTTAAAAGTGGCAGCACAGGTGGAAAAAGTGGGGAAGAAAGCATATAGCATACCTGACCTTCATTGGACAGGGCATCGAGTGTAAAAGTTGGCAAATTATATTACAATTGTACAAAATGTTGGTTCAGCCACATTTGGAATAGTGTGTCCAATTCTGGTCACCACACTACCAGAAAGACATGGAGGCTTTGGAAAGCATGCAGAAAATATTTACCAGGATGTAGCCTGGTTTGGAGGGTAGGAGCTATGAAGAGAGATTGAATAAACTGGGATTGTTCTCCCTGGAAAGACGGAGACTGATGGGCAACTTGATAGAAGTTGATAAAATTATGAAAGGTATAGACAGGGTGAACAGTTGGGAGCTTTTTCTAAGGGCAGAAATGACAATTGCAAGGCGGTACAAGTTCAAAATAAGGGGGAAAGATTCAGTGGAAATGTGTGGGGGAAGTTTTTTTACACAGAGAATGGTGGACGCCTGGAATGCATTGCCAAGTGAGGTGGTTTAGGCAATTACATTAGCCATATTAACTTGATAGGCATATGAACAAACTGGGAACAGAGGGAAATAAGCAGTTGGTTTAGATAGATAAACCTGATAGCAGAGACTTGGAGGGCTGAAGGGCCTGCTGTTGTGCTGTACTATTCTTTGTTCACAGTTTAACTGGAAACATTGGCAAGGGAGCGGAGTTTTAGCTTGGACACGCAGAAGTCCATTCAGAAGCACTGCTATCAAAGCAGTGAGATTTTCCTTGAAGCTGTCCTCACTTTGTTTCAGCTGTTGGGTTTCTTGAGTCCTGTGAAACTTGGGTGCTCATGGTCACACCTGGTTAAATTGGAGCCTGCTATCTGCAACAAATATTTAAAATGCCAACTTGCTTCCTAGAAGCAGGTTAGTTGCCTGGAAGCTATTGCACCTTAATAAATTTGGAGGCACTTGCCCCACAGACAGAAGAATTTTTGCCCATTTAACCCCATTCACATCCAATCCCACCCACTCCCCGAATGGTTTCAACTGTTGTTAAAGTGGGAATAAGAAACTCTCAGCGATAACATTTTTAAAACATTTTGTAGAGGACAAAAGAAAGGCATTAAATTAAAACCCTGGGGGCGATTTTGAGCCCATTTTAGTCATCAGTGTAAACAGCGACATGATCCCAAAATCTCACAAGAGTTGGGAAACGAGATTCGCGCTGATGAGATCTCGTTTCCTAATTTTCCACATCCCTTGCCCATGACTTAATGCGGTGGAAATTGCATTTCAATAAATTTTAATAAATTTAGGTATTATTATGAAGCTTTCCCACAATATGCTTCCACTCACTCAATATTCATGTTGAACTCAAGACACGGATGTGTCCTCATGTTGGCAAGATTTACAACAGGTTTGTAAAACTTGAAGAAGTCAAGAGGACCTGTCAGAGGCGCCAAGATAACCATAATCCCAGGGGAAGAGGAACATGTCCGTGCAGTGCCGGGGCACTGCCCCTGGTACTGGCCCCTGACACTACCCACAGCACAACCAGGTTGGTATTGCCAAGGTGGAAGTGCCTGGGGTAGGCCTTCTGGAGAGTCCCATTCAGTGGAATCCTCTCAAGTGTGTGGGGGGGATCCATCCCAAAGCTTGTGGAAAAGGGGGTATTCTGATGCTTGTGTGTTGACCCAGTATTTCTGGGGAAGGAGTACCTTGATGCTTGTGGGAGAGGGCATGGTGGGGATGCCACCCCAATGCTTATGGAGGTTGGGATACCCCAATGCCTGTGTGGTGGTCAGGGAGTTGGGTGGGGGTGGGTGTGTCCTGATGCTTGTGGGAGAGTCCTTAGTGTCTATGGGGGTGTCTGGGGGGGGGAGGTTGTTCTTTAATGAAATCAGATGCCCTTTAAAAATGGCACCTCAGTTTCAGTGGAGCTGGCATTGGTGGCTCTATCACGTTTGATTGTGCCAGAATGATGGTCCCACACCATGTTTCACATGATTCCTCCGGCAAGAGGCCTGGAAGTTCAGAACTCAGAAACTCATCGGTGTGAGTCGCGCTTTCCGGATTTTGAGCACATGCAGTCATTCCCATGGACATAGAGAATGGGCTCAAAATGATTCCTAATAAAGGAACTCTGCCCGTGATTCATTATCAGGGACACTCTCCCCATTATTCAACATCAGAATACACACATTTACAAAACACTTTCTATAACCAATGGGAGTTTAAAAATGTTTTCCAGCCAATAGAATATTCTTTGAGGCATAGTTGCTGTTGTGCTATAGGAAACACAGCAGCTAATTTGCTCTCAGCATTGTCCCACAAATAGTCATGTGAAAATCACCAGCTCATTTGCTTTTTGCGATAATGACTGAGGATTAAATATTGGCCAGGACACTGGGGATAACTCCATTGCTTTTCTCCAAATGGTGCCTTTACATCTATTTGAGTGGGCCAATGGCATCCCATTTTAGTGTTTCATCTGAAAGGCATGAAAAGATTTACCGATGGGCATCACAGTAGCACAGTGGTTAGTATTGCTGCCTCGCAGCCCAGGGACCCGGGTTCGATTCCTGGCTTGGTTCACTGCCTGTATGGAGTTTGCATGTTCCTCCCGTGTCTGTGTGGGTTTCCTTTGGGTGCTCTGGTTTCCTCCCACAGTCCAAAAGACATGTAGGTTAGGTGCATTGATCAAGCAAAATTCTCCCTCAGTGTGAGCTGAAAAGGTGCCACAGTGCTGTGACCAGGGGATTTTCACAGTCACTTTGTTGCAGAGTGAATGTAAGCCTATTTGTGACTAATAGAACATAGAACATAGAACATTACAGTGCAGAACAGGCCCTTCGGCCCACTATGTTGCGCCGACCAGTTAAAAAACAATGACCCTCTAACCTAAACCAATCCCTTTTCATCCATAAACCTATCCACGGATCTCTTAAACACCCCCAAACTAGGCGCATTTACAACTGCAGCAGGCAGGGCATTCCAATCCCTCACCACCCTCTGGGTAAAGAACCTACCCCTGACATCCATCCTATAACTACCACCCCTTAATTTAAAGCTATGCCCCGTCATGCTAGCTTTCTCCATCCGAGGAAAAAGGCTATCACTATCCACCCTATCTAAACCTCTAATCATCTTATATGTTTCAATAAGATCCCCTCTTAGCCGCCTTCTTTCTAACGAAAACAACCCCAAATCCCTCAGTCTCTCTAATAAGTAAACTTTAAAAAAAATTTTAGTTCAGACATGCTCCCAATGGTCCATCATCAGTTCTGTGTCATGCCAATATGGGACTTCATAAAATTTACCATGATCATATATTTTTTTAAATTGTACACATATTTGAGAGGGCAAAATATAAAATGACATGAAGAACCCATCGGGCAATACATCTGGAAGAGATAGCCAAAATATTGGTGCAAACTGCGCTGTGAGTGATGGATCAGCAAAGCTCCCATTTCAAATCAATTTTATCCTACGTTCTCAGGCAGGAACACATGGCGAGAAGCTGTTCCTAATTTGGGAGCCTCATTATAAAGGTGACAAAGATGACAGGTATAAGCGGTAAAAAAAATTAAACTAACACAGTGAGGGTGCTCTTCTGAGAAAAGAATTAGAAGCAGGTTGTTGAGCATAATTGGTGTAAATTTATACTGCACCTACCCCTTTGCGATTCTAACAAATGTGGTAGAAAGTACTACTGAGATTTCTGCTGGTTTGTGCTGCTGTTGATGGAATAACAGTATCTCTACAGTACAGAAGGAGGCCATTTGGCCCATCGAGCCGACGCTAACTCTCTGACAGAGTACCTTACAGGAGAGAGTGGAGACCCTTCAGGCTGCGTGAGTGGAGACGCAGCCCATTCCTGAAACCCCATTCTCTCATGGGATCCCACCTGGATAATTCACAGTTGCCTCCATTGCTGACCCTCTTGTCTTCAATGCCTCCCACCCTCTGGCCAGCTCTCAGGAAGGGCACTCCCTCCACTGCAAAATGGACAGGAACCCAGGAAGGAGAACACAGGAGCTCTGACTGCATACCAGCCTTCACAACCCCTTTAAAGCAAGGAGCACCCCAAAATGAAGGGAAGGTAAGCCCTGCAAGTGACCCCCTGGATATGGTGATTCTGAGGCTCTCCACTCCGCCCCAGGTTATAAAGTCATAGTCATAGAGGTTTACAGCATGGAAATAGGCCCTTCAGCCCAACTTGTCCATGCTGCCCTTTTATTTTTAAAACTCCTAAACTAATCCCAATTGCCTGCATTTGGCCCATGTCTCTCTGTACCCATTGTACCCATGCAATTATCTAAATGCTTTTTAAAAGACAAAATTGTACCCACCTCTACCATTACCTCTGGCAGCTTGTTCCAAACACTCACCACCCTCTGTATGAAATAATTGCCCCTCTGGACACTTTTATATCTCTCCCGTCTCACCTTAAACCTATACCCTCTAGTTTCAGACTCCACTACCTTTGGGAAAAGATATTGACTATCTTGCTGAACTGTGCCCCTCATTATTTTATAGACCTCTACAAGTTCTCCCCTCAGCCTCCTATGCTCAAGATAAAAAAGTCCCAGTCTATCCATAAAACTCAATCCATCAAGTCCCGGTAGCATCCTAGTAATCCTTTTCTGCACTCTTTCTACTTTAATAATATCCTTTCTGTAATAGGGTGACCAGAATTGCACACAGTATTCCAAGTGTGGCCTTGCCAATGTCCTGCACAACTTCAACAAGATATTCCAACTCCTGTATTCAATGTTCTGACCAATGAAACCAAGCGTGCTGAATGCCTTCTTCACCACCCTGTCCACCTGTGACTCCACTTTCAAGGACCTATGAACTTGTACCTCTAGATCTCTTTGTTCTGTAACTCTCCCAACACTCTACCATTAACTGAGTAAGTCCTGCCCTGGTTCAATCTGCCAAAATGCATCACCTCGCATTTGTTTAAATTAAACTCCATCTGCCATTGGCCAGCCCACTGACCCAATTGATCAAGAACTCATTGGAATTGGAGATAACTTTCCTCACTGTCCACTATGCCACCAATTTTTGTGTCACCTGCAAACTTACTAACCATGCCTCCTATATTCTCATCCAAATCATTAATATAAATGACAAATAACTGTGGACCCAACACCGATCCCTGAGGCACACCGCTGGTCACAGGCCTCCAGTTTGAAAAACAACTCTCCACAACCACTCTCTGGATTCTGTCAAGAAACCAATTTTGTATCTATTTAGATAACTCACCCTGGATCCTGTGAGATTTAACCTTATGCAACAACCTACTATGCGGCATGTTGTCAAAGGCCTTGCTAAAGTCCATGTAGACAACATTAACTGCACTGCCCTCATCTACCTTCTTAGTTACCAATTCAAAAAATTCAATTAAATTTGTGAGACATGATTTTCCACTCATAAAGCCATGCTGACTGTCCCTAATCAGTCCTTGCGTCTCTAAATGCCTGTAAATCCTGTCTCTCAAAATATCTTCCAACAATTTACCCACCGCAGATGTGAGGGTCACTGGCCTGTAGTTCCCAAGCTTTTCCCTGCAGACTTTTTTAAAAAAGGCACAACATTTGCCACTCTCCAATTCTCAGGCACCTCACCCGTGACTATCAATGATTCAAATATCTCGGCTAGGGGACCTGTAATTTCCTCCCTAGCCTCCCACAATGTCTTAGGATATACTTCATCAGGTCCCGGGAATTTATCTACCTTGATGCACTTTAAAAGTTCCAGCACCTCCTTCTCTGTAATATATACACTCCTCAAGACATCACTATTTATTTCCCCAAGTTGCCCAAGTTTCTCAACAGTAAATACTGATGAAAAATACTCATTTAGGATCTCACCCATCTCTTATTGATCTGCACATAGATGACCTTGTTGATCCTTAAGAGGCCCTACTCGCTTCCTTGTTACTGTTTTGGCCTTTATGTATTTGTAGAAGCTCTTTGGATTCTCCTTTGCCTTGTCTGCCAAACAATGTCATGTTCCCTTTTTGCCCTCCTGATTTCTCTCTTGACTTTATTCCTACATCCCCTATACACTTCAAAGAATTCACTTGATCCCAGCTGCCTATGCATGTCATGTGCCTCTTTCTTCTTCTTGACCAGGGCCTCAATATCCTGAGTCATCCAGGGTTCCCTACTTCTGCCAGTCGTGCTCTTCAATCTAAGATGAATGTGTTTACCCTAAACTCTGGTTAGCACACTTCTGAAAGCATGCCACTTCCCAGCAATCCCTTTGCCTTTCCACAGACTTCCCCAACTAACCTTTGAAAGTTCCTGCCTGATACCACCAAAATTGGCCTTGCCCCAATTTAGAATTTTAACTTTTGGCCCAGACCTATCATTCTCCATAGCTATCTTAAAACTAATAGAATTATGGTGACTGGTCCCAAATTGATCCCTTACTAACACTTCTGTCACTTGCCCTTTCTTATTTCCCGAGAGGAGGTCAAGTTTTGCCCCCTCTCTAGTCGGGCCATCCACATACTGAACGAGAAATTCCTCCTGAATACATTCAACAAATTTCTCTCCATCCAACCCTCTAATGCTATGGCTGACCCAGTCAATGTTGTGAAAGTTAAAATCTCTGACTATTACCACCCTATTTTTCTTGGAGCTATCTGGAATCTCCTCACATATTTCCTCCTCAATTTCCCACCGACTATTTGGGGACCTATAGTACTATTCTATCAAAGTGATTTCCCCCTTCATATTTCTCAGTTCTACCCATATAGACTCAGTGGCTGAACCCTCAGAAATATCCCCTCTCAGTACGGCCGTGATGTTTTCCCTAATCAAAAGTGCAACTCCCCCTCCTCTCTTACCTCCTGTTCTATCTTTCCTATAGCATCTGTACCCTGGAACATTGAGCTGCCAGTCCTGTCCCTCCTTTAGCCATGTTTCAGTAATTGCTATAATATCCCAGTCCCATGTACCCATCCATGCCCTTGCCCTTGATTGCACTTATCTACGTCCCCCAAGTATTCTCTGGTGCCTTCTGAGTGGTGTTCACCCAGAGGGTGCTGGCTGCCTGATTCTTTACCTCTGAAATCCCTCTCAGAGGTGAAAATGCCAGGTTCAAGCTTATGTAGATCTGTAATAAATGGTGCCAGTGTAACACCACGCCAGTGTCCACTGAATATCCAGTGAGATGGGAAGTTCCAGAGACAGTGGTTGCTAATGATATGTTATTACATTAAAATGAGCTTCCTGGGCTCTCATGGTGTGTTTCACACTATTCTGCCAGTAAAAGAGATGGAAGTTCGGAACTCAGAAGCTCACCATCACAAATTGTACTTTCCAAGTCTCTCCAGGTTTTGAACATATGCTGCCATTCCCTTGGACGGAGAGCATGGGCTAAAAAAATTACCCACTTGGATTGCCATTACATGCTCTACTAAATGCTTTCACACAATCAGTGTGTAGGAACATTCTGATATAACGTAGCACAAATTAAACAATATATTATTAATATACTGAATATTAACTGGTTTGCACACATATCTAAACTCATCAGGTCCAACCAACACTTAAGAATCTTTCTATTAGCATTCTCATGTTGTGTTCCTTTAAAGTTAATGGCTTTTCCTAGGAAGGTTCACCAGTTGCATTCCTTTCCCTTGTCGTCATGTAAGCTGGGCTACTAAGAACATTATAGGTTAGGATGTGTGGATACATTTTTAAATTTAAAATTAGTAATTAATTTAAACTTAAATTCATTTCCATTTATGTTCATATTCTTATTAAGACAGGTTTATTTGGCACCTTATTTTATGGTTAAACATTACATTGTTCATTTCTTTTATGCCCAGTCAAGGAATTTGGGTATCATTGGTTGGGCAGCAGATATTACCCATCCTTATTTATCCTTGGACTGAATGGCTTGCTAGGTCATTTCAGAGGGCAGTTGAGAGTCAACCACATTACTCTGGCTTTGAAGCCACATGTAGGCTGGACCAGGTGAGGACAACAGATTTCCTTCCCTAAAGGACATTAGTGAGCCAAATGGGTTTTTAAGACATTCGACAATGATTTAATGGTCACTATTGGACTTTTAGTTCCAGATCTCTATGTCAACTCAGACTTGACTCCATTTCCACATATCCTTTCCAAGAGTAAGACAGTATAGTATTCATTCCTTATTTTTGTTCTGCCCCGAGTATTGAAGCTGAGTTCACAATTCCCCTTCAGACCCACACCCCAACACAGAACCCCCCCTCCCCTTCAGCTTCCCTTCAGTCCAAGCATCTTGGCAGTGCCAACAGTGCACTGCCCCCAATCATCTTGATTGGGGCTACGTTTTTTGGAGGGGGTTACCCATTATTAATGGGTGGGGTGGTGGCTGCCCCTCTTTGGTGAGGGGTTGGTGATGCTCCCCTGGTCAATGGGGGAGACACCATTTAATTTTTTGCATGGAGCGAGGCCTATTTCTGAATGCGGAGATCAGGTTGTGATTTAAAAATGGCAGTCTGGTCTCAGAACAGCGGGGTTGTCTGGTGGGTTCTTATTTGCATCTTTCAACTGGGTGAATCCAAGAGAAAGACACTGCCAACGCCAACGGGAAACTTTCCCGATTTCCCACCGGCATGGACATTTAGCCTAAAAATGGGAGGATCGGGCCCGTAGCATTTCAGGTGTAAAATAGAAAAGTGTTTAATTCCTCAATATTGATATTCTCCTTCTTAAAAAGCAGTAAAATCAACTAAGATTTAAAATAAGAAAAATGAAAATGCTATTAATACAAATAGTTGACAGACCTTTCTCCTCCCACGGGTTTGGATTCAAATTTTCAACTCCCAATTATGTTCTTAATAAAATTTAAAAAACGTATATGATGCTAGCACAATAAACAAACCTCAAACAAAAATGAAATGTGCAAGTATATCTTATTTTGCATCCTAGCAGGATCTTGCCATGTGTTGTTTGGCCAACTTGATCTCTAACCACTCCCATACTTTGTGGTGGATGAACAGAATGAAATTTACCTCTGTCACCAATGCTAGGAAATCAAAAAAATGCTTTTGGGTACTTTCTGGTAAACAGAGAAGAGCTAGATATTATGATGTATCTGCGAAAGTGAAAGTGAGAATGGTTTGAGGAATGGTCAATAATGAATGGGGGGGGTGAGGAGCTCACTGTTGATACTTGTAAAAGTAAATTACTTTGGTATCTTAGCCGTGTAAAACTAAAGATAGGAATTTGGCAGTGGCAGTGTGCAGAAAATGTGCAATGGAATTCTTGATACGTACTCTTGTATCAGAAGCCCTGCAGTTTGTATTCTGATGGTAAAAATAGTCCCACTTTGCTGCTTCTACAAAGACCACTTATTTCCAATTCCATCACATTGTCTGCTTCTGAATCTAACCCTTTAGACCTGAACCATATCATTGTTACTTTCATGCTGAACTATTTTAAATGCTGTCCTGTCTTCACATCTTCCGCCCTCTGGAAATTTTTTCTCATCCAAAATTCTACAGTCCTTATCCTATCCCAAGCCAGGTCCTGCTGACCTATCACCCAGTCCTTGTTGATTTTTATTAGCTCCCTGGCCTCAGCACTATCAATCTAAAATTGTAACTTTAAACTTAAATATCTTGCAGGGATGGTGATGACCGAAGTGGTATTATCTCTGCCCACCCACATCCACAGTGGCAGACTCCACACTTGTTCCAGGGGTAGCAGGCCCAACTTCTAATCCAGTGCACCTGGCCCTCGCAAAATAAAAAATCTCCACTTCCACGTCTCTTTTTCAGGTCAAGTTCGCAGAACCAGGAAATATCCCAAATCTGTACACTTGACCCAGGAGCAAACATGAGCTTCTGTTTGTGAAAGTAAGTGAAGTGTACCATGCATCAGGGAAAGTGACAATGAGAAAGAAGTGAGGAATGTTCGGTAACGGAAGTGAAGTTCAGGGCTGTTTGTTGTAAAAGTAAATTGCTTTGTATCATTGCATCTTAGCTGTGTAAAGCTGAAGTAACAATTTAGTAAATAAAAAGAGCTGAGTTATAAAATTTAGGCTAGTATGTTTGATATCTTTAATTGATATGGTACTGGATTGCATTAAAGAAGTGATTAGGATCAATTTCCAAGATAATCATTGTTAGCCAATATGGATTTTGAAATGTGAAACTGTCAAATAAACTCAGAATTTTCCTTCCTTCTTCTAAGTAATTTTAACAAAACCTTAATACTTCCTGCCATTGTAATGTACTATTATCAATTCAATAGTCAAACCAAAGGTGTTTAATGAAGAAACTTCGAAATAGGAAAATATTAAGAGATCAGTAATTTGCATTTTGATTCTGATGGATGGGATCTTCTGGCCTTTCCCACTGGCAAAATCTTCCTGTCTGGCAGTCGTGGACCTGCCATGGGTTCCCCAGTGGTGGACTGTGCAAACAACATGAAACCCTGTTTACGGCAACAGGACTGGAAAATCCCACCGCCAGCCAATAGAAGGCAGCCTCCACCCCCGCAAAACTGTCCGCGGCGGGGGAGTGGGAGGTGGGAGGTGGGAGGTGGGGGGGTAGTCCATCCAAAACCACCAACATAAGTCACAGTATAGGGACAAAACCATGATTAGAATATTTAAAACTCTTCTTGACAATTATTTTGTTTCAATGAAGAGAACATAGTCTAAAGTGTGAAACCAACCAGATGCCAACAGAGTGATTAATGAGGCTGAGAGATTGTGATTTTTTTTCTCCCCATCTCCTATCAGTATTTTCCCCTTCTTTCCTGAAATTATTGATCTATTTTTGGTTACACTTCCCTAAATGTTGGTAACCTCATCTAAGTATAATCTCTTCATTGTGATAAAATGTTGGCAAGTAGGCTGACTGCGGGGTAACACTGCAGCTGAGCCTAATCCCCATGTCCAGATGCACAACTTCTGTAGGTAGTAATTAGGAAAAACAAATTTAGGCAATTTAATTTTCTCAACCTAAGGTCAATTGCATCTCCCCTACTGCTGCCCGGATCAACTCACTTAGCACAGGCTGTAATTGCACATGTGACCCCTGATCTTTATGGCTACTAGCAATGTAAACGAGAAAAATCATCTGGGTCAAGCCATGATTGCATTTAATAGTTTCCTTGTCTGTTACCTCGACGGGAAATAGTTACTTATGAGACATGAATGGTATGTTCTATAGCTTCAGACAGGACATCCTCAAAATTTCTGTTTTGACAGATTAACTTATCCATGGAAAAATGAATATTACACAGAAAGCAGGACTGAACTGATATGGTTTCTAAAGTTTTCTGTGATACAGTTCAAGCAATAAAATTAAGCCTGAATATGTTTTGAAACAACCAACTAAATGATGATATTTAAAAGAGTACGAGGACAGAGTTGGTAAAAGTACGGGAAAAATAGATTAAAAGGTAGGACAGTAAATAAACAGTGGAAGATAGCTAAGGAGATATTTCATAACTCTCAGTAAAAATATAAGCTATTGAAAAAGAAAGAAACTATGAGAGGGGTGCAACTGATGCAACTTGTTCCACAACAACTCCAGGGGGATGGCAGGCAAGAAGCCCACACCAAACTTTTCGGAATGAGCCCTCACAAGGATGCTGGATGGAGTGGAACAGATGCGGGACACATTATACCCCTGCTACAGGAGACAGCCTTCCAAAAGGGTCACCATCTCCATTTGGGATGCTGTGGCAGCCCTGATCAACGCAAGCGCATTCCAAGAGAGGATGGGGTAGCAGTGTCGTTAGAAAATGAATGATCTTCTTTGCTCAGCCTGGGTAAGTGAACGACCAACAATCTCCTACAGGCTCCCTTGCACACACCTCACACCCCTAACCCTTTCTCTCACTCAATCACCTTGGCTTTTGCCAATAGCAGGCACCAGGCTCCCCCTCCCTCCTACAATCACCATGTTCCCCTCAGTAGCCTCTATGCTCCTCACACTCCAGCTCCCACCCAAGCCCCATGCCTGCCACACCTCATCACCATCTTATACCTCCCATCTACACTCTTGGTCTCTATGTCATTGCAGGACAAATGCAACCAAAATAGGCATCTATGGAGATAGCCAACTGGGGTCATGCCTGAGGTAAGAACCCTCACATGTTTTGAGGAGCGAGTCCTGGCTGGGGAGGAGGAAGAACATGCCTGTACTGCTGGAGAAGTGGGGCAGCAGAGAAACATGAGAATCCTCAACACACAAGCTGTCATTCCTCAAGTTTCAAATGAGTAATCAATGTTCGCTTTGTATCCCCTGTAATGCACTGATGCTATGTGCCTTCTCTGCAGGTTGACCGGTGGAACAAGCAGACCATCCTTGCACCCACTGAACCCACTAGGCTTCAGCACTTCAGAGGAGGAGTCACAGGTGTCACCTGTGCCTGGCACCAGTGCAGATACTCGCATCTTAGTGTGATCACTAAGTACACAGGCTTCTAGGTCATTCACTGGTGAACACCTCGCAGCTGAAGGTTCACAGCAGGCAGAGGTAAGGGTGTCACAGGGAACTCGCACTTCAAGGCATGTTGGAGGCCAGGACTCTGCAGAAGCCCTTGCCCTTGAGCCCAGTCATCTCACAGCTGCTGGAGTTGCAAAGACAGAGTCACAATTTTTAAGAAGGGATGACAACAGTCTACCTCGAAATGCAAGGCCAATTGGTGGGGAACCATCGCCTTCTATCTGGAGAAATGGTGCGGTCACAGCATTGCATCGAGGCCAACTCTTAGAGGATGGCATCTGCGGACTTTGGTACAAGACGTGCAGTCCATGGCAGGGAATATCTGCACCATGGTGCACTGCTTTCACAATTTGCTACAGAAACTGATGGGAATTCACAAGTTTCGGCGCCAGAGGATGGCATGGTTTCTGGATCTTACCCAGATGCCCCTCCATCCCATGGAGGAGCACAGGGGCTTCTGAGAACACAAAGGGAAGAGGATTGGCAGGAGTACAGCCCGGACACTCCAATCAGTAGATTCTGTATGTTTCCAGCCCATGTGACACCCCATTCCCTGTGAGTGACACACCCTAAGGCAGCAGCCAAACATCTGTGCTGCCTGAAAGCAGGTTTGGCCTCTCAAGATTCCATGTGCCGGGGACATCTGCCAAAGGCATTTCAGGCAACAGGATGTGGAACTTGCAGGCCACCTCAGCCTCAGATGTGGGTCATCGGGATACACCTTGACGTAATGGCAGGGTCAGGAAGATTAAAAAACCAGATGCACTTAGTGAGCATGGGAGAATATAGGCACCAGATAGGCCACCATTTTGATTAGAATGTTTGACAATAAGTTTCACGCTGTTCACCCACCGAGCCTCCACTCTGTCCATGCCACCAAGCTTGGGGGAAACCACAGAGCTCACCTGGCACCTCCTCCTGGTGGAGTTTGGGAATGACAGAGCTATGTCCCTCCCAATGTCTTGCCAGCCCCTATTAAAGAAGAGCAGTCTCTCAGCGGTGATATGGACAGACACACAGGAAGGCGGACACAGGAAGCATTGCCTGCAATCCACTCTTCACAACCTCTTTAAAGCAAGGGGCTTCCCAACCTGAAGGGAAGGTATGCCCTCCCAGTGACCCTTCCTGACCCTTCTCCCTTGAATAGCGATTTTGAGACCTCCACCTGCAGCCCTGTGTGAAACTTAGCTGTGTCCCCGAGTCCTGTCCAGTGAACCCTGAGCAGTACACACCATGGAGGACTCTGGCTGCCTGAGAGCTCACCTCCAAAATCCCCCCTGGAGGTGAAGGCATCAGATTCACACGTATATAGAACTGTTGTAAATGGCGCTGATGTAACACTGAAGTCCTGGAAAGAGTGCTTGCCCTTGACACATTAATGTATTAAAGTCATCTTCCTGTCATCCTGCGGTGTGTTTCAGGCCACTCCACTAGCGAGGGGCTGGTAAGATTGAACTCAGAAACTCACCGGCATGAACGTATCACAAAAAGTTAGAATGCAGGTTCAGCAAGTGATAAGGAAGGTAATTGAAATATTGGTGCTTCTTGCAAATTGTGTATAAAAGTATTGTTAGAGTTTTCGTTGGACATCTACCTTGCATTAAGTTGATATTTCTCTGCACCCTAGCTATGATTGTAACATTGCATTCTGCACTCTCTCCTTTCCTTCTCTATGGATGGTATGTTTTGTCTGGATAGCACACAAGAAACCATACTTTTCACTGTATACTAATACATGTGACAGTAATAAATCAAATCAAAAAAAACCTGAAGTAATGTGTACAGTTTTAGTCTCTTTATCTATAAAAGGATATAATTCCATTTGAAGCAGTTCAGAGAAGATTCACTCAAATGTTGCCTAGGGTGAAGAAGTAATCTTATGAGGAAAGGTTGGTCAGATTGAATCTGGATCCACTGGAGTTTAGGAGAATGAGAGGTTGATCTTACTGAAACATGTAAGGTCCTGAAGGAATTTGATACAGTGGATGCTGAGGGGATGTTTCCCCTTAGATGGAACTCGAGAACTAGGGTACACAGTTTAACAATTAGAGATCTCCAAATGAAAATTAGGACAAGGTGATATTTCTTTTCTCAGAGGGTCAGTAGTCCGCAGAACTCTTTTCCCGAGACAGCAGAGGAGACTGGGTCACTGAATACAATCAAAACTGAGGTAGACAGAGTTTTGATTGACAAAGTTGTCAAGAGCTATTGTTTTGGGGCAGATTTCAGGGGTGGGGGAGCATGTGATGGCTGGAAGTGCAGACAGGGAAATGGGGTTGCGACTGCTTTTAGATCAGTCATGATTTTATTAAACTGTAGAGGGGCTAAAGGCCCTATTCCCACTCCTAATTTCTGTGCTTTATGTAACTCGCAGCAAATCTTCGGGGCATCAGCAAGGCAATTCTCCATCAAGACTTGGAGTATTTGACAGTAAGGGAATGATACAATGTAACCTCTATGAAAGGTGATGATTTGGCATATAGCCATTCTTAAATCAATGAATTGTTTCTCAACCACCTCCATAAATTATTTTTTTCCTCATTTTCCATCATTTGGAAGCTTCAGTTTTTTATGACCCTGACATCCCATAACAAACAATTAAAATGTAATGATTTGCTGCCAGTGACCCACAATTATATGTAAGATGTCTCAGGACCCTGTAAAATAATGGCTTCTAGGTGAATCTGTATGATAGCAAATCATTCCAACAGATTACTTGCTTTAGTAATATACTTATTAGATTTCTAGTCAAATGGTAGTCGACAGCCAAAAAAAAGTAGTTGATGGTGTTGGATTTTCATGGAGTTAGGCTGACCGTGGAGGAATTTAAAAGTGGTGGTGGGACCCGATTCAGGGATTCTCTCTCCACTCCTGGCACCAGTAATTTTTAAGGGTACAGGAAGTGAGCCCACACCTTGCACACCCTGCCTGTGTGGCTCCATTGTGAGGTAGGCATTTCATACCCACTCCATATCTCTGCCATTTTTGTGGGGTTGGAACAGATTCTCAAGAATATAGTGTTTACAATCTCTCAGAGGTTTTGTGAACATAGCCTGGATTCAGGAATCTTTTAAAAGGTACTTTCAAAACATCTTATTCATGTCGTCAAGCATCCCGTGCCTTTTCCATGCCCTATTCGCCCCTTTGATTTGCCACATGTCCCTTCCATGCCACCTCCATGACCCCACGCCTTCTTTGCTCTCTATGCCCATTCCACATCTTCTGTCATCCCCCATGCTGTTTCCAAGACTCCATTCCCTCCATGCTCCTTCAATGATCCCCCCATACCCCTACCCACTCACCCTGTATGCACTATAGAACAAAACAGCCATATAACAACAATGGCAAGTCATGAAATACATTTAAAAAGCACTAATTCAGTAATCTGATCTGAAGAAATCTACTGCTCTTACAGTATATAACACTCTAGTAGTGTCAATCAGATAAAGCCATCATAGTATCAGTAAAAGAAGCTTTACCTTACCCTTAATCTAGTTCAAATAAACATAAATCAAAAGAAAGCATTTGAAAAGGTAACTAATTAGAACTTCATAAAGATGCCAGTCAATCAGTGCAACCACACTACTTACATTAAAGAAAATTGTCCCTGCTAAATTAATCCAGTAGTGAGACTTGGAGCTTAGCCAAGCATTCAAATCCCTCCATGGCCTTGCACTTCCCTACCTCTGAAATCTTCTCCAGCCTTACAAGATACCTGCGCTGCTCCAATTCTCAACACTTGTGTATTCCCTCTTGTGCCTTTAATTGTTCCGCCAACAGTGGCTGTGCCTTCATCAGTCAAGCCCTGAACTCTGGAATTCCATCCATAAACCCGCATGCCTCTCAAACTCTCTTTTATAATGCCCCTGAAAAGAAAGTAAATTAAAAAATGAACAAGAACAAAAAGAAGTTAACATTTCTGGGATACTTCAAAATTACAGTACTTTGAGCGTCCAAATCAAATAGGTTAACAATTACTCTAGTCATTTGATGTAGCAGCAACACAAATGTGCTATATTAGTATTTCCAGCAAAATAATAAACTTGTTTGATCAGAATTTGTTCATGATCTTGTTAGGAGCAGCAAAACAAAGAATACTTGCAAACATATTTACAATGTCACTGCACATAGTGTCCACTGGGATTCTCAGTTTCTACTTGCATGAAGCTGTTATTTAAAAAGCCATGTCCAACATTGGCTTTATTCTGGGTGTACTCTGTATTTAATTCTTTTATTTTATTGACCACTGAAATCTCATGAGTCTGCAGTGTGTGCAACTAAATTGTTTTACAGCTCAGTGATAGAACAAATCTATATGCTAGACATGCAGGGTTTGGGTAAGATGCATTGTGTCGGAGTCTGCTTTTTTGCACACAGATACGTTTCCTGTTATATGCCCTGTTCAGTTTTTCATGAAAACTATTAGTTCAACACACCTCCAAAATATTGTTAGTTGGAAAAAGGTTAGTTATTTCAAAACAGATTCTCTAAGTTAAAACAAAAGCTGGTTGACCTTTGTGTCACTCCCTTCTAATATCTCAAACAACATTGTGCAATAAATAATTCCACTTTGATGGTCTTGCTAATTTTCCTGACTGTTCTTTGATTGCTGTTTTACATTTGTGACATGATTTCAGTTTGCTTGTAAGATGCACTTTGATTTGTTATTTTAAACAAAATAAATTATTCCATTAAACAGCTTTTAAAATCAGCTATTTTAATTCTTGTATTGGATGCGAGTGTCACTGGCAGAACCAGCATGTATTACTCATCTCTAATTGAGAAGGTGACAGTGGGCCCTTTTTTGAGCTGCTGCAGTGTGTGATGTGTAGGTACACTCACAGTGCTGTGAGGAAGAAAGTTCCAGGATTTTGACCCAGCGATAGTGAAGGAATGCCGATTATGTTTCAAATCGTTTTGATAGTTGGTTAGGTGGGAAACTTGCAGATGGTTAAAGTCAAAGTTTATTTATTAGTCACAAGTAGGCTTACATTAACACTGCACTAAAGTTGTTGTGAAAATTCCCTAATCGCCACGCTCTGGCACCTGTTCAGGTACATTGAGGGAGAATTTAGCATGGCCAATGTACATAACCAGCACATTTTTCAGATTGTGGGAGGAAACCGGAGCACCCGGACGAAACCCATGCCGACACAGGGAAAGCATGCAAATTCCACACAGACAGTGACCTAAGCCGGGAATCGAACTTTCATGCCTGGCGCTGTGAGGCAGCAGTGCTAACCACTTTACCACCGTGCTGCACCATTGCTGTTCCTACTTTGGTGTTCCCATGCCGCTACAGTCTTTGACCTTTTAGATGGTAGATTTATTAGTATTACTAAAGAGTAACAAGATTATTCATTAATAGGGTGGCACAGTGGCACAGTGGTTAGCACTGCTGCCTCACTGCACCAGGGACCCTGGTTTGATTCCCAGCTTGGGTCACTGTGCAGAGTCTGCACATTCTCCCTTTGTCTGTGTGGGTTTCTTCTGGGTGCTCTGGTTTCCTCCCACTGTTGACAGACGTGCAAGTTATGTTCATTGGCCATGTTAAATTCTCCCTCAGGGTACCTGAACAGACACCAGAGTATGACGACGGGGGGATTTTCACAGTAATTCATTAAGTGTGAATGTAAGCATATCTGTAACTAATAAATAAACTTAATTTAGACAGAGGAATGGTAAGGCTGATCCAATCACCAGTGTGCACATCCCATGCTATGTTGGAACTCCAGGACTCTTCCCAAGTCCTGAATAACCTTTTGTGCAGGAAGTGTCAAGGGTTGCAGCAGCTTGAGCTCTGGATTTCAGGACTTAAGGAGTTGCAGGTGTAACTGGAGGTTGAGAGTTTCATGGATAGCATATTTATAGATGTGATCATGCCGCAGCTTAAGAATAAATGAACATATGTACATTCAAACAGATTAATTAGGAGCAGGAGTAGGCCATAACGTCTCTCCAATGTGCTTCACTAGTTAATAAGATCATGGTTGATCTTACTATAACCTTAACTTTCCACATTCCCACTATAATCTTTCACCCCTTCGTTATCAAGAATTTATCTACCTCTATCTCAAATATATTCAAAGACCCTAATCCCATCACCTTTTGATGAAGAGAGTTCCAAAGACTCATGATCCTCTGAGAGAAAAAAACTTCTCTTCATCTCTGTTTTAAAGGGCTGATGCTTTATCTTTAAACAGTGACCCCTTAGGCCTGAATTTTACGTTCAGGGCTTGCCTGAAGTTGGAGCGAGCGGGAGTGGATGTGAAACCCCCTCCTGTCCGAGTCTGCATTCTTAATGTGATATTACGCTCACTGGCCAAATCCAAGGTGTAACATGCCCTGTGACAGGCTGAGCACTGTCAGAGACAGTGCTAAGAATAGGGAGCATGTGGGCTGGCATTTCCAATGTCCTCCCTCAGGGGACAAATGCTGTCTGAGGGAGTTGCTAATCATAGAATCCCTTTAGTGCAAAAGGGGCCGTTCGGCCCATTGAGTCTGCATTAACCACAATCCCACCCAGGTCCTATTCCCATAACCCCTCATATTTACCCTGACACTTGGGTCAATTTAGCATGGCCAGTCAACCTAACCTGCACATCTTTGGACTGTGGGAGGAAACTGGAGCAACCAGAGGAAACCCACGCAGACTTAGGGAGAATGTGTAAGCTCGACACAGACTGTGACCCAGGCCAGGAATTGAACCCAGGTCCCTGGTGCTGTGAGGCAGCAGTGCCAACCACTGTGCCACCATTCCTTGTAAAGAATAGTTAGCAGTGGAAAAACTATGCCACGAGTGCCCAGGCTGCACAATCATAGTCGAACCACAGTTCTCAGACACATTTGTTCATTTTATTTGAGTCCTGACTTCCAGCTTAGGCACATAGTCCACCTAAACAGCATAAAATTCTGGTCGTGTTCTAGACTCTCCCACAAGCGGAAACATCCTCTTCATATCCACCTTTTAAACCACTTTAAAATCATAAATGTTTCAATCAATCCATCTCATACTCTTCTAAGCTGTAGTGGATACAAGCCTGACCTGTCTAACCTTTCCTCATAAAACAACCCTCCCATTTCAGGTGTTACTCTATAAACCTTCTCCAAACTGCTTTCAATGCATTTACATCCATCTTTAAATAAGGAAACCAATACTGTACATACTATTCTAACTGTGATCACACCAATGCTCTATATAAATGAAGGATAATCACGCTACTTTTGTATTCAATACATCTCACAATAAAAGATAATGGAAGATGATTCTCTCATCACGCCGTGCTGATTTTTTAGTGCAGCAAGCCGAAAGATTTAGGCAATGCTCGATTAGCACGATTGACCCCCCATGCTTGTCTCCCAGAGCCAGATTTTGGACACCCTCAACTTCACGCCAGAAATAGGCATGGAGCTGCATTAAATATGCAGGCCATCATTTATTTCTAATTTCAATGTAATTAGCGAGCTCAAGACTGAAGTCTCCTGGCCCACTGGCATTTCCCCCCCGCCATGAGTACTTCACTCTAGCGGGGATTACGATAGCTCCCCACTTGCAAGGGGCTAGCAGCCCAACCCCATTGGAGTGAAGGGGGGCAATCAGAGCCTCCCAGAGGGTTGGGCAGTGGGGGATACCCCCTAAGCATTGTCACATTGATAGTGCCATCTGTGCCCCTGGCACTGCCCAAGGGGCAAAGTGCCAATGCCTAGGAGGCACCTTGGCATTGACCAATGGGCATTGGCCAGTGCTAAGGGGGCAGGACCTAACGAGGGTAGGGCTTTATGGGTGGTGAGGCCTCAAATCATTTTCTTCCCAATAACATACATTATTCATAAAATTTGTATTCCATAACAGTTCAAACTTAACATTACAGGAAGTGCAATGCAGTTTGACTTTAAAAAAAGAGCAGCATAGCACAGGAATAGGCCCTTCGGCCCACCAAGTCTGTGCCGACACAGATGTCTCTCTAATCTAATATTTTCTTGTCGTTACATGGTCCATATCCCTCTATTCCCTGCCTATTCATGTATCTATCCAGCTGCCACTTGAACGTTGCAATAGAATCAGCTTCCAACCCATCTTCTGGCAGCACATTCCAGGCATTCACCACCCTCTGTGTGAAAAACTTGCCTTTTACATCTCTTTTAAACTTTCCCCCTCTCACTTTCAACCAATACCCCTGAGCAATTGACACTTCAACGTTGGGAAAAAACTCTGACTATCCATTCTATCCAAGCATGTCATAATCTTGTTAACCCCTCTATCAGGTCTCCCCTTATCCTCCAATGCTCCAATGAAAACAATCCAAGTTTTTTTCCTTAGATTTCTTTCATTACAAAATGTAATGCTCTGTAAGGGTATTGAGGCACTTGAGTTACAATTATATTTCCAATATCTGTTTCATGCCAAATGTGCAGCCTGGAGGGTTTTTACATGGCTTCCACTACTGTACTTTATCAGGAGGTCCCTAAAAGTGGCCTTTCTCATTAAGCCTTTGTAGTGCCTGCCCTCAGTTTTAGTCAGTTCCTCTGCACTTTGAATCTTCGAACGTGCAAATCATCAACAGCTTTTTGCACTGGTAGATTGACAGGTTTTGGGCAGACAAAATAGTGTCTTTCACTGAATTGATTTTCCTCTCACAGTAGTTGATTTTTATCATGATGTTTGTCCCTAGGAACAGCCCATAGAGCACAGAGTCCTGCCTTTCAGAACTGTTCAGGATGAGTCTTGACAAAGACCACTGCATCTCTTTCCAGATCTTTTCTGCAAAGGCAAACTTCATAAGTAGATGCATCATGATCACTTCCCCATCATAGCTGCCTTGAGGGACAACTTTGTGATAGTATTGAGTCTGATTATGAATGAACATGGACGACCTTCTCACCACCAACTAAGCTATTGAAAGTTATTACTGCTGCCTTCTTAACACAACTCGTAGTTGTATTCACATATCTCACGTTCATAAAATATATTAGTATATTTTATGGTCATGAAAAATTGCATTGTACTGAATCAGAAATTGAGGCTAATGTAATGTGTTATAATAAAAGTATGTTAAATTGATAATAAACATCCCTCTCCAGATCAGGTTGTATCAATGGTGCAAGATCTGATCCAATTACATAGCCTCTATTGTTTATAACACTGCCAGCATCTAGCCAATAACACTACTACTGGTGGTTGTCCTGTTCCCACACATCAGGCTGTTACTTTGCATGCAGTCACAGCCACTGACTTTCCTTTTCTCCTTCCAACCTGACTTCAAAGTTTTGTTTCAGATTTAATTTGTTACTGAACACTTAAACCGTAGATGATTTGTAGTTTTCTCTGATCGCAGATACTGCTTTCAGTGAGGTTCACTATATCAATACAATCTGGGAACTGACTAGAGCACACTTTAGATTCAATTAATTTAAACTTGTAATTCAATACAGATTATTAACTATAATCAAGCATCAAATTACAATTCTATTTTCCATAAACAAGGAAGCAGGAGGATACAAGGGATTAACTGTTGAAGCTCGACATACAAAGCTGAATTGTTCTCTTTGAGGCAGGCAGAAGTCACAAGGTAGAAGGTTTCCCATCTCATGATTGGCAGTGCTACCAATGTTATTTTATGGTGATGTAACAGGGATAGCCTGAAGTCAGGGCCGCTGCCTCCAGAAGCAGACCCAAGGCAGAAAAGGAGATGTACCACTTCCAAGGTGGGCAGGTTGGAAGGCCCACCTTTGTTCACTGTTACATTGGCCCAGTTCTGTATATGAGTGTTAGGCCTCCTAACTCTAACTGACCCCACCCCTCCCACCCAACCCATATGCCCACAATGCTCCAAAGCACGCTCCATAACCTTTCCATGTCCCCTATGCCTATTCACCAAGTATCCACTATGTACAGAATTCAATTCTATAATAACAACGAGAAATCTTAAAAAGATTATCTGTCAAAAAAAAATTTAGAAGCAAGTTCAAATAACCTTAATCATTTAAGAGCTCACAAGACTATTAATAAATTCACTGCATATCAAACTTCACTTGAAAAACATTAATCCTCGTAAATAGTAATTAACCTATCAATATAAATGAGCGACCAGTAAAAAATCTCTTAAAAAGTAATCTTAGAAGCTCATAAAACTGTAAATTTAACCACCTCTTTATAGCTATATAAACAACCCCTACTAAGCTGATTCATTACTGGGGCTTGTAATTCAACCAAGCATTGATAATGAATTTATATTGCACAACTGTATCAACAAAACCCTCTATAAAGGAAAATCTTCAAACATTTTTCAAGTAGCGAAATAAATGACCATCTTTCCCATTGTTACAAATGCTGAAAAGATGGCTGAGTTACATTTCAAATAAAAGATTTTTTAAAAATGTTAAATTGGCACACTAAAATCTGAATTCCAATGCTGTTTGATACAGAAGAGAATGTCATACACTGATTTTGTGATCGCTTGCACAGAACCATAGAAACCCTAAAGTGCAGAAGGAGGTCACTCAACCCATCCAGTCTACACTGACTCTCCGATACATTTTACCCAAGATGGCCTCCCTGTCCTGTCCCTGTAATACCACCCACGTACCAGAGTACCACCCATGTACCATGTCTAATCCACCAAGCCTGCAAATCTTTGTACTGTGGGAGGAAATCAGAACACCCGGAGAAATTCACACAGACATGGGGAGAACATATAAACTACACGATTGTCACCCTAAGCCAAAATCAAACCCAGGGTTCCTGGCATTGCATGGCAGCAGTGCTAACCACTGCGCCACCATGCTGCCCACTTCTGAACATTTCCACAATCTTGGTCAATTTAATGATCACTTACCGTTTAGAACAAAGTCCTGTTGTCACTTGTTACACTGGGGCAGCACATTGGCATAGTGGTTAGCACTGCTGCCTAAAAGTACCAAGTAACTGGGTTCAATTCTGGCCCTGGGTGACTGTCTGTGTGAAGTTTGTACATTCTTCCCATGTCTGCAAGGGTTTCTTCGGAGGCTCAGGTTTCCTCCCACAATCCAAAGATGTGTGGGTTAGGTTGATTGGCCATGCTAAGTTGATTCTCGTGCCAGGGAAATTAGTGGGATAAATATGTGGGGTTATGGGGATAGGGCCTGGCTGGGATTGTGATCGGTATAGACTCAATGGGCCAAATGGCTTCCTTCTGCACTGTAGGAATTCTACGATTTTGTAGGGATTCTATGATTCCTCCAGGTGCTTCAGTTTCCTCCCACCGTACAAAAGACATGCAGGTTAGGTGATTGACCATGCCATATTCTCCCTCAGTGTACTGGACAGGTGCTGAAGTGTGGCAACCAGCAGATTTTCACAGTAACTTCATTGCAGTGTTAACGTGAGCCTACTTGTGACACTAATAAATAAATTACTGCATTAAAAACACAACTAATGATTATTCAGCCTTAAATTGTGACATTCCGAAAACTTGTCAAAAGGTTCTGAACTTCAAGTCAGGTTTCACCCATGGATACATTTCAGACCTTCTGAAAACCAGATCACTTTTAGATGCCTCCAAAACACAGCTTAACTTCATAAGGGTTAAAGTGGCACTGGAGGAGAAGTGAAATACATCCTACGTTATTCAGCAGAATTATAAAATCTAAAGTAATGAATTCAAATGATGCTTTCCTCAGTATCTTTTGTGTTTCATTAGTTGCACCTCGGTTAAGGATTTGGGTTTTGTTTTGAAATGTTAATAAGCAAACCGAGGTTTGGCGGCTATGTTTGTTGAATGAAGTTTGAAGGGGTTAATTTCCTTATATATGTGTGTGTTAAATGACAGTCAATTTTCCTCCTTTTCAGCATATTTGCAGAAACTTGACAATTTTACTCAGTAAGCTTCTGAGGATGTCAAATACTTACAGCTAATGCAGCTAAATCATTAATCAAAACACAACTGTAATAAATAATGGTGTCAAATCATGTCTTCAACTTCTTAGCAATCAGGTAAATGTTATAAATGATGGGGATTCCATCAATCGAGTTGTGACATGCACAGATTTGAGTGTTCATGCGTGGAGAAAAGGGATTTTGAAACGTTTGCTTGATGGTAAAGTCTTGTCACATTATTACAGTTCATATGAGGGAATGACATCATTGTGCTTATTGGTTAGAAGAGCAACATCAACCATGAAGGTCCCATAGATACAGAATTCCATCTTTTTTTGGGTGAGGCTGGGATTTTCTATCCCCTGTGCCCTCAGCCCACGGTGGGTTTTTCATGGTCGAAGTGGCTCACCATTTGCCATCGGCAGGAAGTCAATGGCCATTTGCATTGCTTGCTGGCTGTGCTGCTGGATAACTTGACTGGGGGTCACCTTTGGCGAGACCAGAAGGTCCCACTGGCGTGAAGGGCTGGAAAATCCTGCGTGGTGGATTGCTGAATATCCTTGTATTCAGAAACTAAAAGCTCCCATCACTAATATGCTGAAATGTAAAGATCACTAATTCACCATGCATTAAAAACCAGCTTTGAGGCATTTGGAAGCATATTCAGAACAGAAATTAAAGAGGAATTCAGAGGATTTGTAGCAGTCTAGTTCAGTGATCCTCATCAAAGTTTAGCCTCCAGCAGCGCTCCATCCACCTGGTGAAGACTACTGTCCTCTGATATACCTTTGGCGCAGTCCTTTGCTATCATGGCATCACTCAATAAAGACAAGCTTTTCATCTCCTTTCTCACTAAATTGCTTAAGATTGCTGCCCAACATCACTATATTGTTGCATTTCTCAAAGTGTAGGCATTTATTGATGACTGCCTCATGTGAAACTGAAAGCTGATTTTGAGTGTCAGAAAGTAATAAGGCCTACGTGTCAATGCTTTGATGTGTGAAGCTTCTGAAAGCTGTAATTTTAGCAAGGCTTTCAATGTTGCCTTATGACAGTGTTTCCTTCTGTCGCCTGTGTACATATGATGTGTAACAACAGAACAATGAGGTTGTGTGATGGCTTGGAATCATTGAATGGTAAATGTGGAACAAATTGACACAAATCTTTGTGGCATCTATCTAATAGTGCAAAGTACAACAGGGAGTGTCAAATCACATCCATTCTCATGTCATGCAACTACTGTCGGTACCATTAAGCCTTCATCCAGCCATAATGCAAAATATGGAGGGAGGTGCGGAGTATCAAAAATGGCAGCTCTCCACACAGTCACCTCATGCACCAACTTTGCCAGCCATCAGACATGGCCATCATTTTCTATTACCTAACTGATTATTGGCTCCCTGCTTGTAATAAAACTAAACAATTAACCTCCTAAACACCAGCGAGATTCCGTGGATGAATAAAAACATACAGAAATATCTCAGGGTTAGAAAAGAGGCACACAAGATAAGAGAGGATATAAAGAGATTTAAAAAAACAATGAAGGAGGCAAAGAGGAAATTAATTTTATCAAGGAACATGAAACAAATGCTAAACTATTTTACAAGTACCTCAATTAAAAAAGGAAGAGTGTGATAGGAGTGGGGTTGTTAAGAGGTAGGAGATAAAACATAGGTGACGATAGCAAGATGACAGAAACATGAAATAATTATTTTACTTTGGCATTTATCAGGGACACAGAACAGGGAGACATGACATTGAATGTGAGATGAGTAATGAGATAAGTGCATTTAAAATAATAAATGGATTTGTTGAATAATTTGTACAAGCACAAAGAGAATAAAGCTGTGATATAGATGGATTCCACCCATATATGTTAAAATAATTTAGGAAAGATAGCAGACATTTAATTACTGTTGTCACTGTCATCTATCCTTTGATTCAAGGATGAAGCCTACTTATGGTCACAAGTTTCTGCCATAGGTCTTCAGGTGACTGAACGGGCTGATTCCCAAACCATAAATCTTTAGATATATGAGGCAGGACTTCCCACAAGATAACAAGATCCCGACTGCAGGAAATGCTTCCTTTTCCTTTTTTCTCTGCTGTGTCGGTGCCATATAATTAAGGTGTTATGACTTGAGTGGAACATCTGAAACAGATGCTTTCAAAACCATACTGGGGTTAGTTGTGCTGCATCTCAATGGTCAAGTTGTTTCTATACTGAGTAGTTGGTAAGCAAACCCAGCCCAGTAATTAATGTCAATGCTTCAAGGGGAGCTTCAGAGTATGTTTGAAGCATTTTCTTTGTCCATTTTGGCCAATTTGAGAGTTGAGAGAACAAAGATTGGCAGGGAAATGTTTTTTGACAATCCAGGGTGTCCCTTGCAATATAATGGATTTGGCAGGAGTTTTGAATGAATGCTTATGAAGCTGGCTTCAGAAAGGGTCTTCCATTGATTTGATTTGATTTATTACTGTCACATGTATTAGTATACAGTGAAAAGAATTGTTTCTTGCATGCAATACAGGCAAAGCATGCTGTTCATAGAGAGGGAAACAAGAGAGTGCAGAATGTAGTGTTACAGTCATAGCTAGGGTGTAAAGAAAGATCAATTTAGTGCAAGATAAGTCCATTCAAAAGTCTGACGGCAGCAGGGAAGAAGCTGTACTTGAGTTGGTTGGTACGTGACCTCAGACTTTTGTATCTTTTTCCCGATGGAAGAAGCTGGAAGAGAGAATGTCCCAGGTGCTTTGCTGAGGCAGCGGGAAGTGCAGACAGAGAGAAATGGATGGGAGGCTGGTTTGCATGATGGATTGGGCTACATTCACAATCTTTTGTTGTTCCTTGCAATCTTGCACAGAGCAGGTATGATACCAAGCTGTGATACAACCAGAAAGAATGCTTTCTGTGGTAAAAGTTGGTGAGAGTTGTATCTGACGTGCCAAATTTCTTTAGTCTTCTGAGAAAGTAGAGGCGCTCGTGGGCTTTCTTAACTATAGTGTCAGCATGGGGGGGACCAAGCCAAATTGTTGGTGAGCTGGACACCTAAAAACTTGAAGCTCTCAATCCTTTCTGAATCCAGAGGATGATTTGGAGGGATTACTAATGGACGCTGTGATTCCCCGATTGTGACCCACAACTTTTCTGGTGGGTCGGCTGGGAGATGCGTGCCTCCGGCCTTGAACAGGGATTTGCACATGCACATCTTCCAGATCCAGCAAGCAGTTGCAGGTCAGACCACACTGGAAACTGGCAGAAAGTCAGGTAAGTCATTTAAATCTGTAGTGAGTGTATCAGATACCACTGTGGATTCACAGTTGAGGAGTTGTTTGAAATGTTGTTCCAATGTTAGCAAATGGCATTCTTACTCTTAAGCAGAGAAACAGCATCCTGTAAACAAAGGACATTTTGTCCATTTAACCTTGATCGAAAAATAGCCCTTGGGACTTAGAAAAACTTTGCAAAGCATGATGGTGAGCATACCATTGGATCCCATTCTCTTCCCGCCACATATTTTTAAAAATTCATTTACGTGATGTAAGCATAGCTGACTGGGCCACTACCATTTATTGTTCATCCCTAACAGCTCTGCTTTTCAGCAGGCATTTGAGAATCAACCACATTGCTGTGGATCTGGAGTAACGTGTAGGCAGGTAAGGATGACAGAGTTCCTTCCCTAAAGAACGTTACCAACTAGGTGGGGTTTTGCAACAATCGACAACAGTTTCATGGTCATCATTAGACTTTGAATTCCAGATTTTTTAAATTATAAGTAAATTTCAACATCTGTTATGATGAAAGTTGAACCTGAGTGTCTCAATCTTTGGGTTTCTGGATTATTAGTCCAGTGACAATACCACTGTGTCACTACCTCCCCTATCTTTACTTCTGGATTGGCCTTTGGATGTCAGCTTTGAGTTTTTGGAATAATACCTTCTTGTCCTGTGACCTTGGGGTTATTCTGCCAGACAATAAAGGCTGCTTATTTTGTTCCAGGAGGTCATGTATTTCAGTATTACTTTTGTTGAACCAGTCCTGGTGATAATGATGCTCAAACGTAATGATCTGGGCAAGGCAGTGGAGCACAACTGACTTTATCTGATCCCACTGTTGTGAAATTGGGTTGGATTTGTGAAAGCTTTCCAGATTGGCCGTGAACTGCTCTCGGAATTCTCTCTTTGCTCAGCATGCTTTAGGGCTGAGACTTTGAAGTTCTTCCTGTTCAACGTTTGGGTCTTGTGATGTCTTGGGGCTGGGTAATGTCCAATACTGATCGAATAAGTCACTGATCTATCCAGCATAGATTAAGTGATCCAGACATCACTTAGTCCTTTCACTTAAACAATAGCATCATCCAGAAGGTGCCAATACTTTCATCTAGGATAGCTTCATGTGATTTTATATTTGGCTTTCTAGCAGAAGAGGGTGCTTGTTATAATGAGATGATGCTGAGTACCCTTTGATAGCAGGCGACTATATGCATTGCCTTTTTCCACATTAATTTCCTAACAATTCCTCTCCACACACTAGAATCATGGCCAATCCTGAAATTCAAGTCCCCAAGATGGATGACTCTTTTTTCTTTGGGGATAGCAGTGAGAACTTCATTAAAGTCAGAATGGAACTTTTCCTTAATATTTTCTTCAGAATCAAGGGTCACGGCACAAGCGCCAATGACGGTGGCATATTAATTACAAGTGAACTGTAGGTGAATTGGCATGAATATTATATAAATGGGGAGTTCAAGCAATGCATGCAAGATCCTACTCCAGATGGCAAAAATAACTCTGTAGACATGGGGGTCACTGTCAGCCTTTCCTCTCTAGTCGAAGGTGTATCCCCTGCTTGTTCCTTCAATTGCCCCTCCCCAGGAAAACAACTGAAAGCAGCAATGTTGATTTGGAGCCTTGATTTTTTTTAAATTAAGATTGGAGCCTTGACCATAGAATTTATAGAATCCCTACAGTGCAGAGAGAGGCCATTTGGCCCATTGGGTCTGCACTAACTCTCCAACAGTATCTTGCCCAGACCCACCCCTGCCCCATTCCCTTCGCCCCACACATTTACCCTGCTAATTCCACTAGCCTACACATCTTGGGACACAATGGGGCAATTTAGCATGGCTAATCCACATCCTTGGACTGTGGGAGGAAACTGGAACGTCCAGAGGAAACACACACAGAGAATGTACGAACTCCACACAGACAGTCAGGCAAGTCTGGAATACGACCCGGGTCCCTGGAACTGTGAGGCAGCAGTGCTAACCACTGTGCCAGTGTGCCACATGATACAATAACAGAAATACTGGGGAATTGTTTTACGTCGGCATTTACCAGGTACATAGAAAAGGGAGACATGACATTAAATATGCAATGAGGATCAAGATCAATGCATTAAAATAATAAAAGGGTGTACTGAATAAATCAAAAAAACTCAAACAGGTTAAAATCCTGGTATAGATGAATTGCATTTATGTCCTTTAAAAGGATCTATGGAGGAGATACCTGGAGCATTACTTTTCACATTTTATAATTTGTTGGAAAAAGGTCTAGGGTCAGAGGGCTGGCAGGTAGTTAATGTAATTCCTATATTTAAAAAGGGAAACAGAACAAGCCCAAGGAATTATAGACCAGCTAACATAACATCAGCAGTAGGAAAAATATTGGAATCCTGATTAAAGGAGAGAATCGAAGAACATCTCAACATGAAAAATATAATAATGACTAGTCAACATCGATTTCAAAAGGGAAGATATTGTTTGTCCATCCTTACTGAATTTTTAAGGTAAACAGATGTAATGCATTAGGTGTAATTTATCTTGATTTTCAAAAGACCTTCGACAAGACCCCCTTAATAGACTAATGAATAAGGTCAAAGAATGTAGGATCAGAGGAAATTGGTACTGTGGATTGCTAGTTGGTCTCAGGACAGCAAGCTCTGATTGGGAATGAAGGGTAGAAGGTGGGAAGTGATGTCCCATTAGGTAAAAGTGCTATTCACATCTTTCATGAACAGTTCGGATTTTGGAAGTGAAAATACAATTTCTAATTTCGTAGATGACGTCAAGGTCAGGGATAGTCAATACTGAGGAGGACTGAGATAAATTACAGGAGGACGTTAATAAACTTGCAGAATGGGCAATTAATTGACAAATCAAGTTCAACACAGACAAGTAAGAGTTAGTACATTTTGAAAGGAAGAGTAGGGAGGTCATTTATTACTTGGAAAGTGCAGGTATAGGTTAGACAGGGGGATAAGGGATCTCAGAATAAAAATACATTGGCCAGAATTCTCTAGCCATTCATGCTGTGATGTTAGTGTACCGTTAAGGGTTTTTTTTTAAATCATGTTCTCTGTTGCTCTTAGTTCTCATTGTGGCACTGTTGTGTATTAGGAGCCCTTTTATTTCTCCTTCAATGGTTTAAATGGGATGTGGTTATTTTTACTTTGGAAATTAGTTTTGTGACCCTGCATTGTCAAGTGGAAACATGCTTGCCGGTGAGGTGACAAGAGCTTTTTCATTTTCAATTCTGAGCTGCAGACTGTGGTTTTAGAAGGGACATCAAGCTGGAAAGAAGTGTCTTTCTCTATCTCTCTCTGTCTCTCTCCACTTTTGGGAAATTCTGCTGGTTTGCTGAAAGTTTTCCAGGAGTGGAAAATCTGCTGTTGATGGCTTGAGCAGAGTCTCTTCCTGATGTTCTGGAAAGCTGGTCTGTCTTCAAACTGTTCTGAGTGTATTAATAGAACTGCAGCATTCATCCAAAAGACCCAGTTCCATTATCACATGAACATGAATCTTTGATGTGTTAAATCTGTGGACAGACTTTGTCAAAAGAACGTATTATTGGTTTGATTGGAACATGTTAGATATATTTGTTAAGGGCTGTACATTATCATGGTTGTTTTGTTTTCATTTGTAATTGATAAAGGTATTGCTATTTTTCTTTCCATATATGTTAATTATATTCACAAATAAACTTTGTTTGATAAAAACTGCCTAGTGGGTCATTTGAATCATACCTGAGGTGAAACACATCATTTTTATCTTAGCCAAATGCAAGGTACAAAACCTATGATCTAGGCAGGCTCCATAAAGCACCTTGGAGTTTCTGACCTGAACCATAACAATGTCCTGCTGCCACTGCCAGAGAGGACGGAGAACTTGGCATTCAACCAAATCACTGTTCACTGCAGCAGGACCGGAGAATCCCACTGGCGTGAACGGCAGGAGAATTCCACCCATTAATAACTAGAAGATGTGCCACAGGTTAGCAAGACAATAAAACAGCAAACAAATCACAAGATTTTAGAGGGATTTCTAGAGGGATAGAATTGAAAGGCTGGGGTCAGCCATCTCTATCACCAAACTCACACCTGTGCCACCTTTTTTATCCCATGGTTCCTGAAACCAGCAGAGATTCAGAGATGATTTTTTTTCTCTTTTGGCTCTTTCAGAATCTGTAAGATGTAACATTCTATTTGTAACAAGTTATTCTATAGCTTCGGCATGATATTTACAAGAAATAACGAGGCAACACTCAAAGCTCAAATCAAACACTCAGGTTTCTGACTAGATTAGAACAACAAAGAAAAAATTGTTACAATAACTCTGTTATAATTCAATGTTAGTGTACCGTACTGTCACAAATATGCTACAAGGAGATCTAGACTTAGCTCGTCGTTAAGAGGCTGGCAAATACAACTCCGATCATGTCTTTGGAGTTTCCATCCATGCCTGGTTTGAGAGTAGGTTGCACAGTACAGTATTTTGGAGTTCACAGAGTGCCTCTATAAAGTGAACAAAAAGAATTGGCATGAAAACCCCAGTGCTATGACTGGGAGAGGGAAGTGTCCCAGCCAGGGATTAAGGAGAGAGAACAGGGGGAGGCTTCAATTAAGAACGAACGGAGAAAAAGGAGCAAAGAAAAGAGACTATGTTTGGCAGACTCTAAGTGGAGAGGACTCAGGAGAACCCTGGCAATCTATGGCACAATTGAAGAAGGCTCAGAAAAAGCCAGAAGGGAGCGGCACAGTGGCACAGTGGTTAGCACTGCTGCCTCACAGCATCAGGGACCTAGGTTTGATTCCTGAATTGGGTCACTGTCTGTTCAGAGTCTGCACGTTCTCCCCCTGTCTGCTTAGGTTTCCTCTGGGTTCTCTGGTTACCTTCCACAGAATGAAAGACGTGCTGGTTTGGTGCATTGGCTATGCTAAGTTCTCCCTCAGTGCACCTGGACAGGTGCCGGAGTATGGCAACATGGAGATTTTCAGAGCAACTTCATTGCAGTATTAATGTAAGCCTATTTGTGACACTAATAAATAAACTTTCAAGCTCTAGCAAATGACGAGCGTTCAGCCCTGTCAATTGAAGAGGGCTAAGCCCTGGAGGTCAATGAAGGTGGAAGAAGTTGCTCCATGCTGGGGGCCTTTGGGACAAAGGTATCCTTTTGGAGTGGTAATTTCTGCTCAGTGTGGCTGAGGAGCTCAAGTTGTGTTTATAAATTGGTGTTGAAGTGTAGACTTAGCAATCCAGGGTAGCAGTCTTAGAGAAAAAAGTACTGAAAACCTGGGAGGTATGGAGACATTGAGGCTGAGTTGGAACAGCCTTTAGATACAATTAAGATCTTCAAAGATAAACACTGGAATCCCTCATGAGAGAGAGAGAGAGGGACAATGTCAATGAGATTGGTCGAGTCAGTGTTTATTGATATCTGTGTGAGAAATCTGTAAAATCTGTCTTGATTGCATCTGTCATTCATTGTGCAGTGTAACATGTTCAACAGCAGTTTTTCCATTAAATCACATGTACCTCAAATTAACCCTGAATGTTAGAGCATAAGATTGATATTGTAAATTCTTATCTTTTTGGCCTTCCACAGCACAATACAGTTTACTTTTATTTGTTTAAAATCCATGGAATCGTGTGGCTTTATTCTCTTAGCAGAAGTCATGGATCTCTCACTTTAAACAAACAGTTAGTAGTATGATCACCTTGTAAACATTCAGCCTCCTTGCCAATCTAGCAGCTGACCAATACATTGTCTTTTACAACAATTTTTATACCCATTCCAAGGAGGAGCAAAATGTTTTATTGAGAAGATCACACCTATTTTTTTAAAATCGCTATAATCCAGATGACCATAGGCTGTCTTTTTCTTTGAGGGGGAGAGCTGACTGGTGATGATTTTACCTGGAGATCACCACACCTTAGGGGAGAGGCAATGTTAAGAAGGCAGGGCCTTCATGAATAACCTCAGCCATGACAAGAATTGAACCTGTGTTGTTATCATTACTCTGCTTCATAAACCAGCCAACTGAGCTAATCAACTCCACTAGCCTAGCAATGTCAATCTTGAGTTCCAATTGTTCAATAAGCATCTAGTTATTAGCTCCAATCACAATGTTAGACACTCCTTAACAACGTCCATATGTTCAAAGCACTTCAGTAATTCCCATCCCTATTGGCACGTGCCACTGTTTTCAAGATCTTTATCAATAATTTTTTTCCTAGACAATAAACAATCTAAGCCTCTTTCAAGTTTCGGACTTTGTACAAACTCTGGAGAATTAAGAAAACACCTAATTACCACGTTAATTAAAACATAACATCCCCTATCATTTTGTCCTCGGGCATGATGTTTGAGTCTTGAAAAAGTCAACCTTCACCTTGAGATCAAAGTGAAGCATAGCTTTTAAACATGTTTGTTTACTGGTAGATTTTAGGTTCATTGCCTTTGTAATCAGTGACGGATGAAACTATCTGCAGCTGTTATATAGTATTCTGTGTTTAATTTAAACTATCAATTCCCCCTAGGTAGAATTTGTTTTGGAAATCTCAACCACAAATTTCAATTAAAAGTACAATCAAGTCAGTCAAAAAATATTACAGCCTCTTACAATCCTCCTTAATATGTTGAATATGACAGATTGCATCCTGGGCTCACTTGTATGATTTAAATTCTATAGTTAGTAGAAAATAAATATTGAAGTCAGCCTCGTGCCCTCAAAAGTCGCTGGATATCCAGTGTCAATAAGATTACGAGAAGCGAGGAATCTGTACAGAGCATATTATGTCCCAAACTGCAGTGAACATCACTCTCAAAACAGAGTAGCATGTTTGGCAAATGGTAAAACTGCTTGGATATGGGAAATGGAAACCACAGCAGTTTTCCTTTGACGAGAGCCACACTGCACCCGGTCAGTCCTCCAAGGATAGGAGCATCAGCAAGCTGAATGAACTGGAGCTCAGCCACAGCAACCAAACCACTGAGCCTCAAACAACACTTTACGGGGAGAGTGTCAACACTGTCACAGAAAAGGCTCAGATCTTCATCACCCTGTGCATGATTTGCTGCAATACAAAACTGAAGGGAAACACTGACACTGGAATAAAATATACACAGTACTTGATCCCAATGCCCAAGCGGAACGCATGGACTATGGTGGACAAACCAGCCACACTGAAGATGTGGTCACTCTCCACTGCACGTAGAGTAGCTTCAAGTTTCATATAATCAACCAGAATGTAAGGCCATTGTTGAGTCTTTGGGACGGCATCAGACTGGGGCTCATCCGAGGCACATGTTCTGCAACACCAGGCCCCAGACATGATAGAGTACAAAGACCCCTTCAACTGTAGTATTATTGGTAAGCTATCTTTAATATATCGCATGAGATTAGATGATTGAGTACCACTACCAATTAGTGGTACTCTTGTACCCGTCCCCTGCACTCCCAACCCTGCCCAAAGATTCATTCTGGGGTCACACAAAGTTTGAAACATTGAAATAGGTCCACAGATAGAAAAAGATTAGGAAGCATTGACCTAGAGAGCTCTTGATTTGAAGTCAATTGAGATCAAGGTGACCTTCTAAAAATATGTTCTCCAGGTGACTTGCTTTTTAAAGTTTAAATGGTTGATGGATGGGCAATGCAACATATCATTGTGACTGTAGATTTGTTATCATTTTCTTTTTCACCAGATAGTGGGTTTTCAGCATGACGAACGATGTGTGATTTATTTTTACCTAGTATATGAAAAGGAAGATCGACTTTGTTGTCATTGCCTACTAACAAGCTTTTAGAGTCTGAAGATAGATTGTCTCCATTGAAGGTTTCTTTATCCAGGATTTCTTGCCAAATTTGATCCTTGCGATCAAGGTGCTCTTGCAACAAGGAATTCACCTGTGTTCAATGCAATGTTAGGTAGTGATTGATGGACAATATATTTGTTACAGTCATTTCCTAGTATGAAGGTTTGTGTACAGGTTACTCAGAAACAATATAATTATTGCAAAACAAGCATAGACCTTTGTTGTCACCAACAGTCGAATCACTATCATGTTAGAATGCAGCTATTTTTTGACTGAATTGTGTTGCACAGGCTAATTGAAATGTTGAGCTGCAGAGAAAGTACTTCAGTTGCTGTGTAGCGTATGGAAAGCAGCTTTCACATGCAACGAAGATTCTACATGTCACAGAGTAAGTGATCCATTCAAAGCTGCAAGGCAGCAATGCAGTAAGACAGGAAGTTCCATAAGATTCTGTCAATGTTTCTTGTTTTAATTGGGTGAATTCTGTCACTCTTCCATCCAAATAGAATAGTCGATATCCAAACAGCCGCTAAATGCTTTTTCATAGGGAAACCTCTGAAAATTCTTGACAGGAGATAATGATTCTGAGTAAGAGTATTGAAAAATCAATCTATTAAGATGCAAGTTTAAAGAGTTGGATTCCAATCATGCCATGTTATTAACATGTATTCACATGAAATTCCCGTGTCTACTATTTAAATAATTGTTTTCTATGTTATATGTGTGTATATATGTTCTTGAGAATTAGAATCATGGCAAGATCATATTTATGGGTGGCACTTTGGCATAATAGTTAACACTGCTGCCTCGCAGCACCAGGAACTCAAATTCAATTCTGGCCTTGGTCATTGTTTGTGCAGAGTCTGCACATTCTTCCTGTGTCTGCTTGGGTTTCCTCCAGATGCTCCGGTTTCCTCCCACAGTCCAAAGATGTGCGGGTTGGGTAGATTGGCCATGCTAAATTGCTGTTTAGTGTCAGAGAGATTAGGAGGGTAAATACATGGGTTACAGGGATAGGGGTGGAATTGTTGTCAGTGCAGGCTCAATGGGCCAGATAACCCCCCTCTGCACTATAGGGTTTCTATGATTATATAAAAGCTGTTCTGTAGAAGGATCACTTAAGATACGAGGCTTTGGCCGGAATTTTACCATCTCGCCCTCCACGGAACCGGAGCGGGCAAGGTCAGGCAAAAGAAATATCTGTTCATCTTGGGCAGGATTCTACAGTTTTGGGATGCACAAGGACGTAAAACTCTGCAAGTTAATTCTGTTTCTCTCCAAAGATGCTTCTAGATCTGGTGAATTTATCCAGCACTTTCTATTTTTCTAGCAAGGTCATACTCATTGCTTAATTCTGGCTACGCTAAGATGATGATGGGATTTCTCCTGGAACTGATGCAATTGTTATGGAGACAATGATATTAAACAGGGAATTCCAGCATATTCATTTAGCAACATTAGAGTGGTGTAGTTGTGTGTCACTTGGAGAACTTTGAGATGATGGTGTTCTTATGACACTACGTGACTCAGCAGCTGAAGTAACCTTGGTGAGTTGTCTGTGCGGATCCTGCAAATTTTGCATACTGCTGTCACAGAATTTTAATGTATTTGTGTGAACTGAGCTTTATTTAAAATAAAATACTGAACAATGGAATTTCAACTGTATAAATTGGCACATTTGTCTGTTGATGCATCTCTAAACTGCTGTAAACTTCACAGTGACTTTGAAGTCCATAATATCTGTCACAGTATATTCTGAAGACATGAGAGAGTTGACAGGAATGACAGCAGGGTGGTCATGTTACTGGGCTAGTCACCCAGAGGCCTAACCTAATGCTCTGGAGACATATGTTGAAGTCAAATTTAAATTCAATTAATAGAACAAAGAACAATACAGCCGAGGAACAGGCCTTTTGGTCCACTAAGCGACTCTCCCAGCCCATTGTGCTGCTCTTGCACAAGTTACAGTGGTTGTATAGTGCGGTCCCCGTGGGATGCTATGTCCTCCTTGTGTCTCCGGCCCTGTGGAGCTGATTAGAATATTAAAATCTGCATTTCAATTATATTAGTGGGCCCAGGACTGAAGTCTTGGGCCTACTCCATCCCCCACCAGGAGTGTTTCGCTCGAGCACGGTTTACAACAGCCCCCCATTAATAGGGAGGAGGTGAGCTGATCCCACGGTACTGAAGAGAGGCTATGGAGACCCTCAAGAGGTCAGGGGTAAGGAGGGATGATCCCTGGACATTGTCAGCCTGGCAATGCCAGCTTGACCCCTTGGCACTGCCCAAGCGACAAAGTATCAATGTCCAGGGGGCACTCTGGCTCTGCCCACTGGACATCGGGCAATGTCAAGGGGATGAGGCCAGAGGGGGCCTGGGCCTATTGGAAGGGCAGGGCCTGCAGGGGGAAGATCATGAGGGTGCGATCCCACTGCCACTCTGCATTTGGAATCAGCGACAGAGGGAGGGTGGATAGCGATTGAGCCTGGCCAAGAGGGTGGTGGTGGTGGTGGTGGTTGTGGGGGGGGTGGTTTCAGCCTGCAGGGAGTGGTCAGAGCAGCCGGGGGGGGGGGTGGTTTGTGGGTGGGAGGGAGGTGGTGGTGGCGCAGGGGGGGTAGGGAGGGTGGTTGGGGGAAGGATGGCGATGGTTCAGGAGATTGGGACAGCTGCCAGCAGAGTAGGGGGAGATCAAAGTGGGACAGGGTGAGGCGTGCGAGGGGGTGGATGGGTGCGGGGGTGGTGGAGGCTGGCCCAGAGATGTCTGAGAGGGCAGTGTGAGGGGCCAGTAGGCCAGCGATGGGCAATGCTGTGCTGGCAGTGATCGAGCTGGCCAGCGGTTGGGAAGCCAGCAGTGTGAAGCCACTTTGCATACACCAATCTCCGCTGTAACATGTGCAGTGGCCCGCTCAGCACCATGCTGCCAGCCTCCCAGCAAGAATAGGCCCACCCACTGATTTTTATCGTGATTTATGTTAGAGTACTCTGTGATGCACAGAGTGTGGGAGATTCATTTTGAAAATCCCATTAAAAAAGCAGTGGGATTTACTCCAGTTTTTACGTGAATTGGGTACTTAGAAGTTTTTTGGGAAAATTCCCACCATGGTTTCTATCCTTCTGTTTGCCCCCCACTGATGTGTCTATCAAGATGTGCTTTGAACATTGCTAACGTGCCTGCTTCCACCACCTCCACGGGTAGTGCATTCCAGGCACCTATCATCCTCTGCGTGAAAAACTTTTCCCCCATGTCTCCCCTAAACTTATCCCTTCTCATTTTAGACCTCTGCTCCCTTGCCTGGAATAAATAATCTAATCTCGTTAGCAATGATTGAAATACCAACAGATTATCACAAAAATCCATCTGGATCAGTAATGTCCTTTAAGGGAAGAAATCGGCCATCCTTTCCCAGTCTGATCTATGTGAGACTCCAATGCCCGCAGAAATGTGATTAACTTTTAACAAGCCTCGTAAATAGCCTGATGAGTCATTCAGTTATGTCAAACCACTATGGAAAAATCGAATAAGAATAAAACGAGAAGGATCAACTAACATTGATCTAGGAATCAGAAATAATAAAAGCAAATGCATCCCAGTTGACTTTGCAAAGATCTCTTTACTAACAACTGGGGACTTGTGTCAAATTTAGAGAGCTTTTCTGTTGACCAGTCAAGCAACAACTTGGTATACTCATTCTTACCAAATAATACAATACTGCCAATGTCCCAGACTCCCCCATCATTATGCCCACTGACGGGACTGATTGACCTGAGATAGTGGCACACTGCTATACAGTGTTATAGCAACGGCAATATAATTGAAAATCAAGAAAAGGTAGTTACATTCAGTCCTGTTGGACATAATCATTGCCTGGCAGTTGTGTGGTGGTGGTGTAATGGTGTTGTAGATAATTCAGAGATGCAAGTAATGCTCGGGGGAACACAGATTTGAATTTGGTGGAATTTGAATTCAATAAAAAAAATTGGAGATGGAATACTTGGAAAAGTCCATCTGATTCATTAATGCATTTTGGGGAAAGAAATCTGTCATACTTATACTTGGTCTGACCAACTCCAGACCCACAGCAATGCGGTTGACACATAATTGTCTTCTGAAATGATGTAAGAAGCCACTCAGTTGTATCAAACTGCTTAAACAGTCTCAATGGAATGAATTTGGGGTTAGGTTGCCCAGCATTGACTGGAAATAACAACGCAAAACTCAGCCCTGGCAACCCTGCAAAGTCTTCCTTACTAACATTCAGGACTTGTGCCAAAATTGGGAGCACTGTCTCACAGATTAGTCAAGCAATAGCCAGACATAATTATACCTTACAGGCAATGCCCCAGACACCACCATCAGCATCAGCATCAGCATGCCTGGGTATGCTCTGTCCCACCAGCACCACCGACCCAGTAAGATGCAGCACAGTCCTATACTGTTGGAAGAGGGTTGTCATGGGAGTCCTCAACATCGACTCCAGACCCCATGAAACCTCATGTCACCAGATCAAACATGGGCAAGGGAATCTGCTGATTATCACATACTGCCTCTGTTCAGCTGATAAATCAGAACTCCAGTGAGGTTAACAATGGTGCAGAACGTACTTTTAGTGGGGGACTTCAGCATCCATCTCCAAGAGTGGCTTAGTAGCACCATTAACTGACCAAGCTGGTCATGTCCTAAAGGACATAGCTTCTAGACTGGGTCTGCAGCTTCTGGTGAGCAAACAAACAAGAGCAAAAAGCCTATTTGACCTCTTCCTCATCACTCGACCTGTCCACTGTACCTGACCAGGGGTGTTATGAGACTTCTTACTGGGCACTGTATCAATGAGGATGGGAATATTTATGAAGCCCCTCCTCAAGTGAGTTATTTAATTGTCCACCATCATTCACAGCTGGATGTGATAGGACTGCAGAGTTTAGGTTTAATCTGATTGTTGAGGAATTGTTTAGTTCTATCTATCACTTGCTTGTCCTGCTGTTTGGCATGCAAATAGTCCAAATAGCTTCACTAGGTGTTGACACCTCATTTTAGGCATGTCTGAAGCTGCTCCTGACATGCCCTCCTGCACTCTTCATTGAACCAGTGTTGATCGCCTGTCTTGGTGGGAGAGTTGGGATAAATGCTGAGCCATGGTGTTACAGACCATGATTGAATACAATTCTACTGTTGTTGATGATCCACAGCACCTCGCGGTTGCCCAGTTTCAGGCTACTAGACCTGTTTGAAGTCTATCCCATTTAGCATGGTGGTAGTGCAATATATCACGATAGCAGATAACTTCAATGCTTAGATGGGACCTCCTCTCCAGAAGGACTGTGCAGTGGTCACCGCTGCCAGTACTGTCATGGACAGATGAATCTGGAGCAAACTGATTGTTGAAGATGATTGTTGGTCCTCTCACCACCCGTCACAGACCCAGTGCGGCAATTATGCCCTTTAGAACTTCACCTGGTACCTGGTGCTGCTCCTGGGATGCCCTCCTGCATCTTCATTGAAGTGGAGATGCTGGTGTTGGACTGGGGTAAACAGAATAAGAAGTCTCACAACACCATTTTAAAGTCCAACAAGTTTATTTGGTAGCACGAGCCCCAAGCTTTCGGAGCACTTCTCCTTCATCAGGTATGTGGGAGTGCTTTTCACAAACAGGGCATATAAAGACACAAACTCAATTTACAAAATAATAGTTGAAATGCCAGCCTTTATAGATAATCAAGTCTTAAAGGTACAGACAATGCGAGTGGAGAGAGGGTTTAAGCACAGGTTGATAGTAATGGTAGACTGGGAGAAGTGCTGAACCAGGAGGTTATGGATTGCAGTTCTATATGATTCTGCTACTGCCAATGCTCACAGTGCCTCATGATGCTCAGTTTTGAGTCACCTGATGAAAGAGCAACGCTCCAAAAGCTCGTGGTACTAAATAAACTTGTTGGACTTTAACCTGGTGTGAGAGACTTCTTACTGTGCCCATCCCAGTCCAATGCCAGCATCTGCACATCATACAATGCCCAGCACAACATTGCAGAAGATAAGGCCAAAGCATTTGCAACTAGCACCAGCCAGAATGCAGAGTGGATGATCCACCTCAGCCTCCTCCAGATGCCGGTCATCAGTCAATTTAATTCACTAGTGTGATATCAAGAAAAGGCTGAAGACACTGGATACCGCAAGACTCGTGCTTCAGAATGTGTCGCACCATGAGCCAAGCTGTTACAGTACAGTTACATCTATCCAGAAATGTGGAAAATTGCCCAGGTATATACTGTACACAAAAGCAGGACAAATCCAACCTGGCTAATTACCATCCCATCAGTCAACTTGCAATCATCAGTGAAGTGATGGAAGGCTCATCAACAGCTCTACAAAACAATGCTTGTTTAGCAGTAATCTGCTGACTGACACTGAGCTTGGGTTCTGCTAGGCCCTCTCAGCTCCTGATCTCATTACTGTCTTGGTTCAAACATAGGCAAAAGAGATGAGGTGAGAGTGGCTGCCCTTGACATTGGAACCTCATTTGACCAAATGTAACAGCAAGGAAACCCAGGAAAATTGAAGTCCACGGGAAACAGAGGGAAAATCCTCTGCTGTTTGAGGTCATACCTGGCACAAAGGAAGATGGTTATGGTGATTGGAGGTCAATCATCTCAACTCCAGGACATCACTGCAGGGGTGCCTCAGGGTAGTGCCCTGAATCCAAAAATCATCAGCGGCTTCATCAATGATTTTCCTTCCATTGTAAGATCAGAAGAGGGGATGATTGCACAATGTTCAGCAGCATTCATGACTCCTCTGAAGCAGTCCATGTCTAAATGCAACAATACCTAGACAATATCCTGGCTTGGGTGACAAGTGGCAAGAAACATTCACACCACAGAATGACAATCTCCAATAACAAAATACCAAATCATCACCTTTTGACCTATGGGGCAGGATTTTCTGGTTGCACTCATCCCAAGGTTGGAAATTTACACGAGAGTTCAATAGAATTTTGCAACGGAACCATGTCCCGTCTGCTACGATTCCTGTGGCTGGCAGGGTGGGAAAATTCTGCCCATAATGCCATTACCATTGCTGAATTCTCCACTCTCAACACCGTGGTGGCTACCAGGATGACAAGAAACTTAACTGGACAAGCCATATGAATACTATGGCTACAAGAGCCAGTTAGAGGTTAAGAATCCTGCATGAAAATCTTACCTCCTGACTCACCAAAACTTGTCCACCTTCTACAAGTCAAGGAATGTGATGGACTCTCCACTTGCCTGGATCAGAGAGGGTCCAATAACACTCAAGAAACTCAACATCATCCAGGACAAAGCAGCTTGCTTGATTGGCGCCTCACCCATCACCATAAACATTCACTCCTTCCATTACTGATGCACAGTGGCAGCAGCGTATATCATCTTCCTTCCATCTGTACAAGGCCAAGTACAGATAGGGAACAAATGTTGGCCTTGCTAGCAATGCTTGCATCCCATGAAAGAATAAGAAAAAACTACATTGCAGCAACTCATCAAGAATCCTTTGACAGAACTTTCCAAATCTTTGATTTGTACCATTAAGAAGAATAAGGACAACATGCACATGAGAACACCGCCACCTGCATATCGACTCCAAGACACACACACACCACTTGGATTAAGATCATGGAAACCTTTCCAAACAGTGCCATGGCTGTATGACTGCAGTGGTTCAGGAGGACAGCTCACCATCATACGCTCAATGGTAATGAGGGTTGAGCAATGTACATCCACATCCCAAGAACACATAAAGAAGATAGTGTTGACTATTTGGTGAAGTGACAGAATAAAACATTCATTGACAGAAAAGTGTAGGGATGCAGAATTGTTGCTAGAATATTCAGAAATAACTATCAGTTATTAATAAAAACTGAAAATACCAGAACACAAATACACTTTTACAGTCACCATATTGTTAATTGTAGAGAATACAAATACTGCTCTATTTGTTGTGTCTGTTCCAGATATCACTTCCAGCAAATAATTTCCAGTTAGACATGACTTTGGCTTTTCATACATTTGTCTCACTGTATTTTAAATGAGACAGAAAATATGGCACTTCATCTGAAATAAATACTTAGCAATTACATATTCCGGCATTATAGTACTTAAGTGCTTTTGTGAATGTTGCACAGTTCTATGCATGCTGTTTTGTGTGTCATTGAAGGCAAATGAGCCCAAGTTGTACAATTTCCACAAAACAAGCTGAATACAGACATGATTGGATCATTCACAATCTGCCATTACTAGGAAATATAGGCTGAATTGATGATTGGAAGGATGGCATCCTCGATTCTACTATAATACAGCACTGATAAGGTGAGAAAGATTGTTCATCAGTACTGAATATGTACTGAAAAGTTCATGAATACATTTGTGCAGGAATGAAACAGTAACAACTATATTTACACACAGTGCCAGTTTAAGTTCCCTTGTTTAGTGTTGTGAGTTTAATTTTAATGTTGTCTCACGCCAGTCTGATTTAGGGCCACATGAACCAATTGGCACCATTTTGGAGTGGACTTTCTCACTTCCTGACCCTTTCTCTTGTTGCTGACCCTCTGACTTACGGCCAAAAGACAGGCTGCAAGTTGGAGACTCAGCAGCAAGAAGTTGGGTTATGGAGGGGACGAAGCTCCAAACTGGAGGGTCAGCAAGAGGAAGGGTCCATAGCAACTCAGGTGGGGTCAGGGAAGGGGATGCGTTGAGATCAGGAGGCAAGGTCAACAGTGAGCAAGGGATGAGTAGAAAGTTGCCATACGAACAAGGATCCGTTTAGCCCCTCAAGTCTGCTCTGCCATTTAATAAGTTCATGACTGATCTGATAGTAACCTCAAATATGCACTCTGCCTATTTCCAATTAAATATAAATGAATATCAATTCATATTCTAATGAATATAAAATATATTCTAATATATGAATATACTCTAATGAATATATAAACAGATAGCAAACATTTCTACAAATATATGAAACGTAAAAGAGTGGCCAAAGTAAACATTGGTCCTTTACAGGGTGAGAAGGGGGATGTAATAACCAGAAATGAGAAAATGGCTGAGGTATTTTGTGTCGGTCTTCACAGTGGAAGACACAAATAACATGCCAAAAATTGATGACAGGAAGACTTTGCACATGAGAATCTAGAGACTATCATTATCACGAAAGAGGCAGTGTTGGGCAAGTTAATGGGCCTAAAGGTAGACAAGTCTCCTGGTCCAGATGGAATGCATCCCAGGGTACTAAAAGAGATGGAGGGAGAAATAGCAAATACACTAGTGGTAATTTACCAAAATTCGCTGGACTCAGGGGTGGTTCCTGCAGATTGGAAAACAGCAAAATGTGATGCCACTGTTTAAAAAGGGAGGTGGACAAAAGGCAGGTAACTATGGGCTGGTTAGCTTTACTTCTGTAGTAGGGAAAATGCTTGAATCTATCATCAAGGAAGAAATAGCGAGATATGTGGACATAAATTGTACCGTTAGTAAGACGCAGCCTGGGTTCATGAAGGACAGGTCATGTTTGACTAATTTGGTGCAATTGTTTGAGAACATTACATGTGTAGTGGACAATGGGGAACCTGAGGATGTGGTGTATCTGATTTCCAGAAGGCATTTGACAAGGTGCCGCACCAAAAACTGCTACATAAGATAAAGGTGCACAGTATTACAGGTAATGTACTTGCATGGATAGAGGATTGGTTAACTAACAGAAAGCAAACAGTGGGGGTAAATGGGTGTTTTTCTGGTTGGTGATCAGTGACGAATAGTGCGCCTCAGGGATCAGTGTTGGGACTGCAATTGTTTACAATTTACATAGATGATTTGGATTTGGGAACCAAGTGTAGTGTGTCAAAATTCACAGATGACACTAAGATGGGTGACAGAGCAAAGTGTGCAGAGGACGCTGAAAGTCTGCAAAGGGATATAGATAATCTAAGTGAGTGGGCGAGGGTCTGGCAGATGGAGTACAATGTTGGTAAATGAGAGGAATAATGGCAGGAATAACAGCAAAATGGACTATTATTTAAATGGTAAAAAATTGCAGCATGCTGCTGTGCAAAGGGACCTGGGGTGCAGGAAACTAAGGAGTTGGTTTGCAGGTGCAGCAAGTAATTAAGAAAGCAAATGGAATCTTGTCCTTCATTGCTAGAGGGATGGAGTTTAAAACCAGCGAGATTATGTTGCAGCTGTATAAGGTGCTGGTGAGGCCACACTTGGAGTACGTTTTTGTCTCCTTACTTGAGAAAGGATATATTGGCACTGGAGATGGTGCAGAGGGGATTCACTAGGTTTATTCTGGAATTGAGAGGGTTGACTTATGAGGAGAGACTGAGTAGACTGGGGCCATACTCATTGGAATCCAGAAGAATGAGGGGAGATCTTATAGAAACATATAAGATTATGAAGGGAATAGATATGATAGAAGCAGGGAAGTTGTTTCCACTGGGTGGGTGGGGTGAAACTAGAACTAGGAGGCATGGCCTCAAAATAAGGGGAAGCAGATTTAGGACTGAGTTGAGGAGGAACATCTTCACACAAAGGGTTGTGAATCTGTGGAATTCCTTGCCCAGTGAAGCAGTTGAAGCTACCTCACTAAATGTTTTTAAGGCAAGGATAGATACATTTTTGAACAGTAAAGGAATTAAGGGTTATGGTGAGTGGGCGGGTAAGTGGAGCTGAGTCCACAAAAAAAATCAGCTATGATCTTATTGAATGGCGGAGCAGGCTCAAGGGGTCAGATGGCCTACTCCTGCTCCTAGTTCTCATTAATAATCTATCGCCTCTTAAGAACATAAGAAATAGAAGCAGGAGTAGGCCATCTAGCCCTTCGAGCCTGCTCCTCCATTCAACAAGATCATGACTGATCTAAAGTGGATCAGTTCCACTTTCCCGCTTTCTCCCCATAAGCCTTAATTCCCTTGTCTATCAGAAACCTATCTACCCGTGTCTTAAATATATTCAGTGAGGTAGCCTCCACCATTTCAATGGGCAGAGAATTCCAGAAATTTCACCACCCTTTGAGTGAAGAAGTTCCTCCTCAACTCCGATCTAAACTGCCCCCCGCCTTATTTTGAGGCTGTGCCCTCTAATTCTGCTATCCTTTCTAAGCAGGAAGAATCTCTCTACCTCTACCCTATCTATCCCATTCATTATCTTATATGTCTCTACAAGATTCCCCCCTCAGCCTTCTAAACTCCAAAGAGTACAGATCCAGTCTATTCAATCTCTCCTCATAGGCTAGCCCCCTCATCTCCGGTATCAGCCTAGTGAACCTTCTCTGCACTCCCTCCAAGGCCAATATATCCTTCCGCAAATGTGGCAACCAAAACTGCACACAGTATTCCAGTTGCAGCCTCACCAGTACCCTGTACAGTTGCAGCAAGACCTCCCTGATTTTATGTTCTATCCCCCTCACTATAAAGGCCAGCATCCCATTCGCCTTCTTGATCACCTGCTGCACTTGCAGACTGGGTTTTTGCAATTCGTGCACAAGGACCCCCAGGTCCCTCTGCACCGTAGCACGCTGCAGCTTTTCGCCTTTTAAATAATAATCCCTCCTACTATTATTTCTACCAAAGTGGATAACCTCGTACTTGCTAACATTATATTCCATCTGCCAGGTCCTCGCCCACTCGCTCAGCCTATCCAGATCTCTCTGCAGACTTTCCGCACCTTTCACAAAATTTGCTTTTCCACTCATCTTCGTGTCATTAGCAAATTTTGTTACCCTACACTCAGCTCCCTCCTCCAGATATCTATGTAAATGGTAAACAGTTGAGGCCCCAGCACCGATCCCTGCGGCACTCCACTGGTCATCAACTGCCAACCAGAATAGCACCCATTGATTCCAACTCTCTGCTTCTTATTAGACAACCAATCCTCTATCCACGCTAACACCTTACCCCCAACTCCGTGCACCCTAACCTTTTGCAGCAACCTTTTGTGAGGCACCTTATCAAACGCCTTTTGGAAATCTAAAAACACCACATCCACCGGTTCCCCTCTGTCTACCGCACTAGTCACATCCTCATAGAAATCCAATAAATTCGTTAGACACGACTTCCGCTTCACGAATCCATGCTGCGTCTGCTTGATGAAACCATTCTTTTCTAGGTGCCTCGCTATTTCTTCTTTGATGACGGATTCTAGCATTTTTCCAACTACGGACGTTAAACTAACTGGCCTATAATTCCCTGCCTTTTGTCTGCTGCCTTTTTTTAAATAGCGGCGTAATATTAGCTGTTTTCCAATCTTCTGGAACTTCCTCAGAGTCCAGCAAATTCTGATAAATAATTACTAAGGCATCCGCTATCACCTCTGCCATTTCTTTCAGAACCCTGGGATGCCTTCCATCCGGTCCTGGGGACTTGCCTACCTTCAGTCCCGTTAGTCTATTAAGCACTACCTCTCTAGTGACAGTAATCGCATTAAGGACCTCATCTCCTACCATCCTTCTATCTTTAATATCCAGCAAACTATTCGCGTCCTCCTCCTTGAAGACCGACACAAAAAAATTTTTTAAAGCATCAGCCATTTCTTCATCACCCGTCACTAAATCCCCCCCTCGTCCTCCAAGGGTCCAACATTCACTCTAGCCAGTCTCTTCTTCTTTATATATTTGTAAAACTTATTTTCCAAGAATCTATCTACCTCTGCCATAAAGATATTCAAAGATTCTGTTTCCACAGCCTTTTGAGGAAGAGAGTTCCAAAGACTCATGACTGAAAAAAATCACTTCATCTCCATTTTAAATGGGCAACCCCTTATTTTTAAACAGTAACAGACACCTAGTTCTAGATCTGAATTCCAGTCAATACAGGTCTAGCCTCTCTTAACCTTTCCTCATAAGCTAACCCAGCCATTCTGGGTATTAGGCTGGTAAACCTTCTCTGAAATGCTTCCAACACATTTACATCTTTCCTTAAATAAGGTGGTCAACACTGTACACAGCACTCTAAATATGGTCTCACTAATGCCCTGTACTAGTGAAACAGAACCTCTCCACTTTTGTATTCAATTCTGCTCGCAATTAATAATAACATTCTATTAGCTTTCCTAATTCCTTGTTGTACTTGTATACTAGCCTTTTGTGATTCATGCACTAAGACACCCAAATCTCTTTGCACCACAGAGCTCTGAAATCTCTCACAAAGTATGTACTCTTTTATTCTTTCTGCCAAAATGGACCATTTCACATTTTCCCACATTTTACTCCATTTTGACAGATGCTTGCCTAATTTTAATCTCTCTATACCTGTTTGTAGCCTCCTTATGTCCACTTCTCAGTTTACTTTCCTACCTATCTTTTGCGCCATTAGCAAATTTGGTAACCATTCTTTCAGTCCCTTCTTCTGAGCTTATATACAATATAAATTGTAAACAGTTGGGGTGTCATCACTCATCCCTGTTGACACCACTCGTTACATTTTGCTAACCTGAAAAACCCCATTTACACTACGCTCTGCTTCCTGTTAGCCAGCCAAACTTCTGTCCATACCAACATGTTACCCAATATAGCATGAGCTTTTATTTTCCACAGTATCTTTGATGTGACACTTCATCAATGCTTTTTGGAAATCTAAGTGAATGACATCTACTGGTTCCCCTTTAACCACAGCACAGATCGCTTCCTCAAAGAACTCCAATAAATTGGTTAAACATGATTTCCCTTTCACAAAACCACGTTGACTCTGCCTGATTACCTTGAGCTTATCCAATTGCCTTGCCTTAACTTCTTTAATAATAACTTGTAACATTTTCCCCCTGACAGACATTAAGCTAACTGTCCTGTAGTTTATTGCTTGGTCTCCCTCCTTTTTGACTAATGGAGTTACATTTGCTATCTTCCAATCCATTGGGACTTTCCCGAATCTAGGGGGTTTTGGGAAATTAATACCATTGCATTAAATATCTCACTAGACACTTCTTTTAAGGCCCTAAGTTGAAGCCCATTAGAACCAGGTTGGCCCACAGGGTCAACAGTTTACTCCATATCATTTCTCCAGAGACTGTAATTTTCCTGAGTTATTCTTCCTTTCAATTTCCTGATTTATAGCTGCTGCTGGAGTGTTAATTGTAATTCCCCATAGTGAAGTCTAATGCAAAATACCTGTTCAATTCATCTGCCATCTCCTTATTTCCCATTATCAATTATCCAAACTTGCTCCCTACGGTACCAACATTCACTTTGTTAACTCTTCTTTTTTAGATTTTTTAAGAAAAAGGTTGTCTGTTTTTATATTTCTGGCCAGCTTTCACTCATACTCTAATTTTTCTTTCCTTATTAATCTTTTAATCATCTTTTGGTGTTTCTTATATCCTGTCCAACCTTCTGACCTGCCAGCTGTCCTTGCACAATTATATGCCTTTTTAAGTTTGATACTGTCTTTAACCTTTTTAGTTAACCATGGATGCTGAGTCTACCCCTTGGACTTTGTCTTATATTTAAATTTATTATGTTTTAATAGTTATTTCATTTACCAATATTAGAAGTTAGCAATGTGAAGTATTTCAACTTGAAAGTTTAAACTTCTCTTAATTTTTGATGAGGAAGATCCTATGGAGCCTATCTAAAGTTTTACATTGGTTTCAATGGGAAAATGTGATTCCTATAAAGTTGTTTCACCTAAAGTTGCACTTTTCGGGAATGTAACTGCAACTTTATATGAAGACTTGTTGCATTGTTGCAATGTCTTTGAATACACTTACAACTCCTGTACAACTGTAGAAGATTTAAATATGCTCCTTTCAATATAGTTTCTCATAAGCGTTGTGATAGAAAGAATAACTTGGAATTCAAATTGAAAAAATATGAGTTTACAGTAAGCTGTTAGCGGGATTTTTATCAAATAAACTGATTGAACTTTAACCTGGTGTTGTGAGACTTCTTACAGAATTTTTGTCCAACAGGTCAGAGTCGTTGACTGAACCATGGGTAAGCCCAGTGTACCCATGGATTCCTTAGAGAGTAATGCAGACTTGCAGACGGACAGGGTGCTTGAGATTATCATTGGGGAAGGAGATATCAGAGGTAAGACGTGCCACAGACACCAAGCTATATAATGACCTGTCAGTTGCCTGATAGTGGCATCTTAGTTACCACTCTGAACTCTTCATGAGGACAACATGAGGATGTTCAGCCAGGCCATTCCCATGTCTGCAGGGACAGGGGAGAAACCCTTGAGGTCACCCCCAAGGTCAGCCTTGAGCCACCTGCACAGACACCCCTACCCACAGGTGCTTTGCAAGACCTCCCCCTCCCCCCCACCCACCCCTCCGTACACCCCAGTATAACTTTGAAGTGGCGTCTTACCTCCTTCGTCCTCCTCGGCACTCATAGTGCTAGAACTCCGCTTTTCAGAACCTGTACCGATTCCCAACTGATTGACTTCCAGCTGGAAGAGTGCGAGCATCCCAAACGGCCATTGAATCAGCATTCTAGTCCACTAATGGGTTGTTAAATAGGCCATTTGAATATTTATATGCTTCCCGCCCGCTCTGGCTGGGGACCTGATCAGGGCCGGCACTGGAGCCTGGGAGAGTGGCAATGGTTTAGCAACTAAGTGCGGAACCGGTTTTTCAACTAACTCCCGATTCTTGCCAGGAGATAGCAGGCTCGGATAGATAGGTTGAGTGTGTGATCATAAATCTGGCAAATGGAGTGTAATGTGAGAAAATGGGAAATTGTTCACTTTGGCAAGAAGAATAAAAAGCAGACTATTACTTAACAACTGCAATATGTTGAGGTGCAGAGGGACATATCCTTTATTATGAGAGGAATTGAGCATAAAAGTAAAGATGTTATGCTTCAGTTATACAGAGCATTGGTAATGCAGAGCATATACCAGGTGTAGTTTTGGTCTCTTTATTTAAGGAAGGTTGTAAATGTGTTAGCAGCATTCAGAGGAGGCTGATACCTGGGATGAGCAGATTATCTTATGAGGAAAGGTTGGAAAGGCTAGGCTTGTTTCCAATAGAGTTGAGAACAGTGAGGGTTGAGTTGATTGAACAAAGAACAAAGAACAACACAGCATGGGAAACAGGCCCTTCGGCCCAACGAGACCATGCCGCCATTTTAACATTATGAGTGCCCTCCTCTACCTATGACCTTTGTCTACGCTTATTGGGGAAGATCGAGGGAAGGCTAATTTAGGGACAATTTGTTACACCAATCAGCCTAAGAGCACGTTTTTGGGGTGTGGGAGGAAACCGGAGCACCCAGAGAAAACCCACGGAAGCAGGGGGAGAATGTGCAAACTCCCACAGACATTGGCCCAAATCCATGTATCTGCACAGCAAACAGTGATAGTCACTGAGCTGTCATGTTGCCTGTCAGGTGGTCCAGTTTAAGCGTACACTAATGACGTGAAGCACTAGGCAACTCTCAAAGCAACATCCAAGAGCAGCCCTCGCACGTCCCACCGCGTGTATGCCCCTTGTTGGACAACAAGGTGGACCGAATCACTGGTGAAGTAAAAGAAAAGACATGCAAACATTGAAGTATAATAAAATCCTGAACGGTATTGACAAGGTGGACGTTGAAATGTTGTTTCCTCTTGTGGGTGATCCAGAACTAGGGGACACTGTTTTGATAGTATCGGCTACCTTTATAGGACAGAGATGAGGAAAATTGTTTTCTCCCAGAGCATTGTGCAATTTTGGAACTTTCTGCTTCACAAGGCGGTGGCAGTCGGATCACTGAATATGTTCAAGACGGAGGTAGATAGATTCTTGTTAGGCCAGGGAATGGGTGGTTATTGGGGGTGGATAGGGAATGTGAAACTTAGCACATGCAGATCTTCCATGATCATATCGAATGATAGAGCAGGTTCTGTTCCTAGTTCATATGTTTGTATATAATGCATGGGAATTGTGGCTTCTGTGATCCAAGCTCATTAAAAAGAAGTTGGTTGGCAAATTAATGGATTATCATATTATCAATAGCTTGCTTCGACTTATGTTAACATAATTGTAAATGGAATAATATTTGTGATCTTAGAATAACTGTTTCTTGATTGATAGTGTGTCTATTTGTTACAAACTTAGTAGCTTATTCATAGGAACATCAATATATTTTGCTCCAGGTTTCAATAATTAATGGCAACTGATTCTGTAAAGTCAATTCAACTTCCCTTGCCAATGTACTTCACCTCGCTGAACTACTTATTTCAATATCCTTTCTTAAATTAAATACAACCGATTAGTCAACACTCTTTGTATTGAGAGTCTAAAGATATATGGAATATGAATTATAAAGCCAACATTTTTGTGTATGAATGAAATGCAATTATAGAATCACAGGAACACAGAATGGTTTCAGCACAAAGGTAGAACATTAAGTCCATCATGTCTGTACTAGCTCTTTGAATGAGCCTTGGTATCATTGTCCCATTTTCTCTCACTAACCCTGCACATTCCTCTCTTTTAGGAGGACCCTCAGTCCAAAAGACGTGCTGGTTAAATTCATTGGCTATGTTAAGTTCCTCCTCAGTGTACCCAACCAGACGCTGGAGTGTAGCAACCAGGGGATTTTCACAGTAGCTTCATTGCACTGTTAATGTTAGCCTACTTGTGACACTAATAAGAACATAAGAACATAAGAAATAGGAGCAGGAGTAGGCCATCTAGCCCTTCGAGCCTGCCCCGCCATTCAATAAGATCATGGCTGATCTGTTGTAGCTCAGTTCCACTTTCCCGCCCTCTCCCCATAACCCTTAATCCCCTCTCTTATCAAGAACCCATCAACCCGCTTCTTAAAAATATTTAGCGAGGCAGCCTCCACCACTTCAACGGGCAGAGAATTCCAGAGATTCACCACCCTTTGAGTGAAGAAGTTCCTCCTCAACTCCGTTCTAAACCGCCTCCCCTTTATCTTGAGGCTGTGCCCCCTAGTCCTACTGTCTTTTTTGAGCGGGAAGAGTCTCTCCACCTCTATCCTAATAATAAAGTTAACTTAAGAGTATATAATTCTCTTTTGTATGTTTAAGTTGAACCTGCCTCCACCACACATTCAGGCAGTGCATTCTAGGACTTAGTGACTCATTTGCTTCTCTTGCCAATTACATTAAAACGGTACCCGCTTATTATTGATTCTTTTTCATTTTAAAATTGAAATCTTGTCTTGTAATCCTTCCAGTCAGTCACTGGAAATTCAAATGCATTTTTACAAGATATCAGTCTCGACAGGAATTATAACAAGTTGAGGGCACTGCAAAGGCAGAAAAACAGGGGACAATGTTGCCAAGATAATTGGGCTGTCAACTTCCCAGAAGGAAGGTTCCAGTTGGATAATGGGGACATAACAGCCAGAGTTTGGACCACATGGTGATGGTAATAAACCCTGAGCATTACCAAGGTATAGGAAAGAAAAAAAGGCAGGAAAGCAATGTAGATCAACACAAAATCAACTGCTAAAGACAGAACTACCTGGGTATGACGAGAACCAGTGCCACAGGAGACCACAACTCTCTAACAGATTGTCATCGATATCTACGCTCTCTTCACTAAAAACCTCATAATTTACATCACCAGTCACCATGCCCTGCTGGTGGCTCTCAAGGTTACTGTGGCCATGAACTTCTCCACTCCTGGCTTCTTCCATGACTCAGCTGTGGACCTCTGTGGTATCTCGCAAATGGCTGCACACCACTGAATCTCAATGCTCTCTGATTCACCCTTTGCCAGAGCTGGACAGCACATTCATTTAACAACAGACACACCTCAGAAGGACAGATGACACTAGCTTACATCTTCATTGTTTAATGTGATTGCACCTATGTGTCTATCAAGGCACCCACAGCAGGCAGCTACTGAGATATATTAACAGGTGTCAACATCCACTGGTCTACAACTACAAGAGTTCCCACTACGTACTTGCTGACTTTCCTGGCAGCTACCATGACTTCTTCACCTTCTGTCAGTCCAGGCTACTCAGCTATTCACTCCAATCACTAAAGTACACGATTGGATATTTGCTGAGAAGGAATGTCCCTTGAGGTGATGGCTACTTATCCCTCTATGGAAGCCCCAGACAGTAGAATAAAAGCAATTTATACAATTTTACCTGCTGAATAAGAAGACTGTCGAGCAGGCTATTGGAATTCTGTAGGTGTGATTCTGGAGCCCGGACCATTTGAGTGGTGGCCCCTGCCCCTCACCTCTCCACTCCCCCAATCCCCACTTGCATGTGTCTCGGTTGTTGTGATGGGCTGCTGTGATCTCCATACCGTTGCCCTTCAGAGAAATGCAGATCTTGAAGACGATGAGGCCCTGGAAGGAGGCAGCTCATAGGGGAATTAGCAGGAGCAGGAATTAAAAGAGGAGCAGGAATTGGAAGCAGAAGTAGAATACACTGAACAGGAAAGTTTCCCTGCTGCCCAATGACATGGCCTCCTCCTGCTACCATCCCCTGTGTTGGAGATCCAGATCAAGTTTGGTGAACCTGAGGGCCTGGCCTGCTTTATGTGCCAGCTCCCCGTCCCCTGTGATGTTTTCCAGTAGTGAAGGAAAGAAGATCTCTATCTTGAGACAAGCAGCAACCTCAGTGAAGGTTGCTGTGGGATGTCTAAATGAATCCCACTGTTCATCTGACCCCATCTCTGTTCGAGTCCTTGATGGCTCCAAGTGAACTGAAACCTGTCTCCATGTCAATTGAGGGTTCCATCAGGGAAAATATGACTTTAGTCAGTCTCCCATTGGATGGGGTTTCTAATGCAAAAACAAAGCTGCCTCCTCCTTGCATGCAATAATTCAGCCTCAGAGATCAGGAGGAAGTCAAATTGTGAATTTGCAATAATAAGCTGTGAAAATTCCACAAAGGCTTGCTTATTTTACTACTTCCAGTGAATTATATTAGCTGTCCTTCTGCCATTACCACCAAATTGATGGGAAGAAACCAGCCACTTCCCAACATTCTGACTGGCAAGAACTAAAAATTTAAATCAATAGCATCAGAATGTTTTCTTTTTGAAGGAAGGAAACCATACACATGTTAAAACTTACGTCATTATAGCTAGGTAGATTTAAAAATCAATCAAGATATAAGAAACTACAATTTGCAACATCTGCAACAAAATGATCCAAAATTATGACTATTAGTATGACACACATACCATTCCTTGCTATTGGAAATCAACCACCATCGAACCAATTACTAAGAAATCACAACTCACTGAGCCGAATGATTACCAGCCAGTTGCTCTTTCATAAATAGTCATGAAGTGTTTGAAACACATTCTATCAAAATGTCTTATAGATCCTCTTGTTCCACATATTGATCAGTTACAGTTTCCCTATCAACCTTGTGAGTTACTGGATAATTCTGTTCTGATTTGATTTGATTTATTATTGTCGCATGTATTAACATATTGTGAAAAGTATGTTTCTTGTACGCTATACGGACAAAACATAACGTTCATTGAGAAGGGAAGGAGAGAGTGCAGAATGTGGTGTTACAGTTATAGCTGGGATGAAGAGAAAGAGCAACTTAATGCAAGGTAGATCCGTTCAAAAGTCTGACAGCAGCAGGGAAGAAGCTGTTCTTGAATCGGTTAGTACGTGACTTCAGACTTTTGTATCTTTTTCCAACGGAAGAAGGTGGAAGAGAGAATGTCCGGGGTGCATGGGGTTCTTAATTTTGCTGGCTGCTTTGCCAAGGGAGCGGGAAGTGCAGACAGAGTCAATGGATGGGAGGCTGGATTGCGTGATGGATTGGGCTACATTCACAACGTTTTGTAATTTCTTGTGGTCTTGCGCAGAACAGGAGCCATACCAAGCTGTGATACAACCAGAAAGAATGCTTTCTATAGTGCATCTGTAAAAGTTGGTGAGAGTCATAGCTGACATGCCAAGTCTTCTGAGAAAATAGTGGCATTGGTGGGCTTTCCTAACTATAACATCAGCATGGGGGGACCAGGACCGGTTGTTGGTGATCTGGACACCTAAAAACTTGAAGCACTTGACATTTTCTACTTCGTCCCCACTGATGTATTCAGGGGCATATTCTCCTTTATGCTTTCTGAAGTCAATGACAATCTCCTTTGTTTTGTTGACATTGAGGGAGAGATTATTGTCACTGCACCAGTTCACCAGATTCTCTATCGCTTTTAATACCATGTAACCATTCAAGCTTATTGAGAAATTGAAAAACCTCAATGTTAATCCTACCTTGAATCAGTGATTTCCTTCACAACAGGATCCAACAAGTATGTTAGTTTTCAGGATTTGCTTGGTGCCCAGTTTGATGAATCTGTTCAGTGTCTTGTACTTTCAGCTTTACTTTTCATCTCCTCGTTGTTGAAAAGAGCACGACAATATCACAATCCTGGAACATCTAGCTGGAATGGTAGCTGTGGGTCTCATAAGGAAGAACAAAGTTGGTTAAAGGAACTCAATAGAGAAGTATGTAAAGTGGTGCTATAAAAATTCTTGTAAACTGAACTAAAACAAGACAAAATAATTATTTGTAGGGCAGAATTTTTCAAGTAAGAAAACCAATGTGACTCACACTGGCGTGTCTAAATGCATTGGATAGGTTTTAAGACATATTTTAATTAAAATTAAATCTCTGCGATGGAACAATTTTCTTTCTTCTGTCGTTACTACTTATTTATATATAGTATATATAAATTTTAATGTACAAGTAATAGCTCAGTTGGCTGGACAGCTGACTTGTAATGGAGAGCGACATCAACAGCGCAATTCCTGTACCAGCTGAGGTTGTTCATGAAGGCCTGCCCTCTCAACCTTGCCCTTCAGCCGAGGTGTGGAGAACATCAGGTTAAATCACCGCCAGTCAGTTCCCCACCATAAAGGGGAGAGCAGCCTACGGATATCTGGGACTATGGCGACTTTACCTTTAGTTTTCTGAAATAAATTCTTCTACGGGCAATAGAGAAACTTAAAAAAAATTGTCTGCTCGTTAAATGATGATGTAGTATGGTTATGGTGGTTTTTAGGACCAACTTGTTTTGAGAATGGGAATGATGCCCATCAGAAAACCAAGACTGTTCTAGATGAATAAGCAGATTGAAATTGGATACATTGTTTATGCAACTGTCCCAGTGGAGTTGCCAGGAAGAGGGTGACATCATAGCATTTCAAGAAGGGGCCTGGATGCTGATGAAAAAGTCTAATCTTGCATAATCTTGAAAGTCAACTTTCTGAATAACATCAAGCAGAATCACACAATCACAATGCAGCATTCAGTCATTTACTGGTAGAGTGGTATAGCTATTTCCTTGAAATCTCAAGTTAGGTTGTCAACAACATCTTTGGTAGGGCCTCATCTGTAAGCAAAGGCATCTAATTCATAATTATCTAGCAGTCCCTGCTGGCTGGGTACTGCTTTACTGTTTGAACATATGCTTGAATCTTGTTTATATTTTGTACGAGATTGATTCTTGTATATATGCATGTTTTCACATCCAGCCCTTGCAGCTTTCAAAGAATTTAATTTTAAAATGTAGAAGATTTACATTTCAGATTATCAGATTATTATTCATGAAAAAATTCCAGTTATTGTAATCCATTATATTTTAATTTTTGAATGATCATATTAACATTGTTTTATACACCCACAATTGCCTTGTAAAAATGTTAATCCTAATGAAGAACATCACACGCTATTAGGATATGTGAATGTGTTCTTCCCAATTATCATCATGACGGTAAACAAACCCAGTCACAAAGTTGGAAGTTAAGAATTGCCTTCAATTAAAATGCAATCAAGTCTCATTATTATTTAATGAGTTAAAGCCATTTTATAATTTATCATTAAGTGTAATTACCTACACTTCCAAATACATGAATCACAAATATATCAAGATACATCATGGCTGCTCCTGAAACATAAGGTAAATTGTAGAAAAGAAATATTTTAATTATGTTTCTCCTCCTAACTATCCCGCAATAGAGCTATACAAATGTAATATATGAGTTAATTCATGTATTAATGAGGATACTACATAAAATAGCAACTCAATGCAAGATGATCTTAATATTTAACAGTCCTATAATGATTACTATTTCTGGAAGATGAGATAATTCTTCTCATCAAGCGGAAGTTACTGCAGGATAAAAAATCCCTGAATTTAAACTAAAACTGTATGATATGTTATAAGGCAAAGGGCTGAGCAATTGATGCAGTACCACTTTGAGGATTATTACTGGATTTTACCGCCTCGCCCGCCTGAGGCTTGTAAGATCCCGCCTCAGGCCAACGGAGGATGCTGTTCTGCAAACCTCGCAGATGTTATTAAGAAAGTTGACTTTCAAGATTATGCAAGATTAGACTTTTTCATCAGCATCCAGACCCCTTCTCGAAATGCTATGATGTTACCAACTTCCTGGCAACTCCACTGGGACAGTTGCATAAACAATATATCCAATTTCAATCTGCTTATTCATCTAGAATAGTCTTTGGTCTTCTGATGGGCATCATTCCCATTCTCAAAGCAAGTTGGTCCTGTAACCACCATAACCATACTACATCATTATTTAATGAGCTGACTTCTTTTTAAAGTTTCTTTATTGTCCATAGAAGGATTTATTTTAGGCAGTTAAAGGTAAAGTTGTCATAGTCCCAGATAACCATAGGCTGCTCTCCCTTTTGTGGAGGGGAACTGACTGGCGGTGATTTAACCTGATGACCCAGAGCGGGCATGTCAGTACAATTCCGGCCACAAAGCACAACAAGCCATGGTGTTTTAATCCTGATTAGATGAGAAGTTACCCCCTTACTTACCTCTAATTCTTTTCTGGGCTGTCTTCTGCTGGCAGATCCTTCCAAACTGACCCAACGCAGGAAAACTCAGAGGTATCGACAAATGGAATCTGAGCAGAAGCTACAAACCTATTTCATGGTATGAGCTGCCAGGTTCTGGCCAATCAATAATTTAAATGCCCCAAAGCTTCTTTGAAAAACTACAGAAAGAAAATATGTACAGATTGAAGTAGAGTGGGTGAGGTAAGGAGGCAGGTTGGGTGAAATAAAGGGCTGAGGGAGTAGGGTGGAAAACGGAGTAGGGCGCGTGAGGTAAGTGGGTGAGGGGGTAGGGCTGGCGAGGTAAGTGGAAAATGGATAGAGTTGGGGTGAGCTAGGTTGATAGGGAGGCAGACTGGGTGAGGAGGTATGCTGGTATCTGGATTGTGTATTGAGATCAGGTTGGGGGGAGTTGAGGGGCCAGGGGTGGCGATGGGGAGGGGAAAGGTTTGGTCAGATCAGGCTAGGCTGGAGGTAATCAGAGAGTCAGCGGGGGGCAGGTACTTGAGAATTTGGGGTGGAATCAAGTGATAAGGTCAAGGCAGGTCAGGTTGGGTTGTCAGTGGTTGAGAGGTCATTGGGATGGGGGGAGAACTAGGGGTTCTGTAAGGTAGTCAGGGGGTTGAGGAGGGAGTAGAGGGTGTGAGTTGCATAATCACCCTGAATCATGGTCTTCACAACTACTTTGAGTCTGCTTTAGAATTTCAGGGACTTTGCCAGGTACACAGGAACAGCAAAGGCAGGGATGGGGAGGTGAGGGAGAACAAAGCTGAAGTGTCAGTGGGAGGAAAAGGTTTCAGGGAAGGGGTGAATTTGGGGGAGTGACCAAGGTGCCAGAGGGGTGAGGCTGGGAATGGGAAGGTTGAAGGTATTGGGGGAGGGGGGAAGGGGAAGGGGTTGAAGTGAAGCTGCAAAGAGGAGGGTGAAGGTGTCGGGGGTGAGGCTGGGAGAGGGGAGGGTGAAGGTGTCGGGGGGAGGCTGGGAGAGGGGAGGGTGAAGGTGTCGGGGGTGAGGCTGGGAGAGGGGAGGGTGAAGGTGTCAGGAGGAGGCTGGGAGAGGGGAGGGTGAAGGTGTCGGGGGGGGAGGCTGGGAGAGGGGAGGGTGAAGGTGTCGGGGGGAGGCTGGGAGAGGGGAGGGTGAAGGTGTCGGGGGTGAGGCTGGGAGAGGGGAGGGTGAAGGTGTCAGAGGGAGGCTGGGAGAGGGGAGGGTGAAGGTGTCGGGGGGAGGCTGGGAGAGGGGAGGGTGAAGGTGTCGGGGGGGTGAAGCTGGGAGAGGGGAGGGTGAAGGTGTCAGGGGGGAGGCTGGGAGAGGGGAGGGTGAAGGTGTCGGGGGGAGGCTGGGAGAGGGGAGGGTGAAGGTGTCGGGGGGAGGCTGGGAGAGGGGAGGGTGAAGGTGTCGGGGGTGAGGCTGGGAGAGGGGAGGGTGAAGGTGTCGGGAGGAGGCTGGGAGAGGGGAGGGTGAAGGTGTCGGGGGGTGAGGCTGGGAGAGGGGAGGGTGAAGGTGTCGGGGGGTGAGGCTGGGAGAGGGGAGGGTGAAGGTGTCGGGGGGGAGGCTGGGAGAGGGGAGGGTGAAGGTGTCGGGGGGGAGGCTGGGAGAGGGGAGGGTGAAGGTGTCGGGGTGAGGCTGGGAGAGGGGAGGGTGAAGGTGTCGGGGGGTGAGGCTGGGAGAGGGGAGGGTGAAGGTGTCGGGGGGAGGCTGGGAGAGGGGAGGGTGAAGGTGTCGGGAGGAGGCTGGGAGAGGGGAGGGTGAAGGTGTCGGAGGGAGGCTGGGAGAGGGGAGGGTGAAGGTGTCGGGGGGGAAGCTGGGAGAGGGGAGGGTGAAGGTGTCGGGAGGAGGCTGGGAGAGGGGAGGGTGAAGGTGTTGGGGGGGGAGGCTGGGAGAGGGGAGGGTGAAGGTGTCGGGGGGGAAGCTGGGAGAGGGGAGGGTGAAGGTGTCGGGAGGGAGGCTGGGAGAGGGGAGGGTGAAGGTGTCGGGGGGAGGCTGGGAGAGGGGAGGGTGAAGGTGTCGGGGGGAGGCTGGGAGAGGGGAGGGTGAAGGTGTCGGGGGGAGGCTGGGAGAGGGGAGGGTGAAGGTGTCGGAGGTGAAGCTGGGAGAGGGGAGGGTGAAGGTGTCGGGGGGAGGCTGGGAGAGGGGAGGGTGAAGGTGTCGGGGGGGTGAGGCTGGGAGAGGGGAGGGTGAAGGTGTCGGGGGGGAAGCTGGGAGAGGGGAGGGTGAAGGTGTCGGGGGGGAGTCTGGGAGAGGGGAGGGTGAAGGTGTCGGGGGGTGAGGCTGGGAGAGGGGAGGGTGAAGGTGTCGGGGGGAGGCTGGGAGAGGGGAGGGTGAAGGTGTCGGGGGGAGGCTGGGAGAGGGGAGGGTGAAGGTGTCGGGGGGGTGAGGCTGGGAGAGGGGAGGGTGAAGGTGTCGGGGGGGAGGCTGGGAGAGGGGAGGGTGAAGGTGTCGGGGGGGAGGCTGGGAGAGGGGAGGGTGAAGGTGTCGGGGGGGAGGCTGGGAGAGGGGAGGGTGAAGGTGTCGGGGGGGGAGGCTGGGAGAGGGGAGGGTGAAGGTGTCAGGGGGGAGGCTGGGAGAGGGGAGGGTGAAGGTGTCGGGGGGGTGAGGCTGGGAGAGGGGAGGGTGAAGGTGTCAGAGGGGGGAGGCTGGGAGAGGGGAGGGTGAAGGTGTCGGGGGGGGAGGCTGGGAGAGGGGAGGGTGAAGGTGTCAGGGGGGAGGCTGGGAGAGGGGAGGGTGAAGGTGTCGGGAGGAGGCTGGGAGAGGGGAGGGTGAAGGTGTCGGGGGGGAGTCTGGGAGAGGGGAGGGTGAAGGTGTCGGGGGGGAGGCTGGGAGAGGGGAGGGTGAAGGTGTCGGGGGGGGAGGCTGGGAGAGGGGAGGGTGAAGGTGTCGGGGGGGGAGGCTGGGAGAGGGGAGGGTGAAGGTGTCGGGGGTGAGGCTGGGAGAGGGGAGGGTGAAGGTGTCGGAGGGATGAAGCTGGGCAGGGAGAGGAGGGAATTCAGAGGGGGACTGTGTGATGGGGGAATGGTGCAGGGTAGGGGGAATTGGGGGAATGGGAGAGGAATGCATGAGGGAGAGAAGGAGGTTGCAGGGGGAAAGCGTAGGGGGTAGAGGGAGCATGAGGGGAAGGGGGAATTCGGAGGGGTAAAGTGTCCAGGGAGAGTAAGACATACAGGGCGAGGAAAGTGTAAGGGGGGAGCTGGAATGTCCAGCTGAATGTGCAAGGGAGATGTTTGTGGAGTCAATAATTACCTCTTGGAGGGAGAAGTCAGGGAAGGCATGGTAAGGTGGAATGGTGAGTGACAGAGTGGGCAAAGGGAGCCGGTAGGGTGAGAGGGTGAGGATGCATCTGTGGCGTCGAACAGATAGTGAGTGTGGCTGTTTGGAACATGGAGATAAACACAAATCCTGGAGGTGGGAGAGGTCAATATGGATGATGAGGGATTTTTAGGAAGTTGAGGAATGTACACATTTACCTGGACATTTGTGAAGGTGAAGGGTTCGGGCTGTAGGGTAACGGTGGAAAGATAGAAGGTGTTGCCAGGTAGGTCCACAGTGATGGACATAAGGACAAGGGTGACTGGGGGAGAGGAAAGGTAGGGGAGCTGATGGAAAATTTGATGATTAGCACATTTCCAGAATGGAAAGCGAGAGGATGTTCAAGTGGAACAGCATAGACGCTGCATGGGAGTGAGTGGATAAAGACACTGGTCAGTGCAGATGGACAACAGAAAAGGAATCCCTGCAAGCAGCATTGGAAGAGTTTGGGATAGTCAGTGAATGTGATGGTTGGAGGATCCGTGCATGGGGGAAAATGCTTGCATGAGGCTGTGAAAAACCCTGCCACATACTTCACCTTCCAGAATCATTCATGGTGGGGCTTCATGTAGCTGAACTGTGAGCGCTGCAGAGGTGGGGGGGTTAGAGTGAGGCACCATGAAATTTCGGAACTCGCAGACATTTCTATTTTCAGTCTGGCTTTGTGGAATATCAGGTGCCTTTTAACCCTACGACTGCCGGGCACATGCCACCAAGCCATCATTATGGACTAAATGGGACTTGGAAATGGTGCAAAATCCCTACATACGTAATTAATTACGTTGGACCGGAGGATACCTTGGGATTTCCCGTCAGCTTCGGCAGCAGAAAATACTCCCAGTCCCCGTCTGCACCACAGGACCTCATTCCAGATGGAAAAACTTTATCCAAAGAAGCAACTCGCTACCTGGAATTGCCTGACTGGATAACCTTCTAACTAATGAGAATGCATATGGATAACCGGATAACTATCATATAAATGAGATCATTTCAAAAACCAAGCTTGGCCCTATATGGACACAGTTATCAATCCATTAAAAAAAAACATGTGACAATGTATTTTTCTCAACACCAATTGACATTGGCCTTGAGTTCCTGCAAAGTTGTCACTGATTTTCTGCTGTTATGCCAAAGTCTGGGGAGAACAGCTTTCTGAGTGAGAATAAGACACGCCATATGCGTCCACTAATTTCTTCACTTGTCGTAGATCAGGGGAATTAAGGGTTATGGGGAGAAAGCAGGAAAGTGGAACTGAGCCACAACAGATCAGCCATGATCTTATTGAATGGCGGGGCAGGCTCAAAGGGCTAGATGGCCTCCTCCTGCTCCTATTTCTTATGTTCTTATGTTCTTATATTGAGTACCCATTGAACTTAAACAGTCTAAAACTCATTGGACAGAGAAAAGACAGAAATATAAGGATACAAAAGATTGAACTAATAATCTGCAAAATGCGAGTTCAAATCCCACCATTGCAGTTTCAGAATTTGAATTAAGATTTAATATTTTTGAAAATAAAATCCAATATCATTAATACTGATCATGAAGCTGTTGGATTGCTGTGAAAGAACATAAGATCTAGGAGCAGGAGTAGGCCATCTGGCCCTGCAAGCCTGCTCCGCCATTCAATAAGATCATGGCTGATCTATTCGTGGACTCAGCTCCACTTACCTGCCCACTCACCATAACCCTTAATTCCTTTACTGTTCAAAAATGTATCTATCCTTGCCTTAAAAACATTTAGTGAGATAGCCTCAACTGCTTCACTGGGTAGAGAATTCCACAGATTCAAAACCCTTTGTGTGAAGAAGTTCCTCCTCAACTCAGACCTAAATCTGCTCCCCCTAATTTGAGGCCATGCCTCCTAGTTCTAGTTTCACCCGTTAATGGAAACAACCTGTCGGCTTCTATCTTATCTATTCCTTCATAATCTTATATGTTTCTATAAGATCGCCCCTCATTTTCTGAATTCATAAGAACATAAGAAATAGGAGCAGGAGTAGGCCATCTGGCCCTTCGAGCTTGCCCCGCCATTCAATAAGATCATGGCTGATCCGTCGTGGCTCAGTTCCACATTCCCGCCCTCTCCCCATAACCCTTAATCCCCTCGCTTATCAAAAACCCATCAACCCGCGTCTTAAAAATATTTAGCGAGGCAGCCTCCACCACTTCAACGGGCAGAGAATTCCAGAGATTCACCACCCTTTGAGTGAAGAAGTTCCTCCTCAACTCCATTCTAAACTGCCCCCCCTTTATCTTGAGGCTGTGCCCCCTAGTCCTACTGTCCTTTCTGAGCGGGAAGAGTCTCTCCACCTCTATCCTATCCATCCCATTCATCATCTTATACGTCTCAATGAGATCTCCCCTCATTCTTCTAAACTCTAACGAGTACAAGCCTAGTTTATTCAGCCTCTCCTCATAGCTCAATCCCCTCAACTCTGGCATCAGCCTAGTAAACCTCCTCTGCACTCCCTCCAAGGCCAAAATATCCTTGCATAAGTGCGGCGCCCAAAACTGCACATAGTACTCCAGCTGCGGCCTCACCAATGCCCTATACAGCCGCAGCAAGACCTCCCTACTTTTATATTCAATCCCCCTCGCGATGAAGGCCAATGAGCATAGCTACAGCCAACTAAGTTTCTCCTCATACGCCAACCCTCTCAACTCCGGAATCAACCTAGTGAATCTCCTCTGTAATCCCTCCAGTGCCAGTGTATTCTTTCTCAAGTAAGGAGACCAAAACTGTTCACAATACTCCAGGTATGGGCTCACCAGCACCTTATGCAGCTGCAAAATAATCTTGCTGGTTTTGTCCTTCATCCCTCTAGCAATGAAGGACAAAATTCCATTTGCTGTCTTAATTAACTTGAGACTTTCCTAAGTCCACCTCGCCCCCATCCTTCACCAGAAATCCACCTGAGCCCGCCCCCCTCCTCCAGCAGATGCCAGCAGAAGGCCAGGAAGGTGCTGCAGGCTGTCCAATGACTGCAGGTCAGAAGGATAGTGGAGGGAGAGCAGCAATCGAGGTAGGTTGGGGGTGTGCTCTGCCGAGGAGGGCCTGCCTCCTGCCTCCCAGGGGATCTAATTCCGGGGGTGGGGGAAGCGGAGGCGGTGTCTACGAAGGGTGTTTGAGGAGGATGGGCTTCGGAGGTTCCCTGCAGAATAGGAATCGGCTTCGGATTTTTATTCTGCAGGTTGATAACAGCGCGGATCCGGAACGGATCCAAAGATGGTACAGTGGGAGTTGGTGGGAGAGTTGGGCGCACAGTTCATTAAATCGATTTAAATGCATGCTAATGCAGTTAAATCATTGGCCTGTGTGATTGGGGCATGGACCGGATCCGCATCCAAATCGGGTGTCAGTAAGGGCGCAATCTGCTCAGATTCGGGTACAGATCGCATTACAGGCCCGACGCCCGAATTTACTTTGATTTCACGCCCAATTTCAGTAATTTTTGGTAAAATCAGGCCCTCAGTATCCTCTGCTCATTTTACTCTGCCACTCATCTTAGTGTCATCTGTGAATTTAGACACACTACATTTGGTCCCCAACTCCAATCATAAACAATTTAAATCGTAAAAACTGAGGCACACCACTAGTCACAGATCTCCAATCAGGAAAATACCCATTTACCCCCAGTCTTTGCTTTCTGTTAGTTAACCAATCCTCTATCCATGCAAATACATTACCTGTAACACCATGCACCTTTACCTTATGTAGCAGTCTTTGGTATGGCACCTTGTCAAATGCCTTCTGGAAATCCAGGTATACCATATCCACAGATTCCCCATTGTCCCACTGCGCATGTAATGTTCTCAAAGAGTTCCACCAAATTAGCCAAACATGACTAGCCCTTCATGAACTCATGCTGCATCTTACCAATGTGACAATTTATATCCAGATGTCTCACTATTGGTTCATAATGTTCTTGAGAAGGAAATGTGTCATCTCTACGTGTTCTAGTCCATTTGTGTCTAACAGTGCGGCTAACTCTTAATTGCTCTCTGAAGCAAGCTGAGCAAACATTCAGTTCTCACAGGCCACCACACAAGGCCCACTACTGCTTTCTCAAGGGCAACTAGGGATGGGGAGTAAATGTCAGATTCACTTGCAATTCCATCAGCCGTGAATGAATAAATAAAACGATTCCTGCATAATTATAACTGTGAAAACTTAAAGCAAGAATAAGTGTCATTTACCTAAATTAATTCTCAAGCATGGTAAATGTGCCGTGTAAATGTTTCATAATAAGTATTGAGACATTGATGTGTATCATGAATTTAAAACTTAAAAGGTTAAATTTTATTAATCTGTTGGTTGCATGGAACAGTTCAAGCAGAAATTAGTCATCAACTGTAATATAATTTTAAGTAAGGTAATTAGTTCCCAAGCGTTAACTGATGGACCATCTATAATGGAGTAAACTAAATTAACCAAAAACACTTCAGTTACCTTGTTTTATAGGGCAACATAGAAAATATGTGCTATATGATTGCAGCTATTTGTGTGCTGATTCTGAAATAGTTCTATTTTATCGGACTACTCTAACATACAGAACATTTTGGACACCAGGAGAATTGTCAGTTTTGCATCAGACGGCTAATGATTAATGTTATGACAATGGTGGAGATTGTTCAAGCTCGCTATATCTCTGATCTAATTTCTTATTTATCTCATGTTAGATTATGTGCTATCAGTACATGTTTGGTGAAAAATTGGAAGGAGTAGGTGAAATCTTACCAAAAAAATGGCAGAGTATTGATTTCATCATGAAAAATGGAGTGTTTTCCATTGGTGGCTCTAGTTTGTTTTCGAGCCAAATTATTCAGGTCTCATTAGTAATAATTTTTATGCCCACGAGTATCACACCACTCCTGCAGTGTATCCCCTCTGAATTGCTTGCTCTGCCATAACTTTACTGCTGCAAGCACTGGGAAGCCATATAAATGGCTCCCCGGTACTTGTTCCAGGATGACTGCAGAGGATGCTGGCAAGAAGGCCACACCATACTTTCTGAAGGGCACCGTCATGAGGGTGCTGAATGGAGTGGAGCAGAGACGGGGCATCCAATACCCTGCTCCAGGATACGGTCTTACAGGATCACCAACTCTGCCTGGGACACAGTGACAGTCCTGGTCAGCGCAAGCATTCACCAGAAGAGGATGGGGCAATGGTGTGGGAAGAAGATGAATGATCTTTTTTCACCCAGAGTAACTGAACCACCCCCAGTCTTCCACTGGACCCTCTTTGCACACCTCTCGCACCCTTAACCCTTTCACTGACTCAATCACCTTGGCCTTTGCCAATACCAGGCACCAGGTTCTCTCTTCCGTTCCACAATCACGTCATGTTCCCCCAGTAGCTGTTATGCTCCTCACACTCCAGCTCCCACCAAGGCCCCATGCCTGCCACACCTCATCAGCATCTTAATGTAAACACTCCCACCTACACTCTTCCTCTCTGTATCATTATAGACAAACTCAACCACAACAGACATCTGCGGGGGTAGCCAGCTGGAGTCATGCCCGAGCTGAGAACCCTCACATGTTTTGAGAAGCGAGTCCTCATGCTGGCCGGAGAGGAGGAAGAGAATGCCTGCACTGCTGGTGAAAGTGGGGCAGCAGAGAAACATGAGAATCGCCAGACAAATGCTGTTGTTCCTCAAGTTTCAATGTTCACTCCGTAAACCCAGTATTGCACTGATGCCATGTGCCTTCCCTTGCAAGTCGACCAGTGGAGCAAGCCAGCCCATCCTTATGTCCCCTCAAGCCACTGGACTCCAGTAGATCAGAGGGGGACCTCTTCAATGTCACTCTCGAAGAGGTGTCACAGCTGTCACCATCAACCGGCACTGGTGCAGATACTCACACCTTGGTGGGATTATTAAGTAGGCAGGCTTCTGATTCATTCACTTGTGAGCACCTCACAACTGAAGATTCACTGCAGGCGGAGGCAGAGACCTTCCAAGGAACTGGCACTCAGAGGGATGCCGGAGTCCAGGACTCTCCTTAGCCCATTACTGATGATGTGCCCCTGGGTTTGGTTATCCCACAGCTGCTGGAGCTGCAAATGCAGAATCACGAGTATCGGGAAAGGATGACAGCATCCCTCCTCGGAGTTTGACTGCATTTAGACCAAATGGTTTGCCACATTAGCAGTTACATTTTATGAGCATTTCAGTCTTTTCTCACTTTGACAATTATTAAATATAATCAAGCAGTAATTATTTTTAGTCAAGCCCAATACGTTACTCAACCACCGGTAATATTAAAAACCTACTCAGATAAATTGACAATTCAATTTTCTTAGGCACTGACCTCCTGACACCTTAATGTGTGAATAAAGAAGGAAAAGAAAGTGCAAGTTATGTGTTATTTTCATCCAATTAGTTAATTGCTTTTCCAGTAAGAATTAGCAGAATATTTTCCAAGGCATTTAGAATTCTGAAATGATTCTAAATCTCAGATGTATATCACACATGATTGTATTTTATCTCGAAATGTTCTTACAGAAATTGGTTTTCAATCTATTTTTGTAAACCATTAACCTGGAATTCCCCTCTGCCGTTATGGTTTGGGAGGTTTGGCAGAAACACAGTGTATATGCATAGATGGGGTTTCTCAGCATTTCCAGTGAAGTTACAAAGGCAGAATAGGAATAGAAATTCTCTCCAAGGGTATTTTCAAAATATCAAGGTACAGTGCAAAAGTAAACCTTGGCAGAGACAAAACAAAAACTAGAGTTTAGATTACACTAAGTGAGTTTTAAAAGCCTAGTGGTTGTAGGAACAGGAAAATACTTAAAATTAAAAAGGGCGAGATTTTTGTATCTGGAGTGCCACTGAGTGTAAGTCTTATGTCTTCCAGAATGGACATCATAGTCATCATATTGAGAATTGCATCCCCTGTGAGTGCCAGGAGAATTGAAGTGGTGTTATTACGGCATCACACGGCACTGTACCAACTAATGTGATGCCCATAATGGACCACTCTGGTCCACTCAGTGAATTTGCGCATCACTCACCAAGCATCAAACATCAGCTGCAGGAATTATTTAAAGGGCCACGCAGAACCCAATTCGCAAGGGAGGTCTTTTGAAAGACCCATTTCCTATGAAAAATGCTGTAGTCAGTTTCAAGGGGCGTTGTGGTGAGTTTCTGGGGGCGTTGTGGTGAGTTTCTGGGGGCGTTGTGGTGAGTTTCTGGGGGCGCTGTGGTGAGTTTCTGGGGGCGCTGTGGTGAGTTTCTGGGGGCGCTGTGGTGAGTTTCTGGGGGCGCTGTGGTGAGTTTCTGGGGGTGCTGTGGTGAGTTTCTGGGGGCGTTGTGGTGAGTTTCTGGGGGCGCTGTGGTGAGTTTCTGGGGGCGTTGTGGTGAGTTTCTGGGGGCGCTGTGGTGAGTTTCTGGGGGCGCTGTGGTGAGTTTCTGGGGGCGCTGTGGTGAGTTTCTGGGGGTGCTGTGGTGAGTTTCTGGGGGCGCTGTGGTGAGTTTCTAGGGGCGCTGTGGTGAGTTTCTGGGGGTGCTGTGGTGAGTTTCTGGGGGCGCTGTGGTGAGTTTCTAGGGGTGCTGTGGTGAGTTTCTGGGGGCGTTGTGGTGAGTTTCTAGGGGCGCTGTGGTGAGTTTCTGGGGGTGCTGTGGTGAGTTTCTGGGGGCGCTGTGGTGAGTTTCTGGGGGCGCTGTGGTGAGTTTCTGGGGGCGTTGTGGTGAGTTTCTGGGGGCGCTGTGGTGAGTTTCTGGGGGCGTTGTGGTGAGTTTCTGGGGGCGCTGTGGTGAGTTTCTGGGGGCGCTGTGGTGAGTTTCTGGGGGTGCTGTGGTGAGTTTCTGGGGGCGCTGTGGTGAGTTTCTAGGGGTGCTGTGGTGAGTTTCTAGGGGTGCTGTGGTGAGTTTCTAGGGGTGCTGTGGTGAGTTTCTGGGGGCGCTGTGGTGAGTTTCTAGGGGTGCTGTGGTGAGTTTCTGGGGGCGTTGTGGTGAGTTTCTGGGGGCGCTGTGGTGAGTTTCTGGGGGCGTTGTGGTGAGTTTCTGGGGGCGCTGTGGTGAGTTTCTGGGGGCGCTGTGGTGAGTTTCTGGGGGTGCTGTGGTGAGTTTCTGGGGGCGCTGTGGTGAGTTTCTAGGGGTGCTGTGGTGAGTTTCCAGGGGTGCTGTGGTGAGTTTCTGGGGGCGCTGTGGTGAGTTTCTAGGGGCGTTGTGGTGAGTTTCTGGGGGCGCTGTGGTGAGTTTCTGGGGGCGTTGTGGTGAGTTTCTGGGGGCGTTGTGGTGAGTTTCTGGGGGCGCTGTGGTGAGTTTCTGGGGGCGTTGTGGTGAGTTTCTGGGGGCGCTGTGGTGAGTTTCTGGGGGCGCTGTGGTGAGTTTCTGGGGGTGCTGTGGTGAGTTTCTGGGGGTGCTGTGGTGAGTTTCTGGGGGCGCTGTGGTGAGTTTCTAGGGGTGCTGTGGTGAGTTTCCAGGGGTGCTGTGCTGTTTTCCCGGGAAGACAGTGAATGCGGGGGAGTTGGTGACCTTTTCTAGCTGTCGCTAATACATAGTTATGATATTGCAGATTTTAAGGACAAATGTTCTAAAAGTACATAACTGTTTCCATACCTAAATTTAATTTAAAAGCTTTTATCAAAACTGAAGTATGGACAGACAACTCAGCACCTTCCTGTATTTGTTCAAACCTCGTCAGACTCATATTTCTGGCTACAAAATCATTAAAATGCGCAGATTTCTCCAGGGATGTCCATTCAGTCTTCTAAAAGGTGCAAAAACCCTTTGGTTTCCAAGACAGCAGGAAACAGGAAGGAACTTCAAAGGACCCCCATGTAATTAACTTCCTTGCTTGTTTGAAACAATTAATTATTGAAATAATGATGTGGATTTGCCGGCATTGGACTGGGGTACGCACAACACCAAGTTAAAGTCCAACAGGTTTATTTCGTATCACAAACTTTTGGAGTGCTGTCCGTTCATCAGGTGAGTGGAGAGTTGGGTTCACAAACAGGACATGTATAAACACAAACTCAATTACAGAATAATAATTGGAATGCGATACTTAACAGGTAATCAAGTCTTTACAGATACAGACAATGTGAGTGGAGAGAAGGTTAAGCACAGGTTAAAGAGATGTGTATCGTCTCCAGACAGGACAGTTAGTGAGATTTGCAAGTCCAGGCAAGTTGTGGGGGTTACAGATAGTGTGACATGAACCCAAGATCCCGACTGAGGCTGTCCTCAACTTGGCTATCAGTCTCTGCTCAGCGACTCTGCGTTGTCATGTGTCGTGAAGGCCACTTTGGAGAACGCTTACCCGAAGATCAGAGGCTGAATGCTTTTGACTGCTGAAATGTTCCCCAACAGGAAGAGAACATTCCTGCCTGGTGATTGTCAAGCAGTGTTCATTCATCCGTTGTCATAGCGTCTGCATGGTCTCCCCAATGTACCATGCCTCAGGACATCATTTCCTGCCGCGTATCAGGTAGACACATTGGCTGAGCCGCAAGTGTATGTACCGTATACCTGGTGGATGGTGTTCTCACATGAGATGATGGCATCTGTGTTGATGATGAAAAGATGTCCCGAGGCATGGTAAGTTGGCGAGGCCATGCAGAGGTTATAAAAATGGATGAATGGACACCTCTCGACAATCACCAGGCAGGAGTGTTTTCTTCCAGTCAGGGAACACTTCAGCAGTCAAGGGCATTCAGTCTCTGATCTTCAGGTAAGACAGCCTTCACAACACACAACAACGCAGAGTCACTGAGCAGAAACTGATAGCCAAATTCCGCACACGAGGATGGCCTCAACCGGGATCTTGGGTTCATGTCGCACTATCTGTAACCCCTATGACTTGTCTGGGTTTGAAAATCTCACTAACTGTCCTAGCTGGAGACAATTCACATCTCTTTAACATGTGCTTAACCCTTTCTCCACACACATTGTCTGTATCTGTAAAGACCTGATTATCGGTTAAGACTCGCATTCCAACCATTATCCTGTAATTGAGTTTGTGTTTATATATGCCGTTTGTGAACAGCTCTCTTCATTCATTTGGTGAAGGGGCAATGTTTCAAATCATGCTACTAAATAAATCTATTGGACTTTAACTTGGTGTTGTGAGGCTACTTATTGAAATAACATAGCAGCCATCTTTGTGTTTCAAATTGCATAATGTAGCCTGTAAGAAGCCCTTGTGTGTGTGGCAGTGTGCAGAGAAACCAGAAGACCTGATGAAGTCAGTTCCAGCCCACAGCTCTCAAATGAATTAACTGTGAACAGCCTGTGAAATTTGTGTTTTTCTCTGCCATCAGGAGTTACAGAGTAAGGTATCAAGATAAAATACTACAGTTTCCAGTAAGGTAAGGAGCCTATCCTCTCTCCCAGCATGTTCTACCTTTAGAGTCCAAGAATGAAGGAAAACTGCAAGTCTCCAACTTCACAAGCCATCACAGCTCTTAAACCAAAATTCACCATGATTCTACCAAAGCACTGAATTGGCGGGAAAACTGTTCTAGATCCCAACTGTTTAGTCAGTTCAGCTTCTCACCCGAATGTCCCCACTCTGTGCACTACAGAGGTCCAAGCCATGAATATAATTAAAAACCCAGGGGACGGGGCCTGTTCGCACCAGAGTCTGACAGTTCTGAAACTGTGCACACGAACAGTGGTCCCGAAGTGTCAGACTCCCCATTTGCTGGTCAGCTCGATCACGGCCCCCACAACAATTCGCATGACAGCCCTGATGCCCCCCCCCTCCAAGAGTGCCCCAATGTCCAGCCCATTTCCCCAGCAGTGGCCATTCCCCCCACACCCCGGCAAACTGGAATGAAGTACTCCTGGTGGGGTGGGAGATTCAATTGGGACCTGAAAGTTCCTGATAATTAGATTTAAGCGACATTTAATACATATTTTTAAAAATTCAAAATACTTACCTGCCTTTCCGTTGATTTCCAGCATGGTCTGACCAGCCACTGTTTACCAGCTCTGGGAGATGCACATGTGTTCCCGGCGCATGTGCAAAACAAGGCCAGCGATGTGCATCTCCCATTGTGACCCATCAGAAACGTTGCGGTTCACGATGGGAGAATTGGGGCTTTGTTTCAACCCTTTCATTTTGAAAAGAAGGAATTCAAGCAATAGGCCCAAAACACAGAGACTGACTTGAAATCTCATCTCTTTTCCTTTATCTGCTTTTTATTCTCCATATCTATATTTTAGGTAATAACTTTATCGCATTTATTTCAGTAATTTTCAGCAGTAGTTTTTTAATAAACTAATCTTATTTTGAAAAAAAGCTTAAGTGTTGGGTTTTTAAAAAAGGAATAACATGAAAATTAGTGGGGGTGGGAGCAGTGGGACTTTACACACAAAAATATCTACCTTATGGGCCACTTTGAGGAAATGCCTTTGATGTGGTCATGACACTGACAAAGACTGTAACACACAAGGTGATGGAGTAAATCTCTGACCTCTGCAGACTTGGAGCCAGACTCTGCCATGTTGCTTGACAGTGACAAAAGATTGATGGCAGGCCAACCAATGCACCCAACATCCCTGTACAAATGCCCAGCAACACCCTATTGAAGTCCTCGCCTGAGTCCCCTGCAGCAAAATGCAACTTTTGACTTGTCACATGAACTATCCATCACCCAGGTGTGGCTGCAGTCCACTCATGTCTGACGACACATCATGTGCAGATCATAACTCTGCCCGAGATACTAGGATTTCTGTAGTGATGGTGTTTGAACTGTGCTACAAGTCAGATGGAATAATGGGCCCTCTTCATCAGTGCTGTGGTGTTGCTTTCTCTTCTCCTTGTTGAGCTGCCATGCTCAACCTGGGGCTCCTGAAAGCAGCAAATTGGAAGGGGAATATCAGTATGAGAGAAGTGGAGGGTGAAGTGAAAACAAGAGGTCCAGAGTCACACCATCTGTAGTTTGTGCTTCATGCCAGATAACATAATGAGAGTGTACTGGGAGGCAGGAATGGACGTAACACAAGTACTGGGTGCCACAGAGGCTGTTGCACCTGGACCACGGGTGCTGAGAGCTGTCTCTTCTGCAGATCCAGGAGGTACAGGTCCCTTGTCGTCTCTGCTATACTTCCCTTTATTGTGTGACACTTTGTCTTGCAGGAGAGAGGGGGGATGTCAGGAATTGTGCTTCTGTGTGTTTGGTTGATGTGTGTGCTACAGTTGAATGGCTGGAGGAATGTTATGAGGCTGGCAGCATTGGTGCATGAGGGTGAGGTGGAATATCTGGATGCTATGTGTGAGGCATGAATGCAGGAAACTGTTGCGAGGTGAGTGATTGAGTGTGGTGCATTGTGAGAGCAGTGTGAGAGATTGGGTTAGAGTGAGGATGAGATGTCATGAGAAGGTGCTTTCTCTGACTTTCACTCTCCATATGTGGTCATTAGACATCTTGTAGCACTGCTGTCCAGTCCTCAGATCCATTCGTCAGGAATTGATATCCATGGCCACCTGTCCCCAACCCCTTCTGAAGATAACTTTGAGGTCTTCTGGATCGCTTGGAACCAGAGAATCACCCTTGTTCACTTTCACCAGTAAGATCCCAGTGTCTCTGAGCTGATGGTCCAATTTCTATTGTAGCTATAGTATTCAGCCAGAGCCACTTGTCATTTAGTACATTTTCCCTTTAAGAGGGACATACTGCCTTTACAAACAATTCAGCAAAGGTTTACGAGACTAATATCTAGAATAGGCGGATTGAGTTATGAGGAAATGTTGGACAGGCTAGGTTTGTATCCAATGGAATTTAGAAGAATGAGAGGCAATTTGATTGAAACATATAAGATCCTAAGGGGTCTTAACAGATGTTTCTTCTTATGGGAGAATCTAGAACTAGGGATAACTATTTAAAAATGTGGGGTTGCCCATTAAAATGGGGATGAAATTTTTTCTCTTGGAGTGTAGCGAGTCTTTGGAACTCTTCCTGAAATGGCAATGGAAGCAGAGTCTTTGAATATTTTTAAGGCAGAGGTGAACAGGGTCTTGGTAAGGAAGGCAGTGATAGGGTAGCTGGAGTACACGGGGTGCAGATTAAAGATTATAGTCAGATCAGCCATGGTCTTATTAAATGACAGAACAGACTTGAGGGGCCAAATGGACAACTCCTCCTACTTGTAGGCATGTTCATAAAAACAAAATATTGTTCAGCTTTTGAGTCCAGAAGCAGCCACCAGGCAGACACTTTTCTCCACTTGTCCACTTCCACTGGAACCAGCATGGAAAGATCACAAACTGGCAACTTTGTGCCCCAGGACTTCTATGTATTTACTGACTGTGAGGTGATAAACTATGTAATACACAGTGGAAAAATAAACAGAAAAATCAAAAAATAAAAAGAAGGAAGTTCAGAGGATCACTAACCATTGTAACATTAACAAAATTGAGGCACAACAAAGATAATGATAAAGAAAAAGGGAGAATCTAGAGGTGAAAGGGACACAGCCTATCAGTTGACAAGTTTTCTTTACCCTCTCTATGTGTGTGAGCAAGATACATGCAAATAGTTTTAAAGTTTATTTATTAGTGTCACAAGTAGACTTACATTAACACTGCAATGAAGTTACTGTGAAAACTCCCTTGTTGCCACATTCTGGTGCCTGTTTGCGTACACTGACGGAAAATTTAGCATGGTCGATGCACTTAACCAACATCTCTTTCAGATTGTAGGAGGAATCTGAAGCATCCGGAAGGAACTCATACAGACATAGGGGAGAACATGCAGACTCCGCACAGACAGGCACCCAAGCTGGGAATCAAACCCCGGTCCCTGGTACTGTGAGGCAGCAGTGCTAACCACTGCACCACAAATGAAGAAGCAACAGTAAATTTGGGCTTTATAGGGAGTTCCTCCAAAGGACAGTTTTCCTGGGACATGGAACTTGGTGCCACAAATATAATGTGTCACAAATGGAAATTGTATATTCATGGTAGCAGATTGAGCAATGAGGAGATTTGAGGATCCATAGCAGATCACAAGTGACCATTAGGCTAAGAATGCCAGCGAAAGATGAAGGAAAATCTAGAAGGGACCACCAAAAGTCATAGCTGATAATTGATCTTGCAAGGTACATAAAGAAAATGTGGAGTGAAGTTCCACTTTTAGCAACAAGATGTGAAGTAATGGCCAAGTAGAACAAAGAGAAGAAAAACAGACACACTTCACATGTTTGGAGTATTGGAATGCTCAAGATTTCTTTTGGCCCATTGAAAAGATTCATGCAGCTTGTGAGGCTGCGCCACAATTATTTTTGCACCAGAATGCAGACAATTGGAAGGCATGTGAAAAGAACAAGGCAATGCCTTGCTCATTGCAATGTTGAAAAGCTGAATCCGATTTAAAAGAGGATGGAGGAGGATGACTTGTCCTTATGCCTTGAAGGTGAAGGTCATCTAGAATTGCTGAGGAGAAAGGGAAGTGACCAGCAATATATAGCTCCAACGATAGGTGAGACTGAAGGAAGGAAGACAAAATCCTCACATACCCTCCAAAAATAATATCTGTCCAAGGGGAAAATGGCCAGAATTAGGAAAAGATGCTGCTCCTTTTTACATAGTTACCTTTAGGACAGATACATATTTGGCAAGGCCATCATTTATTACCCTGCTCTTGCTACCTCCTGAAGCTGTGGGAAACATTCTTACCTTTTGAGCAAATAATAGTCAGACTATTGTAGCTGTCTGTAGCTGGGTGACGAGGTGGCTAATGTTTGGAGTACATCCTCAGACGTCCATGTCAAAGGCTTGAAAAAGCTGAAATTATGGAGAAGCCAGCAAAGTAAATGAATCTGTATTTAAACATGTGATTACCCAGAGGAACTATAAGACTTTTCTAAATAAGTGCTCAGTAAAAAAAAAATGTGCTGCTGACCAGATTTCTACTGAGAAATTGATTGAATTTTTGCAGTTAGATAATAATGATAGAGTTCCTCATGTCTAGTTTATTGATTGTGCCAAAATATGCTGGAGGCTTTGCTGCTATGCTACATAAGTTCTGTTCCGCATGTTATATAGTTAACAGTTAGTGACTTGTAGATAACATTTGGAAATGATAATATTTGCGTTGATTAGAATTTAGTTTTACACTTTGTATAATATATTGCAAGTGTTTGTGACAGAGAGGGTAAATCTTATTTTAATCACATATCCATTTTCATAACTTTTGTTTCTCACCTTCTTCTCAGCTTGTATTGATCTCCCTCCCAAAAGCTTACAGATTGTATCACAGCTTGGTATGATTCCTGCTCTGCCCAAGACCACAAGAAACTACAAAGGGTCATGAACGTAGTCCAATCCATCATGCAAACCAGCCTCCCATCCATTGACTCTGTTTACACTTCCTGCTGCCTCGGCAAAGCAGCCATCATAATTAAGGATCCCAAGCACCCCAGACATTCTCTCTTCTGTCGGGAAAAAGATACAAAAATCTGGGGTCATGTACAAACCGATGCGAGAACAGCTTCTTCCCTGCTGTCAACAGATTTTTGGAATGGACTTACCTCACATGAAGCTGATCTTTCTTTACACCCTAGCTATGACTGTAACACAACCTTCTGCACTGTCTCCTTTCCTTCTCTATAAATGACATGCTTTGCCTGTGTACTGCATAAGAAACTACTTTTCACTGTATACTAATATATGTGATAGTAATAAATCTGATCAAATCAAATCAAAGACATGCCATGGCACATTGTCAGGCCTGCCAGGGAGGCCCTGATATTTACCAGGATGGGCTTCGTAAGTGGGGGCAGGAGGAGTTTCGGTCAGCACCTGCTAGTCTGGTTTTCCTGCACACTGTGCAATATTTATGATGCAACATGTCCTCTGTTTCCAAACAGGCTCTCTGCTTAGAAGTCAATTTGATTGACAGGCTTACTTCACTGCCAGGGCTGCATGGGGAGATGCTCTAGAGCCTGGACCAGGTGAGGAGCACACACCTGGGTTAGAGGGAGCTTGAGGTGAATGGTGGAGGTGGCAGTTGCTGATCTCAGGATGGGGTGAGTGTGGGGCAGAAGCGATGGTTCAGAATCTGGAGACATACTTGGTAGGAGTGTTCTATTCCCTCTAACTTCTGCTTGTTGTGCAGCTAACATGTTACACTGTATGTTCCCTGTAGGGTTAATGCGAAGCTACACATACATGCACTTTTTTAATATAGTGGAAAGAGTGGCGAGAGCCAAATGGAGTAACTAAAGGACTATTTATTATTTAGATATAACTATTTACAGAGAGTGATAAAGGTGCTACCAATGACAGCAACTCCAGACTGCCTGGGGAAGCCCACACTCAGCCCCAGGACTTGCTTTCCTTCAGCCCGTATGGCCTAACGAGTCATATGGCTCTCCAAAATTTTGACCCTTAAAGGGGGTCACAACTGCAACTTTAAAGGAAACTTTGCTTACACATGGTTTGTTGGATCCCTGCACAGCATTTTCCCAATTGCTGAGCGACTACAAATTCATACGGCTTAAGGGGTACATTGAAAGTGTGGCTTTGGTTCCAGAGATGCTTCTGTTGGTGGGCAGGAAAACGGGTTGGTGCTGGACTAAAAACAATTCTATTCCTACTAGGCCACAAGCAGTGCTCGATGGTAGTCCATGCCTCCCTTCAGCTTTTAGCGTTAAACGTGGAGATCCGTTAAATCTGAGGCATGCAGCCATAATGACGAGCCATACTCTCCAACTCCTGGCCCCATAACCTGAGCTCCTTCTGTTAAAACTGGTAGTGGGCTCATTAGAACTGAATTGGCTACAGTTTGAGATTTGTAAGATTTTCACATCTCATCCAACCCAAACCCAATTGTTTTTGGGGATTAGAATTTTTTTCCTGCATGTTAATAGACAAATTAACTATCTGGGCATTATCACCAAGCTGCAGCATATGTGTACTTCCATCATGGCTCCCTGGATAGTCATTCAAAGTAAAGTGTTGACTGATTCCTCCTTTTCAAATCAAAAGTTGTGGGGATGAAATGAAGTCCTCATACTACCTCCACAGTAGCGAGTGGTGAACTCATCACAAAGCAGAAATTGAGCTTGGAACTTGCCTGATTCATATGGCTCAGTGACTTAACTGCTTCAATTAGCTGATCTAACAAAGGAGATTATTTATGACTGCAGATTATACAATAATTGGAATCTTTTTTTTACAATAACTGGTTTCATTTAACTTTCCCAGTGAGTGTATTTTACATCCAGATGTAACTCAGCAATGTGAGGTTAGCCATTTTCAGGATAAGAGAGAGCATTCTTCTTTTAATAGATTGCAAATGTAAATGCCCTTGATGCGTCTACTCCCAGACATCTGCTTTGGCAATGTTTTCTAGAGAACGACAATGAGCTTTCAAGATCTATTTGTCTTCCCTTTCTCTATTTCATGTCTTATTCATTTGATCTGTTTTAGAGTAGGGCTAATGTCTGGTTGTGCATTGGAAAGCTTTGAGTAGCTCACTAGGGAAGACTAACTGAAGTGGTTTTCCATCATCATCCTCATGATTACATCTTCAGAGTGCTTTCTCCTAGGTGGACTGCAACTCAGGCGGAACAGCTGCACAAACCATGTAGAATAGAAGGGTGGATGTCGACATGAATCAATCAGACACCAATATCCAGGTTGCACATCAATTCAGTATTCAGAATGAGATTTTATGGTAGCGTGATCCCTTTAAAGGGGGCGTTCCCTCAGGACCATATGATCGGACCAGACCCTATGGGGTGTCAAGGCAGGAAGCTGGGCCAGTTGAGTGCATGGATACATATCCTGGACCAGGGATGGATATGCAGTTGAAACTAAAAAGTAGTAGTGTACAGTCGCATAGTTATTCTGTCTGACCCTGTTGTAAATATAATTATTTGTTCATTGGTAAAAAGCCTCTTATTCTTTAGTCTCATTGAGTTGCCCTTGATTTATTACAGTTTTCCAGTCTCTATTTGCCAGGGTTGTCTGGAGTGGGGCCCGAACATTATTCTTTTAACTCTGAGGTGGAAATACTAACACTGGAATCATTGACCCATCTGTTCTGATGCAAGGACCTTACCAGATAGCAACCCAGTTTTTAGGGACTGCATTGTAATCTCTATTCACAAAGAACAAGTGATCTCACAGCTCCAAGGACCCGGGTTTGAGTTCCCTGCTTAGGTCACTGTATGTGTGGAATTTGTACATTCTCCCTGTATCAGGCTGGGTTCTCTCCAGTCCAAAGATGAACGGGTTAGGTGGATTGCCCATGCTAAATTGCACTTTAGTGTCAGGGGGACTAGCTAGGCTAAACGTGTGGGGTTACGGGGATATGCCTGAGGATTGTGGTCGACGCAGACTTGATTGACCTCCTTCTGCATTGTAGGATTCTATAATTCTATGATTCCAATATTTCAAATGGGGATCAAACCTTTCTGACTCAGAGGCAGGGAGGTTACCACTAAGCCAAAGCAGTGTATACTCTGAGTTTAGCATCAGGCTGTGACTTTTCCATTTAAATTCCTGTACCTGAATTCAGTGAAGACAAGAAACTGAACTTTACAGCAAACCCCCTACCTCTGAAATCACAGCCACTCACCCACATGGTTCCCTCTTGGCTGGATATTTTGGCCAGTGCTGGGCTCTGATGTTAGGCCGCTATGGGGGGATCCTGAGCCTGCCCATGTCCTCAGCTCACCCGCCTCCTAAATGATCACCCACACATTTGTTGTGTCACTAAGAACACCATTCAGAGGGCACACAGTGATGCCAGGCCGGCAGTGCTAGCAGGGAAGGTGGGTGCGGCTAAGGCAGGCAAGTGAACTTGAGGATACACATCACTAATGCACTCTCAGCTGTCTCCAAAGAGGCAATAAATTAAAAATCCCTGAAACAGGTGGAGCCATCAAAGGAAAATCCTCCAGGGGAGTATTAATAGGTGGGGCTGTGGCCCTTCAGCCCCGTTGTTTGTTAGTGGTGCGTGACATATTTGACTCTGATAGCCCCTTGCCCGAATTTAGCCTACGTCCATGGCATGGATCTAATCCAAGGTGGGTAACATACTGGCACCGGCACAAACTGGTCCCTAAGCATGGCTTTAATTGCAGCAATTATTTGCCCACCTCCTCAGAATGAGCAGTTGGCCCAGTTCCCAGCCTACCCCTTTGAGTGTTTCCTGGAAGCAAAAATGCATCAGGGAGCCATCTCTATGTGACTTCCCCCTATCATCCTGATCCCCCTGCATCCAACCCTCACCCAACACACCAACAGTATTTTCAGCCAATAGTCTCCACTCAGCATCTGCCTCAATTGTGAGGTTGTATTCGCACATCTAATAGAGTGAGGAGATCAAGCTTTTTATACCCCGATAAACTGGGCCTCCACATCATTTATCACACTGACCTCTAAGATTTACTTCATTCCATTTCTTATTTTCATTTTCCCACTGAGCTTTTGTGAATGGTTCAGTAATAAAATTTTGCGACTATTTGCATCATTGTTTTGGAGATGTTCCGTTCTAACTCTACATTGTAATTCCTCCCTTAATCCAATGTCACTACGAAAGACTTATGACTAATCTCTGGACTCTTATCTATTTTCTAAAACATAAGAAGTTGAAAAATACATCACGTGTAAAGGTAGTTATTTGGTGATGCCTTGCATTATCAGATCTTTTATGGATGTTCCGAGAACGATTTAATAATTTATTTATGACATGTCTTCTGCAGCGAGACGTTTGGGAAATAAATTTTGTTTCTCAATGTCAAAAAGTTCAATTTTTTTTTTAAAGGAAATGTCAGCTCCTTTACTGAGTGCAATATTGAAGTGTCTTATACAATTGCCCCAAGACATACATCAGCAAAGGACTTCGCTGTTCTTTATCAGCGTATGTATACACTTTGCTCTCACCAGGTTGAAAGTTACCACATAATGTTCAAAGATCTAACAGGTTCAACCTTCGTTTTGCAAGATTGCTTGTAACTCTCTTCCACTGTTCAATCGGTCCCAAGCATTTGGCACTTGGCTTCCTTGTCAAAAGTGTTATATTATCAAATCAGCATTTCTACACAAGCTGAACTGCAGATGATTATGGCTACAAGGCTGTGCCACAGGAAAAGATTCACATTCCTAGGAGATTGGAATGATTTCTGGAACAGTGGGAAAATGTGTCATTCATTTGAACAAAAATAACATCCATGTCTAAACGGTAGTGGCTAGAGTTTAAGGCAATGTGTTAAGGAGATGGAGAAAATTAAAGTTTGAGACGAAACAGGAAGAGTAACAACAACAAAATAGTTCAAATGGTGGCAGAAGACTGTATGAAAATGATTAATGGGAAAACACCATGAAAAAGAAAGGGAAGAATATAAAGTCGTAAGAGATGAAAATGCTGTTGTGGAAGGGCAAGGGATGCAAACTGAAATGAAGACAAAACAGGAAAAAGGAAAAGGGTTCTGACAAATTGGAACCAGCATTTGCAAGTGTATGTACAAGGGTATGTATGTGAATGCATAAATAATCACGTCCCATGGAGAATTAAAAAGCATTAATAACTAAGAAGAGATGTGAGTGGTAAGCAAAACTGAGATGGGACTAAGTTCTGGCAGGGTTAGGAAGCAAAATACTGCAGATGCTGGAAATCTGAAATAATTCTCACCATTCACTGTGGAAAGACATTTCTTCGAACACCCAATTTGCTTTCTTGGTGACTAACTTATACTGATGGCCTCTAGGTTGATTGGCCAGCATGCCCAACTCAAAAGCATGTGAAATTGTTCATAAAGATGTCATCGCACATTCATAATATTTCAGTCAGAAGCGTGTCAGTTGACAATCAAGCTGATTATGGAGCCAATTGAAAGCAATTTTCCATAGCCCAGCTACTTTCAGCTTCACAGGTGGGCCAATTGTCCAGGTGCTCTTTAGCTTTTAGCTGCAACCATAATATAGGGCAGAATGAAATGTCAAGGCTGAAATAAAATCTAAAAAAATGTCTGGGGACAGAGGTTTGTGTTTGAATGTGCTGCCTGGACACTGCAGCATTTTTCCATCGGAATTTATTTTGTACAGATCTGCAGCTCTCTGAGACAGCTCTGCAGTAGTCCCTTTGAGGGAGTCCATTAGAAGGACCTTTCCGCACCATCTTTATTCTCGGTGCTCACCCTCTTTATCCCCTCTGTGGCAACACTGAGCTTTTCCTAACACACATTTCATGCTGGCTACCCTTAAGTTAGCTAACCAGTGTGAATTCTCATTCCAAGGTCCATTGTGGCCGGGAGCGTTTCTGGACCCACTGCACACCCAACGGTTGTCAAATTCAGGCCACTGGATGAAATTTTCAAGCATTTCCCATCAGCAGGGTCTTCCAGTCCCGTTGAATTTGACCCCTGGGTTCCCTGACAGCAGGACAGAACTGGAAGGTCCTGCCAATTGTCAAAAAGTCACCCCCTCTTTGGGAATACCTGCTGCGTGACGGGACTGGAAGATTCCAGCCATCCTCTCTGTATCTACTCTAATATATTTCAAAACTTTTAATTTTTCAATAATTCCTCTAAAAATAAACCATCGTACATGGTTTGCTTCTTCTATGGCCTCACTAACTTGTATCGTTACTTCTAGTGAATCTGAAACAAGGATAATAAAGACTACTGGGATATACTTCATGCTTCATTCAGAAAACAGATTGTTTCTTCCCACTAACCTCCTCACCAAGAGCAGCATTGTTCTGGGTTGGCATTCTCCACTGCTGGCAGGCCTCCAGTATCTTAATAATTGGTTTTGCAATGCATTCAATTATGTCATTCCCTCAAGTACTGTGGACTGGATAAGACTACAAGCCTTACAATATTCCTATGGTTTGTGTTAAAAGAAACAAATTCCACTTCAGAAATATATAAATTGTGAATGATATATTGTTATGATTCTTGACCAGGCCCCCAGGATTTTGGTAAGTTTTGGCAAGGGACCAGTAATTTTTTGGACAACATTTGAGATTCAAGGCACTTGCTCAGTGAGTAAAGCCACAAGCTTCCACAGGTTTTGAACAAACAAAAGTAAACTTCATTTTACAAAGTCAGAAAGACAAAAACAATTTACAATATATAACTTGTACTCTGACACTCAGGGTTAATAAGGGATGCCTGTGAATTAAAAAGCCAACTATGGTCAAACACACAATGCTACACAATAAATGTCAGACGTGACCAAGATAGAATCCACGGATTTCTTAGCAACCTGTCCAGATAACAGTGAGTCGATGAAACTCTGATTCTCTCAAGAGGCATTCTGGTTTTCACCTTTGAAGACCTTACCTTGGAATTCTCCCCAAAAGTTCTCCAATGCAGATGGCTTCAACAATGGCCCACCTCACAGAGATTTCAATCTCATCTTCCAAGATTTAGTTGTTCTGGATTCTTAAGTATACATTCAACCAATACCTTACAAACACAACTTCAGATCTTAGGCTATACCAAGCAGGATACTACTACTTCAAGGGATTATATTTGTCCCAGTGGCCTGTAGCATGGATTCACCAATCTGTGGCTGCCTTCTTGAATCTTCAAGACTTCTTTTATGACCAGGACTTTTCTTGAGCCCACTTCAGTGAAAGTGTACTGCCTACAGCCATCTCTAATTTTGACCCTGCTGCATTGTTCATTTCTTTTTAACTCTTCAATTCATTCATAGGAAATGGGTATCACTGGCTGGGCCAACACTTATTACCAATCCCTAATTGTCCTTGTACAGAGGACAGTTGAGAGTCAACCACATTACTGTCACTCTGGAATCACATGTAGGCCAGATGAGGTAAGGATAGACTTCCTTCTCTGAAGGACATTAGTGAACCAGATGGGTATTTCCTTACACAGTAAAAAGTCTGACAACACCAGGTTTTAGTCCAACCGATTTATTTGATAATAGACTCACAAGCTTTCGGGGTTAGTCCCTTCGTCAGGTGACTGGAGAGTTCTGGCCTCAGACAGAGCATATAAAGCACAGACAGTTTAGAGATTACTGATTAGAATGCGAATCCTTACACCTAACCTGCTGTTCAAGACCTGAAGTGGCTGACAATGTGAGTGGAAGGAGCACTGATCACAGGTTAAAGAGATGTGCATTGTCTCCAGGCAGTACAGTAAATGAGGACAGTCTCAACAGGGATCTTGGGTTCATGTCGCACTATCTGTAACCCCCGTGACTTGCCTGGGTTTGCAAAACCTCACTTACTGTACTGTCTGGAGACAATACACATCTCTTTAACCTGTGATCAGTGCTCCTTCCACTCACATTGTCAGCCACTTCAGGTCTTGAACAGCAGGTTAGGTGTAAGGATTCGCATTCTAATCAGTAATCTCTAAACTGTCTGTGCTTTATATGCTCTGTCTGAGGCCAGAACTCTCCATTCACCTGACGAAGGGACTAACCCCGAAAGCTTGTGAGTCTATTATCAAATAAATCGGTTGGACTAAAACCTGGTGTTGTCAGACTTTTTACTGTGTTTACGCCAGTCCAACGCCGGCATACCCACATCATTATTTCCTTACAACCAGTAATGGTTTCATAGTCATCATTAGATTTTTAATTCCAAATTTATTTATTGAATTCAATTCCACCATCTGCCATAGCAGGATTTGAACCCAGGTCCCCAGAACATTAGCTGAGTGCTGAGTTTCTGGATTAATAGTCTAGACATAATACCACCAGGCCATTGCCTCCCCATGGCTTGGGACCTTTTCCTGAACTGGTCACCTCTTTTTCGAACTCCCCCGTCCCTTGCCTGGGACGGTTTGCTGCAATGGTGCCTTTTCCCAGTCATCTGACATGGGATTTTGTTCCTAATGCAGCCCACTCCTGGTTTGCACATGTCTAAAAGTTCTGAAGCCCATGCTCTCCAATAAGGTAAGTTTGACTTTCACAACATGTACATAATATGACTGAGAAAACTTGGGAAATGACTAGTACTGGTCTGAAGTGGAGTTCTAGTATACAAGACTAGTTCAGACCCCTGCCAATCATTTCCCACATTTTGCTAGTTTTTCTTCTGGGTATTGACAATTTTCTCAGACATGAATGAAGAATTCATCCTGAAAAGATTTTGAGCACTGAACGTGTTTGAGTAAGAAACATATATTTAAATTCATAACTCGGTCAATTAAATCATAGCTCATAACATTGGTCATGGCACACAAATTGTGGATATATGGCATTATAATTAAGACCATTAAACCACAAATTTAGCTTTTGATTGTAAAGTTAAATTAAAATTGAAATAAATTGCACAGCTGGTTCCTTTAGTATGATTTCCAAATGCTGATTAAGTTTTCTTTGTCATTGGCTGTATGTCACACGGCAAAGTGAAAACATTGGCTGTACCTCAATAACATCTGAGAAACTTTTCATCACGTTTGCAAAATTATGCTGCTGTCTGCAAGACTTCTTGAATTATAGATCACAATCTGAAGTGAAACATTTGCTTCATGTAATTCATTCTGTGAATGACAAATGTTTCTATTGCAGATACCACATTGATAGATATTTCCCTACAGTGGTGAGCAGTGCTATATGTATCTCCAATGTGGATCTTGCCTCACAACCTGCATGGCAGCTACAGATTGATAATGTAAATTTGAAGCCCCGACATTTGAGTTGAACGTGTCATTCTTAGAAAACTGTAGCAATGTATCATTTTCATTGGATCTCAAAGATCCAAGATATCTGGATTTTTTTTACTGGCTTCTCCAGAATAACTTCCATGTCTGATAAATAAACGTGTGTTGGTAATTCTAAAACTTTTAACTGAACAATCTATTAAACTATCTTTTCAATTACAGATTTTCCATGGACTGTTGTTCACTTCTCAATTTTTCATATGACAACAAACTTCTAGCGTTGTAGTTAGTTCTTTTTCAGTCAGTAGCCTTGGTGTTTCAGCAATAAATAGCCTTAACACAGCTCGTCAATGACATTCCTGGAGTGTTGCCGCTGGAGTTCTATTGCTCCTCCAATGGCAATGTTTCAATGGTTATATTTTACTCCCACAGTAACAAAGGCTTTAAGAATGAACAGAAGGCGCTTAAGCTAATCACTATTACTTGCATGCATCTTTTAAATGTTTCCATCAGATTTAGAAGAGTTTCATCTTTTACTAAGAAATTGATGTCAAATGTTTTCTTCACTTCTTTTCTCTCATGGATGGTCCTGAGCTGGACCTACCTTCTTGACTTCCTGAGAACCTAAGGCACCAGGGCAGGGTGTCAGTTCCAGGATGCTCGGAGGCAATGCACCATTAGCACTATCAAGGTATGTAGGCTGAAGGGGACATAATTGGGGCTGAAAGGGGGTTTTGGGGGGAGGTGGCCTGCAACTTTTCTGTCGGGTCACGGTGGGAGACACGCGTCTTCGGCCTTGAACAGGAATTTGCACATGCAGCAGGAATAAATGCGCATCTCCCAGAGCTGGTGAACAGTTACTGATCAGACCATGCTAGAAACTGACAGGAAGGCAGATAAATCATTTAAATCTTTTCTGCATGTATTTTAAATATGTTTATTAGTTAATTATCTGGACCTCTCAGGTCCCGATTGAATCCCCCACCCCCCCAGGAGTACTTCATTCTGGCTGGGTTCTGACACACTCCCCATGTTCGGGGAACTAGAATGAAGGGGAGCCAATCAGGGACTCCTAGGGGGTCGGGTGGCGGGGGTTGATGTGCCTTGGGCACAGGCACATTGGCAGTGCCAGCCTGTGAAGTGCCCATGCCCAAGTGCCAAAGGAGTGAGACTTATTATGGGCAGGGCCAATGGGTGATCGGTGGGGTAGGGAGTCTCGCTGCCACTCTGCAGACAGGATCAGTCTAGGATGGAGGGAGGGCAGTGATTGGGGTGGATGGGGCTGGGAGGTAGTCTGCTGGGGGTGGGGGGGGGTGGTTAGTCGGGGAGGGGGGGGTTGGCTGCCTCCAGGAGGGTCTGATCCCAGCTGGGTCAACGGGAGGAGGGGTATCTGCTGGGGTGAGGGGGTTGGGGAGATTGCCACTGCTGGGGAGGGTGGGCTGTACATTGGGACGCTCCAGGGTGGGGCAAGGCGGAGGTCAGGGCTGGCCCAGGACTTGTTTTGGGGGGCAGTGATCGGGCCATGGATAGTGGGGGGGGCGCTGGAGGAGCAGTATTGCGGGGGTCCCAGGCTGGCCAGCGAACGAGCTCGCCAACAAACGGGGAGTCTGACAGATCGGGGCCACTGCACGTGCACAGAATTCCAGAACTATCAACCTCCGCCGCAAATAGGCCCCCACCTCAGTTTTTAATGAGATCCATGACCGGGACCTCTGCAGTGCACAGAATGCCGAGATTCCAGTGAGAAGCTGAACTGACAAAACAGTTGGGATTTAGAACAGTTCTCCCACCAATTCAGCATATCTGTGAGAATCGCGGCTTTGATTTCTGACATTCATGGAAGCCTGTTCCAAAAACTGATTGGATTATTGATATAATCTCTGTGTTGAGAGAGTTCATTCAAACAGAAATCGAATCAAAATGCTGCCACATATCTGCAAACCTGCAAGAGGGTGAATAATCCAATGTTGTTTTCAATAAATCAGCCGAGGATGTCTCCTACACAGCATTGATACTGTACTTTATGTAACAGTGAATTTCAAATGGTGGTGCAAGTCAGACTTTTGTTTCCTGATAAATCATTACTCCACTGACCTGCCAGCTCCCAACTATTCAATGTGTGCATCAGATGAAAGCCACAGCTCAACAGTGCTTCTCTTTTGCCTGAACAGAAAAATGTGTTTAGTCATTTATACATTCATTGAAAATGCTATTAATCTTTAAAACTGCTCAAATAGTGTGTTTGAGAACTCGATCAATGTTTAGATTTTATTTCTACAAGTTTGTATAGTTAGGTTGACACTTGTTAGAGTAATTTTGCAGAATCTAACACACATCCTTTGCTCAGAATGCCAAACAGATGGCAGATTAGCTACAAAATGAATTGAAAGCAAATCTCCATTTGCTGTTGGAAATTATTCAAGTTGCACATTCTACCTTGCTAGCCTTTGAATTCAGATGCCACTATCTTCATCCTCACACCCCTCTATGCCTAACTTGTTACACACACACACACACACACACACACACACACACACACACACACACACACACACACACACACACACACACACACACACACACACACACACACACACACACACACACACCTTTATGTATATATCTTGGGGTAGGATCCATTCAGATAGATACCAAAATAGTTGTGGTTGACTTAAAACTTGATTGCTCAATCACAGCTCACACATTTTCACAACTACATCAGTCATTTCATCTGGTGTGAACTGCTCACCCCTCTCATTACAAGAATGAACACAAATAAATGTGGCAATTGTGAAGCAAGAGACATAATCATGATTACATTTGCATGCATTCATGCAACCATGCAACAACTAACAACAATGACAACAACTTATATTTATTATATAAGATATTTGAAGTAAAAAAGTCGAAGTAAAGTTTATTCATTTGCCACAAGTAAGGCTTACATTAACACTGCACTGAAGTTACTGTGAAATTCCCCCAGTTGCCACAGTCCGGCATCTGTTGGAGTCAATGCACCTAACCTGCATGTCTCTCAGAATGTGGGAGGAAACCCATGCAGACACAGGGAGAATGTGCAAACTCCACACAGACAGCGACCAGGAATTGAACTGGGGTCCCTGGTGCTGTGAGACAGCAGTGCTAGCCACTGTGCTACAGTGCTACCTCATTTATAACACAGAAGTGGCCAGTTGACACAGCAGATCCATGCTTGCATTTTTGTTCAATAATGAGCTGCCTCTTAGACATTATTCATCTAATTCTATCAACATATTGTTCTATTCCTTTTCTCTGTCATATATTTATCTAGCTTCCCCTTAAATGCACCAATACCATACTACTCAACTATTATATGTGGTAAGAGATTCTACATTTGAATCACTTTTTGGTAAATATTTTTCTGCAGAATTTCTCATTGGATTTATTAGTACTTTCTCATGTTTATGGTCCTTAGTTTTATTATCACCCATATGTGGAAATATCTTCTTTATACCTATTCTACTAAGCCCTTTCATAATCCTAAAGCTCTCTACGCAATAACCTATAGCTATACTCATCTGAAAATGTATGATCACGGAAGTGAAGCAATCTTAAACCTAACTCTTACTTGGATGGGGACAGGTTAGATGCAGGCTAGGAGTCACTAGCGAATGAAAAGCTGACACCTCCTCTGGGCTACATAAGAATGGCATAAGAAATGGCTACAACAACTCAACAACAGACACCACTGAAAGCAGCAACCCCTAATGTCATTTGGTAGCTATGTGTTTCATGCTTCTGGTAGAAGCTGCCTTTCAAGAATTATCCTTCATGGCCATCAGCAATTGTGCATCAAATAAAGTCACGCACCTAAATGGCTGTGTCTCCATTATCACTCGTAAATTAAATGATGCCAATACATAATCTTAAAGACATCTACCCAATTATCCCCTGGTCCTAAAGAGACTCAATGGTTGCTATTTTACCATTTTTATTCGAAGTGCTGGGCAGACTTGAAACTAGGAGAGTTTCAGATCTGTCTTTTGGGCAGGTTTTCAGGCCAAAAATATCAGAAAGCCTATTGTTTACTGCAGAAGCCTGTTGAGGGGAGTATTAACATGTCCGAAACCCTGCAGAGGGAGATAGTGTGCATGTGCTGCTCTCTGATGTGGCACATGTGCATTCACAGTAGCAGAGGGCTGACAGAAAAGAGAGTGCAGGCTGCCTGAAACAGTTCCCTTTCCTGCAATCACAGGGGCCCATGGCCCAAGATATAGTCTCCGCCAATCTCCCTCATCACCCAGACTGACTGCAGACCCCCCACACACCCACTAATCACAGGACCCCACTCCTCCCACTGATCACAGACTCGCTGTCCTCCCCCCCGCCAATTGCTGCAGAGTGGCAGGGGGACCCCTCTCCCCCTCCCTCTACCGATCAGTGCAGATTGGCAGCAAGCCTCCTGACCCCCCAACCGATCACTGCAGAACAGCAGCAGGCCTCCTGATCCCTCACGCCGCCCCCCCCCCCCTCAAACAATCACTGCAGACTGGCTGCAGGCCCCCTCTCCCTCCCTACCCCCACCACGATCACTGCAGAGTTTCAGCCCCCTCTCTCCCCCAGCCCCCATGATCACTGCAGAGTGGTTACAGACCCTCTCTATCTCTCTCCCCCTCACTGATCCCTGCAGAGTGGCTGCAGGTCCCCTCCCACAATTTACCCCTTCTCCCCATTAGCCGCATCCCCCCATTAGCCTCACTCCCTATTAGACCCAAAAACAGGCACAATGCGCTGGTAAAATCAACACCAATGTGTTTAATTTTTCCTGATGTGTATAACCTTTCAGTTCAAGTATCATTCTATTACTTTGCCACCTCCTCCAATGCTCCGTATATCATTTTCCTGAATTAGAGACCAGAGCACGTTCTCCAAGAGTGTTCTATGAAAAGCTAAATGTGCATTTAACGAAACATCTCTGTATTTTAAATCTATCCCAGCCAGGAATTTCCAATATCAAGACGAGCAGGACTGGAAAACTTCACTCAAAGTTTGAAAATATTTTGTAGATCCTGACAATGCCTCATCGTCGATCACGGTGCATCATTGTTCTGTTTCTGTTAGTCACCCATGGGCATAGTAGACGGATCTATGTTCATTGTCTGTCTGCACTTGAAATAAAATTTTTCCTACACCTGTCTGCTGCTGTTATGGAAGGGGAGGGGGTGTAGTGATAACGTCATTAGACAAGTAATCCAGGCTCCTGCTCTGGGAATAAGGAACTAAATCCCATCATAGCCATTGGTGGAATTTGAATTCAAAAAAAAATCTGGAAATATAAGGCTACTAATGATGACCATGACAACCATCATCAAATGTCCTTAAAGGAATAAAATCTGCCACCCTCCCCAATTTGATCCACACTCCAGCCCCCCATCAATGACTCTTACCTGCCTTCTGCAATGGCCTTGCAACCCATTCAGCTCAAGGGATGGGCAATAAATGCTGGCCTTGCCAGTGATGCCCACACCCCATGAAAAAATAAAGAAAACAACACTAAGGTTGGTAATTCAGGGTTGTTATATGCTAAGATTTCTAAGGAGATTAAAAGTTGTTCAATCCTTTCAAAGGCATTTTGTTGGTCCACATTCCTGCACCACTGTTGACCCTGTCTCAATAGATCCCAGCATTGCTAAACTTAATAGAAACTTGCCTACTTGGTTGACAATCCTGGGCGATGAAAGCTCAGCAATGTTCCTGGTATTGAAAATTCTCTGATTTCTTTTGCTTTTTGTGGATCATCTGTGATTCCAGTGCCTTGGACCATGTGCCCCAGAAACTAGCTTACAGGTTTGGTGAACTCATGTTTTTCATTCAGTATTAGATCTGCACCCAGGAAGATTATCAAGACACTAATTCTGTGATCATGTTCTTTTCTTGTGGAACCATATATGTTGTCTGTCGGGCATATTGCTGCTTCTATTCTTTCTAGAATGTGGAACATTGTTCTCTGGAAGTTTTCTGTATTAGGCACTATTCTAAAGGGCAACTAATTTGCAGTGTCCTCTGGAGGCATGGGTTCATATTCCACTTCTGAGAGTGATTTGGGAGACATGGTGGCACAACGGTTAGCACTGCTGTCTCACAGCGCCAGGGATTTGGGGCCAATTCCAGCTCTAGGTGACTGTGTGGAGTTTGTACATTCTCTCCAGGTCTGCATGGGTTTCCTCCGGGTACTCCGGTTTCCTTCCACAGTCCAAAGCTGTGTGGATTATGTTGACTGGCCATGTTAAGTTGACCCTTAGTGTGAAGGAGATTAACAGGGTAAATATGTGGGGTTATGGTGACAGGGCCTGGATGGGCCGAATGGCCTCCTTCTGTATTGTAGGGGTTCTATGATTCTATGAAACAAAAAGAGTAAATGATGTTATAAATGTGGTCAATAATCTGGATTCTTTGTCCAGAGGTGACTGCCAAAATCTACTGTTCACATCTAATTTGGTAAATTAAATGTTCTTGGCTAATGTGACAAGTCTCTCATCCGCTGAGGCCACCTTGTGGATCTCATATGCCACTGGTTTGTTTAATTAAGTTAAAGCCACCCAAACTCCTGCAGAGTGGTTTGGCTGTGGGATTGTAACCATTCCTGATCACCATTTTGCTGACATGATGACAGATGAGAAAACCCCTCACTGTTACATCTTTTCAATTGTGAAAATTTAACTTTGTTCCAAGTGACTGAGGGACTTCTCTCAGAGTAAGCTGGCAGACTGGTTTAGCATCAGCTTATCAGTGAAATGGTACTCAATCTTTAACTTCCCTAGGCCTTAAACAATTTTGGAAATTCTTTGCAAATGTGCCGTTGTAGTTCTCATCAGAAATTTCATCCATTTCATAGATGATTTGTAGTTTGCGGCATGTTTTTCTGCCAAGTAAAGATTGCTCTTGATTTTGAATGACATCAAGATATTTTCATCTTCATATTTAAGCTTTGTAGTGAGTTGGCATTTCATTCTCATGCCCAGGGATGGCAAGAGAAGGCTGCCCCACCTGACCAAAAAGGTCTGGACAGAAGTTGTCGCCCAGGTCAGTAAGCAAGATCTTACCTGCTGCACCTGGTTTCAGTGGCATAAAAGCTTCAATGATCTTCCATGGTTGGCAAGGGTACATGCAGAGATGGCATTGACCTATGTAGAAAGATGTAATTAGATCTCCATTCTCCTGTTACCCCGTGTATGCCAACTGGCACTGAAATCTGTCCTGCCGAGGCTGGACTGTCAGCACAATAGGCCACTGTACATTGGAGGGAAAGGTGGTGCCAGAGTGAACTGGCTCACTAGCTATTTTTGTCAGAGAGTGCCACTGAACTGATGCGGGAGCCCCTATTCTACTAGTCCTCACCAGGGACAAAACTGATGCTCTGGAGCTAGATTTCCACTGGCCAGCTCGCTCCTCCAGTCTTGGTGAGTCTGGGGTAATGGTGATTTTGGCCTCCCCTCCTGCCTTGGCCTCTGCTGGTTCTGCATCAACTGAGTCTGTGCCTCTCCTATTGTAGGCCATTCCCTGGGAAGCTGCCCATTTTCATCTGGCCCATCTCGCTCCTGTCCCTCTCTTCCTCTTCAGGGGAGGTCTCACCAGCAGAATACATTACCCTAATCGGATCAGATGCAGAGGACTAGTGCCTTGCAAATGAAGGATCATTCTGCTCTAATCCTCAGGAGAACCTTCCAGAGAAGTCCTGAAATGTTATAAGATTGGATTCAAATGCTTAAGAATAACTAGGAAACTGAAGGAAATCTCTTTACTCACACAGCTACAAACTCTCTACCACAGAGAAAGTGCTGCTGTTCCAGGAGCATTTTAACCCACCCTTGGATGGGGAAATGTGAAAAATGAGATGGGCATCCATCTATTTCGCCCAGCGATGAGCTGAAAAGCGCACAGGTGATATGAAATTGCATTCTATTGGATTTTAATGGTCTGAATTGGCCCTTTATTAGTTGGTGGGTGTGTATCTGATTCATGTGATTCAGACCTCATGCCCAATATCATCTTCTGCAAATTCATGCACTTCACACAGCCACCCAAGCAATGTAAAATTCGGGCCATGGATACCAAGTTTAAAATTCTGCAAGAAGAATGGGCTGGGAAAATATTTGGTTAATAAAATTAATTTGGGGGCATTCAAGTTCTCTATTTACTGATTCGCATAAAAGGATATATACAACTTTAAAGTGGAGAAATCTTGTTAATTCATTTTAACATGATTTTACATTCTAGAATCAACCAGGTGCCAAGAGTCATAGCGTCATAGAGGTTTACGGCATGGAAACAGGCTGTTCAGCCCAATTTGTCGATATGCTCCAGTTTTTACCATTAAGCTAGTGCCAAATAACAATGGACCCAGAACCAATCCCTGAGGCATGCCTCTGGTCACAGGCCTCCAGTTTGAAAAACAACCCTCTGTCTTCTGTCATCAAGCCAATCTTGTATCCAATTGACTACCTCATCCTGGATCCCCTGAGATTTAACCTTATGCAACAACCTACCTGTGGTATCTTGTCAAAGAGCTTGAATAAAGTAAAAATTTCAGAATGGAATACAATAAAAATATTAAAACTTCTGATAAAATCAAGTTTGAAGAAAGTGCAGGCGCCTGAAGGAGTTTTGATGGGCTAATTAGCTGGTAAGTAAGGAAAATTGCTACATACTTAAGTGAAGTGAGGAGAGTGGACGTATAGAATTTTAGGTGTTAAAACTGCAGAAGAGCTCAAAGTGGAGACAAGAGAATACATTTCACACGTACATTCTAAAAGTCTGACTTTTAAAGTAAGTCATTTAGTTGGGAAGACATTAAAAGGGAAATATGATAAACCAGTAGCTGTGCAGATCTGTACTGACAGTAGAGGTAGGAAGGAGAAAGAGGAGAAACACCTGGAAAAGCAGTTATGATTAAAGCCATGCCCAGCTGGAAAGCAGAACTCTGCCACAAAGCAGAATCCTAGGCTAAAGCTGCATTTTGAAAACCTCAAAGAAAAATTATGCTGGTCGAAGAATGTTTCCGAAATGCAAAGGTAACTAGTGGGTGGTAACTTTTAGCTGGATTTAGCTCATGGAGTTTTACTAAATGGGATGCCAACATGTTAGTTTTTTCAGTACAGTTACAACATTGGCATTTACCCAACAATGTAGAAAATCGTCCCGCATGTCCTGTACACAAAAAGCAGGACAATTCCAACCCGGCCAATTACCATCACATCAGTCTACTCTTGATCATCAGCAAAATTTTGAAAGGGGCCATCAACAGCGCTTTCAAGCAGCACGTGCTCAGCAATAACCTGTTCAGTAACGCCCAGTTTGGGTTTTGCCAGGATCACTCAGCTCCTTGGTTCAAACATGGACAAAAGAGCTAAATTCCAGAGGCGACATCAAGACCATATTTGACCGTGTGTGACATCAAGGAGCCCTAGCAAAACTAGAATCAATGGGTATCAGGGGGCAAATTCTCTGCTGGCTGGAGTTATACCTGGCACTGTGAGTATATTATCAAATAAATAGGTTGGACTAAAACCTGGTGTTGTCAGACTTTTTACTGTGTTTACGCCAGTCCAACGCCGGCATACCCACATCATGACAGACGACGATGGCAGTGGCTGTGTCATCTGTGGCTCAGTCATCTCAGGACATCTATGCCGTAGTCCCTCAGGGTAGTGTCCTAGGTCCAACAATCTTCAGCTGCTTCATCAATGACTTCCCTCTGTCATAAGGTCAGAAATGAGAATGTTTTCTGATGACTGCACAATGTTCAGCACCATTTGTGACTCCTCAGTTGCTGAAGCAGTCCATGTTCAAGTGCAACAAGATCTGGACAATATCCAGGCTTGGGCTGTCATGCGGCAAGTAACATTCGCACCACACAAATGCCAGGCAATGACTATCACCAATAAGAGATACTCTAACCACTGCCTCTTAACATTCAATCATCTCAATTCTATGACATCACAGCAGGAGCAATTCAGTGTTGCCCAGCTATCTCCAGTTGTTCCATCAATGTTGTTTCCTCCATCAAGTCAGATGTGGAAATGTTTACTGATGATTGTACAATGTTCAGCATCATTCACAACTCTTCAGATATTGAAGCACACCGTGTCCATATGCAGCAAGACATGGATAATATTCAGGCTGATAAGTGGCAAATAATATTTGTGTCACCTAAATGTCAAGCATTGACAAACTCCATCAAGAGAGAATTCAACTTTCTCCCCTTGACATTCAATGGCATTAAAAGTTTAAAGTCTATTTATTAGTATCACAAGTAGGCTTACATTAACACTGCAATGAAGCAATAGTGAAAATCCCCTAGTCACCACACTCTGGCACCTGTTTGGGTACATTGAAAGAGAACTTGGTGTGGCCGATTCACCCAACAAGGATGTCTTTCGGACCATGGGAGGAAACCGGGGGAAATCCACACAGACACAAGAGAATGTGGAAACTGGAGATGGACAGTGAGCCAAGCTGGGAATCGAACTCAGGTCCCTGGCATTGTGCGGCAGCAGTGCTAACCATTGTGCCATATTGCTGAATCCCTCATTAGCAACATTCTGGAGGTTATTATTTGCCAGAAACTGAACTACATCAATGAAAAACCAGGCTGTCCCTGAGCCTTCCCACCCTGAACTTAATCAACAGAAGCATGAAGTTGGTGAGGTTCCCACCCCACACCTTCTTATCCAAGTAAATGACCCCTCAGCCTCCAAGCCTGCCACTGAGAAGGTTAAATTTCCCTGTGCATATTTTGATCCTTATTCTTCCAATTTCTACCCCTTCTTTTCTAGATTGTGCATATCATGTGGACATCAACTAATGCCAGAAGGTATGAAAACAATTGCTTTTATTGTGAGATAGCATTCATTTATACATTATGGTGAAGATTTCTCTGATAATATTGATGCATTATAAATAACATAAAGAAGCTTTTCTACCTATATTGTCTCTCATGAAGTCATTTTATAAAAGCTTAACATTTTTGTCCAGAAATAGTGATTCAGGAATTCTTTACAGATTACTGACGCATCAGGGATATATTTGTGTTTTTACCTCTTGTGGATCAAGCATCACTTAGGTGGATTTAATAAGTATATATTTTATGGGATTTGGGCATTACTGGCAAAGCAAGCATTTGCTGCCCATCCCTAACTGCTCATGAACTGCTTAGCTTACTGGACCCCTCCAGAGGGCAGTTAAGAGTCCACAACATTGCTGTAAGTCTGGAGCCATGTATGTAGACCAGACCAGGTAAGGATGACAGATTTCCTACCCTGAAGAGCATTAGTGAACCAGATATGTTTTTACAATGGAAAATGGTTTCATGATTACCATTACTGAGATTAAATTCCACTTCCAGGTTTAATAACTAAATTTAAATTCCACTAGCTGCCATGGTGGGATTTGAACCTGTGACCACAGAATCCATTGGATTTACTTTTAAATTCAAGGGGAAGGAAACTCTGGCAGATCCTGTTATAGCCATGTGGCCTGCCTTACCAGATTTTACTTATTGTATTCTACCCAACTGATGCTTAACATTCACAAGATAAAGATGAAAATCTGCCCCATTTTAACTTGAAGAAAGCTCCACTCAAAATGTTCTTTCTTAGTTTGAAGTAAAAGTCAGATTGTAATCCAACTGTGGATCTAGCTAGTATTCAGAATATCAAATCAAATGTTGGTTGTCGACATCAAAATGCTGCTTTAATGTTATGGAGAGCACAAGGTTTTCTGAACTCACTCTCAGTCTAAGTGGCACCCAACAGACAGCAACTCCTCAGGCCAGAAGCTTAGTTTGTTGGACAACTGTTAAATCACATATGTCATCCTGAATGAATGACATTTGTTTATGAACTTTTAAATGTATAAACACTAAAGGGAATTGTGTATTATTTTTGGAATGAAGCATGTGTCAGCTTGTGTTGCAGCTGTAAGATAATCAATTTAAGAAGAAACAGATAGATGAACTTGGAAAATGACAGCCGGTTGAGACGATGAGAAAAATGTTACATTTTTTGTTTGCATGTAGAAGTTTCTGACAGATGTATATCCTCCAGCCCATGCAGGTAACAGACATGCATGATGGCACTTGTAAAAACACAGCTGGAAGAAAATAACATTTGAAAATTATTCACATATTTCCAATGCTTTTGAATATTTAAGTAGACACATTTCATACGATTTACTTTCTGTTCTTTCTGCACAGCAACATGACAGAATGTATCGTGGATATAAAGTCATGCATAATACATAGTACCCAGAACAATGAATAAAGAAACAAAAACAGCTACAGAACGATTCAAAAATCCCAGCTGAACAATACTGCTAAAAATAATTTCTTACATGAAGTTTTTATACCTCTGCTTTTATTTAGGTCATTTTTTTACTTCTAATTTTCACTTGCTTCCGTTTAAGGTCTCAGATTAAATTGTATCTTCAGACTGCTTTTGAATATGGCCAAAGGTTCTTACTATGAAATGTTTGAAAGTGGCTGTAGGTAATGTCTCTGATCTTCTCTCCTCCTAAATGAATAATACTAATCCAAATCTTCTGCTTCTCCCTTTCAATATTATTGAGATCAATTGGGATATTAGTTAACTCAAACATACATTCTAACATAAAACAAGCAGTCTGGCAGACTGGCCTTTTTATTTCAGATTTCCACTCAAATATGGTAATGTCGTGATATATATCAAATCATTCAGATCACTGCTGTTTCACAGCACCAGGGACCCAGGTTCAATTCCAGGCTTGGCTGGAGTCTGCATGTTTGCCCCTTGTCTGCATGGGCTTCCTCCAGATGCTCCAGTTTCTTCCCATAGTCTGAAAGATGTGCTGGTTGGGTGAATTGGCCATATTAAATTCTCCCTCAGTGTACCTGAACAGGTGCCAGAGTGTGGCGACTAGAGAATTTTCACAGTAACTCCATTGCAGTGTTAATGTAAGCCTACTTGTGCCTGATAAATAAACTTTTACTTTACTTTTCTGTATTATACTACTAAAATATATCAAACATTAGTGAAATGTTTTTAAATATTTACTGCTGCCATTTTCTCTTTGTTTTCTTTTCTCTATTTTTCTTCTATATTCATTGTTTTAAATGCTATTATTTACAGCACATTTATTTTATTGTTTTCATCTGATGCAGATATCACTGGCTAGGCCAGCATTTATTGCTCAATAATTGCCCTTGAGAAAGTGCTGGTAAGCTGTCCTCTTGAACTGCTGCAGCCCATGTGTTGTAGGACACCCATTGTGCTGTTAAGAAGGACGTTCCAGGACTTTTTCCCAGCGTGTACTGTGTACAGTTAAGGCACAAGTCAAGATTGTGATGGAATACTTTCCACTTGCCTAGATGGCTACAGCTCCAAAATACTGAAAAAGCTTGACACTTTCCAAACAAAAGAGTTTGCTTGACTGGCACTCCATCCACCACACTAAACACTTGCTGCCACCACCACTGAAGTACAGTGACAGCATTGTGTACCATCTGTAAGATGCACTTCAGTAATTCATCAGGCTCCTTTGGTGGCACCTTCCAAAATCTCTGACATCTCAATGAACAAGGTCAGCAGATGAGTGGGAACACCACCTGCAAGTTTCCCTCCAAGTTACACACTATCCTGACTTGGAAATATATTAGTGTTCCTTCACTGAAGGAACACCAATATGTTCATTGAGATGTCAGAGATTTTGGAAGGTGCCACCAGTGAAGGTGCCACCTGTTCCTTCAGTGAAGGAACACTAATATATTTCCAAGTCAGGATAGTGTGTAACTTGGAGGGAAACTTGCAGGTGGTGTTCCCACTCATCTGCTGACCTTGTTCATTGAGATGTCAGAGATTTTGGAAGGTGCCACCAGTGAAGGTGCCACCTGTTCCTTCAGTGAAGGAACACTAATATACTTCCAAGTCAGGATAGTGTGTAACTTGGAGGGAAACTTGCAGGTGGTGTTCCCACTCATCTGCTGACTTTGTTCATTGAGATGTCAGAGATTTTGGAAGGTGCCACCAAAGGATCCTGATGAGTTACTGAAGTGCATCTTACAGATGGTACACAATGCTGTCCCTGTACTTCAGTGGTGGTGGCAGCAAGTGTTTAGTGTGGTGGATGGAGTGCCAGTCAAGCAAACTCTTTTGTTTGGAAAGTGTCAAGCTTTTTCAGTATTTTGGAGCTGTAGCCATCTAGGCAAGTGGAAAGTATTCCATCACAATCTTGACTTGTGCCTTAACTGTACACAGTGGGCAGGCTTCAACGAGTGCAGAATTCATAGCCTCTAACCTGGTCTTTTGGCCACAATATTTCTATGGCTGGTCCAGTTCAGTTTCTGACTAATAAGAACATATGAACTAGGAGCAGGAGCCGGTCATCTGGCCCCTTGAGTCTGCTCTGCCATTCAATAAAATCATGACAGATCTTTTCGTGGACTCAGCTCCACTTACCCACCGGCTCACCATAACCCTTAATTGCTTTACTGTTCAATAGTAAGCCTCAGATTAATGCATTTGCATTTAGTAACTCTTATTTTGTTTTATATATTTTAAGTAAAATAATAACCTCCAATTTACATCGAGTCCACTGACACACACCAACTAGATCTCTTACATTCATTTAATGAGGTAGAAAACTAATCAGTATTGCGCAGATTCCCAGAATTATGTCAGGGTTTAAAGAGTTAATTAGGATAGATTCCATCCCAGAGTAATGTTCTTTGCTCAACATCAACTATCCTATCTCACTGAGCACCTTTGGCACAAGCTCAAAGAAAACCAATAAGTTGGATGGTCAAGGCCCTCCCATGGGTGGCACAGTGGCTCAGTCATTAGCACTGTTGCCTCACAAGTGCCAGGGATGTGGGTTCAATTCTCGGCTTGGGTCACTATCTGCATGGAGTTTGTATATTTTCCCCACGTCTGTGTGGATTTCTTCAGAGTGCTCCAATTTCCTCCCACAGTCCAAAAGACATGTAAGTTAGTGGATTGGCCATGCTAATTTCTCCCTCAGTGTACCCAAACAGGTGCCAGAGTGTGGTAACTAGGGGATTTTCACAGTAACTTCATTGCAACGTGAAGCCTACTTGTGACACTAATAAATAAACTTAAACTCCTGATCCATGGCTATCTTGTGTGATTTTATCGAGATGCTCTCTGATCTTATTTTTAATAAGGGTTTCCATTGCATAATCCACAATGGGCAGCAAACAACCTGGGCCATGACTTGCTTAGACACATTTATTATTTTTTTTTAAAAGATGAATTTTGTCTGTTTTAGAATCATAGAATCCCTACTGTGTACAAAGAGGCCATTTGGCCATCTATCCTGCACCAACTACAATCCCACTCAGGCCTATCCCCATAACCCCATGTATTTACCCTGTTAATCCTCCTCGTCCTAAGGGTCAATTTAGCATGGCCAACCAATCTAATCCACACGTCTTTGGCCTGTGGGAGGAAACCGGAGCACTGGAAGAATCCCATGCTAACTCAGGGAGAACGTGCAAACTCCACACAGTCACCCAAGGCTGGAATCGAACCCAGGTTCCTGGTGCTGTGAGGCAGCAGTGCTAACCACCGATCAACTGCTGCCCAATCCTCTGGCACTCCTGCAATATTCAGTGATTTCTGGAATAATTTTTTCTGCTAGTTCCTTAAGGATCTTTAAGTGCCTCTTTGCCTGCTGAGATGTATTTCCCTTTGACTTGCGCAACTGCTTAAAAACCATGCCGTTGGCAATAATGAATAGAACACCACTTATCTCCATAACAACTCTCATTTCCCTACCAAATAAATTGGAGGGAGACACAGGAATGTAGTGAGACGTCACTTGGCTACTAATCCAGAGATACAAGCTAATCACGTGTGGACTAATGGAGATATGGGTTCAAATCTCATCAAGGCAGCTGGTGTAATTCAAATTCAAAAAATAAATATGGAATTATAAGTTCATAAATATTTGGCGCATGTGCATTTAATCGTTCATAAACAAATGCCATTCATCCAGGATGACATATGTGATTTAACAGTTGTCCAACAAACTAAGCTTCTGGCCTGAGGAGTTGTTGCCTGTTGGATGCCATTTAGATTGAGAGTGAGTTCAGAAAACCTTGTGCACTCCATAAGATTAAAGCAGCATTTTGGTGTCAACAACAAAAATTCAGTTTGACATTCTGAATGTCTAGCTAGACCCACAGTTCGAATACAATCTGACTTACAATCAAACTAAGAAAGAGCAATTTGAAGGAAGCTTTCTAGCAGTTAATATGGGATAGGTTTTCATCTTTACCATGTGAGTGTTAAGTATCAGTTGAGCCGAGTACAAAAATAAAATCCGGCATGGAGAGCCACATGGATTTGCCATGTGGCTCTCCACACAGGGGGAGCTATATAATAAATGGCAGAACCATCAGGAGTATAGACACACAGAGGGACCTGGGTGTGAAAGTCTACAGATCCTTAAAGGTGGAAGCACAGGTGGAGAGGGTGGTAAAGAAGGCATAAGGCATGCTTGCTATTATTGGACAAGGCATAGAGTATAAAAGTTGGCATATGATGTTGCAGCTACACAGAACGTTGGTTAGGCCACATTTGGAATACTGTGTCCAGTTCTGATCGCCACACTACCAGAAGGTCGTGGAGGCTTTGGAGAGAGTGCAGAAAAGGTTTACCAGGATGTTACCTGGTATGGAGGGTCTTATCTATAAGGAGAGATTGGGTGAACTGGGGTTGTTCTCCCTGGAAAGGAGGAGGATGAGGGGCGACCTAATAGAGGTGTATAAAATTATGAAGGGCATAGATAGGGTGAACAGTGGGAAGCTTTTTCCCAGGTCGGAGGTGATGAATACAAAGGGTCACAAGCTCAAGGTGAGGGGGGCAAGGTTCAACACAGATGTCAGGGGGACATATTTTACACAGAGGATGGTGCGGGCCTGGAATGCACTGCCAAGTAAGGTGGTTGAGGCGGACACGCTGGGATCGTTTAAGACTTATCTAGATAGCCACATGAATAGACTGGGAATAGAGGGATACAAACGAATGGTCCAGTTGGGCTCATGAGCGGTGCAGGCTTGGAGGGCCGAAGGGCCTGTTCCTGTGCTGTATTGTTCTTTGTTTTCCTTCCACTGAAATTAAAAGTAAACCCAATGGATTTGAAACTAGAAGGAGTAGTAGGCCATTTGGCCCTTCAAGCCTGCTCCGATATTCATTATGATCATGGCTGATCCACAAATGCAATATCCTGATCCCCCTTCCCTGCATATCCCATGAGCCCTTCAGCCACCAGAGCTTTATCTAATTTCTTGAAAACGGACAATGTTTTGGCCTCAACTACATTTTATGGTAATGGATTCCACACATTCCTCACTCAGGGTGAAGCAATTTCTCGTCACGTCAGTTCTAAAAGGTTTACCTCTTATCCTCAAATTGTGGTCCCTAGTTCAGGAGTCCTCCACCATTGGGAACATTCTCACCTAATCTACCCTGTTTAACCCTATGAGAATTTTATAAGTTTCTATGCGATCCCTTCTCACTCTTCTGAACTCCAGTGAATATAATCCTAATCAACTTAGTCTTCCTCATATCACAGACCTGCCATCAAAGGAATCAGCCAGGTAAATCTTCACTGTACTCCCTTTATAGCAAGGACATCCTTCCTCAGATAAGAACACCAAAACTGCACACTTGCTCCAGGTGTGGCCTCACCAATGCCCGATACAATTGCAGCAAAACTTCTCTATCCCTGTACTCAAATCCTCTCACTATGAAGGCCAACGTATCATTTGCCTTCTTTACTACCTGCTATATTGCACAATTACTTTGAGGGACAGATGTATGAGGACTCCAAGGTCTCATTGAATATCCGTCTCACTCAATTTAAACCCATTCAAGTAATAATCTGCCTTCCAAATATTGCTACCAAAGTGGATAACTCACATTTATCCACAATATATTGCACCTCGATTCTTGGCTTGGGTCACTATCTGTGTGGAGTTTGCATATTCTCCCTGTGTCTGCATGGGTTACCTCTGGTGCTCTGGTTTCCTCCCACATTCTGAAAGAAGTGTTGATTAGGTGCATTGACCCGAACAGGAGCCGGGCTGTGGTGACTGGAGGAATTTCACAGTAACTTCATTGCAGTGTTAATGTAAGCCTCACTTGTGACTAATAAATAAATAAACTGTAAACTTTAAACCATTCAACTGGATTGTAGCTGACTGTCTGCTTCATTGACATTTTCCCACACTATCCCTGTACCTTTTGATGATATTAGTGTGTAGAAATGTATCAATCTCTGCCTCAAACATACATTCAATGAGTGAGTTCACAGCCCACAGGTGTAGAGAATTCCAAAAAATACTATCACCTGAATTGAAGAAATTCCTCCTCACCTCAGTCCTAAAAAGCCTACCCTTATTCTGAGACTGTGCCTTCTGCTTCTACACTCACCAGCCATCAACACAACCACCCACAGCCCTTCCCAGCCAAAGCACCATTTACCTTGTCGAGCCCCATAGGAATTTTGTAAGATTCAATGAGATCACCTTTCATTCTTCTAAATTTCAGAGAATAAAGGCTTGGTTTCCTAAGTCTCTCCTCATGAAACTGTCATATCTCCCCAGAAATTAGTCTGGTGAATCTCTGCTGTAATCCCTTTGGGTAAGGAGATCAAACTGTACACAGTACTCCAGATGCAGTCTAAACAAAGTTCAATACTTGTCTGAAGTATAAACAAGACATTTATACTCCAGTATGAAAATCCTCTTGCAATAACAGCCAGCATACCATTTGTCTTTTGAATTGCTTGCTTACGTGTTAGCTTTCAATGACTTACAAACAAAGATACCCAGACCCCTTTGGAAATCCAATCTCCCCAATTCCTCACTGTTTCAGAAATACCCTGGAATCTGGGTGGATATGCCGATAAAATTCCAGCCATTAACTCTGTTTCTCCCTCCAGAGAGAAGCTACCAGAACTGCTGAGGTTATCCAGCATTTTCTGATTTTAATTGAAAGGTATAGTTGAATAGGTCCAAAAAGAATGTATAACCATGAAATTTGTGGGCCCTGGAGTATATGTGTGTTCCTCTGACATCCAGAAAAATAACCTGGGTGGCTGCCAATCCAGCTTCACCCCCAGGCTTAAGTTGATGCCAGTTTTGAGCTGCCCACTCATATGCTGGCTCTGACCCAATTTACTGGCAAGTGATGGGTGCTCATGTTACACCATCATAATGGTAAGCAAGTGCAGCCCTTCCAATTGCACTATTGAGCAGTGGATCAGAGTGCCCTGATGGTCTATACCTGTTTCCCCTGTACTCAGTACACAGTCAACAGCTAACTGTGTTCAGTCCCTGTACCTATTCAAGTTATATAAATACACTTGGGAGAGGAGAGGGCTAAAATACATTTATAGATGGCCCAACAGGCTTCTTTGTCACACAGTGGCTTTTATTTTATCATCAAATAGACAACTTAATTCAAATGTGTTGAATCATCAAATAAATCATGTGATAAATTGACCACCCAAGTAAACATTTCACACACAAATGGGAAGAATTTCCATTGTTTTCAAAAACATTCTTGGCTATTTTCATTAGGCAATGGTCAAAAGTGTGTCACAATAAAGCCACACTTCTTTGGCTTCACTAGACATATAAGGTATTAACTCAGGTGTAGACTTGGACTGTGGCAAGGAGTAATGGTTGAAAAATCCAGAAGGGCTTCCTGGCTGCCAGGGATTTTTAACTCTTTGGTGCACTTTATTTTGTTCCTTTAGGGGTCTCTCCTGACGGCTAATTTGATTAAAACACTGGCTACATGTCAGATGGGAAATCTGCCTAAGTCGCAGTGGTGATAGGGAGCAGGATTGGTGGCAGGGGACAGAGGTGGGGGAAATCTAAGAGATTGTTGGTAGAGTGGATGGGGAGTGATGAGGCAGAGATTCTGGTGAGAAGACGCATGGAGAGCAGAGAGAATGGGAGAAAAGAGAGTTTGCAGGAGGAAGCAGAGTTTGAGTGGGAAGGTAACAGGGGACAATGGTGATTTTGGAATGGTGCTGTGTGATTGAACAAACCCAGGGCTAGGGGTTTACAGGGTTAACTTGCTGAACATGGAATAAACATCTTGCTCCTCCTTGCCTGCAAGCAGTGCTATAAAGGCACCTACCATAAAGACCCAGCCCTACTCACCTTCTTTTATCTTCCAGTTTTCCCAAGCTCAGAGAAATCTAGCCAATTACAATTAAACTTAAAACCTTGTCGAATTGGAGGAAATTAAGAAGATAGGAAATAGGAATTGGAGTCGCCCAATTAGCCCCTCCAGCTTGCTCCACCACTCAACTAGATCATGGCTAATCTTCAGCCTCAATGCTATTTCCCTGCACTATTCCCATAGGTTGTTTGCATATAGCCCCCATTTGTTGTTTGCACAAAAATTTCTTGAAATTCACCACATCTCGATGAAAGAAAGCTTTCTCAGGAAGATGCCAAGCATCACCTATTTTGAACATTTTACCAACAACCCACTGACTGAGATTCTATGACTCTCCTGTAGAATGATGTGTATTAACACTGAGGTAGTGACTGCATGTGACACAGTTCACACATTTTCAATACAGTTGGTTAAGTGAAACTTATTAAGAAATTGTAATATTATTTTGCAAACTGATTGCGTTCAGCTTTTTCACAAACAGCTGCACAATGAAACTGTTGTGTTGTTGTTCTCAGGAGAATGGCAAGTATAATGATAAAGTGGCGGCTAGAATTTTTTTCAGAGAAAGAATTTTAATTATTCTTGATTACCGTGACATCTTGCAATGAAAATATCATCGTCAAGCTGAACTGACAAATTATAAATGACATCTCCATTCAAACTACACTTCCTGGCACAAATTATGTGGGAAAGCAACCAGACTGATATGCATCTGAAATATTTCATATTCTTTCTCAGCTGTTGGTTTCTATCAGAACATGAATAAATAGCACTCTTTAATGTGGAGTGTCACTACATTCAGAAGCTTGGTGGTTAAAGGCTGAGGTCATTAGTGGATATAGTGAGCAGTAATTTTTTGGAAGAATGAAATGCCTTTACTACTCAACAATTTAAGCTTTCTATTGCTCCCACTCTAGCTGATTGGAACACATTTCTAGCAGAGGAGGAATTCCTGCAACTTTAAAGATACACAACTAGTTCTACCCATACTTTATGTCCTAGGGTAATTTACATACAGCAAACACAAAGACTTACTGCACTGGGCCTCCAACTGCCACTCATTTGAAATTTTATCTCCAAATATATTATGCTGGGATAATTCATACCCATAGTCTGAGAACAGTCACAGTCAATTTATTCCATCTCTTTGCCTGATGATCTCCTCCATTAGAAGGTATCCCCTGGGACCAGTATTCAGAGTGCAAATACTGGAGATATGGCAGAGGCCACATTTCTCTGATTTGCATGCAGTTATCATTTGCTTGCCCAGAAACGAGGATAGGATGGAAACACTACAGACTGCATCCCTGACTATCTTTGTCTTTACCTGACTCAGAGCTGCAAAAATACCAGCAAAGGGAAAACCAAAGACTAGACCAACATGATTCATCTGTATATCTGATAAGTGTCCGAGAATTAACATTGGAGGCATCACGCCAGAGATAGACTGCTCGAGTAGCAAACTCTTTAGGTTACTTACCAAGAATTTTTATTGAATCCCAATAAAGGTTCACTTATATTTTGTAAAAAATTCTGCTTTGTTCTCTCTGGCTATGTGGCACTATCAGTTACTGTTTTGTCAGTTGACTTTTGGGAACAGTGATTGGATCTGATAAGCCAAATGAACGTTTCTTCTCTGACTGATACGTATGGCTCCAACATGAATTTAATTTGTTCAGAGGCATAGGCTATCACATTAGAAAAAATAAGTCAATATACATAGGCTGCCACTGGTTTGAGAATCTCACTCCACAAAGAATTCAGAACAACTAATTTTGGAAGTGATTTTGGGAGGAAAAATAAAGCTTTGCTATTTCTCAGGTGTGAAACTCAGTCACACAACTCTTAAAATGTGCACTACAAAGCTTAGAAGAAAAAAGTATTTACTTTCTTCATAGAATTAAGTTCCTTCAGAAAAATGTTGAAATGAATGCTAAGTAAAATTTCAATTTGGACATTTGGAACTAAGCCATATTTTTCCATAAATTTATCAAAAGATGTGGGGCCAGATTCCCTGGCCTCACTTGCAGTCAGGATTCTCTTCAGAGAATTCCAGCCGTGATTTCACTGTTTTACTGTTTCTTTACATTAAGAATAAAGCCACTAAAGTCAATGGAAAACAGGTCAAAGCAGCATAAACAAGAAGCAGCCAGTGAATGCACAAGTATTCACTTTGTGTCACACCAAAGGTGAATTTGACTCAACTGTTTGATAAACGCCTATACCTTTCTACCTTCAAATGTTTTTCTCAAGTGGAGACGAGAGTGTTCAGAACTAGAAATGGTGTAGAAATCTGTGATCATTTTCTTATTGCCTCTGCTAATTAATTTAAATTAAGCAACAGCTAAATTGGCTTGAAAGTTGCCAAAAAAATAATTGCATCCATCACCTCATTGTTTTACTTCAGAATGATTGAAGAAGAAGCATCAAAGGCATTAATTTACTCTGTGCATTGAAGCTAGTGGCCATGCTAAGGAGTGGTAATTTTTTTGTATTAACAGCAAGGAGCATTTTGGCCATGTTCCTAAACTTGTTCCTGTGAGTAAATATTTCTAATGCATGTCAATGAATGGAATCAGTGTTAGCAATTTTTCTTGTTAACAGTGTGTTAAATAGCAATTAATGAGAAACATGCAAATTTGTTCAGTCTTCACTAAGTTCCCACATTCTGTTAATTGCCCCCATCTAAGCTATTAGAATATATCCGATATTGTGCCAGTAGCAGTGGCATGTGGACAGCTCATCACTTCCTATCCTCCTACCCATTTCTATACCATACCATCACATTCCCTGGGATCCTGTAAAATTACAGCCCAAATCTGCATTTACATTTAGTCATTCTCACAGCTTTCTTTCATATTCATTCAGTGATGTGGGTGTCGCTGGCTAGGCTAGAACTTATGACCCACACCTAATTGCCTATGATCCAAATGCAGTGCACCTTGTAGATGGTACACACTGCTGTCACTGAATGTTGGTGTTGAAGGGAGCAAATGTTTGCTGGTTGGATGTCAATCAAACGGGCTGCTTTGTCTCGGATAATGTTGAACTTCTTAAGTGTTATTGAAACTGCATTCGTCCAGGCAATGGAGAGTATTTCATTACACTCCTGACTTATGTCTTGTGGATGGTGGAGAAGCTTTAGGTAGTCAGGAGTTGAGTAACTTGCTGCAAGACTCCTGATCTCTCCATCCCACCCATCCCCCAAGACCTTAATCAGCATTTCCCCTGAGACATTTCCCACCTGCCAGCTCTGGGACCCCTTGAATATAAGTTGATCTCCAGTGGCCAGACTTAGTCTCAGCAATCCTCATGCAAATCCTCTTCAGTCCACTGCTGCTTCTGCTATTGTAGGGACTGGAGACCTTCTGGCCAATTAGAATGGCTAGTAGGTCTCTAAGGTGGGACTTCCTCCTGAATCAGGGCAAAAGTCCTGCCTGCAGCCAATTCATACTTATTTGGGTGTGAAAAGTCAGTGGGACATTAAGAACCAGTGTGGATGTACTCCCCACAAACTCTTTAGATGGCAGAAAGCAAGACCCCATTATCTGAAAAATTCAGACCTCAATTTTTGTAGTTTGTGTGGATAACCACTTTGTGTTTTGTCATTGCCATAGGGCATCATACTGTTGTTTCTGCCAATTCCTACCAGTCCATTCCATATTTTATAGAACATGGTCAATCTATTTCTCTCCCACACTTGCTGTACTGATTTCCATTCCAAATCTATGATCAACAATGTGACAATGGTATATTTCTGTTGTAAATTAAAGTGATCAGCTCACTTATACAGCAAAGATGAAAGAATGAAAACATTGTCATTGTGAGTTATTTAACAGTTCATGGAGATTTATTAGATTGGTGTAGCTTGTTTACAGTCCAGGATGGAAGAGATGGAAAATCTCCCAAATGCCTCTGATGATGTTGTCACATAATCATGTGACACACTACACAGAGATGCATTGGTTTACAATACATAATAATCTCCCATATTGATTCATGCAGATTCAAGCAACACATCTTTGAATCATTTTAGTTTTATTTATATCTCCTGCCATTTAAGAATTACACACATCACTTGCATACTCAAGGATTGGATGAACAAAATTTTAGTAAGCTATAACTTTTAATTTTTTTTGTAGTAATTGTGATGTTAGTGTGCTATTGCTATGGATTTTTTTATGTGTGAAAGGCAACGGTTTTAAAGTTCAATTCTTTTCTGTAACAAGTTGGTATGTTTGGAAGGAATATAGCTCAGGTGCAGGGAAAGCAGGGCAATGACAGCTAGTGTTTATTTAGGAGAGAACTAATTGACTTACGTTTGCAAAAAGAAAATGTTCCCTGAAGTTTTTGATTAAAGCTGCATTTAGATTTGCAAGATCATGTGATAATGCAGTTAATAGGAGGAGCTAGGTATACAGCAGAGAGGAAACAGCTTTAGAGTTCTGGCTAGAGTTTGTTTAAAGACAGATTCTACAAGTTGCTCTCTCCATAAAATCTTTCTGAAAGCTTCAAGGTTGTTTCCACTCATTATAGCAAGAATATTTATGGTTGCTAACTGTAGTTAAAGTAGTTTTTGAGTTTGAAAGCAGAATGTTGCTCATTTGGACTAAAACCGTCATAAATTAGAATTTAGATCTGTTTTTCTATGTTTAAATAGCATTTAAACGAGTAATAGTTAAGCTGCTTCATTTGTTAGAGTTACAGTCAAACTGTGTTAATTAAAGTTTGCTTTACTATAAGAGATCCCTAATGCGTCAGCAGAATTATGCCTGGAGTGAAGCACACTATTTATTATATTTATACAAAAATAGAAAAAATTGTTGGGATCTAGTCTAGCTTCCTAATATAATTTGGGATTCTGGCCCAGAACTCTAACACAATACCAAAGATTCCTCTTCAGAAGTCCAAGAACATTGTTTGCTTTGGGTGTTATATGCTGAATGTCCGCATTATGGATTGTTTTTATGAATCTCCAGGTACGGTTGTGTGTACCCATGGTTGTGTTGGTTAGACATTGGTTGTGTGACCTGCTGGAGAATTTAATTGAAAAACTTAAAGCTATTTGTTGAATGTCCCCTTTTTTATTGGCATTTAATTATATCCTCCATTGGCCTTTTCAATTTTGCTTTTCCAGAATATCATGTTGCAGTGAAGTAAAATGAATGGGTACATCCATATTGCTGGGAATAGTCTGTCCTACACTGACTAAAAAGCTTACATGTTTTGAGGTTTTCTCCTGTCACTTCTCCAGAGATTCGTAGTGACTTGAGTCACTCACTTACACTGTGCTTTTGAACACATGCTGTCAATGGAGGTCAGGTCCTGACATTGGCCATTGATCTCTGTGCAGACAGTGATGCATTCCTTCCAGTCCTCAGAGTTTCTTCTTGAAGGCTATCTCTGTTGTGTTTAAAAGCATGTCAATTCCAACCTTTGTTACATCTTTATTGTGTGCCTCACTTCCTGAACACTATAGTAAGGGTATTTATAAAAGATATTCTAAAGGCACCTATATATATATAGGATCACTTCAGAAGTGATAGTAGTGCTTGATATGACATTTCTGATGCAGACTTTCACTGCTATCTGCTGGATGCATACTTGGCAGCCTCGATAGACCAGACAATGCTTTGGAAATTTTATACCAACCTTTGTTCACACAACAGCAAGGAAGTCTGCCTTCCACAAGGTGGTGCACAGACCTGTTGAGTGATACATGGCATGACCAATTATAACCTTGCTTATCTTGTAAGAAATTCTCATATCCCAATCACAAGTGTACATTTGTTCTGAAGTCATTGATATACAATTATAATAGTTCTGATTACTTCACATCAAATGAACATAGTTCCAGGTACAGTCTAAATGCTTACCTAAAAGCAAAGTTTATTTATTAGTCAAAAGTAGGCTTACATTAACACTGCAAGGAAGATACTGTGAAAATCCCCTAGTTGCCAAACTCCAGTGCCTGTTGGGTACACTGAGGGAGAATTTAGCACTGCCAATACAACTAACCTGCACATCTTTCAGACTGTGGGAGGAAACTGGAGCACCCAGAGGAAACCACATAGTCAAGGGGAAAACATGCAGATTCCACACAAACATTGACCCAAGCCGAGAATTGAACAAGGTCCCTGGTGTTGTGAGGCAGCAGTGCTAACCACTGCCCTAAATACTGATTAATTACTAATGAGGTTACATTATCCAAACATCTACACTTGAAGAACAGGCCAGATTTCTCTATTTTTTTTGACACTTTGTCAACACAAAACACTGTCATGCTGAGGGGCAGGCTTAAACATACAGGAAAGCCCAGCTCCACTGAGATCAGGACACCCTTCAAAAAGGTCAGGTCAGAGACTACATCTCTCACGTTCCCGCAATCAGAGCTGGAATCTGATTTCAAGGACTTGGAGGGGGGAGATGTGCTAGTGATAATGTAGTAATGACAGTAATAACAATGTAACATACAAGACAAACCCAACACTGGCCATGTTGTGTTCTTCCTCAGTGTGCCTGAGCAGACACCGGAGTATAGCAAATTGGGAATTTTCATGGTGGCTGTAGGTCTAAATGATATTGGATAAAGATTTGGGGGAAGGTGTGATGGCTCATATAAGGTTAGTATGGGACTGAGTATAGTAAGTGGTGTAAGACAGCACTTGACCCAAACCCACATCAGTGAATGTTGGGCAGAACCGGGTGTACCAATGAGCATGGACACAGCCTCTAGCTTGTACCCTTTACTGCGTATTTGTGAATAGTTCCAAGAGACAATTAAGACCTATAGTTAACTTACATGTGACTACAAAGACTTCTTCAGACCTACTGAACTGTAACAAGCTACAACAACCGTTACTCAATTCTTTCGAATAGCAGGAGGGAATATATTTCAAGCATCAATCACCAGTACACTTGATGCATAAAGCAGATGACAGATATCATTACTGCCAAAACAAATTCTTTTAACATTTTCTCCATGGAAAACTGCCAACAGCATAAGGAAGAATTGTACCTTTTCCATGTGGCAGGATTCCACAAAATGACGGCTGCACATGGAGCAATGTGGGTTGTTATCCCCAACATTGCAACCTTCAGACATGGAAAAGTGTTTAATTCCATAAATGGATGATGAACCATTAGCATAAAATTATACAAATAGATGCCAGTTATCCAGTTGTGGAATCTTCATCTTATTGAATATACGGTGCCATCATTATTCAAAAGCTCAGCAGGAATGGATAGAGTTTTGGAAACCAATAGTTTTCTTTTCAGGGCTGTTTTCTGAAGCTTTACCCAAATAGGAATAAGAGTAAAATTGTGACATAATGAGGTGCATATAGCCACCAGAATCATGGGATATCATGCCATCAGAATATTGAAACTCAGGTGCCAATATTTGGACATAATAAGTCTGTGTTGTTGTGCAATCCAATTAATGTTTCAAAGATCAGAACAGTCAGTTGTATGACCTTGTAAGTCAAACTAGTATTACTGTACAGCAGGTGTTGCAGGAAGCCCAGATGCAATCAAAAACAGAACATTGAGAAATACATGACAACAACAGCTGCCAACTGGCAGAGTCTTAAGGGGGACTCAAAGCAATAAGGCTACAATAATCAAAACCAGTTTAAGCAATTGTAGATGGCCAGGAGATATCAGTGGAGGCTGTTTCACGGGCTTCTCGCTGGGCACCACAACTTCCACACGTCTCCGCCTCCAAGGTTTTTTGAGTAATCAGCTCCACACCGGAAATTGGCATAAAGCTAATTTCAAGATTTAAATCCCCATTTCCATCTGATTAGTGAGCCACAGAGGATGGGGCCGCTGCACTGGATCGGTGGCAGAGGGAGGGACGACGGTGATCGGGGCTGCCCACATGGAACCTGTGTAGAGGTCAGGGATGCTGGAGGAGTCAGGCCTGCTGAGGGTGGGGGGGTGCCGGACCGCTGGTAGCGGGGAGCGTCAGGAATGCTGGGGTTGGGAGGTGGGGGGGTTGGCACAGGAAGTTCGGGTCTGACCAAGGGTCAGGGAGACTGAGGCTGGTTGGGTGGGGAGTGGGGGGATTGCGGGGGTGGGACATCATGGCGTGCCCAGAGAGGTCCAGGAGACCAGTGATCGGAGGGTATGGCGTCAGAGGGGCAGTGATGGGGGGTTTCAATGCGGGCCAGCGATCGCACTGGCCAGTGATTAAGAGGCCGGCAATGCGGGGCCTTAGCACATGTGCCAATTTCTGCTCTGACAGATCAACACATGTGCAATGTCCCACTCAGCGCTGTGCTGCCAGCCTCTCCAGCAGAAATAGGCCCGGCCCCCTGATTTTCAGAGTGAGTTCTGCTGCGGCACTCTGTGATGCACAAAGTGTCAAAGATTCATTCTGAAAATCTTGCTAAAAAAAAAAGCATGAATTACTCATGTTTTCACATAAATTGGGGACTTAGAATATTTTTGGGAGAATCGCAGCCCAAGATAGATTAGAGAGATGAGCTGAAAAATGGCAAATGAAGTTAAATATTGACAAGTTTTCTTTAATTCATTCATACGATGTGGGTATCACTGGCTGGGCTGGCATTTATTGCCCATCCCCAATTGCCCATGAGAAGGTGGTAGTGAGCAGCCTTCTTGACCCTACAGTCCATGTGGTATAGGTACACCCGCAATGCTGGAAGGGAGGCAATTCTAGGATTTTAACCCTGTAAAGGGACTATAAACAGAAGTCTAGGAAACAGCAAAATAAAACAATTGAGGGAATTGATGAGCAAATCATTGGAAATGTTTGCAAAGTTTGCAGCAAAGGTGAGTAAAATACATGTGATCATAGGTTGGAGAGCACCTGAGTTAGAACGCTTTTTAAAAAAAAAATCATTTCAGGATGTGAGTGAGTACAGCTGCGAGGATGACAAAATAGCCCACCCTTAGTTCCTCTGAGAATATTCGGTGATATAACAGGGTAGGCTTTCTGGACCACTTCTGTGGACCATTAAGAGTCAGTCGTGTTGGTGTGAGGATGGAGCCACATATAGGTCGGAATGGCTAGGTTGAGAGATTTTCATGAACTGATGGGTATTTACAACAATCCAGCAGCTTCCTTGTCACATTTCCTGATACCAGCTTATTTCCAGTGTTTTCTAAATCTGAATTCAAATTTGTCATGGTCTCAGACCACTCTCTTAGAATGTGAAGATCAGGAGCAGGAGTAGACCTTTGGCCTCTGGAGCTTACTCTGCCATTCAACAAGATCACAGCTGATCTGATTGTGGGCTTAACTCCACTCTCCTACCTAACTTCCATTTACCTTGTAGATCAAAAATCTGTCTGACACAAGCCAGTCTCCATTACTGTCAGGGGTAAAGAATTCCAAAGACTAAGGATCCTCTGTCAGAGGCAAATCCTCCTCATATCCATCTTAAATGGAACAAGACCCTTTATTTTGAAATAGTGCCTCCTAGTTCTAGATTCCTTCATGAGGGAAACATCATCTCAGCATTTGTCCTATAAAGCTCACTCAGAAATGTATATGTCTCAGTAAGATCAGCTCTCTCATTCTTACAAATTCCAATAAGTACAGATCCAATCTGCTCAGCCTTCCCTTTCCTCTGGGAGCCAAAAGACAGCAGTGAGTGGGTGTCTTGGGTTGGCAATCTGATCACTCGCCCGCCCCCATCACGTAACAACATGCTCGCTATTTTCAACTCTTTCTTGCATCTATGGAAAAGCAAAAATACCGTGAACATTGGAGATCTGAAATAAAACAGAAAATGTTGAAAATACTCAACAGATCTGTGGAGAGAAAACCAGAGTTAACAGGGAAGGCTCAAGAAGAGGCCTCTGTGTGTCTTTGGCCACCAGATTTCCAGTGCCATCAGCTCCTTGCTAGAAAGTGTCACAGAGCTGTATGAATTATGGAAATAAAGATTTAAATGTCATTAGCACACTCAGGACTGAAGTCTCCTGGCCCGTTAGCCTCACCCACTCTACCTGCTGAATTTCACTCGTGGGTTTACAACAGCTCCCCACTTGCAGGAACCTGGCGGTCCAACCCGGTTAGAGTAATGGGGGGGCCATGGAGGCCCCCCAGGAAGTTGGGGGAAAGGAGGGGGGGTGCCATCTGGACATTGCCAGCTTGGCAGTGCCAGCCTGGCCCTGTGGCACTGCCCAAGGGAAAAAGTGGCAATGCCCAAGGGCACCTTGGCACTGCCCACCGGATATCAGGCAGGGACAAGGGGGTGGTGCCAGAGGGTTCAGGGACTAATGGATGCAGGGCCTCTGGGGAAAGTCGATGGGGGAGTGCGGGGGCTATTGCCACTTTGCACTCAGGCTTGGTGACAGAGAGATGGAAGCCAGCGATTGGGACTGGACCTTGGGGTGGGAAGGGGTCAGCCTACCAGGGAGGTTCGGGGCTTGCCAAGACTGCAGAGGTGGTGGGGGGGTTGAGGCTGACGATGGATAGGCAGAGGGATCGGGAGATCAGGATTGCCGGGGAGGGGAGGGGAGATCGAGGTGGGCCGGGGTTGGGGGGGGAGTGGGCGGAAGGGTCGTATGGCCAGTGATTGGGGGGGGGGTTGCGGAGCTGACCAGCAGTTGAGCTGGCCAGCACTGCGGGGCCACTGCGCATGCACCAATCTCTACTCTGGCAGATCAATGTGTGTGCAGTGGCCTGTTCAGCACTGTGCTGCCAACCTCACCAGCGGGAATAGATCCCACCCACAGCTTTTTAATGAGATCCTCCCTAGGGCACTCTGTGATGCACGTGTTTGGAAGATTCATTCTGAAAATCCAGCTGGGGAAAAAACCCACCAGGATTTACAGCAGGTTTACTCAAATTCGACACTGAGGGAGGAATTCTACCAGCGCGTCCGTATGAGGTTCGTATGATCCCACCCAAGGCCAATGGAGAATGCTATTCTCCGAACCTCGACTGTCCCCAGAATCAGGATGGGCATGCCGATAAAATGCCGGCCTGCGAGTTTTTTGGGAGAATTCCACCCGACTTTTCTTCCTAGATGCTGCCTGATCTGATGATTATTTCCAGCATTTTCAGTGCTTATTTAAAATGTAGATATGTTGAAATTTGAAAGAATTGAATCTGTATCACCAGCCAAGTCTAAATTTAATCTTGTGTGAATCCAGATACGGTCTCCATAGTTTCTGCTGGCAATATGCCTGGTTTTCTAAATTGTAAGCACAATGTATAATCTTTGAAGAATGCTTCAATGCTGATGGAAAAGTGTGCCCTATGGAACATGACATAAACAAAGGTTTGGATTTATACGGTGCCCTTCACAACCTCAGAGCATCGTAAATCTATGAACAACAAGTTATTGGGTAATTAAGTCTGATCATTATTGTTATTCATATTTTCCCAAGCTGCATTGTATATTATCAATGTTAATTTATTCTTTAATTCTGTTATGTTAATGTAATTTTGTATTTATCTTGCTCATTGTTTCAAGCTTTCTTTACACTTTACCAGTAGGATATTAATAGCAACAAGAACTCCCCATAATTAGCTGCTTTGTTTCAATACAAAATGTTCAATGCTGTGATCGACACGTGAAGATTATAAGCTTCTTCACATGAACAACTTTTACGAATACTTTCCATTCCATTCTCCTTGCAGAAGTGCAGAAGACTGGTCACTTGTAGGAAAATAGGCAGAATTTCACATATCCTTAGACCATGATCTCTGGTTCTGGACACCCTTATCACCGGGAACATCCTTCCTGCTTCTACCCTGTCGCCCTGTTAGAATTTTATGAGTTTCTATGAGATTGCCCCACATTCTCCTGAATACAACAAATATAATCCTAACCAACTGAATCTCTCCTCAGGTCTCAATCTCACCATCCCAGGAATCATCCTGATTACTGTATTATTACTACATAAAGATTTGTTGTCTGCCCTTGCATATATGTAAAAGTTCATTGGTTATGTGTTGTTATGGGAGATTAGAAGTGAAGGGGGAGGGATGTTATATACTTGGGTTGATGTGTTGCTGTGCTGCCACTTTGCATGCTTAGTTCATGATGTTATCAACTACTTTGTGGATCTTAGCTCAAGCCTTTGCACAGTGAACAACTTCTCAGTAAAACATTCTTGTTGATTGCAACCAATGCATGTCCTGTAAATGATCTTTCTTTTATCCTCATAATTGCAACATATACAATAATTTCAATAACCATCATATTTGCTGTGCCTTGAAACTAGTTGGACGCATGCTGCAGACTGGAATCAGCCCAGAAATTGGTGTTTTTTATATACTATACAGAAGATCATTTTTGCTCAAGGAACCGTTCCAGCCAGTGAAAAATAAGGCTAAATAGGATTTATCCCCAAATTATCTAGCTACTGGAAATGGAATAGAAAACATGCACCAACTTGGAAATCAACAACCCTTGAGCACATTAAATGAATTGAATAAAATATATTTGGAGCATTTTTAATATTATTATGTCATTTTCAGCAAAACAGACTATTTTGCTACAAACTGCTGGATTTTTTCACTTCCTACAGGTTCAACATGTTCCTAGCAACCTGATTTCCATAGAAAACATTCCATAGATTACAATAAAACCTCCTCCACATTTCAAAAGCATGAGAAATTTTGATAGAACAACAAAGCTTTGAACCTTAGCTTTTATATTCAAAAAACAATAATTGTTTCCAGATTAAATTTATGATTACTGATTAAGGGTATTTACACTGCCAAAGAATTGCCTGTCACCATGGCAACTTGTTTTCTAAAATAGTAACTCTTTTGCTACATGCAATTTTTGACAAGTTTGCTTCTCATTAAAATGAAGTCTGTAAAGCTGAAGGTGCGTTCATGTGGGACTGCAAATTTTCCCAGAGATTTCCCATTTAATTCTTCTTTGGAATGTCACCACTGTACACTGTATCCTTATTAGAGATCCAAACTGCCACAAGAGAAATTTCTGCCATATACTTCAACCACACACAGTAGAATGACCCTAAAGGTAAAACTGACAAGTAGGAGTCTGTATTCTTAACAGCTATGCTGTCAGTCACAGGTTAGTGAACCTTATAATAACAGTGTGAGTCTAAGTAACAATTGCACCAATGAATCTTATGGAGAAACAGAGAATCAAAGTATACAGTACAGAAGGAGGCTATTCAGTCCATCATGTCTGTGTGGACACTCTGAAAGAACTACTAATTAGTTTCACGCTCCTGCTCTTTTTCCATAACCCTACAAATATTTCATTTTTAACTATGTGCAGGATTCCCTTGATGTCCCCACAATGTGTTTTTCACGTCAGGAGGCAGGCTGCCACTGATCGGTAGTGGGATCTTCTGGTCCCACCACTATCAACCAGATTTTCCATTGTCTCTACATCATCGGGAAACATGTGGCATAGGTGTGCCATCAGAGGAACCAGAAGGTGTTGCGGTGTGAACAGCCGGCAAGTTCCGGGATGTATATCTATTTGAAAGTACATTGGTTTCAAGTATTTCAGGATTCTTGGCTCAAGGGTAAACACCAAAATTACATCCAAGAATGAAATTTAGATTAGGCTAGTTACTGGAAGAAGCGTGGCCTGTGATTCAAGAAGCATCTGGAAGTCCAAAAGCACAAGCCTGAAAGAAACATCCGGTGCTGTCACTAGTTTGGAGTGTTGAACTCTATGGATGTGAGGGTTAGCCTTCGATAGAAGGTGAGAGGAGGCTAATGGCTTTTAAAATGTGGATGTAGTAAAACTTGACCAGAATCAGCTGGATGAGTGAGTTTAGTCAAGAGTAGAAACTCAGGAATCAAAAGGGTTGCTAAAAGCAGTTAGAGACAGGAAGATAGCTAAGCACAGGTAAAAGCAAAACATTGCAGAAGCTGGAATCTGAAACAAAAACAGAAAATGCTGAAAAATCTCAGCAGGTCTAACAGCATCTGTGGGGAGAGAATAGAGCTGATGTTTCAAGGTTGGATGACTCTTCATCAGAACTCTGAGAAAATGTTGGCTGTATTTTCTCTCCACAAATGCTGCCAGACCAGTTGAGATTTTCCAGCATTTTCTGTTTTTTGTTGTGTTAGCCCAAGTGGAGACATTGGAATTGGAAACAAAAATCTAACAGCCTTTCCCTGACCACGTTTGTAGGAGAATTATAGAATCCTACAGTGCAGAAGGAAGCCATTCAGCCCATCAAGCCAGCACTGACCACAATCCCACCAGGCCCCATCCCCTTATCCAATGCATTCACCCTAACTAGTTCCCCTGACACTAAGGGGCAATATGGCATGGCCAATCCACCTAACTTGAACATCTTTGGAGTGAGGGAGGAATCTGGAGCACTCAGAGGCAGCCCACACAGACACAGGAAAAATGTGTAAACTCCACACAAACAGTGACTCAAGCCGGAAATTGAACCCGAGTCCCTGGAGCTATGAGGCAGGTGCCACCGATGCTAACCACTGTGCCACGATGCCGCTGACAAATTGAGGATAAAAATAGAGGAGGAAGTAGAAAAATTTGATGAATGAACGACATTAAGAAATGGACTGGGGGAAGCTTAAAGAAAGGAAAAAGTAAGATGATGACAGTGGGCACTCTAAGGCTACGGTGCAAACAAACATAAGAACTCGGAACAACTGTAGGCAATTCAGCCTGTCAAGCCTGCTTTGCTATTCAATAAGATCATTTCTCAGCGTCAACTCCACTTTCCTGCCCATTCCTCATAACCTTTCAACTCATTACTGATAAAAGATCTGTCTATCTCCACAAATTTACTCAATGAGCCTGATTTTACCATTTTCATTCTAAGTGCTGCTTCTGGGTGTAGTACAGGTCAGACTCAGAAATCTGCCTCAGGTGCCCCCAAACGCTCTCAGCCATCTCCAATCCGATTCGCGCTGTGGGCAGGGCTTAGTGCAGCTGGAATGATCGGAGTTCTGAATTGCGCACACGCAGTCAGAAAAAAGTTGGAAAAAGCGTACCCAAGTCAGATTGCTCCCGAATTGCAGAACGCAGAGAAAGGGGCCTGGGAGCAAAAGGCAAGAGTGAGAGTGTATCTCTGGGGGAGGGGGGAGGAGGGAGGATGGGTAAGATGTATCTTGCGGGGGGCAGATAGATCTCTGGGAGAGGGAGCAGGAAGGTCATCTGCCACTCTGCGGGCAATTGGTGACGGGGGGGGGGAGGAGAGCAGGGGTGGCGATCGGTCTGGGTAGTGGGGGGTGGATAAGGGGAGTGGATAAGGGGGGGGCAGTGATGTGTGTTGGTAGTGGGCAGGGAGGATAAGGGACACACACACATCACTGCCCCACTAACCAGACTGATCACCACCCCTGCCCCCTTTGCCCTCTCCCACTGATCGCCCGCAAAGTGGCAGCAAACCCCCCTGTGCCCCCCCACCGGAGATCCATCTGACCTCACTCCCCTCCTCCCCTTCCACCAGACAGCGATCTGACCTCACTCCCCTCCTCCCCCTCCACCAGACAGCGATCTGACCTCACTCCCCTCCTCCCCCTCCACCAGGCAGTGATCTGACCTCACTCCCCTCCTCCCCCTCCACCAGGCAGTGATCTGACCTCACTCCCCTCCTCCCCCTCCACCAGACAGCGATCTGACCTTATTCCCCTCCTCCCTCCTCCAACTAGAGAGTGATCTGACCTGCCTCGATCCCTACCCCCACCCTGATCTGAGTCAGCCGTTGGGGACACTGAAGGCGCTCTTCAGAGGCCGGAGCACCCAACTCAGACTTTTGTTCAGCAGGTCTGTAACGGCGTGGTCCTGGATCAGTGAACACTGCAGTAAAGGGGAAAATGCTGATAAAGTTGGGCGGGCAGTTCATTAATTGAATTTAAATGCAGTCAAATGCATTTAAATCATCGTCGTGCCCAATTTGGGTGCGGAACAGATCTGCGCCATTCACAGGTCTCAGTAAAGTTGCGATCTGCTCGGACTCAGGTGCAGATTGCAAAAAAGGCCTCACACCCGATTTTACCACGATTTCGTGCCTGAAAATGGGCACAAATTGTTGATAAAATTGGGCCCAATGTTTCAGCATCCACCACACCAGGGCATAATGAATTCCACAGACTCACCACCCTTTGAGGGAAATGATTTCTTCTCATCTCTGTTTTAAATCTTCCACCCTTTATCCTAAACTATGGCCTTTCAATTTAGTTTGCCTCACAAGAGGACATATCCTCTCTGTATCCACTTTGTCAATCCCTGTTATTATCACCTGTTACTTGTAGGATGGTATTAGTTTCCTCCACAGTAAAAATTGAGCCAAAATATCGATTTAGCGTCATCACCATTTCTGTGTTCCCCACAATTCACTACTCAGTCTCATCCTCCAAGGGACCAACATTCACTTTAGCTACTCTCCTCTTTTTTATATACTTATGCAAGTAGTTGTTATTCTTTATTATATTTTGCACTTGTTTTCTTTCAATACATTTGCTCTTTATTTTAGTAACTCTTTGCTTATCATTGAAAGTTTCCTAATCATCCAACCTTCCACTGGCCTTTGCATTAGTTAAGCTCATTTAAAGATGATTGCTTTCCACAAAATAATATATATGGTAAAGCAGGAAAGATGGTGGCTGCCTGAGTATTAATACTATTATGTTTACATGAATAGAGGTAATGTTATGATATTCAGGCTGGCTCCCATACAATGGACCGAAATCAAGGATCTATTATTGTGGATAACTACTGTCGGTATTGTGGAGTTTCCTGCCTTATTTTCTGAGAAATTATTTTCTAGAATAGCTACAATTTTAGAAAGTGACAATGCTTTACAAACTTTGAGAAGAAAATTAACTAATTTAGATATGTTTTGTTCAATTAAGTATTCACTATTATAATGGAATTGTGTCAGAGAAGAGCATTTTTTTTTACTGCAGCCCCTGCAGCACGCAATACCTCAACCAGTTCGAACTGCCTCTCAACAAAGACAACGTATGATATGAGTTCTCCAGCTGAACATCATCGAAATAGCAAAGTGAAAAAATTAAAGGGTTGTTTTCTAAAAGACATCAATAGATTGGAGCCTTTTAATAATCTATTCAGCTTTTGAAATATGTAAGGCTCCCCTTCCTCCAAATATCTATGAACATAACTTCCTTCAATTTATCAATAACCAATGTAATAACCTTCAATAAATACACAAAAGCAAATAAATAGAAAGTAAAATCTGCAAATGCTGAAAAAGTGAAATAAAGTGTTAACCCTGTGCCTTGCCAAATGCAATTCTTCCATTTCACTTTGCAAATAAATAAAGGGATGATATTTATGCAGTGTTTAAAGTGGTGCACACTTCTCACCGATTGACTCACTTCCTGACTCCTGAAAGCCTGTCCAGCACCTCCAAGGCACAAGCCAGGAGTGCAATGCAATACTCCCTACTTGTCTGGTTGAGTACAACGCCAACAGCGTTTAAGAAGCTCAACACCATCCAGGAAAAAGAAGCCCACCTAAGTGACCCCTCATCCACCACCTTAACCATTCATTCCCACCCCCCCCGAACTTATATGTGAACTCATCAAAGTTCCTTTCATGGTACCTTCCAAAACCACCACCTCCACCACCTAGAAGTTCAAGGGTGGCAGAGGCACCAGAACACCATCACCTGCAAATTCCCACCAAGCCACACGTTGTCCTGACTTGGAACTATCTCAGCACTCCCTCATTGTCACTGAGTCAAAATTACACCCTAATAGCACTGTGGGTGTACCTGTACAAGATGGATTGCAGCAGTTCAAGAAGACATTACCACCTTATGAAGGATTATTAGGGATAGGCAACAAACCTTGCACCATCCTTTAAAAAGTACCCGAATGAGCTCTTGGCACATCATGACATTCAAGGCTATGGGCCAAGTGCTGGTAAACAGGATTTGGTGAGAAGGCTGGTGTTTCTCCATGTCAGTACAGACTTGATGGGCCAAAGAGTCTCTTCTGCACTGGATGATTTTATGATTATATGATCATCATAATCCTTCCTGTGTAAAATTGACATGCAACAAATCAAATTTGTGGGGAAGTGGTTAGCTCTTCTTGTACACTTTTGTAGAATGCTGAGGAGACTAACATTTGAAAGGCATGCTCTGCTCCAAGTGTGGGATGTGAAGTGGCATCAGGTGTCGTTTGTTTTTGTTTTCAGTGTTGGCATCTGTTACCAAGCTCTTGCAGTCACTAATCATCATGGTAGTGCAATTCAGCCCACAGGTGATGTGGCTGTTTTCCTCTGTCATTGTCAATCTCTCCCAGATGCAAATATCACCCCACTAATCTGCAGATGCTGAATGCCACCTTTGGACATCCATGTATCCATGTGGTAGACTGGCCTATTCAGTTGGTGTCCCAGTTTGTCCAGTTTGAAGACATTAGAGCCTGTATGCATTAGATCATAAAAATTTGGAGCAAGAGCGGGCTGCTCATGCCCTCAAATTTGCTTCATTGTTCAATAAGAATATGACTGATCTGATTGTAACCTCAACTCCACATCCCTGTCTGCTCCCAATAACATTTCACCCACTTGTTAATCAAAAATCCAGCTAGCTCTGCCTTCAAAATATTCATAGTTATGCTTCAGCTTTCTTTTGAAGAGGACAGTTCAAAAGACTCACAACCCTCAGAGAGTGGAAATACAATGCAAAAGAACTGCACATGTGCTAGAAGCAGACTTCACCATATTTCTAGAAATGATGTTCAAAATATCTACCAGGCCTCCATTATCTCACATAACAACTGGTGTGTTGCAAGTATATATTTTCTATGGCTATGTCCCAGGAGTCTGGACCTTTGTCTCATGCAGCAGACCTGGATGTGGACATCACTGTCCAGCAAATCATCTCTTCTGCCCCACCATCACTAGCTGTTCCTGCCTATGTGTTCTGTGCTTCACTGGGTACAGGTTAATTTGACTTGCTATTTTAATTTGCTGCTAAAACATTCATGATCAAATATGAGCATTTTAAATCTTGGTAGAAGGGAAGGTGATGACCGAGTGGTATTGTCACTAGATTATTAATCGAGAAACTCAGTCAATGCTGTGAGAACTTGGGTTCGAATCCTGCCACAGTAGATGATAGAATTTGAATTCTGTAAAAATATCATGGGAGTCTAGAGCCACAGCAATGTGGTTGACTCCCACCTGCCCTCTGAAATGGCCTCGCAAGTCACTCAGTTCAAGGGCAAATAGGGATGGGCAATAAATGCTGACCAGCCAGCAATACCTAAGTCCCTCAAATGAATAAAGAGAAACAAAAATGTTAAATATCTTTCTGTTTAGAACATAATATGCAACAGCATCATGTTTATTGTCTATATCATAATAAAGTAACAACAGCTGTCATGGACACCTCTTTTAGACTACAGCAATATTCTTTTCCGTTGAAGAAAATCTGAATGAACTAGCGATTCATTACCATCCAGTTTGCAATATCACACAAGACTGATTTCTACCTCTTTGTTTGTAGACTTTCAAGCATCTAAAATCACAGGGACTGTCATGTTTAGAGAATGCATTCAGCAAGACAGATAAAGTGCTTTGGAACAGACCTAATAGGTACCCAAAAGATATATTACAGATTTAACTACCAGACCAGGTGTTGCAGTTTACAGCAAAGCAATAGTCCGCAGAGAATACATTTTGCATTAAAATTCATTTCAGTGTGTGAAGAATGTTTACTGTCTTGCAAAACTGACAGGGAAATGTTCATAGTTACATACTTTATGCACCATTACAAGTCAGAAAGCAGCTTTTTATTTTCAAGACACTCTCCTGAGAAAGCTGATTTATGGCCAATGCCATACTTTGTACTGCAGCCAATAAAAATGTTTAGCAGCTCTGCACCAAAGAGTAGACAACTCATCTTCATACACATGATTAGGAAAGAAAAAATCTTGTCAATTCCAATTTACAAGATGCTAAGTAAGGACCTATGAAAAACACAACCCTTTTCATTATGCAACTTACCTCATGCTGCTGGTATTTATTAATTAGCTTGAAATGTCACTCATTAAACAATTCTCTCTAATAAAAGTTTTATGTAGAATTCTCACCTGACTTTCCACTGTGTAATAAATACGTTGGGCTGTTACTTTTGGACACATATGTCTGCAGCAAAGATTTTTTTTAAAATATGAAATCTGTAGAATTGATTCACACATTTTACATATGCTCATTATCATCCCCATGTATTTGAAATTGAATTGTATTTGCTGCAATACACATTACATTGTGGTTTAAGGGAAGTACTCTGTATGGGGTCTGAATTTCTACATACATTTTCTCAAAAACAATTAGTATTTATCATTTGAAAGAGATGTGAATAGATATTTCACTACCATGCAACAGAAAGGAAATTGCAGTAATATTGTGAGGATAATTATAGATCTGTGCATTATATGCAATTAAATTAAGTGATAGCAGAGTTCAATGTACCATTGCTTTAAAACTATTTTCACCAAAGTGTGAAAGTAGTGTTAAGGTGTAAAATTATTACATTTTGGACAACCAAGCAAAGTTTGATTTTAACTGACAATTCCCCCCATTTTGTTTTTAAATAGCCACCCTGTAAACAAGGAGTTTAAAAAGGCAATCCTGTAGGAAAACTGGTTCAACATTTATTGTATTAGTAAATTTTGTGTGTTTAAATCTATAGGCTGCATCTTGCTGCAGTTTGAACTCTCAATTGAATGAATTTCATTCTCATGAAGAATATTTTCAGCCCAGTATAACTGGTGTTATTCATGCTCCTGAACTTCGGTTCCAAGCCCAGGTTTGATCCAAGCATACAATCTAGACTGATACTTTAACACAATAGTGTTATGAGTTGAAGTTGCCTGTTCAGGTAGATTCCATGGCACAATACCTCAGTGATATTTCTGATGCATCCCAGCCAATGCCACTGAACACACATTAACTAGTCATTTGTTCTATTTCTGGGACTTTGCTGTGTGCAGCGTAGCTACAGAAACTGGTTAGGTGGATAGGCCATGCTAAATTGTCCCTTAGCAATTAGGTTTACAGGGATAGAGGGCCTGTGTAAGATACTCTGTAAGAGAGTTGGTGGAGACTTGATCGGCCAAATGGCCTCTTCTGCACTGTAGAGATTCTATAATTATTTTGACTCTACTTATAATTCCATACCATCAAGCAAACCACAAAGGGACTAGTCATCTGCTCGCCATTAGCTCTCAAGAAAAAATTGATGTGTATGCCACTCTTTTATCAAGAATTACATACATCAATCACTGTTACAAGTTTCAGATATTCTATCAAATACAGATGAACCTTAGGTTTCACTCGATAGATGCTGCCTGACATGCTGAGTATTTCTAGCCTTTTCTGATCTTTTTTCAGATTCCCAGCATCTGCAGAATTCTATTTTACGTCAGAGGCAGTGATGTTAGCCAATCTCGTAAAAGTCTAAGTGCCTTATATTCAGCCTACCCAAAGTGTAAATACGCAATAGCATAATCAAGGGATGTAACAATAGGACTACTGTGCAATCTGAACTGGATATCATTGCCTGAAATTTCATGGCTGTTTTCCAGATTTTCTACCAAAGCTTTGATACAAGGTCAGTGATAACCTGGAAAAATGACATGCATTGCTTTTCATGTCACTTCTAAAGAATTTCACCAATATTCTATTGAATTTATGGTGGGGAGTCCGAAAAACTGCCTGAAATTCAACCCCTTTGTGCAGGATTTTCCAGTTTCACCCATCCCAAGACCAGGAATTTCTGCCTGAGGTCAATAGACCTTTCAGTGGTCTTTCTGAAGGTGGACAGAAACATTTACTAAGACCCAAATATAAAAATAGATGATTAAGCTATTTTATTTTGTACACAGGAATGTAAATATTAATAGTCAAAGAAATTTCCATTTTCATCACATCTCATGGAATAATGGGGAAAATTAATAAGAGCCAATGCCTTTTGTTGGCTGCCATATGCGTTTTGTATTAAGAAAGAATAATTGGGCAGGTAAGGTAATAGCGGCTTGACAAAATGCTGCTAAATGCAACAAAAGAAGAGGTAGTGGATGAAGAATTTTCAAATGGCAAAATAGTTTCTCTTATCCTTGATGTTTCTTGCGTTCCTACCTGCAAGGCTGTCACATAAGTTTCAAACTGAAAGGTTGGATTGGTGTTAACAAAATGCTAAATTGCCCTGAAGTGGCCCAAGATTAGCCATGGTAAATGCGTAGGGTTACAGGGATAGCATGTCTGGGTAGGATATTCTATTAGAGAGTCAGTGGAGACTTGAAGGGCCAAAGCCTCTTCTGCACTGTAGAGATTCTGATTTTTTTTAACTATAATTATAATTCCATGCCATCAAACAATCCTCACAGAAATTAGTCATCTACTCACCATTAGCTCACAAGGAAAAATTGGTGTGTATGCCACTCTTTCATCAAGAATTACAAACATCAATCTCTGTCACAGGTTTCAGACGTATTAGGAAAGAATAATTGGGCAGGTAAGGTAATAGCGGCATGACAAAATGCTGCTAAATGCACCAATAGAGGAGGTAATGGATGAAGAATCTTCAAATGGCAAAAATGGTTTCTCTTATCCTTGATGTTTCTTGTGGCCCTACTTGCAAGGCTGTCACATAAGTTTCAAACTGAAAGGGTGGATTGGTGTTAACAAAATTCCTTAGAACTATTTGGTGTGCAGATGCTATGAAAACTTCAAACAGAATCATTATGCGATTGATCTAATTTCCCGATCATTAATAAATTTCTTCCTGGTAATTGTTATAATATTTTATGTTTTCTGAGATTGCAAGTTGTTAATTCTGAAGTTCTCACCATATTTTTTACATCTCCAGTTGTCATGTTTATGTTTCTGAATTAACCATCAGTTTAGTGCACTACTAAAAACAAGTAGCATCTTGGGTGATAATGTTTGCCTAGAACAGCAAACCTACAGTGAACAGATTGTAATGTGTTTACAGCTGAATGTGCTCAGCAGGTACTTACACTTGGGGAAGGAGCAAGCTGGTCAGTTCTGTTCTGTGGATTAGTGCAGTAAAAGTGTAGTCATCAAAAATTCATAATTTTTAATATCGTCCGGGCCTTAAATATTCAGCAATATAACACAAATTGAATCAGGTAACCAACACACATACATAGGTGCACTTGACAGCCATGTGCAAGGCCGTTTAACTCCCATTCAAACTAGTGTCTTTTCTGCAGTCTTATGGAAGGACTGTTCTCAGCCTCTTCAATTTATTCAGGTATTTCTCATAAGAACATAATAAACGTACAAAAATCTTACTAGCTTACCGATGCAGACTCAGTGGACTAAGATGGAAATCCATATAAATGGTCAGAATACAATAGAGGACTTCATGCAAAAATATTGTAATGCTACTGATGACCGTATTAGGAAAATATGAAAATTCTACAGGAATGCTGTTGTTTATTGGAGAATTGATGCTAGGAAGCACAGAGGTTAAAAGTAATGGAGCTTTATTTCCAGGGTGCTGCTCACTACATGGCTGCTTCCTCCCTCTGGCAGTTTCCCATGTTAGTGACCTATAGCATCATTCCTAATGAATACATGATTATATTAGTACACTGTTCTTAGTGCAGCTACCAAGAATCAACATTAATACATAACAAATGCCACATTTAACTCAGTGTCAGGCCACATGAGTTTCTTGGTATTTTGTTCAAAAGTAACATCTTAAGTTGCTGTGAGGGCCAGACATCATGGAAATCATGTGAAATTTTTATGAAGGATTAGTCCTGACATTTGTTTACAAGATATCTATTCCCTTTTCCCTCACATGCTCAGCTAGACTCCTTTCAAATGCATTTATGCTATATACCTTAGCCGTTCCCTGTGGTAGAAAATTCTGACTACTCACCACGCTCTGGGTAAAAAAAGCTTTTTTCTGAATTCCCTATTCAATTAACTGGTGACTATCTTATATTAATGGTCGTTCTGCTTGTTCTTCCCTACATGTGGAAATGCTAGAATGTGGAATTCTGAACACCACATGTAAATAAAACTCTGTTACTTTTAACCCTCTGTGCTTCCTAGCATCAATTCTCCAATATGCAAAGGCATTCCTGTAGGATTTTCATATTTTCCTAATAAGGGCACCAATGGAATTACAATAATTTTGCATGAAGTCCTCCATTGTATTCTGACCATTCACGTGGGATTTCCATTTTAGTCCACTGAGTCTGCATTGGTAAGATTTCAGTAGGATATTCCTCATTCAGGATAAATCCGAATAAAGTCACATCCAGGTCACACTGCAATACCATCAAATGGAGGGACATCCTCGCGTATTTTCCCATCCATTGTCACAATCTCTGGCAGGTGGGCAGCCACCAACAACGGATGGTGAGTGGAACAAAGTTCTGGCATGTCAAAGGAAAATGCCATTTTTAAAGGGCCACCAACAGCCTTCATACAGAATGCATACATAGGATGGAATTTGATGCCCTAACGTGAAATGACTTTGGAGGTGGAAGTGGCACTTCATCTGGTGGAAGGGTGCTGATTGAGGACCTGCCAGTTTCCATCTCTGCTCTGATTAGGTCCGGAGGAGGAAGGATCATAGTCAGACTCTTTGCCCCAATGTTAGTTGAGACTTTTAAGTGGACAATCAAACCCAAACTTAAAAATAGCGGTCCATAGGTTGGGGCTTAAGGGAACGGGGGGATGGGGGGAGGAGGGGGACTGTGGGTAGGTGGTGTGTCTGGATGGGAAGTCAGCCCCTGCCATTGCTGGAATAAGTGTGGAGGATGCTGGTTGCGAAGAGATGGGCTGGGCAGAAGGCTTGCCTTTGCTCTGGCTCTTCATTGAAATGAATCAAAAAATAGAATAAAACAAAAAGATCCCTCTTGCCCCTACCCTTTCATACAGTCCCTATGACTCATTCCTGTCAACATACACCCCTTCCTGCGACAAACCACCCCACTTTAATCCCCCATTCTCATTATGCCAACTCATGCCCCTCTACTCACCCCCATGGCTGCTTATCTCCTTATGGCCTCTTATACTCCTCCTACCTCCCCATGGCCCATTATAGCCCTTAAGCCAATTCATGCCAATCCATGCTCCCCACCCATACTCTTACCCCTACATATCAGCTCTTACTTTTATCCCTCCATGTTTAATATTACTTGACAGCACTTTAGCAGCTGTGATAGTTTTGATAATTCTTGACAGCTTGACAGTTCTTTGACAATTGGACAGTTTTTTTGACAGTACCTTGACAGGTGGTCAGTTATTTGACAGCTGACCAGTTCTTTGACAGGTGGGCAGTTCTTCAACAGCTCTTTGACAGTTTGTCAGATTTGAACAGCTGAACAGTTCTTTGACAATTCTTTGATTAATGGACAATTGTTTGATAGTTATACAGATCTTTGACAATTATTTGTCTGATTGGCAGCTCTTTGACAGATCTTCGAGAGCTTGACAGTTCTTTGACAGCTTGACAGTTCTTTGACTGATGGATAATTCTTTGACAGCTCTTTAACAGCTTGTCAGTTATTTGGCAGTTGGACAATCCTTTGACAGCTTGCCATTTTCTTGACAGCTTAACAGTTCAAATGAGTTTGTGTGTAAAAAATGCATATTCATATTCACTTTTAACAATCCCAAATGCTCCTTACCTCTCCCAAATGTGTCCTGAGGCCAGATAAAATGGATTGCCTTACCTCTCCAAAAAGATATCATGGCTATCCAAATGAATTCACCATGTTCAGACTTGTTCAAATTTGTAAACTTAGGATTTCATACTCCTGACCTATCTAAATCCCACTTCAGTGGAGGAAGCTGGTGACTTACATGGCCAGCTGTCTCTGTCAGCACACATATATGAAACCTGGCCTGACTCCATTCCCACCCCCATGTAAGTGGAGCATAGCATGTTCAGGGGTGGATTTACAATCTTTGGCCATGTCCACAATTGTTGCTATGACAGAGAGCCCCTCCACTGTGAGGAAAATCTGCACTTATGAGTTAATGAATCTCATTGAAACATTGTCTCTTACCAATCTTCACCTTCCAAAATGTAACTCCAACAGGAACAGCCTCAATGGCAGTCCACCTTGCAGGGTTTCTCATGTTCTGGGACTCTGTTCCCCTGGATTTCCAACTCTGCATTCCAGCACCAACTTACAAGGACAGCTTCAGATCCTCTGCCATGCCAGGCAGTATACTACTGCTCCAAAAGGCTTACTTTGACCCCAATGACCCACAGCACAAAGCCGCCAACCTTCTGTTGCTTTCTTTGATTACCGGTGCTTCTTCTGGGCCCTCACCACTTGAAGAGTGCCAACTGCAGCCTTTTTCTGCATGGGACTTCTTTCTCTGCTCCTTTACAGAAGGATCTAGGTAGGCTGGGCGAATGGGCCAGGAACTGGCAAATGGAATTTAATGTTGGCAAGTGCGAGGTGGTCCACTTTGGTAGGAATAATGGTAGGAAGGATTATTACTTACGTGGAGAAAAACTGCAGCAGGCGACGGTGCAGAGGGACCTCGGGGTCCTTGTGCATGAGTCGCAAAAACCCAGCTTGCAGGTGCAACAGGTAGTCAGGAAGGCGAATGGGATGCTGGCCTTCATCGCGAGGGGGATTGAATATAAAAGTAGGGAGGTCTTGCTGCGGCTGTATAGGGCTTTGGTGAGGCCGCAGCTGGAGTACTGTGTGCAGTTTTGGGCGCCGTACTTACGCAAGGATATTTTGGCCTTGGAGGGAGTGCAGAGGAGGTTTACTAGGCTGATGCCGGAGTTGAGGGGATTGAGCTATGAGGAGAGGCTGAATAAATTAGGCTTGTACTCGTTAGAGTTTAGAAGAATGAGGGGAGATCTCATTGAGACGTATAAGATGATGAATGGGATGGATAGGATAGAGGTGGAGAGACTCTTCCCGCTCAGAAAGGATAGTAGGACTAGGGGGCACAGCCTCAAGATAAAGGGGGGGCAGTTTAGAACGGAGTTGAGGAGGAACTTCTTCACTCAAAGGGTGGTGAATCTCTGGAATTCTCTGCCTGTTGAAGTGGTGGAGGCTGCCTCGCTAAATATTTTTAAGACGCGGGTTGATGGGTTTTTGATATGAGAGGGGATTAAGGGTTATGGGGAGAGGGCGGGAAAGTGGAACTGAGCCACGACAGATCAGCCATGATCTTATTGAATGGCGGGGCAGGCTCGAAGGGCTAGTTGGCCTACTCCTGCTCCTATTTCTTATGTTCTTTCTTCTTAACTGCGATCTTTGCCTGTCCACACTCCGGGACTCTTTCCTGGTTGCTGCACTTAGTTGCTGGCCCTATTTTCATTTTGTGCAGGTGCAATTGGCCCATCCTAAGCCAAATGGACTACAAAAACCTTCTCCCAGCCCACGCATGCATAGAAACACCTGAGGCCAGCCAGGAGTTGTAGTTCTTGGCTTCCACTCACCAATATGATAAGTTTGAAGTTGTAACAATCCTTTAAATATATCTTTCCTATTCATTATATGATTTCAATTTAGGTAAAGTAAGCCTTACATATATAATATAGACTAAAATAAAAGAGAAGTAAGGAAATAATACCAAATGCCAGCAAATCAGAAGTATTCCTTTGTCCACTTCACTGGTCTTAATGCCTTTAAGGGACATGCAGTTGAAAAGCTTTTTGTTACAATACGTTGAAGGCAGTTAAAATGAATCAATTTGTTGAAATTACCCCTTACTCAAAGTAATTTCTTGCCAACATCTTGAAACTATTGTAATTCACAATTATCCCCACAGGACTGTACAGGTTACTGAAAGTAATACGCTGCGAATGTTAAGTCTATTGAGCTTATTGGAAGAAAAGTAAGTTAATGGAAATAAGCAGGAATATAAGGAAGGAAGCAAAAAGCAGAGACAAAATGAAAGTAGTTCAGGCTAAATTGCCCAAATTGTCAGTAGTTATTGGGAAAATGTCAAGATTTCCTGGCATCCCTGTATTTTTATATTTACAATGTTGTCACTTTCGAACAACTGTTAACATTCACACTTGTAGTTGATTTTTTCCTCAAAATTAGTCTTGAGACAGAGTCCCCAGTCAATAAGACAACACGATGACACAGTGGTTAGCAGCGCTGCCTCACAGTTTTAGATACCTTGATTTGATTCCAGCCTTGGATGACTGTCTGTATGGAGTTTGCATGTTCTGCTCATGTCTGTGTGGGTTTCCTCTGGGTGCTCTGGTTTGCTCCCACAGTCCAAAGGTATGCAGGTTTGATTGATCAGCCATGCTAAATTGCCTCTTACTGTCCCAAGATGTGAAGATTAGGTTGTTTGGCCATGCTAAAGTGCCCCTTAAAAGGGAGGTTAGCAGGATTATGGGGGTAGGGCCTGGGTAGGATTGTTGTCGATGCAGACTTGATGGGCCAAATGGTCCCCTTCTGCACTACAGGGATTCTATGATTCTATGAATAGTTGTCCTATCCTCTTGCGGGCTTGTGACCATGTGACAGTGACTTGAACGTGCCACTGACAGTAAAGGATACAATAATACATTTGGATGGAATGAGCAGGAATGAACTCATTCCCTTCCCGGAATTATTGAATGGAATTATGTAAAACTAAAGCATATATTGCCAAACTATTCCAATTTGAAATTCAAAACTGAATATTTGACTATTTTGCCATTGAACTTCTGTAAAATGAGAGAGATAAATCTATATAGAAAATAAAAACTTAACTGAATTAATGCAGCATTTTTTTTATCCAAACCAAAATAATTTCAAAGACTTAAAAACGTGACAAAAACAATGTGTGGAGAATCACCAGACTGAATTCACCACGCGCCTTGTCATCATACCATGTCCATTCGCCAAGTTGGCATACCCGCGCACGGACACCATAATCACCAGTTCTTTTCACCATGAAAAACTAAATGAGTTACACAATTTATACATACTCGCCATAAACATAAAAGTGATGTCTTCACCCAAATCTTTGTTAACATATTAGAATTTTTGGCTTTGTGTGGTGAGATTATAATTTTGATGTTTAGCTGGCTTGGAATTTAAAGCCGATTGTGCAAATTAACACTTCAAAGAACAACAAGAACAAAGAAAATTACAGCACAGGAACAGGCTCTTTGGCCCTGCAAACCTGCACCAACCATGCTGCTCAATTGAATTAAAACCCCGTATCCTTGAGGAAACCATGGGCCCGATTTTACCATTGCATCACACCCATTTTTGGGCACGAAAATGTGGTAAAGTTGGGCATGAGGCCATTAACACGATCCGCGCCGGCATCCGCACAGATACTCACTTTACCAAGGCCCAGGAATGGCCGCGATTTGATTCGCGCCTCAAACGAGTGCAACGGCGATTTAAATATATTTGCATGCATTTAGATTAAATTAATGAACTGCCTGCCCAACTTTACCAGCATTTCCCCCTTTACTGTCGTGTTCATGCATCCAGATTCAACACAAAACAGACATGCTCAGCAAAAAGTCTGTTTTGGGCGCTCCAGCTGTTGAAAAGGCAAGTTCAGAGCTTCCAACGGCTCTCTGACTCAGATCAGTGGTAGGGGGTATGAAGGCAGGTTAGGTCATTCTCTGGTTGGGCAGGAGGAGGGAGGGGGAGGCAGGTCAGATCATTCTCTGGTGGATGGGGGGAAGGGAAGACAGGTCACTCTGTGGTAGGGGTGGGAGGGCAAAGGGAGGCCCATTTGTCGTCTGGTGGAATTGGGGAGGGAGGGGAGGCAGGCCCGATCATTCTCTGGTGGGGGGAGAGGAGGAGGCCGGTCAGGTGTATCTCGGGGGTGGGGGGGGGGGAAGAGGCCATATCGTTCTCTGATTGGAGAGGCAAGAGAGGCCAGATGGATCTTGGGGAGGGGAGCAGGGGGGCAGGGGAGATCTTCTGCCAATCAGTGCGCGATCGGTGAGAGGAAGGGGACAGGGGGTTACGATTGGTCTGGGTAGCGGGAGGGGGTGGATAAAGGGGATAGTTATGTTGTAGGGGTGGGGGTGATGTCTGTGGGGGCCATCGCTCCTGCTTTTTGCTCCTGAGCTGCTTTATTCACTTTTTGTGACCTGGGAGCGATGTGACAGCTGCGCGATTTTCAATTTTTTTTCTAACTGTGCATGTGCAGTTCAGACCTCCGATCATTTCGGGTGTGCTAAGCCCACCCACAGCACGATTCAGACTTGTGATTTTTTTTCAGGCTAATTGTATATGGGGGTGCCTGAAAGCAGATTTCCAACTCAGATCTGAATTACACCCAGATTCAGAACTTAGAATGAAAATGGTAAAATCAGGCCCCACATCCCTCTATTCCCACCCTATTCATGTATTTGTCAAGACACCCCTTAAAACTCACTATCATATCTGCTTCCCCAGCAGCAAGTTCCAGACACCCTTCATGTCTGTGTACAAGACTTGCCTCGAACATCATTTCATCCAGTCATTTGATACTTCTCTGTTATAAAGTGTAGGTTATTAATATATCTCTTTGAAATACAGGCATTATACTGCAAAAGAGTAACTTCAAATTTACCATATTGAATATTTAGGAACACAATAAAGCTACTGAGAAACACACTGTCGCTTTAATCGCAAAGTGACATTGTCAAAACACTAGTTTTGAGGCAGACTCAGTGCCTGAACCACCAGGTACAGTTTTCTTTCAAATTCCTGTTGAAATGCCTCTTTCTCTTCCAGAGGAACCTTAATGTTATGAATTGTGCTGGGTTTTGGTATATTTAAATAAAAGGGAAAGTGAGTCTCAGGGTTTAGGAGGCCAAAACACTCCTGCTTCTTCTAGCCCTTCATGCAAAGTATCAGTTTAGCTTAATTAATTTTTTTTGGTCCAGGTATTACACTCTCTGTCCTCATTATAGGAAAGCCACAACAGCTTCCCTGTTCGGGTTAGGGTTAAACTGTAATCAGAGGCTGATAACTACATCAAACCCTGATCTGAATACTGATAGAAGGATTGCGTCAGCTTCAGGCAGTGTCTTTGTCACCTGCACTAGGCGATCAGGATAAAATGGAAATCAGCCAGGTTTAGGCAGGATTTTAACTGCCCACTGTTCAGGTTTCCCCATGCAGTAAGAATCAGAATAATCCCTATTTGCCCAGTGGGAGAAGCATTTTTCTAAAGGCACTTTATTATGATTAATTTTTAAAGAGTTATTATTTTAAATGTTTTTTAATATGGCCATAAACAAGCTGAAAGTAAATTGGACCTCCATGGCAGTTTATTTGTCAGTGCAATTATAAGACACAGAAACGTTACATCAAACGCTTTGGAGCAATTGTTATCTTCCACAAGGCATCCTCAGAACAGCAAGAGGAGCATAATGGAATTGAAATTCTGAGCAGTTAAGTTAGGAAGGAGGCGGTCATTGGCTGTCCTGGTGGCGACGTCTCTAATTTTTGCAAGGGAAGGAAGAAATCCAAGTAAAATACACAGAATTCCTTCAGTGCAGAAAGAGGCCATTCAGCCCATTTAGTCTGCATTGACTCTCACAAAGGCACAGCTCACCCAGACCCAAAACCCATCCCATAACACCGTGCATTTATCATGTAATCCACCTAACCTACACACCTTTGTAACCGAGAGGCAATTTAGCACGGCCAATCCACCTAACCTGCACATCTTTGGACTATGGGAGGAAACTGGAGCACCTGGAGGAAACCCACATTGACACAGGGAGAATGTGCAAACTCCACACAGTCAGCCAAGGCCAGAATCGAACCTGGGTCCCTGGCATTGTGAGACAGTAGTGCTAATCATTGCAGTACCACGCCCCCTCTCATTCCATTTTGATGGAAGGAAATGTCATTTCCTGAGGTCTTTGACTTGATTGAGGCCTGAAATAGTTTTCCGTTCTCATCTCTCAAGAATTTCTGCACCTTTAAATTCTTGGCTGTTTGTTTTGGTGCTGTAACATGGATGCCGTTCAGTGGAGGGAATTCTTCCCCACAGCCAGGGAGCGTAAAAAATCTGCCAATGGTTCCAATGTATGAAGCACATTTACAGATCACACCTGTCATTCTTAAGGAGCATTTTCTACATCTGTCAGCTTGTATTACGTTTTATTCCATTTTTTTTACTCAGCTTTTACCCCAGTATGGTACAGACAGGTAAAGAAATGCATCTGAATCCTGCCAGCTGTATTTGTGTGAGAAGACACTGTTTTTAATCCTACAACTGGGTGTTTATTGGATGCTGTTACAGGAGTAGCATTTTTAATATCCTTTGCTGCAGTATATCTTCCAAGGATTTTGAATAGAATATCTGTGGGTAACTGCCTCCTGTCAGCAATCTGTCTGCAGCAGACCACAGTGCAGGGAAATAACATTCTTTTTTGAATCTCACATGATGGTGTCATACATCTGAATAGAATTATTTAACCAGTGTGGTAATGTGATTAGAAAATGCAACTTACATCGGAAACATTTCTGGAATCATTCTACATGTAGCATATGGCTGCTGTGCAATATTGTAGAGGGACCTCATGGTCAGAGTAAAGAGCAACAGGAAGCATGGATATAGAACTTACGGAAGCTTGCTATGTAAAAAGACCACACAATAACCTATATGATTTATTCACAGACCATGCATAACGTCTTCTTTCACTTTTCTTTCCAAGTTAACTAATTGGTTGAGGGTATGTTTCTGCTTGCTTGCCTGCCAAAGGAAATCAAGTGAAACTCGAGAATATTTATCTGGTCTTACACCCTTCATTATTTCTCTCTGGCCTGTAGATTTTCCTGTGGCATGGTATTCTACCATTCCATGCGTTCCAGGATCGCTGTGCTAGAAAAGCATATTGTCTACACTTAATTAATCCTGCAGCATTAAAATTGAACCACTTTTGAAAAATGTTCCTTGATACAACATCTGAAAGACATGCCGGATGGGTGCATTGACCCAAACAGGGGCCAGACTGTGGTGACTAGGGGAATTTCTCAGTAACTTCATTGCAATGTTAATGTAAGCCATACTTGTAACTAATAAGTAAACTTTAATTTATTTTTACTTTATTAAGGAATCCAAAAATTTGATGAAAATGTGTATGGACCATGTGCCTACCTCTGACATGGAAGCAGTAAAGAAAATGGGCAATTACTTTGAAATGTCTGTAGAATCTGTAATTGTTTTTAAGAATGTTTGAAAGGGACTTTAAAGGCTTTGCATCAATTGTAAAAGGATCATTTGTAATTTTTGTGAATAATAAGAAATACTGAGCCATGCAACCCTTACACTGGAAGCAGTACCAACAGGAAGACCGTCCTCATGTGTGCGGAATGAGGATGATCTCAACAGGGATCTTGGGTTCATGTCGCACTATCTGTAACCCCCGTGACTTGCCTGGGTTTGCAAAACCTCACTTACTGTACTGTCTGGAGACAATACACATCTCTGTAACCTGTGATCAGTGCTCCTTCCACTCACATTGTCAGCCACTTCAGGTCTTGAACAGCAGGTTAGGTGTAAGGATTCGCATTCTAATCAGTAATCTCTAAACTGTCTGTGCTTTATATGCTCTGTCTGAGGCCAGAACTCTCCATTCACCTGACAAAGGGACTAACCCCAAAAGCTTGTGAATCTATTATCAAATAAATCGGTTGGACTAAAACCTGGTGTTGTCAGACTTTTTACTGTGTTTACGCCAGTCCAACGCCGGCATACCCACATCATGACCACTGGGAGGACAGTCCAATGATGTGTGGGTTAGGTGGATTGGCCTTGCTAAGTTAACCCATTGGTGTCAGGGGGACTAGCTAAGATAAATGCATTGGGTTATGGGGATAGGGCCTGCATGGGATTGTGGTTGGTGCAGACTTGATGGTTTGAATGGTCTCCTTCTGCATTGTATATGATTCTATTCTAACCAAAAATTGTTTATCCCAAAGTGAGTGAGCTTCCAATGGATGCAGCCAATTCGGTGGGAAACCCACCCATGAGATTATATCAATTCCTCAAGTTAAAATCGTCCAGGACTGTTTCCAGGTGTAGGAGCTGTATGATATATTGATATAGAAAATTACCCACCCAAAACCAAAGTGGAGTTAAAATTGAGGCCATCTGTTTCTTTAATTTGGAAGCGACCATTACCAAGGCAACAGAAATCATATGGAATGCCCATTATCAAAACAACCAATGTTACATGTCAGACTGAAAATAAAGAACGACTGATGATGTTATAAATTGCAGTTCCACTAGTTGAAACTATTTCACCATAAAATCTATTTACAAATCTTATTGAATTAATAACACAACTGAAGCATCGGGAAAAATGACTCATCTGCAATAAATCTAACTGTCAAGGTCTTACATCAATAAATCTGTTGCTTGTTTCTTCAGTATATCTGTGGTGACATTTGGAAAAATATCATAAATAGATATTTTCTGGTGGGGGAGGGGAGACATGTACAGAAAGAATGATAAACAGATTGTTATCCTAATATAAGAGCAGTGAAGATGACATTTCAAATAAATAGAGTAGGTTCATTCTTTTTTCAAATCCATGGCTGGAATTTTACTACCACGGGAATCAGAGTGGGCGAGGGTCAGACAATGGAAATGTCCATTGAACTTGGGTGGGATTTTATGGTTTAGGGATGAGCAAGACCATAAAATCTTGGGGTTTTTTTTATTCATTTGTGGGACGTGGGCATCAATGTCTGGCCAGCATTTGTTGCCCATCCTTAGTTGCTCTTGTTTGGAGGGCAGTTGAGAGTCAACCACATTGCTATGGGTCTGGAGTCACATGTAGGCCGGGCTAGATAAGGATGACGGATTTCCTTCCTTAAAGGACATTAGTAATCCAGGTAGGTTTATCTGACAATTGATAATGGTTATACGGTCATCAGTAGATTCCTAATTTCAGATATTTTTTATTGAATTCAAATTTCACCATCGGGATTCGAACAAGGGTCCCCAGAACCTTAGCTGAACTCCTGGATTAATAGGTTGGCTATAATACCACTAGACCATTGGTTCACCATTTATTTAGTTAGCAGCAGCCATTCTGCCCCTCGAATGTAGCTAAGAACATCAGAAACAGGAGGAGGAGTAGACCACTTGGTCCTCAAACCTGTTCCGCCATTCAGTGCCAATTGGTTGATCTTCTGCCTCAATTCCACCTTCCTGCTCACTCCTCTTATCCCCTGATTCTCAGGGACCAAGAATTCACCCCATCCCATCCTAAATACATTCTAAAAAATAGTCCCTAGAGTAGAGAATTTCAAAGTTTCACATCTCTTTGAGTAAAGGCATCTTTCCTCACTCAATCTTAAATGATTGGTCCCTTGTCCTGATACTGTGCCTCCATGTTCTGGATTCCCCAGCCAGAAGAAACAACCTCTCAGTGTCTAACATAACAAGTTCCTTCAGCATTCTGTATATTTCAATGAAATCACTTCTCATTTATTTAAACTCCAGAGGATATGGACCCAATTCATTTAGTTTTCTATCATAGGACAACTCTCAACCCAGGAATTAATCTAATAAACTTTTGTTGTACCATCTCCAAGGCAAGTACATTGGCAGGAATTCTCTAATGTCATATGCCATAGCCCCACACCAGTAAGAACTGAGAATTTGGTGCTGAACCAAATCTCCATTCACAGCAATGGGACCAGAGAATCCCAGACACAAATGAGGTCAGAGAATCTGGCCCATCATTCCTTACAAATGGAGATTAAAACTGTACACACTGTGTTCTAGGCTGAGATAGATTTGTATTCAATGAGGGAATTAATGGTTATGGGGATAAGGCAGGAAAGTGGAGTTGAGGCTTATCATATTAGATCATTCATGATCTCATTGAATAGCAGATCAGACTCAATGTGCTAAATGGTCTAATTCTGCTCCTACGTCACATGTTCTTGTTCCATTGTGGTCTCACCAAAGTGCTGTACAATTGTAACAAGACTTTCTTAATCATGCATTCCAGTTCCTTTCCAATTAACATTGACAAGATACTTGACAAATTGCTTTCTATGTTGCTGGCTATTGGGACTGGATTTTTGCTACCAAGGCAGATGGGTAACTTGACTCAGGACATTCCCTAGGCTCCGCAGTAAGTGCCCTGATGGACCCAATTTTCATCTGGGCAGATGGTGGGACAGACTCAGATCCCACGAGCAATTCAGAGGTAGCCAAAATTATATATAACTGTAGCAAACCTATAAAAGTATCAAACAACCATACCTCTAAAGTATTTATAACGTAAGTGTTAAGCACTTGACACCTCTTTATCTTGTGCAAATAAACATTGAGCCATTGACAAAAGAGATCACAGAAAAATTAACTTATGATAACAAGACAAGGATGTCAGTCAAGTAAGATCAACATTGCATTGCACCTGCGTAAACATAATCACTCCATAATCTTATTATAAATGTCTGGGCACTCATCTAAGCATGCATAGTGAGGGCCCACAACTGCCTCTCTACTCTCCCTTGATCAATTCCTGTAACTTTTTGGTACATGGAGTGAGATCTTTCAGCCAATTTAAGCAATTCAACTCAAGTTTCAAAGACTTTCCTTTCTTCCTGGCAAACCTCAGATGCCTCCGCTCACTTGTGTGATTACTGAGGACTTCCAATTCCCTGCCAACTCCTAGATAATTACATGGTGTCTATCCATATTAGACCCTCAACATGCTTCATGCTGCTTTAAAAGATGTGGGCCTGGTTTGCTGTCAACACCCATTTCTGCACTGCAGGAAATGCTGCATTGTAGAAATGGAGGAGGCGGGGAGGACCTCATTGTGAACCTGCTTCTGGGTTTGGCAAAACTTGCCATAAACAGGTCCAGGCAGTGGGTGGCAGAGGGGTTGTCTGATTGGACTGTCTGTTCTCCACCATGGCTAAATTTGCAACCGGAAGAGGGAACATGTGGTGGTCCAAGGGCAATGTTTACGCCTTCCATGCTCACTGGGTACTGCACAGATCGGGGTGCATTACTGATCCATTTAATCACATTTTGCTTTGATGTTTTAAATTTCCTTTGTTTGGGGCAGTTCCCCTCCTTTTGGGAGCTGCCCATTTTAATTTGTCCCCTCGTTAATTTGATTTAGTTCACTTGGCTGGCCAAAAAGATTGGAAATGGAGGAGGGACTTCAGTTCAGCATCCATTCTGTTTGCCATTCCACCTCTGTTCTGTCCCAGTTTGTGATTATAAAATCCAGCCCCTGCATTTTCACCAATGATTGTGCAATGCTTTGTAAATACTGCACAACCATTTCTCTTGCTCCCGTACATATGCACACAATTACATCATCAGAATATTCTTAACTGATAGTTCATCAATTGTATTTCTTATTCGCCACTAAGAAGCATCCATTGATAGATGTCATGGACAGATGTATTGAGAATTATATGAAAAATACTTAAATAAAACTAAGATTTCCTTTGAGAATAGGACTATTTGCCTGGCATTTTGTAGATGGATCCAATGTGCGAGCTGTGCTTTTCCCTAACTTTGAGCAGTTGTGGAGTACTAGAAAGTGGAAACTGAGGTAGTAAGGTACACCTGTCAAATCTACCACAAAGATATTGCACCAGAATTCTCCTAAAAAAAACCATTCCCCATTAACAGCTGCCCAAAGTCACCATGGTCAATATTTTTATTTAATTACCCCAACCTACAATAAAAACCACAAATCCAAATTGACCATGATGTAGGTGACCATATGAGCATCTCTGGCATACCAGGGACAAACGCCACACTGTGGAGGTCATTTTGTTTGCAGGAGTTGATGATTTTAAAGGTGTGTGCCAAAAAAATTGCAGTTTTGGACTGGTGGTTTTGGATTTTGCTATGGGAATTCCACTATTCCTATGCTTTGAAGCTGAGGAGGAAAAGAATTAATCAATCTGCGCATTGAAAGATTAATTATCAGGTGGTATTAAGTTATCCTTCCCTTTGTGGCTATGATTGTAATGCAGTTAATTTGATATTTGTTAAGTTGCTTTTATTTCTGATTTACATAAACTAAATAATGTTTCCCTTGCCTTCAAATATATCTTGTGACAGAACAGTTTTGATTAAAAATGTCACAGAGATTTGTAGTCCATTACAGTTAAATATGGGCAGACATCAGTAAGGGCTAACTCATCCAAAACACATTGCCCTGCAACAAACATTAACCTAAATAGATTAATATTAGAATGTAATAAAAACAAGAAACAAACCCCAAAGTTATGAATAGACACACACAGACATTAAAATTTATAAATAATTTAACCCTTATCAATAAATACTGAAAAAGTTTCATCGTGATCTTGTTATAGTAATTCATTTTAGGGCTTCAATTTCAAAAGGGGGCGAGCATTTAGAATTGCATTCTCAGAGGATATCATTGGATTCCAATGACTTCGGAATGAGGTACAATTTCCAAAAAGAGGGAAAGGTGGGATCCAGGAAGTCATGCCGTTCCAATTAAAGGCCCATTACACACCTTTAGGAGCTGGTTATTGGGCTAGAGAGAGAATCAGAAATCATCAAACTCAGACTGTCCAATACATGTTGGGTTGGAGACTGGGAGCTACAAAGTCCAACAGGAACGTTGCTGTGTGACTGAGCACAGTACCACCTACCTGGCTGTTTGGTCAATTCTCCAAGTGCTCAGGCTTTTGGTTCTCCAAATCCCTGTCTCCTCCTTTGTATGGGTCCTGTCATGGCCGCTGCACATCTTTGAGCTCCAACAGGCAACTCCTGTCTCTTTGTAGAGCTTGGCACCGCTAATTGGCCACAGAGCTTGCCTATGGGTGAATAAAGGCAGAAATTTTTGAATAGTGCATTGTGTGAGTGATACAAATGTGGTAAGAATTCAGGACCTGAAAATCATCTGGGCATCAAGCTCTCAACCTCAATATGAAAAACAAGGCCCTTGAGTTTCAAATCAATTTTAAAACGTGCTAAATATTTTACTTTTGGTTGGAAAATATTATTTTTCACAAAGATTTAACCCTTTCATATCCATTTATTTTCCAATATCTTCCGGGTAATCTGAGTGTCCTATCAGCATTCAGAAAACAATAGCTTGAGTGCTTCAATTGTGCAGCATGATATATAACATGGGGAAGCCTCCTGTATGACGTTAAAAGGTAAATTCAGTTAGATTACTACTTTGGACCGTATACCAGTCATTGCAGCTGTTAATGAAAATTTGTTTATGAAGACCCAACCTACAATGATATCTGTCCCATTCTATGACTGCCAGCTTTAAAGAAATACTGAATTTAAAGGGAGGACAAGATTTTCCAGCCGCACTCTTCCCAAGACAAGAAAATCCCCCCGATGTCAACGAATCTTTGCGTGGTCTGTCCTGCCTGCTACGATTCCCATGGTGGGCGGGAGGGGAAAATTCCACCCAGAGTGGTATGCAACCATATTTTATATCAAAAATTACTTCATTTGCTGAAACTCCAGATAAGTTTTTAAAAAATGAACCACAACATTTTAATTAGCTCCTAAGATGGTCCAATGTTTACATATATGCACTCTACAAATTACAAAGCTATGAACAAGGAGCTGGGCTGTCTAGAAGTAGTCCACCAGAGACAATCAACTTAGATAGATATGAATGACCCATCTCCTGAATCATTCAGAAAACATCCATACTAAACCAATGTATTCAGCTGAGTGTGGAGCAAGACATCAGGCTGAATTACTTTGGACAATCAACTCTGGCTGAGAAAGGGACTCCACCAGATAAAATCCAATCATTTTCAATTAAAATCTTGGAATCAACTTCTTATGACCATGATTAGGTAACTGGCCAGTTTGTGAAATGATGTGATGAGTAAGTTAACCCTATTTGCCTGTGAAGAAACTGCTCCAGATACACTTAGCATGAGACCAGAAAGACGCTGATTTGGCATTCTCTCTCCAGCCATGTTGCAGATTTGTGCCTTATCTCTTTTTTGACCAGACATACGCACCAGGGAGCATCTTAAACATCAAGCATCAATTCTTCTCAAAAGAAAGGACAAAGTTGTCCAACAGTATCGTTAAATTGTCTTGATGCAGAATCAAGAAAGACCACTGAGGTAAGAGTGACATCATCCAAGCCATCAATTTACAGAATCTGTATACAATTGAATTTGTTTGGACTTTAAAGTAATTGAACCCACCCTTTCTTTCTGAAACTTACTTCTGTGTAAGTGTTTGTGCAAAGTCATGAATGGAAGTTTAAGTGAGAATTGGAGTATTTTTATTATTTTGTTTAGAGTTGATATTAAGTACAATAAATTCTATTCCCTTTGCTTTTGAAAAGGAAATGTGTCAGTGTATGTTTTTTGTGGCCACAGCACTTAAACAGTTAAAGAGTCAGTGAATTAGAAAGCAAATTCTTTCAAACTACCTCTTGCGGTCAAACGAGGAGTGGAAAGAGAAGGATGCCTCTTATTATCTGACAATAGCAAGTGTAAGTGAAAGAGTTGTTTATATTAATAATCAAAAAGTTAGTAACCAAAAAGAATAATAGATTATTATTAACCAGGTAACATTTAAAACAAAGAAAGCATGATGCTTTGTTCCTCTTAAATAATTTGTGTAGCTTACAGTTAACAGCTTCATCCAAAGATATCAAAAAGCGGCATAGTGGTTAGCACTGCTCTTTCGGGGACCCAGGTTCAATTCCAGTCTCGAGTGACTGTCTGGGTGGAGTTTGCACATTATCTCTATGTGTGCATGGATTTCCCCCCACTGTTCAAACATGTGCAGGTTAGGTGGATTGGCCATGTTGAATTTGTGTTGGGGATCAGAAGGGTAAGTGTGTGGGGATAGAATCTGGGACTCTGGGCTTGATGAGTCAAATGGCCTTCTTCTGCACTGTAGGGATTCCTTAAAAGGGATTTACAAAAGTTTCAACAGTTTTTTTCCATAAAATGTGGAAGAATTGTAAATGTCTAGTGTAACAGAAAACCAAACAGAAGTAGCAAATAATTGCCAGTTAATGGCACCGATTAGACATGTTTTAAAAAGTTGCAGGTGTTTGAGCAAAACGATTGAATAATTGAAATTGTCAATGGCCCTACAATATATGAGCAAGCTCATGGCGAACTCTAGGTAAAATAAAACCATCATCAGTCAAAGAAATTAGGATCACATCATGCTAATGAATAAGGCTATTTTGAGCCACTAAGACCAGAAAACACTGATACTCAGAAAGTATATAAATTGTTGGGCAATGCTTCCTGAATGGCTCTGAAGTTTGATATGCTTCACTAAATTTAAATGTAGTCAAAATTTATTTCTGCTAAATAGCTATTATGTATATTTCAATCCATAGCACTTTGTTATTTCCCACTAATTAGTAGCTATAAATGAGAATCACTATAAATGCAATATATTAAGCAAAATTGTCGCAAGTTTTTTCTCCTCTAATATTTATTTTAATTATGCAGCTCACAAAATGTGAGGTTCAATCATTCAAAGGTCTAGATTTTTCAAAAATAGAAACTGTTAAAATATGCGCCAGTATCTTTCATGTCTAATTAACCTATTTCCATCTGTTCCTAGTTTTCCTCTGAATGTTGAGGTCATTCAAGGTCAGGTTCAGTGTCACAAATGATTGACAGTCAATCTTCCTTCACACTGATGAATGCCTGTCTTTTGGGATTAAGGGCAGGATAAGGTCAGAACCTATTCTGATCCCAATTTAGAAGCGGTTCCTCTCAACATTACAGGAAATACTCTGACAGTTACCTTATTTCTCTGGAAAAAAAATGAAAATATTGATACCTACAGCCATTAATTTTTTCCTTAGAAAGGCTATTGGGCCCCAAGATTGATCTCTACTATTAACAAGTTCCAAAGCATTAACTGCAACTTCCTGCCAACAGGAATGTAGCCAACTCCCTATCAATTATAACAGCTCCTCAGATGACATTGCACAATTCTGTCTTGTACAGTAACTCATTATGGCAACCTTATCCAAGGCTTTTTGGAAGTCAAGTAGATAATGACTAGCAGGATCCCTTGTCCATTAAATTCCTAAAAACAAATCTCATAGATCTGTTACTCAAGGTGTCATTGCGACAATGATGTTCAACACCTGTGATGATATCTTGCCCATCCAGATTATCATAGAGAGCAAACCTAATGATCTGGCATCTTATCAATGATTGATGCCTGACATAAGGGCCTGAAGTTCCCTCCATCTCACTTGTCACCCTTTTTCAAAATTAGCACCCACATGAATATCTTTCTGATCCAAACAAATAATTCTTCTCTCTGGTGAGCTATTGAAAATCATGCTTTCAAATTGCTGTAGCTCCTCAATTATTCTTGATTGTGTGTCATCCAGATGCACAACACTTGTAGATATATACCTCTTTTGTTGTAATATTTCCAACAATCAAGTTGACAGCACCACCCATGACTGGCATCACCCACAGGAGTGTAAACTGGTACAGAGTGATTAGTGAACACCTCTGCCATGCCCTTACATTTCTCTTGAATGCATCTTAGGGTATCCCCAGTACTCCAAAGCAATTTTTAATGGTTCTTTGACTCCTAATGCCACAACGTAAAACCTTCGTCATCATTCCTGTAATTATTAACAATCTCTTTTCCTGTTAATTTCTAAGCTGATCCATACATTCTCTTATTAGTCTTAATTGTGCATTCAATGTATTCTATTTTCTCTTGAGTTGCTTTCCATAACCCATAGAAGTGCTTTTCTTTCAATCTAATTTGTATCTATACATTGTGGGTAGCATGGTGGCGCAGCGGCTAGCACTGCTGCCTCACAGTACCAGGGACCTGGGTTCAGTTCCCAGTTTGGGTCACTGTGTGTGTGGAGTTTGCACATTCTTCCCGTGTCTGCGTGGGTTTCTTCTGGGTGCCCTGATTTCCTCCCACAGTTCAAAGATGTGCGTGTTAGGTCGATTGGCCATGCTAAATTGCCCCTTAGTGTCAGCGGGACTGGCTAGGGTAAATGCATGGGATTTATGGGGATAGGGCCTATGAGGCATTGTGGTCAGTGCAGAATCGATGGGCTGAATGGCCTCCTTCTGCACAGTAGGATTCTATGATTTCTGATTCACTATTTTAATTTTGATATAGCTTTGCCAAATGTCAACTTTGTTAAATTGTGACAAAGGCTTTTTATAACTTCCGAATGGTTTTAATCCATTTATTCTCAGCAACTGCTTCCTTACTCATTCTATCCATGCCTCTCATAATTTTGTAAACTTCTGTTGTGTCACCCCTCAATCTTCAACATTCAGATGAAAACAAACCAAGTTTGCCCAATCTCTCCTCATAGCTAACACCCTCCACACCAGGCAACATTCTGGTAAACATTTTCTGTACCCTCTCCAATGCCTCCACATCCTTCTGGTAGACCAGAACTGAATGTAGTATTCCAAATGTGGCCTAAATAAAGTTGGATACAACTGCATGTTGTAGTTGTATCCAACTGTATTCTATTACATTGTACAAGACAAGCATGCCATACACCTTCTTGACCACCTTATGCACTTGTATTGCCACTTTCAGGGAACTGTGGACCTGAACACCTGGAGTCTCCTTTATGTTAATGCTTGTAAGGATTTTGCCATTTACTGTAAAACTCCCTCCTGCCTTCCAAACTGCATCACCTCATTTTGGAAGGCCTAATTTGTCCAGAGTAAATTCCATCTATCATTTCTCCACCCAAGTTTCCAGCCTATCTATGTCCTGCTGTATCCTCTGGCAATCCTTCTCACTATCCACAGCTCCCCAATCTTTATGTCACCCACAAACTTACTAATCAGACCACCTACATTCTCTTTCAAATAATTTACATATATTACAACCAACAGCGTTCCCTGTGGAATACCACTGGTCACAGATCTCCAGTCAGAAAAACACCCTTCCACCACTACACTATATCTTCTATGACCAAGCCAGTTCTGTATCCATCTCACCAGCTCCCATGTGAATTCATCTTCCCTATCAGCCTGCCATCAAGGACCTTAACAAAGGCCTTGCTAAAGCCCCAGAGTGCATTCTGCACCCTTACCATCCTTAGTGCTTTCTCCAAGTGATGTTCAACAGCTGAGTGAACGCAGTAGATGGTATCAAGAAGGAGGTTACCATGTCCATGTTTGACCTCATGCTGAGAGTTGATGTTGAAAACTCCCAGACCAATTCTCTCCCAACTGTGTACCCCTGTCTGCAGAATTCCCTCCCTCCCCAAGCACCTTGTCTGCAGAGTTCCCTCTCTTCCTGACCACCTGTCTGCAGAGTTACCTCTTTCCCCAGTTACCATCCCTGAGAAGCTCCTCTTTCCTCTACCCCCTGTCATTGTCCACCCCCATTCAGGCTCTGCCACCATTCAGGCCCCACGCCCTTGGAACAGTTATGGTGACCGGTTGGCATTGTCAGGGAGGTACTGCTGCACGGGCAGTGCCCAGCCCTGAACCACGACCACCAGGGGACTTCAATGGCCTCCGATCTCCCCAGTGAGGCCATCACGCCTGGTCACTGCTGATGGAGACCAGCAGTGATTCTCACCGGTGAGAAGCTCGACCAATGAGCAATAAGTTCAAGTGAAATGGGCTTTGTGTCCTTTTTGAGCACAAAGCCAATTTCACCGGCAAAACAGGGCTAGTACAATCGGGGGAGGGAAGAAACTGGTGTATTTTCACCTCTCACCCAATTGTACAACTTCACCTTGCCGAATGTCGAGAAGGACAATGTTGTAAGATCACAGCCTATGTCAGACATTTGTTTGACATGTCTGTGGGATTCAATTTTGGCACGAGCTTCCAGATGTTAGCAAGGAAGCTTTGCAATATCGACAGGTCATTGTCATTTCCAGTGCCAAGTTCGATGCTGGGTAGTTTACTTCAGTTCTGTAAACATCCTAACGGTTTGATACAACTGAGTGTCTTGCTGGGCCATTTGAGAGGATGCATTAAGAATCATAGAATCCCTACAGTGTAAAAGGAGACCATTCGATCCATTGAGGCTGCACCAACCACAATCCCACACTGACCCTATTCCCATGAACCCACACATTTACCCTACTAATCCCCTGACAGTAGGGTCAATTTAGGATAGCCAATCAACCTAACCACATTGCTGTGGATCTGGAGTCACACGTAGGCCAGGCCAGGTAATGATGGCTGATTTCGGTCATCAGGTAATGATGACCGATCGCACTCCCTCGATCTGATCACAATGCTGAGCAGTAGGAGGCCCCCCTCACCCTGGTTCAATCTCAGTCAGAGTACACAGCGGTCCTCCCTCACCCCCAATTGGGCCACCCATTCAGACCTTACCCCATAGGCCCTGCCACTTCAGGCCCTGCCCCCTTCAAGCTTCATCCCCCATAGGCCCCATCCTTGGTCCCCGCCACAGACCCTGCCCCCATATGCTCCGTCCCATAAATTCTGCTCCTTGGTGCTGCCCCAGTGGACAGTTCCAAGGTGGCCAGTGGGCATTATCAAGGTGCCAAACTGATAGTGCCAAGATGCTGGGGTGGCACTGCCAAACCAGCACTATCCAAGGGACACCCTCCTTCCCCTCAGCAAGGCTCACCCCTCTTTCCCTTGGTCTCCCAAGGGGCCCTCAATGGCCTCCAGTTCCATCGACGAGACCAACACAACTGTACCTGTTCATAGGGAGCAGGTGTTTTCTCGCCGGAGAGAACCTCTCTCAGCACAGCTATAAAGGCAAATGTGCCCGGACAACTCAGCACTGGGCTTGCTAAACACGTGCAAATAAACATCAGCGTACATTACCTTAACTTATTCAGCCTTTCACCATTCCAGGTGAGAGGCTGGCTTCGTTGGGAATCTGGCACTTGTAAAATCACCAGAGCCGAGAAATCTGGCACAATCGTGATTTCTCGGCTCTCACATGATTTTACTGGCTCATTCTGCCCATTGATGAGCACGGCAAGCCAGTAAAATCCTGGCCAATGTCTAAGAGTAATGGAGTGTGTGAGAGTGAGAGTGTGTGCAAAAGAGTGTGAAAGTATGTATGAGAGTGCAACAAAAACAGAAAAATGCTAGAAGATCTGAGCAGGTCTGACAGCATCTATGGACAGAGAGTAGAGTCAACATTTTGAGTCTAGATGACCAAGGTTGGCTCTACTCTGTGTCCACAGATGCTGTCAGATCTGCTGAGATTTTCCAGCATTTTTCTGTTTTTTGTTTCATATTCCAGCATCCACAGTATTTTGCTTTTATCTATGTGTGAGAGCAAGTGTGTGAGAGTATGTGTGAGACTGAGTGAGTGAGTGTGGGATAATTTGTGTGAAAGAATGTGCATGCAAGAAAAACTGAGAATCTGTGAGTGTGAGACAGTATATGAGTGTGTAAGAATGAGAGAACATGTGAGAGCAAGCATGTGAGGGTGAATGACTGAGTGAGAACCCTGAGACTGGAAGTCAGAGGGACACATGCAAACAGAGGCTGCTCGTGGACACACACACACACACACACACACACCAGCCTTCCTTCCCAAAAACCTATCCACTCACCAGGTTAGGAGAGGAGATCTAAAACTGAAAGGCACTCACTTCTGGGTCCCATTTTCATATTAATTCACTGAGACCAGCTTGGAATGTGTGTGTGTCTCTCTCTCTCTCTTGCTTTGCTACTTAAGAGGTTTGCTGAGTGGTGTTTTTTAATGGTCATTCTTATGAATTTCTCATTTTTTAAGAATATTCATATTTATTGCTTTGACATTTGTTTGCTCAGAAACTTGCTTTCTTTATAGCTTAACTTTTTTAAAAATTCATGTTCAATGCTACATCAAACCTGATCTCAGGCAGCTGCTTCTGGGTTTCTGGGCTGAAGGGGAATGAAAGGCTCACAAAACATTTGTTTGCTTCTTGGACACAGGAAAAGGGAGTTATTTTTCCACCAATAGAAACACAAGTGTTGGAAATGCTCAGCATATCTGGCAACATCTGTGCAGAGTAAACAGAGGTCAGTGCCCCTTCATCAGAACTATTGCGAATTGTGACAGTTGTGACCTGAATGTGTGGATTCTGTTTCTCTCTCCACAGTTGCTGTCCACTTTGCTGAGTTTTTTTCAGTATTTTCTGTTTAGATCACTCATTTGCAATACTTTACTCCCCTATCTTATGCTCGATGCTGGTATGTGTGGTTAATCTCAATTTCAAATGAGGAAATAATTATCATTCCATGCAAAGTGTAATCTTTCTGTTAACAAGTCTTGCTTTTATGGAGAGAACTGTCAAATTATTGCAGGTAAATTTGTCGATGCTAAATTACTGAAAGGTTTCTTTCATTTTTAAACTTGAAAGTAAAACCGAGAATCATGTGCCAATGGGCCAGAATTTTACCGCCCACCTGTCACAGGAATTGGAGCAGGCAAGGGGGGAGCATGGGAAGGTCCGTTGGGCAGGATTTTATGGTCTCGGGATGACCTAACCTGGAAAATCCTGCCCTATGTCACCATGACTACAAGGTATTCTACTCTTATATGGGATTGTTGTTTGCAGTGCTTGTGAGCTTCAAACCTTTAGATGTGGCTGGCCAGATACTCCATAGGACCAAGTTCGAAGAAATAGAGTGAGTTGCAAAATATGAATCACCAGGTTGTGTGTAATCGACAAGCCACTGGTTGCACAGTGTATCATACTGAAACCTCAATGGGCTTTCCAAAAACCAAGCGGTTTTGCTAAGCCTACATAAAACATTTGGATCTGACCATGACTATGGTTCCCAATCCTGGGTAGCCAATGGACCTGAGGGGGAGGATTAACATGGAGGATAAAGGCCCTGGAAACAGGAAAATCACTAGGGCCCATGAGTTCTCTCCCAGGCCCTGTCCCACAATTCTATCTGTAACATGTGACAAGTAAGAGTGTCATGCCTTCCTTCAATTTACGTCCATCATTTAAAGTGTTGCAGGAATTAGGTACTGAGCAGCAGAGTTCTACATAGATGTAACCGCAAAGTGTGAACTCTGCTTTGCCACAAAACCAAATGACTGTTTCAAGCTTCCTCCCAATAATTTGAACAAACAGCAAAAAGGCAATTTCTGTCAGTGAATTATGACTGGGGTCAAGACCGGGGGGTGAGAATTGTGATTGGAGAGAGAGGTCAAGCAGACGGAGAGTGGAGGTCAGGAAAGAAATGAGGGTTAGAGAATGGGGGGTATGGGAAGAGAAGGTGACTAGGTAATTGTCTTCTCTCAATACCTACTCTTTTCCCAAATGGCAGCTGGCTGTAGATTCCTGCACAATGTGGGGTATCTGGTGGCTAGTGTGTTTTCGTAGTCACAGGGCAAGTATATAGGGTAACATTCCACTGTTGAATCCTTAGTAACGTCTGTGCCAAAAAACACCAGCAGGTCTGTTTCTTGTGCTACTGCCTAGATATAACCGAGAATTTTAAAAATCAGTTTAATTCATGAGACAATATGAGATATTTACCGCAACGCAGTGTCAATTTTGAGAGATGGTAAATATCCCATTTTCAGACATTTATGTTTGTGTTGCTGCTGAATCTGATTGGTATCCACTTAAGCCACCTTGCCTGTAAAGAATGATACGTAGAAGGTTTTACAATTTCATTTAACGATTTGAAACCTTGCCATTCCCATCATTTATCTTTAGCACATTTGAAGTCAGTTAATGTCCACACAGTGGGCAGGCAGGCTCCTAATTTAAACTTTAAAGTCACAGCCTGGTCACATCATGCTGCTGCTGCAACACCATTTTAATTTCTTTGGGAACCCTGCATGGGTTAACCGCAGTACCTCAACCGTGGTGAGAGTCCAAGGCCACAGAAAGAAGAGTTTGAAAAAAAATTACCTTTGTATAAAGTCTTGTGAACCTGGAGAAAGAAGATTGCTTCCCCTGTCCACAAGAGGATATATTGGGCTTCTTCTGTCCGGGATTTATTTTCTATTATTCATTTTACTTCCATCCAGTCTCATTGGCGATTGATTCTGGGATTCCCCCAACCCTCCAGCCATACACTCCCACTCCTGCTGCTGGGTGTTTATATGCCAATACAGTAGCCAGGATTCCGGCATTCCTTCATTGACGACATGAGAGTTAAATTCTCCCATGCCTAAGGCACAAGGGGACCAGGGGAATTGAAGCCCTCCCCTTCCCAAATCCCCCTCCCTGCCATCCCTACCACCACCTTCAAAATCTATATTGACACTGAATGGTCAGATTTATTTACAAGCAAAGTAATTCCACTGATGCAGAGATGTATGGTCTTTGGTTCAATCTGAGCTGAATTGGATGGCCTCAGACAATATGGCATCTGTGGGGCATTACAGCTGGTCACACTATCCCCAGCTGAGGGAGATGAGAAACATTTCCTGACCTCTGCTGGGAAGAATACGAGTGCGATGTCCTACAGGAATGAATATTCTGCTCACGCTCAGGGTGTAGGCTCACAGATGACAAATAGGCACTTGAACGAGAAATCAAACAGCTGGCATTGCTTGTAAATTTGTATCTCAGCAGGAGTCAGCACGTTCAAAGCAGAAGTGAAAGAAATGGAAGGGGAGAAAAAAACAGGCACCTGTTATTTGCAATAGCTTTCAAAACAAGCACGACCATCACTACTCCTTCCTATCAATTTACATTTTAATTACAGGAAGTCCCTTCTGATCTGAGCTATTAACTAAACTAATAGAAATTATTATTCAGCAGAGATTGCCCTCAATTCCCATCAATACCTTTCGGTTGAGGACCTGTCAGAAGGATCCCATTACTAAGTGGTTGCCATTGTGAATAGGAAATTGTTAGCATATGCTTTCCCTGGAAAAGAAAGTGCCTGTGAACTAGATGAATATCCTTTTTGTACTGACGCAGAATAAATAAAACATCCAATTTGATAAACAGAATCGCAGGAGTTGCCCTGCAGGTAATGTTGATAATTAATAAATGGATTCCCTGTGGAAGAGCTTTAAGTCAAATGCAAGGCCCAATTCTTGTCTCAAAACCCTTTAATGGTCAGTCAGATTTGTAGATACAATATTATTAGGATAGATTTATGTCATAGTAGTTGTAGGAATTGGCTGATCCAGTGCCTGGGCTGCTAACGCAAATAAAAAATGACAACAGTCATGATTTTTATTTGACTTTCTATTTGGAAATGTCAAAAATTTTGACAAATTTCATTCATTCTTTCATGGACTAAATTCAACTGTTTTCTAAATTCCTTAAAAAACTCAATTTCAATACAGGTCTCCCAAATCTGGCCAACAATTCTCATCTCTTCCTTTTGATGTTTCAACTAAAATCTATATTTATATGACAGCCAAGCTATCAATGCAAACACTTTTCACTTTGTGCCAGCACTAAATTACAGTTTAAAATTCAGAATCAGATCCTGATCAGGTGGCACAGTGGCAGAGTGGTTAGCACTGCAGCCTCAGTGCCAGGGATCCGGGTTCAATTCCCGGCTTGAGTCACTGTCTGTGCAGAATCTGCATGTCCATCCTGTTTCTGCGTGGGTTTCCTCCAGATGCTCCAGTTTACTCCTACAGTCAGAAAGATATGCTGGTTAGGTGCATTGGCCATGCTACATTCTCTCCCTCAGTGTACCTGAACAGGTGCCAGAGTGTGGCAACTATGGGATTTTCACAGTAACTTCTTTGCAGTGTTAATTTAAGCCTACTTGTAACACCGGCACTTTAACTTTAAAATTTAAAACTTTAAAGTTTAAAACCTTGACTTAATTCTAAAATGAAGGAGTCAGTCCCTGAAGTAGGCTGGAAACCGTTCTGTAATGATGCTCTGATTGTAGTGTGAATGCATACTATTTCCTTCCCCATCTGTTAACAGTTTTGTCCTCACAACTTTCTTTGGTTTCAAATGGGCACATCTAATTGCTAAAGCAGCTGCCAATTAGCTCAACTTACTCTTTTATGCCAAATATTATTTACAACTTTAAGTTCACCAGTATTTGAATATTGCTGCCTTCTGGCTAAGTTGTTTCATTTAAACCTGAAGCTATAGGAAGGGTATTATTAAACTAGAAAGAGTGCAGAAAAGATTTATTAGGTTGCTACAGGAACTTGATGGTTTGAGTTATAAGGACCATAAGACCATAAGATATAGGAGCAGAATTAGGCCACTCAGCCCATGGAGTCCACACCGCCATTCAATCATGGCTGATATTTTTCTCATCCCCGTTCTCCTGTCTTTTCCCTATAACTCCTGATCCCCTTGTTAGTCAAGTACCTATCTATCTCTGTCTTAAAGACACTCAATGACCTGGGCTCCATAGCCTTCTGTAGCAAAGAGTTCTACAGGTTCATCACTCTCTGGCTAAAGAAATTCCTCCTCATCCCTGTTTTAAAGATCGTCCCTTTAATCTGAGGTTATGCTCTCTGGTTCTAGTTTTTCCTACTAGTGGAAACATTCTCTCCACATCCATTCTATCCATGCCTCACAGTATCTTGTATATTTCAATAAAATCCCCCCCTCAACCTTCTAAAAGCCAATGAGAACAGACCCAGCATCCTCAACCGTTCCTCATACGACAAGCTCTTTATTTCAGGGATCATTCTTGTGAACATCCTGTGCACCATTTCCAAGGCCAGCACATTCTTCCTCTTTGGGGCCCAAAATTGCTCACAATACTCTAAATGGGGTCTGACCAGTGTTTTATACAGCCTCAGAGATGCATCCCTGCTCTTGTATTCTAGCCCTCTCGACATGACTGCTAACGTTGCAGTTGCCTTCCTAACTGCCAACTCAGCGTTAACATTAAGAGAATCTTGAACAAGGACTCCCAAGTTCCTTTAAGTTTCTGATTTCCTATGCGTTTTTCCATTTAAAAAATAGTCTATGCCTCCATTCCTCCTTCTAGAGTGCATAACCTCAAACTTTTCCACATTATATTCAATCTGCCACTTCTTTGCCCACTGTCCGAACTTGTTGAAGTTCTTCTGCAGCCCTCCCGCCGCTTCCTCAATACTACCTGTCCCTCTGCATACCTTTGTATCATCTGCAAACTAAGCAATAGTGCCTTCAGTTCCTTCGTCCAAATCGTTAATGTGTATTGTTAATCGTTAATAATCGTTAATGTGTAAAGCTGTGATCCCAGCACTGACCCCTGAGTCACCGCCTGCCATCCTGAAAAAGGTCCCTTTTTCACCACTCTCTGCCTGAATACGCTGCATAGATGGGACTTTTTTCCCCGGGAGCGTAGGAGGTTTAGGGGTGATATTTTTTATCCATTCTGCTATTCAGTTGGTATCAATCCTACTGTTTGTCATTCCTCCCAATATGGTATCAACACACTTTGAAATATTGTTCTATATTTCCAATGTCCAAGTCATTTATATATCCAAAGGAAACAGTGATCCTAGCACTGACACTTGCGGAGCGCCACTGTGTACCATCCTCCAGTCATGATAAATACTTACCAAAACTTCTGTCCTTTAGCCAAATTTTTAACCAAACTGACACTGACCTACCTTTTCCATGAATCTCAATTTTGTTAACTACGCTTATAGAACATAGAACATAGAACATAGAACATTACAGCGCAGAACAGGCCCTTCGGCCCACGATGTTGCGCCGACCAGTTAAAAAACAATGACCCTCTAACCTAAACCAAACCCTTTCCATCCATAAACCTATCCACGGATCTCTTAAACGCCCCCAAACTAGGCGCATCCACAACTGCAGCAGGCAGGGCATTCCAATCCCTCACCACCCTCTGGGTAAAGAACCTACCCCTGATATCCATCCTATAACTACCACCCCTTAATTTAAAGCTATGCCCCCTCGTGCTAGCTTTCTCCATCCAAGGAAAAAGGCTATCACTGTCCACCCTATCCAAACCTCTAATCATCTTTTATGTTTCAATAAGGTCCCCTCGCAGCCGCCTTCTTTCTAATGAAAACAACCTCAAATCCCTCAGTCTCTCCTCATAGGACCTCCCCTCCATACCAGGCAACATCCTGGTAAACATCCTCTGCACCCTCTCCAAAGCCTCCACATCCTTCCTATAATGTGGGGACCAGAACTGCACACAATACTCCAAGTGCGGCCGCACCAGCGTTTTGTACAGTTGCAACATGACGCTGCGGCTCTTAAATTCAATCCCCCTACCCATAAACGTCAAGACACCGTATGCCTTCCTAACAACCCTATCTACTTGATTCCCAACTTTCAGGGATCTATGTACACATACACCTAGATCCCTCTGTTCATCCACACTATTCAGAGTCCTACCGTTAGCCCTATCCTCTACACATCCATTATTCCTGCCAAAGTGAATTACCTCACACTTTTCCACATTAAACTCCATCCTCCACCTCTCGGCCCAGCTCTGCAACTTGTCCAAGTCTCCCTGTAGACTAAGACACCCTTCCTCACTATCCACCACACCTCCGACTTTGGTGTCATCAGCAAATTTACTAATCCACCCAGCTATACCCTCATCCAGATCATTAATAAAAATTACAAACAGCAGTGGCCCCAAAACAGATCCTTGAGGCACACCACTCGTAACTGAACTCCATGTCGAATACTTACCATCAACCACTACCCTCTGTCTCCTATCCGCCAGCCAATTCCTAATCCAATTTCCTAAATCACCCTCAATCCCATACATCTGCAATTTCTGCAGAAGGCTTCCATGGTGAACCTTATCAAACGCCTTACTAAATATGTGACACTTTTTCAAATGTTCCCTTAAAATACTGGCAGATCGCATCCGCAGCATTTCTTTCATTAATTTTCTCTGTCATTTCATCAAAATATTCAATCAATTAGTAGATTTTGAGATATGGAGAGAATGTGAGGTATTAAACTCCACATTAGGGTTGTACAAGATCACCAAGGTTCAGCTGAAGCAAGCAGCCAGTGGAAGCAGCTTGAAGTCAGTTGTAAAGGAGCAGGGCTAATGCTATGCCCCAAAATTAAGGAGTTGGTTTTCCTGTGTTCAGCTGAAGGATACTGTGCCAAGACTTAATGTCAAAGGGACAATTCTTCCAAAAAAAACATCAGGGTCCAATTCGTGCAAAAATTGGAATAGGTGCTGCTGGTTTTTTCTCAGCAGGAGTTTCAAAATGGATCTTCCACGTTGTGCTCTAGTGTGAATCACACTGAAATTCAGTGGACAGGGTCTATTCCCACTGGAGAGGGCAGCAGCATAGCACCGAGCGAGCTACTGTGCATGCACTGATCTGTCAGCACCGAGATCAGCGCATGTGCAGTGGTCCTGCAATGCCAGCACCACAACCCCACATCGCTGAGCGTGCAACCACCACCAACCCCCCCCATCCCCCGCAACAATCACTGGCCTCCCTGGAGATCTCGGGGCTAGCTGCAACCCAGCCTGCCCCTCCACCCACCTCAATCTCCTCCCCCCACCATCACCGGCAGCCCTGATCTCCTGATTCCAACCCCCCAGCCAGCAGACCCAGATTCCCTCTATAGTCTCAAGTCCCACCTGCCGCCCGCAGTCCCAAATCTCCCAGCAGGCCAACTTCCACCCCTCTCCCCGTTGCCCAGCCCCAATCACTCGCCTCCCTTCCTCTGTCACTGATCCCAGTGCAGAGTGGCAGCAGGACCCTCCACTTCCCCAATCTACCCCCAGAGGCCCCACCCCAATTCAAACCCTCGCCCTTTGGCACTGATTGATGTCTAGGTGCCCCCGGGCATTGCCACTTTGCCCATTGGGCAGTGCCTGGGGGCCAGGTTGACACTGCCAAAGTAACAATGCCCAGTGAGCACCCCCTTCCTCCCCAGCTCCTGACTCTCTTGGGGGCCTCCATGTTCACTCCAGTGGGGTCAGGCCACCAGCTCCCCCCAGTGGGGAGCAATTGTAAACCCCGCTGGAGGGAAACACTCCTGGCAGGGATGGGGAAGAGGCTAGTGGGCCTGGAGACTTCAGTCCCAGTCCGCTACTGATACTTAAAATGTATTTAACTGCCTGTTTAAATAATTTATGCAGCTCCATTGCCAATTTCTGATCCTTAGCTGACAGAGCCAGAAATCCAGCTGCCAGAGACTCGCGGAGGCTGTAGTGCCCAGTGGGAAGCCCACTACATGATGTCCACGTGTGTCTTGCTGCTCTAGTCTAAAAGCCGGAAATTCTCGCCTGACCGTCATGGCATTTCACATTCTCCGCAACAAACCTGCTAAAATTCCAGTGGAGGGTGGGATGGGAGAATTCTGGCCCTGATGTCCAAACAAAAAGTGCTGAAATTACTTGACAGGTATGGCATCTATGGAGGGAGAAACAGAGTAAGCATTTTAGCTTGATGACCTTCCATCTGAAGGAAGATTATTAACTATGAATATTAACTCTGCTGTTAGGCCTGCTGAGCATTTCCAGTATTTGATTGCAGTCTTAGAAATCCTGTAATTTCATAATCAATGCAAAGAGAAGGAGTGCTTCCTGAAATTACACATTTACTGAAGGAACCACCTTTCTTATGTGTGAGAAGCACACCTATTCAGTGATCCTGCTTACCATCCTAAGGTTCGAGAATTCACCAACACCTCGTGGTCTGGTATAAGCATATGAGTTTATTAGGAGTTACTTTGCTGTCTTGCATGGTGTTACCAGTCTCCTTCTCCTGTTCTCTCTCTTACACAGTCATTATTATACATTACTCCAGAGAACGCCCATTTACATTCATTGGTTAATTAAACATATTTGCAGGGGTGGCCAACACTAATTGGTTCTGACCTCTGATCATGCACTGTACATGAGTTAGTGGTCTGCGCCAAGGATAGCTGATCATGGACTGTGAACGTACATGCTAGTCTCAGCATGTTGTAACGTTGTAACATATTCGAGCACAGATAAAACCTAAAACCTAAGCAGGATCTATCCCATGAGAAAATATTAGTACAAATACATTGTAGAAAATGTTACAAAATTATAAAGAAAAATAAAATAAAACAGTTAATTTCCCACACATCTCATCTGTTATCTGCTGTCTGTTTGGGTTGGGTTTCTTTTAACAGACAGGTGACTACCCTCCTGGAAAAGGAAGTTAGCATTATGTATTTGAGATTGAGTGGGTTCCAAATTATATACCTGTAGATGAAATGTTGGAGAGAAGTCAATCCTCCATGGCACACTCAGTAATCTGAAACCTAAACCAAACACGCTGATCAATGACAAGTTATTCATTGAAATCTAGAGCAGTACATTAGAATTCTTCCCATTTTATTTTGGGCCTGAAATCCTTTGTTCCATTTCATATTATAGTCCCAGCTGGACAAGCAATGAGAAATCTACTAGTGTTCTGTGCTGGAAAGAATGTGCTTTAAAGGTGGCCTGTGTCTAACAGTAGACATGCAAGGCCGGCAACCTGGTGTCTTGTCAATCTGTGGTTAATGTTTCTTGACTTGAGTGGGGTATGCCCTTAAAATGATAAAGTGTGCATTCCATGGCAGGCAAACAGAATTTCCATCTGTGAGGATTTTGCAGCAACTTGGTTTAAAGGCTCTTAAGCATAGAGAAAGGTTTCCTTGTGGCACACATTCATCTGATAAAAATAATGACCCACTGCAAAATAATAACTCATCTTGCATCTACATAGCACCCTATCTCACACATGAAGCCATTACTGGTGGTCTCAATGCAATTTCTTGCACTTTCACTTCTCACTTACACTTGTCCCTGATCTCTGGGGTATTAAAATTGTCCTTAATTGTCACATCTGCCCTCCCCACCAAAGATCCATCTGCCTACCTCCCCCACCAGAGATCCATCTGACCCGCCTCCCTACCTCCCCCCCCTCAAGATAAAGATCTGGCCTCACTGCCCACCCCCCCCAAAGAATGGTCTGGCCTCACTTGCCCTCCCCTCCAGAAGAACATCTGACCCACTTCCTCTCCCCACCACCAGACAACAATCAGCACCCCCCCACCACCAGACAATGATCAGCCCTCCCCCACACCAAAAATACATCTGACCCCCCTCCCCCCCCAACCAGACAATGATCTGACCTCACTCCCTTCCTCCCCCCTCCAACCAGCGAATGATCTGACCTGTCTCCACCCCCACCCCCACCACTGACCTGAGTCAGAAAGCCATTCCAATCACTGCACATGCTCTTCAGAGGCTGGAGCACCCGACTCAGACTTTTATTCAGCAGGTCCCTAAAAGCATGGTTCTGGATTGGTAAACAAATGCAAATGCATTTAAATCATAGTTGCACCCGATTTGGGCACGGAACATATCCCTGCCATTTGCGGGTCTCGGTAAAGTGGCGATCTGCGCGGACTCGGGTGCAGATTGCAATAAAGGCCTCACACCCGACTTTACCATGATTTCGCGCCCGAAAACGGGTGCAAAGTGTTGGTAAAATTGGGCCCTATGTCTTCACTTTTATAGCTATTGTTATAATTTGGGTCAGTAACTAGGCAAGACAACCACCAACAGCAAATGTTCCACTCCAGGAAGGCAAGAGGTTTTATTTTCAGCTAACCAGCAGAATTTCTAATACCAGGGAGAAAGAGGTGTCTGACGTCCACACCTTTCTAAACTAAAACTGCAACCAGCCAAATAAAAATAAAACATAAATACACAAGGAAGGAAAAAAAACTGTCCAAAACATATGACCTGCCATCCAGTTGTCCTCCTAACAATGCACTGTCATAAAACAATCCCAGAGTAAAAATAAACAAAACACCATTTAAGCCATTGAAGTACCAATAAAAAAACTTCTAGCAGATGGCTCAGCAACAATGAAATCAAAGCTGTTTTTTGCTGTGAGAACATGTTTTTTTTTAAGTCTATTAACATCATACTACGTCAGCTTGAGGTGCAAGAAAATTTGTTTAGGCATTTGGAGCTATTGCACTCCCCAGTATTTACCAGTGTAAAAAAGGTAAACTGCTTGTGAAGGTATGTCAGGTTCCTGAAGATTGTCCAATAATGCAAATAAGACCCAAGGTCTGCAGATTTCCAGATGATGCATTTGCTATCAGTTTGTGCATGAAAATCAGAAAAAACAAATTTCTAGGCCACTGTACCATATCAATAACACTGGATATTGGTCTTCTAGAGGGTCTGTTCACAATTTTGCTTTACATTAAGAAAATGTGTCATTTTTCTGTTTTGTCACAGGCCCAAAATAATTGTGTGATAGCCTGTTGGTTTGTTACTCGTGTAGTTAGTTCAGATCATTGATCTCTGGAGTCTTGCTCATTCAACCTCAGGAAGTTCATAGAATCATAGAATCCCTACAGTGCAGAAAGAGGCCATTCGGCCCATCAAGTCTGCATCAACCACAATCCCACCCAGGCCCTATTCCCGTAACACCTCATATTTACCCTGCTAATGCCTTGACACTAGGGTTAATTTAGCATAGTCAATCAACCTAACCGACACATCTTTGGATTGTGGGAGGAAACTGGAGCATCCAGAGGAAACCCCCATGCTGACACAGAGAGAACATGCAATTCCACAAAGACAGTGATCCAAGGCCAGAATTGAACCTGGGTCCCTGGCGCTATGAGGCAGCAATGCTAATTACTGTGCCAAGTTCTTGGGTTAGCTAAGAAAAAGGAGAAAGTATGCTTAATCAGTCAGCAAGAGAAATCCCTGAGGAAATAGCTCCATTAATCACCACTGCCAATGGGCCACCCTGCCTTTAACACGTTCAGTAGATTTATGTGAATCACTGAACAAATCATTATAGCTTTGGAATCTGTACAAAGGGTGTGTAATGAATAGTGTCTATTTCTAGCTTCAGTTCCTCTTGATAAGCACCATGGAACATCTCTGGTTAACAGCTATTGCCAAAGAGAGAGCAAAATAGCATGATTACTAAGTTCAAACTAGAAGACAGAGACAGGAATTCATTGCAGAGTTGAGTGGGACAAGTTAATGGAAGGATTTGAACACCAATCACAGCTCTAAGGGCTGGGGCCACTGAGGGGAGCAAGTTATCAACAACTCGACCTTCTCTTACAACCTTACTTGCATGTTAATTGTTGAAAGCCATGTCTGAGATGTTATTCCTTGAGAGCAGCAGCTGTCATTAGTTTTCACGCTCTGCTTTCACATTCAGTCAACAACAGATAGAAAGACTCACATTTGTATAGCGCCTTTTGTGACCTCAGAATGCCCCAAAGTGCTTTACAGCTAACAAAGTATTTTTGAAATATTGTCACCATTATAAATGTAAGAAATAGAGCAGCCAGTTTGCACACAGCTCATTCTCAGAAATGGTGATGTAATTGTGACTAGCTAATCTGTTTTCTGATGTTGGTTAAGGAATAAGTATTGGCCAGGACAGCAATCTCCACTGCTGTTCTTCAAAATTATGTCATGGGATCTTTGACATCCAACTAAGATTGCAGTTTACTATTTCATACTGCAGGACAGTGTAGCACTCCCTCTGTACTGGAGTGTCATCTTTGATTCTTTAGTTTCGTTCCTGGAGTGGGGCTTAACTCCCTGCCCTCCACCAGCCCCCCCGCCCCCCCACCCCGCTACCCCACCCCCCACCCCCCCATCCTGCTGACTTAATCAAGATTGCTGAACTAAGCTACAACTGATACTTCCCAATGTTTTTTTTTAACCTTGTCTGGTTTCAGTAGGAAGGAGTTAAAGGATAGATTGCATGGGATTTTCCATCCCTTTCCACAGAATGTTTTGTGGCAGCAAAGGCAGCCCGCTATTGACCAGCAGTGTAATCTTCTGGTCCCCCTGCTGCCAACAGGGTTTCCCATTGTTTGGACCCTCCCAGGTCGCCGTCAGTGGGACCAGCTGGAAAATCCCAGCTTGCCTTTAAGGCACAACTCAACAGCAACCCTCCCACTGCTTCACCAGTTCTTTACTGAAATAAACATCAGAGATAGGGAGCAGGAGGGCAGCTGTCAGTTATACATTCATCATAACATTCATGTCTTGCTTCTTCTTCTGAAAGTAACATTAAGAAGTAAAGGAAAAGAAAGATCATAAAGGAAAAGAAAGATCAACGATATCATTCTACTACAGGTTCAACAATCATTGATTCATTCAAGCCATCACTCATCCTCACAAGCACCGACCAATAGACAAGACACTGGGGGTTTTGGGTGATGCTGCAAACACACTTGGACAAATTGACTTGTGATGAAAAATAAGGAGCCTGATGCTCCTAAGTGAAGGCCAAGGAAATATAAGCCCTTAGCTGAAGAGTCTCAGGAGGTAATGAGTCCTACCTTTCAAGGAGAATCCACTTATGTTCAGGCACCTTGGACACTGTTGCACTTTCTGGCCATTTGCAACACCATCAAGGATAAATTCACAGCACCGTGAATCTGTCTGCGATGCTAAATCAGAAATGTTTTTGTCCCTGGCCGAGCATTCCACTAACTGGCTATAGACACAAGAAGATATGTTTCGACCTGCAGGCAGAGAGAAATTAGGCCCACGTGAGGCTGAATTTTATTAGGCCAGCAAGAGCTGGATAGGACGTGGTGGGTCAAAAAATTGTGAGGGAGGGCAGGGGATGCAGTGCCCATTAACTTCCTGCTGCTGTGACACTCTGCCTGTAGCAGGCAAGGTGGAGCTTGGCTCTCCTATCCAGAGCCCATGGTGCCATTCAAGTGGCCACTGTTGTCATTTTGCCAGCTGGTGGGTGCCATCTGACACATGGAAAGACTAGCAAATGAAGCCTGGCAACCTCCCCGTCGGCACTGTTGTGTCCATCTATTTGGGCATGCCAAATAGAGTCTATTTGGCCAAACAGAGTCCCTGTCATGGCAATGTTCATCCTCATGGAGATACTACCCCCATGCCCTCACCAACAACTCCACCCCCCCCACCCCACAAAGGGTCAGACTGACTGCACCAGCAACTCACAAACCAACTTATATTGCTTTAAGGGTAGTGTCCATTCTGCGTCTCTTGGCTCCACGCAGTCCCAGCAGTGAGCATGACTTCCTGTGGCACTACTGGGACAGAAGAACTACTGATCCTCTGAATAGTGGGCAACCATTAGATGTGTGCTTTCATCCCCTGAAGGAATGGGAGACCCAGTGGCAACTCATTCGCTGCCGATGATTATAAAATTCGGCCAGTCCTCCTCTAAATTGCCGAAGAGAGATTCCGCTTCCACTTTCCTGCCCATTGTTAGGGCCAATCCCAATCCAGAAACTCCAACCTGCAGTATCCGTGTTGAAGTTTAGTTTGGACCTGTAAAGATTGGTTTACACATTGCAACACTGAGTAGAATGATTTTACAGTTACACTGTCTAAACATAATCCAAAAAGAGCAATTGCTACCTTAGAAAAACTAGCAGGCCTTGACAATTCAGGCACTGCATTCTACAAACCATGGATGAAATACACTGGTTGAAACATCAAGGCTGACCAATATTTCTAAGAAAATCATAAGTTCGTAACGGCTCTTTCCAATGCAAATTCTACATAGTGAACTATAAAATTATTTTGCTCTATGCTACCACTCTCAAACAACTTTTTTAACAATTGTACTTTCCAGTCATCTCATAAAGGATGGATGACATATTCAATGTTTGCAGAGGTGGTGGCGGAAGGGGCTCCTTTTCTCGGGATTAACAGACAAGTTCTGGAATTTCTGGCCTTCCCTGACTGGTGGATGATGACATGACACATGTCATTGCTTCCAGTATTGATACTTTAATGATGGATAGGTTTATATGAAGTGAAGTTATCTAAGAACATAAGAAATAGGAGCAGGAGTAGGCCATCTAGCTCTTCGAGCCTGCCCCGCCATTCAGTAAGATCATGGCTGATCTGAAGTGGATCAGTTCCACTTACCCACCTGCTCCCTATAACCCTTAATTCCCTTATCGATCAGAAATCTATCTACCCATGACTTAAATATATTCAATGAGGTAGCCTCCACCACTTCAATGGGCAGAGAATTCCAGAGATTCACCACCCTCTGAGAGAAGAAGTCCCTCCTCAACTCTGTTTTAAACTGCTCCCCCCCCCCTTATTTTGAGGCTGTGCCCTCTAGTTCTGGTTTCCTTTCTAAGTGGAAAGAATCTCTCTACCTCTATCCTATCTAGGCCCTTCATTATCTTATATGTCTCTATAAGATTCCCCCTCAGCCTTCTAACCTCCAACGAGTACAGGCCCAATCTATTCAATCTCTTCTCATAAGCTAACCCCCTCATCTCTGGTATCAGCCTGGTGAACCTTCTCTGTACTCCCTCCAAGGCCAATCTATCCTTTCATAAATAAGGGGACCAAAATTGCACTCAGTATTCCAGTTGTAGCCTCACCAGTACCCTGTACAGTTGCAGCAAGACCTCCCTGCTTTTATATTCTATCCCTCTCGCAATAAAGGACAAAGAGTATTGTTATGATCCAACAGATATTAAATGGTACGGAAACCAAAAAGGGAAACGTGGGAGAAAAAAAGTCTACTCAATTCAGAAGCCACAAGTTCTAGTAATATTTTTGGGATTTTAAACATTACATTAAAAGATTTATTTCGGAAATAAAAGAAAAAAAGCACTAATAATTACAGGTACACAGTTAAAGTTTGCTTCACAGAGCATTCCTCAGAAGGAGATCACTTGGTCAGACATTCAGGTAAACACCCTCTAAACAATACTCCCTATAAGTGTTTAACTATAAAATTCCAGTAAGATTACCACAAGGCAAACCCAATGTTGCTGTAGTAAAGATAAATCACGGGATTTTCAATTTCACTTCCATTCTGCTATGAAAATTCAAGAAACTTCAAAAACAAAACTTTGTTTTTTGAAAAACAAACACTTCTCTGGCTTGGCTGGAATGGTTGCTTCAAAACTTTGCTTCTTCACAGTTATTTTTCCCACAGAGCTGCATCCCAGAGGTATCAAGCCGCCATCCCCAACAATACTCAACATGAATTTTTCTTTCACCTTTGATTCCATTGTCCTTAGCAACTCTCTGAAACTTAATTTTGAATTGATTTTGATTTTGCTTTTTTTTTCATTTTGATTTATTATTGTCACATGTATTAGCGTACAGTGAAAAGTATTGTTTCTTGCATGCTATGCAGACAAAACATATTGTTCATACAAGGAAAGGAGAGAGTGCACAATGTAGTGTTACAGTCTTAGCTAGGGTGTAGAGAAAGATTAATGCAAGATAGATCCTGATGGCAACAGGAAACAAGCTGTTCTTGAGTTGGTTGGTATGTGTTACAGGGCCTTGGTGAGGTCACAACTGGAATATTATGTGCAGTTTTGGTCTCCTTTTCTGGGAAAGGATGTTTTTGCTCTCAAAGGAGTGCAGCGACGGTTTACCAGCCTGAATCCGAGGATGGCGGGAGTGATGTATGAGGAGAGATTGAGTAGGTTAGGATTGTTTTTGCTAGAGTTCAGACAGATGAGGGGTGAATCTCATAGATGTTAATAAAATACTAACAGGACTAGACAGGGTAGATGCAAGGAGGGTGTTGATACCATGCACCCCAGACATACTCTCTTCCATCTTCTTCCATCAGGATAAAGATACAAAAGTCTGAGGATAATTGCAACAGCAGATCTCTGCCCCTGTACTTGAAACCACTTTCAATGAGAGCCAAAATACCATTTGCCTTCTTTACTGCCTGCTGCACCTGCATGCTTACATTCAGCAACTGGGAAATAACAACACCTCTCATCACATGACAGAAGGAAGTTTGTTAAACAGAGGTGAGGTAGAGATCAATGATAAAATAACTGAATGATGAAACACTTTGAGAGGCTCAAGCTACTCCTGTTATAATGTTCCCATGGGGATAAAAAGTTGCCTAAAATATTACCATAGAACAATGACTTTTTATCCAATTGTACCCAAAATATTATGTGTACAATTATAACCAACTGAAAACTGGCAACAGCTGAGGACATTCACATGTACTGGAATTTTCTCTGGTGTGAGGGGGAGCTATGTTAATGATCAGCAGATTGTCCTGGTAGATGTTATGCAGTATCAATGCTGACCTTCTAAGAAATTTATTGTACATATCCATATTTTCAGCCCAAATCTGTGAAAGTACCTCATCAAACAAATGAGTGTTGCAGCAGGTAGTGCAATCCCTACCAATCAAAGCAGATGTATACAAATACCCACTATATACAATGACCAGTAAAACATTTGACAGACTTTAGGATGAGTTCCCAAAATAATATCAGTGCCATCACTTTTAATTAGTTCAAGTTATATTGCCAAAGTCCACGGGCCAGCAAAGAGAATCATGACACGTGTAAAAAACTTTGACTTTAAGACACTGATCAATTCTAAAATATTTGAACTGCTCTTGTTGCAGTTATGAGTGTGACTCAATGAAAGAAATTTCATCTGAGTGCAGTTGGTCTGGAAGTTTCAACTAGCTACTCCACCAGAACTTATTTTTAAAATAAAGTATGTTAAAACACACTGCAGGGTGAATGGCAGTGGACAGGTGCAAATGGAAGGTGACCTCCAACAGTTGCTTGGACTGCTGGAAATGGCTGACCGGTTATACAGCTTAAGCAGCACCTTTATAATTGGCACCTTCAGCAATGGCAAATGGTCAGCATCATTTGCCTGATATGGGCAACTATAAACTGGAATTGGGGAAGTGGTGGGGACTGTTTGTTTGATGCAATGCAAAAATGTTCATTGGGATTTTATATATTTAGTTTTCTTGAAATAGAGATTTAGTAGTAATAAATATTATTGGTGTTATTATGTCCCTGCGTCTATTTAGAACACGTATAATAAATCCCATATTGTGCAGGGCATATATTGAGCACGTAGAAGTGATAATGATTGTCACATTAAAAAATACACTGATTTATAGTTAGCAGCTGATCAATGTAAAGTTGCAAAGTTGATTTGTTTTACAATGGTTTTGTGCAGCGCAGAAATGTTTTTGTTGTTTGAGTTGTTGATTTGACACACATTATAAATAAGAACATTGGCACATTTTATAAATACAAAATGTCTAAAAAGTATGTTGGGTCTCAGAACATGAAAGACCACAGATGGAGATGTCATCTGTTTCCAGCAATATTCCACAGGGTGATTAAAGGATTACCTGAAGGTAATGGGCAGGAATTGTTCCTTTCAGTCACAATGATGTATCAACTTGCAATCTAATCCTTGGCCAGTGCACATGAAAGCATTGTTTCAGCTATGTCCAAAGGATCTTGTCAGTGATAAATAGCATCATTAGGTAACCATCAACATCTCTATTATAACCTAGAACCACCTTTGATATGTGTACTGGAATTTTACTGTCTTTGCAACCCCCCCCCTCCCCCCAAGGCTCATAAGGTCCCTCCTGAGGCCAACGGAGAATGCCAGTGGTAAAATTCCAGCCGTAATGTTACTTCAGACGTCTAATTTCAAATTAAAAACAATTTTAACTTCATATAATATATAATTCATTAAATCTTTTGATTGGGCACCTAACAGTATTTGTGTCTGCTTCCAGCAACTCAACAAAAAAAATGCCTACGAAGTAATTGAAAGTGTAAGCTGATAACGGCATATTGAAGAAAGAGGGCATCAGGAACCACAGTGAATAAGGCAAAATACAAGGTAGCTCTTGATGGCATGAAGAATTGGTTATTAACAGCGGAACATAAGAACATAAGAAGTAGGAGCAAGAGTAGTCCATCTGGCCCCTTGAGCCTGCTCCGCCATTCAATAAGATCATGGCTGATCTTTTTGTGGACTTAGCCCCATTTACCTGCCCGCTCACCATAATCCTTAATTCCTCCCTAAGAAGGACCGAGAAGGAGAACAAATTAAAGGGAGTGAACTCAAAGTTCAATCAGACTCAAAAGATTTACCAAGAAAATTCTAAATACAGGATGGGCAGGAAAATGGAAGAGTTTCAGATCCATTTTTGAGGGGTTCAAAGCTGCTATCATATGTACTCAGATCGTGAAAAATCAGCAGAAACAATTCATAAGAACATAAGAACATAAGAAATAGGAGCAGGAGTAGGCCATCTAGCCCTTCGAGCCTGCCCCGCCATTCAATAAGATCATGGCTGATCTGTTGTGGCTCAGTTCCACTTTCCCGCCCTCTCCCCATAACCCTTAATCCCCTCTCTTATCAAGAACCCATCAACCCGCTTCTTAAAAATATTTAGCGAGGCAGCCTCCACCACTTCAACGGGCAGAGAATTCCAGAGATTCACCACCCTTTGAGTGAAGAAGTTCCTCCTCAACTCCGTTCTAAACCGCCTCCCCTTTATCTTGAGGCTGTGCCCCCTAGTCCTACTGTCTTTTTTGAGCAGGAAGAGTCTCTCCACCTCTATCCTATCCATCCCATTCATCATCTTATACGTCTCAATGAGATCTCCCCTCATTCTTCTAAATTCTAACGAGTACAAGCCGAGTTTATTCAGCCTCTCCTCATAGCTCAATCCCCTCAACTCCGGTATCAGCCTAGTAAACCTCCTCTGCACTCCCTCCAGGGCCAAAATATCTTTGCGCAGGTGCGGCGCCCAAAACTGCACACAGTACTCCAGCTGCGGCCTCACCAATGCCCTATACAGCTGCAGCAAGACCTCCCTACTTTTATATTCAATCCCCCTCGCTATGAAGGCCAGCATCCCATTCGCCTTCCTGACCACCTGCTGCACCTGCAAGCTGGGTTTTTGCGACTCATGCACAAGGACCCCGAGGTCCCTCTGCACCGTCGCCTGCTGCAGTTTTTCGCCATGTAAGTAATAGTCCTTCCTACCATTCTTCCTACCAAAGTGGACCACCTCACACTTGCCAACATTAAATTCCATTTGCCATTCCTCACCTATAGGGGGAGGGTTGGGATTTAGGTCGCAGTAACACTGGCTGAGAGCAGCAGAGAGTACCATTGTGCACTTACAGGTCTCTAACAGCAGAGACCAATCAATTTGCCTCTGCAGCTCTCAGCCTGCTCCCTGGCCTCCACAAAGCATTCAGACTCACAAACATAGTGGCCCCTCCTCCCTCTCCCATGATTGGCTGCGTGACCCCATGTCATGATTGCCTGCCTGACCACCATCCCCCCATGACGATTGGAGGCCGAACCAGCCCACGATTGCCAGCCCGACCCTTCCCCATGCAACTGGATGCCCAACGCCCCCCCTCAATTGCTTGCCCAGTGATCAGCTGTCCAATGATCCGAACGATTGGACGCCTGGCTGCCCCCCATGGTAGCCTTGATTGTTCTTCTCCCTCTCCCCACCAACTCCTTTACAGAGCGACAGCGAGTCCCCCCCTCCCTCCCCATAACAATTACAACTGCAGAGCTCACATTGGCCTTCCTCCTCTTCCCACCAGTGACTGAGTGCAAACCTAATTTCTCGGCTCTTGTGGATCTTACCATTCACCCTGCCCATCAGCTAGAGGTAAGATCACCCTCAGAGAGCAAAATACAAAGTGTGAGAAAAAAAGATTTGATTAAGGAAGAGAAAAAAGAGACAACAAGGAACAATAACAATAAAAAATTAAAATTTAACATCTCTCCCAAAAATTAATCCTAAAGGAATATAATTCCATATTTTCAGTGACAGAGAGGTTAATTAACAGTATTAAGCAAAGATCTTTTCTAAAAAAAAATACTTACAGCATTAGCTTTTAGCCCAAAATATTTGTGGCAGTTTAATTCATATCTAATGTACACATAGAGTACTTCCATAACATTCAATGCATGTCAGTAGTGAGTTAGTGAGTGTCATTTGTGTGAACACAAGGGATGAAGTGATGCAGTGCCACTAAGACAGCAATGTTTGAATTTTCACATTACACTGCCCCTTGTTGCTGAATGATTTGCACATAAATAATAGTGAGCACTGTTTGCTTTTTGAATACTTTGATTGCAAATTCTGGCCCATCATAATTCTGGAAATATCTTTGCAGTTATTTGTGATGCAGAGAATCTCAGCTGAACTCATCATCCCATAATGATGCTAACATTAATTAAATATTGATTTTGGAACCAGGCAGCAATATGTGTGGCTCAGCATAGCACAGCAGACTCAGCAGCAATAGTCAAGATTTTTATTTCCCTCCTTACTTTGATAGTATATTTCAATATACCTCCCAGAAAATTACACAAATTCTTTTACAGCTATAGGCTGGAATCCTCTAATGTCATACACTCTGCCACCACTATCAGTGAGAATGGAAAATTTGACGCTCAACCAAATTTCCATTCACTGAAGCGGGACCGGAGAATCCCAGCTGAGGGCGAGGTCAGAGAATTCCAGTCAGAGTATTTATGGGATATAAGTTGAGTAGCCCTCAAAGGGCGCAGGAATTGCAATGCAAAGTTAGCCCACACCTTGTTGGAAATCCGAGTGACACACCAAGACAGATTTTTTGCCTTCACAGACATTGGAAATATGGTCCTCACCCTGCTCAGAGATTTCCATTGTGGCTGCAGCAGATGGTGGGGTTCAGTCAGGATGTCCTTCATGATACAGTGCTCCCCGCTTAGATTCAGGTGGGTGAGTTGTGAGTTCTTCTTCTCCTCCCCTCTGTTCCAGTAGACTGACTACTCTGTACCACGTCACTCATTCTCCACGTCATGCCAAAGAAAGATTGCTACTCATTCTCCCAGGTTTAGAAACAACTGCTTTGTGCCACCATTTGAAATTATAGAATCCTATAGTGGAGAACGAGGCCATTCAGTCAACTGAGCCCGCACTGACCACAATATAACAAAGGCCCTATCCTCATAACCTTCTGCATCTACCCTAGTTAGTCCCCCTGTCGTGAAGAGGCAATTTAGCACGGCCAATCCATCTAACCAGCACATCCATAATATTTATGGACTTCTGACTGAGAAGACTCTTTTACGGAACTCTTAATGAAAATTAGTTAGGTCACTAAAAATGCTCACTCTATCCAAAATGTACCTGCAAATTGCCACTGGTGGAGAAATCCAAGTTGTATATTTATGGGATCAGTTGCCAAAAACAACAACAGCTTGCATTTTGATATTACCTTTAACATACATTAAAATATCCAAAAGCACCACACAGGAACATTACAAGCAAAATTTGTCACTGGGCTACATAAGGCGACATTAGGACTGATGGAGGAGAAAGGAGAAAGAAAGAGACAGAAAGCGACTGGCCCGGATGGATACTCGACAAGCACTCAGATACTGAGCAGACCAGCTGGTGAGGTTATTCGCAGACATCTTTAACCACTCTTTAATCAATCTTTCCTGCTCCTATTTCTTATGTTCTTATGTTCTTATGTTTACACCAATCTATGGTCCCTATCTGCTTCAAGAAGACAACCATCATCCTTATACAAAGAAAAGCCAGGCAGCATGCCTTAATGACTATCATCCGGTGTCTCTAACATCCATCATTATGAAGTGCTTCGAAAGCTAGTCATGGCATGAATCAACTCCGGCCTCCCGGACTCCCTGGGTCCACCACAATTCGCCTACTGCTGCAACAGGTCCACAACAGACACTATTTCCATGGCCCTGCACTCAGCCCTGGGAACACCTAGATAACAAAGACACCTATGTCAGACTCCTATTTATTGACTGCAGCTCAGCCTTCAACATCATTATTCCCATAAAATTCAGCTCCAAACTTCATTGCCTGGGTGTGGCCCCTCTCTCTGCAACTGGATCCTGAACTTCCTAACCCACAGACCACAATAAGTAAGGGTAGGCAACATCTCATCCTTCACAATCATCATCAACACTGGTCCCCCATAGGGCTGTGTTCTCAGCCCCCTACTATACTCCTCATATACCTATGACTCTGTGGCCAAACATCCCTCCAACTCGATTTTCAGTTTGCTGATGACATCACCATAGTGAGTTGGATCTCAAACAATGACAAGATAGAGTACAGGAATGAGACAGAGAATCTGGTGAACTGGTGTGATGACAATAATCTCTCCCTCAAAATCAACAAAATGAAGGAGGTAGTCATCGATTTCAGGAAGCGTAGTGGAGGACACGCCCCTGTCTACACCAACGGGACGAAGTGTAAATCGTCAAGAACTTCAAGTTTCTAGGTGTCCAGATCACTAATAACCTGTTCTGGTCCCTCCACTCTGATACTACAGTTAAGAAAGCCCACTAACGTCTCTACTTTGTCAGAAGGCTAAGGAAATTTGGCATTTCCACCACTACGCTCACTAACCTTTACAGGTGCACCATAGGAAGCATTTTTTCTGTTTGTATCGCAGCTTGGCATGCCTCCTGCTCTGTCCAAGACTGCAAGAAATTCCAATGGGTCACGAACAAAGCCCAGTTCATCACATAAACCAGCCTCCCTTCCATTGACTCTATCTACACTTCCCACTGCCTCGGAAAAGCAGCCAGCTTAATCAAGGATCCCACGCACCCCGGACATACTCTCTTCCATAAAACTATAAGACATAGGAGTACAATTAGACCACTCGGACCATCAAGTCCACTCCGCCATTCAATTATGGCTGATATTTTTCACATCCCCATCGTCCTGCCTTTTCCCCATAACTCCTAACCCATTTATTAATCAAGAACGTATCTATTTCTGTCTACCTTCTTCCATTGGGAAAAATATACAAAAGTCTAAGGTTACCTACAATCCACTCAAGAACAGTCTCTTCCCTGCTGCCATCAGACTTTTGAATGGACTTACCTCGTAGTAAGTTGATCTTTCTCTACACCCTAGCTATGACTGTAACACAACATTCTGCACCCTTTCCTTTCCTTCTCTACGTGGGATGGCACAGTGGCACCGTGATTAGCACTGTTGCCTTACAGCACCAGGGACCCGGGTTTGATTCCTGACTTGGGTTACTGTCTGTGCGGAGTTTGCATGCTCCCTCCGTGTCTGTGTGAGTTTCTTCCGGCTGCTCCGGTTTCCTCCCACAGCTCAAAAGGCATGCTGGTTAGGTGCATTGGCCATCCTAAATTCTCCCTCAGTATATGCAAACAGGCGCCAGAGTGTGGCGACTAGGGGATTTTCACAGTAACTTAATTGCAGTGTGAACATAAGCCCACTTGTGTCCAATAAATAAACTTTATTATGAATGGTATGCTTTGTTTGTATAGTGCACAAGCAGCAATAACACTATTCACTGTATACAAATACATGTGATAATAATACCAGGATGTTACCAGGACTTGATGGTTTGAGTTATAAGGAGAGGCTGGATAGACTGGGACATTTTTCTCTGGAGCATAGAAGGCTGAGGGGTGATCTTATTGAGGTCTATAAAATAATGAGGGGCATAGGTCAGCTAGATAGTTAATATCTTTTCCCAAAGGTAGGGAAGTCTAAAACTAGAGGGCATAGGTTTAAGGTGAGAGGGGAGAGATACAAAAGCGTCCAGAGGGGCAATTTTTTCACACAGAGGGTGGTGAGTATCTGGAACAAGCTGGGAGAGGTAGTAGTAGAGGCCGGTACAATTTTGTCTTTTAAGAAGCATTTAGAAAGTTACATGGGTACGATGAGTATAGAGGGATATGGGCCAACTGTGGGCAAATGGGATTAGCTTAGGTGTTTAAGAAAAAAATGCAGTCTGGTCAAGTTGGGCCGAAGTTCCATGCTGTAAACCTCTATGACTCTATGATTCTAATAAATCAAATTAAATCAAGAAGCAAAGAGAAATTAAGAGGGAAATCCAGATCTTTGTCCCTAGCCAGCAAAGAAAGCTGAAAACAAGTGCAATACTGCTCACCCACTTACACCCCATTTCAAAATGTTATCTAGCAGGTCTTGGGTGTCACTAATGCAGCCACAGTTCCCTCCCACACTTCCAACTACAAATCATTCCCCAAGTCAAACGTTTCTATTTCTTGGTCCTCCATCAGCACTTGGCATAAAGTTTCTGCAAGGAACTTGTCCTCATCTATTATATCTCATTGACATGAGAGAGATTTTTCTAAGTTTCATGTTTTTAAAGTATCAAACCTGGGGTTTCAGAGCTGGAAGCGGCGGGATTTGTTTTTAACACCCTAATCAGAATTTGCTGGGGGCCCCCAGGTGTGAGGTATAAGGTAGGAGGGAAGGCAGGGGGCAGGGTGCTGTCGGCATGGATTTCTCTCAGCAATGGAAAGTGGATGATGGCCTCCCAGCCCAAAAGTCAATTAAGGTCTTTAAGAAGCTAATCAAGTATCACTTAAAGGCCTCTTCCAGCCACCATCAACAATCTGCCACCAGCAAAGAGCGCCTCCCAGTGAAATCACCCAATAAAACCTGGGGGCTACTCTGCAAATTTGGGAATGGGAGCTCCTTATAGGGCACTCTTTAGCCCACGGAGGGCCTCCTGGGTCACAAGGTTTGCATTCTCTACCCTCACCCCCCCAGACCCTCACTGCCCCCCTACCCTCACCACACATCACCACACCCATTCCTCCGTGCACCCTTGCATGGGCCTGGCTTACTGAACCAGCAACTTTGACCTCACATACTTCAGTCCTAGAGCAGTATCCATGATGCTACTCCAGATGTGGGTGCAGGCCCAATGCTCCTGGTGGCACTGCTCAGAATGAAAAGCTGTGGACCCTCTGATTGGCCGGCAGCTCCTCAAGGTGGAATCTCATCCATTAAGGGAGAGCTGCTGGCCACTCCCTGCAACTCCAGGGAGTTAATTGCCTAATTGCCACAGAATAGGATGAGAGTTCCCGGAAATGGTAGAGTAACCTGCCTTGAGGGCCACCACTGTCTTAACAAAATTCAGCTCCATGTGTCACTGGTGCAAGCTGTCCCAGTTTCATTATATAGCTTTAGGCATTGTTTCTGGTTTCATTTCTGAAGGAAGGGACTGGATGTGTCAGCATTGTGCTAAAGGCCCTCTACTTGTGTCTCCTCTGCTCAACCATATGAACGTCAGCAGACTTACCAACAAGCTCTATAGTTGGCACCATCCTAGTTTTGATGTATTCTATAGATCTTCTGGGCCAAAAAATTAAACTTAAATCTAGCTGTGCAGATTGTTCATTTTAATCTTTAAACAAATCTTTGCAATGATTGAGAGAAAATGTGATACAGCCCATGAAAATGAAGTTAACAGATGTTCAAAATCAAACTCAACTTCAGCACTCATATAGAACTGATGAAAATACAATATGACAATAAGGGAATGCTGCCTAACAGCGCACAGAACATAGACATTGTCAATGTCAATGCCAAGATGGTGACCCTTGCCAACATGTCACTTCCTCCTTTTGGCTGTGAGCTTGAACTATTTCCTATGGACATCCAGCTAATCCTGTCAAAGTTGTATAAAACTGAACAGGGAACAGTTTGTTACTTTAGAATGCTATAATAAACTTATTAAAAATTCAAATATTATAGGATTTCCTTGGGAGGCAGATGAAATACAATGGTGTGTGCTTTCAGCTTTTGGTCCCAGCATGGGGGCAGTTTTTTTTTATGTGTGTTTTTAATGCTGGTGTTTTGCTACGTTTTCTGGTCGTAGCAATTGCTTGTCACTTTATCATTCATGTCATAAATTTGGTCAATCCTTCCGTACCTTTAATAAGGCTAGTTTAATTTAACAGCCACTTAATGTACATATATGTCACTGACTGTTAAACCAACTGCAGACAACAGAATTCCAGAGCTGCTATACCTCAACTGTATACCACAAAGCTTAATTCATATCTGTATCGTTGTCCAACCTAATCTCACAGTATATTCACACAGGAAGAAAGCCATTCAGCTCAAATTAGTCCATTCATCCTAAAAGTTCTTACAATGAACTTAACATTGAACACATAGAACATAGAACATAGAACATTACAGCGCAGAACAGGCCCTTCGGCCCACGATGTTGCGCCGACCAGTTTAAAAACAATGACCCTCTAACCTAAACCAATCCCTTTTCATCCATAAACCTATCCACGGATCTCTTAAACGCCCCCAAACTAGGCACATTTACAACCGCAGCAGGCAGGGCATTCCAATCCCTCACCACCCTCTGGGTAAAGAACCTACCCCGACATCCGTCCTATAACTACCCCCCCTTAATTTAAAGCCATGCCCCCTTGTGCTAGCTTTCTCCATCCGAGGAAAAAGGCTATCACTATCCACCCTATCTAAACCTCTAATCATCTTATATGTTTCAATAAGATCCCCTCTTAGCCGCCTTCTTTCTAGCGAAAACAACCCCAAATCCCTCAGTCTCTCCTCATAGGACTTCCCCTCATACCAGGCAACATCTGGTAAACCTCCTCTGCACCCTCTCCAAAGCCTCCACATCCTTCCTATAATGTGGGGACCAGAACTGCACACAATACTCCAAGTGCGGCCGCACCAGAGTTGTGTACAGTTGCAACATGACGCTGCGACTCCTAAATTCAATCCCCCTACCAATAAACGCCAAGACACCGTATGCCTTCTTAACAACCTTATCTACTTGATTCCCAACTTTCAGGGATCTATGTACACATACACCTAGATCCCTCTGTTCATCCACATGATTCAGAGTCCTCCCGTTAGCCCTATACTCGACACATCTGTTATTCCTACCAAAGCGAATTACCTCACACTTCTCCGCATTAAACTCCATCCGCCACCTCTCGGCCCAGCTCTGCAACCTGTCTAAGTCTCCCTGCAAACTATGACACCCTTCCTCACAATCTACCACACCTCTGACTTTGGTGTCATCAGCAAATTTACTGATCCACCCAACTATACCCTCATCCAGATCATTAATAAAAATTACAAACAGCAGTGGCCCCAAAACATGAAGGGAGTTTTGACTTATTTGACTTGCAGAGAGGTAAAGCATGGATAAGCCAGGGACCCCTCCTCCAACACCAACAGGTAATTCCAATCCCAGTGTAGAAGGCAGATTTTGAGATCTGATCCTGGGCAGACAGGAACCAAAGGCTTGGATGCAAGAAGATTAGAGGCCTCAGAGGAGGCTGGAGTGGGAGAGATAAGGGGAGATTGGAAATGTTGTGAGGTTCATGTGCAAATCATGTGATCTTGTCATTCAAGCTACAGTCAGTATCAAGTGTCATGAAAAAACAGATATTAAATATGGATATTCAACTATATAGCACCTGATATAGCACTTGGGGCAAATGGGATTAAAGGTTATGGGGAGAAAGCAGGATCAGGCTATTGATTTGGATGATCAGCTGTGGCCGTGATGAATGGCAGAGCAGGATCGAGGGGCCAAATAGCCTCCTCCTGCTCCTATTTTCTATGTTTCTATCAGTGTGAGTAAGTAAAAGTAACGAGGATTGTGACAGAGTAGGACAATTTCTGCTAACAGTGCAATGCTGCGTGTTTGACATGGTTCCGTCTCACTCTCTTGAACATTCTTCTTCCTTTCAGCTTCTCTAGGGATACAAGGATTGAGAAATACTTTGAGTTTCCTGAAATCCAATCTTTATTTTCTGTTTGATTTGAGGCTCTCCCCAAAGTTAAGTCGCAAGATAAAGAAATAATTCATTTTGGAACTTTGACCATAGGAGATAGTAGTAGAAGTGGGTACGACTTTGTCTTTTAAAAAGCATTTAGACAGTTACATGGGCAAGATTGGTGCAGAAGGATATGGGCCAAACTCCGGTAATTGGGACAAGCTTAATGGCAAAAACTGGGCGGCATGAATAGGTTGGGCTGAAGGGCTTGTTTCCATGCTGTAACCCTCTATAACCTCTATAGAACATATTTATTTTAATCCTGTTTTCCAGCACTATGTTACCATGGTATTTCAACTATTCATCTAAATGCTTCTTAAAGGTTATGAAGGTTCCAGAACCTACCAACCTTTCAGATTCTCACCACTCTCTGGATGAAAACATTTTTCCTCAACTCCCCCAAAATCTCCTGCCCTTTCCCTTAAATCTATGCCCTTCTGCTTATTGAGCCCTCTACCAGGGGGAAAAGTTCCTTCCTATCTACCATATTTATATACCTCATAATTTTATATACCTCGATCAGGACCCCCTCAGCCTTTATATAAAGGCAAAATACTACGGATGCTGAAAATGCTGGAAAATCTCAGCGGGTCTGACAGCAACTGTGGGGAGAGAATACAGCCAATGTTTTGAGTCCAGACGACCCTTTGTTGTTACAGCATGGAAACAGGCCCTTCAGCCCAACCTATTCATGCTGCCCAGTTTTTGCCATTAAGCTAGTCCCAATTACCGGAGTTTGGCCCATATCCTTCTGCACCAATCTTGCCCATGTAACTGTCTAAATGCTTTTTAAAAGACAAAGTTGTAGCCGCTTCTACTACTACCTCCTATGGTCAAAGTTCCAAAATGAATTATTTCTTTATCTTGCGACTTAACTTTGGGGAGAGCCTTGAAACAAACAGAAAATAAAGATTGGATTTCAGGAAACTCAAAGTATTTCTCAATCCTTGTATCCCTAGAGAAGCTGAAAGGAAGAAGGATGTTCAAGAGAGTGAGACGGAACCATGTCAAACATGCAGCATTACACTGTTAGCAGAAATTGTCCTACTCTGTCTATTCTCCCACCTCAGCCTTTTCTGCTCTAAGGAGGACAACCCCAGCCTAACCAACCTCTCTTCATAGAGCCTGGTGAATCTCCTCTGCACTCTTTCTAGTGCAATCACATTTTTCCTATGGCTACAGTACTCCAACTAATGAATGTTTTATACAGCTCCATCATAACCTCCCTGTTCTGATATTCTATGTTATATGTAACACTTGCAAAGCCAGGAGATAAATATCCATAAACTAGCCAGTATGGGTATTTAAGCTCAAGCCATTAGCATCATTCTCCATCACACTCTAGCTATCTAGCAAATTGAGCTAATTGACCCTCAACCTCTGTCATATTATTGCATTAATTAGATTGACTGACAGTGTATAAAGTCAGAACTTGGGACTTACATCACTGACCTGAAATTTCAACTCAAGTTTTTCTCTCTACAGATGCTGCCAGACCTGCTGAATATTTCCAGCATTCTGTATTTATTTCAGATTTGCAGCATCTGAACTATTTGGCTTTTGAACAAGCTGTTTGTGTGTTGTTCATAGTATCCAAAAGTAAACAGGGTGGGGATTAAAAAGCACAGGAACTTTAAGCATTCTGTAACATAAAGGTTTTGTTTGTCAATTCACAAAATAATTAAGAAAAACACTGCAAGTTAGAATCTGGCAATCAAAAAGACTCAAATCCTGAAATCCCTGAAGCAGCTTAGGTTATTACACCATCACCACATGTCTTATCAATAAAATGCATGCATTGACTGTACAGGATATGTGTAATTGCGCTGTGTGAGTTGATATTAAACCAACTGCTGCCACTCCCTCACTGTATTGTTACACATTCTGCTCACAGCATCCTAACACAAATGACTCAGTGATGACCTGCTGCTAATTTGTTTCCTTTGAATGGTACAAAAGGTCAATAAATCCCATGCAGACTGTTTTCCTCATAAACTAGATCAATCTCTGTCTTTCCTCTGTGCAGCGGTAGATAATGAAGAACTGGTTCCAACAGAAATGGGATTTTAAGGTAGCTAATGATGATTTACTGTAATTTTTAAAGCATTACAAGGCTTTAAATGGTGATGGAGAAAACCATTCAGCCTATCTCCATTTATTCATCTCGAGGTAATCCTCAAGTCTCAGCTCTGCTGACAGCACACCTCACCACCCTTACCTTGCTGCACTGTGACACCCAATTGTTTTTTTAAATGATTGCAGGGTTTTGGCCTTACTTATATGTGGAAGTTTGTTCCACATGTTGGCCACACATGGTGTACAGAATTTATTGATATCAGCCCTAAATTTACTCTTACTTATTTGAACCTTTGTTCTACTCCCACAATTCATTTTAAAGAAATATTCAGCATTCACTATGCTGCACCCTTAATGTAATTTATCTCTATTAGATTAGTACTCAAGGACCTCCTTTCTGACTGATGCCAACATTCTTCCAATCTTTCTCATAATTCAGACTTGTAGATTTGAGCCTTCTGGTCCTTCCCTATTTTCCACCCGCGCTTTAATGTCTGTGTCTTGGGCCTTTATGTCCAGAAGTGTCCCCAGTATTCAAGGTGCAATCTTACCAAACCACTTAAATTTTGATTACTATCTCCCCACACCACCCCCCCACCTCCCACTCCCCCCCCCCCCCCCCCCCCCCACACCCCGACTATATGGACCTTCTGGTCATAAAGTGCAAAATCCTATTTGTTTTGTTGAACACAGTGCTGCATTTAATTAAACTTGTTTAGCATCAATTCCATTAAGACATTTAAATGGTTTTAAAGGTTTTAATATGCCAGATACGGTAGCATAATTATGTTAATGGACTAATAATCAACAGCTTGGATGAATGATCTGGAGATACAAGTTCAAATCTCACCAGCAGATGGGGAATTTAATTCAGTTAGTTCAATGCATCTGGAATAAAAAGCAAGTATCAGTAATGGTGGCCATGAAACTACTGGATTTTCATAAAAGCCCAGCTGGTTCCTTCCCTTAGGGAAGGCAATCCGTCATTTTTGTCATGTCTGGTATGTGACACCAGATTCACAGCAATGTGCTTGACTCTCAATTGCCCTGTGAAATAGCCAAGCAAGTTGTTTAATTGTATCAAACAACTATCAAACCATAATAACTATAATTCAAGTCCCTTAATCCATAATTGGCCTAGATGCAAGAAAGGCACATTCAACACTGGGGAAGGAGTCCTCACCATTCAGTATGGGCCTCATGAAGTCTCATTGTGTCAAGTCAAACATGAACAAGGAATGTACACATGCTAAATAGAAAAAACAATATGCTACAGACCGGGCTAAGCAATGCTGCAATCAACTGATCAAGTCAAAGCTTTGCAGTCCTTCTGCATATAGTCGTGAATGGTGATGAACAATTAAACAATTCATGAGGTAGGTATCCTTCTTCAATGATGGAACAGGAGTGTAAAATACAAGGCTCAAATGTTTTCAAATATTTTTAGTCAGAAGTTTTGACTGTATAATCCTTTCTGGTCTCTTAGAATTATAGAATCCCACAATCCAGCAGGTCATTTGGCCCATCGAGCCTGCACCAACAATATTCCCACCCAGACCCTATCCCTGCATATTTACCCTGCTAAAACCCCTGACACAGAAGAACATTTTACCATCATCAATCAATCTAACCTGCACATCTTTGGACAATGGGAGGAAACCCGAGCACTCGGAAGAAACCCGCAGAAACACAGGGAGAAAGTGCAAATTCCACACAGGCACTGACCGAGGCTGGAATTGAATCTGAGTCACTCATGTTGTGAGGCAGTAGTTCCCACAACTGTGCCACCATGCCGCTCTTTATGACACCTCCACCATCACAGATACCAATCTTCAGTTAATTCAGTTCACTCCGTGTGATATCAAGCCACAGTTTGCTAGATGTTCTTGCAGCGTCACCATAAGACCATAAGACATGGAAGCAAAATTAGGTCACTCAGCCCATCAAGTCTGCTCCACCATTCAATCATGGCTGATACTTTTCTCATCCTCATTCTTAATCAAGAACTTATCTATCTCTGCCTTAAAGACACTCAATGACTGGCTTCCACAGATTCTGTGGCAAAGACTTCCACAGATTCATCACTCTGGCTGAAGAAATTCCTCCTCATCTCAGTTTTAAAGGATCGTCCCTTTAGTCATAACCTTCATTTGCAATGTTCATGAAACCATTTCAACGTTATAAAGGAGAAAGATGCAGAAACAGCTGCAGCACACATTGCTGTTTTATTCTTCAACACCAGAAATAACTCAGGGTATAATTTCTGGGAAACAAGCAGATTTTGGTTTAAATGCATCAGCTACTTTGAAAAAGATGTATGCTGCCAGGAAAAGAAAACCCAACAGCTAGTCTAGGTTTTCCAGTGCAACTCAGGGATTGAGTTTTATTGTTTCCTGCAGGAGAGGGCAGGGAGGCAGAGGAGGAGATTGCAACATTGTGAGGAGGGTAGAGAGTGAATTACTACTTGAATAGCCAATTAGTGGACACTTCCTGTTAGCGTTTTACCAATGGTGGGTGAATGCTGTACCACTGTCTGGTAAGTCTGGCAGCTCGCTTGTGGGCTCAGGAAGGCAGGATCTTTCTAATCATATATTCTGTGAACCTCTGCTCACCTCCCCCACCCCACCCCACCTCTCCATCCATGCTCAGCAACTTGCCTACCCCTACCACAGCTACCTGACTGACTGCCAAGATCCCCGACTCCACTTACCTCGCCGAGAGAGCAGGGTTCATTGATGAGTCCCTCAGCCGGATGCAGTGCCAGCAATGGCCATCACTCCCAGTGATGCTGTTGGAACTGAAGAACTGCCAACCCTCCAATTGACTCTTGGAGTCAGGTTTTCATCCTTTAAATGTACAAGATCTCCGATGCCAGGTCATAAGCTGCATGATAGGCAGAAAATCTGGCCAGGATCTCCCAAACAGCACAGGTAATGTTGCCCTCAGCTTTCAGGCCCTTCTTCTGGGCCACCACCCCAGGCAAAATCCAGCTCCAAGTGTGCAGTAGAGTGCATTATGATTGAGGAGCAAACCCACTTGCACTATATAATGCTGCACAACATCTGAATTACATTGTGAAATTCCTATTATTATGCGGCTAATGCATGTAGCCATTTTTCCCCACGGAGAGGTGCTCCACACAGCTATGAGGTGAATGACTGGTTAATCTATTTTTGATGGTATTGGTTGTGGGAGAACTGCCCACAGAAAATTATATTGGTCACACAAAATCCAAGCGTGCTCTTTTTAAATGCATGTGTGATGCTGCTACATGAAGCAATTTTCTTTTCTCTTAGCTGTAAGCATTAACAGGCTGAACTCACTTACAATTGTAGCTGGGAGTAAATCAGTGAAAGGGACTATTTCAGTGTGAACATGCTTCGCTTCTGAAAGGTAATTAGTAGCAATTAACACAGTTTGTGTAAAATTATTTAGACTCAACTTTAAATGGATAAGGTGAATTTGATATCTGCGCAGAATCTGGATTAAGATCAGAGTGAAGAACCAAAGGATACTTAAAATAAAATTAATGTAAGGGACACTGAGGAAAATGCATGGACTGACAAGGAGATTGCAATAAAACCCATGGTGTTCTGATGGAGAAACAATGCATCAGCCACAAAATATCTCTGCTCCCCCGCCAACCCACCCCCTTCTACCAACACTGAAGTTCCCTGCATGGTTGATCAAAGCATATTATCATTAATATGAAGCCTATCAGTTTTGCTCATGTGATGCAATATTTCTGTACACTGGAAAGCAGAGCTAAAGAGAGGAGTGCTGAGTTCATGAAATGTTAACATTGCATTATGAATAATCATATATGAACAAACACATGACAGTATCAGAACTGCCAAAATTTACTGTTAGTCTTTTACATCGGGCTTTCTTTTTTTTAATTCATGGGATTTAAGCACTGCTTGTAAGGCCAGCACTCATTGCTCATCCCTAATTGCTGTTGAGAAGTTAATAAGCCACCTTTTTGAATACCGCTGAGCAGCATACTAGGCATCTTCAGAGGCCAGTTGTCAGTCAAAAACACTGCCCTGTATCTGAAATTACTTAAAAGCCTAATTGTCCTAAAGGACATTACTGACTCAGATGGATTTTTATGATGATCCTGTAATTTCATGGTCACCGCTTACTGATAGTAGTTTTTTTTACTGCAGATTTTATTCAATTCATTGAATTTGAATTTCCTGATTGCTTTGGTGGGACTTGAACTCACATCTCTAAAGCATTAATTCAGACCTCAAGAATAATAGAATTGTAACATAATCACAATACCACTGTGCCCATAATTTCTATTGCATGTGTTGGGTCCAGGGCTAGAACCCCAACATATATCATGAAGCCAGACTAGACTCCAACAATATTTCTATTTTGGCAAAAATGTGAGGAGAGGATGCTTCACTCTAGGAGTAATTCCACTAACAAATTAGGGATTTTAAAAATCAAAACAAGCTTTATTCATAAGAACATAAGAAATAGGAGCAGGAGTAGGCCATCTAGCCCTTCGAGCCTGCCCCGCCATTCAATAAGATCATGGCTGATCTGAAGTGGCTCAGTTCCACTTTCCCGCTTTCTCCCCATAACCCTTAATTCCCTTGCCTACCAAAAACCTATCTACCCGTGTCTTAAATATATTTAGCGAGGTAGCCTCCACCACTTCAACGGGCAAAGAATTCCAGAGATTCACCACCCTTTGAGTGAAGAAGTTCCTCCTCAACTCCGTTCTAAACTGCTCCCCCCTTATCTTGAGGCTGTGCCCTCTAGTCCTGCTATCCTTTCTAAGCGGGAAGAATCTCTCTACCTCTACCCTATCCATCCCCTTCATTATCTTATACGTCTCTATAAGATCCTCCCTCATCCTTCTAAACTCCAACGAGTACAAACCCAGTCTACTCAGCCTCTCTTCATAGTTCAACCCCCTCATCTCCACTATCAGCCTAGTGAACCTCCTCTGCACTCCTTCCAAGGCCAAAATATCCTTGCGCAAGTGCAGCGACCAAAACTGCACACAGTACTCCAGATGCAGCCTCACCAGTGCCCTGTACAGTTGCAGCAAGACCTCCCTGCTTTTATATTCTATCCCCCTCGCTATAAAGGCCAGCATCCCATTTGCCTTCCTGATCACCTGCGGCACATGCAGACAGGGTTTTTGCAACTCATGCACAAGGACCACCCAGGGCCCTCTGCACCGTAGCATGCTGCAGCTTTTCGCCCTTTAAATAGTAATCCCTCCTACTATTATTCCTGCCAAAGTGGATAACCTCACACTTGCTAACATTGTACTCCATCTGCCAGGTCCTCGCCCACTCGCTCAGCCTATCTAGATCCCTCTGCAGACTTTCCACACCCTCTGCACAATTTGCTTTTCCACTTATCTTTGTGTCATCAGCAAATTTCAACACCCTACACTCAGCCCCCTCCTCCAGATCATCTATATAAATGGTAAATAATTGAGGCCCCAGCACCGATCCCTGCGGCACTCCACTAGTCACCAACATAACACAGTTCATAACACAGTTTCAGCATAAGTCTAACAAAATGAAACAGTTTATGTCTTAACAGTTGGCCAATCTTTAAACAAGAAAAGAAACTCTAATTTCTAACTTATAATGATTTCAAATACAAATAAGCAACATTATGCCTAGACTTAAAACTCACTGTAAATATGATTAGCAACCACCTATATACTTGCTACACTGAGTGTATGCAGCCTTGGAGTCTTCAGAGAGATATAGAGCTTTCAGAAGTCTGCACAATTCTCCTAACTTCAACCAGAACAGCCAAACTCCAACTCCTTTCTTTGCAAAAGCCTATTTCTCTCTCTGCATAAAATCCAGGACTGCATATAAACCACAATGTCAACTGATCCTGCCAATACTCTCATCTGAAATCCCAAGGGAACTTAAGTAAACAAAAGGTCCATTAATTCCACTTAACATAACAACTTACAAGGTTGAAATGATTAATTATGATGCTCTCCCAGCCTCTAAGCTGTATTCCTGTAGAAAAAAGCTGAACATTAAAACCTTCTTCTAAATCATAAAAATCATACTATATATATAAAAAATATATACATATCATTTTCACACTTTCATTACACATGCTTGGATTTTATTTTCTCATACAATATAGGGCTTTAAAATGTGGAACCCAAAAATATGAGGTCATACATGTCCAAATTGATCTTATTAAACTGAGTACAGGAGTCAGTTACTGCAGCTGAAATTATCCAGCATCATCGTTGTTGGCTGAACTGTGCTGAATGCAGCAAGCCATTCAAACATCCCTTGACTTCAGCTCAACTGGAAGAATCCATCAATTGGAGAGGATGGAATATTTCAACTTCCTTCTGCAAGTTCAAGAATACTTATATACTTAGTCACTTCCTTAATGCTTGCACTAATCTTCTAATATTTTGATCTGAACCAATTAAAACAAAATGCAATCAAGTCACTGTTATGGTCTTAAGGTCTGCTGCCATTATATATGTTGAATGTTTTGATGTAGACTTCAAGGGATCCGTCTCTATGCTATCTATGGTAAGCAAGATATTGAGAATAATGAAGGTTCTAGTTGAGCACAATAACATAGAGTTTATTATTAGCAACAATTACATGCAGTTCTACACAGTCCTTGGTCTAGCCTGGGTCCTAAAGGTTACATAGGCTGATTACTTGATTATATGCCTGACTCGTAAGGGTACATGATGTCTTACTGATACAGTGTCACAAATAGTAATGAACATCTTCAGTAGAGATCACAAGTAATAGTGAGCATAATATGGAGGCCATACGTTTTATCCTTCTATCTTACATATGATGATATCAGAGTAATGTCACTATGCAGCTTCTTAAAGGTACATCTCACTGTCTGCAACAACATGGTTACAATATCATAACAGTCACCAAAACTAAATGATAATGTCAAGTTCATTCCATACAAGGTCATTATCTCAGCAACATTTACGTAGTTCAACACAAGTTTGAGGAACAACATCTCATCTTCCAGTTAGACACTTTACAGCCTTTTAGATTCAACAATAGGTTCAACAACTTTAAACCGTGTCCTCCATTTGGTATTTTTCCCTTAATACCTATCTGTATCTTGTTCTCATGCTTTTCACTATCCTTTAGCACTATCCTTTATACTGCTAGTAACACCTACTCTGAACGAATGCTTTGTTCCTTTACTGCCACCCAATACCTCTTTGCCTTTTGCTCAATTGCACCTTTGTCATTTAATCTCCTCTGTCCCTACTTTACCCTTGAGCATCCCTTTTGTTCTCCATGAACTTCCCCCATTTTCAACAGCATAAACCCCATCACATTTCTGCCTGTTCTTCCATTCTAAAAAAGAAGAGTCATATTAGACTGGAAACATTAACTTTGTTTTTATCTCCATAGGTGTTACCAGACATGCTGAGAGTTCCAGTATATTCTGTTATTATTTCAGATCTCCAGGACATGTAGTGTTTTGCCTTTATTTGTGTAAGTATGTTCCAATGATGTTACATCTGTACAGCAGTTGTGAAACCATTGATCTCACGGTAAATGGAGAGAATAAATATGTATTCTTGAGAATTCTTGGAAAATTAGAGAAAAATAGATCAACTACTATTTAGTTCATTCTCTGTGTGCTGAGGAGACACGGTCATCAAGTAGGCAGGTCAAGTGGAAAACTATGGGCAGAGAAAGCTATTGAGGAATAGTATTTGTTTGAACTTGTAGACTGTGCAGATAAATTGTTGATGATTTCTTCCAGTTATTCTATCCCCACTTCAACAATCAATACAACAGTATCACCCACAGGACTGTAAACAGCAAACCTTTAAAAACCAAATAAAAAGATAAACTCTAAATTTCATTGTGGGTTCCTTCAAATTCTTGCTATATATCAGCAACAGGCCATTCAGATGAGAGGATCTGAGTTCTGAAAGTGGATTCTTTCAACAGTCTTTGATCTCTTTTATACACTGTTCCTATATTAAAGAATCTAGACAAACAGCTTCATCCAGAGAAGGAAGGAAAGAGAAAAAGAAGAGGTTTTGGGTCCAACTCAGAAAGTCAAAATAAGCCAAAATGGGTAAATTCCCTATTGTTCTACTGCCATTGTGCTGCACAAGTCAACCCTTTAAAACATAGCTATCAGCCCCCTTTAATGTTGAAGAAATCATCACTGGACTATTAATCCAGAAACTCAGCTAATGTTTAGGGGACAAAAATAGAAAATGGTGGAAAATCTCAGCGTCTATGGAGAGAGAATAGAGCCAACATTTCGAGTCTGGATGGCCTTTCGTCAGTTCAGGAGATCTGGGTTCGAATTTTCACCACTGCAGATTGTAGAATTTGAATTGAATAAAAAATATCTGGAATTAAGAATTTACTGATGACCATAAAGCCATTGTTGATTATTGGGAAAACCTATTTGGTTTACTCATGTTCCCTTCGGGAAGGAAATCTGCCACCCTTACCTGATCTGGTCTACATGTGACTCCAGAGGCACAGCACATGGTTGACTGTCAATTGCTCCATGATCAAGGGCAGCTAGGAATGAGCAATAAATGCTGGCCAGCCAGCATCACCCATGTCCCGTGAATAAATAAAACAAAAATTCTGGGGCCGTGATTCTCCAAACTCATTCACTTCACCACTGCTGCCAGCAAGAACAGAGAATTTGATGCTCAGTCAAAACTCCATTCACTGCAGCGGGACTGGATCCAGCTATGGGTAAGGTTGGAGAATCCCAGCCAAAACAGAAGCTGATGAATATTATGAATCAAGGCAAACTTCATGAGTTTGTAACTCACAAGTCTTCAGGGAACAATGATGGCATTCTAATTAATTGTTTATTTTACAACTATTTATGGCACATTTGTTAATCCACATTGGGGCACATGTGAAGCAAGTAAGCTGGCTTTCCAGCCCAATCTCCATTTATCTCAAACACTTTTCCCACAATATGAACATGTCCACCAATCAAAATGAACTTCAAGTGGCTGTATCAAAACTTCAGGACATCTGTTAGAATCTCCACTGAATTTGCCTTATAGAATAATCCTTGTCATTAATCAGAGCAGACACTTCAGTCACCGTTGTTTATAATTCAATCAGGTAGTTTGTAAAGTTCATGGAGAATACTAGGATTTAGCCAATAGTTATCACAATGAACCTCAGGACAAATAGACAATGGAGGGCTTTGGCCAATATTTCTGGGTCAGAGATTACTTTAGTTATTATAAATGTAGTAATGTTGAAGATATTTAAATGATGATAAAACCAGCAATTAAAGAATAAATGTCAATTAACCTGAATGAAATGAAGTATTAAATTTTTAATTCATTCGTGGGATGTGGGATGTCACTTGGTGGGACAGAATTTATTACCCATCTCTTATTGCCCTCAAACTGAGTGACTTGCAAGATCATTTCAAGTGTTCAACAGTCTGGAGTCACATATAGGCCAGACCAGGTAAGGATAACAGATTTCCATCCCTAAAGGATTTTAGTGAATTAAATGGGTTTTAATGACAATTGACAATGGTTTTGTGGTCATCATTAAACTTTTAATTCCAGATCTTTATTGAATTCAAATTCCATCATTTGCCATGGTGGGATTTGAACCAGGGTCCCCAGGGCAATACCCTGGGTTTCTTGATTACTAGTCCAGTGACCATACCATACCTATGTGACTGGGAGCGTGAAAGTAATAGAGGATCGCTTTGTGCAAGGCAGTTATTGTGTGTTAAGGAATTGTATAGCCTTTGTGTAGGAAATGGAGTTATTGATACCGTTAAACAAGAAAAACTGTGAGGGATTAGTTATGTGAGTGTTGCTTTAAGGGGGTGAAGAAAATGCCAGGGGTTGACAGTGAGGCACGCCAATCTCTGTTCTGTAGTCCTGGAGCTGATAGAGGGGGTAATGCCACTTCCCTTTAGGTGCTAGAAATGCCAGGTCAATGGTACTCAGATCCAGTAGCCTGTTTGCCCTCTCTTCAATATGTTCCAGGAGGGCTTAGAAGTCTGGATAAGTGAAGTGCATTCTTCACCTCTATGCCTTGCTATCCTTGGGGCACAAATGACATTTTAATATTTACTAAGTTCCAGCATATGAAAATACACAGAAATAACTGGAGAGAAAAATGAAAGAGCCAAACATTGTGTCTGCCTTACCTTTGTGTCCCTACGTGCCACTAAACTGAACAGGCTGAATACTGCAATTTAAAAGCTGTGTAGAAGTTTCCTGCTGGTTTAGCTGTTTGCATCAGATTTTGGGTTTACACAATGATTACGCAGAAAGATACATATGAGAATACCCAGGAAGCCTCTGTCTATCTCTGTCTCCAGAGGCCATGCTACACAGTGAAATTGCACCATAAATCACATTAAGGTCTGTCTGAACCAATATCTCCCTATCATCCTAAACTACACTAAGAATAAAGCACTAGTGATCATGTGATAAATTAGATTATTGGCTGCTAATGGCTGGAAGACTGCAGAAACTGAAGTTGGGAATCAAAACTTTTGGGTTAAAAATTTGCCAGCCTTCGAAAACTGGAGCAGGAATTATGATGTACGATTCACCCACTTTCAGAGTAATGCAGACAACATGTAAACATGCTGCATCCCTCAGAAGTGGTAAGAGGAGAGGTGTTAATGTGAGGCCATCAGCACTTAAACCAGCCACCTCTACTTAAATCCTGGCTGCATCTCCTAAAAAGAGATGTGAATTCCAGCTGCAGCAGCTATGTTATTGTGGAATAGTGTCTGGTTCACAGGAAAAGATTGTGCAACATTGCAGAAAACAGGCTCCCTGATTTTCTCATGCAGCCCTTAAGACCCTCTGCACAAGTTGGACAACACATGTCCTCTATCCCCAAGGGCTCAGGGGTCCTGCCACTCAAGTGGTTGAAAGGGAATGGAAGCAGATAGACACTGAGGTCAATACAAACAATGTGTCACCCTGGATGCAGTGCTGCAAGAAATTCAACAAAGTGGTCAATGTCAGTGAATTCATCTTCAAATGCCATTTCCTTACACCTGGACTACAAGCCTTGGGTGCTGCTCAATTCAATACCGCCCTTTCACCTACCTGTCAACAAATTCTATCCAACACAACTCATATCTCACATTCAGAAATTCATTTCACTCTCACCAACACTGCTGCAAACCTCACAGCCACATCTCATCACTTGCACATACTGTCAGTTATTCAACCATGTCAGCCACACCACCCAAATAGATTGCAGGACAATCGCTGACACAATCCCGTATCTCTTACAGTACCAAGTAGTACACAGCTACATTGTAGAACATAGTCAGGAGCTAATTGCTGGGATACAGCATGGCTGCAGGACATTAACACCACGGAGGAGATGTGATTGTCACAATTGAAACTACCATTACAGAGGCCGTGGCCAATGGCTGGACAGAATTTACAAAAATTGACAGTATTCTCTTATCTAATCCTTCATCTCACATCCCATTTGCCCCTCAGCCTGCAATGACTTCTGATTTGCAAGTGTACATAGTGTAAGAATGCAGCTACATGCATCTGGCGCACAGTTCAAGTGCCTTCACTGGTTTCCTCATTGAGGTGTTTTTCTATGGAGGCCAAATCAGAATTGTGCACAAGTGGTGCAGATGCCCAGCTGCTACAAAAATGGCAAATAAAATGCCAACATAGTAGATGACTCAGGACACAATATTGTGGCCTTTAATCTAAGTGGGGGAAGGTGAGAGGATATAGGAGAGTAAAACAAAAACATACCATTTAGCATTTAAAACAAATAGATTTGTAAATCATGCAGAAGCAATGACAGCCACCAAGGAAAATGTCAAGTTTTAAAAGGCAACCTCTGAAGAAACAGAGCACATTGACCTGAAGCCTAAAACTAAAATACTGCAGATGCTGGAATCTGAAACAAAAACAGGAAATGCTGGGAAATCTCAGCAGGTTTGACAGCATCTGTGGGGAGAGAATAGAAATAAACCTGTTGTACTTTAACCTGGTGTTGTGAGACTTCTTACTGTATTTACCCCAATCCAATGCCAGCATCTCTACATCACGGAGAGAATAGAGCCAATGTTTTGATTCTAGATGGCCCTTGGTCAGAGCTAAGAGCAAAGAGAATCATTTATACTATCGGGGGTGGGGGAGGGGGGGATGTGGTGTGGAGTGAGACAAAGGAAATCTAAATGACGATATAGAAGGGTGAGAAGGTGCTAAGAAATGTCCATAAAGTGATCAGATTGCATGAATGGCAGAACAGAGGTGCAGATTGTTAAAGAGGAATGTGGCAGTTGCACTGAAGGGTGGCGGGAGGGGGGGTTGTGGTGGGCGGCGGCAGTGGGGGGGAGGAGGGGTGGGGTGGGGGGAGGTGGAAGAGACCAAGAAGGAAAGCTGGAATGGAAAGTGGAAAATGGAAGTGACAAAGAAGGACGATAAAATGGATGAATAGGATTAAACAAAATGAAATAAAATAAATGGAAATGGGGTGAAGGTGGAGGAAAGAGTTTATGTGCTGAAGACATATTGATCTAATATTTTTAATCCATTCTAATTTCCTACAAAACTACAGAAGATTACGCACAGCACAACATATTGCTGAAGTACAAATGTTGTACCTGTAAGTTAATGAAATTCTACTCCTCGATTTACTTTAAGCTGTACTCAATCAGTTACCAACGCATTACTGTGGCACTTTAAAATTATATTATTGTTTGAAATGTAATCAATAATAAAAAGAATTTGCACTGGTTCTGATGGAATTATCCTTTAAATTATTGATCACTCTTGGTGATTTTATGTGTATTTATGACCAAAAACATACAAGGATTTTTCAAGGTTTCAAAATAAATTCAGTGCCAGAAGGGTTAAGCAATTCCTGTCTGATTTATTGGCTAAAATAAATTGTTATTTTGCTGGAGGGAATATTCTTGCAGTGTGTAAGACGGACATGCAAAGTGAAAGCAACATTCATCTGAGGTGACAGCGTAAAGCCTGCAAATCTGACAGCACTTTCCTAGAATGATATATAAAAATAAAGTTTGCTTTCGCAAATGGAATTTACCATAATTTACTGCTCACTGGCTTTGGAAAATAACTATAAAACCAAATTCATTTCCTGTTAACACATGGCAACCAAATGCACAGGTTGCAAAGATGATTTGTTTTATTGATTGTTACTCATCTAAAACTCAGTCTTGTGATATGAGGAATAAATTAATTGCAGTACAAAAAAGGGAATTCTTCTGTGAGGATTTACAGTGTTACCAGATGAAAATTTCCTGTCGTATTATACCCACCATTTTTCACCTGATCCCTGAACGTTTAGAATGCTGCTGCTGCCTTGACCGTCGGTTTTCTCTGGGTTACTTATTTAATTTGTGATCCCAACCGTGGTGTGTTCATTTTTCTTTCTCAGGCAGTGACTGTTTGTGGGAAAGATATGTTAAGCAGTGTTCCATCCACTACCATCTCAACACGAAAAGGCCAAAGTTCCTATATATTTACAAAGTGAGAAAGGCACTGTTTCTGTTCTTAAAAACAATGAACCAGCAGCAGATTCTCAAGAATTTACGTTACCTGCTCAAATGATGGTATTAGTAGCAACAAAAATGCTTTCTAGCTCACAGCACTGGCAATATTAATCTTTTAACACTTCTCAAGCAGCCAGCACATCCAGTTCAAGGATTCATCTATTCAGTTGTCAGATGCATTTACAATTTGTAATAGAAATATTTGTAACAGAAAACTGTTTGAGAAAATTATGATTTATCCACAAAGCACAACACACATTCAGAACCATCATTTCTGTTTTTCTACCCACAACCAATTTAAAATGCAGCACAGATATGAACATTGACTTCAAAGATTTATGGGAATGTCTGGGATAAGTCCACCAGGAGTGCAACAGAAGTCTGAGAATTAGGAATTAATTATGACCTGAATAAAGAGGGTGACATGGAGGCACGGTAGTTAGCAATGCTGCCTCATAGCTCTAGGGACCCAGGTTCAATAGCAGCCTCGGGTGACTGTGTGGAGTTTGCACATTCTCATGTCCACATGGGTTTCCTCTGGGTGCTCCAGTTTCCTCCCACAATCTAAAGATGTGCAGGTTAAGTGGATTGACCATGCTAAATTGCCCCTTAATATCTCAAGATATCCAGGTTAGATGGATGGTAAATTGATTATGGGTATAGGGCAGGGGAGAGGGCCTGGGTTGGATACTCTGTCAGAGAGTAGTGCAGACTTGGTGCAGACCCGATGAGCCTCTTCTGCACTGTAAAGGCTGTATGATTCTATGGTCAGTTCCCAGTTTCCATTCAAATTTTCTCAGGGTCTTGACTAGGGCAGATCCTTCATCTGTTCCAAACATTAGAGTGGAGTGGATGGATGGGGTGGGTGGATGCGAACAGGGAGTATCTTGCAGCTGCCAAACTAGGTGTTTCCTCATGGACTCCTCCAGCTGACACTGGTAGATGGGAGATTCTGCTACAACTCCATATTTGGGCTTCGTCCTCGGTCCCAGTGAAAACTAGAAACTTCTTGTAGAAAATTGGCTCTATTGTAAACAGCGACAGTAAGCTTACTATGGTGCCAATCATGTATACTGCCTGACACCTTGCTGGCTTCCTCCCACTCAGTCAGAGCGAGGAATGTTGAGTACATCCAAAGGCCAATTGAGAACCTTCAATCTCAGATATAACTTAGCATTTCTTACCATGACAATGTCACAGGCTCCAAGGCCCTGGAGCATGCTAATACCATCAGCATACACTCACTGCTATGTCATTGGAGTCTGCAGTCCCTCAGCCATGTTTGCTGGCGAATGATAGCTGTATACCTGAACTGGCCAGTGCTCACTGGGTGTTCATACGGCCAATACAAGGACTTCTGCATGCAAGATATGAAAATGGTGAACATCAGCACAGACATCTGGGAGAAAGTTGATGGTAATTACCTCTGGAGGGTGAATGTTTAGAGGGGCATTGAAACAGATGAGTAGAAAAGAAAAGCTTACCTGGGTGGCCAGACAAAATAAAGCCCAGTGAATCCTTCATTTTCTCAGCCTACTGAATTCCTCTGCAGCAACTATAGCAGAGGCTGCCATACCAGAACAGGGCTGCTGAGGCACATCAGGTGATGTTTAACACCGAATTAAAAACACAAACCATTATCTTGAGAGACAGGAAGCTGTTGAATATAAAAAAGGGGCTTGGCACCTGACATTCATGAGATGTGGACAACAGTTATTGCCATCCCCGATGTGCTGTGCTGTGGATCTAGAGTCATATGTGGACCAGGTAAGGAAGACAGATTTTCTTCCCTAAAGGACATTAATGAACCAAAAGATTTCTTTACCACAATTATCCCATATTTTTATTGAATTCAAGTTTCACCATCTGCCATGGTGGGATTTAAATCCGTGTCCCAGAGCATTATCTTGGGTCTCTGGATTGCTAGTCCTGTGACAATACCACTACTCCACTGCTTCCCCTCGTCTTCCTGAGGCGCTGAATCCTTTTAATACTTTGTCTCCAAATTGGGAGGAACACAACATTGCTACTCACATCCTCAGATATTTTTATCTCTGCCTTCTTGATTGGAAAGGTTATTCTCTTCTTCTCCTGTCCTTGTCTATGAGAGGGCTCACTATGTTGCAGCCCCTCAGCAAGACCTCCAAAATGGACATGGGAGCAGCCTTCCTCTCTTTTCTTGCTGCAATCCAAAACAAACAACTACTGGTGAGCTTCTCCGCAACGTAGCTCCATTAAGCAGAAATCATTCCTCTGACAAAGTGGCCACCCCATCATGCCTACCTTCCCGAATCGATCGTGGAGCCCACTGGTGGACTCTTAATTGATCAAATGCCAGTAAATCGGAAGACTCACCATTGTGCTTCTGACCTGTAAGTATTCAGAGCTCCACTAAAAGCTAACAAAATAAGATTCCACTTATTGAGTATCACCCGGGATTTACATGGTATCATTGGGTAGCAACCAGGAGTAGCATTTCAGGGAACAGTAGGAGGTTGACTCCATCTGTGAATTCTTTAGAGTTCAGAGATCATGGTTGCCCCTGCAAACAAAAGAAAGAAGTTGGAAGAAAATCCACTTAATAAGAGAGGAATTTCTTCTTCATAGAGAGAGGGAGCCATCACATTGTGGAGGAGTGAGTGGCTGTTGAGGAGACTCCAATATTTTAGAATTCCAGGGGGGTGAATTTCTATCTGGAATTCTTCCAAACTCTGTCTCATCTTAACCTTTTACTCCATTTCTCTGATATTTCAGTAGCTTTATAATCAACATCATGGATGAGGGAGTGCCAGGGGTGGGGTGGGGGGGAGGAGGGAGGGACGATGATGGGTGGTCAGGGCGTGGCAGGGGCAGAGTAGGTATGCCCATAAAAACTTATCTGAAGGTATTTCCTCCAGTTGCATTTCTCAGATCACTCACGTTAGCTTTGTACAAACTAAAATGTGCCTTTAGCTGTCCACTGTCTGGGTGATTTGTAGTGAGACTAGAAATCAACAGAAAACCTTTGCCATTGTATTTTGGCTTACTGGTAATATCGTGTGGTTCCACATGACCTTCCTCAATTTTAGAATTCTATTAGACTGTAACTTAGGTTGTAAAGTGCCAGATTTATTAAATAGTAAATGGATCAGTGAACAGTAGCAATGGCACAATGTAGAATTGCAGTTGTATGGGCTTCTTGGAAGATAGAAAATAGCAGTCACATCTGCCGTGCTAATCTTCAGTGCGTACTGGACCTTGCACAGAGTCCTGAATATTAATCATACTTAATGGTTGCTGCTGACCTTCCGTGCAGTCTTTATGACCAATCTAGTTTCAGAGGGGCTACTCAAATGGAACAAGGCAAGCTGACATATAGATCAGGATTATCCTCTTCCCAGTGGTGTTGTTACAAGACTTCTGCTACTCCGCTGACGTCAGCAGAGTCCAGGTCAATTTCCTCAGTTGAAACTCATGGGTAAAAATTTGGCAGATGAAGTATAATGTGAGAAAATGGGAACTTGCCCACTTTGGCAGGAAGGATAGAAAAGCAATATACTATTTAAATACATAGAGAGACTACACAACTCAGAAGTACCAAGAGATTTGGGTATCCTGACATATGAATCACAAAAAAGTGACCACTGCTTTAACAATGATTAGGAAAACAAATTGAATGTTGGCATTTATTGCAAGGGATATGAAATATAAATGAATGGAAGATTTACTACAGCTGTACAGTATGTTGGTGAGAATATATCTGGAATACAGCGGCATGGTGGCACAATGATTAGCACTGCCCTCATAGCATCAGAAACCTGGTTTGATTCCTGGCTTGGTCACTGTCTGTGCAGAGTTTGCACATTCTCTGTGTGGGTTTTCTTCGGGTGCTCCAGCTTCCTCCCACAGTCTAAAGATGCGCAGGTCAGATGGATTGGCCATTGCTAAATTATCCCTTAGTGTCAGGGGGACTAGCTAGGGTAAATGCATGGGGTTATGGCGATAGGGCTTGGGTGGGATTGTGGTCGGTGCAGACTCAATAGGTCAAATGGCCTCCTTCTGCACTCTGGGCTTCTATGATTATACTGTGTATAGTCTTGGTCTCCTTATTTGAAAAATGTTTTTATTTGAAATAGAACAAGCACAGAGGAGATTCACTCAACTCATTTCTGGGATGAACTTATCTTATGCAGAAAGGTTGAATAGATTGGGCCATCAGAGCACAGTGGTGGATTGGCCCATCAGAGTACACAAGAATGAGAGTTGCTCTTATCGAAACCTTGAGGGGACTTGACAGGGAGAATGCCAGGAGGATGTTGCCTCAATGGGGAGACTAGGACTAGGGGACACAGTTTAAGAGTAAGGTGTGATGATGTTGTGCCTTTAAGAAATGTATTTATAGCATGTTTCTTGGCACTGTGGGGTAAAATTACTGCAATTCTATAGATTCAAAATCAATAAGGATTGTTGCCAAACATAAAAGGGAAGATGAACTGTGAAGATAGTTTAAGTTAAGACTTTTTGGAACTGTTTTAAGCTACTGTTAACTGAAGCATATTCTTTTTTTTCATTTTCTTTATTTTTTAAAATAAATGTTTACTTCAATATGAAGTCATCACAATTTGTCAGACACATCATTTCCTAATTGCAAAAACTGCCTTGGAAGCTGTTTCTAGTTACCCTTTGGGATTTGGGCAAGTTGGCATTTACCATCAATTGTGCCTGAACAATAGGCAAGGGAATCAAGGATTTTGGGAATGGCAGGAATTGAGATCAGCCGTGATCTTATTGAATGGCAGAGCAGGCTCAACTTGTTGACTGGCCGACACCTGATCCTAAGTTCCTCTGTCCTGTGTTTTCTTTTGGGATTGGATAAAAAGAGGCTCAGAGCAGAATAGACACTGCAGCATCAGAAGAACCAGAAGTAGTTAACAAGATGCACAGACTGTGAAGATCATACTAGGTATTTCACTCAAGTGGGAAATCAGCAGGTTAGGTCCTGGAGCACATCTTAGAATCATAGAATCCCTACAGTACAGGAGGAAGCCATTCAGCCTATTGAGTCTGCCCCGACCACAATGCCACCCAGGTCCTATTCCTGCAACCCCACACTAGGGTTAATTTAGCACGGTCAATCAACCTAACCTGCACAGCTTTGGATTGTGAGAGGAAACCGGAACACCTGGAGGAAACCCACACAGATATGGGGTGAATGTGCATACCCCATACAGACAGTGATCCAAGGCTGAAATTGGTCCTGGGTCCCTAGCGCTGTGAGGCAGCAGTGCTAACCACTGTGTCACATGCACCCCCAGTGTGCCACCATGCCATCCCATGAGGGGAAGAGATCATGGGGGCACTATAGAAAAATGCCCAGACTTTTACATTACTTGCAAGGAACACTTGGGCATTTTGTTGGCAGCAGAACTACATGGAGAAGATGCCCTATGCTCCAAATAATTCTTGGAGTAAACCTTTCCTCTATTATCAACAGAGCTGCAGTTTGTACCTCTGAAAAAATTGGAAACACAGACTGGCAGAGCTCATTGATGCCTGAAATTACATCAGGGTCTAACCCATGTCATAGGACCCCAATTTGTGAGGGGCAACAATGCTGCAGTCTGTGGTCATCAGGTACATGTACTCTCTATTTCACTGACCACAGCAAGATAGTGGTGATTACCAGATGTCAGCAGGCATCAGGCAGTAAGTTCTGCTCCTCAGCTTTTCATTCACTGACACCAGAAAATGATGATGAAAATTGGAGCTGCTGTTGAAATCTTCTGCACGCAATATTGTAGCTGCAATGTTTTTTTTCTCTACTTGACATATTGTTCATCAACATTAATCCTTCCCACTTGGACACATTGTGACTGGGATGTCTGTCACCAGGCACTGCAACCTTGAACACTCCTATCATGCTCATCAGCCCAATGACATGCTATGTCTGTTTCTTGTATATTTTTTGACAGTTTTGTGACATCTGTCACATTAGCAGGCATTTGTCCAAACAGTTCACCATACCATCATACTGTTGGAGCTTTTATATGCTGCCTTTCTTTTCTCCTGTACTTCCACTCTTTTTGTTGTGTCTTTCTGCTTCGTAAGCGCGGGCAGGATTTTACGGCCTTGCTCAAGCGGGACTGGAAATTCCCACCCGAGTTCAACAGACATTTCCATTGTCCACCCCTCGCCCGCTCCAGTTCCATGGCGGGAAGATGGTAGAATTCTAGTGATGCACTTCGAAATTGCTACCAATAATGGATCGCATTGTTTTCTCTGATTTGATGTAAAACATTCTTCCAACCTGAAATCATCTTTCTATTCATTCTCCTGAGAAGTTCAGTCATTATTTATCTAAATTTTCATCCCTTCAGTATCCTCCAACATGTCAAATATTGAATTTTCCTCTTCTGGTGCAACTCTTGCTAAAAGGGTTAAGACTTGACACTAAATCCTCCTGATCAGTAATGTGTTCAAGAACTCCAATGGATAGAAAATGCAGCAGCTTCCAGTATTACAATTTTCTATTGTTTTCTTTACAATGTATCCAGGTGATATAATGCACTAAAACACAAAAACAGGCACATTAGCTTAGAAACTGGTTCATACCTGAATTTGGAGCAAAGCCAGTAGCAAACACAAACCGCTGCAATGAAACAGCTGCACAAGAAGACAGTTTGGTCCTCTTGCACATCAGGATATGGTCAGAATGCTGGAGGCACCAGACATACCCCAAGGAGGCAAGGCACCAGTCACAAAGAAGACATAGGTAAGCCAGCAGGGGTGTAAAGACCAGACATGCCATGAGGGTTAAGAAAGATCTGAGATCAGAAGGGAGTGAGGAATGGCTGGCAGTGGTTTGTAAACTTAATATTAAGTCAGGAGGAGCCCTCCTACTCCTGCTGGTGTGACATATAGTTCAGCAAAATGTTACTTAACTTTGGGGTAGAAGCCTCTAGCAGTGTCTTTGGAAGTTACTGGTTTGACTGTTTGATGCCTGACTGTAGCTTCCACAGAGCATACAACAATCAGTCATGAATCAAATCTAAAAAGGGGTCTGATGTAGATCTTAGGTTCAACAGGGCAAAGGGCCTGAGGCTAGATTCAGAAAAGTGCAATGTGCCATTACAGGCATCAATGTCTACTCTACTTCTTTTGTTGGATGCAACCTATCCAGTTAAGTGCATGGGCCTTATAAATGTTTTGCAAGGTAATGCACATGAAGTAATCTAAAGGGAATGACTTGTGCTGGGCCTGCACGCAAACATCAGAGTTGCACTCAGAGAGAAAGCTAACACCAATCTGATATGTAGTGCATATGTAATTAGCATGCAGATAGTAGATGCCATGTTGGAATCCACAGTGTTCATTTTTCACCTGCTAAACAGGCATCGTACAGTCAAGTTTCAGACATTTAAATATCAGTTCTGTTTCTAACTGGTAGATAGATCTTTTAGAATTGTGTAAAGCTAACAGATTTGACAGCAAATTAGCATAAGATAAATAAGATCAGAGAATTGAATGCATGGTTCAATGATTGGAATGGAAGAAATAGGTTTCAATTCATGAGGCACTTGGACCAGTCACTGGGGAGAGGGTGGATTTATGGGAAGGAAGATTTATAAAATTGAGAAAGGACAAATAAATAGTGCAAGTTAATGATACCTGGAATGATAACCAAGGTTTGACTGGAAGTGACTAAGCAACATAGAAATAAGGTGAGAGGGGGAAAAAAATGCTAAAAGGACAGTTCAAACCTCTATACTTGAATGTCCATAACATTTGTAGCAAGGAAGATGAATTGTGCTGCAAATAGAAATAAATGGGTAGATGCAATAACAATGACAGAGACATGGTTCCAAAGTGACCAAGGCTGGAAAACCAAATACTCAAAGATACGTTATATTTCAAAAGGATAGGAAGAAATGTGAAGGAGGTGGAGTAGCTCTATTATCAAAGGATGAAATCAGTACAGTAGTAAAAGATGGTCTTGCCTCAAACAATCAAAATATAGAATCAGTTGGAGTGGAGATATGAAACAGCAGGAGAAATAAGCCACGAGTGAGAGTCATTCATTGCTCCCCCCCCCCCTCCATGTAACTACACTGTAGGACAGAGTATAAATCAAGAAATAATAGAGGAATGTAAGAATGGTATTGCAATAAATGTGGACAATTTTAATTTTCATATGGATCAAACCTGGAGGATGAGTTCATAGAGAATATTCAGGAAAGTTTCTTAAAACAATACATTGTGGAACAAAACAGGAAGCAAGCTATTTTAGACCCGTCAAGGTGTAATAAGACAGAATTATTGAATGATCTCAAAGTAAGGGAACCGCTAGGGAAGAGTGATCATGACATGACAGAATTCCATGTTCAGTTTGAGGGCGAAAACTCTGAATCTCAAACTAGCATCTTAAACTTAAGTGAAGTCAATTGTAGAGGTATGAAGACAGGATTAGCTATTGGACAGTAGATCAACAGTGATAGATATTTTAGGAGACATTTGATAATTCTCAGCAAATATATATTTTAGTGAGAAAGATGAACCATCTGTGGATAACTAAGAAAGGGAAGGATGATATCAAATTGAAAGAAAAGGCATACCATTCTTTGAAGATTAGTGGTAGATCAGAAGCTTGGGAACATTTGTGAAAACAGCAAAGATGACAAAATAAATTGAAGGGAAAAACTAGAGTTTTTGAGCAAACTTGCAAGAAATATAGAAATAAACAGTAAGAACTTCTACAAGTTAAAAGGAAAAGAGTAGCTAAAGTAAATATTTGCCCCTTAAAGAATAAGAAGGGAATTAATAATGGAAAATAATGGAATGGCAAGGACTCTGAACAAGATTTTTTATTTGTCTTCATTGTAGACACTATTGGAAACATCCCAAGACTAATAGAAAATCAATTGATAAAAGAGTCGCAGGAACTTTACAAAATCACTATCATTAGAGAAAAAGTATTAGGAGAACTCAGGCGACTAAAAACTGATGAGTTTCTTGGAACTGATGGCCTGTATAGATAATTAAGCATTTCTCATAATCTCAAGATTCCAACTGATTGTAAATCCAGATGTATGACAACTTTATTCATGAAATGACGGAAACACGAACTATAGACCTGTAATCCTAACATCCATCATTGGGGAAATGCCAGAATCCATTCTTAAGGAAGTAGAAGCAGGACATTTAGAAAATCATAATGTGGCCCCAACCTTCTACATCTTGCATATTTCTGACATATAGATGACACATTTGCTACATTTGAAACTGCAGATGCCTGTAAGAATTTCTTTGCACACCTTAATGCTCTCCATCCTGTACTCAAAATTGCCTTTGAATTGGAGCAGTCTAATGAGGTCCATTTGATCAATGTGCTAGTTGAAAAATCAGCTAATGGGTTCCCTACTCCTGTCTACCACTCGTTTAATTATACTGGTCAATGGATGCATTGGGATTCATGCAGCTCCATGCACTATAAGATTGGCCTTCTCATAAGAGCCATTTTCTCACTGGGCAATCTTTACATTGAAATAAGTCCCATCAAAGTTATCCCAAATCAGCTAATGGGTTCCCTACTCCTGTCTACCACTCGTTTAATTATACTGGTCAATGGATGCATTGGGATTCATGCAGCTCCATGCACTATAAGATTGGCCTTCTCATAAGAGCCATTTTCTCACTGGGCAATCTTTACATTGAAATAAGTCCCATCAAAGTTATCCCACAAGATAATGGCTATTCTGATCAGATCATAGAAAATAGAAACACGGGTAGGCCATTAGGCCCTTTAAGCCTACTCCGCCATTCATTTTGATTATGACTTATCATCAATTTCAATTCCCTGATTGCTTGCTTGCTTTGTTTTCTCTATTCACATGAGTGAATAAAGCCAACACTTTTGGATCTGAAAGTGCCCAGTCTACTTCAGATTACCCTGGAAATGCAAGGTATCACAACAGTTTAGGCAGCAGGCGAAACTAGCCATTTCACTGCTATTCTGCATGAGCAAAATGAATGATATGTTTCACTAATAGAATGCTGCTGTCAAACCAATAAGACATTCTGCCTACCTTCCAAATAAGTAATGTGGTATATGAATTTCAGTGCTAGTACAATGCCAGGTACATAAGCTGTACATCCCAATGATTGGTACATCTTATCAAACAGCACATCCCTTAGGTTAATCACAATGATACCAAGCATTGACCATACTCAACTATCCCTTGCTCGTGACGCTCAGAATATAATGTCTAAGATGTGATTTTATGATTGGTAAATGCCTGCTGAACAATCCTGAGTGTGATAAGATTTATATTCCAATATAAGATTAACAGTCAGGCTCACAGACCTATCCTCTGCAGGCAAAATGAACTTTCCTTTTTTGAATTAAAACAAAAAAAGGGGACAAGAGTTCTCCATGTCAATGTCTCAACCAGTCAAAGTCAACTTGCTAACCTATCTGTATACTTTTTTCATACACTTTCACTTGTTAGTCCCTGTGAATTTTGGCATTCTTGCATCTCTCCTGATGAGTGCAAAATAAAAAACTTCAACAACATGTCTCTTTTTATAGCAATACTCAAATTCTGTACTACAAAGCATTGCATTCAAATTCCTTGTATCAACCCAAGAGATTAAGTTACAGAACATATTCATGCAGATGTGAGCAGATTCTTAACTTGGTGCAACATCATTTAATGTTTAAGTAGTCATTTGTAAATATTTAATTACAATGCCACAGGACTTGTAGTTCAGATTCAAAGTGGCACAATATTTCAGATGCCCAAATGTTGGCGAGGGTATCACATTTCAAACATACGTTGGCTGGCTGCCTGTTTTTATCATGCAGATCACTGTTGTGAATATTCCCTCTGAGCTCCATATGGCAGCATCTTACAGAAATATTTCAAGTGTTACCATTAATAAGCCAGAGACCTCCTGAGATATAAAAAGTTTTCAGTTTGCTACTAAAGTTGATTAGATAGTCTGACTGACAATCAACTACACAGAATTTTTAAGACTGTTTTAGAAACTATTGACTACCTAAGCCCAGTAGAAATTAATATTGCTCTTTAACAACGATTTCAACAAGCCAGGGGTAAACAATTGCAATCTAATAGGTGGATGGAAATACTTTGTTCCACTCCCATCCTGGTTCTGGGCAGCGCTGATTGCCTCTCAAAATAAGAAGCGTTACCACCTTTTATACTGGGAGCAGGGCCAAAGAGGATAAGCTCCTCCACCCTCTGTTGCATCATTACCAAGAATAAAGTGATACATTTTATCAAAGAACGGCAGTTGTCTCGAGAGCTTCATGCTTCTTTCCTTCCTCTTTGCCAGTAGGTGGGTGAATTTACAGCACAGCCCCAAGAGGGCTACATCAAACAACAGCTGCGGGAACATAGAGTTCATAGCGAAAGCTGTCTGAGAAACATCCCATAGCCCACAAATCTTAAGCATTGGTTATTAGTAAATATTCAAGGAAGTGATATTGCAAAAGCATATTTTAAAATAAATCTCAGAAAAAAGATACCATATCACACTTACTTTTCCTTATTTTGTTAAATGTAATGGATCACTATAGCACAGATGGAGTTATCTGTGATTTATAATAAATATTTGCATTCATTTGACTCAACTAAGTTTCTGAAAAATTATGATTTGCTAAAAAATATCAAAAGTTGCTGTCATGTTATTGATATGCACTAAATGTTGAAAATGAAATCAAATACTGTGATTAAGTTGCTGTATATTGCCTTTTACTAATTTATTTTCACTGTTTATTTTTAAATAATCCTTTGAAGTATAACTTCCCTAAATATTTTTAATAACAAAATTCAAAATGAGGTTCTTTCCCAGACCAATAGATTTTAAAAATTGCAAAACTTTCATATTTTCTGGAAGATTGGTTTCAATTAGGGAAAAAATATTTGCTTTGATACTCCTTCATTTTGCAATTGGATATTGCTTTTGGACTCAAATAACTATTGCATAGAAACTGTTACACCCTCTTAAACCTCCTGTGATATCACTGACAAGTAACCCAGTGTATGTGTAACAAGACAGGGAATAAAACATGGGAAGCAGCTTGGACATCTGGTGGAGAATAATGCAATATGGAGCCAGGGAATGTAACAGTTACGTAAAATGGAGCTGCAGCAGGAAAAGACAAGTATTCAAGATCCAAATCGAAGCAAGATGGAGCAAGCTTTTTTTTCAGTCATTCATGGGATGTGGATGTTGCCAGCATTTACTGTCCATCCCTACACAACTGAAAAACTTAGACTCCAATCCCCTTAACCTTCCTGATTACATGCTGCATCTGTGTTTTGTGTATTCCCAAGTCCCTTTGTGTTGCAGCTTTCTGCAGTTATTCTCCATTTAAATAATACTCTTTTCTTTTGTTCTCCCTTCCAAAATAAACAGTTTTACATTTTCCCACAAAATACTCCATTTGCCAACTTTTTGCCCACTTATTTAACCTGTCAATATCTTTTGTAAACCATTTGTATCCGTCTCGCACCTTGCCTTTCCATTTTTTGTGTCACCTGCAAACTTAGCTACAGTGTAATTACTTACTTCCTCCAAGTCATGAATATATATTGTAAACAATTATGGTCCCAGTGCTGATCCCTGTGAAACCCTACTGGTTACATGTCACCAACCTGAAAAAGAACCCCTTCTCCCCACTTGCTGCTTCCTGTCCATTCTCCAAGTCTCTATCAATGCCAATATACTTTCTCGAACACCATAAGCTCTTATCTCATGACTTAACTTTTTGTGAGGTACCTTGTTGAACCCCTTCTAGAAGTCCAAATAAAACACATCTACTGGTTCTCCTCTATCCACTCTGGTTGCAACATGCTCAGAAAATTCTAATAAATTAGTCAGACACAATTTCCCTTTCATGAAAACCTGCTGATTCTTGTTGATTAGATGAAGTCTACAATTGGAAGGCCTTTCCATTCCATGGCCCATTATTAATACAGTGGCAGATGGGGGCACAATCACACAGGAAGTATGATAAGAAAACCCTGCCACGTTTGCTTGCGGACTCCCAGGGGTGGTAGCTCAACCAAAAGCACTCAACATCTGATGGAGGGAACCAACATCAGGAAATGTGACCTTGCTGAAAGACATCCTCCTCTCCTTGCTGCTGAATCTCCTTACCCCCAGCCTCACAACCCCAACCTCCTGACCATTTTCCCCGTCACTCAACTGTGCCTGGGTCTCTCCTCAATCCAAAATCACCCGTGGATGTAGTACTGGCAGCAATCACTGATTCCTAAAGTGACACTGCTGAGTACAGGACTTCTGCTGCCCTCAGATTGACCAGCAGCTCTCAGCAGGCTTGAATTTGGCCCCAGGATCTTGGTTACACTAATAACATGTTAAGTGTTTGAGTGGCACAAGACCTGGTGGGTCTTCTAGAAAGAGGGCACATGGTGTTGGCAAGTTGCCAGCCAGCAATCAAAACCACTGTCATCTCCACCAGCCTCTGTCCCATGGAGTAACAACAATAAAGTGTGGCTGTTTATCTAATCATGGAAACCCTACAGTGCAGAAAGAGGCCCTTTGGCCCATCGAGTCTGCACCAACCACAATCCCACCCAGGCCCTATCTCCACATCCCTACACATTTACCCGCTAATCCCTCTAACCTACGCATCTCAGGACACTAAGGGGCAATTTTAGCATGGCCAATCAACCTAGCCCACACACCTTTGGACTGTGGGAGGAAACCGAAGCACCCGGAGGAAACCCACACAGATACGAAGAGAATGTGCAAACACCACACAGACAGTGACCCAAGCCAGGAATTGAACCCAGGTCCCTGGAGCTGTGAAGCAGCAGTGCTGACCACTGTGCTACTGTGCCGCCCACAATGTTGTCCCACAGTTTGCTTGATTTTGTTCAATTGGTTAATTCGCTTAGCTCAAAAGTTATAAAGTGTTACTGTTGGGTGAGGAAAGCATTACATTTAGTTTTGGTGGCCAACCACACAGTCTGATTGCTGGCACTCACAAGGGCCTCCTGGAATGTTATGCTAACATAAATATAGTTTTACCTTTAGTGAGGTTAGTCAACAGCAGTTTGTGCTTCTCTTGCCGTCAGTGACAATTGAAAGTACTGCTTAAAGGAGACCCAGTGGTATTGAAAGCTTACACTTTCATGGGTCTTGCAATCTGTCATCAGATTAGCTGCCAATTTTGCTGTGGCGTTAAATGTTTGGGACATGTTGCATTTGGTTGTAAACTTGCATAGCATCATGACACAGTTACACTGACTCACAACACTAGGTCCTCATCGCTCTTCCACCACCCCCACCTCCAAGACCTTTTACTATAAGGGAATAAAAAAAGGAGCAACCTCTTTGGCCTAATCTGTCATTCAATATGATCATACAATTCCTACAGCACAGGAGGAGGCCATTTGGTCCATCAAGTCTGCATTAACAACAATCTCATCTAGGCCCTATCCCTGTAACTCTACATATTTACCCCTCTAACCTACACATCAGGGAACACTAAGGGGCAGTTTAGTACGGCCAATCCACCTAACCTGCACATCTTTGGACTGTGAGAGGAAACCGGAGCAAACCTGCACAGATACAGGGAGAACGTGCAAACTTCATGCAGACACTGGCCCAAGTCAAGAATTGAACCCAGGTCCCTGGCACTGTGAAGCAGCAGTGGGCCACCATGCTGCCCATCATGTCAGGTCTTCTACTTCATTTTCCACTTTTCCCTCTATTTCCTTGTCTTGATTCCACTATGGTGCTGCACACAATGATATCAACTACCCATCCTGCTAATCAGCTCCAACAGGCCACCAGGGAGTGGAACACAACCAAAATGGGCAGCACGCAGAGAGATTCATTCAGCATCAGTCTCTGCAGGTCTCATCAATGAGACAAGAACAGCCTAAAGTCGCCACCTTCTGGACAGAAGGTGAAAGAGTTTCCTTTCAAAGGAAGCATTTCCTCATCTGTTGGCTGAGGTTCTGTTTTAAATTTGCTTCCCCCTACTCAAGTTATAACAGAGGCAGCAGAGTATTTCCAACATACACAGTCAGAGAAAGAGATGTTTGCTGAATATGAAGTTTTCCTTCCATCTAGCTGAGATTTTTTTAAAACAATTTATTGATTCATTTTGGTAGGACAAATTTGAATGCGGATTACAGGGTCAACGGCAGGGTTCTGAAGAATGTGGAGGAAAAGAGAGATCTTGGGGTTCATATCTCTGAAGATTGCCACTCAAGTGGATAGAGCTGTGAAGAAGTCTTATAGTGTGTTAGCGTTTATTAACAGGGGCTTGAGTTTAAGAGCCATGGGGTTATGCTGCAACTATACAGGACCTTGGTGAGACCACATTTGGAATATTGTGTGCAGTTCTGGTCACCTCACTATAAGAAGGATGTGGAAGCATTGGAGAGAGTGCAGAGGAGATTTACCAGGATACTGCCTGGTTTGGAGGGTAGGTCTTATGAGGAAAGGTTGAGGGAGCTGGGGCTTTTCTCTTTAGAGCGGAGGAAGATGAGAGGCAACTTAATAGACGTTTATAAGATGATGAGGGGGATAGATACAGTGGACATGCAGAGACTATTTCCTTGCGTGGATGTAGCTTTACTAGGGGGCATAAGTATATGGTTCATGGTAGGAGATATAAGAGGGATGTCCGAGGTAGATTCTTCAGTCAGAGAGTGGTTGGGGTATGGAACACACTGCCTGCTGTGATAGTGGAGTCATACACTTTAGGAACTTTCAAGCAGTTATTGGATCGGCACATGGAGCACACCAGAATGATAGGTAATAGGATAGCTTGATCTTGGGCTTGGACATAGCTCGGCACAACATTGAGGGCCGAAGGCCCTGTACTGTACCGTCCTATGTTCTAATTTTCTTTTAGTGTCCATGATTTTTTTTCAACACCTATCCACCTTTCAAATGCAACTAACACACATATGCTGTCAAATGATGCAGAGAGACAATTCAGAAAAATTCATTTTTATCATTTGTAGCAAAAAGTGTTTTCTGTGGTCACCATGTTTTGATGAGGTTTTACTGTTACCATGGCTGGCATTCTCTCATCTCGTTCGCCCCAGCACCACTACCAGCGAGATCAGAGAATCTCACATTCAACCAAAACTCCATTCACTGCAGCACATTTGAAAAAATTCAAGCCACAGGCGAGGTTGGAGAATTCTGCCCCATATCTTATTGTCTTACCATACCTTGATGAGGCTTTGTTTAGCTATGAGTGACTTGAGATAGTGTGTAGTTTATCTTGAAAGTAATTTTTATGCATTATTTACAAAGACATTAGGGTAAGCACAGGGTTTCTAAGACACAGTGTCCTAAATCCTCTTCAGTTGGAACCACTTGGTTATCTGACTCTAACATCACACTTACATATTTAATATTATCATGGTCTCATTGATATAACCATTAACCCATTACTCTACAATCTATTAGAGAATAATCTCAAATTGTTACATTCCTTTATTAAACTATTTACATAATATTCCCAAAGTCTGTTAACCTCTTGCACTGTTTACCATTTCCATCCAACTCCTACCCTCTTCCCTCACCCACTCTAAGTCACTGCCACCCAAGGGTTCAGCCTCCAAGAAAGTTCTCAACTCTGATGGAGGATGTATATGACGTATATATTTCCTTAACTTCACCATGGAAGGTAAACATATTGGTGGAGTGGGATAGCAACTTGTGAGGACAGTCGAGACGTGGCTGTGATCTTTACGACAACCCCTGACTGCAAAGCTTGTGAAATCCATTTGATGAAAAACTAATTCAAGAGAGAGGTCTTCAGGACATGGACAATCACACCACCTTGAACAGGAAACAAACAAACTGACATTCTCTCTGTAATCTGCTGCTTTGCACACTGGATGTGAGAAAATGAAGTTTCATCAATTTTGAGGAAGGAGTTCACAGTGGTTATCATTCACTGTTGCAGTGACAAACAAAGAAATATTTAATGGCTGAGATTGGAATAAATCTGGTAGAAGAATGAAGAACAGTTGAAAGGCATTGCAGGATACGAAGAGAAGACAACTCCCCTACTACTCTTGGTATAGGATTGCACTTTCTACTGATAGTGGTATCATTGCCATGCTCCCTTCAGTGTGAGGCTGCTTTACTGTAAGCAATGGCATAATGGTACCAGCATTGGAGAAGTAGGGCTATACCATAATCAACAATGGAGTAAACTTCTAGGCCTGGATCGAGATGAAATTCCTGTATAGTGTTCTTCAGCTGTAGAAGCTCAAAAGCCTTGGTCTCTTCTTCACTGAAAGATAATTTTTGAATGTATGCATGACTTGCAGACGAAATTCAAATGTGGATTGCAACCTATTCATACAAATTAATAAGCTTTGAATTTCCTCTATTGGTTTTATCCAACCAGGAATTAAGCATCTCTTTGTCTCTGGATAGCTTGCTTTTGTCAACGAAATGTTGATGCACATCATGGGTAGGTTTAGTGGGACAAGCATGGACAAATTCAATTCTTCAGATCAGTTCTTCTTCAACAATAGGCTGAGAATCCTCAAGAAAAACAGCAGAGATTCCAGCAGTATTAGCAGTGGAGTCGAAGAGTGTAGCAAAATTTAGGATCTCGTCCTCCAGCAGATCATTTGCTCCTGCATGGCTTCATTTTCATGTACTTCATTGAATCATAGAATCCCTACAGTACAGAAGGAGGCCATTTGGTCCATCGAGTCTGTACTGAGTTTGCCCTGCTATTCTCCCGACACTTGGGTCAATTTAGCATGTCCAATCAACCTAACCCACACATCTCTAGACTGTGGGAGGAAACCCATGCAGACATGGAGAGAAACTTCACACTGACAGTGACCCAAGGCCGGAATTGAACCTGGGTCCCTGGCGCTGTGAGGCAGAAGTGCTAACCATAGTGCCATTGTGCCACTGCATAAGGAAAGAGCCAACCAAGAAGCTTCTCAAGCAGGTGGTAACTGACTTTTTCAGTGTCTTTATTTACTTGGCTTCTAGGAAAAGAAGTGACATCTGTAATCTCCTGCTGTAGTCCAGTAGATGTTTTTTCTACAATCAAGAGTGTCTCACGGCGCAATGAATAAACTTTGAGTGCTGCTACTGTTTTGAAATCTGTTGCTCCTCCAACAAACTTCGGAACTTCATTCATGAATATTGCTTCACTATTTTCTACTGATACTTCATCGAGCTTCTGTAGAAGACCAAATCTTAAACACACTGACCCACTAAGCAGACAAATTTGTAAGTTTTGTGAGACAAAGGATTTTGATAATTTCTTTATCTTCATACCTAAGGGTTGTAGCGAACTGGGCAAAAGTGAAATCGTTTAGCAACAAGAATAAAATAAAGCTTATCATAGTAAGAGATTGCAATTCTCTGAGGTGCAGAGAGATTTGGGTAAATTGCAAAAAGCTAGTGTACAAATACAGCAAGTAATTAGGAAAACTAACAGAATCTTATAATCTATTGAGAGGGTATTAATTCCAAAAGTAGGAAGGTTATGCTTCACTTGCACAGGGCATTCGTGAGACCATATCTGGAGTATTGTGCACAGTATTGGTTGCCTTATTTAAGGAAAGATATAAATTGTTATGGGTCAGGTTAGAAACTCCAAAGTGTTTTATGAAGGCTGTCTGAACCATAAGTTTTGCAACTTGATTTTGGCTAGGATAAGGATGACATGTTTCATTTCCGGTATAATGCAACAACTAACCAGGAAGCTTTCGTCAAACAAAGTTTATTTAAGAATATAGTTAACATATATAGAAAGAAAATTAGCAATACGTTTTATCAATACAAACAAAAAACAGAAAGAAAATAACCACAATAATGTATTAATCCTTAATTGAATATAAAAGCTGTTCCATCAAACCAAAACTTTGATTCACTTTGGAAGGAGTAACAGGAATACAGAGTACTGGGCTAATGCTAAGTTACTTAGTACTGTGGTTGAGCGGAGAGATCTCGGTGTCCATGTGCATAGATCCCTAAAAGTTGGCACCCAGGTTGATAGGGTTGTTAAGAAGGTGTATGGTGTGTTGGCTCTTATTGGTAGAGGGATTAAGTTTAGGAGCAATGAGGTCATGTTGCAGCTGTACAAAACTCTGGTGCGGCCGCACTTGGAGTATTGTGTACAGTTCTGGTTGCCGCATTATAGAAAGGATGGGGAAGCATTGAAAAGGGTGCAGAGGAGATTTACCAGGATGTTGCCAGGTATGGTGGGAAAGTCTTATGAGGGAAAGGCTGAGGGACTTGAGGCTGTTTTCATTAGAAAGAAGAAAGTTAAGAGGTGACTTAATAGAGGCATATAAGATGATCAGAGGATTAGATAGGGTGGACAGTGAGAGCCTTTTTCCTCAGATGGAGATGGCTAGCACGAGGGGACATAGCTTTAAATTGAGGGGTGATAGATATAGGACAGATGTCAGAGGTAGGTTCTTTACTCAGAGAGTGGTAAGAGCGTAGAATCCCTGCCTGCAACAGTAGTGGATTCGCCAACATTAAGGGCATTTAAATGGTCATTGGATAAACATATGGATGATATTGGAATAGAGTAGGTTAGATGGGCTTTAGATTAGTTTTGCAGGTCAGCACAACATTGAGGGCCGAAGGGCCTGTACTGTGCTGTAATGTTCTATGTTCTAAAACCTTTTCATAGACAAAACCATTTTCACAGGCTTAACACAACATAATTAAAATCTCACTTGACTAGAATTGAGTCTTTTTGAGGTTTGCACTTTCCTTCCAGAAGACAAAATGTTGCCTTGGGATAATTAGCAGACAGGGGACAGAGGGAGAGACTGCAGCTCCTTTCCTGCTTGATGCCCTTGCTGAAACTAAAGCTAAACTGCAGACTCAGAACTCTCCAGACTGAAACCTTACACTCACTGGAAGAAAAATTGTCCAAAAACACACAACCTTTTCTCCTAACAATACAGGATCATAAAACTAATCCCAGAGTAAACATAAACAACCCCCACTTAAGCTATTAAAGTAGCAATTAAAGGACTCATCATAGTCAGCCAGGCAATAATAATGACATCACTGAAACTGTGAGCTGCAGAAATCATGTCTTAAAAAAGTTCCTTTCTTAAAGGGACACTAATGTCACAGGATGCATTAGAAGCAATTTGGAGATTGACTAGACTAATACCAGGAATGGGCAAGTTGTCTTATGAGGAAAGATTGGCAAGGTTAAGTTTGTATCCACTAGGGTTTAAAAGAGTAAGAAACAACTTAATCAAAACCTTTAAGATGAAGTATAGATGATGTTTCCTTTTGTCAGAGAATCTATAACTAGGAGTCACAGTTTAAAAATAAGGAGTCACTTATTTAAGACAGAGACGAGAAGAAAGCTTTTCTCTCAGATGGTCATGAATCTCAGAATTCTTCTGCTCAAAAGGCAATGGAAGCAGAGCTAGAAAGATTCTTGATTAACAAGGAGGTAAAAAATTATTAAGGAATTACAGCATCCGGTAGAAGCCACTGAGGGACTTCACTGGTGCATTGCGGGAGAAGTCAGACCAACATGATCAACCAAGTGGGAAGCAGAAGATCTGGTGTCAAGGACCGGTAAGTCCCAAACACTACATCAGTGTTTCTCTCTCTCCCTCCTCCTCTGATCAAAAAAAAGGCCACTGTGAGGAGGTAAAAGTGAAGGTAAGAGTTTTACAAATTTTCTTAAAATAATTTAATTGGCTAGAAATGTCAGTCAGTGGGGTTGAGTCCTGCACTTGTGAGATGTGGGAGATCCGTGACACTTGCAGCATCTTGGATGACTATGACTGCAGGAAGTGTACCCAATGCAGCTTCTTACAGACCGCATGGATAGGCTGGAGCAGCAGTTGGATGCACTTAGGAGCATGAAGGTGGCAGAAAGCATCATAGATAGGAGTTTTAGAGATCTGGTCACACCCAAGGTGCAGGCAGATAGATGGATGACCACTAGAAGGGACAGGCAGTCAGTGCAGAATTCCCTGTGGTCATTTCCCCTCTCAAAAAAGTATACCGTTTTGCATGCTGTTGGGGAAATGGGCTGTCAGGGGATAAAAGCAGCAGCAGCCAAAGCAGTGGCACCACAGCTGACTCTGTTGTCAAGCAGAGCGGGACAAAGAGGACTAGAACAATAGTTATAGGGGACTCTATCGTTAGGGGTGCAGGTAGGCACTTCTGTGGATGTGAAAGAGACCCAGGATGGTATGTTGCCTCCTTGGTGCCAGGGTCCAGGACGTCTCTGAATGGGCAGAAAGTATTCTGAAGGGAGAGGGTGAACAGCCAGAAGTTGTGGTACACATTGGTATTAATGATGTAGGCAGGAAGAGTGATGAGTTCCTGCAGCAGCAGTTTAGGTAGTTAGATAGAAAGTTAAAAAGCAGGACCTCTAGGGTTGTAGTCTCAGGATTACTCCCTGTGCCACGTGCTAGTGAGGCTAGGAATAGGAAGACAGTGCAGCTGAACACGTGGCTAAACAGCTGGTATAGGAGGGAGGGTTTCAGATATCTGGACCATTGCAGTCACTTCTGGGGCAGGTGGGACCTGTACAAGAAGGACAGGTTGCATCTAAACTGGAAGGGCATAAATATTCTGGCTGGGAGGTTTGCTAGTGTCACAAGAGAGGATTTAAATTAGCTTGGCATGGGGTGGGAATCAAAGCAAAGGTGAATTAGCTGAAGGGGAACCAGAGAGTAGGGCCAGTAAGACTCAGAGAAACCATAGGCAGGGTGAGGTTGTCAATCAAAGAGAGTCTGGTGGACTGAAGTGCATTTGTTTCAATGTGAGAAGTGTAACAGGGTAAGGCAGATGAACTTAGGGCTTGGATTAGTACTAGGAACTATGATGTTGTTGCTATTACAGAGACTTGGTTAAGGGAAGGACAGGATTGGCAGCTTAATGTCCCAGGATACAGATATTTCAGGCAAGATAGAGGGGGGTGTAAAATGGGTGGGGGAGTTGCACCACTGGTTAAGGAGAATATCTCAGCTGTACTGCGGGAGGACTCATACAGTGAGGTAACATAGGTAGAGCTCAGGAATAGGAAAGCTGTAGTCACAATGTTGAGGGTTTAATATAGGCCACCAACTACCAGAGGGAGATTGAGTAACAGATAAATAGACAGATTTTGGAAAGGTGTAAAAGTAACAGGATTGCTGTGGAGGGAAATTTTAATTTTCCTTATATTGACTGGGACTCACTTAACACTGGGGGTGTGGATGGGGCAGAGTTTGTATGGAGCATCCAGGAGGGCTTCTTGAAACAGTATATAGATATTCCAACTAGGGAAGGGACCATACTGGACCTGATATTGGGGAATGAGCCCAACTAGGTTGTCAATGTTTCAGTCAGGGAGCAGTTCGGGAACAGTGACCACAATTCAGTAAGCTTTAACGTACTGATGGATAAAGTTATGTGTAGTCCCCAAGTTAAGGTGCTAAACTGGGGAAGGGCTAATTACAACAATATTAAGCTTAAACTGAAAAACGTAGACTGGGGGCAGATGTTTGAGGGCAAATCAACATCTGGCATGTGGGAGGCTTTCAAGTGTAAGTTGATAGGGATTCAGGACTGGCACATTCCTGTAAGGATGAAGGATAAGTGTAGCAAGTTTTGGGAACCTTGGATAATGAAAGATATTGTGAGCCTAGTCAAAGAGAAAAAGGAAGCATTTATCAAGGCTAAGAGGCTGGGTACACATGAAGCAAGTGTGGAATACAAGGAAAGTAGAAAGAAACTTAAACAAGGAGTAAAGAGGACTAAAAGTGGTCATGGGAAAGCATTAACCAGCAGGATTAAGGAAAATCCCATGGATTTTTATACATATATAAAGAGCAAGAGCGTAGCTAAGGAGAGGGCTGGCCCACTTAAGGATAGAGGAGGGAATCTATGCGTGGAGCCAGACGAAATGGGTGGATATTAAATGATTACTTTGCATCAGCATTCACAAAAGAGAAAGACTTGGTAGATGATGAGTTTGAGAAAGGGTGTGTTGATAGTTTGAGTCATGATGAGATCAAAAAGGAGGAGGTATTGGGGTTCTTGAGAGACATTAAGGTAGACAAGTCCCCAGGGCCTGATGGGATATACCCCAGAATACTGAGAGGCAAGGGAGGAAATTGCTGGGGCCTTGAGAGAATCCTTTGTATCCTCACTAGCTACAGGGGAGGTCCCAGAGGATTGCGAATAGCCAATGTTGATCCTTTGTTTAAGAAGGGTAGCAAGAATAATCCAGGTAATTACAGGCCGGTAAGCCTTACAATAGTGGTATGGAAATTATTGAAGAGGATTCTTCAAGACAGGATTTATTCCCACTTGGAAATAAGTGGTCGTATTAGTGAGAAGCAACATGGTTTTGTGAAGGGGAGGTCATGTTTCACTAACTTGATCAAGTTTTTGAGGAAGTGACAAAGATGATTGATGAGGATAGGGCAGTAGATGTTGTCTACATGGACTTCAGTCAGGCCTTTGACGAGGTCCCTTATGGCAGGCTGGTGCAGAATGTAAAGTCGCATGGGATCAGAGGTGAGCTGGCAAGGTGGATACAAAACTGGCTCGGTCAAAGAAGACAGAGGATAGCAGTGGAAGGATGTATTTCTGAATGGAGGGCTGTGACAAGTGGCATTCCTCAGGGATCAGTGCTGGAACCTTTTTTGTTTGTAATATATATAAATGATTTGGAGTAAAATGTAACTGGATTAATTAGTAAGTTTGCAGACGACACAAAGGTTGGTGGATTTGCAGATTTGAGGACCATCAGAGGATACAGCAGGATATAGATCAGTTGGAGACTTGGATGGAGAGGTGGAGATGGCATTTAATCCGGACAAACATGAGGTAATGCATTTTGGAATGTCTAATACAGATAGGAAATATACAGTAAATAGCAGAGCCCTTAGGAATATTGATAGGCAATCTGGATGTACAGTACACAGGTCACTGAAAGTGGCAATGCATATGGAGAAGATAGTCAAGAAGGCATATGGCATGCTTGTCTTCATCGGCTGGGGTATTGAGTTTAAAAATTGGCAAGTCATGTTGCAGCTTTATAGAACTTTAGTTAGGCTGCACTTGGAATAAAGTGTTCAATTCTGGTCGCCACAATATCAGAAGGATGTGGAGGCTTTAGAGAAGGTACTGAAAAGATTCACCAGGGTGTTGTCTGGTGTGGAGGGCATCAGCTATGAGGAGAGGTTGGAGAAACTTGGTTTGTTCTCACTGAAATGAAGGAAGTTGAGGGGTGACCTGATAGAAATCTGCAAGATTATGAGAGGCATGGACAGAGTGGATAGTCAGAAGCTTTTTCCCAATGTGGAAGAGTCAATTACTAGGGGGTACAGGTTTAAGGTAAAAGGGGCAAGATTTAAAGGAGATGTACAAGGCAGATTTTTTACACAGAGGGTGGGGGATTCCTGGAACTCAATGTCGGGGGAGGTAGTAGAAGCAGATATAATAGTGACTTTTAAGGGGTATCTTCACAAATACATGAATAGGATGGGAATAGAGGGATGTGGTCCCCAGAAGGGTAGGGGGTTTTAGTTAAATCGGTCAGGATGGTTAGTGCAGGCTTGGAGGGCCAAAGGGCTGTAATTTTCTTTGTTATTTATTCTTTGTAATGTGTGGTTGAAGTCACAATCAGATCAGCCATGATCTTTTTGAATGACAGAGCAGGCTCAAAATGGCCTACTCCTGCTCCTAATTTGCATATTGATATGACCCTTCATTATGAGACATGTGCATCCTGGCTCTTGTAACTTCAACTCAGATAATTGGACTTCTACTCCATATGCCTGTTCTGAAGCCAGTCCAATAAGACAGTGACTCCTGCCTCAGTGGCCAGTCTAAATTTGGTTCTGTATCCTTGGACTTCCAACTTCACAGACCAGAACCATTTATTTGATTTCACTTTGGAATTCATCAGGTTTGAAAGGGGTGCCTCCTGTTTCTTGGTGGTGGGAACATGTTCTCGCTTTCTCCCCTTGAGTTATGTTTTTGATCCACAAAATACCCAATCCTGTCACACAGAAAGCATTCAGTTCCCTCTGCTGTGCACTCTACGTGCTCGTGTTGGTCCATAGTCATCACACTTGGGTGACATTAGCATAGGTGGAAGAGTTCTCCTTACTCCCTTCAGTGGTTTTAATAGGCTTTTCATGGGCTTCTTCATTGGCAGGGCTCCTGACGTTGCTCTACATATTGGGTCCAACACTCTCAAGCCTCAATGCCTCCCAAATCACACTGTAATTCTGCTGTCACACATTTGCCTATCTCACAATCTGTTTGGTCTTTTCTAGCATCAAATCTTTGGATTGCGACAAATCAGGGAGTGCATCACTGAGCATGCTGGAGTCTCGAATCAACTTGTGTTTTAAGGGTCCATAACTACAGCATAACTAATCATTAATGAAGCAATCAGTGTATTCACCCAGCCTTTGGGTCCTCTGGTTGAATATTGCTCTTTGAATTGCAAAATTATTTTTGGGCTGAAGTATTTATCAAAGGCCCCCTTTATCTTATGGTCAATCTGATGTCTCCTTGAAGCCCTGTTAAACCAGGACATCAACAGCTATGGGTCCAACTGCACATAAAAGTACACAGACCTAGTGTTTCAGTATTTATTTGTAAATCTGAAGTTGCTTTGTACATTTTAAGATGCCAGTTCCAGAGATACCATCATTGTTGTTCTTTAATACATCTAGCATCTGCAACAAGGACAAAGAACAAAGAAAAGTGCAGCACAGGAACTTGCCCGTCAGTCTCCAAGCCCATTCCAAACATGATGCCCTAACTAAATTTTAAAAAAAGGTTCCGCCCTTACTTAATCCATATATCTTTATTCCCTCCCTATCCATGTCCCCATCCAGATGCCTCTTAAATGCTGCTAATGTGCCTGCTTCCACCTCCTCCTCTGGCAGCGTGTTCCGGGCACCCACCACTCTCTGCGTGATAAACCTCCCCCACACATCTCCCTTAAACTTTCCCCTCGCACCTTGAACCTGTGACGCTTGAATTGACACTTTCACTTGAGGAAAAAGCCTTTGACTGTCCATTCCTTACATAACTTTGTAGACTTCTATCAGGTTTCCCCTCAGCCTCCATCTATGCAGCGCAAACAATCCTAGTTTATTCAATCTCTCCTCATAGTCAACACCCTTGAGACCAGGCAACATCCTGTTAAACCTTCTTTGCACTCTCTCCAAAGTTTCCACAGCCTTCTGATAATATGGCGACCAGAACTGCATGCAATACTCCAAATGTGGCCTAACCAAGGTTTTATATAACTGCAACACGATTTCCTAACTCACGTACTCAATGGCCTGCTGATGAAGGCAAGCATGCCATATTCTTCCTTAGTCATCTTAGCTTTCTATGTTGCATTTTTAAGGAACTGTGTTCTCTCTGTGTATTAATGTTCCTAAGGGTTCTACAATTTATAGTATAATTCACACCTAAGTTTGATCCTCCAAAATGCATTACCTCTCATTTGTCCAGATTAAACTCCATGTGCCATTTCTGTGTCAAGTTTCCAATCTATCTATATCCTGTTGCATCCTCTGACATCCCCGGCACTACCAGAAACTCTACCAATCTTCATGCCTTCCGCAAACTAACTAATTAGACCACCTACATTTTCCTCCAGATCATTTATCTATACTACAAACAACAGAGGTCCCAGCACTGATCTCTGCAGAACACCACTAGCTACAGATCTCCATTCTGAAAAACACCATTCCACCACTACTCTCTGTCTTCTATATCCAGGCCAAATCTGTATCCATCTAGCCAGCCCACCTTGAATCCCATGTGATTTTAGTTGTTATACCAGTCTACCATGTGGGACCTTGTCAAACACCTGTCAAGTCCATATAAAGTACAGCCACAACCTTTCCCTCATCAACTATCTTTGTCCCCTCTTTAAAAAATCCAATCAAATTGGTGAAACTTGACTTTACCTGCACAAAACCATATTGTCTGTCACTAACTGTCTATTTTCTTCCAAATGTGCATTTGTACTGTCCCTCTGTATCTTCTCCAAAAACTTCCCTGTCACTGATGTCAGGCTCACCGGCCTATAATTTCATGGATTATCCCTGCTTCCTTTCTTAAACAAGAGAACAACATTGGGTATTCTCCAGTCCTCAGGAATCTTACTTATAGTCAAAGAGGATATACAGATATCTGTTAAGGCACCAGCTATTTCTCTCCTTGCCTTCCGCAGTAATCTGGGATAGATCCCATTTGGCTCCATAGACTTGTCTACCATAATGCAATTTAGAATACTCAACACTTCCTTTGATATATTGACATTCTCTTGAGTGTTCATACATCTGTCCATGACCTCAACACTCATTATGTCCTCCTCTTTGGTGAATAGCAATACAAAATACTCATTAAAGATCTCACACACTTCTGGTGGCTACATGCATAACTTCCCTTGAGAGTGCACCTACTCTTCCTCTTGTTACCCGCTTGCTGCTAACTTATGCAGAAAAAGCCTTGTTGGAAAAGCTGTGGAAGGGATATTGGCTGTTCCATGACTATCAACATTGTGTATATCTCACTGTCCCTTCACTTTGATGCTTTTCAGTTTTTGATCTTCATCATTGAAAAGTCAATCTGATTTGACTTGATTTATTATTGTCACATGCATTAGCATACAGTGAAAAGTATTGTTTCTTGTGCACTGTGCCGACAAAGCACACTGTTCATAGAGAAGGAAATGAGAGAGTGCAGAATGTAGTGTTACAGTCATAGCTAGAATGTAGAGAAAGGTCAACGTAATGCAAGGTTGGTCCATTCAAAAGTCTGATGGCAGCAAGGAAGAAGCTGTTCTTGAGTCGGTTGGTACATGACCTCAGACTTTTGTATCTTTTTCCCAACGGAAGGAGGCAGGAGAGAAAATGTCCATGGTACGTTGGGTCCTTAATTATGCTGGCTGCTTTGCCAAGGCAGCAGGAAGTGTAGACAGAGTCAATGGATGGGAGGCTGGTTTGTGTGATGGATTGGGCTACGTTCACGACTTTTTGTAGTTTCTTGCGGTCTTGAGCAGAGCAGGAACCATACCAAGCTGTGATACAACCAGAAAGAATGCCTTCTATGGTGCATCTGTAAAAGTTGATGAGAGTCATAGCCTACATGCCAAATTTCCTTAGTCTTCTGAGAAAGTAGAAGCGTTGGTGGGCTTTCTTAACTATAGTGTTGGTGTGGGGGGACCAGGACAGGTTGTTGGCGATCTGAACATCTAAAAACTTGAAACTCCTGACCCTTTCTACTTCGTCCCCGTTGATATATACAAGGGCACGTTCTCCACTACGCTTCTTGAAGTCGATGACAATCTCCTTCATTTTGTTGACATTAAGGAAGAGATTGTTGTCGTCACACCAGTTCACCAGATTCTCTATCTCATTCCTGTATTCTGTCTCGTCATCTGTTCCAAGGCCCTCACCCACGGATTAACAATCTGTGGTCTCAGCTTCTTAAACTGTGACCACCAGCGCTGGCACCATATAGATCTTTTTGTCATGTTTTGGTGGTTTTACTGTTACCATGTCTTACTTATTTACTATGCTTTGCTGAAACTTTGCTTACACTGTGATAGACTTGAGACAGTCAGTATATCATTTGTGTTGAAACTATTCATTAGAAAGCATTTACAAAGACCAGAGGGTAAGCACATGGTTTCTAAGGCACAGACTGTTCTGCGTCCTGCTTTCTTTCAGCCACTTGGCCATCTGATGCTGAAGTCATATGTACATAAATATCATCTTCGTCTCATTAACATAACCACCATTGTTCTCTGGAAAGGAAATGAGCAGAGTTGTTATGAAACATCCTTTCTTGACAGAACTTGGTTAGCCTTTAGGCTGCATTCCAATTTAGCAAAATTAGAGTATGTTTTGAAAATGCAAGAATTTCACCAGCTTCTTCATCAACAGCTGATTTGCTTGGAGTAAGAAATTTAAAATGCTAGAACAATGATAAACTACATCATAAAAAGCACACAAAATAAAGAATCATAGAATGTTACAACACAGAAAGAAACAATTCAGCTCATTATACCCATGCTAGTTCTTTGAAAGATCAACTTAATCCCTTTCGATCTCAACATGAATCCACTTCCTTTTTAAAATATATTATGGATTCTACTTTTCCCAACATTTTCACCTTCTAACCTCTTCCAGGGTTGTGAAGTTAAATAAATGGATCATCAGGAAAAGGATGAGCAAATATTTGAACAACTATTTGGTGACCAGAAAAGTCAGTAGTCAGAATCTTCAGCCCTCTCCCATTGGGAGATTGGTGGTGTTGGGGACATTTAAACAGGTGGGTGGGTGGTGGGAGACAACTTCACAATCCTCCTGCCTCCAGCCTAACTAACTCCATGATGGGAAGGCCTGTGACTACCTTCCAGCACCATTGCTCCCTGAGGCTCTTAAGTGGCCAATTAACGCCACAATGGCCTCATCCTGCCATTGCTGGTTTAATCCTGTGTTGAGTGGGGGCTTGCCATATGGGTAGAATGACAAACAAATCAATGTGGTGTTGCGTGTGGGCTCCCTAGGAGACCATTCATTCAAAAATGCTCCGCGCTTGATTAAGGGATCCCCTTCCTGGCCCCACAGGCCCCATAGAGTTCAATCCCTCTCCTCATGGTTGGCCCCTCACTCTCCACTCAACATCCTGCCATCACTAACCTGTAATCTGGGGTTCAGCAACAACCATAGGCCTCACACGGTCTATAGTACAGGCAGGCAATAGTTGAGCCTCCCTGGTGGCACTGCCATTCAATAGAGCCAGCAGCCCCTGCTGGGCAAGTCTTCAGCACCCTGGGCAAGGCCTGCCACAAGTCAGAAGTGCCTGAGTGATACATGATGCAATTTTTTTTTCTAGAAAAAGGAAATATGAGGCTACCGGCTAGTGACTGATATCCCCATCTCCTTAATGAAATTCCGGCCATATGGGATTTGGGAAAAGGTAAGTCACGAATGACTGATTATTTTTTGTTATTAACGTCATGAGAACAACAGACATGAGAGTCTATGTTGTCAATATAGAATTCCAGAAAGCACCTGATAGAGTTTTTCAGGAGAGAGGATTAACAAAAATGAAAGTGCGGGGAATTGGAGGCAACCTTGTGTCATGGGTCAGTAATTGGCTGAGCAATTCAATACTGAGAGTTTGTCAAAGGGAAGATTCTGTGAATACTGATGTGATAAAGAATGTTTGTCAAATATCCGTACCGGGGCAAGAAAAACACAAAGGGCTGGAAAAACTCAACAGGTCAGGTTTAAGGTGTGGAGAGAGGAAGAGAGTTAATGTTTCAAGTCCAAAATGGATCTTTATCAGAGCTCAGTTCAGTTCTGAAAAAAAGACATATTGGAATCGAAACATCAACTCTGTTTCTCTCTCTTCGTCTTTCTTCTCTCTTCGTCTTGATGAAGACGAACATCTCGCCAGGGCCGTCCCCACACCCCCACTTCTTGCTTTCAGACAACCACACAACCTCAAACAGACCATTGTTCGCAGCAAACTACCCAGCCTTCAGGAGAACAGTGACCACAATACCACACAACCCTGCCACAGCAACCTCTGCAAGACATGCCGGATCATCGACATGGATACCATCATCACACGTGAGAATACCATCCACCAGGTACATGGTAAATACTCTTGCAACTCGGCCAACATTGTCTACCTGATACGTTGCAAGAAAGGATGTCCCGAAGCATGGTACATTGGGGAGACCATGCAGACGCTACGACAACGGATGAATGAACATCGCTCGACAGTCACCAGGCAAGACTGTTCCCTTCCTGTTGGCGAACACTTCAGTGGTCACGGGCATTCAGCCTCTGACCTTCGGGTAAGCATTCTCCAAGGCGGCCTTCACGACACACGACAGCGCAGAGTCGCTGAGCAGAGACTGATAGCCAAGTTCCGCACACATGAGGACGGTCTCAACAGGGATCTTGGGTTCATGTCGCACTATCTGTAACCCCCGTGACTTGCCTGGGTTTGCAAAACCTCACTTACTGTACTGTCTGGAGACAATACACATCTCTTTAAACTGTGATCAGTGCTCCTACCACTCACATTGTCAGCCACTTCAGGTCTTGAACAGCAGGTTAGGTGTAAGGATTCGCATTTTAATCAGTAATCTCTAAACTGTCTGTGCTTTATATGCTCTGTCTGAGGCCAGAACTCTCCATTCACCTGACGAAGAGGCTGTCCCCTCGAAAGCTTGTGAGAATATTATCAAATAAATAGGTTGAACTAAAACCTGGTGTTGTCAGACTTTTTACTGTGTCTCTCTCCACCTGCCAGATGTGAGTTTCTCAGCACCTTGTTTTTATTTCACCAATCCAGCATCAACGGTATTTTGCTGTCATTTTTCTGTCCTTAGCTTATCACACACACACATCTGTATGTAAGTAAAAGGTATGTGTGAATGAGTAAAGAGTTCTATACCCAAATTTGCAGATGACATAAAATTGGAAGATGGGAACATGAGGACTTAAAGCCTGTAAGCAGACCAAATGCATAGGCAAACTATGGCAGATAAGGTTTAACATGGGGATTATATGAGGTCAGCCATTTTGAATCGTCTCAATGACAAGAATCATGGACCTGTGGAGAAGAGAAAGGATGCAGGTGTCTTAAAAGCTAGTGCACATCTGAAAAAGACCAAAATAGTTAATGGAATGTTGCTTTCTGCCTGTGTCAGCTGATCACTGAGATTTTTATGCTTTGGGATCCCTCGAGGTGGGTTTGTAATTTGGTGTGAGCTGCATGTTTGGTTAACCTCTATTGGTTCCTCTGTATCTGGGAGTTTTGACTTGTTCCTCAAACCCATGGGGTGGTTTGCTGCCTCTTGATCTTCCTCTGCAGTTTCTGCTGCTTGGAAAGGAAGACAGTATTAGTCAGAAATTTGTTCACTCATCTTTGACATCAGAATGCCACTAATTTGCTCTTAATGCAGCTGCACTCTTTGAACTGCTGGTCTAATTCTTTCGGGAACAATAATCCATCTTCTGACTAGACAGCTTGGAAATGCAACTCAAATGTCTCATGCTGGTTGAGACCCTTTTTCATAGTGAAGTTTTCTTTTCACTTTTCACAGGGAAAGACACCTTTCTGTATAGGAAGCTGTCTGCCTTTGTATATGGAGCAGGGACAAGCAATCACGTGATATTCACTCCTCTTGTTACATCTGTTGCAGACGATTTTATATGATTTCATCTGGTTCCTTATTATTCAGGTGAAATCTGAACAGTCTAGCATTATGAGATACCTATTTGTGTATGTGGCAAAATGACCCATTGGTTGGAGAGTGGATTGTGATCACACAAGAGCCCCAGAGACAGGGGCAAGGGTAAACCTCAAGGCCTGTCATACCTGCTCCACAATTCAATAGGATCATGGCTGATCCTGAGTTTGAACTGCATTTGTCTGCTCACTCATTAAATCCCCTGAGTCAATGAGAGACCAAAAATCTATTTATCTCAGCCTAAAATATCATCAATGATGGAGAGCATCCACAACACTGAGTAGAGAATTTCGGAGATTCGCAATCCTTTGAGTGAAGAAACTTCTATTCATCTCAGTCCTAAATGATTCCTCTCAGCCAGGTGGTCCTTGTCATGTTTGTGTTTAACTTGAACCCCCTTTGTGGTAGCTATTACTAACTTTCTCAGAGTCCATTCAATTTGTACCTGCACCGGTTCCAATGTCCATTCCTATTGATATCTTCACATTTTTATTCTAGAATATTTAGAAGTGGGTGGCCAGTGATTGGTCCTTTTGAGCTTTCAGAATTCACATCCTCCACCTCTACATCATTCGGCCATCATTTTGTAATTCACTGAAGCTGATTCCTTTGGCTGCTGTAATTAGTTACAGTAAAAAGTCTGACAACACTAGGTTTTAGTCCAACCTATTTATTTGATAATATACTCGCAAGCTTTCGGGTTAGCCCCTTCGTCAGGTGAATGGCGAGTTCATTCACCTGACGAAGTGGCTAACCCGAAAGCTTGCGAGTATATTATCAAATAAATAGGTTGGACTAAAACCTGGTGTTGTCAGACTTTTTACTGTGTTTACACCAGTCCAACGCCGGCATACCCACATCGTAATTAGTTACAAGCAGGATAGATAGTTTGCTCCCAGATCCTCTTCTCCAGTCAGTGTGGAAGATGGCATAGTCATTAATCCTTCAGGCAAAGTGCAGCAAAGTCTGATATGCACAGCGAGCCACAATATCTGTCCCATTTGTGTGGGCATTGCTTTTCCAGAACTTGTCCCATCCGGATAGGATTGACTCATTCAAATCAGAATATGTTCCTTTCACCTGCAAAGATGGTTAGTCTCCATTTCATGCTCTTTTGAAGTCATTTTCGGCAACGAGTTTACATTGTCACTAGAATGACCAGAGGGAGGTATGACTCAGTGCAATGGCTAAGAACATGAAAAGTGACCACAGCTACTGCAGCTGGGCAGACTCTCCTAGAGAAGAAAATGTAGTCATAAAAATATTTGATTGAATGCACTTTTGAATGTTGCCATTTTTGTCAAATCCAGCAAAAAATTGGCAAAGTCAATTAAAGAAAAGGGTAATCACAGCAGTAGGGGTCAGAGCCCTTATAGGAAACCAATGAATGTCACCAAGCATGGTGACACCCAACAAAGAAAGGATTATCATTTTAATAACCACTCATAATTAGATATCATTGATCAATCCTGTTATCAGTTGTGTTATGGCCATTATTTTTAAAAAATGTCTATAGTTAGGGCTACATATTAAAACCACTTCATTAATTAAAAAAGAAAGTTAGAAATTAAAACCAACTAAGCCTAAAACTAATAAACTCAATAAACTAAACTGCCAAAATTAATGAATTTTAAATCATATCAGCTATGCTTGCTTTACAAATCCATAAATGTTACTAAATTCAGAAGCATTAACAATGTCACAAGTTGGGACGTTTGACCACATTGGTGCTTAAAATGATAAATGTGAAGGAATTTCATGAACAAATAATTCAGTTTGACCCAGTTTCCCCCAGCAACATTGCAGAAGCCAAAAAAAATTGATGTCTTTACCTTATCTTAGCAAACATGGGCTTAATAGTTTTATATTTTTCTCATTTTATCCGCATATGCTTTCTCCAAGGATTTATTATTGTCTTCATATCAAATATCATCAATGCTGACTACGTCCTCTTCTTTCAGGAAGATGATTGATGATTCCATACTTGCAGTTGGCTGCTTAAAACCTAAGGAAAATGGCTTTATCTTTAGTGCCTCAAGGACAATTTTGTGTCTTTTTACACTTTAATTTTCTAAAAATAGAAATGGTCGATAGCTTCAAGTTTTTAAGTGTCCAGATCACCAGCATCCTGTCCTGGTCTCTTCATGCGGATGCTATAGTTAAGAAAGCCTACCAATGCCTCTACTTTCTCAAGAAACTAAGGAAATTTGGCATGTCCACTACAACTCTCACTAATTTCTACAGATGCACCAAAGAAAGCATTCTTTCTCGTTGTATTACTGTTTGGTATGGCTCCTGCTCTGTCCAAGGTGGCAAGAAACTACAAAGGGTCACGAACGAAGCCCAGTCCATCACTCAAACCAGCTTCCCATCCATTGACACTGTATACACTTTCCATTGTCTTGGAAAAGCAGCCAGCATAATCAAGGACCTCATGTACCCCAGACATTCTCTCTTCCACCTTCTTCCGTCGGGAAAAAATGAACAAAGTCTGAGACACGTTCCAACTGACTCAAGAAAGCTTCTTCCCTGCTGCCATCAGGCTTTTGAATGGACCTACCTCACATTAAATAGATCTTTATCTACACCCTCTGCACTCTCCTTTCCTTCCCGATGTATGGTATGCTTTGTATAGTGCACAGGAAACAATGGTTTTCACTGTTTACTAATACATCTGACAATAATAAATCAAATCAAATGTATGCCCATAGTTGTAAAATATTGGATAGGATTTTGTGGACACATTGGCCACTATAGCTGGAGAGATGGCTGCGCCCCCCATGTCGCTACTAAGGAAGGTCTGCTGCATCTTATTCCACTCAGGCACTTGAGAAGCCAATGGTAGGTTGTCTTCCCAGTTCAAGGATCACAGGGCTAAAAGTCGCACACATAAAGAGCTGCTAGCTTCTGTATTTAGCAGTAATGCCACTTAGGTGACATCTACTGCGCTGGTACGATCATCGCTGGGTTCTGGGTCAGAAGTGAGTGATGACAGCAGAGAAGGGGTCATGTGGAGGTGATAGAGGTCAGCTGCAAGGGTAGTAGGATGGCTCCCAGCAGCTCATTCTCTCCTTCCCGGTGCCAGGCCCTTAATCATTGAGTGGCTTTCAACAAGGGACTTCCTGGAAGCCTGCAAGCAGCTGCAATAGGGCTTGTTGGTCACGCTTCGTACTTCATGAGCCTCTGCATGCCACAGGGCTAATCCCAGCTGTGGAGGGATGACATCCTTAAGTCAGCATTAATTGTACAATTAAAGGCCTCAATTGGCAGTGGGACAGGAAGTCCATCCACCTTTAATCAAAGGTGAGACAGGACAGTGATGGGGTCGCCATCCACCATTTTCTCGCCTTATCAAGTGCTCTCTGACACCAAACTCACAATGGGGGAGGGCACAAGGTTCTGCCCATGTCTCATTGCTAACGAATTGAAAGTCAAATTTATCTACATCACCTACATTGGGAATTTCAACGGATGACAAACTTTGGATATTCCGTGCACATGCAGACTGGGAGAAGCTCTGGACCTCATCATTCTGTTCTTGGTCATTCCCATGTGCGTCTCCCACTTGAAGTATGGCAGTTGCTTAAGAGACAATGGCTGAGTTTTTAAAATTTCAATTTTTTTTCAATGGAACTCAGTCATCACATTGTCTGGTGCCAACTCTAAACCCAGGCTAGCCATAGCAATCAACAAAAAGGATTGCTCTGACTGATTAATAGCCTGTAGACATTTAAACAATAGTTGAGCCTAGAACTGAATTTTTATCACCTTTACTAGGTCCTTTGGCTCTACATTCAATGAGGAATCACAATGGACCTCTGTTTGCTTTGATGTAGTCCTAGGTAGTTGCACAGTGGACTTTTCTTCTACCCTTTGGTCTCTGTGTCTGCAGTAGAACTTCTTGTTAGGTGATCTCTGGCTATGTCTTCAGTTTAGGCATACTTCCGTCAGGCCAGGACGTTGTTCCTTTCGTTTTTGAGACTCTGGTGTCCTTCACCAGCTTCTTCAGTTCTGGGTCCATTCATGAGCTGCCACCATGGTATGGGGTTTGTTCAGTAGGTCTCACAAGGAGGTTCAAACTCTTGTAAGATTGAATAGTGGTGTTCATTGCTAACACAACTATTTATGCATATAAAAATCATAACTCATACTATTAGCTAATTTTTTGTTTATTTTACACATGTCTCTGTATACACTTAGACTGACTCATGTCTCTTGTCATGTGACTCTTTACATCACACTGTGGCTGGTACAGTTCTCCAGCCCTACATTAACCCTTGTTATGCCAACACTCTGAAATTGCAGTATTCCTGGAATTCCAAGGTATCATCTAATTAAGATTGGCATGGTTGAGGGCCTAGTTTTCTGCTACATTATAAAGAAAGATTTTGTTCTGAGTTGTCTTATGGAATCCAACTCTTCTTCTTCTATACCTCAACATCAATTCTGCTAAATGTTTCTTAGACTGTTAATGGACTAAGCCTAAATGGGAGTCACTTTGAAGAATCTGTCATCAGCAAAAGCTTGTAATAATACACCTTAGTGATCTTGTCACATTCTCTCACTGGATCACTTCCTTCAAACTTACAATGGAGTGGCTCCATTGTGTCATTAAATGGGAGTGATAAAGCATCCTCCTTCTGACACCTTTGGTTATTGCTGCGGAGACTGTCCTCCCTTTACAACCTTCAATATCTATAGCTGTTCCTGTACATATGTATTTACATAAATGTGGTAAAATCTTTATTCAGGTTCATTCTGTTAAGGCACTTAAATATAAATTATGATCAACATAGTCAAAACCTTTGTGAGGCCTATAAATATTACAGCCAAATTTTATTCTTTTTCACACCTTTTAAATATTTTTGTAGAATAATTATATTCTCACTGCATCAGGTGTCATTGCATCCAAGCATGTTCCAATAAAACCAATTGGGGCTTGAGCTTGTAATACTCATTAATCTTTTTTCCAGCATTGTATTAAAAAGATTAAATAGCATTGATCCAACTTTAGCATCCAGTTATCAAATGTTCCCCAATAAATTAGAATCTTCTGTTTTAGGACTCAATGCAATGACACGTTTCTTAGCATGTCTGGAAACATTTGAGTAGTAATCCATAATATAAAGAGCCTTAGAAAGGTAGATTAATTGTAACCAACAAATTTAAAATATCCTTGACCATCACGCATCCAGATGAGGGGTGGTATTCTTAAAATCCACCAGGGCCTCATTAATTCCCAATTTGCTCACTGTCTCCATAAGATGGTTGCAAACCATTTTAGCACATGCTACAAATGACAGTATCACTCTTATTAATAAAAGTGGATCATTTATTTTAAAATAAGATTGCAATATATCGATCTCCAATGGGTATTTCAATGAATCTGTGCTGCCCATTATTTTCCTAGCCAATCCTTTCCTGTTCATTCCAACAGCTGTGTTCTCTTATAATCAGACTCTCTCTTGGCAAATCTTTCATATGTAAAATAATTGTTAAAAAGTCTTAAAACGGTTATTAAATGGTTTATTTTTTAAATTGCCACTTTTATTAAAATTGGTCTTAGATTTCCTCTTCTTTGTAATTAAAAACTCTGCAATTCCCTCAATTAATTTAAGACCATGTAATTTACAGTCTTGATCATTCTGAATGAATCGTCTGCTCTGCTTTCGTGATTGTTGTTATTGTACAGATGGTTCTCACTGACAGCTTCAAACCAATATTTCCACTTAAGCCAAGTCTGGAAGTTATATTGATTTGTACCTTGAGGTTAATTCACATTCTACATCACAGATCTGTGCACAGATGTTAAATTAGTGCTCGCTGCCCTATTCTCTTAGACTATGATTTCAGCAGTTCATCTCTTATCTGAGATTTGCTTATAGATTTTAGATGTTAAAACATTGCAGTTGTGACAGTCCTTACACTTAATCTCCAACATAAGAAGTTTCACCTCATCCTCTAATCATTTGGAGTTCTTTCCTTTAGTTTTCTGTTAGAGAAGATTATTTTAGCCATTAAATAAGTCAGCCTGCGATATCTTTTCACATTGATCACAATTTCATTGCATTTTAAACTTCACTCTGCCTGCAGACCATGAATCTACAGATTGTTTCTTCCCTTTACACTTAGTCTAATTTTACAGGAGGGCATGAGAGGCCCATCCATTCCTTCCCACATTTGTTACAACTTAATAAAATGTTTTGTTTTTAAAATATCACCTAAAATTGCAGATTGCATTAAAAATCTGCCGCAAGTAGTGTACATTAATTGATCAATAGGACAACAAATCCTGACAGCACTTAGCCTGTCATTTCTCTGATTGCATTAGAATCCCTCCCAAAGACAATCATAAATGTCCCACCGCCAAAGTCCATATTCTCCCATTTAAAAACTGCATCTATTGTTCATCGTTACTTTAAGGCTTATGTTATAGACCAGAAAATTGCCATAGATTTTGGAGTCACAATTAATATCATTTTCCTCCAGGCTCAATGCAACTGGATCCTGGTCATCATCCCGAAAAGAATAAAGTTCTTCCCACTCCTTAGTCTCGATCAAAGGAATTCTTAAAGGCTATTTAGAAGATTTTATAAAATCCTCCTCATAAGTCTGGTTTGAAGAGGACTATTAAGCTGACTGACCTAGGTTCCTCACAGCTGAGATATTTAAAACAATTTACATCTCTTATTGTGGGATATATTAAAAAGACAGGGATGCCTAGTTGAGTTCTTCGATAATGTGACTGAACACATTGACGAAGGAAGTGCCGTGGACGTAGTGTACATGGACTTCAGCAAGGTGTTTGATAAGGTCCCCCATGCAAGACATCTTGAGAAGGTGAGAGGGCATGGGATCCAAGGGCCTTTGGCCTTGTGGATCCAGAACTGGCTTGCCTGCAGAAGGCAGAGAGTGGTTGTAGATGGGTCTTTTTCTGAATGGAGGTCAGTCACCAGTGGAGTGCCCCAGGGATCTGTTCTAGGACCCTTGCTGTTTGTCATTTTCATAAATGACCTGGATGAGGAAGTGGAGGGATGGGTAAGTAAGTTCGCTGATGACACAAAGGTCGGTGGTGTTGTGGATGGTCTGGAGGGATGTCAAAAGTTGCAGCAGGACATAAATAGGATGCAGGACTGGGCGGAGAAGTGGCAGATGGACTTCAACGCGGATAAATGTGTAGTTGTCCATTTTGGCAGAACCAACGGGATGAACGAGTACACTATCAAGGGCAGGAGTCTTAGTAGTGTTGAAGAGCAGAAGGATCTTGGGGCCCGGGTCCACAGGACTCTTAAATTGGCCTCGCAGGTGGAGGAGGTGGTCAAGAAGGCGTATGGTGTACTGGCCTTCATTAATCGAGGGATTGAGTTTAGGAGTCGGGAGGTAATGCTGCAACTTTATAAGACCCTTGTCAGGCCTCATTTGGAGTACCGTGCGCAGTTCTGGTCGCCTCACTATAGGAAAGACGTAGAAGCTATTGAAAGGGTACAGAGAAGATTTACAAGGATGTTGCCTGGACTGGGAGGCATGCCTTATGAAGTTAGGTTGAGGGAGCTGGGACTCTTTTCCCTGGAGAGACGAAGGTTGAGAGGCGACCTGATAGAAGTTTATAAAATGTTGAGAGGAATAGATAGAGTGGATTCTCAGAGGCTATTTCCCCGGGTTGAAATGGTCGCTACGAGAGGACACAGATTTAAGGTGCGGGAAGGAAAGTACAGAAGTGATGTTAGGGGTAAGTTTTTCACTCAGAGGGTGGTGAGTGAATGGAATCGGCTGCCGTCAGTGGTGGTGGAGGCAAATTCGCTGGGGTCTTTTAAAAGACTTCTGGATGAGTATATGGGGTTTAATGGGATTGGGGGTTATAGATAGGTCTATAGATTGGTAGGTGTTGATGTGCTCGGCGCAACTCGTGGGCCGAAGGGCCTGTTTGTGCTGCAGTGTTCTATGTACTATGTTTTTGACCCAGATCATGTCTTATCCAGACTCAGTCTTAAAGGACTGTGCCTTTGCTTCTCTATCATTTGTACATCTCTCTTTTCAAGGAACAGTGTACTACCATACCACTTTGTTTTTCTGCGCAACTGATATTTTGGCAATTAAAGATAATTAAAATTCCAATTGGTGTTAAGATTAAAATTGAAAGCTATAAATTGAAACTCTATTACATGGGATTGCAAGAGGGTATGATTTACCTTGAATGAGAAACTCATAATTTTTCCCATCAAACAGTCATAATTACTCTCATCTCTTAACGGACAAATCAGTACGTCTCCATGTGATAGCCCACTAGAAGTGATGAAGTGTCAACTTTGCAGCACACAGCTTGGATAGGGAATTTTACCATCCAACCAAAATGGCTCAATAATACCATCACTGATTAATCTGTTCCAGTCCTGAAAGGCAACGTTGTCAATTTGGATCTGTGCCAGATGGAGAGGGAATCAATGCTCAGAAATAACCTACTTAATATGTCTTAGCTACCCACTTGTTGCAAATATATATCTCCACAACAGCAGGATGAGTTCTGCACAATCCTTGTGAAGGCAGATTCATTCTGGTCGGGTTTCATTGAGGTCCAGGCACAACAGCCACATTTTCTGAGGGTCCTGCTGATCTTGAATAATATTTGAATTCAGAACATTTTGTAAAAAAACCCACATCCTATTTGAACAATGGTACAGTCTTTGCAGGATGCTTCTCTTTTCTTTTGTGATATTTGAATCTATATTTAATACAAATGATTAAAGATTCCAGCCACTAAAAATTGTTACAAAATTAACAAGTAACACAGAATGAAAAGTTTCACTTGTCACATGTAGAAACTCACAGACGCTGTATTTTATGTAGTGCACTAAGAACTTTCCATTACTGAAGTATTAATGGAACTACCCCCAGGCTGATTAGAAATGCAGTACATCAGCTTTCAGAGCCTCTTTTCATTTTTAACAAAAGGCTTGCCTTTATGTTGGGACTTTGTGCCAGTTGCTTTTATGTTGCAAATGATGTACATTGTCATCATCAGCTTGACCAGGTTGCCTTGAAAACCATACAATGATGCTCCTTTGTTCATTCTATAGTGTACTTTTGGCATCAGTTTGATATCGAAGATCTTGAAAGACGACAAGTAGGTTTGTCAAGAACGAGGGGTCTCATTAATGCATAGAGATTGGAGAAACTTACATTGTTCTTGAATTAATTCAAAACTCTGCTGCCAGTACCCTAACTTGCATCAACTTCTGTTACCGTTGTGTTCACCGACCCACGTTGGCACCCAGTTACTTAATTACCCTTTTCCAAAATTCTACTCCTTGTTTACAAATCACTCCATGACCCCCTTCCCAACTCTGCAACTACCTGTCCACAACCCTCTGCGACTAGTAACCATGTGATCCAGGAATTCTCCAGGAAGCCAGGTTCAAATCCCACCACAGCAGCTGGTGAAATTTAATAAAATCTGTAACTGAAAGTTGGCCTGACAAAGAAACAATCATTTTTTTGCTGTTAAAAAAAGCCCATCTGGTTCACTACTGCCCTTTAGGGGAAGAAATCTGTTATTCTTAGCTGTTCTGGTCAATGTGTGACAGTAATGTGGTTAACTCTTAATGGAGCTCTGCACACAGTACAAAAGCAGTTAGGGTTGGGCAATAAATGATGACCTTGTCAGTGGTGTCCATATCCCATGAAAGATTATAAAAACAGATTACTATGAAAAAGGTGTGATATAAATACAAATTGTCACCCTCAGAACAGGAAAAAAAAGGGGAGAGAGAGACTCTAATAAACGTATTCAAAATTATGAGGGTTTTAATTGACTGAAAGTATTTTCTCCTACAGTGAATCAGTAAGTAGAAGGCATAGATTTAAAATGAGATTCCTCCCTCCCCCCCTAGCCCACATACACACTGGGTTGATAAGATTGTGATCTCAAACAATGGTGGGATCAGAATAGGAATTTTCAAACAGAAATTGGATATGAACTTGAAGAGGCCTATTTTGCAGGGTTATGGAGAAAAAAGCTGCACTTTGAGGCCAGACTGGATACCTCTTTCAAAGACCTGATGTAGGCAGGACGGGCCAACTGGCTTCTTGTGCGTTGTAATATTTTAAGGCCCTCGTAATGATGGGAAGCAAGAAGGGAGCAGGTTAGGGATGTTGGATGGTTGGAAAACTGGTGACTGAGTTTGTTCTTCATTGTCTTCCTGCTCTTCCACCTCTTGCTGTTTTAACACTGCTCAAGTGGAGACAGACACAAAGATTGTGCTGAGAGGGGTAAGCAAGAGATGCAGAAATCAGAATCATTGGTGGGACGAGGGCTAAGATGTAGAATGTGAGGAGCAGGAGGAGGATTAGGTGTGTGAATATTGTCAGCTTCAATGGCTTTAGACCAGCCAATGGCCATGGTTCTGTCATGGTTGTTCCAGTGATTGTGACTGTTGTCTCCCCCATGGGGAGTAGGAGGTGGGTTAAGGACAGCCTGCCCCCTAGTTAAATGCTTTTGGCTACATCTGTTGACCACTTTGGAAAGAAAGTGTGTTAATGAGTGTGATGCAATGTATTTAGGTGATAAGTTTGCTATAGCTGGCAATGTGTACAATATGTGAATGTGAAGCCATTGGAGTGAGTATGAGTTTTTTTTTAATTCATTTATGGGATATGGATGTCACTAGCTCCACCAAGATTTATTCCCCATTTCTAATTGCCCTTGAGAAAGCAGTGGTGAACTGGTTTTAAACTGCTGCAATCTTTTGGTGCAGGTACAATCCAGAATGCTGTTAGGGAGGGAGTTGCAGGATTTTAACTGTTGGTAGGTCACTGAGCAATTTGTGCGACTAGTGATGAATTTGCTTGGGTATGGCATGTGTGGATGCATATATTGACCTCGGCCACTAGTGAAAGGTCACTGAACGTCTTGGGACATTGCATTCAGTTCCTTGCAGCTGAATAGCTGGCATTGTCAGCCACAGCTATTTAATCCCACTATCTATGCAAACTTTGTTTAGAGGGCTAACTGCGGCTAAATTTCTCCTCTGCACATCCATCAAGGCGTCCAGTGAAAAGTCAGAAAATCTTGCAACTTAGGTCAGTCACTCTGGGCCATTCGTGCCTTTCCTGGGTGAAAAAAAATCGCTGTAAGAATGACGGCCAGCCCCTGCTAAATCAAAATACATTCTGCTTAGGTGTGCAGCCACTTAATAACATTGAATGGATGTGCAATACAATCACTTAAATTAGTAGACAGTACAATGCTGCCTGCATTGGAAGAAATTAACACAGATTAATTGTGACTGAATTTATTGAAGAAAGAGATTGATCTTTTTTAGGTTTTAATGCCATCAAGTGTAAGGGGAAAAACAGGAATATGGCACTGAGATCAAGGATCAGCCACGATCAACTTGAATGACAGAGCTGACTCAAAGAGCCGATTGGCCTACTCCCGCTCCTTATTTCTCTGTGCATTGCAACCCATGCCTGTTTTTGGGAGATAGTTACATTTTGTGGCCTATACATCTCAAAAGGATAATCAGGTGTTGCCATTAAATTCAAAACAATGGCCGGAATTCATGTTCAATTTATTTTGTAGAATAGCCTATAACAATGTGGGCTTTAATGTGAGGCTGATCAAATATTGAGTGAATTACCAAATTCAGAGTTTCAATAAAACATGTTTTACCATTTAACAATGAGTTTCCTAGACAGAATGACCATTTTAAAGTTAAAATGTAAAGTTTATTTATTAGTCATGAATAAGGCTTACATTAACACTGCAATGAAGTTATTGTGAAATTCCCCTGGATGCCACACTCAATAGGTCAATGCACATAACCAGCATATCTTTTGGACAGTGGGAGGAAACCCAGAGCACCCGGAGGAAACCCACGCAGGCATGGGGAGAACTTGCAAACTCCACACAGTGACCCAAGCCGGGAATCGAACCCGAGTCCCTGGTGCTGTGAGGCAGCAGTGCTAACCACTGTGCCACTATTAGTGTGCAATTAAAATACAGTATCAAAATTATCTAAAGAAAGATGCTTACGACAGTCAGTGTCCTCCGAAAGAAGCACTGTAAAACAGTCTGCCTTTCCAGAAAATAAGTTACAATTTGTGTTTCTACAATATCTCTGATTAAAGTCTCTGCTTAAACAAAGTTAAAAAAAATTGAGAAAGGAAGCAATTCTTCCTGAGTACATTGTGTTATAATTTAGGTTTCCTTAAAGTGTCAACCACGCTCATCCAAAAAACGTCTACAAGGAAATCAATCTTAGAAATTTCCCGTATATCTTTCTGTTTACTCTTTGGCAATCCAAATGTTCCCACAGTGCATTCACCTTGTAACATTAACTTCTTCAACTGTTTACAATTGACTGTTCAACATTTAGTCAATATGAGAAATGCACTCGCTAATTCATTATTTCATTAAATATTTTTCATTTCACGTAGCCTATATTATGGCAGATCAGTAGAAATATTTTCAATTAAGAGAGTTTTGGGTGACTAACAAACTTGACTTCAGCCTTCGTCTGCTGATGCAGATTAAATGTTAAAGTTTCGATTGCGTTTACCAGACTTTTTCATTTCCAGGAATAAAATAAATATTTTTCTCAAATATTTCAGTTATATTTGTTTTTGCTTTCATTGTCCCCCAGTGTTTCCTAACTTAGGGTCACCTGTTCACAGGTTTTCGTTCACTTGTCCTCTGAAGTTTCCTGAAAGATATGAAACTGCTGACACGAGTACCTCAGCATCCAATACTTCATCCGCTGTCTGTCTCTCTGGAGAGCCACCTTTGTTTGACTTCACATGACTTTTGGCTGAGATTATAAAGTTGCCTTGTAATCTGCACTGTGCATTAGTATAACATTCTGTTTCCCCCACACTGTGTCAATACATTTCTATCCCTCATCTGTTTTTGTCTACATAATGTCACTTTTGGAAACTATGGGCTGGATTTTACAAACCCCAGGAGTCGGTCAACAAACAAGGGGAGGAACCTATCCATACACAAGCCATTATTTTACCAATGGTGTGGGAGCTCACCTGCCCTTGGGCCAACACTACTGGGATTTTCCTGTGACAGGAGAGACCCACATCACACGTGCAGCTTGGCAGTTTTCACTGATTGGGCTTGTGATTGCTCAAGGGAGAGAACGCCACCTTTACAGGCCACCTTAGAATCAGAGAATCCTAGAATCCCTACAGAACAGAAGGAGGCCATTTGGCCCATCAAGTCTACCGACCACAATTCCACCCAGGTCCTATTCCCATAACCCTCAATTACCCTGTCAATCCCCCTGGCATTAGGGTCAATTTAGCCTGGCCAATCAATCTAACCCATGTATCGTTGGAATGTGGGAGGAAGCTGGAGGATCCTCTGGGGAGAACATGTAAACTCCACACAGACAGTGACTCGAGGCTGGAATTGACTCCAGGTCCCTTGCACTGCGAGACAGCAGTGCTAACCATTGCCACCATGCCTCCCCAAGATTACACTTCCCTGAACGGGAAGCGCACCCAGGCTGCGGCAGTGAAAGCGTTGAATCCTCACCACTAAACCATCAAGACACTGTGCCTATCAGAGGACACCATCATGCTTTCCTACCCTTGTGTTTCCCCTCCTCCTCTTCCCTGTCCACCCCAGCCCCTAGCACCTACCAGTCTACCCAGCAAGAGCGCTGGCTTACCTTAAAATCTGGGCTTCATCGCAACATTCCTTCTTCAAGACCCAGCAGAGGCCAACATTCCCAATGGTTGTTAAAAGACTGTGGAAAGGATGACTAAGCAGAAATAGGTTTTCACCAACCTTTTATGCTGTATAATCCATTCCATGAAGAGTTGTAAACCATTAACTGCTACAGGCTTGAATTAATACTTCTATTTATTTTCTGCACTTGTAAATAGTAAGTGGTGTGTTGTAAAGTCCAGTTGTGTGAAGAGGAGAAAACCATTAATATATAAAGCTCTGAATTCATACTTTAGTTTCTGTACATGTAAATATAAAATGCTGTGAATGGAGAGTTCCATGTTTGTCCTTCCCTCAAAGCACTGCTGCTGAGAAAAGTTTTCTTACAATTGTCAATTTAATAACATTGACGATAAAACCTTTCAATTGGACAGTTCATCAGCCTCTGGCTTGAGTGCTCTACTGGACAGCACCATTTAATGCTGAATCATCCAGAGTTGTTTCAATATATTTTAAGAAGAGCTGACAATGGAATCCAGCTTGGTGTGCAAGCAATTCTACATCCATTACGTTTTAAAAGTGAGTAATCCATTTAAAATGGAGCAATTCTCTGTTGTAATGTACTGCACAACTTCAACTCAAAAGTGCCAGTAAATGTAAATACTGCTTGTTATATTCATTTTCATTAACAAACGAGGATGGAGCAACAGTTCATCTTTCTGTAAATCCAGGGTAAATTAATTGTGATTTTTTTAAATGGTAAATTTTCTTCCTTATGCAACCTCTGCCTCATTCCTTCTTGGCTGATGCAAGAATTCATTAAAATACTGAGCTAAAATTGTGTGTGTCAGCAAAATATCGGATTTATCTGATTTAATGTACATCTTCATTTGCCACATGAGACATTGAGGAAACTGAAGGATAACATTTGGAGCGCTTTAAGCTGCTTAGACTTCCTATGTATAATTATGGTTGGCTTATCTATAAAGTAATATAACAGCCTGGATTTTCGCCACAACAGAGAGTCTCTTTGCCATGGTGAAAGTAGTGGAAGAGGCCCACATCTACAAGTTCCACCCACAAACATGGCACCGACCATTTTCATGGGAATGGGCCTGAGTCAGGATTTACCCACCTGCTTTTTCTGCCACTTTGTGGAGGCAATTGCCCATAGGAATCATCAGCTGACTCCATTCATAGAAAATAGTTGCAGGAGTAGGCCATTCAGCCCTTCAAGCCTGCGCCATCGTCCAATACAACCGTGGCTGATCACGTGCTTTCAGTATCCCACTCCCACTTTCTCTCCATACCACTTGATCCCTTTAGCCACAAGGGCCACGCCCAGCTCAGCATTAACATATCTAACGAACTGGCCCCAAAAGCTTTCTGTGGTAGAGAATTCCACAGGTTCAAAACTCTGAGTGAAGAAAGTCACCCTCATCTCAGTCCTGAATGGCTTACCCCTTATTCTTAGACTGACTCCTAGTCCTGCACTTCCCCAACATCAGCAACATTCTTCGAACATCTAGTCTGTCCAGTCCCATCAGGATTTCATATATTTCTATGAGATCCCCTCTCATTCTTCTAAATTCCAGTGAGTACAAGCCCAGTCGATCAAGTCTTTCTTCATATGTCAATCCTGCCATTCCAAGAATCAGCTGGTGAACCTTTGCTGGATTGCCTCAATAGCAAGAATGTCCTCCCTCAGACAAGGAGATCAAAACTGCACACAATACTCAAGGTGAGGCCTCACCAAGGCCCTGTATAACTGCAGCAAGATGTCCTTATGCCTGTACTCAAATCCCTTTGCTATGAATGCCAGCATTCCATTAGCTTTCGTCATCACAGTTATACTTGCATGCCACATTCTGTGACTGTTCCACCATGACATCTAGGTCATGTTGCACTTCCCCTTTTCCTAAACTACCACTATTCAGATAATAACCTTCCTTCCTGTTTTTGCCACCAAAGTGGATAAACTCACATTTATCCACAGTATTTGCCCACTCAGCCAGCCTATCCAAGTCACCCTGCAGCCTCTTGGCATTCTCCTCACAGCACACATTGCCATCCAGCTTAGTTTCATCTGCAAATTTGGAAATATTGCATTCAATTCTTTCGCCCAAATCATTAATGTATATTGTGAATAACTGGGATCCCAACACTGAATGTTGGGGTACCTCACTAGTCACTGCTTGCCACTCTGAAAAGAACCCATTTATTCCCACTCTCTTCTCCCTGTCTGCAAACCAATTCTCTATCCACATCAATACATTATCCCCAATGCCATGAGTTTTAATTTTGCTCATTAATCTCTTGTGTGAGACCTTGTGAAACTCCTTTTGAAAGTCCAGATACACAACATCCATTGGTTCATCTTGTCCAATCTACTGATCACATAAGAACATAAGAACATAAGAAATAGGAGTAGGAGTAGGCCATCTAGCCCTTCGAGCCTGCCCCGCCATTCAATAAGATCATGGCTGATCTGTCGTGGCTCAGTTCCACATTCCCGCCCTCTCCCCATAACCCTTAATCCCCTCTCTTATCAAAAACCCATCAACCCGCGTCTTAAAAATATTTAGCGAGGCAGCCTCCACCACTTCAACGGGCAGAGAATTCCAGAGATTCACCACCCTTTGAGTGAAGAAGTTCCTCCTCAACTCCGTTCTAAACCGCCCCCCTTTTATCTTGAGGCTGTGCCCCCTAGTCCTACTGTCTTTTTTGAGCGGGAAGAGTCTCTCCACCTCTATCCTATCCATCCCATTCATCATCTTATACGTCTCAATGAGATCTCCCCTCATTCTTCTAAACTCCAACGAGTACAAGCCCAGTTTATTCAGCCTCTCCTCATAGCTCAACCCCCTCAACTCCGGTATCAGCCTAGTAAACCTCCTCTGCACTCCCTCCAAGGCCAAAATATCTTTGCGCAGGTGCAGCGCCCAAAACTGCACACAGTACTCCAGCTGCGGCCTCACCAATGCCCTATACAGCTGCAGCAAGACCTCCCTACTTTTATATTCAATCCCCCTCGCTATGAAGGCCAGCATCCCATTCGCCTTCCTGACCACCTGCTGCACCTGCAGGCTGGGTTTTTGCGACTCATGCACAAGGACCCCGAGGTCCCTCTGCACCGTCGCCTGCTGCAGTTTTTCGCCACGTAAGTAATAGTCCTTCCTACCATTATTCCTACCAAAGTGGACCACCTCACATATCCTCAAAAAATTCCAGAAGATTTATTAACACAATTTCCCTTTATTGACCCATGCTGACTTGGACTGATCCTGTCACCAATTTCCAAATGCTTGCTTATTACATTCTTAATAATCGATTCCAGCGTTTCCCCCATCGCCAGTGTCAGGCTAACCGGTCTATAATTCCCCATTCTCTCTCGCTCCTTTTTCGTAAAGTGGGATTACAATAGCTACACTCCAATCCACTGGAACTCTCCCAGAGTCTATGAAATGCTAGAAAATCAATCACCAATGCACCTGCTATTTCTAGGGCTACTTGAGTACACAGATACAGAGCATCAGGGTCTAGGGATTTATCAGGTTTTAACCCATGCAATATCCCCACTACAATTTCCTGACTAATAAGAATTTCCTTCAGTTCCTCCTTCATGCTAAACCTTCTGTCTTCCAGTGTTATTGGAAGGTTATTTGTGTCCTTAGTGAAGACAGATCCAAAGTACTTGTTCACTGGTCTACCATCTCTGTTGCCCATTATGAAGTCACTTGATTCTAACTGTATGGAACCTACATATGACTTCACCAATCTTTTTCTCTTCACATATCTATAGAAGCTTTTTCAGTCAATTTTAATGTTTAATACAAGTGTACTCTCATATTCTATTTTCCCTTTCCGAATTAAACCCTTCGTCCAGTCCTCTGGATTTTAAATTTCTCTCAGTCCTCAGGTTTGTTGCTTTCTCTGGCCAATTTATATGTCTCCTCTTTGGCTTTAACACGATCCCTGATTTTTCTTGTAAGTCATGAATGAGCCACCTTCCCCATTTTGCTCTTACACCATACAGGAATCTACAGTTGTTGAAGTTCACCCATGTGTTCTGCCATTGCCTCTCCACTGTCAATCCCTTAAGTATCCCTTGCCAGTTTAAGGTAAAGTTTATATATTAGTCACAAGTAAGGCTTACATTAACACTGCGGTGAAGTTACTGTGAAATTCCCCTAGTCGCCACAGTCCGACGCCTGTTCAGGTCAATGCACCTAACCAGCACATCTTTCAGAATGTGGGAGGAAATCAGGGCACTTGGAGGAAACCCACGCAGACATGGGGAGAACATGCAAACTCCACACAGACAGTGACCCAAGCCAGGAATCAAACCCAGGACCCTATTGCTGTAAAGCAGCAATGTTAACCACTGTGCTACCATGCCACCCTTATCCTAGCCAATAACGTCTCATACCTTCAAAGTTAACTTTCCTCAAGTTCAAGACCATAGTCTCAGACTTAACTGTGTCACACTCCATCTTAATGGAGAATTCTACCATAACATAGTAGAACTTTTGATTTTGATGTGAAAGGTGTCTGAAACCCAACATGAGGATATTAGATAGGAGAAGATCTGAACTTTGTGGATTTATTTAAATAGCCAGAATAGCCTTTTGGAGGACTAATGTGCCCCCTTGGATGTTGTCACAAAATATTTGCAGGTCGTTGGGTGCCCTTTTGTGTAGGCCAGATGCCCCTTAGGATTGCTAAAAGTAGGGATGAATATATATGAAGAATACATAAACTTATTGCATCTGTGAAACTCATTTCTATCACCAAAAACAACAATCAAAAATGTAAACAAGATCTGTCAAGAAGAACCATCAAAAATGACTCTCAAAAGTGTCACTTTGAACTATCAAGGGGAGCTGTGAAAAAAACAACAGCCATAAGATCCATATGAAATTGTCAAAGCAAACTATCAAGCTGTCAAAAATTTAAAACCCCTGCCCTTTAACTCTTTAAAAAGAAGTCTGGAGTATCAAAACTAAGATTTCACACTAATAAGATTTAGGATTACCATTACTGGATTAATGTTGCATGACTGTTTTCAGAGCCACTCATTACCACAGCAGGGTGCTTGCCGTTTCATAGTTTGACATACAGTGGCAAGTGGTTACAGACCTTTTGAAGCAGGCTATGCATTTCAATGCTTGTTTTCATGTGGGATTATGCAATTGAATGAGATATTTGTTACTAGAAGATAAAATGTAGTTGAAGGAATATAAATGTAGTAACTATGTTTTTTTTAAGGATAAAGTCTGTAATAGAGACTTGAAAGTTCACTTTCTTTAATTTCAGCATTGGTGCTGAGGTCTCCCCATACTGGATACTGGATAAGTTAGAATGGCAGGTGTAAGGGCAAAGGAAGTTGATAAAGTGTATATGTTGCCATGAGTTGGTATTAAGATTGCATTGGGGCCATAATGAGTCATTGGGGCGGAAAGAGGATCATAGGTTGACATGGAGGGTTTAAGGGGCCATGGAGTGGTTAGGGACATGAGGTGGCATGAATTGGCATGGATGAGGAATAGAGGGTGTATGGAAGGGTGAAGAAATGTGAGGGGCGAGGGCTAAGATGCTGTTTTATGTTTTTTTTAAACTTCAATACTGTGCTGATGCAGTGATATGGGCCTTCCCCCCTGTCCACCTCCACAGCCATCATCATTCATTCTCCTTCCAGGGAACCCTGCTATACTGGAATGAAAATCTGACCTTCTGGACCACGTTCTTCCTGGTCAGGTTAGAAGGTCAAAGAAATGTCCTGACTCAACGGTCCCAAGCTGGTAGTAAAAATCCAAGCCAATATTTGGATCTCAGTCAGGATATATATTCTACTTGTATTGCTTTAAATAGATGGAATCTAATATAGTGGGAAATCTAATCCCATGATTTATTTCTGGTATCGTACGGATCTCCTGCTCACCTAAGAGACCTGTCATAACTGATGTAAGAACTTTGTCCACAATTCATAGCGAACATTACTGGGCTTTTACCATGAACTTGATAAATTGGACCTGATTGAATTAAGAAGGAATGAGAGAGAAAGAAAAACTAAGAGAAGAAAAGGAAAGAGAAATGAAAACTTTCATTTATATAGCCCTTTCATTATGTCAGGCAACCAATAAAGTGTATAAATCCACAAGGAGTTGATGGGAGATTGGTCATTTTGTAGTTATCCCAAGCTTTAACAAAAATATTTCAACTTTGCCTGATGATTCAGTATTTAACTGTGCTGCCCAGTGTGGCACTGAGCAACTCATTCTAACATCTGAATGATGGGTGTTTGCCAAGTTACTTGAAGCCAGTCAGGGAGACAACAGATACAACAATTAGCCTCAGTTCTCTTGGGCCAAATCAATACTCCAAATAGAGGACCACTTGGGAGAAGCACTGAGGTGAAGGACACAGAATGTACACTAGGTGAGGGAATTCAATGCTCAATATCATGAGTAGCTTCTGAACACCAATCTGAACAAGTTCTGAAAACATAGCTGCTGGACTGTTCTTGCACTGACAGCCACATGAGAAAAACCTACCTGACTTAATCCTCACCAATTTATCTGTCGCAAGTGCCAATGACAGTATTGGTAGAAGTGACCACTGCACAGTCCTTGAGGGGATGAAGCCCTGTCTTCATGCCCTAATGATGTTGTGTGCCACTAACTATGCTAAATGGGATAGATGCAGAACAGATCCAGCAGCTCAAACCTAGCATCCATGGGGCCCATGGATCTTCAGCAGAATTGCATTCCACCACAATCTGTAATGTCATGGCCTAGCATATATCTTAGCCTAACATTGTCATCAAACAGAGAGCCAACGCCAGGACAAGGAAACAGGTAGAAGTGCGTGCCATGAATAGCAGCAGGCAAACTGAAAATGAGTTGCTAGCCTGTTGAACCATGCTGAATAACAGAAGCAGCACACACTGCACACTATAGACTAAGGCAAATGATCCCACAACCAACAAATCAGAACGGTTCTGCCACATCCCGTCCTAAATGGTGAACAATGGGCCCGATTTTACCAATCGGAGCGTAAGGACCAGATCCGGGCATAATATGGATCCAAGCCCGGAGTCCTCGTTCCAGCGCGCCTCTACACTTCTTGCTGGCTCCGATCTGCGCTGTGGGCGGAGCTTAACGCTGCTGGACCATTTGGATCTCTGAACTGCGCACGCGCAGTTCGAAAAAGATCAGAGGCAGTGCGCCCGGCTGCTGGGCTGGAGCGCGCGGCTATGGCGGTTTGTGCTTCTTTACAGCTGAATGTTTCTGAAAGATTACTTCCTGCTGTGTATCCTGTGTCAGCGTACCCAGGCGGAACAGTTCCAATAGAATATCAATAGTTCACTTTGGAAGGCAGGTCTATGCCAGGCTGTATCTTGTTTTGGTGGTTCGACCTGATGGGTCCACTATAAATATCCGATACAAGGAGCCTAAAAAAACTAATATGATGCCAGTCGATGTTTCCCTTCTGCCAGAAGCTGAAAGGAAAGCAACATTGCACAAATAATTTCCCAAAAGAGTTAGAATGAAAGAGGACCAATTTGAAGATGAATTTAGAGTTAACAATTATAGCAAATTCTGGACAAAGAAGTAGCCTTCAAAATTTTGGATTTTAGAAACAACCATCAGTAGACTGCTTGACTGGTGTTGACATCGGTGGAACTTTGACAAATGCACATACTATTGTGATATCATTAATAAGTTGTGTTTTTTATTTATGATTGGCCCCTTTTATTTTATTAAAATGTGGTTCTACTGGAAAAACAGATTCCTGTTTTTATTTCTATTATTATTACATGGCTTAAATGCAAGGAGAAAATGCTTTGAATGTTAATTAGACAATATCCAATCACATTAATTCTGTGCCTCCTGTTCCTGACTACATTTGTGTGGATTTGACTTACGTATATTTAGTTGTTTGTGTGATGTATCATTAAAACCAGTTGCAGGAAAAAGAAGCAGAAAGTGGAGAGAGCGGCTCTCTGACACAGATCATCCTCTGGATGGGGTGAGGCGGGGGTCGGGGGGGAAGGGGCACAGGTGGGTCTCTGGCTGGGGGGGGTGGGGCGTGGGGGGGGGAGCGGCGGTGGGGAGGGGGGTCTGCTGCCACTCTGTGGGTGATCCCTCTTCCCCACCGGAGGAACAAATCCCTCCTCCCGGAGTGGATGTGCAGCCATGCCATCCCACCAAACCTTCAGGATCAAGTGATTCCTCACTAAGAAGATGAAGCAGAACTGGCCGATTCCAGTGGATCCGCATGAAAACCAGCAACAAGATCAGGGACAACTCCAAGAGGACACACTGGAGAAGGACCAAGCTGGGCCTGTAAAGGGATACACCATCACTGGTACACTACCAAACACCGTGATTCGCACCCATTGGGCCTGATTTTTGGTAAAAATCGGGCCCAATGAAACAACTAACAAGGAGAAGTTATTTACATAAAAGCTCCAATCCTCAGTGATCACTCTTCAGCCAATTTGGTTAATTCTATATGACAGAGAAACAGCATTAGATATGACAAAGGCTATGGGCCTCAAAAACACCTAGCTTTGGTACCAAAGACCATGAGTGAGAATTTTCGGTCCTGCCAGCTGCTGCTATAATGGCTGGCTGGGCTAGAAAATTTGGAGTGAAGTGAAATGCCTGTTTTCTGTCAGTATAAAAATGAAGGATTGAGCACTTCTGACTTTAATGGCAGGGTGGCATAGATGCCCACCGTGCCATGATGGGAATGGCATTTGTATGGATGTAAGTACCATGAATGTGCATTATGAAGTCAGCTCACCAGAATCAACAGGCCACCCCACCTGCCCACATCCTCAGCTCCTGATCATAAGAACATGCCAACACTTAATTAGACTGGCGTAATTCATGCTCGGATATAAATGACATGCATTGGCAACCTGCACTTCACTTGTAACTTCGAAATGCTTTCATTGCACTGCATTCACAGCTGCTCTGACTGTGCTAGGCTGTGCACACAAGGCAAGCAGTAACTCGAGGGGATTTCAGAGGCAAGGCTCTCCATTCCAGACCAATGTTAAGGTGGTGGGAAGGTCAAAGGGATTGGAGGGCAAAGGTGGATGGGCTGGCATGGAAACATGCTGCTTTTGCCTCCCGCTACTGCATTTAGTGTCTGGAGTAGAAAATCCCACCCTGTAGCTCTAGAACTAGCTGTGCTTCCAGACAAGTTGTTTTAAGTTACAATACTAGCATCTACCCAACATTATGGAAAATTGCCCAGGTATGTTCTGTCCACAGAAAGCAGGACAAATACAATCTGGCCAGTTACCACAGTTACTCAATCACCAATGTGCTGAAAGATGTTCAACAGTATTCACCAGTACTCAGTTTGGGTCCTACCAGAACCACTCGGGTCAAGACTTCTTTAGAATCTTGAACCAAATATGGACAAAAGAGCTGAATTCCAAAAGGGAGGCGAGAGCGGCTGCCCTTTACACCAAGACAGCAAAGAATCCCTGCAAAACTGAAGTCAATGGGAATCCTCAGGAAAACCGTACACTAGCCAGAATCAAACCCAGCACAAATTCAATGCAGAGAATTATGAACTAATTAATTTTCAAAGTAAGAATGAGAGACAACATAAAATAAAAGATACAATTCTAAAGAGGGTACAAGAACAGAGGAACCTGGGTGGATACATGCATATATCACTGAAGGTGATGGGACAGCATGAGAGTATGGTTAATAAAACATTTTGCATCCCAGGCTTTATCAATAGACACACAGAATACAAAAATCAAAGTTAAACTTGTACAGAACACTGGTTCAGCCTCAACTGGCATATTGTCTCCAGTTCTGTGCACAACACTTTAAGAAAGATGTGAAGACAGAGAGCGTGGATGAAAGATTTACGAGATTGGTTCCAGGGATGAGGAACTTCAGTCACATAGATACATTGGCAGGTTAGGACTGTTCCTTAGAGAAGGGAAGATTGCGAGGTTTCGAGGTGGTTTGACCGAGATAGTCAAAACCACAAAAGGTCTGGACACGGTAGAAAAGGAGAGACCTTTGCCATTAGTGAAAGTCACGAACAAGAGGGCATTGATTTAAGGTAATTGGCAAAAGGAGCAACGGAGACATGAAGAAAAACCGTTTCATGCAGCGAATTGTTAATATCTGTAATACACAGCCTGAAAGTGTGGTGTAGGATTGTTTGATCAGGGCATCTAAAAGTGAAATGGATTATTATCTGAAAGGGAAAAATGAGTAATCTTTGAGGAAAAAGCTAGGAAGTGACGGCACCATCAGACAGACAGGATGGGCCAAAAAGCCTCCTTCTGTGCGGTAAACTTTCTGTGAATATTCTCTTCTCAAAGTAGAACAAGTGACACTATGCTCTTTTTTCTGATCTTCATATCTATTAATTTCTGTTGTTATGGAGACCAGAACTTTATGGAGAATAGAACTTTAAGGCAATGAAGTGTTCAGAAGTAATGGCTTCGCAAGATCTTAAAACGGGAAAAGTGTGTGTCTAAAAAAAATCTGGAGATAGCCAGTGCTCTTGGATATGAATATATCTTGGCTAGGAACAACGAGCAGGAAGAGGTCCCAAGGGCTGAAGAGCAGGAAGGGTGAACGATGGTTAGGAGGAGAAAGAGGAAGAAGAAGAGTAGTCAGGGTCCCCCGGCCTCCCCAGAGGCCCCCCAAGGTTCGTCGACAGGGGCACAGAAAGATAGGCAGGAAGGGGAGACTGACTTAGAGGGACAGAAGGGGGCTGGCAAGGTGATAGTGGTAGGAGATAGGAGGGTCCGAGGTATTGATCGGAGGTTCTGTGGACAGAGACGCGACTCCAGGATGGTGGTCTGCATCCCTGGAGCAGGGGTAAAGGATGTCACGGAAAGGGTAGAGGGAATTCTGAAAGGGGAGGGGACCCAGGCAGAGGTCATAGTACACGTAGGGGAGGGGGACATAGGAAGGAGGAGTAGGGTAGAGGTCCGTAGGCAATTTAGGGAGTTGGGGTCCAAACTAAAGAGCAGGACCTCCAGGGTGGCACTCTCTGGGTTGCTGCCCAGTACTAGCAGGGCAAAGAATGATGAGATCATGCAGTTGAATGCGTGGTTGAGGGATTGGTGTAGGGTAGAGGACTTTACTTTTGTGGATCACTGGGAGGTGTTTAGGAGAGAAGGGCAACTGTACAGGAGGGGTGGGGAGAATTTGAACGGGAGGGGAACTAGTGTCTTAGTGGGGAGGTTAGCTGGAGTGTTCAGGAATGGTTTAAACTAATAGGGAGGGGGGGTGGGGAGGTGGCTGGGAGAGAGTCGGGTGAAAGGAAAATTATCAGGGAGAAGGAGGTTCCGAGGGACACTCGTGGGTTGAACTGTGTCTGTTTCAATGCTAGGAGTGTGGCAGGGAAAATGGATGAGCTTAGGGCCTTGATGTTTGTGAGGCAGTTAGATGTGGTGGCTGTAACGGAGACGTGGTTACGGGAAGGGCAGGACTGCCAGCTGAATGTTCCTGGGTACAAGTGTTTTAGGTGTGACAGAGGAGGGTTGAAGAGAGGTGGAGGGGTGGCACTGTTAGTCAAGGAAAACATCACAGTAGTGCAGAGGGAGGACGATATGGAAGAGACAGGGATTGAGTCACTGGGTGGAGTTGAGGAATAAAAAGGGAGAGATCACATTGCTAGGGGTGTATTATAGGCCACCCAACAGCCTGAGGTCAGTGGAGGAAGGCATTTGCAGGGGGATTTTGGATAGGTGCAGGAAGAATAGGGTGGTTGTAGTGGGTGACTTTAATCTTCCAGGAGTGAATTGGAGGGGGCCTAGAGCTGGGGGTACGGAGGGAGAGGAGTTTGTGAAATGTGTTTTGGAAGGGTCTCTAGAGCAGTATGTAACTAGTCCGACTAGGGGAGGGGCTATACTGGATTTAGTGTTGGGTAATGAGCCGGGGCAGGTGGGAGAGGTAGAGGTAGGCGAACATGTGGCTAACAGTGACCACAAGTCCGTCTACTTTAGGATAAAAATGGAAAGGGACGAGTGCCGGCCGAACGGGAGTGTGCTGAACTGGGGAAAGGCGAACTATGGCAGGATTAGGAGGGAGCTGCAGGACACTGATTGGGAAGGACAGTTAGCTGGCAAGTCCACGGTTGGCAAGTGGGAAGCTTTTAAGGGCAAAATGAAATGGTTGCAGGGGAGGTATGTTCCGGTTAAGTGGAAGGATGGGAAAGGTAGGATTAGAGAGCCGTGGATTACAGGGGGTATTGAAGACTTGGTCAGGAAGAAGAGGGAGGCGTATGTTAGGTCGAAACGACTGGGTACGGAGAGTGCGCTGGAGGAATATAGAGAGAGTAGGAGGGAGCTGAAAAGGGGAATTAGAAGGGCGAAGAGAGGGCATGAAATGGCTTTGGCTGGTAGGATTAAGGAAAATCCAAAGGCATTGTATTCCTATATTAGGAGCAAGAGAGTAGTTAGAGGGAAAATTGGTCCTCGTAGGGACAAGAGTGGAGAGTTATGTATTGAGTCGGAGGGAATGGGGGAGCTCCTGAATGAATACTTTGCGTCGGTATTCACAAAGGAGAGGGGTTCGGAATCGTGCGGTCTCTTGGAGGGAGCGGAGGATCAGTTGCAGGAGATATCTATTACGAGGGAGGAAGTGCTAGGGCTTTTAGGTAGCGTAAGGACGGATAAAGCTCCGGGGCCTGATGGTATTTATCCCAGGCTGCTCAGGGAGGTGAAAGATGAAATTGCTGGGTCTCTGGCGCAAATCTTTGTCTCTTCTTTGGACACAGGTGAGGTCCCAGAGGACTGGAGGGTAGCAAATGTGGTACCGCTGTTCAAAAAAGGTAGTAGGGATAACCCTGGAAATTATAGACCGGTGAGTTTGACATCAGTGGTAGGGAAATTAATGGAAAAAGTACTTAGGGGTAGGATGTATGAGCATTTGGAGCGTTGCGATCTGATTAGGGATACGCAACATGGCTTTGTTAGAGGGAGGTCTTGCCTTACGAATCTGGTAGAATTCTTTGAGGAGGTGACAAAAACGGTTGATGATGGGAGAGCCGTTGATGTCATCTATATGGATTTCAGTAAGGCGTTTGACAAAGTCCCTCATGGTAGGCTGGTAGAAAAGGTTAAGGCGCATGGGATACGAGGCCAGGTAGCCAGGTGGATTGAGAACTGGCTGGGTAATAGGAGACAGAGGGTAGTTGTGGAGGGGGCCTTGTCGGGCTGGAGGCCAGTGACCAGTGGTGTGCCGCAGGGCTCAGTACTGGGACCTCTCCTCTTTGTAGTATACATAAATGACTTGGAAGAGAGTGTAGGTGGTGTGATCAGCAAGTTTGCTGATGACACCAAGATGGCAGGGTTGGCGGGTACTGAACTGGATTGTCAGGTGATACAACAGGATATAGATAGGTTGGTGCATTGGGCAGATAGGTGGCAGATGGCATTTAATCCTGACAAATGCGAGGTGATGCATTTTGGAAGGAATAATGCAGAGAGGAGCTACGTGATAAAAGGTAGACAGATTAGGAGTATAGACATACAGAGGGACCTGGGAGTGCAGGTTCACAAATCCATGAAGGTTGCGTCACAAGTGGAGAAGGTTGTTAGGAAGGCGTATGGAATGTTAACCTTTATAGGAAGGGGTATAGAGTATAAAAGCTGCCGTCTAATGCTTCAGTTGTACAGAACGTTGGTTAGACCGCATTTGGAGTACTGCGTCCAGTTCTGGTCACCTTACTACCGGAAGGACGTGGAGTCTCTGGAAAGGGTGCAGAGGAGGTTTACCAGGATGTTGCCTGGCATGGAGGGGCTGGGTTACGAGGAAAGGTTAGAGAAACTGGGACTGTTCTCCTTGGAAAGACGGAGATTGAGGGGGGACATGATAGAGGTATATAAGATACTGAAGGGAATAGATAGAGTTAATAGTGAGAGACTGCTCCTTAGACTGGGTACAAACACGAGAGGTCATAATTTAAGGGTGAGGGGGGAGAGGTATAATTTGGAAGTGAGAGGAAGGTTCTTTACGCAGAGAGTTGTGGGGGTATGGAACGCGCTACCGAGTAGGGTGGTGGAGGCAGGAACATTGGACTCGTTTAAGGTTCAGTTAGATAGACACGAGTGAAACGAGGATGGAGGGTTATGGTAGGGGCTATTAAATAAGGGTTAGAACCTCGGGAGACACCGGAAAAGCAGGCTTGTAAGATTAACGTTTTTGTCTTTTTATTCCGCAGGTGGAGGTCCACCTTGTTGTCAAACGAGGGGCATGCACACGGTGGGTCGTGCGTGGGCTGCTCTTGGAAGTTCCGGGAGTGGCCTAGTACTTCGTGTCGGTGTGTGTGCTTGATCCTGGACCGGTAGACGGGCGCCGCAACAGCTCGGTGACTAGCACTGCTAGCTGTGCAGATACATGGATTTGGGCCTGTGTCTGTGGGAGTTTGCGCATTCTCCCTGTGGTTGCGTGGGTTTCCTCCGGGCGCTCCAGTTTCCTCCCACACCCCAAAGATGTGCTCTTAGGCTGATTAGTTTTACCAAATTGACACTATTCTCCCCTGAATCTGGCTAAGTTAGGGGTTCCATTCGTAGACATGCAGGGTAGAATAGGTGTAGGATGATGCGGCGGCGCGGGCTCGTTGGGCCAAAGGGCCTGTTTCCCGTGCTGGGTTGTTCTTTGCTCTTTGTTCTTTGTATAACATCAATGTGGTGTTGAAGAGAGTTAATTTGGAACTACAACTTGCTGTAGGATGGCATCATTGAATATTTAGTGAGTTTACATAATTGTCACATAGCCTAGTTACCAAGTACACTTACTAATTTTTAAAAGCATACTTCCCACTAGACTCCCCTGTAGGGATGATACAATAATGTCTTGGAGTAGTAATTGGGAGGTTGCCCATTTCCTATTCACACTATTCATTGTGCATAAAACATATATGCAAGATTCAAATTTAAAATTCCAATCTAGTAGGTCATCTTTCATTCATTTCGACTTATCTAGGCAAAACATTTAAATATGAACGTGTTGATTTGAATAATGTGTTCTTTATTCAAACATTGTACACTCATTAACTAGCCTGGGTGCAGAACATGTATAGCAATCTGTTTTCACCCATGAATAGTTATCTAGCAGAGCTCCTTCCTTCAATTAGTGACAAACTAAAATGAACTATCATTCTAGCTGAGATACAAAGTATTTAGTGACAGACTTGATTGCTATTTTAATTTAAAGTTGACAAAGCATTCTCCCAGTGCATGAAATAGTTTTTAAAAATGTTCCTTTTTCTCACATACAACTGCAAAAGTGGTTCTGATGAAAGATCACTGACTTGAAAAGTTATCCTTAGTTCTCTTCCATGGACACTGCTGGACTTGCTGAGTATTTCCAGCATTTTCATTTTTTTATTCCTTTTGCCACATATTTGGTGTGAATGGCTGTATCTGCTTCTAAATTATAGAATCATAGAAAAACTATAGCACAAACTTTTTGGCTCTTTGGCCCAAAAGTTGTGCCGATCTTATATCTACCTATTAGGCTTACCTATAACCTTCAATCCTATTAAGTCCCATGTACTCATCCAGATGTCTCTTAAAAGATCCAATGAATTTGCCTCCACCACCACTGATGGCAGCCGATTCCACTCACCCAACACCCTCTGAGTGAAAAACTTACCCCTGACATTTCCTCTGTACCTACTCCCCAGTACCTTAAACCTGTGTTCTCTTGTGGCAGCCATTTCAGCCCTGGGGAAAAGCCCCTGAGAGTCCACCTGATCAATACCTCTCATCATCTTATACACCTCTATCAGGTCCCCTCTCATCCTTCGTCACTCTAAGGAGAAAAGATCGAGCTCTCTCAACCTATCCTCATAAGGCATGCCACCCAATCCAGGTAACATCCTTGTAAATCTCCTCTGCACCCTTTCAATGGCTTCCACATCCTTCCTGTAATGCGGCGACCAGAACTGAGCACAGTACTCCAAGTGGTGTCTGACCAGGGTCTTATGCAGCTGCAGCATTATCTCCCGATTCCTAAACTCAGTTCCTCGATTGATGAAGGCCAGTATACCATAGATCTTCTTAACTACATCCTCTACCTGCGAAGCCAATTTGAGAGTCCTTTGAACCTGGACCCCAAGATCCTTCTGATCTTCCACACTGCTAAGAGTCTTACCTTTAATATTATATTCCATTCATCCCATTTGACCTGCCAAAATGTACCACCACACACTTATCCAGGTTGAAGTCCATCTGCCACTTCTCCGCCCAGTCTTGCATCCTATCTATGTCATGCTGCAGCTTCTGACATCCCTCCAAACTATCCACAACACCTCTGACCTTTGTGTCATTGGCAAACTTACCAACCCATCCCTCCACTTCCTCATCCAAGTCATTTATAAAAATCACTGACAACAAGGATCCCAGAACAGATCCCTGGGGCACTCCACTGGTGACCAAACTCCATGCAGAAAAAGACCCATCTACAATCACTGTCTGCCTTCTGCAGGCAAGCCAGTTCTGGATCCACAGAGCAACGTCCCCTTGAATCTCATGCCCCCTCACTTTCTCAATAAGCCTTGCATGGGGGACCTTATCGAACGCTTAACAATATCGAATAACTAAACAGTAGGCCAGGCAGCAGTTGTGAAGGGTAAAACAATGTTAGTGGTCCTGTTATTTACCTGGGTTCAGATGTAGTGGGAGAAAGGAGAATGCAGGAGGCCTTCCAGACTGGGAAATCCAAAAGTAAATGAATCACAGGACACCTTTTTGATTTTTTTCAGCAGGTTTCCCACCCAGCAGTCAACCATCCAGTAGGAAAACAACTGAGGAATGGATGCAAGGCAAGTAGGAGATTGTGCAGGAAGGGAAAATAAAACTGATAAATTAGTTAGGCAAGGGGAAATCATTCCTGCTTTTTTGGAACCATAGACAGTGCTGCAAGTGGCTTACCTCAGAGATCCAACCTTCCTGTCAGTTTTTAAACTGTCGGCATTTCCAAGGTTGGAAATCAGGCTTCCAGGGGTACACCGTCTCCCTTTTTTCTGAGCAGACAGTGGTAGACCATCTTTAGACATGAATAGATGGGTTATTATGCCACTTCAAAAGAGCCAGGTTAGGTAAAAAAAACAGACTTATTTCCCTAAAAGAGGTATTATTGAAAAAGTTGGGCTTTTACAAGTATCTGGCAGCTTTATGGTCACTTGTACTGATCCCGGGGAAGGTCAGAGGAGATTGTTCAGTGAGCAGGAAGCCAAATCATTAATGTAATGGAGTTATCAAAATCAAAATGCCCTGAACCAAAGGAATTCCCTGAAGTGGACTTCGCTGTAACCTTATATTGTACAAGGCCCCACAACAAATCTATGCATCCCATGAGACTCTACACCACTGTTATGTTGTCTGTTGTTAGCAACTTTAGTCTGAACAAGCTATAGAAAGGGAGCTAGATTAATTCCACACACTGACTTGGTGGAACAATGTGTCATGCTGCCTTCTCACATCGGGGCATGTATTAAGTCCAAGTTAGACGGATGAGGATAAAATCTTTTATTTGCTGCTGGCTGGACTAGTTCAATGGCAATGAGTATCAGGGGTCTCAATTTTTGGTATCTCAAAGAAAGACCTGGACTTGAAACATGATTTTTTTCTGTTTTTTGCGTTTCAAGTTATAACCTTGCAGGTACTTACCAATGACAATAAATTGACATTCTTGCTCTGAGCAGACATAAGGATAACCAGTAGAGAAGTTGAAAATCATGCTGCTCCTTTTACAAGGTTGAACTGAGCAAGCTTAACTCTTCATCTGGGTTTGCTACAACTAACCTGAGAATGTGATGTTGTCACTGGCCAACAGAATGGTGAAGTAATCCATCTTTCAACACTGACATGTCTTTTACGAATGTTGCAAATGTTTGTTTTAAAACTCACCACAGTCAAAAATTGTCTGGTGATTTTCAGAATTCATAATCCTTACAGGGAGTCCCATTTGCCTGGTGTGGAAGTATTGGAAATTCTGGTGTAAGACCCCCACAATTTGATACCAGTAGACTTTCATTTCGTGAAACTCAGACAGTACCTTCTGCTCCACTACCATACTCAAAATGGCATCAATATCCTGCAGTTCTATAATTTAATCATTGGTACTTTAAGGATGGCTGAATTAAACAGTTTTAACATTTACTCCTCTGGCTGTTCTCCCTCATCACTGTTTTATAATTCATCTCCTGCTTCTGAAGATTTGGAGGTGTGACATTTGCAACATCTTCTGTCTCCCTGGTGCTTTTACAAGCGAGTAACTGAAAGCTTTCTCAGCTGGTGCTTACCAAGCAATTATTGTATTTCTTTCTAATTCCAATTATAATTCTGCTCCAGGAATTCATTTCCAAAATTTGACATGTTAACAACTATTAAAAAGCACGTGATTCAGTAATACATGTCTGGTTTTATTAATAACACAAAAAAACCCCTTACTTTCAATCACTATAAGTTGTGTCATTCACTGTGTAGGAAGCAGGCTGAATGGGGCCAAGTTTCAGAAAAGCATGGGGGTGGGGGGTGACATTGACTAGCAGTATTCATGTGAAGCCATCTCTCTGTATTCCAGTCTAGTTTGGCAATCAATAAAAAGAGCTCAATACATTCCAGCCACAGATACATTAATGGCCAGGTTTTGCAGTAGTAATGATGGCAAAGCCGCCAATGTCAGTTGTCATTACTCCTCCGAAACTGACAGCCACCTTGTGTAATATGTGCATATGTGCATAAATGCAGAAATCAAAGAACTACTTTCACTGATTCTATGCTTCTCCTTGAGATGCTCTGTTGAGATCCCTACAGACTGTGATGAATTAGGAATTATTGATCTGACAAACTTCACTTCTATGCTGTTAGTGTTGCTGCAAACCCATGAAAAGGCTATGCTTTGTTAATAAGATGTAACTGGGTTTCTTAGAAATGATGTATTAAATCATAAATATCTCTGTAAAACTGTTCGTGCCCTGGAAAACTATATATTTTATTAATGTAATGCCTTTTTCTTCCCATTCTAATTTTTTAAAAAATATATCTTTGGAATTTTTAACTTGAATATTTCAATTTTTAATACATCTGACCCAATCATTTATTTCCCTCTCTAAAATATCAACTTAAAGAAGAATAGGTTTCACTTCCTCTTTTGCTGCCTGTGAGAATATTTCAATGTGATTGGTTGTTTACTCTGCTTGATGACACCATCGTTAATGAACACCTGAAGATCCCATTGACTTGGCACCTTATTCAAACTAACATCAGGAAGACGAAAGCTCACATCACAGAGATTTGTGGGCAGATTTCTCAGACATCAACAGCAAGGGCTGTTGTTTTTGCTGCTGACTGTTCAATTCAGGTTATTGATTGTTTTAGGTTCATTTTATAGTTGAGTGAATAAATTCATCAGAAGTATTGACAATGCGGTAGAGCACTTGAGGGACTCAAATACATCTAACATAAACACAAAATACTCCAGATGCTGGAAACTGAAAGAAAAACAGAAAAATGTTGGAAAATCTCAGCAGGTCTGTGGAGAGAGAATGGAGCCAACTTTGAGTCTGGATGACCCTCCGTGACAAAGTCATCCCAGGTGTCCTCTTCACAAGGGTAGATGACTTCATCAGTTTCCTGGTGGCTACAGTGTCCCAAATGCAAAGAGCAATAGGTTTCACTCCCACATCCCCACATCCAGGTGTGATTGACAGCACCCGTGTTCTCATCAAGACACATACAGACTGACCTGACAGCTTCACCAATAGGGAAAACTACCATTCCGTCAACGTCCTGTTGTTAGGCAACCACAGAAAAAACTTCCTGCACATCTGTACATGCTTTCTAAACAGCTGCCAGTTTACAGGCATGAGGACAGTCTCAACCAGGAGTTTGGATTCATGTCGCACTACATGCAACCTCCACCATTTGGCCTGGGCTTGCAAAATCTACTAATTGTCCTGGCTTGAGACAATTCACACCTCTTTAACCTGTAATTACCTCTCTCCACTTGAATTGTCTGTACTTGTAGAAACTTGATTACCTGTAAAGATGCGCACTCCAACCATTATCTTGCAATTGAGTCTCTGTCTATATATGCCTTGTTTGTGAACCACCTTTCTAGTCACCTGATGAAGGAGCAGCGCTCTAAAAGCTCATGATAACAAATAAACTATTGGACTCTAACCTGATGTTGTGAGACTTCTTATTGAACCCACCTCAGTCCAATGCCAGCACCTCCACATCATGAGGAGGTAGTTGGAGCACTGCCTGTACACTCTGGCTGCAGGATAGTGGTGTCTCTTGTAGACCCTTATGCTTTCACTCCTTCCTGGCCTTGCACCTCATGTGCCTGCACCTCTCCTTCCCCCAGGTCACGCCCTGGGACTTGACCTCCTCTCCCTCCTGGTCCTCTCTTCCTCCTTAGTGGAGGTCCTGCCAGCTGAGTATTCAATCCTTATGATCAGAAATGCACAAGACACTGTCCCATGCACCTAAGGATGAAATCTTCAGACAAAGAAGGCAAGAAAAAGTATTCCAAAGAAAGCTATCCACACGTAATGCAGCAGAAATCAAATAAGTGTCGTACAAAGAACAACCCAGCAACCCAGCATGGGAAACAGGCCCCTCGGCCCAACGAGCCTGCGCTGCTGCATCTTCCTACACCTACCCTGCCCTGTGTGTATGTGAGTGGAGCCCCTAATGTAGCCAGATTCAGGGGAGAATAGTGTCATGGAAAGTGTCTCTAACCTAAAGATACAAAAGTGTTGGCTCTAGGGCTCTTTATCCCACCCTTGGACAAGAACTCAAGGATGACCACTAAGTCACACGGGCAGCATAGAGTTAACATAAGAACATAAGAAATAGGAGCAGGAGTAGGCTATCTAGCCCCTCGAGTCTGCCCCGCCATTCAATAAGATCATGGCTGATCTGTCGTGTCTCAGTTCCACATTCCCGCCCTCTCCCCATAACCCTTAATCCCCTCTCTTATCAAAAACCTATCAACCTGCGTCTTAAATATATTTAGCGAGGCAGCCTCCGTCACTTCAACGGGCAGAGAATTCCAGAGATTCACCACCCTTTGAGTGAAGAAGTTCCTCCTCAACTCCGTTCTAAACCGCACCCCCCTTTATCTTGAGGCTGTGCCCTCTAGTCCTACTGTCCTTTCTGAGCGGGAAGAGCCTCTCCACCTCCATCCTATCCATCCTATTCATCATCTTATACGTCTCAATGAGATCTCCCCTCATTCTTCTAAACTCTAACGAGTACAAGCCTAGTTTATTCAGCCTCTCCTCATAGTTCAACCCCCTCAACTCCGGTATCAGCCTAGTAAACCTCCTCTGCACTCCCTCCAAGGCCTAAATATCCTTGCGCAAGTGCGGCAACCAAAACTGCACACAGTACTCCAGCTGCAGCCTCACCAGTGCCCTATACAGCTGCAGCAAGACCTCCCTACTTTTATATTCAATCCCCCTCGCTATGAAGGCCAGCATCCCATTCGCCTTCCTGACCACCTGCTGCACCTGCAGGCTGGGTTTTTGCGACTCATGCACAAGGACCCCGAGATCCCTCTGCACCGTCGCCTGCTGCAGTTTTTCGCCACTTAAGTAACAGTCCTTCCCACCATTATTCCTACCAAAGTGGACCACCTCGCACTTGCCAACATTAAATTCCATTTGCCAGTTCCTGGCCCATTCGCTCAGCCTATCTAGATCCTTCTGCAGACTCACCACACCCTCCGCACAATTTGCCGTTCCACCAATCTTGGTGTCATCAGCAAATTTCGACACCATACACTCGGTTCCCTCCTCCAGATCATCTATATAAATGGTAAATAGCTGAGGCCCCAGCACCGACCTCTGGGGCACTCCACTAGTCACCAACTGCCAATCCGAATAGCACCCATTGACCCCCACTCTCTGCCTCCTATTTGACAGCTAATCCTCTATCCACGCTAACACCCTACCCCCAACTCCATGCCCCCTGACCTTCTGTAATAACCTCTTGTGAGGCACCTTCTCAAACGCCTTCTGAAAATCAAGAAACACCACATCCACCGGCTCTCCTCTATCCACCGCCCTAGACACATCCTCATAGAACTCCAATAAATTCGTCAGACACGACTTCCCCTTAACGAAACCGTGCTGCGTCTGCTTTATCAAACAATTCTCCTCAAGATGCCTCGCTATTTTCTCCTTGATCACGGATTCTAACATCTTACCTACAACAGACGTTAAACTAACCGGCCTATAATTCCCTGCCTTTTGCCTGCCACCCTTCTTAAACAACGGCTTAACATTAGCCGTTTTCCAATCTTCCGGCACTTCCCCGGAATCCAGCGACGTTTGGAAAATAATCACCAAGGCATCCACGATCACCTCCGCCATTTCTTTCAGAACCCTTGGATTAGCAAATTCCTTTTGATTAGCAAAGTAATAGCCCTTAATTGGCCCTTTAAGTGTCAGGGAGCATGCTTCCGACTCCTGTGTATGCCCGCTGACCATAATATTGGACGTGTGCATGACAATGTCAGGACCCTCAGCTGATGCTTTCTCAGACAAGTTTAGGTTGGGCACATGCCTGTTTTCTGCACATAACTCCTCCCGACCTCTGTCTCCTCCACTGGCCCTACAACACCTGCCTAAAATCTGCATTCCTGCAACTCTGACCATATATAAATCCAATTTCTTTTATCCAATCATTGGAACCTTGTCTCTATCTGTCTAGTCTCTGTGCTCTAAAATTCTCTTGTTAGGTTTCTCCCCATCCGCTACCTTAAACTCACCTCTTCAACACATATTCCTGAATTCTACTGTCTTGCCCACCATGGAATCGGAGCGGGTAAGGTGTGGACAACTGAAATGCCATTGATCTCAGGCAGGAATCTCCCCTCTCGCTTGAGTGAGGTCTTAAAATCCCACCCATTGTTTACCCACACCTCATATTTCCTTTTTTGTAAGTGTGCATTTTTATCTCATTACTTTTCACTGATAAGTGATGTTTTCTACATTAAAGGCACCATAATAATGCCAGGCAACTTCTCACATTGTACGAATTCACCAGTTGCAATTTACTTGCTAACTTGCGGACTAAGATTCCACAAAGAATACATGTACTCTTGTTTGGTTAGTTGGAACCTGGTGATTGTTGAGAGATGCAAGGAACTCTTCTTAGAATGTTCTGGAGTCCATGTAAATTGTGAAAAGTAATAAGTTAAAGTCAGAAATTGCTGCTAAGCTGGTCATTAAGAACATAAGAACATAAGAAATAGGAGCAGGAGTAGGCCATCTAGCCCTTCGAGCCTGCCCCGCCATTCAATAAGATCATGGCTGATCTGTCGTGGCTCAGTTCCACATTCCCGCCCTCTCCCCATAACCCTTAATCCCCTCTCTTATCAAGAACCCATCAACCCGCTTCTTAAAAATATTTAGCGAGGCAGCCTCCACCACTTCAACAGGCAGAGAATTCCAGAGATTCACCACCCTTTGAGTGAAGAAGTTCCTCCTCAACTCCGTTCTAAACTGCCTCCCCTTTATCTTGAGGCTGTGCCCCCTAGTCCTACTGTCTTTTTTGAGCGGGAAGAGTCTCTCCACCTCTATCCTATCCATCCCATTCATCATCTTATACGTCTCAATGAGATCTCCCCTCATTCTTCTAAACTCTAACGAGTACAAGCCTAGTTTATTCAGCCTCTCCTCATAGCTCAATCCCCTCAACTCCGGTATCAGCCTAGTAAACCTCCTCTGCACTCCCTCCAGGGCCAAAATATCCTTGTGCAGGTGCGGCGCCCAAAACTGCACACAGTACTCACAAATGAATCACTGCCAGATATATTTTTAACATGCAGCATAACTATTTTCTTGCACAACATAGGAATTAAATGTTCAGAGGTGCTCACATCAAGAGGGAATGCTCTTCAACTAGTTTAGCAGAATTTTCTGCAGGAATACTAATCCTTCCTCGACTTGGACACTCAAATCATTCAAGAAATAAATCTTGGCTTCAATCTCAATTATAACTCTTTGAAACCCATGTTAGTTATTTAATAATTTTGTAACAACTTAAGCAGTAACTCCTTTTTTTAATCGCACCTTGGGAAACACAGCTATCAAGAAGGTACAGAGGTATCAAGGTATAGCAAGTAGTTAGCACCACTGCCTCACAGCATCAGCGACCCGTGTTTTGGCTTTCAGTAACTGTCTGTGTGAAGCTTGCATGTTTTCCTCATATCTGTGTAGGTTTCCTCTGGGTAATCCTGTTTCCTCCCACAGTCCATAGATATTCAGGTTAGGTGCACTGGCCATGCTAAATTGCTCTTTAGAATCCCAAGATGTGTAGGTAAGGGGGATTAGCAGAGCAGATACATAGGGTTACAGGGATAGGGTTTGGTGGGATACTCTGTGAAAGTGTCAGTGTAGACTTGATGGGCCAAATGGCCTCCGTACTATAGGAATTCTATGAATCATATGAACAAAAGAAGTTTTTTTTTAACCAAGGTATCAGAGACCAAATGCACCTCTTACAGCCTGTGATCAGTAGATTTGTATAGAAAGAGGGGTGTTTTTCTTACCCTCTGAGTGTTTCTTCCATGTAAGGTTTCATGAGTTTGAAATGAGAAAGTTACTTATTCTCACAAATTTACTCTAAATGAGAACAACATCACACACATGGCCTTCCCCTCATTCTCTCTTATAGATTCTTAGGCACACATATAAAAACAGCACACAGGTAAAGAAAGAACAATTTTACAGATTACAGCTCATTTAGTCTCAGATTTATGATATCCAGTCTCTCACCTATGGTTTCTTGAATGGATTTGATGATTTAAAGTTGAAGTAAGGGTCTTGTCAAAGGATGCATTCACAGGTTGCATGATTTCTTGCAGTCAAATATTCAGGAGGTTCTCAGGTGAACTTTGAAATTGGAACAGGTTAATTAGCTTGGCTGCTTAGTTACTTGCAGCTAATTTCAGAGTCTGGTTCTCAAACTAGCTGACAATAGGTCTGGTGGATTTTGCAATAAAAGTACAGCCCCTGAAACCAACTTCGATTACATGACTGCTCAATTAACACTTCTGAGGTCCAAAGAGTCCAGTTGGGATTGGGGAGGCTATTGTGATACAATGGGAAGTTTATAGTGGCAATTGAGTGTCAATCTACCTTTCCATCCAGCACGAAACAAAGAGACAGGCAGTCTAGAAACCCCATAGTCTTTTGGTGCTAGCCCATCCTTATACAATGAGAAGTATGAGTTCAACAAATGGCTGTGAGGTACCCTCACCTGTGTCCATATTTAATTAGGTATTCGCCAAACATTTGATACTGTTTGTAATTCAAATGTCAAAAATTACAAGAATTGCAGCAAATGACTTGTTTGTGTCCAATTTTTAAAAGTACTTACTGGAATTTCATAACATGACAAGCCCATACTAAGCATGACAAAAGGAAATTAGGTAAATTTTAAACTAAAATTTTTAAAATTATTCATGAGCTCTGTGAATTCCATTTAATGTAAAATCAACGCACATTACAAAACATTGTTAACTATATAAGTCTACAAAATCCAATTATATTTTGCATTGAGTTTAAAGATGGGTTTCAAAGAATCACAATTCAGTTACTGACAAATCTGAGATTCAGTTGTTAACAGCAGAATGGAGATGATGTGGTTCTAAGATCAATTTAGTCTGTGCTGAGATCATTACTCTAGGTTATGTGAATGAGGGGACCTTTCCCTGAGTTCCTACCTTAGTCATTGTTCACTGCTCCCTGTTGATTATTCACTGCCAAGATGCACATGCCCACATTGGGTGAAGGTAAGATTGGGTCAGCAATGAGTCCCAGCATTATGAAAATGCATTTATCTCAGCAAAATGTCTCAAACAATCACACAGGAGCATCAGAAAGCAAAATCTGACACTGAGTTACAAAAAACAATATTGTGAGGGGGTGGCCAAAATGTTGGTCAAAGTTTAAACAGCCTCCTGAAAAAAGAAGAAAAGAGAGCTATAAAAGCAGGAACACTTAAAGAATGAAATTTCAGCATTTAAGGTCTCAGCAACTGAAGGCACAGGTACTAGTCGTGAAACAATTAAAATCAAGAATGTGCAAGAAGTCAAAATTGGAGTTATAGAGTCATAGAGGTCTACAGCATGGAAACAGGCCTTTTGGCCCAACTTGTACTTGCCACCTTTTTTTTGTACCCCGAAGCTAGTCCTAATTGCCCACGTTTGGCCCATATCTCTCTATACCTATCTTACCCATGTCTAAATGCTTTTTAAAAGACAAAATTGTACCTGCCTCTACTACAACCTCTAGCAGCTTGTTCCAGACACTCACCACCCTCTGCATGAAAAAAATGCCCCTCTGGACCCTTTTGTATCTCTCCCTCTTACCTTAAACTTATGCCCTCTAGTTTTAGACTCACCTATCTTTGGGAAACAATATTGACCCTCTAGTTGATCTATGCCCTTTATTATTTTATAAACCTCTATAAGATCATCCCTCAGCCTTCTATGCTCCAGAGAAAATAGTCCCAGTCTCTCCAGCTTCTCCTTATAACTCAAACCATCAAGTCCCAATAGCATCCTAGTAAGTCTTTTCTGCATTCTTTCTAGTTAAGTAATATGTTTTCTATAATAAGGTGATCAGAACTGTACGCAGTATCCCAAGTGTGGCCTTACCAATGTCTTGTACAACTTCAACAAGACGTCCCAACTCCTGTATTCAATGTTCTAACCAATGAAACCAAGCATGTTGAATGCCTTCTTCACCACTCTGTCCACCTGCAACTCCACTTTCAAGGAGCTACAAATCTGTATCCCTAGATCTCTTTGTTCTATAACCCTCCCTAATGCCCTACCATTAACTGAGTAAGTCCTGCCCTGGTTCAATCTACCAAAATGCATCACCTCGCATTTATCTAAATTAATCTCCTTCTGCCATTTGTCAGCCCACTGGCTGATCAAGGTCCCGTTGCAATCCGAGATAATCTTTTTCACTGTCCACTATGCCACCAATCTTGGTGTCATCTGCAAATTTACTAACCATGCCTTCTATATTCTCATCCAAATCATTAATATAAACGACAAATAACAGTGGACCCAGCACCAATCCTTGAGGCACACCGTTGATCACAGGCCTCCAGTGTGAAAAACAACTCTCTACAACCACCCTCTGGCTTCTGTCATCAAACCAATTTTGTATCCATTTTGCTATCTCACCCTGGATCCCATGAGATTTATGCAACAACCTACCATGCAGTATTTTTTCAAAGGCTTTGCTAAAGTCCATGTAGACAACATCAACTGCACTGTCCTCGTCTACCTTCTGGTTATCCTTCAAAAAATTCAGTGAAATTTGTGAGACATGATTTTCCATCCACAAATTCATGCTGACTGTCCCTAATCAATCCTTGCATCTCTAAATGCCTGTAGATCCTGTCTCTCAAAATATCTTCCAACAACTTAGCCACTATAGATGTGAGGCTAACTGGTCTGTAGTTCCCCAGCTTTTCCCTGCAGCCCTTTTTAAACAAAGCTACAACATTTGCCACCCTCCAATCTTCAGGCGCCTCACCTGTGAGTATTGACGATTCAAATATCTCTGCTAGGGGACCCGCAATTTCCTCTCTAGCCTCCCACAATGTCCTTGGATAAATTGGATATAGTTATCTACCTTGACGCACTTTAAGACTTCCAGACCTTCCTTCTCTATAATATGTACACTCCTCAAGTCATCACTATCTATTTCCCAAGTTCCCTGGAGGATTACAGGTTTCTCAGTAGTCGGTAAAAAATTGCAGAGACAGAGAGCAGGGAGACCTTGGAGAGATATAATAGCAGGGATGAGATTTTAAAATTAAATGTTTTTAACTGGAAGCCAGGATAGTTCAATGAGCGAGGGATGAACATGATTTAATGCAAGTTAAGATGAATGGTCAAGAAGTCTGCCAACACTCGGTGCCAAGACTTGCAAATCAATCATGATATCTGTCAGCTTACCAGTGCAATTATACATTGCATTCGTGCCAACAATTTCAGAAGATATGGTAAGGAGTAAAAATAAGAGAAAAAATAGCCAGATAAAATGGCAATCCTGCTTAGTTTTGCTCCTTAGCACAAATGGATGCACTGTATAACCTTTCACTAAGCTCAGGAAGACAGAAAAGGACCGTTGTGATTGATTTACGTTCTGTAGATTAAATGGCTGCGCAAAGCTATCTAAAAACTTTTTTATCCTGGTAAATATATCAAAGACCAAACTGTTTTGTTTTGCTATATCATAGGAAAGCATGTTATGTTATATATTCTGGATTAATAGCCTTCCTTGTTTTGACATTTCCATGGTCTCAGCAACAGATTCCTTTAGGAAGCTGTCTAAAAATACTTAGATTTGACATTGTGTGGAATACACTCCAGTATAATTTAAACCTGACCATTGAAAAAAATGTTCAGGTTATCTGTTGTGGATTTTATATATTGAAGTAGGGTATGTTTTAAACATTAAAAAATTGTCAGGAAGACCATGGGGTTTATTCTAATGCCCAGATTACAAATGCAGTGACGAAAAGTCCGTTGTAAATATCAATGTCACTGACAGCTGATTTACTGTGGTAATGATGTGGGTATGCCGGCGTTGGACTGGCGTAAACACAGTAAAAAGTCTGACAACACCAGGTTTTAGTCCAACCTATTTATTTGATAATATACTCGCAAGCTTTCGAGGGGTTACCCTCTTCGTCAGGTGAATGGAGAGTTCTGGCCAGAACTCTCCATTCACCTGACGAAGAGGGTAACCCCTCGAAAGCTTGCGAGTATATTATCAAATAAATAGGTTGGACTAAAACCTGGTGTTGTCAGACTTTTTACTGTGTTTACTGTGGTAACACATGTTAAACATGTGGTAAGCTGCCTTCTTGAACTGCTACAGTCTGTGTGGTATCAGTACAATCACAATGCTTTTAGATAGGGAGTTTCAGCATTTTGACCCAGTGACAGTGAAAGAATAATAGTTTAGTACAAAGCCAAGATGGTGTGTTCTTTGTAGGGCAACATGGTGGTGATGTTTCTGTAAACTTGTTGCCCTTTTGTTTCTAAGTCAATGGGGATGCAGATTTAGAAGGTGCTGTCAAATGAGCAAAGAATCCTGAAGAAATTACAGCAGTACATCTTGTAATGGTATAAATTGCTGCCATAGTGTGTCAATTGTGGAGGGACTGAATGGTTAAGATGGTGGAATGGATGGGGGTCAAGTGAGTTGCTTTGTCTTGGATGGTGTGAGCTTTTTGAGTGTTGTTGAACCTGCACTCATACAAGCAAGCAGAGAGTATTCCATTGATTGGTGATTCTAGAACTAGAGGGCATCGTCTAAAAGTTAGGGCCAGACCATTCAGGAGAGATGTTAGGAAGCACTTCTATACACAAAGGGTGGTAGAGCTTTGTAACGCTCTTATGCAAGTAGCAGTTGATGCTCGATCTAGTTGCTATTTGAAAATCTGAGATATATAAATTTGTGTTAAGTTAAGGTATTAAAGGATTTGATTTGATTTGATTCATTATTGTCACATTAGTATACAGTGAAAAGTATTGTTTCTTGTGTGCTATACAGACAAAGCATACCATTCATAGAAAAGGAAATGAGAGACTGCAGAATGCGGTGTACAATCACAAATAGGGTTTAGAGAAAGATCAATTTAATGCAAGGTAGGTCCATTCAAAAGTCTGACGGCAGCACGAAAGAATCTGTTCTTGAGTCAAATGGTATGTCACCTCAGACTTTCAATCTTTTTCCTGATGGAAGAAGGTGAGAGAGAGAATGTCGGCATGTATGGGGGTCCTTCGTTGTGCTGTCTGATTTGCCAAGGCAATGGGAAGTGTAGGCAGAGTCAATGGATGAGAGGCTGGTTTGCATGATGGACAGGGCTACATTCACGACCTTTTGTAGTTTCTTGTGGTCTTGGGCAGAGCAGCAGCCATTCCAAGTTGTGATGCAATCAGAAAGAATACTTTCTAGGGTGCATCTGTAAAAGTTGGTGAGAGTCGGAACTGACATGCTAAATTTCTTTAATCTTCTGAGAAAGTAGAGGTGTTGGTGGGCTTTCTTAACGATAGTGTCAGCATGTGGAGACCAGGACAAGTTGTTGATGATCTGGACACTAAAAACCTGAAGCTCTCGACCCTTTCTCCTTCATCCTTGTTGATGTAGACAGGGGCATGTTCTCCTCTCTGCTTCATGAAGGATCTGGACCAAAGAGCCATGATATCATTAAATGGCAGAACAAGCCTGATGGGCTGAATGGACTGCTGCGGTTCCAGTGTTCCTTTAACAAAGCTACAAAGGGATGTAGATAGATTCAGTGAGTGGACAAAGATCAGGCATAAATGAATCTAATGTGGGAAAATGTGAACATTTTGGCAGGAAGAATAAAAAATAAGTGTGTTATCTAAATGGTTAGACATTACTAGCTCTGCAACGCAGAGGGATTTGTGTATCCGAGTACATGAATCACAAAAGGTTTATATGGAGACAAGTAATTAGGGAGACCACTAGAATGTTACTACTTATTGTGATGAGAATTTAATATTGAAGCAAGGAGATTCTGCTTCAGCTGTACAAGACATTGGTGAAACCACATCTAGAGGACCCTGTACACTATTGTCCTCCTTATTTAAGAAAAGATGTAAATGTGTTGGAAGTATTTTGGCGAAGATTTGCTAGAAAGATATCTGGAACAGGCAGGTTGCCTTATGAGGAAAAGTTGAATAGGCTAGGCTTGTATCTGTTGAAATTTAGAAAGGTAAATGATGACTTGACTGGAACATACAAAAGCTTGAGATGTCTTGACAGGGTGAATGTGGAAAGAATTTTTCCTCTTGTGAGAGAATCTAGAATTATTTAAAAATAAGGGGTCACCCATTTAAGACAGAGATAAACAGAATGCTTCTCTTTCAGAGTGTCGCGACTCTCTGGAACTAACTTCCTCAAAGGTATTGGAAGCAGACTCCTTGAATATTTTAAAGATAAAGTTAGATAGATTCTTGATAAAAAAAAGTGGAAGATGATTGGCGTAGGTGGGAATGTGGTTTTGAAGTTACAATCGTGATCTTATTGAATGGCACAGCAATCCTGAAGGGCTGAGTAGCCTACCCCTGCCCTTAATATGTTTGTATGGAAGCAGGCTCTGGGGACTCAGAAAGTTACATCCAGAGTCCATCTGACCAGCCTTTGTAGGCGTGGTATTTATATGACTATTCCAGTTAAGTTACTTGTTAATGGTACCCCTCAGAATGCGAAGGATTGAAATGATGGGAATGTTGTTGATCCTCAAGGGGAGATGGTTAACTTCTGTCTTGTTAGAGTTGGTCGTTGCCTGGCATTTGTCTGATATGAATGTTGTTTACTATTTATCAGCCTGCATGCTCTCCAGATCTTGCTGCATGTGGATATAAACTGCTTCAGTATCTGAAGAGTTACAAAATGGAACTGAATACCATACAATCATCAGCAAACATCCCCACTTGTGAACTTATGTTGGAGGGAAGGTCACTAATGAGGCCACTGAACCTAGGACACATCAAGTTAGTGTACTTTCATTGGTTTTGAATCAGTATTGATTTTATCTCTAGCTTTTGCTCTCATCGGCCACTGTGCAGTCATTTTGTGACTGTGAATTACAGTTCACTCTTAGTGCCGTTTAAATCTGCTGTTACAAAGGTATATGCCGAATCTTAACTAAAATGCGATTACAGGACAAGGGCTAGCGCAAGTAACAAACTTAGTTTCAGAGAGCAAGGTCCGGCACTGTGACTGTCACAATCAGAATTTAAAATGGCATCTGAGTAATTGCATGAAAGGAACCTGACATTTAAACACTAATGAGCATTCCCCACTTCCCAAACTACCTCCACTATCTGCTTCAGACGCCTCTGACATTTCCAAACATCTAACCATTAAACCAATGGTAGCATAACAGGAATAGAGAGGAAAGTGTGTGGTCACTGTTTGAACCATCTGCCTATCCTGTCGCACAGACCGAATTAAAATCAGCCCTATAATGACACTACAAGAAAAATGCTGTCCAATTATTGGTGTTGGCTGTTATTTTCTTTTGGTTACGTTACGTTGGGAATGAAATAGCATCTTAAGTCCTTCTATGTGTGGAAGTGCAAACACGGTGTTATCCCTGTGTGAGTGCCTCCACACTGGGCTGAACTCATTGCATTTTTCTAAACTGCCTGTCAAACCTCAAATCAAACATACAAGCTCTCCCTCCCAAGATCCCCAATCAAATCTCACATTGAAAAATTATATCAATGTCACACCCCTCCCCTCCAGCAAATTGACCATTTACCCATCTGGTCACCTCTGATAAAAACCAAGGTTACCTCCTTTTTCATTATTTTCTTTAGAATTTTTTTGCTAATCTTTAGAAGTCATATGTCATTTGCAGCATGTGCATTGACTGCTCCTGCATTTTCCAATATATCCTGCAAATGTCGAGCCAACATAAAGACAGAAATAAGCCAAAAACACTTCCACTTTCATTCTGGCAAAATCTACATGGGTGAAAATAGTCACTGCCAGTTGCATTATAATAATAGCTACCACTAAATCAGCAGTCAATTTTACACTGCATCTAGTTTTGTATATCATTAACCTCACTTGATCATAGAATCCATAGAATCCCTGCAATATAGGAGGCCATTCAGCCCACTGAGTCAATCCCACCCAACCCCTATCCCTGCTACCCTAAACATTTATCCTGCTAGTCCTCAGACACTAAGCGGCAATTTAACATGGCCAATCAATCTAATCTGCACATCTTTAGACTGTGGGAGGAAACCAGAGCACCCGGAGGAAACCCACGCAGACACGAAGAGAATATGCAAACTCCAGACAAACAGTGATCCAAGCTGGGAATCGAACCCTGGTCCCTAATGCTGTGAAGCAGCAGTGCTAACCACTGTGCCATTGTGCTACCCCAAAAAATATGAAACGCTTCACAAATTTTTGTGTCAGCCTTGTGCAGGGACCACGTTAATCTTCTCTGTAACATTCCAGATTTTAGTATATGTGCTGCCGAAGCTTTATCTTCAAGATTGAACGTTGTTAGTCTTTAAAAATTCAACTAGACCATGTTTCCGCTGCCTTCTCCAGGAAAAATATCCACATTTCAGCTGCTACCTGTGTTCCCGATTTAACTTGTAAATAGTGGAATTCTAATTTTGAGATTATGCGCTCATGGTCCCAATTCCTCCACCAGAGAAAATGTCCATAATTTTGGGAAGCAGCAGAAATCTCACCACTGGGCGGGGGGCGGGGGGTGCATGACTCCACTTCAACAGGTGATGGGACCCAGAACTACAGTCCAACTCAAGAGCTGCCAACCCAATCAGAGGACTGGCAGTTCAACAGCCTCAGCACCAGGATCATAAGTGTAAATCACATTTCTACAAACTGACCTCATACTTGAACGATTTAAGTCTCAGTCTCATTCCAGTGAATATGTTCTGCATCCCTTCAAATGTCAATATATTGCTTCTGAGGTGTTGAGCCAAAACTGAAGTTAAGCTCTCTCCTGGAATGTTCTTTCTACTAGTACCCGCCCCTGTTCACCCTTCCTGTGTTTTTTTACCATCTATAGATCCGTGAAGCTTATCATTTAAATCACACAATTGTTAATGTCTGTACATGTGCTTAGAAGGAAGACAGCATATAAGGGTGCACTCTCAGGAGAACTGTCTTCCTCTCAGGTGTCTTTTTCAGCAGGGTCCAGGTGGTAAGGTGGATTTAAAAAAGAAGAGAAAAGGGTAAGAGTTAGGATGGCATCGAGTAAGATGAATATTAGAAGATATCAGTCTCCAGGATGCAGCTTGAGGTTGCTTCATATTTGCTGGGATAAATAAAAGATACAAATAATAGGTAGACATCTTGCTCCAATAAGCTATAACATGCACTTTTATAATGCTCATGGCTTTACCATGGGGATTAAGGTGCCTGATGCACACTCCCTGAATTATTGGTTCGTGTTGTTGGGAGAGCTGAAGAACTGCACTGCTCTCGTGAAGTCGTTGAACCTTTACCGATATTGTTGGCACCAACCCTTCTCAACATCCTCTGCAGAGCTGCTTGATCATCACCCTGTGTATGTTCCCATAGAGGCTTTGTTCTAACCTTATTCAGCAGAATCTCCAGGCAGGCAACAGGCTGAATGTTACCATCGGGATTGTCCCTACATTATTGTCTTGTAAAGTGAATGCAAGAAATGCGATCTTACTTTAAGAGTGTATTCATCCTTTAAAGTAGGTCTAGGACAGAACTGTGAGAGATTGCGCAAAGAAAATAGCTGTTGTCACCATTCACTTGACGAAGGGTCATGGACCCGAAAGCTAGTGAGTGTACTATCAAATAAATCAGTTGGACTTAAACCTGGTGTTGTCAGACTTTTTACTGTGTTTACCCCAGTCCAACACCGGCACATCCACATCCTGGCAAAATTGGCAGGCAATTCATCAATCATATTAAAATGAGACTTGAGAGTTTAACACTGGATAAAAGCAAATTACTGCGGATGCTGGAATCTGAAACCAAAAGAGAAATTGCTGGAAAATCTCAGCAGGTCTGGCAGAGAGTTTAACTTGCACTGACTTCACACTGTCACTGGGAGTTATTGCTCGTCAATCTCTGCTGCCCCCTCCCCCAGCTCACACACACTGAGTTAAAACTAAAGATTTTGCCTCCTTCGATCCCCTTTCAGTTCTGCATAAGGGTCATATTGAAACATTAACCCTGTTTCTCTTTCTACAGATGCTGCCAGGCTTGCTGCGTTTTCATATCATTTTCTGTTTTTATTTCAGATTTCCAGCCTCCACAGTAATTTGCTTTTATTTCTGTATCCTTGTCTGTATCAGTTCATCACTTGATTTCTCTAATGCACTCCCATCCACATTCCATGTTTCCACCTTCTGTTGGCAGCAGCTCATTCATAGCCTGCATCCTCACCTGCATAAAATCCTCACCCCCACTCCCTTCCTGTCAGAACAGCATCCTCAGAAACTTGTGATTTCAGAATTCAAACTCTCGAACCTCAGCATCTCAGTTAAAAGTTGCAATTGCTATTTCCCATTATATTTGTATTAGTAACAACATCTCTGTCTTTCTCTACCTTTAAACCTTCACTTGCCTTTTCCTTTCAAAATTGTCCAGAACTCACACAGCTCCCAGTCAGGACATTCTGATAGGTACTTAAACAGTTGCTGCCTCAGTTTGTTCCTGAAACCTTTAATTCACATAATGTTGCCCTCGCACTTGCTAGCACTCACCTCATTCGTCTCCCTCATTTGCCAGAGGCTTCCTCCAAGTTCACAAGTTCACTCAGTAGCTCTTTCACCTTTCCCTATAATCTTTAGCTGGCAATATTTCTCTAGCTCTGTCTCCCTTCCTCTCTTATCCTGATAGACTTTTCTTTTGCTCATGCCCAGTTGTCTTTCTTTTCTCATTTACCTGTATTCTCTTTTTACTCTTACCCAGTCCGGTTTCAGATTCCCTGTATCTATTTACTCACGTGCATGTGAGACCAGTATTAACTTTTTGGTGTAATTCGTTCTTTATACATTATCACAGTGACTCCAATTCAAACTTCATTGACAATGAAGTGCAGTGGAAGATCCAGTAGTCATGAAATGCGCTTTGTAAATAGAAGATTTTCTTTCAGGTTTTAATGTTTAGAGATTCATAGTTGGGATATGGAATTCTCCGGTTAAAATCATATTCCCTTCGATCTTAATCTCTCCTAGCTCTCTGTGTGACACCAAATTGACTTTAGAATCCTCATTCTCACTTTTAAATCTTGCATAGCATCATCCCGCCTGATCGTAATGATTTTCTCCAGTCTGCTCCTTCTATCCACTACTGGTGAGCTCTTCTCTTTGAATCTCTCTCTTTAGTGCCCTACACTAGTGGACCAAACAAAGACTGGATGATTGCTTTGTGTACAACTTCATTCAGTCTGCAAGTGTGACCATGAGCTTCCATTCAGCTGTGATTTGAATCCTTGGCCTGCTGCACTGTTCCAATGAAACTCAACACAGGCTAGAGTACTAGCCACTGCAGTGTTCATGCTCATGGACCAACTCACTAGAGGGTTTGCATTAAAATTCACAATACTAGAAATGTTATTCCCTTGGATCAAACTGGGATGATAATGCTAAGAACAATACTGTGTGCTTAGTATTAAATTGATATTAATAATCCACTTGACAATGACGATCTGCAATTAAGACAACAGGTTATAAATGGTATGGATGGTGTGCATCTGGACATTTGATACAGTGGGTGCGGGAAGGTTTGATGCTGAATTTGTAATGACAAATGTAAAAATGTGGCAGCCTATTTTGTCTTTACTGCAAAATCTCTGTGCAGAGTCAAAGCCACCCTCTGCCTGCCTATCATGTTGCTGTTGTGAGATCTAATATTGAGGTCTAAATTTCACTTTCATTAACCCAGTGAATTTTGCATAACAAGCTCTGCATCTATGCAGCTTGTTGGTTGTAAAGAGTAAGAATCAGCATCTTTTAAAAAAACTGTTTTTGGAAGGCCTCTAGTACGATTCTTTTAAGGACCCCATTGCCTCAGTTACAAAATTCCAACACATCCACAGCTTGGGCGGGATTTTACAGCCTCGCTCGAGCGAGGCCAGAAATTCCAGCCCGAGGTCGACGGACATTTCTGTTGTTCGCCCCTCACCCACTCTGATTCCGTGACGTGCGGTGGGGGGTAATGTTTTATTCATTTCATACACTGATCATAGGCCCCTGAATTGCATTGAAAAATATCTTTGCCCCTAAAACAACTAAAGGTTCCTATTAAGATACCGAGGCCTGAACACTAGAACACATTTTGTAGTAAGTGATCCTGTGCCAATTTCAAGCCTGTTTGCATCGGGAAGTCCAAGTTAACATTGTCTCTGGGCTCCCCTCTGTGCCGAGATCAGTCAATTTGATGAGCATAGGAAAAGGATTAGCTGAAACTCCCAGCAACTCTCCATTGAACCACAAATAATATAAAATGGATAAAATTCAGTTTGTGCTTTTATCTTTTCATGTTTACAGTGCAAAGGTTTATTTTTATTGTGAGACATTGGATGGTTCCTTCCCTGCTAAATCCAGTATTCTGTAGGAAAGTGCAAACACTGAACATCTTGTACATTTGCATTTTAGTTATTGCAATCAAAGACAATTTTATGGAGACTTCCTGCCAGTTACGGACATTCTGTATTTTGTTTCACTGATGAAATCTGCTGGCATAAAACCCTTGTGACTATTTTTAAAATGGAAAGTTCAGTTCTGTCAGGAAATAAATGAACAGCAGATAGCAGTTCCTTGGCCAGCACTCAGCACAGATGCTTCAGGTATCCATTTCCCGAGGCAGGAAAGTGAACAGTGGGATGATCTGCTGAAGATCATGTGACTGAGATTAAGGAGGCTGAATTTGCTACAACAGTGTCCTAACAGCCACACATAAAACTGGGCAGTTGGGTAGTTTAGTCCATTCAGTAATTCCTTACTTATGAACTCCTGACGTGAAATCACAATACCATGGCAGGAAAGGAGGAAAACATTCTAACATTTAACCTTTCCTTCATTAAAACAGAGTAAGGTGAGTTAGCTTTGTTATCCAGCTTTTGCCCGATTCTTTTGGTGACAATAATTCATGTTAGAGTATGGTTTCTCCAGCATTTGCAGTCTTCTGTTACCTGGCCAATACATCTGTTCTTTTTTGTTTGAACTTCAACTCTGAATGCCAGTGGGTAATTCATTTGTGGAAGATATCCCAGCAGAAACCAATCATAGAATCCCTACAGTACAGGAGGAGGCCATTCGGCCCATTCAATCCATACTGACCACAGTCTCACCCAGGCCCTATTCCTGTAACTCCACACATTTACCTTGCTAATCCCCCTGACACTAGGTTCAATTTTAGCATGGCCAATTAACCTAACGCACCCATCTTTGGACTGTGGGGAGAAACTGGAGCACCTGGAGGAAACCACGTAGACATGGGGAGAATGTGCAAGATCCACACAGACAGTGACCAAAGCCAGAATCGAACCTGGGTCCCTGGCGCTGTGAGGCAGCAGTGCTAACCACTGTGCTACTGTGCCACACTAAGGACAATCCTGTCCCTAACTGAGGTCCATTTGTGTGAATCCCCATTCAGGAAAGCCTGACAGTGACGTCTGCACAGCACATACATACCACTAGTGCAGCCTGTGCTGAATACATTTTTGGTGGAAAGAGGGTTAGTGAAGGCATTAGGAAGAGGTACCTGAATTATCATTAGGAGTAGATCATGGCATCAGTCAAAATGTAATACAAAAACAAAAAGTGTTGGAAAATCTCAAGAGGTCTGACAGCACCTGTGGAGAGAGAATAGAGCCAACATTTTGAGTCTGGATGAACCTTCATCATAGTTTAAATGTAATGTTGACATGACATCAGCAACCTCACCATTCCTTTCTATCTTCCTATCTACCTCATCTGAAAATCCTTCATCAGGAATATTGAGCTGCCATTCTTGTCCTTCTTTAAGCTAGATTTCAGTAATAGCTATGATATTATATATCCAAGTAGAAGAGCTCAGAAAGTAAGGTGCAGCAAAACTAACTCAGAATCTAGATCTTGAGCAACTTTATCCATTGACAAATATTCCAAATTCATTTTTCTCTTAGACAGTCGTATTGATGCACGAACAATGATGGTATTCTATTTCTGTGGCTCAAATGTTCAATGCTGCAGCTTGACATGATATAATCTTAGCAGAGGATAGAGATTAAGGTCGTAGAATCATACAGCACAGAAAGCTACCAAACTGCATCATGTCCCTGTGCTGATTTTTGAAAATCTATCTAATTAGTCCCACTCTGCCATTCTTTCCCCATCGCCCTACAGCTCCTTTGCCTTTTCATGTATATGTTCAACTTACTTTTGAGGATTACTATTGAATCTGCTAATGTCACTCATTCAGACAGTGCACCCAGATCAAAACAACTCACTGTGTAACAGCCATTCACATCATCTTTCCTCTTGTTCCTTTGCCAATTATCTTAAATCTGCCTCCTCTGGTTACTGACCTTCTGGCCAGTGGAAACAGTTTCTCCTCATATACAGTATCAAAACCCTTTGTCATTTTGTATGTCTCTATGAAGTCTCCATGCTCCATTTTAAAGAGAACAATCCCAGCTTCTCTGGTAATTCCACATTGTTGAATTTCCTCAGCCCTGGTATAATTCCAACATCTTCTCTGAGACCTTGCCACCCTATCTGAAGTGTGGTGCCCAGTGATTTAAAAAGGCTTACCATAACTTCTGTGTCTTTACACACTGTAAAACCTAAAATCTTTCATGAGGCCAGGGATCTTATATGCTTAGGTAACAATCTGGTCAACTTATCCTGTTACCTTCAAAGATTGCCGGGGGGTGCAGGGGTGGGGGGTGGGGGAGGAGGTGAATAACAGGTATAAAGGTTTGTGTTCAAAATGTAAGCTCGTTGTATTTTCTGTTCTCCAATATAACTGCAGCTTTTACTGGCTGCAGCAGATGTCATTGTGTTTTTTGATACTCAATCCAGCTTCAGCTGGCTGCCTGATGGCCATTGCCCTTTGGTTGGCATGCGGCCTCATAGTGCTTCCTTTGAGGCGTCGAGTATCAGCACCTGCTGATGAATGGCGGTCTTGGAACAGCAAGTGAAAGCCAAAGACAGATTTAGAATACTGCACAAATCTGGAATGGATTTCAATGCGCACAAATTGAGCATGTAGTGTGAGGAGAATGTCAAAGAGCATGTCGACAGACACTGCTATAAACAGCACCTGTGTAGCCAAACGGTGGTGGCATTTGATAGGCAGCCTTTCAAAAAGCTGGTGTGTTCATTTGCAATATTTGGCACCTCAAGGTCAGCTCTCATTTTCTACAAGGTGACTTACTCTGACCACTTCTATGATTAGGGATTGTCAAATTACATTGTTAAATTGATACCAGTAATAAATTACCCAATAAAAAATATCCTGGTAAATAAGAGATTTTTAATCAAAGTACGAAGTATATATCTTCAGAGTGCCTTCTTCACATTCAAAATACTTATCATAGTTTAGTGAATGTATTAAGAACACTCTTTGATGGAATTGTTAACATTTTTAAAATCAACAATCTGCTTTCTCTGCTTTTCCACTAAGTGATAGCATGATGAGTGAGATCATGTTTCAAGATTTTAAACATCAAAGGCTTGTGTTTCAGAGCACGAATTCCTGATGATCAGCTTCATGCCTTTGCTAACTGAAACCATGCAGTACAATTTAACGTGACCTGTGTCTGTCAGCGAAAGTGTCTGCTTCGCCTGGTGAAATTGAGAGTGCTTGAGGCATTCCGAGTACAGCTGTCAATCAAATTAATACACTTCTTTTAACGAATGTATGGAGAGTTATTGAAGCTTAATACAGAATGCAACTTGAAGGAGATTTAAATAAACATTTCCAAAAACAAGGAGGCATCTAATGGCAGTATTGTCTGGTTATTATTACATTTTGTACTTAACATAAACTGCTCAAACAGCAGGTTGGTGTTTGATTTGCACAACACTAGTAAATGTAGCTAAAATTATAATAAATGATGTTGTAGTAGAATGTAAATTAGATAACCGGATGAGCAATATATTATAAACCTCACAGCTGGTATAAAGGAGGCACACTGTGCTCTATTTCACGATATGTTCTTGCTGTTTGATGATCAACATTTGTACTTGCTTACAGTATTGTCAAGCCCAATAGAATATAACTGAAAATGTGGGAATTATTTGCAGTTCTCCACACACTCTCCCTTGTTGAATGGAAGAGGAGATAAAGGAACAGATGCCAAGGAGATTTGATCGCAGCAGACATGATGGGGTACATAGTGTATGCACGCACATGCATTTTAACTTCTGTCAACATCACATATATGTCACACTGCTGTGTACAGGAATTCCTCAAGATACTTTGTGAAACTGAGATTAGCAAATTTATGAATAATAGTCCGTGCAGCGAGCAACATTGCATTCCCAGAACAGCAGGAGGTTAAAAGAACGGAGCATTGCAAACTGAAGCATGATAGTGTTCACTGAGAGGAAGGGGACAAGAGTTCAGTGGCGGTATGAATTAATGATTACCCAACTTACACCAAGAGAGGGGATGCAGATGCCAGTGTAAATAGAGAGAGAAATGAAAGTTTTTATTGGCAGTGCCATAATATAAATCGGTTGCTATTGTCTCTAATGCCATAGTTTCGAACCTGGTTTTCCTCGTGTGCAGTGGAGTCTCTGCCACAATGATTTCCACAGTAAGAGATCTCACAATACCAGCTTAAAGTCCAACACGTTTATTTGGCAGCACCAGCTTTCAGAGTGCTGCCCCTTCATTAGGTGTGTCACCTTTGAAGGGGCAGCGCTCTGAAACCTCGTGCTTACCAGATAAATCTGTTGGATTTTTACCTGGTGTTGCAAGATTTCTTACTGTGCCTACCCCAGTCCAACGCCAGCATCTCCACACAATGATTTCCAACAGCAAGTGGAATTGGCAAAAATATGAGAGGTTGCAGGTAATTTTTTTACCTTACAGGTAAGCCTGCATGTACAAGCCAAGAATATCATTTTTAGCCCAAAGGAGTTTTCCTGCAACAAAGAGATAGCTTTTGGCAAAAAATACTTGAGCAGGAAATAAATCACGGTCAAATGATATAAAAATCAATGTGATAAAAAAGACAAGATGGATATTTTATGGCATTAAGTGGCTACCTTTTTCAGGGTATTTATAGTTGAAAAATATTTAGGTTGAGTTCAGAATGTGAATATATAATTTTAATACACTTAAAGATGTGTCCATCACTACTGGATTCCATGAAATTAAAATTATTATAGCAAATAGTAACTTAACTTTCATCATGATTCTTCAACATCAATCACTCTAGGACATTAGTGGCATTTTTAAGAAAGCAATTAATTCTTAGTTTAGACACATAAAACCAGAAATCAGTGAGAGATAAAGATCCTGAGATCCAGACACATCTGGCTGAATTTAACCTCCTCCTGGGAGTTAAGTTGAGAGGTGCATTAGATCAGGCAAGAGGTTGCAGAGTGCAGACCCTGCTACCTTCCCACCTTTTTCCAGTTAAACTTAGGGCAGGGAGGCTACTGAGTGGCCTTCCCACCCAGACACCAATTGAAGCCCTTAAGTGGAGGGCCTTATCTTGCTGCTGGTATTCACTGTTGGCAGGCAGGGAATTAGAACATAGAACACTACAGCACAAACAGGCCCTTCGGCCCACAAGTTGCACCGTTCATATCTATACCTACTAGGCCTACCTATAACTCTCAATCCCATTAAATCCCATGTAAATCATCATGCAGGGAGAGGTTGGGGGAGGTTTCTTTCATTTACTGAAGCCTGATCGAGTAACTCACAGCAGGAAGGCATGTCCTGCTCAGAGCCACCTCCTTTCCATCTCCCCCTCATCATGACACCTTCCTCATGCCTTGTATCTGAATAGGGGACAAAGCACATTCCACAATGGCTGAGATTTTCATCCACTCATTGGGTGCTCCACAAATCCGACTTCAAAAAATATCTGACAACATGTCAAAACTTTCATCTGGAGTTCAGGAAGCTATATGAGGAATTGGGCAGGCAACTCCAGAGGTAGTGAGGGGTCAGAGGTGAGTCTGGTGTGGGTTGGGAGACTGGATGCAGGTACAAAGGAAGCCCTCAGAAAGGCCCAGTTGAGAAGTTGGATGTCCATGATGAAGTCCATGTGCCTTGGAGGAGACAGCATTTACTTGTCAAGTGAATGGGAAGTCTATAAATGTTGTCCAACTGTTAAGTGACCCTGGAACAGATGGCCCATCATGGACTTTCCCGTGGAAATAAATGACATTGTTATTATTTATTCACTGTGAACTGTACTGAATCTTTGAAGTGGACTCACAAGACAACCATGGGAGATGGCATCATCTTGCCTGATGCAGATATTTAGCCATCTTCTGTTTTTTGCCAAATCTCAATGGATGCCATGGTCATTATCCCATTCACTTGCTCTTTTGCCACCCAGCTATCATGATACACCCACATGGTTGAATCTTGAGTAAGTTCCTCGCATCTGCATACTGTCATGGAATAACAGTGTGACTAAGATGGAATAAAACAGAAAGGCAGGGCACTGCATGTTACCTTGGAGTCACAGTCACATTTGTGCAGAGACATTTTCACCACCATCTTAACAATAATCATAGATGATATAGTGAAAAGAATTAATGCATGAAAGCACAAGAACTGTAAATGAAGAAGTCCCTCACTAAACTACAGAGATCTGACAATGAGAGATTGGCCAGTCTCATGGAGAGATGCATGAAGCAACAGCATTCAGAGTAGATATAAGAGCAGCATCTTGGCCAGGAAAGGATGCATTTATCCTTCGGTATCCTGAAGCACTCTATTCAGAGTATGTGCGTTGGCATCCATGGAATACATGAGAACTGTGTACCCTCAACAGGATAGTCACACTGAGAGCACAACAGTTGCTGGAATGGACAAACTCCTCATGCCTTCTATCTGAATAGGGGACTGAGCACATTCGACAGGCAGCCCGTCCCATCAACCTTGTCTGAAGACCAATCCAGGGCTGTGGAGATGTGAGAAGAGTGAAGGTACTGGGATCTTCTCAACACACTCATCATCTTCTACCTCCCCAGCCCCTCTACAAGAGAACTCATCTGCTCCACATGTGCCAGTGACCATGGCTACCATCTAGAGATATAGAGGCAGTAGTCTTAAGGAGGTCCCCAGTGAGTGTCTGCATGAAAAAGTCAGCCATCACGTTCCTCATTGCCATATAGATTGAGAAGTGAGCAGCTTGCCACCATCTACTCTAAGGCAACACCAAGGTAACACTTTGCAGGAGTGTTTTATGAGCACAGGACACCATCTCACTTAGAACACTCATGGGTTCACAGTGTTACACTTTTCACATGGTATTTATCACATGTGAATATTTTTAAAATACATATTTACATACACTCATGTGTGTTTATACACAACAGAACTCCAAAAGAATGGTAGCATTATGAAGGGTGTTCTTCCTAGTGATAATGAAAATTGGCATACTCAGGTATATCTGAAGGTGAAGTCATCAAGAGCAAGGATATGACCATTATTTGTCAGGCAGTGGAGGGTTTCTTCCTTCTCTGGTTTACCACATAAGAATCCAGTGTTCAAAAGCTCAAGCTTTTGATGCTCTTTGTATGTTTTCATTGTGAATCCCAAATTGATTTAAGGACAGTTCAATGATCAGACTCAATGAATAGATGCTGGGCAGCGGGTGCAGGTCAAGTATGTGTGCTTCATCCACACATTCATCCACATGGCAGTGTCACACACTGGCCTGGGTATAAGAATCACAAATCAAAATGTTGTGCATGTTCCAAGCAATATTGCTCATATGCTGTCCCTGCTACTTTCCAGCTGGTGGGGCAATGCTTTGTGAGGGAATCAGAGGTTAATGGAAGCCTCGAGTGTTGCATCTAGAAACCATTGGCTGGAATGGGTGATGCACAAGTTCATTCGAAGAACTTTTGTTGCACAGTAATGGGCTCATCCTGTATGATATGCCTTATGCTGACACATACAATCCTATCAATTAGGTTGTAATGTCATTCTTGGCATTGTGGGCATAGTTTGATTATGTAAAGCTTATAAAGTTTAGTTTATTATTGTCACAAGTAGGCTTACATTAACACTGAAAATCCCCTAGTCGCCACACTCCAGCACCTGTTCAGATACACTGAGGGAGAATTTAGCACATCTTTCAGCCTGTGGGAGGAAACTGGAGCATCCAGAGGGGATCCATGCAGCCATGGAGAGAACATGCAAACTCCACACAGACAGCAACCCAAGCCAGGAACTGAACTTGGGTCCCTTGGGCTGTGAGGCAGCAGTGCTAACCACTGTGCCACCCGTGACCCTACATAGGGTGGTGGTGGCTTTAATACCTCAATTGCAGGTACTGGCATTTATGTGAAGGACCATGTTATGTATCTTAACATACGTGTTTTTAATATGTTGAGATTCTTGATTCTGATGGTGAGAATTTCAGCCATTTTACTGTAACTGAGTCAAACCCATTGATGCTGATTCTCTCCCGAGTGGAAGCTGAGCATTACCCAGAATAAATGTGGCATCAATGTACAATGGTATTCATTTGGTATTTGCTCACCAGGGACTAGCTCAATGGAAATTCTAAGGTATATAAATTCATTTTGCATTCAGACAGGTCCAGTGCTGATCCCCTCCTGTACAGTGGCAGTTCTGACTATATGGCCATGTCTCCTAGCTGCTCATCCTCCTCCATTTTGGAAATATCAAAGTGGACAGGATCTTCCTCCTCACTCTGGCTTATTCTCCACTTCCTATCTTAATGTAAGTAGGCACAGATAATAACATATATGTACCTACTTACATGAAGATTAATTCAGATTGAGGACCTACCATTAGTTCTGATGAAAGGGCATTAGTCTGAAATGTTAACTCTATTTCTCTTTCCACAGATGCTGCCATACCCACTGAGCATTTCCAGCATTTCCTGTTTTTATTTCAGTACCTTGTTTTTATCAATACACCTCATATTAGATTTCTGTTTTTACGTTCAGGAACTCATGAAAACATTTGCATTCAATGGAAATTTGGTAATATTTTTACTCAGTGAAGTTGGATCAGAAAAGAAATGAATCTAAATTTACATTTAAAATGGCAAAATAGTTATGCTAAATTCAAATGCCAATTCAGTAACCTTTCAGGAATTATAAAATGATTTACAAATAGATGAAGAGGAATAGAAGATTTAAATTGAGTATAACTGTCTAATACACTTAATGGTTGCTGGCAAAGTGTGGTTGAATCACATGGTACAATTGGTCCAAGTCGAATTTTGTCAATGTTGAGTTGGCTTATCTCAGTATAGAATATCTCAAGTAGTTTCAGCATGCTTAACTAGGAAAAGGAGAATAAGCCAGAGTACTATTCCTAATTACCATCCTGTGACACCCTTTATGGAATGCACATGTGTGCACTTCAAGTAAGGGGAGTGATTAGCACTCTTTGCATGGTGACATAGTGTTTAGCACTGCTGCCTCACAGCGCCAGGGACCCTTGTTTAATTCCTGACTTGGGTCACTGTCTGTGTGGAGTCTGTACGTTCTCCCCATGTCTGCGTGGGTTTCCTCTGGGCGCTCTGGTTTCCTCCCACGTCTGAAAGACATGCTGGTTCAGTGAATTGGCCATGCTAAATTCTCTCTCAGTGTACCTGAACAGGCATTGGAGTGTGGCAACTAGGGGATTTTCACAATGACTACATTGCTGTGTTAATGTAACCTTACTTGTGCCAATAATAAATAAACTTTAAAACTTTAAAAAGTATTAGCTTGGCAGCACTCACTGGTTAGTCTGATATAGAAAGAATAATGAATGATGCCTGCTATCTGGTACCATATCACAGAATGATATAGCACCCAAACATGGGGACTAGGAGAGGAATACAAGTGCGGAGTGTGAAAGAGGCACACCGGCCCACGCTGAGCTCAGATTCCCCATATTAAATGGGGGACAAAAATCTGATTTTCTCCAATATGCCAATTTGATCTGGTAGTTTGGGGTTTGGGAAGGACAATAAAAGCACACCAGTTTTGAGCGTTTGTGAAGAAAATGGAAAGTCTCTGGAATATTCTGTAAAGTAAATTTAAAATGTTTTCATACTTTGAAATGTCACTATTAGGTGCTGTATTGTAATGTTAGTGTCTTTTTAAAGCAGTGATTCTTCACAATGCTCTGTTCTTTAAAGACAAGTTGACACTTTCATTAGGAACTTAGGAGCAGGAGTAAACTATTCAGCCCCTCAATTCTGTTCCACCATTCAACTAGATTCTACCTCAAAACTATCTTCCTGCACCATCTCCCTATCGTTTATAGTCAGTGATATCTAGTAATCAATCAATACCTCTTTTGAACATAAACAATAACTGAGCCTCACAGCCCTCTGTTGTAGAGAATTCTAAAGATTTATCATCTTCTGAGTGAAAAAATCCTCTTCATCTTGGTCTTAAATGTCTTACCTTTTATTGTGGCACTGGGTTCCCTTGTTACAGACACCAAACCAGGGTAAACATCCTTCTGCATCTGCCCTGTCAAACCTGTAAGAATTTTGTATGCCTGAATAAGATCACCTCTCATTCTTCTAAACTTTAGACGGTACAGGCCCAGTTTCCCTAATATTTCCTTCTAGGACAAACCTGCCATCCCAGGGATCGGTCTGATTAGCCTTCTTTGTATTCCCTCCTTGGCTAGCACATCCTTCTTTAGGTAAGGAGATCTAAACTGCACACAATACTCCAGGTGCCACCTCACTAAGGCGCAACAGGATTGAAGCAAGACTTCTTTACTCCTGTAATCAAATCCTCGCAATAAAGTCTAACTAACATACCATTTTCCTTCCTAATTGCTTGTTGCAGTGCATGCTAGTTTTCAGTGAACTAGAAGCAAGAACATTGAATTCCTTTTGGACATCAACAATTCCCAGTCTCTCCCTTTTACAGAACACTCTGCATTTCTGTCTTTGCAACCAAAGTGAATAATTTCATATTTTTCTACAGTATATTTCATCTACCATGTTCTTGCCCATTCACTTACCTGTCTAAATCCCCTTGAACCTCCTTTGCATCCTTCTCACAACTGACATTTCCACCTATTTCTGTGTCATCAGTAAACTTGGAAATATTACATTTAGTTTTCACACCCAAATCATTGAAATAGATTGTGAATATCTGGGATCCAAAAGCTGGTCCTTGTAATACTCCAATAGTCACAGGCTGCCAACCTGAGAATCGTCAGTTTATCCCTGTTCTCTGTTTTCTGTACATTAATTAATCCTCAATCCATGCCGGTATATTACCGCCAATCTTAGGTGATATATTTTTTTCTGACTAACCTCTTGTGCAGCATCTTATCGAAAGACTTCTGAAAATTCAATACAATCTTCTGCCCAAAATTAGAGAGTGGAACCTTGGCCAGCAGGTGACCATAGGAATCAGGTGGGAACCAAAAGTCTGATTGGGCCAAAGGGAATGGATCCCAGGAAGATAAACATAGAGACATTGAAATATAGAAATTAGGAGCAGGACTTGGTCCTTCGAACCTGCTGCACCATTCAATATGATCTTGGCTGATTCTCTACCTCAGTACCATATTCCCTGCCCAGTGAAGCAGTTAAGGCTACTTCATTGAAAGTTTTTAAGGCAAGGATAGATAAATTTTTGAACAGTAAAGGAATTAAGGGTCATGGTGAGCAGGCGGGTAAGTGGAGCTGAGTCCATAAAAAGGTCAGCCATGATCTTATTGAATGGTAGAGCAGGCTTGTGGGGCCAGATGGCCTACTCCTGTTCCTAGTTCTTATGTTCTTATTCCCATGCTCATGCAATGCAGGAGTGTGGCTCCAGACCAATGGCAGCTGGAGGCAGACTGGGAGAAAGCCTAGGAGAAAGCCTGGGAGAGGGGAGAAATAAGATTTCTTTGTTGGCTGAGAAGGAACACCCCTGCTCAACAAAGAACCATACCAAAATGTTTCAATTTTTGAAGACAGCGCATGAATTGCTGACGTCTAAATTGGACCGGGACATTGCAATATCACATAGTTCCCACCTATCTGTGGCAGACAAGCTCCTATTCCCTAAGCTCAAGATTTAAATTCACGCATGGTATGCATGAAACATGACAAATTCTGCTGAACCACACTGCTCCCATTGAAAAGGTGGGATTGAAATCAGGGCAGTTATTTATGTGAAAATTCTGAAGATAATTGTTTATTTACCCCAGAAGTAAAGCATGGTGGATTTAGTGTTCAGCCTATGTAGGTATAAATACTTGCTGGTTAAACAATTGCATGTGTAAAACAAGCCATTTACTTTGAGCTTGCTCAATTCTGCATGTTTCCTTGAATAATAAACTGCCTACTGTCTTGACTCTTTATCTTGTAGCTTAATAGAAATGTCTTCTTGTTCTTTTCTCTTTGTTGACTATTGACTGAAAAATGGCAGTACAGCACCTTAGGTGTCCTGAAGTTTAAAGACCTGATATCATGTCACTAAAAGCCTGACATCTAATTAGCCTGTCTCTTGATCTGATAAATAAGCATATTGAACAGTGTACTAAAGAGTATGACACAACCACAGGCTTTGAAGAAAATGCTTGCAAGCAGTGCATTAGCGCTCCAGGGTGTCAATAAGATCACCATTAACAGAGCTGTTTGAAAGCAATAGTAAGATCTAAGATAAACTACTCAGAGGATGACACAGGATTTCCTTGCTTCCCTCAAATATATTAAAGTTTCCCATCAGCTTTTGGAATTAATACTAGCAGAAAAATCAGGGAAAATATGTACTGATCTGTTCATGCATTTTGATAGCTTAGTATCTCAATCACTGAAAATATATTGTTATGAAACTGATGCAAAGGAAGCCTGTGTATTATAAATCATCAGAAACAGCCTTCCTGACTAAGCAGAATAACAAGCAATTCAAGTTGTTGTTTAATAATGTACCATTAAATCGCAAGATGCTGAACAGTAAGTCGTTGACTGTTACTGATGCACTTCATTCATTTATTGATTTTTGTTCAATTATTTAAGAGGATTGCTGAACACTGCCTGAGAGATTTTTTACACATAATTAGGGTAACTTTTATAAAATGCATTAATGTTTTATTGACAGAAAAAGTCATTTTTTCACCTGTGTTTTAATTAGAAATCTTACTACAAGTTGCATAAATAGGAAATTAAATTTATGCAGCTATCGCAGCGAATTAGGATTTCAATTCAACCCCCCATTTTAAAATATTACTCAGAGAGGTGATATTCTGATGTAGTTTATTAGAGACTCATCTCACAGTGCAGTGGGACAGAAGTGTGTCCATGAACCATTGCATAACATGATGACCCTACCCATTATCACATAATGAGGGAAGGTGAACTATAAAGTGTCAGCTCCAAAAGAGGTTTTTGGTTCCTTCAGGTTTGTCCCTCAGAAACGTGGACCAGTACAAATTTTTCCCTTCCCCATATCAGCCGTAAAGCATCTTTTGAGTGAAATTGCCAGAGTAATTCCAAATCAGTTCCTAATGGTAATCACATACATTTATAGCATAAGAATTTACCATTTGGCTTATTATATCTATGGCAATGCTTTACCAAAGCAATCCAAAATTAAATTAACTGCACTCTGCTTACCACAGAACCCCTTGGTCCTTCTATTCCTAAACTCTTCTCATCTTCCCTTAAAATATTTGATGTGATTTGATTTATGTGATTTATGTAATACGTGTGATTTATTGTCACATGTATTAACATGTAGTGAAAAGCATTGTTTCTTGCATGCTATACAGACAAATATACTGCTCATAGAGAAGGAAACGAGAGAGTGCAGAATGTAGAGTTATAGTAATAGCTAGAGTGTAGAGAAAGATCAATTTAATGCAAGGTAAGTCCATTCAAAGGTCTGACAACAGCAGGGAAGAAGCTGTTCTTGATGTCAGTTGTATGTGACCTCAGAGTTTTGTATCTTTTTCCTGAAGGAAAAGGAATAAGGGGAAGAGAGAATGTCCAGGGTGCATGGGGTCCTTAATTATCCTGGCTGCTTTTCTGAGGCAGCGGAAAGTGTAGATAGAGTCAATGGATGGGAGGCTTGTTTATGTGATGGACTGGGCTACATTCACGACCTTTTGTAGTTCCTTGCAGTCTTAGGCAGAGCAGGAGCCATACCAGGCTGTAATATAACCAGAAAGAATGCTTTCTACAGTGCATCTGTAAAAGTTGGTGAGAGTCGTAGCTGACATGTCAAATTTCCTTAGTCTTCTGAGAAAGTAGAGGTGTTGATGGGCTTTCTTAACTATAGTGTCGGCACGGGGGAACCAGGACAGGTTGTTGGTGATCTGGACACCTAAAAACATGAAGCTCTTTACCCTTTCTACTTCACGCCCATTGATGCAGACCGGCTCATGTTCTCCCCTGTGCTTCCTAAAGCCAATGACAATCTCCTTCGCTTTGTTGACATTGAGGGAGAGATTATTGTTGCTGCACCAGTTCACCAGGTTCTCTATCTCATTCCTGTACTCTGTCTCATCATTGTTTGAGATCCAACCCACTACGGTGGTGTCGTCAGCAAACTTGAAAATCGAATTGGAGGGGAATTTGGCCGCACAGTCATAGGTGTATAAGGAGTATAACAGAACGCTAAGAACTCAGGGGCACTGGTGTTGAGGATGGTCATGGAGGAGGTGTTATTGCCTATCTTTACTGATTGTGGTCTATGAGTTAGGAAGTTCAGGATCCAGTCACAGAGGGAGGAGCCAAGGCCCAGGCCACGGAGTTTGGAGTTGAGTTTCATGAGAACAATAGTTTTGAAGGCTGAGCTGTAGTCAATAACTAGGAGTCTGACATAGGTGTCCTTGACATCTAGGTGTTCCAGGGTTGAGTGCAGGGCCAGGGAAATGGCATCTGCTGTTTACCTCTTGTGGTGATAGGCAAACTATAGTGGATCCAGGTAGTCTGGGAGACTGGAATTGATTTGTGCCATGTCTAACTTTTCGAAGCACTTCATAATGATGGATGTCAGAGCCATCGGCCCATAGTCATTAAGGCACGCTGCTTGGTTTTTCTTAGGTTCCAGGATGTTGGTCATCTTCATAAAGCAGATAGGAACCTCAGGTAGGTGTAAAGAAAGGTTGAAGATGTCTGTGAATGCCCCCGCCAAATGATCTGCGCAGGATCTGAGTGCATTTCCGGGTAGCCCATCCGGGCCAGTCGCTTTCCAAGGGTTGGCCTTCAAGAAAGCTGCTCTGACATCTGCAGTGATGACCCCAGATAAAGGTTCATTGAGGGCTTCCAGGGTGGAGGGCACGCTCTCGATGACCTGTTGCTCAAAATGAGTGCAGAATGTATTGAGGTGATCAGGGAGGGGTGCTTTGGAGCTGGCAATTTTACATGCCTTCATCTTGTAGCCTGTTATGTCTTGCAGACCTTGCCATAGTCTGTAGGGATCGATATGGCTAGCCTGGGACTCTAGCTTGGTCTGATATTGTCTTCTGGCAACTTTGATGGATCTCCTTAGATTGTATCTAGCTTTCTGGTATAGATCAGTATCACTGACTTGAATGCCTCAGACCTGGACTTCAGCAAGCAGAGAATATCCCTGTTCATCCATGGTTTCCAGTAGGGGAACACAAGATTTGCTTCTTTGGCACACAGTCTTCTACACACTTACGAATGAAGTCAGTTACTGTAGCGTCATACTCATTCAGGCTGATTGCAGAGTTCTTAAATATTGACCAGTCCACTGACTCCAAGCAGCCCTGTAGGAGATCATCCGATTCCTCACACCAACATTGCACAACTTTCTTTGATGGAAATATGCAAGGATATCTGCTTCAATTATGCCGTATTGTGTCTTCACAGGTTTGCACCTGTGCTACAACCAGATAAAATCTGGCCTAAATTTGATCATGTTATTTTCTGAAAAACATTGCAGAGTGGATCCTTTGTCTGCCATCCAAGGAAAGCACTATCTATTTCCAAACCATATACAATAGGTATTCATATTTACGGACTGCATCAGTGGCATCCCTCAGATCATGAGGAGCAAACTGAATCAGCAGTCTACCACTCCAACCCCACTTCTTCCGGCCAGCTGCCACATTCCTCAGGCAATCATAAGAACATAAGAACATAAGAAATAGGAGCAGGAGTAGGCCATCTAGCCCTTCGAGCCTGCCCCGCCATTCAGTAAGATCATGGCTGATCTGTCGTGGCTCAGTTCCACTTTCCCGCCCTCTCCCCATAACCCTTAATCCCCTCTCTTATCAAGAACCCATCAACTCGCTTCTTAAAAATATTTAGCGAGGCAGCCTCCACCACTTCAACGGGCAGAGAATTCCAGAGATTCACCACCCTTTGAGTGAAGAAGTTCCTCCTCAACTCCGTTCTAAACTGCCTCCCCTTTATCTTGAGGCTGTGCCCCCTAGTCCTACTGTCTTTTTTGAGCAGGAAGAGTCTCTCCACCTCTATCCTATCCATCCCATTCATCATCTTATACGTCTCAATGAGATCTCCCCTCATTCTTCTAAACTCTAACGAGTACAAGCCTAGTTTATTCAGCCTCTCCTCATAGCTCAATCCCCTCAACTCCGGTATCAGCCTAGTAAACCTCCTCTGCACTCCCTCCAGGGCCAAAATATCCTTGCGCAGGTGCGGCGCCAAAAACTGCACACAGTACTCCAGCTGCGGCCTCACCAATGCCCTATACAGCTGCCCTATACTGATCCTTTACCAAGCTGTACCTTTGTTTTGCCATTCATGCATTCTGATCACTTAAAGGACACTTACGATACCTTCTCAGCCTTCCACATGCTCGTTTTCATTCCGTTTGTCCCATTCCACACCCCCTCCCTACCCTGATAGTATAAATCTCTGCTGACTCCCTTTCCTCTCAGCCCTGACAAAGGGTCATTTAGGCTCTATTCTCTCTCCACAGATGCTGTCAAACCTGCTGAGATTTTCCAGCATTTTTCTGTTTTTGTTTACTCTAAAGGTAGATGTTGAGCCCAAAAAAGGTCTGGCTAGAATTACATTTTATCTATTTATTTGCCCTTAATGACACTTTGGGGGATTTTGTGAAGGTAATCCAGCCCATCTGAGATCAATTACCTTCATTCCAGAAGTTTTGAGAAAAATCCTGGGGCTTCAGCAAGATGCACAGCAGTTCCATTGAGGCCTGAAAACAACATACAATAAGGAAGCCCAAGAACTCTCCTTGACAGGGAGTGGAAGGAAGAGGGGAACTTGGGAACATTACAATCACTAGGGAAGTGGTACTGGACAAACTGATGGAGCTATGGACTGACAAGTCTCTGGGTCCTGGTGGACTTCATCCTAGGATCTTAAAGTGGTGGCTAATGAGCTGGTGGATGTGCTGCTTTTAATTTTCCAAAGGTTCCATCAGACTGGAAAGTAGCGAATATAACCCCTCTATTGATGAAGATGGGAGACAGAAACCAAGAGACTATAAGCTTGTTAGCTTGAAGTCGCTTGTGGGGAAGGTGTTAGAATCCATCATTAAGGAGCTTATAGCTGGGTATTTAGAAAAACTCAAGATAATCGGGAAGAGTTAGCATGGCTTTGTGAGAGGAAAATCATGTTTAGTTAATTTGATGGAGTTACATGCACTGTGGATAAAGGAGTGCCTGTAGGCATATTGTACTTAGATTTCCAGAATGCATTTGATAAGGTGCCATATTGCAGAAAATAAAAGGTCATGCCGTGGGAGGTAACATTTCAACATGGATAAAAGATTGGCTGGTTGGCAGAAAACAGAGAATATGCACATAATCTGATTGACAGGATGTGACGAGTGGAATCCCACATGGGTCTGTGCTGAGGTCTCAATATATTACTGACTTAGATGAGGGGAATGAAGGCATGCTAGCTAAATTTGCAGATGACACAAAGCTAGGTGTGTTATGAAGTGGACATAAGGAAGTTGCGGATGGTAATAGATAGATAGAATGAGAGGCAAAAACTTGGCAGATGGAGTATAATGTGGGAAAATGTAAAGTTATTCACTTTGGCAGAAGAACATAAACTAAGAGTATTACTTAAATAGAGAATGACTGCAGAGTTCCGAGTTTCAGAGGGATCTAGGTTGCTCTGGCACATGATCACAATAAGTTACAATGCAGGTACAGAAAGTAATTAAGAAGGCAAAAGGAATGCTACCCTTTATTATGAGAGGAATTGAACATTGAAGTAAAGATATTAAGCTGCAGTTAAACAGAGCATTGGTGAGACCACATTTTGAACACTGTGTGCCGTTTTCATCTGCTTATTTAAGGAAGGATATAAACACACTGGAGGTGGTTCAGAGAAGGTTTACTAGATTAATACCTGGAATGAGTGGGTAATCTTATGAGGAAAGTTTGGACAGACTGCAGTTATTTCCACTGGACTTTAACAGAGTGAAGGATATCATGATGGTGAAGAATTATAGAGGGAAATATTGGACATCAAAAAGAGCTGAATTTTATGTTTTGAAATGGACACATAACTCCAAAGATGGCAGTGAATGTACAGTCATTGACAGGAATGGCTGCAGGATGTTTTACTATGGAGCAATGCAACCGCTCCCTGCTTCCAGACGAGGTACTTCTAAAAGCAACCAAAGACTCATTAAGTTTATTTATTAGTCATAAGTAGGCTTACATTAACACTGCAAGAAAGTTACTGTGAAAATCCCCTAGTTGCCACATTCTGATTCCTGTTCGGATACAGGGAAGAATTTAGCATGGCCAATGCACCTAACCAGCACATTTTTCAGACTATGGAAGGAAAACGGACCACCCGGAGGAAACCCATGCAGACACGGGGAGAAAATGCAGTAACCCAAGCAGGGAATCGAACCCGAGTCTCTGGTGCGACAAGGTACCATGCTGCCCCCATCGCTGGTAAAGACAAAGGAACATAATCCTATCTCACTTACAGGACCCTGGGTGTAATTGCCTAGACCAACTAGTAGATTCTGGGTTTCCAGCTGGAATATACAAAGAAAACTTGCTGAGAGAGACGTCCATGACCTGTCTGTACCTTCTGTCAGCTTATTTATGTGTGTTGTGAGCTGTCAACTTCTATTGATTGAATTCTTCAGCAATTGACCAATTTGCCTAATTGCAGCATCAAATCAATCTTTATAATGATCTTTCCAAGTTGGACAGAATGTTCCATTGACAGGATCATGGTGTCCAATCAACATCCATCATAGTCTACAATTATTCAATGGGCATCTAATCCTTTGCTCAAACACAACTTCCAAAGCCCAGCTTAAAACTGTTTGCACAACTTTCTTAAACTTAATAGCCTGCTCACATATTCCAGGACCACCAAGATAATTAAACAATCAGAGTTCCACAAATAACTTATTCTTTAGAATTAGTTCAGCTATGATTAGCTTTTTACTTGTTTGGCTGGGTTTTAGAATGCTCCTGGAACAGACACCATGGGCCAAATTTTCATGGTCTTGATCGGTCTCTGAGTGGAAAAGAAAACTGCATTTAAGGCAAATTTTCATCTGTTTTCATAGCTAGCAATTCCTGGAACGAGCAAATGTTTCACTTCCATTTACGTCTTTGGCTATTTTTACAATAGCAACAAAGGGATGATGCACTGGAACCCACCCACTCCTGGTTTTGAGGCAGGAACAGTTTAAAAGCTAAGCAAAATTGTTTCACCTGTTTCATACTTCATCATTGAAGGGGTCTTTTGGTACATTGGGTAGCATCCCTGTCTCTGAGCCAGGGCCTCTGGGTTCGAATCCCATACAAGGACTTGATGGCTATGGAAGTGTGTTCATAACTTGCTCAGATAGGTTGAGTGTGTCAACCTGCAAATCCTTCCAACATGCTAATGGCTGATGGTAAGAGTTGGAGAGACTCCTAGTCAGCCATGTTTGATGTGGAGTAGCACCCCTCAAGCCCCTGAAGACAGATTAGTGACCTGTTCCAGGAATTACTAACTACTGAAACAGATGAAAATCTGCCTTATGTGCAGGAAGAGAATTGAAATTGTTCATCATTAAATTCTGTAGTATGTGTTGTATCTGTGCTCAATAAGGCAAGTTATGAGAAGCTAGAGTACTGAAAGGCTAGCCTAATGTAATAAGAATGTTTAAAGGTTCCATCTGTTGATTAAGCAGCTCTGAAGTCTGTTTGTTTACTTGGAGAGTTTTATGGGCTGTCCCAACCACCTAATTGTTTTAGTGCTTGACTTCATTACACAGCTAGTTTAAAGAGTCTGCTTTTTACTTAGGGAGTTTTATGGGCTGTTCAGGAGCTTCTAACCGTTATAACAGGGCTTGTGAGTATAAGTAAATAATGGGTGAGAGGGTGGAGGTGAGGATGAGAGATGTGTGAAGTTGAGGGTTGAGGAGCTGGAAGATTGAGGGTGAGGAAGTGAAAAGATGAGGCAGGATAAGGGATTGCAGATGAGGTGGGTGCTGATTGAGGATGAGAGGATGAGGAAGGTGAGTGTGAAGTGGGTGAGGAAGTGAGGATAAAGAGATTTAAAGTAGTCAGAAAGTTGAACTGGATATAGGTGAGCCATTGACTGCATTAGGATCACCACACCAAGGTTTTATGGATTTAAAGGTGGGCCTTTTAAACTGCCCACACTGGACTGGGCCAGTTTCCATTTCTATTTGATGGCCGGCCTGTGTCCAAGCCACTTAGAGCCTGGACACCAGAAGATCTGAACTTCCAACACAGTTGAAATGATGGTGAGACCACAACATTGGGACGGGTCCTACCTCAGATCCTCATCTCTGACATGAAAATCTGGTTCCATGATCCCATGGGGTGGCATGGTGGCACATTGGGGGCAGCACAGTGGCACAGTGGTTAGCACTGCTGCCCCACAGCACCAGGGACCCGGGTTCAATTCCAGCCTCAGGTCACTGTCTGTGTGGAGTTTGCACATCTTCCCTGTGTCTGCGTGGGTTTCCTCAGGGTGCTCCCGTTTCCTCCCACAGTCCAAAGATGTGCTGGTTAGGTTGATTGGCCATGCTTAGTTGACCCTAGTGTCAGGGGATTAGCAGTGTAAATATGCAGGGTTCTAGGAATAGGGCCTGGGTGGGATTGTGGTCGGTGCAGACTTGGTGGCCAAATAGCCTCCTTCTGCACTATGTGGTTCTATGATTCCATGTTCTTTGTGTTCAATCTCATTTCTTAACAGACTTATTGAAACAAAAGTTTCATGAACGTTCTAACTTTGCAACAAAACAAGGCTAATTGTTGGTTTTGGCCTGATTTTATGACCCTTGGCCAAATAAATCATGGGGGTGTTTTTTATATCACAATTCAGTGGTTTTATTTATCTGTGAAAAAAACAACCTGACAACTAGCTAAAGTTTAAAAGACATTTTGACCTGCATTTGAACGATCAACATCTCCCCTAGGCTGAACAACTCTCGTAAATCTTAACTAAAATTAATTTTTTTCTTTTGTAGCTCTCCTTTGTGGCCACCTGGCTTATTCTTATTTTCCTTCCAGCTGGTACTGCTTCCAGGTCAAGGGTTACCAAGTCACATGGACCAGTTATTATTAATTTGAGAAAGTTACAATTGATTCCTTTACAATTGATACAAACTTTCCAAAGTTCTTTCCAAGCGTTTCTTAAAACAATTACAGATTCCACAGGCATTTTAAAGAATTTACACTTTCACCTCACTGCAGTGATTCCAGGTGAAAAGCCGACATAATGGAAAATTCCAGAGTGAATTTGAGAGTAGAGGATCTTCACTTCACTTCACTGGATGTCAGGATAAATCTGATATTTAAGTTTACATCAAAATGACAGTACAAACATCACTAGGCCACATTTCAGTCATTGGCAGGCATAAGACTTCTATATGAAAATTGCTTTCAAACGGTTGGTATTGAAAATGTTTCAGGATCTCAAATCAGAATCTCTATTTTGCCAGGCATTCTGGTTGCCTGGCAACACAAGCAAAATGATGTCAGCTGGTGTGGATGTTAACAATTAAGTGGTGTTGTCCATCACCACATTATTATCAGTAATTTATAGATACCCTGTTACGTCTTCAGTGTAAAAGATAAACTGATTGTTTTTCTTAACTACACCTTTGAGTGGATTTTACCAGATACATACCTATGTGAAATTGCCCAGCGTAAATTGGACACACCTCCAACTCTCTTCAGTTCCATGTACAGGTTAGTTACTTCAGGTGCTAATGTACAGTTGCAAAGTTAAATTGTTTGTTAGCTTCGTCCGTTCACTAATTCTTCATGATGTAGGATTAACCAAGTATTTTCAGGCTGAAGTAATATTATTTTCACTCTTCCCCCACCGAACCCCCCAACTTTCTCTGATCTCTGCCTGAAAGTCCCGGTTGAGTAGGTCAGTGCCAGGCAGCAAATCTTCATGCCAAGGAATGGGAAGAAAAGGCCACTCCACCTGACCAATAAGGCCTAGGCAGAGGTCACTGCTCAGGTCAGTCAGTGGGCATGATGTGGTACAACACACATGGCTGCAAAAGGTTGCGTGATTAACTGCAGTGGGCAAAGGTAAATGCTGAGATGCCATGGACTTGTGCAAAGAAGTATAGTCAGGTGCCCATTCCTCAGGATGATCAGGGGTGTATGGAGTGTGTGTTAATTGGTACTGAAACTTACCTGCAGAGGCTGGGATGACAGCACGTTTGGCCTCAGTGCATTTTAGGACGAGGTGTGCCACTGTGACACGGCCCACTACTAACTGCTCGGGGTTGGGGGAGGGTGGTGGTTGTGGGTGCAAACTGAAATGGACCTTCAGAAAGATGGAGCATTAAAGATGAATTCTATGTTTTCCTGTTGGGGGAAGAGAAGCCATAATGCTGCAAGAGCGTCAAAGTACAAATGGTGGTTTTCCCAATCTGTATATCCACACCAAACATGAAAGCAATGCCCTGGAGTGAAATGCCACCAGCCAGCTTGCTCCTCAGTTCATGGTGAAGCAGGGTGTAAGATTAATGTAAGAGTACAGACCACAGATGCTTGTCCAGAGGATACTGCAAATAGTATCTCTTATTTGAAATGGTAATGTTGCAGTCAGATTGCCCACTGATGCTCCAATATGGCGTCATGCTGCAGGTTTCCATTGTCACTACAGCCTGCCAAGCATGCATACATACTGACTATGATGGTTGAAAGTACTGATATCACCTCAGCCTCCCTCTATCTTGAAGTTGCACTTGATGTTGTGAATCAATGTATTTGGACACAGTTTTACTTTCAGTCAGGTCAAGTGTACACCAATGGTTACGAGACCGAAAGATAAGTCTGGGATTTTTGGTTGGGGAGGAATCAGGGATCATTGCAAGATGGAGGGGAGGGTATGGGGCAGCAGGTTCAACTGACCAGTGGGAGGCATAAAGGAAGAAATGTCTTCAGGATGGAGGATACCCCACCCACAAAGGAGGTAGCCCCTCTCTTCCTCCTCACCTTCTACCCAAGTTAGGAAAGTAGCAGGTTGGCCATTTTCCTTCTGCCTTACCCCACCCACTGTATAATGTCAGCAGACAGAAAGAGAGGCTCTTAACTGGCCTTTAATTAGCAACCTTAATAGGCCTAGCAGGGTGAAACAGTGATCATACAGGCGATGAGGCTGGGGTGTGCTGACGCCTGCGATGGTTGTTTGCCCAGGTTCAGATAAAGGATCAAGGTAACCAATGAGGTTAAACCAAGAGTTTACCTTGTTGTAAAAATCAGCCTGTTTTAACCCTTATACGGTGGACAAATAACTTTGAGTAGACGTCTTATTAGTACAAACAATATTTATTTAAACCCACACAATCAATAATCACCCACCCGACCAACAATAAGTTATCTTACAGAAAATACTAGAATTCAAGTACAATACAGGACCTTGACTTAACTGTGTGTGACTGACAAATACCCAAATAGATACTGGCCTTTATCTGTGTGCTGGTCTTGGTAGTTGTCTGCGTAGTCTGGTCCTTTAGTCTGGTGTGGTACCCTGGCTCTGATCTTCTTTCTTTCCTCCCTTCTCAGGTGTGGTGGCTCTCCGTCGTTGTAGCTCGTTCGTGGGGTCAGAGAGAGAGATTTCTGGTTGTGCAGCATCCTTTATACCCCGTTTGGTTTCACGCCCTTTTTTTTGGCCATTGCCAATCAATCGATCAGGACTTGATCACCCTGATCGATAAGAGTCCAATCAGGTGCTACCACACCGATCTCTGGGTGTGTCCCTGGCGGCCATGCCTGTATGTGTTGTAGGCACATAGGTCACATACCTTCCTCCTAAATAAGGATTCACTGTGCCTTTACGTCTGGCACACAACCCAGTGTGATCAGAAAGTCTCTTTCATCCTGGAGATGGCCCATATCCTGTGTATTCACTCATCACGGTTGCAGCCTGTTTGTCTGTCTTTAAACTGCAGCCTGTCAGTTTAGTTTCTTGTCCAGTTGTCCCAGAGTGCTTTACAAAACGCCATTTTAGATGGCCTGTTTGGCTACAACCTGATGCAATTTTTCAAAGCCATCTCAGCAATTTGGCTAAGAGGAAGCGTCAGATCAAAACCGGGATAGGGTGCAATGCCTCATCCTGTCAGCTTGGGTCTTGTTTCTCCCTCACGTGCGTGCCATGATTGGGTTTAATGCAAATTTGGTTTTGTGGATGGAATAAAAATTTGAAAACAGTCCTAAATGGCTGCAGGCTGGTGCCATAATTGTCCACTGTAATAACAGGGATAGCTCAGGGGTGGGTGAGAAGGTGGTATGTTAGTTATGTATTTTGTTTTAAGACACCCCTCCTTCTCTCTGAGATCTATTAATTGGGCAGGCCATTCAAATTATATGGGCAATGGACAATCTGTTGGTCATGACCAATAAGTATGTTATGAAAATCTGTTTAAAATTCCATGGATCCTGAGATGATGGTGATCACCACAGATCAAATTTACCAGCAGAATTTGATTGCTGAAATATTTCTAATATCTTCAAATTGTGAATGATATATTCCAGAGCTTTGTTTGTTCTCGCTCTTCTCCATTTTCCAGCTATCACAGTTTTACAGTGATTGGACTTTGCATTTTCTGTGTTTTCCTTGATGGTAATCAATAATTAGTCAACAGGCGGCAGAGAGGGAACAGTACCGCTGCTGCTGTTAATTGAAGTTACAACACTTTTCAAATTTCATGCTTTTTTTGTCAAATGCTGGATTCTTTGATTGGGGTGTTTCAAAGCAAAAATAATAACGTTATTTGATATTTGATTACATGCCTAATGCATGCATACATTGTAGTGAGAAAATCTACTGAATATGCATTACACTGACAAGAGTGAAATCAATTTTTTTTCCCATTCAAGTGAAGCCAAAGCGAGGCTTCCTTCGAAATGTGTGTTTTTGTAATAAACCTTTACAAAAAGGAGATAAAGCTCAGCACCAACGATGGGCTCTCAGAAAGTAATGAAGAAACTCCAGTGATCTAATTAGTTTGTATTTTGTTACTTATTGCCATTCACTTATCTCATCTCTCCTGGTTTTATGGTCCTGAAGTGAAAAATAACATAAATTATAAAAGCTGTGGAGTAGATGTCAAAAACAATCAAATGACGTGTTTTTTAAAAATGTGTCTTTTCACAGGAGTTGAGCATCACTGGCCATGCCAGTATTAATTGTTCATCCCTAATTGAGAAGGTGGGAGTGAGCTACCTTGTTGAACCTTTGCAGTCCAAGTGGTGCAGGTACACCCACGCTGCTGTTAGAATCATTGAATCCGTATAGTGTAGAAGGAGGCCATTCAGCCCATCAAGTCTGTACTGACCCCAATCCCACCCAGGTCCTATTCCCATATCCTCAGATATTTACCTTGCTAATCCTCTCTTAATTTGTCATGGCCAATCAACCTAACCCACACATCTTTGAACTGTGGAAAGAAGCTCCAGGATTTTGACCCTGTGGCATTAAGGAACAGTGATATAGTTCCAAATCCGGATGTTGAGTCATTTGGAAGGGAACATGCAGGCGGTGGTGTTCCCATGCATCTGCTGCCCTTGTCCTTCTGGTTGGTAGACCTGGATGCTGACCATGTGAGATGGATGATCAAGTCTGCTACTCTATCATGATGGAAAGCAATACAAAGAGACAAAAGAACAATTTTGATTGATCCACTGCTGGTTCAGTTGGTAAACACTGCTGAGTATATTTGCATTGTGCAGGCCAAGAAAGTTTCAGGTTCAGTACTATGGTATACTATGTTAACTGATCTCAACAGAACAAGGCTAAAATTCATCTCATCAAGCACAGCTAAGGAAAAAATAGTCAGTCAAAATTCCTACCCTTAATCATTACCTGTTGACCTCTATTGGAAAGTGTGGCTGATAAGTAAGGGCAAACTAAATGAGATGTTCTCCGAGGAGAATTAGATAATTGTCTAATCTCACTCATGAAAAAATGATTACTTAAGCAAGCAATGAGGATAAAGTTTGTACCCTTCAACTTAATTCTAGTATGAAGAAATACCTTTAACAGAGGAGGGGAAAATTAGAAAACAAATGGTCTTGTAAAACACATTGTGGCCTAATCTTTTGCTGACCTCATTCTGTGCCTGCAAGGACAGCATTTGAAAATCAAATAACAGCTGCTTGCAATTTTCATCCATTCATTTTAATGGATGGAAAATCTTGGGGAATGTTTGACTTAGTTCCCAATAAGCATTCTCAGCAGGTTTAGTAATTGTTCCTTGAAGGACAACATAGTAGAGTAAGAGTCATATGGCCTTTGCAACCAGTTGGGACTCAGAGTGGGGAATCACCCATGCTGGGAGAGGGTCCCATTCATTTATAGTGAGTGAAACCATATACATGAGAAATGTTGGTAGTAGATCAAGTTGGATCCACAGAATTATTGTCTCTAAGATCAGACCCCTTTCATACCAAGTGGATGTGGAAGGATAGATCATGTGTAAATATGTAGACCACTTGAGGAGTAGACGGATGCTCCAGTAGTCACTTTTGCCATCAAAAAATGTTCTTGAACCTGTAAGCACCATAGTATCGGATCCATCTGTTGTCAACATAACTGTTGTTCCTGTAGAAGCCAATCATGATGAATTGCCTGTACCAGTCTTACAGTTCCTATCAAAAGCTTTCCTGTGGAAGCATCCACATTCTACAAGAAACAGAAAATCCCCTCAAAGACTTGATTTGCAACTGTCCAACTCATATATAAAGTTTAGTTATTATTTAGGATTGAGTGAATTAGTTATTGAAGATGGTATAAAGGACTTGAAAGAGTGAGGGATGTGGTGATTGTCCCTTTAAAAGCAACACAGCAGAGTGAGGGTCACATGGTCTGTGTGACCAATTGGGACTCAGATTGGGAAGAGGCTCTGAGGCAAAGAGATATTTTGGGAACTAGCTGCAGCCATGAGGCTTTTTAAAAAAAAATGATTCATGGGATATGGGCATTGCTGGCTAGCCAGCATTTATTGCCCATCCCTAGTTGCCCTTGAGAAGGTGCTGGTGAGCTGCTTTCTCGAATTGCTGCGGTCCATGTTTTATGGGTTGACCCTCAATGCTGTTAGGGAGGCAATTCCAGGATTTTGACCTGGCAACTGCAAAGAAACCGTGATATATTTCGAAGTCAGAATGGTGAGTGGCTTGGAGGGGAACTTACAGGTGGTGATGTTCCCAATTATCTGCTGTCCTTGTCCTTCTAGATGGAAGTGGTCATGGTTTTGGAAAGTGCTGTCTAAAGATCTTTGGTGAATTGCTGCTATGCATCTTGTAGATAGTGCTGACTGCTGCTATTGAGCATCGGTGATGGAGGGATTGAACGTTTGTAGATGTGATGCTAATCAAGTGGGCTGCTTTGTCCTGGATGGTGCCAAGTTTCTTGAGTGTCGTTGGAGCACTCCTGACTTGTGCCTTGTAGATGGTGGATAGACTTTGGGGAGTCAGGAGGTGAGTTACTCATCACAGAATTCTTAGCCTCTGACCTGCTCTTGTAACCATTGTGTTTATGTGTTACGTTCAGTTGAGTTTCTGGTCAATGGTAACCCCAAGGATGTTGGCAGTAGCGGACTTGATGATGGTTGCACCATTGAATGTCAAAGGGCAGTGGTTAAAGGTCTCTTATTGGTGATGGTCATTGCCTGGCATTTCTGTGGTGTGAGCGTTACTTGCCACTTGTCAGCTCAAGCCTGGATATTGTCCAAGTCCTGTTGCATTTGAACATGAACTGTTTCAGTATCTAAGGAGTCGTGAATGGTGCTGAACATTGTGCGATCATTGTCGAATATCCCTACTTCTGATCTTATGACGGAGGGAAGGTCACTGATGGAGCAGCTGAATATTGTTGGAGCTAGGACACTGCCCTGAAGGATTCCTGCAGAGATGTCATGGAGCTGAGGTGACTGACTCTCCACAACCACAACCATTTTCCTATGTACTAGGTATGACTCCAACCAGCGGAGAGTTTGTTCGCTGATACCCATTTATTCCAATTTCGCTAGGGCTCCTTGATGCCACATTCGGTCAAATGCAGCCTTGATGTCCAGGGTTGTCACTTGCACCTCACCTCTGGAATTCAGCTCTTTTGTCAATGTTTGAACCAGGCTTTAATGAGGTCAGGGGTTGAGTGACCATGGTGAAACCCAAACTGAATTTCACTGAGCAGGTGCTGCTTGAAAGCACTGTTGATGACTGTACAATTCTTATGAATAAATACCTTTTTTGTCATTAATGAAGTTTGTGAAACTGCATCTTTACACACATAAAGCTCTTTTCTCTGAAACTGAAAGTAAGTCAGGAGATGAGGAAGAATCATCTTTTACGGTCTCAATAATGTTATCACCAATTAAATTCTAAGCTAATTCCTTAGAAAGCAAACCAATAAAGACCTTTATACCTCAACTGGATTGCAGATTGTCATGGGTTAACCTGAGTAACGAGGAGGTTTTGTGGTGTAATGGGTAGTATCTCTACCTCTGAGCTAGAAGTTCTAGTTTTGAGTTTCACCTCAAGACTTGATGACCAAGGAAGGGCAAACGTAATGCAGTCAAACAAGTTGACTGACCTACAAATTCTTTCAACGTACCAAGCTTGGAAGTAAGAATTGGAGAGAAATTCCTGGTCAGCCAAGCTTGATACAGAGTGGCATCCCTCAAGCTATAAGCTTCTGGCAACAGACTAGCAACCTGTTCCAGGAATAACTAGCTCTGGAAACAGACAAAAGTCTGCCTTAGTGCACCATTAGGTGTGGGAAGAGAACTAGAATTGGAATCTGCGTAACTACTGTTCTTCTTCTGGAGGACCCTACAACTGAAGCACAGCCACAGCTACTAGCGAAGAAAATGTATTCTTAGCTTCTTTTCTTCTATTATAAGCACGAATAAGTAATGAGGAATTGTATAGTTTCTGCATTTTGCTTCTTGGATACAAACAGAAATGATTGAAGCAGACAGCTGAAGATTATCAAAACTGCCAGTGTGCCATTCTCAATTGTAAGTAGCAACCACAAATTAGCTTACTAACAAAAACAGGTCTACAGGAATAAAGTGCTTGGAACGGAATCAGATGATGTGTGTCATTTTCAAGAAAAATGTGTTTCAATGAGATTGGAAGGAGCATTTCTAAACCAAAGTCAGAAAGGTTACAAGTTCCTGATTTCTTTAGAGAATTTGAGGATAGCAAAAATCCATTAATTTTCTATGAAATCCTTCGACCTGATTAAAGAGAGTTCCACTGATGAGTCAGTTCTGAGAAGTACCCCCCCCATCCCCACCCCTCACCCAAACCTCTCTGCCTTTCTTTGTTCCCTTAAAATACTTTTGAAAAGCTATCTCTTTGACCGAGGTTTTGGTCATCTGTTTTAATAATTCTGCGGCTCTGTCTTATGTTTGATAATACTTCTGTGAAACATTTTGCTACATTTAAAGGCACCATTTTATATGAAAGTTGTTGTTTGACAATGCATCATGTGATGTATTGATTAAAAGGTTCATAGCATCAATGTAAAATCTACACATCACCAATTTAATGGTGGATGTAGGAGTTCTACAGTTGATCTTACTAGCCCAGTAAGAGGGAAAACTATCCAGGATTCTGGCCTCATTGGCTTGAATTTTAGGAGCCACTAGGATGAAGGACTTGCGTTGAATAGGCTGGGCCTATAACTATTGGGGTTTAGAAGAAATGAGAGGTGTTCTGGTTGAAACATATAAGATCCTGAGGGGATATAAGGTCGATACAAAGAGAATGGTTCTAGAATATCTCAAGTCAAAACAGAGGACACAGTTTATAGAAACATTCAAAGAGGCATTTGGTCCATTGAGTCTGCACTGACCACCATCCCACCCATGCCCAACCCCCATATCCCTACATATTTTATCCATTAATCCCTCTAATCTACGCATCTCAGAACACAAAAGGGCAATTTTAGCACGGTCAACCAGCCTAACCCACACATCTTTTGACCCTGGGAGGAAGCCGGAGCACCTGGAGGAAACCCACACAGACATGAGGAGAACGTGTAAACTCCACACAGACAGTGACCCAAGCTGGGAATCAAACCCAGGTTCCTGGAATTGTGAAGCAGCAGTGCTAACCACTGTGCTATTGTGGCCCCCTTAAGAATAAGATGTCTGCCGTTTAAGTTAGAGATGGGGAGAAATTTTTTCTGAGGGTCATTAGTCTGTGGAATTCTCTTCCCCAGAAAACATTTGAGGCTGGGTCATTTAATTTATTTAAAGCTGTGTGAGATGGATAAAGGGGGTCAAGGGTTATTGAGGGTGAGGGATGGCGGGGATGGTTAGAGAGTGGAATTAAAACCACAGTAAGATCAGCAATGATTTTATTGAGTAGAGGAACAGGCTCGAAGGGCCAAATAGTTTACCCCTGTTCCTTAGTATTGTGTTAGTATGTTAGGCTTCCAAGAGTGCTAAACACGTGACGATAAGGTAAAGCTATGAGTAATTGATATGAGTTGTGTTTGACAAAGATTATTGATAGCTTGGCAGCAAAGTTGAAGGCGATGGAATAAAAGGGACAATGGTAGCATATACAGACATGATGGCATAGTGGTTGGCACTGCTGTCTCACAATGCCAAGGACCCAAGTTCAAATCTTGGCTTGGGTCTTTGTGTGGAGTCTGCACTTTTTCCCTGTGTTTACATGGGTTTCCTCCCGATGCTCCGGTTTCTTCCCACAGTCCGAAAGACATGCTGGTTAGGTGTATTGGCCATGCTCAATTCTCCCTCAGTGTATCAGAATAGGTGCCAGAGTGTGGTGACTAGGGGATTTTCACAGTAACTTCATTGCAGTGTTGATGTAAGCCTACTCATGACTAATAACAAACTTTACTTTTACTTTTATAATGTTGGCTGAGTCACAGATAAAAGTGGTGATGAACAGTTGTTTCTTGGTCTGGAGGAAGCTAATATAATGGGGTTCCCCAAGGTCTGTATTCATCTGGATTGTTGCTTTGCTTAATTTATGTTAATGACTGAGACTGAGGTGTGCAGATTACAACTTTAAAAATTGCAGATGGTACAAAACTTGGAAGTACTGTAAACTGTAAGGAGGAGAGTGATTGACTTCAAAAGGACATAGATAGGTTGGTGGAATGGGCAGGCACATGATAGATGGAACTTAATATGAGATATTCATATTAGTAAGAGGAACCAGGAAAGGCATAATAAAAATATAATTCAAGCGGGGTGTAGGAGCAAAGTCCTGAGGGCAAATCATTAAACATGATAGGACAAGGTTGAGAAAATGATTTATAAAGCATAAAGAATCAAAGGCTTTACAAATTGAGGCATGGGCCCTGATTTTACTGGAACGACCACCCGGGGCTCATAAGGTCGCATCCAGGGCCAATGGGGAATGCTGCTCTGTGAGCCTTGGGGGCGGTCGTACTGGTAAAATCAGGGCCACAAAATGCTGAAGAAAGGAAATTCATGCTGAACATTTAGAAAACATGGGTTTGGCCTCAACAGCAGAATCGTGTCCAGTTTTAGAAACCACACTTTTTCACGAAGAATGTGAAGGCTTTAGCGAGAATGTAGAAAAACTTTCTAAAGTGGTTCTGGGGATGAGCGACTTCAGTTACAAAGAAAGTTTGGCAAAGCTGGGCCTGTTTTCCTGAGAGAAGAGAAGGTTGAGAGGCAATTTGAAAGAACGTTCCAAAATCATGAAGGAGTCTAAACAGATTGGATCTGGGCAACTGTTCCCATTGGTGTTAACGTTGAGAACCAGGAGACACCAATTTAAGCTGATTGTCATAACAACCAAAGATGACATAGATAAAGGTTTTTTTTTCTCTTGCAGCGAGTAGTTAGAATTTGGAATGCACTGCCTAATAGTGTGGTGGAGGCAGGTTCAACTGTGCCTTTAAAAAGCAGGGTAATGTTGGGGGAGGGAAGAGGAGTGTGACTGGCTGAATAACCCTTACAGAGAGTCAGCATTGGCATGCCAGGCCAAATAATGTCCCTCTGCATTATAACCATTCTATAATTTAGTGATTCTGTTTGATTGAAGTGGGATGATGAGTGGGGGAGGGTGTGAGGCTACTGGTTCAGTTGTGAGGATCTAACATTTTATAGATGTATGCATGGGTGTTAACCACTCATGTGAGGTTATTTAACCTCTTCCAGTACTGCATCCAGGTCCTTGGCAGTGATAACTACTTGCACTTCAATGGCTGAGTCCTCACTGGGAATGGTAAGTGGGTTGTAGAGAGGTCAGAGCCAGGCAGGCCCTGTTAATTGGATGAGGGAAGTGGGGGTGATGGGGTGAGGGTGAGGCAAGGCAGTTATTATTAGCAGGATGTCTCTTTGTTTGGCCATGGTGTGTCCAAAAAGAGATCTCACCCCCACCCACAGCACACTGGAAAATCATCAAGTTTCACTGGATGGTCTCCCCATGTGGTGTTGGGTTCACCCAGCTGCTGGCAAAATGCCTGCATAAGTGGTTAAATCAAGCTCCCATTGGCAGCCTGTTGGCCAACTCTCCCACCATTTTCAAAATGGCATGGTAGCAGGAAGACTTGAACATGCCTCACAATTCTGTCAGCATCCTGCTTCACAGCTTGCCATGACGTTGATAAAATTCTAACTCTGAATCTGAATGAGGGAAATTAAATAACCACATTCCTTCAATTCTTGAATATAGCTCAAGTGCGCAAAACCATTTTCTGTAGTGAAATAAAATTTCGGAATTCTAGTGCTACTTTTGCAAGTAGCAACAAGAATAATTAGGAAAATAATAGCATTTCTAATATTCATTACTCCAAGAGACAGCCTTTAATAATTGGAAAAAGTAGTCTTGAATATTCTGAAGAGTCTGTAACCTCTTTCTCAGTTCCAAACATAGATCCAAAATCTCTAAACTGGTGAGATGTTAGTAAGCTTTATTCTTTGCATCTTGAAGTCAGGAAAAGGACACTAATTGCACAATCCTGCCTCTCAAGTCTTTCTACTGATGTTTGCTGAGATGAAAATCAATTTTGACAACAGCTACTAATTGGAATCAAGTAACACTGCTGAAACAGCAACAGTGGGGACAGGTCAATGTCTGATGTGTGGATAGATGAATGGCTGAGTACATCATCCAGCAGAGGGTCAGTGCAAACGCTATTGAAAAAAGGACAGCTATGCTGTGCTGTAAGAGGATAAACTATCTCTTCCATTCCACTAGGGTAAATCACTCTTCTCATCATTCTGAACTCACACACCTATCACACATCCACAGAGATTTCAGTCAATGCCAGCTCAAGGACATCACCGCTAACTCTCCTAAACACACCTTCAACTCCCCCGTGTCCTCATCCCATCTATAGCCTCACTCACCACCAACACATAACAGGCATCCTTATCATCTTTTTCCACCTTTTCCCCCCACCACGGTTTCTCCTCTTCCCAACCCACTAGGGCCATTTGTTGCATGTCTCAGATTGTCCTTTGACACTCTGCTTACCTTTGTTCTGCTATTTACACGTTCTGATCTCTTAATGTCTGCCATTGTCAACTTTGTTAGCCATGATCACCACCATTTATATTCCCTTTGTCTGTTTCTCTATGACAATCCCTGATCCCTTCTTGCCCTAATGGTATAAATATGTTGAGGACGCACCAAGATACGGCAGGATAAGGAAGGTTAAGAAGTTGTAGTTGCACAGTGTGGACACAAATGTTAAGCATTTGTAGATAACATACACTTCTGTAAACAAATTTCCACTTGTTTCACCCTTTCAGTTGCTCCTTTTGCTGATGAGTTGTGTTCCTGTCATTCTGAAATGGAAACTTGACTCCTGCACAAGATAAAGGCAGGGTACTCAGTCCAGTGAGTCCCCACTGTGCTCTGTGCAACTTTCCACCACATTGATGGTATTCCTTCACAATTACTGACCACATCAGTCATGCCTGTATCTCGATGGGAATTAGGATTAAACAGTATATAAGGCTGGCATCACAGATTCCAGTGATTGTCAGTGTGTTCTTCCTGCACATTTGAGATGCAGCTGGCCCCACATCCCAGCAGCTTCTGACACTATTCCTCAAGAGGTCAGCTCACAAAGGATGCTATAGAGTCAGGAGATATTAAACTTTGCCTTTTGCATCGTGAGATATGAGTGCAATGCTCACAGACTCCATGTGAAGATAGCAGGCTGTCCTCTATGAATCCAAACACTATGAGCAAATCCCGAGCTCATCTGCCTTGTTGAGATATCGCCTTTGCCTCATGGCTGATATCCTCTCCCTTGAGGACAACACGGCCTCATCCCATTCAATGTCCTTCTCATCAGAGGAAACATGCTGTTCCCCTCAGCTACTCGAGCAGTTCCTCTCCCTGTTGCAGTGCCAGGATAGTACCATCCAACTCAAGAACAGCTTCTTCCCTGTTGCCATCAGACTTTTAAATGGACCTACTTTATATTAAGCTGATCTTTCTGTACATCCGAGCTATGACTTTAACACTTTATTTTGCACCCTCTCCTTTCCCTTTCCCCTATGTACTCTATGAACAGTATGCTTTGTCTATATTGCACGCAAGAAATATACTTTTCACTGTGACCATAATTAATCAAATCAAATCAAATCAAATCAGGTTGTGTAGGCGCATGAGATCCTCTGTGGATTGTATTGCAGGGCTCCAGCAGACCAGTCCAGGCACTGGAACCTCAGCTTCAGCATTCCTATGGTCTGTGCCACCGAAGTGGAGTTGTAGTATGAGCCTCATTGTATCTTGTCTCTGCTGGAAACTATGGCCTCTGCATAGCCGCACCCTCACGGACCCAAGGAGCCAACCATGCAGCCTCTGTGACCCTGAAATATGTCTGTGATCTGAGGGTGTCTCAGACTGTAGGAGTCATGCACACTCCCTGGGAATTGACCACAATTCCCAGAATTGTGGATGCATTTGATGTGGTCGCAGAACAGCTGAAAATTCGGCAAGTGTAAGACCTTGCAGTTCACACAGTTCAAAGCTTGATGTTAGGGAGCTCTGAGTGCCACATGAGTGCAGTCAATGGCACTTTATACCCATGGAAAACTAAAGAAATGCATATTTCTGGCTTGTCTGGATCCTGGTCAAAATGAACAAAATCTGCGCCATTTCAAAGATTATGACCATGACCTCCTGGATGCAATAGTATACAAATTCCCAGAGGTGGAGCCCTGGGAGGATCCACTCGTGAAAAAATTGAGCACCACAGTCACTGTTGGTAGAATTGGCAGTGGATGCCCTCCAAGTCCCTTTGGCGCCAAATCCTGTAGCAGCCAATAAACGTAACCAACCAGTTCTGTGAACATGCATGGTGTTTGGTGACACTGGTTCTCAGACATCAGCATAATGCTGGTTGTGATTCCCATTCTTGCCTCCCACTTAAATTTCCTGCCCCGCTACACTACTTGACCAGTGTAGCGGGGTGGGAAAATCACACCCGACATTTTTAAAAATCTCAAATTCACTACCTGAAGAAATAAGGCTCAACACTTTTTAATGTTTGTTTTCTTTCTGGCTGTGAGAGGTAGATTAGCAAACTTTAAAATCGGTAACAATGTTAAAAAACTGCTTAACAGCTTGCCAGTAAGATTGGCCAGGCTGATGTAGCCAGAATGAAGCAGTTACTAATGGGTTGATGTGTTGCTGTAACAAGTGGCAGCATCTTCAGATGAGGCAACGAAATAACTTGAAAGCAAAAAGCAATTATTTTAAATTGCTGAAAATGTCTTAATATATACTCACGTTCTGTTGTGAATGTAATATCACCGACCCCGACACTAGCAGGCCCTTAATGGTGAATGACTCAATCAGGCACATTAAGTATATCCTGTACTTTGCAAAAAGTGTTTCAAATCTCCCAGAATGGATTTGGTAAGATGTGCATGCTGGAGTTGCATGGCATAATCATATCCCTTTATTGACTCCGGCAATTCAAAAGCACTTAGAACAAGTAACATGGTAATGAAATAGAAGTATGGTGACCCATCTGCCTCAGTTAGAGTAAATACAGGAGGGCATTCTATTTCCATTTTGATTTAGAAAACACTTAACACCATTTACATTGCAAATTGAGAGAATGGAAAATGAGAAAAGGTTAGGCAATGTCATAAGAATAAGGATCAGAGATTTCTCATAATAGAAATAAAATCTGTCAAGGAGAATCCTTTATTTATATTCAGTCCTGGGGTGTGAATGTCTCTAGCAAGGCCAGCATTTGTTGCACATCTCAAATTGCCCTTACTGAAACAGGAGAAGAATAACCAAAATATGACTGCAGGAATTCTCAACTATGAAGCTGTTATTTTGTCCCATTGGTAATGCCATGATACTGCTGAGTGATGCAAATTTAAACTGTAAAATGAATCTTACCTCATCAGCCTGGCAATTAACTTTTACAGGATCACTTTGGCCACCCATTTTACCTGCTGCCCGATATTATTTTCCATTAAATTCAGTGGAATGGAAAATCAGGTTGTGTGTGTAAAACAGGCAATCTCATCTTGCCAGCTTCCTGCTGGGTGGATTATGTCAAAAATCACCAATTGTATCCCCTCAGCATACCTCGAGTAAAATCAAGCTGAGGTAACATGCAACCTCTTTCAAACATCCTCTTCCTTGAGTATGATAAGCTTTGGCACAACCGAGTGAAATACAAGCTGACAGGACAGGGTTGACCACACCTAAGTGCTCTAACTGAGTATGAGGAGAAGGCTTGAGAGCTCAAGTGGTACAGAGCCAATAGTGATGGGGAACTTGGTCTTGGCCATCAACCTAGTAAGAATTCCTCCATTCAATGCAAATCTTAGGGACGAATATACCTCCATTTTGGAGGCAGCCAATGCTGTTATCTGCACTCTCCTTTCTCACTTGCAGGCATCTCCAGGAAGACACCAAGGCAGGAGGAGGAGGGGAAGTGGGGGAGAAACCCTTCTCTACTCCTATTCCCATTAGCAGTCCAGGAAGGAGCCAGGAAGAGAAGACTCCACACTATTCAAAGTGTCACAATGTTCACTTGCACCATCCACCAGCTCAGGTGCACACACCTCAGTGGATTTTTGTATCATTTGGTTTCAGTTTATCTCTAACCAGAGTTGGCCTATTGGTTATGTGGACTGTTTATTTATTGAGAATATTAGAGATAAGATCTATGCTGGTAACTTGTGTAATCCTTTTACAGCAGTGTACATGTGTGATGATATAGGTGAGATGGAAGTGTAGTGTATTAAGGTTAATATTTTATTAGTTAATGAACAATTTTTTTTGTTAAAAGTTAATTGACAATCCTGAAAGTTTGTTCATCCACATCTCTAAACAAAAAAATAAAGTTATGGTCTGTCAATCCAGAGTTCTTCTTCGGGGTTCTGACTGTTCAGTAGTTACATTTAGCTTGGATTGTAACACCTCTTTTATCTCTTCTCTTATTAGCCCCTCTGGATGGAGGGGCTACCTTCACTAAATAAAACAATCATCAACTAATTGTAGATAAATTATTGGATTATTTTGTCTGAATGTGCGTTCCGACAACATTCTGACAGTAGAACTGAAGACTTGTGACACAGAATAAGTCGTGCCTCTGGACAATCTGTTCCACTACAGCTACAACACTGGCATCTATCTGACAATGTGGAAAATTGTCCAGATATGTCCTGTCCAAAAAGCAGATCCAATCCAATCTGGCAGATTTCCAACTCATCAGCTAATTCTTGATCATGAACAAATGATCAAACATGTTGTTCTCAGTGCTATCAACTGACACTGGCACAGCAATAAGCTGCTCACCAATTCTCAGTTTTGCCTGAGGCACTTGGCTCCTGCTTTCAGTACAAAAATGGACAAAAGAGCTGAAGTCAAGAGAAAGTTAGAGGGACTGCTCTTGACTTCAGGACAGCGTTCGATCGAGGCATCAAGGAGCCCCAGCAAAATTGAAGTCAATGAGAATGAGATGGAAAGCTCTCCACCGATTGGAGTCATACCTTGCACAAAAGAAATTGATTTCGGTTGTTTGAGGCCAATAATGTTAGACACAGGACATAGTTGCAGGAGTTCCTCAGGCCCAAGCATATTAAGCTGACTTTCTTCCATCATAAGTAGGAAACAGGGATGTTCACTGTGATTGCAACATTCGGTGCAATTCGCAATTACCCAGATACTTAAGCAATCCATGCCCACATGCAGCAAGATCAGCACAACATTCAGATTTGGATTGATAAGTGGTAAATAACATTTATATCACACAAGTGCTAGGCAATGACCATATCCAACAGGAGGCAATCTAACTATCTCCCCTTGATATTCAATGGCATTTCCATCATTGAATCTTCCACTATCAACATTCTGGGAGCTATTATTGACCAGAAACTAAACTAGACCAGCCACATAAATACAATGGCTACAAGAGCAAGTCAGAGGCTGAGGATTCTGTGGTGAGTAACTCACCTCCTGACTATCAAAAGCCTGTTCATCATCTACAAGACACCAGTCAGGAGTATGATGGAATACCCTGCACATGGTTGTATGGATACAGCTCTAATAATGCTCAAGGAGCTTGTCACCATCCAGGACAAAGGAAGCCACTTGGTCAGCACACCATCCACCAATTTAAAACTTAATTTCTTCCACAGTAGAAAACTGCAACAATCTGCCAAGCGGCCTTCAATAGCACATTCCAAACACCCAACTTGTACTACCTAGAAGAAGAAAAGTAGCAGACATACGGGAACATCACCAAATGTAAGTTTTTCTCTAAGTCACTTTCTATCCTGACTCGTAAATATTTCACTGTTCCTTCACTGTCACTGGGTTAAAGCCCTGGAACTCCCTTCCTAACAGCATTGTGGGTATACATACACCACATGGACTGTAGCCATTCAAAAGGTGACTCACCAAGACATTCTCAAGAGGGAATAGAGATGAGAACTAATATTGAACTAGCCAGCAACATTCAGTTTCCATGAATGACAAAAAAAACCTCAGCCTTGATTCCTCAATCATTTGTCCTGATATTGGGCATGAATAGAAGTAGACAGGCAGTCAAGCCATTTTACACTGATGACTGGCTTGCTGGTATCACCCCACACCTGAGCAGAGAGGCCTTGTGGTGCAGCGGTAGCAATCCTACCGCAGGACCAGAAGTTCCGGGTTCAAGTCCATTGCCAGGACTTGTTGGCTATGGAAAGAGCATTCAAGGCGGTTCAGTGGGATGATAATCAGCTTGGAAATCCTTCCACCACTTCCCCCGTTATTTCTGAATTGGGTAAAAAACTAGTGTGGATGTGAAGGTAAACTAAACAAACAAACCCCTAAACCGTTTCCTGCAAATGCAATCAGGAGCAGAATTGTTCCCCATCTGCAAATGGCAAGTAATTTGTTACAATCATTCAAAGGCCAATTAAGGCCAATGATCAGAGGAATTTTCAGTCAGGCTGTGAGCTCCCTGTGGCATCATGAACATAAAAGTTGCCTGGAGGCCACCTCCCAGAAGCAGAGAAGGGGCAAGTGCTTGTGTACCTTTGAGGCCTGCCACATCTCTACCTACCTAGGCAGACTTCCTCGTTCTTCCTTTCCTGCAATGGCAGGCTGCAGCTCCTGCCATGAGAACCTGCCTGCCCTCCCTAATTGGACAGTGAGCACACGCTAACCACAAATTGGCCAATCCAGACATTAATCATGGTCGAGTGTCTGTTCGCAACACAGCGGCATTAGGATTTGCTTTTGATCCCAATGCCAGAATCCCAAAGCAAAAGATAAAATTCTGCCTCAATATTCCCAAACTCCATACCTACCCTGTTTCATTGACTACCACATTGCCCTAATTACCAGAATGCAAAATTAAAAGCCAATACGTCCTAATGCAAGTTTATAAATGAAATAACGCCAATTTGTTTATGCATGTCAACTAATCACCTTTGTACATTTTGGTTTGCCTGTCTTTCAAGCCTCCTTGCCTATTCTAACCATCCTATTCAGTGTTACCCCAGTAGCTGCAACTCAGCTGGTGGAAGATTGCTGACTTTCAATGGAGGGAACTGCAGATGGCCCTAGGTGGTCCTTGAAAAGCTCTGTGTAAAAGAGCTGGCTTCCGACTGTACCATCAGGGTGTGGAGAGCAATGAAATTTACTTTTTTATTTGAAGGATAATTTGTCTATTAATTTGTGTTTAATTTACAATGATTCTGATGCATGTTGAAGTAAAAGGTACAAAAAGCGGAATCTAGTTGGTAATTTCTTCATTTGGGGATCATTCAGTAACTTCGCACCTCCTTCCCCAACATCACCTCCCCCCACCAAACGGTGAGCTGGCACCTGTGCTTTTTACTTGTCTCTCCTGGCCTGGCCTTGTGCACTTGTGCCCTCTGTCTCACAACTTGGAAAATCCCATTTCTATGCTATCCCTTTGAGTACACATAGTGCCTGTATTTGAAATGACGGATACAGGAGTGACATTGGGTAATAGCGTTGTGACTTAATCTTAACTGTCTCCTTGCTTTTTCACAATTACCCAGCAGATTACAGCTTTTGGCTATTGAAAATGAAAAAGAGACAGGTTGGTATATGGAGTGGATGAGGAGAAAGTGAGAGGCATATGCTTATGTCATCTGTAACTTGTATGCCAGGAGAAGGTAACAGATGACGCGGGGTGTGGATTACATGGGTGAGGATTAGATGCGAACAAAACATCAGTTTCAATAAATTCAGCCCCACTGGTGACCACTGCCTTAGCAGTGATCTTCCCGTAATTGTCAGGATTATTTTCTCCACAAGGTCAAAACGTTGATGGATGCTTGTCCCCCTCCAGTTAGTTCATACTGTTTTCACTTGTACACCACCTTCTCCTGAGCATGTCATGCAACCTGCTTGGATGATGTGGCTGTCATGATTGAATAGCTGGCAGTAAGTACAAGCTGTGAAACATGAATGTGTATCTTTGAGCAGTGCCAAATGTGCATATTAATACAGGTTTGAGTCATGATTGATAAAGATTGTTGGGAAGTGAGTGATGTAGTGTGGTGAATTGAGCAGTGGCTGAGGCTAGTGGTGCAACTGATAGGATTTGGAATTCGAAAATGCATCCATTGACCTTGACCGCTCGGGTGACGTTATTGAACTTCTTCCAGCTCTCTGTCCAGGTTCTTGCAGCTACACAGTTGGCATTGACCTCAGTGGTGATTGTTCTCACTGCCTTCTCTTCATGTGGCTGAAGAGTATCCTGCCCTCTTAAGGATACAGAACATCTGCTGTAAATGTCATATACAATTATAATCTTATCTAATACTGAACATGACAAATACTAAAACACTTTTTGCTGTAAATTATTCTGTAAAATTTTAATCCAAAAAAAAGAATTTGTTCATATGCAGGAGCTATATCTTTCAGTGTCAAAGGTAATTCTCTTGATTCAATTCAATTAATCAACTATGCACAATAAAATAATTCAATATAAAGGCACACTACTGAAATGGATTGATTCGTCTATAAATGTGAACCTAATTTGTTTAGTTAATTATGACTAGTTTCAATCTATTTTCCAATGTAAGTTGCTCATTTATAATGATGCCCTGTCCATAAAATGAAGATTCATAGGTAGTAACAAGTTAAAGGCTGTTGACATCTTCTTCTGATGTACTGTAAATTGCCATATTTATAACAAAGACTGAAATCTGGTCACAAAACATGTCAGAGAAGTGAAATAAAAATTGAATCATAACCTGACAAGTGATGAAAGAAAGAGCTGAATTATAAGAATTATAAGAAGCTCCTTTGTGCGCCTGGCTCCACAGAGAATAATATGTTTCTGGTACTTTGTTCAATATTCAGGTATGAGCCTTTATGTAGTGAAGACTTTAAGCCTCCATCATCCTGCAGTCAGATAGCCTAAAGAATGGGATTTCAATTAGCAGGACAATACACAACAACACACACAACCACACATACCATTTTGATGACCCAAGAAGGTATGTCTCTTGGTCAGCAGTCAGCAGAGTGCCAAGGAGAGGGGCATCCTGAGGGTACACTGAGATCTCCTCATTATAGTAGAGGGGTCTGCTCAAGGACATTACTGACCAATAATCACCTTAGTGCAGTTGATTTAGAGGCTGGAGTGCAGTCTGCAATTTTGTAGATGAACGCGAAGATGAAAGTGGAGAGGGTGAAAGATCTTGTACCAATGCCATTTTTCTTCATCTTGCAAGCCAAAAGGGAGTTGAACAATCAAGTGACCAAGATGGCATGCTGCAAAATGGGCTGACACAGCATACAGTACTGATATGATTCGATGCATGATATGGCCAGAATGTCAATCCTCACGGATGCTGGAAATGGAGTAGTGGGAGTTAACCACAGATAGAAATGTTGAAATGCTTTCACCCTAAGTTCAGGGAATGTGTGCCAATGCTCCCATTCAACCACCTTTAACTACTGAGATAAGCAGTTATCTCAGTACTTAGACAATAGTAACAACTGTTGATTAGGATCTTTGCTCATCAGCATAGAATCATAGACCCCCACAGTGCAGAAAGAGGCCCTTCGGCCCATCGAGTCTGCACTGAACACAATCCCACCCAGGCCCTACCCCCATATCCCTACATATTATACACACTAATCCCTCTAACCTGTGCATCCCTGGACACTAAGGGGCAGTTCCTTAGCATGGCCAATCAACCTAACCTGCACATCTTTGGACTGTGGGAGAAAACTGGAGTACCCGGAGGAAACCCACGCAGACACGAGGAGAACATGCAAACTCCACACAGACAGTGACCCAAGCCGGGAATCGAACCCAGGACCCTGGAGCTGTGAAGCAGCAGTGCTAACCACTGTGCTACCGTGCTGCATCTTTTCCAATATCTTCCACAGGGTCAGCAGTAGAGGGACAGGAGTCCACACACACAGAATAATTTCCAGTGGACTGAGAGGGAGAAGATACCTTTGGTTAATGCACCATCATATTTTATGAGCACACCCTCCACCAGCACAGACACTTATACTTCAGCACATTATTTGAGACGGTGGAACAGGATGAAGAACACATCACTTCAGAGCTTCATGATTCAGGGGAGGTAAAATCAGCAATGGCAAGTACCAGATAGCAAGGGCAGATGCAGAGATACAAAGCCATGGAAATCATGAAACAAGTGTTTTTACCTGGAGAAACAGTGTGAGATATGCCCACGTCTTAGCTGAGGCCGTTCAGGGTCATAGGATGAGAAGAGACGTCCATTGATCTTCTGCACTATAATGACTCTGCTCATTCCTTGAAAAATCATTTGTTGCATTCTCTGAATGGATACAGGAACAGCACATTGATATGTACGGAGTGTATACTAGCCTCAGCAACATTAACCAGTGTAATGTATCATGTAGCAGTGGAAGAGAAAATGGATACCCATTTTGCTGGCCCTCTGTCCTCTTTATCCATTTTTTTTCCAGATTACATGCCTATGGGGATGGAGGGGAGGAGAAATTGAAGGAGTGTTTAGCTGTGACGGTCGAGATATTGCCGGGTACCTTGATAGGCTACCTGATCTTTTCCTACCCAATCATTTCATACACTCAATTGAGTTTGATTCTGCTCTTATCCAGCGCAATCATTTTTAGCAAAGATCATTGAATTCTTAAGAGCTGAAACCTTGGTTGATATTTCAAAAATATGAATTATATCTTTATTTCTTCTCGGCTGATATCAGCTAACACAAAACAGATCAAGAGTCAAACTTAGGCCTTAATTGTCTCTGTGGTGCAAGGGCAATGTTCTTACTTTTGAACCAACGGAATTAATTTTTCTTGCCAAAAGAAATAAAGGCTACACATATTTGTTGACGTGACGAAAGCGGTAGGGATTATAAGTGACATTAATGATGCTTGGAAGAGATGTTTTCAGACATAGATCAAAGTCAAGTGATTTAAAAGAACTGGTCGGAAGTAGTTCAAAAACAACTCAAAGTATTTCATTGGAAAAATGTCAAGACAAGATTAAAATTATTTTCACACAGAGGATCACTGGTACATGGAATGAGCAATATTTTGTAAATTAGTTATTTTGCAAGGGTAGGGAAAAGGTGGAGAAATTGGATGAAAGTAGAAAACTTCAGTTGTAGAGCTACAATAACTCAAATTTCTCTTTATTTACTGTAATTGATGTGAGGAAGCAGAAGACAAGGAAACACAGCTGTGAAACCAAAAGTGGCTGTGGCAGATGGTGAAGTATGTTTTTATGAGTGAAATGAGGAATGGTCATTATAAATTCTCTAACCTTTCCTAGTTCTGGCAAAAGATCACTAATCTGAAACATTAACGCTGCTCCTCTTTCACACATACTGCCTGACCTCCAAGTATTTCAGCATTCAGAAAAAAGAAACCCGACTTTCACCCCTTACAACGGAACTGCTTTGTGGGGCTAACAGTTGTGAGAGACAGCTGTGATGTCATAAGAACGTCCACCACTTATTTGTGTGCAAAACTGTCTTGGGTAAGAAAGGCAGATCACCCTTATTCTTTTTAGCAGGTGCAAAGTGAAATACCTAAAATTAAATCCAGAATACATAGGGTAAGTAAATCACAATGGTGGAAAAGTTATGAAAGAACCACTGTTAAGTGAATATTGATTGTGCAATTGAAGTGACTGCTAATCCTTATCTTAAATGAGACATAGCTTTTGTCACCGGCATTGTTAGGAGCATGCACCTTTCAGTTTAACTTACTGCACAATGTGTATTTGATTTATTATCACGTAAAGTATTGTTTCTTGCACTATACAGACAAAACATATCATTCATTGAGTACATAAGGGAGAAGGAAAGCATAGGGTGCAGAATATAGTGTTGCAGTTACCAATACGGTGAAGAGAAAGATCAGCTTAATGTATGATAGAACAATACAAAAGTCTGATGGCAGCAGGGAAGAAGCTGTTCTTAAGTTGGTTAGTATGTGTTTTCAGACTTTTGTATCTTTTTCCTGATGGAAGAAGGTGGAAGACAGTATGCCCAGCGTGCGTGGGGTTCTTGCTTATGTTTTCCCAAGGCTGCAGGAAGTATAGACGATCAATCGATGGGAGACTGGTTTGAGTGATAGACTGGGCTACGTTCACAATCCTTTGTAGTTTCTTGTGGCCTTGGTCAGAGCAAGGGCATACCAATCTGTGATACAATCAGATAGGAAAAGGTGAAATTAGAGGGTATGCTGCAGACAGCTTGCAAGAAATTGCCTCGCTCTGGCACCATCTTTTTTCAGGAAAAGCATTTTAATTGAGCTTTTCTTTAGTGAGCATGAGGTTGTTTATAGTCAGGTACCAGATGTTCAGAAATTATCCTGTTTTTGATAATGCAGTTTAAATCTTTAACATGTTCTAGCCTTTTGAACATAGACCTTACGAAGTTACTATCTTCTCTGGGTGGCAGGTAGCTGTTCCTGCTCGGATACTATAGTGGTCCCATTGAAGTCTCTTCTATTTATAGCAATAAATTATTTTGCTGCTCCTAGTATTGGCGTTATTCACTTCCTGTGTTGCCAGGGAAATTGTTGCCAGTAACCCACTGAGAGTTCAGTGAAATCCCCAACTAATTCTTATCATGTAGTTTGAAATTCATTCCTCCCTCAATATTAAACCAAAGCCAGCAGGAAAATCCACCCAATAATAACTGTCCTTGACCTTGGCTGAAAGTCCCAGCAGCTCTTCAGAACTGGCCTTAAGGGAAAGATATTCAAAAATGTGTTGTTTCCAGTTAGATAATGTACTAAATATTATCTTGTCTCTAAATTATAACAGTTGATATTAAATGTTTGTTTCTAAACGATGTAGTGGTATATATGGGTGTTGTCAAGATGATGCATTACGGTAATTAACAATTTACAAGTCACTGCATTCCATCTGGATGACAAAATGATGTATCTAACATGATGTCTCCAAATATATTTTTAATATTATTGGAAGCATGTTACTGCCACTGACTAGCTTATCAGTTATGCTCGAGTGGAAATACAATTGCAGTCTTAAGCTGTACTGTAATTAAATGCAATTTGTGCTGCAGATGAATTCTTGAAACAGGATTAATTGAAGCATTATGGATTAATGCCTGACACATTGTTAAAATATCTCCTCCAGCACTAAAGTTGAACAATGCAAGAGGCTGAAGTGATAACAGGTCACATGCCAGTACATCGCTGGTTCATACTTTGCAGGATTTCTTTTCAAAACTAAGTTTTTGCCTTGGATGTAAGCTGCCTTCAGAAATGGGTGGCCATAAATCAAATTCAACAAAGGTGGTAATGCTTAACATTTAAAAGGAATCAAATTTGCTGAGTTGATCAAAGCAGATTACAGATTACAAAATACTAGTTTTGCCACCATTTTGTGTTGAGCTAGACCTAAACTTCATTAGAATCTTACAGCACAGAAGAAACCAACTGGCCCAGTGTGCCTTAACTCTCAGAAAGAGCTATCCATCTAGTCCCAACACCCCTTCCTGCCCCATATCCTTTTAACTTTTTCTCAACTCTACTGTCACCAACGTCACAGCTGAAACATCACCATTCTTGGCACCAAAAAAACTTCTCACCTAACATGTCCCTCCTTTTTGTTGAAGATTTTAACTTAATGTTCACTATTTGCAGACTCAGTGGTCAGCAGAAATATTACTTATTAGCAAACTACAAAATTTTGAATACTTCTTCAGATGTCCTCTTCACACCTCCAGTAAAGAGAGCCCCAATTTTCTGAGTGTCTTATTTTAAAAATCCTTCCATTCTTGGTATGACCTTAAATCAATTTCTTCCTTACATCATTCTGAAAATAGGGTGTCCAAAAGTGGATACTATATTTTAGCAATGGCCAAATTAATGGTTTCTGTTATAGTTTAGAATTACCTCTTTGCTTTTGAAATCAATGGAAATTAAAATCCAAAACAGGCTTTGACAACCTCTTCTGACAAGAAAATTGTGCTTCCAAATTAATAGTGGCCATTTTGCAATCCTAGTGTTCCTATTGAGAAAGCTCATATGATTTTTAAAATCTTTATTAACATATCCTCATATGTTTATAAATGTGTACATGAAACCCTAATGGTGCTAAATTGGGCTTAGTAGCCATTGTTTGGATGCCCTTTTGGAAAGGTGGGCAGGTGGAAAGGTGGGTAGGTGGGCAGGGTTCATAAGAGTACCATCTGTTGGAAAGAAGCACAGCAAACAGATCATTGTGCCAATCAGCTGATTTGATGCCACCAATGATAGTTTGGAACTGAACACTCCAGCCAACATCTTCTTATAATCTGACACAGTTGAAAGGTGTCAGCAGCAGGAGAGACCTCTCAACAATGTTATTTAAAGGCATTATATAATTATATGTTGTTGCTGTTGAATCTTCAATTATTTACACGTTAATTGCTTTTGTTATCTTCTGGCAGTTGCTACAAATCTACATTGATGTTTCAAATTGTAAAAGTCTAGAAGAAGTGTAGTACAGTGCTGAAGGACATTACGCTGACTTTAAGGCTTATGTAGAAATCATTTGCTTTTAGACATGGATGTACTAATAGGCATCCCCCTTGACATACTGTATGACTGAGAGAAGAACATAGGGCATGCAGAACAGAGCAAGCTGGGCAAAGCACATGGGACTGCAGCTAATTTCTTGAGATGGATAGAAAGCTGGTTAGCAGATAGGAAGCAAAGAGTTGGCATAAATGGTTTTTTTTCTGATTGGCAGTCAGTGACGAGTGAGGTTCCACAGGGATCTCAGCTGGGATCCAAACCGTTCACATTATATTTTAACGATTTGGAAGCGGGAACTGAATGGATTATCACCAAATTTGCAGATGGTTAGGTGGAAGGGTGAACTGTGAGGAGGATGCAGACATGCTTCAGCGTGGTTTGAACAGGCAGTGTGAGGGTATATGCAGTATAATCTGGATAAATGTGAGGTTATCCGCTTTGGTAGCAATAATAGGAAGACAGATTATTACTTGAATGGTGTAAATTAAGAGAGGTGGATACTCAAAGAGACCTTGGTGTCCTTGTGCATCAGTCGCTGAAAGTAAGTGCACAGGTACAGCTGGCAGTAAAGACGACAAATGGTATGTTGGCCTTCATAGCAAGAGGATTTGAGTATAGGGATAGGGATATTTTGCTGCAATTGTATAGGGTGTTGGTGAGGTCACATCTGGAATATTGCGTGCAGTTTAGGTGTCCTTATCTGAGAAAGAATGTCCTTGCTATAGAGGGAGTACAGCAAAGGTTTATCAGGCTGATTCCTGGAATAGCAAATTTGTCATATGAGGAGAGACTAAATTGGTTAGGATTATAGTCACTGGAGTTTAGGTGAGTGAGAGAGGATTTCATAGAATTCTAACAGGGTTAGACAGTGTAGGTTCAGAAAGAATGTTCCCGATGGTGGGGGAGTCCAGAACCAGCATCATAGTTTGAGGATAAAGGATAAACCTTTTAGAACAGAGGTGAGCAGAAATTTCTTCACCCAGAGGGCGATGAATGTGTGGAATTCACTACCAAAATGTAGTTGAAGGCAAAACATTGTCTGATTTCAAGAAGAAATTAGATATAGCTCTGGGGTTCAAGGCGTCAAGAGATATGGAAGGGGAATCAGGATATTGAATTCCATGGGCAACAACGATCAACAAGAATGGTGGAGCAGGCTCAAATGTCCGAAAGGCTACTCCTGCTTCTGGTTTCTATTTTTAGCTGCTAGAATAGGGAGGAACAGAACATGGAGAAAACATTTAGCTAAAGGCCATACATGCCCAGGATGTTCATGGCGCAATATTATTATTTGAGTCTAAGTGAGAAACAATGAGGGGAATATCTATGAATCAGTAAGGGTATCTTCACTGAAGTCTGGCACCTGCTGCAGACTTGGCTGAAATCTCAAGGAGAGCAAAGACTGTATTACCCATTGCTGTGAAAGTGACTGTGGTCATTAGCTTATATGAATCAGGCTCTTTGTAGGCTGATGTTGGATATATTAGCAACATCTCACAGTCTGCTCTCAACTACTGGAAGTAATTGGGGCTCCATATTCCAAGAGAACTAGCTACATTTCATTCCCTCTTGTTAGAGAGAACCAGGCAGACTGTGTTTTGATTGATTTCCCCAAGGTGCAGACTGCACACACATTATGCAATGGGTGCTGCATGTCAACTCTGTCCTATATCTAAACCAAAAGAGATTCCACATGTTAAATCTGCAACCAAGATGTGACTGTAGGTTGTGAATCATGCAGTCAATACCTGATGTCCTGGCAGCAGGCATGATGGCCACATTGTGCCAGCTGAATTTAGCCCAACATAACAACCAAAGGATAGCTAATGGATGGCAACGGCTATTCACTGATGACATGGACGTAACTCATTCACATGTATACAGAGTGGAAGCCAATTCTGCCACATGAGATGTGATGGAGCAGACCATACGAATGTTGAACTGATTTGAGTGATATACCGGTAACTGCAACCCAATTTCCCCATAACAACGATGTCAACCTTACCATCTCTCTCTCTCTCACTGACCATCACACCACTTACCTGGCCACAACAGAAAAATAAAAGTCACGCAAAATAATCACTCCAAATCAAATTTATAAATCAAGTCATTCCATATTGCATAAAAGCATAAACTAACCACACTTGAGCAAATCCTTAAAGCCTATCTTCCATGTGATTTTTTTTCTGCTCCTACGTAGTGGCAACAGCATGGAAAGCTGTTGACTTCCAGTGGAGCACTCTGTAAATGACCTTTGGGATTATTTCAAGCCACCATTAGCCCAAAAGGGTCAGCTTCAAACTGGCACCATCTCGGCCTTGAGGAACAGCTCCTTTGGATGGCTAGCTGACAGGAAATGTCTGGGGCACTGGTGGGGTTGGTGGAGAAATGCTTATGCTTCACAGTGCCACTACAATTCTACCGGGTTGCCAGCTCAGCAATTCAATGACTGGGTTCACAAGTGTTCTCATGAAACTGCCTACCAGCTCCATGCTGGAGACGATGTTCTCCAATCTCTGCACAGAGCTCTGTGCAAAGTTGGTGCTTTATTCCTCCTGCAGACTTTCTGGCAGGTTTTCCAATGCACCAAGCATTTTGTTGTGTACACTCATCAGCCTTCTTCTGTAGGTTGCCTCATTGAATTCCTCATCTGAGTCCTCTGCAGCAGATCACATGTGCAACCTCAACTTCTAAAAGCTGGTACTTGTGCTATCCTTGCTTGCTGCCAAATTGAAATGAACTTTTTATCAGCGACTCACCATGAGCAGATCCAGCCTGTAATTCTCCCTCTAAGACACGCACATGTCAGCATCTGCATTGGTGGCTGCGAACATAAATTCAAGTGATGATGCTGTCTCTTCATCATCATCTCTGCTTGGTGTTCTTCCACTGCTTGGTTAGATTACACATCTTGGATATTTTAAAGGAAAAAGGCAGAAGGGTAAGCAATATGAGCCCTGTGGGGACATCATAAACCAAAGTTACTGAATGATCCCCAAATGAAGAAATTACCAACAAGATTCCACTTTCTGTAGCTTTTCAACATACGTCAGAACAATTGTAAATTAAACATAAATTAATAGACAAATTATACTTCAAATAAAAAGGTAAATTTCACTTAGAGATACATTTCTTGCAAACATAATGATTTGCATCACCTGCAGTCCAAATGTGACACTGGATAGCTACACTGTTCCACAATATTCTGTTCTTTATTCATGCAGAGTAGATCAGGACTCCTGTCTGACAACAGTGGTCACCTTCAAGCTTCACAGGTATGATCATCATCTGCAAAATACACTTCCAATAATTCCCTTTCTCTGGAACACCACTTTCCTGATGGTTAATAGCTTTCCAAAATTTGTTTTTAACCAACTAACCAATCACACCTCAGTTCACATTATGGTCACTTCTCGGAAATTACACATTTATGTAGCATCTCCGAGCTATTCACACAACTTTCCAGGTTTTAGATCTTCCTACCCAGCTTGCACAGTACCTCAAGGGTTCCTTGTCTCCTTTTGTGCCAAAGAGACAAGTCGACATCTACAGTCATGGTTAGGGAACTGGAGAATTGCAAACATTCCTATTCAAGAAAAGGTACAAAGATAAACCAGCAACTACAGCCAGTCAATTTAACCTCGTGGTGGGAATGCCTTTAAAAACAATAAATTGGACAAGTGTGAACATACATACAAACAAAGAACAGGAATAGGCCAATGCGCCTCTTGAGTCTGCTTTGGCTGCTTTTCAATAACATAATGGCTGATCTGATTGTGGATATTCTCACCTATCCCTGGTAATCCTTCTTGGTCAAGAATCTCCCTCTGCCTTAAAAATATTCAATGACCCTGTATCCACCAGTCTCTGGAATAGAGAGTTCCAAAGAGTCAGAGAAAGATTTTCTCCTAACCTCGTCTTAAATGGAAGATCTAGTCTATCCACCCAAGGAGAAACATCCTTTCAGCATCCGGCCTACCAAGCCTTCTCATGATTTCATGTCATATGAATATTCTATGTTTCAAAAAGGTAACCTCTCATTCATCTGAACTCCAATGGTTATTACTAGTACTAATAAAACTGCAAAATTACTAAATTACTTGATTTTTAAAGATAAACATGTAAAATACTCACCAATCACTTACCTGTTTCCTTGTGCCCCACATCCTCAATCTCTGGATCCCACAGCCTCCTTCTCTTTCCCCATTTCAGGCCCCAGTCTTTTTTCTCCTCCTTCAATCCTTTCTTTTCTTCCAGAACACTTACCACTGCTGGTGATTGCTATATGTCTAATCAGAAACTTTCTCTCCTACATCTGCTGCTGATAGGCTCACTGTGGTTGACGAAGCAACCCCTTACAGAATCTTTAACTTCATTTACTTGTCTTATTGGCATTTGAACAAGGGCCACAAAAAGGTCTGGAAAAGCCTGTCATGGATTTTTCTATGATACACCATGTAGAATTCAAGAGGTGGTTATATTATGGCTTAGATCCTAACTTTGTTGAGTAAGACTGATAGATATCACAATAACATTTAAAAGTGATCAATGCTATGGAGCCACGATGTCCACAATGAAATGTTAACAGATTTGAAAAACACATCTCAACAGTGACAATAATGAAATCTGTACAAGTGTTTATTTATAAACATATCAATTATATTTCAAAAACCTACTAAAATTGAAGCTCAATGAAACTTTGCACAGATATTGGGACTATCTTTGCAAGCTAGTTAGGTCATTTGAGTTGGGAAATCTCCTGTCCCTAAAGATGCACTTTGGTAGAAAGCGCTCTGTCAGACTTGGTTTTTGCTGTGTCAGGTTTACCATCCTAGATGCGTATCAGAGGAGGCCAAAAGGCTGACTGAGCACTGAAACGGTTGATTCCATGGGTCATTATCCCAGTTGCTTAATTAAATTTTAAGCCCTCTAGCCCTTATCCTTCAAGCAGCCAACCATCTATAATGACATAATGATAGCCCTTTGAGAAATGTCAATGAACAGCTATTGTGGCTATTAGAATGGAGTTTTTTGTACTCATTGACAGAGGCAGCCTGTTTTTTTCCTAATATTTAAAGGGCAGGGGTTTTAATTAACTTTTCATCACAACAGTTCTACAAACTTTATCCCCTCTTCAAGAACATTTATGTCCACTCCAAAAAATTTGTGACTTCCACACGTTAGCTCTTTTCTTTTCTTACAGATGCTGCCAGACTTGCTGAAATTTTCCAGCATTTTCTCCCTTGGTTTGTACTCTCGCACTGCAGGTTAAAGCCCTTGCTATAGTAAAACTAGGCCTGTTTGACCTCAGCATTGAATTCAAATGTTCTTGCTGAGCTTGGAATTTCACACTCTGCCCTCTTTATCCTACCAGCAAAAATGGGATTTGATAGAAATAAGGGAGGGAATTCCACCAGGTCTCACCAGCCTCTTTTAAATGTCTGCTGAGTCTCCATAACTCCATGAAAATCCAGGCCATTGTGTATTTATTTATTTCCTTAATTTTATTTGATCATAAGTTTCTTCATGCTCTGCACTTTCCTTGATTCCAGGTAGGGGCATGCAATTTGCTCTCAGTCTTCAACCAATGTTGGGTCTCCAGGCAGTTTCTTGTAGAATAAAGGTTTATGATCAATAACTGATTACAGAAAAAAAAAGTAGTTCTATATTATGCACAAATGAATAGTCGAAAGGTCCCAAAATAGGTCTTTCTTCAACTGCTCTTTATTAAAAACAATACAAAAGGAATATATAATAGTAAATATATTGCTACTTTCATCGTTAGATGTCTTCTTGCAAGCAATTTAATCTGTAAGTGATACTTTCATTGGATTGATTGTATTCATGTAAATCAGTCCATTATACAGAGCAGAAATTTTTAAAAATCTACTCAAGTAAAGCAGATAAAAAATTCTCTTCCAGATGTGATAATAAGCACACGGCCGCAAGGAGTTTGGAATTCTCAAATTTTTTTTCCCCCCAAGTATCCCCATACTCTGTACCTTGCTAGATTAACAGCACAGGTTTGATATTAACTCCCAAGCTGCAACGAAGGGCAGTTCTCTGGCAGTTGCTAATAAAGTGACCCGGGCAATTGAACATTGATTTTTTTTCCCTTCTCACTCAGAACCTCTGAAGTGCTTGGCAACAAGCTTGTTATCAGCTATAGCTGTATAGGGAACTGTAGGTAGAAACTGTACAGCGCCTCATCACCCATTTGTTTCATTATTTTTAAATTGTTGTCCATGAAAGTTGATGACTCAGGAAATGCTCATTATCACTGTGCACGATTTACAAGTTGCAGCGATTTCAATTCTGCATCTGAATTAATACTTTACTCCAGCCGGGACTGAGCTACACAGATTTAAAATGCAAAGCAGTGCAGGAGAGGCAGCAGTGTAAATGAACAGATTAATTTTAAACAATTATTTTTCTTTCCAACCCCATAACAAGCAAATTTCAAAGATTGAAATCCAATTATGAACTGTAGAGTCCTTCAGCTACTTTAGGTGTAGCCTAATACTTATCCCAATAACTGCAGATCAGATAAAAGAACAAAAGAATTCTCCCCCACTGCAAACAAATAAATACACCAAGCTCAACTTCAGTTTTGTCTACTACTCCATTCTAAATATTGAAGCATTGCAGTTTCAGTCTAGCATGCTATCATAGATGACACCCTGATATCTGCAGGATTTGATAATATAACTCTATCGGAAAAACTCATTTGAATGCACAAACCTTTACTTTTAATTACTCTTTCCTTAATTCTTTTGGCAAATACAGATTTTGAATTGTCAAGGTATTTTACATGGCTGATTTCAACTTTACACTGTAAACTGAATGACACAGGAATGAGCCATGATTTGTTTACAATATGACTGAAATATAACTGCTCATTATTGTCTTTGATAAATTGGAATTGCTTGTGAATTAACTGGCTACCCAGATTAAAATTTTCCTGACCAAAAAAAGTCCAGATAATAAAGTTCGTAAAAGCCAGATGTGACAATTGATTGAGATCGGCCTGAGTAAAATGTCCTGTTCTTGTCTAAAGGAGGTAAACCCAAGTGAGGCTCACAAAACCATGTTGTTTAAATATAGCCCTGCTTCATTATGCTAGTGAGAACTATAGAATTGTAAACTAGCCCTCAAAAAACAAAATAAAGTGGAAGTTTTAAGCCTCTAAAATTATTAAGGAGTGACTTATTAATAAGTTTCCTCAGGATATCTGTCACTGTACTGCTATAACACCAATAAATTTCAGGAGGAACCCCATGTAATTAAGATCCCTGTTGAACATTTGCCTAAATTATGGCAACATTGCAAGGGAAAGCCTGAAGAAACTTGTCCTCATAGTGTACGGTCAAATTGAAACAGCAACAGGAAACAACATGGAATCAAACTTTAGAAAACTGATATGCAGTCAAAGTTTCAAATGAAAATTCAAAGATAGAAAACTACGATTCATAGAAAATTTCACAAGTTCTGCTGACAAAAATAAAGCCATATTAAAATTATACTTGTCTCCTATACTTTGACATTGTTCACTAAACGTTCCATTCTATTGAGTTTACGTTTGTTCTTTGGCATTGATTTTGCATACAATCCATTCTTGATCAGATGTTCCTTGCTGTGATGGATCTGAGCTCCATGTTGAAGCTGGAATGAGCACAAAGCTTGGAGAGGGCGTAGGATAACCTTTAGATTCAAAACAACAGAAATGACTATAATTCAGAAGTAATATTTATTGACTCCATTAGTGTTGTAATATGCCTTCAAGGTATAGCAGCATCACGTCGCTTGACCCTGTCTTGGTTTCACTTTTGTTTTTAGGAATACAAGCACAGGAGTAGGCCATTCAGCTCACTGAGCCTGTCCCACCATTCAATTAGATCATGACTGATCATCTACCTCAAAGTGACTTTCCCACACTATCTCCATATCCCTTGAAGTCATAGTTGCCAGAAATCTATTGATTTCTGCCTTGATTTTGCTCAATGACTGAGCATTCACAGCCATCTGGATAGAGAATTCCAAAAGTTCATTACCATCCGAGTGCAGATATTCGTCCTCATCTCAGTTTCAAATGACCTGCCCCTCATCCTTATTTATTTTATTTATTAGTGTCACAAGTAGGCTTACATTAACACTGCAATGAAGTTACTGTGAAAATCCCCGAGGTGCCACACTCTGGCACCTGTTCGAGCGCAGTGGGGGAGAATTTAGTGGGGCCACTGCAACTAACCAGCACATCTTTTGGACTGTGGAAGGAAACTGGAACACTTGGAGGAAATCCAGGCAGACATAAGGAGAATGTACAGACTCCGCATAGACAGTGACCCAACCATGAATCAAACCTGGGTCACTGGCACTGTGGGGCAGCAATGCTAACCAATGTACCACCGTGCTACCCACTAAGATTATGTTCCCTAATTTTGAGGTTGCATAAACTAGGATTGTTTTCACTGGAAAGATGGAGGCTGAGGGGAGATCTGATACCAGGTGGACAATGCATATCTCTTTAACCTGTGCTCACCGCTCTTTCCACTCGTCTGTACCTTTAAGACTTGATTAGTAGTAAAGACTCACATTCTAATCATTATTCTGTAAATTGAGTTTGTGTCTTTATATGTTTGTGAATAGAGCTCCCACTCGCCTGACGAAGGAGCAGGCTCTGAAAGCTAGTGGCTTTTGCTACCAACTAAACCTGTTGGACTTTAACCTGGTGTTGTCAGACTTCTTACCGGATGGATAGTCAGAGGTTTTTTCCCAGCGTGGAAGTGTCAATTACAAGGGTCACAGGTTTAAGGTGAGAGGGGGAACATTTAAGGGAGATGTGCAGGGAAGTTTTTCACGTAGAGTGTGATGGGTATGTGGAATGCACTGCCAGGTGAGGTGGTGCAAGCAGGCACATTTGCAACATTTAAGAGGCATCTGGATGGGTTCGTGGATAGGCAGGGAATAGAGGGATATGGATTGAAGATGGCAGAAGATTCTTTTTTAGCTTAGTTAGGGCATCATGATTGGAGCGCCGGAGGGCCTGCTTCTTTGCTATACTTCTCTTTGTTCTTAATTGTTCTTTAGATTCACCAGCTCAGGAAAATCTTATATAGATAAGAGTCACACTCTTCATTCTTCAAAACTCGAGGGAATATAGCCTCAGTCTCAACAACCTTCTTTATCAAACATCCTGCCATCCCAGGGATTAGTCTGGTGAACCTTCGTCCCATCCCTCTATAGCAAGTTCATCCCTCCTCAGATAAGGGGACCAAAACTATACACAATACTCAGCCAGAGCACACATTCACAGCCCTGCTGCTGATGTCTTCAAGTTTTCTATATCTTTATAGCTGTTCTTATGTGCCTAGGCTAAATATATGAACCCATAATGTGTCTACCTAATCCTTTGAGAAACTAGCCTTAGATCATTATAACAACATGGCAGACAGTAGAGATAGTATTCCTTCGGGTATTATTGATATTATGAGCCTCCCATGATTAAATAGCCAGATTAAAGGAAAAAAGGCCATTATCAAGTCTTAAAAGTGTAGTCACAGTTAAGGTGCATTGCAAAAAGTTAGTATGCAGATGGGTAAATAATTAGGAAAGCAAATTGAATGTTATTGTTTATTGTGAGGCGAATTGAATACAAAAGGAGAGAGGTCATGCTTCAGTTACACAGGGCAATGATGAGATCACTGCTGGAGTATTGTGTACAGTAATTGTCTCCTTTTTTAAGTAAGTATGTAAATACATTGGAAGCAGCTCAGACAAAATTTACTAAACTAACAATTGAAATGAAAGGGTTGTCTTATGAGGCTAGATTTGTATCTGCTGGAGTTTGAGAGAAAAAGAGGCAAAATGATTGAAACATGTAAGATCCTGAAGGGTCTTGACAGGGTGGATGGGAAAAGGATGTTTCTTCTTGACAGAATTGAGAACTAAGAAACACTACTTAAAAATAAGGGGTCACTCCACATCATCACTCATTTAAGACAGAGATGAGAAGATTTTTTTCTTGGAGGGTCATGAGTCTTTGGAATTATCTTCCTCAAAAAGCAGTAGAAGCAGAATCTTTGAATATTTTTAAGACAGAGGTAGATAGATTATTGATAAGCAAGAGATGAAAGTAGGTGAGAGTGTGGGGTTAAAGTTACAATCAGATTATCCAGGATGTTATTGAATGGTGGAGCAGGTCCAAGAGGCCGAACTCCTGCTCCAATTTTGTTTGTTTGTATGATAAACGTTGTCACCATTTTGCAAACAACAAAATTCTACACAAAATTAGATGAGTATTCAATCTGTTTTGGTGATGTTGGCCAGCACTTGGTAAACAAGAGTTAGCAGAAGTTTAAAGATGGCCATCCTCCAAATTGCAATCTTGGTCTCATTTAGAAATTTGAGCTGTGTATAAAAGAATAATCCAAAAACATCCTGGATAATCTGATTGTAACTTCAACTTCACACTCACACCCACTTTCACCCCTTGCTTATCAGTAATCTATCCACCTCGGCCTTAAAAATATTCAAATATTCTGCTTCCACTGCATTTTAAAGAAGATAATTCCAAAGACTCATTGTTAATGATTATTCACAGAAATAAACTGTTTTTGTTCATCATTGAGATTTCTTCACTGATCCCTTCAGCTTCTACATTGGACAATCTTCTTTTCCTTAATGACTTCAACCATCATTTCAATTCATCCTGCTCTCCTACCTCTGCATTCAATACCCTTTTATTCTTTCTAAATCTTTCCCACGTTGTTGACTCACCAATGCATTTTCCTGGTCAACCCCCTGACCTTGATATCTCATATGGTCTTGCTCATCCCATTATGTTAATTACAGATACGATCATCTCTAATCACTTCTTTGCATCACTCTCCACCCATATCCACTTTCCATGCCCCAGCTCTACTAACTTCTGCACCCATCTCTGGAAAATTCTATTCCCCAGCTCACTTACAACTGCACTTTCAAAAGCCCAACTATCTAGCCTCTGGTCCTCTGTATACAACATTTCTGCCACTATGATTTACTTAACCTTATCTCCATCTTTTATGTCCTCGTTCTCAATAAAGTCAAGATTCGTTCTCACTCTGGTCGTTCCCCCGGTATAGCCGTCATTACTGCTCCCTGAAGTCCAAAGGAAAAAAAAATGAAGGAATATAGTGGACAACTAATTTAGCCATTCACCGCCAAATCTGGCAGGATCACTCAAAAATATTAGGCGGGATTTTACAGCCTCGCTAGGGCGAAACCAGAAATTCCTGCCCAGGGTCAACAGAGATTTCTGTTGTCAGACCTTCACTCACATCAATTCTGTGGTGGGCCATTGTGTCCTACTCTTACCTGTTAAAGCTGTTCAGTATCCTAGCATCATCCTTGAATGTAAAGATACCCCCCCAGCTTCTTTTGTCTTCTGCAAATCTTCTTGTTAAACTCTTCTTCCTGGCACCCTGCCCTTTAACAACATGCAACAATCTTGTGAACTTTTCTGTCACTAAGATCGAGACCATCTAATCAGCTGCCTCTGCTGTACTCCTTCCTTCAATTAGCCACCTATTCAACCTGTCTTTATAAACTCGAGCTGCCCAAGCTCTAAACTCATAACTTTCTCTACAGTCTTTCCTATTTGCTCTCGAGTCCTCTCTGAGCTCATCTTGCCTGTAGGATCCTCAACCTCTTGTTCCCTTGATCCAATTCTCATTAAACTGCTGATCACTCAATTTCCCCTCCTGGCCCCCACGTTAGCTGATATTGTAAATGATTCTCTCTTCAGGTGTCATCCTCTTTCCTCTAACCATTATCCCTCTCCTCAAAAAAAAACCTTGACCCCATCATCTTCACAAACTCCCAGCACATCTCTAAGCTCCCTTTCCTCTCCAAAGTCCTTGAATGTGTTGTAGCCTCTCAAATCTGTTTACTTTCCTGGAACTTTGTGTTTCAATCTTACCAATCAGGTTTCTGTTCCTGCCACAGTAGCTAAACAGCTTTTACCAAATAACAGCCTATATGACTGTGACAAAGGCAAACTTTGCTCGCTTGTGCTTCTCAACCTGTCTGCTGCCTTTCACACAGTTGACAATATCATGCTACTCCAACAACGCTCCACTGTCAACTTAAAGTTTATTATTATTAAAGTTTATTTATTTATTAGTCACAAATAGGCTTACATTAACACTGCTGGGACAGCTGTCACATGGTTCCAAAATTATCCAGAGAATTATTTGCACATGCAAGCAAACCATTTCCTCTGCTGTCCCCAAAGGATTAATCATGCCCAGTTCTATTTTTCAACCACATGTTGCTCTTTGATGACACCATTTTGAAAAGATAGTATTAGTTTTCAGACCTATATTGATGATACCCAGCTCTGCCTCACCATCAACACTCTCACCTTCTCCGCTGTTGCTAATTTGTGAATGTACAATACTGGATGAGCAGGAATTTCCTCCAATTAAACATTGGGAAAATTGAAACCATAATTCATGGTTTCCACTCCAAACTGTGTTCTCCAGCTACTGATTCAATCCTTCTTCCTGGCAACAGTCTGAGATTAAGCCAGTCTGTTCACATTTTTGGTACTACATTTGAATCTTAGATGAACTTCTGATGGCATATTTATGCCAACACTAAGATCACATATCCTTACCACTAACTTCGCCAGGATCTCTGCTCACCTGCAACTGAAACCCTCATCTGTGCCTTCATTACTTCTAATCTCAGCTATTCCTGGCTGATCTGCCACATTCAACCCTCTATAAACATAAGGTAACCCAAAACTCAGTGTCTTAACTCTCAGGTTGTCTTGTTCTCTTATCATCCCTCTACTCATTGACCCACTTGGCTTCTGGTCAAGCAACATCTTGACTTTAAAGTTCTTATACTTGCTTTCAGATCCATCTATGTCTTCCCCCTGCCCACTCTCTTCGGTCTTCTCCAAGACCACAATTCTAAAACACCTGCATTCATCTTACAGCTTACAGAATTATTTATTTTATTAAGCTCAAATCAATTCAACGTACTTAATATCTCTGAGGCATTAAAGATGGTCTTTTGTGCATATCCATTTTAATTGCTCTGCCATTCATGTTTGTGCCCTCAGTTGCCTGTGCCCCAAGCTCTGGAAAAGCCTCCCACAACTTTCTGTCTCTTTACCTTACTTTCTTTCTTTAAGACATTCCTTAAAATGTACATAACTGACTAAGCTTTTGGGCATCTAACCTAATATCTCCTTATGCAGCTTGGTGTCATACTTTGTCATATAGTGCTCATGTGAAACACCGTGGGAACTTTCATTATATCAAAGGCACTATGAAGATACAAGTTTTATTATACCAGTCAGTCTGCTGCAGATTTGCTCACAGTGTATAAGAGGAAAATAAAGCTATGATTTTTCAATATTTTTTGTTCAAAATAGAATCAAAAAATGAAAGAAGGAAATGCTTAACTTTCCATAATGGTGAAAATATCCTGCAATGGCTGGTAGGTAGAAGCAATATGGGACTTGTGGAGGGGTACGTGGGCATAGAGAAAAAAGATGAGGCTTGCTATTTATCTGATATGTTTAATGAAATGTCCAAAATGCAGACTATTACTTCATAAATATTTACTCCAATGTCAGTTATAGCCCACCCCTACAAAAATACCAAGATTTTCATAAACTTCTGTGCATAGTTTATATGCAGCTTACAGAATTATTTATTTTATTAAGCTCTAATCAATTCAATGTACTTAATATCTCTGAGGTATTAAAGAATACCAGTCAACTTATTTTGTTCCTATCAGAATACCTTTACAGTTTCCAACATAACATGAATTGCCTGGAATTATGGCATCTTGTGACTTCTTACCTCATGAATGCAATGGTTCTTTTCCACTAGTGACAGTGCAAAGGCTGCACACTCCAGGGTAGAGAGACAAGTATTTGTTGGCTGAGTTCGGATTATGTATTGGCTTGATAAACTGGTTTTGAGTTGAACCTAAAAGCAATGAGGGGGATAGTGTTATTGTTTTTAAAGATATTTATTTTCTCATTAAAAAATTACACAAATAATCTGAGCAAAATGTAAGATCATATTCAAGGTTATGCCATGGCACAGGAGATAAAGGTACTGACTCATGTGCTTCTTAACTAAACAGGTAAGGAAGATTACCAATTCAACCTTTATGAAGTTAGTAGACCTTGGCTATGATGAGACTAGGTGTGCACAATTAAGCTAGGAAAGGAAGGAAACAAACAGACCATATTCCACTTCAGATGGCAATGATTGCGGATGAAAAGTGCAAAGCAAACACTAGGTTAGGACAGAAGAAGGATTCAGCTACAACGTCCCCAGCTTTTAGATGGGCTGCAGGCATTGCATGTCAATGTTTACACACAAAGAACAGCTTTCTGTAACCTGGCATGACTTGTAGTCAATGGCAGAGTAGTGTAATAAAGATATGATTTCTGTGCAACCAAAAACAGAAAAGAGTTAGAATGGGATTTCTCAAAAAGATCTCTTGGCTCTGTCTGCTTATTATGTACGAGTTAAATCTAGATTCTAACAGATTTTTGATTTTCTGTCATTATTTTGGGGACATAGAACACAAGTATGAATTTAAACATAAACCTGATAGACATTATGGTTTTTTTTTAAGAAAACAAACAGAAGTGAAAATACAGATTTATATTAAAGATACCAACAATAATGAATGAAGGTTAGAATATGTGTGCTGCAAATGGGAGAATCCAAGTAACTGTTGCTTAATAGCACAGTCGAAAGCATCTTCCATTACAATGCTGATGACTGACAGTGAATTAATGGGGCAGTGTTTAGCCAGGTTGAATTTGTTCTGCCTTTTGAGAACAGGACGAATCTGGTACATGTATTTTAACAACTTAGCTAGGAATGAGACTAGTTCTGGAGCACAAGTCTTCAGTATCAGGATGTTGTTGTGCCCCATTGCCTTTACTGTATCCAATTCACTGAACTGTTACATGGAGTGAATTGGATTGGTTAGACTAGAAGACTGGAATCCTGTGATGGTGGAACTTTAGGTGGAAGTCTAGATGGATAATTCACTCCAAATTTCTAACTGAAAATAGTTGTTAATATTTCAGTCTTGACTCACAAACTGGTGCTGGGCTCCACCATTGTTTAATCCGCTGAATGAAAAATCATTTGGGAAAAATGTGACAAGTATCAGTGATACTTTACTCATATAAACATCTTCGTTTTTAGTCATGATACTTCCACAACAAAATTAAAATCTAATCCCCACAAAAGTTAATGTCTCAACTGGCCTTTTATTATACACACAATACAATAAACGCACCTACACATTACAAACACTGTCAATAACACATACATAAATCATATTTTTCCAGGGGGGATGTATAAAGTGGCAGTAATTCAAAGTGACAGTTTAAGAGCTGTCTGTTTATAGATTCCATAGGGATTTTCAGTCATGCAATTGTTGTAAATGGATGTCACGAAACACTTTGGCTTTCTTCAAGCTGGCTACTTGTCCAAATCAAATTGGTGGCTTTAGTTAAAATTCCAATGAATTGAACCTCCAAGCTCTATAGATGTGTACTGCATTTCAAATGGTAAAACTTCAGGGTAGGTATTTCTGTTATGTGCAATCCAATCATGATGATCCAGATAGAAATCGTAAACGCTTTGGGAAGTGAATTTTTGTTGAGATTTTACTCAAAATTGATTTGCATTTTGCCAAATGCATAATTGATTATGAACCTCACAATTGGGCAGTGTCTTAAAACAATTTTACTTTAAAAATTACTTTGAGTACTAATTTGATGCATTTTGATTAAAGCAACTAAAAAACTTTTATCACAAAACTAAGCATTTTCATCAGTGTCTAATCCAGCACCTGTGATTAACACATATTAACACATATTTGCATGAGTCGCAAAAACCCAGCTTGCAGGTGCAGCAGGTGGTCAGGAAGGCGAATGGGATGCTGGCCTTCATAGTGAGGGGGATTGAATATAAAAGTAGGGAGGTCTTGCTGCAGCTGTATAGGGCATTGGTGAGGCCGCAGCTGGAGTACTGTGTGCAGTTTTGGGCGCCGCACCTGCGCAAAGATATTTTGGCCTTGGAGGAAGTGCAGAGGAGGTTTACTAGGCTGATACCAGAGTTGAGGGGGTTGAGCTATGAGGAGAGGCTGAATAAACTGGGCTTGTACTTGTTAGAGTTTAGAAGAATGAGGGGAGATCTCATTGAGACGTATAAGATGATGAATGGGATGGATAGGATAGAGGTGGAGAGACTCTTCCCGCTCAAAAAAGACAGTAGGACTAGGGGGCACAGCCTCAAGATAAAAGGGAGGCGGTTTAGAACGGAGTTGAGGAGGAACTTCTTCACTCAAAGGGTGGTGAATCTCTGGAATTCTCTGCCCGTTGAATTGGTGGAGGCTGCCTCGCTAAATATTTTTAAGACGCGGGTTGATGGGTTTTTGATAAGAGAGGGGATTAAGGGTTATGGGGAGAAAGCGGGAAAGTGGAACTGCGCAGCGACAGATCAGCCATGATCTTATTGAATGGCGGGGCAGGCTCGAAGGGCTAGATGGCCTACTCCTGCTCCTATTTCTTATGTTCTTAAATTAAAGAAAACTATTTCATAAAAAATAATAAACGTCATTTGCTGTTTTTACTGGAGGACAGCAGCAGGTTAAAAAAAATACATTCAAAAGATTCTAAATCCTGTCTATTAGTGTCTGTGCACCCAAAAGAAACAATGAAATTTGCAGAGTTCCCTCGCAGGACTGCCAACAAACATAATTAATAGAAACTCCCAATGGTGATTAATTCATCCTGAGAGCCTGGCCAGTTTTGTGGTGTGGCTGGCTTGTAGTGCAACAATTTGTGGCACAAAAGATTGTAGAATCTTTGTTTGCACTGAACATAATCTGCAGTTTTGTGACTTTATATGAATTACACTGAAAAGAATAATCCAACCAAACAAAAACTCAGTGGATAGAATTTTAAGAATGTTGAGGGATTGGTGCTCACCATCCCGAGAGTTGGACCCAGCACACAGCAGCCAACTCTCAAATTCTTATTGCCATTTAATACTCACTTGAGCATTGATTGACAGTGCATGGGACTTCTGTCAACCCTTGGAAGGAAAACTCGTCTGTGAGAGTTGTTGGCCAATCAGACAACCAGGTCAGGTACAGCGCTGTAGTGGCCAGAAGCAGCACTCTGCCTGGAAGAGGTCTGGGATCTTTGAAAAGATAAGTCCCAGGGTGGGAAGGTAAGGAACACTGGGGCAGGGATGGCATTTGACTCCTCAGGCCGTAGATGGGATGGGAGGGGGGGGGGGGCGGTCGCAATCATGGCATTGAGGGCGGGGGGGGGGGGGGGGGGGGGGGGGGGGGTTGGTCAGGTGTTGGGGGTGGTTGGGGTGATAGGGTCCCAACTCTGAGGAAACCTTCAAAGTGAACCATTCCCTAGCTGCCTTCCCACCTAAAATGGTTTAAAGTTTAAATGTAACTTTTCCACCTACCTACACTTTCTCTTGACAGCCTAAAACCCAAAGCTGGGTAGGATAAGCCCTTAAGTGGCCAAAATGTGGTTACCTAAGGGCCTTAATAAGTGAATGGACAGATTTCCTCCCCATCTGAGTTTGGGTAACAGGTTTGGGGGAAAACCGCCCATTCAATGTTATGCTCTCTCTCCCCAGAACCTGCCATGGGGTGGGGGGGTAAAATTCTACCCTACGCTTCAACTTTAATGGTATTGAAATCTAAAACACAAATATAATCCTAATCATCATAAATCAAAATATACTGCAGTTGAATTAATAGTAACTTAAGTAAAAGATCTGGAATTGACTTCTATAGTTCCCTCTCCCACAGGTGGGCTCCCAGAAAATTCCCTTTTGCCCCTGACCTTGTTACAATTTTATGTGGAGTGATCGAGGTCTAGGGCCAATTATTGGCCAAGCATTTAACGGTTGCTACCCTACCAGTTTCAGAGCTCAGGGACAAGGTTAAACTCAGTAGGTTACCCTGCTTGGGACTCAGGTGGGAAGGGGGCACCTCCCTCAAAGAATTCCTTTCCACTCCAAGTGTCACCTCCCCCCACTTTCCCCTGAAAAATCCTATCCCTAGACTCTATATTTTATAAGTCAAGAGGGATCTACAGAAAAGACCTATGATTGACCAGTGCTAAGTTTTACATATTGCTGAAGAAGTCATTCACTATTAATTTATCTGGTTCAGCTGGGACTTAACAAAACACTGGAGGCCAGGATGCCAAGTTAGTTGAAGATTACCGACCTCCAAGGAGATGCAAGTGGGTCCTACTGGGAGCAAGAAGGAATTGACTCTGGTCTAAGTGAGGACCAAATCTAGGCTCCTGAAGAAATTTCAAACATGAAATTTATTCGCTCCACTTTTTGGGTGCAGTGACCGTGATTTATTGCTGTGCCTGCAATTAAGGTGGGTAAGACACAGAATTTGCCTACCAATCTCTTTTTTGACAACTGCGTGGCCAGAATCAGATCCTGTGCAACCTAGACTCTATTTCTATCTGTTTTGCTGCTTCCCTAGGTGCATGCCTTGGAATGGAGCCAAATATCATTGGGAAGAAACCATGTGCTGCAGGCCAAACCAAAGAACTGTGTCTATTTTTCCTTTAAAAGAGAAATTGAAGCAATGCACTGCAGGCAACCAGGTAATTATTTGTCATGCAGGGAGAAGCTATGGCACGTCAGGCGAAGTAAAAAGCCATCCCCACCCGGTCCCCCAGCTCTAGTAACACTTGTCTTGAGAGGCTGAGGCCAGAAAGGAAGCCAGCTTTCCGGCGAGAAGCTCTCAAGACTACTCCTCTGACGGCAAGGGGACAGCTGGTAAGGATGATCAGTGTCCACAGCTTAACAGCCAGAAAATGCCACAAAACGTTTAATGACCTCTCTTGGCTGGTGAGAGAGAAAGCATTTGAACATCACATCTCTCACCCATTACACCAGGCACATTATTCATATACAAAGATATATAATCACCTACTTTCTGTTCTCAGCCTTCCAGGAGGAGGTTTTCCACAGCAGACGGGAAAGGCAGGTGATGCATAGAATGATCCTCTCATTACCCTTGAGCAGATGACCTGAAGGATTATGGATACTAGTGGCAATGCCAAGATGGAAAATTGTAAGTTGCTGCCTCATAAATCTTTTCCACTTACTACCCATCCCAGAAAAGTGCCATGAATGGAAAACTAACAATGGAGTAACTGTAGACTTTATGATTTCCTCCCCACACTCTTACCTCATTCGTAACCTCCCCAATGCTTTAAGATAGATAAGAACTGCCAGCTGCTCAGCCACAGTAGCCCCTGGTGGAAGGGCGAGGAGAGGAATTTCCTTAAAGATTGTCATTTGATGCAACAGTCACAGCTCCCAGTGCAGACATTAGCATTGCACATACACTAGAGGTTAGGACAAAGCAGGGATTTGCGCATGATGAATCACTAGGAATGATTGGGTTGCAGCTAGGCCCAGGGATGGTCAGTTTGTATGCAAACTCCTGGACAAGTAAGGGAACAGACGTGTTCTGCTATGGGGGACTTAGATGAAGACCTCAGTGGTATAGAAAAATTCCAATGAGAGTGCACACTGAAATACTTAGTGCACTTGTAGGGCGACAAATAGGCTCTTGTCACCAGATAGATGCTTTGGGGAGTCCAGTTCAACCTTGGCACAGGACATGAAACCCATTCTTTTCACCATGCAAACTCCTCTGTGGCAACACTGCCAAACTGACCCATAATGGGGCATCTGCTCATCACTAACTCAGCTTTCATTACTTCACAGGCAGCAGCCTCTCAATGAATCAGTTGTATAGTGAAAGCTCAAACTGAGGTCATGGGTTAACTGCCATAGGCATGCAGAATCAAGCTTCTGCCATCAAGCACAGACACTGTAACTGTGGAGGTGAATGCCAATGCTTAACAATGCCTGAAGGCTTTCATACTCCAGCAGATTCCTAACATCGTTGGGGCACTGTCCTTTTGTGAGGCGATACTGCCTCCATGCAGCATGAATTGTAGTGATGTAAACAGCAAAATCTTGGATGTAGGAACTTGATTTCTCCACAGCACTGTGGCCCTTTGTGATTGAAGGCCATCTGACCTAAAGTGGTGAGACAGTGGAACAGGGAAATGAACCACTTGTGGAAGTGTCACTCAACAGCCATCCTGTTGTCTATTTTAGAAGCCTAAGGAAATTGTAGACTGTCACAGACTAAAAGCATTGTGAATACTGCCAGAATAGCAGACATTCACTGACATGAATTTTTTGATGTGGTCACACACCAACTGCACATTGATTGACTGACAGCCCAAGTGGTTGCGATATCTCTCTCCATTGATATGGGGGAACCTACAGAGCAACATGCTTGCAGTCAATGGTGTCCTGCCCCATTGGGAAGGCTGCTATCCTGGTGAACCATGTTCCATTTCATCCTGATCTTCCCTCTTCAGGGACAAGAGTATAAACTTCCTCTTATCTTGTAAAGGACTTCTGTCACAGGGTTTTGGTATGACCACATCGGAAATACTGCAGACAGTTTTGGTATCCACATCTATGAAAGGATATACTCACATTCCAGATGGTATGGCAAAGATTCATTAAACTGATCCTTGGGATGAGGAGTTTGTCCTCTAATGAGAAACTGAATAAATTGGGCTTCAATTCTCTGGAATTCAGAAGGATGCTTGATAGGGTAGGCAGTGAAAGATTGTTTGTGTTGGTAGGAAAGTGTAAAACACAATCCCAGGATAAGTGACTGATCATTTAGGACTGAAATGTGGTGAAATGATTTCGTTCAGGTGAATATCTGCAATTCTCCACCAACTTTGAATCCTCCACCAAAAAGAGTAGTGGATGTATGAATACATTAAAATACATTTAAGGGTGAGATAGACATATGCAGGGCAATGATATTTTCTGCCATTTTGAAGTCAAAAAAATCTCCAAACTTCTCCAGCAACTCACCATTGTGCTTCCGCCAACTTTGCCTCAGCACAAGCAAGACAAAAGAACTTCAGCTGCAATTTGTTAATGGGTCCTTTTTAAACAGCAGCACAACAGGGCCCATCTTGCATCTAATGCTTATTGTTTCAGGACTAACACAGGGGTCGCCAACACATTTATTGATGAACTTTTGTACTTTTGCATTGCGTCAGCAAGTTGACATCAGTGCTCTGATTGCCCACATGCAGTGATTTCAGGCACAGATAGAGGATGCACTCGTTGACCTTGGCAGCGGGAATTAAAGTTAACAACTAGGAGTAGGTATATAGCCCATGCTCCACCACACCATGATGTGCTGGTGTTAGACTAGGGTAAACATCGTAAAATGTCTCACAATTCCAGATTGAAGTCCAACAGGTTTATTTGGTAGCACAAGCCACTAGCTTTCAGAGTGCTGCCCCTTCATCAGGTGAGTGGGAGTTCTGTTCACAAGCAGGGCGTATAAAGACAAACTCAATTTACAAAATAATGGTTGGAATGCGACTCTTTATAGCTAATCAAGTCTTAAATGTACAGACAATGTGAGTGGAGAGAGGGTTAAGCACAGGTTAAAGAGATGTGTATTGTCTCCAGCGAGGACAATATGTATTGTCTCCAGTCCTGGATGGAGACAATACACATCTCTTTAACCTGAGCTTAACTCTCTCACCACTCACATTGTCTGTACCTTTAAGACTTGATTATCAGTTAAAGACTCCCATTCCAACCATTATTTTGTAAATTGAGTTTGTATCTTTATATGCCGTTTGTAAACAGAGCTCTCAGGGCAGCGCTCCAAAAGCTAGCGGCTTGTGCTACCAAATAAACCTGTTGGACTTTAACCTAGTGTTGTGAGACTTCTAACTGTGTTCACTACACTATCACAGAGGTAGTTTAAACTTATACCTCTCTGACTTTATGCAATGATATTACAAAAACAGAAATAAGTACTATCATGTTTGGCATGTGGTCTTATTACTAACTATCAGTTGCAATCAAACTTTTCACTTCAGTTCTGTCTCATATTGCCAATTTTCAAATATAATCATATTTACAGCACAAATAAGTCACAGAAATAGAAATTTAGACTGAGAAGCAAATCATTAACTTATACTACTTCATTTCTGTTCTGGGAACTGAGTGAAGGAGATAATCAGTCTGACTCCTACTCTTGAATCAATTATATTAATCAAAGATCACTGAATAACAAAAAAAAACTACTCTGAACCCCACTGGAGAAATGTAAATCTTTACTCACAGAACTTCAGAAATTTTTGAAGGCAATTGACTGCTAGGTTCTGGCCTGATGCACATGAAAACAAATTGTGTGTTAAAAAGGTTATATTAACTGAATTTAAAAAAAAGACATTACAAAATTATTTTAAAGTCAATCCTCTTTCTTAGGGGGCAGTATTTTCAGCCCACAATTGGGCTGCGGTTGGGAATACAGCCAGGAGGCACATATAATAAGGCCTGCTGCCATGACAATTTCCCGGCTCCATCCCATCTTTGGGTCATTTTGTGGATACTAAATTGAGGGACGGTGCAGTAAGGCTACTAATGTGCATGCAGCAGGAGCCAACATGGCTCACGAAGAGACGATAGGGTCCAATTAAAGAACATAAGAAATAGGAGCAGGAGTAGGCCATCTAGCCCTTCGAGCCTGCCCCGCCATTCAATAAGATCATGGCTGATCTGTCGCTGCTCAGTTCCACTTTCCCGCCCTCTCCCCATAACCCTTAATCCCCTCGCTTATCAAAAACCCATCAACCCGCGTCTTAAAAATATTTAGCGAGGCAGCCTCCACCACTTCAACGGGCAGAGAATTCCAGAGATTCACCACCCTTTGAGTGAAGAAGTTCCTCCTCAACTCCGTTCTAAACCGCACCCCCCTTTATCTTGAGGCTGTGCCCCCTAGTCCTACTGTCCTTTCTGAGCAGGAAGAGTCTCTCCACCTCTATCCTATCCATCCCATTCATCATCTTATATGTCTCAATGAGATCTCCCCTCATTCTTCTAAACTCTAACGAGTACAAGCCCAGTTTATTCAGCCTCTCCTCATAGCTCAACCCCCTCAACTCCGGCATCAGCCTAGTAAACCTCCTCTGCACTCCCTCCAAGGCCAAAATATCCTTGCGCAAGTGCAGCGACCAAAACTGCACACAGTACTCTAGCTGCAGCCTCACCAATGCCCTATACAGCTGCAGCAAGACCTCCCTACTTTTATATTCAATCCCCCTCGCTATGAAGGCCAGCATCCCATTCGCCTTCCTGACCACCTGCTGCACCTGCAGGCTGGGTTTTTGTGACTCATGCACAAGGACCCCGAGGTCCCTCTGCACCGTCGCCTGCTGCAGTTTTTCGCCACGTAAGTAATAGTCCTTCCTACCATTATTCCTACCAAAGTGGACCACCTCGCACTTGCCAACATTAAATTCCATTTGCCAGTTCCTGGCCCATTCGCCCAGCCTATCTAGATCCTTCTACAGACTCTCCACACCCTCCGTGCAATTTGCCGTTCCACCAATCTTGGTGTCATCAGCAAATTTCGACACCATACACTTGGTTCCCTCCTCCAGATCATCTATATAAATGGTAAATAGCTGAGGCCCCAGCACCGACCCCCGGGGCACTCCACTAGTCACCAAACGCCAATCCGAATAGCACCCATTAACCCCCACTCTCTGCCTCCTATTTGACAACCAATCCTCTATCCACGCTAACATCCTACCCCCAACTCCATGCCCCCTTACCTTCTGCAATAACCTCTTGTGAGGTACCTTGTCAAACGCCTTCTGAAAATCAAGAAAGACCACATCCACCGGCTTTCCTCTATCCACCGCCCTAGACACATCCTCATAGAACTCCTATAAATTTGTCAGACACGACTTCCCCTTAACGAAACCGTGCTGCGTCTGCTCTATCAAGCAATTCCCCTCAAGATGCCTCGCTATTTCCTCCTAGATGACGGATTCTAACATTTTACCTACAACAGACGTTAAACTAACCGGCCTATAATTCCCTGCCTTTTGCCTGCCACCCTTCTTAAACAACGGCGTAACATTAGCCGTTCTCCAATCTTCCGGCACTTCCCCGGAATCCAGCGACGTTTGGAAAATAACCACCAAGGCATCCACTATCACCTCTGCCATTTCTTTCAGAACCCTCGGATGCATTCCATCAGGTCCTGGGGACTTGTCCACAATCAGTCCCTCCAGTCTGTCAAGCACCGCCTCTCTAGTAACAGTAATATCATTGAGGCTGACTGGCTACAGGCCCTCACAGCCAGTTTAGGTATCTTGAGGCAACTTTGCAGGAGGAGGCCAAGGCAGGGTAGCAGCGCTTCAAGTGGGCCTAAACGTGTTCCCAATCCTAGGTGCTGCAGAAACCACAGGGTTGTACTTCACCCCACAGCAAGATCCATTTTAAAATTTAAAATTTAAATTTAATAAAGTTAGAGAGAAAGTGCCTCCATTTTTAAAATGTCCTATCCCTTAATTATACTGTTCATCCTGCTGCTCCTTTCCAGCCAGAAGACCTTTGATTGGTCCTCCAGCTTCAACTGCCTGCCCAGCGCGCCATCCCCACTGGCAAAGTGATGTCACACAAAAATCAGGGCCAGCGAGTGTCTCTCCTCTGGAGGACAGACTGAGGACCTGCAAACAGTTCCAACTTCAGTTTCTTGCTCCACCAGAAGGAAAACATAAGAACATAAGAACATAAGAAATAGGAGCAGGAGTATTTCTTATGTTCTTATGTTCTTATGTTTTCCTTCTGGTGGAGCAAGAAACTGAAGTTGGAACTGTCCCTACCAACATAGTCATAAGGGCACAATAGGAGGCCATAGAGCAATCCAGTCAGACTTATTTCCTTGCTCTATCCTTGTCACTTTGCAGTTTTTTTCCCATCAAGTACCTATCCAATTTTCTTTGAAATTGCTGATCATTTCCTTTTCAAACACCCTTATATGCCACGAATTCCATGGAAGGAATGCTCATGACACGTTCAAACAGGTTGATAATCAGCATCCTAGTTCATCAAACATTTCCACACTATTCTCCAAAGGGAAAAACGTGTGTGAGTATACAAAACAAATAAACAACATAAATTAACAGCCCTAAATGGTTCCTGCAAGATTTATTCATATAAACATGTAGATTCAGCACTGCTACACAGTGGAGAGTTCATGGTGAGATGGTAATTTGTTTTGATTTTTGTGAGGCTAGTGGAGCAATGGTGCAAATTATTGAGAAATTTTTCATGAGCCAAATCTCATGGGGTGGGATTTTCTGGTCACACTTGCCCTGAAACCAGAAAATCCCACCTGAGGTCAATAGACCTTTCCATGGTCCGCCCTCACCCGTTCCATTTTTCATGGTGGGCAGAACAGGAAAATTCACCCCATGGAATATCTACACTGTCTCAAATTCAATAACCATGAACTCAACATTTACTTTGCCGCAATGTCTGTGCCATTATCACCATCCCCTTCAAACAGAACAATTGGATGTCTAAAATTGTTGTGTAATGGGTAGAAAAGCTGGAATATGGTGAGTGCATTATTAAGGTTATCTTCATTTTAACTGCCACTTTGGATTTGCATAAATTCAATGTGCATTCCTGATTAGATTTAACAAACTAAGTGGGTTCCAGCAATGCCTGGACTTATGCTGTGAAACAACATGACACATTAAACTAAATTTAAAAGCTTTGCCCTACATATAGACCACAGCAATTGTTTCAGCTTCATAGCCACATCAGCACAAACCAAAAAGTATAAATCCAATGTATGACATGCTTGACCGAGAGATTAGCCTGCTGATAGAAGAGAAAGCTCAAAGCAGTCACAATAGGGGGTAAACTGAGAAATTATATGAGATATCCATAGGCTATCTAGCAGGTTGTGAGGCCATGCCACTAAATTAAATCTCACAATTCCACCCATACTTGTAGCTTCTGAAGCATTGAAGATAAGGGGAGGTATTTTCAGCATATATACACACTTCGATTTATTAGCACGATAACTATTGTTAAACATTTTAGCATTTCATACAAATCAAAAGAGGAACAATAAACTCAAATTAGACCTCTAACAACCAGCTAATGAATTACATACTTGCTCATAACATCTCACTTTCAATGTTTAAACTTATTTACTTGATTCTTATGGATAAAAAAAACTGCTGACTTGGAGGCCAATTTATAAAAGTGGGCCAACAAGTGATTGAATGGATCAAGAAGAACATTAGCACATATAAGTATTAATTTGTTTCAAGTAATCACTCTTTCTCCAAGACCACGACCCCTTCCAGACACCAAATAGCAGATCTATTTTGTTATTTTAAATGAGAAGTAACGTTTTCGTATCTACAGATATTTGAAGAATAAAGATAAACGTGACCAATGCAAATGACTCACCATTTACAGCACAATGTCACTATGTGACTTTTATTTCTTTATCTACCAAGTAGAATTGTTAAGGAAGCAAAGGACCAGCAATGCTTAACATTTCATATTTCTTCTGTCAAAAAAAAGGCCCTGAACATAAAACGGAGCTTTTACTAAAGTATTTTGACAACCAGGTCAATGTTGAGGGAATACATTTGCTTCAGATCGCACAGCAGCATAGATTCTTCAGACAGCCTTAAAGTTACTCATATTCTGAAACCGCATACATTTAAAAAAAATGACAGAAATCTTATGAATCTTTTATGTAGCAGAATTCCTTAAATAATTAATCAGAAGAGTAAAAGCGAAGCTAGAATATTTAGCCGAAGACTGGAATATTGGGTCAAGGAGGAGAGGAGAAAGAAATGAATTGCCTATTTTTTCTGAATTATTTAACTTTCAATAGATGTGAACATCACATTCTTCTACAATAATTTTTGGATCGATGTGGCACTGACAGAAGCAGCAAGAAAGGAAACAAATATTAACTGTAAAACATTTAGAAAAATGTTTCACAATACATTCAGCTGAAGTTTAACTATCAAACACTGAAATATTTGAAGTCACAAGGTTGATTTTGAAATGCATTTATGTTTGCTAATTCCACAAAGGTTAATACATAAAGGAATTGTGCTTTTATTCACAGCCTACATTTGATGCTTAGTTATTCATGGATGTTAGAAATTTTTAAATTGGAGCCCTATGGTGCTTCCAAAAATGACTACACTGTAAATAAGTTTCTGATTTGCACCTCTGGGAAAAGGGCTAGAGATTAATCCAGCTTGATACCCGATCTTCAAAGAAAAGCTGGAATTCCCAATGAAAGTACACAGATCTAGCCGCTTACCAGAATCAGGAGGCTTTACTTAAACTAATATATCAAAGAAAGGAGAAACTAAGTACAAGTGAGCAATGATTTCAGCTCTGTCCTATCAACATGCTCATTCATACAACTAAGAAAATACAAATTAAAATTGAAATGACAGTGTGCTGTAGTAAGTGGTTTCAATTCAATATGGTCTACATTTAATATGTCAGAACTTTTATTCTGTTATTACTAAAAGACATAGCACTGTAACATCTGAAGCTGCTATTGCTACAACAAATAATTGTCCTGTTTTTTCTTAATCCCCAACTGTGTCAATTAAAGACCAGTGTGATGATTTTCATGCCAAGCTCAGTGGCTTGGCATCAAGTATCCTTAGGATTTAATCCTGGAAGTGCTAAGTGAGAATCCTGCTTGCAAGCTTACGAAAATGTTAAGAATGTGATTCATAGATTGAAAGATGAATGCTTCAGAACGTAAATTCGTTAAAAAATAAAGTTTTTTTTATTTTTAGGAGCAAGATAGATTAAAGCAGATCACATCTAACACCAAAACTGAACAAGTTTCACTTCAGATGCAAGATACTTCAGAGAATTATTTATTTTATTTTGAACATCATATATAGAGACCATCAGTTTCCAGGCCTATATCACATCCTAAAGGATTTTGCGTGGGCACTGCTGCTACTTTTCCAGTCCTTTTGAGATACCTGCTGTAGGTTGCCCAAGTTCCCGAAGGAGGCAGATGTGCAGAGATCAGTGCTGCCCAGTAAACTATGATCTAAGTCTCAGGTTTGAGATCCTCAAATACCTTTTATCTAGTCAGTTGAAAGCTGAGCTGACATACTGGAGGCAATGATGTATTTAATTGCCTGTGTCTTCCTTCATCAAGTGGTGGTAGCCAAGATCCTCCAACTCAAGTGGCAAGAAAGTTGGTCCCACAGCAGCAACTTTTACCAAGCCACGTTTCTCAGCATCAAGGCACTAATCACTCAAACCAGCACGGCTGGGCAGGGCACATCATTCTTATGGCTGATACCAGACTCCTAAAGGAAAATGCCCTTTTCAAAGCTCATGTGCAGCTGTAGACCCCCAGGAGTGGAAATTAACATTTTAGGGATGCCCTCAAAGCATGCCTGAAGAGTCAAACTGAGAAGGAATTTATGTGAAGATGCACAGCTGTGATGAGGGGTTATCAAGTAGAAAGTTATTTTCCTATTAAGAAGAGCTTAAAGAATTTAAAGGGGTTCTTTTTTTTAGAAAGGCCAGACTCAGTTCACAATTCCTAACTCCACATTCTGGTATGTACAGACTTGTGTCATTTACAGTAATAGGAGAATCACTAATTAATGATCTGGATGTGAATATAGAAGGTATGATAAGTAAATTCACAGATGCCACAAAAATTGGTGGTGTGGTAAATAGCAAAGCCTTAGATTACAGGATGATATAGGTCGGTTAGATGGGCAGACCAGTGGCAAATGGAATTTAACCCTGAAAAGTGAGAGATAATGTACTTTGGGAGGGCTAAAAAGGCAAGGGAACATCCAATGAATGGTTAGATCTGAGGAAGTGCAGAGGATCAGAGGGTCCTTGGTGTGCCTGTCCATAGGACAGGCGTGACTTGGTGTGACTTCCCCGGGAATTATAGACCGGTGAGTCTTACTTCTGTTGTGGGCAAAGTTTTAGAAAAAATTATTAGGGATAGGATTTATAGTTATTTAGAGAGTAATGAATTGATTGGAGATAGTCAGCACGGTTTTGTGAAGGGTAGGTCGTGCCTTACTAACTTTATTGAGTTTTTTGAGAAAGTGACCAAAGAGGTGGATGGGGGTAAGGCAGTTGACGTGGTATATATGGACTTTAGTAAGGCGTTTGATAAGGTTCACCATGGAAGGCTTCTGCAGAAAATGCAGATGTATGGGATTGAGGGTGATTTAGTTAATTGGATCAGGAATTGGCTAGCAGATAGGAGACAGAGGGTGGTGGTTGATGGTAAGTATTCGTCATGGAGTTCGGTTACAAGTAGTGTGCCTCAGGGATCTGTTTTGGGGCCACTGCTGTTTGTAATTTTTATAAATGATCTGGATGAGGGTATAGTTGGGTGGATCAGTAAATTTGCTGATGACACCAAAGTCGGAGGAGTGGTAGATAGTGAAGAGGGGTGTCATAGTTTACAGAGAGACTTGGACAAGTTACAGAGCTGGGCCGAGAGGTGGCAGATGGAGTTTAATGCAGAAAAGTGTGAGGTAATTCACTTTGGCAGGAATAACAGATGTGTAGAGTATAGGGCTAACGGTAGGACTCTGAATAGTGTTGATGAACAGAGGGATCTAGGTGTATGTGTACATAGATCCCTGAAAGTTGGGAATCAAGTAGATAAGGTTGTTAAGAAGGCATACGGTGTCTTGGCGTTTATTGGTAGGGGGATTGAATTTAGGAGCCGCAACGTCATGTTGCAACTGTACAAAACTCTGGTGCATCTGCACTTGGAGTATTGTGTGCAGTTCTGGTCCCCACATTATAGGAAGGATGTGGAGGCATTGGAGAGGGTGCAGAGGAGGTTTACCAGGATGTTGCCTGGTATGGAGGGAAGGTCCTATGAGGAGAGACTGAGGGATTTGAGGTTGTTTTCGTTAGAAGGCAGCTAAGAGGGGACCTTATTGAAACATACAGATGATTAGAGGTTTAGATAGGGTGGACAGTGATAGCCGTTTTCCTCGGATGGAGAAAGCTAGCACGAGGGGGCATAGCATTAAATTAAGGGGTGGTAGTTATAGGACGGATGTCAGAGGTAGGTTCTTTACCCAGAGGGTGGTGAGGGATTGGAATGCCCTGCCTGCTGCAGTTGTAGATGCGCTAGTTTGGGGGCGTTTAAGAGATCCGTGGATAGGTTTATGGATGGAAAGGGATCAGTTTAGGTTAGAGGGTCATTGCTTTTTTAATTGGTCGGTGCAACATCGTGGGCCGTAGGGCCTGTTCTGCGCTGTAATGTTCTATGTTCTATAGAACTCTGAAGACAGCAGGTCAGATAGACAAAGCAGTCAAGAAGGCATTTGGGATACTTGCCTTTATTAACTAAGGCAGTTATTTAATATTGCAGGCCACTTCCGTTGTCCATTTTCATCAGGCTGGGAGTTGTGGTCACACTATTTAAAGTGACGTTGTGTTCACTACTTAAATGCCTGCTCCAAAATAGTTTTCCCTTAGGTTTCTATTTTGTCAGGGTGGGTGGGTTCCTGAAAGCTGTAGAAACCATGTCAGACAAGTCAGTTTATGAACCCTTAGGAGAAGTCTGATGTGGAGCCAGGAACATATGTCAGAAAGGTTTAAAGGCTCTTACCAATGTCAAATGGCATAATTAAATGCTGTTTGAAAGGTTGAATATGTATTAATGCAGTGAATTATCACAGGTCTTTGTCTTTAAAAGGTAAGAGACCATTACATTGACTGGCACTGAGTAGGGGTTCAGATGCACTAAATACTGTATCCAGTGGATAGATTCTGCATTCAGTTGTATAAAGAATCAGATATTAATACTATAGGGAAAACTGTGGGTTGCTTTTCACACTGATTTAATGTCCTGACGTCTGCTGAGCCTTTGAAGGAACCTTCCAGTAAATACTGAGCCAATGCACCGTATAATAATACTGACAAATCTTTGAATTGCTCATTTAAAAATAAAAAAAGCCATTTAAAGTCCCCTTGGAAAAAACTGCCCACCTTACAATCTCATAGAACCGTCAATCAAATACAGCCTTTCACACACCCACTGAAAAAAAACTGTAAGCCACTTAACATTTTTAATCTTGTATAAATAAATTACGATATTGAAAAATGACTTAACAGAAGCTGAATCCTAAAACAAGCTCATAATACTGTCAATCAAACAAAGGTAGCAATCCCCCTATTTCCACAGGGTTTAATCAATCAAGGGCGGCATGGTGGTACAGTGGTTAGCACTGCTGCCTCGCAGTGCCAGGGATCCGGGTTCGATTCTTGGCTTGGGTCACTGTCTGTGTGGAGTTTGCACATTCTCCCCGTGTCTGCGTGGGTTTCCTCTGGATGCTCCGGTTTCTTCCCACAGTCCAAAGATGTGCGAGTTAGATGGATTGATCATGCTAAATTGCCCCTTAGTGTTAGAGGGATTAGCTAGGTTAAATGCATAGCGTTATGGCCTGGATAGGGCCTGGGTGGGATGCAAATTCGATGGACCAAATGGCCTTCTTTTGCACTGTAGAATTCTATGATTAGAGAATCTTGGAGCTCAGCCAGGCATTAATCATGAGATTCCATCTCACAGCTATATCAACAAAGCAGGCTGAACAAATAAAGGCAAAATACAGTGGATGCTAAAATCTGAAACAAAAACAGAAAATGCTGGAAAATTTCAGCAAGTGTGACAGCATCTGTGGACAGAGAACAGAGCCAATGCTGAGTCAGCATTTTCTGTTTTTGTTTCAGGCTGAACAGATGGTCTTGCTATTTTTCTCATAATTTCTGGAGCATTTCAAAAACTTGCTGGTATTATCATGTGTCTCTTTGGTTCTATACCTCGTGGAAACTGGAAGATTGGGCATGGTGGATGCATAACGGGTATGTAAAAAGCATAGAGCATTTAAGTGGTACGGTGGGGTGGAGGGATCATGAAAGGGGTATGCTGGGTGGAAGGGGGATGGAAAGTGTATAAAAGTGCATGGAGTATGTTCAGTGGCGGATGGGCATAGGGATCTAACAACTATGACTGGAACTGGGCTAATGTCCCAGACAGTGGAAGAGGGCCTTATAATTTGCTCATCTTTATTCACCAACCTCTATGGCTGTTTTGGGACTTCTTCACGAGATGCAAGCCCTGACTTAGCCCACTTCCACCTCATCTGGTTGAAAATATCTTTTGAATGGATTGACTTTCTAACACAGCATCTGGAAATGACCCAACTTTTAGTTCCTATTGCTGAGAGGAAAATTTGGCCCAATGTTTCAGGTCAAATGTTTCTTCATGTTTCTATCTCCACAGCTTCTGTTTGACCTGATGTACACATTTTCTGGGTTCATTTTCATACTGAAATTGGTTTCAGGTAGTTATAGCTTTTAGACCTAATTAATGTCCCTCATTGCCAAACAGTCGTAGCAAAACACCAATTTTATGCACATGATTCAGTGGCCTTGATTTTACCAACACAGTCGCACTGAAATCAGGGCAGGGGAGGCTCGCAGATGGCATTGCCTGTTGGCCTCGGGCACGCTCTTATGAGCCTCAGGCAGCCATGCCAGTAAAATCAGGGGCAGTAAGTTTGATTATGGAGTAAAGCTAACAATGACAGTTACAGAGCTGTCACCTGCATTACAGAAGCCATGTATTACGGCAAAGCTCCTGAGGTCATATACTAAATATTTATGATGGTATAAAGTGGGCCAATGCTTTAGAATCCACTTTGGCTGAAGTGAATAGTTCAGTTCATCATGTGATGTTAAACAAGATGCTTCTCATTAAATTGATGAAGTGATAAAGCAATACAACCTGACAGCCTTATGTAAAAACCAAGCACAAGGTATTATCGGTATTGCCCCTCTCTCTTCAGGTTTTTACGCATGGGTTAGCATAAAAAATATATTTCACTGTTATTTTCTCAAATGCAGAAATGCTCCTCTGAAGTTACTCTAGATGGATCTACCACCATCATTACCTCCACCACTGAAGATAGGTCGAGGTAACTTTTTTTGGCCTGTTTATTAGTATCTCAAATAATGGATGGATTTCAATGAAACTTGGGATACAGAGAAAATGGCCGAAGGAAGATTTATTATTTTGTGGCAGTGATTAGAATTTGTAACTTTTCAAGCAATCTATTAACATTGGGAGTTAGGACAAATTGACTTTCTTTTTAAAATGCTGTGAATTGTTTTATTTAGAACACTGTGGATTATTTTGGAAGGTTGCGGAGTGTCTCAGGTATTGTGGTGCAATTTTTCACAGCTGTCAAAATGTGAGCAGAATTTTCAGAACAGGTTGTTAGATGTGAATTGGTCTGAAACCATTGGGAGGCGGAAACTTTGAAAAACAAAGATGCATTTTCTTACTTTTGTATTTACAGAGAGCATCAACCAGATAGAGAAAAGCTTCAAGGAAGGGTTGTGTAACTTTAAAACATTGAGTTGCCAGCCGGGTAGAGGTATGTGTTCCACTGAGTGGACTCTTCTCTTATTTTATCTATTTTTCTCTGCTGAACAATTCAGAACATAATGTCCATATATTTTCCTTCATAACATTTCAACCTATTCAATAATATCTGTGGGAAGTTTCTGTACAGTGCAATTTTATGCTTAATTACAGCAAAAGAAATGATTTTGAAACTGTGCCAAAGCAGTAGATGGCTTTTGTTTGCACTGGATATAGCTATTTAGCCATAAACATATAAAATTAAATGTTTTTCAAATATAATTTACAAAAAAACTCCTAAAATCCTGTTACTCTTTTTTTTCTAGTTAAAAGATATTAGAATATCTGGAGGCTGCAGTCAATTGAGCCAACTGGAAACAACTTACTGCCAATATGCTTCATGCAACGTTTCAGAAAGATGCACTACAGGCGGCAAAAAAAAATTAGTTGACGCTCACAGAAGTGTTCAGTACTGTTTCCCTGCTGAGACATTCATTTTATATTGAACTGGTGTTCTAAAGAAAGGCCAAAGTATGATTAGTTGTTATATTTTAGTACAATATAGGTTAAATACTTTTTGCATTCGTTTGCTGTGGCTTCTACTCCTAAACTTAAAATATACAAGCATTGGAAATATATTTGTCATTTATTTATGCTCTAAAAAGAATGCTGGCAGTAATACATATCAAATGCAGTCTAGCTACTGTCAGTCATCACTACTGTTGTTGAGTTGTACATCATGGTGGGGATCTTTAACAATCTCAATGAATGCAACTGAATAAGATAAATGATTATGATCTCATTCTTAATACAATTGGCCTGTTCTTAATTTGTGGGATTGAAAAACTGATCAGATATCATGCTAACCTCAATGAAACACAGTTGCTCACTCAAGTCAAGAAATCATCAGTTTATCTTTCTCAGCTGCTTTTTCTTAATACACTATCTACTCCAAACCTTTGTTTGGTGTTTTGCTTCTCCTGCAACCTGTGAAGCATCTTTGGATGGTTTAGGAGAGTAACGACTGAATGTAATCTGCAGCATGGGTCTTGACAGAAGATCCAGAAGTCAGAGTCATCACCAGACAGAAAAAAGTGCTGCAAGTTGACCATGATCATGGATGGAAGCGCAGGGGCCCATCCAATGCTATTGTGGGGGTGCAGGCCATAAGATGCCAATCTGATGATCCGTGATCCCTGTGTGACACTCGCTGAATTCCACACTCAGCACAAATTTGCAAACAATTACATGAAAAAATGTCTAAACTGGCTTCTCAGTGAATTTGATTGCCTGCCTTTTGTATTGTAGAGACAACATTGCCTTTGTGGTTTCCTGCCACTGGTAGAATGCAGAATTGACGAACATGCTGTGGGGGAGAGAACCTCAAGAAAGAAACTAGGAATAAAACTTAAAATCTCGAAATGTAGGGAGATGTGGGAGTGACACAGCACATGGTGGATCAGGACACTAACATCGCACCACAGGCCAACTGGGCATCATGTTTCCTCCACATTCTGTAAGACCCTGATCAGAACTGTGCTTGCCATTCATGCAGCACCTTGTTCAGATCCCTTCTGTCCAGTTCACATTGTCAAGGCTTATCCCAAATCAAAATTATTAACAACACCCTCTTCGTCAGTCCCCTGTCATCTTACTCAATGGAACAGCCACTTCACCTGTACAAACAATTCCAGTCCATCTCAAAAATGAATTTTCCTCCTGTCCCTCCATGATTGTGTTCAAAGTTCCCTCTTCTTTCTGAGTGGCATTGTGTTCTTCAGTGACAGGTTTGGGGCAGTTTCAATGAATATACTGACAATACTAAGCTCTACCCCTCAACTCACTGGCAAACTGCCTATCTGACTATAAGTTGTAGATGAGCCAGAACAATCACTAACCAAACATTAAGGAAACCAAACCATAATTTTCTGTTGATGTGAAAATCTCTCCTCTGCTTACTGACTCACGCTAGGATTATATGCGAGCTCAGCAAGCCCTCTGACACAGAGTTGAGCTTCAAACTCCACATCATAAAGACTGCTTCTTTTCACCTTTGTTACTTTGCCCACCTCGACCATCAATTTGTTCCTACTACTCATTACTTACTTTGCTAGCCATCATTAGTCTTGATTTCTTCGATGGACTCTTTGCTATTCTCAAGAATTCTCCCTTCTGTAAGTGAAGTCCTAGTCATGGGAACCATCACTGTCCACATCCCGTTTCACACCAAGTACTACTTTCTCATCGCCGCAGATGCACGCCATTTGTTCCTCAACACAGTGAATTTAAAATTCTTCTCCTTAACTACAAAATCCTCTAAGGTTTCATTTCAATCCTCATTAATGAACAGCATGCTTTTTTGTCCCAAAAAAGTACTTTACCTTTGGCCATATTGCATTTCATCTGTCAATATTCTGCCTGCATACATATTTTCTCTAATTCATCCTAGGTAACACTTCATAGTGTGATGTCACTTATGAATTTGACTAGTTTGCATTGAGATTTTGAGCAATGCTTAAAATTTATTGCTGAAAAAGAGTAGGAATTGTGCTGTTTATTCCTTTCCCAAGAATAAAGGGGTTCCTCCAGTTTCCTCCCATACTCCAAAGATGTGGGGGTTAAGTTGATTGGCCATGCTAAGTTGTCCCTTAGTGTCAGGGAGATTAGTAGGGTAAGTACACAAGGTTACGGGTATAGGGCCTGGGTGGGATTGTTGTCGGTGCAGGCTTGATGGGCCAAATGGCTTTCTTCTACACTAGGGATTCTATGATTCTATTCAATAGACATCAATATCAATGTCCCACTACTCACACAGACAAAGCCAGTTATTTCAGCAAAGATCTAGTATCACATCACTACCATGATCTCTTTGGTTCATTATTGAATGAAGCAGATGTACATTTTATGTTTAAAAGTTACTGAACCGATTTCTTGCTGCAATATTGTGATCTAATACTTACTTGTTTAGGGAAGCGGAAAAGAGAATTTCCATAAAACATCCCCTTGGCCTGGCTCCATGTCCCATCTATGATAATGATATTGTATGGGGACAGCGCTGGGTCAAGTTCAAGTTCCTCTAGGTTATTTGCTTCAGGTCCAGGATACAAGACGAATGTGCTAAGGCTGTGACAAACAGCCGCAAGCTCAGGATGCCTTTAAAATAAAAGAAGCAAGTTTCAGTCATCAATTTACATTTTCCTTGTCTTTTGAAAGAAATGGTTGACACACACTACATATGCTAGATACTAGCAGATCAATTATGAAATTGTTTGCAGTAAGTTGGTTGAAGGCTGATTTTACACTTAGCCCTCTCATCAGATGACAACCTTTGTGGCGTGTTGGAGAGCAGCAGCCATAATTTTTTTTAAACTTTATTCCAATCCAATCAAGTCAAATTAAACCCAATTCAGAATCCCAACAAGTTGGGACATTCCCGATCCAAGCTGAAAGACAGGGCTCTCACCACCTGTCTTGGGCTTGATCTACATGATCCAAGCTGATTGGAGTAGGTGTAGCTCCTCCTCCAATGCTTGATCTTAATTGCATTTTAGCCAAAAGGCTGAGATGCCACTTTAAAAAATTGCTTCAAATGAACCTGAAATGTAACCTAATGACTTCAACCAAGTGCAGCATGTCGATACCACACTTGATCTTAGCCAAAAGGCTGAGAAGCCATAAAATACTTGATCTGCAAACCAACCAACTGAAGGACTCATCACCTCCTTGTAGCCAGGCTCCATCAATTGGGTGTGTCTGGCCCACATTTAACAACCACTGGTCTACAGGGAATCTTGATAGCGTTCAAGTTTTAAGCTGCTCATCCATTTATGTGTGCCATAGATAAACGTAGCAACAGTATGGTGGCGGAGTTGAAAATATTATCTGCTACCCTGACTGCAGGCACAGACCAGGTCATGTTAGGAAGCTAGAGTGCTCATGGCAGTTAGTCCAAGTAGGGAACTGACTAAATAGGTAACCTTTCCTTTTTTGTCATGCCTATGAATTGTAGTGTATAGAAAGCTCTCAATCAGGAAAGCATGTAACACACAAATTATAACTGCAGATAGTAGTCAGTAGAATGTTCATATCTTAATTATCCTTCTACAATAGGCCCAAGGTGGAACCATTTAATCATGATTCCCTTTTAGAAATGACAAAATCAAACTGACTGGAGCAAATATCAGAGCTTTCATCAATCTATTACCAAGTTCCTCAAGAATGTTAACAAGCAGTTAAGTAGAGACAAAGGAGTTGTCCACTCCCACACATCCGCCCTCACTTTTAAAGTATCAGTGCATCCCAGAAGTTATGGGACACTGTCACATGATCCAGAAGCCAAGTTTTCAAATTGTGCCCACTCTATAGTCACCCCAATGGACAACTGAAAATCGAGACCTGTTTCTTCTTTCTGGAATTAGGCAGTCACTATTGCAACCTGAGGCATGTTATTTGCACAATATTGGTGTTAACAAAAGATGCATTAAGCACTTCAGATAATTTTTTTCATTTTTGATAAAAACATAAGAATATAAAAATTAGGAACAGGAGTAGGTCATCTGGCCCCTCGAGCCTGCTCCACTTCCAATAAGATCATGACTGACCTTTTCGTGGACTCAGCTCCACTTATCTACCTGCTCACCATAACCCTTAATTCCTTTACTGTTCAAAAATGTATCTATCCTCACCTTAAAAACATTCAATGAGGCAGCCTTAACTGCTTCACTGGGAAGGGAATTTCACAGATTCAGAACCCTTTGTGTGAAGAAGTTCCTCCTCAACTCTGTCCTCAATCTCCTCCCCTTTATTTGAGGCCATGCCCCCTAGTCCTAGTTTCACCTGCCAGTGGAAACAACAACTCTGTTTCTACCTTACCTATTTCCTTCATAATCTTATATGTTTCTATCAGATCTCCTCTCACTCTGCTGAATTCCAATGAATATAGTCACAGTCTACTCAATCTCTCCTCATATGCCAATCCTCTCAACTCTGGAATCAAATGAGTAAATCTCCTCTGCACCCTCTCCAGTGCCAGTATATCCTTTCTCAAGTAAGGAGACCAAACTGTACACAGTACTATAGGTGTGGCCTCACCAGCACCTTTTACAGCTGCAACATAACCTCGCTGTTTTTAAACTCCATCCCTCTCGCAATGAAGGACAAAATTCTATTTGCCTTCTTAATTACCTGCTACACTTGCAAACCAACTTTTTCTGATTCATGCACAAGAACACCCAGGTCCCTCTGCAAAGCAACGTGCTGCAATTTTATACCATTTATATAGCAGTCCATTTTGCTATTATTCCTACCAAAATGGATGACCTCACATTTACCAACAATGTACTCCATGTGCCAGACCCTTGCCCACTCACTCAGACTATCTGTATCCCTTTGCAGACTTTCAGTGTCCTCTGCACACATTGCTCTGCCACTCATCTTAGTGTCATCTGTGAATTTTGACACACTACACTTGGTCCCCAACTCCAAATCATCTACGTAAATGGTAAACAATTGTGGCCCTGAATCACATCACTAGTCACTGATCACCAACCAGAAAAACACTATTAACCACCATTCTTTGCTTTCTGTTAGTTAACCAATCCATTATCCACACTAAATACATTACCCATGTACTGTGCATCTTTATCTTATATTTGTTGTGGCACCATGTCAAGCACCTTCTAGAAATCCAGATACACCACATCCAGGATTCTCTATTGTCCACTGTGCATGTAATGTTCTTAAAGAATTCCACCAAATCAGTCAAAAATGACCTGCCCTTCATGAACCCACACTGTGACTTCCCAATGGGACACTTGATATCTAGGTGTCTCACTATTTCTTCCTTGGCATTTTCCCTACTACAGAAGTTAAGTAAACTGGCCTGTAGTTATCCGCTTTTTGTTTACCTCCTTTTTTAAACAGTGGCATCACGTTTGCTGTTTCCCAATCTGTGAAAACCACCCCAGTGATTGGCGAATTTTGGTAAATTACCAGCAGTGCATTTGCTATTTCTCCCGCCATCTCCTTCAGTATCGTGGGATGCATTCCATCAGGGACAGGAGACTTGTCTGCCTTTAGCCCTATTAGCTTGCCCAACATTACCTCTTTCGTAATGATAGTTTCTAGGTCCTTACCTTCCATAGACTTCTTGTCATCAGTCATAAGTATGTTATTTGTGTCTTCAACTAAGACGACCAACAGAAAATACCTGTTCAATGCCTCGGACATTTCCTCATATTCAGTTATTACATCCCTCATCCCCTAAAGGAAAAATGTTTATTTCAGCTACTCTTTTTCATTTTATATATTTGTAGAAACTTTTGCCATCTGTTTTTATATTCTGAGCTAGTTTACTTTCATAATCCATCTTATTTTGCTTCATAGCTTTTTTTCATGGCTTTCTGTTGACCTTTGAAGATTTTCCAATACTCACGTTTCCCACTAATCTTTGCCGCTTTGTATGCGTTTTCTTTCCATTTGATATCCTCCTCTATTTCCATAGATATCCATGGCTGGTTATCTTTTTTTTACAGTTCTTCCTCACCACTGGTATATACTGATAAGCGAGTTAGCACTTATACAAAAAATCTATTATCAGGTATATCCAGCACATGACATCAACCAATGTCAATTTTAACAGACCAGACAAAGAAATACAAAATCAGGACTCCACCTGGTACAGTGAACAAATCCAGCAAGACTTTAAGGCTGAGCTTCATGAAAAATGAATTATAAACGTGTAGCATGTGGTGAAGATTTGTAAAATACACACTGATACTGACTATCAGGCCCTTTTGTTAGTTCATAACTAAAATTTACTCATGGTGTTCAATTGAGGAATAGTTTAGAAATGTTATCCAAAGCTACTTTATTACAATCTCCCTTTATGCTCTTACTGAGCTCTTTTTGTCAGATTTTTCATCTATAAATAAAAATATATTGCAGGAAAAGAATACAGGGCTGATCAAATGTTGAAAATCAAAAATTAATATTTCTTCACATAGTCAATACAATTTCTATTTTATCTTGATATTCCTGAGACATAAAGTGTAGTTTTATAGCACACCATCAGTGATGATGTTGGAATTTAGGGCAGTTCTTGGATCTGGATGGGTCCCATGCATTTTTGTCATCTCAGGATTCCCAACCCTTCTGGGCAGGGTGTGCTGGTGTTTATCACTTGACATAGGGTCTATACATCACTTCATTGAGGGACAGCATATAGAAAAGAGAAGAGTAGGCCAAGGGCACGTTTAGAAGTGATATGTGGAGGCAGAAACTAAGCTGTTTCTGGATGAATGAAAAATAGGAAAGGGTTGTCTGACAAAGGACAGACAATATTAAACGTACAGAGAACAAGTGAACAAGGAATTAAGAGGAACAGAGTGATCAGACAAGAGTAGATTGGCATCTATTATAAAAGGGAATCCTTTTATCAGCATATTAACAGTAAAAAGTTTATCACAGTGGTTGGATTGTTTAGGGATCAAAATGGAATTGCATCAGCGGAGGCAGAAGGAACGGTTGAAGTACTAATTGAAGACTTTGCATTTCCGCTTATCAAAAAGAAGAGATTGCTAAGATAATGGATACAATAAAAATAGATAACAAGGAGATCCTAAGCAGCTTTTTAAGTAGGAAAGGAGTTCCAGAATTTTGATTCAGCAACAGTGAACAAAACGTGATTATTCCAAATCAGAATGGTATGTGGTTTGCAGGGAAACTTACAGATGGTGATTTTCTCATGCATTTGCTGCCTTTGTCCTTCCACAAGGCAGAAGTCAAGGGGTTGGGAGGTGCCATTAAAGTAGATTCGGTGAGTTGTTGCAGTGCATCATGTATACATACTGCCCTGTGTGTTGGTGTGGAGGAAACAAACAGAGCATATAAAGACACAAATTCAATTTACAAAATAATGTTTGGAATTTTTAATTCTTGATTACCTGTAAAGATTCACACTCCAACCATTATTTTGTAAATTGAGTCTGTATCTTTATATGCCCTGTTTGCGAACAGAACTCCCACATACCTGACGAAGGAGCAGCACTCCGAAAGCTAGTGGATTTTGCTATTAAATAAACCTGTTGGATTTTAACCTGGTGTTATGAGACATCTTACTGGGAGGGAGGGAGGCAGGTCAGATGGCTCTCTGGTTGGGGGGTGGGGGGAGGCAAGGTGGGGGATCAGCTGCCACTCTGCATGTGATTGGTGGAGAGGAAGTGGGGGCTCTGCTGCCACTCTGCTTGCAATCGATGGGGAGAAGGTGGGCAGGGGGCTGCAATTGGTCTGAGTAGCGGAAGGGGGGGGGCAGGGTATAAGGAGGACAGTTATGTTGTAGGGGTGGGACAATGTCCATGGGGGCTAGCGGGAGGCAATATCTGGCCCGGTAGCATTGGGCCCTTTGTTTCAATATACTGCCTTGGAGTACATGCAACTGGTTTCATCTCTTGTACTTTAAATCAGATATTTCAAAAGCAACCAGTAGTTGCAAATGTACAAAGATCAAATAACAAGACATTGGTCAAATCTGCTTCGGAAGGATGCAAATAACTTTACCCAAAAACAATGTAAAAGCTGTTAACGTTTACTAGCTTTATTGACAAGAATGAAATTTAATAAACTTTACAGTTTAAGGAAATTTGGCATGTCAGCAATGACTCTCACCAGCTTTTACAGATGCACCATAGAAAGCATTCTTCCTGGTTGTATCACAGATTGGTATGACTTCTGCTCTGCCCAAGACTGAAAGGAACTACAAAAAGTTGTGAATGTAGCCCAATCCATCACACAAACCAGCCTCCCATCCATTGACTCTGTCTACACTTCTTGCTGCCTTGGCAAAGCAGCCAGCTTAATTAAGGAGCCCACGCACTGTAGACTTTTTCTCCTCCACTTTCTTTCTTTGGGAAGACACAAAAGCCTGAGGTCACGTACCAACTGACTCAAAAACAGCTTCTTCCCTGCTGAATGGACTTATCTTGTATTAACTTGATCTTTCTCTACATTCTGCACTCTCTTGTTTCCTTCCCTATGAACAGTATATTTGTCTGTATAGCATGCAAGAAACAATACTTTTCACTGTATGTTAATACATGTGAAAAGAATAAATCAAATCAAAGTTTAACAATTTTCTTATGAGACAATATACTGACAATATCAATCAGCAAAATAAGCAGTGGTACGGTCTGAAGCCAGAACAAGTAGCGGAAGCTTTACTACGGTGTTAATTTCATGCCAATATATGCACATTGTCTTATGTGGCAGTTGCACTTTATATTAAATATATGTGCTTGCACTTGCTTGCTATGGCAACAGACCCAATCGAAACTACAAACAATTTAAGTAATGCTGTAGAGAGATTTGCTCAAGTTTGCTGGTACTGTAATTATACCTATACCGATCACAAAAAAAACTTGAAATTTCAAGATTGTTATTTCTGGGGAATGATGTGGGTCAAGTAGATCAAAGGTCAGATTTTCAAAGGCTCATTTTCAAAATGAGTACAGAAATGCAGTGGTCTGTAAATTTCTGCTGCCAGCTTGTGTGCCTGTTTGCTGGAATTTTATTGTGTTCACGCCATCTCTGAATACGCTGGATGGGCGGAGTGACGGCTACCTGTTTAGGCAGCCTAAAGGGCCAAGTATGACTACTCTTAGTGCTCTCCATTCCTGCTGAGGCTGAAATCTGGTCACAGGCTGCAGGCTGGTTGAATTAGGGACCTTGAGGTGAAGGATCCTCTTGGAGAGAGTGATCATTGTATGGTGGAGTTTCTGTTGCAGATGGAGGAGGAGAAAGTGGGTTCCCGGACACGCGTCCTTTGTTTGAATAGAGGGGAGTATGGTAGGATGAGAGAAGAATTGGCGAATGTGGACTGGGGGAGCGCGTTGGAAGGTAGGTCTGCTGAGGAGCAGTGGAGGATCTTTAAGGAGATCTTTCTTGGTGCTCAGCAGAAATTTATTCCGATGGTTAAAAAGGACAGTAGGAAGAGAGGTAATAAGCCGTGGATAACGAAGGAGGTGAAGGAAAGTGTTAAATTAAAAGCGGAGGAATTTAGAGTAGCTAAGAGCAGTGGGCGAGAAGAGGATTGGGAAAGGTTTAAATGTCAACAAAGATTGACAAAAAAGTTGATAAAGGAGGGTAGAAGAAGCTATGAAGCTGGGCTAGCGCTTAATATAAAAAAGGATAGCAAGAGTTTTTATAAATATATAAAAAGGAAGAGGCTGGCTAGGGTGAACGTTGGTCCCTTAGCGGATGAGAAAGGGGACCTAGTGGTAGGGGATGGGGATATGGCTAAGGTCTTGAATAACTTTTTTGTTTCTGTCTTCACGGAGGAGGACGTGAATAATTTGCCGGGTGTTAGCGATGGAAAGGTGGTAGGACTGGGGGGTCTTAATGACATTACTGTTACTAGAGAGGTGGTGCGCGACAGACTGGAGGGGCTGATTGTGGACAAGTCCCCAGGACCGGATGGAATGCATCCGAGGGTTCTGAAAGAAATGGCGGAGGTGATAGTGGATGCCTTGGTGGTTATTTTCCAGACGTCGCTGGATTCCGGGGAAGTGCCGGAGGATTGGAAAACGGCTAATGTTACGCCGTTGTTTAAGAAGGGTGCCAGGCAAAAGGCGGGGAATTACAGGCCGGTTAGTTTAACGTCTGTGGTAGGTAAAATGTTAGAATCCGTCATTAAGGAGGAAATTGCGAGGCATCTTGAAGGGAATTGCTTGATAGGGCAGACGCAACACGGTTTCATTAAAGGGAAGTCGTGTCTGACAAATTTACTGGAGTTCTATGAGGATGTGTCTAGGGCGGTGGATAGAGGAGAGCCGGTGGATGTGGTCTTTCTGGATTTTCAGAAGGCGTTTGATAAGGTACCTCACAAGAGGTTACTGCAGAAGGTCAGAGGACATGGAGTTGGGGGTAGGGTGTTAGCGTGGATAGAGGATTGGTTGTCAAATAGGAGGCAGAGAGTGGGGGTCAATGGGTGCTATTCGGATTGGCGGTTGGTGACTAGTGGGGTGCCCCAGGGGTCGGTGCTGGGGCCTCAGCTATTTACCATTTATATAGATGATCTGGAGGAGGGAACCGAGTGTAGGGTGTCGAAATTTGCTGATGACACCAAGATTGGGGGAAAGGCAAATTGTGCGGAGGGTGTGGAGAGTCTGCAGAAGGATCTAGATAGGCTGGGCGAATGGGCCAGGAAATGGCAAATGGAATTTAATGTTGGCAAGTGTGAGGTGGTCCACTTTGGTAGGAAGAATGGTAGGAAGGACTATTACTTACGGGGCGAAAAACTGCAGCAGGCGACGGTGCAGAGGGACCTCGGGGTCCTTGTGCATGAGTCGCAAAAACCCAGCCTGCAGGTGCAGCAGGTGGTCAGGAAGGCGAATGGGATGCTGGCCTTCATAGCGAGGGGGATTGAATATAAAAGTAGGGAGGTCTTGCTGCAGCTGTATAGGGCATTGGTGAGGCCGCAGCTGGAGTACTGTGTGCAGTTTTGGGCGCCGCACCTGCGCAAGGATATTTTGGCCTTGGAGGGAGTGCAGAGGAGGTTTACTAGGCTGATACCGGAGTTGAGGGGATTGAGCTATGAGGAGAGGCTGAATAAACTAGGCTTGTACTCGTTAGAGTTTAGAAGAATGAGGGGAGATCTCATTGAGACGTATAAGATGATGAATGGGATGGATAGGATAGAGGTGGAAAGACTCTTCCCGCTCAAAAAAGACAGTAGGACTAGGGGGCACAGCCTCAAGATAAAGGGGGGGCGGTTCAGAACGGAGTTGAGGAGGAACTTCTTCACTCAAAGGGTGGTGAATCTCTGGAATTCTCTGCCCGTTGAAGTGGTGGAGGCTGCCTCGCTAAATATTTTTAAGAAGCGGGTTGATGGGTTTTTGATAAGAGAGGGGATTAAGGGTTATGGGGAGAGGGCGGGAAAGTGGAACTGAGCCACGACAGATCAGCCATGATCTTATTGAATGGCGGGGCAGGCTCGAAGGGCCAGATGGCCTACTCCTGCTCCTATTTCTTATGTTCTTATGTTCTTATGTTCCAGCATGAAAACATGTGGCCTGAACTCCTGCAAGCTAACCTCCTCCTCCCACAGCCTTGAAAGCTTTGCTATGGAAGGATTCCCCTTCCATGATGGTTGCCTGGCTGCTACAGCCTCCATGTAATTTTAAGTTCTTGAAAAGGCTTCAGAGGCCACCTCCATCTTGAGGCACCCTCTCTTTTGCCTAACTGCATATACAGCTCCTGTTGCTGATCTGCCAATCTGTCAGTGCTAGGGCGTCTTCTACTGGCTCTCTCGTATTGGAAGCTCACCCACCATCCTTAATTGGAAGGGGCTGTGGCCAGGCAGCCACTTAATGCCATTCCTGACACAATTCTGGATCAAGAACCTGGAACAGAAATCCAGTGACGAGTAAGGAAACATATAGGAGACGATGATCACATTATCACTATGAAAAGCACAAGGAGGAATCCAGAGTAAAAATTATTTATTAGGGACAGACAATTTCAAAGCAGTAAGAATAGATCTGGCCCATTGGAAATTGGAAAGAAGTATACCAGCCAAAACTGTAACTGAACAATCAGTTGCCTTTAAATACGAAATGGTTGAGGTACATCGCCACGAGTGGTAAAGGAAGGACAAATAAATATGTACCTCCCTGGATGATAAAATGGATAGAGAGTAACAGGTCACAGAAAAAGGGTGAACTTGATAGATGTCGGATTGATAATGTAAGGGAGAACCAAGTTTAATATAGAACATTCAGAGTGGAAGTGAAGACAGAAACCAAGAGAGAGCGTGAGAAGAGTCTGGCAGCTAACATAAAAGTAACCCAAAAGTCTTCTCTAAGGATATAAATAGTAAAAGGGTAGAACAGGAGCCAATTATGGATCAAAAAAGGATTTACGCATGGAGGAGAGGGAATGGATGAGGTAATTAATATAAATATCCTCAACGAAAATTGAGAGGAGATTTGATAGAGGTGTTCAAAATCACAAGTGGTCTGGACAAGTCGATAAGGAGAAACTGCTCCCACTGGCAGTAGGGAAGAGAAACAGAGGCCTTTGATTTAACGTGAATGTTAAAGGAATCAAAGACGACATGAGGAAAAATCTTTTCATACAATACGCAGTTAGGATCTGGAATGGACTGCCTGACTGTGGTGGAGACACTCAGCCAGTTTTCAAAAGTGAATTGGATGGTTATCTGAAAAAGAAAAAATGCAGGGCTACAAGGAATGGGAAAGAATGGGACTAACATGAGTTGCTTTTCCAAAGCCATGGTACAAATGCTTCCTTCTGTGCTATAATCATTTGGCAACTCTCTATCTGATTAGTTAACTTTTACCTTAATTGTTTCTTTTCAAATGTCTTAAACAGATACAGTATGAACTGTTTTCCACCTGTTAAGTGGCAGCAGTCATGTCAGAAGGTAGGTTTAAAATCAGGACTTGACTGCCACTCCAGTAACTAACTGAAGAAGTGGTGCACTGTTGGAGGTGCTGTCTTTCAAATGAGATGTTAAGCTGTATTCCCTCCTCAGATGGGCATTAAGATCACAGGGAAAAATTCAAAGAGTAGCAATAATTTCTACCAAGGCCTTGGTTAACATTCTCAGATTGTTAACGTTCTAACATACGTGAGGAGAATTTTTTTCTCTCAAAGGGTAGTGAATCTATGGAATTCTGTTCCCCAGAAAGGAGTAGAGGCTGGGTGATTGAATTTATTCAAGACAAAGTAGATTTAGACAGATTTTTGATAGATCAGTGAATCAGCGGTGGGGGAGGAAGTGGAGTTGAGGCTATAACTAGATCAGCCGTCTAGATCTTATTAAATGAAAAAGCAAGCATGAAAAATTGTTCAGCTTACTACCGCTCCTAAATCCTATGCCCTTTAAAATCTGTCTGAGATCACATATTTGGTTTATTTTAGCATCTTTCTGCACTGTAGGATTCTATGATTCATCACATCCAAGATGTGTTTGTGTCAATGCAGCAAACTTCTTCAGTACTGCACAAAAACATCAGCCTTGCTTTTGTGCTCAGATCTTGGGGTGGACCCGGAATCCATGACCTTTTGCCTGAGGAGAGAGAACTACCCTGTGTGAAGGCACAGCCCTCATAATATTGACTTGATTGTATTATAAACTGATCTGTTGCGGGAAAGTGGATTTCAGGTGACCCTGATGCTGGTCCCAGTCATTGTCCAAACTTGCTCTTTCCAATAAAGGTTGCTTGATAGTAATAAAGAAAGGAAATCACAGTTTAATTTTCCCCTGACTGGAGATGTTTTTCTTTCTGTCCTAACTCTGCATAAACAAAGGATCCAATGTAGAAACGTTTTGGTTTATGTGATGTAGTGTCACACAACACCTTTGTTCTACGTGCATCTGAAGGGGGCTGGCTTCTTCTAGAGGTCGGTGCTTTCCTCGATGTCTATACCTGTTCATTTTCAACCTCCATTTGTTTCCATGATTCTCAAGACACTTTAGGTACAACCACTTTAGCAAGTTTAGTTTTTCAGTAAAAGATGAGTTACAAAACAATGAAATGTTGCATTATTTCATCATTTGTTTTATAATTCATTGACTAGAGTCTGCAAAAAATATAAAAATGCAGTGCATCGTAACGTAGGATTTTTTTAAGCATACTTGCCATGTTTTCTGAAGTTGATGCTAACGTGTTTAAACACTATACAGAATATTATTTATTGAAAAAATGGCATCAATTTGACAATAATATTTTTTGCTGGGGATTAGTGGCACAGCTGGTACAATTTGGACAAATAAATAATTTTCCTAGTCTGTGGGGAATGCACCTATATGGGATTTTTGTCTCTCATTCAAGAAGAAATCCTGCCTTAGACAGCTGCCAACCAGTCGGAATGCTCCCTGTAAAATTGTGGACAAGTCAGGGTAGGCGGGAAGACTAGCTGGGGAATTTTACAGGCCCACCCATTGGCCCCAGGCTGTAAAATGCTATCCATTATATTGAGATACTTGGTAGATTCAGGAAGAAGTGATTTGTGCTGTTTTATATCAGCAGTAATGATAAGTTTCTGTTGTTTAGTTGATGTTAATGATAGGTGGGCTGCACCTTAAAGAAACAAATGAAATCAGAAATCACAAAAACCTTTTGGCAATTTAATTTTTCAGTCAATTATTTTCAAGGTTATAAGCTGAGGAAGTACTATGAACTGTGCTAAACAAGTGGTTTATATTGTTACTGACTGCTGTGATATAACCTTCATAAACATTATGCTGCCTATAAAACAGCAATAATGAACTAAGCGTTCTGTTTTCTTTAAAAGTATACAAAAAAACAATTATTTACAGTTGTTTTTCTTGAATTCAAATAACTTGGACATTTTGTTGAGTTACCAAGGAAAGGGATGAAGCAACTGCCAATCTAGAAAAGCTTCTAACCAGAATAATTAGCTTTGAATTGACCTTAAGACCTATTTCGATCACTTTCTCGGATTTGAGCAATGAATGTAAAAGAACAAACCATGTTAGCACCTAATCATTGAATTTCTACTCAAGGCCATAATCAATCCCGTGGGTAATCAGCTAGTATAGAAAAGCAAATGAAACCTTCATTTCAAAGATCTAATTTTAGGAACTAGTAGCTGTTTATTTTGAATATGCTGGAAACACTTAGGTTGATTTCAGATAAATAAAAGCCAAAGAGAAATAATTTGTGAACTAATTTTCAATAAAAGTGGATTGAATGAATCATTTCTGAAATGCAATCATGATGATGTAGGCAATCGTAGCAGTCAATTTGCATTAAAGATCCTATGAACAGTGACTGAATTTAGTAACCAATTAATCTGATTCTGATGTTGCTCGAGAGTCGGTGCAGACTCAATAGGCCAAATGGCCTCCTCGTGCACAGCAGAGAGTCTGTGGTTCTATTTATCTCATTGATGTTTGCGGTCTTGCTGCGTGGAACCTGGCTGCCACATTTCCCCAAGTTACAACTGTATTTCTGCTTCAAAATTACTTGACGGGCAGTAAGCTGCTGAGACTCTAGCTTTTGTGAAAAATGCAAGTTCCTCCTTATGCTCATTCTTGGTTGAGTTATGACATTGCAATCTGTGTCTGTGATAGCTTTATATAGTGTCTTTTAGGGAAGGAAATTTGCTGTCCTTATCAGGTCTGGCCTATGTGTTGCATCAGATCTACAGCAATGTGGTTGATTATTAAATGCCCTCCTCAAGGGCAATTCGGGAAAGACAATAACTGCTGATAATAACTGCAATAACCTAAGCAAGAATTAAAAAAATAATCTGGAGAGGCCCTCTGCCTGCCACTTCAACTCACTTGCTGAGTTGGGAGCCAATTTCTTAAGCAGGCTTCCAGCAGATTTTGCCCTGTAAACAGAGCAGCAGTTGTCTCAAAACAAACATCACCAGTACTGCAATAGCAGCTGCAAAAGCAAGGAGCACACGAGGATAGAGAGCCATGAAGATTCATAGAAGTCTCCCAACTTCTTCAATGGTTAAGATTTAAGACTGGAATGGAGAGAGAAGAGGTCATTCTATTGAATTTTGGCCTCCATCGGAAGATCTCAGAATCTCCCCTCCGTATCCTAGGAACTATTGCCAGCTGAGGAATTAGTGGGAATAGGGATGTCACCTATTTCAGAACCTGAAACCTGCCTTCCCAACAGCATATGGGAAAAATTGATATTTACGGTCTTGACCAAGATGCAGTGAATTACAGGAATAATTATGACCTAGCTAACATTTGCTGTTTATTTTAATGTCGCTGCTTCTGATTATCTTCAGTTCATTATAATTCGTCATGACTGTCTTGTAGCTTTTTTTAAAAACCTGAACAACATAGTTTGTAAGAGTTCATAAATTGGAGAAATCTGAAGATACAGTGAGATCCTGTACTATTTCTAACATACACCATTATGGTAGAATTGTTCCACTTTCACCATGCAGCATGCTATTCCAGATTACTTTATGTGTAAAGTCACATTTTAACCCACAGAAAGCAAGTGTTTACCAATGAAAATGAGATCCTATATTTGGCACAACGGAAATATCTGGAGAAATCTTTAATCTAACCAATTATACTCAAAAATGGCAAACTTCATTGGAAAGGAAATTAGTGTTGACAGCTACACTAATTATTAAAGCCAATATGTGAGGGACAAGCTTTCCAAAGCATTTCACTGAAGATTAAGAAGATACTGCTATTTGTTATGGCTGTTAGCATTTTTTTGCTAATTTATGCGATCAGTTGTAAAGTTTTCTAGCTGTCGGTAATATTGAATAGTATAGGGTGTGCTGAAGCATGTCCTTTCATCTCTCTCACCACTCATTTTTCTTTCTTTTATTGCAGTCCCTGATGCAGCATTCTTCTACAAAAAGATATATGGTGAGCAGCACTTATTGGCCTTAAGCCTCAATCCTGATGTTGATGATTGCCTTGGGTCTTGGTGGTGGTAATTCTGCCCAACTATTTAATGTGCAAGCCAGGTCTTAGATGTTCAAGATCAAATTTCTGAATGTTGTGATGGTTACATGCACAACACCTTTATTTGCAAAGGGTGGAGAGACCAATGTTTACCTATGTTAACAACTCAGTCTTGTACTAGATTGAAACATGCTTATCTAGCAAGCATTTCTGATTTAAAAGAACACTTCACTATTTATTAATGTATGTCTGAAAATATATAGTCAAAATAAATGCACTAGTTGAAACCCTTTAGTGAATTACAATAGCAATGGTGAGTTTTGTGTACAGTATTTTTTTCTTATATTTAGCAGATAGATATTTGTTTATTCACTCATGGGTGAAAACCAGAATTTACTTCCCATCCCTAAATGCACATGAGATGATAGTGGCAAGCCACCTTCTTGAATGGCTCAAGTTATGTTGTAGGAACACTCATCATGAAGTCAGAAATGTAATTTGTAACTATAATATGCTAGCCTGGGTAGAAGGTCATAGTTGGTAATGGAATGTGGGTGGCAAGGCAAGGATTTTTCAAATGTGACTCAAGTTGATGGAGGGAAGCCCAATGGTATTTGAGAGTGTGTAGACACAGCTTTCTTACTCCAGTCAATGCTGCAGTCTCCATGGGTGTATAAAGAAAGACAACAATCGTTGGTCCTCCAGGACGGGCTTCACCATGGAGGGGGAGGCCACGATTAGACCAATGTTTGGTACAGGGTTTCCCATTGGTTGAAATAGTCTGGGGTGAAGGACAGCTTCAAAGAAAATGCTGAATAGATGAATCTTTGTAATTTCTTCACAGATCACTCAGGTGATGCTGCTTCCAGACAATACTGTACTTCTACTGGCTATGATCAGCTGAGAAGGAAATGCCAAAAGAGTCGCCATGCTCTTCACGCATGCATAGCTAATGAGCTGGCCAGTACAAGATCATATGTGGTCAGCCATCCTTTCACCAAGAAACCACTCTTGCTTCCGCTCCCACTTCTCAACTTGTACTCTAGACTGGAAATTTCCACCATAGAATTTGATGTACCATCTCTGCATTTCTCTGAGGTACAAAACGTAACACGTTCAATTTCCTTCACCTGGGTTTCTCAATTTAATAAAAAATATATTATAAATACCTTTTTCATAATTATTTACAAATACTGCAGATGACCACAGAACAGTACTTTTTACCCTGACAATTCCTCCCTATCAGAAGAAGATACCTAGATTATCATAGCACAAATATTAAGGCTTGGCTGAGAGCCCAGGCTTACATAAAAGCTTTACTTTGTTGAAACAGGTGCACAGAAGGGAAATCATTGCTTGATTGACAACTTGGCAATCTTTATCTCTGTGATCTACTTTTGCACTGACTCAATGTTTATTTACACAAGATAAAGAGGTGTCAAATGCTTACAGTTTTTGTTACTGATACTTGAAAGGTCTGATTGACACTTTTATAGCAGCACTTGTTTTCAAACAAATTATAAATGGGTTTTTTAAAAGCTTTTCCATACTTGCCACTGTTACTGTATGGTTCATTTGTTCATTATAGTCTATATTGGGTGAAGCAGTATAGAAGTGCTTTGAGTTGGCATGGAGGGCAGGAGGGGGCATTGTTGGTGGGTGTGGGTAAGGGATAACCAGATGCGTGTGAGATGCCATTGGGACTTGGTGGGAGCACGAGTTGGAATTTGAGGTATCGTTATGATCCCTCTTGATGTTATACCTGAATGGAAATAGCCCAGAATGGAACTCTGGCTCCAAAAACTGTAACTTGGCTCAAAAAACTGTAGCATGAAGGAAGAGTGTCACAGGACTGTTAATTAGTTTGAACAAGAAAAAAATATTAAACATGAAAAGTTGGATTATTATATAATTTTCCTTTCCTCCCCCTTATCTTAAAAATTACACACAAATGTCAAGATTAACATGGATTATAACACATTTTAAACTACAATGATTTCCTAACATACAAAGTCCCTTTGATATAGACAAGATGACTGTGGTCAAATAAACACTCTGCCCTGAACCCAAGTTAGTGTTTGTGGATTTACGTAAGAACATATGAAATAGGAGCAGGAGTAGGCCATCTAGCCCTTCGAGCCTGCCCCGCCATTCAATAAGTTCATGGCTGATCTGAAGTGGATCAGTTCAACTTTCCTGCTTTCTCCCCATAACCCTTAATTCCCTTGTCTGTCAAAAACCTATCTACCCGTGACTTAAATATATTTAGCGAGGTAGCCTCCACCACTTCAACGGGCAGAGAATTCCAGAGATTCACCACCCTTTGAGTGAACAAGTTCCTCCTTAACTCTGATCTAAACTACCCACTCCCTTATCTTGAGGTTGTGCCCTCTAGTCCTGCTATCCTTTCTAAGCGGGAAGAATCTCTCTACCTCTACCCTATCCATCCCCTTCATTATCTTATACGTCTCCATAAGATCCCCCTCACCCTTCTAAACTCTTCAGAATTCCCCCCAGATGATTTCCACATGAGAGTTTTCACATTCCACTCCCAAAAGCACACTTTAAACCCTTTTCCCAGAGTAATGCTTTTATGAGCAATTTGCATTCTAAATTCTAGTCCAGGATTTTCAAACAACATTTTTAAACTACGTTTTCACTCCACTTTTACCAGTGAATTCAGTCTACGATTTTAAAACATCACTTTAGGATTTTCTTTGTCTTGACTGTCGACCAAACTGGTCAATTCCAAGACTCTTCTTAAAATGACATCAAACGTTTGACCTATTGTACCTTGTACCTTCTTTGCAACTCCCTTGTCCTGTCCATCTTCTCCTGGCAGAGTTGAGAGCTGCCCACTCTGTGATCTGGCTCCAAATGCTCTGGCTTCCAGGTAAAACTAAAGAACAAAGGAAAGCCATTTCTCTGGGAGTGGGCCTCCTGTTGCTAAGCAATGTCCCACTACTATATTTATTCTTCACACCGCAACCTTCTCTAAGCACAATAGAAACACAATTGGAACATAACCAACCCCTGCACATACAAATACCTATGTCCAGCATGAATCTAACTATAGCTTCCTTCCAGGCACAGAAACATGAGAAATCATAGAAACCCTACAGTGCAGGAGGAGGCTATTCAGCCCTTCGAGTCTGCATTGACAACAATCCCACCCAGGCCCCATCCATGTAACCCCATATATTTACCCCGTTATTCCCTCTAACCTACGTATCTGGGAATACTGAGTGGCAATTTAACATGGCCGATGCACCTAATCTGCACATCTTTGGACTGTGGGAGGAAACCGGAGCAGCAGGAGGAAACAACGTGTAGGCTCTACACAGACAGTGACCAAGCTGGCAATCGAACCCAGATCCCTGGAGCTATGGGGCAGCAGTGCATTAACCACTATGCCGTCCCATTGAGTTAAACCCATTTAAAACTATACCTTACTTTTAATATTTATCAAATATAAATCTCTTGAAACTACCTTTGTTTTCCTAATAGGATGGGTAAAACCTTTTAAAGTTATCTTTCAAAAGATTCCCACATCCAGACCACGGTCATGACTCCTCTGAGGGAGTGAACCATGGGTCTTTGAGCAGCTGGTCCAGTTCAACGATATTTGCATGGGGCTAGGAGATACCTTTCCCTGCAATGGAGTTGACCATGTCAGGAATGCAGGGTGTGGCTCACTGCCCACCTGCGGCAATTCAAAGTGCTGGGAATGGAGCAGAAATCCTCAAATCAGGTCCTACCTACAGTTTTTAATGGTCGTAAAGCCTCTACGACCCTGCAAAAAAATCTGGTTCGCCATTTACCTTGTATCAAGGTGATAACTAATAGAGTCAGTTATGTTTATTGACACATTTTTGGAGGATTATAATTTACCATTTTTCCCTCCAACAGAAATGGTACAAATATCGGAAATCTATTCAGCTCTCTTTCCATTCATTGTAATCAGCCTGTTTTCCTCATTTTGAATCAAAAAATAATCTTGAATAAATAAGATGCATGTATAATCTAAAAATTGAAAAAAAAACCCATTGAATTATTTACTGGTTATTTGGTGCCATCTGCACCATTGTGCTACACTGAACAGCAGCATTGCTGTCAAAAAAGACAGCTTTAATTTTAGTGGTAAATTTTAGTGGTTTTTTCTTTGTTAAATGAGGCAACACCATTAAAAATGGGCAACCGGGATTAGCAAGCGTTGATAGTTTTACATTTGGCCTGCAGCTAGTTGTGTGAGACCTTTCCAAGGAGAACCTGATAGAACAAGTACGTATTAAAATTTTTTATGGCTCTGGTGCTGCGAATTCACCTTACAGAATAAACTGGACACCCCCCACCTTGGGTTATGCTAAAGCATCCCCTCTTGAACTAAAAGTGTGTGTTACTGGAGTGTTCCTATTTAAAGGTTTTTCTGTAACTGAACAAAAATCAATCTTCACTCAATGGGAAACTAAGAACATAATATAAGAAACAGGAGCAGGAGTAGGCCATCTGGCCCTTCGAACCTGCCCCGCCATTCAATAAGATCATGGCTGATCTGTCGTGGCTCAGTTCCACATTCCCGCCCTCTCCCCATAACCCTTAATCCCCTCTCTTATCAAAAACCCATCAACCTGCGTCTTAAAAATATTTAGCGAGGCAGCCTCCACCACCTCAACAGGCAGAGAATTCCAGAGATTCACCACCCTTTGAGTGAAGAAGTTCCTCCTCAACTCCGTTCTATAGTACAGTCCATTCATTTACTAAGTGTTCCAAACATCACTGAATGAAAACCTTAATCTCAAATACACATCAAGAATTAAATAACAAAAGATCAAGTGTTCTTGGTTATTAATGTGAGATTCCATTGGCATTTCTGTCATTTTTAAAGAAGGAAAAGTAAGCGATGCAAATTGTCCCTTCGTTCAGGAATTATGGGCAGCAATTTTACCAAATTTGAACTGTGCTCATTGTGGAACTTGTGCAATGTGATACCTGACAAATTTCCAGCACCCCTTCAAGTTTCACCTTTCTAAAATGAAAGTGAATCATCTGGAAGTGTTTTTTTTCTCCATTTGATTTTAACTGTTAATAAGGCTAGCACACATCTGTCCGTGATAGTTCATTCTAACATACCAATTAGAAACAGGTCTGAACTTGAATGCATTGCCATGAGGGCAGCTGGTGCTTTTCAACCAAAAAAAGAATTCTCAGCAGGGGGTGAGCTGTAAATGTCAGCTACCAGAGCAGTACTCTCTAGCAATCAATCCATCTATCCTCCACACCTCCAGTATTTTACTACAATCTGTAGCGTCTGCAAATTTAGAAAATGTGTTTTTGATTCCAAAGTCCAAGTCATTAGTGTAAATTGCGAACAGCAGTGATCCCAGCATTGATTCTATAATCATACTAATGGGTGTTACCTACAATGGTAGACTCTAATTACAGAGTCCCCTTGTTGCTATCAAATTTCTATTCTGTCTTCACTCCCAACTGCCTTCTGAGTCACAGCAACTTGGGCTGCATCGTGGCTGTTCTCCCTGCTATATTTCTGCTTGTTCTCCGAGGTAGCGAGTTTGTTATGCTTGCTGGGCAGGCTCGCGCTGTGTAAATCTTCCTTCTCAACTTCTCCTAAATCACTACAACCTGACTTCTTATCAGTAACACCCTTTTCTCCCCCTGGAGTGTGACTATAATTTAAATAGAATCATCCAGAAACTTCTGCCCTCTCTTAAACCGGAGAATTCTGAGAAAGGATATCTCCTGTGGACCTAACTGCTCAGGACAGTTTCATTGTTCAGAAACTCCCAAATTCTGCAGTCCAGACACAAAACTTGCACTGCCACATCTTAGGCTCCAATTCCATTCCAATTCTCTTCCCGCACCTAGTGATGCATTAAGGCAGACTACCTGAACAAGTCGCTAGTCTATCACCAGGGACTTATAGCTTGAGGGGCACCACTCCACATCAAGCATAGCTGACGAGGAGTCACTCCTGCTCTTACCACCAACCACTGGTGTGTTGGAAGAAATTGCAGGTTGACACTTAACCTATTTGACTGCGTTATGAACACACCTTCCTTGGCCATCAAGCCCTGTGGTGGAATGTGAATCTGGAGCTTCTGGCTCAGAAGCAGGTACACTATCCACTGCTCCACAAGACCTCCATATCTTAGACTAATCTTACTTTATTTATTTGATTACTGAAAGTATTTATTTAACAATGGTTTGTAATCATATCAACAGAATTCATAGAATATCTAGAGAGCAGAAGGAGGCCATGCAGCCCACCCAGACTGCACCAACTCTCTGAAAAGCTCTATCCCCATAACCTCGTGCATTTACTATGGTCAATCCACCTAATCTACACAACTTTTGGACATTAAGAGGCAATATAGCATGGCCAAACCTACATATTTTTGGACTGTGGGAGGAAACCAGATCACCTGAAGGAAATCCATGCAGACACAGGGAGAACATGCAAACTCTACACAGACAGTCACCCAAGGCTGCAATTGAACCCAGGTCTCTGGTGCTGCGAGGAAGCTGTGCTAACCACCATGCCACCATGCTGACAATAGTTTAACTAGTTAAGATATGAATATAGTACAGTACTTACGCTTTCCAGTCCCTAGTTTAAAACACTGTGCTAGTCTATAGAAAAAAAACCTTAAAGTTCACCAACACCTGCCTGCTGACCTAACTAATAGCCCTGGACTTCACTTCTGAGGTCTCACTGTCTCGTTTCCTCTTGTGGACCATTCCTTATTCTGTAAAAAGATCAGACAATATCTCTTCTCTCACCAAATTCCCTTAGTTAACTAAATACTCTGTCTGCCAGCACTCTGTTGAACTGGACTTGGTGTCACTTAGACATTTTCACAGGTTCATGATTACACTGATCAGAGTACAGCATAATTAAATAACCTGCCTGACCCTGCTGTCTTTTACCTGACCAGCACTTGCTGCTACTATCCAGGGTGCAGATGGTGGTTATTGCAATCAAGATTCTGCTTTCTCTTCCAGAACCACAAACACCCCAAATTCCGATTACATCAAAACCTGGTGACTAACTGCCACTACAGGGATCATGCTACTTCTTCCCATTAACTTCACAGTGTTTTGCTTCTTTACATGGACCAGAGTTTTGTGTGTTGTGGCGGGTGCACACTTGAATTGGGGGCACACAAAATTATGCGTCCCAACATCATTGCGCAGTCGCTGTGATATTTCAATTGGTAGGTGCAAGCAGAAATTGGCTGCAGACCCACCAAAAATTAATCATCCAGTTATGTTCATCAAAGGGCAATGCACTGCAAGTTTACACTGCCTATTTAGGTCAATGCATACCCTTGCATCCATTCCTTTTTTGTTTGTCATCCAAGGGCATGATAAGAGGAGGCTGGAATTAGTGAGAGCTTGGTGTAGAGCTATTGGAGAGATTTCTGACCACTTCCTGTGCATTCTTGAGATATTTGCAGAGTTTACCTTGTTCTTAGTTAGGACTTAGCTTTGTGAGATATTTTGATCATTTCAACCCATTGTCACCTACAGTTCACGAGTCAGTGCCATTAGCATTTGAGGTGTCCACAGACCTTTTGGAAACAGAGCTGCAGGCACAGGGTATGGGGAGCCAGCAAGGAGGGCAAGGTGCACCAGCCCACAGAAGACCCCACTACCCAGTTGTCGAGCTGTACAGGCAGCAATCCAGCTACGTCAACATTGTCCACGGTCCGGTGCAGCAGCAGGCTCTGCTTCTCCAAGGAAATCGTCATTTCACTGTGCCGCATTAAGCCGGAGATCACCTCCAATTGTGTGGGTGGCCACCCAATGCCCACGGCTCTGAGATTCACTTTAGGCTTGGAGTTTTATGTATCCAGATTTTTCCGTGCATCAGTGGGCAATCTTCGTGGAGTCTCCCAATCAGCTGTGCAAAGTTACAATAAGCAAGTGACTGACGCTCTATTCAGGTGAGTAAGCACCTTCATCCACTTCAGGATGGATGTTCATGTCACATGACTCCCATCTTTCCATTCAGGCCATGAAAAGTGATGTGTATCCCTTTGTCTAGGTCCCTAAGATTGTTAATTGTTCGCACTGTTAAGATTTGAAAGAAAGGTTGCAGTGTCCATTGTCCTAGCAGACGAATAGGTTCTGTTGGCCAGGCTTGACTTATGAAATGCAGATGGCCTTGTATAGTTCCCTTTGAATTTGGTCTCTACAGTTTACAGGAGTTGTGAAGTGTCTCTTTGGAGATAACAAGGCACAGATTTCTTTGATACTGCCTCAGTAGCTCTTTTTGTTCGGGATTACCGGCACACACAGCTTCAGCCATTTTTAAACAGTCACTGTTCAGTTTTTTTTTAGAAATTAGCCATGAGGATATATATAAAAATATCCAGTCCGAGGTCTTAGTCCCTTGACACAAAGATGTTGATATACCTGTTGTCCTGTTAGGGAGTTTCAGAATTTTAACCCAGCAACAGTGAGGAAATGGTGATATAATTCCAAATCAGGATGGTGTGTGGCTTAGGAAGAAATTGCAGGTGATGGTGTTCCCATGTATCAACTGCCCTTGTCTTTCAAAATGGTAGAAGTCAGAGGTTTAGATGATATGTCAAAGGAGCCTTGACGAGTTGTTGCAATGAATTCTGTAGATGGTACCAACGGCTGCTGTGCTGTGTAAAGCGGATGGGGCTTTGGTCAAGCAAGCTGCTTTGCCCTAGATGATGTTGAGTTTGAGAGTATTGTTGGAGCTGCACTAATTCAGGCTCAAGGATAGTATTCTATTGCAATCCCGATTTGTGTCTTGCAGAAATATCGGACAGGTTTGGAGAGTTAGGGAGCAAGTTACTCACCACTAATTTCAGCCTTCAATCTGCTCTTGTAATCACTGTATATGTATCTGGCCCAGTTAAGTTTCTGATTAATGATAACCCATTAGACATTGGTGGGTTGGAAATTAATGAATGGTAATGCGGTTGAACATCAAGATGAGATAGTTAGTCGATTTCTTTCTTGTTGATGATAATAGTTGCTTAGCACTTCTATGATGAGGATGTTACTTGCTACTCATTCGCAGAAGCCCGAATGTTGTCCAGATCTTGCTCCATGGAGGCACAGACTGATTCAGTATCTGAGGAATTGTGAGTTGTACCAAGCACTGTGAACATCCTCACATAACTTTATGTCAGAGCGAAGGCACTGATTTTTAAAATTTGATTTTTAATCTGGGCATCGCTGGCTAGGCCAGTATTTATTGGCCATTGTAATTGTCCTTGAGAAAGTGGTGGTATGCTGCCTTCTTGAATCATTGCAGTCCATGTGTTATATGAACACCCACAGTGCTGTTAGGAAGGGAGCTCCAGGTTTTTGATCCACCAACAGTGAAGAAACTGTGATATATTGCCAAGTCAGGATGAGTGTGACTTGGAGGGAAACTTGAAGCTGGTGGTGTTCCTGTGCATTTGCTGCCCTTATCTTTCTAGATGGTATTAGTCATGGGTCTGGAAGGCACCTTCAAATAAGCCATTGCAATTTTCTGCAGTGTGTCACGTAGATGGCACACACTGTTGTCACTGCATTGGTGGTGGAGAGAAAAAATATTGAAGGTGGTAGATGGGGTGCCAATCAAGCAAGCTGCTTTATCCTGGATGGTGTCAAATTCTTGAGTGTTCTTGGAGCTTCACTCATTCAGACAAGACTATTTCATCACATTTCTGACATGTGCCTGGTAGATGGTGGACAGGCTGGACAGTCAAGAGGTGAGTTACTTTCTACAGATTTCTCAGCCTCTGACCAGTTCTTGTAGGCATAGGATTTATATAACTGCTCCAGGTCACTCATTGGTCAACGGTAACCCTGAGGATGTTGATTGTTTTGGATTCAGCGGTGGCAATGCCATTGGATGTCAAAGGGTGATCATTAAATTCTCTGTTGTTGGAGATGGTCATCACCTCACATTTATGTGTTTATCAGTCAAAACCTGAATATTGTCCCGGTCTTGTTACATATGGACAAGGAGTGCTTCAGTACCTGAAGAGTCACAAATGATGCTAAACATCCTGTAATCATCAGCAAATCTATCATTTCTGACCTCATGACAGAGTGAAGGTCACTCATAAAGCAGCCTAAGATGGTTGAGCCAAAGATACTTTCCTGAGGAACTTGTGCAGCAAAGAGCTGGGACTAAGACTAATTTTCAACAGCTCCAGTCATCTTTCTTTGTGCTAGGCATGAATCCGCAACTCATTATTTACAAATACCAAATAATTTATTATAGATTGCTATCCTAATGTTGACATTAAACTAAATGGCCTTATCATTCCACTCTTTTGAAAACTGGACTGTCACATCTAATCCTTTGGCACCATCCATATAAGGAGAGGCAGAAGATTGTGGTCAGAGACTGGGCAATTTCAACCCTAAGTTTCCTCAGCAACTGAGGATGGATCCCATTTGGGCCAGGTGACATTTCTACTTTTAAATACATCCTTTTAATCTATTTTTATGTTATTCAATACACCAGTACCTCATCCTCAACTACTACATAAAAAGCACATTTGTACTCGATACAATGTGTGCATTAGTGCCGCAATGATGCTCTCTAACTCCATAGGGAGCTGACATGGACATGATGGACTGAATGACCTCCTCCTACATCATAAATTCTAGGACTGCAGTATGATTTGCTTGGTGCACCTGAAAGTATGTCATTCCTCAGGACATTATTTAAAGACTTGTTTCTGCAAATGATTTGGAAACAAACGGGATATTGAATTATAGGAGCTTGTTCAGAGCTTTGTTTATTTGACAGAAACAGCTTGACTGGCCCATTGTTGTCTTGTCTTATTTATAATGAGAATTCCAAAACAATAATCTATATAAAGTTGTATTTGTTTATCACAATGCTAGTCTCAAATCTTCTTCTGGTGGAACTCTATCGACAAGTTTCTTTTTAACAAATGATTCCAAAGGAATTTTGGAAATTTTTATGAAATAAATTTTCAGAGAAAAACTATTGTCATTTCTTTATTCTTTTACTTCAGTGAAATGTAGGCTTTGAGAAGAAAAAAGGGGGGAATTTAACTTGAATATCTATGCTTTCCTTTGTTTAGATAGAGAATTTGAAAAGAATTTATGCACATAGAAATGTGTTTTATTCGGGAAGTACTTAATCATTTATTTTCCAGAAAGCAATCAAAATATACTTGCTGTACTTTCTCTACGGAGGTCTTAGACCATTCTTTCATTATTGATGTATAATCAACTTTTATTGTAATGTATAACTGTTGACTACTTCTACCTCTAATTCGGATGAAAAGTACCACAAAAAAATCTGCTAGTATTAAAAATAACAATGATCCATTTTAAATTGGTTTAATTTGGAGTGATTTTGGAGAATTACAAATTAAATCAATTGCCAATAAACTTGTCAATTACAATGGGGCATTTTTTTTCTTCTAACATTATCTCCTTAGAGCATTCTGATCCAGAAATCCCAAAAGGAAAACTGAATGTTTTTCAGTTTATCCAGGTAGAACAAATATATACCATAAACTGGCTGCATTATATTGATTTTTATGAGTAATACATGGGTAGTTCATGGAGACTTGTTCCTTGTCTTGCCCCACACTTGGGTAATGGTGCACTTCAAGCTATAAATAACCAATTTTCTCTCTCGAGTGAGGAGAAATGCCCATGATCCTTTATGGATTATGACTGGTTATCTAAGTTCCTGAATGATACACCATGGTCTCTGAAGGTCAATGGAATACAAGATTCAGCATCAGTCCAGATAGGGCCATTTGGTCTATTTTCAATTAGCAACTAAAAAAATGACAGGCTCCATTTGGTGTGAGTCACCTTTTTATTTTATTAATCTGCACTACATCTATCCTGCTTCAATAGCTAACTATGGCTAAATTGAAGAAATACGTTTAATTGATAGCATGGGAGGCCATCAGCAGTACCAACTTTCTTAGGTGACCTAGGAGCCATGTAGGCTTTCCACTTCCTGATATTTTATCATGTTTATAGGCATTTTTCAGAAAAGGAGGGCAGAGGAGAGCAGAGGAGGAAAAGCCAGGAAAGGAATACAAAAGAGAAGTTGGGAGGCATAAAGTAAGATAAAAAGAAAAAGAAAGGAAATAAAACTTGCATTCATATAGCTCATATATCATGAGCTAAGGATGTCCAAAGGTTGCAGCAAATGGAATACTTCTGAAGTGCGATTGATGTTGAAGTATAAGTACGAAAGAGAAGAAATCTTTACCTGTCCTCATTGAATCGCCGACCAATAAAGACTTTGCATTTGTCAGCTGGAAGACAGGCAGCTAGCAGAGGCACAGTTCGCAGCACACGATTCCCCTATTTTAGGGAAAAGTAAAGTGGTCAGAATTTTGAGCCATTACATCAAAAAAGACCCACCTTCAAAATTTGCAATACACAAATCTGTTTCCCAATTCTGAGATCTTAGCAACTTATGCTGTGGATTTTTTATCATGAAAAATGAGCAGTCACCGAAGATTTGAACACAAAGGGCAACATATTCACCCTGATGCAGAAGTTGGTTTGGAGGCATGTGTACCGACAATTTCTCAATATTCACCAGTGCACTGGTTTGCTGGCATTTTCTCATCTCGTCTGTTGTCAGGAAGGTGGTTTCTGGGTGATAGCAGCTACCTGCCATACAGCCAGTGGGTAGCCAATTAGGGGTTGATCAAAGAAACAAGGGGGGTACTCTTCACATGCCACCTGGATTTTCTTCATAACTGATAGGCCTGGTACTTTTAGCTGGAATGGTGAATGCCTCCTAGCAGTTGGCCAGGGAAGTCAGAGGTGCAAATGCAAAGCCCAGTATAAATCCACTGGTTTGCAAGGGCCTACAGTTGCAGCCATAGACCATCCAGTGCAGGAATTCTCTGTCTGTGTTAATTCCCTGGCAGCTGTGGCTATCATATATTTTGTTCCACATACAAGTTATTATGAGTACAAGGCTTTATAGGATGGTTACTTTTAAAGTGTGTGATGATACTGTTGCCTTTAAGAAATATACTTACATCATGTTTCTTGTAAGGGGTAAGTTTAGAGTTCGATCTGTTTTGCACGGTGTAGATTTGTCTAAGAAATCGTTCAAACTGGCAGTTTAAGGGAGAACAGGATAAGTACCTGGGGTGTTTGTTTTAAGCTGAGCTCATCGTATGTGTTTATTTAGGTTTCCTTGTGGTTTTAGAGTAGAATTTTGATTAGGTTTGGGGACCCAGTTAGGGACAGTCATGTGCTTAAAGGGAGGAATTAAGCTTGCAGGGTAAACACAGTTTCCCTTTCATTTTAAAACAAGCAGTTAATGCCTGGTTCTGAAAGAAACATGTTTCTCTGTCTCTCTAAAAGATGTCTGATAGCTCCAGGGCTGGCAACCTAAGTATAAGCAAGTGAGCCTGTGTTTTGCTAACTGATTTTAAGGAGGGGTTTAAATCTGTAAGAGGCATATTGCTTGAATTACAACTCATAGACCAAAAACAGTGCAGCACAGAAACAGGCCCTTTAGCTCACCAAGTTGTGCTAAACATGACACCAAATTAAACTAATCCTTTCTGACTGCCCTTGGTCCATATCCTTCTAGTCATTGCATATTCATGTGCTTATCTAAAAGGTCCTTAAATGCCCCTATCGTATCTGCCTCCAACACTACCCCTGGCAGCGTGTTCCAGATACCTACTACTCCCTGCGTAAAAATCGTGCCTCACATCTCCTTTGAACTTCCCCCTCTTACCTTAAGTGTACACCCTCTAGCCTAACATTTCAACTCTCGGAAAAATATGCTGACAGTCAGCCTTATCTACGCCCGTTATAATTTTATAGACTCCTATCAGGTCTCCCCTCGGCCTCCGCCACTCCAGAGAACACAACCCTAGTTTGTCAAGCCTCTTCATATAGCTTCTACCCTCTAATCTAGGTAGCATCCTACTAAACTGCATCTGCACTCTCTCCAGAGGATAGGTTGGCAGTTAAGAATTGTATCTAGCCATGTTTAAGTATCATTCAATTGTTAAATGTTAAGCTAATTCATTTGTTATAATTAAACCGTGTTGTTAAATAAAGGTTGTTTTGACAAAAGTTTCCCACAATGTCAACAGAATCATGCCTGGAGTGAAACACCCTATCCTCAAACTCATGCCAAAATAGCAAAGTGTTGGGATGAGGGGATAGTCTGACTATATAATATACCTCAAGTTTCTGATCTGATATCCTAACAAGTGTCTCTTTAATCCAATGTAAAATATTGTAAGAAAGAGGGACATGTGATGTCCCACTAATTCTGTTCAAAAAGATTAGCTGACATAATCTGGTTGCTATGGGGACCTGGAACACAGTTCATGTCCTACTGAACATTTTTCACATCTGGACACAAAGAAATAATGAATTGGCTTTACTATGGGCAGTATCTCTGGCTTATTGACTCATGACACCATGAAAAGAGAGAAAGAAAGACACAGGAGGACAGCAGCTACTATAAAAAAATGCTATTATCCATTTGATGTCACGCTGAACATGGGTGGAAGTTCATTTTCTGCTGAAGAGGTGGAAGTTGTAGAGATTTAAGGACATCGGAAAATTTGCCTTGGTGAAACCAGGCGGAATCGCCAGAGTGGGTCATATTGTAAAATATCTCAGATTGTTCCTTGGGAGCACTGAAGAGAGGCAGCGGTTTGTAAGAGGAGAGCTTGTGGGTAAGTTAAAGCGATTTTTAAAATTAACTTTGCTAGTTTTTTTTAATTTTATTCCGGAAACCGGAAGTAGTTTGCAAAGGGACTTGGGTGTTTTTTTTTTCCTTACCATAAATTGGACTGGTGAGGAATCCCGATACTCTACACAGGTAGAGTACCCCACCCTCCCACCTCCTCTAACCTAAAAAAGAGAGAAAGAGAGAGAGAGGGGCTCGGAGTGAGAACAGGTAAGTTTGTTTTTGTTTTTTTTGTGTGTGCTGGAAGGGCTTTGACTCACAGGGCCTAAGCGAAAAGGGTAAGGCAAGGTAAATTTATAAGTTTTTATTACTTTTTTCTCTGTATTTCTAAAAAGGGCAAATATGAGTGTGAGACCAGTATGTTGTTGCCAATGCAATATGTGGGAGGTCCTGGAGGCTCCTGGTCTCCCAGACATCCATATCTGTGCTTGGTGTGTGGAGCTGCAGTCCCTAAGGGACCAGGTTAAGGAACTGGAACTGCAGCTCGAGGACCTTCGTCTCATTAGAGAGAACAAAGAGGTAATTGACAGGAGCTACCAGCAAGTGGTCACACCGGGGCAACGGGAAGAAGGCAAGCGGGTAACGGTTAGGAAGAGAAAGCTCACGTGATGGAGTGCACGCTGGTGGATGTCCCCCTTCAAAATAAGTACTCCTGTCTGAGTACTGCTGGGGGGGACAGCTCACCTGGGGGAGGAAGCAGTGGCCAGGTCTCTGGAGCTGAGCCTGACCCAGTACTTCAAAAAAGTAAGAAAAAGAGCAGCAAGGCAGTGTTAATAGGGGACTCCATAGTGAGGGGATCAGGCAGGCGTTTTCGCGGACGCAGACCGGAGTCGCGGATGGTGGTTTGCCTCCCTGGAGCTGGAATCCGGGATGTCTCTGGACGCGTCCCAGACATCCTGAAAGGGGAGGGTGAGGAGCCGGAGGTTGTGGTTCATAAAGGTACCGCTGACATAGGCAGGAAGAGGGAAGGGATCATGAAAAGGGATTAATAGGGAAGTAGATAGACAGCTGAGAAAGAGGAACGCAAAGGTAGTAATCTCAGGATTGCTGAGATTACTACCTTTGGTAGAAAAAGGAGGCTTATGTTCGGATGAGACTTGAGGGCTCGGGTAGTGCACTAGAAAACTTTAGATTGGCTAGGAGGGAGTTGAAGAGTGAGTTAAGGATGGCTAAAAGAGGACATGAGAAGACTTTGGCTGATAGGATTAAGGAGAATCCTAAGGCGTTCTATAGGTATGTCAAGAACAGAAGGTTGGTTAGGGCAAGATTAGGGCCAGTTATAGACAGCAGAGGGAAGTTATGTGTGGAACCGGAAGAGATTGGAGAGGCATTGAACCAATATTTCTCTTCGGTGTTCACGCAGGGGGACAAGAATATAGCTGAGGAGGACACTGGGTTGCAGGGGAGTAGAATAGACAGTATTACAGTTGATAAGGAGGATGTGCTGGATGTTCTTGAGGGTTCGAAAATAGATAAGTCCCCTGGTCCAGATGGGATTTACCCTAGGATTCTCTGGGAGGCAAGAGAAGTGATTGCAGAGCCTCTGGCTCTGATCCTCAGGTCGTCGTTGGCCTCTGGTATAGTACCGGAAGATTGGAGGTTAGCGAATGTTGTCCCATTGTTTAAGAAGGGGAACAGAGACTTCCCCGGGAATTATAGACCAGTGAGTCTCACTTCCGTTGTGGGCAAGGTTTTAGAAAAAATTATTAGGGATAGGATTTATAGTTATTTGGAGAGTAATGAATTGATTGGAGATAGCAGGGTTTTGTAGTGGGTAGGTCGTGCCTTACTAACCTTATTGAGTTTTTTGAGAAAGTGACCAAAGAGGTGGATGGGGGTAAGGCAGTTGACGTGGTATATATGGATTTTAGTAAGGCGTTTGATAAGGTTCACCATGGTAGGCTTCTGCAGAAAATGCAGATGTATGGGATTGAGGGTAATCTAGGAAATTGGATCAGGAATTGGCTAGCAGATAGGAGACAGAGGGTGGTGGTTGATGGTAAGTATTCGTCATGGAGTTCGGTTACGAGTGGTGTGCCTCAGGGATCTGTTTTGGGGCCACTGCTGTTTGTAATTTTTATTAATGATCTGGATGAGGGTATAATTGGGTGGATTAGTAAATTTGCTGATGACACCAAAGTCGGAGGTGTGGTAGATTGTGAGGAAGGGTGTCATAGTTTGCAGGAAGACTTGGACAGGTTGCAGAGCTGGGCTGAGAGGTGGCGGATGGAGTTTAATGCGGAGAAGTGTGAGGTAATTCACTTTGGTAGGAATAACAGATGTGTTGAGTATAGGGCTAACGGGAGGACTTTGAATAGTGTGGATGAACAGAGGGATCTAGGTGTATGTGTACATAGATCCCTGAAAGTTGGGAATCATGTAGATAGGGTTGTTAAGAAGGCATACGGTGTCTTGGCGTTTATTGGTAGGGGGACTGAATTTAGGAGTCGCAGCGTCATGTTGCAACTGTACACAACTCTGGTTGTGCGGCCGCACTTGGAGTACTGTGTGCAGTTCTGGTCCCCACATTACAGGAAGGATGTGGAGAGGGTGCAGAGGAGGTTTACCAGGATGTTGCCTGGTATGGAGGGGAGGTCCTATGAGGAGAGACTGAGGGATTTGGGGTTGTTTTCGCTGGAAAGAAGGCGGCTAAGAGGGGATCTTATTGAAACATATAAGATGATTAGAGGTTTAGATAGGGTGGACAGTGATAGCCTTTTTCCTCAGATGGAGAAAGCTAGCACGAGGGGGCATGGCTTTAAATTAAGGGGGGGGTAGTTATAGGATGGATGTCGGGGTAGGTTCTTTACCCAGAGGGTGGTGAGGGATTGGAATGCCCTGCCTGCTGCGGTTGTAAATGTGCCTAGTTTGGGGGCGTTTAAGAGATCCATGGATAGGTTTATGGACGAAAAGGGATTGGTTTAGGTTAGTGGGTCATTGTTTTTTAACTGGTCGGCGCAACATCGTGGGCCAAAGGGCCTGTTCTGCGCTGTAATGTTGTATGTTCTATGCTGCCTGCGCCGCAGAAGAGTGACAGCAGGAATGGTATGAGGTGGAGAGTGAATGCGTGGCTGAGGGACTGGAGCAGGGGGCAGGGATTCCAGTTCCTGGATCATTGGGACCTCTTTAGGGGCAGGTGTGACCTGTTCAGTAAAGACGGGTGGCACCTGAATCCCAGGGGGACCAATATCTTGGCGGGAAGATTGGCTAGGGCTACTGGGGGGGCTTTAAACTAGAAAGGTTGGGGGGAGGGAATAGAGATGAGGAGACCGAGAACGAGGAGGTTAGCTCCCAGGTAGAGAAGGACTGTAGACAGAATGAGAGGGAGGTCAGACGGGTAATGGAGAAGAGAAGTGCCCAGACCGAGGATCTGAGGTGTGTCTATTTTAACGCCAGGAGTGTAGTGAACAAAGTAGATGAGCTTAGGGCGTGGATTGCTGCTTGGGAATGTGATGTGGTGGCCATTACAGAGACTTGGATGTCTCAGGGACAGGACTGGGTACTTCAGGTGCCGGGATTCAGGTGCTTCAGGAAGGACAGGGAGGGGGGCAAAAGAGGTGGTGGAGTGGCACTGTTGATCAGGGATAGTGTCATGGCTGCAGAGAGGTGGATGCCGTGGAGGGATTGTCTACGGAGTCTCTGTGGGTGGAAGTTAGGAACAGCAAAGGGTCGATAACTTTGCTAGGTGTTTTCTATAGGCCGCCCAATAGTGACAGGGAAGTTGAGGTGCAGATAGGGAAACAGATCCTAGAGAGATGTAGTAATAACAGAGTTGTTGTGATGGGAGACTTTAATTTCCCAAACATCGACTGGAATATCCCTAGGGTAAGGGGTTTGGATGGGGAGGAGTTTGTTAGGTGCGTTCAGGAGGGTTTCCTGACACAGCACGTGGATAAGCCTACGAGAGGAGAGGCTGTACTTGACCTGGTGCTGGCTAATGAACCAGGACAGGTGACAGATCTCTCGGTGGGAGAGCATCTCGGGGATGGAGATCATAATTCTATCTCCTTCACAATAACATTGGAAAGAGATTGGATCAGGCAGGCTAGGAAGGTGTTTGTCTGGAGTAAGGGGAAATATGATGACATCAGGCAGACAATTGGACGAGTAAACTGGAAGGTGGTGTTCTGGGGGAAAAGTACTGAAGGAAGGTGGCAGATTTTCAACGAATGTTTGACTGGAGCTCTGCACGACAACGTTCCGATGAGACAAGGAGGTTTTGGTAGGTCGCGGGAGCCGTGGTGCACAAAGGTTATGGTGAAATTGGTTATGGTGAAATATGGTTATTATTCTTCCTGTCAGGAAGAAAAGAAAGGCATATAAAAGGTTCAGAGAGCTAAGAGATGTTAAGGATCTAGAGGAGTATAAGGCTTGTAGAAAGGAGCTTAAAAAGGAAATTAGGAGAGCCAGAAGAGGACATGAGAAGGCCTTGGCGGGTAAAATTATGGAGAATCCCAAGGCGTTCTACAAATATGTGAAGAGTAAAAGGATGAGAAGTGAAGGGATAGGACCTATAAAAGGTGAAGGGGGAAAAGTCTGTGTGGAACCGGAAGAAATGGCAGAGGTGCTCCATGAGTACTTTGCCTCGGTATTCACAGTGGAAAGTGATCTGGGAGGTTGTACTACAGGTTTGTGGCAGACGGAAAAGATTGAGTATGTGGATATTAAGAAAGAGGATGTGTTGGAACTTTTAAATTCTACCAAGATAGATAAGTCGCCGGGACTGGATGGGATGTACCCCAGGTTACTGTGGGAGGTGAGGGAAGTGATTGCAGAGCTCCTGGCAATGATCTTTGCGTCGTCGATGGAGACGGGAGAGGTTCCAGAGGATTGCGGATGTGGCTCCTATTTTCAAGAAAGGGAACAGGGATAGCCTGGGAAATTACCGACCGGTGAGTCTGACCTCAGTGGTTGGTAAGTTGATGGAGAGGATTCTGAGGGACAAGATTTATGAGCATTTAGAGAAGTTTAGAATGATCAGAAATAGTCAGCAAGGCTTTGTCAAGGGCAGGTCGTGCCTTACGAGCCTAATCGAGTTCTTTGAAAATGTGACTGAACACATTGACGAAGGAAGAGCGGTGGATGTGGTTTACATGGACTTCAGCAAGGCATTTGTTAAGGTCCCCCATGCAAGACTTCTTGAGAAGGTGAGAGGGCATGGGATCCAGGGGGCTTTGGCCTTGTGGATCCAGAACTGGCTTGCCTGCAGAAGGCAGAGAGTGTTTGTGGATGGGTCTTTTTCTGCATGGAGGTCAGTCACTAGTGGAGTGCCCCAGGGATCTGTTCTAGGACCCTTGCTGTTTGTCATTTTCATAAATGACCTGGATGAGGAAGTGGAGGGATGGGTTAGTAAGTTCGCTGACGATACGAAGGTTGGTGGTGTTGTGGATAGTCTGAAGGGATGTCAGAAGTTGCAGCGTGACATAGATACGATGCAAGACTGGGCGGAGAAGTGGCAGATGGACTTCAACACGGATAAACGTGTAGTGGTCCATTTTGGCAGGACCAATGGGATGAAGGAGTACAATATCAAGGGTAGGAGTCTTAGCAGTGTTGAGGAGCAGAAGGACCTTCTGCTCAAATCGGCCTCGCAGGTGGAGGACGTGGTCAAGAAGGCGTATGGTGTGCTAGCCTTCATTAATCGAGGGACTGAGCTTAGGAGTCAGGAGGTGATGCAACTTTATAAGACCCTTGTCAGACCCCTCTTGGAGTACTGTGCGCAGTTCTGGTCGCCTCACTACAAGAAGGATGTGGAAGCTATTGAGAGGGTGCAGAGGAGATTTACAAGGATGTTGCCTGGATTGAGTCGCATGCCTTATGAGGATAGGTTGAGGGAGCTAGGTCTTTTCTCGCTGGAGAGACGAAGGTCGAGAGGCGACCTGATAGACGTTTATAAGATGTCGAGAGGTATAGATAGGATGGATTCTCGGAAGATATTTCCCAGGGCTGAAATGGTCGCTACGAGAGGACACAGGTTTAAGGTGCTGGGGAGCAGGTACAGAGGGGATGTCAGGGGTAAGTTTTTCACTCAGAGGGTGGTGAGTGAGTGGAATCGGCTGCCGTCGGTGGTTGTAGAGGCGAATTCGTTGGGGTCTTTTAAGAAACTTCTGGGATTTAATGGGATTGGGAGTTACAGATAGTTCTATGGCCTGGTAGGTATGGATATGATCGGCGCAACTTGTGGGCTGAAGGGCCTGTTTGTGCTGTGGTGTTCTATGTCCTATGTTCTAAAACAAAGGAGATTGTCATTGACTTCAGGAAGTTAGAGAAGAACATGCCCCTGTCTATATCAATGGGGATGAAGTAGAAAGGGTTGACAGTTTCAAGTTTTTAGGTATCCAGATCGCCAACAACATGGTCCCCCCATGCCCACCAATACTTCTACTTTCTCAAAAGACTAAGGAAATTTGGCATGTCAGCTACAATTCCAACTTTTACAGATGGACCGTAGAAAGCATTCTTTCTGGCTGTGTCACAGCTTGGTATGGCTCCTGCTCTGCCCAAGACCGCAATAACCTACAAAATGTTGTGAATCCATCATGCAAACTAACCTCTCAACCATTGACTCTGTCTACGCTACCCGCTGCCTCAGTAAAGCAGCCAGCATAGTTGAGAACCCCATGCACCCTAGACATTCTCTCTTCCACCTTCTTCTGTCGGGAAAAAGATACAAAAGTCTGAGGTCACGTACCAATCGACTCAAGAACAGCTTCTTTCCTGCTGTCATCAGACTTCTGAATGGACCTACCTTGCATTAAGTTGATCTTTCTCTACACCTCATCAATGATTGTAACACGACATTCTACACTCTCTCATTTCCTTCTCTATGAACGGTATGCTTTGTTGTATAGCACGCAAGAAATAATACTTTTCACTGTATGCTAATACATGTGACAATAATAAATCAAATCAAACAGAGAAGCAAGCCCTGTCCAGGTTGAACCACCAGGCCATCTAACATAACTTCTGGAAGATTTTGTATCATTGCCAATAGAACTGACACAATCTCAGCATGCCAACTTAATTTTACATCCCTTGATAAAATAAATCTTACAACATCAGTCTCCTTCCAGTTGACCATTGATTGCCTACGTAAAAGACTACTTCATTGGATTCTGAGTTGGAACTCTGGAAGTCAAGTAAATCAATATTAATTTTCTCTACGGTTCCTGTACTATAAAAGCTTCTTTTCTTGATCCATCGCTTCACTGTGTGAATGTAGAGAAAGATGTTAACAGTCCTTTTCGTGAGTTTTGATTGTGTACAATAAACTAACGTACCGAGTTAAGCTTAACTCAAGTTTGCAGGGGGATTATTGATGAAATTGAATCATTGTGAGGCAGCAATGCTAACCATTATGATACTGTGGACGGCACGGTGACACAGTGGTTAGCACTAATATGTCACAGTGCCAGGAAACCAGGTTCAATTCCGGCCTCGGATCACTGTCTGTTGAAGTTTGCACATTTTGCCCGTGTGTACATGGATTACCTCCAGGTGCTCCGGTTTCCTCCCACAGTCCAAATATGTGCAGGTTAGGTTGATTGACTATGCTAAATTGACCCTAGTCTCAGGGGATTAACACGGTAAATATGTGGGGTTACGGAAGTAGGGCATGGGTGGGACTGTGATTGATGCAGACTTGGTGGGCTGACTGGCCTCTTTCTGCACTGCAGGGATTCTATGACACAAAAACCAAGGGGTGAGGAAAATATGCCACTGCTTATTCTAAAAACTAATTTGAAACATCTTCCGTTTATAGACAAATGGTAAGAGGGAAACAGTGCTGTTTGAGCTGACCTCCCTCCTATCCGAAATAGGGAGGGTTATATTTTCCAGTTTAGTGTTATAGTTACGGACTAAGTAATGTTTAGTTAATGTTGTTTTTAGTGTGTTTGTGACAGTAAAAGTCTTAAAAGATAAAATGTCAAGTGATCCTTTTGAGTTGGTCACTGGGAATTCAAATCTCTTCTTTTTCAAGTGACAAAGATGGTTGATGAGAGTAGGACAGTGGATGTTGTCTACATGGACTTCAGTAAGGCATTTGACAAGGTCCCTCATGGCAGGCTGGTGCAGAAGATGAAGTCTCATGGGATCAAATGTGAGCTGGCAAAGTGGGTACAAAACTGGCTCAGTCAAAGAAGACAGAGGATAGCAGTGGAAGGGTGCATTTCTGAATGGAGGGCTGTGACAAGTGGTGTTCCTCATGGACCAGTGCTGGGAACTTAGCTGTTTGTAATATATATAAATGATTTGGAGTAAAATGTAACTGGATTGATTAGTTTGCGAATGACACAAAGGTTGCTGGATTTGCGGATAGTGATGAAGACCATCAGAGGATACAGCAGGATACAGATCAGTTGGAGATTTGGGTGGAGAGATGGCAGATGGAGTTTAATCCAGATAAGTGTGGGGTATGCATTTTGCAAGGTTTAATACAGATTGGAAATATACAGTAAATGGCAGAACCCTTAACAGTATTGATAGGTAAAGGGATCTGGGTGTATGTACAAGGTCACTAAAAATGGCAATGCAGTTGGAGAAGGGAGTAAAGAAGGTATATGGCATGCTTGCCTTCATCGACCAAGGTATTGAGTTTAAAAATTGGCAAGTCATGTTGCAGCTTTATAGAACCTTAGTTAGGCCGCACTTGAAATATGGTGTTCAATTCTGGTTGCCACACTACCAGAAGGATGTGGAGGCTTTGGAGAGGGAACAAAAAAGATTTACCAGGATGTTGCCTGGTATGGAGGGCATTAGCTATGAGGAGAGGTTGGAGAAACTTGGTTTGTTCTCACTGGAGCGACAGAGGTTGAAGGGAGATCTGATAGAGATCTACAAAATTATGAGAGGCATGGACAGAGTGGGTAGTCAGAAGCTTTTTCCCAGAGGTGAAGAGTCAACTACTAGGGGACATCAGTTTAAGGTGCGAGGGGCAAGGTTTAAAGGAGATGTACGAGGCAGATGTTTTACACAGAGAGTGGTGAGTGCCTGGAACTCGTTGCTGGGGGAAGCAGATACGGTAGTGACTTTTAACGGGCATCTTGACAAGTACATGAATGAGATTGGAATAGAGGGTATAATCCCCAGAAGGGTAGGGGCTTTAGTTAAGTTGGGCAGGCTTGGGGGACCAAAGGCCCGGTTCCTGTGCTGTAATTTTCTTTGTTCTTTAAAAGTTGTTGGTCTCTACAAGGAGCGTACCGAAGTCCCTAGTCTTAAAGTCTTGCTTAAAAAGCAGCACCCACATCACCCAGTGCAACTGATGGCCATCGCAGGCTGTTGGCCTTCTGTTGGTCTTTCTAGTTCAGGAATCTGCCTAAAGGAAACCTGGAGATGGTCTCTTTAATCGCTGCCACCACAAAAGTCCCCTGTAGAGTCCTGTCCCGTGACATACAAAATTAAGCCTAGCATCTGGATTTAAACACTGAACTGAAATTCAGCCATAGAAATTGGACAACTGATCTAGGATTTCGTCCTTAATTTTCCTTCCCCAAAGTCCAATAAATCCTCTGAACAAATCTGCCTCCAATAATAATCAGGTTTCCTCTTCAAAGTACAGTATTGCCAAGTATTGATTTATTGGTGCTGGTGGGAGAAAGTTGATAAGAAAATAAGTAAATTGTGACAATAATCTGTAATATTTCCACAGCAACACATGATGAGAAACAGAAAGCAGGAAATCAGATCCCATCACGTTACAGGTCATAGCTTGATGGAACATGGACATTCTTTTGCCATTACAGCAATTTTTGGAGTTTGCATGCATCTCTTAAATTGTTAATCTGTGCAAAGGCAAATCATAAATCTATTTGCTGTGTTGGTATAAGTTTAAAAAACTGCAGTTTAAAATAAGCAAGTCCACACTTGGTAATAGATAAACTTGGCAGTGAAGAATCTTGCTCAGACTTGTTTTGTTCATCCTCTCTGATGGATTAGAATTAGAATTCATGGATTCAGTCAAATAAATAAAGTTTCACTCACCTGGAGCTTGTTCTTAGTTTCTCTTCATATTCTATGCACTATTCCTCCATACAAATGAGAATTGTTTTCTTCCACAAGACCTCCTGCACCTGTGCCATTTATCTAGGCAGAACACTGCAGAATACAAATGTCTTCACAATCTGCACCCATACAGTCCTGCAATTACCTCTTAAAATATAAATTTGCAACATAGCATGATCAATTTTTCCTCTCAGAGCGAAGAGTCCTATTACCATAAAAGTTTCCACTGGCTTAAGCAGATGAGAATTTGTGCATTTGGCGGGAATGATATTTAATAAAATTATACTGATTAATCAACTGAAGAGCTGTTTGTATAGTGCATATCCTTAGTTACATTTCGTGCTCACAATTTCTCGTTTAGGACAGAATTGTGTTGATGTGGAAAATATTACAAATTATTGACATAAAATTTATCTTCCTTCGAATTATTTTACACACACACTACAGTACCATCTACCAGTAAATTAGTAAATGTCAATTTTTTGAAGCTTTAATACTGGAGCTATCACTAGGAGTAGATCTCATATTTGGAATAAAGATAAAAGTTGTGATGTAATGAACTTTAATGGTGAACCCACATCTGAACCATTAACTTCTTTGTTCTCTCCATGGATTCTGACCAATTGATATCAATGGGTCCCAACTGCAGTTTTAATTCAATCATCTGAGAAGGAAATCATTGAGTTTTTCACTGTGCCAACACAGCGAGTAAGTAGTTTGAGGCAGAAAATATCCTAAAATGTATTTTCTTTTAAATAATGCTACTTCCCTCATGGACCCAGGAGAAACATCAGTGTCCCTTCAAGCCACACAAGGTAAGTCTCCACCTCCCTTGCCAAAGACTTGTATTTCATTTCCTGACCACAAGACCCTCCCATCACAGAATGGCACTCACAGCCAATTGCACTATATCGTGAATTCTTAAGTGTAATTTTCTGTCACTTCCGACCTAATTTGCACTCAGACCAAGATGCCCAGTGAGATTAAACATGGCTCAGACTTAAATCCTTAAATATGGGAGGTTAGCTAACTAAAGCTTTAAAGATGAATATATTTGATGCTAGCGCCCTGATTTTGTTTCCAATTGCCATATTTCATGTGTTTTCCTTTTAAAGTTTGACCATTTTGTGTTATTTCCCCTCAAATACCATAGGCCTCCACATTCATCTGACCAATCTACTATTCTGTCCACTTTCTCTTAAAGTTGCTTGCAATGTTCTCTAGTTAACCACAATTGCTATCATCTGTAAATTTTAAATATTGTACCTTTAAACCATGTATATATTCATATATATTTAGGAGTATAAAGGGGCGGCATGGTGATTAGCACTGCTGCCTCCTAGCACTGAGGACCTGGGTTCGAATCCAGTCTTGGGTGTGTGTGTGTGGAATTTGCACGTTTTCCCTCCGCTGATTTCCTCCCATGGTCCAAAGATGTGCAGGCTAGGTGAATTGGCCATGCTAAATTGTTTCGTAAGTATCCAAAGATGTGTAGGTTCGGGGGATTAGCAGGGGAAATATGTAGATTTATGGGGAAAGGGCAGGGGGGTTGAGGTGGGCCTGGGTAAGATGCTCTATCAGAGAGTCGGTGCAGACTCAAAAGACCAAACGGACTCCTTCTGCACTGCAGGGATTCTATGATCCTAAAATTGATACTTTTGCTGTTTACATTTGTGAACAGATCTGTAGTGGCAAATATTGGAGCAACAACACATGGCACCAAACACAACAGCACGGCAATTTCAATATCCCATTCTGCAGAGTGTCTGGCTGCATGTTGCACAAGGAGATACTGCATGGGCAGGAGCAGAATGTTTTTATCCCTGTGGAAAAGAAGAAAATATCTACACAAATGTCTCTAAAGAACACTGTTGCATGCATTACAATGGAAGGATACACTGAAAATTTGTTTGCGTTCCAATGTGTTATGCGAAAACATTTTAAGGGATATTGATATCCATTGCATATTCTGTAACATAAATTATTTCCTTCTATAGAAAGGAGTGAAAAAAGTCAGGGACCTCAAAGAAGTCTTACTCATCGTTCGATAATCATCATTTCAAAAATCATCACTGACAGAAGCCTAGAAAGTAAGTCACCTGATTGTTCCTTCAGCTAAATTTTATCAAGCTGGGACAAACATTGACCATTTGAAGAGTGCATAACGTCACTTGGCTGCCCCGTAACCCTTTCCCTTGGCCAAGCTTGATTCACCTGGAACATTCACAGGGGAAGAGATACAGTGGTTTCTTGATTCTTTATCATGGAGTAGCACTCCAAGCTCATTGAAGTCTTACTGAATCTTTCTTCAGCGTCAAACATAAATGGCTTTCTGCCAGATTTGTCATATACATTACCTAAGATGATTTAATATTGACATTTATCCAACCATTGACTGCCCTTGCTTAATATTTTTCAAATTATCCTGACAAAGAAAAACTGATTTGTGATTTGTTATTATTAAACATTCTTTAAAAGCTTGATAAACCAGTCACCATTAACACAGCAAAATACATTTGTTCCCTCAACATCTACCTCAAAACATTTAAACAATGTCAAATGCCTGGAAAGGGAAATGACACTGAAGGTCATGGCAGCAATTTCACAACAGCACAGATAATGATTTTTTAATTGTGATGGGTGTGGGCAAATCGCAACGGATGGAAAACCAGTTACTGACAAGTTTACACATTTTGTAGTAAATTACACCTCATGTGCAGTTTAGGGATGCTTGTGGAAATCAAGGCTGAATCATACAATATGGCTTCCTCTTGCTCTTTCCCATAGTCCCATTCCCATTAGATGCTGGCAGTTATGCTCCTTCCCATAACGTTACTCACCTCTGCTGGATGCTGAACTATATACAAGGATGTGGAGATGTTCAGTGGATTAACTGGTAGGAACGGGCAAAGGCAAACCTTCTGAGGGCGGCTGCAATGAGAAAGAAATTGTAGTTAATACATATAACAGAATTCAAACAGGTGAAATAATTGACAACAATAAGCTTCAGAAACGTGATAACTATTTTTTTAGGGCAGCCATCACATTCAGACTTTCACTTAATTCAACAGTGATTGGTGTTTTATATTTCTTTTAAGAAAAAGCATACAGCGCATCTAGGTTTTTCCCTGCTGTTTTTCTGACCTTGAGATAACTCAGAGGGGTCATTACACTCACAGAAAGAACAAAGCAACTGTAAATCTAGTGAAACTTCCAACAGTAATTGGCCTATAATTGACCTCAGAACCTATTTAGAGAACATTCCCACTCAGAGTACGTGAGCAGTGGTATTAAAGGAACAAATCAGGTTAGCAATTAGACATTGCATCTCTGTCTCACACCTCAAAATAAGTGTGAATAATGCCGCAGGAGATTAATGCCAAAGGCGATCAATTTGTATTTAAAGAATAAAATTAAATAATTGCATTTATACAGCACTTTGCATTTACTCAAGATGCCCCAGAGCTTCAGGTGATTGAAATACTTTTAAAGTATAATCACTGCTGTAACATAGGAAGTGTGACACACAAGACCCCAACATAGGAATGCGTTAAGTGATCAGATAATTTATTTTGTGTTGGTTGGGGGATAATCTTAACAAGGATACTTCAATACAAAGGTCTGTCACATAAAGGGTTAATGTGGGACTGAGTAGAGTTCCACTTACACAATGATATAAGAGAGCTCATGACCTGCATTGAGGAATCAGTTAATCTTGGACAGAGCTGTGTGTAGAAGAAAGCATGGAGACTGCTTCTAAAGTGGCACGTAACAATCTGCTCATTGGCACTCAGTTCCTGCCCTCACTACAGCCTTGGTCTAAACATGCACACAACAGGTGAACTCAAAAGGTGAGGTGAGACTAACCCTTCTTGACATCAAGGCAGAACTTGTTTGAGTGTGGCTTTCAAGGAGCATGATTAAAACTGGAATCAATGGGAATCGAAGGGAAACTCTCCACTAATTGGAGTCATACCTATCAGAAAATAAGATGGTTATAGTTGTTAGAAATCAATAATCAGAGTCCCACAATATCAGTGCAAGAGTTCCTCAGGATAGTGCCCTTGGCCCAATCATCTTCTGCAGCTTCATCAGTGACCTTCCCCCATCATCAGGAGTGGACATGTTCACTGATAATAGCACAATGTTCAGTGCCATTCGGGAATCCTCAGAAACTAAAGTAGGCCATGTTCATATGCAGCAACAGCTGGACATGTTCAGGTTTGGGCTGATAAGTGGCAAGTAACATTCATGCAGCACAAGTGCCGGGCAATCTCCAAAAAAAATAAAACCTAACCATTTCCCTTTGACATTCAATGGCATTACCATCACCGAATCTCCATAATCAACAACCTGGGGGTTACCAGTGACCAGAAACCGAACAGGATCAGCCATTTAAATACTGTGGCTGCAAGAACTAGTCAGAGGCTGAGAATTCTACAGTAACTCACTCCCCAAAGCCTGCCTGCCATCTATTGGGCACAAGTTGGGAGTGTGCTGGAATATTCTTCACTTGTCTGAATGAGTGCAGCTCCAACAATACTCAAATAGTTTGACACAATCCAGGACAAAGCAACCCATTAGAATGGCACCTCATGCACCACCTTCAGCATCCACTCCCTCCGCCATTAACGCACATTGGCAGCAGTGTGTACCATCTGCAAAATGTATTGCAGCAACCTACCATGACTCCTTCAACAGCACTTTTCAAATCTTCTACCACCTAGAAGAACAAGGATAGCAGACACATAGGAACATCACCACCTGCAAGCTCCTCTCCAAACCACTCAACATTCTGACTTCATTATTGCTGGGTCAAAATCCTAGCATTCCCTCCCTATAGTGCTTTGGTTTACCTACACCACACAGACTGTCGCAGTTTAGGGAGACATGAGGACGTCATGGGAAGGGTCAATGGCATGTGTTGGGGATGGTAGGGAGAGACGGGATATCTTATGAGTAGTGGTTGAGATGCTGGATTGTTTAAGTGTGACAAAATTACCTAGAAATATAAATACAATTGGTATTGGTATAAATTATTCAAAAGTTATTCTTCAAAATAATTGAAAATTCACGCAATTTAAATTAAACAGCTTCAGAAAAACTGTTAGGTAAATTAAAATAATAAATCAGCATTGATCCTTTTGACAATCCAAGATAACAACCCAAATCCTCCAGAGTTTCTAACTCCAATTGGTATGCCAATGCACAAATACAGATTCAGGGAAGGAGCAAGATAACGATGCTACGAAATTTGAATCATGAACATGGGTTTTGTCGTGGTACAACATTGGGAGTAGGAAGCTTCTTCAATGATTGATTCTGAAATTATTACAGGTAGATTTCCGAAATAGTTTTTATTTCTCAATAATACTGAACCCATCAGATGCATACCTGCCATTTAAACCCATGAGAAAGTAGTTCCCAATTAGATCGTATGCTGTGACTATAAATATGTCACAACGCCAAACTCATTAAAATTCATATTTATATTCCAAGGTCTGTTTTTACACATGGTCAACTTTATGCAGCTTTTTCCAGAGTGCAACATTTTGATTTTGTAAAAATATTTAATGAATAACCAGCAATCCTGAACTTCAACAAGTACTGTTGCAATAAAGATAATAAGTCAAGTCAAAATGTTAATTAGTGATGTATTGGTCTGGTATTTTGAACAGCAAAGTCAAGAATGCATCCCTGCACCTGGTCATCCATCTCTAGTTCTAAAGTTTGCTGCTGCAATATTGTACCTAACAGGTTTACCCTCAATTTTGATGAAAAACCAAATGGACTCGAAACATTAACTCTGTTTTCTCTCCGTACCGATGCTGCCAGAGCTGCTGAGATTCTCTAACATTCCCTGTTTTTTAATAAATCAGGCCGTTTGTCTGACAATCAATCATTCAAATTCAATATACAAAGATATCCAATTTCAGTAGTTTAAAAAAATATATTCAGCAGATTTGGAGTTTCGACTGGAATCTATGATTAAGGAAGTCTTAACAATACATTTAGAAAATCACAGTATGAAGAAACAAATTCAACATGGTTTTACAAAAGGGAAATTTGTTTTTGACAATTTACTTTTTTTGAAGATATAAGTAAGGTGGATAAAGAAAATGCGAAATATTTGGATTTCCAAATGACAATCAAAACAATTTTCCTTCAACAAATCTGTGCTGGCTTTCATATTTTTCCAAATACAATTAATTTTGTCCCAGATTATTGTCCTCCAATTTCTCATCACTAACGTTAAGTGGGTTGGCTGAGTTTATCCCGCTCCACTTTTTTGAACGGGGCACAACACTTGCTAGTTCACCAGGTTGATACCAGAGATGAGGGGGTTAGCTTACGAAGAGAGATTGAATAGACTGGGTCTGTACTCGTTAGAGTTTAGAAGGCTGATGGGGGGATCTCATAGAGACTTACAAGATAATGAAAGGGCTAGATAGGGTAGAGGTAGAGAGATTCTTCCCGCTTAGAAAGGATAGCAGAACTAGAGGGCACAGCCTCAAAATAAGGAGGGGGGTGGCAGCTTAGAATGGAGTTGAGGATGAACTTCTTCACTCAAAGGGTGGTGAATCTCTGGAATTCTCTACCCATTGAAGTGGTGGAGGCTACCTCACTGCATATATTTAAGTCACGGGTAGACAGATTTCTGATAGACAAGGGAATTAAGGGTTATGGGGAGAAAGCGGGAAAATGAAACTGATCCACTTCAAATCAGCCATGATCTTAGTAAATGGCAGGGCAGGCTCGAAGGGCTAGATGGCCTACTCCTGCTCCTATTTCATATGTTCTTAGTTTTTATGTTCATAACTTTACAAAGTAACTAGTCTGAGCAACAAAATAAAAGCATGTACCTGTTGCATTAAAATGCCAATGACTGTTAGTAAAGATTAAACCTTCAATGAGTTGGGGCCTGAATAGCAGTTGTTCATGATTATTAGTCATTCCATTTGCAAAATTAGAAAATAACTAATTAACGTGTCAGCCTGGGGGGGGGGGGGGGGGGCTCAACAGATGTTTCCATCAGGAGACAGATGTTGTGGCTGTTTCTGTATAGCACAATAAACGTTCTTCTCTCAAATTTTAATTTAAGTCCAACCGATTCAAATCTTTGTGTACTGTAATTGCACTACATGAAATAAATTTGGGATGCCCAACCTAGTTCCTAATAGGTATGTGGATACAACACAAAATGTAACAGAATTCAGTGCAAGGTAAACTGATAACATTGCTAAAACTAGCAATGATGAAGTTGACGCAGAAAATAGAAAAACATTCCCATTCGTTCACATCATGTGCTTCTGAGAAACTGAGATTCAGGCTAAGGCACAATGTTGAGTTAGAGAGTGTTTTACTGTTCATCTTCCTACATTAAATCTAAACCGCAATTGTGTGATGCAACTGTTTACTATACCATTTACATTTTTATAGCATCTTGGCAGATTGAAATGTCTCAAAGTGCTTTTCACAACAAATTACTTTTCAAATTGATTGACTGCTCAGTACACAAATACAACTGCCAGACTTCACCAATTAAATATCCCATAAAACAGTAATGAGATGAACTGCCAGTTAATCTGTTTTTTTTTGGTTGAAGTAAGAATATACGTTTTGATACTATGAGAGAACACCAAGCTACACTTTTTCAAACAGTGAAATGGGATCATTAACATCCACCCTGAACCGTTGCAACATTAAAATGAGATCTCATTTCAACCCCCTCAGGAAATTAGGAATGAAAAGAGATGGCATGAGAAAATATTGACAAATAAAATAAAGGCAAACTAAAAAAATGTTTTATACTATGTGAATAGAAAGATAACAAATGAAAGAGAAGGCTCTTCAGGGACTAAAAAATGTGTGGAGTTGCAATACATGGCCAAGGCTCTAAATAAATACTTTGGGATGGATTTTGGCTAGAGATGGGTAGCTAACCTCGGTAAAAGGTACTCCGAAAGCAGGATATTCAGTCCTTGGTAGTGAGGCAGTGCCAACTCTGGAAGCACAGGCAAGGCAACCACAATAAGGAAAGGTGAGTTTCAAGGTGGGCTGGTTAGAAGGTATGTCATGGTTCTTGGGGACTTTATTCCAGCTATTTTAGAAATTGTTAGGCCTAGTATCTATCATGGACAGTCCTCATGAGATGTGGAGATAAAAAACAACTTCTAACAATTTAGTACAAGTACCACACCAATACACTTGATACTGAAAAATCACCATTCATAAAACAACCAAAATAGGGCATTAAATTTAAACTGCCCTGCTGAGCTTGGGTTTCCATCCTCCCTCTTCCAGGCTCTGAAAATCCAGCCCTTTGTTCCATTTTCATAAAAGAGGGGGATATTGGACTTCGAGTAAGTATGTGAAATATTAAATGGGATAGAATATTGAGGGAGGAACTAGTCAAGTGTTTTGCACTACTGAAAGTGGATAAACCACCAGGCCTGGATGGAATGTTTCCAGGCTGCTAAGGGAAGCAAGGAAAGAAATAGGAAAGGCTCTGACCACCATTTCTCAATTTTCTCTGGCTAGAGGCATAATGCTGTAGATGATGCTGAAGACTTTAGGACTACAGATGTTGCACAATTTTTTTAAAAAAGAAACAGCCCATGTAATTACAAAACAGGCGGCCTAACCTCAATAGCAAGTAAAATATTGGAAACATTATATGATATAAATTTCATTTGAAGAAGCAGGAATTACTCAAGGACAGTCCACAGAATCACAGAATCTCTACAGTACAAAGGGAGGCAATCTGGCCCATAAAGGCTGCATCAACTCTCCAGAGGAGCATCAAAGCCAGGCCCACCTACTTGACTTATCCCCATAACTCTGCACATTTATCATTGCTAATTTACCCAACCTCACATCTTTGGACACTAAGAGGCAATTTAGCATGGTCAATCCACCTAACCTCAACATTAATGTCCACAGATCCCAAAAGGTAGCAGGACAGATAATGAGGTTTAAAAAGCTGTCTTTTATTGATCAAGAACTAGAGTGTAAGAGCAGAGAGATTATGCTGGAACAACATAAAACACTAGTTAGACTGCAGCAAGAATACTGCGGGCCAAAGCCATTGCTTCTAGATTGGAAAATGATTTTCAATCTTGTCATCATATTCAGCTCTGCAACCAAATCCATACATTTCCTAAATCTTCATTCCAATGGTAGTCCCTCCCAACACTGAGTTCTCTTTAACACTATCTTCAAATAGCTTCTGAACTTCATTCACCCACCATATTCATCTCCAAAACTGGACACAGGTTTATTGATGCTCCACACTCTTTCTACCTACTTTCAGCAATTTTAAATCACAACAGGAATTTTGTCTTTAACTCTGCTCATGCCTATTGCCTCCTCCTTGTATCCTTCATTCACAACTGGGGTATACCAAGTCCTCACTTAAAGTTGTAGTTCCTCAAAAATGACTAAATGGAACAACTTTAAGTGAATCACATTTTTCCTTGAAAACCAATATAAAAACTGCAGTGAAATTCTGTTGGATGGTCCTCATCAGAAAAAAAATTAAAACATGATATCCTATAAGCTGAAATACTTTACATTGCTAAATTCTTGTATTGGTAAATGAAATAACATTAAAATTAAATAAACTTAAAAATATAAAAGAAATATGGTAACCTTCTACTCACCATACTTTTCACTTGCTGACATATCCTGCTCTCTGACCCCACTGGTAACTGCGGACCCTTTTTCTCATTGAGATGATTATTGCCTAGCATTCATATGGCATATACGCTATTGTCACCTCTCAGCCCAAGCCCAGGTCTTGCTGCATATGGGCACCAACTGCTCGAGTATCTGAGGAATCACTAATGATACAATCATCAGCAAACATCTCCGTTTCTGACCTATTGACGGACTGAAAGTCATTGATAAAGCAGTGGAAAGTAGTCGAGCCTAGAACATGACCCTGAGGAGCTCCTGCAGTGATGTCCCAGAACTAAGATGATTCATACTCTTTGTCACTTCATGACTCACCCTCTTGCCAATCTTTGGTTATGCTGCCACTCCTGCTCTCCAATGCTTCCCCTTGCTGTCAAATCCTTGGGCCCACGGCCTTTCCACTCCTTTATCCATCCTCTCATTGATCTTTTCTCTTGCTAACTCTCCCATTCCTGTACTCTCCCACTTACTTCTTTCAAAACCCTCAGTGTGAACACGGATTCTGGAGGTGAGCAGTAAGAGGCAGAGCAGCAGCTTCAGCTTGCAGGAGGCAAGTTCTCGTCAAGTGGGTTTGTAATTAGCTCTCCCTGCTCATCTCCAGAGTCTGCATGCACAGCGAGGACAGAATTCCCAGTCTCTGTCCTGCATTTGTAGCCACAAAGTTTTACGGCAGCGCAGTTCAGTTTCTGGTCAATGGTAATTCTGGGATGTTGATAGTGATGGATTCAGCAATACTAATGTATTGAATATCAAGGCAAGATGATTAGATTCTCTCTTGTTGGAGATGGTTATGGACAGACACTTGTATAGCATGAAAGTTATTATCACCTATCAGCCCAAGCCCAGGTATTGCTGCATATGGGTACCGACTGCTTGAGCACCTAGGTACAGTCATCAGCAAACAATTCCAATTCTGGCCTTATGATGGACTGAAAATCATTGATGAAGCAGTTGAAGGTAGTTGAGCCTAGAATATGACCCTGAGGAATTCCTGCAGTGATGTCCCAGAACTGAGATGATCCATCTCCACCAATCACAGCCATCTCTTCGTTTGTGCTAGGTATGACACTAACCAGGAGAGTTTTAGCCTGACTCTCACTGATTTCAGTTTTGCATGGGCTCCTCAATATCAAATTCAGTCAAATGCTGCCATGATATCAAAGACAGTCACTCTCACCTTGCGTTGAGTTCAGCTCATATGTTCATGTTTGTAACAAGGCTGTAATGAGGTAAAGAGTTAGATAGCAGAACCCAAACTGAGCATCAGTGATGTTATTGCCAAACATATGCTCCTTGAAAACACTATCAATGACACTTTCCATTATTTTACTGATGATCGACAGTGGACTACTGAGGTAGTAATTGTCAAGGTTGGATTTATTCTGCTTTACGTGGAAAGGATATATCTGGGCAATTTTTCACATTGGCATGGAAGTGTTATAAGAACATAAGAAATAGGAGCAGGAGTAGGCCATCTAGCCCTTCGAGCCTGCCCCGCCATTCAATAAGATCATGGCTGATCTGTCGTGGCTCAGTTCCACTTTCCCGCCCTCTCCCCATAACCCTTAATCTCCTCTCTTATCAAGAACCCATCAACCCGCTTCTTAAAAATATTTAGCGAGGCAGCCTCCACCACTTCAACGGGCAGAGAATTCCAGAGATTCACCACCCTTTGAGTGAAGAAGTTCCTCCTCAACTCCGTTCTAAACCGCCTCCCCTTTATCTTGAGGCTGTGCCCCCTAGTCCTACTGTCTTTTTTGAGCGGGAAGAGTCTCTCCACCTCTATCCTATCCATCCCATTCATCATCTTATACGTCTCAATGAGATCTCCCCTCATTCTTCTAAACTCTAACGAGTACAAGCCTAGTTTATTCAGCCTCTCCTCATAGCTCAACCACCTCAACTCCGGTATCAGCCTAGTAAACCTCCTCTGCACTCCCTCTGAGGCCAAAATATCCTTGCGCAGGTGCGGCGCCCAAAACTGCACACAGTACTCCAGCTGCGGCCTCACCAATGCCCTATACAGCTGCAGCAAGACCTCCCTACTTTTATATTCAATCCCCTTCGCTATGAAGGCCAGCATCCCATTCGCCTTCCTGACCACCTGCTGCACCTGCAAGCTGGGTTTTTGCGACTCATGCACAAGGACCCCGAGGTCCCTCTGCACCGTCGCCTGCTGCAGTTTTTCGCCACGTAAGTAATAGTCCTTCCTACCATTCTTCCTACCAAAGTGGACCACCTCACACTTGCCAACATTAAATTCCATTTGCCATTTCCTGGCCCATTCGCCCAGCCTATCTAGATCCTTCTGCAGACTCTCCACACCCTCCGCACAATTTGCCTTTCCCCCAATCTTGGTGTCATCAGCAAATTTCGACACCCTACACTAACAGCTTGGCTAGGGATGCAGGTAGTTCTGGAGCACAATTCTTCAGTACTGTTGCCAGAATGTTGTCAGGGCTTATAGTCTTTGCAGTATCCAAAGCCTTTAGCCATTCCATGATATCACATGGAGTGAACTGAATTGGCTGAAGACTGGCATCTGTGATGCTGTGGGCCTGAGAGGAGGCCGAGGTGTATCATTCACCCAGCACTTCTGGCTGCAGATTATTGCAAATACTTCAGCCTTTTTTTGAACTGATATGCTGGGCTCCCCCATCATTGAGAATGGGGTTATTTGTGGAGCCTGCTCCTCCTGTTTAACTGTCCACCACTGATGACTGGATGTGGCAGGACAGCAGAGCTCAAATCTGATCTGTTGGTTGTAGCTCTGTCTCACGGATGCTGCTTCCACTGTGTAGGATGCAAGTAGCTCTGTGTTGTAGCTTCACCAGGTTAGCACCTTACTTTAGGTATGCTTCGTGTTTCTCTTGGCATGCCCTTCTGCATTCTTCATTTGACCAGGCTTGGTGGTAATGGCAGAATGGGGATATGCTGGGCCATGAGGTCACAGATTGTGGTGGCAGAATCTGGGACATAGTCATACTCACAGAATTATACCTTACAGGCAATATCACTTTCTCAACAAAACTGTGGGACAACTCTCAACTATTTTGGCTGATGCCCCCAGATATTAGGAAGAAAGACTTTGCGGAGTTGGCAGGGCTGGGTTTTCCATTGTTGTTTCTGTGCCTAAGTCATTTTGGGTCATCTGTTCGGTTTGATTCCTTTCAATTGATTTTGTAGTGGTTTGATACAGTAAGTGGCTTGCTGAACCACTTCAGAGGGCAGTTAAGGTTCAACTACATTGCTATGGTCTTGGGTTACATGTAGGCTCGACCTGATAATGACGGCAAACATTGGTGAGCCAGATGGGGTTTCATGGCAATCAGTTACTGTGACTAGCTTTTAATTCCTGATTTATTAATTGAATTTAAATTCCACCAATTGCCATGGCGAGAATTTTAATCTGTATTTTTAGATTACTTATCAAGCAACATTACTGCAATGCTGTAGCCTCCCCCAGTAAAGGATAATTTTTTTTCACCCAGTTTAGGGGGGCAGGGGTCTGAACCTCACTACCTGAAAGGATGGTAGAAGCAGAAAAACTCTATATTTAAAATTCATGTGGATATGCACTTGAGAATCTGTAACCTACAGGGTTATGGAACAAATAGGACCAATCTGTAAGGTAGCATTAGACTAAATGACTCTTTTTTTTTGGCTGACACAGATATAACGGTCCAAATGACCTCTTGTGCCTATCAGTTAATATATTTAATCTCTCATCTGAAGGGCATCATCTCTCCTAATTCGACAGCCTCTCAGTGCTATAGTAAAATGACAGCCATGATTATATGCACAAATCAAAAAATGAAAAATATTCCAACTGCTACTTGACAAAATATTTTAAGCAAATAACCTGGCAATTTCATCTGGTTGCATCATCATTGTGCTCCAATATAGAGCAATAGGATTCATACTCAACCCATTGATTCCTCAGGCAACAGATTCCACCTAATCCTTACTGACCAAGAAGGCATCCTAGGGCAAAAGTCACAAGGTAAGATTCCCAAGAGTTCTCACCTTCATATTCCAATACTAACAGGAATGAATCCACTGACGTAAACGCCAGTCTTTACATTTAAAAAAAGATGCCGTCATTGAAAAACAGTAACTTGGACCTGGCTCACCTAATTTACATTTTACCAAATGCCCCAAAGTAAAATTCACATCAGACTAAAACCAAATCACGCGTGGCACAGTGTTAGCACTGCTGCCTCACAGCGCCAGGAACCTGAGTTCAATTCTAGCCTTGGATGATCAAACACCACACAGACATTCCCCTAGTGTCTGTGTGGGTTTCCTCCAGGTGCTCTGTTTCCTCTCACAGTCCAAATATGTACAGGTTATGTGGACTGGCCATGCTAAATTGCCCCTTAGCATCCAAAGATGTGTAGGTTAAGTGGATTAGCCATGGTAAATGTGGAGAGTTACACATTACACAGGGTTGGGGCAGGCTGGGGTGGGCCTGGGTCAGATGCTCCTTTTGAGAATGAGTGCAGGCTTATTGGGCTGAATGCCTTCCTTCTGCATTGTAGGGATTCCATGAAAAGTAACAATGGAGAAAAGCAGCTCTAGTCAGGGAACAGTATATTTCATCACAATGCTGAATAAAAGACAACACTGACCCCTAGTGAATGAAGAGAAATACATCAAAGCAACACAATAATTCAACTTGTCTGGAAAGTTGTGTTATTCTGCGTTTGAGTAATAAGTTTCTCTGTTACCCCAAAAGAAAGCATAATGGAAAGATTTTACCATGCCAGCCAATTTCACTCCAAAAAGTTATATTTTGGGGAAGGAAGGAAAAGTTAAAATTTGCAGAATTAGTCTTGAATATGTCAGTACATTTTTCACTGTTGAATATGTCACAAGAACATAAGAAATAGGAGCAGGAGTAGGCCATCTGGCCCTTCGAGCCTGCCCCGCCATTCAATAAGATCATGGCTGATCTGTCGTGGCTCAGTTCCACATTCCCGCCCTCTCCCCATAACCCTTAATCCCCTTGCTTATCAAAAACCCATCAACCCGCGTCTTAAAAATATTTAGCGAGGCAGCCTCCACCACCTCAACGGGCAGAGAATTCCAGAGATTCACCACCCTTTGAGTGAAGAAGTTCCTCCTCAACTCCATTCTAAACCGCCCCCCCCCTTTATCTTGAGGCTGTGCCACCTAGTCCTACTGTCCTTTCTGAGCGGGATTGTAGAAGTTCTTTGGATTCTCCTTCGCCTTATCTGTCGAAACAATTTCGTGTCCCCTTTTTGCCCTCCTGATTTTTCTCTTAACTCTATTCCTACACCCACTACATTCTTCAAGAGGTTCACTTGATCCCAGCTGCCTATACATGTCATGTGCCTCTTTCTTCTTCTAGGCCAAGGCCTCAACATGCTGAGTCATCCATGGTTCCTGACTTCTGCCAGCCTTGCCCTTGACGCCAAGAAAAATGTGTTTATCCTGAACCCTGCTTAACACACTTTTGAAAGCATCCCACTTACCAGACGTCCCTTTGTCTTCCCACAGACTCTCCCAATTAACTTTTGAAAGTTCCTGCCTAATACCATCAAAATTGGCTTTGCCCCAATTTAGAATTTTAACTTTTGGGACAGACCTATCATTCTCCATACCTATCTTAAAACTAATAGAACTATGGTCACTGGTCCCAAACTGATCCCTCACTAACACTTCTGTCACCTGCCCTTCTTATTATGTTCAAAATGATTTTATAAATTATAGTGTTAGGAAAGGAACCAAATGTTAACCTTAAAAAAAATCAAATATAAAGCAATCTAAACCAAATATCCAGCTCAGTTATGCTTTATATTTTGAATCTTATACGCTTGTCAGAATAGCCAGGGGCACAGTAAATGCACGAGGCTTAACGGATAAGTGGACAGGCTCAGAGTGTGGATTAGCTCTGGGGACTGGGATATTATTTTCATAATAGAAACATGGCTGAGAGAAGGGCAGGACTGGCAGCTCAATGTTCCAGGATACAGCTGCTACAGATGTGACAGAGAAAGGTAAGCGAGGAGGAGGAGTTACCATTTTGATAACGGAGGGCATGACAACAGTCTTGAGAGAATATTCTTGGTGGTTCATCAAATGAGGCCATATGGATAGAACTTAGAAACAAGAAAGGGATGGTCACTCTGATGGCACTGTAGTAAAGACCTCCCAGTAGCCAGGGGAAGAAGAGGAGCTGATATGTAAAGGGATTGCAGAGATATTAATTTGCCCAGTATTGACAGGGCCACACACAGTGCAAAAAGCCTAGATGGGATAGAATTTGTTAAATTTGTCCAAGAAAGTTTCCTGAATCAATATACAGAGGGCCCTACTCAGGAACGTGCGACCTCTTCGTAGGAAATGAGGTAGGCAAGTGATTGAAGAGTCAGTCAGGGAACACTTTGGGTCCAGTGACCGTAACACTATTAGTTTTAAAATAGTTGTGGAAAAAGTTAGGAGGGGTCCACAGGTTAAGATCCTAACCTGGAACAGGACCAATTCTGGGGGCATTTGACAGGATTTAGCAGAGGTTGATTGGGTGAATCTGTTCTAAGGGAAAGGAATGACTGACATATGGGAGTTTTATAGAAGTGTGTTATCAAGAGTCCAGAGGCAGTATATTCCTGTTACAATGAAGGGAAAAAATAGCAAATTTAGGGATCCCTGGCTGAAGACTGACATTGAGGCTCTGGACAGGAAAAATAAGAAAGCATACACTGGGTTTAGGCAATCCCTCGCTGACTATAATAAGAGTACACTTCAGAGGGAAACCAAGAGGGTAAAAAGAGGGTACAAGATGGATCTGGCAGGTAAGGTTAAAGAAAATCCCAAGAGGTTCTATAGCCATATTAAGAGTAAGTCAGGTAGCATGGTCGGTGCAGGCTTGTAGGGCCGAAGGGCCTGTTTCTGTGTTGTAATTTTCTTTGTTCTTTGAGAGAAAAGATCCCCTTAAAGATCAACATGGTGGTCTGAAGATTGGGAGAGGTTTAAAAATCAACAAAGAATGACTAAGAAGTTGATAAAAAGGAAGGATAGACTATGAACCTAAACTAGCACTAAATATAAAAATGGACAGTAAGAGTTTTTACAAATATATAAAGAGGAGGAGGCTGGCTAGAGTGAATGTTGGACCCTGAGAGGACGAGAGGGGGGATTTAGTGGTGGGAGATGAAGAAATGGCTGAGACCTTAAGTAAGTTTTTTGCCTCGGTCTTCACGGAGGAGGACGTGAATAGTTTGCCAGATATTAAAGATAGAAGGACGGTAGGAGTTGAGGGCCTGAATGTGATTATTGTCACTAGAGAGGTAGTGCTTGATCGACTAGCGGGACTGATGGTGGACAAGTCTCCAGGACCGGATGGAATGCATCCCAGGGTTCTGAAGGAAACGGCAGAGGTGATAGTAGACGCCTTAGTGATTACTGACCAAACTTCGCTGGATTCCGGGGAAGTGCCGGAAGATTGGAAAACAGCTAATGTTACGCCGCTGTTCAAAAAAGGTAGCAGGCAAAAGGCAGGGAATTATAGGCCGGTTAGTTTAACTTCTGTTGTTGGAAAAATGCTGGAATCCGTCATCAAAGAAGAAAGGCACCTAGAGGAGAATTGTTTGATAGAGCAGATGCAGCACAGATTCGTTAAGGGGAAGTCGTGTTTGACAAATTTATTGGAATTCTACGAGGATGTGACTAGTGCGGTAGACAGAGGGGAACCGGTGGATGTGGTGTTTCTCGATTTTCAGAAGGCGTTTGATAAGGTGCCGCACAAAAGGTTGCTTCAGAAGGTTAGGGGGCATGGATTTCGGGGTAAGGTGTTAGCGTGGATAGAGGATTGGCTGTCTAATAGGAGGCAGAGAGTTGGTATCAATGGGTGCTATTCTGATTGGCGGTTGGTAACTAGTGGAGTGCCGCAGAGATCGGTGCTGGGACCTCAGCTATTTACCATTTATATAGATGACCTGGAGGAGGGGGTTGAGTGTAGGGTGTCGAAATTTGCTGATGACACAAAGATGAGTGGAAAAGCAAATTGTGCGGAGGGTGTGGAAAGTCTGCAGAGGGATCTAGATAGGCTGAGCGAGTGGGCGAGGACCTGGCAGATGGAGTACGATGTTAGCAAGTGTGAGGCTGTCCACTTTGGCAGGAATAATAGTAGGAGGGATTACTAGTTAAAGGGCGAAAAGCTGTAGCATGCTACGGTGCAGAGAGACCTGGGGGTCCTTGTGCATGAGTCGCAAAAACCCAGTCTGCAGGTGCAGCAGGTGATCAAGAAGGTGAATGGGATGCTGGCCTTTATAGCGAGGGGGATAGAATATAAAAGCAGGGAGGTCTTGCTGCAACTGTACAGGGCACTGGTGAGGCTGCAGCTGGAGTACTGTGTGCAGTTTCGGTCGCCGCACTTGCGCAAGGATATTTTGGCCTTGGAGGGAACGCAGAGGAGGTTCACTAGGCTGATACCGGAGATGAGGGGGTTGGACTATGAAGAGAGACTAAATAGACTGGGTCTGTACTCGTTGGGGTTTAGAAGGATGAGGGGGGATCTTATAGAGACGTATAAGATAATGAAGGGGATGTATAGGGTAGAGGTAGAGAGATTCTTCCCGCTCAGAAAGAACAGCAGGACTAGAGGGCACAGCCTCAAGATAAGTGGGGGGCAGTTTAGAACGGAGTTGAGGAGGAACTTCTTCACTCAAAGGGCGGTGAATCTCTGGAATTCTCTGCCCGTTGAAGTGGTGGAGGCTACCTCGCTAAATATATTTAAGTCACGGGTAGATAGGTTTTTGGCAGACAAGGGAATTAAGGATTATGGGGAGAAAGCGGGAAAGTGGAACTGAGCCACTTCAGATCAGCCATGATCCTATTGAATGGCGGGGCAGGCTCAAAGGGCTAGATGGCCTACTCCTGCTCCTATTTCTTGTGTTCTTATGTCTGTGTGTGGAGCTATAGGAGATGGTGAAATTTTTAATATTAATTTCTCAGAGTTTACTGTGGAGAACATCATGGGTGCTAAAGAAATAAGGAAAAAAGTGATGTCTTGGGCCACATGCATATTATCAGGGAGGAGGTATCTGCAGCCTTAAAGCGTACTAAGTTGGATAAATCCCCTGGGCCTGATCAAGTGCTTCCTTGGATCTTGTGGGAGTCTAGGGAAGAAATTGCAGAGGACCTTGCAGAGATATTTGCTTCATCTCTTTCCACTGGCAAAGTTCTGAAAGACTGGAGGGTGGCTAATGTCATTCCATTTTTAAGAAAGGTAGCAAAGACAAGTAAGGCAATTACAGGCAGCTGAGCCTAACATCAGTGCTGGGCAAGTTACTGGATGGGATTCTGAGGGATAGAATCTCCCAACATTTGGATAGTCAAGGTCTGATTAGGGATAGTCAGCATGACTTTGTGCGTGGGAAGTCATGTCTGATTAATCTTTTAGTGACTTTCAAAGAGACAACCAAGAGGATGGATGAGGTTAGAGCAGTAGATATTGTTTATATGGACTTTAGCAAGGCCTTTGACAAGGTCCCACATGCAGGTCAGTCCGGAAGGTTAGGTTGCATGGGGTCCAAGGAGAGCTAGCAAATTGGGTTCAAAATTGGCTCGATGGTAGGAAGTAGAGGGCGATGGTCAAAGGTTGTTTCTCGGACCGTGGCCTGTGACTAATGGTGTGCCTCAGTGATCAATGTTGGGACCTTGTTATTTGTAATTTATTTGAATTTGAATGTATCAGGCATGGTTAGTAAGTTTGCAGATGATACTAAATTAGGCAGTATTGTTGTTGATAGCGAAGAAGTTTATGAAAAATTACAGGGGGATTTTGATCAGTTAGGGAAGTGTGCCGAGGATTGACAAATACAGCTAAGTGTGAAGTGTTGCATTTTGGAAAGTCAAACCAGGGTAACTCTTATACAGTGAATGGTAGGGCCCTGAGGAGAGTTGACAAACAGAGGGACCTTGGTGAACAAGTATATAGTTTGTTGAAAGTGTTGTCACAGATAGACAAGAGTGGTGAAGAAGGCATTTAGCACAATGGCCTTCATCAGCCAAGGCACTGAGTATTAGAATTGCGACATTATGTTAAGTTGTATATGTCCTTGTTGGGGCTGCATCTGGAGTATTGTGCACAGTTTTGTCACCGTTATAGGCAAGACAATGATAAACTGGAAAGAGTGCAATGAAGATTTACGAGGATGTTGCCAGGGCGAGTGGGCCTGAGTGACAAGAAGAAGTTGGCCAGGCTAGGGCTTTATTCCTTGAAACATGGATTGAGTGATCTATTGAGGTGTGTAAAATCATGAGCAGCACAGCCTTTTTCCCAGGTAAGGCTTAGGTTTAAGGTGAGAGGGGAAAGATTTAAAAGGGACCTGAGGGGAAACTTCTTCATGCAGAGGGTGGTGTGATATGGAATGAGCTGCCAGAGAAAGTGTTTGAGGAAGGTTCAATAGCAACATTTTAAATAAGTGCATTAAATAAGCAACATTTTGGATAAGTACATGGATGGGAAAGGATTAGAGGATCATGGGCCAAATGCGGACAATTGTAACTAGCTGAGAGAGGCTAGTCGGCATGGACTGATTGGGCCAAAGAGTCTGTTTCTCTGCTGTATTGCTCTGTAACTCTGTGTAGGATTTTACAGCCTTAAGATCAGAAAATCCTGCCTGTGCTCGACGTACATTTCCATTGTCTGTCCCTCACCTGCTCTGATTCCGTGGTGGGCGGGGCGTAGAATTCTAGCGCATGATGCTACGATTGTAATGTTGTACTAAGTTTCTAATGTGAGCTGATTGGACCTTGAAGTTTATTTCTTTTGTTTGTGTCACAAGCAGACTTTCATTGACACTGTAGTGGAGTTAACTGTGAAAATCCTCTTGTCCCAGCATTCCAGCTACAGTTTGGATACACTGAAGGAGGATTTAGCATGGCCAATGCATCTAACCAGCACATCTTTCGGACCGTGGGAGGAAACTCACACAAACACGGGGAGAACGTACAGATTCCACAGAGACAGTCACACAAGCAGAACTGAACCAGGTCCCTGGCGCTGTCAGGCAGCAATGCCAACCACTGTGCCACTCAAAATGACATGGATAAATCAGATTCTAATATCAGGTCCATGGTAACTACTTCATACAACAAACCAATCAAATAGTCAGTGGAAATAGATCACAGATCATAGAATCCTACAGTGCAGAAAGAGGCCCTTCGGCCCATCGAGTCTGCACTGAACACAATCCCACCTAAGCCCTACCCCCATATCCCTACATATTATACCCACTAATCCCTAACCTACGCAGCCCAGGACACTAAGGGGCAATTTCTTAGCATAGCCAATCAACCTAACCCGCACATCTTTGGACTGTGGGAGGAAACCGGAGTACCCGGAGGAAAACCATACAGACATGAGGAGAATGTGAAAACTCCAGACAGACAGTGACCCGAGCCGGGAATCGAGCCCTGGAGCTGTGAAGCAGCAGTACTAACCATTGTGCTACTGTGCCGCCCCTAAATACATTCCAACTTGTTATAGTAATGAAACTAGTTCCACATTTAGTCCCCCAACATCCTTCACCCACACCCACCACCCCATCCTATCCATCCACCACCCCCAACCTTATTAATTCTTAACACAGGACATCTTACCCTGTCTCGTTTCAGGTTCTCCAAGGTCATGACTCCGAAACCATCCTGGGCTCCATCACAGATATGTCAAGCCTACTATCTTCTTCCTACTGACACCTCGTCTGAGTGCTCCACTTCCCAGTTCTGTACTTCACTCTCCTTCTCTATGCTGCATTTTTCAACATTTTGCTCCTCCCCAATACAATACTGCTTCAACTCAACTCATTCTGGCAATACAATTTCCTAACCAGCTGTCCCTACTAATGCACTAGCATTTCCACAAGGCCCTACCATGACTGACCTATTTCCACTTCATCCTGACAACTCCCCACACAGCCCCACTCCTTTCTGGAGGGAGCTCAGGACCCTCCCTTTCCCCAGTCCCGAATGCCGATTCTGCTGCCTCCCTCCTGCTGGTCTATTTCAACCTGAAACACCTCATTCACCACTCTTGTCCCAACTGTTGACACCAAGATGCTGTCTCTCATCTGCATGTTACAGCAGCTGCCCTCTTCCAGCACACCACCAATACTCATTTCCAACATGCTGACTGCCATTTTGTTGTACATGCAGGGTTGGGAAAAAGTAGAAGATACAAACGAGTGGAATATCACAAGCAGCGTAGAGATGAAGAGCCATTGACACAGATTACAGAAAAGGTTAAGCTTACATAATAAAAACTGACATAGAGACAAAGAGTTGGAGGCTTAATAAAAATATGATGAAAATGGCATAAGGTTAGTGATGTGAAAAAAATGAGAAAAGATTTGGAGGTGCATCCAAAAGTCAATTACAAAAAGAGAAAATACATTTTAAGTTGTTTGTGACTTATAATTCAACAGCAAATCAAGTTTATTCATAAATTATAAGTCACATCAGAAACAATGAGTTAACATATACACAAAGTATTTATTCTTGTTCATTTCTAACTATTACAAAATGTTCTCTCCTAGTTAATTTCTTAACATATCTTTGAAGTTCTGGTAAAACATGTAAATTGTAAGGTAGCAAATAGCACAGCAAGTTGCAGCTCTGATACATGATGCCACAGATAAAAGGAATGTAACTTTTCCCCTGCATCAGTATTATGGATGTCTAAAGGCACGTTAGTTTATTTTTAAATAGGAAGGGACGTCATATCCAGGCCATTCTAAGCCAGACTTTCATTATAACTCTCACTCTCTCAATTGGTGCATACAGCAGCGGTGTGCAGTAATTAGAAAACAATCACTGATTCGTTTCTTAAGAATATATTTATGATTAAAATTTAATTACATGTAAAAATCACGCAATGTAACTCCCCAACTGCATTCATGTCACATCCTTGAGCTTGCCAGCTCACATCACTCCCTTTATGCCAAAGGCAGATAAAGCCATATTTGATCACCTTCTTGTTTCACGCTGCAGCCTACATTCCCCTTCAAATTCTATATCCTTCTTTATCTATGACTTCAGATAAAACCCTTCCCCAATTCACTTCTCAACTGTCTAGTCTTTGGTCTGCCGTTTACTCCAACGTTTTGACAGTTCCTGATTTGCTCAACCATACTCTCACCTCCAACTCTGACGTTTCATCCCCTTTAAAACCATCACCCCTCTCACTCTTGCTTTGAGGGACATTCAGCTCCACTCCCTTAAGATATGGCTGACAATGGGTTTAGTCCTTCAGTATCTGAATGAACCAAAATAATGAGTTATTGGTCCTGCTTTCATCTGCCAAAACTGTGTAGTTTTCCAGGATCACCCAGAAATGCAAAAGTAATCCACATCTTTTTTTTGCTGCAAATCATATTTTAAGATACCTTCCCCATCTCCTCCAACAACCAGTGCTCACAGACTTGTCCCCAAGATTGTGACCGTCCAACGGGCTGCCTCAGCCATTACACTTCCTTCTTCTCATCCACCAGGCCGAATGTCTTTTGAGCGCAAGTCCTGAATTACATTTTTTATAATTTCTCTCCTATCTATTCTTATGCCTTCATCACATTCGTCCTGCCCATGAGACCCATCTTCTCCTACCTTATTCTCACTAAACTGCTGATCACACATTTTCTTTTCCCAGCTTCTTTGTTAGTTGATATTATTAATGGTTCTCTCTTATCAGATAATGTCTCTTACTCCTTCAAATCTATCAGCATCACTGCAGTCCTCAAAAATCAGCTTCTGACCCCTTTCCAAACTACCATCCATCCCCAACCTACCATTGTTCTCCAAGGTCCAGGAATGAGTTGTTGCTTCCTAAATCTATGGCTCACTTTTCTGGAACTTCATGTTTCAATCTTTCCAATCAGGTTTCACAGTATCAAAACAGATCTCAGTCACATAGACACTCGATGTAACTAGGACAATGTAAACCATGCCTCCTCAAACTTCTCAACTTGCATGCAGCCTTTGATAGGGTTGATCTCTCCATTCTCATTGGATCCCCACTCCTTCTGCACGCTGCCACACAGCAACAACACCCAAAATCACAGTATCAGATTCTACAGGTGGAATTTTCCCAAAGAGTTTCTAAGTGTTATGATAGCATGAAAACCGGAGTCCTCCACATCAGTCTTTTGGTGAGCTCAGCACTGCAATCTTCCAGCACTCTGTAAATTTATTTGACAGCTCGGAGCTTTGATCAGAATGGGGGAGTGGGGTGTGGAGCCTATATATAATGATGAAGCCAGCTTCAGAGAGCTTGGGCACCGTTGCACAGGGTGCCCATCTGCTAGTGAACTGGGAGATCTTCTCCCATCCCCCACAACTCAATCTCTCCACCCTTTCCTGCCATTCACTGGTAGCATTGTTACCCCTCCATCCTGACATGGGTTGCCAATAGCAGGGCATCAGGATGCCCCCGGATATGCTGCCACCATTATAACCCCCTCTGTGACCCATCCCAGCATGGTCTCCCTGTTGCATGACTACTGCCCTTGCATAGGCCAACTAGTGCACAACTACACCCTAGCATAGCATACCCCCAGTGTGGCCATTGAGCCTGATTCCCATTACTGCAGAACAGTAATGACATTACAACAATGAGGTGAAAAAAATCAGAGAGGGGGGAAGCAGCTATGCCGAACTCAGTAAGCACATTTAAATGTAGACAATCTGATGCAAGTAGGCTTTGCCCTGAACAGGGCCAAGAAGGTAGCATGAGAGGCCAAAATTCCGATTCACGCCTTATTAAAGATAGAAAGTCACACTTTTTTGGACCCTCTTTATTGGTGACAATGTGATAATCCAATTTTCATGAAGCATTTTCTATATCAATACAGTTGGGCATGGCACGGTAGCATAGTGGTTAGCACTGCTGACTCACCAATGCCAGGAGCCCAGGTTTGATTCCCAGCTTGGGTCACTGTCTGTGTAGAATTTGTATGTTCTCCCCGTATCTGCATAGGTTTCCTCCGAGTGCTCTGGTTTGCCCCCACATTCTGAAAGACCTGCTGGTTAGGTGCATTGACTCGAACAGGTGCCGCACTGTGCCAAGTAGGGGAAGCTCACAGTAACCTCACTGCAGTGTTGATGTCAGCCTTATTTGTGACTAATAAATAAACTTTAACTTTATAGCACTATGACATTAGGAATTTTGCACAAATTTCAGAAGAAAAAAATTACAAATTGTGAAAAATCACAGATCAGGAGTGATGCACAATTGTTTCCTTTTTGGATTTTGACTGAACACAAAACCAACTCAAGATCACATGCATTTTCTAGTTTGATGCACATTGTCAGTTGAAGTTCAGTGGATTTGTGTGTCAGAGAATTAGTTTTCAGTTGCGAAAGCATTCATTATTCTTGAGATTCCTTAAGCTGACTACCTTTGACAGCTGAAAAATACAACTATTAAAACAGAGGCACAGAAGCCAACAAAAACGTTAACAACTTCGTACGTGGAAAATAAAAGCAAGCAAATTTTCTGTTAATGCAGCATTAATAGAAAACCCGTAGCACGTGACTGCAGTGAATCAAGAAAGCAGCTCAGCACCACCTTCTCAAGAACAACTAGGGATAGGAAATAAATGCTGGCCAGCCAACGATGCCCATGTCTCACTCCTGAATGAAAAAAGGAATTTAAAATTAATTCTCCCCTCTATTCTCCTGTTAGAATTTTTGCAAATTTTCTTGCTTGCCCTCTTGAGGACATTAATTTTACCAGTGTTACACCAGACTGCCAAACTCACATAAAACCCTGACTACTGCATGGCTGCCATGCACCTTATCAAGTTAGCACTGGAAGAGTGGATTCTTTTCATGATTTCACATACTTTAAACAACAATGTTTTTCTGGTGTTATTTGTGCATGGGAAAACATTAAATGGTCCCAATCCTTTACATTTAAGCTGTGTATGTGCGTGTGTGTGTTTGTGTTTCGGGGAGGGGGGGAGGTGGTGGGTGGGAGGGATTGTTACTGGATAGCAACTCCTCCCTAATCATCCATGCTGAAATCAATAAATACAGAAGAGTGGGGAACAAACCTGTGGCCTGCTAGTTTGCATGGCTCAAATCAGTCACTGGATAAGTTTGAGCAATTAGGGGAGATAAACAAAAGAGGAATGATAATAGTTTACCCGAAATGACAGTTTCTCTAGATTTGTTCATGACACTGGTCAAAATAAATGGAAGCCTATCAGAAGTTGCATCCTATAAGCTACTAAGACATATCTGCAACTTCTTAGGTAAACAATGCTGAAGTGGTTAGGCATGCCACAGAGATTGATAAAATCAATGAGGTAAATTGATTTTCCAAGAATAATACACATTTTGTTGCTCCCAGACTCGCCTTCATTTAATCCACGTGACTATTATTCTTTTGACTAAGCAGTTCCTGGAGTCAAATGACATAATCTGTCTCAATATTTAATGAAGATGGATTGCATTCACTTGCAAAATATAGTGGAACAAGTTTAAACACTCTAAACTAGCTTAGTCCAATTTAGGTGGCACCGTGATTAGCATTACTGCCTCATAGCATCAGGGACTTAGGTTTGATTCCAGCTTTGGGTGACTGTGGAGTTTGCACGTTCTTGTTGCGTCTGCATGGGTTTTCTCCGGTGCTTCAGTTTCCTCCCACAATCCAAAGATGTGCAGGTTAGATGGATTAGCCATGGTTAATATGCAGGGTTATAGGGACAGGGCAAGGGTTGGGCCTGGGTAAATTACTCTTTCAAAGAGTTGGTGCAGACTCAATGGGCTGAATGGCCTCCTTCTGCACTGTAGGAATCTTATGGTTCTATGGATTCTATTAAATAATTGTCTTTGCCCACAATGGAGGTAAACTACATTTGTTATAGAATCCAGTTCAGGTAAATTATTTTGATTCGATCACTTTTAGCAAATATTAATGCTAATTAAATTATTCTTCATTGAGAGCTATAATTCTTCTTCTGCTTTTCTCCCCATCTTCTACTTTCTTGAAGTTGGCAATGTATGCCAGGATACAGATTCACAGGTGCTAGCAGTCATCTGGTACCTTGGGTTTACATGAGAATCTAAACAGTGAGCAGGCTATTTCACTGTTGAGGGCTCAGTGGAACAACAAAATGCTATCCTGCATTTTCCAGCAATCAGTAACAAAAACACTGGTTTATCTTTTTTCCTTTCTGTAGTCAACAATATTGAGGCCAACTGTTGTGCGCCTACTTTGGTTGCTATTCAGATCATCCAACTGAGCAAAGGCAGGAGACCGAATCCGAGATCCAGGAGTTTCCTGTCAATGTGGTCCACTTCCATATTATGTGGTGCATTAGAGTCTATCATTCTTCTGGCCTTCCCTGGCTTATACCATATAGTCTCTTAGAACAGAGCTTTTCCCCCCATTTTCCTTCCTCCACTCTAGGAATGCACCTTGGTTATGCTCAATATATAAGAACATAAGAAATAGGAGCAGGAGTAGGCCATCTAGCCCTTCGAGCCTGCCCCGCCATTCAATAAGATCATGGCTGATCTGAAGTGGATCAGTTCCACTTTCCCACTTTCTCCCCATAACCCTTAATTCCCCTGTCTATCAGAAATCTATCTACCCATGACTTAAATATATTCAACAAGGTAGCCTCCACCACTTCAATGGGCAGAGAATTTTAGAGATTCATCACCCTTTGAGTGAAGAAGCTCCTCCTCAACTCCGTACTATATAGGTATCAAAAATTTACTGTGTGAGGAATCATGAATGCAACCTTGTATCCATAGGACAATTCAATCTTTGCTGGACAAGCTTCGCAATATTGCCACAGTGCGATGCCACAGCATTAACTCAACACTTCAAAATTACCCTGTCAAATATCAGAATCCAAAGGGTTGCTCTACAGTGTGAATTGAGTGTGTCAACATTAGGGCTTTGGGGGTAATTAAATTGTTATGCTGCAGATAGAGGAATTGATATTTAAGTGTTAAATTGAAATGAAGAAAATATATTTTACTCATTGCATGTAACAAAGGAATGCCAACAATACAAGTGAAGGTGATAAAGAAACCCAAGGTAAAAAACTATGGCTGCAACAATAATTTTAAAATGCGCTTTTTCTCTGAAAGAAGTTCACATTATAACCAGCTGTGATTAAAAAGAAAACATACTAGCAGAACAGCACTTTATAATTTCAACCATTACAGCCCTGTGGGGATTTTTATTGCTTCTTCCCTGAAGCCCAATTTATTCATGTTTTCTGCCACACAATGAAATTATAAAAATGAGAATCTGCATCAAAAATGAGAAGCTGCATTGGACACAGTGGAAAGTGTGTGAGCATCTGGTCAGAGTTCTTCATTAGAAATATCATCTATAATCTGGAGTGCTCCTCTTGTGTGAATATGAAGAGATTGACACAATACTGTTTTTCTGGCAGTATTAATGAAGCTGCGCTGGTTTATTGTCCATATGCAAAGAGCTGATTCTGAAGAATTGGGAGGAATGAGCTTGCATGCATTTTTGGCTGAAAAAGATCCATATTGTAAGGAAACATTACAGTTTAGTGCAGCAGTTGTAACTTACTTTCTGCTTGAATTAATTTATCTTACCAATTAATGTAATATCAAAGCATTTTTTATTCTTTTGCTGTTTAGTGATATTTTATCATCTGGCCTCAAAATGTTATTATTTACAGATTTTCTTTAAAATGAGTGCAGAACTGTCCATGTAAGAATAACCAAATTATACCACTACTCCTTATAGCATAGCATATTTGTGCATCCTCAAGACATTTGGTAAATATCAAAGCGAAGGTACTATACTACACAGAAAGCCATAAAAGGCTTTTGTAAATTTTTCACTTTCTCCCCTAATCTAATTTGACCACAATGTTTAAGGTGTTACTTGCTGTTAAACTAACCTCTTATATCAAGTGCAACTTAATTAACAGTAAGAGCTGGCATCAATCTTCAGTCACACGGATATTTACAACTTAATTAATTTCCATGTTAAAATTCCAGGCATCTAATTTCTTTCCAAATAGATGAGCATAATAGAGGCAGACAGTCGTGTGTTTTGAAGGTTTCTGTCACATCCAGGCTGTGTACTGTTGGCGCTTTGCTGAAGTCCAAAATAATTTTGATCTACCATCCCACTAAAAGTGATCAGGTGTGAAAATATTGCCACAGGGCTCAGTGGTTAAATAAGCTGTGTGATGTATTACTGAATCAGTTGGATCAGGAAGCGCTAAGGTCTGACCCTTGGTATTAAAGCTCAGTTGTGATGCTTCACACTGCGGCCAAATAGCCTTGCAACTCCTGCTTCCTGGGGTCACAAATGAATAACTACTGGGGAGACTATCTGAGACCTAGCAGCATATACAGAACTCTTTCCCAGCATGAGTCAATGTCTCAGGAGCTGAGAAAAATACTTTTTTCCTAAAAGTCAAAGCAAAATCAGCAACAACCTGAGACAACTAAACAGCAACCAGAAATTTTTTCAAAGAAAGTTTAAATCTAAAAAGTCACAAGCAAAATTCAGCATTCTCAAAATTTTAGCTCTGACAAACTATATCAGATGTTTAATAATAAACATGTCTTCAATATGTTCATAAAAATATTCTAATATAAGTGTTTGGAATGAGATTTCAAAAGTATATTCATTAAATGGTAACTAAATCTCTATAACAAAATACATTTTAAAAACAAGTATTTGATTTTATTAAAATAGTGATTTCATTTGAAGCTGAAGAATAGAACTACTGTAGCAAAAATCTTTGATTATTTTCCTATTGAGGTACAAAGTCATGACCCTGAATCTACTCTCAACACACAGCATTACACCACCCAACCCCCTACTTTCACCCTTTACTCTTTTGAAATCTCACTAAAATGTCCATAAACACTACATGACTGTATTTATTGTTCTCACTGAAATAGATGAATTTGCAGCACTTAAATACAGAGCACTGAAAGACCAAACTATTTTAATTTGCAGCAATTTGGAAATATCTGCTCCGAATTAGATAGGTGTCACCATGTTGGTGTCAGTTCCGAACACTGCTGTAATAGTAATGCCATGCAGTCACATAGTAAAATGTGAAATGTTTCATTCCTTTGCTGATTCAGAATATAAAAATGAACAATCGTAGCCTAACATTTGGACAAATACCAAAGCTAGAAAGCTGCTGCTTTTATTTATCCATAATTTGGAAATCAGGACTGACTACATATCAATGTAAGCAGTGTTTTTATAAAATTATAAAATGAACAAATATAGACTTGTCAGCTACTATGTTATCTCATCAATGGTACAAATTAAGGCGACAGTGAATGCTTTTCAGCGATTCATTCCAGTTAGCTGGTCCAGAATAATCCGGGCTTTTAAAACAGCCACATTGGGAACTGACTGGTGGTAGAGGTTCGGGAACTCCCCGGGAGAAGAACTAGCTGAAAATGAAGAGTGCATAAAGAAGCCCCACTGTGATTTCTCTAACATAGCAGCAGCTGATTGACAGCCATAAGACCTTTGCTGCTTTTGCAGGAAACACTTATGAAGTGGCTATGACTACAAAACACAACTAATAGAAAGTAAATATAAGTTGTATTATTGTAGTCAGCTATGAAAATCATTGAACTGTTTATGCAGAGATTATTTGACAATTTCATGATTTACTGCCAGGGTATTTCTTTGAATATGATGGCAAATGCTAATTATCGCAAAAATTATTGATCAAAACAAACCTGACATTTGTTTAATTAAAAAGATTTGTCGTGGCATTGCCTGGTCTGCACCAGCTGTGATTGCTGTCATGTCATGAATGCTGCATGCAGTCATAGGTAAGCAGATGTGTTATCAATGACCGAGTTGCTTGCTATTACCGTTTTCTCAGAATATCCAAAAAAAAAAGATTTAAATCATTCAGCTTCATTATGGCCAACAGCTAAGATATGGCTACAAAAGTCATCTTGTAAATTAAACCTGACCAATAATCATTTTTCAAACACAATCTTCTTAAATGCAGCCATTAATTAAAAAGAGAACAATAAGAACCAACAGACTGGAGAATTCAGATAATGCAGCACAATTAACCTCATAGCTTCACTAAATCTCTTGAGCACACTTGACTAATATTTCAATCCCATAGGCAATGTTTCAATTTTGCCAAAGTGTGGTAAGGACAAACTTAGCTGCAGATTTAATGAATAAACATTGGCCCGAATTTTGCATTACAATGAGCCTCTTCACGAAGGATAAATCTGACAGCTACTTCTGACATCCACACACGCACATCCTTTAGTGGATACCTGGAAGCTGATCAGGATATTAGCGATGTCCTAGTCCTCCAGAGAAGGGCTGTTGTTGACCTTGTCAATAGCCTCTGTATTGAAATTACTGCAACATGGGCACTTGGGTACTTACCCCTTAACTTCGAACAAAGAACAGTACAGCACAGGAAACAGGCCCTTCGGCCCTCCACACCTGTGCCGCTCATTGGTCCAACTAGCCCATTCATTTGTGTATCTCCATTCCCAGCCTGCTCATGTGACTATCCAGGTAAGTCTTAAACGATCCCAGCGTGTCCGCCTCCACCACCCTACTTGGCAGTGCATTCCAGGCCCCCATCACCCTCTGTGTAAAAAACATCCCTCTGATATTTGAGTTAAACCTCGCCCCTCTCACCTTGAGCCTGTGACCCCTCGTGATTGTCACCTCCGACCTGGGAAAAAGCTTCCCACTGTTCACCCTATCAATACCCTTCATAATTTTGTACACCTCTATTATGTCTCCCTTCATTCTCCGTCTTTCCAGGGAAAACAACCTCAGTTTACCCAATCTCTCCTCATAGCGGAGACCCTCCATACCAGGCAACATCCTGGTAAACCTCCTCTGCACTCTCTCCAAAGCCTCCATGTCCTTCTGGTAGTGTGGCAACCAGAACTGGATGCAGTACACCAAATGTGGCCTAACCAATATTCTATACACTGCAACATCAGACTCCAGTTTTTATACTCTATACCCCGTCCTATTAAGGCAAGCATGCCATATGCCTTCTTCACCACCTTCTCCACCTGTGCTGCCACCTTCAAGGATTTGTGGACTTGCACACCTAGGTCCCTCTGTGTTTCTATACTCTTGATGGTTCTGCCATTTATTGTATAACTCCCCCCCTCCACTCGTTCCATCAAAATGCATCACTTCGCATTTATCTGGATTAAATTCTATCTGCCATTTCTCCACCCAATTTTCCAGCCTATATCCTGCTGCATTGCCCGACAATGTTCACCACTATCAGCAAATCCAGCCATCTTTGTGTCATCCGCGAACTTACTGATCACACCAGTTGCACCTTCTTCCAAATCATTTATATATATCACAAATAGCAGAGGTCCCAGTACAGAGCCCTGCGGAACACCACTGGTCACAGACCTCCAGCCAGAAAAAGACCCTTCGACTGATACCCTCTGGCTCCTGTGGCCAAGCCCGTTCACGACTCATCTAGCCATCTCTCCTTGTATCCCACGAGCCTTAACCTTTTTCACCAACTTGCCATGAGGGACTTTGTCAAACGCCTTACTGAAATACAAATAGACGACATCCACAGCCCTTCCTTCATCAACCATTTCTGTCACCTCCTCAAAAAACTCCACCAAATTTGTAAGGCACGACCTCCCTCTTACAAAACCATGCTGTCTGTCGCCAATGAGATTGTTCCGTTCTAAATGTGCATACATCCTATCTCTAAGAATTCTCTCCAACAGCATCCCTACCGCAGACGTTAAGCTCACCGGCCTACAATTACCCGGGTTATCCCTGCTACCTTTCTTAAATAACGGTACCACATTCACTATCCTCCAATCCTCTGGTACGTCACCTGTGTCCAATAAAGAAAAAAAAGATTTCCATCAGATGCCCAGCAATTTCATCTTGTCTCTGTGCAGTAAAAATGGTTGAAAGGCTCATGCAATTAGCAGTGAGTGAGTTTCTAATAAATGTGGCAAAGTGAAAATTGGTTCTGAAAAAAATAACGGTACAAGTGTGGAGTTTCATTTGCTGAAAATAAAAACCTTGTTCATACTTTTTATGTGTATCTCGTAACTCTTGCCCTTAATCCCATCTATATTTTTGAATCTTTATTTTGCCCTTATATAAACCTAATTTAAATCTCCTGCTCTATGCTTCCTAATTTAGGCCCTTTATGTCTCAGTTAGATACATTACTTGATTGGCTGAAGACCTTGTTGCCTGCCTTGCTCATAGATACCATTGATACCCTGTAGAGGATACCACATTGGAAAAGGCTGAACAGTCAAGATACCCACATGATTTAGGCAGCAGTCCCATTCATCCATGCAATTCAGGATCCGTGATGGAAGCTTGACTTCACCCTGCATGATCTACTCAGCAAAACCTGGCAGAAGCTAGAATATGTCCAAAAAAGTTTTAAAATTATTTTTGTGGGACCAGGAGAAGCATATAGACTCCCTCAGCCTTCCTCCCATCACTTCTCCGCTGCTCCAAAATCCAGTTTTTTTTATAGCCTCCAGGCAGCCTGATTTTGCAGAAGGTTGCAGTAGAGAACTGCAACAGAATACCAATTATGTCCACAGTTGGTCACTCATATGTCAATGAGTACCAGCCTCAAATTGAATAGGGCCTCCTGCCAGTATTATCAGACAGCTGGTCAGCTATCTTGTCCAACTGGCATGTCACCCGAAAGTTCATGAGGTTCATTTTCAATTTATTGCTACAGCGTAGAACTGTAATTCAGTGCAAAGGAAACTCAGGGCGATTCTTTTCAAGATGCCTTATCTCCTATCCCAGTGTTGCATTCAAGTCGGTTGAAAATTAAACCCTTAATAATGATCTTTTATTGCAATATTGGCCACTGGAAATCACAAAGCAAGCCAATCACATTCTTCTGTCTTCTCCAAAAGGTATACAGTATCACAAGTTTCACAATTTCAGAATCTGTTCAAATATGCATGTTTCTGTCAGTAGCATAAAACAAAAGTGATTTTTTGTCACGTTTCTCAGAGGAGGTTGCTGCTATTACTGATTCGCTGAATCAGTAAAAACTTGAAAAGTTAAAAAATTATCCAGAAGGGATGAAACAAGAAAACAAAATCGGCAAATAAAGCTATCAGCAAAAGTAACGGTATGTTGAAAATTCTAAGATTTGTACACCATTTTAGTTTTCATTCGTGGAACATGAGTGTCGCTGACTGGCCAGCATTTATTGCTCATCCCTGGTTGCCCTTGAGAAGGAGGTGGTGAGCTGTCTTCCAGAATCGCTGCAGTGCATGTGCCGTGGGTTGACCGACAATGCTGTTAGGGAAGGAATTCAAGGATTTTGATCCAGTGACTGCGAAAGAACAGCGGTATATTTCCAAGACAAGACAGTAAGTGGCTTGAAGGGGAACTTGCAGGTGGTGGTGCTCCCATGTATCTGCTATCCTTGTCCTTCTAGATGAAAGTAGACAAGGATTTGGAAGGTGCTGTCTAAGGATCTTTGGTGAATTGCTGCAGTGCATCTTGTAGACAGTACACACTGCTGCTACTGAGTGTCAGTGGTAGAAGGAGTGGATGTTTATAGATATGGTGCCAATCAAGCAAGCTGCTTTGTCCTGGATGGTGTCAAGCTTCTTGAGTGCTGTTGGAGCTGCACCCATCTAGGCAAGTAGGGAGTATTCCATCATGACTCATCCTGACTTGTGCCTTTTAGATGGTGGATAGGCTTTGGGAAGTCAGGAAGTGAGTTACTCACTGCTGTATTTCTAGCCTCTGACCTGCGCTTGTAGCCACTGTGTTTATGTGGCAAGTCCATTTGAGTTTCTGGTCAATGGTAATCCCAGTGTTGACAGTGGGTGATTCAGTGACGGTAACACCATTGAATGTCAAGAGACGGTGGTTAGGGTATCTCTTACTGGTCATGGTCATTGCTTGGCATTTGAGAGGTATGAATGTTGCTTGCACTGGATCTTGTCTAGATCTTGTTGCATTTGAACGTAGACTGCTTCAGTATCTAATGAGTTGCGAATGGTCCTGAACATTGTGCAATCATTGGTGAATATCCCCACTTCTGACGTTATGACAGAGGGAAGATCATTGATGATGCAGCTGAAGTGGTTGATCCCAGGACACTACACTGAGGGACTCCTGCAAAGATGTCCTGGAGCTGAAATGACTGACCCTCCACAACCACAACCATCTTCCTTTTGCTAGGTGTGACTCCAACCAGTGAAGAGCTTGCCCCTGATATCCATTAATTCCAGTTTTGCTGGGGCTCCTTGTGTGCGTGTTTGTTCCTCAAGGACTAAGTTACTAAGTGCACTCGTGCTGAACACACAAACCAAGATGTCATTTCTGTGCTGAATAAGTTCGGAACTTAGTAAGATAGTAATGAGGCACATTAGTTGCAGAAGGGTGGTGGAAGAGGAGAAGGCTTTTGAATTCAATGTTTTGAAACATGGTGAACCAGTGGAAGTCAGTAAACAAAAGGATGGCCAGTAGTCAGATGTTCAGAGGAACAGAATGCAGGCAGTGGAGTTTTGGATGAATTGAGCAGAAGGCTGGCAAGGAAAGTATTAGAAAAATCTGAAGTTTCACACGTGCAGTTTACATAGAACATAGAACAATACAGCACAAACAGGCCCTTCGGCCCACAAGTTGCGCCGATCATATCCATACCTACCAGGCCTATCTATAACTCTCAATCCCATTAAATCCCATGTACTCATCCAGAAGTCTCTTAAAAAGCCCCAGCGAGTTAGCCTCTACTACCACCGACGGCAGCCGATTCCACTCACTCATCACCCTCTGAGTGAAAAACTTACCCCTGACATCTCCTCTGTAAATGCTCCCCAGCACCTTAAACCTGTGTCATCTCATAGCAACCACTTCAGCCCTGGGAAATAGCTTCCGAGAATCCACCCTAACTATACCTCTCAACATTTTATAAACCTCTATCAGGTCACCTCTCAATCTTCGACTCTCCATGGAGGAGAGGCCTAGTTCCCTCAATCTATCTTCATACAGCATGCCTCCCAATCCAGGCAACATCCTTGTAAATCTCCTCTGCACCCTCTCAATACTTCCAAATCCTTCTTGTAGTGAGGCGACCAGAACTGCACACAGAACTCCAATTGGGGTCTGACAAGGGTCTTATAAAGTTGCAGCATTACCTGCCGACTCCTAAACTCAATCCCTCGATTAATGAAGGCTAGCACACGATACACCTTCTTGACCACATCCTCCACCAGCGAGGCCGATTTGAGAGTCCTGTGGACCCGGACTCCATGGTCCTTCTGCTCCTCAACACTGCTAAGACTCCTACCCTTGATATTGTACTCCTTCATCCCATTGGCCCACTACACATTTATCCGTGTTGAAGTCCATCTGCCACTTCTCCGCCCAGTCTTGCATCCTATCTATGTCTCGCTGCAACTTTTGTTACAAAAAAAAACCAACCTTTGTGTCGTTGGCAACCTTACTAACCCATCCCTCCGCTTCATTTATGAAAACGACAAACAGCAAGAGTCCTAGAACAGATCCCTGGGGTACTCCACTGGTGACCGATCTCCATGCAGAAAAAGACCCATCCACAACCAGGCAAGCAGTTCTGGATCCACAAGGCAACAGCCCCTTGGATCCCATGCCCTCTCACCTTCTCAAGAAGTCTTGCATAGGGGACCTTATCAAACGCCTTGCTGAAGTCCATATAAACCACATCCACCGCTCTTCCTTCGTCAATGTGTTCAGTCACATTTTCAAAGAACTCAATTAGGCTCGTACGGCATGACCTGCCCTTGACAAAGCCGTGCTGACTATTTCTGAATGTACTTTACTAAAGTAGGCATTCTTGTGCCTAAGCCCAGGCAGATGATGGACATCAGTGTCAAGCTCAGTGGAATCAACTAAGAATGAAGCCACACAATAGTGTGGAGGTAGAAATTCAGCACCTGACGCGAAATACATGGTTTGAAGTTCATTTCAAAGTTGAATAGGTCATTTGGAGCAGAGATTACAATCTGAAATGGTTAAACTCAATATCCAGGTAGGAAAGCTCTAAAGTTCCTAATTAAAAAATAAGATGCAATTCCTCGATCTTATATTGAACTTCATTGGAGCACTGCAGATCAGCAACATGGAGAATCTAAAAACTAACCAACCAGAAGCTTGAGGTCATGTTTTCAGACTGAACGGAGGTGTTCCACAAAATAGTCATCCAATCTACATTTGGTCTACCCACTGTCTTTAATTATTTTGTGGGATTTGAGCATTGCTGGCAAGACCAGCAGTTATTGCCCATCCCTAATTGCCTTTGAGAAGGTGGTGATGAGCCACCCCTTAGACAGTTATAGTCTATTTGGTGTAATGCTATTCAGAAGGGAGTAGCAGGATTTTGACAGTGATGGCTTGGAGGGTGTTCTCATGCATCTGATTTTTGATTTGTTTTAATTTATTATTGTCACATGTATTTATAGTGAAAAGTACTGTTTCTTGCATGCTATACGGACAAAACATACCATTCATAAAGAAGGAAAGGAGAGAGTGCAGAATGTAGTGTTACAGTCATTGCTAGGGTGTAGAGAAAGATCAACTTAATGCAAGGTAAGTCCATTCAAAAGTCTGACAGCAGCAGGGAAGGAGCTGTTCTTGAGTCGGTTGGTACGTGACCCCAGGCTTTTGTGTCATTTTCCCGAAGGAAGAAGGTAGAAGACTGAATGTCCGGGGTGCAAGGGTCCTTAATTATGCTGACTGCTTTGCTGAGGCAGTGAGGAGTGTAGACAGAGTCAATGGATGGGAGGCTGATTTGCATGATGGATTCGGCTACATTCACAACCTTTTGTTGTTCCTTACGCTCTTAGGCAGAGCAGGAGTATACCAAGCTGTGATAAAACCAGAAAGAATGCTTTCTATAGTGCATCTGTAAAAGTTGATGAGAATTGTAGTGGGCATGCCAAATTTCTTTAGTCTTCTGAGAAAGTAGAAGCATTGGTGGGCTTTCTATAGTGTCACCATGGGGGATCAGGAAAAGTTGGTGATCTAGACACCTAAAAACGCGAAGCTTTTGACATCAAGACTTGAAGTTGTTGACATCAATATAAAAAATAGTAGCTGTAGGCGATTTGGCCCTTCAACGCTACGCTATTGTTCAATAAGATTATGGCTGATCTGTGTGACTGAAATACAATCACATACATAATAATAACGTCAAGTTTTCTTATCTTGACAGTAATCATTCATGTCTTTTATCTCCCACAACCTTTTAGTTATCCAGCTGGAGATGGTCAAGGTCACCACTAACTCTACCTCCTCAGAGGAGCACAACTTATCTGAAGACGCACTATCACAGGACTTAGCAAACCATCTGGGAGCTGGGAGAATGCTAGGCATGGCCAGCATTCTTGCAACAAACAGAGAACCAACTCTGGTTCCCTGCCTCTCCATGTGTTCTATGCTCATTTCTCCTGTAAGGATATCGAAAGAGGAAAGATCTAAGAGTGAGAGCAATGGTACTAAATGGGTAGAGAGCATTTGTTGAGGGTGACAATGAGGGAGAGGCACAGACTATGGAAGGATGGGAAATGAGTATCATTAGTGGATGTATAGATGGAAGTGTGAGGAGCTGCAGACGGAATGCAAATACCTGTAAGATAAGTTGGCAAGAGAAGAGTAGGCTTATAAAGGAAGAGTGAGAGATTAGAAGTGGTACTTACATCAAGATATAGGTTAAAGGCCCATCGTTCTCACCTTTCTTGGGTTTCTGAGATTTCCTGCATTGAATCCAGGAGTGTAATACTATGCTCTTACTGCTGACCTTTCAATCATACTTCCTTCATTTTCCCAGTTGATTTCTTCCTCTCATGTTCAAAGAACAGTGCATCTCTCTGGATCCTCACAGAAGTCAGCACACTCAGGAAGGTGCAGTGAAGTGCAGAACTAAGACTTTGACTGCTACTTTCCATGACAAAACTTCTGCTCTGACAAAGGGTCATCTATACTCGATACGCTAACTCTTTTGTCTCCTTACTGATACTGTCAGACCTGCTGGGATTTTCCAGCATTTTCTCTTTTGGTTTCTTTCTCTCTCCTTCCCACCTTCAGCTGTCCCAACTTGTATTTTCAAATGTTTGTTTAATACACTGGTACTGAAATTGAGCCATCCATCCCAACTTCATTCCCTGACTCCCCACGCCTGTCCACCATCGAGAAGGCACAAGACAAGAGTGTGATGGAACATTCTCCACTTGGCTGGAAGCGTGCAACTCCAACAATACTCCAGGAGCTTGACACCATCAGGGAAAAAGCAGCCCACTTCCCTGGTTTTCCATCCACCACTTTAAACATGAATTCCCTCCACCACTGGCACATAATGGCAGCATTTACAAGATGCACTGCAACAACTTGCTGAGGCTCCCTCAACAGCACCTTCCAAACCCATGGCTTCTATTCCGAGAATAAGGGCAGCAAACACATAGGAATGGCACCATTTGTACATTCTCCTTCAAGTCACACACCAATCCTCCCTAACACCACTGTGGATGTATCTAGACCGAAAGGACAGCAATGGTTCAAGAAGACAGTTCATTAGTACCTTCTCACAGGCAATGAATTATGGGCAATAAACATTAGCCTTGCCAGCAATGCCCACATACCATGAATGAAAAAAAAAGTCACCATCACACGAACTGGCACTAACTTGACGTGAATCCTAGATATCAAATGTTAATGACGTGCTGCATTAAGCTTCTGAAGATATGTTTCTCACATTTCTTGGTTTCCCAAGCACCATCGGCCACTTCACTGCCTATGCAGTAAAATCCAGTTCTATGGATTGGCAATACATGCTTGGTCTTGCTAAGAACATGACATCTCACGTGAATTCAAAAAAACTCACTTACGTACGGGATGGGGTTGGTCTGAACCGTGCTGGGACCAGAGTGCTGGCGAATCGAGTAAAGAGGACTGTAGACAGGGCTTTAAACTAATTGGGGGGGGGAGGGTGCAAGGGTAGGTGACCTTACGAGGTCTAAAGTTAAGGAGAGTGTACATGTAAGGGAAGAGGCCGAGGATGTCCCAATAATAGAGGGAGTAGGGGGCGTGAGTATAGTTGGTGGCGTTGCGGCAAATAGGGTCCAGGTGAAGGCTGGGATGAAAGCACTTTATCTGAATGCACGAAGCATTCGGAATAAAGTGGATGAGCTGATGGCGCAGATCGACACAAATGGATACGATCTGGTGGCCATTACAGAGACGTGGCTGCAGGGTGACAGGGACTGGGAGCTGAATGTACAGGGCTATCAAGTGTTTAGGAAGGATAGGCAGGAGGGAAAAGGGGGGGGCGTAGCTCTGCTGATTAAGGATAGCATCACGGTGGTAACAAGGGATGATACTGGAGCCAAGGAGCAGAGGGTGGAATCGTTGTGGGTGGAGATTAGGAACAGCAAAGGGAGGAAGACGCTGGTGGGTGTCGTCTATAGGCCCCTGAATAATGATCTGGAGATGGGGCGGGCTGTTAACGCGCAAATAAGTGCGGCGTGCAGGAATGGGACGGCCGTAGTTATGCGGGATTTCAATCTGCATATTGATTGGTCGACCCATGTTGGACGTGGGGGGCTCGAGGAAAAGTTCTTGGAATGCTGCCGGGATAGTTTCCTCGAACAGTGTGTGTTGGAGCCGACGAGGGAGCGAGCTATCTTGGATCTGGTGCTATGTAATGAAGTGGGTAGAATTAGGGACCTTGTGGTGAAGGATCCTCTTGGGGAGAGTGATCATTGTATGGTGGAGTTTCTGGTGCAGATGGAGGAGGAGAAAGTGGGTTCCCGGACATGCGTCCTTTGTTTGAATAGAGGGGAGTACGGTAGGATGAGAGAAGAATTGGCGAATGTGGACTGGGAGAGCGCGTTGGAGGGAGGGTCTGTTGAGGAGCAGTGGAGGATCTTTAAGGAGACCTTTCTTGGTGCTCAACGGAAATTTATTCCGATGGTCAAAAAGGATAGTAGGAGGAGAGGTAATAAGCCGTGGATAACGAAGGAGGTGAAGGAAAGTGTTAAACTAAAAGCGGAGGAATTTAAAGTAGCTAAGAGTAGTGGGCGAGAAGAGGATTGGGAGAGGTTTAAATGTCAACAAAGATTGACAAAGAAGTTGATAAGGAAGGGTAGGAGAAACTATGAAGCTGGGCTAGCGCTTAATATAAAAAAAAACAAGAGTTTTTATAAATATATAAAAAGGAAGAGGCTGGCTAGGGTGAATGTTGGTCCTTTAGAGGATGAGAAAGGGGACCTAGTGGTAGGGGATGAGGATATGGCTAAGGTATTGAATAACTTTTTTGTTTCTGTCTTCACGGAGGAGGACGTGAATAATTTGCCGGGTGTTAGCGATGGAAAGGTGGTAGGACTGGAGAGTCTTAATGACATTACTGTTACTAGAAAGGCGGTGCTCGACAGACTGGAGGGGCTGATTGTGGACAAGTCCCCAGGACCGGATGGAATGCATCCGAGGGTTCTGAAAGAAATGGCGGAGGTGATAGTGGATGCCTTGGTGGTTATTTTCCAAACGTCGCTGGATTCCGGGGAAGTGCCGGATGATTGGAAAACGGCTAATGTTACGCCGTTGTTTAAGAAGGGTGCCAGGCAAAAGGCGGGGAATTATAGGCTGGTTAGTTTAACGTCTGTGGTAGGTAAAATGTTAGAATCTGTCATTAAGGAGGAAATTGCGAGGCATCTTGAAGGGAATTGCTTGATAGAGCAGACGCAGCACGGTTTCATTAAAGGGAAGTCGTGTCTGACAAATTTACTGGAGTTCTATGAGGATGTGTCTAGGGCGGTGGATAGAGGAGAGCCGGTGGATGTGGTCTTTCTAGATTTTCAGAAGGCGTTTGACAAAGTGCCTCACAAGAGGTTATTGCAGAAGGTCGACGGACATGGAGTTGGGGGTAGGGTGTTAGCGTGGATAGAGGATTGGTTGTCAAATAGGAGGCAGAGAGTGGGGGTCAACGGGTGCTATTCGGATTGGCGGATGGTGACTAGTGGAGTGCCCCAGGGGTCGGTGCTGGGGCCTCAGCTTTTTACCATTTATATAGATGATCTGGAGGAGGGAACCGAGTGTAGAGTGTCGAAATTTGCTGATGACACCAAGATTGGGGGAACGGCAAATTGTGCGGAGGGTGTGGAGAGTCTGCAGAAGGATCTAGATAGGCTGGGCGAATGGGCCAGGAAATGGCAAATGGAATTTAATGTTGGCAAGTGTGAGGTGGTCCACTTTGGTAGGAAGCATGGTAGGAAGGACTATTACTTACAGGGCGAAAAACTGCAGCAGGCGACGGTGCAGAGGGACCTCGGGGTCCTTGTGCATGAGTCGCAAAAACCCAGCTTGCAGGTGCAACAGGTGGTCAGGAAGGCGAATGGGATGCTGGCCTTCATAGCGAAGGGGATTGAATATAAAAGTAGGGAGGTCTTGCTGCAGCTGTATAGGGCATTGGTGAGGCCGCAACTGGAGTACTGTGTGCATTTTTGGGTGCCGCACCTGCGCAAAGATATTTTGGCCTTGGAAGGAGTGCAGAGGAGGTTTACTAGTCTGATACCGGAGTTGAGGGGGTTGAGCTATGAGGAGAGGCTGAATAAACTAGGCTTGTACTCGTTAGAGTTTAGAAGAATGAGAGGAGATCTCATTGAGACGTATAAGATGATGAATGGGATGGATAGGATAGAGGTGGAAAGACTCTTCCCGCTCAAAAAAGACAATAGGACTAGGGGGCACAGCCTCAAGATAAAAGGGGGGCGGTTTAGAACGGAGTTGAGGAGGAACTTCTTCACTCAAAGGGTGGTGAATCTCTGGAATTCTCTGCCCGTTGAAGTGGTGGAGGCTGCCTCGCTAAATATTTTTAAGACGCGGGTTGATGGGTTTTTGATAGGAGAGGGGATTAAGGGTTATGGGGAGAGGGCGGGAAAGTGGAACTGAGCAGTGACAGATCAGCCATGATCTTATTGAATGGCGGGGCAGGCTCGAAGGGCTGGATGGCCTACTCCTGCTCCTATTTCTTATGTTCTTATGTAATATCAGCAACTTGTAATGCCGCGATAGGATCAAAAACGCCTCACCTATCTCTTCTGAAAGCAGTGACACATTCAATCACACCACTAGACTATATCACTTAAACAGTGGAAAAATTCCAGTATTGGAAAGCTTGGACAGAAAAATGAATCTCAAAATTGAGAGACGTGCTGTTTCTGTCGTGCCACTCTTCTTTGACTGGGTGGTAAAAGGTTTCAACGTTGAAAACATTTTGCTGTATATCTGTTCCTCATAGCACCATCAAGTGGTTGCAATAGAACAATACAACAGAAGGACCTCAATATTGATGTCTTCTACAGTTATATTCAGCAGGAAGAATTCATCCTGTGCTTATTAATTTTAGAGTTTTTTTTGTGGACATTGAGCACAATTTTCCTTTCTTTTCATAATAGAACATTAGAACATAAGAACATAAGAAATAGGAGCAGAAGGAGGCCATCCAGCCCCTCGAGCCTGCTCCGCCATTCAATAAGATCATGGCTTTCCATTTTTAATTTTGCTTTTGGAGATGGAACACTTTCTCAGTTTCAGCATCAAGAATTCTCAAGGCAGGCGCTTGTGTAGCATGAACGTTACTTGGTGAAGTGGAAGGTGGGACAAGGAGAGCCCTGTTATGGTTTTAGGAGAAAGTGCTAAAAGTTGAGAGCAGAAAGATTCAAAATGAAAATAACATGATGGAGGGTCCTGTCAACTATCATAAGGTTTCCAGTTGGTGAAAGAACGTGGGAGGGGAATCCTCAGTTCAATAGAACAGAAGATATATCAGAAACATTGTTATGGAAGATTGCAGCATCATAAAGAGATTTGCGATGCAGAAACTCAGGATGATCACGATAGGGAACCGAGCTGTAAAGAGATTAGATGTCCATGGTGAAAAGGCAGCAATGTCACGTGTGAAGTAAAGGAAGGATAATATTTGGAAATACTGTATTGCTGTTTCTTCATTGTCACTGGATCAAAAACTGGAACTTCCTTCCTAGCAGCACTGTTGGTGTACCTAGACTAGATGGACTTCAGCAGTTCAAGTTGATTGTTCACCACTATCTTCCCAAGAGCAATAAGGGATTGGCAATAAATGCTTGTTTAGCAATGATACTCATAGCTCATGAAGAATTTTAGAAAGTGAGGACATTGGAAAATGAAGAAACTCGGCTTGTATTTCCAGGAATAAAAACAGAAAATGCTGGAAAAACTCAGCATGTGTAGGGAGAGAACAGAGTTAATGTTTCAAGTCTGAATGAGAGGGAGAATGTGATGGATTATATACTGTATTGGAATCATAGAGGCCTGCAGCACAAAAAAGGCCCTTTGGCTCATCGCATCTGCACCAGTCAAAGACAAACCCAATTATTGTAATTCCATTTTTCAGTACTTGGCCCACAAGTGCTCATCTAAATACTTCTTAAATGTTATGAGGGTCCACCACTCTTTCAGGCAGTGAGATCCAGACTCTCACCATCCTTTGGGTGAAAAAGTTTTCCTCACATCTCCCCTAAACCACCTGCCTCACTCCTTAAATCTATGCCCCATAGTCACTGATCCCTTCACTAAGCCCCTCATAATTTTATACATGTCACTCGTCCCCCCTCAGTCTCCTCTGCTCTAAGGAAAATAACCCCGTCTATCCAATCTCTCTTTGTAGCTAAAACAGTTCAGCCCAGGTAACATCCTTGCACCCTTTCCACTGTTATCACATCAGAAGGGGTAGCATGTTGGTTCTCAGCATGAGCTTGGAGGTCCGAAGAGTCTGTTCCTGTGCTGTATTTTTCTTTGTTGTTCTTTATTCCTCCTATAATGTGGATTCCGGAACTACACACAATACTCTGGCTGTGGTCAAACCAATGTTGTATATATTTCTAGCACGACCTTCCTGCTCCTAAACTCTATGCCTCAGCTAAAATGCAAGCAAGTATACTTGCTTGGTATTCTTAAGTAAGTATACCATATGCCTGCTTAACTACTTTAACCACCTGTTCTGCTATCTTAAGAAGGAGAGGAGCAGGTGGAGCAAAGTAGAAGGTCAGTGATTGGTGGGAGTTAGGCAAGAATGCAACAAAGATATACTGGACACAAGTTAAAGAAAATGTTAATGGCATTATGACAACAATAGATAGTGTGTTGATAATTGCATATAGATATCAGAATGTGTTATTAGGAGAACAAAGGTCAGTGCTCAATGAAAACAAATTTTAGAACAAATGACAAATGGCCAGATGGTGGAAGGTATTGTTGCACTGGGACAAAAAGATTTTGGGGTGATAAGAAAAGGGGGTCAAGATGGAGGAGAAATGTCACAGTCCAAAGTTGTTAAACTCAATACTAACAACAAGGGCTATAATGTGCTAAATCCGAAGATGAGTTGCTGCTCCTCCAATGTGCATTGGGCTTCATTGGAATACTGAAGCAGATCAAGAGCAGACACTTATTTTTCAGGGTTAATTCCCATTTTTGCTACTTTTTTTAATTACAAATACCAGCTACATCCACCAAGCACCCCCACCAATTGTGAAAGAAATATGGTTCGGACTTTGAGAGCAGCGGCAAGCAAACAGCACTCACTTTTTATTAGACTTTGAACTGCCCAGAGACTTCACCAGGGCTTTAGCATGGAAACTAATGGTTGCCAGGAGAGTAAAACAGCACCCTCTACAGGGTATCCTGAGGCCTGAATGAACAGGACAAGCCACACCATGTCTTTTCAACTGATCAGAACATTAGAACTAGGAGCAGGAGTAGGCAATTTAGCTCTTTAAGCCTTCTCCATCATTTAATACAATCATGACTGATCTCACCTTGGCCTCAACTCTACTTTCTTACTCGTTCGCCATAGCTCTTCAAGCCCCTACTAATTAAAATATGTCCACCTCTTCTTTAAATTTACTGAATGCCCCAGCATCCATCAGACTCTGGGGTAATGAATTCCACAGATTCATCCACCTTTGAGAGAAGTAATTTCTCCTCATCTCTGTTTTAGACCTGCCGCCCCTTATCCTAAACCGTGATCTCTTGTTCTAGGTTGCCCTACAAGAGGAAACATCCTCTCTACTTTGTCAATCCCCCTTATCACATTGTACACCTCAATTATATCTCCTCTCATTCTTGAAAATTCCAGGAAGTATAGGCCCAAACTGCCCAATCTCTCTTCGTCAGTCAAACCCCTCAACTGTAGAATTAATCTAGTGAACCTCCTCTGAATTGCTTCCAATACAAATATGTCCCTAATTAGATATTAAATTTGACTGAAGTGCCACAAATTCACACCCTTCATGTTTTAACGCTGAATCTCAGTGACGCCCTGTTGCAGTGTAGCCTGTGGAGCAGTAAGGCAAACCAAACAGCGATCTCTCGATTTCAAAGTTTAACTGTGCACGTTCAGAAGGCAAAGGTTGCTAAACAATGTATTTCCAATTAATACTGAATGTTGATCGCCTCACCAGTATTCTTACTGCAAAATCCAGGTTCAGGCCATAGAAGAGAAGTAGCTAGAAAACCAGGGACAATAAAAATGCAGATTGATAAACAGAACAAATTGTAGTCACAGAAGACTGCTCTAGAGACTGGATGGTCATTGTGTTTCTTAAGGACATTATTTGTAAAACAGTATATTTAATTCTAAACAAAGGAACGATAATCAAACTAAATCCAGGTATGGTTGTTCAAAATAAAAAAAGTATAGCAAAGGAAGGACCTAAACAGATTGAGAAAATACCAATGAAAAGCAAGTACATGAACCTGAAATGAAGTTTGGAAACAAATGATCTGCAGTATGCATTTAACAAAAGATTAACCAGTTAAAATGCACCCATAAAATCTCACTCAATTTCTTTTGTTGAAAATCCTTTAAGCCATTATACTTCCTCCAACAAACTTTAATTGGCAATAAAATTTACAGGAAAATTATTAAAGAGAATCTATGCATTAGCATCAGTTGAGATAATGACAATCCATTAAGATGTCCAAAACTCAAGTCCATTTTGGCTTCTGGAAATTTATCACCAAAAGAGACTTGACAAGATAGCAATCAGGTCCCTTGCTCTCACACCACTTCATTATTCACAATAAGACTAAGCAGTGCCTGAGCCTGCCAAAGTTTGCTCTTTTGCTTCTGTACACTGATGGAGATGTACTAAGACCAAATCCATCCCCACCCCCCTCAAAAGTCAGGAACAGGGGAAGTAACCAGGCTATGTTTTGTTTTAGTAGAAAACATCAAAACAAGAAGAGGCATGAACTCTTCAACTTTTTCTGAGATACCTCTGCTGAAAAATACAATTGAGGTTACTATATTCCAGGAACTATTTGTTTTGTAAACACAGTATGTTATCACTGTGACAAAAGTAACTCTGCATTTTGAAATATTTCTCTTGTAAAATTATTATTTTCTAAGCATATAGTAGCTGGAATTTTTAAATTTATATATATTTCGTGGAGAGTTCAATGCAATTGTCAAAAAAACTAATACAGGTGGAAATTTGTGAAGTCCTCGATTCTCATTAATGCCTACAGATCAGGTCTGAATCAAAGTCCTGAAGACAATGTAGAATTACAGAAGTACTTAATGAAGCAGAGAAAATACAAATTACTTCAATCTGTTCTTCGATTTTATATTTCTCACTAAGAAAAATGAAACATTTGGTAAATCTTCATATTCACCCTTGCAGATGGATACCCATTCCCAGGTGAATGCATCCCTCCTGAGGATCAGTGCCCAGAACTGAATGCAATATCCCGGTGAAGTCTAAACCAAGGTCTCTGCACTGAAACACAACTTCCTCAAGAAAGAATGTTGGACATTAAAGCATGAAATTACAGGGGGATGGAGAAAGTCTTCAGCTTACCCAAAGTGGCACTGGAGCCCTGATCTTGGGAGTCCCACCTCTGTTGTTCACAGAGGCAGTTGCACATACAGACATGCAGTTGTCTTCAAACTGATCTGATATTCATTATGGAATGTTCAAAGGAAAATCAGTGCTTGCTATTTCAATCTGCTGACAAAAACCCAAAGACTATAATTAAGGATCCATTCTGCACGCCCTATTTCATAACCTATTATCATAGTGGGATAAAAGCCAATTACAGGGGACGCTGAAATCTGAAAACCAAACAGCGAGCCTGACATCATTTGTGGAAAGAGAACAGAGTTAATGTGTCAAATATAGGGTCATCCAGATTCGAAACGTTAGCTCTGTTCTCTCTCTATAGATGCTGACTGGCCTGCTAAGAGTTTCCAACATTTTCTGTTATTATCCTGTCAGTTCACCATTTGATTGACAACTCCAAGTAATTATAAACTCTGTTTTAGTCTTTGAAGTAGAGCAATGAATACAAATAATTGTTTTTATAGGGGATTAGGTACTTGAGAAATTGTTTATTTTAATTGAGGGATGAAATAGCTGAAGGATTTTAAATGTGATGAACGGGTTATCAATTTGGGTGCTTTTTAATAGAGAAGTAATGAATAAACACTTAGAACTTCATTTCACCTTAGCACTGGGTCCCAAGGTCTGCCCATGGTGGATATTAGACGGGTTGACATGGAGGGCATAAAGGTAAAGTTTTTAGATTGGGCATGGGTTGGGTCTAAGTTGGTAAGGAGACATAGAGCTGGATGGAGAGGTTTAAGTTTTAAAGTTTATTTATTTAACTTCGGTGCAATGAAGTTACTGTGAAAGTCCCCTAGTCACCACTACACCAGTGCCTGTTTGGGTACAGGAGGAGAATTTAGCATGGCCAATGCACCTAATCAACAGGTCTTTCAGACCATGGGCGGAAACCAGAGCATTCATAGGAATCCGACACAGATACAGGGTTGATGTTCAGGCTCCGCATAGACAGCGACCCGAGCCAGGAATCAATCTGGGTCCCTGACACTGTGAGGCAGCAATGCTAACCACTGTGCCACCCATACCAATGACTTCCAGTTAGTCAGGGGTGTCCCCTGGGTGATTGGGGTGGGAAAGAGTCCCATGGGTGGTCTGGTCTGGGTATTTTCAATCGTTACCCAGAGGTTTTTCTGTATAATCTTTGATGTTATCCTGTTGGAACCATCCAAAGTTTGCCATTTAAAATTGCATTTTCCAGTGATTCCCAATGCAGGTGCAAACCTAACATGTGAAATTCCAAAGGGTACCCCCAATCCAGCACTGTGGAGCTCAGACTTTACAGCCCAGTATCTGTCAAGTCTCGCTGCAAAGGCAAATTTCAGTGTTACACTTGTTCCAGTTTTATATTCACAGAAAACTAACAAACTACAACTGAGCATGCAACTTCCACCAAGGAACAACTATCAGGAAGATATGAAACCTACAAATTATGCAGCAGCAATGAGCAAACATCTACCAATAAATACATTTCTTCTCTACCCAATACCATAACCGACAATTAAGGTCACATTTACAAATAGGGGTAATGAACAGCCACTTTTTTGACAATTATAAAGAAACTCCTGGTGCATTACAATATATCCAAGTTTTGAGTCAACATCAAAAAAATTGTATTTGACAGAGCCAGAATATTCTGATTAAAAAGCAGATCAAGAGGAAATATATTTCAGAAGACCTACCATCATCTCTTGTCATTCAACATGCACGAATTAATAGAATACGCATTACTTTTCTTTTCATCCAAAGGTTTTACTGTTAGAATTCTGAACCACATCCTTATGTACTCCATGCTTTGGTCTCTGCCACTTTTATCCTGTCTCTTCTTAATTTCACTGTGTTGTTTTCTCTAGTCCCATCCTCTCTGCTGCATTGATCTTTTCCCAGATAAAACCATGCCAAAACCACAACCTTAGTTCAGACCCTAGGCTTTTCATCACAAGAGATTATGACATATTTATTTTAGTATGTATTCATCATATTTCAGGCATTATGTATACACACTTTGATATGGCATAGTGGCTAGCACTGCTGCCTCACGGCGCCAGGGACTCGGGTTCTATTCTGGCCTTGGGTCATTGCGTGTGTGGAGTTTGCACATTCTCCCATATCTGTATGGGTTTCCTCTGGGTGCTCCGGTTTCCTCCCACAGTCCAAAAATGTGCGGGTTAGGTTGATGGGCCATGGTAAATTAATCCTAGTGTCAGGGGATTAGCAAGGTAAATATGTGGAATTACGGGAATAGGGCTTACGTGGGATTGCGATCGGTGCAGACTTGATGAGCCGAATGGCCTTCTTCTGCACAATAGGGATTCTATGATTCTTCGATGATCACATTCCAAAATGCCAATTTCTATTAACTAGAGAAACTTTTCTTAAGAATTGAAAATTGCCTTTCATTGATAAGTAAATATGCAATATTTCGATATTAAAAGTACAGAATGAGTTATACACAGATCTTCCTCAGAAGCAAAAGACCACAGTTATACATTGTACATTTTCTGAAACAATGCTTGTGAAAGCAATTTTAAAATGACAATGTACAAATTACAATGCTCTCTCGCGTGGATGATTTGGGCAATTTTTTTTAACCCATCTCAAGCTTCCGTTAATGATTTTCTTTGCATCTCAGTAAGTGTTTCAGTTGCAGATTTACAGTGTTCACTTTAAATAATGTGTGTATCTTTCAGCACACCTATTCACACATACCTGCATATTGCATCAACAGGAAACGTACTATAATGGGTACAATTCTAAAGAGGGTGTAAGACCAGAGGGACCTGAAATTAAACGTCCACAAATTCTTAAAAGTGACAAGACAGGTTGTGAAAGTGGTTAACAAGGTATATGGGATCCTGGGCTTCATAAATATAGACAAACTGTACAAAAGCAAATAAGTCATGCTGAACGTTTATAAAACACTGGTTCAACCTCAACTGAAGAGTGCAATTCAGTCCAGGCACTGGAGAGAATGCAAAAATGATTCACAAGAATGGTTCTAGAGATAAGAGGCTTCAGTTGTGTGGATAAAATGGCAAAGCTGGGCCTGTTCTCCTTAGAGAAGGTTGACAGGAGATTTGATAGAGGTGTTCAAAATCATGAGGGACTGGAAATACTAGACAGAAAGAACTGTTTCCATCAATAGAAGAGTCGAGGACCAGAGGCCATTGATATAAGTGAAGGCCAAATAATGAAAAACTCTTCTATTTATGCACAAGTAATTAGGATCTGGAATGCACTTCGTCAGAGTGTGGTGGAGGCAGGTTCGATTGTGACCTTCAGAAGCTAAGTGGATAATTATCTGAAGAAAAATTAAAGGGAAAAGGGAGTGGAGTGGATCGAGCTGAGTAACTCTTAGAGAGAACCACATGGACTGTAACACTTTTATGATTTACATTACGAGCAGAGAGCCCGAATTGTTGGATCTTTGCAACTGTCAGGATTGCAACAGAACTTCCCCCCCAAGCCCACCAGCGTCTCCCTGTTTCCATGGTGACCACTGATTTAGGGAAAAGGTCAATAGGCTGGTGTCATCGTCAATCAAATTCAGAAAATCCCCCCAGAATCAGACAGCCAGGGATGGTTTAAAACTTTAAATGGAAATGCAGGGGATTTCAGAGGGAGAAAAGTTTCAGTGCAGAGGCGGCAGTCTGACTGTGAGTTCTCCCATTGTGGGGCCCTGAGCTCTGGCTCACCGAGGCCAATCCTCAGGCCCGGCTCAGGCTTCCAGTACCTGCATCGCGAACACGTCGGCCTCTTGCCCGCCGTCGTCTCCACCGGCAACTCGGACAACTCCTGCAACACGTTCTGCTCTTCCTCCGCACCCACGATACCAGGCCCCCCGCCGTCTAAGTTTACAGCCGCCCCTGCCCCCGCCCTTTCGGGCTCCATGTTGCAGACGAGCGCGGCTGAAAAGGAGCGTCCCCCCGGACCGTCAGAGCGATACACCGGAGCACCGGCAGGGGGAGCACCAGGTGCAGGGTTTCCCCTTACCACCAGAGGGAGCACAAACACTGGTCCATAGAACGAGTATTCCAAGGAGCAGCCAGTGCTCCGAAAGCTAGTGGCTTGTCCTACCAAATAAACCTTTTGGACTTTAACCTGGTGTTGTGAGACTTCTTACTGTGTTTACCCCAGCTGGCATTTCCACATCGTTGCAGAAAGAGGCCATTCAGCACCTGCTGGCTCTCTGAAGGAGCAATTCACTCAGTGACATCCCTTGGCTTCCTCCTTCAGCCCTACACATTCTTCCTCCTCAAAGAATAATCTAATTATCTTTTTTGATGGCCTAGCTTTAAGTTGCCTTCAATTTCCAGGTCTTAATTGCTTAAAAGATTTTTTGACGTGTTGCCATTGCTTCCTTTGTTAATTACTGTAAATCTATGCCTGCTCATGTTGTAACATGTGTTCCTTAGATATTGCAATGATGAGATCTTGAGAAACTGTGTAGAGTTTGCATGTTCTCACCATGACTGTGTGGGTTTTCTCCCACACTCCAAAGATGTGCAGGTTAGGCCGATTGGCTATGCTAAATTGCCCCTTAGTGTTGGGAGGGCTAGCAGAGTAAAATACATGGGGTTACAAGGATAGGGCCTGGGTGGGATTGTTGTTGGTCCAGGCACAATGAGCCAAAGGGCCTCCTTCTGCACTATAAAGATTCTATGATTTGTATATTTCAACAAGAATTGTTCATTGTTCATCTTTAAATATTTGCAGGTCCCATGTTACAACCTTGCATGGTGCTCCTTCCATGCAGGTAAACTGAGTGTCCCCTCCAAACTGTTTTCACTTGAGTCGATTACCATGTGACTCTATACATCATAATATTGGCAATAATAAAAGCAAATTGCTACAGATGCTGGAATCTGAAACCAAAAGAAAAAATGCTAGAAAATCTCAGGTCTGGCAGCATCTATAAGGAGAAAAAAGAATGATGTTTCAAGTCCAAACCACCCTTTGTCAAAGCTAAGAGTTTAGAAAAATGAGGGGAGATCTCATTGAGACGTGTAAGATGATGAATGGGATGGATAGGATAGAGGTGGAGAGACTCTTCCCGCTCAGAAAGGATAGTAGGACTCGGGGGCACAGCCTCAAGATAAAGGGGGGACAGTTTAGAACGGAGTTGAGGAGGAACTTCTTCACTCAAAGGGTGGTGAATCTCTGGAATTCTCTGCCCGTTGAAGTGGTGGAGGCTGCCTCGCTAAATATTTTTAAGACGCGGGTTGATGGGTTTTTGATAAGAGAGGGGATTAAGGGTTATGGGGAGAGGGTGGGAATGTGGAACTGAGCCACGACAGATCAGCCATGATCTTATTGAATGGCGGGGCAGGCTCGAAGGGCTAGATGGCCTACTCTTGCTCCTATTTCTTATGTTCTTATGTAAAACGAATAGAAAATGGGAGATATTTATACTGCAGGGTGAGGGAATGAAAGATGAGTCATAGCCACAGAAATCAGCTAATAGCTGTCCACAGACAGAATAAAGGGTGTGAATGGCCAAATAGTAGAGAAGCTAAAATGAAGATGTGATGTGGAGTGTGGGGTGCGGGGGGCAGAGGGGAGGGGGTGCGGGGGAGAGGAGGTTGGAGGTAAGATTTAGAAAAGGAGAAGCAAAGGGGGAGAAAAGCTAAGGGAAGAGCATAAAGTAGGGGGAAGGGAAGGAAAATGAAGAAAGACGAAGAAATAAAAGGTAGAGAACAGAAAAAAATTAAAAATAGAATGAAAACAAAGGGGTCAAAGAAGGGTAGAGTAAATCATCTGAAGTTGTTGAATTTGACGTTAAGACCAGAAGACTGTAAAGTGCCTGGCTGGAAGATGAGATGCTGTCCTCCAGTTTGCGCTGAGCTTCAATGAAACATTACAGCAAACCAAGGACAGACATGTGGGCATGAGAGCAGGATTGTGTGTTAAAATGGCAAGCAACCGAAAGGTTAGGGTCCTGACTGCGCACAGACCAAAGGTGCTCAGCAAAGCCATCACCCAGTCTATGTTTGGTTTTTCCAATATAGAGGAGACCACATTGGGAGTGGCAAATTCAATAGACCAAATTGAAAGAGGTGCAAGTGAAACACTGCTGAACCTGGAATGAATGTTTTGGACCTTGGATGGTGAGTATAGAAGAGGTAAAGGGACATATGTTACACCTTCTGCGATTGCAGAAGGTGCCATTAGTGACGGGAGAAGTGTTGGATATAGCGGAGGAGTGGACTAAGTTTCCTGGAGGGAACAACCTCTGGAATGTTGACAGAGTGAGTGAAGGGAAGATGTGTTTGGTGGTGGTATCATGCTGGAGTTGGTGAAAATGGCAGAGGATTATGCTTTGCACGCAGAGGCTGGTGGGAGAAATTAGACTCTATCCTTGTTCTGGGAGGAAAGGGATGGGGTGAGGGTCATGGCGTGGGAGATGGACCACCTGCAGTTGAGGGCCCTGTTGACAACTGCAGATGGGAATCCATTGTTGAGGAAAAAGGAGCACATATTAGAAGCACCACTTTGGAAAGTGGCATCATCAGAACAAATGTGATGGAGGCGAAAGGGATGGAGTCTTTACAGGATGTACCCCATTGACTCCCACAGCAATGGACAAAATCACAACATTTGTTTCTTGATCCTTTCAACAGTAGGAACCATTTATTTCTATCTGCTTTGTCCTGGCCCCTCATGATTTTGAGTACTTTTATCAAATCTCCTCATAACCTTCTCTTTTCCAAGGAAGACAATTCCAGCTTTTCCAATCTACCTACGTAACTGAAGTTCCTCATCCCTGGAACCATTTTTGTGAATCTTTTTTGCACTCTTTGTCAGACCCTTCCTAAAGTGTGATCCTGAAACTGGATGTAATACTCCATTCTCTCAATGTGAATTGTAATCGCAATGATTTATGCACATATACCCCAAGTGCCTCTGCTCCTGCACCCTCAAGAATTCCACCTTTTTAACTTATGCTGTTGTTCTGTGTTCTTTTCCACAAATATGAATCACCTTACACTCCTCTGCATTAAATTTCAACTGACATTTGTCTGCCTATCCCACCAACTTCTCTCCTATCCTTTTGAAATTCTACAGTGTGGTGGAATCTACACCATTACACTCAATTCACAATGTTTCAAATGTTGTATTGCAGATTTTGAAATTGTGCCCTGTACACCAAGGTCAAGGGCATATAATGCAAAAGCCAGTGTCAATTAGTGTGGATGTTGGAAATGAATGGGTAAATAGAATTGAGATACAGATCAGCTATGATCTAAATGAATGATGGAATAATGCTCAAGGAGCTGAATGACCTGTTCCTGTTTCTAGATTCCTAATGATATTTGAGCAGGACACGATGCATATGGTAGAGTTTCAAAGCAAATGAAGTTTAAAATACACAGTTCTTTGTCAGCATTCATAAAGAGAAAAACATGGATGATGTTTGGGTATAAGCTTCTTTCTTTCTCTTTCCAGGTGCTAATAAACTTGCATATTTCCATCATTTTCCATGTTTGTTTTAGTTTGTTTTACTTTATAAGACCCTTGTCAGGCCTCATTTGGAGTACTGTGCGCAGTTCTGGTCGCCTCACTATAGGAAAGACGTAGAAGCTATTGAAAGGGTACAGAGGAGATTTACAAGGATGTTGCCTGGGCTGGGAGGCATGCCTTATGAAGTTAGGTTGAGGGAGCTGGGTCTCTTTTCCCTGGAGAGACGAAGGTTGAGAGGCGACCTGATAGAGGTTTATAAAATGTTGAGAGGAATGGATAGGGTGGATTCTCAGAGGCTATTTCCCCGGGTTGAAATGGTCGCTACGAGAGGACACAGATTTAAGGTGCGGGGAGGAAAGTACAGAAGTGATGTTAGGGGTAAGTTTTTCACTCAGAGGGTGGTGAGTGAGTGGAATTGGCTGCCGTCAGTGGTGGTGGAGGCGAACTCGCTGGGGTCTTTTAAAAGACTTCTGGATGAGTATATGGGGTTTTATGGGATTGGGGGTTATAGATAGGTGTTGATGTGATTGGCGCAACTCGTGGGCCGAAGGGCCTGTTTGTGCTGTAGTGTTCTATGTTCTATGTTTTTTTCTTTAATAACATTCAACAACTGCCAAAATCCAACTTGTGCATCATGTTCTGTTCACTCGAAGGAATATAGAAACAGGAGCAGGTCATCCAGCTCCCAGAAGCTGTTAAACCATTAATTTTAGATTGTAGCTGATGTATGTTTAAATTCCGTGTATCCATTCATCTACACAATCTTCATAATCTAAGCTGGCTTTCACTCCCCTAGTACATTAAATTCCAAATCTTTATCCATTACTTTAGATCTCAATCGTCCCACATTTGCAACCTCCAATTTCCCTTCACACTCTCCAACTCAAATACTGCATTCCTCTGACTGATATTTTGCATATTTTCCCCTCCCTTTGTCTCATGAACTGTGCCAGAGCTGACACCCATCTGGCTCCCAATTTCTGCATATATATCCCTCTCTAAATTTCTGGATTCTATTCTCCTTCTTTAAAAAAAAATCAACTCATTGGCCAAGCCTTCAGTCATATCTCCTGTTGGTTTCTTTTGGGTTCGGTGCCCATTTTCCTTGCAATAGCTAAGAAGCACCCCAAAACATTCTCCATACTAATGGTGGTACATGAATGAGTTATTGAAGTTATACCTATGAATTCAGTATTTTCCATATATAAAAAGGATCAAATTAGTTGACAATGCAAATATCCTGACAATATAGAAAATGTGCTTAAAATATGATCTCTTTAAGTGTTCTAACTTTGATACTTTCCACTTTTATTCATTTAATTAATTATGGATTTAGGCAAAATGTCAGCTGCCATCAGATTATGAAATTGCTTCTCACTTGCAAATTCAAATACAGATTATAATCAAGCTTTTTTGACACACTCTTTGATCTAAGCATATTTAAATCTATAGAAGCAATTTGACCCGAGGCTCTCATTTGGCTTTTAAAAGATAAGCCTATTTGCATAGCCAAAGATCAATGAAATATGAGGTAAAACTCATAACAAAAACATACTTATGATTGGTTAGACAGGATCAAATGACTTGGCCATCTGCAATGCAATTTATATTTGAGCTGCCTCTCCCCATTCCTTCATAACCTCTTTCATGCTGCTTTAAACATTAGTCATTGTTGAGCCTTGAGGCAACAAATTAGAATGCAAATTGCATGTAAATCATAGAATCCTTACAAGGCAGAAGGAGGCCATTTAGCCCATCAAGCCTGCACCAACAACAATCCCACCAAGGCCCAATCCCTGTAACCCCATTACTTACCCCGCTAAGTCAATTGACATTAAGGGTCAATTTTAGCATAGCCAATCCACTTAACCTGCACATCTTTGGACCGTGGGAGGAAACCAGAGCACTCACAGACATGGGGAGAACATGCAAACTCCAGTTACCCGAGACTGGAATTGAATCGGGGTCCCTGGCAGCGAGGCAGCAGTGCTAACTACTGTGCCACTGTTTTGCCCACAAATATCCTGACAGTATTAGTAGAAATTGTGCATGAAGTGTGTCACAATTTTGATAATTTGCACCTATATTCATTTGATTAATTTTGGATTTAGGCAAATTGTCAGCTGCCATCATATTTGCACAGGACCTCTTCACAGTGCAGAATTCTCCAAGAAATGGTTTGGTTGAGTGCCTACAGTTTACTGGATTATAATACAAAATACTAGCTATATAATTTGGTGCTAAATCCACTCAGGGCATCTAACTGGTTCACGCTATTGTGCAAATTCCACATCTTTAACACAGCCCCTGTCCTATTTTGGTCACACAACATTAAATTTCAGACTACTCATTCTTGTTGCCATTCAGCTTAAGCCATTCTCCTCACATCATAATTCACTGATACTATGACCAACCCCTAACTTTGCTCCATCGTCTTCCTCAGTCATACTTAGCACAAAGGAAGATTGCTGCGGTTGTTGGGTGTCAACCATCTCAGTTCCAGGATACTACTGCAGGAGTTCCTCAGGGTAGTGTCCTAGGCCTAGTCATTTTTAGCAGTTTCATTAGTGATCTTCTTACCATCATAAGGTCAGAAATGGGGATGTGCACTGACAATCGCAAAAGGATCAGCACCATTAGTGATTCCTCAGATTGTCATGATCCCAGCTGATGTTATTACTGGACAAATCCAGTAATTAAGTCTAGATCATAATATTTTTTAACCTCATTTTAAAACCTTGAGGATATTTACTGAACAGACTCACATGGGTCTGCTATTGATTTTTTTCAGCAAAAAGATAAAACATTTATTCAACAAAAAACATTTCCTAGGCAACAATAATGTTGGAAATATTTCAACACAGACACCAAGAAGAGTCATTCAAACTCACACTATCCCTTTTATCCCAGCAATATCTTTACAAACTCCACACTCCAATTAACACAGCTTCCCCACCAAGAATTGAGCTGGATCAGTTGCAAAGAGGTTTCTTTATCAGTCGATTTCCGAACATTCACTGGAAAAGTCTTTCCACAATTGGTATCTCCCTTAAGATCCAAAAAACTCACTCCAAATTTATTAGACTTTAACTTCAGAACATTACAAATGAGTTCCTTAAATTTATTTCTTCAGCAGTCAGGCATCATTTTCAACTAGAGAGTCTTAGAGATATCTGACCTCACTCTACAGTATTGCCATACTAACTGAAACTAAAACTTGTCTTTTGCTGTCTCTATATGGATCTTTTCTCTGATCCTCGGTTGCTGGACAACAGCAGAGTTTTCTACTTTTTGCATTTCTTTTAACTTCCTTAAACTACTAACTCCTTGGCAACCGAACTCTTCAAAAGTCAAACCTAATTTTAAAAATGCATGTACACAAACAGAGCCTGGAGACTTCCCAGCCCCATCAAAAAAAACTCCAAAATGGAATCAAATTCACCTTTCTTAATACACAAATAAAACAATATAAATTAAACTTAAAGCTGTATTTTGTTCCTAACACAAATACAGATATAATTTGCTTAAAACTTTATCTAGTTCTGAACAAGATACTAAAACAGTTGATGTCCAAATGAAGTAAGATCTAGACCTTATCCAGGCTTGGGCTCACAACTGGTAAGTAACATTCATGCCAAACAAATGTTAGGCAATGACTATCTCCAACAAGAGAGAATCTAACTATTGGCCCTTGACATTCAATAACATTACCATTGCTGAATCTCCAAACATCAACATCCTGGGGGCTTATCATTTAACAGAAAAAGAACTGGATTAGCCATATAAATACTGTGACTACAAATGCTGATCAAAGGCTAAAAATCCTGTGGTGAGTATCTCACCTCCTGAACGCTAAAGCCTGTGCACCATCTACAAGGCACAAGTTAGCAGTGAGATGCAATATTCTCCATTTGCCTGGGTGAATGCAATGCCAACAATAGTTAAGCTTCACACCATCCAGGACAAAGCAGCCTGCTTGATTGGCACCCCAGTCACAAAATTTCACTCCTTCCACCATTAATGCAAAATGCTAGCAGTGTGTGCCATCTACAAGATGCACTGCAAAAACTCACAAAGGATCCTTAGACAACACCTTCCAAATGCACAGCCACTTCCATATAGGACAAGGGCAGCAGAACCATGGGGAACACCACGACCTGAAAATTTTCCTGAAGCCATTTACAATCCTAATTTGAAATATATTACCCCCATTTCTTCACTGTTGCTTGTTCAAAACCCCAGAACTCCCTCCCTAACAGTACTGTGGGTGGACCTACACCACATGCGCTGCAGCAATTCAAGAAGGCACCAAATCTCTCTCTCCTCAAGGGCAACTGGAGGTGGACAATAAGTGCTGGCCTAGCCAGCAACACCCACATCCCATAAATCTTTGAATTCCTACAGTGCGTAAGAAGGCCATTTGGCTCAGCAAGTCTGCACCGACTTGATTAACAGAGCATCTTACCCAAGCCCTATCCCTGTAACCCATTGCTAATCTGCCTAACCTACACTTCTTAGGGTACTAAGGGGCAATTTACTGCAGCCAATGCACCTAACCTGCACATCTTTGGACTGTGGGGGGAAGCCGAAGCACCCGGAGGAAACCCATGCAAGCATGGGGAGAATGTGCAAACTCCAGAAAGACAGTCATGCAAGGCCAGAATTGAATCTGGGTCCCTGGTGCTGTGAGGCAACAATGTTAACCATCATGCTACCCTAGTTAAAAAATAGTTTCTAAAATATCCATAAAATTGTAGTCTCCCACCCAGTCATCAGACTGATCATCCTCTCTTCTTGATGATTTCTCAGCACTAACCTGAGAACTGGCATGCTATTTCAAAACACTTAAAAGTGATACATTGTATCAAATAAAGTATTATCCTTTAAGTATTTGAACAAAGATATTTTCTGATCTTTGAGTTTGCAAACAAATTTATAGTTTTATAAACCTACTGCTTTGCAGATGGTGGGATGGGAACAGGCAGTGAACACTTCTTCATACAAGTTCATTGGAAATGCTCAAAGCTGCTGGTTATAGTTTCATATACAGCTTGATTGCTTTTAAGTCCTGATACTGGTTTGATGTTTCTCATCTCTTAAACCTGGAAGACATGCTGGTTAGGTGCATTAGCCATGTTAAATTCTCCTTCAGTACTCAAACTGGCATTGGAGTGTGGCAACTTGGAGGATTTTCACAGTAACTTCATTGCAGTGTTAATGCAAACCTAATAAATAAATGACATTAATAAATAAATTTTAAACTTTAGTCTTAGTTCAATACCTTCAAAACAGCATTTGACCTGGTGTAGCATCAAGGAACCCTCACAAAATTTAAGTCAATAGGAATAATGGGGGAAAACTTCCCATTGATTGGAATCGTACTCAGCACAAATGAAAATGTTTATGTTTGTTGGAGCCAATCACCTCAGTGCCATCTATCACTGTAGGAGTTCCTCAGGGCTGTGTCCTTGACCCAACCACCCAGCTGCTTTACCAATGAATTTCCCTCCATCATAAAGTCAGAAGTAGCGATGTTTACTAATGATCTTTGATCAATACCATTCATGACTCATCAGATACTGAAGCAGTCTGTGCTAATATGTGGTATTCTGGACAATACTTAGGGTTGGATTGACATGTGGTAAGTAACATCCATGCACGCATGTGCCAGGCAATGGCGCTGTCCAATCAGTGAGAATTTACCTGCCTGCCATTAACATTTAATAGCACATCAATATCTAATGGGTTACCATTTATCAAAAATTGAACTAAATCAGTCATGTAGATACTACGGCTAACATGGCAGTTCAGAGACTGGGAATTTTGCAGCTGATAACTCACCTCCAGATTCCCCAGAACTTGCCCGCCATCTACAAGGTACAAATCAGGAGTGTCATGGAGTATTCTCCAATTGTTTGGATGAGTGCAGCTCCAACAACACTCAAGAAGCTTAATGCCATCAGGATTAAGCAACTCACTTAATTGGCAACCCATTCACCAGCTTAAACATTCACTCCCATCACCATCTGCACACAGTGGCAGCAGTGTGTACCAGATACATGATGCGTAACAGCACGTTCCAAGCACATGACTTCCATCAACTAGAAGGACAAGGGCAGCAGGTGCATGTAAACACCATCACATAGAAGATCTCCTCCAAGTCACACACTGTCCTGATTGAGGACTATATTGCTTCATTATTCCTGGGCCAAAATCCTAGAATTCCCTTCCTAACAGCATTGTGAGTGTACCTAGGTCACATGGATTGCAGCAGTTCATGCAAGTAACTCATCACTACCTTCTGAAGGGCAATTAGAGATAGGAACAAATGCTGTCCTTGCCATCAACACGCACAACCCACAAAAGTGTTTAGAAGACATGGATAGATGAGAGCTATGAGGTGATGAATGAAAGGGAGTTGGTTTCAGGGGTTAAGAACTGGGAGTAAGGGAAGAATGGATGGGATGATCACGGGACAAATGATGGAATTATGTTTAAAAGGGAGAGGATGAATCTAAATCTAGTCATAGTTCTTTCTACTACTTACCCCAGTCTCAATGGATCATATGATTAACTTGCAATAATTGTCTTTCCAAACTCTTTCCAAGCGCAACTGTGAATCATTCACCCAACTTCACCAACACCTTCCATCAGGTGCACCTCCTCTGTGTTGCCTCCTCTCTTGCTTGTTGTTCCAAAACACCAGAGCAATGCCACTCCTTGGGTAAAGCTTTTCAATTACCATTCTCAGTTCCCTGCTGCTTTCTTGCTCCCTCACCTCCCTTCAGCTGGCATACCCTCTCAAGTCACAGCTCCAATATTTTTCTAATTCTTCATTTGCCTGGATGAATGCAATTCCAACAATAGTTAAGCTTCACACCATCCAGGACAAAGCAGCCTGCTTGATTGGCACTCCATTCGCAAAATGTCACTCCTTCTACCATTAATGCAAAGTGCTAGCAGTGTGAGCCAGCACACGAGATTTGTGTATTCATCTATGTGAAAATATTGTTCATCATCTATGCTTGCATCCATCAAAGTCTAGCATTTAACTTCAGGTATCATGTATTCATCCATGCAAATGTTTGTATTACAGTTGTGCCTGGTTAGCTCTAAATTTCATAGAAACAAAATAACAAATGATAATTAAACACTTAAGGAACATTCAATCACCAGTCATGAAATTCAGAAAACCATAAAGCAATAGCCATTAATAAAATAAGAACATTGAACAATTATACTGCTCCAAAACATAAAGTTCAAATGCCCCAAATTAAAAGTCTTGGTATAATAACTTCTACAATATTTGAATCTCACAAAACGTTAAATAATTCTGAATAAAGAGCTGACAATTGGTCAAATAGGTATCCGTACAGTATAAACCTCTGGAAACATTTCATGGAAAGCTCTTTTTATTAGGTGTCTGAAGGTCAGTTAGCAGTAACTCCCTTCCTAACAGTACCATGGGTGCATCTTTTTCACACGGGCTGCACCGGTTCAAGACGATGGCTTACCACCAACTTTTCAAGGGTAAATAAATGCTGGCTTAGTCAGTGACACCCACATCCTATGAAAGAATTAAAAAGAACCTTCCACCAATGTTGCTAAATTCCAATTCCTCCTCCACAATGCAGTCACACTGGCAAATGATTAGCTCTATTCTCGCTCCACAGGTGTTGTCAGACCTGTTCAGATTTTCAGCATTTTCTATTTTTGTTTCAGCTTTCAGCACTCACAGTCATTTGCTTTTAACTGTATAATCTAATGGTCCTCTTAAATTCCAGAATCTTTTCCATGTTACCAATCTTTTCCATGATACCAAAGTGGCACAGTGATTAGTACTGCTGCCTCACAGCGCCAGGAACCCTGGTTCCCGGGCTTGGGTCGCCGTCTGAGCAGAGTCTGCACGTTCTCCCCATGTCTCACCCTTCAGGTGCCTACCTCTTGTCATAAAACTATTGATAGTCAGCCTTGTCAATTTCCTTTTCGCAATGCCCATCATATCTACTGCTGGATTCCACCAGTGGGCCAATTATTTTTGCTCTTCTCAGCATAATCCTTTATAATGATTGTTGACTTGCAAACAAGATCTTTGATAACCATTATATTATTGCTAATCAGATGCATTATACTGGTTTTATTCTAACTTGGATCACGGAAGAAACACCTTGCTGCTTACCAAGTCTTCTTTCCTGCTATCCAGTCTACTATCTGTCATGTTCAAATGGCTGCCATAGTACTTATCACAAAATCACACCTTCATCTGTTACCCTAGTTATTTAATGCTTCTCTACTTCCAAGAGCATCATTTTGTTCCACTCCTCTCACCTTGTATCATTATGCAGTGCTGCTCAAGTCCTATCCATCTGCCTCAATCTCTTCACTGTGTGACTCCTCATCCTCGGTCATTTCAATCTTCACCTCAGTCCCATTTTCTCTCTCTTTTCTGAGTTTACCACCTTCCTGTCCTCTTTAAACGCATCTTTCCACAACACAAGCTGTGCTGCCCATGCGTTCAGGGCGCTTTTGCACCGCAGAGAAAAATGTCATTAGTAGAGCTTTGGGGTTGTGAGAGATACTAATTAAAACGCTGGAAACACTCCACTTTCTGACAAGAGATTAAAAGCAGGCTGAGCAAGTTCAGGTGGTTTCAAAGTGACCTATGTTTTTGCAACCTAGAGATTGCAGGGGAGAGCATGGGTGCCAGCCTGAGGCAGCAGCTTTTACGGAGCTAACCCAGCTTCCCTCTTGGTCCATGGACATTGTAAAAAGTCTGACAACACCAGGTTTTAGTCCAACCGATTTATTTGATAATACTCACAAGCTTTCGAGGGGGCTGCCTCTTCAGGTGAAAGGACATGCAACACGTGCCGGATCATCGACATGGATACCATCATCACACGTGAGAATACCATCCACCAGGTACACGGTAAATACTCTTGCAACTCGGCCAACATTGTCTACCTGATACGTTGCAAGAAAGGATGTCCCGAAGCATGGTACATTGGGGAGACCATGCAGACGCTATGACAACAGATGAATGAACATCGCTCGACAATCACCAGGCAAGACTGTTCCCTTCCTGTTGGCGAACACTTCAGTGGTCACGGGCATTCAGCCTCTGACCTTCGGGTAAGCATTCTCCAAGGCGGCCTTCACGACACACGACAGCGCAGAGTCGCTGAACAGAGGCTGATAGCCAAGTTCCGCACACATGAGGACGGTCTCAACAGGGATCTTGGGTTCATGTCACACTATCTGTAACCCCCGTGACTTGCCTGGGTTTGCAAAACCTCACTTACTGTACTGTCTGGAGACAATACACATCTCTGTAAACTGTGATCAGTGCTCCTTCCACTCACATTATCAGCCACTTCAGGACTTGAACAGCAGGTTAGGTGTAAGGATTCACATTCTAATCAGTAATCTCTAAACTGTCTGTGCTGTATACGCTCTGTCTGAGGCCAGAACTCTCCATTCACCTGACGAAGAGGCAGTCCCCTCGAAAGCTTGTGAGTATTATCAAATAAATCGGTTGGACTAAAACCTGGTGTTGTCAGACTTTTTACTGTGTTTACGCCAGCCCAACGCCAGCATTCCCACTCCACGGACATTGCGAGCACACTGCGCCTGCGGCCCTCCCGTCTCCATGGTAACAGGAGGGGGTCACGTGCTGCCCTCCTCCGAACTCTCGCGAGAGCTGGTACTGTGTCAGCAAGATGGCGGCTGGACGTTGCGAGTGGCGTCAGTGAGGAGCAGCCCGGAGGACAGTGGCCATCAGACACGTCAAGAGGCAGTGAGCGGGCTCCGAGCGGCCCGGTGTGTGGCCACCCCTTCTCGGACAGGCGTCATCGTCACTGCCCTGAAATGAACCGGGGACTTGGGAGCCGGCCGGGAGGGTGAATCTTTTGCTTCGTTGGCCGGGGACAGTAAGGAAACGGGAGGGACGCTAGCAGGAGGATGAATCTTCACCAGGTCCTGACCGGTGCTGTGAACCCCGGAGACAGCTGTTTCTCGGTGGGCAACATCGGCGATGAACCGTTCACGGTGAGTGCGGCCGGCCGGGAGGGAGCCGGGCAGCAGCTGACTTAAGCCAGGCAGGGGAGTGGGCAGTTTGAGTATCCGCAGATAGTGTGTGTGTCCCGGGGTCTGTGTGCAACTCGCGACGTTTTGCAGCGGTGCGCAGCCTCAGGAGCCGGTACACAAGTGTACACATGCCCTGCCCACAGGTACTCAACAACTAGTCAAGTACACAGGGCAGACTCGGCTCAGGCTGAGTTTGTATACTTGCATTTCTTCCATCAAAATGTTATGTAGAGCCTTCTTCTTTGGAACGTGCGACTTCTGTTCGAGGCGATCACACCTGTTGAAGTTGTTTTATATGTATTCAACCAGTTCTTGGCAATCTTGCCTTCTTAGTGGTGTCTACAAGAAAATTTGTGGCATCAGTTGACTCACTTATAGGTAATGTAACTAAATAACATCCCCGTAGTTGCTGAATTTAAACTATTTGCGGTTAAGTGTATTACTGAATAGGAGACCGTAGGTTAAAGTCATGAACTGTGCTGCGTTACTGTATCTTGGTGGGAAAACGGCAATAGGCCAAAGCATAAGTGTGCTGCTATGAAGGTCGGAGACCCAAGATAAAAATTGCGTACGTGGATGTCAAGTCATGAAAGACATTGTTTTACTTGTATTGTGCCTTTTATGACCACTGGATGTCTCAAATCACTTTACAGCTAATTAAGTATTTTTGAATTGTAGTTGTAATTTAAAAAAATGCGGCAGCCAATTTGCGCACTGCAAACTCCTCAAACAGCACTGTGGAAATGATCAGACCACCTGTTTTTGTGATGTTGATTGAGGGATAAATATTGTCAGGACACAGGGGACACTCCTGTACTTTGCAATATTGATGTGGAGATTGAACAGAACTCCCACTCACCTGATGAAGGAGTAGCGCTCCAAAAGCTTGTGGCTTGTGCTACCAATTAACCTGTTGGACTTTAACCTGGTGTTGTGAGATTTCTTACTTTGAAATATTACTATAGGATCTTTTATGTCCACTCAGTTTAACATCTCCCCAGAAAGATAATTCCTCCAAAAGTTCAACATTCCCTCAGTATTGTCATCATCCTTGATGTTTTGTGCTCAAGTCCTGAAGAGGGATTTGAACTTGGAACCTTGTGATTGACTTAAAAGCAAGAGTGCTATCAATTGAACCATTACTGACTGCTAACAGAGAACAAAAGAAAAAGAAAGAAAATTACAGCACAGGAACAGACCCTTCAGCCCTCCAAGCTTGCACCGACCATGCTGCCTGACTTAACTAAAATCCCCTTCGGGGACCATATCCCTCTATTCCCATCTCATTCATGTACTCGGCAGGACGCACCTTAAAAGTCACCACTGTATCCACTTCCACTACCTCCCCCAGCAATGAGTTCCAGGCACCCACCACTCTGTGTAAAAAATCTGCCTCGTACATCTCTTTTAAAACTTGCCCCTCACACCTTAAACCTATGCCCCCTAGTAATTGACTCTTCCAAACTGATGGTAACTTAGAGTTACGCTGTAGTCATGTCAGTGGCATGCCAAAAGGTGACAAGAACTCCTGCAACATTTTATTTTAGGCAGAGAAAATTGAAGAAATTTCAAAACCTTGCTCATGGCATGAATAATTGTACATTTAGCAAGTTTGATTGTTCTCCAACCTTTTGGTTGGGATTCTCACAAAAAAAATTCTCTGTCAAATTTGCATAAAAACTGGAGTTTAATCACACTTTTTTTCAGTGGGAGCTTAAAAAAGAATCTCGCACACTCTGTGCACTGCAGCATGCACTAGCTTGAATCATATTAAAAACCAGTGGGTGGGGCTTATCCCCATTGGAGAGGCTGGCAGCATAGCACTGTGCGGGCCTCTGTGCATGTACTGATCTGTCAGCGCCAAGAACGCCGCATGAGCAGTGGCCCCTGTCTGCTGGCCAACTCCATCATTGTCTAGGTCCACAACGTGGAGATGCTGGCGTTGGTCTAGGGTAAACACAGTAACAAGTCTGACAACGCCAGGTCTAAGTCCAACTGATTTATTTGATAGTAAACTCAGTAGCTTTCGAGGTTCCCCTCTTCGTCAGGTGAATGAAGAGTTCTGGCCTCAGACAGAACATATAAAGCACAGACAGTTTACAGATTACTGATTACAGTGTGAATCTTTACACCTAACCTGCTATTCAAGTCTTAAAGTAGTGAACAATGTGAGTGGAAGGAGCACTGAGTGCAGGGTAAAAGATGTGTATTGTCTCCAGACAGTACAGTAAGTGAGGTTTTGCAAACCCAGGCAAGTCATGGGGGTTATAACAGCTAGTGAGTTTACTATCAAATAAATCGGTTGGACTTAAACCTGGTGTTGTCAGACTTCTTACTGTGTCCACGACCCCCACAATGATGGCTGTGCGACCGCCCCCCGCGATGGCCTGATCACTGGTCTACCCCTTCCCTGCAGTCCAGCCACCTCCAGCAGGCTGACCCCTCCCAGATGGCCAGCCCTGATTGCTGGCCTCCCTCCCTCTCCCACCGATCCTGATTAGAGTGGCAGCAGGGCCTTGATTGCCCCCTAGGCATAGGCACTGTGCCCTTTGGACAGTAAAAAGTCTGACAGCACCAGGTTTTAGTCCAACCGATTTATTTGATAGTAAACTCACAAGCTTTCGAGGGGACTTCCTCTTCGTCAGGTGAATGGAGTGCCAGAGGGCCCAGCCTGGCACAGCCAAGGTGGTAATGCCTGGGGGCAACCTCTGATGCCCGACCCTCTTGGGGGATCACAATTGCCCCCCTTCACTCTAGCAGTGTTGGGCCCTTCTGGATCAGGAATTGGCTATCAGATAGGAGACAGAGGGTGGTGGTTGATGGTAAATATTCATCATGGAGTTCAGTTACGAGTGGTGTGCCTCAGCGATCTGTTTTGGGGCCACTGTTGTTTGTAATTTTTATTAATGATCTGGATGAGGGTATAGTTGGGTGGATTAGTAAATTTGCTGATGACACCAAAGTTGGAGGTGTGGTAGATTGTGAGGAAGGGTGTCATAGTCTGCAGGGAGACTTAGATAGGTTGCAGAGCTGGGCCAAGAGGTGGCGGATGGAATTTAATGCGGAGAAGTGTGAGGTAATTCACTTTGGTAGGAGCAACAGATGTGTCGAGTATAGGGCTAACGGGAGGACTTTGAATAGTGTGGATGAACAGAGGGATCTAGGTGTATGTGTACATAGATCCCTGAAAGTTGGGAATCAAGTAGATAAGGTTGTTAAGAAGGCATACGGTGTCTTGGCGTTTATTGGTAGGGGGATTGAATTTAGGAGTCGCAGCGTCATGTTGCAACTGTACACTACTCTAGTGCGGCCGCACTTGGAGTACTGTGTGCAGTTCTGGTCGCCGCATTACAAGAAGGATGTGGAGGCGTTGGAGAGGGTGCAGAGGAGGTTTACTAGGATGTTGCCTGGTATGGTGGGGAGGTCCTATGAGGAGAGACTGAGGGATTTAGGGTTGTTTTCGTTGGAAAGAAGGCGGCTAAGAGGGGATCTTATTGAAACATATAAGATGATTAGAGGTTTAGATAGGGTGGATAGTGATAGCCTTTTTCCTCGGATGGAGAAAGCTAGCACGAGGGGGCATGGCTTTAAATTAAGGGGGGGTAGCTACAGGACGGATGTCAGGGGTAGGTTCTTTACCCAGTGGGTGGTGAGGGATTGGAATGCCCTGCCTGCTGCAGTTGTAAATGCGTCTAGTTTGGGGGCGTTTAAGAGATCTCTGGATAGGTTTATGGACGAAAAGGGATTGGTATAGGCTAGTGGGTCATTGTTTTTGTAACTGGTCGGCGCAACATCGTGGGCCGAAGGGCCTGTTCTGCCCTGTAATGTTCTATGTTCTGTGTAGTTTTCGATCTTCAAGTGATTTTTTTTCTGACGCTAAGCTGCTGATGGACGGTCAAGAATATACCATTGGTTCAAAATTTGCTCAGCTGAAAGGAGGCAGACTAGGGAGAACCTGGCATTTTATGAATGAGTTGAATTTAAAAAATGCTCAATTAGTACAGGTCGTTTATAGTGTTCTCAGTGTCATAAGAACATAAGAAATAGGAGCAGGAATAGGCCAACTAGCCCTTCAAGCCTGCCCCGCCGTTCAGTAAGATCATGGCTGATCTGCCTTGGCTCAGTTCCACATTCCCGTCCTCTCCCCATAACCCTTAATCCCCTCTTATCAAAAACCCATCAACCCGCGTCTTAAAAATATTTAGCGAGGCAGCCTCCACCACTTCAACGGGCAGAGAATTCCAGAGATTCACCACCCTTTGAGTGAAGAAGTTCCTCCTCAACGCCGTTCTAAACCACCCCCCCTTTATCTTGAGGCTGTGCCCCCTAGTCCTACTATCCTTTCTGAGCAGGAAGAGTCTCTCCACCTCTATCCTATCCATCCCATTCATCATCTTATTCGTCTCAATGAGATCTCCCCTCATTCTTCTAAACTCTAACGAGTACAAGCCTAATTTATTCAGCCTCTCCTCATAGCTCAACCCCCTCAACTCCGGCATCAGCCTAGTAAACCTCCTCTGCACTCCCTCCAAGGCCGAAATATCCTTGCGTAAGTAAACAAAAACCATTATTTTGTGTCATAAATGCAGTTATTTATAATGTTCATTGACTATAATGTAGCAACTAATAATTCAGAATTTTCAAACATTCATTATAATTTTCAGTGAAACCTATTTGACAAGGTGTTACTTAACAGTAACTACTGGAAATGCTGATCAAATTGGGCTTTATCTAAGTTGTTGTTTTATCATAACTGGAAAAAATATAGGTGTGCAACAAGTTTTAAGCAAATAGTATAGTTTGGGAGGGGAAGAAAGAACAAAAGGAAAGCTGTGGTGGGAGGAGAGTGGGAAAGATTAAATGACAAATGAGATGCTGGTGCAAGACAAAAGGACATGGTAATGGGACAAGTGAAGAAACAAAAGATTGAAATGGCAGCATATAAAGTGACAGTTTATTTATTACTGTGAAAATCTAAATCAGAATGGAAAAATTACCAGCCAGTTCTGGGGGAAAAAATGGGGTTAGAAGTTATACTCTGAAATTGTTGAATTCAATATTCATTCTGGAAGGCTGTAAAGTACCTGATTGAAAGATGAGATGCTATTTATTGAGCTTGCATTAAGCTTCGTTGGAACAGTGTAAGAGACCGAAGACACAGAGATCAGAGTTGAATGAAGAAATAAAACGATGAATGACTGGGAGCTTGGAGTTGGCCTTGCCAACTAAACAGAAGCGCAAGAAATGGGACACTGTTCTGTCAGCCACAATGTAGGGGGAAACTTCGGCTAAGAAAACTGAAGGCATATTGGAAGTACTATAATGGGAGATGGCACTGACACACAATGTGATGGAGACAGAAATACAGAATACAGTGGAGTGCTTAGAAACAAAGTAAGATGAAGTGTGGGCAAAGTAAATCTACACTGTTTCAGATGGGTTTCAGCTAATGGATCATTGGCAAAAAGCAGGCTGATTTCTGTATGTTTTCTTCAGATCTACAACCTCTCACTTCAGGTCCCCTCTATCCCTTCTCATGGTGAATTCTCGCCACCACGCAGTGGAGTAACTCATGTTGGAAGGGTGAAGCAAAGTCCATTGTGGTATAGAAGGTGATAATTTTTGTTGATATGGCATAATGATAACGCTGTGTGGATTGCGGTAAAAAGTAAATACTGCCAAGTAACCTGTGTTGGCCATCCACTGCAACTGCCAAGTCACCCAGATGTCATGGATCCTTTTTACATCTGAAATCATACAAAAACAGCTGAGTGTGTGTGAGCAGTAACTTGCTTCTGCCACTAGTCAAATTCCTTAGCATAGGTTTAGCTGGTACATGTGAATCTGTGATACTTCAGTGAAGCTAAATATAACTGAACAATAGCACCTCTTTTGGGTAAACACTAATCCACTTTCAGGATTTGACATTGAGTTTGAAGTTTCAGTTTGTAGCCATTGTCCTTTTTTTGAATGGCAAGTGTTGATCGTTCTTTTCCCATTTATCACTCTTCCAGACCCATACTTTGTCTCTTGTTCCATTACTGTCCCTTTTGCCTGTCATCATCTTCACTTCTGCCATTTAATCCAACTCATCTTCCACACTATTACAGACATTCCCTTCTGTTTTTTTTGTCCCTTTTTCCTTGCTCTCTATACTTAATATCTGCTAGAATGCTTGTCTTCTGTCAAAATAGACTGGGATCTCCTTTTTGCCAAGGTGTGTTCATGCAGTCAAGGGACATGTATTCTTGCATTTCCCAGTTATCCAAAACCTCCAACTCCTATTGACTATGCAAAAAACATAACTTTTCATAAGACAACTAGGTCTCTCCTTGAACAAAAGCAAAATATTATGGACGTCTAAAATAAAAACAGAAAATACTGAAAATATTCAGTAGGTCTGGTGGAGAGAAACAGATCAACAGTTTCACGTTGATGACCTTTGACAATTGATAAAGGTTAGATGTATCAATTTTTAAGTAAGTACGGAGGCAGGAAAAGGCCATCAACATGAAATATTCACCCTGCTTCTCTTCACAACTGCTGCCTGACCTAAGTATTTCTACAATTTTCAATTATTTCAGATTTCCAGCATCAGTAGCATTTTACTTCAGAAAGATAATTTTCCTTTCATATATCAATGGGAGGCTGGCAGTTGGCTGAAAGATAGATCTTGATATAATGTATTTATAATATTTTTGCATGAGAAGGAATCCAATAACAGAAATCCAGTACTCCCTCAGTTGACTGCACTTCCTGAGCAGTCTTTCAGCAATATGAAAACATTGTTTACCAAAACAAGACAGCAGGTCTGTAAATTGGTTTGCACTGAGAACCAATCCTTATTCCATGTTGCATGTTTCTTCTACACTTCTGGAATTTCAGATAAGCTTCTGATCTTGCACCCTACGCTTTTTTTTGCTTAAGTTGCAGGAAATTAGTTTGTTTTAATTTGAAAATGAATCTGATTATAAATAAATCTCTGACAATTAAAGAAAATAAGTGGCTGGCTTTAATATTGTTCTCTATAAGAACTTAATTGTAACTATAGCATCTTTTCAAAGATTTATATTTTGTCCTTTGTTGATTTCTGCATTGTTAATGTACTGCATGAGCAGTTGTCATACGCTGTCAGGTCTCTAGTGAGAAGTCTCAACACCAGGTTAAAATCCAACTGGTTTATTTGGTAGTGAACGCTGTTCCTTCATCAGATAAGTGGAGAGTTCTGATCAGATCTCCACTCACCTGACGAAGAAACAGCGTTCCAAAACCTTCTGGCATTTACTACCAAATAAACCTGTTGTGAGACTTCTTACTGTGGCTACCCCAGTCCAATGCCGGCATCTCCACATCAGGTCTCTAGTGAGACATTTTGTGTTAAAGGTGATTTGCATTAATGCAGGTTGTTATTGTGACCAACACCAAACTAAAAAAGGATGACATTGCTGCCTACTGCTTGCTTTCCCAAGATGGAATTAAAGGAATGTTAATATACATAACGCTAAAGGAGTAAAAGACCTCAAGTGTAACGTTGCTTCCATAAAGTTTTAATGGAGATGAATAAGCATGAGAAAACAAAAAAAATCACAAAATGGGGTTCAGCAGTTTATTGTTCTCGAGATTTGTCACCAGTAGAACGGGTCGAACAGCCTTTCCATGCAGTGAATGTTGCAACGATTACAACATGGTCAGCTATGCAAATATTTTAATTTTCCAGAAATATTAAAATGCAGAATAGCTTAAACAGTGATCACAGTGATTTGAACAGCTAGCCTTGAGTCTGAGTCCTAGCTAACAGCCCTCCAGAACAACCTTACTTCAGTAACTTTTCTCTTTCGGCTGATCAAGGGAAGGAATGGAGCACTTTCTTTTTGGAACACCTGGTATTACTATCAAATGCTCTTAGATCAGTTTTAATACAGTTGGATATAGAGTACAGTTTCTGTGCTTGAGCCTCAAGCTTAAAAGAGCCCACTCCATTTGTATTATTTTTACAGTATCGACTACAGTGCTTCTCCTTTGTAGTTTGTAATAAAGTCCCAAACTAGGAATAGTTTGTGTCTGTGCTAAATGGAACTGAGTAGATTTTCATAGCCAGTTTGGACTAAACTTCAGCCTGGATGTCTCAGGTGAAACTAGTGGGCTAACCCATTTTGAAAATATTTTCCTGATGAAAAATAACCTATGCACCCATGGGAATATTCTTAAATTCTGTGGTAGAAATTATTTCACTTGAGTTAATTTGTCCAACTTCTTGCATTGATATTTATACTGGCATTGACTATGATATTCAATTGAGTCTAGTCATTCACAATATGTTCAACCGAGACAGTAAAGCTTTCCCAAGGAGAAAGGAGATTGGTCTTCAGGTCCATTCGGAAATATTCAAAAGATATCAATACTTAGAAAAGAACTAGGACTGACAGACTACAAATCCAGTTTAAGATTATTGGAATAATTAAGTGGTAAGTAGCATCCAATTCCACGGTGAGTGGTGAGATCTTTTCATCAATCTTCTCAAATGGAAACTCATGATAGTCCATACGTACATTTTGTCCCAGGAATAAGCACAAGTAGTGAGCAGTAGAGTCTTTGCAACGAGGAAATTCTCAAGATTTGTAAAGTGCTTGGTCATTAGGGAATTGCCCTAGATCCTGAGGCAGAAAACGGGGCATATCTTTAGAAGCCCTATTAGTACAGAAGCTGCATTTGACAGCAAATATTATCCATCATTTCAAAACAGATTGAGAAATGAAATTTGGAAATTATATATATCTGTAAACCTAAGGGCTCTAATAATTCTATTGGTGACTATTTTAACTGCTTTCATTACACGGGAGACAATCTGACTCCTCTTCTCCTCTAGCTTGCTCCACAAGGGAGGTTGAAAATGATAGTTGAGTCTTGCTGCTTGACAAAACAGCATGTTAAACTACAGGTGTAGATAATTTACAAATTTGTTACTTGAGCAATAACGAAGCGGATGTAACTAATATTTTGTTGTTCTCCATGAGCAGTTTCAAAACTTGATGCTGTTAAATCAATGACTGCTGCAACTTAAATGTTCACTAATCTCTTTCACACATTTGTTAATTGTCAAGAGACTTAAGCAGATGCAGTTAAGGAATGCCTGTTTGTTTCCTTTTTGGTGGTGAGTGACAAGTACCAGAACACTCTGATTATATTATTTTTGTAAATTATTGTGAATTACAATTAGAGGTTGTTGACTTATTGCATTATGTTTATACAATTGCAATATCTAAAATAAATCTGTTACTGAGATACAGAAGTTAAGCCTAAGAATGCTTTGTTGAAAATACTATATTTTATGAGGACGAAGATGTGCTGAAGTCTTAATGTATGTTCATAAAAATGTCTTTTTAATTTTCTGAGAGTTCTTGAGGTTGCATATTTGCTGTGCTTTGTGATATTACCAATTGGAAGGGTGTTGAAGGGGCTTTGTAGTAAACAATGAAAAATATAACTTGACTGTCATGACAACTGTTGCAGAGGTCCTGGGAAGCAGTGGTGCCGCTGAGTATTTTACACTCCTTGCTCATAGTAGTGTTATCCAGAACCAGAGTATAAAATAAGGATCATTTCACAAATGTATGCAAAGTCTGTGCTAAAGACACAGTGTCACAATCATTTTGCTTACTCAATTTTTAAATTATTTTACATGTGTGGTATTGCTGGCTGAGCCAGCATTTATTGCCCATCTGCGGCTACTCTTGAGCTCGGCAGTGGTGTATCACCAGCTTGAGTCAGTGTAGTCTGTGTGGAATTGGTGCACCATAATATTGTAATTGAGGGAGTTTCAGCATTTTTACCTAGCGATAGTGAAGTTCCAAAGAAAGCTAATAGAATGTTATCATTTATTGTGAGAGGAATTAATGACAAAAGTAGGGAGGTTATGCTTTGATTGTACCTGGAACTGGTGAGACCACATTTGGAATTCTGTGTGCAGTATTAGTCTCTTTATTTAAGGAAAGATGTAAATACTTTAAAAGCAGTTAGGAGAAGATTTACTAGGTCAATGCTAGGAGTGGACAAGTTGCCTCATTCGGAAAGGTTGGACAGTTTAGGCTTGTATACACTGGAATTTAAAAGAGTAAGAAGAAACTCAATTGAAATCTTTTAAGATCCTGAGGGATATTGACTAGTCGGGTGTAATGAAGATGTTTACACTTGTGGGAGAACCTAGAACTAGGGGTCTCCACTTTAACGTAAGGGGTCACTCATTTAAAAGAGATGAGGAGAACTGTTTCTCTTTCTGAGGGTTGTGAATCTTTTGAAACTCTCTTTTCAAAAGCCAACGGAAGCAGAGTCTCAAATGTTTTTATAGCACAGCTAGAAAGATTCTTTATTAACAAGGAGTGAAATGTTATCCGCAATAGGAAGAAATGTGGGGTTGAGATTATAACCAGATCGGTTGTGATATTGAATGGTGGAATAGGTTTGCAATATCAAGTGGCCTACTCTTCCTCCTCCTCTTCCTCCTCATTCACATGTTTGTTACGGGTGGGGGTGGGGGGGCACCAGCTGCTCTCTTCCTCCAAGGTGGTAGAAGTCACGCATGATATGTTGTTGCAGTGCATCTGTAGAAGCTGTGCTAAACAAGCAGGCTGATTTGTCCTTAATGACGCTGAGTCTCCTGAGTATTGTTGGAGTTAGTCTCCATTTGCCTGTAGTGTATCACACATCTGTCTCGACCTTAAATGGTAGAAAGTTTTTGGAGAGTCGGATTTGAGTCACTTGCTGCTGAGACCCAGCCTCTGATTACTCTTGTAGCCATAGTATTTATGTAACTGGTCCAATTCGGTTTCTGCTCACCCCCAGGACATTGGTGAGGTTCCAATTATAGTGATTTTTGGGGAGGTGGTCCGTGGTCAGACTGTCACTTGCTGGAGATGCTCATTGCCTCACTTAGACGACGGACTGTTCATTTTTAACATCAAGGTTCAAAGGATTTGATATTTGTACCAATTGTCTTGAGCTTGGTAATTGTTCTTTTTGTTGTCTTTAAGGCAGAATACTTACACTGAACAGTTTGATATAGATAGAGTTGCATCAAATAAAAGTTTCTTGGGAAAACATAATGTCTGATTACCAACTCATTCTGAAACAAATTCATGAATGCCTGTAATTGCTACCTCGGCTAAACAATTTCTTTTATTTGAGTGTTGACCATAATTATTGACTAGATATTTGGATGCTATTAGTATAAATGTTCCTCCTCTGTTTGCCCAGTAGCATCATAACCCACTGATTGTTGCTTGGAAGTTTATTATTGCTCTAATTCTGATAAAAGAATGTATTTGAAATTGTAACTACAGGTTTTTTCCACAGTCTACATAGGGGATTTCATGGTACATAATCTCCAGGATACATTGCAGCTACTAAAATCAGTTCTCTGATGCAACCAGGGAAACAGACTACTTTTTGATATCTGACCTGCTTAATTCTTCATCAATCTCTTGTGATCCTTAATGAAAATATTTGACAGTATGTTTTCTATATAGTGTAATTGCAAAAATGGCGTGAGAACATGGATGATATTCAAGTATTCATATGTAGTGACTTAACTGCATCCAAAGAATGAAAGTCACAATTTAACAATTGCTTTGGTAAAATTGAATTTAATGTTTGTCTCTTATGAAGTGCGACAGCTGGTTTTAAGGTTGTGTAACCTGTTCTTCAGGTAAAAAGGTGATATTGTTGGAAGAATTCAATTCATTACAATGGCGAATGTGATTCTGTAACATGACGTTAACTAACTAGTTACTCATACTGGCTATTAGTTTAAAATTGGAACCGTGACTGTACTGGAAACTCATAAAATTGGATTCACCTTTGTTTACATTGTACATTGGCAGATGAGTATTTTTTAATTGTGAACTATAAAGAATTTAACATTGCAATTGAAGTTGATTTCCTGGCAACCAACCCGTTGTGCATTTTTGATTATATTTTACCACGGTGCTTCCAAATGAGTGAAAGGGATTGCTTGTTTTGAAATGCATACACTGTGCTGCAGCTTTTTTGAACTGAATAGATGCTAATCACTGTGCACAATATGAAGAAATTACAGTTTTGACCACAAGGAAAGTAATATTGACTTGGTTTTTTTGGTCATAGATTTGTACTTGCTAAGCTTCAGTTGCTACCCTATTAATATTGCATATAAAAATTATGCTTCAAGCATTTCAGAAGTATCCTGTTGCAACAATAAAATCTTATTTCCTCATAGCTAATATATTATGCACTTAGAGGACATAGGTGAAGACTGCTGCTAGATATGTTAGTAACCACAAACTATGTCCTAGTACCATTAACAAATACTGATGCGATAGTGGGAAGGAGATCAAAAATAATTGTAAAGTGGAGTCCAAACCAGATCAGCCATATTCTTTTTGCATGGTGGAGCTGGCTTGAAGGGCTGAATGGCCTGTTGCTCCTAAGTCCTTTGTTCCTGTTACAAACTGGAGGGGGTTGGGGGGAGGAGTTTAATTTAAATGACACTAATTTTTCCTCTCACCCACCTGTAAACATCCACTGCACTGCAGCAACTCACCAGGACTGTCTCAACAGCACTGTCCAAATCCGTGACTGCGACCATCACAAAGGGCGAGAGCAACAAATACGTGGGACCACCACCACCACCAGCTGGATATTCCCCTCCAAGTCACTGATCACTTCCTTCACCATCGCTGAATCAAAATCCTGGAACTCCCTCCCTAACAGCACTTTCTGTGCTTTAAGACTGCAGCTCACCAGCACCTCCTTGAGGGCAACTATGGATAAGCGGTAAATGTTGGAATGGTGGCAAGACCCACATCCAGTAAATGAAATTTAAAAATCCTACATGTTCTTTAATTGGGTTGCTACTTGATATAAAATGGAAGGCTGTTGTGTAGCAAGAGCTTTTAGTACAAGCCAGAGAATAACACTTGTCATTTGTACAAATTTTTCATATTTGATCTTTGGAAAGCAATTATGTTTATGTGGAACTTCCTAGTGAATGCCTCTACAAATATTTAAGACTATGTTCACTCAAAGAATGTTGTGATTGTTTCAGTTACATGAAGTTTGTATTTGACTGCAACAGCTAACAAGATGAGCAACAAAACTAAACTCCCATAGAAATTCTCGAGCCACTGGTACCATTGAGATTGTCCAAAGGATAGTCAAGTTTATTATTTTGACATGAAGCATGTAGCCATGGTGGCATAGGAATGGATCTAGGAGATGGACATCACACAAGAACGTGAGGTTAAAAGGTGAGGTGTAACTTCATTGCACTGTTAATGTAAACCAACTTGTGACAAATAAATAAACTTTAGGTGACTAGAGGTTTGAATGGATAGGGAGCATTTCTTGAAATATCCTGAGACCAGTGGAGCTTGGAAGAGAAGTTGAGTGGTCATCATGTGGTGGGAATAGGATTAAGGTAGCAGGAGATAGGTGTTATGAATAAGGTGAGCTTGGAGAGGGCAGAGGGCATGTGAGGATAAAGAAGAAAATGTAGAGCAAGAGGAGAGTTGAGCTCTGTTCTAGGGTGGAGAGAACGTTAGATGTTTTGCTTGGTGGTACGAGAAGAGAAGAAATGGCCAAACTGGCTGGATGGATTGTCCCAATCTTAATGGCAAGGAATTCTGTGAGCTCTTTGGACTTGTTGAGAATGGAAGAGGCAGGGAGAGGGTTTCGTAGAATCATAGAAACCTTACAGTACAGAAAGAGGCCATTCAGCCCATCGAGTTTGCACCGACCACAATCCCATCCAGGCCCTACCCCCATTTCCCTACATATTTACCCATGAATCTGTACGTGTCAGGGCACTAAGAGAAATTTTTAACATGGCCAATCAATCTAACCTGCACATCTTTGGGTTGTGGGAGGAAACTGGAGCACCTGGAGGAAACCCACGCAGACACGAGGAGAAATTGCAAACTCCACACAGACAGTGATCCAAGCCAGGAATCGAACCCAGGTCCCTGAAGCTGTGAAGTAGCAGTGCTAACCACTGTGCTACCATGCCGCCCCAAAGACTATAGTGTGGAAAAGAAGCTATAAATTATTGAATGTACTAGGATGATTCAGAAATTGTTTTGGCAGAGAGAACAGGGCCTGATCTACCAGAAATAGGAAATTTTTTGTTGCTCCTCAACAAAAATGGAATCAAAGGCCTATTGTGTGTGGCTACCTATCTCACCTCTGGTCAATAGGACTCTTTTTCTTATTTTTCCTCAACATCCCTCAAGCACTTACCAGGTGAGGCATCAAAAGATAGTATATAGCTTGAGTTCCCTCACTTTAGTGCAACACATTTTACCTAAATCCCACTGCCATCGAGGGAAAGATGCCAATTGAGAACATAGTAATGCGTGTTTCGCTATTCGAACTGACTTAGTGAAGATGCTTGCATCTAAAAAGCTATGCACAGAACAAATATCATGATCACAATTCATGAAAATATTGCTTACTTCTATTTAGCATGGTTACAACACAAGAGGAAGCCTGCAGTTAGTTCTATGTCTGCCTTCTCTCTGAAAGCAGCCTTGTATGTCTCATTCCTTTGCCTTTTCCTTGTAACCTTGTGTGGTGATTATCCTTTTAAAGGTTCGTCTGCAGAGCATGGGTTACATTACCTGGGGAACCAATCGGGGGGGCAGGGTGATGGGTTATCCTGGTGAGCTCAGGTTTCCTTCTCGGGAACTGACTGTGCAACCAAGAGACTGCAAGCCTCTGTTTAATTTTAACCTGTAAATAATTGTGTTTGTTTTCCCTTAATTGATGAAAAATAATTATTACACCCTACAAATTGTTCTGTTTCGGAGAATTATCACATTCAATTTTGAAAGTCATGGTCGAATCTGCCTGCACCACACTCAGAGCATTCCAGATTCAAATTGCTTACAAAAGATTGTTCTCATGTCACCTCAAGTTCTTTCAAGCCAATAACCCTAAATTGATGACTTGTTGTTCTTGGCCTTTCCACCAATGAAATCAGTTTCTCTCTTTATTTTGCCCTGACCCCTCATTCTCAGATTACCACTTAATGCACACCCAAGTTGCTTTGGGAAGGGGCTGGAGTATTCTTCGTGAAAGTGGACAGCTGAATGGCTTGTTCAGCTTCTTCAAAGGGCAGGTATCTAAATCAGGCAACAATGACGTGTTTCCTTCCCTAAATGATATCAGTGAATTAGATGGGTTTTGAGAAACAAACCAACATCTCCAAGATCACTTTGATACCAGCTTCATAGAATCATAGAATCCCTACAGTGCAGAAGGAGGCCATTCAGCCCATTGAGCCTGCACCAACAAGAGTCCCACCCAGGCCCTATCTCCATGTAGTTATCCTGCTCGTCTTCCTGACACCAAGGGGCAATTTAGCGTGCCCAATCAACTTAACCGACAAATCTTTGGAGTGTGGGAGGAAATCTGAGCACCCAGAGGAAATCCACACAGACATGGGAAGAATGTGCAAAGTCCACACAGACAGTGACCCGAGGCTGGAATTGCATCTGGGTTCCTGGTGCTGTGATGCAGCAGTGCCAACCACTATGCCATCGTGCTGCCCAAACTTGTTTCTTGATTTTTTTTTAAAATGCATTATTCTCAAACTTTGATTTGAACTTGCAGTCTTTGGAGTATTAATTCATGATTCTAGATTACTAGCCCAGTAACATAACCATTTCAATAGCACTATGGTGACTGAGGAACTTTCAATGTGAAACCTGAGTTGAACTGTCTGCTAAACCTTTCAAAACCACTCGTTGCCACAGAGCATGGTGGCGTAGTGATTAGTACTGCTGCCTTGCAGTGCCAGGGACCTGGATTCCATTCCCAACTTGGATCACTGCCTGGATGGAGTGTGCACATTCTCCCTGTGTCTGCATGGGTTTTCTCCCACAATTCGAAAGACATGCTGGTTAGGTGTTGGCCATGCCAAACTCTCCTGCAGTGTATCTGGACTGGGGTGACTAGAGTATTTTCACAGTAACTTAATTGCAATGTGAATGTAAGCCTACTTGTCACATTAATAAAACTAAAAAAAATTCTTTGTTTCTGTGAATTCTGTTTGTCAATTATGATGCATTCTATTGCAGAAAGCCTGGTGCTGTTTGGCATAAGGGAGGGGGAGCTTGTTTTGGCAAAATTGAGTAGGGGGCTTTGCCACAGATATGCAATATCCTATTAATTATCATCTTCCTATAGAACTTCCTTTGTTCCAAGAACTCTGAGGGAATTTGTGTATTTTGATATCTGGCTGGTTCTGCAGATGATGGTATAATCTGCAAATACTAGAATGTTGATTTATTTATATCTGGAATAAGAGTTTAAAAGTTTCAGGTTGTTTTTCAATGTTGCATCTTAAGTTGTGTATCCAGCGAATTAGTATGAGTTGACCTTCAGAAACACTGAAGATCATTGTTTGTTACAGTATGAGCTCTTGTTTTGGTCACCTGACTTTCTGGCTACACCTTACTTAAGCTGCACATAAAAGCCTTCTCTTGTCCCCTTAGATTTATGACATTTCTATCTCTTAATTTAGATGAGTTCAGGTCTTTTCTAACAATTTATCTCATTAAACCAGTTCTAACCTCTTGTTTAGAAATGGCATACAGCTACATATGTTCTGTTTGGGAAAATATTATTGACAACAATCAGTGTTGTTGGTGCTATTTGTTACAGCAGTAAATGGGTGCAGTAATTGTTACTGTCCTTGGAGAACTGGTATTAACATTTGTTTTATCTGTCATTTTGGATATACATTGCTTATTCAAAGCATTCCCTAATTTTTTCAATTTTTAGAAAAGATAAATACAAAGAACAACACAGCATGGGAAACAGGCACTTTGGCCCAACGAGCCCGTGCCGCCGCATCATCCTACGCCTATTCTACCCTGCTTGTCTACGAATGGAACCCCTAACTTAGTCAGATTCAGGGGAGAATAGTGTCAATTTGGTAAACCAATCAGCCTAAGAGCACATCTTTGGGGTGTGGGAGGAAACCGGAGTGCCCGGAGGAAACCCACGCAACCACAGGGAGAATGCGCAAACTCCCACAGACACAGGCCCAAATCCATGTATCTGCACAGCTAGCAGTGCTAGTCACTGAGCTGTTGCGGCACCCGTCTACCGGTCCAGGATCAAGAGCACACACCGACACGAAGTACTAGGCCACTCCCGGAACCTCCAAGAGCAGCCCACGCATGACCCACCGTGTGCATGCCCCTCGTTTGACAACAAGGTGGACCTCCACCTGCGGAATAAAAAGACAAAAACGTTAACATGCAAGACTGCATTTCCGGTGTCTCCCGAGGCTCTGACCTTATTTAATACCCCCTACTATAACCCTCCATCCTCGTTTCGCTCATGTGTCTGTCTAAGTGAACCTTAAAGGAGTCCAACGTTCCTGCCTCCACCACCCTACTCGGCAGTGCGTTCCATACCCCCACGACCCTCTGCGTGAAGAACCTTCCTCTCACATCCAAATTATACCTCTCCCCCTTCACCCTTAGATCATGACCTCTCGTAATTGTACCCAGTCTAGGGAGCAGTCTCTCACTATTATTCTATCTATTCCCTTCAGCATCTTATATATCTCTATCATGTCCCCCCTCAATCTCTGTCTTTCCAAGGAGAAAAGTCCCAGTTTCTCCAATCTTTCCTCGTAACTCAATCCCTCCATGCCAGGCAACATCCTGGTAAACCTCCTCTGCACCCTCTCCAGAGTCTCCACGTCCTTCCGGTAGTAAGGTGACCAGAACTGGACGCAGTACTCCAAATGCGGTCTAACCAACGTTCTGTACAACTGAAGCATTAGACGGCAGCTCCTATACTCTATACCCCTTCCTATAAAGGCTAGCATTCCATAAGCTTTCCTCACAACCTTCTCCACTTGTTTCGCAACCTTCATAGACCTGTGAACCTGCACTCCCAGGTCCCTCTGTATTTCTATACTCCTAATCGGTCTACCTTTTATCACGTAGCTCCTCTCTGCATTATTCCTTCCAAAATGCATCACCTCGCATTTGTCAGGATTAAATTCCATCTGCCACCTATCTGCCCAATGTACCAACCTATCTATATCCTGTTGTATCACCTGACATTCCACTTCAGTATCCGCCAACCCTGCCATCTTGGTGTCATCCGCAAACTTGCTGATCACACCACTTACGCTCTCTTCCAAGTCGTTTATGTATACTACAAAGAGGAGAGGTCCCAGTACTGAGCCCTGCGGCACACCACTGGTCACTGGCCTCCAGCCCAAAAAGGTCCCCTCAACAACTACCCTCTGTCTCCTATTGCCCAGCCAGTTCTCAATCCACCTAGCTACCTGTCCTTGTATCCCATGCGCCTTAACCTTTTCTACCAGCCTACCATGAGGGACTTTGTCAAACGCCTTACTGAAATCCATATAGATGACATCAACAGCTCTCCCATCGTCAACCATTTTTGTCACCTCCTCAAAGAATTCTACCAGATTCGTAAGGCAAGACCTCCCCCTAACAAAGCCATGCTGCGTATCCCTAATCAGATCGCAACGCTCCAAATGCTCATACATCCTACCCCTAAGTATTTTTTCCATTAATTTCCCTACCACCGATGTCAAACTCACCGGTCTATAATTTCCAGGGTTATCCCTACTACCTTTTTTAAACAGCGGTACCACGTTTGCTACCTTCCAGTCTTCTGGGACCTCACCTGTGTCCATAGAAGAGACAAAGATTTGCGCCAGAGGCCCAGCAATTTCATCTTTCACCTCCCTAAGCAGCCTGGGATAAATACCATCAGGCCCCGGAGCTTTATCCGTCCTTACGCTACCTAAAAGCCCTAGCACTTCCTCCCTCGTAATAGATATTTCCTGCCACTGATCCACAGCTCCCTCCAAGACACTGCACGACACCGAACCCCTCTCCTTCGTGAATACCGACGCAAAGTATTCATTCAGGAGCTCCCCCATTCCCTCCGACTCAATACATAACTCCCCACTTTTGTCCCTAAGAGGACCAATTTTCTCTCTAACTACTCTCTTGCTCCTAATTTACGAATAAAATATTTTTCATTTCATTTCTTCTGCCCAAGCATGCTATTGGATAGGAGATCAATATTTTCCAGATGTGAACCTGAATAATAACTGTAGACGACAGGTTGTTGTGGAGGTATCACAGCCAAGCTTGGTTCTTTTCTAAACACAGAAAACTTTGGATGCTGGCAATCTCAAATTAAAAACAGAAAATGCTGAAAACGCTGAGCAGGTCAGGCAGCATCTATGGAGGGGAAAACAGAGTTAATGTTTCAGGAAAAGTTAGAAATGTAGTAGGTTAGGTTCTTTTGCTTATTATTTGGATATTTTCCAGCAGGGGTCTCTATTTCCCAACCTAATCTTAATCTCAACTGAGATGTTTTAGGTTGCCAGATGCTTGGCCATTTCAAAGAACAGCACAGCACAGGAAACAGGCCTTTCGGCCCACAAGCCCGCCCCGCCCATTTTAACATTGTGAGTGCCTTATTCAAGTCTTTCGTCGATCTCTGAAGTTTTTGCCTACCTCTAGTGGAACTCTACAATAAAGGGGGTGCAAATTTAGGGAATATGTACGCCAGATTAAGGGAGATCCAATTCGGGGACAATTTATTTACACCAATCAGCCTAAAAAGCACGTTTTTGGGATGTGGGAGGAAACCGGAACACCCAGAGAAAACCCACACAAGCATGGGGAGAATGTATAAACTCCCACAGACATTTGATCCAAGCCAGAGATCCGACCTGGGTCCCTGTAACTGTACAGCAGACAGTGATAGTGAGCTGATGTGTTGCCCGTCAATTGGTCCAGATTAAGCGTACACTAATGGACGTGAAAGCACTAGGCAACTCTCGAAGCAACATCCAAGAGTAACCCTCGCACAACCCACCGCGTATATGCACCTTGTTGGCCAACAAGGCGGACCAAATTGCCAGTGGATGTAAAAGGAGACATCAATAAACAAATAGACATACAACAGGCTTTACAGACAGTAATGGAAGATCCCCAATAGGTCCAATGTAAGTGACAAGGTGAGCCTTAAAACTTGTTGGACGACTGATAGGAATCTGTTACCTCCCAGGAACGTCCTGAGACTCTTGATCTTCAACTAGAACATTCTTTTGTATCCCTCCATCTCCAGTCTGCTCTTGTGACTATCCAGGTAAGTCTTAAACAACCCTAGTGTGTCTGCGTCCACCACCCTACTTGGCAGTGCATTCCAGGCCCCCATCAACTTCTGTGTTTAAAAAAAAATCCCTCTGACATCTGAGTTATACCTCACCCCTCTCACCTTGAGCCCCTGATCATCGCCTCCAACCTGGGAAAAAGCTTCCCACTGTTCACCTTATCTATACCCTTCATAATCTTACATACCTCTAGGTCTCCCCTCATTCTCCGTCTTTCCAGGGAGAACAACCCCAGTTTGCCTAATCTCTCCTCATAGCTAAGACCTTCCATACCAGGCAACATCCTGGTTAACCTCCTCTGCACTCTCTCTAAGGCCTCCATATCCATTTCATGGTTCATCTTCTGGAAGGGATTTACAGTGATTTGTTTAAGGCATTTTTTTATTCATTCGTGGACAGGGGCGTCGCTGGCTGGCCAGCATTTATTGCCCATCCCCAGTTGCCCTTGAGAAGGTGGTGGTGAGCTGCTTTCTTGAATTGCTGTGGATATGCTGGCGTTGGACAGGGGTAAACACAGTAAAAAGTCTGACAACACCAGGTTTAAGTCCAACCGATTTATTTGATAGTAAACTCACAAGCTTTCAGGGTTTGTCCCTTCGTCAGGTGAATGGAGAGTTCTGGCCTGAGACAGAGCATATAAAGCAGACAGTTTACAGATTACTGATTACAGTGCGAATCTTTACACCTAACCTGCTATTCAAATCTTAAAGTGGCTAACAGTGTGAGTGGAAGGAGCACTGAGCTCAGGTTAAAGAGATGTGTATTGTCTCCAGACAGTACAGTAAGTGAGGTTTTGCAAACCCAGGCAAGTCACGGGAGTTACAGAGTGCGGGAAGTTCCCCGGGGCAGAGAAGCTACGACATCATCTCTGGAGTCTTCAACATATCACTGATGAAGGGGAACATCTCGCCAGGACCATCCCCACACCCCCACTTCTTGCTTTCAGACAACCACACAACCTCAAACAGACCATTGTTCGCAGCAAACTACGCAGCCGTCAGGAGAACAGTGACCACAATACCACACAACCCTGCCACAGCAACCTCTGCAAGACATGCCGGATCATCGACATGGATGACATCATCACACGTGAGAATACCATCCACCAGGTACACGGTAAATACTCTTGCAACCCGGCCAACGTTGTCTACCTGATACATTGCAAGAAAGGATGTCCCGAAGCATGGTACACTGGGGAGACCATGCAGACGCTACGACAACGGATGAATGAACATCGCTCGACAATCACCAGGCAAGACCTTTCTGTTGGCGAACACTTCAGTGGTCACGGGCATTCAGCCTCTGACCTTCAGGTAAGCATTCTCCAAGGCGGCCTTCACGACACACGACAGCGCAGAGTCGCTGAGCAGAGACTGATAGCCAAGTTCCGCACACGTGAGGACGGTCTCAACAGGGATCTTGGGTTCATGTTGCACTATCTGTAACCCCCGTGACTTGCCTGGGTTTGCAAAACCTCACTTACTGTACTGTCTGGAGACAATACTCATCCCTTTAATCTGTGCTCAGTGCTCCTTCCACTCACATTGTCAGCCACTTTAAGACTTGAACAGCAGGTTAGGTGTAAAGATTCGCATTCTAATCAGTAATCTGTAAACTGTCTGTGCTTTATATGCTCTGTCCCAGGTCAGAACTCTCCATTCACCTGACGAAAGGACAAACCCTGAAAGCTTGTGAGTTTACTATCAAATAAATCAGTTGGACTTAAACTGGTGTTGTCAGACTTTTTACTGTTCTTGAATTGCTGCAGTCTACATGGTGTGAGTTTACCCACAATGTCATTAAGGAGGGAATTCCAGGATTTTGACCCAACAGCTGGGAAGGAACGGCCATATATTTCCAAGTCAGGATGGTGAGTGGCTTGGAGGGGAACTTGCAGGTGATGGTTTTCCCATGTATCTGCTTGTCCTTCTTGATGGAAGTGGTCATGTGTTTGAAAGGTGCTGTCTAAGAATCTTGTAGATAGTACACACTGCTGCTACTGAGTGTTGATGGTGGAGGGAATGAATGTTTGTAGATGTGGTGCCAGTCAAGCAGTCTGCTTTGTCCTGAATGGTATCAAGCTGCTTGAGTGTTGTTGGAGCTGCACTCATCCAGGCAAGTGGGGAGTATTCCATCACACTCCTGACTTGTGCCTTGTAGATGGTGGATAGGCTCTGGGGAGTCAGGAAATTAATTACTCGCTGCAGTATTCCTAGCCCCTGACTTGCTCTTGTAGCCATTGTGTCTATGTGGTGAGTCCAGTTGGGTTTCTGGTCAATGGTAACCCCAAGGGTATTGACAGTGGGGGATTCAGTGGTGGTAACACCATTGAATGTCAAGGGACGTTGGTTAGAGTGTCTCTTATTGGTGATGGTTATTGTCTGGCCTGGCATTTGTGTGGCGCAAAAATTATTTGCCTGGATATTGTCCAGATCTTGTTGCATTTGAACATGCAGTGCTTCAGTATCAGGAGTCGCAAATGGTGCTGAACATTGTGCAATCATCAACGAACAGCCTCACTTCTGATCTTATGGAGGGGAGGTCATTGATGAAGCACCTGAACATTGTTGGTCCTAGGACATTACCCTGAGGGTCCTGGAGCTGAGATGACTGACCCTCGACAACCACAACTGTCTTCCTATGTACCAGGCATGATTCTAACCAGCAGGGGGTTTGTCCCCAGGTACCCATTGATTCCAATTTTGGTAGGGCTCCTTGATGCCGCACTCGTTCGAATGTAGCCAAGCTGTCAAGAAGCTCAGCACTTTGGATAAGCCAGAAAAAATGCCTAGGTCCAGAAAACATGCTATCAGGTGGATTGGACCAGTTTTTGCAAGAGAACTGCCAACTTGATACCATCTCAGTGTGGTTGTGTTGGTAAACCTAACCGTGATGTGAAAAGTACTTTTCACCATTGCAAAACATGCAGTTGAACTGTCCCATAACAATATTGACAAAAGGCAATGTCTTTTGCTCAACATCTGCTCATTCAAGGAAATATTTGTGCACCATGTTTATTGCATTTTACTCCATTAAAAAACGTATTTAACTCCATTCTGTTTTAAACAAAGTTGGCAGTTTGTATACTACTTTGAGGTACTTAAAGCCAACTGATTTCAGATTGTATTAGTTTATTTTTGATATGGCCTGGGCAATACAAGAGCACAACATATTGGAGAGTTTGCATTTCATTGTTGGAGCAAACATAACTGCTGATTTTAAAAGTCGCAATCATGTTTGTGCATGCACACAAACCTATTGGTATGGTTTTCTAGACAGTTTTCTAGGGTAGTAGGATAAATGTGCAGTTTTAACGATGATTAATGCAAGATATTTGGTACATACGTATATTTGCCAAAATACAAATTGTCAGCTGGTGGCTGTTCAACAGTAGAAATAAGTTCAGGTTTGTAAAAAATTATGATGTCTTGGAGGCTAACAAAACAAAAGAACTGAATTTATCAAAAGATCCCAAAAATCATTGGACGACGTTTCACTTTTTAACTTTGACAATTAAACCAAAATCAGCAAGTTAAACAGGAATTAATAGGCAAATTGTGATCAACATAAACTATAAATTACACTTGAAATTGCAGATATAGCAAAGGTAGCTTCTTGGATTAATTATGATGTGGAGATGCTGATGTTGAACTGGGATGGACAAGGTGAGAGGTCACACAACACCAGGTTACAGTCCAACAGGTTTATTTGAAATCACAAGCTTTTGGAATGCTGCTCTTTGTCAGGTGAAATGAAGAGGCTCGCAGGCACAGAATGTATCGGCAAAGTGATGATAGCCCAACACACTGTCAAGTAATCAAGAGTGTCAATGGATAAATACAGACAGTGTAATGCAGTGTAGGCCTGATGATTAACAAGTCTTTACAGATAATCCACAAATGCTAATAGACAAGTGTGAACAGTTAAGTATAATCACATTGTGTAAAGTGTTGACAGGCTGTGTAACATGAAGGGATGAACTAAGAACCCAAAATTTAAGGCACAGAGATAATTATAGATGATCAAGGAGTAAGATACAAACTAATTCAGGCAGAATATAGGTGGAGAAATAAGAAAAAAATAAGGTCACTGCCACTGTTTCCGTTTTTAATTCTGCCTGAATTTGCTTTATTTTTCTAAGCTCCCTACCCAGTGCAGGAACCATTACCCGAGCACAAGGAACAGCAGGCCTACTATCATGCAATCACTCCCTGAACATTCCCTAGACACAGGCTACCTCCTCGGTCCAAAATGCAATTGGAGATCCATAATGCAAGTGCAAATCCTGCACTTGCGCACCTGCCATCTTCAGTCGGCTGAATTTGTGCTGACTCTACAAACAATGCCGTCAGATATCTTTGCACTTTTCAGTAGAATCACTGCCCCTGAATTAAATAGATTAAAGAATCATCTTGACTAAATATGAAAAAGCAAGGAATATTTCTTATGATGCTATATTTTTGCTATTTGGTATTTATGTAAATTTACTTTTAAACACTTCTGACCACACTTCAATAAGTAGGGTAGCTTTAGAATACATAGGTTAGTTTTAGATGGAGATTAGTTTTAGATGAAGAATGAAAAATGTAGTAGGAAAATGGCTCCTGTGAAGCTGTAGAACGATGTTACCATCATATAGGACCATGAAGGGCATTATGGTTGGAGTTAACAACTTTGATAGTGAATGCATATTTCTATGCATTTATCCTCCAGGGCCATATGAAAAAATTCCAAAGTAAAGGTTTATTGACATTGCAAGAATGCACAACAGAAATATTAGAGCTACTATAACATTTTTAGATGACATTTTTATACTAAGCCTAGTGCTTTGGTTGCAATATCGTAAGTTCTGAATAGCAAATTCTTATTTTTAGTTGTTTAAAAATAGCTATAAATACAATTATGCCTCTGATTTAATATTTTTATTCATTTATCGGATGGCCAGCATTTATCATCTGTCTATAATTGTCCTACAGTCTGTGCGGTGGAAGTATTCCCTTGGTGTAGGATCATGACATGGTATTCTAGGACTTTCTCCATAGAATGCCTACAGTACAGAAAGAGGCCATTTGGCCCATCGAGTCTGCACCGACCACAATCCCACCCAGTCTCTATGCGGATATCCCTCCATATTTTCCCCACTAATCCCTCTAACCTACGCATCTCAGGACACTATGGGCAATTTTAGCATGGCCAATTAACCTAAACCCACATTTTTGGACTGGGGGGGGGAAACCAGAGCCCCCGGAGGAAACCCACACAGAGACAAGGAGAATGTGTAAACCCCACAAGACAGTGACCCAAGCCGGGAATCGAACCCAGGTTCCTGGAGCTGCGAAGCAGCAATGCTAACGCTGTGCTACAGGAGTGCGAACCACTATGCTATGGCGCCGATCCAAAAGAGGTGAATTCCAGGTCGGGATGGCGTACGACTTGGAGAGGTATTTGCTGGTGGTGTTTCCAGTGCTAGGTAGTAAAGTTTGTGGGTTTAGAAAATAGCAAATTTCTGCAGTGCATCTTATAGATTGTAATGTAATCAGTATGGAGTTGAAAGTCATAGTGATGCAACAGAAACGGGCCTTTTGACCCACCATGTCTACGCTGGTCATCAAATACAATCTGTACCAGTACTACCTACCAGCACTTGGACCATTGCCTACTGTGCCATGGCAATTTAAGTGCATGTCCAGATGCTTCATAATTGTTTTGAGTGCACCTGCCCCCACCACCCTCTCAGACAAGTATGTACTATATTTCCACTACCCTTTGGGTGTAATAAATGTTTCCTCCAATCTTCTCTGACCCACTTACTCCTCACCTTAAACCTGTGCCCTCTGGTCTTAGACGCTTCTGCCATGGGGAAAAGATTCTATGATCTGCCTATCTGTGCCTCTCATAATTTTGTGTACCTCTATTAGATCCCCTCTTCAGCATCCTCTGCTCCAATGGGAAAAAACCCAACCTATTCAGTCTCTCTTCATAACTGAAACTTTCCACCCTAGGCAACATCCTGGTGAATCTGTTCTGCACCCTCTCCATTTCAATAATGTCCGTCTGATGGAGTGGCAACCAGAACAGCACACACTACTCCATCTGTGGCATAGCTAGTGTTTTATACAGTTGCACCAAGGCCTGCTCCTATATTTGATGCCCTGACTAATCAGGCAAGCATTTTGTACGCTTCCTTCACCAACCTATCTACCCGTGCTGCCATCTTCAGAATCTATGGACTGGTACACTAAGGACCCTTTGTTCCTCAATATTCCCGGAGGACCTACTATTAATTGTGTATATCCTACCCTTATTAGACCTCCCAAAATGCATCACATCAAATTCATCAGGATTAAATTCCATCTGCTATTACCCTACCCAATTTACTAACTGATTAATATCCTAAGTATCCTCCTCGCTATCAACAACCCCACCATTTTTTGTGTAATCTGCAAACTTACTAACTGTACCTTTTTTTTTATATTCACATATTGTTGTCTGCAAATATCATATAGCAAGAGTCCCAGCACCGATCACTATAGTAACCACCGCTGGTCACAGGCTTCCAGTCACAGAAGCAGCCCTCTACAATCACCCTTTGCCTCTCATTAACAAGCCAATTTTGGATCCAATTTGCCAATCTGCCTTGGATCCCTTGGGCTGTAACTTTTTGAACCAGCCTTCCATATGAGCTCTTGTCAAAGCCTTGCTGAAGTCCATGTAAACTACGTCAACTATGCTACCTTCATCAATATATTTAGTTACATTTTCAAAAAACTCAATTAAATTGATCAGATTGACCCCACCAACAAATCCATGCTCACCATCCTTGATCAATCCCCACCTTTCCATGTGTTGATTAATCCTGTCCCTCAGAATTTTTCCCAATAACTACCTTACCACTGACGTTAGTCTAACTGGCCTGTAATTGCCTGGCTAGTCCCTGCTGCCATTCTTGAATTAAGGTACCACATTAGGTGTCCTCCATTCATTTGGCACTTCTTCTGTGGCCAGCGAAGATTTAAATATCTCTCAGGGTACCTGCAAACCCCTCCATTGCCTCCCATAACAGAAAATGTGCTTCCTTTCTTCATCAAGCCCTCAATATCACTTGAGATCCAGGGTTCCCTGGACTTGCTGCATTGCCTTTCTCTCTTAGAAGAACACGTTGCCTGAACTCTCACTATTTTGCTTTTAAAAGACTCTCACTTTCTAAATATAAATTTACCTGCAAGTAGCTGCCCCCAGTCTTCATTTGTCAGGTCCTGTCTACTATTGAAATCAGCCTTCCCCCAATTCAGATACTTGATTTCTGGACTATACTTATCCCTTTCAATAATGACTTTGAAATTTAAGAATTATGGCCACTATCCCTAAAATGCTGACACTTTGACCATTTTCCTGGCTTCATTCCCTCGGATTAGGTCTAGCACATTCCATCCCTAATAGGATATCTGGCATAAAAAGCTCTCCTGGATACAGTTTAAAAATTCCACTTCACCTAATGCTTTCAAAGTAGGGTAATTTCAATGAATACTGGTGAATTTGAAATCCCTTGCTAATCCCCTGCTAATATTACCCTATTCCTCTCACCGCTCTGTTATTTGCCAACATATGAAAAACATAATAAAAGACAACATAAGAAAACTGTTTCCCTCCAACATGAAAAAATTATAAGCATCTTTCTGATAAGTATCACTTCAAACATTGATCCTTCTCAAAAGGGTGAGATTGAACTGGTCCTTGGCAGTATGCTCCTCTTTGTCAAAACAGAGTTGCGTTTCCTTTTCATTAAGTATATTAATTTTTGCAAATGTTAATGTAGGAACATTATACGACCATGCAAAGTCACTGCTTCCTGTTGAATGCGCAAGAAACAGTATTTTTGATAAAGTTAGCTGTTCTCCGTGGATGCATGGAAAATCCATGAATGATGGAAAATTCAAATAAAAACAAAATACTGGGAATACTTCATAACACTGGAGAGAGAAACTGAGTTAATGTTTTAGGTCAATAATCTTTCATCAGACTGGAAAAGATTGGAGATATATCATTTTTAATAAGTGTGGAAGCAGGGATAGATGCTGCCTGACCTGCTGAATATTCTCCCCTTTCTGTGCTTTAATTTCGAAACTTCGCTTGTGTAGATTACTGATTTGGAGGTTTTAAACAGTGGAATAGCTAAATAATATGAATAACTGTACTTTTCAGCCATGGGATGGGGGCTCAAGGTCTGAGTACTATATTGGAGTCTTGGAAAATAGCAGTTCTTTGAATGGAGCCTAGGAGCAAATGGTCAGGGGTTAAAGGGGCCAGGAAGGTCCAGCATTCTAGAAATGTCGAATGGGAGAATTAATCATGTTATGAAATGCATACTTTGTGAATGTTTACATTTGTTTAAAACCTTATTTTGATTCACCTACTGAGAGAGCAAATAAAAATATTTTGAAAAAGCATATTGAGTGATTTAACCAATTAACCAAATAACATAGATAGGAATTCTTTTAAAAATATGTTCATTTGATGTGGGCACTACTAGCAAGACCTGCATCTTATTTCTCTTGAGAAGGTGGTGGTGAGTTGCCACTTTAAATTGATGTAGTCTGTGTGTAGAGGGACTTGTCGTCCATACATGACTTCAAGTAGAGGTGAGAGACATTGATGAAGTCCCGATGTGTGGGGAAATGTTTATTTTCCTCAATTCGCTGAACAACGTGGAGGGTTGCTCCATTGCAGCGGATGGGGAGGTGGGGTAAGGGGGAGAACCACTGGGGTTTGCAGGCATGATTTGTGTCAGCACAAGTAGCCACAGTGTCGGGATTGACTTGAGGGTTTCGGTGATGCCTATCATTGCGAGATTCAGTTGAAGGTAAACCAGTTAAATATGGCTACTTCTGGTCCATACTGGTGCCTAGTACTCAGGTTCAGAGTGCATTGGTGCCATCACTGAAGTCCATAGTACTTGACCTGTGGTTCCCCAACTGGAGTTTGCCAGTATCTTTGCCAGTTGATTCTTGACTTGCATTTGCTGACCATCTTTAAGGGTGGTTATGGAAGCTTAGCGTGTGGTCCAGCTTCGCTCTGAGGTAAGTCATACAAGCTTGCAGCAGAAGGACACATTCAGAGTGCATTCAGCATTCTTGTTATCAAGACAAAATGTAGTGACTTGATTTGTGGGCATTTGATTTGAGCCTCTATTTCTGGAAGTACATGGATATGATGTTGAGATATCAATAATAAATTAATAATTGAAATACAACATGTAGAAAAGTCTACATTCTCGATCAATGCATCAGTAGAATAATTCCTATATCCTGTCATCGTGAAAACATCTTTTAACGTAGATAACTAGCTAAAACAGAAGTTTTAGCCAGCTAAAACAGAAGTGCTATAGTGGCTAACCTTACTTTCTAGCTGTTGATCTATAGTCTTGTAGGTTACAGCTCTTCAACTGTATATCTTTTTTTTATACAGCGATATTTTCTGCGTGTATCACTCTTTCAGTTATTAAGTTCTAGATCCCTGCAACCATCTGGATGAAAAGAATTCTCCAATCCCCACCGGTCCTTCTGCCAGTTACTTCACATTTATGGCTTCTTGTTATTGACCTTTCCACTAATGCAAATACGTCTTTCCCATCTTGATCCCTCATGATTTCAGCCTCTGTAACAGAAAATAACACCAACCTATCCAATCTAAAAATCTCTATTCCTGACAACATCCTCATAAATCTCTTCTGTGGTTTGTCTGGTGCATTCACATGCTCCTTTATAGTGTGTTTATCAGATTTGTATGAATACTTTAATTCATAGAACTCCGACTATGCAGAAAGAGGCCATTCAGCACATTAAGTCGGCATTGATCACCATCCCATCTAGGCCCTATCCCCTTAACCCCACGTATTAACCCTGCTATTCCCCCTGACATCATGGGGCAAATTAGCATGGCCAATCAACCTAACCTGCATATCTTTGGACTCTGGGAAGAAACCGGAGCATCCAGAGGAAGCTCCTGCTGACACAGAGAGAATGTGCAAACTCCACACAGTCAGTCACCTGAAGCCGGAAATTGAACCTAGGTCCATGGAGCTGTGAGGCAGCAGTGCAAACCACTGCTGTCCATTTGTGACTTAGCTATTTTTTATACTGTTTAAGCATAACTTCCCTACTGTTATATCCTATGCCTTGGCTCATAAAGAAAAGTATTCTGTAAAATTTAATGACCTTAATCTACCTGCCCTGCTATCTTCAGGGATGTTTGGGCATGTGCTTTATGGTCCCTCTGTTCCTCCACACTTCGCAATGTCCGAAATGTTTATTGTGTATTCCCTTGCTTTGTTTGCAACCTTACACTTGGCCGGATTGAATACCATTTGCCACTTTTCTGCCAGCTGACATTGATATCTGGGTGCAACCTATTCTTTCTCAGTATCAACTGCACAACCAATTTTTGAATCAACTGCGATCTGCTTTTTCCTGTTCCCCCAGATTTATGTCTAAACTACATATCACAAACATAGAAATTAGGAGCAGGAGTATGCCACCCAGCCCCTCAAGACTGCTCTGCTACTCAATGAGATCACGGCTGATTGAATTGTAACTTCAACCCCACATCCCTGCCTATCCCCAATATTCTTTCACCCTCTTGTAAATTAAAAACCTATCTGGCTGTACCTTAAAAAGATTTAAAGATTCTACTTTAGCTGCCCTTTATTAAGAGAGAGAATTCCAGAACTCAACCCTATGAAGAAGTTCTCCTCATCTCTGTCTTAAATGAGTGACCCCATATTTTTAAACAGTGACCCCCTCATTCTAAATATTCCCGTAAGAGGAAACATTCTTTCCACACTCACCCTATGAAGACCCCTCAGGATCTTAAAGATTTCAATCAAATTGCCTCTTAGCTTTCAAAACTCCAGAGGGTACTAGACTATCTGTCCAACCTTTCCTCATAAGATAAGCTGTCCATTCCTGGTATTAGTTTAGTAAGGCTTCTCTGAACTGTTTAGAATGCACTTCAATCTTTCTTTAAATAAGGGGACCAATACTGTACATAATATTCTAGATGTGGCCTGACCAGTACTGTGTTCAATTGATATTTGTAGTCAGCTCCCCTCACAATAAATGATAACATTCTATTGTCTCTCCTAATTATTTTCTGTACCTGTATACTAGCCTTTTGTGATTCACTAGGACTCCAAGATCCCTCTGCACCTCAGAGCTCTCCAATCTCTCTCAATTTAGATAATCTACTTTTTACTCTTATTGCCAAAATGAACAATATCACATTTCTCCATGCTATACTCAATTTGACTGAGTTTTGACCACTCACTCAACCTATCTATGTCCCTGTGTAGCTGCCTTGCGTCCCTTTCAGAATTGACTTTCCTAACTATCTTTGTATCATTAGCATACCTTCAGTTCCTTTATCCAAGTTGAAAGAGTTAATAATCTCAAGTTTAAAAACCACATGCTATGAGAAAAAACAAAAGTCTTCAGTGATGAGTATCAAGGTCTTTAGTCTGAGAGAATTCACTAAATCACACATCTGGACATGGAAGGAGCAGTGATATCCACATGTACAGACACAAACTGGGAAATCAATAATAACTTGTGATAGTGATGAATAAGGTTAGCTAACATGATTTAAGTATTTGCACTGATTTAATATAATTAAGCAGGTGTGCAATAATTGTGATTGGTTTTGATATCTGTAAATTATGCATGATGTGACCTTAATCAATAGCTATGAGTAGATAGAGATAACTACTATACCTTGATTGGTATGTGTTAATTACTTGTAATCGAATTTAAAACTATAACTGCTTGTATATTCCTGAATTCTGGATTCTGGTTGGTTACAGTCTGTGACCTGTGACTTTCCACCGCCCTTGCTGTAGCTTGAATTAAAATAGCTGTTTAAGAGAGCTCCATAACTTGGTCTGGTTACTTAAAGGGTATAAAAGTTATGATCAGTTAAAAGGCTGATCATCAAGGCCTACAACATAAGTCATTGATATGTATTGTAAAATGTTGAAGCCCCAGCACTGATCCTTGTGGCACACAATTTGTCACACCTGCCAACCAGAAAAAGACCCATTGATACCAATTTTGTTTCCTCTTAGCCAGGCAATCTTCAGTCCATGCCAGTGTGTTACCCCATACCATGAGCTTTTATTTTCTGCAGTACTCTTTGGTTACAACCTCATCAGGTGCCTTATGGAAATCTAAGTACATCCACCAGTTCCCCTTATCCTTAGAACAAGTGACTCCTTCAAAGAACTCCAATAAATTGGTTAGCCGTAATTTCTCGTTCACTGTGTTGGCCCTCCTTCGTTGTCTTGAATTCTTCCAAGTGCCCTATTATAGCATCTTTAAGAATCACTTCTAACATTTTTCCTATGACAGATGTTAAGCTAATGGTCTGCGCATTCCTTGCTTTCTCGCTCCCTTTTTGAATAAAGGAGTTGCATTTGCTTTCTTCTAATCCAATGGACCCTTCCCTGAATCTAGGGAATTTTGGAAAATTGAAACCAATGCATCAACTGTCTCATTAGCCACGCCTTTCAAGACCTTAAAATGAATTCTGTCCAGATCAGGATATTTGACAGTCTGCAAACGCAACATTTTGCTTCCCTGTTGATAATTTTTCTGAGTTTCTCCCTCCCTTCCATTTTCTGATTTACAACTGTTTTTGACATGTTACTTGCATCCCCTATAGTGATGACTGATGCAAAATACCTATTTAATTCACCTGTCATAACCCTACTTTCTATTACCAATTCCCCAGTCTCACTTTTTATAGAACTGATATTCACTAACTCTTTACTCATTTAAGTATTTATAGAAACACTAACCATCCATCTTTATATTGTCTCCTACTCAAAAGGGACCTCACTAGAAATTGTTTGCCAGTCACCAAAAAACACCTGGTTGACCATTGCCCTTTGGTTCCTTGCAACAACTTCCAACTAGTCCAAGTCTAAATTGCATCTTGCCTTTAGATCTGTACATTCTTATTTTCTTACTAGTAAGATGCAAACAAATGGAATTTGAGTTATAGAAGTAAAAGTGCAAATACTTGTGCTATTAACTTGATCAGAAATCCTACAATGACTTTAACTCCATTCTACATAATCATCTCAAAAAGGATGTAAAGATAAACCCAATAACAACAGGCCAGTCAATCTAACCCCGGTGGGGAAATAAAAATTCAGGACAAAATTAATAGCCATTTGGGCAAATGTGGGTGAGCTAAGGAAAGATAGAATGGACATGAGGTCAAATTATGTTCAACTAACTTGCTGGATTTTTTTTTCATGAGTTCACAGAGAAGCTGATGAGGATAACACTGTTGATATGGTGCACATGGAATTCCAAAAAGCATTTAAAGTGCTGCACAATAGACTTGAGTAAAGTTAGAGCTCAGAATAAAATGAACAGCAGCAACACGGAATGATTATCAGGAATACCCAAGAAATTGTATTTTTTTTTTCAAATTTTTGGAGACGTTAAATGGGTTTTTTGCATCCATATTTACTAAGGAAACTGGCATGGAGTCAACGGAAATAAGGCAAACAAGTAGGGAGGTCGTGGAACCGATACAGATTAAAGGGGAGGAGGTGTTTGCTGTCTTGAGGCAAATCAGAGTAGATAATTCCCTTCGACGTTGAAGGAGACTAGTGTTAAAATTGCAGGGGCCCTGGTAGATGTATTTAAAATGTTGGTATCCACGGGTGAGATGATGGATGATTGGAGGATAGCTCATGTTGTTCCGTTGTCAAAAAGTAATCCAGGAAATAGGCCGGTAAATTTGATGTCAGTAGTAAGTAAATTATTGGGAGGGGTACTAAAAGATAGGATCTACAAATATTTGGATAGACAGGGACTCATTAGGGAGAGTCAACATGGCTTTGTGCGTGGTAGGTCATGTTTAACCAATCTATTAGAGTTTTTTGAGGAGGTTACTAGGAAAATGGATGAAGGGAAGGCAGTGGATATTGTCTACATGGACTTCAGTAAGGCCTTTGACAAGGTCCCACATGGGAGGTTAGTTAGAAAGGTTCAGCCACTAGGTATATGTGGAAAGGTAGTCAACTGGATTAGACATTGGCTCAATGGAAGAAGCCAGCAAGTGGTAGTGGAGGATTGCTTCTGAGTGGAGGCCTGTGACTAGTGGTGTGCCATAGAGTTCAGTGCTGGGTCCATTGTTATTTGTCATCTATATCAATGATTTGGATGATAATGTGGTAAATTGAATCAGCAAATTTGCTGATGATACAAAGATTGGAGGTGTAGTGGACAGTGAGGAAGGTTCTCAAAGCTTGCAGAAGGATTTGGACCAGCTAAGAAAATGGGCTGAAAAATGGCACATGGAGTTTAATGCAGACAAGTGAGGTATTGCACTTTGGAAGGACAAGCCAAGGTAGAACATACAAGGTAAATTGTAGGACACTGAACAGTGCAGTAGAACAGAGGGATCTGGGAATACAGATACATAATTCCCTAAAAGTGGCGTCACAGGTATTTAGGGTTGTAAAGAGTGAAAGAGTGCTTTTGGAACATTGGCCTTTATAAATCAATGTATTGAGTATAAGAGTTGGAATGTTTTGGTGAGGGTTGTATAAGACGTTGGTGAAGCCAAATTTAGAGTATTGTGTGCAGTTTTGGTCACCTAATTACAGGAAGGATATTAATAAGGTTGAAAGAGTGCAGAGAAGGTTTACAAGGATGTTGCCAAAACTTGAGAAACTGAGGTACAGAGAAAGGTTGACTAGGTTAGGACTTTATTCCCTGGAGCGTAAAAGAAAGAGGGGAGATTTGATGGAGGTGTATAAAATTATGATGGGTATAGATAGAGTGAATGCAAGCAGGCTTTTTCCTACTGAGGCTACGGGAGAAAAAAACTAGAGGACCTGGGTGAAGGGGGAAAAGTTTAAAGGGAATGTTGAGGGGTTCTCCACACACACAGTGGTGGGAGTGTGGAATGAGCTGCCAGATGAAGTGGTAAATGTGAGCTCACTTTTAACGTTTAAGAAAAACTTGGACAGGGACATGGATGAGAGGGGTGTGGAGGGATGTGGTCCAGGTGCAGGTCAGTGAGACTAGGCAGAAAAATGGTTCGGCACAGCCAAAAGGCCTGTTTCTGTGCTGTAGTATTCTATGGTTCTAATATTCTTGTCATACTTTTTAAACTGTTGGGTTATGTGAGTGTTTTAAAACAAAAGCAAGGGACAGAGTTCTTGTATGAATCTAAACTAATGATGGGCAACCTGTGGCCCAAGTAGTGTAAAGTTGAACTGTCACTTCAAAAGACTAATGTGCAGGACATAAGACAATATAAGGTACAGGGTCTCTTCTCATATCCCACATCACTACATTAAGTGTCTGAATATACAAGTTTTATCTAACATAATTAATGGGATTATTGATGGCTGTAATCCTGCCCAGGGGCAACATAATGCCAATTGGGTTTGGATTGCAGCCCATGAGATATTTTGACTGCCCATTTGCAGGATTACCACGTTCCACTGGTTTACTTCTGCGTAATATTTTCCCTTATTAGTTATGACTGAAGTAATATGCAAATAAAGCAAAGGCAAGTGAAGTGCGGTGCATGCTGATTGCACAGAACATTAACTGTGAGAACCATGTGCTCCCTCTGTGTCCACTCAAGTGTAAATTATTTTTAACCATTTGAAATTGATGACAATTGTTATTTTATTCATGGATGTGACATCACTGGCTGGGCCAGCAATTATTGCCCATCCCTGAGGACATTTCAGAGTCAACCGCTCATCATTGCTGTTGATGACACATATAGGCCAGACCAGATATGAATGACAGGTTTAGGAAGGATAGGCAGGAGGAAAAAGGGGGGGGTGTAGCTCTGCTGATTAAGGATAGCATCAGGGTGGTAGCAAGGGATGATATAGGAACCAAAGAGCAGAAAGTGGAATCGTTGTGGGTGGAGATTAGGAACAGCAAAGGGAGGAAGACGCTGGTGGGTGTCGTTTATAGGCCCCCGAATAATGATCTGGAGATGGGGCGGGCTGTTAACGTGCAAATAAGTGCGGCGTGCAGGAATGGAACGGCGATAATTATGGGGGATTTCAATCTACATATTGATTGGTCGACCCATGTTGGACGCGGTGGGCTCGAGGAGGAGTTCTTGGAATGCTGCCAGGATAGTTTCCTTGAACAGTGTGTGTTGGAGCCGACGAGGGAGCGAGCTATCTTGGATCTGGTGTTATGTAATGAGGCGGGTAGAATTAGGGACCTTGTGGTGAAGGATCCTCTTGGGGAAAGTGATCATTGTATGGTGGAGTTTCTGGTGCAGATGGAGGAGGAGAAAGTGGGTTCCCGGACACGCGTCCTTTGTTTGAACAGAGGGGAGTACGGTAGGATGAGAGAAGAATTGGCGAATGTTGATTGGGGGAGCGTGTTGGAAGGTAGGTCTGCTGAGGAGCAGTGGAGGATCTTTAAGGAGATCTTTCTTGGTGCTCAGCAGAAATTTATTCCGATGGTTAAAAAGGACTGTAGGAGGAGAGGTAATAAGCCGTGGATAACGAAGGAGGTGAAGGAAAGTGTTAAATTAAAAGCGGAGGCGTTTAGAGTAGCTAAGAGTAGTGGGCGAGAAGAAGATTGGGAGAGGTTTAAATGTCAACAAAGATTGACAAAGAAGTTGATGAAGAAGGGTAGGAGAAACTATGAAGCTGGGCTAGCGCTTAATATAAAAAAGGACAGCAAGAGTTTTTATAAATATATAGAAAGGAAGAGGCTGGCTAGGGTGAACGTTGGACCCTTAGAGGATGAGAGGGGGGACTTAGTGGTAGGGGATGGGGAAATGGCTGAGGTCTTGAATAACTTTTTTGTTTCGGTCTTCACGGAGGAGGACGTGAATAATTTGCTGGGTGTTAGCGATGGAAAGGTGGTAGGACTGGAGGGTCTTAATGACATTATTGTTACTAGAGAGGCGGTGCTCGACAGACTGGAGGGACTGATTGTGGACAGGTCCCCAGGACCGGATGGAATGCATCCGAGGGTTCTGAAAGAAATGGCGGAGGTGATAGTGGATGCCTTGGTGGTTATTTTCCAAATGTCGCTGGATTCCGGGGAAGTGCCGGAAGATTGGAAAACGGCTAATGTTACGCCGTTGTTTAAGAAGGGTGCCAGGCAAAAGGCAGGGAATTGTAGGCCTGTTAGTTTAACGTCTGTTGTAGGTAAAATGTTAGAATCCGTCATCAAGGAGGAAATAGCGAGGCATCTTGAGGGGAATTGCTTGATAGAGCAGACGCAGCACGGTTTCGTTAAGGGGAAGTCGTGTCTGACAAATTTATTGGAGTTCTATGAGGATGTGTCCAGGGCAGTGGATAGAGGAGAGCCGGTGGATGTGGTCTGTCTTGATTTTCAGAAGGCGTTTGACAAGATACCTCACGAGAGGTTATTGCAAAAGGTAAGGGGGCATGGAGTTGGGGGTAGGGTGTTAGCGTGGATAGAGGATTGGTTGTCAAATAGGAGGCAGAGAGTGGGGGTTAATGGGTGCTATTTACATTGGTGGTTGGTGACTAGTGGAGTGCCCCAGGGGTCGGTGCTGGGGCCTCAGCTATTTACCATTTATATAGATGATCTGGAGGAGGAAACCGAGTGTATGGTGTCAAAATTTGCTGATGACACCAAGATTGGTGGAGGGTATGGAGAGTCTGCAGAAGGATCTAGATAGGTTGGGCGAATGGGCCAGGAACTGGTAAATGGAATTTAATGTTGGCAAGTGCGAGGTGGTCCACTTTGGTAGGAATAATGGTAGGAAGGACTATTACTTACGTGGCGAAAAACTGCAGCAGGCAACGGTGCAGAGGGACCTTGGGGTCCTTGTGCATGAGTCGCAAAAACCCAGCCTGCAGGTGCAGCAGGCAGTCAGGAAGGCTAATGGGATGCTGGCCTTCATAGCGAGGGGGATTGAATATAAAAGTAGGGAGGGCTTGCTGCAGCTGTATAGGGCATTGGTGAGGCTGCAGCAGGAGTACTGTGTGCAGTTTTGGTCGCCGCACTTACGCAAGGATATTTTGGCCTTAGAGGGAGTGCAGAGGAGGTTTACTAGGATGACAACGGAGATGAGGGGGTTAGCCTATGAGGAGAGATTGAATAGACTGGGTCTGTACTTGTTGGAGTTTAGAAGGATGAGGGGGGGGATCTTATAGAGACGTGTAAGATAATGAAAGGGATGGATAGAGTAAAGATAGAGAGATTCTTCCTGCTTAGAAAGGATAGCAGAACTAGAGGGCACAGCCTCAAAATAAGAGGTGGGGGTGGATGCAGTTTAGATCGGAGTTGAAGAGGAACTTCTTCACTCAAAGGGTGGTGAGTCTCTGGAATTCTCTGCCCATTGAAGTGGTGGAGGCTACCTCACTGCATATATTTAAGCCACGGGTAGATAGGTTTCTGATAGACAAGGGAATTAAGGGCTATGGGGAGAAAGCGGGAAATTGGAACTGATCCACTTCAGATCAGCTATGATCTTATTGAATGGCGGGGCAGGCTCAAAGGGCTAGATGGCCTACTCCTGCTCCTATTTCTTATGTTCTTAAGAACCAGAGGACATAACTTAAGGTCAAAAGTAAAATGCTACAGATGTTGGAATTTGGAAATCGAAAGAAAAACTGTTGGAACCAGCTTTAGCAGGTTAGGCAGCATCTGTGGAGAGAAACAGAGCCAACGTTTCAGGCTGAGGTGACCTTTCATCACAACTGGATCAAGGTTCTGATGAAAGGGAACCTCGAATTGAAGCATTAGCTCTGTTTCTTGCCACAAATGTGCCTGATCTGCTTGGTGTTTCCAACATTTTTTCCTTTTATTGCAGCATTTGAGGTTATTGGCAAAAGAAGCAATGGCAACATGAGGCAAAACTTCTTCATGCAGCAGATTATTAAGTTCTGGAATGTACTGCTTGAAAGTCTGGTGGAGGTGGGGTTGCTTAATTTCCTTTCAAAAGAAAACTAAATCATTATCTGAAAAAATTTGTATGGCTATGGGGAACAGACAGGAATGGCACTTGGTAAGTTGCTCAATTAGAAGACTAGCTTGGATGTGTCAGCTGAATGGCCTCTTTTAACCATTTGATTCTGTGTTGAGTAGGGCATCAACATTGTGTGAATTATTAAAAGAATCCCAGTGTCCTTTTTGCTCACCCACTTTTCTTTCTCCCTTTTCCTTTTGGAAAGTGATTCCTTTTGGAAAAGTTATATGGTGTAAATGGAACTCTTAATATTTCACCTGCTAACCAGGGTGACAAATATTCGACAGCCATTTGTTAGAAATTAGAAAAGCTAACCACAGACATTTCTGCTCAGAATGACATACTCTTCTTTGTGACAGACCTGTTCAATTTTTAAGTCCATTATCCTAGTTCCATTTACCTTTTCTCCTTCTGTGTTTTTAGATAAATATTTATATCTCATTTCATGTGAAATACAATTTTCACTTGGCTTCATTAGCCATTTGTAGGATATAGAACATAGAACACTACAGCACAAACAGGCCCTTCGGCCCACTAGTTGCGCTGATCACTTCTATACCTACTAAGCCATAGACCTATCTATAACCCCCAATCCCATTAGATCCCATATACTCATCCAGAAGTCTTTTAAAAGACCCCAGTGAGTTCACCTCCACCACCACCAACGGCAGCCGATTCCATTCACTCACCACCCTCTGAGCGAAAAACTTACCCGTAACATCTCCTCTGTACTTGCTTCCCTGCACCTTAAATCTGTGTCCTCTTGTAGCGACCATTTCAGCCCTGGGAAATAGCCTCTGAGAATCCACCCTATCTATTCCTCTCAACATCTTATAAACCTCTATCAGGTCGCCTCTGAACCTTCGTCTCTCCAGGGAGAAGAGCCCCAGCTCCCTCAACCTATCTTCATAAGGCATGCCTCCCGATCCAGGCAACATCCTTGTAAATCTCCTCTGCACCCTTTCAATAGCTTCCACGTCCTTCCTATAGTGAGGCAACCAGAACTGCGCACAGTAGTCCAAGTGGGGTCTGACAAGGGTCTTATAAAGTTGCAGCATTACCTCCCAACTCCTAAACTCAATCCCTCGATTAATGAAGGCCAGTACACCATATGCCTTCTTAACCACATCCTCCACCTGCGAGGCCGATTTAAGAGTCCTATGGACCTGGACCCCAAGATCCCTCTGCTCTTCAACACATCTAAGACTCCTACCCTTGATATTGTATTCCTTCATCTCATTGGTCCTGCCAAAATGGACCACTACACATTTATCTGCGTTGAAGTCCATCTGCCACTTCTCCGCCCAGTCTTGCATCCTATCTATGTCCCGCTGCAACTTCTGACATCCCTCCAGACCATCCACAACACCACCAACCTTCGTACCGTCTGCAAACTTACTAACCCATCCCTCCACTTCCTCATCCAGGTCATTTATGAAAATGACAAACAGCAAGGGTCCTAGAACAGATCCCTGGGGCACTCCACTGGTGACCGACCTCCATGCAGAAAAAGACCCATCCACAACCACTCTCTGCCTTCTGCAGGCAAGCCAGTTCTGGATCCACAAGGCCAAAGGCCCCAGGATCCCATGCCCTCTCACCTCAAGAAGTCTTGCGTGGGGGACCTTATCAAATGCCTTGCTGAAGTCCACTTAAACCATGTCTACCACTCTTCCTTCGTCAATGTGCTCAGTCACGTTCTCAAAGAACTCAACTCGGCTCGTAAGGCACAATTTGCCCTTGACAAAACCGTGTTGACTATTTCTGATCATTCTAAACTTCTCCAAATGCTCATAAATCTTGTCTCTCAGAAACCTCTCCATCAACTTACCAACCACTGAGGTCAGACTCACCGGTCGGTAATTTCCCGGGCTATCCCTGTTCCCTTTCTTGAAAATAGGAACCACATCCGCAATCCTCCGGAACCTCTCCTGTCTCCATGGACAACGCAAAGATCATCGCCAGGGGCTCTGCAATCACTTCCCTCACCTCCCACAGTAACCTGGGGTACATCCCATCCAGTCCCAGCGACTTGTCTATCTTGATAGAGTTTAAAAGTTCTAACACATCCTCTTCCTTAACATCCACATACTCAATCTTTTCAGACTGCCGCAAACCTGTAGTACAACCTCCCAGATCACTTTCCACTGTGAATACCGAGGCAAAGTACTCATTAAGCACCTCTGCCATTTCTTCCGGTTCCACACAGACTTTCCCCCTTCACCTTTTATAGGTCCTATCCCTTCTCTTCTCATCCTTTTACTTTTCACATATTTGTAGAAGGCCTTGGGATTCTCCTTAATCTTACCTGCCAAGGCCTTCTCATGACCCCTTCAGGCTCTCCTAATTTCCTTTTTAAGCTCCTTTCTACAAGCCTTATACTCCTCTAGATCCTTAACATCTTCTAGCTCTCTGACCCTTTTATACACCTTTCCTTTCTTCCTGACTAGATTCACCACAACCTTCGTGCACCACGGTTCCCACGCCCTACCAAAACCTCCTTGACTCATCGGAACGTTATCGTGCAGAGCTCCAGTCAAACATTCCTTGAATATCCGCCATCTTCCTTCTGTACTTTTCCCCAAGAACGCCTCCTTCCAGTTTATTCGTCCAATTATCTGCCTGATGTCTTCATATTTCCCCTTACTCCAGACAAACACCTTCCTAATATATATTGGAGTGAAATTTCCAGAGTTGAGTTTTTTGGAAATCTGTTTAAACGCCATTTGCATGTCAATTTTTGCTGTAAACATTTTGCATTGTCTAAACACAGTTCAATTTAAAGCTCAGGTGGCACTTGCGGAGCAAATAGTTACCTTATTGTTCACTACTACAAAGTATGTCCTGTTTTACCACTCCTATAAACGGGAGGGGGATTCACTCAAACAACCCTGATTTCTCCTCTCGGGTGCTCTAGTTTGCTTCCATAGTCCAAAGATATGTGGGTTAGGTGGATTGGCAATGCTAAGTTGCTCCTTGCTGTCAGGGGGAAGAGTTGGGGTAAATGTATTGGTTATAGGGATAGGGCCTGGGTGGAATTGTGGTCAGTGCAGACTCGATGGGTTAAATGGCCTTCTGCACTGCATGATTCTATGATCTACCCATAGGTTAACAGAAACGTGTTTCTGACTTTTGATTTCCACTCTCCCCATGCTCTTTATAACTGGTGGCAAATTTTCCCCATCACTTAACTTTAGAATGCTACAGTCCACTCTATAATAACCTGCACAGCAAATCCAAGATAAGACGGTTTATTTCACACATACAAAACACTAAAAAAACGGTTCCACAATATCCATCCCTTTTCGCATTCGTACAAAAGAAGGGCAGTAAGGGAAAGAAAGCGGTACTGCGCCAGACCACAATGAAGTACAAGTTATGGTTTTATGTGAGTCCAGAATTGAAAGTCCGATGGAGGGTTTCTTCAGAGAGTAGATTGGTTGACAATCGCAGGATGACCTGTCTTTCAAGAAGTGTGGATTTTCATGAGGGAAGAAGGCATGTAGACCTCAATTGTTTTGAAGGCACCAATTCCAATGTTCGTGATTTAGATGAGGGACTGATGGCTTTCTGGGAAGAACTATCTTGCTGCTGCTGCTAAGATGGTTGATAGACATAAGCTGTTTGCCTGGAGCACTATTCCTCTTTGTAGATCAAAAAGTGACTGAAGATGACGCCAGCTTATAAATTGAAGGAATTCAGACAGCTCTAGTCTGTTATGTGACAGCGGATTGACTAATGAGGCACCTGGTTGAAACCCAGTGTGTTTTGGAGCAGATAATGGTTGGGCCACATTGGATATTAGGAGTAGCAAACTTTGAGGCACCGCATCTTGAGTGGCCAGAATTCTTCTTTAGAGATGTGCAGAAACTTTGTGCAGCTCCAGGAAAAGACATTGACACCTTTTTTTTAAAAAAATGATATTGAGTCCCTGTTTGATTATGTGAAGGTTAGAAATTCATCTGCTTTGAGTCAGGGTTAGTCTGGGTAAAGCCTTGTCCATTTTTAAAAATATAAAAATGACAATTTTTACTGAGTACCCTGGTTAACTTCAATAGCATTTATATTTTACCCCAGTCTCAACTGGGGCACGACTAATATTTTGTTTGTTTTTCTGTTCTTGACTGATTTTTAAGAGGTTTAATAATGGAATTTCTCTTCTTGCTATCATCAATAAAATCTACAACAGCAGCCTGGCTCAAACTTAGACTCGAATTATTTAGTTCCATAATATTTAACGTGGCGTTGTTGTATTCTTGAGATCTACACAAACAAGTTTAATCACATGTTTATGTCGACTTTGTTGCAAAATACTTAATTATTGACTGTGTTCACAATTATGTGAACATTAACATATTAAAACATCCCACAGTGCTTTGCGTAACCAGAGTAACCAAGCAAAAAATTAATGCCAAACCAAAGCAGACATGAGAACAGATGACCCAGTTAGGTTTGAAGAAGCATGTTAAAGGAAGAGAGAAAGGCAGAAAGCTTACAAGATATTAATAATCATTCTGAAATATGAAGCTTTTATTCTAAATATCATAAGCCATTCATTAATGGTTTATATTTTGACTGCAGCTAATTATGACCGGTGTTTAAAATTACAGTTTTCTTTAGCATTTTTAAAAATGTTTTAGATGTATGATGTCAGCTAGGCTGGTGTGTCTCACGTTAATTAAGAAGAATAGCATTTAATCATTGTTTTAAAGAACGTAGAACTTGATCAAAACGGCAGCACAGTAGTTAGCACTGATGCCTGAGCATGCCAGGGACTTGGGTTCAATTCCTGGCTTGGGTCACTATCTATCTGTATGAGTTTGCACATTCTCCCTGTGTTTGCGTGGGTTTCCTCACACAATCTGAAAGACATGCTGGTTAAGTGCATTGACCCAAACAGACGTCGGAGTGTGGCAACTAGGGGAATTTCACAGTAACTTCATTGCAGTGTTAATGCAAGCCTTAATTGTGACTAATAAATAAGCTTTAACTTTAGAGTTTGCTTTGAAAAACATTTTACTCGGCTACACAGATGTATTTTTACAAACCTGTAAGCACCTTAATGAATGCTGTTCAATGAATAAGCATTCACTTCTTGTATAATTTAAATGCAGATAAAGAAATGCCAAATGATGATCAACTTAACAATGGTTTTATTTTCCCACATTATGTCCAATAAAACAATTTGTTTTTATTAAATCTTTCAGGAGGCTTTCCCTTGGTTCATTAGGTAGCTACATTGTCCAGTTTGTTGCAGAACTGTATGTTTCAGAACGATCTGTGGCTCAATGCCTGCATTAGCAATCTTCAGCTGAAATGGGAATTACTGGGTAGCATTATCATTATCAGGGTGTGGTATCATTTGGCAAAACTGACATTTAGCATCCATCTCCAGATTGTCATGTTTGAGCTTTGACTGGCTTGCTAAGCCATTTCAATGAGCAGTTAAATATTAGTCTGAATTTGGTGACCCATTTCTGTTGAAGTTATTATCTAAAATATTATGTTGCTTCCGTATGGAACATCGACAGTATATAGATTTGAAATAACAGCACAATCAAATGTTCTAATTAGTTTTTACATGTATAAAAAAAACTGATACTATTATCTATACCAACCTGGAGCAGTGTTGCTTCAGATTTTCTCTTTTTTAGTGTTTTTGTAGGAAATCAGATCGGTAATTTTAACAAAACTTCATCAATTTTGGGGTAAATTTTGTATAATTCATAAGGGTTAACTTTTGTCATGCTTGTAGAGTCCTTTGGTTTCGGGCGAGTTTATCATTATCAATTATCATTTGGTTTCACAGGTAAGTGGTAGAGTAAACAATGATTAATTGGCCAAAAGCAAAAGATCTTCATCGACTGGATGAAATTTGGCTGATTAACGGACCTGTATTCACGTAACCCCCTCGTCACCAATGTCCTGTGCTGTTTAATAATAGTTCCTGAGTTATAGACTGAAACTGTATATGGTTGGCAAAGGTAATTAAGAAATTCAATAACTTGAGAGTTTTGATTTCAATACTGAACATAACATAAGAACATAAGAAATAGGAGCAGGAGCAGGCCATCTAGCCCTTCGAGCCTGCCCCGCCATTCAGTAAGATCATAGCTGATCTGAAGTGGATCAGTTCCACTTTCCCGCTCTCTCCCCATAACCCTTAATTCCCTTGTCTGTCAAAAACCTATCTACCCGTGACTTAAGTATATTTAGCGAGGTAGCCTCCACCACTTCAACGGGCAGAGAATTCCAGAGATTCACCACCCTTTGAGTGAAGAAGTTCCTCCTCAACTCTGATCTAAACTGCACCCACCCACCCACCCCCCCCCCCCAACTTATCTTGAGGCTGTGCCCTGTAGTCCCGCTATCCTTTCTAAGCGGGAAGAATCTCTCTATCTCTACCCTACCCATCCCTTTCATTATCTAATACGTCTCTGTAAGATTCCCCCCTCATCCTTCTAAACTCCAACGAGTACAGACCCAGTCTATTTAGTCTCTCTTCATAGTCCAATCCCCTCATCTCCGGTATCAGCCTAGTGAACCTCCTCTGCACTCCCTCCAAGGCCAAAATATCCTTGCGCAAGTGCGACGACCAAAACTGCACACGGTACTCCAGCTGCGGCCTCACCAGTGCCCTGTACAGTTGCAGCAAGACCTCCCTGCTTTTATGTTTTATCCCCCTCACTATAAAGGCCAGCATCCCATTCACCTTCTTGATCACCTGCTGCACCTCCAGACTGGGTTTTTACGACTCATGCACAAGGACCCCCAGGTCCCTCTGCACCGTAGCATGCTGCAGCTTTTCGCCCTTTAAATAGTAATCCCTCCTCCTATTATTTCTGCCCAAGTGGATAACCTCACACTTGCTAACATCGTACTCCATCTGCCAGGTCCTTGCCCACTCGGTCAGCCTATCCAGATCCCTCTGCAGACTTTCCACACCCTCCGCACAATTTGCTTTTCCACTCATCTTTGTGTCATCAGCAAATTTTGTTACCCTACACTCAGCCCCCTCCTCCAGATCATCTATATAAATGGTAAATAGCTGAGGCCCCAGCACCGATCCCTGCGGCACTCCACTAGTCACCAACCACCAATCAGAATAGCACCCATTGATACCAACTCTCTGCCTCCTATTAGGTAACCAATCCTCTATCCACGCTAACACCTTATCCCCAACTCCATGCATCCTAACCTTCTGAAGCAGCCTTTTGTAAGGCACCTTTGTCAAGCGCCTTTTGAAAATCTAGAAGCACCACATCCACCGGCTCCCTTCCGTCCACCGCACTAGTCACATCCTCATAGAAATCCAATAAATTTGTCAAACATGACTTCCCCTTAACGAATCCGTGCTGCGTCCGCTCTATCAAACCATTTCTTTCTAGGTGCCTCGCTATTTGTTCTTTGATGACGGATTCAAGCATTTATCCAACTACAGATGTTAAACTAACCGGCCTATAATTCCCTGCCTTTTGTCTGCTACCTTTTCTAAACAGCGGTGTAACATTAGCCGTTTTCCAATCTTCCGGCACTTCCCCGGAATCCAGCGAATTTTGGTAAATAATCACTAAGGCATCCACTATCACCTCTGCCATTTCCTTCAGAACCCTGGGATGCATTCCATCCGGTCCTGGGGACTTGTCCACCATCAGTCCCATTAGTCTATCAAGCACTACCTCTCTAGTGACAGTAATCACAGTCAGGCCCTCAACTCCTACCATCCTTCTATCTTTAATGTCCAGCAAACTATTTGCGTCCTCCTCCGTGAAGACCGAGGCAAAAAACTTATTTAAGGCTTCAGCCATTTCCTCATCTCCCACCACTAAATCCCCCCTCTCATCCTCTAAGGGTCCAACATTCACTCTAGCCAGCCTCCTCCTCTTTATATATTTGTAAAAACTCTTACTGTCCTTTTTTATATTTAGTGCTAGTTTAGCTTCATAGTCTATCCTTCCTTTCTTTATCAACTTCTTAGTCATTCTTTGTTGATTTTTAAACCTTTCCCAATCCTCTAATCGCCCACTACTTTTAGCCACTCTGAACTAATCAGCTTTTAATTTAATACTCTCCTTTATTTCCTTCGATAACCACGGCTGATTATCCCTTCTCCTACATTCCTTCTTTACTATCGGAATATATCTCTGCTGAGCACCGAAAAAGATCTCCTTAAATACCTTCTACTGTTCCTCAGCTGTCCTACCAACCAATCTGCGCCCCCAATCTACATTTGCCAATTCCTCTCTCATCCTATCGTACTCCCCTCTGTTCAAACAGAGGACACAGGTTCGGGACCCTACTTTCTCATCCTCCATCGGCATCAAAAACTCAACCATACTATGATCGCTCGTCCCAAGAGGATCCCTCTCAATAAGATCCCTAATTCTTCCTGCCTCGTTACACAATACTGAATATTATTCCATCTGAAAAAATAAACCTCACTTAATATTTCCATTTTATCTTGGATCAATGAGGGTTCTTAGCCAGTCTCACCCATTTTCTTTTAGCTACAACCAAGGGGTTAGCTTCAAATGTAGCTTGGAAACTGAGTACTTCCTTCTGCATGGCCTGTCATTTGATATACGAAAGTACCAGTAATGCAGAAAATCACATCTTGGCCGCTTCCTTTCCTATCTATTTTGGTGTCAATGGTGAATTTAGCAACCATACATTCAATCCCTTCGTCCATATCATTGATATTGATTGTAATTAATTGAGGCGCCACTGATCCCAATGGCACTGCACTAGTTGCAGCTTGCCAACCAAAAAGAGAACTCCACATAACTCTGCACTGATTCCTGTTACTAAAGCATCCTTCATCCATTGTAATATGTTACCAACTACACCATGTTCTCCTAATTTTGTTTGTTAACTTTTGAACCAAAGAACAGTGCAGAAAGAGGCCATTCAGATGTGCACTGGCTCTGGGAAAGAGTACCCCACCCAGGCCATCCCCTCTGCCCTATCCCTACTAGGCCATGCATTTACCATGGCTAATTCACCTAACCTGCATATCTTTGTGTGGCATCTTATCAAATTACCTTCAGAAATCCAAGTATACCACATCCACAGCCTCTCCTTATTCCACTTTTCTTGTTATTTTAAACAGAAACAATCTAGTAATTTAGTGAAATAAACTTTTGCTTTCACAAAACCCCATTAACTCTGCCTGATCTTATGATTTTTTTCAAGTATCCTGTTGTCACCAGAAATTTCCCAGTGACAGATGTTAGGCCTGTAATTTTCTGCTTTCTGTCTTCCACCTTTCTTGACTAGTGTGAACTAGGAAATTAGGTAGGTTGGTAGTGGTGCAGTGGCTGATTTTTAAGGGGATATTAATAATTCTCAGCTATGATTTATCCCAGTCAGAAATATTCTAAGAAGGGTGCATCTTCGGCTACCCAATAAAGAAGTTAAGGATTGTATCGTATTTAAAGAAACACTGTACGATCTGTAAAGATATGGTAGGTTTAAAGATTGGCCAGATTTCATAAACCAGGAAAAAATGATGGAAAAGACAACTAACTGAAGAGAGAGTGTGATTTTTGTAAAATATAAAAATATTTTTTAGTTAAATATACCAAAACAAGATTTCCTTGCAAAGTGTATATTGGCTTGATGCCTCTGACAGCAGCATATAAATTAGAGAGAGAGAGCTCTACTTTCTCATCGTGGTTGTCGCAATTGGTGCTGGCACATATCACATAGCCTGTCACAGCAGCACTTGTAAGAATTATTGTTTGTGGAACAATTAACATCAAAGTATTTTGTGCGTAACTCCCATCTAGATATTTGAAACATAATGAGATGCCAGGCAAAGCATCTTTAAGTTTAATTAATTATAGTGTTTAGAACAATGCAGACCTAATTCCTATTTGCATTGTAGCAATATTCTGAGTTGATCATATTTTAAATGTATTCAGTTAATTTTGTTGATACTAACCATTTATTTTAATATTTTACTAGGCCTATGCTTCAGGATGTGATATTGTGATTTTAGCCAGTGATTTTGAAAGACTTCAAATTATCCCTGGGGCTAAACATGGAAATATCCAGGTTGGATGTGTTGATTGTTCCATGCAACAGGGAAAGGTATGTCAAATTGCTTCTAAGTACGTTAAATGCCACTGTGCCTTGTGACAATATATTGCATTATTGTTGACAATGGTCAACTGTTGTCCGAACTCCCAAGACTGTCCTTCACACTGAATCCTTATGTGTTTTGGGCTGTCCATTGCTCTCTTTCATTAACTGATTGGGCTCAAGGAATTACACAATCTACCATTCAATTAGATCAAGGTTCATCTTTCTCTTAACTCCATTTTGCCAGGCTTGGTTCCATAACCCTTGATGCCTTTCTGACAAGTATCAATAAATCTCAGTTTTGAAACGTTTAATTGATCTAGGATCAATAGCTTTTTGAGGAGGGAAAGTTCCAGATTGAGTATTGCTGATAAAAGAGATGTGTTATCAAAGCTTTTCAATTTGCATTCATCAGGACAGTTGCCAGAATGCCAATTTAAGGGCAACAGCAATTTATACAGTAAGTAGAGTCTAGTAGAGGCAGGGCCATTGAGAATAGACCAGGGAACAATTGCCAAATCTTTGTTCAAATTCAAACTAGGCAGGTTGACTCTAGTTATGGCATTGCCATGGGGAATGAACCAGATATGCTCCTTCTGTGCAAAGGACAGGTCGCTGTGTAAATATGTGTCACTTCTAGCATGTACAAATGAATCACAGTGCAAGCCTGACAATCTTAAATTGATGTCTATTCTAATTCTTAGCAAGAATAGGGTTGTTTAATTCTTGTCCAATAATGTTGGACACTGTTTTAGGTTTTGGAAGGCAAGGGATGATTGGGTAGAGTTTATAGTTCACCTGTTGCAAACATCAGAAGGACTGTTTTATATAATCCACCAGTCATTAGAATGTACGGCGTACATACCTGACATCACACTGGCAACGAAATTCGGATATCACATTGCTCATTCATGTGATGGGCAGGACATTTCTTTTTGTTTTATGGAGACTACCACTTGTGTTGCTATTGCAAGATAACAGCCTGAAATGGCTAACTTCACCTGTTTCACAAATTTTTGAGAAACTTTACCTTTCAAGGATAATTTGCAGTAGACTGAATACTCTTTAGGGCTGAAAGTGGTGACCTTGGGCCCATTTGAGTCTGTGCAATATATACAGTGAGCAATGATCTGATGAGGGTAGACACAGTCGTGCAGAATGGCTTTGATGCATCGTATTTAAGCATCAAGTTTGCCCTATTCACAAGGTTGTCCTTAAGGTCCATCTTGTACTGCATGGAACTGTAGAAATCCAACACAGACTAGTGAAAGTGAGCTTGAGTTGTTGAGAACCCAGTGACAGATTTCTCCACCAGCACATTAAAGAAAGGGAGCTCATTTTACTGCTCCATTTCAAAGATGGGTTTGAGCACAAGATGGAGCTCTTTATGAATGGCACAGTGGTTAGTACACTGCTTCACAGCACCAGGGACCCAGGTTTGATTCCCGGCTTGGATTATAGTCAGTGCAGAATCTGCATGTTCTCCCCGTGTCTATGTGGGTTTCCTCCGGATGCTCCAGTTTCTTCCTACAGTCTGAAAGTTATGCATTGGCCACGCTAAATTCTTCCTCAGTGTACCCAAATAGGGCTGAAGTGTGGCGACTAGGGGAATTTCACAGTAACTTAATTGTCGTATTAATGTAAGCCTACTTGTGACACTGATAAATAAACTTTAAACTATACATCATTTGGCTGTTCACAACAGGCAATGAATGTACAGTCTGTCCAACCAGTCCATGTTTAAAAAACTTAAAAAAAAGGTCAAAGTAACGCTCAAGCTATACAAGGTTGTTTGAAACAGAGATGATGTATTTGCCTTTTATTCACTCTAGCTCTGTGGCCTGATAAATGGTGATCATGTAATTGTAGAAATTAGTAATTCAGTATCACTGCTTAAATGTGTTTCCTCCACAGATTGCTGCATCGTATGGAAATTTGATCTGCATTTTTGAACCCATCTCCCTTTTAAATCGGAAAACTAAGCATCCCACAGTAAGTGGAGACAACTTCTGTTTTTATTTTTAAGTGAGAATATTGTCTTGAATGTTGGTATGCGCTTCAAGATTGTTATTAGAATTTGCTTGATAGCTTTTTTTGAATTGGTTTCTTTTGTCAGCAAGTATCAAAACACAGGTTGAAACCCATGTTTGATTCCCTCATTACTGCCAAAGAGGTTGGCTTGCTTTTCAGTCTTTCACTGCTAGGTGTGTTAACTTGGAACTATCTTGATTCCACTTGAATAAATAACTGACGTGTAAAAAAGTTTTGAGCCCTCACTAGGTAGACATGAACAATGACAGCTCTTCAGCAATAGCAGTAACACTTAGCCATAATATGTCAGTGCACTGCAAACCTCTTGGCCCCAAATCTCTCTGATATTTCCTGGAGTTATTTGCTTCAATGCAACCCAAATATATATTCAGGTGAGGTACCAATAACAAGTGTTTAATATTTACTTACAATACTCTTGTCATAAGTGCTAGAATTTCCTCTTCCTCTAAGATAAATCTACCACTAGTGTAGGGAAGCTTGAATCATCTTTGGATGCAGATATCTACAAATTAATGCAACATTACCAGGCTTGGTCATGATCGTTTAATCACAGCCTTAACTCCTTAGCTAGGTTTCTTTGTGTGGGTCCTTAATAAGATTGTGTACTCCTTGAGTTTGATACCATTTTGAAATCCAACTCGCAGATTCATTATAGTCTGAAGGAAGCTCTTTGATTTTGTGCCTGAAAGTTCTAAACTATGAAAAAGAATACAAAAAGATTACCTTGCATTGTGACTTGGTTGTTACTGAAGAAAAGCCAAAAGTGCCTTTCATGCCACCTTAGTGTGGCTGAGGAGGAACATTTCCAAAATGAAATTTGCGTTCGCCATCATGTTGAAGTACTGAAATAAATTAACAGTTGGTAGAGCTTGCACTTAAGAGTCAGTACCTTTTGGAATCTTTTCCACAAAAGCTATGAAAATGCATGTAATGGTACTAGCTTGACTTAGCAGCGAGCCCATGGTTGAAAAAGAATGGAGCAGGATGTTTATCTACAGGAGTACAAGAATATCTCCAGACAAGTATCCAAGTCCAACCCTGATGATATCATTCAACATATTGTTAAAAAATGTCAGATAAGATTGTTGACACAAATTATACTGACTGCTTTCTGTGTTAAGGTGTATGATCTGTTGACTAGAACCAGCTGCCTTGGAAATTTGAGGAAAAAGATGTTAAACTGGAATGTTAGAAAATGTTGACTGTCATTTGAGATTATCTGGATTTGAGATTATCTACAAGCTTGTATGTGCAAGAAGAAATCCTGCACTTCCAATGGATTACAGAATTGTGAATCTGACTTTCGACCCAGCAGTATTTGGTGCTGAATTTCCCCCGTCCTCTAATTTCAATATTATTCTAGTACAGACGTGGAGAATATTGCACTTGATTTGTATTGGAGACTTAAAGTTTCTGTAGGTATCTGTGATTCTTTTAATTGGAGCACATTGTCACTGTTGGGTCTGAATAAGTGGTTATTTACAGAAGTTAAATATAATTTCGTGCAAAGTTGTTCTGGCACACATCGATCTGATGTGCAAATTAAATTGCAATGTCATAAATTCAATGTGCAATATTTCTAATTTGCATTTGTAAATGTTTGAAGATTGGTTATATTTTCTCCATGATTTAATTGTATCTGAAGGTTAGGGAGGTGTCAAATAAACTTGGTATCACTTGTGAAGGCAAAGTCATTTTTTACAACAATCAAATCTGCCAATTTTTATGAATAGAAAATATATAACAGTTTGGAGGTATGCACTTTTAGGTTTTGAATGTCGCATTATGTTGTCAATATTGAATTTGTGTATATTTTTAATAAGGGATAAAGTGAAATAATAAGACAGAGACAGCACCTCCTAAGAACCATTTTATAAATTAAAGCCACTTAACACAAAAGTGCTTTATGTATTGCCATAATTAATTAAGTCTCTTCCTTTGTTGCACAGATCATAATTTTATTGTCAAATTTGAGTGTAATTGTGTTGTGTATGTGCTATCTGTCTACTTAAGACAGTGTAGCTTAGGAGAGTAACCTGACTTCAGTCAATGGAAACAGTGAGTGATCATACCAGAGAAAAGGAGTTCTCTCTCAGGCAGTATTACTTCTGGAGTCATGACATAAACATCTATAGACTGGAACTCTGTTCCACGGCAGTCTAGAGGTGCAAACCTCCTATACCTAAGTTTCTCTTATAAATAAATATCTGTTGCTCCTAACAAAGCCTCAAATCTCTTGACAATGCTAAGCTACAACATAGTTTGTTTTGGCAAATGTTGTCACAGGTTGAATATTACAAGCACAAAAAATGCTGGAAAATCTCAGCAGGTCTGACAGTAATTATAGAGAGAATAGAGCTAACATTTTGAATTTGGATGACCCTTCATCAGAGCTCTTGGCTCTTTAGCCCTGACCGAGGGTCAACCTCACAATGTTGGCTTGATTCTCTCTTCACAGATGTTATCAGACCTGCTGAGATTCTCCAGCATCTGCAGTATTTTGCTTTTATATTTAAATATTACAAAGTACAGCTAACTTATCAAACAATCAATTAGAGGGGTTCATTAAGGACCATACAGCTCTGCCCACAACATTTAAGTAGCTTTAAGGTTTTCAATATTAAATTATTTTCTTATTTAATTGATTACTAATGTTGAAATGTGTTTTAACAAGAACTTTTAAACCCATTTGAGTCATTGCACCTTTTTATATTTTCTTTATACCTGTTCACAACAGCTAAATTATCAATGGCAGAAGAGTGGTCAATTTGCACTGGAGTCAATGGTACATAACTTAGCATGGGATCCACAAGGTAAGAAAATATATGTAATAGTTGTAGATTAGAAGCCTGTTTTCTGAATGACTAGAATGTTAGAAAAGTCACCAAATTACAGTTAATGAGATCCTGCTGATGTGTAAAATGATTTTCCCCAGTCACTGGTCCAAAACAAAATTTGCTGATTTTGTGTTGGGACAGTAGCAGTGAAACTATGTCAATGTCATTGAGTCTTTTCACCCCCTGTTGTTAAGGTTATCTACAAGTTAATTGAGTATAATAAAAAAAAATACATTTTCATCACAGTTAGCCAAATGCCTTGGTTTGGATTTTTGTAGCAGTTTAAACTGCCAGGAGGAAGCTTATTTGATAACTATTTCTGGCAGTTAAATAGCTTATTTAGCATAGTAAAACATATAAGTTGATTCACAAGAACTTAAACAAAATTGACCTTTGAGCCATATAGGTGAAATTAGGGTGGATCATAAAACAGACCAAAACGTTGATTAAAAAGGAATAAACAAAATGAGAGTAAATATCTAAGAATATAAAAATGGGTTGTAAGAGCTTTTATAAGTATACAGAAAGGAGGAGAATAACAGGGACAGGAAAAAGTATCAATAGGAATGAGGAAATTGCAGAGAAATTGAACAAATATTTTGTCTATCTTCCACCAGTAAAAGACAGAAATTACTTGTTAGAAGTAAAGGGTAACCAAGGAACCAATAAGAATATGGAATCTAAGGTAATTAATATCAGAAGAGTAAAAGTATTGCAGAGCTTTAAGGGATTAAAAACCCTAGGACCCAATAACCAATATTTTAGTGTGCTAAAGGCTGTAGTGCTGGTGGGTGCGCCGGGTATGATTTTTCAAAATTCCCTGGAGTTTAGAAAAATGAGAGATGATCTCATTGAAACATTCAGAATTCTGAAGGACAGTCAGAGATTTAAACAAGAAATTCTGAAACTTTGGGCCCAGGAAACTAGAGGAATGACCACTAATGATGGCTTGATTTAAAATTGGGGATATTCGAGGCCAGAATTGGAGAAGTTCAGAATTTTCATTGGGCTCAAGTTTACGTAGAATGGAAGATAGGAAATTGGTCAGAAGAAAATAGGAATAGTCAAGTCTCATGGTAATAAAGGCATTAATAAGGGTTTCAGCAACCGATAAGCTAAGACAGAGATGAAGTTCGGCGATGTTGCAGAGGTGACAGTACATTGTCTTGTTAATGGAGTTGGTGATATGTTGTCAGAAGGATTAGCCTGGGTGATTGGTTCTCAAAAGGATTACTCAGCATGATAGGTTATCAGAAGGATTACTGAACACGTTAGATTGTCAGAAGGATTACTTGGGGTTACATATAAAATCAAGGGTGTGAATACGCCTTAGACAGTTAACAGGGAGAGTGGTGCAATCAGTAGTTGGGGAGTGAAGTTTGTGACAAGGACTGAAGACAGTGACCTTGTTCTTCCCAGTAATTAATTGGAGCAAATTTCTACTCATCCAGCAGTGAATGGTGGATAAGCAATCTTTATCACTTAAAAATCGGTGGGATTGAGACAAGTGGTGATGAGATAGACCTGAGTGTTGTCAGTGTGCCTGAGAAACCTGATGTGTTTTTGGATGGTATTACCAAGGCGCAGCCTACATATGAAAAGTGGGTGGTGATACATAGATCCGAGGTTTGGCACTTGGATGAAAGCCATTGTAAGTAACTCTCCGCCATGACAGAGTGTAGTACCACCTAGCTCGATGATAGAGAGGGATTGGAGGAAGATGGCGTGATCAGCCATTTCAAAGAGTGCAAGCAAGTTGAGAAGAATGTGGAAGCATGTTTTCCTGTAGTTAGTTGCATGTGTAATTTGTGGCTTGATAAAAGTCAGCTGAGTACTGTGGTGTGGGGAGAAGGTGTGTAATTTGAATGGAAGGATTCAAACATGGAGTTGAAAGAAAAATGGACATGAATTTGGGAGGCAACAATATCTTTGAGCAGTTTGGAGAGGAAAGGAAAGTTGAAAATCTTGCAATAATTTTCAAAGATAGGGTCAAAGTTGGGGTTTTTGACAAGGAAGGTGTTGGGCGCAGGTTGAGAGATGGGGGATGATGGTCCCAGAAGGAAAGTAACCTCAGCTAACATGACAGCCAGGAAAGCAAGCTGAGTGGTTAGAAATTTGTGCATATACGGTTGGGGGAACAGGAAGTTGAGTATCTGAGCAAAATAAGCTCTCAAAGGGTTTGAGAAGTGATCGAGAAACAAGCGAAAAATACAATTTCTGGGCCAGTGCAAGGGGTCCCATGGGTAGAAGAAAGGTATAAATTGGAGGTAGCGGAATGGATGTTCTCAATCTTAAGGACAAAGAATTCTATTAATTCATTACACTTGTTGGATGTGGTGGAGGAGATGAGAAAAAAGGAGTTTGAGTTTTGTTATGGCAGAAAAGAAGCTGGAGGTTACCTTTTGCATTCTTTGGATAGATTATTGATGTATAATCAGCTGTGATTTTCATGTTTTCAAGATGTCAAGAAAGCTCATTTCATTGTTAAACTTTGAAGTAGGATCTAACTTAAGTTGACCAACAAAATTAGCATTACCCTTGCAGTTTTCAGTTTTTCAAATTTATTCTTCCCTCCTTTGAAGAAGGACAAAGAATCAAAGATCATGATCTATGATTCTTTGTCCCTTAATGTTCTTTTCTCTACATCTTGTCGCTCCCATATTCATAGAACATAGAACAATACAGCACAGAACAGGCCCTTCGGCCCACGATGTTGCGCCGACCAGTTAAAAAAACAATGACCCTCTAACCTAAACCAAACCCTTTCCGTCCATAAACCTATCCACGGATCTCTTAAACGCCCCCAAACTAGGCGCATTTACAACTGCAGCAGGCAGGGCATTCCAATCCCTCACCACCCTCTGGGTAAAGAACCTACCCCTGACATCCGTCCTATAACTACCACCCCTTAATTTAAAGCTATGTCCCCTCGTGCTAGCTTTCTCCATCCGAGGAAAAAGGCTATCACTGTCCACCCTATCCAAACCTGTAATCATCTTATATGTTTCAATAAGGTCCCCTCTTAGCTGCCTTCTTTCTAACGAAAACAATCTCAAATCCCTCAGTCTCTCCTCATAGGACCTCCCCTCCATACCAGGCAACATCCTGGTAAACCTCCTCTGCACCCTCTCCAACGCCTCCACATCCTTCCTATAATGTGGGGACCAGAACTGCACACAATACTCCAAGTGCGGCCGCACCAGAGTTTTGTACAGTTCATATTCAGCTTTCCTCTTTTCATAAGTGTTTTCTATTTTCACACTTTTCCTTTCTTCATTCTCTCTTACTGTTTTCCCTTTCTTCCTTTGTTTGCTTTTTTCTGCCTTTCTTCCCTTTTTGCTGGATTCTTTCTTTTGTTTCATTCTTTTATTTCCTCCTTTACTTTATTCCTTCTTCCCTCCCCTTCCCTCCTTCCCCTCTTCAATTTTTGTTCTTCTGCTTTTAAATTTTCGTAGCATCCACACAATTTTCCAACCATGACAAAGCTGGTACATTTTTATGCTTCAACTCTTTTACGGTCCACTGAGGTATGTGTCAAAAGCTATAAGTGAACGCTTGCACTTTGTCTTGCATTCCTTCACATTTAGTAAATCGGCAAGCTAAGAGCAGATAATCTTGCCCATAAGTTATCAGTTGATCAAATTCCATTGAAATTGCACCACCATTCTGTGATACAATGCTTGGACAAACCAGTGGTAACACAACAAAGGGTGTATCTGTTTTGTTGTCGAACATTTCAGCAGGACTGCATTGAGATCAACTTGGATGAGAACTGAAGAATAAAAATCATTAACGTAACAAACATTTTCCATTCTAGGAATTCGTCTCTTGACGGGTTCCAATTCTTTACAGCTTTGGTCGAATGGAAATCTGGAAATTAATATTAATGAAGAGGAAACTGCAGATGAAACAGATCCAAATAAAGTTGCTGATTGGAGATGCATCTGGGAGTCTAAGTAAGGGAGCATTATAGCTTTTGTTATGAACTGGATGCAAGTTTTGTTTTCAAGATTTTGGTTCCAAGTTGTCACCTGGTGAAAAACACACTGTAAAATGTAAAATAGTTCTTAGGAAATGAATGTCATAGTTAAATTTTAAATCCACATTGAACAGTTCAATGCTTACATAGAATATGATAATATAGGAGGCTTTTCAACCTATTGTGCCTGTGATGGCTTTTGGTAGAGCAGTCCCAATTAATCCCACTCCCTTGTTCTTCCTCTGTGGTCCAATATTTATTTCATTTTAAGTTAAATAATCAATTTTCTTTTTGGCATGTTGCTTTGAATCTTTCAGGCAGTGTGTTCTGGAGCGTAATAACTCACTGTGTTTTAAGGACAGGTATTTCCTCGTGTCACCTGCAATTCTTCTGCTGATTATTTTAAATGTGTTTGTTAGCCCTTCAAACATTGAAAACCATTTCTCTTCACTTAATTTACCTGAAAACTTCATGATTTTTAAACACCAGTATCAACTCTCCCCTTAGCTTGCTATGCTCTAAGGAAAACAAACTCAAATTCTTGAATCTACCATGAAACTATCATCCTTTATCCTTGGAATCAATGTAGTAAGTCTCATCTGCACCTGCTCCAAAGCCTTCAGTTCCTTCCCAAAATACTAAAGCTGGGGCCCGTAGAGTGTTTGATACAGTTTTGAAGTAATTTCCTGACTTTTATATTCTTTACACCTTTTATTTATAAGGCCTGACAGTCCTTTATGCTGTATGAATTGCTTTGTTATTGTATGCTGCCATCTTCAAAGATGTGTGTACAAACACACACAACTTCTGAAAAGTCAGTCATTTCTTGAAATTTTTATGCTTATTCACGCTGGATAGAATGAGTTACAAAAGCAAAGTTATGTAATTTCTAATAAATGCCGTGGGAAGAACTGAATGTCAGGAAGGTTTGTTAAATTTTAAAGAGAGTAAAATACAGTATTGATGTTGAACCTGTACTCAAGCATCAAATTTAAACCAAGTTGTTTTCAGAGAAGGTACATTGCGACTGGTACAAAATGTCATAACACTGTGCAAATATAAAAATATTACACCACAAAGTAATTAATTCCGAATGGTTCACTGAGTTACCTAATAAAATAATGTCTGCCAGTGTGTTTAGAGTGCCATATTGTCAGATTTGTGCCCAATTTTTTTAACCAATCTCTGCCTCATGTCTCAATCTAATTTTCTGAGCCACTAATGCCATTATTTCTAGTTCCCTCCTGTACTTGCATTACGAGGCTCTTGGGAGTATTGGCAGTGGTGTATGTGCCAAAACTAGCAATTTTTAAGTTTTTATATAATCTAATGTTGTTTCATTCTTGTTCTGTAAGTTGTCTTTATTTTTGTGCACAGCTTTCTGATATCCTGTACACTTTAGCAGCCTATGTATTGTACAAGTTAAATTTATGGAATTAAATGCTAGCAATGCTAAGCTGTGCAAATATTAAATTTTGCATGTGGCATGTATTTCCTGTCTTGTGTAGGACTGCTCTGCACTACCCTGTGATCCATTAAATTCAGTGACAAAAAGATGCATGGAGGAATAGGTTCATAGAATGTTTATATCCTGCATTAGTAATAAAGCATACTTAATTACCAAACATTATATTTAAGTGAACCTGCTTCATTCTTTACTTGTGCATGTGCACATGCACATAAAAGCTCTCTGCTATTAACATGTAATTATGATTTAGGTTACTAAGCACAAGACTGCTGAATATTTTGGTTCAGTTTCAGTACCTCTGTATTTTCGTAAGGAAACAATTTTTGAAGGAAGTAAATATATTCAACTTCAGATTGGAATTCATCAGGAGGTGGAAAGTCCTATAACTGCCTTGAGAATTTAAGATTGGTAGACTCATTATAGAATGAAGGAAGACCATTGGCTCATGAGTCCATGCAGACTCTACAGAGCAATCCAGTTAGTCACATTCCTCTGCTCTATCTCTGTTAACTTGCGAGTTATTTCCTTCAATTTCCCATCCAATTTCCTTTCGAAATCACTGATTATCTCTGCTTCCACCTTCCTCATGGGCAGTGTTCAAGTCATCACCACTCTGCTTAAAAAAGTTTTTCCTCGCGTCCTCCCTGCATCTCTTGGCAAAAACCTGAATTTACTTGCTCATAATTGTACATAACCAAATAGGAATAACTTTTCTTTGTCAACCTTATTTAAACCTGTCATAATCTGGTACAGTTTTATCAAATCTCCCTCAACTTCCTTTGCTCCAAGAACAACCTCAGTTTAAGAACATAAGAATAAGGAGGAGAAGTAGACCATATGGTCTGTCAAGCCTAATCCACCATTTGATATAATCATTGTGACATAATGGTTAGCACTGCTGCCTCATAGATCCAGGGATTTGCGTTCAATTCTGGCCTCTGTTGAGCATGGTAAATATGACGGGCTACGGGAATAGGCCCTAGGTGGGATTGTTGTCAGTGCAGGTTCAATGGGCCGAATGACCCCCCTTCTGCACTATAAGGATTCTATGATTCAGTTACTGACTTTTGGTTTCAACTTCACCTTCTTGCCCATTCCCAATATCCACCAATTCTTTGAGAGACCAAACATCTGTCTATTTCGATCTTAAATATATTCAATACACTCTCTGGGGCAAAGAGATTCAAAGGTTTACAGTTTTTTGAGTGAAGATATTTTTCCTCATTTCAGTCCTAAATGGGGAGAGTTATACAACAAAGATCTAGGGATACAGGTTCATAGCTCCTTGATTGTGGAGCCACATGTGAACAGGATGGTGGGGCATTTGGCATGTTTGATTTCATTGGTCAGAACATTGAATACAGGAGTTGTTTCGTCTTGTAAAAGTTGTACAAAGACATTGGTAAGGCCACACTTGGAATACTGCTTACAGTTCTGATCACCCTATTATAGAACTATTAAACTAGAAAGAGCACAGAAAAGATTTACTCGGATGCTACTGGGACTCGATGGTTTGAGTTATAAGGAGAGACTGGATAGACTGGGACTTTTTCCTCTGGAGCATAGGAGGACAAGCAGTGATTTTATAAGTCTATAAAATAATCAACATCTTTTTCCAAAGATAGGGGAGTCCAAAGCTAGAGCGTATAGGTTTAAGGTGAGAGGGGAGAGATACAGAACGGTCCAGAGGGGCAATTTTTTCACAGATGGTAGTGCATGTTTGGAATGAGCTGCCGGAGGTAGTAGTAGAGGCAGGTACAATTTTGTCTTTTAAAAAACATTTAGACAGTTATGTGGGTGAGATGGATATAGAGAGATGTGGGCCAAACTTGGGCAATTGGGACTAACTTAATGGTTAAAACTGGGCGGCATGAACAAGTTAGGCCAAAGCGCCTGTTTCCATGCTGTAAACCTCTTCATGACTTTAAGAGGTGAAAGGGGTAAGAAACCGATTACCATAATCACCATCATCAGGGAAAGACAACTGGGAAAACTATCAGAACGAAAGGCTGACAAGTCCCGAGGACCTTGTGGCCTGCTTTCTAAAAGAAGTGGCTGAAGAGATGGGGCATTAGTTATAATTATCCAAAATTGCGTAAATTCTGGAAGGAAAAATTCTGAATGTAACAATCTTTTTCAAGAAAGGAGGGAGGTAGACAGCAGGAAGCTGTAGAGCAGTTAACTTACATCCATCATGGGGAAATTACTTGGATCCATTATTAAGGCGGTTATTACCAGGATACTTAGAAATCGTAATGGCCATAATTTCCAAGCTCCCCAGTGTCACATTTTGGGGGTGGCCCAAAGATGCAACAGACAAATACCTCTTGGAATTTTCTGTGTTCTGTGCTGCGAACTAACTGGAAATGTGATCTATGTTGTAAAATTTGGATGGTTCTGTCAGGGTGACTCCAATAGTTACTCTGAGAAAGTTAGAATTAAAACCTCTTTTAACTTCTGGCTATGTATTCTAAATGTGCAGACCTACATCCCTGCCACCACCTACCCACCACCACTCCCCCCCTCCCCACACACAACCAGACAAACTGCCCCGCCCTGCCTTAACCCCAAAATGTGGACCCTTCCCCTCCCTGCTTCCAACATGTCCATCCCCTCTCCAGACCTGACCTGAGCCTCTGGCCTCCAACTCCCATCCTCCATCCAGACCTAATTTACAACCCTCCCTGACCTCACTGAAACTGTCAGATCTGAACTGTACTAGGGTTTGTGAGGAATCTTTCAATGCAGGTCTCAAACACCTCCAACCATTGGAAATTTCAGCAATTTTCAAGAGTAAAGTACGTACCCTTTTAAATTCTTATAGTTCCTGCAGACTAACTAGCTCTTTCCAAAGCCAGTCAGAGGTTATGGCCCAATGCGATTTGACAGAGTCAGCATAGCTTTGTGAATGGGAACTCATAATTAATTTACTGGAGTTATTTTAAGAAGTAACAAGCAATTTGATAAGTGGAATTGGTAGATGTGATGTTCTTGGACTTCCAAAAGGCATTTTGTAAAATGCTATATCAAAAGTTGCAACACAAAATAACAGCTCATGGCTAACATGGTAACATACCATGTATGTAAGTAGGTAACACACTAGCAAGGATAGAGTATTGATTAGCTGACAGGAAACAGAGTTGGATAAATGGGTCATTTTTGGGTTGACAAGCTGTAATCAGTGAGTGCCACCAGGGGTGTTTTGGGACCTAAAAGTTTTACAATTATGTCATTAAGTTGGAGGAGGGGACCAAATGTATGGTAGCTAAATTTGCTGATGATCCAAGGTGGGTAGAAAAGTAAGTTGTCAAGAGGAGGTTAAGGTTCCACAAAGTGGGTAGCTGGTTAAAATTTGAGAGATGTAGTATAACGTGGCACAACGTGAACTTGTCCACTGTAGCAAGTAGAATAGAAAAGCAGTGTATACTTTTAAAATCAAGAGGTTGTAGAACTTGGTGGTGTAGAGAGATTTGGGTATTCTGGTACATAAATCACTAATAGTTAGTATGCAGGAATAGCAGGTGTTTAGGAGGGCAAATGAAACATTGGAAATTATTGCGAGGGGTGTAGAGTATAGAAATAGGGAAGTTTTAATGCAACCGTACACAATACTGGTGAGACCACATCTGGAATAGTGTGTTTTAGTCTCAATGGGGAAAAAAAATGATATAATTGCATTGGAAGCAGTTTAGAGGACAATCATTGGACTCAGTCCTAGAATGAAGAATATGTGAACAAGTTGGTGCTAATCCCAATCGAGTTTAGGAAAATGAAAGGTGATCTTACTGAAACATGTATAAGATTCTGAAGAGACTTGATTGGATGGATAATGGGAGGATGTTTCCTCTTGTGGAGAAGGCTAGAACTAGGACGCACAGGTTAAAAGTAAGAGGTCTCCCTTTTAAGACAGATGAGAATTTTTTCTCATAGGCTCACTAGTCTGTGGAATTCTGTTTCCCAGAAAGCAGTGGAGGCTGGATCATTAAAGTTATTCAAGACTGAGTTGCATAGATTTTCATGGAAAAGGAAGTCAAGGGTGATAGGGGGTAGACAGGAAAGAGGAGTTCAGACCAAAATCAGATCAACCATGATCTTATCAAATGGTGTACATTTGCTCTTGAACCCTATGTTCAGTGCAGAATCTAAACTAGATAGTGTAAGTTGAATATTCAGATGGATTCTGAACCATATACAGATGTGGAAATGAAGATGGATTGGAAGATCAGATTGAGAGATTGTTGCTAGATTCCAAGACAGTCCCCTAATAATCATAAATTAGTACACCAAATAATACTACAAAACAAGTTGATGGTTGGTAGAGACTAGGAGGAAAGCTTATGGACAAACTGAAATTTAGAAGATGGATGAAAAGCAGTCAGCAGGTTATTATAATTTCAAATTTAGAGGTCGTAAAGACATGCTGAATCGCAACCAAAGGTGGGGTGAGAAAATAAGCAATCGCTTTAATGAGTATTTGAGGCTCTAAGCTCAGTTCATGGTCAAATAGGCTATCAAGGTTGCAAATATTCTCATTCAGCCTGAACAGTGGTCATGGAAGTGGGTGATTAGTTATGGCAAAGGTACAGAGATTTTAGCGGGGCTCAAAAGGAAGGCTCCAGTCTTTCTAATGTTTGAATCAGGAGAAAGATCTTTGATATGTAATTTTACACGTGGAAGTCAACTTCTTGTGTGCAGATGAGACCACAAAGCCTTTAATAGCCTTTAGATAAAAAGAAGGAAGCTGCGAAGGACAGAACTTTTAGGAACCTTGGAGGAAATGGTGTGCAGAGCATTGTTGGAGGTGGTCAGGCAACAAATAAATTACAATAGTGGAGCCAAGTTAGGCCAGCTCCATTTAGCTGAATGGGATAAATGTATTGATTGATAATAGTGTGGTTTACTGAAAGGAAAAAAATGAGATGAGGAAGAATAATGCACTTCTGTCGTCATAGTGCATCTTTTTGTGCCATTGCTATAGTGAAACAGAATGAACCAGAGATGAAAATCTGATCATATCAATTCAAAATCTGATTTGGGAGACATCAGCAAGTTCTCGATTTGATTAGGGGTGTGGAGGTTCCAGCTGGGCAACAGCTTGCAAGAATGAAAGTGTTAGGAGTCAGTTTTTGAGGATATAGGTAATAACAGCAATTTTGTAGTGAGAGGACAGTTTCTAAGAAGAAAGATGCAGTTATTAAGATGGCCAGAATCTTATGGATAAGATGAATTGGATGAGCGTGTTTGGGAAGAAAAACTGGAGACACATTTGAGTTCAGAGTTGGGCAGCTGGGAATCTTAAAGGAAGATTAGGCTTAGACAAAAAGTGCAGCAGTGGGGTGCTGGAATAGAGCCCTGGACATTGTCACTCTCCATCTTAAATGGTGAAGTCCATAATCTCATCCAGCTCATTGGTGGGAATGATAGGGAAGAGAGGATGTTAAGGAGATGATGTAGGGAAGAAAAGTAGTTGGGGATAGCCTTGTTCTCCAGGATGGTCTTAGGGTAGCAAGCATTTTTGGTAGGAAATTGAAATCCAGTAATGCTTCTGGTCTTAAATCCTTTGACTTACTCTGAAAATCAATACAGGATGTCTACTAGTACATATATTTATCTTGTGTCCAGTGCCTATCAAACTTCTATTTTGCAATATCTCTGCATATAAAATATTTTGGATTTAAATAGAAATGCTGGAAGTATAATAGAGATATTGTTAGAAATGGTATTGGAACGCGACCACCATTCTCATGACTCCAAATAAATTCCGTGTATCGTCCAAAGCTTTTGAAGCTTGCGGTTGCCATCAGAGTGCATGTTATTTTTGCTTTCTCCAATCGAAGTGTTCTGATCCAGTTGATGGCAATTGCTATTCAAACAAAATCCCAAAGGGAAGCTTGGTCCATGTATCAAAACTCCTTTTCTTTGTATTCTAAACATGAGAAAATAAGTTTACCGAATTCATAAATCCATAATTCCAGTAACACTTCAGGTTTTTAAATGGTAAGTTGAAACATTTATTAACAAAAGAAAAATTGCGCAAAATAACATTTAAAATATTAAAATTGTCTTGCTGAACATTATACCAACAAGACTTCCTACTTGGTCAAACTCAAATGAACACCCACCAGACAATAAGCCCTTATAATATGTAACTATAAAAATTCCAGTAATATTACCCCCAAGGCAAAGCTATTGTCACTTCAGTGAGACATATCACACAATATCTCACTTCTTACCTCTAGTCTGTTGTGGATCTTCAAAATTTCACACACCAGGCTGTATTTTGCTGCCTCAAGATTTTCCTAACTGAATTGGCTGGCTAATTTAAAACTGATCTTTTCCATCCTAGAGCTGTTGCTTGCAGGTCCTGCACACAACCAACCCCCCGGGAGAGTTCAGATGGCCGTTTTCAACATCTCTCTTAAAGTATTCTTTTTTTCTCTCATCTGATTCCAATGTCCTTTGTCCCTCTCCGAAACATAACTTTGCCAGAATATAAAAATATTTCATGTTCTCCTTATTACTCGGCCCCTTCCCCTTTTCAGGTCAAATAAAGTGTTGTAACCTTACCTTTATTTGTGACATTTTCGAAATTGTTGACTCTTTAACTCCCCTTTGCAATTTAACAGCTTAAACTCCAAACACTCACTCATCTAATGCAAATTTCTTTCACTGCTTATTATAGAAATTTACCGTGCCACCCTTACTTTAAATGCATGCCTTTAACACCTGCATTCCTTTGAACTATATAAGGCCACATTTGGAATACTGTGTGCAGTTCTGGTCACTATTATAGAAAGAATATTATTAAACTGGAAAGAGTGCAGAAAAGATTTGTTAGGATGCTACTGGGACTTGATGGTTTGAGTTATAAGGAGATGCTGGATAGACTGGGACTTTTTCTCTGGAGCGTAGGAGGCTGAGGGGTGATCTTATTGAGGTCTATAAAATAATGAGGGACACCAATCAGCTAGATTTTTCCAAAGGTAGGAGAGTCAAAAACCAGAGGGCATAGGTTTAAGGTGAGAGGGGAGAGATACAAAAGTGTCCAAAGGGACAATTTTTTCACACAGGGTGATGAGTGTCTGGAACAAGCTGCCAGAGGTGGTGGTAGAGGTAGGTACAATTTTGTCTTTTAAAAAGCATTTAGATAGTTATATGGATACAATGGGTATAGAGGGATATGGGCCAAATGTGGACAATTGGGATTAGCTTAGGGGCTTTTTTTAAAAAAAAAAGGAGGCATGGACAAGTTGGGCCAAAGGGCCTGTTTCTATGCTGTAAACCTCTATGACTCTGTTTTGTACACACTCAATCTCGAGCTTAATGAAATTATGTGTATAAACACAAACACGCACACAAGGATGCTTCACAGAATAACACACTAAGCCACCAACATATTAAAACTAATACCATCTCTTGTCACACAAGGGGGAAATATCTCCTGTTTACTGCCATACAGTGTCCAGTCTATTGCCAGAGAAATAGCCAATTGGCATGTATGTATGACTCAAGTTTCAGGAGAAAAATAAAAGAGCGGAAGAACTCTTTGTCTTGCAGAAAGTCAAATTGATTCATTTTCTGAAACAAAGATAATTATCTCCAATTATTGCTTTCATTCAGTGATGACAGTAATAGTCTCTTGCAGTATTATTTGTTTCCAAGTCTTGGTAACTAGCATTTAAATGAATTAGATACATGTTTGCCATTTGAATTTCCTACTTCTATTGCTTTCTTTTTAAGTTGTCACTGAGGAAGTACAAAAAGGAGGATAATGAAACACTGAATAAACCTACCATCTTTTGTGGTATTGAGGCATATAAATCAGGCAGTTAAAGATTAAAACTCTGCTTTACGCTGAGTTAGCTGATCACAATTAGTTTGACAGGAAGATAACACAGGGGGCCTTGATGTCACTTAAGAAGCACAGAGGAAAATTGCTCCCAATTGTAAGCCTGCTGAAAATTGGGTTGTATGAATAATACTTGAGAACAGGATTGTGCTTGTGTGAAATGTCTCATGATGCCAGTAATGTTAACTCCACAGGCTGAAATATTAAGTGTTACTTTGATAAAAAACTAGAGGGTTTTCATTAGCTGAAAATATGTGCTGCAGCATGTGACACCACCTTCAGTCAGGGAGGTGAGAAAATAGGGGGAAATGCGTAAAATTAATGCTGTTTACTCAGCAGGACAAATCAAATTCAGATATATCTATTAAATTTAGTAAACCTGCAGAGAGGTTTTCAAATGTCAACTGATTACCCAAATGACCTGTTTTACTTGCCAAATGTTCTGTGGAATATGTAGGTGTGAAACATTTTTTGTCCGATTTAGTGTACTACTATGGGGTGGCATAGGGGTTCACACTGCTGCCAAACTGCCAGGGACCTGGGTTCGAATGCTTCAATCACTGTCTGCATATTCTTCTTGTGTCTGCGTGGGTTACCTCCGGGTACACCAGTTTCCTCCCACAGTCTGAAAGATGTGTTGGTTAGGAGCGTTTGCCATGCTAAATTCTCCCACAGTGTACCCAAACTGGTGCCCGAGTGTGGCAACTAGGGGATTTTAACAGTAACTTTGCACTGTTAATGTAAGCCTAATTGTAACAGTGATAAATAAACTATTTATCATAGGACAACAAATGGAAGTGAGAATGTAATTTCATTTGCCTATGGTGCTGTTTTTATTTGTGTTGTAGTGTTTTTGTTTTATTTTTTGTTTCCGCCTTTTTTTCCTCTTCCCAGGCACATTTAAATTGAGTTTTGAAATTTTAGGTTAAGGAAAACAGTTTGGACTTGGGTGTTAGCTTTTGCGTTGGTGTGATATATCTAAGAACGTTGATTTGTTTTTGCAGAACTGCATCTCCAATCCATCTATTAAAGGTGTCTCCAGATGGTGAATTCTTTGCAACAGTGGGAAAGGTATTTGTATTTATCTTGTTGGCTGAGAGAGAACACAGACCTAATATTTAATATGCCTTGAGGGTGGTTCGCTTGATTTCATTTCAAACAAAATGACTATTATAAGTATTCCAAGATGCTCATGAAGTTGAAATTGTTGATTTCAGCAGTCACAAATTAAGCAACAATGTTTTTGTATAATAACGTTAGCTGTTAATCACTCACTTTTTGCACAAACTGAGAATGAAAGTTACTAGAATTTTCTCCTAACCGGGAATTATGTACGGTTCATTTAATCTTGTTTAAATATCATAATTATGAAGTGGGTGTAGATTCCCCCCCCCCCCCCCCCCCTCAAATAACTAACACTCCACTCAGCGGTACCTTGCCTCATAATCTGTACAAGTGTGCATGAAGTGGTGCGATCTGCTTTTCAGCAACTTTTAGTGGTTAAATCAAAATAACTCCCTAACATGCACTCTAAAGCCAACAAGTAACTATTTATCTAACTGACAGTGAACAAGTTAACTAAGCTATTAACAAGACAAATAAAACATGATTCTAATGGAATGCTGTTCAGATAAATACAATCCCCACGTAATTACAAAAAAAAGTCACTCTCTAAATTACAACCAGGTTTTTTGTCTTCAGAATATTCTGGGCCTTCTCTGTTGATTCTTTCTCTTTTAGTACCTTCACTATCAAGATGGTGTTTTCTCTTAAGACATAAATGAAGCTAAGAGCTGACTAACAGCTATTACTTTGGCAGTTGCGCTGTTTTTGTCCCACTGCTCTCTTTTTATATCTTTGATGACATATCAATATCCCTCACAATAGAATTGGCCCTCAGTTGCCAAAACAATCAAATTTAAATTTAATCAGTTTTTGGTATCTAAGTGCCTAATTCAAATTGATTAACTGAATTTTAAACAAAAATCATACAGCCAGAAAACCTGTTGCCTTGGTAGCCCTGCTGCTTAGCCTTCTGATACAAATATTTCATTTTTACCACCCTGTATGTACTTTGCATTTCTAAGCACAGAAAATGCACCACCTTTTTTAAAGGGGCCATGCAATACTTTTACAACTTTACAAACACCAATCTATAATTACTCTACTCAACTTTGCAACAATATTAAAGGAAAGATGTGACTGACAAAACAGTCAACTGAATAAAATCCTGCTGGTCAATTGTTGCAAACAAAAAAAATGTAATAGTTTCATTATAAATTAATTTGCATTTTTTTGCTTCTTACTATCGTAGCAGATCTCATGTTGCTCTTTCAACTTTTAGTTATTCTCATAAATAATGTTGAATAGTATCATGGCTTAAAAAGGAACAACTTGATGTCTGCTAAGATAAAAATAGTTTTAAAAACCCTTTGAACTGAGTGCTGAGTTTCTTAGAAGAAGATATATTTAAGTTTGACAATTAAAGTGATAAACCTTGAACAAGTTTCAACTGTTTTCTGTTTCTTAAAAAAAAAAATGATGACAAAGTATTTTTAATCAAATATTTCATTTTGAGCACTTGTTAACTAATTGGCCAAAATCTGCCCGTGTCCTGACCACCAATGGTGGGATACAAGTTGGGAGACGTACATCAGGACCCTGTAGAAGTGCTGATTCTCGTGCAGAAATTGTACAGGAACTTAGGACTTTTGATTTGCTAATGTCTGCTGCCCTCCGTGAATATCTTGACGTTGAGGCAGAAATGTGGATGTTTACACTGGAACTGTTATGTTGGTTAATACCCAGTCTAACTCAGTAATTAGCTGGGGCAAGCAAAACAGGATCACAACTGACTAACCAACTATGCCCTTGACCACCCAATCAACGTCCCCTCCTGATTACCCAGTCAACTACCATCTCTTCTTGACCTGTCTACCCCCCCCCCCCCCGACCATCCAATTGCCTTTCCAAATCCTTACCTCTCAACAAAACACCCAATCACCACCTCCAATCCAACTACCCATCTGACCACTTCCTCCAAACCTACTACTGTTCCCACCACACCACCCCCACCACCCCCCCCCCAACTACCACCCTACTACCTGACTACTACCCTCCCAGACCATCCAACTACCGCTCACCTGCCTGACTGCTTTTTCATTACCATCCACCGTACCCACCTCACACAACACATCAATCCACTCACTAACCCACCGAAAGTCAGTGATTATAGTGATGTCATTGAATCTTAAGGGAAGATACTTAGATCCTCTACGTTCATTGCCTGGCACATATTGTTATATAATGCATGAAGCAGTGATACGTCTTCAGATTAACTTCAGCCATCGCAACCTGTACCATGTGCCAAAGGTCTATGTTCTATGATAGTCCTTGATTAAACTTTCAAAAATGGACGAAGTCAAACACAATAAGAGGTAACCACGTAAATTATTGCAAGTAATCAGATATATTACGAAACTGGCACAGATCACAAACATCTCTCAAATTGCCATACAATAGAAAAATGTAACAGATGCATGCCCCTCAAAATACTATGTAAGTACTGTATTTGATCTTATTGTAACATCATTATAAAGCATGTCCACTATATATTGTTTTTCTTAGCTACTCTCATTCATTCTGGAGGTTTCGTCTCCTTGCTTGACTATAATTGCTCAATGTTAATCACTGCACGAAAAGACCAAGAGATATTAACAGGCTTTTCAATCAATAGGGAATTGCATTTGATGTTCATATTCAGCAGGAAGCGAGGTAGGAAGAAGAGATCCATGCTTAACCTATCGTCTCGATAAACAAGGAGCAAAAGCAAAATACTGCAGATGCTGAAAATCTGATTGTTTCCAGCACGTTTGTACATTCAGTAGGTCTGGCAGAATGTGTGTGCACGCCATCTTTCTCTTTTGTTGAGTTATGTGACGCAGAAAGGCCCTTCAGCCCATTGCGTGTACACTGACAATAAGTACCACTGAAGTTGCACTAATCCCATTTGCCAGTACTTATCAGATATCCTTCAATGTGAATGAGTTAATTCCATGTTGTACCACCAAATCTTGTTCACATATCACCCCTGACCATGCTGATTCAAGTTAGCATCCCAACGTCTCCGATTTAACATATTGATCATCTTTAAATTCTTTTCGGACCTTGCGTCTTTCTACCTATTTCACTTTCTCCAGCCCTTTAATCCCTCTAATCTCTCTCCTTTTGGCTCAGTCTATTAGTGCACACTTCTCATTCCCACCATTAAGTGTGCATTTGTCTGTTTGGAACTTAAATTATGGACTTGCTCCCTGTCTTCATCCCCTTCTTCCTTCTAATGTACGCTTTGGCCAAGCTTTTGGTTACATTGTCCTCCTAGCTCCTATAGGTTTGCATTCGTTTTTGTCCAGCTCTATTCTGAGAAAAGTAGAATAATTGAATCCTTCTGGAGTCCATTAATTCTGCACCAACTCTCCAAAAGAAAACATTACTGAGGCCCACCACCACCCACCCTATCCCCATAACTCCGCCCATTCATCATAATCAATCCACCAACCTGCATATCTTTGGACCATGGAAGCAAACTGGAAAACCCGGAGGAAACCCACACAGACACAGGGAGACATCTTGGGAGGTTATTTTCCACTTTAATTGCAGAAATTTCCTGCAGGCTTTGGGAGTCTTATGTTGGAATCAGACGGGGGTCCGAAGTTCGTGTTCACCAGCAGCAAGACACGCGGTGCAATGTTCTGGGAGGCAAATAGATAATAAATTAAACATACTAGGCAGGCTCTTAGTGTTGCAGACTCAATCAGGGCCAGCAGCCTGGAGCCAAGGCAGCCCCACTAGGAAAGATGGGGACTTTGAGGCAGGTTGGAGACCATAACTTGCTGACGAATATGAAAGGACTGCATTGAAGATTCTCAACGTCAGTAGCGACGTCAGAATGGAGGGGAAGCCCCTCCACAGGCCCATTCAAAAGCAGGGCTTTTATCCTTATGGCCCTGTCACTGGGACATGGAACCTCTGGCAGCTGGTGGCCTTAGCAGTTGTGGAGGCCTTCTCCATCAAGAAAATACTGATGTTGACTCAAAGTGGGGCATAAAATGGAATAGTTGGCTATTTGACTCCCTGGATCAGACAGCAGATCCAGTTCTCGGTGGGAATGTGTCGACAAGCTGTCCCATCTTGGTTTCTTGCTAATTCCCTGGCTCCATTCCACCATTTCCATTTCCACCTGTGGCTGTATGGGAACACAGTAAAAAGTCTGACAACACCAGGTTTTAGTCCAACCGATTTAGTTGGACTAAATCGGTTGGACTAAAACCTGGTGTTGTCAGACTTTTTACTGTGTTTATGCCAGTCCAACGCCGGCATACCCACATCATGGCTGTATGGGAATCCAACCGTAATAGTACTTTATGAATGTCAGTTGCCATTGGTGCTGTCATTTGATACTAAACAACTATGATAGTCTTGGTAATGATTAATTGAGAAAGAAACAAGTAATATAGAAAAGATCCTGTAACAACTACTTGGGACCCAAAATATTTCCATCTAGTCTGTCATACATTGCTTTGGCAAAATAGCCGATTACTTTATTTTCTATTCACTTTCCTTTTATTATATTAATACTATCCCCTCTGAATGATGGAGATATAAAACTTCTGATTTAAATTGTCTTTTAGACTTTTTATAAATAACTGTATAAATATTGATTAAATCTTAAAATATGGAGCAGATGCTGTGAAATGTATATTTACTCTACTTGGTCAATAAAGATATTTTAGGCCAAATGTTCAAGGTCTTTCTCATTCTCTCCTCTCCTAACCCCCCAGGATGACTGTCTTGTGAAAGTGTGGTACAATTCCTGCAGCTGGCAGTCAGCAGTGATGACACCAGTCACACCAGTGGACAAGAGAGAAGGCGATATTGATTTTTCCTTTGTATATTTAGCCCATCCTCGAGCTGTGACTGGATTTTCCTGGCGAAAGACCAGCAAGTACATGCCAAGGTTAGCTAAATACTTGTTAAGACCAAGCAATGCATTTGCTGATGTTGGCGGGTAGCGAGTGTGTAGAGATATGAGTAAACAATGCAACTCTCAAACATCAAGGTTAGGAATGGGGAAATATATCAAAGTTAAACATTGCATTTCAAGTGACCTTTAATCTTTTTATGTCACACTTCCTTCACAAATTACTTCAATAAACAGTTCTGTTTGTTGACTATATTTATTTGGTGCCTCAGGGGATCAAATGGAATTGATGTTGAAGATCAGCAATGACATTGAATGATGGAGCAGACTCAACGGGCCATAACATCTTGTCCTCAGTTACAAATTTATCTAGTCGTTCTATTCTTTTCTATGAAAATAACATTGAACTTATCTTGCTGCGCAGTTATTCTTATGTACCTGTGTGGTCCACCAGTTGGCACTTCTGTGTAAACTCTGGAACTTGTCATCACATTAAATGTACAATTTTGGGACGTCTTTGGATTTTTCAGCTTTCCTTTCTGTTCTTCATTTTTATATTGCTGAAAAGAGAGACCTGTTGCTGAAGCATTTTCTCTTGCACTCATCAGAACAAATGCAAGAATGCCAAATTTCAAATGGTCGCAACAATTTATACTACAGGAGAAATAGGTGTTGGTTGTTAGGCAAGTTGATCCTAATTGGCAGTGGAATTGCCTTGGAGAAAGCAACAGGGAACTATTGGTTCCTTGTGCTTCCAGATATTTCAAAAAAGGCACAAACCTTAACCATATTCCTTTTATTTGGAGAGAACAGGTCCCTGATTTAAATGCATGTTAAAAATATAAAGGATCTGCGTTGTATGTTTAACTGATTATCCTAAATTTGTTTTTTAATGTCGCTATTAGCTCACTCAGCATTACTCAGCAAGTGCTGTTCAATCACAAATCAATCTAACAATAGAAAGTTTGTTTTGGGTTTTGCAAGCACAGAGTGGTTGAGTACAGTTTGTGTCCTGCTTATTACAAACAGCTGAAAGAATATTCTGTTTGTTACAGTCATTTATGCTGGTATGTAATAGCTCAGAACTTCTGATCTCTATTTCTTCGTATCTAAGAGCCACCCCCCAAAGATGCAATGCAGGCCCCAGACGTCTGCAGGCTGCCCTACTGCCCTCATCCATTCTCTTCCCTTCCAATCCCCTCACTCACCCATCTTTCCCTGACCCACCCTCCATCCTAGTCCCTCACCCAATGTATCACCCAAATTGCTTGCCTTGTCCACTGTTCCATAGCTTCTCAAAGTGTATTTGGGACATTTTAAACTTAGCAGAATGTGGCAGCTAGTGCCATAGAAAGGGGACTTGGCTTGGCTTCTCCCAGTGATCCTGCGCTATGAGGAAGGACTCCCAGAAGAAGTGTCTGCTCTGCATTTCTGAGGAGACCTGGTTTGGAAGCGGATAAGAAATGGAGGGGCTCCTGTACAATGTAAGTAAATAGGAGAGAAGTACGAATCACATAAATGCAATATATAACTTGTGATTAATGTATTGGTAAACTTTTTGATCTGGAATTCGTATAGAATTTATAGCTTTTTCTTTCATTGTTTACAACCCTCTTTCGGTGTGAAATAACCTCAGTTGTTGATTGTATTTGGTCTTTTAACTTTCCTTTCATTACAGGGGCCTCGCATGCAATGTTCTATTGACCTGCTGCAAGGACAATGTTTGTCGGCTATGGGCAGAGACTTTACTTCCGAGTGATAGTTTGCTTTCTGGTGAAGGCCACACCCAGTGGTCTGAATCTGTCTTTGCAACCAACAACCTCAAGAGGAACATCTCTAATCGGGAGAAGGTACAAAATACCTTAGAGGTGTGAGAAAACTTACAGCAATGAATTCTAAGCATTTTTCTCTGAAAGGAAGAAAATCAATCTTTTGAAATGTAATCACGATGTTAACTTAACATAAATACTGTTGTTCAACAATTTTTCTGTATTGTGATTTGAGCCAATGTTTCTTCGTAGTTGAACATCAGACCCTTTCGTATGGGGAGAAGAAGATCATCTGGTCTTGTTGCACATAGTGGATATTTACCCCATCAGCAGGATGCACATGAAGTCCATAGGAATGCACCTCTACATGCAAATTCACTCTGTCATTTTCACATAGCAGCCAGTATAAATCCAGCAACTGGTAAGGAAGTTTTACATTAATGTGCCATGAGGTTATTGAAACTATACAGTATTTTATGTTACCTGATAACACATAGCCAGTAATAAATGTTGACATTCAACAGTACCAGACCATCCTGTATCTTAACCCCTCCATTGTCTCCGACTTGTCACACTGCTTGTTCAACATCTGGCACTGGACAAATAAAGATTTAAGAACATAAGAAATAGGAGCAGGAGTAGGCCATCTAGCCCTGCGAGCCTGCCCCACCATTCAATAAGATCATGGCTGATCTGAAGTGGATCAGTTCCACTTTCCCGCTTTTTCCCCATAACCCTTAATTCCCTTGTCTGTCAAAAACCTATCTACCCGTGACTTAAATATATTTAGCGAGGTAGCCTCCACCACTTCAACGGGCAGAGAATTCCAGAGATTCACCACCCTTTGAGTGAAGAAGTTCCTCCTCAACTCCGATCTAAACTGCTCCCCCCCACTTATCTTGAGGCTGTGCCCTCTAGTCCTGCTATCCTTTCTAAGTGGGAAGAATCTCTCTACCTCTACCCTATCCGTCTCTTTCATTATCTTATACGTCTCTATAAGATCCCCCCTCATCCTCCTAAACTCCAACGAGTACAGACCCAGTCTATTTAGTCTCTCTTCATAGTCCAACCCCCTCATCTCCGGCATCAGCCTAGTGAACCTCCTCTGCACTCCCTTCCAGGCCAAAATATCCTTGCGCAAGTGCGGCGACCGAAACTGCACACAGTACTCCAGCTGCAGCCTCACCAGTGCCCTGTACAGTTGCAGCAAGACCTCCCTGCTTTTATATTCTATCCCCCTCGCTATAAAGGCCAGCATCCCATTCACCTTCTTGATCACTTGCTGCACCTGCAGACTGGGTTTTTGCGACTCATGCACAAGGACCCCCAGGTCCCTCTGCACCATAGCATGCTGCAGCTTTTCACCCTTTAAATAGTAATCCCTCCTATTATTATTTCTGCCAAAGTGGAAAGCCTCTCACTTGCTAACATTGTACTCCATCTGTCAGGTCCTCGCCCACTCGCTCAGCCTATCCAGATCCCTCTGCAGACTTTCCACACCCTCCGCGCAATGTGCGGACCAATACGTGAGAAACACCTGAGCTCCCACCTAATTCCATCTACCAGCACTTGGCCCATAACCTTGAATGTCATGATGTGCCAAATGCTCATCTAGGTACTACTTAAAGGATGTGAGGCAAGCTGCCTCTACCACCCTCCTAGGCAGCATTTTCCAGACCATCACCACCCTCTGGGAAAAAGTTTTTCCTCACATTCGCCCCAAACCTCTTGCCCCTCACCTTGAACCTATGTCCCCTTGTAACTGACCCTTCAGCTAAGGGGAGCAGCTATTCTTTATCCACCCTGTACATGCCCCTCATAATCTTGTACACCTCGATCAGGTCACCCATAATTATCTTAGCCATTATTATATAGCTATGTTATTATAAATCCTGTCTCTTCTCCATTAAAAATGAGCTATCACCTAAGCATCTGATAGCAGCTGTTTACCAAAGATAAAGTTGTATTTTTTGTTTAGGAATAGAAAATAGGGGTCAGGTTGCCTGAAATGTGTGTGATGGAGGGAGACATGAGAAAAGAAGATTTGAAATATGTTAATCCCCTGTCACAAAAGTTGGAAGTCATTTTTAAATATGTTTGACCAGTTTTGCATGTTCACGTTTCTGATTTTATTTTTTATCAAATATTCAGTCTTTGAAGGTTTTTCAAATTTTCATTTGAATAGACATTCCACTGCTGCCTTCCATCACTTCGTTGAGTTTGACTGAAAATGAAGAAACTAATGGGCCCTTTGTAGTCCATTGGCTGAACAACAAGGAATTACATTTTACCTTATCAATGGAGGTGTTTTTACAGCAGCTACGAAGGAACTTGGAGCAGCAATCTCCAGAATCCGGAACTGAAGATGTTGGACAAATCGAGAACAAATCTGATGATGGTATTTTGTTAATTTTGGCTGATTGAGATATGCATGCGTCTTTTTATACTAGTTATTTCAGATTTAGCTTGATAGGTATCTTTTCTTTGCATCGGCTGATTATTCTAAAGACTTGCCTCTGTTGCAGAACCTTCATTCACAATCTTATTGGACGCAAGTGCAAACTCATTGTTAAAATTTAAACTTAACATAATTAGTAAATGCAGACCAACTGTGTTTGCCTGTAAATGCTATAATTCTTTTAAACAAGTATCAGCCACTACTAACAAACTTGCATACTTTTCCTGTCATTAAACGACCCAGTGGCAGTTTGTATATTCTGTACTACTTGGCACTAGTATTAATCTGTTCATGTAAAGAGTTAACTTCTCAAAATATACATGACATAGAACATAGAACACTACAGCACAAATAGGCCCTTCGGCCCACGAGTTGCGCTGATCACATCAACACCTATCTATCACCCCCAATCCCATAAAACCCCATATACTCATCCAGAAGTCTTTTAAAAGACCCCAGCGAGTTCGCCTCCACCACCACTGACAGCAGCCGATTCCATTCACTCACCACCCTCTGAGTGAAAAACTTACCCCTAACATCACTTCTGTACTTTCCTCCCCGCACCTTAAACCTGTGTCTGACACTGAAGTAATACATATTTTGGAGATTTTGTGGCACAGTGACACTGTCCCTACCTCCGAAGCTCCAGTTCAAGTCCCATGCTTGGTGCTTGATGGTCATAGAGGTGTATTCGTAAACATGGCCAAATGTATTGATTATCATCCTGCAACTCCTTCCGTTTTACCAGTGGCAGGTGGTGAAAGCATGAAAGTCTCATGGTCAGCCAGAACCTTCAGAAGGCAATGGCAAACCACTGCAGTATCTTGCCAAGTGTAACCATCGACCAATACATTGGAAGTTCTTGGTCGCCAATGCCTTCTTAAGACATGGTATCTGAAGTAAGAGAGAATCCTCCTTTGGGTGTGTAGATTTACTCAGAAGAAAAATAATATTACTGTTCAGATAAAACTTTGAGATTGGGAGATCAATGGTATTTGCCTCAATGCAGAATTCTTTTAAGTTCCATTGACAATGCAAGTCAAATTGAGTTATATCATTTAAAACTTCACCATGATGTATGTTGCACCTCTGAAAAATAAAATTCAGGTCTGGTAAGGTACAAATCTGATCCTTTCTTTGGCTTAGTTTCCATTTTCCCCTTGCCTCTATGATTGACTGTGAGATGTTTTTATAAATAATCACTTCATAAATGCTTCAAAAATGTTTGGGAACAGATGAGAGAGTTTCCTGTAGTTAATGCAGTTCTTCTTATTTAAAAAAGTCTGTCTGTGATTAATTCAAATCGTCATGGTTTGAGCAGCATTTGACATGAACAGAATATCACCATATTTTACAGCATATCAAAATGTGTCTTCAATTTGAATTCTGTTTTCAGTTTTAATTTGATAAACATATTATTGAAAGTTACATTTGCGATCATTCTGTAAATCTGAATTATAGGTACAAAATGTATTGTCACTTTGACATCCCTCCAAAGTTCATAGTGTTTCAAGTAACAATGTGTATTATCGCAATTAAAATATAAGATATTACTTTTTGCCATTACTCATAAATTGAAACTGATCCATTCTTTTCTTCACACAGAAATTGATGAAAGTAGTGAAGATCATAAAAGATTTATGCAATCTGTGCTTTCGGACAAAAGTACTGGAGAAAGGACTTCAGCAGCTGTCATGATTGATCATAAAATTGAAGTGCTATTAGCAGAATGGAACAAGAATGCAGACATGCTCTTTAGTATTCATCCAATGGATGGATCATTATTAGTGTGGCATGTTGACTGGCTGGATGAGTATCAACCTGGAATGTTTCGACAGGTGCAGGTAAAGCACCCCACTCTAAGTATTGCTTTTTCAAAGAGTTAGATTACTAACTTCTGACGATTTTTACTGTTGCTGAAATGCATCATGATGAAGAGAACCTTGAAAATAATGTGTTAAAAAATCAAAACCAAGTTCAGTTTTTGTCTGGACAGACTATGCACAGAAAATCACGGGCTGATTTGAAAATTGTCAGCCCAAGTACTCTAATTAGAGTAGAAGTAGAGGCTATTTGTCTAGCGAGTATCTACATTTTCTTGCATTTTATATAACATTTTATTTCTTGTACTTCCCTGATTTCTAAACTTATTTTCCCCATTATGCTTCCAGTTTTGCTTTTTAAGATCAATTTTCAGCATGGTTTCAATAGTGATTAAAATTCAAAGATTTGTTTTTTTCTTGACATCTGATCTGTTGAAAAGTATTCACCCAAGCATACACAAATCTGCTTTAGCCTTGCAAATTTGTTTTGCATCTGGTGCTCATTTTACACATGGAAATTCTTATTGTTACTTTTTGCTTTGAAGAACCCCAACTTGCCCCTCGCAATAATTTCAAAGCTGTGTGAGGTTCAGAAAATTCATATGAGGGCTATGATGGCAAGTTCTTTTTACCTTGACCCTTAGGGGTGCTGTAACTTCCAGGAGAGCTTTTTTAAATATAATCGTATTGCAACAATATTAATAGTACTTGCAGTGAATTCATGAAATAGAAATATACTTCTTCACACGTTTTGATTTTTTTCCCTACCATGCTTCATGTAAATTCCTAATATTTTTAAATATTCATGAAAATGCTGGATTTTTTTGCAAAAGTATTCTATGTCTGTATTAACTTGTGCTGCCTTCACCCTGTAGCAATTGCACCTCTCTTACCAAGCTCAGGATCAGCTCCGATTAAACCTGTTTCTATATGTCTTGAAACTAGTTTACAAACTCAATTTCACTTTTACCTATTTTACCTAAAAGTGAACCTATTTCACTTTTAATATTTATTTTACTAATGTTTGGCTCTGTTACTAGTTTAGCGAACAGATTAAACTTTATTCTGTTAAGCAACTTGAATGACTGAATTAGAGAATTTGACAATGCCTGTGAAAAGTTGGGTACACTAAAGTGGAGTTATGTTGGGAGTGTTGAAAAGGGTAACCACATGAGAATTCCAAAAATTTCTGATTCTTGCAGGATAATTGAAACTTGTTACTGCTCAAGCTTTTATAACATTTCTTTCTTTCTTGCTGTGTCACTTACTTTAACAATGGTGAACGGCAGACTTGGAAAAAAAAACTTGTTTAAAAACTGAATAAGATGATTTTAATTGTCCTTTTTGAAAATGTGTATATACTTCTGTTTTGTAGGTTTCATTTGCTTCTAGAATTCCTGTGGCATTCCCTACTGGTGATGCAAACTCTCTAAGCAAGAGTATAGTTATGTATGCCTGCACAAAAAATGTAGACCTGGCTATTCAACAAGGAAAACTGAAGCCACCTGGCCTGACACACTCCACATCTGGCATGTTAATCTCTGCTGGCCAAAATAAATCATCTGGTAGTTTAAAGTTGAGTATCTTCACACCTAATGTGCTCATGATCTCAAAACATGCAGATGGATCCTTGAATCAGTGGGCTGTCAGCTTTGCAGAAGAGTCTGCATTTTCAACTGTCCTTGGTGTCTCTCATAAGTCACGCTACTGTGGTCATCGCTTTCATCTCAATGATTTAGCATGTCATTCGGTTTTGCCCTTATTGCTGACTACTTCCTACCACAATGCAATACGGACACCAGATGGTGGAAACCTCTACAACGAAGGCAGGAGTTTTGACTCCTTAAAATGCAGGGGTTCAGGATCTGGAAACCAGAGGGAAAGTGCAACAGCAGCTACATTCCAGGATTCTAATTCGATATACAGTGAACTAATTCTGTGGCGAGTAGATCCAGTTGGGCCATTATCATACTCTGGAGGCGTGTCAGAGTTGGCCAGGATCAATTCCCTCCATGTTTCAGCCTTTTCAAATGTGGCTTGGTTGCCAACTCTAATCCCAAGTTATTGTCTAGGTAAGTACTGCATGTGTGATTTAAATCCTCAAATGAATGCTTCACTTTTCATATGTAGCTTCTCAACACAGTGTAGGGAAAATAGTCCACATAGTTTTTTTCATTTTTTAATATTTAACGATATGCATGGTGACTTTACTGGACACAACTGTTTGAACTCCATGTCAAGTTAATCACTGTACTTTTGTTTTTCATTAAAATCTGAAATGCAGCTGTCAGATCCTTCATTATCCATGTTGTAGCCAAACATGTGAGACAGAGCAACACTATATTGTATATCCCATTTTCTAATTCTCCACTACAATAAAATATGATAACTTTCAAAATTGGAGCTTCATTATTGAAATCTAAATAATAAGCATGTTTTTGTATTTCATAGTTCATAACTTTTTTGATATATTGTTGAAGAAGAATGACATTTAAACAGTTCTAGTCTAATTGGCTTTGCATGAATTTGCTAGAAACATATTGCTTTATGTGTAATTTTAGTTAAGTCAGGGTTACCTTATTTTTCATTATCTGATAGTACATTGTTTCCCCTAAACCACCCATTTTCTTTTGTTGGATCCACCTGTATTATAATTCTTTGGAGGATCTTGTCTAGTGGTGTCAGTCACTAGTTGGGCACGTTAACCATACCTCCCATTCAGTAATTTTGTGGGTGCTCGATGGCATATGATAATTGAACTTCACGATTTTTTATTTTAGGTACATACTGCAACTCTCCTAGTGCTTGTTTTGTTGCAAGCGATGGCCAATATTTACGATTATACCAAGCTGTTATTGATGCTAAAAAGCTTTTAAGTGAGCTTTCCAATCCAGATATCGCTGTAAGTAAAAGTTGAATTATGCTGAATGCCATTTGAGTGACATAAATTTTGATTTGTCCAGAAGCATCTTGTTCAAGGGCTCACAACTCCTGTGTGGAAGTGGGTCACTATATGTTAATTCTTTTGTGTTATTGAATTCACAACATTTATGCCAGTTATGGTGGTGATGTTGCATCTTTGATGTGCAGTCATATTGAGCTTGTTCTCAAATGTTCTCAGCAAACTTCAAAAGGATTGAACTTTTAATTAAATATGCTTTTCAGCAGAGTATGTTTTGTGAGCAACTTGATGAGTCATTCTTTCTTCTATCTGGGAGGATAAGCAGGGGAAATCTTAGGATATTCATATATCAGTTTCTCTCCCTTCCTTCCTCTCTCTCCCTCTCTCTCTCTCTCTCTCTCTCCCCCACCCCCCCCAGGTTACATGATATAACAAAATACAAAAAGAATTTTTGATAACTGGTATGATATCACATGTTAGCCTATCCACGAAACTGATACTTTAAGCAATTATTTCAATTTCAAGATTGTGCTAAAAGACAGTAATTCAACTGTTTTGGTATGTTATCACAGAGATTTGTTGGAGAGGTTTTCAACATTGTAAGCCAGCAGTCAACAGCAAGACCGGGCTGCATTATAGAACTAGATGCAATCACTGAGCTTGTAAGTATTATTACAAAAGCTTCCCCCTACTTGCATTTAGGTTTGCCTATTAGCATGAACATATTGGCATGAAAATGGTGTAAAAAAAGAGCTTGGATTAATATAACACTTTTCAGAAGCACAATACATCCCAAAATGCTTTGCAGCCAATGATTTACTTCTGAAGAAGCATCCAATCAGTGTACAGTACCTCTCGCAAACGGAAAAGCAGGAATTAGTTAATGTTAAAAAGGGATAAATATTGGCCTTGAGTCAGAAGAATACTTGCCTGCTCTTCAAATTAATGCAGAGATCGCCTTTAAATACCACATTGAAGAGACTATGCCTTCAACAGCACTGCATTCTTAATGTTGTACTGGGATGTCAACCTATATTTGTATTCCAGTCCCTGGAATGTATCGCATCCTTCTAACTCAGAACAGGAGTGTAAACAACTGGACAGCAGCTGATGACACATGATGTACCAATTACCACACCGCTGTTCTAAATTTAAAATGATGAGTTCTGTTATGGGTATGGCAATTTAGGCAGCTATAAGTTATTTTTCTTCAGCTTCCCCCACCTCCCTGCAGCTCAGTTTCCTCCTGAAATAAAGTAAAAGGAGTTAATTTGCCACTTTAGCCAGATGACAAAAAGTCTGCTCTTCCAAGTCCTGTTCTTCAAACTGTAATGGCCGGTGTTTCAGGGGAGAACAAAGAAAATGTTTCAAAGACACTCTGGAAACTCTTTGAAGCTCTCCTTGAAACACAGCAGCATTGATAGTTACTGGGAGGAGATTGCTTACCAACTGTTCAGAATGGTGACAATTTGTCTATGGAGACTCGCCATGCTTTGAGTTCCAACATCTTAACAAGGAAATGAAGGGATGGCAGTATCAGGCTATTAAATTTGATAATCAGCCATGATCAAAATAATGGCGGAGCAGGCTTGATGGCCTACTCCTATTTTCCATGTTCCTCTGAAGCAGAGCTGCAGCACGGAAGGAAAGAAATAGAAGCAAATCCTGCACTGTAGATCCCACAATTTTATGGGTGTGGAATGTCATGCCCCATTTGTCCAAAGATTTGTGGGTTGAGAATCGGCCTATTCAGCCACATGAAGACCCCACGGCAGAAACTCATGACTTTGAGTGGACATAGTTTTTGATTCAAGGGACAGACAGTGTCAATGACTATTAATACCAGTTTGACATTTTATTCTTTGATCTTTTCACGTAGTGAGTCATTAGCACATACATCTTACTGTGCTGCCCTTTGTTCAAAAACCCAGAGAGTTTTTCTGATCAGCTGTCTTTGAAAACAGTCCATCTTTGATATCAGATCTGTGTAATCTGTTTTAAAACTTTTTATCTTCAGAATCAAGAAGAGGTTTGTTAAATGCACAGAGAGAAAATGTTTGCATGTTCAGAAATAAGTAAAATCAAAATAGATGGGAGAGATTTTAAACACCATTTAATCAATAATGTTTTCATCAGCTTCTAAGCTAAAACAGCATTTTTAACAAGTGTCAAAACAAACAAATATAAATTTGAATTTAATGACTATGATAACTACAAATTTCCTTGTTTCAGCTTTGGCTCAGTGGTAGCATTCATCTTTGAGTAGGAAGATTGTGGGTTCAGCTTCCATTCCAGAGTGATCTTGGCAGATACTTCAGTACAGTAATGTTAAAGATACTGTCTTTGAGATGAGAGGTTAAACGGAAGGTCCTCTAATCTTGATTGGCCCTAAAAGATCTCATGGATATTAATCATGGCAGAGCAGAGAATTCTCCCAGTACTTTGCCTTGTCTAATATTTATCCCCAAAACAGAAACAGAATCACAGAAACAGATTATCTGATCAATATCATACTGATGTTTGTAGGGCCTTGTAGTGCACAAATTGGCCACTGCACTTAACAACAAGGAACTCTACTTGAAACATACTTCATTGGCTGTAAAGTGCTTTGGCACATCCTGAGGGTATGAAAGATACTATGCAAGTTCCTTTCTTTCTCTGTCCTCTTCCTTTCTCATTTTTTCTCAAAACCTCCCCCAACCACCCCTCCCGCCCACCACTACCATCAACTTGTTCCTGCCCTAATTTAATTGAGCTGTGTATGAAGAATTTGTAATTACATCTTGTAATTTACTTACTTGAACACTGGCTTTATTTTAGTATGGGAAAGAGACTCAGTTACTTCACGTCTTTAAGGAGGATTTTATATTAGTTAATCAACCCAAGAAAATGCAACAAAATGAAAAACATACTTCCAATGAAACCAGTTCACTACAGGAAACAGGTACAATTCTTGATGAGTGCACATCTACTTTTCCAAAATTTACATAGGATTCTTTAATTAGCAAAATTGTCAGTTATCGTACAGTATTATAGTGTTTAGTTTGTGTTCTTCATCAGTTGTATCATCATTTCTAATTTAATAGGATTAAGTAATGTTGTCTTTTTTCTGTTAATCTTTCATGTGTTTGGTTTTTTTTAGAAGTTAAATATACTTATTTTCTTTTGCAAAAGCATTCATAATGAAAACCAATGTGGGGAATATGGACAGTACAGTGGCACAGTGGTTAGCAATTCTGCCTCACGGCTCCAGGGAGCCGAGTTCAGTTCTGGCCTTGGGCGACTGTGGATTTTGCACACATTCTCCCTGTATTTACATGGATTTCCTCCAGGTGCTCCAGTTTCCTCCCACAGTCCAAAGGTGTGCAGGTTAAGTGTATTGGGCATGCTAAGTTGCTCCTTAGTATGCCAGAATGTGTAGGTTATATGAATTAGCCATGGTAAATATGTGGGGTTACAAAGATAGGGCAGGGGACAGGGTGACATACTCTGTCAGTGTGTCAGTGCAGGCTTAACGGGCTGAGTAACCTCTTCTGCACTGTATGAATTCTGTGATTCTAAATCACAACTGGTCAGGCAGCATGGAGTACAATGTTAGCAAGCATGAGGTTATCCACTTTGACAGGAATAATCGTAGGAGGGATTACTATTTAAAAGGCGAAAAGCTGCAGTATGCTATGGTGCAGAGGGACCTGGGGGTCCTTGTGCATGAGTCGCAAAAACCCAGTCTGCAGGTGCAGCAGGTGATCAAGAAGGCGAATGGGATGCTGGCCTTTATAGCGAGGGGGATAGAATATAAAAGCAGGGAGGTCTTGCTGCAACTGTACAGGGCACTGGTGAGGCTGCAGCTGGAGTACTGTGTGCAGTTTTGGTCGCCGCACTTGCGCAAGGATATTTTGGCCTTGCAGAGGAGGTTCACTAGGCTGATACCGGAGATGAGGGGGTTGGACTATGAAGAGAGGCTGAATAGACTGGGTCTGTACTCGTTGGAGTTTAGAAGGATGCGGGGGGGATCTTATAGAGATGTATAAGATAATGAAAGGGATGAATAGAGTAGAGATAGAGAGATTCTTCCTGCTCAGAAAGGGCAGCAGACTAGAGGGACAGCCTCAAGATAAGGTGGGGGGGGGGGGTGCATTTTAGAACGGAGTTGAGGAACTTCTTCACTCAAAGGGTGGTGAATCTCTGGAATTCTCTGCTCGTTGAAGTGGTGGAGGCTACCTCGCTAAATATATTTAAGTCATGGGTAGATAGGTTTTTGGTAGGCAAGGGAATTAAGGGTTATGGGGAGAAAGCGGGAAAGTGGAACTGATCCACTTCAGATCAGCCATGATCTTATTGAATGGCGGGGCAGGCTCGAAGGGCTAGATGGCGTACTCCTGCTCCTACTACTTATGTTCTTATCTGTGGAAAGAAATGATTAGCATTTCATGTTGATGAGCTTATCTCAACAGTCAGAACTGTTCATTAAAAAATAATATTCGCTGTCTTTTTTCAGTAACTACAACAAAATAAAGTTGAAATAAATGTAAACTTTCACAGGCTAATGCATTATTCTCTCGGTAATGTTCAACATGTATGAAGCACTGTTTAACTAACTCTCATTAATTTACAGAGCAACCACAGGATGGGTTTTCAGAAAAATTCTTTTTGGTGGTAATTGAGCATAAACAGAACAACCGCTCAGTGCTGCATATGTGGCATCTGCACTTGAAATCTGATCAGATCTCTATTGGTGGGTGTCATTTATAAGTTAGATTGCATTTAATGTAAAAAAAAGAATGTAATTATCAAGGATGTGGTCTGGCTAATCCAAAGTAGATTTGAAGTTGCACAACAAGTAATTCAAACCATGTCACTGCATGTTGATCCATAGCTGCCTATTACGAGAAATTTTGTTGGAAGTGAAAAAATTTGGATGGCTTTAGACAGGTTAAAGAATTTGCTCGCTGCTTCAAAAAAATTACAAATTGACAGCTTTAGTACAACCTGAAAGAAAACTTAACTAACTTAAAGATGTAACATCCTAATGATGCAGGGTTAATGTGCTAATTTTGGCTCTATTTTATTTTTTATGCCACTCATAACTTTCCAGCAGTTTCACATTAATTATCACAGGACTTTCCATATGAGATGTCACAACTTTGATTTATTTAAAAAGAAAAAACTTTTAAAACGGTGACCCTAATGAATATTCTGTAGACAAATAATTACAAACATACCTATGAACATGTGAATTAGGAGCAGGAATAGGCCTGCTCTGAGTTTGCTCTGCTATTCAGTAAGATCATGGCTGATCTGATTCCTCTATATTCCCACCTACTGCCTATTATTTTTCATCCCTTCCCAATAATCTATCTATCTCTGCATTAAAAGTATATTATTTTTCATTCATGTGGATGTCGTTGGCTGGGCCAGCATTTGTCGCCCATCCCTAATTGCCCTTGAACTGAGTGGCTTATTGGTACCTTTAAGAGTTAACCACACTAATGTGGATCTGGAGTCATACATAGACCAGACTAGGCAAGGACAGCAGATTTCCTTGCCTAAAGGAAATTAGTAAACCAGATGAGTTTTTACGACAATCAACACTGGTTTTTTGGTCATCATTAGAGTTTTAGTTCCAGTTTTTTAAAATTGAATACAAATTTCACCATCAGCTGTAGTGGGATTCAAACTTTGGTCCCTAGAGCATTATCCTGGGTCTCTGAATTACAAACGACAATACCACTGCACCACCACCTTCCCTAAATTTAAAGATTCTGCTTCCACCGCCTTTTGAGGAAGAGAATTCCATTGTTGAGACTGTCCGAAATGAACATAAACAGTGTAGTGGCAGAAGACCGTTTTATGCATCAATCCAACTTGGACCTTGGCCTGATCTATTATAGACTCTACCCCAGTTATTAAATCTTTTTCATAGGAACTAGTTCATTTCATGTTATGGTAGCTGTTAGAATGTAACTGACATTGTTCTGGCAATGCAGCAATTGTCACAAAATTGTACTGTATGTATATATGTCAATGTGCAAGTTGAACTCTACTAATAAATGAAAATGTTATATTTTTTAGATAATGCCGCTGAAATCTCTTTGTCACCTCCAAAGGAACAAAATGGCTTCTCTGAAAAATTGCATTCTCCTTTCTTCAAAAAGTACCAGGCTTGTAAAGCAAATTTACAGAGCGCCAGTAGATTAGCACTCATCTCAAAAAGAGTTTATAGCCAAGAATTAGCTTTACCAGAGGGTGTTGAAATTATTAGAGCTACTCCCTCTGCAGGTTAGTTCGTGTTTGATAATTAACATGAAGTCACTAAGCGACTTTAAATTCAAATGTTTGAAATAGCACTGCCAGAATTTTATGTATAGTTTCATTTAAGCAGTTCTGGTTCTATGCTTCAACTGTGAGTGTCTGTTTTTCAAAGTAGATGCAATTAGAAATAGATATTGTATTACCTTGAAGTTACGTTTCTTTATCGAGTGCTGGGTAAATATGTGCCTCTATATAAGGGAATCCTAATATAACAGAAAAAAACCTGAAGATGCAGAGAAAGCTAATCAAAAAGAAAGCTAAATTAACATTCCAGCTTCTTTCCTGAAATTCCATTTGCCTTGTCAAGTGCATTTAAAAGATCCTATGGTGGCAATTTGAAGAAGAGCAAGATATTCTCCCTGGTGTAGAAGCAAATATTTAATCTTTAACACAAAAATGAATAATCTGGCTGTTATCACATCACTGTTGTGGACAATGTTGCCTGCCAGTGGTTGCAATATCCCCTTTGTCATACTGTGGCTTGTTATGGGCAGAGAAAGGAGCTGTGATGCTTTGTTCCTACGTTGTTGGTTAGCGCAACAAGATATGTTTCAGCAGGAGCATTTTAAGCCTTTTAAGTGTTGTAGTTCTTTGTAATAAACATGAAACAGATTTTCAGTCATGATGTTTATTCACATAATGCCCTAAAATGCAAAGAAACACACTCTTTCCCTCATGCACACAGACATACCTAATTCTAGGGACAAAGCATGTGTTCAAGTTATTAGCAAAAGAAAATGCAAGACGTTAATCTCATGTCCAAATTTCAGATCTTCTAAAAATTCATGCATTTCTAGATTGATGGTTCTGTCATGGTTCTTTGGATGAATGGATGATGGAAGCCTCTAGTCTACAGATGATGTTTTTGCCAGATTTATCAAGGCAGAGTTTTGCAAGTGAAAATAAATTAGTTCCTTGGACTCGCTGCTTGGGTTGAAGGATAGGCAGGGTTCTGTTCTTTGTGCTGGAAGATGGTCCTCCGTATTCTGTTGGTTGCAGACTGTCCTATCTCTCTGGTTCTTGGAGGTCAAAGGATTTGTGACCTGAGGCCTGTTTCAGTCATGTGACCAATACTTGCAGTGCTTCAAAGTTAGAAGCCACAGCTCCACAATGGAATTTTAATGAGTGTTGTTCACCCATCCGTCTGTGCTAACTGATTTCTTTGGACCATCTTTTGTCAGGGTTGAGCCTGCAGATACCGCACCTGGGAGGGCTAATGATTTTGAGTCTCAATAAATATCTCGTCACTAGGAGTTGCCGAATGTCAAGTGGTTTTACGTTGTGAATGCCTGATCAAGGGAAAGCCATGGTCATTTGCATCTTAAAAATTTTCCAGAAGCATGTTCAGAATTGAGATAATCTTTTATGCAGAAATCACAGAAGGTCACTTGACCCTCGATGGCCATCTTCGATCAAAGTAAATTGTCCATATACCATGTGTTTGTTATAATTAGATGATAAAGGTTGAATGGCTCCCCTCTTTTTCCCTTTCTTCATTTGGTCACAATAAATTTTTTTTTGTTTCAAAAGGATATACTTGCCAATTCAGTGACTAAGTACTTAAATATTTACGTATTGAGATCATTAAAGAAGCAATCAGACAGGTTTTCTTAACAAAAAAGCGTTCACCCTGATTATATTTAAATTGGTCTCAGAACAATAAAATGCTCTCATGTACATAAATATAGATTACAGAGTGGGGAAGGATAGATTTGTCAAAGTAGAGTCCATAAAAATTAAAGGAATATACCATTTGTATTTTGGTGATTTTGGCTGGCTCCAGGCTGAAGCTGGTGATCCCAATGCTTCTGGTTTAAAGATAGAGATGGCTGATCTCTATCTTTGATGGACTGATCCAATTGACCCACACTAATGCTCCAGTCCGACCAACACGTGCCATCGGACCGTTTTGACTGTCCCGCGCCAGTGGATCAGTCCCACTGATGCGCCATTGGATCAGCCTGATGGACTGCATCGTCAGACTGGCCCGACCGACCCGCTCCGTCAGACCTGCCCAAGTGGTCTGCGCCGTCGGTCCAGTCACATGACTGAAACAGGCCTCAGATCACAAATCCTTCGACCTCCAAGAACCAGAGAGATAGGACAGTCTGCAACCAACAGAATACGGAGGACCATCTTCCAGCACAAAGAACAAAACCCTGCCTATCCTTCAACCCAAGCAGCGAGTCCAAGGAACTAATTTATTTTCACTTGCAAAACTCTGCCTTGATAAATTTGGCAAAAACATCATCTGTAGACCAGAGGCTTCCATCGTCCAGTCCTGTTTTTCTGGGGACAGTAGTGCTGGATTGAAACTTAATTTATTTTTGCAGTAAGTGGTATCCCTGAATGGCTACTGTTAGCAAATAGAGTTTGAAACTTGCAAGGATGGTTGGAGAGAAAGAGGAGCCCCACTGAGATCTTCCTCAACATCTCAGCTGCTTGTCTTCAGTTCTGCAGAGAAATGGGTGGTTCAAATATACAAAGGGTTGGCTTGTCATATGTCTGTCCTCAGCTGCTCAGAGAATCCAAATAAGGTCATTGCCAATGTATTGCAAAGGTAACTTAATTAGCTCATGCCTGGGAAGATCTCTTCACCATGGTCCCAGTGTCTAAGTGGTTAGGCTTAATGGTTTGTTTCACGTACCTCTGGTATTGCTTTAATGCCTTGCTAATGGGACAGGAGATGTAGATCCTTCACATTCTCAAGGAGGTCTTTGGGTTTTGCAGACATATTATCTCCATTCCAATAGAGTGAAATGTAAGGTAATGCAATCATTTTGGCTACAAGCTCAAATCTCCTTAATCCCTACAATTAAAATGTATCTGTTTTTAAAAGTTCAATTCTGATTTCCAGCCTGGATTAAAAAGATAAAAGCCATTATTGTGACACACAAAGTACATTCTTGTGACATGTTCACTTAGCATCATTAGTAGGCAAAATGCTGGAATCTGTTGGCCTAACATCAGTAAATGCTACAGTCCATTATAAAAAGCATGATAACAAGTCATTTCAAAAACATCAACAGGACTATACAGAATTATTTAGCGTTTACGAAAGGGAGATCATGTTTGACAAACTTATTGGAGTTTTTTGAGGACGTAACTAGCAAAATAGATAAGGGATGTGGTGTATTCAAATTTCCAGAAAGCTTATGATAAAATCCCGCATGAACAAGTTAGTGTGCAAAATTGAAGCACATGGGATTGGGAGTAACATATTGGCATATATTAAGAACTAGTTAGCAGACAGGAAACACGTTAGGAATAAATGGGACTTTTTCAGAGTAGCAAGCAGTGCCTAGTGGGATCCTGCAGGGATCAGTGCTTGGGCCCCATCTATTTACAATATACATCAATGATTTAGATGAGGAAACCAAATGTAACATTTTCAAGTTTGCTGATGACACAAAACTTGGTGAGACTGCAAGTGGTGAGGAGGATTGGAAATGTTGGTGTACAAAGAAACTGGAATGTCCTTGTACACAAGTCAGTGAAACAAAGCATGTAGTACAGCAATTAGTTAAAGCAGCAAATGATGTGTTGGCCTTAATTGCAAGAAGACTTAAGTACAGGAGCAAGGATGTCTCACCACAGTTGTACAGGGCCTTGGTGAGGCCACACCTGAAATATTGTGTTGTGTTTTTGCCTCTTTGCCTAGGATATACATGACATAGAGAGAGTGCAGTAAAGCTTCACTGGACTGATTCTGAAATGGCAGGATTATCATATGAGGCTATGAAGGCCAAGTCACTAAATATAGTGAAGAAGAGAACTCTAAAGGAGTGGAAGGGAATGGAAAGAGTTGAGAATGTGGAGTGGCGATAAAGGATCAGCTCAAACGGCTGAATGACCTCACTCCTATTAAGAACATAATAAGAAATAGGAGCAGGAGTAGGCCATCCAGCCCTTCGAGCCTGCCCCGCCATTCAATAAGATCATGGCTGATCTGTCGCTATTTTTTGAGTTCAAATGCTCTTTTATTCTTTTAAGTAAAAATGTCCATCATCTTAATACACCCGCAAACATGTGACTCAAGCATGACAGACCACGCTTAAGGAATGCTTCATTGGCTGAAAAGCACTTGGGTTGTTTTAAAGATCCTGATGGACACTATAAAAATGCGAGACTGATCTTATTTTCTTTTTATGCAACTCCAGGAGCTGCAAAATGAGTTACAGGGAGAAGGAACTTGTATATAAATAGTGCAGTTCATGTCTTCAGAACATCCCAAAGCACTTTATGGCCAATTAAATGTTTCTGATGTATATACAATGTAAAGACTCAAGCAAAATATGTGTATGATGGCAGATGAAATTTAATTACAGACACCTGCAAATAGTGACTAAGAATGAATTTGAAAGGAGTGCAAGGTTTTTGTAGACCACAAAGGATGAGGAATTTTGAAATGTGAAGTCTAAAAAGTGAAATAAAAGTTGGTGAAAATTGTGCTAAAACTGTCCATTGTTTTGTGACAGCTACCTGCAATGTTATTGCAGGCTTTAGAGCGCTGTCTTGTTCTTATCTGATCTCTGAACCAGTATAGTGCCCTCTTTAGGTGAGGGAAGAGGTGAACATGTTCGAAATTTCAAACAAGCTAATACTGAATCTGGGACAGGAACTCAACAAAGTTATTATAAGCAAAGTAACATTAATGAAGAAACTAATGCCACTGAAGAAAAAAAAAGTCCCCAGGACTAGATGGCTTGAGGGTTTTAAAGGAAGTGGATGAGGACACTAATTCAATTTTCCAAAGTTCTCTTGATTTAAACCATTCCTTTAGGTTGAAAAATTGCACACGGGGCTCCCTTATTTAAAAAGGGAAAGAAGGAATCCAGAGAATTTTCGATCCGTTAGCCTCACATCTATTGTTGGGAAATTGCAAGAGTTTATATTTAAAGATAGGGTGATCGAACATCTGAAAAATTCTAGCTGATTAACAAGACCTGCATATGTTGGTGAAGGTAGGACATACTTGACAAACCTGATTAATTTTTTTCAAAGAGCTATCAAAAGTAGTGGTCATGGAATGTGTACAAGTGTTAGCTATATGGACTTACAAAAGGCATTTGATGAAATCCCTCAAGGTACTATTGCCTAAGTTGAAGTCAGTGGAATTTAAGACTTATCTAATTAGGAAACTGGCTGGCAGTAGGAGAGACAGAATCGGGATAATGAGCAAGTTCTCCAATTGTCAGGATATGACCAAAGATGTCTTGAGAGGATATATTTTGGGACCTCAACTATTGCTCTTATAAAAGATATATCTGGAGAGAAGGTAGATTTGATAAAGATTTTAAAAATGAGGAGGAGTCTGGACAGAGTAGGGAGAGAGAATTTTTCCCGAGAGGCAGAAGGATCAAGAACCAGAGGTCACCAATTTAAAGTACTTAGCAAAAATGCAACAGCAAGATTAGGAAAAAAAAATTACATAGGGCATGATTAGGATTTAAAATGCTCTGTTTGAGAGTATATTAGAAACACTCATTCGAGGCCCTCGAAGGAGAATTGGATAATTATCTGAGAGGAAAGATTTGTAGAACTATGGGGAAAGGCAGGAGAGGATCCTGGTACTTGGGTCATTAAAATGTCATTAGCAGTTGAAGAAAGTATCCTAAAAGTCTAATGCAATGCTGGCCAATCTATCTCGAAGACTAAAATAACAGGGGCTTGTAGTCATATTTCAGCTATACAATATCCTGATTAGACCACACCAGGAGTAATTCTAGCAGTTTTGGGCAATTAGGAAAATATATTAGCCTTGGATTGCAATGTAGATTTAATAGGATAATATTTGAAACCCAAGGGTCAAATTACAAGGAAAGATTAGTTGATAAAGAAGGGTAGGATAAACTATGAAGCTGGGCTAGCGCTTAATATAAAAAAGGATAGCAAGAGTTTTTATAAATATATAAAAAGGAAGGGGCTGGCTAGGGTGAACGTTGGACCCTTAGAGGATGAGAGGGGGGACTTAGTGGTAGGGGATGGGGAAATGGCTGAGGCCTTGAATAACTTTTTTGTTTCGGTCTTCACTTAGGAGGACGTGAATAATTTGCCGTGTGTTAGCAATGGAAAGGTGGTAGGAGTGGAGGGCCTGAATGACATTATTGTTACTAGAGAGGCGGTGCTCGACAGACTGGAGGGAACTGATTGTGGACAAGTCCCCAGGACCGGATGGAATGCATCCGAGGGTTCTGAAAGAAATGGCGGAGGTGATAGTGGATGCCTTGGTGATAATTTTCCAAACGTCGCTGGATTCCGGGGAAGTGCCGGAAGATTGGAAAACAGCTAATGTTTCGCCGTTGTTTAAGAAGGGTGGCAGGCAAAAGGCAGGGAATTGTAGACCGGTTAGTTTAACATCCGTTGTAGGTAAAATGTTAGAATCCGTGATCAAGGAGAAAATAGCGAGGCATCTTGAGGAGAATTGTTTGATAGAGCAGACGCAGCACGGTTTCGTTAAGGGGAAGTCGTGTCTGACGAATTTATTGGAGTTCTATGAGGATGTGTCTAGGGCGGTGGATAGAGGAGAGCCGGTGGATGTGGTGTTTCTTGATTTTCAGAAGGCGTTTGACAAGGTACCTCATAAGAGGTTATTGCAGAAGGTAAGGGGGCATGGAGTTGGGGGTAGGTGTTAGCGTGGATAGAGGATTGGTTGTCAAATAGGAGGCAGAGAGTGGGGGTCAATGGGTGCTATTCGGATTGGCGGTTGGTGACTAGTGGAGTGCCCCAGGGGTCGGTGCTGGGACCTCAGCTATTTACCATTTATATAGATGATCTGGAGGAGGGAACTGAGTGTATGGTGTCGAAATTTGCTGATGACACCAAGATTGGTGGAACGGCAAATTGCGCGGAGGGTGTGGAGAGTCTGCAGAAGGATCTAGATAGGCTGGGCGAATGGGCCAGGAACTGGCAAATGGAATTTAATGTTGGCAAATGTGAGGTTGTCCACTTTGGTAGGAATAATGGTAGGAAGGACTATTACTTACATGGCGAAAAACTGCAGCATGCAACGGTGCAGAGGGACCTCGGGGTCCTTGTGCATGAGTTGCAAAAACCCAGCCTGCAAGTGCAGCAGGTGGTCAGGAAGGCGAATGGGATGCTGGCCTTCATAGTGAGGGGGATTGAATATAAAAGTAGGGAGGTCTTGCTGCAGCTGTATAGGGCACTGGTGAGGCCGCAGCTGGAGTACTGTGTGCAGTTTTGGTCGCCGCACTTACGCAAGGATATTTTGGCCTTGGAGGGAGTGCAGAGGAGGTTTACTAGGCTGATACTGGAGTTGAGGGGGTTGAACTATGAGGAGAGGCTGAATAAACTAGGCTTGTACTCGTTAGAGTTTAGAAGAATGAGGGGAGATCTCATTGAGACGTATAAGATGATGAATGGGATGGATAGGATAGAGGTGGAGAGGCTCTTCCCGCTCAGAAAGGACAGTAGGACTAGAGGGCATAGCCTCAAGATAAAGGGGGGAAGGTTTAGAACGAAGTTGAGGAGGAACTTCTTCACTCAAAGGGTGGTGAATCTCTGAAATTCTCTGCCCATTGAAGTGGTGGAGGCTGCCTCGCTAAATATTTTTAAGACGCGGGTTGATAGGTTTTTGATAGGCAAGGGGATTAAGGGTTATGGGGAGAGGGTGGGAATGTGGAACTGAGTCACGACAGATCAGCCATGATCTTATTGAATGGCGGGGCAGGCTCGAGGGGCTAGATGGTCTACTCCTGCTCCTATTTCTTATGTTCTTATTACATAAAGCAGGGTTGTATTTCCTGGAAGTTTGAAAATTATGGCTCATCGGATCGGCATTTTTAAAATATGGGAGCTGGTAGAATTGGTGGAGAGAAATTATTTACACTAGCTGGTGAATTCAGGACTAGTGACATTGTCTAAAAGCTATAAAGCCAAACCCCTCAGAAATAAAGTTAGGAAACATTAAAACATATCAAGGTGTTAAGGAATATGAACATAGATGGATAAACTGAGTTAGGTTGTAGATCAGTTGATCTCATTGAATGTACTTGAGGGGCTAAATGGCGAACTCCTGTCTCATCTTTCTTCCCCTCTCCATAACACTTGTTTGTCAGCAGCACTAAGGCCAACTGTAAGAATCATGTTGTTGCTCAACTTTAGGTAAACTATTTCATCACAGGCTAGGCAACATATCTGGCAGTTTGCTAGTTTGTGGGCCCTGGTGCACGAATTCAATCCCATGTCGTTTGTAATCTATCTGATAGACTGAAAGTAACAAAGCTCAAGCTGCTGTCAAATTTGTTTACAGAAGGTAATTGTAACTGAAAATATGTCAGATGTCTTTCTTTGCAAAGCTGTGTTCTGATTTAATTTTAAAGTTGGTTAGCTGTAGTAGTTTTTGAAATTGAACAAAGCAAATGTATTCTTGCTACCTTTATTGTTATTTCCATTAATCTTTCATTTCACTTATTACAGGGCACCTGAGTTCCTCATCAGTTCATCCAGCATGCCTTGCACCATATCTTCTGGCAACTTCTTGCTCAGATGAAAAAGTCAGATTCTGGCGATGTAAAGTGTCAGCTCATTTAGTATCTTCAGCAGCTGGGGATGGTGTGGAGAGTAACCTTACTTATTCTTGGGAAGAATGGCCTTTACTGATTGAAGAAGGAATTCAGAACAGTAGTGCTGTTAGTGTACCAGGAAGGCCGGTAGATGTAAGTTGTTCATACACGAGCCGGCTAGCAGTGGCATACAAACGAACAATACCAGTTAATGGACATTCCAGTAAACACTTCACCATGCACGTGGGTATATTTGAATGCGAATCAACTGGAGGCTCACAATGGATTCACGAGCAGACAATCCACTTAAATGACTTGACTCACACCGGTGCCATGTTGGATCCAAGAATCAGTATAGATAGTAACTTAGTGGTTTATAACAAACAGGAGTCATATCTGACCGATGATCATCAAATGACTTTTGATGCAAAACCTCTGGTTCATTTAGATTGGGTCTCCAAAGAGGATGGATCTCACATCTTAACTATAGGAATTGGATCTAAACTTGTAATGTATGGACAGGTTTCTGGAATAATACAAAATCAAACAAAAAAAGAAGCACCAGCAGTTTTCTCTCTCTCTTTATGGGATAGTGCCAAAGAAGTATCTCAATCTAGGTGGGTGCTTCTCAGAAGTGTGGATTTGGTTTCTTCAGTGGATGGATCATTGTCATTGCCAGTTTCACTTTCTTGGGTGCGTGATGGTATCCTAGTAGTGGGGATGGATTGTGAAATGCATGTTTATTCACAATGGCAACCACCTGACAAATTAGATCCAGTGATAACTGAAACTGAAAGTGGTAGTACTCCTTCAATAGTTAGTCTAGCAAAATATGGCAGTGCAAATGGTTCCAACCCTTACCTGTACAGAAAAACCCTGGCAAGGTCAATGACTGGGCTTGCTCAGAAATTTGGTGGCAAAAAGATTCCGTTTAATTGGAATATCGAAATGGAGGACTCTGGCCTTTTTGAAGCATCTCATGATTTGTCTCCTACTCTGCCTCAGTACCATCCTTTGCAGCTTTTGGAGTTAATGGACTTGGGTAAAATTCGACGGTCCAAAGCCATCCTGTCTCATTTGGTCAAATGTATTGCAGGAGAAGTAATCACTGTAAGTGACACTGAAACTAGCCACGAACGGCGGTTAAGATCTCTGACTATTAGTGCAAGTGGCAGCACTGCAAGAGACCCCTTAACCTCAAACAAAAGTGAAAATCCTGATTATACAGAAATAGACTCGATTCCTCCTCTTCCTCTGTGTGCACTTTTAGCTGCTGATGAAGATATTTCTCATACCACTTTTGAAAAGCCAGGCAAACGAACTAATATCAATGAGAAAAATGAAAGGCATTCAACGGGAAGCAATTATGATGAATTATTTGCCATGTCCAGGGTTGGTACGGATGACCTTGACAGCTTCAGTGTGGATGAAGACAGTAAAATGAAGGTTATTGATCTTTCCCAGTACAGTCTTACCTACTTTGGTCCTGAGCATGCTCGAGTACTGTCGAGTCACTTGCTTCATTCCAGTCTACCTGGTCTTACTAGCATGGAGCAAATGTTTTTAATGGCACTCGCAGATACCATGGCAACTATCAGCACTGACATAGGGGAAAGCAGAGAAAGAACCCAAGGTAACATGTTTTGCTACAGTGAAAGCTTTATTTTTAATTCAAAACCTTTTGTGAACAACTTGTATTCTCAATGTCAGTGTAAATTATTTTAACATATTAATTTTGAGATTCTTTGAAGGCATGCGAGTACTTTTTTATTGTGACGTATGTTATGTGCTTAAGGCAAGCTTTTTGGTAAACATACTTTGACTTTGTAATATGTCACCATCTTTTTTCTAATGCAGACTGAGTACATTTTTCCGGTTGTCAGAACACGAAAAATATTGAGCATCTACATATCACTCATAGATGTCAGTATTGGTCAAGTTATAGATACAAGACGTTCAGTTATGCAGCATGGTGACACAGTGGTTAGCACTGCTGCCTCACAGATTCAGAGTCTATTATAAAAATCTGTAAGGTGCACAAATCTGAATGAACTGATGATTTTACAGTTAATAATTTTATCAATATTCTTCCAAAGTTAGTACTTCATTTTGCATTCAGTTTTAATATGTCAGTTGGCATAAGAAAGATAGAATCATAGAAAAACTACAGCACAAACAGGCCCTTTGGCCCACAAGTTGCGCCGATCTTATCTCTACCTACTAGGCTTACCTGTAACCCGCAATCCTATTAAGTCCCATGTACTCATCCAGAAGTCTCTTGAAAGACCCTAACAAATTTGCCTCCACCACCACCAACGGCAGCCGATTCCACTCACCCACCACTCTGAGTGAAAAACTTAACCCTGACATCTCTGTACGTACTCCCCAGCACCTTAAACGTGTGTCCTCTTGTGGCAGCCATTTCAGCCCTGGGGAAAAGCCCCTGAGAGTCCACCTGATCAATACCTTTCATCATCATATACACCTCTATCAGGTCCCCTCTCATCCTTCATCTCTCTAAGGAGAAAAGGTTGAGCTGTCTCAGCCTATCCTCATAAGGCATGCCACCCAATTCAGGTAACATCCTTGTAAATCTCCTCTGCACCCTTTCCACATCTTTCCTGTAATGAGGTGACCAGAACTGAGCACAGTACTCCAAGAGGGTCTGACCAGGGTCTTATACAGCTGCAGCATTATCTCCTGACTCCTAAACTCAATTCCTTGATTGATGAAGGCCAGTACGTCATTCGCCGCCTTAAGCCGCACCTGCGCAAGGATATTTTGGCCTTGGAGGGAGTGCAGAGGAGGTTTACTAGGCTGATACCGGAGTTGAGGGGGTTGAGCTATGAGGAGAGGCTGAATAAACTAGGCTTGTACTCGTTAGAGTTTAGAAGAATGAGGGGAGATCTCATTGAGACGTATAAGATGATGAATGGGATGGATAGGATAGAGGTGGAAAGACTCTTCCCGCTCAAAAAAGACAGTAGGACTAGGGGGCACAGCCTCAAGATAAAGGGGGGGAGGTTCAGAACGGAGTTGAGGAGGAACTTCTTCACTCAAAGGGTGGTGAATCTCTGGAATTCTCTGCCCGTTGAAGTGGTGGAGGCTGCCTCGCTAAATATTTTTAAGAAGCGGGTTGATGGGTTTTTGATAAGAGAGGGGATTAAGGGTTATGGGGAGAGGGCAGGAAAGTGGAACTGAGCCACGACAGATCAGCCATGATCTTATTGAATGGCGGGGCAGGCTCGAAGGGCCAGATGGCCTACTCCTGCTCCTATTTCTTATGTTCTTATGTTCTTACCTGCGATTTGAGAGTCCTATGAACCCGGACCCTAAGATCCTTCTGATCTTCCACACTGCTAAGAGTCTTGCCCTTAATATTATATTTCTTCATCCCATTTGACCTGCCAAAATGTACCACTACACAGTTATCTGGGTTGAAGTCCATCTGCCACTTCTCTGCCCAGTCTTGCATCCTATCTATGTCATGCTGCAACTTCTGACATCCCTCCAAACTATCCACAACACCTCCGACCTTCATGTCACCGGCAAGCTTACCAACCCATCCCTCCACTTCCTCATCCAGGTCATTTATAAAAATTACAAACAGCAAGGGTCCCAGAACAGATCCCTGGGGCACTCCACTGGTGACCAAACTCCATGCAGAAAAAGACCCATCGACAACCACTGTCTGCCTTCTGCGGGCAAGCCAGCTCTGGATCCACAAAGCAACGTCCCCTTGGATCCCATGCCCCTTCACTTTCTCAATAAGCCTTGCATGGGGGACCTTATTGAACGCCTTGCTGTAGTCCATATAAACCACATCCAGCACTCCTTCCTTCGTCAATGTGTTTAGTCACATTTTCAAAAAACTCAACCAAGCTCATAAGACATGATCTGCCTTTAACAAAGCCGTGCTGACTACTTTCGATCATACTATACTTCTCTAAATGTTCATAAATCCTGTCTCAGGATCTTTTCCATCAACTTACCAACCACTGAGGTTAGACTCACTAGTCGATAATTTCCTGGGCTACTTCTATTCCCTTTCTTGAATATAGGAACCTGTAGTTGGTTATGGTCATTATGTAGTTCCATTGACAAAGCTTTGAAATTTCTGCCTCAGTTCTGCTGCAATCTTGCTTTGTTAATTTTTTAAAAATCTTTCATTCAATAATTTGCCATGAACAACAACAGGTAACTTATAAGCAGGTTTTTGCATTTCTTAAATTATTCTAAAATGTCAGTTATAACTGGACTACATGCATACTAAACAATGGAAGCAGCATGAGATAGATAAGCTGAGCTGAGCAATCAAACAAACAATGAGTAAGATCAAAGTTCTGCAGTCCTGCCATACCCCAGGATGTAGTTGCAGAAGTTTATAGGGTGGAGCAGTAGACCCAACAATTTTCAGCTGCTTTACCAGTGACCTTCCCTCCAACATAAGGTCAGAAGTGGAGATGTTTGCTGATGATTGCATTATGTTCAGTACTGTTAGTAGCTCCTCAACCGCTGAAGCAATTCTTGTCCATTTACAACAGGACTTAGACTAACTTTCAATCTTGGACTGATAAATAGAAAGTGATATTTGTACCACAAGAGTGTTAGACAATGACCATCTCCAGCAACAGAGAATCTAATCATCTCCCCTTGGCATTCAATAGCATTACCATCACTATCAATATCCCAGTAGCTACCAGTGACCAGAAACGAAACTGTAGTCATAAAATACTGTGGCTACAAGAACAAGTCAGAGACTGGGGATTCTGCAGTGTGTAACTCACATCCTGTCTCCCCAAAGCCTGTCCACCATCTATAAAGCAAAAGTCAGAAATGTGATGGAATGTTCACTATTTGTCTGGATGTGTGTGGCTCCAACAGCACTTGAGGACGTTACCCAGGACAAAGCCGTCCACTTGATTGGCTCCCCATTCACCAAGCTAAACATCTACTCCCTTCACCACTGACGTGCAATGGTAGCAGTGTATGAAATGCAAGATGCACTGCGACAACTTGCCAACGCTCCTTCAAAGCACCTTCCAAATCTGCCACCTCTACCACCTAGAAGGACAAGCGCAGCAGACATCTAGGAACACCACCAGTTGCAAGATCCCTTCCAAGTCCCACAATAATCTGACTTGGAACTATATTGCCATTCCTTCATAGTCACTGGATCAAATTCCTTTCTTATTTTGAGTGTATCTGTGCCATATGGATTGCAGCAGTTCACGAAAGTGGATCACCATCTCAAGGGAAAAAAGAGCTAAGAAATAATGTTGACCTTGCCAGCAATGTATACACCTGGTGATAGAAAGAGAAAAAAATAATGAATGGTGATGCACAAATAAACAGCTGTCTGGAGAGAAGCCTTCATAACCATCGCTATCCTCATGGAGCCAACACTTGAGTGCAGAAGGCAAGGCAAAGCATTTGCAACCATCTTCAGCCAGAGGTGCTGAGAGGATATTCATTTCTGCCTCTATGCGAGATCCCCAGCATCACTGATGCCAATCTTCAACCAACTCGATTCACTCCACATGATATCATGAAACTGCAGAAGGCACTGGATACAGTAAAGGATATGGGCCTTGAAAGCATCCCATCTGTAGTACAGAAGACTTGTGCTCCAGAATTAAGTGTTCCCCAAGTAAGTTTTTCTGAAACAGTTACAACGCAAGCATGTGCCCCTAAATATGGAAATTTACGCAGAGAAACACCCTGTCCACAAAAAGCGGGACAATCTAATCCAGCCAGTTATCAAACTATCAGTCTCCTCTTGATGGTCACCAAAATGATGGAAGATGGTATTGACAGCAATGACCTGCTCACTGGCTCTCAGATTGAGTTCCAAACTTCATCACAATCTTGGTTTAAAAATGCTTATAAAGAACAGAGTTCAAGAGCTGAGGTGAGAGTGACTGGCCTTGACATCGAGGCAGAATTTGACCAAGTCTGGCATCAAGCCTCCCAAGCAAAATTGAAATCAATAGGATCCAGGGAAGGAAGGCTCTACTAGTTGGAGTCGTACCTAGCACAAAGGAGCATGTTTGTGTTTGTTGGAGACAGATCATCTCAGTTCCAGGACATCACTGCAGAAGTTCCTCAGTGTAGTGTCCTAGACCCAACCATTTTCAACTGTGTCATCAATGACCTCCTTCCATCATAAAATCTGAAAAGAGGACACCCACTAATGATTATACAGTACCATTTGTGATTCATCTGATACTGAAGCAGTCCACGTGCAACAAGATCAGCACAACCTTCAGGCTCGGGGTGATAAGTAACATTTACATCACTTGAGTGTCAAGCAGTGACTATCTCTAACAGTAGAGAATCTGACCATCTCCCATTGACATTCAAAGACATACCAATGCTGAATCCCCCCAGAATCAACATTCTGGGAGATGCCATTAACCTGAAATTTAACAAGACTAGCCATAACCCATGTTCAATTCTGGCCTCTGGTCCCTGAATGTGTGGAGTTTGTATGTTCTCTCCATGTCTGCATGGGTTTCCTCTAGGTGCTCTGGTTTCCAAAGATGTGCAGGTTAGATGGATTGGCCATGCTAAATTGTCCCTTACTGTCAGGGGGAATAGCAGGATAAATGTATGCAGTTACGGGGATAGGGTGGGATTATTGTTAGTCCAGGCTTGATGAGCTGGATGGCCTCTTTCTGCGCTGTAGGGATCCGATGATTCTTTATAAATTATGCGGTTACATGAGAAGGTCAGAGACTTGGATTCTGCGTCGAGTTACTCAACTCCTGTCCACCATCCACAAGGCACAAGTCAGGAGTGTGATAGAATAACCTCCATGTGCCTGGATGCACACAGCATTAGTAACACTCAAGAAAACCAACACTATCTGGGGGCAAAACAACTTGTCAAATAACGTTCCATCCACCATCTTAATTCATTCCAAAGTGTGATTTGGAAGAGAGCTTGCAGGTTTTGCTGCCCTTGGACTTCTAGGTGGTACACATCACAGATTTGGAAGGAGTTGTACTGCTGCCACTATCTTGACTTGGAATTATATTGTCATTCCTTCACATGCTGGATCAAAATCCTGGAATGTTCTTCCTTGCAGCGCTGTGGGGTACTTACACAAATTAAACTTCACTGGTTCAAGAAGGTGTCTCGTCATCATTTTTCAAGGACAGTTAGCGATGGGCAGTAGATGCCAGTCATTCCGCCGACGCTCACATCCCATTAAAGAATAAAAACTGATGTTGCATTTGGCCTTTTGTCTGAGGGCTTAATCTCACACATATATGATTAAGGCTGTATCAATTTCCATTGTCTGTTGTAATAGTAAACTAGCAGCACTGTGGATTTTCTGCTGAACTCCATGGTGAAGGGCACCATCAAGGTTAAAAGTGATGTGAGAAGGTAAGTCAAAAATAATGATTGGATATGCCAAATTTAGATTTTAAAAGCCTGAAGGTTGTTCAATTAAATAAGTAATGAGGGGCAAGATTTTCTACCGTTTAGAGTTATGGGTAAAGAAAGTATTGAAGTGCATGTTATCACCACCATGGAAATGTACGAAAGAGGAAAACTTCATGAAAAGCTGTAGGAAGGCATGAAACTCGAGAGGGACAACGGAGGAAATGTCAGAAGAGTACTTGGCCATCCTAGAGTCAATAAAACTACCGAAGTTTGGGACACAGTGATTGGAAAATAATGTGAGAGAAGAATGTCTAAAAGATAACTAACTTTTTCTCCAAAGCTGCATAAAGTGCAAGAAATTAATTAGTAATCTCTTCCCAGATTTTTCAAGTCTTAAATGATTCAAGTTTTAAGTTGAGGGAATAAAAGTTAAAATATCACAAGAAAAAAATCAAGCGTGGAAAAGGTAATTTGGACTATTTCCTAATAAGGGAAGAGGAGGAGTCAGAATCTGGGATAAAAAATGTGAGATCCGAGCTGAACTTATGAGTACTTATTTTCAATGAAAACTGACTTACATGGTAAGATATTTCAATGGTGATTAAAAGATTTTTCAATATTATAATATATTGCTGTGGCTTAAAAAATGAATTTTAAAACAGTTTGCAATCAGACTTTTTGGATTAAAAGAAAATAATAGTTTAAATGTATTTCTGTTAAGTATTTGAGAGATTTCAAGTCATCAAACCCTTTTCATTCAACTATCTAGATTGTAAATTCTTAACAGCAGTTAGGTCCTCTGTTGCATCTGACCTAACAAGATACAAACAGCCAGAATTTATGAATCAAGTATAATTTATTAAGCAAGTTGGCGTGCACACTTAATGAAAGCAGTAAAAATGGCTTGTAACTTTTTTTAATCCTACAAGGCCCCTATGATTTCTTGAATGCTGACAGCATGGACAATGTCTTCTTCCTTCTTTGAAATAGTGGTGAACAATGTAGCTATGGAATCTGGCCACAGAAGCAATGGTGAAACTGTACCTAAACAGGCTGAAATTCTCAACTTTTATCCTGAATGTTCCCCTTCCCTTATTGGGAAATAGCCCAATTTAACTCTTCTCATAGGTTAAGGGTAAGGATTACCTGGTATCACCCCACCGCTGAACTGAGAATTGTCATCTTGAGACAAATGTCCATCTCTATTTCCTGTGCCCCATTGTGAACAAATGACACATCCTTTTAGATACAGGTTACAGCTAAGCAAACAATGTTACATCCTCTTATCAATAATACAACCTGTTGTAAGCAGTTCACACTTTTTTGTTTATATCCAGTTCAATCCAATCAAAGTCCAATTCAAAGTCTCAGCTAGTGAGATATTCCAGATCCAAGCTGACAAGACACACTCACCACTTCCTGTCTTGGGCTTGATCTGCATGATCTAAGCTGATTGGTGCAGGCATTGCACCTCCTCTAAGGTTTGATCTTATTTGCATCTTAGCCAAAAGGCCTAACTGCTACTTTTTAAAAAATTTCTTCAAATGAAGCCTCAGTGTAACCTCATGACTCAGTGTAACTACCCTTGATCTTAGCCAAAAGGCCAAGAAGCAGTTCCTATAAATATGATGGCCCATCCCCATGCATGCTAAGGAAATTAAGAACAAATGCTAGCAGTGTAAGATATCTTCATGAAATATATACCTTTTACTGTAAATATGGTTAATAGATCAAGTTTTTAACAGTCCTAAGTCAATTCAAATGTGGGGATTTGTCTAACAGATCTCAAAATAAAGAAGCCATGTTAAGTTCAAAACCTTTTGTTGCTTTAAGCTTTGCATTTACTAGAAATTTTTGCAACTTTTAAGGTTACCAAGAAGAATAGCAATTCTCACAGTCACAGCTGCTTTCCTGTAACCAACTGCTTAACTTTTTTATTGTCTTACTCAGAAGACAAATTCAAACTGAATTATTTGAAATGTGGTTAAGATAAAATCCAGAAACATTACTTTAAAGTGATATAGAACCCTAAGAACTAGTGGTGTTATCTGGTCTTTAATCAAAATTACTGTTAATTGATGAATAATCATGGATAAATAGTGCTAATTGTTTTTGTGCAAATTCCCAATGTGTTTCTATCCCATGAAGCTCTGTGCCAAATCGTGAAATTTACTGCAACATGTAATCAATGATGCTTCAGAATAATGAATCTCTAACTCTGCCCAATTCGGAGCTTCAGTGCGACTTTATTGACAGTATGAATTGAGAGTTGGAATGTGGAGGCCCATATCCTCTGGTCTCCAGAGATTCAGAGACTGGATGTACCCCAATTACCAACAAGACCCATTGAAAGTCATAATGCAATGACTCCGTGGGAATTGTGTATAAGTTTGAACTTCCAATGGTCAATTCCCATGGTCACCAGGACCCTTGGAAGAAGCCTTCAACTATTGAGTTAGAGTTGAGTGTTTGGATTATTCCAGTTTAGTTACCTGAATAGTTAACTAGCAAATGTTAGACAGAAAAATCTAGAGTAACTCCTGAATAACAATGCAAGTGGATCCCTCAACTCCTCCATCTTCTCTAAACCTTCACTGCAACCTGTGACTCCCCTGACTCTACTTCACTACCCAACCCAGTTTCCACCCTATACTATTACCTACTTGGCTCATTCATCCTACCCATTTACCTTATCCACCCTACAACATTCATTCACTACTACACTGAAAAGCTGTTTAAAGATCCTCAAGCTTTTCATTGTATTAGTGAATACTTACCAGTATAAGACATCTAGTGTCAGAAAAAAGGACTGTCTCTTCTGTGGGATTCCTTTTACCAATGTCTCCAAGGTTTCCTGTGCTGTCTGATTTCTGCAGGAACTTGCATTGAAAGATTGGCAGAAACATCGGAGGAAGTTAAGTGGGTAAATCATCAAAACAAGGTCAGAAATAGGTGTTCCGACTCTGGGAAGATTTGTGCTGGAATGCTTTGCCACAGGGTCATTACTGCATGCTTTAGTAGGATTTTTAAAGGAAATTTGAATAAACATTTTGAACACAGGAAGATGAAGATCTAGTGGGAGAGTGGGGAAGCAGGATTAATTTCATGGTGCTTGTAATCTCTACAAACACAATAGAAAGTTCTATTAACCAATGCAAAGTAACCTTCTCTGACATTTATTTATAGCCCAAGAATTTTGGAAATTGAAATTACTTGGCATACTAATAAATCAAGTATTTCCTTTATTCTAGGTGGAGAAACCCTTGATGAATGTGGATTGAGATTTCTTTTAGCCATGCGACTCCATACATTCCTATTGACATCATTACCCCTAGTCTATCGAGCACAACTTCTTCGTCAAGGTAAATCAATAAAAATAGTGGAGTAATTCCTATCTAATCTAATTAGAGATATAACTGGAATTGTAATTACTATACACAATACCTTATGACTGAATTTAACATACACAATATTTGTCTAACTTTCCATCTGGTATGTCATATGGAACCTTAGCAATGCAGCTTCTATAATGTGCTTTGTTTAGCCTTCATTTATACGCTTGCCTTGTGATGTGTGAACAATCCTATACAGCCCTAATGTAGAATAAATTTCAAGAAAAACATTTAGAATGATTAAATATACTATCTCCGTGACAATTTCAAAAATTTATTTTTAATCTATTTATTTATGACATATAAACTTTGCTGGCAATTTTGGCATATAGTGCACATTCATCGTTGCCTTTGAAAAGGTTGGGATGAACTGCAGCCTTGACTTTCTGCAGTCCTTGTGGTAAGGATGCTCCATAGTGCTGTTTAGTGGGAATTCCAGGATTTTGGCCCAAAGACAGTGAAGGAACAGTGATGCGTGTCCATGACTCAGAGGGAATGTTGGAGGTGATTCAAAGGTCTCTACTGCTCATGTGCTTTGAGGTGGTGTAAGTCACAGGTTTGAGAAACTCTGTCAAAGACATCTTCATGAGTGACTGCATTGCATTTATTAGATGGTACACGTTGCAGCCACTTTGAAACCTATCTTTAAGGTGTTGGGTGAGGTACTGATCAGATGAATTGCTCTGTTTTGGATGGTGTCAAGCTTCATGAATGTTGTTGGAGTTGTAGAGATTCCATCATTCTATTAATTGTGACCTGAAGATGGCAGATAGGCTTCAGGGAGTCAGGAGATGAGTCGCTCATTGAACAATACCCAGTTCCTGACCTGCTCTTGTCGCCACAATATTTATGTGGTCCAGCTAAGTTTCTGGTTAATGGTATTGACCAATAATGTTTGATGAGAGAAGTTTGTTGTTGATAATGTTTTTGAATGTTATAGGTGTGGTTAGCCTCTTGCAGGCAGTTGTGTGTGATCTATGAACCGAGCCTGGATGCTGTCTGGGACTTGCTTTATGTAGGTGCAGACTGCCTCATTACCTGAGGAGTTTCAAACAGAGGCAGACTTGCACTGAAATACACTGTGCCTAGGCACAGGGCCCCACAGTGAAGGGGCTTTGTACTCACTGGTGTCTATGGGGGCACCAGTCAGAGTGTGATTTTGCTCTGCATTGCTGCTGATAGGCTATTGGCCAGAAATGCAGAGTGATATTAGACTGATTGGTCGAGTCCCCTTCAGGCAGGAAAACTCATTGTGTCATTGAAGTCACTTCATTCAGGGTAAGTCTTTCTCCTCAGCAATTTTAAATAACAGTTGTGTCAAAATTATTTAGACTGGGCTTTGTGTTTTTTTTAAAAAAGACAAAATTATCAAATTCGACTAAGTAAAGCCTCAGGACAGAGAAGTCACAGTGGAAGCGTGAGCGCAGCATGTCCTGCATGGCTCCCTGCAGGCTCTCAGCATCCCCTGGGTAAAGAGCCCCTCTCAGAGAGGATCACGGACTGCTGATTGAAGAGCTCACTACAGATCTCTGGGTGCCATCTAAGTAAACTTGCAACTTGTTCTTACTGCCCTAGGTCCCTGCTGTCAAATTGTCCCCAGCGCTGAAATCCACTTCCAAGTTCCCCAAGACGCTGGGGCCAGAGCATCCGAGCATTCCCTAGGAAAGGACTACTCAGCAACCGAGACTTTATTGTGGCACTCTCGGAAATATGAAATCGCTAACAGCAACAATGGAGTACAATGTTAGCAAGTGTGAGGTTATCCACTTTGGCAGGAATAATAGTAGGAGAGCTTACTATTTCAAGGGCAAAAAGCTGCAGCATGCTACGGTGCAGAGGGACCTGGGGGTCCTTGTGCATGAATCGCAAAAACCCAGTCTGCAGGTGATCAAGAAGGCGAATGGGATGTTGCCTTTATAGCGAGGGGGATAGAATATAAAAGCAGGGAGGTCTTGCTGCAACTGTACAGGGCACTGGTGAGGCCGCAGCTGGAGTACTGTGTGCAGTTTTGATCGCCGCACTTGCGCAAGGATATTTTGGCCTTGGAGGGAATGCAGAGGAGGTTCACTAGGCTGATACCGGAGATGAGGGGGTTGGACTATGAAGAGAGGCTGAATAGACTGGGTCTGTACTCGTTGGAGTTTAGAAGGATGAGGGGGGATCTTATAGAGACGTACAAGATAATGAAGGGGATGGATAGGGTAGAGGTAGAGAGATTCTTCCTGCTCAGAAAGGACAGCAGGACTAGAGGACACAGCCTCAAGATTAGGAGGGGGGGGGGGCAGTTTAGAACGGAGTTGAGGAGGAACTTCTTCATTCAAAGGGTGGTGAATCTCTGCCTGTTGAAGTGGTGGAGGCTACCTCGCTAAATACATTTAAGACACGGGTAGATAGGTTTTTGGTAGGCAAGGGAATTAAGGGTTATGGGGAGAAAGCGGGAAAGTGGAACTGAGCCACTTCATATCAGCCATGATCTTATTGAATGGCGGGGCAGGCTTGAAGGGCTAGATGGCCTACTCCTGCTCCTATTTCTTGTGTTCTTATTGTTCTTAACAAGGAATAAATAACAATTATTTGCTTTGGAGCAGCTTCGTGGCATCTGCGGCTTCCGCCTCTTTTTGCTTATAACACCAACACAGTGGAAAACCAATTGCATTCTGGCAGCTGCCATCCAAGTCAACACAGCATGAAAAACCTTCCCATAGACTTCACAATAAAAACAGTGTATATGTGTGAGTAAGGGATAGTGAGAGGAGTGAGTTATTAAAGAGTGTGTGTGTGGGCCTTCGCACCTGTATTAGATTAAAAGTCTGCAGCAATTTAATTAATTCAGTGAGAGAGAAGTGCTTGTTACAAAGGCTCCTTAATGCCACATTCAAGGTAACCATTCTCATCTCATCTGTTGAATTTGGCTGTTTTGTTCCTGTTTGGACTAGGCTGTAACAAGGTCTAGAGCTAAACTGTCCTAGCAGAATCCAAACCAAACATCAGTGAAGAGGTTATTAGTGAGTTAGTGCTGCTTGGTAGAATTCTTGATAGCCTCATTTTTCTGACGATTGAGAGAAACCAATGGGGTCATGTTTGAATGGATTTTTTTTGTTTTTTGTAGGTGGAACACCCTGGACAGTTACTCATGTTGTTTGGAAGATGTCATTGTTGTAGGTATACTGGAACAGTTTAGCTGGAAGTACAGATAGTTCTGGAGTACAAGTTTTCAGTACTGTAGCCAGGATGTTTTTGGGTCCCATAGCTTAAACCATAGCTAGTGGTTTTAGCCATTTCTTGATACCATGTTTATTGAATCAAATTGCTTGAAACTGGCATTTGTGATGCTGGGGATTTCAGGAGGAAGCGTTAATTGATTATCAAATTAGCACTTCTAATGGAAAATGATTGCAAATTCATCACTTTGTTTCTTGCACTCAGTTACTGGTCCCACCATCATTCAAAATAGGGATAGTCATGGAATTTCCTCCTTTTAGTTGTTTAATGTCCAGCGCCATTCATAATTATGGCAGGACTGAGCACTTTGATCTGATCGGTTAGTTGTGAGATGACTTAACTCAGTCCATAGCATCTACTTCAATTTTCAGCCCTGTGTGTGTAGTTTCACCGAGTTGGCACCTTATTTTTAGGTGCTGTGCTTGGCATATTCTCCTACACTCTTCATTGAACCAGGATTGATTGCCTGGTTTGCTGGTAATAGTAGTGACCATATACCAAGAGATGAGTTTATAGATTGTGGTGGAATGGTATTCTGCTTCTGCTAGCCCACACAGCACCTCATGGATGCTCAGTTTTGAGCTACTGGAACTGTGCTTAGTCTGTCTGTTTAGCATGATGATGGTGCCATACAACACAGTGAAGGATGGCCTCCTTGTGAAGATGAGACTTGTTTCCAACAATACTATGCAGTGGCTACTTCTACCAGCGGTATCATGGCAGATGCATGTGAAGTATCATTGTTTGGTAGATTGATGAGGATGAGTTTAAATGACTCTTTTTTTCCCTTGTTCTGGTTCTCTCACCACCAGCTAAGACCCAGTTTGGTGACCACTGGTGGTACCACTGAGGATTACTGTTACTTTAGCCACTGGTGGTACAACCGAGCATCACTTGGATGATGGGCATTGAAGTTCCCCTGTGTTGATACAGATCATACTTGTTACATACTTTAGCATACTAATTTATTGATAATGTAGGAAATAATCCTAAGAGGGTTTTCTTGCCCATGTTTGACCTGATGACGTAAAATCTGGAGCTAATGTTGGCACTCACTTCAAACTGTGCACCAATGTGCTGCAACCTCTGGTCAGGCTGTATTGCTGATGGGATGAGGTAAAATCAGGGAAGGTGAGTCAGAGGCATTGGCTAATCAGTTGAATTCTGAGTATGACTCTATCATGCTTGCCGACCCTGTCAAACAACTTTGGCATATGTCTCCAGATGTTACTGAAGAAGACCTTGTGAAGTTGACTGGTCTATACCTTTATCATGTCTGAGTTCAAAGCTATTTGGTGGTCCATCTGGTTATATTGTTGGGCATGTTACATTTTGATACAACTCAATGACTTGTTAGGCCATTTCAGAAGGCAGTTAAAAGTTAATCATGTTGCTCGTAGGCCAAACTGGATAAGAATGGCCAGTTTCCTTCCCTAAAGGACAGTAACCAGGGCACCCAGAGAAAACCCACAGACATTGGGACAATGTGCAAACTCCACACGGTCACCCAAGGCCAGAATTGAACCCAGGTCCCTGAAGCTGTGAGGCAGCAGTGCTAACCGCTGTGCCACTGTGTACTCTTTTTAACCAAATTCAAATTCACAATCTGCAACTTTGGAGTTTGAATTCACGTTGCTGGATTTCATATCTAGGTCACTGGATTACTAGGGATCATAGTCACTATAGTGCCGTATCCTTTGTGTTTGACTTGTGGACGTGTATTTTTGTTTACTACAGGTTTGTCTACTTGTCATTTTGCCTGGGCCTTTCATTCGGAGGCAGAAGAAGAGCTGCTAAACATGATTCCTGCAATGCAAAGAGGGGATCCCCACTGGTCAGAGCTTAGAGCCATGGGAGTTGGCTGGTGGGTGCGCAGTACAAATATTCTTCGCAGATGTATAGAAAAGGTACCATGCATTCTTTTATTTTTTCATGTTTCTATTTTGAAAAAAGGATTGCTGTTATTTTTGCTGTGTTTTAATGCAGCTGGGATCACAAATGTTGATTTCCCCATTCCTCATGTATTGGCAGATAACACTGTTAACAAATGGACTTTTAAGAAAATTAAAGTTCCTATTAACAGCCTTTTTATGTGGGCCATCCATATGTCACCAGATCGTGTTTTAGTTCACCTGACGAAGGGGCTAACCCGAAAGCTTGCGAGTATATTATCAAATAAATAGGTTGGACTAAAACCTGGTGTTGTCAGACTTTTTACTTAGTTCAACAACACAGGAAGACTCATGCATCTTTGAGGTTTTTCAACTTAACTTAGTATACTATCTTTTCATGATATAATATTGAGAGTTTCTCTCCTGTCATCAAGATGTATATCCCTGAACAACAGTTTATTTTCCTGTTTTGAACATCAAATACACATACTAGGTGTCAGCCATGGCTCAGTAGATAGCAGTCTTGTGTCTTGAGTTGCAAGGTTCTGAATTAAGCCCACTCCAGGACTTGAGCAGAGAAAACAAAGCCAGTGCTCCTGTGCATCTTTCGGATGAGCTGCTAAACCAAGACTATATCTACCCTTAGGGCACACTATTCAAAGAACAAGGGTGTTATTTTAACTAATTGTTATCCCCCAGTCAGTGTCACAAAAAGTAACAGTATCACTGTGCTGATTGTGGGAAATAGCTATATGCAAATTGCTCAACTTGTTACTATCATTCAAACTTGCATAGTATTTGAAAAATATTTTGAGTGTAAAGCAGTAAGATATCTGATGATGAAAAGCATTAAATAAATATAAACTTATCCTTTTTGTTCTTTTGATTATGAAGCAATAATGCTTTCCTGGTACTTCTGTATATTTTTTTTCCTTTTTAAGAAGGAGGCAAACATTTCTTATTTAAATGTCACATAAAGTATGATTTGATTTTCTCCATCTCCAGCAGTAATTCTTGACATACTTGATATGTACCTTGCTGTTAATTAAAAGATGAATTCTGTTGTTAAGTTCTTTTTTGAGGTTCTGGACTGTTACTTGGCTGACTTCTGTTGAAAATTTGGACTTAAGTTGTAAGTCATCCCTCAAACCACTGTGTATATCCTGCAGCAAGAGTAACGTGTTGAAAAGGCCAGACGTATTATTTTGTGTGGGATCCATGTGTTCTGGTGATAAGTTGTTGATAACGCTGTAAGATATTTCTTTGTTGTCCAAATAATCAGTGGCAAATGTGAGTTTCAATAATATGGCAATGTTAAGGAAAAACTTGTTTCCTTTGGAAACTTTCAAATTTTGCAAGATTATGTAGTAAATTCCAAGCAAAGCTCTCATTATAGTGAGGGTTTCAGTTAAAGGAATGAGAGTGAAGAGTTAAATGGAAATGTTTTGCTCATAGGATAATTTTGTTAACCTGGGTAACACTAAGAATTCATAGTGATTTCACTGTGGCTTAGAAGATGTTTCCAAGAAATAAGTGGTGTTTCTTCGTAATTTTATATTATTTGGCTCCATGAGTGACACATTTTTCTTTAAATAAAAAATAGGTTGCCAAGGCTGCATTCCAGAGAAATAATGATCCTTTAGAGGCAGCTATATTTTATCTTGCAATGAAGAAAAAGGCTGTATTATGGGGTCTGTTCCGGTAAGGCTTTATAATATTTTCCTCTTCCTGCTGGCTGTATTTTCTGGATGTACAAATTGTGTTGAGTTGCATTTAAAATAAAATTACTATTTCTTGTTCAGAATCATCAGCTTAGCTTATCCATCTGGGATAGGAAAGATCAATGTATCATCCCTTACTACTTTTTGTATGACGAAACAAGACACCTTTGCCATTTGAACGATCAGCTTGAAGAATAAGAGAACATTTGAACAGTACTACAGCAAGCTCAAGCAGTACCTTTAGCTATAAAAACAGTCATTTTTATTGCCTGCTGGGACAGCATTTATTGCCCATCCCAAATTGCCCTTGAAGTTCTGTTTTTTTACGATCAGAACTCCCAGCCACCTGATGAAGGGATAGGCTGTCCAGAAAGCTTGAGGCTTTTGCTACAAATAAACCTGTTTGGACTTCAAACTGGTGTTGTGGGATTTCTTTGTATTCAATACATTTACAGGCATCTGAAAATAATTGGTTTCTACTACTAGGATTCTTCAGTTGCTGTATGTTGTGTTTGTATGTGTTTTAAACTCAATGGACAAGCAGCAGGAACATCAAATTTAGAATAACTTTTTTTTGACTGTGCAGGTCTCTTCACGATAAAAAAATGACAGAGTTTTTTGGGAAAAATTTCAATGATGATAGGTGGAGAAAGGCTGCATTGAAGAATGCCTTTGCATTGTTGGGTAAACAGCGATTTGAGCAATCAGCAGCTTTCTTTCTTTTGGGTGGTTCTCTTAAGGATGCAATTGAGGTAAAGCAACCATAATTACAATAATTGCTAATTAAAGAAATTAACATGCCTAAGTTATTAGGATGGTGAAAAGTTCAGAAATATTCTTTCCTCCTCTTCAATATTCTCCCTTACACTCCAAGCAACTTGCTGAGGTTTAATTCAATTTAATTTAATCAGGTAGTACCTCTGATCATTTTCCATCTGAGCTACAGTTTTGATTGGCTATTCAATTATCAGACATTTTAGCCGAGCCTGATCTATTTTGTACCATGCATACAACCAGCCCACCAGAGCTAACTGAATAGCCAACCGATGTACTGGAGAAAACTTGGCTGATTTTTATACTTGCCTTTCAACTGGGAAAGTAACTAACTAGACAGATTTTACATCTTCATATTTAGAAATGTGTAAATTATGTTTCCATTAGAATTTATAAAATGCTATCAAATACCTTTTTGTAAAATGGAGGAAATTTTATAGTTAAGAAAAAAGTTGCACTCATATATTTAGGAAATTCTGAATCACTATTCAACTAATGATTTATTTTTGAACTTAATTGTTTCTACATAAGCAGTTGTGATTGCAAGTTGAGCACAACAAAATTCCACAAGCAATAAATGTAAAACCAGGGATAGTTATGAGATTTTATACTTAATTCAAATTATAGAGATTATTACCATTGCCCATGTAAAAAGGCTTTAGTTTAATTCCTTAGCCTCTGCGTTTTTATTTGTCATTACTGGCCTGTAGGTTTGTTTAATTATTTCATGTATTTGCATTGCCCATGTATAGGAATTCTAATTCCTTAATTTCTGTATTTAAAAGTTCTATTTTTATTGGTTAGAACTGGCTTGCAAGTTTGTTTGATAGTTTCACAGACTTGCATTTTGACAATTGATTTTCTTTTTAATATCATGGACGTGATAAATGGCTATTTCCCTATTCAGTTTCTATAAATGCAACCTATCTTGCCATTTTGCTCTTAAGAATTTGGGACAATTTTGCACCATTGTTCTGGAATTTAAATGCCAAGTTATAATATATTTAGAGCTATGCATTAAATCCAATTTCAAGATTCATACCTCATTTATAAGGTACTGAACATGGTTTGCAAGACAATCTGGATGATATTGAAAATCACCTAAATCACTATAATTCACCTAATATTAACATTTGCATTCTATTACAATTTGAAAATCTTACACGTATAAAATTATTTCTAATACGCATTGCAGAAACAATATTTTCCATGCAGATCGTTATTAGAAGTTTTCACCTGAACAAAAGAACTGCACAGATCATTTGCCCTAGTATGCTGAGAGATACCTTGTTATGAGATTTCACTTCAATATTTTGCAGCTAATCTAAAAAATGGCATCTTATTTGAACTTGACAAAACCTAATGGTTGCAGCTTATTAATGTAACCTTTTCTGTTCTTTTGAAAGGTTTGTCTTGAAAGGCTTCATGATGTTCAGTTAGCTCTTGTAATAGCACGATTATATGAATCAGAGTTTGAAGTGTCATCCACCTATAAGTCTATACTACTCAGAAGGATCCTGGGCTTTGATGCAAAGAGCAAAGATTTTAACCTTTCTCTTAGAAATTCTGACCCTGTTTTACGGAGTATGGCGTATTGGATATTGGAAGATTACACCAACTCTCTGAACACTCTGTTGGAACAGGGGATGAGGGAAAATGATGATTTCACTGGAGCAAATGGTAATGTATTTGAGAAATGGAGATTTTAAAAATAAGTCTTAAATTTGGGTTGTGGTGTACTTCCCTCATTTTTGTATTTGAAATAAAATAGTTCATCTTCAACAGAAATATTTTGTTGGTTAACTTTCCTAAAAGCACTACATTAGTAGTTTGGGAACTGAATTGAAGATTATCATGATTTTAATAAACTGATGGTGCATTTGTACTGCAACTACCAATCTAAGGCTTGATCTAAAAAATTTGGTGTTGCTTTGCACTGACAGTGTTCCTATGTAAAATGCTCTGAATTAATGGTTCTTGTGCTACTTGGCACAGGAAGAAACTGGCAGTATTAGGCCACCTTTTTGCAATGGAAGTAACCGTTTGGCAAATAAGGTTCATTGATATTTATGCAGAAATCAGACAGCAACTTGTGGCAAACATACCTGGATAATTAAACATCAAAATTTATTGACCAAGGTGCTGTACATGAGCTTCACAGGATGTCACCATTTGCGTCCCAGTCAAATGTATTTGAAGGACTTGAAGTTACTGTACCGAAATTATAAGCACAGATGAAAGTTGCCACAAGCCATGACTCTTTTTGGTGTGTTACTGCCAAATAGCCTCTCCCAGTCCCATTCCTGGAGATTTTTATTACTGTTGATAGACTTGTTGGCATTCAGCAAAAATTTTACAGGTATTGTGCCTGGTTCTTAACCAGTCAGCATAAAAGAAATGCTTTCTAAAATGGGAGGCTTGATGTCTGAAAACCCATATATTTTTGAAGTCAGTAAACGTGAAAACATAGGGGTGAACTACTTGGCTCCTGGAGCTGTTCCACCATTCAGTGAGATCATTGCTGATCTGCTACCTAATCCACACACCCACTTTTGCCTCACATTCCTTAATGCTCCTTGATAACAAAATCAAATAATCTCAGTTTTAAAATTTACAATTGCCATTGCTGGAATAGATTCCGAACTTTTACCATTGTGTTGTGTAGTAAAAGGTCGGGCTGTAATTTGTAAATTATGCCCCCTAATTCTAGACTCCCCAACTGGTGGAAGTAGTTTTCCTGTGTTAAACCTAGTTGTTCTCTTTAACATCTTGAAAATTTTGATCAGATCACCCTTAATCATCTCAGTTCCAGGAAAATACAACCCTAATTTGTGTAATCTCTCCAGGTATCATTTGGTAAACCTACACTGCAAGAGCAGTATGTCCTTGTGGGCAGCGCGGTGGCACAGTTGTTAGCACTGCTGCCTCTCAGCGCCAGGGACCCGGGTCCAATTCCCGGCTTGGGTCACCATCTGTGTGGAGTTTGCACGTCTCCCAGTGTTTGCGTGGGTTTCCTCCAGGTGCTCAGGTTTCCTCCCACAGTCCAAAGATGCGCAGGTTAGGTGAATTGGCCATGCTAAATTCTTCTTCACTTTACCCGAACAGTGTGGCAACTAGGGGATTTTCACAGTAACTTCATTGCAGTGTGAAAGTAAGCTTATTTGTGATTAATAAATTTTAAAAAAATAAAGTTAGGTGCCTGTAACGGTTTACCTCAATTCATGTATTCTATAACCAGGTTTTTGTACAGTTACAACACAACTTTTACCCTTCGTACTCTATATAAATGTTACTGAACATGTTAACACCAATTTAAAAAGTTTAAAAAATGAGAGCTAGCTCTTAGTTTTAAGTACTTCAGTCATAAAGAAAGACTTGCATTTATATTGTGATTTTCCCAACCACCAGACCCGTCAAAGTGCTCAACAGTAATTGAAGTTCTTTTGAAGTGTAGTCACTGTTGTAGGAGATCATGATAGAATAATTTGATGCCTGACAATGTCTTGGAATCTATTTTCAGAATGCAGCAAGTCTACCTCATGCACCCCTGGGGTATTTAATTTCTACAACTATTTGCGAACCCATCCTCTTTTGTTGCGACGACACTTCGCTTCTTCAGAGAAGACAATGTCACAGATGGGATTGACTGTGGAAAGTGGTCTGGCAGATAAGATAAGCTTAGCTGAAAGAAGATTGTTCTTTACAACTGCAAATGCACATTTTAAAGCTGGCTGTCCAATGTTGGCCCTTGAAGTCTTGTCCAAGATGCCAGCAGTCACCATGAAGCCAAAGACTTTGCAAAATAAAATAAGTTCTTATTTGACTGTAAATTCTTCATTTGAAGAATCTAATCGTAAAGTTTTGGATTGTGATTGGCCCTCACCAGCATTAAATGGTGTGGAATCTAAAGCCTCTTTTGATTGGCTGTCAAATGGACAATCTAGCTCATCTCTTAGTTTTGATTGGAGTCAATCTTCTCTAACTATTGAAGAACAACCATTGGAATTAAAATGGGATAGTGATAAAGAAGATGAAGAGGAAGTAAATGGTCTGTCAATGAAGGAGATAAATCCATCTTGTCCTAATGATGAGAAGATGGAAGGAGAAAGTTATTGTAACTTCTCCAGCCCCACTGATGATTTTTTGTGTCCATCGGAAGATGTCATAGCAGCACAATTAAAATTTGGGGCTTGCTTGAAGATACTTACAACAGAGTTGCGTACACTGTCTACTGGGTATGAGATTGATGGTGGCAAACTCCGCTACCAATTATACAATTGGCTTGAGAGAGAAATTATAGCTTTACAGAAAACATGTAATTACAATGTTGATCTGGAAGCAATGAAAGGTAGTTTTGAAGGTACATGGGATGAAGCATTTAACGATGAACATGCAGAAAATGGAGGCATTGACCAACAAAAGTCATTTCACCAGCAAGAATATTTGCAGCGTAGGAGACAGTGGCTGCTGCAAAACCAGCCACTACTAAGGATGTTTCTTAGCTATTGTAGTCTTCATGGGTCCCATGGCGGAGGTCTGGCATCTGTCAGGATGGAGTTGATTCTTCTTTTACAGGAATCGCAGCAGGTAATTTTACTTGTATGGTAATACATGTTCTCATTCCTCAATGCAATGTCTTTGTTGAATTCAACAACGGCTTGACTAATTTTCTATTGCTCCCTTCCTGAATGGTATTTTATCTGGTTGACCCTTACTTGTATGTTATACCAAAACTAGAAGTTTAGAGAATTAAAGACAAATTCTACTGCTACATGGTATGACATATTGGAGCACTGGTGCCTTTTGGTTTTAGGCAGGTCTTAATCTTCAAAATTCTTAATTTTCTTCATGTTATTTGGATTTGAGCACTACATATTTTTAACCATTGTCATTGCAAAAAACATCAAAGTTCAATTTGAAGGACTGTAAAGCTGGGTGAAATTCAGAGTGCACCAAATAGTTCACAAGAATTTTGGAATCATGAGTGCATTTCACTTATGGTCATTTTGATTACTGTGTAATCAGTTTGATTCAATTCCTATATGTTCACATTTGAACTGCATACCAGTAAGTATTATTGCCATTTTGTTAGTAAATCTGTGGTGTGTCATTTGAAATTTGGGGACATTTCAAATGCATGCACCAAATATGTTAAAAGCTACATTTCACTGTAGAAGAAGTGTCAGTGTTTAATATTAATTTAAATTGACAAATAAAAACCTTCCCAAAAAAGTTGAACTGTCATGGGGGTGGGTGGGTGGGAAATTGCTGTTCAGTAAAACTCCCAGCTCCCTGAGGGTAGGGTGTCCCAAATCTGAAGAGCCCCCTGAGGTGGGGTGCCCAGTCCCCACACCTTCCCACCCAACAGCGAGGGTGAAAACTTTTTCAGTTTCGTACCCTGATCCAACTAACATGTGTCAGCCTAAAATCAAGGAGTCACAGGAAAAGAGCCTTCAGTGGCCATTTAGACATCTCTTAAGGGTCCATACTAGAGGCGGGGGTTGGGGGTGGGGTGGATTTCCTGTTTGAGGCTCTGCCTGTCCCACTGTAAAATTGCATTCAGGGCAGGCAGGATCCCAGAGGGGATTCCATCGATGCAAATTTATGGTGGTCCGGGTAGAGTGTAAAATTATGATCTGTCAGTTTCAGGGACTGGGACAGTTGTCAAATTTGGGAATAATTTTTGATGATCCATTTATGTTGGCATAATCTGAAGTGAAAATAAAATTTTAAAATATACAGAATTTCAAACCATATCTATTAATATTTGTATTTAGGAGCATTCGGTGAAACAGGCCTCTAGCCCTTTAGTGCAACTTGCATCAATACCACTCCTGTTTGCTTGCACTGCAAGTGCTAAAACTGTGGTGGCTAATCCTAGACTCCATCTGAGCAACCTTACACATGACATTGTGCATACCATTGTGGAATTTGATTCTCCTCCACATCCGGACATCAGAAATAACAAGGTAGGTGTTAACACGTATCTCAATCTGTTGTGGAGGTGACAATGTAACATTCTGGTAATAAATAAATTGTGGCAACCAATTGCATCCAGTGTTTTGGCTATCATAGTCTTGGCCACACTGACATCAATGTAAAGTTATGTAACCTCTTGCTCATTTCTTTATTTTGAGTATTGCTAAAATTCAAAACAAGCAAGGGATTTAATGAAAGGAAATATGATCAAGCTGAATGACAAGTTGCAAATATTTAAAGTTAACACTCATCACTTATGTTCAACATCCATTTTTTAAAATTAACAGTAAAATGAAGTCAGCCTTTCGTTTGGTTCCAATCAATTACCTGTCACCATGATGGTGAGATAATAGGTTAGAGGATTCATCAGACTGATCCAACTTTTGTCTCAAGTTTAAGTACATTTTTCAAGCCAGTTGGCTTCTTGAAGGCCAGATTGCAAATCTATCAAGAATTGATAGTTAATTTTTCTTTTAAATTAACCATCAGTGGTAGTAAAATGGAATTTTCTGACAGTTTTACTTTGTTGTGTTCAAGTTTACTTTGTGCCAAAATAGTTACTGTTTTACTAAGAATACAAGAGTGAAGTTAATTTGAGAAATAATTAAAACCAGAGCGTCCAGATTTCTGTCATAAGTGAACCAAATTTATACCATTTGTCATCCCAACACTCTACTCAAAGGCAGATCACAAAAATAAACAGATATATTCCTGAAATTCAGCCAGCGAAAACCGGCAACAGCACAGAATTCTAGTAAACATCTTACTGTTTGTTTAATTAAAATCACCTCCATGACTGAGGCAGACCTTGACAAGCTTCAGCCTGCTGGTCACATGCATTTCCTGGGAGCTTCTAATCTGTCCCTTGGCTGCATCAGGGAGAACACACAAACGGGCCGGTTAAGTGAATAACCAACACTAATGACTGTGATCAGCTTATTTGTGCAAGCCCTGTGTATATACATAATAGTTCCTGTCACCAGGCTGTTCAGCATCAGAACGAGCAATGAAAACAAATTGCAGACCTTCAGGGAAAATACACCAAGTATGTTGGAGTTGACCAGTGACTGAAGGCCAAAAATGCACCTTTTAGGAGATGAGTGCATGAAAAGAGGTGTTGAAAAGGGAAGTGTACTTTCAGAGCTGCTTATTACATTATTGCAGCATCAACTTGCATTTTGAATTCTGAAGTATATACAGTTGTAATTTCAAAACTTCAAATTATTTTCCCATCAGTCGTTAGCACTGTTAAAACAAATCAGCAAAACCCCTCTATTGTCTTGTTTTCCCATTTTTCTCATTCTGTCACTGAAGGTGCTGATAGTCGTTGAGGTCTGTTTCCATGGGCCCTGGCTGTTCAGAATTTGAACCTGAGACCTCAGGCATTGGCATCATAATACACAAAAGAGCACCTTTTAACATGGATATATATCTATTAAAAGAAACGTGCTTTTGTGCATCTGTTCTGTCAACCTTTTGTATTGTAAATTACTTTTGCCACATTTATAATGGTACCAAGGATGAGAAAAGTGGGAAGTGAAAGTGCTGAGCTTGGATGTTAATTAGAAAACAGAGATTTTAGGTAATTGGCAAAAGAATCAGAGGGTGGCCGATTTGTCAATCCACCAAAAGCTTGATCTGTAATTCTGCTGGTGGACAAGGAATTTAAATATCCAACCATAAATGCTGCTACTTGCAGCTAGTTTCAATGTTTATATGACTGATGTTCTCCACAAGCAATCTCAGTTTAACATTGAGATAAGCTTCTTAATGATTAATTATTTCTGAAAAATGAGTTGATAAAGCACCTTCCCGTTCCTGCTAAGGTTTAGCTTTACAGAAGGAATATGACAAATTTAATGGAAACCTAAGAAGTAGGAGGGCAGGTGAAGGCCATCTGGCCCCTCAAACCTGCTGATGGCTGATCTTTTCATGGACTCAGCTCTACTTACCCACTTATTCATCATATCCCTTACTTCCTTTATTGTTCAAAAATCTACCTTTGCCTTAAAAACATTCAATGAGGTAGCTTCAACTACTTCACTGGGTAGGGAATTCCACCAATTCACTACCCTTTGTGTGAAGGAATTCCTCTTTAACTCAGTCCTAAATCTGCACCCCTTTATTTTGAGGTTATGTCCTCGAGTTTCATCCGCCAGTGGAAACAACCTCCCTGCTTCTATCTTATCTATTCCCTTCATAATTTTATATGTTTCTATAAGATCCTCCCTTATTCTTCTAAATTCCAATGAGTATAGTCCCAGTCTACTCAGTCTCTCCTCATAAGCCAACCCTCTCAACTCTGGGGAAAAGAACTAGTGAATCTCTTTGGCACCCCATCCTGTGCCAGTATGTCCTTTCACAAGTAAGGAGACCAAAACTGTACACGGTACTCCAGGTGTGGCCTTACCAGCACTTTATACAGTCGCAACATAACCTCCCTGTTTTAAAACTCCATCCCTCCAGCAATGAAGGACAAAATTCCATTTGCCTTCGTAATTACCTGCTGCACCTGCAAACCAATCTTTTGGCAATTCATGCACAAGGACACCCAGGTGCCTCTGCACAGCAGCATGCTACATTATTTTACCATTTAAATAATAGTCCATTTTGACCTCACATTTACCAACATTGTACTCCATCTGCCAGAACCTTGCCTATTCACTTAAACTATGTATATCTCTTTGCAGACTTTGTGTCCTCTGCACACTTTGCTCTACGACTCATCTTAGTGTCATCTGTAAATTTTGACACACTGCACTTGGTCCCCAACTCCATATCATCTATGTAAATTGTAAATAATTGCGGTCCCAACACTGATTCCTGAGGCACACCACCAGTCATTGATCGCCAACCAGAAAAATGTCCATTTAACCCCACTCTTTGCTTTCTGTAGTTAACCAGTAAGTGAAGCCCTGTTTGTCTATGTTGGTGTTTCTGGGGATATAAAAGCTGCTTTAGCACTACATCCAACATAATCAAAAATATATTTAGCTACTCATCATCTTTTCTGTGTACAAATTAACTGTCAAATTTGTCTACAAAGCTGATGACAGACTGCACTTCAGAATTAATTCATCAGATGTGAAGTGTTTTGAAGCACTTTTGGAATGTTTTGTAACATTAATGGCAGTACACAAATGCAAGTTGTTGTTGAAATGATCTGAGTATGTAATGAGGTACTTGCTCAACAATTTAAATACAAATTGATATTTCAGATGTGCTTAAACAAAATACAACAGATGGCTATTGTCATAACAGCCTTGAATCTTTCATACTGCTGTAATTCATTTTGAAATGCAAAATTATGAATGCAACAGCGTATCTCAGAGCATGGAAGGCACTTTGTTGTTGAATTTATTTGTACTATATGATTCCAAAATGTATTACATTTTATTTGAGACAATGGTTTATTTAAAACTCTGCCATCTTCTACTAAATGTTAATAAGCTGCATTCCATCACAACTTTGTAGATTAGTTCAGTGTGATATGCAGTATTATGCTTATAAAAATGTGTATCTACATGCTGGAGAGTTGGATTTATAGTGCTGCCATTTTACCTAGTTACTCACTTGATGCCTCTCATGAAATATTCCCCACTTTATCTGGATCCACAGGAAAGCTCTTCCTTTAAATGGTTTGAAAATGTGACTCATTGACATCAGCAGTGTCTTGTGCCAAGAATGCTGCTTCCTTGCTGATGACAGGGTGGAAGTGAGATTTTGTGTTGGTTGTGGGTTTGCAGATGGCTTGTGCATCCTATTTAACCTTGCAGGCTCTCAGTTGAGAGAGGAAGTTGATTGTGAACACAGTGAAGGTAATGGTGGATTGTTGGCTTGTTCAGCTGTCTCCTCTGTCACCATTTTTGTTCACTGGCATCTCTTGCTGAATTGGAAGGTTTTGATACTATGATAGATTGCCATTTTGGTTGAGATTGGGCATTTGTTTAATTCCTGATAATAGAGCAGACCTTCGTGGAGATATTGAGATCGTCTTTGAAGTTTTTCCTTTGTTCCTGTGGAAGTTGGCTCCCTGATTTTGCTCCGAGTAGAACCCCTGTTCTGGTGATCTTGAGTCGAGCATTCTGGCGACATGTTCTGTTTGCAGCTTTTTCTGATTTATTTTTCTTGTTTTTCAGTTGTTATTACTGAATAAATAAACACTTAATATCTAATTAAAATGAGAATTGCAGCTTCAGAAGTAGTAAGTGCTGCCTTTAAGCTTTAGGGCTACAAGTATCTGAAATAATGCACCAGCTGGATACCTACAATTATATATTAGCTCACCAACACTTGTTTTTCAATTGGCTCCTTTGAGTGAAATGGCTAGGTAAACACCATGGCTTTCTTGTTTTGTATTAATGTGGATTGAAAATGTGATTGAAGCATATTGTACCTAATCACATAACTAGAAACAATTAGAAATTATGTAAACCTGTGTCTTTGAACAACACTTTAGAAAAATATAAGTTTAATTTCTGGGATTGTGGGCAGCAGTCAGAACAGTATGCTTAACTACTTTTTTCCCCTTCAGATCTACGTAATGCACACTGTAGCGGCATCCCTGTCTGCTTGTCTTTACCAATGCCTTTGTGATGGCTATAGTTACAGGTAAGTCTTTGTTTCCTTTTAATCAATTTCTTCCTTAACATTGCAACTAACATAAAAGAAAATTCTAAGGTCTTCTATGAGCATTTACATAATGAAAGGGTGGTAAGAGAAAGAATAGGGCCGATTAGGGATAGCGAGAACTCGCACATGGAAGCTGGAAAAATGTAGTAGGTATTAAGTGAATGCTTTGCATCTGCTTTTACTAAGGAAAATGATGCTCCCAGGCTGAAGTAAGTGAATAGGTAATTGGTGCACTAGAAGAACTTACTATTGAGAAGTAGGAGCTGTTAGGCTATCTTGACAACAATTGCAAAAGTTGTCAACTGTGATGAGAATAGTCTTGAATGTCAAAAGAACGTGGATGTGTTGGTGGATTGGGCAAACTAGTGGCAGATGAAATTTATGCAGAGGAGTGTGAGGTGATTAGTTTTGACAGGTAAAATATGGAGAGATAAAGGGAGAAATTCTAATAGAGGTGCAGGAGCAGAGGGATCTTGGTATATTTGCGCATAAGTCTTTGAAGATGACAGTATGTTGAGAGAACAGTTAATTAAACATGTGGTATCTTCAGGTTAATTGATGGGGCATTGAATGCAAAGGTAAGGAGGTCATGTTGAACTAGTGTAAGACGCTGATTATGCCTCGTGCATCCAGTTCTGGGCTCCATACTTGAAGGATGTGAAGGCACTGGAGAGAGTACAGAGGAGATTCACAAGAATGATTCCAGAGGTAAAGAGCTTTCATTATGAGAATAGATTGAAGAGATTGGGACTGTTTTCCTTGGAGAAAAAAGGTTGAGAGGAGACTTGGTTGAGACATCCTGAGAGGTATGTACTGGCTAGTTAGTGAAATACTGTCCATACTCGAGAGAGCATCAAAAACCAGAGGGTACATTCAAAATAATAGGCAAAAGAAGTAAAAGTGATGAGGAAATTTTTTTTCTTCCAGAAGGTGGTTGGAGTCTGGAACGAACTCCCTGAGAAGGTGGTAGAAGCAAGCTCAGTCAAAGTATTCAGAAGGGAACTGGATTGCTAACTGAATAGAAACATTGTGCAAGGTTATGGTGATAAGGCAGGAGAATGGGACTTTCCTCCAAGGAAAACAATCACTAATTCTCCACTCTATTCTCAGAATGCTCTTTCAGAGAGCCAGTGAAAACTTGCTGGGTCGAATAGCCTCCTTCTGCACTATAATAATTTGGTGATTCTTTTCCCTCCCCTAATGAAGATCTACATCCTTTCAGAGTTGCAATATCATGAGTGCCAGGCAGCATCTAATATTGGTATCAAGTTGCTAGTTTGTATATGTATCACAGGTAGTGAGTCTTAAAAGATTTGACTTTGCGGTCGTATCAAAGTATCCACACATGCACACTTTCTTGCAATGTCACCAGATAGTGAGTGAAACCCCCTGGATGGTTTTCCCTTCTCTAACCAAAGAAGTTTGAGTCTAACTGCACCATCATATTGTTCTCCCAGCATAAAATGAACTGGATGTCCAATTTACTGATCTGTTAGCTTGGTTAAGTGCTGGCTTAAACTGTTGCCGTTTGTACTGGTGGTTCCGTGATAGAATTCTTGCTGTCATGCAGGAGACGCGAGTTTGATTCCCAACCAATGCAATACAACTTTTTACAACGTGCAGGGATACAGGGAAAAGGCAGAGAATAGAACTAATTCATGATGCTCATTTTGAGAGCCGGTACATACCCAATGGGCCAAATGATGACCTCCTGAGCCGTAACAATCCTGTGATTCTGATTCTGTAAAGTACTGTTTGTGGTTCAAGCACACTGAATTTTTAGTTAATTGTGGTTACGTTCATCCACAATGAATACAAAGTCTTGCTGGCTTTGGACAAAAGGTATCTTGAACTTGAGTTTTTTATTCATTCATGGATGTCACTGGCTGGCCAGCATTTATTGCCCATCCCTAGTTGCCCAAGAGTAGTTGTGAATCAATCACATTGTTGTGGCTCTGGAGTTACATACAGACGAGACAGGGTAAGGACATTAGTGAACGAGATGAGTTTTTTTCGGCAATCAACAATGAGTTTGTGGTCATCAGTAGATTCTTTCTTCAATTCCAGATATTTTTTATTGAATTCAAATTTCACCCATCTGCTGTGGCAGGATTTGAACATTAGCTGAGTATGCACAAGAGAAACATTTTGGAAGGTGAAGGGAGAGAGCAAGATAAGGAGTAAGTTGCAGGGTCATGGTGGGGGAGGAGGTCATAAAGAAGGAGACAACAGAGGAAGAGAGAAGAAAAGTTCCGAGGAACTGAGGGCAAAAAAGGTCTCAGAAGAAGAGACAGTGACTTAAAAGTGGAAATGAGTCACAGACTGGGGGAATAGAAATGAGGAAGGTGGAAAAAACAGTAAAATATATTTGTATTTGCAACAGTTTGTTTTATGCACAGGCAGATGAGTGAACATTGTACTGTGGTGATGAGTTAATGAAGAAAGTTTGAAGGACAGGGGAAAATAATAAAGCAGATGACTAGATGATATGCAGCCAGTAATGTTAGTGCGCTAACGGAGAACAGACATAATGGAACACCTGAGAAATAGAAGAGAGAAGGGAAGGCAGTTGAGTAAGAAGTCTACAGGAGTAGGAGACATGAGAACTGGCTCCGGAAGCCACCTCCCCCTGTGACCTCCTTATTTTGCTGTCTCCCTTCACCTTCCAGTGTTTCTCTTGTGTGTACTCAGTTGTTCTATTTGTCCTCACCACTCCATTACACCCCCTGCCTACCCTCACCCAAGCTAGATCACATGTTCTGTCCCTGCCTTGCATATTTTTGTTCCTATGGACTGCTTTGCACACCTTCACTACAAACGTACAGCTCCTGGTATCATTTACGCATCCAGCAATGATGATTTAATGCTTTTCCAAAAGCTCGTACTAGTCACACGTACATATACTTTGATATCCAGCTATTCACCAATTAAGCTTGAAAGAATAGTTAGAAATATCTCTCCATTGTTTCTTCCTTTCATGTGCCCATTCTCTAATATCTCTGGCCTTCCTCATCTCTAGTACCTTTCTATTTCACTGCCTGGTGCTCTGTCTTCCTTTTACTTTCTGTTATAATTTCCTCCTCCACCTGAAGTCAGCTAATATCCCACTGAAGGCAACAGGAAAGATTCGCATTTATACAGTGCTCATCTCAAGGCTTAATAGCCAGTGAAATGTTTTTAAAGTGTAATCACTACTGTAATATTGGAAATGCAGCAGCCAAAATGCACACAGCAAGGTTTCACAAGCAACAATGTAATGATGATTAGATAATCTGTTTTTGTGATCCTAAATGAGAGATAAATATTGACCAGGACACCAGACATAGCTTCAATGCTCATAGTCATGATGTGGAGATGCTGGCATTGGACTGGGGTAAACACAGTAGTCTCACAACACCAGGTTAAAGCCCAACAGGTTTATTTGGTAGCTAGTGGCTTTTGCTACCAAATAAACCTGTTGGACTTTATCCTGGTGTTGAGAGACTTGCATAGAAATAGCGTCATGAGATATTTTACTCTCCCTAAGAGGGTTGCATCACTGTCAGAGCGCAGCAGTCATTCAATAGTGCTCTGGAGTGTCAAGTTTGATGTTTGTGTTCAAGCCCTATAGTGGGACTTGAAACTGAAACTTATGGTCCTGATGCAGGAATCCTAATGGCTGAGACATGAAGGAAATAAACTCGAATTTTATCTTTTTCAGTTCTTCATTTGAAAACCAGTTCACTGGAATGGTCTACCAGAGTTTTCTGTTTTCACAGCAACGTTCAAACAGAGCAGCAAGTTTAGATGGCACAGTAACTCCCAATACTTCCCCAGACCAATGGCCAGGTAATAACTATATGCATGTGTGTGTGTACATATACAGAAAATGGTCTATTCTTTAACTTCAAAGTATTTTTCCATTTCAACTGTATGTTCCGCTAAATAGACTTTCCCAAATTTAAAAATGGGAAGAAAGATCAACATGGTAGTAAGAAATAGATAAATCGATCCTCAACTCTTAACAGGTGTTAATCCTTCTTCTGAAACATCTTTTTACATTGCAGCAGAGATTTATTGCTTTGCCATACAGACTCATCCTTATAATTGTATACTCTATTCCCTTTTATTCCTGTTTATAGCATCAGTTCATGTCAGTGGTGTTGTCCTTTTAAAATATGCAAGATTTGTATGAACTAGAACAAAAGCACAAAGCTAAATATGGATGCATTTTTCAGAAGAATCGGAAATACATTAATTTCCTAATGCTCTAATTCACAGGTATAAAGGAACTAATTAACCTCTTGAATTCTGCTGGCGATGAGGATAAGCCCAAATTGACAGTCCTACTCTGTGAGGTATTGACAGCAGTTTACCTTAGTCTTTTTGTTCATGGCTTGGGAACACACTCCAGCAATGAGCTATTTCGCCTTGTAGCTCATCCTCTTAACAGCAAAATGTGGCCTGCAATTTTTGGTGGAGGAGCTCATGTACCTGTGAAAAATCAAATCCAACCTAAGCCTGCTTCAGGTTTGTTAACTTTTTTTAATCTTTGGTATATACAAGTATTATTTGTGTAAATTTCTAAATGAATGTGGTCCAAAAGCATGTACAATGGTCAGTGGGATAGCGATAAAGGAATAAAAGAAAATACTGGGAAAAGATTAGACGACACTTGAGTTAAGAACCTTTTTTTTTACAGCTGTGACTAAGAATCTCCTTGCAAAGTGTTAGCCTGCTCCCTCTCTTTTAATTACTCAAGGGCCAGCACTGTATTTTTTTGTATTTCCTATGTCAGCCTGTTTTGCAAAATTCAGTTCTACATCTTAATTTGCAAACAAATCAAAATATTTATCCCTGTATTTATTACAAATGCAAACAGCTACAATAATAATATCTGGTAAATAAATATTTTCTGACAAAATTATCCAAATAGCTTTAAAGAAGGATAGATCAGTTTTCTTCCAAACATTTTCTCCAGTGTTATGTATAGGTCTCTATGTAGCATTTTTGTTTGGCATTTCCTCACTTATAATTCATTGATAAGTGTGTCATCAAAAATGTAAATGGTAAAATTTTTCCTGCTGTTATTACTTAAACTTATGATCTTTTAAGTACATTAAAGAAGAAAGTAAAATCCAATGACTAAATCCAATACGTGTTGATTTACTATATAAGGTATCAGTTGAGTTTCCTGCTTCACATAAGAACAATGTTTGAATATATTCACCAAAACGCTTTAATTCTAGCGATTTTGTTGTAGCAGTTTCATTTGTAATTTTTAATGTGCTGTGACTGTTTTTACTGCATTCCCAGTTTGAAGGGCATCCAGAAGTTTGGGCATAGCAGTCATTAGCTTATTGCCCACATGTTATTTTGAACTCACCTGAATAGCCAAATCTGTTTTGTTCTGCACTAGTAAAGCTGATTTAAAATTAATTGACAAAATAATTTAAGGGATTAAATGGCATTATCTTTTTACTTAAGTGTTCTGCACAATACATAGAATTCTGTTTTGTAATTTACTTACTTTTGTCAAACAAAATGACAAAACTATTTGCCATTTGATATAGAATCTTAGGATAAGTGTATATAACCAGAAATGTCAAAGGAAGAGCTCCACATTGAAAAATGAATTTATAATTTCCCATAATAAGTAGTACAATATATTTGAACATGAACAGAAGATACAGTACACATGGTCCCACACTTGTGCTTGGTGGGGTGCAGAATAATCTCGTAATATTGGAAGTTCCTGATCTTAATTGCACTGGTGTGGATAAAAGTTGAGCAGAGGTCTGGCAACATATCCAAAAAGGTGAGGGTAGGGGAAATAGATGCGAAAATTGTTAGTGGACCTTTGTTGTATGTCAACTAGGAGCTGGGCCTAGAGCAAAATAAGCTTAGCAGCAGTTTGTCTAACTCTCAACCTCAGGTGGTGTATTGTCTGGGAAAGGAGAGAGAAAGTAAGGATATATTCGTATGTAACGAACCCATAGAAATATAAGTTGAAATTCCTTTAATCCTCAATAAAATGAGACGGCATTGAGCAAATGTAAAATTTTGTATATAATGTCTGGAGACCGGTTGGAATGTATCCAAGGGTTCTGAAGGAAATGGCAGAGGTGAAAGTAGATGCCTTGGTGATTATTTTCCAAACCTCGCTGGATTCCGGGGAAGTGCTGGAAGATTGGAAAACGGCTAATGTTACGCCGCTGTTTAAAAAGGGTAGCAGGCAAAAGGCAGGGAATTATAGGCCGGTTAGTTTAACGTCTGTTGTAGGAAAAATGCTTGAATCCGTAATAAGAACATAGGAGCAAGAGTAGGCCATCTAGCCCTTCGAGCCTGCCCCGCCATTCAATAAGATCATGTCGTGGCTCAGTTCCACATTCCCGCCCTCTCCCCATAACCCTTAATCCCCTCTGTTATCAAAAACCCATCAACCCGCATCTTAAAAATATTTAGCGAGGCAGCCTCCACCACTTCAACGGGCAGAGAATTCCAGAGATTCACCACCCTTTGAGTGAAGAAGTTCCTCTTCAACTCCGTTCTAAACCGCCCCCCCTTTATCTTGAGGCTGTGCCCCCTAGTCCTACTATCCTTTCTGAGCAGGAAGAGTCTCTCCACCTCTAACCTATCCATCCCATTCATCATCTTATATGTCTCAATGAGATCTCCCCTCATTCTTCTAAACTCTAACGAGCACAAGCCTAGTTTATTCAGCCTCTCCTCATAGCTCAACTCCGGCATCAGCCTAGTAAACCTCCTCTGCACTCCCTCCAAGGCCAAAATATCCTTGCGTAAGTACAGCGCCCAAAACTGCACACAGTACTCCAGCTGCGGCCTCACCAATGCCCTATACAGCCGCAGCAAGTCCTCCCTACTTTTATATTCAATCCCCCTCGCTATGAAGGCCAGCATCCCATTCGCCTTCCTGACCACCTGCTGAACCTGCAAGCTGGGTTTTTGCGACTCATGCACAAGGACCCCGAGGTCCCTCTGCACCGTCGCCTGCTGCAGTTTTTCGCCCCGTAAGTAATAGTCCTTCCTACCATTATTCCTACCAGAGTGGACCACCTCGCACTTGCCAACATTAAATTCCATTTGCCAGTTCCTGGCCCATTCGCTCAACCTATCTAGATCCTTCTGCAGACTCTCCACACCCTCCGCACAATTTGCCGTTCCACCAATCTTGGTGTCATCAGCAAATTTCGACACCATACACTCGGTTCCCTCCTCCAGATCATCTATATGAATGGTAAATAGCTGAGGCCCCAGCACCGACCCCTGGGGCACTCCACTAGTCACCATCCGCCAATCCGAATAGCACCCGTTGACCCCCACTCTCTGCCTCCTATTTGACAACCAATCCTCTATCCACGCTAACACCCTACCCCCAACTCCATGTCCCCTGACCTTCTGCAATAACCTCTTGTGAGGTACCTTGTCAAACGCCTTCTGAAAATCAAGAAAGACCACATCCACCAGCTCTCCTCTATCCACCGCCCTAGACACATCCTCATAGAACTCCAGTAAATTTGTCAGACACGACTTCCCTTTAACGAAACCGTGCTGCGTCTGCTCAAACAAGCAATTCCCCTCAAGATGCCTCGCTATTTCCTCCTTGATGACGGATTCTAACATTTTACCTACAACAGACGTTAAACTAACCAGCGTATAATTCCCTGCCTTTTGCCTGCCACCCTTCTTAAACAACGGCGTAACATTAGCCGTTTTCCAATCTTCCGGCACTTCCCCGGAATCCAGCGACATCTGGAAAATAACCACCAAGGCATCCACTATCACCTCCGCCATTTCTTTCAGAACCCTCGGATGCATTCCATCCGGTCCTGGCGACTTGTCCACAATCAGCCCCTCCAGTCTGTCGAGCACCGCCTCTCTAGTAACAGTAATGTCATCGAGACCCTCCAGTCCTACCACCTTTCCATCTCTAACACCCGGCAAATTATTCACGTCCTCCTCCGTGAAGACAGAAACAAAAAGAAAATAGTGAGGCATCTTGAGAAGAATTGTTTAATAGAGCAGACGCAGCACAGATTCGTTAAGGAGAAGTCGTGTCCGACGAATTTATTGGAATTCTATGAGGATGTGTCTAGTGCGGTGGATAGAGGGGAACCGGTGGATGTCATGTTTCTCAATTTTCAGAAGGCATTTGATAAGGAGCCGCACAAAAGTTTGTTACAGAAGGTTAGGGGGCATGGAGTTGGGGGTAAGGTGTTAGCATGGATAGGGGATTGGCTGTCAAATAGGAGGCAGAGAGTGGGTGTCAATGGGTGCTATTCGGATTGGCGGTTGGTGACTAGTGGAGTGCCCCAGGGATCGGTGCTGGGGCCTCAGCTAATTTACTATTTATATAGATGATCTGGAGGAGGGAGCCAAGTGTAAGGTGTCGAAATTTGCCGATGACACAAAGATAAGTGGAACGGCAAATTGTGCGGAGGGTGTGGAAACTCTGCAGAGGAATCGAGATAGGCTGAGCGAGTGGGCGAGGACCTGGCAGATGGAATACAATGTTGGCAAGTGTGAGGTTATCCACTTTGGTAGGAATAATAGTAGGAAGGACTACTACTTAAAGGGCGAAAAGCTGCAGCATGCTACGGTGCAGAGGGACCTGGGGGTCCTTGTGCATGAGTCGCAAAAACCCAGCCGACAGGTGCAGCAGGTGGTCAGGAAGGCAAATGGGATGCTGACCTTCATAGCAAGGGGGATTGAATATAAAAGTAGGGAGGTCTTGCTGCAACTGTACAGGGCACTGGTAAGGCCACAGCTGGAGTACTGTGTGCAGTTTTGGTCGCCGCACTTGCGCAAGGATATTTTGGCCTTGGAGGGAGTGCAGAGGAGGTTCACTAGGCTGATACCGGAGTTGAGGGGGTTGAGCTATGAGGAGAGGCTGAATAGACTGGGCTTGTACTCGTTAGAGTTTAGAAGGATGAGGGGGGACCTCATTGAGACATATAAGATGATGAAAGGGATGGATAGGGTAGAGGTGGAGAGGCTCTTCCCGCTCAGAAAGGACAGCAGGACTAGAGGGCACAGCCTCAAGATAAGGGGGGGACAGTTTAGAACAGAGTTGAGGAGGAACTTCTTCACTCAAAGGGTGGTGAATCTCTGGAATTCTCTGCCCGTTGAAGTGGTGGAGGCTACCTCGCTAAATATATTTAAGACGCGGGTGGATAGGTTTTTGGTAGGCAAGGGGATTAAGGGTTATGGGGGGAAAGCGGGAAAGTGGAACTGAGCCACGACAGATCAGCCATGATCTTATTGAATGGCGGGGCAGGCTCGAAGGGCTAGATGGCCTACTCCTGCTCCTATTTCTTATGTTCTTATCAGACAGTGGTGAAACCAAAATTTTAAAATAAAACAGATGAATTTCAGAATTTTGAAATAAAGTAGCTAAGTTCATACTGCAAAGCTTTAAGAAACCATTCACAAGTTGTTGGTAATCTTTTTCATAACCAACTTTCAAAACTGCTTCTTTCCTAGAGCATATCACCATAGCATTTAATTTGCTGACTTAATCTTGCAGTTTTATGTCATTTTCTCCTAAAACTTGTAAAGCTATTACATAAGCTTTGGAATGCAGAGGTAATTCTACGTTCGACTACACATGTTCACAGTCCTAAAAGACATGGTGACCATTAAGTGCTTTGCACTGCTTTGTTATCTTGTACTGATTGTTGATCTAGAATTACTATGAAATTTGATACTATAACTGCAGAATTTGGATTTAGTTTTCAATGCATTGTTGTGTTTTAAACTTCTGACATTTTGCCTTTAGTTAAAAATCAGGTCAATGCTACACAAAATAAAGTTATGAATCATTTAGATTTTAATGTATTGGATGAGAGTGATTTTTTTTTGAACACTAACAAGTCATATTGACAAAATACAAGGCTTCAAAAGTACAATAAGATAGATTGAATTTGCATCTTAACTGTTTTTATTGTTCTACTGTAAATAAGGCATAACATTTCCTAGTTATGAACTATAGATTATTTCTCAATGTTTTCCAGTTTTATATTGCAAAAGTTAATCCTTTTATATCACTCATCAAGCATCATAATGGCTAGTATTTGTCCTGAAAGCACAAAACTGAAGAAGCACTCTTGTAAAATGTAAGCCTGTAAGAATACATATTTAAGAATTTCAAGAAAGTTGGTGGCTGTAGACTCCTTTGAGCATCATATTTCCCAAACCCTTATGTAAATTATGGCCTTATTTTCACTCCAAGCAATTTATTTTGTTCAACAAATGAAAACATTAACCACTACTTTCTCAAGCGGACAAGGGAGGTGTGGCATAGTGATATTGTCATTGGACTGGTAATCTAGAGACCATGGGTAATACCCTGGGGACCTGGGTTTGAATCCAAGCATGGCAGATTGTGAAATTTGAATTCAATAAAAATCTGGAATTAAAAGTCCAATGACCATGAAATGATTGTCATTAAATAAAAACTCATCGAATTCATTAATGTCCTTCAGGGAGGGAAATCTGCCGTCCTTTCCTGGTCTGACCTACATGTAACTTCAGATGTACAACCATGTAGTTGATTCTTAAATGATACCCTTTGAAATGACTTAGCAAGCCACCAAAGTATTTATACAGCTTGTTGCACAGTGCTTCCAGCAGAAAGAATTTACAATTCTGCTTACACAATGAAAAGTAGGCTATTTAGGTGAAGATGTTTCGACCTTGATCTCTGATTCTGTACAACACTTGCATTATCTCCAAACTAAAATAATAAGTTTTGTTTTTAGCATGCAAATATTTACTCTAATTCTCTTGCCTCTAGGTTTTTTGAAAGTTATGTGTTACTACACATGTTGTCACTTATCTTTATTGATTTGCAGTCACTCAGCACTTACAAGTAGTAATGTTCATAGAAATAAAAGCAAAGCATGATAAATATTCAGTATCCACTGTTGACAATCATTTACATATTGGCTTCATGTTTTTGCAGCAGCAGATTGATATTTGTCTATTTTGACAGGAAGGTGGTTACCTGAGCATAGTCAACAGCAGATAGTAATATACTCCGTGGATTGCGTGGGGTTTTCAAAAGCTCTTGCAATCTTCAATCCTGCGTGTTCTGCAAGTGCAGCAGGCAAGACAAATAGGACCAGAATATTTTACATAGTTTTGCATTAGCAAGCAATTACAAAGAAGTGAATACTGTAATCATACTTTTGTTTAGTAACTACTTTTACAGTGCTATTCCTTTACTCTATACTTGTGAAGACTACTTGGATTCCTAATGTATTCTTTCACAAGTTAGAAGCAAACCATTGATTCTATTGTTGAACCTGTGCCTAAGCAAATGCTTAAAATGTCAAAACTGATACTTTTGAGTCAGGATCTTTAAACTAATAGAGCAACCAGATTGATGACACCATTTTTGTCTACTGAACTTGCTGTACACATTTCAGCAGCATTTCACCTGTGTGAACTATTCTATCGTTTTCAACATTTACACTTAAAAAGGCTGTTGGAATGAACAGTTCTGAAATGGATAAATTGTTATTATAACTTAAATAAAGATGGTGAAGATTAGTCTTGCACTCAGTTATATCATCGCCATGAAATACAATATTTTAAGTGGTTTCATGGTGATGATGCAATAGAGAACAAATGTCAGTTAAAAATATTCTGGTAATGGTGACATCAGTGGGATCCACTTAAGTGATGTATACACCAACATAAGGTGTTTATGGATCTAAAATGTTCAATTTCAATTTTTTATACTTGTCAAATTTTCAGTCAAATCAGAATTTACCAAGTGGATCCGTGGGATATGATTTTGTTCCCCATCATAATGATCATTTTTCTTTGCTTAGCAAGCCCAAGCCCATACTCATTGCCCATCCTTAGGTACACCGTACTGAGCAGTTGCGTAGTGTAGACTAAATTCTCCCATAGGAATGGCAGGTTTCCTTCTTTGAAGAACATCAGTGAATCAGTTGTTTTTTTTTTGTCAAAATTCAGCAGTTATGGATTTAATTAAAATTTCTTCAGAATTTACTAAAATGGGATTTGAACTTCCAACCCTTTCTACTCCTATGCCATTGCCATGATATTACCATACACAAAACAGATCAGTTACACACCAATTATCAATTAAGCCAAGTCATGTGGTACAAATTGTTGCCTGCAGGTCCACAGCAATTCCCATTATAGATGCTAGATTTACATTATTCTGAGAGAAATATTTCCCATATTTTTGTTGTTTGAAAGGTACCTTTTCTCATTTGAACTTAAGCTATTATTCCTTACTTTTAAACTAAATTGCAAGTTGATGGAAAAGATTTATAGAACCTACGAAAAGTAGCTTGTAAAGCAAGAATGAAGATTTCATGAAAGGAGAGGCATTCCTATTGATTACCCAATTGATTCAACCAAACTCTTATTGTGTGAGCAACTATTTAATTTTAAAAAAGGGTATTATAGGTTGTGTTAGTGTTCAATCTTGTACAATCTTTTTCGCTGCACGCGAAAAGGTTAATACTTGATTTTTGCTTAAGATCTCTAATAAATTGTATGCAAGATTATGTAAATATCAGATCCTAGGACCAGAATTGGGGCAGGCGAGGCTCGCAGAATGGCCTTGGGCTGGACTTTACGAGCCTCGCCCAAGTGAGGCCGTAAAATCCTGGCCTGTGTGTTAAAGCCATGGTTTGCAAATCTAATCTTTTTTTTAAAGTGCTTACTCAGAAAATGAATATTTTTCATTATAGTTTGACAAACAGCAAAACTTTTTTCCTACAATGATAAGCTTGTCTAATGTAAGTGCATGAATGTTTTGCTAAGTATTTTCTCTGAAATGCCGTGATAGTGGAAGAGGAGCTTGCCATGTATCATAAAGTATTGGTAAGGGGATGTCTTTCCATCTTATTTCAATTGTGCCCAATATTTTCTTTTGAGACAAATCAGTAGGTCTATGCTAGTTCTTTTGCTTTGATACATTTATCTCTCCTCAGAGCTTTTTAATATAAATAATTGGATAATTCTTCAGCTGATATTTTAATATCTGTTGGCATCCAGGTTAAGAACTAGAAGATTTTATTACATTTTGTTATTAAGAGCAAACTATTAGGTGAAAACACATTTCTGTTTTTCTTAGTCCTGGCATACTCTTCAGCCAACACTTCTTCTAAATTCTGTGAAAATTGAATTAATGATGCATATTTTACTGCTTTTGACTTACTTAGATTTCTGAAAGTTCAGATGACAAACTTAATTTTTTATAGTTGTACAACAAACCTTAACTTTAAATGTTATCATTTCACAAGTTGTGACGAGAATGATATATTTGAATAATTTTCACTTAGTTTGAGGCAAATTATTTGAAGTCAGTGAATGCAAGACGCATTTTAATTTAGTTTCTTGGGGAAAGGCAGATATTGCAGTCTCTGCATTTCTTTTCAATACTTTGCAATATTTGAAATTAGCTTACTGTAGCATTTTATTCATTCAGGATGTGACTATCTGTTTGTTTGCTTAGATGCTTTATCCTTTAAGACGTTTTAAAATATCTCCTGTTTTATGTTGTTTTTTGTAGATAGGCTCCAAAGGGTCTAATCATATACTCTTAGCAAAACCTTGACTTCATTTGAAACTTCAAATTGTTTTGTGTGTTTTTTTTGAAAAGGAGCTAGTTATCTAGAATTTCTAAATGCTATTCAGCATCATTAATATATTTTGTGATACAGATAAATAATTGAATTATCCTTCAAACCAGATGTCATTTGAAATCAGAAATCAAGCCATGAATTGGAACAGCCATTTAATGTTTATATTTTTAAGATACTGGGAGATTGGTTAGCTCAGTTGGCTGGACGGCTTGTTTGTAATGCAGAGTGACATCAACAGTGCGGGTTCAATTCCTGCACCAGCTGGGGTTATTTATGCAGGCCCAGCTTCTCAACCCTGCCCTTCACCTTGGTGTGGTGACCCTCAGGTTAAAATCACCACCAGCCAACCTGTGACTATGGCAACTTTACTATTAAAATACACTTGTTAGCAACTTTGAGTTTAAATATTTAATTATGTAGTAGATCAACAACAGTTGGACACATTTTTCCATAATGCAACTTTTTAACTTTAATGAAAATGTTAATATTTTTGCCTGTAAGTTTAAGTTTAGATAAATTTATTGCAAGATTTTTATGCCTAAATAAAAAGAACATTTCTTAGAAAAACATATAAAATATAAGACTTGATGTCACTGTGCATTAAATATTGTGTTTTGATCTTATACTAGGTTCAAATCCAACTGAGACTAATGGGATAAGTCTCCTTTTAAAATGAGTGTCACAGCATGATGAGTTTGGGATAGTCTCAACTCATTTCATAATGAATATGAATGCACTTCTAATATGGTATTCAGTTATTTTGTTAGGGACCATCAACATTTTAAAGAAAAATCCAAACACCTTGTTTAGAACTATGCCAAAAGATTTCATGTTTTTAAGCAGAAACAAACCTTACTGATAATAAAAGATTTAAACAAACAAGCACTAATAACAGCCAGGTTTCTGACAACACAGGTTATGCTTATCAGTTTTACTTATTATGTCCCCTAAGAATTATTTTATTATAAGACACATCAGCCTAAAGTTATTTACTTCTATAGGGACCACCCATAAGTATGCCACAGTCCTCTGGAAAGTACTTTAATCCTCCTCAGTTCCAGCTGTTGTCGGAGGTAAGACTTTCATTTACTACCTCTTGACTAGCTGTGGATGCCTCAGTCTCTTGTTCTGGTTGGCTTCTCAGTACTTGGGTATTAAACTACTGTTTGTTTTCTTTTCCCACAAGACTGTGAGGGCCTCTGTAGACTTTTCCATTGGCTTCCATCTAGGAAATCTTTCAGTTTCTTTTCCCTCATGAAATCCAGACTGATATTAAGCTTCATGCATAATCCATGTGAAAAATGAAGTTAGTTTTTGCTCTGATTATAGTGCAGGTCTGACTAACTGTCATTTACTTTGGCAACTTCTGTCAACGAGCTGCATACACCAGGCCAAGCTGCTGGTAAAACTCTCATCAAACATACAGATAAATCGAGCACTAAGACCCTCCCATCATGATGACATGCCTGACAAGCAGACCTTTAAGTTAAATTGACCTGATTTAAAATTCTTCCTTCGATCAGATGAAAGAAATGGATTTTACAACCCTTCCGGGTTTGCTGATGCTTTTAAACTAATTTAGCCCCAGCTCCCGAAACAAAACCAATTCTGTGGACTACCCTTACTGCCAGGATTGCAGATATTCCAAGAAATATAAATTCTGAACTAAATATTCCTGACAATATTCAGCTATGACAAAACCTTTGGGGAATAGTTTCTGTGGAGAGTAGAAAAAAATTCATACTTACGCATTTGGGAGTAGGTGAAGATTATTTTGTACTCAACAGAATAAAGTTTTTAGTACATTTGTGCTACATGATTTTGGATTGTGAAACAAGATCAAGCCCTAAGTTTGCCAAGTATTCCCTTATGTTGAGAACTGAAGTTCTCCAATATGCAAGATAATGAATTTTTGGGGCAACCATGTAGAACAGATAGCCCTTATAATACTTCACCTTCATACTTTGGCCAGAGATTTTCCTATGTGAATATACCTAGCTGCTACTGCAAACAAAAATCTTTGAAGGTGATTTGACCGGTTCACTACAGAAATTGGCTGTCTGCCTACTCCCATTACTCCCACAAAACTCAATACTTGTAGTTCTAATAAGCAGTACACATTCTAGCTGCCAGATACAGTGATCAGGTTGTGTTTGAATTTGATTCCAGGGAAAAATGCTGTAGATAACATTCAAATGTACTGTGATATGATGCTAATCAGTATTTGAAACTAGGAATATATTAAGATTTGGATTACTTTTTTTCTTAAATATTGCATCTGCCTTCACACAGAGATTTGTTTCTAAGCAGGGAAATCTTCATTTTACTTTTGTTTCTCTTCACTTTATTTTCCTCCCACATCCTTTTTATTATTTTTCCACTGAAGAAATAGAAACAATAGGAGAGTTGTCTGACCCAGAACTGCAGGTTGATCCCTACCATTTCAGTATACCTGATCCTGAAATAGTTAAGGTTACTGGTGAGGTTGGTGAGTAAAAACTTGGACTGCCTAGCATTTTGTATTATAGCTATTCTGGTTAACCATCACAAAGCAAATAGTAGACCAGGCTGTTGTGAAGGAGTTGACTCATTTTAAACTAACCATTTGAAGCTTGAAACTGTTTTGAGTGCAAACAAATCAATGTAAAATTGTCGTGTTCAAACAGTGTAAAATGTTTCTGATTCCTAAATGTTCTTAATGCGTAACTATTAACTTTGTCAATGTTGGTTTGTTTGAGCTGCCAGATGGTTACCTGTGGAAGTGCAAAATGTGCATGGTGAAATGCATGGACAAGCTATTTATGCACAAGATTTTGCATGTATTGTTATCATATTACCAAAGTTTAGACGATGCCATTTTTGTGCGATACTTTTTATATAAGAAAATTACTTGGATATTATAGTTAAATTTTGAAAACTCATTCAGATTTATATCTTAAAAAAACTGATTCATTTCCCATTCCCTAACTGACTTTTGGCAGGAAATTCAAAATTTTCTGTTAAAGCAGTTGTCAATTCTATTTCTTAAATTTCAGTTTTTGCTTTTATGTATTTGCATAGCTATACTACAGAACGGGTGTTATATGAAATTTTCTAAACACATGCATATTAAAGAAATTTACTTAAGTTACATAGTAGTATTGGTGTGAATTTGTACATTCAGTGCCTTGCGTATTTTTATTTAGGTTTGTGTGCATTCAGAATACAAGAGAAAGCACACTGACATTCATTTTTATTTTTCTTTATTGATATTATAGTTGTGCTATTTATTAGTGTGTTGCAGTTTGACTTTTCAGTGCAAAAAGTTGAAATTACCTTCCTATGGTTATTAGTAAACCTGTTTCCCCCAACAAATGGAGGGCATTGCATATAACTCCTACTGTACTTCCTTCACAGCACTTACTCCTCCCTCTGATAGGCATCACAGCCGTTTCAAACGCAAAACATCAAAATCTACGAGCAGAGCATCCTCACACAGTCCTCCTCCAGTTGTTGACCAAAAGATTTCAGTCTATAAGGAGAAGTTCATCCCTCCTGAACTTAGTATCTGGGATTACTTTATAGCAAAGGTATTTTTTTTGCCTGTTGATTAATCTCTATATATTGTGAAGTAGGGGCACAGTTGTTGGCATTGCTGCCTCACAGCGCCGTGGACTGCGTTCAATTCCCGGCTTGGGTCACCCTCTGTGCGGAATCTGCACACTCTCCTCGTGTCTGAGTGAGTTTCCTCCAGGTGCCCAGGTTTCCTCCCACAGTCTGAAAGGCAAAATAGTTAGGTGCTTTGGTCATGCTAATTTCGCCCTCAGTGTACCTGAATAAGCACTGGAGTGTGGCGAGTAGAGGATTTTCATGATAACTGTTAATTCAAGCCTACTTATGACACTAATAAATAAATAAAGTTGGAATATAAATTTGCATTAAAATTGATATGCTAGGTTAATACATATTCAAACTCATCCTTCTAAACCCACCAGATGAACACCAAACTAATGGTGAAATTAACATTTAAAAATTGCAATTGCACATTATTGATCTTAGGATTTATATTTTTGTTGTATTGATATTAGTTCTAGCTAAAATAATTTAGACATATTTTACATGCCACTCTTTGGAATCTACACTTTTTTTGTAAATTTGCTTTTTGATACAGGTATTCATTCTTTGTAATACTCAAGGCTGAAATTATGATAGATACCTCGGAAGACACAGCTGTATGTGTGGATTTCATTTTCAAACTGATTTCAGTCATAGAATCATAGGACCCTACAGTGCAGAAAGAGGCCCATCGGGTCTGCACCGAACACAATCCTACCCAGGCCCTAGCGCCATATCCCTACACATTATACTCACTAATCCCTCCAACCTACACATCCCCGGACACTAAGGGACAATTTCTTAGCATGGCCAATCAACCTAACCCGCACATCTTTGGCTGTGGGAGGAAACCGGAGTACCTGGAGGAAACCCACGTGGACACGAGAAGAATGTGCAAACTCCACACAGACAGTGACCCAAGCCAGGAATCGAACCCAGGACCACGGAGCTGTGAAGCAGCAGTGCTAACCACTGTGCTACCATGCTGCCCCAAATTAATTATCTTTTTATCAGCTTGATGCATGCCAAGGCCCCAGTGGTCAATTGGACACAGACACTAAATTTTAAAGCAAGGGAGACTTTACTTATATCTTTACTTATAATGATGAACAAGACAATGATGGATGTAATTTCCAGCATAGCTATTATCTGCCTTAAATTAGAAAGGCTAAGTCTGGAACAGAAACCCAACCTCCTCCCCACTTTCGATTTTAACAGAGGCAGGTTGAGGCACGGACAGTAAATAATCTCGAGACAGGTTGAATATTTTAATGAAGATGTGTGCATTATTTTAAAAATTTTATTTTAACCATGGTCAGCTGAGTTTTTTTGGCCTCAGGGAACACTACAGGTGGATGGAGGTGAATAAAATTATTTTGAGTTAAGTGCCCTTACAGCACTGCTTGTAGATTAGTAGGAACACAAGCGTTTCGTCCAGGCTCAACGAGTAATATAGTAAACCCCATCCTGACTGGTGTATCTCATCCTTCCCCTGATGACCATCTCCTCTGACTCCACACTTCACCCGTGTGCTATATTTTTCATACCTGACAGCCACAGGAAAATAAATCTAACATTTGGTTCAGGAAACCAGTGTTTGCAGATTCCCCTTTCTTAACTGAGAATCCTGTTATAGTCATAGACTGTGGGACTTTGTTTTTCCTTCAAATCTTCAGCATCTTTAATATTGTGTGTTTTTTCCTACTAATTATCTCATTCAATTCATCAATAAGAAGAAAACCTCATAAAATAAATAAGTTATACAGTTAGTGGGAAAAGAATGCATGCTGAAAACTATGAAATATTAAGGCCGTAAGTCACTCAACATTGCAGGACATTTAATTTGATCTAGAATCAAAATTTTAATCAGTTTTTGCAGCTGTTATAAATTGGATATGTTGCTTTCTCCAGCCCTTCCTTCCGCCAGCACAGAATAAAATTGAATATGATTCAGAAGAGAGCCAGGGCAGTGATGATGAGGAAGATGCTTTTGCTTCAGATGTACAGCTTCAGGAACATTCAAATCCAAACTCGTTCAGGTAGGTGAGAGCATGGTTTGTTTTAACTTGAAAACAATGACTTTGATACCTTAATTTTCACCTCTACCCCACCACCACCATCATGCCATGTTATCCTTTTAGTTAATCCTTTGGTTCTTCGTCCTTCCCATTTTTTTAAAGGTCACACATTTGTTAGAGCCAAAATGGGAAGATACATAGTTGAAAATTAAGACATGCAGTATTAGGCCAAGAATGCTGATGATTTTTATTGTGCACAGTCACTCTCTCCAGTGAAACTTTGTGAAACAGTGCTTTGGAGGAAAGGATTTGACACCACCGTCAACCTCACTGATAGTGTCCATGTCGGCTCTTTCGCAGAGCTTACCAATTAATTGCATACTCCTGTTCTTTCTCTGTCGTCTTTTATTCTTTTTCCCTTTAGGTATTTACCCCATTTTCATTTGCATGTTAGTATTGAATTTGCTTACTACTCTTACAGGTAATGCATTTCAGATCATCCAGTAGCTTTCTGTGATTAAAATAAAATGTTTTTGTTCATGCTGCTTCAGGTTCTTTTGCCAATCACCTTGTCACTATCAATCCTTCTGCCATAGAAACAAATGCTTTCTTTACTCTGTCAAAACTATTTCTGGTTTTGAACGTCTGTTACAAAGGAAAACAAACCCCCTCTTCTTCATATAACTAAAATCATTGGTACTGTTCTAGTAAAATATCTTCTGTCCAAAGCCTTGACATCCTTCCTAGTGTGTGGTGCCCAGAATTGAGCATGGTACTCAAGCTGCAGCCTATCCAGTTTTTAAAGGCTCAGCAGCAACTTCCTTGTTTCTGTATTCTTGTCTTTATATTCCAGTGTAGACTTGGCTGGTTTCCCACGCTGTTTCCTTTATAATTTGAAACCATCCAAACCTTTGCATCTGTGACCTAACTCTCAGCAAGTTCCTTTCTCCCATCACCCCTGACCTCAATGACCTACAGTGTATAACCTGCTCATTTCACCAGACTATCGATTTCTTCCCAAAGTCTGTTATAATCGGCCTCATTGTTTGTGACATATGAGTTTCATATTATCATCAAAATATTGGAATTATGACCTGCATTCAAAAGTGCCCATCGTGTGTATCAATAACAAGAAAAGCAATGATTCCCCTTGGGAACTCATTCATTTAGAGATTGTGGGTGGCGCTGGCAAGGCTAAAATTTTTTACCCATCCCTAGTTGCCCTTAAGAAGGTGGTGGTGAACTGCCTTCTTGAACCACTGCAGCCCCTGAGGTGTAGGTACACTTACAGTGCTGTTGGAAAGGGAATTCCAAGATGTTGACTCATCGACAATGAAGGAACGATAATATATTTTCAAGTCAGGATGGTGAGCGACTTGGAGAGGAACCTCTGCTTCTCACGGGTTTGAAAACAACCATTTACTGTATCCCGGTGTAACAAGCCCTGAACAGCATGCAGGCTGGGACTTATTAGTGGGAAGGAATATTTGTGCCAAACAAAGATCAGACAATGATAATTTCCAAAAAGAGTGAATCAAACCATCACCCTTGACATGCAACGCTATGTCATTGCTGAAGCCTCCACCATCAGTATATGGATGGTTGCCATTGATCAAGAACTTAACTGGACCAGCAGTATAAATGAGGTGGTTGCAAGAGCAGGTCTGAGACTAGAAATTCAGTGACGAGTAACTTATTTCCCTTCTCCACAAAGCCTATCCACCATCTAAAAGTATAAGTCAGCTGTGATGTGGAAATTCTTAATTTGCCTGGATGAGTGCAGCTCATCAGGACATCATCATCCAGAACAGAACAGCCTATTTGATTGACACCCCAATCATGACCTTAAACATTCATTCTCTCAGCCACCAACATTCAGTGTATGCCCTATATAAGATGAACTGTGCCAACTCACTAAAGCTTCTTCGATAGCACCTTCCAGATATATAACCTCTACCCTCTAAAGAACAAAGGCATCAAGCAGCACGGATATTACCCAGCAGCAAATTTCAAACCATTCTGACTTGGAACTATATTGCTATTCCTTTACTATCACTGGGTCAATATCCTGGAATTCTCTTCCTAACAGTATTGTGGATGTACCTGCACCTGATAGACTGCAGCTGTTCAAGAAGGTGGCACACCACATCAGGGCCATTGAGGGATGTGCAAAAAATGCTGACCTCACATTCCAAAAAATGACCCTTTAATCCCATATGTTTCAGTTTTATTGATAAGCTTATTATGTGGAAAATAAATTGACTCAAATCACTAGAGATTTGTCAGGAGGACACATTAGCACCACCTGTTTAGATAGGATTAGGATTTACAAGTGAAAGGGCAGATTGTAGTTGACAGTTGAACTTAAGTACAAAACATTTTCTTGAATTTGATCTTGCTGAAGCTTAACTTAGACTGCTTTATTATTGGAGAAGTTGTGATCATCTGTGAACCACCCCATTCCTAATGAAAATGGTTTGACTGAAAATGCTTCCCTGAAGAACAAACGGGGATGGGATGTGATGTCTGGCCTCCAACAAGCATGATCTGCCCTTTCAACTTGATGGAAAAAAAAGTAAATACTAATCCTATCCAAATAGGTGATGCTAATCTGTCCTCCTGATAACTCCCTACTGATTTGAGGCAATTTATTCCTGCTGAAATTGGGTTCGCAATACAGAAATACCTATTATTTGGTGCTAAGTTGTCAGCCCAATCTGAAACTGCCATCATGATTGTGTAGCCAAGTTAGTTTAGTAGAATGCTTTAAGTTTCAAGTTGAGGTGTAATGGATGATAAAACAGAGGGGTCTTACTCAATAGCTTGTTTGCATTATGTAAACTAAGAGTGCTTGATGCTGGCACTGAGTAACACAGGTGTCCTGTTTATTGGATACAAAATTGCTCGCAGACCACAAAATTTCACTAAAAAATAAGACATAAAATAATGACGTATGGGGAAAAAATGAAGTTGCACAGCAATATGTGTTGAATTCAGATTGATACCAGTTTTACTTAAAATATTTTAATGGCATTTACAGCTAGGAAAAAGAAAACAAGGCCTAAAGCTAAATTCTTCCAATTTTATTAGCCGATGAACAGTGTCACAGTTTGTCATACCTTAATTAAGAAAAAAAGCTATTGCAAATTGAATGAAATATTTTGTAATTTTGTTTGGTATTGTTTAGCTGGTCACTGATGCGATATGCTATGGTGCAACTGGTGCTTCACAATTTGAAGAACTTTTACCCAATGGCAGGGTTGGATCTTTCAGGTAGCTAATTATCTTCTTTCTTTGTTTCATAATGTAATTTTATCTCCATATGTGTTCTCTGCACAACGCAATAACTTGTGTTGTGAGATGATGAATTCTTAATTTATCTTCACAATATGAATACATATTTTGCAAGATTATAATCTACAGCAACGAAAAATGTCAGACGTTTGGATAATGGGAAATTACACCATTGTAGATCTCTTTTCTGAACTCCACCTTCCCTTGTCTGCCACCCAGAATCATGAGGAGTCTAAAATTATGGAAATTCTTAGCCAATAATGAGTTTGGGATCAGCCACTAACCTATGGGAAGGGCATGATCTGCTGCTGGGCACTCGGTGGAGCAACAGGGCTCAGTCAGATGGGAAAGGGGACGCTAAATCAGCAGTGTCCAAGTCTCGGTGGGGTTTGATAGGCAGGTGGGTGGAGGCATGAGGGTAAAAGGGAGCATAGGGGAGAAAAAAGATTTGAGAGGCTGCTGAACGCATGGATTTGTGTAGATGGCTGCTGAGAAAATGGTGGGAGGAGGAGGTTGGGGAAAAGGCTGCTGGGTGAGTTTTCAAAGTTTTTTTTAAGTTTAAGTTTATTTATCAGTGTCACAAGTAGGCTTACAGCACCACTGCAATGATGTTATTGTGAAAATCCTCTAGTCGCCACACTTTGGCACCTGTTCGAGTACCCTGAGGGAGGATTTAGCGTGGCCAATTCAGCTTACCAGCACATCTTCCAGACTCTGGGAGGAAACCGAAGCACTTGGAGGAAACCCACAGACACTGGGAGAACGTGCAAATTCCACGCTGACAGTGACCCATATGGGTCTGTGAGGCAACGAGTTGGAGGGAGTAGGGAGGTTGAGAAGAGGCATGGTGACTAACTGTCTTGGATTTACCAGAATTGTTCCTGAAGTTGCCTTACTGTTCCTCATTCCATGCGTGTGCTTTCTGGGAAGTTACTTGCCCTGGAATTCTCAGGGCAGTGACAAGGAAACTGCTTACAGCCGCCTCTAGTAGCCTCCTCTTACAGCTGCCTGCACATCTTTGGTGTCTGTGCACATGCGTTGTGCAGTGCTGGCACCACATCTCCCCCAAACCCCTGGACAACTATCCTGCTAGCATCCTCCTGTTGAAGTATCTCTTATATTTTTACCTGCTGAATTGCTCAGCCTTGGAAAAGGGGCTTCTGAGCGAGTGGCAACAGGGACATTGGAGAGAGTTGTGTGAGTGGTAGAGAGGTGTGGTGAGGGGCTCCTCTGAATTTTCTGTCACCAAGTAATATGGAGAGCTTGGGTGAAACCTATACATAAAATAGCATTTTTACAAAGTACTTTAAAAAACATTTTCAAGTTTTTATAATATAGGTTAATCTTTAATGCACTTTGTTTAATTATATGCTGAATGTTACCTTGTTGTACTATGGACAGAATTTGTGTGATCCCTTCAAGACTGTAATCAGGATATTGTATTTAAGGTGTAACAGGCCTGAGATATGGGAGCAGGAGCGGAGGGTTTGGAGGGGATGCTGCCAGACAGTGGTGGAGTGTGAGTAGCCAGCTGTAGTGGGTGGGGGTGAGGAGGAGGATGGGAGAGGAAGCATGGCCCCCAGCCCAATCCAAGTCCCTTCACCCCTCCTTGGGTTCCATTGATTTGCCCCACTCCTCCCCTTGCCATCTCAATTCAACCTGATGCCCACGGCAGGGGCTGAGCTCCTGCAGACTTGATGTGGAGATGCCGGCGTTGGACTGGGCTAAACACAGTAAGACTAAGGGGCAAACCCCGAAAGCATGCAAGTTTACTTTCAAATAAACCGGTTGGACTTAAACCTGGTGTTGTCAGACTTTGTACTCCTGCAGACTGTCAGGAAGCTGTCCTGATGCAGGTGCAGCCTCAGGCTGGGAATTGGCCAGAGCCTTTCATTGTTGAGTCATTCCCACGGGGAGGGAAGGAGAGGCAGAGAGAGACTAGGAAGGGAAGGAGAGGCAGAGAGAGACTGGGGAGGGAAGGGGAGAGGCGGAGAGAGACAGTGGGGAGGGAAGGGGAGAGGCAGAGAACATAAGAACATAAGAAATAGGAGCAGGAGTAGGCCATCTAGCCCTTCGAGCCTGCCCCGCCATTCAATAAGATCATGGCTGATCTGTCGTGGCTCAGTTCCACTTCCCCGCCTTCTCCCCATAACCCTTAATCCCCTTGCCTATCAAAAACCTATTTACCCGCGTCTTAAATATATCTAGCGAGGCAGCCTCCATCACTTCAATGGGCAGAGAATTCCAGAGATTCACCACCCCTTGAGTGAAGAAGTTCTTCCTCAACTCTGTTCTAAACTGCCCCCCCCTTATCTTGAGGCTGTGCCCTCTAGTCCTGCTGTCCTTTCTGAGCGGGAAGAGCCTCTCCACCTCTATCCTATCCATCCCATTCATCATCATATATGTCTCAATGAGATCTCCCCTCATTCTTCTAAACTCTAACGAGTACAAGCCTAGTTTATTCAGCCTCTCCTCATAGTTCAACCCCATCAACTCCAGTATCAGCCTAGTAAACCTCCTCTGCACTCCCTCCAAGGCCAAAATATCCTTGTGTAAGTGCAGCGACCAAAACTGCACACAGTACTCCAGCTGCGGCCTCACCGGTGCCCTGTACAGTTGCAGCAAGACCTCCCTACTTTTATATTCAATCCCCCTCACGATGAAGGCCAGCATCCCATTCACATTCCTGACCACCTGCTGCACCTGCAGGCTGGGTTTTTGCGACTCATGCACAAGGACCCCGAGGTCCCTCTGCACCGTAGCATGCTGCAGTTTTTCACCATGTAAGTAATAGTCCTTCCTACCATTATCCCTACCAAAGTGGACAACTTCACACTTGCCAACATTAAATTCCATTTGCCAGTTCCTGGCCCAATCGCCCAGCCTATCTAGATCCCTCTGCAGACTTTCCACACCCTCCGCACAATTTGTCGTTCCACCAATCTTGGTGTCATCGGCAAATTTCAACACCTTACACTTGGCTCCCTCCTCCAGATCATCTATATAAATGGTAAATAGCTGAGGCCCCAGCACCAATCCCTGGGGCACTCCACTAGTCACCAACCGCCAATCCGAATAGCACCCATTGACCCCCACTCTCTGCCTCCTGTTTGACAGCCAATCCCCTATCCACGCTAACACCCTACCCCCAATTCCATGCCCCCAAACTTCTGTAACAACCTCTTGTGCGGCACTTTATCAAACGCCTTCTGAAAATCGAGAAACACCACATCTACCGGCTCTCCTCTATCCACCGCCCTAGACACATCCTCAGAGACAGTCAGTGGGGAGGGAAGAGGAGAGGCAGAGAGAGACAGTGAGGAGGGAAGGGGAGAGGCAGAGAGAGACAGTGGGGAAGGGAAGGGGAGAGGCAGAGAGAGAGACAGTGGGGAAGGGAAGGGGAGAGGCAGAGAGAGAGAGACAGTGGGGAAGGGAAGGGGAGAGGCAGAGAGAGAGACAGTGGGGAAGGGAAGGGGAGAGGCAGAGAGACACACTGGGGAAGGGAAGGGGAGAGGCAGAGAGAGAGACACACACTGGGGAAGGGCAGAGGGAGAGGGCAAGCAAAGATTGAGCTAAGCTTCAGGAACGCTGTTGTGTGACAAAGTTAAGCTCGTCAAATTGCTTGGGTGATCAAGTGTTATCTAGTTTGAATTTACTCAATTTTTCTCTTACATTAATTTTTTTTATCTTGCCAACTATTTCAGCTAGAATGCACAGTGCTGCGTGTGTATAGTACTGTATTTTGACTCGTTCGCTGGCATTTCCAGGCAATAAATGTTCCAAGGAACAACAACTTTGGTTGCTGTTTTGTTTTTCCTGGCATGTGTGGTCATGTTAATTCTCAAGAACATTGCTCACATCTCATGAAAGAATATATTACATTGCTAGAAAGACCAGAATTTGTTGCCTATTCCTAATTGCCGAAACCAAGTGGTAGTGAGTTAAAATGGGATCACATTGAAAAATAGTTTACAAAGTGCTGCTATAGTTCTTGATTTTGCATGTGCATACTCCAACAAGACCACTAGTAGTGTATGTTGACAGTATGGGCTTTGTCCATGTAAACACTAACTGTGTTAAATCTTGAAATGTTGAAGTCACTTGGTGATTTTATACCAATGTATTGGCTCAGTCTTGATGATAATAGAAGATAAACAACAAGACAAATAATGTTTTTATCTGTGATCAGTGTAATAATTCCACCTACTTTGTGATGTATTCACTGCAGATTATGGAAAATGACATAATTGCATGATTCCTTGTTGCAAAAAATGTTCAAACCTTTTTATCTTATACTTTCTAGAGGAAAGGATCATAAAATTTTAATTAGATGAGAAATGTATGCATTTATCTTTCAGTTTATTAGCTTTAATAACCTTTTGCCATTTTCCAAATTCTCAAGTTTTATAATGAAAATGAGTTTTGTTATTTCACCAATGCTTTAGCATCTTTATTGCTCCCTTGCAGAACTCCCTGTTTGTTCCCCATCCTGCCACGCAATTTTAAAAACTCTTCAACGCTGGGAACAAGTATTGCTTCGGCGTCTTGAATTATTTGGTGGTCCTCCTTCGGACTTCATCTCAATGCATTCCAGTGAAAGCACAATGTCTTCAGGTCCTGCTATTCTTGTCCATAAAGCATTGCTGGAACCCACCAATACACCATTCAAGTAAGAGGAATAAGCAAATAACTTTAATTATTCTAAAGTAGACATAACATGAATAAATATGATCCACAAAGTCAAAGTGAAAAATTTTCTATCCAGAGCTGCTTTCTAAATCTCAGTGATTTTGTTCAGTAAAGAAAGTCATGTTGTCTACTTAGTTCCAGATAATTAAGGGACAAACTGATCATGTAGGAACTTTTAGGAAAGGATGTGCCTTTTTTTCATTTTCAGTGATACAGTTGGGAGGATGGGTGTGGTGGGCAGCATCTGCTAAAGAGGCAATTACTGCACCATTGCAATTACTTTTTCCCTAGATCAAAACATCATACTGCACTTCCTGTAAAGAGACTTTGGCAATATCTCGTCAAACAGGAAGAAGTACAAGAGATCTTCATTAGAAATATTTTCACAAAGAAGAGATGTCAAAATGAGGTCAGTAGAACCGGAATAAATAAAATGTTTAAACTTATTTTCATCTTTGCCACCTACTTAATGTTACTATTCATGTTTTTCTTTCCACGTAAATGTAATATGTTATCAATGGTTGACGACAGCTAATTTAAAATTAAGTTGCCTATTTTCTACTTAAGCATTTAACTTGTACAAGAAATTTGATGATGAGTCAGAGTTACCTATTTCAGAAAGCTGGAGTTTTGTCTGGAATTAACTGACCTTTTAGTAAAGTTTATTATGAGTTCTACAAATTAAAGATCACGGCCAGAATTCTTCGATGTTGCCCATCCCACCACCACTACCAGCAAGAACAGAGAATTAGGCGCTCAACCAAATCTCTATTTTCAGCTGTGGGACAGGTGAATCACAGCTGCAGGCAAGGTCAGAGAATTCCAGCCAACTAGTATTGAGAAACAATTGAAATAAATTCAAAATGCATGACTGAGAAAGCAGAAAATTTAAAGTATTTTTGATGCAATCTTTTCACTGATCCTGGGAATGTTACATGCACAGCATGTAAAATTCTCCTGTTATATATTCTAGGGTAAGTAAGGTCTCCATAGCCCCAGATGACCATAGACTGCTTCCCTCTAAGAGTGAGAACTAACTGGTGGTGATTTTACCTGAGCATCACTACACCTCAGGCAAAGGGCAAGGTTGTGAAGGCAAGGCCTTCATGAATAAACTCAGCCAGTACGGGAATTGAACCTGCGCTGTAGGTGTCACCATCATGCACCAACCATCCAGCGAACAGACTCTCCAAATAAGTAAAATTACCATGTCCCGAATGACCATGGGCTGCTATCTCCCTTTCAGGGGGCTCTAACTAGTGGTGATTTAACCTAAAGATCACCACACCTCAGGCAAGTGGCAAGGTTGAGACAGTGAGGCGTTCATGAATAACCTCAGCCAGTATGGGAATCAAACACGTGCTGTTGGTGTCGCTTTACATCACTTAACCAGCCGTAAAGCTAACTGAGTAGTGCCATCACAAAGCAAGCGAAGAATGTATTTGTCTATCCATTTACTCATTTAAACTGCTGCACCAGATCAAACCTGTTTACTTATATTTTGTTTCTGTTTCTGCAATTGCAACCCTAACCTACCACCACCCCTCTGGGATGAGGCAGCAGGTACAATAGTTTTGTGGTTTTGTTATTGGATTAATAATCCAGAGACATGGCTATATATTTATATTTCAGTTGGTAAATTTAGGTTCAGTTAATTTAAATATTTTCTCGTTTGTATGACGGTCATCATTGGCAAGGCCGGTTTTAATTTCCTTGAGAAGGTGGGGAGTAAACTGCCTTTCTAAAGGCTCAAGTGCAATGTAAGTGCATCCAGTATTCTGTTAGGAACAGAGTGACAAAAGGAACAGCTAGTCAAGATGCTGTGTGGCTCAGAATGCAGTATGGAGGTGGTGAAGTTCCCAAGTGTGGCTGTGCCCTTGTTCTTCTAGGTGTTGGAGGTCACTGATTTGGAAATTCCTGCCAAAGAAACTTAATGAGTTGCTACAGTGCCTCATGTAGTTGGTGCATCGTGCCCTGGTAGTAGAATTGTTGAGGTAGAGTGGATAACTCTGGAAGGGATAGGGACAGTACTTGAGACAGAACGATGTCAGGGCATAAATGTTTACAAGGGTGGATGGGTTCCACGATGGTACTGAACTTTTTGAGTGTTGTTGGAGCTGCACTCAGCAAGACAAGTAGGGAGTATTCCATTGCCACTACCAATACTGCCAAGAATAGCATATGTGACAGTTAGATTAGTGTGTTACAAAGTTGGATAGGGTTTTCCCATGTATTAGTTCTTTTACTGCTTGCTGTAAGGCCAGTCTGGCAGCTTTCTCCTTTAAGGGCTCAGTCAGCCATTCTTGACATACAAAGAAGTCTTCCATCCAGAAAACATTCTGTATCTTGAATAAATAATTCTGGAATATAAAGCTAGTATGTCATTGTGGCCGTAACTTTACTTAATTCCTGTAAAAACCTTAATGCTGTACATATCTTTTAGGAAACAACATCTGCTATTCTAATCTAGTCTGTCCTGGAGGTGTTTCCAGATCTTTAGCAATGTGGTTAGCTTTTACCTGCCCTCTGAAATGGCCTAGCAAACCACTGGGCTGTATTCGAACCATTATGAAAAACTGTAATCACGCAAAAACTGCAGCATTTCAAGACAGAAGCTCACAATCACTTTCACAAGGGCAAACAAGGCAGGTCAATGCATGCTGGTTTTGCCAGTAGCATCTTTGTTCATGAATGAATCTTGAAGAAAAAAACTGTCCCCATTCTCCTGGCTGACATTCCCACCACTGCTGGAGCCAATCTTCCCATTCTGCTCACCGTACCCACCACTTTGGACTCTGCCAGCAGGTCAATCACTAAATTGCTCCAGCACATCAGAATTTCCTCCTGAATGTCAAGTCACACTGCAACAAAGATCTTTCCATCCACAACCATATCATGGATCATTACGTTTGGCCTTGTGCTCTGGTTGAAACTTAGCTCACCTTGCCTGTTACTCAAACCTTCCAACTCCCTTTCTTGTACTTCGCACCATCTATTCTGTCCATAGATTTTCAATGGCTGTATGGCACTGATTATTAAGTCACACCTTGGTTCTTTCCCCTTACTTTTCTGGCTCAACTTACCTTATTCCATCTCTCTAGCTCCTCTTTACTATCTGTGATATCCACTCCACTACCTTCACAAGCCTCACCTTGTGTTTTTCAATGAGCGAGCCTTCATTTTTATCCTTCTGATTTAAATTCAGTAATTCTAATCTCTATATAGCTCTTATCCTGTTGTCCTCTGCCTTCCTATCCTTTTTAAACTTCTGTCTTCATACAAACATTCCTACCCATGTTCATAGCCATTACTGAATGTTGCCTTCACTCTTCTGCTCCTGTGGTTTTAGGCAATCTCTTATCTCGCTGACCACTCTGTTTTCCTACTTGTTTCCTACTGGATTCCTGTTCCTCATTATCAGCCATTTCCTTGAATCTTGCCCCATCCACTTCTAACTTGGGGAGGTGATGGGCTAGTGGTATTATTGCTAGATTATTTATCCAGCAACTCAGCTAATGTTCTGGGGACCTGGGTTCAAATCCCACCAGCAGTTCGTGGAATTTAAATTCAATATAACCTACAATTAAGAATCTGCTGTGATCATGAAACCATTGTTGATTGATGAAAAAATCCATCTGGTTTATTAATGGCCTTCAGGGAAGGAAATCTGCTGTCCCTACCTGGTCTGACCTACATATGACTCCAGAGCCACAGCAATGTGGTTGACTTTCAACTGCCCTCTGAAGAAGGGCAATTAAGGATGAGCAATAAATGCTGGCCAGCCAACAACGTCCATATCCCACAAATGAATTTAAAAAAAAGTGCACCTCCTTCAATAATGCAAAGCTTGTGGACTTGTTTATCACTAAGCATCCATTCACCTACCTTAGTTATTCTCTTATTTCACCAAGCCAAATGCCTCCAGGCTTTCCTCTGCCTTAACCACAAAAAGATGTGTTTCTCTGATTCTCTACCTTGCCTCGTTTCCTCTCCAAGCTCATCCATCTTCTGATTGTAGCCAACCCTCTTTCTATGTTAGCTGATGTAATTATGTCTCCTCAAGTACTGTCTTTGTCACTTCAAAACTCCTCCACAAATCCACTCAGCCCCTTTGTTCTTGAGAACTGCTGCCCGATCACCAACCTCTCTTTCCTCCCCAAAGTCCTTGTAAATGTTTTCAATTGCTAAATCCATGCCCATCATACTTGCTGCTCCCTGTTTGAAGCACTCTAATCAGATTTATGCAACCACCATAGTGTTGAAACAGAAAATCAAAAGTGACACCTCTGTGACCATGATATAATTCATCTTTACATGATATCAAGAAATGGCCAAAAGCACTGGCTACTGCAAAGGCAATGGACCCTGACAACATCCCAACAATGGTAAGACCATAAGACATAGGAGCAGAATTAGGCCACTCGGCCCATCGAGTCTGCTCCGCCATTCAATCATGGCTAATATTTTTCTCATCCCCCTTCTGCCTTTTCCCCATAACCCCTGATTCCCTTGTCAATCTAGAACTTATTTGTCTCTGCCTTAAAGACATTCAATCACCTGGCCTCCACAGCCTTCTGCAGCAAAAAGTTCCACAAATTCACCACTCTCTGGTTGAAGAAATTCCCTTTCATCTCTGTTTTGAAGGATTGTCCCTTTAGCCTGAGGTTGTGCGCTGTGGTTCTAGTTTTTCCTACTAGTGGAAACAGTCTCTTCATGTCTACTCTAATCCAGGCCTCACAGTATCCTGTAAGTTTCAATAAGATTCCCTCGTATCCTTCTAGACTCCAACCAGTACAGACCCAGAGGCCTCAATCGTTCTTCATACAACAAGCTCTTCATTCCAGAGATCATTCTTGTGAACCTCCTCTGGGCCCTTTCCAAAGCCAGCACATCCTTCCTTAGATACAGGGCCCAAAACCGCTCACAGTGCTACAAATGGGATCTGACCAGAGCCTTATACAGCCTCAGAAGTACATCCCTGCTCTTGTGTTCAAGCCCACTTGACATGAATGCTAACATTGTATTTGCCTTCCTATTTGTTGACTGAACCTGCACGTTAACCTTAAGAGAATCTTGAACAAGGATTCCCAAGTCCCTTTGTGTTTCTAATTTCAGAAGCATTTCCCCACTCAGGAAATATTCTATGCCTCCATTTCTCTGTCCAAAGTGCATAACTTCACACTTTCCACATTGTATTCCATCTGCCACTTCTTTGCTCACTGTCCTGTCCAAGTCCTTTTGCAACCCCCTGCACCCCCCCCCCCCCCCCCACCGCCCCACCGCTTCCTCAGTGCTACCTGTCCCTCTACATATCTTTGTATCGTCTGCAAACTTAGCAATAGTGCCTTCAGTTCCTTCTTCCAGATTGTTAATGTATATTGTGAAAAGTTGTGGTCCCAGCATCAATCCCTGAGGCACACCACTGGTCACTGGCTGCCACCCTGAAAAAGACCCCTTTATCCCCGTTCTCTGCCTTCTACCAGTCAGCCAATCCTTTATCCATGCAGGATCTTACCCATTATGCCATGGGCTCTTTACTTATTTAACAATCTCCTATGTGACACCTTGTCAAAGGCCTTTTGGAAATACGTCCACTGGTTCTCCTTTATCTAACTCCCATGTTCCCTCCTCAAAGAACTCTAACATATTTGTCAGATATGACCTCCCCTTGATGAAGCTGTCCTAACTCCGTTCTATTTTATCATGCATTTCTGAGTACTCCACGAACTCATCTTTAATAATGGACTCTAAACTCTTGCCAATGACCATAATCAGGCTAACAAACCTGTATTGTCCTGTCTGCTGCCTGCCTCTCTTAAACAGCGGTGTTACATCAGCTACTTTCCAGTCCTCTGGTACCCTCCCTGCCTTTAGCGATTCCTGAAAGATCGCCACCAATGCCTCCACAATTTCCTCAGCTATCACTTTTAGAATCCTGGGGTGTAGTCAGTCTGGTCCAAGTGATTTACCCACCTTCAGACCTTTCAGTTTCCCCAGAACCTTCTCCTTAGTGACGGCCACTACACTCACCTGTGCCCCGATTCTCCTGGAACTCTGGCATCTCACTGGTGTCTTCCACCGTGAAGATTGATGCAAAGTAACTATTCAGGTTCTCTGCCATTTCTTTGTTTCCTATTATTACTTCTCCAGCCTCAATTTCCAGTAGTCCAGTGGCTATTTTTGCCTCTCTCTTTTATATACTGAAAAAAAATCTTCCTATCTTTCATATTACTAGATAGCTTGACTCATATTTGTCTTCTTCCCCCATATTGCTTTTTTAGTTGTCCTCTGCTCACTTTTAAAGGCTTCCCAATCCTCTGGCTTCCCACTAATCGTCGTCACTTTGTATGCTTTTCCTTTTGCTTCTATGCTGTCCTTGACTTGCCTTGTGAGCCATGGGTGCCTTGTCCTCCCTTAACATGTTTCCTCCTCCTTGGGATGAATTTCTGTTGTGCTTCCCGAATGATCCCCAAAAACTCCTGCCATTGCTATTCCACAGTCTTCTCCACTAGGCTCCCTTTCCAATCAACTCTGGCCAACTCCTCCCTCATGTCTTTGTAATTACCTTTATTTAACTGTAACACCGATACCTCTGATTCCAGCTTCTCCCTCTCAAACTGCAGGGTAAATTCTATCATATTCTGCTCCCTAAGGGCTCCTTCACCTTAAGTTCCCTAATCAAGTCAACCTCATTACACATCATCAAATCCAGAATTGCCCATTCCCTAGTAGGCTCTGTCAAAAGCTGCTCCAAAAATCCATCTTTTAGACATTCCACAAATTCCTTTTCTTGGGATCCATTATCTACCTGATTTTCCCAGTCAACCTGCATATTGAAGTCCCCCAAGATTATTGCATTGTAGTATTATAGACTTGTTGTGCAGAACTAACCTTGACCTTAGTGAGGCTGAATCAGTACAGCTATAACACTGGCATTTACCTGACAATGTGAAAAATTATCTAGGTTTGTCCTGTCCACAAAATGCAGGAGATATCCAACTTGGCCAATTACCACCATTATCCACCACCTTAAGCATTCACTTCTTCCACCATGGACGCACAATGACAGCAATCTGTACCATTATTGATGTGCTGCAGTAACTCCCAAGGTACCTTTTAACAGCACCTTCCAAACCTACAAACTCTACTACCTCAAAGAGCACACCGACATCAACCTGCAAGTTTTCCTCCAAGCCCCACACCATCCTGACTTGAAGCTATATCATCATTGCTTCAGTAACTCAGTCAAAATTCTGAAACTTCATTTCCAACAGCACTATGGGTATTCTTGCATCATATAGACAGCAACAGTTAAAGAAGATCGATTACGACTATCTTTTCAAGGGTAATTGGGAATGGACAATAAATGCTCACCAGCAATTACCACATCCCATGAATCATTTTTATAAACTCTTCTATCACTGAGTCTGCAAAACTGCACAATATTCCGACTGTAGTCTGTCTAAATTATTATTGATCATCAGTTCTTGTTGTATTCAGTACCACTGTATAGAAAATCAATGATTTTGACTTTTCATATGTTTATTTGGTCCCTTGAATCTCTGTTCATCAATTCCATTGAGAAATTTAGCAATTGGGGCAACTTTATATTACCTGTTCCCTTTCTCAAATATACCACTTTATCTATCTATTTTGAACTATAATTACCCTGTGTCTGTCCATTCTTGTTGGTGGTATGTCACCTCTCATCATGTACGTTATTTCTTATAGTTTGCCATGCCCTTTATTTCTAATCAAGAAATGAGCTTCTGTAGTTCTAGTAATTGCTGAGTAAATTGAGTCTATATTCTCAGGAATTCAGAAGAATGAAAGGTGATCTCACTGGAACATTCAGTATTATGAAGGGGCTTTGTAGGGTGGATAGTTTCAGAAAAAGGGGTTGATCATTCAGGATTGAGCCGAGGGAAAACATTAGAGGATTGTGAATCTTTAGAATTCTGTACTCAGAGCATTGTGGATGCAACAACAATAAATGTATTTAAGGCTGAGAGAGAGGAATTTTTGTCCCCTCAGGGAATCTAGGTCTCTGTTGAGCTGGCAAGAAAGTGGAGTTGAAGCTCAAGATCAGCCATGATTATGTTGCATGGCAGAGCTGACATGATGAGCTGTATAGTTGTTTCCTCTTGCAATTTTTATGTTCTTATATAAATAGCATTGTCCTGTAGCCCCTGGATTTTATACTGCTTGCTTGGCAATGCTTAATTGAAATATTGTTTATATATATTTCAAAGGTTACAGAGCAATAAGAATATTTGTTGAGCTTTGCTGAACAAGGAGATATGTTGCCAAAGTTTTTTGTCTTGCACTCATCAGGAGAGAATCACAAGCATACCAATTGTAAGGGAACAATAATTTATAGTGCATGAGGTGAGTTAAGTTTGTTTTAAATTTATTTATCAGTGTCACAAGTAGGCTTACATTAACACTGCAGTGAAGTTACTGTGAAAATCCCCTAGTAGTCACACTCTGGCGCCTGTTCAGGTACACTGAGGGAGAATTTAGCATGGCCAATGCACCTAAACAGCATGTCTTTCAGACTGCAGGAGGAAACCAGAGCATCCGAGGAGACCTGTGGGAAGAATGTGCAGACTCTGCACAGATAGTGACCAAGCTGGGAATCAAATTCAGGTCCTTGGCGCTGAGAGGCTAACCACTGTGCCACTGTGTGCCTATTGAGAGAGTCTGCACAGATAGTGACCCAAGCTGGGAATCAAACTCAGGTCCTTGGCGCTGAGAGGCTCACTGATTGGCAAGTGGACTCGAGTAGAGGCTTTGCCATGTAGAAAACATCATGGAGCAGTTAACTGCCAAACTTTTGTTTAAATTCAAGCCAAGACAGATCAACATGGAATGGTCAAGACATTGCCACGGGCAGTGAACCAAAGAATGGCAGCTCCTCGAGCTTTTTGTTATAGTTGAAAAAGGCATGGACATGCTCCTGTGTCTGCAAAAGACAAGGCCTTGTATGTGAGTAGCTTTCAGCACATGTGAATGAGCCACGATGCAAACTCAAAAAGGCAACCTGTGTATCATACAGATAATGTGTATGAATTTCAGTGCTGGTATGATGACAGGTATGTAGGCAGTACATGCCAGTGACTGATGGATTGTATCAAATAGTAGGTCACTTGGGCTGTTTGCAATAGGCAAAATACTGACATGACGCAATCAGCCCATGCTTGCAAAACTCAAATTTAAAGTTTATTTATTAGTTACAAGTAGGCTTACATTAACAATGAAATGTAGTTACTGTGAAAATCTGCTAGTCGCCACATTCTGGTGCCTGTTCAGATACACTGAGGGGGAATGTACCACAGTAAATTCACCTAACTTGCACATCTTTGGATTGTGGGAGGAAACCAGAGTGCCTCAAGGAAACCCACGCAGACGCAAGGAGAATGTGCAAACTCCACACAGGCAGAGATCCAAGTCAGGAATCAAACCGGGGTCTCTGGCGCTGTGAGACTGCAGTGCTAACCACTACGCTACTGTGCCACCCCAAAACATAGGACCCGATTTTACCATCAAGTTGCACCATGTTCAGATGCAAAACCTTGGTAAAGTCAGGTGTGAGATGAGTAGCGCGAGACCAGCCCTCTTCCACGCAGGTTCCCCCTTTACCAAAGGCTCGAAAATGGCCGCAATTGGGACTGTGTCCGAAATAGGTGTGATGACCATTTAAATGCATTTGCATGCACTTAAATTGACCTTACTGGCTCTTCCCCCTTTAACACGACGTTCCCCCATCCAGAATTGGCACTAAACAGACATGCTCCACAAAGTCCAATTCAGGCATTCCAGTTAGGAGCTAAGTGCCAAGTGTCTGACGGCTCTCTGCTTGAGATTGATTTTGTGTGTGGGGGCGGGGGGGTGTGTCCACTGTCACTCTGTCTGAGATCAGTGAGGGGAGAGGGGGCAGGAGCCTGCGATCGGTCTGGGTAGAGGAGGGGGTGGGGGATGAGTAATGTTGTGGGGGCCAGGGGAGGCATTATCTGGCTGGGAGCAATGTAATAGTGGAGCCGCATGTTATCATTTTTTTTTCTGAGCATGTGCAGTTGGAGGTGCCGATCGGAGTTGCAGGATTTCATTAAGCATTAAGCCCCATCCTTAGGCTTCTGCAGTGCGATTCGGAATCGCTGATATTTTTGCAGGCAGAGTGCATGTGGGGGTGCCTCAGAACAGGTCTAAAAGTTAAAAAGAAACACTCCCAGTTTCAAGTCCACCCAGCACTTAGAATCAAAATGGTAAAATAGGGCCCACAGTGTCCAATGTTAGATATGATTCTACAATTTAGTGTCTAACGATAGATGTGATTCCACAATTTAGTGTGCAACATTAGATGTGATTCCTTGAAGGACATGGGCAGCAGATACTAGGGAACATCACTGCCTGGAGGTTCACCTCCAAGCTGTTCAGCATCCTGACTTGGAAAGATATCACTGTTCCTTTGCTGTCACTAGATCAAAAACCTGGAACTCCCTCCCTGACAACACTGTGGATGTTCTAAACACTCGAAAGGCAATATTCCAAGAAGGCAGCGATGCCCACATCCCTCCTGACTGTGCTAAGGGTTACACTGACAGTCAGTTTATGGTTTTTAGTTGAGCTCACAGAGTTATTCACTTGTGCGCTAGAAGCGACATGTATTCCTTTGCAGAGAGAAGAAGCATGTCCATACATTGTGTCCTTTTCAACTAAACAAAAGCTTTGGTTAATTCCCCATAGCAATGCTTTGACCAATCAGAGTTTATCTGCTGGCTTACATGCAAACAAAAGGTTGGCAGCTCTCCGTGCATTCTCCATGTCAAAGCCCCTACCAATCAATTAGTGCCCTCGTCTCGTGCAGTATGACTTGATGTTCCCTTGACAATTGGTGTTCTTGCAAATCTGTACTGAGAAGTGCAAGATGAAAAGTTTCAGCATCATGTCTCTCTTTTTCAGCAATACTGAAGTACTGTACTACCAACCAAACAACTATTAGCTGAGCTTGTAAAAGCAAATACCACTTGTCTCAAATATCCAATATAATCCTGTTAAAAATGTTAAAAGAAATGAGAAGCCTAATTTTATCTGGAAGATTATTGTGTGTTGTTTATTTCAGATTAGGTGAATAGAACTTTCAAGTAGTGGCAGAAAAATGTAACATGTATATGTAGCGCATATTCTTAGATTCTGTAATCCTTTTCACTTTTTTATATAAACAGCACAGCTTCATCTTTAGCAATGTTTTCTAATTCATGCTTAATTCATTTTTTAAACCATTTGTCTTGTGGCTGTTCTTTGTTCTGTGATGTAGTCAGTAGACACCTCCACTGAAACAATCAGAAATTCTATGATGGAGGAACCTAGCATCAACAAGGTACAGCGCAATTGTTCATAACCATCTCTGGCACTGAATGTCGTGCTCTCCCCAGGAAATACTGTTCTGTAATGTAATGTTAACATCTCTTAACAAATTTTGACTAAATAAATGTCTGAGTCTGCATTTTGGCATCTATAGATTCAAATAATCTCATAAATCAAGTACTTGGGGAGATCACACATGAAATTAAGTTCATAAATTGCCAGGGTTACAGTATTTATTCACTATATCATGTATTTGGAAATATGAGCATTTCCTCTTACTTGATATGCTGGTGGATTATAAACAGGTATGGGTTGGCTTTTCCTTTACTTGCGAGAGTGCTTATTTTGACATTGATATTTTTAGCATGAGGTAAAGTTGCTATTTTTCACGACTGTGAATGTGTTTCATTGGAACTTTAAATAATTAATGCAAACATGCGTCAGAATTGTGAAAATTAAGCTGGCAAGAAACGAGGAGCACTACTTTACACATTGAATGGCTGAGAGCCATTAAAGCAGTTTGAGGATTCTGCTCAAATGGTCTTTAAGAAGTCGTCTTCAAATACCTTCTCTAATGGCTGGTAATATGTTAAACGTTGCAATTGGGAAAATGTTTGCTACCCATTATATTTTGCTGTGGTCATGCAGGACTTACTAAATTTATATTTACCATTTAAATTCTGATTATAATTTCTGCAAATTATGCCTTTTGAAAACACTCCTACTTTGTTTGAACTGTAGGGATGTAAACCATTAAGCCCCTTTTGCCTGTTGCTCCGTTTCAGCAGATTATGGCTAATCTGTACCTCTACTCCGTTTTCCTAGCATTGATCTATATCCCATTTTGGGGTCGAATAATTCTACATTTCCACTACTTTTCCTGTGACCTGATCTAACTCCTGAAAGGCCTTAATCTAATTTTAGGATCATGTCCAGTTCCACCACTGGGACAAAAACTTTTCTGTATCTACTTTTAAATACTGAAATTAAATCATACGTCTATCTTCTAAACGCAAGAGAATTCAAACCAGTTATGTAACCAATCTTAATTTAACCCATTTAAGGTATGTTTTTATTTTAGTAAATCTCTGCTGCATACCTCCAAAGAAGAATATTGCCTCTGTGTTACCCAGAACTGAATGTAGTACTTCAGTTGGGGTCTGACCAAGGCTGTACAACTGAAATCTAATCCTTTTTATACCCTGTATCCCAATCTATATGAGATAAATCTTATAATTCTATTAATATTTTTGATTACTTACTGTATTTAGGCTTGGACAATTCCTTTTCTCATCATTTTCTAATCATTTGCATTTTGAAGATGTTCTGAATTTTTTTAATCCAAAATGTTTGACCTCAAATTGAAATCCCACCTGCCAGAGTTTTGCCCACTGACTTAATCTGACACTATATTTTATGAACACTCATTTTTTAAGAACAGTAATCTCAACAAAACAATCCCCATTCTATTTTTACTGATTTCCAAAACAGAGAGCACCCATGGTTTCTGATAGTACTTTGCTCCTAGTCCTCATTTCCTTTTCAGCTTCCGGCAGATCCTCACTCTGCCTGTTTCCAAGCTGTTCCAGCTCCAGACATAAACTGGCTGTACCTGAGAAATCTCACAGGGAGAAACAGCTCAAATCAGAAAAAGCCTCCCTGCAATCTGGCCGCAGCAACATGACATGCTTGTAGATATCCCAAATAGTGACTGAAATAATTTGTCTTTAAAATGCCATTTGATACTGGGAATTGCATAGATTAGTTGTATCTCTAATGGGACTGTAATCTTATCAGACTCACTGACTCAATTTGGAAGCTTTGGGAGGCCAACGTTTTGTTTAATTTTACCTCTATACCTCTAACTCTAACCCCTTTGAATAAATATAGTCTTTTTTTTTAATTATAAGTACCTTAGGGTGTTTGCCAGTTTCTTAATCCAGTTTTCTTTTCATTTAGCCCCTTGCATTTAAATACTCATTTCCCAAAGCTAAAGATTATACTTCTAATTTTATAATTTGGATGTTTTAGATATTTATAACAGGAAATAAGAACAGCATTAGAAGGTGTATGAGAAAAAAGCAGCAGTTAATATAAAAGGGGATCCAAAAGGCATTGGCACGTAAATAGCAAAAGGATGGTAAAAGGAGGAGCAGAACCAATTTGCAATTATAATAGGGATCTATCCATGGAGGCAGAGGGAATGTCTGAGGTACTAAGTGAGTAACTTGTATCTGCCTTCATGAAGAAAAACAATGCCACAAGGTTTTTGTCATAGTTGGACATTTCGTAAGCTAAAAATGGATAGAGTGGACATTAGAAAGATTGGCTGTACTTCAGCATCACTAGCCCAGGTGCATCTGAGGATGTTGAGGGAAGTAGTGGTGGAAAATATGGAGCTACTAGCTATCATTTTCAAATCCATAGATACAGGTTGGTGCCAAATGGTTGGGAAATTGTAAATGCTACTTCCTGTTCAAAAATGTACCAGGATAAGCCCTGCAATCACAGATCTCAATGGTGGGAAAACATTTAGAAACTATAATCCTGGGCAAAATTAACAGTCACTTGATAAAATGTGGATTAATTAAGGAATTTTAGCACAAATTTGCTCAGGGCACTAGTTTGAGGTAGCGGAAAGGGTTGACGAGGGTAATGTGACTTGCTTAAAGCTTTCAGTAAAGTGCCAAAAAAAATTCATCAGCAAAGTTGAATAGAACAACCAATGGCAGCATGAATGCAAAGTAAGTTGAGGGACAGGGAACAGAGAGTAGTGGAGAAGTTCTTTTTGGATTGGAAGAAGGTATAACAGTGGAGTTTCCCAGAAGCCGATATTCGGACCCCACTTCCCTTGATTGAAATTAATGACCTAGATTTGAACGGCAGGGCACAATTTCAAAACTTGCAAATACATTTGGACCTATTGTGAACTTTGAGGAGGATAGTGATAGACATCAAGAAGTCAGCTCCTGGAATTGATGGGCACGTGGCAGGTGAAACTTAATGCAGAAGTGCAAAGTGATACATCTTGCAAGGAAGCATTAGGAGAGACAATGTAAACTAAAGGATACAATTCTGAAAGGGAATGCAGATGTTTATATGCACAAATTGTTGAAGGTGGCGGAACCGGTTGCATAAGAGATTAATTGGGCATCCAGGATCTTGGACTTTGTAAATAGGGACATGGAGTTCAAAAACAAGGAAGTTATGATAAACCTAATAAACAACACTGGTCAAGCCTCAGTTGGAATATTGAGTCCATTTTTGAGCATTGCTTGAAGAGGATGTATGGGTTTAAGTTTACTTGTTTCACAAATAGGCTTTCATTAACATTGCATGGTAGTGGAAAGGGTGCAGAAAAGAATCATGAGGATGCTTCCAGGATTAAGTGACTTCAGTTGTATGGATAAATTGGTGAAGCTAAAGCTATTCGTGTTGTGCAGCATTACCACCATACTAAATAGGCTAGACTTCAAACAGATCTAGCAACTTGAAACTGGGCACCGATGTGATATTGTGGGCTATCAACAGCAGCAGAATTGTACTCAACCGCAATTTATGTCCTGGTGTATCCTCTATTCTACCGGTACCACCAAGCCAGAGGCTCAACCCTGGTTTATTGAAGAGCAGAGGAGGGTATCCCGAAGCAACACCTGTCATGCATAAAAATGTCAACCTGATAAAACTGTGTCACAGGGCTATCTGCATGCCAAATAGCATAAGTAGTAAGTGATAGACAGAGCTAAGCAGTTCACAACCAGCGGATCAGATCTAAGCTCTGCAGCCCTGCCACATCCACCTGTGAATGATGGTGGACAAAGAAACAATTCACTGAAGGAGGAAGTTTCACAAATATCCCTATCCTCGATGATGGAGTAGTCCAGCACATCAGTACAAAAGATATGGCTGAAGCATACATAACAATCTTCAGCCAGATGTGTCAAGTGAATGATCGATTTTGGTCTGCTCCAGAGGACCCATTATCACAGATGCCAGTCTTCAGTATATTTGCTTCATTACATGTAATACGAAAAAACAAACAATGGCACTGGATATTTCAAAAGTCTTGACAACATTCAGGTAATAATACTGAAGACTTGTGCTCCAGAACTTACCACAGCCATAGTCAAGCCGTTCCAGGAGAACTACAACACTGGCATCTACCTGACCATGTGGGCAATTGTCCTCATTTGTCCTGTACATAAAAAGTATGACAAATCCAACCTGACCAATTACCAACTCATTTGTCTACTCTCGATCATCACTGAAGTTATGAAAAGCGTCATGAATAGACTGTGAAGTATTATTTGCTTAGCAAAACTGGCTCTGTGAAGCTCAGTTTGCATTCCACCAGGATCAGTCAGTTCCTGACCTCATTATAGCCTTGGTTCAGACATGAACAAAAGAGCTGAATTCCAGAAGTGAAGTGAGTGTGACAGCATTTAATATCAAGGCAACATTTGGTTGAGTCTGGTATAAAGGAGCAACAAAATAGCAATCAATGGGAATTCAGGGAAAACCTCCACTGGTTGTAGTCATACCTGGCACAAAGGAAGATGGTTGTGGTGTTTGGACGTCATTCATCTCAGTTACAGGACATCACTGCACAAGTTTCACAGGATAGTATCCAAAGCCCAACTATCTTCAGTTGCTCCATTGATGACTTTCCTTCCATCATAAGGTGGGATATTCGCTAATGACAGCACAAGGTTCATCACCATTTGTGACTCTTCAGATACTTATGCAGTCCATGTACAAATGCAGCAAAACTTGGCCAAAATCCAGGCTTGGACTGGTAAGTGGAAGCCACACAAGTGCCAGGCAATGACATCTCCAACAAGAGAGAATCTAACCTAATGAGCAATAAATGGGCTAGCAAGTGACATCCACATTTTTTTTATTCATGGATATCGCTGGCTGGCCAGCATTTATTGCCCATCCTGAGTTGCCCTTGAGAATTGGTGGTGAGCCACCATCTTGAATCTTGCAGTCATGTGCTCTTAGAGAGGGAATTCCAGGATTTTGACCCAGCGAAAGAACGACAAAATATTCCCAAGTGAGGACGGTGAGTGACTTGGAGGGGAACTTGCAGGTGGTGGTGTTCCTTCTAGATGCAAGTGATGAAGGGTTTGGAAGGTGCTGTCTAAGAATCTTTGGTGAATTGCTGCAGTGCATCTTGTAGACAGTACACAGTGCTGCCATTGAGCTTCGGTGGTGGACGGAGTGGATGTTTGTAGATGTGGTGCCAGTGAAGTGGGCTGCTTTGTCCTGGATGATGTCAAGCTTCTTGTGTGTTGTTGGAGCAACAGCCATTCAGACAAGTATTCCATCACACTCCTGACTTGTGCCTTGTTGATGGTGGAAAGGCTTTGTGGAGTCAGGAGATGAGTTATTCGCTCCTGTGTTATTAGCCTCTGACCTGGCCCTTGTAGCCATTATGTTTATGTGGTGAGCCCAGTTGAGTTTCAGGTCAATGGTAACCCCAAGGATGTTGACAATGGGGGATTCAGTGATGGTAACACCATTGAATGTCAAGGGGCGGTGATTAGAGTGACTCTTATTGGTGATGGTCATTGCGTGGCATTTGTGTGTCGCGAATTAATTCAAAAAAATTAGCTTTCAACAAGAAGATTGAGAGGAGATTTGATAGTTCTAAATCATGGGTCTGGACAGCGTAATAGGGAGGAACTGTTTCCATTGGTGAAAGGATTGAGAAGTCGAGGACACTTTTAAGGTGATTGGCAGACAGGAAAATGTAATTATGACAAAAGGAAGAATCTTTTTTATGGAATGAATGATTAGGACTTAGAATGGACCACCTGAAAATGTGGTGAAGGCTGACTCAGTCAATGCTTTCAAAAGGAATTTGGATAATTATCCAAAAAGAGAACATTTGAAAGGTAGGCTACTGGGATCAGCTAAGTGTATTTTACAAAGAACTAGGATTGATATATTGGGCCATATTGCCTCCTGTGCTGTAACCATTTTCCGTGGACTGCAGCAGTTCAAGCTGGCAGTCATGGCCACCTTTCTGAAGGCAATTTGAATGGGCACTAGATACTGACATTGCTGCATAACATATCCTATATTTGAATAAAAATAAATCCACTCCTTCATTAGCACTCGTCTACACTGTGTCTCTTGACCATTACAATTTTCTCCGGTCGTGCAACCAGTCCCAGACTTTTGTTTGTGTTCTGCCTATCAATAGTTCCTACTCCCCTCACTCCGTTATTGTTAGCGGACCCATCAGCCAGTTAGCCTCATACCATCTCTACTCCAAACTTCTGCCTCTCAAGTTCTCTCTCTACCTTGAAAACAATGTTCAGAACCTTATTTCTGATCAAGCGTGGAGTCACTCTTAATTATGTCTTCTCTGGCTCAATGCGTTTCCTTTTATCAATTTTTTTTTCACTTTTCACCCTTCTTTGAAGAACTTTGGGGCATTAATCACATGAAAGGTACATTTATTTTTAAAAATTTGAATATACTACAGGGTACCAAGTTAATCTGATCGGTTCTGATTGTACTGGATCAGGTGAGAAGTACGAAAGTAGCTTTCTGTTCCTACCTACTTGTTAAATTAGTAGTTTCTCAGTAAAATCATTTTGTTAAATATTGTTGTCAGTCTTTGGTATAACAGTTGCTTCTTGATTACAATAACAATAGTGGCACTGTTGACTGCTAATATAAACTTGCACAAACCTGAAATCCAGAATGGAAAAATAGCACTTTGCCAAAATGCCGAATTGAACAGTCTGACATTTGATTGTATGATAGTGATGTTACAACTGCACAACATTGTTTTAATTCCAAGAAGGTATAACTAATGTACTAAAACCCTCTCTAGTCTTGTACTGGCTTATGCAAAATTGCTGACAGTGAATTTCTGAAAAAAAATAGTTGGCAACTTCTTGCTGTACAGTTCTAACATTGAGTTACACTCCAGTACTATGAGCAAACAGATTGAACTGTTATTGTACGCTGTGTGATCTCTTTCTGCTTTGGTTTGTAAAGGTGGAAGCTGATTCTGGTTACCCTGGTGGAAGGGCAAGGATTGTCCATAAAGAATCTGACATCATTACAGCATTTGCAATTAATAAAGTGAGTGAATGCATATTTTCATCAAAAACGTCAGTTTGCTCATTTCTTTGAAAAAATTTGATTTAGTATTGCCATATGTGTTAGGATACGATGAAAAGAATTGTTTCTTGCCTGCTGTACAGACAAAGCATACCGTACATAGAGAAGAAAAGGAGAGGGTGCAGAATGTAGTTTTACAGTCATAGCTAGGGTATTGAGAAGGATCAACTTAATACAAGATAGGTCCATTCAAAAGTCTGATGGCAGCAGGGAAGAAGCTGTTCTGGAGTCGATTAGCTGAGAATTTTGTGTCTTTTTCTTGATGGAAGAAGGTGGAAGAAAATATGTCCTGGGTGCGTGGAGTCCTTGTTTACGCTGCTGCTTTTCTGAGGCAGTGGGAAGTGTAGACAGAGTCAATGGATGGGAGGCTAGTTTGCATGATGGACTGGGCTTCATTCACCACCCTCTGTGGTTTCTTGTGGTCTTGGACAGAGCAAGAGCCAAGGTGTGATACAACCAGAAAGAATATTTTTTATGGTGCATCTGTAAAGGTTAGTAATAGATGTATCGGACATGCCAAATTTTCTTAGTCTGCTGAGAAAGTAGAGGCGTTAGTGGATTTTCTTAACTATAGCATCAGCATCGAGGGACCAGGACAAGTTGTTGATGATCTGGAACCTATGCTGGAATTCCACCGCATCTTCTGCCATGGAATTGGAGCAAGTGAGTGGTGGACAATGAAATGTCCGTTGACCTCAGGTGGGAATTTCTGGCTTCACTCAAGTGAACCTGTACAATCCTGCCCCTAGAAACTTGAAGGTGTCATCTATTTCCATTTCGTCCCCATTGAGGTAGACAGGGGCATATCCTCCACTATGCTTCCTGAAGTCAGTAACTTTCTCTTACATTTTGTTGACATTGAGGGAGAGATTATTGTTTATTGTTATCGCATAAAACAGTGTGCCTCTCAACTAATAAATACTGGTTTCAAAAATATAATGAACCGTGCATCTAATGAAATACTGTTACTACTGTACAAGGGGGACAACATTTTATAGTGCAGACAATTTAATTTTTGTCACCTTTCAACACCACATTTTGACATAACTCTGCTTTGTTAATGTTTTTTAGGCTAATCGGAACTGTGTTGCCATAGCCACAAGTCATGATATCCAAGAGTTAGATGTGTCTGCTATCCTGGCTACCCAGATCTACACTTGGGTTGAAGATGAATTTGAACTCGAACCAAAAGGGTACGTATAATGAGCGTCAATTTGATGTAATTGAGAACACCATGTCGTTTGAAATAGTCTTTATATAGTCATCTAAATTTCTAGTAGCATGCATTATCCTTCAGTGATTGTTTTACTTCTAGTTTGGAATTTCCTAAATAAGACCATTCTCAGCTTGACAAAAAGGTGTCACTTGTCACTTGTAAAATAAGAAGCTAAATCACTGTGTTTTCACTGGAGCTACTGTAGATATGCCTAGTCATTGTTAATAATATCCTTCTAAAAACAAGTGAGATTTTTGATGATTTTTAAACCATTTGTCTATATACTATTGACATTTGGTGGTATTGGGACTGAAATAGTAAAGTTGTTGAAGCATCCAGAACTGTGGATTTATACAGCCCCAACAATGCACAGAAATATTTTCTTCCAATGTGACTTTTACCCTTTGAACAAAGATATTTGGAAATATTAAAACAGAATTTTTCTCAGAGCTGGTTCTGAAAAGTTCACTTAATGATCTAGTTGCCCAATTAGCTGTGTGATAGATGATGTGTTTTCAAACATGATGGATCCAATACCAATAAAAGAAACTCCCAATTGTCACCCAAAGATTCTTGAACACTGACAAACGTGGATATGATTGAAGGAAGTAACACATGATGAGGAAATTCTGTCTGTTGAAAAGTGTGCATATGATGTCCTTTGAAGAATTGATTCTTTATGCTTCCACTGGTAAAATGACTTGTTAACATTTAATGGTTATTTAATGGGAATCTCCATGAGCATGAAGATTGAGCTCGCTGCTAACACGTGTGGAACAGTACGGTGACTTCCTTTGAAACAACATGAGTGACTTCCTTTGAAAAATTGAGAAAATTTAAATATTAGAATTTGCCTGTAAAGATGCAATGCTGGTTATGAAATATTTTATCTCTGGCTTAGTTTTTCCAATTTTCTAATGTTTCTTCATAGATCAGATGAGTTTCTGGTAGTCCATGCTAGAGACGATTTTGGTGATTTACAGTGCAGCACACCTTATACACCCAGTGTTCCTGGCACACCAATAAATATGCCATGGTTGGGCAGCATGCAGACTGGCCGAGGGGCATCTGTGGTGAGTGTAAACATTTCAAGAAAATTTCTTAAAGAAATACTTTTTCTTTTTCGCCGAAATACTTTTTTGGCGCAACTTGTGGGCCGAAGGGCCTGTTTGTGCTGTAGTGTTCTATGTTCTAAATAGCATTTCTACTCAAACTGATATTAATATAACATCAAATAATTGATACAACAATGAGAAAAATTAGTACTTTTCCACAAACATTAGCTTCAGCTTTCAAATTCCATTGATTTTGATCTTCCAGGACTCCTTAGACTTTAATGCAGTTCCCGAGGATTATAAGATAGCAAACATAATACTCTATTTAAGAAAGGAGGAAATGGGGAACTACAGGCCAGTTTCTTAGCATCAGCAGTGGGCAAAATACTAGGACCTGTTGTTTGTGATGTGGTAACAAGGTAATTAGAAAATCAAAATATAATTATCAGAATTTATGTCCCTTTGTGAAAGAGAAATCATGTTTGACAAATTTATTGCTAGTTTTTTGAGGGTGTACCTAATAAGGGTGGGTACAGAAAAAAAGCAGTAGATGCAGTGTATTTGGATTTTCAGAAAGCATTTGATAATGTAGCATGCAGGAGATTATTACAGAAAATTAGGCCCCATGGGGTTGGAAGTAATATATTAGCATGGATTGAAGATTGTTTAATAGACAGAAGTCAGAGTGTAGGAATATTTTTTAGGTTGGCAGGCAGTAACTGGTGAAGTATTGCAAGGATTACTGTTTGGGCTTCAGCAAATTACAATCTGTTTTAATGACTTAGATGAAAGGACTGAATGTAAAGTATCCAAGTTTGATGATATAAAATTAAGTGGGAAAATAGACAATGAGGAGAGGGATAAATAGGCTACAGAGGGATATAGAAACGTTGATGAATGGACAAAAACATAACCAATTGAATGATATCTGGCAAGGTTGAAGATATTCAATTTGATATAAAAAATACAAGACAATTTTTTTTATTTGTAAGATTGGGAAATGAATTCATTCAAAAGTAACTGGATGTCCTTGTACATGCATCATTACAAGTTTACACACAGGTGCAGCAAGTAGTTAGAAAGAATACCATCTTAGCTTTTATTACAAAGTGTGTAATAGTCGATTATCTTCCTACAATTATACAGGGAATTGGTGAAGCCACATCTGAAGTGCTGTGTATAGTTCTAATATCATTACCTAAGGAAAGATAGTCTTGTCCTTGAGGAAGTGTTTGATTCAATCAGCCACTTGCTGGGATGTATAACCTACATACCTGCATTGCATCAGCACTGAGATTCATACATAATGTCAATCAGCTGTGTTTCTGGACTGACAACAGTATCCTGTTAGCAGGAAGTACCACTTGCATTGCCTCTGCAAAAAGCAACATGAAACTGCTTGCTTAGCTTAATGCACAAATTTATGATATTATTCCTTTCCACTGTAACTTGAAGTAGTCCGGGCACTTTTTAGATCGAAAGGTGTTCGCTAGCATTTCAACATATACACAAATGTACATGGCCTATGTTAGTTTAAAATGGTCTGTAGAGTACCAAAAATTAATGATACTGTGAAAGAAACACTTTAATGTGATTATCCTATGTTTGAAGGTGAAGCCATAAATGATGAATTATAAAGTCCTCCCTCATGGATGGACCATATGTTATATTCTAAAGCATCAATATCCCATTCAGTCTCCTGTTTATGAAACTTGTGTCCCAGTGCATAATTGTTAAAACGTTATACTAAATCTTTCGGTCGAAGTGTTTTGTGTAAAATGGTGGTAATTCTCCCAAAACAATTCTAAGAACAACAAAGAACAAAAACAGCCCGGGAAACAGGCCCTTCGGCCCAACGAGCCTGCGCCGCCATCTCAACACCAGCAGTCCTCCTCTCCACCCACGACCCTTGTCTAATGTTTTATGGCCATCCACATTGAGGGAAACTGATTTAGGGACAATTTATTACTGCCAATCAGCCTAACAGCACATCTTTGGGGTGTGGGAGGAAACCGGAGCACCCGGAGAAAACCCACGCAAGCACGGGGAGAATGCGCAAACTCCCACAGACACTGGCCCAAATCCATGTGTCTGCACAGCAATCAGTGATAGTCACTGAGCTGTCGTCTTGCCCAGTATCTGGTCCAGTTTAGGCACACACTAACGACATGAAGCACTAGACCAATCTCGAACAACCAAGAGCAGCCCCAGTACGACCCATCGCGTGTATGCCCCTCGGACACAAGACAGACCAACTTAAAACCTGTGAATGAAAAGGAAAAAAAAAACATTATTATTGTACCATATCCATTTACCTTACCAGGGATGCCCCAATGCAAATGACCCTTATTTAGAACAATCTCCTATATCCACCCATCTCCAACCCACTTATGTGCCTGTCTAAGTTACTCTTAAATGACTCGTGTGTTTGCCTCCACCACCTTACTTGGCAGAGCATTCCATACCCCCACTACCCTCTGTTTTTCGCACCTCCCTCTAATATCTGTGTTGTACCTCTCCCCCCTCACCTTAAGCCCATGGCCCCTTGTCCTATGTGTCTCTATCATAGGAAATAGCTTACCTCTGTTTACTCTATCTATACCCTTCATAATCTTATATACCTCTATTACATCCCCCCTCAGTCGGCGTCTTTCAAGGGAAAAGAGCCCCAATTTCTTCAATCTTTCCTCATACCCCAGTCCTTCCATACCAGGCAACATCCTGGTAAACCACCTCTGCACTCTCTCCAGAGTGTCCACGTCCTCCCGGTAGTAAGGCGACCAGAACTGGACGCAGTACTCTAAGTGCGGCCTAACCAATGTTCTGTACAACTGCAACATTAGACTCCAGCTCTTATATTCTATACCCCTTCCTATAAAGGCTAACATACCGTAGGCTTTCTTCACCACACTCTCCACTTGCACTGCCACCTTCAAAGACTTGTGCACTTGCACCCCCAGGTCTCGCTGCGATTCTATACTCCTTACGGGCTTACCCTTTATCATATAACTCCCCGTTTGAGATCCCTCCTACTCTCTCTGTATTCCTCCAACATTCTCTCCGTTCCCAGCTGTTTAGACCTGACATACACCTTTCATTTCTTCCTAACCAGGTCTTCTATATCTCTAGTAATCCATGGCTCTCTAATCCTACCTTTCCCATCCTTTCTTCTAACTGGCACATGCCTTTCCTGCACCCATTGCCGCTTTCCCTTGAAAGACTCCCACATGCCTAACGTGGTCTTGCCTTCCAACAGCCTATCCCAGTCTGTATCCCTAAGCTCCTGTCTAATCTAGCTGTATCTAGCCTTCCCCCAATTTAGCACCCTCCCCTTAGGACAGTTCTCATCTTTTTCCATTCGTATCCTAAAATAGACAGAGTTGTGGTCACTATTAGCCACATGTTCGCCTACCGCAATCTCAACCACCTGACCCGGCTCATTGCCCAGAACTAAATCCAGTATAGCTCCCTCTCTAGTCAGGCTATCTACATACTGCTGCAAGGACCCTTCCAACACACATCTTACGAATTCCTCCCCGTCCGACCCCCAGCTCTAGGCACCTTCCAATCCACCCCAGGGAGATTAAAATCTCCCACTACAGCAACCCTGTTCTTCCTACACTTATCCACAATGTCCCTACATGTACCCTCTTCCACTGCCCACGGGCTATCGGGCGGCCTATAGTACAGTCCTAAGCGTCAAACTAGCATGAAAACTCGAGTAAATCATGCTAGTTTTTTTGAGTGGGAGTTTAGGGAAGAATCTCCCAAACTCCGTGCACTGCTGAGTGCCTCAGCGTAAGTGCTGTTAAAAAATTAGAGGCCGGGGTCTAGTCCTGTTGGGGAGACCGGCACTCATAGTGCTGAGTGGGCCACTACGCATGCACCAATGTGTTAGCGCTGAGATCAGCCAACGCACACGGCCCCTGTCTGCTGTCCTCCTGATTACTGGCCAGACCGATCGCTGGCCTTCTAAGCAGGCCAGGGCCCAGCCTCGACCGTTCCCCATCCCCCAGCACCAAAACCCCCACCCCCCACCACCTCCTCCTCCTCCTCCCCCCCCCCCCCCCCCCCAACTACTAAAGATACGACCAGTCCCAATCACTGGCCACCATCTTTTCTCCCTCCCCCCAAATCGATCCTAACTGCAGAATGGCAGTAGGCCTCCCCCACTCCCAGTTAGGCCCTGGGGGCCAAGGCTGGCAGTGCCAAAGCTCAGTGGACATCTCCCCCCCCCACATCCAACCCTCTTAGGGGGGCCCTGATTGCCCCACAAGTGGGGAGCTATAGTGATCCTGGGTACTTCGGTGCCGGGCCTGCTAATGATATTGAAATTACATGGAAATTATATTTATATGTGCTGGGACTGAGTTCTTTTGAAGAAATGCCATTCAAAATGCTAGAAGCGGAATATTGGATTGCATCAACTGTATACGAGCTCCACAGAACTCACTGATAATGCCTCATTAACTTATATTCTATGTCCTAGAAATAAAGACCGCATATGTTGTATGCAAGGATCCCATATGTTGTGTATCTTTCACTTAAGACAGTAAAACATTTGGACAGATACAACTTGGGACATGTCTATAGTACAGAGAAATCTTCTTGAAGCTTATCTTCCAAAGAAAAATACATATACAGAGTCTCATTTGGAGGTTTTTGGTCGATATCTTCATGTTTAATGCAGTGGTAGGCTTTTTGAATTGGGCAGTCAAATTTGGTATCTTTAACATGCTCATATTTGCTGGGCACCAAAAAGATTTAAAGTAGAATTAAAAGTTGCTATATACATTACAATTTAACAACATATACTGTTCACTGCAGATGATCAAGAGGAATATGAATAATGCCAGGAGGATGGCTTCACATCCAACACTACCTTACTGTGAGTGTACTTGCAAAATGTTTGACACTATATGTTTTGATGGTCAGGAGCCAATTGTAGTGTGATAACGTTTTGTTACCGAGCTACTTTCTGTTAACATGAGTTGCACAGCATGATTAAGTTTACGTGTTTTCTGCAGCAGTTAAGCTTAAAATTTGAGATCATGAGAAATGCTTTGAAAAATCAGCAAGTTGGTGTGAAGTCTCGTTTAAAACACAGAAAATGCTGGAAATGCACAGCAGGTCTGGCAGCATCTGGAATCTTCAGGTTTTGATAAATGTTCATGATATGAGATATTAACTCTGACCCAGATCTTACCACTGCTTACAACGTTTTCCACACTCTGACAAAACTAACCATTTTCAGCCTTCTGATCCCAGGCAAAACAGAAATGGGGCTAGCATAACCTCTGCAGGGTAAGCCCAACTAGCACAGGAGAATCAAAGTAAAGAGAGGATATGCCCAATTTTTGTAGTACCAGCTGCCATTTTCAGGTGAGCTTTATCGGTCTCAAGTCCTTTAATCAAAGAGTTTGAGTTGGTGAAAGGATGATTTTGGGGTGGGTGGTTGGATGGGTGGGGAAGGGATTCAGGTCGGGGGTTTGGTAGAATAGAGGTCCAGGTCAGGAGTTTTAGCTGGATCGGAGGATTGGTAGAAGAAGAGTGAGTCGGGTTTGGTTGGGTTGAGTGCTGGCCAGGTCGTTAGGGTTCATTGAATTCCTACAGTGCAGAGGACGCCAATCAGCTCATTGGGTCTGCACCGGCTGTCTGACAGAGTGTTTCACCCACGCCTTGTCCCCCACCCCGTCCCCGTAACCCCACACATTTACCGTGGCTAATCCACTAACTTACACGTTTTTGGACCGCAGGAGGAAACTGGAGCACCTGGGGGAAACCCAGATAGACATGGGGAGAACATTTGAGCTCCACACAGACAACTACCTGAGACTAGAAGGGTTCCTGGTGCTGTGAGGCAGCATTGCTAACCACTGTGCCACCATGCTGCTGGGTTGATAGTCCAGTTGGTCAGGGGGAGGCAATGATAATCTGGTCAGGTTGGGGTGAGTAGGCAGTTTGGAAGGCTAAATTGGGTTGGATTCTGTGGTTTTCTATTTGGGGGTTAGTCTGTTTGGTTTGGAGTAGGTTCTGGTGCTGAGTTCATTTGTGTCTGGCTCGTGCCTGTGACCCTGAGCTAGATGTTGGAGCCCAGAGGGACTTGAGCAGCAAAAATCAGCATTTTGGAAGTTCAAGCTTCCTGGGCAATCAAAGCATACGTGTGTGAGGACTTCCACAGGATCCTTACCCACAATGCAGATTTCTGTCCAGAATTCGCAAGCTAAACATGGGAACATTTGGCCTCTGTATCTTTCTCTCCTAAGATGATACCAGTTTTCTTCCAGCATTTTCTGTTTATTTCAGATTTCCAGCATCTGCAGTATATTGCATGTTTGTATTTTGAAAGTACTGAGTTATTGACCATGCTATTTAGTGGCAGGAAGATATACACAGTAAAGAAGGACTCTGAATCAGTATTCCAATTATTTGACAAAATGTGGCATGGCGCAACAAAACAACCTCGATGAAGCGGTGTTGCTCTATTTATGTACTGGGAACCTAGTCAAATTTTGTTAAATTCATTTTTGTGGTTTGATATGCTTCATCATGGAGTTGGATATAGAGGTTATATTTTCAAAGTTGGTAAATAATGTAAAACTCAAGTGTAACAGGCAGTGAAACAGATCATGCCATTTAATGCAGAGTGATGTATTTTGGGAGAAAAAAGGTTCGGTGAGCCAACATCAACTAAATGATACAATTTCTAAACTTGTGCAAGTCTACTAATCTACACTCTGGTTTCTCTTGATCTATAAATATTTTGAAGGTGGCAGGGCAAATGTTGGGAAGATTGTTAAAGTACGTGGGATGCTTGACTTTATAAACAGGGATATAACATACAAAAGCAAGGAGTTATGTAAAAGCTTTATCCAACACTAGTTGGGCTTAATCCAAGTACCATGTTTCACAAAATATATCAACTTTTTGGAAGAAGGCGCAGAAGCGATTTATTAGAATGATACCAAGTATGTGGGACTAGAAAACTGGGCTTATTACTTTTTCAGCAGAGAAAATTGAGGGAAGCTATAACAGAAGTATTGAAATGTATTAATAGTTTTGATAGAGTAAAAAAAAACTTATATTGACAGTAGGGTTGCTAACCAGAGATGACAAATTTAAGATAATTGACAAAAGAACTAAAGGCAAGATAACAATTTTAATGCTATGAAATCTGATAATCTGAATGTTTCCACATACCATGTACAATTGCTAATTGCAGGATAAATAATTTTCTATGAATGTAATTTATATTGGTATTCTTCAATCAATTTGTTTTTTGAATTGAAGAGATTGTGAATCAACAAAACCAAAAGCAACAGGGAATGTTCTCAATATAGCCAGGCTTGATAAATCCATTCTTTACAGCAATGAACATATCTTGCCCACTTGATATTCTAGAAAAAACAGATGTATGAAGAAAAGCTAAATATTAACTATGAAAAGGACATTTAGTGTGTTTTGCCTTTGTAACTTAAAAATGTAGGGAAAATATTCGTCTGTGCCAAGTAGTTAACAAAGTGTTATTTCTGCAATGGTTTAGATCTAACTGGTGCTCAAGATGGTAGTGTTCGAATGTTTGAGTGGGGTCACTCACAGCAACTAGCATGCTTTCGACCTTCTGGCAATTCCAGGATAACCAGAATACGATTTAATCACCAGGGTAATAAGGTATGCCAACTGAGAAAGAGAGCTGATTGATAGAGGAAGCAAAATGTGTTTAAAGTTCCTTGAGCTTTTTTCTATCCATACATGTGTGTACATCTTTCTGTATTTTGTCATCTCACAGATGAGGAATGACTATGCTAGAGCGTCAAACAGTTTGCACTTGGCATGTAACAATATCATGCATTCCTTAAATAAGTGTATAGTGTTTTATGGAAGCTTAGAAATCCTATTATACTTCCCTGAATGATGCCCTAAATCCCCACGTGCCAGGATGGATCTGGGAGTGTAGTGTAGTTGTGCTTGTGCTTAATGAGCAAACCAGGGGTCATAAAATTTGAAATTCATGTTAATGTGAACATTCTTAAGTGTAAATTAACAATGAAAGCTATTGGATTATTGTATATTCAACTAGTCTGTAATACGTTAAACCTGTCTCTGCTGTCCCTTCCCTCTCAATTCTAACAATGCTTATGATTTTCTTCATTATCCCGTTCCTCTTGTTAATCAAGTCAAACCTGCCCTCAGGTCTATTTTTACCCACCTAAACAGAGTTAGAGGCTGGAATCTTACCACCGTTCAAGCTGGTGAGATTTTCTTATCCTGCTGCAGTGAACAAAGATTTGGCTGGCCTTCAAATTCTCTGGCTTCACTGCAGCAGATAAGATTGTGCCCAGAGCGTCAAGCACGGTGACACAGTGGGGTGGCATAGTGACACAGTGGTTAACACTATTACTTCAGCGCTACGGACCTGGATTCGATTGCAGCCTCAGGCCACTGTCTGTCTGGAGTTTGCCCATACTCCCTGTGTCTGTGGGTTTCCTCCAGGTGCTCCAGTTTCCTCCCACATTCCAAAGACCTGTGGGTTAGATTGATTGGCCATGCTAAATTGTCCCTTAGTATCAGGGGCACTAACAGGATAAATACATGGGATTACAGATTTAGAGGCCTGGGTGTGATTGTTGTTGGTACAAGCTCTATGGACCGAATGGTCTCCTTCTGCACTGTCAAGATTCAGAGATCTTGAGTAATTGCTTCTCTAAGCACGCTTGCTGTAGCATCATGAGTCTCCTAAACATTGATTCTTAACATCTTTCTCATCTATATGCTACCTTTGACAACGTTATCTGCCACTGTGGGATGAACTTCCATATTAGTATATTGGTTACTTCATCTCCAAATCACCATTTGTCTCTGGCACTATTCAATTCATCTTCCACTGAACTCCTGGCCTTTGTCTAGTCACCAGACTCAATTACAGCATTGCTTTCCTCCCAGTTTCTATAACTTTTATAAATTGTATAAATTTTGGCTGATTCTATATTTCTACCACTAACCTATCCTGAACTTCACCCTTTTTTTGTGACCTGTGTAGAATCCTGATTTTTCCAATGTATTAAATTCTTAACTTGTGTTTAAATTTGTAGGTGACCTCAGTCCTTTGTGACCTTACTTCTCTAATCCTGCAATCTACATTCTTTACATTTTCTATTCCATCTCTCTTTTGCATCCATCCCTCCATTCAAAGTAATGCATTTAGCAGCACAAGTCTGACTGTCTCAAATTCCCTCCCTGATTCTGCCATCCATCCCCTTATAACCTTGCTTAAAATTCACCTTTGCAACTAGATTTATGATCATCCTTTCTATCCACTCCTCCTTTGGCCGGATGTCAAGTTTTTCCTTTTTCCTTAGTGAAGCACTTAAGATTTCTTTCTAAATTCAAGTCATTGCTGGACAATGGAGGAAACTTGGTAAATTTATATATCTAGCTGGATGTTAACACTCATCCATGCCAATTCATGCCCCAAACACACCCAATGGTCCCTCATAAACTCCAGGCCAACACATGCCCCTCACTCATTACCTTGGATGGCCACTTATTGGCCCCAGGCCAACTTAATGCTAAACCATGCCAACCTGCGTTTTCATCCTCTGTTTCATTTCACCAAATGTTTACCATGGACAGACATCAGAAATCATGTTGCAGTTAAATAAAGTGCTAATTATCCATTACGGTCCTCGCTATTATTCTAAAAATGCTTCCAATCATGAAAGCCCACTCCAACATTTACATTTCCTCCAGTGTTTAATTCCTTATATAAAAAAAAGAAACTCCTATTCATAACCCCACATCAAAGGCATTAAATCCTTTAATAACGATTGTTGAGCTGTCAATAAAACTGTGAACTTAGAGCCCCTTGCTGTGACAAATACAGGTTGTGGAAATTCCTCATGCAACAGCTATTGTAACCACCAGAACAGATTTTTTTTTTTAACCTCGCTGTGTCTTTGCAGTGCTATTGATCATTCAGAAGCAAAAACTATCATTTATGAGCCGGAATAGAAATACAAAATGGTATAATTTCATTAAATGAATAAGGTATGTAACTTTGTCTTTTTTTTATCAGTTTGGCATTGTTGATGGAGATGGATTCCTGAGCTTTTGGCAAACAAGTCCAATTACTTTAGGAGCTACACCAAAACCTTACCTGGTGAGCTGATAACTAACGACTTTTATATGTTTAAATTCAATATGTTAATAAAAATCTGTAACTTATTGCGATGTTGCGCATTCATTACTCAAATTCTGTTTTATTTTTCAGACTTGGCAGTGCCATAACAAAACAGCAAATGATTTTGTTTTTGTTAGTTCATCTACCTTAATAGCAACAGCAGGACAGTCCAGTGACAACAGGTAAAATGAACAAATTAATGCTTTTTTCTGGGCGTAACTGAAGATGTTTTGTCCTTTTATACATATTTTGATGACACACCACACAAAGGTATTATCCATCCTTGCACAAGTGTGAACTTGTTATCTCCGTAACCTTCATAAGGAAGTTACTAAATCATAACTAAACATTGTAGATTATATGTGAGAATAAGTACCAGATCTCTTTCAGAACTACCTTTTGCACTTCGAAATGTAATAAGCAATGTCATCTCATAAATTCTTTTTTGCTTTGCACTAAACTTCACAACCAATTTTGTCCTTAGCATCTTGCTTCCTTTCAAAACAAATTTCCGTTTTAGATTGTGTCATAACTATGCTTTGCATGAATTCAGATATTTAGCCCAAATTATGCAATTGCTGTGAGTTCTACTGAGCCAAGTAGACCAAAATGTGTCAATTTAATCTAATCTCCATTTTGATAGCCAATTACTTGTATGATTGAGGTCAGAAAGAAAAATTGTCAGCAATAGTTCTTTTTCCTCATCTGTATTAACTGACAGTGCATGTGTACAAATTGTGTATTGGAGCCAGGCTTAGCTGTGGTGATGCTAATTAATAAACAGCCTGCTAACATTAAATATCCTAGCAGGAGCAGAAGCGGGCACCAAGGTAGAAGCAGACACTCTTTGTAAAGAAGAGTATACAAATTAGGAAATTCAGCTTGGGATTTTTTGAGTCAGCGATTTTGTGATCACTTTCAATCAGCCCCATTTAGGAAGGGAAATTGAATAGATGATGGAGTGCAGAGTTGTGGCAAGGACCAGAGATGGCAGATGCAGTATTACGAATGGTAAAGACATTGTGACTATTAAGTGGCCACTGTGTACAGATCAAGAGACCTGATGAAGCAATCAAGCTGGGTGTAATTAGTGTCCAGATTTAAGCTGCAAAAAAAATTTATATTTCAAACTTATATAACTTATGTAAGTCATTAAGATGCTATATTATCCCAATTTCCTAGGTTAACTTTAAGTTTAAGAGAGATCCTTAAAAGATTTATATAAATAAAGACTGGAAAGCGGTCAAGTTTAAAAGTTAAGTATCTGCATTCTTGAACAAATGAAACTGCCAGATTTGAGCAGGTATGCAACAAAATAAATTGATAAGCAAAATGTCCCCGCAACCCCGCACCCCATCCACTAAGCATATCTTCCCACCACATCTTCTGATCTGGAAGTCTTATTCATCTCAGCTAACAAAGCTAGATATGAATGTAAGCCTTTCAATTCAACTTTTTTTGAAGAACAGAAGGAAATGAACTTATGGATGTAGATATGATATACATATACATATGTATATTAATCATGATTGCTTTTTCTGCCCCTCTAGGAATATCTGCCTCTGGGATACACTTGTGCCACAAACCAATAGCCTTGTTCATGGTGAGTTTAATTGAAAATATGTGATGTCAAATTCATAACAGCATTTATAATATGACAATAAGTATTAAAAAAAAGTCACAGAATAGTTGAAGAAAATCAATTAACTTAAGCATATTCATTAGTGACCTTTTGCAAATGATGCATGTTATTGCTTATATGGTTAAAAGTTTCTGAAACAAACAAGATTTTAGATTTTTTTTAACAAAATCAAAATTACTCCAAGATCATTCAGCTGCTGAGGCCTGTGCACTGGAAATCTCTCTCTCTAAACCTCTTCTCCACTCCATTGTTGTTTCCCCCATTAGGACACTGCATAGAATAGAACCATAGAATCCCAACAGTGCAGAACGAGGACATTCAGCCCATCAGCTGCACTGACAATTTGAAAGAACGTCTTGCCCAGGCACGTCTCTTTTCCCTATCCCTGTGACATCTAACTGACACATCTTTGGGCGCTATGGTGCAATTTAACATGGTCAATCCACCTAACCTATACATTTTTAGACTGAGGGGGGAAACCAGGGCATCCAAAGGAAATGCATGCAGACATGGGGAGAAGGTGTTAACTGCCCACATAGGTCCCTGTTGCTAATCACTGTGCCACCATGCTGCCCATACAACTTATCTGTTTGACCAAGTTTTTGGTCTCTTCCTTAATATTTCATCATTTGGCTCAATGTAAAATTTTGCTGATAATATTTTGAATCAGCTTGAGATGTTTTACTACTTTAAAAGAGCTTTATAATTGCAAGTTACTGTTGTTAATAGAGCAGATATCAGATATATTCTGCACCTCATTTAAATCAGTTAAACTCTGCATAACTTTTCTGTTTTATAGAATTTGTTTTTTATAGAATAAGCATTGAAGGAATGGGTCTTTGTGCACAGTATAGGGTTGGATTTAAAATATTATTTATACACTTACTTGATTATGCCTGGCACAACTGAATATCAACTCAGCCATGTATTAATTAGAATTTTTTTGTGCTACAAATTTATTTTTTTCTTCTTTCCTGGATTTTATTTCTGTACTTCAGAATTGTATTTGCAGTATTGGGATACTTTATTTTGATTCAGCTGCTATTTTTTGAGTTTACTAATGCTAATGGGGGACATGTAAGAAAAGACCACACACACAAAGTGCAGTTTAAATTGTGCAATAAATCTCGTATCATTAAAACTTGTCTATCTTAAATTGGGATGATCTGAAAAACTTTGCCCACCTGTATGGAAAAAGTATATTTTGATTCAATTCAGAATATGATTAATTTATTTTAATTTATATGGAGTTTTGTTTTACTTTGTGTTTCATAAAATCTGTGCGAGTACAATTGGCTTGCAACATGCATGTCTTATGCATTTGCAGCTGAATTCACCAAGTCCAGCAGCCAAGAAACATGTTTAAATTCCAACCCAGGTTTTAATGAGTATGGTAAATTTATTTTGGGGTTTTGCTCCAGCTGAATGAAACTTGTGCATTAGGAACAAATGGCACATGCATGGATCTTGCACAACTACAAAGCAGCTTTATGAAAACTGGGTGGCGTTTATATATGCTCTGTTTTTCTGACACTTTCTGACAAGCTGAGGTAAGGAATTCGCTCTTTGCTGTTCCCAAACAAGTAAAAAGTATCACTGTTTTAAGTATGTGGTTTGACAGTATCAATTGCTCATAGTCCATGATGAAATACACATCCAACTGTCAAGTCACTGTTGTTGAGTTATTCTTCCAATTATATCTTAAGACCATGTAAAGATAAAGCAGTGGTCTGCATATGTGTGCTTGTAAGTGGTCTGCTTCATGTCACTCAGGTGCTGATTAGAAAGTTCATTTTGCTATTCATGGCTTCTTTTAAAAAAAAGCTGATAGCCTCTTGCATTGCAGAAATAAATTGTGCTCGATTTCCAGTGAATCAGTTGATCTGTAAAACAAAACACTTTGGTGCAGTCTGTTTTGAGGAGTTTTTAACCGCAGGGATACACAAACAGTGCAACTAGGTGATATTCTCTGGAAAGTTACAGGACTTCCAGATTATCCATAAAACAAGGCAACTGCTTCAACATATAGTTTTTTCCTTTCCAGCTTTCACCTGTCATGACAGTGGAGCCACCGTGTTGGCATATGCATCAAAGCAGCAACTTTTGTTATCTGGTGGGAGAAAAGGTTACATTTGTATATTTGACTTACGTCAGAGACTACTGCGTCAAACATTTCAGTCTCATGATTCACCTATCAAAGCAATTGCTGTGGATCCAACAGAGGAATACTTCATTACTGGGTCTGCCGAGGGTAATATGAAGGTATAAATGTTGTATAAAATATCTTTTGTCAACTTAACATATTGTTGACATTTTTTATAATCCTAAATAAACCTAAGTATATTGAGCCAGCAGGCAGTATTTTAACTAGAAGTATTTTTTCCCAGCAAAGTTTAGCCATTTTAAAGTATTAAAACATTTACCAGAGAAGAACTGAAAATATGTCAGTACCCGTAACCTTGTTTGGGGCAGCATCTAACCAAATGCTGCATTTTATGGAAGATTATTGCGGACATGAAGCTTGTTCCATATTATGGATCGATGATTTGATCATCTATTATCCATTCATAAAATTCGAAGGTCACAAAATCTGTCTTGCTTTTCTCTGAATTTAATGTTTTCGTCTTCAAAAGTCCCATTTCCTTTGTGTTAAAGCCCTACTGACCCAATATTCATTGTAATATATGCACAATTATTAACTTGTCGTATTGGCTTCTTCCATATGACAGGTATTTCCTTTTTGCAATCCTGTTATGATATTGCAGATGGCACGTGTCTTACCAACCAAACCCCAAAGGGAAACTTGGCAAGCTATCACAATGGTTTTTAATTTGTATTTTCTTAACAAAAAGATATGTGTGCTAAAGTCAGGAGACAAAAATTCCAATAATAATTTTGAAGATTTTCAATTAAAACATGTATTAGTAAAAAAGAAGAAAACAAACATACAGGATTACATTTACACAGTTAAAATTAGTCTTAAACATTTACATTAAATTTTTTTTTTACTTGGTTAGACTCTCAAATACACACTCCTTCTAGTGCTTTAATGTATAAAATTCTAGCATTCTTGCCCCAAGCAACAACCCACTGTTGCTATAGGGCAGGCATTTCATAGGGCTTTCCTTTCAATCCTGTGTGGAAATCTTCAAACAAAAAACTTACTTCTGGGTCAGGCATCTGTCTGAACTTAACTGTCTTCAAAATATAAAGATGTTTCATGTTCTCTATTGTCCTTACTCTTCGATCAACTAAAACTTGATAACCTTTCCCAATTTCACTTATGATTATTTAAGTTGTAAAACCTTTAAGTTCCTTTGGAAGATTAATAGCTAAACACAAACAAACCTTTCTTATCTCTTCACTTAAATTTTTACCCATTTTGTATTAATTGTAGCATAACGCAACTTGGTCATCTTCACTTCAAATGCCTGCTTTTACACCTAACCACTGTGATGTTCTCAATTCTCTAGACACTCAATCCCCAGCTTAATTTCCCCAAACCAACACAATAGTCTCAAAAATATTAAAATAACCTTTTCACCATTGTATATTAATACTAATTTCAGCACTTGGCCATTTTGTCTTCTGAAATAGTTACTTTGATAAAGTAATATTTAGATTTAAAAATGCCTTGGGGCAAAATTGCAATGATAGTCATAGTGTTAGGAAGGAATATGTACTTTTGATGAAATTCCACTGAGCTGAGAGTTAGCATCCACAATCCCTATCATGTTGAGTTCTAGTTTCAGCCTTGTTGCTTTGAACAGGGTGCTAAGCAAAAGCCAAGCATGCCTCCACAATGAATTGAATTAATAAAAACAGTCACTGACGACCTTTTACCAGCTAAGAGACCATTGGCAGAAAATTTGAGGTAGCAGTCTTGGAGCACCACAGTCAGCTTCATTTAGTGCATGACTCTAGGAGGTTAAAGGAATATCTTTATATTTGATAAATGGAGAGGATTAGAAAACTTTGAACTTTGCTTGCAATAAACTTTTTAAACTGTACTCCATTCACATTGACTTGCTTTTACTTTTAGGTTTGGAGTTTGTCTACTTACAACCTGATTCACACATTCTCAAATGAGCATGCTCGACAGTCACTCTTCAGAAACATAGGAACAGGTGTCATGCAAATAGAGACTGGTCCAGCAAATCACATGTTCTCTTGTGGAGCTGATGGAACAATGAAGATGAGGATCCTGCCAGACCGTTTTAGCACAGGGAGTGGGAAATTAGATATCTGGCAAAATGATGTTCGATTTATACTATGATAATGATATCATCATCAACATCGCTCCTCAACTTGAATTCAGTTGTACTAAAATACTTTGCGTATTAAGTGTATAGAGAACATTGGTGCCACATAACGATGTGTGATGAGTTGAAGTGGAGACTTCTTTTTCATTTTAATTCTTAATGCACTGAAGCCTTAAGAATATTGTAAGCTTATGAATTTTGTTAATTGAAACTAGGAATTATTGAATCTAAATGTGTCAAAACGTAAGAATGAAGTAATTTTATTGTACAATAAGGTAAAATGTGTTGCTGCTAAAAAAAAAAGGCTTTTCTTTGTTGATACAGGTTGCCGGTATTTTTTGAAGTGTCAAAATGTACAGCGCTTTAAAGAGAATCAAATAATATAAGATACAATAATTATCTTTTTTATGCTTATATTAAGAATTTGTATATGATAATGTTATCATTTGAACTGTGACCATTCCTTGTTTTTTTTTTGCCTTAGGGAGCCCCTGAAATACAAGCTATAAATTTTTTTTTGCATAAAATCTTCAAACAGGAGAACGTAGCGAGTGTTCCAGGAGTTTGTGGCAAGGGAGAATTTGAAAGAAACTTGCACAGCATTTTACAATAAAATAGAAGGTAAAAATGTAAAAAAAAAAGAGAAATCCCTTGTCTTGAGTTATAGCTGTAAATGAGATCCACTGAAGTTTAAATCGTTCTTCCATTGAGACAATATCTAAATTACTTATCTCTTGTGTGCAAGAGTACACAGCCATAGGGGACAGCAAGCAGCCTACTGCCAGTGCCACTTTGTAGTTCAATAATGGGTGTATTGCAGTTGAGCCAAGATTACTCAATATCTGAATTTACCAAGATTAGTAATCCATGATGTGTGGAATCATGGACACACAGCTGCATCCTAAAGTCCATGTTGCAATGTTTTGGTATGAAAGAAAATTGCTTTAAATCATTTTTTGACCTAAACTATGTAGTTTAAACTCTATTGTGAGTTCTGTTAGCAAAAGCTTAGAAAACTTCTGCTGCAGTAAGGCAGTACATCTACATTGAACATTTATCTTAAGAAATATCCTACAATGGAAAAAAATTAATATACAGAGTTGTTCAATTAAAAAAAATTTATATTTATATGGTCAAATGTTTAGATGCAATACTTGATGGAAAATAAGCCAAAACCAGACTACTGGTTGGAGCTTTCTTTTCTGTAAACAAGTAAAGTTGAAGTAAAACTTGCATATTTACAAACTGATAATTGATTATCATTTTTATGGCGTGCGGAAGAATAATCACTTAAGATAAATTTTGAGCCAATGTCCTTAACTTCAGCTTTCAATATTTATCTTTGCATATGTTACGATTCACTGTGATCAGCATTCCTGTTCTAGAACAAAAGCAACATTTCTACACTTCTGATTTAAAAAAAAATTTAATGCTTTTTGGATGCTTCCCACCTTATGCCACATACTAATAACAACAATGCGAACAGTTTTATCCTTGACTTTACCTTCACCTTCACCTTCACCTTTGTGTGTCAGCTGAAAAGACATGTATAGAAGTCGAACTATAATTACTTGGTCATTCTATCTTATTTTCATTCCTGCTCCACACAAGGAATATCTGCCCTTGCCAGCTTATATTGATCAAGCTGTCTGAAATCAGATATTCAGTACATTGGAAAATACTGAGCTAAACCTTTTACCTGACTACCTATTAAATTCATAACGTCACTAGTTCACTTTTTAACTGGTCATTTTTGTGTAAGTCAGTTTACTTTTATAAAAGAAAGGTGAGCACCCATCTTTTTAGGCCAACCAAAGTGGTGTTTTCTGTTAGGATTAATGAATTGCACTAGCACCATGTTAGTTAAACAGCAGCTATTTCATTACAAGGTCCAGATGTAAAAGTATACAGCAGTACAATATGAACCTTGTGCAGTTGGCAATCTTCCTTATATTCCACCAAAAACAGGAATAGTTAAACTGCTTTGTTAAAAATATATATTTACTATTATTTCATGCACGCTCAATATTGGGAATAATCATTTATATTTAAAGATCATAACAGTTCACTTATTGTGAATGGCAGCACATTGTTTTATGGGTGTTGATAACCTGGGTATAAAACAAACAAATTTTGTGTATTGCTTAGCAGAGAGGAATAAAATCCTATGTTTTTGTAATGGATTCACTTTTTAATACTTAGTTGGCTTTTGTCACAGCGTGTGTATGAAGTATAAGACTTAAGCATGAAGTCAGGTGCACATGTAATCTTAATTGATCACAGTTTTATGTATCTATTAATTTCATTAATTATATGAATTCTTGCTTTGCGAATGTCGTAGTAAGTAGGCCCAACATGTAAGCATTTACATTAATCTTATATATAAAGGACTTATTCAGGGTTGCATTTTTGTTTATTTGTTATATACTCAGGATATTCTGTCTTTGCTTTGAAACGTTTCAATACAATTAAAACATTTATTGATGAAACTTAATTTTATCTGTCAATTAACAGAGTTTGTTTATTTAATAGGTAAGAGTATAACAAACAAAGAGTACAGAAGAATTAAATTTTTGGTCATTTTAATTGTGCAATAAAATATATTAATTTTATTATAGAGCAAAATTTATGAAATGCTATTGATTATATATGAAAAAACTTTTTCCTCTTTCCTACTTGTATGGAATAAGCTGTAATAATTAATTTCAAAGAAAATATTGCACAACTTAATCATTATCAGTGACTCCTAAATTACCCAGAGTTTTGGGACTCAGCATCTAAAAGTAAAAATTAGCCTTAAGCTTTGAATCGTAATGAAGAAGAAATATGTAATCCCAAGTTAAAAATTACTGGTGCTCAGCTTCTGGTTATTATCAGAGGCTGTCTGTACTGAATTTTCTTCAAACAAAATTATGTCAATCATGTTGTATTTAACACAAATAATTGTTTCAATAAAACTACTATAGAAACAAAAAATTATTTTGGCATGGTTTTTATAACATAGTATTCCCATTGTACACTTTGAGATGACTTCAGATAAGGAGCATCTCCTTAAGGAAAGCTTAGACATCCCTCCTAATTTATCTAATCAAATAGAAGTTGGCGCTGCTGTGGAATCCTGTCACATCCAAATGGTGTTCTTTCCTGAACATGCTACTTCCTGCACTTTAAAGTGTCTTAAATAAAGTTACTAAGTAGTGCATTTTTAGTACAAAAATAACTTTGCATTATTAACAACAGATTTAATTGGCAATCCCCTCTTTCCCCACCCCACAACTTCAGGTGCTGACAGCAATGTTTAGATCCAGGTGCCATCACTTTTGCTTCAGAAATTGAACAGAATGTGCAATAAAAAAAGAACAACTTGCATTTCTTTAGTCTTTTGCACAATCTGGAAACATCCCAAAACCCTTTATAGCCAATGAAGTTCTTGTAATCTAGGGAAAGTGGCAGCCAAATTGCAAACAGCAAGGTCCCGCAGACGATGGCAAAATAAATGACCTAACCACGTTTTTTTTAAGGAGAACAGCTTTTTTAAAAACTCATTTCCCAAATAAAAGGTGTTACAATGTGGAATTTTATGGTTCTGAGCTGCATGTGCCTTTTCTTGGGATGGATGGAACAATTTTCACTCCCGTACAACTCAGGTCCCTTTCTTGCATCTTGCTGGTGCATTAACGACTGCAAGTACCACTTCCTGCATCCATGCTGAAATGAAAATTTTGCCTTTAAGAACATATAGAAGCAGAAATAGGCCATTTGGCCATCAAGTCTGGTTTGTCATTCAGTGAGATCATGACTGGACTTCTATCAATTTCATCTTCCCACGTTATCTCCAAATCTTTTCTGTCTCTTAGCACCAAAGATCTACCAATGCTCATTCTTGGTTACAGGGGACAACTGAGCATCCAAAGATGTCTAAGGATTCACAACATTTTGAATAAGTGTCCCAAATAACTTGATTCCTCATTCTGAGATTGTGATCCCTAATGCTGGACAAACCACTAAGGGAAACATCCTCCAACCAGTATTGACTGCACTGAGTCCTTCTAAGAATTTTTATCTTTCAATTAGATCACCTGACATTCTAGCCAGAATTTACTCAATATTCCTTCATCCCAAGAATCCATTTGATAAATCTTTGTGGCACTCTCTCTAAGGCTGCTTCCAAAGATAAGGAAACCAAACCTCTAAAACGTATGCCAGCTGTAATCCTACCAGTATCCTGTATAATTACAGACACCATAAAAAATGTCACAAACAACATCCTCTCGACATAGAATTCTTTGAATTACCAAAGGCCTGCAACTGTAAAATTCATTGCAGTGGTTCTGAACAATGGATCATTACAGATCCTTTTGAAATTAAGGCGAGAGTCAAGCAAGGTTGCATCATTGCTCGAACTTTTTTCAATCTTGCTTTCTGCAATGGTCTGTCTGTTCAGAGAAAGACTCCCTGCTGGAATGCAATTTATTGAATTGATAGTTAACTGTTAGATGATTTCAATCCCAGCCCCGTTGATAAGGATTCATGACGGCACATGGTTAGCACTGCTACCTCATAGTGCCGGAGACCTGGGTTCAATTCCAGCCTTGGGTGACTGTGTGGAGTTTGCGCAGTTTCCCTGTATCTCTGTGGGTTTCCAGTGCTGCAGTTTGCTCCCACAGTCCAAAAATGTGCAAATTAAGTGGATTGGCCATGCTAATTTGCCCCTTGTGTCCCAAAATATGTAGGTTAGATGGGTTAGCCATGTAAATGTGTGGGGTTGTGGGGAGAGGGCCTGGATAAGATGCTCTGTCAGAGTTGGCGCAGACACAATGGGTCGAATGGCCTCCGAGTGTAATTTAAGTTTGTTTACTTGGTTTGACTCGAAAGACACCTCCTGTACTGTCAGGATCCTGTTCTATGAAGTGCCTGGAAAATGGGGAACGTTTTCAGTACCTTGGAAGTTACCTCTCTCAGAAGGCTGACAATGACAAAGCGACCTACAAGCTTTTGGAACGCTGTTCCTTCGTCAGGTGAGTGGAAAACACTGATCAGGGCATATAAAGGCACACACAGTTTACAGAATACTGATTAGAATGTGAGTCTTTACAGCTAATCTGCTGTTCAAGTCCTAAAGGTGCAGACAATGTGAGTAGAGATAGCATTAAGCATAGGTTAAAGAGATGTGTATTGTCTCCAGACAGGACAGTAAGTGAGATTTACAAGTTCAGGCAAATCATGGGGGTTACAGATAGTGTGATATGAACCCAAGACCCCGGTTGAGGCTGTCCTCATGCGTGTGGAACTTGGCTATCAGTCTCTGCTTAGCAACTCTGCGCTGTCGTGTGTCGTGAAGGCCGCCTTGGAGAAAGCTTACCTGAAGATCAGAGGCCAAATGTCCGTGACTGCTGAAGTGGAACAGGAAGGGAACAGTCTCGTCTAGTGATTGTCAAGCAGTGTTCGTTCTTTCATTGTCGTAGTGTCTGCATGGTCTCCCCAATGTACCACGTTTTGGGACATCCTTTCCTGCAGCATATTAGGTAGAAAACATTGGCCAAGTTGTGCCTGGTGGATGGTGTTCTCGTAGATGATGTCATCCATGTCAATGATCCGGCATGTCTTTGAGGTTGCTGTGGCAGAATTGTGGTGTTGTGGCCGCTGTTCTCCTGAAGGCTGGGTAGTTTGCTGTGAACAATGGTCTGTTTGAGATTGTGCAGCTGTTTGAAGGCAAGAAGTGGGGTGTGTGGATGGCCCTGGTGAGATGTTCATCTTCATCAATGACATTTTGAAGACTGGAGAAGATGTCCTAGCTTCTCCACTCCGGGGAAGTAATGGACGATGAAGGGTACTCTGTCAACTGTGTCCCGTGTTTGTCTTCTGAAGAGGTCGGTGCGGTTTTTCACTGTGGCGTATCGGAACTGTCGATCGATAAGTCGAGCGCCATATCCTGTTCTTTTGAGGGCATCTTTCAGTGTCTGGAGGTGTCTGTTGCGATCTTCCACATCTGAGCAGATCCTGTGTACTCGGAGGGCTTGTCTGTAGGGGATGGCTTCTTTAACGTGTTTAGGGTAGAAGCTGGAGAAGTGGAGCATCATGAGGTTATCTGTGGGCTTGTGGTACGGTGAGGTGCTGAGGTGATTGTCCTTGATGGAGATGTATGTGTCCAAGAATGCCACCAATTCCGGAGAATAGTCCATTGTGAGTCTGATGGTGGGATGGACTTGTTGATGTCATCATATAGTTGTTTCAGTGATTGTTCCCCATGAGTCCAAAGGAAGAAAATGTCACTGATGTATCTAGTGTACAGCATCGGTTCAAGGTCCTGTGCAGTGAAGAAGTTTTGTTCGAGCTTGTGCATGAAGATGTTGGCATATTGAGGCGTGAATTTGGTCCCCATGGCTGTTCCATGTGTCTGGATGAAGAACTGGTTGTTGAAGGTGAAGACGTTGTGGTCCAGGATGAAGCAGATGAGTTGTAAAATTGCATCTGGAAACTGGCAGTTGTCGGCGTTGAGTACTGTTGCAGTTGCAGCAATGCTATCCCATATGACGATAGCATTGCTGCAACTGCCTCAGTACTCAACGCCGACAACTGCCAGTTTCCAGATGCAATTTTACAACTCATCTGCTTCATCCTGGGCCATAATGTCTTCACCTTCATGCGCCACAGCGAAAAACCGCACCGACCTCCTCAGAAGACAAACACGGGACATGATGGACAGAGTACCCTTTGTCGTCCAGTATTTCCCCAGAGCGGAGAATCTATGCCATCTTCTCCGGAGTCTTCAACGTGTCATTGATGAAGACGAACATCTCGCCAGGGCCATCCCCACACCCCCATTTTTTGCCTTCAAACAACCGCACAACCTCAAACAGACCATTGTTCGCAGCAAACTACCCAGCCTTCAGGAGAACAGTGACCACAACACCACACAACCCTGCCACAGCAACCTCTGCAAGTCATGCTAGATCATTGACATGGATGACATCATCTCACTTGAGAGCACTATCCACCACGGTACATACTCTTTCAACTCAGCCAATGTTGTCTACCTGATATGCTGCAGGAAAGGATGTTGCGAGGCATGGTACACTGGGGGGACACCATGCAGACACTACGACAACGGATGAATGAACACCTCTCGACGATCACCAGGCTAGACTGTTCCCTTCCTGTTGGGCGAGCACTTTAGCATGTCATAAAGTCTACAGATCCAGGATCAGACTCATCAGCTACTTTGGACTCAATGAGGACAATCATCCTTGCTAGCAAAGGATTGTTAATCTGTTCCAATAGAACTAAGTTACTTTAAAGTTGGCATAAAATTCTACGATCACTTTTCGTACAACCCCATTATTTTCATATCATTAATTACTCCTTTCTTATTGCACAACATTAATCTAAAATAGCCTGTTCTTTAGCTGGTTCTGTAGCAATCGTTTGGAAAAAGTATGTATACAAATAATTGGCATTTTGTACAGAATGTGAGTATTGCTGGGAAAGAGACATGCTGTTTAAACATTTTTGTCATGCACTTGTCAGGACAGATGCAAGAAAGCAAACTTCAAAGGAAGCAAAAATTTATACTGCATGAGAAAATGGTGCAGATTGATTGGTAAGTCGACTTTAGTTGAGGTGTCACTATAGTGAAAGCACCAGGGAACTATTGTATCCCCTCATACTTTTCTGTCAGTCAAAAAAAAAAGGGACAATGCCGGAACACTCCCTTTGGCTGCAGGGGACAGATCCTTGTGTAAGAATATATGTAGCTTCTAGCAAACAGTAGTGAGCCTGACTGCTGGTCTTAAATTGATTGCTAGTATAATTCTAAACACATTATTTTATCCGCATGGGGACTAAAGCTGTAATGAACTCCAGAGCAGAGTGGTTCTGGTGGAACTTCAATTGAATAATGATGATCTAATTATTGCTAAGTGTCACTTGATATTGTTGTCAACAACACCTGATATTACTTTACTGATGATTAAGAATAGACTCGTGGAGGTGGAATTGGATTTGTCCTGTTTTTTGTGTACAGGACGTACCTGGGAAATTGTCTCCATCTATGGGTAGATGTCAGTGTTGTAGGTGTACTGAAACGGTTTGATTAGTGACATAGCAGGTTCTTGGACACAAATTTTCAGCCTCCTCCTTGGAGGTCTGCTGTTTGGTGGTAAAGGTTGAGTGAGGGATATGCTCACCTGTGAGTTTGCAGCTTGTGGTTGAATGCAATTTTGCTGCTGCTGCTGCTTTTCACAAGCCTGGAATGTACCCAAAGCAAAAATTGAGGCATAATCATCTTCATTGTCAGATTCAATACGTATCAAATTGCATGAGTGTGATACAGATATTATAAGACTACATGTCTGATTCCTTGAGAATCAACATCTCTTGCAATGATCTAAGAAAAGAGGAGGAATTCACTCTGGGCTTGGGCTGAGTAAAGATGCCTGTGAGGAGTCCTCTTTGAAGTTGTCTTAAGGGTCCAACTGCAGTTACTTAAAGCTCCCCATCCAAATAATTATCTTCCTCCAACATCTAGAGGTTACTTAAAGAGCACATGTAACAGTAAACTGAAATGGCTAATCAAAAATGGGCAGAACATTCTGCCCTTAAGATAGAGTAGAGGTGGGACAATTTCCGGGTCCTATCTCCTCACATATTTCAAAATGCTCTCCTGGGAGATCTTCCCAAATGCAACCTATTGAGAGTCCTCTCCAGATCCACTTTCTAATTAAGGATTGTAGGAAGGTCCCAATCTGAGGGCATACAACCTTGGAATAATTGCATCCCGTCCAACAAAGGAGAGTGCTGACATAGTTAGAGAGGGAATATGAGGATACCTCCACCTAGAGATAGCCAATGAAGGAATATTAAATTTTATGAAATAAATAGTGGCCACAAGTGTGTCGGGAAAACTGCAATAGTGCTCTCCTATGACCATTTGTGTATGTATGTATATAAACTAAAACTAGAATAGACCAGTTCAGTTACATACGAGAACTTCATGTGGATAAACCTGTATTTCTGTCCTGCAAAGGTATCCCAGTTTGGCATTGCAGTGAGATCATGGATTTTCCAATCCCAGATGTCTACCGGGTGACACGGTAGCACAGTGGTTAGCATTGCTGCTTCACAGCTCCAGAGACCTGGGTTTGATTCCTGACTCGGGTCACTGTCTGTGTGAAGTTTGCACATTCTCTTTGTGTCTGCGTGGGTTTCCTCCAGGTGCTCCGGTTTCCGCCCACAGTCCAAAGATGTGCAGGTTAGGTTGATTGGCCATGCTAAAATTGCCCCTTCGTGTACTAAGATGCTTAGGTTAGAGGGATTAGTGGGTAAAATATGTAGGGATATGGGGGTAGGGCCTGGATGGGATGGTGGTCGGTGCAGACTCGATGGGCCGAATGGCCTCTGCACTGTAGGGTTCTATGATTCTGTGTAGACACCTAAGAATTTGTTCACCCCTGCTAAATGAAAGGTAATACCATTGTCAAACATTTTGGTATAACTGTGAACAGCTCCACAAACCCAAGTCATTTGGAGGTTGCAGCATGTTGGTTTAGAACAGATACCCATTTTTTTTCTGACTTTGTCAAGTACCCTATGCTCTAAGAGAAGGTAGAGCAAAAATGAAACGATATCAGATTGCGATTATTATCTCTAAAATAGAACAGAGTACTGCTGAAAAAGGAGACCTGCTGTTGAAGATTTTAATCTAGATCTGATTAATTGATTTTGATCTAATTTATTATTGTTACATGTACTGGGAAACAGTAAAATATATTGTTTCTTACATTGAGGGATTTTTATAAGAACCCTGTATTAGATTCTGTTAGTGGCCAAAGCAACTGTCGCAAAGCTGATTATTGCTGTAAGAATCCAGTGTTAGAGATCAGTAGATCCAGGAGAAATAGGATTGGCAGAGCTAAAGAGAGAGAATAATCAGCAGGCAGCTGTGAAGTGTGTAGCTCCAGCAGTTAAGGTGGACTGGGAAGCTACAGAACAGGATATACTCAAATTGAAGTCTGAAAGTTGCAAAAGAAATTGCATACATAATAGAGCTAAGTTAGCCAAAGTAAAATCCTGAAGGATGTTGAGAGTCAAAGGACCATGTTCGAGAAACCACAAAGAGAAGAACCCTGAAGCTCCAGTGTCCATAAGAAAGACAGACCAAAGGGGGCATTAAATTTATGTATCGTGCCATGCCTCAACTAATGAAATGTTAATAATCAATCTTTATAGTCCAATAAACTTTGTTCATTTCTTTCTCAATTAATGATTGTCCTTTTTGCTAATACGGTTACTCCTTGACCAAAATTTTCTTATTCTAGTGATTAGAGTCTAAATCCATGCATTGGTTTTAGAAATCAATTTTCTTATGCGTAAGAATGAGTGGCCAGTTGATTAACGTTGTGTGATGTTGGGGAGCCAAAGTTCTAATTCATAAAAATTACAGATCACAGTTGCTGTGTGATCTTCATGATCAACACTTGGGGGTGAGCTTGACAAAGAGTATAGTGAGAAACTATTTCTGGTGGCCAGGGTTAGATAAGGATACAGGAGAGGCAGTGAGGCAGTGCAGAGTTTTTCAAATAGAAAAGAAGCTGCCACCTTTGCAACTATGAAACAGTCTGCCAGAATACGGCAAAGAGTGCACATAAAATTTACTGAACTTGAAAGGCAACAGTTACTCATTGTGAAAGCCATTAAAAAGTATCTGAGGGGTTTCTGTTGAATCAAACAGCAACTTGCAAAATTCAGCTATTTTCCATTGTTTACTGTTTATGGGTTCCCAGAGGAAATTGTATTTGGTAACAAGCTTCAATTTTGTTCAAAAGTTTTGTAAAATTCATTAGAATGAACCATATCTACCTGCTTCAAATAGAGCAGCAGAATGCAAAGTTCAAATTGTTAAGCTAATGCTAGATATAATCTGGAAGAAATGTCAGATGTCATAATCTAATAATATCTTTTATTTGGTGCAATAAACTTCACACTACTACAGGCAGAGAGCTGGCTGAATTGTTTCTTTGAAAACAGATTAGAATGAGGTTTTCATTGTGAAAACCACATGTAGCACAGTAAGTAGAAGAGAAACAATCCAGGCAGAAAGAGAGTTATGAAAGGTAACGATTCTCGCACATATTTGTTCAAGCTGTTAGGTAATGTATGAGTTAGGTTTGTAGATGTAGATCATATTTTGCCTTCAGAAGTTCACAAAAAAGAAAGTTGAGAAAAATCAAATGATGATGATTAATAAGATAGTTGAGATATGAGTAGAGTATCAGGTGCTACAACATAAGTGCGTGAAACCAGTTCAGATTTGAGTCAGAGTCAAACGTGCCTGATGAAGTGAAGAATTTAATTCAAAGTTAAAGGCCAAATCAATGCTTGTTGGAGAAAACTTCTTCTCTGGCCCGAATGAGTCAACACTCTTCCCCAAGTCTGAAAGTTTGGGTCAAGAGAGGCAGCATCCTCTTAGGAAAAGAATTCCAGCAATTAAGTTGGATTTCTAAATTAATTAAAAATAAGAAATGCGCATGTTATATGGATATTGAACTTTGTAGAACATTTTCATAAAGGAAAGAGGTGTGTAATAGTACCCTCTTGTGGCCATTTGTTTATGTATAGTTGGTTTCTGATGTAGGACAAATCAACTAGTTATTCAAACAGGTTTTCTTCACAGACATGGGTTGCTGGGTATTCCTTCTCCTTCTGTGGGCTGAGGTCTCAAAACAACTCCCCTTGTATATGTTGAATTGCTTCTGATGTACAGTTTTTCCCTTTTAATCTTCCTTTATCTGAAGTAGCCAAAAGTCAAACTTAGTTAATTTAATTTCATGAGACTGACCTTTAGAACGTAATTACAAAATTCATAACATGTTTCCTCCTTTGAACCTCTAACATCTTACTCACACTCTTAATATTCTATTCCCCATTGTTACCAATTTACCTTCAGGCTTGAGATTGAAGGAAGAGAGAGGCTATTTGAGTGTTTCGGGGAATTGTGAGATCAATTAGAGAGAGGGAAACTATGGAATAGGGACTGAGGGAAAGGGAGAGAGAGAGCATGAATTGCTATAGGCATTGAGGCAATTTTTCTCCATAGAACAGGGAGTGGTAGCAATGTGACAAGTATGATCATCACTGAGAGAGGAGCAGCAAAAGATTATTTCCACCAGTGAGTGAATGGAGAACTAGAGATTGGAAAACAATGATTTTCCCTAAAAGGAAGAGAAGAGGAAACATGCTTAACTGAAGGATATTAGACTTTAGGATACTTCACCATATGAGGTAGATATGAAAACTTTATTTTAAACGGAATAGAATAAATATCTGAAAAGGAGTAGTTTGGGGTGCTGTTGTGAGGAGGGTTAGAATGGCAATGAGAGCCCCCAGCACTGCCACAGGTCCCAGGAGCTCCTGTGCTAAAATTTCAATACCTCTATAAAAATGTTCCTTTATTGAAACAAAACTCAAATAATGATTTAAAAGCATTGGTACTGGTTTAAGTGGGGCATTACACCCTATGAAAAGTGCCAAACAAAGAATCCTGCCTTTTATGCGATTGCTTGGCATGGTTCCAGCTGCTCTGTGCTGTCCATGTGTGAAGTCCAAGTACAGATTAGCAGTGACTGTGGTGATCACAGTGTCCAAGGAAATAGGGAGACAAACGTGGCCACTTAAAAGTGGCATTGACTGGGAAACCTGACCACTCTTTTGTAATACATCTGTCTTTGTTTCTAGGGTGAATCGTAGCAGGTTATGGGATTTCTGCAGGTATTTCAGAACATTATAACTATTGCTCTGAGTTCCATGCAGACTATCAGTAGGTAGTTGTACTTGTTAATTATGAAGAGAATTTGAGTGTTATCAGTATTATGATCAATAATCAGTGAAATTACAGTGAATTACCAATCCTTACTGGTGGAATCAAAGTTGTTCTGGTGTCCTGTCTGCAAATTGCTCATCTACCTTCGGATTCCACGCTTTCCTATCCTCAATTTCCACCTCATGCACAACAGCTGCTGCCACAAAACCACAGAAAAAGTACTCATCCAAAGGAGTCCCAGCCTTCATAAAGTAAATAAAATAACATTTGAGTAAGTCATGTGCTCAGATGTTATAGTATCAAATGTCACACAATTAAACCTCCAGGAATTCCTCCAGCCAATGTTGGCAACCCTACTTGCAGGTGAGCATCTCTTTAAATACCATCACATTTTATGTTATGTGCTTGTACAGCATGATGATATTGAATGGGTTCAGTGCCATGTGCTGCATTGATTTCACCAAGTAAAAACGCGAATTAGATACATCTGCTTCAACCTATATGAAGACACCAGGCAGAATTGGAGCCTGAAGAATGAAAGAGAGTTGTTGGTGGAGTATTCTGATTTTAGAGCTGTTAGCAATGATCCACATAATTTCCCTCCACCATGCACAGTTTGTTGATTTTGTGTATTGCACAATTTCTTTCAGATTGCTGCACTTCCTGAACAAAGGCACAGGCAGTTCTGGATTGCAACGGTTAACGTTGGCTGCTGCCACCAGTTCCCACTAGGTGGCCAAATAAAAATCAGGCATTATATGTGGCCCCACCTACCATTGCATGTACCTAGAGTAAACACAAAAAAAATCGAAGAACTTGTATCAGGCCATACATAGAAGCAGGAGTCAACCATTCAGTCCCTCAAGTCTGTCCCATCATTCATTTAGATCATTGTGGATCCATCCCTCAATTCTGATAATTTGCCTTTGTTCCCTACTCTTTGACACCCTTAGAAAATAAAGATTTTTCAATGCAAGTTTTGACAATTTCCAATGATCTACTATCCACAGTCTTTTGGGAGAGAGGTGAAGTGATTTACTTTGGCAGGAAGAATGAGAAGAGACAATAACAAATAAAGAATATAATTCTGAAAGGTTGCAAGCGCCTTGTAATGTATGTGCACATATTGTTGAAGGTGGCAGGGCAGGTCGAGAAAGTAAAAAAATGCCAATTGGATCTTAGGCTTTGTAAGCAAAGATGGAGTACAAAAGCATGGAAGTTATGGGGGACCATTATAAACACTCGTTCACCCTCAACTGCTAGGGGTGCTCAAATACTTTTTTAGGAAGGATGTGATGGCTCTCCCAAGAATGCTGAGAAGATTCACAAGAATGGTTCCTGGGATAAGAGATTTCAATTTCATGAATAGATTGGAAAAGCTAGGGCTGTTTGCCTTGAGAGAAGATTTAATAGCAATGTTCAAAATCATGAGGGGTCTGGGCAGCATAGATAGGAATAAAGTGATTCCATTAGCAGAAGAATCGAAAACAAGAGAGCACTGATTTAAGGAAAACTGCAAATGATGCCATGGTAAGATGAGGAAAATCTTTTTACACATGAATTCTTGGGATCTGGAATAAACTGCAGATAGAAGCAGATTGACTCACGACTTTTAAGATAGAATTAGATATTATCTGAAGAGGAAAGATTTGCAGGGTTATGGGGAAAATATAGGGAAGTGGTACTCAGTTTCTCTTGCAGAGAGGTGGCTTGAACATAAAGGGTAGAATAGTCTCCTTCTAAGTTGTCACCGAACTATGATTTGGTGAAAATGTTTCAAATTTCCATTGCTCTTCCTGTGGAAAAGTGTTTCTTGTTTTCAGTCCATTGACAGAAATTGCCAGATCCTCAATCTATCCCGCTTATAAAAGCAAAGGCAGCATGGAAACAACAAAACCTACAAGTTCCTCTTCAAGTCAGACATCACCCAACTTGGAAATATATCACATGTTCCTTCACCTTACTAGGTCAAAGTCCTTGAACTTCCTACTAAATGCACTGTCTTCTTGAACCATTACGCCACATAGACAGTAATGATTCAAGAATACGGCTCACCACCACGTTCTCAAGGGCAATTAAGATGGGAAATAAATGCTGGTCCAGTTGGCAATGCCCCCACCCCATAAACATATCTTTGGTCTCACCCTAATATTAAGATAATGCCTTTTGTTTTGAATTCTTGCAAAAGAAGCTTTAATTTCTTTGTAATGAAACAGAAAATGTCGGATAAACTCAGCAGGTCTGGCAACATTTGTGGAGAGAGAAATAGAATTAAGGCAGAGCTTTCTAGTCATTCAAACCAGCGGGATTCTCTGGTCCCGCTGCAGTGAATGGGGATTTGGCTGAGCACCATATTCTCCATCCTCGCTTGCAGCTACGGCAGGGTGTAAACAGCCAGAAAATTCTGGCCTTAATGTTTCAAGTCCGTATCACTATTTCAGACTTTTTCACAGGTGCTACCAGACTTGCTGAGGTTTTGCAGCATTTTGTTTTATTACAGATTTCTAACATCGACAGTATTTTGCTTTTATTTTAGTTTCTTTGTATTTACTCTATGGGAACCTTTATCCTTTTGAACATCTCAATTAGATCAAAACTTAATAGGTTATAGGATACACCCTTCAGCCTCGACAGCCTTTAGTGCCTTTCAATTAGATGTGCAAAGCTTCAACAGTGAGATTGGCAGCAGCGAGTGATTGTCTTTCACTTTTTTCTTGCTGATTTCCACTTAGGTGGTCAGGATATATTGTGTCAAGTGTTGAAAAACTTTCATTTTTTAATTTGCTCACAGTGTTGGTGAATACTATTCCTCCTTCCTTATGTTTATGCAGAATGAAAAGATAGACCAAAGGAAGAGCAGTGGGTGGATGACAAGCCTCTTGTGCTCCCTTCTCATCTATACTTAGATCGAGGCATACCTATCTGAGGTATTCATACAGAAATGATCATTTATAGCCGAGCAAAATGTACAGCTTTACATTTGACGGGTCAACTGTACTTTTTCCCAACAATAAAAAAAAATGAGATCTATCCAGCAATTTTTACAACCAGAAGATGTCACCAGCACTTCACAGCTAATGAAGCACTTTCAAAGTGTCACTTGTAGATGAATTTTCCTCATCTGTAAGTTTGGAGGCCAAGAATTTCAATTACCACAATCCCTAAACTAGCTCCAGTGCATTGACTGAGAATTTTAAACAGAATGGTTTCAAGTAAACCACACAGTTAATCCCTAAGATGGTCAAACTGAGATGACAGTACGTCACTCAGGATTGATCTTTGACTGAGACCTTCCCGTTTGGTTCACCGGCAGAATCTTGAGAGCTCCCCCAGCATGTACGGTGGCAAGGGAGCATACAATCACGCAGGAAGGTAACAAGGGAACTTTCCCACCTTCCTGTCACCACCCTAATTAAATCCATGATGTGAAGCCCATAGGTATTGACTCAGCACCTGGCTGTGAGGCTCACCGTGTAAAGCTTTAAAGTTTATTTATTAGTGTCACGAGTAGGCTTACATTAACACTGCAATAAAGTTACTGTGAAAATCCCCAAATCGCCACACTCCGGCACCTGTTTGATACACTGAGGGAGAACTTAGTATGGCCAGTGCACCTAACTGGCACATCTTTCTGGGAGGAAATCAGAGCACCTGGAAACCCATGTAGACACAGGAAGAACATTCAGATGCCGCACAGTGACCCAAGTCATGAATTGAATCCAAGTCCCTGGCGCTGTGAGGCAGCAGTGCTAACTATGTAGCATACATGACAAGCAAACCCTAAATGTTTACTTGTGTTTTCCCTGGAGGGGGGTGGGGTCTGTCATTCAAAGGCATTTTTTCCCAGAGCAAGAATATGTGCAAGACTTGGGAAAGGATGAAGTGTTGGAACACTGTCCCAGGCCTCTGCTTTCTCACTTGATATGGAATAAGTGGAGAAGCTGCTGGGAAAATGGACCACACTATAGTGAAGATCAGGGTTGCTGGGACAGTTTGTCATCAGGAAGCCTTACAAAACCAGCAATATTTTTGTTTGCTGCTGAGGACAACTCATTGTTTGTATAGTTAATTTTTATTTCAATCTTCCAAAGTTTTCAAAATGTTTACTATTTAAATGTTTAGATTACTCCAGTTGGCAACTTTTCCAAATTATTGTTAACAAAGAACAAAGAAAATTACAGCACAGGAACAGGCCCTTTGGCCCTCCAAACCTGCACCGACCATGCTACCTGACTGAACTAACACCCCTTACCCTTCCGAGGACCTTATCCCTCTATTCCCATCCTATTCATGTATTGTCCAGATGCTCCTTAAAACTCACTATCATATCTGCTTCCACTACCTCCGCAGGCAATTATTGTTCATTAAAAGCTATTTATTTATAAATAATGCTAGTTTCTTAGCGATTTTAACATTACAATCTTTCAAGTTTAAGTATTTTTCTTGGGGTAATATTAACAATTTGTTGGAAGTTCAAACTAAAATTTATATTTTTGTAGCAATAGGCTTTTAATTGTATGAAAAAAGATTGCAACAAAGCAAACTTTTAAGCAAAATAAAATTCTCCATCCTTGTGAAATCCTCTCCAATGCGTTCATTAAGTGAAAGCTTGTGCCAAATATTATGATCCGGCTGCAGTCCTGTTGAAATTCTGCCTCCTGGGTAATGATCTATCTCCTGGCTTCAGCTGCCATAGGACAGGATCTTTACCCTCAATTAGCTTTTCTCTGAGTGTGTTAAGGTCTAGACTTTGCACCATTGTATAATGGTGTGATGCTCAGCAGATGATGATTCTCTTTGCTACTCTGGGAAGTATTAGAGGACACACATGGTCTGTTTCAACACTTGAAGTAATTTTTCAGCATCCCAATTGTCCTCCCCATCACCTATCTGATGGCAGATGTGAACGTGTTTTCCACCTCAGTCATAGAGTCATAGAATCATAGAGGTTTATGGCCTGGAAACAGGCCCTTCGACCCAACGTGTCGATGCTGTCCTTTTTTTTTAAACCCCGAAGCCAGTCCCAATTGCCCGCATACGGCCCATATCCCTCTAAACCCATCTTACCCAATGTAACTGCCTGAGGATACAAAAAGGCATTCTGAGCCACAACAGCTAGGCATAAGTCTTACTCACCTATATCCATCCTTCCAGAAGGCACCTATTGCAGAATACATGTGTGATTATTGAGTTGCAGACAATGAACACCACGACAAGCATACACATGTTACATGTGGATTTGCAGTATACAAACCAAATGAACATCAGGTAGTAGCCATTTTTGAACTTATAGTACCTTCAGACCTTATTACCACATGCACTCTATCACTTGTGCCCAATGTTCTGCAGAATCCAGAAATTCAATAAAAACTTAATGACCTCTGTCTATTCTCCTCTGTGACTGTTAATGGACTGGGAAGGCCCATGGCTGATATGTCAATTATCTTCCGTGTGCAGATTCTCACCAACTCTTGATTAATCCTGCACATGTCCCTGATGATGATTGGAAAGATGTGGAGCTATAGGAGTTGAGAGCCATGCCTACCTATCTCCAATCTTCATGGAATAGTAGTATAGTTGACTGAAGGCTGTCTTTGTAGAGTGAAGCCATTACACAGTCAGCTCTTTAGCCAACTCACTGAATGCCAGTCAAGACTAACAAACTGTCTGGTCTGAGTACCTGCAGCTGAGATGGAGTTGTGCCCTGGATCTCATGTTTCGAGTTCTCTTTTTCCTATTCCCCTGCCCCCCTCCACCTCTATTAGAAATAAAGCAAGCTCGAACCAGCAAGAGATCCAAATTTAATGTTCAAAATCTCCAAATTCATTTTGAGTATGTTTGCAGTGATAATGATGAATATACTTCCAATGATACCGCAGCAATGCTGCTCGCATGACCGAGAATCAGGATACATTTCAAGAAGATCCTCTGAACCAGCCAATTTTCAAGTTTGGCAGAGTTTTGTGGATGGAGATAAGTTCTGACATGAACATCTGTGGCAGTAAGGAAATTCAGTGATAAGAGTTCACTTATGCCCAAAATGTATTTGGCCTTTTAGGCTTGTTTTTCTTTCATGCCCAGAATGCAATTGTTTTGCACGCAGGAAGTGCAAGCCACATTACTCATTAGATTTGAAAGTTTGCAAATCTGGCCTCCACTACATCTGTTCTCTCTGAAACCAGAAAGCTTACTAATCTCTTACATTTTACTCATTTGTCATGTTCCTGCTGTGTGACAAGCGTGTAGAATAACAAAGTTGGATTACCTACCTTTATTTGTCTGCTTTGTTCTTCAAATTAAGCAGTCTTGATACATTGCATTCTTCCCATCTCTTCGCAGGTGCTTTAAAATGTTTTCATTGTTTATAAATGGCAGTTTGCGACATACCCAAATACTGTAGAGAGGTTAAAATTATTTAGGGTGATGAAGAAAACTTTGCAGAAAATATAAAACAGGCAAGGTAGATAACACCCATCTCTTTTTTCAATAGTTATGTTTGAATCCTGCCAGTCAGTGTGACAAATGTTCATTAATTAACCTGATTCTTTCTCAGAAAATGTTGCATGTTTTGTGTCTCGCTGTGTTTAGCACTGACTTTGGTCATCCAGAGCTCAGCAATGCCATGTTATGGCATCCACAACACACCAATTTGGTGTGCATAATCAGCATTGACAGGAAATGCTTTTACTGTCTGATCAATAGCCCTATAACATGTTAATTGAAGAAGATGTAAATTTTTGATGGGATGTAATATTGCACAGTTGACAACAGCATCTTGTGGTATATAAAGTGGTAAAACCCTTGGTATCATTCTGGGAATTCTGTCTCTGGAAGTATTCACTTTCAAAATATTTGTGCAGATGGTTTGTTTATTATTATGTTTTAAGCTGGATGTGGTTACATATTGAAGTGGGAAGTTTCTAATTAGTTAATGAGGTACGTAACAGAAAACATTTAGACACTGACAAGACTACATGTAAAGTGTTAAATGATCCCTGAAACAAAGTTAGTAAGCCAATTAGGCTAATTTTTTACACACGTGTGAATGCAGTAAGAGTATTGAACAAATCATTATGATTTGAAAACATATATTGATATTTTACATGTATTTTAAGTGTTATATGAATCATTGTTCACTTCAGCTAAAAGCAGTTACCACAAGGAATAATGGTAAAGACAAAAAGTTCAGACCAGAACTATAGTTAGCGAAATTCTTATCAAAATTTTCTGGTGTGGGAACAGAGCTTGCAACATTAAGAATAGACTCAACTCATTGTCTAGACTGAGGATAAGTATGTGCCTGGATACAGGACCACATTCATTCAGGTTGGCAATGATCCGGTAGAAATGTTCACTTTGACCCTTGTCTCGGGTGAACAGGCAATCAGGATGTGTGACTTTAGCCAAGATGGGGGTGTGCGTCTGGATTAAATAGAAGAATAAGGTATCATTATACTGGATGGTAGAATGCAATTGGCTGAGTGAATATCAGAGATTATTACTGATGTGTGTATACTAAATGTAATTGATTTTAAACTAATGTAAGGCAGAAATAATTGATAAGAAAAAACTATAATTGATCTGTTTTTGATTGTAAACGTCGGACTCATCGGAGAGGTTCTGTCACTATCCCAGAGCTGCTTAACCTTTCTGGTGATCTCTGAGCAGCTGCTTGTTGTGTTTTAGTTAAATAAATGTTAAGTCTTTAGACAGAGATATCTACCTTGTGAGTTTTGTATTGTCTATAGTTAAAGACAGTACCGGCCATCTCAATTTACCCCACAACGTACCTTACTGAGTTGCAACCTGTTTCTGTATTGGTGTGTTTTATTTCCAAAACAGACTCACCCAAAAGTTCAGCAGTTGTATTTTCTGTAAATTTGGAGTAATATATTTACAATGTGTGACTAAAAACATGGAAGAATGTTTCAAGTTGTTTTACAGAGGGGAAAATGTTAAACAATTGCGAAAGTTTAGAAAAGTGAAAGAAGATGGATTTTGAGAGGATTTCTAAAGATTAAGAAAGAAGTGAAAAAATAATTTGAGATAGGAATTCCAGAGTGTGCCTGAGGATGCTGAAGACTTTGATACCATGATGTGGAGATGCTGTCATTGGACTGGGGTAAACATAGTAAGAAGTCTCACAAAACCAAGTGAAAGTCCAACAGGTTTATTTGGTAGCAAAAGCCATCAGCTTTCGGAGCGCTGCATTATTTTGCAAATTGAGTTTGAGTCTTCAATATGCCCTGTTTGTGAACAGAACTCCCACTTAACTGATAAAGGAGCAGCACTCCGAAAGCCAGTGGCTTTTGCTGCCAAATAAACCTATTGGACTTTAACCTGGTGTTGTGAGACTTTTTACTGACTTTGATACCATCAGAGCCTGAGAGAGGGGGCTACACAAGCTGCAAAATACTGGGGCCCATGTTTGAGGAGGGCACAGTCTCAGTAGCCCATCAATTGGAATAGTTTACATGCCAGATTAGCTGCTTTCCTGATTGACAGGCTATTCAACCAATGATTGCTGCAGTTCTGAATGACAGCAATCATTGGCCAAGCAAACGTGTCAGATTTCTTTCTTGCTTCTTTCATGGACTGTTCTGTTTGGGTGTTGTCCATTCTGGGTATTTGTAAGTGTGGTTAGTTTTGATTTTAAATGAAAAACAATTTATTATTCAGCGCAATTTTTTCTGTCAACAAAGCCTATTTGAGTGGATAGAAATAGTACATTGTTACAGAAAGTGGTGTTAATTTACTGGAATTTTTTGCCATTTAAAATCTTGAATTTGAAACCAAGAGTTATGCACCAATAGCATCTCATTGTTTGTTCAAAAAATGTTAATCTACACAAGGGATTGTTGTTTGCAGTGCTTGTGAGATTCAAGTCTTTTGGATGTTTTTGATTTGCTTGACTTTGATTTCTTTGATTTGATTTGATTTGTTATTGTCAGAGTATTGTCTGACAGAGAATTGTTTCTTGCATGCTATACAAAGCATGCCATTCATAGAGAAAGAAATGAGAGAGTGCAAAATGTAGTGTTACAGTCATAGCTAAGGTGTAGAGAAAGATCAACTTAATGCAAAGTAGGTCCATTTAAAAGTCTGATAGCAGTAGGAAGAATCTGTTCTTGAGTCGGCTGGTAAGTGACCTCAGATGTTTGTATCTTTTTCCCAGTGGAAGAAGGTGGAAGAGAGAAAGCCTGGGGTGCGTGGGGTCCTAGATTATGCTGGCTGTTTTGCCGAGACAGCAGGAAGAATAGACAGAGTCAGTGAATGGGAGGCTGGTTTGTGTGAAGGGATTAGGCTACATTGACGACCTTTTCTAGTTCCTTGCGGTCTTGGACAGAGCAGGAGCCATACCAATCTGTGATACAACCAGAAAGAATGCTTTCTATGGTGCATCCATCAAAGGTGGTGAGAATCGTAGCTGACTTGCCAAATTTCCTTAGTCTTCCGAGAAAGTAGAGGCGTGGGTGGGCTTTCTTAACTATAGTGTTGGCATGAGGGGACCAGGGCAGGCTGTTGGTGATCTGGAGACCTGAAACATGAAGCTCTTAACCCTTTTTACATTGTCCCAGTTGATGTAGACAGGGAAATGTTTTCCATGACACTTCCTGAAGTTGATGACAATCTCTTTCATTTTGCTGACATTGAGGGAGAGATTATTGTCGCCGCACAAGGCCATGAGATTCTCTATCTCATTCCTATGCTCTGTCTCATCATTGTTTGAGATTCGACCCATTACGGTGATGTCATCAGCAAACCGGAAAATCGAGTTGGAGGGCAATTTGGCCATACAGTCATAGGTATATAAGGAGTATATAGGGGACTGAGAACACACCTTTGAGGGGCATTGCTGTTGGGAATGATCATGGAGGAAGTGTTATTGCCTATCCTTACCGATTGTGGTCTGTGGGTTAGGAAGTTCAGGATCCAGTTGCAGAGAGACGAGCTGAGGTCCAGGCCCCAGAGTTTGGAGATGAGTTTCATCAGAATAATCATGTTGAAGACAGAGCTGTAGTCAAGGAGTCTGACATAGATGTTTTTGTTATCAGGGTTGAACGCAGGCCCAGGGGATGGCGTCTGCTGTGGATCTGTTGCGGCTATTGGCGAACTGTAGTGGATCCAGGCAATTGAGGCACATTCGCTGCAATGAAGCAAAGCATTAGAGTACAAAAGTCAAGCAATTTTGCCAAACTTATATAAAACAGTTCAATCTCACTGTGACCATACTTCAAATTCTGGCCACCCAAAGGGTGTAAGGGGGACGGTTAAAGGTGAGTTGAGGAAAAACTATTCTCAAAGTGTTGCGAATCTGTAGAATTTGCTGCCCAAAGTGTGGTGGATGCTGGGACAGTGAGTAAATTTAAGGAGAAGTTGGACAGATTTTTAATTGATAATAGGTTGAAGGGTTATGGGGAGAAGGCAGGAAAATGGGGATGAGGAACATATCAGCCATGATTGAATGGTGGAGCAGACTCAATGGGCCGAATGGCCTAATCCTGCTCTTATATCTTATGAATTTATGAGGGGTGGGTTGGGGGGAGTGTTGGGGGGAGTGGTGGGGGGGGGGGGGCGGGTGGGTAAGGGGTTCAGAAACACAGAAGCAGAGATCAGCCCCCTCTCTCTCACTCTAGTCATTACTGGTGGGATAAAGGAAGAAGGAGCTCCACTCGGAGCCTGAATTGGACTTCTGAAGAATGCATAAGCAGACATAAGACTAGGACATGTTGCAAAGATATGGGACAAAGTACGGCATGGAGAGATTTGAAGATGAGAATGATTTTAAGTTTAAAGTTTTGGGGACAGCAAGCTAGTGAACATTAACAAAAATAGTGTGATGAGTGAGTAGTACAGGACAAATGTATTTGAATTTTGGCTAATTTGATGTTTAAGGCTGCTAAGAAGGATTTTGGAAAAGCCTAGCATAGAATTTGTGTCACTGATTGCATTACCACACTTTCCTCACACCCTCAATTTATAGCATGAAAGTAGACAATTTGATTCATCATACATGTTTTTACAATCTCTGTAATGACTGATGATATTGAAGAAGAAATTTAAACTTCCAGAAAGAATCACATGTCAAGATTCCACACTTTGAAACATTTTTTGTCCTATTCAAGGCTGTGCCCAGTAGTAACTTGGAGTGCCTGTCTTCAAGGGCTTCCCTTGGTTTTTAGAGAGTTTCTTAAATTCATCAATTGCAGTAAAGTCTGATCTGATGATTCCTCTTCTCCCTGTTCATGCAGGGATAAATGTCCTGGAATTCATAATAGGATGCAGGATGCATCTCTCCAACTGGAGACTGTTTCCTTCCCTCAACTGGCTATGACAGCTTGCAAAGTTAAGCAGCTATCTGTCTGTGATGTTCATTGATTTGAGGGAAGCCTGTAACCTGATCTCAAAAATGGCTTCTCCTGCCTTTTTCCATGCAATGGGAGGCACATGAAACTTGTATCTAGGTATGTATCAGTTTAGGTATAAACCTCACTTTAAAACATAATTTTCCAGGCATTTGTTTCAGAGACATATACTATTCTTTGTACACTGATTCAAAAAGTTTCCAGCTTCTTTAAAACTGCTTAATTACATTTCATTGTAAATGGATTTCTCTTCAAAAAATCAGTTCTTGCATTAACTCTGTAAAATGTCTTTTAAAACATAATTTTTTCCAGAATGTTCTTAGTCTTTGAAGATTAAAGTGTTCATGATACCAATCAGTTGAAATAATTTTCCCTCTTTTTAGCTTATCTTATAACTTCAAACACATTGGTCTTAACTTCTGTTCTGGTGAAAACAGTCCCAATTTGTAATGATTCCTTATTCCTGTCATCATTTTACTAAAGCTCTTGTTGAACTTCTCCATGATCTTGACATCCTTTCGAAACTAGAGCAGCCAAAATTGGCTCAAATATTCTAAAAGTGGCTTAGGGACTTGGCACCAGCAGTTTTTATATTGTTATTTATATAAAACATGGGATCCTGAATGTGTGTGCATGTTTTTAATGATTTGTGTAAGTAAAAAGGGTCATGATGTATCTTGCAAATCTCTTTCACAGTGAACAAAAACAGAAAATGCTGGAAAACCTAAGCAGATCTGAGGGCATCTGTGGAGAGAGAATAGAGTAACTGATAATAGACTCACCTGACGAAGGAGCAGCGCTCTGAAAGCTAGTGGCTTTTGCTATCAAATAAACCTGTTGGACTTTAACCTGATGTTGTGAGACTTCTTACTGTCTTTACCCCAGTCCAACGCCGGCATCTCTGCATCGAGAGAGAACGGAGCCAACGTTTCAAATCCAGATGACTCTTCATTGGACTCTGACTAGGGGGTCATCCAGACTCGAAATATTAGCTCAACACTGTCAGACCTGCTGAGATTTTCCAACATTTTCTGTATTTCAGATTCCAGCATCCATAGTATTTTGCCTTTTAACTTTGGTAGCCTCACTTACACGCGAAATGTCAGTATTTTTACTATAGAAACTAAGCAGTTTCGCAGTGAGGAAAAAGGGGCAACAGGAGAACAGAGCAGTCTACAATGCAATTGTTAGTCGACCAATGGCCCCGATTTTATAGATTTTGTGTTTCTATTTCCATCACCGTTTGCCTCCCCTCGACTTCGGACGGATATATTCTGTGCAGGGTCCGATTGTCTCCCTAATGTTTGACCTCAGTCAGTTTATACAAAGCTCTTTTCACATTTTCCCTAGTTTACTGCTTGAGGAGGCGAAGATGTTTGAGAAAGGAGACAGTCCAAACTCTTTAACTACAGTGAGAAGCCAGTAACTAGTCCTGTCTGCTGATTGGCCAGAGGGAGCCCCGCCTCTGTAATGTAATTGGTCCGTGTCTGGGGTAGTTTCAAGTTGCTGGCGGTGATTGGCTGCTGTGGCTGTCACTCAGCTCCCGCCGTTGAATTTCCGCTGTCAAAACTTTGGGACTGACAGGAGGAGTTTTTATTGAGTTTTGCTGTAAATGGATGTCTGCACCAGGGGGACTGGTGGTCGCTGAAGAGACGCCCGGTGCCTGAACGGGGAGCGGGGGTAAGTTTACTCTTTGCTCGGCTCTGACACTGAATGGCAGGGTAACAAATGCAGGACTTAGTGCCCGGTTACAACAGTGGCAAAGGTTCCTGTATCATTCATTCGCCTTCAGCTTCCCTCCGTCTCTATCCGTGCCGGGTAATATACTGAGCTGCGGGGCTGCTGGATGGGGAGCTCGGAGTTTGCAGCCCAGACTCCGGGGGCACAGGCGAGAGGAGTGACTGGGGCCTCGGCCACTGAGCAGCGAATTATGCCCCTCACTGGAACAGGGGCATCGATAACAGGCACTGCGCTGCACGCACTTTCTGCTGCTTTTACAATCAGGATGTGAAACAATCTGCAGTCTAATTATTGACACCCGCCTTCCCACCTCCAAAAAACAAACCACATTGACAACTTTGCAAAGCAGCAACTGTTGCCAGAAGTGAAGTGCTGCTACCTTTCATACTTCTAAAGCGGCACCACTCGTTCTCACTACAAACTTCGAAGCGGCCACCTTTAGGGATTATCTCTTGTCTAATCATGAGTTACATAGGTGTCGTCTAACGGGACCAATTAAATATTGTTCAGAAATCATTTGGAGGCCGACTGATTTCCGAAATTCGACCAGAGAGTAGTTCCTTTTAATCAGTCTGGAAACCCCCCGAAAGTACCTGCACTTATAACAGCTTTCACACTAGTTGACCGCTTTAAATTCTTTCACCAGTTAACACATTTACTGCATTACAAAATAGTTACACACAGGACACCATTCGGCCCGCCCTGCCTATGCTGGCCCTATGTAAGAGCTACTCAGCTGGAGCCACTCCTCATTGCCTCCACCACATTCTCAGACAATGCATTCCAGATTCTAATTAACTTATTCCTCAAGTCACCTTTGACTCTTTTGCCAATCAGTTGCTACCCTGCTACATTAAACACTGACCATCCTACTCATCTGCCCACCTACCACCTCAAAGACAATTAGGGATGGGCAATAAATGCTGGCCTAGCCAGCAATGTCCAAACTGTGAAATAATAAAAAGCACCTGCCACCTTACCCACCTACCATCTCACCTGATCCAATTATCTCACCCACCTCCCCACTCTGTCGTCCTACCTATTCACCCATTCACTAACATTCATACTGTGCCTTTAAACTTGTTAAATGGCATCTAGTGCTGTAAAAGGGGATGTGGCTTCTGTGCTCATTCTCTTCACTGCCCCACAAGGATTCCTGCACTGAGGGAATTTTGCTGCATCATGGATCAGAAGTTGGAGCATTCACTTCTCGGCCTTTTGGCTAAGCTCAAATGTCAGATCAAGTCCAAGATGGGCTGCACTATTTTATCTTGTCAGCTTGGATCTTGTTTGCCTCTCTTGTGGGGACCATGAATTGGATTCAACTGGAATTTGGTTTGAAGCAAGCAAGGCAAAGTGGCACAGTGGTTAGCACTGCTGCCTCACAGCTCCAGGGACCTGAGTTTGATCCTGGCTTAGGTGACTGTCTGTGTGAAATTTGTATGTCCTCTCTGTGTTTGCATGGGTTTCCTCTGGGTGGGCCGATTTCCTCCCATAGTGCAAAGATATGTGGATTAGGTGCATTGCTCCTTAGTGATCCAGGATGCAGAGGTTAGAGGGATTAGCAGGGTAAATATGTGAGGTTACTGGGATACGGCCTAGGTGGGATTGTTGTCAGTGCAGATTTGATGGGCCAAATGGTCTCCTTCTGCACTGTAGGGATTCTATGATTCTATTCTATAAGGAGATTGTCCGGTCCACTCTACACATTTGTAACTTTAAGAATGGAGTAAAAAACATTATAAATTGGAGCATTTTCAATGTATCCAGATAAGTGCATAGATTCCTTTCTGATCAGCGATGGATCCAGGGGTTAGAACATAAGAAATAGAAGCAGGAATAGGCCATCTAGCCCTTCGAGCCTGCCCCGCCATTCAATAAGATCATGGCTGATCTGAAGTGGATCAGTTCCACTTACCCACCTGCTCCCCATAACCCTTAATTCCCTTGTCTATCAGAAACCTATCTACCCGTGACTTAAACATATTTAGCGAGGTAGCCTCCACCACTTCAACGGGCAGAGAATTCCAGAGATTCACCACCCTTTGAGTGAAGAAGTTCCTCCTCAACTCCGATCTAAACTGCCCCCCCCTTATCTTGAGGCCGTGCCCTCTAGTTCTGCTATCCTTTCTAAGCGGGAAGAATCTCTCTACCTCTACCCTATCTAGCCCCTTCATTATCTTCTTTGTCTCTATAAGATCCCCCCTCAGCCTTCTAAACTCCAACGAGTACAGACCCAGTCTATTCAATCTCTCTTCATAGGCTAACCCCCTCCTCCAGTATCAGCCTAGTGAACCTTTTCTGCACTCCCTCCAAGGCCAATATATCCTTTCGCAAATGCGGCGACCAAAACTGCACACAGTATTCCAGTTGCGGCCTCACCAGTGCCCTGTACAGTTGCAGCTTTTATATTTTATCCCCCTCGCTATAAAGGCCAGCATCCCATTTGCCTTCTTGATCACCTGCTGCACCTGCAGACTGGGGTTTTGCGATTCGTGCACAAGGACCCCCAGGTCCCTCTGCACCGTAGTATGCTGCAGCTTTTCACCCTTTAAATAATAATCCCTCCTACTATTATTTCTACCAAAGTGGATAACCTCACATTTGCTAACATTATACTCCAGTTCTGACTCTGATCAGAGGCTTTGGCCAATGAGCTAACGCTCTGACTAGATTTTCTGGTTTTTCTGTATTGTTTGTTTGCAAACAGTGTAATTCACATATCCTCGCCATGTTACATCATGTTGGTGGGAAGCTTTGATAATCCTGACAATTTGCTCTTCTTGAAGAGACAGTAGTTGAAAACAAAGTAGAACTATTGATTGCTTGAACAGTAGATTAGGCTAGTTTTCCTAAATAAACACTATTGGATTGTTGAGCAAACAAATGGTTTTAGACCGTTAAGTGATATTTCTGATTCATGTCATCACAGTTCCTAGAAAGATGTGCAACACTACTTTACTGTAGAGAACAGTTTTGTATCATGTTTTAATTAAATATGCAAATATCAGTTCCTTATTTATTAGTTGCTGCCCTACCCTAACTTTTATCCTGGTATTGCTGAAACTCCATATTGTACTGATACTTCCTTAAACAGAATTAATAGTCACTAACATTGTAGGTAATGCATAGTTCATTGCCATTTATTCTACCACTGCCTTCAGTGGTAAGGGGAGAAGGTAGTCAAATTTACCTTAGCCGGAAAGGGAATTGAATCTGCACCATTGATGTTTTTATGAACCACGTGTTAGCCATCTAAGCTAACCAGTCCTTGATGCGTAGATTACAGAGGCAGACAAAGAAATCTATTTGTTTGAAACCTAGGCATATACTTTGTTAACCCTCTGTGAAAGGTTCCAGTGCCAAAACTAAATGTGATTGTGCTTCCCAGCATAAAGTAATAGAAGAAGTAGAGACTCTATGTAGCTAACTTTTAGGATTACCTCTGTGCTGTCAGATTGCTTGCTGACTTCATCAGAAAGGCAAAAGCCATCTGTTTAGACCTTCCACTATCTCAAATCATGTTCCTTGACCACTTTTTTGGATTGAAATAGAGCATACAAAACTTTGACTGCCTGTTTGACTCTGAGTCAACGTTCAAATCTCACAACCTGCCCTTACCAAAGAGTGTTCTCTTCTTCCTCTGCTGCCTCTAATAACCTCCTCCACTTTGCCATCCCCTGCAATGCTTTAACCCTTGCTTGTAATTTTGACATCTATAGACTTAAGTTTCTTCCAATATTCTCCTTGCCAGCCACTTTATTCTATCTTCCATAATCTCCAACTTGTTTTAAGCTGAGTTCAGTCTACCTTGATCCACAATAAGATCCAGTGACTTATTACTCCTATTCCAGTTTACCTTCATTGACTTCTTGTCCCACAATATAATGATTTAAAAATTCTCATTCTCCTCTTAAAATCTCTCTATGCTCTCCATGCATCTCTGCAAACTTCTCTTTTGTATTTCCCAGATCCCCGCAACTCCAATCTTTGGTCTTCTGTGTGTTATTACTACTCTTGGTCTTTACTTTATTTGCGACAGAACCTTTAACCACTGTTCCCCACTCTCTGAGCGCTTCCATTAAATCTCTACCTCTCCACTTGCAACTTCTAAAAATCTTGTTAAAATTCATTTTTTTCAACAAGTTTGCAGGCACCTCCGCTAACTACATGCCATTAGCTCATTGTTCATTCTCCTATTGCTTTTATCAATTCTATTTATTTTTTCCCCTTGCCCTTTCAAGTGCCTTGTTAATTTTTCTCTGTTAAAGGCAAATTAAATGATAGGGGAGGAAGTGCAGATGCTAGTAATTTGAAATAAGTATAGAAAGTACTGGAAACGCTCAGCACATTAGTCAGCATCTATGGATAGGACAGACAAGTTAACAATTAAGATGTGAAGCTCATTTTTTTTGTTCATTGATCAGATGTCAGCATTTATTGCCCATTGCCAATTGCCCAGTAGTAGTAATTGTAAGTGGTAGTTGTTTTTGTTGAAAGCTTCCATCCCAGCACCTCTTTCCCTTTGGTAACCTGAGGTTGTGCTGCAGTGTGTATGTTCCTTTTAGGTAAATGGATCTTAATACTAATCTCAAGCACCTGGCCTGTAAATTTTATGGCCTATATCTCTGCGAATTTCTGTTGACAAAAACATATGTGTATAGCAAAGCATAAATTTGTCTCAAAACATTCACTCATTGATTTTCATTATATAAACTGGTACTTTCATAGAAACCCCTGAATCCTATAATCTAGGGATTTTCTACACCTTTGTTGCAGATAGAAATAACCGCTGTCAAGGATAATTGATTTCATTTTTACTTGCAACCTTAATCCATGTGACCAATTTTTAACAAATGACAAAAGCAAAATGGGAAACCAAGAACGGCAAATGATTAGGTAAGAGTAGCATGTTGTGTTTCATAGTGGTACAGCTCTAAAATGGCAAAGATCCTCACCCATTTCTCTGAATGACAGAATAAACCATGTGTGACAAAATGCTCACTGTAACAAACCATCACAGAATTAGTAGTTTTAAAATGAAGAATTGGATTTAACGAATAGGCAGATGGCTCATAAAACTTGCCATTGAGCTTTCCACCATCCTCCAGCCTGTTTGTGACCTGTTCGCAATTTTATGAAGTTCTGCCCAGCTTGGCACCATTTGAGGCACTAAAGCAGCCAGTGGACAACTTCCTGTATACTTGCAATCTTTTCATCAATAGGAGGAATTCTGGGAAGCCCAACAGATCTTTATCAGACCATGGTTGGAAAGTTGGCAGAGGGAGAGGGGACACTTCCATTACTGGCTTCTTTCCAGATCAGGAAATCCCCTTTCCTCCACACCACCACTCTGCCCCCACTCCCCAAACTCTCCTCTGTGTACTCTCCTCCCTGCCTGGCCTTGTGATCATTCCTCTGTGCCTTCTCACCTGGGGCTCCCCTCCTGAACAGTTGCACCAACCTGCCTCGGTGGGGTCTGGCACCTAGAATCTGTGGACTGCTATTAGTGGCACCACTGAGTGTAGAGAGTTGCCAGTCAGTCAAATTCCTCTAGAGCGAGAGACAGAAGTCCTTCCTCTGAAATGGCTGTAGGGCAGCTGGTATCCCTTGATTCTTCAGGTGCTAGGGCATGAAATCTCTCCTCCCAATCCCCCCCTCCCTTCCCAATCCCCATCCAAGATATCTCATCCATTATAAAATCCTTATTTTTTATATATGAAGTACAAGTTTTACCAGGTCAGTTTCAGATTCTGATGTTTTGAATGTGATTTTGTCAGACATTGGATTAATTTAAAACAACAGCAGCCCAATCGGACCAGCATATCTAACAATTGCCATATTTTCATCAGGATACATTTTACCTTGGATCACTTTGTAGGTTTAATTTTTCAAAATGTTAGATGGTGTCCATCCTCAGTACATGTAGCTAGAGGGAGGTTGATCGATTTGCGAGGTTTCAATCAAAACTAACAATGGTGATTTCACAGCCTGGGGTTCTGAGCTGTGAAAAAAAAGTACGTGGAGTTATACAAAATAAAGCATGGAGACTGGTCCCATGTGACTGTGCTCGGTCCATACTCCATGTGAATGTCCTTCCACTGCAATTCTTCACACACTGGCCACCTGTCCCCCTGCTCTATTCTCCATCAATTGGGCATCAATCTCCCCTAACTGTTAAGAGTTGAGAGGAGATGGATAAATAGCTTAATCATTTACACTGGAGATACAGCGCTGGAGAATACACCATGTAAGATTTAAAGCAGAAAAACTTATCCCTGAGAAAGCTTTAATGAGTGCTATTGACACCCATTAAAACAGTTGAGATATGCATGGAAAATGAATACATTATAAATATCAACTAAATATTTAGTTACAGGATTAAGCATTACGAAGTTAGATACAAATATGCCATCTCCTGTGGAACAACTCATGAGTTATGGGAGCAAAGAAAGGCAGGTCCTCAAGATTTAGTAATCTTGTTGTAAAGGAATTTTGCTTCATTTAGCTTTGAAGAAGATTGGAAGACACTTGCGTCAGAAAATTAATGCCACGGACGGCTTTTTCCATTCCATGCCTTTTTTTAAAACATAAAAAACATAATCGTATTTCTAATGGGCTGATCTCCCATGACTTTAAGCATGGAGAATCAAAAACAAATAAAGAATAGTTGAAACAGGGTTAGAACTCAGAGATAATGGGGCAAAGATAGACTGATGCAATTCATTCCCTATTATAAATTTCTATAGCTGCATTATAACTATACCATCTAACCAGTTCCCATTATAAATATGGAGAGAAATTTGTAAAGGGGAACATTGATAGGAAGTGAATGTAATGAATAGTTTTGAAAAAGGTATAAACACCCCCGACATTTTATTTTAAAAAATACAGTTTTTATTAACATAATTGAAACTTACTTCCTGAATCACATGTTATATCTTTTAACGCCTACTTTAATTTTTTACTTTACGGTCTTGAAATTCTGGGCGTTGACTGGGATTTTTATGTCAGATAAACTGATGAAGCTTATTGTAAATTTTGTGCTTTCTGGGCATGCATTTTTATTCAATTTCCCCAAATATTAACTAGAGTAGTTAAAGTGTAACAGTAGAGGCACTGGAATTTTGTGTGCATTTGCAGAAGACCTTTAAAAAAAAGTAGAGATTGACGCATCAAAGTGAAGGTGGGTGATAACAGGGATCTGCCTGCTGCCCATGATAGAGTATGGAAATAGCCACAGGGGCTGCAGGGTGCCAAGCAGACATAGTGAAAGGTTCACATTGAAGTTCTGGGACTTCGACCCAGCTGCAAAAAAAAACAGAAACAACCTCTATCTATCATCTCTCATGCCCTTCTCCTTCCCCATATGCCCCTTATGCTCCATCCACCTCATGACCTCCACGCACCCTTGACCCCTCATTTTCCACGCCAAGCTATTTCTCTCTATCCATACCCCCATGCAAAACTATGGTCTCTATTCCAACCAAGTTGCTTGTCAAAGCCTCTGTGGCAACTTAGTGCCAATCCATGATCCCAAACACATCCCTGTCCCTATGCCAACTCATGCCAATCTCTCGCCATCCATTGGATATGTACATCCTCTATGGTAACTCATCTAGTACCCAACATGGGCAACGCTCAGGAGCCAGGCAGAGATTAAACAAAATAAGTTCTTAGTGTGTATTGGTGACTGTACTAAAAAAAAACTTGCATTGTTAAAGGCCCATTCAATATATTTAAATTCCTGCAAGTACTCAAATCTCTTATGAGCATTAATATTTCATTCAGAACTTAATATTTTATAAAAGCCTTTATATTCATTGTCCCACACCAAATACTTTACAACCACTTGGAGCTGCCCTCAAACAGTGAAGATACTAGGCTTTCACTGTGATAATAGGTTGATAATCAGTCTTACAGCACTAATCTTAATGATAAACCTCAGACTTATGTTAGCAGAAATAGTGAAATTGCCATTAGCCACAGCAGGCTTTTTTAAAAATAGGATTTAAATGCCTGGCAGTTACAGTGTGGTTTTATACTTTTTATACACATTCATGTCTAATTTAAACAATGTAAGAAGTCTGACAACACCTAGTTTAAGTCCAACTGATTTATTTGATAGTAAACTCACAAGCTTTCGAGGTTTCCCTCTTTGTCAGGTGAATGGAGAGTTCTGGCCTCAGACAGAGCATATAACAGCACACACAGTTTACAGATTACTGATTAGAATGCAAATCTTTATACCTAACCTGCTATTCAAGTCTTAAAGTGGCCAACAATGTGAGTGGAAACCAACTGATAGCCAAGTTCCGCGCACATGAGGACGGTCTCAACAGGGATCTTGGGTTCATGTCGCACTATCTGTAACCCCCATGACTTGCCTGGGTTTGCAAAACCTCACTTACTGTACTGTCTGGAGACAATACACATCTCTTTAACCTGTGCTCAGTGCTCCTTCCACTCACATTGTTAGCCACTTTAAGACTTGAATAGCAGGTTAGGTGTAAAGATTTGCATTCTAATCAGTAACCTGTAAACTGTCTGTGCTGTTATATGCGCTGTCTGAGGCCAGAACTCTCCATTCACCTGACGAAGAGGTAAACCTTGAAAGCTTGTGAGTTTACTATCAAATAAATCGGTTGGACTTAAACCTGGTGTTGTCAGACTTCTTACTGTGTTTGCCCCAGTCCAACGCTGGCATCTCCACATCATAATTTAAACAATCCCAGAGGGCACCTTGGCTGAAATTTTATTGCCCCATCCACCACGTGGATGAGAGATGGAACATGGAAAAGTCTGTTAACCTCAGGCAGGATCTTACGGTTTTGGAACAAGCAAGGCTTGTCCCACCCAAAGAGGTACCTGGATCTATTCAGAAGAGTTTCTTACTTTTTCAAAAGGGTACCTTATTTCTCCAAATAACTTCAGTAGCTTTAGTCATTTTGCTCAATGACTCAAACTCAGAAGCTGTGGTTTTGCACATTCCACTAATGAAAATTGTATTTGTTTTAAGGCTAGCTGCACTTTTACATGTGGAGTTGCCTCTGTGAACCATGGATGTGCAAATTATGATCTATTCTTTTTTCCCCCTTTTCCGTATGTATTAGGGTTTTGAGGTATAAAATTCTGCTAATTAAAATTTCGAAGTTCCAAGTTCTTAATTTCTAACACTAGGTTTGTGCCTGCCTCTGTTGTGCTTGACCCAACCAGATATGAATAACTAGTAGTTGTGAATCAAGTAAAATTTATCAAGCAGGATTTACATATACTGAACAAAAGACAAAGATAACATGGGAGTCTCTTACCCCGCAAATTCTTTGATTATATTGGCGTTGCTAGCACAGGTAACATTTGAACTGTGTCCAGAAGAGTCATATCCTAGAAACCATTATAACACTGTGCCAACAAAGATTCCAATTTTTCAACTTTTATCCCCACTTCTTCTTAATCCAGAAGCTGTTTCTTGGAAAAAAGTCCAAATTCACCTCTTCCATTGGCTTAAGGTGCATGTCATTTCATCTCATTTCACTTCTGTAACTAGAACCATGCAGACTAAAGACATCCTTTGTCGCCTGGGACTCCAGAGTTTAAGTTTCATTTTAAACAAATAATTTCCTTTCGATACAGAACAGTTACAAAGTCACATCCCCTGTCAATAATGCACCGATCATAACCATTCACATAACCTCAGTCTAACCCATTCCTACAAATATTAAAACCATTAAGAACAAAGTTAACAACATTTCTTATCATATTGCCAAAAGAGAGGAAGCTTTCCTTCTAATACAGATGTTCTACCCTACAAATATAGTTAATCAATTGAATCAGTGCGTGAGTTTTGTTTTAAAGAGAAAATCATCCAAAGTTCAAACTACTTTTAACTATGATGGGAACCTGAAAGGGGGACGGGGAGGGATACAGGGAACTTTAAAAGCTTGAAATGGACGACTGTTTTCTTTAACAGCTCATTTAACCATAAGGTTGTTCTGTCCTGTTATTTTAAAACGACTAGATTAGACTTTCTGCAATAAGTCAAACTGCTCTCAGTGCATGTTTGCAGAATAAATGGACAGAACTCGCATTATGTATGCTCTGTCCATTTGTACTTGGCATAAATGAACCTAACCAGCAATCTTTAAAATGCATCCCTTTTAAAATTAATTTTGTGGAGTCAGGAGATTCAATAATGTTGCACCTATCAATGCAGAAGGTCATCCTCCCAAAGCATTATTATGACTTTCCATAGCCTTCCTTAGTGATTACATCCACACCCAGGCACATTATCCATCCCTAAAGTGTAGCATGGACCATTTGTTATTGCAATTTAAATGAGGCCTGACCAAGAGGACAAGAGTTGGCCATTCAGTCCCTCAAACTTGTTTTGTTGTTCAATTAAATCATGCCTGATCTGTATCAGACCTTGGGATATCTTCCTTATTCCCATAAATCTCTATACCCTTGCCACACAAAAATCCATCAAACGCCATTTAAAATTTCCAGTTGACTTAGCCTCCGCACTATGTTGGGAACACAATTCCCAATTTCCACTACCCTTTGTGTAAAGAAATGTTTCCTATCATCAGTCCTGAATGACCTAGCCCTAGTTTTAAAGTCCAGCTTCTTTGTTCTGGACTCTTCGAGCAGAGGAAATAGTTTTATTTTACCTGTTGCATAACAATGCCAGGGACCTGGGTTCAATTCCAGCCTTGATACTGTCTGAGGGAGTTTGCACATTCTCCCCATGTCTATGTGGGTTTCCTTTGGGTGCTCTGGTTTCTTCCCACATTCCAAAGATATGTGTGTAAGGTTGATTGGCCATGCTAAATTGCCCCTTAGTGTCAGGGGGATCACCAGGGTAAATGTGTAAAGTCACAGGGATAGGATCTGGGCTGGTTTGGATTGTTGTCGGTGCAAGCTTCTTGGGCCAAATAGTCTCCTTCTGCACTGTAGGAATTCTATAATTCTAATTGGAATTCTATAACTCTAATTCTATCACCAATACTTTTTGGTGGGAGTGTTTTTCAAACTAGTTGATATTTTAAAATATATTTTCAAAATTGAAATGCATGATTACTGAATTCTCTTGTATTGAGTTTATAATAAAAATCCATAAGACATGTGATTCTCTACAGCAGCACAGCATGCTAATGTGAAATTATAAAAAACCTTTCGTTTCTAATATTGGAAGTTACATGTGTCTATGAATGAGGCTTTTGTAGTATTTGTTTGGATGAGCCTTTCCTCTGCTTTGATTCATCCTGAACTCTCTTTGATCATCCAGACTCCCTGTTGGTATTAATAAAATGGATACAAAATAGGATTATAGTAAGAAATGGATGTGACTTTTATGTTTCTGTAATCCACTTAAATTATTGATCATGGCATGGCCATATGCCACCATTCCAAGCTTTTTCCCTTGTTCTTTGTAATGACTGTCCAGCTGGAGTCCTGCTCAATGTGAGATAGATACAACACATGCAGATGGATTATCATTCCATGCATTGAATTGCAGTTTCTTATTTTATTTGAGACATGAGTATTTAGTTCACAAAAATGGGTGTGAAAGTAAATTTGTGTACAAAAGTCAAAATGTATACCTCCAGAAATGTGAGCTGAAAGCCTCTGCGATTTTGTCATTGGCTGAAATGATGTGGTTTTCTACAATGTAGTCTGTGTTATTTGTTTATTCTCGTTAAAGTGGCCAGTATGGTTTTTGTGTAGATTTGTAGGAGATTAAATTAAGCTGTGATGTTGGTTCTTCATTGATTCAGGAGTATTAATTAACAGTTTTTTTTATTGATTCATGGAACATGGGCGTCACTGGCTGGCCAGCATTTATTGATAATTGATCTGCTGGGGTGTACTTTTACCTACCTGTTCGACCCTGAATGTCTCTAAGTAAAACTGCGTAAGTCAACTATCTGACAAAAGAAAATGTGACTGGAATAACTTGTGCTGTTGCTGGTGGTGAGTTTGAAGGAGGGAAGAGCAGTTACTTGGATGGGATGGTGGCATACTGGAGTCTTCCTGCCATTGCCAGGGTCTGGGTGGGAAGGCCCAAGGCTGATCCTCCCACCTGGCACCAGTTGAGACATGTAAGTGGCCATTGAATAACAACATAAGGGCCTCATCCTATTGTCACTGGTACGAATCCAGCTGTGGGTGGGCATGTCACCTTGCAGCATGCAGGACAGGTAAAGCTGAATGGACTGTTAGTAATTTCCTTGGGGGGATGGGGTTGGGGGTTGGTGAAGGTAGAGGGACCCTTGATCAAAGGCACTCACTGCCTGATCAAGAGATTGGACATTGGGAACAGGAAGCTTGCTGAGAGCCATCCCCATCCTCTGCCATCCTATCCTTGCAATCCCCACCCCATGAACCCCCTCCACATTACTTCTAGAGGAAGGCCCACTGTTGGCCTTGCCAGTACTTGATTGACATGTGGTTTGGTGAGCCTTCTGGAAAAGAGGCAGCGCAGGACTCTCGCTGGCTCTCCAACCAGCAGCTGAGTCTCTCCCGCAATTGCCTCAACAAGATTCCATCCTGTATCCTGCATCCTGTATCCGAGGGACCTCGGGGTCCTTGTGCATGAATCGCAAAAACCCAGCTTGCAGGTGCAGCAGGTGGTCAGGAAGGCGAATGGGATGCTGGCCTTCATAGCGAGGGGGATTGAATATAAAAGTAGGGAGGTCTTGCTGCAGCTGTATAGGGCATTGGTGAGGCCGCAGCTGGAGTACTGTGTGCAGTTTTGGGCGCCGCACCTGCGCAAGGATATTTTGGCCCTGGAGGGAGTGCAGAGGAGGTTTACTAGGCTGATACCGGAGTTGAGGGGATTGAGCTATGAGGAGAGGCTGAATAAACTAGGCTTGTACTCGTTAGAGTTTAGAAGAATGAGGGGAGATCTCATTGAGACGTATAAGATGATGAATGGGATGGATAGGATAGAGGTGGAGAGACTCTTCCTGCTCAAAAAAGACAGTAGGACTAGGGGGCACAGCCTCAAGATAAAGGGGAGGCGGTTTAGAACGGAGTTGAGGAGGAACTTCTTCACTCAAAGGGTGGTGAATCTCTGGAATTCTCTGCCCGTTGAAGTGGTGGAGGCTGCCTCGCTAAATATTTTTAAGAAGCGGGTTGATGGGTTTTTGATAAGAGAAGGGATTAAGGGTTATGGGGAGAGGGCGGGAAAGTGGAACTGAGCCACGACAGATCAGTCATGATCTTATTGAATGGCGGGGCAGGCTCGAAGGGCTAGATGGCCTACTCCTGCTCCTATTTCTTATGTTCTTATTATCTCTTGAGGAAGTGTGCAGTCTAAACAAAGGTTATGTGCTGCAAAGTTTAGTTGGTTACTTCTTACACGTTTTGTGTTTTTAGGTGCTGTCTCAGCATTAAAATAGGCTTGGATGTCATTAGCATGAGCACGAAGAGCGTGTGGCTGAAGTGGCAGGGGGCTGGGAACTAGGCCAGCAAGTGAAATGACTGAGGAGGAGTTAGAGACTAACGCCAGTAACGCTAAGAGGGAGAACAGACGGGGAGAAGTTACTGAACAGCAGGAATGGTGGCCTGTATGACAGGAGTATGACAGGTAAGGTAGATGAACTTAGACCATGGATTAATACATGTAACTATGACATTGTTGCAATTACAGAGACTTGGTTGAGCAAGGGACAAAGCTGGCAGCTTAATGTTCCGGGATTTAGATATTTCAGGCGTGATAGAGAGGGATATAAAAAAATGGTGGGGGAATTGTGTCACTGATTAGGAAGAATAACAGCTGTGCTGAGGGAAGACACCTTGGAGAGATCATCCAGCGAGGCCATATGGATAGAGCTCAGGAATAGGAAAGGTGCAGTCACTTTGATGGGTCTATACTACAGGCCTCCCAATAGCCAGCTGGAAATAGAGAAATAGATAGGTTGACAGATTATGGAAAAATGTAAAAACAACAGGGGTGTTGCAGTGGGTGATTTAACCTTCCCCTATACTGATGAGAACTCCCTTAGTGCCCAGGGCTTGGATGGGGGCAATTTGTTAGGTACATCCAGAAGGGTTTCCTGTAGCAACATGTAAATAGTCCAATTAGGACAGGGGCCATAATAGACTTGGTATTGGGAATGGGCCTGGCCATGTGATCGAAGTTTCAGTGAGGGAGTATTTTGGGAACAGTGACCATAATTCTGTAAGTTTTAAGTTACTTATGGATAAAGATAAGAGTAGTCCTCGGGTGAAAGTAATAAACTGAGGAAGGCTAACTACAACAATATTAGGCAGGAACTGGGGAATAGAAATTGGGGGCAGCTGTTTGAGAGTAAATCCACGTCTCGCATGTGTGAATCTTTTAAAGACCTGTGAAATTAAGGATAAGGATGGCAAGATTTGGGATCTTTGGATGATAAAAGAAATTGTGAGCTTATTCAAAAAGAAAAAGTAAGATTTAGAAAATTGAAGACAGACAGAGTCCAAAAAGAATAAAAAGAAAGCAGGGAAGAACTTAAACAAAGAGTTAGGAGGGCTAAAAGGGACCATGAAATGTTCTTGGCAAACAGGATTAAGGAAAATCTCTATGGGAGGGATGGGTATTGATATTCTAGGGAATGTCGATTATAAAAAAGATGTTCAGTTTTTTGAAAAGCGTTAAGGTAGGTGAGTCCCTAGGACCTGATGGGATCTATCTCAGAATACTGGGGGAGGTGAGGGAGGATATTGCTAGGACTTTGAGTGAAATCTTTGTACCCTTTTTAGTTACAGGAGAGGTCCCAGAGGAGTGGAGTATAGTCAGTGTTGGCCCTTTGTTTAAGAAGGGCAATAGGGATAATCCGGGAAATTACAGGCCAGCAACCCTTGCGTCAATGGTAGGGAAATTATTGGAGAAGATTCCTAGGGTCAGGATTTGCTCACATTTGGAAAATATGGACATATTAACAATAGGCAACATGGCTTTGTGCAGGGGAGGTCATTTCTCACAAACTTGATTGAGTTTTTTGAGGAAGTGACAAAGATGATTGATGAAGGCAGAGTGTTAGATGGACTTTCACAAGGGTTTTGATAAGGTCTTTCATGACAGGATGATACAAAAGGTGAATTCACATAGGATTTGTGGTGAGCTGGTAAGGTGGATCCAGAACTGGCTTGGTAATAGAAGACATAGAATAGCAGTGGGAGGATTTTTTTCTGACTGGAGGTGTGTAACCAATGGTGTTTCACAGGGATTGGTGCTGGGACCCCTGTTGTTTGTAATAGGTATAAATGGTTTGGAGGCGAATGTACATAAGAACATAAGAAATAGGAGCAGAAGTAGGCCATCTAGCCCTTCGAGCCTGCCCCGCCATTCAATAAGATCATGGCTGATCTGTCTTGGCTCAGTTCCACATTCCCGCCCTCTCCCCATAACCCTTAATCCCCTCGCTTATCAAAAACCCATCAACTCGCGTCTTAAAAATATTTAGCGAGGTAGCCTCCACCACTTCAACGGGCAGAGAATTCCAGAGATTCACCACCCTTTGAGTGAAGAAGTTCCTCCTAAACTCCGTTCTAAACCGCCCCCCCTTTATCTTGAGGCTGTGTCCCCTAGTCCTATTATCCTTTCTGAGCGGGAAGAGTCTCTCCACCTCTATGTAGGTGTGTAATTAGTAGGTTTGCAAACAACACAATGATTGGGGAGCTGTGGATAGTGAGAATGATTGGCAGAGAATACAGGTTGATATAGATAGGCTGTGGACTTGGGGGGGAGAAATGGCAGATGGGAATTTAATCTGGATCAATGCGAGGTGATGCATTTTGTAAGGTCTAATGCAGGAGGGAAGTATACTGCAAATGGCAGAACCCTTACAAGCATGAACATAGAGAGATCTAGGCATGGGCGTCCACAGTTCCCAGAAAGCGGCTTTGCAAGTGAAAAGGTGGCCAAAAATTTGATTTGATTTATTATTGTCACACGGATTAGTGTACAGTGTTTCTTGCACGCTATACAGATAAAGCATACCGTTCATAGCAAAGGAAAGGAGAGAGTGCAGAATATAATTTATAGTTATAGCTAGGGTGTAGAGAAAGATCAACTTAGTGCGACGTAAGTCCAATCAAAATTCTGATGGTAGCAAGAAAGAAGCTGTTCTTGAGTCAGTTGGTATGTGACCTAAGACTTTGTATCTTTTTTCTGGCAGAAGAAGGTGGAAGAGAGTATGTCAGGGCTGCGTGGGGTCCTTAATTATGTTGGCTGCTTTTCCGAGGCAGCGGGAAGTATAAACAGAGTCAGTGGGTGGGAGACCGGAGATGGATTGGGCTACATTCACAACCTTTTGTAGTTTCCTGCGGTCTTGGGCAGAATAGGAGCCATACTAAGCTGTGTTACAACCAGAATGAATGCTTTCTATGGTACATCTGTAAAAGTTGGTGAGAGTTGTAGCTTTCATGTCAAATTTCCTTAGTCTTCTGAGAAAGTATGTTGGTGGGCATTCTTAACTATAGTGTCGGCATGGGGGGACAGGACAGCTTTTTGGTGATCTGGATACCTAAAAACTTTAGGCTCTCAACCATTTCTACTTCACCCCCATTGACGTAGACAGGATCATGTTCTCCAGTATGCTTCCAGAAGTTGAAGACAATCTCCTTCGAAGAAGGCTTGCCTTCATCGGTCTGGGCATAGAGTATAAAAATTGGCAAGTCATGATGCAGCTGTACAGAGCTTTGGTTAGACCACATTTGGAATATTGTGAAGTTCTGGTTACAACACTAACAGAAGGATTTGGAGACTTTGGAGAGGGTACAGAAAAGGTTTATCAGGATGTTGCTTGGTTTGGAGAGGGTAAGCTATGAGGAGAGCTTGGACAAACTTGTTTTCACTTGAATGTAGAAGACTGAGGGATGACCTGATAGAAGTTTACAAAATTATGAGAGGCATGGATAAAATGGATAGTCAGAATCTTTTTCCCAGGGTAGAAATGCCAATTGCTAGGGATATAGGTTTCAGGCAAAAGGGGAAAAGTTTAAAGGAGATGTGAGAAGCAAGTTTTTTTTTCACACAGAAAGTGGTAAGTGCCTGGAATGCACTGCCAGAGATGGTGGTAAAAGCAGCTACAATAGCAGTACTTAAGAAGCGACTTGACAGATCCGTGAATAGTTGAGTGGGTGAATAAGCATAGAACTGCCAGGGCTTGACATTCAGGAGGCAGTGGGTGGGGGACATAGTTTGGCATGGGGCATGAGGCAAATCTTTTGAACGTGCCTTTCTGCAGGCTCCCTCCTGCAGACAATGGTTCACAGTACCTCTGAGATGCTATGGGCCACGACTCTTTGAAATGCTGACGAGACTTCATAAAAATTGTGGAAGATGAGGACATACCTATGTTGTCAAGTTGGGAGTGCTTGGTGAGGGCTCATGACCTGAACCAGCCTGCACCATCTTCACTCCTCCATGGCATCTTCTTGACCCCATAACCTTTATAATTACTTGGAATGTCAATCAAACTGTGAATTTACGTGTGCCAATGAAAGGTTGTGGAATTATTCATGCAGTACTAATCCCATATAGTCAGGTTATTTATGAAGGTCCACCTTCTCAATCTCATCCACCACCTGAGGTGTGATAATCCTCAAGTTAAATCACCACCATTCACAGCCTATGATCATCTGGGACAATGGTGACTTTACCTTATCTTTACTAATCCTATAATAATAACTCCCAGGCATATAAGTGAAATAGAAAGCAGCCATAGCAGGCTGATTATTTTTTAAAAAATAAAGGTCTTGGGGATTTAAATGCTTTTACAGTTTAATAGTTCAATGCATTTATCCATTTTTACACCCATTCATATCTACTTTTAAATCTCCCAAGGTGCACTTGATCTGTCCAAAAGGTGAACCTGGACCTGTTCAGTAGGGTTCCTATTTCTCCAAATGATTTCAGCAGTTATACGCCTTTCCTTAAATGTCTAAAGCACAGAAGTTGTCATTTGCACATCCCACAACAGAAAACTTCATCTGTTTGAGGCCAGCTGCAGTTTTACCTGTGCAGCTGCCTCCATGAACCATTGAAGTGCAAACAATGAGCTTCTCCCGTTCTTCCCTCTGGCACAAATAAAGTGCTGGGTTTGGGGACAGGACTTATAGAATCGGGGCTCTCTTGCCATTTTGGCTAAGTTAGTCACTCCTTCCATCCCATTGAAAATTTAGTACTGGAAGTCAAATTTCCTCTGCCCTTTTCTTTTACACCATCAGACTCTATACCTCCAAACTATCCACAGCACACACACAACCTCCTCCCCCCATACCTGATAGTTTACATGTGACACCTGCTGGAAATAGAACTTTGAGAATTCAGTCTCCAATTTCTTTTAGTGCTTTTGGGTGAAAAGCAAAGGTCAGAAATTTTCACATGAGAGACAAATTACTTGCTACTGTAAGGTGGGAAACCTTATGAACAAGTTGTATTTATATAGCTGCCCAAACACTCAAAAATTTAGCCTTTATATATTCATCTTGTCCTCAGTTTTTTCTCATTTATGCCAGTAGAAATGTTATGTTGACAGATTTTGTTCACCTGATTATGTCATAGCAAATCATGATCTAAGGTTTTTACACATATATCCTCACTTGGTAATCAATGGTGATGAGCAGCCAGAATTCTGGCTAACTCAAGAACAGCTTCTTCCCTTGTGCCATCAGATTTTTAAATGGGCTACTATAGATCTTTCTCTATACCCTATCTGTGGCTGCAACACTATATTCTCGCCTTTCCCTCTCTCCTAAGTACTCTATACAGACAAAACATATCACTCATAGTGTGCAAAAAACAATACTTTTCACTGCATCCCAATACATGTGACAATAATAAACCAAAAGTTTCAAACTTCACCTTTCCCCTTCCCTACTCAAGACACCGTGAGAGATTAATTAACTCATCCAATATCAGAACTGAATCCTGGTACCTTTATATAGGATCAGGTATAGACCATTCAGCTCCTTGTGCCTATTCGATCATTTAATTGGATCAGGCCTGACCTATTCTGCAACTATATTTACCATTTCAGATTTGTTGATAGAATTGGCTAATAATAAAAAAATCACTCTCAATCTTGAAGATTTGAACTGATCCAGCTATTTGTGGGAGCAAGTTCCATGTTTCTACTTTTTTGTATAAGTAAGCACTTTCTGATTTCACTCTTAAATGGCCTAACTGTAATTTTAAAATTATGACCCATTGATTTGGATCTCCAACCAGAGGAACTAGTCCCTTGGTCCATAAGGCAAAGTCCCTCATCAGGCTGTTTGCAACATACTTGCATTTGTTTACGGCCACACTAATTCAACAGTACACAATCTTACAACCAAATTTATGAGATTCATTTTTTTCCAAAGAAATTCCCCTCAAAATTCAAATTGAGATTCTGTAATGTTAATCTTTCGGTAAGTGAGTTATTTGTTGTAATAAACTGACTTTAACACTGATACTGCGTCTAAAGTTTTTCAAAGGAACCTTGTGCACTTTTAGTGACACAACTGACAGAACTAACCGTTTTTGTAATGTGGTCAGGTTTCTCTGTAAAAGCTCAGTTGTTGCGGAGGTTTTTTTTTACATTTCCTGAACCACCACTTCCTTCCTTATATATCTTAAAACAAATTTTAAAGCAGTGTTTAACGGAAATTCATTTTTTTCCTGCTACTACCAGCGTGTTTCCTTAGTAGCCCAGGTTATGATGAACCATTTTAGGAATCAATTGAACTAGTTTTTAGATTGAACTGCCTTCTATTGAAAATGGAATCAATAAGATTGGGTGAAACTTAGAATTTTTTTCTCAAGCAACCACAGTGCAGTGGGTTTTGATATTTTTTGAATCAAACATGGTGGCTCCTCTGGGTACATACAGAGGTGTGGGTACATATGATTCTATTAGACATGTGCTGTATGTGGCCCCTTGTTTTGCAACTGACATCTGTATGTGGCAGAGCTGCCACAGCAGCTGCAAGTGTGAAACCATGGGGCCTGCAGCAGTTCCACATGATTCGACACGAAACAGGCAGTCAAAATGGAAGTGAGCCGCTTTGAAAAGTTTTCTAAAACTTTCCATTCACGCCATAACCAAAATTATTCTTCAGCTGTAGAAATATAATCTCTTAATCGTCTATTCCGCTGTTTCTCTTCCTCTCTTTCTCACTTACGCACACAGACATTTTCTTTACTGCTTTTAATCATGTCTCCTAAGCTTTGGAGTTGTAAACTGACTTTAATTTTGTAAGTTAAATTTCATTTCATGAACAGCGTTGCTAATAGTACGATACCTCAAAGGAAACAGAAGATGAAATTCTGCAGCTTTTATTACAAGCATTGCTTGATGCAGCAGATGCAAATTTTATACAGTAAAGGACTTAGTTGTACAACTGAAATGCAAAATACGGGCAATGTTTTTAAGGCTGCATCTATACTGCATACATATTCAGGTTTGGAAGATAATGTCTGGTTTATAACCCTGTGTTATCCTGCCAGTTGCACCTTGCATTGAATTTTGCAGTACCAAGCTATTTGCAAACTGCCTGCATGCATGTGCAGAGTAACACTTGCTCATTTTTCAATCTGAGGCAAAGCAGGCAGCAATGTCAGCCCTTGCTAATATGAAAATGGACCATATGGGCACTCTCAATATGCTGAGATTACGTTTCTTTGGAACTGGAAGAGTCTTATTGGACTCAAAATTTTCTGTCTCCACAGATGCTGCCAGACATGCTGAGGTTTTCCAGCATTTTCTGTTTTTGTTTCACACCGCCAGCAGTATTTTGCCTTCATCAGTGTTATATTTGATACAGTTTATAATGATGAAATGAAGATATCTAACTTCTGTTTCTTTGCTTATAACTTGGATTTGATACTTACAAAAGAACATTTGAATTCCATAACTTAATTGCTAGTGGAGATTAAGCTATAAAGGAATATTTTAAACTTGCGTTGACATGAACTGTACTAGAAGCGGTAACTTGCAATTTGATTCCGGTCAGCAGAAGGAGAACAATATGGAGCCTGCTTTTAAACACATGATTACTACACAGCCATCCAAGGCCTTAAGAAATCTGACCTCCAGTAAGGAAGGGAAGGTGTGTTGAAACAATTAGTGTTGCAAAATTCAGGATACATTTAACAATTGCTGTGGGCAAGACTTTTCCCATGGGCTTCAGTGTCCTGATGGCAGGATCACATGAGGATCAGAAGCTCGTGCTGTGTGGGGACTAGTCACCTGCGATTTTGGCCAATTAATGGCCTTAAGGCTGGCTCCCTGTACCTAATAGGAGGCCTTCCAACTTAAAGCACATAATGATGTCCTTACAGGCAAATGAGGGAGAGGGCACCCCCAGATGGATGCATACTTTCTCCAAGTTTTGAAACTTAAAATAAACCAAAATGGCCTTTGCAGCTTTGCTACCATTGTAGGGGTGGGGGAGCCCCTCCACAGGGTAGCACTGCAACTGAAACTAGGCTGTAGGCCTTCTTGAAGTGCTACATGCAGCCTAAAACATGGAAGCCTCAACAATAGGTCTTTAATTAGTGTAATAAGTTACCCATTGCTTGTGGGTGGGTAGCCAGATGCATTCTCATCCTGGAAATGGCCCGGAGGCAGAATGAAGTGAGAGAGAACACTGGCTGGCAGTGTGAAATACCACCTCCTACCTCTGTGGCTGCTCCTTTGGGCATAAATCCTTCAGTTCCTTATTGCTTATGTTTATTTGAAACAAAACTGTTGCCCTTGGGTGCCAAAAACTTCCAGTTTTGTTTGAAGTCTCAGGTTGATTTGGTGCTTATATTCACATGTAATAGTTTGGGCAGTGGCAATTGGCAGATAAATGTGGCAAAAAAAAGTTGCAATGATTTTCTTTAACTTCTTGCCGAAGAATTGCAGACTTTTGTTGTGTTGTTTTTTATTTATTTAAAATGTATTAGTTCACAAGTAGACTTACATTAACACTGCAATGAAGTTACTGTGAAAATCCACTCCAGCGCCTGTTCGGGTACACTGAGGGAGAATTTAGCATGGCCAATGCATCTAACCAGCTTGTCTTTCAGACTGTGGGAGGAAACTGGAGCATCTGGAGGAGACCCACGTTCAACTGTATTCAAAAATTTGAAACTTATTCATAAAGTTTAACATTCACGTTCAGTGGAGCAAAGCATATCTGAACAAATCCATATCGTAGATCAAAGATTACTTTTAAATATAATATGATTTAGTATGGAATGTGAAACAGTGACTGCAGTCAAGATTTCATCAATGAGTTTATTACATCAGAGCTCATATTTTAATTCCCAATGGTAGTGGGTATGCTGGAGCTTAAATTGAAATGGTGTCATGTGTCTCCTACATATGTTAACATCTGATTTTCCGTATTGTAGAACGTGGGAGAGGATTTTATTCACTGCATTCGAGTGAGGATTCTAATGCATCTAAATCTTTAAAGAGTGCAAGTTAAAGTATTGGTCGTTTATTGTAAGGACAGAGCCCTATGATCACGAATGGTATTAAAAACATCCTTAAAGTCGCACAAAATGCTTAAAAGCATACTTAAAAAAAATTAAAATCAATTTTAAAAAACATCGTCTAAACACTTGTCTGTTAAAAGGAGAGTGATTGCCCTTATCATCAAGGCAACGTTTGACCAAGTGTGGCATCAAGTAGCCCTTGCAAAATTGAAGTCATTGGAAAGCAGAGGAAACTCTCCATTGGTTGGAGCCATGACTAGCATAAAGGAAGGTGGTTGTCGGAGATCAATAATCCCAGTTCCCGAACATCATTGCAGGGGTTCCTCAGAGTCCTAGGTCCAACCGCTGCTTCATCAATGACCCTTCCCTCCACCAAAGGTCAAAAGTAGGGATGCTTGCTGATGAACTGTACAATATTCAGCACCATTCACAACTCACATACTGAAGCGGTTTGTGTCCATAAGTAACACAATCCAGGCAACATTCAGACTTGGACTGATAAGTGGCAAATAACAGTTGTGCCATGTAAAGGTCAGGCAATAACCATTTCCAACAAGATCAACAAGACAGAATCTAACCATTTTTCTTTGACATTCAATGGCATTACCATCACTGAACCCCATCCTCCACAATCTGGTTCGAATCCTGCCTTGGCAGATGGTGGATTTGAATTCAATAAAAATCATCTAAGTATTAAATAACTATTGTTGATTGTCAGAAAAGTGCATCTGGTTTACTAATGTCCTTTAGGGAAGGAAATCTGCTGTCCTTACTGGTCTGGCTTACATATGACTCTAGAGCCACAGCAACGTGGTTGACTTTCAACTGCCCTCTGAAATGGCCTAGCAAGCTATTGAGCTAAGGGCAATTAGGGGTGGGTAATAAATCCTGGCCAAGTCTCATGAACGAATAAATAAAAAAAAAATCAACAGGCTGGGTGTCACCATTGACCAGAAGCTGAACTGGACCAGTCATGTAAATACTGTGGCTACAAGAGCAGATCAGAGACTGTGAATTCTGCAGCGAATAACTTTCCCCCTGACTCCCCAAAGCCCGTCAACAAGGCACAAGTCAGGAGTGTGATGGAATACTCTCCACTTGCCTGGTTGAAGTGTAGCTTCAGCAACATTCAAGAAGCTCAGTGTCATCCAGGATAAAGCAGCCCATTTGATTGGCATTGCATCCGTCATGTTAAATGTTCACTCCCGCCACCACTGATACAAAATCAGTATGCACCATTTAAGCATTGTAGCAACTCACCAAGGCTCCTAATGCAACACCTTCCAAACATGTGATCTCTACCACCTAGAAGGACCTGGACTCCAGATGCATGGGAATACCACTACTTGCAACTTCCAAGTCACACACCATTTTGACTTGGAAATATATCACTGTTTTTTCACTGTCATTGGGTAAAAATCCTGGCACTCCCTCCTTAATAGTGTCATGGGTGTACCTACACCACATGGACTGCAGCAGCTCAAGAAAGCAGCTCATCATCACCTTCTCAAGAATGATTGATATTGGGTAGTAAATGCTGGCCTAGGCAGCGAAGCCCACATCCTGCAAAAGAATAAGAAAAATGTTCTGCAGGCTTGGGTTTTCCCCATGGTCCTCGTCTCCTCTGAGGCATCTCCTGCAAAAGCTGACGACTCCTTTGTAACTGTGGAGATGGGAGGTGGTGCGATAAGGTCTGGAATGCCACTCCCACAGTGGAACCAGAAAGGTTGGGAATGCTGTGTGCTAGATTACTACCTGCACCCTGATCACATTCTAGCAAAAGTTGCTGGAGATGGGAATGAAGTAGGGAATTGTGGAATTGGGTCCTGTGCACCACTTTTAAAAGCTCTTCAGCTCCTGTTCCAACATGGGTGGAGGCATGAAAAGTTGGCCTGAAGAATCTGATCACTTTGTGCACAGGTTTCTGTTTCTACATTCAGATTGTATGGGTAGAATGCTAAACTGTAAAAAAAAAGACAGTGTAAAATTGCTGTTTGCATGCATAATTTTTAGAAGTCTGCAGGTGCAGTAACGGAGGCTGCCAGAGGAAATTATTACTTTCTTCTGTGAAAATGTTCAGATCACTTTATCAGGTTCGCCTATACAGCTCAACAATGTAGAATAATAACAGCATTTTCTATTAATAAAGCTGAATCTATATTCAAAGGGGAAAAAAAAAAGCAGAGTTCCAAGGTGATATTTAAAGTATCACAAATGATCAGATTCTTTCTGCTGTGGCATTTTCAATCCCCTGGGAGATGAAGTAATTGCTAGCACATGGTGAGAGATTTTCTGTAATTGTGCACTAAGCTCAAATGGTTGGATAGCAAAGAATTCTACACATTAAGTACAGAGACAGGACAATCCCATTCACTGTTTGACCCGTCTGGACAACAATCACTGTAAGCTGTTCAGTGTAAATAAAAGTATAACAGTTTGCAACCTCATGGACACCATTACTTGATAAGGAAATACGATCGAAAATCGAAGGCGAGGCAGTGAATTTTCAGGGTAGATTTTCGTGTCACCATTTGCATCGTGCGGGTGACAGATATTGTGAGCACACAACCTGCCTGATGGAAACAGTTAAAAGCACAACCAAAGTTCATGACCAGTCCTCATGACCATATGGTCAGGGAGCAGCTTTTGGAGCATTTGGAGCATTGGGGTTGGAGATCATGTCCACTCTGAAGCACAGATACTTTTGGTATTTTCATAGAGGAGAGACAATTTTGGAGAAGTATGAAAGATCAGAACCATGGAATCATAGTATGATTACAGCAAAGAAGGAGGCCATTAAGCCCAATGTGCCTGTGCTGGCTCTATGTAAAAGCTATATGCCTACTTTCACTACCCCCCTCCCCTGCCACATTTTCCCCGTAGTCCTGCAATTCTTTTCCCTTCAGAAGCTTATCCAAATCCCTTTCAAAGCCACAAATGAATCTGCTGCCACCACATTCTCAGGCAGATCATAACCCCTCATTGTGGAAAAAAAAAGGGTTCTCTCACATTGCCTCTGGTTCTTTTGCCAATCACTTTAATTCAGTATCCTCCGGCTCTCAATCCTTCCACGACTGGAATTTCTCCTGATCTATTTTGTCCAGATTGCTCATGATTTTGAACACTACTCTCAATCTCCTCTCAGCCTTTTCTCCACCAAGAGAATCAGCTCCATCTTTGCCAATCTCTCCAGATAACTGAAGTCTCTCAACCCCGGAATTATTTTTCACCTTTCCAATGCCTAACACTTCCTAAATTGTGCTGCCCAGAATTAGACACAATACTCCAGTTAAGGCCAAAATAGTGTTTTCTAAAGGTTCACCATAATTTCCTCGGTTTTCTACTTTATACTGCTTATCAGAAAGCCCAGGATCCTGAATGCCTTATTAACAACTTTCTTAAACTGCCCTGCCATCTTCAATAATTTGTACATTAATCCTTTAGTTTATGTTCCTTTTCCTACCAACATGTATCACTTCTCACTTCAATGCAGTAAATTCCATCTGCCACACCTCTGCCCATCCCACCAGCTTGTCCATGTCCAACTGAAGTCTATCTCTATCTGTTTAACAGTACACAATGCTTTCAAATTTTCTGTCAGCTGCAGAATTTGGAATTAAGTCTAGGTCACGAATATATTTAGGGAAAGCAATGGTCAAAATATTGACCACTGGGGACCCCACGACTTCCTCCAGTACAAAAAACAACTGTTTACCACAACTCCTGTCACCTTGCCAACCTCATATTCAAGTTGCTACTGTCCCTTTTAGTTCAACTTTGTTAGGTGGAGAATGTGGATATATTATCCCCTACCCCGATCCTACAACAAAAATTTTAAATTTTTCTTTTAAACTTTTTTTGAATGACATGCTCAAAATGTACTTTCTTGTTGCATTTAAATATTCTTAACTTCGAACTATTGCACTAAGAATTAGTGGGTGCAGCAGGATCCAGGTACAAAACAGAGTTAACAAGCTTTATTTTGATGGTGCTGTCTTTCACACCATTTTAAAGTAAACTTTATTATTTATTTATTAGTCACAAGTAAGGCTTACATTAACACTGCAATGAAGTTCTGTGAAATTCCTCGAGTCGCCACATTCCAGCACCTGTTTGGGCCACTGCACCTAACCTGCACGTCTTTCAGACTGTGAGAGGAAACAGGAGCACCCAGGGGAAACCCACACAGACACAAGGAGAACATGCAGATTCCACACAGACAGCGACCCAAACCGGGAGTCGTACCCACGTCCTTGGCGCTGTGAGGCAGCTGTGCTCGGGTAGGACAATATTGAGCTATCCCTGGGGTACCTACCTAAAATAAGCATTAGATCTCTGGAATAAGTTAATGAGGAGTTTAACCCCTGTTTCAGGTCCTATCCTGGGAATTGGTCAGTGACAAGTGGAGAACGTGCCAGACAGGTTTTGGGGTTCTTCAATGGCCTCGTTAATATCTCTTAAAGAGACCAATGGGCTACATCAATAAAAGGATCAGCTTAATTTGTAAACATCTGCATGTGGAGCCCAAATAAAGGAGTATACCTGTTGGCACCACAGCACTATAGTGGATTGCTGCCAGCTAATCTTTAGTTTCTTCTTGTGGATTTTAAGTTCTGTATTTTATATTAAAGAATTCTTCTCCAATGCAGGGGACTAATTTTATTATTTTCATTATCCCTTCCCTTTTACCTCATTAATCAGGACTTTGAGGCCAAACATTTGAAGTTGCAGAAATTGGTAAAATGAAGAGGTTCAGAACCCATTTAAGTAATTTATGACTTAGGTATGAATAAATTTAAACATTGAACTAAGAGCCTACAGTGGGGAACCTTGGGGATGTAAAGTATATTTGATCACTGAAATGCCTGAGTAAAGTAACTGATGAACTGCAGCCCAGACTTTTACTATAACAGAGAACCTTTCTGCTTTGACAAAAAATTGGGGAGATAGCCAAAAATGGTATACACTATTTTCACGTTGGTGGAACTGGAATAAGACAGGGATTCACACATGCTCATTTATGAAAGCAACTTTTTCCGATGAAAACTGGACATTCTAATTGTCAGCTGCCTTCACTGTATGTGCAGATTAAAACAGGTGAGGGCTGATCCCAACGTGGTGGATTTATTTGTATGTCCAGGGTATCACTTTGGGTTTGTCGTGGGACACCTTTGGGAGAAGTAACACACTTCATGGGGCATCCTTTGGGATAGGTAAGGCACTCTTTGGGATTATTAAAAATAAACATGATTGAGTGTGAAAAGTGCATCAACTCATTGGAATTGTCACAGCTATTAAAGAACTGTCAGGCTGTCAAGGAACTATCAAAACTCATTGGAACTGTCGATGGATTTAACTCTGCTGGGCTTTAAATTAAAAGCAAGTCTAGAGTTCAAAAAAATCAGTGATTAATGTTTCAACATGTCTTGAAATCAGTCTGTGGGATATCATTATAGGATTCATGCTATAATGACTAATTTTACAAATGACTATTATCAAATTGGGGTGATTGTTAAGTGAGTAGTTTGACTGACAGCTCCAAGCAGTTATGGATTAGAAATGCTTGTTTTCATAAGAGATCAGTTGAAGGAATTTCTACATATTGAATGGATTTTTTTTATCAATTGGAGTGTTTTCTTTGTTTAAAATAGAGACATCATCAATAGACAAAACATTATGTCAGCATGGCATCTGAGGTTTGTCTTTGATAGATGCCAGGTGAGTTGGCATGAAGAAGGTAAATGGCAAAAATTGTTGGATGAAATGGCAAAAATTGTTGGATGGGGACATGAATTGGTATTAAGTTGGCATATAGGCTATAAAGTGCCATGGGGATGTGGGAACCATCAGGGGTATGAGGGCCATGGAGTGGTGGTGCTGTGACATTGGTTAGGATGGTTGGAGCATGGGATATGTTTGGAAGGGTGGGGTGTGGGGTGAGGGATGGAGGACATATTTTTGTTTTAACAATGTTTTGTTAAGTTTAACTAAGTGCCAGAGCTCAGAGGCACTCCAGCCTGCCTCTGCACTTGTTCTAGGTGTGGTGGGCCTGACATCTAAATTAGCCCTCCCCTCTATAATGGAAAAAGGAACTATGGGCTGCCATTGTCAAAGGCCTAGTTTGCAGAGCTGGGAATTCTCCCATCTCTGCAAACCTGGCCCAAGAGAGAAAATCTGGGCCTGCATCTTATTTCTAGGTCTAGTTAAGGTATGTAGGTCAATAAATGTTTCTCTGTTGAATTATTTTCTTTCTTTACAGTTCTGGATTGGACACATATTGTAGCTAGGATTGGAGAGTTTCTTTTTTGGCTCAATTTGAAACTTTGATTCAAGGATTGCAAATTACCAGGCTTAGAGCTACCACTAGATGGGGACAATATTTGGATTCTTTCTTGTTAAGGCATCTAAATCAAAGCTAATTTTTAATTGGCTAATCTTCAGTTTCAAATAGCAATAGCCATTCTGTTCAATCAATCTGACACAAGTCTAACTGCAATTATAGTATGTTTATTGCAAGGACTATTTTTCCCCCCAACTTTTTTTCATTCTGACTCTTCCTGGAGTATGCTTCCAGTAGATAGTTTGTCAACAGGCCAAGCGGTGACAGTGGCATTTCATCTGAGACTCATTCTGTCTTGTGAAGCTATGACCTTGACTAATCTAACTGTTCTTAAAAAAATCAACAGGTTCATTTTGGGAAGAAATAGAACATTGTTGCACCTATTTTTGGATGAGGCATCAACATTCAGGATGCAGGTTGCAATTTCCTCTGCCTAATATCCCCTGGAAATGTACAAGCCACCAAATTGGAAGCTAGCAATTTCCAGCATCTCTGCTGGATGAAATACGCATTTCATACCTTATATATGTAAATCAGTTTGGTAAGAGTGGCCATAGACCCTGATGCAAAGCTGATCATGAAATTGACAGGATCATAGAATCCCTAAAGTGCAGAAGGAGACCATTTAGCCCATCAAGCCTGCACCAACAACAACCCACCTGGGCCCTATCCCCACAACCATGTATTTACCCTGCTAGTCCCCCTGACACGAAGGGGCAATTTAGCATGGCTATTCCACCTAACCAACACATCTCTAGAATTTGGGAGGAAACTGGAGCACTCAGAGGACACCCATGCAGACTGGGGAGAACATGCAAACTCCACACAGACAGTGACCCAAGGCCAGAATGAAGACTGTGAAACCATGGTCATTTGTTGTAAAAATAAGGCTGCACAGTGCTTAGCACTGCTGCCTCACAGCGTCAGGGATGCGGGTTCGATTCCCGGCTTGACTCCGGGTGCCCTGGTTTCCTCCCACAGTCTGAAAAATGTGCGGGTTAGGTGCATTGACCCAAACAGGCGCCGGAGTGTGGCGACTCGGGGAAATTCACAATAACTTCATTGCAGTGTTAATGTAAGCCTTGCTGGTGACTAATAAATAAACTTTAACTTTAAAAAATCCATCTGGTTCACTAATGACCTTACCTGGTCTGGCTGACATGTGACTCCAGACCCATAGCAACGTAGTTGATGGTTAACTCCAGGGATAGCAACAAATACTAGCTCACATCCCATGAAAAAAAGTAAACCATATCGTCAATACCTTTTCTAAGTCACCACATGTTAATCAACTTAAAAACAGAGAACGCAATTTTCTCTCCCTTAAACAGGATATTACATTTCTTTTTAAATTGTGGTTATCATTCAAAAAAATTAGACAAGAAGGAAGTTTGGACAAGAAGGATCTATTTTGAAGAACACAGTTAAACTGCAGGTCAGAAATAGTTGTAAACAACTGCAGCACCAATCCTACAGCATTGTCTGTGCAGAATACACAAAGGAAAATACTCAAAATCTCCCAGTATTTAAACACAGAGTATGATTTTCTATTTTTTCAAAGCAAAAAAAACTACCATTTTCATTTTGGAGAATCATTTAGGATAACAGTTGGTTTAGGTTTCTGAAATGGAAGGAAACTCTGAAGCTCAGGGCAGGATATGCTGACACATGTACTCAAGGTATGGCGATTGTGGCTCCTTCACAATATCATTAAGTTTAGGCTGATCGTGGAGAGATTTAATAGAAGTGTTCAAAATTGTGAAGGATTTTGGTAGAGTAATTAAGGGTAAACTGTTTCCACTTCACAGGAAGTTCCATAACCAGAGAATATAGATTTAAGGTAATTGGCCGAAGAGCCAGAGGAAAGATGAGTTTTTTTTTAAACACAGTGAGTTGTTATGATCCCGAAGCACTCTGCCTCTAAGAGGGTTGGAAGCAGATTGAGTAATAACTTTCGCAATTACATTGAATGAATAATTGAAAAATGTTCAAGTATATGGACAAAAGGGAGGAAAAAGCCCTTGTAATTGGATAGCTGTTTCCAGGCACAAAGTGCCATAGTGGGTAGAATCTGCCCAAAGTGTAATTTCTGGTTGAAATTTGGTGCAATTCCTGCCAGTGCTACAGCGCATTCTGGATCACAATCTTTAGGCACTTTGAAATATTTTTTTCCCATAAGAAAATCAGTATGTCTGAGGCGCAAAGCATCTGATTCACCTGTCACAGGGAGGTGTTGGGGATGGCGGGGGTGGGGGGGGGGGATGGTGTTCATCTGAGCACTTCATTCAAGGGGGTGTTGCATTTAAATGGCTCTACAGCATGCTCTCATTCAAGCCACGAGGATAGCAGCTAGAAGACCAGCTCCCAGACTCTCGGAGGACCCCTCACTCAAATACTCGGTGCCATGGAGGACAGGTACATATGGGTGCTATCTAGGTCACCACGGAAAGGAGGAAGAATAGTATGTTATTTGCAGTCAAACCTTTAATTGCAGTAACCATGGCAATCAACTCAAAAATGTATTGATTGCACCTATTCGAAGTAAACTTCATGAATTCTGTCCTCCATGTCAGGTGAATGCTGAAGTGGATGTGACTAAAGTGGCATACTTGCACATAACATCTGGTTCTACCCAAATTTAAACATCTGGTATGGTACAAAGGCCATTACTAACATTGATGATAATTCCCCAGTGTGTTAGGCCAGTCCCAAGGGTTGCAAGAACCTTCAAGGGATGCGCATTGTAGTGCAAATATTGGAAATTGTACTTAATTGCTGAAAGAGAATTGAAAGTGTTTATGGAGAAAATACATCAGGCTATGTCTTTTATGGAAGATATGAGGTAAGTGTTCACAGCTGCAAAAAATCAATGGGTCATTTATTTGTGTAGTAATTGCTGGCACATGGTGAAAGATGGATATTTTTTGTGTGCTTTTATTTTGTTCTAAATGGATTAATTTTGGGGCAACAACTTGTTCAGATGAATTTCTTGTGAATATGCCCACTCAGCTTATAGCAGTTGCCTGCAATATTGGGAAAACACAACAAAAAAAAATTGTTGGCTGAAGTTTAACAACATTTACCTTGGATCATAGAAGGTTTAAGCTTCATTGATGTGCCATTTCCAATTAAAAGTCAGACAACATGTAAATCAAGTTATTTGCTCTGTGGTACACTGCCTGAATTTTATTACAATTTAGACTTATGTCATACTTGATGTAAACAACACCGTGTTCTAACTTTTATATCTGAAATCCGAGTTTTGTTACTGTCCATAGAATGCAGAAGGAGGCCATTTGGCCCATCAAGTCTGCACCAACCACAATCCCATCCAAACATATACCCATAACCCCATGCAATTACTCTAGCTAGTCCCCTGACACTGAGGGGCAACCTAAACTGCACATCTTTGGACTGTGGGAGGAAGCTGGAGCACTCTGAGAGATTCATGCGGACACAATGAGAATGTGCAAATTCCACACAGACAGTGACCCAAGCCAGGAATTAAACCCGTGTCCCTGGTGCTGTGAGGCAGCAGTGCTAACTGCTGTGCCACTGTTAATCAAATCCTTGAAGCCATGACAGTACTGTCCTGGGAAAGGTATTTCTGCCACTCAGACTCACATTAGAGCTATTGAACATAATCTATTCTGAGTTCTATTGTGATCTATTTTTCACTGAATTATATTTTCACAAATGCTTAGCATAATTGCAGATATAAAATCGTAGGGGCATAAAATGTGATACCATACTCTCTCACAATGCTGGCAAGGACAGTTGCATGAGTCTGATGTGTATTAGTTGTCAACTTTAACTATGGGAAGAACAGAGCATCAAACAGCCTTTCAGGTTAAGGAGACATGCATTCTGCACACTTTAGACCACTCTGTTCCAATGGGCGCCTTGCCCTAATAATTAACAGTTGAGCATGCATTCAGCTGCATGAAGAAACCCCTGTTACTGATGTTTAAAGTGCAAGTGTCCAACTTGCAGGTGCGGTGCTTTAGACTCACATTTGCTGTTTTAAATTTTGTGGTATGTTCTTGGAGGAGATGGCTTTCAGCAGGTTTCCCCCGCTCTGATTGTTGGGTCCCTCTACCAGGCACTGAGTGCCTTCAAATGAGAGATGCTCTCAGAAGCCCATAGTAATCCTCTTGGTTTCCTTTTCAGGCTCTGGTGTGGTGATTTCCCTGCCCACTACTGGTTGAATGCCAGCAGCTATTGATCGAGGCCCTAAAGTAGGCATTAATTGCCCACAACTGCCTCAATTTGTGTCCGAATGGGAAGGCCTTCAAGAGCCTTCCAGACCCTGACTTGATTGGGAAGCAGGAAGGTGACAAGGCCCCCCTTTTCCTGCATATCTAATGCATTATAATTTCCTCCATAACCCACTCTCTCTCTTGACCTCCCTACCTCTGTGTTTTAGAATTCCTGCCTCACCGTCTCAGCTGCCTCCTCTTCCTGTAAAGCTTTGCTGCAGACATCCTTCAACAATCTTTTGTCACTTCTATTATCTCCTCAGATTTTTGTCAGATTTTAATTCTGCATATTCTCTTGAGATATCATTCTATGCTAGGATTTTGTTTAGGAAATTCCAGAAGATTCTCAACTCTTTGAATATGCTTTCTTTCTTAAACTTGAAGAATGCATTTTGAATGATAACTAACATCTAGCTTTTAATTGGTTCTCGTGAATTTTTCAATCCATTTTTTTCCCTTTTTCGCTGTGCATCTCTCCATAGCCACTGCTTGTCCCACTCTGATTAATCCAACAGAGACTTTTGCTCCAGGGATAATTAGTGTTTCCACATGAGAAGTGTCACTTGGGGATTTGTTTCTAATTGGGTGCTCAGCAATTAGCTGCATAAATCAGCTCAGGAACATATTCTACCTGTTGACTTTCAGTTTTGTGGCTTTCATTTTAGGGGAGCTATATTTTAAGGAAAGAGGCTTGACTGTGGTGACAAGATGACTAGGATAATGCAAATGCTGTTTGCCAAGGTGCAGTTTATGTCCCAATTCCAGTTATTAAAATTGTATTCTTGACGCTATTTGTGTTTTTTGATTATTTGTCGGTGGCAGATGGGACTTGTGTGCATTATTGTCACACGAATTATCCTTTTTTAATACAAATAAGAGCTGTGGGCGTTTTGTTTTAAATTTTGGAACTGAGTAGGCCTTGCATCCAATTGGATTTGATTGTGAATTTATGCCAAGATTTTCTAGACTAAGGGCCCTGGGGTTGACCAAACCCACTTCAAACTTTTTTTTTGTTCAATGTGTATCGTAAATCTTGAATACATTATTGTTCCTGTTGATCATGCGACTGTGTCATGTAATTAGCATTGACTTCCCATCAGTGCTGCATTCATACATTCATATTTATTTTATCAGGCTATTCAGTAACTTACAAGAGTTAATAAGTAAACCAGTCTTCAATACCACTTCAAAATCAAAAATAATTACGTTAACAGTGCTGGAACACCTTGCCAACACACACATATTACTCCATTTTTGTTGCTTGGAGAGTGAATGTAGAGAATGTTAATGTATGTAGAAATTCCCAAGACATATATCTGATTGCCTTTCTTGGCAGGGGCATCAATGTTTTTCCCCAGATAATTACAAAACAGGACATCGCCACTCTTTTCCATATTTGACAAAGGGCATAAGGTCAGGGATAGTCAGATTTCCAGCAATTGTTTCCACTGTTTGTGTAACTGTAATTTACAGGATTAACCACACATAATTGCTGGTACCAGATGTAATACAAAGTTGATCTTATTGATTGAGAAACAAATATTAAGAGCTATCAATGTATTCATTAGGCTACACATCACGGCAACAATTATAGATATTTTGTGCTGCGAACAGAATGCACAAAGGTTGACTGAATATAAGTTTGAAAGTGTGAGAGATCAAAATAGACACAAATCCTTTTGGAAATGGAAGGTTGAGAAGTATTTGATATTTGCTGGTTTTCCCTTTGTTAAGGGAAACTTGCCATAAATCAATACCGCCTCTGATATTAGGTGCGGTATAATGTGGACTATGGTGGCAATAATAGAAAGACAGATTATTAGTTGAATGAGAGTAAATTGAGAGAGGTGGATACTTATTGAGACCTTAGAGTCCTCATACATCAGTCGCAGAAAGTAAGTGCGCAGATACAGCAGGCAGTAAAGAAGGTAAATGGTATGTTGGCCTTCATAGCGAGAGGATTTGAGTATAGGGATAGGGATGTTTTGCTGCAGGTATATAGGGGCATTGGTGAAGCTACGCCTGGAGTATTGTGTGCAGTTCTGGTGTCCTTGAGGAAGAATGTCTTTGCTATGAAGACAATACGGCAAAGGTTTACAAGGCTGATTCGTGGGATGGCAGGTCTGTCATATGAGGAAAGACTAAATTGGTTTGGATTATATTCAATGGAGTTTAGAAGAGTGAGAAGGGATCTCATAGAAACTTATAAAATTCTAACAGGATAAGACAGGGTAGATTCAGAAAGAATCATTGGTGGGGGAATCCAGAATGAGAGGTCATTGTTTGAGGATAAGGGGTAAACCTTTTAGAATTGAGGCGAGGGGAAGTTTCTTCACCCGGAGAATGGTGAATGTGTGGAATTCACTACCACAGAGTGTAGTTATGGTCAAAACATTGTCTGATTTCGAAAAAAAATTAGATACAGCTCTTAGGGATAAAGGGATCGAGGGATATGCGGGGAAGAGGGGATTGAGATATTGAATTCAATGATTAACCATGATCAAAATGAATAGTGGAGCTGGCTCAAAGGGCTGAATGGCCTACTTTTGCTTCTAATTTCTATTAGGGATGAAATTCTCGGAACTCGCCAGCAAGAATGGAGAACTGTGGTCAAAACTCCATTCGCTGCAGCGAGATCGGAAAATCCCAGCCATGGGCGAGATTGGAGGTCTCTGGAGTAGAATTAAGTTTTCTGTTTACTAAACAGCTAATCATTTTGGAGTAATGCCCCCAAATGTACAAAGCGGTGGCACAGTGATTAGTATTGCTGCCTCACAGTCCCGGGTTTGATTCCCAGCTTGGGTCACTGTCTGTGCAAAGTCTGCACATTCTCCTTGTGTCTGTGTGGATTTCCTATTTGGATAGGCTAAGTGAGTGGGCGAGGATCTGGCAGATGGAGTATAACGTTGGTAAGTGTGAGGTTATCTACTTTGGAAGGAATAATAGTAAAATGGACTATTATTTAAATGGTAAAAAATTATAACATGCTACTGTGCAGAGGGACCTGGGGGTCCTTGTGCATGAATCACAAAAACTCAGTCTGCAGGTGCAGCAGGTGATCAAGAAGGGGAATGGAATGTTGGCCTTTATAGCGAGGGGGATTGAATATAAAAGCAGGGAGGTTGTGCTGCAACTGTACGAGGTACTGGTGAGGCTGCACCTAGAGTACTGTGTACAATTTTGATCTCCTTATTTAATAAAGGATATATTAACTTTGGAGGGGGTGCAGAGAAGGTTCACCAGGTTGATTTCAGAGATGAGGGGGTTAGCTTATGAAGAGAGATTGAGTAGACTGGGCCTGTACTCATTGGAGTTTAGAAGGTTGAGGGGAGATCTTGTAGAGACATATAAGATAATGAAGGAGCTAGACAGGGTAGAAACAGTGAGGTTATTTCCACTTACAATGGAAACAAGAACTAGGGGGCATAGCCTCAAAATACAGGGGAGTCAATTCAGAACAGAGTTGAGGAGGAACTTCTTCTCCCTGAGGGTAGTGAATCTTTGGAATTCTCTGCCCAATGAAGCAGTAGAGGCTACCTCGTTAAATGTGTTTAAGTCACAGATAGATTTTTAACCAATAAGGGAATTAAGGGTTATGGGAAGCGGGTAGGTAAGTGGAACTGAACCCACCATCAGATCAGCCATGATCTTATTAAATGGCGGAGCAGGCACAAGGGGCTAGATGGCCTACTCCTGCTCCTATTTCTTATGTTCTCTCCTGATGCAGGAGAAGTGCTCTGAAAGCTTGTGATTCCAAATAAACCTGTTGGACTTTAACCTGGAGTTAGTTGACTTTTTATTGTGCATGTGCACAGTTAAACCTGAACATGTCTCTGAATTATCCTGCTGTTGGACAAGCTATGCCCCTCTGACTTGGCATTGAAAGCAATGTAAGGGTGTAATGCCCTGGTACTTATCTTTGAGTTATCGAATAAACATGGCAGAGAAGATAAGGGCTGGTGCTTTCTGATGCCTTCTGGAGTAAGTGAATCCATAATGGCAAAGGCCAGAATTTTCCAGCTCTTTACACCAGCGGGACCTTCAGTCTCATCAGTGTGAATGGAGATTTCAATTGCCTACCAGCCATGCAGTGGTTGTGGTAGTGGTAGTGGTTGTGGGGGATGGCTGGAAAATTCCCAACCTTGCCCCCCCTGCCCCACCAACTCCTCCTTTCGTGGTTTAGCATCTGTTTACATCCCTACCTTCTGTGAGGCACTTTGAGGTATGTTTTATGTTGAAGGTAAGTTGATGTCCTTGCTCCCAGGATGATCTTGTAATGATGGTTAGAACCAGATCCAGAGATTATAGCTTTTATATATTCATGGGATATGGGCATCACCGGCAAGGTCAGCATTTCTTGTCTCCATCCTCTGTGCCCTTAAGAATTGATGGTGGGCTTCCTTGAATGCAATTGAGTGGATTATTAAGCTACTTCAGAGGACAATTAAATCAGCCTAATTGCAGTGGGTCTGGAGTCACATTTGGGCCAGACCGGGTAAGGTCAGCACATTTGCTCCCATAAACAACAATCTAATGGTTTAAGGGTCACCATCACTGAAATAGCTTTTTACTCTGTTTATTTAGTTAATTGAGTTGAAGTTAAAGTCTTGCCTCTGGAGCATTATTCCGAGTCCCTGAATTCCTAGTCCAATAAAGTAACCACTATGCTATTGGATAGAGGATTGGTTGTCAAATAGGAGGCAGAGAGTGGGGGTCAATGGGTGCTATTCGGATTGGCGGTTGGTGACTAGTGGGGTGCCCCAGGGGTCGGTGCTGGGGCCTCAGCTATTTACCATTTATATAGATGATCTGGAGGAGGGAACCGAGTGCAGGGTGTCGAAATTTGCTGATGACACCAAGATTGGGGGAAAGGCAAATTGTGCGGAGGGTGTGGAGAGTCTGCAGAAGGATCTAGATAGGCTGGGCGAATGGGCCAGGAAATGGCAAATGGAATTTAATGTTGGCAAGTGTGAGGTAGTCCACTTTGGTAGGAAGAATGGTAGGAAGGACTACTACTTACGTGGCGAAAAACTGCAGCAGGCGACGGTGCAGAGGGACCTCGGGGTCCTTGTGCGTGAGTCGCAAAAACCCAGCTTGCAGGTGCAGCAGGTAGTCAGGAAGGCGAATGGGATGCTGGCCTTCATAGCGAGGGGGATTGAATATAAAAGTAGGGAGGTCTTGCTGCAGCTGTATAGGGCATTGGTGAGGCCGCAGCTGGAGTACTGTGTGCAGTTTTGGGCGTCGCACCTGCGCAAGGATATTTTGGCCCTGGAGGGAGTGCAGAGGAGGTTTACTAGGCTGATACCGGAGTTGAGGGGGTTGAGCTATGAGGAGAGGCTGAATAAACTAGGCTTGTACTCGTTAGAGTTTAGAAGAATGAGGGGAGATCTCATTGAGACGTATAAGATGATGAATGGGATGGATAGGATAGAGGTGGAGAGACTCTTCCCGCTCAAAAAAGACAGTAGGACTAGGGGGCACAGCCTCAAGATAAAGGGGAGGCGGTTTAGAACGGAGTTGAGGAGGAACTTCTTCACTCAAAGGGTGGTGAATCTCTGGAATTCTCTGCCCGTTGAAGTGGTGGAGGCTGCCTCGCTAAATATTTTAAGAAGCGGGTTGATGGGTTCTTGATAAGAGAGGGGATTAAGGGTTATGGGGAGAGGGCGGGAAAGTGGAACTGAGCCACAACAGATCAGCCATGATCTTAGTGAATGGCGGGGCAGGCTCGAAGGGCAAGATGGCCTACTCCTGCTCCTATTTCTTATGTTCTTATGTTCTTATGTTCTTATTGAAATCCATAACTAAGCAAGTTATCCATCCATATTTTAAGTAAACCATTGCTCTGTTAACATAAGCTCTATTAACATGTTTCAATTAAGAATCTTGCATTTTTTACAATTCAAAATCATCACAAATCCATTTTTAATTTTTAGATTACATTTGACAAGTGCTAGGATCTGAAGGGCCAGAGCTCCATTGGTACAGCCTGTGGTAGTATTCATAATACCTGCTTTCTTTGTAGATGGTACTGGAGTTCCTAGCTTTCACTTGTCAAAAGTTGGTCAGATCTTGACTGATTGCAGTGGGCTTGCTATAGTTTTGATGAAACTACAGTTTTAAGAATTTGTATTAGGATTTTTTTAAAACTTGCTTTTATGATGCATGTGCTGACTTGCTTGTGCATTTTGAAAACACGATTACAGCTGGGATCCGAGTCTGTGCAAATCCATGGAGACTCTTACATCTGTGTATGAAGCACACGTCTAATTAAAATACAATGTGATTATGGTCACTTCTTAATTTGATGTCTCACAACTTGAACTGTTCTTGAGTTACTGGGTTTAGCCTGTCTCCCTATGCATTTTCTGTTTATAATTTAAAGATGTTCCCAATAGAACAGTGTTTAGTGTTTCAGATTCAGCTCTGGTTTGGAAAGTGATTTGAAGTGGAGGGTGTATTCAGAATGTGAAATCTGTGAGTTGTTGCAGTTTTATAGAAAATTGATTTGTTTTAGAGGAATGGGTTGGTATGTGGCAGTGTATCCAGCTCTGTTTGCCTTTGCTAATAGTGTCTTGGAAAATCTTCCCATTTGTGTGTTGGCAGGAAGTTTGCCTTCTTGGTGCACACACATATGACATATATTGATCAGTAAATTTGTGAGACATCTTACCTTTCCAAGATAATCTGAAGTAGACTGAGCACTTTTCAGGATTGAAAGTAGTGGCCTTAGGCCCCTTCATGAGTTGCAGTATATACAGCATGAATGATCTGATCAGGGTAGCCATTATCCCATTGGATGGATTTAATGCAGCCTATTTCAGCATTAAGCTTACACAGTAAGAAAATGGCTCAGGCCCTATTTGAGGTAGTCAATCTTATAACGTGGAACTGTAGGGATCCCAGTGCATATACATGTATATGCAGTAAATTCACTTTTGAAATGAGGCGGTCAAACAAGCTGCCTTTCCTTGATGTGCTATTTGAGAAATCTGCCAATGGTTCTCTACTGAGTATTAGTGGAGAACAGTTGAAACTAACTGTTTCACGCTACTACTATGCAGTAGTAACAATGCTATTCTCCACTAACTGGATGTTGCCATTAAGTCCAGCACTTGGAAAAAAGAGGCAAAATGTGATTCTCACCAGCAGGGGGAGTGGGCAGAGCCTATTCTCACCAAGAAGCCAGCTGCTGAGCTTAAGGGCACTATTGCACAGGTGCCTGGATCTCTCAGTGTACTGTGTACGATAATATCCAGAACATACTGCATTTAAATTAGGTTATGCATGTAAACTTATTCTGCCAGTAAAACAGCATTGGTAATATTGTAAGAAGCAAAAAACTGGGAGCAAACCCGATTTCTTTTGCTTGTCGGCCGATCTTATTGGCTTGCCGTTCCAGTCAACTGGTGGGATGAGTAGTAAGATCATCCCCATAGTGTTTAACATTAGATGTAATTCTGTAATTGAACAACACTTATTAAACAATCCTTTGTGCTAGGAATTGCATTGGAAACCAATTTAAGATTATCAGCTGGGATCACAATGTGGCTTTCCTACAAAGGTTAGAAACTATATACATTGACACATAGGAGCCGGTCTTTTGTAAACAGAAGGTGCATATCCGTGTGTTGTGCCTTTTTTAACTAAACAAAAACTTTGGGGTCAGCCATGCCCTGGTTCATTCCGCATGGGAATGCCTTGACCAATCAGAATTGACCTGCCTGTTTGAATTTGAACAAAATCTTGGCAGTTAACTATTCCCTGGTTCATTACCGTGGCAATTTCACTACCAATCCGAGTCCACCTGCCAACCAATCAGCACTGTCTCCTCATGTAGTGTAAATTGTTGTTCCCTTTATTGTTGGGTGGGGGGCACTTTAGCACAGTAATTAGCACTGCTGCCTGACAGCATGAGGAACCCAGGTTCAGTTCTGGTTTTGGCTGATTGTGTGGAGTTTGCATGTTCTCCCCGTGTCTGTGTGGGTTTTCTCCAGGTGCTCCAGTTTCCTCCCACAGTCCAATGATGTGCAGGTTAGGTTGATTAGCCATGCTAAATTGTCCTTTAGTGTCCAAACAAATGACTGCTTCCAATTATTATTACTAATTGATTATACAAAAAGGTGATGATGAGAATCTAGTTTAGGTCAACTGTGTGGGACCTTCAAAACTTCAAAATAAACTGGGGAGATCAAATAGAAAAACAAATATGAAGTGTGGTGAGAATTAGAATTATTAGAGGTAGCTCGAGGTGATTCTGGACAAAGCATGCTGCTTTTAGAATAATACTCTAATATCTATTAGTACATGTTAGCTTACATTACTGGGCATTTAACAGCCATACCCAGAGCTATAGCAATGCAATTAAACATCATTAAACCCACAACTTGTATTTTTTTCATTTTAACAAATTGAGTTAACTTTTAAACTTTCCTTGAAATAGCATGTCAGGATTGAACTGGGTCAGCCTGAAAACAGGGTCATGGCATGTGATTAACCCATTCACACTCATTGCATTGCAAACAACACATTGAATTAGCGTTGCCTACTGCTTTCATTGGTTGCTGTTCATTGGCTGTATGTATCAGCAGGGGACAGCCCATTTGAAAAAGTGAAGCTAAGCTGTGATACTTTAAGAAGTGTCTGAATTTGTCAGAGAGAGCATACCAAGATTTTTGAATCCCTGTTGTGCAGAAGGAAGCCTTTCAGCCTATCAAGTCTGCAACAACTCTTCAACAGGGTATTTTAACCAGTTCCTCTCTCCTGCCCTATCCCCGTAACCCAACACATTTGCCCTGACTAATCCACCTCACCATCTTTTGACACTTAGCATGGTCAATCCATCCATGGTAGCACAGTGGTTAGTACTGCTGCTTCACAGTTCCAGGGTCCTGGGTTCGATTCCTGGCTTGGGTCACTGTCTGTGTGGAGTTTGCACATTCTCCTCGTGTCTGTGTGGGTCTCCTCTGGGTGCTCCGGTTTCCTCCCACAGTCCATAGATGTGTGGATTAGGTTGATTGGCCATGCTAAGAAATTGCCCCTTAATGTCCAGGGATGTGTACGTTAGAGGGATTAGTGGGTATAATATGTAGGGATATGGGGGTAGGGCCTAGGTGGGATTGTGTTCGGTGCAGACTCGAAGGGCCTCTTTCTGCATTGTAGGATTCTGTGATCTATGATCTATCCAACCTGCACATCGGTGGGAGCACCTTGAGGGAACCCATGCAGACCCTCAAGACATGTTCAGGAGGCAGTGAGTAGAAGTAGGTGGAGTGTGGAGTTTGAAAATGGCAATGCTGGCACAAATCAGCATTGCACATTAATTGAGATTCTTATCTACTTGTGGTGCTGTGGTCATTACGTGCACACATATCTTTACCAAAATAGCTTCTGGTGCACTCCCCATCAGAACCGTGCACACTCATCTCAGAAGCCATTTTCAACTCTACCACCTAGAAAATCACCCAGCTATGCTCTGCTGTGTTTAATGTTCATTTTCACTCTGCTGTGTTTAATGTTCATTTTCACTCTGCTGTGTTTAATGTTCATTTTCACTCTGCTGTGTTTAATGTTCATTTTCACTCTGTTGTTGCAAAGCAAATGCATTGAGTGGAGCTGATAGAATTTTATTCCTTCACCCAACTTGAACCTATGGGTAATTATCATGGGTTGATCAGCTTGGACATATAATGGAGTTCCCTATTAATTAATCTCCACTCCTATAAATTTTCATAGAACCTTAGTTAACCAGACTTGGAATATAGTGTTCAATTCTGGTCGCCACACTACCAGAAGGAAGTGGAGGCTTTGGAAAGGGTACAGAAAACATTTACCAGGATGTTGCCTGTGTGGGGGGCATTAGTTATGAGGAAAGGTTGGAGAAACTTGGTTTGTTCTCACTGGAACAACAAAGGTAGAGGGGCGACCTGATAGAAGTCTACAAGATTATGAGTGGCACGGACAGAGGGGATAGTCAGAAGCTTTTTCTCAGGGTGGAAGAGTCAATTATTAGGTAGCACAAGTTTAAAGGTGTGAGGGACAGGTTTAAAGGAGATGTACCAGGCAAGTTTTTTACAGAGGGTTGTGGGTGCCTGGAACTCACTGCCGGAAAAGACAGTGAAAGCAGATACGATAGTGAGTTGTAAGGGGCGGCTGGACAAATACATGAATAGGATGGGAATAGAGGGTCCCTGGGAGGGTAGGGGATTTTAGCTCAGTTGGGCAGCATGGTTGGTGGAGGCCTGTTCCTGTGCTGTAATGTTCTTTTGTTCTTTGCAACAGGGACAAAAGGAATTCCTTGTCACCAAGATGCTTTCACATTGTAAGCTGCTGAATTGACAAACACCATCATAAAATGATAAAATGACGACAGCACAGAAGGAGGCCATTTGGCCCATCTTGTCTGTGCTAGCTCTCTGCAAAAGCAAAGCACCTAGTGCTAATCCCTTGCCTTTGCCCATAGATGTTTAAAATCAAGTTTTTTTTTTGATGAGCACAATATTTGTTGAAAACGAGAACCTGCTGTGGAGAAGAATTGTGAAATTGCTCACAGCAACTGATTTTAATGGACAGAATGCTATGGACTCCTGGAGTGCATTTTTGTGCCGAGAGCACAGATTGGAGTTCCTTTTTATTTTTGTTCGGTTTGACTTGGTCAATTCAAATAAACTAAAAAGGAAAGTTCCAAATAGTTGGAATTTTAAGCTACCTCATTGTTGGGTTTGAAGGTGGCTCATGTAAAATCCAGCAGAGGGCCTTTCTGCCACCTACCCACCTTCCCCCACTCCCCCAGCTTGTTTGAAATGTCATGGTAGGTGGGGGAGGTTTCAGATGCCTCAGCAGTTCTTGAGCCTACTGAGACCTTTAAGTGGCCACATAAAGGCTTCAGCCCTTTGCTGCCATATTTTATGCGCAGCAGGGTTGGTGCGGAAACCCATGCCATGTGGGAAGCCTGGCAACTTGAGCTGTACAAGCTGCAATCGAGCAAAGGTGGACTTAATTTGTGAGGTTCCCTGGGCTTATTGGAGGACCCTCCCATAAAGTCACTCCTCCCTTAACCCTTTCCCCTGCCTCTTGGACCCAGCCCCGTTACCTCCATAGTTATACCCGCCCCTCGCCAAGACCTCAGAACCTGGATTTGCCTGGTAATCATGATGTGGAGATGCCGGTGTTGGACTGGGGTAAGTACAGTAAGAAGCCTCGCAACACCAGGTTAAAGTCCAACAGGTTCATTTGGTAGCAAACCTCACTAGCTTTCGAAGCACTGCTCCTTCATCAGGTGAATGGAAGTTCTGTTCACAAACAGGGCGTATAAAGACACAAACTCAATTTACAAAATAATGATTGGAATGCGAGTCTTTAGAGCTAATCAAGTCTTAAAGGTACAGGCAATGTGAGTGGAGCGAGCGATAAGCACAGGTTAAAGAGATGTATATTGTCTCCAGCCAGGACAGTTGTGAGATTTTGCAAGTCCAGGCAAGTCATGGGGGTTTAGATAGTGTGACATGAACCAAGATCCCAGTTGAGCCTTCAACATATCATTGATGAAGACGAACATCTCACCAAGGCCATCCCCACTTCTTGTCTTCAAACAATCGCACAACCTCAAACAGACTGTTGTCTGCAGCAAACTACCCAGCCTTCAGGAGAACAGTGACCACAACACCACACAACCCTGCAACCCACATGTGCAAGACATGCCGGATCATCGACACGAATGCCATCATCTCATGTGAGAACACCATCCACCAGATACACGGTACATACTCTTGCAACTCGGCCAACGTTGTCTACCTGTTAGCTGCAGGAAAGGATGTCCCGAGGCATGGTCCGTTGGAGAGACCATGCAGACGCTATGACAGTGGATGAATGAACACCTCTCAACAATCACCAGGCAAAACTGTTCTCTTCCTATTGGGGAATGCTTCAGCGGTCATGGGCATTTGGTCTCTGATCTCCAGATAAGTGTTCTCCAAGGCGGCCTTCACAACACACGGCTGAGCAGAGGCTGACAGCCAAGTTCCGTCCACATGAGGACGACCTCAACCAGGATCTTGGGTTCATGTCACACTATCTGTAACCCTCACGACTTGCCTGGATTGCAAAATCTCACTAACTGTCCTTTCCTGGCTGGAGACAATACACATCTCTTTAACCTGGGCTTAACGCTCTCTCCACTCACGTTGTCTGTACCTTTTAAGACTTATTAGCTGTAAAGTCACGCATTCCAATCATTATTTTGTAAATTGAGTTTGTGTCTTTATATTCACTGTTTGTGAACAGAACTCTCATTCACCTGACGAAGGAGCAGTGCTCCGAAAGTTAGTGGCATTTGCTACCAAATAAACCAGTTGGACTTTAACCTGGTGTTGTGAGGCTTCTTTCTGCGCTTGCCTGTTAAGCTAGCATCCTTAGCATTGGGACTTGTAGTCCCAGCAGTGGCCACGACTCCCAACTGGCAGTGCTGAGTCTACACAGCTGTTGGCCAATCCGATTTGGCCAGTAACTGAGGGTGGAATTTTACTGTTCCGCTGCAATGGGAATCATAGCAGGCAGGACAGAAAATTCAACAGACCATACAAAGGTCCATAGACCTCGGGCAGGAATTTCAAGCCTTGGGGCAAGCACAGCTGGAAAGTTCCACCCAAAGGAGGCAGAGCTCTTGTCATAAGGCAATTTACACAGCTGCCAATGTTAATCTGCTGCAGGGCGTGCTCCCCACTGACTTTTCAACAGAATAGGGGTGGGGGCAGGGTATTGGCACACTGTAAAACCCATACGAAAGTCTTAATATCATACAAAAGAAACATTTAGTTAGCCATTGTTATTGGATTAAATTATTTACCTAATTATCAGTTTGTACATTAAGATATTTGATATTTAACTGACTTCTATTTAGGGAATGGAAAATCTTATCACACTGATGAAGAGATCCTTCAAGTTAAATATATTTTATAAATCATGCCACATATTGTTGGGAGCTAGTTAGTTCATGACTAGTTGGCTAATGCATGATTAAGAATAATGCTAACAGAGTAGTATTGATTCCATTTCCGGCTGAGGTAGACTTGGGAGCTGCCTACTTGCCCTGCCCTGCCTCTGAGAGTGGCAGGCAATGGCAAACCACCACTGATAAAAACTGCCAAGAAAACAATCTGCCGATTCTTCATCCTGAGCTATGAGCCAAGGACTTGCCTTTGGACAGAGCAAACATTCCATACCTTGACATATTGATGCTTTCCCCTGTACCACAGACTAAAACACAGTTGTTTGCAGCTTCACGTGAATGTAGCCCAATCCATCATGCAGACCAGCGACCCACCCACTGTCTCTGTTTACACTTCTCACTGCCTCAGGAAAGCAGCCAGCATAATTAAGGACCCCACGCACCCCATATATTCTCTCTTTCATCTTCTTCCGTTGGGAAAAAGATACAAAAGTCTGGGGTGATGTACCAACCAACTCAAGAACAGCTTCTCCCCTGTTGCCATCAGACTTTTGAGTAGACTTACCTTGCAGTAAGTTAATCTTTCTCTACACTCTAGCTATGTCTGTAACATTATGTTCTGCAATCTCTCGTTTCCTTCTCTGTGAATAGACAGATCTGTTCTGCTCTCCCAAAATTAGATAGGCAAGTTTAGAGTCCTTGACAACACCTTCAAGACACATTCAACTCCAGAATCTCAGGTCCATCCAAACAGCGATGGCATAAACAATCAGATAATCTATTTTTAGTGATGTCTGTTGAGGGATAAATATTAGTCAGGACATCAGGAGAACCCTCTTGCTCATCTTCAAAGTAATAAAGTTTATTTATTAGTCACAAGTAAGCTTCCATTAACACTGTCTATATAGCTTGCAAGAAGCAATACTTTTTGTTGTATGCTAATATATGTGACAATAATAAATCAAATTGCTTCTATATGGCAAGATCTTCAGTTCAGCTGCATTGTCAGAGTAAGTGAGAGAAAATTACTAAAAGGATGCCTGTATCTACTTTATGTAACTGCGAGTGGCTGATTTGAGAGCTGTGTAGAAGAACTGGAAATGAATAGGATACCTGGAGTGAATGGTATATTGTGGGGAGAATTGAAAAGAAAACTTCCTTTAATTTCTCTACCCATTAAAAATATTCAGTAAAGTAGTTTGTTAGGAGATGTCCACCTGGATTCCAGTCCTACTTTTGAATCAGAAGGGTGCATGTGGAGTCAGATCCCACTGTGGACACTTGCGAGTCCAGAGATATGCAGGCTAGGTGAATTGGCCACACTAAGTTCTCCCTCAGTGTACCTAAACAGGCACCGGAGTGTGGCGACTAGGGGTTTTTTAAAGTAACTTCATTGCAGTGTTAATGTAAGCCTGCTTGTGACTAATAAATTAACATAGTCTCAGCTGACACTTCAGTACAATGCTGGAGAAATGCTGCACTGTCAGAGGTGGGTGAGCGTTAAACCATAGTGTCACCTGCCTCCTCCAATATTACTGATGCTGGTTAGGTGCATTGACCATGCTAAATTCTCCTTCAGTGTACTTGAGCAGGCGCTTAAGAGTAGGATTTTCACAGTATCTTCATTGCAGTGTTAATGTAAGTTTACTTGTGCCTAATAAATAAACTTTACTACTTTGAAGATGAGCAAGAGGTTTGTCCTAATGTTCTGGCTAATGTTTGTCCCTCACTAAAAGTAGGTTATCTGATTGTTTATGCCATCACTGTTTGGATGGACCTGAAATTCTGGAGTTGAATGTGCCTTGAGGGTGTTGTCAAGGATTCTAAACTTGTCTGTCTAATTTTGGGAGAGCAGAATGGATTGCTTGTGAAATCTGATGCAGAATGATGCCAGTAACTCACTGAAAAGCATTTCGAGCCATAATGAAGACAAAATCAGTATTTCTTAATTAAAATTATGTCAAACAAAAAATTCCCATCTTTATTTTGCATGTAATATAGGACAATTGCCCACCTGACCACCTTCCCACTTACTCATGGATTTGTACCATTATATGGGTGTGGGCGGTGACAAAATTGGTAAATAAATAATCAAGGGTCAATTAGACTTCTTACCAAGCTAATTAATATTGATAATATGCTGTCCATTCCATTAACATTTGGCATGAGTGTTTGGGCAGGGGTAGGCAGCCCAATATTCAGAAACAATTTCTTCAAAGAGTGGGAAGGAATTTGGGGATCCTGTCTTCAGAGGCTTCCCTGTGCAATTGGGAGGGACAGATCCTTAAGATACAATTCCCCTTTTCTTCCTAACAGCCTTAAACCACCATCCACCCAACTCTTCCTCTCCTAACCTGATCAAAGCCTCCCTGCCCAAGACCTTAGACTTAACAGGTTCTGTGGATTCATGAGCCTTCTTCCTCTTCCTCTTGCAGTCCAGGCAGTGCCCAGTGAAAAGCTGTTGGTGTTGTAGCGATTGTTGGAGCTGCCACCCAATCCATTTGGTTGTCAGCCTCTGAGAATGGAACTTACTCACAAGCGAGGAACAGAGATTCCTTTCAGGCCTTTTATAACCTAGCAATAGCATGCTATGGGTGCAGGACAGGCTGGCTTGGAGCAGGTTTGATTCATGCTGATATCACCACTCCCCCACTCCCCTCATATTCCTAACCCATAGAAACCATAGCATATTTATAATGCTTCTTTAAGTTGCAGCTGTTTGACATCAACAATTTTTTATGAAAAAGTTTTTGAGTGATTTAGCACAAACCATTGAAAGTGTGAAATGAAATTGAAGATCAGCTTTAGTGACTTGAATGAACACATTGACTGTATTGTAGCCAAATTTGCTGGTGATACAAAAATAGGTAGGAAAGCAAGTTGTAAGGAGGATACAAAAGTCTGCAAAGGGATACAGATAGGTTAAGTGAGTGGGCAAAAATTTAGCAGTCAAAGTATAATGTGGGAAAGCATGAGATTGTCCATTTTGACATGAAGAATAGGAAAGTAGAATATTATTTAAATTTAGAGAGCAGAATGCTGCAGTACAGGGGAATCTGGATGTCCTCATACCTGAGTCGCAACAAAATTTAAATTGCTGTTGCAGCAAGTAAGGCAGATGGAATGTTGTTGTAGGGGTATGGAGTATGAATGGAGGGAAATGTAAAGGATGTTGTTGAGGCTATATGAAGAGTATTGTGTGCAGTTTTACTTTCTTTACTTACTTACATTGAGAGGAATTTCACTCATTTCTGGGATGAAGGACATATCTTATGAAGAAAGATTAAGCAGGGTTTATATTCATTGGAGTTTAGAATAAGGAGAGATGATCTTATTAAAACTGATTTGATTTACTATTGTGACATGTATTCGTATACAGTGAAAAGTATTGTTTCTCATCCATCCTGACAGTCTGCCCTCTACTGCGGTTACATTCACGGCCAGGTGTCCCTTGAGAGGGAGCATGCGGTGTCCACGGGCGCAGTTGACACCTTCCGTGCCCTCTGGGCACCGCAGGGGCTGGGGTGTATTATAGACTCCAACAATCACATTTTGATTTAATATTTTAAGTTTCCTTTCGTCTTTGTTTTTCGTTCAGACTGTCCCCTTCCTTTTGGGGAGCTGCCCCTTTAAATTTGTCCCTAAGTTAATTTGAGTTTGTTTATTTGGTTGGTGTCAAAAAGAGATGCCTGAAAAGTATTGTTTCTTGCACACTATGCAGACAAAGCATACCGCCCTTAGAGAAGGAAACAGGAGAGTGCAGAATGTAGCATTACAGTCATAGCTGAGTGTAGAGAAAGATCAACTTAATGCACGGTAGGTCCAGTCAAAAGTCTAACGGCAGCAGAGAAGGAGCTGTTCTTGAGTCGGTTGATACATGACCTCAGACTTTTGTATCTTTTTCCCAATGAAAGAAGGTGGAAGAGAGAATGTCTGGGTTGCGTGCGGTCCTTAATTATGATGGCTGCTTTACTGAGGCAGTGGGAAGTATAGACAGAGTTAGTGGATGGGAGGCTGGTTTGCACAATGGATTGAGCTACATTCACGATCTCTTGTAGTTTCTTGTGGTCCTGGGCAGAGCAGGTAAGATTCTAATACAGCAGATGCTGAGAGGGTATTCCCCATCAAGGGAAAGTAATGAGATGGCATAGTTTAAAAATGAAGGGTTTATGACGGGGGCAGGAGCGGATTTTTTTATGTCAGAGTTTTTAGTCATGGTGCACAGAGGGCAGTGGGACAAAACTGAGTTAGACGGATTTTTCTTCAACAGGGGAGTCAAGGTTTCTGAGGGTCAGACAGGAAAGTGGGATTAAGGCTACAATCGGGTCAGCCCTGGTCTTATTGAATGGTGGAGCTTGAGGGGGCAAACGGTCCTATTTCTTGTGTTATTATGTTCTTATGAAACAATTATTTCCTCTAATCGAATGTAGTTACTAATTTAGCTATTCTTTGCTCAGTTGTTCTCATGTTTGTTGTAGATATGGCTTTCCATTTAAATTTATAATGATGGGCTGATAATCACTTGAAAATGCTTTCCTTTTGTGATAGTTATACATATTGGCAGCAGCAGCATTAGTGCTGGGTCCTTTATTTACACAGCTTTATGAAAAGCAGATGGCAAAATCTCCCTAGGGGAATTCTAAGAGGTGAAACGCAATATTGTGCAATTGCCTTTTGTGAATAAAGAACTAGTATGCAGTGTAATTTGAATAGTTTATTAGGGCTGCATGCTCTCAGGCAGTCAAAACAGTTGTAAACCCTGATACAAACAGAGTAGGCAGTTTCTCGTGGAATCAATTTGAAATTTTAACGGCAATTACCTCTTCTGAGATCTTGGTTTGAGGAATTTACTTGGTCATCCTTGGAGATCAGAGGGAATTTTCATCCATTGAGGGTAATTAAATGGATAGAGTACATCTTCTGGTAAGTAGTACAGTCTGTGAAAGGAATAGTTTGATGGGCTGATGCCATTTCTTGTTCCATATTTTGATTTAGCATTTGGGAATGCTGAATCCTTGTGTTTGAATGCCAAGGCCAAAGGTATGCATGAAATTGAATTTGGGTCTTATTTCCAAACTGACAAGGTGTAGGCACAAAGAGGCACATTGCCAACAGCTGCTGCATCACAATTAGCTTTGTGAGTAGAGAGAACATGGGTAACCAGGAAGTGACCTGATCAGGTCAGGAAGGAAGCAGTGAGAGATTATCATTGGTTGAGGGGTGATGGGAGGAGTGGGGGAAGCAGTGACAATCAGGAGCATGGTGGCAAAAACAATCTTGCAGCAGGCATCTGAACAGATGTTGCATAAGCACGTTGATTCTTTTGCCTTTACTAGTGGAATGGCAGCACACTTTCAAACACAAAACTGTTGCTGATACAAAATATCTGCTGCATTCCCAACATTAAATTCACTGGATGAAATCAGGTTCTAAAGGTATTACATTCAAATATTTCTTCCTTTGCTTTAGCCTGCCCCCTTCAAAGTCACTTTTGTATTTTGATTTATGGCAGAGAACTTTAAGCAGGTAGGAGCTGAAAACCTACAGGGCTATTATCCCAGGATAAGTTACAGGATATGTCTTCTATGTCTTTGGTAGAATCCAGAACTGTTTAAAAATGAGGGGTTGTCCATTTAAGACAGAGATGAAGAGAATTCTTTTCTCTTGAGAGGGTAGTGAGTCTTTGGAACTCCTTCACTCAGAAGTCAGTGGAACTAAAATCTTTAAATGTTTTCAAGACAGAACTATCCAGATTATGGATAACCAAGACAGTATAGCTTATTGGGGTAGGCAGGCAATTATATTCAAATGAGACATGATCTTATTGAAAGGTGGAGCAGGCTCAAAGGGCCAAGTGACCTACTCCTGCTCCAATTTGTGTGTTCTAGTGACCTCACTTGAGAATGTGCTTTCAAGGGGATATCAGTTATTTATCATACTGCAAACAAGTGCCTGTGCCACTAGGAGTGAATCTTGGGTGCCTTGTATAGCAAAAAGGGCATGTGTGGTGCTAGATGGCTACCCTTTGTGTGGCTTTGCCACTTTCTACACAGTATTGCAGGGCAGCATGGTGGCACAATGGTTGGCACTGCTGTCTCACAGCACCAGCGACTTGGGGTCGATTCCTAGTTTTGGGTGACTGTGCGGAGTTTTCACATTCTCCCTGTGTTTGCATGGGTTTCCTCCAGGTGCTCCAATTTTCTCCCACAGTCAGCAAGACATGCTGGTTAAATTCTCCCTCAATATACCGAACAGGTGCCAAAGTGTGGTGAATAGAAGATCTTCACAGTAACTTCATTGCAGTGTTAATGTAAGCCTACATGTGACACTAATAAAGAAATTTTAACTTTAAAAATATTCAAAGTAAACTTGTCCTGTCCAGTAGTGGATGTTTTTCAGAGGTCCAGGCCAGGATCTAGGTTTGGAACTCCAAATGGATCCACTCTCACCACGAGAATGCCTTCCTTCTTTCTGCCTACAGAATGTTCCAGAATGTTAGGAAAAGCCATAAGGTACAAGATGGCTGCCTGAGGATCACTTGACTTCTTTTCTGTACAGAAATACTCCCCTGTCTCAAGAGGGAATGAAAGGAACTTTCCAGGCTGATGTCATGCATGCATGGTAGCTAGGTTTGCTGGTGGCACCAAGATATGTAGAAAAGTACATTTATCAACAGGGGGTAGAGAGGCTGCAAACGGATAAAGATAGGATAAGTGAATGGGCAAATGATTGGTAGATGAAGTATTATGTGGGAAAATATGAACATGTTTGGCAGGAAGGATTGAAAAACAGTATATTATTCAAATACATACATATCCTGATACATGAACACAAAAAGTTAGGATGTAGGAACAGTAAGTGATTAAGAAGGTAAATGGAAAGTTGGAATTTGTTGTAAGGAGAATGGAATATAAATGTAGAGAAGTTTTACTGCAGCTGTGCAGGCAATGATGAGATCATGCAGGTGATTCTCCCAGCTTGCTGTGCTGTTTTTTGGGCCGGGAGACTCGAGCAGAGGCTGTTTTGTGCACTCCCTGCTGGGTGCCATGGCTTCTGCGAGTCTACAGCAGCCGGATTCTAGCGCCATCAGTCCCACGCCGATTTCTGATATGAAGTTGTATAAATTCTGGTAATCTTTGTTACCATATATTTTAAATATTAGTGGGCCCAGGCCTGAAATCTCTGGGCCTGTTAACCTCTTCTCTCTCCTCCCCCCCACCCTTGTCAGGAATGCTTCACTCCAGCAGGGTTTACTATAGCTCCCCTCTTGCAAGGAGCTTCCAGCCTGATGCCGCGAGAGTGAAGGGAGCAATTGAGGAGCCCCGGAGGGTCAGGTGCTGGGATGCTCCCTGAGCATTGCTAGCCTGGCAGTACCAGTCTGGACTCGTGACACTGCCTAAGGGGCAAAGTGACTATACAAAGGGGACACTTTGGCACTGCCTGATGCATGGTGGGCAGTGCCAAGGGGGCAGGGCCTAATAGGGGTGGGCCCCCAGGGTGATCGATCTGGGTGAAGGCTCCTGCTCCCACTCTGCACTCGAACTGAGTGACAGAAGGACAGAGGCCTGCGATCAGGGCTGGACATTGAGGTGGGGGTATGGTCAGTCTGTAGGGGGGGGGGTGGTGGTGGAGGTTACAGTGGAGAGTTAGGAGATTAGGTGGATTAGCCATGTTAAAATATCCCTTAGTGTCAGGGTGACTAGCTGGGATAAATGCATGGGGAGAGGGCCTGGCTGCGATTGTGGCAGTGCTGATCTGATGGGCCGACTGGCCTCCTTCTGCACAGTAGGATTCTATAAGGAGATTGGGACTGCGAGGATGGGTGAGGGGGGTGGGGGGGGGGGTGGGTAGGTGGGAGATTGAGGTGGACCCAGGGGTGGGGGGAGTTGCAAGGTTGGCCTGGACACACCCAGGGAGGTCAGCAATCGGGGCATAGTAATGGCCTGTAATGTGGGGGTTGCGGGGCTGGTCAGCGATCGGGAGGCCAGCAGTGTGGGGCTACTGCGCATGCTCCAATCTGGCGCTGACCGATGGGCGCATGCGCGGTAATCTGCTTAGTGCTATACTGCCAGCTTCTCCAGCAGGAACAGGCCCCACCCACTGATTTTCAATGGGGCTCATGATAGTGCACTCTGCAATACTCAAAGTGTGGGAGATTCATTTTGAAACTACCGCTGAAAAATCCAGTGGCATTTAATCCAGTTTTTACGTGAATTTGACACCTAGAATCACTCCCGCCCCCCTCCCCCCCCCCCCCATATTTGGAATACAGTGTAGAATTTTAACGTCATTTTAACAAGGGATGTAATTGCGTTAGAAGCAGTTCAATGAATGTTCACTCAACTCATTCTGGGATGAGGGGTTTATTAAGAGGGGTTGAACAATTCAGCCCAAACCCATTGGGATGTGGAAGAATGAGAAGTGATCTCAATGAAGTATATAAAATCATGAGGGGATTTGATAGCGTATAGCCCGAAGATATATTTCTATTTGTGGGAGAGCCTAGAACCTGAGGTCACGGTTTAAGAATAGGATATCTGTCATTTAAGATGAAGATGAGTAGATTTTTTTTCTGAGAGTCATCAGTCTGGATTTCTTTTCACCAGAAGGCAGTAGGGGCTGGTTCGTGGAATTTATTCAAAGTTAAGTTCGAAAAATATTGATAGACAAGGGAGTGAAGGGTTATGGGGGCAGATGGAGTTGAGGGTTATAAGGGGCAGATGGTAAAATGAAATTGAGATCAGAACCAAATCATATTGAATGGCAGAGCAGAGTCGAAGGGCTGAGTGGCCTATCCCAACAGCCAAGTCCTATGTTGGCTGTTGGGTACTCTCAGTATGGAACCACAAAATGTCACAGTCTGAGCATATCCTCCCTGGCATAGCAACCTGGCAAGATTCTGCTGAAGAAGACTCCACAAAAACTGGAGGAACAGGGTAAGATTTGATATAATTGGCCCAATTCTTGAACATTTCATCACACCACCACTGGTCTTTCTAAGAATCTGTTGGAAAACCTGTAAACATTTTAGGCCAGTTTGTGGATAGATGCAAGGATTGGGGGCAGCACAGTGGCACAGTGGTTAGCACTGTTGCCTCAAATGCCAGGGACCCGGGTTCAATTCAGGCCTCAGGTGACTGTGTGGCGTCTGTTATATTCTCCCTGTGTCTGCGTGGGTTTCCTCCCACAGTCCATAAATGTGCTGGTTAGGTGCATTGGCCATGCTAAATTTTCCTCAGTGTACCCGAACAAGCACCGGCGTGTGGCGGCTAGGGGATTTTCACAGTAATTTATTGTAGTGATAATTTAAGCTGACTTGTGACACAAATAAACAAACTTTAAACTTTTAAGTATTTTTATTTTGAGACTTGGTACAAAATTCAAAGGGCTGATTCTCCCAAAAAAATTCTAAGTGCCGCATTTGTGTGAAAACTGGAGTAAATCACGTTGGTTTTTTCAGCAGGAGTTTCAAAATGAACCTCCCACTAGCGTAAATCAAACTGAGAATCAGTGGGAGGGCGTATTCCTGCCTGGGAGAGTGACAACATAGTGCTGAGTGGGCCACTGTGCAAGTCAGCACCGAGATCAGTTGCATGCACAAAGACTCCTGTCTGCCAGCCTCCCGATCACTTCCAGCTCAATCGCCGGCCAGCCGTGCGACTCCCACATTGCCAGCTGGCTGTGCGTCTTTTTTTACCTCCCCCCCCCCCCCCCCGCCCCACCCCCGGCTTCAGCCCAGTCTCTGTGCCCCACCCACCCTGTCTTCCTGAACCATGTCAAGGCCCAGCCACAGCACACTCCTGCCCACACACCCATCACCCTCGCAGTCCCATCCGTTCAGTCTGCCCCGATCGCTGGCCTCCCTCCTTCCTTCACCAACCCTTTTTGCAGAGTGTCAGCTGGACCCCCACACCCTAAATCCCACTGATGATTCCATCCCCGATATGCCTGGCCCCCTTGGCACTGCGCTATGCCTGATGGGCATTGCCAAGGTGCTCCTTGGACATTTGCACTTTGCTCCTTGGTCAGTGCCAGATGGCCCAGGCTATTACTGCGGGGGTGCCAATGCTCAGGGGACACTCCCCCACCCCCCCCCTTCTGCCCTGCCACTCAATCCTCTGGGGGCCCTGATTGCCCCCCCTTTCACTCTAGCAGGTTAAGCTGCTAGCTCCCCAAAAGTGAGGAGCTACACGAAACCCCGCTGGAGTGAGCCACTCATGGCAGAGGGGGGGAGGGCAGAGGAGATTCTACTGGAGACTTAATTCCTGGGCCCACTAATCATATTTAAATTATACTAAAATTCTCCAGAGGGTTGAGTGGCGGGACAGAAACACATCTATTTCTGGAGCGGAACTGACAGCGCCAGAAATCTGGCGCCATGAGAGGTGCTCAGGGCTGGGATGCCCAGCATGGATCACGCTAATCCAGCCCCGCTGAAATATCCCAGCCCATGCAGCTAATAAATTAGCACAGTGGGATGGGAGGATTGTCCTCCAGATTTTTAGTTGGATGCCACAAATATCCTTAGAGGTCCTAAATAACATGCATAGTATTAGGAATGTCACTGATGCTGGGTTTTCAAAGTGAGCTGAGTACATTTAATTCACAGTTGTTAGCTGCGCACCATTTTAACAATGGCTGCTGTAATAATGGTCAACCCAATATCCTTCATTGGCTTGGAAGACATTTCACTATACCCATGCCCACCATTTAGCACCTGCTACCTGTGCTTATGCTCCTCTTGCCCTGCAAGACAAGGGGAAATGTTTCAATGAGTGTGGTGCAATGCATTTGGACCAAGTTATTGTCATGGTTGAATGACTGGCAGTGTGTGCAAGCTGTGAGATTTGGGTGTAAGGCTTGCAACAGTGTTCAGTGTGGGAGGATAGGTGTGAGGTATGAGGCTAGATTGATGGAGTTGGTAAGTGAGTGACAGGACTGTGCTGCATTGAACAGTTTCAGAGACTAGTGGTCCAGTGGTGGGATATGGTATTTAAAGATCAGTTCATTGACCTTGTCTGCTCGTGTGAGACCATTGAACCTTGTGCGACACTGAATCCTGTCTCTTGGGGCTTTACTCCTGGCATTGACCATAATGACTATCTAATCTCACCATCCTGGGGGCGGGTTCTGACTCCAGTTGATAGAACACATCTGTCCTACTTCAGCAGCTCCTCGATCTTGCCCTTCAGTGTCTTGTTGGAATATCTTGGAGCCCACTCTCTCCCATGTGATGTCATTATTATGTCTTTCCTTGGTCAACATGAATTTCATAATGATTTCCACCACCTGTTCAGCCACAATGCTATCCCCTCTTTATAAGGTACTGACTGACTTTAAGGTCTTTAGGTGGTGCATGCCTCTCAAAGTTTTGGGCATCTTGTTGTGTTATGCAGCCATTCGACAGCATGGCTATCGATAGCTGCATGTTGTAAAAGTGTTAATTAGCAGGCAACATGAATATGACCTGCTGCTTTCATTGCAAACAATATATGCAGTTTAATACTGCACAGGGTTTTTGCCTCTGCATTCAGCACTATTAAATTTAGCCCACTTAATTTCTTGTCCTGCTGCTGGAAGGAATGGGCCAATTTGGTGCAGGCCTCCACCATTTCTGCACACACATTATTTAGATCTGCTCAAACTTTTGAATCTTAATTCACAGAAAACCTACAGTGCAGAAAGAGGCCAGTTGGCCCAGCAAGTCTGCACGCCCACAACCCAACCCGGCCCTACCTCCTTATCCCTACATATTTATCTGCTAATCCCTCTAACCTACGCATATCAAGACATTAAGGGGCAATTTTAGCATTGCCAATCAACCCAGTCTTTGGGCTGTGGGAGGAAACCCACACAGACACAGGGAGAACGTGCAAACTCCACACAGACAGTGACCCAAGCCGGGATTCGAACCCAGGTCCCTGGAGCTGTGAAGCAGCAGTGCTAACCACTGTGCTACCATGCTGCCCAAACTCAGTTATTATTAAATACCTCTACAAGGATGCTGGCCAAGAACCAATCTAGAATATCTGTAATAGAAGAAGCTAGTGTATTACCCACATTTTCTTATTGGGATATGGGCATTTTTCCATTGGAAACATCTCCCTCAAACCTGTGGGAAATTAACCTCGCTTTGAAATTTTTTCACTATGAAGAAGAATAAAAACCACCCACTTTGTAGGATTTAAGTATCAAGCAAATAGTGAACTCGCTGCTGTATTGTCCCTGAAGTCAAGATACCACATTGTGTTGCACAGAACTTAGGAATTATAGTTCATCATCAGCTCAATAGAAAGAAGTTCAAGTAGAATTTAACTTGGTTATTTATTCTCTTTCCACCGTATCCATGGTTATGATTGACATTTCCACATTTTTATTTTTAGGTGCCCTCAGTCAGAATAGAAGTGAGACAGATAGGCCAGAATTTTTTTGTTGCTCAAGTGGGCACGCATCCATCCTGGAAGTGTGTGAAATCACGTGTAAAGATATTGGGTGCACGTCCTGGTGTCATTGAGCAATTGTGCAATGTTTTACTTGGCAGGCACACATGCATGGCGGAAGCAGGCCCACTGACACTGACAGTTCAGAAGGCAGTTGAGCCCATTATTGGACCAATTGCAATTTTTATGTGGCCTATCTACTTTTACAGTTGGTAGGGGGGTTGAATGGCCAGGCAGCCTTTATGTTTTAGCTGCAACTTCGCCAGGATGGAATGAAATGTCAGGGCCGAAATAAAATTAACAGAGGTGTTTGGGAACTGAGATTTCTGTTCGAATGTGCTGCCTCGCCCCAGTTTGCTGCATTTTTGATTGGGATTTATTTTGTACAGTTCTGCAGCTCCCTGAGACAGTTCTGCAGTGGCTGTATTCTTGAGGGAGCCCATTAGAAGTGTTAGCCCACATCCTCCCTTTTCTTACCACCCACCTGTTTCCCAACCTCTCCGATAGCACTGAGCTGTTCTCAGCATACGTTTCACACTAGCTATCCATTAATTAGCCAGCCAAAATGAAATTGTGTTCCAGGGCTGAATCAGCCCATTGAAAAGTGTATAACTTTTTTGAATAGGAATCTATTATTTCTTTAAACTGAGAGTTGTTGAGACTGGCAAGGACAAAGCCAATTACTCAAGAGTATGAGTGCTAGCATTTGTGTTTTCAGAATTGAACAAATTGGCCTTTTTTCCATTGTCGAAAAATAGTGCTGTATTCACATGCTGTAAGCAGGAACTTATCACTCAACAGTTTTAGCTAATGCAATTTAAATTACTAATTCTAATAAGTTTGAGTTAAAAAATGCAAGTTACAGTTCTATTTTGAAACTAAAACAATTGATGAGATTGACATTTAGCAGGCACTGTTTGGCATCAAAAAATGTATTTGTAGGATTTCCACATTTTAACTTGTTTTCCTTTATTGTTTCTGAATCCTCAAATAAAGGACTGCATGCCTTGTGTGTCACTACTTGGGAGACTTGCATAGTCTAGCCAATTGTGGTTGATACTGTTAGTATCTAGGAGCACCCTATCCAGGAACACTGTGGTGACAAGTATTCATTCTGCTCCTGCAGCACCAGCCATCCAGTCGCTTGTTGGAGTTAGTTATACGTGTGACTACCCAGCTGAGATCTCAAACTTCAGTATTAATTAAAACCCCCCGGTACTTGACGTGACGACTTGATGTTCTGTAACATCAGGCTCCTCCAATACTATTATCATGTTTGTTTAACAGTTGCACTGCAATTTTACTTACAAATTTTTTCTTAAAACCCTATGTGCTTATTTCAATGTTCTAAAATGTATCGTCTAGTCGCAATTATCAGTGACACTTGCCAGCGTTTGTACTTAAAAAAAAAAGTATCATCGGTCTTATTTTGGTTTTCTGTAGTAAGAAGATTATTTCATGTTGTGTTCAGCGTGTTTTTCTTCAGCAAAAGACAAATGTCGTTTCTATTTTATGCTCCATGACAAGGGATGCATCTGTACTTGTAGATAAACACTCCTATCTGGTTCACGTTCATCTCCTGCAAATGAACAGTCATTCTTAAGCTTCGGTGAGGTTGTGTTTGAGCTGAGGGTGGGGCAGGAATGTGTCAGAGGACCATGTGCACCAAAACATAATGACATAACTGAGTAATCCTCTCTAATATTCATATGTGACACCCTTGTTATTGTTTCTCTTACTGTCACTCCACCTTCACACCAGCATTATTTTGCCACCGAGAACTCTAGCTTAGGCTTTACAGGTAAGTCATTTACTGAGCAAAGTTTTCCCCATTTGAACCATCCTCATATTTGCAAACGAATTATGTTTACTGAACTTCTCCAGCCTTTAGTAATTTTCTATACTAGTTGGGCTCATTATCAATGCATAATTGTTGAAAAATTCTGGAATACAGTTTTACTAAACTGCACAAATTAGTGGCTCTCAGGATTACATTTCTAACATTTGCGATTTTACATAACTAGTGCAGACAATTAAATAGTTGTTCGAAGTAAGCACTCATAGGAAATAATGTGGCCAGGTGTTGCTGCATTCAAAAAAACTAGTTACTTCAATGAAACTGACTGACTGACTAATTCTGATGGCTTTGATAGAATAAATATTTTGTCTTTTATTGCCTGTAATCTGATTTTATCGGCACTAACAAAAAACTCTCTTATTTGTAAGTTTAAGAGCAAAGTAATTTTTTTCTGAAACAATTTCACTTCTTGGTATATGTACTGCCTTTGTAATGGATCTACAATATATTCCACCTATAATTTACAGTCACTGAAATGTAAAAATGTAAAAAATACACTGAAACAAACTGTATTTGTTGTCAGTGTATTTTTCATTTAACTCAGTAGTTCATATAGAGAATATGTATTATTGCCATCTAGTGGTGAAGCATTTGGTGAACTGATTGCAGGTGGCTGTTTTGGTCTAATATAATATTGCATTAATATGCATAGTATAGTATTGTATTAATATGATTAAAAATATTATCCAATATGTCTATTTTGATATTTTGTCTTTCAGCCTTTGTCTACCTCACCATCACAAGTAGGTCAATATTTGCATGTGATCTTCAGTCATTCTGCAGCATTGTCGTCAGTACACCTGTGTAACCCAGACAGTAAGAAATTTTCCTTAATTTACTGATTTCATGTGTGTGTGCGGACGCACGTTTATGTCTGTGTCCATGTGCATGAGCCTGTCTGTGTGTGTGTGCATGAGTCTGTGTGTGCATGTGAGCCTGTGTGATGTTTGTGTTTGTGTGTAAAAATCAAATCGAATGCAAAAGTCCTTGCCTATTTCCTAGTTGTGGTTGTTGGGGCCATTGCCTAAGTTATGCAAATTCTGAGTCTTTTGCATTGGCACCTCAGTGCAATTTCTCAATTTTTTTTGTGCTTCAGAAATTACAGTATCAAATTAATGAGGTATAATCTTGTAGCAGTTGACTTTGCTGTATTTTACAGTATCACCTGTTATGTACACTCAAAACAACTTTGAATCTTATGTCTTCTTTGAATCTCCTTGTCTTCTTGCCTGAAGGACTCACTTGTGTTGACGTATGATTCTATGGATGGTAGTGAGCCTCCAACACCTAGGAAATGAGAAGCTGGTCAGTGAAGGTCAGCTAGGTACTTAACCATGCAGAGGGGATCAGAGATAAGCCTGATCCTGTTCTCACTACATGTTCTGTTGGATACAAACCTGGATCTTTTTATTTCCCCCTTGTTAAATCGGAGACCATGGACCCAATTTTATCATCAGGTTTCACCCATTTTTGGCACGAAATTCATATCGGTTCCCCCTTTACCAAGGCCCAAAAATGATCGGAATTGGACCCACGCCTGAAACAGGTGTGATGGCCATTTAATGCATTTGTATGCATTTAAATTGACTTAATGGGCTGCACATCCAACCTTACCAGCACTTCTCCCTTTACCATCATGTTCACCCTTCCAAAATTGGCGTGAAACAGACATGCTCTACAAAAGTCTGATCAGCTATTGAGAGGGTAAGTGCCGGGCATCCGATGGCTCTCTGCTTGAGACCGGTTGGGGGGGTAGGGGGGGAGCGAGGTGGGCCCAATAGCTCTTTGCTTGAGATCGGTAGGGGAGGGGAAGGGAGTTCCACTGCCACTCTGCCTGAGGTCAGTGAGGTGGAGGTGGGGGGATGCGGGGGGGATTAAGGGGCTCAGTAATGTTGTGGGTAAGTCAATGCCTGTTGGGGCCAGGGAGAGGCATTATCTGGCCCGGGAGCCACATTCTGTCATTTCTTTTCTGCGCGTGCGCAATTGGAGGTACCAATTGGAGCTGCAGGGTTTTGGGCATGTTAAGCCCCGCCCAAAGGCTTTTTTTCAGGCCAAGTGCATATGGGAACACTGGAGAACAGGTCTAAAAGTCAGATCTGAAAAACTCCCAGATTCAAGTCCGCCCAGCACTTAGAATCAAAATGGTAAAATAGGGCCCCATGAAACTAATTTAGGATCACACTTACTTGAGGGCGGAACCAACACAGACCATTGACCAAATGTAGGACTTTCTAGTCGGACTCAGCGGACTTCAGGTTTTTTGCCCATTGAGCCATTGATGAAAACTCTGAGTAACTATAAGATGCATGCAATGATCTTACTTAACCGAGGGAAGCAATGACAAATCTCTGTGGCTATGTTCCATCATGAAGGGAACTTATTAGGATTGTATTCTTTTAAATAATAGCAGCTTGATTTTAATATTAATTAAACCTTAGGAAAATTATTGATACCTCAAGATTGAGTTCTAGTCAGCATGGACAGGGTCAAATTCTCACTGGGCCATTTGTTAAATCCCTTTTATGATTTTGAAAATCCCTCATGTAAGTAACTGCTGTTGGTGAAGGCATTTTGTTCAAAAAAATTTTACTGCACATGGCACAATTAGGGCATATGCCTCTGTTTCTTAATATAGTATCTGGCTTTCTCAGGCTCAGAGTCTCACATAGGTCTCCTGTCTGCTCATTGTGTTCTTGTTGACCATCCTTCCCATCCCTCAACATTCCCTGAGTGAAACATGACGATTTCACTGATATTCTCACAGCATGATCTAGGGTGACAAAAAGGATGGAGCCGTGGTGTTACACCAAACCCCTTGTATGGATGGAGGACAAGCAAGGGACATCAGGCAGCCAAACAGAAAAAGAGGCAGACTGTGACTTTCTAGAGCTGTTACAGGGACAGATTGAGAAAAGAGTACTGGGAGTAAAAATGTAATAATAATATTGTATATGGACTGAGTGAGAGGAGATATTAATAAAGCATCAATTGTCTATTTTGTCTCTCAATTAATTAAGACTCAGGGTTCAAATACTGAATTCAGTTATTGTGCCAACTAATGACATATTCTCCCTAAGGCCAGTTATATTACACTGTTTGCATAAATGTGAGGTATTGTGGTTTCATGTAGAATTAAACTATGGTGTAACTCAATTGTATATTCTCTGAAGCTTATTAAATAGGGTCCATGGAGATATTGCATGTATATAGAGGCTCACACCTGCTGCAGTCAAACCACACCCCTGTAAAATCTCATTTAATACTTCTCAGGTGACAATATTTTAAAATTAATTTGTCGTGCTTTTCACTCTGTCAGTGAACCAGTGGCTTGAGTTATGTGAGTTGGCACTTGTGTTTAAAATTTCACTTTTACTCATTTCAATCAGTGTCTCCTTGTTCTATTTTTGCCTCCCTCAATAAAATCACTTCTTGCCACCTCTATTTGTGGCTGTAAATTCGAAGATTTTTCAGTTGTTCCTCAAACCTTTGACACTAGTGGTCAATCTAGTTGCTCTTATCTATATAGCCTCCAGAACTAGAATATCACTCTCCGTGAGCACTTGATATAATATGGTGACTGGAGCACTGTGGTTGGGCTTGATGGGCTGAAATTAATAGCCAGAGCAGTCATCCCTCCCAAAAGCTAGAAAGCTGCAATTATTTCTGGAAGCCTTGGCAGATGGGAGTCTTTCTAGTTCCCATATCTTTAAAGGTGAAGATCCAGCCTCTAAGAGCTGCTGTCCAAGAGGTTTCTCAGTTCCAACAGCGACACCAGGGGTAGTGGCCATTTCTTGGATTGCAGAAGGCCCAGAGCAGCAGCCATGAAGAAGGTGCTGATTCCTGTTCAAAGCATTGAGGATTTGTACCCTGACTGGCTCTCCAGTGCTCAACTCTCATGATGATTTGACAGTCTTGTCAAAATGAACTTTGGCTTTCTGCCTTTTCATCTTGATTTTTTTCACTCACGCCTGTTACTACTGTTAGTTTCAGTAGCTTTTTACTATTGAAAGAGTAATTTGGGTGCAATGTGGCACTGGTCTATGGACTGGACTACTTTCTATGCCTTCATTTGGTGTGTTTCCCTACTTGAGGGTTTGCCAAATTTGCTCAATTTCTTCATGAATGGTAATACAGTGTGGAACGTGTGGTTGAAAGCTTTCTGCAATATGTGCTGCACTGTATGGCTGGAAAACCTGCCATTGCCACCAACGGACTCCAGCACTGCTTTTCCTGCCCGCCATTGACCTTTGCCAATTTGCAGGAAAACCCTCACACAAAGACTAAGAGGAGGATGAACCCTCTGTGTCAAATTAAGGAAGTTGAGGGTCATATCAAATTGAAAGAATCAAAGAATCCCACAGTGCAAAAGGAGGCCATTTGGCTCACGGAGTCTGCACCGACCACAATCCCACCCAGGCATTTACCCTAGCTAGTCCCCCGACACTCGGGGCAAATTAGCATGGCCAATCCACCTAACCTGCACATATTTGGAATGTGAGAGGAAACTGGAGCATGTTCAAACTCCACACAGACAGTGATCCAACCCGGGAATCGAACCTGGGTCCCTGGCACTGTGAGGCAACAATGCTAACTATTGTGCCACCGTGTTGCCCTGTTGCATGCAATGTTGCAAAGATGAGTGGTAGGCCAGAAAATTGGGAACATTTTAGAAACCAGTAAAGGGTAATTTTAAAAAAAAGGAGTAAGTAAATAAACTAGCGAAAAAAAAGCTGAAAACAGGGATTAAGAACCTCAAACTATGTAGCTGCAGTAGTCATTAAACCGTTATTGGATGAGACTGGGGAATTAATAATGGGAAACAAAGATATGACAGAGACCCTGTACAAATATTGTTTATCAGTCTTTACAATACAACACATCAGAAGCATCCCAATAATTAGTGATGGAAGGCTACCAAGCAGCCCTGACTAAGCAACAAAATTGCTCATCAGTATTCAATTTAAGATCCATCGGGGCCAACGTGCTCCATATCTCATTGCAGCCTTGTTTCAAACATGGATAAAGGAGTTGAATGCCAGAAGTGAGGTGAGACGTACTGCCCTTGACATCAAGGCAACATTTGACGAAATATGGCATCAAGGAGCCTTTGCAAAATTGGAGGCAATGGGAAGCAAGGAAAAACCACTTCACCGGTTGGAGCCATACCTGGCACAAAGGAAAATGGTTGTTGTTATTGGAGGCCAATCATCTCAAATCTAGGACATCACAGCAGGAGTTCTTCGGGATTGTATAGGTCCAACCATCTTCAGTTGCTTCATCAATGATACCTCTCCACCGTAAAGTCAAAGTGGGATGTTCACTGTTGATTGTAGTTTTCAGTACCATTCCCAACTCCTCAGACATTGAAGCAGTCTCTGCCCATGTGCAACAAAACCTGGACAATATCCAGGCTGGGACTTGTACATGGAAAGTGACATTTGTGTCACATAAGTGCCAGGCAATGACAATCTCAAACAAGAGAGAATCTAACCATTGCCCTATAACATCAAAGACATTACCATTACCGAATCCTCAAATATCAGCATCCTGGAGTGGTTACCATTAACCAGAAACTGAACCAGCCATATAAACACTGTGGCCTTGAAAGCAGGTCAGAAGCTGGGAATTCTTTGGTGATTTGCCCATTTCCCAATTACCCAAATGCTGTCCACCATCTACAAGGCATAAGACAGGAGTGTGATGGAATACTCTTCACTTGGCTGGTTGATTGCAGCTCCAGCAATACTCAAGAAGATCAACACCATTCAGGACAAATTGAACTCCGTTCAATATCTTAAACATTCTGACCCTCCACCACTGACACACAGTGGCAGATGGGGATGCCATCTACAAGATTCACCATAACAATTTGCCATGGTTCTTTCTACAGCATCTTCCAAATATGTAACAGTGCAGGAGTTCTTTGGGATTGTATAGGTCCAACCATCTTCAGTTGCTTCATCAATGATGCCCCTCTATCGTAAGGTCAAAGTCGGATGTTCACTGATGATTGCAGTTTTCAGTACCATTCCCAACTCCTCAGATATTGAAGCAGTCCCTGCCCATGTGCAACAATAATTTTAAGGCTATCTATAATTTTAATGATGTATTTTTTTCTGTATACTTGTTTCATTAAGACAACACGGTGGCACAGTGGTTAGCACTGCTGCCTCACGAGTCCAGGAACCCAGATTTAATTCTGGCCTCGGTAACTGCCTGTGTGGTGTTTGCATGTTTGTGTGGGTTTCCTCTGGGTACTCTGTTTTCCCCCAAAGATGTGCGGGTTAGGTCGATTGGCCATACTCGATTACCCCCTACTGACAGAAAAATTAGCAGGGGTAAATATGTGGGGTTACAGGGATAAGGTCTGGGTGGGATTGTTACTGCTGCAGGTTTGGTGGGCCAATTGGCCTCTTTCTGCACTGTAGAGATTCTAAGATGGTATGATTAGCATTCTCCTGCTTTAATAAGTTCATACAGAAGACCCATTTTGTTATCTAACAAATAATCCAGTTCCAATTTCTTACCCCCTTATTTGGAGAATGGTTTTTCTTTTGACATTTTAGAGCATTTATAACATTTATTAGAAAGCCTGCTAAATTATGGAAAATATATAAAGAACAAAGAACAACCCAGCACGGGAAACAGGCCCTTCGGCCCAACGAGCCCGCGCCGCCATTTCAACAAAGCATTTTCCTACTGTACCCCGCCTATCTCAGGAAGCTATCTTGATTCAGTTACCAGTAGGTTTTTTAAAGTTATCAGAACGTTTCATTTTTAACAGAATCCAGAAACTAATTGTTTTAAAACAAAAGCTGGAATGTATGTTTGTATTAATTTTGATAGACCTCAGAATAAGTGATTTATTACTTATACCTGTATCCACTTTTTACAATATTTAGCTTTAAATTGCTGACATTCCAGAAGTTAATTAAAATATAGCTTGTCAAAGTCCAATTGCTGTTTAGAAAACATTCAGTAAAAGCCCCTAAGAGATCACATTTCTGGGAGTCACATCAGATTTACTGGTTTAATGGGGTAAAGATATTAAAAATGTTCATTGGGTAAGATGCTGGCCCTTATCAACAACAGAATTTTATACTAGTTTGTTTTGACACCATGGCCTTAGCTATGGAAAGGTTTACTAGTCGAGATCAGCTGTGTGGAACGTTTAGCTGTGAGGAATGTGTTGCTAGCAGCCAACTACGGGTGGGTGTCGCAATTCCAATCCATCTGGAGATTTATTATGTTTAGGAACTTGTAGTTATTTACTTCAGGACAGGCAGATCTATTACCAAATAACTGTTCTACAGCATTTTATGTTTCATAATCTCGACAGAATTTTTTTCTCAAAATGCTGAATACTATTCAAAATGAATTGTTTCATAAGGGGCTTTTAAAAAGTGCTTTAATGTCAATGCATGAATTCTAAGCAGTAAGTAATGGATGGGCACCATGTAGGGAGCATTGTTTACAAAGTATAATTTACTGTAAATTGAGTGATTAAGAATGTTTTCCTGTTAGTCGACAGAGTCCTGTCTAGGCTTGTTTAGCTGAATATAAAAATAATTATATTGATGATTTAACTAAAGGTATCTTTCTGCTTTGGGATACGCATCAAACAATTTGCAAGGGTGAAAACGCTAGTTCTTAGGCAACTTTCTAGTCCTATTTAATTAAGCTAACACTGGTCAGTTTCACCACTAATTTTCTTGGATCTCTTTGGCAACATTCCCAAAGCTTTACATTTTTGAAATCTTTAAAACAACAAAATCTAATACTGTGTAATCTAACTCTTTAATGTTGTTGGGATTATTAATTAGATTTAGGCCAAAAGCAAAATGATGTGGGTGTTGGAAAGCTCAAATAAAAACAGAAAATACTTCAAATGTTCTGCTGGTCTGGCAGCATTGTTCAGAGAGAAATATTAGGGAGAATTTCCCATTTTGCACAGTGTCATGATGGACACATTATACCCGCCAGCCGCAATAGTGGGTTTTCACGTTGCACCAAATGCTGCAGAGCTTACTATTCATGCACGCAAAATAAACACACTGTACCATTGGTAGTTGGCTTCTGATCTGCCTGTCATGCCATGACCTCACACTGCCTCAGGTCAAATGTCATATTTAAAATGCACTTGGGTCCATCAGGACTGCTGCACAGCAAGGAGATGACCCAAAATCAATAAAGACTACTGCTCCCAAGTTTAGTGATGCCTCCCTGGATCGCTTGTTGGATGTCTGCCAAAATGGCCTGTACCATTACTCTGGCTGTAGGTCAACCAACCTCAGCACTTGGGCTTGGGAGGTGGTGGCAACAGCAGTCAGTGCCAATTTGCAATGAGGAGATTGGCACCCAATACAAGAAGAGGATGGATGATCTCATCCCTGTCACCAGGGTTAGTCCATCATGTCATTTACTCCTACCTCATGGACTCACCAGCCCATCATGCATTCACATTGATCTCATACATTGCCAGCTTAAGAGACTGTTCACTCTCATACAAACTTTCACATCTTCATTCATCTCATATCCTCTTGAGCTCACGTCCTCATCCCATCCATCACTCCACTCAGCACACACACATGGTATCCTTATCACCTGCCTTGGCATGTGTCCTGCTCATGCTCTTTCCATCTGTCTTTATGCAGGACAAGCTTGCACCCAACAACACATCTCAGACCGGGAATGGAGTGGCCAACATTACGGACCCACTCCCTTTGAAGAGCATGCCATCATGTTGGCAGGGGAGGACGTCGACTGTGCCTCTGGCGACAGGGAAGTGGGCGGAGCACAACCAACTGAGGATCCTGCACCAGCTTATCCTATAGACAGCGACACTGAGTACTTTGTCCTCTTTTCAAGCCATTTGCTATGCACTCATTTTCTCTACTCTCGTTCATAGGTACGTAGGGATAATGCCCTCGGAGGCCCACAAGCCTGCACCTCAGCTCCAGGTCTGAGGACACCTCAGATGAGGAAGTTGAAATAAGCAGCTTTGAAAATCTGTCACAATGCACCCCCACACCCTCTACCCATGCAGATACACACATGCTGGTGGGATCTAGACCGAGAGCAGTTTGGAGACCACAGAACATAGTCTGGTCCACAACAGACAGAGGGCAAGAACATCAGAGGAGTGACTGCTTTATTGCAGTATGGGAGTTATCAATCTTTACAGAAGTCATAAATGCTCTTCAAGGGCAGATAAGGTCTGTAGAACTGTCAAATGATATACATGTGAGTTTTTTGAAGGATGAAAAGGAAGTTTAACAGGGTCTGTCCTTACTTGCTGCTACTTCATATCATTATATTTCATTTTGGCAAATGATTAGTGTCTGTTTAAGTTCCTTTTTCAAAAAGGAAGCAAAGGCAGCAAATCTGAAGGAAGTAACACAACCCAGTGCTTTCTTGTCTGCTTTCAGCTGGATACAAAATATTTCCTGGCACTGCTGAAGAGGAGATGGGGAATTTTCCCACTATCGGACCAATATTGGTTCCTCATCAGATGTCACTAAGACAGGTTATCTGTTAATTTGTCTTGTTACTGATTGTGGTATCTTACAATATTGCCATGTTACTTCAGTGTGCACGTAGTCATGAAAAGCCCCATATAAATGCAGGTGAGTCACAATGTTTGTGGTATTGTGTGAAAAAAGGTATGCCAACATGATCAAGAGCCACAGAATCTGATTGGTCATGACTGTGAAGAAACTGACATCACTGTTACTCGGCAAGGACTGCAGGAACTGGTTTTTGCAAGTCCTGAGCCTCCATATTGCCAAATGCATGACTGTATCATCTGCTGCCAGACACTTGCATCTATGATGCTGAAAATAAGTAGATAGACAGCACTGGTTAGCTGCAACCTTACTGCTTCCTTCACCTGCTTTCAGGAATTCAGCTGTGTTGGGTGATGGAGATGGTGTGTTGAGTTCATAAAATCATAGAATTCCTACAGTGCAGAAGGAGGCCATTGGGCCTGCACTGACAACAATCCCACCCAGTGCCCTATCCCCATAACTTCACATTTTTCCTGCTAATCCTCCTGACACTAACATGGCCAATCAACCTAACCCACACATCTTTGGAGTGTGGAAGGAAACCCAAGTAGACACATGAAGAATGTGCAAACTCCACACAGTCACCCAAGAATTAAGCCCGAGCATCTGGTGATGTTAGGCAGCAGTGTTAACCACTGTGCCACGTCAACAGACAGAGTCACTTTCCTCAAGACAACACCTCCAAATAGCAACTAAACTATAGAGGCAATTTTAACCCTGTGATTCTCATTCCTCTGAGGATTTGTTGCAGAGGGGAAGGGGAATTAAATACTTAAAAGCTGAAACCTGACCCCATTTCTGTTTCAACTAGGGGAGGGTTGCAGTGACCTGCTATCAAGAGGTGGGTAATGTAATTTAAATTCAAGGGGTTTTGTAGCATTGCTGTTGGGCCAGAAGGAGCAGCTGTTTTCCATTGGCCACCAAGCTAACCGTTATTGACCTTCACCTTTATAATCGCTGACCCTGATTTTCAGAGACCCTGAGCACTTTTCAGGTCCAAAATTGGCAACTTTTGGCCAGTTTGCAAGTTTGCACGATACACAACAACCTGACCTGATCAGGATAGCTATTATCCCTTAGGGTAGCTTTGATGTACTTTATTTCTGTGTCGTTCTCGTAAACTGAACCAGTGGCTAGAGCCCTATTTACAAGATGTGCTGGTGTGATGCCAGGTACATACGTTGTACCTCTCAGCGATTGGCTGATCAAATCAAATGCATATTCCTTTGCTTGTTCATAATAGGCAGAGTACAGCCTGCACTTGCAAAACCCAAAACAAAATGTAAACTTTTAGATGTGATTCAGTGACTGGCAGCACTTATGGACAATCCTGAGTGTGCATCCTACACATCTCTTTCAGACATATTGTGAGCAACTGACAAAATTCTCTATTCTCCCTGTATGGATACACCAACTGACCATAACAATTCCGAAAACAATCCACTGTACTTCCACAAACTTTAACACATAAATGAGTCAAAAGCACTGAAGCTGCAAATTGGACCAGAAGGGGTTCAACGGTTCAAAAAAGCAGCTTACCAACATCTTCTCAAAGGCAATCATCGTGAATGGACAACAAACGTTGGCCTTTCCAGTAGTGCTGACATCCCATGAAAGAATAAAAACAAGTTGGATGGCTGGCCCTTTATGTAGAGCTAGTGTGATCTGCCTCATGCAGTTGTAAGTGATTAGCATTTCTGGAAGCTAGACTTGTGCAGCCCAAGTTTCCAAAATGTCGGTCAAGTGAACTGTGACGAGTGATTGGTATTATAAACTGACTACTGCTCACAATTTTGGTGTGGTATGCCCACGTTATTACTTTTCCAGCATGGAGCTTTAGCTTCACTTGGGCCATGCTGGAAGTAGCTAAAAGCCCTTTGCACAGTATTTTCTTTCTCAAGTGCTTCTGTAGCACTGACAGTGGTGCTGCTGCAGAGCTCAACTTCGTGACCAGAGTTTCGTGGTGATTAACTTGTCACGAGAGGCCCTTTAGATTCATGCTTGTTAATTACAAACTTTTACCTAATTAAAATTCATGTGAACATTTTCTTAACTTTTCTGTAATCCCATGATTTATCTTTTCCAGTATCCTTCTAAATAACACTTTGCCAAAGAGGTTTTGAAAATCTCGATAAATAGCTTTGACAGGATGGGCATTATCTCAATCAGTTTGTGAGACAGGGCTTCTAATTCCTGAAGTCAGTCTGAGGATGTCAAATAACCACTAAATGGTCATAAATTACAACTCATATGATGCAACATTCCAGCAGCTCACTTGCAGTGATGTTAAATTCATGGGCCAGTAATTCCAATTTCTTCCCCTTGTTAAGTAATGGGACCACATGAGCTGTACTTCAAGCATTGTAGCCAAACCAGATATCAATGATATTTATTCAATGTGAGCTGGTGATTTCCATATGACCTCACACATTTCCTTTAGCTGTTGGGGTGAATGGAAGAATGTGCAGCTCTCTCAACCCTTGCTAAGACCATTTGTTAGTCAGTTTTATTGAAACATTTTGAGCTGCACACCCATCTAGTACAACCAGGCACACCTTCGAAGTTAAACATTTCAGTATATATATTCAGGTCACCTTTTATGTCTATGGTTTCATATTTAACTTGCCTCAACCAGTCACTCAGTTGGGTCAAATGCAATCTTTTAAATTATTTTCAATCTTTTAATACAAGGAGGAAACTACCATTACTTAGTTGTTAATCTTCAGTTTTTCTAATGCCCTTTTATTATTCTTAACACTAACTTAGATTATTTGCAACAGTTCTTTATACTTTGTATTGTTCTATTGACCTCCCTTTATACCTAGTGCCATGCTATTTTTGGGGGTTGAAGGTTAATTTCTCAACAAACCCCTAAGGTTTCATTTGACCAAGGATCCTCATTTTAAATTGTATTTGCCTGTCCGTAAGTACAGATTTTGATAACCTTTATGTTTTCTTAAGCAATTACCAGCCTGTAAACAGATGCTAAGGATAAACTTTGGCCCAACGATCCAATTGCATTTAGCGATTTGATTCCCTTCTGCTAACTTTCATGTACTTCAGCATTGAGATCAATTGTTTTATGTTTGCCGATCTGAAAGAAACTGCATACAATGTTAACCCATTTCCCACTCACTATAAATATCTCTCAAAGGTTCTTCTTTCCATTCGGGCCACCTGAACATCTCCTCACCTGTTCAAGCAAAGCTTGAAACATGGCTTCTCCAGCAAAAATTGTCCAACTGCCCACAAAACAAGGAGCAAGGTTCAATTGCTAGGAAGCTTTGTTGACTCCTTTCCTTGCAGTAGAATTTCCTGCACCTGCATCCCATGTGTGCCTGAAGGTATTTAAAGTGCACTGTCGTAAGAAGATAAGAAATAGGAGCAACTCCTGCTCCTATTTCTTATGTTCTTGTTATGTTCTCATAACACCCATTAAACCTGCCCCACCATTCAGTATGATCATGGCTGATCTTGTGTTTCAATCCCATTGGCTTTCCACCTCCCTACATCAGTTAATACCCTGAGAGACCAAACATCTGTCTATCCCAGCCTTAAATCTATTCAATACTGAACATCCACAACCCTCTGGGGTGGAGAACTCCAAAGATTCAAACCCTTTGGGTGAGATAATTTCTTCTCATCTCAGTTCTAAATGATTGGTCCCTTCTCCTGAAACTGTGTTTTAAATTCCCCAACCAGTGGAAATAGTCACTCAGCATCCACCCTATCAAGCTCTTAGAATTTTGTTGGTTTCAGTGAGGTTGCCTCTCCTTCAAAACTCCAGACAAAAGAAGCAAAATCATCACAGGACAGTCCATTTCATCCCAGCGTGCAATTTAGTGAAGCCTTGCTGTACTGTCTCCAATGCAAATATATCCTCTGACCATGCATTTCTCTCAACAACAGCAACAAGGTATATTTCTGAAGTAGAGATACTGGCATTGGACTAGGGTGGGCACAGTAAGAAGTCTCAAAACACCAAGTTAAAATCCAATAGGTTTATTTGGAATCACAACTTTTCGGAGTGCTGCTCCTTCATCAGATGAGTGGAGGTAAATTCATGAATACATGAATCTATATCTATGAATCATAAATTCATGAATCTAGGCAAAGACACAATTACACGGTAATTACAGATTGGAATGTGAAGAAATCCTACTAACTGTCCTGGCTTGAAACAATTCAATCACTTTAACTTGTGATTAACCCTCTCTCCACACACATTGTTTGTACCTGTAAAGACTTGATTATCTGTAAAAACTTGCATTCCAACCGTTCTTCACATTCCAGCCTGTAATTATCTTGAAATAGTTGATGGATGTCATAGAAACGTGTTGGTGTAGGTGTTAGGGGATATAGCTGGGCAGTGCCCATCTGGCTGGCACTGCCATATGGGCATTGGTGTGCCAGAGCCAGTGCCAAAGGGGGCATGAGCAAGGTAGGGCATGAGGATGGTGGGGGAATATAAAGGTTGGATCATGAAGAGGGACCCATTGGGAGGGTCCTAATGCTGGTGATTTTTATTGGAGAGAGGGGGTGGGGAAACATCCCTTCAATGAAGTATTGTCACTGGACTAGTAATGCTCTGGGCACCTGAGTTCAAGTCCCACCCCCATGGCAGATGGTGACATCTGAATTCAATAAAGTCTTGAATTAAAAGTCTAGTGATGATCACAAATTATTGTCAATTGTAGTAAAAACTCATCTGGTTCACTAATGTCCTTTAGGATAGAAAATCTGCTGTTCTTACCTGGTCTGGCCTACATGTGACCCTAGATCCACAGCAATGTTTTTGACTCTTAACTGCACTCAGGGATGGCCAATAAGTGCTGGTCCAGCCAGCAATGCTCACATCCCACGAATGAACAAAAAAAAAGGAGTGGCAAGTACAACACAGCACACTAACATTAACATTCAACAAAGAGTTAATGCAAAAACATTTTCATCCACAATAAAGAAATGTCCCCAACTCCCCTGTAATGTGTGCCAAACATAAAGCATGCCAGTGTATTGTGACTAAGCTCGCCCCTGCAAATAACAATGAAGCTGACATGAATAAAGTGAAACCAATGTGACGTGAAATGTAAATAAGTGGAATTAAATTTTACAATACTCGCACCTTTTCTGCTTGCGATAAGTCTTATGTTAATAACAGTGGAGTTGGGCGGGAAGGTTGTGGCTGTGGTGGAGAGCCTCTCAAGAGGTTTGTTCAGGAGGCTCCTGTATAGCCCACTCGTACCTACTGCATTGTCAACTGACAGCAGGTTTCATCATTGAGAAGCTTCCCTAACACGTGCCTCCTGTGCACACTGCTGGCACTTCAGATTTTAATTTCCATCTTGTGGGAACCAGCAAAAAAAATGTGGCGGCCACTTCCTGTTCTGTCGTTGGGAATGGCCCACTGTAGATGACATTCCAACGTGCGGCTATTGGAGACACATTGGAGGATTTACATATAGAAACATGATGCAAGGCTGAGATATGAATTGAATACTTTGCATTTGTCTTTACCAAGGAATAAAAGGCTGCCCAGGTCATCATGAAGGGGCAACTGTTTGAAAACTTAAGGGGTTTAATATTGATGAGGCAGAGCTATTACAAAGGCTCCCTGTACTTACGGTTGATAAATCATTTGGACGACTGAGATGCATCCAAGGATACTGAAGGAAGTGAGAGTGGAAATTGCAGAGTCACTAGCCTTAAGTTTTCAAATCTTCTTTAGAGTTGGGCAGGTGGTACCAGAGGACTGAAGAACTGCAAATTGTCCAAATAGAGAGTGTAAAGATAAGCTTAGGAACTTCAGATCAGTCAATTTAACCTTGGGTGGTGGTGAGGAAGCCTTGAGAAATGATGATATTGACAGAATTAATTGTCACTTTGGCAAATACCTGTTAATTAAGGACAATCAACATGGATGTTTAAGGGCAAATCATGTTTAATTAATGTTTGAAATTTTTTGATGAAGTAACAGGGGTTGAATGTTGATGTGATGTACATGGATTTCTAAAAGTCATTTGATAAAGTGCTGTATAAAAGACTTGTGAGAAAAATTAGAGCTCGTGGCATTAATAGCAATATTGATACAAAATTGTTTCAGAAATAAGTAGCAGTTAATGGTTATCTTTTGGACTGAAGGAAGGTTTACTGTGGAGTCTCCCAGGGATGGGTTTTAGAATCCCTTCTCTTCCTGTTATATATGAATAACCCAAATTTTTTGTAAAGAAATGTGAACTAATTCATGCTCATAGGAAGAAGGCAAAGAGACAAGATAAATAAAGGATACAATTCAAAAGGGAGTGCAAGAGCAGAGAAACCTGCACAGGATATAGAGTGTGCAGGGCTGAGTGGCCTCCTCTTGCTCCTATCTTCATTTTTAGATCATTGAAGATGGCAAGACAGTTTGGGAGAGCAGTTAATAAAGCAGAAGAATAGGTGTATGGAGTACCAAAGCAAGGAAAATCTGTACCGAACACTGGTTCATCCTTTACAGGAGTACTGTGCCTATAGTTGTGGCCATTACACTTTAGGAGGGATTAGAGAGAGTTCAGAAAAGACTCATAAGAATGCTTTCAGAGGTGAGGAACTTCAGTTGTGTAGAAAGATTGCAGAAGTTGGGACTGTTTCACATGGAGAAGAGGTTGTGAGGAGATTTGGTTGAGCCATTGGGGTGGCGCGGTGGCGTAGTGATTGCACTGCTACCTCACAGCGCCAAGGACCCAGGTTCAATTCCAACCTTGGGAGACTGCCTGTGTGAATTCTGAAGAGGAAATGTCTGCATGGGTTTCCTCCAGGTGCTCCAGTTTCCTCCCAAAGTCCAAAGATGTACAGCATGGGTTGATTGGCAGGATAAATTGCCCCTTAGTTTTTGAGGAATTAGCAGGATAAATATGTGGAGTTAAGGGAAAAGAGCCTCGGTGGGATTGTTCTCGGTGTAGACTCAATGGACCGAATGGCTTCTTCTGCACTGTAGGGATTCTATGATTCTATTCAAATCGTGAAGGGCTGAACAGAGTAGAGAGGGAGAAACTGTTGCCCTTGGTAGAATAATTGAGAACCATTGGGCACTGATTTATGATAATTGGCAAAAGAAGCAATGGCAGTATGAGGAAAAACATTTCATCCAGTAAGTGGTGAGGATCTGGAGTGTACAGCTAGGGAGTGTAGTGGAGGCAGGGTCAATGGAGGTTTCAAAAGGGAATTGGATTGTGATCTGAAAAAGAAAAAATTGCAGGGCCGAAGGGAAAAGGGAACAGAGTAGCACGAGTTAAATTACTTCACCAGAGGGCAAGCACAGACACAGCAAGTTGAAAGACCTCCTTCCGTGCTACAACGATTCATTGATAAATAACAGGGTGGGGTAGGGATGGCTAAGGATTGATCCAGTATTACAATGGAATAGCACCCAGATTCTGTACTTGACTGATGGTTGGAGCCTGAACCCACAATCTTCTGACTCAGATGTAATGGTGAATCCAATTTATGATCTTGTATAGATGATGAATGTTTCACACATGCATATCAAAGTTGATTTAAAAATGCAGACTGACAATCAGGAAAGCTTTTCTTGTTGGTACCTGGAGTTCATTACAGAAAACATTTTTGCAATCACTTACAGTGTTCTATGCACACCTACAATGTAATGACCTAACTCTGTGTCACTTTGAGGTCAGCTCCCAATGCATAATGCCTGCTATGCTACGAGTCAATAAGGAACTCGCTGGAAACTTGCAACATAGTAATGGTGCATTACACGTAATTATTTTAAGGAAATTGTAAATGTGTGTCCAAAGATAGGATTTTTTGGGACTGTCTGCCATGGACCTTGAAGAAACAATGAGAAATCAATTTTTCTTGGCTCCACACTTGCCTCTAAAATCAATGGCAATGACCAATTTTCTGGTTATCTTTGCTCCGATCACTGCTGCTGGTTGGACTGAACTTGAATGGTGCTGCTGTCCTGGGGAGAGTTGTTGCGCCAAAATTAATTTCTTCTTAAACTGAAATGTTTGTTTAATTGAGATGTGCTCATTTATTTAGTTGAAATAAAAAAAAATCTTTCGTACAAATTACCTGGCTGGAATGGTTCTTGCTAAATGGGATTTAATGAGGATGATTATGCCAAAATAAATCCTAAAATAAGTCCTAAAAATAATTTGCTTAAAAACTGGAGTAAATCCACCGATTTTTTTTTTAGTGGGATTTTCAGAATTAACCTCCCACATTCTGAGCACTGCTGAGTGCCCTGGTAGGCTTCACTCTGAAAGTCGGTGGAGGGGCTGTTCCTGCTGGAGGGGCCAGCAGCATAGTGCTGGGCGGGCACTGCGCATATATCGATTTGTCAGAGTGGAGATCGATGCATGCACAGTAGCCCCGCACTGCTGGCCTCCCAATTGCTGGATAACGATTGAGCTGGCCTCCCGGACTCTCTGGGGTAGCCCTGATGCCTCAAACCCTGCTGTCTTGACAACTCCAGGGCACTCCCGCCCCCACCCCCGCCCCCCGAGATGGCCAGTCCTGATCACTCCCTTTCCACCTGCTGCTACTGATGTCTGTGCAGTGGTAGTGGGACCCTGCCCATCCTCACCAATTGCCCCCCTAACAAGCACTGCCCCCAATATGCCCCCCCTGGCCCCCTTGCTGTTGTCTGATGCCCAGTGCCAAGGTGCCCCTTGGACATTGTCAGTTTGCCCCTTGACCAGTGTCGGGGGCTAGGCTGGAACTGCCCAGGGGCCACCCCCTCTTTTACCCCCAACCTCTTCAGGGGGCCTCAATGGCCTCTGTTCCCCCAGCAGGGTTGGGCTGCCTGTTGCCCATTAGTGGGGAGCAGTAGTAAATCCCATTAGAGTAAACCACTCCTGGTGGGGCGGGAGACACTGGCAAGCCCAGAGGCTTTGGTCCTCAGTCCGCTAATGATAGGGAAATTCAAATTTAAATATTTAAATGATTTCCGTGCAGAGCTGATAATTCCAAAAATAAACACGTGGAGGCTATGGCAGCCAGCAGGGAGCTTGCTAAATGGCCTCTGCTGATGTCTCCTGGGAGACTTGCTCTCCATTTTTTTTATCAGTTCACAATTCCAGATCCTACCAGTGTCAATCACTAATTTTAACATGAAATACCAATCCCAACATGTGTCTCTTTCAAAATGTATGTTTAAAAATATATTCAGTTCCACATTAATCAGCTAATGCGCCAGTCAACATTTTGTTGAGGAAATAAATATAAAATTGCTTCACTTCAAGAGTTAGAACCATGCGAATAGGAGTTGCCATGTTGTGATGAGTATAAATCTAGGTATATCTGTGAAACAAATAATGAAATATCTGTTTTTCACAGATCTTAAATTACATATTTATTATTTTTCCCCTCCAATGGACAGTGTATGCTTTGCATTGAATTAATCCATTAACATCTGAAAAAAGGTACAATTTAGAAGCATTCAATTATCTCAGGTGCCTGCAGCCACGTTTATTCCTCACATTATACCCAGAAATTATCTCCAAATGTAAAATAAGTAATCTGACTAACAAATTTGTCATCCATTTGCAAACAGGATTCATAGGCTAAATATGCGCTATTAATAAACCAGAATAGAAACAAACAATATAACGTGACATTTAATGTGATCAAAATAGGATTTGACAGTTTCTAAATCACCAATATCCTTGCTCTGATGTCTTGGAATGAGCCTGCCAGCAAATTACTGTTAAATAGAGGATTGGGGCACTAAATGGCCAAACATAATACGGTTTGGGGCCCACTGCACTTTGCAACAGATTCTGGGCCATGGTTACACAAGTGGCACATTAGGAAATGTGAAAGGTTTTTACAGCCTCATCCGTTCTTTTGCAAAGCAAAGGAAAAACATCTCTCTGATATTAATGGGGGTTGGCATGACACCATGTGACATGAATAACTAGTGAACTGGGAACACCTTTGTTAATGTACCAAATGTTCTAATCTGTTCACTATTAGTATCATGCAGCACATTTTCAAGCAAAAACAATGTTCAGATTTTATTGAGCACCAGCATTATAAAACTCATTATTTGATTGGGTACAAACAGTTGAGATATGTAGGATAATTTTAACATTAGCTGCTAGGCAGGAAACTGAACAGATCCACTGCCTTTAATAAACGCCACCTTTCATAGAAAATAAAAGCCAGACAGGGTATAACATGGATGGAAAATCTGATCATGCCATTTTTCCCACTGAGCTTGTTAGATTAAAATCACCCTATTGTTAGAAAATGAGAGGTAAGTAAACGTCTTTCACTATCTCGACTATGAGCCATTTTACTAATCATCAGCAAGCAAAGCTGCTTGGAATTCAGTATTTGAGATCTTACGGACCGTGGGTAGGACTGCTGTTGTACTTCCAAATAGTTTTGGCATGGCAATAATAGGTGTGGTGTAAGTTAGCTGTAAAAGAATGTGATCTATTTCCCCTACCCTTGCTGATTATAAGTGCCTGGAATTTTGTACTGCAAAAATGAAACTGCTAAAATAAGGCAGTGTTTGTTGTGTTCTGTGGATGGCCTCTAGACTGTACTTGTTGGTCTTATCACATGTTGGTAGAGGCAAGTGCTAACAAATGGATTTAACTCCACCCTTGTGAGTTAGAGAGGGAGGATCGCTTAAGAATGATGAAGTCAAAGTTGGCATAACCAACTAAGAAAACATTGTTTATTGAGCACTTCTCGAAGAAGGTCATTGAAAAGAGGCAGGAAGTTCCCGATTTTAGTTTTCATGTATTTTTTGTTCCTTTTGAGTGTGTGCTGCTTATATAGAAGACGTAAAGGCAAATATACCTTCAACCTGGTAACTGTGTGACAACTTTAAACTTAATTTGATCTTTACAATGGAGTCATCAGCTGATGAATTCAAAGAAGGTATGTTCTTTTAAATAGGTTTTGGTTGATATGTGTTCTGAGTAAAGCTTCTTTCTTTCATGGAGATTTCTGTAACTTTCGAAATGTTCATGACTCGAACTAGTGTTTAAAAATGGAAATAGTTCAGAAACCTCTGAAACAGAAAGTTGCTTAGAATCTGACTGTTCACTTAATAGAATTAGTGCAAACTTTTTAAAAGTCAAACTATTTTGCACTGTGATGCAGCAAGATAATACATTTGTGTGAGAATGTGAAACAATCTTGGTACTAACCAATTAAAAGGCACTTTTATTAGTCCTTTTGGTGTTACTGGAGCTTATAAATTCAGCAGCAGGATGCACAGCATTGCTACAGCTCTCTACGGGGAAGTTATAGAATTGCAACTTAGGATTTTTAAGTGAAATGGCGTTATTATAAATATAGATTAAGTTATTGCTCTTTGCTGGATAAGTAATACTACTATTTTGAAGTGAGTAGTGTTTGACAACATGTTAACTGGGTGCTGTACAGTGTGACTTTGGTATCAGTGCCAAAGACTGATATAAAGCCACCAATCTGGTGGCGCGATAAACCAACCTTCAATTGCTACATATTATAAAGGAGTGATTGTCCTGTCAGCCCTTCTGAATTGAATGAGAATAGCTTGTGCTGAAGGCTAGTGGTGTGAATGTTTATCAATGTCCATATGTGGAACTCCACTTACCCTCCATGGCAACAAGAACAGGGAGCGTTACCCTTGCTCCCTACTCTTATTGCTGAGAAATATTGTTAAGCACACTATAGCGGCTAACAGGAACACTGTGTAAAATGAAGCTTTGAAATTTAAGCCTGCGTTTATTTGCAGCTGCTAAAGTTTAAATGGCTGTTATTTTAAAGTTAAGGGCTGATGTTTTTTATATTTAAAATATATTCTAATATTTTAGAAGTACAAATCACACTTTTAAACATTTGGCCAAAATGCTAACTTACTTTTTTCATGTTTAAGGCTGAAATACATGGCTGGAGAATTACAATCCACCACTTATTGGCAGAATTTGTCAGATGGTGGAGTGAGGAAACCCCACCATCTGACAAATTCTGCCAATGTCAGCTTCCCCATAGCCATTTAGTGCCCTGAGAAGCATTAATTGACCTGGAGAAAGACTTCTACCTGTCACTCAAAGGAAATCTTGCCTTAGCAAGCTGCCAGCCATCTGATTGGTCAGCATCACTGTAGTACCAACAGTGCTGTTGAGTGCGTGGCCACTTCTGGAACTACAGGCAGTCCCACCAGACTGAGTGGCAGAGCCCACAGGACTAGGTAGGTGCAAGATCCAGCAGTGGGGATGGGAGTGGAGATTGAAGTGTGTGAAGTGGTTTGTGACTGCGGAGGGGGACACCCAATCTGGAAAGATGTCAAGTGAAGGAGGCATCCCTAATTACCACTCAAGACATGAGCAGGAAAACCCGCTGCTCCCCGCCTCCCCCAAGTCCCTGAACTCCTCCTGTTGACTGAAAAATTGCAGTTGTCCTTATTAGCCAATGGAGTGAATGGAGGCTGGTGTTCAGCAGTGTACCACAAGGATTAATACCAGGACCCTTATTGTTGTAATATACATAAATTGTAGCACTGAAAATGTAGGGGGGAATGTTAAACAACTTTGCAGATGACACCAAGATTGGTAGGGCGGTTAACAGTGAAGAAGATGGTTGTAGATTACCCAAAGGTACAGATGGGTTGGTCAGATGGACAGAGCAGTGACAGACGCTATTTAACCCTAATAGGTATGAAGTGATGCACTTTGGAAGAACGGACAAGATGGAGTATTTTAATGACTGGCAGGACACTGAGAAGCTCAGAGGAACAGAGGGATCTTGGGGTAATTATTCACAGATCCCTGAAGTCAGCAGAGCACATAAATAAGATAGTTAAGAAGGCATATGGGAAACTTGCTTTCACCAGTTGTGGTATAGAGTATACGAGACACTGTTGGAGTTGTACAGATCATTGGTTAGGATACAGCTGGACTACTGTATACAGTCTGGTCACCTCACTATAGGAAGGATAGCATTAAAACAGGTAGAGAGGAGGTTCACCAGGATGTTGCCTGGGATGGAGCATTTGAGCTATAAAGAGAGACTGGATAGGCTTAGATTGTTTTTTTTTTGAGAAGATGAGGCTGAGAGGGACATGATTGAGGTGTACAAGATTATGAGGGGTATGGGTAGGGTGAGTAGGGAGCAGCTATTTCCCTTGATAGGTTAATCACAAGGGGGCTTAGATTTAGGATAAGGGGCAAGAAGTTCAGAGCGGATGTGAGAACAATCTTTTTCACTCAGAGGGTGGTACAAATCTGGAATGCACTGCCTTGGGAGGATGGACGTTAGTGGAGGCTGGAAACTTTATAACCTTTAAAAAATGTTTGAATGAGCACTTGAAATATCCTAACATTCAAGGATATGGGACAAGTGCAGAAAAATGCCAGTGTATATTTTTAGTGATTTTTACATTCCCTGACTTTAGTTGTTTAAGCATCTCCTGTCCTCCAACTAATCACAGATCATTCTTTGATCACACAGCCTCCTTCTCCATGGCTTGGTTCCTCCATATAAGCTGTTCATTTTGCATAATCCCTGACCTTGATTGAAATGTTAACCCTAGCTTCCTCTGTCCCCTGATACTGCCTCAGCTAAGTATTTCTAATAACCATACGAATCAGGAGCAGAAGTAGGCCACTTAGCCCCCTCGGGCCTGCTCTGCTATTCAATAAATTTATGGCTGATCTGTACTTAATTCAACTTCACATTCCTGCCTACTCTCAATAACCTTTCACCCCCTTGCTTATCAAGAATCTATGCCTTAAAGATATTCAAATACATTGCTTTTCCTGGTTTTGAGCAGACAATGCTTCTCCTGATTCCAGCAGACATAAGCCTAACCTGTCCAACTTTTCCGCGATAGATAACCTATCCATTTCAGATCAGCCCAGTCTTCTGACCTGTCACCAATCTTTGGGGTATTGTACACCCTTTTCTCAATTTGATATTATCTTTCGCTTTCTTACAAGCATAATGGATACTATTGTTTCCTCTTTTTTGTGTTAGTATTTTTAGGGTCTCTTTGTCTCTCCAGATAGCTCTTGATATATCTATCACTACTCAGCTTTCACATTTTGATATAATCTTAACAATAGAATCAGGATGGTGTGCATTTGGATCAGTTCAGTGTCTCTTGATAGCATTGAGATTTGTTGCAAGATGCTGGGCGTAGTTCAGTGGATCTTATTAAGGTATTCATAGTCTTAGATAGTTCAACAGTAACTGCTTACTAACTATTAGAAACTGTGTACATCGATACAGCTGTCTCCATGCTTGTTTCTACACATAACTCTGTCCAACATTACATTAACTCTTATCTATTGCCCATCCCTAATTGCCCTTGAACTGAGGCCATTTCAGAGGACATTGAAGAGTCAACCACATTGCTGTGGATCTGGAGTCACCCATAGGCCAGATCAGGTAAGGAAAGCAGATTTACTCTCCTAAAGGGAATTAGTGAACCAGGTGGATTTTTTTTTACAACAATCAGCAATGGCTTCACGGTCACTATTAGACTTCTAATTCCAGATTTTTATCGATTTCAAATTTCAAACCCAGGTTCCAGAACGTTATCTTGGGTCTCTGCATTACTTGTCTAGTGACAATACAACTACATCATCACCTTCCCAAGTTAACCCTTTAAGTTCCAGATACTCATACTCCAAGGTTCTCAGTTACCTCAGTGATCCTTTGAGGACAGAGTGTTCTTTTAATTGGTAGTGTTCAACTTCCAGCCCAGCACAGAGTTCAAGGGCCTGGATTTGCACTGAATCCGGACAACTGAGGAACCATTTAAAAATGGCGGACAGGTCCTGATTCTGAGACTTTTATCCCGATTCTGATTTCCAGCATGTTTTTGCCAGAACAGGTTAAAGGTGTGTCAATCGTCTTGCTCTCAGGATTCCCGCCCTTGCTGGCTGCATTGCAGAAATGGGCATTTAAACACCACCCCATTCCCCAATTCTCAGCCAATTCTTTGAGGAGTTGGGTCCCTTCAGTTTATAAATGTGGTTCTTGACTTCTCAAAGTAGTTGTATATACACTCCCAAGTGGGGAACCGAAAAAATGACACTAATCTGCTTCAGGAATTCTTTCATTGATACACCTTGAAATATAGAAAAGCTGTCCTTCTAACAATCTAGTAGAGCACTCACTAAATATACTTGATAGTGAAAAAACTTGTTCATGAAACCCATTCAAAAAAGAACAAACATCTATTTCAATTTCAGTTTCAGTAGTTAATGTTATATTGTAAATCTGATGTGTTTTTATTACACAAATTGAGATCTCTAGTGTGAACAAATATGAAGTGAATTAAATGCCCAGAGTCCTTTGAAAAATGAAAAAAACTTCCAACAGCCGTCATTTAGTGAAAACAGTCTCAAATGCTCCTGTACTATTTTGAGTATTTGGTGTAGCTTTTAAAAAATGGCTAGTTGGTTTTCTAGTTTCAATAGACTCCATTGTTTATAATTTCCAGGGTTTGTTATTAGAGCTGAAACAATAATGAATGCTTGGCAGAGTTTCAAAATGTCCAGAACCACTTATTTCAGTGGGAGATTTTGATTGGCAGTTTTGAAAAGATATTAAATGTTTAGGTGTCTTGATGTGGTATGAGGTGTTGAAGGCCTGACATTCATCATTAAAATTAGGCCAATGTCCCAATAAACAGTGGTGGGTGTGCTTGGCAGCTGACCTCATCATGCGTTTGCCCCCACTGATGCCTTGAATCTGCCAATGGAAGGTCTGACTCCATTCTACCCTGCTTCGTCGGAACAACAAAATGGTGGCCTTTTTAAATGAAATGAGAGTGCCTGGTGAGGAAGATTCCAGGCTTAACCTTTCTGCTTCTTCCAAGAAAGTCTCACTCCAACAGATGGGATGAGTCCATTACATCTTCATTTCCTTCTTCCTCTTGAGTGTCCTGCTCTGCATTTTTATCATTAAAAAATGTCACTGCTCATTTGCTAAAGTATACAGCTCTGAAACGCAGCAGAGCACAATCCCCTCTGTCAAAGCATTAACTTTAATTAAATTACACCTTTCATCAGGGGTCCAAATTGTCTTTTATTGAACATTCAGTTACAATTCAAGGCTGCTTCTTACTCTCTTTTTTGCAACCAGTGAGAGAGAGAGAAAGAAGCCTTTGATCCCAATGTTCTCCTCTGCAGTTTGTATTCAGAAAGGATGACATTACATATATGTAAGTCTTGAATTTATCAAACTGCCAATGAGCCTGGTGCCAAGCATAAAACAGTGTGTAACTAATAGTGTTCACAACAATAAGGAACCTCCATGATTATATAAAGCTTGAATTAGCAATGGGTTAAGAGATGAAGGTGCTGAACATATACATCAATGCACAAAACATACAATAAACTTCAAGCGTGAATATCAGAAATTAAATGTTAATGCCACCCTGCTAATCTTGACCTGTCAATGGAAGACTGCACGTGATCATATCAGCACTAGATTAAGGAATTTGGTAAAAATAGATTTGGAATGTGAGTTTTACTTAGCATCTTTACTCCAAACTTCAGAGTTGATCTTAAATCAGCAAGCACATTTCAGCTGATATTTTTAATTGACGCACAGAACAGTAAGTCACAAGAGTTTATGGCGAGTCACATTTCTGCTTTCAGTGAAACTGGAAGGAAAACCCTTTGTGAGAGAAGTAACATCTGCGCGAGCAAACAATGTTATGACCATTTGCATTGGTTTAATTTTTGATTAAAATGTAGTCATTAAATGAGCAATGTAATTTTTGGCTGATGGTATTAGTTAAATGTCACATTTTAATTGCTTTTGCGAACTGTGGTATAATGTGCCCATTTACATATTAAAGAGATATTGTAAAGGATCAATATGTAAAACAACATTGTTTCATTCATTTTGAGTGTAGGTAAAGATTATTTTTCTGAAGACAGTATTTTAAAAAAATCCATTCACTCGTTCATCTCCCAGAGAATTAGGCAGCACTGTAGCACAGTGGTTAGCATTGCTGCTTCACAGCTCCAGGGACCTGGGTTTGATTCCCAGCTCGGGTCACTTTCTGTGTGGAATTTGCACATTCTCCTTGTGTCTGCGTGGGTTTCCTCTGGGTGCTACGGTTTCCTCCCACAGTCTAAAGATGTGCGGGTTAGGTTGACTCGCCATGCTAAAATTGCCCCTTAGTGTACTGAGATGCATAGGTTAGACGGATTAGCAGGTAAAATATGTAGGGATATGGGGGTAGGGCCTGGGTGGGATTGTGGTCGGTGCAGACTTGATGGGCCGAAGGGCCTCTTTCTGCACTGTAGGGTTCTATGGTTCTACGAGAATCTTTTCCTTTCCTGAAACTCCACTACAAAAAAAAAGTACCAGATTAGTCAGCATGGGCAGGATCCAGAAAAAGGACTTTGACTTTCATCAAGTCAGGAAAACTCAGGAGTCCTTTAAAAATGTCTCCCAATTCCAGGATCCCTGGTGCCATTGCCCACTGTCTGATTTTCCAGGCAGAGGGAAGGGATGGGTGAGGTGCCTTTAAGGATGTGGACTGGTTCTGTCAAAAGCTTGCATCTGACACCTCCAATTTATTGTTATGGTTCACTGCTCCTCAAAGGAGTCATGATGGTCTTAAAGATACAGGAGTCACTTGTTTGAAAACTTTGCGTGTTGATTTCAACTTGCATAGGTTCTTGGTTAGGGTTGATAATCACAGACATAAATCAAGGAATTAGCCCTCTCTTACCTACATCCAGCTGGCTATCTCTCAGAGTCAAAGGCCTCTTGGCTTTCAAGCCTTGGGACCCCATCTGCCATCAGTTGGTAGGTGAGCACCGGCTCTGTCCATTGATTTGTCATCCTTTCAAATATCACACCTGGCCTTAGGTGTAGGGTCAGGACCTGGAAATGGTTCTGACTCCAAAACAAAAATCCAGTCCCAGGACTTCTTGACCCAATATTAAAGAGACCAACCTATGATAAACCCCATCTTTGGTGAGTCTTGGGGTGGTGATGGAAAGTTTGCCTGAGGGTAAAGGTTTAATTTTTGAAAGGCAATTTCAAAGGTTCTTCCTAATGCCCCTTATGCCAAGCTGTACCCTTCCACCTTGCTGCCCCTTTTAATACATAATGAGACTTGACTGAATGCCCAAACACCCATTAAGCTTGTTGAAACAGCTGTGCCCCAGACAATTCATAATTTGATTGACAGCTCATGCTTCCTGATCGCTGCCATTCTGATATTCAACCAATCAGATGAAAGGTCATCTCGACCTGAAATGTTAACTCTTCCTTTTCACAGATGCTTCCTGACCTGCTGAGTTTTTCCAACTTTTTTTATTTTTATTCCAGACATCTGCAGTATTTTACTTTCAATGAGGACTTAACAATTGCTTCAAGCCACAGCTGCATCATTGGTTTACCCCCAGGCAATCAGAGGCTATGAACCCTTAACATTATGGTCCATATTATCCTTTCTTGGTAGCAGTGAATGCTCAGAAGTTTGCCACCATTGAAGGACATAAATTCCAGGGATCTGACTTACCCTAAAATCTGGAAGTTTTGATGTGCCTGCGTGGGCTCGGGAGGAGTGCACGGCGATGTTCTTAAAGTGACAGGGACCATTAGTTCAAGCACTTTGCGTGTTGATTTCAATTTGCACAGATTTTTAGTTAGGGTTGATAATCTCAGACATAAATTAAGGAATCAGCCCTGTCTTACCTACATCCAGCTGTCTATCTCTCAGGGTCAAAGACCTGGTATCCCACCCACCATCAGCTGATTGTTGAGCACTGGACCTGTCCATTGATTTGCCATCCTTTCAAATATCACACCTGGCCTTAGGTATAGGGTCAGGACCTGGAAATGGTGCTGACCCCAAAACAAAAATCCAGCCCCATGATTTCTTGACCCAATGTCGAGGAGACCAACCTATGATATATCACCGTAACCCCATCTTTGGTGAGTCTTGGGGTGGTGATGGAAAGTTTGGGATTTTGGTTGCTGGATACGATTCTGTGAGAATGATCATAAATAGCTTTTGGATGACTGCCTTTCAGGACACCTCTTGCAACATTAACACCTGTTGCCAGATTTAGTGAGGAGGACTTAGTAGGATCAGCACAGCTGGGTTTGGCTTTGTCATCTTCTGATCCAATACCTAGGTCAAAGCCAAGTGCTTCCTTGGATTACATTCTGGACTCTCTTGACAGCAATTTGATATAACTGCTTGTCTTGCTAGGTCATTTCAAAGAGCGGTTAAAAGTCAACAGGTATGATCTTACCTGCCATTCATGCCACGGTCTGCTGCAGCAAAGCTGGAGAATTTGGTGGCCAGCCAAATCTCCATTCACTGTGGTGGGATGGGAAAATCCTGCCGGCATGAATAGTGGTACATGGCCTACAACTTTGGAAGTTAGAGCCACATGCCGGTCAGACTGAAGTATCCTTTGATGATAAAAATCAGTAAACAACTATGGTTTTTAAAACAATTTAGTAATTTCATGGTCACTTCTTTTACTGATACCAGTTGTTACTTACAGATTTCTTTTAACTGAAATTAAATTCTCAAGCTACTATGCTGGGATTTAGCATTTGGCTAACTGGTTCAGTAGTATAACCACTGCACTATTGTACATTCCTTACGACCTACATTTTGTCACAGTAGCTAAGTGTTCTCCAGGTCAATTTCTTTCATTATTAAATACTTGTGTAAAAATGTTGCAGCAGGACGTGTTAAGGTGTGACACTATATGAACTGGCTTATAATTTCATGAGTCTTTATTTGCTGAGAATTCTTGGTAGAGGACATAGTGGAGGCAACAAAAACTGCACAAAGAGCAATTGTAGTTTAGATTTTGATTCCATTATAAAGATTAAGATAAACAAAGCAAAGGACTGTTACAGTCGAAAGAATAACTATCATCCATTTTCAATTAAACAGTTTGATTGGTCACGTTCTGTTAATCTGGAAGTGTGCGTAGATTTCTTTCTCGACAAACTATTTTTATGTCATTTGATTAAACTGGCAGATAAACACAATTAGGCTTATGTTGAGTTGTAATAGAAAGCAGAATTCAATACCAGGAAAGGGAGAAAAGCACAAGGTACTGGCTGGAATTCCCCAGTTTTGTACGCGCGCTGCCAGCGAGAATGGAGAATTTGATGCTCAGCCAAAACTCTATTCACTGCAGTGGGACTGGGGGATTCCAGCCCCTATGCCATGTTTAGCCTGTTAGTTCCCCCTAACACTAAGGGCCCTATTTTACCACTTTGATTCTAAGTGCTAGGCAGACCTGAAACTGGGATTGTTTCAGATCCGACTTTTAGACTCGTACTCTGATGCCTTCATAACACTCTGCCTGAAAAAATATCAGCAGTTCCAAATCACACTACAGAAGCCTGTGGGTTGGGCTTAACACTTTCAAAATCTGCAGCTCCGATCGGCACTTCCAACTGCGCATGTGTAGAAATAAAATGATAGAATGCTGCTCCCATGCCGCATCACTTCCGGGCTGGATAATGCCTCCTCCTGGCCCCCACAGACATTGCCCCGCCCCCACAATATTACTGACCCCCTTATCCCTCACCCCCTCTGCCACCCAGACCGATCGTGGGCCCCCCTTCTCATTGATCTTAGGCAGAGTGGCAGCGGATCCCCCTCACCGATCTCAAGCAGAAAGCCATCGGATCCCCCTTCGTTACCCTCTCATGCTCCCTCCACTGATCTCAAGCAGAGAGCCGTCGGATGCTTGGCACTTACCTCCTCATTAACTGGAGCGCCCGAATCAGACTTTTGTGGAGCATGTCTGTTTTGTACCGATTCTGGATGGGCGAATGTGGTGGTAAAGGGTGAAGTGCCGGTAAAGTTGGGTATGCAGCCCATTAAGTAATTTAAATGCAGGCAAATGCATTTAAATGGCCATTGCGCCCGTATCGGGTGTGGTCTCAATTGTGGCCATTTTTGTGCCTTAGTAAAGGGGGAATTGGTGTGGAGGCAGGTGCAGATTGCACTACTTGCCTCACGCCTGACTTTACTAAGTTTTCATGCCTGGAAACGGGCACAATTTGATGGTAAAATCAGGCCCTAAGTGTCAACTTAGCATGGTCAATCAACCTAACCTGCATGTCTTTGGACGAGGAAGGAAACCGGAGCGCCCGAAGGAAACCGATGCAGAGACGGAGAAAATGTGCAAACTCCACAGAGACAGTGATCCAAGCCAGGAATCGAACCCTGGTCCCTGGTGCTGTGAGAAGTTCTAACCACTGTGCCATCAGTTTGTTTGAACTCAGCATGTGGGTGCAAATTACAGCCTGCCCCCTACGATCAAAAATGGGACCTATCAGAAATGGGTGCAGGATTTTCATATTCCGGGCCAGCCTATCAGACTTCCCAACTCCACAAAAATCTGGCTACAAGATTCCAAAAGCTCCAGTTGCCCATTGACTTCCTCTTGCTGCATGACTGCAGGTTTTCTCTATTTCACTCCTCTTCTCCCAGCCTTCAACAAGGCAATAAAATCTCTCCAGGAGAAGGGGTAAATATGATAAATAGACACGTGAAGAAAAGGAAGTGGAGAGAAAAAGGCAAACAAAAGAAATTTTGCTGAGAAACAAAGCTGCAGAAACAGTGAACAAAGAGAAAATGGAGTACTTTATTCAAAAAAATACAGAATTACAGTGGCAAAAGAAAGAGAAACTATGACGATTTTCATAAGAAAAGGACAGCAGCAGAGGGGGGAGAAAAGAGGAAGGAAGGGAAATAATATGGAAACCAAGGAGAGGAAACTAGAAAAGTGGAACTGAAAGAACCACACAGTTGAGAAAGAGACTGTGGTTGATGTCATGCCCTGGTCTAGCAGTTTAAGTCTGGAGTGTCAGACTCCAATGTTGTTTGCAAATGGACATCTCTACCATAGGATTTAACAACTTTCGAAAAACCAAACCAGTGCTTCTTCATGTGAAACATGTAAGAATCATGAAGATAATGGCAAGTGTTTCTGAAATCGTAGAATCATAGAATCCTACAGTGCAGGAAGAGGCCCTTCGGCCCATTGAATCTGCACCAAACACAATCCCACCCAGGCCCTACCCCCGTATCCCAACATATTTTATCCACTAATCCCTCTAACCTACACATCCCAGGGCACAAAGGAGCAATTTCTTAGCGTAGCCAATCAGCCTAACCCGCACACCTTTGGACTGTGGGAGGAAACTGGAGTTCCCAGTGGAAACCCACGCAGACACAAGGAGAACATGAAAACTCCACACAGACAGTGACCCGAGCTGGGAATCGAACTCAGGTCCCTGGAGCTGTGAAGCAGCAGTGCTAACCACTGTGCTACCATGCCGCATCTCAGCTCAAAAGTGACTCATTTTAGCTCAGATGCACAACAACTGCAGCAATTTAATGCTAAACTGCTACAGGAAGCCCCCCCCACCCAGCCACCTGCAACCCACAGTGCACTTCCCCCTTCCCCGACCCCTGCCACCCCCATCCCACAGGCATCCAATAACGTGCCAAACACAAAAATTGGTCCCATTCAGTTTAGAGGAAAATTTTTCATTGGTAATCTTAATGTGCCTAGTTAATTATGTTTTGAGTGAAACCCTCTTTTTTACAAACGTGCAGATTTGTAGTTTAAGCACAGACTTGCTAGAGAGGTTGAAACAAATTTAGATTGTCATCCGAATGAAAGATTTCCCCCAGATTTAATTATACTAATTTAATCAAATTAATTAAATTAAATCTGGAAATAAACAGAAGTAATGAAAAGGTGCATATTTATTTTAGTGTAAGGGGCATGGTTACATAAACATAGTTTCTCTTGTTGCTTCTCTGACTCTTCCTCCTTCCTCTCCTTGGTCCTCATCATCTGGTTCCCAGCTCATTAGCTAAGGCCAGAAAGAGTCTGAGAATAACAATTATAAAAGCTAGCATATTGTGTGATAAATTTAATTATATTTAACTATTAGACTGTCAAGCTACTACTTCTGTTCTACAGATTTACCTTCAATCCCCCTTTGGGGAATTTTAATGGTTTTTTGATACTTTGGACTATGAAGAGAGACTAAATAGACTGGGTCTGTACTCGCTGGAGTTTAGAAGGATGAGGGGGAATCTTATAGAGACATATAAAATAATGAAGGGGGTGGATAGGGTAGAGGTAGAGAGATTCTTCCCGCTCAGAAAGGACAGCAGGACTAGAGGGCACAGCCTCAAGATAAGGGGGAGGCAGTTTGGAACGGAGTTGAGGAGGAACTTCTTCACTCAAAGGGTGGTGAATCCCTGGAATTCTCTGCCCGTTGAAGTTATGGAGGCTACCTCGCTAAATATATTTAAGACGCGGGTAGATAGGTTTTTGGTAGGCAAGGGAATTAAGGGTTATGGGGAGAAAGCGGGAAAGTGGAACTGAGCCACTTCAGATCAGCCATGATCTTATTGAATGGTGGGGCAGGCTCGAAGGGCTAGATGGCCTACTCCTGCTCCCATTTCTTATGTTCTTATGTGATGAACAAATTTAGTAAAACTGTTAAAGTATTGAAGTAACATCATTTTTGAAATTTGTGGATGTGCTGCAAACTTCACAGTCAATGGGATACACTTGTCTACTTTTCTGCATCTATTAATGTTTAGAAACAAAAGAAATGAATGATTATAAGATGAGAACTGATTGAACTGTTCTCAAGAAAGTTCATCTCAACCCCAAATGTTAACTCTGTTTCTCTCCACTGGTGCTGCCTTACCTGCTGAGTATTTTGAGCATCTTTAGTTTTCATTTTGGATTTCTAGCACCTGTAAAATTTTGTTTTTGTTAAGAGTCGAGAGAGGTAACATTGTATCATCAAATCACATGTGTAAACTAGTGCTGTGCTTTCAGGTGAGCTGAAATACTGCTAAAACGTGGCAGTGTCCTTCATGAAGACATTGCTAATCTCACTAGGGCATTTGATCTATATTATGTAATTCATTTCTGAGTATTAGGAAGTTAAAACTGACAGAACTTAAATTCATAAACTTTTGAGCATGTGATAAACTCATTCTCCGGCATATAGATCTTTCCTCAGTTGGCTGAATGGACATTTTGTGACCTGGGTTGAAGCTATGGATCTTTTTCCTGTGGTTTAGATGTTTGTCCGAACAAGTTTTCTTAAATATACATTGAACAAATAATACAACTCTCATCCCAGTTAAACAGCATAAGACCCAAGAGAGAAATGAAATTGATTGTTCCCTGTATTGTGCACTGGTACATTTTTTTTTGTGCCCGCAAAGTAGTTATTTCTGCACTACAAAAAGTAGTTTCTTGTTTCCACGTGGCAATAACTTGCATTTACATATTGCCTTCAACATAGATGAATGATCTCAGACAACTTAAAAAGACATAATCAGATAAAAACAGACACTAAGGGCCCAAATTTACCATTTTGATTCTAAGTGCTGAATCTGGGAATGATCCAGATCTGACTTGTAAACCTGTTTTCTCGCGCCCCCGTATGCACTCTGCCTGGGAAAAGATGCAGTGATTCTGAGTCATACTGCGCAAGCCTGTGGGCAGGGCTTATTGTGCCTGAAACACTGCTGCTCCAATCAGAACCTTCAACTGAGCATGCACAGTGAAAAGAAATTTGAAAAATGCTCCCCTGCCACATCATCCCGGACCGGATAAAGCTGCCCAGGAGCAATGGTCCCCACAAACATTGCCCTGCTCCCACAATATAACTATCCCCCTTATCCACCCACTCACCCATTACCCAGACTGATCGCTACCCTCTGCCCCACTTCACCCCCCACTGATCGCATGCAGAGCGACAGCAGACACCCCCCTTTGTTCCCCATGGATCACTTGCAGAGTGGCAGCAGAACCTCCTGCCCCTGGCCCCTGTCATTCCCCATCAGAGATCCATCTGACCCGCTTCTCTCCTCCTCACCCCCCTGCCAACCAAAGAACAACCTGGCCCACCTCCCTGCTCCTCCCACCTCCCCTACCAGAGAACGATCTGACTCACCTCCCCCCACCGCACCCCCCTCCATCACCAGAGATCCATCTGACTTGCCTCCATCCTCCTCCCCCACCAGAGAACGATCTGGCCTCCTCCCCCCATCACCACCACTGGAGAACAATCTGACCTGCCTCCCTCCCCCTCAACTAGAGAACAATCTGGCCTGCCTCCCTCCTCCTCCTCTTCACCCCACCGCACCAGCGATCCATCTGATCCATCACCTCCCCCATCACTGATCTAAGTCAGAGAGCCACAGGAAGCTCTGAACTTACCTCCTCAGAAACTGGAGTCCCGGAAACAGAACTTTGTGGTCCATATGTGTTTTGTGCCGAATCTGAACAGTTGAACATGGTGGTAAAGGGGGAAATGCTGGTAAGTTTGGGCACCCAGCCCATCAAGGCAATTTAAATGCGTGCAAATGCACTTAAGTTGACGTCATGCCCATTTCATGCACAGTGCCCATCGCAGCCATTTTAGCCGCTTGGTAAAGGGGAACAGGGGCAGAAGTGGTCAGGGATCATGCTACTCACCTCTCTCCCAACTTTAAGCCACAGAGGCCGCAACTGAAGCCCAATCCACCACACAAACCAGCCCCCCATCCACCGACCCAGTCCACACCCCCCACCGCCTCGACAAAACAGCCAGCACAATCAAGGATCCCATGCACCCCGGACACTCTCTCTTCCACCTTCAAGTTATGCCCAAAAACAGGTGCAACTTATTGATAAAATCGGCCCCTAAGGGTCAGATTTTTGCAGAGTTGGGAAGACTCCTTAAAAAATGGCCAGTGGGACCTGCATATGGAAGTTCTGCTCCCATTTCCAGTAGACCCTAATTTTTGCCAGTGGAGTAAGGGGGCAGTGCATGATTCACACAAAAGGGAAACCTAACTTAGCAGGGCCATATGAACTCAGTGCTGAGTTTAAACTGATTCCTTTGTGGCTGACTAATACACAGTGTGGTAGTTACAAATTCATGGAGTAGACATAAATGCTCTTGGCAGCTAATTAGACCATATCTGTTCATCAAGAGCATTAATGTCTACTCCATGAATTTTTAATCCTCTGCTCTTTAGGCTTTGTTTGCAGCAGTCAGTGAGAGCTAAATAAAGAATACTGTTTGCTAGATATTGTAGGATCAGTCCCAATGGTTCCAATAATTGTTTCTTAACATGTTCTGTTTATGAATGCTTGGCTAACTTCCACAAGTAAGAATGATCTCAGCAGGGGTCCTGAGTTCAGATTTTGATTGACAGCTTGAAGAACAAAAGTATGTTTGATTTTATAAAATTTCAAACACTTGAGATATGAGATTTGAATGAGCTTTCAAGAATAGGATCTTTAAAAATTATAGTGACAGCTGTATTAGATTTTTAGAACGTCATTTTATTTCATCCTGACATGGCTCCTGGGGTCTGCCCATGGTGAGTTAGCATGGGGGCAGTGGGAAGTGGGCAGCTGTAAGTTGGCATGTGTTGGCATGGAAGTTATAAGGGTCCATGGGGGTTTATGGATATGAGGTGACATATAGGTTATAAGAGACCATAAAGATGGTTTGGTGGCATGAGTGGCCATGGACAGTGTAAGGAGCCATGGTAGGTTGGTAGGGGATGATGGGTTGTGAGGACTGAGGGTTAAAGGGCCAAAAATGTTGGAATGCAACTTGGAACATGTGATTAACTCTGAATTCTCCTCATCTCAGAAATTAAGGGTTTGCAAGTATTATCTGCATTTCTTTCATATTTAACCCAATACACATTTATCTTAAAAAGTCTATCATTGTACATGGGAAAAGGAGCATAATGATTTGATCTATCTTTATATGTGACACTTTGAATATATTCCTACACCCTCTGGCATGAGTTCTCCAGCAAATTATTTTCTTTTCACGTGGTATGTTGAGTTACATCAGGGAGAATATATCACTATTGATCAGTTTGTATCTGAGAATAATCATACTTTGTTGAAATTGTAAATTCCTTTTGTTGCTGGTCTGGTGCTGCAGAGGGCATTTTGAAGGGGAATACAGATACATTTTTATCTTGCATTGCATCAGCTTTGAGGTAATTTGGCCAGCATGACAAGCTCTTATGAAATAAAATTAGAAGCACTTTGACTGTATGGGAAGGAGTGGTAGTTGTCGGTGACCGTGACTTGGTTGCAAATGCTTGGCTTCTGAAATTGGCAGGCTCGAGTCCATCCTGCACTCGCCACTGACTCCTGACTCAAACTGTCCACATTGATGGCCCTCAGTCATAAAATTAGATATTAAATAGTATGGGTTATTAAGATTGCCACTGTAGAAAGCAATTTCAGGCATGCATTAGTTCTAAATTGGTGGCATAACACAAATGTCTGAATTCATTGGCCAGGATTTTCGATGAAGCTCAGAGGTAGGCTCAGAAATGAACTTGCCAGCAATTTCTAGCAACCTGCAAAAGCAGTTGTTTCCAAGAGGGATGAGGGGAAGTGAGGAGTTGATGGCCACCCACCTTCTAGAAGTGGTTGCCCATTTAGGCCAATTATGATGCTTTTAAAAATACTCATCAACTTGCCTGGGATTTTTCAGGTAGCTGGCAGGTCCCCACTGAAGCCAAATTCCAGCCAATGGATGGAGGTGGCCCTCTGGTGGCAGTCTAGGTAAAAAGTCTGACAACACCAGGTTTAAGTCCAACCAATTTATTTGATAGTAAACTCACAAGCTTTCAAGGTTAGTCCCTTCGTCAGGTGAATGGAGAGTTCTGGCCTCAGACAGAGCATATAAAGCACAGACAGTTTACAGATTACTGTAAACTAGTAAGCTAGTGAGTGTACTATCAAATAAATCGGTTGGCCTTAAACCTGGTGTTGTCAGACTTTTCACTGTGTTTACCCCAGTCCAACGCCAGCATATCCACATCCTGGCAGTCTAGGCTGACAGCAATGCCACTGTTAATTTCCTGACATCATCCACAATTGCTAAAAGGCTATGGCTACAGCCACAGCCTATCCAGTGGAGGGATTGGAGGCACTCCAGAATAATGGCTTTGCAGCTGTATCCATTTCCCTTACTTTGAAATATTGAAGAGTATTCAGAGGACAGGTCCAGCATGAAGCATCTTCTCATTCTCCCACCCTCATTGGCAATGCCCAGCTCTGACAATGGGATTACTCATTTTTCAGCGCTGGACAGTCTCCTATTGGCCCTCCACACCTGTGTCTATCCACTGTATTTAGTTGAACAGGACTTCAGGAGGATTTTCTAATTGGATGCCTTCTCCAAAATCTCCCTCTGGGTTCCACGGCAGTCATGTGTGGGTTCCTGACCCATATCTCATCATGACAGCAGGATCAGAATCCAGGAATAAAAATCCCATACATAAACTGATACACTGACATGCTCTGTACCCATCTGCTCCACAGTCAGAGAGTGCTGCAGGGTGGACCAACGAGGGCTGAGTGGGACTTCCACCCAACATTGTTGGCAGAAGTCCCACCCTCCAGAACTGCAGGCCAATTGGATTGGTCAGCAACTCCAACTGCCCCAGCAGCACCAGGATGACATTAGTAGCTGCTGCTGGAACAGCTAGAAAAGAAAGGACATCAAGGCCTTGGATCCCCAGTGCAGCTAGGATCAGGGTCTTGGGTTGTGAGAGTTTGGGTAGATTAGGGGGAGGGGTGGAGGATGATTCAAGGGGGTGGGTTTTAGGGAGGGTGCAGGTAGGAAGGGAGGGGTGGGTATAACCTAAGGAGAGCCTTGCAGTAGGAAAAGGGCAACCCCTGAAGAGCAAACTATCCCCCTTCTCACCCTTTAAGCATAACACCATTGGTAAAAGTGGGGCTTCCACTTCCCACTCTACTGCCCACATCAAACATTTTATGGTGTGGGCAGCATATTACTAGGTTGACTTGGCTTGATAATAAGCCTAATTGATCCTTAATTTGTCCCTTAAATACTGTGGATGGGCTGCCAATTTTGGCACCCACCCCTTGTATTATGAAGTGAGCTTGGGGATGGGTGGGAAGGTGGTAAGATGGGTGCCCACCTCATTTTATATGCCCTCTCCCCTATTTTACGTACCACCCCTTACAGGCCACATGCCTGCCAAAGGTGAATAAAATTCAGTCCCTTGTATGTAAAAAAAATATACAGCAATACATTGAATAAATGGCACAGAAACAGGCCATGCCATGTTCATGCTACACTCAGACTGCCTCTCACCTTTCCTCATCTAAACCTAACATCATAACCCTCTCTTCGCTTCTCCCTCGAATGTTTGTCATAACTGCATCGGTACAATTTGCTTGAACCACTCCCTACAGTTGTGAGTTGCATATTCTCACTACTCTCTGGGTAAAGACATTTCTTCTGAATTCCATATTGGATTTTTTGGTGATTTTAAAATATTATACTGATGGCATTAGATGAGCTCTTCCCAACAAGAGGAATCATTCTCTCTGCCCCCACGCTATCGAAACCTTTCCTAATTTTTCAGTGCTTCTGCATCCTTTCTATAATCTGGTGACCAGCATTGCAGGCAGTATTCCAAGAAAGGTTCAACATAACATAACTTCCCTACATTTCAATTCTATCCCTCTAGAGCTAATACTTGATTTGTTTTTTAATGGCCTTGCAGACCTTTAGTACAACTTTTGTGATTAGTGTATTTATACTTCAAGATCCCTTTGATCCTCTACCTAGACTTTCATTTTCCAAGTCATGAATGACCTCCCCATTCTTTCTGCCAAAATCTACTACCTCTCACTTATCAGTGTTGAACTTCATTTGCCAATCAATTCGGCATTATTCTTGTAGATTATTGCAGTTCTCATAAGCAATGTCTGTTCCCCAAAATTTGGTGTCTTCTGCATATTTAGAAATTTTGATTCCAAAGTCTCCTCCCAGTCACCTCCCATGTCTCTGTATTAAACACCATCTGCCACTTATCTGCTCGTTCCACCAGCCAATCTATGCCCTTTTGGAGTTGGCCTTCTCCTGGTACTGCTGTAGCCCCCTATGGTGATGGTGTGACCACAAAGGTGTTAAGCAAAGAATTCCAGGATTTTGACCAAGTGACTTGGAAGAACTCCAAATGGACTCTGAGCTGGAAGGCTATTTGTGCAGCAGCTGGAGATGGTTGGGCCAAGAAACTGACTTGTGAAGCTCCCTTACAACAGTGTCCTGAGGCAGTGATGATTGAGATTGGCCTCAAAAAATTACAGTTGCCTTTCTTTGTATCAGCTATCACTCTAGCCACTAGACACCATTGTTTTATTTCTTGGTACCATGCTTGATTGAAGATCTCCTTAACATTGAGCACAACCACTATCAATGCCATTCAGCTCTTGCATCTATATATGGAACAAGACTGTGATGTAGTGTGGAATTAGGTGGTTCTGGCAGAACCCAAACTGAGTATCGATGTTCAGGTTATTGTTGAGTAGGTGTCACCTGATGACTTTCTTGATGGTTCATTCCATGTTGACCATAAGACATAGGAGCAGAAGTAGACCATTCAATCCATGGTGTTTATGTTGGTACAGACTGATGGTAATTGTGTAGTTACAGTATGTTGTTCTTTAATTCTATTTTTGCAGATGGACCACAATGCCTCATTTATCAATTTTAGGCAACTACATCTATCCTTGAACTGTAATACTTAACAGAATATTAACAATACATTCATACTGAAAATGAAATTCTCTCTTCACCAAGACTGTATGCTGGTCCCTCATATCAATGGGCATCTGTGACAGGTCAATTTTTGGGGATGTGGTCAAGTAGGTTACTAACCCCGTTAGGTGTAGTGTTAGCTGATGCAACTATGTTCATCAGGACTTAGTAGTGAGACTATTGGGCAGAATTTTATGCGGGGGCAGGTGAGCAAGCCCGCTTGGCTTCTCACTTGCAGCCCGTTAATGGACATTGGAACACTAATTGGCTCAAGGCAAGTCTTCCACTTCTATTGGTAGCAGCTCTGGTCCTAGCAGCACTACCAAGAGTAGGGGCCACAACTGAGACTGTAGGAAGTCCCCAAGGGAGCCAAGTTTGAAGAAGCATCAAGGGTCTTGCCAGGGAAAGACAGGCAGGCCCCAGTGAGGTAGTGGATGGATAGACAGGGCAGGAGGAAGGGGGAACACAAAGAATCATAGAATCCCTACAGTGCAGAAAGAGACTGTTTGGCCCATCAAGCCTGTACTGACAACAATCCTGCCCAGGCCCTATCCTGTAAGCCCGCACATTTACCTTGCTAATCTCCTGACACTGTGGGTCAATTTAGCATGGCCAATCAATCTAATCCACACATCTTTGGAATGTGGGAGGAAACTGGAGCACCCGGGGAAACCCACACAGACACGGGGAGAAAGTGCAAACTCCACCCAGACAGTCATGCAAGGCCAGAATTGAACCTGGGTCTCTGGCACTGTGAATCAGTAATGCTAACCACTGTGCCACCGTGCCATTCCAAAGCATGAAATACTTTTGCCGGGCCTCTGATTGGAACAGGGAGCCTGAAAAGTTGGCCGCTGGTCCACCATGTTTTACTTGACAGGCTGGAAACTTGATTCAGGCTCGCCTAACTGAAACTATTTGGTTACTTTGAGTCCTCAATTGCCTCAGGAGCGAGCAAGTATCCAAACTAGGAGGCATAATGGAATAATTTGATTAGGGATAGTCAACACGGTTTTGTGAAGGGTAGGTCGTGTCTCACAAACCTGATTGAATTCTTTGATAAGGTGATCAAAAAGGTGGATGAGGGTAAAGCAGTTGATGTGGTGTATATGGATTTCAGTAAAGTGTTTGATAAGGTTCCCCACAGTAAGCCATTGCAGAAGATATGGAGGCATGGGATTGAGGGTGATTTAGTGGTTTTGGCTAGCTGCAAGAAGACAGAGGTTGGTGGTTGATGGGAAATGTTCATCCTGGTGTACCGCAAAGGTCTGTTTTGGGGCCACTGCTGTTTGTCATTTTTATAAATGACCTGGATGAGGGCGCAGAGGATGGGTTAGTAAATTTGCAGATGACACTAAAGATGGTGGCGTTGTGGACAGTGCAGAAGGATGTTGCAGGTTACAGAGGGATATAGATAAGCTGCAGAGCTGGGCTGAGAGGTTGCAAATGGAGTTTAATGTGGAACAGTATGAAGTGATTCACTTTGGAAGGAGTAACAGAAATACAGAGTACTGGGCTAATGGTAAGTTACTTGGTAGTGTGGATGAGCAGAGAGATCTTTGTGTCTATGTGCATAGATCCCTGAAAGTTGGCATCCAGGTTGATAGGGTTGTTAAGAAGGCATAGAACAAAGAACAAAACAGCCCGGGAAACAGGCCCTTCGGCCCAACGAGCCTGCGCCGCCATTTTAACACCACCAGTCCACCCCTCCATCCATGACCCTTATCTATTGTTTTATGGCCATCCACATTGAGGGAAACTAATTTAGGGACAATTTATTACTGCCAATCAGCCTAATGGCACATCTTTGGTGTGTGGGAGGAAACCGGAGCGCCTGGAGAAAACCCACGCAAGCACAGGGAGAATGCGCAAACTCCCATAGACACCGGCCCAAATCCACGTGTCTGCTCAGCAAACAGTGATAGTCACTGAGCTGTCGTCTTGCCCAGCATCTGGTCCAGTTTAAGCACACACTAATGACATGAAGCACTAGGCCAATCTCGAACAACCAAGAGCAGCCCGAGTACGACCCATCATGTGTATGCCCCTCGTTGGACAACAAGGCGGACCGACTTAAAACCTGTGAATGAAAAGAGAAAAAACATTATTATTATACCATATCCATTTACCTTACCAGGGACGCCCCAATGCTAATGAACCTTATTTAAAACAATCTCCTATATCCACCCATCTCCAACCCACTCATGTGCCTATCTAAGTTACTCTTAAACAACTCTAGCGTGCTTGCCTCCACCACCTTACTTGGCAGAGCATTCCATACCCCCACTACCCTCTGTGTGAAAAACCTCCCTCTAATATCTGTGTTATACCTCTCCCCCCTCACCTTAAGCCCATGGCCCCTCGTACTATGTCTCTCTATCATAGGAAATAGCTTACCTCTGTTTACTCTATCTATACCCTTCATAATCTTATATACTTCTATTAGATCCCCCCCTCAGTCGCCGTCTTTCAAGGGAAAAGAGCCCCAATTTGCTCAATCTTTCCTCATAACCCAGTCCTTCCATACCAGGCAACATCCTGGTAAACCTCCTCTGCACTCTCTCCAGAGTCTCCACGTCCTTCCGGTAGTAAGGTGACCAGAACTGGACGCAGTACTCCAAATGCGGCCTAACCAACGTTCTATACAACCGCAACATTAGACTCCAGCTCTTATATTCTATACCCCTTCCTATAAAGGCTAACATATCATAGGCTTTCTTCACAATCTTCTCCACTTGTACTGCCACCTTCAAAGACTTGTGCACTTGCACCCCCAGGTCTCGCTGCAATTTTATACTCCTTACCCTTTATCATATAACTCCCCCCTACATTATTCCGGCCAGAATGCATCACCTCACATTTATCCGGATTAAACTCCATTTGCCATGTATCTGCCCAATATACCAGCCTATCAATATCCGTTGTATTGCCAGACACTGCTCCTCACTGCCCGCCAATCCAGCCATCTTGGTGTTATCAGCAAATTTGCTGATCACAGAGCCATGAGGTCATGTTGCAACTGTACAAAACTCTGGTGCGGCCACACTTGGAGTATTGTGTACAGTTCTGGTCGCCGCATTATAGAAAGGATGAAGAACCATTGGAAAGGGTGCAGAGGAGATTTACCAGGATGTTGCCTGGTATGATGGGAAGATCTTATGAGAAAAGGCTGAGGAACTTGAGGCTGTTTTTTTTCAAGAGAAGAAAGTTAAGAGGTGACTTAATAGAGGCATACAAGATGATCAGAGGATTAGATAAGGTGGACAGTGAGAACCTTTTTCCTAGGATGGAGATGGCTAGCACAAGGGGACATAGCTTTGAATTGAGGGGTGATAGATATAGGACAGATGTCAGAGGTAGGTTCTTTACTTAGAGAGTAGTAAGTGCGTGGAATGCCTTGCCTGTAACAGAAGTAGACTCGCCAACATTAAGGGCATTTAAATGGTCATTGGATAAACATAGGGATGATATTGGAATAGTGTCAGTTAGATGGGCTTTAGATTGATTTCACAGGTCAGCCCAACATTGAGGGCTGAAGGGCCTGTACTGTGCTGTAATGTTCTATGTTCTATTTAAACCCCTTCCCAACTGTTGGTAAACTTCTGAAGAGGGTAGGCAGGGGCAGATAGGGGGACCCAACTATACAGGCCCCTTCCTGAGTGGTAAAATTCCAGCTATGGGGGAGTTAATATGATTTGCTCTGTGTGCTGCAGACAGGTGATTAACTTAATTGGCGAAATGGTTAGTATTTGGTTCAGAATAATGCCAACAGCATGGGTTCAATCCCATCTGAGACACATTGGGCTCTGCCTCCTCACTTGCTCCAGGCCTGATGTGCTGTGCTGCCCCTCAAACTACATAACTAATTGCCTCTTAATAATATAGACAGATGCTGACGGTCCTTTATAGACCATGGCTAATTATCCATCTGTGCTGTAGAATGACATTTGATACCAAAATGAGTTGCAAACTTGAATATGCAGTAAATCTGAGCTTCACATTAGGAGCAGAAGGTTTTTTGCAAAATATTTGTTTAACCTTTGAATTTATTGAATTTACAAGTTGCAGCTTTTAAAAACATTGATTAAGAATGTAATGATTTGCATGTACATGTTTGCCAGCTATACAAACATTCAATCCTCATTGATTGAATCAGGGAGGCAATGGTCTAATGGTATTATTGCTAGATTATTAATCTAGAAACTCAGCTAATGTTCTGGGGACCTGGGTTCGAATCCTACCATAGCAGATGGTGGAATTTGAATTTAAATACTTAGAATTAAGGATCTACTGATGACCATGAGACCATTGTTAATTGTCAGAAAAACTCATCTGGTTCATAATGTCCCTTAGGGAAGGAAATCTGCAGTCCTTCTCTGATCTGGTCTACATGTGATTCCAGAGCCAGCCAGTGATGCCCATGTCCCACAAATAAATTTTAAAAAATGGATGCAAACAGTGAAGTCACATAGAAATAATGTTAGGCTGCATGCAGCTATTCAGTTTCAAGTTTACTGAGAATAATCTACCAGAATTCAATGGTCAATTTTATCCTGATATGACTAGAAATATCGTGCAGTGCTGAGCTGATGACGTGTCAGACATCTGATGAAAACCATTTCACATTATGAGGAACCAGTAACAGATGTGCACTCAGGCAAAACAAAACATTTTGAACCATTTCAGAGATCAGCACAATTTTGGACCATGTGCTTAATCTTTTTTGTCTTTGTTTTCAGTGGCCACAGAAGTCTTCAATTCCAAAAGTCTAGCTGTCCAGGCCCAGAAGAAAATACTTGGCAAGATGGCATCAAAGTCAATCGCAACGGCGTTGATAGATGATACAAGCAGTGATGTTTTGGATGAGTTATACAAAGCAACCAAGGAATACACACAGAACAAAAAAGAGGCAGAGAAGATTGTCAAAAATCTTATCAAGGTAGTCATAAAACTAGGGGTCCTGTACAGGAATAATCAATTCAATCAAGATGAGATGATGCTTGTGGAGAAATTCAAGAAGAAGGTTCATCAGTTAGCAATGACCATTGTCAGTTTTCATCAGGTTGACTTTACTTTTGATCGGAATGTTTTGTCCAAACTTCTGAATGAGTGCAGAGACCTGCTCCATCAAATCATTGACCGGCATTTAACCACCAAGTCACATGGACGCATCAATCATGTCTTTAATCACTTTTCGGATTGTGAGTTCTTGGCTGTGCTGTACAATCCATTTGGATCTTACAAGGCTTCTCTGCAGAAAATATGCGATGGTGTCAACAAAATGCTAGATGATAAAAATATATAACCATGACTTGTAACAGCTTCTGTTTCAAATTCTTATTAAAAATCTTGCTAAATATGAAGGCACAATGCCCTGTTAAATGCATTTTTGTTAAAATGGAATATTCTGATAAGTTTTATTTTGAAGAATTATTTCCTATTTCTGTAACAATATGCACAAAGTAGACAAAATATTCCAACCAATTATTTGTCCAATTAGAGATATACGCCTATTGCCTGGTTCCCAGCAGATGATTGTTCTTAGCCTGTGGAATGAATCTGAAGAGCTCAGTTGAACAAGCAAAATCAAAATGCGTTTTCACCCTTCAGACATGTATAAAAAAACTATTTTTCATCTTTTCAAATTCATAATTAAAAGTAAGAAAAAAGCAACAGATTACAAATAAACTGGAAAGAATGATTAATGTTCTAGCATGAAGTTTACAGAATGCAATTGAAATTGTTCGTGTGCAGTAGCAGTGTTACAACAGAGTACAGCAAATAATGTTTTAATCCTTTTATCCCCTTGCATCTCTGATTATACAATTTTCATCAGCTCATTGGAATCACTTGGACTAATAACACAATGGACATTCAAAGTGCAGTGTGTAGAGATGTAATATATTAGGTTAAGTCTCAGGTGCTTATTTTATTATACAATTTTTAAAATTCCCAAATGGCAAATAATTTTCACAAATCAATTGTATCTTGTGATTAGTATAGTTCTTATGACTGTTATTGCAACTCTGGACTAACTTTTATTCTTGTGCAAATGATTTGTTTGTAGTAAGCCAAAGAATAAATTTGCACTGAATTTGAAGTAACATAACTAAAAATGGTCTTTAAGTCATTTTATTCTTGAATGGAACCAAAACCTACAGCAATATTGAACTCACTACCAGAGCTGCAAATTATCAATAGTCAAGGTCAAACTCATCACAGACTCATCTCAGGGTAAATGTTTAGTTTGAAAATAGAGCAAAATAATAATCAAGGTAATTGGTTGTGTTTAAAAAAAAACTTAGAGTTGAAATCATTGGGTGAAATGTACATTTAGGAATACTTGGTGTATCTATCATTTGTTAGAAAATATCCCCCCCTTTATAGAATAGAGCAACTGGACATGGCAGCCACTTGGCCCAATGCACTGATGGCAATCACTGTAGAGTAGTCTGGTCAATCCCAATCACCTGATCTATCTCTGTTGCATTGCACGTTTATTTCCCTCAGGTGCCCTTATAAATTTGTTTTGAAATCATTGATCATCTCTGCTTCCATTATTCTCATAGGCAGTGAGTTGTCCTCTTTTATTGTATCAGAGAATCCCCACAATGCAGAAAGAGGCCATTCAGCCTATCGAGTCTGCAACAACTCTCCAACATAGCATCTTACTCTTGCCCCATTTCCTCCCACTCGCTCCAACTTCTGTCTCACCCTTCTTATTCACCCGCTCTCTCTTCCTGTCCTTATCCGCCCCATCCCCACCATCTCTTTCTTTCCCTTTCCTCTTAACCTTACTAAGTCTCTTCAGGGATGGTTTTAATAGCAATCAGACAGATAGGCAGTTAAAATCATTCACTGCTTGTATTTATATCGTGCCTTTAATATCTCAAGGTGCTTCACAGGACCATTAAAAGGCACAATTTGACATTGAGAATCACAAGGAGATATTAGGGCAGCTTACCAAATATTTAGTCAAAAAGGTAGATTTTAAGAACTGCCCAAAGGGAAGAAACAGAGGTAGAGAGTTAGAATGGCTTAGGGCGAGAGGAAGGCATCGCTAATAGTGGTGGAGCAATTAAAATCTGGGATGCTCAAGAGGCCAAAATCACCTGAGCACAAATATATCAGAGGGATGTAGGGCTAGAGAAGCATAAAGCAATGTGGTGGGGCATGAAAATAAAACTGGCAAATCTTCAAGTCAAGGCATGCTAGACCAGGAGCTCCTGATACCTTGCTGCCTCTCTACAGTCTTCAGTTTTAACTTGCGCCATTGACAAAACAAGAATGCCACCTAGCAAAACCAAAAAGGGTGTTCTTCAAATATGCATGTTATCAATGAGGGCAGACTGCCTTTTTAACCATGGGCCTAAGCAGAAAAGCTGCTATAGTTTTCCTACCAGCTAAACCGAAAAGACTGGGAACAAATGAAGTCGAAAATGTTGTCTTTTTAACTTATTTTAACTGTCCTTGTGAGGTCAAGAAGAAAGCCAAGCACAATTTCCTCAGTCACGTGATGACATCCTGTCACAAGTCATTGCCCACCCACCTAACATTCATCTACCACTTCTTTCTCCTGTAACAAGGGGCATGTAGATGAGGCCTCACTGATTTTAGTCAGCCCATCCAATATTTAAGCCCTTCAACTGTACCTTCACAATCTTTCATAACCTTTATGCCGGCAAAGTTCAGCTTGGTAGCACTGCTAGTTTTGGTGATTTGGAGTTGGGACGTAAAGAAAATGGCTGGGATTTGTTCCTGACAGCCTCTCAGATGGCCTGCACTGATCATCATGTCTTGAAGAATAATAGTATCAGTGTCATGTAAATTCACCGAAAGCGTGGAGAGTGGCCACAACATGACGCCAGGATTTTCTAACACTGATTTTCACCCAAACTGCCATTTTGGACCTTTGTCTTGAGCATGCATGAAGGAGTTGAGTTGCATGAAGGACCTTCTATTAGTGTCATTGCTGCTGCAGAGTTGCTGGAAGTATTGTGTTACTAGAGGAGTAAAACTCTCACAGTCAGAAGTTGATGGCGCTGGTCCTGGAGAAGGACTGGTGTGGATTTGAAAGGCTTCTGAGCACAAGACCAACCCCAGTTGTGGACTATAATCGCAGGCCCCTTGGGCTAGACCATAACATGGAGCAGAGGCTTTACACATCTGGGGTCTTCAGAGAGCACTTCACCTACCTGAATGGACATGGGTGTGTGCCTGCCATTGCTGGAAGTATGTGGAAGCTGCAATATGTGAATATGAGGGTGAGGCAGTGAAAATTAATGTTAAGCATGAGTCCTGACTGCCAGAGATTGCTGAAGGGTGAATGAAGGGAATGTAATGCATTGGGTGGTGTGTGAAGTTGCTGGTGTGGTTGATAGGAGGTAGCGTTTGAAGATGCATTCATTGACTTTGATCATGTAAGGCCATTGATTTTTTTCACACATTGCATTTAGACTCTTCTAACAGACTTGTGGCATTGACCTCAATGGGTAGCTGCTCTCACTGCTCTGCAGCGTATGTTTGAGTGGCCACCAAACTTTCTCCTTTCCACCTCCTGTACTAAACTGTCCACTGCTGCATCTGAGAACCTAGGAGCCCCATCTATCCTTTAATAATGTGGCAGCTATTCAGATGCAACTACTACATAACCCAAACAGATTGCAGCATGCCCACTGATACACTTCCTCTCTTTTACAAGACAGTGTGTTATACAATCAGGCGACAGGCACAACTGCATGTCCTTACCCCCTGGCAATGGGAGTATAGTACTGACCGTTACAGTGACAATTGCTGAAGGCAATTATCAGTGAGCTGAAATGATTGAAGACAGCTTCACACCTAAACCTTCTCTTCACTTACAAGAAGGCACAAGTGGTGTAGATGTTTGCTTTTTCCAGCTTCTCTCCTCATCACAACCTATCTTTGTCACTTACTTCTTTCAGATACCCAACAACAGTAACCTGAGCAGGTAATGGTGGAGGAGCAAGCAGACACAGCTGATAAAGAGACATTTCTCACTCTGTCTCACACCCACAACCATTACAGCCTCAACTCCCCACAGGATTCTAAAACATAATAGAAAATAGGAGAAGCTCCATGAGCATACTCTGCCCTTCAATAGTTTAACACACTTTATTATATTACATTAATGGTTAATTGTAACAGGCTGTGATGTCATGGAGGGAAGTGATATGCAGTCATATGACCTGGGAATTGAAGAGAGGAAGTATGGTCAGAAGCTTGTAGGGTGCTCTTATCGTAATAAATTTAGAGGCCCATAATTTCTTCCCCCGGTGTTGGATTTGGGGTACTCTAAATATGTGCGGAGGAATCCATCTCAGAAATTTCCAGCAATTTAAATCACTAACTTTGGATGGTTCTGCCAGCGTTACATTTATAGTTACTCTGAAGGAGAAGAAATGACTAACATTCCCCATCCAATTAAGCACTCATCTTCATCTGCATGAGATTTCCCCCCGCTGACTTGATGTCCTCTTACCCCACCCCGCCATTCCCCCAACCAAACTCACCCAGCCCCCAATGTTTGACTCCCAACATTGTCCAAGGCTCCTCATCCAACCCCTGCCGTCCAGAGCCGCACCCCATCTCTCCCCCCCACCCCCGATATCTGAACCCCTGCTCATGTCCAACCCCCCACATCCTATTGATTTACCTTTAACTTTTCTCTGGCCTGTTATTTTCAATGAGACATTTGAACCCACTTACTTTATGGCAGCTAGTGTTGTGAAAAAAAGGGCATGTCTACCTTGGCTCCACATCTTTTATATTTCACTGCAGCAATAGGGGATGTGTTACGCTGCTTGAGTCTCACCTGGCTTGAGTCAGGAAGATCAGGCAAGACAGGTGCTTAAGCACATTAGTGCAGGTTGAGGCGGCAGTGGTTGGCACTGTTGCCTCACAGCGCCAGGCACCTGGGTTTAATTCCCAGCTTGGGTCAATGTCTGCATGGAGTTTGCACACTCTCCTTATGTCTGTGTGGGTTTCCTCCAGGTGCTCCAGTTTCCTCACACAGTCCAAAGATGCCCTGATTAGGTGCTTTGACTATGCTAAATTCTCTCTCAGTACATCCAAACAGGCGGTGGAATATGGCGACTTGGGGATTTTCACAATAACTTCATTGCTGTGTTAATGTAAGCCTAGTTAAATTAATTATAACTTTAGGTAAGTTAGTATGAATTGCCATTCTGAGGAAGTTATGGCCCAGAGTGTTTTGTTGTTAGCTGTCTTTGAGATTTTATTGAAATTACTCCAACCACATATTGGGGTGTAATTTCCAGCCCAAAATGCTAGGTTCTGCTAATTGAATGCCAGACATGCGTGTGGGACATCCTGGAAGTCCCAGTGCACGTGCAGTTGCGCTGAAGGCATGCTTTTCAAAAACTCTGTGGGTCCTGATGGGTCAGTGCTGCTCTGAAGCAACACAATATACTTTAACAAGATGGTGCGAACTTGGTTTGCTTGCGCAGATGTTACATCAAGTATTACATTAAAAAAAATTACATGTTTTTTTTCTGATTTACAATTAACGATCAGCAAAGCAGGAAATCTCTGAGTATTTTGAGGTTGGTATGTTTGAAAATATTTTCATTTAAGTGCCGTTGTTTATGTTAATCCTTATGAGCCTCAGTACTAAATTAAGGAAAGTAATTTTTTAAGTTCCATTGTGTAACCTTAAAAGCTTTAGTAACAAAATACATATGTAATTTAATAAAGGAGTTTATGTTGATTCTTACATGCCTAAGTAATTACTTTAATTGTCATAGGAAAGTTTCATGCCTTAATTGATGTTTGCAAGTTTCCTGTAAGCTGATGTGAACTATCTCCCTGACAGGTATTTAGAATCCTGATCAGACTGTAAATCTGGAGTCATATCCCACAAGCATTCAGACTTCCAGCTATTAGCAATGAGTTTAAGAATCACTATTACTTTTTTGTGGCTTCAGCATAGGCGCAGACATCATGAACGAAGAGTCAGGCTAGATCTTCACCTAATGAGGAGGCAAATCTATTACCTACACATTCGAGTGTATAGGCAAAGGACATCATTTGAAATGATGTCAGAGGAGATGTGCAACAGGAGACTGCGCTTCAACAAGGAAGCAGTGGGATGCCTTTATGAAATGTTGACTGAAGAGCTGAAACCCAATTCTAACTGCTGCACTGCCTTAACAGCTGAGATGAAAGTCACAACAGCACTGAATTTCTTTGGCACCTGGGTCCTTTCAGCATGGCATCAGTGACATTTATAACATTTCACAAAATGACAAAGATTGTTGTAGCGTGTTGTGCATTGCACAACTTTGCCCTCTAGCATGGACTGAGCAGTCACCCTGAAGATTAATTGCCAACAGAGATGGAGGAGCTGGATGAGCCTGATACTCCAGGTGATGCAAGGGCAATTTGAGATCATTTGGCAGCTGCTGCTTTTGAACAATGGGCTTTTAAATACTTAATTCATATGTTCAAACACTCCCCTTCTCTTCCTTACATCCATTCCTCTCATCAAACTTTCCAACCCCCTTATGTTATATAAAGCTAAACATGAACATGGTTAAAGTTTTCTAATTATAAAATTATTTTTGTCAATTCTTTAATAAAATTTTTCTATTAAACTTAACAAAATTGTACAAGTTACCTATTCAAATATCAAAATGCAATATTCAAATGTGAGAATACTAATTGAATAATTTAAATAAACAAGGCAGAAATATTAACCATAAACAAATTGGAATAAGCAATTAAAATGGAACATGTGTAAGAGGAGAGGGTTGTTGAGGTAGAGGTATTGGAGGGAGAGGAGATGGACTTTAATTCTTACTTGTCACCCCCGGGTCCTTCTCCATCCACATGACATATCTCCCTGAATTCCCGATGGAGCTGAGTCTTGCCCAGTGGCAACTGTCTCTGAAAGAGATAGCTCCTGGTCAGAGGTGCAGCAGCAGGTATCACCATTTTATTGATTAACTGCTGAAGGAACTCATTCTGCTGCCTCAGCAGCTCATTCTGCTGCACCGAGCTCTGCCTCAGCAGCTCACTCTGCTGCACCGAGCTCTGCCTCAGCAGCTCATTCTGCTGCACCGAGCTCTGCCTCAGCAGCTCATTCTGCTGCACCGAGCTCTGCCTCAGCAGCTCACTCTGCTGCACCGAGCTCTGCCTCAGCAGCTCACTCTGCTGCACCGAGCTCTGCCTCAGCAGCTCATTCTGCTGCACCGAGCTCTGTCTCAGCAGCTCACTCTGCTGCACCGAGCTCTGCCTCAGCAGCTCATTCTGCTGCACCGAGCTCTGCCTCAGCAGCTCACTCTGCTGCACCGAGCTCTGCCTCAGCAGCTCACTCTGCTGCACCGAGCTCTGCCTCAGCAGCTCACTCTGCTGCACCGAGCTCTGCCTCAGCAGCTCACTCTGCTGCACCGAGCTCTGCCTCAGCAGCTCACTCTGCTGCACCGAGCTCTGCCTCAGCAGCTCACTCTGCTGCACCAAGCTCTGCCTCAGCAGCTCACTCTGCTGCACCGAGCTCTGTCTCAGCAGCTCATTCTGCTGCACCGAGCTCTGCCTCAGCAGCTCACTCTGCTGCATCGAGCTCTGTCTCAGCAGCTCATTCTGCTGCACCGAGCTCTGCCTCAGCAGCTCATTCTGCTGCACCGAGCTCTGCCTCAGCAGCTCACTCTGCTGCACCGAGCTCTGCCTCAGCAGCTCACTCTGCTGCACCGAGCTCTGCCTCAGCAGCTCATTCTGCTGCACCGAGCTCTGTCTCAGCAGCTCATTCTGCTGCACCGAGCTCTGCCTCAGCAGCTCATTCTGCTGCACCGAGCTCTGCCTCAGCAGCTCACTCTGCTGCACCGAGCTCTGCCTCAGCAGCTCACTCTGCTGCACCGAGCTCTGCCTCAGCAGCTCACTCTGCTGCACCGAGCTCTGCCTCAGCAGCTCACTCTGCTGCACCGACCTCTGCCTCAGCAGCTCACTCTGCTGCACCGAGCTCTGCCTCAGCAGCTCACTCTGCTGCACCAAGCTCTGCCTCAGCAGCTCACTCTGCTGCACCGAGCTCTGTCTCAGCAGCTCATTCTGCTGCACCGAGCTCTGCCTCAGCAGCTCACTCTGCTGCATCGAGCTCTGTCTCAGCAGCTCATTCTGCTGCACCGAGCTCTGTCTCAGCAGCTCATTCTGCTGCACCGAGCTCTGTCTCAGATGTGGAGATGTGAAGTCTTCCTCTGCCAGTAACGAAGGCTCCTCACCCCTGAAATTTCTGAGCATTCTTCCTCCATTCCAGCAGCCGTGTCATCATAGGCCTCTCCCTTCCTAACCACTTGATCACCCTGAACATCAGTATAAATGTCAGAGAATTCATCAGACTACACGACTTCCTGCTTGTCTGCTGCAGCTTCAGTGCTGCACTGCTATGATGTACCAGTTTCCCTTACATTACCAGCCTCTGTGGTGTGAAAGGCTTAGTGTATGCCAGTCCACCTCCAGTCAGCGAATGCTCCCGGGCACTATGTGCCTTTTTTGCCTGCAGAAAAGAAACTGAAATGCCTTTTAAAAATCTTGCTATCAACCTATAGGTCGATAACAACTAAAACCAATTAACCGTGTTCACAATCTCCAAGGTAACTGGATTATATGACCCTCTTCAGGTTTGTAAGGAGACTGTACAGTTTACACAATTTCAGAGATCCCCATTTATGATCCTTCTGCAAATCTGTGAGGCGACAGCTATTTACCCAATGCAGATTGAAATTCTTACTTTGAGAGTGATTTTGTTTAAGTTTTAAGTTTTCATCAAAAAATGTTACATACCCTGGCTGAACGCATCAAACCATTAAGTTTCTTGCGACACTGATCTGCAGTCCTCAGCACTTCACTATTTGCAGACACCAAAGGTTGCAATTTCCTTCCAAGCCATAGCTTGTACTTCCCTTGGTGGCTTTGATTTTCCATTGCCCAAAATTTGAACTTTCTTCTGTTCCACTTCATGCATTAAGTTTCCCAAATCATGGTCAGAGAACTTCTGAGTTCTCTATTTCTCAGGAAACCATATTCAGTAACCATATTCTAAATTAAAACACACAAACACTTATAAGCATATCACACATATTTAGAAGTTATATAATCCTAATCCAATGAAGATTTAGAGCGACACGGGAAATTTCACCTCTATGATTCTAGGACTGTAAATAGAACTTTCACAAATTTGAAACCAATAAAACATTTGTTTATTCATACATAAAACTTGTGTTCAATAATTAAAATAAATTTAAAAATTACAGTTTGAGTGAGCCAATAACAGTAATATTAATTACTTAAAAGAAATAGCAAAAAAATACAAATACATACCTATAGAACAGCTGGGTCCTGTTTTCACTGCAAAACTGCCTTTTTGAACTTGAACTGCAATCGGTTTTTCCAGGCTTGCTGTGTCGTAAGGCAGTGTGGTTCAGGACGTCTTGCGATGCTCTGGGGCCTGGTCGGAAGGCTTCACCGTGGGTGTGAGCCTGCTGCAGACATCACTAGTTTCAGCGGAGCTGCTTGGAGAACCGAAGTAGGTAAATTTTTTTCTGTTTTTGGTGGACTATAAATTTCTGGCCCAATAACATAAATAAAATCATGGCTGATCTGAATTTGGCCTAAACTTCACTTTCCTGCTTTTCCCCATTACCTTTGTCTTCCTTCTAGATCAAATATTTGTCTAACTTCTGCCTTGAATATATTCAGTGACCCAGAATCCACTGCTGCCTAGGATTGAGAATTCCAAAGATTAATGGCCTCCTGAGAGAAGAAATTTCTCATTTATTTTGAAACTGTGCCCCTTAATTCTAGACTCCACCATGTCAGCTTCTCAAGGGGAACAATAATCATTAACTTCTATTCTGTCAAGTTCCCTTAGAATCTCATAAGTCCCGATAAGTAACCTTTCTTCTAAACACAAATTAGCTTTGGTCCAACCTGCTCAACCTTCTGACAGTCCTTTCATCCCAGAAACCAACTTAGTGAACTTCTGAACTGCCTCCATTACAAATATCCCTCCTTAAATATGGAGCCAAAATGGTATGTTGTGGTGTCACTAATGCCTTGTACGATTATAACAAGACTTCCATAATATATATCTTATCCCCTTTGCAATAAAGGCCAACTCTCCATTTGCTTTCTCAATTATTTACTTTATCTGCTTTCTAACCTTTTGTGATTCTAGTACAAGTAGCTCAAGTCCTTCTGTGCCACAATATATTGCAATTGCTTTTAATTTAAATGATATTTTGCTTTTCTATTCCTCTCACCAAAGTAGACACTTCACATCTACACCGATGGAATCATGGGGAAAAGGCTCTACTAGTTGGAGTCATACCTGGCACAAAGGAAGATGATTGTAGTTGTCAGAGGTCAATTGTCTCAGTCCCAGGACATCACTGTAGGAGCTCCTCAGGGTAGTCTCCAAGGACCAACCATTTCCAACTGCTTCATCAATGACCTTCCATCCATCATAAAGTCAGAAGGGGGTGTGTTCAGTATTAATTGCACAATGTTTTAAGTCATTTGTGACTCCTCAAATGCTGAAGCATCCATGTCCACGTGCATCATAGAACTAGATAAATTTCAGGCTTGGGTTGATAAGTGGCAAATAACATTCACACAACGCAAGTGACAGTCAATGACCATCTCCAACAAAAGTGAATCTAACCATCTCCAGATTCAACAGTATTATCATTGTTGAACCACTAGCCTAAACATCCTGGGCTTACAATTGACCAGAGACTTAAAGGAACCATATAAATACTGTGACTACAAATGCTGGCCTTGCCACTAATGGCTCACATCCCATGAAAGGAGATATGTAAATATATAAAAACTGGCTTTCCTACCTATCTTGATTTTGTGAGCATATTTGTTGACCATACGTTCCGTCCTATCATCCAAATCATTTATATGGATGGTACATAATTGAGGCTCCAGCAATGATCTCTCGAGCACCACATTAGGTTACAGTTTACCAGTCTGAAGATAAGCCATTTATCCTGATTCCCTGTTGGTTAGCCAATTCTCTATCAATGCTAATAAATCACCCCTACACCACTAGATCTATCTTGTAAAGTAACCTCCATGTGACATTGAATACATTTTGGGTCTCCTCACTTAAGGAAAGATGTGAATGTGTTAGAAGCAGTTCAGAGAAGTTTTACAAGGTTAATACCAAGAATGGGCGGCTTGGAAAAGTTGGACAGGCTAGGCTTGTACCTGTGACTAGTGGTGTTCCGCAGAGCTCTGTACTGGAACCTCTGCTGTTTGTGATATAAATTAATGATTTGGAAGAAGATGTAGCTGGTTTGATTAGTAAGTTTGTGGACAACACAAAGATTGCTGGAGTTGCAGATAGTGATGAACATTGTCAGAGAATATAGCAGGATATAGATAGGCTGGAAAATTGGGCAGAGAAATGGAAGATGGAATTTAATCCAGATAAATGCAAAGTGATGCATTTTATTAGATCTAATGCAGGAGGGAGCTATACAATAAATCGCAGAACCATCAGGAGTATAGACACACAGAGGGACCTGGGTGTGCAAGTCTACGGATCCTTAAAGGAGGCAGCACAGATGGAAAAGGTGGTGAAGAAGGCATAAGGCATGCTTGCCTTTATTGGACTGGGCATAGAGTATAAAAGTTGGCATATGATGTTGCAGTTATATAGAACGTTGGTTAGGCCACATTTGGAATACTCCACCCAGTTCTGGTCGCCACACTACCAGAAGGACATGGAGGCTTTGGAGAGAGTGCAGAAAAGGTTTACCAGGATGTTGTCTGGTATGGAGGGTCTTATCTATAAGGAGAGATTGGGTAAACTGGGGTTGGTCTCCCTGGAAAGACAAAGAACAAAGAACAACCCAGCACGGGAAACAGGCCCTTCAGCCCAACAAGCCCGCGTTGCCATCTTAACAAAGCATTTTCCTACACGTACCTTGACCTGTGTGTATGCGTATGGTACCCCCATTGGAAACTAGATTCAGGGGAGAATAGTTTAGGGACAATTTGTTACACCAATCAGCCTATGAGCACATTTTTGGGGTTTGGGAGGAAACCGGAGCACCCAGAAGAAACCCACGCAACCACAGGGAGAACGCGCAAACTCCCACAGACACTGGCCCAAATCCATGTATCTGCACAGCTAGCAGTGATAGTCACTGAGCTGTTGTGGTACCCATCTGCTGGTCCAGTTTTAAGCACACACAACGACGCAAAGTACTAGGCCACTCTCAAAACATCCAAGAGCAGCCCATGCACGACCCACTGTGTGCGTGCCCCTCGTTAGACAACAAGGTGGACCGACACACCTGTGGAGTAAAAGAGACAAAACATCAACACATGCAGCATTAGACGAAGGTTGAGGGGCGATCTGATAGAAGTTTATAAAATTATGAACGGCATACATAGGGTGAACAGTTGGAAGCCTTTTCTCGGGTCACAAAGATCTCGGGAAATGACAAACACAAGGGGTCACAAGTTCAAGGTAAGGGGGGGGGTGGGGGGGGCAAGGTCCAATACAGATATGCGGGGGACATATTTTACACAAAGGGTGACGGGGGCCTGGAATGCACTACCGAGCAAGGTGGTTGAGGCATACACGCTAGGGTCATTTAAGACTTAAGACTTATCTAGATAGCCACATGAACAGACTGGGAATAGAGGGATACAAACGGATGGTCTAGTTGGGAACACATGATTGGTGCAGGCTTGGAGGGCCGAAGGGCATGTTCCTGTGCTGAATTGTTCATTGTTCTGTTGGAATTTAGAAGACTCAGAGGTGACTTGATAAAAACATATCAGATATTAATGGGTCTTGACGGATGGATGTGGTGAGGATGCTTTCCACCTCTGCCAAAATTCAGCCTGGTGAGTTTGCTTTGTGTTTTAAATTCTTGGGCACAAATAAAAAAAAATTGCCATTTAGAACTCCAACGTGCAATTGTCTGAAGATGTATTACGCACATTCTTCTCATCTGCCATCTGTTGCATCTGTAGATAAGATCAGTTTTTAAATGAAATGAAATGAGTTAAGAAGTCAATGCCTAAGTATTAACCATTCAAAGCATTAATGTTAAACTATTAATCTATACACTTCTGTAGATAAGCATGTGATAACTCATTTTACAGTTGAGTAATATTTTATCTAAGATAGTTCTCCTAATTAGTAAAAGGACAAAGCACAACAATCATTAATAGAATTGTTACTGAGGCTCTTGCTTTATTGTCAGTCACAAACCTTACACAGGTTTATATTTGTCACATTGCCAAGACTGACTCAATACCTTGGAAGTTTTTGTCAGAGCAATATAGATTATTTTATGAATTCTTGACCCTGAGGTGGTAGCTGGAAGAGACTCGAATTGTGAGAGATTGATTCCAGTCCCCTCACCCTTCGCTGGTGGCCAGGACTTGGAGTCCACTCTGTCTCTCTCTCTCTCTGATTCTTAAATGAAAGGCAAAGAAGGTTTTATTAGTTAGCTTTGCTGCTTGGCACTTCTTAATAATAATTTTTAATAAATACTTATGTTTTAACTGATCAAGTTAATGCTTTGACTTGGTTGTTTTGCTCAGCAAATCGGGATTGGTGTTGTGGCAAGTTGTTTAACTAGATAATGTAGAGGGATTGAACCTAAACAGTGGAGGTCAGAGAAGATGTGATAAACTAAAGAAAGAGAAGCAGATAAGAGAGCAGGATAGCAATAAGGGAGATGGTTAACAAAATGTGGCAGAAAGGGACAGAGTGGACAAACATACGAGTGTACCAGCAGATAAGACAAGATATGAAAATAAGTCAGGATTAAGGCACCCTACCTGAACAGAGTACTCATAATGAAGTAAATTAATTGACGGTTTTTGATAGACAAGGGAATTAAGGGTTATGGGGAGAGAGCGGGAAAGTGGAACTGATCCACTTCAGATCAGCCATGATCTTATTGAATGGCGGGGCAGGCTCAAAGGGCTAGATGGCCGACTCCTGCTCGTATTTCTTATGTTCTTATGACAGTACAGAGAGAAGTAAACAGATATGATCTCATTCATTATGGTGACATGACTTTAAGGTGACTAAAGTTCGGCACAGCAAGTTCAAGAATATTTGGCTTTATGAAGGATAGCCTAAAAGTTAAAGGAGGTGGGGTTGTAATGTTAATAATGGTTCATAGATTAGTGAGAGAGTATCACAGATAAAAGCTGGAATTTTCCAGTTGTTCATGCCTCATCACCACTACAAGTGAGGATGGAGAATTTGGCATTCAGCCAAACTCCTGTTCATTTCAGTGGGACTGGAGAATCCCACTGGCATGAATAGCCAGAAAATTCCAACTACAGATGTTGGGTAGAACTGAGGAACAGCAAAGGGCAACAAAATTTGTTAAGAGTTGTTTGTAGGCCATTAAATGTGGCACTGTATGGCATGGTATAAATTAGGAAATTAGTCATGCATGTAACAAGGATAATACAGTAATCATGTGGTTTTCAGTCGTGATATGGACTGAGTAAATTTGATTAGCAGTAATGCTATGGAAGGTGAATTCCTGGAATGCATATGAGACGGTTTCCTGGAAAAATATGTTGCAGAACCAACTAGAAAACATGTTACTTTAGATCTAATAATGTGCAATGCAAGGCCTAATTAATAACCTTGTTGTAAAGGAGCCTTTAGGGAAGAGTGATCATAATATGCTAGTATTTCACATGAAGTTTGAAAGTGACAAAGTTCAATCTAAAATGAGGATCATTAATCTACACAAAAGAAATTACAAAGCAATGAGGACCAAGTTGGCTGAAGTAGATTGGGAAATTATATTTAATAGTTGACAGTGGACAGGAAATGACTGCCGTTTAAAGAATGCATATACCATTTGCAACAAAACTACATTCTTTTTGAGTATAAAAATACAGTAGGAAAAGTGAGACCCAATCATAGCTAACAAGAGAAGTTTAAGGATTCAATCAGATCATAGGAAGAAGCCTATAAAACTGCAAAACAAGTAGTAAGCCTAAGGATTTAGAGTATTTTAAAAGTCAGCAAAATAGAACAATGAAACTGATAAAGAAATAGGAAATAGTATATTAAATGGAACTAGCAAGGAACATAAACACAGATTGTAAAAGTTTCTCTTCATATGTAAAGATTGGTAAAAACAAATGTGGGTCCATTACTGGCAGAGAATGGAGAATTTATAATGGGGAGTAAGGAAATGACAGAAAGATACAAGAAACATTCCTGAAACATTGGGGAGCAAAAGCACTGGTGAGCTTGAAGACCCGGAAGAAATGAGCATTCATAAAGAAAAGTAAATTAATGGGGCTGATAGTAGATAATTCCTCTGGAATACATTATTTACATCCCAGAGTGCTGAATTTGGTAGTGATAAAGGGAGTAGATGCTTTTAGTAGAATCTTTTAATGTTCTATAGATTTTGGAATGGTGGCTGCAGATTGGAAGGTTACAAATGTGACTCCACTATTTAAGAAACGAAGAAGAGAAAAACAGAGAACTCCAATTTTATTAGTCTGACATCCATAGTTGGGGAAATGCTAGAGTCGATGCTGAAGGATGCAATAACTGGACATTTCAAAGTAATAGGTGAGGTTGGGTAGAGTCAACGTGGATTTATGAAAGGGAAATCAGATTTGTCAGAATGGTTGGACTTTTTGAGGATATTACTAGAAGAGTAAAGAAGGGGGACTCTTGGATGTGTTGTATTTGGAATTACACAAGACTTTTGATAACGTCTTGTTTGTAAATCAATTGTTACATTAAAAAAGGGTAGTCAGACTGAAAAAAACTATTTAAGTCAAATCTGTCAGTGAAGTATTTTATACAATGAACAATTATATGTTAACTTCGTAATAGATTATAACTGGATATAAAATTCTTCTAAAAGGTCCAGCTCCTAGTAAAAGATTGGGGATTAGTAAACATGATTAGAGCTTATGGGACCTGGGAAAATGTACTGGTATGGATTAAGGATTGATAGGTTAATGGACAGAAAGCAGACATTAGGGATAAACTGATCATTCTCTAGTATTTAGAAGAATGAGAAGTGTACAAAATTCTTACAGTGCTCAGCAGGGTAGATGCAGGAAGGATGTTTCTGCTGGTTTGGGGTCTAAAATACAGTCTTAGAATAAAAGGCATGCCAGTTCGCACTGAGATGAGGAGGAATTTCTTCAGTCAGAAGGTGGTAAAGAATTGGACTGTGGAGGGTCATGGATACAGGGAGATGGCATTGAGGTAGAAGATTAGGCACAATCTATTTAAATGACAGAGCAGGCTCAAGGGACCCAACAACCCAGTCTGCTCCTGTGGTTATGTTTTCTACATACCTTAACTTTTTCTTTCTTAAAATTCATGTTTGATGTGGTGGCAAACCGGACATTAGGCACTTGCTGCTGGGTTTCTTGCTGAAGAGGAGTAAGATAAAAGTCTGAGTGCTTTTTGGAGGGCTAGCAAAAGGGGATTTTTCTGTTTCCGTAGAAACGGGATGTGATGGAAATGTTCAGCACATCTGGTGGCATTTGTGCAGACAGAGTGACTCTTCATCAGGATGAGTGCAGATCATGGACTTGATGCTTTGACTCTGTTCCTGTCTCCACAGATGCTTGGACTCTGTTCCTGTCTCCACAGATGCTTGCTGATACGCTGTGTGTTTCCAGCATTTTCTGTTTAGAATTCAGATTTCTACCATCTGCAGTACTTTGCTCTCCAGTTACATGCTCTGTGACAGGCACTTGTAAGTGTGGTTAGTTTCAATTTAAAATGAGAAAATGACTCAATATAAAGTGTATTTTTTATCTGTTAGCAAAGCCCACTTGTGTTGGTAGAAATAGCACGTTATTAGTTGATGAATTTGTTGATGTTAATTTACTGGAAGGTTTTGTCATTTTTAAACTTGGCAATAGACATGTGCCAATAGAAAATGTCACTGTTAGGACAAAATATTCTCTCTGTACATGGCATTATTGTTTGGGTGTGCAAGAGGTTCAAGTCTCTCGTTGCCGTCCAGACATTGCATAACATGACTGACCAGGTTGTGTGTAATGGTCTGCCAAAGCCATGGCTGCAAAATGTATCATACTGAGTCTTGAGCTTTCAATAGCAAAATAAATAGAGGTAAAGAGTCCAAAAGCCAAGGAGTTTTAGTAAACTTACATGAAACAGTTTGAACCCACTGTGATAAAAAGAAGCAACAGGCTGCTGATGCTGGAAATCTAAAATAAAAACAAAATGTGCTGGTGAAATTCAGGAGGTCTGGCAGCCTCTGTGGAGAGAGAAGCAATATTAACATTTGCGTTCAATATTACTCTTCTTTGGGTGATTCTACAAGGGAGTTTTTGCGACTGTGTTTCCCAATTCTGGGCACCCAAGGATATAATGTAGAGAGTTAAGAGGGGTTGAGAGTCTAGAGAAGGTGCTTGAAAACAGGAGTAGTACCAGGCCCCATGATTTCTCTCCCGGCTCTGTCTCTTATGCAGTTCGCTTCCGGCAACAGCCTCTTCTAAATACTAAATTAACTGCAACCAAGCATATGTTGTGTGATGAGTCATTCTGATCAGTTCCAAAGGCATTGACAATTACAAACCTCCAACACCTTCCAACAAATTACTGTTGATTTGAAAACACAGTTTTGAGAACATAACAACATTTCAGGGTATAAAACAGTGACAATTCATATCAATCTAGCAACGGAGTGGTTCACACCCTATTTGTGCAATCATTAGTTTCACTTTTAAATTAGTGAGGCCCAATTTTTAAAGGAACAACAGAAGTTGTTTGTCTGTGGCACCCTCTAGGGGTAAAACATGGTATAAAGTAAAGCATGGTGCATTAATATTGTGACCACCATGAAGTTCTCCCCAATAAAAACAAACTGCTGCAAATACTTAGCGGCTGTGGAAATTTCTGTGGAGAGAGAAGCTGACTTAACATTTCAGGTCTGTGATCTTTCATAGTCTGATGTGAAAGTGCCGCTGTTGTGAATTAGGAAAATAATCAATGCAATTGTTGGAATACCAGTTCAGTTTCAAGTGCTCCAACACAGACCCCAGTCCAGCAAACAAGACATCAGCAGAGATCATCCCGCAGCACTAACAAGGAACAACGTCATGTAGGATACTTGAGGCCGACTTTGCCCTTTTCTAATCAGCTTGCTCAAAAGAGGTGCAGCAAATGATCTCATCTGACTTCACCAAAGCTCTGAGCTGTATTCCCAAGATCTCTTGTAGATGGGAGGATGTCAATCACTCTGTTCTATGTGCAAAGAGATACCAGTGTCTATGAGTGAGCCCTCCATAATTGCAAAAACTCCCTTGTAGAATCACAAGAGGATTAACAAGAAAATAAAGAACAAAGAACAGTACAGCACAGGAACAGGCCCTTTGGCCCTCCATACCTGCACTGATCATGTTGTCCTTTCTAGACCAACCACCTGTATCCCTCTGTTCATGTGTCTGTCCAGATAAGTCTTAAATGTTGCTAATGTGTCTGCCTCAACCACCTCACTTGGCACTGGATTCCAGGCCTCCACCACTATATGTAAAAAAACTTCTCTCGCATATCTCTACTGAACTCTTGCCCTCCCCCATTACCTTGAAGTTGTGCCCCCTTGTAACTGTCATTTCTGCCCTAGGAAAAAGCATCCAACTATTCACTCTACCGATGCCTCTCATAATTCTATGAACTTCTATCAGGTCACACCTCAGCCTTCCAGGGAGAATAATCCTAGTTATTCAATCTCTCCTCACAGCTAATATCCTCCGTACCAGGCAATATTATGATAAGTCTTTTTTGTACTCTCTTCAAAACTTTCACATCCTCCTGGTAGTATGGTGACCAGAATTGGATGCAATATTTCATATGTAGGCTAACCAATGTTTTATATAGCTGTAACATAATTTGCCAACTTTTATAGTCGATGTCCCATCTGATGAAATCAAGCATGCCATGTGCTTTCTAATGATCCCAATAAAACTGAGTGTTCTTTCTGACTAATAAGACAGGTAATTGAACATAAAAACTAGGAGCAGGACTAGGCCATTTGGCGCCTCAATCCTGCTCCGTCATTCAATAAGATCATGGTTGATCTATTCATGGACTCAGCTCCACTTACCTGTCCGCTCACCATAAACCTTAATTCCTTTACTGTTCAAAAATATATCTATTTTTGTCTTAAAAACATTCAATGAGGTAGCCTCAACTGCTTCACTGGGCAGGGAATTCCACTGATTCACAACCCTTTGGATGAAGATGTTCTTCCTCAACTCAGTCCTAAATCTGCTCCCCCTTATTTTCAGGCTATGCGCCTGGTGGTGGTTTCACCTGCCAATGGAAACAACCTCCCTGCTTTTTCCTTATCTATTCCCTTCATAATCCGATATAAGATCTCCCCTCATTCTTCTAAATTACAATGAATATAGTCCCAGTCTACTCAGTCCCTCCTCATAAGCCAACCCTCTCAACTACGGAATCAACCTAGTGAATCTCCTCTGCACCCTCTCCAGTGCCAGTATATCATTTTTAAAGTAAGCAGACAAAACTGTACTCAGTAGCCCAGGTGTGGTCTCACCAGCACCTTATACAGCTGCAACATAATCTCACTGTTTTTAAACTCCATCCCTTTAGCAATGAAGGATAAAATTCCATTTGCCTTCTTAATTACCTGCTGCATCTGCAAACCAACTTTTTGTGATTCATGCACAAAGACACCCAGGTCCCTCTGCACAGCAGCAAGCTGCATTTTTTTACCTTTTACAAAGTAGTCCATTTTGCTGTATTTCTAACCAAAATGGATGACCCCACATTTACCAACATTGTATTCCGCTTGCCAGAAGCTTGCCCATTCACTTAAACTATGTCCCTTTGCAGATGTTCAAAGTCCTCTGCACACTTAGCTCTACTACTCATTTTAGTGTCATCTGCAAACTCTGACGCACTACACTTGGTCCCCAACTCCAGATCATCTATGTAAATTGTAAACAATTGCATCCCAACATTGGTCCTTGAGGCACACTACTAGTCACTGATTGCCAACCAGAAAAATATCCATTTATCCCAACTCTTTGCTTACTTTTTTTGTTCATTCGTGGGACATGGGCATTGCTGGCTAGCCAGTATTTATTGCCCATCCCTAGTTGCCCCAAGGCAGTTAAGAGCCAACCACATTGCAGTGGCTCTGGAGTCACATGTAGACCAGACCAGGTAAGGACAGCAGATTTCCTTCCCTAAAGGACATTAGTGATCCAGATGGGTTTTTCCGACAATCGGTAATGGTATCCTGGCCATCAGGAGATTCTTAATTCCAGATTTTTTTTATATTGAATTCAAATTCCGCCAACTGACATAGCAGGATTCGACCCCAGGTCCCCAGAACATTGGCTGAGTTTCTGGAATAATAGTCTAGCAATAATACTTCTAGGCCACCACGTCTCCTTAATTGGTTAGTTAATCAATCCTCTACCCATGCTAATACGTTACTCGTGATGCTGCGCATCTTTATCTTATGCAGCAGCCTTTTGTGTGGCACTTTGCCGACTGCCTTCTGGAAATCCAGATATACCACATCCACCAGTTCTCTGTTGTCTAATATGCTCATAATGTCCTCAAAGAATTTCATTAAATTAATTAAACATGACCTGCCTTTCATGAACCCATGCTGTGTCTTCCCAATGGACAATTTTGATCCAGATATCTCACTATTTCTTCCCTGATGATAAATTCAAGCATCTTCTCCACTACAGAAGTTAAGCTACCTGGCCTATAGTTACTTTTGTCTACCTTCTTTTTTAAACTGTGGCACCATATTTGCTGTTTTCCAATCTATGGGAGCCACCCCAGAGCCCAGTGAATTTTGATAAATTACTACGAGCGCATTTGCTATTTCCCCGCCACCTCTTTTAGTACCCTGGGATGCATTCCATCAGGATCAGGAAAGAGACTTGTTTACCTTTAGACCCATTAGCTTACCTAATACTGCTTCCTTACTTTTAGTGATTGTTTCTAGATCCTCACCTGCCATAGCCTTCTTGTCATCAATTTTTGGAATGTTATTTGTGTCTTGCATTGTGAAGACTGACACAGCATACCTGTTCAATACCTCGGCCATTTTCTTGTTTCCCATTAAATCCCCCTTCTCATCCTCTGAAGGACCATGTGTACCTTAGGCACTCTTTTTTATACATTTGTAAAAACTTTTGCTATTTGTTATTACATTCCGAGTTAGTTTACTTTCAATCTATCTTACATTTCTTTATAGTTTTTTTGTGGCTGTTGAACTTTAAACACTTCCCAATCCTCTGGTTTCCCACTAATCTTTGCCACTTCGTATGCATTTTCTTTCAATTTGATACTTCCTTAGATATCCATGGCTGATTATCTCTTTTTCTACAGTCCTTCCTTATCACTGGTATATACTTCTGCTGAGCACGATGAAAAATTGCTTTGGAAGTCCTCCACTATTCCTCAATTGTCCCACTGTAAAGTTTTGCTCTCAGTCTACCTTAGCCAACTCCTCCCTCATCCCGTTGTAGTCTCCTTTGTTTAAGCACAAGACACTGGTATTGGATTTTACCTTCTCATGCTCTACTAAATCAGATTCATTTATGATCATTCGTGCCGTCAACTCAATAACTTGTTTTGAATGCAACCAGTGTTTAGGAAACTGATCTTATGCTTATTTTTATACCTTCTTTTTGAATCCTAACACCCCTATTAATAACATCTCATGAGTCCTTCTTCCTTTTAACTTTTTTTGTAATTTTCCATATAGTTGAAACCTCCACCTCACATGCTAATCTGCTGCTTTGCTTCCTGTTAACCATTATGGATCATAGAACCCTACAGTGCAGAAAGAGGGCCTTTGGCCCATCAAGTCTGCACCGAACACAATCCCACCCAGGCCCTACCCCCATATCCCTATATATTTTACCCACTAATCCCTCTAACCTACACATCCCTGGACACTAAGGGGCAATTTCTTAGCATGGCCAATCAATCTAACTCACACATCTTTGGATTGTGGGAGGAAACCAGAGTACCCGGAGGAAACCCACACAGACACAAGGAGAATGTGCAAACTCCACACAGACAGTGACCCGAGCCAGGAATTGAACCCAGGACCCTGGAGCTGTGAAGCAGCTGTGCTAACCACTGTGCTACCGTGCCGCCCCCTACTTACCGTAGTTTTACTCTTCCCTTCCCTCTCACTTGCTAGTTTAAAGTCCTTACGACCACCCTATTTATCCCTTCTGCTTGAACACTGGTCCTAGATTGTTCAGGTGAAGACTGTCCCAATGATACAGATCCCTCTGTTCCAATACTGATGCCATAAAATGGAACCCCTCTTTCCCGCACCATTTCCTTAGCCAAGTGTTCACTTCCCTAATTTGCTCATGCCTTTGCAAATTTACATGTGGAATTTGTAATTGGATCACAGAAAAGAGAATTAATAGAACCTACATAATAGTCAAGACATGCCTTTTGGTGTATTACATGGTACTGTGGTCCTTGTCCCCTTCAGGCAGGCACCAACGTATACAAATCATTAAAATCCAGCAGACAGGTACAAAAAGTAATCAAACAAGCTAATAGAATGCTGACTTTTACCTCAAGGGGTCCAAAAGATAATAGGAGGAATTTATGCTTCAATTGTACAGAGCCTTAAGATTCCATCTCAAATACTGTATTCAGTTTTAGACATTGATCTTCAGAAAGGCTATATTGAGTTTTAGGTAGTTAAATTATAGACAGGTTGCACTAATTTAGCTTAGATCAGTAATGCTTCAAATGTTAATGTTTAAAATGTATTCTTTCATGTGATGTGGGCATTACCAGCTGGGCCAGCATTTATTGCCCATTGATTGCCCTTGAGGGGCAGTTTACAGTCAACCGCATTGCTGTGGATCTGGTGTCACATGTAGACCAGAGCAGGTAAGGATGGCAGGTTTCTTCTCGTAAAAAACATTAGTGAACCAGATGATACAACAATCAACAATGATTTCATGGTCATCATTAGGCTTTTCTAGATTTTTACTGAATTCAAATTTTATCATCTGCTGTGGTGTGTTTTGAATCTGGGTCCGGTGGATCACTAGTCCAGCGACAACACCATTACACCACTGCCTCCCCATTGAAGAGCAGTTGGTCCCAACTGGCCTTTGTTTCCACATGTGTGCAGACCAGGAGGGCCACTGAAGTCAAGTGTCCCAGACAAAGGAGAGGGACAGCAAGTTAAGATACTCAGAAGATACTTGAGAGCTTAAGGGAAGCCCTGGTAATTGAAGAGGACTCAGAAGAAGCCCTGAAGATGCTAGAAAGGTTGGTGAGTCTGTAATGTGGATAGTGGGTTTGGGGGGAGAGGTATCCCTTTGGAGGAGTGATTCTGCATAGCATAGCTGAGAAGCTAAAGTTATACTTATGAGTTGGTGCTTGAGTGCAGACTCAGGAATCTCCTATGAGAGACTGAAATGTTACTATGCAAGCTGTTTCTGATGCTGCCCGAGTTGGATTGACTTCTGTGCAAAAGTTCCAGGTTAGACCTTCGAAGGTGAAGATGGGAAACCCCTGTAAGAAAGACAGAGTTTTAGTGAGATTGATTGACTGATATCTGGGTCAGTTGTTGAAAACTCAATGGACTCTGTCTGCATTGCATTTGCTATTTAGTGTGCAGTGTAGTGGGTTTGATCATAGTTTGCCTGTTAATTCACATGTACTTCATATTAACCCTGAATGTTGGAAAAAGAGGATACTGTAAATTGTTTTATCTTTCTTACCTTGTGTAATAAAGTGTATTTTTGTTTGTTCAAAACCCCGTGGAATCTTGTGCTTTGAGCCTCAAGCTTTGTTTACTATGAACAAAACATTATCAGTCTCTAACTGGATCGTACCACTAACTTGGGAGTCTGCTCAAGGAGCATAACATTAGATATAGAGAAACTGTTTGCCTTGTTCAGTGAATTGAGACAAAGAGGAAATAATCTTACAACTAGAGCTCAAGCAAAATCAGGAAGCACAGACTATCAAAGGACTTTCACTCTGAGCTCACTGATTCCATAGCTACCTTGATTACATTTTTTACCCCTCACTTCCTTTATTTTCTCAGGATCTCCCTCTTTGTCGCATCTGCCCTGATGATGCATTGTTCCAATATTATATTTTCTGATATGCATTCCTTTTTTCACAACCCAGAATTCATCCCCACCCCCTCTTCACATTGTTGACAGGGCTCTGAACTGTACATGTTCCATTTTTAAAAATGTGTTTCATTGGCTAGACCAGCATTTATTACCAATCCTTAATTGCCCTTGAGAAGATGATGATAAACTGCCACCTTGGACCGCTACAGGCCAGGAGGTGTAGATACACCAACAGAGATAGAATCAGCAAATACGTATGGTGTAGAAGGAGGCCATTTGGCCCATCAAGCCTGTACTGCCTACAATCCCACCTGGGCCCTATCTCCGTAAATCCACATAGCAACCATATAATTCCCCTGACATTAAGGGACAATTTAGCACAGCTAATCAACAAAACCTGTACATCTTTGGAATGTGGGAGGAAACCGGAGCACCCACAGGAAACCACATAGACAGGAGGAGAACGTTCAAACTCCACTCAGACAGCTACTCAAGGCTGGAATTGAACCTAAGTCCCAGGTGCCATGAGGCAGCAGTGCTAATCACTGTGCCACTGTACGATGTTAGGTAGGGAATATGAAAGGTCAAGAGGATCAAGGAATATGGCATTACTGCAGGAAAATAGAACTGAAATACAGATCAGGGACCAAATTGATAGCAATGTGGAGGGGCTGATTGACCTCCATGGAATCATTCATGTGAAAGGTCGCACCTCCTGTTAATGCAAACTTACAGCTCTGAAGAAAGGTCATCCAGACTCCAAAATATTAGCTCAATTCTTCTTCTACAGATGCTGTAAGACCAGCTGAGATTTTCCACCATTTCTGTTTTTGTTTCAGATTCCTGGCCTGTGTCACCGTCTGTGTGGAGTCTGCACATTCTCCCCATGTCTGCATGAGTTTCCTCCAGATGCTCTGGTTTATTCCCACAGTCTGAAAGGTGTGCTGGTTAGGTGCACTGGCCATGTAAAATTCTCTCTCAGTATACCTGAACCAGAGTGTGGTGACTAGGGGATTTTCACAGTAACTTCATTGCAGTGTTAATGTAAGCCTACTTGTGACAGTAATAAATAAACTTTAAACACATGCAGTGATCCAGCAGCTGGAGTCCATCCATCTCCTCTTCTCTCTGTCACTCTTCATCTTGCTCCTCTGACCCTGACAACATCACCTGGCTCTATCGTCAATCATCCTGGAGCCTCCAACCATCAATCTTAACCCTGAGTCAATGACCCTTGACCTTCCATTTCTCACTCTCAAAGCCACCTTCATTGACTTTACTGGCTTTAGGGCAGCAGTGACAAGCGTGGCCCACTTGGGGAATTGTACGGGTCTTGCGATGCCCTGCTTTTCCAGACATTCGAGTTCTGACTCTACCCTTTTCCAATAGGGAGTATGGAACTGATCTCACACTAAAATACTTAGGTCAACATAAATTTTAGCTTTGGCTCCCTTTATTTTCCCAAGTCCTTCTTGGAAGATTTTAGAGTACTTATTGATGATTTTGTGCAGTCCCCATGTGCCCAGCCTGAAAAATCTCCAGCCAGTTCAGTCTCATGTGTTGGAGCTAATCTTTCCCCGTAAGGTGAGAGGTCCTTGTTTCGGTACAATGCTGAGTGGAAGTTGAACTGACTGCTGCCTCTACGTCTCTAGATTTGTCGTGGTGCCCTTTATCTGTAACAATTCCCCCTTGTAGGCGGCCAGCTTGGCCTATATGCTTAATAGGTTCAGGAGCTGAATTCCAGCCCAGAGCATTATAAGTACCGGCACGGTAGTACAGTGGTTAGCACTGCTGCTTCACAGCTCCAGGGTCCTGGGTTCAATTCCTGGCTCGGGTCACTGTCTGTGTGGAGTTTGCACATTCTCCTCGTGTCTCTGTGGGTTTCCTCCGGGTACTCCGGTTTCCTCCCACAGTCCAAAGACACGCGGGTTGTGTTGATTGGCCATGCTAAGAAATTGCCCCTTAATGTCTAGGGATGTGTAGGTTAGAGGGATTAGTGGGTATAATATGTGGGGATATGGGGGTAGGGCCTGGGTGGGATTGTGTTCAGTGCACTCGATGGGCTGAAGGGTCTCTTTCTGCACTGTAGGGTTCTATGATTCTATGATAAGTCTGCTCCCCAATAATGGAGACCGCAGCCCCTATATCCACTCATTTTAAATTAAATGAGGGTGGGGGGGATAGCTGTAATAGGACAAAGGGAATTTACATGAGGATAAAGATGGCTGAGAGAGGTGCTAAAAGTGTCCATTAAGTGATCAGAATGTTTGAATGGCAGAACAGAGGTACAGATGGGTAAGGCAGTTGGCCTGAAGGGAGTGCGGGGGAAGGGGCAAGTAGGAGAGTGGGAATAAATGGAAGTGAGAAAGAAGGATGATAAAAATGCATGAATGAGATGAAAAGAAGAAACAGAATAAAATAAATGGAAATGTAGTGAAAGTGGAGGGAACAACCCACAGCTCTAAAATATAGAATGGCGAGGGCTGCACCACTATCTGCATGATCCCCTCAAATCAACACACCCTCTTGAAGTTGTTGAACTTAATGTTCACAAAAGGGTAACAATATAATTGTAATGGGTATGGTTCAGAGGGTGGCATGGGAATTATGTTTCCATTGCTAGATGAGATTAGAATCCGAGGAACATTGTGATTTGTTGTGCCATTACCTTGGATAAGCAATCAGCATAATCAAGATTCCACACATTGCAAACATACTCTCTTCAACCTTCTTCTGTGGGAAAGAGATACAGAAATCTGAAAACACATACCAACAGATTTAAGAATAGCTCCTTCCCTGCTGCCGTCAGAGTTTTGGTAAACCTATCACATGTAATCAGATCTTTCTCTCCACCCTGTTGGTAACTGCAAAACTAAATTTTGCACAGATATAGAGGCATGTACTATTTTCTAAATGGGGAGAGAATTCAGAAATTGGAAGTGCAAAGAGACAGAGGTATCCTGGTTCAGGATTCTCTTAAGGTTAACTTGCAAGTTCAGTTGATAGTTAGGAAGGCAAATGCAATGTTCACATTCATTTAGAGAGGACTAGAATACAAAAGCAGGGATGTACTTCTGAGTCTGTATAAGGCTCTGGTCAGATCACATCTGGAGTATTGTGAGCAATTTAAGCTCTGTGTCTAAGGAAAGATGTCCTGGACCTGGAGAGGATCCAGAGGAGGTTCATGAGAATGATCCCAGGAAAGAAAAGCTTGACATATCAAGAGCATTTGAGGACTCTGGGTCGGTATTTGCTGGAGATTAGGAGGATGAGGGGGATTTCATTAAAACTTACAGAATATGGAAAGGTCTGGACAGAGTGGACATGGGAATTATGTTTCCATTAGTAGATGAGACTCGAATCCAAGGGCACAGCTCAGAGTAAAGGGATAATCCTTTAGAACTGAGATGAGGATGAACTTCTACAGCCACAGGATGGTGAATCTATGGAATTCATTATCACAGAAGTCTGTGGAAGCCAGGTAATTGAATATATTTAAAACAGAGATGGATAGGTTCTTCATTGATAAGTGCACCAAAGGTTGTGCGGAAAAGATGGGAGAATGGAGTTGAGAAACTTATCAGCCATGATTGAATGGCAGAGCCCACTCAATGGACCGAGTGATCTAATTCTGCTTCTATGTCTTATGGTCTTTTCCTTTCCCCTATATTCTGTATGAATGGTATGTTTTGTCTGTAACAGCTTGCAAGAAACAATGCTTTTCACTGTATCCCAATAAAAATCAATTCAATTCAATTCACTACACAACCTCAAACAGCAGATGATGAGTTGCCAGGTGGGGAGATGGAAAAGTCACTGAGGATGAGGTAGAAAAGCAAGATTCAGATGGCCATGAGGACAGGCATGTTCCAACTCTATTGCGAGATGCCAAGTTGATGGAGAGATGCACAAAGGAGACCCACGATGCACTTTAGACTCATTTCTGGCCGGACTGAAGTCCCTGCAAGCTCTGATGGTCACCACTTCACACACATTGATGCTGTAGATCCGCACTCAAATTGGCCAGCCTCCCTCCAGAACGCCCCACAGTCCTGCAACCTCTAAAATACAGAACGGCACAGGCTGCACCACTATCTGCACAATCCCCTCAAATCGACACCCGCTCCTGACTTGAAACTACATTGCAATGCTTCACTGCCACAGCTCAAGATGATGGAACATGCTTTCTAACACCACTGTGCATGTTAGAAAGGATGTTCCATCATACCAGATGGACTGCAGCAGGTTCAGAGTCTGGCAAGCCACCACTTTCTCAGGAGAAATATGGGAGTGTAAAGGATGCTGGCTTGCCAGTGACGTACACATCCTGTGAAAAAGCAAAAGAAACACAAAACCATCCAATCATCAATGAATGCAGACACATGACAAGATCCATGCCAACTCAATAAATCAAATGTCACTGATCCATCTTCAACCAGAACAAAATCCAACTTACGATGCACCCATTACAAAACCATCATAGATAAATCAATCTCAGCATGTGATCACTAACCACACCAGAATTAAGTGAGCAAAAGTATATTTGCACATAACATGAAAACTCCATAGACTATTGAATAGCTGTCCCATCATAAATCTTGTATCTCCACTCACTATGTCTTGATGTGACCCCACACAAGGACTGCATGGGAATTGCCCTGGCCATTTAGATTTTATTTGGGCAATCATAATGCACTGGGAACTCTCCAATATTTCAATTTAAAATCAGAGACTTCAGATGCTTATCTGTCTCAGTAGAATAGTTACCCAGGAAAATAAGTTATTAGTGAGAGGCAACATGGTTTTGCGAAGGGGAGCTCGGGTCTCACGAACTTGATCGAGTTTTTTGAGGAAGTGACGAAGATGATTGATGAGGGTAGGACAGTGGATGTTGTCTACATGGACTTCAGTAAGGCCTATGACAAGATCCCTCATGGCAAACTGGTGCAGAAAATAAAGTTGCATGGGATCAGAGGTGAGCTGGCAAGGTGGATACCAAACTGGCTCGGTCAAAGAAGGTAGTAAGTCTCACAACACCAGCTTAAAGTCCAACAGGTTTAGTTGGCATCAAAAACCACCAGCTTTCAGAGCGCTGCTCTTTCATCAGGTAAGTGGGAGTTCTGTTCACAAACAGGGCATATAAAGACACAAACTCAATTTACAAAATAACGGTTAGAATGCGAGTCTTTACAGGTTATCAAGTCTTAATTATAGGACATGTGAGTGGAGAGAGGGCCAAGCAAGGTTAAAGAGATGTATATTGTCTCCAGCCAGGACAGTTAGTGAGATTTTGCAAGCCCAGGCAAGTCGTGGGGCTTACAGATAGTGTGACATGAACCTAAGACCCCGGTTGAGGCTGGCCTCATGTGTGCAGAACTTGGCTATCAGCCTTTGCTCAGCGACTCTGCGCTGTTATGCATTATGAAGGCCACCTTGGAGAACGCTTATCCGAAGATCAGAGGCCAAATGCCTGTGACCACTGAAGTGTTCACCAACAGGAAGAGAACAGTCTTGCCTGGTGATTATCGAGCGGTGTTCATTCATCTATTTCGTAGCGCCTGCATGGTCTCCCCAGTGTATTGGGACATCCTTTCCTACACGGAACATTGGAGAGACCATGCAGACGCTACAACAACGGATGAATGAACACCGTTCAATAATGACCAGGAAACAGTGTTCTCTTCTTGTTGAGGAACACTTCAGCGGTCACGGGCATTCAGCCTTTGATCTTTGGGTAAGCGTTCTCCAACACGGCCTTCATAATACACGACAACGCAGAGTCGCTGAGCAGAGACTGATATCCAAGTTCTGTACACGAGGAACGCCTCAGCTGGGATCTTGGGTTCACGTCACACTATCTGTAACCCCCATGACTTGCCTGGTCTTGCAAAATCTCACTAACTGTTCTGGCTGGAGACAATACACATCTCTTTAACCTGTGCTTAACCCTCTCTCCACTCACGTTGTCTGTACTTTTAAGACTTGATTACCTGTAAAGACTCGGATTCCAATCATTATTTTGTAAATTGAGTTTGTATCTTTATATGCCCTGCTTGTGAACAGAACTCCCACTTACCTGATGGAGCAGTGCTCCGAAAGCTGGTGGCTTTTGCTATCAAATAAACCTGTTGGATTTTAAGCTGGTGTTGTGAGTCTTCTTACTGTGTTTACCCCAGTCCAACCCCGACATCTCCACATTGATCAAAGAAGACAGAGCATAGCAGTGTAAGGGTGTGTTTCTGAATGGAGTGACAAATGGCGCTCCTCAGGGATCAGTGCTGGGACCTTTGCTGTTTGTAATATATATAAATGATTTGGAGGAAAACATAACGGGTTTAATTAGTAAGTTTGCAGATGACACAAAGGTTGGTGGATTTGCGGATAGTGATGAGGATCATCAGAGGATACAGTAGGATATAGATCAGTTGGCGACTTGGGCAGAGAGATGGCAGATGGAGTTTAATCCAGACAAATGTAGGGTAATACATTTTGGAAGGTCTAAAACAGATAGGAAATATACAGTAAATGGCAGAACCCTTAAGAGTATTGATAGGCAAAGGGATCTGGGTGTACAAGTACACAGGTCACTGAAAGTGGCAATGCAGGTGGAGAAGGTTTTCAAGAAGGTATACAGCATGCTTGCCTTCATTGGGCAGGGCATTGAGTTTAAAAATTGGCAAGTCATGTTGCAGCTTTATAGAACCTTAATTAGGCCGCACTTGGAATAAAGTGTTCAATTCTGGTCGCCACACTACCATAAGGATGTGGAGGTTTTCGAGAGGATACAGAAAAGATTTATCAGGATGTTGCCTGGTATGGAGGACATTAGCTATGAGGGGAAGTTGGAGAAACTTGGTTTGTTCTCACTGGAACGACGGAGGTTGCGGGGCGACCTGATAAAAGTCTACAAAATTATGAGAGGCATGGACAGAGTGGACAGTCAGAAGCTTTTTCCCAGGGTGGAAAAGTCAATTACTAGGGGGCATAGATTTAAGGTGCGAGGGGCAATGTTTAAAGGAGATGAACAAGGCAGTTTTTTTTGTTTTACACAGAGTAGCGGGTGCCTGGAACTCATTGCCGGGGGAGGTAGTGGAAGCGGATACGGTAATGAGTTTTAAGGGGCGTCTTGACAAATACATGAATAGGTTTGGAATAGAGGGATATGGTCCCCGGAAGGGTAGGGAGCTTTAGTTAAATCAGGCAGCATGGTCGGTGCAGGCTTGGAGAAAATCTTCTTGTTCTTGATTAAAAGCCCTTCTAACTCTAAATTAGTAATCCTCTCAATCCCAACTGGATTGCGTGGCTGCCCCCTAGACAATGCTCCCTCCCCCATTTGCCCCAATGCTTGACTATTGTGTCAACTTCACACTCCACCTATCCCCATCTCCTCTGACTTAATAGCCCCAGTTACTCTCACCACCCCTCTGACTTTCACCCAGCTCCTTAACTACTGCACCACCCCAGCCCGACTACCCCCTTCACCACAAACACCATGTTTCCAGCCTCTTGATTAATGGCCAACCAAAGACCAGCCTCCCTATCTCCTTGTCTACCCCCATTCCTGACCATCCTCCTGAGTCCCATCCCCAACTAACCCTCACTGCCCCAATTAACTGCTCAACCTCCAAACAAACACCCCTGGAAGGAATATTCTGACTGCCTCCAAACCACAACTACCTTCCTGAACCCCCAAACTACTGACCCAACCACTATGGCTACCTCCAAATTCTGCCGACTATCCCCCACCCAACTAACCTCAGGCCCCTCGGCCAACTGTGATTGAACATCCAAGGAATGACAGTCTCAATCTCTCTGATTCTCTCTCTTCACAGATGCTATCTGACCTGAGACTTTCTGACTTTCTCTGTACACAGATGCTGTTTGACATGAGACAGTGGCCCTTAACATCTGTCTGGAATCCCAAAATAGACAGATTGTGTGCTGTATATTAGCAGCGGGACAATACAAAGTCCTGATGCACAGAAATGCGCAGTGAAAACGCGTTGAGTTCAAATCCCTGATCCTTGTCTTTCTCTGCAAGCGTTGTGCTGAAGCAGCTGGATGCACATGTATGAGACAGCACTAACTTAACCTGTTTGTCTGGATGTTAGATAAGTATTTACGCCTGATTAGTTACTCCTTTTTTTCTCTTCAGCAAATCAGCAAAAGGCAAGAGTCATATCTGAGAAGAATGTTTCAGTGGGCTCATCTTTTATAACAGTGTTTATAATGTTCAAAAAACACAAAGTGAAAGTTTTTAAAAATTTTTTTATACCTTGGTTTAACATGTGGCTGCAAAGAACTATAATGGATAGACTGGGTTATATCATAAGCTTCGGCTAAAGATTTTGCAATGTATTTTAAGCTCTGTTGTTTAAATGTAATGTTGATCCTTAAAAGCCTCAGTTATTACTTCAAATGCTTTAGGAAAGTTTCATGCATTAGTTGATGCAAGCTTCCTGTAGCTGATGTTAACTATCTGACAGGTATTGCAGAGTCCCATACAGATTGAAAATGGGGAGTCACTTTCCACTATTGCTGAAATTTCACACTTTTAGCTTTGCTTCTTAACATCAGTTTAGTTCTTCTGAGGCTTTGGTGTAGGTGCAGAGATAATGAGAGAAGAGTTAGAAAACTCATTTTCACCTGGTGAGGAAATGAATCAATTAGCCACCCATGAGAGTGTTCAGGAAAAGGACATCATATGAAATAATGTGAGAGGAGATGTGTGCCAGGAGACTATGCTTCAGCAAGGAGGCAATGGGTCATCTTTGTGAAATGTTGAAGACCTGAAAGCAAATTCTAACTGCTGCACTGCCTTAAGATTGGAGATAAAAGTCACAACAGTGCTGAAATTTTGTAACTGGATCCTCTCAACATGGCATCAGTGACATTTGCAACATTTCACAGAATGCTGTGAGGACCTGGATTCATCAGTTAATTAATGCGATTTAAGGCTTCTGGCCTTACTACTTTTGACACATCCCCTGTGATGTTGAAAGAGAGATCCATTGCATTCCACAGGATTGTTGGTTTCCCAAAGGTAATGGGCGGCTGTTGGTTGCATTGAAGGTGCCAAGAGATAACATTCTTTCATTCATCAATAGGGAGGAGCTCCATTCTTTAAATGTTATGATAGTGTGATGCACAAATGAGGACCTTCAGTGTAAACGCAGACAACTGGGGAAGTGCCCATGACTCATTCATTTCTGAAAACTCAATGATACCCCAAGCCAAGACATTACCAGCAATTACAGGATGGTTACTAGGTGATATGGGGTACCCATTGAAAACATAGCTTATGACTCCATTTCGTAGGATCGAAGCACAGGAATGTTACAACTGTGCTTGCGTAGCGACTCATCAGGTGGTGAAGAGGACAACTGGTGTTTTGAAATCATGTTTTTGATGTTAGGGGACATGTTACAGTTAGCACTGGGGTTAGTCACAAAGACTGTTGGAGTGTGTTGTGCATGCCCTTCAGCATGGACTGAGTTTTCAACCAGAAGATGACCTACCAACAGAAACGGAGGAGAGGGAGGGAGGCGATACGGAGCCTGTGCAGACATATCTCCTGGTGCAGATGGAAAAGCCCGGGCTCCAGGTGACACTAGGGCAGTTTGAGATCGCCTGGCAGCTGCTGCTTTTGGACATTGAGCTTGTAAAATGTACAACTGATTGGTCCAAACCCTCCCCTCCTTATATTCGTCCACCCTCCCATACCTCCTTACTTACAAAAAGACAATTGAACCGTTGTGTTAAAGTGAAAAAATATACATTATTGCAAGAAATTTTGAATAGTTGAGGTAGTTAGTAAACATCAGGTGCTAAATGTAAACATTAAGTTAAATGTTAGTATGGTGTTAAAGCTTTCCATTTATTAATATTATTTTGGTTATTTGGCTAATAAATGTTTTTGATTAAACTTTACAAAATTCTACAAATGCTCTAACCAAACACTGAAACACAACATTTAAATCTGAGATAATTATAACTGAGCAGGTAAACAAGTCAGAAATATAATGATAAACACAAATTAGAATACAATCAGATGTTACACAGAACAATTAAAATAGAGAAAATGGAGAGGAGCTTTAACAAAGAGTCATCTGGACTCGAAACATCAGTTCTTTTCCCTCCTTACAGATGCTGCCAGACCTGCTGACATTTTCTGGCATTTTCTCTTTTGGAATTAAAAATGGAGCATGCAAATTGAGGGGCTGATTGAGATAGGAGTGTTGGTAGAAGAGAGGGACCTTAATCCTCCTGCATCACCCCCAGACCCTTCCCCATTCATTCACTTGTCATATTCCCTTGCGTCCCTGATGGTGCTGCATCTTGCCCAGCAGCAACTATCTCTGAACGGGGTGACTCCTGGTCAGACGTCACCACTTTATTTACGATCTGCTGGAAGTACTCATTTTGCTCTCTCAGCAGCTCATTCTGCAGTAACAAGATGTCATTTTGCTGTCTCTCAGGCTCAAGCACTTGCTGCAAAAAAATGCATGTTATCAGCATTGCTTTCATTTTCTATTTTGAGCTGCTGGGAGACATCATTCAAGGTAACATCTTGACTCCTTGAACTGGCAGCAAAACGTTCAGCCAACCCTGTTTCAACCTCAGTTTTAATAATAATAAATTCACCTATATTGATTGCCTATAGGTTATTGACGTTCAGGGGCTGCTTCCTCTGCAAATGATGAAGGCTCCTTACCTCCTGAAGACTCTGGGTATTCTTATTCCATGGTAGCTTCAGTGCTGTACTGCTGTGATGTAGTGGTTTCCATTACATCCTTTATGGGTATATCCACTGCTGCATGAGACTCAGCCACACTTTGCTGTGCTGTCACCATGGCATCTGTGACAGTTGAAGAAAGCGCAATTATTTTTCCATCCTATTAATTGTCCTCTTTATATAATTAATTGACTTTTCTTCTTACCTCAACTAAACCTAACATCCCCTTCACTGCCTACTCCAATGTTTGAAAGATCCATCAGTCCTCAAACATGTTCTTCCTGTGGAGTGAGATCCTTAATATTTCTCAGCCCTACTCCAGTCAGCAAATTATAGGCCTCTTTTCTCTGAAAAAGAAATTGAAATGCCTTTTAAAAATCATGCTATCATAGATTTCTAGGATAATACTTACAGGGCGAAAAGCTGCAGCATGCTACGGTGCAGAGGGACCTGTGGGTCCTTGTGCATGAGTCGCAAAAACCCAGCCTACAGGTGCAGCAGGTGGTCAGGAAGGCAAATGGGATGCTGGCCTTCATAGTGAGGGGGATTGAATATAAAAGCAGGGAGGTCTTGCTGCAGCTGTACAGGGCACTGGCGAGGCTGCAGCTGGAGTACTGTGTGCTGTTTTGGTCGCCGCATTTGTGCAAGGGTATTTTGGCCTTGGAGGGAGTGCAGAGGAGGTTCACTAGGCTGATACCGGAGTTGAGGGGGTTGAGCTATGAAGAGAGGCTGAATAGACTGGGCTTGTACTCGTTAGAGTTTAGGAGGATGAGGGGGGATCTTATTGAGACGTATAAAGTGATGAAAGGGATGGATAGGGTAGAGGTGGAGAGGTTCTTCCTGCTCAGAAAGGACAGCAGGACTAGAGGGCACAGCCTCAAGATAAGGGGGGGGCAGTTTAGAACAGAGTTGAGGAGGAACTCCTTTACTCAAAGGGTGGTGAATCTCTGGAATTCTCTGCCTGTTGAAGTGGTGGAGGCTACGTTGCTAAATATATTTAAGACGCGGGTAGATAGGTTTTTGGTAGGCAAGGGGATTAAGGGTTATGGGGAGAAAGCGGAAAAGTGGAACTGAGCCACTTCAGATCAGCCATGATCTTATTGAATGGTGGGGCAGGCTCGAAGGGCTAGATGGCCCACTCCTGCTCCTATTTCTTATGTTCTTATAATGACAGCTAAGTAACAAATAGCTTTGGGGCCACTTTTCACATCTTAGGACCAGGTCGTAACTGCATTTTGTGACCTTCCCCAGGTTTGTAAGGAGACTGTGCTATTTACTTAGAAGCCCAACTTTGAAAATCCCCATTGTTACTAAATTTTACAAACCCTTTTGCAAGTTAGTTTATGCGGAGCAAGTGTTATTTACATAACATAGTTCAAGAATGTCCATTGTTAATGACATTTATGAGCCCTGGGATAGTTCATATCACACCCAATGTAGACTGAAACCCTCACTTTGAGAGTGATGTTTTTTAGATTTGAACAAATTTTCATCAAGAATGTTACGTACCTTTGGCTGATAGCATTGAATCAATAATATTCTTCTAGCATTGAGCTGCAGTCCAACACATTTCACTATTTGCAGAGAGAATGCCTGCAACTTCACTCCAAGCCGTAGATCTTATCTTTCTTGGCTGCTTCCCTTTTCTATATGGGCCCCAAATCTGCATTCTCCTTTGCTCCACCTTGTGTAAGAAGGTATCTAAATCATGGTCAGAGAAATTCTAACCTCTCTTGTAGTTAGATTTTCAGTGGACATATTCTAAGTTAAAATATACGTATGCTTTTAAGCCTTTTCAAGTGCTTTTAATTGAGTTAGATCACATAATGCAGAGGTAAATCCTAGTTTCACAGGTTTAAAACAAATAACAAAATCTATTTTCATTTATACATACAAACGAACAAAGAACAAAACCAAAACAGCCTGGGAAACAGGCCCTTCGGCCCAATGAGCCCGCGCCGCCATTTTAACATTACGAGTCCCCCCTCTACCCATGACCCTCATACATACTCATCTTCAATCATTAAAATTAAAAATTATACTTTAAATGCACCAATAATAACAGGATTAACAGCTTCAAAGAAATAGCAAAAAAACTTAGAAAAATTCCAATACACCTTTAGAATAGCTCTCTCTGCAGCACAAACCTGCTGCTTCACATCAAGATCTCAATGGGCCTTCCCAATGTGGCCTTGTCACAAGAGGGCGTGACTAGAGTGCTAGGGCTTGTGGAGATTGTCTCAGCACAGGCAGAAGCAGCTGATCCCATTGGGCATTAGAGCAGCATTTCTAAACGCAGGTAAGTGCACAAAAATTCAACAACTTTTGGTGGCCCATGGTTTTCCACCGCTGGTCAGGAATTGTCAGCCACTCTCTCTGACTCCCGCTTTACCCAGATGTTGTGACCTGAAACACTCTCTCTGACTCTCTGTACAGATGTTGTGATCAGCTGAGTTCCTCACTCTCTATCACCCTCTCTCTATATGTAGATGCACAGTAAGTAAGAAGTCTCACAACACCAGGTTAAAGTCCAACAGGTTTATTTGGTAGTATGAGCTTTCAGAGTGCTGCTTCACTCACCTGATGAAGGAGCCTGCATCACTCTCACTCTCTCTGACTCTGCCGGTACAGATGCAGAGGTCTGTTAAGTTTTCTCACTCTCTCTGTACGGATGCAGAGACCTGTTGAGTTTTTTCACTTTCTCTCTCTCTCTGTATAGATGCAATGACCTGTTGCATTTTCTCACTCTCTGTCACTCTCTCTATTCAGATGCAGAAACCCGTTGAGTTCCTCACTCTCTCTCACTCTCTTTATACAGATGCAATGACCTGTTGAGTTTACTCACTCTGACTCTGTACACAGGCAGTGACCTATTAAATTCTTCATTCTCCCTTACTCTCTGTATACAGTTGCACTGACCTGTTGAGTTCTTCACTCTCTCTGATTCTATACAGATGCAGTGACTTGTGGGGTACTTCACTCTCTCTGACTCTATACAGATGCACTGACCTGTTGAGTTCTTCACTGTGTCCTGGGGACTACATTTCCCAGGCTGCCGTGCGGGCGCTCTGGCACTTGCGCACTGAGTGACGAGCAGACATGTCGGCCTCGGGAGTTGCTCTTCGTTTCGACGGGAGGGTGGCCGTGGTTACCGGGGCAGGAGGAGGTTGGTGAATGGCGCCAGGTTTCCCCTCTGTGTGTGTGTGTGTGTGGACATTGAGCAGTAGGGCAGCGCCTGAACCGAGCTGGGGGCGGCGGTTAGTGTAATCCCTGGAGGCCGGGCTCTCTGCCTGCTTTATTCCACTTTGTTTTAATGAGTGCAATTTCAGGAAATTAATACCTAAACAAGGATTGTAACTGTGCTGAACTGTTCCACATCTACCGTCGCTATGGCTAAAATTGCGACTTTTATTTAGTTGGAAACATCATGTCGACGGCTTGCTGAGTGTCAGAAATGAAATTTGGACTTCAGTATTTACTTTGAATGCACGCACGTTGCATCAGCATAGCCTCTAGATTGGGATTTAAATTCACACCATATTTACAAATCATGAAGTCATTTGGATTTCAAAGTATACAGTGAGGGAAGGGGCAGATGTTAAAGACTCAGCAACTTTCTAATTATTTATCTCAATTCTGAAACATAATCTGATCTAGCGATAACCTTTTGGCTAAGATCAACTGTACTATCGACATGCTGTGCTTGGTTGAAGTCATTAGGTTACGTTTTAGCTTCATTTGAAGCAATTTTTAAAAGCAGCATCTCGGCCTTTTGGCTAAGAACTGAGATAAAAGATGCAAATAGGATCAAGCCTTGGAGGAAGAGCTATGCCTACTCCAATCAGCTTGGACAATGTAAATCAAGCCCAAGCTAGGAAGTGAGAGCCCTGTCTTGTCAGCTTGGATCGGGAATGTCTCAAGTTGTTGAGACTCTGAATTGGACTTGATTGGATTGAATTAGAATAAAAACCAAAACAAAAGACATCTGCTCCAGGTGAGGCTTGAACTCTCAACCTCAGCATAGCCTGCTGGCTGCACTGCTATATAAGTATCACATGCTGACCGATTGCATCACTGGGGCAATTAAACAGAAGTGGGAGAAGAGTGTGATCTGAGCGCAATGTCTTAGACCACTCAGCCATCTGGACTACTACATAATCCGCTGAAGGTGCAGTTTTATTTCATTGAATTTTGTATTAAATCTCTATAAATACATATTCCACTTCACCTCATCCTTCCCCCCAAAAAAACACAATTCACACACAACTAATGAGGAAAGTGGATACATGAGGGCTTTTTTAAATGATCACAGATGGACAAGTTCAGTTAATTGGGTTGCACTTCCTAGTCACTGCAGGAAAGATAAACTAGAATATCTGTGAGTGATGGTGAAATAGGCAAGAGGGAGAAAAAGGATGCAATATGCCAGTATTTTAAGCTTGAGGTTTAGTGTATGCAAATTAAGTAATGGCCACAAATGCCAAAATTGCTATTTGTACATGGGATTTGTACCTGTCCTGATCTCTCCATGCCAAGACCATAAGACAGGAGCAGAATTAGGTCACTCAGCCCATCAATCATGGCTGATATTTTTGTCATCCCCATTCTCCTGCCTTTTCCCCATAACCCCTGATCCCCTTATTAATCAAGAACCTATCCTCACTCTATCTTAAAGACTCAGTGAACTGGCCTCTGCAGCCTTCTGAGACAGAGTTCCATAGATCCACCACTCTCTGGCTAAAGAAATTCCTCCTCATCTGTTTTAAAGGATTGTCCCTTTAGCCTGAGGTTGTGTCCTCTGTTTCTAGTTTTTCCTACTAGCGGAAACACCCTCTCCATGTCCATTCTATCCAAGTCTCGCAGTATCCTGTAGTTTCAATAAGATCCCCCCCCCATCCTTTATATTCCGAGTACAGACCAAGAGTCCTCAACCATCCTTCATACGAGAACACTATAGTTAAGCCCACCAATACCTATACTTTCTCAGAAACTAAGGAAATTTGGCTTGTCTGTTATGACTCTCTCCAACGTTTACAGATGCACCATAAAAAGCATTCTTTCTGGTTCTTTCACAACTTGGTATGGCTCCTGCTCTGCCCAAGACTGCAAGAAGCTACGTAAATGAAGCCCAGACCATCATGCAAACCAGCCTCCCATCCATTGACTCTGTCTACACTTCCCACTGCCTTGGAAAAACAGCCAGCATAATTACGGACCCCACACACCCCAGACATACTCTCTTCCATCTTCTTCCATTGGGAAAAAGATACAAAAGTCTGAAGTCACATACCAACTGACTCAGGAACAGCTTCTTCCCTGCTGCCGCTGGACTTTAGAATGGATCTACCTTGTACTAAGTTTTTCTTTCACTACACCCTAGCTATGACTGTAACACTACATTCTGCACTCCCTCCTTTCCTTCTCTATGAACGGTGTGCCTTGTCTGTATAGCATGCAAGAAACAGTACTTCTCACTGCATACTATACATTAATAAACCAAATCAAAATCAAATGAGATGTCTGATCATGATCTTCCCAGTACTACTCTGATATCGCAATCTGGTTCATGCCCGGTAAGGGTCTACACCTGATTTGTTTGAATTTATAAATTTTATAAATTTAATAAGCTTAACTTTGCATCCGCTACCATCAACGAATTTCCCACCCACCCACTGTGATATCATGCCAGTGTGAGTCACTGCAGTTTTTTAAAAATGAGAACCAGGTGCCATAACCTCCCAAGAGGGAGGAAGGAGGCGAACTCCACTGAACAACAGGGAATCCAAGGGGACAGAGGCCACGGGGCAGTTTGGGGACGGTAGGAGAAAGATGTCAGCTGTTGAGGGTCAATGGCTTTACTCGCTGGGGGGTGGGGGGGGAGTGGTTGATGTTGAGATGTTGGCGTCTCTTCTCTGTGCCATATGAGTCTGTGCTGGAACAGTCTGCTGTCTGGCTTGGCAGTGTGGAGATGTGATTACATTATGTGTGCAAAAAGTATGACTTGACACTTCAATATTGCGAATCAAAGGCACAACTAGATTGTAAACCGGCAGGGATGTGAATGACAATTAAGCAGTTTCTGGTGATTGTTGCCTAAGATTGTGATGTTGGGGAACACTGCGCATTTTTAAATAATATCGAGAGGTGTATAGCACTTTGCTGAAGTTACTGGAACTGACATACTTTAGTTTTAACATTTCATCTGAAGCACTGTAATCTGTACTGCTTCATTTACACACCATTGTACTTGTGTAACTGCTTATAAGTCAGCTCGTTTTTAATTCTAAAAATATATAAAATTACATATTGTTAAAATACAACAATATTGCTAAAATTTAGGGAAAAAAACAAACACACAACATGCTCTTTGTACTGTAGCATGTTTATGTTAAATTTTACACAAATGAGAAAAGAAGTGCATACATTTAAATTAGAAAACTTTCTTTGTTTCTAGATTTATCAAAGTTTTTTTTAATCAGGTTTGGGAAGAACATATGCCTTGTTGCTTGCAGAAAGAGGAGCTTCTGTGGTTGGTGAGTGCTGATTGAATAACAAACCTCTATTAAATCACTGTGTATGTCATTTCAAGAACCATTTTTATATTTTTTCCCTAATTTCACCCTGTGTCTTTTGGAAGCCAGACTTTCTATACTGTGTTCAATCGACACTAGTAGCCACTGGTGTCTTACCCAAGTGACAAATCTTCATGTGATAGTTGATCAGTTGACAACAGAGGACATCAAAATTAAACCTAGCCCAGTGATTCCTGCATCCACTCACATGTAAATTTCATCAATCATTAGATTTTGATCTGGAATGGAAAACATGGCTGATGTTCTCTCTTGTGGTTTTAAGCACTGAAGCCAACTGTCAGTGTCAAACTGCTTACTTAGATCTTCTTGGCTAATGCCAAAGATTGAATCTCTGGCCTCATGACCTAATGTCATCCTCTTGAGATACAGTTCAGATTTCTGTTTAACTGTATCATTTTTTCAGGCCGGTGTGAATTGGCTATTACTTTGCATTGAGTTTATGGATTCTAATGGGTCTATTTTTATTATAGATGTGTGAAATGGAAGCAACTTTATCTGCTAGTATGTAAAATATTAATGTTGTAATGTAACTTCATTATTGCAAGTAATAGGGTATTATTTATGACAGCCATCCGCCATCTGAAATGCATTTGTTTGCTTTATGTCCATCATCTTTATAGGTGGAAACTTGCTGAAACCATTCTTACAGCATTGATTGTCTTAGCAAAAGGGACTTGAACAGCAATAGTTGATGTGTTTACAGATATACCACAGGTTACACACAACAGTTTTCAACTTTTAACCATTTGAAGTGCTACTCAAAACAAAGACTCTAATTGGATGCAATAATATTCTTTATCTCAGGACTAGTTGTGAGGACCTTGTGCTTAGCTGTAAAGAGCCTGGGTCAGACTGCATTTGGTTTGGACACATCCTCAGGAAGGGTAAATTGAGCTTGGAGGGACACAATGCGGATTCACTTGAATGATGTCAAAGGATAACAGATTAAATTATAAGAGTAGATTACATAAAGATGATCTACTTTCCCTTAATTTTAGATGATTAAATGATGATTTAATAAAGCAGTCTAAAATGATAAAGGAATTTGTCAGGACAGGTACAAGAGGGTGGAATTTATCATGGGTGGTGAGGGGAAATCTCTGCAACAAAATCTAATGGCATTCCTGCCGACCTGATTACCTGAAGCCCTGATGGATAAAGTGCCCAATTGTCATTGGGAACTTTGCCACCGCGGCACACTGTTCCATTGGGCACATTAAATCACAGACCCTTCGAGTGCAGAGCCGAGATCCTGCCTCTTAAGGCTGCTGCAAATCAGAGGCTGGCAGCTCTCCAGTACTGGCACTGGCCATTGCTGGCAGTGCCACCAGGAGTGTGGGCATTGCTGGAATTGCATCAGGTCATAAGTGAGGATATCTGATGGATCTCCATCCCACACAGTCCTGCCAATCTCATGGCTCCTTGCGTCTGAATCTGCCTCTGGGGGTGTGTATTAAATTCTGCCCAGAGAAACTATTGCTTCTAAACTGGAAATCCAGTGTGAAAGGAGAATGAAACATGCAGTTAACATGTAGATACAGCATATTATTAGGAAAGCAGTTAGAATGCTGTTCTTTATTTCAAGATGGGGTGGAATATAAAAGTAGGTTCATCTTGCTACAATTGTAGAATGGGGTTGGTGAGACCACACCTAGTGTACTGTATAACATTTTGGTCTCCTGATTTAAGAAGGGATATTCTTACATTGGAGGCAGTTCAGAGAAGGTTCACTAGATTAATTCCTGGGATGAATGACTTGTCTTATGATAGGTTGGTCAGCTTGAGCCTATACTCACTAGAGGTCAGAAGACTAAGAGGTGATCTTAATGAAACAAATTAAGATTCTGATGGGATTGACAGGGTAGACGCTGAAAGAATGTTTACTCTCATGGAGGAATCTAGAACTGGGGAAATAGCCCCCATTTAAAATGGAGATGGGAAGGAATTTCTTTTCTGAGGGCTGTGCTGTAAGAGCTGAGTTATTGATTATATTCAAGGCTAGATAGTCAAATTTTTGAATTATAGGGAAATCAAAGTGCTTTAGAAGCAGGCAGAAAAGAAGAGTTGACTCCAAGATCAGATCATCCAAGATTGTATTGAATGGCACCCCAGATTCAAGGGGCTATATTGCTGATTCCTGCACCTGTTTTGCTCCTGTTTCCCAAGTTTTTAAATAATTTTAAATGGCTAATTAAGGTGGAGCAGAAAGCATTTCTTCATGCAAAAAATCGTAGAAATCTGGAATTCAATCTTCCAAAGTGCTAGGTAAGTTGAACTTACCAGTGAAGAATTGCATTTTTTTGAAGGAAAGTATCATGGGATATGGATCAAAAATGGATGAATGGAGTTGAGTTAGCAATCAGCCATGACTACATTGAACTGCGGAGTAGGGTTGAAATGGCTGTATTGGCTACCTCTGTTCCTGTGTCCTAACCCAGAATTTCACATGTTCAGGAAATATTGCTCAACGTTGCATCTCTAATTTTTCGTCACAGTGAACGACCTTGGAAGTAGCATCAAAGGAGAAGGCAAAAGCTCATCTGCTGCAGATCGAGTGGTGGAAGAGATAAGGGCAAAAGGAGGCAAAGCTGTTCCTAACTATGGTAATGTACTTAACTTTATAATCAACTCTGTTTCTTCTACTCATTTCAGTTTAGAAAAGCATCATATCATCTGTTCTGTTTTTAGGCTTGGCTATTTTTCCTTTCTAGTTTCCTTTTAAAACTCTGATGATCGTCTGGTTTCTAAAAGATCTCAATAATAGCTTTCTAGTTTAATTGAGTTTTTTAAGCTCAGCAAAGTCTTTTTTTTAATCACCATACAACAAATGCTAGAACTCTTATATGCTCTGCAAGAGTCACAGCGTTAATGAGACTAGACTTGGAACCTTGACTGAAAGATAATCTCCTGCTCTTTTTAACAATAGATTATTGAGGGCTGCACTGTCACCATTGCAATTTTATAGTAATTAATCTTTGTTCTATAATTTTTTGCATGTTTAAAAAAAAAACTTCTTTGTTGCAACTTGCTACCAGTGAAGAATAAATCATAATTTTAGCAGTTAATAACCAAATTTGAGTAATCTTGAATGCTAAAAGTGAAGTAGTCAGATGTAGTTCAGTTGGATCTATTTGCATCAGGGGATGAAGGATAGCTTTTACCTTTTTAATAAAAATTCAGCTCCTGAAAAAAAAACTCTAAGCAATTTTCCATCACAGTCCCTCTGTCAAGTGTTGTAAAACTGGACCTTATGACATTGCTTTTGGATAGGAGGAATGGTGGTAGCCAAAAGGCAGGTTATAAACTTCCCATGTACTTGTAAAGAAAATATTCACGTAGATCATAGAATCCTACAGTGCAGAAGCAGGTCATTCGGCCCATCGAGTCTGCACCTGCCACAGTCCCCACCCAGGCCCTCTCCCCATAACGCTTAGCTAGTCCCCTGACATGATTTGCACGGCCAGTTCACCTAACCTGCACTTCTTTGGACTGTGGGAGAAAATCGGAGCACCCAGAGGAAACCCACGCAGATATGGGGAGAATGTGTAAACTCCACACAGACAGTCCCCAAGCTGGGAATTGAACCCAGGTCCCTGGCGCCATGAGGCAGCAGTACTAACCACTGTGCCATCGTGGCGCCCCGTAGAACTTTTGCCCAATACGTTGTGTTACAGTGTGCATTCTTTCAGGGCTTTATTCGTCATCTTTGCTGTTCCTTATTTTCAGCCTTAAAGTCGCTAATCAATTAGGGGCTCTCAGTAATGAGATTGATTTCTGAAACAGTGCTTGATATTAAGCTTCCTCATTGTAAGGGTGCACTTTCCTGGACGTATGCAGTCCATGACCAATTGGTGTGAATGCATTGGAAATGCTAGTTGCTGGGATGACACCTGATGCTTCTGTCAGGGCTATTTGCCATTGGTTAAATGACAGTGCATACTAAAGGAGAAGGGAAACAGCAGTATGGTATTACTTGAGCTTTAAAGGCTGCAGTAACATCAGTGGGTAGGTAAAATGGATGACCCGTGGAAGAGTCAGGTTTTTATTGTTAGGTTCTATTGAATAGTGGCAAGTTTTTATATTAAATTTGCCAGATACTACCTTGCATGTTTGCAATTTTATTTGAAGATCTCGACCCCTGTTTTTGTCCTCCTGTATTATGGTTTGGATGGCAGGTACAGCTATGCAATCTCCGAGGAGGGAATAGGTGTCAGTTGGTCCCATTGGCACAATGAAGCAGGAGGAAGAATGGCTAGAACAGTGCGATGTGAAGAATGATATGGTATAAAAGAGGGATGCTGATCTGACTTGGATATTTTTTCAATTCCAGGTAGGATGGGGGTGATAGTACAGTCAGGAAGGAGAATTTCCTCTTCTCCACCTTCAAATAAGCTGTATCATTAAAGGAAAATGATGTGGCTCTAACCAGGGTTCAAAATAGGGGCAGCGGATGAATTTGCCCTTGCAAACCTCCACAAAGCCTGGGAAAATTCAATCACAAAGGCAAGTAATGAGAGAATAGTCACCCCCATACATGGAACTGACTGAATCCGTGAGGAGCTGCTCCTCCAGTCACAGACTGGTTCTTTCCCATGCTGGCTGCTGATGAGCTAATCAGTAGCAAGTGCTAGATAGAAACTGCTTGTGATTGGAGAAGCAGCGAGCTGTGAGAAGATAAATGGCGGTACATGAGCGAGTGGGCGAGGACCTGGCAGGTGGAATACAATGTTGACAAGTGTGAGGTTATCCACTTTGGTAGGAATAATAGTAGGAAGGACTACTACTTAAAGGGCGAAAAGCTGCAGCATGCTACGGTGCAGAGGGACCTGGGGGTCCTTGTGCATGAGTCGCAAAAATGCAGCCGACAGGTGCAGCAGGTGGTCAGGAAGGCAAATGGGATGCTGGCCTTCATAGCGAGGGGGATTGAATATAAAAGTAGGGAGGTCTTGCTGCAACTGTACAGGGCACTGGTGAGGCTGCAGCTGGAGTACTGTGTGCAGTTTTGGTCGCCGCACTTGCGCAAGGATATTTTGGCCTTGGAGGGAGTGCAGAGGAGGTTCACTAGGCTGATACCGGAGTTGAGGGGGTTGAGCTATGAGGAGAGGCTGAATAGACTGGGCTTGTACTCGTTAGAGTTTAGAAGAATGAGGGGGGATCTCATTGAGACGTATAAGATGATGAAAGGGATGGATAGGGTAGAGGTGGAGAGGTTCTTCCTGCTCAGAAAGGACAGCAGGACTAGAGGGCACAGCCTCAAGATAAGGGGGGGGGCAGTTTAGAACAGAGTTGAGGAGGAACTTCTTCACTCAAAGGGTGGTGAATCTCTGGAATTCTCTGCCCGTTGAAGTGGTGGAGGCTACCTCGCTAAATATATTTAAGACGCAGGTAGATAGGTTTTTGGTAGGCAAGGGGATTAAGGGTTATGGGGAGAACGCAGGAAAGTGGAACTGAGCCACTTCAGATCAGCCATGATCTTATTGAATGGCGGGGCAGGCTCAAAGGGCTAGATGGCCTACTCCTTCTATTTCTTATGTGTTTACCTCAGCCTGAGCAGTGTAGAGGTAGGTGGCTGTGAGAGACACTATGGGTTATGGGAGAGAGAAACTGCAAAGGTGGGGGAGATCTGCGAGATGAAGAGAATTTGAGGTTCCAAGGTGTGGCAAGGGAGGGGACTGTGGATGAGGAGAGAGCTAATTGAAAAATTGGAGGGGAGAGAGCAGGAGCCCTGTGATGGTGGGGAGAGGACGGGGCTAGGGGTGAAGTGGGGGGCAGGGAGAGATGTTGGGGATGGGGCTCTGTAAAGTTGTGAGGAAGATAATGGGCATAAAGGCCCTGCAAAAAGTGGGGGGGGTTAGTGAGCGGGGGCACAGGCCGGCGAACAGGGGATGATGGTGGGGATGGGGTTCTGCAAAGGAAGAGAGAAAGTAGGGACAGGCTTTGTGAAGTGGGGTGTGGGGACATAGGTGCCTCGTTTGGGGGGAGGAGGATGATATGGGGACAAGCCGTGTGTAGGTGGTTGGGGTGAAGGTGGCCAGGGTGAGATACAGAGGCCTGTAGGAGGGGGGTGGGGACAGGGACCCGGTGAAAGTCGGGGAAAGGAGATGGGCCCTGTGAAAAAAGTCGGGGGGGACAGGATTCCTGTAGAATTGGGTGAAGGTTTGAAACACGGGACCCACAAAGGATGGGTTTGGGATGGGGATGGGGGAGACAGGGGCCCTGGGAAGGAGTGGGTATGGTGGGGAATGGGGCATTGCAAAGGTGGGTAGGGAAATGTGGATCCTTTGAAGGGAGCTCAGGTTGGGGAAGGGGCACAGGAAAGGGTTAGTGGGGAACATGCTCTGTGAGGGTGAAGGAACAGTTTAAAAATGAATATCCAGTTAACAGGGAGCCAGGAAATTGTGAAGTAACTGAGGTAGTGAATTCCATGCAAGTGATTGTATGGACTGTCCAGCTTTAAGACTGCATAAGTTCAGGAGCTACTGCATAGAGAAAAAATGTAGCAGATGCTATTGTAATGAACACTGTTATTTGGATAATTTAATATTGAACAGTAAAAAGATTTGCATTTATGTGTAATCACACCTCAAAACATTTCATATTGTGAATTACTTAAGGTGTAGTGACAGCATGCAGCCATCCATTTTGCATAAAAACATAAGAACTAGGAGCAGGAGTAGGCCATTTGGTCCCTCGCGTCTGCTCTGCCATTCAACAAGATCATGGCTGATCTTTTTGTAGACTCAGCTCCACTTACCTGCCTGCTCATCATAATTCTTAATTCCTTTACTATTTAAAATGTTATTTATCTTTGTCATAAAAACATTTAATGAGTAGCTTCAACTTTTCCATATATTAGGTTCTCAAACCGTAATGAATGATTTGCATTTTTATGATGCTTTTATGACCTAAGTTCATGTCAGTGCTTTAGTGAATTGAAAACTTTGGAAATGTAGTCTGTCTGTAATGAAGGAAATGTTTTAAGGTAAATTATCAATTTCGGGAAGTCCAGGATCAGGGGGCATGATCTAAAAATTGGAACCAGATCTTTCATGAGTGAGATGAGCAAATACTTCTGTACACAAAAGTAGTAGAAGTTTGGAACACTGTCTACAGAGAGAAAATGATGCTAGGTCAATTGTGCAATCTAAATCTGAGATTGAGATCTGAAGTGCAGTAAAAATGCTAATAACTGCCAAGTTAAAGCTTTGTGCATGGGTGATGAAAACACATGAACTGTGACCTTACCAGCCCATGCACGGAATGTGTGTCCAGGGTTGTGATTGTTTGTGTGTAAAAGTGTGTGTCAGTTATTTTAGGGTGTGGAAAAAGAAGCCTTTTGTTGCTATGGTATGTTTTCCTGTGCCACTTTAAATTCTGTTGTCTCAAAAATTAATGCATTCCTTGTTTGTTGTGGCTTTAAGCTTAATAGAGGAATGATTGATTGCTATTCTTATTGCTGGGCATATCATTATTCTGTATGAAATCTATCCCTTCAGAGATAAATTAGAAAAAAAATCCCATTGCAACAACTCAGATTACTGGATCACTCTGTAACTTAACTTCTTAAAGGGAGCAAATTCATAAAGCCCAAAAAACCCCTATTTTTCTTTCGTCAGACCACCCAGAACACAGATTGTATTATCAGTCATCTTCAGTGACTGAATTATTCCAGTGTCCCTTGGAATATTAATTTATTTACTTGTTTCATTAGAAAATACTTCAGGGATCTAGGGCGGCACAGTGGTTAGCACTGTTGCTTCACAGTTCCAGGGACCTGGGTTTGATTTCTGGCTTGTGTGGAGTTTGCACATTTTCCTCGTATCTGCGTGGGTTTCCTCCAGGTGCTCCGGTTTCCTCCCACAGTCCAAAGATGTGTGGGTTAGGTTGATTGGCTATGCTAAAATTGCCCCTTAATGTCCTGAGATGCATAGATTAGAGGGATTAGTGGGTAAAATATATCTAAGGATATGGGGGTCATGCCTGGGTGGGATTGTGGTCTGTGCAGACTTGATGGGCTGAATGGCCTCTTTCTGTACTGTAGGATTTCTATTCTATGAATACATTGAGAATAATTCTCCTTTATGCGCATAATCTCTATAATCTTCAAGGAACCTGACTCATTTTAACAGTATTCAAGGAAGAATCCCCTTGGCTATACTTTGCATCACTATCTATTCCCAAGGTAAAAGTATTAGATGCAATGGGTCTCTCACAGTCTTCAGTTTCTAAAGCAGCTTTCCCTGTGGAAGTTCTTGTCACTTGCATCAGTGCCAATATTTTAACACCCAATATCCTTTTCTGGTACAATCTTTTCTAAGCCATTTTAAGCACCCCTATTACTGCCATTGGTTTACCATTCAACTTCCAAAGTTTACCAGAAGACTGGGTTTGTAAAAGCAATGAATGCATTTGGGTTTCTTTATATTGCGTTGATTCTCTTTCCTATTATTTTTATTGACTAGAGCAGGTCCTGCCTTCTCCCGAAAGCCAGACTCTTTTCTACTCTTCCAACTTCACTGTGGGTTTTCAAATGGAGATCCTGTAGCTGCCTCTGTGCCATATCATATCCATCTGCCACAACTGCTGCTTTCCATGGTCTTCCAGGAGACCTAATAACCATTGGGATGTAATGCTGAAGTTTTTCCAGTATCATTAGCTATCTCTCATTCTCAAAATTCTATTCCATTTTCAATGCCTGCAATGAATAATCCCACAACATTCCTTTCTCCCTGGCAAATTCTACAAATAATTAATTCCATCTTTGAAGTCTGAAATTTCATACTGATATGCTTCTGGAATAGCTTGTACGCGTTAAGCACCACATTTTAACTATTTATAACTTGATGATTGTTTAGCAGAAGGGCTGGAATATATAGCCTTCCTGACCAGTGCACTCTGCAAAATGAGTCCACATGTCCTTTGGCCACGTTAGCTCTGTAGCCACCTATTTGAACGAGAAAATAATATCTCTTATTCTCTTCTCAATGAATTTAGACACTGGGCGAAGATCCTGTATTATATCAAAGGTTGGAGTAGGACTTGACAAATTATCCAAATACTTGACTCATTTTTTTCACGTGACCTAAGGTTTTCTGTACTAGTTTATGCCGTCTAATTTCTCTCTCTCTCATTCGAGTTTAAGCTCAAGCTTTCACATTTCAATTTCTTTTGCTCTTTCTCCAATTTGAGCTTTTTTATTTATTTTTCAAGTTCAAGCCTTTTCATTTCTTTATTTTAAGCTCCTTCGTCTGCATTGGAGTTCTAGCTAACTCAAGCTGCGTTAAACCTGCATTAGGCTTTTCTTCCTCTGGATCCAAATACTGTGCTATTATCTCAACTATGTCTGCTTTCTTGCCCCTGCTTTTAACTTTAACATCATCTTTTCTGCTAATGCGATTAACCTAACCTTAATTAATTGTCGTAAATCACTCGAGGATAAATCATTCCTCTCCAGAAAAGTTGCAGCAATTGGCAAAGATTTTCTGCTTTTCAGTTAGTTCAGTAAAATTCACCGTGGAATTCTTATGAGCCTTGATCTCAGGATTTAGGGGAGGTGATGGCCTATTGGTATTATCGCTCGACTATTAATCCAGAAGCTCAGCTAATGTTCTGGGGATCTGGGTTTGAGTTCCACCACAGCAGATGGTGGAATTTCAGTTCAATTAAAAAACACCTGGAATTAAGAATCTACTGATTACCATGAAACCATTGTCGTTTGTCAGAAAAGTCACCTGATTGTCTAATGTTCTTTAGGGGAGGAAATCTGGCATCCTTACCTGATCTGACCTACATGTGACTCCAGAGCCACAGCAATGTGGTTGACTCTTAACTGCTCTTGGCAACTAGGGATGGGCAATAAATGCTGGCCAGCCAGTGACGCCCGTGTCCCACAAATGAATTAAAAAAAATACTTGTATCTGTGGATTCAAAATCCCCCAAGAGTCCCCAGTTTATGTTATGTTCCTTGGCCTGGCTCTCAGGATTTTGGTATGATCTGCTTGGGTACCAGTTTTTGTTTGAAGTAGTAATGTTTGAGATCCCAGGTACTCACTAAGAGAATAAAGCCACAAGGATTCCACTAATGTTGAACAAACAAAATAAACTTGAATATCAGTTCAGAAAAATAAAACAATTCACAATATCTATCTTGTCTTCTAACATTCAGGATTCCCATGAGGTACATGTGAATTAACAAGCAAACTATAGTCTAACACCCACATTACACATTGAATAGCAAATGCCAGCAAAAAAAAACTGATTTTCTGCAATCCACCCAGGTGTCAGTGTTCATTGTGAGATACAGAATCTCCTTAACACTCTGCCCTCCCTTGTGAGGGATTATAATTCTTCACTCTTCCCTTTCGAAGCTCTAACCTCTGAATCCTCTTATCCACTTTGGAAGAAATAATAGGAGGGATTATTATTTAAAAGGCGAAAAGCTGCAGCATGCTACGGTGCAGAGAGTCCTGGGGGTCTTTGTGCACGAATCGCAAAAACCCAGTCTGAAGGTGCAGCAGGTGATCAAGAAGGCGAATGGGATGTTGGCCTTTATAGCGAGGGGGATAGAATATAAAAGCATGGAGATCTTGCTGCAACTGTACAGGGTACTGGTGAGGCCGCAGCTGGAGTACTGTGTGTAGTTTTGGTCGCCGCACTTGTGGAAGGATATATTGGAGGGAGTGCAGAGAAGGTTCACTAGGCTGATACTGGAGTTGAGGGGGTTAGCCTATGAAGAGAGATTGAATAGACTGGGTCTGCACTCATTGGAGTTTAGAAGGCTGAGGGGGGATCTTCTAGAAACGTATAAGGTAATGAAGGGGATAGATAGGGTAGAGGCAGAGAGATTCTTCCCACTTAGAAAGGATAGCAGGACTAGAGGGCACAGCCTCAAAATAACGCGGGGCGGGGGGGGGGGGGCGCAGTTTAAATCGGAGTTGAGGAGGAACTTCTTCACTCAAAGGGTGATGAATCTCTGGAATTCTCTGCCCATTGAAGTGGTGGAGGCTACCTCGCTGAATATATTTAAGTCACGGGTAGATAGGTTTCTGGTAGACAGGGGAATTAAGGGTTATGGGGAGAAAGTGGGAAAGTGGAACTGATCCACTTCAGATCAGTCATGATCTTACTGAATGGCGGGGCAGGCTCTAAGGGCTAGATGGCCTACTCCTGCTCCTATTTCTTATGTTCTTATGAAAGTTGCTGCACTTTGGATTCCCTTGATGACTGTTCACTTCCAGGGTTTCAATCTCGTCTTCTGGGACTATGTTCCTGCATTCTCGAACTTGCACTCCAGCACCAAAACTCAAGCACAGCTTCAACTTTTCAGTTGTGTGGAGCAGAACACCCTGCAGCATGTCTATTTGGCGCTCCAATGCTTTTCATGAGCTCTCATTAATTGGAGCTTGTCAATTGCAGCATTCGTACTGCTCAGAACCTTTCTTTGCTTCCCTTTCAGTGGTTTCTCTCCTCAGTGATTCTCTTTCTGATGGCTCTCTCTGTGATCTGTCCATGTCCTTTCTGTTCTCTGTCCAGTGATTTTTCTCATTATAGTGCCTAAAACTCTGGGGCTCGTGATCAGGTTTTTGTGCCATTATTTTTCTCCAAGCAGGTACACTCGGCACTGGTCTCTGACCTGAAGAAATCTCAGTGCTGAACTGTGTATGCACATTCTGCTCCTGACTCACATGTGCATGGAACCTTCCAGGGCATATTCGGAGGTGTAGTTCCTGACCTCTGCTCAGAAATCAGTCAAGTTGAGACTCTTAACAAGGAAAAAAAATGGCCAAGGAACTCTCCCTTCTGGATAAAATTGTCCTGCAGTTTTCACTGTGCTTCACTCACCACCAGATGTCAGTGCAGGACTGCAACTGCTGCTCCCTTCTGAGTTCCTGAGTATTAATAATTCAACATAAATATTGTGTTGAGAGATTTCAGTTCCTAAAGTTTCTTGTTTGTAATGATTCAGAAAATGCACTGAATGGGATCAATGCAAAGTCCCTGAAATTAGTTAAAATCATTTTTGCAGTTTATTGTAGAGGAGTTCATCACTAAAAAAGCACATTTCTACTGGCTTGATCAAACATGTCACTTAGTTAGAAAAGTTCAAATTCTACATAATGCCAGAAATTGATTTATTAACTACAACAATATATTGAAAAGGGGAATTTAGAAATGAGAACTTTATTTAGTTTAAGCAGCTGACTGGTGAAAAGTTAATCTCAATGAACTGAAATTTATTTAGTGTTGCTTTAGAATGACTTTGATTATGCTTTTAATTAAGATTTGATGAATAATGAAATAATTTGAGAGGTCTAGTTTGTTCCAGAGCTATGGGCGCATTAGGAATTCTGAGTTTATGAAAATTGCATATTGAGCAGCTCTCTATTTAAAAATGTGTGATTTTATTGTGATTTGCAGATTCTGTTGAAGAAGGTGAAAAGATTGTTCAGACTGCTTTGGATGTCTTTGGAAGGATAGGTAAGTGGTGATCCATTTGACGGATACATAATATAATAAAGGACCTGTTCAAGATGGTGGGCCATGTCCCGATAAGTCTGGCACTAATTTCCTTGGTCAGAGGTTAACTAGTGTTGTGAGGAAGGTTTAAACTAACTTGGCTGGGGAAGCTGCACTCGGATGAAGCATTATGCAGGAGATAAAATTGAATGGGGGAAACAAATAGCATTCTCAGAAAGGAGTTCAGAAATAGGAAGGATCAGAAGGAAATATCGGGCGGACTAAGAGGGAGCATTAGAGTCCAAGTGCCAAAATAAAGTGTATTGTATGTGATTAGTAAATTGCTACATGTAGTCATGTGGGATTAACGATAAATTTGCTTGAAATAAGGGTAGGAATGGGCACTTAATGTTTCAGGAACATTATATTCAGGAAAGATGCAGGAATTTTTGAGTACAGATAGTTGGGACTTAAGTTATCCTAACTCAGACCAGCAAAGTAGCTGTCAAAATGTACAAAGAAGGGGAGTTGTTTCTGAAATGTGTAAAAGAATGTTTTTATTCAGTATATTTCCAGTCCAACGTTTAAGGAAGCAATGTTGGATCTAGTTCTCGGGGATGAAGTGGGGCAAATGGAGTATGTTTCAATAGGAGAATGTATAGAAAATAGTGATTGTAATATCATAAGGCTTAAAAGTTGCTTTGAGAAAGGACCAGGAAAAAGTAAATGTATAAATATTCAGTTGGAAGAGGCATCATTTTAGCAAGTTGAAAAGGCATCTGGCCAAGGAGTATTGTAAACAAAGTTTGGCAAATAAAATAATAAATGAACAATAAGTTTGGGCACTGACTGAGCACATTCCCAGAGAGGGACATGAAGGGCAAGTAAAGCTAGAGCTCATTGGATGGTTAAAGATTAAGAAATTAAAATGAAACTTTGGTAAATGTCAAGTTCATAATTCTATGGAGAGCTGAGCTGATTATGAAAAAAAATTGAGATAAAGATATCATATGATATTAGATAAGTGGGCCTCAGAAGTGGGAATCTTAGTCTTTTATAAATATAAAAAGTGAAAGGGATAGTTAAAGGAGGGTGGGGCCATTTAGGAATCAAAAAGATGATCTCTTGGGAACTTATGGAAGAAATAGGAAGAAATCTAAAAGACCCCTCAAATCTACTTCGTTACTCTATAAGATCATTCCAGCAATCAGTCTAATGAATATTCATTGCAGATTCCTTACGGCGAGTATATCCTTACTTGGGCAAGGAGGCTGAAACGGTATACAGTTCTTGAAGTATGGTCTCACTAAGGCCCTGTGTGATTGTAGTGAGACTTCTTTGCTATTCTACGCTCTTCTCTTTGTAATAAAGGCTACCATGATATTTGCTTTCCTAATTGCTCGTCATACCTGCCTGTGTGCCTTTTGTGATTTGTGTACAGGGATATCCAGTTCCTTGAGAAGACCAGCATTTCCCAGTGTCTCACTTTTTTTTAATAGACAAAGATTTAGGGCTAGGTCCCCACTATTAAAACGAGTACTTTAGATCGTATATATTTAATAGAAATAATTCCAAAGTATTGATACAAAATTCAGTGATTATTAGTTATTTTTGCAAATTGGTTCTTGTGTCATTATGGTTAGCCATTTCAAACCAGACTCTGTTTTCTTCCTTTCAGATGTTGTTATTAACAATGCTGGGTGAGTACAATACTCGTTTAATCTATTTTTAAAGATATTTAATATACTTTCATTCTTCCAGAGAGCTTATTTTGTTGAAAGGGCAAAAATAGGCATTACGCTTATCAGATATAGCTGTTTGAAAGTCCGGTTTTAGTGCATTTTTTTTGGCCCTAATTGCTGACGACCATAATTTTTAAGTAATTGGAGGTGTTTTAGTAGACAGGTACAGGTTTGGCTTTGAATTGCTGTTGGACAGAATTATCATGGAGCAGTCCATGGGCTACACACATCCACTTCGACTGAAAGCGAGGAGTGGACTGTCTGACTCACAGCGGTATGTTTCACCATGGCTGAAAGAGCAAGCAAATTCTCAGACATGGTACAGGAAGCTCGAATGGAGGAAGAGTATCCTGCGCGCAATTCCTGTCCTCTCTTGCATGCAATCAATCTGCCTGAACTTATATTCTCCTTGGGGATCCCTAGGGAATTGTCGAAGGCCATGCACTCTCTTTCTGCTGGTGACTCTCACAGAGTAGTACAATGTTTACTCTGTTTCAGTGAAGTCCTCAGAATTTCTGAATAAATCTTGCTAGGATGTTGGTGAAGTACTGCCATTTATCCCAGACGTTTTGCAATGGCAAAACTGTACCACTTGGCCCTGGAATCGGCACGGCCATGATCTGACAGTGGAAATCTCCTTTGACCTTGGGCAGGAATTTCCAGTATTTCCGGAGCGAGGCCATAAAATCCCGTCCAATGTGCTTCAAAAGCCCTCTTCCTATCTCCAACATTGAGTCAACAACAGAAGGTGATTTTTCTTTGAAGTAGAGCTTGTAATTCTCTATGATAATGATTAGTTTGCTTTGCTTGTTAAGAGAGGGAATATTAGGTCAAGAACTAACCACCAAAAGTGGCCTTAATAAATGCTAACAGACAATGTATGTGGCAGTCTGTTACTTAATGATCTTCATGTGACCGTTATGAGTACAAACTTCAATTCTTCTACCAAGATTGCCTCTTGTGTTAAATGCAAGTGTATCTTGGCCATTATTGGAGGTGCTTAAATGTTTAGAATATTGGGGGGTGGTGTGTTATGTGATTGGAAGGGCGTAGGACCTGGCTGTAAACAGCTCCCTTATAGGGTTGGTTTTCTTCATCTGTAGTAGTTTAGTAAACTTTATTAAGTTAAATCATTTTCATAGTTGGTGGCTGCATCACAGTTTTATACGGCCTCCATTCCTGTTTGAATACCTATCATTTTAGTGTAATTATCTTAATCTTTTCAGGATTTTAAGAGATCGCTCCTTTGCAAGAACAAGTGACTTGGATTGGGGTGAGCATCTGCACAGCTGAGTTTTGAGTTTTCTGAGCATTTTGAGTTAAATATGTAACTGTGTATGCTCTGCATCAGCATAGTGACTATTCAATTAGTCCAGTTGAGAACTGAGTTTGTTATATAGTCATACAATTTTTATATGCATCATTTGGGGTTATATTGGGATCTTCAAATACACTTCTTGTTAGATATTAAGTAGGTTATACTTTCTAAGACAGTATGCACATGTGACAAATTTATTGTCATGATAACGTAAGGCTGAGTTAGCTGTTTGGAATAATGACTCTTGTGTATTGGCTCAAACTTTAGAGTCAGTTTTTAATTTTGCCCAAAGTATAGACATAAAGACTGAAATAGAGGGCATTCAACACCTGTTAATTCATCTATCCAGAAAGGTCCTGCAGCCTCCTCCTCTCATTCCTTCACCTTACTATTTCTTATGTAGTTTGAATTTTTCCAACCACTACTCTAACTTAAAGTCCGTTCTGAGGGTAATCACTCTGCATGAAGAACTTTGTGTTATTTTAATCACAAAATTAGCTCTTACTAATTTGAACTATGTTCCCTTCAACATGACCCACAATTCAATGTAAAAGAATTTTATAGATTTATTTAACTGTGCTAAATACCACTATACTCTCATCCCTTGACTGGCTCCCTATTGGGCTGTACAGGCCAACAATTTCAGTCTTACACTCCTGATGTAGAGAATCAGATTTCAAATCAAAGAAGACTTTAATCGGAACTTTATGCAATTTGATTGAGGTCCAGTAAGGTAGTTCTGTGTGTATCATTTATAAGTATATATTTTTCTTAAGATTTAATTCACAGAGTTCATTTGAGGGGCTCATTCAAAGTCACAAGGGCTGCTTGGAACCATATGAGGAATCAAAAGTATGGCAGGTAAAAAAAATGGTACTTTCTCTAATTGTTGGCTGCTTTTATATTTTGACGAATTATAGAAATGGTTCGTTCTTCGCTACAAAACCTCACAATTTGAAGTAATTAAAAAAATTACTTTTTACAGAATTATTATGACTGCATCGTCTTCTGGAATATATGGTAATTTTGGACAAGCAAACTATGGTGCTGCGAAGCTTGGACTTGTGGGGCTTTCGAATACATTAGCGATTGAGGGTCAAAAATATAACGTCCGGTGTAACACTATCGCACCAACAGCTGGTTCCAGATTGACCCAGACTGTGCTGCCTCAAGGTAGGTAACATGAGGTTACAGTGACATAATATTGCATTTTCTTAATAAGCCAATGTTTCGAATTTAATGATCATTTTTGACCAATTATTAAAGCGATGATGTCTGACATTTCTAATCTGTTAGTGATTTTGGATTCAACATTAAAGATCTAATTTCCAAGAAAATGTGTGTGTTTCTGCTCCCAGTACTTTATATTTCTATCAAGTATTCCCGTTCTATTAGTATTCTCAGGAAGGTACAATGAAGGTTAGATGCAGAATAAAACTTCCTTTATGCGACATTGTTCCTCAATTCCAGCTTCAGAAGAGTAGCAACACCTGATATTTTAATTTCCTATATCAGCCACACTTGCACATTCTCCAAGTGAAAGAGTCAAATTCTGCAAACTTTTGCACTGTACTTACTAAGGACTAAGTAGATAATTCAGAAATTCAGATTAGATACACACATTTGACAGAGAGAGTGAGAGCAGGAAAGAACAGACTGGAAATGTATCAATCTTTTGGACTGGATCTTAGTTCTAGCCTCAAAGGCATATTCCAATTACCATATACTTTTAAAAAAAATGTTGACCTTGCACTTTAACCTAATTGGCTTTCATAGAATGGTACAGCACAAGGCCTTCTGGCCTGTTGTGTCTGTACTTTCTTTCTGAAAGAGTGATTCACCTTGTGCTTCCCCCCCACCCCCCCACTTCTCTCTATAGCCCTGGGCTTTCTTCCTTTTCAAATAATCCAATTTCATTTTGAAAGCCTTGATTGAAAACTCCCACTATACTCAGGCAGTGCATTCCAGATCCTAACCACTCACTGCATAAAGCATTTTTCCTCATAGAACCATAGAAAATTACAGCTCAGAAACAGGCCTTTTGGCCCTTCTTGTCTGTGCCGAACTATTTTTCGCCTAAGTCCCACTGACCTGCACATGGACCATATGTCTCCACACCCCTCTCATCCGTGATCCCATCCAAGTTTTTCTTAAATGTTAAAAGTGACCCCACATTTACCACTGTATCCAGCAGTTCATTCCATGCTCCCACCACTCTCTGCGTGAAGAAGCTCCCCTAATATTCCCTTTAAACTTTTCTCCTTTCACCCTTAACCCATGTCCTCTGGTTTTGTTCTCTCCTAGCTTCAGTGGAAAAAGCTTGCTTGCATTATACCCATCAAAATCTTATACACCTCTATCAAATCTCCCCTCATTCTTCTATGCGCCAGGGAATAAAGTCCTAACCTATTCAATCTCTCTTTGTAACTCAGCTTCTCAAGTCCCAGCAACATCCTTGTGAACCTTCTCTGCGCTCTTTCAACCTATTTACATCCTTCCTGTAACTAGGTGACCAAAACTGTACACAATACTCTAAATTCGGCCTCACCAATGCCTTATACAACCTTATCATGTTGCCATTGCTTTTTTTTTTTACCTTCGATCAGTGCTCTCTGGTTCTTGATCCTTCCACCAATTGGAACAGTTTCTATTGCCCTATCCAGACCCCTCATGATTTTGAATATGGGTCGGTATTTATTGTCCATCCATAGTTACCCTTGAACTGCGTGGCTTGCTGGGCTATTTCAAATGGCATTTAAAGTCAGCCATGTTGCTGTGGGTCTGGAGCCACATGTAGGCTAAGTCAGACTAGACTAAGTAAAGTTGGCAGATTTCCTTTCCTATAAGATGTTAGTGAACCAGAAGAGTTTTGTCCATCAATCAACAATGATTTCATGGTCACTATTAGACCTTTAGTTACAGTTTTTAAAAAATTCGTATTTCTCCATTTGCCATGATGGGATTTGAATCCAACTTCCCAGAGAATTACCTGAGCACCCTGAAATACCACTTTGTCATTGCCTCCCTACACAATGTCAAGTTCTTTATAATGAAGACAGTTCTGTTGATCTGATATCCTGATCTTTAGCAAAACAGGTTTTTCAGTTGTGTGTATAAGTCAATTTGAAATGTAGTCTCTTTTCTGCAATAGGATTATTGGATGCTTTGAAACCTGAGTTTGTGGCTCCCTTGGTGGTTTGGTTATGTCATGAAAGTTGCCAAGAGAATGGTAGTTTATTTGAGGTAAGTTTTAACTAGTCTTGATAACGATAAACTTTATTGCATGTTAATTTTTCCAGTGCAAGTTTTCATGAGTCCTTTGTGTAAATGTTTTGTATGAAGATTTTTAATGAATAGCCTTAACAATCTAATGTGGAAAATATGGATGTACAGTAGATTTGTCTGTATTTACATATTTTGATTTATCTTTGTTTTCTTTTTTGCATTGGCATGTAAAAGGGGTTTGCTGAATTTTGTATTTCTGCTTCTTCCTCTCATTCAGGTCGGGGCTGGCTGGATTGGCAAATGTAAGTGCTCAGTTGTATTAAAAGGTTATTTTTCTGACCAATTAGGTTATGTGCAGTTAGTTCATTCACTTATGCAATGCACAAAACTAGTTTCTAATCGGAATTGAGAGTGAAAGGTGGCTTTTAAACTAAAGACCAATGAAGGTCTGGGGGATTATATTTTCAAGTTGTATTTCATGCTTTCAGTTTAAACTGTGCATTTTTTATAGCAGCAGATGTTTATACTTTTTTAATATAGAGTCATCTTTCTGATGTGCTTTTAGTTTAGACAGATGGCTTTTATTATGTTGTACCATTCTCTTCTTAAACTATTTATGCACATATTAGGTCTTTGCTCGAAATTAAAGATTTATTATCATTGATAAGTGTTCAGTTGACTTGATGACGAGAAACATTATTGCATGTTAATTTTTCCAGTGCAGGATTCCACAGGAGTCCTTTGTGTAAATGTTTCATGTGAAGAATTTTAATGAAAAATGGCCTTAAAAATCTACTGTGGAAATTAGGGATATACAATAGATTTGTTAGCAACAGCTAAAGGGTTTTTAAAGTTTAAAACTTTTGTCTAATTCCTTAAAGTTCCAATTCTGTAACTAACCTTGCTTTGTTAACCTGAATCTTCTGAGCCATAGTAATGATGAGTGCATTGCTGCTTTGTGCGTAGGTTGTCCCATAAGACTGTAACAAATAGGAACAGGAGTAGATCGTTTGGCCTCTCGAGCCTGTTCCACCATTAAATTGAATCACTGCTGACCTGACATTCCTTATATCCACATTTTTACCTTTTCCCAGTACCCCTGCATTCCCTTACTGACCAAAAATCTATCTATCTCAGCTTTAAATGTATACAAGCATTCTGCCTCCATGGCTCTCTGTGGCAAGGAGTTCCAAAGGCACTCAACTCTCAAGAGAATAAATTCCTCCTCATTCTAGCCTTAAATAGGCGTCACTTTTCTCTGAACCTATGCCCACTGGTCCTAGACTTCCTATGAGGGGAAACACCCTCTCAGCATTTACCCTGTCATGCCCTTTAAGAATCCTGTACATTTCAATGAGATCACATCTCATTCTTCTAAATTCCAATGAGTAGAGTTTCAATGTGTTTAATCTTTCCTGATAAGACAGTCCCTCCATACAGACAAGTGTTCAATGTGTCAGTGGGGAAGCACTTTAGTGATAGTGACCACAATGTGGTACGATTCAAGTTTCTTGTGGGCATGGAGAAAGATGGCCTGCGAAAGAGTGTTTTGGATTGGGCGAAAGGCAGATTGTGTTAAGATAAGGCAGGATATGGCCAAAGTTGGCTGAGAACAACTGTTCTTTTGTGAAAAATTGTACAACATTGAGGGGGTGGCTGGTGGGTGGAGGGGAAGGGGGTGGCGGGTGGGATGGGGGGGGGAAGGGGGTGGCGGGTGGGATGGGGGGGGGAAGGGGGTGGCGGGTGGGATGGGGGGGGAAGGGGGTGGCGGGTGGGATGGGGGGGGGAAGGGGGTGGCGGGTGGGATGGGGGTGGAGGGGGGTGGAGGGTGGGATGGGGGTGGAGGGGGGTGGAGGGTGGGATGGGGGGATGGGGGTGGAGGGTTGGAGGGTGGGATGGGGGTGGAGGGGGGGAAGGGGGTGGAGGATGGGATGGGGGGGATGGGGGTGAAGGGGGGGAAGGGGGTGGCGGGTGGGATGGGGGGGAAGGGGGTGGAGGGGGGGGAAGGGGGTGGCAGAAGGGGGGGAAGTGGGGGGGAAGGGGGTGGCGGAAGGGGGGGAAGTGGGGGGGAAGGGGGTGGCGGAAGGGGGGGAAGTGGGGCGGAAGGGGGGGAAGTGGGGGGGAAGGGGGTGGCGGAAGGGGGGGAAGTGGGGGGGAAGGGGGTGGCGGAAGGGGGTGGCGGAAGGGGGGGAAGTGGGGGGGAAGGGGGTGGCGGAAGGGGGGGAAGTGGGGGGGAAGGGGGTGGCGGAAGGGGGGGAAGGGGGTGGCGGAAGGGGGGGAAGTGGGGGGGAAGGGGGTGGCGGAAGGGGGGGAAGTGGGGGGGAAGGGGGTGGCGGAAGGGGGGAAGTGGGGGGGAAGGGGGTGGCGGAAGGGGGGGAAGTGGGGGGGAAGGGGGTGGCGGAAGGGGGGGAAGTGGGGGGGAAGGGGGTGGCGGAAGGGGGGGAAGTGGGGGGGAAGGGGGTGGCGGAAGGGGGGAAGTGGGGGGGAAGGGGGTGGCGGAAGGGGGGGAAGGGGGTGGCGGAAGGGGGGGAAGTGGGGGGGAAGGAGGTGGCGGAAGGGGGGGAAGTGGGGGGGAAGGGGGTGGCGGAAGGGGGGGAAGTGGGGGGGAAGGGGGGGCGGGGGCAGGTGGGGGGGAAGGGGGTGGGGGTGGGGGGGCAGGTGGGGGGGGAATGGGGTGGCGGGGGGGGAAGGGGGGGCGGGTTGGGGGGGGAGGGGGTGGCGGGGGGGCGGGTTGGGGGGGGGAGGGGGTGGCGGGGGGGGGGAGGGGGTGGCGGGGGGGCGGGTTGGGGGGGGAGGGGGTGGCGGGGGGCGGGGTGGGGGGGAAGGGGGTGGCGGGTGGGGGTGGCGTGGGGAAGGGGGTGGCGGGGGGGAAGGGGGTGGCGGGGGGCGGGTGGGGGGGAAGGGGGTGGCGGGGGTAGGGGGGGCGGGTGGGGGGGGTGGCGGGGGGGCGGGTGGGGGGAAGGGGTTGGGTGGGGGGGAAGGGGGTGGCGGGGGGTGGGTGAGTGTGGGGGGAAGGGGGTGGCGGGGGGTGGGTGAGTGTGGGGGGAAGGGGGTGGCGGGTGGGTAGGTGGGTGGGGGGAAGGGGGTGGGTGGGTGGGTGGCAGGCATTCAAAAAGAAAACAGGCAGAGTACAGGTCCACCACATTCTCTATCAGGGAAAATGTGAGAGCAGTAAGTTCAGGGAACCCTGGATGCCTAGGACGATTCGGGGCTGGATAAGGAAGTAGAGGAAAGCTTTTAGCAAGTCCAAAGGGAGCAATTCAGTTGCAGCCTAGGCGAATATACAAAATGCAAGAGGGACTTTGCACAATATGTAAATGTTATAGATGATACTGTGGGGGGAATAGTAAGCAAGTTTGCAGATGACACCGAGATTGGTAGAGTGATTAATAGTGAAAAGGGTGGTTGTAGGTTACAGGAAGATATAGATGTGTTGGTCAGATGGACAGAGCAGCAGCAGATGGTATTTAACCCTGATAAGTGTGAAGTGATGCACTTTGGAAGAAGTAACAAGAGAAGGGAGTATTTAATAAATGGCAGGACAATAGGAAGCTGAGAGGAACAGATGGATATTGGGATACTTATTCAAAGATCCCTGAAGGTGGCAGAGCAGGTGAATCAGTAGTTAAATCATATGAAACACTTGCTTTTAGCAGTTGTGGCATAGAGTATAAGAGCAAGGAGGTTGCATTATGTACAAAATGTTGGTTAAGCCAACATTATAGAAAGCGATTGCACTAAAAGTGGTACAGAGGAGATTCACCAGGATGTTACCTGCGATGGAGCATTTGAGCTTTAATGAGAGACTGGATAGATTTGTATTGTTTTCCTTAGAGCACAGAAAGCTGAGGAGAACATGATTGAGATGCACAAGATTACGAGGGGTTTTGACAGGGTGAATATGAAGGAGCTGTTCCTCTTGGTTGAGGAATCAATCAGGAGGGAACATAGTTTTAAGGTGAGGGGCAGAAGATTCAGAGGGGATTTGAAAAGAACAAAAATTCGCTGAGGGTGATGAGAACCTGGAATGTGCTGCTTGAAAAGGTAGTGGAGGACAGAAATGTAAAATGTAGTTGGATGACCACTTGAAATATCAGAACATTCAGGGATATGAGACAAGTGCTGGAAAATGGGATTTGTGCGATTTTAGTAGTAGTTATTCTTGGTGCAGACTCAGTAGCCCATATAGGGCCTTTCCTGTGCTGTACGACTCCGTGACTTTAAACCAGGAATCGTCCTAGTGAACCTTGTTTGAACAGCCTCCATTGAAATATCTTCCCTTAAATAAGGAGACTGAAAGTGCTCACAGTACTCCAGATGTGGTCTAACCATTACCTTAGGGTGGCATGGTGGCACAGTGGTTAGCACTGCTGCGGCACAGTGCCAAGGATCTTGGTTTGATTGCCGGCTTGGGTCACTGTCTGTGTGGAGTTTGCATATTCTCCCCATGTCTGCATGGGTTTCTTCTGGGTGCTCCGGTTTCCTCCCACATTCTGAAAGATGTGCTGGTAAGGTTCATTAACCCTACAGGTGCAGAAGTGTGGCGACTGGGGGATTTTCACAGCACCTTCTTTCATTGCAGTGTTAATATAAGCCAACTTGTGACTAGTAAATAAATTTTAAAAAACTTATACAGCTGCAGCAAGACTTCCCTGCCCTTATACTCCAACCTCCTTGAAATAAAGACCAACATTCCATTTCTCTCGCTGATCACCTGCTGCACGTGTGCTAGCTTTCTGTGTTTTGTGCATAAGTACATCCTAGTCCCTTTTGTGTTGCAGCTTTCTGCAATTACTTTCTCCATTCAAGTAATACTCTTTTATCCCTCTCTTAGAATCCTTTCCTCCTTACTCCAATGTATTTTTGCTGAGAGTCCTGAATTATCTCCTTAAATGTCTGCCACTGTTTGCTTACTGTCTTTCCTGCTAATCTATCTGGCTAGTCCACTTCAGCTAATTCTATCCTCATTTCACTGTAATTTTCTTTATTTAAGTTACACACAATTCTTTCTGACCTAAGATTCTCATTCTCAAACTAAATATTACACTTTATTATGTTATGATCGCCAATTTCTAGGAGATCTTTTACTCTGAGGTCATTTATTAAACTGCATCATTACCTATTACCAGAACCAAGATAATCTGTTCCTGATTGGCATCATGACATTGCTCTAGGAAACTATCCTAATGCACTGTGAATTTGTTATCCACCTGATACTACCTCATGTTTCTTCTGAGATTTCCAATCCTGGCTATCAAAGAAATATACTCCCAAGTAACTCCATCACAGTGGAGAAGAGAGGACAATGCTACCTTTTTATGCACTAGCTGATGCCTTCTGTATGTTACAAGGTTCAGCCTCAGTGAGGGTGGGCTGGCCAGATCGGGTCAGTGGGGAATGGTCGGGTTGGTTGCTGCTTATTCTCCACATGATCCTCCTCCTCACTTTACAACATCTAACTCTACTATGCACATATTAATTTCTTGTGGCAATGCTTGCAGACAAAAGTGTTGGAATTTGTGTCGCTTTTCATGGTACTATATTTGTTTGCCTCTAATTCTTGGTCTTCCACTTATTTTCTATTCCACTTTGCCTCTGTTTCTGAGACCCTTTCTTATGTTGTTGATTCTGCCTGATTCTTTCTATGGGGTTTTCCCTTCTATTTTTCTCACTACCACTTCTGAAACACAATTCAGTTATTTGCTTGCTTTCCTCTGCCTCTCCTTTCCCGCTCTGCGCCTCTCACTCTCTCACTGTCATCATCCTGACCTCCACCCAGCCTAGGGCCATGACTTAACAACCCAAAGCTCTGGCCAACTCCCAGTCTGAGGCTACACCTGAGGCTTGAGCTAGGACTTCTTCCTGACAATCTGCAGAGAACTGAGCCCCCGATCCTTGGTTGAGGACGGAGCCAGGGCCCTACTTCCACGCACACTGCTCACCGCTTCCAATCCTGGGTTATCCACGTTTCACTACCCAATCAACAGCCAGCAGTTTTCCATTCTTGTCCTACACTTTTGCTCCCGGATCTTGGTGATTGCTCAATAGGGCCGTGTGTGTTTGGAGTTCCCTTCCTGAAAAGGCAGTTCAAACAGATACTTCTGAATATTTTTAAAGGCAGCGGTGGATCGATTCTTAGTAAGCATAGGGGATAGATTATCGGGGTAATTGAGACACAGATTTGAGATTACTATCATATTGGCCACGGTCTTATTAAATGGTGGAACAGGCTCAAAGGGACAAATGACCTACTCCTTATTCTTATGCTTCCTCAGTCTCTGGTGACAGCAGTGGCAACTCTGGCATCAGAACAGGTTGGTGCATTATGTGGTCGTGAAACAAATTTGAGCTTTTTTTCTCTTGTTTTCGAGAGTTTGTTATTATGGGTGGTTATGGTGCATGCCCTAGTTGCATGGGCAAATCAAAAATATTTGTGAAAACCAAATTAAATTTTCATAATGATGAAGTATTTAAATTCAAACGGGTACTGGTTTTAGCATTTTGAAGTTAGGATTTAGAATGACTATATTTACACCCAAAGGATCTTGGGGTTGTAGAATAAATTACTATTGAAAATAGCATATCTGCATGTCAGAAGGCAGTGCAGGTAGAATATGGAAATGTGATGGAAATGACAAAACTTTGCAAGGAGGCCTTTGAGGCACTTGAAAGATTTTCTGGGGCAGACCAGGTTGTTGGAGATGGAAGCTAGGTAGGACTGATCAGAGGATGGGCTTATTTGACCCAAATGGCATTTTCCTTTTTCCTATGCTTGCATTTAAGCCTAAGTTATGTAATATATTAAACAGTTTTGCGGTTTGATTCTGTTATTTAAGCTGTAGACTTTTGTTTTAGGAGTCTTTATTGATTAGGATAGGTGGCACGGTGGCACAGTAGTTAGCATTGCTGCATCGTAGCACCAGGGACCCAGGTTCTTCCCTGCTGCTGTCAGACTTTTGAATGGACTTACTTTGTATTAAGTTGATCTTTCTCTACACCCTAGCTATGACTTTAACATTATATTCTGCACTTTCACATTTCATGGTAGTGGCATGGTAACACAGTGGTTAGCACTGCTGCTTCACAGCTCCAGGGGCCTGGGTTAGACTCCCGGCTCAGGTCACTGTCTGTGTGGAGTTTGCACGTTCTCCTCGTGTCTGCGTGGGTTTCCTCCCACAGTCCAAAGATATGCGGGTTAGATTGATTGGCCATGCTAAAAAATTGCCCCTTAGTGTCCTGGGATGCGTAGGTTAGAAGGATTAGTGGGTAAATTTACAGGGATACGGGGTAGGGCCTGGGTGGGATTGTGTTCGGTGCAGACTTGATGGGCCGAAGGGCCTCTTTCTGCTCTGTAGGGTTCTATGATTTCTTTCGCTATAAATGGTATGTTTTGTCTGAACAGCATGCAAGAAACAATACTTTTCACTGTATGTTACTTACGCAAGGATACACCGTACTTACGCAAGGATATTTTGGCCTTGGAGGGAGTGCAGAGGAGGTTTACTAGGCTGATGCCGGAGTTGAGGGGGTTGAGCTATGAGGAGAGGCTGAATGAACTAGGCTTGTACTCGTTAGAGTTTAGAAGAATGAGGGGAGATCTCATTGAGACGTATAAGATGATGAATGGGATGGATAGGATAGAGGTGGAGAGACTCTTCCCGCTCAGAAAGGATAATAGGACTGGGGGGGCGGTTTAGAACGGAGTTGAGGAGGAACTTCTTCACTCAAAGGGTGGTGAATCTCTGGAATTCTCTGCCCGTTGAAGTGGTGGAGGCTACCTTGCTAAATATTTTTAAGACGCGGGTTGATGGGTTTTTGAAAAGCGAGGGGATTAAGGGTTATGGGGAGAGGGCGGGAATGTGGAACTGAGCCACGACAGATCAGCCATGATCTTATTGAATGGCGGGGCAGGCTCGAGGGGCTGGATGGCCTACTCCTGCTCCTATTTCTTATGTTCTTATGTTAATACATGTGACAGTAATAAATCAAATCAAATCAAGGTTCGATTCCCGGCCTGGGCCACTGTCAGTGCGGAGTCTTCTGTGGCGGCACGCATTTCCTCAGGGTTCTCTGGTTTCCTCCCATAGTCCGAAAGACGTGCTGGTTAAGTGTTTTGGCCATGCTAAATTCTCCCTCTCAGTACCTGAACAGGTGCCAGAGTGTGGTGACTAGGGGATGGTCGGGAAAATGGGAAGGCGACTTATTATCTAAATGGGTGCTTCAGTGCAGAGGGATCTGGGTGTTCTTGTTTGTGAGTCACAGAAAACCAATATGCAGGTGCAGCAGATAATGAAGAAAGTGAATAGAATGTTAGCATTTAAAGCTAAAAGAATAAAATATAAGGGTAAGGAACTACTGTTGCAACTATATAAGGCATTGGTGAAACCCACACCTATTGTGTACAGTTTTGGCCCCTTTATTTGAGAAAAGATGTACTTGCAGTTCAGAGGAGGTTCACTAGATTGATTCCAGAGATGAGGGGTTTATCTGTATGAAGAGAGATTGAATTGTTTCGGCCTATACTCTCTGATTAAGAAGAATGAGGGGAGGTCAAATTGGTAATATATAAGATGGTAAAAGATATGAATAAAGTAGATGTGGAGCAGATGCTTCCTCTTGTGGGGCATTCTAGAATGAGATAAGGATAAGGGATAGCATATTTAAAAGAGTTGAGGAGAAATTACTACTTCCAAATGGTTGTGCATCTGTGGAATTTGCTACCCCAAAGTGTGGTGGATTCTGGAACAATGAGTAAATTTAAGGAGGAGTTAGACAGATTTTTGATTGGTAATGGGTTGAAGGGTTATCGGGAGAAGGCAGGAAAATGGGAATGAGGAGCATATCTGCCATGATCGAATGGCAAAGCAGACTCGATAAGTGAATAGCCTAATTCTGCTCCTATATCTTATGAACTTCAATGCAGTGTTAATGTAAGCCTACTTGAGATACTAATAAATAAACTTAAAAAAACTTTGTACTTAAAAGTTGATAATTCATCAGCACCGGGTGAGATTTATCTCAGGTTACGTGAGCAAAGTGAATGTGGAAATTGCAGAACCATTGGACATAATTTACCAATCTTCCTTAGATTTGGGGGAGGTGCCAGAGGACTGGAGGATTACAAATGTTACACCCTTGTTCAAGAAGGATATAAAGATAAGCCCTTCATCCACAACCCAGTCAGTTTAAATTTGGTGGTTGGGATGCTTCTAGAAACAATACCTCAGGATAAAATTAGGAGTCAATGAGCTGATGCGGTTTAATTGAAGGAAGTCAACATAAGAACATAAGAATATAAGAAATAGGAGCAGGAGTAGGCCATCTAGCCCTTCGAGCCTGCCCCGCCATTCAATAAGATCATGGCTGATCTGTTGTGGCTCAGTTCCACTTTCCCGCCCTCTCCCCATAACCCTTAATCCCCTCTCTTATCAAGAACCCATCAACCCTCTTCTTAAAAATATTTAGCGAGGCAGCCTCCACCACTTCAACGGGCAGAGAATTCCAGAGATTCACCACCCTTTGAGTGAAGAAGTTCCTCCTCAACTCCGTTCTAAACCGCCTCCCCTTTATCTTGAGGCTGTGCCCCCTAGTCCTACTGTCTTTTTTGAGCGGGAAGAGTCTCTCCACCTCTATCCTATCCATCCCATTCATCATCTTATACGTCTCAATGAGATCTCCCCTCATTCTTCTAAACTCTAACGAGTACAAGCCTAGTTTATTCAGCCTCTCCTCATAGCTCAATCCCCTCAACTCCGGTATCAGCCTAGTAAACCTCCTCTGCACTCCCTCCAGGGCCAAAATATCCTTGCGCAGGTGCGGCGCCCAAAACTGCACACAGTACTCCAGCTGTGGCCTCACCAATGCCCTATACAGCTGCAGCAAGACCTCCCTACTTTTATATTCAATCCCCCTCGCTATGAAGGCCAGCATCCCATTCGCCTTCCTGACCACCTGCTGCACCTGCAAGCTGGGTTTTTGCGACTCATGCACAAGGACCCCGAGGTCCCTCTGCACCGTCGCCTGCTGCAGTTTTTCGCCACGTAAGTAATAGTCCTTCCTACCATTCTTCCTACCAAAGTGGACCACCTCACACTTGCCAACATTAAATTCCATTTGCCATTTCCTGGCCCATTCGCCCAGCCTATCTAGATCCTTCTGCAGACTCTCCACACCCTCCGCACAATTTGCCTTTCCCCCAATCTTGGTGTCATCAGCAAATTTCGACACCCTGCACTCGGTTCCCTCCTCCAGATCATCTATATAAATGGTAAATAGCTGAGGCCCCAGCACCGACCCCTGGGGCACCCCACTAGTCACCAACCGCCAATCCGAATAGCACCCATTGACCCCCACTCTCTGCCTCCTATTTGACAACCAATCCTCTATCCACGCTAACACCCTACCCCCAACTCCATGTCCCCTGACCTTCTGCAATAACCTCTTGTGAGGTACCTTGTCAAACGCCTTCTGAAAATCCAGAAAGACCACATCCACCAGCTCTCCTCTATCCACTGCCCTAGACACATCCTCATAGAACTCCAGTAAATTTGTCAGACACGACTTCCCTTTAATGAAACCGTGTTGCGTCCGCCCTATCAAGCAATTCCCTTCAAGATGCCTCGCAATTTCCTCCTTAATGACGGATTCTAACATTTTACCTACCACAGACGTTAAACTAACCGGCCTATAATTCCCCGCCTTTTGCCTGGCACCCTTCTTAAACAACGGCGTAACATTAGCCGTTTTCCAATCTTCCGGCACTTCCCCGGAATCCAGCGACGTCTGGAAAATAACCACCAAGGCATCCACTATCACCTCCGCCATTTCTTTCAGAACCCTCGGATGCATTCCATCCGGTCCTGGGGACTTGTCCACAATCAGCCCCTCCAGTCTGTCGAGCACCACCTCTCTAGTAACAGTAATGTCATTAAGACCCTCCATTCCTACCACCTTTCCATCGCTAACACCCGGCAAATTATTCACGTCCTCCTCCGTGAAGACAGAAACAAAAAAGTTATTCAAGACCTTAGCCATATCCCCATCCCCTACCACTAGCTCCCCTTTCTCATCCTCTAAAGGACCAACGTTCACCCTAGCCAGCCTCTTCCTTTTTATATATTTATAAAAACTCTTGCTATCCTTTTTTATATTAAGTGCTAGCCCAGCCTCATAGCTTCTCCTACCCTCCTTTATCAACTTCTTTGTCAATCTTTGTTGACATTTAAACCTTTCCCAATCCTCTTCTCGCCCACTGCTCTTAGCTACTCTAAATTCCTCCGCTTTTAATTTAACACTTTCCTTCACCTCCTTCGTTATCCACGGCTTATTACCTCTCTTCCTACTGTCCTTTTTAACCATCGGAATAAATTTCTGCTGAGCACCAAGAAAGATCTCCTTAAAGATCCTCCACTGCTCCTCAGCAGACCTACCTTCCAACGCACTCCCCCAGTCCACATTTGCCAATTCTTCTCTCATCCTACCATACTCCCCTCTATTCAAACAAAGGACGCGTGTCCGGGAACCCACTTTCTCCTCCTCCATCTGCACCAGAAACTCCACCATACAATGATCACTCTCTCCAAGAGGATCCTTCACCGCAAGGTCCCTAATTCTACCCGCCTCATTACATAGCACCAGATCCAAGATAGCTCGCTCCCTCGTCGGCTCCAACACACACTGTTCAAGGAAATTATCCCGGCAGCATTCCAAGAACTCCTCCTCGAGCCCACCTCGTCCAACATGGGTCGACCAATCAATATGCAGATTGAAATCTCCCATAACTACTGCCGTCCCATTCCTGCACGCCGCACTTATTTGCGTGTTAACAGCCCGCCCCACCTCCAGATCATTATTCGGGGGCCTATAGACGACACCCACCAGCGTCTTCCTCCCTTTGCTGTTCCTAATCTCCACCCACAACGATTCCACGTTCTGCTCTTTGGCTCCGATATCATCCCTTGCTACCACCTTGATACTACCCTTAATCAGCAGAGCTACGCCACCCCCTCTTTCCTCCTGCCTATCCTTCCTAAACACTTGATAGCCCTGTACATTCATCTCCCAGTCCCTGTCACCTTGCAGCCACGTCTCTGTAATGGCCACCAGATCGTATCCATTTGTGTCGATCTGAGCCACCAGCTCATCCACTTTATTCCGAATGCTTCGTGCATTCAGATAAAACATGGAGTTAAGAGTAAATTATGTTCAATTAACTTGTGTTTTTGCTGAAATAACAACAAGATTTGATGGGATATTTCTGCTTGTGGTGTACATAGACTTTCAAAAAAAAATTTGATAAAAGACCTGCACAATAGACACAAACTGAGAGAAGTTAGAGCTCATGGAATAAAATGAACAAGAACAACTTGAATGCAAAATTGGCTGAGTGACTGAGTAGTGATTCATGGTGTTTTTCGGACTGGAAGAAGATTTATAGTAGAAATTCCAAAAGATTGGTGTTAGGACTTCTGATAATGACCTAGACCTAGGTGTACAGGACATATTTCAAACTTTTCAGATGATACAAAACTTGAGAACATTATGAGCCATGAAGAAGATAGTGTTGAACCTCTAAAGGACATGGGTAGGTTGTTGGAATGGGTGGACAAGTGACTGATGAAATTTAATACAGAGAAGTGTGAAGTGATACATTTTGGCAGGAAGAATGTAAAGAGACAATACAAAATAAAGAGCACAATTCTAGAAGAGGTGCAGGAGCAGAAGGACCCTGGGTGCAAATGTGCATAAACCACTAAAGGTGGCAAGAACAGTTGAGAGAGAGAGAGAGAGAATGGTTATTTAAACATCCAGCATCCTTTGCTTCATCAACAGGGGTAAATGGTACAAAAGCAAGAAACATGTATAAAACATTAGTTTGGCCTCAACTGGAGCATTGAAGAGTATTTTCTAGCCCTTCCCACCAACAGGATCTTCCAGTCAAACTGATTGTGAATCTTCACAGCGTGTTCCCAGGTGGTGGGATGGGCGAGTGACACAAAGTGCAATAGACATTTTGGAACCAGGAGATCAATGACGATCCTCTTTCATTGTCAGAAAACATGCAATGTGGGCTGGAAAAGCATTGTAACCAGTTCTGGGCACCAAACTTTAGAAAGAATGTAGACATTAGAGTGTGTAAAGATTCACAAGAATGGTTCCAGGGATGTAAAATGTCAGTTACATAGATTTGAAACGTTGGTACTGTTGTTCTTGAATAACAGAAGGGTAAGAGGAGATTTAATAGAGGTATTCACTGTAGAGTAGATGGGGAGAAACTATCCCCATTCGTGGAAGGATTGAGAGCCAGAGGGCATAGATTTAAGTTCATTTGCAAAAGAAGCAATGATGACATGAGAAAAGGTTTTTTTTAACGTAGTGTGTGATTAAGATCTGCAGTGCACTGCCTGAAAGTTTGGTGGAGGCAGGTTCAATGAATGCAGTCAAGATGGAATTGGATTATTTGAAAAGGAAGCATGTGCTGGTCTACAGGAAAATTAAGGGGAGTAGCGCTAGGTAAATTGCTTCTTCAGATAGCGCAGAGACAAGAGGCCACATGATTCAATGGTACATATCTGAACTGTTTTCTATCAAGTAAATAACTGGACAGCTGTTGCCATGGTAAAATATTACAAAGAAAATAAAGCTTCAAAGTGCACCTTGTTTTCATTATGCTGGAAAATCCATGCCTTTCAGCATGAGGAGATTACTAAATGCAACATTTGTATTGTGTTCGCTGAAGTTTGAAGGAGTTAACATGATTCTTTTCACTATATTCTTGAAGCTGTGAAGCTTTCCCTTTGTTTCTCTATTTATTAAATCTGTACTATAATGTTGTCCTTTCCCTCTTTCTCAAAAAGACTTTGGCATTTTCTCCAATGTAATTATGTTTGCTATTAACATTGACAATCCTGCTCAGGTTGGATTGACTTCCCATGGTGCTTTCCTTCGTTTAAATTCATTGTAGTCACCACCTGTTCATCAGTTTTTATTTGTTTGCACATCTGAACCATCACATATGGAAATACTGTCACTGGGAAATGAGAATACATAAAAGTAAAACCTTGAGCATGTCTCTCTTAGCACTGATCTCTGAATAATTGTGCCTTTTAGTGTTTTCTGAAACTATTAAACATTGCCACATTGGCATACATATTCCAAAGTCTAAAGTTTTTTTTCTTTTAAGGCACTGACAGGAATCTAATCAGGGCATACTAGTTTTCAACTGAAGATATATGCTTTTTATTTGTTTTTTTATTTTGTAATCGCTCCCCTGGACAATGTGTCTATACAGCTCCTAGGGTAGATGGACATCTGGCTACCAGTAATGATGTACTTCATTGGCCTTGAGAAGGTGTGTAGCATTTGTCCAATGAAACAACACTATAGATATGTAATACGTATATCCTATATATTTGTATAAATGTTATATATTTATATAACCTGTGTTTATATATATGCTGCGCATATATTTACACATTCTATATATAGTCATATGCACAGTTTGTTTGTGTATGTGTGAATCTCAAATTCACTATTGTCTTGAAGCTACCTCTTGGTGGTACTGTAGGTCAAGGTTTTTGCAATATGGCACTTTGTAGCATCCATTTTATATGCTGGCTGGCATTCGTCATTTGAATTACCTAGAATAGTAGTTGAGAACTGAGAGTAAATGGAACTGAATTTTCAGACTATTGTGTCAAATCAGCATTAAAAGCAGGCGTGCTCTAACATGTAATATATTTTCTGATGAGGTGCCTTGACAGGTGAATGTTTTAAAAGGATGAGTAAAAACAGCTAACTTATTCTTTGAAATAAATTACTATCCTGATAGTATTTGTCATGTTATTAATCAATTGCTGAAAGGTGTGAATGCTAAACAGAAATTCACAAAAGGCCGGAATAGCATCAGCTTCATGCACGCATTTAGTTGGTCAGCAGATTTTGGAATTTGAAATCAAAAGTAGAAAACATATGTGTATATTTTTCTTAATGTTGAATGTTAAATATTCAATCATTTTTAAATAAAAGAAACAACATAATTTAACCCAGCTTTTTTTTTGAAAACCAGAATCTATTTAAGGAATAGGGTTGATGCAGTCAGGCAATTCAAATCTACTGGAAGAGATCATTTTTACTTGCACAACAAATCAAGTGTCAAGGCAATTAAAGATCATCATTGAAACTATAGTCATTTGAGGTCCTGTTGGAACAATGTGTTTATTTTTAACTTGCATTCATTGCTTTTAAAAAAAGACTGGTTCAAGTGCTTCATATTGTCCTGATTTCAGGATTTCTACCTTAAAATAAGAATTTTAAAATTAACTATTTCGATCCACCTTTTTATGAAACCACAGAAACCTAAATTCTTTTTCAAAGAAAAGTATTATTTTGGAAAGAAATTGCCAAAAAGTAAAGTTGAGAATTTCTTGAACAGAGAAGCTGTGTTATACAAATCTGAAGCACTCGAGCTCATATTCAGAATAGAAGGGGTTAATGTTGTGTGTCCAGCACCACCCCCTTGGATTACAGAGCTACTGTCCACAACACACTTCCCAATGGCAGTAACACACTAGAATTTTTGGCAATCCATTTTTCAGTTTTCTTGAATGTAAATGTTTGTGGAACAGAAAATTATATATTTTAGTGGCTCAAAATTGCTTGATCATGAGATTTGGATAATTAAACGTCAGAGAAGAAATGACACTGAATTTAAGCCAACATATTCAATCTACTTTCTGTAGAGTTTACTGCAATATTTATCTTTTCTATTCAAATAGTGATTCGACCCAAGTACTAATTTATTAAACAATCCATAAATCATGAAAAGAAATGTATTATGTGGGCATATTTAATAATTCCAGATACATGACTATTCATTAGGACAATCCTAATTTAGATTTTCCTCTGAAGTGGTATTGAATTTCTTTTGAGATTTATGTGGAATGTTACGTTAGTGTTCATTTGGTGTGCCTTTCTTTAAAATACTGTACGAAAGAAGCCTTGTGAGGTCATTTAGGCCTCAAATTTCCATAGAGACAACTTATTTGTACTGTTTAGAAGGAGCTGCGGTCCAGCTGAGATGTAATCGTTGTCAGAACTACAAAACTTGTTACCACTGCCTAACGTAGGCAGTTTGCCAACCATGTCACCATATCACAAGCAACTTGTAAACCAGCAGGCGTTTTGCCAGTTATTTGCAAACCTCTCCCCCATAAGCAGCCAGGCATCATGCCAGCCATAAGCAAGTTGTCTTTCAGTAAAATGCAGGCATTTTGATGACTCATTTTCTTGGATAGTATGCTAACTGTTAATTTTATTCTTAAAAGATGCACCAAAAATGTTCACTCTCAAAAAATGGTCAATGATGTGGCATTTTCTTGGTGAACTAGTTTGTGATGCAGGCTCAGAAAGTGGTGAAAAGTTACTAGAATATCAGTGAACTGATGCTTATCCATGCAAGATGCATTAATCAATTTGCCTCCAGGTTACCATATGCCTAATATTTAACATAGGCTTGCGGGGGTACTTGTGTTTCTGTGTTCCTAGGGACCTGTGAAATCCTTGGAGACCTGAGGTTTTATTTGTTCTGGATTTTGTTGTTCAGTATTGAGCTTCTTTGTCCTAATTCTATCTTATTCAACTGTGATTTCATACTGCTATAATATCTCCTGTTGAAAACCCTACCTTGATTATTTATAGTGGAATTTAAATCTATTTAGATTCAAGCCCCATTGGTAATGACGTTTCACTTCAATGTTTTTTGGTCTTTTTTTTCAGATGTATAAATGTTATCTTCATCTAACTCTTAAAAGGAACATTAATTGTGATTTTTTAAAAAAAATAATAGTTAATGCTTGGTTGATGGTTATGTATTTGCAAAGATAACCATAAATAATTCTCTGTCTTAGAGCACAAGTGTGTCTCACATACAGAGAGAGTCTTCACTGATTGTAGCAAATGATGTTGGGAGGAGCAAGGAAGCTTCAGACTGGGTACTTAATCTTCACGTACCAGTTTCACTAGTTTGGAAGACTGCAATGTTTTGCTATGATGAATCATGGGCAAAGCGCACTTTTCTTTCAGTTGAATAAGAAAGAAAGCAAGAACTTGCATTTATAACTGTTCTCTAGAACATTCCAAAGCATTTTGAGACCATTGAATTACCTCTGACGTCTAGTCACTGTTCTGTAAACAAATGTGATATCCAATTTTTATTCAGCATGAACTCACAATGGCAAATGAGATGACTAATCACTTTGAAACTATTGGAGTAAAATGTTAGCAAGCCTACCCAGATATCCTGCTACCTTTTGAGTACTGTTACAAATTCCTTTGCATCAGATAAATAGGACCTTAGGACCTTGGTTTAACATCAGTTCTAACAATGCAACATCCCTTAATGCTAAATTGTAATATAAACCCAGATTAAGTGCTGAACTCTTGGAGTGGCATTTGACAGTACAGTCTGTTGATTCTGAGACAGCAGTGTTACAACCTGAGTAGTTGACCAGACAATTAAAGGAGATGGAAGTAATTGTTCTCTTTGTAAGAAATAATTTATGCAGACTTACCATGACCCAGACCCCTTTAGTTGTTGCCATTGATCTTTTCAGTGGAATTTATTTATTTATTCAAGATGTAATCAATATGAAAGTAGTTGCGTACTGCAAATGATTTTTCAGAACTGTTAGCGAAATGTCTAGAAATGGAAACCTTTAAATAATCTGAATGTTCAAAAGCTGAATAATAGTTTAAATAATTTTTGCTTCAGTGTAAATGTGAATCATGGAAAGTTATCATCAACTTTTGTATGTCAGCAACTCTACAACTATTTTTTTCTATCATTAGTGCGCTGGGAACGAACATTGGGTGCTACAGTAAGGCAGAAGGATCAGCAAATGACACCTGAGGCAGTGCGTGACAATTGGGAGCGAATTTGTGACTTTGAGAATGCTACTAAACCCAAAAGCAACCAAGGTAATTTTTGCTAGTGTTAGGAAAACCGAGGTAGTTTTAATGGATTTATATTTGTATTGGTAAACATTAAAAATAAGGTACAGTTTTAAGTGGGTTTAATTTAATGTTTCAGTGCTTGGAAGGGACCTGTAGTTAGATTCATACTGGACAAAGATGTTTATGTATGTGGGGCTTGGTTGGTTTCGATTCGAACTGTGATTTCGTTGTGCTTAGAGAGGGTTATAGCATAAAAGAAACCAAATATTTGCTTAGCAACAGGAGGCCCACTTCCCAGAGAGAGAGAGGGCTTTGTTTGTTCTTAGTTTAACTGGAAGCTAGAGCAGTTGGAAAAATGCAGAGAGCAAGAAAGTAGCTGTCACAGTTCTGCTAAAAGCAGTTAGTTTAGAAGGCTAGTGGAGGAACAACTCTCTCAGCTTAGCTATTAGAAAAACAATTCAATTGTTAGAATACCAGTTCAGAAACCCCAAAGTATATTATGAAGCCAGACTGGACCCTCACAATTTGCTACTTTGGCATTAGCGTGAGGATAGGCTATTTCACTCCCAACTATGATTCTACTGACACATTGGAAAGCTTTTGTCAAAATAAACTTTATTTAACAATGCAGTTTAACTTTAAAAAAATGAACTCAACTAACATTTAACAATTAAACAATACTTAAACATGACAAGATACAATTCTTAATTGCTAAGCTATCCTTGAGAATTCCAATCAAACAAAATTTCTCTTATGGATTTAAATTTTCTCTTCAAAGTCAGTTAGCAAAACATTAACTACTGCCTTACACTTAGGTTGCTAGCCCTGGAACTCTCAGGCACCTTCTAGAAAGGAAGAGAGAGTTGGGGAGACACGTCTTGCTTCTTTCAGAACCAGGCAGTAACAACTTCTCTTAAAATGAAAGAGAAACTGTTTTTCCCTGCAAGTTTAGCTCCTCCCATTAACACATGATTCCATCCCTGCCAATCAACTGAATTAAAACTCTCCTCTGAAACCCCAGGGGGAATCTAAGTAAACACAAACATATTATCTCAGCCTAAAACAAAAAACCCAGGTACTTATCATGTTCTCCCAGCTACCAATTTAAAGGATTTCTTAGACAAATTGGCACCTTGCAAAAAAGAGCTGAATTTTAAACGCGTCCCTTACAAGACACATGATATTGAATACATTTTTAAAAGGCTCAGTGTCACCACACAAAGAAGTAATAATTACCTGAAGAATAGCTCATTAAGGAAAATAGAGAAATGAAGAAGTGTTTTCAAGAAGAATTTGTTGTTAACTGAATAGCGGTCACTTAAAACCAGAACGACTTACTGTTCAGTAAAGACACAAAGTTGAAAAGGTAGCAGACCTTGAGAGACCAGAAAGATAACCTGCAGTGGTGCTAAGATTTGTCAGAAATCACTACAGTTTGGGAGACCTTATTTGAAATAACAGTGGAAGTCAGTCAAAACAAAGGAATCTTAAAGGGGTTGGTGTGACATCCTGGACTAGATTAGCTGGTAAAAGTGGAGCAGAAGCTCAGTTCAGAAGAGTCATTTGGAAAATGTGGACTGGATTTCAGAATGAATACCATTAAAGATAAGCATTATTATGAGTGAAGGTTCCAATGTATGCTTTTGGGAGTGGAGTTTGGAAACTCTTCTGTGATAATCATTTGGAGAGACAAATTCTGAGGAGAAAACCACAGAAACAAACTTGGGTTCAGAGAGGAGTGTGTACTTGACCACAGTCGCGGAGGTTGCATGTTAATGGGACCTACGTAGCTTAAAATATACTTTGTAATCCATATTAATCTTAAAAACTGTGTATACTTGCTGAGATAAGGGGGGATGCAATTGAGTATTGAATGATGATCCAATTTTTCCACGTTAGTAAATGTCGTTTCTGTTGTTAAAAATAATTAATGGTCCTGTGACTCTGTTCCTCCACATTTGATTTAAAAAAAAGTTAAAGTTATGGTCATTTGAGCCAGGATCCTATTCTGAGACCTTCCCGTCCAGTTATAGAACCAACAGTTCAGCCTTCTGCAAAACATCTTTGACATCCTTGTATGCTTTCTCACATTCTGTTGTCCAGTCCCATGACTGTTTCCCACATAGTTAACAATTAACATAAGAAATAGGAGCAGGAGTAGGCCATCTAGCCCTTCGAGCCTGCTCCGCCATTCAGTAAGATCATGGCTGATCTGTCGTGGCTCAGTTCCACATTTCCGCCCTCTCCCCATAACCCTTAATCCCCTCGCTTTTCAAAAACCCATCAACCTGCGTCTTAAAAATATTTAGCGAAGCAGCCTCCACCACTTCAACGGGCAGAGAATTCCAGAGATTCACCACCCTTTGAGTGAAGAAGTTCCTCCTCAACTCCGTTCTAAACCAACCCCCCCCTTTATCTTGAGGCTGTGCCCCCTAGTCCTACTGTCCTTTCTGAGCGGGAAGAGTCTCTCCACCTCTATCCTATCCATCCCATTCATCATCTTATACGTCTCAATGAGATCTCCCCTCATTCTTCTAAACTCTAACGAGTACAAGCCTAGTTTATTCAACCTCTCCTCATAGCTCAACTCCGGTATCAGCCTAGTGAACCTCCTCTGCACTCCCTCCAAGGCCAAAATATCCTTGCGTAAGTGCGGCGACCAAAACTGCACACAGTACTCCAGCTGCGGCCTCACCAATGCCCTATACAGCCGCAGCAAGACTTCCCTACTTTTATATTCAATCCCCCTCGCTATGAAGGCCAGCATCCCATTTGCCTTCCTGACCACCTGCTGCACCTGCAGGCTGGGTTTTTGCGACTCAGGCACAAGGTCCCCCTGCACCGTCGCCTGTTGCAGTTTTTCGCCAGTTAAGTAATAGTCCTTCCTACCATTATTCCTACCAAAGTGGACCACCTCGCACTTGCCAACATTGAATTCCATTTGCCAGTTCCTGGCCCATTCGCCCAGCCTATCTAGATCCTTCTGCAGACTCTCCACACCCTCCGCGCAATTTGCCGTTCCACCAATCTTGGTGTCATCAGCAAATTTCGACACCATACGCTCGGTTCCCTCCTCCAGATCATCTATATAAATGGTAAATAGCTGAGGTCCCAGCACCGACCCCTGGGGCACTCCACTAGTCACCAACCGCCAATCCGAATAGCACCCATTAACCCCCACTCTCTGCCTCCTGTTTGACAACCAGTCCTCTATCCACGCTAATACCCTACCCCCAACTCCATGCCCCCTTACCTTCTGCAATAACCTCTTGTGAGGTGCCTTGTCAAACGCCTTCTGAAAATCAAGAAAGACCACATCAACCGGCTCTCCTCTATCCACCGCCCTAGACACATCCTCATAGAACTCCAATAAATTTGTCAGACACGACTTCCCCTTAACGAAACCGTGCTGCGTCTGCTCTATCAAGCAATTCCCCTCAAGATGCCTCACCATTTCCTCCTTGCTTTAATAATAGTATCACATTTGTTTGACATGGTGCTTCTTAAATAGTGTCCATCCAAAAATGGGATTTGCACTGGCGAGATCCCAGTTTGAGCTTTTCCCTCCCCTCTGACGGTGACATTTCTGATTTCTGTAAATTTCAATAAATCATAATCTACCTACTGGGCTTGATGCTGTGACATCATGCCAGTGTGAATCACTACTAGTTTTCAAAGATGAAAACCAATTATGATGACCATGCCAGGACATGGAAGTGCCTGTACACCTAGAAGTTGAGGGACATGCCTGGGTGCTGCTCCCCTCACCAGCACTGCCTCACCCCCCCTCCTCTTGGTACTGCCTACATGCCCAGCACAGTGCCAGGGGGCTGCGCTGGAGGCCCCTCTGGAAACTCCATTGGTGGAGGAAGGGTGCAACTTCCCCTTCGTATTTGTGGTGGAGAGTTTATGCTTGAGGTGGTGTTGTTGTAGTGTATGAGGGAGGTGTGTGTGTGTTGGGGGGAGGGGGGGGGGGGTGGCGATCCCTTTATCCGTGGGTGCGGGAAATGTGGTGGAGGGGTTGGGAATTTGGGAGAATGTATGTTTTTATCGCAGAACGAGGCAACCTTTAAAAAGGGACCCCTGATGATTGATACAGCAATCCCTGTACATATCCCTAATTATGGAATCTTCCACGGCAATTTTGTTTTTATGTTTTGCTGTTCTCCCTCTAGTACAGTTCCTGTCCATGGTCTGGACTGAGCTCCTTCACAGTCATGATGTGGAGATGCCGGCGTTGGACTGGGATAAACACAGTAAGAAGTCTGACAACACCAGGTTTAAGTCCAACCGATTTATTTGATAGTAAACTCACAAGCTTTCGAGCTTTCCCTCATCGTCAGGTGAATGAAGAGTTCTGGCCTCAGACAGAGCATATAACAGCACAGACAGTTTACAGATTATGGATTAGAATGCGAATCTTTACACCTAACCTGCTATTCAAGTCTTAAAGTAGCTAACAGTATGAGTGGAAGGAGCACTGAGCACAGGCTAAAGAGATGTGTATTGTCTCCAGACAGTACAGTAAGTGAGGTTTTGCAAACCCAGGCAAGTCATGGGGGTTACAGATAGTGCGACATGAACCCAAGATCCCTGTTGAGACCGTCCTCGTGTGCGGAACTTGGCTATCAGTCTCTGCTCAGCGACTCTGCGCTGTCGTGTATCGTGAAGGCCGCCTTGGAGAATGCTTACCCGAAGGTCAGAGGCCGAATGCCCGTGACCACTGAAGTGTTTGCCAAGAGGAAGGGAACAGTCTTGCCTGGTGACGGTCGAGTGATGTTCATTCATCTGTTGTCGTAGCATCTGCATGGTCTCCCCGATGTACCATGCTTCGGGACATCCTTTCTTGCAACGTATTAGGTAGACAACACTGGCCGAGTTGCAAGAGTATATACCGAGTACCTGGCGGATGGTATTCTCACGTGTGATGATGTCAACCATGTCGATGATCCGGCATGTCTTGCAGAGGTTGCTGTGGCAGGGTTGTGTGGTATTGTGGTCACTGTCCTCCTGAAGGCTGGGTAGTTTGCTGCGAACAATGGTCTGTTTGAGGTTGTGCAGTTGTCTAAAGGTAAGAAGTGGGGGTGTGGGGATGGCCCTGGTGAGATGTTTGTCTTCATCAATGATATGTTGAAGACTCCGAAGAAGATGTCGTTGGGTTCATGTTGTATTTTCTGTAACCCCCATGACTTGCCTGGGTTTGCAAAACCTCACTTAACGTACTGTCTGGAGACAATACACATCTCTTTCACCTGTGCTCAGTGCTCCTTCCACTCACATCGTTGGCCACTTTAAGACCTGAATAGCAGGTTAGACGTAAAGATTCGCATTCTAATCAATAATCTGTAAACTGTCTGTGCTGTTACATGCTCTGTCTGACACCAGAACTTTTCATTCACCTGACGAAGAGGGAGACCTCGAAAGCTTGTGAGTTTACTATCAAATAAATCGGTTGGACTTAAACTTGTTGTTGTCAGACTTCTTACTCCTTCACGGTGTCAGTATTCCCAGATGGAACCTATGCTGTGAAACGGTTCAGGAATGCCACACTACCCAAAGCCCCCTTTGCTTCATGCTTCTTCCTATCCTAGATGAGCACTCACTTGACTGAGGAAGCCATTGTTGAGTTATATACCACAGGGATCGGGATCGGTGCTGGGTCCTCTATTACTCGTCATCTTTATAAACCACATAGATGACTGTGTGTGTGTGTGTGTGTGTGTGTGTGTGTGTGTGTGTGTGTGTGTGTGTGTGGGGGGGGGGGGGGGGGGGGGCGGGTGGGGGCGGTGGTGTGCAGAGAGAGGGAGGAGATAGGGGTTAGGGGTAAGATTATTAAGTTTGTGGATGACACAAAGATGGTTAATAGTGAGGCTTGAACTGCAAGAAGATACAGATGGGATGGTCAAATGGACAGATAAGTGGCAAATGGAATTTAACCCTGAAACATGTGAGGTGATACACTTTAGAAGGAGTAATTTGACAAGAAAGTGTTCAATCAATGGCATGACACCAGAAAGATTTGTGGAACAAAGGGACCTTGGCATGTATGCCCATAGTTCTCTGAAGATAGAAGGACATGTCAGTAGGGTGGTGAAAAAGGCATATGGCTCCCTTGCCTTTATCAATCAAGACATAGATTACAAAAGCATGGAAGTCATGTGGAGTTATATTGAACTTTGGTAAGACCACAACTAGAGTACTGTGTGCAGTCCTAGTTGCCACATTATCGGAAGGATGTGATTGCAGTGGAGGGGTGCACAGAAGAGAGATTGGATAGGCTTGGGTTATTTTCGTTGGAGCAGAGAAGTGACCTGATTGAGTGGCATGGATAGAGTGGATGAGTAGAAGCTGTTCCCCTTGGTTGAAGGGTTGGTCACGAGAGGCTACAAGTTCAAGATGAGGGGCAGGATGTTCTTAGCGAATATGAAGAAATATCTTTAAACCCAGAAAGTGGTGACGATCTGGAATGCACTTCCTGGGAGGGTGGCAGGAGCGAGTTGCCTCATCTCCTTTAAAAAGTACCCGGATGAATACTTGGCATGTCATAACATTCAAGTCAATGGGACAAATGCTCATAAATGGGATTAGGTGGGAGTTCAGGTGTTTCTCATGTGTCAGTGCAGACTTGAGCCCAAGGGCCTCTTCTGCACTGTATGGCCCTATGATTCTTTGATGCTATGATTCAATCCAGAAGACATTTGACCTCCCTGATGCCCTGTTGTGATTCCAGCTGATCCTCAAAACATAAGTTCAAGCAATTGGAGATGCTTCCAAAACATGTGACCTCACAAGACTCTTGAGGTATCATGAAATTCTCACGTGGCACAGGAATTGCAGGCAACAAGTCCTAGCTGCCTATCTACGATCTTAAACAATTATTCTATCTTTTAGAATTATTTGGTCACTTTTTTAACTTACTAATTTGAATCGATGCCCGAGGCCCCCAGCTGTCAGGATTCACTGCCTCTTGCACCACTCCTTTCCTAAAAAAATGTCAGAACAACATTTATTCCCTCACTGCACAAAATTCCCACACACGCCAAAATCTTGGGTTTGTTACTCTGTCGAAGAAATACTCCTTACAACTGGACTCATCTGAAATGTTGCAGCCTTGATCAGATCCTGCAGCAAGTCTCTCTCGCTCAACTGCTAACCTTGTCCCTCCTCCTTAAAAGCCCTTCACTCTAGCTTTCCATTACTTTGGCTTAAGCTTCTTGTGCATTCCCCGACACCCCACCTATCCAGCCCCGGTTGTTGAGTTCTGAAATGGTACCAGCCTCAGGCATTGCACTGCTATCGTATTGTGGCATAAAAAATAGCTGTATTAACTGCTTGGCTGCAAAGTATGGGGAATGATTCGGAAGTGTTGTTGATTCCTAAAGGGCCCTGGGTGTCCTTGTTCATAAAGTTTTAAAGTTTATTTATTAGTCATAAGTAGGCTTATATTAACACTGCAATGAAGGTATTGTGAAAATTTCCTAGTCCCCATACTGCAGCACCTGTTCAGTTGCACCGAGGAAGAATTTAGCATGGGCAAAGCATCTAACCAGCACGTCTTTTCAGACAGTGGGAGGAAATTGGAGTACCTAGAAGAAACCCATGCTGACATGGAAAGAGTGTGTGGACTCCGCACAGAAGTGACCCAGGCTGGGACTCGAACCCAGGTCCCTGGCGCTATGCAGTGCTAATCATTGTGCCACCCCATAAGTCACTGAAAGCTAACATGCAGGTGCAGCAAGCAATTAGGAAGGCAAATTGTATATTGATTTTTGTCACAAAAGGATTTAATTACAGGAGTAAAGATGTGTTGATTCAGTTGTGTAGTGCCTTGGTTAGCCTGTCTGGATTATTGTGTAGAGTTTTGCTCCCCATGGCTAAGGAAGGATATACTTGCCGTAGAATGAGTGCAACAGAGATTCACCAGCCAACTTCCTGGGATAGTAGGACTTTTTTCTTCATTCATTGGATGTAGATGTTGGCTAGGCCAGCATTAATTGCCCTTGAGAAAGTGGTAGTATAAGCAGCCTTGAATTACTGCAGTCCATATGGTGTAGGTACCCATGGTGTGGTCCAGTGAGGAGTGGTTGAGAAAACTGGGCCTGAATTCTCTAAAGTTTAGAAGAATGAGGAATGGTCTGTTTGAAACTCATAAAATTCTTGAGGCTAGACAGGGTATATGCAAAAAAGGATGTTTCTCCTGGCTGGAGGACCGAGAGGAGGGGACGCAGTTTATGAGTAAGAAGAAAGTCACTTAGGACTGTGGTAAGGAGGAATTTATTCACTCAGAGGTTAGTGAATTTTTGGAATTCTCTACCAGAGAACTGTGGAAGCTCAGTCATTGAGTATGTTCAGGACAGATGGATAGTTTCTAGATTTGAATGACATGAAGGGATACAGAGATAGTGCAGGAAATGGCTTTGAGGGAGATGATCAACTGTGATCTAGTTGAATGGTAGAGTATATTTCAAGGGGCTGAATGCCTACTCCTACATTCCTAGTATATTTCTCCTCCCAATACTTCCCACAGTGAGTGCGCTGACATACTGGCAATTGATTTTTTTTAAAATCATATTTCGATAAACTGCCCTGATTTAGCAAAATAATAGAGTCCTTTAGCAATCCTGACCACTAAAATTGCATGGGACTGATTTGTTCTCTTGTTCATCAACAAATTTCAAAATCAATTCTCCTTTGAGTGGAGGTAAGCTCGACATTAATGAACTTAGATGGGGTTAAACTTTTTAATCCTTTCTAGTCAGTAGTTTTATTATTGCTCGCACGAGTGTGAAATACGTTGGGTGGAATTGGTTTATCAGTTGTTGAGAGTTATCAACTTATCAACTTGAAGATAAAAAGACAATGAAGAGAAAACAATGGAGTGAGATTAATTCTAGATTGCTGTAGTATATGGTCAGCATAACACAATGTATTGTATCACCTGTTTGGGATGCAGGTCTTCACGATTCCCAATGGTTTTCCACAATAACAATGGTGCAATTTAAAAAGTACTCGATTGGTTTTAATGCGCTGTGGAACATCCAGCATTATGAATAACTCTTATAACTGAAAGTGGTATCACTCTGTTGTTAATTTGGAATTCTTTCTTTTGTAAGAGTTGATGGGAATCGTCTTAGAACTTTGGTCAGGCCATATGGAATCATCTGCATTTGTTTTGTGGGCTGAACAAGCCAAATCTGGAAAGTTAAAGTCTGCCACAAGTGCCACACATGAAATTATTCTTTGCTGGTAGTGTGGGATGGTCTCTGCTGATGCCTTCTTTTTAGGCTGCCATTCTTGGAGCTTCAGAAAGGATATGTCATGATAGTGGTAAACCCCTCCCACAGCTGGCGTCACCATTTGCACTGATCATCAGCGAGAGATCCCCATTTGTCGAGATTGATGTTGAAGAGCTTTCATGTTCCTCTTGACATCCTTGAGTAGAAGCTTTGGTTAGCCAGCTGGTCTCTTGGTATGGGCTACTTCCCAATACAGAATAACCTTAGGGATGTGGTCATCTTCCATCCTGTGCATGTGCCTAAGCCAGTATTGTTGCCTTTACTTGATTAGCATTAGCATGTCTGACAAGTTTACCCTAGAAAGGACTGCTTCATTGGTGATTTTATCTTTCTTTGTGATGCCTAGAATATATCGTAGCTGCTCGAGGTTATTGAGCCTTTGTTCTTGGTAGATGATGTTGTCCAGTCTTCACTGCCATGCAGCAGTGTGCTGAGGATGCAGGCCTTAATGATGAGCATCTGTGCTTGGGATTCAGTTTTCTGCTTTTTCATACCTGTTTTGTTAATTGGCTGGCGTTGTTTGCAGCCCTTCCAATGGGAATGCCAATCTCCTCATCAGAGGACTGGTTGTCTGTCATTATAGTTTCAAGATAACAGAATTTGCTGACTTTTTCCAGTTGTGTGCTGTTGAATCTACTTTGAATGATGGTGGAGCCCAATGCATCAGTGCAAAAGACAAGGCTGAACATTTGCAACCATATTCAGCCAGAAGCGCTGAGTGGATGATTCATCTCAGCTCCCTCTTGACATTCCCAACGTGACAGATGTTAGCCTTCAGCTAATTTGATTCACTCCATGTGATATCAAGAGGCAGTGGAATTCCTACTGTGGGGGGAAGATGTGGTGGGGAAGCACACTAATTACATTTGAATGTATGGAAATGACCTTTCCGACCTTCCTGGGCTGGAACTTCGTAATGTCACTTGGCGAGGCGCTAGCAAAATCAGAAAATGAAACCCCGACAGCGAGATTTTTGTTCTTTGACTCTCGCAGGATTTTGTGTCTATAGCAAATGGCAGCGCAAACTTATGGCCACTGTCTGTTGAGAGAGAAAAGGGTACCTTGTCTGTTCTTGTCCAGGTCATTTTACTCTAATTCAAATCTTTCCTTTGCTCAAATTTTTGTATGATGCACAAAAGCAGATTGCAATAATCATTTTGCTCAAAAAACTTCTTTGAAATTCTATTTATGTTTCTTCTCTGGATGTGGGCAATTTGTTAGTTGAATTTTTGCTCATCTCTAGATAACTTTGCAAAACAAATGCACATCAGAACATTTGTATTTTATTTAATTCATATTTTTAAGACACAAGAAAATGTTTCCAATCTACTTTTGCCAATAATAATTCTGTTACACCACAACTAAGTGACCTGGAACCCCTATTTGACTGCAAGTTTTAATTTGGATCCTGTTTTTTATCCATTCAATGGCACTCTTTAAAAGTAAAAGTACATGATAGACTAGTTGTCTGATGACTCCCCATAACTTAGGAATTTTGCTCGTATCCTGATAACAAGTCAAAATAAACTGTTTCAATATGCGTTGTTCTGCTAAATGGTGTGCATTTGCAATAAAGAGCAGAAATGTGTTATTTTGCTCTGGTGATGTGATGTATTCAATGATAATTGAACTGAGAACCTATCCTACAAAAATAATTCAAGATAAAGGTATACGAACGTACTTAATATGAGTAGAAAGAGGCCATTCAGCCCTCAAGCTTGCTCTGCTGTTCAATAATATAGCTGCTCTGTTAGTGTTTCTAATTTCACATTTCCATATACTCCCAAAAATCATTGTTTCCATTATCTAATAAGAATCTACCTCCACCTTAAAAATATTCAGTTACCTCGCCTTTACTGCTTTCTGAGGTAGAGAGTTCCAAAGCGGCACAATTTTTTGAGAGAAAAGAATTCTCCTCATCCCTAAAAGAACATAAGAAATAGGAGCAGGAGTGGGCCATCTAGCCCTTCAAGCCTGCCCCGCCATTCAATAAGATCATGGCTGATCTGTCGTGGCTCAGTTCCACTTTCCCGCCCTCTCCCTTTAACCCTTAATCCCCTTGCTCATCAAAAACCCATCAACCCTCGTCTTAAAAATATTTAGCGAGGCAGCCTCCACCACTTCAGCGGGCAGAGAATTCCAGAGATTCACCACCCTTTGAGTGAAGAAGTTCCTCCTCAACTCCGTTCTAAACAGCCCCCCCTTTATCTTGATGCTGTGCCCCCTAGTCCTACTGTCCTTTCTGAGCGGGAAGAATCTCTCCACCTCTATCCTATCCATCCCATTCATCATCTTATATGTCTCAATGAGATCTCCCCTCATTCTTCTAAACTCTAACGAGTACAAGCCTAGTTTATTCAGCCTCTCCTCATAGCTCAACCCCCTCAACTCCAGCATCAGCCTAGTGAACCTCCTCTGCACTCCCTCCAAGGCCAAAATATCCTTGCGTAAGTGCGGCGACCAAAACTGCACCACAGTACTCCAGCTGCGGCCTCACCAATGCCCTATACAGCCGCAGCAAGACCTCCCTACTTTTATATTCAACCCCCCTCGCTGTGAAGGCCAGCATCCCATTCGCCTTCCTGACCACCTGCTGCACCTGTAGGCTGGGTTTTTGCGACTCATGCACAAGGACCCCGAGGTCCCTCTGCACCGTCGTCTGCTGCAGTTTTTCGCCCCGTAAGTAATAGTCCTCCCTACCATTATTCCTACCAAAGTGGACCACCTCACACTTGCCAACATTAAATTCCATTTGCCAGTTCCTGGCCCATTCGCCCAGCCTATCTAGATCCTTCTGCAGACTCTCCACACCCTCTGCGCAATTTGCCGTTCCACCAATCTTGGTGTCATCAGCAAATTTCGACACCATACACTCGGCTCCCTCCTCCAGATCATCTATATAAATGGTAAATAGCTGAGGCCCCAGCACCGACTCCTGGGGCACTCCACTAGTCACCAACCGCCAATCCGAATAGCACCCATTGACACCCACTCTCTGCCTCCTATTTGACAGCCAATCCTCTATCCACGCTAACACCCTACCCCCAACTCCATGCCCCCTTACCTTCTGCAATAACCTCTTGTGAGGTACCTTGTCAAACGCCTTCTGAAAATCAAGAAAGACCATATCCACCGCCCTAGACACATCCTCATAGAACTCCAATAAATTTGTCAGACACGACTTCCCCTTAACGAAACCGTGCTGCGTCTGCTCTGTCAAGCAATTCCCCTCAAGATGCCTCGCTATTTTCTCCTTGATGACGGATTCTAACATTTTACCTACAACAGACGTTAAACTAACCGGCCTATAATTCCCTGCCTTTTGCCTGCCACCCTTCTTAAACAACGGCGTAACATTAGCCGTTTTCCAATCTTCCGGCACTTCCCCGGAATCCAGCGACGTTTGGAAAATAACCACCAAGGCATCCACTATCACCTCCGCCATTTCTTTCAGAACCCTTGGATGCATTCCATCCGGTCCTGGGGACTTGTCCACAATTAGTCCCTCCAGTCTGTGGAGCACCGCCTCTCTAGTAACAATAATGTCATTGAGACCCACCTGTCCTACCATCTTTCCATCACTAACACCTGGCAAATTATTCACGTCCTCCTCTGTGAAGACCGAGACAAAAAAGTTATTCAAGGCCTCAGCCATTTCCCCATCCCCTACCACTAAGTCCCCCCTCTAAGGGTCCAACGTTCACCCTAGCCAGCCTCTTCCTTTTTATATATTTATAAAAACTCTTGCTATCCTTTTTTATATTAAGCGCTAGCCCAGCTTCATAGTTTATCCTACCCTTCTTTATCAACTTGGCAACCCCTAATTTTAAAATTAGTTCTGGACTTGCCCATGAGAGGAAACATCCTTTCCATGCTCACTTTGTCAAGACAGTTCCAATCTTATATACTTCAATTAAGCCACCTCTCACTCTTCCAAACTCCAGTGGAATCAAGCCCAGTGTATTCAACACTTCTCTTTCTCAGAAGGCTTAAGGAAATTTGATACGCCCACTAAGACTCTCTCCAACTTTTACAGATGCACCATAGAAAGCATTCTTTCTGATTTTATTATAGCTTGGTAGAGCTCCTGTTCTGTCCAAGACTGCAAGAAACTACAAAGGATCGTGAACGAAGCCCAGTCCATCACTCAAACCAGCTTCCCACCCATTGACACTGTCTACACATCCCACTATTTCGGAAAAGCAGCCAGCATTATTAAGGATCCCTTCATTCCGGACATACTCTATTCAACCTCTTCCCTCGGGAAAAGGATACAAAAGTCTGAGGAAATGTACCAATTGACTCAACAACAACTTCTTCCCTGCTGCCATCAGATTTTTAAGTGGGCCTACCTCGTATTAAGTTGATCCTAGTTATGACACTAACACTGCATTCTGCCTTCTCTCTTGTCCTTCTGTATGAATGGTATGCTTTGTCTGTATAGTGTTCAAGAAAAATACTTTTCACTGTATTCCAATGCATGTAACAATAATAAATCAAAATAAAATGTTCGCTCATAAGGCAAACCTCTCATTACAGGTATCAATCAATCTAGCAAGCCTCCGAACGCCTCCAATAACTGCACACAGTCTTCCAGATGTGGTCTCACTAATGCCCTATATAATTGAAGCATAGCATTCTCACTTTTATGTTTAATTCCTGTCATAATAAAGGATAGCATTCCATTAGCTGCCTTGGTTGCTCGCTGTATCTGCATACTGACTTGTGACATGAACACTCAAACAACTAGATCTTTCTATACTTCGGAAATTCTGCAGTCATTCTCCATTTAAGTAATAGTCTGCTTTTTATTCTTCTTGCCAAAGTGAACAACTTCACATTTTCCCACAACTTTAAAGTTTATTTATTAGTCACAAGTAAGCTTACATCAACACTGCAATGAAGTTACTGTGAAACTTCCTTAGTTGCCACACTCCGGCACCTGTTCAGGTACACTGAAGGAGGATTTAGAATGGCCAGTGCACCTAACCACCACGTCTTTCGAACCATGGGAGGAAACCGGAGCACCTGAAGGAAATCCATGAAGACACAGGAAAATGTGTAGACTCCACACAGTCACCCAAGTTGGGAATTGAACCCAGATCCCTGATACTGTGAGGCAGCAGTGCTTGCCACTATGCTGCCCCAATTCCATCTGCCACATTTTTGCCTACTCACGCAAACGACTTATATCTGTCAGCAGTCTCCTTATGTCCACTTCACAACATACTTTTCCAACTTATCTTTGTGTCACATAGAAATCTGGTCAACATGCCTTTCCTCCTGTCATCTAAGTCATTGATGTAAAGTATAAAAAGTTCAGACTCCAGCATAGACTCTTGCAGGACATTACTTGTCACGTTCTGCCAATCAGAAAATGATGCATTTTTGGATACTTCCTGTTTCTTGCTCACCAACCTTCTATCCTTAATAATATTTTATCCCCTACAGCATGAGCTTTTATTTTTCGCAAGTTATCTCTGATGTGACACCTTAACAAATGCCTTCTCCAAATCTGATCTTTTACAGGCTCCCCTTTATCCACACTGTATGTTGCTTCTTCAAAATACTCCCAATAAGTTGGTTAAACATGATTTCCTTTTCATAAAACTATGCTGACACTTCCTGGTTACCTTGAGATTTTCTAAGTGCCCAGCTGTAATCTCTCTGATGATTGATTCTAACATCTTCCTATAACAGATGTCACCCTAACTGTCCTGGTATCAGTAATAGTTTAAAACTGTATTGTCTTATCAAAATGTTATATAGAATTTACAGCACAGAATCTGGCATTTCCACCAAACTGGTCTAAGCTGGCATTTGTGGCTCTTTCTGGCTTCCTCCCACCCTGTTCAAATTAGCCTATCATATTACTTTCCTGTTATGTCTTTGGGTAAAGAAGTTTCGCATGAATTCTATTTTGGATTTGTTGGTGACTATATGGATCCTAGTTTTTGTCAGGCAGGGCTGTCAGGTTTTGATATCATTTTTTACAACTTATCTGAGAAGATGAATTTTCATCACCCACGAATGAAATCAAACTGTTGTCAGCACCTTTTGCATGGAAAACAATGTGAATCAAACCATCTCTGGAATTCTCTGCCAGTTGAAGTGGTGGAGGCTACCTCGCTAAATATTTTTAAGACGCGGGTTAATGGGTTTTTGATAAGAGAGGGGATTAAGGGTTATGGGGAGAGGGCGGGAATGTGTAACTTAGCCACGACAGATGTTCTTATGTTCTCTCGCTAATGGGAATACATGTAGTTCCATGAGATTTTAGAGCTTATAAGTTTGGTTATTTGTTGCATATGTTGAATTTGAATTGGCTAATCATTGAGAGTTCGAGACTAACTGCACTGTTGTATTTTCATTCCAGAATCGATTAGCAGTCTTTATGAAGTACTGAACAAATTTGACGATAAAGCAGGAATGTCGATGAACCCCACTAGTGGCTCAATGCAAATGAGCACTTCAGGCATCAATCCTGTAAGTGTCAGGTGATGATACAATGCACGACTGTAATTTGTCCCATGTGAATTAGCTTTTCAGTTATTTCTTATTTTAGTATTTTAAGGGTATTTTTCAACTTGAAAACTTATTCTCAAATATCATCTTATCATTATTTTTTCAAGTTTATCCCTCAAACTTTGCTGCCATTTGAAAGATATTCTAGATGATTTATCCAGTTGGGTCTTTACACTTTACACAGTCCACTTCTGGGGGAGCACTTTCTTCATGAGTCCAGCATCAATATCTAATTTAGTTTTTGCTTCGGACTCATTATAGAATCGTATAGTGCAGAAGGAGGCTGTTCGATTCATCGAGTATGCACTGACCACAATCCCACCCAGGTCCTATCCCCATATCCTCATGCATTTACTCTAGCATGAATGGGCAATTTAGCATCACCAATTCATCTAACCTGCACATTTTTGGACTGCAGGAGGAAATTGGAGCATCCAGAGGAAACCCATGCAGACACAGTGAGAATGTGCAAACTCCACACAGATGGTGACCCAAGCCGGGAATTGAACCTGGGTCCCTGGTGCTGTGAGGCAGCAGTGCTAACTACTGTGCCACCGTGCCGCCCCTAACTTGGCTCATTACTTTTGTTTCCATTCCAGTTCCACCCCCCAGCCCCTGACTCCCCTCTTTCCCCTCTACCCTAGCAATTTGAAGGTCAAATTGAAGATTTGATCTGCAGGTTGAAGGTTTCACAGTTTCAGTTCCATTGGAAATTCCTCAGGTGTGAAGCACTCTGTGCCGTCATGCATCAAGGCCTGGGGATCAAACAGGTTTGGACGTAAGTAGCAAGTAAAATTTGTGCCATGCAAATGCCAGGCAATGACCATCTCAAACAAGAGAGTGTCTAACCATCTGCCCATGACATTCATTGGTATCATTTGGTAACATGGTAGCACAGTGGTTAGCACTGCTGCTTCATAGTTCCAGGGACCTGAGTTCAATTCTGACCTCGAGTGATTGTCTGTGGAGTTTGCACATTTTTTTCTGTGGCTGCATGAGTTTCCTACAGGTGTTTTGTTTTTCTCCCACGTTCTAAAGATGTGCGGGTAGGGATGATTGGCAATGCTAAATTGACAATTAATCAGGGAATTAGCAGGTTAAATATGTGGGGTTATGGGATAGGGCCTGGATGGGATTGTTGTCAGTGCAGGCTCAATGAGCCAAATGGCTTCATTTTGCAGTAAGGGAATTCTATGATTTCTCGTTAAATACCCACCACCAATAAGTGTGCTGGTGTCTCAATTTATCAGATACCTAACTGGGTATTACAATAAATATTACAAGGGCAAGTGAGAGACTGGGTATTCTGGTGGTTAGGTGCACTGGCCATTCTAAATCCTCCTTCAGTGTACCTGAACAGGTGCCGGAGTGTGGCAACTAAGGAAGTTTCACAGTAACTTCATTGCAGTGTTGATGTAAGCTTACTTGTGACTAATAAATAAACTTTAAAGTTGTGGGAAAATGTGAAGTTGTTCACTTTGGCAAGAAGAATAAAAAGCAGACTGTTACTTAAATGGAGAATGACTGCAGAATTTCCGAAGTATAGAAAGATCTAGTTGTTTGAGTGTTCATGTCACAAGTTAGTATGCAGATACAGCGAGCAACCAAGGGCGGGAAAGTGGAACTGAGCAGCGACAGATCAGCCATGATCTTATTAAATGGCAGGGCAGGCTCGAAGGGCTGGATGGCCTACTCCTGCTCCTATTTCTTATGTTCTTATGTTCAATGAGTGACTCACCCAAATCCCCAAAAACCTTTCCACCATATAGAATAGACAGATCAGTTATATGATGGAATGCTCTCTATACCTAGAAGATTGCCGTTCAGACACTATTCAAGATCAAGAAGGCTGCTTGGTTTACAACCCCATACACTCCCACCACCAAAGGCACAGCATAGCGATAGTATGCAGCCCATAATGCACTGCAGCAATCTGCCCATAGCAGCCCCATCCAAACATTCTTCTAGGTAGTAAGGCACATCTGCCATCTCTAAGTTCCTCTACCAGTCACCCACTATCCTAGCTTGGAAATATATTGCTGTTCCCTCATTGGTGTTTGGTCAAAATTCTGGAGCTCCCTATCGAACAGCAATGTGGGAGTATTTGTGCTACATGAACTGCAATGGTTCAGAAAAATGGCTCATCATTATTCTTGAGGGTAATTAGGGATGAATAATAAATACACACCAATGATGTGCATATCCTGTGAGTGAATACATTTTTAAAAAATTAAATATTTCCTCTCTGAGCACCCCCACCCTTGTCTTCTTTCAAAAAGTCATGTAACCAAGCATTTGACTCCAAGTATTTCTACTTTTTATTTGACGTCCATTTTTTTCCCTTGCAGCTTGCAAGTGTCTTGGAACATTTTCTGTGTTAAAGACATTGCATAAATAGATCTGTTGTATAATATCAATAAACAATATTCAGATCTATTAATGGACTCTATGTCCAGAATTTTTCATGGAAGCTGTGGTTCCACCATTGCCCATCTGGGAAATCATGGTTGAATTTTACAGTAATTAAGTAGTTAATTGTCAGAGGTTGTGGCTTCCAGTCCCATGTAGAAGGATGTATCACTTCCAAGTGCTGATGACCACATGACCATATCAAATGATTGGCAACTATGAGTCCCAGAGTCCCTTGGTGCAGACAAGTGCATTTGCATTGAGATGGAGCCAAGTGCCATGTGGCCATTAATTGACCACTTAAGGTCCTCAGTTGGGTCATTAGCAGGCTGTCTGACACATACTTGTCTGCTAGTAAAGTTCCACTGGAAACAGACATGGTTTACCTGCCATGCCGCTCCACTTTGCAGCCCTCTCCCCTAAACCTCCCAGGGTTGGGAAAGTGCAGTCGGGGTGTATGTAAGATTTGACCAGTGAACTGCTCAGCATAACAGGGAGATTTTTTTTCTCCAGGTTTTCTAAGAGGCCACTTTGAGATTATAACCTTCCCCATTTCAGAATGATAAAAAATTAATTTTTTTGACCAATGATATTCAAGTTTTTTTTTGTTTCCTCTACCTTTTGATTATAGGTTGACGCTGTGGGTAAAAAGCTTCCTTTAACTGAATACACCTACACCAATCTGCAGCCGATTCTGTATGCTCTGGGAGTTGGCATGACAACAAAGGATCCAGATCACTTGAAATTCCTTTTTGAAGGAAATGAAGAGTTCTCCTGTTTGCCTACTTTTGGGGTAATTCCTGCCCAAAGCTCAATGAATGCTGGTTTTGCATTGATTCCTGGACTGAACATTGACCTCACAAAGGCAAGTTCTCAAAAGAATGAGATTTGTATGAATTGGCACAAATTCCAAGACAAATATCCTCAATGTCTGATTTTTATTGCAAACCTCAATTTAGATAACTTAATTATGAACTAACCTTTTTTACTCAGTTTGTTTTAGTCCATGGCCACTAATTCTGAAACCACAGAATTCCTACTGATTTACAGTTCCATGAATAATTTAATTGGGCTGCAGAATATAAAGATTCTCTGCTAACCCAGCACCTAGTCAGTTACAGACAGTAGGGGGAAGTTGTGTGTGGAACCGGAAGAGATTGGAGAGGCATTGAACCATTATTTCTCTTCGGTGTTCACGCAGGACGATATGAATAGCTGAGGAGGTCACTGGGGTGAAGGGGTGTAAAATAGAAAGTATTGTAGTTGATACAGAGGATGTGTTGGATATTCTAGATGGGTTGAAAATAGATAAGTCCCCTGGTCCAGACGGGATTTACCCTAGGATTCTATGGGAGGCAAGAGAGGTGATTGCAGAGCCACTGGCTCTGATCTTCAGGTCGTCGTTGGTCTCTGGTATAGTACCAGAAGATTGGAGGACAGCGAATGTTGTCCCATTGTTTAAGAAGGGGAGCAGAGACTTCCCTGGGAATTACAGACCAGTGAGTCTTACTTCTGTAGTGGGCAAGGTTTTAGAAAGAATTATTAGGGATAGGATTTATAGTTATTTGGAGAGTAATGAATTGATTAGAGATAGTCAGCATGGTTTTGTAGCGGGAAGGTCGTGCCTTACTAACCTTATTGAGTTCTTTGAGAAGGTGACCAAAGAGGTGGATAGGGGTAAGGCAGTAGATGTGGTATATATGGATTTTAGTAAGGCGTTTGATAAGGTTCACCATGGTATGCTTCTGCAGAAAATGCAGATGTATGGGATTGGTGGTAATTTAGGTACTTGGATCAGGAATTGGTTAGCAGATAGGAGACAGAGGGTGGTGGTTGATGGTAATTATTCATCATGGAGTTCGGTTACGAGTGGTGTGCCTCAGGGATCTGTTTTGGGGCCACTGCTGTTTGTAATCTTTATTAATGATCTGGATGAGGGTATAGTTGGGTGGATTAGTAAGTTTGCTGATGACACCAAAGTCGGAGGTGTGGTAGATTGTGAGGAAGGGTGTTGAAGTTTGCAGGGTGACTTGGACAGGTTGCAGAGCTGGGCCGCGAGGTGGCGGATGGAGTTTAATGCGGAGAAGTGTGAGGTAATCCATTTCGGTAGGAATAACAGATGTGTTGAGTATAGGGCTAACGGGAGGACTTTGAATAGAGTGGAGGAGCAGAGGGATCTAGGTGTATGTGTACATAGATCCCTGAAAGTTGGGAATCAAGTAGATAAGGTTGTTAAGAAGGCGTACGGTGTCTTGGCGTTTATTGGTAGGGGGATTGAATTTAGGAGTCGCAGCGTCATGTTGCAACTGTACACAACTCTGGTGCGGCTGCACTTGGAGTACTGTGTGCAGTTCTGGTCCCCACATTACAGGAAGGATGTGGAGGCTTTGGAGAGGATGCAGAGGAGGTTTACCAGGATGTTGCCTGGTATGCAGGGGAGGTCCTATGAGGAGAGACTGAGGGATTTGGGGTTGTTTTCACTGGAAAGAAGGCGGCTAAGAGGGGATCTTATAGAAACATATAAGATGATTAGAGGTTTAGATAGGGTGGATGGTGATAGCCTGTTTCCTCGGATGGAGAAATCTAGCACGAGGGGGCATGGCTTTAAATTAAGGGGGGGTAGTTATAGGATGGATGTCAGGGGCAGGTTCTTTACCCAGAGGGTGGTGAGGGACTGGAATGCCCTGCCTGCTGCAGTTGTAAATGCGCCTAGTTTGGGGGCGTTTAAGAGATTGGTGGATAGGTTTATGGACGAAAAGGGATTGGTTTAGATTAGTGGGTCAATGTTTTTTTCAAAAATAAGACTGGTCGGCGCAACATTGTGGGCCGAAGGGCCTGTTCCGCGCTGTAATGTTCTATGTTCTAGTCAAAAAAAGAGAGTCTACGTTTTGAACAGGGGTACAGTTTATTAAATTAATAGTTCTTCCACCAGGAAATGCTGCATCTAGTATTATCAAGACACATTCAACTGCATATAGTATCTTTTGGCTGGGATCACAGATGAAAAGTTATTTTTAGTTTAGTTTTAGTATATACATACTTTATATGAATTTGATGCTTAGTCTCTAACATCGTACTGTACCACCATTTCTTGGGTTTTGGGAGGACTGATAATTTTACTGTGACTTGTGACAATATGGGTTGAATGTCACAGGATGCAGCAGCCCATGTGCTCCTGCCAACACCCTCCCCCCATCTCCTCCAGCTGAAAAGGTCAGGGGGAGCTTGCCACCATCCTGATAATTGCCCTGTTAATTGTTTTACGGTGACCCTTCCCCCCTTATCTTGGGAGAAAGTCCCACCTCAGAGAGATGCCGGCCAGGCAGATGGCTAGTGGCTCTGTAATCCCAATAACATCAGGCAGGGGGGTGATAACCAGTCCACACGAAGAAGAACCGGATTTGGAGGTAAGTCTTGGATATCTCCAAGACCAGACTGATGTACCAGGTGAGGGAGGGCCAGGTTGAAGGTGCTGGAATGAGAGCTAAAAGGGGACACAAGATCTTGGGAAGATGGAGGGATGGTGAACCAGGATGTCTCTGATGGGTCCATGACCACCAAGAAGGTATCCTCCTTCGCCCAATTCTGGTCTGTGCATTTAAAGCTGCAGGGCTTCCTGTATGGTGTGGGCCTCTGTCTGTTACCAGTAAAATACCAATGGGCGTGGAATGAGATCCTTAATTGGCTACTCGAGCCTCAATAAGTCCAAGGATGGGTGGGCCACCTGATAACTTCCCCAGATCTCATAGAAGTTCAAATGGACTGGTGGGGTGGGAGGGGGCATCTGATGGATTTTATGAGCCCATGAGCCTTTAAACCTGCTGGTGAGGGAGGGTAGAATCCAGCCCAATAGTCTCCAGATGTAAGAGTGCAGGACTAAGATTTACAGTCCCAGACTAAGCATAACCATGGTATCCAGTGTTAGGTTATACTTGAAAGATCTGATTTTAAAATAGTGAGGAACAGAGTTTTCAAATGACCTTAGGAACTGCACTACATCCACTTTAATAGTCAATGAAAATTCAGTCAATGATGCAAAACTTATTGCTTTCATTATTGGGTGGCACAACTGAGCCCGCCACTGACATAAGCGTTATAAATTGATTCTGCAACTCGTATTCCTTAAAGGCTCAGAATCACTTTGTCTCTATGAGCAGATCTTATATCCCTTATAATTGAGTTTACTGTCCAATATTTAGTCATTACATAATATAACTAAACATTCATAACAAAGTAACCTGTTACATGCACTCAGTGCTGTAATCTTGCAAGTATCTTGACGTGTATTCGTCCAGTGTTTTGAAAGGAGGACTAACGAATATTTCAATGGGCCAAGGTTGAAACAGTCCATTGAACTGATCTATTTTAGAAATAATAAGTGAATCATGGTGATGAGTATTGCAAATTCTAGCTTGGAGCCATATCTTAAAAAAAAACAGCTGATGTATCAAACTCATCCCATGTTGACATGGTGCAACTTAAATTCTAAGGGCTACAGCCCTAGTTTATATAACCTCTCCTTGTGATTCAACTCTTCCAATCCAAGTATAATTATTATAAATTTAAACTGCACTCCCTCCGAGGCCAATATTTGTTTCCTAAGCGGTACTTCTGCCACCTCATATTCTAAGTCTCTAAAATATGAAGGCAACATTCAATTAGTGTCTTTGATTGATCTATGTTCTTTTTACAACATCGTTGTTGTGCACAGTTCCTTTAAATTTATAGGACAATTCCTATACAGCATCTTTGAAGCTGCTGCACAGCTTAATGGAAGCATTGCCCCTCAGTCTCTCTGGACCACCACTGCTTTTAGTTTTTCACTGTTTAGAAATTACTTTGGCCCTGTGTGGATTGTGGCTTGTCTACTTTGAAGTCCATTTGCCATGGTTTTCTCCATCTACTTAATTTCTTTTGTTCATTCATGTGATTTGAGTGTCAATGGCAAGGCCAGCTTTTGTTGCCATCCCTAATATTAATTGTAATATCATGCATCCAGTGTTTCCAGTGATGCCTATCTTTGTGCCATCAGCAGTTTTAGGTATGTGGCATTCTATCCTGTCGTCTCATTTGTCAGTAAAAATGATGACTAGTTCAGATCCTAACACAGATCTCTGGAATAAGAATAATCACATCCTGCCAATTACTGTACCTTCCTATTATCCCTACATTCTGTCTCCTGCAATTTGGCTAATTTCCTAGCCAGTTCAATAATTTGCCCTCTGTCCTGTGAGTTTCAGCTTCAGCCAATAGTCTCTCCAGAGGGATTTTATTGAATACCTTCTGGAAGCCCAAATAAATAACATCCATAAGCTTACATGTCTATTTGTTCAATAAAATTCAATCAGGTTTGTTTGGCACAATCTACCCTTCACCAATCCATGCTGGCTGTCTGCTCAGCTAAAAGTTTTCAGTCATTTAATTATAATAGATGCTAGGTGAGCAGGTACATTATTCTTTTGTTTCTCTCTTTCACCTTTCTTAAATAACTATTTAGATGGAGTCATGCACAGTTTTCCAAAAAAACCCATTTGGTCCACTAATGTACTTTAAGGAAGGAAACCTATCATCTCTACTTGCCTGGCCTATATGTGCTTCTAGACCCACAGCAATATGGTTGATTCTTAAAAGAAATATACCCTCAGAAATCATAGAATTCCTACAGTGTAGAAGGAGGCCATTTGACCCATTGAGTTTGCACTAACTCTGTGACCATCCCACCTGTCCCCGTAACCCCATTTGTTTTCCCTGCTAATCCTCCTAACCAACAGATCCTAACATAACAGGCTACAACATGAAGGCATGTAAAATTGCCGGCACCAATGCACCCATCCCCGAATGGCTCAATGCATTATGTGCCCGTTTTGAACAAGAGGTCAGTGAGGACCCTCTACCTTAGGAGCTTCGGACAAACCTTGCACCATCGCAGACATTAAAGCAGCCTTCTCAAAAGTCAACCTACAAAAATCGAGTGGCCTGGATGGGGGTATCTGGATGACCACTCAGACCTTGCACGGGCCAGCTGGCAGGGGTATTCACAGACATCTTTAACCTCCCTTTACTTCATTCTGAGGTCTTTTCTGCTTCAAGAAGATGACCATTATCTCAGTACCAAAGAAAAGCCAGGCAGCGTGGCCTTAATGACTATCGTCCAGTGGCTCAGACATCCATCATTATGAACTACTTCAAGAGATTAGTCATGGCATGAATCAGTTTTGCCTTCCAGATTGCTTAAATCCACTCCAGTTTGTCTACTGCTGCAACAGGTCTGCTGCAGACACCATCTCCCTAGCTCTATGCCCAACCCTTGAACACCTAGAATACAAAGGCACCAATGTCAGACTCCTATTTATTGACTACAGCTTAGCCTTCAACAACATTATTCTTACAAAACTCCCCTCCAAACTCCATGGTCTGGGGCTTGGCTCCTCCTCTGCAACTGGATCCTGGACTTCCTAACCCACAGACCGCAATCAGTAAAAATAGGCAACAACACCTCCTTCACGATCATCCTCAACATTGGTGCTCTGCAAGGTTGTGTTCTCAGTCCCCCACTATACTCCTTATACATCTATGACTGTGTGGCCACATTCCCTTCCAGCTTCATTTTCAAGTTTGCTGACAACACCAGCATGGTGGGTCAGATCTCAAACAATGAAGATATAAAGTACAAGAAAGAGATAGAGAATCTGGTGAACTGGTGTGACGACAATAATCACTTTCTCAATGTTAACAAAATGAAGGAGATAGTCATCAACTTCAGGAAGCGTAGTGAAGGACATGCCCCAGTCTACATCTACAGGAGCGAAGTGGAAATGGTTGAAAGCTTCATGTTTCTGGATGTCCAGATTACCAACAACCTGTCCTGGTCCCTCCATGCTGACGCTATACTTAAGAAAGCCCACTAACGCCTATACTTTCTGAGGAGGCTAAGGAAATTTGGCATGTTTGCTACAGCCCTCACCAACTTTTACAGATGCACCATAGAAAGCATTCTTTCTAGTTGTATCACAGTTTGGTATGGCTCCAGCTCTGTCCAAGACCGCAAAAAACTACAAAGGGTCATGAACAAAGCCCAGTCCATCATGCAAACCAGCCTGTCATGCATTGACTCTGTCTACACTTCCTGCTGTCTTGGAAAAGTAGCCAGCATAATTAAGGACCATCCCACACCCCAGGCATTCTCCCTGCCACCTTCTAACACTTGGGAGAAAGATATAAAAGTCTGAAGTCACGTACAAACTGATGCAAGAACAGCTTCCCTGCTGCCGTCAGTCTTTTGAATGGACTTATATTAAGTTGATCTTTCTCTACACCCTAGTTATGAATGTAACACTACATTCTGCACTCACTTTTCCTTCTCTATGTACTGTATACTTTGCTTGTCTCACATGCAAGAAACAATACTTCTCATTGTATACCAATACATGTGACAGTAATAAATCAGATCAAAATCCTGGGACGTTAGGGGCAATTCAGCACGGGCAATTCAGCACAGCCAATCCACCTAACTTGCATATCTTTGTGAAATGGCGTAACAATCCATTCAGTTCAGGGGCAATTAAGGATGAGCAACAGATGCTGGCCCATCCATGAATGAAAAAAATGTGATTTTAATGAGAAGTCAGGACAACAACCTTTGCTTCCCCCTCCTCCACATTCAGGTAAACATTAGTTGAGGCCTGCAGGGGGTCCTTTGGGGACTGTCTGTGCTGTTGCACACGGACCTGAATTTCAGGATATCGTTGGCACTAGCTCCCTTGGTAGATCATTCTGGTGTTAGACAACTTATTTATGAAAGGGACCTGATGCTTGGTTCAGAAGTGAACCCTGAATTTTTATTTTTTGATCAATATAATATGGTGGATGGCATGCTTCACATTTGTAATTAACATTTGCTTCCTGCCTGCCATGCAGGCATGGTCTATTTAGCACTCACTAAAGAGTTATCAGAGTGTTGAATTTCTTGGTGGACTATACTTTTTACTACTTTTACTTGCAGTGAACAATTGAAACAGTCAGTTCAGGGCAGATGTGAAGACAAATTCAAGAGAAAATTGGCTAATTTTGTGGTAAAGGAAGTCATTCGATAGTTGTTGAATATAATAAACTTTGGGAGCTGAAAAATTAAACCTTTCTAGTCCTGTCTATGTTCCTATGTTGCTTTTAAAAATGATTTTTTAAGCAGCATTTGTGATGAAGTTATGTTTCTTACCCTAAATAGTTTAGTGAGGTTTTTGGGTATAAAGTAAATCTGATTTATATAATTTTTAGTATTTGGCTAAGTTTTAAAATATTGTTTAAATATATATATGTAAGAATATATGTGAGAAAATGGAGATTGTTCTTTTCTGGTAAAGGTTTCACAATTATGTGATGAGTTTTCTGTACATCTTGCAGGTGCTGCATGGTGAACAATATTTGGAGATGTACAAACCACTGCCAACTTCAGGTAACAGTTTTAGAAATTCGCCTTCTTTTCTGAATTGTTGCACTTCAGTATTCATTCTTGTGCTTTTATCATGAATCACAATGTCGTACAGCACAGAAACAGGCCCTTCAGTCTCCCATGTTAATGTCGACCATCAATTACCAACCTATACTGATCCCATTTACCAGCACCTGGTTCATATGTCAGAATCGTTCTTTTCACTGAAGGCAGAGAAGCAGCACGGGGTTTGATGAGAGCAGATGGAGAACTACTGTTTTCATTGGCAGAAGGATCAGTAACCAGAGTGTTAGGGTGCCAGATCAGAATTGCCAAGGTGTTTTATGAAACCAGATTAGACTCCAACAATTTTTCTGTTTTGGCATAAATGTGAGGAAACTGTGCTTTACTTCAGAGTAATTCCACTGACAAATTAGGGTTCTTTGCTATCAAAACAAGTTTTATTTATTACACAGTTTAAATGTAACTAACAAAATGACAACAGTTTAACTCTTAACCACTGAACAATTTTTAAACATGCGAAGAAACAACTCTTAACGTCTAACTTATTACTATTCAGTTCCAATTAAGCAATATTTCTCTTATAGACTTTAACCCCACTTTAAAATATAGTTAGCAAATCCAAATGTACTTGCTCTGACTTGGGTTAACAGCCGTGGAGCTTCTAGAGAGACTTTTTAGAAAGGTTACTATCTTTAAACAGACCTCTCCGACATCTGAACTCAGAAAGCTGCTTTTCTTAGCTACAAAACTAGCTTCACCCACTTCTAATATCACATGACCATATGACCCTATATACCTAATTTACCTTCCATTACATTAATCAAGAGAACCTAAGCTGTTCTTTGATAAACAAAAGCTCATTAAGCCTCCTGCTAAATAAACACTCATGTGGCTAAAATGAGTAGTTATCCTGCTTTCCAGCATCTGTTTTATTTTTCCAGACAAACCGAATGTATAACAAAATACTGAATCTTAAAGCAGTCCTCACTTAAATATAACATACATTAATAGCACAGTATCATCACAAGAAGAAACAGATATAAGATAATTAAAGAACCAGAGGAGCAATTATTTTTTCTTTTTAGACAAGTTGTCAAAGTTCTACAATGGTGATTGAAATCGATTCAGTGTCAACTTTCAAAAGGTAATTGGATATATTTGAAAATGACAAGATATTTGGGGCTAATGGAAAAGAGCAGATGAGTGGATGATTAGATGGCTCCTTCAAAGAGCTGGAACAGCAAAAATTGGCTGAAAGGCTCTTTTGTGCTGTAGCATTCTATGAAATCAGTTTTTCCTACACTGATTCCTGTGAGTACACAGTGTGAAAACCTGAAACCAGAATTTCTGCAGATTACACTGAAAAGACCTACACAGGTTAGTTTTGCTTTGAGAAACTATTGAAGTTAAATGTTACTAGTAAGAATTTGATTACAACAAGTGGTATTTTAGCCCAGCAGTTAATGTACAGGACCAGCAACCTAGTGATTGTGAACCTGAGACCATTAGCAAACTATGAAATGGATTCAATAAATCATTTATTTTGTTGTCCATTAGCAAGAAAAAATATAGCCATTAAAGCTTCTGGATTGTTATAAAAATTCAGCTGTGTTTCAGGACAGAGAGTATATCACTTGGCCTGAGCTAATAATGGCAAACTTACAACAATAGCAATGATGACAACCTATATTTATATAATGTCTTTAATGTAATGCAATGATCCAAGGTGCTTCAGAGGAGCACTATAAAACAGCATGGTACTGAGCTACAAGAGATATTGGTCAACAAGGTAGGTTTTATGGAGGAAAATGAAGTAGAGAGGTGGAGAGGTGTATGGTTGGAATTCCAGAGCCTGGGGCCTAGTCAACTGAAAACATGGCTACCGATGGGTAGTAAGGGTGTGGAATGCCTTGCCTGCTGCAGTTGTGCGCTCGCCAACTTTGAGGGCGTTCAAATGGTCAGTGGATAGGCATATGGATAACATTGGAATAGTTTAGGTTAGAGGGTCATTAGATTCGTTCCACTGGTCAGCGCAACATCGAGGGCTGAAGGGCCTGTACTGCACTGTAATGTTCTATGTTCTAAATAGTTATGTTTGGGAATGCACAAGAGACCAGAATTAGCGAAGCACAGATATTTTGAAATGCTGTGAGATTGGAGGAGATTACAGAGAAAGGAAGAAACAAAGCCATAGAGGGATTTGAAGACAAAGATGAGCATTTTAAAAGCAAAGCATTGCTTGACAGGGAGTCAATTCAGATCAGCAAACATAAGAATCTTGGGAACAGGACTTGAAGTTGGAAATGCACCTCAGGATCCAAGTGTGATATGGAACAGACTGGCTTAATCTCAGGCTGATGTCAGGAAGAGGGATGGAGCTGGTATTTAGGGTGCAGAATTTGGAGCAGGGTCCAAAAACAAGTGCTTCATTCTTCCTGTCCACTGTGTGCTTGATTCTTAATGTTCCCCAGTAACTAAGGATTGACAGTAAATATTAGGAGTATAGTTGGAATATGTTGCACTTACTTCCTAGCTCTACATTAAAACAAACCACTTGCCAACTCCTGATTTGCTCCTCCACCTCACAAACTTAAGTTATACTCTTGGTTTTGGTGTCTTCGCCAGCCAATCTTACTCACCCCATAGTGACAGCAAGCTCCCTTGGTATTGTGACTGGTATCTACAGCTTGTCAGCACAACACAAAAGAGACTGATGGACCACTTTGCCGTATCATTTACTATGTGTAGCACCCACTGTAATAGCTTGCATGACAACTTGTGCACCCTTTAATTTCCTGGACAGTGTCTTTCCAAGTAAATTAGAAGATATTTTTAAGTGAAATGTCAACTGTCATTGAAGTAACAGATTACTTTAAAGTTTTGAAGCAAGTAATATCAGTGTAATTCTTTGAAAGGTTATAGTGAAAGCAAAAACATTCACTTTTGGTTATTTGTAACATATTCTTTATCTTCAGTTCTTGATTGCTTTGATGTCAAGAAGGTGGTTGCCTCCCATGGTCTTGGATGACTATCTGCTTTCTATAATGGTCCTCAAGAAGTGTTGGCTATAACCAATGTTGAATTTCCCTGATTTTTTTACAAAACATTTGTTCTCTATTTGCAGGCTTCAGTTTCTAACTACTTACCACGTTTAGATTAGCAACTAAGCAAGTTTGATATTGAATTTACATTCATGCCCATTCTATGATATTGACATCATTGTAGTGGATAGAGACAAGAGTTTATTGAAAATTTACATCCTGCATTGGATTCAAGTGGCATAGTGGTAACATCATTGGCCTGGTAATCCAGAAGTCCAGGCTAATGCTGACAGTACTATCACAGTAGCTGATGGAATTTAAATTCAATTAATTAACCAAGTTCTATAATTAAAACTATGATTCTTGTAAAAACCTAAAATTCCTCATTAGTTGTACTCAACACTTCCTGGGGGCCATTATAGAAAGCAGACAGCACTCCAAGACCATGGGAGGCATCCACCTTCTCAGCATCAAAGCAATCGAGAACTGAAGATAAAAGTCAAGTTACAAATAACCATTCACTAATGTCCTTTGGGGAAGGAAAACTACTATCTTTACCTGGTCTGGCCTACATGAGATTCCAGACCCATGGCAATGTGGTTGACTCTTAATTGCTCTTGGGGCAATTAGGGATGAGCAACAACTGTAAGCGGCATACACATCCCATGAATGAGTAAAAAAGAAAAAATCCATCAACAAGACCAGTCGTTCACATTTATAACATTGTTTGCCTACTGATAGCCAAGTTCCACACACATGAGGACGGTCTCAACAGGGATCTTGGGTTCATGTCGCACTATCTGTAACCCCCGTGACTTGCCTGGGGTTGCAAAACCTCACTTACTGTACTGTCTGGAGACAATACACATCTCTTTAACCTGTGATCAGTGCTCCTTCCACTCACATTATCAGCCACTTCAGGTCTTGAACAGCAGGTTAGGTGTAAGGATTCGCATTCTAATCAGTAATCTCTAAACTGTCTGTGCTTTATATGCTCTGTCTGAGGCCAGAACTCTCCATTCACCTGACGAAGGGGCTAACCCGAAAGCTTGTGAGTATATTATCAAATAAATAGGTTGGACTAAAACCTGGTGTTGTCAGACTTTTTACTCCATTTATCTCCACAGATGAAAAGCTAATCCATACTGTTACTGTCTAATCCTCGCACTCTCCCAAGTTGATCAACCTTCTTTCTTCCACTATCCATCAACTGCTTTCCATTCCATGGCTTCACCAATTTAATGTTGGCAAGTGTGAGGTGGTCCACTTTGGTAGGAATAATGGTAGGAAGGACTATTACTTACGGGGCGAAAAACTGCAGCAAGCGACGGTGCAGAGGGACCTCGGGGTCCTTGTGCATGAGTCGCAAAAACCCAGCTTGCAGGTGCAGAATGTGGTCAGGAAGGCGAATGGGATGCTGGCCTTCATAGCGAGGGGGATTGAATATAAAAGTAGGGAGGTCTTGCTGCAGCTGTATAGGGCATTGGTGAGGCCGCAGCTGGAGTACTGTGTGCAGTTTTGGGCGCCGCACCTGCACAAAGATATTTTGGCCTTGGAGGGAGTGCAGAGGAGGTTTACTAGGCTGATACCGGAGTTGAGGGGGTTGAGCTATGAGGAGAGGCTGAATAAACTAGGCTTGTACTCGTTAGAGTTTAGAAGAGTGAGGGGAGATCTCATTGAGACGTATAAGATGATGAATGGGATGGATAGGATAGAGGTGGAGAGACTCTTCCCGCTCAAAAAAGACAGTAGGACTAGGGGGCACAGCCTCAAGATAAAGGGGGGGGGCGGTTTAGAACGGAGTTGAGGAGGAACTTCTTCACTCAAAGGGTGGTGAATCTCTAGAATTCTCTGCCCATTGAAGTGGTGGAGGCTGCCTCGCTAAATATTTTTAAGACGCGGGTTGATGGGTTTTTGATAAGAGAGGGGATTAAGGGTTATGGGGAGAGGGCGGGAAAGTGGAACTGAGCAGCAACAGATCAGCCATGATCTTATTGAATGGCGGGGCAGGCTCGAAGGGCTAGATGGCCTACTCCTGCTCCTATTTCTTATGTTCTTATGTTCTTAATTCCCAAGTTCTGCACACTTATTACCATTGCTCTTAGTAAACTTTCCTGAGGGTTGCTTTGTCCCCTAAAACTAAGGCCATGATTCTCCCTCATTGGACCCAAGTGCACACACCGGCAGAAAACCTGGAGGATTCTCCCACCTGATGGATGCCATTTATGCATCATTGAGAACCTGCTGGCTTGCTCCAGTGTTTCATGACTGGGCTACCCTCAGACCTTCCTTTCAGCTTCCCTTCATACCTCGCATCTTGGCAGTGCCAAAAGTGCAATCACTGTTCCCTGGCCTGGCACCTTGCACTTCCTAGCAGTAATCCATTCTGTTCAAATGACGATGGCCCCTCCTTTGCTGGTTTGATGACATTGTTGCGGTTGGTCTTGAGAGTGCAGATGGCGTTGCATTGTGCTTGGGTAGTGTTCGGGACTGTATTGTGAATGCGGTGGATGAATTTGGTGTTGACGCACCTCCTAATGGCAACTGCCAGTTTCCAGATGCAGTTTTACAATTCATCCACTTTATCCTGGACCATAATGTCTTCACCTTCAACAACCAGTTCTTCATCCAGACACATGGAACAGTCATGGGGACCAAATTCACACCTCAATATGCCAACATTTTCATGCACAGGTTTGAACAAGATTTCTTCACCGCACATGACCTTCAACCGATGCTATATACTAGACACATCAATGACATTTTCTTCCTTTGGACTCATAGTGAACAATCACTGAAACAACTATATGATGACATCAACAAGTTCCATCCCACCACTAGACTCACCATGGACTACTCTCCGGAATCGGTTGCATTCTTGGATACATGTATCTCCATTAAGGATGGTTACCTCAACTCCTCACTGTACCGCAAGCCCACAGGTAACGTCACAATGCTGCACTTCTCCAGCTTCCACCCTAAACACATTAAAGAAGCCTCGCCTATGGACAAGCCCTCCGCATACACAGGATCTGCTCAGATGAGGAGGATCACAACAGACACTTCCAGACGCTGAAAGAACATAAGAACAGGATATGGCGCGCAACTCATTGATCGACAGTTCCGACGTGCCACCGTGAAAAACCGCACCGATCTCCTCAGAAGACAAACATGGCACACAGTGGATAGAGTATCCTTTGTCATCCAGTACTTCCCCAGAGTGGAGAAGCTACAACATCTCCTCCGGAGCCTTCACCATGTCATTAATGAATCCGAACATCTTGCCATCCCCACACCCCTACTTCTTGCCTTCAAACAACCGTGCAGCTTCAAACAGACCATGGTCTACAGCAAACCACCCAGCCTTCAGGAGAAAGTGACCACAACACCACACAACCCTGCCATTGCAACCTCTGCAAGACGTGGCGGATCATCAACAGGGATGCCATCACCTCACGTGAGAACACCATCCACCAGGTACATGGTACATATTCTTGTAACTCGGTCAACGTTATCTACCTGCTGCAGGAAAGGATGTCCGGAGGCATAGTACATTGGCGAGACCATGCAGATGCTATGAGAATGGATGAATGAACACCGCTCGACAATCACCACGCAAGACTGTTCTCTTCCTGTTGGGGAACACTTCAGCGGTCATGGGCATTCGGCTTCTGATCTTCGGGTAAATGTTCTCCAAGGCGGCCTTCACGACACATGTTAGCGCAGAGTTGCTGAGCAGAAACTGATAGCCAAGTTCCGCACACATGAAGACAGCCTCAACCGGGATCTTGGGTTCATGTCACACTACTTGTAACCCCCATGACTTGCCTGGACCTGCAAAATCTCACTAACTGTCCTGTTTGGAGACAATACATATCTGTTTAACTTGTGCTTAATGCTCTCTCCACTTACATTGTCTATACCTTTAGGACTTGATCAGTTGCAAAGACTCGCATTTCAATCATTATTCTGTAAATTGAGTTTGTGTCTTTATATGCCCTGTTTGTGAAAAGAACTCCCACTCACCTGACGAAGGAGCAAGGCTCTGAAAGCTAGTGGCGTTTGTTACCAAATAAACCTGTTGGACTTTAACCTGGTGTTGTAAGACTTCTTATGGTGATTTCAGGTAGACCTTGTGATCAAAATTCTGCCTGTCAGTTGTGCAAATTTCAAAGTGACCAGGACACTTTAATCTCTGGGGTGACATGGTGGTCAGCACTGCTGCTTCACAGCAACAGGGACCCATGTTCTATTCTGGCCTTGTATGACCGTCTCCATGAAGTTTGTACGTTCTCCCTCTGTCTGAGTGGGTTTCCCCCGAGTGCTCTGGTTTCCTCCTACTGGACAATGATTTGCAAGTTAGGAGATTGGCTATGCTAAATTGCCCCAAGATGTGTAGATTTGGGGCATTAGTAGGGTAAATGCATGGGGTTACAGGGTTGGGCAGGGAAGTTGGCCTGGGTAAGATGCTCTGTCAGAGAGTCAGTGTAGACTCCTTCTGCATTGAACGGATTCTATGATTCTGTCTGCCAGAAATTTTACATCATTGCAGCAGTCCATTCTGCAGAAATTTTCCTTTCTCCCTGTCAGAAGCTGCAGGTAACAGCAAACCTCATTCAAGTCCTCTAAGGAAGAGGACATGTGAGTTTCCTCACATGTGGAGGGTGAGGGAAGGGGGATTCCAATCTACACAGCATTACACTCAGCTTCAGTGTATGCTCACAGCTTTGATATGAAGTTGATTTGGCTTCCCCAGCAAGTTGAAATCATTGTAGCCCTTTCCATTGCATTGAAGCCTTTGATCTACAACAAGTTCAGTGTGCAGTGCCTTGCAACAGATTCCACTGGTGGCTCAGTGGGTTTCTGTCATCTTCCAGCCACCTGTGTTTATTTTTATTTCACTTCATGGTTGAATGCACTTCAAGTACCCCATTGATCCTGACCATAATGTTGATAGAATCTAAACCTGATAGATTGTGGGGTAGCACTTTTATTCTTTCATTCCTTAGACTCTCCAAACAATTTGACTCCAAAAACCTCATTTAATTGCCACACGCACAGCTTTCCTTAGCCACACAGAATATATGCATAAACACTAATCTATTAGTACATTAATATAGAAACGTAATTGTGAAAATGTATTACATGTTGGTGAGAAGTGCTTACTTGGCAAAGTTATGTAATTTCTGATGTAAAATGAAGTTCTTTCCAAAAATACAAATTAGTTAGGGAGAAACAATAAAAACTAATTACTTACGAGTTACCATGTTTGTCTGTTTGTTAGGAACCCTGAAGTCTGAGGGTACTATTGCTGATATTTTTGATAAAGGATCTGGTGCCGTTATACTTTTTGATGGTAAGTTTTAATGTCGAAATAAACTGCACTTTAAGTTGTACGATGAATGTTTGATGGGATTATCTATTTGGAGTAGCCTTGTGCCCCTCTTCAATCTTTGGCCCTTATTTTCTTTTTGCCTTCCGTTATTCTATTGAGTTTGAGCAGTGCATTTGCTTTATTGAGATTGGATCAATTTAAGCAATTGACAACTCATTTGTTTGATTTCTGTACTTCAAAATGCCCAACATAAAGTCCACTTGTATTTAGGAGGATTTTGGACGAAAATGGTATGCTTTAAATGCTTCCAATTTAAACTCCTATCATTTTGCTCAGAAAGCATAGATGTGGAATAAATGTTCAGTCCTACAACTTAAAAGTGTAATCAAGCCATTGCAAGATGCCACTGTTTTTTATCTTGTAGTCTTGTGACTTGGAGGCGTATTTGTGAGGGTCAAAGAATATCCAATCATCAGATCAAACGCTCATTTTCTGAGTGCCTCAGTCATATAGTCATCCATTCAAGTTGAGTTCTGAAAAGACATGTACAGATAAACTTTGCCTGTACTGTCTAAATCTATAATTAACTTCATGTCTACTTCCCTTTCAGTTCATACCTACAATGAGGAAGACTTGCTCTGTTATAACCAATTTTCTTTGTTTGTTGTGGGAGCTGGAGGCTTTGGAGGGAAAAGGACATCTGATAAAGTTAAGGTAAATGTCAATATACACATGCCTGAGGCTATTTTTCAGATTACTTATGTCATGTTCATGCCAGTAGAACACAATTATTTCCTCTGAGCAAGATGAAGATGTTTAATTTAGAATTGGCTACTCTCTCAGAACATTAAATATTTACACCACAATTAATAAACTCAGAAGTTTTAAAATTTATAATTGTTATTAAACAGCAATGTGTTACATTTTGCTCATTTAATTTCTGGTGACATTCTGTAGTATTGAGCTGTAATAAGTGTTAAAGCATAATAATATGCTTTAATACTAGCATATTAGTGTAAAATAGTACTTCTGTCCCATTTTATATGTTTTTTTGCAGTTAGAATCTAATATCAAGCTTATGTTCACTGAATATCTGGCTCTACTCACACAATGCGTATTTACCTCAGGTTGAAGAAATCGCCTGTCTCAGACTGATAGGCAGTGTTTGCAACTTCAGTATCTAGTTTGTCCCTGAGCAGAACTTCAAAAGGATATTTCTGACAAATATCCTCTTGGAAATATCTCTACCTGTGTCTCATCTGCTGAAAACTTTATCTGTGACTGGAATTTCCCCCAGGCAGGAACACCCACAGTGGAGATGATGAGCTATTGGGCGCTGGTGCGATCTTCTGGTCCTGCTAAAGTCATCGGCAATTTTCATGGCTCGCTTGACGGACTGGAAGATCTTACCAGCGGGAAGGGCTGGAAAATTCTGGCCTAGTTTTTGTTATCTCTGGACTTAACCATTCTGATGGTTGACCTCCCTCCTATTTTTCGATCTTCACTAGGAAAAGGGTACTAAGAAAATGATTTTATTATCTCCGGACTTAACTGTTCTGATAGTTGACCTGCCTCCGATTTTTCAATCTTCAAGATCAATCAAAACTGTGCCGCCTATACACTAGCTCACGCTTAATCCTATTCATCCATCACATTGGTGCTCTCAGTTCATAATGCTTCATATCCCTCTGTGGCCTTGCTCATGTCTATTTCTGTAAATTTCTTCACCCCTGCAATAACAAAAATACAAATGCAAATAACATCCCAGAAATAATTGTGAATTGGGAGGTAAAAGGGAGGGATTTAAACAATTGCAATCACTAGGAAAAGGGTACTAAGAAAATGATTAGAACCAAAAGCTAACAAGTCTCCAGGTTCTGATGGACTTCTTGAAGGTCTATAGGATGAAGTGGCTGCTGAGATGGTGGATGCATTGGCTTTAATTTTCCAAAATTCTCTTGATCCGGAAAAATCCCATCAGATCGGAAAATAATAAATGTTACTCCTCTTCAAGAAAAGCAGGGGATGGAAAGCAGGAAACTACTTGCCAGTTGGCTTAACAAAGAGGGAAATTAGCAATGTATAAGAAAGGAGGTTTAGGGAGCTTTTAGAAAATCTCAATGAAATCAGGCTGAGTCGACATGGTTTTGTGCAAGGGAAATCGTGCTCAACCATGAACTCTCTGAAAAGGTGGAACATTTTGAAGGCAGAGGTGGATAGATTCTTGATAAGCAGGGGTGTGATAGATTATTTGGAGTAGGCAAGGTGCAGATTTGATACCATCAGATCATCCATGATCTTATTAAATAAGGGGGTGAAGTGATCTGTTCCTGCTCCTTGTTCATATGCATGATTTATTAGAGTTCTTTGAGGAAGTAACAAGCAACTTGGATAAAGGAGAATCTGTGGATGTGCTGTGCCCAGATTTCCAGAAAATGTAACACGATACCCCGTCAATGGTTATTGCGCAAAATAAGGGCTCATGGTTTTGCGGATATTAACATATTAGTATGAATAGAAGATTGTGTAGCTAACAAGCAGAGTGCAGAAGTAAATGGGTTATTTTCAGGTTGACAAGCTATGATGGTTACAGTACCACAAGGATCAATGATGGGTCTTAGCTATTTACAACTTATATCAGTGATTTGGGCAATTTGCTAATGACATAAAGATAGCTAAGAAAGTAAATTGTGAAGAGGACATAAGTAGTTTGCAAACTGACTTGGGTTAAGTGAGGTTAAAAATAAGTTTAAAATTTTGCAAATGGATTATAAATAATGTGGGAAAATATAATGGAAAAGCAGCATATTATTAAAATGGAGAGAGATTGCAGAACTCTGAGGTACAAAGGCATTTGGCTGTCCTGGTACATGAATCACAGAAGGTTAGTATGCAGCTACAACAAATGATGAAGAAAGCAAATGGATTTTTTTTTATTGCAAAGCAAATGGAATATAAAAGTTGTGACGTTTTGCTGTAGTTATACTGAGCATTAATGAGACCTGTATTTAGAGTACTGTGCAGTTTTGGTCTCCTTATTTAAGAAATGATATAAATGTTTTAGGAGCAGTTCAGAGAAGCTTTATTCAACTGATATCTGGGATGAGTGGGTTATCTTATGGTGCAAGGATGGGCTGGCTGGGCCTGTGTCCACTGAAAGTTAGAAGAATGAGAGGTGATCGTATTGAACATAAGAAATAGGACCAGGAGTAGGCCATCTAGCCCTTCGAGCCTGCCCTGCCATTCAATAAGATCATGGCTGATCTGAAGTGGCTCAGTTCCACTTTCCCGCTTTCTCCCCATAACCCTTAATTCCCTTGTCTATCAGAAATCTATCTACCGGTGACTTAAATGTATTCAGCGAGGTAGCCTCCACCACTTCAATGGGCAGAGAATTCCAGTGATTCACCACCCTTTGAGTGAAGAAGTTCCTCCTCAACTCTGTTCTAAACTGCTCCCCCCCTTATTTTGAGGCTGTGCCCTCTAGTTCCGCTATCCTTTCTAAGCGGGAAGAATCTCTCTACCTCTACCCTTTCTAGCCCCTTCATTATCTTGTAAGTCTCTATAAGATCCTCCCTCAGCCTTCTAAATGCTAACGAGTACAGATCCAGTCTATTCAATCTCTCTTCATAAGCTAACCCCCTCATCTCCGGTATCAGCCTGGTGAACCTTCTCTGTACTCCGTCCAAGGCCAATATATCCTTTCTCAAATGCGGGGACCAAAACTGCACACAGTACTCCAGTTGCAGCCTCACCAGTGCCCTGTACAGTTGCAGCAAGACTTCCCTACTTTTATATTCTATCCCCCTTGTGATAAAGGCCAGCATTCCATTCGCCTTCTTGATCACCTGCAGACTGGGTTTCTGCGATTCGTGCACAAGGACCCCCAGGTCCCTCTGCACCGTAGCATGCTGCAGCTTTTCGCCCTTTAAATAATAATCCCTCCTAATATTTCTACCAAAGTGGATAACCTCACATTTGTGACGTAGAGTCATCAAGATTCACAGCATCGAAACAGGTGCTTCACCTTTTTTTTAAACCCCTAAGCTAGTCCCAATTGCCCACATTTGACCCATATCCCTCAATATCCATCTTATCCATATAACTGCCTACATGCTTTTCAACAGTCAAAATTGTACTCGCCTCGACTACTACCTCTGGCAGCTTGTTCCAGATACTCACCACGCTCTGTGTGGAAAAAATTGCCTCTCTGGACCCTTTTTATATCTCTCCCCTCTCACCTTTAACCTAAGCCCTCTAGTTTTAGACTCCCCGACCTTTGGGAAAAGATATTGACTGTCGAGCTGTTTGTGCTGCCCCTCATTATTTTATAGACCTCTATAACACCATCCCTAAGCTTCCTACGCTCCAGAGAATGAAGTCCCAGTCTATCTAGCCTCTCTTTATAACTCAAACCATCAAGTTCCGATAGCATCCTAGTAAATCTTTTCCGCACTTCTTCTAGTTTAATAATTTCCTTTCTATAATAGGGTGACCAGAACTGTACACAGTATTCCAAGTGCGGCCTTAGCAATGTCTTGTACAACTTCAACAAGATGTCCCAACTATGTTCAGTGTTCTGATGAATGAAACCAAGCATGCCGAATGCCCCTCTCACCGTCTTGTCCACCTGTGACTCCATTTTCAAGGAGCTATGAACCTGTATCCCTCAATCTCTTTGTTCTGTAACTCTCCCCAATGCCCTACCATTAACTACATAAGTTCTGCCCTTGTTCGATCGACCAAGATGCATCACCTTGCATTTACCTAAATTAAATTCCATCTGACATTCGCTACCCATTGGCCCAACTGATCAAGGTCTCATTGCAATCCTAGATAAACATCTTCACTGTCCACTATGCCACCAATATTGGTGTCACCTGCAAACTTAGTAATCAAGACTACTAAATTCTCGTCAAAATCATTAATATAAATGAGAAATAACAGTGAACCCAGTGCCGATCTCTGAGGCACACCGCTGGTCACAGGCCTCCAGCTTGGAAAACAGCCCTCTACAATCACTCTCTGCTTTCTGTCATCAAGTCAATTTTGTATCCATTTAGCTACCTCACCATGGATCCCATGAGATTTAACTTTGACAAGGTACCACATGGCAGGTTGTTGCATAAGGGTCTTGCTAAAATCCACGTAGACAACATCAACTGCACTGCCCTCATCGACCTTCTTGGTTACCCTTCAAAAAACTCAATCAAATTTGTGAGACATGATTTTCCACTCACAAAGCCATGCTGCCTGAAACATATAAGATCCTGAGGGGACTTTACATGGTGGATGGTGAAAACATGTTTCCTCTTGTTGAAAAGGTTAGAATCAGGGGACACAAGTTAAAAATAAAGATTCTCCCATTTAAGATAGTGATGATGAAAATTTTAGTTCTGAGTATCATGAGTCTTTGGCACTAAATTGATGGCAGGATCATTGAATATTTTTAAGGTGAAATTTGATGGATTCTTGACTAACAAGGGAATCAAATGGTTATTCGGGGTAGGTGTAATGTGAAGATAAGGCAACTATCAGATCAACTATGAAATTAATGGGCCAAATGGCTTGCCGCTACACCTAGCCCATATGTATGTACAACATTCTGTATTTATGTATTTTTCCAGCTTTAACCTTTTGTGCATCTCCCACTAATGTTCCTTTCCCACTAAGGCCGTGTCTTTAGCTGTCTCGGCTTCAAGCTCTAGAATTTCCTAAACCTCTCAATCTTTTGTGCTCCTCATAAAATTTTCTTTGAGCAAGTGGTGGTCTTTTTGGACCCTATAACAATTTTGCCTGAATACACCCTTCAGTCTTAGAATGTTTTACTATGTTAAAGGCAACATATGCATGCATCATGTTGTCATAAATAGAATTTTCAGTGAAAGCCAGTGAATGTGAAATTTAAATCACCTGTGAATAAGATCTATAAAACTCTTTGTTTATGAATTACTTGTTATTTAGTGTGATAAACATGTATTTATTGGTTTGCTGCTGAGCATTCTCTGTGAATGTACTCGCTTAATTTTGAAAATGTTAAGATAATTTTTGTTTTCTCCAGGTTACGAAGGATCCTCCCAACAGACCACCAGATGCCGTCATGAGTGATGTAACAAGTGTGGATCAGGTATAGAGGGACTTGTAATGTGCCTGATTATTAAGTATTTAACAATGTGTGAGTTTGCATGAGTTTACTTTGACAAGAAAATTAACCTTAAACTTAAGTAGAATGAATTAAAAATGCTCAGTTTTTATGATGAACGCCAGTATGCATTTCTATTCAAAAGTAAATAATGAGTGACATTCTCCAGTCGTGCATGCCACAACACCAGAAAGTGGTCTACTTTATACAAGGACTTAGGAGGGCAAAAGGGGGCCATGAAATGTCCTTGGCAGGCAGGCTTAAGGAGGATTCTGAAGGCAATTTATGCATATATAAGGAGGAAGCAGGTAGGTAAGGAAAGGGTAGGTCTACTCAAGCACAGTGGAGGGAATTTATGTGTGGAGCCAGATGAAGTGGGCGAGATCCTTAACGAGTGTTGCATCTCTCAAAGGATGTGGTATGTGGTGGATGGTGAGTGTAGAAAGGAGGATGTTGACATTCTAAGACATGTTGAGATAAAACGAGAGGAGGTTTTGGACGTTTTGAAAAACGTTAAGTGGACAAGTCCCCAGGGCCAGATAGGGTCTATCCCAGAATACTGAGAGGCAAGAAATTGCTGAGGCCTTGGTCAAAATCTTGGTATTCTTTTTAGCCACGGTTGATGTACCAGAGATCGGAGAGTAGCTATCATTGTCCTCTGTTTATGAAGGGCAGAAAAGACAATCCAGGAAATTACAGGCCTGTGAGCCTTACATCAGTGATGGAGAAGTTATTGGAGAAGATTCTTAGGGACAAGATGTGCTCACATCCGGAAGAGAATAGGCGTATTAGCAATGGGCAACATGATTTTGTGGAGGGGAGGTCATGTCTGACAAACTTGATTGAGTTCTTTGAAGAAGTGACAAGAAAAATTGATCAGGGCAGGGCATTTGATGTTTTATATACATGGACTTAAGTAAAGCTTTTGATAAGGTTCCTCATGGCAGGCTGATACGGATCCAAGGTGAGCTGGTAAGATGAGTACAAAATTGGTTTGGGTATAGAAAGCAGAGAGTAACAGTGGAAGGATACTTTTCTAACTGGAGGCCTGTGACAAGTGGTGTTCCACAAGGAATGGTGCTGGGCCTCTGTTGTTTGTAATATATATATAAATGATTTGAAAGAAAATGTATGTTGTCTGATTAGTAAATTTGCAGTTGATACAAGAACTGAGGGAATAGTGGATAGTGAGGAGGATTATCAGAGGATACAGCAGGATTTAAATCAGCTGGAGACCTGGGCTGAAAGATGGCAGATGGAATTTAATCCGGACAAATGTGAGGTGATGCAATTTGGAAGGTCTACTGCAGAAGGAAAGTATACAATAAATGGTAGAGCCCTTAGAAATATTAGCATATGGCGGGATCTAGGTGTGCAGATCCACAGTTCTCTGAAGGTGGCAACTCAGGTGGACAAGTTGGTCAAGAAGGTGTATGGCATGCTGGCCTTCAGTGGTTGGGGCATTGAGTATAGGATTTGCAATATCATGTTAGACCTGCAGTAAGACTTTGGTTAGGCTGCATTTGAAGTATTGTGTACAATTCTGGTCATCACACCACTGGAAGAATATTGATGCTTTTGAAAGGGTGCAGAAGAGTCTTACCAGGATGTTACCTGGTTTAAAGGATATGGACTATGAAGAAACGTTGAAAAAAACTTGGATTATTTTCATTGGAGTATCGGAGGATGAGGGAGGGACCTGATAGATGTTTACAAGATTATGACAAGATTGGATAGAGTGGCTAGTCAGAGACTTTTTCCCAGGTCAGAGGGTCAATTACTCAGGGCCATAGGTTGAAAGTGAGAGAGGGGAAAGTTTAAAAGAGATGTAAGGGACAGGTTTTTCACAGAGGGTGGTGAATGCCTGAAACACGCTGCCAGAAGAGGTGGTGGAAGCAGATTCTGTCGCAGCGTTCAAGAGGTACCAGGATAGATACATGAATAGGCAGGAAATAGAGGGCTCTGGACCACATAGAAGCAAGAGAAGATTAGATTAGAGAGGCATCTGTGTCAGCACAGACCTAGTGGGCCGAAGGGCCTGCTCCTGTGCTATACTGCTCTTAATTCTTTCAGTGTATGACCATGTTTTAATCCAGCACATCTTGACCTGCAATTCATTAATGACCCAAAAATGTGAAGGAAGTAGAAAGTGGACTATTCTTGGGGGGCAGTATACATAGAATGATGCAGTGAGTGTAATGGGATCTGGGAGTTAGAAAAACTCAAGACCATGTGGAATTCTCTCATAACCCCCACCAGCGTGTTTGATGGCAGGCACGACAGGAAAAAATGACAGTAGGCCCAGAAATGTGTGCCATGCCAGTGTGAATTTATCACAGGATTGTCAGTTGATGCATGCCATGGTTGGTCGGAAAACTTGCCAAAGGCCTATCGTTAATAGGATGCAAATTGAAACCCGATCCCCACGCCTGATTCTCCATGGTTTTGACAGGAGAACACATCAGTGTGAAACATGTTTGAAACAATGTGGCTTGCAGATGTCAGGACTCATCAGAACAATGCCTGGAGCTGCTTCTGGAGTTCAACCTGAAGGCCACTCGTAATTCTGGGCCCTGGAACGCCACAGTTATAGGTCGGGGGGGGCATCTTCTGTTGGACCTGCCAGATTAGTTGTCTTGAGGGTGTCCATTTTCCAGCCTTAAAAAATTCCAGGAGATCCGTGTTTGTTTGCAGGAGGTCCATCTTCTGGTCCCAGTGTGCTCCCAGAAATCTATCTTCATCTTCACCAATGGTGGGTCGGGGATGTTGGATGCCTTCCCAATATGGCACCTGGACAATATGGTGGTCTTCATACCATCCAGGCCTGCCCTGCCACTGAATACAGCATAAAGCGCCCGGCATATATTTAATGAGGTCCTGACTAGAAGATTTGCGTGTTCTCCGCTGGCTGCCGAAATGAGAAACATGCCATGCTCCCCCATTCACTACAGCACTTAGTCTCAAAATGAGAGAATTCCATAACATGAACCAGATACACCATCTTAAAAGGACTAAATTAATGAAATAAGTGAACAACTAAAGCAGGTAAGTTGCCGAGGGGGGAGGGGGGGTGTGGTGGGGTTGAGGAGATTTCAACATTTAATGGAAGGTGTGAGAAACATGATAAAGATTTGTATTTCCTCAAAGGTTTTCCTGATTGGCTCCATGGCTATGGTAACAGATTGGTGTAAACTCTAGATAGTCGTAGTAAACTGTGATTTTTGTTCTATCGACCTGTGGCATTATGGGCCACCAGTTAACTGCAGGTGCTGGGCTTTATATAGCTTTCTGGCATATAAGTGATCCAAACATTTTAATTGTCCACTCATGTGATCGTCCCTTGTTCCAGGGATTTTGTTGATGCTGCAGCAGCCTAGTAGAGAATCCTAGAGGAACGTTCTAGCTGGTGTTGGGCATATGGAATAAATGCATTCTCAAAACCAGCAAGGTCCAGCTAAATAGATTAACACATAAATGGAAAGTGAGATTAACACAAAAGGGCAGCCTGAGAACAGGGAAATCTGTAAGAGAAAAAAAGCACAAAGAGGCTTGAAACTGAGGATGAACATAAAATACGAAGCATTCTGCATATGTACATGCTTCAAATATTCACAAGGGAAGACTTGAGTAATTTGCACTTTCCATGCAAAGATATTCTAAATTAAAGTAACAAATTTAATCAATGTTTTGGTCTTTGCTGGGTTTCTCATTTTGGACAGCTATTTACATATTTATTTTGGAAGCAGCTATTACTGTTCTCGGGAGACACTATCATACATTGTTCAAAAATGGAATGACAGTTTTTCCAAACGGGTAAAAAGGCAGCTTTAACCATTAAAGATTTCCCAGCAACCACATATAAAAACTGTCATTGGTTCTTTTCAGGAGGCTCTACCTGAAAGCAAATAGCTTCTAAATGACTTCAATACAGCACAGCCCTTGCACTTTGCGGTTCCAAAGATATGTGCCAGTTCGCATTGTTTCACTAAGGTGCAGACTTGTGCATCGTATGCTTCAATAACTCTTCCCCATAGCATATGCCCTTTGTTTTACTGTCAGTAGTACCACAATAAACCTGTTGCTAAGATCATAGAATCCCTGCAGAACAGAAGGAAGCTATTCAACCCATCGAGCCTGCACCGAAACATTCACATTATTCCCATAACCCCACACATTTACCCTTCCAATCCCCCGACTTTCGGGTCAACACTAGAGTTAATTTAGCATGGCCAATCAAACTAACATTTTTGCACTGTGGGAGGAAACCAAAGTACCCGGACAAACCCACGCAGACACGGGAAGAAAGTGCAAACTGCATACAAACAGTGGCTGAGGCTGGGATTAAACCTGAGTCCCTGGCGCTGTGAGGCAGCATTGCTACCACTGTGCTACCGTGCCATCCCTAATCAGTAATGTTTTTATTTGTACAGCATCAAATTCTGAAGGCTGTAATCGTTTGTTTATAGTGGATGATGGAGGCGATCTTGAGTATATGTTTGCTGTCTGAGTGAATGCCGTAAAAAGTCTGACAACACCAGGTTTTAGTCCAACCTCTTTATTTGATAATATACTCACAAGCTTTCGGGGTTAGCCCCTTCGTCAGGTGAATGGAGAGTTCTGGCCTCAGACAGAGCATATAAAGCACAGACAGTTTAGAGACTTTTTACTGTGTTTACGCCAGTCCAACGCCAGCATACCCACAGAGTGAATGCCAGCAGGTCTCAAGGCCCAGAAGTTGCAGATCTCCACTGGCAAGATCGCAACATCAAATCTTCCCCACCCCTTGTCGGCTACATCATTGGGCTCACACTCATTATGGGTGTGAACCTGATTCATATGCATTTCAATAAATTCAATATGATTAACATGCCTCCCCCATCAGATATTGAGCCCTTCCCCATCAGTGCTGTCTATCGTGGAAATCCCCCGGGAGCATAAAAGTGAGTATAGCCCCCAGGGGAAAGGGTCATAGTTAGGCAGTGTCCTGGAAATGACACAGGTTGGCACTACCAGATTACCATCATGCCCATGCTGACTTGGCAGTGTCAACCTGGCAGTGCCAACCTGTGCCAAGGGGTAGAACCCAATAGAAGCCTCATTGCAGGAATTCATTTACATAAATATTTCTCTGTTGGTGGCTGAGTGTGAACGGAGGTGCAGGAGATGCCTGTGATGGCTGTTGGGGGGGTGAGTTGGAGAGCGGAAGGAGAGAAGTGCTGGCTCTGATCAGGGGCGGGGAGAGGAGCCCCCAGGATCTTTGGGGTGGGCTGCGGAGGAAGTTAATTGCCCTTTAAAGGTGCTGCCCTGATCTCAGTGCAGTCTGGCATTGCCAGCATGTTGAAGCAATGCCCTGTGTGACAATGTGAAATATGGCACCTTGATTTTCTAAATTTTCAATGTCTAGTGGCCCTGATAGCTGCAAATTCCATAATGGCCGCTAAATGTCTAGAGCTGCCAAAAATGGGATTTGTGTGAGTGATGAAATCTCAGTTTGCGGTCTTTCCCACTGCAACTTGATTTTAGTACATTAACATATTTGAACATTTTATTAAAGAGTTTCATGCTGTAGCACCTGACCACTGTGCCTCTTACCCTCTCCCCGAGTGGAGTGACCTCATGTCAGCACGAATCTCTAGTCGTGACGATGACACCGAGGCTGCGGAGGTCCTGCAGACCCATGGGTTTGAGAGATAAGGCTGGGCGTTACTCTTGGTGCCCACATAGTGTCGAGGGATAGTGCCAAGAATCACATTGAGGGACTCTGATACGGGGGGGGGAGGTTACCCTCTATTTTGGGGTCAGGGCAGGTTCCCATTCTGCGTATGAAGGTGGGGGGGTGGGGTCAGGGTTGGGGTCAGCCATGTTTCCATTTTGTGGGGGTTCTCAAACTTGGTGGGGGAATGGGGTGTCCTGATGTCCCTGGGGATTGAACCTTAATCTCAGAATCTCAGTGTTGCCAGTGTGTTTAGGTCCTGCCCCTCCAGCTGGCTGTGAGATTCTTGCTAGCATATTGAAATTTGCCAAGTGCTGTTAAATCTATCGAGAAAAGGCATCTGTAAAGCCAGTGTGTTTCACACAGTCTTTTTCACCTCATCTAGCAATCCGTGCAGTTTTGTGAAAAGTGCACCCAACATGTATATCATTTATCGCATGGTATCTACAAAATATCCCTCTATTCGCCTCTAGTCCTAATAACTTTTCATTGATATCAAACTTCGCATTTCACATGCTTCTGCAGATGTTGGAAATACTCAGCAGATCTGGAACCACCTGCAGAGAGAGAAATGGTTGACATTTCGGATTGATGCCCTTTCATTAAAAAATGTTGAATAAGGTTTTTATTTTAATTCAGCAATGCTGCTAAAGTTCTCAGAAGGTTCGTGCACAAGAGGGCTGATTATGTATTCCCAGTGGATAACAGCACTCAGAAGATAATTTGCAGGAAATTGTGGTTGCACATCTGGAGATTTTCTTCCCATGAGAACGTGAGCCAATGAGTTTCCAGGGCCTACAGTAACTTTACCATTGGGTATATGGAAATCAGCCCATAACCTTCAAATTCTGTCCTTCAAAAACTTTGTGTCAATGTGCAATGTGTGAATGATCTCAGTGCTAAATTTTCAGTTTTGGAAACTGGACTGGTAGAATTTTTTTTTAATTGTAGCACTTTGTAACATTTAGTTGCTAACTTTGATAAAATGTATTTATTTTATAAACAGTTATGTGAACTTCATTGTGTGTTGATCAATGATTTAATTGCGTTTATAAAGTATTGCTGAAAAAAATGCATTTTGTCAAAGCTTTTTGCCTTCCAGTCATCAGGACAATCGCAAGAATACCAATGCCATATCAGTGTGATTATTCTGTTGAATACAAGGCAAAAATGTCTTTTATTCGTACTGCTCAAGTTTGGTACTAATAAACGGCTATTTATAACTTAGGAAAATGTCCAAAGTTCTGAAAAAGAATCAGTGAAAATCGAGGAGAAAAAGGGTCCATTTTAACATGGTTTCATAGTAAGGTTTGAGAACTTAATTGATGTGGTAGACAATTTTAGCCACTTCCATGAAAATTGAAATAAAATACTAGCTTAAAGACAAAGTGCTGACCATTGGCAGAATTCTATTTTCTGGGTTGCATGTGTGTAATTTAAAATATAAATATTACCAGGTTTAATTGATTTTAGAAAGTGAGTTGAATTTTTTTTTGCTGCATAGCTGTATGTGATCAACATTTATAAAAATGTCTACAATTATCTATTAACTTAAAGTAAAGATATGTTTCCGTGTGTTATAGGCTGCTTTGTATCGATTGAATGGAGACAGGAACCCCTTGCACATTGATCCAAATTTTGCTGCTTTCGGAGGTAATTGGTTGGTAAATTAAAATGGGTAATATTTTTATCAAAATAAATGTTTTGTTTACTAATTTTATTGTGTATTTGAGAGGTAGAGAATTACGATAAAATTACAGTAATTTATTAATAGGGTTCCCATATTCCTGTTGTTATTTGATCATATTATTTACCTACCCAGTCAAAGCCATAGAACCTGAAATGGCATTTCTTCCTGTTCTTGCCATCCTCCGAGGAACAATCTTTAGTACCCTCTGCTTTCTTATCTATTTGCTGCACCTGGGCCAGCATCATCCAAAAAGACAACAATGGTTTCTGTTGTACACAGATGTGACCCAGCTCCAGCTCAACACCACCTCTCCTGACTGTTGCATTGTTTCTAAATCATTCAACTTCTTACCTGACACCCAGTAATGGATGAGCAGAAATCTCCAATTCATTATCAGGAAGACCAGCTACAGAACCGCTGCTTCCTCGCCACCCCACTCCTCTGTTCTTGGCAACTGCCTGAGACTGAATCAGGCTGTTCGCAACCTTCAAGTTATATTTGATCACAGTATTACTAAGGCCACTTATTTATTTCCATCTCTGTAAGTCTCTTTGTTTCTGGTATCCCCACAATGTTAGATAGAGAATCCTAGGATTCTAACCCAGTATTGATGAAGGAATGGTGATGCATGCCTGATTTGGATGGTGTGTGATGTTTTGCTACTACAGTACTCCCTGCTCAAAGTTAACACAGTCTGCTTCATTAGTGGAGGAATTTGTTAATGGGGCTGAACACCAGAATTATCAATAAAAAGCCATTTTTCTGACCTTATGATGAAGCAGAAGTCATTGAACCAGCTGAAATGGTTTAACTGAAGATATTACCATGTGGAATCCCTGCAGCAATTTTCTGTGGCTCTGATGATTGCCCTTGAACGACCACAATTACCTTACTATGTATCGAATATGTTTCCAATTATTGGTTGAGCTTTTGAACGATTTTAGTTTTGAGGGCTCCTAGCCACCATGGTAAAAGAATGCTGCCATGGTATAAAGGGCAACTATTCTCACCTTTTCTCTTGCATTCAGATCACACTTCATCCACGACTCTGCAAAACCAGAATCCAGATGAAATTGGAAGACTATAAATGAACATTATATGTTCTGGTAAAAATTAGGATGCAAGCTCAGTCTTCTCAATCTTTTTAGTTAAATAGACAATGGAATTTGAACAATTTGAGTTTGGAAAATTGTAGAGCCGGAGAAGGTTACAGAGAGGCCAAATCCTGAAGTGATTTGAGCATGAGGATGAGTGTTTTGGGTTTGAGGCATTATATGCTGGGTGCAGATATAAGTCAGCAAGCACAAGATGAATGTGTAAACTAGGAGAAGCAGAACTTTGGATGCGTTGAAAATCATGGAGGGTGGAAAATGGGAGGTCAGCCAAGAGAACATAGAAGCTGTGAATAAAGAGGATAAAGACATGGCTGAGAGTTTATATGAACTGAGGGGAGATGGGAAATATTACTTTGGAAGTTAAACATCTCTGTGATGCTGAATATATAGAAACATTAAACTAAATTCGTAAATAACATACAGGATGATTTTGGTCAAATTTAGTTGAATTAATTTTCCTATATCGCTAAGATGTTGCCTTTGTGATGGGATTTAGGAGGCATGTAAATTCAGGATGTTTATTGTATGATCAGTTAGAAACAGACACTAAAATAACAAATTTAATCTTGTTTGTTTTTCACTGTTCAGCAACAAAATAAGCGGTAGAAATGTTGAATCGCCTTCATCTAGTACAAAATTATATTTTGAATAGCATGTTGAAGGGTCAGGATCTTTTTATGGTGCATCATGCGCCATTGAGAGGTGAAGATAGGGTTGAAATGCCATTTTTTGTGAAAGAATAAAACCTATATGTGTTAGGTTTTGCATAGGATAGAACAGTAATTTTATTGGAAATGAGTTGACATTTAACCGCGTTGAATTTATTTGCACTGCATTTAGAATCACTTGGTGAGCATGACATTTTGGTCAGGCATGAGCAGTGAAAAAGAACAGATATATTGTTATGATCCTCGTTGATCTTACCATTAAATGGGGAGATGCCACAATGAAGTTTGAACTGACCAAACCCCACACATTTGTCTTGCATGAACCTAACTAGAGATTTACTCCCCTTACCTACTAAATTAAACCCACTTACATCCATATCTTATTTCTAATATTTATTAATACAAATATAGATCCCTTAAAACTGCCCGTTTTCCTGATAATGTTAGAACAAAGCAGGAGTAGGCCATTCCACTATTTAATATGATCGCAGCTGATCATTCACTTCTGTACCATTTTCGCACACTATCCACATAACCCTATAAGTCATTTGAGATTTAGAAACCTGTATCTGTCTGCTTTATGCATACTCAGTGAGTAACCTTCCACATAGAGAATTCCAAAAGTTCACAACCCTTTCAGTAAAAAAATTCTGATCTCCTCGTTGCTACCCCTTATTTTGAAATTGTGTCCCCTGGTTCTAGACTCTCCACCAAAGGAGAAACGTCTTATTTGCATTCATACTATCTACCCTTTAAGTATTTTGTAGATTTCAGTGAGATCTCCTGTAATTCATCAAAACTCTGGAGAATGAAGGCCAGATTCCCTAATCTCTCTTCAAAGGACAATCCCACCATCAAAGTCTGATGATCCTTTCTTGCACTCCCTCTGTGGCAGTGATACTCGTCCTGGCAAAAGAACCAAAATTACAAACAATACTCCAGGCGCAGCCTAACCAAGATTTTATAAAGTTGAAACAAGACGTCATCACTCTGCATTCAAATCGTCTTGTGATAAAGGCTAACATATTATTAGCTTTTTTCTTTGCTTGCTGCACCTGTATGTTAGCTCTCAGTGACTCATTGATGAGGACACTTTTGTTAACCATGGCTGTATTCCTTGTGTGCCTTGAAGGAATGTATAGTTGCTCTAAATTATGTAATAATCCTTTAAAGACTATCCATTGGCTATGTACCATCATACCTTCACTGTATTTTCCCAATCCATCTCAGCCAGTTTGCCCCTCACACTTTGTAATTGGCTTTGTTTAAATTTAATACATTGGCTTCAGATTGAACAACTGTACTTTCAAACATAATGTGAACTTCTACCACATTGTGGCCATCATTCCTAAAGATTCTTTTACAATGGGATTATTAATTTGCCCTTTTAATTACGTAATTAGATCAAAAATAGTCTGTCCTCAAAATACAGTTGTAGAAAACCACCCCTAATATATTCCAAAGCTCGTCCTCCACAACATTAGTGCTCATTAGGTTTAACCAGTCTATATGCAGATTGAAGTCGCCCATGATTGCTATATTACACATGCTACTTGCTTCTCTAATTGATATTGTGCCATATTACCGTGACAGTTTGGTGACCTACAAACAACTCCTATTAATGCTTGCTGCCCTCTGCTGTTTACTAATTAACGCAAACTGATTCCCCATTGTTTTTCCAATTTGAGATCCTCCCTTCCTAATGTACTGATCCCAACCCTTATTATCAGTGCAACACCATCTCTTTTTTCTTTTTGTCTATCCTTCCTAAATGTTGAATTTCTTTGAATATTCAGTCCTCAGTCTTGGTCATCCTGTAGCCACAATTTACTGATGGAAATTAGACCACACCCATTTACCCCTGTGCGTCATCTACCAGAATGCTATGTGTATTCAGTTAGAGTGCCCTTAATTTTAACATTATTCCATGTCCTAAGCTTAGTTGATGCTCGCCTATGTTTTGCCTGCCTTCTAATTACACTTGCTACTTTTCTACCTCCTGTTACTTGCTTTATTTTCTTCCAATCTGAGCAATGCCTCAGGTTACCATGCCCTGGCAAGCTAGTTTAAACTCTCATGAGCACTAGCAAATGTACACCAACTGTACATTTAGCTGTAATAAGGAAGCAATTGAAAATGTTTGATCTGTTAATATTGCTATCATTTTCTTAAGTCAGGTCAGGTGACATCTATGAAGAAAGCAGAGAAGTTAATATTTCAATCATGTCACCTTCATTAAAATATTTTAAAATGTGTTTTGCCCAAAATTGATATTCTCTGAGTCACATTGTATTCCTTAATTTCTAAGCGCTTCCTGCAGTTGATAATCTACAATGTTAAAATTATGTAAATATTAATTTAAATTATGACAAAAGATATGGAATCTGACAAAATGATTTGGCTTAATGATATACTGTTATAACACCAATCATTCAGATGTACTGTTTCAACAAATTTTATTTCATTAATTGCTTTGTGTTCCTGTTGGTATTGTGCTAAGGATGAATTGCTGTCATGTTTTGTAGAATTCTTCACCTTAAGAAATAATTTTTGAAATATTGCCATCCATTTAAAATAATGGGTAGTTTGAAAATAATTTTAAACTAATACATAGAATTCCATATAATAGTGGAAATCACAAACATGCATAACTTCTAGAAGATCAATAATAATTTGACAAAGCAGCCTGGTGAAAGGCCTCCTTAAAGCTAACATTTTCCAGCTGAAAAACAGTTACTGGTTAAAAGTTAAAGCAAGGAAACTGACGCTGGTTCTGTACTCGGAACACTGGCTAATAATCAGATTATAAATAATTCCCTCTTTGGATAGCATTGTGATGCATAAAAATCGTTGCAAAATTGAAATAACTTATTTTTCTTTGTTGAAGGGTTCAAAAAGCCTATTCTGCATGGGTTGTGTTCCATGGGGTTTGCTGCACGGCATGTCTTAAAACAGTATGCAAATAATGATGTGACAAAATTCAAAGCCATCAAGGTACAAAGTATATATTATTTATAACCTATTGTCCACTGAGCACTAAATTGGTTGTGCATATAGCTCTTTGATGCATTTGATATTTGTTATACCTGCTAATTCTCAGAGGGAACTGTGTGATTAGAACACTTTTCATTTTGGGGTTAAAATTTAGGCAAGTGTGATAGAACCTAAAGAGACCTTGTGCTACGGTTTTGCCACCTGCCATCATCTGTTACCTTGACCTGTAAATAAATTATTGGTTGATAATGCAGAATAATTGCATTTAGGTTTCACATTTACAACACTTCGTATTTAATTTCTAACGATTTTGAGTGTGCTGGAGAAGTTGTGCATCATCATTGTATGTAAGGATCATAGAAAAAGCAGCTGGTCCCTGCACATAAACTTAACAGCATGTCAACAATTTTTATGCGTCATCAATAGTCTCGTACTAAACCCCTGTATATTCCTTAATCTTTGTATATTCTCTTTTACACTTTTTTAGCCTGAATTATACATGGAATCCATGCAAGTTAATGGGTTATTAGAAAATTTGTTGCTCTTTTATAGTATCTGGGACATGAATTTATGGCAATGATGAAACAGTTGGAGTTATAAAGTAATATTCTTTCAATGCAGGTTCGTTTTGCAAAGCCAGTTATTCCTGGACAAACTCTAGAAACTAAAATGTGGAAAGATGGAAACCTCATTCATCTTCAGACAAAGGTCAGGACCTTCTTTCTTATGAAATTAATATTATTATAATACATTATTATTATAAAGAATAGTTAAGTTTCCTGCCTTGAAATTTCTTGGGGTTTGTTATGGTAGCTGGCAGGTTGTGGACTAAAAGACTAATTCAAAATGTGAGCTGGAGCTTGCTCTTTTCGTCGAGCACTCAGCTCACAGTTGTAGTCATTGAAAATGCCTGAGCATAACAGCTGTGTAAAATACAATTATAGGTAACTGCATTTTGTTTCCTGTATGATAATATGAAAGTAAAGTATGACATTCTGAGCTCTAACTCAGCTACCTTTAGTAGGGGAAAATTGCAACTCACTATGTTCAAACGATTGCTGTGCAAGTGGTTCCCAAACGTTTGTGGTTGAAAGATCTCTTTTCAAATAGATTAATAATCATGGAACCCTCATCTAAATTGTAATGCATGGAGCATTATTTATGAAATCAATGAAAATATTTGCTAGACGAGGTAACTGGTAAATTGAATAATGTACCTATACTGTGCTCACTGGCACTTTAACCACTTCAGTGAATTCTGTTCCAGTAGTTCGTAGAAAGTCAGGAGACCGCCAGGTTGTTATTTAAATTGTAAATTTCTCTTAGCATTCCTCCATGCATGTTCACTTCTTCACAAATGATGGCCACACTCTGTTAATGCCTTGCACCAAGCGTGTCTCCAGCCACTGCTCATTTGCTTTTCTGAACATTTCTTATGGTCTTTCATTAAACGTGTAAGATAAAAGCATCAGTTTGGACAGTTCGAGAGAGTGTGCTGTTGAGATAAGTGAATTTATTCACTGCTGACAAATTCTGATCATGACTGAAACATTAGACTTACCTGGAGCGAGGTTTTCTTTGTACTGATTCTGAGGCTGAAGTTGGTGCATGCATCGGAAAACAAGTCCATGCTCCAGGGCATATCCAGCTCTGAACCAGCAGCTAGTGCAGTCATTAGCAAACAGGAAATCACAAAGTACATCCTTGGAGACCATGGTCTTTGCCTGGAGTTGTTTCAGATTGAGAAGCTTCCTGTTCATGTGATACCTTATTTCAATGCCCGAATCACCATCATGGAAAGCATTGAAGAGTATAATGGAGAGAAAACATATTGAAGATGTTTGGCACTAGCAGATGGCCCTGTTTAATGCCATTAGTGAATGTAAAAAGGTCAGAAGACTAACCAACACCTAGTTCACACACAAGCATGCCTTCATGAACTATTAAACTATCGTGATGAATTTCTCTATTACCTTTCAAATCAAAAAATGCTGAAAAATCTCAGCAGGTCTGACAGCATCTGTTGGGAGAGAATTGAACCAGTGTTTCAAATCTAGATGTCTCTTCATCAGAACTTAATTATATAACTTGGGTATGTGGCAGGAACAATTTATTTTTATTGGTGAAGGCACTGTTCACCCAGCTTTTTGTTTAAAAAAAACAGTATCTTTGAAGATCTATTGTCTGTGTGCTTGTTTGCAGGTCTTTTATGTGTAGCATGTGCTCTAATTCCAAAGAATCCCTCAAACAACATTTCTTTCCAAGTTGCTGTAGGTTTGCACATCTCCCTTTTTCAACAGTAGCAGTTTTAGGAAAGGAATTCTGCCATTCTTATCTGGTCTCGCCTACATGTGACTCTTAACTGCCCTCTGAAATAGCCTAGCAAGTCATTGCCTTCTGAAATAGCCTAGCGAGCCATTCAGCTGAAAGGACATTAGAGATGTGCAACAAATGTTGTACACGCACATCCCATGAAAAGATAAAAATAATCACCATAGGTAGTGTTATGGGCGATCCATAGTTACTTATCTGAATAGTATGTTAAAACAATTAAAGTGTTTGCAGCCCATTTCAAGCATAGAGTCATAGGAATTTACAACATAGAAGGAGAGGATTTGGCCTGTTATATCTGCACCAGCCAACAAGTAACCATTCAGACTACTCTCACTGTCTGGCTCTTGGTCCATAGCCCTGTGGGGTTCGGAATATCTAAGTACTTTGTAAATGTTATAAGGATTTCTGTCTCTACCACTTTTAAGGCTGTGAGTTGAAATCCCACCATCCTCTGGGTGATACAATTTCCCTTGGAATTCCCCTTAATATCCTACCTCTTAAATCTATGGGCCCTGGTTATGTGCCCTTAACCAAGAATCGTAGAGCCTGCTTAAGCACTCTATCCAGACCATTTATAATTTGATAGGCTTCAGTTACATCTTCCCTTGGCCTTCTCTGTTTCCCCAAAGAAAACAACCCTTGCTTAGTTTAAGTTTTACACATAACTTAAATTTCTCCCCTCCAGACAACGTCTTCAGAAAACTACTGTGTATCTTCTATACTGCATTTACACCTTTCTTACAGAGTGCTGGCCAGAACTGCAAGTAGCATTCCAGCTGTGACGTAACCAAATGTTAAACTGTTCCAGCATAACCACCCAGCTAAGGCTAGTATCCTGTATGTCTCCTCTGACCACTGTATCTACCTTTCTAGCTCCTATTGTACCTCTTCATTGTTCTAACTGGTCTCCAGGTGAGGTCCTCCAATTTGTTATGATTCAGGATGTGATATCCCCATTTGTTACGCTCCCAGGTAAGGAGGGTAGACCTGGCTTACCTCTTTTATTTGCACCCCTTGGTTGGTTGCAGCAAGGTTAATTTAAAAAGGATTCCTTCCCTCCTGGATACTTTTTCCCAGTCCAAATGTATTTGTTTTAAAAGGAGGCTATTTAACCAGGCTTTCTTGAAAGAAAGAATGAGTTTATTTGTTACTAAAAGATGAAACAAAATAATAAAACATTATAGACATGCACACAAGTTAGAAATGAGAAGTGAGTGCAAAAATAAAAGTTAAAAAGGTATATGAATCGTTCTGACTTGTCCATAAGGAGTTGATGGTGACATGTTGTGGCCATTAAGTTGGGTGATTTTGGTATCACTGACTTTGGCAGTTGCAGTAATAAGTCTCACAACACCAGGTTGAAGTCCATCAGGTTTATTTGGAATCACAAGCTTTCGGAGCACTGCTCCTTCACCTGATGAGTTCTCTTTTCAAGTGTTGCTTTGCTGACTTGTGACTTGTTTCCAGCAATATGAGAGAGAGAGAGAAAGTTTTTTACCTGCAAGCTCAGGGATACCTAGTGGATGTTCTTAAGCTGTGACTTTCACAGCACATACTAACATAGTAGCACACAGACCAGAGTTGCAGTTCATTTTTAATCAATTTTCATGTGTACTTTTGGAAAGAAAAAAACAAATATGTTTTTCATCCAAGAGCTGCTTTCTTTTAAATCACATCATTTCCACAGTATGGGCTATAACTCTCAGGAGGTCGTTTCTGTTGAGATGGTGGTCAGCCTCCATTATCCCTGCAACCTCAGGAGAATGAAGTTCAATATTTGCATAGCATATCTTCCTTTGAAGTGCGTCTGTCTAAAGTTCCTTGACAACACTCCAGATGCAATATTACATGGCCTCTCTCGGTAGTAAGTATAACCCAGACATGAACTTGCCAGCCAGATACTGAATTACATTCACAGAATTTAAATTCTCAACAAATTTTGGCTTGTATGTCCTTTTATAAAAATTCAGGTCTAAATTAAAAGTTTAATATTTTTATAAGTGATTTGGGCTATGATCCATTGTCATGGCAACATTTCTCTGTATCCTATCTTACATTGATAGCCTTCTCCAACTGCAATATCTCTCACTTCTCTGTATTGAATTTAATTTACACTGCTCAACTGATAGTCCAATTTAGAAAGTAAAATGGCACCATCTTCACAACTTACCACAATGGCAAGTTGTGAAATAAGATACTATAAATCTGCTAATTTGGTGGCTGGCAGCTGTAAATGGCTATAAAAGCTGCTGATTTATGGCAAAAATCTTAACTGAGAGTTTGCCTTCTCTATTGTGTCAGGCACAAGTGTGATTCCAGTGTCTCTCAAAATGGTTAACTTTAATGCTCTTGAAAACTTGGGGAGGTCAGTAAGTAGAATTATGGAATTGTTACAGCACAGAAGGAGGCCATACTGTATTGCTGCAGTACAATTTAATTCCTGCTACAGCCACTCTTTTTCCCTGTAGCCCTGTATTTATTATTTCTTCAGGTGCATATCAGATGTCCTTTTGAAAGCCCTAATTGCATCTGTTTCCACCACCTGCTCAGGTAATGGATTTCCGATCCTAACCACTCACTGTATTTTTTATAAAGAGCGTTTTATTCATATCACCTGTGACCCTTTGCCTGTCGCCTTAAATCCGTTCCCTTCGTTCTCAACCGTTTTGTCAAAATGAACAATTCTACCTACTCTGTCTATACCCCTTATGATTTTGAATGCCTCTATAAATCTCTTCTTTACCTTCTCCATGGAGAACAGCCACAGTTCCTTCAATCTGTTGTTGTATTCCTCATCCCTGGAACCCTTCTCATACATCTTTCCTGCACCGTATCTAAAGTTGTCACATCCTTCCCAAAATTGGGTGCTTAGAATTGGACATAACGCTGCAGTTGAGGTAGAACCAATATTTATGAAGTTTCATCATAACTTCTGGGATTTACAATTAGAGACTTTTTAACCACTTTCTCAATCTGCCCTTCCACTTTCAATGATTTATACACATACATTCGTAGGTCTTTATGTTTCTGTATTCCCTTCAGAATTATACCCTTCATTTTACATTGGTCTCCAACCAATCCATGCTGGGGTTTATGCTGCACTTGAGCTTTCTCCCATCTTTTCCCATCTAAATTTACCTTTATAATCATCTATTCCCTCCTCCCCCAAATTCTTGCCTAATTTCCCTTTAAATACGTCTATTTTATTCATCAACCACTCTGACTACTCTGGATAAAGAGATTTTTTTTGAATTGCCTCTTGTCACATTTCCTACCAAAATGTACCTCTTCACACTTTCCTGCATTAAATTTCATCTGCCAATTGTTCATCTAGTCTATGTGCCTGTCTGTGTCCTTTTCAACTCTTTCACTATCCTCCTCAACGTTCACAGTTCATCTGCAAAATTTTGAAATTGTACTCTTTACACCAAGTCTACATAGTTAATGTAGATCAAGAAAAGCAACAATCCTACTATTGACCACTGGAAAACCCCATTGTACACCTTCCTCAAGTCTGAAAAACAATCGACAATATTCCGTCAGGAGACTCCCAGAGGATAACAGAAATGTTTGGGGATGTTCTCAAAGCATCCCTGAAGAGGCCAAACTTCCCTGCCAATTCATGAGAGTTCCTAGCCTGTGACTAACTAAAATAGCAAAGGTTCATTTCGGAAATGCTTGGAACACATCGCAAGACTGCATTGGGAACACACGTGGTGAAGGCGAAGTATTGGAGAGAATGCACTTATCTTCAAATAATTCATCTATCTGACCCTTCAAACACCACCTGCCTTGCATGTGGCAGAGTCTGCAAATCAGATAATAGACTTGTCAAGCATCTCAGAACTTATCAAACCAAATAGGAAGCAAGCGATCCTCAAACCCAAGGGAATGCCTAAGAAGAACAACATTGGTCTGCTTGTACAATATAATGTGAGGATGTCGACGTTGGACTGGGGTAAATAGAATAAGAAGTCTCACAACACCAGGTTAAAGTCCAACAGGTTTATTTGATAGCAAAATCCATTAGCTTTCAGAGTGCTGCTCCTTTGTCAGGCAAGTGGGAGTTCTATTCACAAACAGGTCATATAAAGACACAAACTCAATTTACAAAATAATGACTATTGTTCCCTTTGACAAATTGAGTTTGTGTCTTTATATGCCCTGTTTGTGAATCGAGCTCCCACTCACCTGACAAAGGAGCAGCGCTCCGAAAGCTAGTACATTTTGTTATCAAATAAACCTGATGTTGTGAGACTTCTTACTGTGTGCAATATTATTACCAGGGAGTAAGCAGTAGTACACCTTTGTAATCTGACCTGGACAATTGTGACTTTCACTCATATACTGTTTCATTAAACCCCATTATCTCCTTTCATGGGACATTATTCAGCCAGATAATGTAGACTGGAGTTACACGTATGCATGGCAGATTCCTTTCTCTGCTGTATTTTCAACTGTGGTCAGTGGTTTTCCCTTGATGTTAGCTCAAATTTATTGTATTTAGTGAATTCAGTGGCTTTTCAGTTATTGTGAAGTTTGAATTTAACTTCTGGGCTCTTCATCCACTGCACTGTTGTACTAATGAAACTGACCATGATTTATAATTTTATAGTTTCTTTTATCTGATCTAATTTACATCTAAAATTTAACTGTTAGTCCATTATCTATGCTTTATGAATCACTTCCTGGAAATAAATGAAGGAATTTTTTAAAAACTTCAACGTAATTTAGCTATACAATAAGCACACATGTGATCTATGTGGAGTTGAGTGAATTTCAGCAGGAATTCTTTCATATATCCACCGTAACATTGCCTACATCTTTTTGAGATTGACCTCTTGTTGAAGTTGTGGTGAGAGACCAGAATAACTTCCATCCCTCAGTCTTCTATTATGTTTAAGATTCAGATAAATTGATCATACACTGTGAAATAATTAAACTAATTATCAGATCATTGTTATTGAACAGTCTTTAATTTTTGTGGGGCTGTAAATTGTTTTCTTAGTCAATTCTATATAAATACATTTATTCTATATAATGTTTATGTGTTCGGTTTTGTGAATTCAATTTTTAAACCAAATGGTGCCCTTTTGAAATCATTTGCCTTTAATACCGTCCTTCCCCCTTTTCCCTATTTCTTAGGTGAAAGAAAGTAATGAAGTTGTCCTTGCAGGGGCATATGTCATTCTGGAGGACACTGTACGTAAACCCAAAGCTAATGACACTGGAATGGTAAGGCTGAACTACTTGGACAAAAATCACTCCCTTTAAAATGATACAGAATTTTTTTTTTAATTATTATTTTGGGATAGTATTGACTTGTGAATTATAGACACAGATATCATAGACTGGAATCATTGAATCCATGCAGTGCAGAAGCAGATCATTCAGCTCATCATGCCTGCACCGACAAAATCTCATCCAGGCCCTATCCCCATAACACCACATATTTACCCTACTGGTCTTCCGACGCTCAGGGGAAATTTTGCATGGCCACTTAACCTAACCTGCACATCTTTGGACTCTGGGAGGAAACTGGAGCACCCAGAGGAAACACATGCAGACACAGGGAGAACATGCTAATTCCATACAGATAGTCACCCGAGGCCAGAGTTGATCCCGAGTTCAAACTTCTCTGGCGCTGTGTTGGCAGCAGTGTTAACCACTGTGACACCGTGCCACCCATATCACATAATGTTACAAGAGATAAATGAACATCCAAAGTTAAAGCTCATGTACAGCATACTAGTTATATATCTTGAAAGTTTAAGTTGAAAAACTGCTTTACCTGAGCTACCATCAATTATTAACAGTATGGGAGTTATTTCAGGTCAGTTGAAGCAAAAGTTGAAACAATTGACTATTCTTTTTTCTTTAATCTGTTTTTGAAAAGCTAAGCCTCATATATTAAGTGAAATATATATGTCCTAGATTTTCTAGTGCTAGTTCTTGCTCCTGCCCATAAAACATTGGCAGTGCATGTCAGAATATGGCTATTCCCAATAATACCTAAATGGACCCTCAGCTGCTCTTAGATAAAACATTCTGAACCGGGGTTTCTGGAATTGTACTTAAAAGATTATTTTGGGCATTTCACTGTGACAAGAGGAAAAGGAAGAGTAGCAGTTGCAGAAGCTGTGCAAACTAATGGAAATATACTTGTAGTACTCTGCCTTCTAAATATTGTACTCAGGCCCAAGACATCATAATTGCGTAATGTGACTGAACTTCCCCGAGGAGTTTGTAGCAGTTTTGTCATTGCCTTCTTTTAAAGTTAAAGTTTATTTATTAGACGCAAGTAAGACTTACATTAACACTGCAATGAAGTTACTGTGGAAATTCCCCTAGTTGCCATAGTCCGGCACTTGTTCGGGTCAATGCACCTAACCAGCGCGTCATTCAGACTGTGGACTGCAACAAGCTGTGAGACCAAATTCCACAGCATTACTTCTTGCAGTCAAAGTCACTGCAGGCCTGAACCTCTGCCTATTGATCTTTCCAGGCTATAGTAACTGAGGATGTCAGTTGCTTGAATCTGTGGTCCATTCTTGCATTACAATTGTTGCGCTTGCTTGAGCCCAAGATCCATCTGATACAATTTTCAGTTGGCTGACAAAGAAAACCCATCATATGTGCTTGAAGGTTGAAGGCTGTTTATTTATGCAAATAGGGTTTCTAAAGCAGTTGTAGAATCCTGTTTACAATTCCTAAGTGCAAGTGTTGGAGTGTACACTGCATGCAGCCATCCTTTTGTATCAGATGGAGGAGTCCAGGAAAAGGATAGAATCAGAAATTGGCTAAATATTTCATGCAGTGGGTGAGGGTAGATTTGGAACATAATATTCTATTACTCTTCAGAAAAACAAGAATATTTAAGAACTATGTAATTTTTTTTGGCAACACCTTTTATCCAGAAGATGTTAAAAGAGAAGTTGACCACTGGTCATGGTAATGCTAAGTTCTGCCTATTGTCTGCTGCTATTTTGTTTTGATGTGCAGATAGTAGCCCTATACAGATCAGTACCTCACCCTAAAATAGGTCTGATGTTATTTCTAGTGCACCTGTCTATATTTTGCATTGAACTGGAGTTGATTCCCCCTGCTGGATGGTGGAGGAGGATTGAGGGATGTGTTGGATCATAACATTACAGACTGTGTTGGCAAACAATTCTGCCTATGCAGATTTCCTAGTGCCTTACTTTAGGGTACTAGTTTTTTTTTTCAGTTTGCCTGCTTATCAAGTTGATAACATCATAATGGAAGTGCTTGCTGTGAGGATGAAATTTTATTTTCACAAAGACTGCTGCCCATTGCTCTCATGACAAATATGTCTCCAATTGGTAGGTTGACTAGGTTGAATTGGTTGCCTGTCATCTTAGTTTTACCATCAGATGGATTTCATTTAGGCAGCTGTATCCAAAACTGTCAGTAGCTGTGCTGTGGATCAACTTTTAGACATGGAGGTTCCTACCACTTAATTTTTTTTAGTGAAGTTCAATAAGGAAGACGACTGACATTTCAGTTGATGGTGTGGTTGAAGAATGGTGATATGCACAAGCTTTCCTTGACTTAATTTGTTTGAAGCCAAATTAATACCAATGATTAGAGAGAAGTCATGTAGCAATTTGTAGTGATATATAATTCCCAGGATCTTTCTTCCTCATCACAAGTTTCTGTCCAATTTAAATATTAATTAAAGCATGCATTGCCATTGTTCAATGGAGTACTGATTATTAAATTTGGGGAATAAATCAAAACACAACATAAGGAGAAATGTGAAAATATTCAACCACCATATTTTGTGTTTTTGTGTAACAAAGTACTTGACATTCACATTGAGGAACTGATCTAATATTGTAAAATAGTAAGACTGCTTTTGCTACTAGTTTCAACTATTGTTTATACTTTGTGAAAAGTATATGTCCAAAAAAAATGAATTTTCTAAATGCTAGAATGTCATTTGAATAATCATAAAAAACGTAGCTGCCAAACTTGAGACTGGCAGTGCAGTTCTGGCGACATTATTTATAGGGAAAACCTTAGCCCTTTTCATACTGAATTAACCTGGAAAAGAAGTTTGATTCTTTTCCCTCCAAATAAATTTGGTCGGCTGTTCTGTACTTTTATTAGTTCAAAATTTTTAATACAAGAGAACATATTCATTCAAGATTCAACAGCCTTTGTTTGCAGACTATGACCTTGTTTCTCTGTTCCCTAAATTTACAATATTGTCTATTAGTTAAAAGGCTTTTCTTTTTGCAAATGATATATGATGAGAAGTTTAAATATTATTAAATGTAAATAATATTGCACAGTACATTAAAATTTCCTTTACAGATTTATTTTCTTGACCAATATAGTGAAGTTGTTGTGAGTGAAAAGTTATGCCTTTTGAGAAATCACTCATTTTGAATGCAAAATTACTATAATTAATGTTATTTTTCTTCAGAAAGGACAGCTTCAAAGTGACCTTGTGTTTGCAGAAATTAGTCGCCGCATTAAAAATACTGGCATCGAGCTGGTGAAAAAGGTGAATGCAATCTTCCAATGGAATATCACTAAAGATGGGAGCACTGCAGCTCAGTGGAGTAAGTCAATTTCCAAAATGATTCTTCTCTGTGACAAAAGTCTCCCAATCCAATATTCCTTGGCAGGGGGATTGCGCGTCATATAGCCAAGAGTCCAACAGTGTGTGTTGACAAAGATAAGGCGGTAGATATACTAGGATTTCCAAAAGACCCACAGTATAATTTGGTAGAGCATGTGGATTCAGGAGACATGTAGCAGAATAGTTAGGTTGCTGGCTGCAAGACAGAAAGCACGCAATAGGGGTAAAAGGTAGTTTTCAGATTGGCAGAGGTGGGGGGGTGAGGTCCAACAAGGATTAATGCTAGGGCTACTATTGTTAACAGTTTATATTAATTTTTCAGTTTGAGCATAATGCCTAATGGTGGGTGATGCAAGATGGGGTGTGTGGGATGCAGAATCCTAAGGAGTACTCGAACACCTTGCATGCAAGTCTTAACCAACTTGAAGAATAGGCATATAATTGGGAAATCAACTTCAACACAGATAACTGTTAGATATTTTGGAGAGGATTACCGTTAACTCAAAGATGAGATGGGGAATCACTTTTGGAACTTCAGATAAGTTTTTGCCCACTGCGATTGTCCAGAAGCACTAAGTTACCCAAGGTACATGATTTAATTTGCTAGCTTCGGATGGGTCCTCCAGGTTTGAAGAAATAAATCCTCTCTTCTGCATTTTAAAGATGAAGATGGATGCCCACATGGTAATCACCACAACCCCCCAACCCCCAACCTCCCCTCCACACACACCAATCCCTAATCTAACTGCGGTAGGGAATTAAAAGGTCTGGTAGAGTACAAGTGCAGTAAGAAGTCTCACAACACCAGCTTGAATGGACAAATCAGTAACAATTAGTGACACTTTAATAAAGACAAAAAAAAAACCAAGTACCATGGTTTGTAGAAGAATGGAATTGAATAGTTGAGAAGTTATGCTAAATGTCTGTTGAACTTTGGTTTAACCATATTTGGAGTACTGTGTGAAGTTCTGGCTTCCATATTATGAAAAGGACATGGAGACATCGGAACAGTGCTGAAGAGGTTCTCAGGAATGGTACAAGAATTATGAGGTTATACCTGACTGGGAAGGATGAACAGATTGGGTCTCTCTTTGCTCCCCATTGAAAAGAGTAAGCTTGAGGTTTTGATAAAGATGGCAGAATGTTTCCACTTGTGGCGAAGAGGAAAAACTAAAGACTGTCAATATAAGTTGGTCACCAAATAATTAAATTGGTAATTCAGAAGAAACTGCTTCACCCATTGAGTGGTGAAAAGATGCATCTCACTACCACCGGGAATAATTAGGTGAATAACATGGATGCATTTAGGGTCAGGGTTAGATATGAGAGAAAGGGATTGAGGGTAATGATGTTGATTGGGTGAAGGAGGATGGGAGAAATCTTGACTGAAGCACAAATGCCAGCATAGATGGCTAGAGTAGCTCTTTCTTTGCTCTATGTTCTGTTTAATTGTCTGCTATATAGATAAGTCATGACTTATAAACTGGAGCTTGAGTGACAAACAAAAAGTAATTCCTTGTCAGAAAGTTTGTAATTTGGAGAAATCTTATTAGTTCAGTGGTATCCCTCAGTACAGTAATAGTAGAATTTACAGTGCTTGAAATCTGCGTTTAGATTCAGTTTGAAACAACTATGATCTCAAACTAGATGATGTCTGGAAAGCTTTTTTCTATTTCTGGTATCCAAATAAAGGTGTTAATTCTCAATCACTATTTTAAATAGATCAATGTCTAAGGAGCACAAGTTGTACTGAATCACCTTGGGGATAAAAATCTCCTGCTGTATGGCTGCAAAACAAACTGAAAGTTAGTAAATTGGCTGCCTGTTGTACAACCTGAATAGTTTTCCTTTCCATTAACTTGAATGAGTGAGTTTCCAAACTTCAGCTATTTATTCAGCACCTCATCAGAGCTGAATTTCCCCCTACTATGACACAGGAGGTTATTGATACTGAAGTCAAGTGCCTGTTTCTTTAGTGAAACGGGCAGCATGGTAACACAGCGGTTAGCACTACTGCCTCAGTGCTCCAGGGACTTGGGTTCGATTCCCAGTTTGGGTCACTGTCTGTGTGGAGTTTGCACATTCTTCTTGTGTCTGCGTGGGTTTCTTCTGGGTGCTCTGGTTTCCTCCCACAGTCCAAAGATGTGCAGGTTAGGTTGATGGGCCGTGCTAAAATTGCCCCTTAGTGTCCTGGGATGCGTAGGTTAGAGGGATTGGCGGGTAAATGTGTAGGGATATGGGGGTAGGGCCTGGGTGGGATTGTGGTTGGTGCAGACTCAATGGGCCGAAGGGCCTCTTTCTGTACTGTAGGGTTCTATGGAAATTGATGTGTGTGCTCTGATTAAAAATAGTGAACAAGAAAGCTTTTTTATGGTTTCTTCTGTTTTCTCCATCTATGACCTATATTGATAATCCAGTATTAACATTTAACATATAGATGTTTAGGAATAGCTTGAAACTACACCTGATTTCTTAACCAAAGATTTGTGGAAAAGCCAAGTTTTTTTTTAAGTGGCTGATTGCAGAAGAATTGATCTGTGATAGACTAAGTAGGATTTATAAAATATTATAGTAGTTTTGGTTTTGCTTTAACATGGATGCTGACTGTATTTCATAATTGAAACATGGAATAGATTTCTAAATGTTTACCTTAATGCTCATTATGACAGCACATGAGTTTTTTTTCTGTTGGAGAAGGGTTTACAGTCTGTTAGTCGGTAGATTGAAAGATTACAAAGTTGCTTTTCTAACAACCCTCAGCTATGTTGTAAAATTTTTGATGTATGCACTATTAAAATCACTCATGTTATTGGACATTTAAGCCACAGAGGTAGTGATTTGAATATTATTTTGCTAATTGAAGAATTCCCAGCTTGTTGCCTTTAACAGACTCATAGCAATACCAGAGGTTTAGTTAAACTCAGCAATATTAAATTGGCACATGCAAATTAAAGAAAATCTCATGGGATAGACTTCAGGCATATGGAAATAGCTATCTTTGTAAAATTTGAACCAAATTAAGCCTTATCCTTTGACTCAAAAATCCATTTTTATTTTAATAGTTGATTTAGATATTATCATTTTGCCACAATTTTATTAATTCCCAGGGCTGGCAAAGTATTGGTTATTCTCATTACTTCCAGGCAGTGCTCTATCTGATACTGAATGTGCTGTTCAGTTGCAGTCATACTTGCAAATGCAAGATTTGTTGCCTTTTTCCTTTCCCTGTGGCACCGGTGAGTTGTAAAAATTGACAGCTATAGAGATAATTTGAGCCCTTTTAGCTTATTACTGTCCTATATGACAAGTGTAGCCTAAGCATCTTTACTTAATGTCCTTCAGCCTAAGGAAAGTAAAAATGGCAGGTTCAGGATTTTAAATTTTCAATCTGTTAAGGCAGAAAGAATGCACCATAAATTCCAGCCTACCTAATCTGTTCTAGCCATGGTTAGAGAGTTTGGAACACAAAAATATCCTTTTAGGTTCAAAAATTATGCTTTTACACTTGGCAGAGAAAATATTTTCTTCAAACATTGACTGACTGGTTTGGAATATTTTGGAACGGTCGAATTTTTCTAAATGTAAAATAGTCTAAGCCAAAAAGAACTTCTCACTGAGTTCCTTTTATTTGTATCATCTTCCGTCTGTCCAACAACCAAACACATTGGTTTTAATTTTATCATATAGCTGATTATATTAGACATACTTTCTTTCAAATAATGTTTTGTTGATATCTTAGGTACCTTAATGAAGCAGAATGATAGAGGCCTATTTGCAGCAATCATCAAATTTGACTTATGTTCTTATAGTTGGAATGGGCCCTTTATCTGTTCTTTTCTGTACAAATAGAAGTGATAGAAGAGCATGTATAAGCACAAAATATATTAGAAAATATTAGGCATGGATTCCAGAAGCTAAATCATGCTTCACTAACTCTCATAGAAGTTGAACAGGTAAATAGAGTAGACAGAGGTCATGCAGTAGGCGTCATATGCTTGGACTTTAATAAAACTTCAGTAAGTCTACCACATGGTAGGCTCCTGACAAAGGTTATCACGTGTATAGTCAGGGTAAACAGTTGAATGAATAATACATTGGTTAAAAAATAGGCTAAATGGAAAGCTAAATTGTAGTTACTTGGTTTGGAGGAAGTTGGAAAGTAATATTTCACAAGGATCAGGACTGGGACAAGTTCTTTATAAATTACATCAATGATTTGGATTTGAGGGAAATAACTCAATCAACATTTGGAGCTGATAAATTAAGGAAACATTCAATGTCATACAACAAAATACTAAAAACTTGCAGAGTATGATCAATTAATCTTTATCCGCATTTCTAATTAAAGTTGTAAAATTTGGTCCTTAGATATGCATAGAATTGCTTATTTGCTCTGCAGTCCCACCACATCCAGTTTGGATGGTGGTGGACAATTGAACAACTACCAGGAGGAGGAGACACCATACGGAGGAGGCTCCTCACGCATCCCCATTCTCACTGATGGGAGAAGTACCCACATATCAGTGCAAAAGACAAGGCTGAAGAATTTGCAGCCAACACCAGCCAGAAGTGTTGAATGGATAATTGTAAATGTGGCTTGGAAGGGAACTCCTGATTTGGAATTATTGCTGTTCCTTCACTGCCGCTGAATCAAAATCCTGGAACTCCTTTTCTAACATCACTGAATGTACCTACATCAGATGCATTGCAGTGGTTTGGGGAAGCCAGCTCACCACCAACTTCTTGAGGGCAATTAGGATGGGCAATAAATGCTAGCCTAGCCATCAAGACAGCCACATTGCAATTTTTCTTTATTTTATGCAATAATCAAGTAAAATGCTCCATGAAATGGTGATCATATTATCCTTATTGTAAATTGGGTTTGAAATATTTTCCCCTCGGAAAATAGATTTTATGTCTGCAATAGAAACAAAAATAACTGAACGTTGTCCCCTATTTTAAGAAAACAGACATCAAGAGGTGATTTAAATACTTTGATGAAATCTCTCACTGTGGCAAAAACAGTTTTGCATAATTCTAGCAGGTTACTTGTATATAATTGTGTAGATTTAATCTGCATATGCTCTTCCCTTACAAAATCATCAGTGAAACATGAACGCAGATTTGACAATATTAAGCAGAGTTTATCCTAATAGTTTTTGCATGTCCTTTAGCCATTGACCTGAAGAATGGTTCTGGAGAACTGTACAAGGGAGCAGCACGACATCCGGCTGATACTACCTTTACAGTGTCTGATGAAGATTTCATACAAATTGTATCAGGAAAACTTAATCCACAGAAGGTAAATAAATCTTGCAAATATAAATTCTAATAAATAGTACGACACTTTAAATGTTCGAGATATCTTGAACCTACATCATTTCAACATGACACTGATTTTTTTTTTCCCTTTCCCTCTGTACAACACAACTTTATAACTCCAGCATGGTCATATTATGGTGCTCACTACAAATTGGAGGAGATGAATTGCACTGACACAAATTTTGAAGGCATGTTGACATTTAAGTTCCCAGCATTTTTTAAACCTACTGGATGCTGTTAGAAATGGCACCAAATAGACTGTAGCCCTTCTGTGTCAAAGAATAAAAATCTTTTCTTACCTGAGCTGAATGAAAGTCTCTGGTGAAGCCTTTAAAGTTGTTCAGTCTGAAGGGACAGCTCCTACAATATCTAATCTTCAGTCTGCTTCAGTGGAGGAATTCTTGGAAAGTGTCATTTGGAAGCTGTTTGACTTTTTTTTCCATCATTTATATTCTATCTGAATGTTGGTGCTGCTGAGATTCTATCAAACTTCAGGCTGACTGTATGGCCTTTGTAGTGCAAGAAAATCTAAAATATTACAGTATCTTTTTACATTTTAAATTAAAGAATATGTGGATTTTTACCATATAGTGCCCATTTTGGATTTTATTCAAAAATTGCTAGTCTCTAGTGCAGTCGCTGTAATAAGACATTTTAAGGGTGTCAAAATATTTCTGAATCTGAGATGTTTGTTTTGATATTTGCCATTTTCTAGTCTGCACTCAAACGTCCAAGATTAACTTGCTTGAAAAGCCAGTTTCTGTATTCTTAAAATGGAAGCAAAATGCTACAGATTGTCCAAGTATCATTAAGATAATAAAGACAAACTAAATTGCAGACACTTATTCATCTGTGCGATAATGTTACTGCGAAAATATTTGCAATATATTGCATCAATGTCATTAAGAGAAAAATGTTTAATAAGGATCTTGTGTCCATTCAGTCAGCAAATTATGGCTAGAATTCTCCGGCCATTCACATCAGTGGGATTCTCCAGTCCCGCCAGCTGTGCACCTCCACCCCCCGGGTTTCCAGCTGGCGTGGAGTGATGTCATTTGGAATTCCCTTTGACAGTGGCGGGACCAGAAAACCCCGTTACTAGCAAACAATGCATTACCTCCCGCTGGTGGGAAATACGCGGCTAGGAGGTCGGAGAATCTCACCCCATATATTTCCACTGATTTTTAGATTTCATAAGCTGTTCCAAGATATTAGTCAGACTGTATTCATGCAACAACTCTTATTTGATATCATTGGGTTGAGTTGTTTCACAAAATGACAGTGAAACTATCAAAGCACGCACTACAACGTAGGAATCATAGAAACCATCAGTACAGAAAGAGGCCATTCAGTCCATCGAGTCTGCACCAACCATAATCCCACCCCAAACGCTGAAAATGCTGGAAAATCTCAGCACCTATGGGGAGAGAATAGAGCCAGTGTTTCCAGTGTGGATGAGTCTTCATCAGAGCTCTGACAAAGGGTCATCTAGACTCAAAACGTTGGCTCAAGTTCTGTCCCCAGAGATGGTGTCAAACTTGCTGAGATTTTCCAGCATTTTCTGTTTTTGTTTCTGATCCCAGCATCTGCAGTACTTTGTTTTTATCAAAGCACTTACTACATTGCATAGTCCCATTTTCAAAACTTAACAGAAGGCTGAGCCTGGAACAAAGGATTGCTAAATTGATTCATGATCAAATTCTGCATATTCCTGTCACCTTCATATGTGAAATAAATTTAGTATTTAAATTTTTATACCTTTAATTCGAAGTCCTATTTCAAAACTTGTTGGACATGAATTAATGGATAATGGTCTTAAAGTAATTAAAGACTCATTAAATACCTCAGAATAACTAAATCAAAACTGACATTAGAAGGCGAAGGATGATGGCAATGTGTTGGTAATTTATTTGCTATTTTTTTTCTTCCTTTTCTTTAGTATTTTTAAAATAATTTAATCCCTGTTGGGTCACATTTCAATGAGTGCTGATTGTTTTCTGATGTCTGACCCTAATGATGAAATGCTTGGCTAATTAGTGAGTATTGACATCTTAAGGTGGAGAGAGAGAGAGACTCTGAATCCAAACCTGTCTTTGCCCAAAAGCATTTTCCAGCAAGTATCAGTAAATAAGAATTAGGAGCAGAACCTTTGGCTGAGTTTATTTTCCTCTATGCCAGGAACATGCCATCCAACTGTTGGCTCCTATTGTCATCTCAATTAAGAAAAGTGTATAACAGTAATGTCCAGATTTGGTCTTGCTTGTGGGACTTTAGAAATATTGTTCATTTTATTTAATTCAAAGCGAGTTAGTGTCTCGTATATTATGTATAACTTGGATCATTAGAAAGCTTGTAATACAGTAAAACATGAAAGATTAATTTTCCTGCAACTAATTGAAGTTGATACTAAATTAGTTACTTTGGGGTTATTGAAATATTTACTTAGAACAACAAGCAACAGTTGAAGTTAAAATGGACAAAGATCAGTGGAGAGATAAGACAGGGATATGTATTGTTACTCAACCGTGCCAATTTATAATCTGAATTCGTTATGGGTCATCTTAGAATTTGGGTTCAAGAATAATGTAAAGCTGATAATGACTCAAATTATGGTGATTCTGTACCAGTTGCTGATGTACAAGAAATTTCAAGGTGCTTGAGAAGGTAATAGATAAGAACAAAACACTGCTGATGCTAGAACGCTAATAAAATCAGAAAATGTTGAAAACCTTGAAAAATCAGGTAGGTTTAACTATAGAATTGAATAGATTCTGTAGAGATAGTTAACTGACCTCGAGTGAACAAGATAAGAAATGAAGTATGCATTTAAATTTTTTTCTTGGGTAACCTAGAAAACTCAGCAAAGAGAGGTGTTTTGAAAAGTGCATACTCTTCAAATAACGTTGGCTTTTTAACTTCTACCGGAATCATGGTAGAAGTTAAAAGAAGTTATGTGGATTGGCCCTTGGTTTTCCATTTCATCTGAAGGAGGGAAATCCTAAATATGGGACTCACTCAGTGTTGCGCAGGAGTGTTGACCTAGATTCTATGGCCAAGTCTTGTTGCCCTGCTGAACCACAGCTTTCATCCAAACAAAAGTAGTGATGCATGGTTGGAGTATCAGTAATAGTTGCTGGCTTTATGGTATTCTTACTGCTGTCTAAAAGCAACAGACAGAAAATCTTGAGCTGGAACTAGGAGAAAGTGTTTGTCTGTTTGGAGGCTTGAAATTTCCATCTCGGATCTGCTGGAGGTGACGCAATTGAAGTAGGTGAGACTAGCAGACACCTCAGGAAATAAGAACATAAAAGAACATAAGAAATAGGAGCAGGAGTAGGCCATCTAGCCCTTCAAGCCTGCCCTGCCATTTAATAAGATCATGGCTGATCTGAAGTGGATCAGTTCCACTTTCCTGCTTTCTCCCCATAACCCTTAATTCCCCTGTCTATCAGAAACCCATCTACCCGTGACTTAAATATATTCAACGAGGTAGCCCCCACCACTTAAATGGGCAGAGAATTCCAGAGATTCACCACCCTTTGAGTGAAGAAGTTCTTCCTCAACTCTGATCTAAACTGCCCCCCCCCCCCCTCTTTATCTTGAGGCTATGCCCTCTAATCCGGCTATCCTTTCTAAGTCCTTTCTAAGCGGGAAGAATCTCTCTACCTCTACGTTATCTATCCCCTTCATTATCTTATATGTCTCTATAAGATCACCCCTCAGCCTCCTAAACTCCAACGAGTACAGACCCATTCTATCCAGTCTCTCTTCATAGGCTAACCCCCTCATCTCCGGTATCAGCCGAGTGAACCTTCTCTGCACTCCCTCCAAGGCCAGTATATCCTTCCGCAAGTGCAGTGACCAAAACTGCACACAGTACTCCAGCTGCAGCCTCACCAGTACCCTGTACGGTTGCAGCAAGACCTCCCTGATTTTATATTCTATCCCCCTCGCTATAAAGGCCAACATTCCATTTGCCGCCTTGATCACCTGCTGCACTTGCAGACTGGGTTTTTGCGATTCGTGCACAAGGACCCGCAGGTCCCTCTGCACTGTAGCATGCTGCAGCTTTTCGCCTTTTAAATAATAATCCCTCCTACTATTATTTCTACCAAAGTGGATAACCTCGCACTTGCTAACATTGTACTCCATCTGCCAGGTCCTCACCCACTCGCTCAGCCTATCCAGATCTCTCTGCAGACTTTCCACACCTTCCATGCAATTTGCTTTTCCACTCATCTTCGTGTCATCAGCAAATTTCGTCACCCTACATTCAGCCCCCTCCTCCGGATCATCTATGTAAATGGTAAACAGTTGTGACCCCAGCACTGATCCCTGCAGCACTTCACTGGTCACCAGCTGCCAACCAGAATAGCACCCATTGATTCCAACTCTCTGCTTCCTATTAAACAGCCAACCCTCTATCCACGCTAATACCTTACCCCCAACTCCGTGCACCCTAACCTTCTGCAGCAACCTTTTGTGAGGCACCTTATCAAACGCCTTTTGGAAATCTAAAAACACCACTTCCACCGGTTCCCCTCTGTCTACCGCGCTAGTCACATCCTCATAGAAATCCAATAAATTCGTTAAACGTGACTTCCCCTTAACAAATCCGTGCTGCATCTGCTTGATCAAACCATTCTTTTCTAGGTGCCTCGCTATTTCTTCTTTGATGACGGATTCTAGCATTTTTCCAACTGCAGACGTTAAACTAACCGGCCTATAATTCCCTGCCTTTTGTTTGCTGCCTTTTGTTTGCTACCTTTTTTAAATAGCGGCGTAACATTAGCCGTTTTCCAATTTCCGGCACTTCCCCGGAGTCCAGCGAATTTTGATATATAATTACTAAAGCATCCGCTATCACCTGTGCCACTTTTTTCAGAACCCTGGGATGCATTCCATCTGGTCCCGGGGACTTGTCTACCTTCAGTCCCGTTAGTCTATCAAGCACTACCTCTCTAGTGACAGTAATCACATTAAGGCCCTCATCTCCTACCATCCTTCTATCTTTAATATCCAGCAAACTATTCGTGTCCTCCTCCGTGAAGACCGAGGCAAAAAACTTATGTAAAGCCTCAGCCATTTCCTCATCGCCCACCGCTAAATCTCCCCCCTCATCCTCCAAGGGTCCAACATTCACTGTAGCCAGTCTCCTTTATATATTTGTAAAAACTTTTACTGTCATTTTTTATATTTAGAGCTAGTTTAGCTTCATACTCTGTCTTTCCTTTCTTTATCTCCTTCTTAGTCATTCTTTGTTGATTTTTAAATCTTTCCCAATCTTCTAATCGCCCACTATTTTTAGCCGCTATGAGATGGAAGATACTTTATATCAATTCTGTGAAATGCTTTTGCCTGTTCCAGACAGCAGTGTTCCTTTCCCCATCAACAGGAGACCATGAGAAGTGTTGGTGAAGCACAGAAGGAGTAGAGACCTCATATTGTGGATCCCATTGCTTTTTTGCATGAGAGAAAAGGCAAAATTGGAGTGCAAAACAAGAGAATCAGCTCGTGTGTTTCTCTCTGTTATCTTGCATAATTTGAATCATACTTGATTTATCTTTTTTTTTTACAGGCTTTCTTTGCACAGAAGCTAAAGGTTGCGGGGAACATCATGCTCAGCCAGAAACTTGAAATGATCCTTAAAGATTATGCAAAATTATGAGGGAATAATATGATCAGCACTTGAATACATGAATCCTACTCTTGAATCGTCTAAAAAGCGTAAAAACAGTCATAAAATTTACTACTGTTTAGAAAATAGCAATATTATATGATTTCTTAAATTTTGTTCAATGTACATTTAACTATAAAATAATCTTAATGACAAACTACCTTTTCATATTTAATGTGCAAGTTAATCACTATGAATCTCCATCTTCATTTCAGTACCTTTTGCTTTGCCTTGGGAAATTTCAGATTATAACCTTTAGACCACAGTAGATGGGCTGTCTACTCTTTTGTCAATGTGTGTGACTGTAATTGGCCTGCTTTTTTTAATAATGATTGCGTTGTCCACAATATCCGGAACAAAGACTGGTCAGTTCGCTGTACTGGAATCATTTAGATCTACGTACCCTGAAGAACACTGCAACTTTTAAGGAATGGAAAAAAATGCAGTTTTGATGTCTGTGTCCTATCCTTCCAGTTAGCAGTTTTAATTCTCTTTGAATTTAATTTCTCTTTGAATTTAATTTCTCTTTGAATTTAATTTCTCTTTGAATTTAATTTCTCTTTGAAATTCATGGAAAATTATGGATGTTATATAAAATGCATTTAAAAATGCCCAGTCTTTACTCTGCTGGTCTTAACATGTTAGAAACAGCAGATTTATGGTAAGATCTGTGGATAGTTGGGTGTTTTGTTAACATGAATGTGCTAATTGAAAACTGCCTATAATAAATTCGTTTGGAAGAGATGAAATGTTCCAGGCTAAATAAAGAACTCACGTCAAGAATTGATTGTAGTTGTTTAATGGAGAGACCTGATGTGGAAATCTTCTCAACTTCATGACTGATGATCCAGTGAATAGCGTAATGCATGTGAACATATCCAGTTAATTGTCAGCATGGTTTCTATTTATACCTTATGGATAAATATAAAAGGAGTATTTATTTTCATCATGAGAATGGGCCACAACATAGGAAAAAAGTGGAAGAAATGACGACAGACCAAAACCGCATGTCATTATAACACTGAATCTTTCCTTTGGAGAACTAAAAGAAAACAGTTATCTCAGGTGCGTTCTATGAGCAGGGAAGCAGAGAGAGTAACCCAGCTTTAAATCAACAGTTTGCATCTTCCTACCCAGCAATTTCCCAGACTAGCTACCATGAATACTATAACAGGACAGTAGTTTGGTGCACTGTGGAGCCACTCTCCCACAATGGTGCCACAGCAATAACGTAGGTTTTTAAAGCCATGAAACATTAGCCATATGTATCACAGAAGAGGGATGCATCAAATCACTGTCTCTTGCTGGTTGTTCCTAAAGCCAGTTCTGCTGCACTGTTCCAGTCCTGCATTTCTGCATCAAATATTTATCTTTTTCTTTATAAAACGCAATGGTTTCAGTCTTAATCATGCAATATATTTCATGGCCCCAAATGCCTTTGCCCAAAGAAATTTACTTAACCTTTTACCTATTCAGTCGTCTCCTCATTGCTAATCCTTTTGAAAATGAGTTTTGTCTCAGTCTACAGTGTGCATCCCACCTAATGCAATTGAATTTCTGGATCATAAAGTTTTAAATTTAAGTGACTAATTGGATGATTACCCATGCATGGGATTGGTGGCAGGAGCTCAAGATCTGGCAAAACCTGGAGATCATGAATCTTGGTTTAAAAAAAAGGTACACAGCTTTCAACGGTATAACAATCTTAGTAGTACCCAGAGCTGCAAGAAGAAATATGTTGAAGACTCCAGAGAAGATGTCGTAGCTTTGACATCTTCGGAGAAGCTACAACATCTTCTCTGGAGTCTTCAACATATCATTGATGAAGGGGAACATCTCGGCAGGGCCATCCCCACACCCCCCACTTCTTACCTTCAGACAACCACGCAACCTCAAACAGACCATTGTTCGCAGCAAACTACCCAGCCTTCAGGGGAACAGTGACCACAATACCACACAACCCTGCCACAGCAACCTCTGCAAGACATGCCGGATCATCGACATGGTTGACATCATCACACGTGAGAATACCATCCACGAGGTACACCATATATACTGTTGCAACTCGGCCAACGTTGTGTACCTGATACGTTGCAAGAAAGGATGTCCGGAAGCATGGTACATTGGGGAGACCATGCAGATGCTACGACAATGGATGAATGAACATCGCTCAACAATCACCAGGCAAGACTGTTCCCTTCCTCTTGGCGAACACTTCAGTGGTCACGGGCATTCGGCCTCTGACTTTTGGGTAAGCATTCTCCAAGGCGGCCTTCATGACACATGACAGCGCAGAGTCGCTGAGCAGAGACTGATAGCCAAGTTCCGCACACATGAGGACGGTCTCAACAGGGATCTTGGGTTCATGTCGCACTATCTGTAACCCCCGTGACTTGCCTGGGTTTGCAAAACCTCACTCACTGTACTGTCTAGAGAGAATACACATCTCTTTAACCTGTGATCAGTGCTCCTTCCACTCACATTGTCGGCCACTTTAAGACTTGAATAGCAGGTTAGGTGTAAAGATTCACATTCTAATCAGTAATCTGTAAACTGTGCTGCTGTATGCTCTGTCTGAGGCCAGAACTCTCCATTCACCTGACGAAGAGGTTAACCTCGAAAGTTTGTGAGTTTACTATCAAATAAATCGGTTGGTCTTAAACCTGGTGTTGTCAGACTTCTTACTGTGTTTACCCCAGTCCAACACCAGCATCTCCACGTCAAGGTCCCTCATGCCAGACTAGTACAGAAGGTGAAGTCACACAGGATCAGAGATGAGTTGGCAAGGTGAATACAGAACTGGCCCGGTCATAGGAAACAAAGGATAGCAGTGGAAGGGTGCATTTCTGAATGGAGGACTGTGACAAGTGGCACTCCTCGGGGATCAGCACTGGGACCTTTGCTGTTTGTAATATACATAAATGATTTAGAGGAAAATGTAACTGATTTGATTAATAAGTTTGCGGACGACACAAAGGTTGGTGGAATTGCGGATAGCGATGGGGACTGTCAGAGGATACAGCAGGATATAGATAGGTTGGAGACTTGGGTGGAGAGATGGCGGATGGAGTTTGATCTGGACAAATGTGAGGTAATGCATTTTGGAAGGCCTAATACAGATAGGAAATATACAGTAAATGGTAGAAACCTTAAGAGTATTGATAGGTAGAGGGATCTGAATGTCCAAGTATACAGATCACTAAAAGTGGCAATGCAGATGGAGAAGGTAGTCAAGAAGGCATACAGCCTTCATCAGCCGGGGCATTGAGTTTAAAAATGGGCAAGTCATGTTGCAGATTTACAGAATCTTAGGCCACGCTTGGAATAACTAGTGTTCAATTCTGGCCACCACACTACTAGAAGGATGTGAAGGCTTTGGAGAGAGTACAGAAAAGATTTACCAGGACGTTGCCTTGTATGGAAGGCATTAGCTATGAGGAGAGGTTGGAAAAACTTGGTTTGTTCTCACAGGAATAAGGTTGCAGGGCAACCTGATAGAAGTCTACAAGATTATGAGGGGCGTGGACAAAGTGGGTAGCCAGAAGCTTTTTCCCAGGGTAGAAGAGGCAATTACTAGGCGGCAAAGGTTTGAAAGAGATATATAAGGCAAGTTTTTTTAAACAGAAGGTGGTGGGAGCCTGGAACTTGCTGCCGGAGGAGGCAGTGGAAGCAAATACAATAGTGATTTTTCAGGGGCATCTTGACAAATGCACAAATAGGAAGGGAATAGACGGATATGGTCCCTGGAAAGGTAAGGGATTTTAGTTCAATTAGGCAGCATGTTCGGTGGAAGGTTGAAGGGTCTGTTCCTGTGCTGTAATGTTTTTGTTCTTATCTAGAATAATATTAATGTCATCTACCATGAAGACCAATGCAAAGTATTCCTTTAACTCTCTGCCATTTCCTGATTCCCAATTATTATTTCCCCAGTCTCATTCTTGAAGGCGATATGATCTAACATTACTTACAAGTTCTAAATCATTGGTTGATGGCATTTTAGAAGTAGGTATGAATTATCCGCTTAGATACTTGCATTTATCTTTTGACTCAATGGTAAAAGGATGAATTGAAATATATCTTTTGTTCTTCTTTGTGTAGCTCTAGATGTATTAATGATTGTAGCTTAGCTAAATGTGTAGATTCAGTCTTAAGAAGTTATTACCAGGCGTACTAAGATAAAGCTTATACACTGAGCTGAACCAGTAAATCGTCAGTATTTAAAACGCAGGCCTCCTGCATTTTTAATTATGACACCAATTGTCAAAGTGGTATATTTCTGCACCACCATTGTTTTGCAAGTTAAAATAGATGGACTGCTTTCTTATTCCTTTTATTCACTCTATCCTGAAGATTAAATCACTTAAAGTTAGGTTTGCATTATTGAAAATTATCGACAAAATTGTAGTGAATGGAGCACTTGGGTTGTAATTATATTAACAAGCAATGAATCCCTTAAGCATCGTGAAAAGATATTAATATATCTTTTTCAACATTTGTCCTACAGTAACAGAACAATGTTAGATATAATAAGAATATCTATATACTCAACATTTATATTGAACATTCAAATAATTTAAAGGTTCAGTTAATTCATGATTAAAGCAGATTAATTTGAAATGGATTTTTTTGCACTAACATAGGTAATTATCTTCACAGAATAGTCTTGCTTAAATATCAAACTGCAAAAATCAAATTTATAACTATGGGAATTCAGGTGCTACTGCTATTATTAACATTATAGAAAATAATGACCTTTGCTTTAACAAAAACTGCATAGTAATACGAGTTTTTAATTAGCAGCTCCCAATAACTTAATTTAATTTCATACCTGGCTATCCCAGTGAATGTTAAGTCTGATTCCAAGGTTTAAAATGATCATGATAAATTGATGCATTGTTGTATACATGTAGAGAATCCCAAAAACCTGAGGAATTAAAATAGATTGATGGAAAAATTAAGTTCCTTTCTGATAACGTACATTTTTTTGATTCTTTCATAGAACATGAGTGTTGCTACCAAGACTAGTATATGTTGCTCATCCATAATTGTCCTTGAAAGGTGCTGGTGAGCTGTTTCCTTGAATCGCTCTGCCACTGTACACCAATGCTGGAAGGAGCAAAAATTAAAAGTGGTGGATCGGGTGTTGAAAGAATGGGAATCTTTGTCCTGGATGGTGTCAAGCTTCTTCAGTGTTGTCGTGCTGCTTTGTCCAGGCAAGTGGAATGTTCCATCACACTCCTGACTTATGCTTTCTAGATGGTAGATAAGGGAGTCAGGAGTGAGTCACTCACCATAGAATACCCAGCCTCTGGTCTATTCTTGCAGCCAGTGTGTTTATAAGGCTGATCTAATAGGTTTCTGGTCAAGTATAATCACTGAAATGATATTCAGTGATTATAATGCCATTGAATGTCAAGGTGAGCTGCTTAAATTCTCTCTTGTCTGACACTTCTATGGTTTAAATGTTACTTGTCACTTATCATCCAGGCCTGAATGTTGTCCAGGTCTTGCTGAAGATAGACATAGACTATTACATTATTTGAGCAGTTGTGAATGTGTTGACTACAATCATCAATAAACATCCCCTTTTCTGACCTTGTAGTGGAAGGAAGGTCATTTATGAGGCAAATTAAGATGAATAATCCTGAGGAACTCTTGCAGAATTGCCCTGGGACTGAGATGATTGAGCTCCAAGAATCACAATCATCTCCCTTTGTGTTATGTATGACTTCAACCAATTAAGACTTTCTACCTTATTCCCATTGACTTAAATTTTGCCAGGGATGCTGCAGGCAGTCAGATACTATCTTGATGCCAAGGTGGTCATTCTCAACTCACCTCTTGAGTTCATCTCTTAGTCCACATGTTGACCAAGACTATAACATGGTCAGGAGGTGGGTGACCTGGGCTGAACCCAAACTGAACATTGATCAGCAGATTACTGTTGTCTATTGTTGTTAGATAGGACTGACAGTGAAACCTCCTATCACTTTGCTGATGACCCAAGCCATGTATGCCACAAGAGCAGTCTTCATTGTCTTCTTTCAGAGCAGAGAGTAGTAGAAAAAGCTGACTGTACAGTGGGTTTCCTTTTGACACATGGCGCCATCAACCCCATGCACATAACTTAGAGGGCAATGCAGCTTACTGACTTGCAACTCCAAAGTATCCCACTGGTTGAAAGTGGAGTTGGTGTGTGGCCAGGTCCTTGATGTTGGTAACAATTCCATTTCATTTCCACTGCATATTATTATTAAAGTTGTAAATTTACAAAGTCTGAAAGAAATGATTCAGCTCAAGTACTAAAGGCAGTGCATTCCTGGAATATGTTTGGAACAGTTTTCTGTAACTCAGGAGGAATTTGTTTGCATAAAACAAAAGTTTCTATTTTTGGCATTTTCTATCCACTTAGTGTCTACTTGTTATGGCACTGCAGAAATTTAACTGGAATTCACTGGGACAGGCAAGTGTCATCTGTGTGGCTGGCATATCATTTCTAACGACTTCAATGAAGAGTATCATGCAGGCAATTGGTCAAGGTGAATCAATGTGAGTCTATGTAACACCACTAGAAGTGGCACTACACAAATGAATTTCTCTCCCCAATTATTTAACAGCCAAGAGGGGTTAAGACCATTTGATATTTAGCTGTAAACAACAAACCAGAATTGTTTAGAAGTATAACTGCAAGTAGAGACAATAATATAGTTAGAGTTGATATTAGGCTTGCCAGGGAGAGCTGAAGACATCAAGAAAGACTTTAAAAATTAAGAAAGACAAACTTCGAAGGGATCAGGAATAAGTTAACTGTGGTTAATTTGGCGGTGCTTAGAGGTAAACTCATGAACAAATTGTGGAAATGATTCAAAGAAATATTTGATACAATACAAAATCAAAGCAGTCCCATAAAAGACAGAAGTTGCACTTAGCAATTAAGTAACCATGGTCAGTAAACAAGGAAAGAGACAGTGCCAAATGAACTGAAAAAGCTGAAACAAACACAAATAATGCAAATAGAAATCCAACAGGCTTAGATAACAAATGAAAGAGATGGAAATAAAGTAATGGGGTACAATAACACAGCATGTAAAAACACCAGGAAATATGAAAACTAAGAATAATAGTTTTATAAACACACTGAAAGATAATCCTATATGGGTATGTCAGTCAATTCAAAACAGATGCAGGTGGGATTAAAGCATAATAGCAGACATTTAAATGACAAATTTCACAGTGAAGGAAGAAGACAGCATCTCAGCAATATAAATATACCTAAAAGTACTACAAGGGGAGGAGCTTAACATATTTTAACATAAATAAAAAAGTTACTGGTGGACATGGTAGGCGGCATGGTGGCATAGTGATTAACACTACTGTCTCACAGCGCCAGGGACCTGGGTTCAATTCCTGGCGTCGGTCACTGTGTGGAGTTTTCATGTTCTCCCTGTATCTTTGTGGGTTTTCTCCAAGTGTTCCAGTTTCCTCCCACAATCCAAAGGTGTGCGGGTTAGGTGGATTGGCCATGCTAAATTACCCCTCAGCACCAGGGGGACTAACTAGGGTAAGCGCATGGGGATCTGGGGATAGGACCTGAGTGGGATTGTGATTGGCGCAGTCTCGATGGGCCAAATGGCCGCCTCCTGCACAGGAGTATTCTATGATTCTCTGATGCTACATAATGGGACTTAAAAAAGACTCACATTTACGTAAGCACTCTCATGACCGCCGAACATCTTAAACCACTTTGCAACCATAGAAATACTTTGAAAGGGAAACACTTAATATTGTACGATAGAAATTGTTGCAGTTAATGTGATCATGATCTGTTTTGTCATATTTACTGGGGGTAAACAATTCTCCAGGACCTAGTAGATTGAACCTCAGGGTACTCAAAAAATAGATTTGGAAATTGTTGATTAATTTGTAATAATTTTCCAAATCTCTCTAAATTTGGGAAGTGTGGTTTGGGTTGGAAAATATAGGTAACTGTTTCATTTGGTTAACTGTTCCAGGAGGATAATAACAGACTCTAATATGAGATAGCTAGGCTGGTGAAATGGACAGAGACGTAGCAGATGAAGTTTAATGCAGATAAGTATAAAATGGTACATTTTAACTGGATGAATGAGAAGAGGAAATATAAACCAAATGTGCAATTTTGAAGGAACTGCAGCAACATGGAGACCTGAAAGAATCCTTCCGCAAATCTTAAAAGTTGAGAAGGCCGGTAAAAGATCACATGATAACTTAGTTTTATGAACAGAAGCATCCAAGCATCGAGTATAAAAACAAGCAAGTTATGCTAAACTTCTTTTTGCTAGACCCTGGCTGCACAGAACAATGCTGTGAATGTTACTAGGATGATGCCAAGAGTGCAGGACTTCAGTTAACTGCAGAGGTTAAAGAAGTTGGAATCATTCTCCTCAGGGCAGAGAAGATTAAAGGGAAACTTGATAGAATTGGTCAAAATTATGAAGGGCTTTGAAAGGGTAAATGGTTCACTATTGTCCTTTAGGGAAGGAAATCTGCTGTCCTTACCTGCTCTGGTCTACATCTGACTCTAGAATCACAGCAATATGGTTGACTCTCAAATACTCTCAGGCAACTAGGGGTGGCAACTAGGATGGGCAATCAATGCTGGCCAGCCAATAATGCCCAGGTCCCACAAATGATTGAAAAATAAATCAATAATAAAAGTTGTTTTTGGTGACAGAAGGATCAATAATCAGAGAGTGCAGATTTCAGGTAATTGCCAAAAGAAGAAAAATATATTCACATAGTGAGCAATATTGTGATCGCTAAGGCACAGCTTGAATGGGTTTTGTAAGCAAATTCAGGCATAATGTTGAATAGGGAATTGGATCTATATTTCAAGGAAAGTATTTTGTAGGAAAGAGTTAGGGAATAGCGTCAGTTAGATTTGTTTTCAAAAAGGCAAAGTAAGTTTCAGTGTTTTATTAATCCATGATTTCCATGAGTAAATCTGTATTTGTACAATGTTTGCTAACATTTAACTGGAAATTTCTGTCGGAAACTTAAATAAACATGATGGAAATGAAAATGGGGCACTATACTGGCAGGATAGTTTGCACTGCCATAATAATTAGAATTGTGAAATTTGTATTCCTGCAGAATTCTTCCTCAAGTACTTTCCCAGGAAGGGAAACATTATCTTGACAAAACATATACTTAAAAAATACTAGTGAGAATTTTAACTAGTTTTCACTCAGTGATTTCAAACCATTTAGTTTTTTTTATTGTTCAATTGCCATGCCTTGTACGATGGCATTAAAACTACTTCAGTTATGCTGTGGCCCCATTAAAGTGTTCAAAGCAATCAGTAAATGGACATGTACTCTAAAAGTTTTATGTATTTTGTTGAACACATAATATAAAGATCAAGCAAATTTATCTGTCATCTTTAATGTTATTTGAGCTAATGTTTTGTGACTTTGCAACTTCCAGGAAACTAATTTGGATTTAAAATAGTTTCTGAAGCGCAAGGGTGAAAGGCAATGTCAGGCACATTATTTGTTGATCCCTGCAACTTGTTTGACAAGAAATTATAATGAACAACTTAATATTCATAATACAGTTCCAAGTATATTAACATTTTGACATCTTAAAATCTACATCTAATTTCAATTACACTTATTTCCTATTAGTCTTCAAGAATTACTCGTAAGTTATTTTGCAATTGTTATGATCCAGGCCAGAAACTCCAAGGTGTTTTACAAAGATAGCCTCAACCCTAAGTTTTTAACTTTGAATTTTTTTCATGGGTGAGCACAAGTTGTTTCAATCCAGTTATGATTCAAGCAACCCACTAGAAGGCTTTTATCAAACAAAGTTTATATAAGAACACAGTGAAAGTAGAATAAGAAAAATCAGCATAACTTTTACCAGTTACAAGAGACTAACCATAATATTGTATAAACTTTAATAGTCTGCATGGGTTTCCCCCAGGTGCTCCGGTTCCTTCCACATTCTGAAAATGCTGGTTAGGTGCATTGACCCAAACAGTAGCTGGAGTGTGGTGACCTGGGGAGTTTCACAATAACTTCATTGCAGTGTTAATGTAAGCCTTACTTGTGACTAACAAATAAGCTTAAGCTTTAACTTTAACTAACTACACTGTTCCAAATCAAACGGCCCCCACATACATATTCCCTGTTCTAGGCTTAGCACAGAAAACAACTATGCTCACATGATGCTGGACTTTGCAACTTTTTAGCACCTGCTGTGAATTAATCCTTTAGATGTTGAATTAAAACGCTGGACTTTCCAGCCCTGGAACTTTTGGCATACCTCAAGAGAAAAGGACAGAGACATTGCTTGCCTCTAGCTTCTAGCTAGCAATCAACAGATAGCAGGATTTCCAATACCAGGAAGAGAAACAAGAAACAAAGAATTCTGTTTCCAGTCCAAACAGCTTCTGACAAAAATGAAACTAAAACCCTGGACTTTACTGTGAAAAAAACTGTCCATGCAGGCATTACTTGACCTCTAAATCATTTGCCACCAGAAATTCAACAGGGTCATAAGTCCCTAGGACATTGCATTAGTCCAGATTAAAAATGAACATTGCTTCAAGTCTTCTGCTTCAGCAACACTAAACGATGCTGGTACAGACAACACAGTGCCAAAATAAACTACTGGGATGTTTAAACAAAAAAGCAGAGAAACATGATTAAAATCCATTTCTTAAAGGCACAGTATCATCACACTATGCACAGTTCTTGTGAGGTAAAACAAATCTCAAAATAATAATTATTAATCTGAAAAAGTTTTCCATATTTTTTGGTAAGTTTTGACTGCAAATTGTTTGACATTATTTTAATCCTATGAGGAAAGTTATACATAAATTTATAGATAAATTATTGTTAAAAAGTCTAATCATTATTTGACATGAAGTACAATGTAACAATTTTACAAGGTTAGTAACTGCAAACAAAATGAATTCTAATTGAATACTTGAAAGAACTGAAAAGAATTATTTTTTAAAAGATGACTTGGAAGTTCTCAGGAGGTCAACATAAAAGTGTTTCAGAAATGTAACATCAAGTTAATAGAACTTGCTTTGCTAATTCCTGTACAGTAAAAATTTTTGTTTAACATGTGAAATCTTGTGATGTAATTCTTTCAGTTAATAACTGGGAGTTTGAATTCCTTTTTAAAATTTACTGGCCTTCATTGACATCATACTACTGCTAATCTTTGATTCTGTTTTGATTTCTGTTGGAGAAGTATTGAACCAATATTTCTCTTCGGTGTTCACGCAGGGGGACATGAATATAGCTGAGGAGGACATTGGGTTGCAGGGGTGTAAAATAGACAGTATTACGGTTGATAAAGGGGATGTGCTGGAAATTCTTGAGGGGCTGAAAATAGATAAGTCCCCTGGTCCGGATGGGATCTACCCTAGGATTCTCTGGGAGGCTAGAGAGGTGATTGCAGAGCCTCTGGCTCAGATCTTCAGGTCGTCATTGGTCTCTGGTGTAGTCCCGGAGGATTGGAGGATAGCGAATATTGTCCCATTGTTTAAGAAGGGGAACAGAGACTTTGCCGGGAATTATAGACCGGTGAGTCTTACTTCTGTTGTGGGCAAGGTTTTAGAAAAAATTATTAGGGATAGGATTTATAGTTATTTGGAGTGTAATGAATTGATTAGAAATAGTCAGCATGGTTTTGTAGCGGGTAGGTCGTGCCTTACTAACCTTATTGAGTTTTTTGAGATGGTGACCAAAGAGGTGGATGGGGGCAAGGCAGTTGACGTGGTATACATGGATTTTAGTAAGGCGTTCGATAAGGTTCACCATGGTAGGCTTCTGCAGAAAATGCAGATGTATGGGATTGTGGGTAATCTAGGAAGTTGGATCAGGAATTGGCTATCAGATAGGAGACAGAGGGTGGTGGTGGATGGTAAATATTCATCATGGAGTACAGTTACGAGTGGTGTGCCTCAGGGATCTGTTTTGGGGCCACTGTTGTTTGTAATTTTTATTAATGATCTGGATGAGGGTATAGTTGGGTGGATTAGTAAATTTGCTGATGACACCAAAGTTGGAGGTGTGGTAGATTATGAGGAAGGGTGTCATAGTCTGCAGGGAGACTTAGATAGGTTGCAGAGCTGGGCCGAGAGGTGGCGGATGGAATTTAATGCGGAGAAGTGTGAGGTAATTCACTTTGGTAGGAGCAACAGATGTGTCGAGTATAGGGCTAACGGGAGGACTTTGAATAGTGTGGATGAACAGAGGGATCTAGGTGTGTGTGTACATAGATCCCTGAAAGTTGGGAATCAAGTAGATAAGGTTGTTAAGAAGGCGTACGGTGTCTTGGCGTTTATTGGTAGGGGGATTGAATTTAGGAGTCGCAGTGTAATGTTGCAACTGTACACTACTCTAGTGCGGCCGCACTTGGAGTACTGTGTGCAGTTCTGGTCCCCGCATTACAAGAAGGATGTGGAGGCGTTGGAGAGGGTGCAGAGGAGGTTTACTAGGATGTTGCCTGGTATGGTGGGGAGGTCCTATGAGGAGAGACTGAGGGATTTAGGGTTGTTTTCGTTGGAAAGAAGGCGGCTAAGAGGGGATCTTATTGAAACATATAAGATGATTAGAGGTTTAGATAGGGTGGATAGTGATAGCCTTTTTCCTCGGATGGAGAAAGCTAGCACGAGGGGGCATGGCTTTAAATTAAGGGGGGGTAGCTACAGGACGGATGTCAGGGGTAGGTTCTTTACCCAGCGGGTGGTGAGGGATTGGAATGCCCTGCCTGCTGCAGTTGTAAATGTGTCTAGTTTGGGGGCGTTTAAGAGATCTCTGGATAGGTTTATGGACGAAAAGGGATTGGTATAGGCTAGTGGGTCATTGTTTTTGTAACTGGTCGGCGCAACATCGTGGGCCGAAGGGCCTGTTCTGCGCTGTAATGTTCTATGTTCTATGTTTTGTTCTATGTTTTATCTGGGTCAAATCCATTTCTACCTCATTGACGTTGGTTTTTCTGCAGAATTTTTCTAACTCTGGCTTTCTTCTTGTTCTTTCCAATAGTCAACTTGAACCTTGTAATCTGAGGTTGGCATGGTGGCACAGCGGTTAGCACAGCTGCCTCATAGCACCAGGGACCCAGGTTCGATTCCTGGATCACTGTCTGTGTGGAGTGTGCACATTCTCCCCATATCTGTGTGGGTTTTCCTCTGAGTGCTCTGGTCTCTTCACATAGTCCAAATATGTGCAGGTTAGGTGTATTGGCCATGCTAAATTGCCCCTTAGTGTCAGGGGGACTAGCTAGGGTAAATGCCTGGGTTATGGGACAGGGCTTGTGTGAGATTGTGGTTGATGCAGACTCGATGGGCCGAATGGACGCCTTCTGCACTATAGGGATTCTATGATTCTAAATGTTTCCACACTGAGACTTAATTCACTTGGTCTTATCCCAAAGAAGCAGGTCCAGCAGCACCTTCCTTCCCATTGGATTGGAAGCATTCTGCCTTTGAAAATTCTCCTGAACACACTTCTTAAGCCTAGCTAAATATTGCACTGAGTGATACCCACAGATCAGAGAGGAGAGTAGTGTTTGCTATGTAAGAACAAGCCTTTTGATGGCCCTCATTTTTGTGCTTCTGAGTTCTGGGATGACTCTTGGGTAGTAGTTTCTATGTTCTTAACACAAAAATAAAAAATATTGGCGTTGTATTTTTATATTTTTATTTGATAGCATACAAAACAGGAAAGGACTGATTTAAAAAAAATTAAGATGAGAAGCGAAGTGAGTTTAATTGCAGTTACACAGAAGGACAAGCAAGATTGTTCATTCTATCACTACTGCCATAGGTGAAACTAAATTTCCGTTTGTATCCTTCATGCAAACCCTTGATTAGATTTTAGTTCTCACTCACCTGGTTCAACCGTGGATCAGAGTTTATTTTGATACTGGATACACTCAAAATGGAGGCTTTTTAATGTTGTGGAAAATAGCAAAGGAAGCAATGTTCTAGGATCTCATAAATGTCTATTTAAAAAGGAAAGATTGATATTGGTACAAACTACAAAAAATAATTTGAAGCTATAAAAAAAACTGATGGAGAATTAAACTTTTACTTGTCATAATCAATATTAAAAAAAAACACTGACCAAGATTATCCCATCTTCAGATGGTCTGAGACCAAAGGTAGCCCGGAAGATGCTATGGGAGCCCTCAAACTCAAATCAAGGATGCCATTGCCATTGAAATTGTCAGGGAAGTTTGAACTTCCAATGAGCAATTCCCCTGATCCCTAAGACTTTCCTAAAATGTCTTCAAATCTTGTTAGTTTTGGAGACTTTGGACTGTTCTGACCTACTTCCTGTATAGTTACCCACAGAGAAAAACCATAGTCTAGATCCTGAGTAAATAAAAAGCTGACTCCTCAACCTCCCCAGTTCTCCAACCCAAACTCACTAGCCCGCACCTTTGACTCCCTGACTCCCACATTGACCTTACCTGATTAACCCCTGAATCAACTTCCCACATACCCACATGCCATTCTGTCACCTCATTCACCTGTCACCCTACCTTCTCACAAATTGTCACCTTGCCATCCTGCTTACATACCTCCCTACTCACCTACTACCCTACCATGTTAATTGCTTATCTTATCCACCCTACACTCCTTATCCACCCTATCCCCTTATTAGCCTATTCTTTTACTTACCCTGAACCAGCCATTTAAATATTATAGCTACAAGAGCAGGTCAGATGGTGGGAATCCTGCAGTGAGTAATTCACCTCCTTTCTTCCAAAAGTTGAGCATGATCTACAAGGCACAAGTTAGGTGTGGGATGGAATAATTCCATTTGCCTGGATGGGTGCAACCTCAACAACACTCAAGAAGCTTGACACCATCCAGGACAAAGTAGCCTGCTTGATTGGGATCGCATCTACAAACACCCGCACCCTCTACCACTGACGCACAGTAACAGCAGTGTGTACATTTACAAGTTTCATGCAGGAACTCACTAAGTCACCTTAGACAGCACCTTCCAAACATACAAACGTATGAACTAGGAGCAGAAGTAGGCAATTTGTTCTCTTGAGCCTTCTCCATTATTCAATATGATGAATAGGTAAGATAAAATAAACCCATAACCACTACCACCTCGAAGGACAAGGGAAGCAGATACATGGGAATACCACCATCTACAAGTTCCCCTCCAAGCCACAAACCACCTTGACTTGGAAATATGTCGCTGTTCCTTCACCTTCACTGAGTCAAAATCCTGGAACTCCTTCCCTAACAGCACTGTGAATGCATCCTACACCATGTGGACTGCAGAAGTTCAAAAAGAGAGCACACCACCACCTTCTCAAGGGTAATTAGAAATGGGCAATGGATGCTGGCCTAACCAGTGAAGCCCACATTCCTGAAATGAATAAAAAATACCCTACCCTCTCTCCTGTCCGAGTCCATTACCCATCCTATCACTTTACCCACTCTAACCCCTTACCCAATTACCTTACCCCACCCCCTTATCCTATTACCTTGCCTGCTGTAGCCCCTTATCCAATTACTTCTCAGTGTAGCTTTTCAACCAAGCTTTGGGACATTTAAACATTTTACTTACAGAGTATGGTGGTTAGTTCCATTAAAAAAGTGCTGTGTGTCCTTCTACTGCCCTCTTCCAGCATTCCAGCTCAGAGTCAGGATCCTCCATTGGAAGGCTACCCTGAAAAGCCAGTGGAAGGTAAATGAATATTTTTTGTCTGATGATGATTTGAAATAAGGATTTCAACACTGGATGATTCGGGTCAGTAGTTCTATCTGATGGTTTTCATTGCTCATTTCATTAGGTTGTGTGGTACTAAAATGAGTCCTGCTACATGGATAATGCTAGAAAAGAAAACAGCAACTTCTATTTATATATCACATTTAATGAACTGAAACATCCTAAGGCATTTTACAGGCATGTTATAAAACAGAAGTATGCACCAAACCTCCTAAACTGACATTATGACAGTTGGCCAAAAGCTTGCTCAAAGAAATCCGTTGTAAGCAGTGTCTTAAAGAGAAAAGAGAGGTAACATTGCAAAGAGTTTAGGAAGGAATTCCAGAGCTTAGGGCCCAGGTAGCTGAAGGTACAGCCACCAATGTTAGAACAATTAAAATCAATGATCCTCAAGAGGCCAGGATTAGTTGATCTCAGATACGTTGAAGGGCTCTGAGACTGGAAGGTTTACAGGGATATGGAGGGGTGAGGTCCCAAGATGGAGGTGAAATAAGGATATAATTTTAAAATTGAGGCATTAAGAAGCAAGCACAGGGAGAAGGGTGAATGGGACATAGTGAAGGTAATAACAAAAGACAAAAGGAGGAGGTGGGAGAAAATGCATTTCTTTGTCTTGAAATTCCGAAAAGCCTGAAATAATCACATTTTTAAACTCGAATACTGAGCTTTCTTCCGATGTATTCCTCAGATCATGCTGTGACGATAATTGTGCTTGTTGGAGTTCAATCATCCCAGTCCAGTATATTACTGCAGGAGTTCCTCATAGTAGTGTTTTCAGCTCAACCATCTTCAGTTGCTTCATCAATGACCTTCATCCCATCTTAAGGTCAGAAGTGGGGATGTTCACTGATGATTGCACAATGTTCAGCACCATTCATGACTCCTCAGATACTGAAGCAGTCTGTGCCAATATGTGGTAAGACTAGATGACATGGTTGAGTAAGTGACGAGTAACATTAATGCCACAGAAATGTTAGACAGCGACCAGATCCAAAAGATGGTATTACAACATTTGTTGGCTTTACCATCTTTGAATCCCTCAATATCAACATCCTATGAATTACCATTGACCAGAAACTGAACTGGATCAGCTATATAAATACTGTAGATCCTAGAACAAGCAGTTGCTTAGAATTCTGCAGTGAGTACTTTTCCTCCTAATCTTCCACAGGCTGTCTAACATCTGCAAGCCACAACCCAGGAGTATGATAAAATACTCTCCAGTAATGAGTGCAGCTCCAACAGCGTTCAAGAAGCCTGATACTATCCAGGACAAAGCAACCCGCTTGATTGTTACCAATTTAAACATTCACTTCCTCACCACAATGAACAGTAGAAGCAAATACATGGGAACATACCACTTGCAAGTTTCCCTCCAGGCCTCACATCACCCTGACTTGGAAATAAATCACTGTTGCTTCACTGTTATAAAATGAAAATCCTGGAATTCCCTTCCTAACAGCTAGCACAGTGGTCACTGCTGTTTCACAGCTTTAGGAATCCTGGTTCAGTTCCCAGCTTGGGTCACTGTCTGTGTGGAGTTTGCACATTCTCTCTGTGTTTGCATGGGTTTCCTCAGGGTGCTCTGGTTTCCTCCCACATTCTGAAAGACATGCTGGTTAGGTGCCCATCTGTGGTGACTAGGCGAATTTCACAGTAACTTCATTTGCAGTGTTCATGTAAGCCTTACTTGTGACTATTAAATAAACTTTTTTAATGGGTGTGCCTTTCACCAAAAGGACTGCAATGGTTGAAGAAGGCCATTACCTTCTCAAGGGCAATTATGGATAAACAAGAAATGTTGGCATTGCCAATGATGCCCACTCCCCATGAAGGAATAAAAAAGAGCTCTGACTGTAATGCAGTAATGAGTAATATGGTATTCTGTATATTTACAGATGCATGAACATATGGTGACTAATCCATATTGGAAAAGGATAACAATGTAACAATATGTGATACGTCCCCGTGACCTATGCTGCGATCTGTTTTACATTCTGTTTATACAAATGATTTGGATGAAAGATATAAGGTGAAAAGTGTGCTGGACAAAACAAATTGGAGAGAATGGCAACACTAAAAGTTTTGGGAAGACATGAGCAGGTTAACTGAATCATAAGTTGGATGGCAATGTAGTACAATGCAGAGTAACGTGAAACAGCACATTTTGCAGACTTTCTTCAACACAAAATAACTTGCAAGTTATACAGATGTGAACTTGGCATTCCAATCTTCACTTTAGCCTTAGTTCAGCTAACCGTTTGAGATCATCTATCTTCATCCTTGTAGTTTTGAGCAAATGCATTCATCCTGTTTTCTATTTGTTCCCAAGGCTATTGTTGCATGGTTCTAGTAAGAGTGCTCATCAATTTCTTACCATATTGCTGTCATGTCCTTACATGTCTTTATCACCTTGGATTTTACTCTCCTGCTGGCCTTCCTGCCATTGATCCATCCTCACCTGACTGAAGTTTTATGGTGGGGGGAAGTGGAGGAGGCTAAGGGAGGTCTGCCTGTCCTTAGGCTTATTGAGACCAGTAATGGCCTATTAGTGTAGGTGAGGATCTCATTCCATGCTGCCACAGTTACTTAACCGGTGGTGGTATAGGCTCATGTCCTGTGAGAGTTTACCCTCTACCCCAACCACCCCCCTCCATCCTCTCTACCCTCATCTCCCCCCACCCTGCTGGGAGGCTGAGGAAAAGAGGGAAGATCTGCAATGGGATGAAAGACAAAAGGATTCATGGTTCAAGGCCAAAGAAAATAGGACAAGGAAGTTAATAAAAGATGTGTTTGGAAGTGGTGTGTATGGCAGAATCATGGACAACTGTTATCCTAAAGCAAAAGAAGAAAAAACACAAGAGATTAATACAAATAATAGAAAAAGAAAAAGAAACAAAATAAGAGCAGAGATTTTAGCTTGAAATTGTTGAACATACTGTTGAAACCAGAAGGCTGTAAAGTGCCTAACTGAAAGGTGAGGTGCTGTGCCTCTTTCAAGTCTTATAGCACCTTACTGCTTTTTGAATTTGAGTTCAACCCTGTTAGGCTCTATCCCCATTTGTCCATCACAGTATTAGAGGTGTTAGAAGAACTATTTTTTTGTCAGCTTATGTCATTTCTGCCTCTTTATGTCATCTATTTAATCTTTCTAATCAAACAGCAATAAACCCTTCAGCATGGTCGAACAACCCCTTTTTAAAGGGGGTAAAACTTCAGATTCAAACTGCTATCTATCAGTTTCTATTTTACTCTGCCTTTCTAAAGTTATAAGTTATGGGGGTGGGTGAATATTTCCCTTAATGCTGACACGGGAATAGTAACAGCCGGGGGCCCAGAGGTGGTGGGGGGGTGGGGGGGAGGGGGAGGACCATGCAAATGCCTGTTGAAGATTTGGGCTGAGCGTGGACGGAAAATCCCACCCATGGAACAGTTTCTCTGTAAGTGAATAGCTGCTATTTCAGACACGAATAGCATCTTGTCAGAGATGCAGTCGGCTTTTTATTTGGGACATGGATGCATTACAGCTGCATTGAAGGCTTTACGTTATATTGTAGCTGCTCAAACAAGAAACAAACCTGTGCTGCTATTTTTATTGATCTACCTAAGGCATTTAGGTCATTCTAGTCTTAGGAAAATAATGACATTCTTTTTAATAAGGGTTGTCTTGTGTGCATCATGAATTACCTTTCGAATTATATTCGGTATGTGGATAAGACAGGTTTGTTTCTGACTCTCTTATTGTTAAAATGAGTGTCTCTTTAGGCCCTGTTCTTTTTCTACCTATATGTGAGTCTGCCCATTCCTTCTGTTTTGCACAATAGCACATCAGTTTTACAAATGGACAATGGGTAATTTTTGGCCTTCACCTTCTGATGAACTTGACTAAACCCAAGTTTGTGCGTTTTAGCAAAAAATGTTTGGAGTGGACAAAATACTTGATAGCTCTGGACTTGACTATGTTTCCACTTATAAATATTTCAGATCTGACTTTGACTTTTTAATTCCCACGTTGACACTTTATGAGCTAAGGTTAAGTCTAGATTTAGTTTTCTATATCATGATAAGTCCTGCCTTATTCACTCTACCAGATACACCATAGGTCAGATATTTATTCTGCCTACTTTTGATATAGTGACTTCCTTTATAAAACAGCTTCAAAAATTTCCTGGTAAGTTAGGCATCCTCTCTCACTCTGTGGTTAGATTTGTGACTTGTGCCCCTTTTCATACCAATCACTGAGGCCTGTACTTCTTAATTACTTGGCCCTCAGTGCACACGAGGCACCAACTCCACTCTCATCGGTTCATTTATCAAACCCTGCTCAGGAAAACATCCGCCTATTTGAAAGTAGAACTAAAGATGCTGGAAAAACTCAGTAGGCCTGTGAGCACCTATCAGGAGAGAAACGGAGTGAATGTTTCGAGTCCTTTGACTCTTAACTCTGTTTCTTTCCTAATAGATGCTAGCAGACCTGCTGAGTTTTTCCCACATCCTCTGTTGTTTCAGATTCCAGCATCTGTAGTATTTTGCTTAAATTTGCCTATTTGAAAAGTTTGTTATATTTTACTGCCTCTCCTTATAATCTGAGGTCATGTTGACTTGATCATGTTGGTCACTCCAAGAGTAAATATAGCCTTTGATCATAACTCACTTCAGTTTGTGGCTGCCAGTGCTTGGAACAAGATACAACCAAAGTTAAAGCTAACTAATTTCATTACCATGGATGCCTTTTGCAGAAGGTTTAAGGCTATGTTTCTTGAATATGTTAAACTGTCAATTCTCTTTTACTGCCAGCTTATATTTTACTGGTGGTGTTTAAATGAATTGTATTGTATAATTTATATTGATGCAGTGATAGCTGCTTTGTCAGATCATTATTGTAAATGAGAATTGGTTCTCAGTGGACTCACCTGGCTAAATAAAGGTTAAATAAGTTTTTTTCTCGTTTGCTGGATTTAAGTTTTGTGATGGGTGCCACAGTGGTTAACAGGGCTGCCTCATGGCGCCGGAGATCTGGGTTCAAATCCTGGCTTGGGTCACTGTCTGTGTGGGGTCTGCACATTCTCCCCGGTTTCCTCCCACAGTCCGAAAGATGTGCTGGTTAGGTGCACTGGCCATGTTATTCTCCCTGAGTGTACCCGAACAAGTGCCGGAGTGTGGCAACTAGGAGATTTTCATAGTAACTTCTTTGCAGTGTTAATGTAAGTCTACTTGTGACACTAATAAAATTTAAAATAAAGTTTTCTCCTTTTTTTTGTGGTTTTGCTTTCAGATGGCAACTGTTCATGATACTGTCATTCACACCTGTTCTAGAAATAACTTTTAGTTCCTTACATTTGACCTGGATGGTTAACTTTGGTTCTCATGACACAGAAGCTGTCAGACCAGTTGAATATTCCCAACATTTTCTGTCTTTATTTCTCATTACCATGTCCTTTGCCCTTGAATCATCATAATCTCGCCTACCTGACCTGATAGAGACAAACCAGCCTCCCAATCATTGACTCAGCCTACATTTCCCACCATCTCGGAAAAACAGCCAGCATAATCAAGAACCCCATGCACCCCGGACATTCTTTCTTCCACCTTCTTCCGTCAGGAAAAAGATACAAAAATCTGAGGTCATGTACCAACCGATTCAAGAATATCATCTTCTCTGCTGCTGTCAGACTTTTGAGTGGACTTACCTCGCATTAAGCTGAGCTTTCTCTACACCCAGCTATGACTGTAACACTACATTCTGCATTCTCTCTTGTTTCCTTCTTTATGAACAGTATGCTTTGTCTGTATAGTGCGCAAGAAACAATACTTTTCACTATATGTTAAAACATGTGACAATAATAAATCAAATCAAATACTTTCTATCCTTTTACAGGCCTTATCTTTCATTCCTTTTATCAACTTCCATCCTTTCATTTGTTAAAACCAATTTTAACGCAGTTCTGATGAAAAGTGATCAACCTGGGACTTTGATCTGGATTTTTACAGAATTGCTCTGACTTGGGAAGCCTTTAAAGTTTTAATGGAGTCTGGCCCCTCCTGTAAACAGAAATGGTTCATAACATCTCAGAGGAGCTATGAACCCCAATCCTGAGTGGGGAACAAAACAGAAAAGTACCTTCTGCTGGAATTATTTGATTGAGAGACCATTCATTTTCAAACCAAAGAAAAAGAATCTGAGTGGCAATTCTCCTGTCCCATCCATCATGGGAACTGTAGAGGGCAGAGGGTGGAGGGGGAGCAGACCACACAAAGATCCATTGACCTCGGGCAGGATTCTCTGATTTTGGGGTGAACTGTTCTTTCAGTTTCAATTGGGTACTTTGTTTGATGATGTACTGGTTTGTTTTGACAGCTGAGCTCACTATGAATGCTTGGTTCAGTTTCAAAAGCAAATGAACCACTTATCTCAACAATTTGACCAGGAGTTTTAAGAGGATATTAAAAAAATTAGCTGTCTCTAATGTAGTTTGTGAATAAATGTCTATGCTTCACAACTAAATAACCATTTTCAGGGATTTAAAAGGGTTGAGAGGAGCAATTTTTTTCACACAGAGGGTGGTGAGTGTCTGGAATGAGCTGCCAGAGATAGTAGTAGAGGTGGGTACAATTTTGGCTTTTGAAAAGCATTTAGACAGTTACATGGGTAAGATTGGTATAGAGGGATATGGACCAAATGCGGGCAATTGGGACTAGCTAAGTGGTAAAAACTGGGTGGCATGGACAAGTTGGGCTGAAGGGCCTGTTTCCACGCGGTAAATCTCTATGACTCTGGAGTTCTATTCTTCAGTTTGGTGTGTTTGAATGGCACTTGTTCGAAATTCAATATTTTTTCATGTAATTTCAAATATTTACCATTGACATTACATGGCTCTGGAGATCTATTCATAGTGGTTAGTGAGCGGCCATGGAATGAAAGCAAGATATTGTGGATGCTGAAAATCTGAAATGAAACAAAGTGCTGAAAAAACTCAGCAGGCCTGGCAGCATCTGTGGAAATGGGCATTCTATCAGCCTTACCATTCACCTACTTCCATTGTTGCCTCACCTGTGTCCAGAAGTAAACGGCACAACTCTACCTTTCCCCTATCTCCCAAAACAGAAGTATGGTGGGGTGAGGGCGGAGTGGGGTAGGGTCCACCTTAATGGAAACTCTCCTGACTCCTGACACCCGTCTTCATCTCCTTCATGAAAATCTGACCCCATACCTCTATTTCCAGTATTTCCAGTATTTTCTGTTTTTATTACAAAGTTTAATATACCTTTCAATATACTTAACAGCCTCACTGTTTTGTTTTACTATTGTCAGTCCGTTGGTTAGTCCAGTGTTCAGACATTGTGCAGGTTACCTCCACCACAATTCGAAGGTTAAAAAACAGTGTTTGATTCTCCAGCATTTAAAAACATAATAATCTACATGTGGCTCCAACAGCAATTTCTCAGTCAGAGAAAATAAGATGACATGTGAATATTAACTTCTATATTAGAGAGAGAAAAAAAATCAGACAGAAGAGTTTGTTTGAAATGCCAAGCAACTTGCTAATGCACATCTCTGAGCTCAATGAGTTGAAACAGATATTCCTTCATCCTTAAGTTTATCTGCTGGAAACACTGTCAACTCAATTCCCTTGTCCTGATCGTATAACATAGCAATTGCATAAAATCAATTTGCATAATTAATAGAATGTGTTAAAGCACATCATCTGGTTCTGTTTCCTCAAGCAGCATTATGTTTGTTGATAAGTTAGACTCATTAGCATTTTGCAAAGTCCCTAATAAATAAATTTTCTGTGTGACCAAACTAGGCCTGATGCAAGGAGAGTAGGATTGATGTACCCCTGTGACCCAGTGGATTCTGTGTGGGCAGCTATTTAAAATGGCCGCAGGACCTTATCTACTCCAATCAGCAGGCCACTCTAAGTATGTTGAGGGGTCTGTGATGATTTGATCCAATGGTAATTTTAATTCAGGACTTCAGTTCAGCAGTCATTATGGACTCCTTGCCAAGCTGACTTGGTGTAAAGAGGCACAAGGGACAAAGTGGGCTCAGGACAACATGCTAATTTTATTTTATTTTTACTGTCCTTCTAGTTGAGAAAGAAGCCTTCCTTGGCTCCAAAGGGAAAACTTGGACGTCCCCTTTCCTGGGCTCCATTCCCCATTCATTAACCACAATGTCCTCGAGCACCCTTTAAACGACTTAGCTATGTGTAGGAAATGTTCTATGAGGTCTCTGCTATGCACATTCCTGCCTGCCAGCTAGGAATTCAGGAGGGGGACTGTCAGATAAGCAGATGGCAGGGCCTCACATTGTGGTGGTTAAGATGGTTTGCTCTCCACTTCAACTGCTGTTTATTCAGCTCCTGTCAAACAGTCAAAGAGAGTCTGGTTCAACAACAGGAGACAGTGAGAGATGGAACAGTTGCTCTTCCCTTATATATTTGTACATTTGAACCATTGGATATCTGAAAAAGCATCTGATAGGCCAAGTAGTGCAAAATTGTCATTTGATCATTTGAGATATCTCAGAGGATAATCAATGTCCCGCTGGCAGGACTGACCCAGCTCAAGGCAGGAATTCTTGGACCTCGTCCATGGCTGGGATTCTCTGGGCTTGCAGTAATGAATGGAGTTTTGGCTGAGTGCCAAATTCTCTGTTCTCACTGGCAGTGGTGGCAGAGAGTATAAGATTGGAGAATTCCGGCCAGTTGGCAACAGAGCTGTATGCAGTCAAGAGGGAGTGGCACGGGAAGTTATTATTGACTCCAGATACCATGAACTCAGCATAGGATGAAACATGGGCAAGGTAACAGTCTGATGAATACCACCTATTGACTTTCTTCAGTTCTCCTCCAAATGTACTCCAGCTGGACGAATCACTTTGTGCATTGTAGGAGTACCTGCACTTCACAGACTCCAGCAGTTCAGGGGGCAGCTTACAACTCGCTTCTTAAGGACATGGAGAGTTTAATAATAAACTTCGACCTTGCCAGCAACATACACATCCTGAGAAAGAATTTAAAAAAGTCACAACTTGCGTCATTGATTTGATTGTAACTGTTATATTCCTGTGCAGAACAATAAAAATGTGTAAGGCTAATGAGGAAAGAACTGGGAACAGGACTAACTGGACTAATCTTTCAAAGATCCAGCACAAACTTGATAAATTGAATGGTTTATTTTTGTGCCAGATGACTTGATTGCTACTTGTGACAGAAAATGTTCCTGTGTGACATGCTCGATGTCAACTAGTCTGATTGTCTTGGATGTAGATATTCACTTACATAAAGAATTAATTCCTCAGCTCTCCTCCAAATAATGACATATGGCATCATCTAACATTTTTACATGTCAGTATGATTGTTAAATCCAAGATTAACAACCATGAGAATGTACTTGTGGCACCCAGCACAGGATTCCAGAAATTTTAGACTTGGTTTGAAGGATATGAGGATGAAACCTTATGATCTGAAAATACTATTGTTGACCATGAACATTCTCTGTACAAGTGCCAATGCTACAGACGTAGTCTAGCTTTGATCTATAAAAGACTGTGAAGAACCAGCATAGTTGAGATCTTCAGTTGTACAAGACTATCATTTTGCATTGGAATAGGTGCTAAACTCACAGGGCTGCCATCAATATAAAACTCCCATAGACTTATTAACATCTAAATAAACCATCACAATATGATTACCAGTTGATAATGAATGCTTGAAGGAGGGTGTAATCATTCTCATTCTTGTTTTCTTCCTCAGGATGCTATCTTCAGTTATTAATCTTTCCAGTGCGCTCTAATTAGAGCCAAGTCGCCAATAAAACAGTAAGCAACCAGTTAAATTGGAAGAAAACTCATTTGGCTCTGTTATGGAGACCCCTTCTGTCTGATGTTCCCAAACAATGCTCTGTAGGTATAAGATTGCCACATATATCGGTATTTCATTGCATTGACAATTATTCAGTTATTAGAATTAATCTTAAATCAGATGATGATCATGTTGGTTACACTTTTTAATCTTTATTGAAATTAGAAATTTCTTTTTGGTTAGCCAAATATCCGACTGGAAGAAACCTTTCTGCAAATTGAGTTATTGAAAATCTACACTCAGCCAAAGGATATTTTCTGCTCAATTATGTATTCTATTCCCATAGGATAACATCCACCAACCCAGTCCAGAGAACGTAAGCATTGGTAAATGATACCAAGACTCATGGGCTCTCAAGTGTATGCAGCAGAACAAGAGTTTAACGAGGTAAAATGAAGAGAGCTTCTTTCCTTTGTTTGTTTGGCTAGGCCCACCCTACCCTTTGGAGCTGTAGCTTGCAGGGTTATTTGGAACCAAATAAGAAGAATTCTAATTTCCAGTGACCCACGTCTAGCCCTGGACTCTATTCTTACTCCCCAATATTTTATAACTACAATTAGAAATTGGGAGTGTGAGTCAACTCTCATTACAGTAAACTGCTGATTAAACAGGACTAAAAGCACTCAACCCACAAAAAAGAACAAGAGCTTTCTCAATCCTTTCACTACATAGGATCGTCTAAATTACAACATTGTGTCCTTGTCCCTTATCCATGTATGGAAGATAATTAATGGAATATATATTTCAGCCATGTATTTACATAACCTATGTTCATCCACTCTGTAGTTGCTGTTTCTGTTTCTCCACATAAGGAAACAATAATAGTTTTGTGAAGGGGAAGTTTTGTCTCATGAACTTGATCGAGTTTTTCGAGGAAGTGACAAAGATGATTGATGAGGGTAGAGCAGTGGATGTTATCTACATGGACTTCAGTAAGGCCTTTGATTAGGTCCCTCATGGCAGACTGCTGCAGAAGATGAAGTCACATGGAATCAGAGGTGAGCTGGCAAGGTGGATACAAAACTGGCTTGGTCAAAGAAGACAGAGGGTAGCAGTGGAAGGGTGTGTTTCCAAATGGAGGACTGTGACAAGTGGCGTTCCTCAGGGATCAGTGCTGGGACCTTTGCTATTTGGAATATATATAAATGATTTGGAGGAAAATGTAACTGGTTTGATAAATAAGTTTGCAGATGACACAAAAGTTGGTGGATTTGCAGATAGCGATGAGGACCATCAAAGGACACTGCAGGATATTGATCAGTTGGAGACTTGGGCAGAGAGATGGCAGACGGAGTTTAATCCATAAATGTGAGGTAATGCATTTTGGATAGTCTAATACAGATAGAAAATATACAGTAAATGGCAGAACCCTTAAGAGTATTGATAGGCAAATGGATCTGGCTGTACAGGTACACAGTCACTGAAAGTGGCAATGCAGATGGAGAAGGTAGTCAAGAAGGCTTGCCTTCATTGGCTGGTGCATTGTGTTTAAAAATTAGCAAGTCATGTTGCAGTTTATAGAACCTTAGTTAGGCTGCACTTGGAATATTGTGTTCAATTCTGGTCGCTACACTACCAGAAAGATATGCGGGCTTTGGAGAGGGTACAGAAAAGATTTACCAGGACGTTACTTGATATGGAGGGCATTAGCTACAAGGTTGGAGAAACTTGGTTTGTTCTCACTGGAACAACAGAGGTTCAGGGGTGACGTGATAGAAGTCTACAAGATTATGAGAGGCATGGACAGAGTGGATAGTCAGAAGCTTTTTCCCGGGGTGGAAGAGTCAATTACGAGGGGACACAGGTTTCAGGTGCAAGGGGCAAGGTTCAAAGGAGATGTATGAGGCAGACTTTTCACACAGAGAGTATTGGGTGCCCGAAACTCATTGCCGGGGAAGGTAGTGGAAGCAGATACAGTAGTGACTTGACAAATACATGAATAGGATGGGAATAGAGGGATATGGTCCCCGGGAGGGTAGTGGGTTTTAGTTAAGTTGGGCAGCATGGTCAGTACAGATTTGGAGGGCTGAAGGGCCTATTCCTGTGTTGTAATTTTCTTTGTTCTTTGTTCTAATGAGAATTGCCTTTAAACTGACTGGTTCTTCTCTGCTTTGTATTTTAATTATGAATGGAGCTTTTGCCACATTGATTATGGTTTATTGTCTCAAAATATTTTATTGCATACTTTTGCCTGAATGGTTCCTATGCATATTAGCCCCTTTTTACAGACTCAATCAGACTCGGAGTTTCAGTATCTGTACTTCTTTAGTTGCAAATTGCCGAACAAATGATTCAATCCATTGGGTTTCTACTCAGACTCATACTCCATTATGTCTGAACACGCTGCTGTGGGAAATGGGCAATTTTTGCTTTAAGGGTCAGACAGAGATGGTCAGAATGTGTCCCTTATTGTCTGAAGCACAGATAATGCTTGGTTGGTGGAGAATAATGACTTTAAGCATCAGCAAGCAATTTAGCAAAGTGAGCTAAGGGGAAAAAAATCTGCAAATATCGAAAATCTGAGTAAAAATAGAAAATGATGTAAATGTATTTGTAAGTCCACTAAACTTGAAAAGGGAAAAGATATGTCATCATTTTGGATGTGAGATACTTCTGTGAAGTTGATGGACCTTCATCTGAAATATTATTCTATTTTCTTCCTTTTCTGCACATTTTTAGCATTTGTTGCTTTGATTATCAAACTATTTGTCGATATTATTTATTGTTCAATATATTTAAGAAAACTCAAACAAAATCTGTTAGTTGGACAGGAGAAAACAGAGTCAAAATTTTTACAAGGAATGATGCAGCAAAATAAAGCTTAATATTTTACAAGCAATTGAGTTGCTAACTTTAACAATAAAACCACGTTGCTTGCCATTTCAGTGCTGTTAGATGGTCTAATGCATATACACCATTATAATCTAGTTTCATACAGGTTAACTACTGTTACTTTAATAAGTCCTTTCATGGAATTCATAGAAATCATAGAATCTCTACAATGCAGAAAGAGGCCATTTGGCTTATCAAGTCTGCACCAACTCTCTGACAGAGCATCTTACACAGGCCCACCCCCTGCCCTATCTCCATAAAGCTATGCATTTACCCCAGTAATCAGCCAAACCTATGCATCATGGGACACTAAGGGGAAAGAAGCTTGGCTAATTCACCTAACCTGCATATTTTTGGACTGTGGGAAGAAAACTGAATGACCTGGAGGAAACCCATGCAGACACAGGGAGAATGTACAAACTCCATATAGACAGTCACCAAATGCTGCAATTGAAACTGGGTCTCTGGGGTTGTGAGGAAGCAGTACAAACCACTGTGCCACCATGCTGCCTTTTGCCTATGGCAAATAATTTGTTCTGCACACTTTGTTGCCAAAAAAATCAGGCTTGCAAAATTGTAAAGTTAAGCATTGATTTTGATAAATCCAATTGAAAAAGGTGGGGAGAGATAGTTAATAGTTTGAATTTTAAGGGGTGGCTGTGACCTCATCCACCCTACGGAAATCTGGGGATAATCCTGAACTAATTTGCCATCTAGCAGGCAATAAAATGCCTGTTGCTGGGGCTCCTGCCCCAGAAGGGATGAGGCCCCACCCGCAAAATGTCAATTAATTGGTGACCAATGGACTGGGAAGATATTCATAAGTGGCCAGTTAAGGGTTTCAATTTCAGTATGCCTCAAGGCAAGAAGGCTGTCTATCACCTCCCCTGACATTGGTAAAATGATGTGGAGATGCCATCGTTGGACTGGGATAAACACAGTAAGAAGTCTCACAACACCCCAGGTTAAAGTTCAACAGGTTTATTTGGCAGCAAACACCAAAGCTAGTGAAAAGCTTGCGAAAGCTAGTGGCTTTTGCTACCAAATAAATCTGTTGGACTTGAACCTGGTGTTGTGAAACTTCTCACATTGGTAAAATGAGCACATAATCTTGGGTGTCCTTGTTCATGGGTCATTAAAAGTTAGCATGTAGGTTCCAAAAGCAGTTTGGAAGGAAAATTGCATTTTGGTTTTCATCACAAAGGGGCTTGAATACAGAAATGAAGATGTCTTGCTGCAGTTATATAGAGCCTTGGTGAGAATGTTCCTAGAGTATTGTGCACAGTTGCTTTACCTAGGGCAGGATATATTTGCCAGAGAGATTGGTACAAAAAAGCTTCACCAGACTAATCACTGGGATGGCAGGATTGCCTTATGAGGAGAGATTGAGAAAAATGGGCCTATATTCTTCAGAATTTCAAAGAATGAAAGGTGATCTCATTGAAATTTACAGATTTGTTATAGGAAATGACAGGGTAGATGTATGACACTGTTTCAGAATAAGAGACAAGCCATTTAAGATTGAGATGAGGAGGAATTTCTTCACTCAGAGTAGAGAATCTTTGGAATTCTCTACTCTGAAGGCTGTGGAAGCGCAATCAGTGAGTATGTTCAAGACAGAAATTGATAGATTTCTGGAAACTAATACTATCAAGGGACATGGGGATATGCAGGAAAGTATTGTTGAGGTAGATGCTCAGCCATAACATAATTGAATGGCAAAACAGATTTTAGGAGGCAATTGACCTACCCGATCTATTTTGTTCCTATGTTTCTGTTGTGGTGGACTTCTTCCAACTAACCACAGGAGACCGAGGAACAGGTTGCAACAGTTTATTCATGATTCAAGCATGGAAGGAACTTCTGCTGAGAAACCTCTGAAGTAGCACTTGCCTGTGAAACAGCTCCCTTAATTCCTCTCACAGGGAGAGTATTCTAATACAACTCTCTGTCCAAGTCACAGATTGGTTATTCAGTTTGTCAGTATGCAGAACAATTTTTAAAACTCCGATCTTGCCTAGTATGTTTATTATTAAATCTTCACCCAAAAGCTTGCCTGTCATCTTCTAGCTAGAAAGCTGTCTGTTCTTCTAACAAGTAAACAACCTTGCTGCCAAGTTCTGCTGATATTAAGACCTTGATGTATAGTGTTTTACTAGCATGCAATTTTACTCAAATGCAGGTGTGTTAGATCTATTCCCCTTTTTACCAAATCTAGTAATTCACTCTCACAATCCTCCCTTTTTGCATATTGCCTGTCACTTGTGTGGCATGCATGTTACTTGCCATTTATCAGTCCAAATCTGAATGTTGCCCAGGTCTTATTGCATGTGGATACAGACTGCTTCAGCATCTGAGGAGTAATGAATAGTGCTGAACATTGTGCAATCATCAGTGAACATTCCAGCCTTGTGATGGAGGGAATGTTATTAATAAAGCAGCTGAACATGCTTGGGCCTACAACACTACACTGATTAACTCCTTCAGTGATATCCTGGGACTGAGGTGATTGACCTCAAGCAGTCACAGCCATCTCCTTTCCGCTCGGTGTGACTCCAGCCAGCAGAGAGCTTTTCCTCTGATTCATGTCTCCAGTTTTGCTAGGGCTTCTTGAAGCCATATTAGCCAAATGCTGAATTGCTATCTGAAGCAGTCATGGTACCTGGTACCTGGCACAGTGGTTAGCACTGCTGCTTCACAGCTCCAGGGTCCTGGGTTCGATTCCCAGCTCAGGTCACTGTCTGTGCAGAGTTTGCATGTTCTCCTCATGTCTGTGTGGATTTCCTCCGGGTACTCTGGTTTCCTCCCACAGTCCAAAGATGTGTGGGTTAGGTTGATAGGCCATGCTAAGAAATTGCCCCTTAGTGTCCAGGGATGTGTAGGTTAGGGGGATTTGTAGTTGTAATATGTAGGGATATGGGGGTAGGTCCTGGGTGGGATTATGTTTGGTGCAGACTCGATGGGCCGAAGGGCCTCTTTCTGCACTATAGGATTCTATGAGTTCTATTTTCACCTCACTTCTTGAGTTCAGCCCTTCAGTCCGAGCTTGTACCATGGCTGAAATGAGGCCATGAGCTGAATAGTCCTGGCAGAACTCAAACTGAATGTTACTGAACGGGTTATTGCTGCGTAAGTGCTGTTTGATGGCTGTGTCAATGACATTTTCCATCATTTTGCTGATAATTGAGAGCAGACTGTTGAGTTAGTAATTGGCCTGGTTGGATTTGTCCTATTTTTTGTGGACAAGACGTATTTGGGCAAATTTCCACATTGCCAGCAGATCTAGTGTTGTAGCTGTAAAGGAACAGCTTGGCTAGGGACATGGCAAGAGCTGGAGCACAAGTCTTCAGTACTATAGTTGGAATATTGTCAGGGCCCATTTGTTTTTGTGCCTTGTTTCTATGCTGTCAATGCTGTGTAATACGTTATGGAACTCTGAGGATGGTTTTCTGGCTGTCTCATACTGCAGAGACAATGTCATGCTCAGTATAAGCATGAGAATATTAGATGTTAAGGACTGTAAGATCATACTTTGTGAAAATGGCTGCATATTCTGTTAAGATGGCTGAAACTTATCATGTGACTATGAACATGTAAATTGCATGATGCAGACAGTATTTGATTCTGAGGGTGATATTGAGCTAATCATGGGCCTGAACAAGGGTATGTGTAAAGTTTAAACATCTCGTTGTGTAAGAGTAAACCAGTGTTGGAGGAATATGAGATTGTATTTTGTGTTTATGTTGCACATGTGTGTAACAAGGATATGTTGATATCACAGGGCAAAATAGCTTTTCAAACATTCATTTTGGAACTTTACACAAATATTGTGCCTTCAATATGTGGATTAGGAAACATTTTTTGTCTTCAGTTCAGTTTTTTGCTAGTTGGTTACCTGATACTATTGGGTCACAATAACAGCAGCAGGGAATTATAGGCTGGAATTTTAGCAGTCCTTGTAGTGTTCCTTGGTGATGTCTGGGAGACAGGAAGGCTGGTAAAATGCTGCAGAAAGACACTGAGGTGTGTTTTTCCACCACCATACTATTTTGGCAGTATCAAGAAAGTTGGCAGCCAGTCCATCCATTAGGAAACACATTGATCTTTTTAGGGCTTCTTCCTGCCTCCTTGGGCATTTTGCCAGTGGAGAGGGTCTGGCTGCCAAAGTGTGGGGAAATGGTTCATTGAAATCTGATGGCCTCCCTTTGAGTTCCAAATCGGGGTGGCCCTTCCTTTTGGCCACTCCATGGCCTGTGGGGCTACCCACTCTGGGACTGCTCCCACGGCAATGGCATCACCTGCCTTCAGAAACTCCCTTATCTATTGCTGGGCCTGCCTGTTTCTAGCATCATGAGACCCACTTACATGTCTTCAAGTGTGCTTGGCCAATGATCAGCCCTTATCCTGCAGGTGCGGTTCCAGCACTGGCCACCATTAGCAGTAGCTTTGCTGAGCTGCCGCCAGTCTTCTGGGCCTGAGACTCTTGAGGATGTGCCACCATCATTAATGGGGATGGTAACTCTAGCAGTGGTCACTTAATTGGCCAACCCTGTGAATATAGAAGAAGACTTGCCTCTCACTTTCGGCTCTGGTAGCAGGACTTCAATTCTGGTGATAAATGATTTGGCAGGATTCAGGATGATACAAGTGACAATTCAGCGCACTGTGCCTGTGCTAGCACTCAGCATTCAATTAGCCCCATTCCCCTACCCTTTCTCCACCACTTTGCAAGTGTTTCCGTTTCAATGGTTAAAGTTTCTGCTTTGGATGCAATTGGCAAAACAGTTGGAAAGTGTGTCCAGAATTGGGCCTGTCATTTAATACTTGAGTAATACGGATGAAAATAGATCTATCAAAAGATCAGCATTGCAAATCACATTGTTAATTCACCACCTGTGAGTATCAGCATGGAAGAGATTTTCAAGGAACTCTCAAAAATATTTTCTACTTAAGTGCAGAAATCAATTCCTCAATAATTTAGGAACAAATAGATTTGAAACTTTTTTTTTCACAGCCTTTTGGCTATGATCAAACATGAGATCAGGTGTGATGCCTGTTCTTATCAGCTTGGCACTAGAATGTCCCTTTTGTATGGACAGGGATTTGGATTCAATTTGGATTTGAATTGGTTTTTAAAGCAATTAAGGAGATGGATTGTGAGCTTGCCCTGTCCACTCTGCACATTGGCTTTGTAATTCTAAGAAAGGAATTAAAAAAAAAATCTTTTTCTTAATATACCTATTAATGTCATTGCACCGTAAAGAAAGAAGCAGCTTTTTAGAGACTTCTTGGCTTGCAAATGAACTCAATTCGAGAAACTCCCAATAGCGATTAATTCACCAGGATGGGAACTGGCTAGTTTCATGGGCTGGATTTGCCTGCAGTACAGTCTTTATTGAACTAATGCAACTTATGCATTAAGGTTAGACTAATGCAAACTCAAGTTGCACTGAATGCAATTTGTGCTTAAAATTCTACCATCTTTTGCATGCACTAAGCTAATTTGGGGGAGAATGTCTCCAAAATTAAACAAAGAACTTGAGCAAAAACTCTTGGCCCATAATTTATTTTTTAAAGTTTATTTAGTAGTGTCATAAGTAGGCTTACATTAACACTGCAATGAAGTTACTGTGAAAATCCTCCAGTCACCACACTCTGGAGCCTGTTCGGGTACACTGAGGGAGAATTTAGCATGGTCAATGCACTCAACCAGTGTGTCTTTCGGACTGTGGGAGAAATTATCCAATTACACCATGACTTGTTTCTTCTTTGCCATTGTACCATCAATATCAAATTTAACAACTTTGCAGATTTCAAAATTGTTCATGTATTATTTATTAACAAGTCAAAAATAACTAACATTGGTATTTAATCCATTTTTGACAAAGGAGAAATATATGGTTCACTTATAGGTGCTTGGGATTAATAAATAGTGGCTCATTAATTAACGTATTCAAATATTAATACGAATTCTAAAGTTCTGAAATGGATTGTACTTTGACTTACCCCATAGCCGGAGAGACAGATGGGAAATGAATTCAAATGTAAAAAAATCACTTGCAACTGGTGAACTGAAACACTGCTAGGGTATTAAACTATAGGGAAGATTTTCATTGCACCTGGGCACAGACACAGGGAAATCTCTGTTTAAACTATCAATCACATTAATGGTAGCTTAGTCTTTCTCTTTGGACATGCTCTTTTGCATCCTGGCAAGAGATCCCATTAGATATTGTCTCTGTGCCTGCACATTGATTCAGTAATTATATGACGACTGTATGTCCCCAAAGACTCAAACCTTCTTGAATGGTTGATAGCAGCTAAGTTATTGTTATAGCACACACAGACTTTTAGAGTTAAACTGGCCACATTAAGTGCCTTAAGTAGCTGGTTTTCTTAATATTTTTCATGGCATTACAATCTTTGTAGGGGCACCCTAACCAAAATAACCAAATTTACTAAATGACCCTAATCGAAGAAATTACCAGCAAGAGTTCATTTCTAGTATCTTTTGCTTTAGCATGAATCAGAATCAGTGCAAATTAAACTTGAATTAACCGGCAAACTATACTTCAAATAAAAAGGTAAATTTCACTTTAAGTAGTTAATTCCACAAAGATAAGCCTTATACAAGCACACACCTATCTCCCCACAGACATATAACACAATATGCAGTTCCAAGGTCTTTAACTCACCCTCCAAGTGGAATCTCTCACTTTCCCATTCAGTGAAGACAAAACACTCATTGAGAACCCTGCCCACATCTTCTGAATCAACCCACAAGTTGCCACGTGCATCTCTGATAGGCCCTATCTTTTCCTTGGTTGTTCTCTTGCTCTTAAACTTTTGGTTTCCCTCGAATTTACATGTCAATATTTTTTCAGATTCTCTTTTTGCTTTCCTAATATCCACTTTTACTTCACCCCCGTACTCTCTGTAGTGCTAAGCCTTTGTGACTGTTAAAAGCTTTCTTTTTTTGATTTTACTTGGCCAGTTCGTTTGTGGATAACCAGAGGGCTCTAGATTTGGCATCATCAACTTTTTCTTTGTGGGACATGTGTAAACTGTGCCTATTGAACTTCACCTTTGAAAGCCTTCAATTGATTTGTTTTTCCTTCTGTTTCCATAAACTCCTTACAATGTAGAAGGAAGCCATTTGGCCCATCGAGTCTGCACTGAATATCACTCAAACCCCACCCCACTTCTTTATCTCCTTGCAGCTTCCTATCCTATGCATCTTTTTGACACTAAGGGGCAAGTTAGCATGATCGATCCACCTAATCTATCCATCTTTGGACTGTGGGAGGAAACCGAAGCAAGCATGGGGAGAATATGCAAACTCCACACAGACAATCACCCAAGGCCAGAATCGAAGCCAGGTCCCTGTTGCTAACTACCGTGCCACTGTAATAGTTCATCCAGCTTATTCTTGCCAGCTCATTGCTCAGTTTTGTAAAATTTGTCTTCCTCCAATTTAGAACTTTTACTTCTGTTCCCTTATCCTTTTCCATAATGATACAAAATCTAACTATTATGGTCACTACCTTCAAGATGGTCACCCTCTGCTACTTCATTCACTTGCCCAGCTTTAATTCTTAAGACTAAATTTAGAACTGGGCTTGATATGTGCCAGCTAAAAACATTCCCTTAAACGCAGTCCAAGAATTTTGTGTCCTCTGGGCCCTTCATACTGTTTGTATTCCTATTGATATTAGGGTAGTTGAAATCCCCAACAATTACTATCCTAATTTTCTTTGTGCTCAGAAATCTGTCTAAATATTTGTTTTTCTACCTCCCTGCAATGATTGTCATAGTGTAGTGCAGTTATGCTGATAGTCAGGATTTCTAATGGATTATAATACTTTAACTAAGAAGAATTTATTTTGGTTGAAAATGGTAATTTAATTCTTCTGGAAAAGAAGCCATGGGGTTGAATTTTATGCTTGGCAGGATTGGAAGTGGATATGAAATCCACTTGCAATTGTGAACATAACAAGAATGTGATTTCATGCTAGCTGGCCAATTTAAATGCTGCCCAGTGTGTAACACGGACTGACATTGGAGAAAAGCTGCTGGCAAGGGCAGGGGCTTGGCAGGTACTGGATCCAATGGGGAACTGGCGGGGGATTTAATTATGGCTGTGACAGCTCTCTGAAAGCTGCCATGAGTTCCTGAGGAGCCTCAGGGAGTTGTTCAGGCCACAATATATGTATTGTGTGAAGTTATCACCCCCGGCCCCCGCTTCTCAAATGAGTGCCTGCTCACTCTCATGAAATGAGTGACTACCCCACGCCACATCCTGCTGCTTGAGGTGATTAAAGGAGGCCACCACATCAGACAAAGAAGGACTGGGTAGAGTTGACAGCCCAGGTCCACTTGCAGGACATGGTGCATCATATCCTTTGTGCTTAGAAGACTGGATAGTGAGTTGGCATTGTACTGCATGGAAATGTCATGAAAGGTACAGGCCCTTGTGACACTCAGGGTATAAGATTCAAAAGGCACATATACCTCTGCTGGTAAAGGCAGGGAAAACCTGCCTGCTAACCTTGGGTGCACATAAGGGGGAGGTATGCAAATCTGACTCCTCAACCTGATTTTCAGTGGAGTGGTGGTGGGATGTGAGCCTGGTATGATGCTACAGGTAGAGAATGAACTAATGGATGCACCTTTCTTTTTACAGGAGAAGAGAAGTCTCCATGATTTTGGGTGCACGTGAATGGGTGGTGGGTTGCCCCATCTGGCCATCCTCAGCAATTTGAGATTAATGTCCTAGAGTATAATTGTGAACATGGAGCAAGATCATCATGTCACAGAGGATCAAATGCTCTGGAAGAAGATAAGAGTCCAGTGGACAGATGTGAGACTGGCGGACAATGCAAAAAATGCAGACTCCTCTCATCTCAAATAAGAGGTTCTAAGCAAGAGTCTCTAGTGATCCAGCAATCACGATGCCACCATTATGTAGTTATCTATAGTCTCACCAGGCTGCCCAAGATGTAGACTGACTATGTGATGATTGATATCCCAGACATACTGGAGGCAGATTCTTGGGCCCACTGGCTCCCAGTACGAATTGCGTTGGCCAAGAGAATAGGGCATCTGGCATAAAATAGTTTTGTTGGGCACCAAGCCCATCGGAATGCTCCCAACCTGTTTCACTGGCTCCAATCGGGTTGCGGCCAGAGTACGTTGGAACCCGATAATTATTAAAATTGCCTCTTTTAAATATAATTAGCTGGCTTGAAGTCTGATTCAATTCCCATCTGCCACCCACCATCCATACCCCTCGCCCCTGCCAATCCCATCACCACTTCACCCTGTAGGATCTGCACTGGGTGAGCTTTGATGCAGGTCCTGACTATTGTGGACCTGGTGTGCTGAACCCTGATGGGGGGGGTCAAGGATCTAAGTCCTGTGCCCATGTGCACCTCTGTTGTTGCCAGGTTCAGAGGGAAGGTCCCCAAGGTCCTGTGGTATGGTGGACCTTGCCACTCTCGACTGGGCTGGGGATCTCATTGATGGACTGCCCCTTTTAGCCTTGGGAAAAGTGTTGTTCAGTTTCAGAATGGTGAATTGAGGCATCAAGCTGGGGTAAAATATTCATTATTGTGTCTATCCTCTAAAACCTTTGAAATTCGCTGGTCTCCTAAATCTCCATGCCCCCTGGACAGTTGGAAGGTTTGTAAATAACCACAGCACTCCATTCAGCAGAAGTGATTCCCTTTTCTCTCTCCCGGAAACTGCAGGTGTAAAAATACCCCATTGAAATCCACTTGATATCAGAAGTCACTCACTTTCACTCCGAGATATTTCATCTCTGCAGCTGTCCACTCAACCTCTTTGTTTTAATATTGCATTTATTGCAAGGCTTTGGGCCTTCATAGAAAGCTCAGAGTCTTTGAACTACCTTCCAACCCTTTGTAACTCTTTGTTTCCATTCAATTTCAGTGCAGTCCTTCAAACTCATTTGATTGACAGCTGAATGGTTTTTATTCTGCCTCCAGTCAGCTGTGTTTATTTACCTTTTCATTCATACTTGAATGCATCTCAATTATCATCATTGTTCCCAACTGCAATATTTATACAAAGGAGGAAGTGAAAATCTGGTTTGAAGTTGTATGTGGAGTGAGTTAGTCTTGGAGGCACAAATTAAGATGTTCCAGTCATTTGCAGTTTTGATGAGTGCCAGAGTTCTTTCTGCTGCCACCTCTTTGATGGTACGATGGTAGACAGCGGTTGCTGTTGCCTGAAGTCTTGTTCTGATCAAAAGTCGAACAGTAACTGTCTGAGTTAATTTCCATAGGACAATATTACAAGGCCTTGCAGCTTGGTGAAGATTATGTGACACCTCCTACCATTCCACGTAGATGTTGGGCAAGATGTTGAGCTGCAAAGAGTAAATGTTTACTCAGGTACTTATTAAATATGGTACCCACAAAGATGAGCCAGTGAGATAGTGGCAAGGTGAATAAATCCCAGTCTTCCCTAACTGGAGATATGCCATGCTTCATGTTCAGTTAATAATCTGAACAACAGACGTTTTGGTGCAGAAACCCACCAGAAAGTTAACTTGACTTAAATATAAATGTTGCATCTACAAAAGCAGACCAGAGGCACTAATTAATTTACCTCCTGGCTCCCCAAATCTGATTCAGTATTGGCAAGACAAAAGCCAGGAGAACAAGGATGCATATATTTAAAATAACTACTGAAAGAAGCAAAAGTGTAATGAGGAGAAATCTTCTTATGCAACAAGTGAGTGTTGTTTGGAATGCACTGCCTGGGAGTATAGTGGATGCAGGTTCAACTGAACATTCAAACTGGAAGAATGTGCAGGGTTACGGGAAGATAGCAGGGGAATGGTAATAAGTGAATTGCACTTTCAGACAGCCAGTCTGGAATTGATGGTCTGAATGGCCTATTGCTGAGTTGTAATAATTCTGTGTTTCTATTCTATTTCTCATTGTAGTTCTAAATTACCATCAGCAGGACAGAAGTGGGGTGTTCGCAGATGATTGCACAATGTTCTTCACTGTTCGTGACGCTTAGATACTGAACCAGTTCATGTACAAATGCAGCAAGATCTGGACAATATCCATGCTTTGGCTGATAAATGGCAAGTAACCTTTGTGCCACACAAGTGCCAGGCAATGACCATCTTCAACAAGAGCAAATCTAACCATCATACCTTGATATTCAGTTGCGATACCATCACTGAATCTCTCACTTTCAACATCCTGGGGGGCTTGCCATTGGCCAGAACCTGAACTGGACTAGCCACGTTAATACTGTGGCGACAAGAGTGGTGAGTAACATACTTTCTGACTCCTCAAAGCCTATCCACCATCTAAAACACACAAATTAGGAGTGTGAAGGAATACTTCCGACTTGCCTGGATGAGTGCAGCTGCAACAATACTCAAGAAACTTGACACCATCCAAGACAAAATAGCCCGCTTGATTGCTATCCCTTCCACAAACATTTCCACCTTCCATCACTGACAAACAATGGCAGCCATATGTACCATTTACAAGATGCACTGCAGGAACTCACCAAGTTCCTTAGACAGCACCTTCCAAACCAACCATCACCATCTACGAGGACAAGAGCAGCAGATACTGGGAACACCATCACCTGGAATTTCCCTCCAAGTCACACACATTCTGACTTGGAAATATATGGTCATTCCTTCAATGTTGCTGCATCAAAATCCTGGAACTCCCTCCCTAACAACCTTGTGTTTATACCTACACCACAGGCACTGCAGAGGTTAAAGACAGTAGCCCACCACCACCTTCTGAAGGGCAACCAGGGATGGACAATAAATGCAAGCCCAGGCAACAATGTCCATCCACATCCTGCAAATTATTAAAAAGGTGTTGCTTTACTTATGCTAAATTTATTTTTTCAGTGTGCACAGATTTCTGTCTAAATCTCGGTGGTTTATAAAATATTGTGGCAACTTGTTCTGCAAAGACATCTGAATTGGGCATGATGATGGGAGATGAATTTAATCAGAATTCATATTTTGGTGAAGAAAGATGTTGTTGACTTTTGGAGATATTCCTACTCAGAAATTGCATTTCGTAATCATGGTGGCATTTGTACTTATAAGGTGCTTAAACCCAAAGGCCTAACTGCAGTAAACTTCGAACTGTGATGCGAGGAATGAATACTATTTCATGCTCTTTTGCACTATTCTTGCCTAAGCTGTTATAATTTAAAGTTATAGCTGGAGAAAGCAATAGCTAAGATTTGGAAAATGATCAGCCATGACTGAGTCCTCCATAACATCTAATTTCACGCTGTGTCAACATCTTTCTCTTCCAAACCTATGGTAGATTAACAGCATCAAAAACCTGAAGAATTGCCTGGAAAATAGAATTTTCTCCGGAAACAGTCTGTTGCAAAACTAGAAAAGAGCCACTTTGGAGGTTTCTTGTTTGCAACATTACTCTTGATAGCAGATGTAATCAAAGATTTGCAGTAGGGTCCATATCGGATTATTCTACCTGTGATACGTTATGCAGCTAATACTGACTTTGTTCACTAATGAGTTGTATTCATATCCATGCCGTTCTGTGATGCTAGCAAGCATAGTCTCCTCATGTGTTAAACAGAAAAAGTGTACAGCCAATGTCATTCTACTAGCATATTCTAGATTTTAAGAATAAGTATGTTAGTTCATGATTTATGGTCAGCAGCAAAATGATGGCTATCTTCAAGGAAAGCTCTCTATAAAAGTTTCCCTTTCGTAATCTCAGTTAAAATTTCTAGTCGTCCAGCAAGAGTGATATCATCAAACAGGGTTAACTACCAACCCACAGACAGCAGAAAAGGAAGTAAAATGTGGCGCACTTTTTAATTTTAATTAAGAGCTTTACAAAATGTAAAATACTGTTTGTTTGGGATCTCTTCCACAAACATTCACTCCCTCTACCACTAATGCACACTGGTAGCAGTGTGTACCATTTACAAGATGCACTGCAGCAACTCATCAAGGTTCCTTAAGCAGCACCTTCCAAACCAGTGCCCACTGCCATCTAGAAGGACAAGGACAGCAGAGACAGGGGAACACCCAGTACATGGAAGATCCCCTCCAAGCCACTCACACCCTTGGAAACATATCGCCGTTCCTTTATTGTTATTGGGTCAAATCTCCCACCCGAAGAGCACATGGTGGGACCTACGCCACAGAGTTGGAGCAGCTCAGAAAGGCAATTTACCACCACGCCATCAAGAGCAATGCAGGATGGGCAATAAATGCTGGCTCAGATCCCATGAATGAATATTTTAAAAAAGTGATTGGGGCATGCACACTGGGATATCAACAGTGGGGAAGCATATGATCAGTAACAGCAACCTCTGGATCTCCACAGTTAACTGTGCATGTATGGTCTCCAGAATTTGCTGTCAGTTTCAGAGGATGGTGAATGCTGAAGGTTTCACTATCATCCATTTTAGGTCACAGTTTGAAATTAATTCACAAATATTGTTAATTTTTACAGAGCATTTTAAGCTTCAAAATATTTTATGTAGGTATTTTTCTACCTTGTGGTGATGGTCCACCTTTATTAAATAACAATCTGGTTTAAAAAATTAACTTCTACTTTCTACAAGTTTCAATATGCTTCAATTCTACACACGCTGGCAAAAACTACGTTGAACAAAGTTAGAACTAAGTGAATTAATCATTCTGAGCTGTAACAAGGATTCCAATTACTTTTCAGTTGAGAACAGAGTGCTTTATTTTAAACAGAGTAATGTTTTGACTTGTTCAATTAAGCCACTTCAGATTGCCCTATGACAGTAATGCCGGCATATGCTGCTCACATCAGAATGCAAAAATTTTCAATACAGCCCTTTGATTTCCAGCCAATGGTAAATTAAAATGCTCATTAGAATCATTCAAATCTGCTGTCTCAAGAAAGTACCCAACATACGTTAATTCAGCCTTTGTTGAGTTGTAAATTTCCCCAGCTGAATATTGGAAAAATCAAAGCTATAGGGTCAACTTTTCCAGCCCTCTGGAGTGCGAGCTGACACCCCACCTAGCAGTCAGATTTTCAGCACTGTCAGTTCCATGCCGGAAATCAGCATGGAGCTAGATAAATTATTTAAATTAGAATTTAAATACAATTTCAATGTCATCAGCAGGCTCAGGATTGAAATCTCTGTGCCTGCTAGCCTCTCTCACCGCCCCCACCCCCGGACTGAAGGGAGGACAACAATTGAGGCACCCCAGAGAATCGGGCGTCTGGGGGAGTGGCTCTGGACATTGCCACCTTGGCAGTGCCAGCCTGGGCCCCCTGGCACAATGTGGAGATGCTGGCGTGGACTGGGGTAAAACAGAAAGAAATCCCACAACATCAGCTTAAAGTCCAACAAGTTTATTTGTAGCAAATGCCGCAAGCTTTCATAATGCATGTAAATTGAGTTTGTGTCTTTGTGAACCTGGTGTTGTCAGACTTTTTACTGTGATCAGAACTCCCAGCCACCTGAAGAAGGGACAGCCTGTTCCGAAATCTTGTGTCATTTGCCACAAATAAACTTGTTAGACTTTAAGCTGGTGTTGTGGGATTTCCCCTTGGCACTGCCAGAGGGGTAAAGTGCCAATGGCCAGGGGACACTGTGGCACTGCCCATTGGGCATCGGGCAATGCCAAGGGGACAGGATCTAATGATCCTGATGGGGTGGGGCCTCTGGGAGTAGGTCTTTGGAGGTGGGGTTTCTATTGTCAATCTGCATTTTGGGCTGAGTGACAGAGGGAGGGAGGCCAGCAATTGGGGCTGGCCATTAGGGTGTTTTTTTTTTGGGGGGGGGGGGCAGTCTTTCGGTGTGTCAATGCTGTGGGTGGGTTGGGGCTTCCAGAGGGTGTTGGGACAGTGAGGGAGGGTTGAGGATGCGGGGACTGGGGTGAGTGATCAAGATACCGGGGCTGTGGGAGGGTGTCAAGAGGGTCGAGGCTGGGCACAGGCATGTTTGGGGGGCCAGCGATCGGGGTGGGGGGGGGGTGCGTCGTATGGCAGCCAACGGAGGGTTGCGGGGCTGCCAGCAATTGGGAGGCCGGTAGACAGGGGCCACTGTGCTTGTGCCGATCTCGGCATTACAGATAGGTGCATGCACAGTGACCCACTCAGCACTACGCTGCCGACGGGAATTGGCCCCACCCCAAGCTTTTGGGGTTGATTCATGCTAGTGCCCTCTGCAGAGCATCGAGTGTGGGAGACTCATTTTGAAACTCCCGCTGAAAAGACCAGCACGATTTACTTCAGTTTTTGCACAAATTCAATACTTAGAATTTCTTTGGGAGAATCGCCCCCCAAAATCTCCAGTTCATCACAGAAAGACTGTGCCCATGGTTTTGTCGGGTACGGAGTTGGTTGTAGATACATGGGACATGGTTTAACAGATTATCCAATGGTGACACATTGTGCAGCTTGTAGTAAATTCTTCTATGTGGTGATCCATTGCTGGCCACCGGACTACTTCATGAGATTGTTCTTTCATTTTAACACCCAGATGATCTTCATGGGCAAGATACAATACATGTTGCTGTAGCACTTTTGAGAACCTTGAGTCCCATGTGTGATACATTGTAATCAAATAACACACATTCATTGTGTAACTGTGGTACGGAACCAGTTCTTTCTTTATTTCATGAACCAACTTGGTTTTTAGGTACTATAGTTTACTTTCTGCAATCCACTGTCACTGCATCTGCTTGTAACTCTTCACATGTAACAAGGTTCATTGTCATGTGTAAAATCACCGTGACAATGCGTTTTCAATGTTGCAAATCACTTCACTGTCACTAACAGTTTCTGCCATATTAATACAGATGACCATGTCAGCTACTCTGTTGTGTGAACCTATGAAATTCTTGACCTCAGAGGTACATTGATAAAGATGATCTGACTGACTGTTGATGTATTAATGTTGAAAACCAGACCCTGGATGGCAAACAGATTAGTCAGTACTTGGTGGTCTGTGCAGCAAATGAACTTTCTGCAGTTTGATATATTATGTGCTGATGTTCTCAAGTGTCGATGGAGGTTAGTGCATCCCAACTTCCAGTAGAGTATTTGCGCTCAGTTTCCAACAACGAGCGTGACATGTAAGTGATTGGTCATTTGCTTCTTTCAATTTATTGTGGAAGTACAGCTGCAATCACATTTCCTGGTGCATCCATTGTGACATATCTTTCTGCATGTCTGCATGTCCATTGAAGTGCATGAGGACCGGCAGTGATGCTATCTTCATCTTTAATGTGTCAAGCACTGTTTGCTGTATGATTGACTTTTCCCATTGTGCATCTTTGTACAGTGTCAGCATGAAGCCACTCATGTTTGCGATTCAGAGTTTTTGTGTTTTATTCCTACTTTGCTCTTGATTTCAAGCTTATAGTGAATTAAGTTATTTTGGATTTTGTATTAAATTGATCTTAACCCAGCTATGATTGTGCTTGCTAGTGACATGCTAATATAGTAAAACAAGATTTCAGCTGTTCCACAGCATGTTTCACTCTACTGGTGAGGGGCCAGTAAGGTTGGACCTTGGAAACTTGCCTACATGAATTGGGCTCTCCGAACTTTGAGCACACTTCACCATTCCCGCAGATGGACAGTGCTGGCTCAAAATCACCCCTTTTTTTCATTCTTAAGGAGCTTAATGCAGGATCCAATACCATGGTTTTGAGCATGGGTAATAAAGACTGATAAAACTGACAAGAGAAGTTTTTTCTCTTTCCAAAGCAGCTTGGAATCAATCTGGCTGGGGGTCATCAGCATGTTGAGCAATAAGCATGGCACTTGTGCTTTTTAATTATGATCTTTTTGGGTCCCTCATTCCATCAAAGAACCCAAATGCATGACATTATCGAGGGTCTCGCCTGTCTTTAACAGGATCCTCCACTGACAGTGAAATGCATACTGTTTTCGGACTGCTTGGCTTTGGTTCAGGATTCACAGAAGTTCCTGTTTCTTTTTTTTCAGACATCTGCTGTATTTGTTTTCTTTTAATCCACTTTTATATCTTTGCAGTTCATAATCTCAGCAAGCTATTTAACAAACTGTCCTTTCAGTGTATGTTTCTGCTTAACGATCATATCATAATTAGCTTGCATGTTGTTTACGATTTCCTTTCTCTTGGTTCAATTCCAGTTGAACTTTTTTGCTTTTGTTTTTCACAAAAGTCTACATGAACTCTTTGAAATGGTTGAGTTGACCATGGATTTTTTTGGCAGCATATTTTTCCCAGGTGTTGTTGTTGCACTTTTTCAAAGACACTTTGAAGGCATACTTGAAATGTGTCCTTTGCCCTCTTGAGGTTCAATTGCCATGCCAAAGCTTGTTTTGGGAGTCTTGTATCAGGCATGCAGACAATGTTGCCTGCCCAGAGGATCTGATTGAGCATGGCCAATGCTTCCATGAAGGAGATATCGGCCTGGGTGAGAATACTGATGTTGGTGCAACTATCCTGCCAATGGATTTGCAGGATCTTGCAGAGGCAGCGCTGATGGTACTTCTCCAGGGTTTTGATGTGCTAGTTGTGCCCACTAAAGGGCAAAGCAGACACAATCTTCACTGCGTGGCAACGACAAGAGAAATGCAGGGAACAGCATCAACACGTGTACATCACTGCCCTTGACCTCACAAAGGTGATGGACACTGTTAACCACAAGGATTTATGCAGCTTCTACCTCTGTTTCAACTGGCCCCGAAGTTTGTCACCATCCGCTGCCTGCGGCATCTCCACATTTCTGAGCCATATAGGACATCTCTGTAGACCACAAGCTTGATGATGGGTCTGGCTTCCCAGCCTTCAAGCACTCTCTCCCTCGAACAACTGAGGGCTGCACTGGCACAATGAATGTGGTACTGAACATCATCGGTGATGTCTGCCCTTATTGACAACAGGCTTTCAAGGAATGGAAAGTGATCCATGTTGTCCAAGGCCTTGTTGTGGATTTTGACCCCCACAGAGCATGCTTTGTGGTGGGGACAGCTTGGTAGAGGACCTCTGTCTTACAGATGTTTAGTGGGAGGCCCATGCTCTTGTTGAAAGTGTTGGCAAAGGTTTGGTGTGCTCAGTCTCTGAGTGTGTGCAGAAGCAAGCACCGCCTGCGTACTGTAGTTCATTGAAAGAGGATGGGATGACCTTGGATCTGGCTTGTAGGCAGTGGAGATTGAGCAGATTCCTGTTTGTTCTGTAGTTTAACTCCATTCCAGCAGACCTTGTTGAAAGGTCAGATGGAGCATTGCAGCAAGGGAAATTAAAAAGAGTGTAGGTGCCATGACAGACACGTGCTTGACCCCAGTTCGAATATGAATTGGGTATGTGGTGGATCCATTAGTCAGGATCATGGCTTGAGTGTCATCATGGAGCAGGCAGCGGATGGTGACAAACTTCGGGGCCAGTTGAAATAGAGGTAGAAGCTGCATAAATCCTTGTGGTTAACAGTGTCCATCACCTTTGTGAGGTCAAAGGCAGTGATGTACAAGTGTCGATGCTGTTCCCTGCATTTCTCTTGTTGTCACACGGTGAAGATTATGTCCGCTTTGCCCTTTAGTGGTTAGAAACCGCATTGGGAGTTGGAGGAGTTCTTTAGTCACAAGGAAAAATCTTGTGATGACCTTCCCTGTGGTCAACAACAGGGAAATTCCTCTGTGGTTGCTGCAGTTGAACTTGTCACATTTTTTAGCGATGGTGACAAGCGCAGCATCTCTGAGGTCTCCTGATTTGTTCTCCTTCCAGATAAGGGAAATGAGATCATATATTTGTGCCAAAGGTGTTTCTCTGCTATGTTTTAGTACATCTGCAGGAATACCACCTGTTTCTGATACTTTGCTGTTCTTTTGCTGTTGGATGGCCTTTTCTACCTCGTGCCACGTTGGGATTGTGCTCAGATGGTGCTGGTAGCAGGCTGCAGAATGGAGTCAAGGACACTCATGTTGAAGACAGAGTCTCTGTTAGGAAGGTCTTTGAAATGCTCTTTCCAGCAGGTGCTGACTGCCTCTCTGTTTTTCATGAGCACCGCTCCATTCTTGTCCAGCAGTAGGGTGTGGCTGTGAGTGCTTGGACCTTAGATGATCTTGACTGCATAAAGGAACCACATATGTCATGGTTGTTGGCTAACTGCTGGATCTCCTGCGAGCTCTCCACTCACCATCTGTCCCTTACATCGTGGGTTTTATGCTGGACCTCAAATACCTGTAGAGCGGCTTTCTTGTCTCAGGTTGGGTTGTTGTTTCAGGTTCTGAAAAGCCTAGTGCTTGCGGCTTATCTGCTCCTGGATCTCCAGGTAATTCTCATCGAACCAGTCTTGCTGATTCCTGGTTGAGTGCATTGCATTCTGCTGTTTGTGATCAAACCCATAAGCAATGCTGTTTATCAAATTCAATGTAGTAATAAGCCAAATACATCGCCATCAACACAAAAGGGCTAGATGGCCTACTCCTGCTCCTATTTCTTATGTTCTTAAAAACAAAATGCTGCGTTTGCTGGAAATTTGAAACAAAGCTGCAAATGCACATCAGGCAACATTTGTGGAGAGAGAAATGGGGTTAAACTTTCAGATTGACGATTTTTCATTAGAACTGGGAAAAGCTAGAAATGTTTCAAGCAAGTGAGAAAGTGGGAGAGTGGAAATGTAACAGGAGTGATAGGGTGGGAGACTGGAAAGATTAAATGACAAAAGATTGGCGGCACAAAGCCAAAAGGAATGTTACTGGGCCAGATAAAGAAACAAAAGATATGTCCTGTGGAGGTGAGAATTGCAGAACAACGAACAGCTGTCACCCGGAAACAAAAACAAGAGAAAAATGACAGTGAAATCAAAACCGGCAAAGAGAAAAGAACCAAAAAGCGGGCCAAAGATTATGGTCTGAAATTATTTAACTCGATGTTGAGTTTAGAAGTGCCTGACTGAAAAATGAGGTACAGTTCCTTGGACTTACATTGAGCTTTACTGGAACATTGCAACAGAGCAGGGAGGGAGGTCAGTATGAAAGCAAGGTGGAGAATTAAAATGACAGGCAACCAATAACTCAGGGTCATGCTTACAGACTGAACCCCAAAGCAGTCAGTCAAGCTGGTCTCCCCATTGCATAACAAGATTGATATTACCGTTGGTTGCTGTTTAACTGTGGTTCCATCAATTTCACAGGCTTCCTGGAACTAGCTAATGAAAGCAAGTCAAGCAGGAAGCAGAAATTGAGGGGAAAAGCTGATTACAAATATGTCAATAAGTACTCAGTCCTCTTCGTTGCTTTCTTGCCTACTTATTTGAAAGGTTTTTTTTTGCATTACTCATGCTGAAGTGTCACCTACACTTTGGAAGTTTTGAGGTTTGATCAGCATTTTGGAGATCTGATCTATTGTATCAGCGTGTGTGCAGCTTAGGCTATGATACTTTGGACCTCAGAGGAGAACTGAAATGGCATCAGTACCATGTGTAGCACCAGGACTAGCAGAACCTATAGCAGCATCTGCCAAATTCTCACAGAGCCGTAGCTGTAGTATAGACACAACAGCTCAAACAGACATGTGAATGAGAATTACGGCTTGCATTCAACTGAGCATTTGTCAAGATTGATTATGAAGGAGAGGCTTAACATTACATGATGATAAGGGTGAGTGTCAGTCAGGAAGGAGCTGCAGGTGGTGGAGGTGTGTGGTTGGTGAGGAAGTGCATAGATAGGGATGTTTTCATGAAAATTAGGTGATTGTGGTAATGGGCTCCAGTGTTAGATACCATATGGTACACGCTGTACTGCATGAGGTCACCTGACCTGGGGGTTGAAGGTTAAAAAGCATATGCCAGGGAAGGTTGTAACAAGGCTGCAGATATTTTGCAGTTGTGTGTTTATTTTCTGTTATTAATAAAGTTAGTTACACCAGTGGTGTCAGTCACCCAGCATTATAAAAACAAGCCATGCTGTTAGAAGTAAACTAAATGCACCAGCAGAGCTTCTGAAACCAATGACTGACTCAGTTTGAAGGGAGTCAGAAAACTGGAGGAGATTCGACAGAGCTTCAGCTTGCTCCTCATAGCGACAGGCAGTGACAAGAAAGACCCCCAGGTACAGTTCCATTTTTCTTCATGAATCAGGGAAGAAGTCCTAGAAGTTTAGAACACAGTCTCCCTTGGGAATGAAGAGAAACAAAATGACGTGAAAGACATAATGGAAAAATTTGAAGCCTCTTGCAGCCCAAGAAAATATATGTGCAAGGTACTAATTTTTTATGTTCATGCAAGGCAGTGATAACATTAGTTAGTAAATGAACTGAGGAAACATTGAGAATCACTCATTTGGGATAGAATCATTTGTGGGATTGCAAATGACTATGAGATACTGCTTTTAAGACAATTGGATCTCAGGCTGGAGAAGGTAATAAATATCTGCAGAATGGCAGAGACAATAAAATGCCAGATCAAATAGATGATGGAGGTGATACGCCACACATGGTCAAGCCGTGACATGCTGTTAAACAGAAACAGCACTGGGGGAAAAAAATAAACAGCCTGAAGGTAAAAATAATAAAACTGCTATTAAAACGTCTGAACGCATTTGTTGTAGAACTGATCGCTTCCCGTGCAACTGCCCAGACAGTGGAAAGCAGTGTAAGAACTATGACCAACTAAATTACTTTACTAAGATATACACATTGAAGAATGTGCGTGATTGAAGGTGATGACACATTCACTGAAATGGAACATTTCATTGGTGCAGAAACAACAAATTCTACAGATGAATGGAAGGCTGGTTTAAAAATTGCCAACATGCTGGTGAATTTCACGCTTGACACGGGTGCACAAGCAAATGTCATTCCCATAAATTCCCATTGTCATAAGATAAGCAAAGCAAAACAGCTAAGTAAAATAAAATGCAAGTGTGCCTTTATACAGATGAAGACATTGCTGTAGAATGCAAACATTGGAAAGTGAATTATAAAAAACAGTCTCAAGCACTTCCATTTACAGAGGTGAAAAATGAAGCAACATCCATTCTTGGAATCATAGCTTGTGAAAGTCTGTAGCCAATCAAGAGAATAATAATTATCACCTCTGATGTGTCCTGAGTGAGTACAAAGATGTGCTGAAGGGGGTTTGTTGCCTAAAGGGAGAACCCACCATCAAGATGACTGACACAATGACACCCGTCCAGGAAAGTAGCAGTACTGCCAAGAGACTGACTGAAAGCAGAACTGAACAGAATGGAGAAACTTCACATCATTAAAAAAATTGAAGACAAATCTAATTCACAAATCTAAGTATAGAAAGATCAGGTGGGAACCTGCAAGTCTGACTGAATCTCAGAAATTTAAACCAGGCAGTATAAAGAGAACATTATCAGTAATCCATAGTAGAAGAGATCACATGTAAACTAACTAATGCTAAATACTATTCAGTCTTGGATTTGAGTTCAAGCTTTTGGCAGGTCAAGTTGGGCGAATACAACTCCCATCTCTGTACCTTCACCACATGTTCAGTTTTTATGTTTACCTGTTGGTATTAATTCAGCTGAGATGTTCCACAGAAGAGCTGTTTGAAAGGTTGAAGGGTGTGGAAACCTGTATCAATGATATCCTGGTCTGGGGGAGCCGCACATAAAGAACACAACCCTACACTGAGGCTGATGCTGGCAAGAGATAGCAAAAGCTAAAAAAAGGAACTGCAAAGTCTTCATGAAATCAAGTACTTGGGAGATGTGCTAACTGAGTGACTGAAGTTGGACCAGTGCAAAACTGAAGCGATTGTGAGCATGGCAATCCCAGAATGTAAAAGAGCTTTTTGGACATAGAATCATAGAATCCTACAGTATAGAGGAGGCCATTTGATCCATCCAGTCTGCACCGACCACAAATCCACCCAGGCTCCATCCCCATGGCGATGCATTTAGCCTAGCTAGTTCCCTTGACACTAAGGGGCAATTTAGCATGTCCAATCCACCTAACCTGCACATCTTTGGACTGTAGCAGGAAACTGGAGCTTCAGAGGAAACCCACACAGACACGGGGAGAATGTGTAGACTCCACATAGACAGTGACCCAAGCTGGGAATTGAACCCGGGTCCCTGGCACTATGCAGCAGCAATGCTAACCACTGTGCCACCATGCTGCCCCATGGTGATTTAACTTGGGGAATTCATTCCACACATGTCAGACCTGACAGAAGCTCTCAGGGAACTTGTACAAAATAATGGGGAGTGGCACTGGGAACAAAGTCACTGAGAAGCTTTGACCAGTCTAAAGAAAACATTGACCCAGGCACCTGAGTTAAAATATGACAACATCAATCAGCTAGGCAAGATATGGGTGGATGCTTCAAAAATTGGCCTCAGAATTGTCCTTTTCCAAAATGAAACGGCAGTGGCATACGCTTCAAAGGCAATGACTGAAACACAACAGACTTAGGTCCAAATAGAGAATGAAATGTCAGCAATTGTGTTTAGTTGAGAAGGCTTCCACCAGTTTGTCGAGATAGAGTTTGATCATAAGCTTTTGGAAAGCTACATGTAAAAAGCCCCTGAACTGTGCACCACAAAGAATCCAAAGATTACTACTATGTCTGCAGAAGGACCAGGTCAGAGTTATTTACAAACCAATCAAAGAATGTACATCACACTCTGTAATGTCCATATCTCGCCACCATAAAGGAGAGGATAAAAGAACAGGTGGGCAGCTTCACATGCCGACAAGGAACTCACCTGTGATTGTAACCAAACTGAATGAGATCACGGAATTGATGAAGATCGAGACCACCCTGAGAAAACTGCAGCAATTGTGCAAAATGGCTGGCCCACAGATTGGAGCGAAGCCCCTTCTGCTGTCCGAGACTACTGGAACTTTTCTGAGGGAACTTCATGTAACAGAGGGAATACATTTCAAGGGAGAAAAGATCATTTCGGCAACACTGAGGAAAGAAATACAAGTCACCTTGGCATAGAAACATGCAGGGGTTTGAGATGGGCCTGGAATGGGAGCACAAATTGGGGAAACAGTGAATAACCTGTGCAGTATGCCAAAAATACATTAAATCACAACAAAGAGAACTACTTCAGCACAGTGTTCCAGAGAGGCCCTGACTGAAAATTGATGTGGACTTGTTCACATTTGATAACAGTGGATGTTAACTAGTGATAAATTATTACACAAAAATTTTTGTGTCTGTGCTGCGAGAAAGGATAGCAAGAGTATCACTGTAATAAAACATCTGAAATCTATTTTTACTCACATGGCACACCTGAAGTTCTCATCTTGGACAACAGTACACAATCGTCAGGCATTGACTTCCGCAAATTTGCACAGGACTGGGAGTTTTGCCACACTTGGCCTGATTTTACCATTTTCATTCTAAGGCTGAATCTGGGCGCAATTCAGATCCGACTTGGAAATCTGCTCTCAGGCGTCCTACACGGTCCCCTCTTCCTCCCTCCCCAACCAGACAACGATCTGGACTCCCTCGACCCACCACTTCTTCCCCACCAGAGATACATCTGACCTGCCCCCTCCTCCCTCCACCCTCTCTAGATAATGATCTGACCCGTCGTCTCCTCTCTCGCTACCACTGATCTGAGTCAGAGAGCCATTGGAAGCTCTGAACTTACCTGGAGCGCCCGAAACAGACCTTTGCCAAGCATGTCTGCTTTGCGCCAGACCTGGACGTGCGAACGCGATGGTAAAGGGAGAAATGCTGATAGAGTTGGATGGGTAGTTCATTAATTCAATTTAAATGCATGCAAATTGCATTTAAGTTGTCATTGGGCCTGTTTCGGGCACGAATCGGATCACAGTCATTCGTGGGCCTCGATAAAGTAGGCATCTGCGCGGATGTGGGCATGGATCATGTTAATGGCCTCACGCCCAACTTTACCATGTTTTTGCACCCGAAAACAGGTGCGACACAATGATAAAATCAGGCCCAATTCCCAAATATCCACAATTGAATGGAATGGTGGAAGATACCGTCCAAACACCTGTTGAAGAAGGTAAAGGTGGATGAAATAGATCCCTCCCTGGCTCCACTGGATTTCAGGAATACTCCAGTAGAGAGCATTGGATCAAATCCAGCACAGCTCCTGATGGAGGGAAGACTAAGAACTAAGATTCCAACCTTGTCCTTAACAGTTATTTCCACAGTCAGCAAGCTACAACATGCAGGACCCGATCAAACTGAGACAGCAGAAAGAGTGGCTTGATCGAAGAGCCTGATATCTGTCTGAACAGAACAGAGAGGATTCTGCAAGAAGGGATCTGGAATGCTGCCATTGTCACAGGAATCACAGGACAGCCAAGGTCTTACACAGCGCAGTTTCCAAACAAGCAACAGTACAAGAGAAACTGGCAATTCCTGTGGAAAATAAATGAAAAGTGACCCCTACTCTTAAACCAACACTGAACTGAGGCACAGCCTTTGGCTTTTTTGACTGAATGTTTGCACTTTCTTCTTTTTGACTTCCAACTCCAAACTGCTTTAAATTGCATGCAGCCTTTAATTACTGGAGTTGAAATTGTACTTTACAGGTGACCATACCTGCCGACATTAATTGGTTGGGAAACCCGGATAAATATAGAGAAGCAACAACTGGGTTAAAAAGCCATCAGCAGAAGGACTGCACTGACCCCATTTCACACAATCCCATAGCCTGCTTTCAGACCCTCGCGATTTTCCAATCTAGACTTTATTCTCTGCTTGACTACAATTTACTATTGTTAAAAAATTAGCAAAGGCATGTTACAGCTTAGCCACAACTTGTTGAGAATAATGAGTCATTAATTTCTGAATTGTCTTGGGAGTGCTGATGACCACTGCAAATTATTTGATTCTCTGTGATTGTAGACGCAAGTATGTTTGCATACTTTCAAAGTTTATTGCTCATGACCCAATCTTATTTTCAAAACAGTTAATAAGAGGAAACAAAAGGTCTGATTCTGAAAAGACTTAGATAGCAATGTGGCAGATGTATGCTTGCCTGAAAACAGCAGGTTATCTAACCTGTATCCTTTTGAGCTTCAATAATATCAGGAAGAGACGTGTAAACCATTCAATGATTGCCTGCTGACTCAACCAGCTGCGCCATTTAGAAGTATTTATCCCCAATGAAGCCTGGTGCTGTTTATTCACACAGCTGCTGCGGATAAAATGAACCACAAACAAATGATTCTGCTGTTCCGCCGTATCAGTTTATTTCTGCGATTTGAGAGCAGAAGAAAATGATGATATTGCAGATGGCAATATTCCCCAGAACAGCAACCTGGCAGCTCCAACGAGCACTGTCATATATATTAAACACAAAGGTCATTTTTAAAAGTCACTGCGCAAGAAATTGTGATTGATTACACCTTTTTTTTTTGGCGCTACAAGTTCCATTCGAGCCCCAAATGGTATTAATGGTGTACACGCACATTTTTGTGACTACTGTGCTGGATGCCATATTAATGTGCATGGTGAGTGTCCACGGAAGATATGCACAACAGCCAGATCATGCTGATTTGATGCCACTCCTGCCAATGCCGTCTATTAACCAAGCACATCTGGCTATTAAGCAGCTATAAGATTTAAAAGGATTATCAATTACTTTCAGGTAATTATTAGATTAATCACCAACTCTTTGATGCTTTTTGTCATTGTTTAAAGTTGCAACAGTCCAGAGGGAATGGTGGGGCGGGTGCTGACAGGCATCATGCTGACTGCAAAGTTTCTGTACAAAACAGCTGCTTCCAGATGTTTACCGAGTAAGCATTCCCTTTGGAATACAATGTGACTTCATGTACGGAGGCCACACCTAAAGTGGGAGGGGTAGATGGAATCTCAGTGATGAACAATGGACTGAATTTTATTGGAGGTGTCGGGTAAAAAACATGCTTGGAGTCCACACTCGCTGGTAATAGGATATGTTCAGCAATTTTACCATTGACAGTTGCCTATGGGCCTGCTGTCCAGTTGAGGATGGTGGTTAGGTTCCTGGTCCAAGCAGAGGGCCAGGAGCTCAGAAGCATTAGCAGGACCATTTTAATGTTGACGTTGTGCTGTAACTCTTTTGAGTGCATGCTTTCAGTTGGTAATTAAGATCAACTATTCCCAATTGGGGAAGGATTAGGAATTTATTGCAAAAGTATAAAACAAACTTTTGAGGAGAACTGGAAGAATCTGTATCCTTACTCTGTTGTCTTGGAAATAAATGTATTTTAAGGTCAAAACTGGCTTCAGATGTGTCCTTTCCTCAATATATGATTAGTGGTATTAACAGGCCATTGAGAGCTGTGGTCACTGTTGGGGAATACTGGTGATCCTGGGTCTACAGCACTAACAGCAGATAAGTGAAACATAAAAATAAATCACTGGGCCTGGTGGCAGAGGGAAATCTGCTCTGAGGAAGTTCTTTCTGCCTGTAGCTCCTTCTTTGTCACACCCCTGGACTACAGCAGGGAAGCTGCCTCCATTTTGCTGGCAACTTCCAAAATGGCCATAAGTCACCCAAGTATACTGGCTCCTAATCACCACTTCCCACTCTGCCTTCTTGGGGCTGAGAAAATCCTGGATCATGTATAAGATATCTTCACTTCAGTAAGAAGGCTAATTTGCCATGCCAAAAATAGCTGCTGGACAATAAAAGAACAAAGAAAATTACAGCACAGGAACAGGCCCTTTGGCCCTCCAAGCCTGCACCCACCGTGCTGCCCAACTGAACTAAAACTCTTAACCTTCCAGGGACCGTATCCCAATATTCCAATCCTTTTCATGGATTTGTCCAGATGCCCCTTAAAACTTACTATCGTATCTGCTTCCACTACCTCCCCTGAATAATGGATACTATTCACCAACTCTATGCTGATAACTTTGGTGTCCAACTAGCATGCGGGCAGAATCATCACTGCAGAAGTTCCTCAGTGTAGTGTCCTAGGCCCAACCATTTTCAGCTGCTTCATCAATGACCTTCCTTCCATCATAAGGTCAGGATATTCATTGATGGCTGCACAATGTTGAGAACCATTTGTGACCCATTGTGATAAATGCTCGGCTAGCCATCAACGCCCACATCTGTAAATTAATATATATTTTTAAAAATTATCTTGGTGGTGGTGGACCCGCTCTCCAGTTGGAGAAATAGTGGAAGTCCAGCTTCACTTTTGTTGTGGAAGGCCCAACGCAATTAAATGGCCATGAGGCATTTAACTGGCCGTTGTCAGACAGTCCTCAGGAGTTAAGACTCTAGGGTGGAAATCTGCCTGCCCAAAGCTGTTGGCCTATCAGAGGTTGGCAAGTCTCCATTGCAAGCAGCACCACAAGGAACAGTGGCCATTGCCAGAAATGTGCCCATGGAGAGGTCTAGGATCACTGAGAGATCCAGGCCAGAGTGAGGGTGGCTTGGGGGGTTGCAGGGGGGGGTTGGACAGCCAGTGAGGAAAAGGGGGTTCAATGCATGGGACTGGGTTTCAGTGCTAACTCTCCCTCCTTGATACTGGGTCCTTTCGATCAGGCGTGTCTTTGAACAAAAGGTCGTCTCCCTGCGTGTGTCTCTGATAGTTTCCTGCTTGCAGCTGGTTAAATACTATCAGCGCTGCTATGAGGCCCTTAATTGTCAAGTGAAAGCCCCCAGTTAGTGTCCAAGCAGGAAGGCTGCCTGCCCTGGACTTAGTTAAATGGAGGTCAGGAGGCTGTGGGGGAGCCACGGCACCCGACATTCTCTTGCCTCAAAACCCACCTCTGATTGGGCATTAAATCCACCCCATGTATGCAACATGCATACAATGAAAGTTAACTGCCACACGGGATGTTGTAACTTCTGTTCCCTGTATTCTCATGAGGATCCTGACAGTACTCAGCACAGGGGGTGTCAGCTGTATGTTGCACAGCATCACCATCATGAAGGGACAAGCCTTGTCACTAGCTATATCGTGAGCAGCTGAGGAATAATGGAGGGAGGAATCAACCAATACTGCTTCTTTTTGGCTGGACTGTCTGCAAAAGAACTCCTCTGGATGAAATGTGAGTAAGTGCAAACCAAATTCCCAGTGTCACGATGGCACTATGTTTAGCACTGCTGCCTCATGGCACCAGGGACCTAGGTTTGATTCCTGGCTTGGGTCACTGTCTGTGTGGAGACTGCATGCTTCCCTGTGTCTGTGTGGGTTTCCTCTGGATACTCCGGTTTCCTCCCAGAGTTCAAAGATGTGCAGGTTAGGTACATTGGCCATACTGAATTCTCGTTCAGTGTGACGACTCGGGGATATTCAAAGTAACTTCATTGCAATATTAATGTAAGCCTATTTGTGACACTAATAAATAAATACTCCTCCATGCTCCTTGACATTTACCAAAGACCTCTTGGCAGGCTTCCACATTGCTGGATATGCTGTTGTGCATAACCATCAGGCAGCTTGTGTAGTATAAACAGGAAAAACTCAACTGCCTGGCAGCATCTGTGGTGAGAGAACATTTGGGGTTCACTGTGACTTCTCTTCTGGATTGCTTCCTGCTCTCCTGTCCATCAGATGTTCATCTCTGGTGGAACCATGTGTGATCTCGCCCTCTGGCAAACTGACACATGTGCCGCTGCCCACTTGTGCTCAGTGTCTCACTAAGTATAGATCCCGCCTGTAATCTATTCTACAAAGTGCATGTAGGGCCAATATCTAAGTTGGTGGTTTTGAACCCCAAACTTTTTGTAGGTGTTCTTACATTTAGACTGTAATATCAAAAAGATTGGTTGGGTGCAGTCGCTGTGCACACAGCAGCATTGATTTTTCATTCCCAAAAAATGGGTACCAAATTGAACTACTGCCAAAGCAAAGTGGCCCATAGCACAATGAGCTAACTATGCGCAGTGTTATGGCGTGATAATCTTCCAGTATAATTTTAGCCTTAGGTAAGCAGCTAAGCGAATGAAGCATGCAGGAAATATAGTTAGCAACTCACATTTAAAGAGAATGTGTATACTTAAATTTAAGTGGCTGCCAATGCAGGATGTGATTATTTCAGCCTTTCGAAAAGCTCCTGGTAGACCTGGCAGTCTCTGTTCAGGATGCGAGGAAATAAAGAAGTGACGGGCTGATTATTATGTGAAAGGAAATCCAATGTACTGGGACAAAACCTGTCTTTGGGCAAGCGATGGAAATGAAGCACCTGATTTACAATGATCTACACTGATGATGTTTTGTATTTCTACATTGGATCTCTTCTAGTTCTGATCGTTAGAAAAATGGATCTGCTGCTGTATGGCTTGATTTTGTTTTTAACTTGCTCATGTGATGTGAGTGTCAGCATTTATAAATGCCAGCATTTATTTGTCCATTAAAAACAGAAATTCTCAGTAACTCAGCAGCAGTTAATGGGCAATATTTAGCAGAAATAATGGGGGTCTTGCCCAATGGAACCAGTGCCAGCAAAGGCATCACCTTTCCTCCTTTCGGGGAGGCCTTCAGGTATTTAACTGGACAGTGGTGGGCCTCCCCCTGGATCAATAAGCAGAGGAGCTGAATTCCTATCACTGCTAGAGCTGCCAGCCTCTGTGGATTACCTCCCAAAAGGAAAGTAACAGTTTGGACCAGTATTCTTATTTCACTGGTTTTCTCTCCTGGGTTGGCAATACCACCAGGGAATAGGTGTGCTGATAATGCACTCACTTGAGGTCCAGGATAACCAGGGCATGTATGCTACCATTGAGTGATGGTGGGAAAGGGGTCATGAGATGGGGGTTGAGTGTAGGAGAAGGGGGTCAGCAGCAAGAACACAGAGTTGACTCCCAGCAGGTCCGCCTTCGTATTAATCCACCACCACCCCCCACTACCCCACCCTCCCCCAACCAGTCACAGCGCTTCCTTTCTGTGACTGGGTCTTTGGATCAAATATCGAGTGCCTTTGAATGAAAGGCCACTGAGAAGCTGACATGCAAGCATGTCAGGTTTTGCTGGAAAAGCTCAATCGGCACAAGTGGGCAGTGTCAAGGTTAGCACGTGTCTGTTTGCCAGAGGGCGAGATCACAGAGAACTGAGATGTACATTCTACTCTGATGGACAGGAGAGCAGGAAGCACTCCTGAAGAGGAGTCACATTTCTCTCAAACGTTTCTCTCACTACAGATGCTGCCCTTGTGATGGTTGTTTTGAGTCATTTTCCTGATATGCTGCAGTCCATGTGATGTTGCTACAAGCACAAAGCTTCCAGGTAAGGAGATCCAGGATTTTGATCAATGACAATGAAAGAACAGTGATATCGTTCTAAGTCAGGATGTTTGTTTTAATTTGATCTTGCAAGTGATAATACCCCCATATCTCTGCTGCCCTTGTCCTTCCGTGTGGTTGAAGAACCCTTTCTTGGACACTAGGAGATAGGTTTCAAGTCTTGAATCTATTAACAGCAAGTCTTATTAATAACTCGTAACCATATACCAGGAGAATGATGGAATACTCACGCACGGTGGCACAATGGTTAGCATTGAGACCTGGATTCAATTCCAGCCTTGGGTGACTATCTGTGTAGAGTTTGCATGTTCTCCCCATGTCTGTGTGGGTTTTCTCTGGGTAACAAGGTTTCCCCCCACAGTCCAAAGATGTATAGTTTAGGTGAATTGGCCATGCTAAATTGCGCCTCAGTGTCCAAAGATATGTCGGTTATGTGGATTAATCATGGCAAATACATGGAGTTACAGGGATAGGGCAAAGGGTAATATCTGGATGGGATGCTCTTTTGGAGACTCAGTAGGCTGAATTGCCTCTTTCTGCACTGTAGAGATTCAGTGATATACACATTGGAGGGGTCTGGTGTGGAGCTGATTCTATCCTATGTCTTTACATGTCTCTATTCATCACTAAACTGATTCTGACTCTGTGTTCTATGCCTTTTTAACATCATTATGTAGGTGGTACTCTACTTAGTATCATATTAACCCTCAATGTACCAGCCACTACTGTTACAGTGGTAGATATCATGGGTTTGGAGGTGCTTTTGAAGGTGCCTTGGCAAGTCCCTGCAGTGCATCTTGTAGATGGTACACACTGCTGCCATTATGCGTTGAATATTTCTGGTGTGGATATGGTGCTGCTTTGTTCTGGATTATGTGGTTCTTGTGTGGCACAAATGTTACTCGTCACTTAAGAGTACAAGCTGAACCTTACCTATGTCTTGCTGCATATGAGCATGCTTTAGTGTCTGAAGTGCAAATCATATGAAACACCATGCAATTATCAGTGAACATCTCCATGTCTGATCTTATGAAAGAAGGAAGGTCATAGATGAAACTACTGCAGATGTTTGGGTCTGGGTCACTAACTTGCGGAGCTCTTGGAAGGGTGGTGGGGGCGGGATGCCTCACGTCCTTTAAAAGGTATCTGGATGAGCATTTAGCATTTCATGAGCATTTCAAGGCTATGGGCTAATTGCTGGCAAGTGGGTTTGATGGGCAGGTCAGGGCATTTCATGCTCAGTGCAGACTCGATGGGCCAAAGGGCCTTTTCCGCACTATAGTATTTTGTGATTCTGTGATTCCTGCAGTGATGTCCAGATACTGAGACGATTGACCTGTGCATGGAGCGTTGCTCTGCACCATACTCCTAGATAATTATCCTCCGAGATAGCAACGCACCATTGTCTCACAGGAGGCAGTGTACAGGCTGATTCGAGGCATCCTTGAGAACCTAACCATCTGGAACAAGTTCTGTGCCACAGGGAAAAGTGCTTACATTGTTGTAATGCTGCAAACAAGTCCTGTCAGTGATGCTAATGTCTACGAAGTAAAATATAAGTTTACACACTGGTGACCTGCATAATCATAGAATGTCTAAACAATGCTAAAAGCTGTCTACCAAAGATGGTGCAGTTATGTGGCAATCTTCTGTGTATACGTGTAATTGTGAATCCTTTATTCAAGTATTAAGCAGGAAGTACAGCTGTATGAGCTTTCTTTCCCCTCAAAAACCTTTTTCCCTTCTCCAATGACTGCTGAAAAGAATTAGAACATAGAACACTACAGCACAAACAGGCCCTTCGGCTCACAAGTTGTGCCAATCATATCCCTACTTACCAGGCCTATCTATAACCCTGAATCCCATTAAATCCCATGTACTCATCCAGAAGTCTCTTAAAAGACCCCAGCGAGTTCGCCTCTACCACCACCGACGGCAGCCGATTCCACTCAGTCACTGCCCTCTGAGTGAAAAACTTACCCCTGACATCTCCTCTGTACCTACCCCCCAGCACCTTAAACCTGTGTCCTCTCGTAGTGACCGTTTCAGCCCTGGGAAATAGCCTCTGAGAATCCACCCGATCTATACCTCTCAACATTTTATAAACCTCTATCAGGTCCCCTCTCGTCCTTCGTCTCTCCAGGGAGAAAAGGCCTAGCTCCCTCAACCTATCCTCATAAGGCATGCCTCCCGATCCAGGCAATTGCCTTGTAAATCTCCTCTGCACCCTTTCAATAGCTTCCACATCCTTCTTGTAGTGAATTCTCATCCTGTCCATCTTTGTTTTGTAATAAACATTTTTCAATGTGCACGGAGATATCAAGAAGTCACAAAAGATTAGGAGGTGTGAAGACCGAAAAGGATGTTGAGGAGAGGCTTGAAGAAGAATGGAGATTTGAGTTGATTGGCATCATGAAGGGAATTCCAGAGCTTGAGACTTAGGCAGCTGAAGGCACAGCAAGCAATGATAGATTGAAGAGGGCATACAAGATGCGAGAGTCAAAGGAATGGTAAGGTTGGGAATGGGTTGTGTCTGGTCTTAGCTTTGAGCTTAAGCTTGTTGACGTCAACTAAGCTGACAAATAATTTCATTAATCAGTCACGCCGATGGTGGCAAGTAACTATGCTGTTGTAACAATTTACAAGAATCCTCTGAGATATTAGTTGTAACAAATTACAAAGCTCCTCTGAGATATTAATTTTAATTTATGAATGCTAAACTTTAAAAGAAAATAAAATTAAAGTGTATGTTTTACTGTTAATTTTCCTCATTTCTTTCAATCAATTTTATTGGTTTCAAATATCTTCAACGCTGCTTTGTTTCTGCATTTATTTTCGTGTAATAAAAATCCTTCTCAATAATGATGTCACCGCAGCTGATGAAAGCTTGCTTTATTCTAGCACATCTGGCCTTTATTATTTTTGGGAATGTTATTGTGATTTGTTTCATATTTTCCACACCTGAGATATTTTCAGATTAAAATTAATAATCGGGAATTGAGTTGCTTCTGATGTTAACCAAAAGGAATAAATAAAAATTAGTAGCCTGTGATTCATTAATATACATTTGCATGTTTCAGTGACTTTAATGTACTGGATGTACAGAGAGTATAAGAAATGCATACCTTCCTCTGTCAGATGTTGGCCAATGTGTCAGAAGGTACATCATTTCCCCTGGGCATCTGCTCAAAGCTACAGGTATGAACTGGGACCAGAAGGGACCACCTGGGCTGGCTATTGTAGGCATTGTTCAGGGAAATGCAACCCTTTAGTCTCCTGGTTGAGTTTAACTTGAGAGCTCGAGGTGAAAATCATAAGGGGCGTAGACAGGACGAACGAATATAGGGTGGGATTTTCCAGCCACACACTTTTCAAGGCCTAAAAATCCTGGGTCAATGGGTCGTTGCATGATCTAGTCCTGCCCATGGCGGACTGGATGGGAAAGGTCCGCCTATCGTCTTTTCCCCAGGTAAGGGGAATTGAAAACTAGAGGACATAGGTTTGAGGTGAGAGGGGAAAGATTTAAAAGGGAGCTGAGGGGCAACTTCTACATGCAGAGGGTGGTGCGAAAATGGAATGAGGTGCTAGAGAAAGTGGTTGAGGCAGGTTCAATAGCTGCATTTAAAAAAGCATTTGGATAAGTACACGGATGAGAAAGGATTAGAGGGCTATGGCCCAAATGCGGACAATTGGGGCTAGCTGGGAGGACACGATGGTAGGCATGTAACAGTTAGGCTAAAGGGTCTGTTTCCGTGCTTTATTGCTCTAGGACTCTAAATGACAGATTTTCTGTGGATTATAGGATTGAAGGCTTGGGATTGTGTGGAAGATTCAGCTTTGTCAAAATCATCCTGACAATTGGATGTGAAAACCTTTAATCTGATAAAGCAAGAGGAGAGGCCAGTTGTTCTGCAGCTTAAAAGGTAAACCATGGGCTTGATTGGGAGGATTTGATTTCTGTGTGTTATTTCTAAAATGAGGACACAACTGAATTGAAAGACATCAGTTTATAAGTTTTGATAAGTCCTGCAAGATGTTACTCGCTCGTTCACCTGATATTAGTGTGCTGTTCATATCCTTGTGACTTCAAAAACGTTAGTTTGAAATTTTATTATCCGACACCTTTTGCCAGCATCATTATTTATTCTGTTCAAGTCTTAATCTTTGCAACAATTCATGTGTTACAGTATTACAGTTCCAGAATTGTAACCCAGCAACAGAGAAGGAACAGTGACACTGTTCCAAGGACAATGTGTGGCCTGGAGGTGAAGATGCAGGTGCTAAAACCTGCTGTCCTTACCCTTCTAGGTAGTAAAGCTCATGAGTTTGGAATGTGCTGTTGAATGCCCTGATGTGTTGCTGTAGTGCATCTTGTATATGGTACACACTGCTGTCATTCTGTGTGTCAGTGTGAATGTTTAAGGTCCTAGATGAGGTGCCAATCAAGTTGGCTTCTTTATCCTGGATGGTTTGCATTTCTTGTATTTTCTTTTGAGCTACATTCATCCAGGCAAGTGGAGAGCATTCCAACACACTCCTGACTTGTGCCTTGTAGATGGTGGACAGGCACTGGGGAGCCAGGAGGTGAGTAACTTGCCACAGAATTCTAAGCCTCTGATCTGCTCTTGAAGAGTATTGCAAATACTTCACCTTTTTTTTGATACACTGGGCTTCTCCATCATTGAGGATGGAGACATTTGTGAAGCCTCCCCCTCCAGTGAGTTGTTTAATTGTCCACTGCCATTCACAACTGGATGTGGTAAGACAGCAAAGCTTTGATCTGATCTGTTGCTTGCGGGATTGCTTAGCTCTTCCTATCTGCAATTTGGCATGCAATTCATTCTATCTTGTAGCTTCATCAGGTCAACCATTAATTTTTAGGTTTGCTTGGTGCTGCTCCTAGCATGCCCTCCTACACACAACATTGAACCAGGGTTGAACTTCTGGCTTGATGGTAATGGTAGAGTAGGGGATATGCCTAACTGTCAGATTACAGATTGTGGTTGAGTACAATTCTGCTGCTGCTGATGGCTCTCAGCGCCTCATAGATGCCCAGTTGCTAAGTCTGTTTGAAATCTATCCCATTTAGTACAGTGGTAGTGCCATGCATCAAAATAGAGAGTATCTTCAATGTGATGATGGGACTTTGTCTCCACAATGACTGTACAATGGCCACTCCTACCGATACTGTCATAGGCAGATATTTCTACAACAGATTCATTGGTGAGAATAAGGTCTTGCTGGCTCCCTCACTTCCTGCTTCAGATTCAGTCTGGCAGCTAAGCCCCTTATGACTCAACCAGGTTGGTCAGTAGTAATGTTACCCAGCCACTTTTGCTGTTGGATGTTGAAGTTCCCCACCCACAGTATATTCTGAGTCATCAGAGTGACTATCACCACTCTTCTTTTGTGGGGTATCAGTACTAATTCTGCACTCGATCTCCAAATTTCACTTTTTTTTTCATTCCTATTTCTCCCTTTCACCCCTGAAGGGTCTGATTCATATTTGTTGCTGTTCTCTGTTGGAGATTAGCAGCTGTCTAACCTATTGCCCAACTGGCCAGTTTTCAAGTTTAAGTCTAGACGGCGAGAGTTGCAAAGGAGCATTAAATAATTGTTCGGTCATTTTCATTGCTTTTCCTTTCTAAAATTGTACGCTAATAAGGCAAAGTTTTATTTGGCTTTAGCACCATTGTAGGCATGTGCACTAGAGAGGAAAATTGGATTTCCTGGAGCATCAATATCAACTGGGACAGATGGAAAAAAGGGTTCACTCTGTTTCCAAATTCCAAGATTTCAGTTAAATTGTAGCAAGGCCAGGCCTCTGGAATTTATGAAAAAAGGTGCCACATCTCCTGTTTCTGTCAAGTTTTCATTTATCCATTTAGCTCTGAGATGAAATGACTATGTACTGCCAAGACTAATTGATTATGGAATTGAAGGGACTACACAAATCCTGTCTGTAACACTGGCTGGAATTTAATGTTTTTTTGACTAAGTGCCACCTCAGGTGGGAAAGACAGTGTTTAGTCCACTGGCGCCACTGCTAACTTTTACTGCTATGCATTTTGACACTTTGACACAAAAAAAATCCTAGAGGCAAGTCCCACGACATCATGTTGGCAGAGAGAACCCATCGAGAGTATGCCCTGCTGACAATTTTGGCCTTCGCGATCCAAGCCAAACAAAACAAACATAACAGACAAGTTCCCACACAGATCTGGAACCCCCACACTCCACCGACCTAGGCACATGAGGCACCGCACCCACCCCCCTGGTAATTTAATTCCCTCACGGACATGGGGAAGCTAGTCCTCTCATCGGAAGCCCCCACACAGTGCTGGGGTACTGCTTGGGCATGACCCTTTCCCCCACTAAGGCCTGCACCTATCTGTGCGCCAATTCCCTGTTTGTCAAAAGCTGATGATGTGACAGTATGTTGGGGACGTGGGGGTGAGGATCTCCAAATGTGGGTAATAATGTTAGCATTCATTTCCAGAAGGCTAGAATACAAAAGCAGGGATGTACTGCTGAGGCTTTATAAGGCTCTGGTTAGACTACATTTGGAATGTTATGAGCAGTTTTGGTCCCATATCGAAGGAAGGATGTGCTGGCCTTGGAGGGGATCAAGAAAAAGGTCACAAGAACGATCCCAGGAATAAAGGGTTTGTCATATGAGGAGCAGTTGAGGAGTCTGGGCCTATACTCGACAGAGTTTAGAAGCTTGAGGGGGAATCTAATTGAAACTTACAGAATACTGAGAGGCCTAGATAGAGTGGATGTAGAGAGGATGTTTCCACTAGTGGGAGAGACTAGAACTTGACGGTACAACCTCAGAGTGAAGGGGCGCTCCTTTAAAACTGAGATGAGGAGTAATTTCTTCAGCCAAAGGGCGGTGAAGCTGTGGAACTCAGTGTCACGGGGGCTTTGGAGGCCAGGTCATTGAGAGTCTTTGAGACATAGATAGACAGGTTCTTGATCAATAAGGGGATCAAGGGTTACAGGGAAAAGGCAGGAGAATGGGGATGAGAAGCATATCAGCCATGATTGAATGGCAGACCAAACTCAGTGGACTGAATAGTCTAATTCTGCTCCTATATCTTATGGTCTTATGATTATGATAATTGCATGGCGAAGCTTGCTAATGATTCTGAAATGTATGGTAAAGGGGTTCCCGACCCTTGATGGCAGGAGACCCATTAAATTTTTAATGGGAATGGGGATAATTGGAACAGGAAACCCCAACATCAAAAATGCCATTTGGAGACTCCCGTTGAATTCTCCACCATTGCCGTCATTCCTGCCCACTGACAACTGAGGTGCAATATCCCCTCCTGTAATTGGAATGCAAATGGAGAAGTTTTGCTCATCTGTGGACATTCAGGCACACTTCATCAACCATTTTGTAGGAATTTCAACAGAAGGTCTGTAAACTAGGCTGTGATCCAGCACAAGAGAGAATTCCTGTTCCTGGAGCCTTTTGTGGGTGCTGCTATACAATTGATGGAGGTTGGCCTGGTAAGAAGGAGGCAAACCTCCTAGGCAACCAGATAGTTGTGGGGACCACTTGGAGGATGTTGAAGGGAATGAACGAACTGAGTGTTCAGAGACTGTGTAGAACTTCAACAAAAACAGATTTATTGAACATGCATAAGGGAGAGCAAAACTTGGAGCTGTTATTCCAGCTTGCTTCTGTGCTATTCTGCTAATCATAGGTTCTTACATATTCTTATACTCTTTCACATTATAAAGTGCTTCATTTCGATTAGGTCATCAGATTGTTACTTTAAATTTGTTAAAGTTCCGTTTTGATCACTTTATGTTGATTCATTGTCCTGTGTACTTTAACTTTAATTGTTTTCTGGACATTTTCTGTCTACCTGCATTTGTTACAACAGGAGCAGTGCAGTGCTATGGCAAGTGGGCTAGGAATGATATTCATCTCAAAGTCTGCAGTGAACTGAGGTCTGTCTTGAGAATACCACTTTTTTTCAAAGGGCTTTGAGGTTGACATAATTTCCCGCCAACTTGGAAGGCCTGATGAAATTCTGGTGAGCAGCTGTTTTGATGAGTATTCATGGGAGGTACGTGGCCTTTATACCACAAAGCAGTGGGAAAATCAAGCTGCCATTGGGAGAATTTCAAACTGTTTTTATGTTCCTGGATCTCCAACCTTCTGTATCCCACTGGATTCTTTCTTCCGCCCACCATCCAACCGTCTATGGTCAGGATGGGTGAAGTCAGCCCGTGGATAAAACCACATGACACATAACAAATTTAGTACAGTAGATTGGAAGAAGTAAGTCACTTTCTTTATTATTCATTCAGGGGATGTGGGCTTTGCTGCAGGCCTGCATTTATTGCCCATCTCTTATTACTCTTAAGAAGGTGGTAGTGAGCTGTCTTCTTGAACTGCTGGAGTCCATGTGGTGTCAGTGCGCCCAAAGTGCTACTGTGGAGCTAGTTCCAGGATTTTGTCCCAGTGACTTTGAAGGAACGTCAATATATTTCCAAGTCAGGCTGTTAAGCAACTTGGAAATATATTGCCAAGGCTCCTTTTGACCAATACCATCTAGAAGGTTGAGAGCAACAGATGCCTGGGAACATCAGCACCTGGAAGTTCTGCTGCAAGTCATGGTGGTGCGCAACTGCTGTGGAATGGTGGTGGAGGGAGTGAATGTTTGTGGAAGGGATGGGGCAATCTAACAGGCCACTTTGTCTTGGATGGTGTAAAGCTTCCTGAGTGTTTTTGGAGTTGTCCTCATCTAGGCAAGTGGAGAATATTCCATCACATTCCTAGCTTTTGCTTTTTCATTGTGGGCAGACTTTGGGGAGTCAAGAGGTGAGTTACTGCCCATTGGATAAATGATCCTTATCAGTTGATCTCCCTCTTTATATTTGTTTGTGTTGCAAAGTGTCTTTTCTGCTTCCACTTTCCAATTCTGATACTATTGGGACTGCTGTGTATTACCAGTTATTTTTATGCCTGGCACTTGTCGATTTTTCTTTTAATCTGACTGGTTTAAAAGCAATTCCATCAAGTAATGTTGCTGTAGTTGGCATGCAATGCAACATATTTAAATAAAAGAAAATGCAATCTGCTCTAATAAGTGCCTTCTCATCCAGGAACAATGCAACATCTGGGAACCCAGGCCTGTTCGTGAAATGAATTAAGTAACATAAATGATTGAAATATATAAGCAGAAAATTCCATTAGCATCTGAAAAGACAAAGAGTAGATTATTGTATTACTGTTACACAACTACACCCTGTTGTATATATAACCAGCATTTTCTGTTCCTTAATTTTCAGATTTCCAACATTTGGTTTCATATTTAGTTTTTATTTCTGAAATAAATAATCAGTACTTGTTGAAGAAAAAACTTTATGGAATGTTAGTCTTTATTGTATGAGGAACGGAGTATAAGAATAGGGAAGTCTTACCAAACTGCACGGGACATTGGTGAGACCATATCTAGAATAAGGCATACTGTTTTGGTCTCCTTTTTAAAGGAGCGCTATTATTGCATAGGAAGCAGTGCAGAAAGGGTTCGTTAGATTGATTTCTGGGATAAAGGAGTTGCTTTATGAGGAAAGGTTGAGTAGGTTAGCCAAGTACATTAGACTTTAGAAGAATGGAAAGTAATCTCATTGAAACATATATGATTCTGAGGCAGGTGCTGACAGGATGGTTGCTGAGAGGATGTTTCTCCTCATGGAGGAACTTAGAACAGGGGGCACAGTTTCAAAAAAGGCTTGTCCCATTTATGATGATGATGCAATGAAATATCTTTTCTCAGAAGGTCAGAACCCTTTGGAATTCTCTACTGTAGACAGCCATGGATCCTTGAATATATTCAAGGCTGACTTAGACAGCTCTTTGATCAATCCAGGGTTATGGGGCGGGTTGGGGGTGGGAAATGGCAGAAGCGACTCAGGGTTAAAGCCACAGACACATCAGCCATGATCTTATTGATTGGCAGAGCTGCCTCAAGGGGCAAATGGTCTCCCATTTCTTATTTTCTTGTGTCTCCTTAAGTTCAAAACTTGTCATAACTAATATGGAAACAGAGGCCTATAAGCTTGATAGCATTGACCTATTTTTCAGTCCTTTTATGTCAAAGCTTTCAAAAATGTGGACTCATTATGAGTAGCACCATCCATCATAGTGATTAGTGCAAAAAATATGTATCCGGCCCCCATGTCTAATGCAAACGTTGTGCAAATAAAGGAGCAAACATCTGTTTGAAAGCACCTGTATAAAATTGGTTGCTCTGAACACAGCTAAGACCATATCATTTTGGAACCCAACATGCAGGGAGGAACTGCTACAATATGATTGGGGAGAATGGTTTGTATAGTGTAATGATGCCTGAGAAGATAACAATTATAACGAAAAACAATACTGGCTGAAGATGTCGTGGTAGGAACCCAAAGTGCTGACACACACAGCTGCATTTACTGCCAACACTGCAGCCAATGCACAACATATGCAGTCAATTGTGGTGCTCCCTTACAGCATAGTGAGCAAAAGAGTCAGATGGCAGCAGCCAGGACCAATAATGGTGCCACTCAAGTAATCACAGCAATGTTTTCTCCCATTTTGTTTGATTCAGATTTTGTGTCGAGGTGTTTAAGTTTGGGTCTAACTGGGAGTTGGGATTCATGCTATATTTAATGGCCCTCACAAACAAAGCAAGTTAATATTCTCAGCTGCATTGGCTGGCTATCTGATGACCTTGTTATTAAACTGGGGGTGGCACCGTGCTTAGCAGTGCTGCCTCACTGCAGCAGGGACCCAGGTTCAGTCCCAGCTTCAGGTAACTGTCTGTGTGAAGTTTGCATGTTCTCCCCATATCTGCATGGGTTTCCTCGGGGTGCTCCAGTTTTGTTCCACAATTCAAAGGTGTGCAGGTGAGGTTGATTGGCCTTGCTCAATTGCCCCTTATTGTCATGGAGATTAGCAAGGTAAATGCGGTGATAGGGCATGGGTGGGATTTCTATTGGTGCAGGCTCGATAGGCTGAATAGCCTCTTTCTGCATTGCAGGGATTCTTTGATTTTATAATTCTATTAAATAAGCTATGTTTCCACCTCTTTATTTTCACATTTTATCGCACATCAGAATGAACTCCTGTTTGATTAAATCCAGACAGAGTATACACAGCATATAGCATGTACTCTTTTTGGATTCCAATGTTCAGAGATGAAGTCATGAATTAATAGATTCTAATGTGTTGAAATAAAATTCTGGGAATTAAATCATTGCAGAAATTGAAAAAGAGTTTATAAATGTTATTATATATCCTCTTTCCCAAAGACAACAAAAAATCTGATCAGGCTTTGCCTCCACACATATTGCTGTCAAGTTAATCCCTCCTCAAAAAATCCACCATGTGAAAGATTCATGCTCCTTTTTCTGCTTAACAGGGTTTGACTCAACCACAAACTGGTTGTACATTAAAAACTCCTAATATTCCAATAGAACTAGTTATAAACTAGTGTGACTGGCACTGCACAACACTGAATTGGTTAGTCTGATTTAAATCCCTCCACAATTAAACTCCAGCTTCCATTTAAATGCACAAAATCACCATAACTTATTAGAAAACCTCTATTCATAACCACACGTAAATTGTGATAAGGGGTGTCATGGTATATAGTAAGATTATTGTGGAAACAATCCTTCCACAACTTTGTCATGAAAATAAGTGTAATGACAAAAGACAACCAGAGATGAAAGACAGCATCAAAGTGAAGAAGAAAAGCAGTGAGAATTGCCTCCTGACAAAAAACAGATTAACTTGTTATTCTTCGCATGTTTATTGGATTTTGCTGTGCAGAAATTGATTTTCTTTTTGCTTACATAACAATAGTGATTAAACTTTAAAAGTACTTTGCTGGGAATATTTGAAACATATCAAGGATTTCCTAGGATGTTAATTTAAATGTATTTACGTGTTTTATAAATGAATATTTAGTTGATTAATTCATTCTATGCAAAAAAATTTGGTAAAGTTGCTTTTCTGCAGATTCTACCAACTTCTTGTTGATAAACCCATATGTAAATTGATGACTGAAATGAATAACATAGATTTATTTTCAGGGAGTACTAGTAAGTACATGAGGCTGAGAGGTATAGAAGGATACTTAGGCCTTGGAGGGAGTGCAGAGGAGGTTTACTAGGCTGATACCGGAGTTGAGGGGGTTGAGCTATGAGGAGAGGCTGAATAAACTAGGCTCGTACTCGTTAGAGTTTAGAAGAATGAGGGGAGATCTCATTGAGACGTATAAGATGATGAATGGGATGGATAGGATAGAGGTGGAGAGACTCTTCCCGCTCAAAAAAGACAGTAGGACTAGGGGGCACAGCCTCAAGATAAAGGGGGGGCGGTTTAGAACGGAGTTGAGGAGGAACTTCTTCACTCAAAGGGTGGTGAATCTCTGGAATTCTCTGCCCGTTGAAGTGGTGGAGGCTGCCTCGCTAAATATTTTTAAGACGCGGGTTGATGGGTTTTTGATAAGAGAGGGGATTAAGGTTTATGGGGAGAGGGCGGGAAAGTGGAACTGAGCCACGACAGATCAGCCATGATCTTATTGAATGGCGGGGCAGGCTCGAAGGGCTAGATGGCCTACTCCTGCTCCTATTTCTTATGTTCTTATGATATGGCAATACAGTGAGATGAAGTAAGGTTGGAGGAGGCATGTGTAAAGCATTACACTGAAATAGACCTATTAGGTTAAGTAGCTGTTTGTGTGTTGTAGATTCAATGCAATTCTGTGGAATTCTGGACAATATGCAAATATGAATCCGGGGATATATATCAGTTAAAATCAATTATAAAGATTTATAAATAGATATTTATTATCTCATGAAGCAGCCTATACATTCATTTAAGTATTATTGCAAATATCTAGTTCATAATTCATATGTTTTGGAATATAACTTGTCATTTTAGGAATTAAAATTTATTTATTAGTCACAAATAGGCTTACATTAATGCCGCAATGAAGTTACTGTGAAAATCCCCTAGTCGCCACACTTTGGCGCCTGTTAAGGTACACTGAGGGAGAATTTAGCATGGTCATTACATCTAATCGGCATGTCTTTCGGACTGTGGAAGGAAACCCAAGTAGGGGTCTGCACGAGGAGATAAATGCGAAGTGATGCATTTTAGTAGGACTAATGTAGTGGGGAGCTATACAATAAGTGGCAGAACTGTCAAAAGTACAGACGCACAGAGGGACCTAGGTGTGCAAGTCCACAGATCCTTGAAGGTGGCAGCACAGGTGGAGAAGGTGGTGAAGAAGGCATATGGTGTGCTTGCCTTTATAGGATGGGGTATAGAGTATAAAAATTGGCGTCTGATGTTACAGCTGTATAGAACATAGGTTAGGCCACATTTGGAGTACTTTGTCCAGTTCTGGTTGCCACACTACCAGAAGGACATGGAGGTTTTGGAGAGAGTGCAGAGAAGATTTACCAGGATGTTGCCTGGTATGGAGGGTCTCAGCTATGAGGAGAGATTGGGCAAACTGGAGTTGTTCTCCCTGGAAAGATGGAGAATGAGGGGAGACCTAATAGAGGTGTATAAAATTATACAGTGAACAGTGGGAAGCGTTTTCCCAGGTCGGAGGTGACAAACACGATGGGTCATAGGTTCAAGGTGAGGGTGGCGAGGTTTAACTCAGATATCAGAGGGATGTATTTTACACAGAGGATGGTGGGGGCCTGGAATGCACTGCCAGGCAGGGTGGTGGAGGTGGACATGCTGGGATCGTTTAAGACTTATCTGGATAGTCACATGAGCAGACTGGGAATGGAGGGATACAAACGAATGGTCTATTTGGACCAATGAGCGGCACAGGCTTGGAGGGCCGAATGGCCTGTTTCCTGTGCTGTATTGTTCTTTGTATCTTTGTAACTTTGTATCTTTGACTCCGCATAGACAGTAACTCGAGCCGTGAATTGAACCCGGGTCCCTGACATTGTGAGGCAGCTATGCTAACTACTATTCTACCGTGATGCCCTGGTTCTAAATGTATATAAATGTGCATCCCTAGCTGAGAACTTGATAAGCAACTCTGAAGTAAATGCGTTTCAAACAAGCTTGGAGTTACAGTTTAAAAGCTAACTTGCGTTTGTCTTGCGACATCAAATTTGACATGGGAAAGAAACTCTAACAATGAATAATCCAGCATCTCTCAGCGTGTAATAGAGTTGGGGGCAAGAAAACAATGATTTTTTTGACACAGTCACACAGCATTTGTAATTTAAAGATAAAAAGTGAACCCAGTTACATTGCAGCTTGAGTTTGTTAGGATTTAATTGCAGGTGAAGCAGCTTGAATTTGAACAAAAGGCAAAATAAAGAGAAATAGTTCAAACTGGAAGAAATTAAAAAATGAAGAGGACAGCAATTGGAAAATAAATAGAAATGTGAAATGTTTATATTGAATTTTAGAAAAGAAAAGTTAGCAAGGGAGGAAAGGACAGAATTCTACAGAAAGTCAAAAAAAAACTTGTGTGAAAAAACAGATTGCTAGGTGGCAGTAGATCTATACTTGTAAACTCTCAGGAACTGGAAAGGTAGAGCAGATGCAATTGAACAGAATTGGAGCTAAAGTGAAGGGGATAACAGAAAAGAAAACAGTTACTCACCAAGGTGATCAAAGGATAATGCAGAAGATACTGCTGAGTCGAAAAGTCTGACATGTTCTCACTGTCGTGAAGTCAAATACTTAAAGGCGAATTGTTTGAAATGAAAAAGTAAACTGATGGCATTCATACTTGTGACTGGCCTTTATCTGAAAGCTTCACTAAAGAGTGAACCACATGAGAAACTGATCACTTTTAACATTTTTACCGGGGATATAAACAGAGGTGTGAGGAATTATGCAAGAGTTTTTTTGAAGAGGAAGTCACTCCATTTATTGTCCATGGAAAAACTTAGAAAGATTGTCATCCAAAAAAATACAGGTTTAGCTTAAAACATATTGTTAGCAAAAGATTTTGATCTTTCTTCGGTCAGTTTGCTGATTAAAAATGCATTGGTCAATGATATTAATGTGAAGTGTCTGATAATGTAGCTTAAATTTAATTTGTGCCAAAGTTAAGAAATCAATAAAGATATATTGCAGTACAATGGGTTTTGTCTCTGCCTCTGAGCCAGAAGCTCCAGGGGTTCACGTCCCACTCCAGGACTTGATGGCCAAAGGACAATGGTTGAATATCAACTTTTACAATCATTCAAACATATATCAGTAGCAAGTGCTGAGAGCAGCAGAGACCCCTGGTCAGCTGTGTAATGGAAAGAAATTGGACCCTCTTCCATCACTATTCTCCGGCAAAGATGTATTTTTCCACAGTAATTTGGATTCGGTGACAAGGCAGATCAGTGGTTAGCATTGCTGCCTCACAGTACCAGGGACTCGGGTTCAATTCCTGGCTTGGATCACTGCCTGTATGGAGCCTGCACATTCTTCCTGTGTCTGTGTGGGTTTTCTCTGGGTGCTTGGGTTTCGTCCCACAGTCCAAGCATGTGCAGGTTAGGTGGATTGGTCATGCTAAAATTCCCCCTTAGTATTAGGGGGATTAGCAGGATAGGTGCATGGGGTACGGAGTTAGAACCTGGGTGGGATTGTTGTTGGTACAGTTGTTGTTGTTGATGGGCTAAATGACCTCCTTCTATACTATAAGGATTATATGACTCCTGGGAGCGGGATGTAGTTGGATCAGTTGGTTGGATGGCTGTTGTGGATCAAATTAGTACCACTAGTGTGGGACTCAATTCCTGTTCTGGCTGGACTGGATTTGGGACCTGATTTCTTGCCTGCCCTTGCTGGAGATTACAGAGCTTTGGGCTGAAAACTGAAAGAGAAAGGGACCTGTTATTGTCAGTATCATTTCTAAATAACGCATTAAACAAGTGGCTGTTACATTAAGGAATGATATAGTGAGCAATGTAATTTTTCCAGAATCCGGTACAATATATCACAGTTCCTGTGAATAACAACTCTTTGCCTATTTCTGATCCAGCTGAGGCAAGGAAGCGACTCAAATAGAGAATGGATTGGATGCTGGTGGATGGTGAGTAAGGAGTCTTAAAACTTCTGTAGAAATCAGATTTTAGTCAGCATTTAACTGAAATTTGGAATTTAAATTCTAAAGTTCTCAACCTTAAGCAAGGTTTTAACAAGGCTGCCATTAGAACAGCAATTGGGCTTAGCTACTTAAGGGCAGCTTAATTGGTTGGTGTGTAACTGACTCACCTCACCTTTGTTTTAGCAGCATTTAAACCCAGCCAACTTACTGAAACTTAGCACTTGAGTGCGATTTAGAGTGGCTGGCAGTTGTTTAGGTCAATAGGGATGCAGTGGCAAATATTTAAGGAGATATTTCAGAGTACACAGAATAGACATATTCCACTGACTAAGAAAAAGTCTAAGGAACAGACCCATCTTCTGTGGTTAACTGGAAAGGTTAGCGATAGTATCAAACTTAAAGAAAAAGCATACGATTGTATAAAGACAGGTGACATGTCAGAAGAGTGGACAGAAAAAAGCAACAGCAAAAGATGACTAAAAGATTGTTTAGGAAGAAATTAGGCAATCAGAGAAAGCTAGCCAGAAATATAAAACAGATAGCAAGAAAGGAGTTAACAAAGTGAGCATTGGTCCCATAGAAAGTGAGTCTGGAGAATTGATAATGGAAAAAAAGGAAATGGTAGATGAATTGAACACGAATTCTGCAACAGTCTTCATTACAGAGGATATAATTAACATCCCAGAAGCAGCTATGAACCAGGAAATGGGAGAAACTCAGGAAAATTACAGCCACAAGAGAGGTAGTACTGAGTAAATAGTTGGCATTGCGGACTGACGAGTATCTGGGTCCTGATGGACTTCATCCTAGCACCTTAAAAGAAGAATCTAGTGAGATAGTTAATGTATTGGTTTTAACTTTCTCAAACTTCCTGGATTCGGGGAAGGCCCCATTAGATTGGAAGGGAGGGAGACAGAAAGAGGGAAACTACATCTGTCGTAGGGAAAATGTTAATACCAATTAATAAAAAAGTTATAGCAGGACACATGGATAAGTTTAATGTAATCAGGCAGAGTCAGCATGATTTTGTGAAAGGGGAATCATGCTTAACTAACTTAATGGACTTTGAGGAAGTAACGTGAGCTGTGGATAAAGGGGAACTGGTGGATGTACATTATTTAGATTTCCAGAAGGTATTTGATAAAGTGCCACATCAGAAGTTATTGCAGAAAATAAAAAGGCATGGAGTATGGGTAATACATTGGCATGAATAGAAAATTGGCTAGCTAACAGGTAGGCATAAATGGCTTCAAATCAATACTGGGACCATAACTGTTTCCAGTTTATATAAATGACTTGGATGAAAGGATTGGAGGGATGGTGGCCAAATTTTCTGATGACATAAAGGTATGTAGGTAAATAAATTATGAAGAGGACATAATGAGGCTACAAAAAGCTATAGGGGCGATTCTCCCAGCCAGATGTGCTGCTGTAGCAGTGCAGCAGGCTAAGAGACATTAACGAAAGCCATTTCGCGGGCTTCCCGCTGGGCACCCGGACACTCACACATCTCCCAGCTGAAGATTTCCAGAGTATTACAATAAGGAAATTTTGAATCCAATGTCATTGGTGGGCCCACTAAAACTCTGGGCTTTGCTACCGCCTCCCCCCACCGCTGGGAGTGGTTCGCTCCAGTGGGGTTTACAACGAATGGGGATCAGGCGGACAACCCCGCTGGAAGGAACAAAGACATTTGAGGCCCCCTAGCCTGGCACTCCGGCACTGCCCAAGGGGCACATTCACACTGCCCATTGGACAGTGCAAAGGAGGTGAGCTCAAAGGGATGGGACTTTTGGGAGGGGGTGTGATTGGTTGGGGTGGGGGGTCCCACTGCTATTCTGCATTTGGGACAATGGACAGATGGAGGGAAGAGGTGATTGGGGCTGGTCATCCGGGTAAGGAAGGGTTGGGGCTGTTGGGGGAGGCAGGGTCAGGGCTTCCAGGATGGGGGAGTGGTGAGATTGCGAGATCAGGCCTGGCCGGATGGGGGGGTTGGGAGTTTGGGGCAGGCCGGTGGGGGGGGGGGGGGGGGTGGGGTGGGGGTGTGGTAAGGGACATTGGGTCTTGCCTGGGGAAGTCACTTCAAGACTTGAACAGCAGGTTAGGTGTAAAGATTCGCATTCTAATCAGTAATCTGTAAACTGTCTGTGCTTTATATGCTCTGTCTGAGGCCAGAACTCTCCATTCACCTGACGAAGGGACTAACCCGAAAGCTTGTGCGTTTACTATCAAATAAATCGGTTGGATTAAAACCTGGTGTTGTCAGACTTTTTACTGTGTTTACCCCAGTCCAACGCCGGCACATCCACATCAAGTCCGGGAGGTCAGCGATCTGGGGGGGTGGTGGGGTGGAATGGAGATTTTGGAAGGCCAGCAATGGAGGTCGCAGGGCTGGCTAGCGCTTGGGCTGGCAAGTGATCAGGAGGCTGGCAATGTGGAGCCATAACACTGAGCGGGCCAATACATACACAGTGGCTCGCTCAGTGCTATGCTACCGGCCTCTCGGGTAGGGATAGGTTTCATCTACCACTTTTCAGAGGGAGTCTCACTAAGGCACTCTGTGATGCACAGAATGTTGGAGATTCATTGTGGAAATCACACTAAAAAATTGTCAGTGTTACTCCAGTTTTCATGTAAATTGGGGATTTCAAATTTTTTTGGGAGAATCCATAGATAAATTGAGTAGGCAAAGTTCTGGCAAATAGAGTATGGTGTGGGATAATGTGAAATTGTCTATTTTGGCAGGGAGAATAAGAAAGAAGCATAATATCTAAATGGTGAGAGATTGCAGAGCTCTGAGATGCAGAGGGATCTGAGTCCCCAAGTTCATGAATCACAAAAGACTACTTTGCAGATACAGCATGTAATTAGGCAAAATTAAAGAACGTTATTACTTATTGCAAGTAGAATTGAATACAAAAATCGAGAGGTTATACTGCAGTTTTATAGGGCACCAGTGAGACCACATTTGCAATTCTGTGCACAGTATTGGTCACGTCATTTAAGTAAGAATGTAAATACATTGGAAACAGTTTGAGGAAGGCTAACCAGACTAATATCTGGAATAGATGGGTTATCTAATGAGGGAAGGTTAAATAGGCTAGTCTTAAAAGATTAAGATGCAACTTGATTGAAACATACAAGATTCTGAGGTGTCTTCATGGCGTGGATGTGGAGAGGATGTTTCCTCTTGTGGGAGAATGGAGAACTGTTTGAAAATAAGACTCTTTGAACATCTTTAAGACAGATGTGGATAGAGTCTTTGTAAGCAAGAAATTGATAGGTTATGGGGATAGGCAGGATCCAGAATTGAAGTTACTATCAGTTCAGTCATGGCAGAGCAGGCTAGAGGGGCTAAATAAATAAATGGTCTACTCATGTGTAATACCGAATTAGCTGGAGTGCTTGCAGAATTTCAAAATCAAAGTTCTTCACCGAAAGGACAGAAAACTCAAAGGAATTCTGAAGGGTTATTAACACAGCACTGAATTAACAATGCTTGTCAGTGTTAAGATACAGAGCACGTCTGCAGAAACTCTGGAAGCTGGATAGAGTTCAAAAGACCATTTAAAAACCCCAAGTGATTGGAATAATGTTGTTTGTGAATTACATGGAAGACTCAAAGTGTTCGAAAAAATATGTAAATCCAAAATGAAGAAGCTGTTAATGTTGTGGAAGAGGAATTAAATAAAAATCGTTTGGGGATTAAATGATGGAAAACTGAATGATTACTGATAGCCTTAAAGTGGCTAACGAGGATTTTTACCAATGATTTGTATCCACAAGCAGAAACCATTTTGAACATCAAGATAATATAAATTTTTTGATTCTTGGAAAGGAACTTAAAAATGAAGATTTATCTGCAACTGAGCAAGGTGAAAGAAACAGAATAACTGTGGAATTACCTGGGACCTTCTTTTAAAACTTGAATAATGGAGAAACACGAGGCTAAGAAGATGTTTCAAAGCTTAAATCACAACAAGCTGTTTTAAAAACTGAGCTGCAACTTCCCATGTGAATTGCAATGAAATTCACCACAAAAATATATTACTTTCGTCTTAAATTCAGTAATGTGCTGTGATTGAGATGAACTTGTGAATTTCATTGGACAGCGGAGGGATACTTACTGTTTTGTACTGCATGTGGGAAGATGGTTGTTAAGATGCAGCCTATTCGAAGTTGTAATACTGTCACTGCGATCACTGAAAACACATAACAAGGGTGATGGATTTTCATTTTTTCCCAGTGGGAGGTGTTGCTTATAATTCGTTCATAATTCATGTTTTAGAATATAAATTTTAATTTTAGGAATTAGGGCATTAACAGTGGATAAACGAATATGTCTGATGTAGAATGAAGAATTCGCATCAGGAGCACTTGATCCTGACGTAACTTTGATGCAGGGTGAGATTCTCCAGCCTTCCAACCGTGCGTTTCCTGGTGGTGGAAGATGGCATGCTGTTTGCTAGCAGCGAGATTCTCTGATCGTGCCAGTGTCAACGGGATTCCTCACTGCTGTCAACCCATGCTGCCCTAAATCCCACAGGCGGTGATGCGTTACTGGCAGGACTGGAGAATCTTGCTGAGGTGGACTGCCGGAGAATTCCAGCTGCAATGTCATATGACTAAGGCTGAGATCTGGCAGGAAGCAGAAATGTTGAGTACTGGGATATATATATATGAACTGGTAAATAAACAAGAACTTTTTTTATGAATAACTTTCAATGGCAGCATTCATATGAAATCCCAACTGGATCCTGAACCCAAGTTGAAACCTGATGGCAGCTGGTGGTTTCTGTTGAGTGTTTATGTGCACCATCCAAAACATGGTGACAGCAGATGGAAAAAGATCTGGAAAATCTCAAGAGTGAAGACTACTGACCTAAAATTCCATAAATCATTGGAAACAGGACAAGAAGAAAAACAATTGAGAGCCTGAGCCTTGCCCAGCACAGCATGAAATTGCAGCAAGGTTGGGTTGGAGGGGTGGGGCTCAGAAACCCAGCAGGAAGAACGTGAGGAATTTTATGCTCAACCTGCAAACCCACCAGCAGGGGAGTGTAAAATTCAATTCACTATGTCCTAATCCACCACATTTACAAGAACCAAAGTCTGCAATAAAGCTTCGTAACCGCAGCTTGAGTTTATGCAAAAGATTGCATGTTGCATTATCTCAGCCTGACTGAATTCTTATGTCACGTTCAAAGAAAGTTAATGCCTTTTCATAGGAGAGTGTACAAAGCAAAGCATCAAATTAAGGAAGATTTGTAAGATTATTGTAGTGGATTATAAATGATAAATAAATGAAGTGGTGTGAAGTAAACTTGCAGACATCATTTATCTTTTCCCAAAGCTGCCAAGAAACATACAAAAAAAAATTTTAAAACAGAATGATGTATCAAAAATTCAGCGCATTAGCTCTGTTGCTTTTCCCGAAGGCATCTTAAACTTGGAGAGATAATGATTACTATTATCTACACACAGAAGAAATGATTGCAGGTTCCAATGTGAAGAGTAAATGCAAAGCCGAAGCTTTACTTTCTTTTCTATAGCATTGGGAATCAATGGCACCATCTCAGTCCATTATTTCTATTGAAGGCAAGGCTGATCTAAATTTCTCCCTCTTTATTATACCCAGATTGGGATTAAGCACAGTCAGCTGGTATAAATCACTGCCTTTCATATCTGAAGACACTGCTTAAATTCTATTCAAGATAAAACATTAAAAAAATCAGCAATTCCTGCTCTATCTTTTACAAATAATGAAAAAGCTGATTTGCAAATTAGAAAGTAGTGGAGATGAAAAAATGCATTTAAAAGAATGATTCTGGTTTAGGCCTTAGAGTCACTGCAGCTTCAAGTAATTTGTAGGTTTTAATTCAACAGGTGGCATCCAGGTAACTATATGGCTCAGATTTCATCATTCTTGATGAAATTCTTCATTTATCCTTAACTTTGAGGGATGTGCTGAAATTCAGGATCAGTACATATATATACTTTTTATCTGCATTGTTCTACTAATCATGGGAAAGGAGAACATCTTAGTTTTAATTTCAAATCCAGATGTTGTTGATTGATGCTAGCGTAAATAAGCCTCAGGTACCATTTTGGAGTCAACATCTGTGTAAAGTGAAACAATAGAAACACAGCATAGGTCAAATAATTGAAAACAAAAGAATTTGCTTTTCATACTTCAGTCCATTTAAAATAAAATCTGATTATTCTATAATGATGCTGGCTGGTAGTAATAAAACAAGGCCCTGAGGGAAAAGCGCGGACTCCAGGTCAAAGTGGAACCAACCACTTCCTCTCTTGCCAGAGGCAGTAGTGGAGGTGGGTATTATTTTGTCTCGTAAAAAGTATTTAGACAGTTACATGGGTAAGATGGATGTAAAGGGATATGGGCCAAATGCAGGCAATTGGGACTAGCTTAGTGATAAAAGCTGGGCAGCATGGACAAGTTGGGCCGAAGGGCCTGTTTCCATGCTGTAAAGACAAACAAGACTAGCCACATCTCTATTGGTGGCAAAAATGCTGGTGGCGACACTTGGGATACTGGGCACCGTACAATAATATTTGGTTGCCAAAGCTAACCTTCAGCTTGGCACCTGCCTCCACAGTGAACTCTCTGAAATGAATACAGTAAAATGGCTGCACTCTCACACCACAGTGAGGAATTGTCAAACTGATGGGTGGTTATTATCCATAGCTTGCTTTCACTCCAGTGTAAGCTCTGATTCTGCCACACCATGTTCCCTCTGCACCACTCATTAGATTTGCTCTGCTTCCTAACTTCTTGTGAGGGCCTAACATTTGCATCACCAGGCAGTCATCCAGGAGTTTCCTGATTGGTTGAAAAGGCCTTACCTAAAGCAGCATTTTTGGTTAACCAATGGCAACACCCATTCCCAGTATGCCAGAAAATAGAAATTGACCGAATTGTGCATGTGAATAAAATCTCTGCACACCCCTCAGTCCCACTCTCTCATAACCAAAGACTGTACCTTACCAGAGGAATCTCACTCTACCTTCTCATTACCAGTTCTGATTGCTATCTATCAGGAAAATCTCTCCCACTTTGCTTTTCCATTTCCCTGCCCCACCTTTCATTAATTCTCAGATTTTCATTTCAGGAGCTGTTATTTGACACAGAGCCACAGAACAAAGGAGTTCAAGGTCCTCCCACTGTTGACCACTGAGTGAAGGCAGCTGATTAGCCTGATAGGCGGGGCAGGGCAGACATAAGCAATTGGGCGTGACGCAATATCAAAACCAAAGGTGCAATGGGAAAAGCATGAGTGGTGGCAGAGAATGGGTCAGGGAACTGCAGAGAAGGGAGAAAACTTGTGTGATTGCAGGATCAGTGAATACATGCCTGAGGGAAAGCAATTGGAGTGAGCATGTGGAGGGAAACAGGGGGCTGCTATTAATGAACATGCAGAGGAGGGTGGGTGAGGCTGGAAAAGAGCTGCTACTTACTTCAGAAAATTCCAGAGGGATTGACATGAAACTGCTTGAAGTTTTAAAACGAGATGAGCAATTGTCCACGTATGCCCCAGATACCCTGAGTTGGAACAGTTCTGTTTTTTTGCTGCGGCATGTTGCTCCCACCAAATCTTGCCATTTTAGGTAGTGCCTAGTTCGCCCAGTGGCTGCAGTGGTCCTGAGAATACTAATTCTTTAACCATTATCAAAACAGACATGGATTCAGAAATACATAATCACCTACAATATACTTTGTTTTCCCACAATATTTTGATCACAGATTTTTAAGAGACTGCAGGATTTTGTTTTTGAATTTAGATTACATTTCTAGTAGAAACAGAAAAAAACGGGAATACATTCTGCAGTGTCACTTTTTGTCTTTGTCATGCCTGAGCAAGACAGTCTTGCTTGTCAGTACCTTTGCCCTTTTGTGATTTATTAAATCATAACACAATTCCTACTTTTGGATACTTGTTGTTTTTACACACAAGTAGCACATTTAATTTGTTGAAATCTGTTATCTTCTCACAATGTTTTAACCAACACTATTCATAAGACTTATCCATGTTCCCTTTCAGTCCTAAGGAAGGATCTCAATTCATAATATTACCCTGTTGCAAATTATTTATCTGCCAATGATTTTTGAACCTTTCTTTTTCATTTTTGTTCTTGAACTCAGTTGTGAGAGGCCAGCAGAGTGAGAAAGCACAATGGAAGAAGGTGAAAGACAGTATATCTGAGTGTGTGGGATTGTTGATAATGCTCGTTTCTTTTCCGAGGCAGCATTATAGCTGACCTAACTGTAGACTCTAGCCTGCATTTCCTAGCCCCTTGTAACCTTTGACTCCCCTGTTAGTCAAGAATCTATCTACCCTGCCTTAAAAATATTGAATGATCCTGTCTTCACTATTCTCTGGGGAAGACAGTCCAAAGATTCATGATCTTCTTAGAGCAAACAATCCTTGTCATCTTCATCTCAAATGGGAAACACTTTATTTTCAACTATGTCCACTAGTCGCTTCCATGGGGAAACATTCTTTCAGCATTCACCCTATCAAATCTCCTCAGATTCCTATATATTTCAATAAGATCACCTCTCATTCTTCTGTGCCCCAATGGACACAGGCCCAGCCTATCAACCGTTCCTCATAAGATAACCCCCAACACCAGGAATCAGTTGACTGATCCTCTTTGAATTTCTTCCAATGCATTTGTACCCTTTCATAAATAAGAAGACCAAAACTGTACACTTTAGATGTGGTCTCGCTCATGCCTATATAGCTAGCAAAACATCCTGATTTTTATGTTCCCTTCCCATTGCAATCCCTCTCTTGTGTATCTTCACTACCATACTGTTTTTACCCTTTGGGGAAAAGTGGATGGAAGTGGTGGAAGGATTGCCAAGCTGACTACCAGCCCATTGAACCACATTGAATGCTCCGCCCATGGTCTGGTGTTGGACTCGAATCTGGAACTTCTGATCCAGTGGTAGGGGCACTACCATTGTGCCTCAAGACCTCCTCCCCTTTCATCAACAACAACACCCCATTTGCCATTGTAATCACTTTCTGTATCTGCAATTTAATTTTTTGTGATTCATATATCTGGATTCCCAGATCCCTCCCTGGCTCAAGAGTTCTGCAATCTCTCTCCCCATTTAAATCATATGCTGCTTTTCCATTTTCCTTGTCAAAGTGGATAAGTTTGCATTATACTTCTGCCCACTCACCTAAGTCACCTTCACAACTTATTATCCTCCCTATCTCTGCGTCATCAGCAAATTTAGCTACCAAGTTATTGATGCAAACAAGCTGTAATTGGTTAAAGTCCCAGCACCCATCCCAGTGGCAATCCACTTGTCACATTTTGTCAACCTGAAGATTGCCCATTTGTGCATTCGCTTTGCTTCATGTTAGGAAACTCACTTTTCAAAGGGAACTAAGAGACTGCCGTTTACTCTGTTTCACAGAGACATGGCTCACTTGTGCTTCACTGGACTGTTCCCTACGACCAGAGGGCTTCTCAATCCACTGAATGGATCATACAGCAGCTTCAGACAAGGCTAGGGGAAATGGGGGTCTGTCTTCTAATAACACCTCTTAGTGCCTATCAGTAGCAACACTGGCGAGTTTCTGACCCCTGGACCTAGATTACCTGATGCTAAAATGCCGCCCCTACTACCTTCCATGGGAGTTCATCCCTGTTATCCTGACAGCAGTTTGCATCCCACCCCATGTGGACATTGGACGAAATATATACCACTACAAATAGCCTTGCGATGAAACATCCTGAGGCCTTGTTCATCATGGCTGGGGACTTCAATCAGGCTAAACTCAGGACCGTTTTACCAAGGCGCCACTAACACATCTCCTGCTCCACCAGAGACGTAAACATTCTAGAGCACTGCTACACAAATATCAAACATGACTACCGCTTTATCATAAACAAGTATGCCACTGCAGTAACTGACTTCATTAGTATGTAGAAAACTGTGCACCAAAGAAGCAAATCCATGTGTTTCCTAACTGGAAACCATGGATGAACAGGGATATTCACTGCTTACTGAAGTCCAAGTCTGAGGCATTCAAGTCAGGCAACCCTGACCTATCCAAGAAATCCCGATATTTCCAGATACGGAGATCTATCAAAGGTGCCAAATGACAGTATTGGGCCAAGCTAGAGTCCCAGGCTAGCCACATAGACTCCCACTGATTATGGCAAAGTCTGCAAGACATAACGGGCTACAAGATGAGGGCATGTAAAATCACTGGCACCAATGTACACCCCCATCCTGATAAGCTCAACACACTCTATGCCTGTTTTGAGCAAGAGGTCAACGAAAGCATGTTTTCCACCCTGAAAACCTCAGATGAACCTGTATCCAAGGTCACTATCTCAGATGTCAGAGCAGCTTTCTCGAAAGTCAACCCCTGGAAAGCGACTGGCCTGGATGTGGTACCTGGATGAGCACTCAGATCCTGCATGGATTTGCTGGCGGGGATATTCGCAGACATCTTCAACCGCCCTTTACATCAATCTAAGGTCCCTATCTGCTTCAAGAAGATGACTATCAGCCTGGTACCAAAGAAAAACAAGCAGTGTGCCTTAATGACTATTGTCCAGTGGCTCTCACATCCATTATTATGAAATGTTTCGAAAGGCTAGTCATGGCACGAACAAATTCCAGCCTCCCAGATTGCCTGGATTCGCTACAGCAGACATCATTTTGCTGGCCCTACACTCAACCTGGAACACCCAGATAACAAGACACCTATGTGAGACTTCTATTTATTGACTACAGCTCAGCCTTCAACACCATTATTCCTACAAATCCTAGACACCCTAACCCACAAACTGCAATCGGTGAGGATAGACAACACCATCTCCACGATCATCCTCAACACCAATACCCCACAAGGCTGTGTCCTCAGCCCTGTACTATACTCCTTATACACCTAAGTTCCCCATCTACCTGATTTTCAAATTTGCTGATGACACCACCATAGTGGGTCAAATCTCAAACAATGATGAGATGGAATACAGGAATGAGTTAGAGAATTTGGTGAACTGGTGCGGCGACAACAATCTCTCCCTCAAAGTCAACAAAACAAAGGAGATAGTAATTGGCTTCATGAAGCTTAGTGGAGGACATGCCTCTGTCTTTATCAACGGGATGAAATGGAAATGGTCGAGAGCTTCAAATTTTTAGATGTCCAGATTATCAAAAACCTATCCTGCTCCCTCCATGCCAACACTATTGTTAAGAAAGCCCACCAACACCTCGACTTTCTCAGCAGGCTAAGGAAATTTGTCATGTCCGCTATGACTCTCACCAACTTTTACAGATGCACCAAAGGATGCTTTCTGGTTGTATCACAGCTCCTGTTGTGTTTAAGACCACAAAAAACGAAAACGGTCATGAACGAAGCCCAGTCCATCAAACAAACTAGCCTCCCATCCATTGACTCTGTACACACTTCCTGCTGCCTTGGAAAAGTAGCCAGCATAATCAAGGACCCCACATACCCTGGGCATTTTCTCTTCTATCTTCCTTTGTTGGGAAAAGGTAGAAAAGTTTGAGGTCACGTATCAATCGACTCAAGAATAGCTTCTTCTCTGTTGCCATCAGACTTTTGAATGGACCTACCTTGTATTAAATTGAACTTTTTCTGCGCCCTATTATGACTGTAACCTAACATTCTTCATTCTCTCCTTCCCTATGAACAGTATGGTCTGTCTGTATAGCACGCAAGAAGCAATACTTTTTTCACTGTACACTAATACATATGACAGTAATAAATCAAATCAAACAGCCTTCTATCCATGCTAATAAATTACCCCTTCAGCATGAGCACTTACTTTGTGCAATAACTTTTGACGCGGAACTTTATTAAATGCCTTCTGGAAATCTAGGTAGAGCATATGCACGGGTTCCCTATTGCTTGTTACTTTCTCAAAGAACTGCAATAAATGATTTCCCTTTCAGAAAATCATGTGGACTCTGCTTGATTGTATTGAGATTTTCGAACTATCATCTCGTTAATGATAGATTCCAGCATTTTCCCAATGACAGATTTTAAGCCTTTTTTTAATTATTCATTTGTGGGACTTGGATGTTGCTGGCTGGCCAGCATTTATTGCCCATCCCTTTTGCTCTTGTTCAGAGGGCAGTTAAGAGTCAACCACATTGCTATGGCTCTATAGTCAGATCTAGGCCAGACCAGGTAAGGATGGCAGATTTCCTTCCCTAAAGGACAGTAGTGAACCAGATGGTTTTTTTTCCGACAATTGACAATGGTTTCATGGTCATCAGCAGATTCTTAATTCCAGATATTTTCTATTGAATTCATTTTCCACCATCTGCCATGGTGGGATTCAAACCTGTGTCTTCAGAACATTAGCTGAGTTTCTGGATTAATAATCTTGCGTTAAGCCTACTAGGTCATTGCCTCCTCTAATTGGTCTGTAGCTTCCTGCTACAGTATGCTGATAACAATGAATGAATAAAAGATGAACAATGCCATGATATCATGAGCAAGTTAGAGAAATAAGTGATACAGTTAGAAAAACCAAACGGTATTTTTAAGCTTTTCTTCAGTGTAAAGGCTCATTATCCTTTTTACAGCTACAATCAGGCACCTTGAAGGCTGGATATGGATGGACAGGAGAATGAATCAAGGAGAGGCAGTGCCACTGAGTTGGACCATTGAGGAGAGACTTTAAAGGGGAATGATTTGGCAGGCGCATGGGCCTAAAGTCATCTTTGAGTTCGGCACCAGACAATTTGCGATTCTCTCAGCCCCTTTCTAATGGCATGAACTGGATTGTGCTTAGAAATGGCATGACTGGATCTTAATCTCATTAGTGAGCTTGGCATGTGATCTTCCCCAATCCCAGAATGTTCCCATCTCTCTGGTGGGAGGTTATACCAGCACAAAACACTACTGGCCTCTACCAGCGGAGACCCTGCATGATGGTTACATCATGAGCTCGGGACCTCGAAGGCCCTAGGTGGTTGGGGGCATGAACGGGCAATGCCTGCCGGCAGAGCCCACCTGGCACACTGGCAGTGCTCACGGATACCCCGGCAGTACCAGTTGGGCACTTCAGTATGCTAGGGCAGCGCTGAGTGAGTGGGGTCTTAATGGGGACGATGATGAGGGCGGCTGTGTAGGGGGCCTAACGGGGATATTGTGCAGGGGTGGATCATGAAGGCAGTCATGATGGGGGGGCATGTCAGGGGTCATAATGGCGGATCCATTGGGAGGGCCCCGATGCCACAACGTGTTTCAGGGAGGGGGAACATGTTGTCAATGAGGGTGGGGTCCCAATGTCTATGCGGGGAGGGAAGGTGTTTCTCAGTGTACTGCAAGATTGGGGAGACCTTGCAAAATGGCACCCAGATGCCCTGAAACCAGGCTCACCAACGTATTTAGTTGCACCTCCCTCTGCCTCTGTACCAGCACGGAATTACCAACTCTCAAAAAAAACTGATTGAATGGGGTGTGGAGCACACTGAGAGACTGATAAGGATGGCTCCAATATCCTCACCATTACGGCATCTAGAAATTCCTTGGGAGAATTCTGCCCAATATTTCAAGTCTATATGATTTTTCTTCAGAACAGAAATATCATTGGCAGACTGGTTGAGTAGCTTCATTACTCAGAAGCTGATTGTTACGGTCAGTAGGAGACAGCCTCAACAGCTGTATCTACTTTCAGGGGGCCTTGATCATAGATCTCTACTAACACTCCTTTATTTTTATGTCATCGGCTGTTCGTATCTATCTTATGTTGATCTTCAGGTCTGTGATCTTTGATCTCTTTCCATGCTTTCACGTTACATATATTCGCTTTCTATTTATTCCTTCCTTATCTCTCTCTTGTCTTTCTCTGGATCTTAAGCAATGTGTCTACTTGCTGTTCCATATATTGTTCTGCCTTCAGTGGCAAAATACTGATAGGCTTCTCAAAAGACAGACTGGCTCCATTCTTTATTTAACAGCCTATTCCCCTTTTAATTTTCATGGGATCCATATGAACAGACAAACTAGGAGCAGGAGTAGGCCACTCATCCCTTTGAGCTACTGCACGATTCAATAAGATCATGACCTGAATGTAACCCCAGTCTGACATTCATGTCCACCCCTGATAACCTTCACTCCCTTATTCATCAAGAATCTGATCCATCTTTTCAGTTTCCTCTTCAGCTCAAAATCCAGAAATATTTCATGCTAGTGTGCCTCTAGCCCTTATACATTATTAATAATGAGCACGTGTTTTTGTGTTCAGTGAAGATATAGCAACTGTTGATGTCACACACCATATTTTATTTATGAATGTCCCCAGATCTGGGGAAAAAGACACCTATTTCTCCTGGCACATCTGAAAATGAGGAGTATCAGTGTATTTACTATAAAAATTAAAGCATACAAATGGGCTTATTCTGCTTTTCAAACACTGCAGTTATGTTTTGTAACCTGCCTGCACTAGTTGTATTGCATGTAGGCTGTAAACCTAGTGCTGCTACCTCATTACCATGATTTTAATATCGGGCCAAGTGTTTGCTGTGCTTCTAGTGGCTTCTGTGCTCAGTAGGGGGCTGTGAAGAGATGTGCTCATTGCATGTGCTGCACACAGCCCGTCTACTCTTAAAGGCAGTCCGTTCTTCTTAAAGAGGAGCTGTGGTGATTAATTTTGCTGCAATTTAAAACATGGAACATGAAACTCCAGAGCAGAAACAGGGGTCCAGAGTGCCCAATGCAGCACCAGAGGCCTTAGTGATGGAGTTGGACAGGATGAGAGACAGAGTGGTTCTGCACAGGAGCTAGGAGGGCCTGGAGAACAACCCTGAGCAGGGAGTAGGAGCAGGTTCCCAGGGAGGACAATTCCCACGTCTGGACCTTAGGACCAGGCAGCAGTGCCGCAAGAAATTCAATGAGCTCATGTCAGTGACCAGAACCGGTAATACACCTTCACGTGATATTGCTTACCCACTGTACCACTGACCCCTCATGCTGTTCAATACACCATACCTGTATCACTCACTCAGAAGCATTCCTTGGCACCCAGGACTCAAAAGCACAATATCTTGACCCTTCAGCTCCCTCTCATACTCCTGCCATTGACACCAGCCTTTCAACTATATTTTGCTTTTCAGGCCTTGGCAGCCACATCACCCATACACAGTACTACTGAATCATTGACATTCTGCCCTCTTTCTTGCAAGATAAAGTGACATATGATAGATGGAAACAGGGCAGAACTAGTGGGGACAAGGGCCTGAACTTCCAAAGCTCAATGGAGGAGATGGCTTTCAGCATCACGGGGCCAACTGTAACAGAACCCGTGTTATTTGGTGTCATTGAGAATATTGCCTGCTCTATACCCATTCTTATCTCCAAGCTCACTCTCATCCTCTGGCACGATAAGTTACAGATGGTATGATCATGGTCTTCTTGCTTCACACTGACCCTCCTGCCTTCCCTTACTCTCCTCTCAACCAAGAACTGCAACCTACCCAGCCACTGCACACCCAAGAAGAAGAGACATGCCAATTGTGTAACACTGCTGAAGATATCCTGTTATTTGTTCTGACACTCGGAGCCACCAGTTCAAATGCTGGCACTGCATATCCTCTGGATCAGTGCATGGTGTGTCCTATAGGCATGAAGGGGCTGTGGCCATGTCAAAGGTAAAGGATGGTTTGTTTGCCAGTTCACTGGAAACTGGACTCCAGGTGGGTTCTGCTGCAGCAGACTCAGATGAGGGGCTTGATGAGGTGGCATACAAGAGAGGGCTGATCCACATGCACACAGTGATGCTGGCTGCATTGTCTGACCTGCTGGACAAGCTCCTGTCATTGTCAAAGAGCAGGGAGGATACTGGCTCTGACTTTGCAGAGAGTCTCGCAGAGAAATTGCCCTCTCCACAGCCTCTGCTGCATCTCCCTGTCAAACTACAAACTTAGAGGTATTGCAACTGCAGCCTCCCATACCTGCTTCAGTCTTTTGTACGGGCAGGTTACATAATCTGCTGCCTTCTTTAAAATTACTTCAGGTGTAATTTGGGTGCTTAGGCCTTTAAAGAGCGTTAGTGACAAGCTCATCTTGCAGTGCAGTGCGAATGCTTGTCCTTTGCAAAGTGACACACAAAATTGTTCAATATATCTACATGGTTCAGAGTAGAGCTTTGGTATCACATTGGTTGATAGGGTTATCAGGTGTCAGGATAACACCAATTTGGTTACTGCTGCACACAAGAAAGTCCCACGTGAATGCCCTTTCCAGGGGACTGTGACAGATGCAGTGGCACTATGGAAACCAAACTCACTCCAATCAGCTGAGCTTTAACAGGTGGTATGATTTCTTGACTTGCCACTGAAAACAATGGTGGTCCATTTTCTGGACAACAGCCCCGCATCTGTTTAACGGTCTGAGGAACATTAATTACTTGAAGGCAGGCCTTCTGCCCCTAGCTGGAGAGGAGTTTTTGCTTCTGATTGGCTGTCAGCTCTCTGTCTCAGCCGTGTTACAAGAAACGCTGGTCACCACGGGGACTGCATCCAGTCCCAGGAAACAAAGAGCCAGGAGACTAATGAAAGTTAAGTCTGGAACATTCTGGGTGGTGTCAGGACATGAGGCTTCTTGGGGGAAAGTGGAGGGATGTGCAGGAGCATGGAGGATGGGATGCGATGGCAATGGAGGAGGAGAAGCCATGGGGAGCAAGCAAACCTTGGGAGGGGGCCGTTGATCAGAAAAGAGGATTGGTAGAGGTACTCTCCCTCTCTTTCCTAACATGGGGCCAGACTGGGCTAACCTGCTGAGATTCTCCAAACATTGCTGACCTCCTCCAGCCGGCTGGAAAATTACAGACAAGGTGGAAAATGGCCTTTTAGTGGTTGTTAATTTGTTACTTGAGGGCCTCATTTTGGGTAAAGGCGATTGTCACTTTGAAACTTGCCTGCCTGCCTTCAAATTGCAGAGTAGTCGAGGATGGGTGTGTGAGCGGCCAGAGGGTGACTACAAAGGTTTTGCCATCACCTCTGCCTGCAAACGCGCTCACAGGGGCTGTAAAACTCTGTCCATAGAATAAAAGTGAATGTAACCTTATAGATAGAGGGATAGCTAGAGGTTTTTATAAATATATAAAAAGGAAGAGGCTGGCTAGGGTGAATGTTGGTCCTTTAGCGGATGAGAAAGGGGACCTAGTGGTAGGGGATGGGGATATGGCTGAGGTATTGAATAACTTTTTTGTTTCTGTCTTCACGGAGGAGGACGTGAATAATTTGCCGGGTGTTAGCGATGGAAAGGTGGTAGGACTGGAGGGTCTTAATGACATTACTGTTACTAGAGAGGCGGTGCTCGACAGACTGGAGGGGCTGATTGTGGACAAGTCCCCAGGACCGGATGGAATGCATCCGAGGGTTCTGAAAGAAATGGCGGAGGTGATAGTGGATGCCTTGGTGGTTATTTTCCAGACGTCACTGGATTCCGGGGAAGTGCCGGATGATTGGAAAACGGCTAATGTTACGTCGTTGTTTAAGAAGGGTGCCAGGCAAAAGGCGGGGAATTATAGGCCGGTTAGTTTAACGTCTGTGGTAGGTAAAATGTTAGAATCTGTCATTAAGGAGGAAATTGCGAGGCATCTTGAAGGGAATTGCTTGATAGAGCAGACGCAGCACGGTTTCATTAAAGGGAAGTCGTGTCTGACAAATTTACTGGAGTTCTATGAGGATGTGTCTAGGGCGGTGGATAGAGGAGAGCCGGTGGATGTGGTCTTTCTAGATTTTCAGAAGGCGTTTGACAAAGTACCTCACAAGAGGTTATTGCAGAAGGTCAAGGGACATGGAGTTGGGGGTAGGGTGTTAGCGTGGATAGAGGATTGGTTGTCAAATAGGAGGCAGAGAGTGGGGGTCAACGGGTGCTATTCGGATTGGCGGATGGTGACTAGTGGAGTGCCCCAGGGGTCGGTGCTGGGGCCTCAGCTTTTTACCATTTATATAGATGATCTGGAGGAGGGAACCGAGTGTAGGGTGTCAAAATTTGCTGATGACACCAAGATTGGGGGAACGGCAAATTGTGCGGAGGGTGTGGAGAGTCTGCAGAAGGATCTAGATAGGCTGGGCGAATGGGCCAGGAAATGGCAAATGGAATTTAATGTTGGCAAGTTTGAGGTGGTCCACTTTGGTAGGAAGAATGGTAGGAAGGACTATTACTTACGGGGCGAAAAACTGCAGCAGGCGACGGTGCAGAGGGACCTCGGGGTCCTTGTGCATGAGTCGCAAAAACCCAGCTTGCAGGTGCAGCAGGTGGTCAGGAAGGCGAATGGGATGCTGGCCTTCATAGCGAGGGGGATTGAATATAAAAGTAAGGAGGTCTTGCTGCAGCTGTATAGGGCATTGGTGAGGCCGCAGCTGGAGTACTGTGTGCAGTTTTGGGCGCCGCACCTGCGCAAAGATATTTTGGCCTTGGAGGGAGTGCAGAGGAGGTTTACTAGGCTGATACCGGAGTTGAGGGGGTTGAGCTATGAGGAGAGGCTGAATAAACTGGGCTTGTACTCGTTAGAGTTTAGAAGAATGAGGGGAGATCTCATTGAGACGTATAAGATGATGAATGGGATGGATAGGATAGAGGTGGAGAGACTCTTCCCTCTTAAAAAAGACAGTAGGACTAGGGGGCACAGCCTCAAGATAAAAGGGGGGCGGTTTAGAACGGAGTTGAGGAGGAAATTCTTCACTCAAAGGGTGGTGAATCTCTGGAATTCTCTGCCCGTTGAAGTGGTGGAGGCTGCCTCGCTAAATATTTTTAAGACGCGGGTTGAAGGGTTTTTGATAAGAGAGGGGATTAAGGGTTATGGGGAGAGGGCGGGAAAGTGGAACTGAGCAGCGACAGATCAGCCATGATCTTATTGAATGGCGGGGCAGGCTCGAAGGGCTAGATGGCCTACTCCTGCTCCTATTTCTTATGTTCTTATGTTCTTATGACATAACACACAGTCAAGGAGTTAAATGCATGTTTTTCATTCACATGAAATATCTAGGCACAAGAGGACCAATTTTTGATGATGCCAAATTAGGGGGCGTAACAAATTTGAGCAAGAATTTGCAAGAGGAGATGGGTAGGTTGGCAGAGCAGAGCTCATGATTCCAAATAAACCTGTTGGATTTTAACCTGGTGTTGTGAGACTTCTTACTGCATCTAAGGTAGTACATTTTGGAGCTATAACAGCAAGAATAGCTCATTTAGTTAGGATTCTAGCAGACTGATGTTACAGAGATTTAAGAGCGAAGATAGATTTTTAAAGGGTGGACGCATGAAAAGAAAATGCCATGAAAAGACATGGAATTCCAGATTTTTTCTATATGTAGTAAATATGATTGCACAAATGTAATTCTGAATTTATGCAGAACATTGGTTTGACTACATTTGTATATCCTGTTATAAGAAGCATGTTAGAGACTTGGAAAGGGGACAGTGAAGATTTGATGGAATTATAACACAGTTGAGAAGCTACATCTTTGATAAAAGACCAAATAATTTTGTTTACTTTTCACTGGAACAGAAAAATTAAATGGTGATTTAATGGAGGTTTGCAAAATCGTGAAATAATTTGAGATGCTAGATAGCAAAAGATTTTTTTTCTTGCAGTTGATGAATCACTAAATGGAGCTTATAGATTCAAAATGATTGTTGGAAAAATGAAAAGGAAAGTTAAAGGAAATCCTTTTTGCATAATGGGTTATTGGAACATGGATGATTTACTACAAGTGACTATTAAGATAGAAACTGCTACATGCTTTAAAAATATACTTTTTTGAATAACTGGAGTGGAAACAAATGTAGGGAAAGGTTAAACGATGATCAGTATGAATAAACCTAATAAAATAACAGGCATTGGTCAAAATTAGATGGGTCAAATAGCATTTAGGAATGCTGTAAATTTTACCATCAAAACCGATGTATATTGATATGAGCAATGATGCGAATAGTCAGAATTGGTATTTAATACAGAGGCTGTAGTCCTACATAGACCAAGACTATATGTCCTTTATTTGGCTTCGAATTTCACATGGAGTGAATAGAAATAATATAATGATGTATCATTATCCTTGTCAATCATGCTGGTACTCAAATCCTGATTGATGAAGGATTAAATTTAAACCTAATTATAATTATATGATGTTGAGTGTTGTGTAATGATGATGGACAGGACAGGTTGAAATGAAAATCCACTTATATCCACTGAGTTGCAATTATGCACTGCATGGAAAACTGGATGAATCATCTCAGTAGGTTAGATAATCCTATAACTATATTAGTAATGATGGGGATGTGCTTTATTATTTATTCACAGCCTCATTATTTTTCCAACATTACACTTTTTAATATTTTACATTGTTGTATTGCAAAGGATTATTGTGCTTCATGACTTGCAAAATTTACTTAAAGAGTTTGCACTAATATAAGTAATTATGGATGGAATTGCCTTCTTTAAGCCTGTAAAGAGAGGGATAATTTTCAGTTAATCCATAATTCTGTTATTGACTGAATTTTTGCCTGGTAATTTATTATTTTTGATAAATGAAGCCATCCAGTGATAAATTTGCCATAATCATGTTTATTTGCCATCATCTTCAGCTAGAAATGAATCACTTGATCTTCATTAATGATTTGGTTTTCATAGATTATAATAAGGTTTGTATCTAATTTCATGAGAAATCAGATTTTCTTGGTAAAGAATTGAAAGAAAATGACAAAGTATTTCATAGGATCAGACCGTTCAGAAAGAGGCCATTCGGTCTATCGAGCCTGCACAATTCCACCCAGGCCCTATCCCCATAACTCTAGCTAGTCCCCCTGAGACTAAGGGGCAATTTAGAATGGCCAATCCACCTAACCCACACATCTTTGGACTGTGGGAGGAAACTGGAGCACCCGGAGGAAATCCATGCAGATGCAGGGAGAATGTGCAAACTCCACAAGATAGTGACCCAAGCCGGGAATTGAACCCAGTCTTTGACATTGTGAAGCAGCAATGCTAACCACTGTGCCACCCTAAATTTGTGATGAGCTCCCTGTCACGTAATTGAACCCCTGTCTCCCATGTGACTTGCGAGGATACTGACCACTATACTAACAAGGAAGTGATTTATTAGAACTCAAAGGATCCACAAGTCCACCTAGCCACGCATCACCTGAGAGAAATGTCTGGGGTAGAATTTGCAAAATGAATCAACAAAATATCCAATGTCAACAGGATATTGAGAGATATAAGAAGAGGTAAGAAATTTAAATAGTTTAATACTGTTTCTGCATTGAAGAAAGAATTTTGTTTTTATCACACTGCTATAGCCTTGTAGACATAGCAGAAATGTTTTCATCATGAGGTACATTTTTCTCTTCACTGTCCGGTTGGTAATCTACTGGAGCAAATAGCCTACTTATAATGGAAACCATCCATTGATTTTAATAGCTTTTATAACGGGTTGGGGAATTCACTTTGCTAGATTATTACCTGTGCAATGAAAATGGAAATTTACCACCATGATCCCACAGCAAGGAGTCTCCTCTTGTGATGCTAATGAGCCATGTCAAAATTCTGTAATTATCCATTTTCTGATATATCTAACTTCCATTTTCCACTCAGATATCTTTCTCTGCTACAACTATCTAATATCCCAATTCACGGAGAACCTGAACAAAAGTCTGATTTGATCTTAACATCAAATTACATTTGGCATTTAAAATAGACTTAATGGTACAACCCCTAAAGTAAGGTAGGTAGGAAAACCACAATTGCTTAATATAATTAAATGCTTAGCTACTTTAACTGAGTTTGCTTTGATCCACAGCAGTACAATCAGTGCGTATAGTGTTCACTTGAAGGTGGGGGATCAAGGTGGTGGGAGTGTGATATGAGGTTGTGATTAGATAAATTTAAAACTAAGAAATGGTCAGGTTCTGCTCAGATCACACCAATGTGGGCATTCTTCTGAGGTTTTCTGGGAATTTTGATTCATTTCTGGGCTACTGACTTGCATGTGAATTACATTACATGTGCACATGAAAAATCAGTGAAATTAGTGAAGAAACCCTTAAGGATGTGCTGCTCAGTAAAGTGCTCAATTATGAATTTCAATCAATCATGAATGGTTGACCTAAATAATGTGATAATGAGAAATTACAAGAGTATTTCACAATAAAAAGGAACTGAGCGTAGATCAAATCTTTGTCCTATGGGGTCTAAGAATTGTTATTCCACCAAGGTTTAGAGTGAGATTTTTAGAAGAACTTCTTCAAGAGCACACAGGGATAATCCTTATGAAAGCCGTAGCACAAAGTTTTTGATATCCAAAGGTAGATAGAGATATTGAAGAATTGGTGAAAAGTTGTGAAGTGTGTCTCAGTATAAGAGGAGGTGACAGCCTAGTGGTATTATTGCTAGACTATTAATCCAGAAACTCAACTAATGTTCTGGGTACCCAGGTTTGAATCCCACCGAGGCAGATGGTGGCATTTGAATTCAATGAAAAATATTTGGAATTAGAAGTCGATTGATGACCATGAAACCTCTGTCATCTATTGAAAAAACCCATCTGGTTCACTAATATCCTTTAGGAAAGGAAATCTGCTGTCTTTCTCTAGTCTGGCCTACATGTGACTCCGGAGCCATAGCGATGTGGTTGATTCTCAACTGCCCTCTGAACAAGGGCAACTAGGGATGGGCAATAAATGCTGGCCAGCCAGTGACATCCATGTCCCATGTACAAATAAAGAAAAGAAATGATTCAACTATTGTTCCTTTCATTCCACAGCCAAACACAGGAAAACAATGAGAATGAGTACTTTATTTGAAGTGGAAGGGAAGACGTACCTTGTTTTAGTTGATAGATATTCATAGGGAAAATGTTGAGTCTTTTCCTAGTATCACAAGTGCCAATACTCTAGGGGGTGTGGGGGTGGGGGTGGGGGAGGGGATGCTGTGATCTTACAGGTCTTTAATGTCATGCTCCCATGCGGTGAGATTGGAGAGTTTGACATCCGGCAAATCTCCGTTCACTGCAGCTTGATGGGAAAATTGCATGGATGTGAATAGTGATAAGATTTCAGCCTTGAAATTTTGAGAAGTTGCTTTACCATTTATTCGTTGCCAGAGGTAATGGTGTCAGACAATGGTCCATGGTTTATACCAGAAAATGTTTTGGGCATGAGTAGACTCAAACAGTCCAATCCCACAATATCATTCAATATTACTGATGCTGCAGAAAGAAATGAACAAATTATGAAGAGATTTTCCAGAGATATTAAGTAATTTCCATGTTTCTCTTCATCAAGAGTACAATGTGGGCGCACGATAGCACAATGGTTAGCACTGCTATCTCACCATGCCAGGGATCTGGGTTCAATTCCTGTCTTGGGTCACTATCTCTGTGGAGTTTGCATGTTCTCCCTGTGTTTGCGTGGGTTTCCTTTGGGTGCTCTGGTTCCCTCCCACAATCTGAAAGATGTGCTGGCTATGTGCTTTGGCCTGAACAGGTGCCAAAGTGTGGCAACTAGGGGAATTTCACAGTAACTTTATTGCAATGTTAATATACGCCTTACTTTTGACTAATAAATAAACTTTAACTTTAACTTTAAGTTTTCTGTTCTCTTAATTAGTAACCCCGTAGCCTATAATAGGTTACTCAGCTAATGAGATAATGTTTGAATGCCATCCTAGGACAAGGTTTACTTTGCTTAAATTTGATGCCAGCAGCAAATTAAAAGCAAGGCAGGACAAAGGCCATAATTCTTTCAATTCCATTCTAAGTGTTACCACCAATGGGAAGATGAGAGTGATTCTTGCTGGGGGCACTAATTAGGCCCAATTGAACTCCTTTAACTGAGTTATCTCTTCCCCCATGTGAACTGTGCCAAACTGATGAGGTGTGTGAGGATACAAAATCTGTGATCAGTTGTTCAGCTGACATTCAAAAACACTTCCATCTCTTTCTCTTTTGAGAAAAACTGAAGGAAGAGCTGGTAGGAGTGGCTGAGGGACTTCAGCGGTGCATTCAGGGAGAAGTCAGACCAGCAACATCCACCAAGAAATGGGAAGCGAAAGATCACCTCCAGTGATAAACAGGAGTTAGAGCATCTGGTAAAGGTGGCTGAGGGACTTCAGTGGTGCATTCTGGGAGAAGTCGGACCAGCAGCATCTACTAAGAAATGGGAAGCAGAAGATTTGGTGTCAAGGAGCGGTAAGCCCCAAACACTACATCAGTGTTTCCCACCCTCACTCCTCCTCTAACCAAAAAGGCCATGATGAGAAGGTAACAGTGAAAGTAAGAATTTTATACATACTTTTAAACAATTTAATTGGTGCTTGAAATGTCAGTCAATGGGGTTAAGTGCTGCACTTGTGAGATGTGTGAGATCATGATGCTTCTAATGTCTCGGATGACTATGTCTGCAGGAAGTGCACCCAATTGCAGCTCTTTACAGAACACATGGATAGGTTGGAGCAGCAGTTATATGCACTTAGAAACATGAAGATGGCAGAAAGTGTCATAGATAGGAGCTTTAGAGACCTGGTCACACCGAAGGCGCAGTTTGGTAGATGGGTGACTGCCAGAAGGGGCAGGCAGTCAGTGCAAGCATCCCCTGTGATCATCCCCCTCTCTAACAATTATACTGTTTTAGATACTGTTGCGGGAGATGGGCTATCAGGGGATACCAGCAGCAGCAGCCAAAGCTGTGGCATCATAGCTGGCTCTGTTGTTAAGCAGGGAGGGACAAAGAGGACTAGAGCAATAGTTATAGGGGACCGTATAGTTAGGGGTGCATATAGGCATTTCTGTGGACGTGAAAGAGACTCCAGAATGGTGTGTTGTCTCCCTTGTGCCAGGGTCCAGGATGTCTCTAAACGGACAGAAAGTATTCTGAAGGACAGGGTGAACAGCCAGAGGTCATGGTACATATTGGTACTAATGACATAGGCAGGAAGAGTGATGAGTTCCTGCAGCAGCAGTTAGGGAGTTAGATAGAAAGTTAAAAAGCAGGACCTCTAGTGTTGTAATCTCAGGATTACTCCCTGTGCGACATGCCAGTGAGGCTAGGAATAGGAAGATAGTGCATTAATATGTGGCTAAACAGCTGGTATAGGAGGGAGGGTTTCAGATATCTGGACCATTGGTGTCTCTTCCAGGGCAGATGGGACCTGTACAAGAAGGATAGGTTGCATCTAAACTGGACAGGTACAAATATTCTGGCTGGGAGGTTTGCTAGTATCACACGGGAGGATTTAAATTAGTTTGGTGGGGGGTGGGAACCAAAGCAAAAGTGAATTAGCTGAAAGGGAACCAGAGAGTAGGGCCAGTAAGTAAATGGCAGAATTCGTAAGCATATTGATGGGCAAAGGGATCTGTGTGTACAGTTACACAGGTCATTGAAAGTGGCAATGCAGGTGAAGAAGGTAGTCAAGAAGATGTATGGCATGCTTGCCTTCGTCAGCCGGGGTATTGAGTTTAAAAATTGGCAAGTCATGTTGTAGCTTTATAGAATCTTAATCAGGCCGCACTTGGAATACAGTGTTTAATCCTGGTCACCACACTACTAGAAGGATGTGGAGGCTTTGGGGAGGGTACAGCAAAGATTTACCAGGATGTTGCCTGGTATGGAGAGCATTAGTTTTGAGGAGAGGTTGGAGAAACTTGTTTCTTTCTGGAGCGACGGAGGTTGAGGGAAAACCTGGTAGAAGTCCAAAAGGTTATGAGAAGCACGAACAGAGTGGATAGTCAGAAGCTTTTTCCCATGGTGGAAGAGTCAGTTACTAGGGGGCATAGGTTTAAGGTGTGAGGGGCAAGGTTTAAAGCAGATGTACGAGGCAGATTTTTCACGCAGAGTAGTGGCTGTCTGGAATTTGTTGCCGGGGGAGATAGTGCCAGTGGATATGGTAGTGATTTTTAAGGGGCGCCTTGACAAGTACACTAATGGGGGATAAGGTGTTCGTGTGGATTGAGGATTTGTTGTCTAATAGGAAGCAGAGAGTTGGAATCAATGGGTGCTACTCTGATTGGCAGTTGGTGACCAGTGGAGTGTCACAGGGATCGGTGCTGGGGCCTCAACTGTTTACCATTTACATAGATGATCTGGAGGAGGGGGCTGAGTGTAGGGTGACGAAATTTGCTGATGACACGAAGATGAGTGGAAAAGCGAATGGCGTGGAAGGCGCGGAAAGTCTGCAGAGAGATCTGGATAGGCTGAGTGAGTGGGCGAGGACCTGGCAGATGGAGTATAACCTTAGCAAATGTGAGGTTATCCACTTTGGTAGAAGTAATAGTAGGAGGGATTATTATTTAAAGGGCAAAAAGCTGCAGCATACTACGGTGCAGAGGGACCTGGGGGTCCTTGTGCACAAGTTGCAAAAACCCAAACTGCAGGTGCAGCAGGTGATCAAGAAGGCGAATGGAATGTTGGCCTTTATCGCGAGGGGGATAGAATATAAAAGCAGGGAGGTCTTGCTGCAACTGTACAATGGTAAAAAGTCTGACAACACCAGGTTTAAGTCCAACCGATTTATTTGATAGTAAACTCACTAAATTCAAATAAATCGGTTGGACTTAAACCTGGTGTTGTCAGACTTTTTACTGTGTTTACCCCAGTCCAATGCCGGCATATCCACATCATGACTGTACAATAGAACATAGAACATTACAGCGCAGTACAGGCCCTTCGGCCCTCGATGTTGCGCCGACCAGTACAAGGCACTGGTGAGACTATAGCAGGAGTACTGTGTGCAGTTTTGGTCACCGCATTTGCGAAAGGATATATTGGCCTTGGAGGGAGTACAGAGAAGGTTCACTAGGCTGATACCGGAGATGAGGGGGCTAGCCTATGAAGAGAGATTGAATAGACTGGGTCTGTACTCGTTGGAGTTTAGAAGGCTGAGGGGGGGGTCTTATAGAGACATATAAGATAATGAAGGGGCTAGATCGGGTAGAGGTAGAGAGATTCTTCCCGCTTAGAAAGGACAGCAGGACTAGAGAGCACAGCCTCAAAATAAGGGGGTGGGGGGGCAGTTTAGATCAGAGTTGAGGAGGAACTTCTTTACTCAAAGGGTGGTGAATCACTGGAATTCTCTGCCCATTGAAGTGGTGGAGGCTACCTCGATGAATATATTTAAGTCACGGGTAGATAGATTTCTGATAGACAAGGGAATTAAGGGTTATGGGGAGAAAGCGGGAAAGTGGAACTGATCCACTTCAGATCAGCCATGATCTTATTGAATGGTGGGGCAGGCTCGAAGGGCTAGATGGCCTACTGCTGCTCTTATTTCTTATGTTCTTATGTTCTTATGAATAGGATGGGAATAGAGGGATATGGTCCCTGGAAGGGTAGGGGGTTTTAGTTAAGTCGGGCAGCATGGTTGATGCAGGCTTGGAGAGCCGAAGGGCCTGTTCCTGTGTTATAATTTTCTTTGATCTTTGTTAAGAAGACAGTCTTGCATTAATGCAGGAAGCATTTGATCTTAGATATATAATGAAACCAATCACCCTGATTTATACTTATGGAATTACTTCTAACAATCTCAACTGCAGCAATATTTCAGAAGAATGGTAACTGAATTGCTTCCCAAAAATTGAGTTCATTATAAGACTGAACAGATATTATATACAGTGTACATGTGAAACATGCAATATCACTGAATCAAACCTGTAATGTTTCCCATTAGAATTGCATCTCAATGTTCTATCTTTCACTCAGACCCATGATAATAGAATGAGTTGCAATTCTAAAATTGTACCTAGCAGCTGTGTGACAAATGCACGAGTGTTTTGAGCTTCTACACAATAAAGCAGAGAGACAGACAGCTGCACATATAATGCCTCATGAGTTTCCAATCGCAGAAATCACTGGAAGGCAAACACTCCCACAGAAGGAGGTAGAGTTAGCCCAGTACCAGCCCTTGCATACCTCCTTATGACCAACTGCCCATCATCTCACTCTCAGATTGTGAATATGTGTAAATCATCATGAAAAGACTTCCATTCTTGCATAGCACCTTCTCACGTCCTCATGATGTTCCAGAGTGCCAATGATTTGCAGTGAAATATTAATCACTGTTCTTAAGAAATTGAACATAGGTGAGGAGAAAGGAAAATCATGTGGAAAGAGTCTGTGCTTCAAGTAACAGTTCTCTCATCTAGGATCTGACTTGTTTGTTAAATGTGGTCAATCTCAAATCCAAGGCAGCCATAAGGAAAGTAAGACTTCCGAAACTTCTAAGAGCCATTGAACTATCTAATGATCCAATGATCAAATGGACAAGAATCATATATTCTTGTGGCAACATCATTCTAATGTCTCATTTAACTGAATGATCCTTCTGAGAGTCTCAATGGATGATGTAAGGAGAGTGGCGATAGATTTAGAGAAAATATTAGCAGTGGAGGTGGCCAATCAGCCCATCAGATGTCCATCAGCTGAAAGAGATTCCATTTTTAGCTCTTGACAGGTAGCCCTGCAGATCTTGGAACTTCTAATGCATAACCATGCGCTAACTGTTTTAGAAGCTTTCCGCCTCTACCCTGCCCTTACTCTTTGGTTAAATTAGTTTCTCCTCAACTTCACTTTATTTCTTCAGCCAGTCAGTTTTAAACTCTGCCTCTCCCCCTGGTGACCCCCTCCATACTCTGTCAAGGCCCCCTCAGATTTGACAAAGGGTCATCAAAACGTCAGCTCTTTTATCCCAGACCTGCTGAGATTTTCCAGCATTTTCTCTTTTGGTTTCAGATTCCAGCATCTGCAGTAATTTGCTTTTATCCCCTCTTTGCTTTATGCATTTCAATTAAATCTTCCCTGAGCCTCCTCTATCTCAGAGATAAAAAACCATAGCCTATCCAGTCTTGAAGCTTGGCAGAGTTAAAAAAGAAGCAGCTACAGAAAAAAATAGTAATATGAAGCTTAAGGATTCAGTGACAAGGCAAGGGAAAATAGCCAATGGTTAAAACATATCTGTTTTCTCAGAAAGGTCAGAGACTTGAAGAAAACTGTAATGTAAAGAAAAATGGAGCCAGACAGAATAGGTGAGGTGAGAAAAGGAAGCTCTTAAGGCTTAATGGAGTGTGAAATGATTGTATCAGCAACGAACTGTTTGATCTGCCCTGGAGCTGTCAGTCAGAAAAGCTTTTAGCAGACAATGGATCATCTGTTCCTTGCGTAAACAAACCTCAATCTCCTCTTTGGTTTGGTTTGCTTTGGAGCTGTCAGGCTGTTCTCTAAGTGGTTTCAAAGCAGCTGGGAATCTTTCAAGTTTGAAAAGGGATCTCCTTAGTGAAATGAATTCTCCTGTCAATTAAATCATTGCAAAAAAGTTTCAAAATAGATAGGGCTTATGCAAGAAAGCAAGGGAATCTCCCAGGTGAAATGGAATGCTCCAGTCAGTCAAAGCACTTCACAGAGGTCTGATAACACTTGGAGCTTCTACAATCAACCAAGGGCAATCCCTACCGTAGAATGAAGTGCTGCTTTGATTCTTAAGGCTTCTTAAGTGTTCAGGGGACATAGATTTGAATGAGACCAGGCCGTTTCAAAGGCTTTACAGAACACAGAAAATAATAATAAATTTTACCAGAAATGCGTCTGTTTAGCATCCTTTGAATGATTTCCAGATTTTACAGAGCAAGAAGGAGAAGTTCAGACACACGACCCCAACCTGAGAGAGAACCTTGTGGCCAACCCCTTTTCCCCCATCTGCGCCATCCTCTCTCCGCTGCCCCCCCCCCCCCCCCCCCCAAACTTCCAGGTCCATTGATGGTTCCTCCCTCTGCAGCCTACCAATGGCAGAGGAGTTGATGGGGTCAGTTGAAGAAAATTATCTCCTTGATCCCCCACTAGCTCCCCCTCCCCCCACCTCTTGGAATCCATGGCACCTGGCCCCCAATTGCAAGGACCTGTACTGTCTGGCACCCGCAGGACATCTGGCAGGGGAGAATACCAGAAGACTGCAACATTTGGCCCCAAACCCGGTAATTATATGCTGATTAATTTAAATAAATAGTTATCGGAGCAGACTGGGAAACTCAAACTGCCAAGGCCCAAGGCACTTCACAGGCCAAAGGTTGCCACAGAGGCACATGAAGAGCTATTAGAACTGGGGATCCAGAGCTAGACAAACAGATATTTTTTGAAGAGTTACTTAAAAGAGAATACAGCTGGAGCAGTTTAGAATAAACATTCTGGGACTTGCAGAGGAGTTTTAACTTTTTAAAAAAAATCAGGTTTGGTTTGGTTGTGGGCGAGGGGCAGGTGTGGTGGGTGGTAAGATCATAAAAAACCTGTTTCTTGACAAAACTTGTCTCCAACCCACGTCTCTCCAGGTTTAATTCACACCAGAGGATGGGTATACAACCAACCTGGCCCAAGGACGCAGACTGGAACTTTAAGTATGATAATAAACCTCTGAGCTCAATTATCATTCAGTTTTTCACTTTAACTTCGGTCAGTCAGGTTTACCAAGTGACAGGAAACCCAAGAACATCATCAAAACAAGGAACTAGTGGATTATGAGTTAAGTGCCTTTGCACCTATCTTCAGGATCCAGCTTGCCCACATGAAGAATTGTGTGCAGTTTTGGTGTCCTTATTTGAGGAGGGATGGCCTTGCTATTGAGGGAGTACAACAGGTTTACCAAGCAGGCCTCTCATATTAGGAGAGATTAAGTCAGTTAGGATTATATACACTGGAGTTTAGAAGAGTGAGGGGGGATATCATAGAAACTTATAAAATTCTAACAGGGTTAGACAGGGTAAATTCAGAAAGAATGATTCCAATGATGGGGAGTCCAGAGGTAGGGTCATAGTTTGAGCATGAGGGATAAACCTTTTAGCATTGAGGTGAGAAGAAATTTCTTCACCAGAAGGTGGTGAATGTGTGGAATTCACTACCACAGAAAGTAATTGAGGCCAAAACTTTGTGTGGTTCCAAGAAGAAATTAGGTATATCTCTAGAGGCTAATGGAATCAAGGGATATGGTGGGGAGAGGGATCATGATATTGAATTTGATGATCCGCCATGAATGATGGAGCAGGCTCAAAGGCTGAATGGCTTACTCCTTCTTATAGTTTCTATGTTTCTAAGTTTCTATGATGAGCCTCTGCAATTGGACATCCCCAACTGAACTTTCTTCTGCGAGGCCTTCCTATTCCATCAGAAGTCCTCCCCCTTTTACCAGGTCTCCGATTCCAACCACAAGACTTTGATCCTGCCCATCAACTTTCCAATTTTTGCCTCAATCATCAAACCCTCCATTCCCCATGATGGTCTGGTGCCTGATTCCCACCATGACCAGGCCCCCATTTTCTGGAAACCTGTTGGTCGTGCATTGCCCCCCCCCTTACATTTCTTGAGTCATTCTCTATGCCCTTTCCAGGATAAACACTGTCCACTGCTCCAAGTGACCCTGGATTGATGCCTCCCTCTATGAGATTGCCTATCCTCATCTGGTATCAGAACTGGTCCTGTGATCTTCACAGACTAGTTTCCCACTACCTCAAACAAAGCTCACATCAGTTAAAACTCTAAAGTGTATAGAGGAATCCTGCATTTTGAATTCTCTGAGTCTTTCAAATTCAACTACTTGAATCAGTTAGCAAATATTCAGCTCTTAGGGTCTAATAGCCGAAGGAATGTTCAAAATGGTCCTGGTTGAATGAAGTGCTGGAAAGCTGTTATTAAAGCTCAAACATGTCAACGGTGCCATCCTTCCAGCTACAGGAGTTGATGGACATGTAACAAAGTAAATCTATTGAGAATGAGGTAATTTCCAATGGTGCATATTTGCTATTTTTGTTTTTCCATTCTTCAAGTTACAAAGCCAATGTGTTGAGTGGACTGGATGAGCCCTTAATCCATCTCCTTGCTTGGTCCAAAAACCAATTCAAATTCAAATTGAATCCAATTCGTGCTCCCCACAAGACAGTCATACAAGATCTAAGCTGACAAGAAAAGGCATTGCACCTGATCTTGGCCTTGATCTGACTCTTCATTTTGCCAAAGATTGGAGAAGTGCACCCCTGCCAGGTGGTCACCTCTAAAGAGACCAATCTGTGAGTGGTAGGTTCTGTCACAAGTACTGCATATGGAGTTGTTAACTTGTGCCATTGTGATTTGTTGTTTATGGTTTTAGTGCCTTTTGCCAAGCTGCTGTGGCCACTGATTGTCATGATGACACATGCCAGCCAACAGGTGATGTCATCATTTTCCTACCTCTCTATCATCGGCTGTAATCTTCCAGGTGCCAGAATCAACATTTCAGACCTTCATAATCTCAGTCATAAAGCAATGAAAATGATTTGTCCACATCTGCTCTGCACTTCTCTGTAAAAATAATTAAGTACATCTGGGAGGATATACTCCTGTTGTTGATCTATTTGATGTTTTCAAGAGTGGGCCAGACTGTAGAAAAAAATACTAATCCTGTAAACCTGGCAGGAATTGCAAATAGGAACCATTTAATTACTTGAGTTAGCATTAGGGAGGAAATGCCAGCTGCAGAATTTGGCATTCTTGTGTGGGGGGAAATTGAATATGTTGGACTGTAAATGTTAATGCAAAAAAAATCACATTATGGGACCCAATCCCTCCCCCTCACCCTCCACCCTGCTTCAGCCTGAAGAAATCATGGGGAGACAGGAGGAGGAGGTAGTTGAAGATGGTAACACCAATCAGCTACTGTATGTTCAATGCAATACAAGACCCAGTGAGGTCCAGGAAAACACTGTAACCAGCTAATTGGGAACCATTCTACCAGAAAGTCATTTAGAAATGCTTCTTGCTGATACCTTGGAAGCTTGGCACTATGACAAATGGACTGAGGAAACCTTGGACCAATCTAACTGATTGTACTCCATTTCTCATTTTCCTCATGTGCTTCGACTATGTGGATGCCTTTATCATACTTTTACAGACATGAACATTAGTTCCCAATGTATTACTAACCCTGTCCCTAAGATTGAAGGAGGCCAACGTGGCTGGTGGAATTTCTGCTCTGCCTCCAACTAAAAACTAAATTTCTCTGCTACAGCCTAGCCCCTGAATTAATAAGAAGGCACAACTTGAGCATGTTAAACCTCTTTCTTACTAGTCTTCAGCAGGGTTATTAGAGCCAGGAAGCATGTGATTCATGAATTCTTTACAATAATTCTAATAGCACTGCTTTGTATTAGTCAATTAATGGAATGATTTATATAGAAATGGCATTTTAAGGCTTAAGTTGTATTAATGGTGGCATTTTGTTATTATTTGGGAATATTTCTCTCTGAAGCAAGATCCTAGCTTAGTGACTGATATCATCAATGTGCACATGGTGTGGTTGACTCTCAACTGCCCTTTGAAATGGCCTAGCAAGCCATCAGTTCAAGGACAATTAGGAGTGGTTAGTGAACATTGGCCCTGCCAGCATCACCCACATCCCATGAACAAAAAAATAAAAAAAGATGTCATTGCAATATCTGTGGTGGGCCTCTACTAACAACTGAAAGATGATGGTGAGGCTGTTATTCATTAAGATGCAACAAGGGATTTGTTTTATTTAATTTCACCCTATTAGTAGTTATATAATTTTGTCGTGGAAGGCACATTGACAGCTTGTTTTATTGGATTTTCTTCTGTAGGTTGCTTTATAATTACATTATGCTGAACAATACAATATTCTTCATCAACACTCTGAGATGGGTGCAGTTTGCGGAATCAACACCTCAAAAAAATTAAGCACTTGCAGTTACAAGGAATGAGTTGCCATGGTCACAACCGGTATTTATTGATGCTGAAAACAAGTATGCAGCCGTCTTATTTTCTTATTTTCAGCTGAAGCTGGCTATGAGAAAGTAGTTCTGGTTCACCTCTTATCTCATGTCCTTGAAATAGGTTCCATACCCCATGTATATATGAAATTAAGAACTGCTTTCTCAGAGTCTAATTGGCATGCTTGGCTAAAAGTTTAAAGTTTATTTATTAGTGTCACAAGTAGGCTTACATTAATAGTGCAATGAAGTTACTATGAAAATCCTCTTGTCGCCACACTCTGGTGCCTATTCAGGTACGCTGACGAAGAATTTAACATGGCCAATGCACCCGACCAGCACGTCTTTTGGACTGTGGGAGGAAACCAGAGCACCTGGAGGAAACTTGCGCGGATACAGAGAGAACGTGCAGACTCTGCCCTGACGGTGACCCAAGCCAGGAATCAAACCTGGGTCTCTGGTGCTGTGAGATAGCAATGCTAACCATTGTGCCATCGTGCAGCCCTGAATAATTCAGAACTCTTTATCTGACTTCTATCATGTTTAAAATATTGACCTCGAAATTTGGTCATGCTGCAGTAGTTGACATTTCTCAAATTGCTATTCAACATTGTATCAGGGAAGTCACTGAGGCTTTTAACCCAGGAGGAACACACACATCACTTTCCCTTTGAACAGAATGAAGATTTACCTAGAATTTGGGCATCCCTATGGTCCAATGCATTAATTACACCTATATTACTTTGCTCCTCGTCGCTATCCTGGTGGCTTTCTCCATCAGAAATACATAGAAATACATATGATATATGGCACAGAAACAGGCCATTTGGTCCATTTAGTCCATGCCAGTATTTATGATCTATTTGAGCCTCCTCCAATGTTTCCTTACTGAAATCCTTAAATAAATCTATCAAGATAAATCTGCACTGCTTTCGTACTGATATGCTTGCCACTTTTCCTTAAAAGCATCACATATTTGCTTCAACCATTGTCTATTAAGTTCCATATTCTCACTACTCTTTGGATTAAGACATTCCTTCTGAATTTTCCATTGGATTTCTTGTGCTCTGTTTTATATTGATAGCCTCTAATTCTATACTTTCCCAGAAGGAAAGTATTGATCTGGATTTTCACTACCAAGGCCGATACCTTGAATTGGAAAATTCCCGAATTGCTGGTCACACCTCAGAAGTAAGATCCCTGATTGGTACAATCTTTGTCCCGGGGGTGTACAGGTGTGGGATAAAGTTGAGCTCACCAATCCTGGAAGCAAAGTACAGGTGGCTACCAAGGTAGGCACATGCCAAGATTATCTGGCTGGAAGGCCAAACTAGTTCTCAGGGATTTTGTCCCTGTCATGTTATGAGAAATTTAGTTCTCTAGCCATTACCCTTAATATCCCTCACCCCCAAAGCATATCCCATTGCCCCTTATTCCCCCCATGCCAACTCACTCATACTCCCATGCCAATTCATGCCAGTTCACTGAGTATCCACTTTGGCAATGCCTCAGGAGCCATATGGAGATGAAACAAAGTTCAGAAAATCTAATACAGATTTCACTACGTTGATAGTAGCACGAAAAACATCCAATCTTAAAATCCATTCAAAGCTTTATCAAACCTCAAGTGCATAATTTCTTAGAAAACAAATGCATTTCTATTCATACCCAACTACAGAGATTTTTTTTAAATTCATGGGGTGTGTGTGTCATTGGCTAAGTCAGCATTTATTTCTCATCTCTAATTGACCTCAACAAAATGGTGGTGAACTGCAATCCCTGTGGTATAGGTATAACCAAAAAGCTATTAGGGAGGGTTTTGGCCCAACAACAATGAAGGAATGGTGATATAGTTCCAAGTCAGAATGGTGAGTGGTTTGGAGGGAAACTTCCAGGTGATGATGTTCCCATATGTCTGCTGTCCTTGTCCTTCTATATGGTGGCAGTTTAAATGGTGCTGTGTAAGGAGCCTTGGTGAATTCCTGCAGTGCATCTTATAGATGGAACACACTTCTGACACTGTACATCAGCGATAGAGGGAGTGAATGTTTGTGGGTGGGGTGCTAATCAAGCAGACTTTCTCCTGGCTGATGTCAAACTTGAGAGCTGCAGCCACCAGGCAAGTGATGAATATTCTAACAAACTCTTGACTTGTCTGTCATGGATGCCTGACAGGCTTTGAGGAGTCAGGACGTGAGTTATTCGTCGCAGGATTCCAAGCTTCTGACCAGCTCTTGTAGCCACAGTATTTACATGGCTTTTTCAGTCCAATTTCTAGTCAATAATAACCCTCAGGAAATTGATAGTGGGGGTTTCAGTGATAATAGTGCCATTGAATGTTTTGGGGCAATGGTTAGATTCCCTCTTGTTGCAAACAATCGTTGTCTAGTACTTGTGTTCCAGACTCTTCATTGTTCCCTACCTCTTCAGAAAATGGAGCCAAAAAGGTAATCTTATAGAGGTATGCAAAATTGGTAAGGGTGTAAAAAAAAAATCTTGCCTATTGTTTATATTAATCCATGGGAATAGAGTGGTCAGTTTTAGACCTATCATTTTGACACCAATATTTACAAAGCAAAAAAAAACACAGTTGGAGTAGTGAAGACAAAAAGTATGTAATTATTAAATAATCTAGTGGATGCTGCAGGAAGAGAAAATTAGGACCTCACTGGATGGATCAATCAAGATGGTCCCATCAGCTCTCCTCATTTATAATAATAATGTTCTCTGCAAATACATAAACAGACAAGCCGCAGCTGCTAAAACTTTCCATAGGTGCATTTTTATAAAAACACAAAAATATTTTTATAATGCATTTAATTGAAATGACTCAAAAATCATGTAGTTTTACTTACTTAATCACAAACTGAACCAATGAGGGAAATTTACCTATAGCTTACAATCAAATGTGCATTGATTGTGGATACAGATCACTGAGAACCTTGATACTTACAACAATAAAATTTAATTGTTATAAGTAAAACATGAATGGACATAAGCTGTAGTAAAAAACTACTGAACAAAGAGTTTAAGGGATCTAAATTTGAAGTTAGTCACAGTTCACCCACATTTAAATAAGCTAATCGCTCATATTGAGTTAATAGTGCTAACTAATTCTCAATACAATTACTGTTGATTACAATGTCTCAACTTACTTAAGTAAACGGTTATTTTGTACAGATGAGGGTGTTCAATAAGCAGTTTGCATCATATTAAAATGCAATTATTGTACATACTTCATCCTATCTGTGAGTGTTGGGTTACCATTCATCTTCTGTTGTCAGCCTATCATTGCAAATGATGTAGAGAAGGGAGTGGAAGTGCGTAATGATGATAGCAAGTGCCCAGAAAGTAGCGCCACAGGGCTGGTAGTAATGTTGAAATAATTTAATGGACTCACTCAGGTGGTCAAGGTGCAACATACAAACATATGAGCAAACAAATTAGGAGAAGTTGCAGGCCATTTGGCTCCTTGAATCTGCTCCATCATTCAATAAGTTCATGGTTATTTGAATGTGGCCTCAACTCTACTTTCCACCTATCCCAATAACCTTTAACTCCCTTGTTAGTCAATAATTTATCTGCCTTTGCCTTAAATATTCAACAACACTGCCTCCAACAGTTCCTGGGGAAGCAAGTTCCAAAGATTTGTGAACATTTGAGAGAAGAAAAATATATTCTCAACTACATCCTAAATAAGAAGCCCTTTATTGAAACTGTGCCCGCTTGTTCTAGTCTCTCTCCCAAGGTGAAGCATTCTTTCAGCATCCGTCCTATTAAGTCTCCTCAGGATCTTGTAAATTTCAATAAAATCATCTCTCAATCTTCTGAACTTCTGTGCAGGCCCAGCCTGTTCAACATTATAAGAATGTCTTTCTTATACCGGATAAGAAGACCTGCCCTCGTCCCAGGTATCAGCTGAATGAACCTTCTCTGATGTAACTTAAGTTCCAAACCTAATATGATAGTGAATTATTTTGTTACCTAATTGATTAACCCATACAATTTTCCCTGAAAACTGATTTTGTCACTCCATTAGTCCTTTGAAGAGTTCCAATGCTTTTCAGCAGAACTGATGGAAGACTCATTTGTAGGCTCTTGTTATGCTCATTACTCAACTTTAGCTTGATTCTGTTTCTGATGCACCTAAGATGATATTGAAAATGTATGAGAATTAGAATTATTTAAGAACATAAATAATACAATGGATTAGAATAATAATAATCAACAACCCCTTACAGAAATTCAAAGTCATCATTGTGATTGGCAGCATTTGATAGATATGACAAATCCAGTGACAGAAATATGACAAATACCTGGTAGGTTGTACAATTATGAAACATTGCAATTATTACACACAATCTCAAAGGCTCTATAATTAACTTCTTGTCAGAAACAATCCGAAATTCCTGCCTTACATTGTGGTAAAATCTTGACAAAACATTAATGAAAAAAGCATGTAAACACTTCGAGGAGTTAGAAATTCAGTGTAGCCCATTCACATGGATTAGGTTGTGAAAGATTACAGAAAGGGCTGTAAACCCGTGAGCTCTAGAGCAGTGTACATGCTGGGGATAGCACAAAGATGCACCTGGCAATTGCCTGGAAAATGCAAATGTTGAATAGATAATTAAGTTTAAGTCTATTTATTAGTGTCACAAGTAGGCTTACGTTAACACTGCAATGAATTTACTGTGAAAATCCCCTAGTCACCACAGTCTGGTGCCTGTTTGGGTACACTGAGGGAGAATTTAGCATGGCCAATGCACCTAACCAGCACATCTTTTGGACTGTGGGAGGAAACCGGAGTACCTGGAGGAAACCCACACAGACATGGGGAGAATATGCAGGCTCCACACAGACAATGACCCAAGCTGGGAATGAATCCAGGTCCCTGGTGCTGTGAGACAGCACTGTGCCATCATGTGGGATCCAACCAAAAATGCAAAATTGCAAACTTCAGCCTGTTCCGACTATCTCACGTTAATAGTTGTCCCAAAAAAGGGAATTAAGAGTATTTCGAGCTTCTGGGAAATTACTGTACAAGTCCACACTGATCCTCCCACAGGACGCCTCACATATTCCTAAACCACCAGGAGACTCTCCTCACCACACTCCACTCCACCCCACCCCAACTACACACCTACCCTCCATAGGCCCCCATACATCCCAGCTGCCCAACCCCCCCCTCCCAAATTATAACCACTCACCTGACGTTTAAACTTACAAGATTTACAGCACCTAGCATTATAAAATGGAAAGCAGCCTCCTCGTGTTTGACTCTGAAGCCATTGATATAAGGACTTGTGAGCATGCTGCACTGCATTCACTGCCCAAGTTGGAAGGTTAGGTGAGAAAGAATTGGAAGAATTCCAAGATGATAAATTGGGAACAAAATGGCAGGAGCAGGAGTGTGGTTGTGATGGTGGTGGCAAGGATTGGGGGTGGGGGGGGGGCATGGTTGGTGGTGGTGGTGGAGGTTCTGTGGTGATGGCGGGGGGGTGGAGTCCTGTGTGGGAAGTTCCAGGTGGAAGTCCATGGGGAGCTGGAGTCGTGGGTTTGGGGAGTTCTATGGGGGGGGGGGGTGTTCTGTGGGGGTTGGGAGGAATTCCGTGGGGGGTGGGGAATTCCATGGAGGATGTTTCAATTTGAGTGCCCCAATCACTTAAAAATTGAAGTTTCTGGAGCCTGCCAACATGTTGTGTTTCAAAATACAACAGGAAAAGCCAGCAGTCCAGCCAATGGGTTATCTTCTGCCTTTTCTGCCTGAGGTGACACTTTGCCAATAAAATTCTTTCCTTGGCATCCATTTTTCTAGCTTTCTTGCATTCTGGAATTTCTCAGCCTTTTTTTAACTCATTCATTGATGGTTCCTAAAAGCTGTTCAGTTTCCCGACACACCACCAAACTTTGCAGCCTTGTGCAATGTTTCTTTCAAGTCGATGCTGCCCTCAATATCCTTATTTAGCCACAGGTGATGCATTCTCCTCCTAGAGTCCTTCTTTCTCACTGGGATAAATCTTTGCTCAGAGTTATTAAATATCTCCTTAAACATCTGCCTGTCGATCTCTAATGTCCTGTCATTTGACCTAATGTCATGGAACACTTTATCCAACTCTGCTTTAATTCCCTAATAATAGCCTAGCGTGGGGGCATGAGGAGGACTTTCTGAATTTACCTTTCAAAAGGTTTCCTCATCCAGACTGTGGTTCATGATATTTCTGAGATGCTGTGAGCTATGAATCTTTGAAAAGCTGGGCTGACTCCAAGAAAAGTGCAGTGATATGACACATCTATACCTGCAATGGAGTTGACCAGTTTGGGAGTGCAGGGCCTGAACCAGTCTGCACCCTTGAAAGACACTCCTGAAATTTGGAAGCCCAGGGAATGTGGTTGAAAAACCTGGAATTGGGAGCCACTTGCCATTTGTAATGGGCTCCCACGTCATCCCAACTTGGCAAAAACTAAGAAACAGTGTCCAGGAAGCCTCCCCACTCCCTGAAGCAGTACACTGTCTGTAGCTTGGTCTCTAGCTCATTAGCTTTGTACCAAATTTTTTCAAGCTGCACACACTTCTTGCAGATGTGTTTGTCGTGGATCACATTGGCTTCCGTGAGCTCCCTCACATGCTCTGCTATCCTTGATGTGTTTTACTTGACTAATTCATTAACTATTTTCTTAATTTTTTAATTAATTAATGCCTCTTCTCAGTACCACTTACCAGACAAATTTAAACTCCAGTAATACAATAAGATAAACCTTACCACTTAAGTAAAACAGTAGACACAGCGGTTTTGTTCTTCCCCTCCACTTGTGTTTCTTAATTAATTATAAGGAACTACTTAGTTAATTAAGGTAGCTACTAATTAATTGACTATTTACTTAATTGAATTTTAATTAATACCTTTAGTCTTGCTTGTACTTACACTCTTGCTATTTAATTTATGTTTTATTAGATTGAAATTCCCGAGTTTAGATAAAATAAATTCACCAGCTAATCACTTATCTGCGTTCTTGTGATGCCACACCTTGATTATTTTTTCCAAACCTGGGCTCTGACGGGCCTCTGGTTACAGGTCACATTGTGGTCATGCTATGTTCCTGTTCCTTCAACCGCTTTGCAGTCACGCTATTCTTATTCCCTCCCACTGCTCTCGCAGTGATCTCTGGTTCACTCCTGCACTGCATTATTCCCCATTGTGTTCTCACTTCTTTCTGCTTTTCTCACTTTCTCCTACACTGTGTTTTTGTTCTTGACCACTGCTCTCTCAGTGAACTCTCACCCTCACTTTGTGCTGAGATTTTCTCTGTTGTGTTCCTGCTCTTTCCTGCTGCTTTCTCAGTGAACTCTTGCACTCTCCTGTGCTGCTTTGTGCCCCACTGTATTCCTACTTGTTCGTGTCACTCTTGCTCTTGCAGAAGAAGGCTGCACACATTACCAGGGAGGCTGAGAAAACTGACATGACTCCATCCTCCGATCCCCTCAAGGATATGGTGTTCTAGATCATAGAATCGTAGATGCATACAGCACAAAAGCGGCCTATGGTGTTTGCCACCTAACTATTCGAAACCCATTTCCCAGCACTTGGTCTATAGCCTTGTAAGCCTTGGCATTGCAAATGCACATCTAAATATTTCTTAAATGTTATGAGGATCTCTGTCTCCACCATCCTTTCAGGCAGTGAGATCCAGCCTTCTACCACCCTCTGGGTGAAAAAGTTTTTTTTTCACATTCCCTCTAAACCTTTGGTCCCTTACCTTAATTCTATGGCCCGGTCATTGATGCCTCCACCAAGGGAAAACTCTTCTTCCTGTCTACTCTATCTATGCCCCTCATCATTTTATACATCTCAAATGTGTCCCCACTCAGTCCCCTCTACTCCAAGGAAAACAACACTAGTCTTTCCAAGATAAAAGCAAATTCCTGCGGACACTGGAATCTGAAACAAAAACAGAAAATGCTGGAAAGTCTCAGCAGGTTTGACAGCATCTGTGGCAAGAGAATAGATTGCAGAATGTGTCCAAGTTATATGGTAGAAGTTAAGCTAGATCTTGGAAGAGCATTTGAACTAATGCAGATACCTGATGTGGCGAAAAGTTGCACACACATGCCTGATGTATAAGGGAGTAAAATAAAGTGAAGAAGTAAGTTAACAAAATGATTCAAGCAAAACTTTAAAGAGATTTACATGGAATAGATAGCTTGATGCAAGGATGAGGTATTTTCCATGAAACTATAAAATTAAGTTAGTGATAAAAGGTAAAAGTATTATGTGTATTCAGTCATGCTGAATCAATGTGAAAATTATGTTCCAGTATATAAAATGTTAAAGTTGTTTGATTTGTGGACATGTACTGAAGGTAAGTTGAAGGATAATTAATGTAAGAGTATTTAAACTAAGAAGAGAGAATTTTCACATCCGTTATGTGCAATGAAGTAGTATGACTGCAGTGTTTGAGTTTCATTAGAAAAGGATTGTTACTGTCCTATTTTGATAGTTGCATGAGGCAACAGCATCCAATGAGTGAATGAGCACTGCTAGTCCCAATATAGCATCTGGGCGGCATGGTGGCACTGTGGTTAGCACTGCTGCCTCACAGTTCCAGGCACCCGGGTTCAAATCCTGGCTTGGGTCACTGTCTGAGTGGAGTTTGTACATTCTCCCCATGTCTGCATGGGTTTCCTCCTGGCGCTCCGGTTTCCTCCCACAGTCCAAAGGTGTGCAAGTCAGGTGCATTCATAATGGTAAATTGCCCCAAAGTGTCCCAGGATGCGTAGGTTAGAGGGGGGATAAATATGTGAGCTACGTGGATAGGGTCTGGGTGGGATTGTTGTTGGTGCAGATTTGATGGGCCAAATGGTCTCCCTCTACACTGTATGATTCTATGAACATCTGGAGTTGATCTAAATTAACCTGTAGTCCAAATTCCTGACGTGGAGGGCAAAATACATGAGGCATGTAAACAATGAAGGGGACTGAATTTGTTTTACCGCAGTTTCTGTATAAAGGGCTATGGCAACCATTTAAAGGGAAAGTTGCTGCTCAAAAATAAACAGTTAAAACTGATTGATACAAAATCTTTAACTGGCATAATCTTCTGGATAGCAAACAAATTATCGAATTAGGGAAAGGAGCCTCAGGCTAAGCAATGAACTGATGCAGGCATTGCTGATGAATGGCAAAGTGGACATAGTTTTATGGAGAATATGACAAAGGTGATAACCAAGGTCAACAGTGCATAGATAAACTACAGGGAAGTTTATTGTTGTCACAGTAGGCTTACATTAGCACTGCAATGAAGTTACTGTGAAAATCCCCTACACTCTGGCATCTGTTCAGGTACACTGAGGGAGAATTTAGCATAGCCAATGCAGAAACATGGAGAACATGCAGACTCTGCACAGACAGTGATCCAAGCCTGGAATCGAACCTCAATCCCTGGTGTGGTGAGGCAGCAGTGCTAACCACTATGCCACGAAAGAGATACGAAAGAGAGCATACCTTAGACCTGATACAGCCCAATTATGTAATGCACAAAATGTTGTCTGTTAATCTGCTATAAATTCAATGCTGATTCTACAATGGCCACTGACTGTGCAGCTAATTCATTGCTTTCAAACAAAAACAAAAATAGCATTTACTTTGGGGTTTTCATGTCCTCAGGATATCTCAAAGTGCTTTATGATCAGTGTGGTACTGATTAAGCATGGTCGCTGTAGGGTAGTGGGTGGCACGGTGACACAATGGTTACCACTGCTGCCTCACAGTGCCAGGGCCGTGGGTTTGATTCTTGGCTTTGGTTATTGTCTGTGCAGAGTTTGCACATTCTCTCTGTGTCTGCGTGGTTTCCTTCAGCTGCTTCTCTTTCATCCCATAGTCCAAAAGACGTGTTGGTGAGATGCATCAGCCAGGCTAAATTCTCCCTGAGCGTACCTGAACAGGTGCTAGAGTGAGGTGACAAAGCAATTTTTACAGTAACGTTACTGCAGGGTTAGTATAAGCCAACTTGTGACAACAATAGAAAAAAACCTTAAATTTAATGTAGGAAATATGACAGTCAATTTACTTACAGCAAACTCCCACAAACAGCAACTTGACAACAATTAGGTACCCTGTTTTTATTGTACTTTGAAGGAGAGTCAAATGGGCTCAAAATGTTAACTCTGTTTCTCGCTGCACAGATGCTGCCAGACCTGCTGAGCATATCCTGCATTTTCAGTTTTTATTTCAGATTTCCAGCATCTGCAGTATTTTGCTTTTATAACCAGATTGTTTTGATGTTGTTTAAGGTATAAATATTAACCAGGACACTGGACAGAAGTCTGCTGCTGTTCTTAGAAATAACCTCATGGAATGTTTCATGTCCACTTGAAAGAGTAGATGGGAGTCTCCTTTTAATATCTCACCCAAAAGGTAGCACTTGCAACCATGCAGCAGCCCCTCAGTGCATCGCCTGAATGGAGGGAGTAGCATGCATAATCAAACTCCACGAGATTACAAATTTAAGTTCAAGCTTAAAACTTGGCACACTGACTTGTCAGAAGGCAGTCAACCAGAACTGTGCCAAGAAACTGTGGACTGTACCATCTTAGCATGGGCAGCAGCAGTCAGGACTAGCTGGTTGACAAGCAACAAAAAAGGGTATAGGTGAAGTGGTCATCTGCAGAGACCATGGCAGTTTGATTCTCGATGGGGTCATTACCACTGAAGTGGAGTGACACATAGACAATCCCAGTAATGTGTTTGAGGAGAGATTGTTGGGCTGCTATGACATCCTTTGAGCCATTCTGAAAAATGGTATCCAGAGCCAAGAAGGAGGAAATTTGTGTGTCCACTGTGGCAGCATTCAAATATTGTGTGACTTCGTCACCGTCCTAGATTCAGGTCTGCAGCCTCAGAAATGTCTCTATTCCCCCAACTATCAGATCAATTATCACTATTGCTCCTCCAGTCTTCTTTGTACCCCACTGTACAGCTGAGCCACTCGTTACAACATGAACTTGTCTCTGCCTGTACCCTGTAAATGAACCATCACTCTCATCATTATTCCAAACTGATTCCAGCTACTTGCTGGAGTGTGGCAGGCACTTAGGGGACTCATGTACGACCTGCCTGTTGTTTTTTGACTTTCTGGTGCTCACAGATCCCATCGCAGGATGTTGCTTTTATAATAATTAATTCACTTTACCAGTGTTGATAAACCTTACTTAAAAAAAAGATAAACTCGCCAGCTAGCCGCTTGTTACTAATAGTTAATTTTTTAGCATTTGTTAAACTCCCATTTGTTTAACAACATAGCCTAATGAAAAGATGTTTAGCAACTTTAGCAGCTTCACTGGGATAGGAGACCTTGTATTTCATTTCAGTGTTTCATACTTGCCTGTGCTGCAGCCTCACACAGTTTTATAGTACTATGATATATTCTCCTAGATATTCACTGTATGACAGATATTCATTACAGAATATGCATGGAGAAATTGATTTAATTGTGCTTCTTGCAATTTCAAATCCTCTCTCTTCTAACCTATCTACAGAAGACTGTATGACATCAAGAGGAAGGAAAGGGAGAAGAGTCCATCTCTATGAGCAATACCTTCAACTCGCTTTGAAGAGGCATGCAGCAAAAACACAGAAGAAGGTTGGAGTAAGGAAGTCAGAGGGCTCATTCATTTCTAACTTTTGCCTTTACCTACATCAGGCATCCTGGTAAGGTGATTAAAATAATTCTGGTTTAGAATAGTTGTTTGTGGACATCTGGTGGGTGGACAAAACTCCTGCTTCGTCAATGTTCTAATGATGTCAGAAAAATTAAGTAAGCGAGTACTTCATCACTAGAATAGGATAGTATGCCAGACCATAGCAGCATTTAGTTCCCTCATTCAGAGTTCAATACTTAAAAGCTTCAGTGACTAGCTTACATCAATCTCATTAATACCTCTGCTTTGATTGTGTGTTCTGCCAGATAAGCTTTTGCCAATCATTACTGTTCAATAGTTAAATTCATCCTTCGTCTTCTCAAGGAGAGATTCATGTGATTTTAGACAAAAGCAACATTTAAATTGCTCTTGGCAACAAGATTTACAAGGTTTTGGATTCACACTGTTTCTTGTTGAAGATCCCTGCATTGAGGGATGGATCTGTGCCAGTGGGAGCTTGGCTGACCTATGAACTTCTTTAAATTCTAAGATACACCATGTACGGAAGCCACTTTGCAAGTTGCTTTTGATTTTTGTGTGCAGTAAGTATGGAGAGATTTAGGATTTAGCTATCTTTAAGACGGATGTCGTATCTTGAGAGTTTTTAAAACATGCAGATTAGTTACATTATTGTGCCCACATTGCCTTCTTATCTCATCACATCTTGTCGGAATGTTTATCCCGCTGATTGATCCCAGATCCCAGTTGTAATCCTGTTCTCAGTCTGCCTGTTAGCTCAAGTCAGATGACTTTACTTTGTCCATTTTGTTTTCCTAACTGACAACTCCTTATTTTTATTTTTTTATAAGACTTACATACTGGATTGTCAGACTTTGTTGGCTTCAGAGGTGTTTTTATATGTGCATTCCTGATATTGAAGAAATTGAGAGGTAATATGTTACATTAATTGGCAATTAAGCTCCTATTTATTGTATATATATATATATATATATTCAATCCCATAGTACTGCACAGTAGCTTACAAAGTGCAAGGGCACATAATAACTGTAATTTATAATAGCAATTCTCAGATTCTTCACCATTATTTATTGAATAATAGTATTTCACAATATATAAAAGAACAAAGAACAATTCAGTACAGGAAACAGACCCTTTGGCCCTCCAAGCCTGCACCACTCATTGGTCCAACTGGACCATTTGTTTGTATCCCTCCATTCCCAGCCTGCTCATGTGACTATCCAGATAAGTCTTAAATGATCCCAGCATATCTGCCTCCACCACCCTACTTGGCAGTGCGTTCCAGGCCCCCATCACCCTCTGTGTAAAAAACATCCCTCTGATAACTGAGTTAAACCTCGCCCCTCTCACCTTGCGCCTGTGACCCCTCGTGATCGTCACCTCCGACCTGGGAAAAAGCTTCCCACTGTTCACCCTAGCTATACCCTTCATAATTTTATACACCTCCATTAGGTCTCCCCTCATTCTCTGTCTTTCCGGGGAGAACAACACGAGTTTACCCAATCTCTCCTCATAGCTAGGACCCTCCATACCAGGCAACATCCTGGTAAATCTCCCTGCATTCTCTCCAAAGCCTCCATGTCCTTCTGGTAGTGTGGCAACCAGAACTGGATGCAGTACACCAAATGTGGCCTAACCAATATTCTATACAGCTGTAACATCAGACAGCAGTTTTCATACTCTATACCCCGTCCTATAAAGGCAAGCATGCCATATGCCTTCTTCACCACCTTCTCCACCTGTGCTGCCACCTTCAAGGGTCTGTAGACTTGCACACCCAGGTCCCTTTGTGTGTCTATACTCTTGATGGTTCTGCCATTTATTGTATAACTCCCCTCTACATTAGTTCTACCAAAATGCATCACTTCGCATTTATCTGGATTAAATTCCATCTGCCATTTCCCAGCCCAATTTTCCAGCCTATCTATATCCTGCTGTATTGTCCGACAATATTCATCACTATCAGCAAGTCCAGCCATCTTTGTGTCATCCGTGAACTTACTGACCACCTTCTTCCAAATCATTTATATATATCACAAATAGCAGAGGTCCCAGTACAGAGCCTTGCAGAACACCACTGGTCACAGACCTCCAGCCAGAAAAAGACCCTTCGACTGATACCCTCTGTCTCCTGTGGCCAAGCCAGTTCTCTACCCATCTAGCCACTTCTTGTATCCCGTGAGATTTAACCTTTTGCACCAACCTGCTATGAGGGACTTTGTCAAACGCCTTACTAAAATCCATATAGATGACATCCACGGACCTTTCCTCATCAACCGTTTTTGTCACCTCCTCAAAAAACTCCACCAAATTTGTGAGGCACAGTCTCTCTCTTACAAAACCATGCTGTCTGTCACTGATGAGATTATTCCATTCTAAATGCACATACATCCTATCTCTAAGAATCCTCTCCAACAATTTCCCTACCATGGACGTCAAGCTCACCGGCCTATAATTACCCGGGTTATCCCTGCTCCCCTTCTTAAATAATGGTACCACATTCGCTATCCTCCAACCCTCTGGGACCTCAGCTGTGTCCAATGAAGAGACAAAGATTTCTGCCAGAGGCCTAGCAATTTCATCTCTTGTCTCCCTGAGCAGTCTAGGATAGAAGCCATCAGGCCCTGGGGATTTGTCAGACACTGACACATGGATGAGAGTGGACCATTTAACTGCTTGAATCTTTTTGTCATTCAATGAGATCATGCTGATCTGTGACTGAACTCAAAGACTTATCTCTACTTGTATCCCTTCATGCCTTTGTTTAATAACAACTCTTATCAATCACAAATTTAAAGTTAACAACTGGTCCACTATGGATAAGAGTTCCAAACTTCTACAACACTTTGGATGGAATGTTCCTATCCTGTCATGGGTTTCACGGTGGACGGGAGTGGAGAATCCAGCAACAGGCAAAAACTGGAAATCCACTGGCATAAAAATAGCTTGTGATTCTGGCAGATCAGTTGCTGCCTAGTGGGGTGAACCCTGTTCGCATTTATTACCATCTCATGAACGGTCATTAAAACAGCTGCTCACCACAATCTTGTGACATCTTCCAATCTTGCATCACCAAACGTGTTGCGTGTTGCAGGCACATTGGACTGCAGTTTTCTCATGACTTTGGGGTGAGTACAACATACATAGCCTACATGCCATGATGTTGCGCTCGTCTTCTTGCAATGAATGCTGCACTGCTGGGGCTGTAGGGTTGGTCTCCTCCTGCTCTTTGCCTATATCGATGTCACTGTGCTGCAGTACTCATTCAGGCCTCCACATTCAGACACTGACCGTATTGCACCCTGTGCTGGAGAGTGTAAGGATGTCCTGCTCCTGCTGGCTGCACCATTGCCCAGGAGGACACCACTGTGCAGTGATACTCAGGCAGAACTCCATCTTCAGAAATGAGTATTTCAGCTAGGCTTGGTTATAAGGGAGGGAGGGATGACAAACGTCAAGGGAAACAAGTGGGAAGAAAGGCAAGGACTGTGAAGGGGTGGGAGGGGGATGAGGAACAATGGAAGACAGAAGTAGTCTGAGAGATGAGAAGCTGAAGCCCAACAAAGGTATATGAAATGTTGTCAAACAAGGGAGTCAAAGGGATAACATATGTTTGAATGGAAAGGGATACACACAGACTCTGGAATGGGAAGGGGAGTTTGTTATTGTGGCACAAGAGTGACAGATCACATGCAGATTCTGAAGGAGGGTGTTGTTTGGGAGTGGTCATTGTGGTCTTCATTAATCAGGACAATGGGGAACTCTGTGAATGTCCTTAGTCAGGGGCTTTCTGTCAGGAGTCAAAGAGTACAGTACTCCAGTGGCGGTGTGGAAAAAGTCACAGAGTATAGACAATCCAGGGACTAGTGGACCTCATAATCAGAAGTCCAACATTTGAGACAGTCTAGGGTGCAGAGGACATGCAACAGGAGCAATCATTAAGATCGCCATATACTCTGGCTGCATAGAGGATCAAGGGCTGTGTGCTCCAGAAGAAAATGCACATCTTTATGAGCAGGCCTGCCTCCAGTCACTGTCTCTGGGCTTGGCTGTCTCTATACTGGAGAATGGGAATGAGAAAAATATCAGCCACAATGAGCCAGGTGGCCTAATTCTGCTCCTACATCTTATGGTCTTAAGGTCCACTGAGCTGCAGATGGAATGGTGATGGTAACTGGAGGCATCTGCAGCCTACAGACTGAAGATACAATAACGACACAATGGAGGAAGCAAGACGTGGGAGACGTGCCTGTGATATTCTAATTGCTGACAGGTTTCAGGAAGAGTGATGTTAATTGAGGGCATATCGCCACATCTCTCCCAGCCCCCAATGCCACTCCCTTTCATCTCAGGGATTGTTTAAACACGCTCAGTGAGAATGAGTCCTTGAAATTCTGAACAGCTTGAGTGATGTGGTCACAGGCAGAGGCAACTGCATGGCTGCACACTCTTGGGATGTCTTGAGAGGAGGCCTTTGGAATGTTTGGCTGATGTTCATCCTCCCTGAGGGCCCCACCATGTTCAATCAGGAAATGGTGCACTGGAGTTCAAGGTGCTTCACTCCCATGTCACTTATATCTTGATGGTGCCCATCAGGGAATGGGATCATGAACTGCAGGGCCAAGTGCAAATCTGATAAGGCCTGATGGAGCAAGGTCTCCATCTTGGTTGCTAACCTTCCCATAGTGATCTTGATGTACTCACATGCTGGATCCACAACTTTAGACAGATTGACTCCTCCATCATTCACTCTAGTCTGCTGAGTGAGTGTCATATCTCTGCTTGATGTTCTGCAGGGTGTTGTTGCATCTCCAGCATTGAGTTGCCAGCTCCTCACAGAGGCTCATCTGATTTGGACTGAGTGGCTGGCTTGTGTTCAAGTGAATGAGATGTGGGCTGTCCCTGCCAACGAATGCTGTAGGGATGTGTCAGTAAAGTGTTCCCAAGAAAGTGAACCCAAGCCTAATCTAGAGCTATGTCCCATCGGGGTGTGTGTCTCTGTGCTGGTGGAGGGTGCAGGTGAGTGCAGTGACGGCTCTTCCAGAGCTTTCCCTTTGGATGTGGTCTGGGGGCTTGGGTTGATGCTGGGTTGCCTTGTGAACCTCGATCTGCTGCTGCTGACAAAATAGAGAATTGGGTTTTAGTTCATGATCATGAACTATCTAAAACAGCATGTGACTCAATGGGCCCTATTTAAACATTTTGTTTCTAAGTGCTGGGCGGACTTGAAGCTGGGAGTGTTTCTGTTCTGACTTTTAGATTTGTTTTGAGGTGCCCCCATAGGCATTCTGCCTGCAAAAATATCAGTGATTCCGAATTGCACTGCACAAGCCTATGGATGGGCTTAACCCACCCAGAACCCTGCAAAATGATCGAATGCTGCTCCCCTGCCACATCGCTCCTGGGCTGGATATTGCCACCCTCTGGCCCCACGGAAATTGCCCCACTCCCATTACATTACTGACCCCCTTATCCCCCCCACTGCCCAGACCATTCACGCACCCCCCCCCCTTCCCCCCATCAGTCTCAGGCAGAGTGGCAGCGGACCCCCTTTGCCCCCACTAATCTCAGGCAGAGAGATCCACCCTCTCCCCTCCACCCTACAGATATCAGGCAGGGTGATCCTCCTCACCCCACTCCAGACCATCCCACTCAAGGCCCCCATCTCCCCTGGATTCCGATGGCTATGTGACACCTCCCTCTCTCTCCCCTGTCCCCAATCATTGAGGCACCACCACCCACCACCCACCTCCCTCCCCATCAGCACACCTGCAAGTGCTCACTTGCTTTCCCCTCAGTGCCAACAAGCAAACTGTATGGAACTTGCTGGAATGCTCTGCCAAACTGTCTACCGCTGATCTGCCCTTACCAGAGGCAGCTCCATTAGCAACTCAAGTCTAGGCAGGCAAGCAGGCATTCCTGCATAAAATGTCCGCACGCCCAGCCCCCCTATTTACAAAGGGTGACCTCAGGAGGCTGCTGGACGCAGCAGAGGCAAGCGGGACACCCTCTGCCCCTCCTGTCCCTCCCTGCCCCTGGAGGACGCAGACCAAGGGGCTCTGATGGAACTGGGGCCTGAGAGGAAGTTGCTGCTTTGGTCTGTACCAGGGCACTGGCCCCACTAAACCGGGAAGCAGTGCCAGAAAAAAGTCAATGACCTCATCCGTGCAACAAGGGTGAGTGCTGAACCCCATTTTGCATCTTGCCCCAACTCTCCCCCAGTTCCTCCCATTCCCAGTACCCTGCATGTTTCCAGCTCCTGTCCCCCAAGCACCTCCTTTATATTCCCCCCAAGAGCCCCGCTGTTCTTGCCCTCTAAGGGCCACACCTGATACTCTGCAGGAGTCACGCCATCATTTCTTTCATGGCTCCTTCTGTCCCCCCAGGAGAAGATCCACCATAACACTCGTCAGAGGGCAAAGTTGGGGGGTGTTGAGCCAGATCTCTGGGTCCTCACCCCCTTTGAGAAGTGGGTGCTGGGCTTTCAAATGAAGGGGAGATGCAGGCTGTCAGCGCCAGCATGGCTGGGCTGCCATCAAGACGTGAGCATCTGTCATTTCTCCATTCACTGGAACTTCTCGGGTTTCGGGTGCGAGAGGCAAGTTTTAAAGGAAATGTACGAGGCATGTTTATTTGCACAGAGAGGGTAGTGAGTGTCTGGAACTTGCTGCCGGCAGAGGTCATGGATGTAAATACGATAGTGACCTTTAAGGGGTGTCTTTACACCTATGTGAATGGGATGGGAATAGAGGCCTTCGCAGATTGCTCGACCAGCATGGGTAGGACACGGGTGGTCCTCCAGGACTGGCAGTGCCAGGTGATGCCAGAGCTTCTGGAGCTCGCTGCAGAAGCACCGCCATCCCAGGGAGTGATCCAGGGGCCCACAGGGATCCCAAGTGAGGAGGAGGGGCTTGAGCACATGTCTGGGCTTTCCGCCTAGGAGACTGTGGCTGTGGCTTCACCTTCTGACTCCCCCCCCACCTTCCTGACACCGGGGCATCTGGGGACAGCAGGGTGTCATGGTAACATCCCAGGCACCTGGAAGCAGGCCAAGGCCCTCAAGGTCCAGGGTATCCTGAGGATGCCCACTGCATGCATCATAGGCCACGGAGCGAGGTAGGCAACTGGCCCCCTCCACATCTGATGTACATTCTGGGGAGTTACTGAGACATTGTGGTATGCCACGTAAGGTAAGGAAGCTCTAGTTGCATTGCAATGGCACAAGTGAAGGACTGCACTAGTTAGAAAGATATTTAAGCACATTAACATTTTCTATTCACAAGTTTTATGCTAGAATGTCTTATTTAAACACCTTTGTTGCAATTAAATGTTTTTTCACCACCTATCTGTGACTAATTTGTCTCGAATAGGAATTTTCTCCCATTGATGACCATTGGAGGGACGCTTCATGTTGATGTCAGTTGGGGATGCCCTTCAATGCTGTGCCACTGAGGAAAGGAAGCCACTGGTTCCTCAGACCCCAGCAGCAATTTCCTCCTGTTCCCCATCCCACCCACACCAGGGCCCTGTATGGGAATTTCAGACCCCTTACCCACTATGCAGACATGGGCCCAGTGCCAGCGTGCATGCAGAGCTCAAGTAGGAATCAGACTAGTTTGCACCAGGGTATCATTCATAATGGTGCTTAGTGAGTCATCATCACTTACTGCCTGCCAATAAAGCTCACTAACACAGACTACCCAGGCCCAGCACTCTGGTGTGACAATGTTGCTGGAGGTGGAAGGAATTTTGGGGTGAGAGTTGGGGAGATGGGGTGGGGATGGGGATGGAATCCATAGACATAAACCCCTAGAGAGTGAACTGCCTGGTGATCAGGACCTCCCTTGCCGCCCTTGCATGCCTCAATTGGGTTGCCAGCCCTCCAACACCTGGTTGGTTTTCTTTGCCATGTTCTTCCTTTTCTTCCTCCTCCTTCTCTTCTTTCTCCTCCTGCTGGTCATCCTCCCCAGCGACGGCCGGCTGGTCAGCCTCCACATCCTCCTCCGCCTCTGATATGTTACCTCTCCGTGGAGCCAGATTGTGCAAGGCAACAGATCACTGGGCTGTATTGGCGGGCCCCGTCAGATCAGTCCAGGCACCTGAATCGTACTTTGAGGAGTGCAGTGCACCTCTCCACTATTGCACGGGTGGCTACATGGGCCTCATCATAGCGCGTCTCCGCTTCAGGCGCAAGCCTCTGCACAGGTGTCTTCAACCATGTCCAAAGCAGGTAACCCATATCATCCACGAGCCTGGGCTCCTCCTCAAATGCCTCTGGGATGTCTGAGCTCCTGACAATGAAGCTGTCGTGCAGGCTGCCTGGATATCTTGCGCAGACGTGCCTAATGTTCATGTTATGGTCACACATGAGTTGAACATTCAGGGAGTGGAACCACGTCCTGTTGCTAAATCTTTGCGGATTCAGTAGAGGGGGGCCTGAGGGTGACATGTGGTGCAGTTGATCTCTCCTTGTACATTAGGCATCCCTGCAATGGTTGCAAACCTTGTAGCCCTGGTCCAGATTAAATTTGATGTACTGCCCAGCCTGGGCATATAGGACTTTAGTAATCTGTTTGACACTGGTGTGAACAGCTGACTGGGAGATGCCACAGCATCTCCACTCGGGCTCTGGTAGGAACCAGTCGCATAAAAGTTCAGAGCAATTTGACAGTCACTGAGAGTGGGTGCCTCCCTTCCCCCACCCCCGCCTTTAGGTGCCAGGTCCTGCAACAGGTTGCACAGCTATTGCACTGTCTCCTTTCGGACGTGGAAACGTTGGTGGCGCATGATGCCTGACATCTGTTCAAATGACACTTGTGCACGGAACTGTCGGGGTCTCTGCTCCCTCCTCCTCCTGTGCCAAGCACCCCCACCCCGCCCTTTGCTCTGTCTCTGCATGAATGACGACCACCTCCTTCTTCTGGTGGTCATTTCCTTCTACTCCTGCAGTTGGAAGGCCTGGGCCTCCTGTGCCCGCAATTCATCCTCCGGCTCCTCCTCCTCAGCTTCAGCAGCAACCAAAAGAACAGCTAGATCGATTGGTTGCATTGAAAAAGCCATCTCGTCACTCTGCAGGAGTGGGGTGTGGGGAGGGTGGAGGGGAATGGAAAGGAAGACATATAGAGGTTAAAGAATGCTGCTTGCCCCCAGCACATCAACAGTCACTGAGTATACCCACCAATTCCCCCAGCCACATGCTCCCCACAATCACAGCCCCCCCAATTCCCCCAGCCACATGCCCCCCACAATCACAGCCCCCCAATTCCCCCAGCCACATGCTCCCCACAATCACAGCCCCCCCAATTCCCCCAGCCACATGCTCCCCACAATCACAGCCCCCCAATTCCCCCAGCCACATACTCCCCACAATCACAGCCCCCCCAATTCCACCAGCCACATGCTCCCTACAATCACAGCCCCCCCAATTCCCCCAGCTACATGCTCCCAACAATCACAGCCCCCCCAATTCCACCACCCACATGCTCCGCACAATCACAGCCCCCCCAATTCCACCACCCACATGCTCCGCACAATCACAGCTCCTTGCAAAGTTGAAAGGCTGCAGCAGTGCAATTTGCAAGGGCTTTGTGCACATCCTTCAGCTGGAGGTGAGCTGAGTGCATGAGGACCCAGCAGAACCGCAAGTCCCCAGGTTAGTGCTGAGACTGGGTTCGTGCTGCAAGTTGGACACAGGAGACCCTGCGGAGCAACAACCGCCCCCCCCCATTCCCCCACACACAGTGCCACCACTGACCCGAGAAAGAAAATGGCTCCAACAAAAGAACACCAGTGAGCAGCAGAGAGCTGTCGGACGCTATGCACTTACCTCTTCACTAGCCCTCACTGATGGAGCAGTCAAATTGGACTTTTATTGACCATGTCTGATTTGTGCCAATTTGGGATTGGTGAAAGTGATAGTAAAGAGGGAAGTGTCAGTAAAGTTGGGTGGGCAGCCCATTAATTCAACTTAAATGCATTCAGTTGCATTTAAATGGCCTTTGCGCCCATTTTGGAGCATCTCGATTGTGACCATTTTTGGGATTTGGTAAAGGGTGAACTGTAGGTGGATGTGGATCGTGCTATTCACCTCATGCCCGACTTTACCAAGTATTCGTGCCCGAAAACAGGCACACGCGATGGTAAATCAAGCCCCATGTGTCAGGATGTGATGTAATGATGGCACTGTAATCACACTAGGCTAATGTGACAAACTACTCACCCCTTCTCCATAGGAATGAGCCCTATCCTCCCTAGCTAGCTCTAGCATAGCCTCCTCAAACTCAGTAAGGGCAATGGTGATGGCCATCCATTTCTTGGCCTGTGCTCTTTCCTTTTTGTTGTCTGCCAACTTGCCCTGGAAGAAGACGAAAGAAAGGCATGAAATGAGAAGGAACGGGACAGATAAAATACATATCCCCTGTGTGTGGTGAGCCCTCCCCAGAAGGGCCAAAGAATGGAGTGTAAGCACCATGATAGATGGGCCGCTGATGATGTGAAAGTTTCTGTCAGACAATGAATGTTGGTATGTGTCCCCTGCTAATGGTTGGTCTGAGATCTGAGAGAAGCCATTTGAGTGCATGATGCCATGCTGAGACTTGATATTGGAAGGAGCTAAACACTGACTTATCCAGGGCAGGGCGGATAAGATCATTCAACCTTATCCTGCATAGGATGGCATTCTGGGTAAGATTGTCAGCCAGGCTGACCTCTTGTGCAAGGCCAGAGAAATGAGGCTAATGAGCTTCCTTGACCCATCCCTGGGTTATAGGACAAGCCTATGAACCTACACTCCTCAAGGGCCAGCTGGGTGGAACGGGCCTTCTTCGTGAGGCTTGGTATCTTATTCTTGTGGGCAAAGACAGGTGGGCTGGAAAAAGTGTGATGTATGGGTTTTGACTGGTGTTTGAGTGCAGTGCCAAGACCTTCAACCCCACCAGCTGACTGCAGGCAGATGAATCAACGTCCTGAGTAGCTCTGTGGTTCAGTCTGATACTTACCTTTGCATAATTGTGGAAGTGTGGAATCTGGCAGGAGTTGCTGCCATTCCGAGCAGTGGGTGGGTGCCTCTGAAACTTCCTGCCACTGCACTTAATCTCATAAATGGAAAATTCCACCCTTTGTGTGCAGATATGTTTGCCAACTTACACATAGAAGGTAAAGTTTTGATTTTTTTCATCATGCGCCCTACTTCAAAGCTCCTAGCCAGTGGAAATGGTTTCTTTCTATTTTCTCTATCTATTTCCCTTAATAATTCGAAAATTTCCATCAAATCATCCTTTTATCTTTTACTTCCAGGGAATACAACACTAGTTTGCATACTCTTTTATTGTAATTTAATCCTTGGTGACCACATATCATTTTGATAGCTTTCCATCATTTAGAAAATATCCTGTTCTTTCTATTTTAAATCTAAATCTATTGATACCTCTTTGTGTTTTTATGCTTTGTCAATTGTTTGCAATAGTGCATATTTTTCTATCAACAGCAAATTTGCATTTGTGGCTTTCTATTCATATCTCAATCATTAATAAATAAAGCGTATAGCTGCGGCCTAATTCAGATCCTTGCAGGACACCACTAGCCATATCCAGTCATGCCAAATACCTGCCCGATTGCTGCCACTCAGCCAATTTCCTTGTTGGGCAAACATTTGTTTTCAATTCCATAAGGTTCAACTTTAGCTAACAATTTCTTATGATGGATTTTATCAAATCCCTTCTCGAAATCAATACAAGTAATATCCAAAAACCTTCCCCTGTTTACTACTCCCCCCTTCAAAAAATGCAATCAACTTGGTCAGGTTTAACCTGTCCTTTACAAATCTCTGATCAGCTGAAGACTTCAAGTGATTAGTCAGCTTATACTAAATTATTGATTCCAGTAATTTCCTGACAACAGAAAATGTTGGGCTAACTTGTCTGTAGTTCCCTAGTTTTATTATCTCACCATTACTAAGTGGCAAAGCAACAGTTGTAATTTTCTCATCAAAAGGTGCTCTTCCCAAATGGAGAGAATTTTGGACGATTATGGCTGATTGCCTACAATGGTCTCATTGACTTCTTTTAAGACCTTTAGGATGGAAACCACCTGGGACTAGGAGTTTATCACTCTTTAGTGACATTATTTTCTTCATTACTATTAATTTGCTAACGTTAATGTTGATGATGCTCAGAACCTGATTCAATATTAGTTTATTTGGAATGTCTGACATGTTATTTGTTTCCTTCACTGTAAATACTGATGCAAAGTAATTATTCAGCATGTCTGCCATTTTCTTATTTTCACCAACAATATCACTGTTATCGGTCTTCAAGGCCACACATCGGTTCTAATGAACCTTAACATAATTGTTAAAAATTTTGTGTTGATTTTGATATTCCTTGCAAGTTTATTTAATTCTTTTTTGAAGCTTTTATGTTTTTTTCTCACCTTTTGATCATTATATTCCCCCCAGTTGCTATGACCTGTGCTGATTTTTATATTTTTATTCACTTTTTCTTTTAGCTTTATGTTGCCTCTCTTCTGTTCTGTCATCCGCGGTTGTGTTTTATTGGTAAATAAGTGTCTTGCCACCTTGGGATATTTGCTGATTCTATATAACTTTAGATTATTTTGAACACTACCTACTGCATGGTTCACTGTCTTCTTATCTCAATGACTTGAACGTGCCTCAAGGTGTATTATCTACAGAAAAGTTCAATATACTGCCAATCATTCTGAGGTCAAAATGAAATCTGATGCAGAGGCTGTTCTTTGTAGGCATTAGGAGATTTATGCTGCAAGATAGAAAAAGTTAATGGCTTGAGATTTCAAAATCCTTGAGCCTTAGTCAGAAACAGCTATTGTTTAATAAGATAGTTCCCTGGTTGAACCCTTTTTCAATCAAACTCTACTGAGGGTAATATTTTACATCAAGCACATATTTGAATGTAAAATCAGTTCCATGCACGAGAATCCTATGATGGCCATTTCAGCAAACATATTGATGCCGTTTTGTTCTTTGTGAGTAAAAATTGTTCATCAAAGATGCTTCAAAAATAAAATTCAGTTTAATCGAGGTCATTAAGGATCTTGATCACTAGCATCTTATTGCACAATAATATAGGATTGCAGAATACCACATGAATATCCTGTTTATCTTTAGCCACTAAGATTTTAAATTGCAAAATTTTACCTGAAGTAATTTGAAAGTGTTATTTATATAAAATAAAATATGTTGTTAATTAGGGGGCTGGTTAAATGAGAAGGCTAGCATGTGGTTCAGAATAATACCAACTGAGTGGGTTGAATTCCCATTCTGGCTGAGGTTATGCTTCCTTGCCTCCCACTCGCAGAGGCCAGGGCAATGGAAAACCGCTGCTGACAGAGCTGCCAAGAAAAAAGCTCAGGATGAAGAATCTGCAGAAAATGAGCCAAGGGCCTGCCTTCATGCAGAGCACGCATGACGTGAATTGTTGTTTATGTGAGGCATTCAGATTTTTATGCTGAAGCAGGTGAAATATACACAGATAGCAATCTAGGGGCTAAATTTGTTTTAGTGGAAAACAGTCAAATATTCTGTCCATGATTAATATTTGGAAGAACACTTTAGAATGTATGTGATTTTTGTAAATAGATTTGTTCAAAAGGAAATTCATTTGCCTTTGAGAATCTGTAACAAAGGATAATAAGCAATGAAATGCACTAACACATAGATCACAATGGTTAATAACAATATTATTAGTCACCCAAAATGGTATAACACAGCTGACACAAGTTCTTCCCCAGGTACTAAAGATAATTCTTTATTCAACAGGTATAATTGTTTGAAAGGATAAATGCCAAGGACTGGAGAATTGTGACTATTACATCCTTGTTCAAAAAAGTGTGCAAGAATAAAGCTGGTAAATATAAACCAGTCAGTTTGACTTCAGTGGTAGGGAAACTTCTGGAAACTATGCTTCAGGACGAAATGAATAGTCACTTAGTCAAGTTCAGGCTAATTAAGGAAAACCAGCATGGATTCATTAAGGAAAATCATGTTTAATTAACTTCCTGGAACTTTTTAAGGAGGTAACAGAGATTGTCAATTAAGGCAATGCTGATGTTGTGGCGTATATGGATTTTCAAAAGGCATTTGATGCACTGCCACACAACAGACCTTTTAGCAAAATTCAAGTTTGTGGAATAAAAGGGAAAGTAGGTATTTGGCTAAGAGGTTGGCTGAATGACAGGAAACAGAAAGTATTGGTTAATGGATGTTTTTCAGGTTGGAGGAAAGTTTGTAGTGGAGTTCCCCAGGGGTCAGTGTTGGAACCCTTGCTCTTCTTGACATGTATCAATGACTAAGAGTATGGTATTCAGGGCATGATTACAAAATTTGCAGATAATATGAAGATTGGAAACATTGTCAACATTGATGAGGATAGTCTTGAACTTCAAAAGGATGTAGACATGTAGGTGTATTGGGCAGACAACTGGCAGCTGAAGTTCAATGCAGAGAAGTATAAGGTGATTCATTTTGGCAAGAAGAATAAAGTGAGACATAACAAACTAAAGGGAGAAACTCTAAAGGAGGTGCAGGGGCAGAGGGACATCAGTGTATTTGTATATAAGTCATTGAAGATGGCAGGGCAGGTTGAGGGAGTAGTTGATAAAGTATATAGTAACTTAGGCTTTATTAATGGGAGCGTTGAGTACATGTATAAGGAGCTCATGCTGAACTTGTATAAGAGACTGGTTAGGTCTTATCTGGAGTACTGAAGCCAATCCTTGAAGAAGGATGTGAAAGCCTTGGAGAGAGTACAGAGGTGAGAATTCCAAGAGTGATTCCAGAGACAAAGAACTATAGCTATGAGGATACATTGGAAAGATTGGCACTGTTTTCCTTGGAGAAAAAAGGTTGAGAGGTGAATTAATAGTGGTGTTCAAGATCCTGAGAGTGTGGATAAGGTAAACAGTGAGAAACTGTTCCTACATAAGAGAACATCAAAAATGAAAGGGCACAGATTCAAAATAATTGGCAAATGAAGTAAAACTGATGTGAGGAAATTGCTTTCATCCAGAGGGTGATTGGAGTTTGGAACTGACTTCCTGAGAAGGGGTGGAGGCAGGTTTGATTGAGGTATCCAAAAGAGAATTGGTTACTATATGAAAAGAAAGAATGTGCAAGGTTATGGGGTTAAGGCGTGGGAGTGGGACCAGATAGAATGTCCTTTCAGAGAGCCAGTGTAGACTCAAAAGGCTGAAGGACTTTCTTCTGAACTGTAAAAATTCTGTGATTATCCAAAGTGTGTAATAAAAGATTAACACTGACATTCAAACATTGGCAGTCCATCATTTATCTCATACTGCTCAGGTTTTTCAATTCCAGAGATAAAATGGTATGTTCCCAACTATTGATTGCTATCAGCCTTCACTAGTATATAATCCTCTTGACCAAATATAAAAGAAGAAAACCAGAAGGCCAACATCTCCAATTCCTTAGTTTATTTGAAACTGCAGTTTATTTGGAAGCCACCAAATTCCATTTGATTTCTCGATTCACAAGTCCTTTTCAGAACTTTTATCTTGTGCTGGACACATGCATCAGTCTCACAGGCTGTTTTGGCAGAGGTGGCAGGCTGCTCTGTGAGTCATTAATGGATCCAACGTAGACTGTAATTACTTCAAAAAATCTCAGTCAGTGTGTGGAATTTACATTGCCGCATTGAAAGGATTTAAAGGATCACCATAAATTTCACCCTGTTTATCCATCCATTCGTCTATTTCCTAAAACCTATCTCCTGCTCCCAGGATTTCTTTAAGAAATGTACAATACTGAGACTTTCAGAGACTAAAGCAGACTCATCTGAATGCAGAAATCTAAACATTCATTATATTTTTCATTCAACCCTGCCCTGTCTGAATCACAGGGTTGTCTTAGAATTGGTGGGAAGGGCTGTAAGAAGGAAATAATGCAATTTCAGGGAGCTCCAAGTGCTTTGCCCAAACTCAAAAAGGAAAACAGATAATTACAACCATATAGAAAACTGCACTTCAAAAAAGAAAATCAATTTGTATCAGAGTTGTTTAAAGCAAGGTGAAGGGCTGCAGACTTGTAAGCTTCACTGCATAAGGACAATACGCAGACAGAAGAGGCCTCTCAGCTACCAGGCTGTGCACACTGGAGTTGGTCAGAGAGACAAAGGAGCAACAGGCAGAAAAATCAATTTCTACAATGTAACTATCTCTCATTCTCTAACAATTCAGGATTAGAAGTTAATACAAATTAATTTCATTTGGGGTATTACAGGATAGCAGAAGTGCAATGGTACTGTGATTTATAAATGTGAGATGGTTGGCAGGTGGAATAAAGGAAATAATAAGTTAATTGTGTGTAATAATTTGTCAACAACAAAAGATATACACTGGAGGGTAAAAATCAGATAACTTTAGTAATAAAATTGACAATTACGACTGGGATAGCACAAAGACGGAGATTGGCAAGTCTGCCTACACCGTTAAAACTGTGAACCTTCTTCAGGAGATTGGCAGGAAAATATAGTTAAAGTTGCGGATCAGCCATGACCTTACTCAATGGTAGCAGCATCGAAATATGAAAAAATGGTTGTTCAAAGTATTACAAAAGTATGAAAGGTCTCTCGTAACATTTGAAGGAAAGAAAGGTTGCAGTTTAAGAGAATCAAATGGTACAATGGGAGGAATGCTTTGAGAGCATTCCATTTCATTGTAGCTGCTTTTAAATAAAACTATTCTTACCTTGGCAGTGTGATGTTTGGGAGGTTTGGCCGAAACTGGTGAATGTGCAGCAAATGTCTGGCAGATGTAAGCAAGTTATTAGGCAGAAGCAAGCTACAAGATCAAAGAGATGGCCCCCAATAATCAGATAAATTGATGCAAGGGGATTTGAATGGGGCCTAGGGGAAAAGTCGTGATTTTCTGGTTCCATTTGCAGTGAGCTTAATGACAGACAGGAGCAGTAAATATCAGACATCATAAAAAATTTGCAATCCTCTGCTGCACCCATCAATGGCAAGCCATATTTCCTGCTGTCTCACGCCGGGAACCTAATTTCGATGTATTAGCATGTCATTATAAGAATCATACCACTATGCTGGATCATGGAGTTTCATGATGGTATATAGGTGAAGTGCACCTGCAACCTACACTTTGCTCTGGATCTCGAGGTTTGCCCACCTTGCTTTGGGCAATGCTTGTGGTCATCAGTGCCAGGCTTTGTGGGCAGCATCACATCTCTTTTAGGAGGGCTCACAGGCAAGTCTCCAACCATCAGACCAGCAGTGAGGCGAGGGCAGCTTTTCAATTGCTGGGGCTACATCTCCCTCCCCTCGGGTTTGCTAGGGGAGGAGAAGAGGCTGTAGGATTAGAGCTTGCCTGGGGAAATGGGATATCCCAGGATGAATATGTGGGTACATGTTGAACTGTGCAAGTCACCTCAAGATGCTAAGGTGCACACAGGACATAGGCACCTCCAGTATAGGATGTGCATGGGCTAAAAGACAGATATCTACCACAAAAAGAATGGGATCAAGGGATGCAGGGGGAGGGTCAAGAAGTCTTTAAGGGAGAGTAATATTAACATCTTAACATTAACTTCTTCGATGATGATTGGGGGTTCCATATTCGCATAGGGAAGTATTGAGGCATCACTTTGCTCTTAGCTCTGTAACATTGAAGCAGAGGTGTTCTCCCATGTCGTATGCATCACTGAAATGGAAGCAGACTAGATAAATGAGATGCCGATGTTAGAGATAGCTGTGTTAAGTAGGGGGTAGGACTATGGTGACCTGACTGTCTGCAGCACTGCTCAGCATGAAAAGAAGGCATAACAAGAGATGTGGAATGGCTGAAATTGTACTTACATTATATCCATGTTGTGAACACGCTTGTCACCGTTGTTGTGGTCCTAAGGATTTTGGCTTCCCTAAGTATAAAGTGCTGTCTTTGCTGCCTCTGCGACAAACACAGCAGAGGTGGAGACAGACTGTTCACTCTGGTGCCTTGTTTTCTATGATGGCCTTTGTGGCTGTTCTCGAAGAGCCAACACCACAAAGGTCCCAACCTGCTTTGGGTCTCATGCCGTGGGGCAGGTGTGCCCTCCTTGGCCTGTGGAGCTGGAGCTGATGGGGTCATAGGAAGAGGGGATTTGAATTGGCCGGACACTCCTGGAGTCTCTGAGATGGATGGTCCCTGGATGTGGAGCTGCTGGTCATCCTTCATATGGGTACCCAAGGGCCCACGGTGGAATTCTTGAGGAGAAGGGGAAGTTGGAGTAAGGTTGAGTAGCCCTGCATTCCTCTTGCTCTTCACTGCTGAAAGCCACCAATGGCAGCAGAGATGGAGTTTAGCTCCTGCAGCAGTGCAGGAGTGATGCCCTGTGCCAAGGTCTCCATGACAGCTGCCATCCTGCCAGTGTTAACCTTGATGCATCAGCATGGACTGAAAGTGGACGGATTCTTCCATCGTGTATTACAATCTAAGGTGTGCAGCTGACATCCCCTCCTGATGTTACCTTGCTTGTTGCTGCAGCTCCAGCAAACTGATTTAAGGCTAAGTCCTAAGGTTCGTCATTGAATCGAGACACGGTAGGTTGCTGGCCTCCAGCAGATGTCTCAGGCCTGGGTAAGAAGAAATAAAGATCTAGAACCTGAACAAGGAAATATTGTCTCACCTAACAAAAACAAAAACACAGAAGCTCAACTGTTGGAACATAGTAATTGGAACAGGCTATTCATCCCCACAGTCCTATTCTACCCTCCAATAAGATGCTGGCTGAAGCACCACTTGCCTTGTTTTATTATCCCTTATTACCCATATCTAGCAGAAATTTATCAATTTCACACTTAAAATTATAGATTGACCTAGCACCTATAATGCTTCTTATGGGAGAGAGTTCCACATTTCTATCACCATTTGTGTGAAGAAATACTTCCTCACTTTTAGCTTGAGTGGCCTGGTTCTAATTCTAAGGCAATGTCCTCTTATCCTGGACTCACCTAGCTGTAAAGAAATTTTCTCTCCATTTAGCCTATCCATCTCTTTTAAAATTCCAAAATCCTCAATCAAATCACTCCTTAACCTTTTATATATTCCAGGGAATACAAGCCTGGTTTAATAAAACTTCCTTTCCTCTATATTCTTGACATCTAGTTGTAAAGGCTAATATTTCATGAGACCTCTTGATTTTTTTTGTACCTGACCACCACATTTTAGTAAACTGCGCACATGAATCAATAAATTGTTTTCGATTTCCACTATTCCACCTTTTCACTGTTTAAATAATACTCAGTTCTTGGTTTTTGATCCAACATGGATGAAGTCATACTTTTAGCTATACTGAAATCCATTGTCATTGTTTCATTCACTTACTTCACCTGCCCAATGCCTCTACAATTTTACACTCTAGTCTACAGAGGAACTGAGGGTCAATTTTAAATGCTCATGTTGTCCGTAAAATGAGCAGCAGAGGGTCAATTCCTCATGTTACAATGCTAGGGTTTTTGAAAATGTCCATAGTGATTCCCACAGATTCCTTCTAATAAGCTAACCAACAGTTTTCAGTCAAGCTAAAATCAGAAAAGGCAACAAGAATGTTTTAAATTAGGAGTTAGAGAATGTTATATATTTAAGTGGTCACAAGTTGGTGTAAGCTGGTCACATGTTTTAATGGTGATGTCATTAGGGTGTTGCACAAGCTGCTGTTCTAGTTTCAATTTGTCCCCTGTACAAGCAACAGCTCCTTTAATAAATCTGTATTGTCAGTTTGAATCTATGTGTGTGAACCACATATTTTCTTTTTGTTTCAAATGCACAATCCCTAATTGTAGAAAAATTCTATGTAGCAGCAACGATGTCTCCATCCAATTAAACCAAAGTCTCACAAAACATTCAGCTGCTGAGATAATGTAAGAAAGAAGGCTATTCTTACCACAATGAGTCTGTTTTGGTATTTATTAAAAGGACCATAAGACGTGGAAAAGAAATGGACCATTCAACCCCTCCAGGCTGTCCCATCATTCTTTTAGATTGTGGTTAATTTCAACCTTGTTTATCTGTCTTTTATTCATATTCCTAAATACACATACCATGTAAAATTTCATTAATCTGATTTGAAAAGCACGTTATAAAGCTGTTGAGTTAACACAGTTCAGCTGCCTTTGAACATGATCCAGGTAAAGGGAATTGTTGATTCTGTCTTCCCACTGTATTATTTAAATAAAGTTACAGGTCAAAATGAGCCTTGAGCAGATGGAAATTTTACACTGCTTTTAATTTTAATTTACTGTTCTGTGTAATAGGATGCAATGACATTGACTTAACTGGGTCAACAATTTCTGGTCATTTTTATTTCAACATTGTTAAATGTACCTGTTGGGTGACACCATTATCACATTGCTATGCTTACTGTTTTGTTCTAGCTGATCATAGAATTTTATTTTAGTTAGGTGACTCACCAACTAAAAATACTTCTTAGATATTACAGGACAACTGTTTTACTAACAGATGGTCAGAGTGAACAGTTGGTGCTTCACAAGTTCTGATTTATTTTTCCTGATATCTTGTAAACAATAGCACGAGGAATAAAATCTTTAGAGACAGCAATAAGCCAAATTACTTTGACAGTCCTTATACACTTACATTCCCATGTCCTTTCCTGCCACTTTCAATGTGTTCAGTTAACCTTTTAATAACTTGGGCTGAATAATGTGGCAAGGTAGATTCCCCATTCATCCCCAAATACCTCAACACCACATCCCTCCTCCCCACCTCACTCCCTAAACAGTTTATGGGTGGCATGGTGGCTAGCACAGTCAGAGTGCCAGGGACCCGTGTTCAATTCCCGACTTGGGTCACTATCTGAGCAGAGTCTGCACATTTTCCTGTGTCTCGTGGTTTTCCTCCCACAGTCCGAAAGATGTGCTGGTTAGTTGCTTTGGCCATGCTAAATTCTCCCTCAGTGTACCCGAACAGGCACCAGAATGTGGCGACTGGGGGATTGTCACAGTAACTTCATTACAGTGTAATGTAAGCCTACTTGTGACTAATAAATAAACTTTATTGGCATAGAGCTGATATGTTTAATGCCAATCTGCCCCAACACTATAAAACAGTGTAGGGTGGATTAACAAGGGCTGAATGGAATTCCATCCTTCATTGGGGAGGGAGTCTTTCCCTTCGGAATTGCAGACTGATTGGATTAGCCTGCTGCTCCACCAACCCCGGGAGAGACAGGAAGACATCAATGGCCACTGACAGGACCGTGAAGAAGAAAATTAAGGCCCATGGATCCCAGGAATGGATAACTCTGAGTTTTTGACCATCATGGTTTGAGTAAGTTAGAGGGAAGGGCATCAGGAGAAACAATATGGGTTTAAGGGAGGGAACGGATAGGAAGGAATAGTGGGTGTCGACCTATGGGGGATGGCCTGTGACTGTCAAAGGACAATCCCTAATGAGAGAACCCCACCCCACCTGCTTCCTTTGCACACTTTAGTATTTTATTGAAAAAGATCGATCTTCCTGCTTTCACTCAGCTACCCACACCAAACATTTTAGGGGGTGGGTAGCCCATTATCAGCATCAGCTGACTCAATACCAGTCTAATTAACCCCTGAATATTTATTTAAATTCATAGGCTGCCAATGTCAGTGGCCCTCTGCCAACCTGCCCTCTTTATTATGGGGCTGAGCTCTGGAGTGGGGAGGGGAAATGCTGGGATGAATACGGAGCTTATTTTATGTTCCCCTCCACCCCTGTGGAAACACATCTGCTGGGGGCATATAAAATTCAGCCCCACGTTAAAGTGACCATTCTTTGTGAGTTAACCAATGAGCTCACTGGATCAGGAACAGGAATCGTGACAAACTTTAATTTCCAGTAGTACAAAATGGTTGAGCAAGTGCAGCGGCCTTCCAATTTCCCTGAATGCGATCAGTCATTTAGTATAGCCCACTGAGTCTCTGTTGTTGAGAGTCACACAACGATATCAATGGTTACACTGGGACATTTGGGGTGTGTATGCTGATTTTATCAAACACAAATAATGTTATATTTGTGTTTCAGAGCTGTATTGGCACATGTTTCCCGATAATGTGTTAATAAGTTTAACTGTTGACCCGTTTTCCCATCTGTCAGAGCAATAGGTTGAAATCAGGAATAGAAACACCATGGAAGCTCAAGGTCTGTGGGTCAACAACTACTTCTGTTTTGATGCACTTCTATTTGCTGGTTCATTGCTGTGGCTAGGCAGCTAGAAATGATCGCTTATGATGTAGAGTGTTTTCATTTTGAATAGATCAAGTAAGACTGTACTTAATGACTGGAGGCAATGATTTGCTGTATTGTATTAACTTGATGCAGCACAAGTATTTTCGCTATAGACTCTGCTGTGTTTTCATGACCAAAATGCTCTGGCATATCCACGTACAAAAGGATCAAAGAAATGTTTATGTTGAACAGAATGAATGTCATTCCGGGTGAAGCAGACTGGATTGACATTCCTGTGATAGCTGGGATTGGAAGATACCTGGAGGTATGTTCAGAAGGATCGGTTTGGGGAAATTGTCAACCACCGCCATTGCGGTTGCTTGGAAGAACTGGGCCAATTATTGCTTCAGCATTTGAGTCAATGGAGACATCTCACCAGTAATGACTGAAGAAAGCATCACTCTGTGATGGAAATACTTAACCATTCGACAATAAAGTTCCTTATGAATTCCATCATCACAGCCTAATATTTTACACTGGGGATGGTGATCTTGAGCCCACTCCTGCCTCCATGGAAATGCTGTTGGGGGCTCAAGATCTGGAAGTCTCAGATATTGTCAGTGAGATCATGGTTTCAGTTCTCCCCTACCCTCACCAGTGATGTAATCAGATTCACCTGCTAATCTTTCTTCCCTGTGCAGTAAGCGGCAATTTAGCATGGCCAGTGTACTTAACCTGCACATCTTTGGGAGGAAACCAGAGCACCCAGACACGGGAAGAATGTGCAAACTCAGCACAGATAGTGACCCAAGCTGGGAATTGAACCCAGGTCCCTGGTGCTGTGAGGCAGTAGTGCTAACCACTGTGCCACCATGCTGCCTACTATTTTATATTGATTTGTGGTGATCATCAATATATGGAAATCCTCATTGGTCTCGACTCATGTAATTCTGAAATAACAGGCAGCAGTTGAGATATTGACCATCAACCTGAGAAATGTTAGCTAATTTAGGAAACATTTCAGTACCGAAACTATTGTATAAAGAGGTAAAACTTAATTATCTGAGCTTGTTGCAAAAAATTAAAGTCTGCTTATTTATCACTGGTACCTCTGAGAAAGAAGGATAGATGTTGAGACTATATTCATTACAAGGAAATCAATCGCTGGTGACCTTCATGGAGTGCCAGCTTGTGTCTAGTGTTGCTGCATACACATTGTCAATGAAATGTTTTCTGAGTCCTGCCAAACACTGCTAAAAGAGTTACTTTGACAGTGAGCATGGTATTACACCTTGAAATTTAGAATTTAGTTTGCAATGGCAGGCTTAGCATTGGTGCCAATGCATTTATGGAAGATGCAATGGTCTCTGGTTCTTTGTGAGCAGGTGTAATGAGACCTTCAAAACCACAACAACATCAAAGGTGTGGTTGCCACCAATAATCTCATGATTTCCAGAAGGCATTCAACAAGGTGTTGCACAAAAGGTTGCTGCATGAGATAAAGGTGCACAGTGTAATGGGGAATGTATTAAAGGATTGGTTAACTAACAGAAAGCAAAAAGTGGGGTTAAATGGGTGTTCTTCTGGTTGGTGATCAGTTACTAGTGGTATGCCTCAGAGATCAGTGATGGGACCGCAATTATTTACAATTTAGATGATTTGGATTTGGGGACCAATTGTAGTGTGTCTAAATTGGCAGATGACACTATGATGAGTCGTAGAGCAAAGTGTGCAAACGACATTGAACATCTGCAAAGGGATATAGATAGTTTAAGTGAGTGGGCAAGGGTCTGACAAATGGAGTACAATGTTGATAAATGTGAGGTACATCCATTTTTGTAGGAATAAGGACTGTTATTTAAATGGTAAAAAACTGCAGCATTCTGCTCTGCAGAGGGACTTGGGTGTCCTTGTGCATGAATCACAGAAAGCTGGTTTGCAGGTAAGTAAGAAAGCAAATGGAATTTTGTCCTTCATTGCTAGAGGGATGGAGTTTAAAAACAGTGAGATTATGTTGTAGCTGTACAAGGTGAGGCCACACCTAGAGTGCTGTGTACAGTTTTGGCCTCCTTACTTGAGAAAGGATTTACTGGCTCTGGAGTGGGTACAGATGAGATTCACTAGATTGATTTCAGAGTTGAGAGGGTTGGCTTATGAGGAAAAAGGAAGCAGACTGTATTTGTTGGAATTTAGGAGAAAGAGGGGGGATCTAATAGAAACATGTAAAATTATGAAGTTTCCTAGGGTGGAAAAGTCAAATACTAGGGGACATAGGTTTAAGATGCTTGGGGAAAAGTTTAGGGGAGATATGTGAGGCAAGTTTTCTACACAGAGGGTAGTGAATGTCTGGAATGCACTGCCTGTGGAGATGGTGGCACCAGGTATGATCTTAGCATTTAAGGGGCATCTAGGTGAATAAGTGAATAGGATGGGAATGGAAGGATACGGACTCCGTAAGTGCATATGGTTTTCGTTTAGGCAGCCATTGTGATCGGCACAGACTTGGAGGGCTGAAGGGCCTGTTCCTGTGTTGTGTTCTTCTTTCTTTGATCGACCAACTCAATAGCCTGATCCACTTTCCCTCTATATCCTCTGATCTCCATCACCCCAAGAGCTATATCTAACTCCTTATTGAAAACATACAATTTTTTGGCCTCAACAACTTCCTGTGATAGTGAATTCCACAGGCTGACCACTCTCTGGGTGAAGAAATTTCTCCTCATCTCAGTCCTAAGAAGTTTACCCACAGATCCTTAGACTACAATCCTTGGCTCTGGACATCCCTATCATTTGGAACATCCTTCCTGCATCTACCCTGTCTGCTTCTGTTAGAATTTTATAGGTTCCTATGAGATCACCCTTCATTCTTCTAAACTCTCATGAATATAATCCTGATCAACTCAATCTCTTCTCATATGTCAGGAAAATCATGGGATTACTGGTAGCACCTACACCTTTGATGTTGCTGTGGTTTTCAAGGACCATTACAACTGCTCACAAGGAATCAGAGACTATTGGCATCTTCCATAAATGCATTGTTACCAGTGTTAAGCCTGCCATTGTATTCTATGAGAAACCAACTAAATTCTAAATTTCAAGGTGTAATACCATGCTTCCTGTCAACACAATTCTTTTAGTTGCGTTGGGCAAGACCCAGATAACATCTCATTCACAATGTGTATGCAGCAACACTAGACACAAGCTGGAACTTCATGAAGGCTAGGGAGTCTGTTCCAATGTAGCCTAGGGCTCCAAACCCCAGTACCAAATTTCTCCTTAGCAATAAATATTTTCTGTTCCTAACAATATCTGAAGTCTATTAATGGTGCTTGGAGTGCCACTACATAACATAAACAGATGAAGCTTTGGGGAAGAAGATAAACAAGGGGAGAACTCAACTAAATTATTTCCCCCATTTAAAATATTTTTGGGCCATTCTGCTGTTTCCTACCCCTACTGCCACCTTTTACAAGATGACCCTGGGCTGTGCACACAACTGAGGCTAACAGGGCAGAAAGAAAAACATAAGAACTGAAGAAATAGGAGCACATCAGACGTACAATCTCTTGACTCCGTTTTTTTAAGTGACTTAATAATAACTTCTTAATGATAGCACTTCCTTGATGATGGATGTCAGATTTACTGACTGCAGTTACTTGTTTCCCTTTGCTCCTTTCTTGAACAGTTGTGTTACACTTTCTAACATCCAATTGAGTGGGACTCCCTGGCAATATAGGAAACTTTGAAAAATCATAACCAGGACATCACCATCTCTGCAACCATCATTTTTTGAATCTTAGAATGTAGACCGTCAGATCTTGGGTCTTTGTGGAGATTTTAGTCCCGTAACTTTCCCCTGTGCTTTCTCCTGCTGATGTAATTTGCCTTATTTCCTCAATCTTATTAGCCCCCAGTTACCTTTTATTTCTGGAATATAACTCATGATTTCTACTATTAAGAAAGCCACAAAATATTTATTCAATTTTTCAGCCATTTTCCAATTTTCCATCTTTGGCTCCAAACGAACAAAATTTAGTTTAGCTACTCTCTTCCTTTTTTATATCCTCATGGAAGTCCTTGCAATCTGTTTTTATATTCCCGGAAGCTTATTGTCATATTCTTTTTTCTTCCATTTTAATCAAGTTGGTGACCTATTTCTGGTTTCTAAAATCTTCAAATCCTCAGGTTTATTATCATTACAGGGAGGCCATGGTGGGTGGCATGGTGGCACGGTGCCTCAAAGCGCCAGGGAACCATGTTCAGTCTAGCTTGGGTCACTGTCTGTGTGGAGTTTGCATGTTTTCCCTGTGTTTGCATGGGTTTCCTCCAGGTGCTCCTGTTTCCTCCCATAGTCTGAATGCTGGTTAGTTGCATTGACCCAAATAAGCGCCAAACTGTGGTGAAATTTTGCAGTAACTTCATTGCAATGTTAATGTAAGCCTTACTTTGACAAATAAATGAACTTTAACTTTCGTGTTATTGTCACTGGATGAGTAATTGAGAGACCCAGATCTGGGGACCCATGTTCAAATTGGTTTTCAAACTAGGAGCTTGAGAGGAAGAATTTGCCTACTTTTGATTTGCTGTGTTAAATGTATAAGAACAATTATATTTGTATTGGAGAATTAGCTATGAAAATCCAAATGAACCACAGCAACTAGTGAAGGAGCTTACATGTTTCTCGATCTGTTCATTAAGCTGAGTTAACGGAAAATAAACTAATTGCAGTCCATGCAGCAGAAGATAAGATGAAGAAGCTACTTCATGTAAACAATGAAATACTTTATATTGATTTGTGGTGATCATCAATATATGGAAATCCTCATTGGTCTCGACTCATTTAATTCTGAAATAACAGGCAGCAGCAGAGATATTGACCATCAACCTGAGAAATGTTAGCTAATTTAGGAAACATTTCAGCACTGAAACTATTGTATAAAGAGGTAAAACATAATTATCTGAGCTTGTTTCAAAAAATTAAAGTCTGCTTATTCGTCACTGGTACCTCTGAGAAAGAAGGATGGGTGTTGAGACTATATTCATTACAAGGAAATCAATCGCTGGTGACCTTCATGGAGTGCCAGCTTGTGTCTAGTGTTGCTGCATATACATTGTCAATGAAATGTTTTCTGAGTCCTGCCAAACACTGCTAAAAGAGTTACTTTGACAGTGAGCGTGGTATTACACCTTGAAATTTAGAATTTAGTTTGCAATGGCAGGCTTAGCATTGGTGCCAATGCATTTATGGAAGAACAGTTGTAATGAGACCTTGAAAACCAAAGCAACATCAAATGTGTAAGTGCCACCAGTAACCTCATGATTTCCAGAAGGCATTCGACAAGGTTCCTCACAAAAGGTTGCTGCATGAGATAAAGGTGCACAGTGTCACGGGGAATGTATTACTATGGATAGAGGATTGGTTAGCTAACAGAAAACAAAGAGTAGGGTTAAATGGGTGTTTTTCTGTTTGGCGATCAGTTACTAGTGGTGTGCCTCAGACATCAGTTTTGGGACAGCAATTATTTACAATTTGCATAGATGATTTAGATTGGGGATCAAGTGTAGTGTGTTAAAGTTCACAGATGAGTGATAGAGCAAAGTGTACAGAGGACATTGAATGTCTGCAAAGGAATATAGATAGTTTAAGAGAGTGAGTAAGGGTCAGGCAGATGGAGTGCAATGTTGCTAAATGTGAGGTCATCCATTTTGGTAGGAATAGCTGCAAAATGGACTATTATTTAAATGGTTAAATATTGCAGCATACTGCTGTGCAGAGGGACCTGGGTGTCCTTGTTCAAGAATCACAAGGAGTTGGTTTACAGGTGCGGCACATATTTAAGAAGGCAAATGGAATTTTATCCTTCACTGCTCGAGGGATGAAGTTTAAAAACAGCGAGGTTATGTTACAGCTGTAACAGGTCCTGGGAAGGCCACACTTGGAGCTCTGTGTACAGTTTTGGTTTCCTTATTTGAGAAAGGATATAGTGACACTGGAGAGAGTACAGCGGAGATTCAGTAGGTTGATTCCAGAGTTGAGAATGTTGGCTTATGAGCAAAGAGGAAGCAGACCTGGATATACTCATCGGAATTTAGATGAAAGAGGGGGGATCTTATAGAAACATAAAATTAGCAAGGGAATAGATACGATAGAAGCAAGGAGTTTCAACTGGCAGGTGAAACCAGAACTAAGGGGTAGAGCCTCAAAATAAGGGGAAGCAGATTTAAGTCTGAGTTGAGGAGAAACATCTTCACCCAAATGGTTGTGAATCTGTAGAAGTCCCTGCCCAGTGAAGAAGTTGAATGTTTTTAAGGCAAAAATAGACAGATTTTTGAAAAGTAAAGGAATTTAGGTTTACCGTGAGTGGGCAGGTAAGTAGAGCTGAGTCTTATTGAATGGCAGAGTAGGCTTGAGGGGCCAAATGGTCTACTCCTGCTCCTAGTTCTTATGTTCTGAGGACTGCTGTCAGCTAACTATGTTTCTATTTTATATTAGTAATCCAGAGGCCTATGCACATGGGTTCAAATCCCACCGCAGCAGCTGGAGGAATTTAAATTCATTTCATAATATCATAGAATCATAGAATCCTTACAGTGGAGAAGGAGGCCATTCAGCCCATCAAGTCTGTACTGGCTGCAATCCCATCCATGGCCTATCCCAGTAACCCCACTTATTTACCATGCTAGTCCCCCTATCACTAAGGGACAACTTACCATGGCCAGTCAAACTAACTTGCACAATCCCTTTGGATTGTGGAAGGATACCAGAGCATCCAGAGGAAACCCACGCAGAAATGGGGAGAATGTGCAATCTCCACACAGACAGAGACCCAAAGCTGGAATTGAACCCGGATTTGGTGCTGTACGGTAGCAGTGCTAACCACTGTGCCACCATGCTGCCCGAAATCTGAAATTGAAAGCTAGGTGACTATGAAGTTTTCATCAGTTGTTCTTAAACACCCATTTGTTTTATTCATGCTCATTTAAGGAAGAAAAGCGACCATCCTAATGCAGTTAGGCCTACATGTGGCTCCAGATCCACAGCAAAGTGGTTGACTGCCCTATGAAATGGCCTAGCAGACCAATCAGCTCAGGGCAATTAGAGATGGAAAATAAATACTGACTTTGCCAGTGATGCACTGCACCATAAATGTTTGAGTGTCAGTGGTGAAGCTGCATTATAGTGGCAGCATGGCCCTTTTAAGGAGGTGATCCCTGAGGGCCACATGGTCAGGTTGGACCTTATGGAGAGGCAGTGTGGGAAATTGAGCCAATCAGGTGAAGGGCGTGTGGCCTGGGTCAGGGAGGAACCTCAGTTGGAACCAGGAGGACCGGAGAGTGGACAGGTATACAGTTCTTTCAGACTCTTGTTTGTAAATATATATAAATATTGTCGGTAATATACCCTTTATAACTTGAAACCACAATGAGGTGTCTTTGGTGTTGTTATAATTGCTGCATTTTGGTACTGAATTCAGCACTAAAATCAATACAAATTCTATATTAATATGAATGGGGATCTAACCAATGCTTCTTGCAACTATCACACAATTTTCATTCCGTATTCTGATCCCCTTGAAATGAAGTCCAATTTTCCATTAGCCATTTTAATTATTTTTGTACCTGGCGTAGCTGTGACTCAATTGATAGCATTTTTGACACTGAGTTACAAGTACTGGGCTTAGACAAATCAGGGCTGATGCTCTTGTGCAGTATTGAACGGGTGTTGTACTGGCAGCTTCATCATCTTTTGGATATGATGTTAAACGGAAGGCTTGTTTGTCCTCTCACGGAAATGTACATTTTAAAGATGAGCAGGGGAGTTATCCCTCAATATTTATCCCTCAATTAACATCACCAAAACAGATTATCTTGCCATTATCATATTTCTGATGATGGCATTGCAAATTGGTTCCCATGTTTTCTACACTACAAAAATACTTTATTTGCTGCAAAGGGCTTTAAGGCATCTTTTTTATTCATTCATGGGACATGGGCGTCACTGGCTGACCCGCATTTGTTAGCCATCCCCAGACGCTCTGGAACTGAATGACTTGCAAGGCCATTTCGGGGGCAATTGAGAGTCAACCACATTGTTGTGACTTTGGAGTCGCACGTAGCCAACACCAGGTAAGAACAGTAGATTTATTTCCCTAAAGATATTTGTGAACCAGATGGGCTTTTCCAATAATTGACAATAGTTTCATAGTAATCAGTAGATTCTTAATTCTGGATTTTTTTTTATTGAATTCAAATTCCACCAGCTGCCATCACGGGATTTGAACCCGGATCTCCGAGACTTTGTCTGAGTTTATGGATCAGTAGTCTAGCGCTAATTCCACTAGGCCATCGCCATCCTGCTGGCCATGAAAGGCGCTATGTAAATACAAGTTTTTATTTCTGTTGCTATTATTTGCTAACTTGCTGATAGAGTAGCTCCTGTCTGTCCACCAGTATTAAAGGGGAAAATGGGCACTTAATTCTCTTTGCTCAGGTATCTGGGTTCCTCAATCTATAATAAAAATAAGAATGATGATCTGATAACACTAAACATTTTTCAAAAAGCACTCTGAATGTGGGCTGTCTTGTGTTTTTGAGTGGACCTGATATGGGTTTATTTTTAATAGGAGAGTGAAGGATTCTGTTAGGTTACTTTTGTTCTTTAATCGGTGTGAAAGGTGGAGTTATCTTTTGCTTATGTAACATTACAATGTATTAGGTGACCAAAAAGAAAGGGAGGAAGGAAAGTAAAATGTAAAAGAAATTCTCACTGAATCACTGTACTCCCGTATTTGCTTCACAGCTAATCTCCAAGGTTTGTTACCTTGGGCCAATGTTATTGATCTGCAGTGCAAACAATTTGTGTAATCTTGAACTAACTGAATATTTTCAGTTATTGGGAATGTTTTGCCACAATATGGATCTGACCTTTGTCCTCTGGTTCGATCATTTGGATAGTGACCTCCTGTTGGCCATCTTCACATCCATGTGTAGTAACAAATGCTGTGTACTTCCTGAGGCTGCAAACTTAATCAGAGGGTGCGCAGTTGGGGTGCCAGCAACCCCACTGGTAGAAATGAGTGTTGCTCAGGCAAAAAGGAAAGCACAAAAGCACCTTAAAATGAAGGTGTCCATGGAAGCATTCATATAATTTGCAAAAAATAGAATCGCAAAGTTGGTACGTCCGTTTGATTTGGTGGGAAACCCCTCCGGACGATTTATTTGAATCATGGGTGTGGTTTACACTTGAGTGGTGCTAACATTCAGGTCTGAAACGTTTTGTCCCAATGGCCAATTGGCCAGCTACCTGGAGGCTACTTCCACAGAGCTGCTGGTCATAATGCTCAGCCTGAGTCTGTTCTGGTGTCAGGGCAAAGATCTCAATGGTGACCTCCCTGTCCTTCTCATTAGTGCCTTGCTTGATCATTATAGGCTTCCCGTTGTGGCTGGTTGGCTGGTGGATAGCCACTTGAGAATGTTCATCAGCATCCAGTGAGATTGCAAGGAGGCAGGAATATGTTGTGGTGCAGACCTGAAACCTTTATCCTATCTTATTCCCAATCCCATCCTCAATTCCGCATTCAAAAGACAGGGAGGGTTGCACCCAATTTCTCTGGTTTAGGCATGCTTTTATGCTCTTATCTATACTTAGAGACTGCCACTCTGGAGCACTTCGCAAATCTTCAATTTGAAAGGGTGAACATCCATGCAAAAATGGATAAGGAAGAATTTGGTTTCTTTTTGGAAGATGGTGCTTTTGATCTGATGCCATGCGACTTCATCAAGTCCAGAGCCAATATTGAGAACCCAAGGCTACTCCCTCCCAACTGTATACCATCAGTTTTGGTGCAACTGTCTTACTGGTGGGATAAGATCAACCCAAGTATGGTGATGGTGTTGTCTGGAACATTATCTGAATGGTATGATTCAGTGAGAATGACAATGTCAGGCTGTTGCTTGACTAGTCTGTAAAACAGCTCTCCCACTTTGAGCACAAGCCCCCCAGATGTTAGAATGGAGGACTGTACAGGGTTGACAGCACTGTTTGCCACTCCATTGTCATTTCCTCTTGATGCTAGATGATCCATCCACTTTGATTCCTTTTGGATTTTGTAGTGGTTTGATTAGCTGAGTAGCTTTTGGGCAATTAGTCTGGATGTCCACCCCTAAGGGGCATTAGTGAACCAGGTGGTTTTTACAACAGTCAACAATGCTATCATGGTCACCATTACTGGGAGGTTAGCAGTTCATTCCAGATTTAACAACTGAAGTTCCACCAGCAGTCTCGGTGGGATTTGAACTTGTGTTTGCAAGGCATTAGCCTGGGCCTCTGGATTGCCAGTCCAGTGACATTATCACCAAACCACCTCCTCCCTTACTGGTGTCAGAAAATGAATTTGTACCTTCACAAGTTCAAAATGCAGCCATAATTTGCTACATTATAACATCTTATATTTATATGGTATACTTAATTGAGAAAAATGCTTCACAGCATTTTATGGAGGTATAAAAAACATTACATAGAGGAAATCTTCAAAGCTGCTACCATTCCATTGCTGAGGAACCTGACTCTATCAGAAAGAGAAACCATTATTGACACTACTATTGTCACAAAATATAGCCTTAATAATTTTCCAAATTTCGGAAGACGTACGTCTGTGTATTAAAGCTACAAAGCATATAACAGTTTTAAATTGTAAGCTGCTTAATGCTACATGACTAAGGCTAAAAATTGTACTATGAGTGAGTCAAAAGCAATGTGACTACATATTTCCCTCTTGTTGCAGCGTGAACCAGATTTCTTGCAGTAGATAATAAGGGAGGCTCTGTATTGCATCCATTAGTGTCACTAACCCGGAGAAGCTTTTTGCACGACAATCTGAGGCTAAATATGATGCTATTGTCAGAACATGTAAACTGTAGACTTTGTGGTTTCAAGATCAAAGGAGGCTCATGAATTACGATTCTAAGCTGTAGAATCGGTGGCTCAGTGAAGAGGTGGAAAGCTGGGGTCCATGAGGTGAAGCTCATTGCTAGGAATTTATTGAAGCATCACTTGTTAAAGTGACTTCTGAAGAGTCACTTTAGAAGATTGTGAGCGACAAGAACAAAACCCGGTATTTGCTGAAATCGATTCACTTGCAGAAGTCATGCTAAATAACTCACAGTTTTAAAAAGGAGACAAAATAAAACATTGCAGAAAATGAAACTCATGGGCTGGAACTTTCTGGCTGTTCACGATGGCGGGATATTCTGGTCCTATTCACGGCTCACCCCTGCTGTGGGTTTCCCAGCAGGGTGCATTTAATGGGAAACCCCATTGACAACTGCGGCACCAGAAGTTCTTGCCACTGGCCAATGGTGGGCCACCTTCCACCACCGCAAAATGTTCATTGGGCTGTATGGTAAATCCTGCCTATGATTTAAGGGGTAACATAATGAGATGGACAGAAGATTAGCTGGTTAACAGCAAACAGAGTTGGCATAAATGGATCTTTTCCTGGTCGGCAGGATGTGATGACTGATGTTCCACAGGAATTAGTGCTGCAGCCTCAATGTTATTTAGGGTGAGTGTCCTACTCTTGTTCTTAATTTGTATGTTTGTATGTAAAACTACAAATACTGAAAATCTGAAAGGAAACCAAAAAGGTTAGAAGTGCACATCCAATGAGTCAGTTGCAAAGGTAAAAGGTAGGCCATGATTTTAAGTATAATGGGAAATAACTTAGAGCAAGAAATAGTTCAGGGTCTGATAAGTATAATGACTAATGGCCCCCATAAGACAGATTCTGAAATTGAAATATGGTATCATACAAGGTGAAACCACAAAGCTCAGTAACAACAGGGCAAATTTGCAGGTGGGAATGGGACATAAAATTCCTCAGATGGCTTTCTCACCACCCTGCTTTCCACTCTAACCTTTCTGCAATCTTACATTGGGATGGGCAAGGTGTAGGTTATCCCACCCTTGCCCAACTTGAGGTTCTTAACTAGTCAATAATTGGCCACTGATGAGCTATTTCTTGACCAACTTCAATTTTCAGACCAGCTGGAGGACCTGATTAGAAGTGGTGGAGGCCCAGAAACTGACTCAACTCAGAACTTGGATAGAAAGAGTTGTGTTGGAGACGATTACCTTTGTTTCAGCCACTTTTCAACATTGAGTGCTTCCCTATAAGATCTGCACTCTCATGGGTGCTTCCGCTTCCTTGTCCTTTCCATTACCACCCACAGCCACCACATAACCACTCCTGCTTAACTATACCCACGCCCAGGCTTTAACACTCCTCTCTAGCCTAAGATACCCACTAGCCTGGTTTTGGACTCTGGGACTTAGAGCAAAGTTCTCCCATCCGGGACTAAATCCCATGGTGGGGGAGAGGACAGGGAGTGATTCCTGCTGCAGAAGCTGACTGGAAACCACATCATATCCTCCAGCTCCAACCTTATTAATTATGCATCCAGGGATTTAGTGTTGTATTCTGTGGCAGGGCAAACTGGATTGCCCGCAAACTGCCTGGGTGCCACATTGAGAAGATACCCAACATCAGTGATCCACCATTAGATAGAAGGTGTACCTACTGAAGAAAGAAGAATGATCTCCTGGAATACTCAGAGGCTGGAAAGTGGACCTCCTCCAAGAAAAATGAAGCTGGAAAATCCACCTATAAATGCTGTCCCCACCCACTGCTGTGGTGTTCTAAGGTCCAGTGCCTCCATCCTGAACTCTGAAGGCAGCTCCAAAAACTCTTCAGCTAGGTCCCAACTACTACATGCCACATTTTTCCGGATGTGACCTGGATCAGTGTGTTTTCCCATTGTCATCATAGAGAACCAAGCTCTGGGGCATGATCATGATCGGGCCTTCATTTGTATTTCTTTAGCAGGATGCAAGTCAATTTCGCACCTGTCAGTAGCAGAGTTTCCCAATCCATCATGACAGGCACCAGCAGAACATTCTGTGGAAAATTCATGCCGGTGTGAACTCCTGCTGAATTCTCTGTGCCCCTCCCTCCCCACCTACCATTGAACCTGCCAGAAGGGACATGGGAGAACTCTGCCTTTACACTCTGGGGACTGCTCCAGCAGTGATCACCATTGTATTAGATGCTGCTGTGACTCTCGAGCTGCAGACCAATCAACTCTTGGAAGCAGGAGTGACTATGAGCAAGGGGCAGAAGTTTGGCCTCTAGCCAGTTACGGCTCCTTGGAGTGTTAAAAGGCTGTGGAGCAGACGCTGTGGGTGGACACACGTTCCCCGTTGACTCTGGGAGGCGGGGTGGGAAATCTCACCATCTGAAGAATCCTGACAACATATTGCCTTGGTGAGGTGAGGAGCTGTTTTACTACTTGCGTACTGTTTTTAGTATGAGAAAGGTATTCAGGAGAAAATCTCCAATTGCCAAATAAACTGATTTGTCCACAGCTATTATGTATGTACTCAATCGTTTGATTTTTATCAATAATAAGATAAATTATTTCTGGCATCATACAGTGAGTCTCCATTGTAATATAGCACAATGATTCAGTGCAATTTTTCTCTCCATTGAGTCTTGCAATTTAAGTGTCATTTTTCATTTACAAATGGCTTCTGAATAAGACAGTGAATCCTTAACACTTCATTTATGCAAATAGTTGTATTCCAAACGTCACCCTTTCAGTGGAGCCTGGTTTTGAAGTAAACACAGATCGAAAATTAAATTAAGATTTACTCCTCACTTTTGCACACATGAAGGTGGGTTTTTTGATAAAGTGTAGTTCCCTTCAAATGATTTGTAATGTGCATTGCGCAAACATGATTTGAGTGTGTTATTTAGAATTCTAAAATCCCTGCAGTGCAGAAAGAGGCTATTTGGCTCATTGAGTCTGCGCTGACAATAATCCTACCCAGGCCCTATCCCATAACCCACATTTACCCTGATAATCCCCCAGACACCAGGGTAAATTTTAGAAAGGTCAATCAATCTAACCCGCACATCTTTGGACTGTGGGAGGAAACCGGAGCACCCGAAGGAAACCCAAGCAGAAACGGGGAGAAAATACAAACTGCACACAAAAGTGACCCAAGGCTGGAATTGAACCCAAGTCCCTGGCACTGTGAAGCATTATTGCAAGCCATCGTGCCACTGTGCCGTTCACATATGTTTTGTACTTTTCTGTAGTCAGCTCATTATCATGATTGTGGCAAAGCTTCCGGTGCAGGTTTGAGTGGAGCCCTCAGGAGCAGGCTGGAGAATGGAGGGAGTTTGATGAAAATTCAGGAGGGAGTGCAGGGGATGCTGTGCTAATTACTTTCCTGCCCACCATTAAATAATAAGAGAAAGTAGAGGGTGACCTTCTGCCCAATTAATGGCTACTTAAGAGTCTCTTGTCACTGCTGCTGGCATTTCACGAGCATCTAGTGGGCCGCCTGCCACATGGGGGAACCTCCCAGTAAAACTTGCAAGGTGCCAACAATCCCTGCGTCCTCACTAACCACCTGCCACCTTGCCGCGGCCTGCCTGACTGGCATCGGTGACACCTACCCCACTTACCTTCTTCTAAGATGGCAGCCGTGTTTCTTCTCTGGGCTGATGCAGCTCCATTGAGTGGTCACTTGTCTCCCCACGGAGCTACGGGATTGTCCAAGAATCCAGTCAAGACTTTCCAAAATGGAAGGCAAGTTTGCCCTGGCTTTCTGGTCCATCTTTGACGTCAAGGCTACCTCAAAGAAATACAACTCAACATGTGCAGGGAACAAAAAAATGTGGTTAAATTTGGAAGGGTGCATTAAATTAAAAGTGTCAAAATAGAGGTTATAGCTTCTTACAGCCTTTTGAAAGTCGCCAAAGGCTAAAAATTATTGGAGGTCTGTAAATTGATCTGAATTTGGGCAGATTGTAGTTCCACTGAGAGCTCCTGAAAGCACCTTGTAGAAAATACTTCAGTCCAGATTGCTCGATGTGACAAATTTTACTAAGAAAAAGTGACAAAGTGAGCTTTCAATCTGCCTAAGTTAAAGGACAATAACCAGATTTTATGGAGGTGGAGCAATTAACATAATTGCAGTAAGTTTCTGGCAAGATTAGTTGCACTAATGTGCTGTGGCTACATTTTTGTTGTATTAGAAAACCTGTCACAAGGGAGTATATAAATAGATAAAGGGTAGTACAAAGAGAAGTAGCCAATTAGGGATCTAAAAGAGAGTTTACACTTGGAAGTTGGAGGCATGGCTGAGATATTAAATGAACACTTTGTATCTGTCTTTACCCAGGAGGGAAATGCTACCCAGGACGTGGCAAAAGACAAGGAAATTCTGTCCCGAAAAGTGTTGAAAATTTATAAGGAGGAAGTGTTGAATAGACAGTTAGTACTGAAAGTTGACAAGGCATCAGGACTGGATGAGATGCACCAAGGATATTGAAAGAAGTGAGAATTGAAAGTGCAGGGACACTGACCATAACGTTCCAGTCTTCTCTAGACTCAGGGGCAGTACCAGAAGACTGGGCAAATGCAAATGTTACCCCCTGTGCAAAAAATGGTTGTAAGGATAGCCCCAGAAATTACACAACAATCAGTTTAACATCAGTGGTGGGCAACCTTCTAGAAACAACTACTTGTGATAGAATCAGTAGTCATGTGGAAAATGTAGGTTGATTAGGAAGAGCCAGCATAGATTTCTAAACTTGCTGGAGTTTTTTGAGGAGCTAACAGAAAGGATTGATGAGGGCAATGCTGTTGATGAGGTGTACATGGATTTTCAGAGGCATTCAACACAATATATTTGTGAGCAAAGTTATAACTCCTGGAATAAAAGGGATAGTAGCAACATAGATGCAAAATTGGCTGAATAATCGGAAGCAGACATTAACAGTCAATGGATATTTTTCGGGCTGGAGGAAAGTTTGTAGTGGCATTCCCCAAGGGTTGGTATTAGGATCCTTGCTTTTGCTGATATATATTCATAATCTAGATCTTGGTGCAGGCCATGTGATGTAGGTACTCCCATACTGCTGTTATGGAGGGAGTTCCAGAATTTTGACCCAACAACGGTGGAGGTACCGTGATAATTCTAAGTCAAGGATGGTGACTTTGAAGGGATGAAAGCAAAATCCTGTGGATGCTAGAATCTGACACAAGAACAGAAAATGCTGAAAAATCTCAGCAAGTCTGATGAAGGGTCATCTAGACTCCAAACTTTGGCTCTGTTCTCTCTCCACAGGTACTGTCAGATCTGCTGAGATTTTCCAGCATTTTCTGTTTTTTGACTTGCAAGGTAACTTGTAGATGGTGGTGTTCCCATACATCTGGGTGGCAGAAGTCATGGGGTTGGAAGATGCCTTTGAAGGAATCTTGGTGGGTTGGTGCAGATCATCTTGTGGATGGTACACACTGCTCCCCTCAAGGGAGACGGTAGCATGGTGGTAATGTCACTGGATTAGTAACCCAGAAGCCTGGGCTAATATTCTGTGTACACAGGTTTGAATCCCACCTTGGCAATTAATAGATCTTGAATTAACAAGCCAGTCTCGCTAGTAATAACCATGAAACCTTTGTTGTAAAATTTAATCTGGCTCACTAATGTTTTTTAGAGAAGGAAACCAGCCATTCTTACCTGGTCTGGACTATTCTCTGACTCTTATCTCTGAAATGGCTCCAGCAAGCCACTCAGTTGTATAAAACAGCTTTATATTCTGATTTAGTTCCCCCGGCCTTGGGGATTTAAATTCCTTACAAAAGGACTGTTTGTGGAGTCAGTTAAAAGAGAGAGAATAAATTTTGAGCTGCTGCAGAAGAGAAACATCTGTCTGAATTTCCAATAATTAATTGTGATTAATTGGACTCCCAACTGTTTAAAGAAAAGAAGGCATTTTTTAAAAGTTATTTATAAAGTTTCTTGAGTCATGATCTTATTACTATTACTTTGTCCAGTTGGGAGGAAAGGTGAAGTATCTAAATCTGACATGTAACCTATGATTTTCATTTTGGTTTAATGAGTTCACTGGAGAAAATGTTGAATAAGGCTGAAAATAGGAATGGTGATGCGTGATTAACCTGCAACCATTCTTTCTGATGGAAGCAGCATGCAAGCTCAGTGCTGCCTACTAATTAGCTTTCACTCAATGCTCAACATACTGCTGAGTTGCTGCACACTTCATCAGGGGGCCTCGGTTCTAGTGACATTAGCACCACTCAAAGCTATTTTGCATTCCTTAATGTCAGCCTGTACCTCTAAAACATGGATGTACATTCTGGCTGCAGGAGGTGCTGGAAGTGGCTGGGGAGGCATTCTGAGGAGAAAGAAAAGTGGAGGTGGCAATGAGCAGAAGTGGGAGGGTTTAATGAGTGGGTTTGTGTTATTGTTGGATGAAACATAGGGATAAAGTGAGGGCATTGGTGTTGGACTAAGTGAGGGGGCAGTGGATGCAGTAAGGTGGAGGGTAGTTATCAAGGCTAGGAGGCTGGGAACACATGAAGTAAGTGTGGAATACTAGGAAAGAATAAAGAAACTTAAGAAAGGAGTAAGTAGGGATAAATGGGTCCACGAAAAATAATTGGCCAGCAGGATTAAGGAAAATCCCAGGCTTTTTGTACATATATAAAGAACAAGAGGGTTTCCAGGGAGAGGGTTGGCCCTCTCAATGACAGGAAATGGGCGAGGTATTAAATGAGTACTTTGCGTCAATATTCACCAAAGAGAAGGAGTTGGTGGATGATGAGTCTGGGGAAGGATATGTAGATAGTTTAGGTCATGTTGAGATCAAAAAGGAGGAGATATTGGGGTTCTCAGGAAACATTAAGATAGACAAGTCCCCAGGTCCAGATGGGATGTATGCCAGAATACTGAGAAAGTCGGGGAAGGAAATTGCTGGGGCCTTGAAAGAAATCTTTGTATCTTCACTGGCTGAAGGGGAGATCCCAGAAGATTGGAGAATAGCCAATTTTGTTCCTTTGTTTAAGAAGGATAATCCAGGTAATTACAGGCCAGTGAGCCTTATATCAGTGGTAGGGAAATTATTGGAGAGGATTCTTTGAGACAGAATTTACTTTCACTTGGAAATAAGTGGATGTATTAGTGAGAGGCAACATAGTTTTGTGAAGGGGAGGTCATGTCTCACTAACTTGATCGAGTTTTTCGAGGAAGTGATGAAGATGATTGATGAGGATAGGGCATTGAATGTTGTCTACATGGACTTCAATAAGGCCTTTGACAAGGTCCCTCATGACAGACTTGTGCAGAAGGTGAAGTCGCATAGGATCAGAGGTGAGCTGGCAAGGTAGATACAAAACTGGCTCGGTTATAGGAGACAGAGGATAGCAGTGAAAGAGTGCATTTCTGAATGGAGGGCTGTGACAAGTGATGTTCTGCAGGGATCAGTGCTGGAACCTCTGCTGTTTGTAATATATATAAATGATTTGGAGGAAAATGTAACTGATTTGATTGGTAAGTTTGCGGATGACACAAAGGTTGGTGGAATTGTCAATAGCGATGAGGACTGTCAGAGGATCCAGCAGGATATAGACTGGTTGGAGACATGGGCGGAGAGATGGCAGATGGAGATAAATCTGGACTAGTATGAGGTAATGCATTTTGGAAGGTCTAACACAGATGGGAAATATACAGTAAATGGCAGAACCCTTAAGAGTATTGATAGGCAGAGGGATCTGGGTGTGTAGGTACACAGATCACTGAAAGTGGCAGTGCAGGTGGAGAAGGTAGTCAAGAAGACATATGGTGTGCTTGCCTTCACTGGCCAGGGCATTGAGTTAAAAATTGCAATGTCACGTTGCAGCTTAATAGAACCTTAGTTAGGCCGTGCTTGGAATACCATGTTCAATTCTGATTGCCACATCACCAGAAGGATATGGAGACTTTGGAGAGGGTGCAAAAAAGATTTATCAGGATGTTGCCTGGCATGGACGGCATTAGCTATGAGGAGAGGTTGGAGAAACTTGGTTTGTTCTCACTGGAACGACAGAGGTTGAGGGGCGACCTGATAGAAGTCTACAAGATTATGAGAGGCATGGACAGAGTAAATAGTCAGAAGTCTTTTCTCAGGGTAGAAGAGTCAATTACCAGGGGGCACAGGTTTAAGGAGCGAGCGACAAGGTTTAAAGGAAATGTACAAATCAAGTTTTTTACAAAGAGGATAGTGTGTGCCTGGAACTTGCTGCCTTTTGAGGGGCAAATACGTGAATATGATGAAAATAGAGGGATATGGTCCCCAGAAGAGTAAGGGATTTTAGTTTAGTTAGGCAGCATGGTCAGTGCAGGCTTGGAGGGCCAAAGGCCCTGTTCCTGTGCTGTAATTTTCTTTGTTCTTTTGTATGTTCATCTGTGCTGGGTGAAAGGCCAGTCTGGGCGTTTGGAGGGGACGTGGAGGTGTTGATGGATTTTAGGGGTGGGCCAGATGAGGGTGGGCATGGGAATCATAGGTTGTCATGCAAAATGAACAGGACTTGCAGGCTGTCACTGCAGTCCAGAAATCCTAAGTGTGGGCAGTCAGGGAGCGAAGGCATGTGAACAATTACGGTAATGGGATGCAGGGTAATCCGGGTGGGGGGCACGGATTCAAGGGTGACAGATGGAGGGTGAAGATAACACAGGGCTTGCGGGGATGGGATCAATGGGGTGGTGTGGGTTTCAGGAGGGTAGAAGGTGCAGGATTTAGTTTGAAAGCTTACCATTCTTGTGTGAAGGCACAGAATGTTTGAAATGCTGATTGGGAGGAGGGGCATTGGATGGGCAGAGCTGAAGGTCAGCTCATCTGGATAACCAGAGGGGAGAAGATAATGAACTGCTCTGACAAGGGAAGGGTCTTCCTAATGGGATGAAAGAGTACAGTGTACATGGGTAGCTTCTTGCATGTGCCATACAGGGGCCTTGGCAGAGATGATGCCACCGAGGCGAGAGTGACTGGGCTGATGGGGGGTGCAGGTAAATATGGAGATGGCTCTGCAGGTGAGAATTTATCATCCTTGGTCTCTGCAGACTGGGGCCGAGGCTGAGTTCCGGTGCAGGGGCTGGGACAAGTGACTGCACGGACAGCCTCCTACATTCCACAGCAGCACCTCACGCTTGGGCTTTGAGCTGCCGAGATGAAACGCGCTGCCTCACTGAAGGGGCTGGGGGAGGCCAGCGTCACTACAGCCGCAAATCTGGTCATATGCCTCCCCTGATAGCTCACAACTTGCCGTTCATATTGTTTGAGAAGGCAAACTTTGGACATGCTTCATCCCATCTTTGACATCTAGTGCCTATTTTGCTCTGTCTTCAACAGCATGAAGATGGAAGATGGCACTTCTAATGCTGGTGCATGCTGTTAATTCAATGTTTAACAAGTGAGCTCCTGAGTCCCTGAAGCCTGTTCACCATATGCAAGGTACAAGTGGTAGGTCTGAGACAATACTGCCCGGATGAATGTAGCTCCAACAGCACTGAGGGAGCTGGAAACCATATAGTGCAATGCATACCATTTTATTGGCATCCCATCCAGAAAGGTGCACTGCCGCTAGTCCCCAAGGTTACTTTGACACGCTCCAGATCTGTGAGCTCCAGTCGCTAGAAGGACAAGGGCATGGCATTAGAACCTTCTTAATGAACGCACATGATTCAGTGTGTTTCCCCACTATGCTCTGCAGAGGGAGTCCCTCTAAGTTACTGCTCCTGCCATGGGATTTAGGCCCAGAGAGAGAAATCCTGATCTGAGCCATGGGTGGCATGGTGGCCGAGTGGTTAACACTGTTGCTTCACAAGGAGCCGGGTTCGATTCCTGAATTGGGTAACTGTCTGTATGGAATTTGCATATTCTCCCCGTGTCCACATGGGTTTCTTCCAGATGCTCCGGTTTCCTCTCACACTTCAAAGATATGCAGGTTAGGTGGATAGGTTATGCTACGTTGCTCCTCAGAGTCTAAAGGTGTGTAGTTAGGGGGATTAGTGGGGTAAATGCATGGGATTAAGAGAACGGGTGGGGGTGGGCCTGGGTAAGATGTTCTGTTGGAGAGTCAGTGCCGACTTAATGGGGCTGAATGGCCTCCTTCTGCACTGTAGGGATTCTATGTTTCTACGATCTGCCTGCCCTGCACACTTCTAGGTCAAACTCCTAATGTCGGTGTTAATGCCCTTACCAGGGTTGTGCTTGATGCGGACTACATTGGAATTGTGTGCACACAGCATTACTGGCATTGTGGTGGCTACCTGCAACACTAAAAGTATGGTCATTGCGGAGTCAAATTTTATGGTCACTTAATACTTCTAACTGAAACAAGCCTAATGAAGTGAGAATTTATGGAAGTGTTCAGTAATTCTCATTGGTAAAAAGGATTACCTCACAGGTTATTGTGTTCACTTCTAGTTTATAAATCAAGAAGGGAGATTCTCAAAGCTCTGGAGAATTGGGAGACATCCATAAAAATGATATAAGACATAAGAGCCAAAATAATCTAGAGTAGGGAAGTTAGAAAAGATACAAATGGTACAAAAGCATTAGGTTCAACAGCACTTTTGGTGTAATATTTCAAAGAATAACTGGGTTTAATAATGGTTTTGATCGTAAAATGGGGCAGAAGCTGTTTCTGCTGGTATACCTTCGCAAAATCCATTTTGTCTCTTCTTGAACTCTTGTACTTTTTGTCTCTTTCTATGATCTGCCCACTGTGCCTCAGCTAAAAATAACCAAATCTTTATATTCTCAATGCAAAATGATAATTTCAATGTAAGGAGCTTGCAGTATGATAATGCAGGTTACAGGAGAGCAGGGGAATTAATCAGTTTGGCATTACAGTAAGGCAGCAGCAAAATTGTTCTTTTGGTATTGCATATATCGGCAAATGATTTTTCCAATTGTCTGGGCACAATGAATAGCACACACATTTCTTTGTGAGCTCCTGCATAAACTTTCTCAATTTCCTCAATTCTTCCGCCTCCTTGCATACACAAATTGTGTTTAACAACACACAGTGGATCTTACACATCAGTGCGAGTTGTGCAAGACATTGTTTTGATACATCCATGCTTCAAAATTTGGCTTTCTGTGGTTTCTTCGAGGAATACATCATGTTCAATGGTGATTTGTGGGTCAGAAAACTCATTTCCTGTTCCCATTGATAATAATCTCTTTAAAAGTAGCCTAAACAGAAGCAGAGAAACCCTACATCAAAGCACATATCTTTTCAAAAGGAGTCATTGAGAGGACCAATGAGACCATGAAGGGTTTGAGAGAGTTTGGTACTGAGAGACAAAGGCCCTGGGGCACACACGCCTTCTCCATCTGGGTGCACGGTGGTAAGTTCTTGTCTCTTTCTCTCTCTGAGGGGAAGGGGCTCTTGGCCAGAGGTCGAGAAGCCTTGTCTCTCTCACCTAGCCACTGTTACACTGAGCCCATGGCTAGAGCGATGGAATGCAGGTCTGAGTGCATTAATCGCATACTCGATCTGGCTCTCCATGGCAATCACCACCTTCATCGATGAAACCATGCACTCAAATGCCTGATTCTTGCCAGAACTCATAACTTGTCTGGGCTCCACTATATCCTGTGCAAAGCTGCACATAATCTCTTGTATCTCCCCCATATTTTCTTGTAACCTCTAGTCCTGCTATCCTTTCTAAGCAGGAAGATACTGGAGATGAGGGGGTTGGACTAAATAGACTGGGTCTGTACTCGTTGGAGTTTAGAAGGCTGAGGGGGGATCTTATAGAGACGTATAAGATAATGAAAGGGATGGATAGGGTAGAGGTAGAGAGCTTTTTCCTGCTTAGAAAGGATAGCAGGATTGGAGGGCACAGCCTCAAGATAAGGGGGAGGGGGGGCAGTGTAGATCGGAGTTGAGGAGGAACTTCTTCACTCAAAGGGTGGTGAATCTCTGGAATTCTCTGCCCGTTGAAGTGGTGGAGGCTACCTCGCTAAATATATTTAAGTCACGGGTAGATAGGTTTTTGACAGACAAGGGAATTAAGGGTTATGGGGAGAAAGCGGGAAAGTGGAACTGATCCACTTCAGATCAGCCATGATCTTATTGAATGGCGGGGCAGGCTCGAAGGGCTAGATGGCCTACTCCTGCTCCTATTTCTTATGCTGTTATGTTCTCTGCCTCACTTTCAGCAACCAGAGGACCATCTTCAGTAGAGCTCAGCAGGACCCTGATCCTAAGCATTCTCTGATCATCTGGGGACCCAGCCATCACATCCTTCCTTGGCCATTGGGAGGTGTCTGTGATGTGCTTACCAAATTGTGCTCCTGAATTTACACACCATCCTCCCCATGGACTGTGTAGATGTGACTGTGTTGGAGGGGGGGTGGTTATGAGTCATGTGATGATGCATCCTCATGGCACTGGTTTCTCAATTCCCCAGGTGTGGAGTCCTCCCATGTGTGGCCTGGTCCTTGACAAAAAAAATCACATTAGGCATTAATACAGTTTGAGCACTTCACGTTTCATTGCATCCATCCAGTGTGCTCATTTTCCACCAGCATGCTTATCTTCAGTGACTGGTGTTGAGGACACCTAGGTCTTGTTGTACATTCCCTTCTCTCAATCAATAGCTGTTCAGATAATAATCTGCCTACCTGCTTTGCATGACAACACAATTTCTCCCCTCCTCTGCCACCTCCATCTAGGCCACCTTGGTCTGGTGGGAGAATTTTCCTTCGTCATTTCCATGAAGAACACCTCCTGTCTTTACCTGATGGCCTGGCGGAGAACACGCAGAAAGGCATCACTGAGCCTTTGGGTTGACCTACAGTGATAGTCAGATATGGGGGTGGACGGTGTGGTTTGAATGTGCCTCAGAAGAATAATGCTGTCTGTGCAATGCCTGTCTGCTGTCTGCGCTGTGTGACTCTGCTCTGTGTGCTGTGTGACTCTGCTCTGTGTGCTGTGTGACTCTGCTCTGTGTGCTGTGTGACTCTGCTCTGTGTGCTGTGTGGCTCAGCTCTCTGTGCTGTGTCCGTCAGCTCTCTGTGCTGCGTATCTGCTGTCTGTGCTGCGTATCTGCTGTCTGTGCTGCGTATCTGCTGTCTGTGCTGCGTATCTGCTCTCTGTGCTGCGTATCTGCTCTCTGTGCTGTGTGAGTCTGCTGTCTGTGCTGTGTCTGACAACTCTCTGGGCTGTGTCAACTCTCTGAGCTGTTTGTGTCTGTTGTCTGTGCTGTGTGAGTCTGCTCTTTGCGCTGTGTCTGTCAACGCTCTGTGCTGTGTGAGTCTGCTCTGTGTGCTGTGTGAGTCTGCTCTGTGTGCTGTGTGAGTCTGCTCTGTGTGCTGTGTGAGTCTGCTCTCTGTGCTGTGTGTGTCTGCTCTCTGTTGCTGTGTGTGTCTGCTCTCTGTTGCTGTGTGAGTCTGCTCTCTGTGCTGTGTGAGTCTGCTCTCTGTGCTGTGTGTGTCTGCTCTCTGTGCTATGTGTGCCTGCTCTCTGTGCTGTGTGAGTCTGCACTCTGTGCTGTGTGAGTCTGCACTCTGTGCTGTGTGAGTCTGCACTCTGTGCTGTGTGAGTCTGTCTCTGTGTGCTGTGTGAGTCTGCTCTGTGTGCTGTGTGTGCCTGCTGTCTGTTGCTGTGTGACCCTGCTCTCTGTTGCTGTGTGACCCTGCTCTCTGTTGCTGTGTGACCCTGCTCTCTGTTGCTGTGTGACCCTGCACTCTGTGTGCTGTGTGACTCTGCACTCTGTGCTGTGTGAGTCTGCTCTGTGTGCTGTGTGTGTCTGCTCTCTGGGCTGTGTCAGCCTGTTCTCTGTGGCGTGGGAATACTGATGGGTTATCTGATGTGTAAGCCTCATGCTTATGGCACTAATTGCCCCTTAGCACCGTCAGCTTCCCACAGTTTCAGAGACAAGTTTGGATTCAGCTTTCTGTGTTAGGGCTATCAGCTTGATGGCTTGGGAATAATTGACAAGGGGGTGGCATCTCTCCTGGCTTCCCAACACCTGCCAGTCCAGCTCCTTCAGTCCCCCACCCCATCCAATGAAAGGATGATATGGATGATATTCGCAGGCCACCTGCTGAGTGAGATGGTGTTGATGCATGGCATGTGTGAGCATTACGTGTGAGCAGGGATGATTTGCGAGGAAAAGAGTACCAGGGGAGATGAGGAAACGTGGGAGGAGGTGTGGGTGGTAGGACCCAGCTGGGTGACAGCATGTGGGGTCCAGGTGGCATGGGGAGGGGTGACTGAAAGGGAGAATGGTGAGAAAAGACAAGAAACACTTACCCTGGCAGAACAGAAGTGGTCATTCATTGTTTTTATGGCATTGAACCCTTGTCCTCCTGTGGAGGGTGCTGGTACTTAGTAATGGGGCCAGCTGTCTCCCAGACAAGGTTTGTGACCTTACTGAAAGGTTTTCTGTCAGCCTGAGGGTAGATAGTTGCCTATGTCTCCTCCTCCATCCTATATTCCTGTTGAAGATCGCTGTGTGAATTGTGGAGCTGGCTTGGCTTCTTTGTGAGCAATTGCTGTGGAGCCATTTAAATGCACATGATTCAAGTGCCCAGTGACCCCCCCCCCCCGGCCCTCCCCCGCTGCCCTGGGACAGGTGATTCAGTTGCTTTGCATCGTACGTGCTACGTTTCTCAAGTGGGTAAAATGATTCTTTATGGTCCGGATCGTGCCATTGGGCCTGACGGGATTGACTCCGGTTTTCACTCCAAAACCAACAGCCAAATTCTGGGAAAATCTCACCCTTTTTCTCTCTCCTTCTTTGACTGGCACAAATATGACGGGCTGAATAGCCACAACTTTTCTAAGCTTCTAGGTTCCATATGTACATGTCTCATTTAATCATCAAACATATTTTGTTTTGCTGTTATTTAATGTTTATGAGTCATATGACAAATGATAATGCCATACTGATTGAAGTCTTCATTGTTAAATAATGCTGATGATTCATTCAGCATATTTAAGTTGAAAGACCTGTCACAGGTTTTCAGACAGATTATATAGCCTGAATAATTCATAATGGTGTGCAACACAGCAGATTTCTTTATTGTTTATCAATTTAAAAAATGAATTTTGAACAAAACACATATTAACCTGCAGAATAATTGATGTAAGAAATTCTGTTTAGTGACAGTCCATAAATGATGACAGATGCAGCAACAACACTACAGATCAGTATTTTCTTGAACTAAATATCATTGAATGCCCATTAAGAATGAATACTAGCCCAGACACATACAGAGTACAAGTGTCATGCTTTGAGTGACAAAATGTAAGGAAACAAAGAGACAATAAGACAAATTTAAATTAATTCAAGTGTTGTTACATAAACTGACACTTCTTTCTCCTAATTTTAAGAACCAATAATTATATTTAAATTCGAAGTTTTGGGCCTGAGTTTTAAATCTTTTTGTTGCACAAGCCTGTATTTACTAATCTTTAATACAATTCATCTTCAGCAGAATAAATCTCCACATTTGATGCATCTCCTGTCTCTGCCATCAGGTATGTTTTAAGAAACTTACCTTTCTGGCAGGGACTTCCAGCAGTCCCTATAATGACCACTCGTTAGGCCAATGTAAACCATATTTTCCTGAATGTAGGACGGCACGGAGGAAGAGCGATTAGCACTGCTGCCTCACAGTGGCAGAGACCTAGGTTCAATTCTGGCCTTGGTTCACTCTCTGTTTGGAGTTTGCACGTTCTCCCCGTGTTTGTGTGGGTTTCCTTCAGGTGTTCCGGTTTCCTCCCACACTCAAAAGATGTGCAGGTTAGGGTGATTGGCCATGCTGAATTGTCTCTCAGTGTTGGGGGATTAGCAGGGTAAATATCTGGAGTTACGGGGAAAGGGCCTAGGTGGGATTGTTGTCAGTGCTCGATGGGCTGAATGGCCTCCTTCTGCACTGTAGCAATTCTCTGTAATTAACCTCAGAATGCCTGTGGTTAGGGTACTCAAATTTTGCAAAGGGAGATTCTCAGATCTTAGGCTTATTACTTGTCTCAGCAGAGGGGCCACTATAAGATTCAATGTTACAATCCCAGCTGATGTTACCACTGGACAAATCAAATCCATGGGTGGAACCTTGCTTGATAGATCCTAACCTTTACTTTTGTTTAGATTTTTGGAAGTCAGCTATTGGCCTGAGTCACAGAAGTCAACTGATGAACATTTCACAAAAAAGTTAAACATCTATCAAACAAGGAAAGTTGAACTATAATACACTATTCTATCAGTCCCATCTTTACAGATTTGTTCGCATAATAAAGTTACAAAATCGATCTTATATTCTATTGTTATCAGTAAGTATGCAATCCATGTAAACCAATAGATGAAATGTGGCCAGTCAGCTCACACTCTGAAACCGAGAAACTAATGCCATCCAAGCAACCTCTGTGGATTTCTCATCAATTCCCCAAGATCCCTCCTTTCACATGAGGGTTTCCAATGCCTTGGAATCTTCTCTCAAATAATGCTTTCTCTTGGATGTCACACCAAGGATCTTCCTCTGGATTTCAACCTTTCCTTCTGGTATTCCCCTATTCTGGAGCACCATGTGCATTCAAGCTTTCATGCAATATCTCAGATTTTCAGCTGTCAACAGAACACAATGCTTCACAGATGTGGAGAAAGGAATTATCACCTTCTAGTTACCTTAGATCTTTGGCTCCAATATTGTCCCAGGTCTGCACCTTACTGCCTTATCATTTAACTTGGAGTTTCACTGCTCCTCACTATCAGCTTAATTCAACATGACCTGCTGGGCTGGAGGGTGTAGGATGGAGTTGGATCCATTGCCCTGATAAGCAGTAGGGATGCAGATGTGTGTCCAGCATGGGGAACATATCTTAGATGACTACTGTGTCTCCAAATCCGCTGGAGTAGCTGTGCAGCATTGGAGAGAGATTGTAAGTGACACAGTCCAGTGCCAGTGTCCAGAAAGTTTTCAGCAGTGGAAACTAGCTAAGCCTGCTTTCTCCCCCCCACTTTTGGAATGGTGTGTCTCCTGGTTTGAGAAGCCAACTCTACGAAAAACCTCCCAGTGAACGAAAATCTTAAAATAATTGCAACATCTTCTAAATCTGACCAGATCCAAGACACCAGCAAACCCAAAACAATTGCGACATTTAAAACCTATACCTCAAAAACAATAAAGGATAATTAGCTTACTTTGTGTGTTTATCCTAATGACTGCATGTGAGCCAAATGCCTGCTGTCACGTTTTGAACTTTCTCTCGTGTTTAATGGTTAATGAGTTTGTTTCTTCTTTAACTCAAGCAACCTTATTTTATTGGCTCCTTATTGTTCCCAGCCGAAGTAGTTAAATACATTCTGATTCAGAGAAGGTTTCCCCCATCAAAAAGAAACTAAAACCTTTGTTGTGACCAACTGAGGGGGTTGAATAGAGAGGAGGCAGTTCACCCCTTCTCACATAGTCATAACACTATGCCCCTCCAAGGCCACAGGCCCTACCGTCTAGTTCCCGTGGGAGTCAGCTACAAGGATCTATTTATCCTGGTGGGCATTCTGCAGTACTTCTTTAAATTTTCTGCACTTTGCTCACTTTTCCAGAGACGTCTGAGAAACTTACGACTTTTCCACATAGTTGTTAGTGTCACAAGGTAGTTCTGTCACTGGTACTGATGAAAATTGCTCTGTTTCACCAAAGCTGTTGTTTTAAATGTCCCACCTGAGACCGGAACTATGCATGCTTCAAACACATCCCAGCCCCGTTATCACCCTCCCCTCTCACACATTTCTCTGTTGGATATGGGGCAAGTTTTCCAGATCTTGGGTCCACTATAGAGTCTCCATGACTCAGTGCGAATCCAGGCCTGTATCCTGTCCACATATTCAATGCTTCATATTGTGCCTGAAAATCGCTGCCATGCTATTGAATTTCACTGCCATGGTATTTTTGAGGCAGCAGATCTGAGGTTAGAAATTACTGCAAACTATGTTGCCAAGTGAATTCTTAATGCACTTGTACCAAATTTAGTCAGGAGAATTTGATGCCAGTATATTGAGCAACCCTGTTGCTACATTGTCAATGATAATCTTTTATCTTTAATTTTGAGCTATTAAATTATTAATCTCTAACAAGAGTAGAACCAATTATGCTCCTATTATCATTTATTAATGCATTATATTTTAAATAATGACAATTAGCCTTGACAGCACAAAAATCTCCTTTGCCAAGTCTGGGATTCTTCATCCACTTTACTGATGGGAGGACTGGAGCATGTACTGCATTCAGATGTATTATTTAGCAGCACTTTATTTGGAAGAGATTGGTTTCCAAAACAGCTTATCGTTCGATTCTGGGATTTGGAAGCAGAAAAATGGAATATAAAATGTGAGGTGAAAATCTTCCTTCATGACCCATGCAATGGCAATTAATGAGCTGTAGAGATTGAAATCAAATCTAGAACACAAGGGAATTTCATACCACGTCTTAGTCCAGCTAACATGCCCAAACAATATTTTAACTATATTTCTTATATAGTTGTAACATAATGGTTGCATTTCGTGAACCTAAAACATAATTGATTTTTATAGCTTCAAAGATCAGTGCTCATGTTTTCTGAGATTTATATGTTTCCGTAGTTTGGTCTTTGTTCTCAGTTACATGCTCTTAATCATAGAACCATAGAATCATAAAATCCTTACAGTATAGAAGGAGCCCATTCAGCCCATTGAGCCTGCACCGACAGCAATCTCACCCAGGCCCTTTCCCCATAACCCCACATATTTACTCTGCTAATCCCACTGACATTAAGGGGCCAGTTAGCCTAACCAATCAACCTAACCCGCACATCTTTGGATTCTGGGAAGAAACCAGAGTACCTGGAGGAAACCCACCAGACACAAGGAAAAAGTGCAAACTTCACATAGACAGTCACCCAAGACTGGAATTGAACGCAGGTCCCTGGCACTGTGAGACAGCAGTGTTAACCATGATTAGTTTTCAAATGTATACTGATGTTGGATACCTCTATTTCACCATCATTACTCTCAACCCTCCACTATTCCTAAATTGTCAAATTGCTTGCCTAACTTATATTGCTGGGTAAGCAGAAACTTCCTCCACTTGTATATCAGAATGGCAAAGGCCACCAGGCTGGATTATCAGCCCTGAGCCACATTGATCAGGATTCAGGAAATTATCCAGCTTGCCGCACTCATCTCAGGAAAAGATGGTCCCAAATGTACAATTTCCATTCCGGGAGAGTGGATGTGAGATGGAGTTGGACTTGCTGCCAGCAGACACAGACCAGATTGGCCACAGAGGCTGCAGGGTGCCGGGGTGTGTTGTTTAAAAGGCTCACTTTGCTTCTCTGGCACTATTGGACCCAGTTATTTTGTTAAATATTGAGTCCCCTAACTGTCACCCCCCACAACCCATCACAGTCCTACTCATTCCTCATGCCCCATCCATGCAATTCATGCCCCCACCCGTGGCCTGTTATAGCCTACATAGCAAATTATGACATTACGTTTAAAAAAATTAAGTTTGAAAGTGAGTAATGTAGTTCAATCCAAAACTAAGGTAATGGCATCATAATACATAAAAACACCCAGCAGAAAAAGTGATCCAGCCATTCTTAACAAGAGAAATTAAAGACTGTATTAGATCAAAGGGGGAGACAAGTTGCCAAAAATAGTCATAAGCCCGAGGACCAGGAACATTTTAGAATTCAGCAAAGCAGAACCAAGAAACTGAGAAAAAAAGGGAAAATAATCTGTGAAAGTAAACCAGAGAGTAACATAAATGTGGACTGTAACTTATACAGGTATGTAAAAGGAGAAGATTAGATGTGGGCTTGGATTGAGGATTGGCTGACTAATAGAAAGCAGAGGTTTGGGATAAATGGGTCCTTCTCCAGTTGGTGATTTGTAACTAGTGGGGTCCCGCAGGGTTCAGTTCTTGGACCATAACTATTTACAATCTACATCAATGATTGACAAGCAGGGACAGAGTGTAACATGGTGAAATTTGTCGACGACATGAAAGTAAGTGGGAAAGCAAGCTATGAAGAAGAGATAAAAAGTTTACAAATGGATATTGACAGGTTAGGGGAATGGGCTAGAATCTGGTAGATAGGGTTTAATGTGGATAAATGTGATGTTACCCACATTAGCAAAGGGCAAATTGTTATTTAAATGGGGAACAGATTCAAAAGCATTAATGCATGAGTCTCAGAAAGTGGGTATGCAGGTGCAGAATGTTATAAGGAAGCTCAATAGAATCTTTACATTTATTGCAAAAGGTCCCAAGTATATAACTAGAGAAGTTTTGTTATAATTGTATAGGCTATTGGTGAGACCACACTTGGGGCCCAGTTTTACCATCAACTTGTTTCCGTTTTCAGGCATGAAAACTTGGTAAAGTTGGGCATAAGGCAAGTAGTATGATTCGCACCCACCTCCGCGCCGGTTCTCCCTTTACCAAGGGCTGAAAATGGTTGCCTTCGGCACTGTGCCTGAAATGGGTGCAACGTCAATTTAAATGCATTTTCATTATCCTCCCACCCTACCTCCTCGCATGAACTGGATGATTGCCAGTTGCAGAGCATACAGTGATCTCTCCCAATTGCTGTTGCAGAGAGACAGTGGTCCCCCAATTGAACAGTTTCCTCCCTCAGGCCATGTCTACTCAGCAGTGCCAGTGTACCAGATTGGCAGTGCCCAAGGGCATTTCCCCCCCCCCCCCCCCCATGCCCTAACTTCCTGGTGGGACCTCAATGACTTTTGGTTCTACTGGTGAGGCCATTATGACAGTTGATGGGCACCGCACGTGATCCTTGCTGGAGAGAACCTTCACTGGCATAAGAACATAAGAAATAGGAGCAGGAGTAGGCCATCTAGCCCTTCGAGCCTGCCCCGCCATTCAATAAGATCATGGCTGATCTGAAGTGACCCAGTTCCACTTTCCCGCTTTCTCCCCATAACCCTTAATTCCCTTGCCTATCAGAAACCTATCTACCCGTGACTTAAATTATTCAGCGAGGTAGCCTCCACCACTGCAACGGGCAGAGAATTCCAGAGATTCACCACCCTTTGAGTGAAGAAGTTCCTCCTCAACTCCGTTCTAAACTGTCCCCCCCCCTTATCTTGACGCTGTGCCCTCTAGTCCTGCTGTCCTTTCTGAGCGGGAAGAATCTCTCTACCTCTACCCTATCCATCCCTTTCATTATCTTATAAATCTCTATAAGATCCCCCCTCATCCTTCTAAACTCCAACGAGTACAGACCCAGTCTATTTAGTCTCTCTTCATAGTCTAACCCCCTCATCTCTGGTATCAGCCTAGTGAACTTCCTCTGCACTCCCTCCAAGGCCAAAATATCCTTGCACAAGTGTGGTGACCAAAACTACACACAGTACTCCAGCTGTGGCCTCACCAATGCCCTGTAGAGTTGCAGCAAAACCTCCCTGCTTTTATATTCTATCCCCCTCGCTATAAAGGCCAGCATCCCATTCGCCTTCTTGATCACCTGCTGCACCTGCAGGCTGGGTTTTTGCGATTCATGCACAAGGACTCCCAGGTCCCTCTGCACCATAGCATGCTGCAGCTTTTCGCCCTTTAAATAGTAATCCCTCCTACTATTATTCCTGCCAAAGTGGATAACCACTTTGGCGAAGCCACAGAGTTAAGTGAGTCCAGACAATAGCCATCCCAGGCTCACTTATAATATTTAAACGCTATTTTGCCAGTTGAGCTGTAGACTTGAAGAACCGAATGGCTTTTTCCTGCTGTTATTTCTTATAGTCCTATAACCACTGAATAGCAATACCATCCCAAAGAGCACTGTCTGCAATTATGACAAGGATTTCAGTTTCTCAGATGATGTGGTAGAGTTGCAGGGAGAGTAGAGGTCCAGAGGACCAGTTCTGTGGAGCCCACAGAACTATACCCCAGAGAAAGGAATTGCACACAGTCTGGAGTGAAGTGCCAGAGTTGATCATCAGGACCCAGCTCCTGACACCATCAGTCCCAGTACATTTTAATGACTTCACCAGGATAAACATAACCAAGCGGAGGCATCAAACCATCATGTAGTGACGAACTTTCACATTATCTAGTAGGAAATTCATAAAACTGGAAGAAGGCACAAGAGACCCCAGCACCCATCTCATGGGTGCACTTTATATCTTACCATTGCACCGTCCCGTATCACATTTTTTTCAAAGCTTGATTGAGAATATACAGCTGCTTTGTAGCACCTAATAGGATGCTCATGAAGAGAGGTTTGCAGACACCTGGGTTAAACAGGATGTGAATTTGTCTAAACCATTTATAAACCTTCCTGTTCTTTTCGATGGAGAAACATGTATGCAATCAGATGCAATAGATTGCCATGAGTAGGGGAAGGGCTGACATTAATGACTTCTATAGGCATGAAGGAAAAGCTCCGTACTTCAGACAGTCATATCAGATCTGCAAGATGTTGAAACTCAAAGAGAGCTGTCAGGGTCAGGTTGGTGGTGAAGTGAAGTGCCCACACAAATGTGAGTTTTTGCTGTCAGTGTACATTCTGATGGCTTGAAAAACCACTTGCTATTGCTCAATCACTTCTGACAGCTCGTCAGACTGCACCTTCCTTAGGTGAATGCCATTTATGTCCCTGGCAGGTGCTGATTACTTACACACAGAAGAATATGACAATTAACCTACAACTTTCAGACACAGCCTCCCACCACCAGATTCAGCCATCCTGTCATGACACCTCACTTACTCGCACACCAGACATAATGCACCCACTCAAGTGAGGATTGTTACTGAGTTAGAAGGAATGAGCTGGAGGATCTTGGACGGAATGATGAAAAAAACACTCTTTCCCAGAGGGGGTGGAAAAGATTATCATTCTCCTCAGGCTGAACCAGACTATTTTCAGTCTATTGTTCACAGATTGCATTTAGGCACAATGAGCTAGAGAAGAATTTGAAAGAATTATGAATTTTTAAATTCACAAATCATACAAACACTTGAGGATTCATAATTTATAACAAATTGATAGATTGGCAATTGATTTAGATAATCTGAGTGAATAGAATCATTTGAGTTAGGTGTCATTTAATAGAAAGGTTTCCACTGGTCTGTGTTTGTGCAGTACATTGACAGCAGGGGTTGGAAAGAAGGCACACTGCTTTTTGTTTTCTTGCCAAGTTGTGTTGATGTTACAAAGGCATATGCCTTACTATGGATCCATGTGGACGAGGGCAGAGTTTATTTATTTACATCCCTGCATTATTTGTAGTTTAATTCAGAAATGCTATATCATCACTAAACAGGCATTTCAAATAGGCTCACTCCCAAACTCAAATCCAGGCCTCCAGCACTGTCATTCTGACAGGTGTGCATTGCTGGGAACCGCCATTAATTTGTTGCATTTAGTTTGAAACACTGATTCGCATTTAAAAATGGTTCCATCTCCCCAGTTTCAAGGTCTTGCTTCAACTTTCACCCGGTGGTCTTTGTTAATGTTCTGTGGAGCAGATATCCTTCAGCTGTGAGGAGCTAGGCTTCACAGCCTCCAGCTTTGGTGTTCTTCAGAGTCACCTACAGGGAAAAAAAAATCTGTACACCGGGCTTGATATAAAAGTTCAGACGGCATGTGAGAAAAAGCAATAAGAGAAATGAAAAATAGGGACAGCTAACATAAAAGATAATCCAAAAGTCTTATATAGGCAGTCTCTTCTAAATAGTAAAAGAATGGTAAATAAAGAATTGGGTCTAATTAAGAACAAAAAGGAAATTTACACATGGGGATAGAGAGCGTTGCTAAGGTATTTATAAGAGTAAATAGGATTGGTGAGCTGCAGCTTCAGGTAGTCACATAGAAATATGATGCAGTGATGGTAACAATGAACTGAATCAACAAAAGGGAAGCAATTACGTTAAATATTTCAGGATGCATTGTTCAGGAAAGAGAGGAAAGAAGGAAAGGAGGAGAGGGGCAGTTTTGATTGAATATTGTAGTGCTGGAGAGAGGGAGCAAGAAGAAGAGATAATGTCCCAGATGGGTCAAGGATAGAATCTATTTAACTTGAGCTAAGAAGTAAAAAAGGTCCATCCAATACATTAGTTGGTCTAGTCCACAGGCCAACAGCTAGTGAGGAAGACGTAGCAGATCAAATTTGCAAGGAAATAATGTAGTAGTGCAGTAATTATAGAGTAGTTAGAATGGGGGACTTCAATTAACCAAACATATACTACAATAATGGTAGTGAAAGGGCAGAGAAGGGCAAGTGTACGTGGAGTATGTCCAGGAGAATTTTCTACATCAGTATGTTTCCAGTCCAGTGAACAAAGAGCTTGTAGAGGAGAACATGCCCCTGTTTACATCAATAGGGATGAAGTAGAAAGGGTCGAGAGCTTCAAGTTTTTAGTGTCCAGATCACCAACAACCTGTCCTGGTCTCCCCATGCCGACATTATAGTTAAAAAAGCCCACCAGTACCTCTACTTTCTCAGAAGAATAAGGAAATTTGGCATGTCAGCTCTGACTCTCACCAACTTTTACAGGTGCACCATAGAAAGCATTCTTTCTGGTTGTATCGCAGCTTGGTATGGTTCCTGTTCTGCCCAAGACAGTAAGAAAAGACAAAAGGTTGTAATGTAGCTCAATCCATCACCCAAACCAGCCTCCTATCCATTGACTCTGCCTACACTTCCTGCTGCCTCGGCAAAGCATAATTAAGGACCCCACCCATCCCGAACATTCTCTCTTTCTTCCACTTTCTTTCATCAGGAGAAAGATACAAAAGTCTAAAACTTACATACCAACCAACTCAAGAACAGCTTCTTCCCTGCTGCCGTCAGACTTTTGAATGGACCAATCTTGCATTAAATTGATCTTTCTCTGCACCCTAGCTATGACTCTAACACAACATTCTGCACCCTCTCATTTCCTTCTCTATGAATGAAATGTTTTGTCCGTATAGTGTGCAAGAAACAATATTTTTCACTGTATGCTAATACAAGTGACAATAATAGATCAAATCAAATCAAAATCAAATCAAAGGGGCATTTCTGGACTGAGTTCTTGGGAATCAAGTGGACCATGTGGATAAAATGTCAATAGGGGAACAATAAGATGACAATGATCTATGTATCATGAGGTCTAGGCTGGCTATGAAAAAGTAGAAGAATTTACAGTAAGAATAATTAACTGTGGGAGAGTCAACTTCAGTGGGGCCCAGATAAATTGGAGTCAAAGCTGTAACTGAAGAATGAGGAACATTTACAGAAGAGATAGTTTGGGTACAGTCAAGGTATGTTTCCATTAAGGGGAAGGGTAGGGTGAACAAATCCAGAACACCCTGGATACCAAAAAGAGATAGAAATTAAGATGAGGCAGAAAAAGTGTATTAATGGTTGATGTCAGATGGCTAATTGAGAAGCAGGCTGAATATAAAAAGTTCTGAGAGGAATTGTAAAAGCAAAATCAGAGTAGCAAAGCCAAGAGAATGAAAGTAGACTGACAGCTCACATAAAAGAGAATCAGTGTGTGAATAGCAAATTGGTGGTAAGTGGATGTGTGGGGCAAATTAGGAATCAGAGAGGAGATTTACATGCAGACAGGGGCATGGGTAAGGTATTAAATGAATAATTTGCAGCTGTCTTTACCAAGAAGAAGATGCTGCCAAATTCATAGTGAAAGACAAGGTAGCTAAGAGATTGGATGAGCTAAAACTGATTTAAGAAAGGAGATATTAGAAAGGTTGGCTCTACTTAAAGTTGATAAGTCACCAGGAAAAGACACGATACATTTTAGGATGCTGAAAGAGACAAGGGAGAAAATTACCGAGGTACTGGCCATAGTCCTTTATTCATCCTTAGGTACAACATGGTTCCAGAGGACTGGGGAATTGTAAGTTACATCTTCGGTCAAAAAAAAGGATCTAAGAATAAGTCCTGCAACTACAGGCCAGTCAGTTTAACCTCAAGTAGTGAGAAAGCCTTTCAAAATGACAATCCAAGACAAAAGTAACAGACAAATGTAGATTAATTAAGGAAAGACAGATTTTTATTAGAAGAAAATGCTGTTGAACAAACTTTGCTGAGTTTTGGGTGTGATAACAGTGAGTGTTGATGGACTTAATGCCATAAAAGTAGTCCAGAATTTTTTTGGCTGTTCACATCAGTGGGATTATCTGGTCCCACTCTGTGAACAGATTAAGCTGAATGTCAAATTCTCCAACCTCACTTGCAGCGGTGACTGGGTGTGAATGGCCAGAAAATTTATGTAGTAAAAAGTCTGACAACACCAGGTTTTAGTCCAACCGATTTATTTGATAGTAAACTCACAAGCAATGCCGGCACATCCACATCAGAAAATTTATGCCGTAGTGTACATGAACTTCCAAAAGGTTGTCAGCAAGTTAAAGTCCATGGATTAAGAATGACAGTCACGGCATGAATACAAAGTTGGCTAAATGACAAGAAATGAAGCACATTGGAGAAGGGGTGATTTTTGGACTGGAGGAAGGAATATATGGTGTTCTCCATGCTTGGTATTACAGCCACTGTTTTTCTTGGTCCATAGTGACACAGTATGGGGCGGCATGGTAGCACAGTGGTTAGCACTGCTGCTTCACAGCTCCAGGGTCCTGGGTTCGATTCCTGGCTCAGGTCACTGTCTGTGTGGAGTTTGCACATTCTCCTCGTGTCTGCGTACGTTTCCTCCGGGTGCTCTGGTTTCCTCCCACAGTCCAAACATGTGTGGCTTAGGTTGATTGGCCATGCTAAGAAATTGCCCCTTTGTGTCTAGGGATGCGTAGGTTAGAGGGATTAGTGGGTATAGTATGTAGGGATATGGGGGTAGGGCCTGGGTGGGATTGTGTTCAGTGCAGACTCGATGGACTGAAGGGCCTCTTTCTGCACTGTAAGGTTCTGTGATAGCAGAGCAGGCTCAAAGGGCTGAATGGCCTCCTCCTGCTCCTATTTTCTCCTTCTATGTTTATAATCTAGACTATAGTGCACAGGGCACAAATTTATAACTTGCAGATGAAACAAAACTTGGAAGCATTGTGAACCATGAGGAGGATAGTGATAGGCTTGAAGATGATATGAACAGTCTGATGGAATGGATAGATGCATGGCATATAAAATTTAAGAGAGCAGTGTGGCATGGCTAAAGTATTAAACTAATAATTTGCATCTATCTTTACCAAGAAGAAGACACTGACAAATGCATCATGAAGGAGGAGGTAGTTATGATACTGGATGAGATAAAATTGATTTTTAAGAAAAGGAGGTACCGAAAGTTGATAAGTCTTCAGGAGAAGGTAAGGTTTTTCTTTGAAAGAACAAGGAAATGCAGTAAGAAGTAATGAACACAATTCTAATGGGAGTGCAGGAGGGGAGAGATCTGGAAGTATATGTACACACACCCATTTATAGTAATAAGACAAGTTTAGAAAGTGGTTAATAATGCATATGGGACCCTGAGCTTTATGCTTAGAAGCATTGGATACAAATGCATGGAAGTTAAGGTGAATATTTATTAGCAACTGGTTCAATATCAGCTAGAGTATTGTGCCCAATTCTGAACAGCAGGAAGAAAATGAAGGCTTCAGAAAGGGTGCAGAAAAGATTTAAGAGAATTATTCCAGGAATGGGGCAATACAGTTACGTGGATAGATTGGAGAAGCTGATCTGTCTTCCTCAGAGAAGAGAATGTTGAGAGGAGATTTCATAGAGGTATTCGAGTCATGAGGGGTCTGGCCAAAGTTAGAAGGGAAAACTGTTCCCATTGGCAGAAGGGTGAGGAATCACAGGACAGCAATTAAAGGTGATTTGCAAAAGTACCAATGGCAACAGGAAAAAACCTTTTTACACAGTAAGAGGTTCGGATCTGGAATAAACTGCTTGGGAGTGTGATGGAGGAAGATTTAATTGTGGAATTGATAAGCACCTGAGGATAAACATATTGCAGGAATAAGGGGAAAAGGCATTAAAATGGGACTTGTTGAACCGGTCTTGCAATGAACTAGCTCACACATGACAGGCCAACTGGACTCCTGTGCCAAAATCATCCTAAGAATCTGCGGACGGGGTTTTCTGGCTCCATCTGCTGCTGGGATCATTTGATTCCATCGAAAGTCAATGAACTTTTGGCTGAGCCGCCGAATCTCCCACAGCGGGCCCCACCATGAGAGGATTGGAAAATCCCGGCTTGTGAGTCTATTTTGTCAACTTGTTTCTGCAGCAATCAGTAATGGGCTGATCTCAGTAAATTCACCTGTGTAGTTGAACAAAAATGGATGAATAAAAAGAGACACTTGAACAACACTTAACTGCCACCAGTGCCTAATTGTACATGACTGAGACATATACAGGTACTAAATAAAGATAATAAAACATGGCAGAAACACAACACAGATTATCCGCATGGAAGGTCAAATGTCCACTTTCATACTGAAAACTTTAAGCGCCTTTCCCCTCTGCAAGGCAAGCACATGCCTATTTATTTATATAAACGGTGGTTCATACGTAGCACACATTTAGTGACTCATGTAGCTGCAATGAGTACCGAAAACATTGTGGTTTAAATTTTCCATGCCAGCAGAGAGGAAACTCATCTAATGCCAGCATGCATCTAAAAATTGTCAGCCATGCTGAGAGTGCATGAAGTTCTTGAGCCACAAATCCAAACAATGTGGGGATATTTATTTAATCTAGGGACAGATGGAGAAGCTTTCACTTCACTGTCTCTGAGTGAATGTTTTAGGGCTTTTTTTTTCAATTCACTTAAAGGCACATTCCTATAAGGATGGAGGATAAGTATGGCAAGTTTTGGGAACCTTGGATAATGAGAGAAATTGTGAGCCTAGTCAAAGAGAAAAAGAAGCATTTGCCAAAGATAGGAGGCTGAGAACACACAAAGCAACTGTGGAATACAGGGAAAGCAGAATGAAACTTAAGCAAGGAATAAGAAGAGCTAAAAGGGGTCATGAAAAAGCATTGGTCAGTAGGATTAAGGAAAATCCCAAGGCTTTTTATACATATATTAAGAGCAAGAGAGTAGCCAGGGAGAGGCTTGGCCCACTCAAGGACAAGGGAGGGAATCTATGTGTGGAGCCAGAGGAAATGGGCGAGGTACTAATTGCGTCAATATTCACCAAAGAGAAGGACTTGGTGGATAATGAGTCTGGGAAAGAATGTGTGGATAGTTTGAGTCATGTTAAGATCAAAAAGGAGGAGGTATTGGTGTTTTTGATAAACATTAAGAGAGACAAGTCTCCAGGGCGCAGAATATGGAAATTGATGGGGCTTTGAGAGAAATCTTTGTACCCTCACTGGTTACAGGGAAGGTACCAGAAGATTGGGCAATAGCCAATGTTGTTCCTTTGTTTAAGAAGGATAGCATGAATAATTTAAGTAATTACAGGCCAGTGAGCCTTACATCAGTGATAGAGAATTTATTGGAGAGGATTCTTTGAGACAGGATTTATTCCCATTGGAAATAAGTGACGTATTAGTGAGAGGCAATATGGTTTTGTGAAGGGGAGGTCGTGTCTCATGAACTTGATCAATTTTTTCGAGCAAGTGATGAAGATGATTGATGAGGGTAGGGCAGTGGATGTTGTCCACATGGACTGCAGTGAGGCCTTTGACAAGGTCCCTCATGGCAAACTGGTGCAGAAGGTGAAGTCATATGGGATCAGAGGGGAGCTGGCAAGGCGGATACAAAACTGGCTCGGTCAAAGAAGACAGAAGGTGTCAGTGGAAGGGTGTGTTTCTGAATAGAGGGCTATGACAAGTGTTGTTCCTCAGGGTTCAGTGCTGGGACCCTTGCTGTTTGTAATATATATAACTGATTTGGAGGAAAATGTAACTGGTTTGATAAATAAGTTTGCGGATGATACAAATGTTTGTGGAATTTCTGATAGCGATGAGGGCTATCAGAGGACACAGCAGGATATAGATCAGTTGGAGACTTGAGCGGAGAGATGGCAGATGGAGTTTAATCCAGACAAATTTGAGATAATGCATTTTGGAAGGTCTAATACAGATAGGAAATATACATTAAATGCAGAACTCTTTAGAGTATTGATAGGCAAAGGGATCTGAGTGTACAGATGCACAGGTCACTGAAAGTGGCAATGCAGGTGGAGAAGGTAGTCAAAAAGACATCTGGCATGCTTACCTTCATCGACTGGGGCATTGTATTTTAAAATTGGCAAGTCATGTTGCAGCTTTATAGAACTTTAAATAGGCTGCACTTGGAATATAGTGTTCAATTCTGGTCACCACACTACCAGAAGGATGTGGAGGCTTTGGAGAGGGTACAAAAAAGATTTACCAGGATGTTGCCTGGTATGGAGGGATTAGCTATGGGGAGAGGTTGGAGAAACTTGGTTTGTTCTCACTGGAGTGACGGAGATTGAGGGGAGACCTGATAGAAGTCCAAAAAATTATGAGAGGCATGGACAGAGTGGATAGTGAGAAGCTTTATCCCAGGGTGGAAGAGTCAATTACTAGGGGGTGTAGGTTTAAGGTGTGAGAGGCAAGATTTAAAGGGGATGTATGAGGCAGATTCTTTACACAAAGAGTAGTGGGTGCTGGGGGAGGTATTGGAAGCAGATATGATAGTGACTTTTAAGGGGCGTCTTGACAAGTACAGGAATAGGATGGGAGTAGAGCTATATGGTCCCCAGAAGCGGAGGGGGGTTTACTTAAGTCGGACAGAATGGTCGGTGCAGCTTTGGAGGGCTGAAAGGCCTGTTCCTGTGCTGTAATTTTCTTTGTTTTTTTGTTCAAATGCTTTCACATCTTGCTCCAATGCTAAGCAACTGTCGCTCCGCTCACAACCTACTCCTGCTCTCTGTTTTATCAGGGAGAAAAATATAGAAGATCAACTAATAACAATGTTCAATTAATTTTGGTGTACATCATTGAAAAATGTTACTGTAATTCATTACTCATTCAAAAAACTGCATCCAGAATTCAGCGCAATATTAGATGGTGTTGAGGCAGAATTATTAGTTTAATGTTATAATTAGTAAGTTATTAATATAATTATCTGAAATTAAAGTTGCATAATTATATAAGAGCACTGAGGAAGTCTGACATCTCAAATGAGCGGCACTGAGCTGTAAAAGGCACACAGATTTTTCAGGCATTAATACCAACTATCACTGGAGTAATGAGAATTTCATGGTTAAGTGAGCAGTCTCTCTTAATAACACACTACTACCTAGCTCTATCATTTCATTAAAGCAGTAATTAAAGGTCCCTCACATTATATTTATTCAGCGTTAATTAGTCAACATGTTGTACCATTTGTTCATCACCAATTTCTTTCCACAATGAGCCATTTGCATTTGTGTGTGAAAACAGCATGAGTGAAGTAATATTGTCTGCGGGAAATAGTGGATTGTGCAATATATTTTCTTTGGCTTGTGCTCCTGACTGAGTAACAGTAGTCAGCTGAATGACTGCCAAAGGATACAATTTGTGAGGCCAAATATAACAGCACACCATAGACAAGCAGAGAAATTTTAACATGGAAACAGAGAATTTGGCCCAAATATCTCTGTGGGTGCTTACTCACCAGGTGAGCAAACAGTGTTAATCACATTCACTGCTCTACCCAGATTAATGTTGAATGTTGACGTAGTTTCCATCTCAAGTACTAGACTTGGAAATTTAATCCACAGCCTCACACCTCCGCAGAAACATATTTCTTTTTCTCTCTGTTCTAAATCTCTTACATTTAATCCTGTATCTATGGGTCCTCATTCCAAATCTCTCCAGTATTTGGAACAGTATGCTGCTATTTACTTTGTCCCGTCCTTTAATAATTTTAGTTACATTTATTATATCGTCCCTGTGTTGTTCTAAACAAATATGGTCTAAATGTTCATTTGGAATTTAGTTTTCCTGTGCCAGGCAGCAACCAATCTAATCCAAATTTTGAGTGGTGTTCCCTGGGGTTCTATACTCACTCCCTAGCTTTTCATGCGTGCATTAATGATTTGATTAAAATTTAGAGGGTATGATTAAGAAGGTTGATAATGATAAAGAAAGCAGGAATATATTAATGAACTGGTCAAGTGGACAAGGAACTGTCAAATGGACCTCGATTGAGAGAAATATAAGCTAATGCATTTGAGGAGCATAAAAACAGGCCAAGGAATACATAACAAATGGTAGGGTTTAAGAAGTGTAGTGGGATAATAGGACCTTGGAGTGCATGTGGTTAATTTTTAAATGTCTTCCGAAATGGCCTAACAAACCACTCAGTTACATGAAACCACTAGAGAAAATTCAAAAAAGGCCGATTACAACCAGGCACCAATTTAGACATTGATAGCTCTGTTGACCCTGCAAAGCCCTCCCTCTGGGTACTTATGCCAAAATTTGAAGAGCTGTCTCACAGACAAGGTGGCATGATCGCACAATGGTTAGCACTACTGCTTCACAGCATCAGGGACCCGAGTTTGATTCTTGGCTTGGGTCACTGTCTGTCTGGAGTCTCCCCGTGTCTATGTGGGTTTCCTCCAAATGCTCTGGTTTCCTCCCACATTCTGAAAGACATGCTGGTTAGGTGCATTGACCTGAACAGGTGCTGGACTGTGGCAACTAGGGGAATTTCACAGTAATTTAGTTGCAGTGTTAATGTAAGCCTTACTTGTGACTAATAAATACACTTTAAAGACTAGTCAAGGAACAGTCTTTCATAATCATACTTATGGATTCATGCCTTAAAATGTCCCAGACAGCAGCATCACTATCCCTGGGTTTGCAATGTTCCATCTGCCAGACAGACCTAATCACAATAGCTACACAGTGGTACACAGTTGGTAGGGAGTTGCCCTGGGAATTCACAGGTAAAAGTTGCCATAGTCCTAAATGGTCAAAGGCTGCTCCCCCCTTTGATGGGGAAGAGCTGACTGGTGATCATTTAACCTGAAGGTCATCACACCTCAGTTGAGGAGCAAGGTTAAGAGGGCGGGACCTTCATGAATAACCTCATCTGGTCCAGGAATTCAACCTATGCTGTTGGTGTTGCTCTGCATCTCAAATCAGCCATCTGATTTTCATAGTAACTTCTTTGTGGTGTGAATGTGACTTGTGACTAATAAATAAACTTTATCTAGCCAACCAAGCTAACCAACCAGGCCAGTTTAGGTCAGTGGGGGTTGGTTTAGCATAGTTGGCTGGACAGCTGCTTCGTGATGCAGAGGGACAGCAGGATCGATTCCTGTACCGACTAAGGTTATGCATGAAGGTCCTTCTCAATCTTGCCCTTTGCCTGAGGTGTGGTGATCCTCAGGTTAAATCACCACCATCAAAGGGGGCAGCAGCCTGGAAATCCATAACATTGATTCTGGACACCATGAAGGGTCATGACATCAACCATGGGCACAGAAACCCCTGATTATCACCTGCCATCACCCTCAACTGATGAATCAGTATTCCTTCATGTTGAACACCACTTGGATGGAGCACGAGGGGGTGGTAAGGGCACAGAATGTACTCTGACTTGGGGGACACCAAAGTCCATCAACAAGAGTAGCTTGGTAGCATAGTGATTAAGTTCTGAAAAAATTCTGTCAGGTTGACCTGCAAATGAGAGCAGCAAAAAGAGGGAAAAACTATTAGATTTTATTCTCACCCATCTACCTGTCACAAATGCATCTGTGTACGGCAGTATAGTAGTACTATGCGTCGTTTGTGTATGCTTAAAACTGGACCAGCAGACGGGCACCACAACAGCTCAGTGACTATCACTGTTAGCTGTGCAGATACATGGATTTGGGCCAGTGTCTGTGGGAGTTTGCGCATTCTCCCTATGGTTGTGTGGGTTTCCTCCGGATGCTCCGGTTTCTTCCCACACCCCAAAGATGTGTTCTTAGGCTGATTGGTGTAACAAATTGTCCCTAAATTATTCTCCTCTTAATCTGGTTTCCAATGGGGGTACCATAAGCATAGACTTGGGTGAAGGGTGGAGGAGGAAAAACACATTGTTAAGATGGTGGCTCGGGCTTGTTGGGCCGAAGGGCCTGTTTCCCATGCTGTGTTGTTCTTTGTTCTTTGTATTAATAGTACTGACAGAATCACAGATTCACAGAATCACAGAATTGTTATGGTGCAGAGGGAGGTCATTTGGCCCGGTCTGCACCGGCTCTCCAAGTAAGCATCATGGCTTAATGCCATTCCCCTGCCTTTTCTCCATACCTCTGCATTTTGTTCCTATTCAAGTAATCATCTAATGTCCTCTTGAATGCCATGATTGAACATGTCTCTACTTCCAGGCAGTGCACTCCAGGCCCAAACCACTCATGTGAAAAAGTTTTTTTTCACATCACATTTGACTCTTGCACAGTCTTTGTGAAGACAAAGTCCTATTTTTGCAATTAAGGATACTTCCCATCATGTTGTGAGGCATTACCACTGTATCAAATGGGATAGATTCAGAACAGACCTAAGAGCTCAAAACTGGGCATTTATATGGCATTGTGGGCCATCAGCAGCAACAGAATTATATTCAAACACAGCCTGTAACCTCATGGCCCAGCATAACCCCTCACTCTACAGTCAGTCAGGTTCAATGAAGAGTTCAGGAGGGCATGCCGGAAGGAGCACCAAGCATATCTAAAAAGGAGTGTCAACCTGGTCAAGCTACAACACAAGACTACTTACATGCCAGACAGCAGAAGCAGCATAGAAAGAACTAAGTAATTCCATAATCAGAAGAGCAGTTCAGAGCTCTGCAGTCCGGCCCCATTCAGTCATGAGTGGTAGCAGACAATTAGTCAATGAATCGGAGGAGTCTCCACAAATATCCCCATCTTCATAGATAGGGAAGCTCAGAACATCAGTGAAAAAGACAAGGCATTTCTAATCACCTTCAGCCAGAAGTGCCAAATGGATGATTCATCTTGCTTCGTCCTGAGGTCCTCAGCATCACTGATACCATTCTTTAGCCAATTCACTTCACCTCAGATGTTATCAAGAAATGACAGAAGTCACTGGACATGGCAAAGGCTAAGAACTGAAAATGTGTGCTCTAGAATTACCCACACTCCAAGGCAAGCTGTACCAAAACAGCTACAACACTGGTATCTACCCGACAATGTGGAAAATTGCCCAGGCATGCCCTGTTCACAAAATACAGGACATATTCTTTCCAGCCAATTACTGTCCCATCAGCATCTTCTTGATCATCAACATGGAAGGTGTTGTTGATTGTGCCATCAAACAACATTTACCCAGTTGTTACCTTCACACTAATGCTCAGTTTAAGTTCTGCAGGGACCACTCTGATTTGGAACTCATTCCTAGACAAAAGAGCTGAATTCAAGACATGAGGTGAGGTTAATTGCCCTTGACATCAATACAACATTTCACTGAATGTGGCATGTAGGAGCCCTGGCAAAATTGAAGTCAATGGGAATCAGGTAGAAATCTCTCCATTAGTTAGAGTCATACTCACCATAAAAGAAGATGGTTGTGGTTCTTAGAAGTCAATTATTTCAGTCCCAGGATATTGCTACAGGAGTGTATCAGGATAATGTTCAAGGCCTAACCACCTTTAGCTGCTTCATCGATGAACTTCCTTCCATCTTAAGGTCAGAATTGGGGATGTTTGCTTATTGCTCAATGTTCAGTACCATTCACAACTCCTCAGGTACTGAAACAGTCCATGCCAATATGCAGCAAAAACCTGTACAACCCTGTGGTCATGTTTGGGGTACTGTTATAAAAGTAGAAAACTGGCAACCCATAAAGGAAGGGGTCTATTCATTTTTTTTTACTGCTGACTTAATGTTTGTACTACATGCTCTGCTAACCCATTTTATGCTAGGTGGTAAGGTGCTGACCTCACATGGCAAATGCCATTGACAACTTGAGAACTTTTTGGAATTCTTCCACTGGGAATGATGTGCCATCGTCTGATATCACCACTTCTGGAATGCCGTGGATCACAAATATTTTCCTTAACTTGTCAATGGTGGCCGTGGCTGTTGTGGACTTCATCAACTGCACAATTAACCACTTGGAGTGTTCATCTACTATTACAAAAAACACAAGACCCATAAATGGCCCAGCAAAATCTATATGTAGTCTGATCTGATCACTCCCCATGGATGCAAATTCCTGAATTATGGTAAGGCTTGTTGAGCTTTGCAACTAGGGCATTGACTAACCATCCTTTCTATTTCCTTGTCAATGCCCGGCCATCACACATAAGTCCTGGCTAGGGCCTTTATTCTACTTTTGACCTGGATGAGACTGATGCAATTCTTGGAACAGGAGTCATCTTCTCTTGGGTTGCACCACCAGTGCACCCCCCACCCCCTCCATCTCCCCCCACACAGTAACATCCTCTTCATAGGTTACTTCTGACCTTCTACTTGGAAGAGTTTTAACAGCTCTGACTTCTTATACCACCACCCTTGCATGATCATCTTCTTTTACTTTCGCCAATGCAAAGTTGCTTTCTGTGCATAATTTTATGTGTTTTGGTGAGAATGGCAAGATATCTGCAAAAGCCAGTGTGAAAGGCAACTGGCTAATTGCATTTTTATGTGATATTCACATGACAGGATGATGCTGAAATGTATAACTGTAGGCTGCTAACAAAAAAAAGTCCATCTCTGCATCCTTGCAAGGACAATTGGTGGCATTAGCTTATCTTCTCTGAATAGACCTAACAATTACTTCTGGTCTGGAACTGCCACAAAATGCTGATCATAAATATTCTGATGGAACTTTTTGACTGCATACGTGACAGCCAAGCTTTCCTCTTCTATTTGGGAGTATTTCAAACTCTGCATTAGACAATGCTCTTGAAGTGAAGGCAATGGGGTTTTCTGCAACACAGGCACCCAGTGGGGAAAAACAGCTCCCACTCCACACAGTGAAGCATTGCAGGTTACTACTGAAGACTTGTTTGGGTCAAATGCACCAACAAGGTAGATGACTGCAGAGCCTGTTTAACTTTTTTGTCAAGGTTTCCTTTCGTTCTACTCCCCATTTCCACCTTTGGTGTATGTGGGATTAAGACGTTGGAAACATTCTTTTAAAAATCTGCCTTAATAGTTTACCATCCGCTGAAATGATTTCAGCTTGGATACATCTTTTGACTGTGGGACTATCTTGATGGTTTTTACTTTTTCTTCCAAAGGATGTACTTCTTTTGAATCAACCCTGAATCCTAGGTAGGTAACTTCTTCAGATTGAAATGTAGATTTCTCCCATTTCAGCTGAACCTCTACTTCCTTAAATCACCTCATTCTTCTTCTAAATGGCACTGTATTCTGTGAGTGGGTGAGGGGGGGGGGGGGGGTGCGAGATCAGTGATTATTACAATGTCCAGATAAACCATTACATTGGGGATGCTTTGCAAGAGACTCTCCACCGTATGCTGGAAAATGGCACAGACTCATGAGACTCCAAAAGGCAACCTTGTATACTTATAGAAACCTTTGTGTTTGTTGATTGTCACCAGCTTTTGTGAGTCCTCGTCCAACTCTAGCTGCTGATAGGCATGACTGAGTTCCGATTTAGTATACTTTAAACTTCCTGCTGTTTAGCATAAACATGTTCAATTCTGGTTATGAGGTACTGTTATGGTGTTGTTACATTGGTTTTCTTGATGTATTTAAAACTGTTATTCCCCTCAAGTAGCCAGACAAAGTCATGGAGTGGTTCCAAGATAAATTTGTTAAAAGAAGACGATAGCTACAGGATTCTGAATGAAGTCATTCAGAGCATTCAGAGTGAAAAATTCAGAAATACATGAGCAATTATAGTCTCAACTTTGATTACAAGTAATTAGCATATACCAGTAAAATAATAAGAATTATCTCTATCCAATTATAGTTATTAAATAAGTTTTTAAAACCAATCACAATCACCTTACACTTGCTTAATTATAATATCCAGTCAGTTTGAGATTTTTAATTGCCTCAATTGAGCATTGTTTTCAACTATCTTTTAAATATTCCAGCTATGTCTGGATGTTAAAACATGAATCAACTTTCTTGTCCAAAAGTCCTTTTCCCAGCATGGTATCTTTCTCCCTTTCTAATCTAAAGGTCAGGTGGCTGGAACTAGCTGCTTACTGTCCTGTAGTTAAACAGTAAGTAGACTTTTGTGATTTGTCTCTGTTAACCCTTTCACTGGATGCAGTTATTAATATGACTACAATTTTCTCCATAATTACTAGATGAGTATTAATCCCCTTCAGGTACCTGTTCATCTGTGTTGCACTATTGACAGTTAATTTGTTAACCCTGCAAATTCTTACTGTATGATACAGCTTCAAAATGGGTGCAGTTCTTTTGGATAATTGTAGGGGCTTTATAATATCTAAATCTTCCAGCTTTTTGAACTCAATTTTCACCACCTAATGAAGGGCATAAGATACTCAGCAGACCCCAAAAAATGTAGGTGTCGCTTCCTGATCCAGATAGATTTTAGCTTTAGCTCCGTTTATACACCTTAATTTGATGCGGAGACACTGGCGTTGGACTGGGATGAGCACAGTAAGAAGTCTGACAACACCAGGTTAAAGTCCATAGGTTTATTTGGTGTCACAATCTTTCAGAGCATCGCTCCTTTATCAGGTGAGTCACTTGATAATGGAGCAGTGCTCCAAAAGCTTGTGATACCAAATAAACCTGTTGGATCTTAACCTGGTGTTGTGAAACTTCTTAATATGCACATCCCAATTTGCCTCAGAAGACCTCTGAACATTTATACAGTAGCTCCTGAAAACCTCGATACCTCAAGTTTAATATTTCCAATCATTTAGCCGTATTTGCTTCAAGCAACAAGATCTGTGACCCTTGGTTGCTAAGACCAGCAGCTTTGTTGTCTGGTTCTGATACACCACAGTTACTGTTGCTGCATTGAAAGTCTGCAGTGTCTTTCCAGTGTATGTGGACAAAATGATGCCTGACTCACTTAATCTTAATGATCAGAGTCCTTTTCAAAGATAACAAAATGCCTTTTCCCTTATGACTGTGGCTGCCGCCCCTGTATTGACTTCCATTTTGAGTGCTTTGCCATTTACAAGAGAAGTTATCTCTATTGGGAGCACTTTGCTTAGCTGGACCTGGTTTGAGGTGAATGACTTGGATCTTTTGCTGAGCTCCAAATTGTTTAAGGGAGTTATGCTCATAGTCGCTATCTTTTTTTTGCACTGACTGTACTGGTTGCTTCGTTCTGCACCATGCTTTTAAATAGCCTTTACCATTACACATGAAACACTCATAGTTCTTGCATCAACAGACTTCTTGTGAATGTTTTTTCCCATATCGAAAACAAACTTCAGCACTCACTGTTGCACTTCTTTTATTGGGCACTGTTGTGTCCGCTCCTGGGCTATTTTGCACCACAGCTGTTTCCCACCACAAATGATTTATCTTGTTTAGCATGCCTTGCAAACCTTATAAATCTGTTATGCCCTGCTCTGCACATTTGGTCACCTGGGTCAGCTCCACAACTTTTTTGGAAGTAATTTTATTTTCCACCAGTCACTTTTTTTTTGTATTATTAAGAACATAAGAAATAGGAGCAGGAGTAGGCCATCTAGCCCTTCGAGCCTGCCCCGCCATTCAATAAGATCATGGCTGATCTGTCGTGGCTCAGTTCCACATTCCCGCCCTCTCCCCATAACCCTTAATCCCCTCGCTTATCAAAAACCCATCAACCCGCATCTTAAAAATATTTAGCGAGGTAGCCTCCACCACTTCAACGGGCAGAGAATTCCAGAGATTCACCACCCTTTGAGTGAAGAAATTCCTCCTCAACTCCGTTCTAAACAGCCCCCCCTTTAACTTGAGGCTGTGCCCCCTAGTCCTACTGTCCTTTCTGAGCAGGAAGAGTCTCTCCACTTCTATCCTATCCATCCCATTCATCATCTTATATGTCTCAATGAGATCTCCCCTCATTCTTCTAAACTCTAACGAGTACAAGCCTAGTTTATTCAGCCTCTCCTCATAGCTCAATCCCCTCAACTCCGGTATCAGCCTAGTAAACCTCCTCTGCACTCCCTCCAAGGCCAAAATATCCTTGCGTAAGTGTGGCGACCAAAACTGCACACAGTACTCCAGCTGCGGCTGTTTATATTACAAATCATTCTGCCCTTTAATATTTCTGCTAATGCTGGTCTGAATTTTCAGTGCTCTGCGAGTCCTTTAAGTCTTGACATGAAACTTGAGACTGTCTCCTTTGGTTCACGGATTGCTTTAGGAAATTTGTATCATAATAATTGACGGTTGGGGGTGGGGGGGGGCGTTAAAATGATTTTTTTTTACCAGATCCACAATCTGGTTAAAAGACTTTGGGAGCGATCTCACCGGCCATTCATGGCACATTCCCGCTGCAGCAAGATTGGAGAATTTGATGCCCAGCAAAATTTCCATTCACTGCAACGGGCTGGGAAATTCCCACCGGCGTGAACAGTCATAACATTCTGGCCATGGTGTCTAGAAAGTTTGGCAATGTTAATGTTCTCACTAATCTATAAGTCAGTGGGCCACAGACTGTAAGCAAAATAACCTTTTAGTTTTACTTCAGCGGTTATTTCATTTGATTCAAAAAATAACAGTGTATTGTTCCCAGTTGTCTACTTTGTGGTCAAATGGCTCTATTTTTTCAAACACCTGTATTGCTTCTTCTTACTTCTTCTTACTCTCTATGCTAAAGTCTCCTCCTCCTCCAGTTAGATACTGTGATCCCTGACAACTGAGGTGTTTTGCTTCATTGTAAATGCATATGTCAAAGGTGACTTGATGTGGCTTGAATCATCAAAAGGTTATATTGCCAAATAAAGAATAATACATATACAACAGGGTGAGACTAAATTACAATGCTCTACTTGACTCCGTGGCTCCAACTGCGACTCCCACCTAAACCCGTCGTATGCATCCTCCTGCTGATTGGCTCAGCTTCTGGCTGGGTCGATCCAGAGGGTCCTCACTGATCATGTGACCCTCGGGGAAAGCCCCACCTTAAAGAGTCATGCTACTGCATGCTGGATCTGATAAGTGATGTTCCCCAGGGAACTGGGCACTTAACTTTTCACCACATATATTGTTGACTTGGATAAAGCAATAGAGAGAAGCATAACAAGTTTTCTTTAAAATCAACAAAAAATAAAATTTGACAGCATACATAATATGCAGCCAATCTGCTGCTGTCAATTATCCACTATTACCGAAAGAGAAAATAAATTTTCACATGTATTGTTTTATATTTTAATATCTAACTGGCATTTTTAACTGCATTACATCACTGAGAATTTCAAGTAGTGCCATTGTAATAAATCTTGATGTCTGTTAATTAAATATTAATTATTAAGGTTAAGGATACACAGGTGAAGGGCTTTGAAAAAATACCTTGAGCAATATAAAGAGAGGCTTCTCCTGGAATTTCATTTTGATTTAATTAGCTAGGATTCTTTTTGATGTTTTATTTTAGTTACAGTAGCCCACCAGGGGCTGTCACACGTGTTATTTTTGTTTAATTTATTGATTATTATTTTTATTTAAAAAAAGTGTATGAAGAGAGATTTTTGGGATACAGGATGTTGGTTAAGAAAAAAGGTATTTAGTAAATGTTGGTATCTAATTCCCCACTTCACTCTTCATCTTCAGAATGAGCTAACAGTGTCTTCTGAATGTAATTTGGTTATATGTTTCTGCAAATGACTAATAAATACTCTATGCCCTGTCACCATTCTCAATGCATTCCAGCATTAGTTTATCATGGCATAAATGAATGATTTTACAGTTGACTTAGTATAAGCATGCAACAAGGAAATCAACCTGCGTCTTTAGTTAACACTTATTTATGTCTTTATCATCAGAAGTATCTTGCAGCAAAGATCTAACTTAATGGCAGTCATGAAGCATCGTTCCATCAATTTATAATGATCAACATTGGTACAGATGGATGATTACATGAAAAGGAACCATTAATTGGAATAGACACCATGACATTATCCAGCATAAGATACATTTCGAAGATTTCATTTGCAGATTTCTAATTGCAGAAAAGTAAGCATCATATTCCATTCTTTTTTCCCAAATGGCAGTATTTATATTTGTTAACTGTTATTTTTATCTTATTTTTGTCTTGGATACATAATTAAAGACAAATTGGAAAATTAAGAAGTAGGAATATTATAGTTAACTATAACCAAAAGCGATTTCCATTCTGATTTCATAAATAGTCCCCATTGAATGCCCTATGTAGAATAACTTACAAATGTGTTTCTCAGTTGGCAATTAATTATTTTAGAATCAATATTTAGAGAAGAGATAATCAAAACTTTATTTCTGATGGTTTAAAGCACGAGCTCAATTGTTGAAAACTGACTCGTGTAACTAATCTATCTAATATCATGAGGAAGGCAGTTGTGTACTGGTATTGTCACTGGACTAGTAATCCAGAGACCCAGGTTAAAAATTGGGAACCAGGTTCAAATCTCACCCTCTCTCTCTCTGTCCAGGGAACCTACATCAGCTTTGGCTGAAGTTGTTTTTATTTTATTCAGTTGTGAAATTTGGGTGCCGCTGGCTGGGGTGAGTATTTATTGCCTATCCCTAAATGCCCTTAAACTGCGTAGCATTTCAGAGGATAAATAAGACACTTCTAAGGATCTGTATTCAGATGTAGACCAGACCAGGTAAGGATGACAGATTTCCTTCCCTGGAGGGCAATAGTAATCGAGAAGAATTTTTACGACAATCGGTGATGGTTTCATGGTCGTCATGAGACTCTTAATTCCAAATTTTTATTGGATTCAAATTTCACCAACTGCCATGGTGCAATTTGAACCTGGGTCCCCCGAGCTTTACCCCAGGTCATTGCATTACTAGTCCAATGACAATACAACTGTGCCACCACCAATTGTATGAGACTCTTGAAAGAAAGAACAGTGAAATACTTGGATGGCCATGTGTAGTAAGGAGAGATGGGGGAAGAGAGGAAGCAAAGCCTTGGATTTGTGGAATGCAAATCTTGAGTAACAAATGTGCAGTCGTTCTTCAAAGAAATTCTATAGAACTATAAAAAACCTATAGGATGGCTTGTCTTTTTATTTTTATAGTCTGCACCAATGATTTCTTTCTACATGGAGAGCTACTGCTTTGAAGGCTGCTATTGTAAAGCTCAGGACAATAGTTGCAATGGTTCATTTGTCTATATTGAGTAAAGCCTGTTTAAAGATTTGGGGTTTTCACAATGTTCAAGACTGCTGTACTTTATGAACATTGTCTAAAACAGGACAACCTGTGAAATTTTTCCACAATTAATAAATATAACTTGAACTTCAGTCAGGATAGAGTGCTACATGACTCTTTATATTATGTACAGTAATATTATTGTCTCATTTTAGACCAGAGTGCATGTAATAGGCTGTCAATAAACAGATTTCAATGAAGAATTGGAACAAATGTTTAATTAAACCAGTGCCCGAGGAGTTTAAATAGAGAAATGCTCCATTAAGCCCATATGCTTTTTCCTCATTCTTATTGCTTTCCATGTTAACTCATCCATTATGTTCTGCCAGTGTGATGCCATTTGATGTAGTTTTCTCCATTCTACACGACAGTACTATTAACATGATCTATCTCTGTCAGAGGAACAACATCCTTAACAGTGGATGAATTCGCTTTTGCAATCTGCTTTAACTATTGAGCATCTAGACTTAATTCATTTTTCAATGGCATAACTTTCTACTGAGTCTATCTTATCACTAACGTAATCATTATTTTCCCACTATATCCTGATGGTTTGATATCTCATTATCTGCAATGTCCCTCTCTGCCCAAATGAAGGAATGAGTTATCTAACTAAATATACAGATGTCCTATTAGAAGAGGCTCAATGTGAAACTCCATTGTTGGATAAACTGGCAGTTCTGTAAAAATTTTACAGAGTGACTGAGCAGATAGCTAGCTCAAATCCCAGCCTCAACTATCCTGGCTATACTAAGTAATACAAATTTAAACAGTTTCAATGGAGCATTACTGCCACTACCACCATTGTTAAACATGGGTTACATGTTGGGTGACTATCAACATTGATTGGGACCTCCATTGGTTAAAGCTCAAAGCGGAGGGATCTCTGAGTCTGCTGACTTGCCATGGGCTTCCTCACTGGGTGGAAATAAACTGGAGCCGCATGAGGAGGCTCTTAAATGGCCATTAGTTGCTTTGTACTGTAGTCAGATCCTCTAGGCCACATTCCAGGAATTAACCACTCGCTTTAATTTCCTTCTCTTTGCTTCATCTGCAAGAAATGTTTGCAGCCCTAGATGGTGGAAAAGACATAAAAGTAGGGATTGCAGATTCTGTATGGAGTGGATGTTGAGAACAAGGCATCTTAAGCAAAGACAAACTGATAGTGCACATCCCTTTTTATTAACCAGTCATAGTGTCACTGCAACTTAACACCACCTTCACTTGCCATTCACTTGCAGGTTCTGCTAATCTACCTTTTTACTTTGGGGATGAGCAATCATGATATTGTGGAATTCTTCATTAATATGGAGGCTTGCAAAGTTGACAATAGGGTCTTGAATCTTAATAAAGAAAAGTACGATGGCATGAGACATAAAAATGATGCATTGGGAAACATTACTTAAAGGAATGACAGTGGATAGTGTCAGGATTCTAGATCAGAAACCCCAAGATATGTTGTGAAGTCAGATGAGACCCAACAAATTTTGATTTTTGTGTTAGTGTGAGGGAATGATGTTTTACTCCAGGCGTGATTCTACTGACAAACTGGGAAGCTTTTATCAAAGCAGATTTTATTTAACAACACAATTTAACTCTAACAAATGAATTAGCTTAACATTTAACAATTGAACAATACATAAATGTGACAAGATATAATTTTTAATTGCTAACCTATTGCTATGAATTCCAATTCAAGTAACATTCCTCTTATAGACTTAAATTCACTCTTCAAAATTAGTTAGCATTCATGACTATCTTAAGTTAACAGCCCTGGAGCTTTCAGAACACTTCTACAGAGAGAGAAAGAATGCGGGAGGGATCTGCTTTCTTTTAGCAGCCCAAGAAGCAACTGTTTATAGTTTAAAAATGAAACTGAAACTCCTTCTTTCCTGCGAGCTTAGCTCTTCCCATTAACCACATCACCCTATCTCTGTCAATCAACCTAATCAAAACCAGGAAAACCTAAGTAATCAGAAATGCATTAGTCCTGCTTAAACGAACACTCCAGCCGGAATTTTACTGTCTTGTCCACCATGGGAATCAGAGTAGGTGAAGAGCTGACCATGGAATGTTTATTGACCTTGGGCAGAAATTTATGGTTTTAGGATGAGCAAAGTTACAAAATCCCACCTTCCAAATCTATAATGTGAACTTATCTTGTTCTCCCAGTTATTAATTTAAAGGCTTTCCTAGACAAATCAACACCCTATAAAATAGATTTGAATTTAAAATATGCCCCTTACAAGAAACATGATATAACTATATCACAGTGTCATCACTATAGGTAATGGCAGACATTCAAATAACATATGGGACAAATATTCATTCCTGTCTGTTGCAAAAATAAAACAGGAAATGTGGGCAAACCATGCCTTACAAGGGAAGTTAGATATAATACTAGATCCAAGTAAGAGGCATACAAATTGGCTAGAAAAAAACAATAGAGGACCAAGGGATTGATTAAGAAGTGGAAAATAAAGTAAATGAGTAAGCTTGCTGGGAATATGAAAATTGACTGTAAAAATGTCCATAGGTATGTGAAGAGAGAAAGATTGGTGAAAACAAATATAGGCCCCTTACAGTCAGAAACAGAAATTTATAATGGGGAACAAAGAAATGGTTGACCAGCTAAATACATACTTTGATTCTGTCTTTACAAAGAAGGACAGAACTAATGCAACAGTATTGTCGGGAACACAGGGGTTATGTGACAGGCAGGAACTGAAGGAAGTCAGCATTAGGAGAGAAATGGTATATGGGAAATTGATGGCATTGAAAGTTGATAAATCCTCATGACCTGATAACCTACATCCCAGAGTAGTTAAGGAAGTGGCCCTTGAATTAATGGATGCATTGGTGGCAATCATCATTCCATGCTCTGGAGCAGTTCCTATAGTTTGAAGATTGGCTATTGTAACCCCTCCCCCCCATGTAAAAAGGGAGGTGGAGAGAAAACAGGGAATTATAGACTAGCCAGCCTCACATTGGTAGTGGGGAAAATCCTAGAAGCTATCATAAATGATTTAGTAGCTGAGCACTTGGAAAACAGTGGTAAGATTTGACAGAGGAAATATGGATTCATGAAAAGGAAATCATGCTTGACAAAATCACTGGAATTCTTCAAGGATGTAACTAGTACAGTTGATGAGAGGGAGCCAGTGGATGTGGTTTATTTGGACTTTCAGAAGGTCTTTGATAAATACCCACATAGCATATAAGATTAAAGAGCATGGGATTGGAGATAGTGTATTGAAATGGATAGGAAAAAGAGTGGCAGACAGGAAACGAAGAGTAGGTATAAATAGGTCTTTTTCAAATTCTTAGGCTGTTACTAGTGGGGGACAGGGATCAGTTTTAGGACCTCAGATATGTATTATAAACATATTAATGACTTAGATGAGGCAGTATCTCTGAATGCAGTATCTCCAAATCTGTAGATGACACAAAGCTGGGTGGGAAGGTAAGCTATAGAAGGATGCAGAGTTGCTTCAGTATGATTTAGACAAACTGAGTGAGTGCAGAAATGCCTGGAGATGCAATATAATGTGGTTATCCACTTTGGTAACAAAAACAGGAACTCAGATTATTATCTGAATGGCTATAGATTGAGAGAGGGGAATGGGCAATGAGACTTGGGTGTCCTTGTACACTAGTCACTGAAGGTAAGCATGCAGGTGCAGTAGCTGGTAAAGTAGACAAATGGTCTTCATAGAAAGAGAATTGAGTACAGGATCAGAGACTTCTTGCTATAAATTTTATAGGATCTTTGTGAGACTGTACCTGGAATAATGTATGCAGGTTTAGTCTCCTTATTGGAAGAAGGATGTTTTTGCTCTAGAAGGAGTGCAGTGAAGATTTATCACATTCATTCTGGGAATGATGGGGCTAATGTATGAGGTGAGATTGCGTCAGTTAGGATTATGTTCGCTGAAGTTCATAATACTGAGGGGGATCTCATAACAGGGTAGATGCAAAAAGGATGTTCCCACTTTAAGGAATAGTGGTAAACCTTTTAGGACTGAGATGAGGAGAAATTTCTTCACCCAGAAAGTGGTGGGGCTGTGGAATTTGCTGCCACAGAAAGCAGTTGATGTCTAAACATTGTATGTTTTCAAGAAGGAGCTGGTGTGTATAGATGATCTGGAGGAGGGAACCGAGTGTAGGGTGTCGAAATTTGCTGATGACACCAAGATTGGTGGAACGGCAAATTACGCGGAGGGTGTGGAGAGTCTGTAGAAGGATCTAGATAGGCTGGGCGAATGGGCCAGGAACTGGCAAATGGAATTTAATGTTGGCAAGTGCGAGGTGGTCCACTTTGGTAGGAAGAATGGTAGGAAGGATTATTACTTACGTGGCAAAACCTGCAGCAGGCACGGTGCAGACGGACCTCGGGGTCCTTGTGCATGAGTCGCAAAAACCCATCCTGCAGGTGCAGTGGTGGTCAGGAAGGCGAATGGGATGCTGGCCTTCATAGCGAGGGGGATTGAATATAAAAGTAGGGAGGTCTTGCTGCGGCTGTATAGGGCATTGGTGAGGCCGCAGCTGGAGTACTGTGTGCAGTTTTGGTCGCTGCACTTACGCAAGGATATTTTGGCCTTGGAGGGGGTGCAGAGGAGGTTTACTAGGCTGATGCCGGAGTTGAGGGGGTTGAGCTATGAGGAGAGGCTGAATAAACTAGGCTTGTACTCATTAGAGTTTAGAAGAATGAGGGGAGATCTCATTGAGACATATAAGATGATGAATGGGATGGATAGGATAGAGGTGGAGAGACTCTTCCCGCTCAGAAAGGACAGTAGGACTAGGGGGCACAGCCTCAAGATAAAGGGGGGGGTGGTTTAGAACGGAGTTGAGGAGGAACTTCTTCACTCAAAGGGTGGTGAATCTCTGGAATTCTCTGCCCGTTGAAGTGGTGGAGGCTGCCTCGCTAAATATTTTTAAGACACGGGTTGATGGGTTTTTGATAAGCGAGAGGATTAAGGGTTATGGGGAGAGGGCGGGAAAGTGGAACTGAGCCACGACAGATCAGCCATGATCTTATTGAATGGCGGGGCAGGCTCGAAGGGCTAGATGGCCTACTCCTGCTCCTATTTCTTATGTTCTTATGTTCTTACGTAACTCTTGGGATGAAGGAAATGAAAGGATATGTGGATCTGGTGGGATCAGATTATTGAGTTGATTATCAGCCATGATCATTCTGAATGGCGGAATAAGTTCAAAGGCCCAAAGGACCTCTCCTCATCCTATTTTCTAGTTTTCTATGTTTCCAGCTACTCATCTCAGGCCAGACGTCCATTTGCAGTAAAGCCTGATCTGTACATTTCACCAACTCCAGGCAAGAATCATTACAGATTTATTAGACAGTTAAATTCAAATAAAAAATGGTGGGTTGCTTATGCCATGCCTGATAATTCAGCTAGCTGATCTTAACTGCCCACAGAATGAGTAGGATTCAAATTCCCTCTTTCGATTACATCTCTAATTTGGACAAGAGCAGCAAAGAAAATGGGCTGGATTTTGTACAACTGACTGGAGTAGACAAGATGGCGGGCAGGCTCAGGGAAATGTGGGAGGCTCTCGATTATGTCAGCACTTGGAAGGTTAGGAAATATCAAAAATTCAAAATTAATCACATGTATGCAATTAATTGGGATTGAATGCAGCTCCCTCAATTAAATGAAACTGGCATAGATCTCCAAAGATCCCAAAGAACAGGGGAATCAGTGGAATTGTGTCTCACCCGCCTATAATCACCTAGCCAATTCTTGCGGGCATGGGGCAAGGACCAGTTCAGTTGTGATCCCACAGTCATTGGCATATGGGATGAAAATCTCTCCAACTTTTTACAGACAAAGAAGGACCTCATTTTCGATCTATTGGGTCAACATGTGAGGCAGGCCAAGCTCAGAAATTTAAATCGGGTGATCATTTGTTGTGACTCTGAGGTTCTAGCTGACTCCATTAACTGACTAGGCCCACAGGTAGTGGCCCCACCCACACAAAGTCTACCAAAATGGGGGAAAGGCAGGAAGCTCTACAGCAGTGGCCATTTTGAAATGCTAATGTTGTGTTGCAAGAAACAATGCTCTGAGAGCAGTGTGGGATGATTCCAGTGCAGGATGACTGGACATATGAAGCAAACCCAGCAACTTTAATAGAGGGAGATAAGAAAACATAGATGAGACACATTCTATTCAAGAAATTGGAAATCAAGACAAAGGTGAAATTACAGAGTTTCTGGTGGAAGTAAATGGTCTTAATCAAGATTAGTGGTCTGTAACAGTGCAAGTAAAAGGCTTTGACACCAGCTTTAAAATCAATACGGGAGCTGGTGTTCACATATTAGCAGGTCAGCTGGACTGGCTTCAACCAGTAACTCTTTGATACTTCAGATATCATGTTGCAAGGCCCAGGAGGCACAAAACCTTCAGAAAAAAAGGTTTGTTAGAAATGTGGTAGATTGTTGATTCTCTCTATTTGTCCGCCGCTAATGCACATTCTTGTGGAGTGTGTTGGCATTATACTGGGAATTCTGGAAAAAAAAGGTCTCAACCAGCATTTGAACAACTCAGTGTCTTTCCTAGAAAAACTTCAAAGTTTAGCATAGAACCAGAGGAATTTCAATGGCAGCAGCTAAATATATTTATTCATTTAGCTGTTGATTCCTTTCCATCACAGAGATACTATCCACTGGATTGATGTTCAGATACATAGATCTCTCAGGTTTTTACAAAACTAAACCAGAGGTGCTGGACATGGAAGACACTGTGACAAATGGTGATCATCCACATAAAAACCTGAGTTGGCTCATTTCTAACAAAAGTAATGGGGAAGGGGTCATTGCAGTATTGAGTCATCTGTTGGAGGATGAGGCCTTTGAGATTGGTTCACTATTTCAATCTACTGCTGAACCAGATGGAGTGGCTGTTCCTTTTGAGGAGTCAGCTATGTTTCCTGCAGCTGTGTAGCATTCATTGAATCCCTATATTTGACCATTTAGTCTGCACCGACTCTCCGACAAATCATCTTACCCAGACCCTATTTCCATAATCCCAGATATTTATCCTGCTAATCCCCTTAAACTACAAATCATGGGACACTAATGGCCAATTTAGCATGGCCAATCAACCTAACCTGCACATCTTTGGACTATGGAAGAAAACTGGAGCATCCAGAGGAAACCCACGCAGACATGGGAGAACGTGCAAACTCCACTCAGTTACCCAAGGTCAGAATTGAACCTGGGTCCTGGCACTATTAGGCAGCAGTGTTAACCACTCTGCCACCATCTTCCCTTTATTCTAATGTTTATTCCATGAACCTACCAATGCATTTCCAAGTCTATTACTGGTTGGTCATGAGGAGTCCTCCAGGGAGAATAACTTGCTTCACTCCAGGCTTGAGCCCACAGAGCATCACACTGCTGGAGAGTTGTAGCACCTGTGTCCATGCATGAAAGCAAATTGATGTCCAAACTTAAGCCCCAGCTGAAAATTTTCTTCCTACTACATTTCATCCTCTGCATAGCAGCCAAGGCAGAATCTTCAGAGCTGCTAAAGCTTCAGTATCCTGTGCAAAACACTTGTCCACAGGAAATACATCTTCATCGCATCTTGAAGATCTGTCCAATTGTAGAATATAGTGTTGTCTTGTTATCATATCCTCAAAGATTCCTTCCATTTCCCATGTGGATGAGGTGGAGCAGACTCGTCAGAGGAAAGTGTGGCATTGTGACAACTGCCCACAGGACGGAGGCAATCTCTCTGAAATACTATCAGGAAATCAAATTTCCATTGTTTCCTGAGAGATCTACAGAAACTTTGTCCAGATTTGGTAGAATCTCAGATCTACAATACCTTTTCTTCTTTGTTTCAATGGTGACACACAGAGTTTTCTGCTCTTTAAAAATTGTATCTTCTCCTGTATGGGGATCAAGTTCTCTCTGCCATATTATTCAGTGGCAAGCCACATCACACCTATTCATGAGCTCTCAGCTGCATGAGCAGCTTCCCACACCAGGTTCTTGAATTCTTCCTGGCCTGCACTGGGATACTCAGCAATGGTGTGAGACAATCCACGTCAACATATTGGGTTAATATTGAGTTATGAATTAAAATTTATGTAAGCTAATTTCCAAGCACCATGGAATCTGCAGTGTTAAATTTGTACATTTGCATAAAAAAGCTGCCAAGAATATGCATATGTATTACTAGTAACATCATCTGCCAGTTCATTGAATGCATGTATCACATTCTCCTCCACTGCTCCAGCCCCCAAAATCAAGGGTGGAAAATAACACCCGATTTCTCTGAACAGAACAGTTTTTGCACTGCCTCTGCTTCCATTCATTGTACCACTCATTATTGAGGGTGAAACAAGGGTCCTGGAAGAGTGAGAGCTACTGATACTGAATAATTTTCCTCTGATTCTGTGGCACTTTCAGCATGTCTGCTGCTGAGCACTGGGGTAACCAAATAATGATTTGATTACCACACAAGGTCAGTGAGAAGCAACACAGGCACCCTCAATGCTACTGCATAGGGGCCATTGACTGTCCTTAATACTTACCAAGATAAACCACCACCTTGAGCATCTAAATCTAAATGTGCAATCCTTGAGTTCATAAGCTGACATAGAAACTGTTTTCCCAGTACAATCATAAGATTTTTTCATCATAGCAATGGATTCATTGAAAAAAAAATCATTCATTTTAATACATATTGAGCGCAAGACATGTGAAATAATATTATGTTAATCCACGCTCTCTCATTTCATTTTGAGTTTATGTCAGGGTCATGATTCCCAGTGAGCAAGAAATTTCAAATGATCTCCATTTAAAAAAAACAATTTTAAGTGCCTTCTCTTTCTGCCGTGGGGAAATATGTTGTCTGTGATCCGCAGCTTTGGCCAATTTGTCAGACTGAAATCAAGAATTGGCTGGGACTAATTCTGACTCAGTGTAACTACGCAAAATAGTCAATACTGCAAACACTTGGCAAACTAAGCACCTGTGCCGCTGAGACACCTGCAATCTTTAATCTAAAACAGTGTTAAATTTCTATCTTTATCACATCAGACATAGAGCAGCTGCACAGGAAATATATGAAGAAAATATATGAGTGTACCAAAATACTATTTACCAGTCATTAAAAACAAAAATGAAAAAGAAAATTGCAAGTGCTTTGAACAGATACCTCAAAAAATATTCTTTGCACATCAGTGCCCAACCATGCAGAAGTGATTAAAATAATAATTTAACGATATAGTAATTATTTCTAATAGATTTACTTAAGGTTCTAGCTAAATAACTCTGATCTGAAAGCTATTCTAAAACATGAATAGGCTTTACTGTCTTGGCCCCACTCAGAACAGGTGTTTATTTCATATTTAACCCCAATGCTCACAGGGCAATATGAACATTTAGTTAATTTTTTAAAATAATTATTTGCATGCTCCAGATGAGAATCAGCAGAAGAAATTTAACATTATTTCTATGAAAATGTTGATTTTAAGCACCTTCCCTTTCATCCTTTGGGGAAATGTCTTCTCTGCGATCTGCAGCTTTGCCCGATTTGTCAAGTTGAGATCAAGCACTGACTGGGAATAATTTTGACTTGATGTAATTGAAAGTGAATTGGAAACTTATTTTATGTTTCTTCTAATTTTTACTTCTTTTGATCAATGGAAATAAAATTGAGATGTAATATGGGCTTCTGAATCATTTTTGCTTGACTTACATTAATGCGTAATTTCAAAATCACCCCTACTTTGTAATTGGAATAGTGGATGTTGCTAAGGGCAAACTAATCCAACACTTATGTTTCACTATCCCCTTAAATACATTTTTCCCTCTAATATCTACCTTAAATCACCTAATTTCTTTAGAACTTCTTTCACCCGGACTTAACTAACTTCATCTCTTGACTTTAGCTTTTAGAATTTAAAAGAAAAATAGATTTACTTATTAATTGTAAACTTACTACAGCACCTTTCTTCCACACCTTGAATATCTTATCCTTTGAATCCTAATAACCCACATTCAGATCTATCCCTGTTCTGCACCCATTCTTACCAAATTACCTTAGGTTGGCAGTCTTGCTCAGCTCATTAACATATCAAATGCACAATTTAGATTCACACAGTCCCTCTGTCCCTTGTCTTAAATATCATACTAACAATTCAAAATATGAACATAACCAACAGAAAATGTTACACAATTTCTTGGCTTTCCCTGATATGTTTCTGTGACAATGTAATCTGCAATCTTACTCATTCACAATACAGCATATTATAACACAAATAATGAACCTCATCAGGTCACCCATTTAACCCTTGCTACAGTGATTACATCCTATAGCATGGGTGGAATTAAATTTTGAGCATCAGAACATAAGAGCTGGAGTAGGCTCCTCAAGCTGTGTTGTTTAAACCTATACTTTCTAGAGTTTAGAAAAATGAAGGGATCTAATTGAGGTTTATAAGATGATAAAAGGTATTGACAAAGTAGATGTAGAGGGATGCTTCCTTTTGTGAGGCAATCTAGAACAAGTGGTCATAGTTTTAGGATAAGGAGTAGCAGATTTAAAACAGATATGAGGAGAAATTACTTCTCTCAAAGGGTCATGAACCTGTGGAATTCAATACCCAACAGTGTGATGGATGCCGGGGTATTTAAGGAGATAAACAGATTTTTAATTTGTAATGGGTTGAAAGGGTATAGGAAATGGGCAGGAAGGTGGAGTTGGGGCTGAGACAAGATCAGTCATGATTGTATTGAATGGTGGAGCAGGCTCGAAGGCCTGAATTGCCTACTCCTGCTCCTAGTTCTTTTGTTGTTATGCATCATTTGTCTTCCTAATTGCTTGTTGCACTTGCATGTTAGCTTTCAATGAATTATGAACAAGAACACCCAAATCCCATTTGATATCATCATTACCCAAACTCTCCCCATTTAAGAAATACTCTGTTTTTCTGTTTTCCCACCAAAGTGGATAACTTCACATTTTTCTACATTCTTTTCCATCTACCATGTGCGTATCCATTCACTTAACGTGCCTAAACCTCCTTGAAGTATTTGTATTCTCATCTGCAAAATTGTAAATATAATATCCGATTTCCCCATTCAAATCTTTGATCTAAACTGTGAATAGCTGGGGTCCAGGCATTGATCCTTATGGTACCACGCTAGTCACAGGCTTCCAACCTGAGAATGATCCTCAATACATGTCAATAAATTTTCCCAAATTCCGTGAGCTCCAATTATGCTTACTTATCTACTGCAGGGAGCCTTCTCAAAACCCAAAACTCCAAATACACCATCTACTGGTTCTCGCATATCTATTCTGCTAAGTAACATCCTTACAAAATTCCAACACATATATCAAACATAATTCATCTTCATTCTGCCTAATCTCACTATTATTTTCTAATTGTTCAATTATCATGTGATGCTCCCAAATAAAACTCAGTGCCCAACAGGAGGGAATACAGGAGATTTTCCCACCCTTTTAATTGGGTGAGCTGAGTGGAATGAACCTCTGGCACTCTGTGCATCACAGAATGTCGCAGAATGATTCATGACGGTTGGGGGTGGGGGATGAGGGGACAGGTGGATATGGTCCCGGGCATGCTACTGATATGGAAATGTAAATTTCCATATTGGAATCAGCCTTGTGCTGATTTCTAGTGTGAGATTGATTATGTTAAATCAAATGGCCTGGGAGACTCGCGATTGGCTGGACGCCAGTTGCAAATACCACTACCAGTGGTATTGGGGAAAGGAGAGAGGTGGGTAAGGTGTATCTCTCATGGGGACGGTGGGGGGGGAGGCCAGATGGATCTCTGGTGCAGAAATGGAGGGTCCGCTATCACTCTGCGGGCAATCAGTGGGGGGGAAGGGGGCAGACGGTCGCGATCGGGTCTGGATAGTGGGGGGGGTGTTGGAAAAAGGAGATGGTTATGCCTGTGGGGGCCATTGCTCCTGCTTTTCGCTCCCGGGCCACTTTCTCCACTTTCTGCGTTCCGGGAGTGATCTGACACAGGTACGCTTTTTCAAATTTTTTTCTAACTGTGTCTGCGCAGTTCAGAGCTCTGATCATTCCAGTAGCACTAAGCCCTGCCCACAGCGCAATTCAGACGTGCAATTTTTTTTCAGGCTGAGTGCGTATGGGGCACCTGAAAGCAGATTCCCAAGTCGGATCTGAATTGCGCCCAGATTCATCACTTAGAATGAAAATGGTAAAATCAGGCCCAAAGGGTGGAATTTTTCCATCACGTCTGCCACAGGAATTGTACCAGGCAGGACAGGACTGTGCAAAGATCCGTTGACCTCGGGCGGGATTTTCCAGTCTTGGGGCACCCGCGGTCACAAAATCCCGCCCAAATTATTTGTTTAGTTTCTCTGTCATTTCCTTATACCCCATTATAAATTCTTCATTTGCTTTCTGTAATGGGACCACATTTGTTTTTACCAATTGTAGAGGGGATTTCTGTCTCAGTGGCTGATATACTTTAGAAAGTTCTAAAAAGCAACTTTGATCAATAAACTCTTACAAAGGTAAACAAAACTCAGTCTTTAAAGCATAATAAAATATTACTTTTAAAACTAGTTTTATTAAAACATAGAAAATTCAAAACACAAACATATAATAGACAGACAAAAAGTGAATACATTGACAAATGAATATTAAATAAGATCATGTTAAATTAATTGCTGAGTTGTATTTAAGATAACTGAATTGTATAATTGCTCAGGTTTCTAGCACAAAAGTGGAGATCTGTGAAGAACGCGGAAGAGGGGAATCCAAGATAGGCTTAATAACACAATAGCACCACTGAGCGTTCTTTGCAGATCTCCACTTTTGTGCTAGAAACCTGAGCAATTATACAGTTCAGTTATCTTAAATACAACTCAGCAATTAATTTAACATGATCTTATTTAATATTCAACTTGTCAATCTATTCATGACAACATTCTTAAATCGAATTACAATCTGATACTTTAAATAATTGTTTGCCATTTGTTCATTCAACTACTGGAAGCATACTCCTCAATCAAAATGGCTTCCTGGTTGTTTAGCAACACAAAACTACAATTTTAACTTATTTAGCATTTTGTGGGGTAGTCAAAGCTGGTTTTTCTTTTGGATGAGGGCCCAGTCATCTGGCAGAATTCCTAGGTTTAACTCCCTGTTCTCGATTATAAAATCATATAATTTGTTCTTCTAAACAATGCACGATTTCGTAACTGTACCATGATACATTGTAGTCGAGTTTTCATGTTTTAGTCAATTCATTGATACAATTAGTCCTTGAATTTTACAATCAAATCCTGGCAAGCTTATTAGCTTTACGTTTATGATTTAAATGCCTATTTTATTCTAAAACTTTATATCAAAGTATTAACTGCTTGATATTCTTATGTTGGGTATTATATAATTAAGTATTCCCTTCATCACCGATCCTTTCCTTTTTACATTCCTAAAGAAGCTTTTATAGTCTGTTTTCATATTTCTCATTAGTTTAATTTCATATTCTTTCATCTTTTTTCTTCTCAATATCTTGATTTTCATTTGCTGCAGTTTAAAATGTTCTCAATCCTCAAGGTTACTTGTTTTGGCAATTTTATACCTCTCTTCCTTTGATTGGATAGAATTCTTAACTTTTGTGAGCCAGGAAGGTTGATCAGTACCTCACCAGTAGCAGTGCTGGAACAGAATAAAATGTTAGAGTAAATTTCTGACAATAATTGTGCATGCAGCAAGGTACTAAAAGCTTTCTTGATTCTCTTGATAATTGTCTCCAGCTTGTTATTGTGTTAAAACAGTATGCGGTCTGAGCACATTAATTGATATCCTGCTTTTTAATGACTCAAGCTATTTTGTTTTATCCAACTGCACCCACCACTCTATTTTAGCTCAGTTATGAAAATTGAGAAGACAATGACTGGTTTAAGAAAGGAAGACCCAAAGGTCGTTACAGTGTCCATCATCAGAAGATGATATTTTCTGCACTCTTCTCTGTATTTGCTTTGGATGACCCTATTAACTGCTTTTGTCCGAATGGAAAACAGAATATCCAAAAGGTTAGAAGATAAATTATCAACTACAAATTTCTGCAGATCAATATTTCCAAACTCATACAGGCCCCTGAATAGTCACTCTACATGATTCTGGTATTTATTTTCATTCAAGTAACTTTCCTCAATAGCATTTTTATCAGATTTATGAGGGAGAAGTAGGAAGCCGCTCATCATCTCAATTACAAAACCTACTACCTCCCTTTCACTTGTGTTCATTGCACATTGTTCGAATTATATCACTGCAAATCTGGGCGGCACTATAGTACAGTGGTTGGCGCTGCTATATCGCAGCATCAGAGACCCGGATTCAATTCCAGACTCAGACCACTATCTATGTGGAGTTTGCACCAGTATGTGCAGGTGATCCAGTTTCCCAAACCCCAAAGATATTCTGGTTAGGTGGATTGGCCATGCTAAATTGCCCCTTAGTGTTCAAAGGTATGTACATTAGGGATTAGCGGGGTAAATATTTGGGGTTATGGGGACAGGGATTGGGTAAGATGTTCTGTTAGAGGGGCATGCAGAGTTGATGGGCTGAATGACCTTCTTCTGCAGTATAGGAATTCTATGATATTCTGTGATCTAAATCCTATGGCACTGAAGTGAAACAGTTATTGAACATTTACCATGGTGGAAGAGAAAAATGTCATATCCAGGGCATTTTCCACCTGATGGTAAAAATATTGAATTAAATTTGTGAGGATGTAATGATGGTGTTCTATATCTATATAATGTCCATTGAATGGTTCACCTTGGAAACATGTACCTCATCTTCATTGATAACTTGCTGATGTTCATTTTGCTGACAACAGAACACTAACAGAAGCAACTTCAAATGTGAAAGACGAACAGTGACCTGACACCATTGATAGTGATTCAGAAAGAAAGCAGCAGCAGTGCTGAATCTTGTGGAGAACCAGATCTTGAATTCTTGGGGAAAGATTTTGGAAGTCATCTGGGAAAGGAAGAGGAAATGCTGCAAATATTCAGCACATTAGGCAGCATCAGCAACACATGAAGAGAGAAACAGAGTTGGTGACCAGAATTTTCCAGCCTCACCATAGTGGGTTTTTCTGTGACAGTGGTGGCTCACCATTGGCCGTCACTGGGATTTTCCTGTCCTTCTAAAATCATTGGCAATTTACATGGCTTGCCAGGGAAACCCGCGATGGGGGTCAACTTCAGCATGACTGGAATATCCCAACAATGGGAAGGGCTGGAAAATCCACCCAATATTTCAGGTTAGCCAGATGCACTATGACCTATTGAATATTTCAAGCATTTTTGTTTTTATTTTATATTTACAGCATCTGGAGTATTTTGTTTTTCTTTCAACAACACATCTGGAACATGGGAACTTCAGCACACTCACTGAAAAATCCCTGACCCTGTTGGAAAAATTTTGGGCCTTGCTATTTTAAATCTCTTGGAGAGAACACAAATGGTGTTCAACTGGCAATGAAGTGAAGGATTTCTTTCTGTTATTCTTTTAGGACATTATTGGGTAGGCTAGAATTTTTACTGCCTACCCCTAATCGCCATTGACAAGGTGATGGTGAGAACCTCCTTGAACTGCTGCAGTCCATGTGGTCTAGGTACACTCACAGTGCTGTTAGGGAGGGAGTTCACATTTTTGCCACTGTGCATCAGTGGTGGAGGGGGTGGATGTTGAAAGTGGTCTATGGGATGCCAGTCAAGCATATCCTGGATGGTGTCAAGCTTCTTGAGTGTTGTTGGAGTTGCACTCATCCAGGTAGAAGCGTATTTCTTCACCTTCCTGACTTGTGCTTTTGGTTGGTAGACAGTCTTTTGGCAGTCAGGAGTTATGTTACTCTCTGGAGAATTCCCAGCACCTGACTTGCTCTTGTGGTCACAGTATTTGTATTGCTAGTCCAGTTCAGTTTCTGGCCAATGGCAACTAACAGGATGTTGATAGAAGGGGGCTCAACAATGTTAATTCCATTGTATATCAAGAGCTATTGGATTAATGTGAAGGTGAGATTCTCTTTTGTAGGATTGGTCTTTGCTTGGCACTTGTGTGGCATGAATGTTACTTGCTGCTTTTCCATCGAAACCAGGCTCTTCAGGTCTTGCTGAATTTGGACATAGTATCTAAGGAGTCATGAATGGCATTGAACATTATGCAATCATCATCAAATATCCCCTTATGATGGAGGGGAAATAATTGATGAAGCAGTTGAGGATGCTTGAGCCTAGGCGCTATGCTGAGAAACTCCAGCAGTGATGTCCTGGGGCTGCAATGGTTGACCTCCAATAACCAGAAACATTTTCCTTTGTGCCAACAGTAAATTTTCCATCTGATTCCCATTGACTCCAGTTTTGCGAGGGTTCCTTGCTGCCTTGATGTCAAGCGCAATCAGTCTCACCTTATCTGATGCTGTAACACATTATTGATATTGGTAAACCCATTAGAATTCTGCGAAGGAAGGTAAACAAGTTTTAAACTGCTAAGTCTCATTCTTTTGCCAGTTTTATCAATAATATGGATTGCACTTACAAATATGAGCACAAAAGTTCTAGCAATGTTAGATTTCAACAAGGATGACATTATTGTGGTCTAGTATACTGACTCTACCTTGAAGAAGCTGAGCACCGACTCTCAGATTCTTCTTCTTACCTCTTCTGGACCATAGCCTCACCACCGATCTTCAAACCCATGTTTCCAGAACAATCACTGACCTCATCTCCTCTGGAGATCTTCGTTCCACAGCTTCCCATCTCATAGACATCCAACTCCACACAACTCACTTCTACCTCTATCTCAAAGTTCAAAAACAGGAATATCTTGCTAGACATATCATGTCAGCCATTTCCTGCTCCACAGAATTCATTTCTACCTATCTTGACTCCATACTCACTCCCTTGTCCAATCTCTTCCCATCTATTTTCCTGATTCCTCTGATGCAGTACATCATATCAACAATTTCCAATTCCCCGGCTCTAATATAGAAACTAGACACAGAAGGAGGTCTTTTGGCCCTTCAAGCCTGCTCCACCATTCATTTTGATCATGGCTGATCATCAAATTCTATATCCAAATCTCCCCTTCCCCCATACCCCTTGATTACTTTAGCCCCAAGAGCTATATCTAATTTCTTTTTGAAATCAGATAACGTTTTGGCCTCAACTACTTTCTATGGTAATGAATTCCACAGGTTCATCACTATCTGTGTGAAGAAATTTCTCCTAACCTCAGTTCTAAAAGATAAACCTTCTCCACTTCACTATAGACATCCAATTCCTTTACACCTCTATCCTCTGCCAGGATAATCTGAGGTGTCACCACTTCTTCCTTGAGCAGAAGCCTGAACAATCCCTGACCAACATCACTCTCCGCCACCTAGGTGAACTTGTTCTCTCACTCAACAATTTCTCCTTTAACTTGTCTCAGCCCCTGCAAAGAAAAGTGTGGCTATGGGTAGTTGCATGGAGGCCAGTTATGCCTACTCTCTCTTGTGAGATATATGAAGTATTCCTTGTTTAATACTGCTCAGGCCACCTACCACAATTTTTTTACTGGTACATCGATTACTGTATCGATGCAGCTTTGTACTCTTGTCTGGACTTGGAAAAATTCATCAGTTTTGCTTCCAATTTGGACTCCTCTTTTATTTTCATCTTCACATGGTCCATCTCTGACACTTCACTTCCCTTACTTAATTGACATATGCTTAGATACCAACAGATCAAATTGAGTCCTGAAACTTTAAGACTCATTTTCACTTGTCCCCCAAAATGAGCATAATTAAGGAGCAACCACTTAGACACATACATGGAGATCAGTCAAACTCAATCTCTGCCTATAGTGCACATTTCTGATCAGACTAATGTTTGATTCAGAAAGTTCCTCATGGAAATAGGCAAGAGTTTAAATTGAAAATATTAATCAGGCATAGAAAATGAAAGTGGGCATAGATTGTATTTCTCAAACCTTACACTAAAAGCATTTTTAATAAAAGAAAACCCTGATATTTTGCTTTTTCTGACTGCCCAACATCTCAATGAACTTTTACAGCCAAAGAATTACTTTTGAAGTGGAGCCATTGTTGCAATGTAGGAAGCAAAACAACCAATTTTGCACATAGCGAATGTCCATTAACAGCAATGTGATAATGACCAGCTAATTTTTTCTGTGATGCTGTTCAAGGAATAAATATTGGTTAGGGCTCAGAGGATAATTTCCCTTCTCTTCAAAATAATGCCATGAAACATTTTACATCAAACAGAGCAGGCAAATAGGCCTCAGTTTAACATTCATCTGAAGGATGGCACCACTGACTGCAGCACTCCCACATTATTACACTTTAGTATCAACCTTGATGTTTATGCCTAAGCCCTAGACTGGTACTCCAACCCACATCCTTAAAAAGCAGAGGCATGAGTACTTTCAACGGAGTCAGAAGGGATTTGGGCCAAATTAATTGGAGCCAAAGATTAGCAGGAAAAATGGTAGTTGAACAGTAGGTTATCTTTAAGGAAGAGACTGTTCGGACATTGTCAAGGTATATTCGCTCAAAAGGGAAAATGAGGGCAAACAAATCCAGAGCTCCCACGATAACAAAATAGATCTAAATTAAGGTAAAGAAGAAAAATTAGCCTACTGACAGATGTTAGATAGAAACACAACTGAGAACCACCTGAATATACAAAGTTCAGAGGGGAGGTGAAAAAGCAAATAAACAAAACAAAGAGAGAATATGAAAGTAGACTGCCAGTCAACATAAAGTGGAATTCCGAAGTTTTCCATTGGCATATAGACAGTCAAAGGATTGTAAAAAGGGAGGACTAAGGCAGATTAGGGACCATAAAGAGATTTTGTGTATGGAAACAGAGGACATAGCTGAGGTAGTAAATGATTAGTTTGCATCTCTCGTTACTAAGGAAGAAATGTTACCCAGGCCATAGTGAAAGAAGAGATAGTTCAGAAGAGTTTAACATTGTTAAGGAGGATGTATTGAAAAGGCTGGCTATACTTAAAGTTGATAAGGTACCTGGACTGGATGAGGTGCACCAAGGAGACTGAGAGAGTGAGAGTGGAAATTACAGGGCACTGGCTTGACATTTCAATGTTCCTTAGATGCAGGAATGGTGTCAGAGGGCTAGAGAATTGCAAATGCTATGTTCCTGTTAAAAAAATGGTGTAAAAATAAACTATGTACAGTTTAACTTCAGTAGTGGAAAGACTTACAGAAACAATAATCTGGGACAAAACTAATAGTCACACGAACAACTGTGGGTTAATTAAAGAAATCCAGTAACAATTTTGGAAGGTAATATAATATTTACTAAAATAAGCATAATTCTGTGGATGCTGTAATCTGAAGCTGAAACAGAGGTTACTGGGAAAGTTGAGCAGGTCTGGCAACATCTGTAAGGAGTGAAAGCATCTTTCAGTTGAACAGGCTGTAGCCTTTGTAACTCAATGTTGAATTTGGCAGCTTCAAATTGTGACCTTTCTCACCATCTTGCACCCCTTACACTTTACTATCTGACACATCCTTCCTCTCTTTAGTTCTGATGAAGAGCCAAAAGAACTCAAAATGTAGAATCTTGCCATACAGATACTCCAAACCTGTTGGATGGGATTTTATGGCCTCGCTCGTCCATAAAATCCTTCCTGAGGTCAACAGACCTTTCCATTGTCCAGCCCTCACCCGCTCCAATTTCCATGGCAGGCGGGTCATAAAATTATGGCTGTTGAGTTTTTCCAGCATCCTCGGGTCTTGTTTCATGCTTAACTAACTTGCTGGAGATTTTTGATGAGGCAAAAGATAAGGGAATGCTGTTGATGTGGTGTATATTGACTTTAAAATGCATTTGATACATCACCACACATTAGACTTGTATTCAAAGGTTTTTTTTAAGTTTATTTATTAGTGTCACAAGTAGGCTTAGCTGCATTGAAGTTACTGTGAAAATCTTGGGTTAAAAGGAACAGTAGCAACATGGGTACAAAATTGGCTGAGTGACAAGAAAGAATAGTGGTTTTGTTTTTTATTCATTCATGGGACATGGGCATTGCTGGCTGGCCAGCATTTATTGCCCATCTCTAGTTGCCCCTGAGAAAGTGGCGGTGAGCTGCCTTCTTGAACTTCTGCATTCCATGTTCTGTGGGTTGACCCACAATGCCATTAGGGAGAGAATTCCAGAATTTTGACCCAGTGAAGGAATGGTGATATATTTCCCAAGTCAGGATGGTGAATGGCTTGGAGGGAACTTGTAGGTGGCGGTGTTCCCATTTATCTGCTGCTCTTGTCCTTCTAAATGAAAGTGGTCATGGGTTTGGAAGTTGCTGTCTAAGGATCTTTGGTGAATTGCTGCAGTGCATTTTGTAGATAGTACACACTGCTGCTACTGAGCATTGGTGATGGAGGATTGACTGTTTGTAGATGTGGTGCCAATCAAGCGGGCTGCTTTGTCCTGAATGATATCAAACTTCTTTAATGTTGTTGGAGTTGTACTCATCCAGGCAAGTGGGGAATGTTCCATCACACTCCTGACTTGTGCCTTGTAGATGATGGATAGGATTTGGGACAAGAGGTTATTGCAGAAGGTCAGGGGACATGGAGTTGGGGGTAGGGTGTTAGCGTGGATAGAGGACTGGTTGTCAAATAGGAGGCAGAGAGTGGGGGTCAATGGGTGCTATTCGGATTGGCGGTTGGTGACTAGTGGAGTGCCTCAGGGGTCGGTGCTGGGGCCTCAGCTATTTACCATTTATATAGATGATCTGGAGGAGGGAACCGAGTGTATGGTGTCGAAATTTGCTGATGACACCAAGATTGGTGGAACGGCAAATTGCGCAGAGGGTGGTGTGGAGAGTCGGCAGAAGGATCTAGATAGGCTGGGCGAATGGGCCAGGAACTGGCAAATGGAATTTAATGTTGGCAAATGTGAGGTTGTCCACTTTGGTGGGAATAATGGTAGGAAGGACTATTACATACATGGCGAAAAACTGCAGCAGGTGACGGTGCAGAGGGACCTCGGGGTCCTTGTGCATGAGTCACAAAAACCCAGCTTGCAGGTGCAGCAGGTGGTCAGGAAGGCGAATGGGATGCTGGCCTTCATAGCGAGGGGGATTGAATATAAAAGTAGGGAGGTCTTGCTGCGGCTATATAGGGCATTGGTGAGGCCGCAGCTGGAGTACTGTGTGCAGTTTTGGGCGCCTTACTTACGCAAGGATATTTTGGCCTTGGAGGGAGTGCAGAGGAGGTTTACTAGGATGATGCCGGAGTTGAGGGGGTTGAGCTATGAGGAGAGGCTGAATAAACTAGGCTTGTACTCGTTAGAGTTTAGAAGAATGAGGGGAGATCTCATTGAGACGTATAAGATGATGAATGGGATGGATAGGATAGAGGTGGAGGGACTCTTCCCACTCAGAAAGGACAGTAGGACTAGGGGGCACAGCCTCAAGATAAAGGGGGGGCGGTTTAGAATGGAGTTGAGGAAGAACTTCTTCACTCAAAGGGTGGTGAATCTCTGGAATTCTCTGCCCGTTGAAGTGGTGGAGGCTACCTTGCTAAATATTTTTAAGACGTGGGTTGATGGGTTTTTGATAAGAGAGGGGATTAAGGGTTATGGGGAGAGGGCGGGAATGTGGAACTGAGCCACGACAGATCAGCCATGATCTTATTGAATGGCGGGGCAGGCTCGAAGGGCCAGATGGCCTACTCCTGCTCCTATTTATTTCTTATTTCTTATTTCTTATGAGTCAGGAGGTGAGTTATCGCCACAGTATTCCTAGTCTCTGACCTGCTCATGTAGCCACTGTGTTTATGTGGTGAGTCCAGTTGAGTTTCTGGTCAATGGTAACTCCAAGGATGTTGACAGTGGGGGAATTCAGCGATGTTTGCACTCATTGAATGTCAAGGGGTAGTGGTTAGTTGTAGTGGTAGTCTCTTAGTGGTGATGGTCATTGTCTGGCATTTGTGTGGTGCAAATGTTACTTTCCACTTGTCGGCCCAAGCCTGAATATTGTCCAGATATTGTTGCATTTGAACATGAACTGCTTCAGAACTGAGAAGTCACAAATGGTGCTGAACATTGTACAATCATTGGCGAACATCTGCACTTCTAACCTTATCACAAAGGGAAGGTCATTGATAAAGCAGCTGAAGATTGTTGGGTCTAGGACACTGCCCTGAGGGACTCCAGCAGAGATGTTAATGGATAGAATCATAGAATCCCTATACTACGGAAGGAGGCGATTTGGCCTATCAAGTCTGTACTGACCACAATCCCACCAAGGTCCTATTCCCATAACCTCACACATTTTTACCATTAATCCTCCTGACACTAGGGTCAATTTAGCATGGCCAGTCAACTTAACCGCACATAGTTGGACTGTGGGAGGAAATCGGAGTACCTGGAGGAACATCACACAGGCATGGGGACAAAGTGCAGACTCCATTCAGACAGTGACCTGAGTCCGGAATTGAACCTGGGTCCCTGGCACTGTTAAATAACAGTGCTAACCACTATGCCACCGTGATGCCTTAAAAGTTCTTTGGATGATTTTTGATCTGGAGGAATGATTGCAGTGGAGTTCCCAAGGGGTCAGTGTTGGGACTCTTACTTTTCCTGGCACATACTAATTATCCAGATCTTGGTGCACAGGGCACACTTTCAAAGTTTGCAGATAATATGAAACTTGGAAGCATTGTGAACTGTCAGGGGGATAGTTTAGAACTTTAGAAGGGCATTGAGCAGTTGGTGGAATGGGTGGACAGATGAAGTTCAATGTGGAAAAATGTGAAATAATCTATTTTGGCAGGAAGAACATAGAGAGACAACATAAAACAAAGGGTACCATTTTAAAAGAGGTGCAGGTGCAAAGGGTCTCAGATATATATACACATATGTCATTGAAGATGCCATGAAAGGCTGAGAGTGTGGCCAATGAAGGGTACAGTATCCTAGGCTTTATTAATAGGGGCATGGAGTCCAAGAGCAAACAGCTTATGTTGGACGTGTGTAAGCACTAGTTCAGCTGCAGCTGAACTAATGCATCCAGTTGTCTGTGTGCTACACTTCAAGAAAAATATGAAGGTATTGGAGAAAGTGCAGAAATAGGGTAAGGAAGTTCAGTATTAAGATAAATTGGAGAAATTTTCCTCTGAGATAAGGAGGAGAGAAGAGGAGATTTGGTAGTGTTATTCAAAATCATGAGGAGCCTAGATAGAGTAGATAGGGGATCACGAGCAGGCACAGATCAAAAGCAATTGGCAAAAGGAGAAAAACTGACATGAGAAAATGCGTTTTCATACAGCGGGTGATTAAGGTCTAGAAAGCTCTACCTGAGAGTATGGGGGACACATGTTATATTGAAGCATTCAAAAGGGACTTAGAATGTTACCTGAAAAGGAAACATGTGCAGGATTACGGGGAAAAGGTAGGTGAATAGCACTAACAGCCCTTTTGGAGAGCGTATGCGTACATGATGGACTGAATGGCCTTCTTATACACTGGAACATTTCAGTGATTCCATGTTCAGTTCTTTGTCAGTTGATGACAGAAATGGTACACAGAAAGAATCATAGAAACCTTACAGTGCAGAAGGAGGCCATTCAACCCATTGAGTCTGCACCGACAACAATCCCACCTAGATCCTATCATCATAACACTACATATTTTCCCCACTAATCCATGCCTCCCAGGACACAGAGGGGCAATTTGGCATGGACTGTGGGGGGAAACTGGAGTACCCGGAGGAAACCCATGTGGACACAGGAAGGTTGTGTAAATTCTACACAGTGAACCAAGCTGGAAATCAAACCCAGGACCCTGGGGCTGTGAGGCAGCAGTGCTAATGACTGTGCCACATTGCCGCCCTTTTAAATATTCAACATTATAACATTTAGATATCAAATTTGAGAAGAAGGCAAAGTAAATGAAGCCATATTTTTCAGGATATTTCGAAGACATATGAAGCACTACTCATGCAGTATCAGGAGGATTCATTAGGAGAAGATGATAATATGGCTGAAATTCTCTGTTCTTACTTACCTCATTACTGCTGGCAGAAAAACCGAGAATTTGGCACTCAGCCAAATCTCCTTTTTTAGCAGTGGAATCAGATAATCCCAGGCACAGGCACGATTGGAGCATTCAAGCCTATATCTTCAAATGAACAATTTTAAAGCTATCAGAGTTGGCTCTGCAAGGAAACTTCAATTTCTTTCATCTGTATCTTTGATATTTGACTTTGTGGGTGCTCCAGGGTGGTACCTCATTAGGTTGCAAAACCATGTAGTGTATAGTAGACTAGAATGATGCTGCAGAGTATGACAAAGCTGTATTGGGACACAGATCTTCATCTGCCTAAATGTCTGAATCTCTGTTTTAACATTCCACACCAGGTTCTTCAATGGCAGCAATCAGTGGATGGACCTTATTATGCCTTTCCTCGGCAGGTATGTATGGCTGCCGCAATGGTATCTAAAAATTGTGGATTTTGAGGGAAAATTTAGACTGTGAGGACTGACCTTTGGACATTTTAGGGGAACATAATGAGGAATGGTGAATTGTCTTAAAGGGAAGGCATCAGATGTGCTGTCTGAGAAGCAGTTTTAGATCCAAATGACTATGTGCAAGTGGTATATTGCTTCACTGGTAGCATTTATGGCTTATGAATACCCAATTATTATTAGTGGAGCAGTCAGGGCTGTATTGGATGATATAATATTCCCTCTGAGCCAACTGAATATTACCTGCAATGGATCAGATTAGATTTTGCATCAAGACTTCTAGCCCTCTCAAAATTGGTATTTTCAAAATCCAAGAATCCAATTGTGAGATTTGATGTTGGATTGTGGGAATGCAGCATTCTGATTTCAATATTTTTAAATGATGAAGTTGCAGATTCTTAGATTAAATCAGACAGTGGTAAGCACCAAGTAAAATGCGCCACGAGGACCTCTGCCCCAGTCTCTTCAAGATCATTAATTGGGCTGTAGACAGCCAATTTACAATCCTGATTGGATTCTATGAGCTTTGGAACAGCCCCTCACTGTGTCCACCAGCATCATTGAGGCAGCCTCTAAGCTGATACCTGATGGGACGGCCTTCCTTTTTGGGTGTTCCATGGAGATGGAGGGTTTCACCAGCAGCAAAGCCACCGCTGTATCCTCAACACCACCCTGAACATTCACCCCTCCTACCACTGCCTGGCCTTTTAAATGGTAGCCTTGCCAAGACTGTAGAGCTGTCAGTCTCTGATTAAATGGCAGGCTACCTTCTTTAATTGGATAGTAGTCCTGATGGTGGCTATTTACCTGTCTACTGCAGGTAAATCCGTCTTTACTGTTCTGTCATTAGCCCGCATAGGAATGAGACCTCCCTTTGGTCCTGGTAGCAGGATTCCTAGTGTGCCAATAACATTCTGGACTTTATTTCTGTCTGCTGGATGACTGCATATGCCTTATGTGCGTCATACATTTCATTATTCTGAAGCTCCCTACCTTGAGATAGATAATCTTATTGTGGGAATTCAGCCATGTCTGCTGAGTGGAGCTGTTTAGATTTATATTGGAGGCTGTAACCTGCTTAATCAGCTTAACATGCTTATTTCAAAAGCCAGAGATGTTCTTTTTGAAATAAACTCTCCCTCTTCAGAGAGATTTGATCCAAGAGACTCACAATTTAAAAGGAAAGGAGCCCATGAGACAATTTGCTATCCCTGCCAGTTTCACTGCTGTTCTGCTCTTTAATCTGTTGCAAGTTATTTTCCACCCATAGTGGAAAGGTTTTCTCAGTATCAGAGTTTGCCGAGAAGATGAAAAAAAGCTCCGTTCAAAAATAGATGTAAGCCCAACAAACAACAAGCAGTTCAAGGGAGAGTTAAACTGGCAAATCCATTAGTTCCTTAGGTTGACTTTCTTACTGGGACTAATGCTTCCCAAAAGTGAGTATCCCTGTCACTCGCCTGTCCTAAAATTACATCGGCAATCTACCTGCAGGACCATGCAGGGCTCTGTAACTGCGTGGAATGTAAGAACATAGGAATTAGGAGTGGGAGTACGCAATTCAACCCTTTGAACCAGCTTTGCTATTCAACATGTCCTTGGTTAATCATATCCTGGTCTCAATTCCACTTTCCTATCTGCTTCCCCCATAGCCCGTTTCATCAGAAACATATCTATCTCTTGAATTCATTGATTGATTCTGCTTCTAGGGCAGTGAGTGCTACAGATTCACAACTCTCTGAGAGAAATAGTTTCTCTTTATTTCAGTTTTGAACCAACCCTCTGTCACTATGACCTCTTGTCCTAGACTGTCCCACAAGGGGGGACATGATTAGTTACCAGCCAATAAGCCAAATATAATTCATAAAACCCCTGTGAAGTCTTGTCCTGTCTTTCAGAAATTAATTTGTGAGACAGAAATATTTTACTCAAGCAATGACTTACATTTAATCAAAGAAAGATTAAACAAATGAGAGAGAAATCAGAGCATGACAGAAACCAGGTATAGAATCATAGAATCCCTACAGTGCAGAAGGAGGCCATTTGGCCCATCGAGTCTACACTGGCCACAACCCCACCCTGGCCCTATCCCCATAACTCCACTTATTTATCCTCCTAGTTCCCCGTGACACTAAGAGGCAATTTACTATGGCCTATCAACGTAAACTGCACATATTTAGGATGTACAAGGAAATCAGAGCACCCGGAGGAAACCAGCCAGAGGAAATCCACACAGACACAGGGAGAATGTGCAAACTCCACACAGTCACCCAAGGCCAGAATTGAACTTGGGTCCCTGGCGGTGTGAGGCAGCAGTGCTAAACACTGTGCCACCATGCCACACAGATGTTAAGAGTTTCTAGAAGTATTTGCAAAAGAAAAGCATAAATAAAGTGAATCTGGGTCCTTTAGAGACTGGAAATTAACAAGTGGAGGTGAGGAACTGAGAGAAACATTGGACAAGCATTTTGAATCTGTCTTCATTGCAGAAAGCACAAAGGGATCCCAAGAACTTGAAACTCACCAGGGAAAAGGGAGGAAGAAGATTAAAATAATTGCAATCACTAGGGGAAAAGTACTGGAAAAATTACTAGCTCTAAAGCTGACAAATCCCCTGGACTTAATGGCTTTCATCCTATGTTCTTAAAAGGAGAGTGGTTGCAGAGATTGTCCATGCATGTGGTGTGATCTCCTGAAATTCCAGAGATTCTGGAAAAGTCCCAACAGCTTTGAAACATTCAGCTGTAATATCTCTGTTCAAGAAAGGAGGGAGACAGGAAACAAGAAAAGTATAATCCAGTTAATCTAACATCTAACATAAAGAAAATGTTAGAATCCAATATTAAGGAGTGAAAGGGACATTTAGAAAATCGTAATATAAATCAGGCAAGTTTACCTGGTTTGGTAAGAATGATAGTACTTTTTCTGAAATGCAAAAATGCAATTAAATACTACTTCAAAGAAATAACATTTACCCTTATTTTGTGATTAAATATCTGTTTATATTTGTTATGTTTACTACAGGATTGCTGCTGATGGCAGGACTATTTGAGGAACTCTGGTGGGATAATGAGCCAAAAGTCTTACAGTATGTAGGATATGCTCCCTCCCTCTGGATCAGAGTGCTCACATTGCTGGTTTGTTGGGACCTTTCTAGTTAACCTTGCAAAGGACTTTGAACAAAATGAGCAAGCTCAGGATTCACATGAGCACAATTTAATTTAAATTCATATTTGTGTCTATTATTAGTGAATGCATTTCATAGAAACATAGAAAATAGAAGCAGGACTAGGCCATTCAGCCTGCCTAACCTGCTCTGCCATTCATTTTGATCATGGCTGATCATTGAATTTAATATCCTGATCCCCCCTTATTCCCATACCTCTTGACCACTTTAGCCGCAAGAGCTATATCTAATTTCTTCTTGAAAATGTTTCAGCTGCAATTACTTTCTGTGGTAGTGAATTCCACACAGACACCATCCTCTAGGTGAAGAAATTTCTCCTCACCTCAGTTCTAAAAGGTTTACCTTTATCCTTAAACTATGATCCCTAGTTCCGGACTCAGTACACAGTTTCACAGTATGCATTTCTACTAGAAGTCGTTTAGAAATATGAGTGATTTTTGATATTGATTTTGATTCATTATTGTCACATTTATTAGCATACAGTGAAAAGTATTGTTTCTTTTGCGCTATGCAGACACAACAAACCGTTCATAGGGAAGGAAACAACAGAGTGCAGAATGTAGTGTTACACTCATAGGTAGGATGTAGAGAAAGACTAACTTAATGCATGGTAGGTCCATTCAAAAGTCTGATGGCAGCAGGGAAGAAGCTGTTCTTGAGTTGATTGGTAAGAGACCTCAAACTTTTTTATTTTTTTCCTGACAGGAGAAAGTGGAAGAGAGAATGTGGTTATATGACTCCTTAATTATGATGGCTGCTTTGCCGAGCAGCAGGAAGTGTATACAGAGTCAATGGATGGGAGGCTGGTTTGCATGATGAATTGGGCTACATTCATGCTCTTTTGTAGTTTTTTGTGGTCTTGGGCAGAGCTGGAGCCATACCAAGCTGTGATACAACCAGAAAGAATGCTTTCTATAGTGCATCTGTAAAAGTTGGTGAGAGTCATAGCTGACATGCCAAACTTGTTATATTTTCTGATAAAGTAGAGGCATTGGTGGGCTTTCTTAACTATAGTGTCAGCATGGGGGAACAGGGACAGGTTGTTGGTGATCTGAACATCTAAAAACTAAAAGCTCTTAACCCTTTCTACTTTGTCCCTATTGATGTAAACAATGGCATGTTGTCCTCAACACTTCCTGAAGTCGATGACTTGGTCCTTTGTTTTGTTGGGATTAAGGGAGAGATTATTGTCGCTGCACCAGTTCACCAGGTTCTCCATCTCATTCCTGTACTCTGTTTCGTCATTGTTTGAAATCCGACTCACTATGGTGGTGTCGTCAACAAACTTGAAAATCGGGTTACAGGAGAATTTAGCCACACAGTCATTGGTGTATAAGGATTTCAGTAGGGGGCTGATAACACAGCTTTGTGGTGCACCAGTGTTGAGGATGATCATGGGGGAGGTGTTATTTCCTATCCTTACTGATTGTGGTCTATGGGTTAGGAAGCTCAGGATCCAGTCACAGAGGGAGGTGCCGAGGCCCAGGCCACAGAGTTGAAGTTGAGTTTCATAGGATTAATGGTGTTGGAGGTTGAGCTGTAGCCAATAAATAGGAGTCTGACGTAGGTGTCTTTGTTATCTACATGTTCCAGGGTTGAGTGCAGGGCCAAGGAGATGGCATCTGCTGTGGAATTGTTGCAGTGGTAGGCAAACTGTAGCGGAACCAGGCAGTCTGCCATGGCCAGTCTTTTGAAGCAGTTCATAATGATTGATATCAGAGCCACCAGACGATAGTCATTAAGGCCACACTACTTGGCTTTTCTTTGGTACTGGAATGATGGTCATCTTCTTGAAGCAGATAGGGACCTCAGATTGTTGTAAAGAGAAGTTGAAGATGTCTGCAAATACCCCCTGCCAGTGGATCAGCACAGAATCTGAATGCTTGTTCAGTACCTCATCCAGGCCAGCCACTTTCCATGGGTTGATCTTCGAGAGTAGGCGTTATAAGAGTATAAGAGTGGCATTAATCAAGTGGACTCATAAAATATGTGAATTACCAAACAAAGGTCTTTGGCTTTTTTTAACACTTTGGACTAAATAGATTCCACACGGCATAAGTAATATCTACTGGGCAAACATAAGAGCTGTTTCTGGTATTATTGCCTGGCTATGATTGTTTTTTGGGTACCATTACTTTGAATTGCATTTTCCATTCTGAATTAATTGCAAGTATTATGCATTATCAACCAAGCAGAAAATCACCAATTAAACCAACAATTCAAGAATAGAATAAATAAAATAAAGACTGTAAAGATTTATATTACTTTAGTGCAGAGCACTTGTCCAATTAAAACATGTTAGAAGTAAAGTTTAATATTGCCTCTGTGTGAGAAAAGCCTGTGGCACAACTCGCATCATTTACATTTTCTCGAGATTCTGCCCCTTTAGTTTGGAAAATATGACTTTTTAACTTTCAACTGATTGGAAATTTTGCAATTTGAAATGCAACACAACAAATTACTTAAGATGCAAGGTCACCTTCCAAAGTGGCTGAAAAAGCAAACTGGACAACCTCTGGGGAATGTGAAGAGAGGGACATTTCCAATAATTCAAAGATCCATTGAAACTTATTACAGTCTAAAGAAGAGATATTGAAATGTAAAGTGCTGGGGATGAATTTTTACTGGCTCAACATGCTAGTCAATCGGTGTGGCAAGTTGGTAAGATGGGGTGAGAGGTGAAATATCGGGTTTGCGCCTCTCTCACCAATGGGGACCTGATGTGATGGCCTCGTCGATGGAGCTGGAGGCCATGGAAGCCCCCTGGATGCTGGGAGGCAGGGCTGGAGGACGCAGCGCTCCTTGGGCGGTGCCAGTTTGGCAGTGCCAGCCTGGAATCATGGCATTGTTAGCATGGCATCCTGTCAGTTCCCACCGATCGGTCAGAGGTGGGGGATACCCTCATGGAGGTTAGGTGGATTGGCCAAGCTAAATTGCGTCTTCATGTCCCAAGATGAGTAGGTTATATAGGTTAGCCGTGGTACAGTGCCAGGGATCTGGGTTCAATTCCAGCCTTGGGTGACCGTCTGTGTGGAGTTTGCACATTGTCCCCATGTCTGCATGAGATTCTTCTGGATGCTCTGGTTTCCTCACATACTCCAATAATGTTCGGATTAGGTTGAGTGACCATGCTAAATTGCCCCTGATTTTAAGGGGATTAGCAGGGTAAATACATGGGATTGGAAGGATAGGGCTTGGGTGGGATTGTTGTCAGTGCAGGCTCGATAGGCTGAATGGCCTCCTTTTGCACTGTGGGGATTCTATGATTTTATGATAAATGTGTGGGGTGATGGGGACAAGGTGGGGGAAAGGGCTTGGGTGAGGCATTCTCTCTGTTAGAGAGAATCAGTGCAGACTTGATGTGCAAAATGGCCTCCTTCCGTGCTGTAGGGATTCTATGAGCCTTTAAAGTTCAAGGAATGTGAGTACATGAGCTGATGATTGTATGTGTCAGAGCGCATGTAAGTACATTGTTTTAGAGTTCAGGTGTAGATCTTGCCCTGATACTGTTGCGATGACTGGTCAGGCAACAACTCTTGGGTATCTAGAATCATTAATGCAAAATGGGGGAATTAGGACAAGAAAAGACAGGTTGGGTAGGAAGCGAGAAGTCCAAGGTCACGCCATCTACAGCTTGCATTTCATGCTCGGTAGTAAGATGAGTGTGAGGTGGAATTTGAAAAGGTGCACAAGGCAGAAACATACCAACATCATGAATGTGTTCTCTGTGGTGCCGGAAATGAGGGCCTGAGTCATTGCCGTCTGTGTAATGTGCAGCATCGTCTCTTCCAAGAGGTTCAGGAAATCCAGACATTCTCTGCTGCTCCCTCCATTTGCATATGTCCTCGACCTGCAGGAGAGAGGGAAGAGAAACAGTACCGAATTGCAATGTATTTGGCTGATGTGCTTGTCATGGAAGAATAGCTGGAAGCATGGGGAAACTGCAAGATATGTTGATGGGTGTGTAAAGCTTGTAGCTTTTGGAAGTGTTGAGTGTGGGGTTGAGCATCAGAATGTTATGCTTGAGGCCTCATTGCTGATTGCTGAGTGATAGGGCTGTGATGACTTGACAAGGGCTAGAGGTTGATGGTGCAGCAGGTAGAGGATCATTTACTGACCATGACTATTCTTGAGAGGCTGTTGAACTTTGGCAACACTGCAGCTCAGTGGTTTCCCAACTGGTATGCCACAGCAGACACTTGTGCCGTGATGACCACCCAAGTGTGCTGCAAAAAAAATTCAAAATGATTAAAAATTCACGTAATTAGACTAAAACTAACCTTTGTTTTCAACTTTGCAGTTGGCATCTCCAAGACCTGATGAATTGTGAGTGGCACGTTTGCATGGTGGTTAGCACTGCTGCTTCACAGCTCCCGGCTCGGGTCACTGTCTGTGTGGAGTTTGCACATTTTCATCGTGTCTGCGTAGTTTCCTCCAGCTGCTCTAGTTTCTTCCAATCGTCCAAAGATGTGAGGGTTAGGTTGATTGGCCATGCTAAATTGCCCCTTAGAGTCCTAAGATGCGTGGGTTAGATTAATGGGTAAATGTGTAGGGATATGGGGATAGGGCCTGGGTGGGTTTGTGGTCAGTGCAGACTCAATGGGCCAGGTACCCTCTTTTTGCACTGTACGGTTTCTATGATTCTATTTCTATGAATCTCAAGCTCCCCAGCATGTGCTGGCCAGGAAAGATTTGCACATGCGCAGTTTAGATTTTGGTCAGACTTAAGTGCATAACCAACAGGATTCAGAGTTTAAGACAAAAGCCCCATACACCCACTCAAAAAGCAAAAATTCAAAATGGGTGCAAAAACTCTAGGAGAAGCGAGAGACAGAGAAGTAAAAAAAAAAGGCATATGCTGTTCTGAAAATCACACAATGAAACCAAGCCAATAACTTGTATCGATAGTTATGTTTAACTAGTGCCTAGACCAGGGGTGTAGCCAGGTGCTAAAGTTAGGAAGAGCGAGCACATAAAAAAGTTATTTAATTATTATTTAATTATGTTATTTAATTATTTTACATTTTAAATGTAAAATGAAAACAAAAAGAAGCAATATGAGAAAGGTATGAAGCAACTACAACAGCCTCTTCATCTAGGATTCATTCTAGCAAAGTTATCTATTACTTTATTACAATCTACCTCAGCAGCCAACTGTCTTTCAATGGAGACCAAAGCTAACCCGCAGGAAGAAATCTGAGGGGCCAATGAGGAACATCCTGTCAAAAGGCACCACTTTTGAAGAATGTGCTCAGAGGGAGTGATCGCTCCCTCTGCTCCCCCTCTAACTACGCCACTGGCCTAGACACAGGATTAGCATTATGCTGAGACTTCTATTCTGCACTTCAGCTTTCTCTTTTTTCTTCTTTAATTATGTTACCACTTTTTTCTCGTAGTTCAGTTTTCTACCTGAGGTAATACTACTCAAAATATTAATACCAAACCAAAATACTTCAGATGCTGGAAATCTGATATAAGGAGAAAAATTCCTGGGAAAACTGAGATAATTTCTCTATGGAGAGAAACAGTTAATATTCATTTCAAAATATTAAATCTTGTATTAACTAGATAAATTATTTGTGAACTGTGTTTTTAAGGAAAACAAGGCTCCCTTTAGACAGTTTATGTTAATATTGTATTGCTTACATTTTTCCAGATTTTATAATAACTAGAACTGAAGCTATCGCCAAAATCTCCCTGCTGTTTACGGTGGCAGGATCTTATGGTACTGCTGGCATAAACAAGTGATAAAAGTATTATTTAATAAAGCCAGGCAATGACTTTACTGAATTAACATGGTTCTTGCTTCAAGGTATGAGGCAACACAAGGAATTTCTTCTTTCTCTATCTCTCGAGTTCGGTGATATTCTGCTCTTCTGCTCCCAACTGGAAAGTAGTCTTCAGTTTGGTCTTCAAATTCAGCATGTTGGATAGCTGATACTTTTATATGTTTTCCAAATTGCAACATGTGTGTCTTTTGCCCTGTTTTTGTGTTCTGATAGTTTTGATCAGTGCACAATCAATCTGTTATTGGTTTGTGTGGTGCATGTTCAGTCTCTGATTCATTTTGATGGTGGATGATTACTACTGTTTAACTCATAGGACCGTCTTTCCCATATACCCTAAAAATCTTTGACTAGGTCTGCGGCTGTGATCTTTCAGTGCCGCTGCAGTGAATGGAATTTTGGCTGAGAGCCAAATTCTCCATTCTTGCTGGCAGTGGGGCAGAAACAGACAAGATCGGACAATCCCGCCATCATCTTTTCTGCTGTTTTATTACATTTTACAATTTCCCACTGAGATAATGCCCCTTAAGGTACTTTCAACATTTGTTTCTACACTCAGCGCTTGCTTAAATGTGATAAAAGAGTGGTGTCTAGAATGACTGATTAACATTTAGGGTCAGGAGTACAGAGTGGTGCATTGTCTTGATGCAGAACTACACATGTAAAGGGGTAGCATCTGATACCTTTGGTAGGTACTTAATTCATGAAAATAAGATCAAAGTGACACTGAGGAACAAAATGCAGGTTTATGAGGCCCATAGTCTCAGCACTTTGTTATTTGGTTGTAAAACATGGACAACTTACAGCTACCAGTAAAGGAAGATCAAAAACTTATATCTTTGCTGTTTGTAGCACGTTGACCATCTCATGCAAAAACAAAATCGTGCATGCGGGTAGACCTACAATCTCATTAGTTGATGAAATGTACCATTTATCTAGTATTTCAACAGATTTATGGTGTTGATGGAAAAAATCATGACTACAATCTATGTAAAACCACAGAGAGACCCAGGAAGTTGTGATCAAGCTAAATGCAGACAAATGTATTGTGAAGATGACAGCATGCCAGTTTTTTGGGGAATGGAATACACACTTTATGGAATCAAGGCAATTCCTGAAAAAGTCAAAGCAATCTCTGAGGTTGAAGTTCCAGTGGACACAAAAGAGTTGAGAAGTTTTTTAGGTTTGATTCAATACATGAATTCTTTCAGACCTCACATGTCATATCACACGGCAAATCTATGAGAATCAATGAGAGAAGATGCTGGGCACTAGTGGTCAGAGTCACATGAGAGGAGTTGCAGCAAACTCAAAGGAGAAGTGTGCAAGGAGACAAGTCTGTTCTAATACAACAGAGAGAAACCTGTCACTCTGCATGTAGATGTTTCTATAAAAGGACTTGGGAGCAGTCTGGTACAAGAGGGGAAACTGCCTGCATTCGTATCAAATGCTCTAACTTCATTTGAGACCAGATATGCCAACTTCAAAAGGTGTGGATGTGAGAAGTTCCATATGTATCCTTACGGGAGAAATTTGTGGTGAGTAGTGATCATTGTCATGAGAGCAGATCTACAAGATGAACCTACACAGGGCACCATGAAGATTGCGGAAGTTACCTTTGAGGCTTCAGAGTTATGATTTCACTCTGAAATATAAGTCAAGGCTGCAGTTGGTCGGAATTTTTGAGCAGCAGTGATGAAGCAACTTAATCATTGTGAGATTATAGGATTAGCCTTGAGAAGAAAGATTGGTGATAAACTGTCTTGGAAACGAATGGTCTTTGTAGTTTGTGTGGATGGCTACCTTTTTGCCATTGTCAGAGGTCACCAGCTACTTATTTCTGTCAATTCCCACTAGCCCATTCCATATTTTCAAAACCACGGTCACTCGAATTTTTGTAGTGATTCCCATTCCAGTTCTCCCATCAAGGCTGTGACAACAGTGTATTTCCCACATTCATTTAAGCAAAATTGTACAATATATCTTTGGATTGCTTCAATATCACTATACAAACGCTACCACTGTGTCACAGATGACACTTGATTTTATGCTGTTCTGTAAAAGGGTGATGGCAAAAGAGCAGCCCATTTTACTTCTCAATTTTTATTTCCATTTGATGTCAAAGGTAATTAAATTCAGGAGAGATGTGAAATGGCAGCTGATTTGCTTTCACCCTTTGAATATTATGTCAGAAAGTCAAAATTACTCCCTATAATTCATGGACAAAGTAGCAACCATAAAAAATACAATGCTGTTTATCATATACAGACATGTGAATGAATGTTGTCAGTGGATCTTCAATTTTCAATTAACATTTAGCAGCTGTTCTTAACTAAGAAAGGCTTATTCTAAACATACATGTAAAATATCAAATATTAATTTATAAGAAATTCCAGCCTTTTAATAAGCTTTCATCAAGTCAAATGCTTCAATGGCATTTCTTAAAAAGAAATGACTGTTTTAATCAACTTGTATTGGATAACTTGCCAAATATGCCAAATAGTCCACGAGCAAATTGTATAAGTGACTATATTTATAAAAACAAGCAAAGTGGGAAAAAATGATTAGATATTGACAGCAAAGAAAATATGGTGCAGAGAAAAATGGAAAAGGTCTGGAGTTGTCATGGTGCATGATTTTAGTTTTGAAATTTGGATAATTGATTTTCAGTCAAAGAAGTCACTGTACCTACAGTAAGTATTCAGGTCCAGGTGGATAGCAGGGGTGAGCGCTAAAGTGTCTATTAAAAAGAAAGGTAAATAAAAGGATTTGGATTAATATTGTTTCAAGGACACATGGAATCTGGGAAGGTGAGGAGTGAAGGTGAAAAGATGAATTGTTTGAAAGAGTGCTAGAGGATAAAGGGAATCAGAAAAGATGGAGGTTAATATCTCATTGCCATTATAACAGTTTGATGAAGTGATGTGATGAAATGTGTCATTCCACAGGATTACCCAGAGCAGGGAAGAGTCATTATGAATAAGTCAGGGTTCATTCACCTCAGAATGTCAACACGGCCCTCGAGGCTGAGGTCATGAATTAGCAAGCCCTTGTTCAGTAGCGAGGGGACATTTTGAATGTTTACATTGAGATAATGTGGCAAACACAGTGATTGAGGATGATTTACAAATGAGAGAATTTGAATGCCAAATTGGATGACTGCCAGGACAAATCAATGAGGGAAATCAGCAGGCTGCCTGGAGAAAATCAGAAAGGTGCAAACAAATGACTGCCTCCTCTGTTCAGATGGTTGGGGGCTTTGACCCAGAGATAGGAATCTATAGCATAGTATAAAGTTCAAGGGAGGTAGTTGAAAAGTGAGAGTTCACGTCTGGAACAGCAGTTCATGTGCACTGGAAAGTTAAACTCAGTAAAGACTTCAGCCACAAAATTTGATAGGGTTTGAAAATGGGCATTGGGATTGTGGTACACAATTAACTTGCACTGGTTGCTTTAATGCAGACTTTATGCTGCTTGCTCATTGAAATAATTGTCGCCTGCAGCCAATATGCCATTGACTGGCTGCATGCCCAAGCAATGAGTGCAAAACCAAGAGAGGCTAACATGAGTTCTGACAACCCTGCAATACTTAAAGCCAGCCTGTATCTCTTAAAGGGGAGGCGCACTGTGAATGGATCAGATAGTGAAATTGGTTGCAGGAGAGATTGTGAGCAATAAGTGCACTGAATTAAGTCACAACCTAGCACAGGGTAAGTGCAGGGTTTATTGATGTTGCACTGGAAGCCTTGGTTCAGGGGGTGCAGAGGAAAAGAGATGTCACCTATCCACAGGAACCCGAAATTCTTCCAGACAAACTCTCGGAAGGCAACGAGGGTGGATAGCGGTTGTTGTCAATGCCAGGAATGTAGTCATGAGGACATAGATGAAGTGTTACTAAAAGTTTAATGATCTCACATGACTGGCTAACTTCAGCAAAATTCTATATCCTGCCAACTGCCCCATGACCATCAGACTCTGTTCCATGCATCACATCCCCCTCACACACCTAACAACAATCTCTATCAAACTTGACTTATACCTGACATTCATGTGCCTCACGTTCCCTTCACGTACTTAACAATGCTGCTGGTCTCACACTCATATCCCTTAACTTGCACACACTTCCAGCCTTGAACTGTGATTGACCCATGACCCAAACAGAATGCACAATACCCCTGATACATTTCGTCTTCTCTGACAGGAGAATGCAACACGACATCGGAGACAGCAGGAGCTAACTGGCGGAAACAGATTCCTAATGACTGAAATTATGTGATTGTGGAAAGGGAAGAGGTGGAAGAGCAGGAAGGCCACGATGAAGAAGGAATGCTGTAATTCGCTCAAGTGCTCACCAACTTAGATACTGATGCTGCACAAATTTGGAACGTTAACTTAGAGTTACGATCTACCCTAGATGAGAAGGGCTTGAATGTCCTCAAGCTATGGAGGACCACTGGAAGGTGAAGGTATGCAGCTGTTTTGTTATAGAGATCTCAGATAAGAACTTCAATGTTTTGGCCACAGAGAAAAGCTAATGTGGACACACAATGAAATGCTGGTGCACTGGCAGGTTATCCAAAAGCTCTCATAGAGTCATAGAGGTTTACAGCATGGAAACAGGCCCTTCAGCTCAATTTGTCCATGCCGCCATTTTTTTAAAAAAACCCTCAACTAATCCCAGTTGCCCACATTTGGCCCATATCCCTCTATACCTATTGTACCCATATAACTATCTACATGCTTTTTAAAAGATAAAATTGTACGCGCCTCTACTACTACTACCTTGTTCCAGACATTCACCACCCTCTGTGTGAAAAAATTGTCCCTCTGGTCACTTCTGTATCTCTCCCCTGTCACCTTAAACCTATGCCCTCTAGTTTTAGCCTCCCCTACCTTTGGGAAAAGATATTGACTATATACCTTGTCTATGCTCCTCATTATTTTACAGACCTCTATAAGGTCACCCCTCAGCTCCTACACTCCAGAAAAAAAGTCCAAGTCTATTCAGCCTCCCCTTATAACTCAATTCATCAAGTCCCGGTAGCATCCTAGTAAATCTTTTCTGTACTCTTTCTAGTTTAATAATTTCCTTTCTATAATAGGGTGACCAGAATTGCACACAGTATTCCAAGTGTGGCCCTACCTATGTCTTGTACAGCTTTAACAAGATGTCCCAACCCCTGTATTCAATGTTCTGACCAATGAAACCAAGCATGCCGAATACCTTTTTCACCATTCTGTCCACCTGTGACTCCATTTTCAAGGAGCTATGAACATGTACCCCTAGATCTCTTTGTTCTGTAACTCTCCCCAGTGCCCTACCATTAACTGAATAAATCCTGCCCTGGTTCAATCTACCAAAATGCAACACCTTGTCTAAATTAAATCCATCTGCCATTCGTCAGTCCACTGGCCCAATTGATCAAGATCCCGCTGCAATTGGAAATAACTTTCCTCACTGTCCACCATGCCACCAATCTTGGTGTCATCTGCAAACTTACTGACCATGCCCCTTATAATCTCATCCAAATCATTATTATAAATGACAAATAGCAGTGGACCCAACCCTGATCCCTGAGGCACACCATTGGTTACAGGCCTCCAGTTTGAAAAACAACTCTCTACAACCACCCTCTGGCTTTTGTCAAGAAGCCAATTTTGTCTCCATTTAGATACCTCACCCTGGAACCCGTGAGATTTAACTTTATGCAACAACCTACCATGCGGTACCTTGTCAAAGGCCTTGCTAAAGTCCATGTAGACAACATCAACCACACTGCCCCCATCCTTTCTTGGTTACCCCTTCAAAAACTCAGTCAAATTTGTGAGACATGATTTTCCACTCACAAAGCCATGCTAACTGTCCGTAATCAGTCCTTGCATCTCTAAATGCCTGGAGATTCTGCCTCTCAAAATACTTTCCAACAATTTACCCACCATAGATGTGAGGCTCACTGGCCTTTAGTTCCCAGGCTTTTCCCTGCAGCTCTTTTTTAACAAAGGCACAACATTTGCCAATCTTCAGGGACCTCACTCGTGACTATCGATGATTCAAGTATCTCGGCTAGGGGACCTGCAATTTCCTCCCCAGCCTCCCACAACGCCCTGGGATATACTTTATCAGGTCTCGGGGATTTATCTACCTTGACGCGCTTTAAGACTTCCAGCACCCCCTTCTCTGTAATATGTACACTCCTCAAGACACCAAGTTCCCTAAAATCCATGCTTTTCTCAACAGTAAATACTGATGAGAAATACTAATTTAGGATCTCACCCATCTCTTGTGGATCTGCACATAGATTACCTTATTGATCCTTAAGAGACCCTACTCTCAGTCAGCATCAAGGAACATGGAGAAGTCTGACACTTGTCTGATACATGAGATTGCACAGAGCCTGGAGTCCAATGTGGGGTTGGCCAACTCCATAAGCAGACTTGTGAATCCAGCCCTCACGCAACGTATGAAGGCCATGTCTAACACCTAATCCGCACATCTTTGGACTGTGGGAGGAAACCAGAGCAACATAAGGAAACCCATGCAGGTGCAAGGAGAATGTGCAAACTCCCCACAGACCGTGACCGGAGGCCAGAATTGAACCTGCGTCCCTGGTGCCGTGAGGCAGCACTTCTAACCTTTGTGCCACTGTGCCACCCACACAGTAGCACTTCTGGTAATTTGTGACTCCAGCTTGTGAGGAGACTGGTCCTAATGTCTAAGTCATTCATTCACTTTTGTTCCTAATCCATTAGGTACCCTCCTTTTCTTTTTAACCCAGTTTGTGTTTGGAACTTGATACATTTGGTTTTGCTGTGGTTATTGTGTTGATCTGAATTTGGAATTGATATTTGATTTGATTTATTATTGTCACATGTATTAGTATACAATGAAAAGTGTTGTTTCTTACACACTATACAGACAAAGCGTACCGTACGTAGAGAAGGAAAGGAGAGCAGAATGTCATGTTACTGTCATAGCTAGGGTGTAGTGAAAGATCAACTTAATGCAAGGTAGATCCATTCAAAATTCTGATGGTAGCAGAGAAGAAACTCCTCTTGAGTCAGTTGGTACATGTCCTCAGACTTCTGCATCTTTTGCCCAATGGAAAAAGGTGGAAGGGACTATGTCCAGAGTGCACGGGGTTCTTAATTATGCTGGCTGCTTTTCTGAGGCTACAGGAGGTATAGACAATGTCAGTGGATGGGAGGCTGATTTGAGTGATGAACTAGTCTTCGTTCACAACTCATTGTAGCTTCTTGCGGTTCTGGACAGAGCAGGAGCCATACCAAGATGTGGTACAACTAGAAAGAATGATTTCTTTGGTGCATCTGTAAACTTTGGTGTGAATCATAGTGGACATGCCAAATTTCCATAGTCTTCTGAAAAAGTAGAGGTGTTGGTGGACTTTCTTAACATAGCATCGGCTGTAGCCGTCTCTCCAGACTAATTCTCAGAAGACAATGAGGGTGGATGCGAGAAATGTAGTCATGAGGACATAGATGAAGTGTTATTAAAAGTTTAATGACCTCACATGAGTGACAAACATCAGTAAAATTCTGTATCCCACCAACTGCCCATGACCATTAGACTGTGTTCCATGTATCACAACCCCTTTGCTCTCCTACCAACAACCTCTACCATCCTTGACTCATATCTGACACTCACATTGGACTCCAGGCTCTGTGCAAAGTCTTGGGTCAGACAAGTGTCAGACTCCTCTTTGACAATGACTGAGAGCTTTTGGCTAGCCTGCCAGCCCACCAGCATTTCATTATGCGTACACATTAGCTTTTTCCTGTAGCCAATACATCTGAGATCTCTGTAACAATACATCTGCATACCTTCATCTTCCAATGATCCTCTATACTTTGAGGCCATTCAAGCCCTTCTCATCTAGGGTAGATCATAAGCGTCAGCATGGAGGGACCAGGACAGGTTGTTGGTGATCTGGACACCGAAAAGCTTGAAGCTTTTGACCATTTCTGCTTCATTCCTATTTATGTAGACAGGGGCATGTTCTCTACTACCCTTCCTGAAGTTAATGACTATCGCTTTCATTTTGTTGACATTGAAGGAGAAATTATTGTCATCACTACAGGTCACCAGATTCTCTATCTCTTTCCTGTACTCCATCTCCTCATTGTTTGAGATCCGACCCCTACGGTGGTGCGATCAGCAACTTGAAAATCAAGTTGGAGGGGAATTTGGCCACACAGTCATAAGTGTATAAGGAGTATAGTAAGGGGTAGAGGACACAGCATTGTGGGGCACCGGTGTTGAGGAAGATCGTGGAGGAGATGTTGTTGCCTTTCCTTACTGATTGCAATCTGTGGGTTAGGAAGTTCTGGATCCGTTGCAGAGGGAGAAGCTGAGGCCCAGGCCATTGAATTTGGGGATGCATTTCTAGGAATAATGGTGTTGAAGGCTGAGCTGTAGTTAATAAATAGGATCTAGGTGTTCCAGGGTTGAGTGTAGGGCCAGGGAGATGATGTCTGCTGTAGACCTGTTGTAGTTGAACTGTCATCATGGATCTAGGTAATCTGGGAGGTCGGAATAGATTCATGCCACAATTAACCTTTTGAAACATTTCATAATGATGGATGTCAGAGCAACTGGCCGATAGTCATTAAGGCACACTGCTTGGCTTTTCTTTGGTACTGAGATGATGGTCATCTTCTTGAAACAGATAGGGACCTCAGATTGTTGTAAAGAGAATTTGAAGATATCTGTGAATACCCCTACCAGCTGGTCCATGCAGGATCTGAGTGCTTGTCTGGATCCCCCATCCTGGCCTATTGTTTTCTGTGGGTTTGAGAAGCCTCCTCTGACTTCTGCAATGATGATCTCAGATACAGGTTCATTCGAAGCTCCCAGGTTGGAAGGAATGCTCTTGCTGATCTCTTGCTCAAATGGGCATAGAATGCATTTAGTTCTTCAGGAAAGGGAGCATTTGTGATGGCGATTTTACATGCCTTCACCTTGAAGCCTATTATATCTTGCAGAAATTACTATAGTCGGCATGGGTCCGTGTGGCTAGCCTGGGACTACAGCTTGGCCTGGTTCTGTCTTTTGGCATCTTTGATGGATCTCCTTAGGTCATATCTGGCTTTCTTATATAGGTTACAGTTGCCTGACTTGAATGCCTCAAACCTGGACTTCAGCAAGCAGCGGACATCCCTTTTCATCCATGGTTTCTGGTTGGGAAACAAACGGAATCTCTGAAGCATCGTAAAGCTGCTGTTTTGGGTAAGTCTCTTTTTAAAAATGTCCTGACATCTGTGATCAATCAGGTCACTCTGACAGAGCCATTTTTTCAATCTGATAAGTTGAATGTTCTGTGCTTGCTTCTGTTCTTTCTTGCCTTCTTATTTATTCCGCTTATTGAAAAACTGGAGTAAATCAACTTCATTTTCTGCCCTAATAACAAAACATTCTAAAAGAATACTATTTAGCTTGTATCTTTATATCTTTTATTCTTTCTTGGGATGTGGGCATCACTGACAAGACAAGCATTTGTTGCCCATTCCTACTTGCCCTTGAGAAGGAGGTAGTGAACCACTGCAGTCAGTGTGGTACAGTTTTTTGATCCAGTGACAGTAACAGTGAAGGAATGCCAGTGAAGTTCCAAGTAAATATCATGTGTAGCTTGGAGGGGAATGTGCAGGTGATGATGTTCCCTTGCATCTGTTACTTTTGTCTTTGTCCTCCACAGCCATAGGCGTAATGTATTTGGAAGGAAGGAGTTTTGCTGAGTTGCTGCAGTGTATCTTGCATATTGTACATTCTGCTGCCACTGTGCATCGATGGTGGGGTAGTGAATGTTGAAGTTGATAAATGGAATACTGATCAAGTGGGCTGCTTTATCCTATCTGTGGCTGAATTTCCTGAGTGTTGTTGGAGCTGAACATAGCTCATTCAGGGAACTGCAAAGTACGTAATCACACTCCTGATGTTTGCCTTGCAGGTGGTGGACAGGCTTTAAGGAGTTGGGAGGTGAGTTATTCGCCTTGATGAAATCCAAACTGAAAACATTGAGCTAGTTATTGCTGTACAAGGACCACATGATAGAACCGTTGACAACCTCTTCCCAATACTCTGCTAATGATTAGGAGTAGACTGATGGGATTGTAATTGGATGTCTTAAATTTGTTCTCCATGAAGTGTCCTGAAAGACTGGGGAAGAGATTTTTATAACGTGCTGCAGCAGTTTAGGCAGGCTCTGGTGATTGGAGAGGTGAACCCTTCAGCCACACCACTGGATCTGCTGGATGGTTATTACTACTAATGTTTCCTTCCATGGGACGTAAAGTCTCCAGGAAGGTTAGACTACTCCCATTTTGATGTATCTAATGCTGGTAAAATGACAGAAGGGTCAGAAAATCACTGTTAATACGCCAGTTAATTAAATTAATTGGTCACTTGCTCCAGCCACAGCCATTCAAAATATCCCTTGGTAATGGGAATATTAAAAACAATCCTCCTGATGTCTTCCAAAGCTACTTTGCCAGCCCGCCCATCTCTCAGCACATCTCCAGTAGCTTTGTAAAATCCAAGTCACTTCTCTCCACAAATGCTGACTGACCTGCCGCATCCTTCCAAATTTTTCTGCGTTTTTTAAATTCAGATTTCCAACAGCAGCAGAATGTTGCTTCTGTCCTACAGAAAGCAAATTAATCCTCTGGTGGCCATCTCCATGCTACAAATTTTTAGTAATAGCTGCAAAGCTTGCATTAAGCTGCCAACAGTCTGAAAGGATCTGCAATCTGCAGGAGTATGCGTTACTATTGTTCCAGCAAATAATTGAAAGGAGTGCACCTTATCCCTGGGAAAATATTTTCTAGTTCAAATGCTCAAGTATCAGAAGCAGTTGTAAATGCAGGCAAAACAGCTTTAATGATCCTTTTTGTCTCCATTTAAAAGCTTCTTCCTTTCTCCCTGCAATCAAACCAAAAGAATGGTTTCAACACAGTTGAACAGGAAATCTCTGGCATACAGAACATGTGCTGATCATTTAGTCCCTTTGAAGGGTCAATACTATGTTGTTTGCCACAAAATTCAACTCCTTAGTGTTTGCTTTTTGGTGTTACACGCTCTACTTTGTTTCCAAAATGGCATCCACAGCACACTCACATAACTCTGGGCTGGATTCTTCCAATAGAGGTAGGAAACAGGAGTTGGTTCTATTTTTGTGTTAGAAACTGCCTCTGTGGGGAAAAGTTTAAAGTTTATTTATTCATGTCGCAAGTAGGCTTACATTAACATTGCAATGAAGTTACTATGAAAATCCTCTAGTTGCCACACTCTGGTGTCTGTTCGGATGAACTGAGAGAGAATTTAGCATGGCCAATGCACCTAACCAGCACATCTTTCAGACTGTGGGAGGAACCTGGAGCACCCAGAGGAAACACACACAGACACATGTGGAAAACATGCAGACTTTATACAGAGCATTTGGGAGAAGTCAGGTGCCCATTTGGGAGAGATCAGAATCCCTTTGAGATTGTTAAGAGTAAATGTGTGTAAAGTGTGGAAAAGCTCAGAGGAACTAAATTGCAAAGTTATTTAAAACCTGTTTAATTTTTGAAAAAAAAACAGCCGACTGTGACTGCTTGCAATTTCACTTGTCATCTGTTGACATAAGCCTCATTATAGGGTTAATGCTGCATAACTGATTGAAGAATCTGATTGATCACAGCAAGGGCCCCTCACATTCTGATGAACAGTGGCTATCAATGAACAGTGGTTATAAATCTTTGATGTGGGGCTATGAATAGAAATGGTTGTTTTCAAAAGGATTACATACTCAAAGGTATTTTAAATACATTGAATATTTGCTTTAATGAAGGAGAATGTTTTGTAATGCAGTGAAGTCTGCAATAGACAATTATTTACCATAGCTTCTGGGGTCTGCCCATGGTGGATACTAGATGAATTGGCACAAAGGTATAAGGGCAGGGCAAAGGGTGATGGTGGGGGCATCAGTTGGCATTACTTGGCTTAAGTTGTCGTGAGGCCATAGGGATGGGCTGGGTCCTGGTTTGGCATGAAGAGTATAAATGGATTTTCCAACCATGCCCCCAACCCCGCTCCTAACCCTGCCCATCATCTCCTAAACAACTCCCCCCACCTGAACACCCCTCCCCCTGGGACCCAAGTTTGAGTTTGAGGGACCTAGGTTTGATCCCCATATCCTCTATGCCAACGTATTCACATCTACCGCATCACTTGGTCCCTCATACCTGGTTTCCAAGTTTGTTGGCGGGACTTGTGGAATCAAAGATCTAGCAAGTTTTTAGCTAAAGCATGGAGTTCTTCCAGCTTTGTGAAAATTCAGATCGAAGTGTCATCGTGGACATTATACTGGTGCTTTATTGAGAGATTGCCCTTACATGTGCTCTCGCTTGGCATCGTAACAGCACCACATGGGTGATTATATCACTTCTGCTTGTGACATATACATGTTTTCAAATAGCTTTTCTCATTTTCACCATCACAACATCCCCTTTCTCTTGAATGGGAAATCACTTCAGATTAACATTCTGTGTATATAAATAGGTATTTATTTGGGATAGAGTGGTATCAATGATACTTACTGGTGGTGTAGTATTCTAACTCATATAATTTATAAACTCATATCTTATCATACAATGTCATTTTATTTTAACATATTTCCTACATTAGTAACACCACATGCCTTTACCTACCACCACAATGAGCTCTTGCTTTGAAGAAACTATGAATATAACTTAAATTGAACATTACAACTTATAACAAACTTCAAATTAATTCTCTCCAATGTGCTAGCATTTTGTGTTATTGGAAATGCAGTGGGTGTTGGCTGACAACAGCGAGGTGCACTTGTGATTTTGAGCTGGCTGTTTTCCCTGGTATTCATTAATAATAATTGTACAGTAACCACATGGCTGTCTCCAAATGTTGGTATGCTTGGTTTATGCTTGTTGTCCCTTCGTCAGCAAAATACATGCCTTCACTTGTCAGCAAAGCTGTTAGTGTGCCTTGTTTATGACAAACAGAGTTCTCTCAGGTGGGACCTGTTTCTTCTTGGTGTAGCTCCATTCAGTTTTGTCACCTTGTTGGATCAGTTCCCTGTAAACTTTCAATACTCCTGCCAGGATCCAGGTTTATTTCCCTGGGTGTAAGACTCTCACCTTTTGATCGACATGGAGGGAGTCAGTTCTGCACTGACACATTTACCGTGAGTTCCCTTTACCTTACCCTGTTACAGTTGGTCCATGACTGAAGATGACTTTGTGAAATGATGGCTCTGGAGTGTGGTTGTCACTAGCAGACTAAACAGGATTTCTTCTGGGGGCACAATTCAGAATCCAACCATGGGAAATTGTATAAATGTTAATTCATTGATGAAGATTCTCTAATTAACATGTTGTACGTGTAGATAGTAATGGGATGCAATCGCTGGCAACAAGAGGTGAACAACAAAAGAAGTTTATTGATAATACTGAGCAGTTCCTACATGCTGTTTCTGCTGGTGTCAAGGAGAGAACTCCTGTGCTCCTGACATGTGACCCCTTTTGTACACAAATCATCCCAGTGTCCATATGACCAGCCAGTTTATAGTATTATTTATGAAAAAATTCTGAATTGTATAATGCATGAATGCACTGTTTGCACTCACATGGACACCAAATGGTTAAGAATGAAAAAGTTGCTTTCCGCAGAGAGTTATTGCTTGCTGGTTTGGCACCAACAGAGTAAGGGTCAGATAGCCTGTGTGAGCAATCAGGACGCAGGCACTGAAAATCTTGTCCTTGGCTGGAATTCTCCAGTACTGCTGATGTGAAAAAGCCAAATTCTCCATTCTCACTTGCAGTAAGATGGTCACGGACAAAATCGGAGAATTGCGCCCAGGGTATGGAATCACCCCATGGTGAGAGAAGCTCACAAGCAGAGACGTTTTGGAAGCTCGGTACAGCCATGTGGCTACTGTATTATTATTAATAAGTACCTTTTGTGTTCACCAATGAAGGAGGTGATTTTCTGGTCACATTGACCTGGTGCAAATTGCATTAGGGCAGTGTGAGGTTGGAGAGCCTCATGAAAAGGTCTAGTGTGTTTAACACTGGTGAGAGCCCCTTTGGAATTCTCTCAGTCCCCGTGCCCGGAAGTAATTTGGTTCCCATCCAACAAGTGTGGGAATCAGATTAGTATATTTAAATATTCATGTAAATATGCTTTGTCTGTTTCAAACCTGATTCTCCCTGCTCTCAGGGTTCTCCAACCCTCTAGTGCTGTGGGAACTTGGCGAGAATCACTACAGGTCTCCAAAAATGGAGACCAGGCATGCTAGCCATTCTGGGTTGTTGGGGGCCATTGAAGCCCCTGTAGACATGGCTGGGCAGTGCCCACCTGGCAGTGCCACTGGTACCTTGGCAGTGCCAATCTGACATTGCCAAATGGGACATTGGCACTGCCAGATTGGCATCTCAAGGGGGGCACTGGCAGAGTGCTGGGGACAGTGCCAAAGGATGGGGCATGAAGGGAGTCATGAAGGGGTGGGACATAGAGTAGGCGTGAAGAGGGACATTGGGAGTGCCCTAATGCTGGTGATCAATGTTCGGAAGAGGGTGGGGAAATACATGCACATGACGGGCCAAGTAGTCTCTTTCTGTGCCATCAACTTTCTATAATTCTATGATTCGGTGTAAGCATGGGGTCAAAGAGGCAGGTTGCAAGTAGGAAGGGGTCAATGTGCAGAACTGCACATCTTAGCCCTGGGTAATATTAAAATGAAAGGGTTTTGAAGCTCTCATCACACAGGCACTGGGGGCAGCCACACAGCACCACAGAGAAGAGAGGACATTGAAGACAACATCACCTGCGCCTAGACAGCTTTGAGGAGGAAAAGTTGAAAACAACTTGTCTACTATTGCCTGTTAAGTATTTTTTGTTCAATCATTTACTAAACAAATGCTATGAACTCATTGCACCAGAATCATTGTCTCTTGCCTTTTTGTCTTGTTCCAGGAGCGCAGTTAAGGTCAGGGGACCTTACACAATGGAGTTAAATCATGATATATCCGGATATCTTCTAATTTGCTCCTCCCTGATTTTTCAACAGAACAAAACCTCTCTCCAGTTCTGATAAAGAACCATATTTAGACTTGAAATGTTAACCCTGTTTCTCTCGTGACGTATGATGCCAGACTAGCTGAGCTTTGTCCAGTTTCTCTGCATTTCCTGTACTTCACCATTTTGACCACATATTTCACCAATCGGTTGTATCAAGGATACCAGGAAGATGCTCCTACATTGCCATGTGTAGCGCAGATTGCACCAATTCCAAAGAATAGTGTGCAGACCTAAAATGCATTATCACACCTGGTGCCAAACGGTTTGTGATTCTCCCAGCATCTTTCTTAATGGCGTGAACCAGATTACGCCCAAAAAGATCATGAGGCCAATTAGCATATTTAAACATGAAAGCCCGTTCAACTCCCAATGCACAGAAATCTCTGGCTTTCAGACATGGCATGAGAATGGCAAGAATCAATACTAGTCTGTACTGGTGTAGACCTGGCGGGATGGCCACGCTGGGGGGCTTGGAGACCTTTGAAGCCCTCGGGTGGTCAGGGCCATTGCCAAGCAGTGCCCACCTGGCAGTGCCAGTTGGGCACAAGTGTGCCAGGAGCACTGCCAAGGGGATGGGTTCTGAGTGAGGCTATGACAGAGGCTGTGACGAGAGGACTATGTAGGGGACTCATGCAGAGTTGGATCATGTCGAGGGTTGTGATGCGGGGGCATGTCACAGGTCTGACAGGAGGATCTATTGGGAGGGCCTGATGCCCAGATGCCAGTGACCTGTGTCAGGGAGATAATGGGGAACATGACACCGATGGGGGAAGATGAGAGTCTCCCATAACACTGCGAGATCGATCTGGGAGCCCTTGCGAAATGGTGCCCCAGTGCTCTGAAGCTGGGTTCACTGGCATGTTTAGCAGCTGCCCCCCCCCCCCCCCCCCCCCTCCCCCAATACAGGCACAGAACTCCCAACTCTCCAAAAAAGTGACTGAGTGTGGGAGGATTGTGGTGCGGAGCACGCCTGAGAGACTGGCTCTGTTATCCTCGCTCTTATGATACTTGGTCACTTTTTTGGGAGCATTTCGCCCATCCTCTATCCCTGTGCGTGTCTCATTAACCAGGAAGCTGAGTGATATATTCCATAAGTTTCCACGTTTAGGCAGTCTGCTCAGAGTGGCTGATAGAACCACCTGGTTGCCAAGTTTACATCCGACGCCACAATTATAACCTTGGATTTTTATTAGCAATAATCTTTGGAGGTGAGGCCATGCACCAATAATCAGTTTCCCCCAAATCATTTCAGAAGGTCTGCAATCTGTTTTGACCATGCATTTCTTACCAAACAGATGCATTTGTAAACTGGTCATTCCAAAATGTGTGCTGGAGTCTCATATTCAATATTTGAGCAGTTTGACTGGGTAGGTGGGTGATAAACTCTTTGATGCCAATGTAACTGGTTTCTCTTGGAGAAGCTAGGCTCCAAAGCCTTTAGTGTTGTTGCTTTCAGTGGATTGTAGTAGTGTAGGCACAGTGCAGCTGAGAGTGTCTGCTTTACTGCATTAAATACCAAGGGAACAGTGCATCTTTCTTCAACAGCTGCTGGATTGGGGATGTCTCTTCTGAGAAATGTGGGATATACGCTGCCAATAAGTTGAACAATCATATTGGCTTCTCTGCAGGTCCTGTTTCTCCTGTGGTGTAGACATGGAGTGAATCTCTTCAATTTTATTTGGATTTGAATGAATGTTGTGTTGAAATAGATAGGCCCAAAGGATTTAATGTGGTTTGTCTTGATGGAACATATTGAAGAATAAACTTTTATGCCTGGAAACCTCCAACAGCTTTTGGAGATTCCTAATGTGTTCCTGTTCTGTGTGCCCTATCACAGCACAATGTCATCTGCTATGCATATGAAATCTGAGATGTACTCTGTTATTTGGCCTCTGTGTTGCTGGAAGATGTCCTGGCTGATAGCCTAATACATAAGCAAAGGAAGAAATATTTGCTAAAAGGAGGCCAGTAGTTTGTTAACTTATGTGATTCCTCTGACACATGCCAACTCCTGGCATCACACTTAGAAAAATGTCTGGCCCCTGCAAACTTTGGTTTGAGTTATTTTAGGGTTGTCACCTTGTGGAGACATTTCTTTGGGACTTTGTTCAACCTCCTTATGTCTAGACACCACCAAACTGAACTGTTATTCCTGACTGCAGTGGCCACAGAAGTGCACCAGTCTGTGGGCATCTGAAAGGAAAAAGATACAAGGTACATTTGTGTTCAAAGTGGGAGGGAAGATAAGACACAGGGCCAATTTTACCATTGCATCATTCATGTTTTCAGGTGTGAAAACTTGATAAAGCCAGGCGTGAGACCATTAATGCCATCTGCGCCCGCGTCCGTGCAGATGCCCACTCTACCAAGGCCCAAAAATGTATGTATTTGCATACATTTAAATTGAATTAATGGGCTGCCTGCCCAACTTTACCAGCAGTTCTCCCTTTACCATCGCGTTTGCACATCCAGATTCGCCGCGAAACAGACACACTCAGCAAAGGTCTGTTTCAGGCTCTCCAGCTTCTGAGCAGGTAAGTTCACAGCTCCCAATGGCTCTCTGACTCAGATCGGTGGTGAGGGGAAATGGAAGAAGACCAGATCATTTTCTGGTGAGGTGGGGGGAGGAAGGAGGCCGGATCATTCTCTATTGGGGGATGGGGTGGGGTAGGGAGGAGGGACGCCCAATTGATCTCTGGGTTGGGGGGGAAATCATTCTCTGGGTGCGGGGGTGCGATCATTCTCTGGGTGGGGAGGGGCAATTATTCTCTGGGTGGGGAGGAGTAATCATTCTCCGGGTGGGGGGGAGGCCAGATGGATCTCTGGTGGTGGGGGGACGGGGGGGGTGCAGGGCGCCCACTGCTATTCTGCAGGCGATTGGTGAGGGGGGGAAGGGGGGGCAGAAGGTCACAATCAGTCTGGTAGTAGTAGGGGGGTTTGGGTGGATAAGAGGAACAGTTGTGTTGTGGGAGTGGGGTGATGCCTGTGAGGCCTTCGCTCCTGCTTTTTGTTCCCATGCCATTTTATCCATTTTTTGTGGCCCGTTTGCGGGCGCGTTTTTCAATTTTTTTTTCTCACTGAGCATGTGCAGTTCAAAGTTCCAGCAGTGTTTTGGGTGCAATAAGGCCCACCCACAGCGTGATGCAGACTTGTAAATTTTTTTTTCAGGCTAAGTGCGTACGGCGGCGTCTAGGAACAGGTTTCCAAGTCGGATCTGGGACCTTCCCAAATTCAGCACTTGGAATCAAAATAGTAAAATCGCACCATAGTCTATGGCTGGTACAGCAGAAGAGATTGTGGTGTGAAAAGGAAGGAGATAGTGGGTATGAGGAAATGGTCATCATTGATAGTTTTCAGTTCTGCTGTTCACCGAGACCTTAAAATTGGAGTCCCAATCATGCTCAGCACTGTCTCTGCCATGGACATGCAGGCAGGCTTGCTCTGCTCCATGTATCCCTGGATGGGCACAAAAATTCCTGCAAGAGAGGGGAAATATGTGAGTGAAGTGCTGTGTGATTCATTTGGGTGATTTGGCTGTCATGGTCGAATAGTTAGCAGAGTGTGCAAGCTGTGAGGTGTTGGTGTCAACCTATAGAATGTCAGGGAAAGGTGAAGCATATGAATGTTGGGTGTGAGTCCTGATCCATAGAGATTGCTGGTCAAGATGAGTAGAGGTGTTGTGGTGGATTATGCAGCATGAGAGGCTATTAGTGCAGTTGATAGGATATGACATCTGAAATGTATTCACTGACCTTGACCATTCACGTGGGCTTGTTGAACTTATGCCACTGCATCCAGGTCCTCAGAGCCTGAAGCCTGGCGTTAATGTCCAAGGTCATCTTCTCCCACTGCCTTTTGAGTCTGGAGAAACTCTTGGCACCTGTCATTACAAGATATCCCTAAAGATTCCTCCATCAAAGCTTCAGTGCTGTATCCAAGAGACATGCATTTTTCCAGATGACATGCAGTTTCTGCATTGCTGCTGATAACCTGTTCCAATCTGAAAGCGCCTCCCCTTCAAATGAAGGCTAGTTTCAATCAGTACTGGCTATCTTTCAATACTGCGTGATAAGTTATGATTTTGGAGCTCCAGTGTGCAGGCAATAAACAGCATGGTTAGCGCTTACTGAATGCAGAAGTGATCCAAACGTGCAGATATTGTGAAGTTGGCATGCTGCCTGCATGACATTGAATGGACATATGTTAATTGTGCATCATGATTCATAGAATCCCTATAATGCAGAAGGAGGCCATTTGGCCCATCAAATCTGTACCAACCACAATCCCACCCAGGCCCTATTCCTGTAACCCCACATATTTACGCTGCTGATCCCCCTGACGCTAAGGTCAATTTAGCATAACCAATCAACCTCAGCTGCACTTTAAACTGTGGGAGGAAACTGGAGTACCTGGAGGAAACCCACACAAACACAGAGAGAATGTGCAAACTCCGCGCAGACAGTGACCCGGGACTGGAATTGTACCTGAGTCCCTGGTGCTATGAGGCAGCAGTGCTAACTATTGTGGCACCATGCCAATACCTAAACTCATTTTTGAGAGCTATTTAATTTAGCCCACAGTGTACCATTTCAAGTCCTATTTGTATCTTGTGGCAAAACAAGAGCTAATGAGTAATGATTGTCAGGGCTGTGTATTGCTGGCTGTGATCTTTCCTCTTAATTGAATCATTTGTGTGGAGAAATTGCGGAACTGAAGTTATAATTTCACCATAGAATAATTAAGTCCAGACATAAATCCCAAATCTCGTTTTTCTACGAACAGGAAAGTTATACTAATAAGCTGCAATTGTAATTAGACAATATCCTAATGATACATATCCTGCCTGTTCTTCAGCAATTCCTTTTGCTACCATTTGTTCAGACAGACTGGCAGCATATTAGCTGGTCATACGCAGAATATATATTCTTTAGTAAGTGGGAAAATTAGTATCTTCACATTTCAGGTTGTTAGACTTTATCAAGAGTAGATATCAGTTGCTGTGATGTGACGAAATTAGACATTTTATTGACTCGGAGAGACAGCTTTTCATGGCTTTTATCAGAGCCAAACAGAAGTGGAAAAACCAAAATGGCCTCCAAGTGTATTCATGAGGTTGTAAAGGGAGCGAACCAACTCCTCTGATTGACGCTAGTTTTCATGGAGGCAGTTGGACTTTAGCAGCTATCAAGTTTTACACTAATTACATGCAGATGGATGTGGATTTGAGGTTTAAAATGGGAAGTAAAATGGTTCTGCATCTTTCACAACCCATCATTATTTGCTGCAACATGTGCTGTATCTGTGTTCAGTAGGGCAAATCCTAACAGTGCTGTGATTGGAAGATGTAATTATCCATTAACCAATGGGCTGAATTTTACTTGCCAAGGCAGGTGTGTTTTTCTTGTGGGGATGGGGGAGGGAGGGCACATAAAATGGGGTAGGAGCCCATCCCTTTTCCACTCACCCCAAAATCGGAAGCCCACCCGCCATAATTAGATAAGCAACTAAGGGTCAACCTTCCAAACCCACAACCATTTCCATATAGAAGGACAAAGGCAGAAGATACATGGGAACACCACCACCTGCAAGTTCCCCTCCAAGCCACTCACCATCCTGACTTGGAAATATATTGGCATTCCTTAGCAGTCACTGGGTCAAAATCCTGGAATTCCCTCCCTAACAGCATTGTGGGTCAACTCACAGAACACGGACTGCAGCGATTCAAGAAAGCAGCTCACCACCTCCTTCTCAAGGGCAACTAGGGATGGACAATAACTCGTGGCCAGCGAGTGACGCCCATGTCCCTCGAATGAATAAACAAAAAAAATTAAGCTTGTTATCAAGTCAGCTGGCCCTGATAATACACTGCCCAATCCATAAAATGTTTCCTGGCTCTGGTATAACAAGACCCTCCGTGAACCAGACAAAAGACCACTGATAGTTGACGGGTCTGGCAGATACTGGCAGCTGCAGAACTGGAAAATCCCAGTCATAATTTCATGGTCTTCATTATTGAGACTAGCTTTATAATTCTACAACATATTAATGGGATTTAAATTCCACCAGCGAACCTACGCTTCCATCGAACATTGGCTTGGGCTTCTAGATTATTGGTCCAATGAGATTGTTACTATCTTACCATCTTCCTCTGTTAGTGAATAATTGTACGAAAGGAACAAAGTGAGAAATTTTACTTGATTTGATTTATTACTCATTGTATGATTTGATTTATTATTGATATTGATTTGATTTATTATTGTCACATGTATTAACATAGAGTGAAAAATATTTTCTCTCGCGTGCTATACAAACAAAACATACCGTTCATCAAGAGGGAAACAAGAGAGTGCAGAATGTAATGTTACAGTCATAGCTAGGGTAAAGAGAAAGATCAACTTAATGCAAAATAAGTCCATTCAAAACTCTGACAGCAGCAGGGAAGAAGCTGTTCTTGAGTCGGTTGGTACATGACCTCAGACTTTTGTATCTTATTCCCAAAGGAAGAATGTGGAAGAAAGAATGTCCGGGGTGCATAGGATCCATAACTTTGTGGGCTCTTTGCCGAGGCAGCGGGAGGTGTAGGCAGAGTTAATGGATGGGAGACTGGTTTGCAGATTTGCACTTAATGTGAATGTGCAATGAAACTCTAACTCATTCAACATCAAACTACATGTAAGTACAAGGTTTGAAAAAAACAGTAGAGTGATTGCACTGGAGTGGGGGAGTTTCTGAAATATTTCTTTTCCAGCCCTTGCATCAAAGAGGAGGTCCTTGCCTTAAAAAAGACTCTGGGGCAATTGTCCCATCCTGACATACTAATTTTTTAGCGCATCAGGCTAGGAGAATCATGTCTGCGTTGAATCGTGGGATTCACATGTGTTCCTGTGCACTGCAACTCCCAGTGCCAGATATCCGGCACGGTTGGGATCATACTGGAAACCATCGGGACCAGCAGGTAAGTCATTTTAATCTTTTTTAAATGTGATTATCAAGCCCGGGATTGAATTTTCCCACCCCATCAGTACAATTTCACTCCAGCAGGACAAGATTGGTTAGGGCTGGAGGGAAGCCAATGATTGGGGTGGGCTGCAGAGAGGGGGGGATCTACTGGGGTGGAGGGGTCTGCCTCCTGGGAGGGGAGTGGGCTGGAGATCAGAGTGCTCTGGGACAGGATGGGAGTGGCCAGGCAATTTAATGGGGGCTGTGATTGGGCCTTGGGGTGGCTGGAGGGACTGGACTGTGAGGGTCCCGGGCTGGCCAGCGTTCGGGGGGATGACAGTTTGGGGCCACTGTGCATGCACAGAGTTCTGGAACTGTCAGCCTCCAGCATGAATAAGCCATGCCTCTTGAGCTTTTAATGATATTCATGATTGTGACCTCTGCGTTGCAAGAGTGTGGGAGGTTCGAGTGGAATACAAAAGTTTGAGAGGGGAGGTGATAAAGCAACTAGAGAAACAAAGAGGCGTTGTAAGAAAAGGTTGGCAGCCAAAATGAAAGGAAATCCTAAAGTCTTCTACAGGCATATAAATAGTGAAAGGATGGTAAAAAGGGAAGTAGTTTAAGAACTGAAAAAGGAATTTACACATCAAAGCATGTTAAACGAACACTTTGCACCCAACCTTACCAAGGAGGTAAATGCTATCCAGAACATTTACGTGAGGAAACTCAGTCCCAAGAAGTATTCAAAACTCTTAAGGAGGAAGTGTTGAATAGACTGTCGGTATTGAAAGTTGACAAGGCACCAGGACTGGATGAGGTACATTCAAGGATATTGAAGGAAGAGAAAATGAAAATTGCGGGGATAAAGGCCATAATCTTTCAGTCTTCTCTCGGCTCAAGGGAGGTTCCAATGGACTGGAGAATTGCAAATGTTATGTCCTTATTTAAAAAATGTTGTAAGGATGGCCTCAGCGATAACAGGTCAGTCGGTTCAACATCAGTGGTGGGCAAGCTACTAGAACGAGTTATCTGGGAAAGAATCAGCAGTCACGTGGGAAAATATAGTTTAATTAGAAAAAGCCAGCATGGATTTCTAAAGAGGAAATCATGCTTAACTAATTTGCTGGAGTTAATTGGGGATCTAACAGAAAGGGTTGATGAGGGTAATGCTGTTGATGTGGTGTACACAGACTTTCAAAAGGCATTCTACACAGTGTCACAGTGTGAGAAAGGTTATAGCTCATGGAATAGGGACAATAGCAACATGGATACAAAATTGCCTAAATAATAAGAAGCAGAGAGTACTGGTCAATGGATATTTTTTGGTTGGAGAGAGATTTTTAATGCTGTTCCAAAGGGGTCAATATTGGGACCCTTGCTTTTCCTGATATACATTAATGACATAGAACTTGGTGTGCAGGGGACACTTGCAAATGTCACAAAACATAGAAGTATTATAAACCATGACGTGTACAGTGTGGAACTTCAAAAGGCCATAGACAAGTTGGTGGAGTGGACAGATATGTTGCAGATGAAGTACAATGTGGAGAAATGTGTGGTGATGCACTTTGTTAGGAAGAAAAGGGAGAGGCAATATAAATTAAAGGGTAAAGTTCCAAAAGGTGTGCAGGAGCAGTGGGACTTGGGTATATAAAAGTACAGATCATTGAAGGTGGCAAAAGAGATGGAGAGAGCAGCTAATAAAGTATACAGTATTCTGGGCTATATTAAGTTCTTTAAGAGAAGGGTGAGGAGTGGAGATTTGATAGAAGTGTTAAAAATCTCATACAGGCTAGATAACATGGTTAGAGAGAACTGAGTGATACCGATTTTAAGGTGGTTGGCAAAAGAACAATAAAGCCATGGCAATCCTTTCAGACTGTAAACATTGATCACTTGTTTTTCCAGGGCATAAATCTGAACTTGCAACATTAATAATTCTGAAATATTAGCTTGCTTACACCCTAGCATATATGATCCATTTAGGCCATTATAATTATAATGGGGGCATAGAGTATAAGAGCAAGGAGAGTATGCTAAACTTATACAGGACACTAGTTAGACCTCAGCTAGAATATTGTGTAAAGTTCTGGGCACCACACTATTGAATGTGAACACAATTTTGAGAAAGTGCAGAAGAGTTGACACAAATGGTTGTAGGGACGAGGAACTTGAGTTATGAGAATAGATTGGAGAGGTTGGGACCATTCTCCTTGGAGAGAAGAAGACTAACATGAGATTTAATAGAGATGTTCCTGGACAGATGGGACTGGACAGAGTGGATAGGGAGAAACTGTTCCCATTCGTAAAAGGATCAAAAATGAGATGGCACAGATTTAAAGCGATTTGCAAAAGAAGCAAATATGAAGTGAGAAAAAATAATTTTCATTGAGTTATTTGAATCTGGATTGAACTGCCTGGAAGTGTGGTGGAGGCAGATTTAATTGAGGCATTTGAGATGACATTAGATGGTTATTTGAATAGAAACAATGTGCAAATGTATGGGGAAAAGGCAGGGGAATGGCACTAAGTAACGACGCTTATATCGAGTGCCCGTGCAGAGGATGGGTCAAATTGCCTCCTTCTGCAGCGTAAAAGTTCTGTGATCCAAATACAAGTACAAAGCTTCTCTGTATTTAGGCTGCCTCATATATTCCTAAGTGGTTCCTTCAATAAACAAATCTTTTACTTTTTAAATTGTTCCATTGCTATAGAAAAAATGAGACTTTCAAAAAATCCCAGGCCTCACTAGCTTTCCTTATTGCCCTCTCTTGCAATTCTCTTTCATTTTCTCATTAGTTGCTTAATAGGCCATTAAACCCATGACAATCCTTTCAAATTGTAAGCATTGATCACTTGTTTTTCCAGGGCATAAATCTGAACTTGCAACATTAATATTTCTGAAATATTAGCTTGCTTACACCCTAGCATATATGATCCATTTAGGCCGTTATAATTATAATGCACTAAAGGCTGTCTAATTCTGGGCTCAATACTTCCGGAAGGATGTGAAACTTTAGAGACAGTGTGGAAAAGATTAATGAGAATGCTTTGACCACCTCAGCTATGTGAATAGACTGAAGAAACTGGGACTGTTCTTTAAGGGTGAGGAGAGGAGATTTGATAGAAGTGTTAAAAAATCTCATGGAGGCTAGACAACGTGGTTAGAAAGAACTGGGTGACACCGATTTAAGGTGATTGGCAAAAGAACAAACATGGCATGAGGAAAACCTTCCTTTAGGCAGTGAGTAATTAGGATTTGGAAAACAGAGTCTGAGGTGTGGTGGGGACAGATAGAAATATGGCTTTCAAAAGGGAATTGGATAAGTGTCTGGACACAGAAAATCTGCAAGGCTACCAGGAAAGGATGGGTAGTGGGATGTGCTGAACTGTTCTTGCAGATGTCTGGCAAGGAGATAATAATTCTGCAATTCTACGGGCAGAATTTTAGAATCATAGAATTCCTATAATGCAGAAGGAGGCCATTTAGCCCATTGAGCCTGCACTGACAACAATCCCACCCAGATCCTATCTGCTAATCCCCATGACAATAAGGGCCAATTTAACATGGCCAAGCAACATAACCCACACATCTTTGGAGTGTGGGAGGAAGCCAGAACACCCAGAGGAAACCCACGCAGATACAGAGGGAATGTGCAGACTCCACACAGTCACTCGAGGTTGGAATTGAATCCAGGTCCCTGGGAGGCAGTGCTGTGAGGCAGCAGCGTTAACCACTGTGCTGCCTTCCACCCTGACCGCACTCTGCTTCCCAGAACAGGCTGCCAGCTGAGGATGGGAATTTAAAATAGAGAAAATGGTGGAGATTCTGTGCTCATTGTCCACCAGTCTCAGTTGGGAATTTATCAATGACATTGCAGATGGTCCACTTGCCCTTGTGTAACTTGCACTGGATGACATATACACCACTACGAATAGCCTTGAAGCAAAACATCCCAAGGCCTTGTTCTTCGTGACCGGGGTGTCCAATCAGGCCAAGCTCAAGAGCATCCTACCAAGATACCACTAACACATCTCCTATTCCACCCAAAACATCCTAGACCACTGCTACACAAATATCAAACATGCCTATGGCTCTATTGTCCGCCACACTTTGGCAAATCAGACCGCAAGGCTGTGCTCCTGCTCTCAGCTTACAAGCAAAAACTGAAACGGATGAACCCATCAAATAAAGTTGTGCAATGCTGGTCTTGAGGAATCAGGTGATCTACTACTAGAATCAGTAGACTAGTCAATATTTAAAAACTCTGCGACCAGCCTGAATGAGTATGCCACTACAGTAACTGACTTCATTCGTAAGTGTGTAGAAGACTGTGTGCCAAAGAAGCAAATCTGCATGTTTCCCAACCAGAAACCATGGAGAACAGGGATATCCATTGTCTGCTGAAGTCTAGATCTGAAACATTCAAGTTAGGTGACCCTGACCTACACAAGAAAACCAGATATGATCTAAGGAGATCCATCAGAGATACCAAAAGACAGTACCAGACCAAGCTAGAGACCCAGGCTAGCCACATGGAGCCCCGCCGATTATGACAAAGTCTGCAAGTCGTAACAGGCTCAAAATGAAGATATGTAAAATTGTCGGCACCAAAGCACCCTTTCCCAGTGAGCTCAATGCATTCTATGCCTGTTCTAAGCAAGAGATCAGCAAGAAGCCTCAGAAGAATATATACCCTAAGTCACCATTGCAAATGTCAGAGTAGCCTTTTTGAAGGTCATCCCATGGAAAGCAACTGGCCCAGATTGGTTACTTGATTGATTTGATTTATTATTGTCACATGTATTAACATACAGTGAAAAGTATTGTTTTTTGAGCACTAAACAGCCAAAGTATACCGTCCATAGAGAAGGAAACAAGAGAGTGCCAAATGTACTGTTACAGTTATAGCTAGGGTGTAGAGAAAGGTCAATTTAATGCTAGGTAGGTCCATTCCTTGATAGCAGGGAAGAAGCTGTTCTTGAGTCAGTTGGTATGTGGCCTCAGACTTTTGCGTCTTTTTTCTAATGGAAGAAGGTTGAAGAGAGAATGTCCGGGGTGTGTAGGGTCCTTAATTATGCTGACTGCTTTGCCAAGACAGCGGGAAGTGTAGGCCGAATCGATGGGTGGGAGACTAGTTTGTGAGATGGATAGGGCTACATTAATGAACTTCTGTAGTTCCTTGCAGTCTTGGGCAGAATAGGAGTCATACAACCAGAAAGTGCACCAGTAAAGGTTGGTGAAAGTTGAAGTGGACATGGCAAATTTCCATAGTCTTATGAGAAAGCAGAGATGTTGGTGGGCTTTCTTATCTATAGTGTCTGCATGGGGGGACCAAGACAAGTTGGCAATCTAGACACCTAAAAACTTGAAGCTCTCGGCCCTTTCTACTTCGTCCCCGTTGATGTCAACAGGATCATGTTCTCTACTACGCTTCTTGAAGTCGATAACAATCTCCTTCGTTTTGTTGACATTGAGGGAGAGATTATTGTCACTGCATAAGTTCACCAGATTCTCTGTCTTATTTCTGTAGTGTGTCTCCATTGTTTGAGATCCGACCCACCACGGTGATGTTGTCAGCAAACTTGAAAATCGAGCAGGGGGGGAATTTGGCCACATGGTCATAGGTGTACGTATATAATAGGGGCCTGGACGAGCACTCAAATCCTGCGTGGATCAGCTGTCAGAGGTATTCACAGACATCTTCAACCTCTCTCTACAGCAACTTGACATTCCTATCTGCTTCAAGAAGTTGACCATTACCCTGGTACTGAAGAAAAGCCAAGCAGCGTGCCTTAATGACGATCGTCCAGTGGCTCTGAGATCTATCATTATGAAGTGCTTTGAAAGATTAGTCATGACACGAATCAATTTTGGCTTTCCAGATTGCCTGGATCCATTACAGTTTGCCTACCACTGCAACAGGTCCACAGCAGAGGCCATCTCCCGAGCCCTGTACTCAACCATGGAATACCTAAGTTACAAAGTCACCGATGTCAAACTTCTATTTATTGACTACAGCTCAGTCTTCAATACCATTATTCTTATGAAACTCATCTCCAAACTCCAGACCTGGGGCTCAGCTCTTCCCTCTGCAACTGGATCCTGGACTTCCTAACCCACACAGCGTAAACAGTAAGGATAGGCAACAACACTTCCTGCATGATCATCCTCAGGACTGGTGCCCCAGAAAGCTATGTTCTCAGCCCTTTACTATACTCCTTATACACCTGTTAATGTGTGGCCAAATTCCCCTCCAACTCAATTTTCAAGTTTACAGATGATATTGCTACAGTGGGTCTGATCTCAAACAATGACAAGATGGAGTACGGGAAAGTGATATAGAATCTGGTGAACTGGTGCGATGATAATAATCTCTCCCTCAATGTCAACAAAACAAAGGAGATTGTCATTGACTTCAGGAAGTGTAGCAGAGGACATGCTCCTGCCTACATCAATGGGGATGAAGTAGAAATGGTCAAGAGCTTCAAGTTTTTAGATGTCCAGATCACCAACAACCTGTCCTGGTCTCTCCATGCTGATACTATAGTTAAGAAAGCCCACCAATGCCTCTACTTACTCAGAAGACTAAGCAAATTTGGCATGTCTCACAAACTTCTACAGATGCACCATAGAAAGCATTCTTTCTGGTTACATCACAGCTTGGTGTGGTTCTTGCTCTGCCCAAGACGGCAAGAAACTGCAAAGGTCGTAAATGAAGTCCAATCCATCACTCAAACCAGCCTCTCACCCATTGTCACTGTCTACACTTCCCGCTGCCTTGGAAAAGCAGCCAGCATAATTAAGGAGCCCCACATCCTGAACATTCTCTCTTCCACTTTCTTCCGTCAAGAAAAAGATACGAAAGTCTGATACGTACCAACTGACTCAAGAACAGCTTCTTCCCGGTGCCATCAGACTTTTGAATGAACCTACCTCGTATTAAGTTGATCTTTCTCTACACCCTAGCTATCATTGTAACACTACATTCTGCACTCTCTCCATTCCTTCTCTATGAACAGTATGCACAAGAAACAACACTTTTCACTGTATACTAATATATGTGATAATAATAAATCAAATGAAATGAAAAAGCAGAATGTTCACTGACCAAGTTTCTGAACGTGCTGAAACAATGTTTCTGATCCTTGGATCATTCAGGGAAGGGGCTTTGCTGCAAACTGCTCTGAATATGGATACATTTTCAAGTTACAACATAGTAATTGACTACATGAGGAGTTGAGTTACTGAAGGGCAACAAATATCTCCAGAACTATGCCTCATACAAGGTAAGTGAATGTAAAGGAATAGTGAACTACAAAGAATTTTTTGTTCACTCTGACAATAATTCTAATTCATGAGCAAATTTTAAATTTTCTTACTTTAATTGGTATTTCTTGCCAATTTGTGAATCCTTCTGCAACTCGAGATGAGTTACACTAATTTTCAATAACCAGTTTCCTACATTATTTAATAATTAGAATGTTTCATGTATTTGGCGATGGTGTAGCTTTACTTAATAACCTTTTGCAATAGGCTGCAATACACTGGCAAGCAAACAAGTAATCAAAGTGCAAAGAGCTAAAAATGGTTTTCTATTCCATCAAAGCCTCCCATCTAATCTTGTCACGAGTGTGGGTAGCTCTCGCTGCATAAAACAGTTGATTACAATATGTTTGTGTCAGCAGGTTTTACAGTGGTCTTGTAATATTAAGGCCAAATTCATGTTGTGCAGATTTCCACTGAGAATTAATAACGGAATTTATCTTTGAGGATTGTGTGGGAGTATTGTTTTTTCTGCTCTGCTCTCTAATTATGAGCTTAAATAGCTCAATGACTCAGCTTAAAACTTGAGTGCTGGTGATGAGCTGAATAGAAACTTTAAACTGACAGTAAATTTATATTGCAGGTATGTATATTTTGCTCTGAAGCTGCTACTAGTGGTGTCAACCATGTAATGACAGACAAATGTAGTCAGTTCTTCCTTTTGTCTTTTTTGTTCCTTCTTATTTTATCTCCTACTTTTCTTTTACAAAAGTTAATCTTTAATTTTCCTGTTACATTTTCATCTCTCTTCTATTAAATTTAATAATTTTCCCATCCCTTCCCAACACACCTGCAATGACCTGAACCTTCTCCGTGCAGGCAGGTTCAGATCAATATTCTACTTGCAATATCCCACCCACAGGGGACAGAGAGGACAGGAAAAGGAAGCAGAAATACAACTGTTGCTGCTGGCCTGGGCATATCTGAATCTTTTGTCTCTTCAAGATAATGAACTTTACATTGGACCCTCTACTCTTTGCTGTCTCCCCTCACCAGTATTACAATTATACAGACATTGGATCCAAGGTCTGAAGTCCACCTCTTCTAGGTACCTCTCAAAGTAGGCCCCTTTTGAGTTTTGTCAAGACAAAGTGAAGCAGAGAGGATGGCAATGCCCTCACCTGGCTCACTAAATTGGCTTCAGTTTGCATGGCTGATTGTAACAGGCACCGGAGCTTCCCTTAAGGGAAGTTCCAGAGATACTTGGCCATGTGCTTTAGGCTAAAGATGCATCAAGGGGTGAGGCAGAGGGTGAGGTGGGATTTGTTGGTAAAATGTTCTACGTCCATTTTCTCCCAATTTTTTCCCATAAATTTTTTCATAATTCCATGATGTATAATTTCCTTTCTCTTACCCTTATGTGGAGCATGTGACCTCTAATTACCCACTTCTCATTGCTACTTCATGAGACTGAGAACTCAGTGGAGTAGGAGATCAGATCAAATGTTTTCATTGTGTCAACACCCCACATTCCATATTTTATTACTCATTCTTCAATTTTAATTTTTCTTCCAATCCTGAATTTTATTTCACATCTTCCTTTTATTTAATTTATTTTGCATTGAATTGTTTTTTTTTTGGCTTGTTTGTCTTTCTGTTTTACTTTGCTCCTTGTACTTCATTTGTCTTCACTACCTGGACATACATTGCATTATCACAACCAGCTCGTTCTAATATTAGAGCTGTGCTGAATTCTCAAGTTACAGCCAGGCAAGCACAAGATCCTTTCAGTTGGTTGTTGGTCCGCGACTGAAGGAGGACAAATGAACCAGGTTCCAGTGGCTTATACAAGTAACGGCTGAACAGACAACAGCGAATCACTCAAAAATAAAAGCAAAGCAGTGCAGATGCTGAAATTCTGAAATAAATACAGAAAATACTAGAAAAACTCAGCAGGTCTGGCAGCATTTGTGGAGAGAGAGAAACAGAGATAATGGATAGGAATTACCAAGCAATTCGCTACATTTGGCCAGCAGTAGGAACTTCTAGTTCCGCCATTATCAGTGGGGTCTGCAGTTGAATGCAGTCCTCACAGCCAGAAAACCCGCGTTGTGGGGGACCAGAAGATCAGAATGTTTCAAGTCCGTATAACTCTTCTTTAGAGTTCTGATTTTCTGGCCTTTTTAATTCTGAGAGCATCCACCAAGTTTTCTAATGACATTGATCTGATTCCAGTATTGTACAGACAGTCAGAGAGACGTTTATTTCCTCTTTTACTTTTAGTTTAGTAACTTACCTGGATATAGATTTTCTCTTTGGACATTTAATGACTACATTTATACACATATGAGATTGCAAATTTTATCAAGCGTGGACGTTTTATGGTAAAACATTTTAAATTGTCAAATATTTGTTAGAAAACGTCTCTATAGGCATTCACTTCAAAGAAATGTCACTTAAAAATCACTGAAGCAAACATTTTCACAATGCAATATATCCTGAGATTTCGTCACCTTTGACTTCCATCAAAAATCACAACACAAATGCCAGACTCAACAACTACAATTCATGGAATGTGTATGTATGATCATTGTTCCATAGAAGGGAGACTTCTCACCATCATCTCTTACTTATCATCTCTTCAGTCTGTTTCCTTTTAACAATCAGAGCTAAGTGATGAATGGCATATAAAGCTAGGTTTAGTCATTTTAGCCAGTTACTTCACTGCACAGAACATTCTTCATAATTGCCATGAAAGGCTACTGTAATATATCTTTTACCATGTCCTTTAGTCAACTCAGAAGTATAGGAGATGACTTGTGCAATATTTAGCCTTCCAAATGCACTCATTTGGAATTACACCGTATGCTTTTTAACCCATGCAAGATAAGTCGATTAATAACTTGTTAAAAACCTGTTCAAGTGTTAAAAAATAGCAACAGAGCAAAAATTCAACTCGTGCTAGTCAATGGCGCGATTGAGTTCCAAACTAAATTTAGCATTGGGCTCAACTAAGTGGCAGTGGCAAGATGCAAAACAGGGTTCCTGAAGCAGCTTGTAGTAGGGGGAATAACTAATCCAAGCCATTAAGTCTGGTGAGGGAAACAAAGACGTGAGGGTGAACTCAAGTCGGCTTTGAACCATAGTGTTTCTGTAAAACATGGAGGAGAAGCACCCAAATAAAACTTTGAAAAAGTTTAGGAGGTTTCTTTTCTGCACATTCTGCATTCATAGAACATAGAACATAGAACACTACAGCACAAACAGGCCCTTCGGCCCACGAGTTGCGCCGATCACATCAACACCTATCTATAACCCCCAATCCCATATAACCCCATATACTCATCCAGAAGTCTTTTAAAAGACCCCAGCGAGTTCGCCTCCACCACCACTGATGGCAGCCGATTCCATTCACTCACCACCCTCTGAGTGAAAAACTTACCCCTAACATCACTTCTGTACTTTCCTCCCCGCACCTTAAACCTGTGTCCTCTCGTAGCGACCATTTCAACCCGGGGAAATAGCCTCTGAGAATCCACCCTATCTACTCCTCTCAACATTGTATAAACCTCTATCAGTTCGCCTCTCAACCTACGTCTCTCCAGGGAAAAGAGACCCAGTTCCCTCAACCTAACTTCATAAGGCATGCCTATTAATAATTGATTGGCTACCCAAGACTAATAGAATAACGTGGACCTTGCTCTGTACAAGCTGCTCTTGTGTACATAGGTCAGTCCAGTAAAGTGTAAGTGAATATTTAACTGCACATTGAGTGAGAACTTGCAAGGCATGTAGTCATTGTTCAAACCTCACTGGAGTTAACTTTCTCCCATCAGTTAAGATGGACTAATGCCATCTCCCTTGAAAGTTCATTAGTCAACTAGCCCGGACCATCCTCGTACCCTCTGGTGACCACAGACCTGAACAGCTCTGAGAGGGACATCTTAGAGATCAATATGGAAGAGATGTTACAACTGTCTTCAGGTTAGATCACCACTAGTCAGTTCATTCCCACAAAGGGAACAGCAGCTTATGGTCAAGTGGGACTATAGCGACTTTAGTATTTTTTCACTTGTATTAGTGATTATTTTAAGTGTCTCCCTCCTTTTTACTTGATTTTTACCATTCTTGGGATTTTTTTCCAGTTTTCTACAGTGTAAACAAAATACTCGTTCAAATTTGACGTTTTGTTGTTTTCCATTATTAGTTCCACAGTCTTATTCGTTAATGGACTAAATCTCAATTTAGCTGCTCTTTTTCTTTTTCATATACGTACAGAAGGTTTTACCTCCTGTTTTCATATTTCTTGACTGTTTATTGTCATATTTTAATTTTTTCTGCTTTATTTTTCTTTAGTTATCCTTTGCTGATTCCTAAAATGTCCTCAGTCTCCTGGGCTGTGACTAATCTTCACAGAACTGAATGCCTTCTCATTCGATTTGATACTGTTCACAACTTACTTAATAATGGATTGTGCATCCTTCCCACAGGCACCTTTCCCACTAAGTTTTTCTTTCTCATTGGAACATATCTTTGTTTTGGAATACCTCCTCAAATGTCTGCCATTGCTTCTCTGCCATCTTACCTTTTAATCTATTTTCTCAGTCCACTGTGGCCAACTCTATCTTCATAACTTTAAACTGAAATAAAAGCATTTGTAATGTTACATTCAGACACAAATTCCTTATCCTCAAACTGAATGTGAGTGCAGCCATTGTCCGATCACTCTCGCCGAGAGGATGTTCAACTATGAGACCATTAATTAATCCTGACTCATTACACATTACCAAATCTAAAAATATCAGTTCCATGGTTGATTCCCGAAGTATTGTTCTGAGAAACTGCCCAAGTACATTTTATGGACTCATCCTCAAAGCTACTTTGTCAATGTGATTTGTCTAATCTCTATCAAGATTTAAATCACCCTCCATTATTGTATTACCTTTCTTATAAGTTGTCATTATTTCTGGATTTATACTCAGTCATACAGTGCGCCTGCTTTTAGGGCCCATAAACTATGCCTATGAGTGACTTATTTCCCTTGCTATTTCCTATTTCTATCAAAACTGATTTTGCAGTTTAATCTTCTGAGCCAAAACTATTTTACACAACAGTACTGATCTCATCCTTTATTTAAAGAGCTACTCCATCTCCTTTTCATTTCTTCCTATCTTGCGAAAATGTCACATACCCTTGAATATTTAGTCCCCAGCCTTGGTAATCTTGCAACCATGTCTTTGTAATGGCTATCATATCATTTCCATTTATTTCAATTTGTACTATCAATGCATCCATCTTGTTACAAAAGCATTCAAATAAAGAGCACTTAATTTTGTCTTTGTACCATTTTCATTTACATTGATTTTATTTGCTTGTGCACTTTTATGTTTGTGCTCTTTGTCCCTTCTTGTCACAGTCAGGTCATCAATCCTTGTACTGTTACAAACAAAATGACCTTCTCCTTTCTTCTTAATTTTCTAAATCTCCCCTCACGTGAACACTTCCCCTCCTACTATTCAGATTAAAGTCCCCTCTACAATTCCAGTTATACAACTCGCTAGGACACTAATCCCAGTGGGATTTAAGTGAATAACATCCCAACAGCTTATTTCCTGCTTTCACCAATACAGACACCCATCGCCCATGAATCGAAACCCATTTCTCCCACACCTATCTTTGAGAAATGCATTCAATTCTCTGACTTTTTTACCCTATATCAATTTGCTTGTAGCTCACGCATTAATCCAAAGATTGTTACATTTGTGGTCTCAATTTAGTCCCTAGCTCATGCTCCCTGACACACACTCTTTCTTAGTCCCACCATTGGTATCCAGATGGACCACTTCAACTTCCCTTCCAAACCCAGGGAGACTTCCTTACTCTTGGTAATGCACATCCTTTATAATTTAAGCTCTCCACTGCAGAAGATAGTGTCTATTGCCCTGACTATGCTAAATCTACCACTGCTGCATTCTGTTTTACTAATTACAATTGAATGATCCCAGGAGCTGTAGTCAGGTTGCTTATTCTCCTTGCATTCCTGCTCTTGCCCACATAGGCTTCAAGAGCCTCAAACCAAATTGTAGAGCAACCTTCTGAAATCCAGTATCTAACTCAGCCATAGTCAAGCCCTCCTGCCCCTGAACACAGTGTGACTGCCTCCTGGAACAACATCCAGGTTATTTCCTTCCTCCCTGATGCATGCCAGTGTCTGAAGCTTGGACTCCAGTTCATCAACTCTGAGCTGAGGTTGTTTGATCTGCAGATACCTTGAGCAGATATGGTGACTGTGGCTCACACCAGTGTTCAACAACACCCACATAATACAGCTGCAAAAATCACCTGCCCTGCCATCTCTATTGTATTTAATTTAGTTCATTAGACTTTTGAGTTTAGAAAAAAAAACAATGATTATTTGTAGCCAAATTGAATAGTTTAACTAGCTAAGCTGCAAATTTAAAATAGTACATTTATCTCCTCAGTCCTAGTTTAAAACACTGACTCAATTAGAGAGAAAAGAAAATAAAACTCACCATCCAATTACTTACCTGCTTACCTAGTTAATGCCTCTGGTGTTTATTTCTCAGGCTTTATTGTTCCTTGCTCCCTCTTTTAAACTACTCATTCTTCTAGAGACAACTGGAGCAGGACCCTCTCCCGACTTCCCAACTCCCCAGGTTAAGTAAGTACTCTGTTTAGCAGTACTCTGCCAAGCTGGACTTCATTCCAAGACTTCATGGGACTCTACAGCCATGGGTCGGCTGGAGGAGATTTGAAAGGATAACTTAGCTAGAAGTAAGCAGAATGCCCAAAGACATCTCAGCCCTAATACAAATCCTTGAAACAGTACTCAGATCATGTTCCAATTTTTGATGAATATTTGATGTGAATTTTGAAGTATGGGTGGGATTTTCCAGCCGTGCTCGCCCCAGGTCCAGAAAATCAACAGACATTTTCATGGTCTGTGTCCGTGCGCTATGATTCCCGTGCAGGTGGGACAGGAAAATTCCACCATGGAAGTCAAATGTGTGCAGAAGGAAAGTTGAGCTAAGAAGTTTGGCTTAGAGAATAAGCATCTGTGTCCATTGTACTTTTAATATCCTAAACATAACTGGCTATCAAAGATAGCATGTGGTTATCAGTATTTATGTTCTTTGATGCCTGTACAGTAACATTCTTTTAATTTAAATAGTGAACCTTGTGGTTTCATTCCTTTAGTAAGTGCCTAGGTTTTCAAATTCTGAGAAAAAACATGTTATTGGTCTGTACTGATATCATAACAGTGTATATATGGATACTGGGTTACTGGCTATGGAGGATACATGGTGGCCCGGAAGGGTGGTATTGGGGATAGGAGGAAGCATGGCAGGTGCATAGAGATATGAGGGAATAGAGAGGGGCATGGAGGACATGAGGAAACGTGCATAGTATTGAGGGCACGGACGAGACATGGGGGAAGTTCATGATTGAGGTAATAAGGTGTATTATTTCAGGGGCATAAGGATGGTTCTGGTAGCGAATCAAAACAAACCTTCTAACCAGCCCACCACTGTATCCACAATCCTCTTGCACTGCTCTTTGATGCACATGAAACCAGCTCCTTGCGTGAGAAAACAAAAGTCTTGGGCAAAGTCAGTCATAAATTAGTTGGGTGTAGTGTTCAGAAATCGCAAAAGAACCCGACTTGTATTATGCGAGCCTGCAGGGGCCATTATGTTCACTGTTTAGCAAGGCAGTAACAAGAATGTTTATTAGAAATACAAAAAAGAATTTTTGAAAACATTTGTAATACAGATGCTGTCCTCAATATTGCATTTTCTGGAAAAAGAGAATCCTCATGGAATGTTGCAGGGCAATATCAGGAATCATGTCTTTTATATGTTAGTTTATATGTCCATTCATATCATTTTGATTTGCATGCAGAGTTACATAGACTGAGCCCAGAGAACCAAGCTTCACCAGAGAGTAGAAAAGGCTCAACTCAGACAGCTAGAGATCTGCTGTGCCAACAGATAATGATTAGCGCATGCTATTACCTTCTGATGCGCAGTAGATTGTTCTGAATTATCACGAGAATGGGAGAACCTGCATTAAGACAGCCAGGCTCCATACAGTCTAGGGAGGTCACAGTCTTCTGTAAAGCATGATCACCTAGCTAGGGGTGGAGGGGGAATGATTAACACATCGTTGTAAATTGTAGCAAGTATAAGAAAGGAGTAATAGTTGCAACAGCCATATTGAAAAACCAAATCATCAGAGAGCATCATGAAGCGAGAGTGACAGCTGTGAGATACACGCGAGAGGGAGAGAGGAACAAACCACATGGACGATTGATAGGGGCTGTGGTATCATCAGCGCCAGACTTAGTTGAGGACAGTGATGACCAGGGCAAATGGGACAGATTAAAGGAATATATGTTTCCTGCTCCTTATGAGGAGAAAGGCGAGCCACAGCCCCTTGTAAGGAAGACCATGGATGAACAGATACTGAGCAAAAGATTCAAACACCTCTTACAGGGGGGGAAAGCAGATGGTTCTAAATGAACTACCCCATGACACGAAAAAACAACAGTCCTTCTTGGGATAAATTAGATGAATTGCTGGAGGCCCATGGGTTGACTAATTACGACATTAATTTATTGTTGAAGGCAAAGTCCCCGCACCAGTTTGGGCAGGCGTACCAGAGCCATTTAGAGATCACACATGGAATCATGCTTTGGAAAGATAAAACAGGAGGTAAGAGAGGAGAGGGAGTTGCACTTTTGATTAGGGAAAACATCATCTCAGTACTGAGGATGGATATATCCTGGGATTCACCCACTGAGTCTATATGGATAAAACTGAGAAATAAGAAGGGAGAAATCACTTTGATAGGGTTGTACTATAGGCCCCCAAACAGTCAGCAGGAAATTGAGGAGCAAATAAGCAAGGACTTTACAGATAGCTCCAAGGAAAATAGGGTGGTAATAGTCAGAGATTTTAATTTTCCCAACATTGACTGGGGCAGCCATATTATTAGAGGGTTAGCTGGAGAGAAATTTGTCGAATGTATTCAGGAGGAATTTGTCATTCAGTTTGTGGATGGTCCAACTAGGGAGGGGGCAAAAGTTGACCTCGCCTTGGGCAATAAGGAAGGACAGGTGACAGAAGTGTTAGTGAGGGATCACTTTCAGACCAGTGACCATAATTCCATTAATTTTAAGATAGCTATGGAGAACGATAAGTCTGGCCCAAAAGTTACAATTCTAAATTAGGGTAAGACCAATTTTGATGGTGTCAGGCAGGAAATTTGAAAAGTTTATTGGGGAAGTTTGTTGGCAAGCAAAGGGATGTCTGGTAAGTGGGAAACTTTCAGAAGTATGTTAACCAGAGTTCAGGGTAAGCTTAGAGTGAAGGGCAAGGCTGGTAGAAGTAGCAAATTCTGGATGACTCGGGATATTGAGATTGTGGTCGAGAAGAAGGAGACACAAAACATGCATAGGCAGCTGGGATCAAGTGGATCCCTTGAAGAGAATAGAGGGTGTAGGAATAGAGTTAAAAGAAAAATCAGGAGGTCAAAAAGGGACACAAGATTGTTTTGGCAGATAAGGCAAAGGAGAATCCAAAGAGCTTCTATAAATAAATAAAGGACAAAAGAGTAACAAGGGAGGGAATAGGGCCTCTTAAGGATCAACAAGGTCAGCTATGTGCAGATCCAGAAGAGATGCGTGAGATTCTATAATATCCCAGTCCCATGTCCCCATCCATGCCCTGAGTTCATCTGCTTTGCCCGTCAAGCCTCTTGCATTGAAATAAATGCAGTTTAATTTGGACTGCCCCTTCCCAGGGTAGTTTTACCACAAATTTAAAAGCTGCAAAGAGGGTATCTTTGATTCCTCCTTCTCTCTAGGTGATTCCATGTGCGATCTCTAAATGGCTCTGGTATGCCTGCCCAAGTATTTACTGTTGAGAAAAGCATAGATATTAGGGATCTTGGGAAAATAAATAGTGATGTCTTAAGGTGTGTACATTTAACAGAGAAGGAGGTGCTAGAAGCCGCAAAGTGCATCAAGATAGATAAATCCCCAGGACCTGACGAAGTGTATCCCAGGACGTTGTGGGCGGCTAGGGAGGAAATTGTGGGTCCCCTGGCAGAGACATTGGAATCATTGACAGCCACAGGTGAGGTGCCTGAAGATTTGAGGATGGCAAATGTTGTGCCTTTGTTTAAAAAGGGATGTAGAGAAAAGCCTGGGAATTACAGGCTGGTGAGCCTCACAGCTGTAGTGAGTAAGTTGTTAGAAGGTATTCTGACAGATAGGATCTATAGGCATTTAGAGAGGCTTATACATGTAACATTATTGGGCGGTGCAGTAGCACAGTGGTTAGCACTGTTGCTTCACAGCTCCAGGGACCTGGGTTCGATTCCCAGCTTGGTTCACTGTCTGTGTGGAGTTTGTACATTCTCCTTGTATCTGTGTGGGTTTCCTCTGGGTGCGCCAGTTTCCTCTCACAGTCCAAAGATGTGCAGGTTAGGTTGATTGGCCATGCTAAAAAAAATTGTCCTTAGTGTCCTGAGATGCATATGTTAAAGGGATTAGTGGGTAAATATGTAGGGATATAGGGATAAGGCCTGGATGGAATTGTGGTTGGTGCAGACTCAATGGGCCAAATGGCTTTTTTCTGTATTGTAGGGTTTCTATGATTCTATGATTATGGGACCAAGGCAGAGGATGTGATTATTCGGTCCATACTTAAATTTAATGATGGGATGGGCCGATCTTCCTCCCTTTGTATGGGAACCCTGCCTTAAGGTCAGTACTGTCAGGAATACTGTATCCATGTAATAGACAGATTCAGATGTAGGGAGATTAGATGTTATAACCTTCGTACTTGTGGATATCAAAAGCCTACCCAATGACCTCAATTGGTTGACCTCCCCTCAGGCAGACAAGTTAGGATGGGGAAACCTAAAACCCTACTACACGGAGCATGACCCTCTCCCCCCTCTCCCCACCCCATAATTGTCTTTGTCTCTGATGTGATGAAACACCACTGCTTCGGACCAACCTGTATGGCTTTAAAAGTTTCTTTTAATGGAAGAACATTGACGCTTACCTTAGCATTCAGGAAGGGGAGAAGCTAGTGGCTGTTACTCACAGCAGGGTAATTTAGGACACTTTCCATGATCTGGAGGGCTGACCACCCGAAGGATCTGGTACCGTGTCCTCAACAATGACCAAAGCAGGAGAACTTCCATGAGGACAGACAACAATATCCACATGGTATAGTTCAGAATGCAAAAGAGTACACAGACACCGTGTACCACTGTTCGTGGCTTTCTTGAGTATGACCAACAGCCAGCAGAGGGAATTGCTGCAGGGCAATATCAGGAACTCTGTCTTTTACATTTTAATTTATACGTCCGTTCATATTTTCATAGAGTCATAGAGGCCTACAGTGCAGAAGGAGGCCATTCAGTCCATTGAGTCAACACCGACTGCAATCCCACCCAGGCCTGATCACCATTTACCCTAACTAGTTCCCTTGATACAAAGGGGCAATTTAGAATGGCCAATCAAACCAACCCGCACATCTTTGGACATTGGAAGGAAACCAGAGCACCTGGAGGAAACCCATGCAGACAAGGAGAGAGTGTGCAAACTCTACAAAAGTGACCCAAACCGGAAATCAAACCCAGGTCCCTGGTACTGTGAGGCAGCAGTACTAACCACTGTGCCACCTTGCCATGATTTCAGTGTGATACACGCAGTTACATAGAGCCAGGCCTCACTTGAGGGAAGAGAAGGGCTAACTCAGACAGCTAGAGGCCTGCTCTGCTGACAGATAATGATTAAAGCATGCTATCAAATTCTAATGTGCAGGAGATCGTTCTGAATTATCACGACAATGGGAGAACCGGCAGTAAGTCAGGCAGGCTCCATACTGTCTGGGGAGGTCATAGTCTTCTGTAAAACATGATCACCTAGCAGGGCGGGGGGGAACAATTAATACACGGGGCCCGATTTTATCACTTTCATTCTAAGTGCTGAATCTGGGCACAATTCAGATCCGACTTGGGAATCTACTTTCAGGTGCCCCCATACGCACTTAGCCTGAAATAAAAATTGCGAGTCTGAATTGTGCTGTGGGTGGGGCTTAGCTCACCTGAAATGATCGGAGCTTTGAACTGCACATGTGCAGCGAGGAACAAATTTGAAAATCGTGCCACTGTCACATCGTTCCTGGGCTGCAAAAAGCAGATAAAGCAGCCTGTGAGCAAAAAGCGGGAGTGATGTCCCCACAGACATCGCCCCACCCCCACAACATAACTTTCCCCCTTGTCCACCCATTCCCCCGCTATCCAGACCGAATGTGACCCTCTGCCCCATTCCCCCCCAATCAATCACCCGCAGAGTGGCAGCGGACTTCCCCTGTCCACATCCCCCCACCCCACCCCACCAGAGAACAATCTGGTCTCCCTCCCCCTCCCCCCACCCCAACCGGACAACGATCTGTCCTCCTTCCTTCCCCTCCACCAGACAAGATCGGGCCTCCCTTCTCCCTCCTCCCACCAGAGATACATCTGACCCACCTACTCCTCTCTTCCCTCCCACCAGAGAACAATCTGATCCGCTCCCCCTCCCCCCCACGCCATCACCGATCTGAGTCAGAGAGCTGTTGGAAGCTTTTAACTTTCCTCTTCAGCAGCTGGAGTGCCCAAAACAGACGTTTGCCGAGTAAATCTGTTTCATGCTGACTCTGGACGTGCGAATGCAATGGTAAAGGGGGAAATGCTGATAAAGTTGGGGGGCAGTTCATTAATTCAATTTAAATGCATGCAAATGCATTTAAATCAACATTGTGCCTGTTTCGGGCGTGAATCGTTTTGTGGCCATTTTTGGGCCTTGGTAAAGTGGGCATCTGCGTGGACACGGGCACGGATCGCGATAGTCCCCTCGTGCCCAACTTTATCACGTACGCAATGATAAAACTGGGTCCATCATTGTAAATCAGTTGGGCAAATACAATGCTTTGACATTATAATTGGGTAAATGGAACTGTCCAGAAAGCTGATTAACGGAGTTGTACAGAACAATGCAGTTTGCATAATGAGATTAGAAGAACCATTTTGTATCCTACTCAAGGAATTAATATGGTAATGTAAACCTTTGCGAATCGAAAAAATATAATAACCTTTATGAATCTGTGATGGTCAGAGAGAACTCACAGGCAATCGAAGATTTCAGGCTGGAATTCATCACTCCCTCATACATGTGGAATAAGAACCTTTCTTGAAGTTCAACACGGTCTCCGAGGTTCGACTTGTTTTATTTTCCTCCTACATGGAAGTTGTCTAGAAATTGCTTTAAAAGAGGAGTAGTTCGATGCTTGAGAAAGAAACATACAGGTTATGGGGAGTGAGCAGGACAATATTATTCATATAGAGTAAAGCACTTCCCAGACTTGTGAGTGGAACATCATTTCTCTGTTCTGCAATATTCCATGGTTCGTTCTACTTTAATTATTTATTTGGACCAGCAGACTTTTGAGATTTTCAGTTTTCTCTGAGGGAGAATGAAATGCACAGTTAAGCTGTAAATCAGGACTTTAAACAACTTACCGCTTGCTCATCAGGGCAGTTAAAAAAGTTTACTGTGTGCTCATAAGTAGAGTATTACTCCTGACAGTGCAGTAACTGTTTAAAACTCCGGATGGCAGTTTATGAAGTGAGTGTTTCATGTCTGAGCTTGTGTTTCGAGATAGCTTCAGTGACAAGAAGCTACTACAGACCCAGTTGTAGCAAATTGCAATGAATTCCAAGTTGGCTAGCTGTCCAGCAAAGGTTCTCAATGTTGATGATATTCCAGCTTAATGAGTGGCCAATTTAAATTGTCCTCAACAGGAAGGCTGAGCTGCCACACCCTATTCTTGATGTGGATATGCCGGCGTTGGACTGGGGTAAACACAGTAAAAAGTCTGACACACCCTATTCTGGAAGCTTATCAATAGGGAGTTGATCAATTGTAAGTCACCTTGTAGACCTAAGAACGTATCTTCTGCTTTTGGAATCTGCAAAGTATATCGAATATGACCATCAATTTACCTGGCTTGTATCTCATCTCACAGTTGTAACCTTGACTCTCAGTCAACAAATATTGTAATCTCAGCAGTGCAGTGTTCAATGGTTCTTGACAAATCATCTCCCATTGTTTGTGTCTGTCTCTACCACAAATCTTTTGTCAAATTGATATGTATGAAAACACAATTCCAAACACGAAAGCAAGTGTTCCCAACAGCTGGAGCAGTTGGATTGCATTACAGAGAGATTTTGAAGCAAATGAAATTGGTGTTCATTTTTCCAGTGCATGCTCGTGGAATTTTCTTGACTGTCCTATGCCCTTCAATATTCAGGACCTTGTCCACCTGCAGCCACATCTCCAAAATGGCTATGAGATCATATTTATTTATTCAATGTGCATTATCAGTTTATTTACTTTGTATGAATGCTACATGCATTCAGATACAAAGGTGGGATTCTTTGACTCTTCCCTCTGGTGGGTTCTTCACACTGAAGGCAACCCCACAGTGGGTCTGGTGAGCCACGAAAACACGACAGACATCAATGGGACCAAAAGATCCTGCTGACGAGCCTTTGGAAACCATACTGTGGAGGGGAATGAAAATCCCACTGAAAGCCTTTAGCTTTCATTTTGTTATTTGTTGACTGCTGGTGTATTCTTAGGTTTTTTACTCTCTGTCCCTTCTTGCCATTCTCTGACTTTCATTTCTCATATTACTACTTTGTTCTCCTGCCTTGACTCTACCTCTTGTTTGCTATCAACTCATCCCACACTGTAGGCACTTGCTTTTTCCAGCTGAGCTAACCTAGTGTTGGTCCCTTCGATGTGCTGTGCCACTCAAAGAACTGACAGGCTATGCACTGCCATCTTGTCACGTGGAATCCATCTGCTTACCAGCTTCTAATTAACTTAAGCCCTATCTCAACCCTATATTTTCAAAGCTTTCCTGTGCAATCACCATACTGCAGTTTCACCATTCTCCAAAGCTGCAAACTCATTGTGGTCTGATGAAATGGGTCATCTCATGGCATGTAACCTGATCTAAGGCTGTTCACCATGTCATATCTGTACTTAATCTTGCTGCAATATTGTTTGACCACTGTTGAACACCATGTTGTTTTTATGATGATATAATGATATAAAGGCACCCATCATCAATGAGGGATGGTATAAACACATTGTGGGTTCACTTATTGAAACTGGGTGCATGAGAACTTATATACATGGACAGAAAGCTTGAATACATCGGAACTGTGTTATGTTCTGCTCACAGGCAAAAAGTGAAACTGAGACTGGATCACATGATATACTTTTTTCTAGTGATAGCATGCTGCTATCATCTAAAGGCATATAACAACATACCTTATATAACCATTGACTGCTCCAACCTCGAGGTTGGAGAAAATTTCTCATAGCTTGGTGGTTGCTGTCTTGTGACATCACTAGTGCTGAAGGTGTCCATGCATGAATCCAGAAAACAAAGTTTGACAAAGGGTCATCTGGACTCAAAACGTCTGTTCTTTTCTCTCCTTACAGATGCTGCCAGACCTCCTGAGATTTTCCAGCATTTTCTTTTTTGCATCCAGAGAATAAGTTCATCCTACAGCTGACTGCATGATTGTGGCTGGAAGCAGCATGGCATTAAATTTGAGATTAAATTCAATCTCTGCCAGACCATTGTTCTGATCACCTTGTTGATTGTACAGAACCCTGAGTCTGCTGTAGTTTCCATTTTTGAACTCTGGATAACTTCCACACAAGTACCTGAGTTGACCTTGTGAATTCAATGTCAGGGCTAAATTGCAAACTACCTGAACCTTCATTGTGCTGGACTCAGCAGCAAGGAGACTACTCTCCAGAAAGTTCAACTTGGATGGGCAGGTCCCCCACATGGATGATTACAGAATCCCCAAGCAGATCTTCTGTGGGGAACTGTCCCAGAACAAACAATATTAAGGTGATCAGTGCAAACAATAGGAGGACACCTTTAAAAAGAGCCTTACAAACTTCTGTATTGCATATCGCTTTTCTTGGCAGAACACTGGAGCCAACTGGCCCAGGTGGAGGCAAGCACTGAAATTTAGTTCTGTGTGTATTTGAGGACTATCTACATCAAACTTGCAACACCCAACATGCCCAGAGTAATGCCAGAGTTGATACAGTCACATAAGTTTCCCCAAAAATGACAACTTGAGCTGCCAGCTCTCCAGATTTCCAAACCAATTTCTCAGCAGATTCTTTAGTCATGAGAGGACAGACAGAACATGAAGAGGGGGTCACTTAAAGCTTGGATGTACTCGAAAAGTAAGGAGTCTACCACCATCCACTACTATATTTGGCCTATCAGTTTAGATTTTGCACTGGGAGTAAATCCTTGCCCAAAAAAACAGATCTGTAACTTTCCCATGTTCACACTAGCTGGACACTTTGAATTTTTCTCGTAAAATTCTGCCCATAGTTTCTAGAGTGGGACAGTGTGCCCACACCATTCTGCCTCCGGGCAAGAGTGTTAAACATTGAGGCACTGCTGATTTCTTATGAAAACAGGTGAATTTGGAGTGGTTGGCAGAGACATCTGCAAAATGGTCCCACCCTGGATGTCTTGGCAGGCAGGATGTACAGAAAACTGGCCCCGCAGATTCCCTTATAGTACCAGTTTTATGCCTTTAAAATGGATGGTTCCAATTTTGTATCTGTCAGTCTGTCTCTAACTCTTCCTCTGCCATACTACAACATTACCCCAGGATATCAATAATTTAACTATGTCTGTGCTTAAAAAGTACACCTTTTCTGGAGACAATACAATTAACATGATTCAATTTTCAGAATTGTTCACCTCATGTGAACATAAGAGCCAACACAATCCATTTCAGATTCTGTTATAGCTGCAGCAATCAATGCAGAAAAAAAATTCATAGCTGACCACCATTTCAGGCTCACCTCAAAACCACACGAGTAGTGATTACAGCATCTGAGGGCTGATCACAGGAGAACATTGAAGTAAAATATTCAAATTAAAATTAAAATCATGCCCGATTTTACCATCGTATTGCACCCATTTTCGAACGCAAAATCTTGGTAAAATTAGGCATGAGGCGAGTCGTGTGATCTGTGCCTGCCTCCACGCTGGTTCCTCCTTTAACAAGACCCAAAAATGGCCACGATCGGGTGTGGCTGAAACAGGTGCAACAGCCATTTAAATGTATCTGCATGTATTTAAATTGAATAAAAGGGCTGCATGCCCAAATTTACTAGCACTTGCCCCTTCCCCACTTGCCCATTCAGAATCGCCCATCCAGAAACAGACATGCTCTGTAGAAGTCCGATTCGGGTGCTCCAGTTTGTGAGGAGGTAGGTGCTTAGCATCTGACGGCTTTCTGTTTGAGATCGGTGGGGGGAAAGGGTGGTCCTCTGCCACTCTGCCTGAGATCAGTGGAGAAAAAGGAGGCTCCACTGCCACTCTGCCTGAGATCTCAGAAGACTAAGGAAATTTGGCATATTAGCTACAACCTTTACAGATGCACCATAGAAAGCATTCTTTCTGGTTGTATCACAGCTTGGTATGGCTCCTGCTCTGCCCAAGACTGCAAGGAACAATAAGTGGTCATGAATGTAGCCCAGTCCATCACACAAACCAGCCTCTCATCCATCGACTCTGTCTTCCCTCTGGCCCAGCAAGGCAGCTAGCATAATTAAGGACTCCAGATACCCCGGACATTCTCTCTTTCACCTTCTTCCATCAGGGAAAAGATCCAAAAGTCTGAGGTCACGTACCAACTAACTCAAAAACAGCTTCTTCCCTGCTGCTGTCAGACTTTTTAATGGACTTACCTCGCATTAAGTTGATCTTTCTCTCCACCCTAGCTATGACCGTAACACTACATTCTGCACTTCCTTGTTTCTTTCTCTATGAACAGTATGCTTTGCCTGTATGACATGCAAGAAAAAATACTTTTCATTGTATATTAATACATGTGACAATAATAAATCAAATCAAAATCAAAATTAGTGGGCGGGTTGGAGTGTACGCTGATACTCTGCCTGAGATCAGTGGAGGGGAAGGTGGGTCCCTCTGCCACCCTGTCTGAGATCAGTGGAGGGGAAGATGTGTCCTCTGCCACCCTGTCTGAGATCAGTGGAGGGGAATGTGGGTCCTTTGGCATTCTACCTGAGATCAGTGGAGGGGAAGGGGATGGGGGTGGTCCACTGCCACTCTTACTGAGATCAGTGGAGGGGAAGGTGGGGGGGCACTGCCATTCTGCCTGAGATCAATGAAGGAGGAGGGGGGCCTGCTGCCACTTTGCCTGTGATCGGTAGGGGGAAGGGGGAGGGGCCCTTGATCAGTCTGGGTGGTAGGCGGTGGGGGATAAGGGGGTCAGTAATGTTGGGGGGAGGGGTAGGTCAATGTCTGTGAGGGCCAAGGGGAGGTATTATCTGACCCAGAATGGATCTGATAGGGGAGCAGCATTCTAGCATGTTTTTTCTGCGCATGCGCAGTTGGAGATGCCGATCAGAGCTGCAGGGTTTTGGGCGCATTAAACCCTGTCCCACCGGTTTCTGCAGCCTGATTCAGAATCACAGATATTTCTGCAAGCAGAGTGCGTATGGAGGAGCTTCAGAATGGGTGTAAAAGTCAGATCTGAAACGCTGCCGTTTCGGGTCTGCCCAGCTGGAATTTTACCGGCATGCCAGCCCTGATTCCGGGAGCAGGCTCGGCTCAGAGAATGGCATCCATCGTTGGCCTTGAGCGGGATCGTGCGAAACTTGGGCGGACATACCAGTAAAATTCCACCCGTAGAATCAAAGTGGTAAAAGTGGTATCTTTCACTGTGGGGTGGCAGAATGAAAGCGATTCCCTGGAAGTCGCTGTTAATGACAAGTAGTCATCAACCTTCAGTTACTGAAACTGTAATGCCCAGACAGTGATCACCTGTACAGTAGAAAGTTAAAAGCATAATAGTGATTATGGATGTCACAGCGTACAGTGTCATTACTTTGCCCATTAGATGACATTATTATTATTAATGTTCTTAGTGTATTATTGTATTACATTTTTAATTGGTTTCTTTTTATCGTTGCATAATCCTGGAAGTCTCTATACTTTATAAATGGTTTTTTGCTTTTAAGATTTCAAACACACATCAATCATTTTTGTTTTATTTTGAAGGTGAGTGTTTTATTCTGTGCGTTGCTTATTTAAGCATTTTAATTGTTGGTACAATTGTCACAAAGGAGTGATGCACACACCCACACTATTCATCGCAGTCAATGTGTTCATGTAACTATTAGCTTTCTGAATTAAAATTTTAACTATTCTTGTATGTATGCTGCTCAACATGACATTTTAATGTCTCTGAAAGAAAAATGACTTCTGCTTGTCCATTTCAGTGTATCATGTGGATGTTATCATTTCAGAAAGACTAGCAAATGAAACATCTTTCGATCAATTAAATGTTTAGTTCAGGAAACTAAAGCATCCATGTCAAAAGATTTTTAGAACATAATTAATGGATGATCAAAATCCCATTGATTTCAGGGTATAGTAGTTTAGAAGTACTTAAGGGATAACTTTGATAGCAGCTGTAGACTCCAGATCTTTTGTAGAAATTTTTTTTACCTCTATCATTTATGAGTTTATGGATAGAATTGCTGTAAAGGTGGCATGACTGCAGCCATTGAGAATTCATAATGGTTTCCCAACACTAAGCAGGAGAGTCTTTTTCTGACAACAGTACCTGCAGTGCATACTAATTGTTGTTTTTCAATTTGCTTCTAAGAGAATTTGAGTGAGGTGTTGAGTTGAGATAAATCAAGAATTCAAGGGGATATCTTCCTGAGTCTTTGCCAAGCAAAACTGAAGTGCCTCTGTAGAGTATGTTCTGGAAAGTTAGCCAAGATCTTTGCACGCATACATTCCGAATTGCCCAACTGTTGACATTCCTTATGACTGAACAATCTAATGCACTTGGGCACAAACCCAGGGAAATCTCACCTCTATAGTTTATTAATTTACTCTGCGTTCTGTCTGAGGAGGATTTGTAGATAATTATCATGCATCTGGATATGAGACAAGAAGGACTTGCTGTCTGCCTAGTAAGGTCCATCTGTCACAACTTTCCCTCAACATAATTAATCAATATTACCATGATAAATATTCATCAGAACTTTCCTCTCTTCCTTGCAAGTAGTTAAGTACCCCATCCTCCTCATTATACTGAAATGAAGAATCACCGCAGGTAGTCATTCTTTTCTCACAGAGGGCCCGATTTTATCATTTTGATTCTAAGTGCTGAATATGGGCATGTTTCAGATCCAGCTTTTAGACCGGTTCTCAGGCATCCCCAATGTGCACTCTGCCTGAAAAAAAGTCTGATTCTGAATCACGTTGCACAAGCCTGTGAGTGGGGGACTTATCGTGGCCGAAACACTGCAGCTCTGATCAGACACTTCAACAGCACACGCGCAGTAAAGAGAAATAGAAAAATGCTTCCCTATCACATCACTCCCAGGCCCAATAATGCCTCACCCTTGGTCCCCACAACATAACTGTTCCCCCCTGCCCCCCCAACTCAGACCGATTGTGGCTTTTTGCCCGCCCTCCCCACTGATCACATGCAGAATGGCAGCGAACCTCCCTGCTGGCCCTGCTCCCTCCCCCCTCTACCAGAGACCCATTTGCCCCGGTCCCCTGCACCCCACCTCCCAACCACCGACCTGAGTCAGAGAGCGCTGGAAACTCTGAACTTACCTCCTCAGAAGCCGGAGCACCCGAATCGGACCTTTGAGGAAATGTCTGTTTCATGCCGAATCTGGACAGACAAATACGGTGGTAAAAGGGGAAATGCTGGTAAGTTTGGGCATCCAGCCCATTAAGTCAATTTAAATACATGCAAGTGCATTTAAATTGCCATTGCACCCGTTTTAGGTGTGGTCCCAATCTCAGCCATTTTAGGCACTTGGTAAAGGGGGAACAGGCGCGGGGGTGGTCGTGGATTGCAGTACTCACCTTGCACCTGACTTTACCAAGTTTTCGCACCTGAAAATGAGCGCAACCTGATGGTAAAATTGAGCCCAGGATCTCAAATCTGTGAAGCTCTTTACCTGTTTCAAATCATTTAGTCCTTCTACTATTTTAGCAACAGCTTATTAGCACTTTTTGATTTACTTCATTTTTTTTACATCATAGGATCACTACTGATGAGAACTGGATCAGCCACAAAAATGGCATCTCTGGTTCAGTAGAATAGAGACTTGGTAATCTGTGGCAATTGACTTACCGCCTAACTCCCCAAAGCCTAAGTACTGATTATAAGGCACACATCAAGAATAGGATGGAATAATTTCTACTTGCCTGGATGGGTGTAGCTCCTAAAGTACTTAAGGAACTGACAACTGAAGCAGTCTACTTGATTGGTACCTTATCCCCTAGCTTAAAAATCCACCCCTCTCCATCATTGCTGTACCATGTGCTATCTCTAGGATGGGCTGCAGCAATTTTTCCAGACTTTTTCAACGGCCTTTCAATCTGCAATCTCCAGAACCTAAAGACAGGCACATGGTAGCACCACCACTCCAACTTCCCATCCAAGTCATGCAACATCCTGACTTGGACAGATATAACTGATTTTTCATTGTTACTGGTCAAAATCTTGGCAGTCCCTACTTGACCTTATTGTGGGAATAGCTTCACCACACACATTACAACAGTTCATGAAGAATGTCCATCACCACCTTCACAAGCACAGCCAAGGCTGGGCAAATAGATTCCTTTCTTGCCTGCGTATCCACATCTCAAGAATTAATTTAAAAGAAAGATGTCAGAAATAGTTGCTATATCCTATAACAATTTTAACATCCAAAGGTGCCTGTCTAAGGAGCAGTTGAAGTGGACTGTCATTTTCTGGAAACGCCAAAGTACATGACAAGAGCGCTAAGTTTATTGCTGCAGAAACAAGAAAGTACAAGGCCATGGTCTTATATAGCGGATTATACCTAAGTAGCTGATCCACCCATTTCACAGCTAAATATCCTTACAATTGCATTACAAAAGATCATCATCAATACTGCACTATGCACTATTTAAATTGCCTTGAAGCCTCCCCCTTACTTTTGCACATATCTTACTTTGTTTTCTCAGAAATAAATTATTTTGTCAAAAAAGATAAAATAAAACACGATTAATATAAACTCAAACAGTGATCATAGCAATTTTTTTATTCTGGTGTTTTGTCACAGCAACAGTGTTTGGTATGTGTCCTCGGAAAGTTAATCCAATGTTCTTTCTCTATGCTCTGTAGAGGAAGAATTTGGGAAGTGGTTGTTTGCTATAACTCTATGGGAGCCTTCTGAGACTGGTGCATTGAAATATCACTGACCAGCGTGTTTCCCTGCATGGTGGTTTGTGCACTGGGTTTATGTAACAGACTTTGGGAATTGGAGTGCATTCACAAGGAGACGGTTAGCTTAGTTGACCAGACTACTCGTGTGTGGATTAGATTAATGCCAACATCATGGTGTTAGATTTCCAGTTTCCCTGAGGTAGACTCAGGGCCCCCCTCCTCACTCCATCATAATAAAAAAAACATAGCACTTTGCTGTGATTCAGTGAATAATTTTGAAGGATTTGCCCTCAGGCAGAGAACTGAAAAAGAACTGTTCATAAATACTAAGGCCTTGATTTTGAATCCAATTCCAATGTGCACAGTGTGTGAGAGGGGTTACAGTTAGGTCTTGTCCACTTATGACTTGATGCCACACTGTATGCACAGTAGCATTGCATCTTCATTAACTTTCAAGTTGATTAAAACTCTGTCATCAGGTAGAAGAGGGCCCAGGAGAGACTCTGATAATCAAAGATGGCTCAAGGGAAGTCCTAATAATAGAAAAGGGCTCAGATAAAGTCTTGGGAGTCTGCATTGCAGTAATAATTTGTTGCAGTTTTAATGATATGTCAGGGAAGTATGTTTGGCATCAAACTGGTCCAGTGTAGCCAAACTAAGTTTTGAAAAAGATCACCTCTGTTCAAATAGTCCTTAGGCTTTGCCAGTTCAAAAATTTTTTCCTCTTGTCATGAAATCTATTGATTTATGTGTCCCCGGCTGTTAAGTCAGTCTTCTGTGGAGATTGTAATATTTAAGGTGCAAGATGCACTAACATCTGTTACATTGATTCCTGCCTAGTAACAAGGGTGCAGCCTCTAAGAGTATTTTTGATAGGTCCCCTGATTAGCACAAGGATGAGCTGAACAACTTTTGCTCAGGCAGTTCGTTTTGGGGAAGTCAGGGGCGCAGGGAAAGACCTGGTCGTAAAACCCAGCTTGCAGGTGCAGCAGGTGGTCAGGAAGGCGAATGGGATGCTGGCCTTCATAGCAAGGGGGATTGAATATAAAAGTAGGGAGGTCTTGCTGTAGCTGTAGAGGGCACTGGTGAGGCCGCAGCTGGAGTACTGTGTGCAGTTTTGGGCGCCGTACTTACACAAGGATATTTTGGCCTTGGAGGGAGTGCAGAGGAGGTTTACTAGGCTGATACCGGAGTTGAGGGGGTTGAACTATGAGGAGAGGCTGAATAAACTAGGCTTGTACTCGTTAGAGTTTAGAAGAATGAGGGGAGATCTCATTGAGACATACAAGATGTTGAATGGGATGGATAGAATAGAGGTGGAAAGACTCTTCCCGCTCAAAAAAGACAGTAGGACTAGGGGGCACAGCCTCAAGATAAAAGGGGGGCGGTTTAGAACGGAGTTGAGGAGGAACTTCTTCACTCAAAGGGTGGTGAATCTCTGGAATTCTCTGCCCGTTGAAGTGGTGGAGGCTGCCTCGCTAAATATTTTTAAGACGCGGGTTGATGGGTTTTTGATAGGAGAGGGGATTAAGGGTTATGGGGAGAGGGCGGGAAAGTGGAACTGAGCAGCGACAGATCAGCCATGATCTTATTGAATGGCGGGGCAGGCTCGAAGGGCTGGATGGCCTACTCCTGCTCCTATTTCTTATGTCCTTATGTTCATCAGTTGAGTGCCCACCCCCGTCTAACGCTAGCATCTCCTCATCATTGTTAAAGCTGTCCAAGTTAGAGCAACTTTTGGACAGAATTCCATGAAGAGGTCATGAAAGGTGAAGTTTGGAATGCCTCATGAGACAGACTTTCAAAGAGAATGTTTGTCTTGGCATCTACTGGTACCCGCGTGGATTCTAGAGAAATCCATGGGCTCTGTCTTGGTTGTATCTGTCATTTACTCTGTAGTGTGGTATGTTTGATCATAGTTCATCTCTTAACTTACATGTGCCTCATACTTTCCCTCAACTATAGAGTAAAAGAAGAATATTATCAAGTATTTTATGTTTCTGAACTTGTAAAGTTTGTTTTTGTGCATACAAAACAAATGGAATTTTCTGGCTTTGTTCCAGAAATTGGTGTCTTGAATCTCAACCTTTATCTACTTTAAATAAGTCATTATTGGCCCCTAACTGGATCTTCCCCCCATATTCTGGGGCCTGGCTAAGGGTTGTAATTCTTTGGAAGCTACAGCTGCCAAAGCTCTTGTCCAGCATTATCTTTATACAGGGAACTATTCCTTTGGGTTCCAATATTCTAAAGTACCCAAACTGATTTCAGTAAGTAACCTGCCTCGTATTATGTGCCACCTTCATAGAATCCCTACAGTGCAATTTGGAAGAAGGAGGCAATTTGGTCCATTGAGTCTGCACTGATTCTGCAAAATGGCATCTTACCCGGCCCTATCGCTGTAAACTAATGCATTTACCTCACTAATCCCCCTAACCTACACATCATTTAACACTAAGGGGCAACTTAGCATGGCCATTCCATCTAACCTGCACATCTTTGGACAGTGGGCGGAAGCCAGAACACTCAGAGGAAACACATGCAGGCATGGGGAGAATATACAAACTCCACAGTAACCCAAGGCTGGAATTGAACCTGGGTCCCTGGTGCTGTAAGGCAACAGTGCTGACCACTGTGCCACCGTGCCACCTATAATTTTCTCCTGCAAGAGGGAAGTACATTCAGGAGAATCCTGTCAGATATTTGAGTGATGTGGCTGTCTATATATGTAATGTTTGTTGTGGCAGTGAAGTTTGCAACAGTGTGATGTGTGTAAGGGTGAGTTAAGTATATGGAAGGCTTCCTGCTCCCAGAAAATAGGTCTCTCCTCCTTTGTATCTCCTGTATTAAGACCTTCAGTGCAGCAACAGAGAAATATCATGGGTATTCTCTACCAATTTCTAGCTTTGTTCAGCATAGAAAGATTTTCATTTCACTTTGTGCCTCTTAAAAGGCATTGTATCCCTTTGCGGATATTGATGAGGCTATCAGAGGATACAGCAGGATGTAGATTGGTCGGAGACTTGGGTGGGGAGGTGGTAGATGGAGTTTAATCCAGACAAATGTGAGGTAATGCATTTTGGAAGATCTAATACAGATAGGAAATATACAGTAAATGGCAGAACCCATAAGAGTATTGATAGGCAAAGGGATCTGGGTGTACAGATACTGAAAGTGGCAATGCAGATGGAGAAGGTTGTCAAGAAGGCATATGGCATTCTTGCCTTCATTGGCCGCCGTATTGAGTTTAAAAATTGGCAAGTCATGTTGCAGCTTTATAGAACCTTAGTTAGGTCGCACTTGGAATATAGTGTTCAGTTCTGGTGGCCACACTACCAGAAGGATGTGGAGGCTTTGGAGAGGGTACAGAAAGATTTACCAGAATGTTGCCTAGTATGGAGGGCATCAGCTATGAGGTGAGGTTGGAGAAACTTGGTTTGTTCTCACTGGAACGGCAGAGGTTGAGGGGCAAACTGATAGAAGTCTACAAGATTATGAGAGGCATGGACAAAGTGGATAGTCAGAAGCTTTTTCCCAGGGTGGAAGAGTCAATTACTAGAGGGCACAGGTTTAAGATGCGAGGGGCAAGGTTTAAAGGGGATGTACAAGGCGGATTTTTACACAGAGGGTGATGGGTGCCTAGAACTCGTTGCCGGGGGAGATAGTGGAAGTGGATACGGTAGTGACTTTTAAGGGGTGGCTTGACAAATACACGAATAGGTTTGGAATAGAGGGATATGGTCCCTGGATGTGTAGAGCGTTTTAGTTAAGTCAGGCAGCGTGGTTAGTGCAGGCTTGGAGGACCAAAGGGCCTGTTCCTGTGCTGTAATTTTCTTTGCTCTTTGTTCTAATGCTATTAGACTTCCCCTGTATTTGGTTCCTCCTCATGAGTACAGCCAGTAAGCAGCAACGGAATTGCTAACAGCATGCAGCAATCATTTAAAACAATGGGAAAATAAGTTTTATGCGTAGCCTGCACTGTAATCAAAAGGTGCAGGCTCATCATACACTGTGATCCCCAAGCCTGTTACCACAACTTATGCAATTTAATACCTCTTGCACACAAGAAAAAAATATTAAACAAGAAAAAACATTATAACAATCATGCATTTAGAATGAATTGCTGAAACCAATAATGAAAGATCTACTTAATAAATATTAACTGAGGAAAAGGGTATAAAAATGAAAAGGAAAATAATTTTTGTCAAGGAAATGATATAAAAATACAAAAACAAGAAAAAAAATTAAAGAATTTAACAGAATAGAGTGAGAAATTAAGAATGGCCGCAATAATTTGATTGCTTAACAGGGTAACAGCAAGAGAAATAAATCATCTCCACAAAACATTTGTGAGCTACCCCTATATGATTTGAATGCATGATGTGATGGTATGGTAAGAAGTAATTAATGCTCAGTGTTCCCATCTGATGGCCTGGATTTTAATTTTCCAATGCGCTGGCAGCAGACAAAGTCAATGGGGATCCTAAAAGCAGCAAATTTGTTGGTGGCTTTTTAACTCAGCAACTACATTTGCATCTGACCTCTATTTTTTGACTAATTAGCACCGTTGTGGAGTAGATTATTATACAAAGTAATCTCAGGAGCCCTCAGTTCCAGAATGATCCTTTTTAAGACAACGCATCGGGAGAGCACCACCTCAGAGAAAGGCCTCTGAAGCTGACTCTACCCCACTGGAAAACTATGAGCACTTACACTGTGAAAAATCATGCAAGTGGTACATTGTTTTAAATCCCAACATTACCTATTTTAGATTCACATTGAACAATTTAAAGATACCATGGGGTAGGGTGGCTGTTGCTTGAAGAATTATCTGTCTTCCTTATCTCTTGTTGTTACCAAGCTTGGTCATGCAATACCAACTTTAGAGCGGTATAGAGGCACCAAGATTTCATGCTACTGATACTATCTGGCTACCTAAACACATAAGCAGTCCTTGCCACATTAACATGTTCTTTTGCCCTGATTGTGGAATTTTATGTAACCTTTCTAACAAGTCTCCTTTGGTAATGTAGATTCTTTCCCATTTTGATGAGACATTTAGTTCTGAGAAAGATTCCTTCATAAAGCATTCTCATTATTTTCCTCTTACAAGCACAAAATTATGTGATTATGATCAGCATGAGACTATTTTAGGGACCCCTCTAATATGAAAATTGAAGGATTGTCTATATGTTTGAACAGAGCAAGGAAGGGCAATAATGGGCTCACAACGTTGCAAGACAGCAATTCGAGGCATTCTGAGAGCTGATCTGTGGGCTGTAAAGGCCAATATAGAGATTGTCTTCTCTGCTGACTGAAAGAACAGAGAACCTGTGACAGAGAACCAGAAGACAGGGTAGGAAACTGTTGTTGAGTTGAGCAACAGAAATGTAGGGCTACATTCTTGGATGAGTATCAGAACAGATTCAGTGACCTAAGCAGCATGGTGTACACAAAAATATCTTGATGTGTTTCCACCCCAACAAACTTCATTGATTTTCCTTAGCTTATCCCTTCATAGCAATTCACCCTGTGGATGCATCTATTCATCTCTGTCCAAGCAGCTCACATTCCCATATGACCATCCAGTTACCATCACCTTAATTCAATGTCACACCTATCCCTCACAGTGACCATTCAATGTTGTCCATCCATCCACCCAATATTCTCAGTCATAGGTTACTTTTTTTCCTTTTTACTGAACAAGGGAACACAGAACACCAGGAACCCACAAAGAATCTGAGGTGGGCCTCCAGCTAAATCGATACTGACAGATGCAGTGCAGAAGGTGTTTGTGATAATCCAAGTCAGTAGAGATGGAAAGATGGGGGCCTCCCAGGTATTTGGTGATAGAATTCAGGCAGCTACATATAGAGGTGCATAGGTAGTACAGTGGGTGATATAGGGGTGGCACAGTAGCACAGTGGGACCCTGGTTTGATTCTGGCTTTGGGTCACTGTGAAAAATTTGTACGTTCTTCCCGTATCTGTGTGTCTTTGGGCACTCTGGTTTCCTCCCACACTCCAAAGATGTGCAGTTTAGGTAGGTTAGCCATACTAAACTGCCCCTTAGTGGAAAAAAATTGGTAAATTAGATGGGTTAGCCATGGTAAATGTGCATAGTTATGGGGATAGGGCAGAAGGCAGGATCTAGGGAGAGATGCTCTTTTGGAGGATTGGTGCATATTCAACGGCCGTCTGGCCTCTTCCTGTATTATAGGAATCTAATGGTTATACAACACTCACTTACATCGACTTGATGTCAGCAACCAGTGAAATATGATCATTTGCACAATGATGGCTCCATGGGAAGTGCCAGGGATGTTTCATGGAGGAGGTGCCAGGGTGTGGAGAAGTTCTATGGTGGGGTTGGAGGGAGAGTTCCATGGTGTATGGGATGTGCGGTGCTTATATTTTTTTAAAATAAAGATACCTTTTAAAAGGGTGCCCCAAATTCTTAAAAACCTAAGTTGTTTGTGGATTGGGCTCATTCAGAGCCCACCCCACTGACATGACATTGTGGATTCCATCCCTTACTTTTTTTTTCTCAACCAATTTAAAAATATGGCGGGAAACCTAGCAATGCTGCTGATGGGCTACCCTCCATTATTCTCGGCTGAGCTGACACTTTGCAAAAGACAGCAAAATTCCACCCCTTGTTTCCAACTCAGTCAGCGACATTGACATCCGCAAGAGTATTCATATCTTTCAGCTTTGCACATGTCTACTGACTAGGTTGAAGCATTTGCAATTATCTTCAGCTAGAGATGCCCATTGGATCATCTATCTCAGCTTCTTCCTGAAGCCCCAGCCTCTAGCCAATCTTCCCAGTGAATCTTCAGTCAACTCAATTCACTCCACATGATATCAAGAAATGGCAGATAACATTGGATACAACTGTAGTACTGAAGATAGGTGATCCAGAGCTAGTTGGACCCTTGGCAACCTGTTCCAGTGAAGCTACAATACAAGTATCCACCTGATATTGTGGAAAATTGCGCTGATGTGTACTGTCCACAAAAAATAGGACAAGTCCATTCTAGCGATTTGCCACCCCACCAAACATCAGCTAAGTGATGAAAGGTGTCATTTAACAGTGTTATCTCGAGGTATTCACTCACCATTAATCTATGCAATAAGGCCTGAGGTTCCCACTGATCAGAATCTTATCAGGGCCAGGCATATAAATACCTGGGCCACAAGAGCAGGTCAGAATCTAACTTCCCATATCTTAGCCAAACCCTTCACGGCACAATATCTTGGATGAATGCAGATCCAACAACACCTAAGCTTAACACCATTCAGTACAAAGCAGCCCACTTGATTGGCACTCTACCTACTGCCTTAAGCATTCACTCCCTCCACCACCAGTGCACAGTGGTAGCAGTGGCAATCGCAGCAGCAGAACAAGATTCACTGCAGCAACTCACCAACGTTCCTTTAATAGCATCTTCCAAACACCACATTGAACATGTAGAATGATAATGGCAGCATTCATATGGGACCATCTTCACTGCATGTTCCCCTCCAAGTCACACATCATTCTAACTTGGAACTGTATTCCTTCACTGTCACTGAGCCAAAAACATGTGACTCCTTTCCTAAGACATTCTGAGCATATCTACATTAAGTGTTTACAGGGGTTCAAGAAGACAGCTCAAAACTTCATCACAAGGGCAACTAAGGGTAGGCAGCAAATGCTCGCCTTGTCAGTGATGCTTATATTCCAGCTACAGCAAAATTGGGTTACGTACAAAGCTGGCCATATCCTCAAATCACATTAATCACTATGGCAGATTTCTGCTAATTGTATTCTTTGGTAAGCTGTCAATGAGAGTCTAAAATTAAGGTGTGTCTTTCGTGTAGAAAGGTACTAAAAAGCATGTTTTAAGTATTTTTTTCTAAATTACTGTGAAACTGGCTTCTGTACATAAATGAAACTAACAAATGGTGACTTGTACAAATCACTTTCTGTTATTTAAAATTGGTCTACTCACAGATGGGAAAATACACACTGATTAAGATGTTATTTTTTGTGATAAACCCATTTTCATCTATATGAATCCAACAAGTTATCACTCTTCAATTCAGCAAGGAATATTTTATGCAGTTTTTAAAAAATTACATTCTAAGAAATGCCCATTTACACAATGGCAAATTTTACATTTGATATTATTTGTGCAAATACATTTGAAGAGATACTTGAGGAAGACAACCTCTTCAAAAATAAGCAACCTCTTCAAAAATAAGCAAACTTTTGGGAACAATTTGTACCCTGTCATAGAATCGTGCAGTGCAAAAGAGGCCTTTCGGACCATCCAATCAGCACTGATATGTGAGAAACACCTGAGTTTCCACCTAACCCCATTTACCAGCACTTGATCCATAGCCTTGAATGTTATGACGTGCCAAGTACTCAACCAGGTACTTCTTAAAGGACGTGAAGCGACTTATCTCTACCACCCTCCCAGGCAGCGCATTCCAGATCGTCACAACCCACTGGGTAAAAAAGGTTTTCCTCAGATCTCCCCTAAACCTCTTGACCCTCACCTTGAACCTATGTCCCCCCATGACTGATCTTTCAGCTAAGGGGAACAGCTGCTCCTTATCCACCCCATCCATGCTCCTCATAATCATGTGCACCTTGGCCAAGGTCTTCTCTACTCCAATGAAAATAACCGAAGCCTATCTAACCAGACTTCAGAATGTAAATGTTCCATCTCAGGTAGTATCCTGGTGAATCTCCTCTGCACTCTCTCCAGTGCAATCATATTCTTCCCATAATGTGGCAACCAGAACTGTGTACTGTGGTCTCAGCAAAGTTGTATACAACTCCAATATGACTGCCTTGGTTTTGTAATCTATGCTTTGATTGATAAACCCAAGTGTCTAAAATGCCTATTTCACCACTATACTAACATGCTCTTCTGCCTTCAGAGATCTAGGGACAAGCAAGCCAAGGTCCCTTTGAACCACAGAAATTCCTAGTGTTCTACCATTCATTGAATGCTTGCTTGTCAAATTACTCCTTCCAAAGTGTGTCACTTCACACTTTTCAGGGTTAAGTTAACACCAACTGCTCGACTCTGCTCTACACAGCTGGTCAACTCCTCAAAATATTCAATCAAATTTGTTGGACATGAGTTCCCTCTGACAAAGCCATGCTGACTATCCCTGATCAAGCCTTGCCTTTCCAAGTAGAGATAGATACTCTCTTTAAGAATTTTCTCCAATAGCTTCCCTATCACTGACCTGAGGTTTATTAGTCAGGAGTTCCCTGGCTCATCTCTATAACCCATCTTAAATAACAAAACCACATTAGCTGTACTCCAGTCCTCTGTCATATACCCCATAACCAGAGACGGATTAAAAATTTGGGTCATATCCCGTTCAATCTCCTCCCTTGTCTCCCACAGCAGCCTGGGACACAATTCATCTGGACCTGGATATTTGCCCACTTTTAAACCTGCCAACGCCTTGTCCTTCCCTATTTCAAATCCCATCTCAGCCCATCTAGTGGATTGTACAACAGCCTCAGGCAAGGCCAGGGGAGGTGAGGTCTGCTTTCTAATCAATACCTTGTGCTGCCTAGACAGAGCAACACTGGCAAGTTTTTGCTCTCCCCGACCTAGAAGACCTGACGCTAAAATGTCGCACTACTACCTTCTGGAGTTCACCTCTATTATCCTAACAGTGGTTTACATCCCACCTCATGAAGATCGTGCTGGACAAAATATACAGCACTACAAATAGCCTTGAGATGAAATATCCCAAAGCCTTGTTCATCATGGCTGGGGACTTCAAAAAGGCCGAGATCAAGAGCATCCTACCAAGATACCACCAATATGTCACTTATTCCACCAGAGGCCCAAACATCCTAGACCATTGCTACACAAATAATACTGCTCTATTACCCACCCACATTTTGGCAACTCAGTCCACAAGGCTGTGTTCCTGCTCTGGGCTTACAAGCAAAAAGTGAAGTGGGAGAATCCGTTAAAGAAGGTCGTGCAATGTTGGTCTGAGGAATTGGATGATCTCCTACAGGACTGCTTAGAGTCAGTGGACTGGTCAGTATTTAAAAACTCTGTCACCATCCTGGATGAGTAGGCCACTACAGTGACTGACTTCATTAATACATGAGTGCAAAGAAGCAAATCCGCGTGTTTCCCAACCAGAAACCATGGATGAACAAGGATAATTACTGCTTTCTGAAATCTAGATCTGAGGCATTCAAGTCAGGTGACCCCGACCTATGCAAGAAAGCCAGATATGATCTAAGGTGATCCATCAAAGTTGTCAAATGACAGTACCGGACCAAGCTGGAGTTCCAGGCTAGCCACACGGACCCCACCAACTATGGCAAGGTCTGCAAGACAAAACAGGTTACTAAATGAATGCATGTAAAATTGTCAGCTCCAATGCACCCCTCCCTGATGAGCTCAATGCGTTCTAAGCAGGTTTTGTGCAAGAGGTCGGTGAGAGCTCTCCATCCCAGAAGCCTAGGATGAACTTATATCTGAGGTCACCATTGCAAATGTGAGAGCAGCCTTCTTGAAGGTCAACCCATGGAAAGTAACTGGCCTGGACAAGCACTGGGATCCTGTGTGGATTTGCTTATTTGCAGACATCTTCAACTTCTCATGGGACAAATCAATTCCAGTCTCCCAGATAGCCTGGATCCGCTACAGTTTGCTTACTGCCGCAATAGGCTCCCAGCAGAAACCATCTCTCTGGAATTGCACCTCGAACACCTAGATAACAAAGACACCTATGTCAGACTCAGCCTTCAACACCATTATTCCTACGAAACTCATTTCCAAATTGGCCTGGGCCTCTGCTCTTCCCTCTGTGACTGGATCCTGAACTTCTTAACCCACAGACTACAATCAGTAAGGATAGACAACAACACCTCCTCCCCGGTCATGCTTGGCATCGATGCCCACTGAAGTAGATGCAAGCCATCAATCAATTAATGTAATTTGCAGAAAATATGTTGAAACTATTAGATTCCAACAGTGAATGAAGGACTTCCCAATCTGCTCCATTCAAAGTCCACCTGAGAATGAACACCCAGAAATTGAACTACAAGATAACACAGTGCCTACTAATGATATTTTGCTTGACAAGACCTTCACTTCAATTACAAAGCATCAATTGCACTTAATAAGCTAAAAACCTACCACAATAGAGCCTGAGATAATTAATAATATATTACCTTGTGAGTAGGAGATGAATGAGCGAAACATTCTGCTTTTCGGGATATGTATCTGATGATAAATAATCTTCTTTATTTTTAAAAACTTGCTGCTGAATTATTTAAATGGGGCACATTCCAAAGGTAAGAAAACAGACATCTACATAGAAACACAGAAAATAGAAGGAGGAGTAGGCCATTTGGCCCTTCGATATTATTAGCCATCCAATATTATCATGGCTGATCTTACATCTCAACACCATACTTTTGCGCTCTCCAGATCTCTTGCATGCTGAGATTGCTGGTGGGGCAGGATTATTCCGAGCACATCCCGCCAACATGATGCCATGGGACCCAACTCCACGGTTTTTCAAATAATTTCAAAAAATCTGGCATGAGAAACCAATAGTGGAATCCATAAGCAGCAATTGTTTTCCCATCTGAGATGCCACTTAGTTAAAAACAGAAATGCCTGACCGCAATGCAAGGGTTTTTAAATTCAGTAATGGGATGCAGGCATTGATAGGCCTGTGTTAGTTGCCCATCTCTAACTGACCTTGAGAAGGTGGTGGTGGACTGCCTTCTTGAACCGCTGCAGTTATTCAGGCTGTTGAACTGAATGATCAGCCATGATTAGAATAAATTGGTGCAGCAGGCCTGAAGGGCCAAATGGCCTCCTGCTGCTCCTACTTTGATAGGCAAGGGGATTAAGGGTTATGGGGAGAGGGCGGGAATGTGGAACTGAGACACGACAGATCAGCCATGATCTTATTGAATGGCGGGGCAGGCTCGAGGGGCTAGATGGCCTACTCCTACTCCTATTTCTTATGTTCTTATGTTCTTTCTGTATCTATGTTTATGTGGAGCTAGGGAGGGATCCACAAGATTTCAACCTAGCGGCAGTGAAGGTTATATTAAATAGTTTTTTATATCCCTTCTCATTCATATGACAAACAGGTCTACAATTAACTGATACTTGATCAAATTCCTATTCATTTGCCTTGGAAGTGCCTAGGATTGATATGTTGGCAAAGTTATTTAAATGGCTGTGAAGGAACAGTAACATCATGGAGTAGATTATGTCTCAATTTGAGCATGGTTGATGATCTGGGGGTTGTAAAGGGCAGAATTTATGTGTTCCTTTTAACTTCCAATGATTGGTAAGTTTATGTAACAGGGAAAGAGCTGGCCAGCGACCGGGAGAACAGCAGCGTGAGGCTATTGCTCATGTGCCAATCTCTGCACTGACAGATTGGCTCATGTGCAGTGGCCCGTTCAGCACTACACTGCTGGCCTCTCCAGCGGAAACTAATTTTTTGTGAGATTCATGCTATTACACTCTGTGATCACAGAGTGTGGGAGATTCATTTTGAAAACCCCGCTGAAAAAACTGGATTTACTCCAGTTTTTACACAAATCCAGTACTCAGATTTTTTTTGGGAGAATCCCACCATAATCTTTCCAAGTTTGCAGATGACACAAAACTTGATGGGAAAGCAAGTAGCAAATAGGGTTCAAGGAGATTTAGACAAATTGATGTCTAAACTTGAGGGAAAATATACAGCAGATGAAGTGTAATGTGGATAAAGATAAAATTATCCATTTCAGATGGAGAAACAAAATAACAGCATATTACTTAAATGAAGATAGATTGGGAAATGTTGATATACAAAGGGACCTGGATGTCCAAGTACACCGGCCACTGACAGCAAACATGCAGGCCGCAAGCAGTTAGAAAGGCAAATGGTATGTTGGCCTTCATTGCCAGAGGACATGAGTACAGGAGCAAGGATGGCTTACTACAGCTGTACAGGGCCTTTGTGAGACCACACCTGGAGTATTGTGTGCAGTTTTGGTCTCTTTTCCTAAGAAAGAAAACAAAATTTACCATTCAGGGAATGCAGCATAGATTAATGAGACTTATTCCTGGGATAGCAGGATTGTCGGATGAGTTGAGATTGGGTCAACTGAACCTTTATTCACTATTCATCAATTCAGCCCTTCTGGCGGAAGGTGGTGGCAAATGCTTCTTGTCTTTTGCACTGATGCGATGGACTCCCCCATCATTGAGGATGGGGATATTTGTGGAGCCCCCTTGTCTGGTTAGTTGTTTACTTGTCCACCATCATTTATGACTGCTGGGACAGTGGTTAGCACTGCTGCCTCACAGCACCAGGGATCTGGGTTCGATTCTCAGCTTGGGTCATTGTCAATGTGGAGTTTGCACATTTCCCCATGTCTGTGTGGGTTTCCTCTGGGTGGTTCTGCTTTCTTCCCGCAGTTCAAAGATGTGCGGGTTAGGTTGATTGGACATACTAAATTAACCCTTAGTACCCTAAGGGTTGTGTATGTGAAGCTTGCAACAATCCTGTAAAGGTCAGGTATGAGTTCTGATTGATAAAGATTGTTAATAGGTGAAAGATGTGGGTTGGTGACTTGAGAGGTGACTGAAGTAAGTGGTGTATTTGGTAGGACATGATGCTTGAAGGTGCATTCACTGACCTTGAGCACTTGTGTGAGGCTGGACAACTTCCTTTGGCACTGTATCTACATCATTGGTGTTAAATATATATTAATTGGGTGTTAAAGTGTCTTCAGGTGCTGGAAACCAACTGGGGATGGACTCATATAAAGAGGTGGTTGTTTGGTCCAACTGTCTGCCCTTCTCGAAAGCTATGTCAATACTTGGGTGTCTCTGGAGAAGGAGGCAGACAATGTCGGCTGGCATAATTGAGACTTCCATTGACTGTTTTTTACAACAAGGGTTGGAGTACCTCGTCAACTCTAGAAGTAACATTTTAATTTGAATGGATAGGTTTCCTGTACTTGGTTTTTTTTGTTACAATGCCCCTTTAAAGAGCTGTCAGTTAGAGTCACAGATCTTAGAGGTTTACAGCATGGAAACAGGCCTTTCAGTGCAACTTGTCCTTGCTGCTCCTTTTCTTAAAACAACTAAGCTAGTCCCAGTTGCCTGCACTTGGTCCATATCCCACTATATCCATCTTACCCATATAACTGTCTAAATGCTTTTTAAAAGACAAAAGTGTACCCGCCTTTACTACTACCTCTGGCAGCTTGTTCCAGACACTTACCACCCTCTTTGTAAAAAAAAAATGCCCCTCTGGACACTTTTGTATCTCTCCTCTCTCACCTTAAACCTAAGCCCTCTAGTTTTAGACTCCCCTATCTTTGGGAAAAAATATTGACTATCTAGCTGATCTATGTCCCTCATTATTTTATGGGCCTCTATAAGATTACCCCGAAGCCTCCTATGTTCGAGGGAAAAATGTCCCAGTCTATCCAGCCTCTCCTTATAATTCAATCCATCAAGTCCCGGTAGCATCCTAATAAACCTTTTCTGCACTCTTTCTAGTTTAATAATATCCTTACTATAATAGAGTGACAAGAACAGTACACTGTATTCCAAATGCAGCCTTACCAATGTCTTTTTGTACAACTTCAATAAGATGTCCTAACTCCTGTATTCAATGTTCTGACAAATAAAACCGAGCATGCCGAATGACTTCTTCACCACTGCCCACCTGTGACTCCACTTTCAAGCAGCTATGAACATGTATCCCTAGATCTATTTGTTCTATAACTCTCCTCAATGCCCCACCATTAACTGAGTAAGTCCTGTCCTGGTTCAATCTACCAAAATGCATCAACTCGTATTTATCTAAATTAAACTCCATTCATCAGCCCACTGGCCCAGTTGATCAAGATCCCATTGCAATCCTAGATAACCTTCTTCAATGTCCACTATGCCACCAATTTTGGTGTCATCTGCAAACTTACCACCATGCATCCTTAATTCTCATCCAAATAATTAATATAAATGACAAATAACAGTGGACCCAGCACTAATCCCTGAGGCACACCACTGGTCACAGGCCTCCAGTTTGAAAAACAACCCTCTCCAACCATGCTCTGTCTCTTGCCATCAAGCCAATGTTGTATCTATTTCACTACCTCCCTTGGATCCCATGAGATTTAACCTTATGTATAAACCTATTATGCAGTACTTTGTCAAAAGCCTTGCTAAAGTCCATATAGACAACATCAACTGCACTGCTGTCATCTACCTTCTTAGATACCCCTCCAAAAAACTCAATCAAATTTGTGAGATATGATTTTCCACTCTCAAAGGATTGTCCCTAATCAGTCCTTGCATCTCGAAATGTCTGTAGATCCTGTCTCTCAGAATACCTACTAACAACTTACCCACTACAGATGTGAGACTCACTGGCCTATAGTTCCCAGGCTTTTCCACGTCGCCCTTTTTAAACAATGGTACAACATTTTCCACCCTCCGATCTTCAGGCACTATACCTATGGTTGTCGATGATTCAAATATCTTTGCTAGGGGACGCACAATTTCCTCCCTAGCTTCTTATAACATCCGGGGATACACTCCATCAGGTCCCAGGGATTTATCTACCTTGATGCGCTTGAAGATTCCCAATATCTCCTCTGTTATACTCCTCAAGATGTCACTATTTATTTCCCCAAGTTCCCTACCATCCATGCTTTTCTGAACAGTAAATACTGATGAAAAATATTCATTTAGGATCTCACTCATCTCTTGTAGATCTGCACATAGATAACCTTGTTGATCCTTAAGAGGTCCTACTCTCTACTAGTGACTCCTTTGCCCTTTATGTATTTGTAGAAGCTCTTTGGATTCTCCCTTTGCCTTATCTGCCAAAGCAATTTCATATCCCCTTTTTGCCCTCCTGATTTCCCTCTTAACTCTTAGTCCTACACTCCCTATACTCTTCAAGGGATCCACTTGATTCCAGCAGCCTATGCATGTCATGTGCCTCCTTCTTCATCTTGATCAGGGCCTGAATATTCCAAGTCATCCATGGTTCCCTACTGCTATCAGCCTTGCCCTTCACTCTAAGAGGAATATGCTTACTCTGAACCCTGGTTAACACACTTTTGACAGCCTCCCACTTACCAGACATCCCTTTGCCTGCCAACAGACTTCCCCAATTAACTTTTGAAAGTTCTTGCCTGACACCATCAAAATTGGCCTTGTCCTAATTTAGAATTTAACTATTTGGCCAGACCTATCATTCTCCATAGCTATCTTAAAACAAATGGAATTATGGTCACTGGTCCCAAAGTGATCCCTCACGAACACTTCTGTCACCTGCCCTTCGTTATTTCCCAAGAGGAGGTCAAGTTTTGCCCCCTCTCTAGTTGAGCCATCCACATACTGAATGAGAACTACCTCCTGAATACACTCAACAAATTTCTCTCCATTCAACCCTCCAATACTGTGGCTGTGCCAGTCAATGTTGGGAAAGTTAATATCCCCTACTATTACCACCATCTTTTTCTTGGAATTATCTGTAATCTCCTTAGATCTACGCTCCTCAATTTCCTGCTTACTATTTGGGGGCCTATAGTACAACCTTATCAAAGTGATTTTCCCTCTTCTTATTTCTCAGTTCTATCCATATAGACTCAGTGGGCGAACCCTCAGATATTTCCTCTCTCAGTACTGCTGTGATGTTTCACTTATCAAAAGTGCAACTCTTGCCTCCTGTTCTATCTTTCCTGTAGCATCTGTATATGGAACATTGAGCTGCCAGTCCAGTCTCCCCCTTAGCCATGTTTCAGTAATTGCTATAATATCAGAGTCCCATGCCCTAAGTTCATCTGCCTTGCCAGTCAGGCCTCTTGCATTGAAAAAATGCAGTTCAATCTGGACGTCCCTTGCTTTTGCCTGATCTGTCTAACACCAGGACTACTGACACTTCTTTACTATTTAATGTGCTCTCTTTAACTTCTGTGCTGCCCTCAACCTTCTCTTCTGTCTCCCTACTGCTTTGAGTCCCACCCCACTGCAAACTAGTTTAAACCCTCCTGAGTGGCTCCAGCAGATTTCCCTGCCTGGATATTAGTTCCCCTCCAGTTCAGGTGTATCACATCCCTGTTGAACAGGTCACTCCTTCCACAGAAGAGTTCTCAATGATCTACAAATCTAAATCCCTTCTCCTTGCGCCAGCTCTCAAGTCATGCATTCATCTACCTAACCTTCCTAATTGTGCTCTTAATAGCACATGGCACCGGCAGTAGTCCAGAAACTACTATCTTCGAGATTCTGCACTTTAGCCTTCTGCCTAACTTTTCACTCTTCAAGCCTTCATCCCTTTTCCTACCACTGTTGTTGGTACCAATGCGTACAATGACCTCTGACTGCTCACCCTCCCCACACTAAGAATGTCCTACAACCGGTCAGAGATGTTCTTGCCTCTGGCATTAGAGAGGCAACACACACAACCTTCTGGTAGCAGTGATTGCGCGTATGCAAATCTTGCCTGCAACAGCAATCAGTGTTGCCACTGTGCTTAAAAACATAATGGACACTTGCCTTCACTTGAACATGGAGGGTGTCTTCCGGAGGTCCATCTTCCGGTAGCAGTGACTGCACCTATGCAAATCTTGTACAGTTAATTTGTCCAGTTGTTTATTTAATCGATCTCATAATGATTATAAAGAGGAGATAATTTGGCCTGACTATCTACCCTTTTTCCATGGTTACATTCCTGCTCGGGTGTCCTTGGAGAGGAAATGTGTGTTGTCTGTTGGTATTCTGGAGGCCTTCTGTAAACTGGTGAGTCCTACAGGACCTGAAGTGCATCATCAGTGCTGGAAATAACATTTTATTTTCTAGGAGCATAGGAGCTGAAGTCTCTGGAAGGGAAGTACACAGTCCACCGGCATACTTGAGGCCTTCTGTCAGTGGTGTCAAGGAGCAGTGGTGGAGTTGGAGACCATCATCAACACAGAGAATTACATTTTGGCCAAGACTTTCCAATCTCTGGATAATTATAACTGGAAGGCGCTCCCCAAGATGCACTTGGAGACCCTTCGGAAGTCCCCACTGACTAACTACACAAGGATTTGACTTCCATTTTGGCAATTAATCTGTGCCTAGAATCCCGTGAAACTCTGAGTTAGAGTTGGAATCTTTGGATAGTTCTGACTTACTTTGCAGAATAATAATACATGAAAAGTTAAAAGCTGTTCTAATTCCAGAATAATTATATTACTGATCATCCCATCCTTTGACTACGAGGCATTCTGGTCCCTTGCAGATACAGGATGGATCTCCTCATTTCTATTTCTTTTATTAAGATCAAGTTATGCATATTCTCTCCCATGGTCAGTCATTGCTCTAGAAACATACAGAATTGAAGTAGGACTGGGTCATTTGGCCCTTCAAGCCTGCTGCGCCATTCTTTTTAATCATGGCTGATCATCAAGTTCAATATCCTGATTACCCTTCTCTCCATATCACTTGATTCCTTTAGACCCAAGAGCTATATGTAACTTCTTCTTAAAATCATACAACATTTTGGCCTCAATTAGTTTCTGTGGTGGTGAATTCCACAGATTCACCAATCCCTGGGTGAAGGAATTTCTCCTCACCTCAGTTCTAAAAGGTTTATCCCTTACCCTCAAACTATGACCCCTAGTTCTGGACTCCCCCACCATTGGAAACATTCTTTCTTAATCTACCCTGTCTCATCCTGTTAGAATATTGCAAGTTTCAGTGAGATCCCCTCTCACTCTTCTAAACTCCAATGAGTATAATTCTAACCAATTTAGTGTCTCCTCATATGACAGACCTGTCATCCCAGGAATCAGCCTGGTCAACCTTTGCTGCAGTCCCTCTATAGCAAAGATATCCTTCCTCAGATGGGGACACCTAAACTGCACATAATAAATACTTCAGGCGTGACTGCACCAAGGCCCTGTACAATTACAGCAAAACATCCCTATCCCTAAATTCAAATTCTCTCACTATGAAGGCCAAGATACAATTTGCCTTTGCTGTACCCATGTGCTTACCTTCTGACTGATGCATGATGTATCATTTTTCAAAGCGCTACTCTGGATGATGGTCAGCACCTTCACAAGCCTCCATGTTTCTCCTCTTTAAGAGATGCAGGCTAGCTTTCAGTAGTGCTCGCAAGTTTCAATGCTGGGCTTCCTGCCCATGCATACCACAGTTAGTGCTGACTGTGCACAGACATCATAAATGAACAAGCAATAAGAAGATGCTGAGCTACCTGCAGTACATGGAATGGAAAATTCAAAATTACACCTTGCAATTTGTACATTTATCTTTGAGGGCTATAATATTAACCCGCACAAAGTTTCATAGCTGCTTGTGTCCTACACTGCTGCCAAAAGTCAAAATGACCCCACAGAAGTGGAAACCATAGGAAAGCACTGAGAGATTTGGTTAGGTGGATATGCATCGCCATAGGAGATCCCCCTTTCTAGGATCAGCCCCAACAAAAGGCACTGAAGGCGCAAAAGCAACCATATTTGTAATTCGATTTATTTTCTATCTTACGCCCAATATTACTTGCAGTTGTGGGATGATTTTCTTTTCTGAAGATTTCTCCTCCATGGCCAGGAGTTGTGCATATTTCTGCATCACAATCAGGTGCAGAACGCAGAGAAAACTCATTGCCACTGGGTCAAACTCCTGTCTGACCTACTCTTACTGCTGGACTGTCTACAGGGCTCGGCAATACTGACAACAGTTCTCACTGATTTGCCCTCTCAAACTAAATGTCAGTGTTTTAATGCATAATATACAAGTCTTCAGCTTTCTACCTCAGCTGAGATGCTCAGTAAAACTTACTTTATACGTTATCTACGCTGTTCCTGACTTAGGCTGGCACACTTTAAACTATATCAACTAGATTTCAAAAAAAAAAGCAAAGCACTGTTAGCAATATTGTCAGGCATACTTACATTTTTTCATATCAAATTCAATGTTTATGCCACTAGTCTTTGCTAAAATGTTAAATATCCTAATGTCATGATGTATTTATAAACACAGTGGACCATTGCAGTATTTTACTCTCATCTTAACTCTTTCGGAATGAAAATGAATATGCCAAGTCGGAAGAAAAGCTTTTCCACTCAAGCTTCAGAGCAATAAAATCACACATTCTGTGGAACAACATAGGTTTCTATGTGGCCGCCAGGTAATTTTCTTTTCAGTACTTTCACTTTCAAATATTTCACCATTTTATGACCAGATGCACAAAGATTTCATCTTTACAATGCATGAATTGCCTGTCATGCCTGCTTAAAGTTCATACCTTGTCCTTTCATCTAAAGATCAAAGCAGTTTGCTTCAATGATTTTATTTTTAAATTTCCAGAAAATAGCACACAATAATCATGATAGGGTCATCAAACCTACAGTCATAAAGTAAGAGTGTGTGGTAGAGGATACCTCTGTTTTTAAAGTTTATTTATTAATGTCACAAGTAGGCTTACATTAACACTGCAATTAAGTCACTGTGAAAATCCCCTAATCGCCACACTCCAGCGCCTGTTCAGGTACACTGAGGGAGAATTTAGCATAGCCAGTGCACCTAACCAGCATGGTCTTGGACTGTGGGAGCAAACCAGAGCACCCGGAGAAAACCCATGCAGACACGAGGAGAACATACAGGCTCCACATAGCCAGTGACCCAAGCCAGGAATCGAACCTGGATCTTCTAGCATATGCTGTCTAGGAAAAGGACAATATTTGGGAGTCAGATATAGGGTGTAACAAACTCAAGGTATTGAGCGCATTGTGCTATCTGAACCAATGATTTATTTAACAAAGGATTCCTGCCATGAATTTTCTACATTTTTATGTTTCTACATTCCCATGTGAGAGTTTTGATACGTTTAGTGAACCAATACATTTGTCTTGGAGTACATGTGTATAGTTTACAAGAAGAGGCACTTAGATTCAGCAAGATACACTCAGAATCAGAACTGTATGTGCTATTAAAACAGAATTCCTGTATAAAACATATGAGCTGGAATAACTCAAGAGATCTGGCAGCTTCTGTGGAGAGCGAAACAGAGTTAACATTTTGAGTCTAATATGAATTTTATTCTGAACAAATTCTTTTATTCTCTTTCTAGATTTCCTGCACTGATGTGTGTGTATGTTAGGTTAAATGGACAAAATGCACAATGCAATTTTCAACACATCCCTCTCCTTCTTAGTAAGTGAGAGGTACAATATGACCATTCAACTTCACCAATGACACAACCACATATTCTAACATTTCTATTACTTTAACAATGTACTCAGTCATGTAAAATAGGATGAAACATTTGTTGACGAATTGAAAATAGTCACTTTGTAGCATAATCTCTTACATATGCTAACCATTTTCTCTCATGATTAGGATATCACCTGACTGTTATGGTCTCATTTAACTAATATTCTTCATCTTGAATTGTTGCTGTTGGAATCAGATTCAGTGTTATGAATAGTATTTAGATTGACATATTTCATGTGAATGAATCATTGGTTCTTTTGTCCCAGTCACAACAAATGGCTGGATATATTGGAGTTGTTTGCTTTCCAAATTTCACAAACACTTTATCTTCTGGCTTTAATGGTGTAACTTTGAATTTTATGTTTCCCTTGGTCTTTACTTTCATATGATTAATCTGTTCTTGATCACATTTGAGTACATGCTGATTATTAGCTCTGCAATGTAGCTCAGAAAAATGTGCGCATGGGTTATGCAAAGATGTGTCTAAATGGAGGCTTTTCAATAGTCTGTGAGGAATCACACTGTACCTGTTCACAGCTGAGCTGCACAGCACACATTTTTCAAAGATAAGCTAGTCTAAAACTAGAGGACATAGATTTAGGGTGAGAGGGGAGAGATACTGAAGAGTTCAAAGGGGCATTTTTTTTCACTCAGAGGGTGGTGAGGGTCTGGAACAAGCTTTCAGAGGCAGTAGTAGAGGTGGGTACAATTTTGTCTTTTAAAAAGCATTTAGACAGTTTCATGAGTAAGATTGATACAAAGGGATATGGACCAAATGCAGACAATTGGGACTAGCTTAATGGTAAAACCTAGGCGGTTAAAGGGCCTGTTTCCATGCTGTAAACTTCTATGTGTGCATAATTCTCTCGACTTCTATATTAGTTCTTCGTCAGTGGTGTGTGTTTTTTTGATGTGTAAAGCCCAGGTGGGTTTACAGATTTACTGAACTTATTGCTGTTGAATGGGGATCCATTGTCAGTTCTCACTTTTTGTAGAATGCCAAAGCGAAAATCTCATCAAGCTTTGGGATAATTGTTTTTGCTGAGGTAGATGTAATCACTTTTATGACTGGATATTTGTTGTCATTGTCAGCGAAACTAAGCAGGTATTTGCCAGTGTGTAGATCTGTGAAATCAAGGTAACTTGAATCCATGGTCCTGAAGGTAGTTCAGACAACTTGAGAACATTGTGACAATTTGACATTGTGTTTGCTTGAGCTTCATGTGCAACATCAATAACACATTCTTTCATGGATTGCAGAATGAAAGTACAGTTACTGTATAACACTAGATCAGATGCGACAGCAACAGGGAGCTGATTATGAACTCTGACCACAGTGTAGTTTGCAAGCGATATCACTTGTGCGGGGTCTCTCAATCACATCTTTTCAGTTGCATGATTGCCTTGCCATCATAAACATTTGCAATGCTTCATCTTGTTTTGTTGCCATTTTGATGTGAACTAATTTTAGCAAATTTGGCACTGGATTTAATGTTGCTTGGCAATCTTTTCTTCATGGCTAGTAATGACTGTCAGCAATGGATGTCATAAAAGATAGTCTACTGAGTTGAACATTCTTGGCTGATCCTCAATGTGGAACTCATACTTTGTACTTTGAGTATCAAATGCTCTACACAAATGGGTGATTTGTTATGTGGATTGGTGAACCAAACTTACAAGTGATCTGTGATTGGTTTTAACTTCAAACTTACTTCTATACAAATTGCCCAGATGTCACCTGTCCACAAAAGCAAGATAATTCCAACTTAGCCAATTAATCACCCCAACTGAGATCCTTCAGATGGATGAGATGGTCATTCAGCTTCTCTTAGCCTGTCATGTTTCAGTTCATTGAGCCCTTACATTCTTCTAAAATTCCAGCCTCTTTGCAACCTAATGACTTCCGTCTTCATCTCAACTGTTCTTAAAATAACACACTTAAAGAAAAAGCTAGCATATATGACAGTCAAGTTAGAAATTAATCACAAATTAAACAAAACCTTCAGGAAATGAGTACTAAAAGCAGTTGGTTGCATTAATGGTTGGGAAATTAAGCATTTAAAAAAAAATTGATGGGATATGTGTCACTGGCTAGGCCAGCATTTATTATGCATCCCTAGGTGCCCTTCAGAAGGTGATGGTAAGCTGCCTTCATTTATTGCTGTAGTCCTTGAGGTACAGGTACACCCATGTGTTGTGGAAGGAGTTCCAGGATTTTGACCCAGTGACGGTGAAGGAACGGTGGTATATTTTCAAGTCAGCATGGTGAGTAATTTAGAAGAGAACCATCAAATGGCGATGTTCCCACACATCTGTCCTTATAGATGGTAGTGGTTGTGGGATTGGAAGGCACAACTTAGAGAACCTTGGTGAGTTTTTGCAGTGCATCTTATAGATGGTCCACACTACTGCCACTGTTCATTGAAGGAACTGAATGTTTGTGGAAGGGGTAGCAATCAAGTGGTCTGCGTTGTCCTGGATGTTGACTAATTACAAGAGTGCTGGAACAGTATTCATCAAGGCAAGATGAGAGTATTGCATAACATTTCTGACTTGTGCTTTGTCGATGATGGACATGTTTTGGTGGTTGGGAGATGAATTACCATCTGCAGGATTCGTAGCCTCTGACCTGCTGTGATAGCCACAATATTTAGATAACTAGTTCAGTTCAATTTCTGGTTGAGATTCAGCAATGATTATGCCATTGAATACCAAGGGGCAGTGGTTAGATTCTCTCTTTGCCTGGCACTTGTTTGGCTTGAACATTTCTTGCCAAATGTCAGTCTAAGCCTGGATGTTGCCAAGGTCTTGCTGCATTTGGACATGGACTGTTTCAGTATCTGAGCAGTCATGAATGGTGTTGAAGCCATAATGACAGGAGAGAAGAGTCATGACAAAAGGGTTGAGGATGGCATTGTACATAGATTCTAATTACCCTATTTTCATATAAATGTATACAAGTACTTGCCTCCAGCTTTAGTGTAGGATCTGATCTATTTGTTTCTTAGATTTAGACTGGATTTACCACCAACTAAATATCCAGTTTGAATGATTGGTTTATTTAAATTCCAGCCTAGTAAGAAAAATAATCAATCTGTTTATGCCAAATCAAACTATCATTTTCTGTAAAAAATCAATTGGGGAATTAAAGTTTTGTCAGGTAACCCAATTGTAACAAAACTTTAATTAAAAAAGAAGACTTTGATGCAAAGCTTGCAGTGTAACATTAGATAAAGATTCTAGCTCCCTCAACAAATAGATAATCAGGGAACCATAACTGTGATCGGTAGCCTAATTGGATGCCAAATAGGAAATATTATGTTATCTAGTTCCAATACTAAGATGTTTTTAAGACTGATGGTTTTTTCTTGATTGCCTGTGATAGCATATGACTCTGAATACCTGGCAAAGTAATTTATTCAATTGTAACAGTCAATGACATTTCTTCAGTTGGTTGATCCCCAAAAGTAACCCAATTTCATTATCTCAGCCGGAGTCATATTATTTCAATATAAAGAGCAGCAATAGGTCACCAGGTTAGTACACTCTAATAGCATAAACACCAGAGATAACCTGCAATTCAGTTTAGGATGCTTGTTCATTTATACTTTATCTCAAATAATTTGTATTCCATTGGTTATGTGTGAGGAAATACTTTAAACTAATTTGTTCCATTATTGCAATTCAATAGTTTAAAAAAAAATAAAGGTCATACATTGTGAAAAGTTATTTTGAAAAATAGCTGAATGAACTTTGTTTTGTTTATTTATTTTGTGTGAATTTTCAACTCATTAAATTTATGGAGGATGCAGCAAGCAAACTCAAGTGAGATGAAGGAGTGGTGCCCCGAAAAGTTGTGCTCCAAATAAAACCTGTTGGACTTCAACCTGGTGTTGTGAGACTACTTATTTTGAGATGGGAATCATGAGTTGGGAGATTTCCTGGCATCATGATCTCTCCTCCTGCCCAGTAGCGCCTGGCTATGAAAGATTCGTGCTGGACTGGCAGAGCAGGCTGGAGTCAGGGCTTCCAGTAGCAGGCCCAAGGTGGGTATGTGGATTACAGGGCAGGCAGTTTAGAAGGCCTGTTTTTTTTCCACTCTGATATGGACCTCGTTCAGGACATGAATTAGGCATCCTTGTCCTCACCCTCTTCCCCTTAATCACCCCCCCAAAAAAATCAATTCTATTAAGTAATCATAACACTTTCAGAATAAATGACTATTTAAACTCCAGTTTAAAAAAATAGCCCATAAAAGCTTAAAAAATGGTCAATCCAAACAAAGGTCACAGTCCCCTTGACAGCTGTATCAACAACCCCAGTTAAACAGAGCCCCTTAGTGGGGTGTCTAACTCTGTAAGCGTTCATGATGAGATTCTATTGTACAACTGTGTCAACTAAATCTCCACAGCTGAATATAGTAAAGTGCTTGAAGTAGTGGGACAGATGGCCATTTGACAGAGGGAAATGTGTGACTTGTAGAAGAGAGCTTTACCCATTAGATACATTACTCAAATGCATATGAAGACTTTTCTATTTCCACAATGCTGGTTAATTTACTGGTCACTTTCCTTTTCTAAACAAAACTCTATCACTAATTACTGCCTTAAAATATCATACTTAATTTATCACATACCATCGCACTATAACATTTGAAGTCAGCAGCACCTTTTAAATTTACCTGTCGAAAGGTTTCTGATTCCAAAATTGGCTTCCAAAGTGGTTCATAATACCACTGAACTGGTTGGTGTGAACTGTATCCCTTTCAGAAGCTGACCCTACTTTATGAAAATTGTGGGGGCCTGAAATCATCACCCCTGCAATAGAGCCACTGATGCTACACTTCTTTTATCTACATGTATACAGATTATTTCCCTGTAAAATGTAAGAACTTAAATTTTGATCGTGCTCTACCTGCCACAACAATTTCAGTATTGGTTCCCTCGTCATTTATATTTCTGCAATTGATATGGTAGCCAATAGCCAAAGTGTTGCTATGTTCTTGCATAAAGCACAATACACTCTCCTAAAGGTATTTTCTTCATTTTTATTAACTAACTTAATAACACCTTTCAAAGTCACAATTGTTTAGTTAGCCCTATGTTCCTTAAATGTGCAATTTTTGTAAGTTTCTCCACTTCTCACTTTTTTTTCAGCTTCATATTTGCTGAAAGAAACTTGCAAGTCAATTTTACTTATATTCTTTTACATTAAGCGATGCAGAAAATTGAATTCATGTGCAAATGCCAAGAAAATTTTAATATAACCCACTTGGATAAGTCAGTGACAGATTTAGAACAACCCAACAAAAGATCTTCCAAGTTAGTATAAACAGGAAGACAAGCAAAATTCTCTAAAGAAGAATAACCTTTTGATGACGAAGCTTCAAGTGTGGTAAGATGCCTGTGCATGTTCAGAGACACAGATTGTATGGAGGGATTTGTATACGTTATATAGTAAAACACATAAGTGGACATTGTGGTACAATGTAGAGAGCAAGAGAATCAGTAAAGAGTAAATAAGATTGACGTTTGACACTGGTGTCCCAATATGAACCTGGCAGGAATGGGAGAGTGAGAGAAATGGCTGCCCAGCTGAGTTGATGAGAAAGTCATCCCAGTTCCTGGATCATTTCTAGTTAGAATATTGAGGCAGTGTTTTGGTCAGTATAATACAATCCCCATTGGCAGGAGATTAGCCCTGCTACAGGTTCTTCAAGACTTTCAGTAACTCAAAGGAGAAAAATACATTTGTAGATTTGTGATCAATCGATATCTGCCCTTGTTCACTTACCATCCTGCAGGTACTCCAAAAAGTAATAGAGCACTTTGGGAATTGTGAGTGCACATCAAGGTTTTTGGAAAAATTGTAAGCTTTTCTTTTTGGAAATCGTGAAAACCATGATGCTGTTTGAAATGTTTGCCACTGTCGTGGTTGGTGATCTCACAACATTAGGTAACACGAATAGTAGTTTTTGATTATACAGTGACAAATGCTGGTTCTCACATTTAATGGAGGGGAATAGCTCAAATTCCTGTCAATGAGCTCTGAGTGAACAAAGTGGAAGGGAATAGCCGTACATTTGCTTTTTGAAATGTGCTTCAATTGTGACAAGGAATTGTTCTGCTTAAGTAAATAATGAAAGAACAGGACTGCTAAAAATGAGTGGGTGTGATGTTCTATCAAAATTTGTATGTTCTTTGATGGAGTTATTAATAATCAGTTAAACTAACATTTTAAAACCCCATAAATTATGGAAGTGGATAAATCATGTCACTTGGCATGAGAACTTAGGTTTCATTTTGAGAATTGCAGCATGTCACTCCTGGAGTCTACAGGTTGATGATTTTGTTACTTGAGATTTATGTGAAATTACACAGGGTACATAAGTTCCATCTATAAGATTTTATTGTAACTTCAAGACAGATTCAAAACCACTGCTACTACGCAATCTAAAACTATTATAAAAACACCACGATGTAAGCAGTATAGCAATAATGTTCTAAGATATAATCATACGTATAACAACAAACAAATGTTTAAACCTTGTTGGATGGAGATTCTTGACCTGGCCAAGCTACCTCCTTCCAAACAAAGCAATGATGTTCAATTAGTGATCGCTTTTGTATCAGTTCTTTTTCAATAAAAGATAGTAATTGGCTGACAAGACCTCAGTGCCCAGTAAAAGTCTTTCACAATATAAATTATACCTTGAAACAATTCTTTCCATCATCCATCTATAAGATCCTCAAGCTTTCACACATGTACTATGTATTTGAACTAAGCTTTTACCTTTTCTTCCCATATCTCATATTAAGCTGTTTTCCAGAACTCTATCGCACCATATCCAGTCCAAATGATCTTTTTGGACTATTGAAACCATACTAAAATATTGCATTTTAATTAACTTTGCATTCCAGCTAACACATGATTTAACACAATTTCAAGACACAGTTGTGTTTAACTCTCTTAATGCCAGTGGATCTCATGACTAGACCATTTTTCAAAAAATTATTTCATAGGTTTTGGGCCAACATTTGTTGTTCATCATTAATTGCTGTTGAGAAGGTGGTGGCGAATGACCTTGTTGAACCACTGCATCTATCTTGTGCAGGTACACCTACATGCTGTTGGAGGATCTTGTCATAATGTGGATATGCCAGCGTTGGACTGGGGTAAACACAGTAAAAAGTCTGACAACACCAGGTTTAAGTCCAATCAATTTATTTGATAGTAAACTCTAGCTAGTGAGTTTACTATCGAATAAATTGGTTGGACTTAAAACCTGGTGTTGTCAGACTTTTTACGAAGGATCTTGTTCCAGCATCTGTGAAGAAATGGCAATATCATTCCAAGTCAGAATGTTTGTGACTTGGAGGGCAACTTGAAGATGGTAGTGCTCCTGTGTGTCTGCTGGATTTGTCCTTCTAGATGATGGAGGCCGTGGGTTTGGAAGATGCTTTTAATGCAGCCTTGTTGAGTTGCTTCAATGCATCTTGCATATAATGTACACTACTGCCACTACGTGTGTGAGTGCGTAGAGTGAATGTTTAGGGTGGTAGGTGGGGTGCTAATCAAATACAATACTTCATCCGAGATGATGTCAAGATTCTTGAGTGCTCTAGGAGCCTCACCCATCCAAGCAATGGATAGTATTCAGCTGCACTCTTGACTTGTGCTTTGTGCTGGATAGGTTTTGGTGAATCAGAAGGTGAGATATTCTCTACAGAATTACTGACCTCAGACCTACTCAGACCTGCCATAGTGTTTATATGGCTGGTCCAGTTTAGTTTCTGGTCAATGGTAACCTCCAGGATGTTCATAGTGATGGATTCAGCAATAGTAATGCCATTGAATGTTAAGGAGCTACAGTCAGATCCTCTCTTGTTGGAGTTGGTCATTTCATGGCATTTGTGAGGCACAAATATTACTTGCCATTTGTCAGCCCAAGCCTAAATGTAATGTCAAAGAGCACAGATTGTTTCAGTATCTGAGGATCTATAAATAATGCTAAACATTCTGACTTTGTGATGGAGGGAAAGTCATTGATGAAACAACTGACTATGACTGAGTCCAGAGTACTGCCCTGAGGAACTCCTGCAGTGATGAGGCGGGTAGAATTAGGGACCTTGTGGTGAAGGATCCTCTTGGGGAGAGTGATCATTGTATGGTGGAGTTTCTGGTGCAGATGGAGGAGGAGAAAGTGGGTTCCCGGACACGCGTCCTTTGTTTGAATAGAGGGAAATACAGTAGGATGAGAGAAGAATTGGCGAATGTGGACTGGGAGAGCGCGTTGGAGGGAGGGTCTGTTAAGGAGCAGTGGAGGATCTTTAAGGAGATCTTTCTTGGTGCTCAACGGAAATTTATTCCGATGGTCAAAAAGGATAGTAGGAAGAGAGTTAATAAGCCGTGGATAACAAAGGAGGTGAAGGAAAGTGTTAAACTAAAAGCGGAGGAATTTAGAGTAGCTAAGAGTAGTGGGCGAGAAGAGGATTGGGAGAGGTTTAAATGTCAACAAAGATTGACAAAGAAGTTGATAAGGAAGGGTAGGAGAAACTATGAAGCTGGGCTAGCGCTTAATATAAAAAAGGATAGCAAGAGTTTTTATAAATATATAAAAAGGAAGAGGCTGGCTAGGGTGAATGTTGGTCCTTTAGAGGATGAGAAAGGGGACCTAGTGGTAGGGGATGGGGATATGGCTAAGATATTGAATAATTTTTTTGTTTCTGTCTTCACGGAGGAGGACGTGAATAATTTGCCGGGTGTTAGCGATAGAAAGGTGGTAGGACTGGAGGGTCTTAATGACATTACTGTTACTAGAAAGGCGGTGCTCGACAGACTGGAGGGGCTGATTGTGGACAAGTCCCCAGGACCGGATGGAATGCATCCGAGGGTTCTGAAAGAAATGGCGGAGGTGATAGTGGATGCCTTGGTGGTTATTTTCCAAACGTCGCTGGATTCCGGGGAAGTGCCGGATGATTGGAAAACGGCTAATGTTACGCCGTTGTTTAAGAAGGGTGCCAGGCAAAAGGCGGGGAATTATAGGCCGGTTAGTTTAACATCTGTGGTAGGTAAAATGTTAGAATCTGTCATCAAGGAGGAAATTGCGAGGCATCTTGAAGGGAATTGCTTGATAGAGCAGACGCAGCACGGTTTCATTAAAGGGAAGTCGTGTCTGACAAATTTACTGGAGTTCTATGAGGATGTGTCTAGGGCAGTGGATAGAGGAGAGCCGGTGGATGTGGTCTTTCTAGATTTTCAGAAAGCGTTTGACAAAGTGCCTCACAAGAGGTTATTGCAGAAGGTCGAGGGACATGGAGTTGGGGGTAAGGTGTTAGCGTGGATAGAAGATTGGTTGTCAAATAGGAGACAGAGAGTGGGGGTCAACGGGTGCTATTCGGATTGGCGGATGGTGACTAGTGGAGTGCCCCAGGGGTCGGTGCTGGGGCCTCAGCTTTTTACCATTTATATAGATGATCTGGAGGAGGGAACCGAGTGTAGAGTGTCGAAATTTGCTGATGACACCAAGATTGGGGGAACGGCAAATTGTGCGGAGGGTGTGGAGAGTCTGCAGAAGGATCTAGATAGGCTGGGCGAATGGGCCAGGAAATGGCAAATGGAATTTAATGTTGGCAAGTGTGAGGTGGTCCACTTTGGTAGGAAAAATGGTAGGAAGGACTATTACTTACGAGGCGAAAAACTGCAGCAGGCGACGGTGCAGAGGGACCTCGGGGTCCTTGTGCATGAGTCGCAAAAACCCAGCTTGCAGGTGCAGCAGGTGGTCAGGAAGGCGAATGGGATGCTGGCCTTCATAGCGAAGGGGATTGAATATAAAAGTAGGGAGGTCTTGCTGCAGCTGTATAGGGCATTGGTGAGGCCGCAACTGGAGTACTGTGTGCATTTTTGGGCGCCACACCTGCGCAAAGATATTTTGGCCTTGGAGGGAGTGCAGAGGAGGTTTACTAGGCTGATACCGGAGTTGAGGGGGTTGAGCTATGAGGAGAGGCTGAATAAACTGGGCTTGTACTCGTTAGAGTTTAGAAGAATGAGAGGAGATCTCATTGAGACGTATAAGATGATGAATGGGATGGATAGGATAGAGGTGGAAAGACTCTTCCCGCTCAAAAAAGACAATAGGACTAGGGGGCACAGCCTCAAGATAAAAGGGGGGCGGTTTAGAACAGAGTTGAGGAGGAACTTCTTCACTCAAAGGGTGGTGAATCTCTGGAATTCTCTGCCCGTTGAAGTGGTGGAGGCTGCCTCGCTAAATATTTTTAAGACACGGGTTGATGGGTTTTTGATAGGAGAGGGGATTAAGGGTTATGGGGAGAGGGCGGGAAAGTGGAACTGAGCAGTGACAGATCAGCCATGATCTTATTGAATGGCGGGGCAGGCTCGAAGGGCTGGATGGCCTACTCCTGCTCCTATTTCTTATGTTCTTATGTTCTTATGTTCTTATGATGTCTTAGGACTGAAATAATTGACTCCTAAAAACCAAATACCTTTGTGCAAGGTATAATTCCAACAAGTGGAGAGCTTTCCCCCTGAATTCCATTGACATTAATATTTTAGGCTTGTTCATACCATGCTAGATCAAATGCAGTCTTGATGTCAAGGATAGTCCCTCTCACCTCATCTCATGAGTTCAGCTCTATTGTCGTGTCTAGACAAATAGTGTATAAGGATAGGAGCTGAAAGAACCCAAACTGAGCACCAATGAGCAGGTTATTGCCATGTAAGTACTGCGTGATAGCACTCACATTCTCATCTTCCATCACTTTGCTGATGATCAAGAGGAATCTGATGCGTGGTAATTGGTTGGATTGAATTTTATTTTCTTTTTGCGCACAGGATAGACCTGGACAATCTTTCAAAGTATTGTATAGATACCAGTTTGCAACTGCTCTGTAACAGTTTGGCTTGGGGCATGGCTGCTTCTGCATTACAAATATTACTGCTGGAACATTGTTAAGGCCCATACCCTTTTCAATATTCTGTGCCTTCAGTCATTTCTTGATTTCATGTGGAGTGAATCAAATTGACTGAAGACTGACATCTGTGATGCTGGGTATCTCAGGAGGGGGCCAAGATGTGATCGATTAAGGCCTTGTGCAACAAAACTTTCTGATTTTGATATGCTATTCCTTTGCAATAGATGACAAGATTCCATTTGTCTTCCTAATTTGTGTACCTGCATACTAACATTTTGCAACATATGTATCAGGACACACAGATACTTCTGTATTGCAAAGTTCTGCATGCCCACAGTGCAGAAGGAGGCCATTCAGCCCTTTGAGGCTGCTCTGACAACACTCTCACCCTGGCCCTATCCTCATAACCCCATGTATTTACTCTGTTAATCCCCTGATACTAAGAGTAATTTAGCATGACCAATCGACCTAAACCACACATCTTTGGAGTGTGAGCGGAAACTGCAGCACCTAGAGAAAATGCACACAGGCATGGAGAGAATGTGCAAACTCCATGTCTAAGTCAATGCCAGGTGATCCATTTGGTTTTATTCCTTTTTGGCTTTTCCGTACCACTCAGTGGCTTGCTGGGCCATTTCAGAGAGCAGTTAAAACGTAACCACGTTGCTGTGGGTTCAGGATCACATGTAGGTAAGAACAGGTAAGGGTGGAGATTTCATCTTCCAAAGACCACTTGTGAGCAAGATGGGTTTTTGTAACAACTTATGATCGTTCAATGGCACCATTACTCAGACAAGCTTTCAATTCCAGACTTTTATTCTTAAGAGGATAAGAAGCCAAAAGGAGAGGACTGAGGTCACACAGTGATCTTTACAGTGACAGGGGGCCTAAAGTATGAACAAAAGTGAGTATTATTGTGGGAATGGATGTTAGTAGCACAGCGTGTAGCAACATGGGAAGGGTGGAGAAAACTTCTCTTGGATCCCATGTCCCATGAATTCAACTTAATTTTGAAAACTGTATTAATGATTTCTTTGCACATAGTGCGGGAAGAAATCATGTCCTTTGGCTAGCTACTGCCAGATCCATTTTCTATTTCAGTTTTACACGTCAGAGAAGTTTCCATGCCTGACAGCGATTTCACAAGAATTGAAATTTTTCACATTGCTTTGAAATAGTCATTGCAATTTATTTAGCTAATTGATACAAGGAGCTATCAAAGAATTTTTGTTTATTTCTAAGTATATTAGCTTTTTGATAGATTGGGTTGACTTGGTCAAAATATCTAATTTAAGTTTATGTATTATTGTCACAAGTTGGCTTACATTAACACTACAATGAAATTATTGTGAAAATCCCCTCGTCACCACTCTCTGGAGAATTTAGCATGGCTAATGCACCAAACCAGCACGTCTTTTGGACTATTGGAAAAAAGCCAAAGCACCCAGAAGAAACCTATGTAGACATGGGAAAAATGTGCAGACTCCACACAGACAATGGCCCAAGCTGGGAATTGAACCTGAGGCAGCAGTGCTAACCACTGTGCCATTGTGCCACCTCATTTGCAATAAGAACAAAATTAAAAATTGGCACTATCCAAAAATCCACTAGATATCAGCAATCGAATGCTTAAACAATCTTTATCTACACAAATTGAAATAATTTGGGGAAAAGCATTTCAGGGGTTCACATGCAGCGCCCAACAAGACGTCAAAATATTGAAGTGGTAGAGTCAATGTCACATTGAGTTCTTTCACATAAAAACTAGGGGCAGGAGTAGGCCATTTGGACCCTTGAGCCTGCTCCGCCATCCTATAAGATCATGGCTGATCTTTTCGTGGACTTAGCTCCACTTATCCGCCTGCGCACCATAACCCTTAATTCCTTTACTGTTCAAAAATTTATCTATCCTTGCCTTAAAAACATTCAATGAGGTAGCCTCAACTGCTTTACTGGACCGGGAATTCCACAAATTCATAGCCCTTTGGGTGAAGAAGCTCCCCCTCAACCCAGTCCTAAATCTCCTCCCTCTTATTTTGAGGCCATGCTCTCTAGTTCTAGTTTCACCTGCCAGTGGAAACAACTTCCCTGCTTTTATTTTATCAATTTCCTTCATAATTTTATACACTTCTATACAATTTCCTTTCATTCTTATAAATTCCGATGAGTATAGCCCCAGTCTACTCAGTCTCTTCGTATAAGCCAATCGGCTCCCATAAAAACATTTTGAAACATACATATTTCTGGAACAGCCTCCACTGGGCCATAAAGTACTATGCTTGATAAGAGTCTTGATGTCCAGCAACGATATTTGGGATTCACCCATCTCATGCACTATCCATTGGTACATGAAGAATGCAAATTGCCTTGTTATAATTCCCATTGAAACCAATAACTTTTAAAAATAAATTTGAACTTCCAGTGATTGAGAAAAAGGATTACATGACACAATTTCAAATTTTAACACTTTCACTGCCACATGCAAGCTAAAAGTAACATTGACTAAATACAATTTCGGCTAACAATTTATTCTTCAAACTGCTAAAAAATCCACAAGTTAACGTTTAAAGCAGCTGAACAACTTTACTCTACAGTGATGCTTTATTCTATCCTTAACTGGACTCTTCATTTTCCAGGAACGAGTCCAAAATGATTCTTATCTCCTTTTTTGCCTCTGTCAGCCAGATAACTTCTAATTCCTGAACTGACTTGGTGGGGTATCCTAGAGATTCTTCTCTTGAGCAACAACTAGGTTAAACTTCTAGTTTTGTCACCCTCTCCTGCTCCTTTCCCTGCACTGCCCCCACCTCCACAACACACCCATTTTCCCCCCATCCCCACTCTCCCTCTTTCTCTCAAATATCCTGTCCATGAGGTTCAGTGCAATTTAGGAAAACCTGCAACCAGATCATACGATGGTTTCCTCTGGACTCTTCCCAATCATAGTCCATCTCCATTGCAACCTGAATCACCTGGACTTGTATCCAGCTATAAATGCTAATTAATTATCCTCTAGTTCCCTCAACTCCATTCAATCTTGAACATAAATAGACAGATTGAAGTATAAAAGCAAATTATTGTGGATGCTGGGATCTGAAACCAAAAGAGAAAATGCTGGAATACATCAGCAGGTCTGGCAGCATCTGTAAGGAGAGAAAAGAGCTGATGTTTTGAGTCCAGACGACCCTTTGTCAAAGCCCAGATCAGATCAGATTAAAATCAGATCAAGATCAGATTAATGTATAACCATTTACAAATCCTGACATTCTTGGCACCTCCCTTTGGGTTGAAAAAGGCTTTTGTTTAAACTGACTACGCTTATTTCTAATTCAAAAACATATTGCAGATGATGGAAATTTGAAACAAAATGTATTTCTAGTCACTTCTTTTGGGACTGATTGTCTGACCCTCTCTTTCCATAAAATAAACATCTCTGCTCTCACTCCTGGTTCTCTTTCAAATTCAATACATATAGACATTGGAGTAGTGTTTTCTGCTTTGGCACAATTGTCAATCTGGGCATAAATTGCCCTTGAAATAGCATTTCTAAAAATTAAATTATGTTCAAATGCAACATCAGCATAAACCAGTGCAGGTAGGCAGCTTAACAAAGTGCAACCTTCTTTTTCCTTATATTAAAATATATTCATTTATTCATCCAAGTAAGAATGATAACCCGGTGCAAGTTTTATTAATATAGTTGTTTAATCACAAAATATGAATATTTTTAGTAAAGATAACAAAGCCATCATCTCTGAGAAATTTAATTTTAACTCATTGAAACATCTGGCCTTTCAAGCCTGCTCTGCCATTCAATAAGATCATGGCTCATTGAGTTGTGGTCTCAACTCCACTCTCCTGTCTGCTCCCCATAAAACTTGACCACAGGATCATAAGACATAGGAGCAGAATGAGGCCACTCGATCCATCGAGTCCACTCTGCCATTCAATCATGGCTGATATTTTTCTCATCCCCATTCTCCCGCCTTTTCCCCATAACCCCTGATCCCCTTGTTAATCAAGAACCTACCTTAAAAACACTCAGTGACCAGGTCCCCACATCCTTCTGCGGCAAAAACTCAATTTAAAAAAAACTTTCATGAAAACTCCCTGCAAATTCTCAATTTAACCAAAACTTCACTCATGCTCCAAGATTCTTTGTTTAAAAGCCTGTCAGTCCAAGGACGGTACAAAATGTTTGGCAGTAGTTAGCATGTGATCACACAAAAGCAAAAAAAAAATTTGCTTTTATACTTCAATCTGTCCATTTAAGTCCAAGATAAAATGGAGTTGAGGGAACTAGAGGATAGTTAATTAGCAGATTCACCATTCTCTGGCTGAAGAACTTCCTCCTCATCTCTATTTTAAAGGATCATCCCTTCAGCTTGAGGTTGTGCCATCAGGTTCTAGTTTTCCCTACTAGTGGAAATATCCTCTCCATATCCAGGCCTTGCAATATCCTGTAAGTTCCAATAAGATTACCCTCATCCTTCTAAATTCCAAAGAGTACAGGCCCAGAGTCCTCAATCATTACTCATATGGCAAGCTCTTCATTCTTGTAAACCTCCTCTGGACCCTTTCCACGGCCAACACATCCTTCCTTAAATACAATACTCCAAATGGGGTCTGACCAGAGCCTTATACAGCCTCAAAAGTATACCCTGCTCTTGAATCCTAGCCTCTCAACAGCTAACATTGCATTTGCCTTCCTAACTGTCGACTGAACCTGCACGTTAACCTTAAGAGAATCTTGAACAGGGACACCCAAATTTCTTTGTGTTTCTGATTGCCTGAGTATTTCACCATTTAGAAAATAGTCTATGCCTCCATTCCTCCTTCCAAAGTGCATAACCTCACATTTTCCCACATTGGATTCCATCTGCCACTTCTTTGCCCATTCTCCTAACTTGTCCAAGTTCTTCTGCAGCCCCCTGCTTCCTCAATACTACTGTTCCTCTACATACCTTTGTATCATCTGCAAACTTAGCAACAGTGCTTTCAGTTCCTTTTTCCAAATCGTTGTAAATTGTAAAAAGTTGTGGTTGCTGCACCGACCCCTGAGGCACACCACTGGTCACCGGCTGCCATCCTGAAAAAGGCCATTTTATCACTGCTCTCTAACTTCTGCCAGTCAGCCAATCCTCTACCCATGCCAGGACCTTACCCTTAACACCAAGAGCGCTTAACTTATTTAACAGTTTCCCATGTGACACCTCGTCAAAGGCCTTCTGAAAATATAAATAAATCACGTCCACAGGTTCTCCTTTATCTGACTTCCTTGTTATATCCTCGAAGAATTCTAACAGATTTGTCAGACAAGACTTCCCCTTGACGAAGCTGTGCTGACTCAGTCCTATTTTATTATGCACTTTCCAAGTACTCCCTTGTCTACGAAAAGCTGCCTAACCCAACCTTGAATAAAGTCACTGATCTAGTCTTCACTGTTTTCTGGTGAAGTACATTCAACAGAATAACAAACCCTCTGGAAGAAAGCATTTCTCCTCACCTCAGCATTTAAACAGATAGAGTACCCTTTGTTAAATATTGTTATTTAACGGTGTCCCGCAGTTCCTCTTTCCACCACAAGACGAAACAACTTTCCGGTATACACCCTATCAAATCCCTTCCTGATCTTATATGTTTCTCATTCCTCTAATGGGATTCAGCCCAGCCTCCTCTACCTTTCCTCATAGGATAAACCCCTCACCCTAGGACTGAGTCATGAAAACCATCTCTGTACTACATCTAATGTAATGAAACTTTTTCAAATAAGGAGACCAAAACTGTGTGCAGTATTCCTGGTGTGATCTCACCAATGTCCTGTACCACTGCAGTAAAACTTCCCTACCTTTATATTCTATTCTCTATACAATAAATTTCCTAATTATTTCCTGTACTTCCATACTAACTTGCGATTCATATACCAGGACACACAGATCCCTCTGTACCACTGAGTTCAACATTCTCTTTTCATTTAAGCAGGGTAAAGTTTTTCTGTTTTTCCTGCCAAAATAGACAAATTCACATTTTCCCACATGATACTCCATCTGGCAATCTTTGCCCACTCATTTAACCTGCCTATATCCCACCACAGATTCACTACCTCATCTTACAACTTATTTTTCTTCTCCTATCTTGGTGGATATCAGCAAATTTCGCTGCCATACATTTGGTCCTTTCATCCATGGCACTTATGTACATTGTAAATAGTCAAGGCTGTAGCACTGATCCCTGAGGCACTCTACTAGTTAAAGCTTAATATCCTGAAAAGACCCATTTATTCCAACTCTTTGCTTCCTATTAGCTAATCAATCCTTTATTCATGCTGACATATTACCCTCTATAATATGTACTCTTATCTTTAAGTTTAAGTTTATTTATTTCTCTAATAACTTTTTAAGTGGCACCTTTATCGAATGCCTTTTGGAAATCTAAGCACACCATATCAACAGGTTTCCTTTTATCCACTTTTTTTGTTATTTCCTCAAAAAATAAAATAATTATGACGTCTCTTTCACAAAACAATGTTGGCTCTGACTGTTCACATGATTATTTTTTAAGTATCCTGCTATAATCACCTTAATACCAGATTCTAGAAATTTCCCTATGACAGATATTAGGCTCAGTAAGAAGTCTCACAATACCAGCTTAAACTCCAACAGGTTTATTTGGTAGCAAAAGCCACTAGCTTTTCGAGCGCTGGCTGCCCCTTTGTCAGGTGATTGGAGTTCTATTCACATATAACAGGGCATATAAAGACACAAGCTCAATTTACAAAATAATGTTTGGAATGAGAGTCTTTACAGGTAATCAAGTCTTAAAGATACAGACAATGTGAATGGAGAGAGGGTTAAGCACAGGTTAAAGAGATGTGTATTGTCTCCAGACAGGACAGTTAGTGAGATTTTGCAAGTCCAGGCAAGTCATGGGGATTACAAATAGTGTGGCATGAACCCAAGATCCCGGTTGAGGCCGTCCACGTGTGTGCAGAACTTGGCTATCAGTCTCTGCTCAGCGACTCTGTGCTGTCATGTGTCGTGAAGACCACCTTGGAAAACGCTTACCCGAAGATCAGAGGACGAACGCCTGTGACTGCTGAAGTGTTCCTCCACAGGAAGAGAACAGTCTTGCCTGGTGATTGTCAAGCGGTGCTCATTCATGTGATGACATAGCATCTGCATGGTCTCCATGTCTCGGGACATCCTTTCCTGCAGTGTATCAGATAGACAACTTGGCCGAGTTGCAAGGGTATGTACTGTGTACTTGATGGGTGGTATTCTCATGTGAGATGATGGCATCTGTGTCGATGATCTGGCACGTCTTGCAGAGGTTGCTGTGGCAGGGTGGCATGGTCATTGCTCTCGTGAAGGCTCGGTAGTTTGCTGTGGACAATGATCTGTTGAGGTTGTGCGGTTGCTTGAAGGCAAGAAGTGGGGGTGTGGGGATGGCCTTGGCGAGATGTTCGTCTTCATCAATGACATGTTGAAGGCTCCGGAGAAGATGTCGTAGCTTCTCCGCTCCAGGGAAATACTGGACGACAAAGGGTACTCTGTCCGTTATGACCTGTGTTTGTCTTCTGAGGAGGTCGGAGTGCTTTTTCGCTGTGGCGCATCGGAGCTGTTGATCAATGAGTCGAGCGCCATATCCTGTTCTTATGAGGACATCTTTCAGCATCTGGAGGTATCCATTGCGATCCTCCTCATCTGAGCACAGGTTCAAACAAGACCTCTTCACCGCACATGACCTTGAACCGATGCTGTACACTAGATACATCAATGACATTTTCTTCCTTTGGACTCATGGTGAACAATCACTGAAACAACTATATGATGACATCAACAAGTTCCATCCCACCATCAGACTCACCATGGACTACTCTCCGGAATTGGTTGCATTGTTGGACACATGCCTCTCCATTAAGGACAGTCACCTCAGCACCTCACTGTACCACAAGCCCACAGATAACCTCACGATGCTCCACTTCTCCAGCTTCTACCCTAAACACGTTAAAGAAGCCATCCCCTATGGACAAGCCCTCCATATATCCAGGATGTCTCGAGGCATGGTATATTGGGGAGACCATACAGACGCTAGGAGAACGGATGAATGAACACTGCATGACAATCACCAGGCAAGACTGTTTTCTTCCTGTTGGGGACTACTTCAGTGGTCACGGGCATTCGGCCTCTGATCTTCGTCTAAGGACTCTCCAAGGTGGTCTTCGCAACACACGACCGCGCAGAATCGCTGAGCAGAAACTGATAGCCAAGTTCCGCAAATATGAGGATGGCCTCAACCGGGTTCTTGGGTTCATGTCACACTATCTGTAGCCCCCACGACTTGCAAAATCTCGCTAACTGTCCTGTCTGGAGACAATACACATCTACTTAATCTGTGCTTAATGCTCTCTCCGCTCACATTATCTGTACCTTTAAGACTTGGTTACCTGTAAAGACTCGCATTCCAATCATTATTTTGTAAATTGAGTTTGTGTCTTTATATGCCCTGTTTGTGACTAGAACTCCCACTCACTGACGAAGGGGCAGTGCTCCGAAAGCTGTTGGCTTTTGCTACCAAACAAACCTATTGGATTTTAACCTGGTGTTGTGAGACTTCTTATTGTGTTTATCCCAGTCCAACACCAGCATCTCCACATCATGAGATATTAGGCTAACAGGCCTGTAGTTTCCCACTTCTTATCTATTTTCTTTGAATAGTGGCGTTACATTGACCACTTTATAATTCACTGGGATCTTTCTAGAATTTTAGGAATTTTGGAAATTATAACCAATGCATCATCTATCTTTGTAGCCACTTCTTTTAAGATCCTAGTGTATAGGCTACCTAGTCTGGGGGACATGAGAGCCTTTAGGGCCAATGGTTTTCCCACCACCTTTTTTCAAATCAAGGTGATTGTCTTAGATTCCGCACTGATGTCCAGGAATATCCACACTGATGTTCAGGAACATTGGTGTACATTAGTCAACTTCATATTAAATTGAATAATTTTTGTTTTTTTCATTTTTTAACATGGACCTAACCAAAACTTAGAATGTCCTCTCAATTGTCAGAACAGGTAGAAACTTGTCATGCTCAACCTTAACCAATCCATCTCCTGTGGCCTTGTCCACAATGGTCTGTTTACCCTGGCTTTTTAATCACTGTAGAGAGGCTGAATATGGTTGCTGTATCCACAAACTGTAACAAAAAAATCCTTGATCCTTCTCCAATATCTTTAGGTTCATAGTCACTATGCTATTAAATTCTCTGGCCAATGAAAGATTTAAAATAGAATTTGTGTTAGTGTCTTCTGGTATTTGACACATATGTTACTTTGAAAAACCAGGGATGGAACTTTTCCATCCTGCCCATCACGGGAATTGTAGCAGACAGGACATGGACCATCCATTGACCTTGGGGAGGAATTTCCAACCTCGGGGCAAGTGTGGCCAGAAAATCCCACCCAATCTTCTCAACAAATGTTTCCCAAGGACAGATTATTAAGGGAAGTCAGCACAGATGTGTTGAGGGGAAAATCATGTTTAAGTAATGTGACTGCATTTCCCGATGAAGTAACAGAGAGTGTTGATGATGGTAATTCTGATGCCATCAAATGGTTATTTACTTAAATATCAATATTCATTGCAGCCAAGGGCTGAATTGATGTTTCACAATTAATCATACCATATAAAATTCAAAATGTGAGGTGGCACAGTGGTTAGCACTGCTGCCTCATAGCTCCAAGGACATGGGTCTGATTCCTAGGTCAGTCACTGTCTGTGTGGAGTTTGCACATTCTGACTGTATCTGCATGAGTTTCCTCCAGTTGATCCGGTTTCCTCCCACATCCCAAAGATATGTGGGTTAGGTTTATTAGCCATGTTAAATTGTTCCTTAGTGTATAAGGATGCTTAGGTTAGAGCAAGTAGCAGCATAAATATGTGGGCCTGGGTGGGATTGTCGTCAGTTCAGGCTCAATGGGCCAAATGGCCTCCTTCTGCACTATAGGGTTTCTCTGCTCTATAAATAATGTGCTGATAATCTAATTAAGGCCCATATTTTATCATGGTTCAAAGTTTCATAGTCCTTTGAGTAATGCTGTCAATGTGATGCAGATCTTCCACAAAGCAGCTTGTCAGCAAAGTTGAAGCCCATGGAATAAAAGGGATAGTGACAGCAATGAATATGAAATTGGTTGAGCGATAGGGATCAGAGAATAGTGGTACGTGATTGTTTTTCAGTCTGCAAGAAGGTGTGATTCCCCAGGGTTTAGTGTAAGAGCCACTAGTTTTCTTGATCAATAGTAATGACAAAAGCAAAAAGGCTATGGGAACTTTAGATTGTGATAGAGTACATACAGCGAAAATGTTTCCACTTGTGCGGAACAGTATAACTAGAAGCCTTCGATATAAGATAGGCCCTAAGAAATCCAAATTCAGAAGAAAATTCTTTACCCAAAAAGTGGGAAGAATGTCAAATTTTCTATCACAGGAATTGATTTAAGTGGACAGTATAGATGAGTTTCAGGGAAAGCTAGACAAGCATACGAAGGAGAGGGGATTAGAGAGCAATAATGATGATTTAGGTGAGGATAGATGGGAGGAGACTTGAGTGGAATAGAAATGGCAATCTGGATGGGTTGGACTGAATGGTCTGTTTCTGTGCCATATATCCTATGTAATTCAATGGGTCTTTATCAAAAACAATGATTCGGTCTCAGTTGAAGAATGTCTGATTCTGGACACCGCATAAAAGACTGATCTAAAAAGTGAGATTGCAGGCGATTGGGGGTGGAGTGCTAGATTGGATTGCGGATTGGCTGACTGACAGAAAGTGCGGGGTCAGGACATATGGGTCCCTCTCTAGGTGGCGAAATGTAATTCGCAGGATGCTGCAGGGTCAATCCTCAGATCTCAACTGTTTATGATCTATATAAGTGATTTGCAAGCAGGGACAGGATGTATCATAGTAAAATTTGTGGATGGTACTAAAACAGATGAGAAAACAGCCAGTGAAGAGGGGATAAAGATTTTGCAGACGGATACAGATAGGATAGGAGAATGGGCCAAAATCTGGCAAATGGAGTTTAATGTTATCCATTTTGGTGAAAAAAAGGCAAATTATTATCTAAGTGGAAAGTAGATTCAAAATGCATCTGGGCAGAGGGATCTTTGTGTCTTTGTTCATGAATTGCAGTAAGCCGGTATGCATAACAGCATGCAATAAAAAAGGCAAATGGAATGTTAGCATTTATTGCAGAAGGACTGGTGTAAATGTAAAGAAGTGCTGTTTCAATTGTATAGGGTGTTGGTGAGACTGTAGGGTGAATTTTACCTTTCCACCCACGATGGGAATTAGAGCGGGCGAGGGACGAACCATGGAAAGGTGGGATTTTTTGGTTTCAGAGCAAGCAAGACCAGAAAATCTCATCCCAAATCTGGAGTATTGTGTCCAGTTTTGGTTTCCTTATTTGAGGAATGATATGGTGACATTAGAGGCAGTTCAGAGATTCCTGCATAAAAACACTGATGTATGAGGAGAGATTAAACAATTTGGGCTAATACTCACTGGAGTTTAGAAGGATGAGAGGGGATCTGATTGAGATATATAAAATATTAAAAGGGATTAATAAAGTAAATACAGACCAAATGTTTCCTCATGTGGGACAATCTAGAAAAAAAGGGGTCACAGGTATAAGTTGAGAGGTAGTAGATTTAAAATTGAGATGAGGCATAACTACTTCTAGCAGAGGGCGGTGAATTTGTGAAACTTGCTGCCCCGTAGTGCGCTGGAGTCTGAATCATTAAATGGTTTCAAGAAGGAGATAGATATATTTCTGTTAAGAAAAAGCTAGTTAAAGGGGATAGGGAACAGATAGATAGGTGGATTTGAGACCAGTAGGAGATCAGCCTTGATCTGATTGAATGGTGCAGCAGACTCAAAGAGCTGAATTACCGACTTCTGCTCCTAATTCCTACATGTCATTCTTTCAGAAGGATACAAAGGTTTTAAAAGGGTACAGAAATGAATTTATGAGAGTAGTTCTGTGGTAGAGAGACATCAGTTACATTGCTAGATTGGCAAAGATGGGGTTGTTCCTTTCAGAGAAGAGAAGATTAGGAGACTGTAAAAAGAAGTGTACAAAATCATGAGAGATCTTGAAAGAGTAGACAAGGAGTAACTGTTCTCATTGGCAGAAACTTTGAGAACCAAAGGACAATGGCTTAAGATGATTGGCAAAAGAACCAGAGATGCATATAAAAAAAAATTGGTAAGGACCTAGAATGCAATGTCTGACACTGTAGCAATGGCAGATTGATTTGCAGCTTTTACAAAGGGAATTGGATAAATATCTGATGAGGAGATTTGCAGAGTGACAGGAAAGGGTAGAGGAGTAGGAGCAGCTCAGTAGCTCTTATAAAGAGACTCTGCAGTCCTCATGAGCCAAATGTCCTCCTTCTGTGCTGTTATAATTTTTTGATTGTACAATTCCATCTACATGTTGGGAAAAAACACCTTTTATACTACTTCACTTTAAGTTAATCCATCCTCCTCTTCTTCATAACACAAAACAATGCATTTCCAACAGGACATCAATCTCCTCTGTCAAAAATGTTAATTCATCCAGTACTGATTGTAAATAGCAGGAGAACACTTCAAATCCCAAAGATACAAACATCATTAATCCTAGTAAAATTCCACAAAGCCAGTATGGTGTACATGGTGTCTGTCTCTTTAAAACAGTACAGCAGAAGTGACTCACCTGGCTCGAGGCAACGATGGAAACTGAGAGTGAGTGATACAACTAATGGGTGGAGTCCTCTCTCAGGCAGAGTCTTCTAGGAGCCACGTTGTATGCATGTTAGGACGGGAGATCTGCTCCAGTCCAGACCAAAGCTGCAAACCTCCTGTAACAAGTTTCGCTCATCAATAAATACCTGTTGTTCCAAGCAAAGCCTGAAATCTCTTAATGACGCTAGAATGCCACAATATGACATATAGGTTGTTCTTCAGCATTATCCTTCATTTTGCAGTATTCACTTGATATCGTGAGATTGATTCCCATTGTTGTGTCAAGGGTGCAAATTGAACAAAATCATGGAAGCAGCTTGGTCACTCTGACCAATTCTCATTTCGAAGCAGCAGGAAAGACTCCTTGCAAATGATAATTTGTGGTTTCTTCAGAGCAAAGGTTTTGTGCCCACCTTTTGGATGAGATAGCAGCAGTAAACCACACAATTTGATTGCCCTGATTTCAGAACTACAAAATCACTGAAGAGCAAATGAAAAAACAGGGAGGATTATTTTTCACAAAAAGAAAAATAAAACTGCTATAAAATGTCATCAATTTAAAGGGTTAATCCCTGTGACTTACACATATATTCTAACACAGCTAAATTTAAGCGTCCTGTACCAGCTTGAACTGAAAATGAGTATATTGATGTGTAACAGTGCATTGGTAATGAAGTAGTGAAGAATGTTGTTAATACAATGTCTTCAGCTTAATGATTTATGCTACGAGACAACAGAGAGAAATGAAATTTTGGAAAGAAGAAAGAACATGAATTTTTGAAGTGCGGTCACTGTTGTACTATATGGAATAGATAGATGGCAACTTACCACAGATGTAATGTAGAAGTGTGAATTTTGTAAAATTGCCAACTTTTTGTCATACAAAGCATGAATAAATTGAGACATGGCAAAAGGGTAACTTTGGATCAATGGTTCTCAATGTTAGCCACCACAGGAATTGAGCCTGTGTGATTTCTGGGTCTTTTATAGATCAATTTTGATAGGCTTTGTGTGCTATGATTAGTCAACAACTCCATTATCATCTTGAGGTTACTAGAATGCTAAAAGGTAAACCAGGTTGATCTTTTTTGATTTTGTTTCTTTAATGGCTCAGCAATTCCACTATTTTTTGGATTAAAGTCCAGAAAGTAAAGTTTCTAGAGCATGTCTGTTTAACTGAGGTACTTTTTTTTACTTGACGCAATGTGGAGCCAGCAGAAATAAAATGCTTGACCTGGTTCTGCAATACCACTGAGTGGGGTGCATTTGAGTGCTGCTGTCAATGTTGCATCTGGCCCAAAGCAAAATTATAATCCATCTCAGGACCCTTAACAGTTGCAGGTCGTCAAAATTTTTCAGATGTGGCCTGATGTCTAATTTCAGCTAAGCCTGGTGTGCACTGTGTAATGATTTCAGGCTCAAGAATGGTCCTAAACAAATTGATCTCTTCCCCTATGCCCTCCATCTCTCATTTACATTAATAGCAAGCACTTTAATGCTGTGTACATTATATGTACTGAACCTGATATAAAGTCACAAAAAAGTGCTTTGATGGATTTTACCTCAGAATTTTTTTTTTCCAAAAATATAGTTTATTCCTAAGAAATCTTCAAGAATGTTACAAACATTGCAAAGTGGCCATCACATAAAAAGCAATAATATTCAGCTTGTTTCTATATACCAAGTAACACTGAGATACTTAAGTACAGTCAAGGAAATGTTTCAGACATTTTACAGTAAGAACACAAGAATATAAAAACTTGGTGCAGGAGTAGGCCCTTCGAGCCTGCTTCACCATTCAATAAGATTGTGGATGATCTTTTCATGGACTCAGTTCCATTTTACTGCCCGCTCACCATAACCCTTAATTGCTTTACTGTTCAAAAATGTATCTATCCTTGCCTTAAAAACATTCAATGAGGTAGCTTCAACTGTTTCACTGGGCAGGGAATTCCACAGATTCACAGCCCTTTGGATGAAGAAGTTCCTCCTCAACTCAGCCCTAAACCTGCTCCCCCTTATTTTGAGATCATGCCCCCTAGTTCTAGTTTCACCCACCAGTGGAAACAACTTCCCTGCTTCTATTTTATCTATTCCCTTCATAATCTTATATGTTTCTATAAGATCTCCCCTCATTCTTCTGAATTCTAATGAGTATAGCCCCAATCTACTCAGTCTTTTCACATAAACCAACCCTCTCAACTCCAGAATCAACCTAGTGAATCTCCTCTGTAACCCCTCCAGGGCCAGTATATCCTTTCTCAAGTAAGGAGACCAAAACTGTACACCGTCCTCCTGGTGTGGCCACACCAGCACCTTATACAGCTGCCACATAACCTGTTTTTAAACTCCACCCCTCTAGCAATGAAGGATAAAATTCCAACTGCCTTCTTAATTACTTGCTACACCTGCAAACTAACTCTTTGTGATTCCTGCACAATGGTCCTTAAAAATGTTGCAAAGTTATTTTAAAAGTTGTCTACACAGAATAACTTGCACTCTGAGGTACTTCAGCACAACTGAGGTACATGTAATATTCACTGTATGCATTCAGTCAGTCAATCAGCCTCACTGTCGATCCCCTCAGCTCCCTCAGAATTACTGTGAAGATGCTTCTTAAATTGAACAAATGAATTTGATTTACCAGGTTACTTCATTAGCTGCAATGTTTCAAGCTAGTCCATAGTACACTCATTCTAACTAGGAAACTTCTCTCCTTGGAGAGATTACCTATGCTAGGTGTTGACTAGTTGTTCAGTCTATATGATCCTTACTTAGTATGACTGGTCTTAAAGTGACAATCACCACAATTATTTGGATGAAATTTTATCAATCAATTATTTGGAATACATTAATTTGAATATTTTCAACAACAATATAACATTATTTCTGTCTAAATGAAAACAAAAATAAGCATACGTCCGGAGAATTCAAGATTAACATTCACTTGATTGTGCACATGGAGCCATCAGAATTAACTTTCATAGTTTAGATTAGGGATGGAATAGCACAGATGCCCCAGGACAATATGGTGTGGCATGAAGAATGGCATGACTTGCTTGTGCATAATACCCTGGACGTTTGCATTAGAAAAGAAATCTAATACCGCTGATGCACCATCACAGTAGTATAAGTCTTCAAGAAATTCGGGGCCAATAAACTAATCTCCTAAATGCAGAGAATGACAACAGCATAACAGCCAATTGGAAGCAATAGTACTTGCAGTATGAGCTGAAACTAAGAGAATCCTACAGCACAAGGGGAGGCTATTTGGCCCATCATGCCAATGCTGACTTTCTGACAGAGTTGCTAATTAGTTCTGCTTCCCTGCTCCTTCCCCAGAGACTTGCAATTCTTTTTCTTCATATTTATGGATTTATCTCATTTTCTTTTGCAAGTTATTATGAAATCTGCTTCCACCATCCTTTCAGACAATAAAGTCTGTATCATAATAGGTCTCTCAAAAATTCTCTCCATCTCCTTTTCAGCTTGTATTTGCCAATTCTCTTAAATGTGTCTCTTCTGGTCCCCAACCCTCCAAAGAAAGAAGGCATTAACCACTAATGACAACTTACTGCAGCCAAAACCCAGAAGTGAAAACAAGGGCATCACTGAGTAACATCAAACTACTTCACACAAGAGCAGTGCGCTACATAGAGTTTGCAGGTTTTCATGCTACAGCATTGAAAAATCTACTAGTGACCACCAAAAGCAGGCTGTGACCTTAGCTTTCCTACTTTCCACGCTAAAATTTTGGACATCAATCATGGTAAATGGGACTGAATTTTAGTGCGTCCCAGATGGTGGAAATAGACGAAAGGGGCTGGTAAAATAATGAAACCATGTCACAACATCTTCTTGTCACTGTCTTTCCAATAGTGTAAGAAGTCTCACAAAACCAGGTTAAAGTCCAACAGGTTTACTTGGTAGCAAACACCACAAGCTTTTGGGGCTTTTCCTCTTCATCAGGTGAGTGATGATGGGGCAAAGCCCCGAAAGCTCGTGGCATTTGCTACCAAATAAACTTGTTGGACTTTAATCTGGTGTTGTGAGGCTTCTTACTATGTTTACCCCAGTCCAACGCCGGCATCTTCACTTCATAACTTCCAATGGTGAGCAGGAAATGGCCTATAAAGCTGATCAGCTGTCCACTCCAACCAGGTGAATAGCCATCTGCCACTGATGTATGTTGGAAGGATTTACAAATTGATAATCAACCTGTTTGACCACATCATGAAATCACCATCCTTGGCCATCAAGTCCTGGAGCGGAACTTGAACCTGGAGCTTCTCGCTTAGAGGAAGGACACTACTGCACTCTCAATGGTAAGGAAGAAAATTGAGACCACTCGAGTTCTGGGCAGCCCGCAGTTCTAATCACACACCTTCTGATCCTCCTGTTACCTTAGTACCATTAGACTACCCCCCAGCTTGGCAACTCCCTGCATCCAACAGCACCCCCCAGTTCCAAACACCCAACAGATCCTCTCTCTCTCGCACACACAAACACATACACACTCTATCTCACACACACTCTCTCCTCTCTCACACACTCACTCTCTTTCTCTTCCTCACACACAAATGCATACACATTCTATCTCACACACACGCCCTCTTTCTCTCTCACACATCCAGGTTCTCTAACACACACACACACACACACACACACACACACACACACACACACACACACCTGCAGCCAGTCTTACCTACCCCCACCACTGCCAGGAGCCACCCACCCACACCTCCTCCCCATCTCCTGACCAATCCAGTTGAGGTTTCTTTGTGGTTTATCTTTTACCCTGAAAATGCTACCATAGGTCGTTACTCATAAAAATCATTCTTGTCGACTTGTCGATCTGCATACATCTTGGTGCTCTACACGAGATTGTACTTCGCCTTCCACCGGATCTCCTTCTCTTAGTCGTATGTCATTGCATTATAGTTACATCATGAGTTACATTGATAACAGATGATTCTTCTATTAAGATTTAACTCTTCATCTCCCCTGACCCCCCACACCCCCCTTCCTCCCAGCCCACTGTCATAGTCTTACCATCCATCTCCTCAGAGTCATCACAAAGTTGTAGTCTCTGTGGTGTCTTAGCCAATCCCCCTGATCTGGTCCGGATGTTGAGACTGATGACAAAGTGCATTATCAATATAATTGTCCCTCACTTGGGTTCCTGTAGAGTTTTGATGTAAATAGTATGTCCAAGGTTCCATTAGTCTCCCAATGAAATCAAGGCTCTTTGTTTCCTTCTGATATTTCCCTACTCTATCTCAATGTAACAATGCCTTATTACTGTTGATCTTGCATCCACTTGCTTCCCAGGCTATAACACTTTCACATTTTGTGGTCTGTGCCTGAAGTTGAAATTATGAGTTTGAATTTTTTTTGTTGCTCCTCATGATTCCTAGCATTCTCATGATCTTCTGAGGTAATGTTAGGTTGTCATATTTGTTGGAGTCTTGGAAGTTGTGTTCACAGCCATCTTCCCATCAGTAATCCTGATGCTGAGAGCCCTTTTTAGCAGGGAAGGTTTGTAGTCAAGAAAGGCAAAGTTAATATATTTGTTTTTTCCCTTGATTGTTCAATCTCTTCTTTCTGCTTTTCCATTTGACTGAGGATATCTAGACAAACTACTTTTCCTGCTCAAATTGTGGAGCAGCTTAATAGCAAGCATTGTCTGACACCACAATGTCTAGGATGCTGTGTGCCCTAAAGATTCATCTTAGCGCTGTAATGACTGCCTCCACTATACAGCGTACTCACTTCAAACCATTTGGAGTAGTAATCAATGACTTTGATGAAAACTTTGCCCTTAAACTATACATCAATTCCCAAGAGCTGTCATGGCCTCATAGGAAAGGCAGATGGTGCCAGTAGTTCACTGTGCTGCTAGCTCTCCACTGCACACAGAAGGCAATCTGTGATTAATCTTCAATGGAGTGGTTGATACCTGGCCACCAGGCTGACTGTTGGGCTCTTGCTCTGGATTTTGCCATTCCCAAGTGGCCTTGATGGATTTTCTGTAGAATATCTAGTCAGTGATTTTGGAATATTGAAAACTAAGAACTTGCTGATGATTGTGAGATGTTTTCTCTGTTTAAAGCATTGGCAAAGTATAGAGTGGTTTGGAGAATAATCTGATCATCCGTCCTGGGCAATAGTCTTTTTTTAATCTGGATAAACTTGTCATCTGCTGTTGTACTTGTTTAATTACATCTCAACTCTTAGAAGCTGGTAAGTGTTTAGTAATGTGCAAAATTTTTGCTTCTACTTCCTCAAGAAGATTTAAATCTTCCAAATGTATTCCTTCCACTGGTATCCTTGACAATGAATCTGCTGTAATCTAGTACTTCCCTTGAATGTACTCTGTAACTGAATCATATCCTAACAGTCTCATCTAAAATGTTGAACTCTAGCTGACATGTTTGCAATTTCCATTAGACTAAAATGATTAACCAAAATTTGTGGTCAGTTTCAATTTTAAATCTTAATCCCAGGACATAATCTGAGAATCTCACAAAGGCCCTTGTGTTTGATAATGTTTTTCCCTCAAAGGCTGCATACCTGTTCTCTGCATCCATGAATGATCTTGAGGCATAATGAACTGATCTTTTTTGTCCATCTTTTAACCTTGAAGTAACACGGTGTTCACACTTAAAGATGATGCACTTTGTTATGAACCTCATTGATGTTCAATGTGAGGGCATCCTAAATCCCAGAAGAGAAACATGGAATGATTATACTTATCAGTTTATGTTTGTGACTTGGAAAGATTTGAGAAAAGAGATGCAACCTGGTGAGCAAAGACTTCAGCTTTATCATAAATTATTCAAGTAACAAAATGTTTATTAAACTTTAAACCATACAAGAAAGGAAACAGTAAAGAACAACTTTAACAACAATGTACAATAATGGTTACCTGGAGAGTTTACGTAAATTACTACCAAAATAATCTACTTACTTTCCTAAGCTCAGAGAATACACCTTCCCCGAAACAACATCCCATAGGTTTTAACATTATGAGCCGAATCCAGAAAATAATTACCAAACAAGATCTGTAGCTGGCTTTTGGGAAACTTCTCTTCAAATTTAGGGTAGAATTTCTGGGATCTAACACAGACAGTTTCTTGTGCTTTTGGCACTTCAGCTTGACTCTCTGAGAGAAAAATACCCTGTCTGCAAACTGGGCATTGTTATGATTTTTAAATTTTTTATTAATGTCACAAATAGGCTTACATTAACACTGAAATGAAGCTACTGTAAAAATCCCCTAGTTGCCACACTCCAGCACCTGTTCGGGTACAGTGAGGGAGAATTTAACATGGCCAATGCATCTAACCAGCACGTCTTTTGGACTGTGGGAGGAAACCGGGATACCCGGAGGAAATTCATGCAGACACGGGGAAAATATGCAGACTCTGCACAGACAGTGACCCAAGCCGGGAATCGAACCCAGGTCCCTGGCGCAGTGAGCAAACAGTGCTAACCACTGTGTCACTGTGCCGCCCCTGATGTAGGGTCTAATCTGCATCTGGTATGTCCTCAGTTGGCTACATGCCTATCTTTACATATCTTTATTTCTCATTTCCTTCCAACATTCTAACAATTTGCTGCTGCAATTGTTAGCAATTGTGGATCGTTCCTTGCTGGACTTACTGGTGAAATTGTAAGATTTTCCATCTTCTTAGAAGTATTTTGCTAGTCCATGTTCGAGAACTACTGTTGATCTTGCCTCAAGAGCTGTTGTAATGGCTCATTCACTCCCACCAAATTTGGTAGGACATATCGACTTGATCGTTCATTGCAAAGAGCTTTTGTAATTCCATGATGTTCTTAGGCTGTGGGGACTCTGTCAGAAGTTTTCTGAGGGATGCTATAATTCCCAATGCTTAAACAATATAACCTAAGGATTTTGTCATAGGCTTTGCAAATTCAATTTGTTATTTAATGTCAAACTTGCTTCTTGTAGGACTTTGATGATTGTTCTCACCTGATGGTCCTGATCTTCTTTCCATGAGCCATGTGTGAGAATGTTGTCCATATGTCAAATTACTCCTTCCATGTCTTCCAGGGTCTGATATTGTTCTTTGGAATATCTAGGAAGCCGAAGCAATTCTGAATGATAATCTTTGAAAACAACAATAGCCAAATGAGGTGATAAGTGTAGCTAACAATCTGGATTCTTTATCCAGAGTAACTGTCAAAAGGTGCTGTTAACATCCAATTTTGGGAAGAGGATGCTTTTGCTAATTTGATGAGACTTTAATCCACTGATGTCATTGGGTGGATCTCGCAGTCTGCTGACATTTTTTTAAATTGAATCAAGTCCACATGGATTCAAATTGAACCATTAGAAATAAAATTTATTTATTAGTCACAGCAAGGCTTATATTAACACTGCAATGAAGTTATTGCAAAAATTCCCTAGCCATCACACTCTGGCACCTGTTCCAGTCAATGCACTTAATTAACATGTCTTTCAGACTGTGGGAGGAAACCACAGCACCCGGAGAAAGCTCACGCAAACACAGAAAGGATGAGCAAACTCCACACAATGAACCAAGCCAAGAATCAAATCCAGTCCCTAGCACTGTAAGCTACTGTGCCCTTCCCCGGCTTTGGTACTGTGAGTATCACAGAACACCACTTTGTTAGTATGGTTTCGAGAGAGAGGATCCCTTGTTGTAACATGTGTTCAGTCTTGCTCTTGACTTTCTATACAATTGGGTGAAGGTCCTTCCCTGCTGTGGAGAGACTTAGAGGCTTAGCATCAGTGCTGAAGGTTATATGATATTATGTTTTCATATTCCCTAAGCCTGAAATAGGGAAATCGATTCATTCCTGAATACCTCACTTGACTGCTTGTCAGCAATTTCATCAACCTTGTAAATGAGCTTCAGCCAGAAACATACTTTTCTGTTCAGTAATGATAGCGCTTGGTTTAATATCACGCATAGGCATTCCACAATTTATTTATCCTTCTATCTTAATCTTGCCAAATGTTGGCCTATTACTTGATATTGTCCCACCTGGCATTGTAACTGAAGGGAGGATAGCTATAATGTAATATATTTAAGCAATTTGACTTCATCCAATAATACTGAAGCACCTGCCCCTGTGTTGATCTTAAATTCTGTAGGGTGACCACCAATCTCTAACATAGTTATTCCAATAATTATTTTCTTTTTTGTTAACTTCTCCCAGGAAGGTTATTTGTTTTCTCTTGTCTCTTCAACTTCCTGGGTTTAGCTTGGCTTTGTTATCTCGTTCTTCCTTTGAGCTAGCTATAGGGCCTGTGTATCTACAGATGATTTTAAGTGTCACAGTTTTGGCACTCAGCTTCCTCTGCTTGGCATTCCTACCACTTATGCAGGGTTTTCAAACCACACTGAGAGCATCTCAAGATGTCAGTTGACATGTTTTTTCCCAATTTCATGGGTTTTTGTCTCACAGCTCTTTCCCTTTTCTGTCTGACATACTGAATGGCTTTAATAATTCTTTTCAAGGGATACTTTCCTCCACAACAGCTCAGTTTAGTTTCCTAAGATCAATCTGCAATCCTATTTACACTGGTTTTGCAAGAACTAAATCTTCCCTATTTGCAATCTGATGAGTATAACTAAGACTCTTACAACCATATGTTTATATATTAATTCATTCCTGAGGATCCCATATTCATAATTTTCTGTGTCTATATAGGCCATTTAGAAATGGTTCCATGGATTATCTTATTAAATTCGGTCATTCAATTACCAAAGCTTTTAGAATGTTGAATTATGAATTGAATGACTGGAGGACTTCCTTGTGTGAGTTTGAAGATGTCCTGTTTTGTAATAACATCAGCTGTTATGGTCTCTACTGTGTAGATTAAAGTACTGACCTGAACCACCTGGCCCTTCTTATGCAAGCCTGAAGTTGTTCTGAATCTGGTGAACCTCTTCCTCCAAATTCCAAGTGTTGAGCCTGTTGCAAATTTTCAGTATGTTGGATCTGTTCTGGGAGTGTAAGTGTATATTCTACGCTTACCCTAAGCTTCAACCTGTTGCTGTTTCAAACATTAAACTGTGATCTGTACTCATTGCTGCCTGGACTCTGGGTCTGTGTGGCTACATGTATCTGCAGTGCCTACAAAGCTCCACTCTTAGGTGAGTCTTCATTTTTTTCCTTGCCTTTTTTCCAAGGTTTATAGGTTTTTCAGGTCCGCAATCTTCTCTCGGAATTTTTCTGGATGTTTACTCACCAATAACTTCTTCATGTTTTGATTGATGCACATGAACTGTCTACCAAAACCATTACCTGCATCATGTTTCCCCTAGGGTTTGGAGTCTAGCTGGGGTTTTGTTAGAGTTTGTTTGTTACCTTAGGAATGCTACCATCACCTGTTAGTTGTTTAAAAAAACTATTCTTGCTTATTTACAGATATATGTGCAAGTCAGTACCCCACATGATTTTGTACGTTTGGGTCCCGTTAAATCTTAGTCTCTTAGTCAAGTGACTCTAATTGCATTAGAGTTATGTCAGTATCAGATGCTCCTGATGCCAATGCTTTACTCCACACCTTGTTCTCTGTCTTTCATGGGTCAATCTCATGTTTATCTACTTAATTTGTCAGTATCTCTTTGTAATGTTACACTTCCATATACACTGCTGACAATACAATCTTTGTGCCAGCTGCATAGTTAGATATGTGGCTTTCTCTCCTATGAGCTAAGTCATTAATAAATACAGTGAATGATTGATTTCCAACACATTCTTGCGGGACACACTATTCACATGCTTCCAATTAGAGTTGCAGCAAATTACCCCTCATACAATTTCCTACCAGCTCAACAATTCACCCTCAATTTCATGAGCCTGAATACAAAGTAAATATAGCTTATGAGAGGTTTTACCAAATACCTTTTTGCAGTCCATATAAATAACATCAATGGATATTCCCCTATGCATTACTTTAGTCACCCTTTCAAAAAGTTCAATCAAATTTGACAGGTATATCCTAGTTATACAAATTCATTGCTGACTGGCTTTGATTCACTGAATATTTACAAAATGTTCAGTCACCTTTTCTTAATTACAGCAAAGATGTCCAGGAATAGACAGTGTTCAAAATCATGAAGAACTTTGATAGAGTAAATGAGGCAAAAATGTTTCCAGTGGCAGAAGACTCAATAAGGAAAGGGCAAATAATTGGCAAAAGAACCAGAGGCAAAACAAGGAAGATAATGCTTACACAGGGAATTGCTGTGATTTGGAATGCAGTACTTGAAAGGGTAGATGAAGCTCATTCAATAACAACATTGAAAAGGAAATTGGATAAGTACTTGGCAGGGAAACATTTGCAGGACTATAGGTAAAGAGCAGGGACATGGCGGTGATTAGGGTGAAACTAGGAGAGTACATAAAAGGAAACCAGTAGACTTAGATTTCTGAAAGCCATTTGAAAAGGTGCCAGTAAAATGGTTAATACACAAAATAGGCCTTGTGATATTGCCAGTGATTTATTAGCATGGGTACAGGACTTTTTAACGGACAAAGGGTATGGATAAGTGGGGCATTTTCAAATTGGTAAGCTGTGAATAGTAGGTCAGTGCTGGGGACATGGCTAATTTACAATCCTTTTCATGACTCAGAAAATGACTTTTAGGAAAGGGCTTTTACCGTTTTCATGACTTTGAAAAAGGGACTGAGGGCCCAATTTTACCATGCGCAAAAACTTGGTAAAGTCAGGCGTGAGGCAAGCAGCACAATCCATGACCGCCACTGTGCCAGTCCCCTCTTTACCAACTGCTAAAAATGGCCACAATCAGGACCACACCAAAACAGGCATGATGGCAATTTAGATACATTTGAATGTATTTAAATCGAATTAGTGGGCTGGATGCCCAACTTTACCAGCACTTCCCCTTTTACCACCACGTTTGCCAATCAGGAATCGGCACGAATCAGACATGCTTCATAAAAGTTCTATTTGGATGCTCCATCAGTGAGCGTTAGTGAGGAGGTAAGTGCTACTCATGGGTGTCCTGTTGTTGCGGCTGTTTTCTGTTGGGTTGACGGCAGTTCTGCGAGTGTGGGGGGGGTGTGTGTTGCCAAGCCTGTGATGTCCGACTTGCAGCACGGACCCAGGTCTCAGCACTGACCGTGGGTCTTGCGGTGCTGCTAGGTCCAAGTGCACTCAGCTCACTTTACCCTCTCATGGGTATTGTGCTTGATCTTCTCCTGTGGAGACAGAAGGAGACATGGAAGAAATGGTAGTGTGACTCCTGCAGAGTATCAGGTGGTGGACATTAGAGGGCAAGCACAGTGGGGCTCATTGGTTGCAAAGGAAGGAGCTGCTTGGATGTCAGGAGCTGGAAGCATGCAGTGTGCTGAGGATGGGAGGATCTGGGGGAGATTTGAGGGGGGAACATAAATTGGGGTTAAGCACTCACCCTTGCTGCCTGGGTGAGGTCATTTACATTTTTCCAGCACCGCTTTGTGGTTTGGGGGGCCAGTGCCCTGGGGTAGACTGAGGCAGTGATTTCCTCCTAGTCTGTATTTCTATCAACCCTCCTTGGTCTGCATCCTCCTGGGGGGAAGAGGGTGTCTGCCTCATCTCTGCTGCATCCAGCAGCCTCCCCAGGTTGTCCTCAGAGAATCAGGGGGCTGGTCATGCGCACCTTGCCCTATACTGTCTGCCTGTCCATTCTGGAGTTTTTAATGGAGCAATCCCTCTACAGGCAGTTTGGCAAAGCATTCCAGCAAGTTCCATACAGTTTGCTTGTTAGCATTGAGGGGAAAGCAAGTGAGCACTTGCAGGTGTGCTGATGGGGAGGGAGGGGCAGATGGTGGATGAATGTCTCAATGATTGGGGAAAAGGGAGAGAGAGGGAGGTATCACACAGCCATCGGAGTCCTTAGAGATGGGGGCCTTGTGTGGGAGAATCTGGAGTGGGGTGAGGTGGATCACCCTACCTGATATCTATAGGGTGGATCTCTCTGCCTGAGGTGAGTGAGAGGGAAGGGGGAGTCCGCTGCAGCTCTGCCTGAGATCGTTGAGGGAACGGGGGGATGGAGCCACGATCGGTCTGGATGGCGGGCGGGTGGGGGGATGTTGTGGGAGTGGGGCAATGTCTGTGGGGGCCAAGGGGAGGCACTATCCATCCCGGGAGCGATGTGACTGGGGAGCAGCGTTCTATCATTTTTGTTTGTGAGCACGCATAGTTGGAGGCACTGATCGGAGCAGCAGGATATTAGGTGCGATAAACCCCATCCCCAGGCTTCTGCAGCATGATTGAGAATCGCTGCTATTTTATCAGGCAGAATGCATATGGGGGCACCTCAGAACAGGTCTAAAAGTTGAATCTGGAACATTCCCAGTTTCAAATCCGCCCAGCACTTAGCATCAAAATGGTAAAATAGGGCCCTGAGAGCTGCTGATCATACAAAGCTAATTGACAATGCAAGCTATGAAGAGGGCACAAAGGGGTTACAAAAACATTTTGAGATGCTATGTGAGTTGCAACCAAGTGGCAACAGGGTGGCAGATGGAATATAATCACTTTAGTCGTAAGAATGGAAAAGTAAACTTTTTAAAAGGCATGAAACTAATAAATGTTGATGTTCAGACAGTCTTGGGTATACTTTTACAAGGAAACCAAATGTTAATAGGTACAACAAGCATTTTTTTATTCATTGAAGGGATCGGCTAGGATTAGTTACGCAATCCTAATTGCTCTTGAGAATGTGGCAGTGTGCTGAACTGCTGCAGTCCATGTGTTTATCGGAACTTGTTAGGGAGGGAGTTCCACAAATTTGATCCAGCGCTAATGAAAGACCAGTGATATAGTTCCAAGTCAGGATGATGTGTGACTTGAAGAGAGCATGCAGGTTGTGGTGTTCCCATGTATCTACTGCCCTTGTCCTTTTGGGTTGTAGAGGTTATGTGTTTGGAAGCTGATGCTGTCACAGGAGTCTTGATTAATTGCTGCAGTGTATCTTGTAGATGTTGGTCACTGCTGCCACTGTGTGTCAGTGCTGGAAGAAATGAGTGTTGAATATGACGGATGTGGTGCCAATCAAGCAGCTGCTTTGTCCTGGATGGTGTGGAACTTCTTGAGTGCTGTTGGAGCTGCACCCAGTAAAAAGTCTGACAACACCAGGTTTCAGTCCAACCGATTTATTTGATAGTAAATTCACTCAATCACCCATCCAGACAAGTGGTATTCCATCACACTCCTGACTTGTGCCCTGCAGATTGTGGGCAGACTTTGGGGATTCAGGAGGGAGTTACTTACTGCAGAATTCCCACCGTCTAACCTGTTGTTGTAGCTGTACCATTTATATGGCTAGTCCAGTTCAGTTTCTGGTCAATGGTAACCACCAGGATGTTGTTAATGGGGGAATTCAGTGATAGTAATGCCATTGAATGTCAAGGGGAGATGGTTAGACTTTTTTCTTTTTGGAGATGATCATTTCCTGGGCATTTGTGTGGTGAAAATGCAACTTGCCACTTATCAGCCCAAGCCTGAATATTGTCCAGGTCTTGCTAAAAAAGGACATGGACTGCTCAGTAGCTGAGGAGTTGTGAATGGTGCCGAATATTGTGCAATCATCCACAAAAATCCGCACTTTTGACCTTATGATTGAAGGAAGATCATTGATGAAACAGATTAAGATAATTGAGCCTGGGATGTTACTTTCAGGAATTTCTGCAGTGCTGTTTCGGGACTGAGATGACTGACCACCACCAACAACAACCATCTTCTTTTGTGGTAGATATGACTTAAATTAAGAAAATAAATAGCATGTTAGCCGTTGTTGCAAGGGGCTTTGATCACAGGAATAAAGAAGACTTGCTACAATTGTATGGGGTTTTGATAAGACTAAACCTGGACTAGTGTGCAATTTTTGGTTTCCATATGTAAGGAAGGGTTTGCTTGCATTGGAGGCAGCAACTATGATGAAATGCTGAGAAAATTGGATTTATGTTGTCTGTTAGAAGATTGAGAGATGATCTCATTGAAGCATTCTGAATAATAGGAAGTACAGAGTAATGGTCAATGAATATCTTGTGGGCTGAAGGAAGGTTTGTGGTGGTGCTCCCAGGAATTTGTACTGGGACCCTTGCTTTCCCTAATACATATTAATGATCTAGATCTTGGTGTGCAAGGACAGTGCCAAAGTTTGAAGATAATACAAAACTTGGAAGTATTGCAAACTGTAAGGATGAAGGTGTAAAATAACAAAAAGACATAGATAAGTTGGTAGTGTGGGAAGATAAGTAGCAGATGAAGTTCAACGTGGAGGAGTGTGAAATGATGCATTTTGGTAGGAAGAATATGGTGAGACAATATAAATTAAGGAGTAAAATTCTTAAAGGGGTGCAGAGGCAGAGAGACCTCGGCATATAGTTGCAAAGACAATTGAGAGTGGCAGAGAGCAGTTAATAAAACATATGATATCCCTGGGTTTTATTAAAAGGGGAATACAAAAGCAAGGCAGTTTTGCTGAACTAATACAAAGCACTAGTTAGATCTCAGTTGGACTATTGTGTACAGTTCTGGGTGCCACACTATAGGAAAAACGTGAGTGCATTGGAGAGAATGAAGAAGAGATGAACAAGATTGGTTCCAGGGATTACAAACTTCACTTATGAAGATAGATTGGAGAGGTTAGAACTATTCTCCTTGGAAAGAAAAAGGATAAGAGGAGATTTTAATAATGATGTTCAAAATTGTCTCCCTCAATGTCAGCAAAATGAAGGAGATAATCATAGACTTCAGAAAGCGTAGTGGAGGACATGCCCCTGTCTCCATCAATGGGGATAAAGTGGAAATGATCGAGAGCTTCTAGATCACCAACAACCTGTCCTGGTCTCTCAAGGGCCATGCTATAGTTAAGGAAGTCCAGCAATGCCTCTGCTTCCTCAGGAGGGTAAGGAAATTTGGCATGTCTGCTATGATTTTTACCAATTTTTATAGACACACCATAGAAAGCATTCTTTCTGGTTGTATCACAGGTGGGTATGGCTCCTGTTCTGTCCCAGACTGCAAAAAACTACAAAGGGTTGTAAACGAAGCCCAGTCCATCACGCAAACCACCCTCCCATCCATTGACTCCTTCTATGCTTTCTGCTGCCTCTAGAAAAGCAGCCAGCATAATCAAGGATGCCATGCAGCCTGGACATTCTCTCTTCCACCTTCTCTCATTGGAGAAAAGATACAAATGTCTGAGGTCACATACCAACCGACTCAAGAACAGCTTCAATCCTGCTGCCATCAGATTTTGAATGGACCTACCTCATATTAAGTTAATCTTTCTCTACACCCTAGCTATGACTGTAACACTACATTCTGGACCATCTCCTTTCTTTCTCTGTGTATGGCATGCTTTGCATTGCGCGCAAGAAACAATTCTTTTCACTGTATGCTAATACATGTGACAATAATAAAGCAAATCAAATCAAAATCATGAGGGGGCTGGACAGAGTAGATAGGAGGAAGATGTTCCCACTCATAAGGATAAAGAATGAGACAGCACTGATTTAAAGTGATTTGCAAAAGAAGCAAATGTGATGTGAGAAAAGACTTCTTCAGACAAAGAGCCCAATTGTCCCATCGTGTCGGGTTGGCAGATGCACCTATCAGCCATTTTGTGGGATTTGCATATGTGTTCCTGCACAGGTGTGTCTCCCACTGATGGAGAGCAGGCCTGGTCGAGACCACGGTGGTAACTGGCTGGAAGACCAGGTAAGTGATTTTAATCTATCAGTAATGTTATTTAAATGTCATTATCGGGCCTTGGACTGAATTCTCTCCGCCTGATAGTATCTCTTATCCCTCCAGGAGTATTTCACTCCGGCGGGGTTTAGAGTAGCTCCTCACCTTTGGGGAAGTAGTGGGATACTCCACTGGAATGAAGGGAAACAATCGAAAGCTGTCCACGGGCTGGGCAGTTTGGGGGGATGCCCTGGGCATGGACACTCTGGCAGTGCCAGCCTGTGCCCAAAGCACTGTCCAAGGAGCAAAGCGCCCAAGGGATGCCATGGCACTGCCCACTAAGCATTGGGCAGTACCAAGTGGGTGGGGCCTATCATGGGTGGGACTTAGGGGTGATCGGTCGGGTGGGGCGGTCCCACTGCCACTCCACATGGGGATTCGTCAGGGCTGGAGGGTGTCAAGTAATCAGGGCAGTTGGGGATGCATGGTCTGTTTCCTGGGGGAGTCTGCTGGGGTGGGGGGGCTCTGTCAGAATGGGGGTTGGGGGATGGATCATCACTGGTAGGGGGAGGGGGAGGGTGTGCTGGAGGTTGGGGTGCTCTGGGACTTCGGGGGGGCGGGGTTGGGTTCAAAGCTTGCCCGGGGATGCCCTTGAGGCCGCAATCGGGCCATAGGGTGGGAGGGGCAGCACTGCGAGGGTCTCGGACTGGTCAGCGAAGTGTAGGCTGAGAGTTTGGGGCTGTTGCGCACGCGCAGAGGCCTTGAATTATCAGACTTCAGCGTGAATGGGCCCTGCCTCCAAGTTTTTAATGAAATTCACGATTGTGACCTCTGTATTGAACAGACTGTGGGAGACTCGTGTCTGAACTGCCACTGAAAAAACAAGCATGATTTACAGGAATTCAGCACTTAAAACTTTTTTGAAAGATTCGCCCCCAGCATGTGGTTCGGGTCTGGCGTGCTCTACCTGGGCATGTTGGAGAGCTACATTTAATCGAGGCATTCAAGAGGACATTAGATGATTACTTGAATAGAAACAGTTTGCAGGGGTATGGGGGAAAGGCTAAGTCACAGGCCGAGATTCTCCCAAAAAATTCTAAGTGTTAAATTCACGTGAGAAGTGGAGTAAATCAAGCTGCTTTTTTCAGTGGGAATTTAGAGAAGAATCTCCCGCACTCTGCAGACTGCACCAGCATGAATCCCATTGAAAATCAGGGGGCAGAGTCTATTCCCACTGCAGAGGCTAGCAGCACAGCGCTGAGAGGATCATGTGCATGCACTGACCTGTCAGTACCAAGACTGGTATATGCGCGGTAGTTCTCAATTGCTGGCCAGCCCCATGACCCCCACAGTGTTGAACCCCCCAACCCCCAGCCCATCCCGATTTCTGCCCCCCCCCACCCCAGATACCCCCCCCCCCTCCCCCAACCAACAGCAGTCTCAACCTGCCCTCTGCACCTCCGACCCCCGGCAGGTCGACCCTACCCCCAACCCTGGTGGGGTTGGGAAGGGGTGGGGGGAAGTGGTGTGGAGGCTAGTGGGCTTGCAGATTTCAGTCCCAGGCTTACTAAGTACATTGAAATGACATTTAAATCTAAATTTATATGAATTATGCACAGGGGTGTAGTTAGAGGCGGAGCAGGGGGAGTGACTACTCTCCCTGAGCATGTTCTTCAAAAGTGACACCTTTTCAATGAGGTGTTCCTCATGGGCCCCTCAGATCTCTTCCCGAGATCTGAAGTCCTAGATCTGCGTACTGCAATCGCGGGATGTGATATCGATGCAGGGACTTCAGGCAGTGAAGAAGGCATGCAATTTCCCAAGAGGGCAGGCAATCTCGAGAATAATTGCAGAGGCCTCGAAGGACATAAATATGCATCCACTGTGGCGAATGGGCAGTCGAGACCATCAACGGATCATCAACAATATACTAAAATTCATGATGGCCAATGACATGTGTTCCATTTATCCTAACCTGTCCACATTGTACCTCATTTTTCTGACCTTACCAATAACTAGTGCAGTTGCAGAACGATCCTTTAGCTGGCTCAAACACATAAAGTCCCACCTTCGTTCTACAATGGGCAAGGATAGATTGTCTGGGTTAGCTTTGGGTCCACTGAAAGACAGTTGCCTACTGAGGTAGATTATAATAAAGTAATAGATAACTTTGCCAGAATGAAGCCTAGATGAAAAAGGCTGTTGTAATTGCTTCATACCTTTCTCATATTACTTCGTTTTGCTTTCATTTTGCATTTAAAATGTAAAATAATTAAATTACACACGTATTTTTATTATGTTTTGATTTTAAACACAAAATAAAAATATATAATGAATTTAAAATTACTTGGCATGTGTTGTGGTGCCGTTTTTATGTGCTCACTCCCCCTAACTTTAGAACCTGGCTCCACCCCTGATTAAGTGGCTCTGCGACAAATTTCTATAATGGAACTGACGGTGGTGGAAATCTGGTGCTGGGAGATGCACTCAGTGCTGGATGCTCTGTGCTAATCTGATCCCGCTTAAATCTCCTGGCCCACTGCACTAAAACGTCAATGCAGTACCATGGGAGAATCGCTCCACATAATGTTTTTATAGAGAGCTGTGAAGACGTGATGGGCCAAATGGCTTTCTTCTGTGTTCTAACAATTCTGCAATTCTGAAGGCACTAGTCAGGGGAGGTACTGAGAAGTTGTTGCCCCAACTGGGGAATATAGAGCAAGGGAGCAGTCTTGGGATAAGGGATTGATCATTTAGGACTGAAATGAGGAAAGATTTCTGCATTCGAAGGTTTGTGAATCTCTGGAATTCTCTCCCCCACAGGTCTGTGATGCATCAGTATTGAATTTATTTAAGGCTGAGATAAACAGATTATTGGTCTCCCAGGGAATTAAGGCATATGGGGAGCAGGCAGGAAAGTGGAATTGATGCCCAAAATTAACTATGATGATATTGAATAGCAGAGCATGCTCGACAGAGCTGAATGCTGCCTTATGTGCTGTATCATCCTGTGATTTTACACTTGAGATTAAACTTGAATGCTCAGTTACTGAGAAGGCAAATCAGTTTGGTTCATTTTCAATAAAAATCTTTCAACCTTCAGTTCTTAAAGAAAACATCCATCTCCATCCTCTCACTTTTTCCATCCATAATTAAACCTAATGTTGTAAAAGCTGACAATGAAACTCGAAGCTGCATCCTCTAGGGCCAGATGACATTCTTGAAGTTATAACTAAATCTATTGTTCATTTATATTTCCCAGAAGTTGCTATCTCTAAATACAGGCTTGTCATTATTGGCCCATCAAAAAACCTTTCAAATCTTGCATATTGCAATCCCTCCTCCAATGACTTTGAAGTCAGCAACTTCCGCAGACTATGAACAGTGATTTGGCTTACAGCCAGAACACTGTGCTTTGCTTGCTGCAATTAAATTAAAACCCAGAATATTGATTTTATTTGTTCTGTATTTCATCTAATAAAAAATCCTTTATTCTTTTTATGGTCTACGCTTCTCTCCAAAACTTTTACATCAGTACCATCACTTCCTTGCAGCCATTTCTGTAGTAACTGGAATTACTTTTATCAGTATTCTCTAATACTCTGTTTCATCTGGGCACCCTTGCTTTTTCTTTTTATAAATAACATCGTGAATATTCCCTTTAAGTATGTCAAAATTGTCTCTGAGAACATGCATTTCTATTATCAACAAACCAAAACGAATTAAGTGGATAATAAGATTTAGTTTAGTGGATAAATTACAAAGTGAATGAATTGACACTTTCTTGCCTAATCATCAAAGAAGAACTTTAGACCAGACTTTCCTGTTAAAATAACAAAAATAACAGTGAACTATTAATATTAATGGATAAATGGTCTAACATCTTCAAGCAAGGGACAGATGCGCAGTTAAACTGTAAGGACCAAATTGTTTCTTGAAGGGGAATCAACAGCACAAAAATATGTTACAATCCCTAAAGTAACCAATAATTTTTTAAAAATAAATTCAAACTTCCAGTCCATCGCTTAAAGGATGACACATTCACACTTTGACACTTTTATTGTAGCAAACAATCTAAAAGCATCAATTGCTCAACTTCAGTAAGCAATTTCTACTTTAAACTATAGAACAAAACTTTTCCTTTTTACTTTGGACACAGCTGAAAAAAGAACACTTCATAGGTATACTTTACACTTTCCATTAAGTGCCCACCACCCAGACGATTGCAAACCCCCTCCCCCACTGATTGCGGCCCCACTGTCCTCCCCTCACTGATTGCTGCAGAGTAGCAGCAGTCCCCCTCCCCCATTAGCTCCGCCCCCACTGACTTCGCCACCACTGGCCCAACTCTCACTGATCCTCCTCTCACTCACCCCACCCCTGGCAATTGCCCAGTGGGCATTGCCCAGGTGTTTGGTGGGCATTTCCCATGTGTCAGGGTGGCGCTTCCAGTCTGGCACAGCCCAAGGGGCACTCCTCCCCTTGCCCTCAGCCTCCCCAGGGAACCTCCATGGATTCTGGTTCCACTGGTGAGGCCAAGTCGACTGCTCCTTATTCATGGGAGCATGTCTATTCAATACTAGCAAGACCTTTTCCCAGCGAGGTCATCAAAGCGGGGCGTGAGCCTAGATGATTGAATGCCAGGCTCGCTAATGACATGTAAATGATTCTTTAAATAAATTTAAACACATTAACCTTCTTCTCGCTCATTTCCGGCAGGAGGCTGATCACGCCAAAAATCAGCACTCGTAAAATAGCACCAGTCACAAAAACCTGCACCAATCATTTTAATTGCTTTATGCCACACTTACGACTACGTCGCACCCTAAAATGGGCACAACACAATGTTGAAATCACCCCCATCAAGTCCCAATTTGCAGGAAAAAGGGAGTAAAGCCCACTGTTTTTTTCTAGCATAATTTCCAGAACGAATCTCAGCATGATTCACACAGGAAATGTGTGGGTGGGATCTATTCCCCCCACTGAGGCTGGCAGCGTAGCGCTGAGCGGGCTACTGCTTATGCACCAATCTGTCGCCACCAAGATCCATGCATAGGTAGTGCCCCCCCCCTGCACGCCCCCCCCCCACCCGGCATTGCTGGTCTCCAGATCACTGGCCAACCCTGCAATCCCCAATTGCTAGCCTCCCGGACCTCCCCCAGCAAGCCCTGATATCGCCCCCCCCCCCACCCCCCCCGCCCCAGGCAGCCCCAATCTCCCTGAACATCTGCCTCCTCTGGCCAGTCCCAACATCCCTGACCTCTTACCAATCGGCCAGCCCAGATCTCCCAATCTTCCCCCGAGTCTGTCCCAACCGCACCCCACCGCCCCCACCAGCAGTCCCGACGATGTCCCCCTCAACCTGGATGGCCAATCACCTCTTCACTCCCTCTACCTACAATCCCATTGTAGTGTAGCAACAGGATTCTCCCAGCCCCACCAATTGTCCCCCAATATGCTCTACCCCAATAGGCTTGCCTTCTTTGGCCCTGTCCCTTGGCATTGCCTGATGCCCAATGGGCAGTGCCGGGATGTCTGGTGGGCAGTGCCAGTGTGCCAGGTGGGAGCTGCTAGGTTGGCACTGCCCAAGGGGCACCCCCTTAACCCTGGGGAGGCCTCAATGGGCCAATCCCAGGCCTGCTAATGTAATGGAAATGAAGATTTCCATGTGCTAATCAGCTCCATGCTGATTTACGGTGCAAAGCTGATAATGCTGGAATTCCTTGGCTGGGGGATGCGTGGAGGCACCCAGCAGGTGGCCCGCAGAACAGCATCTGTAGATGTCTTCCAGCCTGCCGTGCTGCTCAAGAATTGCCTCCATCATTTCTGAAAGCAAGTTGATTACGTATAAAAGTACTTGAGCATAAAATGTTTGTCAGACAACCCGCTATTTCATCACTGGCTTTTTTTAACAGCCTCAGATACGTTTCACCTGGCCCTGGTGATTTCCAACCATGTTAATCCCCTTAAGACTTCTTCTCTCCCTATGTTTATCACATCCAATATTCCACACTCCCTCTCCTTAACTAAAATGTCGATTAGTACCCCTGTTTTGTGAGGTCAGACACAAAATATTCAGTAAGAACAATATCCACACCCTCTGCCTCCACTCATAGATTACCTTTTTGGTCTTTTATGGGCCCTACCCATTCATTAGTTACAATTTTATAAAGATTAATCAAATCAAACAATTTGTCCATTCTTATTCCTTGGTACTCATGCAGAGGCTGAGACTGTCTAGACTGTATTGAAAGGAAACTGGAACGCAACATTTGGTAGGAATAATGGTAGGAAGGATTATTACTGACGTGGTGAAAAACTGCAGCAGGCGACGGTGCAGAGGGACCTGGGGGTCCTTGTGCATGAGTCGCAAAAACTCAGCTTGCAGGTGCAGCAGGTGGTCAGGAAGGCTAATGGGATGCTGGCCTTCATCACGAGGGGGATTGAATATAAAAGTAGGGAGGTCTTGCTGCGGCTGTATAGGGCATTGGTGAGGCCGCAGCTGGAGTACTGTGTGCAGTTTTGGGCGCCGTACTTACGCAAGGATATTTTGGCCTTGGAGGGAGTGCAGAGGAGGTTTACTAGGCTGATGCCGGAGTTGAGGGGGTTGAGCTATGAGGAGAGGCTGAATAAACTAGGCTTGTACTCGTTAGAGTTTAGAAGAATGAGGGGAGATCTCATTGAGACATATAAGATGATGAATGGGATGGATAGGATAGAGGTGGAGAGACTCTTCCCGCTCAGAAAGGACAGTAGGACTAGAGGGCACAGCCTCAAGATAAAGGGGGGGCGGTTTAGAACGGAGTTGAGGACGAACTTCTTCACTCAAAGGGTGGTGAATCTCTGGAATTCTCTGCCCGTTGAAGTGGTGGAGGCTACCTCGCTAAATATTTTTAAGACGCGGGTTGATGGGTTTTTGATAAGAGAGGGGATTAAGGGTTATGGGGAGAGGGCGGGAATGTGGAACTGAGCCACAACAGATCAGCCATGATCTTATTGAATGGCGGGGCAGACTCAAAGGGCTAGATGGCCTACTCCTGCTCCTATTTCTTATGTTCTTATTTTCATCCTGTTGGCTGTTCCCTCAATCAGTTTACCCACTTGTTTTCAAGTCAGGCTCTGAGGTGAAGCTGATGTAGTTATAAATGTTTTAGCTCATTGCAATCAATTGGAAACAACTGACAGTTCTAGTTATACATGTCATTCAATGCACAATGGAGTGACCTGATTTTTTTTATAATTAAGCAAATGTCTTAATGCGCTAAATGTATGTGTTTTCAAATATTCGATACGCATTGACAAATCTTTTGCGGTCAGAGATTTAAATCACCCAAGAGTAGAATGAAAGTGGGAGACAGTTCCATTTAATGCAATTTTCTTTTGCTGTAAACTCTTCCCTGCAAAAAAAAATGCACAGTACACCAGTAATGGAACCAGATTTAATGTCAGCAGCTGTTCTCAGATAACTGTGAAATGCAGATGGTTCTGGGGCAGATTGACATGAAATGAGTGTGCACAATGCTATATATCCTGTGGAGGGCTAGATAATTATTTGTCAAGGACCGGTGACAGCTGAGGTACCTTTGATGTTCCATACCCACTTAGGATATGCATTAAGTTGTGCTCGTGGTGTCAGTTATTTCTCAAGGAAGCCAACCACAAAATGCCCCCAGGCTGCCATGCAACAGCTAATTTTACAATTATTGAATGTGGGTCTCAGTCTTGTCAAACTAATTTAAATGTGAATTAAACATTTAGAAGAAGAAAAAAAATCAACTTTGTGTAAGCTATTCAAAGCGAAAATTGAGCACCATGTCTTTATAACACCGAAAGGCAATTATCTGTTAAAGGTAAAATGTCCTTCAATCTCTATACATTTAAAGGTCATTTTGTACCTCAGGAAAGAGCTCTCACACCTATCATGTATTTGCAATGTCTAAAAAAGACATATTACCACATTTAGTAAGACACTCGCAAACGTGTGATGCTATTATTCTTGTACCAAAGATTGGAAGCCTCGTTTTCTTCAGACTGCATGGTCTTACTTTCGCTCTTTTCCCTTTCTCTGACTCTGAATGCATAACCTGTATCCTCATCTTACACCCTCAGTGACTGACAGTTGGTGGTCATTTGCAGTGAAGGTTTCAGAAGTGGATATTTTTTTCAAATTGAAACTCCTCTACCACACATGGCTGGAGTCATAAAGACAGCACTGAAGTTTGTAAATTACAGATACAGCAGCTCCGCTAACTTGATGTGCAGCAATCACCACAAGATTGCATTTCGTTCACCAATAATATTGACATAGAAAGAAGAAATCTGTGCAGTAATTAACAGTTGCAAGTTTATTCTAGCCATTTGGCAGATATTTTACTCCACTCTCAAGACTTGAATTATTAATGTAATGGTCAGAAATGCCAAAAAAGTTTATCTAATAGTTTAACTATCAAATCCAGATGGGCAGCATGGTAGCATAGTGGTTAGCACTGCTGCTTCACAGATCCAGGGTCCTGGAGTTCGATTCCCGGCTCGGGTCACTGTCTGTGTGGAGTTTGCACATTCTCCTCATGTCTGTGTGGGTTTCCTCCGGGTGCTCCGGTTTCCTCCCACAGTCCAAAGATGTGTGGTTTAGGTTGATTGACCATGCTAAAAAATTGCCCCTTAGTGTCCAGGGATGCGTAGGTTAGAGGGATTAGTGGGTATAGTATGTCGGGATATGGATGTAGGGCCTGGATGGGATTGTGTTCGGTGCAGACTCGATGGGCCAAAGGGCCTCTTTCTGCCCTGCAGGATTCTATGATTCTATGAAGTAAACTAATTAAACTTAATAGCTTAGTTTCTGTGCTCAAAGACTGAAAATTAAATCCCAAGATCCATAAAGTTAGAGGCCATACATGTGTATATCTTCCATAAATAAACACTGGAATGTCTGGAAGCCAGACCAGGATCCAGGATATGCAGGATTCTGGCCTCATATCTGTGGAGTCCTGTTGTAGAGGTGGAATAGGGTTGGGAGTGAAGGTGGGGAGATGGCAATGGAAGGCCCCAGTAAGAAATCCACAAATCAGCAGTTCCCATGACTAGGGCCCTCGGAGAAACAGGGAAGAGTACAAGTAGAACCAAAGGGGGCTGCCTAAGCTTATTTCCAGGATGTATCCCGGGCAAGATTTTCCAACTACTTAGGTGTCTTTGACATACGCTTACAAGTGCAGACATCTATCATTTAAAGAATAGTTGAAGAATTCCTGACTTTCATCTCCTCTCCACTTTTGTCCAGGTGACTGGGACAGTTTTCACCTGCATCGATTGTTGTCTATTTAACCATAGCTACAGAATCACGTACAATACCTTATCCTCCTGTAGCTGCACCATCATTTCTGATGTTGCTCAAAGATTTATCCTTGGCTTCCCACAAATTCTCAGCCCAGATTTCCCAAGGAGCGGCAATCATCATCAAATTAGTTTATACTTCCCCCATTTGATACTGTTCTGTATTTCTTGCCTGGTCATGGAATCATATAATCCCTACAGTACAGAAGGAGGCCAGTCAGCCCATTGAGCCTGCACTGACCACAATCCCACCCTATTCCCATAACTCCACATATTTACCCTGCTTATCCCTCTGATACTACAGTCAATTTAACATGGTCAATCAATCTAAGCCACACATCTTTGGACTGTGGGAGGAAACCGAAGCACCCGGAGGAAACCCACACAGACACGGGGAGAATGTGCAAACTCCTCACTGACAGTGACTGAGGCCGGAATTGAACCTGGGTCCCTGGCACTGTGAGGCAGCAGTGCTAAACACTGTGCCACCATGCCACCCACCTTCTGAGCCCAGCTTTATCAGAAATGTGGAGCACAGCAACCCTCTGAGAGCTCAGTCACAGCGCTATCGAGTAGGGCAAGACAGGACACCCTCCCCCCTCTTTTATGCCACTAAAGTTGATAGTTGCCATATGGTACATTAAAGTGCCCAGTGTGAATATTAGTGAATCGGTGAATAGGTGAGTAGATGAATGAATAAATGTGTGGTAGTGCTTAGGGGACGGGGAGGTGGCGGGGAGAGGGGAAGGGGGCAGCTGATGAGGTAAGTAGATGTGGGTAAGGTGGATGATGGCAGGTGGATAAATTAGAGGGTGGGCAGGGTGGTTTGTGGATAGGGTGGTGGTAGGTGGGTAGGGTTGAAGTGGATGAGGCAACAGGTGGGTAAGGCAACAGATGGGTGAGGTGAGGTGATAGGTTGGTGAAGTGGCAGGTGGGGAAGGTGGCAGGCGGGTGAGATGGTAAAGTGGCAAATTTAAGGAGACAAGCGTGTAGAGTGGCAGGTGGGTTAGGTGATATGTGGGTAGGGTGGCAGGTGGTGAGGTGGCAAGTGGGTAAGGTGAAAGTGAGACTTAATGTTGGTTTGGTGGCCAGTGAGGTGGTACATGGATAGCGTGACAGGTGGGTAAGCTAACAAGTAAGTAAGATGACAGGTGGGTGGGATGTCTGTGTGGAGTTTGCATGTTCTCTCCATATTTGTATGAGTTTCCTCGGGCGCTCTGGTTTCCTTCCACTGTCCACAGATGTGCGGGTTAGGTTGATTGGCCATGATAAATTGCCTCTGAGTGTCCCAGGATGTGTTGGGTAGAAGGATTAGCAGGGTTAATGTGTGAGGTTGTGGGGATAGAGTTTGGGGTGGGGTTGCTGCTGGTGCAGACTTGATGGGCCAGATGGTCTCCTTCTGCACAGTAGGGTTTCTATGGTTTCTATCTCTAGGTATGTGAGTGGATAAGTCAGTCGGATGAAGTTAGGTCAGGTCAGGAGAGGTGGTCAGGTTGGGGCTTAGTCAGGTTGGCATAAGGGGGTCAGTCAGGTGGTTGGCGGAAGTTGTGGACGGTGATGTGTAGTGTTATTGGGAGGACAGTCTGTTAGGGTCAGTGGGTAGAATGTGTGCTAGGGGTTAGTTGGGGAGGGATTTGTTGGAGATGGTTGGGTTGCTTTGAAGTAGTTGGGGGTCAGTTTGGATAATCAGGGGGATTGAGGAGATAGTTGTATAGCCAATGTAAATGATTGCAGGTTCAATTCTGTAGTTACCCAGGAGTTATACTAGGTGGTCATTCAGGTAGCTTCCTGGGCAATACTTACAGAGGTCAGTGTCCGGACCTCCAAAGGATCTCGGAGCACAACTTGGGTATCCGCTTGGGCCCTTCTCTAAATACTGCCCTCATTGAGATCACTCAAAAGCACAGTATTAGTTTTCACATGTACGATTATGACAGCCTGGTCTATCTCACCACCACCTGTCCCGACTCCATCGCTGCTGGTGAATTATCACACTATTTACCCAACATTACTCATTCATTATGGAATAAGCAAAAATTTCCTGCAATTAAATGTTGGGAATACTAAAGACATTGTTTTCGGCAAACATTCCAAACTTCATTCCCTGGAGACTAATTCTATCCCTCTCACTGACAACGTTCTGAGCTTAAGTCAGTCTGTTCATAACCTTGGTATCATATGTGATTTCAGGATAAACATCAGATTTTATATTCGAGGCCTACTTTCAACTGTTTTTGTCTCTGTCTCAGTTCATCTGTTGCTGAAACCCTCATTCATGCCTACGTTACCTCTGGACTTGACTATTCCAACATATTCTTTGCTGGCCTCCATGATTCTTCCTTCCATAAACTCAAGGTCATTCGAAATCCTGCTTTAGCTTGCGCCAAATTCTGTTCCTCTGTCACCGCTTTGCTCATTGGCCCACACCGGCTCCCAGTCAACCAATGTCTTGATTTTAAAAATCCTCTCCTGTTTTATTATCTCTTTGGCCTCATCACTCCACAGCTCTGTAACCTCTTCAACCCTCCAAGATATTTTTGGTCCTCTAATTCTGGCCCCTTTAAAATCCTCAATTTTAGTTGTGGCCATGCTTTTACTTGTCTAGGCCATATGGAAGACCCTCCATATATTTCACTTTCCTCCTTTAAGACATTTATTGAACATACCTCTGTGACTAAGCTTTATGTTATCTGTATTAATACCTCTTCTTATTGCATGCTATCATATTTTGCTTTACAGTGCTCCTGTGAAGTGCTCTGGGAAGGTTTTTATGTTACAGACTCACTATAAATGTAAGTTTGATATTGTCCAGAGAAAAATTGTTGGGGTCACCAGCAGAGATTTCCAATGAGTCTGATTCCAATATCAATAACGAAGGCACTGACCCCTAGCTTTTAGACACCCAAATGTTCAAGGCTACATCAACGATCCAGAAAATCTATGGTCATTCTTGTGTAACTTTGGAAGATAATGATGATTTGTGGGGCAGAGCTTCTGCCACTTGAAACAATGTGGGACCAGGAAAGAGCAAAAACTCCAGATGTCAAAGGCTCGACATCCTAGACTTTCAATAAAATATGATTACTGTTTGTACATCCAGGTATGTATCATTATGATGCTTAGTGATAAGACATGTTCTCTTCATAACTTGAAACAATATTCCTGTGGACCCATCTGGAACTGTCTTTTATATTTTAAATTGGACACTAATAACTGCTGAAGTGGCTGCCAAGATGTGGCCTTTGTTTATTCAAGATAGGGCACTTTAAGCTTGTGGAAAATTCAAACTGAATCACCCTTGTTATAGCTCAGGTCAGAAACTCTGTCTGGATCATAAGTTTTGCATCTTGAATTTTGTTAGGATAAGCATGATATGTTTCACTTCAGGTATGATTGAAATTACCCGCTAAGGAGCTTTTAACAAATAAACAATGTTTGTTTAAAAATATAGTTAACATGTATAGAAAAAAATTAGCAATGACTTTATAAACAAAACAAAACAATCATAATAATGTACAACCCTTAACAAATATATCTAAGATATTCCAATCAAACCAATCCCATCAACAAAATCCTTTAAACAAGCTCAACACAGCAAAGTCTAATGCTTAAGAAACTGGAACTGATTCCTTTGGTTGGAGAATTAAAAACTCTCAGTCTTGTCAGTTTTATTAGTCATCTTGACCTACCGAGAACATCTTAAAATCAGAACAGCTTCCGGAGCCGCAGGTACATAAGCCCAGCCTATCTAGATTCTTCTGCAGACTCTCCACAACCTCTGCACAATTTGCCTTCCCCCAATCTTGGTGTCATCAGCAAATTTCGACACCCTGCACTCGGTTCCCTCCTCCAGATCATCTATATAAATGGTAAATAGCTGAGGCCCCAGCACCGACCCCTGGGGCACCCCACTAGTCACCAACCGCCAATCCGAATAGCACCCATTGACCCCCACTCTCTGCCTCCTATTTGACAACCAATCCTCTATCCACGCTAACACCCTACCCCCAACTCCATGTCCTCTGACCTTCTGCAATAACCTCTTGTGAGGTACCTTGTCAAACGCCTTCTGAAAATCCAGAAAGGCCACATCCACCGGCTCTCCTCTATCCACTGCCCTAGACACATCCTCATAGAACTCCAGTAAATTTGTCAGACACGACTTCCCTTTAATGAAACAGTGTTGCGTCTGCCCTATCAAGCAATTCCCTTCAAGATGCCTCGCAATTTCCTCCTTAATGACGGATTCTAACATTTTACCTACCACAGACGTTAAACTAACCGGCCTATAATTCCCCGCCTTTTGCCTGGCACCCTTCTTAAACAACGGCGTAACATTAGCCGTTTTCCAATCTTCCGGCACTTCCCCGGAATCCAGCGACGTCTGGAAAATAACCACCAAGGCATCCACTATAACCTCCGCCATTTCTTTCAGAACCCTCGGATGCATTCCATCCGGTCCTGGGGACTTGTCCACAATCAGCCCCTCCAGTCTGTCGAGCACCACCTCTCTAGTAACAGTAATGTCATTAAGACCCTCCAGTCCTACCACCTTTCCATCGCTAACACCCGGCAAATTATTCACGTCCTCCTCCGTGAAGACAGAAACAAAAAAGTTATTCAAGACCTTAGCCATATCCCCATCCCCTACCACTAGCTCCCCTTTCTCATCCTCTAAAGGACCAACTTTCACCCTAGCCAGCCTCTTCCTTTTTATATATTTATCAAAGCTCTTGCTATCCTTTTTTATATTAAGCGCTAGCCCAGCTTCATAGCTTCTCCTACCCTCCTTTATCAACTTCTTTGTCAATCTTTGTTGACATTTAAACCTTTCCCAATCCTCTTCTCGCCCACTGCTCTTAGCTACTCTAAATTCCTCCGCTTTTAATTTAACACTTTCCTTCACCTCCTTCGTTATCCACGGCTTATTACCTCTCCTCCTACTGTCCTTTTTGACCATTGGAATAAATTTCTGCTGAGCACCAAGAAAGATCTCCTTAAAGATCCTCCACTGCTCCTCAGCAGACCTACCTTCCAATGCGCTCCCCCAGTCCACATTCGCCACTTCTTCTCTCATCCTACCATACTCCCCTCTATTCAAACAACTGGTCAAGCCACTGACAGCAGATTTTTCTACTCCACGAAGGCTTTCAGTTAACTCACAGAATTTCCAAAACCAGGGGGAGACAGAGAGAGAAAAACACTTCTTTCCAGATTGATGTCCCTTCCAGAAACTCAAACCTACAACTCTGAACTGAAAATGAGAGAGCTTTTGTCATCTTTGGTTCCAAAACCAGGGGAAGTGAGACAGAGAAAAACACTTCTTTCCAGTTTGATGTCCTTTTTAAAAATTCAAACCTACAACTCTGAACTGGAAATGAGAGAGCTTTAGTCATCTTACTTGCCAACCAGTTTTTCTACTAATAATGCAGAGCCATAAAAGATCCCACAGTAAAATAAACAAACCCCCATTTTAAGCAGCAATGCAAGGACATGTCCAGACAAACCAGCAACAAATGATATCAGCTGAGGCTGTGAGCTAAGAAAACACTGAAGTGGTGAGAGCTTCAAAAATCATAATTAAAAAAAAAATTCTTAAAGGTACACTGACGTCACACCATAGGTTGGGACCTTCTCCTGGAGTGCACATACAATGAAGAATTCACACTTACCACTGTTCGAGGTCCACCTCAAACACCAAATCAATAGACCTCCAAACTTTTCATCTCCAAGATCAATGCTTCACAACAGGAAGCTAAAGAGAACAGCTTTCTAAAGAATAAATGTGAAAGACTACCATCTATTTCCTATTGAGTAGTGATGTCTTTGGCCTTCCAAATGATTCTGGTTAGACGATATTGCATTGATCACATGACCAAAACCGGCTGGAGATCTAAAAGCCCAGAAAGGAACAATAGGCAGTCTGCAAGTAAATATCAGAGACTGCAGGACAACAGCAGCCTGGATCAGCCTTGCTTTTTAAGAACAGGAGGGCAGTCAAATCTTTAATAAAAATTCCCAGCTTGATTCCTAAACTCTTAAGTACATCTGTAAAGAAATTTGTTGTTCTGATAAAAAAGCTGTAAGTGCCTAACTTACAACCTGCTGAACATTCGGCTCTTTCAATGAATCCTGCAGCAATTCAGCAGCCAACTCAGCAGGTATCAGCTATTTTAAACCCATCAAGAGTGGGAAAAGAATCCTATTCATGGAGCCCATACCAACTGATGTCCTACATCATTCCAAACTCATGAACTGTGAACTATTCTTTTGGTTTAACTGTTGCAAATGGGCACAATCTTCTTCAATTGTATCTTTCTTGAATGTGTGGTGTGATATAGCATTTGAACTTTTTCAGGGTGAGTGTGGATGAAAAATCTTTATTTTTAAACCAATTGACCACGTGCTGAAGGGGGCTTAGGAACGCACATATCTGCTTTTCCTAAACAACCACACCGATTGCAGACAGTAAGAGAAGGGAATTGGTATTTCACTCAGTTCATGTGGTGTAGATGCATCAACAATACTTCCAGGGAGGGAGTTTTAAGGATTTTGACCCAGTGACAGTGAAGGACCAATGGTATATTCAGGAGAATTGGGCTCCAACTCTTGCTGCAATTATTTGAGGAATTGCAAATGGATACTGAACAATTTGCAATCATCAGCAATGATTCCTGCTTCTGATCTACACCAAAAACCTCCATCCTCATTTGCAGCTGTGATTCTTCAGTGCCGCTGAAAGTGAATGGAGTTTAGGCTGGAATGCCAAATTCTCTGTTCTCACTTGCAGCGGGGCGAGATCAGGGGGAAGCAGGGGATAGTTGGGTCGAGGACACTGCCCTGAGGAACTCCTCCAATGATGTTCTGTGGCTGAGATGATTGTCCTCCAACAACCACCATCTTCCTCAGTGCTAGATATGACCCCAACCTCTGGAGAGTTTCCCCTCTCATTCCCATTGACTTCAGTGTTATTCGGGCTCCTTACTGCCACACTCTGTCAGATCTGTCTTGCTGTCAAGGGCAATCACTCTCACCTCAACTCTGGAATCTAGATTTTTGACCCGTGTTTGAATCAAGGCTGCAATGGTGCCTGGAGCTGAGTGGCTCTAGCAGAATACTCTGGGAAGTGGGATGTATTGTTCAAACCAGATTGACATGGTATGGTAGCACAGTAGTTAGTATTGCTGCTTTGCAGCTCCAGGGACCTGGGTTCAATTCCTGGCTTGGGTCACTGCCTGTGTGGAATTTGCACATTCTCCTCGTGCCTGCATCGGTTCCATCTGGGTGCTCTGGTTTCCTCCCACAGTCCAAAGATGTGTGGGTTAGGTTGATTGACCATGCTAAAATTGCTCCTTCGCGTCCTGAGATGCATAGGTTAGAGGGATTAGCAGGTAAATGTGTAAAGATGGGGGTAGGGCCTGGGTGAGATTGTGGTCGGTGCAGACTCGATGGGCCAAGTGGCCTCTTTCTGCACTGTGGGGTTTCTGTGATTCTGCAACAGAGAAATCAGGCAATGGATATAACTCACAAGACCACCACTAAAAATCCCTTGTTTCTCTCTCTATATATTAACGCGTTATCTGGAGACATAGGCAGAAATCCTCTATTATAATGCCAAGCTTAACAGTCTGCCAGCTTCTGGCAAAAATTGATTTTGTAAACTACAGCTGTCAGGGACCTCAAATGGACACAACTATATCAATATTAAAAATTAACACAGACCCTCCAATTGCAAGTTACCACCTACAAATATTACTGGACATTTAATTTGCCTCTTTTCACCTCATGGCTGTACGCTTGCCTCATCTCATCTGCTACAGAAGTCCTGACCTAAGCCTTTGTTATTTCTAACCATGGCCATTCCAATATATTTGCCTCCCAGCTTTTACCTTCTAAACTTGAGGTCAGTTAAAACTCTGCTGTCTGTGTCCCTACTTGTGCCTCCTTCTGTTATCACATGATCCCAGTTTTCTTGAAGTCTGTCAGGGGCCACACAATCTTTCATACATCTTTAGACATGGTCAAGCAATATAGCCATTTACATTCTGATGCTTGACTCCTGCTGTGTAAAAGGATGTGATCTATCAAAGTTACAGATAAATATGTGGAATTCTGGCAATCTGTCTTCAGAAAGGCCACCTGGATTATTTCCAAACGGGAAGGTGAAGCTGAATTTTGACAATCTAGATCATCGTTTGCTACAGAATTACAAATTGTTTGCCATTTTTGGTATTTGTATCAGAGTCCTCTCTGGTTCCTACCAGAGGATCAGTCATTTCCATGAGTAACAAAGCAATCACAGCAAAATAATTAGAACTCTCACTTGCAACCAAAAAAAAGGTACCAGTTCATTACCCCCAGTACATTTTTTTGCCAGCGCAGTTCAAGTGTCCTTTATTCAAAATCCTCGGGCTGATTGCAATTTGGAATTCAGATCATTTTGGTTTTTGAATACTGCAAATAGACATAAGAACATAAGAAATAGGAGCAGGAGTAGGCCATCTAGCCCTTTGAGTCTGCCCTGCCATTCAATAAGATCGTGGCTGGTCTGAAGTGGATCAGTTCCACTTACCCGCCTGCTCCCCATAACCCTTAATCCCCTTATCGTTCAGACATCTACCTACCCGTGACTTAAACATATTCAAAGAGGTAGCCTCCACCATTTCAATGGGCAGAGAATTCCAGAGATTCACTGCCCTCTGAGAGATGAAGTTCCTCCTCAACTCTGTTCTAAACTGACCCCCCCTTATTTTGAGGCTGTGCTCTCTAGTTCTAGTTTCCTTTATAATTGGAAAGAATCTCTCTACCTCTATCCTATCTAGCCCCTTCATTATCTTATATGTTTCTATAAGATCCCCCCTCAGCCTTCTAAACTCTAACGGGTACAGGCCCAATCTGCACAATCTCTCCTCATAAGCTAACCCTCTCATCTCCGGTATCAGCCTGGTGAACCTTCTCTGTACTCCCTCAAGACAAATAAGGGTACCAAAATTGCACATCGTACTCTAGTTGCGGCCTCACCAGTGCCTTGTATAGTTGCAGCAAAATCTCCCTGCTTTTATATTCTATCCCCCTCGCTATAAAGGCCAACATTCCATTCCCCTTCTTGATCACCTGCTGCACCTGCAGACTGAGCTTTTGTGATTCATGCACAAGGACCCCCAGGTCCCTCTGCACAGTAGCATGTTATAATTTTTCACCATTTAAATAATTCTCCATTTCACTATTATTTCTTCCAAAGTCGATAACCAAACATTTACCAACGTTATATTCCATCTGCTAGATCCTCGCCCACTCACTTAGCCTATCCAAATCTCTCTGCAGACTTTCCACGTCCTCCAAGCAATTCACTTTCCCATTCATCTTCGTGTCATCAGCAACCTAGACTTACTTCCATTACAATGTCCTAAACCTAGGTTAGCTTTGGTCTAAAGAAATTAAATTGGCTAGTAAAGTAAGAAGTACCACTAAATAATATAGAGTGTATTAAATTCCCACCCATGATGCCATCTGCATTTAGTTTGTAAGAGAGGGTTCAAAGTATTGATGCATTGCCCCAGGAGACTTGCCAAGATAAAGGTCGAGTGCAAAGGGTGAGATTTGTGGCAGTTCAAGTCATGTTAGCTCAAGTCACAGACTTCCTGGGATAAGGATGGATGAGGTCTAAAAAAAAGTGAAGTTTTTGAATGTGGTTGGCTTTCAGATTTATGGATAAAGGATACTCGACCAGTAATTACTTGCACTCAAGTTTAATAGTACATAATCATCAAACCAATTGCAAGAAATTACTTGTGTTCAAACAGAGACTTGGCCCCGAGCATGCAGAAAAATCATTTATTTTCTTGGTTGGACTTCTGATTAACTGAGTGAAAAGTAATAATGAATTTGCATTAACATTTGGTAGATTTTCATTTCATATGAGCACTTCTGGTATTTGTATTCTATCTCAGCCTTTTAATCCATTTTAATAAATATATAATGCAGACTAAACAAAGATGTGAAGTGACCACACATGGTCAATAATCTAAAAAGGTTAATTCAGTGACTGAACTGTTTTGGAAGGTTTGCATAATTGTTCAGAAGATTGCTTGTGTGAAGCTATTATAGAAACTGATATAATGGATAGATTATAATTATTTGCTAAATTAATTCAGAAAGGCTGAATAGCTTTTTACCAACGATTTTGTGATTACAACTTACATATATATTGTATGTTTCTCTGTCGGGGAGAATTAACTGGAACGAATATTTGGGATGGGAGGATAGTTGGAGAGGTTGGTTTCTGAACTGAAGTATGTTCAGTTGTGAATCTACAGTTATTGAATGTTTGAATATTGAATTAACTGGAACTATAGTGCTACCAGAATAAGTATTTCTTCAGTCATACTGACAGGGTGGATGAGAGGATGTTTCCCCTTGTGGGTAATTCTAGAATCAGGGGGCACAGTTTAACATTTAGGGGTCTCAATTTAGGAGAGAGATGAGTAGTTTTTTTTCACTCAAAGGGCAATTAATCTGAGGAATTATCTTCACCAGATATAGGTGGAAGCTGGGTCACTGAATATGCTCAAGCCTGAGTTAAATTGATTGTGATCAACACGCTTGAGAGTCAGTATTATGAGGGGCAGACATGAATTTGGAGTTGAGGCCACAATCAGGTCAGCCATCATCTTATTGAATGATGGAGCAGGCTTGAGGGCTGAATGGCCTATTCCTGCTTCTAGAGCTTGTGTACACGTTGAGCAGGGAAACTCTTGCTTTGGAGACTAAGCTACCAATAAGGAGTCATAGTAATAATCTAAATTTTCTGAACAATTGGAAGTGGACCAGCATCGGAACAGTGTCTCCCCAACTATAATCATATAAAATAGATAAAATACACGATAGAAGAATACTATATAACATAGATGTTTTTAACTCCTGCACAGTGAAAATGTCAATGTCTCTGAGTGCAAAGATCATGAATAAGGTGCAGAGACACTCAATTCCACAATCTCTAGATTTTAAGTGGTTGCCCTGAGCTGGTGGAGAAAGATACAAAGAACAAAGAACAAAATCAGCCCGGGAAACAGGCCCTTCGGCCCAACGAGCCCGCACCGCCATCTCAACACCACCAGTCCCCCTACTCCACCCACATGGATGGATCCACAGTGTCTTGGCTAACTTACACTGGAAATGTACCACTGGGTCACCTGATATGCAGGATCCCATAGAACTCATATTTTAATGTAACTGTCGACACCATTACATACCAAGCTGAACCCACATTTACTTATTTTCATAGGACATATTTCTCCATTTTAATCTTAATTATTATTCATTTCTACTGTAAAGCAATCCACAGCTGACAATTAAATGGATCATTGCAATAGGATCTGATCCTTCTCTTCGAGTTCCCTGCCTGAAGGTAGCTCCAATCCATGACAGGCACCAAATCCACCCCAGCCTGAACAGGGATCGAGCCTCATGCTGTTGCCAACAATCTGATCCACACCAGTTGCCCAGTCAACTGAGCCAACCTGCCCCACCAACATAAACCTTTACATGCATTTTGCAACCTAGAGCAATGGATAATGGTGGTAGAGACACCAATTTCTTTCCATCATATGACTAACCATTCTCCTTTGGTTTTATCACCTACCATATGTTGGAAGGGTTTACGGGTTCAGACCTAACCTGTTTGGCAACATTATGAATGCACTTCCTTTGCCTTCAGGTCCTGGAGTGGGACTTGAACCCAAAGCTTTTGTCCCAGAGGCTGGAGCACTACCATTGCACCATAAGACCTATCCAACAGGTTATTGGAAGACTGGAGCTCCAGGCAAACTTTGAGGCCCTCTTCAACTGCCTGGTCACAGTTGCAGTCACAAGCCACCTTTTGAAAGGATTCCCAATTGCTTTCAGGCTTCTTGATGGGATTTTCAATTTAAACCATTCAAAAGTTGCTGGAAGGGTGTCTTAAACTGCCCTTTTTCTCTCTCTCACCAGAATTGCAGACTGCTCCTCTATCCAACCTGGAGGGCTTTCGATTGGACTTCCAGCTTTGAGAGCCCATCTGCTATTCTTAATGGGACAGCTAGCACATCCTTTGGCCACTAATTACCCAGATTGGGGAAAATCACTGCCAAGTGACTATTTCTCACACAGTGCATGAACGTGACACTTATTTAACCTTGATGTTGGGGTCTTGACCTAAATGGCAAAGTCATGTCCTATTTCTCATCTGGAGTTTCCAAATAGTGTTGCTGCAATGTCAGCAGCAACCCGTTTATTTAAAATTTCCACAGGCATTAAGAAAATGCCAATTTAAAAATCCAAGCTCAAGCGTGATAGGTTTCATATTGTAAATTTGACTTCACTGTCTTTTCCCTTAGGGATCCAAAGTGTTTGTCATATTCTAGTTCCAAAAGCATCTGCCTGTAAGTGACATAAGGCTGAAGTGGCGTGGGCCGTCATCTTTTGATGAAGCTTGTAAGACTGTGTAGCCGTTACTGTACTGAAAAGAAATCATTATACAATGCTATTATATTTTCTGTGAGAAAATGTTAGAAATGATTGTTGTCAGAATTAGTTGGTGAACACGTATGCATACGACATTCTTTTATCTGTTCCACCGCTAATATCCCTGTTCAAAATTTAGGCATGTTAACTATCTATCTGCAACGTTTTTGGGTTTTCCTTTTTTGCAATTTTTAATCTAGAAACTTTTGACTTCTACATTTCAGACACTAGCCGGTGGCTGTTCCGTTCCATTTCCTCAAGAGTCGCCTTTCACAATGTTGAGGAAAAGTTCATCATGTGCTTGGATCAACAAGTGGAGAGTCCTTGTTTATGTTGCTCCAGCAATTGATTCCAACCCATACCCTTACAAGATGCTCATTGTCTTCACAAGTGGTACAATAATACAACAGTTGATTTTGCCTGTGGTGTTAATCTGACAAATTGGTGTATTAAATTTCTGAAACTAATAATAGAAAAATAAATTGTTATCAGCAACATAATGCGACGGAAGTGACCATTTTTGGGTTTGTGATGTCAGGTGTGGTGTTGGGGACACAGGCGAGAACCCCTATGTCTGAGTGGTGTGGCCCAGCCAGCTGATGAGGATTCTGACACTGCTAGTGTTGCTTCAGGTAATCAAGTTTCAAGAGTGGAAGATGGGGTGCCGGGATGTTGGGGAAGGGGATCCGCAGTTGCCAGGGTTTGATATAGTTTTAGCATAACAGCAGTTGTCATTTTTCTTTGTTGCACTACCAATTACTTAGATACTGCAAAGGTAAAGCCACATTCTGGGTTCAAGGGAATAAGGATTTGACAAAAGGAATGGTGTAGGATGATCAAGCTGAGAAGATGTTTGGGGAAATTTTCCAAAATACCATGCCATTGGGTCAACCTTGTCTACAGTAGATAGCTTCCGAGGAAATTCTAGGTGCAGTGCCTCCAAGGGCAGGATTTTACAGCCTTGCTCATCCCAAAACCGTCAAATCCCACCTGAGGTCAATGGACCATCCTCTCACCCACTCCGATTCCCGTGGCTGGAGGGACTGCAAAATTCCAGCCCAAGTCTCCATCCACAGTGGGTAAAAAATCATGAGCAGCCGACCTGCAGTTTTCCAATCTGTCACCTGCTGGACCCATGGAAAATTTTACCCCCAGAATAAAACTCCAACCTAGCCAAATGTTAGTAAAGTTCTCAGGTTTGTTATGAAGTTTATCAAGGTAATAGAGAACAAAGTGGATCAGAACTTAAATTGTGCCACACTTTGTAGTATTTTGGTGATTAAAATTAGTCAAAGCTATACCTCGAGCTGATAGTTTTCTTATCCCTGCTTTATCCAGATTGTGAAACAATGTGATTTCTTAATGCCACACATTTATTGTTGGCTATCTATCTGCTTAGAGTTCACATTTGAATTTAAAATCTGTATATCTTGGCGCATGTTTATGCACAGTACAGTAATTGGTGTCTTTAAACTGTCAAGTTATATGTCTCAAAGTTAAATAGTATTTATAAGGTAACAGCTAAAAGTTAATTTGTAACCGTGAGCTGAAAGACACACAATTATGGTCAACTGCTGCTATCTTCAATGCAATAACCTTACTGGCAGACCGCCCTCTCAGATTTCAGAATCTAGGACCTTCAAGGACATAATTATATTTAGATACACATCAGATAAAGGTGTAGATCTTGGGACATATTGCACAGTATCTATAATTGGATTATAAACAAGGCAAATTTTCCGCATGGGTAAATGCAACTAACAAATTAGGCAAAATTTATCTTTATGCACAGGAAGTACATTGAGTTGTTTCATTCTGTCTGGTTCAATGAATAGTCAGAAATGGACAACTTTCTTAAAGCTTTGTGACTCGGCATTTCAAATTACAATGTCCATATCTGGACTGTTGAATCCTGGCAAAATCCTAGTGTTGCTGCCTCACAGCACCAGGGACCCGGCTCAATTCCGGCCTTGGGTGACTGTGTGGAGTTTACATGTTCTCCCTGTGTCTGCATGGGTTTCCTCCAGGTGCTCCGATTCCTATCCGCAGTCCAAAGATGTGCAGGTTAGATGGAATGGCCATGGTAAAATTTCCCCAAATTGTCTCAAGATGTGTAGGTCAGGTGGATTAGCTATGGTAAACATACAGGTTTACAAGGATTGGGTGGGGGAGAGAGCCTGAGTAAGAGAGTCAGTGCAGACTCGATGCAGATTCCTACTGCACTGCAGGGATTCTATGATTCTATGAAAATGTTTCAATAAACTAAGGCAACTCAGTTCTATTTGAGCTTGTACTTCTTGTTCATCTGTTGAAAACAGCTGTTCTAAACATTCCTAATTCACCGGTAGATAAATCCTATGAATCAGAATATCAAAATTTGGTGTTAGATGAACAACAATAAGCCATTCAGCCCCTCAAGCAGTCTTCTGTACAATATGCATCTCCCCTTTGAATGAATATTTCCACATGTCTCTTTTTAATCCTTTCTTTTCCTTCTAACTATTTAAAACCTGATAAATTATTTTTCATTCTTTAATAGTTTGCATTCATGTTTTTAAGAATGCTTGAAAAGGAAGTTTCAGAGTTTGCATCAATTGTAAAGAGTTCAATTGTAATTTTCATGACCATTAAAGAAGATAATGCATTTGACCTAGCAACCGTGTGTGTGTGTGTGTGTGTGTGTGTGTTACTATTTGAGATATCATTTGCCTGTTCATTCATGCATAATATGTATTGATTCTGATTTGTATTAAAGTTTACATGAAAAACATTTCGATTGTGCTGGTAATTTCTTCATTTGGGGTCATTACTAAGTTTGGTTATTTTAGTTTATAGTTTCCCCATGAACATTGTAACAAAACTTGAGGCTCGATTCTGGATTGAATGCAAAGACTGTAAAACAGGTTTACTAGTATATTCCAACATTTAAACAAATAAGATTTCAAATTAGGTTTTGCTATATTTTATTGGAGAGTCAATGTGATATCTTTGCAGCCTTTGTTGAGAGATGATCTGACTCTCAGAAACTCTGAGACTTGAAACAGCTGTGAAAAGACAATTTACAGCATAGCACACATCTGTGTGGAGTTTGCACATTCTCTCCCTGTCTGCATGGGTTTTCACCAGGGGCACTGGTTTCCTCCCACAATCCAAAGATGTGCAGGTTAGGATGATTGGCCATGCTAAATTATTCATTAGGGGCCCAAAATGTGTAGGTTAGGGGAATTAGCAGGGCAAATGTGTGGGATTATGGGGTTCTGGCTGGGGTAATATACTCTGTTAGAGAGTCCGTGCAGGTTTGATGGATTGAATGACCTTCTGCACTGTAATAACTCTATGATTAATGCAAAATCAGGAGCTGCAAGGGTTGTGATCCATGAAGAATTGATTTGGCAACTTGGCCTTGAGGAAGAATGCATTGGTAGCCTTGGTGATCAAGTACAACTGACCAGGATTGAGCAAGGAAAATAATTATGAAAGATTGATTTAGAGAGAAGATAGCAAGTGAGGGAAGAGATAAGGAAAGAGATAAATTAAATAAAGAGGGATTAGAATAGAAAAGACTTGAAATGAAGCATGACTTTTGATTACACACATTTGACTTAAAGAAGAGAATGGATGCAGACTCAGAGATCTCCTCTTCAATTGGATTTAGTCAGGAATTTTTGCAAAGTACCATCGTTTGATTTGATTTGATTTGATTTAATATTGCTTTGTCACATGTATTAACATACATTTGAAAAATATTATTTCTTGCATGCTATACAGACAAAACATACCGTTCATAGAAAAGGAAGCGCGAGAGTGCAGAATCAAATATTACAGTCATAGCTAGGGTGTAGAGAAAGATCAATTTAATGCGAGGTCGGTCCATTCAAAAGTCTGACCGCAGCAGGGAAGAAGCTGTTCTTGAGTTGGTTGGTATGTGACCTCAGACTTTTGTATCTTTTTCCCGACAGAAGAAGATGGAAGAGAGAATGTCCGGGGTGTGTGGGGTCCTTAATTATGTTGGTTGCTTTGCTGAGGCAGACAGAAATGTCAACAGAGAAAATGGATGGAGGGGTTGGTTAATGGGAAGGGAGTGGGGATCTTCCCATCATCTGAGCAAATTCCTAGAAATCTGAATTTGCTGAAAGACTAGTGGGCTATGCTTCTATGAGTGTTTTGTGAGAGAAACTTTGGAAGTGTATTTATCCCAGCAGAGCAGTCTTATGATTACAAGGAAATATATACTGCTGCAGTCAATGATTGTGAGTTGTTTCCTACTGACAAAAAACTAAAAATCTGAGAAAAAGAATCAGAGGTCAGCAAGAGCACACCCTCCACCCTGGAACCATCAGATGAATCTGGATCTGAGGTCACCATTGCAGATGTCAGAGCAGCCATCTTGAAGGTCAACCCACGGAAAACGACTGGCTTGGACGGGGTACCTGGACAAGCACTCATATCCTGTATGGACCAGCTGGCAGGGTATGCACAGACATTTTCAATCTCTTGTTACAACAATCTGAGATCCTATCTGCTTCAAGAAGATGACCATCCTCCCAGTGCCAAAGAAAAGCCAAGCAGCATGTCTTAATGACTATCTTCCAGTAGTTTTAACAAACCACAATCAGTAAGGATAGGCAACAACACCTCCTCCATGATCATCCTCAACATTGGTGCCCCACAAGGCTGTGTTCTCAGCCCCCTATTATACTCCATATATACCTATGACTGTGTGGTCACAATCCCTCCAACTCCATTATTAAGTTTGCTAACAACATCACCATAGCGGGGCAGATCTCCAACAATGATGAGTACAGGAATGAGATAGAAAATCTGGTCAACTGGTGCGACGACAATAATCTCTCCCTCAATGTCAATAAAATGAAGGAGACCGCCACCACCTTCATGAAGCGTAACGGAGAATATACTCCTGTCCACATCAAAGGGGACGAAGTAGAAATGGTCGAAAGCTTCAAGTTTTTAGGTGTCCAGATCACCAACTGATGTGGCCTCCCCATGCTGAAACTATAGTTAAGAAAGCCCATCAGTGCCTCTACTTTCTCACAAGACTAAGGAAATTTGGCATATCAGTTATGACCCTCACCAACTTTTACAGATGCGCCGTAGAAAGCATTCTTTCTGGTATGGCTCTGCTCTGTCCAAGACCGCAAAAAACTACAAAAGGTTGTGAATGTAGCCCAATTCATCATGCAAACCAGCCTCCCATCCATTGACTCTGTCTACACTTGCCGCTGCCTTAGCAAAGCAGCCAGCATAATTAAGGACCTCATGCACCCCGGACACTCTCTTCCACCATCTTCTATCAGGAAAAATATGCAGAAGTCTGAGGTCACATAACAACTGACTCAAAAACAACTTCTTCCCTGTTGGCATCAGACTTTTGAATGGATTTTCCTTGCATTAAGTTGATCTTTCTCTGCATCCTAGCTATAACTGTAACATTACATTCTGCGCTCTCTCGTTTCCTTCTCTATGAATCCTAATCTTTGTCAGTATAGCTTGCAAGAAACAGCACTTTTCACTGTATACTAAGACATGTGATAATAGTAAATCAAATCAAGACTGGGCCAAATCTATATAGAATTTCAGTACATTCACTGAAAGCTCAACATGTGTGGGTAGTTAGGAAAGGCTGCAGTGCAATTTCATTTGTCAACATATTAATTATGTGTGTGGGACAACAGTTTAATAAGAGTTCATTGAGTCATATCATTGTGAGGTGAATGATTGCTGAATTGTTGTTTTATATCTGCTGACATCATATACATTGCATGGTTCAAGGACAGGAGGTAATAATAGGTCTGCCTGTTTCTGTGTGTGTGTGTATTGTTGGGACAGTAATTCAGTAAGCATACACAGATAAGTTGTCTTCTGAGTGAGCAGGAATAAGATCGGTTGGTTATTATCCAACAAGCTTACATGATGATGACAAAGTAACCTTGAATTGTTTATGGTCAGCTTAATGATGCCCTTCCATCTCACTTATAGCCTGAGTAGGTGATAGTCTAGTTCCACGCTATCCTCCCCGCAATTGTAAATTTTGTGTTGCAGGGACAAAAGCAGTCTGTCACCATTGCACAGGGATGCTGTAGGTCTGGAAAGCACTCAGTGAGTTAGTTTTCAAGATAATTTGGGTCCAATCGGGAAGAATGTGATGGGGCAAGGATAGTTATTCTGTTAAAGGTTCTTTTTGGATGCATGCCTTTGTTTCGTAAAATGCCACAAAACAGGCTTGACAAGAGAACTGAAGCCTACGGAATAAAAGGAACAGTGACAGCATGAATAAAAAGTTGGCTGAGTGTGAGGAAAGGGGAGTAGTAGTGGATGGTTACTTTACAAACCTGAGGAAGTTATCTAGTAGGGTCCACCAAGATTAATATTAGGACCTAAAATAAAAGCGAAACACTGCTGGAAGTCTGAAATAAAAACATGAAATGCTGGAAAAATTCAGCAGGACTGGCAGCACCTGTGGAGAGAGAAAGAGATTTCAAGTCTGTAGAAGATTGGATAGTGGAAAATGCTGTGCCTTTGTTTAAAAAGTTGCAGGGAACAGCCCAGGCCAGTTAGCCTCACATCTCTGGTGGGTAAATTGTTGGAAGGTATTTTGAGAGACAGGATCTACAGGCATTTAGAAATGCAAGGACTGATTAAAGACAGTCAGCATGGCCTTGTGAGTGGAAAATCATGTCTCACAAATTTAATTGAATTTTTTGAAGGGATTAACCAAGAAGGTAGATGAGGGCAGTGCAGTTGATGTTGTCTACATGGACTTTAGCAAGGCCTTTGACAGGGTACCACATGGTAGGTTGTTACATAAAGTTAAATCTCACGGGATCCAAGGATGAGGTATGTAAATGGATACAAAATTGGCTTCTTGACCGAAGCCAGAGGGTGGTTGTAGAAAGTTGTTTTTCAAACTGGAGGCCTGTGACCAGCATTGTGCCTCAGGGATCAGTACTGGGCCACAGTTATTTGTCATTTATATTAATTATTTGGATGAGAATATAGGGGGCATGGTTAGTAAGTTTGCAAATGGCATGGTGGACAGTGAGGAAGGTTATCTCCAATTGCAGTGGTATCTTGATCAATTGGGCTAGTGGGCTGACAAATAGCAGATGGAGGTTAATTTAGACAAATGTGAGGTAATGCATTTTGGTAGATTGAACCAGGCCAGGACTTACTCAGTTAATGGTAGGGCATCAGGGAGAGTTACAGAACAAAGCGATCTAGGGGTACATGTTCATAGTTCCTTGAAAGTGGAGTCACAGATGGACAGAGAGAGAAGAAGGCATTTGACATGCTTGGTTTCATCGGTCAGAACATTGAATACTGAAGTTGGGACGTCTTGTTGAAGTTGTACAAGACATTGGTAAGGTCACACTTGGAATACTGTGTGTGATTCTGGTCATCCTATTATAGAAAGGATATTATTAAACTAGAAAGAGTGCAGAAAAGATTTACTAGGATGCTACTGGGACTTGATGGATTGAGTTATAAGGAGAGACTGAATAGACTGGGACTTTTTTTTCTGGAGTGTAGGAGGCTGAGGGGTGACCTTATAGAGGTCTGTAAAATAATGACAAGGCACAGACAAGGTAGATGATCAATATCTTTTCCCAAAGGTAGGAGAGTCTAAAACTAGAGGGCATAGGTTTAAGGTGAGGGGGGAGAGATAAAAAAGTGTCCAGAGCGGCATTTTTTCATACAGAGAACGGTGAGTGTCTGGAGCAAGCTGCCAGAGGTAGGAGTAGTGGCAGGTACAATTTTATCTTTTAAAAAGCATTTAGATAGTTAGATGGGTACGATAGGTATAAAGGGATATGGGCCAAATGTGGGCAATTTTGATTAGCTTAGGGGTTTAAAAAAAAATAAAGGCGGCATGGGCAAGTTGGTCAGAAGGGCCTGTTCCCATGCTGTAAACCTCTATGACTCTATGACTTTAGGACTTTTCTTCAGAACTCATGTTCAGGGTCATACAGATTTGAAATGTTAACTCTGTTTCTCCACAGATGCTGCCAGACTGGATGAATTTTTCCAGCATTTCATATTTGTATTTCAATATTAGAACCATTGCTTTCCTTGATCTGTATTAATAACTTAGACCTGAGTGTGCAGGGTACAATTTCAAAATCTGCGTGAAGTGGAGAAAATCTTAAAGATGGGTACTTGACACACAAAATTGTGGCCTGGTACATAAAATGTTTACCTGAGAAAGAGCCATTAAGCAGGCACTGACTTTAGCATAGGCAACTACTTTAAATAACTGTCTGTGCTGCATGTTTTAATTTCAAGTTAAACATGCAGGAAACAAATATTTCAGGAAGCCAGCAAGAGCTTGAGGCATTTTAAAGATAAGGACAGACTCAGGACAATAAGGTCTGATAAAGAGATTAGCCATAAATGGAACGACAATACATAAATGCACGAAACCAATTACTGTATCTATAGACTAAGTCATTGATAATCACTGATAGAGGAAATGTATCCATTCTATGAAACAATGTGATGCTAAATGCCAATGTCTGTATGTGTCTGACTGTAACGATGTGTTAACTATCGATCCTACTCAACTATAACGATGTGTTAAATGGCTAATGTCCAGACTATCCATTGTCGGAAAACTGTAAAAATGAACCACTCTTATTGTATTATTGAGAAGATAGCTGCCAAGTACTGCGGAGTACCAGCGCTTTCTCCCCGAAGCTTCATGTCCAAAATAAAGCTATACTATTCAAGCTCCAGTCTGACTCCAGTGGTAATTTTCCCACAACACTATGGATAACATAAAATGTTGTGAACTGTGAGCAGTAAAGGGACAGATTTCAAAAGGGCTGGTGGAATGGACAGACACATGACAGATAAAATTTAATGCAGACAAGTATGAAGAGGAAAGAATGAGGAAAGGGAACATAAAATAAAGTGTACAATTCTAAAGGAAATGCAGAGCATAGGAACCTGAGCGTATACGTAGACCAGTCATTGAAGGTAGCAGGGCAGGTTCTAAAAGCATGCAGGATCTTGAGTTTTGAAAGTGAAGTGGTAGATACCAAAAACACGGCAGTTATAATGAACCTTTAACAAACACTGGTTAAGCCTCATCTGGAGTATCATGTCCATTTTTGGGGATGCATTTTAGGAAGGATGTGAAGAAATTGGAAAGGGTGCGGTAAAGTTTATGATTATGGTTCCAGGTCTGAGGAATTTCAATTGCAAGGATAGATTAAAGAAACTGGGCCTTTTTTGTTGGAGAAGAGAAGGTGGCAGGAAGATTTGATAAAGGAGATTTGAGGAGTTTGGGCAGAATAAATAGGGAGAAATTATTTCCATTGGTGGAAGAGTCGAAAATCCTAAGACTTAAGGATTTAAGGTGATTGGCACAAGGACTAGAAGTAACATGAGGAAAATGTTACACCTTGTGTGCTGGAGGTTGTGGTGGAAACAGAATTAACAGTAGCTTTCAAAGAGAATTGGATAATTATCTGAAGTGAAAAATGGCAGGAAAAGGCAGGGATTGGAATTAACTGAATTGTTCTTGCAGATGGTGACGTGAACATGATGGGCCAAATAGCCTCTTCTGTGTTGTGATTCTGTGGCTTTAAACTATAAAAAGAATGACATTCAAAGGACTTTTTATTCTAATGATTACTTCTCATCAAATGCATTTCAAAACCAGTCATCAGCTGCTGTCAAACATTCATCTCCTGGCCCTTGGTCAGTAGCAGATGTTGGTAAGTGTTAATCTTCTTAACATTTTGAAAATTATGTTGTGCTACTTGACTCATCTGCTGTCAATGTGATTGACTCTTAATTGCCCTCTGGAATGGTCAAACAAGCCATTCATTTCAAGGGCAATTACAGATGGGCAACAAATGCTGGCTTTGCAGTGATGCCTGGATCCCATGAAAGAATAAAGATTTTTTATGCGAAGCTATATATCCTGCAACCCCAACAAACTTTTCTAATATATTTATCAAAAATGAAAAATCATTTGAGAAAGAGTTAACCTCTCTCTGTTTTTAAGGAATATGTTTCTCAATAACTTCTTTGAGAAATGTCAATTCACTTTGTCTTTCCATTATAAATTGCAATATTTATACGACAGTAATCATTAGGTGTCCTTTACAAACATCTTCAAAACTGACTTATGTCCCTCCAAGCTTAACCTGTTAGAATGTTTTGAAGTGTCAGAAAAACAGGGATGTATTTTGTGCAAGTAATACATAGAAAATGCACCTCTGCATTGTTTTGCATAAGTCTGATTCTGAAACTTCCTACTGATTCCGAAGTTGTATCAATGATTGCACATTTACTGACTTACTAAAATAACTACAAACACTAAAGCGGCATAATCACTGAAAGAGGAACATTGGGACCTGACATTCTCAACATTTCACGATTTGCAAGTAAAACAAAATACTATTTATGTAGTACAATAATAAGCAATCTTGAGTGCGCGTAGGGAAGATGGGGGGAGAGGGGGTGGTGAAAGCTGGGAGAGGAGTAACATATAAGGAGGAACTAACAGACAAAGTTCAAATTCATTGAAATCAAATACCTTTCCACTGATCTCACCAATTCCAGCAGAATCAATGATGGAGGCTTTTTGTGCCTTTGTGTTTGTTGCCATTAATGCAGGTAACAATTTAAATTAGGACAATACAATACTATCAATAGTATCATAAATGTATGAGGCAAACCTTCCACCATCCAATTTATCTGCAAGACCAGGCACAGGTACCTTGAAATTACTGAGAATCCACTTTTTCTCAGAAGATTCAAATTTTGTAAGAGGTCTGAAGTAGGATTTTTTCAGAGACCAAGTATTGCCAAAACTTTAGCTAATACAAAGACCCATGAAAACAGCATCCTGGTGAAAGATGTTCTTTATTGATTAAAATATGCTGGGAGAAAGAGAAGTCAGGCAGTCCAACTGCTATTTCTGAAGTACATTACATTTGTCAACGTAATTATACATTTCCCAAGTTTGCTTTTCTTGCCCCTTGGTTCATCCCCACTGACAGTGCGGCACTCCATCAGTGCTGCCCTATGACAGTGCAGCACTCCTTCAGCCCTGACCCTCTGACAGTGTGGCACTCCCTCAGTACTGACCCTCTGACAGTGCAGCACTCCATCAGCACTGACCCTCTGATAGTGCGGCCCTCCCTCAGTACTGACCCTCTGACAGTGTGGCACTCCATCAGTGCTGACCCTCTGACAGCGCAGCACTCCCTCAGTACTGTCTCTCTGATAGTGTGGCACTCCCTCAGTACTGACTCTCTGACAGTGCGGCACTCCGTTAGTACTGACCCTCTGACAGTGCGGCACTCCCTCAGAACTGACCCTCTGACAGTGCGGCACTCCCTCAGTACTGACCCTGTGACAGCATCAGTACAGTTCAATCATTGTTAATATATGTCACATACCTTGGACAACTATATCCTGCCCTCTGACAACATGGGAATTAATTGGCCCATAGAATTTGGAAACTCCTACCCTCTGGTCTCCAAGCAACTCCTATTACGCTAATTATAAAGTTCAAAGGTAATTTCTCCCCTGTCTCTTAGCAACTTCTATTACACAAATCGTAGGGTTCAAAAGTTCCTGCTCCCACTGCTCTAATGAGCCACCCTTTTCAGTGGAAATGCATAATTCTATTCACTTCTGTATCTGGCAATCTGCACTTTCCTTGATTTATATTAAAAAGATTGTACCCTGTGACTGCATTGTTCTAAAAGAATGTGGTTCTTCTTAGGTCTCTTCCCATTATGCCTTGGAGCAGTCTGCATTTTAGGCAAGGTGTGCCAAAAATAAATCTAAAATACATATTTAAATCCAAAGTACCTGTTTAAATCCAAAATATATGTTTAAATCCTCTAGCTGTGGTTATATTGTTTCTATGCAAACAACACCTCTAGTTTTTTTTAAGGCAGCCTGTGATTCTTATCCACAGTTAATCTATTCAGTTCTAGTAATCTTTATTAATGTTATAAATCCCAGAGTATTTTGAAATTCTCTAACAAGGTCATTTTACTGTTCTTCCACATTTAGTGATTTCTTTATCTTGTAAAATGTGCAATCATTCAATCTCTCACCTGAGAGGCTGAATAAACTAGGCTTGTACTTGTTAGAATTTAGAAGAACGAGGGGAGATCTCATTGAGACGTATAAGATGCTGAATGGGATGGATAGGATAGAGGTGGAGAGGCTCTTCCCGCTCAGAAAGGACAGTAGGACTAGAGGGCACAGCCTCAAGATAAAGGGGGGGCGGTTTAGAACAGAGTTGAGGAGGAACTTCTTCACTCAAAGGGTGGTGAATCTCTGGAATTCTCTGCCCGTTGAAGTGGTGGAGGCTGCCTCGCTCAATATTTTTAAGTCGCGGGTTGATAGGTTTTTGATAGGCAAGGGGATTAAGGGTTATGGGGAGAGGGCGGGAATGTGGAACTGAGCCACGACAGATCAGCCATGATCTTATTGAATGGCGGGATAGGCTCGAGGGACTAGATGGCCTACTCCTGCTCCTATTTCTTATGTTCTTATGTTATGCTTCCAAGACTTTGAGGACCAATGAATGTTATGGAGATGTCTGTAAATCTTCACTGAAGAACTGGTATATCCCTGTTACTGCCTCCTTACCAATAGTCTTACCTTTATACAGCATTGTTCCTCAGTCATTTTGTATTACAAGCAACTCTTTCCTATTTGCCTGCTCCTAACTAATTGTAATGCAATAGCAGTATGGCAATCAATGCATTTGTGATCAAAATCCCCCACATTGTAACTTAATTCTGGAGCAGGTAACTTGCTGGTATAGCCAGTCAGTCTGAAGCCTCTGCTACAAAGTCAGGTTTATCTGACAGTCAGGAAACTATTGGATGTGCCAAGCTTTGACAAATGCTGTAGTTAAACATCAATTACATTGGCATTGGTGGGCTCATGATGTCAGCCTTGGCTCAGACTTGGTTCTCTTGCCTCTGCGTCAGAAGTTTGAAGATTCAAGTCTGTCTCCACACAGAGGCTTCACCACATTACCTAGATTGATATTCCCAGTGAAATTCTAACAGAATGCTGCACCATCAGAGGTGTTGTTTTTTGGATGGGATGTTAATCTGATAACTTGCCTCTCCTCTCAGGTGGATATAAAAGATGCTTGGCAATGTTTGAAAGAGGACCAGAAGAGTTATCCCCAGTATTCTGGCTAATATCTATCTCTCAGCCAACATCACTAAAACAGATTCTCCGATCATTGTCAGATTACTGTTTGTGGGAGCCACCTGTGTGTAAATTGACTGCAACATTTCCTACTCTGCATCAGTGACTACATTTCAAAAGTACCTTATTGACTGCAAAGTACTTAGGGCTGTCAAGACGTTGTGAAAGGTGCCAATGCATTGCTTTGGTAAAGCCAATAGACACTTATCCCTGCCAGCAATTTACCCGCATAAAAATGATGGATTAAATGTGGGATGTTCCACCCTTCCAAAATGAATGATATCTAATCTATAAATAGAGCACTTTATCATGCCAAAAGTAATTCCTGAATAGTGCATTGTATTCAGCACTTTGTTGACAACTGCTAACATCTAAACATTAGAAAGGATCGATGTTCTAGGCACTGGATCAACTATTTTGAAGATGTCATATTCTCTGTCTTCATATGTTATTTTGAACAGTTAATTGATTCAGAAAAAATACTTTTTCAGCACCCATATTGCCCCAAGTAGCTAGGCTATGCATAAAAATTTGATTCACTGTTAAAAATCAGTTTCTTCACTGTCACTGTCAAGGTATGACCTTTCCCTAATTGCTTACTAACATTGGATGGTCTGTTTCAAATAACCTAATTTGACATTCTTTTTCCTAAAGCATTTATTAGATACTCAACTCATTAAAATATAATCTTCATAAAACAGATAACCTAAAATTCTCTTATCAGCCTTCAGTAAGTTGATCAATTACTGAGAACTTGCAATTTTTTATTATTTTGTGGGACATGGTCGTCGCTGACTGGCCAGCACTTATTGCCATCATAGTTGCCCTTGAGAAGTCGTGATGAGCTGCTTTCTTGAATCGCTGCCATCCATGTGCTGTGGGTTGACCCACGATGCCATTAGGGAGGGAATTTTGATCCAGTGACTGCGAAGGAACAGCAATATATTTCCAAGTCAGGATGATGAGTAGCTTGGAGGGGCACTTTGAATGGTGGTGTTCCCATGTATCTGCTGCTCTTGTCTTCTAAATGGAAGTGGCCGTGGGTTTGGAAGGTGCTGTGTAAGGATCTTTGGTGAATTGCTGCAGTGCATCTTGTAGCTAGTACACACTGCTGCTATTGAGCATTGGCAATGGATGTTTGTGGATGTGGTCTTAAACAAGTAGGCTGCTTTGTCTTGGATGATGTCAAGCTTCTTGAGTGTTGTTGGAGCTGCACCCATCCAGGAAAATGGGGGGTATTCCATTACACTCCTGACTTATGCTTGTAGACGGTGGACTAGCATCAGGGAATCAGGAGGTGAATCACTTACCCCAGTATTCCCAGCCTCTGACCTGCTTTTTAAGCTACTGTGTTTGTGTGATGAGTGTGGTTGAGTTCCTGGTCAATGATAACCCCAAGGATGTTGGCAGTGGGGGATTCAGTGATGATAACACCATTGAATGCCAAGGAGCAATGGTTAGAGTGTCTCTAATTGATGGTTCTCATCGCCTGGCATTTGTGTAGCATGAATGTTATTTGCCACTTGTCTGCCCAAGCTTAGCTATTGTCCAGATCTTGTTGCATTTGCCCCTCTTAAGTATTTGAGGAGTTGTGCTGAACATTGTGCAATCATTGGTGAATATCCCCACTTTTGGTCTTATGACAGCATTGATGAAGATACTGAAGATGTTTGGGCCTAGGACACTGCCCTGAGGGACTCCTGCAGAGATCTCCTGAAGGTGAAATGACTGACTCTCCACAACCATAACCATGGTTCCTATGTACCAGGTATGACTCTAACCAGCAGAGAGTTTGTCCCCTAATACCCATTGATTCCAGTTTCACTAGGGTTTCTTGATGCCACATTCGGTCGAATGCAGCCTTGATATGAAGGGCTGTCACTCGCACCTCTGGAATTCAGCCCTTTTGTGCATGTTTCAACAAAGTCTGTAATGAATTAAGAGTTGAATGACCCTGGTGAAATCCAAACTGGGCATCCCTAAACAGGTTATTGCTAAGCAGGTGCTGCTCAATAGCACTGTTGATGACCCATTCCAACACTACTAATGATCAAGAATAGACTGATGGGACTGTAATTGGTTGGGTTCAGTTTGTCCTGCTTTTTGTGTACAGGACATATGGGGCAATTTTCCACATTGTCAAGTACATGCCAGTGCTTGGCTAGAGGAGCGGCAAGTTCTGGAGCATAAGTCTTCAGTACTATTACCAGAATGTTGTCAGGGCCCATTACCTTTGCAGTATCCACTTCCTTCAACCATTTCTTGATATTACATGGAGTGAATCAAATTGGCTGGAGACTGGCATCTGAGATCCTAGAGACCACTGGAGGAGACCAAGATGGATCATCCACTTGGCACTTCTGGCTGAAGATTGCTGGGAATGTTTTGGCCTTGTCCTTTGAACTGATGTGCTGGGCTTCTCCATCTCCGAGGATGAGCAAGTTCAGGGAGCCTCCTACACCTCCAGTGAGTTGTTTAATTATCCACCACTATTCATGACTGAATGTGGCAGGACTGCAGAGCTTGGATCAGATCCATTAAAAGTGGAATTGCTCAGTTCTGTCTGTCACTTGCTGCTTATGCTGTTTCACAATAAGTAATGTTGTTTAGTTGCTTCACCAAGTTGACACTCATTTATGGTATGCCTGCTGCTGCTCCTGTCATGCTCTCCTGCACAACCACTGGCTTGATGAAAATATTTGAGTGGGAAATATGCTGGGCCATGAGGTTGCAGGGAGTGCTGGAGTACAGTCTTGCTGCTGTCATTGTATTATTATTGGAGCTTGAACAGAATTTGTAATGGTGAATTTCCATTTTCAAATATTTCTGGGCTAAGAGAGCTCTCACAAATTATTATGATCACTATCAAGTTTGCAACATCCTATCAGCACCCTTGAGAAGGCCCAGGCAATATCTACATAGCTCTTGGATACCATATAATTTGAAATGAAACATCTCATTTCACTATGTAATATATTATAATGACGGGGCTGATTATTTAATGAACGATTAGATCAAAAAGCAAAAAGCCATTTCCATTCCAATTCACTCTCAAGAAATGAACTACACTAAGAATTTAGGCCACAAAACTGCCCTGAACCATATGGGCTAGAAAGGGCCATGAGATAGTAGAGGGATGCAGTTTGGCATGGAAGCTGTGAAGGACCGTAGAGGGTGGGTAGGACGTCAGAGATTGTAGGGTAGCAGCAACCTTAGGCACACTTAGTCGACTCTTAATACAAATAGCACTAGACACCATGTATCCAATGCAAGGTCTCTAATTACTTGTGCACAAGGAAAACTCCCTGCTCAGTCTCCATCAAAACAGCTGGAGTGGTTCTGACATTACATAGAAACAGCTCATTAGTTATAGTTAATTACCACAAATCAGGAACAAGCACTTTGTTCACATCCTTCATTGACATGCATATTTGCCAATTAAATCCTGGCTTTTCGCCCTTTTTCAGTCAATGAAAAATTGACGTCTGCTAATCCTTCATTTGCATAGCATATCCCCAATCTTGCCTTTGGTGTTTGTTATGGGAAAAATCTGGTCTTGCTTAGCTTCCAGTGAAGGTCAGAAATCAGAATGTTATGTGGCCTATGTAAGTGAAGGACTATCCTGAAAGCAGACAGGCTCCTTTGAAGGTCTACAACTGACTACAGTCTCACAAGCTGTTACAGAGAAGGCGTGCCTTTTTAAATCTGAGCACTTTAACTTCCATGAGGGAGAATCAGATGCTATTGGTTAGCATGAACGAGCCAGAGAGAATGTATCGGGATGAGGGGGAAGTGAAAGGTGACTATAGGAGGACTGTTTTCTTCATTCTTTTTTAAGAGCTAGGGTAAAGTGCTGGAGCACTGAGGCAGGCCTTTCGCTAACACAGCCTCTGCTCCCAGCAGCCCCTGTAGCTGCCTGCAAAATTTTCCTTGGTCAGCGGAACAAAACCCAAAACTTATAGTGTACTTTCTCAAGAGTCAGGTTCATGGAGCTGGGAATTTTTGCGACACTGCATACCTAATGACAGCAAAAATTCAGAGCTTAGTGCTGAAGCCTGCTGGAAATAGACTTACAATCACAAAAACATAAATTGGTCATTACATTTTGCTTTCTGCTTTGAGTCAGTTTTGGATTTAACCCACTGCTTTGCTTTGGATTCCAGCAATTTTCACTTTTGCATCCAGTTTGCTATGTAGTATGTTATCAAAAGCTTTGTTGAAATCTATGTAGACCACATCAAATGTCTTATTCACCCTCCTTGTTATTTCCTCAAAAATTTCAATCACATTAAGCAGACTTGCTCTTTCCCTTAACGAATCCATGTCTTTCTAACTGAACATTTATCCTGTCCCTCAGAACTTTTTCCAACCATTTTGTCACTGTAGAGTTTAGGCTGACCTGCCTGTAATTATTCTGCCCCTGAGATAACCACCACGAGGCCCATAGGGAACCACTAACTGATCTCCCTGTGGGACTTGTTGAGTATGATTTCCCCTGGTAACAGGCAGTGGCTTGCCCAACTGGAACTCATTACTTGATATAAGGCAGGCCCAGGATTGGGCCTGCTGAATTGCTGTCCCTGTCAGTAAGCAGTGTGTGTACACCACAGTAGTGGTTTTGCATTCTGTAAAAACTATGTTTCTTTCCAATCAGGCTGCCTGAGTTATTACAGTCTCCCTTTGCAAATTGTTACAATGCCTATTCCTCCAGTACTTTAGCACCAATAGTATACATAGAGAGGGCTAGAAAATGATGCTTCAGGCCCTGGTCAATACTTCTTTTGCTTTTCTAAACAGCCCAGGATAGATTTCATCCTGGCCTGGGATTTACCCACTTTCAAGGATGTTCAACTCCTCATTACTTCCTCTTTCAGCCTGTTAATTTTATCTAATATTTCAATCATCTCCTCCCTGATTGCAATGTTTATATCATCCCTCTCTGTCATGAAAATAAATGCAATGTATTTATTAAAAATGCACTAATGACCTCTGTCCCTCAACACATGATGTCTTTATGATCCCTGGTAGACATCGTGCTGCCTCTAATTATCATCTTGCTCTTTAAGGCCTGAATTTTCAGGATGGCAGGTGCTTCAAGCCAATCCCTAGAAACATGAACAGGCACACGGCAATTTCACACTCAGTTGAGAATTGATTGGCAAGAGGAAGAACTTCCATCCACTCTTGAAAGGACATCCAGCCTGGGGCAGCTGGACCTCCTTCCAATCAGATTGGCTACCAGCTCTCCATCCCCTCCAAACACAGGGCTACAATGCCCAGAAAAGACACTACAGCACTGCGCCTGAACCTAAGTCTCAGGACCACACTTTAGGTAAGTACTGTGGGTCCTGGGAGTGGGAGGATAGGAGATGCCCGGATGGTTAGTTAGTCTTACTTTGGTGGTCGGTAAGTTCATGGAAAGGATCCTGAGGTGTAGGATTTATGACCATTTGGAAAGATGTAGCTTAATCTGGGATAGTCAGCACACTTTTGTGAGGGGTAAGTCCTGCCTCAGAAATTTGATTGAATTCTTTGAGGAGGTAACTAAGTGTGTAGACAAAGGTGGAGCAGTTGATGTTGTATACATGGATTTTAGTAAGGCATTTGATAAGGTTTCCCAAGGTAGGCTCATGAAGAAAGTGAGAAGGTGTGGGATAGGAGGAAATTTGGCCGATTGGATAAGTAACTGGCTGTCTCATAGAAGACAGAGGGTGGTGGTAGAGGAAAAATTTTTGGACTGGAGGCCAGTTACCAGCGGTGTACCACAGGGATCAGTGCTGGGTCCTCTGCTATTTGTGATTTTTATCAGTGACTTGGAAGAGGGGGCTGAAGGGTGGGTTAGTAAATTTGCTGATGACACTAAGATTGGTAGAGTAGTGGATGAGGTGGAGGGCTCCTGCAGGCTGCAAAGAGACATTGATAGGGTGCAGAGCTGGCAGAAAAGTGGCAGATAGAGTTTAACCCTAATAAATATATTTTGGTAGGACAAACTTGAATGCGGATTACAGGGTCAATGGCAGGGTTCTGAGGAATGTGGAGGAACGGAGAGATCTTGGGGTTCATATTCACAGATCTCTGAAGGTTGCCACTCAAGTGGAAAGAGCTGTGAAGAAAACTTATAGTGTGTTAGCGTTTATTAACAGGAGGTTTGAGTTTAAGAGTCGTGGGGTTATGCTGCAACTATACAGGACCTTGGTGAGACCACATTTGGAATATTGTGTGCAGTTCTGGTTACCTCACTATAAGAAGGATGTGGAAGCATTAGAGAGAGTGCAGAGGAGATTTACTAGGATGCTGCCTGGTTTGGAGGGTAGGTCTTATAAGGAAAGATTGAAGGAGCTGAGGCTTTTCTCTTTAGAGCGGAGGAAGATGAGAGGTGACTTAATAGAAATTTATAAGATGATGATGGGGATGGATAGAGTGGAAGTGCAGAGACTATTTCCTCGGGTGGATGTACCTGTTACTAGGGGGCATAACTATAAAGTTCATGATGGGAGATATAGGAGGTAGATTCTTTACTCAGAGAGTGGTTGCAGTGTGGAATGCACTGCCTGCTGTGATAGTGGAGTTGGACACTTTAGGAATTTTCAAGCATTGGATATTATTGGATAGACACATGGAACACACCAGAATGATAGGGAGTGGGATAGCTTGATCTTGGGTTCGGACATAGCTCGGCACAACATCTAGGGCTGAAGGGCCTGTACTGTTGTATGTCCTATGGACGGGAAGGTGTGTGTGGTGATTTCAGTGTTGGAGGATAGGCTAGTTGGGAGGAAGGGGAAGGGCTGGGGCACTCGGGCCCCAGGGGAGGGCACCCCAAATTTGAAGGGACCTTCAAATTGAAGTGTCCCCCCACAACTCTTCTCGCCCATGATGGAGATTTGTAGTTTTTTCAGTTTCCCACCCTGCTCTGACTGGCCTAAAAATTGAGGCTGGGTGGAAAAAGATTCTTCACTGACCATTAAGTGACACTTACCCAGCAAAAATCTGTTGATCTGAGTCTTATAAGTGGCATGCTTACACAATATTGTCTCATGGGCTTATGAATTATAAATTTGAAATTGCCAAGAGGTCACCCTTTCAGCTTTTAGACTGAACAAAATACAACACAGTTTGAATACTTCAGAGCTTCTCTCAACCCACTCATATCTCAGTTAATGAACAGTACATTATCAAATTCTATCATTGCCTTTTCTCATTCTATGATTTTTTATGTAATCCAAACTGTTTTTCAAATGTGACGATTTCTTTTTGGTACAAATGGCTCAGGTTTCATGGCCTTTGGCCTGGCAGGAACAAAGCAGCAGTAAAACCGTAATGCAGCACTAAACACTCCATCGTCAGCACCTATGCAATCGCCACCATTTCTGATCCATCATGGGACTGAATGATCAATCCTTTACCTGCTTCATTTGGAATGCCAACTATAATGTGCAAAGTGGGGTAACAGTGGCTCTAGGAGCCTGAGTTAAATTTGGTGATAATTTTAAGATTCAATGGACCAACCACCAGTCTTTAAAGGTACTATAAATAGTCCTTCTGGCTATAGATAAATCTGTCTCGTTGGCAGTCCATACTTGAAACCTGCATCCATAATCATCTCCTTCCTTTAATCCCTACTTCTAACTTGGCCCTAAATTACAGCCATTGGTTTTCCTTGAAAAGTGAGTTGTCTATTGACACTGGCTCCACAGTTGGGCTCATCATTAGCATTAAAATGAGGCCAGACCATTAAAATAACTTGGGCCTTTCATAAGTCCTCCTCCCTTCCACCTTAAAGAGGAATTCCAATCATTTTTAGATCACATTATTATTTTTTATTCTCAATACATGGCTAATGTACAATATTTAGGATAAGATCTTCTCGCCCCACATGAGAACAGAGATTAGGACTGTTGCCTAACAGAAAACAATCATTCATTGAGATTTTTGGAGAGTATTCTCTTTATTGGTATGAAGACAGTTTCTCTGTTTCAATTCAGGATACTGGGCAAGCTCTTGATATAGCTAGGAGCACCAGCCAGAGGTCTTCCAGCTTGAAAGCAGCAAAAGACTGCAATAAAAAGTAAATGAAAGTGAAGATGGTTCAAATGGAGGTGCTTTTATGTCTCTGACCTTTTAATATTTTTAATTAAAAATTAGATACATCAACCAGGTAATAATGAGAGAAGGGAATGGCCTATCTACAGAGAATCTTATGGCTGTTCCAGCATCTAGGGAGGAAGGAATGGCCTTTGGGTGTACTTGGGGCATCAGGATTCCGATTTGTCACTGGGTACCTACCTCCAAGCCCCTAAACTGGGTCATATTGTGCAGGAATGTGGATGTCAGTTAGAAGCTTCCAATTATACTCCTTTGATAGGCCCAATTTGGCCTGAATGAAAGTACTATATGTGTGTAGTTATACATGTAGGTAGAGTTCTGCCAGCCCCCTTCCCACCTCCATAAAATGGAGGAAATGGCAAGCTGGTTGGTGGGGCTATTTTTCATCCTATCCTGCCTCTGAAATTCACACCTGAGGGTGTGATTCTGCCAAAAATGTAAGGGTAGGACTTCCTGGTCGTTTTTGCCCCAAGGTCAGAAAATCCCGCCTGAGGTCAACAGATCTTTGAATGGTTCGTGTCCCATCAGCTACAATTCCCGTGGCAGGCAGATGGGAACATTCTGTTCCAAGTGCCCAATGGTTGGAAAAATGGGAGATATTCCTGTCCATTTTTTTGGGGCATAATTAATTGAATGAGTCTCTGGCATTCTGTGCATCACAGAGGGGTTGGAGGGAGACATTAGCGAGTCCAGAAAATACTGTCCTGTGCTTACTAAAGATATGGAAATATCAGCCTCGTGCTGATTTCCAGTGCAAGACTGATTACGTCAATAAACATGGCCTAGGAGACTTGCAATCGGTTGGATGCCGGTCATGAATCCTGCTTCAGGCTCCTCGCTGACGTCTCCCAGCCTGCTGCGCTAAGCAGTGCAGTGAGCCGGAAGAACCTCTGCCCTTAAGTGTTTAAGTTTGTATTGTTGGAAGGTCCTTGAAGCAACTTTAAACGACTGCAGGAATCAGAAGGAAAACGATGATTAGGCCACTTTTGAAAAGGCAGAGGTAGCAATTTTCCTTCTTATTAAACCATGTTCTCAACCATTTATCTGAGGATGAGTTTAATAGTACACATTCAAGATTAAAATCTATGAAGAAAAGCTGTGGTTCAATAGCCATATAAATGGGAAGATGAAAATAAACGAGCTTCAGAATAAATAACCAATGCTTTCTTTCCAGTATCCTGAGAACTAGTTGTGTGAATGGCATTTAATGGTTTTCATGCCATTCATGTTAGTAATGCTTCATTTAAATGATAATGAAGAGAATGTTACTGCTATTTTCCTAATCAACCCAATGTTTCAATGGAATTCAGTAGATTCCAGAACTGGAATGCAGTGGAAGTGCACTTGGCTTTGTATTGAATCAGGCACTTCAGTTTCCTTATTTTGAATAACATACTACAGTGAAGAAATATAAGTAAAGTGTTTTATTATTTCATCTAATGATAAGTTGTTCATTAAATATATATGACTGTCTTCACTATTATAATTTACACATCCATCAGTCACCAGGCTATCAGCAATTAGGGCTCATTTTGTGTGTGCAATTCTGAATCATTTCAAGGTAAGAAGCATAGACAGATCAGAGTGACAGCCATGCTATCTGAAAACTAGGGGGGGATCCTTGATAAAATTGTGACTGTCATTTTTTTTCCTCCAATATTGCTTCAGGAAGATGTACATGTCACTTAAATCTCCACACTTTCACTTTTGGAACTAAATGTGCATAAAAGAATTTGAGAGATGTTATAACATCATTTTACGAACAATGGCAATGTGTTTGCCATCTGCTGCAATTTGTAAGACTGCTTCACATAGAGAATATCATGAATTAAAAATGTGTGCCATTATCTTTTGAATGCAAATTTGTTTCCATTCTTAGAAATTAATTCTTCAGATATGTGCTTCACTATCAAGTCCATTGTTTATTGTCAATCCCTAATTATCTTTGAGTAGGCATTGATGATGAACCACCTTCTTGAAACGGGAAAGTTGGTCAGATAGGTGGGGAGTTCTGGAATTCTGATTCAGTGATGAAGAAAGAATCCAATTGATATTCAAATCAGGATGGTGTGTGACTTATTAGAAAGGTGATTGAAGGTGGTTGTGTTCCAAGTGCCTGCTATTCTATAGTGGCAGAGATCACAAGTTTGTGAGGTGCTATCAAATAAGCTTTAATAATTTGCTACAGTGTATCCTGTAAATCTTTCACATTGCAGCCATGGTGAGTTGGTGGTGGAGAGAGTGAATTTTAAAGGTGCCAAAGTTTGTACAGTCTACTTAACTTGGAGAGGAAGGAGCGAGATGTACCTAGGCTATTCTGGTAGAGTTTTGTTTGAGAGTCTGCAGCCCAGTCCAAATGTATAATGGGGACCAAAAGGACCAAGAACCTCTTACAGTCAGACCAACCTTGTGATTCAATGAAGAGAGATATCTGTGGCTTTTTCACTTCATTCTTCAGGCCTGAACTTAGTGTTTCTATTTCTTTTTCATTATTTATCATTCTAATGACATGTTGAATAAAACACAGTGGAATGTTATCAGCTGTAGTGGTGTTGTTCTGAATAAAATGTAAAACCTAACCTGAAGAGAGAGGATTTGACAGTAGTTGTAACTGGAAAAGTTACCATCAGTGTCAAATTGAGTTCTTGATATCAATTGTTTCACATGAACCATGCTGTGTTCTGTCATTGTTCACAGTGTGGGGCATTCAATTACTTAGATTATCCCCAAGTCAGACAGTAGGTTCATTTGAACGAAAATAAGGGTGCAACAACATACATCATACCTGGATCAGCTTTCAGGAGAAACATATTTGGAACATGTACCTTGAAGGAATAACCCAGTTTGAGTACCATTCAAGCCAAAAAGGGTGTGAAGAAGTGAGTTTCACATTACATTTTTCAGGTCAAGTGAAGCAAGAGAGCTCCACCCAAATACTGCAGGATACTGCCAGCTTAGGCTCGCTCCCTACCCTTACCCTCCTCACGCTTGCCTTCTCTCCCTCTTGGGATCTATCTGCTGCTGTCACCAGCCAACATTTCTTTGGACCATAAAATCATGGAATGATAGAACGGTCACAGCACAGTAGGACTCCATTCAGTTATCATGTCTGTGCTGTTTCTCAGCAAGAACAATTCATCTCATCTCAATACATAACCATTTCTCCACAAAACTTCAAATATTCCCTTTAAGCATAAGGCTCCAATTCTCTTTTGAAAGCCATGATTGAATCTGACTTCACTCTCAGGGAAGGCATTTCAAATCCTAACCATTCACTGTGTAAAAACCCTTTTCCTCATGTTGCCATTGTTTCCTTTGCCAATCACTTTAAATTGGCATCCTCTTGTTCTCCATCCTTCCACCACTGGGAACAATTTCTCCCTATCTATTTTGGCCAAATGATTTTAAACATCTCCACCTAATTCCCTCTCCTCTCTTCCCCCAGGAGAACAGGCTCAGTTTCTTCAATCTATCCATGTTATGGAAGTTCCTTATTTCTGGAATCATTCTTATCAATCTTTTCTGCATCTTTTCTAAAGCCTTTACATCTTTTCTAAATTACAGTGCCCAGAATTGAATGTAATACTCTAGCTGAGGGCAAACCAATCTTTTATACAGATTCATCATAACCTTTTTGCCTTTGTTATGTAGGTCCTGATTTAAAAATACTCAAAAATACTAAAAATGCTTTACCAACTGCACTATCAATTAACCAATTTATTGGAATTCTTTGAGGTAATCACATGTTGCAATAAAGGGGAGCTCGTGAATGTACTGTATTAAGATTTCCAGAAGACATTTGATAAAATGCTACCTCAAAGATCATTGCAGAAAAGAAAAGCTCATAGAATAGGGGGTAACATACTGGCATGGATGGAAAATTGGTTTGCTAATAGGAAGGAGAGAATAAGCATATATGAATATCTTTCTTGTTGGCAGGATGTAACAAGTGATGTGTTGGGACCTCAACATTTTGCAATTTATATAAACGATTTGGATTTAGGGATCGAAATTATGGTTGCTAAATTTGCAGATGACACAAAGTCAGTTATAAGGAGAACATTAAGAGGCTACAGAGCAATGTATATATATAAGTTCATCGAGTGGGCAAAGATCTGGCAGATGGGATGTAATGTGAGCAAATGTGAAATTGTCCATTTTGGTCGGAAGAATAAGAAAAACATATTATCTAAATGGTGAGAGATTGCAGAGCTCTGAGATTCAGAATGAAAAATCCTAGTACATGAATCACAAAAAGCTAGTATTCAGGTACAACAAGTAATTAGGAAAACTAATAGAACATTATTTTTTATTGTGAGGAAAGTGAATCTAAAAGTAGGGAGGTTATGCTTCAGTTGTACAGAACACTGATGAGACTACATTTGGAATACTGTGGACAATATTAGTCTCCTTATTTAAGGAAGGATGTAGTTCAGGGAAGGATTAATATCAGGAATGTGCTAATATGAGGAAAGGTTGGGAAGGCTAGGCTTGTGCCTACTGATGCTTAGAAGGCTAAGAGGCAACTTGATTGAAACCTTTAAGGTTCTGAGGGGTCTTCACATGGATAATGTGGAGAGAATGTGGGACAATCTAAAGTTAGAGGTCGGTGTTTAAAAATATGGGGTTTACAATTTAAGACAAGGTTGGGGAGAAATTTTTTTCTCTCAGAAGCTCGTGAGTCCTTGGAGCTCTCTTCCTCAAAGGGCAGTGGAAGCAAAGTCTTTGAATATCTTTAAGGTGGAAGTGGATAGATTCTGGTTAAACAAGGGTGTGAAAGGTTATCAGGGTTATTATTTGTTCATTTCTGACTGGGATGAGCCAGTGGGCACGATAGGAGAAGGCGTTAGAAGTTAAGTTGCATTTAATGTACGTGGACTAAGGACAAGACCTTTGGATCACCCTGAATAACAGAGCGAAGAGCCACACAACAGGGAAAGTCGAGGGATAAGAACCACACAAAAAATGTGATGGTCAGTCCGGGCGCTGGAGGCCTCCAATGAGGGAGTCAAGAACAGTACAGAGAAAAGGTTGTGGGGCAAGGGCTGCACAAATTTGGAACAATTCTGACACAGGAGAATGTGTGGTTTGCAAGCTACCTTAAAAATGATGCTATTTAAGACAAAGAATAAGCAAACAAAATAGGTTACTACCTGGAATCAAATGGAAAGGTTTGATTTCTGTTTTAAAGATATTATGAAGCAAACTGAATACAATTAAGTAATGAGAAGATAGAGACTGGAATTTAAACAGCACCAGGGGAATTGGAATATTGAATGCAATCCAATTAATTGGAATATTTTGAATTGGCTCTGATATTGGTGAATGAAATAATACCGAGATAGGGAGTGCCCCTTCAATTAGTCTCTGATCAGTATACCCTCTTTACAGGAAGAGCTTTGTAAGAAGCTTGCCAAATGTTAGGGATAAAGCAAAAGTTTCATAAACTATACCATCCCCAGAGCTCAGAAATAGAGGAATGAATGAACCAGACATTGAAGAAAAGTTTAGGTAATGCTATTTCACAAGAATTGGGTACAGGCTTTGCTGCTTGAGGAACAGGGCTAACCCCTTTTGAATTAATGACTGGAAGAGCAATGCACGTTCCAGAGGAGACAATAACTGGGTGTGGGGGAAGGTGGGAAAAGTTAAAATCAGCCAAGGACCTGTATTCCAATGTATGAGGGATTTAATAGTTTGCCTGCATTTTCTGAAAAATCAGGTAATCATGCAATAGCAGCATAGAGGCTGGGGAAAATACTCCTAAGTTACCCATATCAGGGGATAAGGTAATGGTGAAACTGATAACAGACAAGAATGGGTTAGGTGTTCGATGGGTGGGATCTTATGAATTGAGGTAGGGCATGTGTTGGCTCCCTTTTGGACGGAAGGGATTGTGTTACCTTGGATATGCAGTCCCATACATATACTCCTCGCCTTCTTTTGATGAGACATCTACATTCTATTATGCTAATAGAATGCTATTGTGCATGATAGTCACATGGCTTGGAATTGCGAGGTTGGCACAAGAAAGCAATTATATAATCTTGATTTTGGAGAAAATTGCCAAGGGTACATCTAATGCCCATACTGAAATCAATGATGAGATAGTTGCTATGTGCATTGTGGTACTTTGGCATCGAATGGCATTGACGTATAGCTTGACAGCCAGGGATGGAACATATGCAGTAACTGGATCAGAGAGCTGCACATGCATACCAGATAATTCAGAATCCATAGCCAGTCTAGCTGGTCTTATTCAAAAAGAGGTTGAGAAACTCAAGCAGGCACACCCCTTTACTGTTGGAGGCTGGGTTTCAGGCTGGCTAGGCTCCCTGGGAACATCAATTATGCAAGGGGTTGTGTTCTTTTTTATTGTAATCTTGGTACTTGTAGCAATTGTATACCTGCTCAAATGCTGCTGTGCTCAACTAGTCAAGTTCACACAGAGTGCAGCAGCAGTGATGACAGTTAGTGTGGGGAAAAGAGGATCCCTAGTGTCAAACAACCATTTGGGATCAAAGAATATTTACTTAGAAACATCCATTTAGTGGCCTAATCTTGAGGTAGCCAATGGCCAAGAGGGAGGAATATGCTAGAGGACTTCAAAATACTCTGGGATTTAAAACACTAATAATGAACATTAGATCAGAGTGGATTAATTTAAGATAAGAATCACAAATTGCCTTATGTATATTTTGCAGAGGTATTGTCTGCATTGAAACACATATAAACACAGTTAGAGAATTTGAACACGTGTTTTTGAAAATGTATTATTGAACAGGCAAATATCTTGGCTAATGGCACAGGGCTCCAAGGCACATTGGGAAATAGGCCAGTAAAGTGAACAACGTTCCTTATAACAATACACTTATAGAAGCTTAACTCTTATTAGCATGAGTATCAGACAGCTCAGTGAACAAAACATTAATTGAATGAGGAAAAGCTAGTGATTCCAGATAGTTAATAAATTGACCGAGTATACTATCAGATAAGAGTTAGGCAATGTAGCCATGGGAAACCGCTAGAACCTGTTACTCCCACGCCTTCAGAGAATATCTGTAATTGGCCAAGGTATATGACACTTACTAATAATGATTGACATGTATTAATGATGATTGGTTCATTTTCAACTGGGGTGAGTCAGTGAGCATGTTAAAATGACTTCTGGAAATTCTATAACTGTATTGCCAATGTGATGTAACTTCAAAGAATTGGATTGCCCAGCCCTTCTGTCCCAGCATACATTGTTCAGTAAAGATACATCTTTTACCAGGATGCTGTAGTCACAAGTCTTTGTATTAGCTAAAGTTAAGCTCAGTACTTAGCCTCTGCAAAAACCCTACACCACATTAATCCTCTCTCTGTTACCCCATCAAAAGAAAATCAAGCAAATTAGTTAAGCATGATTTATTCATAACAAATCTGTGTTGGCTTTCTTTAAATGACCTGCACTTTCATAGATGACCGTTGATTTTGCCCCAGATTATCATTTCCACAGCTTCTCCACCACCAAGGTTAAACTAACTGCTTGTAATCTCTGAGCTAATCTTTGCAGAATAAAACTGGAAAGCAGCCATATGGCATCTGTTTTGCCCCCACAGTTCAGCAGCTAGATTTGAATAAGATCTGGACCTGTTTGCCATCCTAACAAGAAATTGAACAAAAGTCAAACTCTATCCATCTGCATTGCAGCATCATTAATACTTTCATGCAGAATTTTCTCTATTTGCCAGTTCCAGTCAAACCTTACAGGTTTTAAAAGAACAACTTTAGTAAAAAGAGTAAAGCGGGGAAGTCTACACAAAGCCATTTACCAGAGTGAATTTATAAGGCATTCGAGACAATTCTATTTCCACTCAGCCACAGTTCCCAATTATGAACTGAATTTACATTGATTGTTTTATTTATAGCAAGCTGTGATCAGTTGACAAGCAAACAAATGACACCTGCCACTCAGTCTTCGAACAATATGTTCTTCTTTGCCAGTTGGGAATCTCAGCTTTGTTCCTGGCTTTTGTCAAAAGGATATCATGAATAATACTACGAGGATATCAAAAGAGATTTCGGAACAATGGGTACCACGGATAAGCCCACCATGTGTACTTGAGCAACCAGAGTCAATGGTTTCTGATTCGTTAATTCTTTTCATTCCCCTTGGTGGTTGCACTTCTGAATCAATTCTGAAGCTTTGTCAGTTGTGATCCAAATCCAAATTTATTCACTGACTTGAAACTACAGCAATGTGCCCCACATGTATTTTTTCATTCAAACCTTAGGGGACTATTCATCTTTGATTTATAATATGACTGCTGCCGGTATTATGCTAAAACCAATAGTGCATAAACTTTTTAAGCAATAATATTCTCAATACTAATAACTACTGTGCCGTGAATATCACATTAATAACTCTTTCCATAGACAAGAGTGTGGGGGAAATTTTCCACTACTAGTTTTGTTGGGTGAGACTGGCAATGTGAGTGGTAAATTCGGCAGAAGGCCCAATCATATTTCATGCTGACATAAAGGCAAATTACAATTATCCCATAAGCCTCTCATCCCCACAAGTGAAAAAACAGAGATCCTGACATTCAAAGTTAGGAACTCCATTGCAATAAATTTTCATCTATATATCTGGTCCCTATACATGATAATTCCCTCCTCTACATAATCCAGGATTCCCAACTGTGCTCTTGACAAACAGAACCTGCCAGAACTGTTCAGTAGAGTGCATTACTCAAGGGGAAGAAGGCCAGGCCTGAGGACGGCACAGTGGCACAGTGGTTAACACTGCTGCCTCGCAGCACCAGGCAGCTGGGTTCAATTCCCGGCTTGGGTCACTCCCTGCATGGAGTTTGTATGTTCTCCCCATGTCTGCATGGGTTTCCTCCAGGTACTCCAGTTTCCTCCCATAGTCCCATAGCTGGTTAGGTGCATTGGTCATGCTAAATTCTCCTCAGTGTACCTGAATAGGCACTGGAATGTGGTGACTAGGGGATTTTCACAATAACTTTATTGCAGTGTTAATGTAAGCATACCTATGACTAATAAATAAACTTAAAAAAAACTTAATAATTACTAATTGAAAGCACAGCTGTGGTCACATATTTACTATGGGGCTAGCATTTCCTTGGCCTTTCACCAACCATGCTGCATGCACTTATATAGCACTGCGCAGAAGTACTAGACTAGGCGTGAGCACACACAGAACAAGGAAAGGACACAGAAGGCACAAAGGAAGGCAGAAGGGTGATAGTTCATTTTTGTTTGTCCAAGTGATATGTGTTAGATAAAGATGTTATGGGAAGTCATTGGTGATGACTTTTAAAGTTTACGTTTATTTATTAGTCACAAGTAAGGCTTACATTGACACTGCAATTAAGTTACTGTGAAATTCCCCTAGTCACCACAGTCTGGCGCCTGTTTGGGTCAATGCATCTAATCACACGTCTTTCAGCATGTGGGAGGAACACCAGGAGAAAACCCATGCAGACACGGGGAGAATGTGCAAACTCCACAAAGACAGTGACCCAAGCCAAGAATTGAACCCGGGTCCCTGACGCTGTGAAGCAGCAGTGCTAACCACTGTGCTATCATGCTGCCCACATTTTACTACAGTATGCTGGCCTCAGGGGCAATAGTGATAAAGGAGTGTTCTCTTAAGGGAAGCAGCATCTGAATAGGCAATATAGACAGTCATTATTCTAGTCATAGAGTCATAGGGTGGGATTTTCTGGCCACACTCACCCCAAACCTGGAAAATCCAACCCAAGCTCAACGGACCTTTGCATGGACCTTGTCCCACTCGCTACAATTCCCATGGTGGGCAGGGCAGGAAAATTCTTCCCATAGAGGTTTACAGTCTAGAAAGAGATCCTTTGGCTCCATGTGTCTGTGCCGGCCATCAAATACCGATCTATTCTAATCCTATTTTCCAGCACTTGGTCCGTTGCCATGCATGCTATGGTATTTCAAGTGCTCATCTAAATGTATCTTAAATGTTGTGAGTGCTCCCATTTCCATCACCCTCTCAGGCAGGGAGTTCCAGATTCCCACCACCCTCTGGGTGAAAAAGTTTTCCCTAAAATTATATTTCCTGCCCCTTACCTTAAATGTATGTCTCCTGGTTATTGACCCCTCTACTAAGGAAAAGGTTCTTCCTACCTACTCTAGCTGTGATCCTCATCATTTTGTACACCTGAGTCAGGCCCCTCCTCAGCCTTCCATGCTCAAAGGAGAAAAACCCCAGCCTGACCAGCCTCTCTTCATAGCAACCCAGGCAAAATCCTGGTGAATATCATCTGCACCTTTCTTGTACAATCACACCTTCCTATAGTGTGGTGACCAGAGTTGCACACAGTACTCCAGCTGTGGTCGAACAAGTGTTTTATTGACTCTACCATAACCTCCCTGCTTGTATATTCTATGCCTCAACTAATAAAGGCAAGTATCCCATATGCCTTCTTAATCACCTTCTCTATCTGTTAATTGCCTATAGACATGCACCCTGAGGACCCTCTTGTCCTTTGTACTTCCTAGCATCCTACTGTTCCATTCTGTATGCCCTTGCCTTGGAAATCCTCCCTAGATTCATCATCTCACTGTTTTCACAGTTAATTTCCATTTGCCATTGTTTTGCTTATCTGACCAATCTGTCATCCTGTAATCTAAAGTTTTCCTCCACGCTATTTACCACACACCAGTTTTTGTGTATCTGTGAACTTACTGATCATACCCCCACATTCACAATTAGATCATTAATGTACAGTACAAACAGCAAGAAAGCCAACATTGATCCCTTTCAGGGAGAAAACTGACTGGCGATGGTTTTACCCTGAGGATTGACACACCACAGGCAAGGAGCAAGGTTGAGAAGGCAGGCCTTCATGAATAACCTCAGCCAGTGTGGGAATTGAATCAGCGCAGTTGACATCCCTCTACATCACCAACCAGCTATCAAACCAAATGGGATAAACGGATCTCCAACCAATCCCTGTGGTATACCACTGGAACAGACTTCCTGTCACAAAAATAACCTTTGACCTTTACCCTCTGTCTCCTGCCACTAAGCCAATTTGGTATCCAATTTGCCAAATTGCTCTGGACCCCATGGGCTCTTACCTTCTTGATCAGTGTCCCATACAGGACCTTGTCAAAAGCCTTACTGAGGTACAAGTAGACTACATCAACTGCACTGCCCTTATCAACACACCTGGGCACCTCCTCTAAAAATTCAATCAAATTTGTCCCAAAATCTGTGTAGAACCCCACAATCCCAACTGCATCATTCATGACTCCTCTGCTTCCTCCTCCTCCTGCTAAGGTGGTCTATAGTTTCCTGGTACCAATGACTGCCCTCATGATGATAATATTTTCGAAGATACAGCAGACTATTACAAATTTGGAGCCGTACTCTGGCGTGTACTGAGGGGCTCCTCTTGAGGGCGTCCTCAGAAAGTGAATGCAATGCTTTTTCAGGCCTATGCTCTGCTGCATGATGATTCTACTGGCTGTATGGCTTTCACTATGTTACTGCTGTTCCTCCGTAGTCAGGCATTGGAGAGACATCAACAGCCAGTGTTGAGGGGATATCCTATGCATCCTAGCGACTGCACTTTGGTTGGTCTTGGAAGGCTGAAGATGCTGAGAACAGCCTTAGAATGAAGGCATTGTGGATAATGGGTATTCGCCAGTAGTTTGGTTTTTGAATGGTTGAATACGAACTACACATTGATAGAACAGTAGCTCTTACAGTTCCTGTATCTCTCTCCATTGTTATGGAGGCTGCCTGCACCATTGGGAATCCCACTGTCCTCTTGCTCTCTGTTAAGAGGAAACACAATGTAATTACGTTGCTTAGCACATTGGGCCTCCATGACCTCCCAAATGCAGTGACAGTGTCCTGGGAAATGTTCAATATATCACCCACTCCTGTCTGGGATGGGGTTTTATCAAAGTTTAATGTGATTGACCTTTACATCCACTGGCAGCACCTTGTTAGTCCTCCCTAGATGTATCACCTTACAGCCTGACCCTGGTGTGAGGGTGGAGGTCCTCTTGAACGAGGTGGCACTGTTCTGTTATCACACCTTTGTTGAATCTGAGCCATCTCAGGTATTATTCCTGGGTGGGTTGAGATTCAGGAAGTGCTCCCTGAAATTTGTGTTGGGTAGGCCCTTCTGTGGATAATGCTTCTCTTCACACTTTTCAGAGCTTTCCCCCTCTGCTCCAATTCTCAGGCATGTTGCAGACCCAGAGACACTGCAACAATCAAGAGTCCAGGAGTAGTACGTTCCTGTTAGTGGAAAGGCTGGCAAGTTTAGGGATTCCTGGCTGACAAGGGATATTGAGGCTCAGGTCAGGAAAAAAAAGGAAGCATACATTGAGCTTAGACAATTGGGGACAAGTGAATCCCTCGATGACTATAAAAAGTGTGAGTACACTTAAGAGGGAAATCAGGAGGGCAAAAAGAGGTTAAAGGAAATCCCAAGAGGTTCTATAGCTATATTAAGAGTAAAAGGGTGTTAGAGAGAAAATATGTCCCCTTAAAGACCAGCATGGCTGTCTGTGTGGAGCCACAGGAGATGGGTGAGATCTTTAATGAACATTTCTCAGTGTTTAGTGCAGAAACTGTCATGGGTGCAAACAAAATAAGGGAAACAAGTGGTGATGCCTTGAATCACATTCTTATCATTGGTGCAGAAGTACCTGCAGCCTCAAGGCGCATTAAGGTGGATAAATCCCCTGGACCTAATCAAGTGCTTCCTCATATCTTGTGGGAGGCTAGGAAGAAATTACAGAGGCCCTTGTAGAGATATTCGCTTCATCTCTTTCCATTAGTGAAGTTCAGGAGCACTGGAGAGTAGCTAATGTTGTTCCATTGTTTAAGAAGGGTGGCAAAGACTGATGTCAGTGAGCCTGACATCAGTGGAGGGTAAGTTACTGAAGGGGATTCTGAGGGATAGGATCAACCAACATTGGGATAGTCAAGGTCTGATTAGGGATAGTCAGCATGACTTTGTGCATGGGAAGTCATGTCTGACAAATCTTTTAGAGCTTTTAGAAGAGGCAACAAAGAGGATGGATGAGGGTAGGGCAGTAGAAGTTGTCTACATGGAGTTTAGTTAGGCCTTTGACACGGTCCCACATGGCAGACTAGTCTGGAATGTTAGGTCACGTGGGATCCAGGGAGACTGAGCAAATTAGATTCAATATTACCTTGATGGCAGGAAGCAGAGGGTGATGGTCGAAGGTTGTTTCTCAGACTGGAGGCCTATGACTAGTGATGTGCCTCAGTGTTATGGCCCTTGTTATTCATTATTTACATAAATGTTTTGGATGTGAATGTGCAAGGCATAGTTAGTAAGTTTGCAGATGATACTAAATTAGGATTTAGTATCATTGATAGTGAAGAAGGTTATCAAAAATTATAGGGATTTTACCTGCAAGTGGGATACCTGGTCTTTTGAATAACACTGAATGATGAACACAGGCATCACTGTAACTGTGGGATTGACATTATGAGATATTGCATCAGATCAGCCAAAGTGGCTGATTAACATCACCATGTGACCTCTGCTGTCACTTCTGAAACACAGATGGACTAAGGCCCTTCCCAAGCCGGGATGTGATCGAGGCTACATTGGAAATGACCAACTGTATATAATGGGTCATTTCCTTTCTAGAGTTCAGACAATTCAATGAGCATCTTCAAGGGTGCATTGTGTATTGCATCAATTTTGTTCAGAACATTGGGGTTGATATTGAGCCCACATTCTGTCTGCAGGATTGGTGGCACATGCTCAAAATCCAGAAAGTACGATTCGCGCTGGTGAGTTTTTGAGTTCCGATCTTACCGACCTCTCATTAGTGGAGTGGTATGAAACACACCATGGGACTGTAGAAAGCTTGTGTTAATACATTAGCATGTCATTAGTCAGCAGTCTCTCCAGGACTTCACCCCTCACCAGATATTCAGTGGATTCCAGCAATAGCTCTGCATAAGTGGCCTAATTCTTGGCGCCTTCACCTCCAAGGAGGATTCTGAGGTGAGTGCTCAGGCAGCCAACATTGTCTCAGGGGAGCACTCGGGGAACATGGATAAGTTCAACGAGGGGCTGGGGATGGGGTCCCAGGGTCAGCATTTAGTGGAGAAGATCAGGATGGTCACTTGCAGACCTTACCTGCATGTTGGACCACTCTTGCTTTCAAGGTAAAGTATACAGGCAGCACTTCCTGTGTCCTCCATCCTATGTTCATGTCTACATGGAGTCTGGTGTTGACCATATTGGAAGACTGTCTTCTGGACCGAGGGTTGACGGTACCCTGTTTCTGCTCCATTCCATCCACCATCCTGGTGACAGCCCCCTCCAAAAAGGGTGGGACTGCCTTCCTGCCTGCTATTCTCTGCAGTCATTGTGCTTCAATTGTCAGTTTCACGGGAGCTTTCTTTTAACACCAGAAGGTTAGCATCTGGTATCTGCATCCTTTAAAGTGGTTTCAATGACAAGTTTGAACTACTTCTGCACTACAAAATAGCTTTGTTTGTTTTTCTTTCCCTTCACAGTTGAATGCATCTTGAGTTTTCACATGTTCCCCTCAATGGGCAAGGAGGGTCCTAATGAAAAGTTTCCCACTCAATGCCTCTGAATTTATGTCTTGATGATGTTTCAATAATGGAACCCATTCCCTCTCACCCTTGGATGACACTATCAATTGCTCATCCTCTGAGGTATATTTCTACACAGGTTGGTATCAAATTTCCTTTAACATAACCTGTGAACCACCCTTGTGTGAGCTTCATAATATAGGTTTACCAAGAGCTCCATGATACTTCCACTGTGATGGCAACGATGGCACCATGCTGGGAAACTTTACTGCTTGTGACGCTAACATCATAGTTTGTGCCCCTAATGTTACACAGTTGATCTTGTTACCAAACCCTCTCAATGGAACAGATTGGATATCCATGGTTACCTGCATAGTGACATGGATCATGCTACCTTGGCAATGCTATCCCTCAGGTTTATCACTCTCCTTTGCTCCCTCTCCCTCCTCCTGTAAGGAGAAAGAGGATGATCACAGAGACCCAGTACTTCTTCTCAATCCTGCTTCCATGGTATGGTGCAGCCAAATTGCCCAGGGAAAGGATTAATATGGTCTTTGTTCTGGAAAAAGTAGTCATAATACCTTTTTGGCATTGATTAAGATGAATGATAAAGTGGTAGCTATCCGCACAGAAGCTCTGTGGAGGGGTGGGGGAGTGGGGTTGGGATGGGGGGGGGGGGGGGTCGGGGGGGGGGACAAATGATCGATAATGCTTCAGAAGCCGTTAAGCTTCTCCCTATTATATCGGTTTCCCCTCACATTGATACCTGAGTTGCTGCTTATATAAAATCCGGCCCAGTATGCATGCTAGCTAAGTTGGAGCTTTCCTTTTGTTGAAGTCCTGGGCCATCAAAGAAAGATGGAATCGATTTGATGATATACGTATTTGTTTCCGTAAAGTGTCAGGGAGAATCAAACGGGAGACTGTGGGAAGCTATTGTTTTATTTTCCTTTTATTTAACTCTTTTATTTATCATTTTTGTACATTTTCTATGGTATATTCTATTAATAATTTCACATGGGGTAAACCCTGCCGAAAGCTTAACTTTTGTTGAATTAATGTTACAATATTACATGTGTTGCTCTGCTAGTCATGTACTCAGTGTGGGATTTAGCTAACCTTGCCTAAAGACCACTACCTTGTACACAATGCATGATCAGAGGTCTGGACTAATCAGCGTTGACCATTTTATGTGATGTATTTAGACCATTAGACCATCAACTACAGGAGCAGAATTAGGCCATTCGGCCCATCAAGTCTGCTCTGCCATTCAATCAAGGCTGATACGATTCTCATCCCCATTTTCCTGCCTCTTCCCCCTAACCTTTGATCCCCCTATAGATCAATAATCTATGTATCTCTGATTTCAAAACAGTCAATGACGTAGCTTCCACAGCCCTTTGTGGCAAAGAGTTCCACAGATTCACCATGTTCTGCCTGAAGAAATTCTTCTCATCTCAGTTTTAAAGGAGCATCCCTTCACACTGAGATTGTGCCCTCAAATTCTAGTCCCTTCACTAGTGGAAACATCCTCTCCATGTCCACTCTATCTAGGCCTCTCAGTATTCTGTGAGTCTCAATTAGGTTTCCCCCTCATCCTTCCTAACACTATAGAGTATGGACCCAAACTCCTCAACCACTCCTCATATGGCAAACCCTTGACCAATGAATGTAAATGGGTGTCTCTGGAGTAATGAATAATAATTCTGTGTAAGAACAATAGAAGGGAGAGGGAGAGGGAGAGGGAAATCAAGAATGAGAAACTGGTGTACATCTTGAATGAACTCCTAATAAATTAGTCCAAGACCTATGAGTTGTCAGTGAATTCTTGAATCAAACACCTGCCATGTGGCACAGTGATTAGTACTGCTGCCTCACAGCGCCAGGAACCAAGGTTCAGTTCCCTGCTTGGGTCACTGTCTGTGCGGAGTCTGCACATTCTCCCCATGTCTACGTGGGTTTCCTCTGGGTGCTCCGGTTTCCTTGCACAGTCCAAAAGACTGGTTAGGTGCATTAGCCATGCTAAATTCTCCCTCAGTGTGTCTGAACATGCACAAGAGCACAGCGACTAGAGGATTTTCACAGTAACTTAGCTGCAGTGTTAATGTAAGTCTACTTGTGATACTAATAAAAAAACTTTAAAAACAGATTCAACAATTTGTGCACATATATTCCAAGGTCTGTCTATTCCTGTATATTTCTAATTGTTTCTTCTCATTTTTCCTGCAAAATGTATCTCTTTATATTTCTCTGCATTAAATCTTCAGCTAGCTTGCCTGTGTCCTCTTGAAGTCAGTCACTATTCTCCTCACAGTTAACAATACTTGCAACTTTTGTGCAATGTAGAAATTTTGAAATTGTGCTCTGCAACCCAAAATTGAAGTAATTAATAACTCATAAAAAGCAGTGACCCTAGTACCAATAGCGTGAGAATGGCAATATAAACCTCCTTCAGTCTGAACAACTACTGCTTACCGCTTTTTTATATTTCCTGCCTCTCAGCCAACTTTGTATCCATGCTGCCACCATCCCTTTTATTCATGAAATTGAGTTAGAAGTAGGGATACCTTACTACAGTTATACTTGAGGTGTGCTGAAAGTTCCAGGGTCGGAAAGCACCAGAGTTTTAATTCCATATTCAAAGGACTAATTCACAGAAGGTCTTGCAAAGCTGTAAATTCCAGAATCACATGAACATGCTTGCTTTCTGTGCTAAGCCTAGAACAGGGTGTATACAGCTGGAGTATTGTGTGCAGTTTTGGTCTCCCTACCGAAGAAAGAATATACTTGCCATAGAGTGAGCACAGCGGAGGTTCACTGGGCTGATACCAGGGTTGGCGAGAACTTCCTGTGAAGAGAGATTCGTTCAACTAGGCCTGTATTCACTACAGTTTAGAAAGATGAGAGGAGATCTCATTGAAAGGTACAAAATTCTAACATGGCTGGGAAGAGTAGATGCAAGGAGGATGTTTTCTCTGTTTGGGGAATTTAGAACCGGGGACACAGTCTCGGGAAAAATGTCTTCACTCAAAGGGTAGTGAACCTATTGAGATGTTCCTGTATTTTTAAGAAATGTATTTGATCATGTTCTTTGAGTTTTTTTCTAAGCAGGCTTGCTTATTTTTGTTTTAATGCCACCCTGTCTGAGTCAGTTCCCTCAAATTGTTACTCAAGCAATACAATGGGCATCTTATTTATTTCTAATCTGGTCCTAATGCAGTGTCCTGGAGTTTTATGATTTCTTTGGATTTGTTGGTTAAAGAATGATTGATAGGTCAAGTGCCTTTAGACATTTTATTTTCCATACGAGGACCCCAGAGATTTTACTTTCACTTTGAGAGAAGCCATTTGGACTGCAGCGGGAAGGACTTGTTTTTTTGTCTCTCTCCCTAATGCTGGAAAGTCTGCTGTCTATAGCTGGTTACCTAGAAGCTAGAGGCAAGTAGTGTCTCTGTCTCTTGCGGTGTGCTGGAAGTTCCTGGGCTGAAAAGCCCCAGCATTTCAATTCTATATCCAAAGGACTAATTCATAGCAGGGCTTGTAAAGCTGTAAATTCCAGAATCGCATGAGCATACTTTCTTTCTGTGCTAAGCCTAGAATGGGGTGTATATTTGCGAGGGCTGTTTGGTTTGGGAAAGTATGTTTAGCTGTTAAGGTTTTTTGTAATTGGTGAAAGTTGTGCTCATTTTTGTAATATGTGATAACTGTGTCCTTAAATAAAATTTTGTTTGGGAAAAGCTCCTTAATAGGTCACTTGAAGCATACCTGGAGTGAAACATCTTATGCTTATCCATGCAGAAATTCAAAGTGCAAAACCTATGGTCTAGACTGACTTCATAAAACACCTTGGAATTTCTGACCTAGATTATAATATGAAATTCTCTACCAGAGAATGCTGTGGAGGCCAAGTCACTCAATGTAATCAAGAAAGAGATAGACTTTTTTTTTAGAGTTTAATAGCAGCAATGGGTATGGGGAGAAAAAGGAATGGAGCATTGAGATTCATGATCAGTCACGATCATATTGAGTGGCAGAGCAGGTTTGAAGGATCAAATGGCCTACTCCTCTAGTTTCCATGTTTCTGTGTTTCAAATTTGCTGGCAAGCCTATTACGTGACACTTTATCAAAGACCTTTAAGAACTCCATGTGTAGCACATGTAGGGGAGTCTAAAACTAGAGGGCATAGGTTTAAGGTGAGAGGGGAGAGATACAAATGTGTCCAGAGGGGCAATTTTTTCACCCAGAGGATGGTGAGTGTCTGGAACAAGCTGCCAGAGGTAGTAGTAGAGGTGGGTACAATTTTGTCTTTTGAAAAGCATTTAGCTAGTTACATGGTACGGTGGGTATAGAGAGATATGGGCCAAATGCAGGCAATTGGGATTAGCTTAGGGGTTTTAAAAAAGAAAGGGCAGCATTGACAAGTTGGGCCGAAGGGCCTGTTTCCATATTGTGAACTTCTATGACTCTAACCTCTATGACATTAACCGTATGTTCTTTAACAACACTTTCCATTACCTCATCAGGAACACTATTCTTAATCATACATTTCTAGCTTGTATGCACAATTGAAAGAGAGATAGAGAGAGAAAGATCAGGAGACAATAGGGCAAAGGAGGAAATGATGACTGCTGAAAGACAACGGACAGCAGACAGGTTTCTCTGAACCTCTTCCATTGCATGTATATCCCTCCTCTACTCTTATGTAGCCAAGGTGCAGTTTGATCAATGCCCTGTATGATGGTAGCAAGACTTCCTTGCTTACATACTCATTTCCCTTGCAATAAAGGCCAACATTCCATTTGCTTTCCTAATTACGTGCTGCAACTTTATGCTAACTTTTTGTGTCCATGATGATATTCAGGGTTTTATTTTGCTACCAAAGAAACCATAGGGTACTTGTGGAATTCCTCAGGCTGCATAATATTTCCATCGAAAAAATATCCCTCTAGATTGATGACTAGCTGGAGACAGTGCAAAAGGACTTAAAGGTTGGATAGAGATTATGGAACATCACAATGTTTTTTTTAAAAAGAGGATTTATCTTTCAGTAGAAACATCAAAAGACTAGAGGGAGTGACTTGATGCAGAACAAGATCTGTCATTTTCAGCACTGCTCAGATTTGTACTTTCACAGATGTTATGTTCTGCAGACATACAAAGAGTATTGATTTCTGCCCCAATCTAACTAATAGCATGACACTTGAAATCACAGGCTCATTCCCTTTCAGAATATATTTACTTCAACTGAATGCTAAAACAGAAGACACTGACATGAAGCTAGATTATTCACTCGAAGTTTGGTTCAGTTATTAAATGGCTCATGATAAGAAATTATATTTATAACTGGAACCGAATCATCCCTTGTAAACCTGAGTTCTGAGTTCAGTTTGCATGTTCTTGTTTATGACATGGTGGTGCACTTATCAAAATTTAGTAACCTTTTTTGTAATTTAGATTTTTAAAAACACAAATTGGTGGGATTATCTGGATCTGGGGTAGGGGAGGAGGGGTGGGGATGGGAAAATTTTGATCTCTTTCCAAAATTTCTCTATCTGCCCAAGGGAATGCCCACTGCTGACAGGTCTGGATAATCCTACAAATAGAGTATAAATGAGTGAGATTGAATGAACGCACATCGATAGTGGAAATATATGGTGGAATTTTCTTGAAAAAAGCAGAGTGGGCAGGAAAAGCAGCAAGGACACCACTAGGCCAGCAGGTTTATCCTAACGTCTTGTTAGGGACTAAGTAAAACAAATTCCAAGGAGCTGATCCCACGACACTAGCACCTTATGTTCTAAAAAAATTGAGACATCTTTTTAAAAGAGGCCCCGATACAAAAGCTTAAAAAGAGAACTCCCTACACTCGAACATCAGCTCGCCCCTCCTTCTAACCCCGAACATCCCATGACACCTCACAGAATCTCCCCCATACCTTCATGGAACAACCTCCCCGCCCATGGCCCCCGCCACTCCCTCCCATAGAACACCCATCTACACAGCCCTGTCCCCCACAAAGGAATGCTGCCCTTGGTACTGCCCAGACACTATCCTCTGGCACCAGAAGCACATTCAGACCTGATGACGATATTTAAATATACTCAAATGGCAATCCCAGTGTTCAACGTCAAGATTCCTGTTACGTCACTGGTGGGTGATGAGGTTAATCAGGGAATGCCACCAACATATACCACGTTTTGGATCTCCTGCTGGAATTCCCACTCTCGCCACTGATCCTGAACCTTGAAAGTGGGAGCACAAAATCCCCCCAAAGTATTTACTCTGCTCAAGCCCATATATATGTGTGTATATATATTTGTATATATATATGTAGAACCTTCATTGAAACATTTCTCTGGCTCAGTGCCTCAGTTTAAAATTCATCTGCATTTTTATGGATGGTGCAGCAAGTAAATACATTCAGACAAAAATTGAGATGTTGGCTGCTGGTTCTCCCAAAAAGAATTTAAGTTCCCGATGTGATGGAAAATGCGAGTAAATCCCATTGTTTTTTCAGTATGATTTCCAGAATGAATCTCTGACAATTTGTGCATCACAGAGTGCCCTAGCGTCCTTCACTCTGGAAATCTGGGGCTGGGGCCCATTCCCGCCCAAGAGGCCAGCAGCATATTGCTGAGTGGGCCACTGTGCCAATCTATCAGCAAACAGAGATGGCCGCACTCACTTCAACAAAAATGAATGCTGTCAAAGGCAGCCTTTCAGAAGGGCTATTTACTCCTTCCCCCTTTACTTCTGCTTTCCCCTTAACTCTCCCCATGAGATGCTATCTCAATTGTGCCGACTGTCATGACTTTAACTGTTCCAACAAGACTATGTTTATGTTTTCCCTTTTCTTTGTCCATCTGCAGCATGTTTCTCTCATCATTTAAAGAACGGGTTGAGTGAGGATGAAGCAAACAAGCAAATAAAATTGAACAGCTACATGTTAGAGAAAATAATGGATCTGAACTGGAAGACAAATTGGTCCAAAATGAATCAGCATAACGGGCATGTATTTTCCTTCTGTTTCTCCTGGAATAAAGTTATTATTGCTCGCCTTTATCAAACCTTCATTGTGCACTTAGTTTTTTAATGTTGAGTTTTAATTTTGTGTGGTTGGCATTTTTCTCAATAAAATTTGCACTTTTTTTATACATACTTTTATTCTGAGTGTTTTGTTCAGCTTCTTCTTCTTTGGCAGTTCATCAGGGTTGAGGATGACTTGCTTCCACTCCAAGGATGTGGGTTCTGCAGTGACTGAATAAGCCAATTCTGAAGCTGCAGGCTCTGCCACAGGTTTGGTAGGTGGTGTTTGATGAGGTGTTTGGATGGGACGCTCTGGATTCTGCGCTTGCTTTCAGTTGTTTACACTTGGCCTCCATGTGCTCCACCTGCTGATATTTGAGACGATTGGTGCTTTTGCAGATGCTTCTTCTCCAGTTTGTGCATTCCAAGGCAAGAGTTTCTCAGGTGTCAATGGGGATGTTGCATTAATTTAGGCAGGCTCCTGATGCATACAGAAAGATGGGAACCATGGCTGTTCTATAGACCATGAGCTTGGTGCTGGATTTGAGGTGTCGGTCTTTGTTCCTCAGATGTCTGAAGGCTGCACTGGTGCATTGGAGGCGATGCTGGATTTCATGATTGATGTCTGTCTGCACTGAGAGGAGGCTCCCGGGGTATGGGAAATTATCCCCACTGTCCGGGGTTCACCGTGGATCTTGATGCTCGAGGACAGTTTTGTGTGGCAGGAGCAGGCTGGTAAAAAACTTTTATTTTTCAGAAGTTCAGTCTGAGGCCCATTCTCTCATTTGCCTCAGTGATTGCGTTGAGGGTGGTTTTAGCTCAGCTTCTGATTGTACGTATACACAGACATCGTGTGAGTACTGCAGCTTGATAACAGAACTTGGCGTGGTCTTGGTTCTGACCTGGAGGTATCAGAAGTTGGACAGTTTCCCATTTATCTGATTGGTTAGCTCCACTCCAGTGGGGAGCTTCAAGGTGATGGGATTGAGTGTTGCTGTGAGGAAGATGGCGAAGAGCCTTGGTCCAATGTCGCAACTTTGCTTAACCCCAGTTAGCACTCGCATTGGCTCTGTGATTGTTCCATTGGTGGGATCACAGCTTGCATGTCATCACAGAGCAGGTGGAGAATGGTGAAGAATTTCAGTGGGCAGCCGAATTTGAGGAGGATGTTCCACAATCTGTCACAGCTGACAGAGTTGAAGGCCTTTGCGAAGGCCATGTATAGAGGGTCGATGCTGCTCCCTTCACTTTTCCTGGGCTTGTCGCAAGGTTATGGTCAATGTGCCTCTTGCTGGGTGGTGGAAGTTGCACTGAGACTCAGGGAGGAACTGTTCAGCCACTGGGAGGAAACATTGAGGAGGATTCTCGCGGTGACCTTTCCCATGGCGGAGAATCGGCAAATCCCTGTGTAATTTCTGCAGTTGGACCTATCTCCTTTCTTAAAGATGGTCACAGTTAAGGTGTTTCTGAGATCTCCCAGCATGCTGTCTTCCTTCCTTCTATGATGAGTTTGTGGATTCCTGTCAAGAGTTCCTCTCCGCTGGATTTTGATACTTCAGTGGGGATTCCATCTGCGCCAAAGGGCTTTTCTTTTACAGCTGGCTTTTTCGACCTCATGGTGAGCTGCAGTTGTGCTGGGATGGTGGTGGGTAGTGTGTTGCAGGAAGGTGTTGCAAGCACTTGCATCAAAGGCTGCATCTTGTTTGAGGAGGTCCTCAAGGTACTCTTTCCAGTGAGCATCGACTGTCTCTGTCATTAATGAATGCCTCTCCATTTTTGGCCCTCAGTGTAGTGGGTCCCTGGGTAGTCAGGCCATAGATGGTATTAATTGTGTTGAAGAAGCTGCATGTCATGGTTGTTGGCAAGTTTCTGATTCTCCTGTGTCCTTTACACCCACACTTGTTCTTTAGGCAATGGAATCTTTGCTGTGCTTTGGCCTTCTGTTATCTATAGGCTTGTATCCTCTCACTTGGGTTTTGGTGGGGCTGACAGTTGCAGTCTAAGAGATCCTGGATCTCTTAATCACTCTCCTCAAATCAGTTTTGGTATTTACTGGTCAAGAGCCTGAGCGTCTACTTGCAAGTGCCGAACTATGGTGGACCAAGTGCTGTGACCTCACTTCATTACACTCTGCAGCTCTGGCTCATTGGTCACCACAGTAAGAAGCCTCACAACACCAGGTTAAAGTCCAACCAGTTTATTTGATAGTAAACCCACAAGCTTTCAGAAACACTGTTCCTTCATCAGGTGAGTGGAAAGTTCTGATCAGAGGAGAGCATATAAAGGCACACTCAGTTTACAGAATACTGATTAGAATGCGAGTCTTTACAGCTAATCAAGTCTTAAAGGTGCAGACAATGTGAGTGGAGATAGCATTAAGCATAGGTTAAAGAGATGTGTATTGTCTCCAGACAGAACAGTAAGTGAGATGTTGCAAGTTCAGGCAATTCATGTCAGGAGACACATCTCTTTAACCTATGCTTAATGCTATCTCCATTCACATTGTCTGCAGCTTTAAGACTTCAACAGCAGATTAGCTGTACAGACTCACATTCTAATCAGTATTCTGTAAATTGTGTGTGACTTTATATGCCCTTCTCTGATCAGAACTTTCCACTCACCTGATGAAGGAACAGCATTCTGAAAGCTTGTGGGTTTACTATCAAATAAACTTATTGGACTTTAACCTGGCATTATGAGACTTCTTACTGTGTTTACCCCAGTCCAACGCTGGCATCTTCACAACATTGGTCACTGCCAGGTTCGCTGTGAGGCAATGGACAAATAGATCTTTCTTCACAAGGTATTTGAATCCAGCCAAATTGAACTCCTGCGGCAGAGTTTTCTCTGCTTCTGCCAGTTTGGAGGAGGGAGATGGAGATGGTAGAGGAGATTAGTCGGTGGTCAGTCCAGGGGTCATTGGCCTCAGTCGTGGTGAGTCGGATATCTTTGCAGTATCTCAGTCAGGCAATGGTATAGGCTATTAGTACTTGAGCAGGGTGTTGTCATGAAGTCTACTGTTTGTTTCTCTGGTGCTTGTAATGACCAGGTCATGTTCTAGAATTTTGTAAGGAGGAGCACTCTCTTGGCATTTGTTTTCTCCACATTTTCCCTGCCTAACCTGCCATTGCAAAGATTGTGTCCTGACTCTAGCATTGAAATCCCTGAGGAGTATCAGCTTGTCTCCCTTTGGGATGCGGGACAACAATTGTTCAAGATTGGAGTCGAATGCCTTTTTTTCCCTTGTGCGTTGCATCTAGGGTTAGTGCATAGGGTCTGATGGCTGTGCTGTGCTGCTCTAGAACAAGGTGAGCTGTGGGGTCATGAGGTGTTTTCTCATTCCACAGGAGGGTTCATTGAGGCGTTCAACCAATTTGTTTTTTTTACAGTAAAGCTAACCCTGTAGAGGCAAGGTTCTTCTTTTGGTTTGTCTTTCCAGAAGAAGGTATATCTTCCATCTTGTTCTTTAAGCTGGTCTCCTGCCAGCCGTGTCTCACTCAGGGCGGTGTTGTCAATGTTGTAGTACTAGAGTTCCCAGGCTATGAAGGCAGTGCAACATTCAGGTCTGTTGCTGTTGGGGTTGACCATAAGCGTCTTGATGTTCCAGGTCCTGACTTCATTTGGATGGGTGAGGTGGAGTTGGGGTGGAAGATGCTTTGTGTGGATTCTTTTAACTCGGGGTGGCTGTTGCACACCAACCACCATATGGGCGCAGTGGAATGAGGTCTTGGTTCAGTGACAGAGAAATCCAACACAACTGGAGATCAGGCTCTGCTGTAGGACTGGGACTAACAAACACACATCATCCACCAATCATCCGGCTGCCTTTCAGTGACTCCAAGTCTGATGTAATTTCCTCTCTCTCTCGCCTTTGTTCAGCCACAAATCCTCAGAATCACACATTAATATTGAACATTTTTATCGTCAAAAATACACACTGGAATGGGAATCATTGACATTATTTGATGCTCAAGTCTGCATCAGCAATAAATATGATGAATAAATCCAGAAGAAATAAATATAAGGACAATATAAAGAACTGTGAATAAACTGGAAAAATAGCCAGTTCAGACCAGTATTACTCTACTTGCTGCTAGCTTACCAATATAACTGGTCTGTCCACCAATATTAACTGTCAATTTTTACTGGAATATTGGATGGAAATCAATTTTTAACTGTTCTACTTCCCCAATTAGAAATGGCTTCAGCTGATATCAGTATATCGGGACTGTCCTTCTGGGCATTTAACTTGCACTAATCTCACTTACCCATCTGCTGCCTCTCAGTGTCAAGGACCCGGGTTCAATTCCTGGCTTGGGCCATTGTCTGTGTGGAGTTTGCACATTCTCCCCGTCTCTGCGTAGGTTTACTCCAGATGCTCTGGTTTACTCCCACGGTCCAAAGGTGTGCAGGTTAGGTGAATTGGCCATGCTAAATTGCTCCTTGGTGTCCCAGGATGTGTAGGTTAGAGGGATTAGTGAGGTAAATATGCAGAGTTGTTGGATAAGGTGGGATTGTTGTCAGTGCAGGCTTGATGTGCCGAATGGCCTCCTTCTGCACTGTAGGTTTTGTATCATTTCTGTGCTGGCTGAGCTGCCTTGGCTCCATGCAAGCCCCTATACATTTTTTTTCACAAAGATTTAAAGGGCAGCACTTTTAAATGTTTTCACAGACCTTCTTGGCACTTTTGACAGGTTGTCTCGAAGATGGTTTTGAAAATCTGTTTGACACTTTCCTTAGTTCATTTCTATAGGTCCTCTTGACAGATGTTTCTGACAGTTCTGACAGTTAATTTTGACAGATTGATTCACAGCACTAATTAGCTTGACAGTCATGATCTAACGCACCTTTTGTGCACATTTATGCCCACTTTTAATAATTCAAAAGGGCACATTACCTCCCCCAAAGGGCGCCTGAACTCCACCAAAGGTGTCTTGGGACCAGATCCAAAGGCGTGCCTTATCTCTCCCTAGGGTGCTCTAGGGTTCGAATGAAACCGCAAAGTTCAGGCTTGCTTTTACCTGGGCTGGTCTCTGTACTTTGGACTTCCCAGTCCAAGGCTACCAAATTCTACCTTCAGTTGAGGCAATTGATGATTTAAATGCCTCAGTAAAATGTACCTGCACAAAATCTTCCCTTCTCCCTTTCCTGCTCCCGCTTAAATCGAAAGTGCCATATTTTGGCAAGCTGTACAATTTTCGGATATTTTTGCCACTTTACCACAAGGAGAAGCTTGCCATCTCAGTGAGAACCTGGACCTATTATTTTGTAGGTTATTGTTTTGTAGGTTATAAAGACCTTCTGTCTTTTCACTAGAAAAGTAAGTTTGTATTCTGTATTCTGCCTATGCTTAACTAGCATATGTTGCAATGTTAATGTTGCATACTCAGTATTACCATGACCCTTCCTGTTGAATCCAAAGTATAAAATAGAAATATTAACATCAATCAAAAAGTTGTGTTGATTGGATACAACATTAGTGTATTGCAGACTGTGCAGCTACTTGTGGAAGAGTGAAAGACAATGCTGGAGATGCCTGAGGAAGTCCTAAGAAGTCCACATCTGCTAGCTTCTATACAAGGGTCTCTGGTCACAAAAACTTGGAGACAATCCATTTGGTGGCATTAATGGTCAATGCCAACCTTCCAGGTCTCCACTGGGTACATGTGCATATTTCCCTGGCAGTGAAATATGCACATGCATCCAGGAGGTGGCAGATGCCCACTTCAGGAGAGTGCACCAATTTGTCAAATACCACCTGAATCCTGAAAGCCAGGTGTCAGAGTCTTGGGTTTTGCACTAATCACAAGTTTTTCACAAGTGCAAGGGGCTATTGACTGCACACATGTAGCCTTTAGAGCTCCCTGGTATTAATTGGTCACATTCATCAATAGAAAGAGTATTCACTCTTTAAAGGTGCAGCTGATATGTGATCACAGAAGACAAATCCTGCATTTTTGTGCTCAGTTCCCAGAGAGATGTCATGACGCCTACATCTGAACAACTCCCAGGTATCACAGGTTTTTGAAGGACCTCGGTGAGTCCATATCAGGCTCCTTGACAACAGGGGATACCCACAGAAAAGCTGGCTGATGATGTCAGTTCAGCATCCCCAGAGTGCTGCTGAGGAGTGCTACAATGCTACACATGACTTAACAAAACCGCAATTGAGCAAATGGTAGCAAGAATAACATTCAAATGTTTGAACTGCTATAGAGGGACACTCCAACACTCCCCACAGTGTGTCCTGGTCATCTTTGCAAGCTGCACTTTTCACAGCCTTGTGCTTTAAAGAGGGGAATGACTTGACTGTAGAAGAGATAAAAGAGCATCATTCTCCTCTGTCAAGGAGAATGATGAAAGTGCTGGTGGTGACAAGGACTTGGATATTGCAGACATACATGTAGAGACCATCACAAGGGAACAATGTGACTGACAAGCCTGTGACAATCTGATAGCTAATAGATTCCAGGTGGAGTGAGCCTCCGATACATTGCTTTCACCATTCAGTTTTCTATCATCTGCGGCTGGCAGGCCCTAACTTCTGTTTAGTAACACACATTGTACTTCACTGTCATGTACCTTGATTTATAACAGCTGAATTAAATGGCACTACTTAACATCTGCCCTGATGGTGGTTTGATCCGATGCATGTGCCAAATTGTGTTGATAAACGGAGCCCTCTCTCCAAGTGTGAGCATTTAAAACTGCACAGCATTCTTCTCCTCCAAGCTCGAGCACCTGTAAGTAGAAATGAAATTTTTCACTTGCCCTTACAATCTGCATAAGAGATTGAAAGCAACATGAAATGTTACCTTGGTGAGGATGCACTAATGCCGCATTTGGTCTCAAGGTGGGAGGGGGGTAGATCTTGCAGGCAGCACTTACAGGTGGAACCAGATATATGGGTGCATAGGATGAGAAAGATTTAAGGCTACTTTGGAGTTCTCTCACTGAGAGTGCCGCACCTCCGCTATGGATTGATGAATGACTCAACACTCCACATCCTTCAGTTACAGAGAATCCTACAATTCTCAGTCCTAGGTGGTCTTACTATGAGTGCAACACTGTTATCAATCATTCTTCATATACCAAACAAGTTAAACAGCTTTCGTGAACAGATCCTGCAGATCCTTGTACCCACAAGAATAATCTCGCAGTCCTCAGCATGGTCCAACACACAAGTCCATTCTACTCACTCTCATTCAATGCAATATAGCCCTGATCTTCAATGACTTCTGGTACATTTTGGTTGCAATCTCTTTATGTGATTTCTATTCCAACTCTTTAAAAGCAGATGAGCAACAAAACAATTGTTCTGTGAGGTCAGGCAAAGGCTTTAATCAACTTCACACATATCTCATTAATCCTACACTCAGTCCCTCTTGCAGTCAAAGATAACTTGCATATTGCCTACCCTTCATCTCCATACTAGCTCAAAACTACCATTCATTGTGGATGACCAGTGATAATTGGATGTGCCTACCATAGCTTTCTCTGAACACGTAGGAGGCCTCTGGTTTTCTATTGTTAAGAATGCAGTATTGAGCTTCAACCTATCAACCTTGGAACTATGTTTACAGTGCTCCTTGTCAATTCCACAGCATGTTTCATTCCCTTGAGGACACTTTGCATCCATCCACATTTCACATCAGAGCAACAGCAGCAGGAGATGCAGTGAGCTCACTGAACGCTTTGCTCAGATGTAATTTTCAGAGCTCAGAACATGGTAAGCTGCAAGTTATGGGTTGATTGATGCTTGCCCAGACAGCACACACACACATTACGGCCAGTACTTAATCATGCACATGTGGGAACATTGAGTAATAAATATGTTGATAATGTGAGAGAAGTGAATCAATTGAAATTCATTATGGGACTGTGTGTGTGTGTGTGTGTGTGTGTGTGTGTGTGGGGGGGGGGGGGGAGGGGGGGGGGCGCGGGAGGGCAATATCCCATTCTTAAATGTTCATGGCCATTGAAGCAACTAGCAGCAAGATGAGAACTCAGAACATTACCAAACCGTGCAAGTGAACATATGTTTATAAGTGTTACAACTATGTACAACGGTTGTACACCCATGCTGCTTTTTATATTTCTTTTCCTATAATAATGTCTAGGTGCAGCCCCAGCATTTACTGCAGAGGTGGAGGCAGCCTGCTGACTGCTGCACCTTGTTGGGTGTGATGATTTTGGCAGGTGTTCTCTGGTGGCCCAAAGAACTACAGGTACAGGTGCAACCTCCTTGCAGCCAGAAAATCCTGCCCAGAGTCTTTGAATATCTTTAAAGCAGCAGGGAGTAGATGAATTCTTGATAAGCAAGGGGCTGAGGGGTTGAAAGATTGTCGGGGGGAGGGAAGATCATGAAATTGAGGAAAATTGGATGAGTCATGATTTTATTGAATGGTGAAGTAGGCCCAAGGAGTCGAGTGGCCTACTCCTCCGCTAGTTCATAGATTTAGAAATGTTAATGGTCCTGAACTGTATTTTAATAAACATGACATTTCAGAATGTTCCAGACTCCTTCGATAGCTTTCTATTTTTTTCACCAACTCTGTCGAACTTCTTCCAAACTGCTTCCAAATCCCCCACACCACAAGACAAAAGTGATGCGTGGGAGGAAATCCAATTGACGAGCCCATTTGAAATGGGGAACCTACCCAAAATGTAGGTGTACATTTTGCACACTGGGCATTCCAACCAATCAAAATGGTCAGAGGAAAACAGCAGGGGGTCACGAATACGGAGAAAAATCGGAGTTTGTCCAAACAAAATCTAAGTGTAGCTATTTTTACACTGAAACACACCTCTGAATCCTGCAAAATATCAGCCCCAAAGAGTCCAACTCTGTAGTCTCCAGTTTCAGTTCATTATGACCATTCATTTAAACCAAATAGCAAACAATGCTTTCATTGTAGCTGTGGCTCAGCATCTGGCATTGATTTTACAACTTTCCTTAGTAAGTAATTGCATATATCTTCAAGAGAAAGATTTACAGGTCAGAGGCAAAGGCAGACAAGCTGTTAAATTAATTTCATACTGTGTAGGCTGTTTTCCACAAATGCTGCCCACTCCTCGGCTTTCTCCTAAAACAAACACTTTCACTTATTAATTTTATAAGACACAAACCTATGTCTGGATAAAAGATGTGTATGTATTCTGCATTAATATTTCACCTTGTCAAATATTAGAAATGTTGATCTCAAGTCTAAAATCACAAAAGGAGAGACATAAAACCTACACATTCATACCTTGTAGTAGAGTTTAGATTTACAACCGTATATCTTAATTGCTTAAGCCTCGAGCAGAAGGGCTGTTTGCCTGGCCTGAAGACTATTCGCACATATGTGATAAAACAATGTGTAACATCGTAAATACTATGCTAACCTTCAACTCTCTGTCATCATCTGAGATGCAACTTTATGGTGAGTGTGTGATAATGGCTTACTGTTACAGGAAAATATTTGTGATGGCAGTAGTTTTTTTGATTGAAAATGTGAATTTTCCTTGGTAGAGGAGAACTCAATTTATCGGTATATTAGAACTAATAGATTGAGTATGGCCAATGTTGTTCAAATTGCTTGCCTCTGGAAATATCTGGCATTCATGCTTTCATGTTAAGAACCAATTGGTGGGAAAGGTGCAAGTGAACTCAGAATATTTGACTTGTACATCACTTCAATCTCCCACAATGTCAAATGATACTGAAATCCCAGTGTTTCCTCTGTTCAAGCCTTTGTGCAGATCTAAGTGCATTATCTGACATTGCAATGCAGTGCCGAGGAAGAGCTGCATTGACAGTGGTGCCATCTTTTACATGAGATACTAAAATCAGCCCTGGTCTGCCTGTTCAGATGGCCATAAAAACCTCAAAGCATTTATTGAAGAAAAGTTCCACTAGTTGCCCAAGTTTTTCTTTAACAAATTGAAACTCACCTAATATATGTTGTGAAATCTTATCTCATGGTGAATCACACTCCCCTGTCATTCCTATGATTGTGAAGTTTCACAATTCTCTGACACAACAATTTCAGAATTCTCAAACTTATCAAATAATCTCTCTGTGGCCTCATTCCATTCAACCCCTACAATTTGTTCGCATTCAGGAGTGTCAGAATCAATTAACCCTTCCATTATCAAGTTCAGAAATCACTTAAAATGATATCCTCATTAGTGACAGTAGTTATATTTCTATTCAGTATAATAAAGAGCTTGACACGTGCTAATATTTGAGTAGTGGTATCATTACTGTTACACCCTGAGTAGAAGCACAATCTTGGTGCAACTACTTCTAGATGTGCCCTTGACATCATGCCAATGCAGCACATAAGACATCTAAAATCTCAATGCTCACAGTGGCCTTTTTATGTTTTCTTTACAACAAAACCTATGGAGACTGATGTTACTCAATTATTATCTCTCCATTATTTTAATGGCCCAATTACAAAATTGAATACAGCCTGTAGGGAGTTTAACAGTTCACCCTATGGAGCAGTATAGAATCTCCGACAACAATTCAAGATTTCTATGTGTATGTACATCCAGTTGGACTCTAAAAGTTGCCATCGGTTTCAGAGGAATAATGACAGTGAACATCAGCAGTTTTGCTGCTATTACTTACGTGAAATTTCAGTTGGTTAGTCTGTGCAAATTGTAGTCTTTATTCAAATTCACTTTTGGTGTCCTGACTTATAACTGGAATTGTGACATTTCGTTGCTATTTTTTCTCTTCGACATCTGAATCTTCTACTCATTACTTCTAATCGTCTTTCACAAGCATCAGCTTTTATTTTCATTAATTTACGTTAATGAGAATTGTATCTGTCTCTTAATGGATCACAGACCCTTGGAGGATTGGATTGCCCAAGTGATTGCTAAACCAGGTCAGAATTTCAGGATCTCTGATGTCTCACATTCAGACTCCCATTAGCTCATAAACATTCCAGTGCCAAGCTTGACTAAAATGAGGTAAGCATAGGGTCTCAGCACCCAGTTTTCTTGACTAAGCTCCAAAGAACTATTGTTTTCTCTGTCCTCTAGCTAACATTCAGATTATATGAAGATACTTATCTTTTAGTTCTCATGCAGCAGACTGCTTGTTTTTATGCTCGGCTAGATTTCATCTGAACTTTCCAAACCTTTGGCGTAAATAGAACTTTTGGTCCTTAGGGGTCCAAATCACTATTTCCCATCTAGTCACCCCCAAGCTGTCGTTATCCAGGGTATACTATAAGAAAGATTAATAATACTATACAGTATGAGATTCAGTATAACAATGAAATGAAAGAAGCATACACTCAGTCATACTATTTAAGCACAGCAAGAAATCCTGATGTATGGATTCCCTGGAATTGTTACAGACCTTATTTTCTAATTCTGGCCTCTTTTGCAATCCCCATTTCTCAGCTTCAGCAGAGTCTTCAGTGATTTCAGTAACATACTTTGGAACATTCCTAATGTTTCTCACCTTATTATTAATCGGCTATGCCTAAACACCTCCTAAAAACCTTCTCTTTGATTGTGCCTTTTACCATCAAACCCAATCCTCCTCTCTTCATCTCCTTGTCTCGAAACATCTTTGCAAGTTACTGGGTATTCCAATGCTCTTGAGTTCAAACTCACACTGTGGTGATTGCTCCTTTAAGGATCAATCTGCAGCGTAAGGGTTGCATGACATAGGGAAGCAATCAAGGAGCAGGATGGGGGTCACCCTGGTAAGTGTGGGCTTCTGTACTCAGAGTCATCTTCAGAGCTGATTGCAGCCATGAGGCTGCAAGCTTCTGTATAGCTTTAACCTGTAAATGACAAGTTGTGTTTTCTGTAAACTGGTGAATGAGCATCTTTACATTCGACTCCGATTGTGAGTATCCAGTTTACATTGAAGATGAGTGAAGTTGAGAAAAGAAAAGTGTAATCACCAAAATGCCCTTTTTGGATGGATGGATCCATTTGACTTCTCCGTGGAGGAGTGGACACAATAGATAGTGCGCCTTGGGCACTACTTCCCAGCGAATGAAATAGGAGAGGAGGCAAATCGCATGGTAATTCTGCTGAGTGCATGTGGAACCCGCACTAATAATTTCATTCACTGTCTCACAGAGCCAAGCACGCCCGACTCTGAATTATTCAACGGTCTCGTGCAATTGGTGAAGTCAAATTTCCAGCTAAAACAATCAGTCATACTCCAGAGGTTCAAGCTTAATTCAAGGGGGAGAGCCCCAGGCAAAACAATTGAGATTTACATCAGTAAATGGAAACAGATATCAGAGTATTATGAAATTGGAGCCATTATGAATGATATGCACAAGATGGTTTAATGGAGAATACTTGCAGAGGTTAATATAAATTTTAAAAGAGTAATGGAGATTGTGCTAGCAATGAAAAGTGCTGAAAATGGCGCAAAAGAGCTCTAGAGAGTGTAAAAAGACATCAATCACCAGTTAGGGTAGGAACCTGCAGTCAGCAGTGGCGCCAAAACTGAAAAAGCAACTGCAAGGCGGTAAACAAGTTTAGCTATAAATAAGACAAGAAGACTTAGCAAAGACAATCTATCAGCAAAGTTGGAAGCAGGATCTCACAGATGTGGAGAGATCCAGTCCCCTGATTCCAGCAGATATCAAGAGGCTGTCTGTTTTCTTATCATTGTAAAGGCCACTAAAGGCATAGATGTAGAGCCAAGTCAAGTCTACTGAGTAGTTGATTAAATAAGAACATAAGAAATAGGAGCAGGAGTAGGCCATCTAGCCCTTCGAGCCTGCCCTGCCATTCAATAAGATCATGGCTGATCTGAAGTGGATCAGTTCCACTTTCCTGCTCTCTCCCCATAACCCTTAATTCCCTTGTCTATCAGAAACCTATCTACCCGTGACTTAAATATATTTAGTGAGGTAGCCTCCACCACTTCAACAGGCAGAGAATTCCAGTGATTCACCACCCTCTGAGTGAAGAAGTTCAGCCTCAACTCTGATCTAAACTGCTCCCCCCCCCTTATCTTGAGGCTGTGTCCTTTAGTCCTGCTATCCTTTCTAAGCAGGAAGAATCTCTGTACCTCTACCCTAGCCATCCCCTTCATTATCTTATACGTCTCTATAAGATCCCCCCTCAGCCTTCTAAACTCCAACGAGTACAGACCCAGTCTATTTAATCTCTCTTCATAGGCCAACCCTCTCATCTCCAGTATCAGCCTAGTGAACCTTCTCTGCGCACCCTCCAAGGCCAATATATCCTTCTGCAAGTGCGGCGACCAAAACTGCACACAGTACTCCAGCTGCAGCCTCACCAGTACCCTGTACAGTTGCAGCAAGACCTCTCTACTTTTATAGTCTATATTTTATATTTTATATTCTATCCCCCTCACTATAAAGCCAAATCACCAGTATATAATGTAGAGGAATCTAGCAACAATGACTTAAATCTTTTATCACTGTTTAATTTAAAAGTTTGCAAGGTAGCCCCTATTACTATAATGCTCCATGTCAATGCAAAACACCTTAAAATGGGAGTTGATGCAGGGCATCAGCTACTGTGATAGGTGAGCATACATATTGGTGTTTGGGAGAAGGAGTTCAACCATTGCATTTGAAGCGTATTGCAGCCAAAATAATAGGCGGATTTTATGACCTTGCTGGGGTAAGGCTCGTAAAATCTCGCCGCAAGCCAATGGAGAATTCTAATTACAGAGCGGATGAGGTGTAAAATTCCAGCCAACAATCTATACTAGAGGAGTGATAAAAATAGTGGGCACTGCAACAATACTTGTAAGCTATGGGCAAAAATCTATCCAACTTCCAGTGATTATAATGCAGACAAAGAATCAAGCCATCTTGGCTGCAATTGGCTTAAGGAAATCAAGTTAAATTTGACTAAGATTTTCCAAGTGCAAGCAGGAGGACTGTTCAAACCAATAAAAAAAAGAGAGCATCTTCAAGGATGAATTAGGCAAAATAAAAGGCATGCAAGTGAAAATCTACATGGGTCTAAAGATGACTCTTTGATTACTTAGGACACAGCGATGAAAAAAAGTAGATACTGAATTAAAGTGATTGGAAGAACCGGATATCATCCAGCCAGTTCAGTTCTTGGAATGGCAGCACCCATAGTCCTCATATTAAAACCGAACAAAACTGCACGCATTTGTGATAAATATAAGTTAACAGTTAATCGGACTGCCAAGTTGGTTAGCTTTCTTGTAAATAAGATTGAAAACCTACATGCAAACCTAGCTGGAGGTCACTCTTATACAAAGCTAGATATGAGTCATGTGTATCAGCAACTCGAATTAGACAACTTTTCCTGAGATTATGTTACAATAAACAGATACAAAAGATTGTTCCAATACATGCTCCTGCATTTTTGCTTGTCTTCAGCACGTGCAATTTTCCACAGAACAATGAGATTCTGCTGTAGGGACTGCCACGAGTAGTGATAGTTGAATTTGTTCTCATAATTGGATCAAAAGAAGTTAAGCATCTAGCAAACTTAGAGGAGGTGATGAAGAGATTTTGAGAGGCTAGAGTTTGCCTCAAGAAAGAGAAGTGTACTTTTCAAGCCACTGAGGTAATCTCCCTGAGTACCGAGTAGATGCACAAGGGTTACGCCCCATGGAACTGAAGGTCAAGGCTGTAAAGGTGGCACCAGCCTCCAAAAACACAGCTGAATTGGTAAATTACTACGGGCGTTTTGCACAAAACTTACAGATGTGATTGGCCCCCTTGCATATTTTGCTAAAGAAACATTCCTGTTGGTTTTGGTATCGCAAGACTCCCTAGAAAGAAACCTTCAATTGAGCAAAATAATTATTGCATTCTTCAAACTTGTTGGTACATTTCAACCAATCTAAGGAACTGATGTTGACATGCAATGCCTCTCCATATGGCATTGATGCAGTGGTGTCCCATGAGATGGGCAATAAATCTGAAAGGCAAATAGGCAATGTGTGATGATACTGTACAATTATATATTTTATGTTTTGGGATATTGCTTTAATCATAGAATCATAGAATCCATACAGTGCAGAAGAAGGCCATTCAGCCCATTAAGCCTGCACCAACAGCAATCCCATCCTGGTCCTATCCCCGTAACCCCACATATTTATCCTGCTCATCTCCCTGACACTAAGGGCCTGATTTTACCATCGCGTTGCACCCATTTTCAGGCATGAAATCTTGGTAAAGTTGGGTGTGACCGAGTCGCACGATCCGCACCCACGTGTATGCTAATCCACCCTTTACCAGGGCCTGGAAATGGCTGCGATTGGGATTGCACCCAAAAAGGCACAATGACTATTTAAATGTATTTGCGTGTATTTAAATTGACTTAATGGGCTGCATGCTCAACTTTATCAGCACTTCCCCCTTACCACTGTATTCACCCATCCAGAATCGGTGCGAAACAGACATGCTCCATAGAAGTCGGATTCAGGCATTCCAGTTAGTGAGGAGGTAGGTACCTAACATCCGACGGTTCTCTACGTGAGAGGCATGGGGGAAGGGGGTTAAGTTGGGTCCATTGCCACTCTGCCTGAGATTAGTTAGGGGTGGGGGGGAATGGGGGGATCCGCTGCCACTCTGCCTGAGATTGTTGGGAGGAAGGGGGGTCTGCTGCCACTTTACCTGAGATTGGTGGAGTGGGAGGGGCCTGTGATCAGTCAGGGTGGTGGGGCATGGCGGGATAAAGGGGTCAGTAATGTTGTGGGGGTGGGGTGATGTCTGTGGGGGCCAGGGGGAGGCATTAACTGGCCTGGGAGGGATATGGCAGGGGAGCAGTAGTCTATCTTATTTTTTGCGCATGCACAGTTGGAGGATCCGATCAGAGCTGCAGGGTTTTGGGTGTATTAAGCCCTGCCCATCGGCTTGTGCAGCATAATTCGGAATTACTGATATTTTTGCAGGCACAGTGCATATGCAAGTGCCTGAAAACGGGACTAAAATTCGGATCTGAAACACTCCCAGTTTCAAGTTCACCCAGCACTTACAATAAAAATGGTAAAATAGGGTCCTAAGGGACAACTTAGCATGGCTAATAAACCAAACCTTTAAGATTCAGTTGTTTTCTGCAAGGGAGTTGGTTAATCTATAGGAATGCAGCAGACGCTAAGAAAGCAGGATAGTTTGGAATGTGTTACTAGGTACAATAAATTCACCTTTGTTCATTTAAGTTCTCATGAGGTTTCAGACTAGGGTGACCGAGTCATCTGATATTAGGTTAATGGGAGAAGCTACGCTTGTGGCAGAAAAACAATTTCATTTTCATTTTAAAGAAAGTGCAATTGCTAGAGAAGAATGCTTAAAGGAAGTAACCCACAAACAGTTTTCTCTCTCTCTCTCTCTCTCTACAAAATCTCTTTGGAAGCTCCAAAGCTATAACCCATGTGAGAGCAAATACATTTGGATTTGCTAACTATCTTTTTAAAGTGAGGTTTAAGTCTGTAAGAGAAATATTGCTTAGAGGAACTGAATGGAAATAAGTTAGAAGTTAAGCATTGTTTCTTTGCATGTTTAGAGATTGCTCAACTGTTAAGAGTTAAACTGTTTTACTTTGTTAGAGATACACTTAAACTATGTTATGAATAAAGCTTGTTTTGATAAAATGATCCCGAATTTGTCAGTGAAATCACCCCTGAGGCAAAATCCCCTTTTCTTACAATTATGCCAAAGTAGAAAAAATGTTGGGGTCTGGTCTGGTTTCAAAATATACCTTGGGGATTCTGATCTGGCTTCCTAATATGTGTCTCAAGAACCCTTTCAGAGGCTGAAAAAAGTACTCACAAATTGAGAAAGTAGTACTATCAATAGTTTTTGGTATCAAGAAATTCCACCAGTACTTACATGGAAGTAACTTTACCATTATATCTGACCACAAACTACTCTTGGGTATTTTTAAAGAAGACATGACTATTCCACCAATCACATCAGTAAGAATTCAACACAGGGTGTTGATTCAGTCCACCTACAAATATACACTCAAGCCCCAACTTGGAACACACGTAATGAATACAGATGTACTTAGCTGCCTATCTTTACAAGAAAATGGTACAGCTGCTCCACTATTACAGGAAATTGTCATGGTGTTGAATTTTTTTGGCCATGTTGCCAGTCTCAGCAAAGTAACTTAAGTACAAGACCAGTTGGGATCCACTTCTGTCCAAAGTGAGTCACAAGATACTTACACGTTGGGCCAATTAGACAGTTTCTGAAGAAATGAAATCATTTGTTACCCACAAGGATGAATTGAATTGCCAAGAAGGCATCAAGCACTGAGGAGCAAGAATAGTCACCCATGTACCTGCTTCTAATGGAAATATGGCACTAATTGCAGCAAAGTTTGCCTGCTCCAGCCCCATTGGGATTGGCTTGGCCAGCCCTGGGTATGAGTCCATATTGACCAAGTTGGTCCATTCATGGGCACAACATTTCAGGTCATTGTTGAAGCATGTTCTAAGTGGATGGATGTTTTTGAGTTGAAGTCTCCTATATTGTGCGCTACCATTGAAAGATTACACCAATGTTTTTCTATTCACAGAATGCCTGAAGTGATAATGTCTGACAATGGAACTGCATTCACAAGTGCCGAGTTTCAAAAGTGCACCACACTCAATAGTATGAAGCACAATAGAAATCTGCCTTACCACCCAGCTTCCAATGGACTAACCAAGTGAGCCATCTAAAGTTGGGCTGAAAGAAGCAGTCAGGACGAATCCTGGAGACCAGAATCTCAAGTTCCTCTTGGCTACCAGAACCCCCCACGTGCAACAACTAGAGCCTCAGCAGCAGAATTGTTAATGGATCATCTCATGTTTCCAAATTTGCCAGAGAGAGGCCAGCCAGAGTTATGAGAAGGCAAATCATGATTCACATCAGTCAACATGGCCATTTATGGTGGATGATACCGTGTATGTGAGGAATTTTGGCAGTGGGACTAGTTGGGTCCCTGGGATTGCTGTCTCTATAATTGGACCCCTATCTTATCAACAGGACATAGAAGGAAGGATCATCCAAAAACACGTAGATATTTAGGGACAAGAGACATGGCCCAACAACCAGTTTTGCCATTAGAAAATATTGCTAACTGTTTAAACACTGATGCACCTGGTCATCCTGGACAGGCACAACTGAAATCTCCATGGAAACAGGTGGTGTTATAGTTCAGGTCAGAAACTCCAAAGTATTCTGTGAGGTCCACCTGGATCATAAGTTTTGTACTTTGAAATTGACTAGAGTAAGTGTGAGATATTTCACTTCAGGTATGATTCCAATAACCCAATAAGGAGCTTTTATCAAACAAAGATTATTTAAGTATACAGTTAACATGTATAAAAAGACATTTTTTGTAATAACCTTTACCAGTTAAAAACAAGAGAAACCAATCATTATATTGTACAAACCTTAATAGCCAAATATCATTTCAATAAGACAAATCTCATGAACAGGATATTTGCCACAGGTTTAACACAGGAAAAACTAATGCTCATGTGATATTGGAAGTGAGTCCTTTGGTTGGAGAATTGAAACCCTGACTTCTGAGCCTTGTAACTTCTAGCCAGACTCTGAATGCACCCAGAACTGTTTGAAGTCAAAACAGCTTCCCAGAACACTAGGGAGGTAGGGACTCTTGGCAAGCTAACCACCAACAGCAGATATCCCATTCCAAGAAGGCAAGAAGCCTTGCTTTCAGCTAACTAGCAGAATTTCCAATACTGGGGAAGAGAGAGAAACACTGCTTTTAGTCTGATGTCCGCTCCCTTCTAAACAAAAACTAAAAATGAATCCTTAGATTTTTTCTGGGGAGGAACCACCTGACTTTGACTTGTCAATCAATGTCCCTCCTCACAATGCAAGGTTATAAAAGATCCCAGAGTAAAAATAAACAAATCCCTGCTTAAACCATTGAAGTAGCAATGAAAAGATTTCCAGCAGAGGGCCCAGAAATAATGAGGAAAAAAAACTGTGAAGGTCTCCTTATAATTACAGAGGACATGACTAAATAAAAGAATTCTTAAAAGTACACTAAGATCATAACAGAACTGAACAGGCACCTGTCATTGCGGTTTTGGCTGACAACAATCCTGTGGAAGTACCCCAGACAGAGGAGTTACGTGATTCCACAAAGAATCAAAAAGCCCTGAAACACTTAACTTATAATTGACTAACCTCATGCACTAAATGATTAATTATCTTGGACTATGTATATTAAGCATAGGCATTTGTACAAAAGGGCTTAGAAGGGGAGGGGAAAATTCATTACGCCTTAAATACTGGAACTCCACTCCACCTTCATCAAACTACTTCACCATTAAATCTCTCCCTTTTCCTTTAAGACACTTCTTAAAACCAACATATTTGATCTAAAATTCAGTCACCCGTACATAAAATCCATATATGCTTTAGTGTCAAATTTAAATTTGATAGCAACCTTGTGAATCAAATTGGGACACTTTACTGCATTAAAGATAAAACTATACACTGTTAGGGTTAACTGGGATACACTGTGCAGTCCATTTCACTCTTACTGCTACCTCTGTGGTCAACTCATGGGATATTAAATGAGCTATGTAAATGTCGCTGCTACTATTGCTAAGCATCTCATGTGAATACATGATTGGAGTCCTGCTCAGCTCCAGCTGTGAAAATGGCTGGCTTGATGTTTGTGGTCATTTTTCCCTTAATCTGGTCCTGCAGGACTCTGTACCCATTCATTTTAATAGATTAAAAATCTAATAAGAGGCAGTTAAGTTACTCATTAATGTAAACTGGATGAAATAAACATTGATACTTGTGATACATGATCAAAAATACAAAATGGAAGATTCAAGTGTAAAGTAAAAGGAAATGGAAATGTAGCAGGTCAAATTACAAGTCAGGGCATTGAAAATTAATTTTAATAAAGAGTTCAATTTGCATAGACTTATGGAATAGTACTGCTGGACACAATGGCTGCAATTTTCCATTAGTAATGACAGCAACCCTGTCGGTATTCACTATCATTATCTTCTAAAACTGATGGCAAGGTTTGAGGTCCACACATGTACAGTTAAACATAGAAATCCCACATTGCTGCCAGTAATTCTGCACTCATGCATAAGGTTACCCAGTGAAGTCCCCACAGGCTATAATCAATTAGAAGTTATTGAACTGACAAAATCTTCCACTGTTACATATAAATTTTGTTTTAAAAATGTGTGAAAATATTATATATTGCTGAATGAGGTGCAATTGGATTTTGGCACAGTAGTAAGTTGCAATTACTGTCAAACAACCCCACTGGAAAAATATTTTTTTCTGATAAAAAATTCATATTTTGAAAAATAATATTTTTAAAGTTTGCTTTTCATTCTATCTGAATTCCATAGACAAGCCAATTTTTATATGTCACAATTTCTATATTGCTCTCTGAAAAATTATATTAATATGTGAAGGATCATTTGTGCATTCCTGGTTTACTGTAAGGATTCTTCAATGCAATTGCAAGCCACTTGATGATATAATGACCTTGCATGCCAAGAGATTCCCTCAACTGGGGGCCAGATGCAAACTAACATCAGGATAAGAAAGCAGTAGATCCATGAGTGTGTATGTTCTTCTATTGAAGTAAATGCCCTAAACACAAAACAAGGATTAGTAAACCAGTAACATGGCTCAATTTGGTAAAAATGGTTTGAGCCGGTATTCTTATTTCCAGGTTTTTCACTGATGTTCCATTCTAAGGTCTACAAGACCAGTTCAGACATTCCGGGCGTCTTTAATAGAAAATAAGACGATATGCAGATAGTGTTAATTGAGAGACCATGTGCAGTACATTTGACTTCTACTGATGCTGCTGCTGTAAACCAAATACAACTCATGGGATTACTAAATTACATCCAGTTGTGGTGGTATTGATTAACAAAATTTTAAGATGAGCCTTTTAAATTGTCTATGCACAACATATCACAGCAGTGAGCAGCTCATCAGGAAAACAGAGGTAGTTTTAAGTGATCTGTAATTGTATTGTTAAATATTAGAAATAATGTATAGATTTAAATGGGTTTAATTTAGTGTTTGGGGGTAAGATAGCATAAAATTCTATTTAAAATCATGTTAAACAGAAGTGTTTGCTAGTCTGCAGGTTTTAGTTTCAGTTCAAACTGTGTTTCTATTCTGCTGAGAGAGTTTATAGTGGGAAAGGTAAACATAAGCTTAGAGGAGGATCAAGGTGTTGCTTAGCAATTGAGGGAGCAATTTAACTTTTAGTGAGAAGACCTTTTTTGGTTTAATTTTAACTGGAACTCAGAGTTGAAGAGAGTGAACATCTCTCACAGTTTTACTGGAAGAAAAACCATACAATGGAGTAAAGAGCAAAGAAGGCAAGTACCAGAAATTTAAAGAACATCTAGCTAAGGAATCTAGAGAGATGAAGAAAAAGTTTCCAAGGAGTCTGAAGTTAAACTGGAACTGGAACAGGGTATTGTTCATTGAAACCACAGACAGAGCTGAGGAGGAGTTGGCTAGTAAAAAGCCAGAAAGATATCTAAACTGGTTCTAAGGTTTGTGACACCTTACCACAGGTGAAATAATTGTGAAGCTAACAATGACTGGATCTCATTCAAGAAAATGAAATCAGGAAAGGAGAGTTGGAAAAAGCTGGAAATGCATCTTTGTTAAACAGTGGAGAGAAAGCCTTATTTGAAAAGATAGTTGGAAAACCTGGATGTGGTTTCTTGATGGAAACAGCTGAGGGAAAGTATTGTTTGAAAGAAGATTTTAAAGCATGTCTTTTGAGAGTGGAGTTTGCAAACAGTCATCTGGGGGGAGTCATCTGAGCCTCACTGCTGCTGGATTGGTGTGTGGTTTGGCAGGTCTTCCCAGATGGATACATCACAGACTTTTTGTCAACTCTCCAGCCAGCAGACCCCATGCCTCAACAAGTTTCAATCCTATGCTAAAGTTCTTGTTCTATTCATGAAATAGTCTATGAAGCAGCAATTAATGCTATTTGTAGTTTCCATATATAATAATAGTCTCCAATGCATTCTCATGTTTTTTTGGATTATGCATACAATCTATTTAGTTGCACAGCCTCTTCAATTTATTTTTATGCAGGCACGCATGCATTGTAAATTAAAGGGGCTAACTTGAGTAAACTTCCAGGTTCCTGCATAGCAACGCGCAGGTAGCAGTTTGAAAAGAAAATGGGTCACCTTGCCTTTTCGCCCACAGATCCTCAGCGCAATATGTAGGCTCTTCAATTAGAAGATCATTGACCTTTATACAGACTGACTGAGAAAGGATGATTTCACTGATTTTATATCTGCAAATGAATTATGTCCTCCAATACTCTTCACCAGAAAATGACTAAAACAGTGCCACATCACACTACCATTCCACTACATGCCCAGAGCATCAAGAGCAAATGTTTCAATCAAATAATACACAGTCTAGCTAAAATTCTTCTACTCACAAGTTTAGAAAATAGAATTCCAAAGTGGGCGTCTGATCTTCTGCATTTGAAGATATGTTTCACAGGCCATTCATTTGATCTAATTTAATGAAGTGTCAAAATACGATTTAAACACTAAAATTTTATTCACACGCCATTAGTAATCAACACAATTATTTGGTCTGTTACTGAAAATGGCTTTGGTTAGACAAGTTGATTACATTGTCACATAACACTATGTAGTTATAGATAATTAATGGAATACATGAAATTGTACCATTGTTCCAGGCAGAAAGTAATTTCTTTCTGTTTTGCCTCCGAGGCTTCTTGAAATGATTTAAGATTTTTTAAATAATTTATAAAATATATTTTCCGTTCCTTTCCTGAACACTTGCCACTGTTAAAATTTAGTCACCTATAAGGGCAAAGGTCAAAGTGTTATTGAATTATTAATTAATTAGATAGATTGAATTGGTACTGAATTTGTTTGTATTTGACTCAGAGATTTCAAAATGGAAATGCCTTCAACATTTAATCAGTTAAGTATCTAGGAAGAAGACAGAAATTTAGCATGTTTAGCATTCTTGCATGATCCTCACAGTCAAGAAGAAAGTATCATTCATGAGTCCAAATGATGCTGTTAAATTCTGCTAAATATCTGCAAGATACCTAATGGAGTCATATGGGTGACAAAACTGGGATGACATACTGGGATGACAAAAGTCCTGTTGCTTGAGACTAAAAATGGCAGGCAGCCCCGTTTCAACTGGCAGTGAAATCCTGGGACACATAGGCTGGCAGCTCAGCAGTCTCACAAGCCCCACCCTAGATGTGGCCATTCTGAAGGCAGCAGTCGCATGAAGAGGTTGTCCCAATGATTGTATGCCCTCAAAGAGCAATATGTGGGGTTAGGGAATGCTGGAACCAAACAGGCATGCCCCAGCAATAGTGTGGTGGGGGTTAGGGGAGAGTGGGTTTGGTGGTGCTTAGGTACCAGTGGTGTCATTGCTGCACCATCAACAAATACTGTCAAGGGCACCCTTTAAAAGGGAGGGCTTCTCCCCGAATCCTGCTTGGAGGTCATTACAATAGCCTGATGAGTATTTACAAAGACACCAGGAAAGTGAATGTTCAAGAATACGTGACATCTAGCAAGGCCAAGAGGCTAGGAAATGGTAATGAGGGAGCACTGTTCATTCAGGATAACACTGGGACTAGAAAGAGATGAGCTTAGTTCTGGAGATCGAGATGTAGATTCAGTTTGGGTAGAAATAAGAAACAGTAAAATTATGAAGTCAGCTGTGGGGTGGTTTATAAGCCCCCTAAAGTTACCACACTATAGAAAAGCAATGAATAATGAGGGTTTGTGAGAAATCTATGGTGATAATCATGGGTGATTTTAAACTACATATAGTTTGTAGAAATCAGATTGGCAAAGGTAGCCTGGATGGTGAGTTCATAGCTTGTTTTCAAGACAGTTCCCTCAAGCACCATGCCCTGGCTCTAAGTACAGAGTAGGCTCTACTGATCAGGTAATGTGCAGTGAGACAGAATTAATTAACAACCTTATAGTGAAGGCAATCCTTGGTAGTAGTGATCATAATATGATTAAATTTCACATTCAGCCTGAAGGACAGACAAGAGACTAGGGCCAGGATTTTACCTGTTCATCCAGCCCATCCATGGATGGAGCGAACTGGTAAACTCGTGTCAGAGCTGAGAAATCAGGATCACGCCTGATTTCTTAGCGCTCGCAATTTTATGATAGCTGGATTTCCAGTGAGGTCAACTTCTCACTGGAAATGGATGAGAGACTGAATAAATTATTCAAATTAATTTAAATGCATATTTACATCTGTTTACTGAGTCTGGTGCTCAATTGTCCATGCACACTTGCCTTTATGGGCTTGCCGGGAGAAGTCCTCTCTGGTGAGGAAAATACCTGCTCCCCATAGACAGTTGAGTTAACCTTGCTGGTGGAAATGGGGGCTATTGAGGCCTGCCGGGGAGAGCAAGAGCAAGGATCTTGTGGACAAGTCCCCAGGACTGGATGGAATGCATCCGAGGGTTCTGAAAGAAATGGCGGAGGTTATAGTGGATGCATTGGTGGTTATTTTCCAGACATCGCTGGATTCCGGGAAAGTGCCGGAAGATTGGAAAACGGCTAATGTTACGCCGTTGTTTAAGAAGGGTGCCAGGCAAAAGGCAGGGAATTATAGGCCGGTTAGTTTAACGTCTGTGGTAGGTAAAATGTTAGAATCCGTCATCAAGGAGAAAATAGTGAGGCATCTTGAGGGGAATTGCTTGACAGAGCAGACGCAGCACGGTTTCATTAAAGGGAAGTCGTGTCTGACATATTTACTGGAGTTCTGTGAGGATGTGTCTAGGGCGGTGGATAGAGGAGAGCCGGTGGATGTGGTCTTTCTGGATTTCCAGAAGGCGTTTGACAAAGTACCTCATAAGAGGTTATTGCAGAAGGTCAGGGGACTTGGAGTTGGGGGTAGGGTGTTAGCGTGGATAGAGGATTGGTTGTCAAATAGGAGGCAGAGAGTGGGGGTCAACGGGTGCTATTCGGATTGGCGGATGGTGACTAGTGGAGTGCCCCAGGGGTCGGTGCTGGGGCCTCAGCTTTTTACCATTTATATAGATGATCTGGAGGAGGGAACCGAGTGTAGGGTGTCGAAATTTGCCGATGACACCAAGATTGGGGGAACGGCAAATTGTGCGGAGGGTGTGGAGAGTCTGCAGAAGGATCTAGATAGGCTGGGCGAATGGGCCAGGAAATGGCAAATGGAATTTAATGTTGGCAAGTGTGAGGTGGTCCACTTTGGTAGGAAGAATGGTAGGAAGGACTATTACTTACGTGGCGAAAAACTGCAGCAGGCGACGGTGCAGAGGGACCTTGGGGTCCTTGTGCATGAGTCGCAAAAACCCAGCTTGCAGGTGCAGCAGGTGGTCAGGAAGGCGAATGGGATGCTGGCCTTCATAGCGAAGGGGATTGAATAGGGAGGTCTTGCTGCAGCTGTATAGGGCATTGGTGAGGCCGCAACTGGAGTACTGTGTGCAGTTTTGGGTGCCGCACCTGCGCAAAGATATTTTGGCCCTGGAGGGAGTGCAGAGGAGGTTTACTAGGCTGATACCAGAGTTGAGGGGATTGAGCTATGAGGAGAGGCTGAATAAACTAGGCTTGTACTCGTTAGAGTTTAGAAGAATGAGGGGAGATCTCATTGAGACGTATAAGATGATGAATGGGATGGATAGGATAGAGGTGGAGAGACTCTTCCCGCTCAAAAAAGACAGTAGGACTAGGGGGCACAGCCTCAAGATAAAGGGGGGGCGTTTTAGAACGGAGTTGAGGAGGAACTTCTTCACTCAAAGGGTGGTGAATCTCTGGAATTCTCTACCCGTTGAAGTGGTGGAGGCTGCCTCGCTAAATATTTTCAAGAAGCGGGTTGATGGGTTTTTGATAAGAGAGGGGATTAAGGGTTATGGGGAGAGGGCCGGAAAGTGGAACTGAGCCACGACAGATCAGCCATGATCTTATTGAATGGCGGGGCAGGCTCGAAGGGCCAGATGGCCTACTCCTGCTCCTATTTCTTATGTTCTTATGTTCTTATCAGGTTTCCCTTGGGCAGTGCCAGCTTGGCAGTGCCAATCTGGCACTTAGACACTGCTAGCCTGACACCTGGGCAATGCCCAAGAAGCACCTCCCACTGGGCGGTGCCAGGGGGTGGGGCATATGGGGTAGGGCCTATGGGGTAAGGGCCTACAGGGGCAGGGCCGGGGTGGGGCCTGAAGGTGACAGTCTGATCAGTGAGGGAGAGGAGGGCACTGCACATTCAGCAGATGTGATCAGACTGGGAGGGGAAGGGAATGTAATCAAATTGGGGGGAGGGGGTGGCACAATTGATCTGGGTGGCAGTGGGGGAGGGGGTAGTGGAGGCCAGATTTCCATGAATTGCAGGGCTTACAATCAGCCACGGGCCTCTGCGATTGCAGGGGATGGGGGTTTGTTGAACCTGCAGCAGCAGGGTCCTGACAGCTCTCTCTCTCTCTCTCTCTCTCTGTCTGTCAGACTCCTGCTGTTGGAATTATGCATGTACTGCATCAGAGGTCTACAAATACTCAGTATCTCCCTCTACAGGCTAGGTGGTGTAACAGTCTATGCCATCTTTCCAATGACTAGTTATGTAAGATTAGATTAGGAACTCTCCCATTTTCACACTAACTGCACACTTAGAATCATTCTTGTAAAATTCTGCCCTGGTGCTTTCAGTTGAAATTAGTGCAATTATAAGGGCATGAATCCAGAGCTGGCTACAGTTAACTGGGAGAATAAGTTAAGGGATAAATCAGTGGAGATGCAGTGGCATACATTTAAGAAGATAATTCAGAACACACAGAAAAGATACCTTCCAGTGAAAACAAAACACTCCAAGGGAAGGACACAGTACTTGAGTAACATCTTTGCATCAGCAGTCAGTTGCTCTGTGCCCAGGTTTTGCACATCGGTGGCAATTTTGAACCTGTGTCTTCATTTGAATTTCAGTCGACACCTTATGGACTTCAATGCTCAAGCTAAATTGTTGGGCTTCCTTAGTTGCTAATTCCATACAGACCATGGCTTCTAAAGCCTTTAAGTTTAAACTGTTTTCTGGATAGCTTTCCTTCTTAAATAACATATTAGTCTGTTTCTAATGGTGTTATTCAAGTCATCCCCAAATTCACAGTATTTGGCTAATTCCTTCAAAGTAGCTATAAACTGGGTGACTGACTAACCTTCTTGCTGGTTACATGGGACCTGAACTTCTCAGCAATGTCCGCAGTGTTGGATGAGAAGTGGCCCTGCGATATCCCCAATATCTCATCGCAGATTTTCAAGCCTGTTTTTTCTTTCAGCAACCTCTTCTGATCTTTCCTTCCCTTTCTCTCCTGAACACATTGTTTCCAGGAATATTTAATACCCAGTCATGCCCTGGACCAAGTCTCTATTATTGCCATGAGTGGCTTGAACCTGAGATTGAAATTTCTGCTGCTATCATATTATCCTTGGCTGTAATAGACTGATATGCATTGTGAAATGAGAACAAAAATGATAATTTAAAATAATCTTTAGATAAGCAAAACCTATCAATTTCAGATTTTATCTATACAAACAGTGCAGCTTCTCTGCCATTTTTAGATAGCGTGTCAAACATATACTACCTTGTGTGCAGCAGATTTTTCTGTAAATCACTTTTAAGGTCAGGCTTAATTTTGCAACGTTCCCGAGCTCTAGACTTTCCAACCAATGGAAATTATTTTTCCCTATATAGCCTATTATTTCCCTTTAATATTCCTTTTAATTATCTTTTAGCCTTCTTGATTCCAGGGAATACAACTCCACTTGATTTAATTGTTCTTTGCAGTTTTATCCTTAGAGGCCAGGGATAATTTTGTTAAATCCACACTGCCCTCTAAGGAAAATATATCTTTCCTAACAGGTGGTACCTAGAACTGCTCACAATAATCTAAGTGTGGTCTAGTTAGGATTTTTAGTTGAAGCATGACTCCTGCCACCTTTTATTCTCATCCTCCATATATGAAAAGCGGCATCCCATCAGTCTTTTTGATTATATTCTGTAGCTATTCATTATACTGTAATAATCTATGTACCTGAACTCCCAGAATCTCTTTTTTCTAGATTTGTACTATTTACAAAGTATTTCATTCTAATCATTGCCACTATGAGTTGTGCATCTTCTGTAAAGTACTATTTTACGGGCTAGATAATATGTGTTTGTCGTTTGACTCACGGGGAGGAAAGAGTACTTCTCCATGCAAACATCTATGATACAGTATTAAAAAAAGTCACTATAGTCCCAGGTGAATGAAGGTGATTTAACCTGAGGATCATCACACCTCAGGCAAGGTTGAGAAAGTGGGTCTTCATGAATAACCTCAGCCAGTATGGGAATTGAACTTGTGCTGTTGGCATTACTTACCAGCTGTCCAGCCAATTGAGCTAAACTGACCCTCAGATGTATTGTATACCCATGACTAGACAACACAGTCTAAATTTTAGAATATTAAAAAAAATCCAGTAGTTCCATTGTTCTTGTTCCCTATCTTTAAAAAAATCTGCAGCCTCTGTCAAAACCTAAACCCAATATAAAGCTGTTGACATTTGTTCCTTAACTTTTCTTCAAATGGTTTTGAAAATTCAAATGATCAAAAACTGTTAGATGCTCAAAATGGATATTCCAGTCATTCAGCTGTTGAATGGTACTGACACATTCAGTGTGAAGTTGTGCACACTGCTGTAAGTAAGCTGTAAGACTGAGTCACAGCTGTGAGTATCAGTAGTAATCTGAAGTCAAGGCATACCAGAAAGCCTAGTACATCAAGTCACAATTTTAATTAAGATACCAAAGGACACTCACAAAGATTGCAATGGGTAAATTTAGTGACATACAAAATATTTGGGATCTTTTGTTTGAAAGTTAATTTTGTTTTTTTTTAGAAATTTCATTTATTTAATCAGAAAATTTGCAGATGATTTTTGTTAGAAAACGCTTTGAATGATCTGTGATGTAAAGATGACACATGCCAGCTGGCAGTGTGACAGGCAAATCACAAAAGTATCATTGAAACTCCTATTAGAATGTCACCTACTGGTCACAGAAATATGTGACAGCAAAGTGAAAACATTTCAACAATGCAATGTTGAGATAATAGTTTTCAATGAACTGAGTGAAAGGAGTACTGATTTTAACATAGAGATTGCATCATGTGCAAGGACAGGCTTTACAAATTCATTTCCTTGTACAAAGTTTCATTCACTGCGGAAATAGAACAGAGATTTATGCTCAGAGGTCAGCACATCCCAGAAGATGTTCAGTCAATCATTTTAATGGCTGGAGTATCCTGCAGGAATTGCTGCTGACTGCTGCACCTGTATCCCTGACACATGCTTCTGGTGCAGGAATTTCCATGCCTGGAATACAAATTTGTAAATCTAACTTACTGTGTTCAGCATTTTGTAAAATAAATGGACTGTGGTGTTGTAGATGCCATCTTTCAGATGAGATGTTAAACTAAGGCAGCATCGCCACTTCAGCAAAATGCTAGGATCCCGGGCACTATTTCAATGACAGTAAGAGGTCTTGGAATTCTTGCAATGTCCTGGCCAATGTTCTTGCCTCAATCTTCACTACCAAAACAAATAATCTCCTTGATCTTTATGAGCACTGGATCCAAACACTTCAAAATAATTAATTGTATATGAAATGCTTCACAACATTTCTGTAAATATCAAGATCTATATAAATATAATTCTTTTCTTTCTAAATACAAAGACCAGAATGTTACGGCTATTCACGGTGATGGGATTTTCCCATCCCGCTGCAGTGAACGGAGACTTGGCTGGGTACAAAACTCTCCAACTTTGCTGCAGTGGGAGTGTGGTGTGATTGGCCGGTAAGATTGCACCCTATCACAGAGAAAGAGGTTTTCAGGGTCCTCGCATGAAGGCTATTCAAATAAGGGGCCTAATGCATGTTTGAAACCCCTTTAACAAAGTTAATTTGCCCTGAAACAGCCAATGGCAGATTGACTGCATTCAGGAAAAGTTGGCTGGCATATGGCCTAACCAGCAGAACTTAGAAGGGTCACTGGTGATCGGCACCAAAAAGTTTGTTAAAAATACTTCTTTGATATGGCACTGCATCCACAGCTGTGCTGAAAACCACGAGTGGCTCCTTTCTACTCACAATTGTTCCCCTCTGTCTGGGTTATCCTTTATCACCACAGCATTTTAGGAAAACTCCTGCACGTAGCCCATCTATGAATGTGAATGATAGACTGAAGCCTGTGAGCTACTCTCTACCCAAAAAACTGCAAGCACTAGATTGCAGAATCATTCTCATGTCATACAGAATTATACACGCTGGAGTTTGTTCGAAGAAAGTAACATACCCACAAGCGTGGAGCTGACATTGACAATTTGAGAGGACAATGTTGTCTCAAACCCCCGATGTGGCACTAACTCAAAACATTCTACAGACTGTCATCCATAAAATCTCTACAGTGCAGGAGGCCATTTGGCTCATCAAATCTTACTGACTTCTGAAAACGCATCATACCCATGGGTACTCCACTGCTCTATCCCTACACATTTACCATGGCTAATCCACCTAACCTGCACATCTTTGGACTGTGGGAGGAAACTGGAGCATTTGAAGGAAACCCACACAAACACGGGGGGTAGAACGTACAAACTCCACACAGACAGGTCACTCAAGGCCAGAATTGAACCCAGGCCCCTGATGCTGTGAGGCAGCACTGCCAACAGTTGTGCCACCCTGCTATCTTGTAAATATTCTAGCGCCATGGAACCACTGAACAACAATAATAGCAAACCAAGGCAAGATAGACATTGGCATGATAGGATGCTGCTGGACTTTAGCACTACCTATGGACTACCTATGGAGAATATAGACCCGAAAGACTCCCCCCCCCCATGGAGAATACATCAATTGACAGAGGAGCTTTTAGCATTTTTATAAAAAAGGGAGATGTTGATGAGGGTTTTCCTTTCATTTCAAATGCTATCATTATTTAGTTTCTTTAGATAGCCCTAGCTATGGAATTAAACCTGGAATTAATGGATAATCACATCCCACCTCATTGCCAAACCTGTTACTTTTGGAAAATGGGCTGCAATGTTTTGCAGTCTCTCCCAATTTTTTCAGTCTCACCTAAGATATATTCTACCTAATATACTGGACTAGACTCATTTTAAAATAGGCACATATGACCTCTACACTTAAATCAAAAACTTACTTTGAGCTGTTTCACTGCCAATGCCAGTTATGAATCTTCATTCCCTTTGGAGGTGACGTGACTAAGATAATTGCAGTGATTGTGGCAAATTTAAATGAAACCCTTATGGAACAAATAACCTGCAGTTTTCCAGTGAGGTAAGTGGCAATGAGGAACAAAGTGCTCAACAGCAGGTCATAGGGTAGATTCAGCTGCAGTTACTTTATTATTACAGGAGCAACTGTAAATGAATGGCTCATGTAAAACAAAATGACACAATGATTTATGCTCGTTTTAAAATCAAATGCTTTGCACTTGCCGTTAATCACCTGGACTAACAGTGACAGCTATAAGCACTCTTAAATATGACATAATAATGATGAAATGATGATTACTTGCGATCAATGGAGAAATATTACATCCAAATTAAGATCCTGCCTATAAAAGTGTTCAGCTGCCAGACACCCAGCCCTGAGTGCTGCACAAAGTACTTAACATTAGGCTGCACCTATGGAAATATCTTGTAACATTTACTTTGTTCCTATAGTACGCCAGAGGAAAATGTGAAAGAGTGGTTGTTGTGTATAAAACATTGGTTCAGCATCTTTTGGTAGTGAAATAAACTGTACTGTCCATTTGGACAAATGGTGGGAAGGTATGTCATGGCACTGCAATGAAAGCAACATTGAAATGATATGATGAATGTAAAGCTGTACTTTGATAAGAGTTCCTTATACATACATATGGATATCAACAGCTAGTAATCAATGTTACTGCTTAAATGTAAACATAAATGAATTCCTCTTAAAAGCAAATACACAAAAGCAGCCTTACTGGCAGTTCACTCCACAACAATTTGTTTCTTCATCTGTATTTTAAAATTGTCTTGTTAAACTTTTTTAAAACACCAACATTCCCAAACATTCCTTTATTGCTGGTTTATGCACTCACTTATTCTCAGTCACCAAACCTGTAGCCCAAATTTCCATGCAATTATTCGAACAGGGCCCACCGGAGTCTTCTCATAAAGTCCAGCAAATCTCCAATTCTAATTCCTTTGCGTCCAGGAGAGTTGGGAGTGCTGACAGCATGTTTAAACTTTGTCTCTCCCTGCATTCTGAGATACGTTCTGGTCAAAAGCCAGCCAGTAGCTAACCAGTTAGCTGCAGTTCAGAGGACATCATTTCTGTGCCCACAGATTGAAGCCATAGCAAAACTTGGCTTGAGCCCCAGGCTGGCGTGTACTGACACATCAAATCATAACTCGGCCACACTTGCTCTCGTTCTATGTGTAAATCAACCCACCCTTATTCCCTATTTATCTTTTCTGCTTGAATTGAGGATAATCTTTCTAAACTAAGTATTCTCAGTAATGCTTCAATATTCTTGTAGGACCAACACCCCATTTGTTATTATTCACACAAAATCAGTATGAAATTGTCATTCCAATTTTAAAATAAGAATTAACAATTCACTTAACATCAAATTCTCTGGAGCCAGAAGCCACGGCAAAAATGAAATATTGGTTCAGCATCTCCAGTTTACCAGTTTACTCTTCTGGTAGCCTGATAAGGTTTTATATTCATTGAAAGGGTTCACAGTTCTGCCCCTTACATACATAATATTTCATCAAAGTATTTAGTTCTAACCTTAATTGCAAACAAGAAATGTTTCATTCACCAATAGGACAATTTCTTATCCTGTCAAAACTGAATTTTTTTTATCATTTTAATTTGTCTCACTGACCATCATTTATTACTTTGGGTGAGACGTTACGATCTGTCATCAGCTGCCAGTGTGATATATTAGTGTGGTGCAAACTGATGGCGGTAATAATCTTTGTAACCACTGCTATAATCTTAAGATCAGAGGGGATAATTTTACCCTTGAAATTAGGTGTCTTAGGTCTGGTGAGATACTAAAATTTTAAAAACTCAAACTTGACACAAACCTGCTTCTAACCTATCCACTTTAAAGGAGGTGGGGGAGTAAGCTGTCAATCTGCTTCCAGGAAGTAAATTGGCTATTTAAATATTATAATGACACTGGGAACTGCGTATTTAACCTGCCTAATATATCTAATTGCAGCTGGCCAAGTTTCCCAGGCTTCAGGAAAGCCATCAGCTAAAGGGATGTAAGGGCAGCTTTAGTGAAAAGGTAAGTTCCCTTGCAACATTGCCCATGGACCAAGAGGAGTCAGAGTATTTTCCCCAATTCCCGAAGCTTGCCTGTCATCGCAAACTGCATACAAAGAACAAAGAACATCCCAGCATGGGAAACAGGCCCTTCGGCCCAACGAGCCTGCGCTGCCGCATCCTCCCACACCTGCCCTGCCCTGTGTGTATGTGAGTGGAACCCCTAACTTAGCCAGATTCAGGGGAGAATAGTGTCAATTTGGTAAACCAATCAGCCTAAGAGCACATCTTTGGGGTGTGGGAGGAAACCGGAGCGCCCGGAGGAAACCCACGCAACCACAGGGAGAATGCACAAACTCCCACAGACACAGGCCCAAATCCATGTATCTGCACAGCTAGCAGTGCTAGTCACTGAGCTGTTGTAGTGCCCATCTGCTGGTCCAGGATTAAGCACACACAACGACTCGAAGTACTAGGCCACTCCCGGAACCTCCAAGAGCAGCCTACGCACGACCCACTGTGTGCATGCCCCTCGTTTGACAACAAGATGGACCGACCCTGTGGAATAAAAAGACAATACGTTAACATATAAAACTACATTTCCGGAGTCGTCCTGAGGCTCTGACCCTATTTAATACCCTCTACTATAACCCTCTATCCTTGCTTCGCTCATGTGTCTGTCTGAGTAAACCTTAAACAAGTCCAACGTGCCTGCCTCCACCACCCTACTTGGTAGCGCGTTCCATACCCCCACGACCCTCTGCATGAAAAACCTTCCTCTCATATTTATACTTCTCCCCGCTCACCCTTAGATCGTGACCTCTCGTAATTGTCCCCAGTCTAGGGAAAAGCCTACCACTGTTTACTCTATCTATTCCCTTCAGTATTTTATATACCTCTATCATATCACCCCTTAATCTCCGTCTTTCTAAGGAGAAGAGCCACAGTTTCTCCAACCTTTCCTCGTAACTCAGTCCAAAGGTTCACAGCAGCTGGTGAATGTGGTTTGGACAACTATCTGGGACCAGGAATCAAATATCGCACAAGCCCCCACCCTCCCCCACATCCTAAAATCAAAGGGTTGCACGCCAACATTCTCACTAATAGCTGCAAGCTACTTGCCAGTGGCTATGCCCTGCTCAAACTGGGGGTGATTCTCCCATCACGACATGCTAATCTTTTAGTGCGACGCGCTGGGAGAATCGTATGTGGGCCAATTTGTGGGATTCGTGCATGCATTCCTGATGCACAGGCATTTCTGAATGCTGATACTTAGCACAGTTGGGACCTCGTGGAAACCATCGGGAACAGCAGGTAAGTGATTTTAATCTATTTTAAATCTTATTTTAATGTCTTTAGCGGGCCGGGACTGAAGTCTCTGGGCCCGCTAACATCTCCCACCCCGTCAATGCAATTTCACTCTGATGGGGTTCAGATTATCTCCCCATTTTTGGGGAACTAGCGGGAGACCCTGCTGGAGTGAAGTGGGGGAATCGGGACCCCCAGGGATTGGGTGGTGGGGGTTGGTACCCCCTGGGCATGCAAATCCAGGCAGTGTCAGCCTGCCCCTGGCACTGCCAAGAGGCAAAGTGCCCATGCCCACACTCTGTGCAATGCAGAGGTCACAATCGTGAATATCATTAAAAGCTCAGGGAGGCATGGCCTACTCACGCCAGAGTCTGACAGTTTTGGAACTCTGCGCATGCACAGTGGCCCTGAACCATCAGCCTGGAATTTGTTGGCCCCTCTTCCATTCCAGAGCACCCGATCCCCTTTCCTTCCCCCCCCGCTCCCCACAGCAGAGACAATACCCCTTGACATTGCCCACGCACATTGGCATTGCACACCAGACATCGGGCAGTATCAAGGGGGCCAGGGTCTAGGAGGCAGTGGCCCAGAAGGCAGGGCCTAAGAGGTGATTGGTGGGGGTGGTGATCCCATTGCCACACTGCATAAAGGTCGATTGGGGTTGGAGGGAGACCAGCCTGAGGGATGGTAGTCTGCTGGGGGGGCTTTGCCTCCCGTGGGGAGGGAGAGTAATCTTCTGGGAGGGTATTGTCACTGTGGGGGAGAGGGGGGAAGGGGATCAGGGTGCTCTGGAATGGGCGAGGGGCCAACAAACTCCAAGGCCACTGCGCATGTGCAGGGTTCCGGAACTGTCAGACTCTGGCGTGAATAGGCCACGCCTCCCCGAGCTTTTAATGATATTCACGATTGTGACCTCTGCATTGCACAGAGTGTGGGAGATCCTAGTATGAATTCCCACTGAAAAAGCAATCATAATTTACACCAGTTTCCCTGTGAATTCAGCAATTAGACCTTTTTTTGGGAGAATCGCACCCCCCCCCCCCCCCCCCCCCCCAATAGACTCTCAATCAGGCTAATTTCTGGGCAGGGATCCTAAAGTAAAATCCACAGACCTTATGGGGAAATCCAGATTTCCAGACTCTCTGTTCCCCAGCTTATTAAACCTGCCCCTCTCAATATACTGGCCATCAAATTATACTGCACAGAAGGTCACCATAGAATCATAGAAACCCTACAGTGCAGAAAGAGGCCCTTTGGCCCATTGAGTCTGTACTGACCACAATTCCACCCAGGCCCTACCCTCATTTCCCTACATGTTTTACCCACTAATCCCTCGAACCTACGCATCGCTGGACACTAAGGGGCAATTTCTTAGCATGGCCAATCAACCTAACCCGCACATCTTTGCACCGTGGGAGGAAACCGGAGCACCCGGAGGAAACTCACGCAGACACAGGGAGAACGTGCAAACTCCACACAGACAGTGACCCAAACTGGGAATCGAACCCAGGATCCTGGAGCTGTGAAGCAATAGTGCTAACCACTGTGCTACCGTGCTGCCCATAATCTGAACCCAGCATGCCTTTGAAAACCTTTCCAATTATACCCATTTCCCTGATCTTTCCCAAAAACCCAACCTTTTTTTTCTGTTTGTAAGTATTTATCCAATTGTCCATTGAATGTTATTATTGAATCTGCTTTCACCATCCTTTCAGGCATTGTATTTGGTTCATATCAATTCTCTGCCTAATTAAAAAAACTCCTTAGAGGGAAGTATTTGTTCATGTGGCAGCACTTCAAACAGTATTCAATCTACATCAATTTAATGGCACAGGAGGCACTACATGGGCTTTACAGGTAACAACCCAAGATTCTGTCTGCCTCTAAAGAATATATTTGTATGATGCTGCTTTAAATGGTGCTATGCAAATTATATTTTCCTTCTCATCCTGTCTCTGGTTCCTTTATAAATATCTTTAAGTCTGTGTCTTCTGACAATAGAAACAGTTGCTCTGCTTTTACTAGATAAAAACACTCCGCAATTTCACCGCCCTGTTAGCCATGGGAATCGGTGCAGACAACGAGAAGGTCCATTGACCTCGGGTGGGACTTTACAGTTTTGGGACGAGTGAGACCGTAAAATCCCACCCGATTGATTTGAATTCATAATTTTGAACAAATTTATTACATGTCCCCAACTTCCTGGTTCTCACTATTGTAGCAGGATCTCTACCAACAGATGGCGATGGCAGAGAAGAGCAGGGAGCAAGTGCACTGGTTAGCTCCTCCATGCAGCATCTTTGCAAGCTGGAGGTCAGAGTCAGAGGTCATGAGGTTCCCCCCTCCCTGAAGATCCCACCCCCTGCTACGGGAGGCAAAGTGCTCCCCCTGCCCCCAGAAGACCACCATATCCCAGACCGTCCGGATCACTGACATTCCTCCAGCCCTGATTGATCCCTATGCAGAGTGGTAGTGGGCCCCCCCCCATGCTGACCAATCGCCTCCTAGGCCCTGCCCCCTAGACCCTGGCCCCCTTGACATTGCTTGATGCCCAGTGGGTAGTGCCAATGTGCACTTAGCTGCTTGGGTTGTGCCAAGGGGGACAGGCTGGCACTGCCTGGGTGCCCATGATGTGGAGATGCTGGCGTTGGCTGGGGTAAGCACAGTAAGAAGTCTCACAACACAGGTTAAAATCAGCACAAGTCACAAGCTTTCACAGCGCTGCTCCTTCATCAGGTGAGTGGGAGTTCAGTTCACGAACAGGGCATATACAGGCACAAACTCGATTTACAAAATAACGGTTGGAGTGCGAGTCTTTACTGGTAATCAAGTCTGAAAGATACAGTGAACAGAGGGTAAAGCACAGGCTAAAGAGATGTGTATTGTCTCCAACCAGGATGGTTAGTGAGATTTTGCAAGCCCAGGCAGTCGTGGGAGTTACAGATAGTGTGACATGATCCCGGTTGAGGCCATCCTCATGAGTGCAGAACTTCGCTATCAGTTTCTGCTCAGCAATTCTGTGTTGTCATGTGTCATGAAGGCCGCCTTGGAGAATGCTTGCCCGAAGATCAGAGGCTGAATGCTCGGCACTGCCGAAGTGTTCACCAACAGGAAGGCAACGGTCTCGCCTAGTGATTGTCGAGTGATGTTCATTCATCCATTGTCGTAGTGTCTGCATGGTCTCCCCAATGTACCATGCCTCGGGACATCCTTTCCTGCAGCGTATCAGGCAGACAATGTTGGTTGAGTTACAAGAGTATGTACTGTGTACCTGGTGGATGGTGTTCTTATTGAGATCATGGCATCCATGTCAATGATCCGGCATGTCTTGCAGAGGTTGCTGTAGCAGGGTTGTGTGGTGTCGTGGTCACTGTTCTCCTGAAAGCTGGGTAGTTTGCTGTGGACAATGATCTGTTTGAGTTGTGCAGCTGTTTGAAGGCAAGTAATGGGGGCATGGGGATGGCCTTGACAAAACGTTTGTCCTCATCAATGACAAGTTGAAGGCTCCGGAAAAGATGCTGTAGCTTCTCCACTCCAGGAAAGTACTGGACAATGAAGGGTACTCTGTCCACCATGTCCCATGTTTGTCTTCTGAGGAGGTCGGTGTGGTTTTTCGCTGTGATGGATCGGGACTTTTGATCGATGAGTCAAGCGCCATATCCTGTTCTTATGAGGGCACCTTTTGGCTCCTGGAGGTGTCTATTGCGATCCTCCTCATCTGAGCTGATCCTGCGTATACAGAGGACTTGTCCGTAGGGGATGGCTTCTTTAATGTGTGTAGCGTGGAAGCTGGAGAAGTAGAGCAAAGTGAGGTTATCCATGGGCTTGCAGTAGAGTGAAATGCTGAAGTGACCGTCTTTGGTGGAGATGTGTGTGTCCAAGAATGCAACCGATTCCGAAGAATATCCATGGTGAGTCTGATGGTGGGATGGAACTTGCTGATATCATCATATAGTTGTTTCAGTGATTGTTCCCCATGAGTACAAAGGAAGAAAATGTCATCGATGTATCTAGTATATACCATCGGTTGAAGATCCTGTGCAGTGAAGAAGTCTTGTTCGAACCTGTGCATGAAGATGTTGGCATATTGAGGTGTGAATTTGGTCCCCATGGCTGTTCCAAGTATCTGGATGAAGAACTGATTATTGAAGGTGAAGACATTGTGGTCCAGGTGAAGCGGATGAGTTGTAAAATTGCATCTGGAGATCGGCAGTTGTCGGCGTTAAGTACTGAGGCTGTTGCAGCAATGCCATCATCGTGGGAGATGCTTGTGTAGAGTGCTGAGACATTCATCATGACGAGGAGTGCTTCTGGTTCAACTACTCCACGTGTGCAGAGTTTCTGCAGGAAGCCCATTGTGTCGCGACAAAATCTGGGGATTCTTTGTACAATTGGTTTCAGGATGCCCTCAATGTAGCCGGAGAGGTTCTCGCACAGGGTCCCATTGCCCGATATGATGGGACGGTCGGGTGTGTTGGCCTTGTGTATCTTCGTAGAGATCTCCAACGCGGAGAGTACATGGGATGAGAGCATGGAGGGTGCTCTGAAAGTCCTGATTAAAGGTCTTGATCAGTCTGTTGAGTTGATGGGTGTGTTCCTTGGTCGGATCTGTGGGTAACTGTCTTTCGTGTTCCTTGTTGTTCAATTGTCGGTTCAATTCTCTCCACTCACATTGTCTGTACCATTAAGGTTTGATTACCTGTAAAGACTCACATTCCAGCCATTATTTTGTAAATTGAGTTTGTGTCTTCATATGTCCTGTTTGTGAATAGAACTCCCACTCACCTGATGAAGGAGCAGCACTCTGAAAGCTTGTGGCTTGTGCTACCAAATAATCCTGTTGGGTACCCATACCCAGGAGTCCCCCCCACCACCCAATCCCCTGGGGGGCCCCGATTCCCCTACTTCATTCCAGCAGGGTCTCCCAGTAGTTCCCCAAAAGTGGGGAGATAGTCTGAATCCCGCCAGAGCAGGCTTGGAGACTTCAGTCAGTGGCCATGAAGCAAGAAGTAAGAGCAGAAATCCAGAACTTGTTAATTTGCAGCAAGGAGGAGCCAAGACCATGAATAGGGCAGCTCAAACTCTCTAATGGTGACTAAAGAAGTGTAAGTGGGGTGGGCATACGGCTGCTGGAGACCTAGGTAGACCAACTGGGCAGCACTTGAATCCAAGAATTTCTAAGGAGAGGCAAATTCCCTTCATGTCTGGGAGACAAGGTAATTGGGTTCATGTTCAGCAAATTAAAAACTAGAGCTCCACCCGGCTGATTAAAGAATAGGAGCTAAGTTCTCAGTTGTATCCTGGTGGATATGTGGCTTTTACTCTCCACTATAAATAGTTTGTTTCTCAGAACTAAGCTTTTCCATTACTGTTTATGAAGATTTGGTGGCAGTGGAATAAAAGCTCACTGTTTTCTAATTTTTATCCAGTCTGTGTGTTGCATGCTAGACTATATAATAGTACCACTGTGGTAAATCTTCCCTGCACTCTCTCTCATGTCTCAAAATCTTTCCTAAAGTGTGTCATTTAGAATTCGTTACTGCACTGCAGCTGCGCTCTAACCAGTGATTTATAAAGTTTTAGCTTTTGTATTTTATGCCTCTATTTATGAAGCCAAGGATCCCATTCTTTAAACAGCCTGAGCAATATGTCCTGCCATCTTCAAAGATTTGTGTATGAAAACCTATAGATCTCTCAGTTCATTCTACCTGAGAAATATAAATAGGAGTCAGCCAGATGGATCTTTGAGCCTGCTTCATCATTCAATAAGATCATGGCTGACCTTCAGCTTTCATATTCCTGGATTCCCTTAGTGTCCAAAATGCTTTTGCTCTCTGTCTTTAATATAGTCTGAACGTCCACAGCCCTCGTGATAGAGAATTCTGGAGATTCACAACCCCGAGTGAAGCAATCTTTCTTCATTTCAGTCCTAAAACTCCCGCATCCTGAAACTATAACCTGGACTTCCCTCTTCAAAGCAGGTAAGGGAGTCAGGAACAAAACCCAGCCAAACCCATGCACCTGGGGACGGGTGGGAGAAGTATCCACAAAGGATCCACAAAGGTGAAATCTTCATTGCTGGGGGCTGGGTGCAGGCTGGAGTCTGATCAGCTGATCCAGGATAGTGTGCGAAGGCAGCCACCAAATTTGTCGGTGTGGAGGTGAGCTGTTTAAAAGGCCTGCCTCAGTGCTGTGGGACTTTGGCCCAATTAAAAAATATGCAAAGGCCCATGAATCTTCACCCCTTGCACCCACTTCACCCTCCAAACACTCCCCGTGACTCTTCATGCACTCTATGGAAAACTCTATTTTCCACCCACATCCTCAGGCCCCTCATGCCCCCATGCCAAGCTCTGCCCTTCCACTACAATACATACTGAGGCTTGCCTGAGAGTCCAGACAGTTATTAGAATGCATCTGCATCTCAGGAGAAATATTGTTTGATTTATAGCTGGTCACTGTGGTCAATTTCTTAATGTGTGTTTTCACAATTAAAGTGTTTTTTGAAACTTCAAAAAGCCTGGATGATTGACATATTTATTAGCTGTAGGCCAGCCTTTTCTTCTCAAACATAGGAAAAAGTTATCAAGGGATTAAACATGCTCAAAACTTTTTTTGCACACACCACAGAACACCATCCTGTACATTGGTTCAAAAATGTATACAGTAGGTAAATGGGCATGGAAGTTGTGTATAGCGATGTTTGTCTCTTTAACAGTACAGCAATAGAGGGTCAACTGACTTGAGGGACCAGTGGAAACTGAGGATGCATGTTCAATCAGACGGTGGAGTCCTCTCTCGGCAGAATTTTCTGGCAACATATAATAAGCATATAAAACTAGAGCTGTGCCCCAGGGCTTCGTGCTGCATAAACCTCCTGTACCTAGGCTTCTCTATTCATTAATATCTTCCTTATTCCAGAACAAGGTCTGAAATCTCTCTTAATAATTGTAGGGGCCAAAATATATTAGGGAAGTGCCAGAGCTCAGTTCGGCAAATCAATTCATTTAGTAGCTTCTCCCAATTTTGTACACCCAGATGAGTCTTGAATCAGCATCTTACAACTAGTGTGATAATATGCTGAACAGTGATGCTTTGCAGCACTAGTCAGTAGCCACCTACAAAACTCTAGGAATATAATTTTGCAGCAAATATAAGTCCGTAACTTCCTCAGAGCTGTAATCTCTGGATTGCCACTCTGGATGGATTTATCCTCATTGAAATTTCGATTCGAGTTGAGTCGGATCAGACCAGAGGGGGAATTGGGTTGGGGGTGGAGCTGGTGTGGGGTATCCACTGGTGGACTAGTTTGCATGCAGGGTGTCCCATCCGATCCTTGGTCTGGGTGTTTAAATACTTACTCCAGAGTTAGAAGTGATTTTTTTCCCTCTAATATTTCAGAGTCACTATCAGGGTAAAACTGGCAGAACCATCTGAAGTTAGCAATTTAAATCGCTGTTGCTTTTTGCTACCAGCCCAGTACAATTGTCCAGGAGCGTGAGTACTTCTGGACAATTTCCAGGTGAACTTTTACATGGGAACTTGTCAAAGGGATTCCCCAACAATCTTGGGGATAAATGTGATGCTGGGGAATCAGGAAGTTATGGATCATAATCTTAGAAGATGCAAATAAATTTTGAGAGCTTGTGGTAGAATGTCTGCAAAAATATCTCTGACAGCAGTAGACCTGGTGTTTAATAAGATACAAAAGAGTTTGGTGTTTAATAATGAATTTAGCTTTTTAAAACATTATTAACAGTGACTTTTTTGCAGTATCACGTGAGATCTTTTTGCATGTGGAAACCAACAGGCACCATTGTCGATTGACACATGATTGCTCAGGTTAATGAAAGTTAATTACATATAGCTTCGAAGTCATGGCTGAAGAAGCTTCTATTGGATCATTGGAAAGCCTCAGTTGGGCGACAATGAATTTTAGTCTATGGAAGTAATAAAACAAAATTAATATGCATACTTGGGTTTACCCTTGTGCGCCCTTTTTTTATCTCTAAAATACAAAAGAGAATCTTATCGTTTCCACTTTAGCAGAAAAGTGTGAACCAATAAAAAAGTCAAATCATGAGAACTAACCACTACAGTAAATTTGCTTTCAGCTCCCATAAGTAATTCTGCGTTCAGGACAGAATTTATGTCTAACAGCCATTACTTCAGTACCAAAGCCCCCTTGCATGATTCTGTTATTCTTCATATGTAAGCTGATGGAAAGCAATATTTCCTCAAAAGCAGCATGTGTCAGCAAATATTTAAAACAGCCCAACTGATCATTTCATTATATTGGGCTGGAGTTTTCTCTAAACATAATAGTAAGGCAAATGGCATTCATTGTTACTTTTGTACAAAAGGTAGAACAACTTCAGGGGATGTGCAGTGAAATTTAAAAGTCCATGGCCCAGTTGCTCTACTTTATTATTAGCATCATGAAAATAGTATCTTGTTGGCTATCCCAACATGAAAATATACTGATGTAGGCAATATTTGTTCTTTTCTGTATGCATCATGGGATATGGGCATTGCTGATGGGCAGCATTTATTGCCCATTCTTAATTGCCCTTTAGCTGAACGCATTTAAAAGTCAACATTGCTGTAGATCTGGAGTCACATGTAGGCCAGACCATGGTAAGGATGGCAGATTTCCTTCCCCAAAGGACATTTGTGGACAAGATGGATTTTTACAACAGTTGACAATGGATAGTCAATCATTATTAAACTTTTAATTCAAGTTTCAGCATCTGCAGTGGTGGGATTTGAACCTTTTTTTCCCAGAACATTACCCTCGACTAATCCATTGACAATACCACTGTGCTACCGATATGAACTAAACTTCCTTTAGAAAATTAAGTCAAGCCATTCTAAGACAATGTATCTTTTCAATAAAGTGATGTATTGATTGCTGCCAAACAATCTCTCTGTTATGGAAAATAAATTACTGCAAATGTGGGAACTCATTCTTTCAAGATTTAATTGTTGCTGGAGATTTAAATAAATATGTTTAACTTGTTTTTTATTTTTCTTTCCTGTCTCTTTTTTCTTTCTCTAATCCGACTTTGCTTTCTGGTTCTTTATTTCGTAATCCTTCAAACTAATTGATCAATGTGATATAGATTTGTTTTCCCTGCTAATGCAGTTCCCAGACTTCCAGTTTCCCTTACAGTGATGTTATCAGCTTGTACTTTCATCAATTTTCCTAAATTCACTTATATAATCTAGAGTTTAGAAAAATGAGAGGTATTCTCACTGAAGTGTACAATATTCTTATAGGGCTCAAACCAGTGGAGATGCAAGAAGGATGTTTCCACTGGCTGGCATCCAAGGGACACAGTATCAGGATTTAGAACTGAGATGAGAAAAAATTTATTCACTCAGGGGATAATGAATCTTTGGAATTCTCTACTCCAGAGGGCTGTGGACACTCAGTCATTGAGTCTGTTCAGGGCAATTATAAATTAATTTCTAGCTATTAAAAGGTGTCAAGGAATATGGAGAAAGCGCAGGAAAAAAGCATTGAGGTAGAAATCAGCAATTATCTATTTGAATAATGGAGCAGACTTAATGGGCTGAATGGGCTACTCCTGCTCCTATTTTCCTATTTCCTAAGTCCAATCAGTAGTATTTGTCATTAGATGCCTTGTTGCTGGAAATTCTGGCCCTGTTTCTTGGGGGTGGGATTTGTGCAAGTTGCTTCTCGGGATTTTCCCTGAAATGAAAATCTGACCATTTCCAATTACAGTTAAGACAGTGGGACACTCTGCTTTTTTCTTCTTTTCTGCAATTTTGTGACCTTTTCTGTCGACCAAGTTAAGACAAATGGCACCCAGCTGGATTGAATTTTCACGGCCTCGTCCAATTATTCTGATAAAATCTCATTAACCTGAAACATTACCTTTGCTTCTTTCTTCACAGTTTCTGCCTGACCAATAAGTGTATCCATATTTTCTGTTATGTTTCAGATTTCCAGCATTATTTTGTTTTAGTTTTATATCTGACCTAGACATTCCCAGGTTTTTATTTTCCGGTCACCATACTGCCTTAGTGTGAATGGGTTTGTCTTAATTTACCACAATATATTATCTGAGAAGAAACTTTCTTTTGTATGAATCTTTCTTATAGAAGGGAGAAAAAAATCTACTTTTAAACAATGACATTAACTGGGCTAGCATAACTAGTTAGTATAAATGATGTGGATTATGTTAGCAGAATTAATATGGTCATATAGATAATAGCATTTATTCTGGCCTATTTAACAACAATAATTTTAAGTGATCATTTTATATATAGCGGAGTTCAATAGGTTCATTGTCTAAGAAATAATCTAACTAATGGTTGCACTACGTGAAGTGGGAAGTTAAAAGAAAATTAGCTCAAGGGACAAAGCCTAGTACTGCCAGTATAAGAATTTGGGCTAAATTAATAAAATTGCATTCAACTGTGAATGAATTTGCAGTGGAGCCTTTCCACCTTATTTGGAATAAAGCTATCTCAAATTGTAGGTTCTCTGATAACAATGTGCAGCAGGAAGAGATGCAGTGGAGGTTATATTGAGTGCACCTGCATTTTTTTCTTTTTTCAGGCTAAATCTTAAATAAGGAATAAAATAAAGAGCACAAGTTTAGTCTCAGAACAGCCATTCATTGTAAGTCAGATGGTGTGCAATTTTCATGTGCTAGCCTTGAACATGGCTCAATGTGGCTGCAACTCCTTTTTCAGCTAATTTGCTAGAAGCAGCTGTCAGACGTGACTCATGTTTCCTTTTAGAACTTATCCATTAAGGCAAAAGAATCATGTGCTGCTGCAGACCTTCAAGACTTGCAGCACCTTAAAGAGACAACCACATTTAGTTTTCATTTCACAAGTTTAATGTGTTAACCACCATGCAGTCGCACTCTCACCCCTGAGTCAGTCGGTTGCGTGTTCAAGTTCCATTGCAGGACCTGTGCAGAACAATCTAGGATGACACTGCAGTGTGGTGCTGTGGGCGTGCTGCACTGTTAGGGGTGATGTCTTTCAGATGAGGTGTTAAATGAAACCCTCACTGCTGTCTCAAATGGATGTAAGAAATACAAGGGCACAATTTTGAAGAAAAACGCTGGCATTATCCCTCACATTCTGGCTGATATTTATCCCTCAATCCTTCAAATGTCACAAAAATCAGGTTATTGAGTCATTGTCTCTATGTTGCTTGTGGAAACTTGCTGAGTGAAATTGGCCACTGTGTTTCCTACAACAGTGATTTCACTTCAAACATAACTTCATTAATTGCGAAGTGAAACTTTGAGATGGCTGACGGGATGGCGGCTCAACACATAGGGCCCGATTTTACTAAATCACGATAAATTAGGGCAGAGGGCCTGTAACGCAATCTACACCCAAAACCGAGCAGATCGTGCCTTTACTGACATCCAATTTGGGCGGGGATCCTGTCCACGCCCCAATTGGGTGGCCCAACGATTTAAATGTGTTAGCATGCATTTAAATCGACTTAATGAACTGTGTGCCCAACTCTACTGCCAAATCCCATTTTATCATCTTCGGATCTGTTCCAGATCTGGGCTGTAACCAACCAGCAGAATAAAAATCCGAAGCGGATTCCTATTCTGCAGGGGAACCTCCTAAGCCCATCCTCCTTGAACACCCTACTAATATCCCCTTCCGCCTTCAAAGATCTGTGGACAAACATGCAAAGATCCCTTTGTTCCACAGAACTTCCTATTGTCCTACCATTTATTGAGTACTTTCTTGTCAAATTACTCCATTCAAGGTATATCACCTCACATGTTTCATGGTTAAATTCCATCTGCCACTTATCTTCCCATTTGACCATTCCATCTATATCTTCTTGTAGCCCAAGACACTCTGCCTCACTGTTAACCGCCTGACCAATCTTTGCGTCATCCGCAAACTTACTAATCCTATCCCCCACATGTCATCAATGTCATTTATATAAATGATGAATAATAGGGAGTCCAACACAGATTCCTCTGGTACGCCACTGAACACTGGTTTCCAGTCACTTAAGTAGCCTTTGGTCATCGCTTTCTATCCCCTACAACTAAGCCAATTTTTAATCCACTTTATCAAATTACCATATTCCATCTGCATTTACCTTCTTTATAAATCTCCCATGTGGGACCTTGTCAAAGGCTTTGCTGAAATCCATATAAACTACATGGACTGCACTACCCTTGTTGATATACCTATCACCCCCTCAAAAATTTAATTAGATTTGTTAGGCATGACCTCCCTGTGATGAAGCCATGCTAATTATCCCTGATCAAGCTTTGCCTCTCCAAGTGGCCTCCCTACTGCGGACGTGAGACTCACTGGTCTGTGGTTCCCTGCTTTATCTCTACAATAGCTCTTAAATAGCGGAACCACATTAGCTGTTCTCTAGTCATCTGGCACCTCTCCTGTTGCCAGAGAAGAATTGAAAATTTGGATCAAAGCCCCTGCAATCTCCTCCCTTGTCTCCCACAGCAGCGTAAGGCACAATTCATCTGGACTTGGAGATTTATCCACTTTTAAGGTTGCAAACACTTTGAATACCTTGTCCTTCCCTATGTCAATTTGCTCAAGAACCTCACACTCTCCCTTAATTCCATACCATTGTCCTCATTCTCTTGGGTGAACACAGATGTGAAATATTTATTCAACACTCTACCAAAATCCTTTGGCTCCACCCACAGATTGACCCTTTGGTCCCTAATGAACCCTACCCTTTCCCTGGTTAACCTCTTCCCATTGATATACTAATACAATGTCCTGGGATTTTCCCTACTTTTACCAGCCAAGCTTTCTCATATCTCTATTTGCATTCTTAATTGCTTTCTTAAGTTCCACCCTGCACTTTCTATACCTCACTAATGCCTCCACTGATTTGCTCCTCTTGTACCATAAAGGATAAAAGCATCCTTTTGATTTGTACCCTTTTTACAAATATTCATTCCCTCCATCAGTGGTAGCAGTGTGTATAAGATGCATTGCAAGAACTCGCCAAGGCTCCTTGGAGGGCACCTTTCAAACTCATGACCACTACAATCTAGAAGGACAAGGGCAGCAGGTACATATGAACTCCACCACCTGGAAGTTCTCCTCCAAGTCACTCACCATCCAGACTTGGAAATATATTGCTGTTCCCTTACTGTCACTGGGTCAAGATCTTGGAACATCCTCCCTACTAGCACTACACCACAGGGACTGCAGCAGTTCAAGAAGGTAGCTCATGACCACATTCTCGATTAGGAATGGGCAATAAATGCTGACCTTCCTAGCAAAGACCATAGTCCTTGTATGAATAAAATAAAAAAAAGTCATTCTTTTCTTCTTTTCACATTTTTCTATATTTAAGTCCACTTGCCACCTTTCTGCCCACTTCACCATCCTGACTATAGTATTCTCAAGTCTCCAACCACCTTTGTCACTTTCTACTATGTTGTCAATGTTATAATGCTGCTTTCTACACTGCAATCTTGGCTTTAATTCTTAAAATTAAAAAAATGCAATCAAACAAAACTATTTCTTGCAAACACCACTGCAAACCACCTCCCAAAAAAAGGGCATTCATCCATCACTATACTTTGCTTCCTGTCACTGGGCCGATTCTATATCCATACTGACTCCTGGAATTGCAAGATTGTCACATACAGGGAGATTGGATCAACTGGGCTTGTGTTCACTGGAGTTTAGAAGAATGAGAGCAGATCTCATTGAAGTGTGTAAGACTCTGACAGGACGGCTCAGACTGGATGCAGGGTTAATGTTTCCATTCGCTTGGATGCAAAGGGGTGTCTAGAACAAGAGGTCACAGTCTTAGGATATGGAGTAGCCAGCACCAGCGAGAAACACCTTTGGTTTTCCAGCTGCTAGAAACACTTAGGTTTTATTGAGGACTTGCAGCTTTTTTTAATTCTTTCAATGAATGTAGATATCGCTAGCAGGACCAATATTTGTTACCCTTCCCCAAATGTCCTTGAACTGAGTATCTTGTTCAACATTTTCAATGTTTATTTATTTGACTGTTCTTGATTCGTTTTCTGATATTGGTTTCCTATTAAAATGTTTGCAGATTGTCTGTAAGTCTTTCTCAATAATCATCTATTAAAGTTTAACTGTGTCTCCTTGAGGCCCAGGAAAGAATATGGTAAAACAAGTCAACTTCCTTTGCTTTGCAGATTTTTTTAACTTGTTGAGCAATGAAGCTAATTAAAGCTTTTCCGAGATGTGTAAGATTTAATTAAAGGCAAAGTTATTTTCAGCACACTGGTGTGTTTATCAAGCAATAAGGGTATAATGTAAACACGCTCATCATAGAATACAATCTCTGAGCATATGCTGATGTTCGGGGACCCTGCCAGCCTCCTGCATACACTGGAAAATCACAGGCAGCACAACTTATGATTAGCTGATCTGCACTGGCAGCAAATTACTTTGAAAATTGCACTACCTCCTCATCTACAGCAACATACATTTATCTCTTCCCTTACGCGGTATCTTTGGATTGAGGATGACTTGCTTCCACTCAGTTCAGTGGGTTGTCAGATGGCTGACAGGTCCAATGTGTACCTTAACATACATTTACATAGTTCCTTTAACATCCCAAGAAGAAAAATAACCAACTTACAATTGAAGTTGAGAAAATATGCAATGAAAATTACAAGGATACGTATCTATCATACAGAAATCACAGCTCTATATCAAAATAATTTTTACAAATTTGAACACTTAACCCAAAACTTTCCCTGCTAGGAACATGTAACAGATATGCAAATGAGGAGCCCAGCAGACCCTGCAGGATTTTCATTCAATTAAGAATAACAATGTTAAAAAAGGTTTTCATGATTAATGGCTCCTTTGGTATTCTACAAACATGCTACCTTGCTTGGAAAAAGTCCCCAAAAGTGTGTGCCATTTGTGACACACTTCCTCCTGGCTAGCTTAGTCTCAGTTACATGACTAAGCATATCAGTCATGTCATGTATTGTAATGACATATGTTCTTGAGCTTATTTGTTGTATAAGACACAAGGCGCCCATCACTCATATGGGATTGGATAAACACGTTGTTGATTCATTTATTAAGACTGTAGACACAATGAGATCAGTTTTACATAGTTGTAAAGCTTGGAAACATTTGGAGTTTGTGTACTTGATCTGGTCAAAGCAAAATTAAAACAAAGATAGGATCACATGACACATTTTCCTTGCAGTGATGCCATGCTCATATCCGTTGAAAGCATATTACAACATCCCCTTTTAAAGATGATTTCCACCCTTGCAAAATAAGTATAATCATTTGCAATACTCATTCATGTTCAGTTACCATCCCATAAATTACATAATGTCATGCAGTGAATCTGCATGACATTAAAGCATAAAGGTAATTTGCTGATGTTTCTAGATCTTTAACTGTTCACAGTGACCTAGGGGATTGTCATTCTTGGATGTTGTTCCTGGTTTGGGATCTTGTCCGAGATTCAGTAGGAATCTCTGGTATTTGAGGAGCTGGATTGGATCTGATTTGTCTTTCATTGTGCCTCACCATTTCACCTTTTCTGTGCAATGACTTTAAAGGACCTTGGTTCTGAACAAATCTTTCTCACTTCAGCTGATTGCCATGTACCTTGAGTGGGGTTCTGAATCTAAACTTCAGCACCATCTGTAAACTTGGCAGTTCTATACCTGTATTTTGATTATGCACACTGGTTATCTTCACTTGTAATTTTTAAAAGTTGCTCAGTAGTTTCTGAGAGAGTTGGATGGGTAAGTGTATGTAAATTGTTATGTAGTGCTCCACAGTGATAGCTACACTTCAAGATGTTGCTTTCAGGTGTAACACTGTAATGTGAAGATCTTACTTGGTCTGTCTACATTTGAGAATTAAGGATTTCTCCGTGTAAATCATTCAGCGAAGCCATTAGAACTAAGGTAATGTGGAGTGTGATTGATATTTCACTTCTCACATACATCCTAAAATGGCTTACCAATAAACTATAGACCATTTTCCATGATAGTCGCTCTAGGCTGTCAAACTAAACTGACAAAATCACTTAAAGTATGCATGACGCTTGTGCCTGAGGTATGTGCAATTGTCAAATAATTGCATACTTAGTAAAGTAGTACACAATGACAGTGAAGGGTCATGGATATGAAAGAGTTTGGTTGTGATTTTGGACCAAGGATGGGTAGGATCTTCATATGGAATCAATGATGCTTCATGACGATCTTGACGTGCCTCTCGGTTCTTGACAATGGTTTCAATGTTGTTGCTCATACCCAGCCAATATACTATCTCTCTCATCTGATGTATAGCCATGTGTGCATAATGAGGTTGTTGAGAATATTGGGTTGCAAAGCTTCAACTTGGAAACAAACTTATGAACTTTGGGCATTACAATAACTCAATTTAAAAATGACCAACTCTAATGGCCAATTTCTTAGTTATCTTTTTAGTTCATAGATCTATCTTTACTCCCACTACACCCCTCCACCACTCCTAATTCAGGTGATATAACCCAGATCTCTCCTCAAACAATGTACTGGAAGAATAATATTGCAGTCCAGCTACTTCCAGTCTGGAAGCGACCAACCAGTCATCAGTCACTGACTTCAATGCAGATTCTTTTCCTTTCCAGTGGGAAGAACCTGAACAAGGAGTTTTCTCAGGTTTGTTCCTGATTTGTTCTGGTAATTACTGGCAGAAGTATGGCATAATTAGACAAGATTATGGCTGCATGCCTTGCAAAGTTACAGCAGTGAAATTGGTGCTGCTGTGAGCAATTTCCAGCCAGGGTTTCCACTTTTGTCCCCTTGGAGTTAACAGCTTACTGCGCTGGTGACATAATTTACCTATGCATCTTCAAAGTACTTTCTACTTCAAAATATATAATTGGTCTATAGTTAGGAAAGATGGGCATCAATGCAATAGATATTTCCGCTGTCCAACTGCAGAATGCAGAAACTCTGTACAATGAAACTTCTCTGCACATCTCCAACAGCAGTCAGTGCTTTGTGTGTAACTGAAACCATGGCATGGTAATAAAAACCCTGCTGTGCTTTCACTTTTAAATGTATTATTCATAAAAGATGAAAGGTGCATGTCAAAGCCTTCTCTTGCACTGAGAAGCTTAACTCCAATTTTCTTGCCTTGGGAATCAAGAAATGCAAGTGAAATGCAAGTGTGCTTGCTACCAAACCTGATTGCAATGATTTCAGACTTCACTGCCAACAGTAGGTTAGGGAAACTACCTGGATTGCTACCTGTGGATTTCTTTGAACAAGCTAAGTATGTCTTGTTGCTGATGAATTATCTCTAGTCTAACAACTGTAATAAAACTGTAATGTTGCAGAAAGGCTGAGAATAGTGAAATAGACACTAATTGAAAGAACACCTTTGAAAACTTGAAGATTGAATTTATTTCTATCTGTTGTGACGATCAGTGCTTCGAATTGCTGCACACTGGAGATTATTCTAAATCAGAAAATAACCAAACTGGGCAGCTGGTACTGTTCATAAATATTTAGAAATATATCAGCTCTAGTTATTTTTTAATGCTACATCTTCCTACATGGACACAGCTTAATGGAAAGGAGATGACAATTGAGAAGAAAAATCCCTGTGAGGCAGACATGGACCATTCTTCCATTTTTTTGCCTTTTCCCCAGTGTTGAAATGTCTTAATAGGAATTAGCTCCCAAAACAACTTTGTAATGACTTTTTATAGGCCTGGCCTCATTGAATCTCTGGGAATTACTCGGCTCGCTCTAACAAAAGAGATTAAGCAATGCATATTGCATTCAGAAGTGAATGATGCAGCAAATTTTTCATTACCATGTCACGGTTTCATTAGCACCCAAGGCCCTGCTGCTAGTGAGAGCTGTGTTAGAATAGTCATGTTGTACAGAGCTCCTGCAAAGTGCAATTGCCATCATAAAATCTATTGCATTGATGTCCATCTTTTCTAACTGGGGACCAATTACGTGGATAGAAGTGGACTGCACGTTGTAAAGCATTAATGAGGGTCACCCAATACAAAAAGGCAAGCCGTATTCATATAAATGTGAGACTACAGGGGAAAGCAAACTGCCTAGAGGATAGCTCCACAAAATACAAGTGTCTCCTTCACTCTTGTTCTTCTTTCCTGCTTATCTCCCAATTCCTTCCAATCGTCATCCCCACTTTTTCATTCTGCTAGCTCTCCCATTTTCATTCTGTCTCTATTTTCCTCCCTTTTGGTGTCTTCTCTATTTTTTGTCCTCCTCCCTTCTAAGAACATAAGAAATAGGAACAGGAATAGACTATACCACACATTAAGTTTGCTCATTAATTTAATAAAATCATGACTGATACTCAACTCAATTCCACTTTCCCACCTGAGCTTCAGGGTCTAAAAATCTATCAATCTCAGCCTTGAGTATATTCTATCACTGGACATCCAAGACTCACTGGCACAGAGGATTCCAAAGATCTACAACCCTTTCAGTGGAGAAATTTTGCCTTCTCCCAGTCTTATTGTGAGACTACATCCACTTTCTTCCATTCAAGGTTGCAGCATTTTCTGTTTTTATTAAACTAATCTGCTTAGATGTCTCACAATTGTACATATGTCGATGTGATTACCTTTCATTTCTCTGAACTCCAAAGAGTGGACACCCATTCTACTCTCCTCATAGGACAAATCTCTAATCACAGAATCTTCAGTGCACCACTTCATTCTCTGCTTCTTTTGTCAGTTTTTTTCACCCTCTTCCCTGGTAGCATTTTTCTTCTCTGTACACTTTCCCTGCATTTTAGGTGCTCGTTTCTCTCTTTTTTTAGAATACAATAGCCCAGATTATCATGCAGTGGCACTATTGGCAGCACTGCTGATTTCACAAGTCATGTGCTGACCTCAGTGTTGATAACCTCCTCCATACTTCCCTGAAATTGAATTAGAATACATCACAGTGAGTATGATAGAATATCATAAGAAGAACGTTAAATGTCTAAACCATTGATCCTGCTTCTAATGGTGTGATTCCTTTGTCATCAGGGGTAAAAAGTTAACTTAATTACAACGTTAAATGCTCTGCCAACTCAAGATAACATAGGAATTGTTGCCTGCAAATTTATGAAAAAGTTACACATCTTTGTCCCTATAATGTCCCTATAATTCAGTAATGAAACAAATCAGTGTAATGAAAGCCAAATGAGTTGCATTTAAATTTGGTTGACTATGTTGGGTGAATTATTTTATCATCTCAAATATCCACAAGTCTTACAGTAACGTGAAGAACACTTTTGTGCCTATTTGATTCTTTTCCTCTCAGTTTAAACATACTTGTTGTTAAATCAACTGTAAGATGGTAGTCGACATGACTGTTTACTGTGGGTGTAAATTTCAGGAAGATTTGTTTGATCTTGTACTTGATCAGAAATCTGTGGCTGTTAGCGATTTAGTGATGTATTTGAGCAGTTGATCACTGTGAATGGATTCTTCCGTTCCATATGGAAGTTCATAGATTTCAGATGAGAGGGAAAGCAATTGACCTGCCTAATCTTCATACCCGACTGCTGAGGCATTGATGTCAATTCAAGCAAGGGATCATTAAAAGATTCAAACTTAAATGAAGTATTATTTTTCATGCATTACTGGCAATCAATTGATTTATTCTCCACATGCTAGCAATCTTACTTATCAACTAATTAATCAACTAGTTTAGATACATTCCACATGTTTTAAGGATAATTAACAAAGCAGTGTAAACATTTATGACTGAGATGGATACCCTTGCATTCAGGTACTGCGTATAGAACAATGAACAATTCAGCACAGGAACAGGACGCTTCAGCCCACCAAGCCTGCACCAATTACATTATCCTATCTAGACTAGCCACCTGTATCTCTCTATTCTCCGCCTGTTCCTGTGTCTATCCAGGTAAATCTTAAACGTCATGATGTGTCAGTCTCAACCACCTCACTTGGCAATGCATTCCAGGCTCTCACCGCCCTCTGTATAAAAAAACTTACCCCACACATCCCTACTGAACCTTTCCCCCATTACCTTGAACTTGGGCGCCCTTGTATTGATATTTCTGACTTGGGAAAAAGCTTTTAACTATTCACCGTGTTTATACCCCTCATAATTTTATAAGTTTATAAACATCCATCAGGTTGCCCCTGAATGAAATATTTGAATATCTAAAAATATAAGCAATTGCTCCATGTCCATAAATATTGGACAAAATGTTCACATTTTCAAGGTGAGCCGTAGAGTCAGTGAGTGGAAGGGAGATAATGAGCAGGAGGATTGGGAAGGAAGTGAGAAGGAGGGATTGCTGACTAGGAGGGAGCTAATGAGCTATGGAAGATTGGTGAGTGGGCAGATTGGTAGGCAGGAGTGTTGGCAAGTAGGATGGTTAATGACTGGGAGGAAGGGGGTGAGCAAGCTGCAGGAAAGATAAGGGGCTGCATTTTGCAGGCCATACACAAGCAGAAAAACAGTGGGTGAGTCTGTAAATTGGGCCATCAGTGGCATTCCCATTGTTGGTCCACCTGTACCGATCACCACCATGATTTTGCAGGCAGCAGGGAAGGCAACAGTTAGGCTGCTTACCCAAGGTTCTTAAGTGGACAACTAATGAATAATTAAGGACCTTACCCCACTATCAATACAATGAGCAGTAGGTGAGGAGGCCTGTGCACAACATAGAGATGACAGGTTTAATGCTACAGGTTGCTTGTCAGTAAAAGAGGCTGAGTGAAGGTGGTGTCAACTGGAGACATCTCCCATAGTTGAGCTCTCTTTGTCCATCCTCCCCACTACCCTGCCCAACATGTCCTCCCATCCTCCTTACCAGTGCTTGCCAACCTGGCCCTGATGAGCCCAAATGAGTTTTGTGGTATCCATGGTTTCTCTTCCTCCTTGGCCTCTTCCAAGGCTATTGGTGGCTACTGACCCTGGTATGACACAGAATTGTTGGCCTCCAATTGGCTGACAGCTCTAAGAGATAGAACTTCCTCCTAGAGCTAGGTGGAAGTCTAGCTTCAGGCCATTTACACTGTCACTGAAGAAGTCATGTGGACTCAAAACGTTAACTGTATTTCTCTCTCCAGCATTGTTGCCAGAACTGCTGAGTTTATCCAGCATTTTCTATTTTTATTAAACTATCACTCCTGTTGCCAACTGAAGCAGTGTCAGGAATGAACAATTGCTCCTGATGCCCTTCAGGTCATTGGCAGGAGCTCAGATCTATCCAAGGCTATATAGTCTCACTCTGCATTAAAAAACAAAATATCAGCAATTTCCATGGGAATTTTCCAGTGATAAAATTCCAACAAGTGACATTATAATGGGAATTTCACTTTAGCTTTTGAATATAGCTCTGTGGCATATAAAAAATATAACTTTCTGGCAACAAATCATCCCAGTTCCAATTTGTGATTAGATCATAGTCTAAGTAGGATATTCGAGTGCTGCCTCCTTAGAGTTGATCGAGGCTTTGTGCAAAGGACTTTTCTAAACCCAGGATAGCTCAATTGGTAGATAATAAGGTGTTTAATCTCTGCAACAAAAACAGAAAATGCTGGAAAATCTCACAAGGTCTGACACCATCTGTGGATAGAGAAACGAGCCAATAAGTGAAGAACAGTACAGCACAGGAACAAGCTTTTCAGCCCACCAAGTCTGTGCCGACACAGGTGTCTCTCCAATCTAATATTTTCTTGCCTCTTTGAGGTCCATAGCTCTCTGCCCTGCTTTTCCATGTATCTATCCAGACATCTCTTGAACGTTGTTTCTGCTTCCACCACCTCCTCCAGCAAGGCATTACAGACATTCAACACCCTCTATGTGATAAACTTGCCCCTTACATCTCTTTTAAACTTTGCCCCTCTCAGTCAATCTATGCCCCCGAGTAATTGACTGTTCAATCCTGGGAAAAAGACTCTGACTATCGACTCTATCCAAGCTGTCATAATCTTGTAAACATCTATCGGGTTCCCCCCTCATCCTATGATGCTCCAATGAAAATAATCCAAATTTGCTCAACCTTTCTTCATAGTCCATATCCTCCAAACCTGGCAACATTCTGGTAAATCTCGTCTGCGCCCTTTCCAATGTGTCAACATCCTTCCAGTCCAAGCTCCTGGCACTAAAGGAATCCCAGTTTATGTTGGGGAAGTTAAAATCGCCCATCACAACAACCCTGCTGTTTTATATCTTTCCATAATCTGCTGATGTATCAGTTTCTCCATTTCATGCTGGCCGTTGGGATGTCTGTAATACAACCCCAACAGTGTGATTGCATTGCTCCTGTTCCTGAGTTCTATCCAGATGGCCTCATTACAAAATCCCACCAGGTGTCCTCCCTCTGTAAAGCTGTGACATTCTTCCTAATCAATAAATCAATACCCCCACCTCTTTTGTCGCCCTCTCTATTTCACCTGAAGCATCTAAATCTTGGAATGCTAAGCTGCCAGTCCTTCCTTTCTTTCATTCAAGTCTCTGTAATTGCTATAATATCATAGTTACATGTAGTAATCCAAGCTTTAAGTCCATCTGCCTTACCTGTCATACTCCAGACATCCGTCCTGTCATGTTTAATACACTCTCCCTGTGTTTTACTTGTCTTAGCCTTACTAGGCCCATTCACTGAGTTTTCCACAGTCTCTGTACTCCATACTGTGGCCTTTTCTTATTTTTATTTTTGATTTCTCTACCTTCCACACTTCCCTTTACTGCCTTTTGTTTTTATCACCACTTTACTTCCTTTGACTTCTTGCATCGGCTTCCCCATCCTCCTGCCACATTAGCTTAAACCCACCCCAACAGCATGAGTAAACACTGCCCCTAAGACCTTGCTTCCAGTCCTGCCCAAGTGCAGATTGTCCGATTTGTACTGGTCCCACCCCCGCTAGAACTGGTTCCCAGGAATTTGAATCTCCCCTCTTGCACCATCCCTCAAGCTATGTATTCATCTTAGCTATCCTGACATTCCTACCCTGACTAGCATGCGACTCTGGTAGCAATCCTAATATTATTATATTTGTGGTCCTACTTTTTAGTTTAACTCCTAACTTCCTAAATTCAGCTTGACTTAATCTCTGGTTATCATTTCAAATCCAATGTTGGATGATTAACTTTGCCCTAAATACTTTGATCAAAATACTTATTGATTTTTTTTATCAAACCGTGTCCTTAAACTAAATATTACAGGCTATTCTTTGCATTGATTCTTTGCATTTTTGCCCTAATTAGATATCTTCACCATTCATTCTGCTGAATCAGCAGGGCCACTTTCTACGGAAGGAATTGTTGCTAAATGATAAGTGGACTAAATACAAGAATTTGTAATTGCTTCAGGACTGCAGAGAAGAAAAATGGGAGACTTCAACTTTATTAATAGTTTGTGTTTAGACAATTTGTTTGTTTTATTGCTGTGACTTTGACATTGACACTGCAACTGAGCATGCACAGGAAGGGGTCCACCCAGTGACACAAATAAACACAGCCTACTAATTAAAGGGCCATTGCCCAAAAATAAATAAAATGGATCAAGCCGGCCAAGTGGATGTGAGCTTCCCCTGAAATTTACATTGGTGTGTGGGCAGCCTGCACTCAACATATATTCCAGCCCATTAGTAAACAAGTTACATGGTGAATCCCACTGCTTTAAGGATTCCAGTTTTGGCAGGTCACATTTCTGCTGCTGTAAACAAATTTAGGCATCCCAGTAGGAAATTGACACAAGAGCCTTACCCCCCATTACTTGCAGAGCCTCTTAAATAAAATGAATGCCAATGCAGAGAGGAGGCAGACCATCAACTGACTAAAGCTGTTCACAATGACCTTGTTTTATTCCTGGACATTGAGTGTAACTATATTCATTTTAGACCCCATAGTCTAGTTTATAGAGAATGTGAGGTCTGGTTGATGCTAAGCCCAAATAGTATGCCCAAAAATGCAGACCCAAGAAATCATCTCATCGAATGTTGATCAATGTTCCATGTAAATGTCATCGCACCTACTCGGGAACACTTGCTGAAACTTAGGAGATAATGCATGTCACCTTGACTATCAGAACTGCTTATTTTTTAATCTCCTTTCAGGAGAAGACAGATTCTAACAATGTTCAGCTTCAAGGCAAGGATCTCATCAACGTTAGACTTGTAGCCCTCAAAATCTTTAGCAGACAGAATGTGGGAGTTTATTACTAACTTTGAGTTTTCCTTCTCTTCTTTTCCTTTTGTTCATTTATTGTCAGCAAAGCACAAGCTTTAGCACTTCAGCATGTCAGTTACAGCCATTCACAAATGCACTGGGAGGGATATGCACAGTATGAGTGAAGGGAACATGCAGTGGCAGGGACACACACAGTATGGGTGAACAGAACCAGAAAGTGATTTAATTTGACAAGGAAGTATACTATGAAAAGTCTGACACTGGGAAGTTCTGAAGAACAAAGGGACCTTGACGTATTAGTCCATAGATCTGTGAAGGAGGAAAAGCAGGTTAATAGTGGTGAAAAAGGCAAGTGGCACACTCGCAATTGGGGTTAAGATTCCAAGAGCAGACAGCTCATGATGAAGTTGTACTCAACTTAGTTGAGGCTACAGCTGGAGTACTGTGTGCAGTTCTGGTTGCCACATTACAGGAAGGACATGAATGCACTGGAGGGAGTGCAGAGGAGATTCACCAGGATGTTGTCTGGGATGGAACATTTAAGTTATATGGAGAAGTTGGATAGGTTTGGGTTGTTTTCTCTGAAGTAGAGAAGACTGAGGGGCAACCTGATCGAGATGTTCAAGATTATGAGGGGCATGGGCAGAATGGATAGGGAGCAGCTGTTCTCCTTTGTTGAAGAGTCAGTTACGAGGGAACACAAGTTAAAAGTGAGAGGTGGGAGGTTTCGGGGGGATTTGAAGAAAAACCTTTCTACTTGGAGGGTGGTGACAGTTTGGAATGCACTGCCTGGGAGGGTGGTGGAGGCAGGATGCCTGACATCCTTAAAAAAGTACCTGAATGAGCACTTGGCATGCCATAACATTCAAGGCTATGGGATAAGTGCTGGCAAGTGAGATTAGCTGGCAGATCAGGACCTTTCATGCGTTGATGCAGACTCGATGGGCCGAAAGACTTCTTCTGCACTGTAGGATTCTGTCATTCTATGATGCTCGTGGGTCAAAGGAGGATGGACTTGCTGTCTGGTGGACTAGTTTGCATATCAGTCCATAAACTATTGGCACTGGGATCTACACATCACAGGACCAGGTCTAAAAGGAGAATGTCTTCAAAATGTCCAGAGTTGGCTTGGTAATTGGACGACACCACTAGTTCCAAGGAACAACTTTGCATTTTGCAACCTCATAGTCTTCCATGGAACATATATCAACTCCAGGTTTAGCTATGGTCAAGGTGTCAAGACAGAGACTCTGACAGTGGCTGCTCCTTCTCCCATGCATTGTTAGATTGCTATGAAGGGGCTTTGTCTTTCCAGTGTTGAAAGGGCTATCTTTTGGTGTTGACAAAATTGGAGAGCAGTTAGACAGAGTTATAAGGCAGGATTTCACCTATCTTTTTGACTCCACAAAATCTGCTGCAACACTGATAGTGGCCACAATAAGCAAGTAAGCAACTAGCCAAAATCCAGAAAGAACCATAGACATCGTTCCCCACTAGAGAGCGACAATTAGTTATACACACTGGAATGGGCACAGATAATGGTTCTGTCTCTCAAATGCCAACATATCTTGCTCCTCTTGTCAGCTCCCTCTGATTTCTGCCAGGAAGCATGTAAAATTTAGCTACAAGAGTCACAGGAGCACACCAGTAACCACGTAAGCAAAAGCAAGATTGTTCTTCACTGACTACACTTTGGAGGAAAGGCAGTCATGGTGTTTCCCTAAGACAGTTCAAGCCAAGTATATGTCAGATTGACCATAACATTGAATTGAGTGGCTCAGTGGTTAGCACTGCTGTGTCCCAGCACCAGGGATCAGGATTCAATTCCAACCTTGGATGACTGTCTGTGTAGAGTTTGCATGTTCTCTTTTTGTTTGTATGAGTTTCCTCTGGGTGCCTCCTACAATCCAAAGATGTGTAGGAGTGTAGGTTAGGTGGATTTGCCATGGTAAATTGCACCCCCCCCCACCCCCCACTGTGTGTAGGCTGGAAGAGATTAGTAGGATAAATGTTCAGGTTTACAGGGATGGTGTGGAGCATGGTGGTGGCTTGGTGGGGGTGCCATGGGACTGGGTAAGATACTCTGTCAGAGAATCAGTGCAGACTGAATGGTCTCCTTCTGCACTATAGTGATTCTATGATTCTATGATCCTCTTAGGGATTGGTGAAGACTTGCGGTCGGTGCAGACTCAATGGGCCAAATGGCCTTTTTCTGCACTGTAGGGTTTCTATGATTCTATGACTTGCTTCCACTTCAGGTTCAGTGAGTTCTGAAATGGCTAATTAGCCAAATGCATAATCTTTGCCACATGTGGGACAGCTGTTGCTTAAAAGTTCAGCCACATGAGTTGAGAGGTTTGTGCACTTTCTTAAATGTATCAACAAGGCCTTTGCACATTCCTGACAAAAGCTGGTGATCCTACCGGTATCTTCCCACATAAACCTCTTCTATTTTGGCTGGTGATTTGTCAGGGATTCCCATGAGTCATTGAGCATGTTTTACCTCTCCAGGAATGCTTTGAGGACATCCCGAAAGCATTTCCAATGCCCACCTCGGAATCTTCCGCATGTCTGAGTTTTGAGTAGAAACATTGCTTCAGGAGTTTGGTGTCAGGCATGCGAATGACATGTTCTGCCTAGCAGAGCTTGTTTTGAGTGATTAGTGCTCTGATGCTGGGCATGTTGACTTGGGAGAGATTTTACTGAAGGTTTGCCTTTCTTGACACTGGAATTGGAGGATCAGGTGGTAAGTCTCCAGTGATTTGAAGTATCAGATGTACACATCAGGTAATCCAAGTCTCCATGACTCCATTCAGAAAACTTTGAACAAGATCTGCATATTAATATAATGAAGCACAAATGGTTGTCAATATTCTTGTCAAAAGAACATCAAATTATTGAAATGAAGGTTCAGATACTTGGATAAATTGTATAGGGTGTTGTAGTAAGGTATCAATGATCACTGATGACAGTTGCTAATTGCACAACCTCTCTATAGAAACAGGCATTACCAGACAGCATACCATAGAATCATAGGTACAGCTATCAGTAGAAAAGAACACTGAGAACCAGTTCGAAGCTATGCTTCTCAATCCCACAACATGGAGCCTTAGAGCAATCAATAGCATCATCACTTAATTGCCTGTCTACTCATAGGTTAAAACCTACAAAATTCACATGTCGAATAAAGTGGCTTGATACAGTCATTACCTTGGCTCTTCAATCAACTTCCATGGTTACAAATCAATTTGGGTTGTGCCTGCATTATTTCAATCCACCAAAACTGAGCTGTAATAATTTAGTTGAAATAAAATCCAATGATTTTGTTCTCTCTGATACTCTGATGTGTGTGCATTGTATGTGTGTTCAGTGACAATGTATTGTATGTATCTTCTCGTGTTCTTAAGAAATTTGGTGAATGGGAGGTGGCAGCCAGTTGATGTGTGTTCCTTGGCCCAGTACCCCTTGATCTTGGGGTAGCCCCACAACTGTCAGACCTGCCACTTGCAGAGCTGCAATCACTAATTCAATCTTATGTTTTCTCGCACCTTCTTCATGGCATGATTACCTATTTGTTGAAGATGGCAAAAATTATTTGAGTGAATGGAAGAATTTAAGTGTCTTAGTAAAGAAATGAGTTGTAAGCTTAGGTACTAGAGGCAAAACCATTTCCTGGGATAAACAAGCACTATTCAGCCAGTAATTGGCATATGACCCCAGCAGCATGTAGTAGAAGTACATGCTTGAGGCAGTAAATGATTATTGATGATTATTGGGTATTTGTGGGTAGGATACCTTCTATAATAGAGCTTCCAGTGTTTTCCCTTATCCTGCTCTGATGATAGAATAAAGGTTGTGGGCATACCAAGTGGTGCTTTAGGACACTTGAGAATCATGGAAAATGTTGTATTTGGATAAATTAAACACTTGTTTGTTTGTTCTTTATACCGTTTTTGCACTGTTTCATATCTCAGGTAGTATTTACATTAGATTCACTCTTGTGGTTAGGCATTCTAACATTAATTCTATTATCTGGAAAGTTCCAAAATCCAGAAATGCTTTAGTCCCAAGTATTCTAGAGTGCTTCCAGCCTTGCCAATAATCTATCGTCTTCGACATGAATTCCATGATGCAATACACTCAAAATCAAAATCAATTGCAAGTTTAAACTGCACAAAGATTACCAAATGTCAATTCAAGATTTGAATCCTGAAACTCTTTTAACTGCAATCATTAGATGGAATTTTCCCAAAAAATGACGAAGTGCCATTCTGGGCAAGAAGACCAATGTGATCCCTGTCGGTATGATGGTGTGAATCAGATCGCAATCGTCCCACGCTGAATGCGTTGAAAGAACACCCACGTGAAACATGACAGTATAGAGTCTCAGGCCTGTGGCGCACCCAAACGGGCTCACAGCTGTGCATTGTTAACAAGGGAGAGCTGCATTTAAACCACAAAACTTTCAAGCAGGCAGAAAGCAGTGTAATCAGTGCGGCGTTAATGGGCTTTGCAATTAGGATCATAGGCAGTTCCTCAAGGGTTTCTGAGCAGCCAGTGAGAATATTCATCGCACGAGGCCCAATCCAGCAGTGGGCCCTGACCAGCCCCCCAAACCCCTGCACCCTTGAAAGGCCCCACCCATCCCTCACCATGGTGGCTGCTGACTTGCCTTGCTAACCTGGAGGTTAGCGTTATGCTGTACTCACCTCCTTGATCACCCTCACAATCCATGGCACCTAGACCACACTTCAAGGGACCAGTTATGATTTGCACCCATGTGGTTTCTCATTGTGTGGGGGTGGGGGGTGGGGGGTGGAGGGGGGAAGGAGGGCATGGAAACATTCCAGAGGGAAGATATTCATATTCCAAACTCACTAGTGAGATTGAAATGAAGTCAATCTCATGCTAATCAGCCTCATGGCCTCTCTGGGCCTGATCCACTTTGCGCTGGATTGGGAAAGATTGCAAACCGTTTGGCCCCAGGCGCAAAACCCACCTTTGCAATTTTCCTGGTGCAACGTGGCTGGAAAATCACAGGCATTGTTTACAACCAGTGCTGTCTTCTTTTTAGGCATTGCCTTTGGTTTGAGGGTGATCTGTTTTCAATGCGATTTGATGGGCTGTAAAGTAACAGTTAAATCCAATGAGTGATCGGCAGACTTGTCATATGTGGGTTAAGGGATAGGTGGGTTATTTGGAGATTTGTGTGCTCCTTCCGATGTTTTGATGTTGCCCCTGCACATTCCTGACAAATTCCCCTATTGTGTTTGGATCCTTTCTGAATGAAACTTCCCCATTTTGGTCAGTCACAAGCCAACTCTATAACCAGGTGCTCAATTTACAAGATAATGGTTGGAATGTGAGTCTTTACAGATAATCAAGTCTTAAAGGTACAGAAATGTGAGTGGAGAGAGGGCCATGACATTGAACTTGTGTCTGTATATGACCTGTTTGTGAGCACTAGTCCTCACTCACCTCATAAAGGAGCCTGAGACTCTGAAAGCTAGTGCTGCCAAATAAACCTGTTGGACTTTAGTCTGGTGTTGTGTGACTTCCTAATGTGCTTACCCCAGTTCAACACCGGCTCCTCCTGCACTGTAGTCAGCCAAAGATGGACATGTGGCCATGAGAGCAAGATGCTGAGTTAAAATGGCAAGTAACAGGAAGATTGGGATCATGCTTGTGCACTGAGCAAAGATATTTTGCAAAGTGGTCACCCAGCCTGTGTTTAGTCTCCCCAGGGTAGAGGAGACCGAATTGCAGCAAATACAATTGACCAAATTCAAGGAAGTGCAAGTGAAATGCTGCTTAACCTGAAAGAATTGTTTGTGGACTTGGTTTTGACTGCTCAATGCCTTGATGCTGGGCAAGCCGGCTTGGGAGACAACACTACTATAACTCTGTCTTTCTTCCCGCCAGATTTAAAGGATCTTGCTAAATCACTGCTGGTGGTATTTCTCTAGTGCTTTGGGGTGACTGCTGGAGCATATAGGAGCACAGGGATCACTGCTAAAGCATGACCATAACCTTGGGTTTGAGATCATTGTCAAAGAGTCATAGAGGTTTACAGCATGGAAACAGGCCCTTTGGCCCAACTTGTCCATGCTACCCTTGTTTTTAAATCACTAAGCTAGTCCCAATTGTCCACGTTTGGCCCATGTACCTCTATGCCCATCTTACCCATATAACTATCAAAATGCTTTTTAAAAGACAAAATTGTACCTGTCTCTACTATTACGTCTGGCAGCTTATTCCAGACACTCACGACCCTCTGTGTGAAAAAATTACCCCTCAGAAACCTTTTGTATCTCTCTCCTCTCACCTTAAACTTATCCTTCTAAATTTAGTCTCCCCTGCCTTTGGGAAAATAAATTAAATGTCCACCTTATCCATACCTCTCATTATTTTATAGAACTCTATAAGATCACCCCTAGGAGACAGAGGGTGGTGGTTGATGGTAAGTATTCGTCATGGAGTTCGGTTACAAGTGGTATGCCTCAGGGATCTGTTCTGGGGTCACTGCTGTTTGTAATTTTTATAAATGATCTGGATGAGGGTATAGTTGGGTGGATTAGTAAATTTGCTGATGACACCAAAGTCGGAGGTGCGGTAGATAGTGAGGAGGGGTGTCATAGTTTACAGAGAGACTTGGACAAGTTGCAGAGCTGGGCCGAGAGGTGGCGGATGGAGTTTAATGCGGAAAAGTGTGAGGTAATTCACTTTGGCAGGAATAACAGATGTGTAGAGTATAGGGCTAATGGTAGGACTCTGAATAGTGTTGATGAACAGAGGGATCCAGGTGTATGTGTACATAGATCCCTGAAAGTTGGGAATCAAGTAGATAAGGTTGTTAGGAAGGCATACGGTGTCTTGGCGTTTATTGGTAGGGGGATTGAATTTTGGAGCCGCAGCGTCATGTTGCAACTGTACAAAACTCTGGTGTGGCCGCACTTGGAGTAGTGTGTGCAGTTCTGGTCCCCACATTATAGGAAGGATGTGGAGGCATTGGAGAGGGTGCAGGGGAGGTTTACCAGGATGTTGCCTGGTATGGAGGGGCGGTCCTATGAGGAGAGACTGAAGGATTTGAGGTTGTTTTCGTTAGAAAGAAGGCGGCTTAGAGGGGACCTTATTGAAACATATAAGATGATTAGAGGTTTAGATAGGGTGGACAGTGATAGCCTTTTTCCTCGGATGGAGAAAGCTAGCATGAGGGGGCATAGCTTTAAATTAAGGGGTGGTAGTTATAGGACGGATGTCAGAGGTAGGTTCTTTACCCAGAGGGTGGTGAGGGATTGGAATGCCCTGCCTGCTGCAGTTGTAAATGCGCCTAGTTTGGGGGCATTTAAGAGATCCGTGGATAGGTTTATGGATGGAAAGGGATTGGTTTAGGTTAGAGGGTCATTGCTTTTTAATTGGTCAGCGCAACATCGTGGGCCGAAGGGCCTGTTCTGCGCTGTAATGTTCTATGTTCTAAGCCTCCTACGCTCCAGGGAAAAAAGTCCCAGCCTATGTAGCCTCTCCTTGTATCTCAAACAACTAAGTCACTGTAGCACCCTAGTAAATCTTTTCTGCACTCTTTCTCGTTTAACAATATCATTTCTATAATAGGGTGACCCGACAGTATCCCAAGTCTTGTACAACTTCAATAAGACGTCCCAACTACTGTATTCAATGTTCTGACCAATGAAACTAAGCATGCCTTCTTCACCACCCTGTCCACCCGTCACTCCACTTTCAAGGAGCTATGACCTTGTACCCCTCGATCTCTTTGTTCTATAACTCTTCCCAACACCTAACCATTAACTGAGTAAGTTTTGTCCTGGTTCGATCTACCAAAATACATCAACTCGCATTTATCTAAATTAAACACCATTTGCCATTCATCGACCCTGGCCCAATTGATTAAGATCCCATTGCAATCCTAGATAACCTTCTTCACTGACAACTATGCAACCAATCTTGGCATCATCTGCAAACTTACTAACCATGCCTCCTAAATTCTCATCCAAATCATTAATATAAATGACAAATAACAATGCACCCAGCACCAATCCCTGAGGCACACTGCTGGTTATAGGCCTTCAGTTTGAAAAACACTCCCCTACAACCACCATCTGTCTTCTGCCATCAAGCCAATTTTGTATTCAAGTGACTACTTCACCCTGGATCCCGGGAGATTAAATCTGATGTAACAATCTACTATGCAGTACCTTGTCAAAAGAACCTTGCTGAAGTCTGTATAGACAACACCGACTGCACTGCCTTCATTTACCACCTTGATTACCTCTTCAAACTCAATTAAATTTGTGACACATGATTTTCCACTTACAAAGCTGACTGTCTCTAATCAGTCCTTGCCCCTCTAAATGCCTGTAGATTCTATGGCTCCCAAAAACCTTCCAACAACATTACCCACTACAGATGTAAGGCTCACTGACCTGTAGTTCACAAGCTTTTCCCTGCTGTCCTTCTTAAACAAAGGCACAGAATTTGCAACACTCCAATCTTCAGGCACCTCACCTGTGGCTGTCAATGATTCACATATTTCTGCTAGGGGACCCACAATTTCCTTCTTTTCCTCCCACAATGTCCAGGGACACACTTCATCAAGACCCGAGAATTTATCCAGTTTGATGCACTTTAAGACTTCCAGCACCTCCTTTTCTGTAATATGTACAGTCCCCAGTATATTTATTTCCCCAAGCTCCCTAATATCCATGCCTTTCTCAGCATTAAGTACTGATAAGAATTATTCGGTTAGGATCTTACCAATTTCTTCTGGATTCGCATGTAGATGACCTTGTTGATCCTTAAGAGGCCCTACCCTCTCTCTCCCTAGTTACTCTTTTATCCTTTATGTATTAGTAGAAGCTCTTTGGATTCTCCTTTGCCCTATCTGCCAAAGCAATCTCGTGCTCACTTTTTGTGCTCCTGACTTCTCTCTGAACTCTGCTCTTATATCCTCTATACTCGTGAAGGGATCCACTTGATCCCAGCTGCCGATGCATGTCATATGCCTCCTCCTTCTTCTTGACCAGGGCCTCAATATCCTGAGTCATCCAGGGTTCCCTACTTCTACCAGTCTTGCCCTTCACTCTAAAAGAAATATGCTTATCTGAACCCTTGTTAACGCACTTTCGGGAGCGTCCCACTTACCAGACATCTCTTTGCCTGCCAATAGATTCTTCCAATTAACTTTAAAAAGTTCCTATCTGATACCATCAAAATTGGCCTTGGCCCAATTTAAAATTTTAACTATTGGGCCAGACCTATCATTCTCCATAGCTATCTTAAAACTAATGGAATTATGGTCACTGGTCCCAAAGTGATCCCTTGGTAACACTTCTGTCACCTGACCTTCCTTATTTCCCAAGGGGAGGTCAAGTTTTGCCCTTTCTCTAGTCGGGCCAGCCACATACTGAATGGAAAATATCCCCCTGAATATACTCAACAATTTTTTCTCCAAACAATCCCTTAATACTATGGCTGTCAGTCAATGTTGGGAAAGTTAAAGTTCCCTACTAATATCACTCTATTTTTCTTGGAGCTGTCTGTAATCTCCTTACATATTCGCTCCTCAATTTCTCACTGGCTATTTGGGGGCCTATAGTACAATCCTATCAAAGTGATTTCCCCCTTCATATTTCTCAGTTCTGCCCATATAGACTCAGTGGACGAACTCTCAGAAATATCCCCTCTCAATACTGGCATCATGTTTTCCCTAATGAAAAATGCAACCCCCCCCCCCCCCCCCCACCATTCTCTATCTTTCCTTTTGCATCAGTGCCCTGGAACATTGATCTGCCAGTCCTGTCCCTCCCTTAACCATGTTTCAATCATAGCTATAATATCTCAGTCCCATGTACCCATCCATGCCTTGAGTTCATTTGCCTTGCTTGTCAGGTCCCTTGCATTGAAACAAATACAGTTTCATCTAGACTTACTTTGCTCTCTGCCCTGCTTTTGCCTGACCTGTCTAGTACTTAGATTACTGACATTGCCTTTACTATTTAATGGGCTCTCTTTAACTTTGGTGCTGTCCTCAACCTTCTCTTATGTCTCCCTTCTGTTTTGCCATCACCCGCCCCCCTCCCAAATTAGTTTAGACCCTCCCGAGTGGCTCTAGCAAATCTCCCCGCCAGGATATTAATCCCCCTCTACTTCAGATGTAACCCGCTCTCTAGAGAAGGCCATCCCTGCCCCAGAAGAGATCCCAATGATCCACAATGATTCAAATACCCTTTTTTCAAAATTGGCTGGAAACTGAGTTGGCATATGCTATTCCAGGGGACCTTAGGGACATTGTGATCATGGCTGTGTTCATTGAGGGAGATCAGTCTGCTTGCAGTAGCGATTAGGGTCGCTGCTATAACCAGGGTTAAATTGCAATCACCTTCATTGCTTTGATGTTACCTAATGCAAGGTTTTAAGTATTAACTAATTACTAACAGTTCAAATTTACAAATTCTACCCTTTCATGTTGCTATTCTGATGAAACTTTACAATATTTATAAGTTAGAATTACAATACTTCAAAGGGTGACTTCTTTATCGAAACCAGTCAGTAATTTACAAATGACTTTGCATTCTGCTTTGCTCATTGCTGCCCTCTGGCGGCACATCGAATCAGAGCAGATTATTTCAATAACGACTCACCTTACCTCAAACAACATAATCACTTCCAAATCTAAAGCACTAATCAAAGGGAGCAGCCAAGTTATGACCAGCAATATTGGTAACTTTGGACTATGTGCACTTAAAAAAGTTCTAACAATTTGACTTCCATTTTAGCTTCCTTTCCTTTTTGGGAGCCAAAATTGCCTACTCCATAAAGGAAGAAAAGCCACTTCTGAAATGAAACCTTGATAATATCAATGCAGATCTGCCCTTTAAGATACTTCACATGGATTAGAAAGCTAAGTCCCCAAGATGGAAGCTCCCTCTGCAAGTGCTTTTATAAAGCTCTCTATTAACAAATCCAATGGCTCATGATTTACCATTAAAATAACATTGGAGCTAATGGTATTTGCCGTTAATAATGCACTAAAGTTGCAAAGAAAGTTAAGTATTTTTTCCATTTCCGTTTAAGTATAAATATAATTATATGTAAAGCATTCATTGCTGCCAGGCAATGTCTTTGGCATTGAAAATGAACTATTACAACAGTGAAGTCTCCTCAGGTTTTAATTGTTGTTAGAGATATTAAAAATGTAATTTTAAATTTTTTGTTTGTTTTTACTTATCATTTCTGCATTTTTTTTACAAGTGGGAATTGGTTAGCTCAGTTGGCTGGGTAATGATGCAGAATGACACCCGCTGTATGGATTTAATTCTCATACTGGCTGAGGTTATTCATGAACACCCACCTTCTCAACCTTGTCCCTTGCCTGAGGTGTGGTGATCCTCAGGTTAAATTGCCACCAGTCAGCTCTCCCCCTCAAAGAGGAGAGCAGCTTCTGGTGTTCTGGGACAATGGTGACTTTACCTTTTCTTTGAATCTTATTGAATGTTATTGAATGGCGGAGCAGGCTCGAGGGGCTAGATGGCCTACTCCTGCTCCTATTTCTTATGTTCTTATGTTATGTTCTTATTGAATGTATCTTCTCAGCTCCACTGTTTTTCCTTTGGGGAATAGTGGGGGAAGGATCCCCAAGCTGATCATCAGCCCATTGAACAGCAGTGTGAAAGCTCCTCTGTGGCCAACAAGTCCTGGTGTTGGACTTGAACCTGAGGCTCCTAGTCCAACCCTGGTGGTGCAACCTTTGTGCCACAAAACCTCTTCTGCCCTTATTTTCCTCTCTATTAACTTATTTCTTTTCATTTTCAATTTCTCTTCTGCCTGATTTGACATTGAATTCACCCTCTTCTTTCTCAGTCCTTGTGCTGTTTATTTCACAATCCTTCAATCTGATTAGTTCAGGAAATGATATGGGTATGCTGGCGTTGGACTGGCGTAAACACAGTAAAAAGTCTGACAACACCAGGGTTGGACTAAAACCTGGTGTTGTCAGACTTTTTACCTAGTTCAGGAAATACATAGCTTGCCCTGATCATTCAAGTTCTAAAGAATTAACACACCAGATTGTTACCACCTCATCTGGTCTGGAATCGGAATGGAATTCTCCATTGGTCTCGGGTGGGATTTTATGAGTCTCGTCCGAGCGAGGTGGTAAAACTCTGGCCACATATATCTCCCTCCATAAATGCTGCCTGACCTGCTGCATATATCGTGCATTTTCTGTTTTTATATCAGACTTTCAGCACCTGCAGTATTTTCTTCCCTGTGCTCGGGTAAATAAAGAGTCATCTGGCTAAAAACACCAGACGTTGAAATCCACCCACTTTAAATTTTCCACTAAGTACCAAAATTAAATGGAAATGATTCCTGAAATGGTTTAGATTAAAGTAATTTTAAGGTTATAGCTATTTTCAATAATATATCATTAACTTTTATTATTGTCTGAAAAAATGTTCCAAAATAGTAGTTTTGTGAAACAAATATACTTCTAACATATTGAGAAAACTTTATTTTCCATTATCTCCATTACATAAGAAATACAAGTATCATCAAGCTAGCTAATAGATTTAGATATAAATGGCATTTCAAAGTATTCTTATTAGTTTCTTGCATCCGTCAGAAATTACATACTGAAAAATAAATAAAAGTTGGGACACCAACTCAGGCTGCAGAGTTAAAATCCAGGTAGTTCAGGCTACGTTTTCCACATTGGAACTCAGAAAGAGAGAAGTCTATAATGGCAATGCTGCAAACTTATTCCTATTTGGTTTTGAATATGTTGCCACTTATTCATTGAATTGCTGCTCCTGTTGAAGTTTGTGGTTATCTAATCAGCAACTTTGGAGTGATGGGCTCTTTATGGTAGCACATTGGTTCCCAAATGACAGTGCCTGATGATGATGGCAAACTGCAACTGATTTAGCCCTTGGTAGTAAACTCAGCAATCAGATACCTGGGGTAGCCTAGTCTGCAGTACACCAGGGTGCTGTTGGTAGTCGGCCAGCCAGCTTGGCTCATTAGTGAGATCTGAAGAGGTAAACCTATCAGTAGCAGTTTGGATTCTTTCCGTACAGTTACAGGTATTTTAGGACAGTACTGGATGGTCCCAACTGGACAGACAATTGGAAGTTAGTAAGTGCTATGATTTTAATTGCTAAACTAGAGCAGTACCTTAGTGGACAGTTGCTACTCTACACTTAAATGAGTGGTGCATGTCACTACAGGGAAAGTATATGCACCCACACTGTCTCCAATAAAGACAAACCTTTATGGGTTCCCTAGTCACTCAGAACAGGCTGATGAGTTGCAGTATGTGTCAGATCGGACTTTTGGCTAGAATGGATGCAAAGCCTTATCTCCCCAGCTTGGATTTTGTTTGTCTCCTTTGTGAGGACCTTGAATTGGATACAATTTGGAATTTGTTTTTTTGGAGTAAGTGAGGAACGCATTCGGGTCTGCCCAGTCCATCTTAAACATCGGCTTTGTAATTTTAAGAAGAGTCATTTAAAAAAAAGTCAGACCTGCTATCCTACCAAAGAAAATGCACTGCATTTCAGGAAATGTTTTATGTGCCTCAAATGCTTTGGTGCTTCATGCCTGCTAGGATAACTAATCAATTTGAAAGCAGAAAATTACCACTCAAAGCAGAAAATTACAAGCATAACAGAAAATGGCAGACTTTTATTAGATTGCTGACGGGACTATGTCAAGCGATAATTTCGTCGGGACTGCTCTGATCAATTTCAGTTCAATGTGAACCTATCTGTTTCCTCTTTGGGCTATCAAGACCCTTCCACAAAGCATTGCGAATTTAAAGTTCCGGCTGTTTTTGATTAACTGTAGCACTGTTGTTAAGGTTGCAGTGCCCTTTAAGAGTTTAAAGCGGGCTTTATTATTCTCCTTTGCTGCCGTACTGTTTAGGGATGTAGCCTGGATCTCTGCCCATTGCTCTTTTAAGAATCCATTTCACCACCGAGGCTCCCTTCAGGCACCGAAAGCTGGGTTGGTGCCCACTGCTGCGGCACTCTTTTGAGGACTCTTTTGAGTTGCTTTCTAATGCTGCAGCCCTTCTCGTCTGCTCAGGAGACTGGCCTATGCATTAACATCAATGCAGTATCTCCTCCACAGCCCTCTGTGAGAGAAGTATCAGATATTGAGTCAATGCTAAATCTTACTGGCGAGATTGTTACCTTTAACAAATCTCTGGTCTTGGAAAGGATGCGGTTGTTTTTTTTTGCGTCTCCACACAGAGACGATGTGATCGGAGAGACACACAAACAACTATTCATGCCAGTTACTGCAACCTGGGGATTGAGTGAATCGGTGGAGACCTTAAAAAAAACCATGCAAATCCCTTTACCATCTGTTAGTGATTATCACGTAAAGCTCCCTTTACAAGCGTCTGTTTTACTCGGTTGAAATAGGAGTAAAATATCGTTTCCTGCAAACTGAACAACTTCTTGTAAAACGATCTCCAGTTTGAACTTTTAGAATAGGCAGCGTGCTTCAAATACATTTCCCGAGGTCTCCCTCTGTGATTTTCCACAATCTGGCCATGGAGGAGTGCGTGCGCCTTTTTTTAACCAACGGAATTGTCTTTTCATTCGGCTAATCCATTAGTAAACGGGTTTTTATGTATATATTTAAGGTTGTATGGCGTTGTTGTGTCGCCGCTTTTCAACAGCCTCTCAGCTATGCTGGAAGGTGACATTTTCTGCTCAGCCAATTAAAAGCCGCACGGAAATGTGTTTTGGGAATAGTTTTCAGATGAATGAACAGGGTTCGGAGTGCAGACAACCCGAGCAACAACCCTCGCACTGAAGTTTACATTGTCAATCCCTGCAGAGTGACATCTAGCTGAGCCGCTCCGTACTATCTGCATACCCTCACTATATGTGATATTACCTTATCACATAATATAGTCTTCCTTAGTTTATTGTGTTTAGAACTGCTGAATAAGTTATAAAGACATTTCTCTTAGAGATATGGGTGGCAGGGGGTTAAGGTTAGAGAGTTGAGGTGGGAGGTGAGGGGGAAGGAGTTTGTGGTGGGGTTAGCGGTGGGCAAACGGGCAGGGTTAGGATTGAGGAGGATGGGGTTAGGTTTGGGGAGAGTAGGTTGGGGAGGGAAGGGATGGGTTGAGGAGCGGGTGAGTGGGTAGGTCATGTGACAGTAGGAGGGTAGAGGTGCAGTTGCTAGGGGTTAGATGTGTGGGGGTTAGAGTTGGGGGATGGTAGGGTTAGTGGGGCGGGGGTTTAGGGCTCGAGAGGAAGGGAATGGAGCTGGGATTAGGGATGGTGGCACATCGGTTTGGGGGTGGGATGGGGAGAGGATACAGTTAGGGGGTGGGAATAGGGTAAACATGGGCGATTAGGGGTGGTGGAAGTGTTAGCGTTAAGTGTTAGGGGAGTTAGGTGGTGGACGATAGGGGGTTGTTTGGGTGAAGTGGTTTATGGAAGGGATGAGTGGGGAAGATTAGGGAAGTAGGGTGGGGATAGTGAAGGAATCAGGGAGGTTGGGGGATTAAGAATGGAGGATATGGTTAGGGATGTGGGTTGGGGAATTAGTGTGGGTTTAGGGGAGGTTGGAAGATTAAGGGTGAGAGGATTCGGGGTGTAGGTTGGGGGTAGTGAGGGACTAGGAGAGGTTGGGGGAATGAAGAGTGGAGAAGGTTAGGAACGTGGGATGGGGAATTAGTGTGGGGTTAGGGGAAATTGGAGGATTAAGAATGGATATGGTTAGGGATGAGTGATGGGGAATTTGCGAGGGATTAGGGCGAGGTGGAGGATTAACGGTGGAATGGATTTGGGGGGGGGGGGTGGGTACGGTTTAGAATAGAATCCATACATTGCAGAAGGAGACCTTTCGGTCCATCGAGCCTGCACCGAGAACAATCTCACCCGGGTCCTGTCCCTGTAACCTCACGTATTTGCTCTAGCTAGTTCCCCTGGATACTAAGGAACAATTTAGCATGGCCAATCGACATAACCAGCACATTATAGAACTTGTTCAGGCTGTGTGTAATGTTCAATCCGATCTTGAGGGAGACATACCTACCCAGAGATTCAGTTTCCAAACTGAAATATGGGTTTGCCCCCGATAGTGAAAAGACTTCCGAGTCCCCATTCGGGGTTTAAAAGCCTCTTGCTCCAGAACTTGGTACACATGCTCGAGGCTGGAGTTAACAGCGGCTTTAGCCCGGGCTCCTGGTTCAGCATTGCTGTCCCAGGTGGACAGAATGAAAGTGTTCGCTAAACATCCACGGGTACAGTTTTGGTGGGCAGGTGGGCTGGGTGTATTTCCAGTAAAGTAATAATAGTTGGAAAATAATAATTTTTTGACGCCACGTGTCTACTTTAAGAGCAGCAACTCTGACAAAACATTATCATTCCGTAGTAAACTCCGACTGGTCTTTCCAATAGGGCAAACTCACTTCGTGATTCATGGGGAAAGTGTATTATAAGAAACACACTTTGCTCCGAATTCCTTATTCAGTTATTGCTAATGAAGCTGAATGTATTCCCCGGCTCTTAACGCTGTTAGTACATATCCTAGGAGATGATTTATTGTGTGTTCCGGGTAGTGGGGCGGGGGAGAGGTGGGATGATGAGAACTGCCAACTAGTGGGCCTTGGATGAATAAACATTCAGTCACATCGTGCAACGATTTGGGGAGATAGATGAGACCCACTACATTCTGGGATTTTAAAAAAAGGAAGCAGGAAATGTCAATTTGTTCATCATATCGTTGAAAATCATGTCTATTGGGCTCTGAAATCACAGCCAGAAACTGATCAGCCCCCGAGGTGTAAAGTCTTGCACTCCACTCAGTAATGCTCACTGTTACACTGCGCACTGCCTGTCAAGCTTTCGGCAGCTTTTTTTTTGTAACAACACGCGATCTGTTTCAATCCAAATCTGCCAGCTTCAGCAGCACAAACACTAAGTGTGGCAGCCCTCAGACGGTTCCCAGGCAGTGACTGTCCTGCTTTTTTTTGCAGAGGTTTCGGGCTATGAGGCTGCAAGCTGCTCGCTCTGTCCTGCCCTTCGTCTGTTTAAACGGGAAGACCGCGGTTTCGCCAGGGAGCCTGCCCTCAAACCCAGCTCTACCCCAAGACTGACAATCCCCTCGGTGGCAGTGACTTCAGGCAGCAACTCCCAGTCTATCACTTTGGAAGTTAAAGCGGACCGGACATTGCTGGCGAGTTGGTGGGCTTGTCTGCTCTCATTTAAACACGAGTTGTGCTCAAGGCTGGAAAGGTTAGACCCTGTCCAGTGTTCTCCCTTACCCCCCAACCCCCCGTGGCGTCCTAGTTGGGGGATCCTTAGTTATTTCCATCTCTTTCCCCTCCAGCAGTGTAGGTGTGACTTTGGGAGGGAGGCTGCAATCGAAGGTGGGCAACCTAAATCTCTCTCCGTCATCCATCAGAGCTTCAATCTCTTTCCCTGTAATGTTTTAAAGGGAGTCTATGGATTGAAGGGTAATGGGACGGTGTTGTTGTGCAGAGTGTAAGTGGACAGGGCATTGAGCTGCCTCACTCTATATGTGTGTGTGTGTGTGGATGGGACACTTTGATCCAGTCCCTACTCTCCTCTAGATACCAGCTGAACTGTGCGCTCTTGTAATGATTCAGCGGCTGTCCGGATGCTGAAAGAAGCCTGAAGCGGCTCCGTGTGGATCCGTCCCTGTGTCCAACAAGCCCGGGAGAAGGAGAAGGACACACCATGGGTTTGAGTGGAGCCAGCCGCCTCCCTTCAGCGGAGAGTTTGCAGGGGAGAATCGCTGCCGCCGCTTAGACCCGGGGAAGACACAGGCGGGATATTAGTGCGCGGGATGGTTTTAATCAAAAGCAGCCTGGGATAATATTTACTTCCAGAGTGTGTGTGTGTGTTTTTTTTGGTGTTTCTAATTTGCCATGCAGACTGACGCAGGCGTACTGGCGAGATTTCCGCAGTCCCTGCGAGCCCGCAGTTGCACTGAGTTGATGGCAAACGGCGAAGGGACTGAGTCAGAGGCGGCGAGGAAGCAGCAAGATGCTGGGGGAGAGAGTGTCCGCTTCTACATCCTGATCGTCAGTGTGCCCTTGTGACCCAGCCCAAACCATGTCAGCTAGCTCCAAAGAACCGGAGGGCGCAGCCTGCAAGGCAAAGGTAAAAGAACAGATCAAGACTATTGTAGACGATTTGGAGTTAGTCCTGGGCGATTTAAAGGACGTGGCTAAAGAACTTAAAGAGGTAAGGAATGTTTAGGAGAAATCAACACCCGAAATAAAAGCTGCCAAATAAGATTTTTTTTTCTAGAAAGACAGCAATAATACATTTGGAGAGAGACTCGTTTGTTGAGTGTAACTGGGCGAGGGAGCAACAACTGTTGGAATATCTGGCACCGCGGTAAATGTTGCCCAACTGCACCAGATTGCAGGCAGCTCTACATTTCCAAACTTGTCTAGTCCCTCTTTTCCCATCGGAGAAGGCTGACATGATGTAATTCTCTTCTTTCACTGGGCTGTCACAGTGACAGTTACCCTGTCAGCCTCTCTCCCACCCCCCCCCCCCCCCCAACCCAAATCCAACCTCCTAACACGCCTGGCAAAACAAAACACTTTAGAACAACTTGGTTCCCGAATGAGACGTTTGCACGATCCAGCCTTGTTAGTCCCCAGGAGTGAAGGAATATTCACTTTTGGCATATCCACTCACCACCTCCCCCCCGCCCCCCACGCCTCGTACTGATCTAGTAATTAATCTACAGGATTGCACATTTATTACATTGCCACGGGGCAATCGTATCAGGATAATAACATATTGTCAAAATTCGGCTTATGAGAAGTCGGTGTCACCCTACTTGGATCAGTTATACATATGAATTTATTCCACGTAAATACACATACAGTCTGATTTATAACGCTTTCCTTTAGAAGGCAGTATTCCTGCATAAATTAATCTCGTTCACAAATCTAAAGCTCATTCTTCACCGCGCCATGCACTGGAATAGCTGTACAGTACTCCCATGGTCTCGGCGAGCACTGAAGTAACCCATTAAAGGTCATGATTAGTTACAGAACACTTTCATTCCAAACTGCCACAGTAACGTCAGTATTCTCTTGCTGCAGGGTGGAGAGAGCTTTACTTCAGCTGAAAAAAAATGTCAAATGAGCTAAACTGTTGGTATTGCTTTATTCGTTTTATACAACGCTGTCAATACTTATTAATTACTTGACAAGCCTTTGATTCTCTGTACTACTACTCACTTTAATACTACAAGGGTAAATGCCGAAATGGGTTAAGCAGCAATGAATAAGGAGCGCCTGCTGTCCAACCTTAAGCATTTGTGAGGTTGGTCGTGACACTATCGTCCTAATCCTTCAATGGCCCCTTGGACGTTGATGCGATTGGTTCAACACATGTGCCTTGTCACAGGGATTAACACATGGTATGAATATTGGAATAAGGAATGGTCGGTTGCGAATTAATATGCATATAGTCTCGAGTTGGTTTGGGGACCACTTGTGATTAAAGAACGCACAAACCTCCAAGCGCCCATGGATCCGGATACATCAATAGTTCATTGCAGACAGCATTGTGTATATTTGCAACATTAATGTATCCACTTTTCTCCAGTTATTTAGAATGGGCTGTATCATGTCAAGGGATGTTTACTGCGGGATAGAGACTCAAATCAACAGGCCTGTGACAGTTGCAGTAGGGATGTTAAAGGAGCAAAGTTAAAATGAAATAACATGCATGAAATAAGATGTAGCTGACAAAATGCCATTTTATGAATCTACAGGAGAACTTCAGCATCTTGAATGTTTTGTGTACATAGTAGAATTGACACCACAGTCTTGAAGTAGTTTTTAAGCTGGCTGATACGGGGGCGGGGGGAGGTGTGGGGGGGGGAGGTGGTTGGGGGTATTACATGCCTCATGCCCCGAAGTAAATGGGGTCCTTTACAATTAAACAGGGTAAGCTTTGTTAATATATTTAAAACAATAATTGTAATATATTTAATATATGTAATTTAGTAAAATCTGTTGAAACCTTCATTTTACTCTGCAATTCGGTGTTTATTGACTGGTGTGTGAGCTTTTGTATCCTTCAGTGAATTAACTCCAGATGTCAATGCTTGGGAATTCACTTGATTTATGACAAGACCCTATTGTTCATTATTGTGTGCAGTTCTACAAGCAAAATAAAAGTACAAACACAATACTGTGAGAAGGCATTGCTAATCACTGAATAACTTATTGCTAAAGCTTTGGGGATAAGTTGTTTTTGATCAGTTGATGTGCAGTTTTGCTGCTGGAGCCCCTTTGAGCTTTGAGTGATCAGGACTGTACTAAACTCCTCCTTGTATCACACACACACACACACACACATACAGGAAGTACCTTGGAATATTTTAATACTTTAGATTATATAAATGCAGGTTCTTTGTATTGTGATTGTATATAGTCAGTCTGTTCTTAATCATTGTGATTGGCTTGGATCTATTTATTGATCAGTCAAGAGTAGAAATTAGCTGTTAAATCTTTTTTTTAACCATTCCTTATTTGAGGCTAAAATACTAATTGTGTAAAAAAGACTGCAAAATATTATTACGTAAAATAATGCAAAGACATGTTTTTCTTTCTTATATGTCTTTCATTTTCCCCAAAAAAGTTTATTTAGGTTTCGTGACTTTTTTAAATTTCTGTGCTAAAATTCTCAAGATCTGGAGTTATCATAATGGAGAGGAGACACAAGGTGTAATTTGCAGACTTTATTTGTACTTATTAGACTCATTATCAACTTGGCTACATTTCTGCTGTCTTTTTCAATTATGCTGAATGTATTTAAGTTCAGAATTGGTGTTATACATCTTAAGTAATCAAAATATAACTGTTAGAATGTTTCAGGTAGCAATATATTTTAGTTAGTTACATTGTCGTTAATTGATTCTAAAGCATTATCAAGCATTTCCTCAAGTTAAATTCACTTTTTAAATACTTTAAGTGGAACGCTGATTTCCAATAGTTCTGGTTCCAATATTTGTACACATTGTGTAGCATACAAACACTGTTTGGTTGTTTTAATTTTAGGTAAAAGCCTTCTATAATTTTCAATTAACCAAACTCATTGTTATGTTTCAGGACATGGTAACTTAATCCTGTAAATAGATTGACAAAATATTTCACTTAAAATATTTCCTACTTAAATCATAACTTCAATTATTCCTTGTTGGCAGATGTATTTAATTGCATAGTTTTAATAAGTTAATTAAGGATCTTGAATCATCAGTTCATTTGTCATCTTTTTATTGAGACTTTCCAAAGGGAATAGGAAGAAACATAAAATAAGTCATCAATTTACAATTCTACAGTAATGCTCATATTCAAATTCTTTCACTGTGGAACCCAGTTCCATATAATTTCAATAGTTTCTTCACTTTTTGACTGTACCACTCCATTTTTTTCATTTGGAACCTCAGCGCTTAAGTTGAAAAATTGATTCCCAATTAAAAATATAGTTTGAAAATTATTAGCCCAGTTTCCACTAATATATGCAGTGATGATATTATCATAAGACAGGGCAGAATGGTGGCATAATGGTCAGCATTGCTGCCTCACAGAGCCAGGAACTCAGATTTGGTTGTGGCCTTGGGTGACTGCATGGAGTTTGCACATTCTCCCTGTGTCGGTATGGGTTTCCTTCAGTGCTCCGGTTTCCTCCCACAGTCCAAAGATGTGCAGATTAAGTGGTTTGGTCAGGCAAAATTGTTCTTTAATATAACAAGATGTGTAGGTTATATGGTTAGGCATGGTGAATGTGCAGGGTTATGGGGATAGGGTGGGGGAGAGGGACCTGCGTTAGATACTCAGAGAGTCAGTGCAGTTTTGGTGGGCTAATGGCCTTCTTTTGCACTGTTGGGATTCTATGATTATGGAATTGAAGAGTGATCAAATATGATTTTCAAATTAGAGGATATCTTTTTTGATTTTCTTGATGCTGTGATTGTTGTGATTGCGGCAAATAGGGTCCAGGTGAAGGCTGGGATGAAAGCACTTTATCTGAATGCACGAAGCATTCGGAATAAAGTGGATGAGCTGATGGCGCAGATCGACACAAATGGATACGATCTGGTGGCCATTACAGAGACGTGGCTGCAGGGTGACAGGGACTGGGAGCTGAATGTACAGGGCTATCAAGTGTTTAGGAAGGATAGACAGGAGGGAAAAGGGGAGGGCGTAGCTCTGCTGATTAAGGATAGCATCACGGTGGTAGCAAGGGATGATATTGGAGCCAAGGAGCAGAGGGTGGAATCGTTGTGGGTGGAGATTAGGAACAGCAAAGGGAGGAAGACGCTGGTGGGTGTCGTCTATAGGCCCCCAAATAATGATCTGGAGATGGGGCGGGCTGTTAACGCGCAAATAAGTGCGGCGTGCAGGAATGGGAAGGCCGTAGTTATGGGGAATTTCAATCTGCATATTGATTGGTCGACCCATGTTGGACGTGGGGGGCTCGAGGAAGAGTTCTTGGAATGCTGCCGGGATAGTTTCCTCGAACAGTGTGTGTTGGAGCCAACGAGGGAGCGAGCTATCTTGGATCTGGTGCTATGTAATGAAGCGGGTAGAATTAGGGACCTTGCGGTGAAGGATCCTCTTGGGGAGAGTGATCATTGTATGGTGGAGTTTCTGGTGCAGATGGAGGAGGAGAAAGTGGGTTCCCGGACACGCGTCCTTTGTTTGAATAGAGGGAAATACGGTAGGATGAGAGAAGAATTGGCGAACGTGGACTGGGAGAGCGCGTTGGAGGGAGGGTCTGTTGAGGAGCAGTGGAGGATCTTTAAGGAGATCTTTCTTGGTGCTCAACGGAAATTTATTCCGATGGTCAAAAAGGATAGTAGGAGGAGAGGTAATAAGCCGTGGATAACAAAGGAGGTGAAGGAAAGTGTTAAACTAAAAGCGGAGGAATTTAGAGTAGCTAAGAGTAGTAGGCGAGAAGAGGATTGGGAGAGGTTTAAATGTCAACAAAGATTGACAAAGAAGTTGATAAGGAAGGGTAGGAGAAACTATGAAGCTGGGCTAGCGCTTAATATAAAAAAGGATAGCAAGAGTTTTTATAAATATATAAAAAGGAAGAGGCTGGCTAGGGTGAATGTTGGTCCTTTAGAGGATGAGAAAGGGGACCTAGTGGTAGGGGATGGGGATATGGCTAAGGTATTGAATAACGTTTTTGTTTCTGTCTTCACGGAGGAGGACGTGAATAATTTGCCGGGTGTTAGCGATAGAAAGGTGGTAGGACTGGAGGGTCTTAATGACATTACTGTTACTAGAAAGGCGGTGCTCGACAGACTGGAGGGGCTGATTGTGGACAAGTCCCCAGGACCGGATGGAATGCATCCGAGGGTTCTGAAAGAAATGGCGGAGGTGATAGTGGATGCCTTGGTGGTTATTTTCCAAACGTCGCTGGATTCCGGGGAAGTGCCGGATGATTGGAAAACGGCTAATGTTACGCTGTTGTTTAAGAAGGGTGCCAGGCAAAAGGCGGGGAATTATAGGCCAGTTAGTTTAACATCTGTGGTAGGTAAAATGTTAGAATCTGTCATTAAGGAGGAAATTGCGAGGCATCTTGAAGGGAATTGCTTGATAGAGCAGACGCAGCACGGTTTCATTAAAGGGAAGTCGTGTCTGACAAATTTGCTGGAGTTCTATGAGGATGTGTCTAGGGCGGTGGATAGAGGAGAGCCGGTGGATGTGGTCTTTCTAGATTTTCAGAAGGCGTTTGACAAAGTGCCTCACAAGAGGTTATTGCAGAAGGTCGAGGGACATGGAGTTGGGGGTAGGGTGTTAGCGTGGATAGAGGATTGGTTGTCAAATAGGAGGCAGAGAGTGGGGGTCAATGGGTGCTATTCGGATTGGCGGATGGTGACTAGTGGAGTGCCCCAGGGGTCGGTGCTGGGGCCTCAGCTTTTTACCATTTATATAGATGATCTGGAGGAGGGAACCGAGTGTAGAGTGTCGAAATTTGCTGATGACACCAAGATTGGGGGAACGGCAAATTGTGCGGAGGGTGTGGAGAGTCTGCAGAAGGATCTAGATAGGCTGGGCGAATGGGCCAGGAAATGGCAAATGGAATTTAATGTTGGCAAGTGTGAGGTGGTCCACTTTGGTAGGAAAAATGGTAGGAAGGACTATTACTTACGAGGCGAAAAACTGCAGCAGGCGACGGTGCAGAGGGACCTCGGGGTCCTTGTGCATGAGTCGCAAAAACCCAGCTTGCAGGTGCAGCAGGTGGTCAGGAAGGCGAATGGGATGCTGGCCTTCATAGCGAAGGGGATTGAATATAAAAGTAGGGAGGTCTTGCTGCAGCTGTATAGGGCATTGGTGAGGCCGCAACTGGAGTACTGTGTGCATTTTTGGGCGCCGCACCTGCGCAAAGATATTTTGGCCTTGGAGGGAGTGCAGAGGAGGTTTACTAGGCTGATACCGGAGTTGAGGGGGTTGAGCTATGAGGAGAGGCTGAATAAACTGGGCTTGTACTCGTTAGAGTTTAGAAGAATGAGAGGAGATCTCATTGAGACGTATAAGATGATGAATGGGATGGATAGGATAAAGGTGGAAAGACTCTTCCCGCTCAAAAAAGACAATAGGACTAGGGGGCACAGCCTCAAGATAAAAGGGGGGCGGTTTAGAACGGAGTTGAGGAGGAACTTCTTCACTCAAAGGGTGGTGAATCTCTGGAATTCTCTGCCCGTTGAAGTGGTGGAGGCTGCCTCGCTTAATATTTTTAAGACGCGGGTTGATGGGTTTTTGATAGGAGAGGGGATTAAGGGTTATGGGGAGATGGCGGGAAAGTGGAAGTGAGCAGCGACAGATCAGCCATGATCTTATTGAATGGCGGGGCAGGCTCGAAGGGCTGGATGGCCTACTCCTGCTCCTATTTCTTATGTTCTTATGTTCTTATGTAAGCTACAAGATTTTGTGAACAATGTGTTCCAGTCTTCAGTTGCTAAATACCCCAGATTCACCTTTGAAATCTCCAAAATAAACATATTCTGGACTTTCCTTTCAAAACCTCCAACACAAAGTGCTGTCAAAGCACATTTTGCTTGACAAGAGATTCTGCAATTGTCACCACTGAAATCCCACTCATGTAGGTTAGGAACATAATCATGGTGCTGATTAAGGGCCTATCTTGCCTGTTGGTAACCGAATGATAAAGGGGAATTTCATGCTTAAGAGAAACCTTGTGAGATATCTTGTCATTCTGTTTAGTTTATTTGACCTCTCAGTACAGTGAGGAATGTTTGTGTGATGCTGAAAAAGGGATACGAAGACATGAGAGAGAAAATCAATAATTTTCCAGCATGTGCACATTGGGTCAAGTTGTGGGCTGCTAACTTAACTACTCCTAAATCATTTAAAAATGATCTGTTCCACGAGAAAACTATTGCTTATCTGAAGTGTTCAAACATTACATTGGGCAATTCAGTGCATATTGAAGGCACAAGACAGTGATGTCAGTAAAATGACTTTAAAGGGCTATGGTTCTTATCTATGATACAGGTGATATATTTTCCATATCTTCGCTCAGTAGGTAGCTTAGATGTTCATGAAACATTTAAGGTAAAGAGCTTTCTTTGTTAATATGTCACAAAAGTAGTGTTAAAAATTCCAAACTTAAAAATGTTTTGCCTTATAAAGCAATGAAAGAAATGCAGTGACTTGAGTCCATCAGGGCTGTAAAATATTTACACACAATAAAAATACAGGGAGGAATTTACTTTAGGCTTCAGAGGTCTCGCCTTCCCACTGGTAAAAGTCTCTTTTCTGGGAAGCTACACCACATCTGTTTGCTAATCAGGCTTTTAACTGGTCAGTAGTTGATGCTGCGAAGGAGATGGCTCTCAAAGGGCCCACCTTACTCCTTCCTGATGCTGGATGTCTCCATCAGTCACCGAGTGCCATTGAATGAGAAGTCACACTGGAAGCCTGCAACAACGTCAGCAGAGTTTGCTTTCATGCGTCTCATGTGACAAGCTCCTCACCCGCTGCTGGGTGAATACCACTGGCAACAGGATAAGTCCTTAAATGGGCATTCATTGGTCACTTAATGGCAGGATAGGAAGGCCATCCAGAGTCTTCCTGCTACAGACTTAAGCTGGGCAAAGATGAGAAGGCAGTGGGGTCTCCATCTGCCATTTCCCTCCCAATTAATGCTCCCCATTCCAAATTTACTAAGAGGGCACTAAATTTTGCCCATATGTAGTGAAGTTTATAACTGATTTTAAAATAGAATTGGAAAGGTATCTGGTGCAATCAAAAAGCTGAACAAAATTTGGTAGTAGTACAATGTTAAGTTTTACAGAAGTCCCAATTGGATATTATTTTATACTCCAACATGTTGATGATACTCTCATTTCAGTTGGCAATGGTAGATGAAAAGTTGGGAAACAATTGATTAGTAATTTCATTGAAAGAATACCCCACGGGAAGATGAAAACAATTGTTTTTCTATTGTTTTCAGCAAGGTTGCATTTATTACCCATCGCAAATTTCCCTGAGAAGATAAGGATGGATTTTTTTATTAAAAATTTTCAGTCCATCTGTTGCAGCTAACAATATGTTAGATAGTGACTTCCAGCTACAACTAAAAACAAAAGCATACATCCAAGCCAGAATGACATGTGACTTGAGGGCAACCTAGAATTTTTGTTTGAGTATGAGTGCTGATCCACTGTCCATCTCTCATAAGAGGTCAAGGTAGGCAAAATGAAAACACATGGGATAGGCGATAATGTATCGCATGGGTCAAGAATTGATCGAGAGACAGGAAAAATTGGCAATAATTTTTTTTGAGTGGCGGGCAGTGGCTAATTAAGGTACCACAGGGATCAGTACTAGGACCCAACTGTTTACAATATCTATAAATAACCTGGATGAGAGAACCAAATGCAACATTTCCAAGTTTGCTGCTGACACAAAACTGGGTGGAATTGTGAGTTGTGAGGAGAATGCAAGGAGACTTCAAGGTGATTTAGACAAGTTGAGTGAGTGAGCAGACACAATGCAGATGCAGTCTAAAGTGGCTAAATGTGAAGTTATACACTTTTGGTGGTGAAAAACATAAAGGAAGAGTTTTATTTAGATGGTGATATATTGGGAAATGTGGATATACAAAGGGAGCTGATTGTCCTTGTACACCAGTCAATGAAAGTGGAGAGGCAGGTGTAGCAAGTATTAAAAGGCAAATGGTATATGGCCTCTGTTGCAACAGGATTTGAGTTCAGAAGTAAGGATGTCTTACTGCAGTCATACAGGGCCTTGGTGAGACCACACCTGGAGTATTCTGTGTAGCTTTGGTCTCCCTGCCCCAAAAAGGGTATACTTGCCATAGAGGGAGGGCAGCAGTGATTCACTAGGCTGATTCTGGTGTTGGCAGGACTGTCCTATGAGAGAGATTTGTTTGACTGGGCCCTTGTTCACTAGAGTTTAGAAGGATGAGAGGAAATCTGATTGAAATTTGAACTGGGCTGGACAGATTAGATGCAGAGAGGATGTTTTCCCTGGTTGGGGAATCTAGAACCAGGGGACACAGTATCAGGATACAGGGTAGACCATTTAGGACTGAAATGAGAAAAAATTTCTTCAAAGGGCAGTGAATCTGTGGAATTCTCTACACAGATGGCACTGGACGCTATGTCACTGAATGAAGTTAAGAATTACATAACTAAATTTATTAGATTTTAATGGCAGCGAGGGGAATTGAGATCTGGGAATTTTGCATTGGGATAGAAGATCAGCCACGATCATATTTAATGGCAGAGCAGGCACAAAGGGCCAAATTGCTTACTCTTACCCCTCCAAGTTTCTGTGTTTCTATAACAGTTTTGTGCCCCAATACTAGAATTGTAAATGATAACATTTGAATATGATGAGTCATTAGCCCACCTTTATCTTTGTGTCAAAGTTAGAATGGGAATGGACCCATTAACTAAACTTATGGTTAAAATGGATATGACTGAGAGAGTCAGTTTTGTTTCTAAGAAGCTGATAAAAGGCTTGTTTTTTGTGTGAATGGAATATGTAACTATTGTATGCATTTAATTTGCCTCATGAAACTTATGTATTTTATCTCACATTGTGCTGTGTACCTTTGAAGGTGCTTTTCATCCAGTAAAGATGCTACCTAGCATTAGATAATGACAACGTCTACTGAAGCAGCAAAATGTGAAAGACGATGAGAGCAATCACTGACAATCTTGTTCAGGGTCTTACGCAATGAAATATTCAGATTACTCTGAGCGTAAAGGAAAGAGTCAGAACAAAAAAACTATGCAGTCATCTTCCAAGAGACTTTTCTGTTTAATGTGAGTCCTGAAATGATTGTTAGTCCTGGAGGTATGACATCAAAGATAGTTGTCCTGGATTTGAAAGCGCAGTGACTTGACAAAATAATAGCTGCGTATTCATTTTTTACAAGATCATTTGAAAAGAAAGTTGGAAAAGTTCAATACTTTTTTTTAAGCTTTTAAAGAAACTTGTGACATTTGTTTTTAGGAAGAGTGTTTACAAATTTGTCATTAACTGGTGATAAAGTTCCATGTGCTCAATGGAGCCATATATGCAGCTTTCATCACTTACTCAAAACTTAGTTTCAGTCTTGTTATTATGTAAAGGCAGAACTCTGTCAATATAGTCACCTGACTAAATATGATTATTGTTGCAACTTAATATAACATCCGCTATGTAGAGCTGCAGGTTGCCTTTAACTGTACCCTTCTGGCTGTACCTTTTTTGTTGTAATCCAGCACATTCTGTTCAAATAACTTTCTTTTTCAGCCTGGTAACAATGCTGATTGTTGACCATATATTGACAACACAGTGCATAAATATCCAAAAAAAAGGAAAGTGATAAATGCATATAAAGGACTCCACCAAAAAAGCTTTGGAACAAGTTAGTTCACTGACCTTTGTCTGTTGGATTTGCTTGTGTAATATTATCCCTTCAATGAATAGGCTGAAATGTAGGGTAACATACTAAAGAAGTAAAGCTTTTAGTCATGATTCCACCAGGCCCTAAAAATACTTTTTTTAAGCAAAGTTTATTTATTATTGTCACAAGTAGGTTTACATTAACACTGCAATGTGAAAAAAATTTCACAAAATGTTTTCTACTTATTTTTTCTTTGAGAGTCATAGAGGTTTACAGCATGCTGCCTTTTTCTTACCACTAAGCTAGTCCCAGTTGCCTGCAATTGGCCCATATCCCTCAAAACCCATCTTGTTCGTGTAACTATCTAAATGCTTCTTAAATGACAAAATTTTACCTGCCCCTACTACTGCCTCTGGCAACTCATTCCAGACACTCATCACTCTCTGTGAAAAAAATTGCCCCTCTGGGTTCTTTGATATCTCTCCTCTCTCACCTTAAATCTATGTCCTCTAGTTTTAGAAACCCCTACCTTTGGGAAAATATGTTGGTTATCTACCTTACCTAGGCCCCTCATTATTTTATAGACCTCTATCAGATCACGTCTAAGCTTCCTACACTCCAGGGAAAAAAGTCCCAGTCTGTCCAGCCTCTCCTTATAACTCAAACCATCAAGTCCCAGTAATATCCTAGTAAATCTTTTCAGCACTCTTTCTAGTTTAATAATATCATTTCTGGAATAGGGTGACCAGAACTGTACACAGTATTCCAAGTGTGGCCTTACCAATGTCTTGTACAACTTCAACAAGATGTCCCAATTCCTGTATTCAATGTTCTGCTCAATGAAACCAAGCATGCCAAATGCCTTCTTCACCACTCTGTCCACCTGTGACTTCACTTTCAAGGAGCTATGAACCTGTACCCCTTGATCTCTTTGTTCTGTAACTCTCCCCAACACCCTACCATTAACTGCGTAAGTCCTGTCCTAGTTCAATCTACCAAATGCCCCTCACATTTGTCTAAATTGAACTCCATTTGTCATTCATTGACCCACTGGCCCAATTGATCAAGATTCAGTTGCAATCTTAAAGAACCTTCTTCACTGTCCACAATGCCACTAATTTTGGTGTCATCTGCAAACTTACTGGCCACACCTCCTAAATTCTCATCTAAATCATTAATATGAATGGCAAATAACAGTGGACCCAGTACCGATCCCTGAGGCACACTGCTGATCACAAGCCTCCAGTACAACCACCCTCTGTCTTCTATCATCAAACCAATTTTGTATCCATTTGGCTACCTCACTCTGGATCCTGTGAGATTTAACTTTATGCAACATTACCATGTGGTACCTTGTCAAAAGGCCTTGCTAAAGTCTATGCAGACAACATCAGCTGCACTGCCCTCATCTACCTTCCTGGTTCCCCTTCAAAAAACTCAATCAAATTCATAAGACATGATTTTCCATTCATAAAGCCATGCTGATTGTCCCTAATTAGTTCTTGCCTTGCTAAATGCTTGTAGATCCTATCTCTCAGAATACCTTCCAACAACTTACCCACTAAAAATATTAGGCTTACCTGCTTATAGTTCCCAGGCTTTTCATAAGAACATAAGAAATAGGAGCAGGAGTAGGCCATCCAGCCCTTCGAGCCTGCCCCGCCATTCAATAAGGTCATTTCCTGCAGCTCTCTTTAAACAAAGGCACAACATTTGCCACCCTGCAATCTTCAGGCATCTCACCTGTGGCTGTCGATTATTCTTTAGAGTCCTATTCTTTCCCTAGTTATTCTTTTGCTCTTTATATATTTGTAGAAGATCTTTGGATTCTCCTTTGCTTATCTACCAAAACAATATCTTGTTCCCTTTTTGCCCTCATGATTTGACCACAATTAAACAATGAAAATTTGTGAATCATGTCAAATGTGCAATAATCCCTCACTATCAGGAATACATTTGCGCCTTCTAGTATGTCCTTCCCCATTTATCTTCCACTTAACAAAGTTAAGGGCCTGAGAATTGTGAGAAGTGAATGGGCAAATTGCCAACTGCTTCCCAGTAAGTGAGATTCCACACCAATTCTGTAAAGTTATATTTGTGATTTTACCGTGGCAAAAATAATCCACAGCTCTTCTGGCCCTAAGAAGAATTTGGCAAAATAGTTTTCTTTGTAGTGAAACTAAAATTTTAAGAGATGCTACAAGTCTCATTATTACTGCCACTGTCCCATCTTAGAATCCCTTGCAATGTGTGCTGTGAGAAGCACTTATAAGTGACTGATGATTTATAAAGTGATATCAAGTAAGGCAGATTTACTGGTAATGTTACTGAAGACATAATCTACATGTGATCCACTTCATGATGTACCTTTAGTGAACTAGGAATTGCACATGTGATGACGTAACCAGTATGTCTGATGTATTAGTGAATTCTGATATCTAATGTTAATTTATAAACTGTAATTGCTGCTTTGAATTTCAGCTCTGTGGATGCAGGTACATGTTTTAATGCTTTGGTATTTATTTGCTAATTTATTCATTTGATGAAAAATCAATGTAGATGTCCTGGTAGCTGCAGTTTTGGATTCTTGTTTACATTTCATTCTTGATGCTTGTTTATTATCAGGTTTTCTCTGCGGGAATAATTTGTCATTTTTGACTGGCTCATTAAAGAAAAAGGCGGTAAACTGCCTGAGTGGTCCCTCTCTTCATTTAATCACAGTGCTCCACTGTCTCTCCCAGCAGGTCTGCCAAGCATTCGTTAATATGTCTGAAAAATTAAACATTTCCCTCTAGGGAAGCAAGAGAATAGCATGGACACATTTAGCTTTTTTAAATGCAGGAAATAGTGAGAACATTCGAGGAGGAAACATTAAAAAACACACTTTTTAAAAGAACAGTGGCACATTAGCAGTGAAAATGTGATTTGCTAAATGTTCATGATTATGCAATTGTTCATAAATTAGTAAAACCAAAATTCTGTAAAAGGCTTTGCTGCTGTTGCTGAATATGTAGCGTTGTGTAATATATATTGCCTTTGTTTTTTGATAGGTTATTTTGTATTAAACACTGGAAATACTCAGCAGATCAAGCAGCATCTATGGGGAAAGTTAAGACTTCAGGTCGATAACCTTTCATTTGAATTGAAAAAAAAGTTAAAACAACGTAACAACTTTTAAGCATGGCAGAGACGGGGAAGGGGAAAAAGCTAAAAGGAAAAATCTTTGGGTGGAAGGAAAAAGAGCTTAAATAACATAGATGTGATGGTGCAAAGCAGAAGGAAATGATAACGAAGTTTTAAAGTTTATTTATTTATGTAAGTCAAGTAGGTGTACATTAACACTGCAATGAAGTTACTGTGAAAATCCCCTAATCACCACACTCTGGTGCCTGCTCAGGTACACTGAAGGAGAATTTAGAATGGCCAGTGCACCAAGCCAGCACACCTTTTGGATTGTCGGAGGAAACTGGAGCACCTGGATGAAACTCACGCAGACATGGGGGGAATATGAAGACTCTGCACAAACAGTGACCCAAGCCAAGAGTCAAACTTGGGTTCCCGCTGCAATGAGGCAGCAGTGCTAATCACTGTGTCACTGTGCTGCCCCAGGAAATGAGAGCAGGAAAGCAACAAAAAGTGTGTCGAGAGGAGATCTAAATGAGTCGGCAGAATTATTATCGACAGCTGCTGTTTGGAAAAAATTGAGCAGGAGCTAGTTATGATCTGAAAATTGTAGTTCAAAAGTTTGTGAGGTGTTGAATCAAAAGCTGAGGTGCTGCTCCTTGAGCTGCATTGAAATAGTGTTAGAAGCTGGAGATGGAAGCCATATGTGAGTAGGACAGAGAAATTAATTGACAAGTGACTGTCTTAGTCAAGGTCATGCTTGTGGACTGAACAGAGGTACTCCATAAAGAGGTCACCCAATCTGCATTGTCTCCATGTAATAGAGGTGAAGTCATAATGAGCAGTGAAGGCAATGTTGTAACAAATTGAAACAAGTACAGATAAATGGCAGTAAGAGGGCAGATGTTGCCCTACACTTGCCATTGAAGATGCCATGGGAAGGTGAGGTTTTGTCATAGGTGATTGAATAATGAACAGAATGGTCCCTTTGAATGCTTAAAGGGATGGGGAAAGGTAGATGTGACAAATGGACGTATCACACTATAGGTTACAGAGATGGTAGTGGATGATTCATTGAGCGTGAAGGCTGCTGAGGTGGAAAGTGAAGTTATGGGGAACCCTAACCGGGTTCTGGAGGAAGGAAAGATTTGAGAACGGAATTAAAGGACATGGTCAAAAAGAATGATTTGCAGTATATAATGCTTTTTAGATTCATCAGATATGTCAAAGCACCTTTATTGCCAATGAATATTTTTGAAATGTAGTCATTGTTTCAATAATGATTCGCATTCCAACCGCTATTTTGTAAATTGAGTTAGTGTCTTTATATGCCCTGTTTGAGAACAGAACCCCCACTCACCTGACGAAGGGGCAGTGCTCCGAAAGCTAGTGGCTTTTGCTACCAAATAAACCTATTGGACAAGCTGGTGTTGTGAAACTTCTTACACTGTGATTATGACCAGATAGTCAGTTTGTGTTCTATTGATTGAGCATTAAATAATGACCAAGACACTGAGTGAGGCTTCAATTTAACATTTCATTTGTAAACAACATGTCCAACAGTGCAACACCCCCTCACTAATGCACTGGGGAGTCTGTCTTGATTTTCGTGCTCAAACACTGACGTGGGACTTGAATAAGTACTTTGTTAGTCAGAGATAAGGGGCGCGATTCTCCCATCGTGACCTACAACTTTTCTGGTTATGGTGTTGAAGCCGTGGACACAAAATCTCCAGAAGAGATGAGAGAAGTGACAGCTTGATATTTGGTGGAATTGTAGTCTAGAGTAGGTGTCAGAGAATGGTCATTCAGATTCCTCTGTGCAGAGGTTTGTTTTGCAGCCAACAACAGAGATACTTGTGACAGCAGGGCCAATACTATTAGGTTAGACCTGAGAGAACAGGACACTGGAAGGTCAAAGGCAAATGGATAGAAGTGAGAAAGAGGAGTAGAAAAATTGAAATGACTGGTGTCATTAAATCTACTGACAAGGTATTGTTGTTATTTGGCCAGCATTTGAGGCTAAACTGCAACTCTTTAACACTTTGTCCTGTTTGCATTTGTACTGTGACCCCACCAACGAACATCACATCTAGAATATTCATTATTCACAATATGCTCATCTCCACTTTGAGGAAACCAAATGCAGATTGGGTAATTGCTTTATGGATCTCTTCGATTCAGTCTACAAGCTTAACACCAAGCTCATGGTCTCCTGTGACTTAAATTGCTTAGCTCTCAATCTTTCTGTTGTTAGCTCCCTAGATAGTCACACTAAAAAAAAAACACTTTTCATTTGGGTACTTTATAACCTTCTGGATTCGACAACAAATTCAAAACTCTAATTCTCCTTGGACTGTAACAATTGATGATTCTGTGTTCAACGTTTTATCTCGCCTGAAGCCATCATTGTTTCTTCACTTGTCCCATTATCATCCCTTTTTGCTGGGGGCCATTGCCCCTTTCATCAATTTTTGTCCACACTGTCACAAACTTTTCCTTTTCTTTTATTTCATCCTTCCATGCTGCTGTGCTTGCTTAAAACCTGCCACATTTCTAATTATTTAGAAATGTTATCTGCCTGTCTCTCTTGGTTTTTTCAGCAATTTCTGTTTTTATTTCAGATTTCGAACATCTGCAGTATTTTACTTCTGTATTTCTTAATATTGTGATCTATAAGGAATAAATTTGCCTTATTGAGGGCCATGTATGTTTATAACAGTCTACTCTGTTAATGGCTTTTGCATTAGAAATCATGTCTCGATTTCTAGTGCATGAAAATATTTCAGTTCAAAGATTTAATAAGAAGTGTGAAGATAGTTCAACTCACAGGAGAATTTGATAAAAAGGAATTTTACCTGATTAGTTTCACACTTCTTAAGTTCTTTTTGACATTGCTGTAAATATAAGAAGACCTTTTAGAAATTCTGCAGTAGGTTTGAATGACATTTTATTATTGAGCAGACATGTTATTACTGTATTCCTTCATCTTGTTGTCTGGAAGTTAATTCAATGTGACCTCTAGATTTTTTGATACAAAAATGCTTGCAGAAATGTCAGGTTACAATGCTTCTTTGATGGTTATTTCATAGCTCACAGCCCACTAACAAGCTCAGGTCCATCTAAAGCTATTGTTGCCATAGCTAAGATCTTCTAACACCTTTCTGATATTCCTGGACAGAGTGCAAGAATAAACTTGTCATCTGATCAGCAGTCATTTCCTGCTTATTCAGGAATCCCTCTCAGTCCTTGGCTCGGAAACAGGAAGGAGCAATGGGGCCCTGTCCTGATCATCCAGCATAGAATGGCAAATTTGGCTTTGATGTTCTTTGTGATCAAATATTCTGCTGAGATGTACAGTCCTGCTATTACAAAATGGACACTTTGTTGAGATACTAGAGCAGTGGGGGGGTATTCTGTGACCTGCAGCCACATGCAGCCCATCTAGATTCTAAATGTGGTCCATGAGACATTTTGTTGACCATTTTTCATACGCAACATTTTCAGATTCTGCTTGTTTCTATCCATGTTGTCTTTTTTTCCTAATGACTAAAGTGATTTGCACATAAAATAAGGACAAGTAAGGTACATGCTGATTGCACACAACACTGACTATGAGAGCTGTGTGTTCCCATCCTTCTGATCAAAGTGTAAATAGTTATTTTGTTTTTACCATTTGAAGTTGATGATAACTGTACTAATGGATAAGTGATTAAACATTTTCTAGAACTCATTATGAAATATTCAGTGTGTATTAAATGTATTCAATCTTATTCGTGGGGTCATGATTAATGAACGAGCCCTACTTCACTCATGCAGCCACTGCAATGAAGGAGGGCCACTCATACAGCCCACTCACTAGCCAAGATTTCCCATCACTACTAGAGCGATGCTGACACCTGTAGAGCCATACTTCATTGTGACTATGAAAGAAGGTGAGAGATTTTTAAATAGGCAATAATTCAGCTATGCATGACAGTGCAAAATGTTTAATTGCCTAATACTTGTTGGAATTTGGAAGCTTTGTTTTATTAATCATGTATTACAATCCCCACAGCGATTAATAATGCTTAAAAAGAAATTCTAAAATCTAGTTAATAGCTGAAGAGGAGAACACAGAAAGATTTCACATATTCCAACTTTTATTGTAACAAATGACTAAAGCGCTACTGAATAACTGTTACCATTATAGAAAACATATGCTTTACGCCATAGAAAGGAGTTTCACTTTTCTACTTGTCGCCTATTGTATGCTCCACAGAAATGGAGTTTATAACAAACAATCCACGGTTGTTCACTGTTCCTAATTGGTTCCCGTAACTTCCTTTCACTAAATAGATATTTTGAGTGACTGCCTCCAGACACTTGCCTTATTTTATACAGAATTTCCTTAATCCACTACCAGCAATGAAGCCCATCCAAATGATTCTTTCCCTCTAGTCACTCCATGATGAATCACCCAGAAACTTAGATGGCTGTGGGTTATGTCTCTGTGAATAGAGACCATCTCCTCCCTGCATCTGACTCTGCCTGCAGTGCATAAAACTAAATAGCCTCTCCTCTCTTTTGATGACACAAAAGTACTGTCCCACCTGTGATATCCATTGATTTGTAGGGAAGCCTATTACCTGATCTCAAAAATGGTTTTCTCTATACAATTTGCTGTGGCAATATCAAACATCTTAACAAGCAATAGAAAGGCCTTATTGAGTTCTTTGAGGTGACCAAAGAGGTGGATAAGGATAAAGCAGTTGGCGTGGTGTATATGGATTTCAGCAAAGCGTTTGATAAGGTTCCCCATGGTAAGCTACTGCAGAAAATACGGATGCATGGGATTGAGGGTGATTTAGCAGATTGGATCAGGAATTGGCCAGCTGATGGAAGACAGAGGGTGGTGGTTGATGGGAAATATTCAACCTGGAGTTCAGTTACAAGAGGTGTGCCTCAGGGATCTGTTTTGGGGCCACTGCTGTTTGTCATTTTTATAAATGACCTAGATGAGGGTGTAGAAGGATGGGTTAGTAAATTTGCAGATGACACTAAAGTCGGAGCAGTTGTAGACAGTGAGGATAGATGTTACAGTTTGCAGAGGGACATAGATAGGCTGTAGAGCTGGGCTGAGAGATGGCAAATGGAGTTTAATGTGGAAAAGTGTGAGATGATTCACTGTGGAAGGAGTAACAGGATTACAGAGTATTGGGCTAATAGAAGGACTCTTGGTAGTGTGGATGAGCAGAGAGATCTCGGTGTACATGTGCATAGATCCCTGAAAGTTGGCACCCAGGTTGATAAGGTTGTTAAGAAGGTGTACGGTGTGTTAGCTTTTATTGGTAGAGGGATTGAATTTCAGAGCCGTGAGATCATGTTGCAGCTGTACAAAACTCTGGTGCGGCCGCACTTGGAGTATTGCGTACAGTTCTGGTCGCCGCATTATAAGAAAGATGTAGAATCATTGGAAAGGGTGCAGAGGAGGTTTACCAGGATGTTGCTTGGTATGGTGGGAAGGTCTTATGAGGAAAGGCTGAGGGACTTGAGGTTGATTTCGTTAGACAGAAGAAGGTTAAGAGGTGACCTAATTGAGAAGTACAAGATGATCAGAGGATTAGATAGGGTGGACAGTAAGAGCCTTTTTCCTTGGATAGTGATGGCTAACACGAGGGGACGTAGCTTTAAATTGAGGGGTGATAAATATAGGACGGATGTCAGAGGTAGGTTCTTTACTCAGAGGTTAGTAAGGGCGTGGAATGCCCTGCCTACAGCAGTTGTGGACTCGCCAACTTTAAGGGCATTCATATGGTCATTGGATAGGCATATGGATATTATTGGAATAGTTTAGGTTAGAGGGTCATTAGATTGGTTCCATTGGTCAGCGCAATATCGAGGGCCGAAGGGCCTGTACTGCGCTGTAATGTTCTATGTTCTATGTCTGGCTCCTGTTTGTGGACGGACCAAAGGTGTTCAGCAAGTTAATCTCCTAGTCTATGTTTGGTCTCCCTAATGTAGAGTAGGCCACATTGGGGGCAGCAAATGCAACAGACCAGATTGAAGGAGGTGCATGTGAAGTGCTGCTTCACCTGAAAGGAGTGTTTAGAACCTGGGCTGGTAGACAGGGAGGAGGTAAAGGGGCACACCCCAGCCCTGCCCAACCTCATAGTATAAATCTCTGCTGATTCTCTTCGCTCTCAGCTCTGACAAAGGGTCATCTAGGCTTGAAACATTGGCTCTATTCTCTCCCCACAGTTGGCGTCAGATCTGCTAAGATTTTCCAGCATTTTCTGTTTTTGTTTCAGATTCCCGCATTCACAGTATTTTGCTTTTACATTAACATCATGTCCAGGGAGAAATGTTGATTATTTCTTCTGAGTTATTCATTATTGCAGATATGAATAACAGTGTATTCATAGAGTCTTTAATTAATTTTATTTACTTGCAGCACTGCCCTGTCAGCTGACATAGTGTATGTCTTCAGTATTTTTGGATCCAGTAATGTTTGCACTAATTGGTCTAGGAAAAAGGAGTACCAGGAGTTGCTCAAAAAATTCATTTCTTTGAATTCCAATTTTTCTCAATTATGAAAGCGTTTGCACAATCCACTGTCCTATATTTGGTCCGAGATCTTATCTGACATCTTAACATTGCTCAGTGGGGTCTAATGATCACTACCTCTCTGGCTGCACAGAGGGATAATTAATCTTGTGGATTTGCTCTCTTGGAAGCTAGACAGTGGAAAGAGATAGGGATGCTGAGGATCACATTTATGTCTCTGTCTCCTCTAGATTCGGAAGGAAAGTCATGCAATAGCGCAGTTGTATTTAAAATGTATGGTTTAGGAGAGGGTGAGTGAACTTTGCTCAAGACAGCCTGTGGCTAAAAACAGGTGAGCGTATTCACGGTGTGTGGGTTTCTTATTGATTCCTCTCAGTGTGCCTGTGTACAATAGTGCTTTTATAAGACCACAAGGTGTAGGAACAGAAATAGGTCACTTTGTCTATTGAATATGCTCTGTTATTCAGTGAGATCATGACTGATCTGTTTTGATGATCATCAACTCCACATTCCCGCCATATCCCCGGAACGCTTGATTCCCTTACTGATTAAAAATCTGTCTGTCTCAGCCTTGAACGTATTTAACAATCCAGCTTCCACAGCTCTCTGTGGTAAAGAATTCTACAGATTCACTCCGCACTGAGAGAAGAAATTCCTCCTCATCTCTGTCTTAAAGAGGCAACACACCTCACTCCGAGATTATGTCCTCTGGTCCTCGACTCTCCCACAAGGGGAGACAACTTCTCAGCATCTATGTTGAGAACATTAATGTTTCAATAAGGTCGCCTCTCACTCTTTTGAATTTCAATGAGTACTGGTCCAACCTACTCAACTTCTCCTCAGAAGATAATCTCTGCATAGCAGGGAGCAACCTAGTGAATCTTCTCTGGACTGGGTCCAATGCTACTATATCTTTTCTTCGATAAGAGGACCAAAACTGTTTGCAGTGTTTCCAGTGTAGTTGAGCTAGTGTCTTGTTTAGTTTTAGCAAGAGTTCCCTATTTTTATACTCCATCCCCTTTGAAATAAAAGCCAACATTCCATTTGCCTTCCCAATTACCTGCTGAACTCGCATGCTAGCTTTTTGTGAGTTATGCATGAGATTCCTAAAGCCCTCTGTGCTACAACTTCCTGCAGTCCTTCTCCATTTAAATAATATGCAACTCCTTTATTCTTCCTACCAATGTTCTTGACTTTGACATTTTCCTCCATTATATTCTGTCTGACAAATCTTTGCCTGCTCACTTAACCTGTTTATTAGTCTTTACACTCTGTGTTACCCTCACCACTTGACTTCCCATCTCTTTTTGTGTCATCTATTGTTGTTGGCTTCAGCTTTTTAAACTTTCTGCACCTGGTTAATAGGGAAGGACTGCTGTCATGGTAGATTTAGAACACTGAGGAAATAACCAAGATTATTCTATGTAGCATGATGTAGCCTTTATCAGTTCCCTGCACCCAATAGGTTCAAAATGTTTCTGCATTCTCTTTAGAAATTTTGGAGTGTAATCTGTGGGAGGGATCACTAGACAGGCCAAATAGGTTATGGAAATGGAAGGACATGACAGTGGACAACAACAGTGAATGAAAGATTGGTGGTATAGATCAACTTGTATGATGGGGGATGGCACACAACAATGGAGGAACGCTCTGCTGGCTGGCCAATGACAGCGGACAGCAGAAATGTAGAGCAAATCAGACCAGGCTAAGAAATGGAGAGCACCAGATAGAACCAACATAATGAGAACAGGAAGGAAAAAACAGCTGACAAAAATAGTGAGATACTTCCCAGCACAGCATTTGAGTGTTTTATGAGGACATATAAATTTTGTGATCTGTGGGTGTTTGACTTTTTATAGATAGATATTTTTATATGAATGCTCATAACGAACATGACATGGTGCTATCAACACTCTCAAATTCTGTGATCTCTGGAAGTAATTTGCTGAAATGCTGAATTTGTGGAAATGATTTATTAGAAATCATGTTATACTTGATTAATCATGATTCTGCATAGCCCAGAACCATTTGAATCATGCATGGCCCACTTCTTTGTTGCAACACATGAATGCAGTTCCTCACTTTAAAGGTTGGACTTGACTGATGCGGGGTACAAATTCATTTTGTGAGAACTTACCTGTTCATACAAAGATATTCCAGTCTTGTTACACTGACAGTATCATCCCAACAGCTAAGAAGACCAGGTGAAATGTGTGCCATAGCTGTTGCTTACAGTTACTGAATGTATTAAACATTTTGCAACATGTAACAGATTTAGCAAGAGTAACAGATGCTGTAAATTTAACTTATTAAGACAGGCCTAATGGAAAACATTGGTGTTTACTGTGAGTTCTCAGTTCAAAGTGTTGCCATTAATTGCTTTATTAGATATGTATAAGATAATAAGTGCAACATCAAAGATTTTAGCACTGTTGAGTGTTTCTGAAGTAAGGCATTCAACTTGCTGCAATCATTAGTGCATTTTACTGATGAGTCTAAAACTCTTATTTCTTGTTCATAAGGGAAATTAAGATCAATGAGATCTGAAATTGACAATTTGCATTTGTTAACATAAATTTATATGGTTTGACCTAATCCAGACCCACTGCATGGGTTGCTGTCCTCAGAATAAGCAAAAACTGATCATTGATAAATGAGCTGTTTTGGTACTCAGCCACAGGGAGATACAATTCCCAGCACGCTCCTAATTAGTTCATCTCATGACAGATAATGATGGGTATACCAATGGTGCCCCTAGACAGGGTAGTGAAGAAGGAAATCAGAAATGGTCTAAAATGGCTAACCGCTATTCAGATGACCTCCCCCATTCACACCTCCACACTCCCTCCCCCTCCCACCTCCCCCGTCCCTTGCTAGAAAATACACAGATATAGTTTGGTAGTAAAGAACTTGAATATTCTTGAAAAGAGAGGCATGTTGCCAAAATTTTTCATTTTGTACTCATCAGGACAGGGAATTAACTATAGGCTCCCCAGGTTCCCCAGGTAGTTTAAAAAAGCTGGGACGGACATAGGCAAAAGAAAGGTCTGTGATAAAGTGCGAGACAGGAGAGATTGAATGACAGAAACATTTGTCTCACAAGGCCAAAGGGAATGATAATGAGGCAAGAAAATAAACTGATACAAAAGAGGTGCCCAGAGCAGATGTGCTATGGTAACCACCTCTTGCTCAACTATTTCATCCCCAAGTTCTCCTAGTTCTAATGGAAGTTCACCAACCTGAATAGTTAGCTCTGTTTTTTTTTCTCCACTGATGCTATCTGACCTGTTGGGCATTTCTGGCATCTTCAGTTTTATTTCAGATTTCCAACATCTGCAGCATTCTATTTTTTAAATAATTAGGGAATTCTGGTAGATCATGCAGGATCCCCACCATGAGCTTCTGGTTCCTACCATCAAGCTCAATGGGAGCCAGAAACCTGTACTATATGGGAACGCTTGTCTCAATTTGGTTTTCCCTGAGCTGCCAATTCTTGGCCAGAGTGTATGTAAGAGGAATTTTCTCAGGTGTCCCCAAGTGCTCTGTATTTTATTGAACCTCATTCAACCAATACATACTCCGCAGAACATACTATAAAGTTAAAGAACTAAAAGGAATTTATTTGCTAATGCATGCATCAGGAGAGAGACACAGTCAATGAGGGTTGACTGTCCTCTCTGAGCTAATATTACAAAGTAAGATTATTATATTATTCTGAACATTTCAATATCCTACCCAGTCTTGTCAACCAGACTGGAGGGCCCAATCTCAACATTACTTATTATTACCTTAGCCAATAACATTCCACCTGTCAACAGGAATAGGAGATTATTAATTTATTGCCCATGTAGGTTCCTTCCCCTTTACCTAGGAAACCTAACCACATCATTACTAGTAACCAAGGCCATAGTTATCTTTAGTTGGTGAGAGGAGTCACTCTTTCACTGGAACTAGGCCCTCCTTTAATAGTTTGAGAGCCTTGCTACCCACGAACGAATTTGCTCCTTTAAATACCAGGCCTATTAAAGTTGCCTTTTGCATATCCAAAAACAGATAACCCAAATAACAGAAGCTGCCTTTCCGTGCTCCATTTATTAAAAAAATGGTGTGTCTACCATTGCATTTCCCATCATTCAGAATTAAATTGGCCAAGGCACAATACATATACAGAAAAAATAATTTAAGTTTATAATACTTGGTTAATTTATGGTTGTACAGTTTGTAATACCTTTGCATATTTTGTTCCAGGCATATTGTGAATTCTCACAAGGCACTTTACAATTACTTAGTCTACTTTTTATAGTAAACTAAAATAAAGGGCCTCATATTAAAAATTCTATACTACCCCCCATCAATATAGAATCACAAAGCCTGCTGTGGCAGGTGAATATGGGAGGGCGCACTTCAAAACAGAGGTGCCATCTCACCAATCTTGACAGATTTGTACTAAAAAATTTCCTTTGCAGCTGGACCACCTGAGTGGCCAATTGGGAGGGTGAGGATATTTCTTTCGGCTGGCCTACAGCTGCTGTTGCACCCAGGCACGTAGAGGGAGCCGCTCAGCCTTTCTCGAGGGCTAGCCCCTTCTCCACCATTCTGCCACCTGTTCAGGCAGCTAAACTGTCCCTGGGCACCTCTGGGAGCTGGGAGGCCCACTGGAAAATTAATGTCAGCCTCCTTCAGTTTGCTTTAAAGGATTCTTAATAACTTTAATCAGGCTGTCACCTCTCCCTCACCCCAGCACCCCAAAACTGCCCCGCCCTGCCCCCCACCCCCCCACCCCAACCCCAACCTTCTACCCATCCCGCCTGAGGGAAAATAATATTCTTGGTGCTGAAAACCTGGCATGCCACTCGTGATACTATTTTTAACACTCACCTGCCCCGTTCCTGTTCCCAGCAGGTGCTAAAAATCCAGCCCCTGAATATTTGCTGATGAATCCAGGTTGAGGATTTCTATGCTAACCACAGTATATCCGAGAACAGCTTATTATTCACTGACACATTGTGACTCAACTGAAATATATTCATCCTAGGAATCAATAGTCCCAGGAGCTTGCTACACCCTTGAATTGAAGCTAATTAGAAACTAAAGAGCAATAGCTAACTGACCACATAGCTAACTGTTAAAAATGTCCATGTTCTACATAAAGGGTTTTATTTTACTAAGTACCAACAACTGCAATGAAGCATAAGGTTGCTAACTTTTGCCTTGATAAAAATTCAAATAAATAGTGATTGAATAGTTCATTGGGTTAGAACAGTTTCCTGTTATTAGTGAATCCAGTTCAAAGCTTCTTTTCTGACAGCTATTAAGGAATTTAAGTGGAATTAGTTTGGCCAGTCTCTACTAAATTCCCAGAGGACAATGGTTTTATAGTCCAAAACGCCCATTACTGAACACCAATGATACTAACTGGAGAATTTCACTCAGAAGCTTTAGGCTTCTTGTTGCTGGAAATAGAAATTTTGGGTTGGCACAGAGACTTGGTTAAACATGGGTTAAAGCACATGAGGGTTCGTCCTATTACCTGTATGTTGTATCAAAATGGGCTGCTTGGTCCTTTTTTTCATTTTGCATGTCCCACCGCCACCATTTTGTCCCAGCTGTTTGAAGAAAAATATAGAAATTGACCTTGTCGACCTATGGATGTTTTATTATGCATGTTCCCCTCTAAACATGTCCAGGTTTGCTGATGGCAACATCTGGAAGTGCTGACATTCCCTGATATATTATTCAAATAGCCAGGCCTCATGACTGACATCCCGGCTTGGGTCTGTGTGGAGTTTGCGCGTTCTCCCAATGTTTGTGTGGGTTTCCTCCGGGTGCTCCGGTTTCCTCCGACAGGTTAGGTGGATAGCCCCTTAGTGTCAGAGGGACTAGCTAGGATAATTGCATGGGATTATAGGGATAGGGCCTGGGTGGGATTGTGGTCGGTGCAAGCTCAACGGACCGAATGGCCTCTTCCTGCACTGAAGTGATTCTATGATACTCTGACTGACCTTAGAAACAGAGGCCACTCAACTGTGGGAGCATCTCAACATTCTATAAAATTCTCCTTATTTGCAGTTAATGTGTTTGCACCTGTCAAAAAGCGTTGCTACCAGTGGGAGGCCCTGACTGTCTGTTTGGGATAGACATTTACCTTGGGCAGTTGTGGTATTGGATCAATGGAACTGAATAGCAGGAGCTCTGTATGACTGATCTGACACTGTCTGTTTGGCACTACAGTCCAACATGAATTCTTATCTCTTTCTTTCTCGCTCTCTCCCAAAGCCAATTCCAGCTTTAACTGATGATGCACATGAAATCAGCTAACTCAACCCCAGACCGAGAATTCACAGGGTACTACATTTATCCGCCAGGCAATCACAAAAGATAGAGACTGACTTGGCACTATGAGAGATTTTTTAACACTTGTCAAATAAGTTACATTTTCTATGACATTGCAGTGAAGCCCACTTATAATTTTGCCATCTATTACTTCAGATAGAAAAGCAGTTAACATTATTTAGGTTAATCTGGTTAGATTGTTAGCAGTAAATTCACCATGTCAGCTACTCCAGCAACAAAATATGACATGCTGCTTCTTCCATTAAATCTATCCAGTATAATAATATTCTGCATATTGCCTTCTGAGGCTGAATAAACTAGGCTTGTACTCGTTAGAGTTTAGAAGAATGAGGGGAGATCTCATTGAGACTTATAAGATGATGAATGGGATGGATAGGATAGAGGTGGAGAGGCTCTTTCCGCTCAGAAAGGACAGTAGGACTAGAGGGCACAGCCTCAAGATAAAGGGGGGGGGCAGTTTAGAACAGAGTTGAGGAGGAACTTCTTCACTCAAAGGGTGGTGAATCTCTGGAATTCTCTGCCCGTTGAAGTGGTGGAGGCTGCCTCGCTAAATATATTCAAGACACGGGTAGATAGGTTTTTGATAGGCAAGGGAATTAAGGGTTATGGGGAGAAAGCGGGAAAGTGGAACTGAGCCACGACAGATCAGCCATGATCTTATTGAAAGGTGGGGCGGGCTCGAAGGGCTAGATGGCCTACTCCTGCTCCTATTTCTTATGTTCTTATGTTCCAACCAAGATCATTTTCTGAAGGTACAAGAACACACCAATCACAATACTAATGATGAGCATCTCACTCAATTAGAATGCATCAGCTTGTACTGATCATTAATTGCCTCTCTTGCAAACAGCTAAATGATATTTTTTCTTTTTTGTCTTTAAGGCAATGACAACGTGGGTATTATTTCTAAATTACAAGTTAGTTGGCTTCTTTTTTTTTGGATGTGACAAGATCTAAAAGCAGAAGAGGCCATTTGGCCTGTCGAGTCCGTACTGACTCTCTGAAGACTATTTTACCCAGACCTATCCCTGCAATCCCTCGGATTTACCATGGTTAATTCATCTAACCTACACGTCTTGGGATACTTAAGGGACAATTTAGCATGGCCAATCCACCTAAAGTCTTTGGACTGTGGGAGGCAACTGGAGGAAACCCACACAGACATGGGGAGAATGTGTAAACTCCACATAAGACAGTTGCCTAAGACTGGAATTGAACCTGGGTCCCTGAACTGTGAAGCAGCAGTGCTAACTGCTGTGCTAACGTGCCACTTGCATCATTTGAAAGTAGTTGGCGTGACAGCCATGAAATTCAGCTCTGTAGTTTCACTATGGTATCAGCACGAAAGAAGCTGAAAGTTGCAAAATATGACCACTGCTTCTGGCTAATGCTGAAATGGACCACATGTTGCACCAAGGGTGCTGATCTGGGACTGAGTTAGCTGATTACATCTGTGGCATCAGTTAAGTTAAAATTGGTTTAAATGTCTGAGCTTAGGAGAAAGTGAAAAGAAAGGAGTAGAAAGTTGACACTAAATGGGCACTGTCAGGTCCCGCCACCCATAAGACGTGGGCATGTCATGTGTGGTAGAATCATGCACAATGTAGTCAGCATGTTTAATGATGGCAGCTAAAGAATATGACGGAGAGAGGGAATGGGTGACCACCATACAGCTATAAAGAAACAGACAGGTAGCAAAGGAGCCCGCTATGTGCATATGTGCCCTCCAACCAGCATTCAGTTCTGAATACTAATCAGAGTGATTGTTCACCTGGGGAGTGCAGTCTGAGCCAGTTCCATGGCACCGCAGTTAGTTCAGCTGTACAGAAGGAGGCAACTGGGAGGGCAATAGTGATGGGAAATTTGATAGGGGAACACACAGATATTTCTGTGGCCACAGATGTAACTCCAGGATGGCATGATGTCTCTTCGCGGACAGGTCAAGGATGTCACTGAATGTCCCCTCTGAGGGGGGGAGGTCAGTAGTTGTGGTTCACATCAGCACCACCATCGTATGTAGAAAGAATGTTGTGGTCCAGCAATCAGATTTTGGTGAGTTCAGTAGGAAATTAACAAACAGGACCTCAAAAGTAGTAATCTCTGGATTTCTCTTGTTACCATGTACAAGTGCGTATAAGCATAGGAGGATTGAGCATGCTGAAAAGGTGGTGCAGGAGGAAGCATTTTAGATTCCTGGGACATTGGGATCAGTTCTGGAGGAGATCTGTCTGGTTGCATTGAAACAGAGTTGGGACTAATTTCCACATAGGGTGATTTGGGACTGTAAGACAAATTTGAACATGCTGTAGGAACCAAAAGAAATACTAGGGAAGAATTCCAAGGTGCATGGAATACAGGGAGAGACAGAAGGCACCAGCATAGCAAATAGTCAGGTGTGAGGTGAGTTTAGTGTAAGGGGGAAAATCATAAAGTTGAAATTAGTGTTACTGCACAAAGTGACGTGAATAAGATTGGTGAGTTTCAGGAGCAGATAGCCAGGTAGAAATGCAATGGACGTGATGGTAATGGAGACCTTGCTCAAAGAATAGTAGGACTCCTGCATACCAGGCATCTACGAAGGAAGGAAAGGGGAAGGAATGGCAGTATTGATTAAGGAGAGACCATCTATTTGGTTAATGCACAAAGAATGTGCAATTATATTGCTCCTTGTAGCCTATAGGGCACCAAATAGTGAGAAAGATGTAGAAGAACAAAATTTTAAAGGGAATTAAAGCAGTTAAGATTTGTTGGGGGTTTGGGCGGAACAGGGAGTTGTGGGGGAAGACAGTAGGTGATTGTTCCTTTGAGAGCTTCCACATGTTAGCGCGAGTGGGCGAATGCGACCACTATGGACTCAGAGTCAGGTTCAACAGTGGTACAGCTTTATTTTAGTGTCGATGGAGGTGCAGTCAGGACATACAAACAGAACTGTCCCGAAAGCACTCTGAAGGCCTGCCGCAATGGGCTACAGTTATACTCGAACTTTGACACATTGTATGATTCAAATGTTAATGTTTTGTTTACAGTATTTGACTCTGACCATTCTGTTTCAATCTTTTCAAGCATCGTATAGATGTTTTAAGTATGGTAATCGTTTCTGTCTGATGGGTTTATCAATGGTCTAGAATCTCCGGGCTTTCTTGAACAATGGGTGTTCGGCTGATCTCAGGAAGCCTTTGAGGCCAGGAAGGTTTCCTTAGTTATGTTAATCCTTAGGTGTCTCCATAGAGGTTTACTTGATTAGGTCAGTGGTGCTGATTTGGTTGGATGGGGATGTACTTTTAATTTAGTTTCTGTAGGTGCCATCCTGTCCGGTTCCCTTTGTGTGTTAGCTCTTGTTTGCATTTTAAAAACATGTCTTTTGCCTGCTTGTCTGGATCTGTTCCCTTGTGATCTTTAGTGGAGGGGTTCTGAGTGCAGTTTTAGTCTGTTTCCATATTGTGTACCCAATTTCAGAAAATTTGTTGTCCGATAACACATAGACACAGTGGGTTGAATAGCAACCTTCTGTGCTGTAACCGCTCTATGATTGCATTGTGAAGTTAAACAGTATTGAGCTCTATTCCAGTGTCAGCAGATTCTTCCAGGCAGGGGTAGGCAACATTGCCACCTCTTCAACCTGTGTTTTGTTGCAGGAGGGAAGTTACAGAAGCTCCATAGACCAGGAGAGAGAATTACACTTTTTTCTTAGCAGCAAGAAGCAGGAACATATGCATGTAGCTTCGCAGTTAATGGGATTCCCATGTTCGGGCCTTTGCAGTGGCCCCACATTAACAGGGAGTTGTTCTGCAAAGTCCATGAACGTGTAACTAATATGTGACCATGCACAAAACATCCTGCTGGTGAATATCATCAACATATATTCACATAATGACTTTAACATAATGAAATTTTCCAAGGTGCTTCACAATGAGCCTCTTAATGAGATTTTACATCAGATGATCAAAAGTTTTCAGAGAGGTAATTTTAATGAGTGTCTTACAGGAATGATATGAGGTAGTGAGGATATCATCGAACTTGGGGCCTAAGCCACTGAAGGTATGGTCACCAGTGGTGGAATAGTAAAATTGGTGAGAGGCCAGAAATAGAGGAGCACAGATAGTGGAGAGTGGTGGAGCTGGAGCAGACGACAGAGAGGCCATGGAGGAGCTTGCAAACAAGGATGTGAATTTTAAAATTGAGATGTTGCTTGGCTGGGGACAAATGTAAATCAGTGAACACGGGGAGATTGTTGAACAGGACTTGCAATGGAGAACTGTTCCATTAGGTGTGGGGTAATCATGTATTACAATGCCCAGGCCCAGAAATGATCTTCATTGAATTTTTATCCTGGGTGTTTGCAGCTTCCTAATTACAGTGCAGTAAACTAGTTATTACAGTCATTTATTATAGAGAAATACATCAAGGAAAAATATAGACACAATGTGCATTATTATTTTAACTGCCATTTAGAAATAAATAATTTGCATTATATATCGGCTGATTAAATATGTTTCAAAATAAGTTGACGAAAAGTGACCAAATTTACCATATCAGGTACTAATAATACTTTTCTGATGAGTAATCTTCAATCTCCAATTACCCTCAAAATATTAGTGCTGTGAAAGAAATATTGCATAAAGCGATTTTCCATTGCTAGTTTTGTTTACCTGCTGATTCAGGTTGATTGAGATGGTATTATAGGAACGCAGTTATCTCGGAGGTTGTTCCTCTGAAACGTTCATATGGAAAGATGAGGCCATGAAGGAAGGTGAAAATAAAGCTCAAAATTTTAAAATCATGGCTTTGCTTATCCAGGAAACAATGGTGAGTAAACACAGGCATGATGGATAAATGACATTGGTGTCAGTCAGGACACAGATTTTGAATTACCTTAAATTTACAGAAAGTAAGAGGTGGAAGGCTGGCTACAGGTATGTCAGGGTAATCAAGTTTGGATTAATAGAGGCAGGAATGAGACTTTCAGCACCAGAGCTGAGGCAAGGACAGAGGCAGGTAATGTTGCAGAGCTGCAAGTAGGCAATCTTAGTGATGGCAACAACTATAAATAAATACAGGGTAGTGTATTACATCTGGTTGAGAATGCCAATCAAATAATCTGATATTTTCTGTATGTCAAGTCATTTTTAATGAACTGTCTGCCAACAATGCCACATAGGTAACCAATTAGTTTATTCATATAATGTAGAACAAATTTTATTCTTGGCATAAATAGATAGAGGTGGCAGAGGATTGGGACATGGGCTGGATGGAGAGAGATGGCAGAGTATTGGGACAGGGATGGGTAGAGATGACCAAGCATTGGAACTGATGGTGGGAGGGAGAGTCACCAATAACAGTTAGGATGTTTAAAAAATTGCTGTGCCTTCAGAAAGTTACTTTTCCAGCTGTCAGTCATCAGGACCCAGGATCTCTAAACAAATGCACCAGCAAAACTTTTCCCACAGTGCAGAGCAAAACATATTGCAAATAGACAGCCATTGAATGTGAGAATTGGTGGACTTGTTAGTAAACTATATTGTTGCTAGAATTATTCAGAAAGAAATCCATGATTAGTTTTTGACAGATTTCTGAGTTATTTTTTGACCCGAGCTGTTTTAAGTGAGAAATCACTATTGATCCTATTCACACGGGAATGATTAATACACTTGCGTAATATTTTACCATCCACTATTCCAATACCTGTTTAACAGCCACTACTGAAATAGTGGACTAAATAATGTCCTATAAAAGTGCTGAGTGTTCATCCACTGATATCACTATATTAATTTCTAATCTATCATTTCCTCTTATGAAGCTCGAATTAATGATTCTTTAAGAAATAAAATCATCAGTATTTCTCCCTGTTAGTTTCAGAGATGTTTGTCAAATTGGAAAAGAGAAAAATTAGAAGAGCTATGCGATATTTTAGTCACGATAGTGCATCATACTGATTGACGCATTGTGCTCATTGAAGTGATTCAGTAAATATTTGCTGCATGAAGAGACTTCTTGATCATTATTATAACTTATACTAAATCACCAACAAAACAGAATTAGAGCCAGAAGACCATAGCAACACAAATGGTAGGATTAAAATTATAGGGCTAAATCTTCACTCACATAAATGGGTGGGTTGGGGTCAATGAAATGTTAAACTTTCAAGAAGCTCAAGTATGACCCCAACTTGCTCATTTCAAGGTTTAACAAAAACCAGTCATGAGCAAGCAATCAACTCGACCCCAGGGAGCAGATTGAACAATTAACATTCAAGGACACAAAAAGACTGTTCAGCCTTCATGCCTCTTCCAGTATTCAATACAGTCATGACTGATCTTCCAGTATTCAATACAGTCATGCCTCTTCCGCTTTCCTGCCAGCTTCCCCTATCCTCTGACAGACCAAAAATCTGTCTACCCCAGACTTAAATATATATTCAACAATGGAGCATCCACAACCCACTGGGGTGATGAATTACAATGATTCACAACTCTTTGAGTGAAGTAAGTTCCTTATCTCACTCTTACGTGATTAGTCCCCAGTCCTCAGATTGTGGCTTTTCATTTCAGATTTCTCAACCAATGAAAATAATCTCTCACTGTCTATCCTATCGAAACCATCTTGAAGAGGGTCATTAATCTTAATGCTGCTGCATTTCAAGGAGAGCTTCAGAATGTCTTTGAAGGATCTTCTTTATGCTCCCTGGAATGAAGCCATTTGAGAGTTGAGAAAATAGGAGAGGTAGTTTTTGGCCATCAGACTTGGCTTCCTGTCCATTTTGCAAGAGTTTTGCCTGTATTCTTGCGGAGCTGGCTTCAAGAAGGACACCAGTGTTGTTTGGCAGTTTTAGCATTGAATCTGGAGATTACAGCAGAGACATCATAGGATCCCTACAGTACAGTAGGAGACCATTGGGCCCATTGAGCCTGTACCAACCACAATCCCACCCAGGCCCTATTCTCGTAACCTTCATTTACCCTGCTAATCCCTCTGACATGAGGGTCAGTTTAGCATGGTGATTCAATCTAACCTGCATGTCTCTGGACTGTGGGAGGAAACCAGAGCATCTGGAGGAAACCCAAGCAGACACAAGGAGAGTGCAACCTCCACACAGACAGTGACCCAAGCTGGAATTGAACCTGAGTCCCTGGCATTGTGAGGCAGCTGTACTAACAACTGCACCACTGTGCTGCTCCTTTGCTGATGGAAATCTTTTAGCACTCTTGTATATTGCTGATACAAAATCCCAGTCTAACTGCAGGACAGGATTGTGATAACGAGAACGGCTCTGTACCTGACTAGGACTATTGCTGACTTGCAGAGATTTTAGTTGTCGCTGCCATTATTTATAGATGGCTGAGCTGGTGTAGCTGGTCTCCTCATCATTGATGGCCCTTTGAGAGACATTGTTAGCAAGATATGGGAAGTGCTTAACATGTTTCAAAGTCTCACCTTCAATATATGTGAGAGGTAGAATAATTGGCTCATGAGATCTGGGTTGATGTGAGTTTTGTTTTGAACTGGCTAAGTCTCTTGTGTGCAGGACTGAAGAGATAAAGCATGGCTCCTAAATCTGGTACAGAGTGGGCAAAGATGCTGCAATAATCTGCAATCTGTAGGTTATGTATGTCTACAAGTGAGCAATTTAGTTTTGGCACAGAGGTGATTGAGGTTAAATTGTTCTTTATTTAGGCAGTATTTAATACTCACATCAGAGGACAGTTGATCTTTGAGATGAATAATTACCGTCAGGTACAGTATAAATAGTGTGGGGGCTAACATCCAGCCTTGCTTGATATTGGTTTGGATTTTGAAAGTAGAGGTTTTAGATCTCCTCTTGGGATATTTGCATTGTTATGATCGGGAAGCAATTTCAGGAGCATGATGAGGTTTCTTGGGCATCCACTGAGCCTTGTGATTTGCTGAGTCCAGTACTTTGTCCAGGTTGATGAATGCAATACAAAGTTCCTGGTGTCATTTGAAAAAATTCTTGGATTTTTTCTGGCAGCAAGACCATGTTAGAGGTTCTTCTGGAAGGTCTAAAACTGCACTATGAACTCAGGGAGGATTCCCCAGCCACATGAAGTAGGTGATTCTGGAGAATGCATGTCAGGATTTTCTCTGCTTTGGACAACAGAGACATACTTTGATCATTTCCACAGCATGATCTATCTTCCTTCTCAATGATAGTTACATTCATCATGTTCTTGAAGTTGGGGACAGGTGAATTATTTTTCCTCCTAAATCTGTAGGGTGAGTGACTGGAGTCTTGATGTGAGCAAAATCACACTGGCTTTGAATTCCTCAGCTAGAATACCAAGCTTTGTTCTTTTTCATCTATTTGATTCTTAGTTGCAGCTCTCCCATCGATGGTGGTTCACCCATGGATTCTGTCACAGACACTGGGAAATACTCTGGAGAGTGTCAGCTGCCATTCTGGATTCACAGCTGAGGAATTGTTGGAAATAATCTTCCAGTGTTAAAGGATGGCATTCTCATCCTTAAGAAGAGAAACAGCATCCTGTGAGTGAAGGGAATTTTGTCCACTTTGCCCTTTGTCTATAGATGACCCTGGACATTCAAGGGAATTCAAAAATGCTTTGCATGTCATGTTGGACAGTATGCTGCTGGATCTCCCAGGCTTCATCTTTCCACCACATGACCTTTATCTTCAGGATTGGTCTTTGGATGTCAGCCTTGAGTTGTTGGAATGCTGCCTTCTTGGCTTGCAACCTTTTACTATTCTGCCAGACATTGAAGGCTACACATTTCCTCTCTGGGGAGGGGTCATATATTTCAGCATTGTTTTTGTTAAACCAGTGCATCCAAGATCCTATTCCAGATGGCAAAACCAACTCCATGGATAAGAGGGTCTCTGTCAGCATTTCCTTTTCAACAGAAGGTGTATCGCCCTGTTTGTTCCTTCACCTGCCCTTCTTCAAGAAGATGGTGATTCAATTTGGTTGTCTTGATCACTCACGTGATGTGATTGTGGACCTTTTTGAGCTTAACCATGAGTGTTCTAATATTACAAGTTGCAAAATTTAAAGTTTTCGTTCTTTGACCACCCTGATAGTGATCTCCCAAAAGGTGAAGATGTCCAGCTAGGGGAAAGTGGGAATCCTATTTTTAGGATACCCTTTCAGTCACAGATATCACTGTAGAGAGAGACCTCCACCCCGACAAAAGTGTCCAATGGCTTTCATGCATCTGTCATTTGTGTGAATCCTCTTTCCTCTGGACTCGCAGTCTCAGCCCTTTTGTCATCATGAATTCTCCATTACGAGATGACTTGAAAAATGGATCCTTGTAGAAACCTATGCATGATTTTCTTTAACCTGAGGAACTTGAGGTGCTGCCATTGTCCATGTGACATTGAAGGGTTGGTTGTCATACCTTAGTGAAGTACTGAACCACAATGACCAGGATCACAGTATTGCTGTAGCCTTCTTCCATCTTATAGTTAATGCATTGCATGGACTTTCTTCACCTGTTCTGCTGTTGAGAACTTTTTGAGCCGTATTTATTTGACCCCACCCCCCAATCCTCCCCGAACTTGCCATCATGAGTGGCTTCACTTGTCATAGAGTCATAGAGGTTTATAGCATGGAAATAGGCTCTTAAATCCAACTTGTCCATGCTGCCCTTTTTTTTAAATGACTAAGCTAGTCCCAGTTGCCCACATTTGGCCCCTATCCCTCGAGAGCCATCTTACTCATGTAACTTTCTAAACACTTTTTAAAAGACAAAATTGCACCCGCCTCTTCTACTACCTCTGGTAGCTTGTTCCAGATACTCACTGCCCTCAGTGTGGAAAAAATTGCCCCTCTGAGCTCTTTTGTATCTCTCCCCTCTCAATTTAAACCTATGCCCTCTAGATTTAGACCCCCTACCTTTGGGAAAAGATATTGACTAGCTGATCTATGCCCTTCGTTATTTTATTGACCTGTATAAGATCACCCCTAAGTCTTCTATGCTCCAGAGAAAAAAGTCCCAGTCTATCCAGCCTCTTCTTACAACTCAAACCATCAAGTCCTAGTGGCATCCTACTAAATCTTTTCTGCACTCTTTCGAGTTTAGTAATACCCTTTCTTGCAGCAAAGCCTTCCTAATGTCATTGAACACTATATTCCAGATGTAATCTCACCACACCCTTGTACAGTTTTGGTAAAGACCACCTTATTCCTGTACTCCGATCCCCTTACAATGAAGGCAAATACTTACTGCACCTACATGCTATCTTTCTGCATTCCTCATATGAGCACACAAAAGGCTCTGATCATCAACATTTAGAAGTCTCACATCTTATAAAAATTATTTGGCTTTTCTTACAACCAGTCAATAACTTTATACTTCTCATATTATACTTCATCTGCCACCTTGCTACCCATGATCTGAACCTGTCTATCTCTTTGCAGTACTCCTATAGTTTACTTTGCCCCTAGCCTTGTATCATCAGTCAACTTAGGTTCATTATTCTTTGCTTTTTCAGCTAAGCCAATAACATAGATTGTAAATATGAGGCCCCAGCACTGATCCTTGCGGCAGTCCACTTGTCACAACTTGCCAACTTAAAAATAACCTGTTGATGTCCAATCTTTACCTCCTGTCCATTAACCAATCCTCTGTCCATGCTAATATATTACCCATCACTCCATGACCTTTGACTTTTGAAATCCAGATATAGCACACCTACTGGTCCTCCTTTATCTATCCGACTATTTGAATCCTCAAAACGCTAATAAATTTTTCAAAAAAGGATTTCCTTTTTGTAAAGCCTTGTTGACTTGTTTTATTCCAACAGATTTGGCAGTCTGTGGTTTAACCTGCTTACATCCAATAAATCCCAAAACAACAATCTCCCAACCCAGCCAACCCACATTCACCGATGCCCTTGGCACAGGGGTCAGACCTCCTGTACACTGCCATTAGAGCAGTAGGTGATTTGCCTGTGCTGTAGCCTGTGCTAGATTGATCCCCTTGCTGACTGCTGAATCAGACTGGGCTGTGAACCCTATTCTGGGAGCAAGACCCATGGCAGAGGCAGGAAGGGGAAAGTTTCCCTTCAGGAAGGCCAATGGGAAGTCATATCATATTTTTTGATATTGGCTGAATTAATTGTACAGTCAAGGGTTTACTAGCACTTTGGGGAGGAGTGGAAGAATGGAGAGAGTTCTAGAAGATTCTTCCCACTGTTTTCAGGGTGGGGAATGTATCAAGGCATAAGTAGGCACGTTGTCAATTTAAAGGTTTATAACATAATGGAAAGGGCAACTTTGCCCCCAACTTCACCCACTCAGCACATCCCATAAAAGTTCAGCCCTTTGTTTTATCATCCTCTGTCCTAGATTAAAATCTCATCTTGTTTGATGCACTGAAAGTTCTTGTTGATTTCTCTTGAGACTCCCAAGTAACGTGATGAGTTTACAAAAACCTCAATCAGGAAAGCTGCTTCTCTGTGTAGACATAATGAAATAAAACTATTGCTCTTATTTTTTTGAAGAACTTAAAATTAAAGGTGCTGCGTTGTAGTATAATCACCATAGTCATCCATTAAGTCATTAGATTTGACGGCACATTAAAAATAATCAGTGATTTTATTTGTGTTTTATTCTATGTATGTAAAACCATTCAAATTTACCTTAAAGCAGCATACATGTGTCAAATGTTTGATATGACACATTAGCTTGGTGGGAGCAGATGTTCTGAAATGCAGTTTTATACTTCAGTAATATGTCACAAAACTCTGGCTGCACCTCTGTTGAGCATGACGAACATCAGCCATTCTTTTAAGCTCTACAATATGTATTGTGTAGATATATTGGTGCCATGAGATTGCTATTATCTATCTCAATAGATAACTAGTCAACAAGATGAACAGCTATAAGTTATCTCTCTCATTCTTCATCAGATTACCTGGTAAAGTGCGCAAAAAATTCTGTCCCAAGGCCTTCCCTCATCTGTCTCTACTCCAAAATATTTGACCAGTACTTCACCAGTGTTGACATTGGTAAGAATTAGGTGTTATGTTGTAACTGTTATGACATTGTCAATCAATTTGAGGTTTTGTTAGGAACAAAAGGTATTTATTGATAAGGGAACTCCCTTAACTGCCCTGGATCAGTAGCTCCAGTTTTACGTGCCTACAATATGAGTTCTCGATTATTCTGCCTGAGAGAAGACTCCACACGACAGTGTGATCACTCACTCTGTTTCCAATGGCCCCTCAAGTCAGGTGATTCACTATGTATTGACTTAAAGTGGCAGACATCACACACAACATTAGGTTCCCATTCATCCATTGATCCATTCATAGTGGCCATTATGAGCATGAAACTTTCATTAGGATATGCAAAATGATGTCACTTGCATGAATGCATTTTTACCCTTCAGTTTATGTGACAAAGGAACAATGGGAGAATGGCAACATCTCTCCAAGTAACGGGAATGATGTTCCTACTCTACAAAGTCATAGACACTTCAAAGAAGAGAGATGCTGTTAAGGTAACATTGGTGAGTTGCCACAGGACATCCTGTATATCATTCATTCTGTCATCACTGTCTACTGGTGGCGGAGAGAGTGACTATGGAGTCAAGTAGCACAGGTATCAATCAAGCAAATTGATCTGTCTTGGATGATGTTGAGTATCATTAAAACAGGTCCCATCCAAGTAATAGTGAGTGTTCTGTTATAGACATGTGGACAGTCTAGAGGACTTTGACCGGCCTGGAGGAAACAATTCATTTCAGAGTACCCTGAAGTGCTTCAGGATTTTAGACCTATTTTATGCTGACTTCTGCAAAGATTTTACTGAATTTCTATATGAAAGGCAGCAACAGGAAATTAAAATTGGTTGAAAGGGAAGGAGCAGCAAAAAAGCTGCAGGAATGAAGTTGAGTTTAAGGATCTACTGAATGGAATGCCTAGGAATTAATGTTCAAGTATCGGTTACCACGGTGCTACTAGAGTCAGAAATACAAAAAACTAAAACTCAAAATGATGGAAATATTCAATAAGTCAGGCAGCACCTGTGAAACAGATTTAATATTTTGAAGCAATATAGGAACAAGGGTAAACTTGTCAGTAAGATCATGGCTCAACTGTAATCTATATCCATATACTCAGTTTTGCCCTATATCCCATAGTACATTTGGTTAACAAACATCAAGAATTTCAGTTTCAAAATTACTGATTGACCCAGAATGAATTGTTGCTTGTCGGGAAGAGTTCCAAACATCCACAATCCTTTTGGACCAGCTCTAAACAAACATGAACTGGATGCCCTGAGATTCTCATGAGCCACTGACCTTATTTTGAAGGTAGAACGTAATCAAAAAAAGCTTTTATGTGAATTAATATTCATTGCATGCAAATATATCACCAGTGGGAACCCAACACAGGCTGGCGTGAGGCTCAACATACCTCAAATGCACCACTGATTTTATCTCTGCATCTCAACCAGCTGTCACGAAATCGAGATTCCACATCCCACCTCATTAAGTGCCATATTTCCCACTCTTGTGGGCTTCATAAACCTCTCTAATGTGTGGAAATGATTTTCATCTTTGCTTCTGAAAAACCTGACAATAACTTAAGTCTCTCAGTTGCAGACTCCTCAACTAGTGCATGTAGTTTCTCTCTATCTGCCTTTCAGTTCCACTTATTATGTTTAAAACTGCGATCAAATCACCCCTTAACTTTTTAAATTCCAGGGAATGCTACCTTAGCCTGCTTACTCACTTTTCGTAATGTAACTCTTGGAGTCCTGGTATCATTCTGGTAAATTTACACAGCACTCCCTCCATGGTCAACATATCCTACCTATGTAGTGGTGCCCCACGACTACTCCAGGTGCAGTTTAACCAGGGCATTAGGTAGCTGCAGCTTCATTTTTACCTCCTTGTAGTCCTCTAAATATAAAAGTCAACATTCCGTTAGCTTTTGTAATTATTTTCTGTACCTGAACATTACGTTTAACAATCTATATACATGACACCCCAAGTTTCCCTGAAGCACCACTCTTCCCACTTTCATCATTTAAAATGTATTCTGATCTATCCATTTGAGGTTCATCGAAACATAGAAAATAGAAGCAGAAGTAGGCCATCCTGCCCTTCAAGTCTGCTCTGCCATTCAATTTGATCCCGGCTGATCACCAAATTCAATATCCTGATTCCATTTCCCCTCATTTCGTTTGATCCTTTAGTCCCAAGAGCCATATCTAGTGTCTTCTTGAAATCAGATTCACCATTGCCTGGATGAAGAAATTTCTTCTCACCTCAGTTCCAAAAGGTTTATCTCTTATCCTTAAATTATAAACCTCCCCCCCCACCCCAACCCTGGTTTTGGACTCTCCACTTTTGGGAACATTCTTTCTGAATCTACCCTGTGTAATCCTGTTAGAATTTTTTTTAAGTTTCTATGAGATTCCCTCTCACTCTTCTAAGCTCCAATGAATATAATCCTAACCAACTTTGTCTCCTCATATGACGGACGTGCCATCTCAGGAATCAGTCTGGTAAAGCTTTGCTGTACACATAGCAAAGACATCCTTCCTCAGATAAGGACACCAGAACTGTACGCAATACTCAGATGTGGCCTCACCACAGCCCTACACAATTGCACTAAAACATTCCTATTCCTACACTCAAATCTTCTTACTATGAAGGTCAGCATGCCATTTGCCTTTTTTACTGCCTGCTGTACTGGGCATTTTCGAAGTAGGTGATCTGACACTTGCCTATATAGAAACCCATTTGCCACAGTTTTATCCATTTATCTATTAATATACCTTTCATTTATAAAGATAAACTAAGATTTAAGGTTCACTATCTGATTGTCAAAGTTGTGAATAAATTTGTTGAGGCTCCAAGTTTATGAGTTCTCATTAAAACTAGAAGATTTAGAGATTTATCTGTTTTTAAGTAAGAACAGAGACTTGGAAAAAGAGGAGAGCAGCAGGAGGTGAAAGAACCACTCAGGAGGTCTATTAAAGGAATGATAAGCAGAAGTAATTAAATGAGAAAATGAATAATGGTGTCAGGCAAAATAGTAATGGTGCAAGTAAATAAACAGGAGATAGGTCCAGAGTAACTATAAATGACAACAAGGGAACTATTACAAACACCTGAAGAAAAGCAACCCCTGGTTATGGTCTGACATTAATAAGATCAGTGTTGAATTTAGAAAGCTTTAAAGTGCCAAATTGAAAAATGAGAATCTTCTATGGAGCTTTATTTGAACAGTGTACGAGGCCAAGGACAGAGAGGTCAAAGTTAGGAGCCAGGAATTAAAATGTCAGACTACACCATAAAGGCTTGCTCCAGTTTCAGTTACTGAGTTACAGAGGATTGTTAGTAAGTGGAATTCTCTTTCTCTGTTAGCAATTGAGGCTGGGTCATTGAATTTATTCAAGGTTGAATTAGATAGATTTTTGATAGACAAGGAAGTTGAGGGTTATGAAGGGCTAGATAGAAAAGTGTTACTCATTTACTAAGAGTCCCTAATGTCTGCGAGTGGTGCGACAATCAGTTCCTAATTTTAGTGGACCTGTTCTGAGAGAAGGCTGTAAAAACTTTGGGGTCCCAATTTTAACCCAGGGTGGGTATAGATGATGAACAATGGTAACATTGGCAGTATGAGAGCCAGACAATTTTAATGCCTGGGCATCATTTGGATGCTTCAATGAGTTGCCCCATTGAAATAATAGGTAGAGTAGCTGGCTACCAAGTGGGAACAAAATATTTGGTAGCCAGCAGGGTCTAAAGCAATGGCTGCCACTTTACAGGTAAGTTTCAAGAAAGGCAATAGGAACATAGGAACAGGAGTGGGCCATTCATCCCTTCAGGTGTGCTCTGTCATTCAATATAATCATGGCTAATCTAGTTGTGGCCTGAACTCCACTTTTCTGTCTACCCCTTTTAACCCTCAACTCTCTTATCTATCAAAAATTCAACATTCAATTTGTTGCTCACTGGGAAAGAGGATTCCACATGTTAACAATCCACTGAGAAGAAAGAAAAATCTTCTCATTGCTGTCAAGCGAAACCATAAAATTCTATCCTCAATTTCACCATGACCCTGTGTAGCTAAAGTAAAACTACTTTTAAAAAGGGAAATCTCTTGTTCTTAAACTGTGTCTGCTGGTTCTAATTTCCCCCATAGGACGAAACATTCTTCTGATAATCAACCTATCGAACTCCCTCAGGATCATATATGTTTCAATGAAATCACCTCTCATTCTTCTAAGCTCCACTAGGTATAGACAATACTTGTTCAACCTTTCTTAAAGTAAGACCTTAATCCCAGTAACGAACCAATAGAGGCTCCTTTGATTTGCTTTTAATGTAATTAGATTTGTTTTTCAAAAACAGAGACCAAAACTGCACACAGTATTCCAAATGTATGCCAGAATTCCCTGCTATCAGCCACAATGGAATCGGGGTGGATGAGAGCTGGACAACAGAAGTCCATTGAACTCAGGTGGGGATTTCCGGTCTTGCTTGAGCGAGGCAGTAAAATTCTGCCCTTAATCTCACCGAGGCCCTGTACAGCTAAAGTAAAACTACCTTACTTTTATATTCCATTTCCTATGCAATAAGCATTCTACTTGGCTTCCTAATCACTTCCTGTACCTGCATACTAACCTTTTGTGATTCATGCACCAGGATACCCAGACCCATGTAAGACACTGGACTCTGCAATTTCACAATTTAAATAGTATACTGCTTTACTATTCTTCCTGCCAAAATAGACAATTTCACATTTTTCCACATTATAGCCCACATTCTAAAGTTTTTATCCATTTACTTACCTGTCTATATTCATTTTCTTACCTTCCCTTGACAATTTACTTCCCTATCTATCTTGATGGATATCAGCAAATTTAGCTACCATACATTCGGTCCCTTCATTAATATAAATTGTAAATATTTGAGGTCCCAGTATTGACCCCTGTGGCATCCCACTAGTTACAGCTTGCCAATAAGAAAATTACCCAATTATCCCTACTCTCTGCTTGGCTTTAGATATCCTACACCATGTTACTTCCTACACCATGTGCTCTTGTGTTAAGCTCTATGGTACATTATCAAATACCTTTTTAAACTCCACATTGATAATCTGTTCCCCTTTATTCAGCATACTTGTGACTTCCACAAACAACTCTAATAAATCTAATAATTCAAAATCTCACCAAAGAATAAAGAAACTAAAATTGGTCCAGTTTGTATCAACATTTCCTCTCTATGAGAATAAATTATTCTAATTACATTTACCTGCCTTTGTCCTATATATTCCTTTATTCCCTTTTGACAGACAAGATGCGAGTTAGATTTCAACAAGACTGTGATACCACAATCAATGTTCTACAGGAGCATAAATATTGAATATTTATTTAAGTCAATGGACTTTCATGCACGTATTCAATACTGCAAAAGTTAAGACAGTGAAGAAAGCACAACATTTAAAAAAATGAAGAATTGCAGTATTGAATATTACATCCTTTCAATGTAAGAAACCCTGCTTATAATAAACTGATAGTTTTAGTGATTCCAATGTCAAGTTCCAATTATCCCTGAAAATTAGCCCTAATACAGCTAACACTTGAACAGGATGAACCTGTTGACAGAAGCCAGAGGGTGGTTGTAGAGAGTTTTTCAAACTGGAGGCCTGTAACCAGAGGTGTGCCTCAGGGATCAGTGCTTGGGCCCACTGTTATTTGTCATTTATATTAATGATTTGGATGGCAATATAGGGGCATGGTTTGTAAGTTTGCAGATGACACCAAGATTGGTGGCATAGTGGATAGTGAAGAAAGTTATCTTCTGAACGAATGGCAGATAGAGTTTAAATTAGACAAATGTGAGGTGATGTATTTTGGTAGATTGAACCAGGGCAGGACTTACTCCGTTAATGATAGGGCATTGGGGTGAGTTACAGAACAATGAGATCTAGGGGTACATGTTCATAGTTCCTTGAAAGTGGAGTCACAGGTGGACAGAATGGTGAAGAAGGCATTTGGCATGCTTGGTTTCATCAGTCAAAACATTGAATAAAGGAGTTGAGACTGTTGTTGAAATTGTACAAGACATTGGTAAGGCCACACTTGGAAATACTGTATGCAATTCTGTTCACCCTATTATAGAAAGGATATTATTAAACTAGAAAGAGTGCAGAAAAGATTTACTAGGATGTTAACGGGACTTGTTGGATTGAGTTATAAGGAGAGGTTGAATAGACTGGGACCTTTTTCTCTGGAGCGAAGGAGGCTGAGGGGTGACCTTATAGAGGCCTATAAAATAATGAGTGACATAGATAAGGTAGTTGGTCAATATCTTTTAAAAAAGGTAGGGGAGTCTAAAACTAGAAGGCATATGTTTAAGATAAGAGGCAAGAGATACAAAAGTATCCAGAAGGGCAATTTTTTCACACAGAGAGTGGTGATTGTCTGAACAAACTGCCAGAGGTAGTAGTAGAGGTGGATACAATTTTATCTTTTAAAAAAGCATTTAGATAGTTACATGAGTATGATGGGTATAGAGGGATTTGGGCCAAATGCAGGCAATTGGGACTAGTTTAGGGGTTTTAAAAAAAGGGCAGCATGGACAAGTTGGGCTGAAGGGCCTGTTTCCATGCTGTAAACCTCTATGACTCTGTAACCTGGACTGAGCACAATACAATGTGCAGAATTTAATGCCCCATTCTAGAAATGAGTTTTGGGCATTGTGGTGGGGGGAGGGGGTGCACCTGTGTGGGTAGAGATATTCTTGCCTTTCATTTCCCTCCAATTATGTCCAGGGTGGGATAGTCTTCCTGCCTGGAAGTGAACTTGAGATCCCTGAGTGGCTGTTGAGGGCTTCATCTGCCATCGTTGGTATTCAATCAGTGGTGGACAGGAGCTTGTCATCCAGGGAGGCCACCCAGCAAACTTTGTTTGGAGGAGGGGGCTGGAGGATGTTATGGTGAAGCTGTTGTGTCAAATCGATCTCGATTGAATTCGTTCAATATATTCAACAAGTATATCATGAGAACATTATGATGGATGTTTCATTAAATGTGATTAAAGAGTATATAATTACTAATTAATCAGATGTCTTCAAAGAGAAGGTAGAAACGTCCTGCTTTTTTGAGTTAACTCCAGAGCTTCACCAATATGTTTGAAAACTATTTATAGCTGAAAATGCAAGAATTTAACAAGAATCTGTTGATAGAAGAGTTCTTGCACAGCTAAGAATCTAACTCATTAGGTTTGTTCAATGGCCAAAAATAAAGGAAATAATAAATTTTACTTGTTTATTGATCCAAAGGTTATGTACCAGAACCTTCAAAGTATAATTCAATCACTTCAAACCATTAATTATTATCTGTCCAAACTGCCAAAAGTGAAACTTTTTATTGCAAAAAGTCAAGCCTACTGATTACCTTTACAGTACAGCTGGTTGCATTTACCTTTTTTGGAATTTCTCCAATTCCTGAAGGACTTCAGAGATGTGAAACTTTGGAATAAGTTGCTGTTGTTTTGGCCCATCGTGCTGATGAACCACAAATGGAAAAAGGAAGTCCTGTTAAATGAAACAATATCCAGTTGTCCAAGGATCAAGAAGTAAAACATGCCTGTAGTTACCTCTGTGGAAGTGGACTCAAGCCAGAGTTTATTGAAGTTTCAGATGATTTCTCAGACAACATATCCAAAAATCTCTTGAAATGATTATGTGCAGCTTTTTTTTGAAAGATATTGAGATAATCACGTTCTTTTCAGCTATGTAATGAAGAGAGAAGTAGACTAGGCCTCAACTGTACAAGGAGAAGAATCTGGTGAGGTTAAGAAGATCATCTATCAAGCACCAATGCAAAATTATTTTGACATCAGTAACATATGTATAAAGAGTCTTAAAAAGGTGGAGTCAATTTGTGTTAGCTCTTGGATGTAGCTATTCAAAACTAGTCCAAACATTGCAACTGGGTTGCTTTTGTTAGAACAGAGGAGATTAAGGCATGATCTGATCATGGTTTAAGAGGATGGATACAAACAGATTAGCTGAATTTTAAACTCCATATTGAACCCGGGCAGATGAGAATTGAAGCTAATGGCAAATCATCTGGTTTCCTGCAATGTGAAGCCTGTGTGATTTTAAGTCCCAGGCATCATCCACATGCTTTCTCAAAGCCTTCTATCTGAAGCAGGCAAAAAAACCTAAGATCGCCAGTTCTCATGACCAAGATATTGAGTGACCGCAAATCACTGCTGAAGACCCAAACAAACACTTGCCACCAATGGGGTAAGTGGTTGAGAATGGATGGGTGTGAAGACAACTTAGTACTTCAGGACTTCCTTATGGAGAATACAGGAGAACCTCTGTTCCACTTGGTCTATTAGAAAAGCAAAAGAAAAACATTTTCTTGTGCCCGCTGTTGTGACATTTCAGTCTGAAATAACTGAGCAGCTAATGCACTTTGGTGATGTTGATTAAGGGCTAAAGATTCATTAGAACACTGGGAAAATTCTACTTCAAGTTTTTCTTTAAATCATGCTGTGGAATCTTTTAGATTTATCTTGGCGGGCGCACAGGATGTCTGTTGAGTGGCTCATCCACTTCTTCTGAGGTAGTATCCCTCAGGATTGTACTAAATTGTTGGTCTAGAGCTTTTGCTCAAATCCCCAGAGTGAGCTCAAGTCCTGGAGTGTGTCTTGAACACCTACACTTCTGTCTCTTAGAAACATAGAAACTGTGAGCAGGAGTAAGCCACTTGGCCCTTTGAGCATGCTCAGCTATTCAATATGATCATGGCTGATCCTCTAGCTCAATGCTCTATTCCTTTTTCTCCCTTATACCCCTAGGTGCCATTGATATAATAGGAAGTGTAAAGTCTAAAAAACTATCCATCACTTTCTTGAACACATTCAGTGACCTGGACTCCACAGCTTTCTATGATAGAAAATTCCACAGGTTTATGACCCTGTGAGGAAATTTTTCCTCATCATAATCCTAAATGGTCTATCCCATATCCTGAGACTGTGTCCCCTGGTTCAAGATTCCCCAATTAGGGAAAATATCCTCTCTGCACCTAATCTGTCCAGTACAGTTAAAATTTTAGACATTTCAATCAGATCTCCTCTCATCCTTCTAAACTCTAGTGAAAACAGGCTCAGTTGAACAAATCTCTTCTCATAGGACAGTCCCACCAACCCCAGTATCAGCCTAATGAATCTCCACTACTATTTGTCCATGGTAAGAATATTCTTTCTTAGGAAGGGAGACCAAAACTTCACAATACTCCAGATGTGGGCTCACCAAGGCCTTGTATAGTTGCAGTGAGACATCTATACTTCTGAACTCAAATCCTCTTGCAATAAAGACAAACATACCATTAGCCTTCCTAATTGCTTGTGACACCTGCTTCTCCATTACATTTACTGATGCACAAGGACAACCAGATCTATTTATATATCCACGCTTCCCAATATATCAATACTATTTCTTTCTATTTAAACCGAAGGGTATAACTTCATACTTAGCCACATTGTATTGCATCTGCCATGTGTTTGCCCAATCAATCACCTTGTCTTTGTTTGTTGTTTTATTATATTAATAACACTGCACTGAAGCTACTGTGAAAATCCCCTAGTCAGCACACTCTGGTACCTGTTTGGGTACACCAAGGGAAAATTTAGCATGGCCAGTGCACCTAACCAGGATGTCTTTCAGACTGTGGAAGGAAACTGGAACACCCAAAGGGAACACACTCAGACATGGGGAGAATGTGTAGACTCCACACAGACAGTGACCCAAGCCAGGAATTGAACCCAGATCCCTGGCGCTGTGAGGCAGCAGTGCTAACCACTGCGCCACCGTGCCTTTTTGCATCCTCCTCACAACTCTCAATTCCACACAGTTTCAGAAGTACGAGTGTGACCATCAAGCTGAGGCTGATACCTTGAGCTTCCGTCTTCCCCTTCCTTTTACACAGCTCCTCCACCCGAGTCACGCCAATATACACACGTAACCTCACAAACCATTTCTCTCCACATTACCCTATTCTGGCATTTATTTCCTCATATATGCATTATCATTTCCATTTGAAACTTTATTGTTACTGGTAAATTTTGTTCAATAAAGTAAAGTCTTAATTATAGAAAAGACCCAAGCAGGCACCAGGAGGAAGGACCTCAGTAAGCACTGTCATAATGGAAGGGATTGAGGCAGGAATCACAGATAGAGAAAGAAAAATTAAATGATCATTCTCTGGAAAGGAATCATAAACACTTAGACCATTTCAAGTGCACACAGAAGACCTTAGAGAATAAAACTAGTTTTGAACAGATGCTATTAAAAGATAGAGGCAATAGCATGTTTCTTGCTGGCATGTTGAGTAGAATGTATTGATCTTACATGACTAGAATGGGTGACTACATGTTAATTACAAAAAGTAAAAAACAGAATAAGCAATAGAAGTCACAAATTCTTCCAATGCTTCCAGTTGTCTAGCAATAAAATAATCATAGCATCAGAGGAGGCTGCTTGGGCCATGTTACCTATTCTATTATGATTTGGGTGCTGGAAGTGGAGGTCTTGAGACAGAGATTCTAAGCCAAAGATTCCAGGCAGCCCCATTCGTGAGCAGTTCCACACACAGAGTCATAAAGGTTTACAGCATGGAAACAGGCCCTTCGGCCCAACTTGTCTGTGCTGTCCTTTTTTTAAACCCCTAAGCTAATCCCAATGGCCCACATTTGGCCCAAATCCCTCTATACCCATCGTACCCATATAACTATCTAAATGCTTTTTAAAAGATAAAATTGTACCCGCCTCTACTACTACCTCTGGCAGCTTGTTCCAGACACCCACCACACCCTGTGTGAAAAAATTGCCCATCTGGACTCTTTTGTATCTCCACTTTCAAGGAGCTATGGCTGTGTACTCCTAGATCTCTTTGTTCTGTAACTCTCCCCAATGCCCTACCATTAACTGAGTAAGTTCTGCCCTGGTTCAATCTACCAAAATGCATTACCTCGCATTTATCTAAATTAAACTCCATCTGCCATTTTTCAGCCCACTGGTCCAATTGATCAACACCCCACTACAATTGGAGATAACCTTACTCACTGTCCACCGTGCCACCAATCTTGGTGTCATTTGCAAACTTACTAACCATGTCCCCTGTATTCTCATCCAAATCATTAATATAAATGACAAATAACAGTGGGCCCAAGCACTGATCCCTGAGGCACATCGCGGGTCACAGGCCTCCAGTTTGAAAAACAACTCTCTACAACCACCTTCTGGCTTTTGGCCTCTGAAGGAGCAGCAAGCACTCTGAAAGCTAGTGGCTTTTGCTACCAAATAAACCTGTTGGACTTTAACCTGGTTGTGAGACTTCTTATTCTGTCAAGAAGCCAATTTTGTATCCATTTAGGTATCTCACCCTGGATCTCATGAGATTTAACTTTATGCAACAACCTACCATGCGGTACCTTGTCAAAGGCCTTGCTAAAGTCCATGTAGACAACACCCACTTCACTGCCCTCATCTACCTTCTTGGTTACCCCCTCAAAAAACTCAAATAAATTTGTGAGACATGATTTTCCACTCACAAAGCCATGCTGTTGTTCCTTTCAGATTAGTTGGTGCTGTACATAATGTGTACTTGGTAAATGGACATGGAGAGTATGAGAAGCCATTGTGGGAGGATGGGGAATAAATAGAGGGCTTGAGTTGGCATGGAGCTTTAAGCAGCTATAGTGATGGTAGGTGGTATGAGTTGGCATGGCTGGCTTGGGTAAGACCTTTTGAATTTGCCTGTCAAAGGTTACTGAATCCAGATTACATTTCGTAACTCCATGAGTCATCTGGAAGCTGGCAAAAATCTACAAAGCTTGCAGAGCATGAGGAGACACCTACCCCCACAAAAGAGCCGGTTGGTCAGGAGTGAACCCTGAACCCTTATCCCATACCAGCAATCGTTCATGGGCAAGAATGGTGGCAGAAGTCCCACAATTGGGTTCCACTTGTTTTGTAAATGGCTCTGAAGTTATTCCAAATCCACGAAATTCAGGCCACTGTCTCTTTATATCAGTTGCACAGGTATTTAATCTGATAATGACTATGATCTTACAAAACCTGCTTGTATCACATTGAGGATGTTCACCTTGGAGAGGTGTCATTTTCATAATCAAGGTCCTATTCCCATACAGATATTTTAATTCAAACCAAAATCATTCTATGTTGCAAACTGTTTTCCTCTCGAATGTTTTGGGTGATACAAGCATTAACAAGCAAGTTTTTTTGTGAAATACTAACCGGAAATATTTTAAGATCACAAATCATGAGCCTCTCTATCTATACAATTCTTTTTTTCTGACATTAAGAAAAATATACACAATTGGGCTGAGATCAGATTTAAGATCTGCCTCATTATTTGTCTCAACACATTTCTCCAGTTTTCTTTTAAATCTGCAGTTATATTAGCTGACACCATAGTTTGTGCTATACTTTAACACACAAGAATTCTCAGGAGAAAAATGATTCTATTATTAACAGTGTACTGTCCAAAATTATTTGATAGGTAGTCTGAAGAAACATCCATTTTCTAACCAGCATCGCCCCGTAATTGGTCTTATTGACATGAAGAGCTCATAATGTGTAATAATGTTGTCTTTAAATTCATACGCTGTGCTGAAAATATTGTGAACCAGATGAAATGTGATTTAATTCATTTGAATGTGAACTCTGATGCACAATTGAGCAGGTAGAAAGAAAACATCCAGATTACATTTCGTAACTCCATGAGTCATCTGGAAGCTGGCAAAAATCTACAAAGCTTGCAGAGCATGAGGAGACACCTACCCCCACAAAAGAGCCGGTTGGTCAGGAGTGAACCCTGAACCCTTATCCCATACCAGCAATCGTTCATGGGCAAGAATGGTGGCAGAAGTCCCACAATTGGGTTCCACTTTCTAACATCCATTTTCTAACCAGCATCGCCCCGTAATTGGTCTTATTGACATGAAGAGCTCATAATGTGTAATAATGTTGTCTTTAAATTCATACGCTGTGCTGAAAATATTGTGAACCAGATGAAATGTGATTTAATTCATTTGAATGTGAACTCTGATGCACAATTGAGCAGGTAGAAAGAAAACTCAAATCTTCCATTGCTGGGAAACCAGGTGGCGAGCGAATTAAAGATAAGTTCTGCCAAAACCTATCTGTACTACATTGAGGATGCTCAGTTTGAAGAGGTGTCATTTTCTTTGCAACATCATCAAGTAAAGTGATGCTTTTTGATGTAATTTAGGTAATGACATTATTTATTTGTAAATGATGAATGGAAAGTAAGATATTTAGGGGTTGATTCAGGATAGAATTTTGCTGTCAAATTATACCCTGTGGTTTCTCAAGACATTTGCTATGGATGATACTCAACACTGGCTGCATTATTTCATGCAGGTGCTGTCTTAATCAACATGTTTGCATGAAGGCAGTGTCCCTTCAGCAGAATGGTATGCTAATCATTCTTCCAATTTGTTGAATAACATCAAAATTAAATGATGACTAGTATAGTGGGCCATCTAGCTATATACAATGGCTTGGCCTTTGGAACCGTGTAATAATACTTCTAACAGGACTTCTAGCAATTTGTTGTTACTGCTGCCCCTTTTAACATTCAAATTTCAATGTAAAGGAAAGGACGTCCTCAACAAAAAAATTAGGGACACATTTGGAAAATATCAGCACCCTAATTCAAAATTAACAAACACAAATCAAAATAGGTCACTCCATAGTCAGATTCATAGGGCAAAGATTTCCTGGCTTAGAGCGGTAAGAGGCAAGAGTGTTCGTAGTGGTGGGTCGGGGCTGGGGGGAGTGGGGAGGAGTGGGGCAGAGGAATATTGGGCAGTGGAAAAACAGAGAACTAGCTACATGATGTTCCTTGGGTTAGCAGGAAAACAGATTGACTATCTGTTACAAGGTGACGGTGGCAGAAAATCTGCATATTTAAAGCTCCAATCAAGGGCCAAATTTTGTCACCTATGGAGTGGCTCCCTGCCTCATGGAGAGGCTGTGCACTCAATAGCGGCAGCTTCCCTGCGGCAGTCTGGACAGTGGGGGAACACTAGAGACAAAGGGGGAAATTTTCCCATCCTGCCCACCACTGGAATCATAGCAGGCAAAGGACGAACCATGCAAAGCTCTGTTGACCTCAGGTGGGACTTTCCAGTTTTGGAGTGAGTTTTGGTTGAAAAATTCCACCCAAAGACTTTATCCCCTGAAGAGGAGGCCCATTGGAATCAACAGCTGTACCCACAGTCCAAATGCTAACACTGGAGGATATTCCCTTCCAACCTAAACTACTTGCCCCTCTCTATAAAAAGTTAACATGCTCACTCTACAGAGGATGGCTCCATTTTGAGACACTCTTGTATTTTTTGTCCCAATGCAAAATATCCTCTTTTCCCCACTAGGCCATCTGTCACTTGTTCTTAAATTGTGTTTTCACTGAGCAGTGACCTTGATTCTCCCATTAACACATTCTGATATCTTACCTATTTGCAACTACCAGTGCCTTCTCCTGCCGTCAACACTCCCTCTACCCAGTGACCTGTATCTTTATTGCAATCTCTCTTAGCTCCCACCAATCACTGACCTTCTGCTCTGCTCCAACTGCCAAACCACTCCCCCCGCCCTCTTATACAGTAAATAGTCCATCACATTTCTCCCTTTATTTAGCTCTGGAGTCAAACAAACTTGAGACGTTCAATCTACTTTCTGTGTTTTTTCTTAGATTGCCATCATTTACAGTATTTTGCGTTTATTCTGGTATACTTGACCTGCCTCAGCCCTTCACCTTGTGGGGCTCCAGGACTGTTGCGATTGTGACAAATTAGGAGACAACCTCTGGGAAAATAGCTATTGGCCTGGCTGCTGACAGCTGCGGGCTCCGGACGTCATTTGTTTCAGGTCCAAAAGCCTGTGAGGAAAATCCTACCCAACATCCTCCATTTTACACATCTGTATAATCAGAGTGCAATTGCTGTATTCCCCACCTCTTAGTGTACAGAAACAACATAAGATCTTCACATTTTATTGAGGTTTTTTTTTAAGCTAAGGAAAGCGCAAATGACTTCCTAGTTGTGTAGGGCCCGACATGAATCTTAATGTGATATCACGGTTAGGCAGATAATGGCCATGACAGAACATAAGCTTACACAATTATCGCGCAAAGCTATTTATTGTAAGATCAGTCCCACTTGTTTAGACATGTTATTTCCTCTATTTAATTGATTCGCACCATTGAGAAGTCAATTGGTATAAACACGAACCTGTGGCATGGTTCTCTCTACAACTGGTTCTATAACAAATATTCTATGACAGTTAGTTCTTAAACCCATTAACTTAAAAAACAAAAGAGCAGAAAATGCTGAAAAATCCCAGCAGGGCAGGCATCCATGGAGAGAAAAATAAGAGGATAACGCGGTGAATCTTAACAGGAGTATATTTGCTTTCCCCTCCCTATTTCCCCCCTACCACCACCCCCCATCTCCCAATGTTAGAGAAACCCACCAACTCTTTAGAAAGGAGGACTGCTTCACAGCAATTATATGCCGGGGTGACTTACCCAGCTTACAGAGAATGAGACATCCAGCCCTCAGAGGCTGGAGATCCCCCCTGAGAGCTGTTGGCCAACAGCTGAGCAGTGCCAAGTCATAGTATGGCTACTGCTGAGGATACAAGTAGTTCTGAGCAGAAGATCCAGGGGTGCTGGAGTTTGAGGAAAGTCCAAGGAGGGGTCAGAGACTATAGTGAGGGAACATGGGATTGTGGGAGCAGGCTTTTGGAAGCCAGGAGGGGAGGCACAAAGGGTGGGGGGAATACGATTTTGCAGATGGTTGCCCTCCTCCCCCCAATGGTCACAGGCGATTACTTAGACAAGATATCTCCCTTTTCCTTTACGCCTTTTACCTCAAGATGCAGCACTAGTGGTCTGTCCTCCTTTGTTCTGCCTTCCCCAGCTGCAGGTGTTACTGTGGCAGAGGCAGAATAAGGCCTTGAACTGGTATAAACTAACCGCTTAACGGATTCAAGAGTCTTATGAACGAGCAGACTGGCTGATTTCTTAACCATGCATCCTAATATCGGTGTCAGCTCAGGGTTGGAGGGAAAGCAGTGGGCTAGCTGCCTGTTTCATTTTATGTGCCCACCTTAGCTGCAAAGCACTGGTGAGAGTGTCTAAAATACCCCTCAATGTTTCAGGTAGTGACCTTTAATCAATTTTGTTATGCACTTAATAGGTTTCTGTTGGTCTGTATAATTTCTATTTGTCAATTATGCTGAATCATCTGGATGTTACTATACCACTGGCATCTCTGGCCAATTACTATAAACAATGCTGCAACTTGGCATTTTTAGAAGCAAAATTTTCTCCAAAATAGTGGATATGTTTAGCTGTGATTCAGCTGTCATAAAAATAATTAATTATTTAAAAGAAATACCTCGATGAAATATGTTTTTGATAATACCTGGATTTATTTCATATTCTGCTTGATGTGCATTGCTGTTGGCAAAGTGAGTGATTACATCTTTATTAAAGTCCGTGGCCTTTGTCATGGAGTGTTTTTGTCTTATCAACATTTCATTACAGGAACAGTTTCACTTCATTAGGATTCATTGGGAACATTTTTAAGTACAGACAAATTCTTTATAATAGGATTTCAGTATATAGTGGAATACAACCCCCACCACTTATACAGCACCTGCTAATGCCATACTGTCATCTACATCAGACAAATGCAGATAACTATTCATCATTGCCATAGGTGTCAGCTACAGAAATGCCACTTGAACTGCATGTAGTGGATAACTTATTTTGGGTAGTTCAAGAAGCTGTTTGCAGTGCCACTAAATCCTCACTCCCATCTGAGCCCAAACAAGTGACATTAATTGTATATTGAGAAGCAGCATCTTTGTCCAATAAATTGTTACTGACCAACATATAAGGGCTCTTGAAAGACAATTACAATTGAAACAGGAGGTTATTGGAAGTATGCCAAGCCAGGTTACTGTTTGCTCCAGTTTGTGATTGCCCCCGTCAATCTAACTTCCTCTTAAATGGTTTTAGGGCTCTGATGTCAGCAAAGTTGTCAGATTCATTGGTGTACTGACTCTTGGAATAAATTGTTTTTTGGAAAAGCTAGGATAAGCAATGACATTTGCTCTTATGCTTTGCAGTTATTCGTGAGTCCGATGGATTTACCGTTCATCGTGCATTGCCAGCAAAGATTGCATGATATGAGCATGTCCGATATATGTGGTGGCCAATGTACTGTTAAATGGTGGGTATGTGGATTATGGGGCAGCAACAAACTGTGGACTCAGCAGAGTGTAATGGTCATGGTGTTTTTGTTGTTGCTCATATGACAGATGATAAATGTAATTTGGAATTAATTTCTGTGAATCCCAATTCTGAGTAGAAAGAGGAATGAATGGAGGACCGCATGACAAGAATTTGTGACAGTTGGGGGCTGTAGGGGAGGATTTGGGCGGCACAGTGGCATAGTGGTTAATACTGCTGCCTCGCAGTGCCAGGGACCTGGTTCAATTCTGCCTCTGGTCACTGTGTGGAGTTTGCATATTTGTCCTGGGTGCTCCAGTTTCCTCCCACAGACCAAAGATGGGTGGGTTAGGTTGATTGGCCATGCTAAATTGACCCTAGTGTCAGGGGATTACCAGGGTAAATATGTGAGGTTATGGGAAAAGGGTCTGAGAGGTAGTATGGTCGGTGCAGACTTGATGGGCTGAATGGCCTTTTCCTGTACTGTAGGGATTCCATTCTATGGATTTTACCCAACTTTTGGTAACAGGCTGGGAGGTGGGAAGGCTGCCAAAATAGCGAAGGAAGGTAGCAATGGGAAAATTGACCGATGGACCATCTACTAGCATTCCAGTTGAGCCATGCAAGTCTCTAATTAAGGGACTCTTACTGCCTCCACTGATAGTTTGCTGCCTGACCCTATACCCCACTCTTTTGTCCTGAAGGGTGCTCAGCCATCAATACACCTTCATCCTGCTGGTACAGCCCCAGCAATGGCTGCTGCTGGTGATGATGAGGCTGAGCTACCGGCCCTTGTGGGTAGGCTGCCATTCTCAATAGGGTTAGCAATCTGGGCAGTGATTTCTTAATTAGTCACCGCCAGGAACATGCCTCCTTGGGTGCCACTGTTGGATTGGACAGGGTAGATGCAAGAAGGATGTTCCCGATGGTGGGGCTATCCGGAATCTGGGATCACAATCTGAGGATACAGAATAACCATTTAGGCTGGAGACGAGGAGAAATTACTTCACCCAGAGAGTGGTCAGCCTATAGAATTCACTACCACAGAAAGTAGAAAAAGCCAAAAATTTGAATATTTTCAAGAAGCAGTTAGATACAGCACTTGAGCTAAAAGGGATCAAAGGATGTGGGGGAGAAGGCAGGGATCAGGCTATAGAGTTGGATGATCAGCTATGATCAAAATGAATGATGGCCAGATGGCCCCCTCATGCTCCTATTTTCTATGTTTTGATGTTAAATGGACTTGCCTCCCACTTTTGGCCTCTGTGTCGGGACTTCAGCCTCAGTCGTGAAATTGAACTTTTCATCAAATCATAGGATCCCTATGGTGCAGGAGGTCGTCATTTGGCCCACTGAACATAGAACATAGACTATTATAGCGCAGTACAGGCCCTTTGGCCCTCGATGTTGTGCCGACCTGTGAAACCAATCTAAAGACCATCTAACCTACGCTATTCCAATATCATCCATATGTTTATCCAATGACCATTTAAATGCCCTTAATGTTGGCGAGTCCACTACTGAAGCAGGCAGGGCATTCCACGCCCTTACTATTCTCTGAGTAAAGAATTTATCTCTGACTTCTGTTCTATATCTATCACTCCTCAATTTAAAGCTATGTCCCCTCGTGCTAGCCTTCTCATCTGAGGAAAAAGGCTCTCACTGTCCACCCTATCTATACTTCTGATCATCTTATATGTCTCTATTATGTCACCTCTTAACTTTTTTCTCTCTAACGAAAACAGCCTCAAGTCCCTTAGCCTTTCCTCATAAGACCTTCCCACCATACCAGACAACGTCCTGGTAAATCTCCTCTGCACCCTTTCCAATGCTTCCACATTCTTTCTCTAATGCAGTGACCAGAACTGTACATAATACTCGAAGTGCGGCCGCACCAGAGCTTTGTACAGCTGCAACATGACCTCATGGCTCCGAAACTCAATCCCTCTACCAATAAAAGCTAACATACCATACGCCTTCTTAACAGCCCTATCAATCTGGGTGCCAATTTTCAGGGATCTATGCACATGGACACTCTGCTCATCCATGCTACCAAGTAACTTACCATTAGCCCAGTACTCTGTATTCCTGTTACTCCTTCCAAAATGAATCACTTCACACTTTTCTACATTAAACTCCATTTGGCACCTCTCAGCCCAGCTCTGCAGCTTATCTATGTCCCCCTGTAACCTGCAACATCCTTCTGCACTGTCCACAATGCCACCATCTTTAGTGCCATCCACAAATTTACTAACCCATCCTTCTACGCCCTCATCCAGGTCATTCATAAAAGTGACAAATAGCAGTGGCCCTAAAACAGATCCTTGTGGTACACCACTAGTAACTGAACTCCAGGATGAACATTTCCCATCAACCACCACCCTCTGTCTTCTTACAGCTAGCCAATTTCTGATCCAAACCGCTAAATCACCCTCAATCATGCCTTCATATCTTCTGCAATAGCTTACCTTATCAAACACTTTACTGAAATCCATATACACCACATCAACAGCTTTACCCGCATCCACTACTTTGGTCACCATCTCAAAGAACTCAGTAAGGTTTGTGAGGCACAACCTACCCTTCACAAAAACAAACCATTGAGTCTGTACCGAGTCTCCAAAAGAACATTTTTACCCTGGCCCAATCTGCTGCTTTATCCTTCAGCATTTATCAAGTGTAATCCACCTAATCTACACATATTGGGACACTAAGGAGCTATTTACCATGGTCACTCCACCTAACCTGCACATTCTTGGACCGTGGGAGCACCTGGAGGCAACCCATGCAGACACGAGGAGAACATACAAACTCCACACAGACATGCACCCAAGGCTGGAATCAAACCTGGGAGCCTGGTGTTGTGAGGCAGCAATACTAACCAGTGCACCCCTGTTCTGCACATATTATTATGATGATCCAACCATGTTGTCTATGAAACTATTTGGATCCAGATTAAGACACGTTGGGACCCTGTGTGCAATTTTTGGCATTATGGTTAAACTGAGGCATCATATTAGGCTAGACTATGGGCGTTAGCCATTGTTCTGAGCTGCTGCTTGATTGATGAAACTGAACTGGACAAACCATATCGATACTGTGGCTAATAGGCTATTTTTTTAAAAAGGTGTTTTCACTGAAAGTTTTCTGTTTTACATTCACCACAACACACAACAAATTCCTAGTATGGCCCAGTATAATTATTATTCCACATAAAACCACACAAATTATTCAAATTATTAATCATTGCAATCATTGTAGTTGGTGTTTCCTCTCATATGAATAAATAAAGAAAGGATACACAAAGTGCAGGGAATCTCAGGATAACAGGGTAAAATCATGAGCATTAAGCCCCATGCCCTCCTCCACACAATAACAGAGACAGAGCTACACAATATATGGGATTCCTCATGGGGTAATACATAATGAACTGGGGCCTAACTCAACATGCCAGGATTTCTAAGCAATGAATAGATAACCCAGAAGAAGGGGGTCCTCAGCATACCTCCATCAGTAAAAGATGTAGCCTGGCAAAGTGCACTCTCATGTATAGGAACCTAGGCTCACAACATTACAAACCTCCCTCCTCTCCAGCTACATCAAAGATACCAGTCAGGCTCCCCATTGTTGAAGAACCTAAAGCCTATTCCACCAAGGAAACCCCCACTAATGAGAAGAAGAATCATCAAGACACTCGCCAATAGGGTTTTTCAGAGAGAGATACGACCTTTCTCCTCCTAACAAGATAAAGGAAACCCTCTAATTATAACAAATCAGAAAGAGAAAAGTAGAAAACCTCAGCAGTTCTTACAGCATCTGTGGAGGGAAAATAGAGCCAATGCTTCAAGTCAGGATGCCCCTTCATCAAAGCTGAAAACAATGACCCTATAGAGAGACATTTGCCTTGTCAGGATAAGTTTATAGAATCCCTACAGTACAGAAAGAGGCCATTCGGCCTATCGAGCCTGCACCAACAACAATCCAAAGCCCTATCCCCATAATCCCAAATATCTGTGATGTAAATCTCCTTGACACTAAAGGCCAATTTAGCATAGCCAATGAACTAACCTGCGCATCTTTGGAGTGTGGAGGAAACAGGAGCAGCTAGAGGAAACCCACACAGACACAGGGAGAACATGCAAACTCCACACAGTCACCCAGGATTGGAATTGAACCTGGGTCCCTAGAGCTGTGAGATAACTGTGCTAACCACTGTGCCACCCCAAATATATCAAACACTGTCCAAACAAAAGGTCAAACTCAAAATTGCAGTAGAGAAAATGCTTCAATTTCATAGATGTCAAAGGCTTTGTTTCACCTGCTCAGTCAGAAATAGAAAAATGACTCTGTGTAAATTAGTCTTTTTTAATATTTTTACATTAATGGGGTATTTTTTGTTTAAAAAAAAAGGACAAAGCTAATCCAAGTAATTACAATCAGCTTTATATTGATTAGAATCTTTAAAATGAGGATAAAATAGGTTCATTTCATGCAAAGCAGTGGGATTTAGGGCTATGGCTTCATGGAGCATTAAAGACAGCACCTCAGGTTGATAAGGCTATAAATAAAGCTAATGGAATTGTAGGTTTTATCACCAGAGATATGGGAGGTAATGATGAACATATATAAAACTTCAGTAAAAGCTGAATTAGTGTACCATGTCCAGTATTTAGCTCTATAGCAAAGAAAGTCAAGAGAGAGTACAATGCAGATGCTGCCTGGTCTGGAGAATACAAAGTAGAAAGAGTTGATGAAGTGCCTGCTAGAATAACATAGATCTACAGGGCAATATGATTGTAAGATAAGGGCTCAAAATTATGAAAGAATGGAACATCGTAAATCAAAATATAGTCATTCCAATATTTGAGGAGTTTATAATAAGGGCCATGGATATAAAATATTACAACTTCAGAATAAGGACAAGTAAAAAGTTAATTGTACAGAGAGTAATGAAACTAAAATTAATTACTTGGATTAGTAGCTGATGCTGAAATTATGCCAACATTAAAGATTAACTTGCATAAGAGGAAAAAGCAAAAAAAAGGGTGAAGGGATATGGGTACTTGTCAGAAGTATTTATTCTCATGTCGAGCACTTACCAGCATGGATAAGTACAGCCAATTGGCCTGTTCCTGACTTATTGCTTCTGTGCATTTCTGTGCGCTGGTGGTTTTCTTTGACCGTGCTTGGTTAAGGAGAACTATGTAAGATTAATTCTCAGCTTCTAACCTGTTCTTGTGGTCACAGTATTGATACAGAATCATAGAATCATAGCAACCCTACAGTACAGAAAGAGGCCATCGGCCCATCGAGTCTGTATCGACCACAATTACACCCAGGCACTACCTCTACATCTCTACACATTTGACCCACTAATCCCTCTAATTTATGCATCTCAGGACACTAAAGGGCAATTTTAGCATGGCCAATCAACCTAACCCACACATCTTTGTGGTCTGTCTGATTCAGTTTCATCAATCAAGCAACAGCTTAGAATAATGACTCAGTACAGATAAATGCCTGGCCATAATCAATACCATTTCACTGAGCCTTCTGACCTCCTATGCTAGTGCCTACAAGATTAATTCATCTCTCTTTGTGTGCGTCTTAACATGGAAGTCATCAATGCTGGAGAAGTGAATTATCCAGCATCAGTTTTCAACCTGCCAACTCTGAGAGAATGCACCATTAGACTCTGATTCTGGACTCACGTGAATCAGTAAAATCATCTTTTTTGTGTTTTTTGCCCTATATTTCCTTTTCTTGATCCTGCTGTTACTGTATGAATGTACTAGGAGCTATGTAGTGATAACTCTCCTTCTGCATTTGAATGTGTACAGATCAATTAATCCTCTGATTTTACACTATCTCGAGTTTCTTTGGGGTTTTTAATCAAAATTGGAGTATGCAAAGACAGAGGGGGAAAACTTGCCATCAGTTACAAAGGGGCAATCAAAAACAAAACATCTTTCTGTTTATTGATGGGTAGTGGGAGGAGAAATGAGGATTGTTTAAATTAATCCCCCCTCTTGTCCATAATACCTTCACTGGTTGGAGTTGTACCTAACAGAAATTAAGAGGGAGAATTCTCCCGCCCAGCCTGCCACAGGAATTGTAGTGGGTGGGGGTGAGGGGAAGTGGTGGCAGGGGGAAAGGGAGGGAGGCAGAGTGGTCCATTGACATCGGGAAGGATTTTCCGGTTTTGGGGTGAGCACGACCAGGGAATCCCACCCATGATCGTTGTGATTATTGGAGGTTAATAATCTCAGCTCCAGGATATCAATGCATGACTTCCTCAGAATAGTGCCCTAGCCTCAACCATCCTCAGTAGCTTCAGTGACAATCCCCTCAAGATACGGTCAGAAGTGGGGGGTGTTTGCCGTTGATTGCACAATGTTTAGCACCAGATATCTTCAGATATTGATGTTTAGGTCTGCTCTATTGGTTATGGAATTACTTAGCTCTGTCTGTTGAATGCTGCTTATAATGTTTGGCACACAAGTCAACCTCTGTTATGGCTTCACCAGGTTGACATCTCATGTATAGGTATGCCTGGTGCTGCTCCTGGCATGTCCCCCTGCACTCGTCATTGAACCAAGCTGATCCCCTGATTTGATGGTCTTGATAGAGTGGAAGTTATACTGGGCCATGAGGTTAAATGTAATTGTTGCATACGATTCTCTTGCTGCTGATTCCCCATGTCTATATTTTGCATGTTTATAATTATGGATCACATATGACAGCCAGAGGAGTACTATGAGCCAGTGCCAGTAGTGTTATTATGTGCAGATCAGCAGTTCAGCCTGGGCTGCAAAATAGTTTTCATCATCGGAATGGGCACAACACTGAAGGCTGCTCAGCTCCCGGTTTTATTACACTTGAAATGGAAATTTGCAGCAGAGTCTTGGAAGGAAACAACTGCATAAAAGTTGAGGGGCATAGTGTTATAATTCAGGTCAGAAACTCCGAAGTGTTTTATGAAGCCCTCCTGGATTGTAAGGTTTGCACTTTGAATTTGGCTGGGATAAGCATGAGATGTTTCACTTCAGGTATGATTCAAATAACCTACTAGAGAGCTTTTATCAAACAAAGTTTATTTCAGAATACAGTTAAAATGGATGGAAAGGAAATTACCAATAACTTTTATCAACTACAAATAAAAGCAAAACGGCTGAGATAATGTATAACTCTTAACAAATAAATCAAAAATGTTCCAATCAAACAAAATCTTCCTATAGACATAAACCTTTTCCACAGGTTTAACATAGAAAAAAAAAATGCTCATTAAACACTTTGGAGTTTCTGACCTGAATTATAACACCATGGTCCTCAACTTTTATGCAGTTGTGTCCTTCTAAGACTCTGCTGCAAATTTCCATTTCAACTATAATAAAACCGGGAGCTGAGCAACCTTCAGTGTTGTGCCCATTCCAATGATGAAAACTATTCTGCAGCCCAGGCTGAACTGCCATTCTGCACATTATAACACTACTGGCACTGGCTCATAGTACTCATCTGGCTGTCTTATGTGATCCATAATTATAAGCATGCAAAATATAGACGTGGGGAATCAGCAGCAACAGAATTGTATACAACAATTACATTTAACCTCATGGCCCAGTATAACTCCCACTGTACCAAGGCCATCAAGTCAGGGAATCTGTTTGGTTCAATGATGAGGGCAGGAGGACATGCCAGGAGCAGTACCAGGTATATCTAAACATGAGATGTTTTGGTATTGGTGGAACTGAGTCCTTTTGTTGAGTGCTGCAGTTCTCTTGAGGCACACACAGACAGACTTGGAGTCAGATTAGCTTCCCAGAACACTAGGGAGAGACTCAGGTCGAGCGTCCAACAGCAGATTCTCTACTGCAAGAAGGCAAGAAGCCTTGTTTTCAGCTAACCAGCAGAATTTCCAATATCAGGGAGAGAAAAAATACTTCTTTTCAGCTTGCTGTCCCTTTTAAACTAAGATTGTTACCAGCCAAAACTGAAAATAAAACCTTAAATTCACTAGGAAGGAAAATAGTCTAAAATATGTGACCTTTCTCCGAACAATGCAGGCTCATAAAAGATCCCAGAGTAAAAATAAACCATCCCCTTTTAAGTAGCAATAAAAGGACTTCTAGAGACAACTCAGCAGCAACGAGAGCTGAGGGCTGCAGAGACCATGAATTTTAAAAATGTCTTAAAGGTACATCAACATCACAGTGATGACTTTAACTGCTTTTGGAAGGGCGTATACCTCAATTCTTTGAGACATGCGGTCTGTCTCCAATATGGCACAGATTTATCTGACCACGTCCTGAGATAGCCTATGCCTTTGCCAACACTGCCTCTCAGTCATGTCCAGGAAGCTGAAACTTTCCCTGTACATCCATTGCTCAGGGGAACATCTAACCTTCCTCTGTCTTGCTGGTCCGTCTGTGGACTCTGCCGTCTCATGCCTGTATATCTGGCTCTAGCTGTACACTGCTGCTGGTGCCTTTTCTCCATATGGTGCATGTGTGAAGATCCTGCGTCAATTTCAGTAAACTTCCTTTGTGAAAAACACATTTCCTAGTCCAGTGAGACTGACAATATGTAATGCTGCCCACCTGGCTGAAGACGCAAGAAGTAATGAGGAAGAGCTCATATGATGTGCCTTTTGTCTTTCATAGACACCCTACCTCTTCTTCCTTGAGGTCAGGCACCAGCCTCTATCTCAGAAGGAAGTTCAGCTTTGCAGTTGATGCTTCAGTCAGCTCCATGTAAAACTCAGATACATTTTTCCAGATATTCCATTCCCTGACTAATTTGTGTGTAAATGACTAAAGTTGTAAAAGAGTTTAGCTATGGAATAGCCCTGGGAGTATTCAAGACATTGAGTTTGGAATGAATACATGAACAGGAGCTACTGGGGCTTATTTTCCATTGTGTATTAGTTTTCATAAAATGGTTAAGTATTTACACATATGGTGAAAATGCATCATTAGACAATTTCTTGTGCCAGTATACTGAATAATGCTCTAATTTAAAAACATGGGCTACAAAAATTAATATAGAACAGCAAGGATTTTTGCTTATTGAGGCTTCACTGAAAGCCAGTTCTGAGATATAGAACATAGAACATAGAACACTACAGCACAAACAGGCCCTTCGGCCCACAAGTTGCGCCGACCACATCACCTACCAACCTACAGACCTATCTATAACCCTCAATCTCATTAAACCCCATATACTCATCCAGAAGTCTTTTAAAAGACCCCAGCGAGTTCGCCTCCACCACCACTGACGGCAGCCGATTCCATTCACTCACCACCCTCTGAGTGAAAAACTTACCCCTAACATCACTTCTGAACCTCCCTCCCCGCACCTTAAATCTGTGTCCTCTCGTAGCGACCATTTCAAACCGGGGAAATAGCCTCTGAGAGTCCACCCTATCTATTCCTCTCAACATTTTGTAAACTTCTATCAGGTCGCCTCTCAACCTTCGTCTCTCCAGGGAAAAGAGTCCCAGCTCCCTCAACCTAACTTCATAAGGCATGCCTCCCAGTCCAGGCAACATCCTTGTAAATCTCCTCTGCACCCTTTCAATAGCTTCTACATCTTTCCTATAGTGAGGCGACCAGAACTGCGCACAATACTCCAAATGGGGCCTGACAAGGGTCTTATAAAGTTCCAGCATTACCTCCCGACTCCTAAACTCAATCCCTCGATTAATGAAGGCCAGTACACCATACGCCTTCTTGACCACCTCCTCCACCTGCGAGGCCGATTTAAGAGTCCTGTGGACCCGGACCCCAAGATCCTTCTGCTCCTCAACACTACTCAGACTTCTGCCCTTAATAGTGTACTCGTTCATCCCGTTGGTTCTGCCAAAATGGATGACAACACATTTATCCGCGTTGAAGTCCATCTGCCACTTCTCCGCCCAGTCCTGCATCCTATCTATGTCCTGCTGCAACTTTTGCCATCCTTCCAGATCATCCACAACACCACCGACCTTCGTGTCATCAGCGAACTTACTTACCCATCCCTCCACTTCCTCATCCAGGTCATTTATGAAAATGACAAACAACAAGGGTCCCAGAACAGATCCTTGAGGCACTCCGCTGGTGACTGACCTCCATTCAGAAAAAGCCCCATCCACAACCACTCTCTGCCTTCTGCAGGCAAGCCAGTTCTGGATCCACAAGGCCAAAGGCCCTTGGATCCCATGCCCTCTCACCTTCTCAAGAAGTCTTGCATGGGGGACCTTATCAAACGCCTTGCTGAAGTCCATGTACACTACGTCCACGGCACTTCCTTCGTCAATGTGTTCAGTCACATTATCGAAGAACTCAACTAGGCTTGTAAGGCACGACCTGCCCTTGACAAATCCATGCTGACTATTCCTGATCATGTCAAACCTCTCCAAATGTTCGTAAATCTTGTCCCTCAGAAGCCTCTCCATCAGCTTACCAACCACTGAGGTCAGACTCACCGGTCGGTAATTTCCCGGGCTATCTCTGTTCCCTTTCTTAAAAATAGGAACTACATCCGCAATCCTCCAATCCTCTGGAACCTCTCCCGTCTCCATTGACGACGCAAAGATCATCGCCAGGGGCTCTGCAATCTCTTCCCTCGCCTCCCACAGTATCCTGGGGTACATCCCATCTGGTCCCGGCGACTTATCTACCTTGATAGAATTCAAAAGTTCCAACACATCCTCCTCCTTAATATTCACGTACTCAATCCTTTCCATCTGCTGCAAATCCATAACAAAATCTCCCAGATCGGCTTCCACCGTGAATACTGAGGCGAAGTACTCGTTAAGCACCTCCGCCATTTCTTCTGGTTCCACACAAACCTTTCCCCCCTCACCTTTTATCGGTCCTATCCCTTCTCTTCTTATCCTTTTACCTTTCACATATTTATAGAAGGCCTTGGGATTCTCCTTAATCTTACTCGCCAAGGTCTTCTCATGACCCCTTCTGGCTCTCCTAATTTCCCTTTTAAGTTCCCTCCTACAGTCCTTATACTCCTCAAGATCTTTAACATCTCCTAATTCCCTGAACCTCTTGTACACCTTCCTTTTCTTCCTGACTAGGTTCAACACATCCTTTGTGCACCACGGTTCCCTCGACCCACCAAAACCCCCTCGTCTCATCGGAACGTTGTCATTCAGAGCTCCAGACACACATTCCTTGAATATCTGCCACCTTCCTTCGGTACTTTTCCCTAAGAACGCCTCCTTCCAGTTTATTTGTCCAAGTAACTTCCTGACTTCTTCGTATCTCCCCTTACCCCAGACAAACACCTTCCTAGCCTGCCTGATCCTATCTCGTTCCAACGCAATTGTGAAGGAGATAGAATTATGGTCACCATATCCAATTATGGTCACCATATGTAAGCAGAAAACTAGAAGCAGGTCCAGGTCAGACTTGGCATTGGTTAGTTTAATGATTCAAATAATTTCCAAGCATTGTTAATCATTTCAGAGAAAGTAGTTTTAAAAATTAAATTAATGTAGTTAATCAGCAGCAACCTTTTGCAAAAATAAACACTCAATATAAACATACAAAATTTCAGTAGCTCACTAAAGTAGCTGTTCTTCCAAATGCCAAATAATACACATAGGCTCAAAAACCATAGAAGTGAAATTGCGTGTATTTGTGCTGCCCTACTGTTATTTGATAATGTGCACTTTTCATAATTATTTTCTTTATATAAAAGTAAAACACAACCAAAGAGTCATAGAGGTTTACAGCATGGAAACAGGCCCTTCGACCCAGTCGCCCTTTTTTTTTGAACCCTTAAGCTAATCCCAATTGCCCGCATTTGGCCCATATCCCTCTATATCCATCTTACCCATGTAACTGTTTAAATACTTTTCAAAAGACAACATTGTACCCGCCTCTACTACTACCTCTGGCAGCTTGTTCCAGACACTCACCACCCTGTGTGTGAAAATATTGCCCCTCTGGACACTTTTATATCTCTCCCCTCTCACCTTAAACCTATGCCCTCCAGTTTTAGACACGCCTACCTTTAGGAAAGGATAGTGACTACCTAGCTGATCTGTGCCCCTCATTATTTTGTAGACCTCTATAAGGTCACCCCTCAGCCTTCTATGCTCCAGAGAAAAAAGTCCCAGTCTATCCAGTCTGTCCATAAAACTCAAACCATCAAGTTCCGGTAGCATCCTAGTAAATCTTTTCTAACTTCTTTCTAATTTAATAATATCCTTTCTATAATAGGGTGACCAGAACTGTACACAGTATTCCAACTGTGGCCTTACCAATGTCTTGTCATTTATTATATAAGAACATAAGAACATAAGAAATAGGAGCAGGAGTAGGCCATCTAGCCCTTCGAGCCTGCCCCGCCATTCAATAAGATCATGGCTGATCTGTCGTGGCTCAGTTCCACTTTCCCGCCCTCTCCCCATAACCCTTAATCCCCTCTCTTATCAAGAACCCATCAACCCGCTTCTTAAAAATATTTAGCGAGGCAGCCTCCACCACTTCAATGGGCAGAGAATTCCAGAGATTCACCACCCTTTGAGTGAAGAAGTTCCTCCTCAACTTCGTTCTAAACCGCCTCCCCTTTATCTTGAGGCTGTGCCCCCTAGTCCTACTGTCTTTTTTGAGCGGGAAGAGTCTCTCCACCTCTATCCTATCCATCCCATTCATCATCTTATACGTCTCAATGAGATCTCCCCTCATTCTTCTAAACTCTAACGAGTACAAGCCTAGTTTATTCAGCCTCTCCTCATAGCTGAATCCCCTCAACTCCGGTATCAGCCTAGTAAACCTCCTCTGCACTCCCTCCAGGGCCAAAATATCCTTGCGCAGGTGCGGCGCCCAAAACTGTACACAGTACTCCAGCTGCGGCCTCATATATTGTACATTATTGATTATTTTTAATGACATAGCTCAGGTGCTGAATCCATGTGTAGGATTTAACTCATGGGTTGTATTTTAAAGGTTGAGGGAGACGGAAGTAAGGAGCCGACTCCCACAACTCCCAACCATGAATGGAAATTAGCCGGAAGCTAACACACACCGAGGAAGTCTGGCCCATAGCCATAAAACACCGTGGGCAGGCTGAATTATTTAACAGTGGGGTTTCAGTCTTCAGTAGGAGCAAGTCCTGCCCTCGGGAGCTGCCAGTCAAACTGATTGGTGACAGCTCCACCAGGCCTGGCAATGTCAATTCTCGGTAGTGGGCTCTGCGTGATGTGCCCATGTCTGGGCACACTGATAGCCACACGATTCCAGGAGAAGTAAGGGGCAGACAACATTCCTTCTGTCCCTTAAAGCCATGCTAAGTGCACTGAAAGGTCTTTACAACGGCATTCAGACGTGGCCTTTCAATCCTCATTATTCGCAAGGTCATAGTTTTTGGAAAGGTCAATGGTAAACTCTATACCTGAGAGCTCTGGGAAGTGGAAGTCAGCACACAGTGTAAAGGACTTGATACAGCCATTGTCACTTCAGATTTTTTTTTAAATTTAAAGTTTGTTTATTAGTATCACAAGTAGGCTTACATTAACACGTCAGTGAAGTTACTGTGAAAATCCCCTACTTGCCACACGCTGGCACCAGTTCGGATGCACTGAGGGAGAATTTAGCGTGACCAATGCACCTAACCAGCATGTCTTTCGAATTGTAGGAGGAAACTGGAGCACCCAGAGGAAACACACTTTTTCCCTGTTAATATTGTATGAGATCCATGAGCAGTGGAACTCTTTGAGCATGTGATGCCATTATGAGAATGTGAGATTGGAGTGAGCTGAGGTTTAATTTACCTTGGCGGAGTGGATGAGATCATTCAACCTCTTCCTGCACCGGATGGCATTTCTCTGGTGGGTGCCCCGCGTGCTGACTTCCATTGTAGCCACTTCCTAGGCTGGCAAGGTGAGGCAGGTGGCCTCCTAGAGCCATCCCAGGGGAAAAGGATGTCCTGGTGCCGATGAACTCCACGGATGAGGAGCTTACAGCAAGAGTTTCTTGCATGCTATGAGTAATGTGTGTGTTCAGGTAGCATTTAAATATGACACCCAGATCTTTGACCCTATTACGTGACAGTAGGGCTAGTGGATCATTTACTGCTTCACCGATGCATAGTTAATGAGCTTCGAAATGTGAAATCTGGCGCTATTTCCCAAATAATACCCAGCGGGAAGCATGCTGTGAAACCCACCCATTAGCATATTAGGACCTTGAACTTCAGATTCAAGCATAAACGCAAGTTGTTATTTTTGCCTGATGTTTAAATTTTTATTAAAATCATTGCAACCACTATGATGGTCTACATTCACATGTTGTTTTAATTTAAATGTAATAGTATAGTATGTTTTACTGAATGACTAATGACCCCTCAATACTGTAAAGAGAAATTCAACACATTTTTATAAATAGGTTTCATGTGCCCTGGTTAAGGGTTGAACTTGTGGCTAGAAATCGATCTGAGCACAGATATGTTGTGAAGTGATTTTCTTTCTTTGGCATTTCCAATTTCCACAAAATAACTCTTGCCATGAGAGGAGAAATCTTCCCTCAGCACATTATTCCTACTGATGACCTTGCTAAATTATTTGAGAGCAACAGCTAAATAAGTATAATCCAGAAAGATTTTTGTCTATTGGTTTGGAATATGGAATTGTATATTCATCAGAAATTCTTTGGAAATTGTATTTGAAATAGAAAAGAAAACATTGTTTTAATTGCAGTATTTCAGTTTTTTGTCATGTGTTCAATTAATTTCAAGTCATTTCTGACAGTTAAATGTTAAAAGCTATACAAATCTACAATCAAAGGCTGTTACACCATTAAACATGATGTAACACTGTTATTCAATTTTCTGATGGGAATGCAGTGTAAGTATCTTAATTCAAGTTCAGACATTGAAAAGAAAATGGGAACTTCAGAATAAGACTTAGACAATTTGTAATCATTTATATAGCAACTGATAAATGTTTTTAGTATATATCATTTTCAAATGTCTAGAGTATGGAAATAGCCATTTGATCAGGATGAGAATTATTAATGTACTCATATAAACATAAAGCTAAGTGTTCATAGCGACTTGAATCAAACCTAATTTGTGATCGAAAAGGTGCCATCATGCAAATGGCATCAAAGTGATATGTGTTTAAATGGCATGATTACAAGCAATCCTTTCAGATTGTTCTCCTGGCATAGACCCAAATCAGTGAGGAATGCACATTGGGAATCTGAGTGCATGTCCCCCACGATTTTCTTTGGAAGCTCTGTACTGTAAAATGAAATGTATAAATTAAAATGTAAATGAGCTAAAGGGAGCAACTTCCCTGAGAGTTTACCTCCTGAGCCATCTGCATCTAATCATTTCTAATGTCTGGACCTTAAGGGCCTAATGCCCCACTGAACCACTGTGTCTCTCCTGCTGTCCACCTCTACCAATGAAGCCTCCAGTCCCACATTGCTGATCTTGGAATTCTTTATTCCATTTTTCCCACTAGTGGGTTCAATGGTGGCTAGGCAGAGAATTTGGTAGGGATCCAAAAGCCAATTTTTTGCCAGTGAGAGTTTCCAGTGGAATCTTCTGCTGGTGCCCACAATGGCAGATCGGGAAACCCACTAGTTGCCAGCATGAAATTGATTTGTATTCTGCAAGAACACATCTGGAACAATGTATAAGCATAAGTTGAGACTTATGTAGATTGCATATCAATTGATCAAACCAGGTCGGTCAAGGCAGCCTTGAGGAGGAGTTCATAGAATGTATCCGCGATAGCTTCCTTGAACAATATGTAATGGAACTTACAAGGGAGCAAACTATCCTAGATCTGGTCCTATGTAATGAGATGGGAATAATTAATGATCTTGCAGTTAGGGATCCTCTTGGAAGAAGTGATCACAGTATGGTTGAATTTAAAATCAGAAGGAGCTTGAGAAGGTAAAATTGAATACCAGTGTCTTGTGCTTAAACAAAGGAGACTATAAAGGGATGAGGGAGGAGTTGGCTAAGGTAGACTGGGAGCAAAAACTTTATGGTGGGACAATTGAGGAACAGTAGAGGACTATCAAAGGGATCTTTCACAGTGCTCAGCAAAAGTATATACCACTGATAAGGAAGGACTGTAGAAAAAGAGTTAAGCAGCCATGGATATCTAAGGAAATAAAGGAGGGTATCAAATTGAAAGAAAATGCATACAAAGCAACAAAGATTAGTGGGAACCTAGAGGATTGGGAAATCTTTAAAAGTCAGCAGAAAGCCATGAAAAAAGCTATAAAGAAAGGTAAGATGGATTATGAGAGCAAATTAGGTCAGAATATAAAAACAGATAGCAAAAGTTTCTACAGATATATAAAATGAAAAGGAGCGGTGAAAGTAAACATTGGTCCTTTAGAGGGTGAGAAGGGGGTTGTAATAACTGGAAATGAGAAAATGGCTGACACATTGTACAGGTATTTTGTGTCAGCCTTCACAGTGGAAGACAGAAATGACATGCCAAAAATTGATGGCAAGAAGGCTATGGCAGGTGAGAGCCGAGAAACTATCATTATCACGAAAGAGAAATTGGGCAAGTTAATGGGGCTAAAGGTAAACAAGTGTCCTGGTCCTGATGGATTGCATCCCACAGTACTAAAAGAGATGACAGGAGAAATAACAAATGCACTAGTGGTAATTTACTAAAATTCGCTGGACTCTGGGGTGGTTCCTGCAGATTGGAAAATAGCAAATGTGACGCCACTGTTTAAAAAAAGGAGGTAGACAAAAGGAAGGTAACGAGAGGCCAGTTAGCTTAACTTCTGTAAGAGGGAAAATGCTTAAATCTATCATCGAGGAAGAAATAGCGAGACATTGGATATAAATTGTCCCATTGGTAAGACGCAGCATGGGTTCATGAAGGGCAGGTCATGTTTGACTAATTTGGTGGAATTCTTTGCGAACATTACTTGTGCGTGGACAATGGGGAACGTGTGAATGTGATGTATCTGGATTTCCAGAAGGCATTTGACAAGGTGCCACACCAAAGACTGCTACGTAAGATAAAGGTGCACAGTATTACGGCTAATGTATTAGCATGGATAGAGGATTGGTTAACTAACAGAAAGCAAAGAGTGGGGATAAGTGGGTGTTTTTCTGGTTGTCGATCAGTGACTAATGGTGCGCCTCAGGGATCAGTGTTGGGACCACAATTGTTTACAATTTACATAGATGATTTGGAGTTGGGGGCCAAGTGTAGTATGTCAAAATTCACAGTTGACACTCAGATGGGTGGAAGAGCAAAGTGTGCAGAGGACTCTGAAAGTTTGCAAAGGGATATAGATAATCGAAGTGAGTGGACAAGATTCTGGCAAATGGAATACAATATTGGTAAACGTGAGGTCATCCATTTTGGTAGGAATAACAGCAAAATGGAGTATTATTTAAATGGTATCAAATTGCAGCATGCTGCTGTACAGAGGGACCTGGGTGTCCTTGTGCCGGAATCTCATGCCGGTTTCCTGCTGGCCACTATAGTAGGAAACAAATTCCATTTCCTCCTCTGCCATGGGATTTAATCCCAAATGGGAGAATTCTGCCCATAATGTCTCTCCTTCTGCCCACGTCTACGAGTAAGGCTTCCAACCCCTCAAGAGGGATGTTGGAATCTTTTCTTTGGCTTAGTGTTCCACTTTCCTTGTTTAGATCTACAGCAAAGGTTTCAGCAACCTCCTATGGTTCAGCACAGCTTAAGTAGGTACAGGCTGCCTTTAAAGAAGAGAAGGATGGCTGCTGGCTGATCCCTTGTGAGTACAGAGGCAGCTGACAGTATAGAAGGTTTTCAGCTGTCTGTTACAACCAGAAAAGACACGGCTAGAACAAACTTTATGTGCTATCTTCCTCCACCTCAATGGGCATAAATTGCTACCCCAATGTCCACCAAATAGAGAAAATTAATTTTTAGCTCTCTCGATCTCTAGCTAGCTGTCCCATGGAGCAGGATTACAAATTTAATCATGTATGTAAGCAGCAATCACATTTTTCCCCCCCAGTGGGCAGTAATTTATGCTGTCTCTTGAGGCATGAATGGAAGTGGGGATGGCACTCCTCACTTCCTGTAGATGCCTGTCACCTTACCACCTCCACCAACATCAAGTCCAGGGTGGGCAGGCCCTTGATGGGGAGTGTAATTCCACATTCTTATATTTAACATTGATATCCACCCATGAGATAACTCAGTGCAATATTGAAGAGTGTTGCATTTTTAGAATTTGGTGACTTTTGGATGAGCTGTTCAAATCAAGACCACCTCTCATCTGTTCAGGTGGATGTACAAACCCCACATCACAACCCAGTGAAAAACAGGGGAGCTGGCTTTGCTGTTCTAACCATCATTTACGCCTCAATAAACAAATAGATTGGCCATTTAACTCATATTTTTTGGGGGACTTTGCTTCGTACGTACATTTATGAAGTAATTATTTAGCTGTGAAACACCTTCGAACATTTGAACAAAATGAATTGTTACAGGAATATGAGTTTTTCCTTCTTTCAGTCTTGCTTTTTTGCCGTCTAGCTACTGCCTTGCCAGTCAGTGGAAACATTCTTGTACTGTTTATTTTATCATCACCCTTCACTGTATTGAAAACCTTTAAATAGGTCACTCCATTATTTTCCCAGCTGTTCCTCTTCACATTTGTACTATCCTGGCCTTTGATAATACCCTAGTAAATTTCTGCTGCACCTTTTCCAGATTTTAGGTTCTTGCCTTAATACAAATAATATTCAAGTATACATAATATTCAATTTGCAGCCGACATGATCTTGTAAATATCCAACATTTCCTCCTTGCTTTTGTTATCTGGACCGCAACATAAAAGTAAAAGATTGAATTTTCTTCCTCGTAGCCTTGTCCATATACTGTCATCTTTAAAGATCTGCATATTTGTAAATGAATGTTCTTTCCCAACTTTTGTTTCTGAAATGTATTATTGCACGTAGCCTATCCACGTCCTCATCATAATTTATCATTAAATACTTCTTCAGTTCCCAAGTCCTGATCACTTGTGCATTACGTATGAGCAAACCATACAAATCCCTTTGGATTACCACATTTCATAAATTCATATAAACCACATCCATCACAATACTTTATTCTTTTCCGTCACTTTATTTCTCCAAGAAAAATGTTGTAATGGTTATTGTGGTCACATGGACATTATGAAACTGCAACTACATAAGGGATAATATGGAGATAGTGTAGGAGCTCTCACCAGAGCACAGGCAGACATATAGCATGGAAGAACTGCTCAGAGTACTTAATAAACTGGTGTTTTTCAAATCCTTGGTTGTCAGTCATTGGCATCAGGAGTTAGCAGGCTGGCACAGGGACTTTGCCACATCGACCTGTTTGTGTTCCATGAAAATATTACAGACAACTGAGCAAATCTGAAAGAGTGGCACATCTACTGCAGGACCTAAGACCGTTGAGAGATTTGAATTATTTGTTTCCAAATGGAGGAGGAGAAATAGGACCCCGAGATGCTGTTAAAAAATTTTAAGAACATTTGCTTGCCAGTAAATAACATTACACAACGGGCATACATTTAATATGACCAACCAAAGATCTGATGAAACAATACAGTCCTACACTGAGACTCTCAAAACCCCAGCCAAAAAATATGCATTTGGCACCCTGACTGATGAGCTCATCAGGGATCGCATTGTGTGTAGGGTGTACAGTGATCTTGTTCACAAGCAGCCTCTTTGCGAGAAAGATCTAACATTGCAATCAGCCATCAACATCTGTATGCTGAATGAGCAGTCAGAAAAAAGCAGCAAGGAAATTTTCACAGTAACTTCATTGCAGTAATGTAAGCCTATTTGTGACTCTAGTAGATAAGCTATGTCAGGGAACAAAGTTTTGTAGTACAGGGTATGCTGTGCCTCACCTGCAGTGGCCACCACTCACAGGACCCAATTTTACCATTGCATTGCACCTGTTTTTGGGCGTGAAAACTTGATAAAGTTAGGTGTGAGGAGAATAGCACGATCCGCGCCCGTGCAGATTTCCACTTTACCATGGCCTGAAAATGGCCACGATCGGAACTGCACCCAAAACTGCATTTAAATTGACGTAATGAGCTGGATGTCCAATCTTACCTGCATTTCCCCTTTTATCATCGCATTCGCGCATACAGATACGACGCGAATCAGACATGCTTGACAAAGGTCTGTTTCGGGAGCTCCAGTTTCTGAAGAGGTAAGTTCAGAGCTTCTGGCGGCTCTCTAACTCAGATCATTGGTGAGCGGGTTGGAGGTGGGTCAGATCATTCTCTGGTGTGGTGGGGGGGGAGGGGGGTGATGAGGAGGAAGGGCCAGTGGGGGTTACAGGAGGGACACACAATCATTTTCTGGTATGGGGCGGAGGGGAGGGAGGAGGAGGCAGGCCAAATGTATCTCCGGTGTTGGCGGGGAGGAGGGTGACCCGTTCATTCTCTGGGGGGGGGGGGGGGGGTGCGGGGTGGTGGTAAGGGGTGAGGGAGGGTCAGATTATTCTCTGGGTGGGGGGGGGGAGAGGAGAGAGGGTCAGATGGTTTTCTGGTAGTAGCGGGGGGGAGGAAGGGAGGGCCAGATGGTTCTCTGGTGGCGGGGGGAAGGACAGAGGGCCAGATCATTCTCTGGGGGGTGGGGGGAGATGGGGAGGGAGGCCAGATGGTTTCCTGGTGGGGAAGAGGAGGGAGGGCCAGATCGCTCTCTGATGGGGAGAGAGGAGGAGGGAGGCCCCATCATTCTCTATAGGGGAGAGGGAGGCATGAGAGATGGTTCTCTGGTGGGGGGAGGGAGGGAGGGCCAGATCACTCCTGGTGGGGGGTGGTGGGGTGGAGGAGGAGGGAGGTGGGCCAGATTGATCTCTGGTGGGGGGAGGAGGGGGGTCTGCTGCTATTCTGAGGGTGATCAGTGTGGGGAAGGGGTTTCAGCTGCCAGCCTGTGGGAGATTGGTGGCGGGGGGGGGGGAGGGGGGAGGGGGCAGGGGACACGATTGGTCTGAGTAGTGGTGGGGGGGTTGGGGCGCTGTTGATAATGGGGACAGTTATGTTGTAGGGTGGGGCGATGTCTGTGGAGGCCAGGACTCCCAGACCGCTTTTTGCGGCCCAGGGGTGACATGACAGGGGAGCGTTTTTCAATTTGTTTTTTACTAAGCAGGCGCAGTTGAAGGCTCTGATTGGAGCAGAAGCACACAGCATGATTCAGACACATGATTTTTTTTCAAGCTATTTGCTTGTATATGGGCTCCGGAGAACAGGTTTCCAAGTTGGATTTGAATTGCGCCCAGATTCAGCATTTAGAATCAAAATGATAAAATTGCCCCCACAGAATAGGACTGCATATTTAGCATTTGGTAAACGCTGCAATAAATGTCGCAAATGGAACCATTTTGCGAAATGCTGAAGATCCAAACCACTGTAGCCTCCTTATGCCACCAGCCACATTACAGCCTGTCGCTCCTCCAGGATTCAGAGCATGAACAAGATGAACTGACTAGAGCTCACTCAGGACAACTAAACCACTGAGCCTCCAACAACACTGTTCTGTGAGAATGTCAACATCAATGATGGGTGAGATTTTCACTACTTTGAACATTGCCTGCAGCAATGCAAAATTAAAAATGAAGGCTGACAGTGGAACAAAGTGCAACATACTGCCGAGGCAAATGCTGTGGGAAATATACCCATGTGCAGCAAAAGATGCTAATACCTAACCCCCCCCTTGCAAAATAAGGAAGGACAGGTGACAGAAGTGTTAGAGTCATAGAGATTTACAGCATGGAAACAGGCCCTTTGGCCCAACTTGTCCATGCCGCCCTTTTTTTTAATGACTAAGCTTGTCCCAATTGCCCGCGTTTCGCCCGTATAACTCAATAGCCATGTTACTCATGTCAAAAACGCTTTTTAAAAGACAAAATTGTACCTGCCTCTACTACTACCTCTGGTAATATTCCAGACACTCACCACCTTCTGTGACAAACAATTGCCCCTCTGGACCCTTCTGTATCTCTCCCTCCTCGTCTTAAACCTACGCCCTCTAATTTTAGATTCCCCTATCTTTGGGAAAAGATATTGACTATCTAGTTGATCTATGCCCCTCATTATTTTATAGACTTCTGTAAGATCACCCCTAAGCCTCTTACGGTCCAGAGAATAAAGTCCCAATCTATCCAACCTCTCCTTATAACTCAAACCATCAAGTCCTGGTAATATTCCAGTAAATGAAACATCACTTTGGGACCAGTGCCATAATTCCATTAGTTTTAAGATAGCTACAGAGAATGATAGGTCTGGCACAAAAGTCAAAATTCTAAATTGGAGCAAGGCCAATTTTGATGGTATTAGACAGGAACTTCCAAAAGTTGATTGGGGGAGTCTATTGGCAGGTGAAGGGGTGGCTGATAAATGGGAGGTTTTCAAAAGTGAGACAGGTAGTATTGAGGAAACAAGAAGCTGCAGAAGGACTTGGACAGGCTAGGAGAGTAGGCAAAGAAGTGGCAGGTGGAATACAATGTGGAAAAGTGTAAGGTTACACACTTTGGAAGGAGGAATGGAGGTGTGGATTTCTTTCTAAATGGGAAAATGCTTAGGAAATCAGAAACACAAAGGGACTTGGGAGTCACTGTTCAAGATTCTCTTCAGGTTAATGTGTAGATTCAGTCAGCAGTTAGTAAGGCAAATACAATGTTAGCGTTCATGTTGAGAGGGCTAAAATACAAGAGCAAGGATGTACTTCTGAGGCTGCCTAAGGCTCTGATCAGATCCCATTTAGAGTATTGTGAGCAGTTTTGGGCCCCATATCTAAGGAAGGATTTGTTGGCCTTGGGAAGGGTCCAGAGGAAACTCACAAGAATGAGGGCTCTGGGTCTGTACTCGTTGGAGTTTAGAAGGATGAGAGGGGATCTTATTGAGGATGCTGCGAGGCTTGGATTGAGTGGACACGGAGAGGATATTTCCACTAATTGGAAAAACTAGAACTGGATGGCACAACTTCAGGCTAAAGGGACGATTTTCTAAAACAAAGATGATGAGGAATTTCTTCAGCCAAAGAGTGATGAATCTGTGGAACCCATTGCCACAAAAGGCTGTGGAGGCCATTGGGTGTCTTTAAGAGAGAGATAGATAAGTTCTTGATTAATAAGGGGGTAGGGGTTATGGGGAAAAGGCAGGAGAATGGGGATGAGAAAAATATTAGCCACGATTGAATGGCGGAGAAGACTCAGTGGGCTAAGTGGTCTAATCCTGCTGCTATGTCTTATGGTCATATGGTCTAACCAGGGTTCAGGGTAAGCACATTCCTTTTTGAGTGAAGGGAAAGGCTGGTAGAACTAGACAACCCTGGATGACTTGGAATACTGATCAAAAAGAAGAAAGAGACATATGACATGTATAGACAGCTGGGATCAAGTGAATCCCTTGAAGAGTATAGAGTTAAGAGAGAAATCAGGAGGGCACAAAGGGAACATGAAATTTCTTTGGCAAGGAGAATCCAAAGAGCTTCTATAAATACATAAAGGGTATAAGAGTAACTAGGGAGACAGTAGGGCCTCTTAAGACTTAACCAGATCATCTTTGTGCAGATCTGTAAGAGATGGGTGACATTCTAAATCGATATTTCTCATCCATATGTAATGTTGAGAAAGGCATGGATATTAGGGAATTGAGGAAATAAATAGTGCACATATTACAAGAAGGAGGTGTTGGAAGTAGGAGGTGTTGGAAGTCTTAAAGTGCATCAAGATATATAAATCCCCAGGACTTGATAAAGTGTATTCCAGAATGTTGGGAGGCTAGGGTGGAAATTACTGGTCCCCGGCACAGATATCTGAATCATCAACAGCCGCAGGTGAGGTGCCTGAAGATGGGAGGGTGGCAAATTTTGTGCCTCTGTTTAAGAAGGGCTGCAGGGAAAAACCTGGGAACTGCAGACTGGCGAGCTTAACGTCTGCAGTGTGTAAGTTGTTCAAAGGTATTCTGAGAGACATGCTCTGCAATCACTTAGAGAGGCAAAGATTAATTGGGGATAGTCAGCATGGTTTTGTGAATGGAAAATCTTGTCTCACGAATTTGATTGAGTTTTTTGAAGGTAGATGAGGGCAGTGCAGTCGATGTTGTCTACATGGACTTTAGCAAGGCCTTTAGTAAGGTACAGCATGGTAGGTGGTTGCATAATGCTAAATCTCATAGGATCCAGGGTAAGGTAGCCAATTGGATACAATATTGGCATGACGACAGAAGACAGAAGATGGTTGTAGAAGGTTACTTTTCAAACTGGGGGCTTGTGACTAGCGGTGTGCCTCAGGAATCGGTGCTGGCTCCACTGCTTTTGTCATTTATATTAATGATTTGGAGAGAATTTAGGAGGCATGGTTAGTAAGTTTGCAGATGACACCAAGATCCGTGGCATAATGGACAGTGAAGAAAGTTAGCTAGCATTGCAATGGGATCTTGATGAATTGGGCCAGTGGGCCAATGAATGGCCAGTGGGCCAATGAACGGCAGATGGAGTTAAATTTAGACAAATGTGCGGTGATGCATTTTGGTAGATCAAATTGGGCAGGACCTATTCAGCACTGGGGCAAGTTATAGAACAAAGAAATCGAGAAGTACAGGTTCATAGCTCCTCGAAAGTGGAGTCACAGGTGGACAGGGTGGTGAAGAATCTTTTCCGACATGCTTGGTTTCATTGGTCAGCGTCTTGTTGAAGTTGTATAAGACACTATTAAGGCCTGTGTGGCTTCTGCAAAGGTTATGGGACCACTGACATGATTTTTGCTGTACGCCAACTTCAGGAGAAGTGTCAGGAGCAGAATCACGAGCTCTACACAACCTTTGTTGACCTTGCGAAAGCCTTCGACACTGTAAGCCAGCAAGGCCTGTGGAGGATCATGTCAAAATTTGGCTGCTCCCCAAATTCATTCAGATAGTATGCCAGTTCCATGATGGCATGATGGCGAGAGCACTAGATGGCGGAGAACCCCCTGAGGCATTTCCAGTCACCAATGACATCAAACAGGGCTGTGTGCTAGCACCCACACTGTTCAGCATGATGTTTATTACCATGCTGAATGATGCCTTCCAGGACAGTGTTGCTGGAATCAGCCTCAAGTACAGAGTAGGTGGGAAGCTCTTCAACCAGAGGAGACTTCAAGCTATTACCAAAGTGAAAGAGACTGTTCTGAGAGATTCCCCCTTTGCTGATGACTGCGCCCTGTACGCTGGCTCAGAGCCAGAGATGCAAGTCAGTATGGACAAATTTTCTACGGCTTGTGACAACTTTGGACTCACCATTAACATTAAAAAGACCGAAGTCGTGCACCAGTCTTCTCCTCATGCACCATACACTGAACCCATAATCACAATCAAAGGGCAGAAACTACAGGCAGTGGACCAGTTCATTTATCTTGGCAGCACCCGCCCCCAAGCAGTGACTATTGATACAGAAGTTAACTGCAGAATAGCAAAGGCAAGTTCTGCTTTCGGTAGACTGCACTCCACTGTATGGGAACGTCGAGGAATCAGCCCAGCAACAAAACTGAAGGTCTACAGCGCCGTGGTACTCACTACTCTCCTGTATGCCTGTGAAACGTGGACTGTGTATTGAAGGCATGCAAGACTGCTCAATCATTTCCACATGATTTGTCTTCGCAGAATATTACACATCAGATGGCAAGACAAAGTACCAGACACTGAAGTTCTCTCTAGAGCAAATCTACCATCAGTTCACACACTGCTGATGAGAGCGCAGACCTGGTGGGCAGGTCATGTCATCCGTATGTCAGACGAGCGCATACCCAAGCAGCTCCTTTTTGGGGAACTCTCTGCTGGAAGGCACTCGCACGGAGGGCAGAAGAAATGTTTCAAAGACACACTCAAGGCCTCCCTGAAGTCGCTTGACATTGACATGACCACCTGGGAAACACTGGCACAAAACCAACCTACCTGGCACTGCCTCATCCACAAAGGCTGTCAAGCTTACAAAGCAAGGTGTATTGCTGAAGCGAGCTGTGCAAATCCAGAGCCACCAGCCCAACATCTACAGTGACTACACAAGTCTGTCCAATATGTGTCAGGACATTCCGTGCCTGAATTGGCCTGATCAGTCATCTTCGGACACATCGCAACCAGCCTCAAAATGACTAATGGTGTCGAGGTCCTCATTGATGACGATGGACGAACAACAATTAAGGCCACTCTTGGAATACACTGTACAGTTCTATTCACCCTATTATACAAAGGATATTATTAAACTAGAAAGAGTGCAGGAAAGATTAAGTAGGATGCTACTAGGACTTGATGGTTTAAGTTATAAGAAGAGACTGAGAGACTGGATAGACTGGGACTTTTTTTCCCTGGAGCATAGGAGAGAGGCTTAGGGGTGATCTTATAGAAGTCTATAAAATAATGAGGGACATAGACAAGGTAGATAGTCAACATCTTTTCCCAAAAGTAGAGGAGTCTAAAACCAGAGGGCATGGGTTTCAGGTGAGAGGGGAGAGATACAAAATGGTCCAGAAGGGCAATTTTTTCACCCAGAGCATGGTAAGTGCCTGGAATGAGCTGCAAGAGACAGTAGTATAGGCAGGTACAATTTTGTCTTTTAAAAAGCATTTAGACAGCTACATGGGTAAGATGGGTATAGAGGGATATGGGGCCAAATGCAGGCAATTGGGACTAGCTTAGTGTTAAGAATTGGGCAGCATGTACAAGTTGGGCTGAAGGGCCTGTTTGCTGTAAACCTCTATGACTCTTATGATCCTGGTGGATCTAAGGGCCTATATGGCAGACAAACCATGTGCATGGAAGTTGTGACAACTCTCTATTACACATAGTTACCTTCAGGTTTCATATAGTAACCAGAATATAAGGTGAATGTGGGTCTTCAGGACAGTATCACACTGGGGCTCTTCCATCTTGGGTTACGCACTCTGTAATACCAGGTCCCAGAAATGGTAGAGTACCTTTGATGTCAATGAGCTGCACTGGATGACAGCACTGGGTGTTATAGTTTCTATAGATGAAGCCATAGAATAAGTTTCAGCAATGGTGGTCACAATAAAGAAACATGGTAGTTTTAGGATTTGCAGTGACCTAGTGCACCTAAATAAGGTGCTGCTCAGACCTCACCACTCTATGACAGTGCCTATTTTATGAAAATGGCTAAACCAACTGCAAGTATCTGAACTAGTACCATCAACAACCACACTATCTGAGCCATACAGTCTACAATCCAAGCCCTCTTCAATGGTGGAAATGAAAGTCTCTCCAAAAGACTATGCAGCAAGCTCTGCGATTGGTGGGTACACCGAAAGGATGCCTCTATGGCATCCATACTGAGCACACCAACCCAAGAGCATCTCCAGCACAGACAACTGGCACAATCACATGCATAGGGCATATGCTTAAACCAAATACAACGTTCCAGGATTATGTTACACACTAGCCTACAACTAGCCTTTGATTTTTAAAACAAGACCAGGAGAAAGGAGATGCAATGGGTTATACATCAGCTGGAGCATCTGATTTATGTTCTGCAGAATGTAAATACTTCTGTTAGCCTGTTCATCTTGAATGTCGTAAACTAGTTTCTATGCACTGACTGTTCATGCACACTGTTGCATCTCAGCACTACCGGTTGTCCAAACTTAAATGGGGGAGATATAGTCTGGGCGGTCACATGGATGCTGTGATAATACAATCATGTAGGTGGCACAGGAATGCTCAGGGACAAACATACAGCACGTAAGTGTTGCTCAGAGTACTTTATAAACTGTTGTTCTAAGTCCTTGATCATCAGTCATTGCAACCCAGCAGGTATTTATTTACCTTGAGAAATTGGTCATTTTTAAGGAAAAATTACGGTACATATCCCCTAGGCAAACAGATTTTTCTGTTCACCTCCTCAGCTGATCTTTGTTCAGTACAAAGCCTAACACAAAAGCCAATATATCTAAGTATTGATTTAGATTAGATTCTAGGAGACCAATATGATGTTTGTGAGTGTAGATGTTGGGAGCTAGCCCATGGATATAAATTCCATGGGATTTAAATTACAACATGGCTATCAGTAAAAAGGGCTTACTTTTATAAAATGTTTGATCAGTGATGAATGAACACTCATTAGAATGGATCCAGATCCATTGTTTACAATGTCTTGTATAAAAGAGGGAAGGAGAAAAGTGAGCCCTCCTAATGCTCAAAGTAAGACAATAAAAGCAATTTAATAAATTAAAGATTATGTCTGCAAGTTAGGGATGACTTGCTTGGTGCTAGCACTAGGGAGCTCCTGTAGCATAGGCACGGTGAACTGGAAATAAGAGAAAACATGACTAGTGCTCCTAATAAACGGTTGTCCTGAATAACACAGCATTAGGGATACACTTGTCGTGCAGATACATTTTTCATCGTGTTTGTGATAACATTGAAAAGTTGCACTAAAACTTCAGGTTCAGTGCCAGTCAGAAAATGTGGATGAGCTATTTCCATGCAAAAAAAAGCTTCTACAAAATTTTAAAGAGCTGTTACAATGTTCCTGAACTGCTAGCTTGAGTAATGTAAATAAATTTATCTTCATATAAGCTTTGTGCTTTACCGAAAAAGGGACATTTTGTTTTGACTGTTCTGGGACTCCTGGGAAGGAATCAGTTCAAGGGAAGTATGGGGATGCTCTTTAGAAACTGCATTTATGCAAAAGCCAAGGGAGACAAACAAGATTGAATAAACAATCAAAGAAAAAGAGAAGCTGCTGCTATTAAATGCCTTGACATGATTGTTGGAAGCATTTTGAATAAGATGACTCAGTTGCGGGCATGTGTAACAGGAGGAAACAATGATGTTACAGTGATTACCACAATGTAATCCACCCTAGAAATGGGAATGATTTCAAAATGTTGGGGCACAGGATGTTTGGAAAGAAAAGAAATCTGTAGCAGGGAAAAGAATTGCTTTATATGTTCAGGAGAATTTGAAAATTAAAGAAAAATGGTAGAATGAAATGAAATAGTCTGACATGAATTAACAAATAAAGACATGATAAGAATCTGATTTAAATCTCCTGATCAGAAGAATAATGACGACATTATATTTGATGCTGAGATGCTTTTAGCTTCACACACATATTTCCCCTCTTTGGGGAATAATGAGGAGGTGGTGAAAGATTCCTGGGCTGATTATCAGTCTGTTGAACTGCATCATGAATACAGCTTCCGTAGCCAACAAATTCCGGTATCAGAATTGAATCCAGAGCTTCTGGCCAAGAGGCAGGGACATTACCACTATGCCACAAAGCCTCTTCACTAGAATTGGCAATACTGTAATAATAGCTGACTTACCTCAAAATTGGGAATTCCCTGTTTTAAATGATGTGACAGAATCATAAATAGAGGGTGCAATGCAGGGCTGCTTTTCAAGTTGCCAAAAAACACTACTTGGGGTGACTTGTATCTAGATCTGGGTGTTCTATGTATTGAAAGGGGATCTAATGAAATACATGAAATTCTGACACAGCTGGACAGATTGGATGCAGGGATAATATTTCCCTTAGCTGGGGATTAAGAACAAATGGCCACGGTCTCAGAATACGAGGTAGGCCATTTAGGACTGAGATGAGGAGAAATTTCTTCACTCAGAGGGTGGTGCACCTAAGGAATTTGCTACCACATGATGAGGACAAGTCACTGAATGTATGTAAGCAAGAAATTGATAAATTTCTAAAGGCAGTAAAATGTAGGAGGAGAAAGTGCGAGAATGGCATTAAGATAAAGGATCAGCCACAATCACATCGAATTGTGAAGCAGACTCGAATGGCTGACTAGCCTACTCCTGTTCCTGTTTTCTGTGTTACAGTCAGGATATTATCTGCAATGTAAGACCATGAGATCACAAGACATAGGAGCAGAAGTAGGCCATTTGGCCTATCAAGTCTGCTGTACCATTCAATGGGATTGTGACTGATCTGATCTGATAATCCTCAACTCCTCTTTCGTGTCTTATCTCCATAACTCTTGATTCCCTTACTGATTAAAATCTGTTTATATCAGGCTTGAACATACTTAATGACCCAACCTCTGCAGTAAAGATTTCCACAGAGTTACTGTCCTCTGGGAGAAGAAATTCTTCCTCATCTCTGTTTTAACTGGGCAACTCTCTGTTTTGAGATTATGGCATCCTGTCGTAGGCTCTTCCACAGGGGGAACAACATCTCAGCATCAATTCTGTCAAGCTCTCTGAGAATTCTATATGTCTCAAAAAAGTTGCCCCTCAGTCTTCTAAACTCCAATGAGTGCAGGGCCAACCAACCTAACCTCGCCTTTTAAGAAAATCTCTTCATATTACAGATCAAGCTAGTGAAGTTTTCTGACTGCCTCCAATGCCAGTATATCTTTACATAGATAAGGGGACCAAAACTGTTCGCAGCATTCCAGGCGTGGTTTGACTAATACTTTGTATAGTTTTAGAAAATTTTTATACTCCATTCCCTTTGAAATAAAGGTCAACCTTACTTTTGCCTTCCCTATAACCTGCTGACCCTGCAAGTTAGCTTTTTGTGATTTATACACGAGGACTCATAAACCCCTCTGTCCTATAGTTGTCTGCAGTCCTTCTCCATTTAAGTAATATTCAGCTCCTTTATTTTTGTGCATAACTTCACATTTTCCTACATCTGCCAAGTTTTTGCCTTAATTAAGCTCAGCACAATTGTTTCTAACCCATGTTTCTCACTCAAACATAAATGTACAAATAGTGCAGAGCTTAGGTACCTGCAGTGATCTCAGGGTTAAGACTGATGATTATTTGATGCTTAGTGTTGGAAGGGACCAGGCCAAACATTTAATCATGAATAAACAAACTTCAAAAGAAGCATGGAGTGAACTGAAAGGAAATAATTCAAAAATATTAACCACAGAATCATAGAATTTGTGCAGAGCAGAAGGAGGTCATTTGGCCCATTGAGTCTGCACCAACTCTCCACAGGAGAATCTTGCTCACACGTCCACCCTACCTCCATACCCCATGCATTTATCATGGCTAATCAACCTAACCTACACATCTTTCCTCCTGTGGGAGAAAACCGAGGAACCCAGAGAAAACCCAAATGGATACAGAGAGAACATACAAATTCCACACAGTCACCCATGGCTGGGTTTGAACCTGGGTCTCTGGTGTTGTGAGGCAGCACTACTAACTACTATGCCAACCAAATATCATTGAAAAATATATTTAAAAATACAATATGTAAAAAGTAGCCATCATTAGTTGCCTTTGAGAAGGTGGTGTTGAGTTATCTTCTTGAACCACTTCAGTCCTTGTGGTGTAGGTACATCCACTACTGAAGTAAGGAAGTTCTGCGCTCAGCAGCCATTCTCTGTTGCTGCCAACCAGCTGGTTCTGGCCCTCCATCTAAAGTGGCATCTTCAAAATACGCATTTTCTTCATTAAAATTTGGCTGTTTAGAGGCCACTATCTTGAAACAAGTTGCTTGAGTAGGCAAGTTTTTGTGTTGTGGGCTGAACTGTGTTGATATTGAAGGAGCCCAAGGCACTGGTGCCCACTGTCACAGCAACAAACTGTCACTGACCAGACTGTGCACCGCCTGGTGCACCCATGAGTTGATCCATGGCACGTTGTAGCCAGTGACCGCCAGTGCCTTCTTGACACAGGCCAGCTGGAGGCTGCAGCGCTCCTGGGAAGAGGCCATCACATCCATGATGTGGCCCGACATGGTCGTCGCTCCTGCCTCCTGCCGTGCCATAGGCGGCAGCAGGCTCTTCCCTTTCCTTGCTTTCCTGCCTCGGCGGGGGAGGTTGGAGGGTACCTTCAGCAGATTACCCAAAGCCATTTATGGAACAGTCTTTTGCCCCTTTGGCTGCCCTCCTGGATGGACCCTGCTCCTGTACTCCTCACTGAGGAGAATGTTGGCTGGGTCCGTAGCTTTTTCAGTTTCCAGTGCCCTCAGCTATTTCTTGATAACACATGAAGTCAATGAAATTGTCTGAGGATTGGCTACTGTGCTGCTGGGCACCTCAGGAGGAAGCTGGGATAGACTGTCCAGTCTGCTCTTCTGGTTGAAAATGATTACAAATCTTTCAATGTTATCTTATTTCGCTGAGATGCTGGGTTCCCATGGGGAATGCTGCAGTATTATCAATTTAGCCATGTACATCACTTTTAGTCATCTTGTCCTTTGTTATGGAATCAACAAGCTAGTTTTTCTTTACTGCTTGATTAAAATGTCAACATTGTGAACATAGGGCCATATCTTGCGATCCACGATTCAAGTCACGAAGTTACTGATCTCAGTTAATACTGATCCTGAATGCAGTAGGAATTCAAAGTAAAACCTGAAAATTGATCAAGAATTGCCTCAAGTAGAGGAAGCATTGGATACTTCACAGATGAATGATGTTATGGTTGGAGGAAGTATTGACAAGGATGCCCAAGGCTCACTGCTGAACTCTTTACTGTTTCTATTCAATACTAATGACTTGGCTACAGAAATTCAGTGGAGCTGGTTTAATTACACTTCGCCTCAACAGGGGGAGAACAATGAGGGAACAGGTAAAAGTAGCAGATAGGGACTTTGAATTAGAGCTTGAATTAAATTATTGAATGATCAAATCATTGCATTTGAAATTGAATACAGCGCAGGTAGGTGTAAACCAAACAAACTGGAAAGCAGAATGGCTATCACAAGTACACTAAAGAGGCTGGGACTTTCCTAAAGTCTGTTGCTGTTCTGCTAATGTAATTTTTATATGTGGCAAGGTACCTGTACATGTCAATGATTTACAGTGATGGTATAACAGTGAAACATTCGAGCCAATGTGGAAATCACTGAAACTGCAGTTGAAACAGATCTACAGCGATAATAGGTTTAGAACAGCAATAAACTATGCAAATCCAATGTACAATAATGCAAGCAGATCAGTAAGGACTACAAACAAAATCACAAAAATATTGAGTGTAAGTCAGGACAAGTCAGGAAACTGCAAAGTGCAGTGGAAAATTGAATAACTGACTTGTCCAGAAGCATCAACAGCAAGAAAGCTCTTTTAGTCAAAGATTGTACCTTGAATATCGCATTCAGTTCTGGTGGCCAGACACGAAGGGAACATTCAAACGCTGGAGACAGTGCTAATAATAGCCACACAGGTGGGCATTAATGTCAAGGAATTGAGTTATGAGGAAAAATTAGAGAAACTAGGGTTCTTTACCCATAAAATTAGGTGACTGAGATGGGATTTTATAGGTAAGAAATCAAGTTTCTAAATGGCACAGATAAGGTCAGTTTGAATCATGAGATGGAACCTATTATGTACACATGCTAATGAGAAACCTTGGGCAAAAGTGTATAGAGCGTGGAGGTTTCAGAAAAGCAGAGTTGTAAAATTTATCATGGGTTGCATAATTAGTTATGTGGTCATTGATATGATTCGATTTATTACAGTCACATGTATGAGTATACAGTATAAGGTATTGTTGCTTGCTTGCCATACAGATAAAGCATACTATTCCTAGAGAAGGAAACAAGAGAATGCAGAATATAGCGTTATCCCCAAGATTTTGTTCATCAGGTGTTCAGCAACTATAATGTCATTGAAAAGTAGCTGGTTAGATTCCCTCTTGTTAGAGATGGTCATTGCCTGGCACTTGAGTGGCAAAAATATTCCTTTAGTTATGATGGGTACTGTTATTGGAAAAAAATTGCAGAAACATATCAAGCATGAAATCTTCAGTTAATTCCAATTTATAACCGTTACAAACTGTAATAAGACTAATGACTGTGCATTCATGTAAAAAATAGTGTACCCACACTCAAATCATAGTGTCCATGCAGCCTCTGTGACAGTAAACCTTGTGTTGTCATTTCTAAACAGCTGACACCAACAGAATTCAACTTAATAGTGACAATTTCTGTGTTATTGTTTAATGTAGGCAGGGACCAATATTTGCTCAGCGCATAAAGATGTTTCAAATTTGCAGCCATTGCAGAAAATAAGTTTTCACAGACCAGACGGAAGGATTTTTCACATTTTCCTACTACACCATTGTTGAGTAAACAACTTTTCAAAATCCTCAAACTGGCAACGAAAAAGAATGTGCTTTTTTATCTCTGGAAAGTTTCTGACTTGCAAATTTCATACATGTATTCTCTGCTACCTAGATTCTCTATTTCATCCAATTAGCCACAATCTGTCACAAATCTTGGAGCTTCCCAGAACTCAGCAGTTGCAGAAATATTATTTCATTCCATTGAACTTCATCGAGAAATTGCATTAAAACACTGGAAATGTTAGTTTCAGTTACTTCCTTATGTACACCCCATAATTTATATGCAGTGACCTAATATATCAGAGTTTGAAAATTCTGGGCCTTGTCTGTTTTCTTAGATATGGGCAAAATAACACCTGGAACACCTAGACAACAAAGACTCCTATGTCAGACTCCTTGACCTCAGCTCCTCCCCCTATGACTGGACTTTCCTATTTCGACTTCCTAACCCACAGACTGCAATCAGTAAGGATCAGCAACAACAGCTCCTCTTCCACAATCATCCTCAGCACTGGTGCCCCACAAGGCTATATCCTCAGCCTCTTACGATACTCCTTATACACGTATGACTGTGTGGCCAAATTCCCCGCCAACTCGATTTTCAAGTTTGCTGATGACACCACTGTAATGGGTCAGATCTCAAACAATGACAAGATGGAGTACTGGAAAGAGATAGAGTATCTGATGAACTAATGTGACCATATTCTCTCCCTCAATGTCAACAAAATGAAGGAGATAATCATCGACTTCAGGAGGTGTAGGGAGGACATGCCCCTGTCTACATCAGTGAAGTGGAAATGGTCAGGAGCTTCAGGCTTCTAGGTGTCTAGATCACCAACAACCTGTCCTGGTCGCTCCATGCTGAAACCATTGTTAAGAAAGCCCACTAATTCCTCTACTTTCTCCGGAGGCTAAGGAAATTTGAAATGCCCACTATCACTCTCACCAACTTTACAGATGCATCATTCTTTCTGGCTGTGTCACAGCTTGGGATGGCTCCTACTCTGCCCAAGACTGCTAAAAACTATGTAGGATCATGAACAAACCCCAGTCTATCAGGCAAATGAGCCACCCATCCATTGACTCTGTCTACACTTCCCACTGCCTCTGAAAAGCAAGCAGCCCAATTAATGACCCCACGTACCCCGGACATTCTTTCTTCCACCTTCTTTTGTCAGAAAAAAGATATAAAAGTCTGAGATCATGTATCAACCGACTCAGGAACAGCTTCTTCCCAGACCTTTGAATGGACCTACCTCGTCTGAAGTTGATCTTCCTATACACCTTAGTTATGACTCTAACATTACATTCTCCACTCTCTCTCCTTTCCTTCTCAATGTACAGTATGCTTTGTCTGTATAATGCGCACAAAACAATACGTTTCACTGTATCCTAAAACATGTGACAATAACAAATCAAATCAAAATATACCATGGCATTATTCAAGGCTGAGCAGTTCTGCCAATATCTCGCCCTGGCCAATATTAACACCTCGACTGACATTTTTAATTTATCCTTTCATGGAATGCGGACACCATGAACTTGGCCAGCATTAATACCTAATTGTCCTTGAGAAAGTGGTGGTTAGATACCTTCTTGCAATCCATGTGGTGGAGTTACAGCCTCAATCCTTTGATCAGCAGGAAGAAAGTTTGAGGATTTTGGCCCAGCATCATGGAAGGAACAGTGATATACTAACTTACAAGCAAGGAGCAGGACAAAGCCATGTGGCCCCTATAACTTGCTTCATCATTTAATAAGACCATGCCTGATCTGGTGGTAACCTGACATCTCCTTTCATTCATTTCACATTATCCTAAATTTATCTCTCTAGTTACTGACTCACTAACTAGTGAAAATAACACCTTCCTTATCTATTTTGATGTAAACTCTCAAAATGTTCAAAATTCTCAAATCTTCTGATAATTTGCTTCATTCCAATAAAAGAGGCTCCAATTGCTCTCCAGTCCGCACTTACCTCAGTGAAACTCTGTTGGTCGGTACTCCATCTGTATGGATCCTCTCTTAATTGTTACGTGAAGCTTTATCTCCTGAAAGATGGGAAAGGAGATTGAAGAAATTAGAGTTGGGTGACAGTTATTTTCAGGATATATTTTGGGTTTGACAGCATGCTGTGCATAATGGAAACTCCTTGCTTTTAATATCCATTCATTATTAGTTCTGGACTCATCCACAAAAAGATACATCCTTTTCAAGAGTTCTGGCGGTTGAGACAACTCGCCATTGATTGCTGGCTGGATCTTCTGGTACCACCCATGTCTCTGCCATTTTCCATGTCTCGTCTGTCCTGCTGCAGAGGAATCCACTACAGGGAGTCACCTTTGGCAGGACTGGTAGATCCTGTCAGCAGAAAGGGCTAGAAAATCCTATCTAATGTATCAATATTGTCATGGAATTTCTTTATTTGATGCTTTTCCTTAGACTGAAGAATCTTTCCCTCATTAGCCCCCACAACTGATACAAGGAAGGAAAAGTATTTGCAATGCTGCCACTGAGCTGGTTGGATGCTAGTATTATTTGGAGGAGTTTAATTTGTTTATAAATATAGCCACTTTTCTAATAAAACCCAAAAAGCTGCTTCTCTTTAAGAGAGAGGCAACTTTTTAAGAGGCACCCATTCCATGGTCACTTCTGGCAATTCAAAGCTCCATCCAGATAGGAAAACTGCAGGCAGAGATTTGTAAATTATGAATATTACTTGACCATTTGAAATCTGGTGAGATTGAGTTGTCATTCGAACAAAGAAAATACCCTAATACTGTACTTTTCATTTGATAGTTGGGGTCATCTAAAGGATTAGGAAGCTTTATGATGCATATTAAAGCTTTTCTTTGCTTAAGAACATAGATCTCTAACAGAAAGTAAAACATATCAAGTATTTTTGTGTGACTGAAATTATGTTACTTGGAGTCTGCCATTGTTAAGAGATGATTCACTGTCTCTCAAATTTCATGTCTACCTCTTAGTTTGTACACTGATTCACATCTGCACAATATAAATGTAGCAAGAAGAAATGAAATGTTGAATAATAGCATAAAATCTCTAAAGGTGGATGATGAATGGTTATACATTAGAATTCATTCACAATTCTGATAATGTATGAATGCAACTGGTTCCAGAATCTTCTAATTAATCTTTTGGAAGTTTAAAATGAGCAGAAGTACAAAGTAAAGCAGCCATGTTCAAGCATGGATAACAATCTACTTAATAATGGTCATGTGCAATTGGAAAAATAGGCCCAATCCCATTAAACATTAATTAGCGGCAAGATAAATGCTAGCAATAAAAAAGACTTTCCAATGTCCATTAGTGGTACAAGTGTAATGCCACCAGATTCATTTGTACCACCATTGGGAAGAGCACCAAGGAACTATACTAAAGTTCACAGAAAATGACAATAGGAATAACTTGATGCGCTTGGTACATTATTCCCTGACTCATACAAACATACAAAGTGGGAGTAGAAATAGGCCATTTGACCCCTCGATCCTGCTCCATCATTCAACAAGATCATGGCTGATCTGTTTGTGTTTTGAGTTCTAGATTCCCACCTACCACCTTCCTCTGCCTCAATTAACTTTAATTCCCTTGCTTAACAATAATCGATTAATCTCCACCTTAAAAATATTTAGTGACCCTGCTTCCACTATCTTCTGAGGCAGAGAGTTCCAAAGTTGCACAACCCTCAGAGAAAAGAAATTCTCATCTCTGTCCTATGAGAGCGACACATGTTTTTAAGACAGTGCCCCTTAGTTCTGGACACATCCACTAAAAGATACATCCTTTTCAAGAGCCCCGACGTTTGAGGCAGCTCGCCATTGATTACTGGCTGGATCTTCTGGTCCCACCCATGCCTCTGCCATTTTGCATGGCTTGCCTGTCCTGCTGCAGAGGAATCCACCACAATGGGTCGCCTTTGGCGGGACTGGAAGATCCTGCAGCAGAAAGGGCTGGAAAATCCCACCCAATGTATCAATATTGTCCTGGAATTTCTTTATTCGTTTCTAAGGTGCTGTTGACCTATTCACTTTCTGCAAAGGTATTTCATCGACTTTAAAGCAATTTCTATTCAACGTTCTCTTGTGACCTAGAAACTTTAAGCAAACGCAAAGTTAACAGAATTTTTTTTAGATGCTCAAGCTAGAATTCTGGCCCATTTTCTGAGAATGGATGGCATACATTCTAAGCAGGGGGCCTAATTTTAGTGATCTGGGTATAGTTTCTGGCACTTGTTACACACCCAAAAGCAGCTGGACTGTTTTACACATCTGGTCCTCCAAGTTCCACAGGAATTTGTTTTTTAAATGAAAAATCTTAGATTTTTGGTGTGGTTTCTAAGATGCAGACACAACTAAAGAATCCTGAGTGCAGTAAATGCTACTCTGCTCATCACTGACCAATTTACAACAAAAGTCCTGAAATAGGTAACATGTAAGAGGTCTAATATTTGTTTCAGGCAAGTGCTGGCAGCACTTATTCCAATGTTGACACTTGTTACCCTAATGGTGATAGGGTACAAGATGTCACTACCAAAATTTGTCCTCTTGTGCTTCTTTGAAGTGCATAAAATAAGTACAACAAGGACTAGCTTATACTCCTCAGACTGTTCTCACACCCAAGCTATTTGATATATAACAACTGAAAATGTTGAATCAACTCAGCAAATCTGGCAACATCCGTGGAGAGAGAAACAGAGTTTGCATTGTGAGTCCAGGTTTTCAGTTGTGGTTTCACTGAGCCCTGACCCTTGTTCTCCTATTAATGCAGGGACTCAATAAGGTTCCTTAGGAAGCACCTTCCAAACCCATGATCATTATCATCTAGAAGAATAAGAGCAGCAGATACCTGGGAACACCACCACAAGGAAGTTTCCCCCAAGTCACTCATCATCCTGACTTGGAAATACATCATTGCTCCTTCACTGTGGTTGAGCCAAAATCCTGGAATTCCTTCAGAACAGAACTGTGGGCTTTGCACCTACACTTTGGACTGCAGAGGTTGAAGAAGGCAGCTCACCACCACTTTCTGAAGGACAATTAGAAATGGGCAATAAATGCTGTAACCAGCAAGGCTCACATCCTGTAAATGATTTTTTTAAAATTGCAATACCACCTTTATGCCAGTATTATTACTTTTTCAGTCCTTAATACCGCTGTTAACACCAACTTGGTCATATATCCATGACATTTTTGTAAACCTCTCCTTAGCTCCAACTTATTCCTGTCCTTCTATTCTGCCTCATCTCCTACACCCCTCCCTCCAACTAAATAATTCATTATATTTCTATCCCTTTTAAGTTCCAGGAAAGAGTCAGATGGATTTGAAATGTAAACTGTTTTTTCTCAGCTACTGAGTTTTATTGGTTTTTATTTCACATTTCCATCATCTGCAGTATTTTGCTTTTATTTGATATATAATGCAGGTGTCAAAACAAAAATATGCCGACCAGAATGGCCTAACATGTTCCATTCACATTCTACTAGCTGGCTGATAAATATTAAATAACAACATTATTATATGACTAGTGGGAAAAGTCAATTTTCGTCAAATGATTCTTGGTTACTTAAAAAATAGATTATTAACTAATTTGAATAGGTCAGTTTGGATGTTCAAATTTTTATTCACTCATTTGTTTCTGTAATTTGTTACCAAGCTGGATTCTATTGGTGTCCATTTTTTGTTTATTGATTAAGTTAAAAGAATGCACAGAAATTTAAGTGGGCGACCATTTAAATTATGTGGTTTCATGAACAGGTTAGAGATTGTTAATGTGTGGCAAGTATCTTACCGCCTGACTTTCCAAAATCTGTCCACCAGCTACAGAGCACAAATCAGGTGTATGGTGAAACACTGTCCATTTGCCTGGATCAGTACAGCTCCAAAAACACTCAAGAAGCTCAACACCACCCACGACAAAACAACACCTGCCATAACCTTAAAAATTCTCTCACACTGCACTGTATTCCAACGTTTAGAAGATGTGTTGCATCAACTTGCCAAGGCTTCTTTAACAGTATCTCTCAAATCCATTAATTTTATCACCTCAAAGGACAATGGAAGCAGAGACATGGAAATACCACTCCCCGCAAGTTCCTGTCCCAGTTATACTTAATTCCGATTTGGAAATATACCACCATTCCTTCATCACGCTAGTCAAAATCCTATAGCTCCTGATTAAACAGAGTGATAGGAGTGTCTGCAACACAGACTCTTGCAATTCAAGGAGGAGGATACTACCACTTTCTCAAAGGCAATTGGCATGGGCCATCATGTACACCTCCCTCCTCCCTCCCCCAGAGTCCAAGGTGCTGGGTCAGGATGCCATTGCCACAGTGTCAATGCCAGGGTGTCAGGGGAATTGCAAGGTTAGCACTGCCAAGCGATGGGGCCTGATGGAGGCGGGGGCTGAGGGAGGCATGGCCTAGGGAAACCCCATATCAGAGTGTCTCTTTTATTGGAGGTGGGTTAAGGCCTATGGTTGGGGGGTTTGGGCGGGCCACCCTCATGGTGTGGGACTGGGGTCATCATGTCTATTGTTTGTGGGAGGGGGGTGGGGTAGTGGTGCAGGGTAGGTATGTCTTTGTAGTTGTCATTGGATACCATTTAAAAATGGTGTCCCAATCTCTGTAAAATCAGGCTGGCCAGCGTGTTTTGCGGCGTGCATAAATTTAAGTGATTAAAATGGGTGAATCCCACATGACAGGCACTGCTGACGCAACGGGAAACACTGGTGAAAACACTGAGAGTGCAGACGGGAGAATTATGCCCAGAATGTGGATGAAGTCAGGCCTGTGGCACCAGTTTGCTTTCAGCCCCAGAGAACACCCTACAGCAGTCAAGTATTATGTGTAAAGGTATTGGATTTTTATGGATTAGAAAATCTATAAGGATTGTTGCCATCAAAAGTGGGTTTAGCTCTGAGTTTACTTAAACTAGAATCTTTGTTTTGAAAGTACTGTTAACTGTGTAAAGGTGTTCTTGTAATTTAGTGTATTTTGCTTTCTTTTTATTTTAATAAGTGTTTTATTTTAATATAAAATCATCAAATATTTTTCTGAGAAAATTGTTCTACCTTGACTTCAGCAATGTTCCTCACAATGTACACATTAGAAAAATGTTTCAAATTTCCCTGTAGGAGTTGGATACCGTGGCATTTACCATCTGCCAAGCCACAACACTGTCATTAGTTTTGCTCACCTATCACTGGGTGGTCTTAATCAATTAAGTGTGAGTAAGAGAGCCAATGCAGAAAGTCTGAAAAGCCACTACATCCCTGCAAACGTCATGAGAGATTTGTTATCTGAGCGAAAAAATTTCTAATCCGATTCCAGATCTGCCGCACATTCTTGAATTCACCTTTCATGCTTTTAAACAGTAGGGGTTTTAAGTATCGAAATGTCATATTATTGTCTCCAACTCTAACTGTGACATTGATAACCACCTCCTGCTAATCTGTACAGAAAGTGGCATGGGGTTTCCACAATAAATTAACTTGATCATAAATGCTTATCATCTTGCATGTTTCCTTTTGCTCTCTCTTATGAGATTTGTTTTGATCAATGCAGTTAATAATTGCTGTGACTTTTGATTTGCAGATCTGATATTATTACTGCTTCAGATATGCTGGTACTTTTGATCTTTTCATGTGTTTCTCTGGGGGCCCATAGGGTTGTTTTTAAACATCAGCATTATTGTTACTTGTTCCTGATTCAAACTCTTGATAATCACAGTCAACTGCCTGAGATTCTGTCAATTTTGAAATAGCTTGTGCCTTTGCAAATAAAAGTAAGACATTTGCATTCAACAGGTTGAGATTTTCTGAAGCTATGATCTGGGCACCTTGAGAGGATTCTTGAGATCAGTAAGCCAGATGATAGATGCTTCTGTCAGTTATACACAGATAGCTAGTTGCTGAAATGCTGACTTCAAAGCTGCTTCATGAGGGAAGGATTTCTGTATAATATTCGATACTTTCAACAGTCTCAAAACTATATACCACCTCTGGCAGGAATTGTGCTTCATTCAAAGGCAGGACAAGGGCTGGATTTTCCCTTCATTATGCTGATCCACATTGGGTGGCTCAGACTAGAAATGTGGAGCTGCACTTTCAAACGCACCAGACTCTATCCAACAGACACTACTTTCCCTAAAATGGGCACTGTGCCCAGTCATGATCAGAGACTCAGGTAGAGCAAAGTCAGGGTCACCATTATAAAAGGCTGCTGATATTCCTTTGCTATTTCCCCATTGCTATTTCTTTCGAGGTGGATCTGTTTCAGAATCTTGGGGAAACCTGAACAGCTTCATTAAGTTGTGAACACAGTGGCTTGGATTTTTACTGCCTTGGGTTGACTCAGAAGTCCCTTAGAAGTGTTGGACATCCCCTGAGTCTGGGATTGCTAACCCAACTCCCAGGCTCTTAGATTTTCAGGAGTGCCTTTAAATGACTGTGAGGATGGATATAATTTTTAAAACAATTTTTGGACAATAAGCAGTAATTTCTTGGCTCCCAGTGTCAGATTTGGGGGGTACTGGCAATCCCTCTCAGAAGTTTCCATGTAAGAGTTTGCCCAACATTTGACCAGAAGCACTAACATCCCCTGGACAATTTTTGGGAACTATCAACCAAAGCTATTTAGATCATTATCTTAGGATAGCTCTGCCAGTGATGTGTTAATAGTTACTCTGAATAAGATAAAAGAAATAAAAGAGCTTCTAACTTCAGTATAACTATTTTGAACACCCACACTGATCCCGCACAGAACAACCACCAAGCCCCTGGCCAGACTAGGAGGCCTCACATGTGCCCCCCACCAACTGAGCACTCAACCCCTATGGTTTTCCCTATCAGCAAAGGATTCCCTACCCACTCCCCCAGCGACCCAAACCCGCCACTGACCTGACCCATATGATGTCTGACTTCCCCTCAGCCCCCGATGTCCAACTCCCTCCACCACCCTCCCCACTGCCTGACCTCTTCCCCACCTGCCCCCTCAACCCCAGCCCTATCCAATGTCTCCTTTCATTACCAACACAATCCTCCCAATTAGCTAAATCCCAATCACGGACCTTCTTCCTGGTCTTTGAATTTCTCTGTGTCCTGTAAACCAACCAAATTCCCAGTGGTCAGTGCTGTAAAAAAAGATGTCTATGCATTTGCGTGAATGCTCATATGTACGTATGTCTGTGTGCAGATGGCATGCTGAATTGGGTATGGCTGCTTGTAGGGAACACATCCTGGAAACATCCTGTGCTGAGAGAAGGTGTGAAGTGTGAAGTAGCCATCCAGGCAATTTTTAGCAGCCAGAAAGCAGTCTTGTGTCTGAAGTTTCTTGGATCTCCACAGCAGAATGGAACCGGTTGAGAGCTCATGTGGTGTATCTTTACTTCAGTGGCAGCAGTTTTACCTTGGGCAACATTGCTAGATTGTTATGGCTAAATATTACTTGATTCCGTGTCTAGCCATTATGCCAGCTATTAGACCGACTGAATAAAGAAAGCAGTGTGCTATCCTGTTCAACTTTTGTCTTTTTATCCAGACGTGAAGCAATCGTGTATCAAAGGAATCTCTTTCCCAGAGTTCCTAATTTTGTGATTTATCTAGGCCTTGGATAAGTCCAGTTGATTTGGAAAACTGGATTCTGACCCATGGTTAAAATTCTGAAACTGTAGATGCATTTAGTTCTGAAAATCCAAGTTGGCTCAGTTGTAAGCTTCTGCAGAAAGAGTTTTCCTGCATTTGCCAGCTTTGGGCACCTGCAGGAATGGCATTAATGATCTTGGCATTTAAATTTCTTTGACAGTAGCTGCCTGGATCAACTGATTAGTCTCCCCTGCTGTAGCCCAATGTTCTTAGGCTTTTTCCTCAGAGCTTTTCTTGAGTGATTTCCTTCTGCACTTTGACTTCCTGACCTTTTCTTCAGGTCAGAATGCTTCTTTGATTTTTTGTTAATTTTCCTGGTTTATAATTTTATTTTGAAACCTCTGCAAGGTTTTGAATAATTCCTGTCACTGCCACTATGTTGTAAGGTATTGGGCATTGTTGGTAGGCCTTATTAAGACATTTGTAGACCTATGGAATGAACACAAAGTATTTTTTAACTACTGGAAAATATATACAAAGATTCAATCTAGGAGCTGTCTCCATGCTTGCTTTTACACTGCACAACTCTGTCTATCACGAAATTGACACCCAACTGTGGGTCATGTGTTCTCTTACATCACTGTGCATAATACTATACTCAATTTCATGTTAGTCTATTACGTGCCAGACGCTTATGCAATAAAGCTCTGCCCATCCTCCTAGCTCTTCAGGCCCCTCATGCCTGCATGCCAAGCTTTGCGCTTCCACCCACCCCTTATCCTCTCATGCCCTATGCTAAGGTCAGCTTTTCCACTCAGGCCCATCATGCCCCCAGTTCAAGCTCTGGCACTTGTGTGCCCATTGACCCGTTGTATACTTTCTAGAACCACTGAACAACATAGTGTCTAGTGGGATGTGTAAAAACAATATTTTGAAAAGGTGTAACCCATTGATAACGTCCTCTTATGAAAAGATGTTTGGACCAAATGTAAAATATCATTAATGATCCAGGCCCTTTAAAGTTTTAAACACTGTGAACTCTTGAAACCACTTGATCCATATCAATAAACATTGTTAAGTTGACCGCAAAGATCAGAACCTAAACTCTCAAAATACAATAGTGCCTCTGTGAAACAGGTATTCTCATATTGTAATAGATATTCAGTCTCTCAACCAAGCCTCATTATGTACACTTGGCTGAGAGCTTTGAGAGCTGTTAAAATGTGAAAATAAAAGGGGTTGGATTGCTGTTGTCACTTGCACAGCTGTGGTGTGAGCTGCTGCATGTTGATTTGTGCAGGAAAGTGCAGGGAAGAGGTGCAAAAGGCTAGGGCATGCTCACAGGTAGGGTCTTCAAAGGTAGAATGTATAGAGTTTGAGCATACCTATAACTCAGTATAATCATGAATATAACTGTGGACCTTGTAATGGGTTGTGAGTTCATCACAGGAGGATTCTCAATGGACCAACTTTCCGAGGGGAATAATATTTAAGGCATCCATTACATGAGCGCTGACAGTTCCTTTCACTCAAAGTGTAATCTCCTGGAGGGGTCATATTTCAGGGTCATTGCTTCTGAGGCCAATGTTGAACTTGGAACAGAAAGCACCTGCATCCATGTCCCACGTCTTCTGCATCCACACATGCACTTGCACTCTCATAGGTTGCAGCGGTCCATCCCATCCTACTATTCTTAAAAACCAAATGGGCTTACATTCAGAAGTCAGGAGTGTGACATTGGGAAATAGCCCAACTTATAGGGTAAAATCTAACCTGTGAACATTTTGGATTCTGAGCAATAAAGCCATTTGGTGAGATAGAACATAGAACATTACAGCGCAGTACAGGCCCTTCGGTCCTTGATGGTGCGCCGACCTGTGAAAACCAATCTAAAGCCCATCTAACCTATCCTATGCCAATATCATCCAAAAAGTCTCACTCCACACTTTCAGTGTGCTCAGTATTGCCCTCCCAAACCCTCTGTACCTTGCCAATTTATTGTAAGGAACAAAAGGAGCTGGTTATTGCACATATTAATGAAGACAATACTTTCAACATAATTCCTAGAAACCACTGACTAAAAAACTGCAAATATACAGTGCGAAAGGAATAACCATATGGAGTCTTTTTGATTAAGTTATCTATTTGTGGATGTGTATCAGATGTGTACGTAACTTACATCAAAACTACTAGCCTTGGTCGGCCAGACTTGCATTTAACCTGGACCTATGAGAAATATTTGGTAGTAGTCTATATTTGGACTTAATCCAAATGAAAAACTGAAAGCAAGACAATGGCTCAGGTTTTCTAATCTCCATTTCAAGTTGTAGATTTCAGACAGTTCCAATATACTTACCTGGCTGGCCAGCCAGGAAATTTTAGACAGAAAAATCTTAATCTAATTCCTGGGTAACTACAGAATTGACCCCAAATCACTTACCTGCCCCCCTGAATGTGACTCTGTAAGATCACCTCTCAGCCTTCTACACTCCAGAGAAAAACGTCCCAGTCTATCCAGCCTCTCCTTATAACTCAAACCATCAAGTCCTGGTAGCATTCTAATAAATCTTTTCTGCACTCTTTCTAGTTTAATAATATCCTTTCTATAATAGGGTGACCAGAATTGCACACAATATTCCAAGTGTGGCCTTACCAATGTCTTGTACAACTGCAACAAGACATTCCAACTCCTGTATTCAATGTTCTGACCAATGAAACCAAACATGCTGAACGCCTTCTTTATCACTCTGTCCATCTGTGACTTCACGGAGCTATGAACATATACCCTTAGATCTTTGTTCTGTAACCCTCCCCACGCTGTCACATTAACTGAGTAAGTCCTGCCCTGGTTCAATCTACCAAAATGCATCACCTCGCATTTGTCTAAATTAAACTCCATCTGCCATACATCAGCCCATTGGCCCAGTTGATCAAGATCCTGTTGCAATAGGAGATAACTTTCTTCACTGTCCATTATGCCACCAATCTTGATCTACATCTTAACTCCAATTAACAGTTTTGGCTTCATATCTGTTAATACCCTTGGCTAGCAAAAATTAATTCAGAGATTTAAAATTGTTAATTGAATTAGCATTAACAGTTTTTTGTGGAAGAGAGTTCTGTATTTCAACTACCCATTGCATGAAGAACTGCTTCCTACCTTCTCTCCTGATTGACCTGCCTCTCATTTGTTTGATTTAATTTATTATTGTCACATGTATTAACATACAGTGAAAAGTATTGGTTCTTGAGTGCCATGCAGTCAAACCATACCGGACGTAAAGAAGGAAAGGAGAAGGTGCAGAATGTAGTGTTACAGTCATAGCAAGGGTATAGAGAAAGATCAACTTAATACAAGGTAGGTCCATTCAAAGTCTTGTGGCAACAGGGAAGAAGCTGTTCTTGAATTGGCTAGTTCATGTACTCAGACTTTTGAATCTCTTTCCCGATGGAAGGTGGAAGAGACCGGGACCCCTGTTTTTTTGAGGCAGCGGAAACTGTAGAGGTCAATGGATGGGAGGTTGGTTTGCGTGATGGACTGAGCTTTGTTCACAAAGCTTTGTAGTTTCTTACAGTCTTGAACAGAGCAGAAGCCATACCAAGCTGTAATACAACCAGAAAGAATGCTATCTATGGTGCTTCTGTAAAAGTTGGTGAGAGTCATAGCTGACATGCCAAATTTCTTTAGTCTTCTGAGAAAGTGGAGGCGTTGGTGCGCTTTCTTAACTATAGCATTGGGATGGAGGGACCAGGACAGGTTGTTGGTGATCTGCACAGCTAGAAACTTGAAGGTCTCGACCATTTCCATTTCGTATCTGTTGATGTGGACAAGGGCTTGCTTTCGATGGCTATCTCTTTCATTTTGCTGACATTGAGGGAGAGATTATTGTCGTCACATCAGTTCACCAGGTTCTCTATCTCTTTCCTGTATTCAATCGCATTATCATTTGAGGTACAACCCACCACGGTGATGTCATCAGCAAACTTGAAAATTTAAAGTCTAGTTTATTTATTAATCACAAATAAGGCTTACATTAACACTGCAATGAAATTACTGTGAAATTCCCCTCATTGCCACACTATGGCATCTGTTTGAGTCAATGCATTTAACCAACACATCTTTTAGACTGTCGGAAGAAACAGGAGCACCCAGAGGAAACCCACGCAGACATGGGGAGAACATGCAAACTCCACACAGACAGTGACCCAAGTCAGGAATCAAACCCGGGTCCCTGGCACTGTTGCTACCCACTGTGCCACTACACCACCCCAAAATTGAGTTGGAGGGGAATTTGATCACACAGTCATAGGTGTATAATGAGTACAGTACAGTACAGTACTTAAAGGTCAGGTCCCCTTGTCCTAAACTCAGAACCATTAGCAGAAAAGTTCCTATCTACTTTATCAATTCCTTTCAAAATCCTAAAAGCTTCAACCAAATCACTTCTTAACCCTCTATTTTCCCTTGGCCTTTTTGATTATTTTTCTCTTGACTGCTACATATTAGTGATTTGCGTACATGGATCCCTAAATCTCTTTGAACTCTCATTGTATTTATAGGTGGGTTTTTCCAGTCCCCCTGCAGTGTGTTTTCTGGTGAGGGTACAGCTCACCATTGGCCCTCAGCGGGATCTCTGGTCCTGCTGATATCTACAGCGTTTTGCGTGGCTCATCCATTTTATGGCAGGAACTTGCTGTGGCAGCCACCTTTGGCAGGACCAGAAAATACCACCCTGTTCTTTCACCATAAAAAAACCCCAGGATTATCTTTTTTCGGTCCGAGTGGATGCCCTCACACTTACTGGCATTGAAATAGAGCTATCGTCAGTTTTACCTATTCACTAATGATGTTAACGTCATATTATTAACGATGGGATCTGGATTTTATTCAAGCAAGACTAATGCCATAGAGTACGCAACAATTTATTATATTAGAGGTAATTTTCTGGTTCACCTTCTGCCAATAAAGAGCCTTATCTTTCAGAATTATATATCAGAAGCTCTGGCATGCATTGAGCTCAATATTATGACCAATTGGTTAGAAAACCATGCAAGTTATATGCACCCTTGGAAAGCATGGCTTTTTATTTGCAGCACAAAAACAGAAAATTACTCCAAGCAAATCATACCTTCCACTCCACCCTACTCCCATCCCCCTTTAAACCTCTCTCCTGGCTTCTAAAACCCAGTTTCCTACACGCCTCGAACCATTCCCAGAATGGAGTCTTCCAGCCAGGCCTGTCAAAAATCCCAGACTTGAAATCTGGGCTTCGTAACTCTTCTTCCTTGGGGACATGCTCAACGCTTGAGCTGCTGGGACTGCAGACATGCTGGCCAATCTGATTGAGGAGGACTGGTTCAGGGTGGGACTTCCTCCCAGATGAGAGCAAACATACCATTCTGAAGCAATAAAGGCTGCTCTCCATATGATACACCAGAGCAGCCAGATGGGTATTCTGACAACTGACTTTTTATTTGGACCGCTGTAAAAGTCCAGCTCTAGATCACCGAAAATGGTATTAGGACTAGTGACTAAAGGTTTGGGCAAAGAGGTAGGATTTAAGGAGTATATTAACAGAGGAATGAGAGGCAATGGGTGGAAAGGTTTAGCATAAATACTGAGCTATCGATCCAGTGAGGTAAAGTCACCATAGTCCCAGATGACCATAGGCTGCTCCCCGCTTTGAGGGGAAAAAGCTGACTGGTGGTCATTGAACCTGGGGATCGCCACACCTCAGACAAGGGGCAAAGTTGGGACGTTGGTCCCTCATGGATAACCTCAGCCGATATGGCTGTTCCAATGTGGTCACGTCAGAAATATTAATCCACTGCTCCTTTTTTCAAAAGGATATGTTCTGCATTTCCAACCTTTTTGCTTTTACATTGCCCTATCACTGTAGATATGCTCTGTGCCAACATTCTTACAAAAAGAAAGGTTGGACTGAGAATTTCTTTTTATGAAGTTGGAACTGTATTAGTGTGCAGTTCTCCAAAGACTTGACAACAAGAGTATTAGAAGGTCACCTGTGTAAACACAGTGTATAATTTAAATTCAGATTTTCATTACATTTTTGTTGCTCCAGGTCAGATCTTTTTCATTACCTAGAAACTGGGACACCATCCACTGCAGCATAAATAAGTTCACTCGGTAGTCACACTAGAACTGTTTTTTTCAAAAGAAAGACTTTGAAAACAAAGTGTATTTTTAAAAAAATAAATAAATATTAACTCTCAATACTTGTTGCAGTTTTTTTCTGAAATAATATGTAAAAGATCATTTCAAATATTTTCCAATTTTTGTAATGGTGTATTTGGTTTGATTTCTACAAATGAAATTGTTGTTCGTCCATCGTTGTCGATGAGGACCTCGACACCATTAGTCATTTTGAGGCTGGTTGCGGTGTGTCCGAAGATGACTGATCAGGCCAATTCGGGCACGGAATGTCCTGGCACATATTGGACAGACTTGTGCAGTCACTGTAGTTGTTGCGCTGGTGGCTCTGGACTTGCGCAGCTCACGTTTAAGTTGTGCTTCAGCAATGCGCCTTGCTTTGTAAGCTTGACAGCCCTTGTGAATGAGGCAGTGCCAGGTAGGGTGGTTTTGTGCCAGCGTTTCCCAGATGGTCGTGTCTATGTCAAGCGACTTCAGGGAGGCCTTGAATATATCTCTGTAATGTTTCTTCTGCCCTCCATACGAGCGTCTTCCAGCAGAGAGTTTCCCAAAAAAAGATCTGCTTGGGTATGTGCTTGTCTGGTATATGGATGACATGACCTGCTCACCGGGTCTGCGCTCTTATCAGCAGCGTGTGGACTGATGGTAGATTTGCTCTAGAGAGAACTTCAGTGTCTGGTACTTTGTCTTGCCATCGGATGTGTAATATTCTGCAAAGACAAGTCATGTGGAAATGATTGAGCAGTCTTGCATGCCTTCGATACACAGTCCACGTTTCACAGGCATATAGAAGGGTAGTGAGTACCACGGCGCTGTAAACCTTCAGTTTTGTTGCTGGGCTGATTCCTCGACGTTCCCACGCAGTGGAGCGCAGTCTACCGAAAGCAGAACTTGCCTTTATTATTCTGCAGTTAACTTCTGTATCAATAGTCACTGCTTGGGGGAGGGTGCTGCCAAGATAAGTGAACTGGTCCACTGCCTGTAGTTTCTGCCCTTTGATTGTGATTTCGGGTTCTGTGTACGGTGCATGAAGAGCAGGCTGGTGCATGACTTCAGTATTTTTAACGTTGATGGTGAGTCCAAAGTTGTCACAAGCCATGGAAAATTTGTCCATACTGACTTGCATCTCTGACTGAGCCAGCGTACAGGGCGCAGTCATCGGCAAAGCGGAAATCACTCAGAACAGTTTCCTTCACTTTGGTAATAGCTTGAAGTCTCCTCTGGTTGAAGAGCTTCCCATCCACTCTGTACTTGAGACTGATTCCAGCAACACTGTCCTGGAAGGCATCATTCAGCATGGCAGTAACATCATGCTGAACAGTGTGGGTGAGAGCACACAGTCCTGTTTGACACCATTGGTTACTGGGAATGCCTCAGAGAATTCTCCACCATCCAGTACTCTCGCTATCATGCCATCATGTAACTGGCATACCATCTGAATGAATTTGGGGAGACAGCCGAACTTCAACATGATCTTCTACAGGCCTTGTTGGCTTACAGTGTTGAAGGCTTTCGCGAGGGCAACAAAGGTTGTGTAGAGCTCGCGATTCTGCTCCTGACACTTCTGCCGAAGTTGGCATGCAGCAAAAATCATGTCCATAGTCCCGCAACCTTTGCAGAAACCACACTATGATTCTGGTAGCAGGCCCAGCTCCAGATGAGTGACCAGACAACTCAGCAGGACTTTTGCAAGGGTTTTTCCTGTGATGGAGAGCAACGAGATTCCTCAGTAGTTGTCGCATACTTGCCGATTGCCCTTCCTCTTGTAGAGGTGTACAATGGAAACACCTTTAAGTTCTCGAGGAGCTTAAGATCCTTGCTTCCAAAAGGACTGGAACAACTCGGTGAGCTTCTCGATAAGTACAGGACCAGCAGCTTTGTAGATCTCTGTGGGTATGGCATCTGCCCCTGGGGTTTTGCCACTGGATAGTTGGCTGACAGCTTTTGTGACTTTGGCTACTACTGGTGGATCATCCATGGTGCTGTTATTGTCGGCCTGGGGAATCCTGTCTATTGCCTCATCGTTAGTAGATGATGGTCGGTTGAAGATGGCTTCAGAGTGTTCAGCCCATCTCTGCAGGATCTGAGCCCTCTCTGTAATGAGAGTTGTACCATCTGTACTCAGGAGGGGGGAGCTCCTGAGAGATTGAGGTCCGTAGAGAGTGTTGAGGGCTTCATAGAATTGTTTCAAGTCATTTCTGTCAGCGTATCCCTGTATTTCATCTGTCTAGGTGCTCAGCCAGGCATCCTGCATTTTACGCAGTTTATTCTGGATTGTCCTGCGAGCACTGGTAAAAGCATTTTTCTTGGCAGCTGAAGATGGGTGGTTCTGACAGGCCTGATGAAGACGGTGCTTTTCAACAAGTAGAACCTGCATCTTGTCATCATTCTTATCGAACCAGTCATGCTGCTTGCGGTTAGAGGGCCCGAGCAACTTCAGTGCAGATGTATGGACAGCATCCCTGAAGCATTCCCAGTCGTCCTCAGCGCTGCCTGCGAGGCTTAAGTCAGCAAGCGTGATTTCTAAGTCTTCAGCCAGTGCTGAAGCTGTGCTCGGATTCTTTAGCTTGGTCGCATTGATTTTTTTCACAACCTTTCTTCCTTGTGTTCGCCTCTTGTGTCTGATGTGGAGCCTCATTTTGGAGACAATGAGCCTGTGATCTGTCCAGCAGTCAGCACCACACATGGTCTTGGTCACTCTGACATCCTGCCTGTCTTTTCTCCTGACAACGACATAGTCGATAAGATGCCGATGCTTAGAGCAGGGGTGCATCCAGGATGTCTTGTTACGGGTAGGCAGACGGAAGGATGTTTTGGTGATGAGGAGGTTGTGTGCTGCACAGGTCTTCATTAAGAGTCGGCCGTTAGTGTTACACTTGCTGATTCCATGCCTCCCAATGACTCCCTGCCAGATTACAGAGTCACACCCTACTCTTGCATTGAAATCGCCAAGCAAGATCAGCTTGTTGGTATTGCTCACTGCTGATAGTAGGGCGTCTAGTTCTTCGTAGAACTTGTCTCTCACCTCATCCAGGTTGTTCATCGTGGGGGCATAGGTGTTGATCAGGGTGGCTTGACTTCTGTTCTGTAGCGGAAGCTGTAATGTCATAAGCTGGTCATTCACACCCTTGGGTAGACTAGCAAGTTTCCGAACAAGGTGGCTCCTGACAGCGAATCCAACTCCAGCATCATGAAACTCATCACTGCCACAACCACTCCAGAAAAAAGTATATTCACCTCCAGTTTCAGTCAACTGACCTACGTTAGCAAGACAAGTTTCGCTCAGGGCTGCAATGTCAGTGTTGTATCTTACAAGCTCTCTGGCAATTAAATTGTTCTTCTCCCTGGTCTATCTGCTGTTGGGTTATCCAGAAGCGTGTGCACATTCCAAGTGCCAATGGTGAGCGGTGTCATCTTGTGTTTTATTTTATTTGTTCAACTGCAAGATGGGATCCCCGCCAGTCGCGGTAAACTGGCCAGGCAATGTTTAGAGCACCTTTTCTAGTCCCTTCCTCATTATGTAGAGGTGAACAGTGCATTCCTGAAGAGGACTGCTCAGTTGCCCAGGTGGACGCAGAGTTTCACTGCTGCTTTGGTCAGCAGAAAATGACCATTAGACCTGAGCCACCTGTGTGCAGTTCTGTGACTACAGCTCGCAGTGTATCCGCACTGAGCGGCTTTGTCGCTGGCCCATCGCCACAGGATTTCAAGGGTTGAACAGGACGATGATGATGATAATGATGATGGTGTTGAGACTAGCGCTTGATTTGGATTAAAGTGAGGGAGAGTTGCGCAGTGTCAGCCTCACTCTCTCCTCCCAATTCCCATCTGGATCCAATGGCAAGACAAGAGTCAAGACGCTGGAGATGGGACAGACGCAGTGGATGACCAGGACATCTCCTGTACCTTGTCCTGCTCTTCGCGTTCCACGACGCTTGCAGAGACTGCCTTCTTGACAGTTGGACCTGCCATTTGTCTCGTCCACTCAATCTGCTGGAGTCTGTCTTCACATGCTGGGATAGACATCTCCCTATCTCACCTGTCGGCTACCCTCACCTGGTTTAGCCAGCTTGTCAAACCTTTGGCCCGGGGTGTGGCAGTTGTTGCATGCAAACAGCTACAGGGAGCCACAGGTGAGAGCTGAGTGCCAGGTGGGGACAAAGGACAACCGCCTTGAAAAGGACATGACATGTTCCCCCACCAGAGGTACTACCCCTCCCTGACACCCCATACACCTTACACGCAGTGAGACACCGTTGTAGCCAAATGAATACTGCACACAAAATTTAAAATAATATTGACAGGTACTGGGACATGAACAGTGTCAACATATCTATAACTGCATCAACATATTTTGCAGTGTACTAGATCTGGCAGGCGTGGGTGGATAACATCCCAATATATACATATCTTGTTCTTCACCAAAACCTGCACTAAAATGTTGAGAGTATACACAAATATGAACAGGTCACAGAAAACTAAAGCATGAGGTTCCAATGCAGGGCAAAGTTATAGGATAGCATTTTAGTTGAATTGCTGTCACTTTTAAATTTAGCTTTTATGGGTTTAATCTGCAACTGTCAGTTGAGTTTTCAATCAAACACTAGCAACCACAATCAAACACATGCTACCACATGTCAACATATCATTCATATCCTTAAGTAAATCTATTCGGTATTATCCAGTTCATTTTTCCACGTTATTACAACTGGTTAGAATATGTTACTTAGAAATCCTCAATGCCTTTCTACTCAGTACCTCCTCATTGAGGATATTCTTGTCAGCTAGGTTGGTATTTTTTGTTTTCTTCTCTCATACCTGATCAGGATAGTATGGTTTGATAGTGGAGTTTCACCAAGGTTGATATTATCGTTCCATTTTTCTACCTCTTTTATCTGGGTGTTGCCCATTTTGCCATGTCCATGTCACAAATATGTAAGTTTGCCCTTTTGTCTGAGCCCACTATCACACCCAACTCATGCCCAAAGCAAAAAGCCTCAGGCATGAGGAAAATTGCTCTTTGGGCCTCGTTAGTGTACAATGCATTAACAGTCAGCATTGGCTGTTGTCTGTAACATGAAAGCATCAATGTTGGGTCCACTTTCATTGGCATTGATGTAAGGTTTAGAAGGAATTTAGAGTTACCTGCACAGAATTGCCAAGTTCCCCCTTCCTACATCAGCAGACTTGGTATAAAAATCTTAAGTTTTTTTTCAAACATAAGCCAATATCGATTGACAGTTGGTTTGTAAATCTCAATAGTGGATATTGCATCTCTTAGCAGATCACATGAAATTGCACTTAATCGATGTATAGTTGTCAAAGGAGAGTCAGAGTGTAATAGCCAAAGATCCATGATCTCCACGCACCCCTTTCTCGAATCAATTGTTTTCCTGCTTCCTTCCCAAATTAAGGTTGATTCACTTTCTTAGAAGGGAGAAAATGGGTGATGTGAGAGAAGTATAAAAAAGTAATATTCTTTTCTGTAGTTTAAGGTATTATTTGCCAAAATAGTGTTTGGTCAATGATGCTTATAGTGAGTTCTTACAGTAAAAAAAATCTTAAAATGTGAAATCTCATCCTCATCAGCTATTAATTGGAAATTTGATGTTTTTTAAGGTAATCTCTACAGAAATGGAAATGTAAGAACATAAGAACATAAGAAATAGGAGCAGGAGTAGGCCATCTAGCCCTTCGAGCCTGCCCCGCCATTCAATAAGATCATGGCTGATCTGTCGCTGCTCAGTTCCACTTTCCCACTTTCTCCCCATAACCCTTAATCCCCTCTCTTATCAAAAACCCATCAACCCGCGTCTTAAAAATATTTAGCGAGGCAGCCTCCACCACTTCAACGGGCAGAGAATTCCAGAGATTCACCACCCTTTGAGTGAAGAAGTTCCTCCTCAACTCCGTTCTAAACCGCCCCCCTTTTATCTTGAGGCTGTGCCCCCTAGTCCTACTGTCTTTTTTGAGCGGGAAGAGTCTCTCCACCTCTATCCTATCCATCCCATTCATCATCTTATACGTCTCAATGAGATCTCCCCTCATTCTTCTAAACTCTAACGAGTACAAGCCCAGTTTATTCAGCCTCTCCTCATAGCTCAACCCCCTCAACTCCGGTATCAGCCTAGTAAACCTCCTCTGCACTCCCTCCAAGGCCAAAATATCTTTGCGCAGGTGCGGCGCCCAAAACTGCACACAGTACTCCAGCTGCGGCCTCACCAATGCCCTATACAGCTGCAGCAAGACCTCCCTACTTTTATATTCAATCCCCCTCGCTATGAAGGCCAGCATCCCATTCGCCTTCCTGACCACCTGCTGCACCTGCAAGCTGGGTTTTTGCGACTCATGCACAAGGACCCAGAGGTCCCTCTGCACCGTCGCCTGCTGCAGTTTTTCGCCCCATAAGTAATAGTCCTTCCTACCATTCTTCCTACCAAAGTGGACCACCTCACACTTGCCAACATTAAATTCCATTTGCCATTTCCTGGCCCATTCGCCCAGCCTATCTAGATCCTTCTGCAGACTCTCCACACCCTCCGCACAATTTGCCGTTCCCCCAATCTTGGTGTCATCAGCAAATTTCGACACCCTACACTCGGTTCCCTCCTCCAGATCATTATAAGCAATGGTTTTGTCTTGAGCACAATTTTTAAAAAGACAAGATTGGCTTAAGTCTACTGGCAAGTCATGCCACTCATATTAAAATTGCAAGATGGCCATAAGAGGTTACAATTGGTGAGATGGCAAGGGCGGTGTTGCTGTGAGTGGTCCTGTCTCCTGTGCGCTCCTGCTCTTCCTGGCTCAGAGTGGATTTTCTTTCTGACACATGAAAAAAAATGACCGTACAAAGAGGTAATGACAGCGAGGGCCGCTGAAAATTCAGAGCGAGGCAGGCCGCATGATATCAATTTCGACTGTAAGTATTTTTCCTTTGACCCCTAATGACTTCTAGTTTACGATAAATAGACTTCAGATTCTCAACAGAAGTGATGCACTGCTGAAGTTTTACATCATTGGAAGGATAGAAAAATTAACTCGGTATGAGAGAAAGAGTTAGAATACAGATTAACAAGTTGGGGGTGAAGTAAATTTTCCTGCTGATAATTTCAATAAACAGGTCTACCCAAGTACGAAAGGTGATTTTTTTTTGCTTTGTCTTTACTTTAGCTTTCCCAGAGTTAAATGATCAATTATAAAGTTTTGAGCTCCACCCACTTTGAATTTATTGCACATATTTGTTACTGTCATTATTTTGAAAGGATGTGTGCAAAACAGAGGGATTATTTGGGGTACAATTGCAAGTGAAATTCTTGTTGCTAAGTACAATTATTACAACCTGAAGTCAGTAATTGCAAGGTCAGAAGTGTTGCCCGGATACAGGATGTATTTTGATTCAATTTTATTATGTACTGTGTTTCAGTTGCAATATTTTCAACTTGCAACTATCCAGTATTTGCAACCAATCACCCAAAAGCTTTTGAATTGATCTTAGGTTATGTTTTCTAAATAATTAAAATGCAAAGCGATTCAGATTGCTTGTATTCTTTTCCAGCTTTTCTCTCCCCTCTAACTATTGGTTACTTTGGAAACACATTTATTGTATTTGGCAACAGAACAGAAGGTTACAAGTGACAAGAAGATAAGCAATGCTGCATGGAGAATTATATTTCTATTCAAGAGGACAGTGGAAACAGGAAAACAAATTAATCTGGAAGCAACCTAGAACTGCTCAATAAAATAGATTGGATTAAGAGTGTGTCACGGATAGAATGTATTTTCTCACTTACTGTCAGTACATGACCCCGGATCTTCTGTCCTCTGGGGCGTTGTATCCGAGAGTTACCGCAGAAGATGTGCTGGAACCTCCCACCCCAAGTGTCCCATGCAAGGACTGCATAGTAAACGCTCGGTAATTTCAAAGTTCCAATGAACTGCGAGCCACAAGATACTCTGAGACGTTACATTGTTCTGATTCTCTTAACAGAATAGTTACCCAGGAAAAGTCAAAAAGGATTAAAATTACCCCTTAGGTCTTGGATGACTATAGTATTGACCCCGCAATCCATTGTAACCTCAAGACCCATCCTAACTCCTCCCCCTCAATCCTATTTGTTTACTTTCGTAGAATCATAGAATCCCTACAGTGCAGGAGGAGGCCATTCAGCCCATTGAGTCTATACCAATCACAATCCCGCCCAGGCTCTATTCCCGTCACCCCACATATTTATCCTGCCAATCCTCTTGACACTAGGGTCAATTTAGCATGGTCAATCCACCTAATCTGCACATCTTTGGATTGTGGGAGGAAACTGGAGCACCCAGAGGAAACCTACACAGACACGAGGAAAATGTGCAAACTTCATACAGAGAGTGACCCAAGGCCAGAATTGAACCTGGGCCCTTGGTGCTGGGGGACAGCGTTACTAACCACTGTGCCACCATGCCACCCTTTACACCATTACCTTATTCCTCGCTTCTCAAAGTGTATAGAATTTTTAAACTTACCTGCTCTATGGCAGCTAGTGCTGTAAAAAGGGGCCATGGCTTCATGTTTCCCCAATATTGCTGGCTTGTACTGAAGGCTTCAGAAAGCCACTGTACTTTATCTGTTTGTAATTTTTATTAATGATCTGGATGAGGGTATAGTTGAGTGGTTTAGTAAGTTTGCTGATGACACCAAAGTCGGAGGTGTGGTAGATAGTGAGGAAGGGTGTCATAGTTTGCAGGAAGACTTAGACAGGTTGCAGAGCTGGGCCGAGAGGTGGCGGATGGAGTTTAATGCGGAGAAGCGTGAGGTAATTCACTTTGGTAGGAATAACAGATGTGTTGAGTATAGGGCTAACGGGAGGACTGTGGATGAGCAGAGGGATCTAGGTGTATGTGTACATAGATCCCTGAAAGTTGGGAATCAAGTAGATAAGGTTGTTAAGAAGGCATACGGTGTCTTGGCGTTTATTGGTAGGGGGATTGAATTTAGGAGTCGCAGCGTTATGTTGCAACTGTACACAACTCTGGTGCGGCCGCACTTGGAGTAGTGTGTGCAGTTCTGGTCCCCACATTACAGGAAGGATGTGGAGGCTTTGGAGAGGGTGCAGAGGAGGTTTACCAGGATGTTGCCTGGTATGGAGGGGAGGTCCTATGAGGAGAGACTGAGGGATTTGGGGTTGTTTTCGCTGGAAAGAAGGCGGCTAAGAGGGGATCTTATTGAAACATATAAGATGATTAGAGGTTTAGATAGGGTGGATAGTGATAGCCTTTTTCCTCTGATGGAGAAATCTAGCACGAGGGGGCATGGCTTTAAATTAAGGGGGGGTAGTTATAGGACGGATGTCAGGGGTAGGTTCTTTACCCAGAGGGTGGTGAGGGATTGGAATGCCCTGCCTGCTGCAGTTGTAAATGCGCCTAGTTTGGGGGCGTTTAAGAGATCCGTGGATAGGTTTATGGACGAAAAGGGATTGGTTTAGGTTAGTGGGTCATTGTTTTGTAACTGGTCGGCGCAACATCGTGGGCCGAAGGGCCTGTTCTGCGCTGTAATGTTCTATGTTCTACTGCACATTTCTGAATAGGCCCAAGTTGGAAGTTTGGGCAAGAAACGTGCAGCCCCCGACTACGCTAAGTAAAAAGGAGTGGAGTGACAATCCAACTGCGATTGCCAGTCCTCAGAATTTCTGGTCCAGTGTGTTTTGTATTGAATGAGGCATGTCTTTTCGTACTTTTGGAGCATGCATTCTGATTAACTAATTGAGCAGCAAGCTTTCATGAGTTTAAAATAAAGACAGTTATTTATTCTAAAACACTTACCCCAAAATAACGCAACATCACACACTTGGTCTCATTCATACATATACACGTATAGACACAAAAATTGCATAATATTAAAGTTTTACAGATTAGAGTTAACCCAATCTCTAATTTAAAAGCAAAATGCTGCGGATGCTGAAATCTGAAACAGAAGCAGAAAATGTTGGAAAATCTCAGCTGGTCTGACAGCATCTGTGGAGAGAGAATAGAGCCAACATTTTGAGTCTAATCTCTGACGAAGGGTCATTTAGACTTGAAATGTTGGCTCTATTCGCTCTCCACGGTTGCTGTCAGACCAGCTGAGATTTGCCAGCATTTTCTGTTTTGTTTCTAATGTACAATTTCTAGTCTCACCTGTGGCAGGCCTATGGTTTCTCAAGTGGCACCAATGATTTAGTAATTAAGTGAAGGTCACCTAATGGAAAGGGTGCACAACAGTTTACAATGTTTCTTGCAGCCAAGTATCTTGGAGTTCTGCTCTCAGATGAACGTTGACACTGGAGTAGGTCAAGTATTTGACTCGTTTGATTACTTGTAGCTCACTTCAGTATCTGTATCTCAGACTGACTGACAACACATGGTTCTTAAAAGACAGAGATGGCACAGTCTTTCTCTGCAGTTGTTGTTTTGTCTGGATTTTTATGCAGTCTGTCCAAGTCTCTTCTGGATCTTGAAATAACGAACAATCTCAGTATTTGAAGCCAGTGTTGGTCACATAACAAATGGCCTTTGTCCACCCAAAAAGGCTTAAAGTTAAAAGACCATTGATGTACATTCAGAGACAGATGGTAATTTTTCACTCTCAACTGGTCAGTAGCTGCTCTTTGTTTGTTGAACTACAAACCTGGAGTCAGATTCTAGTGGAGGTCATTGACTGTGTTTTGACTTCAAACAATGGCAGGGGTGTGAATTCCAGAGATAACTTTCATTTTAGTATGTCCATTCCGGGGGAGGCTCCCACCCATGGTGATTCAATTCAGGACTTTCTGGAAGCTTGAGCATCTACGTTGAAGAAGTAAGCATCATCTGACCCTTTTGTGGCCATATTAATAGTTTACCATGTTTAAAAAAAAGTTCCTGAATCTTTCATACAACCTCAATCCATGTAAAATCATGAACATAACATCCTTTACCTGGCAGGATAAGAGAGGGAAAAATTGACAGAAAAGTAAAATAGTATTTAAAATTTGACCTTCGCTACCTGAAGGAATGAAACTCCTCAATTTTAATTATTCAATTTTTAGACTAGAAAGGTTGATTGACAGCCATTAACAATTATTATGTCATTAAAATGATTAATTACACTATTAATCACCAGACTTAACATACTTAATAGGCAGTTCAAGTGAAAATGCAGCCCCTTGTGGTGGGGGTGGTTAAGCGTGAGATGTCATTTTCAGAAAGCTAATGGCAGAGTGGTACAAACTCTTCTGCACTTTATTGTGATCCTCAATCCCTAAGCAATTTCTTCCTTGCTGCAAGCTGCAGGTTGATTTGCACGCTATCTACAGACCATTATTTTCTTAGCCAGTTCTGGCCAATTGTGATTATTTTACAGTGGATGTTTGATTAGAACTTTTCAAAAATGCAGCAAGCTGATATTAATCAACATTATTCTTGATAGGACTGAATGAGAGTCATGACAGTTGGACAATAAAACAAGTTGATTGGTGTTGTTTTCTGACTCTGTGGTCCTGACAGGGGATTTCATACAGGTGAAGCATGGATTTAAAATTCAGATGCACATTGCGTATGAGTTCCTGACCATTTAAGTTAATGGTTGGAAAGTCACATGTATTTATGTGTGCATCAACATTATTTGTTGGCAGTAGCTTAATCCAAGAGCTGCATATGCTGGTAGTTCTCTGGTTGACATGCACTAATGTTACAGGGTCACTGGGGACATTTCTTTATTGTGGAAGAAACAATGTTGGCTGGAATTCTCCCAAAAAATCCTAAGTTCCCAACTTGTGCGAAAATGGGAGTAAATCCCGCTGGTTTCTTTTAGCGTGATTTGCAGGATGAATCTCTGCAACTGTGCATCACAGGGTGCCCTAGCAGAATTCACTATGGAAATATTGGGGGGGCGGGGGGGGGGGGTGCCTGTTCCCGCCTGAGAGGCCAGCAGCATAACGCTGAATGGGCAACTGCGCATGTGCCGATCTGTCAGCATGGAGATCAGCGCATGCGCAGTGGACCCCCATTGCCAGCTTGCCCTGCAACATCCCGGTCGCTGGTCTTCCAACTCCCCCCAATGTTTGATTGATGGCCTTCTGGACCACACCAGCCTGCCACTATACACACCACCCCCCCAACCAATCCTGCTGACCAGCCTCGACTCCACTGCCCCACCCACCCTCCGCCTGGATGACCAGCATCAATTGCCCTCTTCTCTCCCTCTCCCAATGCTACAATTGCAGAGTGGCTGCGGGTCCTTCCCCCCAGTCCCCCAACCCCTTGGCACTGCCTGATTCCTGGTGGGCAGTACCAAAGTGCATGGTGGGCTTTGCCACGTTTCTCATTGGCCAGTGCCAGGAGGTCAGGCTGGCACTGCCCAAGGGGCACTTCCCTTACCCCCAATCACCTGGGGGGGCCTGAGTGATCTATTTTCCCTCCAGCGAGGTCAGGCCACTCGTAGATAGCATGAGTAAATCCCACTGGAGAGAACCAATCCCAGTGGAGAGAGATGCCAGCGGACCTGGTGAATTCAGTCCTAATCAGGTGGAAATCGCGATTTTCATGTTGTAAGCAGCTCTGCACCAATTTCCAACAAGTTGAGGACGTTGAAAAACTTGGTCCCGGAAATGCGCGGAGGCCGTGACGCCCAGTGAGAAGCCTGCAAAATGGCCCCTGCTGATGTCTCCTGGCTAGGAGAATCAGCCTGTTGTGTTTTTTGTTCACTGTTTATTGAATATTCATGTTAGTGTCCAGTTTTGTATTTGCCAACCTGGGACATGACTAAACTTTGAGGCTCAGTTGGTACTTCCTTCTGTAAAGCATGTTGTCGGAGATCATTCTGAGGGCATTCTTCAAAACTCGGTAAGGACTCTACCAGCTGATGAAAGCAAATTACTGCAGATGCTGGAATCTGAAACCAAAAGAGGAAATACTGGAAAATCTCAGCAGATCTGGCAGCGTCTGTAAGGAGAGAAAAGAGCTGACAGTCTCTTTACCTCTTCTATGCTCACCATCCAAGGTCCAAAACATTAATTCCAGGTTAAGCAGTGTTTCACCTGCATCTCTTTCAGTTTGGTCTACTGCATCCACTGCTCCCAACATGGTCTCCTCTATATCGGAGGAACTGAGTGTAGACTGGGTGATCACTTTTCCTTGCACCTTTGGTCTGTGCGCAATCACGACTGTGACCTTCCTTGCTATTTTAACACACGATCCTGCTCTCATGTCCATGTCTGTCCTTGGCCTGCTGCAATGTTCCAGTGAAGCTCAACGCAAACTGGAGAACAGCATCTCATCTTCTGGCTAGGCACTTTACAATCTTCCAGTTTCATAGAACATAGAACACTACAGCACAAACAGGCCCTTCGGCCCACGAGTTGCGCCGATCACATCAACACCTACCAACCTACAGACCTATCTATAACCCTCAATCTCATTAAACCCCATATACTCATCCAGAAGTCTTTTAAAATACCCCAGCGAGTTCGCCTCCACCACCACTGACGGCAGCCGATTCCATTCACTCACCACCCTCTGAGTGAAAAACTTACCCCTAACATCACTTCTGAACTTCCCTCCCTGCACCTTAAATCTGTGTCCTCTCGTAGCGACCATTTCAACCCGGGGAAATAGCCTCTGAGAGTCCACCCTATCTATTCCTCTCAACATTTTGTAAACTTCTATCAGGTCGCCTCTCAACCTTCGTCTCTCCAGGGAAAAGAGTCCCAGCTCCCTCAACCTAACTTCATAAGGCATGCCTCCCAGTCCAGGCAACATCCTTGTAAATCTCCTCTGTACCCTCTCAATAGCTTCTACATCTTTCCTATAGTGAGGCGACCAGAACTGCGCACAATACTCTAAATGAGGCCTGACAAGGGTCTTATAAAGTTGCAGCATTACCTCCCGACTCCTAAACTCAATCCCTCGATTAATGAAGGCCAGTACACTACACGCCTTCTTGACCACCTCCTCCACCTGCGAGGCCGATTTAAGAGTCCTGTGGACCCGTACCCCTAGATCCTTCTGCTCTTCAACACTACTAAGACTCCTGCCCTTGATAGTGTACTCGTTCATCCCGTTGGTTCTGCCAAAATGGACGACTACACATTTATCCACGTTGAAGTCCATCTGCCACTTCTCCGCCCAGTCCTGCATCCTATGTCCTGCTGCAACTTTTGCCATCCTTCCAGACCATCCACAACACCACCGACCTTAGTGTCATCAGCGAACTTACTTACCCATCCCTCCACTTCCTCATCCAGGTCATTTATGAAAATGACAAACAACAAGGGTCCTAGAACAGATCCTTGAGGCACTCTGCTGGTGACTGACCTTCATTCAGAAAAAGACCCATCCACAACCACTCTCTGCCTTCTGCAGGCAAGCCAATTCTGGATCCACAAGGCCAAAGGCCCTTGGATCCCATGCCCTCTCACCTTTCAACGTCAAGTTCAACAGCTTCAGATGATTAGCTCTACCCCACCTCAACCCCTTTGTTTTCATTCTATTTTATTTAATCTTTTAGGATTCTCTACCTTTTATTTCTTTATTGTCTTTCCTCAGTTTTCCTCCCCCCCCACCCCCCTTCCCTTAACTTTTCTCCACTTTGCTTCTCCTTTTCTAAATCTTACCTCTGTCCCATCCATTTCCTCCCCCAGTATCTTTATCTTAGCTTCTCTGCCGTTTGGCCATTCACACATGTTATTCTCTCTGTGGACAGCTATGAGTATTTTTTCCCTTCGTATCTGTGGCTATGACTCATCTTTCGTTCCCTCATCCTGCAGTATAAATATTTCCCACTTTCTATGCCTTTTAGCTTTGCCAAAGGGTCGTCTGTACTCAAAACATCAGCCCTTTTCTCTCCTTACAGATGTTGCCAGACCTGCTGAGATTTTCCAGCATTTTCTCTTCTACCAGTCGATGCCCTGAGGTGGATCCACATGTGGGCATTACTGATACAGCCCATCAGATCCCTCATTTTCTTACCTTGACTGACTGATTTCTCCCACCAGCTGTCCAACCACTCACCACCCTGCCTCCATGACCACAGCCAGAGATCCAGCCCTTTTTTACTTCAGTTCTCCATGTCCCTAGCCTCACCCCATTCACTCTTGGACCTCTCTTTCATTCCTCCATGCCCGACCCCATTTCACATCACCACTAATCTGTCCCCCTAATACTGAGTCACCCTATATATACTCACCAATGTTGGTCCTGAGCTTCTGTGCAAGCTATCATTCTCCTGTTCCCCTCTCTTATGCTGTGGAATCCAACAAGAAAAACTGATGACCTCAGACCAACTGGAGAAAAGCATAAACTGGTGCTGCCACATGATTCTCATGTGCCACTGATTTTGTTATGAAGGTAGGACATAATTGTAAAGTGCTAAAACTAATGAGTATTCATGACATGGCAAATATGGGAGCCTGTCACAGGACAGTCTAAGATGTGATACATCACAAACATTCCACCTTTGTCTCTCACCCCACTGCTCGGAATTTGAAATTTCCATTTACCATCTCATTTAATCACTGCCCATGCCACATTTCCCACTCTAACAGGTTCGATATAATTCTTGTTACAAACTCTAACCATTATCTCATGCTGAAAAAGACCAGTTTGCAATCTCAGTGTCTCTTCTAGCTAGCCTTCACACTTCCAACCAACATAAATGTCACTGTATCCAAAACTTTGCAGCCCATATCAAATCCTTTGCAAGTCCCACCTGCCCAGTACTCCCATACTCAAATTCAGAGTTTAGGTTAACTATTCCTCCTTTATCAGGAGAGATGATGATTTTGTGCTAATGCCATTGGATTAGTAATCCAAAGGCCCAGGCTTTGGGTTCAAATCCCATCATGGCAACTGGTGAAATTTAAATTCCATTAATAAATCTGGAATATAGAGCTAGTCTCAGTAATGGTGACCATGAAACTATCATTAATTGTGATAAAAACCCATGTTTTCCTCAGAGCAAGCTCTTTGAGGGTAGCTGTACTGTCATATAAATTCTTGCAAACCAAATGCCAAGACAGGAAAAGGGATTCAAAGTAATTATTGTGGCACTGGAGGCATGAGTGTTGTAAACAGGCAGTGATACAGTGATCACACTGGTGACTAGGAGATCCTCAAGGTGCATTCTGAGAGGAAGTTGAGAGTAGACATCCAGGAAGGTGGTCTACTCTCAACTTCGATCTAGCAGCATTGCAGTGCCACAATAAATCAAATTACCTCTTGCAAGTGGCCAATGTTATTGAATATATCTTCACAGGACTTGTCCAACCCACTATAACCCCAGCTTCTCATGTCCCTCAAAGTAACAAACCCCCAGCACCCACCCATTAACACTTCTCAGGACTCATACCTAACATACAGATCCTCCATTTCATATTCACACACACACACTTCCTACTGCTTTCACAAACTTCAATTATTCAGCCATGGCAGGCACACCACAGTGGGACACAATCACCGACATTATGCTCTTATTGCAGGACACGGTGGCACATAATAGGAGGGAGCAGAGCAGATCTAGCAGGTGACAATGACCCCTGCATCTCCTGAGCCTTACAGAGGGGCTGGTTCTCAGTATCCTGATGCCATCTGTGACAGGGTTCATGTCATCTAACATCACTTACAACACTGGGGATAATAGTATGTTTCTGCCGTATGCCTGTATACATTCATCTTGCTATAAAAGCTGCTGTCAGCCCTCTCCCAAGAGCTCCAGTAAGAAAGAGAATGACAGCATACACTGATGAGGAAATCTCATTACTTTTTCCGACACTTTGCCTCCTGCTTAGTTACTGGCTCTGTATTTAGTTTGAAAGTTGGCATAGAGCTGGGATCAGTGCATAAATTGGCTGCAACCAGCCTAAGAATAAAGGATAATCCAATTGTTAGCTTACCGGGGTTGGGGGGGAGGGTGTTGGTGCACAGGAGTAGATGACTCCTGCTGCAAAGAACTCAGATGAGGACCTCAATGAGTTGACATAAAGGAGAGAGCCGATGGACATACACACTGAGATGCTGTAAGCAAAGGTACTCCTTTGTGTGCAGGAGATCTTTAGATCATGAAAATTTAAAATTCAGTGATTGTAAGGTGCCATAAATGGTCTTAGATATCCTGGGGAAAGAAAATCAACCGAAGTGTTGTTCTTGATTGCCTGATTGCTATCCAGTGCTACCTGTGGATGTCCGATGAGGATATGATTGAATTCTTCTGAAGTGATGAGGGGAATGACCATTTCAAGGAAGCACATGTTTGGATGGTGTGCTTTGTGCTGTATCCTATCATAACTCTGCCTAAAGAGAGGAGGAGGAGAATAATGGAGAGAAATACTTCTTTAAATAGTATAAACATTGAGATGAAATGCTTCCAAACTCCATTATTATGATAATTTTGATATTTTTACTTTTAAATTGCAATTATTAGAATGATTGTAAGTAGACATGCGAATGCACAATGATGTGGAAAATAGTCCAAATATTATTAACTTTTGGCATTAATAAAATCTATAAATTTGATTAACGATGAAAAAATTCTAATTCCATATGCACGATTTAAAAAATAATAATTTTACAGAGTGTCACTGGCTAGTTAACACTGCAGTCTACCCAGTCAACAATGCATTAGGCAAGCTACTTGCACAGTTACTAGTGTCTTGTAACTGATTATAGCTGAGTGACTTACCTGGTGATCCAACCAGAAAAGATGGAAATATATTTTAGTAACAATTATTAAACCAAGTGCATGAGGAAAGATAGCACTTTTAAGAAACATATACAGCAAATGGAATAATGGACAGTCAAAAGAAGGGGAGTGGGCAATTAAAGATGACTAAGAAAGCATTCTTGTCAAGACAAAGGACATAGATTTTCAAAATTCATTCATGGGATGTGGGCATTGTTGGTTAGGCCAGCATTTATTGCCCGTTCCTAGCTGCCCTTGCGTATTGGTGGTGAGCTATTTTCTTGAACTTTTGCAGTCTTTGAGGTGCAGGTGCACCCGCAGTGCTATTAGGGAGGGAGTTCCAGGATTTTGACCCAGTCACAGTGAAGGAATGGTGATATATTTCTAAATCAGAAAGGCGAGTGATTTGGAGGGAACTTGTAGGTGGTGGAGTTCCCCGGTATCTGCTGCCGTTGTCTTTCTAAGTGGTAGTGGTCATGCGCTTAGAAGACGCTATCTAAATAACCTTGTAGATGATACACTCTGTTGCCACTGTTCGTTGGTGGTGGAGGGATTGAATGTTTGTGGGAGCAATTGCAATGAAATGGGCTGCTTTGAGAGTTGTTGGAGCTGTATTCATCCAGCCAAGTGAAGAATATTCCATTACACTCCTGACTTTTTTCTGGTGGGTGTGTTTTGAGGAGTTAGGAGGTGAGTTACTCACCGTAGGATTCCTAGCCTTTGACCTGCTTTTGTAACAATGGTATTTATATGGCTGGTCCAGGTAAGATTCTGGTCAGTGGTAACCTCCAGTATATTGATGATGGATGAATCAGCGATAGTAACGCCATTGAATGTCAAGAGCCAATGGTTAGATCCTCTGTTGTTGGAGATTATTATTGGCTGTCACTTGTGTGACATGGATGTTATTTGCCACTTGTCAGCCCAGGCCTGGGTATTGTCCTGCTCCTGCTGCATTTGGTCATGGACCGCTGCAATACCTGAAGGTTCTCAAATGGTGATGAACATTGCTCTGTCATCATTGAACGTTCCCATTTCTAGCCTTATGATGGAAGGATGATCATTGATGATGCAGCTGAAGATGATTGGCCCTAGGACACTCTCCTGAGAAACTCCTGTACTGATGTCCAGGAGCTGAGATGGTTTTCAACCATTGACTCCACATATTATCAGCTGTGATTATACTGTGCTCTTTTGCTATATTTTGTGTTTAAGGTGGGATTGCTTTAAGAGGCAGTGTTTTACTACAAGAGTGTATTTGTCTGGTAAATATGCAGCAGATGCTAAGAATGCATGCTAATAATTGATTTTAGCAAGGAATGTATTATTTTGTGGAGCTCATGGACCTTTTGTTTACTTAAACCCCAGGGTGGATCTAAGAGTGGAGTTTTGATTTGGTTGATTGGCAGAGATAGAGTCATGTGCTTAATGGGAGGAGCTAAGCTTGCAGGAAATAAATACAATTTTCAGTTTCATTTTAAAATACAAGCAGTTGCTGCCTGGGCTGCCAGAAAAAAGCAGTGCCTCTTTGTGTCTCTTTGCTAACTAATTTTTCTTCAGTGTATAAGAGGAATATTGCTTGAAGACTGATAGGTTAGTAGTTAAGGTTTGTACCTTGTCATGTTTATGTATTGTTCCATTGTTAAAAGTTAAGCTAATTCACTTATTATAATTAAACTGTGTTGTTAAATAAAGTTTATTTGATAAAAGCTTCCCAGTGTCAGTAAAATCATGCCTGGATTGGAACATACTTTGCTCACACTAATGCCAAAATTTGTTGGGGTGTTGTCTGGCTTCTTAAGATACCTTGGGGTTTCTGTTCTTGTATCCTAACAAAGATTTAGGGCTTTTTCCAGAATTAAAAGCGATAAGACAATGAGTGTTGAGAATGTTTTTTTTTCAGGGGGTCAGTTTGTTTACTTAGATAAGGAAGTGCCTTGGGGAGAAATTACTCTTTCACTGGCTAAAGATTTCCTTGGTGTGGAAGAAGTCATTCTGAGTGATTTAAAAACAGGTGGTTAAGATAGAGCTTTTGGATTTGGCAAATAAGCTGAAGTTGACTTTTGCCTGAATGGGTTAGAAGGGTAGTGCTGATTTCAGCAATAGCTCAGCATCTACATTTGTCAGTTGCAGAGTCTGAATTGGAATTGGCTAAAATTCAATTATAGCTTGAATTGCAACAAGAAAAAGGACTGAGACAGTTTGAGTTGGAATTGGAAGCAATGGCAAAACAAAAAGAAAGCGAGAGAGGCAATTGCATTGGGAAAGGGGAAAAAAGAGAGGCACAGGAAAGAGAGACAGCAGCAATCGCAAAGGAAAGAGAAAAAGAGAGAGAAAATTTCAACTTGAAATCGTAGAAGTGCAAAAGGGTAAAACTGTGAGCGAAGTAGCGAAAATGGTAGATGATTTTGAATTGGTTTATAAATCATGTTTTGGGTTTCAACATCAATTTCAATCTGTGAGATAGAAACTGGAGAAAGGAGAAATATCCAGATGGTAAAGGCAAAGGAAAATCTGGGTGGGGACAGCAGAAATAGTTTACCTTGGGTTAAAAAAGAAACCTATGGTGGTGGAGGAGAAATAAGAAAGCTTAGGTGCCTTCATTGTAATAAAATTGGACACACAAAGTCACAGTGCTGGCATCTTCAGGAAAACATTGGGAAGACAGATATGGTAAAACAGAATAAGCCTGTTGGGTGTGTTAAAGTGAAAAATGGGAACCATGGTTCAAGTTAAATATGTAAAAAAGATTCAACAGCTTGTTCAGCGGTTGGTTGAACAGCTAGTGTCAGCTCTCTAAATAATTTACGTGAGTACAGCTTATTCAAGTGTACCAGGAGGAATAGGTAAATAAATTAAGAATTTAAGTGATAAGGGAGTAAGTCAATCTTTAATGATGAGAGTTGAGAAGATAATGGGCACATGTGGACCACAAATGATGGCCTTGCCAGTGGGAACAGAGGCCATTGAGGCCTATGGGTGGTCAGGGATAGGGCTGGGCAGTGTCAGCCTGACACCTAGCAGTGCCAAGGGTGTGGGACCTCGTAGGAAGGCAGAAGGAGAGGTCAATAGGGGGGAACTGACCATTAGTGGCGGTGATTGGGGGGTTGGGGCTGATGATCAAGGGTTGGGACAATGATCGGGGTGGGGTGGTAAATGGCCAGGGCGGTGATCTAGGAGGGGGCAATTAGCCAGGGTGGCGATTGAGAGGGGAGATTAATTGCAGTAGTGATCTGTGGGGTGCAGTGTTGGAACGATAATGGGAGGGTGGGCAGTGATGCCCACGGCAGGGATCGGGGGGGAGAGAGGGCTAAAACAGAAAGAAATCCTACAACACCAGCTTAAAGTCCAAACAGGTTTATTTGTGGCAAAAGCCGCAAGCTTTCGGGGCAGCTTGTCCCTTTGTCAGGTGGCTGGGTGTTCCGGAGAGAGGGCTGACAGACCTCCCATTGTGCACAGTACACAGAATTCTGGGAGATCGGGGCACCTGCGCAATAGCACCCCTAGAGCTCAGCAACCAGCTTCTCAAATGAGCTGAAACTTTACGTGCCCCCCCCCCCCCCCCCCAATCCCTCCTACCTCTACTGGCGAGATTCACATTAAGGTCTCTATATTGCACAAAGTACTGCAAGTTACCATTACCTACCTTGATGAAACAAACAGGTGAGAAAACTTACTGTTTATTTGCCTGTCAGATACTTGTGGAACTTTTTGCTGCAAAAGGCTGTGGAAAGGTGATTGAGTGTCTATAAGACAGAGATAGATAGGTTCTGGATTAATAAGGGGATCAGGAGTTATGGGGAAAAGGCAGGAGAATGGAGATGAGAAAAATATCAGCCACGATTGAATAGCGGAGCAGACTCAATGGGCTGATTGGCCTAATTCTACTCCTATGTCTTATGGCATTTGGAATAGTCAGAGTCTTTTTTCCAGGGTAGAAGGGTCAATTACTCAGGGCGTACGTTGAAAGAGAGAGGAGAAAGTTTAAAAGAGATCTAAGGGACAAGTTTTTCATGCAAAGGGTGATGAATGTCTGGAAGAAGAGGTGGTGGAAGCAGATTCTATAACAGTTTCAAAAGGTATCTGGATAGATACATGAACAGACAAGGAATAGAGGGATATGGACCACATAGTGGCAAGAAAATATTCGAGAGGCATTTGTGTCGGCACAGACTTGGTGGGCACATGGGCCTGTTGCTGTGCTGTACTATTCTTTGTAGCAATATGTGGAATTAGTGGTGAAAATTGTAGTGTACCATTATGTAAAGTAAGATTGGAGAGTCCAGTGGAATTTGGTGAAGTGGTGGTATGAGTAATGGAGAAATTATCTTTTTCAGGGATACAGTTTATTCTGTATGCATTGTGTTTCAACTAATTTTGCAACATACAAATCTTGTACAAAATATACCTGTTGAATTTGGCATCATTTTTTATTCATTCATAGGACATGGACGTCGCTGGCTGACCAGCATTTATTGCCCATCCCTAGTTGCTCGAGGGCAGTTGAGTGTCAACCACATTGCTATGGCTCTGGAGTCATATGTAGGCCAGACCAGGTAAAGCCTGCAGATTTCCTTCCCTAAAAGGACATCAGTGAACCAGATGGGTTTTTCTGACAATCAACAATGGTTTCATGGCCGTCAGTAGATCCTTAATTCTAGTTTTTTTTACTGAATTCAAATTCCACCATCTGCTGTGATGGGATTCGAAGCTGGGTCCCCAGAACATTAGCTAGGTTTCTGGATTAATAGTCCAACAATAATACCACTAGATTATCACGTCCCCTTATCGGAGTGAATTATCCACGCCAACTTTAGCTATGCTTAGAACTTCTAAAAATCCAGTCTAGAAACAGCTAAGCCAACATCATTAAAAGAAGCATCAGCTGTTGTCTTCCTGTTCTTCCAGCAATTGCTTCTTCTGGTCCCTTGCCAAAAATGTCTCCCACAACATCAATGAATCCTTCTCCCCACTTCTCCTCTTCTCATATGCCACAGTTTCCTCTAAAAGAGGAGCTGACGATTTTACCTCACTTTTCTCCACTCATGCACTTTATCCTATAGTATTATGATGGCCATAAGATTTCAAAATTGAACTCCAGTGTAATATGTGGTGCTGGTAAGATTCCTTCATCAATTTCCACATTTGTTTCTTCTGTCCTATGGAATTGTTCAAGCAACTATGAACCATAATAGGTCAGTGCAATGGTGGTGATGGGGAACTGGTATGGAGGGAGAGTGGGGAACGTGGGGAGGGGGTTGGTTGGAGCAGGTGAGCTGGGAATGTGTGGACCATCGATCAGGATACAGCAGGGACGGAGGAACATTGCGGATAAGTGGGATGGGGTGGGAGAGTGAGGGGATCAGATCACCAATTGAGAAAGAAAGGAGACATCAATGGTTTGTATACTTGGGAGTCAGATAGCATTCATGCTAACGTCTGTTAAAATGGGACAATATGAGTATGGCTAACACACCCAATTGTCCCAACTCCCACTGCTAATTAAAATCACCACTGAAGTGTGAGTAGGAGCAACACTTCTGTATCAACAATATGGATATTGCATTGATTGCATTTTGTTTTCTGCTGATAGTTGACCTATTTTTGCCTGTACACCAAACTGCTCAGTCCTTTATAGGTTCTTTAAAGACATTTTCTGCTAGTTTTATTTATCTGCATATTAAGTACAATTTTGGACTGAGGAAATGGCTTGGAAAATATGATTTTCTCTATTTCTTTCTTATGAAGAAGAGAATGCTGGGTTGAAGGCTGTTAGAGTTACATTTAGTTTTCTACGTCGACATAACCATTTACCCTGGTTTGCTGACTAAAAATATCTACCTTAGACTCCTTTGATTATGGGTGGTTAAGAAGCTGCACCCAACCTTCATCCTCACAAACCTGTACACTCCTCACTGTCCACTCCAGCAGGCTGGGAGATAATCCAATCGCTGTCCAAAAACCTATAGCCCCCTTTTCTCGGTGAATGCTATTATCTGTAGCAGTCAAAGTCACCTTGAACTTCTTTTCACCTTGATTCTTCTGAAGGAGTAGATGGAGACCTTTGCCAGATTAGTCAAATAAACTGCTTAACATTGTATAAAACCACTGATGATCTCTTCCATGCATGCCTCACAGCTCATTTTCTTCACAATAGAAACAGCGGGCTTTATTTTCAATAACCACTGGATTAAGGCTTTGTATTAGCTTAGTTCATAGATGGAGCACATCTGTATATGTCAATGGTCATGGAACAAATGGGTCAATATCCTGCCACACTGACACAGTCACATTGTGACCTGTTTGAGAAACAGATTCCATTGAATCATAAAGCCAGACAATACATACAGTGCAGACAGAAGCCATTCGGCTCATTGAATCAGCATCGATTCTCTAAAATAGCATCCTACCCAGGCCCACAATGGAAACATAATTAAAATACAGATATCTGTACAGATCATTGAGAATCTGCCATTCATCAGATCAGCAACAATAGAGGTCTGGAGGGATCTCTTTTATTAGTGTCTTCCTACTCATCCAAGTTCCATTGTTTACAAATTTTGTATTTAATATGACCATCCTGAGAACAAGGATGATGGATCAGTGTTATTTTGCCAATGCCATCTACAGATAGAATGTGCAGATATGCAAACCAATCATTGAACTCTCTCAGAATTAGTGTTTGCCAAACCAAAGCTGGATGAAGCTATTGACTGTCTTCCAATAACAGCTAGGATGTTGAACTAAGCAGAATACTCTGTAAATGCCAGAAAGTGTATCTATAACTGTTTCAAGATGCTAAATTTGTAGATGTCAATTTTCTTAACACCTGCCCTGTGCCTAAAGCTGTGAATGAACTAAGAGATCAGTTGCTATTGCATTACATTTATGGGGTCATCTGAAGCTGATCAGAAGATGAAAGAATCAAATTCACGAGTTGTGCTGTCATGGGGATGCTATAGCCACTTGCCTTCAAAATTGATGACATAATTGAGACAACCTATTTTGTGATGGGAAAAAAGGTCTACTGCAATCACTTCAGGCTATGATCTAATTAAATGGCAGAGTAGGTGAGAGCAACTGAATGGTCCCACTCTCGTTCCTATATAACTTCATCTGTGTTCTGAGAAAGTATTTAAGATTTTTCTATTTGAGTTTTGCATTTCTATATTGATTGAATTATGATATAATCATTTCTATATAGTAGCTCTCAGCCATGTGTTCAACTGCACTGTTGAAAAGCTAATATTCAAAGTCTTCATCAATCCAGTTGAGGCAAGTTTGACATGAGACTGATTGCCCTTTACATCAAGGCAGCATTTAAACTAGTGTGGCATCAAGCAGAACTCTTAAAATTGAAGTCGGTGAGAACCGGGGTTAAAAAAAACCTCTTTACTGCCTGGAGTCATACCCAGCACAAACAAAGATGATTGTGTTGTTGAAGAACGATTATCTCCATTCCAAAATATCCCTGCAGAAGTTCTTCCAGGTAGTTTCCCAGACCCAAACGTCTTCATCTGTTTTGTTCATGACCTTCGCTCTATCATGAGACCAGAAATGGGGTTGTTGACTGATGATAGCACTGTGTTGCTCAATGTGCACAATTTGCATCTCTTCTGATAATGAGGTGGTAGTCTATGTCTGCAGGCAGCATGACTTGGACACTATTCAGATTCAGCATAAATGGCATTCATGTCACACAAGTGCTTTTGTTGAAGAGTTTCTGTCTGTAACAAAAATGTGTTTTACCCCTTCCATTTGACATACAATGATATTATTATAATTCAATCCCTCACTGTCAACAGAGTAACTGATGACCAGGAGCTGAACTGAATCAGCCACATAAATACTGTGGTTCTAAGAGGAAGTCACAATCTGCATTTTCATAGAATCCCTACTGTGTAAAAGGAAGCCATTTGGCCCCTGAGTCTGCACTGACTCTTCAACAGATCATCTCACCTAGACCCTAACTCCATTACCCCAATATTTACCCTGCCACTCCCCCAAAATTACACATCTTGGGATACTAAGGGACAATTTATCATGGTCAATCCAGCTAACCTGCACATCTTCGGACTGTGGGAGGAAATTGGAGCCCCAGAGGAAACCCATACAGACATGGGGAAAATGTGCAAATTCCACACAGTCACTCATGGCTGGAATCAAATCCATGTCCCTGAAGCTAACCATTGTGTTATGGTTCTGCAGTGAGACTTCCAACATCCTTCCTGTTCTGCAATGAGACTTCCCATCTCAAAGAGAGCAAAGAATAAAGAAAATTACAGCACAGGAACGGGCCCTTTGGCCCTCTAAGCCTGCATCAACCATGCTGCTTGACTGAACTAAAATCCTGTACCCTTCTGTGGATCAAATCCATCTATTCCCATCCTATTCATGTATTTGTCCAGATGCCCCTTAAAACTCACTATCGTATCTGCATCCACTACCTCCCCTGGCAGCGAGTTACAGGCATCCACCACCCTCTGTGTAAAAAAAAACTTGCCTCATACATCTCCTTTAAACCTTGCCCTTCGCACCTTAAACCTGTGGCCCCTAGTAATTGACCTTTTCCACCCTGGGAAAAAGCTTCTGACTATCCACTCTGTTCATGCCTCATAATCTTGTAGACTTCTATCAGCTCGCCCCTCAACCTTTGTTGTTCTAATGAGAACAAATCAACTTTCTCCAACCTCTCCTCATAGCTAATGCCCTCCGTACCAGGCAACATCTTGGTAAATCTTTTTGTACTGTTTCCAAACCTCATCCTTCTGGTAGTGTGGTGACCAGAATTGAACACTATATTCCAAATGCAGCCTAACTAAGGTTCTATAAAGCTGCAACATGACTTGCCAATTTTTAAACTCAGTGCCCTGGCTGATGAAGGCAAGCATATGGTATGTCTTCTTGACTACCTTCTCCATCTGCATTGTCACTTTCAGTGACCTGTGTACCCAGATCCCGTATCCTTTCTACCATCTTCAAAGCACAAGCCAAGAGGATGATGGAATACTCACTGCTTGGCTGGATGAATGCAGCACTGTAACAGTACTCAACAAACTCAGCATCAGCTAGGACAAAGTATTGGCACATTAAACATTCCCTCCCCCAATCACTGGCACTTTGTGGTTACTGTGTATCATCTCCGACAATGTCTTCCAACTCACAAACTCGACCACCTAGGATAAAAACAGCAGGTATGGGAACACAACCTCCTCCAAGTTCCGTTCCAAGTCACACACCATACTGACTTGGAAATAGATCATTGTTCGTTGTTGCTGGGCCACAATTCTGGAACTCCTGAACAGCACTGTGGGGATACTTTCACTGAACTGCATCAATTCAGGAAGACAGCTCACCATTACCTTCTTACCCAGTTACTATAAACAACAAATTCTGGTCTTGCCACTTCCAATGAATTGTCAAAAATGTGCCTCCTTCTACTTAATGCAATGAAGGTTGTCTTTGAACATGAATCAATTATTTCCCCCGCAATTCACAATGAAACAAATGTGATGAGTGGGGCTAATGTGGCAACAAAATATAAATTAACATTGGAATACAAAATTCTTGCTTGATGGAATTGTATACTCTCCAGCATTTTACTTTTTGAAAAATTAATGCATAATACATGGATAGCTTATCGAGTACCTCATTCAAACATTTCTGATTTTTTTTCTAAATAATAACATAGGTGGAGAAGTTAGACTTGTGGCAGTACAACAGATATTTTATGCTAGTCTATGCTGGCTGGACCCCAGTTGATATGGTTCACTTAAGTGCTTCAGAGAAACTACATACACCAAAATGCAGTAGTTGTTTAAGCAGAGTGGGTAATTATTCAGCTACTACACTAAACCAAACAGTGGCTTAACTACAGAAAAATCCTGGGGACCGCCTTTTGCTGCTTATGGGCCCACGATACTAAAACTTGAAAATTATGAGCGATCTCCAGTGGCCTTTTTCAGGATTTCTGGTTAGTCTCGTCAGTACTTGGTATCACAAGGTGGATAATACAAAGAACAGGTTTTAACCATTTGTGATACATTTTTCATTCAGGACTCAATTTTAACATGGAGCCCTGATTTCCATATTTAATTATTGATTCTAATTCAGGTCTGGGCAATGAAAATCTGTCTGAGACAATAAAATACCTGCACACCTCTGGCACAATTTGAGCATGATGTGGATATGCCAGTGTTGGACTGGGATAAACACAGTAAGAAGTCTGACAACACCAGGTTTAAGTCCAACCGATTTATTTGATAGTACACTCACTAGCTTTCAGGGTTAGTCCCTTTGTCAGGTCCCTTCACCTGACGAAGGGACTAACCCCGAAAGCTAGTGAGTGTACTATCAAATAAATCGGTTGGACTTAAACCTGGTGTTGTCAGATTTTTTACTACAATCTGAGCATCACAGTACAAAATGTGGCACTGAGTATTAATTTAGTTACATCAAAAATGTATAGTTACGAGTTGGATCGCTCATAGTTTCAGATAGGTGATAACCCTTTGTCTATCCAGCCCATCTATCCACATTATTCCCTTGATAATTTTTTAACAACTTTAAACCCTGTTTGTTGAGAAGACTATTTCTATTTTCTTCTTGAAACCCATGAAGATTTCTTGTTCTTCCACCCACACTGCTATTCTGTTCCAGATACTTACTATATCTTTGATACAGAATTCCTCCTGCATTTTCTATTTCTTGTTGTTGTCCTCAATTTGTCAGAGTTAAAGTTCTATTTCCACCAGAATAAAAAAAATGTTTATTTGGATCAAATTTGTTTCAATATTTCATAAATGCTTCAATCATCTCCAATTTAACCTTTTCTTTTCAAAAGAAAAGACACCTGAGATTGGAAAGCTGACACTTGGATGAATTACTGACACAGTTCCCATGCCCAAGCTAAGTCACTATTGCAATGTAATTTTTGTATTTAAATGGTGGAATTGGCCAAAAGGTGAATTTGGCACCCATTAAACACCCTGAATAGCCGCAGGAGGTGGGAGCTGCCTGCTTGGTGTGAGTGGCAAAGGTAGATGGTAACCATGTTGGGGGCTGCAATTGCCTTGTCAGTTAGAACAGGAAGCTCCTTAGAAGTCCAGGCAGTTTAAAGTGGCCAGGGACAAGAAGATTTGGTGTTGTGCTCAGGCCCGCACCAGCTGGTCCTTCAGACCAGACCTCGAAACAACTGCAGAGAAAATGATTTGTTTCCCGTGACAAACCTGAAAGCTGTACACTAACGTACACCAATCTATCACTTGGCAGTTTGGAACTTGAATATTGCTGAAAAGAAAGACATGTTGCCAAAACTTTTTATCTTATAGCCAATGATTTATATTATAGAAGGAAAGGGTGCTGATTGCCAAGGCATTGCTATGGAGAAAGTCTTGGGGAACTCAAGGCTCCCCAGCTCCCTGGTAATTCAAAAAAGTGCAAGGTTTGAATATATTCCTTTTGTTTTCAGAGGATAGATCCCTGCTTATCAATGTAACTTGCTTCTAACAATGTAAATGAGCCACATAACGAGCTTGGTTGATTACCTAAAATTGGTTGTTAGTATAGCTCTTAGTGGCCTCAGGATTGTTCAACAAATGCTGCCCAATTTTGGTATCACATCATAATCACGAGAACACATAATTAATTTTCTTTTTAATTCATTTATGGGATATGGGTGGATAAGGCTGCCATTTATTGCCCTTTCCAAAATTCTCTTGTGTTGTGTGAGCTGCCTACTTAAATACAATGAAGTGACTTGCTGGATCATTTTGGAAGATAGTTTATTAATCTATTGCATGTCATCTGTCTGTAGTCACATATGGGCCAGACCTGGTAAGGATAGCAATTCTCCTTCCCTAAAGGACATCAGATGAATCTTTACAACAGCCCAATAGTTTCATGACTGATACTTGTTTCTAAACTTTATGCAACTAATTGGATGGAACATTTTCAATTGCCATATGGGATTTCAACTTCAGAAGAAACCACGCGTATGAGTATAAAATTTCTTACCGGAAAGTTATTTATCATATGATTAAATCTAATGTCTCCTGTACTTCAGGCAAAGCAGACAAAATTAGGCACACAATCAGAAAGACTAAGCTATAAGAAAAAAAAATATGAGTCAGAGAAGTTAAGATCATGAACGGTGGGCATGCACAACTCTAGAAATACTGGGACCAATTGCACATCCAGGTATTCTTGATATAGTCTAGGCTTTGAAGGGAGTCTTTCTGAGGAAATTGCAAGCCTGCTATTTATGATTTCCCATCCATTTAAATGAAGATTGGAGGCATTTGCCATTTCAAATATAAAATTCATTTTTAGATTCAGTGAGGGTGGTCAGCAATAATTGGGTGGAATTTGAGGTGGATTGGGAGGTGGGAGGGCCTTATGATTGGATGGAAAGGTGCAGGATGGAAACCCCACCATTTTCCTGATTTCCCTCGATTAAGCCCAATATGGAAAGGGCTAAGGATGGCCTTCCTGCCTGAATGCTAACTGAGGCCCTTAAATGGACACTTACAGGTCTCATCCAGCTACTGTTGGTATTGAATCATAGCTTGTTGTTGTGGAGGAGGGTTCACTCTTAATTGGACAGCCTGTGCCTCATGGAGAAAACTCACTGGTGGCAAGGAACACCTACTCATGAATACCCCTGCCTTCCCTAAAAACTAAATCCCCTCCTCCCCATCATGGGGATTTCACCATCCGACCTGCCTTCAATCCAGGGTCCAATGATAATCCTGCAGCCTGGGCCTTCTGCAGTAAGAGCAGTGAGCATCACTCCTAGTTGTGCTGTCAATACCGGAGAATCATCAGTGAGAGGTTCCTTTGACCATGGTGAAGATGTGATTAGGCAATTTACTGATCCGTTGTTTTGTGGTTCAAAACTTGAGTATTGCTGACAAAAGAGACAATCAATCAAATCTTTTCATCTTGCACTCATCAGGATAGCTGAGAAAAAATTACCAACAGTAATGTGAGAGCAGGAGTTTATGTTGCATGAGAATTGAGTGCTGATTGTTTGGTGATAAGTAATGAGGTGCCGCACTCATGGGTTAAAGTCAAACACAATGCAGGTTTATTTAGGAGATGTTGCTCATCCAAGTTCCAATGAGGAAGTGCCCTAAAAGTCTGCAATTCCCTTTGCTTATATTACTATAGGTCGTGTGACATTCTACCAGCAGAGATGCAACTACTTTAAGTACATTACAGTTGGCAAGTGGACTGTGATTGGTGGAGGTGTTGCCATAGAGAATGCAGCATCAAACAGCATTTTCCACGGCAACACCTTTACATATTAGAGTTCATTTGCAACTAATCAGCACACTCTTCTCATGCAGTGTAAATTCTAGTTCACTTACTGTTGGTACTTTTGTGTGAACGATGCTAATCAATGCAAGATGAAAATCTCTAACAGCATGTCTCTCTTTTTCAGCAATACCCAAGCCTGATTAGTGTTAACTCGAGCTGAGGGGACTTGGAATGGCCACAGCAGGGTTTCTACTGATTCTCAAGCTGGTGGACAGTTCCACCATGCTCAGCGTTAAATTCCACCCCAGTTCTGTCTCATTAAAATATATAACTTTGTCAACGATTTTTATAGGGACACTGATAACCTAAAAGGGCAAGTTTTTATCAGTCTAGTGATTTCTACATGTTTATAGTCCAGAGGAACTTCCGCCAGTGCACCCTGTGGAGAAATGTTTAATCACTGATAGCAACTTCTGCAGACTATGCAGCATATGCACAATCTGGAACTTGCTGTCAGTTTCGGAGGAGTAATGATGGTAAACACTAACAGTTTCACTGTCATTACTACCACAACATCTGAGCCAATGTGTTGTACTTTCAGGCTAAATGTTGCTGAACAAGTCATTCAACATGCTAATATTGACTCCAAGAAATAATTGTATTTCACATGAAGATAGAGTACAGTCAGTTATTGAATTGGAAAGTCAAGAGGAAGATTGTTTTAAACACCACCATTTCATGGAGTTTATTCATTTTAAATGGTTGCAATTGTTTGCATAGTAATTTGAGGAAACAGATGCAGGATCGTGTGCATGTATTTACATAACCTGGTGAATAATGGTACAGTAACTCCATGGATTGACAAGCTATCGTGCTTATTAGATCCTCACAGTTTTTTCCTGTCCTCTGCAGGTAGTTGACCAAATAGACCATCTAACCTGTGACCTACAGCTGGAGGAGGAAATGACTGACAGCTCCAAAACTGATACTATAAATAGCACCTCAAGTAGTACAACTGCCTCAAGCCTGGATAAGATCAAAGTACACTCAGTTAGATCAATTTGCAAGACAACAGTGACTTCATCAGCTATCCTAACAGTTCTAAAGAAAGCCAATCCCCCACCTCCACCTCCACGATTAACCCCCATCCGATGTGAGGAGCCCCGCAGACTATCTTATTGTGTTAACCCTCTGACGACCAATGGGGCCTTGCTTCGCAATGGTGCATTCTTGTGTAAGACAGACAAAATGCCAAATGGAGATGTGTGTTGTCTCCCTGGTAGCCACCCAGAAAAAATGCGCAAACAGCCACTGGTGCCCAGAGTTGATAAAGATAAATGTCCACAGGTTACACGGGAAAGAGTTCGATTTAGTGAGGAAGTTCAGTACCATGGCTATTGCCCGGATTGTGATGTCCAATATGACATGAGAAATAGGGATGTGCATTTGCATGGTGAATTGAGCAATGCAAAAGGGAAACCACCTCACCAGTGCCCTCCCCTTGAAAATGGAGGGTCGGGCAGTACTTTTAGTAATAATTTCCCAAGCATAAAAGCTAAAATCACACCTCCACAGACTGCTCCAAAGCCTCAAAAAACTATTCTGAGGAAGACAACAACTACAACAGTTTGATGCAAGGATCTTGTGAACTATTTTGTATCCTAATGAATTGAGCACTTTCTACTCGAGCAATAAAGAGCCAAAACACATTATACCCAGTGTTCTCCAGTGAAGTGACACAGAAGAAATCATGGTAAGTGAATTGATTTCCTTTTCAAATTTTTCTATGTGCCAATTGCTTCATGTATTGTGTATTTTACATAATGTATCCTATTAGTTGGTTGAGGACTATAAACATCAACATACTTAAGCACAGCATACCTCTCTGTTGCTCCTTTACAGATCATTAAAAATTCATGTGACAATATTAATCCAAAACAGAATCATTTCCTTTGTTATAGCTTTATTTATTCCCATTGCACTATTTAGTTAACATTCTTTATTTACATTTGTATAAATTTATGCATATGAATATTTTGAATTATGTATTACATATATTTATTTACCTTAATAAGGAAGTCAAGCTTACTTTGGACTAGTTTATTCCTAATCCTATAATAATATTATAATCACTACAGAGTAATTAATAAAGAATTCACTTTGGACTTTAAGCTGCTCCCTATTTTTTGGCTATTAAAAGTCCTAAGCTACACTTTTCTTTGTAAGTTGCACCCATGTCATTTAAAGATATGAAAGCCTAATTATATACCAGCATGCTCTAACAAAATAAAATGCATTTACCAAGAATACAAAAATGCAATATTGAGATGATTGAGCCCATGAGATTTAATGAACCTAAATTGAAGCATTTGTATTGGATTCATATCAAGCAATGCTTTTGTTAAAGAACAGAATTTCTTGTTTGCCACTTTACATAACTTAGAATCATAGAATACCTACAGTCCAGAAGGAGGCTATTTAGCCCATCGGGTCTGCACTGACCTCAATCCCATCCAGACTCTATTCCCATAACCCCACACATTTACCCTGCTTTTCTCTCGACACCAGGGTCAATTTAGCATGGCCAACTAAGCTAACTCACACATCTTTTGATTATGGGAGGAAACCGGAGCATTCGGAGAAAATCCAAGTAGACATGAGGAGAACTCCACACATACAGTGACCCGAGGCTGGAATTGAACCTGGATCCCAGGCGCTGTGAGGCAACAATGCTAACCACCCTTGCACTGTGCTAATGGTAGAAGTTGGATTTAAATACCCTTTTGAAACATTTTTTTATGAGACAGAAAAGCCTTATGAAGCTTTTGCTATAAGCCCAAAATACTTAGGCCTGAATGTTATGGCCGTTCATGCCAGTGGGATTTTCCCATCCTGCTGCAGTGAACGGAGATTTGGGTGGGTGCCAAATTCTCCAGCCTCGCTGCAGTGGGAGTGTGGCATGAGCAGTAGTAAAATTGTACTCTGAGGGTTCCAGCTTTTACCAATTATACTGTTTTGGTTGTTTCTCAGATTTTCACTGGAAAGGTATTATTGTCTGTTGGTTAATAACCTATGGAACTGTTCTTTGTGCTTTTTCATATTTGGTATAAATAAATATGTATTAGTTGTGAAGTAAACGTATTGAAAATTGGGATCAGACCATTCCATGCATTGTAGGGAACAGTTCACTACATTGACATCATGATGAAAAAATCTAGTACAAAACATTATCCAGTAAGCTAAATATTTTTTACACATCATTTTGTCAAACATACAGAATCTGTGTAATTCTTTAACAAGTACAAGACCAGATTAAGGATGCAATTTTATGGTCCCATCATGGCTGGGGATGGGCCGTAAAATGCAGCAAGCTGTCCAGAGGGCCACTGACTTGCAGCTCCTCAGGGTGGAATTTTCTGGGGTTTTTTAATAAATGCCAACTATAATAAGTCCTCGGAGGCAGAAATCCCTTCACCGAAATCCCTGTATTTACAAGTCTGCCAACAGCACACAGAGTGCTTTCAATGAGCAGTCTACACTTGAAGACCCAGAGGAACTGACACGCCTGGTTAAGTACAAAGCAAAAGGCTCTCTGGCCCATCAATTTGGCCCTTAATCAGGGAGTTCATATTCTAACAGACACACCTCAATTGCCTGATTAAAGTCATTACATCAACTCGGGCAGGAAAAGCAGCATGCTGCTCATGGCTGCATTGCTGGCTTCTCCCACCACATTTTTGGAACTTAGTGAAAACAAATGTTGTGGCGGTTCCCATGATGACAGCCTTCAAGAGATTGTGTTACCCGGTGGTAGTGCCAGGGGCATTGCTGGGGTACTGCCCAGGCAGGACCTTCTCCTCCCTGGGGGCTGTTATTTCAGTTATTACCCTGGCAGGGTCCATTCACTAAGTTCCTGTTTTGCAAAGCCTGTTGTAAACCCTAATATAATCCTGGTGGGTGGGGGTGGGGGTGGGTGTTGGGGGGAAATGCAGGGCATGGAATCCCTTCTTGTTGGGGGGGGGGGGTGGGGGCAATACAATGGGAGACCCATTAAGTATATGGTTCTTGCTATGAAATGTTGGGAACCCCTTATGTGATTGGTACATAGTGGAGACAATGGTCTGGAAGATCCCGTCGATGTGAAAGCCTTTGGGGATTCCTTCAATTCTCCATCTCCACTGCCATTTCCACCTGTTGAAAATCCCCCCATAAGTATTGGGCAAGTTGTTCTGTACATATTATTAACTTCCATTCCTGTTTACATTGCTGGTATTATTTTGTGTTGCTATTTTTAACTTCACTAATGTGTATTTGTAGTTTAATTAATGACAATGCCATTCACTGCTGGATTTGGTTTTACTACCTAAATGCATTATTAGTTCCTAAACTGTCCTGCTAAAATTATTCACTGTTCCAGGAATACAAAGATAATTCCCTGGCTTCTCATCTGGACTGCAACTTATCTTGTGAAATCCTTCTTTCCTCCTCCTCTAAGCTTATTCCAATAATAAGCGCAAGGAGCTCTTGTGTTTCTTTGTCACTAAGCTTGAAATCATCTCATCAGCTTCTTTCCCCTTCTCCACCCCACCAAGCCAATCTTCTAAATTTCCTCTCTTCTCTAGACCTAATCTTGTATCTTTCTTTAGTTTCTCTCCATCTTCCCTCATGCTCACAGTAAGCTCACCTTGTTCACAAGACCCACCTCCTGCTGGCTTCAAACTATTCCCGCCAAAGTGCTGACCACCCAACTTGTTTACCTGGTTCCTTCTGAAAACTGATATTGTTAATCATTTCTTCTTAGGTACTGTCTCCTTTCCCTACAAATCTGTCATTGTCACCCCATTCCCAAAACCCAAGCTTGGCACCTCTGTCTTCACAAGCTCACACCTCATGACTAATCTCCCTTTCTTCACCAATGTCCCCGAATCTGTTGTTGTCTCCCAAATTCATGCCCAAGTTTCCCATAAGTCCTGTGTTTGAACCTGATGCCACAGCACTAAAATGGCTTTTATCAAAATCACAAATGACATTCTGAGTCAACGTGACCATGGTAAACTATCCCTCCTCATTCTTCTTGACCTGTCGACAGCCTTTGACGTGGTTGACCATGATCAAAATGAATGGTGGAGGGAGATTGAAGGGCCAATTGGCCTACTCCTGCTTCTAGTTTCTATGTTTATCTATCCAGTCATAGCTTTAGAATTATCTGCAATTGTTTCTCCTCTTATTTCCTTACCATGACCTGTGAAGTCCCCTGGGATTTATCCTTCGGCTCCTTCTATTTATCATCAAATGCTGACCCTAGACACCATCTGAATACACAGTGCTGTGTCCAACATCTACACTGAAATCATCAAGTCCTAACTAATTTACCACTGTCCTCCACTGTCTCTGATTTGTGACACTGCTTTTCCAACATTTAATCCTCCAACAAAATATTGAAAAGACCAAAGCCACTACAAAGGTTTTGGTTGCTGTGACAATCTCTGTCCATGCCCACTGGCTCCATTCCTCTTTCCAGTCACTGTCTAAAGCTGAGTCAGATTGTTTACGAGCTTGTTACCCTATTTGATCCTAAGACAATTTACTGATCACACTGCTCCACCATTTTTTAACTGTGTAACATTTCCCATGTTTACCTCTGTTTCAGTTTGTGTTGTTAAAACCCTCATCCATGCCATTTTTACTTCTCACTTGACTATTCCAATACTCTCCTGGGTAGCCTTCAATCTTCCATCCTCAAAAAACTTGGACCTATCCAAAATGCCTGTATCCTACTTACACCATATCTTGTTTAGCATCACCCCTATGCTTGCTGAGTTACATTGACTCCAGGTCTTGTAAAACTTCAAATTAAAATTCTCATCCTTGTTTTCATATGCCTCCACAACCTCATTCCTCCCTGTCCTTTTACCTCCTATAGCTGCATAAACTTTCAAGATCTCTATACTCATCCGGTTCTTATCTCTTGCCCAGCCCAGATTTTATTCTGTCAATGGTGATTTTTCCTTCAGCTTGACCCTAGACTCCCCAAGCTCTTCCATTTTCTACCTGCCCTTGTCCTTTGATATATTTCTTAAAACCCCCTCTTAACTCCAATTACCTTAATAATCCATTTTGTAGCTTGATGTCATATGCTGTTTGTGAACACTCCTGTGAAGCAACTTGTAAAATTTTACTACACTAAAGCTTTATAAATGGAAGTTCTTGTTATTTTACTTTTAATGCTACGTGTCGAATCTTTCAACACTTATACACAGCTCAATATGGCAGCTACATCGTCCATTTCACAACCAGCTTGTTAAATGAATATACCAGCTAGCCACTGTTTGTGATGGAAATTTAAGTTCCTCACACAGGGCACACGTGGATGCGACATTGAGATTGTTTCTGATAGATCCTTTCCCTTATTTTTGAGTTTTGCGGAAGTTGTTATGTAAATGCTTTTCTGAGCAATGTTTGAGGAGATAGTTCAGATGTGGTCAAGGTGCATGCCTGCAAAGCGGAATGATAGTGCAAACAAACCGAGAGCTCCCTGGATGATGAAAGAGAGAAAAATCAAGTTGAAGCAGCAAAGAAGGATGCTTATGATTCCTGAAAGAACAGCGACGCACTTCCTATTGTGACCCAATACAGAAGATTCAGAGAAGAATTGGCAAAGCAGATAAGAGAAGTAAAGAGAAAGTATGAGAAGAGACTGTCAGCTCATGTAAAAGAGAATCCAGAGATCTTCTGAAGGCCTATAAATTATAAAAAGGCAGTTAAAAAAAAAGGAGTGGGACCAATTATTCTACCTAAAGAGGGATTTGCACATGGAGGCAGATTGCCTGATTGAATGAGTACTTTGCATCTGTCCTTGCCAAAGAAGAAGACACTTCCCAATTGTCAAAGAAGGGGTAGTTGAGACACTTGATAAGGAAGTGGTATGACATAGACTGGCTATATTTAAATTTGATCCAAGGAAAGATAGGTATGGAAATTGCAGATACACTAGCCCAACTTTTTCAATCCTTCCTAGGTTGAGGGGTGGTGCAATAAGACTGAGGAATTGAAAAGGGTACACCCTTATTCAAAAATGGGTGCAAAGATAAGCCCAGCAATCACAGACCAATCAGTTTAACCTTTGTGGTGAGGAAGCTTCCATAAATATAATTCAGACAAAAATGAATATTCACTTGGGCAAATGTGAGCTAATTAAAGAAAACCCACCACTTACATGAGACTCATTGGTCTGTATTTCCCTGATTTATCTCTGTCACCCTCCTTGAAAAGTGAAACCACATTAGTTTTTCTCCAACACTCTATCACCTCCCCTGTGGTCAGACAGAAATTAAAAATTTGGGTCAGAGCCCCTGTATTTCCATACCATGCATCCTACAGCAGCATTTCATCTGGAACTGGAAAACTGTCCACTTTTAAGCCCACTAAAATCTTCAAAGTTTCCTTGATCCCTATGCCAAACAGTTCAAGAACCTTACAGTCCCTTTTCTCAGATTCTTTACCTACGTCCTCCTTCTTCCAAGTGAAGGCAGGTGTGAAGTATTGATTTAACACCCTACCAATGTCCTGCAGCTACATGCACTCTTTGCCTCCTTGGTCCCTAATGGGTCCCATTTTTCCCTAGTTATCATTTTACCTGTAATATACTTACAGAATATCTTGGGATTCTGCATAGTCTTACCTACCAGTATTTTTTCATTCACCCTCTTTGCTCTCTAATTGCTTTCTTAAGTTCCCTGCTGCACCTTCTATACTCTTCTAAGGCCTCCACTGTTTTACTCCCTTCATATCTGCCGGAAGTCTTTCTTTGCTTCCTAATTCAGTCCTGATATTCCCAAGCATCCAGGGTTACCTGAGCTTGTTGCTCCTACATTTCACTCACGGGAACATGTTTGGCCTGTACTCTATTCGTTTCCTTTCTGAATGCCCCCCCACTGCTTTGCTATAGATTTTCCCACAAGAAGCTGTGCCCAGTCTACTTTGGCAGGATCCTGCTTTATTTTAATAAAAGCTACATTTCCCCAATCCAAACCCATTTTTGAAGACTATATTTTCCTTTTCCATAACAAACCTATATTGTACTGTGTTGTGGTCACTATCACTAAAATACTGCCCCATTGCCCCCTTGAATACCTGACCGGCTTCATTCCCAAGAAGCAGATTCAGCACTTGTTGCACGTGCTACATATTGATATAAAAAGCTCTCCTGAACTACCTTTCAAGAAATCTGCCCCTCTGAACTCTACAAAATGACTAAGCCAATTAATGTTGGCGAAGTTGAAATCCGCTAATATAATCACCCTATTATTATTTTTAGACACCTCAGTGAATTATCTACATCTGGAGTACTGGAGCAGTTTTAATTCCCTTATTTAAGGAAATAAATTATTTCATTGGAGGCAGTTCAGAGAAGGTTCACTTGGATGATTGTCTTACGATGAAACGTTAAGCAGGTTTGGACTCTACTTATTGGAATTTAGAAAAATGATATATGATCTCACTGACACGTTAGATTCTTAACAGGCTTGACAGGGTAAATGTTGAGATGATGTTTCCTCTCATGGGAGAGTCTAAACCAGAAGCCATAGTCTCAAATTTGTGCCCCTTTATTCTGAGACTAAGATAATGAGGAATTTCTTCTCTCAGAGAGTTTTGAGTGTTGGGAATTCTTTGCCACAGAGAGCTGTGGGGGCAGAGTCCTTGTGTATACTTGAGGCTGAGATAGGCTTTTGATCAGTAAGGGACTGAAGGGATATGGGGAAAGGGCAGGAAAGTGGATGTGAGGAATGTTGGCTTAGCCATGATCCTCCTGAATGGTGGAGCAGGCTTGAAGGGCTGAACAGCAAATTCCTGTTCCTATTTCTTATGGTCTTATGGTCTAACTCCTCCCAACAGAACTAGCACATCCACCCACAAGGATATTGGTCCTATTCTGATTCCAGTACAGACTGTCCTACTTGCACATGTCCCACCTTCCCCCAGAAACAATCATAGTGATCGAGGAATCTAAAGCCCTCCATCCTGCACCAACACTTGAGCCACGCATTTATCTGTCCAATTCTTCTATTTCTATACACACCAGCATGTGACACTGGGAGTAATCTAGCGATTATAACCTTGGTGGTCCTGCTTTTTAATCTGCTGTCTAGTCCCTGAATTTTAGATACAAGACCTAATTCTTTTATCTATGTCATTGGTACCAACACATACCACAACCTCTGATTTATCACGCTCTCCCTTTAAGATGCTCTACAGCCGTCTTCCTTTAAGATGCCCCGCAGCCATTCAGTAACATCTCTCACTGTGGCCTCAGGGAGACAAAACATCATACCGGTGTCACATCTGCAGTCGCAGAAATACCTGCTGTTCCCCAAATGAATAAATCCCCTATTGCTAGCGCTCTTCCTTCCATCTTCCTCCCTTCCTGTACAGTCAAGCCACTTATAGTGCCAGAAGCTTGGCTCTGACAACAATCCCTTGAGGAACAAATTCAAGTTTCTGCAGTTGGCAGCACTTCCTGCACATATGGTCATCAAGGATGCCAATATGGTCCATGACTTCTCATATATGACAGGTCACACATTTATAAGAACATAAGAACATAAGAACTAGGAGCAGGAGTAGGCCATCTGGCCCCTCGAGCCTGCTCCACCATTCAATAAGATCGTGGCTGATCTTTTTGTGGACTTAGCTCCACTTACCCTTGTCTGAACTCACCAGCCATGTCTTAAACTTAAACATTCTTCATCTTTTTAACTTTTCAAATGACTTAATCTTAAAAAAAAACCTCTATTATCTTAACTTACTCTCTTATATAATTCTACTTTGGTCTACTTGTCCCTGTATTACTTAATATAGTGACATTATTGTACTGGCTCTGACATTTACTTATCCCTAGTGCTTCTCAGTTAATCCTTTAATATTACACTTTTCTAATTTACTGCTATTTGGAGTCAGTCCCTTAAGGTGATTGCTTACCAGCCAAGTCTGTGTCACCCAATCAGCTGCTTCCTCTTGCCCTATATCACTTTCTGAATCGTGCCGTCACCTCAGGAGCTCTGTCTCTGGATTTAATGAAGGTTTGCTCTGCTGCTCCTTTTAAAGTTTTCCCACCTCCCTGATCAGCTGCTCTCCACCAGGTTCACTCTCCCACCAGCCTCCAGTGCTCTGGCTTTTCCAATGATGTTAGTCTTTCTTTTATTTTTAATTGTTACTCCATTCTTAAAGTTACAAAGTCAATAGAAACATAGAAATTAGAAACAGGAATAGGCCATTCTGCCCTTCAAGCCTGCTCTGCCATTCATTTTGATCATAACTGATCATTGAATTCAATATTCTGGTTCTCTCTTCCCTCCATATCCCTTGAGTCCTTCAGCCCCAAGAACTATATCTAATTTCTTCTTGAAACCAGATAACGTTTTGGCCTCAACTATATGCAGTGGTGGTGAATTCCACACATTCACCACCCTCTGGGTGAAGAAATTTCTCTAGTTCAGTTCTAAAAAGTTTATCCCTTATCTTCAAACAATGACCCAAGTTCCAGACTCCCCCATCATTGGGAACATTCTTTCTGATTTTACCCTATCTAACCTTGTTAGAATTTTATAAGTTTCTATGAGAACCTCTCACTCTCCTAAACTCCAGTGAATATAATTGTACCCAACTTAGTCTCTCCTCATATGACAGACCTGCCAGCCCAGCGATCAGCCTGGTAAGCCTTTACTGTACTCCCCCTATAGCAAGGGCATCCTTCCTCAGATAAGGACACCAAAATTGCACACAGTACTCCAGGTGTGCCTCACCAACATCCTAGACAATTGCAGCAAAACATCCCTATCCTTATATTCAAATCCCCTCTCCAGGAAGGCCAACATACCAATTGCATTCTCTATTGCCTGCTGTACAACGCATTTACTTTCAACGGCTTATGCCTATTATTGCTACCAAAGCTGCAAACTCCAAAGTGTTATGCGGAATCTACCTGGATCATAACTTTTGCTTCTTGAATTTGGCTCAGATAAACATGAGATATTTTCAAAGCAACAGGGTAAGAGGGAAAACACTTTTTTAGTTTGCTGTCCCTTCAAAAATTCAAACTTAACCCTGCAGCTCCAAATTGAAAATGAAATCCCCATCACCTGACCTTCCCACAGTTGTCTTCTGCTTCCAACAATGGCATCACCTAAGGCTGTGAACAAGAGTTTAAAAAACTCTTAAAGGTACACTAACGTCACTGTAAGGGACCTAAATTTATTTTTGTCAACTTTTTTCCCTGTACGTATCTGTAGAAACTAATCCTTTCTCATTGCTCAACACCCAGTCCAAGGTAGCCTATTCCCTTGTTGGTTCCTCAAAATATTGCTCTAGAAAACCATCCCACGTGCACTCCAGAAATTCCTCCTCTATTGTACTGTGACTAATTTGACTCTTCCAATCTATATGCAGATGAAAGTCACCCTTAATCACAGATGTTCCTTTAACACATGCATCTCTGATTTTCTGTCTAATGCATTTCCCAACGTTACTACTACAGTCTGTATGCTACCCCCACTAATGTTTTCTGCCCTTTGTTGTTTCTTAACTTGATGCATTCAGATTCCACATCATCTGTGCTAATGTCTTTCCTCAATATCGAATCAATGTCATTTTTGATCAACAATGCAACTCCACCATCTTTCTCTGACTGTCCTTCCAAAACACTGAATAGCTCTCAATGTTTAGTTCCCATTCTTGGTCAACTTGGAGCCAAGCCAATTATATTGTCAAGCCAATTATGTCATCCCCCTTTACATCTATCTGTGCAACTAATTCATCCTTTTTTTTCAAATGCTTTGTGCAATTTAAGTACAAAACCTTAAGGTGAGCACTTTTAATATTTCTTGACCCTTCCCTGCTACTTTCTTACTAGGACATGGCACAGATTGGATCATTTTGTTTGCTTTAGAAACCAAATTCAAATTAAATCCAATTCACGATCACAACATGAGAGATGAACAAGATCCAAGCTGACAAGATAAAGCATCGTGCCCAATCTTAGGTTAGATCCAATGCTTGATCTTAGTCAAAAGCCAAGAAGTAGCCTTTCCCAGACTTTAAAAATAAAATCTTTTACTCCATCCTTAAAGTTACAAAGCCAATGCTCAGGGTGAATTGGGCAAACCTAAATCCATTCCTTCTTGCTCCAAAAACCAAATTAAAAATTTAATTGAATCAAATTCATAGTCCCCATAAAAGAGACAAACAAGATCTAAGCTGACAAGATAAATCATTGCACCCCATTTTGGGCTAGATCCAATATTTGATCTTAGCCAAAAGGCCAAGAAGCAGCCTTTTCCAGACTGCCTGACTTGCTGATTGTAGGACACCATTCCTAGATTCCCTCATTGTGTTGCTGCCTTCAGGACACTGTGCTCAGACTGAGTAATAAGAGAAAATCATCAGTTATTATATGAATCAGTAATTATAATTACACTCTACTGTCAGTCGTAACAAAATTTGGGTGTGAAATTTAGTTCATAATTCATATGTCTTTGAATGAAAATTTTAGGTTAGATATTGAAGTGCCTAAATATTATATAAATGAAATAAGCTTGGTTAAGAAATTGATAAACAAACTAATGTAAAAGCAAATCCAACAAGCCTAGGTTTAATTAACTTTTGTTTATCTTACAAGGTCAGATCTCCTAATGAGCAAAAATCTTGAATAATGACTGATCCATCTCTAAGCTTGTAATTGAGTCAGAAGGACTGGAAAAAGGATTCTTAGACATGAGTTGTGTTGAAGATAAAAAAGTTTGCTTATGTTTCTATTTCAGACCATCCCAGTTATAGCACATTATCATGGAGTTGGGCTGCCGGGTTAGACAGTCCTTTTGTTTAACTTGTCTGGATTTTTCGTCACAGAAGCCAGTTACAGTTTATCTCACTGGGTTGAGTTAGCCAACAGGAGATGAGTATTAGATAAGCCTGTACTTTAAACAGAGAAATCCTAACATTATTGTTTACTGCGCAGAATGTGGGTGGGGGCTGTAACTCAGTTTGGATTTCATGAAGGAAAAATCAGCTGGAAGATTTGCCCAGTTTGCAGCTTGAAAAATAAATCTACAGTCATCCTCACGGAGTCTTGTGACAGTAAGTAATCGGTAGAGTTAGCTTATAAACTGTGAGAAGACAGCTGAGTAGCTGCCAGTCACCAGAACAAGGAGCTGTTGTGAGGTATTAAATAAATGTTGGAGGATCATGATATAATAAATAAAAATTGGAAGGTCATGTAACCAAAAAGCTAATGAAGGATCCAAATAAAATCTTATTTTGGAGAATGCTTGAAACACTGAGAAAAATTAAAGTGAATTCTGAAGCACTTTGGCACACTGCCTTATTGGTTGGTTCCTACAGATGTGAATTAACCTTCAAAATGCTTGTAGAATATACAGTAATTCTTAGGAGGAATTAAAGCATGGAACCGAGTTTATAGCATAAATTGTCATAAAATATAATAAGTTAGCATTTCTTGCTTATTTTTTTATAAGCAAAGTTTCTTTTTGTTTAAAGATGTGGAGAACTTGTAGCGCAGCTCTATCTCTCTCTCATTACAAGATATCAAAATTTCTCTTGGAACTTTAACAGTCCTTAACAGGATCGTAACAATCAAGAGAATTATTTGCATAAAATGGTCCCTTCAAAGCTGTTTCAAATCGAGGGGAATGTGAGAAGGAGCAAATTACTTAATGTTTCAATCCAGATGACAGGGCAACGGAAATGCAGATATAATTTCTCAAATGCTTCATTAGCTAATTTTTTTTTCCAGCTGAAACCAAAATAATTGTAAATAGTTTGTGAAGCAGCCGAATGCTCATCAGACAGGTGTCCACTTGTTCTATGACAACATGCATCACATGATGTCATACTGAATTATTAAGATCAGAAAGATTTCTTCTTTGATACTTGAGTCTGCTAGGTTCACTTAGCTTTTTTAAGTCAGTTTTATAACCAACAAAGAAGAAAGAATTGCAATATATGCTCAAGTCAGTATAGGATGTGGCTGAGGAGAATTTAAAATGAATGGTATTACCATGATATGGCTGCTGTCATCTTTCCCTGTGGTAGAGGGCAAAGGGGAGAGAGGGACTGTCTAATAAGCTTGTGTATCCTGTTGATAATAGATACTGCAAGCACAGTGCACTGGTGATGAATACTGAGTACATTTTCAGCGTTGCACGTTAAGCAAAACTCCTTTGTGCTGCATGGTGTTGGAATTCACGAGTGTTGTTGCAGCTGCAACTATCCAGATGAATTTTGCATTTTCCATCATGCTCCTTACTGGAGCCTAATAGAAGGTAAAAAGAATTTGAGAGGTCAGAAAGTGAGCCATTTATTGCAGAATATTGAGCCTCTGCCTCTTTCTTGTAGTCACAGTGTTAATATGATAGTTTCAGTTCAGCTTCGCCTCTGTTGTGAACCCCAAGGGAAACTCAACCATGGTGGGGCAAATGGAGGTCAGGGGTGACAATTTGCCTTTATCATGTTTGATCGAGTATTGCCTGACATTTATAAAGTGAGGTGTGCCTGCCAGTTCTCCTAAATCTAGCTGTTGTACAGATCTTGTCATATCTGGCATGGATTAGAGGAATTATAAACAGAACTGTACAGATTAGAATTGTCAGCTAAAAACTTGACTTTACTTTCCTCATAGAATCCTACAGTGCAGAAAGAGGCCCTTCGGCCCATTGAATCTGCACCAACCACAATCCCACCCAGGCCCTACCCCCATATCCCTGCATATTTTACTGACTAATCCCTCTAACCTAAGCATCCCTGGACACTAAGGGGCAATTTTAGCATGGCCAATCAACCTAACCTGCACATCTTTGGACTGTGGGAGGAAACCAGAGCACCCAGAGGAAACCCATGCAGATATGAGGAGAATGTGCAAACTCCACACAGGCAGTGACCCAAGCCGGGAATTGAACCCAGGTCCCTGGAGCTGTGAAGCAGCAGTGCTAACCACTGTGCTACCGTGCTGCTCTGACAGGGGTGAAACCACAACCAGGCAAGGGATGAGGCTAGCCTATTGCACTGGGGGTGTGCTGATACCTGCAATCATGGTTTGCCCAGGCTAGGGTAAAGGATCAGGGTAGCCAATGAGGTGAAACTGAGGTTTTACCTGATGCAATTTTTTAAAGCCATCTTGGCCTTTTGATTGTTAGATCAAATCCGGGACGGGGTGCAATGCCTCAGCTTGGATGTTGCTTGATCAAGCCCAAGGTGGGATGCAAGTCCTGTCTTGTCAGCTTGGATCTTGTTTGTCCCTCGTGTGGGAACCATTATTGGACTTGATTTGAATTGGCTTTTTGATTAGAAATAAAGTATCAAAAGATACCAAAAAAACCAGCTTGATTTATAATGCAGTAAAGGTTACTGATGAAGCAGCTGATGCTGATATTCTGAGGGATTTACAAAATGATGTTATCAAGTTCTTGTGTTTGGCAATCGGGAAACCACACTCCTCTTCCTTAATGTGATGTCAATCATTGGAAAATATTCCCTCATAACACATTTACTGTATGTTACTACAGCTCATTGAGTGCCACACTCAAGAAATGTTATCTTGATGTCTACTTATATTCAGGTCTTGCATCCATGTGTGGATTAAGTCTTGATAAGATCTAGAACTGGTTAGCTTTTGACAGAACCAAAATTCAAAATGAGCTATTTTGGGGGAAAAAAGGTGAGCGGGGTAGTTATGAGCAGCTGTCACTTGATAATATTAGCGATGTATCTTTCAGTCACTTTCCATATAATCGGAAGGAAACTGATAATGCCACTTTGGCGTGCACTCATGTGCTGAACACAGCCATGTTTAAATAGGGAGCCATTAGCTACTGGCAGCTCCAAAACTGTTTTATTTTCATGGAATGGAAGTATTGCTGGCGAGGCTGGTATTTCAGCATTTGTCACACTGGATTTCATTGCCTTCCGTGTCCCCCCACATTTTGCAGACACATCACCTACTCTACCTTTATTATGTTCATTAATTTATAATTAATAAACATTCGTACACCCAACAACCATTACTACGACTAAACCTTACATCAAATACTGTTAAGTATTTATAGTATTCAGGCTTAGTAAAGACAGTGGTAGCCTAGTGGCATTATCACTAAACTATTAATTCATAAACTCAGTGAATGTTTTGGGGAACCAGATTCAAATCCCGTCACGGCAGCTGGTGAAATTTGAATTCAATAAAAAATATCAGGAATTAAGAATCTATTGATGACCATGAAATCATTGTCGATCGTTGGATTAAACCCATCTGGTTCACTAATGTCCTTTAGGGAAGGCAATCTGCCATCCTTACCTGGTCTGACCTACATGTGACTCCAGAGCCACAACAAAATGGTTGACTCTTAACTGCTCTGCAAAGGCAACTAGGGATGGGCAATAAATGCTGGCCAACTAGTCATTCCCATATCCCATGAAAAAATTTTAGAAAATATGGAAGGGTTGTCCCCAATTTGGTTACAATTTTGAAATCCTTACACTATCCATTGTGTCAAAATTACAAAAATGGATGGATCAATATGAGAAAGTGTTCATGCAAAGATGTATTGCTCAAGTCAGAAGTCTTTACATATTTTGAGCCAAACCAATCCCTATACAGTTAGCATATGATACATGCCATATGGTGTTGGGGCAGTAATATCCCACATCATGTCTTCAGATGAAGAGAAATCTGTAGCCTTTGCATCCAGAACATTGAGTAAAACCAAAAGCAATTATGCACAAGTTGAGAAAGAAGCCTTAAGAATCATCTTTGGAATGAAAAGATTCTATCAATTACTGTACATGATAAAATTCACATTATTGACGGATCATCATCCATAAATGACAATTTTTGGACCTCATTTAGGGATTCCATCACTGCCAGCTGGCAGAAAGCAGAGATGGACATTGTTGTTGTTAGTACACATGTGTGACTATCAAATCAGTCAAGCTATCCAGGAGCAGGCTGTGAGTTGGTGAGGATGGAGACCACACCCCTCATATCATTGCTGGCATATCCTCTGTCAGCAGTGGAGAAGGTAGCAGATGTTCCTACTCAGATGTCTTTTGAGCTACTGTGGTGGGAAGTTCAGGGCATCTTCCTGCCAATGCTTACATTCTGCCAGGAGCAGGCTTGCCCTACTATTTGGACACTCTTTAGCTCATGGAGTGGCCCTCTGAAGGCACCATCTGCCCTTAACAATTTCGAACATTCCTCCCCCATCCTTCGCAGACATACATGACTGACTCAGTTGCCCCACTTACCTAGTTGTGAGGGTGCCACCCTTCCAGTTCATCCAGGTCCAGTCCCAACAATGGTCAGCACTCCCTGTTCTAACAATCTGTCTGAGCGCTGTTTGTAAACAACTAATTTGATTCCTCTAAAATTCTTATCTATGGAGCTCTATCATAAGCTGTGTACTTGGTATGTTTAAAAATTTATTTATTAGTGTCACAAGTAGGCTTATATTAACACTGCAATGAAGTTAATGTGAAAATTCCCCTAGTCACAACACTCCGGCACCTGTTCGGGTACACTGAGGGAGAATTTAGTATAGCCAATGCACCTAACCAGCACGTTTTTCAGATTATGGGACGAAACTGGAGAACTCGGAAGAAATCCACGCAGACACAGGGAGAACGTGCAGACTCCACATAGACAGTGGCTCAAGCTAGGAATCGAACTCGGGTCCCTTACACTGAGGCAGCAGGGCTAACCACTGTGTCACCGTGCCACACATGGTTGGTTTGTTTCAGCTTTCACTAAGCCAGGGATAGAAACAACAGCAAAATAAATTGACAGTTTGTAATCAGTAAATAAACCATAAACTCAACAAATCCATTGCTATCATTGCTGTGGAAAAGGATTAACTCTGAAGAAATTATCCTGTCTTATGTCACTCCAGCTCCACTGAAGTATTTAGCTTTCTGCAGACCTATGAATAATAATTATAAGGACTCCCATGGGGAGAGAAAAGCAAATCAATTATGAAATATTTATTTTGTATAAGTGTAAACTGTTATTTATACTTACCCATCTCTAAATGTTGCTTTAATAAAGTTAAAAATATGATTCTATTTTTCTGCAGAAATTTTAGTTTTATTTGTCTATCTCGGTTTTTTGTGAAGTCAGTCAACATGTTCAGTCAGCTGATGTTTAATAGTTGGTGTGACATTGCATAACAATGAATTGACTTGACTTCTATTTGTAGAATAAACCCACCAGAAAACTAGATAAAATAAATGTTAACAATCAACACTACATTTCTACTACAGAAGACGAGGCAAAATAAAATAGGCTGGAAAGCCACCTGTACTACGGCCATGATTTTGTGCCTGTTTTTGCCATGAGGGCAAACAGCTGTGTGGATGCAGATTATTGCGAGACTTGGAAAATGAAAATCTCGTCAGCAGTGCCATTGAGCTGTGGCAGGAGGCAGTGCCAGGGAGTGCTCTGAGGTGCTCCATTAGGGGAGGGGTTCCCCTTATCAGTTGGGGGTTTGCCCTTTTGCACATGGATGACAGTGTGTAGGCCTGGTAAGATGCTGAGTCGGTGCAGACTGAAATGGCCATATGGCTTTCTTCTGCACTATAGGGATTCTTACAGTGAATGGAACTGAGAGCATTCAACTTCATTTTCTCTTATTAATGGGAACATTTATGCTTTCTGTCAGTGTTTATTGCTTTCAATCTTTTTCTAATCAGGCTTTCAAACAAATTCCTTCCAGTCAGAGCTTTCAACTAGTAAATTATTTCTGCCACCATGATCCTCATTATTAAGCATTCCAGCATTGCAGAGAGCAATAGGTATTGCGGGTTACAAAGTGTATGAGGTGAGAAACCTCCTCCTCCCAATAGCCTAATGTGTTAAATTGTTCTCAATTATGGGATATTGGCTGTTAGAGTATTTTTAAATTGCTAATATTATCTACGTGGTCGTTATTCTCCAGAATTCACTGGTTAGCACTGCTGCCTTACAGTGGCAGGGACCAGTGTCCAATTTCAGCCTTGGGTGACTGTCTATGTTTATGTCTGCGTGGAATTTGCATGCTCTTCCCATGTCTGCATGGGTTTCCTGGTATCCTCCCATACTCCAAAGATATGCAGGTTAGGTTGATTGACCATGTTCAATTGCCCCTTACTGCCAGAGGTATTAACAGAGTAAATAGAGGGGTTACGGTGATAGGGCTTGGGTGGGATTGCTGTCCGTGCAGGTTCAATAAGCCAAATGGCTTCCTTCCACACTCTAAGGATTCGATGATTGTCTTTTGTAAACATAGCCAATTTGCAATTGACTCATTTATCACATTCCTGATTGTCATGAATGGAAAGCTCTCTACTTTTTTATAAAAGCACAATCAACCTGCCACTTTGGTAAAATTGGGTGTAAATTCTGAGCATGTACAGTGTTATGGGGGCATATAAGGGGAGAAATTGAATGAAAAACTTACAGAAACTATGAATGAAAAAATATTTTGAAAAGAAAACAAATATAAGCTATAAAAACACAATCTGAAATACATTCTTAATATTAGATGCAGGAAAAGTGTTATGATGATGAAAGTTATCAGAAGAGAATATTATCAAGGAAATATATTTTCACTCATGCTGAGTGTCAAATAAAATAAAAAAGACCTGAAAAGCCAGAGGAAGGAAAACAAGGAGAAGAAAATTCTGTGGAAAACAAAAGTTCCAGGAAATTCTGTTACATAGAAACAGAGAGAATAGAAGCAGGAGTAGGCCACTCGGCCCTTTGAGCCTGCTCTGCCATTCATCAGGGCTGATCATCAAATTCAATATCCTGATCCCATCTTTCCCCCATATCCCTTGCTCCCCTGAGCCCCAAGAACGAGATCTAAATTATTCTTGTTGCTGATGGAAAGATCAAGTTGAGTAATATAATAGAAGCAAAATATTCCTCACTGTACAAAAAGTGCAGTTTTTCAGAGTTTGGGACATAAAGGAAGCAAATTCAAATTGAGAGAAGTTTCAGAAAATATCAAAACAAACAGTATTTTTATTGAGAAATGAAAGAAAATACAGAACAGCAGTATTTAATGTCAACATGAAGCAGAGCCTCATAACTGCAGTTGAAGCTTATTTGTATGCATAATTGGTATTTGTTCAACAATCACTTTATGTGAATTTCTTCAACCATTTGTACTGCATCCTAGTTATGATGAGTGAAATGCCACCTGTCTCATGAATATACTTCCATCCCCTTGCATAAAGCAAGGCAAAGCATCTTTCTTACATAACGTTACACTGAAAATGCTTAGTGCAGCAATAACTGACATTATTATTGGTGTTTCATAACATTTTAAAAAATCTCCTTAGTGACAGCTGCACTGCATTTTCTTCATGGCTTCAAACTAAAGAGAGACATGAAGAAGAAAGACATCCTCCAACACAACTTTTTCCACTTTTTTTGCTTAAGTTGGATCTTACATTCCAGCATAAACTACAAAGATTTTCAGGATTTTTAGTGCATTGTTTATTCACTGTCATGGCCACAATTGAAAGTTATCCATGAGATGGGCAATAGATTAGGATGCATTTTCTAAATATCAATGTTTTCCTCATTAACATTACTTTGAGAGGTTTGTATTGGGCCCAGCCCATTAGCGTCTTTCTGCACTGTTAACAGAAACCAGCTTCTGGGCAGTTTTCCTTTCTGTTTGTAATATTGAACTGTATCTCTAATGTGCAGTTTCGAAGACTAAAGAGAACAAAGACAATTACAGCACAGGAACAGGCCTTCAGCCTTCCAAGCCTGCACTGACCATTCTGCCCGATTGAACTAAAACCTCCTACCCTGCCAGAGACCACATCCCTCTATTCTCATCCTATTCATGTATTTGTCAAGATACTCCTTAAAAGTCACTATTGTATCTGCTTCCACTACCTCTCCCAGCAGCGAGTTTCAGGCACCCACCACCCTGTGTAAAAAACTTGCCTCATACATCTTCTTTAAACCTTGCCCCTTGCACCTTAAACTTATGGCCCCTAGTAATTGATTCTTCCACCCTGGGAGTTGTCCAAATTTCCAAACCAACTATTGGTTAACTGTTTAAGCTCACACAATTTTATAGAAATGAGTGGATTAGAAGTTTAGTTCATGTTATTGTTGATGGATTAATAGGCAGCTTCAGGTTTATTTTGGAGGATCCTAGCAGTGTTGACCCAGTCAAATCGGACATCTGAATATATAGATCGGATAAACACGGTTTTGTCTCCTGTTCGGAATTCAGGGGCAATACTCAATACAAATTGCGATGACTCTTACTGCTGCTTTGCAGAGGTTAAATAGTATATTTTCACCAGAACATCTGCTGTGCTGACCTGAAGATTTTTTCTTACAATGTAGTTTGACTCACGGTAAGTTAAGATTGGGGTAGCTATCTATATAAATTGTTTTCCCCTTTACAATTGATATTCTTGTCAATCTGTTCTGATAAGTGTAAGATGAAATGCTTTGACAGCAAGTAACTTTTTTCAGCAATATCTGTATTAAATCTCTCTCTGACCTGCTCTGCTCTGAGGAGAACAATCGCAGTTTCTCATGTCAATCGCATAACTGAAGTCCCACATTAGTGCTATTCTTATAGTAAATTTCCTCTGCAATCATCTCAAAATCATTTTTAAAGTGTGGTGCCCAGTAGTACACAACTTGGATCCACTTCAAAGACATGTGCACATATACCCGCAGGTCTCACAGTTCCTGCATCTCTATTAAATTTGTGCCATATTGTCCTTTCAAAATACATCTTCTTAACTTGTCTCAACAAAATTTCATTAGTCATGTGTTTGCCTGGTTTTATCAATTTATATGTTCTGAAGTCCATGACTAGCTTCTTCACTGTTTAATCTATTTCCAATTTTTTTTTAATCATTACAACATTTGAAATTATTTCCTGCAATTCCAAGTCCAGGTCATTAGTATACATTGAAAGAGCAGCCTTCCTAATACCAAACATTCAATACTTTTGTCCACACTAAAATGCAACCAATCATCACTAATACCTGCTTTCTGTTCCCTAACTTATTCTGTATCCATGCTGTCACTGTCCTTTAAACCTACAGGTTTCAGTTTTGCTCAGTAGTCTATTATGTGTTACCTTATCAAATGCCTTTTGAAAGTCCATACGCCCAGTATCATCCACGGCATCTTTATCAATTTACTAATCTTTTCCTTCATCAAGTAACTCAATTAAGACATGATTTACATTTAACAACCTGTACCAGCTTTCATTCATTAAGCCATATTTTTCTAAGTGTCTATTAATAATGTCTCAGCTTTTTGTCTCTAAAAATTTCTCCAGCCACATTGGACTAACTGGCCAGCAATTATTGAGCATAACTCATTCCCTTTTATTGTAGAGCGTTCATATTTGCATTCCACCAAGTCTCTGGCACTTTGCTCATATCTAAGGAGGGTGGAGAAATTAAAAAGGGTGTTTTGCAAAAGTAAAAATGCATTTTGCTCCTCCGTGTCCCTATTATTTTCAACCACAGCCAACATCCCAAATTATGTGTATCTTTAGTTATTCATGCAAATTTAATGCCCTAACAGGGAAAATTTGAGCTTCAGACCTATGCAAAGAATATTTACTTTGCTCAATGAGGGTTATGGGAATTGTGGTCAGTACAGATTTGATGGGCCAAATGACCTCCTTCTGTTCTGTATGAATTTTATGATTCAATAAGTTTGATCAAGCCTAATATATACCCATTTGTAATGCGAGTATCATTTACAATATTTATTCATAGAATCTCTACAGTGCAGGACGAGGCCATTTGGCCCATCGAGCCTGCACTGACAACAATCCCGCCCAGGCCTTATCCCCGTAACCCCCATATTTACCCTGCTTGTCTCCCTGACACTAAGGATCAATTTAGCATGGTCAATCAACCTAACCTACACATCTTGGAGTGTGGGTGGAAACTGGAGCACCTGGAGGAAATGCATGCAAACATGAGGAGAACATGCAAACAGTGACCCAAGCTAGGAATTAAACCTGGGTCCTTGGTGCTGTGAGGCAGAAGTGCTAACCACTGTGGCACCGTGCCACCACTGCCTGTTATGCTTTTACTCAGAATTGTGTTTATGTGCTACACTATTTTTGGTTCACAGCTTTCCACTGAAGCAGATGCAATTAACATAATTATAGAGTGCATAATTGTAGGTTATTTTGTTTGTGCATAGAATTAACCCTTTGAGGGGACTACACAGTTTGACTTCACTGGAGTTTCTCAGTAAACATGGGGGAATATCTGAAAATGGAAGGCCAACACATTAACTACCTTCAGTGATCTTTTTTGTAAGATGGTATCTATGTAATGAGCATCCTTGCAATATGTTCCCTGAGGATTTGAAATCATGAGATCTCCTGAATTCTAGCATAAGCTCTGTGGTTTCTGTCCTGGTACATTGGTAGCTCTCCAACAAAGTTTAGCTGACTTTTTTTTCTCTTCCACAAAACTGCCGACTGCTTTGAAAGTCTTTCCTGTTGACAACAGATGACTCATCTACATACATGAGAACTTAAAAATTAGGATCAAGATTTGACCATTCGAACCCCATTTGATAACATCATGGTTGAACTGACCGTGGCCCGAACTCCACCTTCCTGCCTGTGCTCCTTAACTCTTGCCTCTCTTGTATACTAAAGTCTCTCTAATTCAGCCTTGAATATAATCAATGGCCCAGCCTCTACTGCTCAGTATTCAAAGAATTAGAAAAAAAACCTTCTCATCTCATTTTATTTGCTATCCTAATTGTTTGCTGTACCTGCATGCTAACAATTGTGATTCATGTACATTGGTCCCCCTATACCATGCAATCTGCAATCTCTGTCTCCATTTAATTAGCATTCTGTCTTTCTGTTCTTCTGTGCAAAGTGCACAACCTCACTTTTTCCTACATTATACTCCATCTGTCAAATATTTTGCACATTTACTTAATGTAAATATACCCCATGCAGACTTTGTGTCTTCCTCACAAATCGCTTTCTGACCTGTCTTTGCAACAAATTTGGCTATAATGCTTTTGTTTCCTAAATGGTTGAGGGCCATGCATTATACCTGTGTCACACCACAACTTATAGTTTGCCAATCTGAAAATGATTTTTTCATCCTGACGTCCTGTTTTATGTTAATTAGCGAATTATCTATCCAGGATATCACCCCAACACAATGATCTTGTACAGTAGCCCATTTATGTAGGAACTTACCAAATGCCTTCTGGAAATCCGAATACACTGGATCCAAATGGTTCTCCTTTATCCACTCTGCTTATTACGTTCTCAAAGAACTCTGAAGAAATTTTTCAACCCTGATTTCCCTGATATAAAACCATGCAGATTCTGCTTGATTGTGATTGCAGCTATTCCCTTCATCATAAATTCCAGTATTTTCCCAATATAGATGTTAGACTAATGGGCCTATTGCTTACTGTTCTCTGTTTCCCTCTTTTCTTGAATAGAAGTATTACATTTGTATGTCACTAGAACCTTTCCAGGATGGAAGGAAATTAGGAAGGTTACAACCAATACATACATCAAGAAACATTTTGAGCCTGCACCAGTCATTAGCATAACCGGTGACATGAGCCCAAAATCTCATGAGAGTCAGAAAACGAGATTCTTACTGGCAAAATCTCATTTTCTGATTTCCTTACCCCGCGCTGATGATGTAATGAGATTCCCACCCCGGAAGGTCAGGAACCTCATTTTAATAAAGTAGCATCATATTAGTGAGCCATCCTGCTGGCATTTCTATCCTAATTAAATGTTCAAATTGTGCTGGCATAATGTCAAAAAATGAGGAGAGTGTAGATATGTGCTGGGTGAGATGGTAAAGATGCCTGATGTGTGGTAGTGAAGGGGAGAAGAGCCACAAGAGGATAACAGTGGGGAGATGCATGAGGGTGAGTGTTTATACCCCGTGAGGTGTCAGTGAGCAAGCTTCTTGTGGAATTGTAATGGGTGTGAGTCGACACATGGTCGTGATGTGGAGTTGCCCACGTTGGACTGGGGTAGGCACAGTAGGTGTTCTCACAACACTAGGTTAAAATCCAACATGTTTATTTGGTAGTACAAGCTTTTGGACTGCCGCTCCTTCATCAGGTAAGGACTCACCCGATGAAAGACCATATAATTACTGGGTACATGGTGACAAATGAGAAGGGTGATTTACCCTGGTTGCATGAAGGAGGTCATTCATCTTTTTCCTGCATGGATTCCTGTCCTTGAATGCAGCGAGCTGGCGCTCACTAGCACTGCTACTGCCTCCCATGCAGAGTTGGTGACTTTGTTGGCAGGTTGTCTGCCCATTCGAGGGTATGGAATGCCATGTCTCTGTCCCACCCCATCCAGCAGCTTGGTAAGGACTTCCTCTCAGAATTATGCACCTGTCTTCCTGGCTGTAATCCCTTGATTGGACTTGGAACAAGTGCTGGGGAAGTGTTTAAAAGGTGCAACAACCTGATTGTGGAGATAAAGTAATGCTGGGTTGAGCATATCAGAGGCAGGTCACCACAGGCATGGTGTGAAACTCGTGAAAAAAAATTCTAAAGTGGCTGAAGATACAGTGACTTTTCTTTCTGACGTCAGTGGGATTCTCTTCAAATTTCATGCTAAAGCTGACACTTTGGGAAAAAAAAAACGGAAGATTTCACCCAGTGGGTGGAATTTTTCCGTATTGTTTCAGTGTCAGGCTCTAACTGAGAACTGGGGCATGATTTTCCAACCACGGTCACCCAGGTCGGAAATTTCCATCCGAGGTCAATAGACCTTTGCATGGTCTATATTCCGCCTGCTATAATTCTTGTGGCAGGCGGGATGAGAAAATTCCACCCCTGGTGTATAACCCTCTAGCTGCACAGCCGAGTTTTTAGTCAAGATCTTGAGCTTCTCTGAAGAAAAAATGTTGGCAGAGTTTACAATGCCAGTCTTGCAGGGTGGGACCTGATCAAGATAGCAAGGAGAAAATGGTGATGTCGGCTGAAAATCCCCCTTATTATCTCTGCAGCCAATTCTATTAAGATAATAGGGTACAGACTATGGAGTACAAGGAACTTGTTAAACTTTAATCACAATTAATTTTCACAATACTTTCCCTCTAACGATAGTGATTGATTTAAATTCTTCTCACTCTTTTGCCCATTGATTTCCTACTATTCTTGGGATACTTTATGTTTTTTTCTACCCCAAAGACAGATACAAAATACTTGTTCAAACTCTCTTCATTTCCTCATTTTGCATGACTAATCCCCCGGTCTCAACCTCCAAGGGGCCAATATTTACTTTAGCTACTCTCTTTTACTATACTTTCCAAAACTCTATTGCCTGTCTTCTATTTCTTAAACTAAATTAGTTTATTCTCCCATTCTAACTTCTCCATCATTAATAATCTTAAATCAATCTGGTTTCTAAAATGATCCTTAATTTCCATAGTTAGTCACAGATAGTGCAGCATTCTCATACTATTTCTTTCTCAGTGGATTGTCTCCGAGTTATGAAATAACTCCTTAAATGTTTGCTACTGCTCATCTATCATCTTGCATCTTAATCAAATTGCCCAGTCTACTGTTGGCAACTTTGTGTTCATCCCTTTGTAATTGCATTTATTTTAATTTAAGACACAAGTTTCAGACCCAAGTTTCTTTCACTGAAGCTAGATGTGAAATTTCATCATATTATGATCACTCTTACTTTGAGGTTCTTTAAGTATGTGATCATTAATTAATCCTCCTTCATTGCACATTATCAGTTTTAAAATATCCTGATCCCTGTTTGGTTGCAGAATGAATTGTTCTAAGAAACTATCCTTAATACACTCACCCTCAAAGCTACTTCTGTCAATTTGATTTATCCAATGTATATGATGATTAAAATCAAACACAATTATTACACTAACTTCATTGTTTCTTAATGTACACACTGTTGTACAGTGTAACTAATGCAAAATACTCCCACCAATGTGTTTACTCCCAAGCTATTTTAAATTGCAGCCAAATTGATCCTACGCCTTGATCTTCCAAACCAAGATGATTTCTCACTATTGTACTGATCTCCTTTTTATTAACAGAGCTGCCCCACCTAATTTTACTTTTTTCATAGCCTTCCTAAGTGTCAAATACCCTTGAACAGTGAGTCCTTAGCCTTCAGACATTTTGGAACTCATCACTATCACATTTCTTCATATTTTTTTTTTGTTAATTTTATCTGTCAGAAGCAGACTCTTTGCGTTGAATTTTTAGAGACCCCATTTAAGCTGATTACAAATGCAATTAGATCCATTTTGCAGAAGGCCCGGCATTTCATCTCCAGCGATGGACCAGTCACTACATACAGAGGTCACCATTTCAATGGAGGGGGCTGCTGGCAGGAAAGGGCACACCAATGGCCCATATGATGCAGTGAGGAGATTTTGCCCTTCACTTCAAGGAGCCTAACTGTTCTGTCCATGAACAATTTTAACAAAGAAACATCCCCCTAAGGCCACCTCCATGTTGAGATGCCCTCAGAGTCTCCAGCCTGCCTCCGCATTGATCATCAATCCTTGTGGAGCTGTCAATGCCTCAGAGCTGCCGGCCCTTTGGGTCATCACTATCAAGAGCCCACCCTCCATCTTTAATAAGATTATGGACGCACGGATGGCCAATTAGGAAATTGCCTCCAGGAAAATTACACAGTAATTTGTATTGCTGCTAAGTGTGAGTTCAAGACCTTCATTCTGTCTCAGTAGTGGGATCCTAAAGTTGACAGGAAAATCCAGCTCCCTGTCTTCCAAATTGGAAGAAGAGTTTGTAACTGTCTCACAAGTGCTGGGCCCGACTACAAATGAGCCTGAATTCTTCATGTTCCAGATCAAATCCAAGACATTACAATTCCAGTTTCTCTTGGCCCTATAAAAATACTACCAAAGAATTTGTTTTTTATTCCCCCTGGGTGGCCTCCAATAATTCCTTTAAGGAATGTAGTTTATGCTGTTCAGCAGCTGGTACAAACATATGGATCATGCATGCACAATACTCCTGTTTGCATACTTCAGCAGTTTGCCAGACAGATGTGCTGCTTGATCATATAGCTACCATTGACATCAAGGGGGTGGCATAGCTGCGGCCAATCAGTTCTTCAATTTTCAACTAACAGATGAGTGCTTGTCAGTTATAAATTTCCCCATCTTAGCTATGTTTACAAATTCCTCCATTGCCCCTCTTCACCATCTCAAACCCTCTGCTGGTTCCCATCCTCGATTCCGCTGATTAATTTCTTTCACTTTGTAAATGATATTATGATTTCTTTTCTGGATTTAAAACCATATATGCGAGAAAATTGTCTCGAGTGGTTAGTGCAATAGGACTAATTACGTATCAGGGATAGTTGATCTGAGAGTCTGCTTTCTCCAACCACCAAAAATAAAATGTTTAACCTTGTACAAGTTTTTGTGGAATATATTATTGAAATCCAAATGGATAAAACCCCTTAAATAATTGCAGAAACACACTGGTGTCATCAAAAGTCTATTCATCCAAATTGCCTTTCTCAGGAGATAAGTGATTACTAGTGAGGTGCTGAAGCAATGATTATTTTCATTGGATCTGCATATTCTGATCATTAACAGTGAAGTTTTACTGTGGCCCATGTCTGAAAACCGTGCCTTTACTTTTTGAAAATTTGGGACTGGATAAATCTTTGTCTGGTAGTGTGTTTGGAGATTACAGATTACAGATTTTAATGATTCCATTCTCCGTTGATTGAGCCTCGCCCAAAGAGGATACATATCAGGTAATCAAGTCACCCCCAAATTCATTATATGAATGATTGAGGTAGCCATCAAGGTAGCGATTGAGGCTTCATGACAGAAGTGCAATATCAAATTAACTCTACAGACTGAGATGATCAAATATTCCACACAATATGAAAGCCTGAGCATTATGGAATCAGTGAAGAAATTTAATCTATGGAAGATTGGGAGATAAACACTAACAATATAAGCCTGCATAAATATCTTCAAAGAAAGCCCCTGAGGAATGGTATATTTATACCGAAATTTCCTCAAGGCATTGACTGGTATGTGGAAGGAGAGACTCAGATAAACCAAATGGTTATTTATTGCTCTTTCTTTTGTTCCACTAATTATTTATTCATTAATAATGAGTAAAATAAATTGAATTTCAGAAAACACAAATTGGATAATTGTAAATTATCACAATTCATAATTAGCTACTTCATTAGCATGGAGTGCAAGCTATTTCTGTTCAAAAATCTTCCTGCTTCAACTTTCAAAATGTTAAATTCAATCATCTGATTATCATCTCATGGAACAATGCCTTTACTGTGCTCCTCTGTAAGAAAACTATTGCCAGCTGTTTCTGGCCGTTTCTGGATCGTCTGGAAAATTTCAGCAAAGTTCCAAAGCAGTCTATAAAACAACAAATAAGTTTTATAAGACTTGTTTGGAAAAAACCCAATGGAAATAAGAATCACATTTCACTGTGACAAAGTGACATTGCCAAACAGCAACTAATTGTCTTTGTACTCTGAAAACTAGAAAAATGTACACTCTCCCATCTATGTTATATGTTTTCTGTGTTATAAAATATCCTATGGCAACAATACATGAATGTCCAAGATCCTATTGCCGGAACTCTACCACCTCACCAGTCACGGAATCGAAGCAGGCGAGGATCCAATAATGAAAATCTCTGTTTATCTCAGGCAGGAATTTCCGGTCTCACTCGAGTGAGGTTGTAAAATCTCCCCTATTTGTTAGGGAAGGGGTGAGTTTGATCATTTAGGACTGTGATGAGGAACCTTCGCTCAGATCCAAATGATATATTCTCCACCCGATAGAAATGGGGAGGCTCAGGATGTAGGGATAATGCGTAAAGTACAGTTAAGGTAGAAAATCAGCCAGGATCTTACTGAATTGCGGAGCATGCTTGAAAGGCTGTGTGATCTAATCCTGGTTTTATGATAGGGGCAGTGCGCATCTTCATTGCTTGGGTAGTAATCTAGTAATCCATTAGAATCATAGAATCCCTACAGTGTAGAAGGAGGCCATTTGGCCCATCGAGCGTGCACTGACTCTCCGACAGAGTATCTTACCCAGGCCCTCTCCCTAGCCCTAAGCCCGTAAACCCACACATTTAACATGGCTGAAGTTACACATTTTAGGAGTGTACAGAAAACAGGACCACCTGGAGGAAATCCACGCAAATACGGGGAAAACGTGCAAACTTCACACAGTGACCCAGGCCTGAATTGAACCTGGGTCCCTAGTGCTGTGAGACAGTTCCTGTCATCTATACATCCTAACTGTTCCTCATGGTTTGTTCTATCTGAATGACACTTAACTTTTCTCAGTATGAAATAGTGGACATAAAAAAAGGTGCTCTGAGGTACCCTTTAAATTTCCACTGCCAGCATTGAGACAGGTGGGTGTCAGTTAAAAATTGCATACCTCTTCCTAAGCATATCTGTTTTGTACTCTACGTCTAGATAAAACAATAATAAGACTCAGAGATTACAAAGGAGAACCTTTACCTTCTACGCTAGCTACTATGGGATTCTCCACTCTTCAAAAAGCAAACTGAGAATCAGATTCAGAACCAACAGATGGTTGTAGTTAAGTACAACAGATAAATGAACAGTCTTCAGTGTAAACAATGAATCATGTACCTTATTAGTCATAAAATAATAAAGACACTACACTCGTCCTCTCTACCTGTAAAATTTAAAACAAAAGATCACATTTTACACAATTTAAGATACAATTAATTCATGTTGGCTAAGTTTGCCTGCTGCCCACCACAAATTTAAAATACATAACCTTTCTGTTCACCAGAAAATTAAAATTTACAATATGTCTCCCAGAAAATTGTAGTCATTCTGAAACAAAGATTGAGTTTCCCTTATCAACATTAACTATATAGCTAATGGTTGTATAATGATTGTGATGTTTGCCTGAAATTTGAAACCCATGTCAGTACAACAGCATTTGGGGACGTTCAGACGTTTCATTGTTTACCTCAGAAATTCATACATTGTAAATGCCACTTTAGCCAGTCTGCATGGACTCTGAACCCATGAAATAAATGATACTGAATTTAAAATCCTCACATGTTATTTGCTAGCTATGAACAATCCCAATAAAGAACTCAGACAAAATATATATATCAATGGGACAAATCTTCTGGTCTTTGCATCATCAGAAACTGGATGTATGACTAAAGAAGGGCACAGGACTCTGTGGGAGTTCACACAAATGGACCTATGTGGAATTGCCAGGAAATTTTAAATTGCTGTTGGACAATTCTCTCACTTTCCGGAAGATTTAGACCACAGAGTTACAGAGAAATTACAGTTTGAAAATGGGCCAACCAGTCTGCATTGGTAGTTACCCTTCAGAAACAGTAGTCCGAATCCCAATGCCAAATACTGCAGATGCCAGAAAGCTGAAATATAAACAGAAAATGCTGGAAATACACAGCAGGCCAGGCAGCATCTGTTGGGAGAGAAGATGTGGATCTTCCACACCCACTCAAGGACCATAAATACCCACTGAGGTCAATGGACTTTCAATGGTTCATTAAATTATCTGTCCTGCCCATGATGAGTCCCACAATGGGCAGAATCATAAAATTTACCTTTCTTCAGGTTTTGAGCAAGTTCAGAGGCATGGAAGTTGGGAGGGAGGAATGAACAAAGGGCAATTTCTATGAAAGTGTCTCAGGTAGGAGTGAGTAAATAATAGAAAGGATGGTGAAACAAGGCAAAAGTTATTGGCAATGGAACAAGAGAAAAGAAGGATGGGTTCAAATCCTATCTGCTCACCCTGTCCCAAATCTGATTGATTCCTCTTTTTTCAACAACCCATCAATTTCTAAAAGTTTGAATGGCGTCTGCGTTCCTCTGATTGTTTTTGGCACATTAAGTTAGTCTTCTCATTCTGACAACAAACTCATGACTCCTACCAAAACTAAAAGAAAAAGAATAGTGTGTGTTTGCGAATACCACTGCCTCCAAGCCATACGCCATCCTGATTTTAGATCTCGCAATCTGTTGCTCACAAGTGTGTTATTCTGGTGATGAATGCCATGTTTACCAGGGTTGGCACTGAAGTGTGTTTTGCTGAGGCCAGTCAGAATGAGAGAGTTCCTGGATTTGCTGCTCTGGCTGGATTCCCAAAATTTCAGGGAGTTAGAGACGTGCGGCAAGTAAAGCCCCTGGAATTGTGCCCCCAGAAACAGTTTGGGGTAGACAACAAAGGCTGCCAAATGTCAACGCTGTCTAGTTATTTATTCACAACTAGGCCCTCTAGCAACTCACACGTCCCATACCCCTCACCCTTTCACCCACTCCACTTCCAACCCATACTTCCCCCCACAATGGCTGCCATACTCTCCATGCTAACACGCGCTCCTCCACCTACACCAATGGTCCTTCACATCCTCCTTGTCTTTCCATCTATTCCCAAGAGCATCTTATTGCCTCAATTCCAAGTCATTCTCCTACATTCATCCCCAAAGCCACTTATGCCAACTTAATACCAACTCATGCTCTTCTACCCATCAACATTTTCTCTTATATCGACTTGCCATCTCACAATGGGCAGATGTCAGAAGCCATGCTGAGGCAAAATAAACTTCCAACTTCAGGCTTCACTACACAAATAACACTCCCATTGATAAAAGTCTGCTCAATACATTTAAAGCCCCTTGAATACTTAATCCCTAAAATAAAAAAAAATTGTATACATTGCCTCACAAAGACAGTCAATCCCTCAGTAATATTTTAGTGCTGTTATTGAAAGTAAGAATAGTCGGCCTCCACCTCTATCCCAGCCCTCACACTTGCCAACTTCTACAATGTTAATGACAATTAGTGTGAACAACCAAAATGATATAATGATGACCTTTGGTGTTATGTCAGTAAACAGCTATTGAAATGGAAAGCAGCAATTGTTTTTAGCTCAGATGCAAGGAGACTATTTTTTTTCCCCAAAAATAAATGGTGAGGATTTAAATAACTTCACAGTTTGACCTTTTATGGACATTTATCTACCCTAAAAAAAAGTGCATTTTTATGAACATGTCGTCTGTTTGAACTCAGCACTGAGCTGAAATGGTCCTGTTGGATTCTTACCTCCCCCATTCGCGAATCATGTGCCATCCCATTCCCTTAACAGTAAAAATAGCATGCATCAAGAAAAGGCGGCAGGACGTCTGCATCTGGGTCCTAGTGTCATTTCGGATAAAGTGCACAATCTCAGAATCTAGGCCTACGTGATTTAAAGGTGGAATCTTATCAAAAATAGGCAATGTGTTTGTTCTGGTGAGAAAAATGGCATGTTTTCTGAAAAACACACTGTTCTTCACTCCAGATCTTACCACACTCTGCTACAAAAAAAAGTTAGGTGTGTTTTACACCACCAAATGGGCTCAACACGCTGGAAAAACTTGCCTGAATTGAGATCGGGGTGCCATCTTTAAAGGGCGCTCCTATCAGAGCACACCATGACTCCCCCCTTGCCCACCCAAATTGGAGATCTCAGAAGCTTCTCCCCAAATCCCCCAAACTGAAGCCAACCCCCTCCTGATTGGAGCTGGCATTTCTCCCCTTCTCCAGCAGTCAGTGCAGGCACCACCCTCCCCACTTCCCCCAAAACATCAGTCCCTTTTCCTCCACACGCACACACAGTCATTGCTGACACCACTCCTCCCCCTTCCAAACAAACATCAGACCCATTTCTCTCAGCTCTCCCATCCATAATGTCAATGCTGGCACTAGCACCCTCCGCCCCCACCCGACACACGACAATGGCATCCCTAGCTCCTATGTCTGCTCCCCATCATCAATGAAATGAATATCCCTCCCCATGAGGCTTCCACTGGGGTCTGCCCCTAGCATTGTCACCTGGCACAGCTTGGCATTAAGAGAAAGAAGTCTGACAACACCAGCTTAAAGTCCAACAGATTTATTTGTAGCAAACGCCACAAGTTTTCAGAACACACTGTTCCTTCGTCAGGTGGGTGGGAGTTCTGATCACAAACAGGGCACAAAGACTCAAACTTAATTTACATGCATAATGATTGGAATGTGAGTCTTTACAGCTAATCAAGTCTTAAAGGTACAGACAATGTAAGTGGAGAGAGCTTTAAGCACAGGTTAAAAGGATGTGTTTCACAGGTTGGCATTGCCAGGTTGTGGGGGATCAGTATCTGGTGGGGGTGGGTTGTTAGCCTTTAATTATATGCAAATACATTAAAATGTATTTAACTCAGCTTCATGCCCATTATGGATGTGAAACTGATTACATCACCAGCAAAGGGTGGCAGAAATCAGAAGTTGCAATCACGCTGGCAAGATCCACGACTTTTGCACTTTCACCAAATCTTAAGCCCCCACCGCCATTCCTGTAGACAGCAAATGTGAGCTGGACGTGGGCTCAAAGTCGTCCTCACGTGATATAGACGTAGTGCAAAAACGTGAAGATCAGACATGATCTTGTGCTATTGTGGAGCAAGCTGAAAAAGTTTTTTATCTCACTCCTGTGCCTATTTCTTACATTCCTATGTCACCATCATCCTGAAGAAAGAATTTACGTACTTAGATTGACTGATGGAACATGAGTATAAAGTTCAATACAGTAATCAAAAATTGTTCTTGACTGCTGCACTTTCAAAACTGTTCCCTGAGAAAGGATTTTGTCATGAAGTAAGCTGGAGAAACTGGCAACAGGACCAATAGCATGTAAAAAATCAACTATGTGTCAGACGACTTGTCTATACAAGGAACCAGTCATGCATTAAGACAAGTAAAGTGGCTCTGATAAAGGACACATTTAGTTAAGTGACTGAAATGTTCTTTGTGCAAAGGTCATCTCCACATGTACCCAATATCACAGCTGTACATTAAGGTCCATGAATACTATTTTGGCTTTGAAATTTAATGATTATGGTGCCGGATTAGTAAACCAGAATCAATAAACAACAAAGTACAAATTCAACTCTCATCCTTAAGTTTGAGAATTTGAATTAATTTTTACAAATTTGGAAATAAAAAGTTGATATTAGTAAATGTGACAACTAAGTTGCCAAATTGTCATAAGAATTACCATATTCAGTAATGCTCTTTAGGGAAGGAAACTGTTACCCTTATTCAGCTGTGTACCTATGACTCTAGTCTGACACCAGTGTTATTGGCTCTTAATTATCTTTAATCTAACTAGTATGCTACTTAGTTGTATTCTGGCCTCGTCAACAATGGTGATAATGAATATAAGAAATTACCTGTGCTAGTACATCTCAACAAATCTCACAATACCCTAGAAAAAGCTGCTCAATCAGATTTCATTTAACAAAGCAGTGCGTAGTTCAGGGGCGTTTATTATATTTATTTGGTTGTCCTTTAATTCTTAGTCCATCACTCTTTTCAATTTATGCTGCTGTCTGCAATCGTAACAGTTGGAAATCCTTAGCTTAAATAAACTGCCTAATGGAACCCCACCTGATAATTCAATGTGGATTTGTCCAACAATTTGAATTAAGAAATATAAATAAATTAAGACAAAGTAGAAATCTTATGCATAAAAACTCTAAATATCTTGAAATTGTACTTGCAGATTGATTTAATTTTTACAGCTACAGAAAGTGGCAGTGATCCTTCAGTAATAAAACCTTGACAAGCAAAATGCGTATTTTAAAATAACGTCTTACTCATTTTGGGAGGATTGATAATAAATGTTGAAGGGTGGTCTGTTGGAACTTGCTGTCGCCTATCCAATTCTGTACTCATATTTATTTTGTCAATCTAATTAACAAGAACAGGAATTTGACACATAAGAGAATAATTATCTGCTATAAAAATACATAATACTGAATTGAAAGCAGGCATAATTCAAAACAGTAGATTATGATTAAATACATACATTGGGTTTTGGTGAATTAGAAGTATTACATTACATTAAATATGTAACAAAATTATAAAATTATAGATTCAGAAAGAATGTTCCTGATGGTGGGGGAGTCAGGGTCTAAAGTTAAAATTTAAAGTTTGTTTATCAGTGTCACAAATAGGCTTACATTAACAGTGCAATGAAGTTATTAAGAAAATCCCCTAGTCACCACATTCAAATGCCTGTTTGGGTACACTGAGGGAGAATTTAGCATGGCCAATGCATCTAGCCAGCATATCTTTTGGACTGTGGGAGGAAACCAGAGCACCCAGAGGAAACCCATGTAAACATGAGAAGAACATGCAGACTCCACACAGACAGTTATCCGAGCTGGGAATCGAACCTGGGTCCCTGACGTTGTGAGGGGGCGGCACTAACCAATGCATCACCGTGCTGCCCAAAGAGGTCATAGTTTGGGGATAAGAGGTAAATCTTTTAGAACTGAGGTGAGGAACTATTTCTTCACCCAGAGAGTGGTGAATGTGTGGAATTCACTACCACAGAAAATATTTGAGGCCAAAATGTTGTGATATTTCAAATCAAATTAGATATAGTTCTTAGGGCTAAAGGGATCAAGGCATATGGGGAGGAAGAGGGGGAAATCAAGATATTAAATTTGATGATTAGCCATAATTATAATAAATGACAGAAGAGGCTGGAAAGGCCTAATGGCCTACTTCTGTTTCTAGCTTCTATGTTCCCAAGTAAATGGATTTAGATGATGAATGAATTTCAGCCAAATTTCAATTCAAAACATAAAAGAAATACTTTATTGGGATAAGTTTCAACAGTATTTATGTACGGATAAAAGTAATATAAGACAGCAGAGACTTTGCTCTACAGGATGGCTTATAACTTTTTGAAGGGGTGGAACTCTCCTTTTTAATGTAATTTTAACCTGAGTGTGTGTAGGAAATACCAGAGAAATTACACAAAGACGGTTCCATAGAAAGAAATGCCTGGACCCAATATGTGTGCGCATGACTTTTCCTTCCTATTTCCTTTCAATCTACAAATAATGCTTTTTACTATTATTTTCTTGGATTTTTTGAGATGTTGCAGATCATTTGGCATTAAATATTGACCGTTTGATTTGCAATTACCATCTGTCTTAAAATAAGTCTTGGAAGTATAACAAAAACCTGAATCAGAGTTGGAAGGAAGGAAATGGAACTCAATGTAAAATGTTCATATCAATGGATCAAGAAAGCTGAGATCTGGTAATCTTATTGCCATAGCTATTTCCAACTTTCTTTCTGTACCATTATTGTGGATTGACAAAGAGTTGGTAGAGGAAGTGCAATAGGTTTTTAACATGGAACTGCTTACCATCTCTTGACTTCACCTGAAAATAATTAAGATAATTTGGTAAGGCAATAGCTATGCTAAAACCATTGCAAAATTAGCTCTGAGTCGCTGGGAAAAAAATATAGCTTCAGTTAATGTAACAAAAATAACATTCTTTTTGTGGATGATTGCAATGAGTCACTTGGGGGAATAAACACAAACTTGTGCCCACTAATGATCTCATGCAGCATATTGAGTATATTATTCCATCAGCACAGCAGAGCTTTTCACACGATTTTTCAAAATGAAATCTACAAACAACGGCCTAAGCTTCCAATCTCCAGATGGCAGTATCCCAGAGGTATCCTGCACCAGGCAAAGCTGCAGAGGTCCCAATCCATTGATGAGGTGGGAATTACTTGGGAAGTTTGGACTTCTGATGGGCAATTCCCCTGTAAAGGAGATACTCTGAAATGCTTAATTAGAGTTAGAGGGGAGAATTTACCCATCCCACCTACCATAGGAATCATAGTGGGTGGAGGGCAGACCATGCAAAGGTCATTTGACCTCAAGTAGGATTTTCCGGTTTTGGGGTGAATTGTAGTGGATCCAGGTAATCTGGGAGACTGGAATTGATTCATGCCAGGATTAATCTGTCAAAACGCTCCAGCATGACGGATGTCTGAGCACCTGGACCACAGTCATTAAGGCACACTGCCTGACCTTTGGTACCTAGATGATGGTCATTTTCTTGAAACAGATAGGGACCTCAGATTGTTGGAAAGAGAGTTTGAAGATGTTTGCAAATACCCCCGCCTGCTGATCAGCACAGGATCTAAGTGCTTCTGACAAATTTACTGGAGTTCTATGAGGATGTGTCTAGGGCGGTGGATAGAGGAGAGCCGGTGGATGTGGTCTTTCTGGATTTTCAGAAGGCGTTTGACAAGGTACCTCACAGGAGGTTATTGCAGAAGGTCAGGGGACAGGGAGTTGGGGGTAGGGTGTTAGCGTGGATAGAGGATTGGTTGTCAAATAGGAGGCAGAGAGTGGGGGTCAATGGGTGCTATTCGGATTGGCGGATGATGACTAGTGGAGTGCCTCAGGGGTCGGTGCTGGGGCCTCAGCTATTTACCATTTACATAGATGATCTGGAGGAGGGAACCGAGTGTAGGGTGTCAAAATTTGCTGATGACACCAGGATTGGAGGAAAGGCAAATTGTGTGGAGGGTGTGGAGAGTGTACAAAAGGATCTAGATAGGCTGGGCGAATGGGCCAGGAAATGGCAAATGGAATTTAATGTTGGCAAGTGCAAGGTGGTCCACTTTGGTAGGAATAATGGTAGGAAGGATTATCACTTACGTGGCGAAAAACTGCAGCAGGCGACGGTGCAGAGGGACCTTGGGGTCCTTGTGCATGAGTCGCAAAAACCCAGCTTGCAGGTGCAGCAGGTGGTCAGGAAGGCGAATGGGATGCTGGCCTTCATAGCGAGGGGGATTGAATATAAAAGTAGGGAGGTCTTGCTGCGGCTGTATAGGGCATTGGTGAGGCCGCAGCTGGAGTACTGTGTGCAGTTTTGGGCGCCGTACTTACGCAAGGATATTTTGGCCTTGGAGGGAGTGCAGAGGAGGTTTACTAGGCTGATGCCGGAGTTGAGGGGGTTGAGCTATGAGGAGAGGCTGAATAAACTAGGCTTGTACTCGTTAGAGTTTAGAAGAATGAGGGGAGATCTCATTGAGACGTATAAGATGATGAATGGGATGGATAGGATAGAGGTGGAGAGACTCTTCCCACTCAAAGGATAATAGGACTAGGGGGCACAGCCTCAAGATAAAGGGGGGGCGGTTTAGAACGGAGTTGAGGAGGAACTTCTTCAAAGGGTGGTGAATCTCTGGAATTCTCTGCCCGTTGAAGTGGTGGAGGCTGCTTCGCTAAATATTTTTAAGACGCAGGTTGATGGGTTTTTGATAGGAGAGGGGATTAAGGGTTATGGGGAGAGGGCGGGAAAGTGGAACTGAGCCACGACAGATCAGCCATGATCTTATTGAATGGCGGGGCAGGCTCGAAGGGCTAGACGGCCTACTCCTGCTCCTATTTCTTACGTTCTTATGTTCTTCTCCGGGTACACCCATCCGGGCCAGTCGCTTTCCGTGGGTTGACCTTCGAGAAAGCTGCTCTGACATCTGCAATGATGACCTTGTATACAGGTTTATTGAGGTTTCTGGGGCAGAGGGCATGCTTTTGCTGATCTCTTGCTCAAAATGGGCAAAGGATGCTTTGAACTCATCAGGAAGGGATGCATTGGTGCCAGCAATTTTACATGCCTTCATTTTGTAGCCTAGGTAAGGTGAGTTGGTGAGGGGATGTGGTGGCTGGTCAGGGCAGGTGGGGGAGGTTGGGAGGGTAGGATGGTAGGTGAGGGGATATTGTGGCAGGTAAGTGGGTGAGATGACAGGGTGGCAAGCGGGAAGGAGGGAGCAGTGTGGCAGATGGGTGAATGAGAAGTATGGAGGATCGGGAGTCATAATGGGAGGAGTGGGGGGATGTAGTTCAGTCATCATGGTCGTTGTTGAGTGGCTGGGAGGGTGGTTGGTGAGGGGGCGTTGATAGTTGGGGTAGGGGATGTAGTTGTGGGGTTCTATAACTCTCCCCAGTGCCCTACCATTAACTGAGTAAGTCCTGCCCTGGTTCAATCTACCAAAATGCATCACCTTGCATTTATCTAAATTAAACTCCATCTGCCATTCATCATCCCATTGCTCAAGATCCCATTGCAATCCTAGATAATTTTCTTCATTATCCACTATGCCACCAATCTTAGTGTCATCTGCAAACTTAACAGTGCCTCCTAAATACTCATCCAAATTATTAATGTAAATGATAAACAACAGTGGACCCAGCACTCCTCAGTACTGACCCACTGGCCTTGCGGCACTCCTCAATATTGACCAACCAACTATGTGACACTCCTGAATTTGACTCACTGACTGTTTGGCACAGCTCACTGCTGATCCACTGACTGTGCAGCACTCCTCAAAGCTGACCGATCAACTGTGCAGCACTCCACTATACTGACCCACCGACTATGCAACACTCCTCTATACTGACCCACTGACTGTGCAGCACTGCCCAATATTGGCCCACCCACTGTGCCACTCTCCTTCAACACTGACTCACCGACTGTGCGGTACTACTCAATACTGATGACTGACTGTGCGGCACTCCCACAATACTGACCTAGCAACTTTGGTTGTATCACAGCATGGTATGCTCCTACTCTATCCAAGACTGCAAGAAACTACAAGAAATCATGAACAAAGTCCAGTCCATCACTCAAACCAGCCTCCTATCTTCGGACTCAGTTTACGCTTGCTGCTGCTTTAGGAAAGCAGCCAGCATAATTAAGGACCTCATACACCCAGGATACATTCTCTTCCACCTTCTTCCATTGGAAAAAAGTATTTTGTATCAATTGACCAACTGACTCAAGAAAAGCTTCTTCCCTGCCGCCATCAGACTTTTCAATGAATTTATCTTGCATTACGTTGATCTTTCTCTACACCTCAGCTTTGAGTGTAACACTACATTCTGCATTCTCCCCTCTCCTTGTCTGTTTATGGTTTGTCAGTACAGCATGGAAGAAACAATACTTTCCACTGTATACTAACGCATGTGACAATAATAAATCTAATCAAATCCTCTCTGTAGTTTCGCAGAGTAGCTTTGGGACCTTTAGTCCCTCTAATTACCCAAATAAAGCAGCTACTGTTGTGGAAGGAGGGAATGTCTTGGTTTAACCTGATGACCCTGGATTCCCAGAATAGATGTGCTCCACATTTCTGAAAAGAGCTGGTTTGGAAGTCTGCACCAGAAATGCGGAGCTCTATCTTATGGTTAAAAAAGATAGAGTGGAGTGGCAATCTGCTGGTGATGGCTACTCCTCACAAGATTTGGTCTAATGTTATTTAAAATTCTACATTATTTTGCACCAGTCTGTGACATCATTTTGGGGAAGTCATTTGAAATCCTGGATCTGATTGAAGCCTGACTCACTGTTGGTGGTTGCTTGCATTTGTCGTCTTATTACAATGATACAATACCTTAGACTTATTTATTGTACGAGAAACAAGGAACCATTGGTTCAGAAGGGATTGAGTAAATTTCATATGGAAGCAAAATACTGCGGATGCTAGAAATCTGAAATAAAAATGGAAAATGCTGGAAAAACTCAGCGAGTCTGGCAGCATCCATGGAGAGAAAGAAAGGACAGAATTCTCCTGTCCCACCTACCAAGGGAATCATTGTGGGTGGGACACAAACCATGCAAAAGGTCTGCTGACCTTGGGTGGGATTTTCTGGCCTTGGGGCGAGCGTGGATGGAAAATTCCACTCAAAGATTTAACCTTTCGAGTCTGTATAGATCAAAATGTGATCAAAGGGATTGATAAGACACCACAGTCCCAAAAGTGTGCATTAGGCATGCTGCTGAAGTGTGTGTGTGTGTGTGTGTGTGTGAGTGAGAGAGTGAGATTCCCTAAGGCTAGGTCACATGACATTTCCTATCCAATGATATCATGTTGATCACCCTTAAAGATATATTACGACAACACTTATCCAACCATTCAGATATATCTTAGCTGATTTGTAGCTCAATTCCCTTTAACCATCTTCAATATCATAACCTAACAAAAATCTGATGACCTCAGTCTTGAAAATTTCAATTCATACAACATCCCCAACACATTGAGAGGAGAAAGTCAGATTTCCACTCCCTTTGGTGTGAAGCGTTGCTTGTTGATCTTCTTTCAGAATGACCTGGCTCTTATTTTAACTTTGTCCTTCTTGTTCTGGACTCCCTTGTGATAGAAATACTTCTCTGTATCTATTCTATTGACTCCTGTTATCATTTTAAAACACTCAATTAGATCACCTCTCAACCTTCAAAACTCAAGTGAATACAGGCCACGTGTATCAATCCTGGCTTCATTGTTTCACCTTTGAGCTGCAGTGTGAATTTGTGATGTGCCCTCCCCAAGACTAACATATTTTTCCTGAGATTTGCTGCTCTAAACTGAGCATACCTCCCAATGAGGTCTGACAAATGCCCTGTCTTATTGAAGCAGCACTTCCTCACTATTCCACTGCCCTTGTGATAATTGTCAAACAATCCATTAGCCTCTTATTATTTTTATACCTGTGCACAAGCTCTTAATAATTTGTGAAAAACCCTGTCCTCCTCCACATTCCAACTCGCTCACCATTAAGAAAATACTCCAGTGTATCATTCTTGGATCCAAAGTGGATTATGTCACATTTCCCTTCATAATTTTGGATGTAATTTTATCCTTCCATCAACATAGGATGTCTCATTTAAAACTTGAATATACAGCTTTCTATCCCTCAATGCTGTATATGTCGAAAAGCTGAGATATCCGTAGAAATTCCGATATAAAAGATCTCATGTCACATCCCTCCATGAGCATATTCCCTTTATCTTTATTCACTTGGCAAAAATGTTTGGATTAATAATTGTCATTTTTAGAAACTATGTTTGCCCTTTGAGATAAACAACGGTGTATGTGGCCCATTCACACTTCTGGTGAGAGTCATGCTAAACACCATGTTGTGCTGGGCATTAGAATGCATGTCAACTGCACCTGCTAGAAGAGTACAGAATAGGCAGACCATGACTTTGGTCAACATGTATTGTTAATTTGGCACCTGTACTGCTTTTTTGGAACTTAACACTCCAGTTAACACCCTCTCTAATCATCATTTACCTTCAGGCTAGTTGTTGATTGATTTCTGCTACCTGTTACTACGATTGTACGAGTCATTTGTGCTTTATAGATCTTTACATTTGTTAATGTTCACAGGGAAGGGTCTGTCAGGTGTTGAAAGCTTCTGTAAATCAGGGTTGCTCCCAGACCTGGATGCATTACGAAGCATTCCTCTTGGAATACAGAATGACTTGGGGAATAAACTGAGGCACGCGGACCTGGATAAGCTGTCATATGGAGGAGGGCAATCTGGGTTGTCAGCAGGAGAGTTCTGCACAGGATGTTCAGGGAGCAATTCCTCTACCTGAACTTCAGTGAGAAACAGAATGTGAGGTATTGGTACTTCAGTGTAGACGTCCTCACTGAAATCTGTCACTTATCGCAGCCAAAACCTCACACAACAGGGCAAAAACTGCATTGTCTGTAGCTGTGATGATGTTACCATGAACTTATATGGATTCTCAACATTCACAATTTGCTATTAACTGTTGCATATCCAGATCACGAAACCATTCTATTCAAAGATTCCACTCTCTCTTGCCAGAGAGCAGCAAGAAGAGTGAGCTTATGGCTCTGATTGGATTACAAGCTTTTTCATCCTGCAAGGTAACATTAACTACACAGGATATTGGTGAGATACTGGGTTGTGTGCACTTCATGTCATCTCTGACATGCAGCCCAACTCAGAGAGATTCAACTCCCTTAATGTCCAGCTGGCTTGTGATCATTCACAGAATATCATGCATGTCAGCAGCATGGTGACGCAGTGGTTAGCATCACTGCATCACAGCGTCAGGGACCTGGGCTCAATTCCTGATTTGAGTCACTGTCTGTGCAGAATCTGCACATTCTCCCTGTGTCTGTGTGGGTTTCCTCCAGGTGCTCCGGTTTTCTGCCACAGTCCAAAGATGTGCAGGTTAGGTGGATTGGTCATGCTAAATTGCCCCTTAGTGTCAGGGGGCTAGCTAGGGTAAATGCATGGGGTTATGGGAATAGGGCCTGGGTGGAATTGTGGTCGGTGCAGATTCAATGTGCTGAATGGCCTCCTTATGCACTGTTGGGATTCTATGATTCTATGATGCCCAACATCCTATCAACAGTTAGGTTGCCTTTATTCTACCTCTGTCAGTTGTGTCATCTGCATTTGAATCTCCACAGCAAACCAAAGACTGGTTATGAGGCAATGAGGGCTTTTTTTGTTTATGTGACCTTTGGGAATGAGTGTCACTGGCAAGGCCAGCATTTGTTTGCCATCCTGAATTTCCCTTGAAAAGGTGGTAGAGAGCTGCCTTTTTAAACACTGACATCCACCTGGTGTAGGTACACCCGCTCTGCTGCTTGGGAGACTATCCATTGACAACATGACTAATGAGTCTGATGTGCAATCCACACACACTTAGATAGCAATGCACAAAATAAAAGCAGTCCTGCCACAGGAAGTGTGATGAAGGAGATCATTAAAATGCTGAAACATCTCTTCGACTGCTTGGACCATTGTACTTGGCAGTGTGGGTGTCAAGATTCAGGATGATGTGCTGTGTGCTGCAAAACCTCACCATCATGAGGACACAGTCCTTGCTACCAGCTATACAACCAGCAGCTGATGAGCAGGAAGAGGAAGAGAATAGGCCAAATAGACAACCACTCCTTTTTTCTCCCCCCTCGGCTGTTGGTGAACAACTTGTCCAAATTGGTCACCCGTAAATCCAGCTTCGATTCCTCATTCATCAACAGTCCCAAACCTCACCTTCCCTCTGTCACTGACCATCACAGCATCTGCTTGGCCAAAATGCAAATATGCAAGCCAACTCTGAATAAATATTTCAAATCAAATTTATAAATGAAACCATGTCATATTGTATGCAAACATAAATTAATTAAACTTGTGTAATCTCTGCACGCCTATCTTCTGTGTGCTTTTGCAAGTCCTGGTGTTTCTATGGAGTGCTACCCCGACTGATTGAGATATGGCTGATGGAAAGCTGCTGAATTTCAGTGGAACAATTCACTTATATTGTGAATATAAGTATTCACAAAACTTAAACCCCACCTGGCTCTGGACCACTCATGTCCAGACTCTCATTACATGCAGAATCACCCTCTACTTTTGCTTCAATCTATGCACAGTACTGATATCTGAGCTGGAGGCTGCAAGTGTGCAATTCCAATGATTATCAGTGCAACATTTCCACATAAAACAAACTACTTATTCCAGGAATCTGCCCAGTGAACCTTCTCTGAACTGCCTCGAATGCAAGTATGTCCCTCCTTAAGACGGTGGCTACAACTTTAACCAATACTCTACCTGGGGTGTAAATGTCCAGGGCCTATCTCTTTAACAATGAATTCTAGCATTTTCCCAATGACAGATATTAGGTTAACTAACCTACAGCTTCCTGCTTTGTGTCTCACTTCTTTATGAAAAGAGGCATTACATTTGTGGTTTTCCAATCTACTAGGAACTTCCCAGAATCTAGAAAATATTGGCAGACCAATAATGCAATCAACATCATTACAGCCACTTTGTTTAAGATGCAGGCCATCAGATCCAGGGGACATGCTAGCCTTAAGTTCCATTAGTTTTCTCATTATTCTGTGACAGTGATTGTTTTAAATCCCTCCTGCCCTCTCTCCCCAGAAATTATTCCAGTGTCCCATGCATCGAAACCCATTCCTCCCACACCAAACTTTGAGCCACGTATTCAGTTCTAGATCACAGTTACCCTCGGCCAATTTGCTCATAGCTCAGGTTACAATCCATAGAACATTATCTTTGTGGTTGTCCTTTTTCACTTAGCCCTGAGCTACTCAACTCTCTTAGCAGGACTTCTTTCTTAGCCCTACCAATGCTGCTGGTAACCAAGCAACCATGCCGACCAGATCCTTCCTCTCTTTCTGGCTCTGAGGAGATATCCTTAACCCTGGTACTATGTAGGCAAATACAGTAAGAAGTCTCACAACACCAGGTTAAAGTCTGGTGTTGTGAGACATCTTACTGTGTTTACCTCAGTCCAATACTGGCATCTCCACATTTTGACTATGTGGGCAACATAATCTTTGGGACTTACACGCTACGGAGAATTATATCTATCCCCCTGACTATTCTTCCCCCTATCTAGAATCATTATTTTTAACTCCCTGCACTACCTCCTCCCCGCTGCTGCTGCTGCCGCTGCCCACGCACCCCCCCGCCCCCACAGTCACACCCTCTTGTCCCCAACCACAGACCAAATTTGAAGTACCTAGTCAAAAGGATATGATTTTCTAGAGTAAAGTGTCCATGTAACTTTCCCCCTCCCTGATGCATTGCAGTGTTTGAGGCTGAGACTCCATCTTAGCAATGTTGTGCTGAACTTCTTCAAGTTCAGACACATAGTGCAGATGTGGCTGTGATGGAGTACAGACTGATGTGGCTCTTGTGGAGCACAGAGGTGTCCAACAGTTCCCACACATTACGTCTGCTTCACATCACCTGCCCTGCCATCTTTACTGTGTTTAATTTAAGAAATTAGGTTTTGAATTATCACTCAAATATTATCTGTAGTTATTTCAAATAGTTTGACAAATTAAGTTATAAATTTAAAGCAACACATATCTCCCCAGTAACAGTTTCAATTACTGCCATAGAGAGAGAAACAAGTTAGCAACCTTTTCAGATGATTTAACCAGATGAGTCAAATCTGATTATACTCCCCTCAATAATCAATGTGGTCTCTCTTTGGTTAGCTCACATTTTTTAAATAGTCACATTTATTTTTCCATGGGATGTGAGCATTTGCTGCTCATCCCTAATTGCCCTTGAACTGAATGGCTTGCTAGACCATTTCAGAAGACCGTTAAGAGACAACCAATATTGCTATGGGGCTGGAGTCACATGTTGGCCAGACTAGATAAATATAAAACATAGAACACTACAGCACAAATAGGCCCTTCGGCCCACGAGTTGCGCCGATCACATCAACACCTATCTATAACCCCCAATCCCATAAAACCCCATATACTCATCCAGAAGTCTTTTAAAAGGCCCCAGCGAGTTCGCCTCCACCACCACTGACGGCAGCCGATTCCATTCACTCACCACCCTCTGAGTGAAAAACTTACCCCTAACATCACTTCTGTACTTTCCTCCCCGCACCATAAACCTGTGTCCAGATTCCCTTCACTAAATATGCCAGATTCCCTTCACTAAAGGGCATTAGCGGACCAAATGGGATTTCAATACTAAGACTTGCATTTAATTATAGAATCATAGAATCTTACAGTGCAGAAAGAGACCACTCAGCCCATCGAGGCTGCACTGACCAGAATCCCACCCAGGCCCCATCCCCACAACCCCATGCATCTACCCTAGCTAGTCATTAATCATGTTGTCGATGAATAGTCTCCCAAACAGCAGAGTGGGTGTACCCACACCAGATGGATGGCAGTGGTTTAATAAGGCAACTCTCTACTATCTTTTCAAGGGAAATTCAGGATGGCCAACAAATGCCGGCCTTGCCAGTGACACTCACTCCCAAAGGTCACATAAACAATTGTCTCATAACCAGTCTTTGGTTTGCTGTGGAGGTCCAAATGCAGATGACACAATTGACAGAGGTAGAATAAAGGCATCCTAACTGTTGATAGGATGTTGGGTATCATAGAATCATAGAATCCCTACAGCACGGAAGGAGGCCATTCAGCCCATCGAGTCTGCACCGACCACAATCCCACCCAGGCCTATTCCCATAACCCCAAGCATTTACCCTAGCTAGCCCCCCCTGACACTAAGAGGCAATTCAGCTTGGCCAATCCACCTAACCCACACATCTTTGGACTGTGGGAGGAAACTGGAGCACCCGGAAGAAACCCATGCAGACACAGGGAGAATGTGCAAATTCCACACAGACAGTGGCTCAATCCGGGAATCGAGCCCAGATCCCTGGCGCTGTGAGGCAACAGTGCTAACCACTGTGCCACCATGCCACCCCATTCCAGATATATTAATTGAATTTAAATTCTGTCAGTTGCCTTGATGGTATTTGATCCCTTGGCCTTAGAGCATTAACCAGGCCCTTGTGGATGATTAGTCCTGCAACGTTAATACTACATCACCATTTGCCCCTTATATAGTCTTCTGCTCAATAATGTTTCCATAATTGACATTTAACTGACAGACTATAACTTCCTGGGTTCTTCAATCTTTTTATCCTAAATAACAAAATTATATTTGCTAGTTTCTTACCTGACAGCGCAATTCCTGATTCTAGAGAGCGTTGGAAACTTGGAAAATTTCCTTTGCATCTAATTATGCTTCATCTCACTTTGATCTCGGCATTAAATGCCCAAAATGGAATGTGTTAATTCATTACTTTGACGCATATGTATAAAGACAATAAATAAGGGCTTCCAGTGGGGACCTGTGCTTCCAGGGAGCAGGGATCAGAGAATCAGAGTGACAGTGTTGCAGCTGTATCTCCAAAGCATGCTTTCATCCATGCTGTGATCACAGAATTGTCCTATCGTGTGATATAGTTATGAAACATATCAACTGAATCAAACACTACATTTTCAGAATTTCATTACTCTTGTAATGTTCACTCACTTTTATCATTATTTAAACATCCTATCATTCCAGTAACCAAAGAATACTGGCCCTGAGAATCCGTAGGAGGAAGCCCCTTGGCTTAAGTGTTCAATATGCTCTCTCTCACAGTCTCTGCCACTATCCTGTAGAAGTGTGTCGAGTTGGAACAAAGAGCCATGAGTAGAAAGGCTCTGGAGATCTGGGTGCACATTTGAATGGCAAAGATCCAGGGAAAGGGAGGGCAAACAAATCCAGAACTCATTGGATAAAAAAGAGATAAAAATTAAGATAAGAAAGCTGATGATGGGTGTCAGTTAGACAATACAGTTGAGAACCAAAGGGAATACAGAAGGTTCAGAGGGGAGATGAAAAAGAAGTGAAGACGGATTATGAGAAAAATAGCAGCCAACATAAAGGGGAATCACAAATTATTCTACAAATGGTAAAAGGAATGGAGCCAATTAGGGACCTAATGTGGTCCCTAATGACCACATGGTGCTGGTGACATGGCTGTGGTATGAAACGAATATTTGGTATCCATCTTTACCAAAGAGATAAGTGCTACCCAGAATATGATTACAGGTGTTCCTAGAAGTCTTCATCATTGATAAGGAGGAAGTATTGAATAGACTGTTGGTATTTAAAGTTGGTGAGGCACTGGGACCCGATGAGATACATCCCAGGATAGTGAAGAAAGTGAGAATGGATATTACAGGGATACTGGTCATAATCTTCCGATCTTCGGGAGACCAAGGGGAGGTACCAGAGGCCTGAAAAATTGTGAATGTTATGTCCTTGTTCAATATAAGATTAGCCCTAGCAATTGCAGACCAGTCAATTTATCCTCAGTGGTGGGCAAGCTTTCAGAAACAAATATTCAGGATTGAATTATGAATCACATAGAAAAATTTGAATTGATTAGAAAGAGCCAGCATGGATTTCTGAAAGGGAAGTCACGTTTAACTAACTTGAAGTTTTTTGAAGAGCTAACAGCAAGGGTCGATGAGGGTAATGCTGTTGATGTGGTGTCCATGGTCTTTCAAAGATGCAGTGTCACACAACAGATTTGACAGAAAACATATAAATCATGAAATAAAAGGGATGGTAGCAACATGGGTACAAGATTGACTGAATAATAGGAAACAAAGTAATGATCAATGGATAGGAAGAAGGTTTGTAGTGATGTTCCCAAGGGCCTTTGCTTTTCCTGATGTATATTCATTATCTAGATTGTGGTGCATAGTTGACAATTTCAAAGTTTATAGATGATATGAGCTTAGAAGTATTGTAAACTGTGACGAGGACAGTAATGCCAAAGGACATAGAAATTTGTGGAGTGGGCAGATGAAGTTCAATATGGAGAAGCGTGAGGTGATGCATTTTGGTAGGAAGAACATGGAGAGAAATAAAATAAGGAGTAAAATTCTCAAGATAATGTAGGAGCAAAGATGAGCCTGGGTGTATATGTGCATAGGTCATTGAAGGTGGCACGATGGGTGGAGAGCAGTTAATAAAAGCATATAGTTATCTGAGTTTTATAGGGTCAGAGAATTCAAGAGCAAGGAGGCTGAACATATACAACACCTCAACTAATATATTGTGTACAATTCTGGGTCCCATACTTTCGGAAGGATGTGAACGTATTGGAATGAGTGCATAAGAGGTTCACAAGAGTGGTTGCAGGAATTAGAAACTTCAATTGTAAGGATAGATTGGAGAGATTAAGGCTGTTTTCTTTGCAGAGAAGAAGGTTAAGAGGAGAATCGAGAGAGATGTTCAAAGTAGGGAGGGAGAGGGACAGAGTAGATAAGGACAAACTGTTCTGCTCATAGAAAGATCAAGGATGAGAGGGCTTGGAATTAATGATTTGCCAAAGAAACAAATGTGATGTGAGAAAAAACATTTTTCATACAACATGTGGTCCGGGTCTGGAATGCACTGTCTGGACATGTGGTGGAGGTAGATTCAATCGAGGTATTCAAGAGGGCATTAGATGATTATGTGAATAGAAGCAATGTGCAGGGAAACATTAAGAGAATGACACTAAGTCATAATGCTAATTTGAGAGCCAGTGCAGACACAATGGGCCAAATGGCCTCCTCCTGCATGGTAATGATTCTGTGATGCCCCTATAGGGGCAGAGTTCTCTCGAGCCCCATCAGTGGGTACAATGGCAGATGTTGGGGGGAGAAGTTAGCAGGAGGTCCAGAAATCATTTTCAGGTTGGTGTGAATTTCCCGCCGGTTTTTCTGCTGGTGTCTGCTGTGGCAGGTCAGTTAACGCACCAGAGGCCAGTGTCAAATTAATTTGCAGCTCACCAAGTGGCATAAGATGTCGAGACTCAAATAAACAATGCCTTTGGAGTTCAGGGTGGAGAACATCTGCAACCCTTGGCTAGAGTGGTTTAGGGAGCATCTGCAGGTAGATCTTCCTGATATGGTGCCCTAAAGGGGGTTCATCTATTGAGCTCAGAAAGTTTCTAGATATCCATTTTCATGTCAGGAGGTCCATCTTCTTTCTTCAATAGTGAATCAGCGATATTGGACACCTTTTCAATATGGTACCCAGATACGATGGCGGATTATGTTCCATCAGGGCTACCCCTCCGTAGAATAAGGCAGAAAACACCCAGTTATATCATTAATGAGCTTCTGGCAGAAGAATTGATATGTTTTCCAGTGAGAAATACTCAATGTTCCAGCCAGCTATGGGATGTAGTTACAGAATGGAAGAATTCCTCTCAAGTTATCAGGTTACCTTCTAGAAAGAAATCCTCGGCAGTCTCAACAATCCCCAGGCTCAAGAAAACAAAAAAAAAATTTTAAAATGGTCCATTATCTTGAAGCATCCTAGGCCCTGATCATGATATGTGGATCCTTAGGTGGACGCCACATCCACTCCTGTTGTTTGGCACCAACTCTATCCCAAGCTCTGATTGGTAATTGCAGCAGAACCTCGAACAAGACCATAGAATAAATAATGATCTATTAGTGGATTCAGCATATAGGGCTTGACTGAGATTGCAGCTTTTCTGACAAACTCCTGCTGCTGTTGGAGTCAGTTGGAACAGCTATAAATTTATGACCTAGTTCTCTATTACAGTTACATGTATGTGATGTAGATGATCATTAGAGGATCTTTATTGTGATATGATATTTTTATGTGAATTCCTGTCTGGAAAAAAATAAACGACATCACTAATTGCTCGTATGAAAATATCTCCTGCAGCACTCAATAACTTTTATGATGTCACAGGAGAGAGCAAATGCTCAGTGATGTGAAGTTCTGTGACTTTGTAATTAGTCAGGGCTATTAGAGAGGAAACAGCAATCATATCCAATAGTTACTTCAGAATCCCTTTCTGGTCGTGAGCTATTTCAGCTATTTTTACTTCATTTTGAAGGTCAACATGAGGAATGGGGGAGGGGTGTTCATCAAGTTTAGCTGTCCACAAACCTTGTTATTTATTGTTGAAAAGCCAGTGAATGTTCTTATTCATTCTTATGTTTTTAAGAGCTACTATGTTGGTTTTGACTTGATGGTCAAGAATTGTGAAAATCACCTTTGATACATTGCTATTTAATTGTTACAAGTTAGCATGTACTCTCATGTCTGAAAATCATTGCTTGTAAAAGGTTGAAGTGAATGCCAGGCATTGGTAAAGTGAAGGTGTTGAGTTGAGGAAGCTTGCAGTCTGCCTATTTCCTTCTTAATGTGCTCAGGGCAATGCTCTGGCATTAGTAATCACCTCAGCATTAGCCAGTAAGGATTAATCAGGCAAGCTGCATAATGCCAATGAATTCCCACATCTGTTCTCATTCTGACAACTGAAAATTACAATGTCAATTAGAGCTGAAACAAAGATAAGCTGAATTCATTTTTGCAGTCAAACACTGCCATATTAATGGGAAAAATTAAATGATGTAGAACGGTTTGTTGAAAGGTTCTTTGATGCTGCCCTGCAATTCCAGCCTCTCATGAGCAAAAGGAGGAGCAATACTAGCTCCTGCTGATCCAAAGTCGTATGTTGGTCTGCTTCTTTCACATTCCTTGCTGGTGCTCTGACCATTCCTCTTTATTTAAAAGCGTGATGCCCTGCAGCTTCTGGGGAAGCAGGAAATCCCTGTCCTTGTAATTATAGCAAAATGAATCACAGATGCCTTGTCCGCAGCTTGAAACAGAGATTTCATTGAGCTTAGAAAAATCAGACTCCAAATTACACATCTAACACCCATTATGAATCATTTTACTTCAATCTAAGTATAGATTTGTAGGAAAGATAGCACAAAGCAAATGAATGGGAATGATTCTATGCTGATATTCTATGAATGTTTGCCACAGTGATAACTCTTCCATCTTGTGCCTTTTCTGTCTTGCTTCAAAATATTAAATTGGATGTTTCAACAACAAATGCAATAACCTATATTCATCTGGTGCCTCTAATTTAATCAAATGTCTCAAGCTGCTAACTACATAATGTGATAAGTTAACGCGAGGAACTGATGGGGCAATTTTGGGACTGAGTTTTATTTTGTTGGGCTTCGGAGAGGATCAGCTGTGCACAAGACATTGAGAAAATTCAGCTAGTGGATCACATACCCCAGAATAAAGCATGTTTGATTTTTCCATTCAGTTAACTTAATGGGTGGAGCATTAGGCAGACTGCCTTGTGGCCTACAATTTGTCTAGTCCTGGATTCCTGTCCTATTTACATCAAAAATAATTTATCTAAAATTTGGATAATTACTGCTTTCTATGTTGCCATCGTCCTGCTTCACTCTAGTACTGTCTGCTACAACCATGAACCATATCATTTGCAAACGTGTAAAATAATTATCTAGGAGAATACTGTTTACTTTGTTTCCTGTCACTGGTGTAATTAGCAAATACTTGCTTTGTATTCTTACTGCTAACAGCACAATTACTGGTGCAAAGTCAGTTAGCAATATTTTCTGCAATACAATCACATGGCACAGTGCATCAATCAAGAGCAAAATGATCCTTTTCAATTAGCAACATTATAGTTTATCTGTCCCAATCTCCCGGTGAGTGCAAAGGGACCATTTGCAGTTGTATCTGGCACAGGCTATAGATACTTACTAATATATTCCAGATTACTGACTGTGATCTACTTGAACCTCTAATGCTATTATTCAGATGACACATCCACTTTGTGCATGACTCACTTCAACCAAGAATGCACTTTTTAAATCTAGTTATCAGTGTGGGATTAATTGCAATGCATTAATATCGTGTTGGCTTTGATTGTGATTGAAAAAACTGTTAAATTCACACATATATCACAACTTAAAGGCTTGACTGGAAACACAGCTCAGGATATTACGTGACCACAGTAATGCTACAGTTACACCATACTTGGCCTGAACACAGCAAAGAAGTGATAACAGAATAAATCAAGACTATTATTATTTGTAATTGATATAAAGAAGCCTAATTTTCAGGGTGGGGGTTCCCTCGCACATTTTCAGGGTAGTCCCTAAGTACAATGACTGGGAGCTCGGAAGTTACAGCCCAATGACTCCTTGCTTGGTGATCAGGTCAGCACATCCTTAGAAATATCCTGCACTTTCATTTTCCTATTGATAGTGATATGAATAATAAACATGCTGACTGTATTAACAAATACACCTGCTTCCCATTCTCATGACTGTTAATTTGGTTTAATAATATCGGTTGAAGGAGGAGGCAGTTGTTTAGGACTCTGGAGGAACTCTCCTTCATAGAGTGCCATAGAATAACAAACATCCAACTTAACTGCAGAAACAGAATAATGTTTTGTCCTCCAGCAGTGTAGCTCTCAAGGAATGCACTGAGGTATCTAACTAAAATATAAATTGATGTCTAGCAGATAGGTAGAATAGGCTGGTAGAAGTAGGGAACCCTAAATGACTCAGGATATTCAGACTCTGGTCAAGTAGAAGAAGAAGGAGATACATGACATGCGTAGGGAGCTGGGATCAAGTGGATTCCTTGAAGAGTATAAAGGATGTAGGAGTAGAGTTAAGAGAGAAGTCGGGAGAGCAAACAGGGGACACAAGATTGTTTTGGCAGATAAGGCAAAGGAAAATCCAAAGAGCTTCTACAAAGGGGAAAAGAGTAACTAGGGAGAGAGTAGGACCTCATAAGGATCAACAAGGTCATCTATGTGTGGATCCGTAAGAGATGGGTGAGATCCTAAATGAATATTTCTCATCAGTATTCACTGCTGACAAAAGCATGGATGTTAGGAAACTTCGGGGAAAAAGAAAGTGATGTCTTGAGGATACACATATAACAGAGAAGGAGGTGCTGGAAATCTTAAAGCGCATCAAGATAGATAAATCCCCAGGACTTGATGAAGTGCATCCCAGGACATTGTGGGAGGCTAGGGTGGAAATATTTGAATCATCGATAGTCACAGGTGAATTGCCCGAAGATTGGAGAGTGGCAAATGTTGTGCCTTTGTTTAAGAGGGGCTACAGGGAAAAGTCTGGGAACTACAGGCTGGTGAGCCTCACATCTGTTTTGGGTAAGTTGTTGGAAGGCATTTAGAGACGCAAGGACTGACTAGGATCAATCAGCATGGCTTCATGAGTGGAAAATCATGTCTCATAATTCTAATTGAATTTTTTGAAGGGGTAACCAAGAAAGTAGATGAGGGCAGTGCGAATGATGTTGTTCACATTGACTTTAGCAAGACCTTTGACAAGATACCACATGGTATGTTGCTGCATAAGGTTAAAACTCATGGGATCCAAGGTAAGGTAGCTAAATTGATACAAAATTGGCTTGATGTCAGAAGACAGAGGGTGGTTGTAGACAGTTGTTTTTCAAACTGGAGGCCTGTGACCAGCAGTGTGCCTCAGGGATCGTTGCTGGGTCCACTGTTATTTGTCATTAATGTTAATGACTTGGATGAAAATTTAGTAGGCATTATATGTAAGTTTGGAGATGGCACCAAGAGTGGTGGCACAGTGAACAGTGAAGGTGGTTATCTGCGATTGCAACAATATCTTGATCAATTGGGCTGCACCGTTCATCTTGTTCACGGCTGATCATCAAATTCAATATCATGATCCCCCTTTCCTCCCACATTCCTTGATTCTTGTAGCCCCAAGAGCTACATATAATTTCTTCTTGAAATCAGACAACATTTTGACCACAACTACTTTCAATGGTGGTCAATTTCACACATTCACCATCTTCTGGGTGAAGAATGTTCTCCTCACCTCAGTTCTGAATGGTTTACCTCTTATGCCCAAACTATGACCCCTAGTTCTGGACTCCCTCACTATTGCACCATTGGGAACATTCTTTTTGAATCCACCCTGCCTAACCATGTTAGAATTTTATAAGTTTATATGAGATCCCTTCTCACTCTTCTAAACTCCAATGAATATAATCCTAATCAACTTAGCGTCACCTCATATGACAGACCTGCCATCACAGGAATCAACCTGGTAAACCTCGCTGTACTCCCTCTATAGCAAGGACATCCTTTTTCAGATAAGGACACCAAATCTACATACATTATTCCAGATGCGACATCATCAATATCCTATATAGTTGCAGAAAATATTCCTATCTCTATCCTCAACTCCTCTCACTATTAAGGCTAACATACCATTTGCCTTCTTTACTACCTGCTGTACCTGCACACTTACTTTCAGCGACTGGTGCACAAGGACTCCCAAGATCCTGGTGAGTATCCACCTCTTTCAATTTACACTCATTCAAGTAATAATCTGCCTCCTATTATTGCTACCAAAGTGGATAACCTTACATTTATCCACACTCTACTGCCTCTGCCATGCATGTATACACACATTCAGTCTGCCCAAATCATACTGAAGCATCCCTGCATCCTTTTCACAGGCTTCCCTCCCACCCAACTTTGTATCATCTGCAAATTTGGAGATGATACATTCAGTTCTATTTTCCAAATCATTAATATATAATATGAACAGTTGGAGTTCTAGCACAGACCCCTGTGGTATCCAACTAGTCACTGACTGCCAAACAGAAAATGACCCATTGGTGCCAAATCTTTGCTTCCTATCTGCTAACCAGCATTCTATCCATCTCAACTTGCATCTTGCATTCATCTTACTTGAACTCCCATGTACTTTAACTTTACATAGTAGTCTATCATGTGAGATTGTATTGAAAGCCTTCTGAAAGTCTAAATAAACCACATCCACTGATTCTCCTTGGTCAACTCTACTAGTTACATCCTCAAAAAAATCCAATAGAATTCACACAGCAGGGACATTGATAGGGTCCATGGGCTTTGCCATATCCAGTCCTTCAGCTGTTTATTAATACCAAGTGGAATGAATCAAACTATCTGAAGGTTGGCATCAATGATAGGGTGAGGTGGGAGTGGGCTCTTCAGGAGGGGGATGAGATGGTTCATTCACTCAGCACTTTTGGTCAAAGATGATTTTAAATGCTTCTGCCAGTATTTTGCACTGTGATGGACTCCTTTATCATTGGGGTTATTTGTTAGAGTTGCTTAATTGTGCACCACGATTGGATATAACAAGACTACAGATGGTCCCACATCTCATTAGTGATTATCTCACTCTTAATATATTTATACAAACATTTACTGGTAGCGTTTTTATTCAGTGTAAATTTGGGTAGTCCATTTTTCAACCCTCAATATTTTATTTGTATTTCTTTGTTTCTTTCTATGTTTGTTCCAGTCTAGTCCTGCTGGAACATCCTTGTTCCGGTTGTTACCAGATTACTTGGCATTTGAGTAAGACATTTACAATAGTTTTATACGTTATTCAATGAACAAGGAAAAGAACAGTCCCCATGGTGAGGAATTGGGATAGCAGCAGAAACCAATACGAGATAGACATCATACCTGGCATGAATGGCTAAAGATATATGCTTGAATCTCAATGAAAATTGGGGTCTCAAGCCTTCTCTCCACTAAAGTGTCAACTGTGGATATTGATCCCCAGGCATCTTTCCATTTGGGACAACATGAAGATGCTGGATTTACCATTGGCATTAAAGGTGTGACAGTTGTCTTCAGTGCTCTTAGATTTGAGGGAAAGTTTTCATGGTACCTGATTTTTTTGTCTTCTTTGTCAAATGTTGCCTTGTGAATCCAGAACTGACTTGCCCGCAAGAAGGCAGAGATGGGTCTTTTTCTGCATGGAGTTTGGTCACCAGTGGAGTGCCCCAGGGATCTGTTCTGGGACCCTTGCTGTTTTTAATTTTCATAAATGACCTGAATGAGGAAGTGGAGGGATGGGTTGGTAAGTTTGCTGATGACACAAAGGTTGGTGGTGTTGTGGATAATTTGGAGGGATGTCAGAAGTTGCAGTGTGACATAAATAGGATGCAAGGCTGGGTGAAGAAGTGGCAGATGGACTTCAACCTGGATAAATGTGTAGTAGTCCACTTTGGCAGGTCCAATGGGATGAAGGAGTATAATATCAAGGGTAAGACTCTACTAGCAGTGTAGAGGATCAGAAGGACCTCGGGGTCCTGGTCCATAGGACTCTTAAATCGGCCTCGCAGGTAGAGGATGTGGTTAAGAAGGCATATGGCGTACTGGCCTTCATCAATCAAGGGATTGAGTTTAGGAGTCGGGAGATAATGCTTTATAAGACCCTGGTCAGACGCCTCTTGGAGTACTGTGCTCAGTTCTTGTCGCCTCATTATAGGAGGGATGTGGAAGCTATTGAAAGGGTGCAGAGGAGATTTACAAGGATTTTGCATGGATTGGGTGGCATGCCTTGAGGATAGGTTGAGGGAGCTCAGTCTTTTCTCGTTAGAGAGACAAAGGGTGAGAGGTGACCTGATAGAAGTGTATAAGATGTCGAAAGGTATAGATCGGGTGGATTCTCAGAGGCTATTTCCCAGGGCTGGAATGGTTGCTACGAGAGGACACAGGTTTCAGGTGCTGGGGAGTAGGTACAGAGGAGATGTCAGGGGTAAGTTTTTCACTCAGAGGGTAGTGGGTAAGTGGAATTGGATACCGTCGGTGGTGGTGGAGGCAAATTCGATAGGGTCTTTCAAGAGACTTCTGGATGAATACATGAGACTTAATAGAATTAAGGGTTATAGGTAAGCCTAGCAGGTAGCGATATCATCGGCGCAACTTGTGGGCTGAAGGACCTGTTTGTGCTGTAGTTTTTCTATGTTCTAAATAGATTTCTACCTCTTCATATTCAACCAAATTACAGGTGCTTATAAATTCAGAAAGGTAACAAGTCACAACTGTAACTAAAATGAAAAATCATCACTAAAAAATGAAATAACATTGCTGGGGGTTATAGGCATTCCAACCCTCTCCCCAGTATTCATCAGTCATGGAAGACCTCAAATGTATGGACAGACACTATGTGCTGCCTCTCCAGGTCAGTTGGGTGCTGATGTAACCATGGAAGCATAGCCGACAGTCAGGCCAAACAATCCCTTTAACCACTTGTTGCTTAGACCTGTTGTTGTGGTTCCTGGTATTGATCAAAGTCCTGTAAATCATAGGATTCCTACAGTACAGAAGGGGGTCATTTGGCTCATCGAGTCTGCACCAATAACACTTCCACCCAGGCCCTATTCTGTAACCCCACATATTTACCCTGCTAATCCCCTGACATTAAGTTGAAATTTAGCATGGCAAATCAACCTAACCTGCACATCTTTGGAGTGTGGGAGGAAACCAGGACACCCAGAGGAAACCCACACAGACATGGGGAGAATGTGCAAACTTCACACAGACAGTCACTCGACGTTGGAATTGAACATAGGTCCCTGGTGCTGAAAGGCAGTGGTGCTTGCCACTGTGCCACCCTTCCTTGGTGGAAGTCTGCATGTATGAAATGAAAAAAAGCTTTGTTATATATAGTTAATTTCTGATGAGGAGAATCTGGTGCCTGTTGACCATACCCTAGGAAAGAATCAACAGCTTCAGAGAGGAAAGGGGAGAAGATTGACAGAAGCAAAATCATCCATTTAACTTTGCAGTGATTTCTAATTTATTACATTCAACTCGAGGAAAGTAGTGATTCCATGGCCTTGCACTCCCAGTACGGAAGCTGTGTTTGAAGAAAGCATGGGTTATAAATAAAGCCTCCCACAATATTGTTGTTCAGAATGCTCAATCTGCATACCATCAAGTGTAACTCTGTGCAGTGCAGAATGACCAATATTCCAAATGGAAATAAAAACCAACAGTTGTCAGTAGAAAAGAGAGAGTGATAGCGAATTTAAGAGTGAGAAAATATATCTGAACAAGAAGGGTGTGAAGTGATAGGTTTGCACTATGAACAAGAATTATATATAATCAAAACAATAGCACAAACTTTCCTTTAGATGTACTGCATTTGGAGAATTAGGGAGGAGCCTGTAGGATTGTTCCTGTGATTCATTAACATAAGTAGGCACAGGATGCTTTGCTCAAAGCCTCTATGCAAATTGATGCAATGAGCTGTCAGCTGCATCTATCCATGCTTATCACAGGAATTGCATTGATAGTTTTGCATCCTTATATAGAATAGGCATTTAAGGGAAGGCACATTCTGAGTCTAATAACCGGAGGCGACTCGATGTGGCTCCAATAATGAAGAGCAATAATATATACATGCACAAGTTAAGGATTTGACAGCAAACTCACATGTCTACTCTTTTCTCCTCCTTGGCTCCAATTGAGGGTGTTCCCCCTCCCAGGCCCTGCGCCATGCTCCTGATTGGCTCTATACCCTGTGTGGCCTCTTCACAGATTGTGGTCTGATGATGTGGCTGGTAAATGGTCAGCCCTTAAAGGGGCCATATTCCACGCTGAGCTTTGAAAGTTGAATTGTTAAATGTATCCCAAACAATTTTTGTACTTTTTGGATCCGTTTATTGTACTGTTATTGTTTTCATTGCTTGTAATCTTGGTTTTTATTTTTACATGTTTTCAAGTCTGCCCATCCAGATATCTACCACAGAATTGTTTACAGCTCCAATTTTAGTTCCAGCAACTGCAGGTTGGATTTTATGCTCTGCTGACAATGAGTTTGAAGGTGGAGGGGCATATAAAATCAAATGGGCAGCCTTTATGTTGCCTACCTGCCTGTCCAGGACTGTCTGAAATTTTATGATGGGCTGGGGAAAATTGGGTGGTTTACCTACCCTTCTGAGGCCCTAAAATAGCTAATTAATTGCTCTTTAAGAGCATCGACTTTGCCACCAGTGTTTTATGCATAGGAGGGGGAGCCTATGCTATGCAGGAAATGTGGCAGCTTTAGCTGTGCGGACTGGTATTGGACAAGGGTGGGGCGGGGGTACCCGTGGGGAGGCACATCCCAAAACCACACCACAAAAGGTAATCTCCCCTATCCTTTACCTTGGCATCTTGAACTCAACCCCCTACCCTTTCAAATGCCCCCCCAGTTGAGGTTGACAGGCAGCTCTCTAAACCCAGAAAGAGACAGAAACTTTACTTAAAGCAATTAATGTTGCTGCCAGTATTATATTTCTACAGAGTTACTGTCAGGATCGCGGGCAACTTTTTATCCGAGGGGACCATGACACCTTGTAAAATCAGCCCTGGGGACATAAATTCCTCTCAGACATCCTCCTAGGAGAGAGAGACTTGCAGAACCAGATGCAATTACACCCGCGATCCCAACCTACCCAAGATCATAGATCACTGATCTAGGTAGAGCCACCAGTATGTCAGGGAGATCTGCTTTCTCTCCAAAGAGAAAGGAGTGACTTGAATCTTCTGGGCAGCAAATAGTGCAATTCAACTACTCTAGTAGCAGCCACAGGCTTTAAAGTTCTTCAGACTGCATGTCTAATTGTTTCAGAAAGTATCCTGTGGTGTAGCAGACAAAGGTCTCTAACATTATTGTGATGTGTCACTCTTGTGATGAGCATGGCCTGATTCCTCTTTTTATTACTCTCAAAGTTTTATAGGTGCCCAAATGTGGTACTGTGCTGTGTGACCCACTCGTATGTCTTCTTTTGGTCATTTGAGCTCATCTGAATGAAATGGTCAAAAATTGCCCTGAGGGACAGCAGTCACATCTATGAAGCTCTGGACACCTTTCCATCACATCTGTGGATCTCCAATTTCCAGAGGATAGAGATGCCAGATATTCTTTTCGTTCCACACTTAAGGTCCCTGCCCTTCAAGGATGAACATCAACTGCTCCTCCTGTTTACTCTACAAAACAAGGGTATAGGAAGCTTGCATGAGGATAGATTCAGACTTAGTTTAATGATCAACATGAACAAATAGCCTCCCTCACAATGACCCTTAAAGTGCACATGTAAAAAAGAATGACCATATGCTACTGGCCCAGGTGTAACTAATAGATGTGCAACTGCAATTCAACAAGTATTCAGTTTCTTCAGAAGGGAAGAGAAAAACAGACATGTTGAGTAAAATACAGGCCATCAAGATGCGGAGCGAAGGGACACTGTAAATTCTGTATTCATTCTTACAATCAATTGCTTCTACTCCATTAGAAAAAAATGGAGCACATCTTAGTTCCCTGTGATGACCCCCATGAGGTCCATGGGGAATCACAGATTAACTCCTTCTGGGTATATTGAGTATGAGTTCCCCTAGTAACAGGCAGTGACTTGCCCATCTGGAACCCACTACCTGGGTTTTTTATAAGGCAGGACCAGGACTGGGCCTGCTGAATTATAGTCCCAGGCAAGGACTAGTGCGTGTACACCACAATAGTGGTTTTACTTTGCATTCTGTAATCAATTATGTTTTGTTCCAGTTGGGTTTTCTGAGTCATTGCATTCCCACATCTAGAAATTCTGAATTTTGCAGGGCTATTGAAAACTGACAAAATATAAGCAAAGGAAAATGAAAACTGAGTAACAATTAATGCCATGTTTCTGGTATCCTTAATGTAACAAAATGTCAAAAACATTTTACAGAGGTGACAGTGGACATAGATCAGTGATGGAAAAAAAAACTTTGTTCAAATAAGCGGGATTTGAAGATGCTTTTTAAGTAGGAAAGTGAAGAATAAAAAGATGGAGAGCTTTTGGAAGAGTATTAAAATGTGGGATTAAGACTGCTGAAGGTTTTTGCACTAAGGCTGAAGTAAAAAAAGAAGAATATTAAATGTGGCACACTCATTGGGGAGCATATGTCGACATGCAGAGCTGGAGACAGATGAAACCATAGAAAGCTGGACTTCGGCCTTAGCTCAGTGACAGCTCTTTTATCTGAGTCAGAAACTTATAGTTTCAAGCTCTACAGATTTGAACACTATCTTGGATGACATACAAGTGCTACACTGATGGCCATTATTTAAACTTAAAACTGTGATTACTTCGAATAAATCCTAGGAATAAATATGGTTCGGGTAGAAAGATAGGAAACAAGTAATTGTTAGAGAGGTTAGGATAAGGTAGACCGAAGTACTCAGCAAGACAATTTGGATTGCTACTGCTTCTAATTAACATAAACAACCTGGATTCAGAAACTCAATTTAAATTAGTCAAATTTACAAATCATCTCAAACTAGGTGGGGCTGTGGAATAAGAAAAGATGAGATTAGAAGTTAGAGTAAATTGGACATAATAGATATGTGGCCAGAACAAAAGGTACGTGAAATTTAGATAAAAGACTCTAACATACTACACATAGGAAGGAAAATTGGGCGACACATGTAGCTATACATTAATTCAAATATGATTTTATTTGATTTGTTATTGTCACATGTATTAACATGCAGTGAAAAGTATTGTTTCTTGCGCAACTATACCGACAAAGCATACCATACATAGAAGAGGAAACAAGAGAGTGTATGTATTACAATCATAGCTAGGGTGTAGAAAAAGATCAACTTAATGCAGGATAACTCCATTCAGAAGTCTGACAGCAGCAAGGAAGAAGCTGTTCTTGAGTCAGTTGGCACGTGACCACAGACTTTTGTATCTTTTTCCCAAAGGAAGAAGGTGTAGGAGAGAATGTCAGGGATGTGTGGGGTCCTTAATTATTCTGGCTGCTTTGCCAAGGCAGTGGTAAGTCCAGACAGAGTCAATGGATGGGAGGCTGATTTGCTTGATGGATTGGGCTACATTCATGATCTTTTGTAGTTCCTTACAGTCCTGGGCAGAGCAGGAGCTATGCCAAGCTGTGATACAACCAGAAAGAATGCTTTCTACGGTGCATCTGTAAAGGTTGGTGAGAGCTGTAGCTGAAATGCCAAATTCCCTTAGTCTTCTGAGAAAGTAAAGGTGTTGTTGGGTTTTCTCAGCAATAGTGTCAGGATGAGCAAGGAATTCTCCCACTGATTATGACCAGACACCCTTCTCCAGCTGATGAATCCTCTATGTTGAACACTACTTGGAAGAAGCACCAAAGGCAGCAAGTGTTTGGAATGTACTTTGTTTAGGAGACTTCAATGTCCACTATCAAGAGTGGCTCAGTAACATCATGAAGGACCAAGCTAACTGAGTCCTTCTAAATATGCCTGCCAGGTTGAGCCCTGTGATAAGTAGTAAATGAACCAACAGGAGAGAAAAACCAATTTGACCACATCCTTGCCAACCTACCTGTTGCATATACATCTCTCTATTGTCAGCATTGATAGGAGTTGCCAGCGCATAGTCCTTGAAAAGACAGTCTCATCTTCACACTGAGGATATTTTCTATTATGTTGTATGCCACTATCACTGTGCTAAATGGGATAGATCCAGAACAAAAATAACAGTTGAAAACTGGATATCCATGCTATCTGCCTTAAGCAGCAACAGAATTGTACTCACCATAATTTGCAACCACATAGCCTGGCAATTCGACCATTAGCATCAAACTGGGGGATCAACCCTGGTTTAGTGAAGAGTGCAGGGGAGCATAACTCGGGCAGAGCCAAGCAAACTTAAAATGAGATGCTAACCTGGTGAAGCTACAGCATAGCACAACATGCATGCTGATCATTAGAAACTGTATGTGACACGCAACAAAGCAATTCCACAATCAACAGCTCAGATCAAAACTCTGCAGTCCTGCTGCATTCAGTCAGGAGAATTGGAAGACAAATAAATAACCAATAGTGAGAGAAGGCAACCCCATGAATATCTCCATCCTAAATGATTGTGAAGCCAGTATGTGCCAGAAAAGACTGAAGTATTTTCATCCATCTGTTGCCAGAAATGCCAAGTGGATAATTCACTTTTGCCTCCTCCTCAGGTCCCCAACATCACCAATGCCAGTCTTTAGTCAATTTGATTCACTGCACAATGAGTGCAACAAATACAGTAATAGTCATGGATCCTGACAACATCCCAGCTGTGGTGCTGAAGATGTTCCAGATCTCATCATACTTGTAGCCAAGTTATTTCAATACAGTGTCCACACAGATATCTTGATAAAATGGAAAGTTACCCAGGTATATCTTGTCCACAAAAAGTAGGAAAAATCCAGTCAGGCCAATTACGGTCCCAATAGTCTGCACTCAATTATCAGCAAAATGATAGATGTCATTGCCAGTGTTATCAAACAGAATTTGCACTGCAACAACCTACTCATTGATACTCAGTTTGAGCTCTGCCAGGCCCACTTCGCTCAAATCTGTTCACAACCTTCGTCCATACATGGACCAAGAGCTGGACTTCAGAGGTGACTACCCTTGACAACAAGGCAGCGTTTGTCTGACTGTGACATCAAGGCACATGAGTAAAGTTGAAATCAATGAGAATAAGATCAAAAAACTCTTCGCTAGTCGGAGACATTGTGTATATGAAAGTGCATGATTGTGATTGTTGGAAACTAATCATCTCACTTCTACAATATTGCTGCAGGAGTTCCTCAGGTCAGTGCCTTGTGCCAAACCATAACCAGCTGCAAAATTAATATTCTCTTCTTCATCACAAGATCAGAAGCAGAGATGTTTGCTGGTGATTGCACAATGTTCAATATTGTTCGTGACTCCTCAGACAGTGAAGCAACCCCTACCCACATGCTGCAAGACTGGACAACACTCAGACTCAGGCTGATAAGTGACAATTAATATGTGGCCCATGTAAGTTTCAGGCAATGATTATCTCCAACAAGGGAAAATCTAACAACTTCTCCTTGACAATAATGATAGAATTATCGAATTCCTAACTAGCAACATCCTGAAAGGCAGTCTTGACCAGAAAGTTAATTGGACAGAATCATTATGCCAAAAAGAGCAGGTCAGAAGAGTGTAACAGAATATTCTGCATTTTTTTGAACAAGTGCAGCCTCAACAACAACTTGACTTCATCTATGACAAAGCAATCAACTTGACCTGCACCTTCTTCACCAGTTTAAACATTCAGTCTCTCCATCAATGGCAATTGATTTAATTTAGGCCTACACTCTCTGGAATTTAGAAGAATGAGGGGAGATCAAATTGAGGTGTTCAAGCTGATAATAAGGCTTGAATAATTTAGATGGGAATGGATGCTTCCGCTGCTGGGCATTCTAAGACAAGAGGTCATTGTCTTAGGATAAGGGGTAGCAAATTTAAAATAGAGTTGAGGAAAAACTATTTCTCCCAAAGGGTTGTGAGTCTGTGGAATTTGCTATTCCAAAGTGTGGTGGGGGCTGGACAGTGAGTACATTTAAGGAGGAGTTAGACAGATTGTTAATTGGTAATGGATTGAAAGGTTATGGGGAGAAGGCAGGAAAATGGGGAGAAGGAGCATATCAGCGATGATTGAATGGATTCGATGTTCTTATTAAGTCATGGGTAGATAAGGGAATTAAGGGTTATGGGGAGCAGGTGGGAAAGTGGGACTGATCCACTTCAGATCAGCCATGATCTTATTGAATGGCGGGGCAGGCTCGAAGGGCTAGATGGCCTATTCCTGCTTCTAGTTCTTATGTTATGTTCAATTCAACAACTTCCAATGCCACAATCTTTAATCTGAAAAAAAAAACAGATTTCCCCCCCCCGCATGCTGTGTTTTGCAGTGTGGGATCTTACTGTCTTGTCGTTGTCAATGGAATTTCCCATTGAATGTACCCCTCATTGCCAGGAAACCCACAGTGGGGGTGTGCTGTCAGTCAGACCATAACATCCTGCAGGTATAAGTGGCAGCAATGTTTCAGTGAAGGACAACGGATACCTAGGAACATCACCACGTTCCCCTCCCAATCACATCCTGACTTATAAATATATCATCACTCTTTCAAAGTCACTGGGTGAAAATATTTCTAACCTTCAACTTCCTAACAGCACTATGGGTATACCTACACCAAGGAGATTTCAAGATGGCAGCTCACCACCACCTTCTCAAGGGTGATAGCTGATTCCTGGTGTGAGCGATCAGTGTTATGAAGAAATTATTGAGAAATATGAGTTTTCAGACATGAAAGTAGGTGTCAGAGGGATGATCTTTTAGGATTAGGAAATTAAAAAAATGTAAACCTGGAATACTGCTTCAAATTAAATGGTGACAGTAGAACTGGTTGACACTGGTTCAAACGATAAAGAGGTCAGTTTAGAACAACAATTAGGGAATTCTTCTTTGAAGGGAGTGATTGACACATGGGGTGGAATTTTTCCCCAAAATTCAAAGGTCGCGATCTTACTGGCTTATCCCGTTGGTCGAAGGGCTAGGTGCAAGACAGAGCAAGAGGTGAAAAATCAAGATCGCACCCAATTTTTCACCTCTCGCAATCAGTCCAGAAAGAACACAAAGCAAATTTCAATATTCATGACATAATTTAAATGTCATTAGGAAGTCATGAACATTATTGGGGTTTAAATCAGGGCTTAAATCTGCTCTCAACTGTTTGAAACCATAAACGTTAAAATGCAAAAGTCAGTAATGAGGGTTGATTGATAGACACCAATAAGGACGCAGAAATCAGTCTTTATATCATTTATGGAAATTTACTGTAGTATTTATTTAACGTAATTAAAATTGGCCTTCAAGTGGGTAGTATCATATATACATTTCATGCTCAATTTGCTGTTATCAGTGGACTGACTGAAGGTAGGTCAAGGTTTATTTGTATAGAATCATAGCTATAGACAGTTGGAGGTCCGATGTCAGAGCTGTGGTAATGGTTGAGTTAAATCATGTATAAGATGGATGATTCGGGTATGGTTCAGTTCAGAAATATTTTCCAGCAAAGTATGGGATTGAGTCTCATATTCAGGGAGTTGAGTGTATGGAAGAGGAGCCACATTACATTACAGAAAGGCACAACGTTTGATGCTTGTAACACAATAGTTTGCATCTATCTTTGCCAGTCTCAGGTGATAGAAAGCTTCCTAACAATTAATTTACCCTCCTTATTTTTCTGTGTCCCTTTTCTATTGGCTGACCAATATTGTTATGGACCCACAAAGTTTAAATGACTGGGTCTCTATTTTTTTCATTATTGTTATTGCCATTGTGATCACCAGACAGTGGGCACAATATATGCAATGTCACATGATATTTGCTTTAGGATTAAAATTGATTTTAAGGGGCTATAATTGTGGACTTCAATATCTTATCTCAGTGTCAGCTTTTCATTCCTGTGTTTGTCGCCTGTGTTTATTAACCCTCACACCATTACTTACTTGTTCAAATATAGAGACAAGAAGCAGGAATAGGCCATTCGGCCCTTCTACCCTGCACTGGCTGATCATTGAATTCAACATCTTGATCTCCTCCCTCCCCCCACCTCCCATATCCCTTAGCTCCAAAAGCTATATCTAATTTCTTCTTGAAATTTGAAAACATTTTGGCCCCATCTATATTCTCTGGGTGAAGAAATTTCTCCTTACCTCAGAACTAACAAGTTTACCCCTCATCCTGAAACTATAACCCCTAGTTCTGGATTCCCCCACCACTGGGAACATTCTTTCTGAATCTACTTTGTCTAACCCTATTAGTATTTTATAATTTTCTATGAGATCCCCTCTCACTCTTTTAAACTCCAGTGAATATGGTCCGAACCAACTGAGTTTCTCCTCATGTGACAGATCTGCCGTCCCAAGAATCAGCCTGGTAAGCCTTCACTGGACTCTCTCTATAGTAAGAACATCCTTCTTCAATAAGGACAAAACTACACAGAATACTCAGGTGTGGCCTTAACAATGTCCTATACAATTGCAGCAAAACATCCCCACCCCTGTCCACAAATCCTCTCGCTATGAAGGCCAACATACCATTTTCCTTCTTTACTGCCTGCTGTATCTGTGTGTTTACTTTCAGCAACTGATGACACCAAGGTCTTGCTAACTATCTGCCTCTCTCAGTTTACATCCGTTCAAGTAATAATCTGTCTTCCTATTATTGCTACCAAAATGGATAACCTCACATTTATCCACATTATACTTCACCTGCCATGCATACGTCCACAAACTCAGCCTGTCCGAATTATGCTGAAGCATCCCTAAACCTCCTCATAGCTTACCCTCCCATCCAACTGTGTATCATCTATAAATTTGGAGATAATATATTCAGTTCTATTTTAATGATTTGGAAGAGGGAATGTGAACAGTTAGGGTCCTAGATCCCTGTGTGATCTCACTATTCACTGACTGCCAATCAGAAAAAGATCCATTCATGCCAACTCTTTGCTTCCTATCTGCTAACCAGCTTTCTATCCATCTTGAGACATAATCTGAACTCCCACATGCTTTAACTTTACATAATAGTTTGTTATGCGAGACCTTATCAAAAAGCCTTCTGAAAATCTAAATAAACCACATCCAGTGGTGTTCCTCAGTCATTTCGACTAGTTATAGAAGAGTTCCAATAAATTTGTCAAGCACGATTTCCCTTTTATAAAGCCATGCTGATTTTGTCTGATTGTACCACTGCCTTCCAAATGCTGAGTTATGAAATCCTTGATAATGGACTCTAGTAACTTCCCCAGTACTGATGTTAGGCTCACTGATTTATAATTCCTTGTTTTCTTTTTTCTCTACCTCCCTCTTTAAATAGTGGGCTTACATTAGCTACCCTCCAATCTGTAGGAATCAGTCCAGAATCCAAAGAATTTTGGAAAATAACAACCAATAGATTGATTATTTCCAAGGCCACTTCCTTAAGTACTCTGGAATGAAGATTCTCAGGACCTAGAGATTTATTACCTTCAATCCCATCAATTTCCCCTCTAATGCTGATTTCCTTTAGCTCCTCACTAAAATTTGTTTCTCTCAGAACTTCTGATACATTTCCCATGTCCTCCCTTTTGAAGTCTGAAGAAAAGTATGACTAATTCCTCCGCCATTTCTTTATTCCCCGTTACGAATTCCCCCATTTCATGCAATAAGAGGCCAAGATTCGCTTTTGTCGATCTTTTTTCTCTTTACGTACTATAGAGACATTTACAGTCAGTTTTTATGTTCCCCGCTAGCTTACTTTCATACTTTATTTTTCCCTTCTTAATCAATCCCTTGGTCCTCATTTGATGAATTTTAAGTTGCTCCCGACCCTTAGGCCTATTGCTTTTTCTTAATTCCCCTTGTAAACCACGGTTTGGCCACAATTCCCTTACCACTCTTGCGCCAAACAGGAATAAAGAACTTTGGGAGCTCACTTATTCATTCTTTAAATTCTTGCCATTGCCTATCCACTGTCTTTCCTTTCAGTAATGTTTCCCAGTCCATCATGGGCAATTCATGCCTCATAGCGTCATAGCTGCATTTATTGAGATTCAGGATCCCGGTGTCAGAATCAACTACATCACTATCCACCTTTACAAATAATTCATATCAAAGAAGCATATTATGGTCACGTAATCTTCAGCAACCTCCTTTCAGGAGCTATAATGCTAATTTTTTGTAAGAGTTCACTCACTTCCTATGTTGCCCTACCTGCTTTGGCATATGTAATAAATGCTAATGTTTTAATTCTGATCTTGTTTCATTTTGGCTGCAATACTCACTGCAGCCTGGGGCTTCCAGAACAAAATGAACTCATTTAATTGATACTCTATTAACCAAAAATGCCAATCATTACTTCTGGATTACATACAAGTGTAAAATGGCTGCCAAATGGATGAGACAAATATCAATTTTTCCAGTACTCATTCAGCCCCCACATACATACACATGAACTTAACTTTCCTGAGGCCTCCAGGCAATTTAGACGTCCAATACACCATGAAAATTACATTTAATGACCACTCTGAATTTAACATGACTCCTGGTAATCAAAGCTGTGCTTATTTTTGTGAGCCTTGAAGAGAACTGGCTGCTGAGCTTTCAAGAGGATTGTCTGCATGTTGCTTTTACTGTCCCAATGTAAGATCATTTCTTTATTACACAACTAATTGACTTGAAAGGCTTGAAGTTTCTGGAATATAAGATTACAGAGGCATTGGGAGCACTGTCAGAAAGGCTGCAGCAAAATGCATTCCTGTCAGTGAACTGGTAAGGCCTTTATAGATCACATAAACAAAGCCAGGGCATGGAATGGAATTAAACTGCAGAAACACTTCAGCTCCACTGAATTGTAACTTCAAAAAATTTTGACAGTATTTTTTGAATGGCTTCAGCAGTCCCTGTTAGAACCATTGGGTACGCCACTCAAGAAGCAGTAAAACTGCAGGTAGAGCTTGCATTGTCTAAATGTGGCTGGATTGTGATCAGCATCCAGCAACAAGTGTCAGCAATCCAATTAGCCTGTTCAAAGCACCTAATACCTGTTTCAGGCTGTGCCCTAGATAACTACGAGGTTAGTGTTTCTAACAAAGGGAATAGTATGCTGGCAGGGCAGGTCAGAGTTTGGAAGGTTGTGAGCTGGAATCAGTCCAAGATTGTTCATTTTGCATCCAAGAAATTGGTGAAATGAATTTGTATTTCTCCCCATGTACAAACTATGGTAGCTGGTTATTCTTTAAATGTTGAAAATGCTGGAAAATCACAGCAGGTCTGACAGCATCTGTGGGGACAGAATAGATGTGGAGATGCCAGTGTTGGACAGGGGTAAACATAGTAAGAAGTCTCACAACACCAGGTTAAAGTCCTACAGATTTATTTGTATCAAATGTCACTAGCTTGTGGAGCTGGCTGTTCCTTCGTCAGGTGGGTGGGAGTTCTGATCAAAAACAGGGCATATAAAGACAGAACTCAATTTACATGAATAATGATTGGAATATGAGTCTTTACAGATAATCAAGTCTTAAAAGGTACAGACAATGTGAGTGGAGAGAGCATTAAGCACAGGTTAAAAAGATGTGTATTGTTTCCAGGCAGGAAAGTTAGTGAGATTTTGTAAGCCCAGGCAGTTTGTGGGGGGTTATAGATAGTGTGCCATGAACCCAAGATCCTGATAGAGGCCATCCTCATGTATGCAGAACTTGGCTATCAGTCTCTGCTCAGCAACTCTGCAACGTCGTGCGTCGTGAAGGCCACCTTAGAGAACGCTTACCTGAAGATCAGAGGTCGAATGCCCATGACCGCTGAAGTATTCACCAACAGGAAGAGAACAGTCTTGCCTGGTAATTGTCGAGCGGTGTTCATTCATCCGGTGTCATAGCATCTGCTATGGTCTCCCCAATGTACTATACCCCGGGACATCCTTTCCTGCAGCGTATCAGGTAGACAATGTTGGGCGAGTTGCAAGAGTATGTGCTGTGTACCCGGTGGATGGTATTCTCACGCGAGATTATGGCATCCATGTCGATGATCCAGTACATCTTGCAGAGGTTGCTGTGGCAGGGTTGTATGGTGCAGTGGTTACTGTTACTGTTACTGTTCTCCTGAAGGCTGGGAAGTTTGTTGCGGACAATGTTTGAGGTTGTGCGGTTGTTTGAAGGCAAGACATGGGGGTGGGGGATGGCCTTGGTGAGATGTTCTTCTTCATCAATGATATGTTGAAGGCTCCGGAGAAGATGTCGTGCCTCTCTGCTCCAGGGGAGTATTGGACAACAAAGGGTACTCTGTCCACCATATCCATGTATTTGTCTTCTGAGGAGGTTGGTGCGGTTTTTGGCTGTGGTGTGATTATTAGAAACGCCACAGAAGCAAAGCCTTCTTGGCAATCTATATTAAATTCGTTCTGTGATGATTGACACGTCTGTTCCTTTCATTAACCCTCTAAGCTACCATATTACCAGAATGATAGGGAGTGGGGTAGCTTGATCTTGGGTTTGGACATAACTTGGCACAACATTGAGGGCCGAAGGGCTTGTACTGTGCTGTACTGTTCTATATTTCTATGGTTCTATATCAAATGGCTTTTTCTATTCTTTCAAGGGACAATGGTGTTGCTAGATAAGCCAGCATTTATAGCCCATTCCTAATTGCCCTTGAGGAGGTGTTGATGACCTGCTCTTGTAATCACAGTATTATGCTGTGGATTGGACAAAGCCAGCATGGGTTGATGAAAATTAAATCATGCATAACTAATCTACTGGAGTTTGCTGAGGATGTAACTCAGAATAAAGGAGAATCAGTGGATAGGGTGTATTTGGGCATTCAGAGGGCATTTCTGAAAGGACCAATAGGGGGTTAGTGGACAAAAATAAAAGCACATGGGATAGGAGTAATGTATAGGCATGGATCAAGAATTGATTGTGAAACAGGAAACAGAGTAGGGATAAATGTGTATTTTTCTAAATAGCAGGCCATGACTAATGAGGTATCACAGGGATCAGTGTTTGGGCCCCAACTATTCACAATATAATAAATGATCTGGATAAGAGAACAAAGTGTAATGTTTCCAGATTTGCTGATAACATAAAACTGGATGGAATTGTGAATTGTGAGGAGTATGCAAGGAGGCTTCAAGATGACTTTGACAATTTGAATGGGCAAACACATGGCAGATGCAAAATGTTTCAATGTGAAGTTATCTTCAGTGTGAAAAACAGAATGAAAGAATATTACTTAGAGTGATATATTGGGAAGTATGGACGTACAAAGGGATTTGGGTGTCCTTGATAGTGGAGGGTTCAGCGATAGTAATGCAATTGAGTGCCAAAGGGAAATGGTTGGATTTGATGTTGAATAATTCCAGGGCAACTCTCTTTCGACTGTACACCGCTAATGAATCTATTCTGTTGGTGGGACATTACATACCCAGTGATAATGATGGTGGGACATAGTCTGTTGGATTGTTTACAGGACTGGTCTTTGTGGGGAAGGGGTGAGGTAGATATGGGAAAGTGGCGTGTGGTTGTCAACTGAATGGACCTCATAATAATGAGACATCCTGGCCACAATGAGCACCTGTGTTCTTTAGTTCATTCCTGCTGCATGTCTAAACCTTGTTAATTCATAATCCTGTGCAAAATGTAGCACACCATGACTATTCTGGAGAGCCTGCTTGGTGGATACAAAAGGATTCTTAATGACCGCATGATCCTACATCTGTGGGAAGTATACCACAGCTAGAAAGCTGTGAACCTGCCCACTCTGACTGGCACCATCACTGGCAAAATGGACGTATTTGCCTGTTCTAACAAACAAGCATCAGTGTGCCACTGACTGCATGATCCTGCAATTGTCTCTAATGGAGCCCTGGAAGAAGCTCAGAGATACAGAAGTTGAGGTCAGCGGTGACTTTGACAACCACAAAGTTAGGGTCACCTGGTCCACTCAGTAGCAGGTCTTGTTCCAGCAGCTTGAAAATATCTACTGTCAGCTGATATATGACCCTGGGCCTCCTGAGACATGGATATTCCGGCAAGTTATAGAATCACAGAATCCCTACAGTGGAAAAGGGCCATTCGGCCCATTGAGACTGCACCACAACAAACCCACCCATGCCCTATCCCATATCCCCACATATTTACCCTACTCATTTCCCCTGACACTAAGGGTCAATTTAGCAAGACCAATCAACCAAACCCACACACCTTGAGTGTGGGAGGAAACCAGAGCACCCAGGAGGAAACCCACCAGACTTGGGGAGAGTGTGCAGACTCCATACAGTCACCTCAGACTGGAATTGAACCCAGGTCCCTGGCGCTTTGAGGCAGCAATGCTTCCACTATGCTAACTGGTTATGAAACACAGCACCGTGTTGTGAATTTGCCCTGTTTTACCTCCCTATGCATCTCTTTTAAGGGATGTCTTGACAAATACATAAATAGGATGGGAATAGAGGGATATGGTCACTGGAAGAGTAGGGGGTTTTTGTTCAGTCGGGCAGCATGGTCAGTGCAGGCTTGAAGGGCTGAAGGGCTGAAGGGCCTGTTCCTGTGCTGTAATTTTCTTTGTTCTTTGTTCTTTCTGACGTAGTACATCTGTAGACTGTAGTTACTCCTGTTGGAGCTGTGCCTATTTTGGGGGCTGTCAGTGCTGATTTCCTTTTTAACCCCCTTTCTACTCTGAAACCCACGCACCTGCAAATTAAAATTCAACCCCAGGGATCTGTGACTGGCTCTTGACCTCTCCTTGATTCAGGAAAATCAGTTGTCTGTTGCTTCACTGTGCAAGTATTTGCATGGTTCGTTAAGTATGGCTCACAGTGATCCTTTCTTTATTGGTGTCATCCTGCGGTTAGCTTTGATGTACACAGAGAATCATGAGCAAATACTACAGACAGTGGCAAATTTGAAACAATTCTCAGTTCTCCATTTACGAGCATGAATTTGCAGTATCAGAATGTTTTGAAGAAATATTAGCAGAATAAAACCAGAACTCTGATTTCCAGGCTTATGGGGAGGAGAATTCCAGTCACGCTGGCTGTGAGGGACAAGCAAGAAGCAGAAAGCGACTGCTTTATTAGTGATTAAGCTAGCTTTTGTTGAAGCACAGCTGTACTAAACCAAGAGGTAAGATCAGAAAGTGAATAATCTGCCTCTGCCGCTGATGGGTGGAAAATTGAATTGCCTCTGAGAAACACCATCCTGTTTGTTATCAGCAAAGAATCCAGCCTGATATTTATAAAGATAATAACTGAAAGAGAGGTCCTTGGAATATAATAGTAGTTGAATTCGGCAAGCCAAAGTAAACCACAGATCTCATTTTATTAGAAGTATCTTCACAGACCTTTAACTACAAAATTAAATAAATTATTTCTGATCAGATGAGGCGCAGTGATAGCACTTACATGTCTGGGACAGAATGTTGACAGTTCATGCTCCAGTCCAGAAATTTAAGCACAGATGCGGGCTGACACTCCAGTGCATCACTGAGGGAGTGCTGCACTGTTGAATACACCATCCTGCAAAAGAAGCATTAACTTCCTGCCCCTTCTGATGTGAGTGAATGATCCCATGACATTCGATTAAACAACAGCCAGGGAATTTTCACAATCTTTTTTTGAACTGAAAAACAAGTCTTCATAAATACTTACCTCTCAAACCATGGCCGGAATCTTATCACCATTCAGGCCAGCGTCATTTTCCCATCCCGTTGTCCCACATCACTAAAAATAGATGATTAAGTCCTTATCACATTGCTGTTTACGTGATCTTGCAGTCAGGTTTCCTGCATTATGACAATGACTAAGCTTCAGAAGTGCTTCATTGGCTGCAATATGCTTTGGGATTTCCTGTATTTGTAAAAGGTACTATATAAATGCAAGTATTTCTTTTTATTCCGAAGGTTAGAATTACCATATTTTGGATCCATTCTCTGAACATGTCTAAATTGCATTGAGTATAATGATGCCATGTTCTGGTTGGAACACTAATACATGACTCTACCTTAAACTGGTTTTAGAATCATTGCAGCGATGGAAACAAGAATATGGATTAGTTGAATCATGCTACTTTTACATGCTGTCCCTTGAGTCATTTCAAGTCGCGTTGGCAGAGGCTTGGAAGAAGGCCATCCAACTACTGTCTTCTTGCAATGCATAAATAGTTCCATAAGGCTGGAAAGAAGGAAAGAAATGGAAGGTGTATTTTCTACAGTGCAACGTACAGTATATTGGTGTCCTCTGTTAATACTGCTCTGAAGTCTCAGCTAAGAAGCTCAGCTGAATCTTAACTCCCAAAAACAGGATCACATGTATTTTAATTTCCTGTGATTTTATCGCATTCATTTAGCTTTGATATTTTCATTTCTTTTATGAGTTTGTTTTGCTTCAAATTCAGTATGGGTGGGCCACCCTTGCCTGAACCTTTAACGATGCTTCCCCAAGTAAAACCCTTATGAAACTTTCAAGGAGTAAACTGTGCAAAGATAGAGTATTCTTTCAACTTGTATTATATAGCTTTACATTTATATATATCAAAACCTTTAACCTTTCCAAAAATGGAATGGCAAATGTGTTTACATGCTTCAAACTGAAAGAACTCTGAAGTATATCTTTAATACTTATGTTTCTTCTCCTAATGCACTTTAAAGGATCTGGCTATTGGGAGAATGGTTTGCTTTTGCAGAATTTATCTTATTTATTTTGTTTGGCAGCTTGTAAGCCACTATAAAAAGCACAATTCATTGGCTATAGCTTGTGAAGGGAGGCCAGTTAGCTCGGCTGTCTAGGTGGCTAGAGTACGGATGAGGTTAGTGCCAATAAAACAGGGTTTGATTCCCTATTCCATGTGAAATAAACTCGAGGCCCGCCTCCTCACCATACCCTGAGTGAAAATCACAGCGCTTTGCTGTGGTTCAGTGAAGTTCAGTGCTGTTGGACAGATTTAACTCAAGAAGATAGCTTGGGAAGCTCACTTCAACTTCATTGAAGACTCTTTTGCCTACTACCTCTCCCTTAGAGCAGATTATATGAATGTGGCACAGATGAATAAAAGCTTAAGATGTGTTAAAAGTGAAAGTGCACACGCAGTTTGTGTAGCATGGAACATCACGCCAATACCATGCATAAAGTAAAAATATTTACTTCTTTCTAGTTGGTGTACACAATTATTTACAGGGAGAAACTTGAAACAAGTCTAACTATGGGTGTTAACCAGATTGCTTCCAGCATAACATGTGGTATAAGTAGTAGAAAATATGCTCCTTTGTGCCTCAGTAAACCATTTGTCTCCAGCTGTCTGCATCCCAGTTCAATCTGAAATAAAAACAGATTGTACTGGAAATACCCAGAAGCTCAGACAGTATAGGTGGAGTTTAGTGGAACCTCTGGCATTGGGATATGAGGCGAGTGGGGTGACATAATTTAGGCGGGTGCCAAAATTTCCATTTACATCAATGTTGGGTTGAGCTCTTGAAATAAATCAGTGATGTGTCAGTGGTGGAATGGACATCACATTGCCCAGTGGTGGAAGCCTATTAACCATGCATTAGCAAAGCATGAATATTGATTAAATGGGACCCTTACCAAATTAGATAGCAGTACTTTCAGGATTAACGCAGCAGTGCACAGGAATTTTGTGCCTCCTGTTTGCCAAAAGCTTAAACATAATGCACACTGGGCAGGTTGTTCATTTTATGGTTTAAGTTTTTCTCTTTGTGTAGTTCAGTAGAACAGAGAGGGGGAGCAAGAGAAGCTCGATCAGTAGTGGCAAGGAAGAGGGAGGTGGCAGGAATGGGTGGGGCAGATTTTTTAAAAATTCATTATTGAATGGGCATTGCTGGCTGGGCCAACATTTATTGCACATCCCTGAGTGCATTTAAGAGCCAACCTCATTGCTAGGGATCTGGGGTCACATGTAAGCCAAACTAGGTAAGGCCAACAAATTTCCTTCCCTGAAGGATATTAGTGAACCAAATGGGTTTTTATGACAATTAACAAGTTTCATGGTTAGTATTATACTTCTAATTCAAGATCAGGGCCTCAAATGGTGCAGTACTTGGATTGAAAGAGGGTGTATTTGATCAGGGCATTAAATCATGGTGCAGGAAGGCACTGGCCTGTTTTAGGGCAGGAGAGGGAGTAGGTGCCTGATTAAAGCCAAGCTTTGGCGTACAGGGTGTAGTCCCTCATTTGCAAGTACTGGTCCTCCATGTTCAAGGGAGGTGGTTGAACCACACGATAGATCTGCTCTCAAAGAGGAGGAATCAACTGAATGATCATGATTATGACTAAGTGAATTGCCCCTTCAAAGAAAGGTCAAGTGTGAAAGGTAGCAGAAGGTTGGCTCCTGGATGATGGCTGGCAGGTGAAGGGTGATGTGTAGTGGTCAGAAAGTCACTGGCACTATTCAAAGTTGATATTTGGAGGCTCAAGTTTGGTTAAGGGAAAGCAGAGGGTGATGTTGGAAGGGTTAAGGGCAATGGGAGGAAACTCAAGGATGACTGAGGGGTAGTGGAGCTGTAGGGTCACTGCGTGTGTCTATCAATGTGGTGCTAATGCAGGTTCTTGTGGGAGGAGGCCATTGCAAGAATGGAAGAGACCTGGATATGGCCTATGGGAAGATCCTGCATTCCCACTGGTACACAGGGGTTCTCATTTTTTTTTTTTGCGTGCCTTCTTCCACAGTTCACTTTTTGAATTTTTGTGACCTCAGACAGCAGAGGAGAACATGTGTGAGAGGACAGCTGTGGCTGAACAGCAACATAGACTACACCAAGAGAGGGGGATGGATGTTATTATATTAGAAAGAGCCCAGAAGAGATTTATTAGGATGCTGCTGGGACTTGATGGCTTGTGTTATAAGGATAGGCTGGATAGACTGGGAATTTTTTTTTGGAGTGTAGAAGGCTGAGGGGTGATCTTTTAGAGGCCTATAAAATAATGAGGGGCACAGATCAGCTAGATAGTCAATATCTTTTCCCAAAGGTAGGGGAGTCTAAAATGAGAGGGCATAGCTTTAAGTTGAGAGGAGAGATATACACAAGAGGGTCTAGAGGGGCAATTTTGTCACACAGAAGTGGTAAGAGTCTGGATGGAACAAGCTGCCAGAGGTAGTGGTAGAGGCGGGTACAATTTTGTCTTTTGAAAAGTGTTTAGACAGTTACGTAAGTAAGATGGGTATAGAGGGATATGGGCCAAGTGCGGGCAATTGGGATTATCTTAGGGATTTAAACAGAAAAGGGCGACATGGACAAGTTGGGACGAAGGGCCTGTTTCTATGCTGTAAATCTCTGTGACTCAATGAATACTGACCCACCTTTCCTCATAACAGTACTCCTTTGGCCCAGGAATGAGCCTAGTGAACCGTCTCTGAATTGCTTCCAATGCAAGTGTATTCTTCTTTACTGAAGGAGACTAAAAACTTTACACACTGCTCCAGGTGTGGTCTCACTTATGCCCTGTGCAGTTGTAGCAAGATTTTCCTCCTCTTATACCCTATCTCCTTGCAATAAATTCTATTGGCCTTGCTGTACCTGCATACTAACCTTTAGCAATTTATGTACAAGGGGCTGTGGGTATGACACACAGGTGTCATAAGCCACATCCGTAGGGGACAGCCTTGGCACCCAGGATCTAAACTTATACTTGGGCAGGGAACTCAAATAGCTCTGGGGGAACTGGAAGTTTTGTAAAATAAGAACTCCCTAGAAAATAAGTACAGGCCTGCATAATTAATTTTCTGTTATCACAGACTGTCATGGGATGTGGGCATCACAGCCAAGGCCAGCATTTAGTGCCCATCCGTAATTGCACGTTGGTGGAAAGTAGCCTCCTAGAACAGCTACATCCCATCTGATGCGGTTACATCTACAGTGCAATTGAAAGGGAGTTCCAGATTTGATGAAGGGAGGGGCCACTGTTCCAATGAACTTACTACTAGTGGACTTACCAGTTGAGTGTCATTGGAATGAAACCCTTTCTACTTCACAAATCCAGTTGCCTATTCCCACAGAATGCCAATGGCCATATTAATACATTTACCTCCTGTACATGTAGGACTGTGCGATGACCCCACTACCTGGCCATCAGCATTAGTTGTGAAATGAATGAATTTACTGGCCCATCTGAACAGGGCATTGGTCACCTTCCATAAGAATCGATGTATTGCAGCCTGGGATTTGCAACACATGTCCCCAGTGGAGCCCTGGAATAATCTGTTGATATAAAATTCAGGGCTGCAGTCACCTTAAGGATGACTGGCATTCCATCCCTTCCAAAACCACAGAGTTACAGATCCTGCTGAAGATCTGCATGCAAATCAGTGACCATGTATCAGGAGAACTTTAGCCGTGTCAGGTATTCCCTCTCAGACACTTGAAGGTAGTTGGTGCACATTCTGAACACACGTTAATATGTCAATGTTCTTTGGCAATGATGGTGTTCCTGGTTGCTTTCCTCATGAAAGGACTTACCTGAGGAAGGTGCAACACTCCAAAAGCTTGTGCTACCAAATAAACCTGTTGGGCTTTAACCTGGTGTTGTGAGACGTCTTACTATGTTTACTCCAGTCCAACGCCAGCATCTCTGCATTCTGTCATCAAGCCAATTTTGTATTGGAGTTTAGAAGAATGAAAGGTGATCTTATTGAAACAGAATTCTGAGGATGCTTGACAGGGTACATGCTGGGAGGATGTTTCCTCTCGTAAGGGAATATATAACATATAGAATATATAGACTGTTTAAAGGTAAATGGTCTCTCATTTAAGATTAAATTAAGAAGGATTTTCTTCTCTCAAAGGGTCTTTAGTGTTTGGAATTCTCTTCCAAACACAGAAATGGAGGCTGGGATATTAAATATATTCAAGGCTGAGTTGAACAGATTTTTGGTCCACAGAAGGTTCTGGTGGGACTTGTGTAAAAGTGAAGTTAAGATCACAATAAGATCAGCCATAGTCTTGTTGAATTGTATGCAGGGTTGATGTAATGAATGGCCCATTCCTTCTCCTAGTTCTTATTCTGTAATGATAATATGAGTGTTCCAGTGCAATATACAGCTTGACCAGGGAAAACAAAAAGCAGGCCATTGGCTTTCTGAAAATCTGCTATCTTGAACAGTCCAGCAAAGCACTGTAACACATACCACACGGAGTATTCAGGTTTGTAGTCTACTGTGTGTTCCATGACGTGGCATTACGAAGGGGAGAGGGATTGCCATTCAAGGACAGGAGAAGCTGCTATCCTCCAGAGGTGACAATGGCAGGAGGAATATGAGGGGGAACAAAAGAGAGACCATAGCACCTCTCCATGATACCAGGGCCATGGAGAGCGGTGCCAGGGATGACAGAGACAAAATCACCTTCAATTGGTTTGCACAGGAATAAGACACCTGTATGACCAGCAGTACATTCCCTGCACACCTTTGCTTGTTCCGAATGTGCACACATCTCTGCCAGCTGCCTCACAGAGCTAGCTTACTACCAACATCCTGTGCCCCTTAGAAGGCCAAGTGGCATGGAGCTTTATCACAAAAATCAAAAGATATGTCTCTCCTCAAGTATACCGGCTTTGTACTTGCACTTAAGTCAGTTCATTCATTAGGGCTTCACTTTCTATTCCTTGCCCATTGTGACAGGCCCATGAGTACACAAATAGCAAGTCACTTCACATGCTAACAAGTAACCTCAGGCAGTCTCCTTGGTATGTCATTTATGATGGGGTCACCAGGGGATGCATGTTCAGTCATATTGTTTGTCTTGAGACTACAAAGCAAGTCATATATGTTATCATGCAACAAAGATTAAACTCCAATATTTTGTTGTCTACACAAATGAGATGCTACCCAGTCACCTTTGTCCGTTGAAAATTGCCAAACAGTTTGCTCTCTGGATGAGGACGTCCCAGAAAATGCTGACTTGTACATAATTATCAGAGAAACAACCATAAGCTGAGATATATACATGTGTATAAACTTACAATGTCCCAACACTTGCCAACATTAAACCCTGACAGCACAGTGGTTAGCACTGCCACCTCGCAGCTCCAAGGACCTTGATTCAATTCCCTGCTTGGATCATCTGTGCAGTGTTTGCACATTCTTCCCATGTCTGCGTGGGTTTGCTCCGGGTGCTCCTGTTTCCTAGTCCAAAGATGTGCTGGTTAAGTGCACTGACCCAAACAGGCACCGGAATGCGATGACTAGGGGAATTTCATAGTAATTTCATTGCTGTATTAATGTAAGCCCTATTTGTGACTAATCAATTTTAATTCAATTCTAACTCAAAATATCTGAGGTTTCCCTAATGCCCACTATGCTTGGACTTGAACTTGATGCCCATAACTCAGAGCGAGGCAAGTTGTTGAGTGTGATATCCCATTTCATGTCATACCTTGGTGGCTGTCTGTTGGTGCTCTGAGGCCTTGAGGTCTTCAGTGAGGTTGGGTTCTCTTGCATGGGATGGGAGCACCTTCCTTGGCCTAAACTATTGGAGGCTCTGGGGTCACCGGCAGAGGGGATGAGGAGTGACTGTTCACCCAGGGAGTGTATTGAGGGGACACCCTGGGATGGCTGACTGACTGGCACTCCTTGCCCTTCCTGCCATTTCCATTCCCCATTCCCCCCACCCCCAGCCTCTCAACATGATTGCATGCAGTTCACATGCTAACCACATGCAGTTACAATTTGTGTTGCCATTGTGTCTCCCCTGTTTTAGATCCCACTTACAATCCTGTTACCAGGACCCATGATTTTCCAAATAAATTCTACCCTACCTGGGAAAGACAAACAAAGTTCACGTTTCAGGTTGATGGCCCATCATCCTAAACCATTCTAGCAACAGGTCATCAGCCTAAAACGTTGAGTATTTCTAGCACATTCTGTTTTGATTTCAGATTTTCACCATCCCCAATATTTTGTTTTCATATTCCATCTGAACTTATTTAAACATGAAACAAGAACAGATCTGTCCTGATAAAATCAGGCTGTAAGCTCTCTGAGCCGCTAGTAATACACAGCCAAGGCCACCCACATGTGACTACAGATGTGATTAATTAAATATGAGAGTATGTTTGTGAGTAGCGCTGGCAACTAATGAAAACAAAACCGCTTCAACTGATATTAGCAAAAGGGTTTGCAAATGCTTCGTGCAGATCACAGCCTTGTATCACAACATAGACTATGGACGGAAGCCTAATTATAAATGCCAGTCAGAGACTGTAGTTTACAAACAGATTTATACCTTGATTACAGTGAGAAATGGAGGTCAAAGGCATTCTCAAATCTAATCTCTGCTTAGTTCATTTGCCTTTAGGCAATAGAGTAGATGGGTGATGCCTGGTATTGACAGCTCTTCTGAGTTTCATTCCATTAATGTCTGTACTGCCTATTTTACTGATTGCCAAAAGTTAAAAATCAGGCTGTTCCTTAGCTCCCTGTTTGAATGGCCAATTCTTAAATGTTATAGCATTTGGGCTGGTTCAAAGCTGTACTTGAGATATTAATATAATAATATGGCAAATCTAAATTGCATTAATGATGTAACCGCTTCACATTTAGGATTTAGCATTGAACTGATAATTAAAGTCTATGATAATAAAAATTGGGAAAGATGTAATACAAGCTACCAACTCAATACTGCCAGTTTTGCACCATTGTACAAAGTCAAAATGACCCCCATTTGTGTTGAAATAGTTTAATGGCTTTCAGCTACATATCATTATAGTACTGCTGTAATTAAAATCCTCATGACCCTCCTGGGCCACTCAAACAGCATAGTATCATTTTCATTGCTAAAATGTTTTGTTCAGTACCTCAAAACCTCTCAACTCCACTATAAAATGATACGAACAAATTCAGTTCTTGCTGAGTGCTCAGGCTTAACTGCTGAAGAAATTAATTATGGACTATAACAGCCAAATTTATATAATTCTGTCAGACATTTTAAAACCAGAGGAAAATTTCTTCTTTGAACGAAAATGATAAACATGCTTTTTCTACATGTGTGCATGAAATGTCCAAAGATATGTAGGTTGGGTAAATTGGCTATGCTAAATCACAAGATGTGTATGTTAAATAAATTAACCATGGGATAGGGCAGGGAAGAGGGCCTGGGTAAGTTACTTTGTCAGAAGGTCGGTGCAGACTCAATGGTCCGATTGGTCTTTTCTGCACTGTCAGGATTCTATGATTTCTACGACCTTGCTGCTTATAGTGACAAAGACAATCTTTCCCCCTCAATTTTATATAGGGCAGGAATAGGCTGATGATATATTTACCAATTTATTAACTTTCTGGTAAAGTTAACTCAATGAAGAAGGCTAAATGTTCATTTTATTAATACAGTTTGACATCCTACAAATAATTTCAACCCTTTATCTGCATGCAGAATGTTTACATGCTCGGAGTACTCCCTCAGGCTCCCATTGGAATTGGGCCTCAATCTTCACCAGTATTGGTCAGGTGAGAAGGGGAATGAAAGCTAATTAACAGTCCATAATTGCATTGCAGAACTAGCAGGAATATTTTTGCCTCTTTGTGGTTCCACAGAAATGCTCAGTGTAAAAATGTTTTTTTTGCAGCAGGATTTGTTGTTCTGGCTACAAAATAAACCAGTAAAATGCAGCCCTGATGAACCTTCAGAAGAAATACTCAGAGGTGTTAAATGTGTGTTCAGTGACAGACCAGGACATGTGAATAACATTCAAACCTGGAAATATTCCAGGTGCTCTAGAAGTGCTAGAAGCAAGACCGGGAAATGGGTGCATTTGTCCCCTCTATCTCCCCTCCTTCCCCTGAGAAACAGTGTAGCAGAGCTCAAATTCTAGCCCATTGTATGCTTATCATTTATAAGAATTGTATATTGATTGAATATTCTAGCCTTACTGTACTAAAGAACCAATAAAGCATGAAGGATTTACTATATTATAATAAAACTTAGTCAGACATCTTTGGAGTTGTGGTCATCAGAACTGGCATGTGGAAGTTAACTTCATTTCCACCTGCAAAAGTGCTGCAATTTTACAGTTTGCATTCTGATGGACAGATGTTTTAGAAGTTGCCCTGATAATGTGATTTTGCCTGAAACCTATTTTGGTTTCCAATGAAAAAGGAAGCAAATGATCAGAAGAACTTACACTTATAGTTTTATATATATATGTTTTTTTAAATTAATTTATGAGATGAGGGGATCACTGGAAAGGCCAGCATTTATTGTCCATCAATAAATTGCCCTTAAGGAGATGGTGGGCTGCCTTTGTGAACCACTACAGTACACGTAGTCCAGGTAGTGGGAGTATGGCAGTCCCAGCCATTTCATGCTCATTCAGCCAAGCTGTATGGGTCATGGGTTCAAGTCCTACTTCAGAGACATGACAAAGTAATCCTAGGCTGACTCTTCAACATAATGCGGAGGAAGAACTGCACTGTTGGAAGTGTCACCTGCAATGCTGAGATTTTAAACCAAGGTCCAATTCGCCCAGTTGAATGGATGTAAAAATCCCATGGTATTAAACCAACCAAAGGTTTACCAGATGTTTCATCTCAAAATTCCACTGTAGACTTAGCAAGACAACTTTTTGAAATGTTTAATGTCTCAAAAGCCAATATATCATACAATTAGTTGCATTAGTGTTTATTTTCCAAAATTCGCTAGTTTCTGGAAAGGTTCCATCAGACTGGAAATAAGTTATGTCCCTTCTATTCAATAAGTGGAAGGAGGCAGAAAACTGAAAACTACAGGCCAGTTAGTTTGATAGCTATCTTGGAGGAGGTGTTAGAATTTATCACTAAGGAGGTTAAAACTGGGTACATAGAAAAACTCAAAGTAGTTGAGAAGACTCAGCATGGCTTTGTGAAAAGGAAACCATGTTTAACCAATTCATTAGAGTTCTTTAAAGTAAAGTAATGTGTTGTGGATTAAGGGGAGCCTGTAGATATACTGTACCTGGATTTCTAAAAAGGTACATAATAAAGTGCTACATCAAAGGTTAGTGCCGAAATTGAAACCTCATGATGTAGGGGAAAACATATATTGGCATGGATTGAGGATTGGCTGGCTGGCAGAATATGGATTTGTCTAATTGGCAGGATATGACTTTTTACAGTTTATATCAAAGACTTAGACAAGGAGAATGAAGGTGTGGTAGCTAAACCTGTTCAACTCAGGTAAGAATGTTTGTTATGAAAAAGACATAAGGAGTTTGCGGACAGCTACAGATAAGTTGAGTGGGTAGGCAGAAATGTGACAGGTGGAGCATAATCTGGTAAATGTGAAGTTGTTCACTTTGGCAGAGTGTTATTTAAACAGTGAACAACTGCAGAATTTCAAGGTGCAGAGGGACCCAGGTGTTCTAATGCATGAGTCACAAAAAGTTAGCATGCAGGTGAAGCACTTAGTTAAGAAGGTTTGTGGAATGGTATCCTTTATTACTAGAGGAATTGAACATACAAGTAAGGATGTCATATTCCAGTTATGCAAGACATTGGTGAGGAAAGGTTTGAAAAGGCTGGGGTTGTTTCCACTGGAGTTCAGAAGAGTGAGGGGTGACATGATTCAAGTATATAAAGTCTTGAACAGTATTAACTTGGTGGATGTGGAAATGATGCTTCCACTGTTTCAAAATTAGGGGTCACCCTTAAGGACAGAGATGAGGTGTTTACTTTCTTTTGGAGGTTTGTATGACTTTGGAACCCTATCTCAGAAGGTGGTTGAAGTGGTCATTAAATATTTTTAAGGCAGAAGTAAAAAGATTCTTGTTAGACAAGAGAATCGAAGGATATTGTGGGTCGATGGAAGTGTGGTGCTCAAAGCACAAACAGATCATCCATGATTTTATTGGAGCAAGTTTAATGAACTGAATGGTTTACTGCTATTCCTATTTTTTAATGTTCACATATATGTAAAAGCCATGTAGCAATTAAAATAAACAAACCAGTAATTTACCTGTAAGTAACTGACTAATTACCCATTTAAATAAGGCAGAAAATTATTCCCCGATTGTTTGTGCTCTTTACTTGTGAGTCTACTGCAGAACAGGTAAATAGCAACACAAGTTGTTCAAATGATAATTGGATCCTCATTTATATACCTTGAATAGATGCCTGTCAGTTTCAGGCAGGGATACCAAGCTTCTAAAAGGAAAAGGAATAGGCATATTCTGCCGTTCAATGAGTTCATGGCTGATCTTTATTCTAATGTCATCCACCCACCCTGGTTCCATATCCTTTAATACCTTTGATGAGGAAAACTCTATCGATCTTAATTTAAGAAAGATTAATCAAGCTCACACATTTTTATTGAAGAAGTTTTCACATTTATACTACCCTTTGCTTTTAGAAGTGTGGACCAATGGCCGGGCTCTGATTTAGGGCCTTGCCCCAGACTCCCTTACAAGCAGAAAACCTTTTCTTTGAAATTACCTGTCAATTCCTTTCAAAATCCTAAAAACTTCAATCAAATGTCCCTTGACTTCCTATATTCCATAAAATACAAGCCCAGTCTTAGCGAACTCCGCTCACAATCTAATCCTCTGAGCTCTAGTTAAACCTTGGTGCATCTGTGCAACCTTCATTCCAAGGCCATTATATTCTTTCTAATGTGTGGTGCTCAGAATCATATGCAGCATTTCAAATGTGACTTACTCAGAGAGATTTAGTACTTGAACAAAACATTCTCCTCTTTATATTCTAGCTTCTAGTTACCAAGGGTAACATTCCATTCTCCTTCATGATTTTTTTTTTAATGCATGAATACAACATTTTAATCATCTGTATATCTTTTTTGATGTCACTGCCCTTCTTAAGTAAATGGTAAAAAGGGTAAAGTTGCCATGATCTCAGATGACCATAAGCTGCTCTTCCTGTTGAGGGGGAGAGCTAACTGTTGGTGATTTAACCTGAGGGTCACCATACCTCAGGCAAGGGGCAGAGTTGAGGTGGGCCTTCATGAATAACCTTAGCCTGTCAGGGTTGTATCGCAAACCAACTATCCAGCCATCTGAAATAATTGACCCCCACAATTAAATAATACTCAGATCTATCCATTTTTGGTCTAAAATAGATAGCCTTACAGGTGTATGCATTGAAATTCACATGCCACAATTTTACCCATCATTGGCTCCTTGCAATTTTATATTCCAATCTTTTGATATCACCACTGTCTTGTGAGAAATTTTGGCTACATGGCTTTCTCTTGCGTTATCCACTCATTAATAAATATTGTGAATAGTTAAGACTCTAGTACAGATGTTCTTGGGACAGCAACTTCCAAATCATTATTCTTCCTAAGCTCCCAAGAAGGTAATAATTTGCCTTCAATTCTATGGGATTTAATTTTAGCTAATAGTTTCCTAAAGGGAACCTTAGCCCACATACATGACATTTATAGACATTCCCCTGCCCATTTCTTTAGTAACTCCTCAAAAACAATCAAATTGGTTCACTAAGCATGGCCTGCTTTTTTTACGGATATATCAGTTCAAATTCCTCTATGTACTCAGGTTGTAACAGAGTGGCATTTTCTCATGTTCTGTAGAGTGGAGGCAAGATCTTGCAGTCCCACTACTGTCAAAGGGATTTCCCATTATTTGCATCCTCCATTGCTTGGGGTCACCACCGGCAGGACTGAAAGACCTGGTAGGCAGGAATGGCTGGAAAATCCCACCCATAGTTTCTAATAACTTTTCCACACCAAATGTTGGATGTACAGCGATAAGCACTCCTACTTCACAGTGCCAGGGACCTGGATTCAATTATGGCCTTGGGTGACTGTGTGGCATTTGCACGTTCTCCCCATACCTATATAGGTTCCTCTGGGTGCTCCAAACAGATGTTCAGGTTAGGTGGATTGGTCATACTAAATTGTCCTTTGTGTCTAAAGATGTATAGGTTAGATGGATTGGCCATGGCAATGAGAGATGCTTTTTCTACGAGTCAGTAGAGACTCAATGGACTGATGGCCTTTTTCTGCACTGTAAGGATTTTAATGTTCTATTCTATAGCTTAAAATGTTTAGATGAACAGGTGCTAGTTTCATTTTTTCATCTGCCTTAAATAATGAAGCTGCATTTGTAATTTTCCAGTCTAAAATTAAGAAAGGAATATAGTAACTCTTTACTCAGAGTGGTTGGGGTGTGGAATGCACAGGCTGCTGTGATAGTGGAGTTGGACACTTTAGGAACTTTTAAGCAGTTATTGGATAGGCACATGGAGCACACCAGAATGATAGGGAGTGGGATAGCTTGACCTTGGGTTTGGACGTAGCTCTGCACAACATCGAGGGCCGAAGAGCCTGTACTGTGCTGTACTATTCTATATTCTATGTTCTAGTACCCAGGAGCATGAGTAGATCATTTGTCCCTTTGAGCCTGTTCAGCCATTCAGTAAGATCACGTTTGATCAGGCTGTTGTCTCAACTCCACTTTGCCATCTGCCCTTGTCTATCAAAAATCTGTCTAATCTGTCTTGTTTAAATTCAATGCCCAACTTCCAGTACACTCTGGGGAAAATAATTCCAAATGCTAAAAATCCTCTGAGAAAATATTTCCCTTTATCTTATTCTTAAACTGTATCCCCTAGTTCCAGTCTTTTTATAAGTGGAAACATCCTCTCGGTGATTATCCTGTCAAGTCCCCTCAGGATTTAATATGTTTCAAGAAGATCACCATTCAATCTTCTAAACTCCAATGGGAACAGACCCAACCTGTTCAATCTTTCTTCGCAAGATAAGCCCTTCATCCCAGGAATGAGTTTGTGAACCCTCTCTTTACTGCTTCTAATGCAAATATATCTTTTTTTTAATGGAGAAATCAAATCTGTACACAGTATTCCAGATGTAGTCTCATCAAGGCCCTGTATAGCTGCAGTAAATCTTGACGACTTTTATATTCCATTAACCTTGCAATAAACGCCAGCATTCCATTTGCCTTCCTAATCACTTGCTGTTCTTGCATACTAACTTCTTGTGATTCATGTACCAGGACACCCATATTCCTCTGTACACTGAGTTCTTCAATCTCTCTCCATTTAAATACTATACTGCTTTTCTATTCTTCCTGCTAAAGTGAAAATGTTCATATTTTCCCCATATTGTACTTCATCTGATAAATTTTTGTTCACTTACATGACAAGTCCATATCCCTTTACAGACTCTCTACTTCCTCTTGACAACATATTTTCCTAACCATCTTGATGTCAAATTTAGCTACCATACATTCAGTCCCTGCATTCAAATCACTGATGCAGATTGTAATTAGTTGATGCTCCAGCACCGACCTTTGTGGCATTCCAGCTTACCAACACAATTCTATTTGCAAGAAAGCCATGTTTGCTGTGCCTGATCACAATATCATTTTCTATATACCCTGCTATAAGTACCTTAATAATAGATTCTAACAATTTCAGCATGACAAATTGTTGGCTAACTGGTCTATTGTTTCCTGCTTTCTGTCTCCCACCTTTCTTGAATAAACGTGTTACATTGCTATTTTCCAATTCACTGGAATCCTTCCCAAACTTAACAAAATGTTGAAATGTTAACCAATACATCAATTATCTCTTCAGCCACTTTGTTTAAGACTTTAGGATATAGGCCATCTAATCCTTGGACTTGTCAGCCTTTAGGTCTAATGGTTTTTTTTTTAAACCAGTGCCCTTCCCCTAGTAATGGGTATTGTTTTATGTTCCTCCTACCCAATCATCTGTTGATTTTTAAATATCTTTTTATCTACAGTGAAGGCAGGCTCAGAATACCTGTTCGTAATGCCTCTGTCATCTTCTTGTTTTCCATTATCAATTCTCCAGGCTCACTCTCTAGCTTTAGTTACCCTTTTCCTGTATAAATGATTGTAGAAACTTTTCTGTTTTTTAGATTATTAACTCTGTCTCAGTCAACTTTCTCCCTTATTATTATTTGTTTAGTCATTCTTTGCTCATTCTTAAAACCTGACAAACCTTCTGACATATCACTAACCTTTGGGCACAGGGTTTCTTTCAACCCTTGACTTCTTTATTCAGCCAGTGTTGAGGTATCCTTCTCAAAAAAGTTTTTCTTTCATTCTGGGATAAATCTTTGCTTAGCGTTTTTAAATATCTCCTTAAATGCTCACCATTGCATCTCTACTGTCCTAATTTTTAAACTGGTTTCCAAGTTCACTTCAGCTAGCTTTGCCATTATACCATTGAAATTACCTTTATTCCAATTTAGTACACTAGTCCTCAACCCACAGTTCACCCCTGCAATCATGTTATAATCATTGTCAATGATAAGCTCCTTTCTCATGTTATTGTTTAATCATGTCTCATTGCTCACGACTAGATATAGAATAGCCTGCTTCCTGGTTAGCCGTAGAAGATTATTGCTAAAGCAAAAACAAAATACTGATGATTATACTGGAAATCTGAACAGAAAGAGAAAATGCTGGAAATATTCAGCAGGTCAGGCAGCACCATTGGAGAGAAAGAACAGGTTTACAAAATCAGATTTGTGGCCTATCATCAGAATATCTGATGGCATTGAAGCCACACTGCATATTACATCATCTGGGCGTTAACTTGCTTGAAGTTGTGGCTTCTCCCCCTCTGAGGCAGGATGCCATGCCAAACAAGTTGCTGGCTAATTATAGACCATAACATAGAGCAGGGGGTTGATGGGGTGGAGGGAGTGTGATTTTGGGCCCGCACTATCCATCTGTGGGAACGGCGGCATGCACTCAAAATCTGGAAAACGCAATTCACACCAGCAGGTTTCCAAGTTCCAATTTTATTGGCCCCTCGCTGGTGGAGTGGTTTGAAATGAAGGCCTATTTGTCTTCCAAATTGCCTGCTGAACTTGCATGCTAGCATTTGTGACTTATGCAAAAGAACCCCCAAATCTCTGTGCTGCAGTTTTCTGTAGTCTTTATTTAATATTTAGCTCCTTTATTCTTCTTATCAAAGTGTAGTACTTCATACTTTCCTATTATATTCTATTGGCCAAGTTTTTGCCCACTCACCTCTGCCAGTGTAGACATTTTGTGTCATCCTCACTACTTGCCTTCCTATCTATTTTGGTTTCATCCACAAATTTGGCAATAGAACATTTAACTTTTCTCATGCAAGTCATGAATATATATTGTAAATAATTGGGGCCCAGCAATGATTCTGGTGGCACTCCTCTAGTTGCAGGTTGCCACCCTGAAAATGCCTCTCTTGTCCCAACTGTCCATCATCTATCAGTTAGCCAATCCTACATCCATGATAATATAATACCCCCAGCACCATAGATGTTTACCTTATTAAGTAGCCTTATGTGCTGTACCTTCTCAAAAATTTTTGGAAATCAAAGTATACTACATCTACCAATTGCTCTTTATCTATCCTGCTCATTACCACTTTAAAGAATGCGACTAAATTTACCAGGTACAAGTACCCTTCATGCTGACTCTGTTTGATTATGTTATGCATTTACAAATGCTCTGCTATTACATTCTTTATAAATGAACCCTAACATTTTCCCAATGACAGAATTTAAGATAATTGGCCTATAGTTACCTGTTTAAGGCAGTTTTCCAATCCTCTGGGACATTTCCAGAATTTCATAGTGCCAGCAGTTCTTCAGAACCAGCATGAATGATGGCATTGCTAGGAGTGCAACATATCCCAGACCAGTGACCCGAACTTCATGTATGCGAGGTTAAGAAATATTGGGGTCAGTCAGACAGCCCTAACAAAGACAGAGGATTGCTTGCAAGCCAGCAGGCAGGTTGTTACATTTTTAACTTTCCCAGCCTTTAATTGGCCACTAGTAAAATACCAATGGAACCGGAAGGTGATAGGCACAGATCCCACCCAATTTTACATGCTTCTCCTGTCTGCTTCAAGGGGGTGTAAAATTCTAGTCATTAGCTCTAGAGTTAAATCACTATAGTTACTGTCTGAATCAGTATTTCTAGTATTTTCTCTTTTTATACGATGGAAGTGATTTATTCACTTATTTATAATTCTTCATTAGAAACATTGGGAATTTGTGTTTTACGCCATTATTTTTTCTAATTCTGTTTTCTTGCACATGCTTGTTAACTTTAATGAGTCAGTCCTCGATTCATTATTTGTTTCATTAGAATGCAAGGTGTATTATCCTCTTCTTCTATTGTGAAGGCTGACATAAATTAATTATTCAACAAACCCTTATATTCATTTGCATTATTAGATGCCTTGCTTTTTAAAGAGCTCACATTACCCTTGATTGCTCTCTTTCTTATGTAAAAGTTTTTGTTAATCATGATATCCCTTTAATCTATCCAAGTATAATAGCAAGGAATGGGAAGAAGTGGGGGTAAGAATCAAAGGGAAGTTCTGTGATAGAGTGGAAAACAGAAAGGTTTAAATAGGTGATGGGGCAAAGCAAAAGTGGAGAGTGATGATGAATTAAGGCAGCAGCACTTTTGAATCTGAAATACTGTGAAGTGCTTAATCAAAAGATAGGATGCCAACCCTCAAGTGTCTGTAAAGTTTTAAGTCCTCTCTTATCCCACAATTATCCTCTGATTGGAGCCCCTTCCCAATGCTCTCTTTTACTAATGATGTAATTGTATCTTTAATTGCCACTTCCTCCTCTTTAGTTTCTCTGTCCTCCATAAAGCCTGGAACATTTAACTTCTAATCATGACTGTTTCCCACCCATGTTTCAGTACTGGCCACCATATCATACTCTCTTTGCCTTTCTAATTTACTCAACTTATTTCTTACACTCCATCTGTTATATAAAACTATTTGGATAGAAGATCCCAATATGTCTTTTTTCTCCCCCCCAAATGCTCTCTGTTGCACACCATTTAACTAAAAATGTTTTTTTTTTGTTGTTTCTGCTGTAACTATACTTCTGTTATTTTCCATATTAAAACAGAAAATGGTGAAATACACCACAAGTCAGGCAGTGAACGTCCCATGTCAACTTTCAATGGCATGGAACATTCGCTCTGTTTCTCTCTTCACAGACGTTGCCTGGCTTAAGTATTTCCAAAATTTTTGTTTTTATTTCAAATTTCCAGTGCCTACTGTATTATACTTATTTAGTATGGCCTCCCCACCTGGAGTGTCAGTTATTGTTTGTGAAATGAACTCTGTGCAATCACTTGCTTTTATCTTTTACTATAATTTTGTTATTTATTTTGAATGGAGACCTTACTTCCATTTAAATGTTTATAATTCCTTTTCACAACTTTTTTTTTCCTTCTCAGTAGGACTACAGTTTGAGCCTGCTTTAGCTGCAGAGTACCCCATTTCCCAGTGCTGGTGTGAGTAGACTGAATGCAGAGTCTCACTGCCTTGTATACCCGATACTCCATCTCCCAAGTCTCCGGCCATCAAGGCTATATCTAAATAACTGACCACATTTAAGATGTGGAATAGTTTCTCTTTTTGTGGTTTAGGGCAGCCAGGTGGCACAGCGGTTAGCACTGTTGCCTCACAGAGCCAGGTTCAATTCTGGCCTTGGTTGACTGTGCGGAATTTGCACATTCTCCAGGTGCTCCAGTTTCCTCCCATAGTCTGAAGATGTTCAAGTTAAGTGGATTGCCCATGTTGAGCTACCCCAGTGTCCTAGAATGTGTAAGTTAGGGAGATTAGTGGACTAAATGCGCAGGATTATGGGGATAAGGGGGTGACTCTTGGTAATATGTTCTGTTGGTGAATCCTTGCTGACGCAATAGGCCAAATGGCCTCCTCCTGCACTGTATGGACGCTTTGGTTCTAATTGCCCATATTATAATTGTTGTGTTGAATGAATTGGCGGTAATTGAAAATTACCCTGACAGATTCACAAACATTTTGCATTTTTCTTTGTTTTGTTGGATGCAGTCATGCTGTGCATGAATTCTTTATTTTCAGTCAATTTCTGGTCATTGTACAAACCATGATCACTTTGCAATGAAATGGTGTTTGGCTGCTTTCCTGTTCTGTTCTCCCTCATTACTCTAAATGCAAATATCAGGTGTAGAAACATAAGAAATAGGAGCGGGAGACAACCATTTGTGACAACAAGCCTGCTCCTCCCACAAATAAGAACACCTTAATTCCACTTTCTTGCTTTCCTGCCTGCACCATCTGCCACTGCCACAGCTCCACTCCCCGCCCCCCCACCCCACTACAATCTTCGACTTCACGGTGGATCAAAGATCTATGTAACTCAGCTTTGAATATATTCAATGACTCTGCCTTCACCATTGATAGGGAAGAAAATTCCAAACACTAATGACCCTCTGAAAGAAGAAATTCCTCCTCCTCATTGTCTTAAATGGGAGACACCTTATTTTTAAACTTTTCCTCCTAGTTCTAGAATCCCTCATGTGATCAAACATCCTGTCAGCATCTACCCTATCAAGCTCCCTCACAATCTTATGTTTCAATAAGACCACCTCTTATTTTCTTAAACTCCAGTGAATACAGGCTGAACCTGCTAAATTTTTCCTCATAAAGGTATACCCCATATCCTGGGAATCATCCCAGAGAAACTTTTCTGAACTGCTTCTATTGCAAATATGTCTGCCCTTAAGTAAGGTGAGCAAAATTTTACACAGTGCTCCAGATGTAGTCTCAGTGTTCTGTACAGTTGTAGACTTCTCTACTTTTATACTCCATATCCCTTGCAATAAAGACCAACATTCCATTTGCCTTTTATTTGGTGTACCTGCATATTGACTTTGTGGTTCATGTACAAAGATACCCAAGTGCCTCTCTATTGCAGTAATCTGTAGTCTCTCTCCAATTAAATAATATTTTACTAATAATCTTCCTTCCAAAATCAGCAACCTTACATCTCCCCACATTATACTTCATCTGACAAATATTTTCCCATTTACTTTAGATCCTTTTGCTGGTGTTTGGTTTCTTCCTCATGACTTGTTTTCCTACCGTTCCCACCTTTCTTCAAAAAATTTAGATACAATACAGTCGACCCCTACATTCAAGTTAGTAATATAAATCATAAATAGTTGAAGCCTCAGCACTAATCCCCGAGGCACTCCACTAGTAATAGTTTACTATCCCACAAATGACACATTTAACTTGACTTTCTGGCCATGATCTTACTGGCGCATCCCACCGGTTGATTGATGAGGCATTCGCGTAAGATAGGGCAAAAGACGAAAAATCAGGATCGCATCTGGTTTTGCATGTCTCGCAATCTTGCCGGCATTGATTTGCCGACAAAATTGGGTGCAAATCCGATTTAAAATGTTCATGAAATTATTTAAATGTCATTAGAGAGTCCCGGCTATTATTAGAATGTTAATACTCTTAATGACATTTTTGAGACCATCTGATACATCACTCCTGTTAAATCACTTTCAACCCAGGTCCTACACCTGGGATTAACAGCATGTATATCCTAAAGTAGGTTTCTGGGCAATTTCAGGACATTGAGCCCAACTCTACAATGGAAAGGTCAGTGTTGGAGACATCCATGCAGTTTTCCAGGCAGCATATCTCCATCCATTAGAAGTTTAACATTCCTAGATTAACTACTGTGCATGTGCACGGATTGAACTTTCTTTGGGCCCCAAAGCTCCGTAGTGGTGAATATCTGAATGTTTGTCAATAACTCCCTCAGAAGTTGTGCCCAAGTAGTTATTCCAGAGCATAGGTTGGCCAGAAGCTCTTAAGTTTGTTCCGCAGAGTGACAAAAGGCTGTCCAAGGTAGAAAGTAAAATTGCTGTACCCAAGCAATATGCGTACTCTTCTGACATGAGAAAGAAACTGAAAAGTAGAGTTTATCCTTGCCGCTAACTTTTCTCTTGATGGAGGAATATTTGATATTTATTTATTTTGAAAGGTGTCAATCACAGAACTGACACTCACCACCTTGATGAATGTAAATGGTTTTAAAAGTATTGCTTGGAGACTTGGGTGGAGTGATGGCAGATGGAGTTTAATCCAGACAACTGTGAGGTAATGCATTTTGGAAGGTCTAATTCAGAGAGGAAATGATGGAAGCCTTAAGAGTATTGATAGGCAAAGGGATCTGGGTGTACAGGTACAGCCAGGTCACAAAGTGGCAATGCAGGTGGAGAAGGTAGTCAAGAAGGCATACGGCATGCTTGCCTTCATCAGCCAGGATACTGAGTTTAAAAATTGGCAAGTCATGTCAGACCACACATGGGATAAAGTGCTCAATTCGTGTCGCCACGCTACCAGAAGGATGTGGAGGCTTTGGAGAGGTACAGAAAGATTTGCCTGGTATGGAGGATATCAGCTATGAGGAGAGGTTGGAAAAACTTGGTTTGTTCTCATTGGAATGAGAGAGGTTGAAGGGCGACCTGATAGAAGTCTACAAGATTATGAGAAGTTTACCTGATAGAAGTCTACAAGATTATGAGAGGCATGGACAGAGTGGATAGTCAGAAGCTTTTTCCCAGGGTGGAAGAGTCAATTACTAGGGGGCACAGGTTTAAGGTGTGAGGGGCAAGGTTTAAAGGAGATGTACAAGGCAGATTTTTTTTAAAAAACAGAGGGTGGTGGGTGCCTGGAACTCATTGCTGGTGGAGGTAATGGAAGCGGAAGCAGTAGTGACTTTTAAGGGGCATCTTGACACATACGTCAATAGGATGATGGGAAGAGAGGGATATTGTCCCCAGAAGGGTAAGGTTTGAGTTAAGTCAGACAGAGTGGTCGGTGCAGGCTTGGAGAGCCGAAGGGCCTGTTCCCGTGCTGTAATTTTCTTTGTTCTTTGTTATTTATGTCACAAGTAGGCTTACATTAATACTACAATGAAGCTACTTTGAAAATCCTTTGGTCGCTATACTCCAGCGCCTTTTGGGGAAAATGGAAGGAGAATTTAGCATGGCCATTGCACCTAATGTTTGGACTGTAGGAGGAAACCAAAGCACCCAGAGGAAATCCACACAGATGCAGGGAGAATGTACAGACTTTGCACAAACAGTAACCCAAGCTGGGAAATCAAAGCCGGGTCCTTGGCATTGTGAGGCAGCAGTGCTAACCATTATGCCACCATGTTGCCCTGATCGGACACTTTCTAAATAATATAGCTGGCAAAGCCACACAGAAAAGTGAATCCATAAGTATTTTTGTTCAAGTAAAACAATCACTTGATTGCAGTATACAATTCATTTCTCTGGTATAATTTTAACTTGTTCTTTTTCTCCCCGCAGCTCCTTAAGCCTGGAAGGAAAAATTAACATTTTGAAGATGCGTCAGCTATTTCTGGCTCGGTCACTGCTGCACTGTGACTCCAGCAAATCAGACTCCTGACCTACAACAAGCAAAGCAAAGCAGCTGACCCTATGGAACCACAGCATCATTAATGCCAGTGCGATCTGGATCAGGTCATTTCCAGCAGCTTTCTTATACAACCAGAAGCTTAACCTGAGCAACTGCTTCAGTCCATAGTTCAATTTGCTTCTAAATCACAACGAAAGCCTGAAGTAAATCTCTGATTTTGTTTTATTTTAGTTCTCCTGGTTTTTCTTCACTCCTGAAGTATTTATGTGAAGCAATGGTTAAGAAGATCAGTGTTCATACAATCAGTTGCAGAAGCCCTAATCTTGCAATTTGTCACAAAACTAATCCAGCCTTCTCATTCCCGACATAAATAAAGACACAAAATAAAATCACCAACACTACAGAGAAATTAAATGATATCCTACAAGGGGCAGATGTTAAATTTCTTCTGCTGCACAGAACCAAGGATACGTATACATGACAGTGATATGAATTCTACATGTTGAGAACCGGTGAGAAGTGACAGAAGCTGTTTACTGTTCGTAGGGAAGAATAACGTCTCCCGTCCTCTGTTCATTTCTTTAAGCCATAGCAAAGAAAAGCATCAGTGCTGATGGTGACTGTGGCATTCCCTTCCTTGTCATCACATCAGGTGAAAATTCCAGGACATGAAGCTATTCTCAATGCTCAGAAACTGCATCTCAGTGCTCTTTTAATATTTGCACTGTCACTTTCATTCAGGGTAATGATGTGTGGAGTTACTTGCACAGATGGCCTCTTGAGATCTGCAACGAACATGTGGAATCTTGCTGGGCTTTACCAACTAAAGAATATGATTTGCACTTGTCTTCAATTCCAGTGGGTGGAATCCATATCAGAAAATTAAATTGTCTTTCATCCCTTCTCCAATCTCAAAATGAAAAGAAGCCTCAAAGCTGCACAGTGGACAATAGAACAAATGTTCTTACCTCCCCTTGCATTATAAGTCAGATTTTATATAGTACATAAAACATTGGATGATAAGGGAGAACAGTCCAAGCAGGATTTGACTGTCGTTGACTATACTGTGGTTTGGAAAACAATGCATTGATTTGTCACAGTTGTATGGGATGCATTTGTTATTTTAAATGGGGTCTGCAGGCTTTATAAAACCAGTGGAACTTGGATTCAGAAAAGGAGGCACAGCTATTGACAAGTAAAGCACTTTAGTTACATTTTTAAGTTTTGTATTTTTATAGGCCATCATTATCAACCCTTGTTTGGCTGTCATCTGAAGATTTCAATGTTACTCACCAAGCTTGTATTTGTATATTATTATTTGCAAGCAGATAACAGTTTTGTTTTACTTTTAAACAAACAACCTAAGAAAGTAATGTATAGATTTTAAATAGAAGGCTGCAAGATATATTTCTTCTACTCATAAAAAGTGCAAACGATGTATTTTGTAATTTTAGAGTTTTAAAATTGAAAACGTTATTTTATTATTAAAGGCCTGGTATATGATATTAGTTAGACAGCAAGTGACAGAAAGAAAACTTTTCATACTCTTTCCTAAATCAAAACTGCTTGTCATAAAAAAGCAACAAGAAAAAAATAAAAATATATATACTACTTTCTCTTCATATAAATGTTCAGAATTACAATTCTCTTTAAGTTGCTGCATACACATTTTCCCCATGTTAATCAAAACAGTAATCCAACATTAATAGTTTGCAATAAACTGATCAAAAGTGAAAATTTGTGAGTTTATCCTTTCAGAGACTTAAAACACTTTGTTTTAATGAGTTTTATCTACATTTTAATTCAAAACATAATGTATTTCTGTATGGTTATCTTGCAATCACTGCAACACAATGTCAGATCCCATGACAGGCATAAAAATTAAAGAGGAGTTTGGCCCTTGTTATTTTATAAGTGTAACTCCCTTATGCTTTATTCAATTTCATTTTGATACAATTTCATCCACTTTATCTTGCATTGGGACATTTTTCAGTTGTCTTTCTCGGCTGTCTAAAGTAAGTTTGAGGCTCTTTCCTTATCACAACATTAGTTAACATCTGTTTTAAATCTATTCTTTGAAATTGGACATCAGAGAGAGGAGGATGAATCAAATCTGCTCATTTCTGGATTATTAATGCAGCCATTGCAGTCTAAGGAGCAACCAACCACCAAATGAACAGAAGTGCTCCCAATGACTCCAGTCAATAGATCATTTCCCCTCATACCCACCATCGTCTTATTGCCATATTTGTCATTTTCGTCTTAACGCAAGAGCTGCTATTGACGAGGTAACCAACCCGATATGCCATTATGTAAAATGGCTGAGCTGCTTGTGGAGGTGTGGTAAGTATTGGCATCTCATTCAAATAATGCCAATGAGCACAGCATCCATTTTAGATTATCCCCAGTCTCTCAGTTGAGGAGGGCATTGTCAGCTCATCATCAGTAATATGCTCCAAAGCAAGCCAAAATCAAGTTCTCAGGCAAAGTCTGAGAGAAGTTGTGCATGCATGGAGAAGATTTCCACTGTGCATGATCTGTAACAAAATCATAATCCCGTTTATCAAGATTATATTTATAATCTTGTTATAGAAATTGCATTAAGAAAATCTCCCCAAAATAGTTGCAGTTTAGTTTGCAAATATATTAATTTGATCTCATTACTTTGAATTGAAAATGCCCATCTATTGAAACCAAACTACATTGCACATGAACCATGTGCACCTAACTGATAAAGATAACATGGCATTATCACCACGGCAAAATTGGTATTCACGAATGGCATTATACCATCAAAAACAGAGTGGGGAAAGTGATACTGAGTTACAAAAAGCCAGTACAACACAATGGGTAAAATCAACTCCTTCTGTGTTGTAACCATTTTATGATTCTATATAAATCTAACTTCATGAACATTTATTCCTCATCAGGTTTATTACTAGTCACGAACTAGAGCAGCAAAATAATTTTCAAAGAGGTATCTCCTAACCTTTGTCCTCACTCTTCAAAATTGTTCCATGTAATGTATAACGTCTCCCTGAAAAAGCCTATTAAGCCTTAGGCTGGGCTTTTTCACCCCTCCTCCTCCTCTCTCCCTGAGGCTGGTATTCCTGCAGTAGATATGGTGAATCATTGGCCAACGGCAGGATCTTTCAATCCTGTCAAAATCTATGGGCCTTTGTGAGTTGACTTTAGCAGAACTAGAAGATCCCACCAGCTGGAGATGCTGGAAAATCCTGCTCCTAAATTGATGTCTCATCTAATATATAACATCTATGACAGTGCAGCATTCCCTAGGTTCTACACAGGTCAATCAACCTTGCGTTTCATTTGGCTAGAGTCCTGGAGTGGGACTTGGACCCTGAACCTTCTGAAGCAGAGACAAATACTTCTAACTGAGCGATGGCTGATGTAATTGTGCTTGGTCAGGTTTCCACAACCTTGGGACACTTGGCAAATTCAACAAGATGAGGAGAGCCTTAGGAAGCACTCTGTCTGAGTGAGTAAGAACATTTGTGTTCCCCTCCCCCCCCAACCTCCAAGCTCTCCACCACTACTGTTAGCACCCACCCCATACAAACAGGGATCAGGGATCAACTGCCACCCTGCCTGGACACGCATGATTGTCCTAACCCATTACCTAAGACAACCCAAGCTCCAGGGTCGAGTTGTGGCGAACGTCCTTCAGAGTCAGACCCCTCCTCGACATGGAAGTCAGGGAGCAGCCTCCTGTGGTGAAGTAGTGATATTGTCACTTGACTAGTATTCCAGAGACACAGGGTAATACTTTGGGTACCCAGGTTCAAACTCTACCACTGCAGATGGTGAAATTTGAATTGAATAACAATCTGGAATTTAAAGCCTAATGATGATCATCTAATTCACTAATGCTGTTTAGTGAAGGAAATCTGTTTTCCTTCCTAGCCTGGCCCACATGTGACTCCAGATCCACAGCAATGTGGTTGACTCTTAAATGCACAATTAGGGATGGGCAATATATGCCAGCAATGCTCACAGCCCATGACAGAATTTTTTTTAGAAAGGATCAGAACCATCCCCCCTTCCCTCTCCCATGGGTCAGGTATCAGTCCCCAGCCCAATGGGATTTGATCCTCTGTTGTCAAGGATTGGACTTTGTTCGTATTGCATACCAGGATCAAACCGTATCTCCAAACTTGGGATCAGAACTCACCCTACCCCCATCCAGGAATATGACCCACACCTTCCTTCCTCCTATGCTGACTGCCCAACTGTGAATCGGGCTGATCGCTGGGTGTGAAACTTGTGTGTGACGTCAAATGCAAGGTGTAAACTTCAAAGCCCACAGCAAGCAGGCTAACACCACACGTTACAGGATGTCTGTTTCCCCTCAGGTCCAAATGATGAAATTCCTCACACACACCCTTCCACCCTCGCCCAGCCTGCTAGTTTTTGGAAGAAGGATGCTCAGTAGCTGAGGCTGCAGCAATCAATGGTACCTCCATTTATAGAGCGAGTTGCAGCTACCATAACTGTCAAGAGAAGCAGCACTTACACAGTCTGAAATTCACAATCAGAACTGTGAATGAATTGGATCAGAGGCTGAACAGTCACCAAAGGCCAATCTTACCCACAGAAATGATATACTGATAACTGTGCACATCAAAATAGCCCTATGCTAAAGGCTCTTGGTCAGTCCAAAATCCCACTGGTGATATCACCCATATTAGTCAATAATATAGACGTAAAATGAAAAAGATGGACGTCGTCTTTGTTTAAGCAACTAATTTCATCTTCTTCCTCAAATAAGATGAGGAGATTGCAGCATTTTACTAAACTGCAAGACACCTGATGATCTGAAAGTTATATACTTAACCCATTTCCAGGGGCACTACAAGGTGGGAATAAATTCCATCCTTTATCTTTAGCTCATTTGTAACAAACAGTACTCAAATACGAGTTAATTTTTCATTCCACAATTGAGCTGAATATAAAACTATTTCACCAGCTGCACGTATTGGAACGTCCCAGCTGCCAACAATAAATGTCCACAGATGGCCAGTGGGCAACGCTACCTGCTGGCTGGATATCTGTGCCAATGTTTTCATTTTAGGGAAGTCCATATTTGCATCACAATTTTAACCACAAATCCATGAACCAGGTTGCTGCACAATTCATTTATCTTATGTAGTCATAGCTCATGGCATTTCTGCATTACATCAGAACAACATTAAAGATGGACTTATGTAACGTTGAGTAATAATCAACACATCACTAACATACTGAAACTTCATTTTGAGAATGTAGGTGGATTACACTTCAGCCGAGAAAGGTTTTAAGCCTTGTGCTTTTAAAAAAAAAATTCATGGGATGTGGGCATTGCTGGTTGGACCAGGTTGTCCCTCTCGAAATTATGCTTGAACTGAATGGCTTGCATGGCCATTTCAAAGATATTGCTGTGTATCTGGAGTCACATGTAGGCTAGAATTCCTTCCCTCAAGGACACTGGTGAGCTAGAAGCATTTTTACAACAAGTGACAGTGGCCATTATTTGACATTTAATTTCAGATTTGATTTCACTGCCAGTCCCCAGGGTGCTGGGTGGCTGGACTCCTAGTCAAGTTAAAGTACCACTATGCTACTGCCTCCCCATACCGGGTTGCATGGTGCATTATCTCACACACAAACTGGCATTATCAGACGTGGAAGCACTTTCAGAAACTAAGTATTGTTCTGGCTTTCAGGTGGAAGATTCCCTCTCTTAATTATGGCTCAACCAGCACAAAGACTTGCAGAGACAAGTATTCTGGTAATAGATGTTCCTTTATTTTCCAAGCTTTGTTCAACATGTGAGGGAGAGAGATGTGGGGCAGTTCCAAATCGCTATGAAATTACATCACTCTCAGTATTAGAATTATACAATTTTCAAAAGCCATTTGTCCACCCCTTACTCCCCCAGTTGGTAGGAGCCCATTATTAATAGATCATTTACCTTGGCCAATAACATTTGCTCCTGGACAGCATGGGACTGTGTGATCAGCTCATGGGCTTCAAGAGTCTTTCTCAGTCTCCTGCCGCTTACCAGACAACTTTTATTTGGTGTAATGTATTTCCTATTCATTAGGACTGTCTGGAACTTCTGGTGTGTTCTTGGTTAGTGAATATCCTATTCATTTAGGCTGCCTAGAGATACTGATAAGAGTTGCTCTTCCTTTTGCTTAGTAGCTACATTGTTCTGAGGAATCTAATTATTTTTACTTGACTACACCCCATCATGCCTTAGAGCATTGTGCCATTGACCAAGCTATGTGCTTTTAATACAGAATATGTTTTTTAAAAATACATGTCTACATTTTCTAATAGTGGTTATGTGTGCTAACAGTATCTTTGTAAACTATATTCCAGGCAGTTTGTGACTTTTCTATCTTCTATTCACTCTGATCTAATCTACCCTGATCTGTCTTTTAATCCCAAATTACTCTAAATTTCCTTTACAGGGAGACCACCAAGAGGAGATCAAGAAGTACTGTCAAAGAGAATTTCATGCTGATTGTAAGAGCCACCTTGCAAATTCCTATAATAGATGCCTCCTCTTATCTTTAAAATATAATTACTGCATCAGCAGTCGTTTTTACATCTTTGTACTTTATCCAAACGTACTTTCACCTGCAGTACCTTTAAATCTTGCAGGCAATTTAGAAATCTTCTATTCCTGCCATCTGATGAAACATGCTTCCAAATTATTGCAAAAAGGCTTTCTGCACAGAGCTTCAGTATCAACCCACCAAGTATCTAATGCATTTCGTTCAATGGTATTATTCACTGCTGGTAATGTATGGTGCAGGTGCTCTTGAAACTAGGCTTACACTTTATCTAAATGTGAGCTGAGTAGCTGTAGTCTGAGGTGGCCAATTACAGTGTGGGATTAAAGTACGTCCTGGCAAAAAAAAATATTTATAGAATACTGAAATAGACCAGCTGCTGTCTCTAATATGGCATGTACGTGGGAAATCTGCTTTTGAATGTTTTTTTTTCATATTATATCAGAAGTAGGAACAGAAAGGATAAAAAGTGATTAATGATGCGAGTTCTGAAATGTGAGCAAACCCAGTATCACTGATGCTTGATAATGTCTGTAGCATAACTAGAGGAAGGGAGCCGGAAGAGATGCAGTCCTAATGAGAATCCTTCAACATGTCCCACCTCAGCAACTGGCAGAATTTACATTCAATAATGATGACCACGAAAATAACTTTCCATTCTTGATTTTTAAAATTTATCACTTCAGTTGATGGAATGAGACAGTGAAGTGCTTCAGTAAATGGTCTGCTGCCGGTGATCAAATGGCGGATTAGAATGAGGAGAAAGAACTGAACAAAATAATTAGTGTGAAACATAGCTGGAGCTAATGCTTCCACTTTCCTCATCTCTGCTGCCCAATATGGCTTTTCTCCTGGGATTTCTAAAGGCTTCTGCCTCATAAAAGGTTTATATTGCACAGATGAGGGTTTCCCTTGCTGTGTGTTCTTCAATTGTGTGTCACGATTTCTGCAAACAATGTCAAAATGAGATGTTACAATTGTCTGGTTGACATACAGTCATACTGGAGGGTCACCATGTGGTGGCAAGTCCGTACATCATGAAGCAGCACAAGGTGGTTATTCTGCTTTGAATGTGCATATTTATGTAAGTGAAGGATCAAGGATGGCAGTGCTTCATCCATCTTGCTCTTGTTAAATATTCATGACAAGCATTGAAGGTGATTTAAGGAAGTATAATGGAAAGGTGATAGTAAACATTGTAGATTCTTTGGTACAGTGAGTGAACGGAATGTAACAACGTGGTCTCCTCCCATGGCTGATCTGGTAAAATCATTAACTTTTTTATATAATGCCTCCAGGTATGTGGTTGCTGTGTATGGTTTACAGCTCTGCAACTATCTGAAATGGGAGGTGGTAGTGCCATGGTAATGTCTCTAAATGAATAATCCAGAGGCCCAGTCTAATCCTCAGTATTTACAGCTAGGCTCCAAATTCCACTACGTCACCTGCTGGAAATTACATTGTGAATAAACATCTGGAATTGAAAGTTCGTCTCAGTAATGGTGACCATTAAATTATCATCAGTTGTAGTAAAAGCCCATCTGGTTCAATAGTACCCTTTAGGGGGGGAAATTTGTTTTCCTTACCTGGTCTTATCCATATGTGACGCCAGACCCGCAGCAATCTGATTGATACTTAATTGCTCTCAGCTCAAGTGCAATTAGGGATGACCAAATGTTGGCCCGGCTAGTGATACCCATATTCCATGAAAGAATAAAGAAAAGAGGCAGTAGCATCCTTCTGTTCATAAACATATTATTTTTTGTTCCTTATATCTGTATTTCTAGTGGCAGTTTGCTCAGGAATCCTTCCCGAGAGAGTCCTTTCTCTGCATCATTTGTTCCATCAAAATTTCAACACCCCACAGGAGAAATAGCACCCTCTGGGCACTAATGAATGGCTTATAGTCATGTTTTCATACAGAAAATTGCTTGTGCAATGTATGATATTCTTTATATTGCTACAAATACAAAATAAGGCAAACTTTGCATTTGAGTCGATTCATGAGCTACTGGAGATGACTGATGAAAGACAGTCATACATCATGACCTATTATCCAGCAGGGAATGGAAATATGGAATAAATTAATCAGATGCTTCATCGTTTCATCAAAGCACAGCCTCCTCTGTAATGGTAAATAAGCTCAAATGTTAAGTGCACTTGCGTTTGCGTATAACGGTACCAAACATGACTTAATTGGAATTTATCATATGGCTGGGTAATTTTTGTAAATGTATGCAGAACAAAATATGTAAGTTAATTCTGATTTTATGGGGAATTGTCACAATGTACACAGTTTGATATAATTGAGTATTTCCCACCTGTTTGAGGATGCAAATAGAATGAAAGGTAGGCTCTTGGGCGAAATGTTTATGAAAGGCATTTTGTTGTTTTCTCATGCAGTTTACAAACTCTTCAGGCCTTTATCAGTGTTTTTGACTTGCTGCATTGTCCTTTGCAGATGATAGCTGAAGTTTAGATGAGTGAAATTGGCTTTCTAGGTGTTATTTATACTGCCTACCTGCCTATTTAAATGGTTATTGAGTGATTCAGTCACATTCCTTCAAACAAACACTAAGTTGCTGCTCAATTGAATTCTATTTGCAAGACATCCAACTTGATGAATGTACTGGGAGGTAATCCACTCCCTTAATATCTTCCATGTATTTCTTCAAATGGACTGTTAAAATACACTCCCTGGAGATGCTGCAGAAATTCTTCTGTGGGTTATTTTAGTCGATATGGTACCCACTTCAAACAAAATAGCTCAGATTCGGGAATCCTGAAATAAAAACGGAAAATACTCACTAGGTCAATCAGTGTGTTGGGGGTGGGGGTGGAAAAAGGCGAGAAAAAGAAAGGAGAGAAGAGGCGAGAAGAGAGAGAGAGAGAGAGAGAGAGAGAACTAGTGAGTTGGATTTGCCTGGCCCCATGGAGATGGCTTGGAGGTAGTGAGGAGTGCAAGTGTGTGACAGCTCCACAATGCAATTCTGCTTCTGTGCTCTTTTCCAGCAGCCTGGGGAAAGAGTCGCCTTCCTAATCATTAGAGGTAGCCCAAATAAGGCTCCAAATTGGAACCATTTAATAATGGTACCTGTACTTTACTGCCATTGAAACAGTTCTCTGCTATATGCGCAGAGGCCACCAGTCCAATTGAAGTGACCTTCTGACAGCAGGGCAGGGGGCCATTGGAGCAGTATCCTTCAGTAACAGCAGTAAAGAGATGAAAGACAATGGCCTATCCATGATTGGTCCTACCAAAAGGTTTGCCTCCCACCCTAATGTCCCTATTGGCTTCAAGCTCTTTATTTAATGAATCATTTGCTGGCAACAAAGGATACCTCCATGTTGCTGCACTCTCATGCTTGCCTACCTACCTCAGCAACACCCACTTTTCACAGTAGGATTGCCATCCTGACTTCCCTGTTGATTCCTCTGATTGGGCCTGCAGCCTCAGGAGTTCATCACAATAATAGGATGGTGAGTGCAGAGGTCACCAATTAGGAGGCCACCTCCCAAACGGTTGTGTCAGCGGACATGCTGACAAGATTTTAAGAACATAAGAAATAGGAGCAGGAGTAGGCCATCTAGCCCTTCGAGCCTGCCCTGCCATTCAATAAGATCATGGCTGATCTGTCGTGGCTCAGTTCCACATTCCCGCCCTCTCCCCATAACCCTTAATCCCCTCGCTTATCAAAAACCCATCAACCCGCGTCTTAAAAATATTTAGCAAGGCAGCCTCCACCACTTCAACGGGCAGAGATTCACCACCCTTTGAGTGAAGAAGTTCCTCCTCAACTCCGTTCTAAACTGACCCCCCTTTATCTTGAGGCTGTGCCCCCTAGTCCTACTGTCCTTTCTGAGCGGGAAGAGCCTCTCCACCTCTATCCTATCCATCCCATTCATCATCTTATGTGTCTCAATGAGATCTCCCCTCATTCTTCTAAACTCTAACGAGTATAAGCCTAGTTTATTCAGCCTCTCCTCATAGTTCAACCCCCTCAACTCCGGCATCAGCCTAGTAAACCTCCTCTGCACTCCCTCCAGGGCCAAAATATCCTTGCGTAAGTACGGCAAGCAAAACTGCACACAGTACTCCAGCTGCGGCCTCACCAATGCCCTGTACAGTTGCAGCAAGACCTCCCTACATTTATATTCAATCCCCCTCGCTATGAAGGCCAGCATCCCATTCGCCTTCCTGACCACCTGCTGCACCTGTAGGCTGGGTTTTTGCGACTCATGCACAAGGACCCCGAGGTCCCTCTGCACCGTCGCCTGCTGCAGTTTTTCACCACTTAAGTAATAGTCCTTCCTACCATTATTCCTACCAAAGTGGTAGAATAGGTGTAGGGCGATGCGGCGGCACGGGCTCGTTGGGCCGAAGGGCCTGTTTCCCGTGCTGGGTTGTTCTTTGTTCTCACACTTGCCAACATTAAATTCCATTTGCCAGTTCCTGGCCCATTCGCACAGCCTATCTAGATCCTTCTGCAGACTTTCCACACCCTCCGCACAATTTGCCGTTCCCCCAATCTTGGTGTCATCAGCAAATTTCGACACCATACACTCGGTTCCCTCCTCCAGATCATCTATATAAATGGTAAATAGCTGAAGCCCCAGCACCGGCCCCTGGGGCACTCCACTAGTCACCAACCGCCAATCCAAATAGCACCCATTGACCCCCACTCTCTGCCTCCTATTTGACAGCCAATCCTCTATCCACGCTAACACCCTACCCCCAACTCCATGCCCCCTGACCTTCTGGAATAACCTCTTGTGCGGCACCTTATCAAACACCTTCTGAAAATCAAGAAACACCACATCCACCGGCTCTCCTCTATCCACCGCCCTAGACACATCCTCATAGAACTCCAATAAATTCGTCAGACACGACTTCCCCTTAACAAAACCGTGCTGCGTCTGCTCTATCAAACAATTCTCCTCAAGATGCCTCGCTATTTTCTCCTTGATCACGGATTCTAACATTTTACCTACAACAGACATTAAACTTACCGGCCTATAATTCCCTGCCTTTTGCCTGCTACCCTTCTTACAACAATGGCATAACCTTAGCAGTTTTCCAATCTTCCAGCACTTCCCCGGAATCCAGCGACGTTTGGAAAATAATCAAGGCATCCACTATCACCTCCACCATTTCTTTCAGAACCCTTGGATGCATTCCATCCAGTCCTGGGGATTTGTCCACAATCAGTCCCTCCAGTCTTTCGAGCACTACCTCTCTAGTAACAATAATGTCATTCAGGCCCTCCACTCCTACCATCTTTCCATTGCTAACACCCGACAAATTATTCACGTCCTGCTCCGTGAAGACCGGTACAAAAAAGTTATTCAAGGCCTCAGGCATTTCCCCATCCCCTACCACTAAGTCCCCCCTCTCATCCTCTAAGGGTCCAACATTCACTCTAGTCAGCCTCTTCCTATTTATAAAATCTCTTACTATCCTTTTTTATATTCAGCGCTAGCCCAGCTTCAAAGTTTATCCTACCCTTCTTTATCAACTTCTTTGTCATTCTTTGTTGATATTTAAACCTCTCCCAATCCTCTTCTCGCCCACTACTCTTAGCTACTCTAAACGCATCCGCTTTTAATTTAACACTTTCCTTTACCTCCTTCATTATCCACGGCTGATTATCTCTCCTCCTACGATCCTTTTTAACCATCGGAATAAATTTCTGCTGAGCACCAAGAAAGATCTCCTTAAAGATCCTCCAGTGTTCCTCAGCAGACCTACCTTCCAATGAGCTCGCCCAATCAACATTCGCCAATTCCTCTCTCATCCTATCGTACTCCCCTCTGATCAAACAAAGGGCACATGTCCGGGAACCCACTTTCTCCTCCTCCATCTACATCAGAAACTCCACCATACAATGATCACTCTTCCCAAGAGGATCCTTCACCACAAAGTCCCTAATTCTACCTGCCTCATTACGTAACACCAGATCCAAGATAGCTCGCTCCCCCGTCGGCTCCAACACACACTGTTCAAGGAAACTATCCCGGCAGCATTCCAAGAATTCTTCTTCAAGCCCACCGCGTCCAACATGGGTCGACCAATCAATATGTGGATTGAAATCCCCCATAATTATCACCGTTCCATTCCTGCACGCCACATTTATTTGCGTGCTAATAGCCTGCCCCACCTCCAGATCATTATTTGGGGGCCTATAGACGACACCCACCAGCGTCTTCCTCCCTTTGCTGTTCCTAATCTCCACCCACAATGATTCCACTTTGTTCTTTGGCTCCTATATCATCCCTTACTACCACCCTGATGCTATCCTTAATCAGCAGAGCTACACCGTCTCCTTTTTTCCTCCTGCCTATCCTTCCTAAACATTTGATACCCCTGGACATTCAGCTCCCAGTCCCTGTCACCTTGCAGCCACGTCTCTGTAATGGCCACCAGATCATATCCATTTGTGCTGATCTGCACCACCAGCTCATCCACTTTATTCCGAATGCTTCGTGCATTCAGATAAAGTGCCTTCATCCCAGCCTTCACCTGTACCCTATTAGCCGGAACGCCACCAACCTTACTCATGCCCCCTACTCCTTTTATTATTGGGACATCCTCAGCCTCTTCCCTTACCTGTACCCTCTCCTTTACTTTAGGCCCCGTAATGTCACCTACCCTCGCATTCCCCCCCCCCCAATTAGTTTAAAGCTCTATCTACACGATTCGCCAGGACTCTGGTCCCAGCACGGTTCAGACCAACCCCATCCCACCCGAACAGGTCCCACCTACCCCAATACTGGTGCCAATGCCCCATAAATTCAAACCCATTCCTCCCACACCAATCACTTCCTTAATCCTATCAACCCTACATCCGTCTGCACTCGGTTCAGGCAGTAGTCCGGAGATAACCACCTTGTCAGTTCTACTTTTTAATTCCATTCCCAGCTTTTCATACTCCCTCCCCAGATCCTCAGTTCGCATTTTGCCTACAGATATATTAAAGGGTCACAGAATCCATGCAGTGCAAGGGGAGGCCATTCGGCCCATTGAGCCCACACCAACAACTTCCTCACCTTCAATAACTCACCCTCTTCCCCTAACCCCACATATTTACCCCGCTAATCCCCCGACACTAAGGGGCAATTTAGCATGACGAATCAACCTAACCGGCACATCTTTGGAGTATGTGGGCACAATGTTGGGGTCATGATGTCCGTTGGAAAATCCATAACAGTGTTTCAAGCCAGCAACCTCTCAACAAATTAACTATAATTTTTCTTTAGGGATTTTGACCACAATCTTGTCAGAAGCTTTGCCCGTCATAAGTCCCTGTATAAAGTGCCTAGAACATCCAGGCCCTGATCTAATCTCCATCCCTTCTGGTGTGCTCTCACTGAAAAGACTGAGGTCAAAACATCAATGTCTTCCTCTGCTCTCTTCTCCCTCCTGTTCTCTAAACAGGATGGCTTTGTCTATGTGATTTTGAAACAATGAATTAAGAATTATTTTTGAGAGTGGATCCATATTATAAAGTCAAAAGGAGAAATTAATCTGAAAATAAGTCTTTCTGTTGTATTCATTAAAACCTGTTTATCTGCAAATTGTGATGTTCCGGAAAATCTCATTACACAAATTTATTTCTTCTAATACTGACACACAAGGACAACTTATAATATGATTACATTCTTCATGAGGGACATTCATTCCTTTTTCAGATGATATCAATAGAAGAGATACTTGCATGACTTTACCAATCCCAATGATAAGGCATAGTTTGGCTGAATGCCCATTTCACTCAACTTCCTACAGCTTGCATAGTTAATATAGTCTAATCCATACAGGAAATCCTGATGCAGGGCGCTCTTTTGAGGAAAAGCAACACATTTTCCCAGAGCTGAATTTTACTGGGGTGTGGAGGTACTTGTGTACTGCTTGCCCCACTCTCCCCCACAAAAGTCAGTGTGCACCAACCAACATTTTACAAGGCTGCCCCACAGCAATAAGACTTTAGGCAGGTGAGGGTTGGACTTCTGCCATCAGAGAGAGGGAGTCACACCCTTGAGAGCTGCCAGTCAATCTGATTGCTGGGATTGCTTGGGGCTGCCAGCCAACACCAGAAGCCAGTGATGGCCATTCATAGGTCTGTAAGGAGTCTAAGGAAGAAGAGCAACAGATCCAGAAGGACCCAGGCTAATCCCAGGCTTGGAAGGATTTGGAGTGGCTTTTGAAGGAAGGTCAGGGGGAGGAACAAAGGGTAGGTAATAACATGGGGGATGTCCCCAATGCACACAGAACTCTCCCCAAAGGATGCACTCATCATCCCATCCTTCTGGCTTTTTTTTACTGTTGAGACAAAATTGTTTAAAAAAAATGACCTTCTGAATTTTGCCCACACCAATTGTTTCATGGTGTGGGCCATATTATTCAGGTCTATAAACAAGATCAATTGCTTGTTAATTATTATTTTTAAAAGGGATACAGATTTTGATGCCTGCTTGTTTATCACATTATGGGGACAAAGTCTGGATGGAATGGAAGGCAGTGGCCTAACAACTTGCTATGTTTCATATGTGCCCCTATGCCAAAAACACACCAGGCAGGGACCATAGAAAGCCGTCCTTAGAGATTTTGAGGTCAACAGTTTGATGAAAGGGAAGCTGTAAATCCTCCACTTTGGTGGGAGATAACATTTTTTTCTGTTCATCCAAGAAATGTGTGCATTGCTGGCAAGGCTAGAATTACCCATCCCTTTTTGCCCTTGACAAGGTCAAGGGTATCTACCTTCTTCTACTACCTCAGTCCTTATGGTTCAAGACTTAAACTTTAAGTATCCAATATTGATGGGGAGGGACTTATAGGATTTGACCCAGTTAACATGAAGAAGCAATGATAAATTTACAAGTTGGGAATATAGTGGCACAGTGGTTAGCACTGCTGCCTCACAGTGCCAGGGACCCGGGTTCGATTCCCGGCTTGGGTCACAGTGTGGAATTTGTACGTTCTCTGTGTCTGCATGGGTTTCCTCTGGGTGCTTCAGTTTCCTCCCACAGTCCAAAGATGTGCAGGTTAGGTGAATTGGCCTTGCTAAATTCTCCCTCAGTATACCCGAATAGGTGCCCGAGTGTGGCGACAAAGAGGATTTTGACAGTAATGTCAGTGCAGTGTGTGAATGTGAGACTTGGAGGGGAACCTGTAGGTGGTGGTGTTTCCATATGCCTGGTGGTAGAGGTTCCTGGGTTGAAAGGTTCCTTTGAAGGAGCCTTGACTGGTGGCATCTTGTAGATGGTACATTGCCTAACACTAGTTGGTTAATGATACACCACAATGCTCAGTGAAGTAGGGTGCTTTTTAATATGGAAACTAGAATTGTATGATATACCAAGCAGCTCAATGATCACTTTAGGATGAAACTGTGAGGAACATGCATTTTGCAGTTTCAGCAGGTAATCAATTAAAGACTAATCTAAGCTGCAGGTGCAGAAATGCCCTTCTGGTCTCTACAGAATTATCAGTCTATATCATTGCTACGCCAGATCTGCACTTCCTGATAATGAGTTCTCATTCTGCTTTCCATCACAAATCGCTGCTTCGATGACCTTGCCCTAACCACCACTGCAGCCCCCACTTACATGTGGCTATATTTGCTCCCTGCTGCTTCTAAATTGTTGAAGCCTCACTGACTTCAGGCAGGTGATGCAGCATTTTAGGCGATACTGAAAGGTCCTCCTTCTGTGACTGGATCCTAGGCTTCCTAGCCCACACACCGCAATCACTCAGGATAGGTAACAATACCTCCTCCACAAGCATCATCAACATCAGTGTCCCACAAGGCTGTGACCTAAGCCCCTTTTACTCCTTATGCACCTGTGACTGTATGACCAAATTCCACTCCAACTTCATTTTCAAGTTTGCTGATGACACCACTATAGTGGGCTAGATCTTGAACAATGCGAGATGGAGTACAGGAAAGAGATAGAGAATCTGGTGAACTGGTGCGATGATAATAATCTCACTCTCAATGTCAGTAAAATGAAGGAATAGCCATCAACTTCAGGAAGTGGTGATGAAGTGGAAATGATTGAGAGTTTCAAGCAAAAACTTAGAGCAGATATTTAAAAAATTACTTTAAAAAACTGATACCTTACAATACCAAACAGATGTGTAAGGCATTGAATACCAGTAAACGTAGGCCTATAATTGTTTAGATTTACAGATGATGATTTGCAAATTGCATTATATCTTTTTTTAAATAAGGGTTTGATTAAAATTTTTTAGTATGAAAGACGTTAATAGTTCTCATTTATTAAATGGTGCACCACTACTGCAATTTACCCATATTTTAACATTGTGTAGCAGTGAAGATGTAAAATTTTCTGAAAGGGATTAATTTGGGAGGATCATGGATTAATAAGCCAAATTCTAATATGCTTTATTACTTTTTAGGAAGCAAATTTCAAAATGGGTCCATCTTATTAGACTAAGAACTTATAGGCAGCAAACATTGAATATTGCAGTAATTTGCCGTTGCATTGCTTCAAGATGGATATCACACTGCTTTTTCACAGAGGACAAGGAAAACATTAAACTGCTCTTTTGCTTAGAGGTTGTGAAGCATGGTGACAGGATCCCTGAACAATGATGATCTCACCACTGTTTGACAGGCGTTCTCTGTACTCATTTCTGCCACACAATTGACTGGTTTGAGGCAGGACTTCCACCTCATTCTAAGAGGAAGTGCCCCTTCAGAGAGCTGCCTGCCAATCACAAGGCTAGATGCTCTCTTGCCCCAGCAGTACCAGCAAGAGTTGTGGCCGTTGCTGGAAGTGCAGGGTCTGACAGAGCCCTGATTTCAAAGTAGGTCTGGGGCCTTGCCGGGGGCAGCCTGGCAAGTGCGAGGGAATGGAGACTTGGTGTGGGGGAAGGGGAAACTACCTTGGAAAGAGTCCTTGATGGGCATGACTATAAAAAGGAGGAACATCACTTTGCCATGATACCAGTCCATCAGGTTTCACCTGGCAGGTTAGACACTTGACGCCAGCTCAATTCCTGATCACTTAAGGGTCTCAATTGGTTCCCAGATGGTTAGTCTGCTTATGCCTCCCACCTTAATAGGCAGGTAGGCGACAGCCACAGCACCACTATCATACAGTCCTGTTTTTCGCCCTTCCATCTCCCATGCTGCCACCCAGAGAGCTGTCCCCTTCAACCCATATGTATATTCTAGTCAGTGAATAAATCAGTGCATGATCTAACAGACACAGTATTTCACAGTAACTTCATTGCAGTGTTAATGTAAGCCTACTTGTGACACTAATAAATAAACTTTTAAACTTTTCATTTTGTCATGGCAACTTCCTGCCATGCACAATTATCTCCTTAAAATGGTTCTCTCCCATTAATTTTGTCTTCATTTCAAAAACCAAATGTTATGAATTTATGGACAAAATCATGTGCTGCTGCCATTGTAACTTCCTACCCTTCATCTCACTACAATTACCCCATTCATCCTTACTCAAACTTTGCAGATCCTCAGATTTTTCTTGCCTTGTCTGAGGTCATCTCATCTGTGACACTCGTGAAACCCTATTCCCTTAATCTTCACTCCATGTTGAATGAAATCTGTTGTACATTGTAAGAGCTGAGTGTGTTGTTGTACTGTCTTCTGTGTCAGCCTCTCTTTTTGGAGATATAAGTAAGGTGGCTTCAACATGATTCTTTGCAGTGAGTGCATGTGGTGCGTCTCCTCAGCACATAGCAGAAAAATAGTAGTGAGGTAAAGATGGATTTAGCTTACATTTTATTTGAGAATTTAAGGACCAAAGAATATTGTGGTGTACTCCTTGGAACTTCTAAAGTTAATTTTGAGGAAGTTTGAGCAGTTTGAAATATAGCCCCATGTGTGCACACTTGTTCATGAACTGCTCAGTGAGTCAGTACAGTATATAATTGAATGGAATAAAATGTCACAGAAGGCATATTTGAAGGTAATGGGGGTATTCAACCCTAACAAAGAGGACCATCACAAACAGAGCTTTCACATTTGGCTGTAAGTAAATGAATCAGAGTATAACAAACATTTTCCATGCTACAATGTTTACAACAAGGTATCTAACCAGTGTTGCTCCCAAGACCCCAGCACTATGGACTACGCCGAAATTCGGGACTCCTATTAAAGCCTGACAGAGAATGAAATTGCATTGAGACTTGCTTCACAGCTACAGGGACCTGGGTTCAATTCCCGGCTCGGGTCACTGTCTGTGTGGAGTTTGCACGTTCTCCTCATGCCTCCGTGGGTTTCCTTCAGATGCTCCGGTTTCCTCCCACAGTCCAAAGATGTGTGGGTTAGGTTGATTGGTTATGCTAAAATTGCCCCTTAGTGTCCTGAGATGCTTAGGTTATAGGGATTAGTGGGTAAAATATGTAGGGATATGGGGGTAGGTCCTGGGTGGGATTATGGTCAGTGTAGACTCAATGGGCCAAAGGGCATCTTTCTGCACTGTAGGGTTCTATGGTTCTACAGTTTGCATTCCATCAACCCCAATCAATTGTGTTTAACTTTATATTGAGACATAGCCTGAATCCCAATATCCAGTCTGATAAATAAATTAGAACATATAGTTTTAATGCAAACAGAACATCTAGATAGACAATTGTCCAATACAAGATAGCCACTCCCAGGAGTGAGCCAGAACTCAGGCACAAGATGACAATAGACGTGTAATGGTGTGATCTCTTTGTTAATACCTTTCCCTTTACATCAAATTTCTTTCTTGCATTAATTACAATGCCACGAATAAGACATTAAAAAAACTAGCCACACTATTTTTATGCTTCATATCAAAATGTAATCTCAAGCAAATATAGGTCAGGATCCTCTCTCACCCTCACCCTGCCCCTACAGCATGTTTCCAGTAGTAGAGGCAGCCCATCACTGGCTGCTGGTGGGATTTTCCAGTCTGCCTGAAGCCAATGAACATTTGTATTTTTTGCAAGGGTCATCTTCGGCAAGAGCAGCAGATCCCACTGGCAGGAAGGTCTGGAAAATCCTGGCCATAGGTGTCCAAAGAATGCAAATCATAAATGTTATCAATACAAGTGATCTTATGAAAGGCAATCTGAGAACATGCATCAGAAACACAACAGATGCCATGGATACTGAACATAACTTTTGAGCATACCAACACATTTCACGTGGGTGGATGACATGGAAGTAAAAGACCAAAATATAATTTGTGTAGCAGATACATTGGTGCAAAGTTAAATTGCCTAAGAGGAGCTAAATAGCTAGAATGTTTTGACAGTAGACAGTGTGAACCCAAAGCAAATGGAAAACCAAAAATACATGAATACACACAGAAGTAAACATTGGGTAAAGCTTAAACTGACAAGCTACTGTGCAAGGAAAAAAAAACTAATACTCCTAAAATAAGAGCAAGTTAACTTTACACTTCCATTGAATATTCATAAAACACTAATGTCTAGACATTTACTGAGTTGGGCTGACTCATGAAGGTTTTGAATATGTTGGTCAGATTGATCTGTTTCTGGAATTCCTTCTCATATTCTGGCAATTTTTGCTGGTGAGGGATAAGGGTGCCGGTAACTATCCTGTAGGCAGCACTTGGCAGCTCAAACCCGGCACAATTTTCATGAACACAGTGAGAATTCTCACCACACCAGGTTAAAGTCCAACAGGTTTATTTGGTAGCACAAGCCACAAGCTTTTGGAGCACTGCCCCTTCATCACCTGAGTGGGAGTTGTATTCATAAACAGGGAATATATAGACACAAACTCAATTTACAAGATAACGTTTGGAATGAGAGTCTTTACAGAGACCTTTATATGTCCTTACAATTTTAGTGAAGTCAGCCCCTTTTTGTATATGGTCGTGGTTCACGGCCTTTCAGAGGAATAGTGAACTGTGGGGAGAAATACCAGTCCCAAGTAGGGAACCAAAAATAAAATCTGCTTCTCCTGGAATTCTTTCCTTGACAGGCTTTGAAATACATACACAAAAATGCTCTTTCAGTTTAAATTGTTAGATGGTGTATTATAAGTTAGCGGTTTTCTTTTATGGTAGTGATTGATTGTAAAGCCCTTCTCTGCAAAAGATATGTTTACCATTACGTAGATCAGCATCAGCAAAAAAAAATGTTGAGATGCATTACCGGAGTTGAGGGGATTGAGCTATGAGGAGAGGCTGAATAAACTAGGCTTGTACTCGTTAGAGTTTAGAAGAATGAGGGGAGATCTCATTGAGACGTATAAGATGATGAATGGGATGGATAGGATAGAGGTGGAGAGACTCTTCCCGCTCAAAAAAGACAGTAGGACTAGGGGGCACAGCCTCAAGATAAAGGGGAGGCGGTTTAGAACGGAGTTGAGGAGGAACTTCTTCACTCAAAGGGTGGTGAATCTCTGGAATTCTCTGCCCGTTGAAGTGGTGGAGGCTGCCTCGCTAAATATTTTTAAGAAGCGGGTTGATGGGTTCTTGATAAGAGAGGGGATTAAGGGTTATGGGGAGAGGGCGGGAAAGTGGAACTGAGCCACAACAGATCAGCCATGATCTTATTGAATGGCGGGGCAGGCTCGAAGGGCTAGATGGCCTACTCCTGCTCCTATTTCTTATGTTCTTATGTTCATTTGAGAACTTTTCCCATTGGAAAAGTGCTACCATGTATTTCAAATTAATGAAAACATTGCTTGGGATCTCTAGCATAATATTCTGAAATGACTTATTCCCCAGAGCCCTTTTAAATTGAAAAGAAGGAAATGAACAACTTTCACGTGGAGACAAAATAACAGAAACCTTCTCTTGGACTGCTTTGGTTCACAGGACATCGGATGTAACTTAGAAAAAAGAAAGCCATTAATTTTTCAGTTTCAATAGACTTAATGAGTGGGATTTTACAGTCTTGCTTATCCCAAAACTGTAAAATTATGCCCAAGGTCAATGGAAATTTCCATCATCCACTCCTCACCCGCTTTGATTCTTGTGGCAAGTAGTACGGTAAAATTCCAGCCAATAGATGGGATTTTACGGCCTCATTTATCCTGAAACTATGAAATCCTGCCCGAGGTCAACGGACCTTTCTATGGGGTGCCCCCTCTCCCACTCCAATTGGGACAGTAAAATTCTGGTCAATATGTTTACATTTCCTAGGTTCTTTTTAAGGTGAGCCCAATACCAATGTTTGATTGGGTTTCAAAAGATACTGAGCCCCTTATCGCAGCAGGGGGTTGTGTTTAATTTTTTGTGCCAGTTTTAAAGACATTGTAAATGGTATAAATCTTTGGTGTGGTAAGCAAATGTTTGTTTGATTTTGCAACAGATTGGCCACTTGAGTGAATGGACGGTAGCCAATGTGTGACTCTAAATCTCATTCCACAAGAGGACTGATAAGCTTCATGTGGTTCGTCTCTCTGTAGAATCTTGGGGGCAATGGAGGCAAGTACAGTAGTTCTACAGGAGGGTTCTTGCACATGGCTTTCAAAACACATCAAATAGCAAAATCTCCATGTGCAGTCATGTACAAGTGGGAGGACTATCTTTCACAGGTCCTCCAGGGTGTTCTTCACCTGTGAGCAGTGGGGTGTGCATGCTGCGCCTAAACAGAGACCAGGCAGAATAGCTTGCTGGTTTTGAGATGAATGGAAACCTGTAAATGATGGACATACTAATTTTTTTCACTTCATTTCATTTAAAAATCCACTGAGCCAACCATAATGCAGGCTGAAGATAACCCTGCCTTGGTAAAAACTCTCAGATGAGGAGATAGAGGGCTCATCACAAGCTGGCACACTTGCAGGAGAAGTAATGGCTTGAGTACCAGGGGGCAGCGGGTATCATGAAGATCAAGATACTGGAAAACAGGGTCTACTTCAATGGCAAGCTTTGGCCTGACCATGGGTATATCACAGGCAGTGCTCTAAAAATAAGCAAAAGGCAATGCCAGATGCATCTTTGTATGACCCAGGATTTAGTTGGTCACAACTGTCAGCTTCTTCAGCATGGGCTGGACTCTGGAGGCATAATGTGGCACTCCTGGCCTACGTTGAGTGAATGGCAGCCTGGATGCCATTTAAATATGGGATAATGGCAACTACTAGCACCCTCTACCACAAAATTCGCTGCGCCCCTTGCAGATGCATAATGAATGAACTGAACAGCAGAAGATCACATATTCAGCTGTCCTGCCGCCCAGTGGGAATGATGTCAACATTTCCACCTGTCTCTGGACTCAGACTCCGGAATGGAAGATTCTGCCCAAATTGATCAGTTCACTAGTCTACAGATGTCTAGGTTCAATGGCAGGGTCGTTGATAGGTGATATTGACTCTACCAGGTCAATCAGCTGTATAGCCAGAAATTCAGTTCAACTGGTGCAATGTTTCCGAGTTCATCAACTCCCAGCTACACCACAGAACTTATTGAACCAAGTGATCAGAATGCTTCAACGTCTCTCCCTTCAGCACTGGCTCTGTGATCTGCTTCACTTTTGTTCTGTTTCTACCAATCATGGTGAATGTTCCCTACCTGTCCAGCCCATTCCTACAAACTTTAACGTTCTGTCTACATATTCCAGAGCTCCCCTGCTGTCAATTATGGGATCAACTACACACAGTCGACACTGTGGCCTCCAGTCTTGATTCCAGAACAGATTCTCAGCTGTTTCCCAATGCACAGATGCTGAAGTCTAATCCAAAGACATACTTATGTGTTGAATGCAATGAAGAACATCTGGTGTAAGTCTAAAACCACAATGTGTCTCTGGGCAGATTGCCTCAACCACAGGAAGTGGGTGATTCAGGAGAACGTATGTGAGGATTTTCCTTGTTATTGGCAAAAGAGAAATACTTTGATAGTTTTCATATTAGTGAATGGAGTTTTGCTGTAAGAAAGATCCACCAGCTGCAAGTTCCTCAGCTGGAATACCATTGAACATAGACAACTATACATTAGTGAACTGATCTTTTTGGGCAGAATCTTCCATTCTGGAGTCTGAGTCTGGAGGCAGACAGAAATGTCGACATGATTCCCAAGTTTTGTTGTTTTTTTAGCCATTTGATTGCTCGCTGTAGCTCCCCTATCAATGGTTATTCACACATAGATCTTATTGCAGGATACTGGGGCATAATCTGCAGAGTATCAGCACTGATGTGGATTCATGGTTCAGTTGTTGTTTAAAATTTCCTTTCTGTGATGTGGGATAGTACTGTTATCTTAATAGGAGAAACATTATGCTGTGCAAATGGGATTTTGTCCATAGACAGGATCTTCAAAAGCAGCATTTTCAAAAACGGTTTGCTTGTCAGCATATTGTTGGATCTCCGAGGATTTCTCTTTCAGCCACCTTGTCCTTTATTTTCCTAGTTTGTCTTTGGGAACCAGATTTGAGCTTGAATGTTTCTGCCAGGCACTGGAGGGCTCCTCAACTTTCTTCCAGGAGGTCACACATTTCAGCTTTGTTTTGTACCACACCAGTTCTGGTGGTGATGCTCATTCCCAATGTTCTGGGCTCAGGAACATAGTACAGCTGACTTCATTTGATTTCACCCATTTCAGAACTGAATTGGATGTGGGAGGTTAGTCATGACCTGCATTTAGGACTTTTCTCTTCATTTCAGCTGCTTTAGAGCTGAGACATTGGATCTTCTTATTCTTTGACTAAAGTCATTTGTTTCCTTGTTGCTGAGAAGATTTTGAACACCGATGGAAGAGTTCAATGATCCTTCCAGCAGACATCAATCCCTAGCATGAAACAAGTGATACAAAGATCACTTAGATCTTTGATCCAAATAATGACATGACCTAGGAGGTGCCGATGCCTCCAAGATGCTTTCCATGTCATTTTGTGTTTTGAAGCTCTCCTATTTTGGGTGGTCCCTCTTGAGATTGTCTGAACCTGCTTAACATTCCAAGTTGCTTGTTAAATCTCAAATGTTTTTGATGTTGGTTTAATCAGATCGTATTCTGGGAAAATATGTACATGTACAATTTTACATTTTAATGAATGAGTCATTTCTTCAGTACCTGGGTGGAGAGTTGAGTATTGCAAGATCTAAGCATTTTGCACTGCTCTCTCTTCTGGGCACATGTATATATACACACACACACACATATATAAAAAATGTCTTCAACAGGAATGCTTGCAGTGAGCCCACATGGTCAGTCATCCCTTAAGTGCAGTACACAACAAAATAATTCTCTCTGCTTATCAAAGTTGCCATCCAAAATGCCCATGATTCAGAACATCTGCAACCTCTTTTTCCTTTCTAAGGTCTGCATATGTGTTGTCACCTTCCAACTCTATGTCAATGTCTCCAGAAATTCAGTCCTCAAACCCTCTCAGTCCAACTTCCACCTCCCTCACTGAGTCAAGGCTGCTCTGGACAAAATAACAAATGCTTCCTTTATAACTGTGACCATAGTGCATGTCCCTTTTCATCATTATCAACATTCTGCAGCATTAAATACAGTTAACTATACCAGGTTAGGTATAAAAGTAAGAATTTGAAGTAGAGATGGGCAAAGCTATGATGGAATGCCTGGGAACAACATAAAGTTTGCATTTTAAGATAAGGGGCTGAATTGAAGTTTAACTGGTGTATTTCAAAATGCTTACAACAGGCAAAGATTATAAATGAATAAAGCAAAGTATTAAGTTTACTTTTACCCAAAAGCAATAGATATAAAAACATGAAAGATTCTGGGCATGTTGACTTCCAACGCAAATTAAAAAACAATGGATTTAAAGAGGAAAGAGAAAAGGCATATCTAAGGAATGATTGAAAGCTGTGTGAGGATAGAGTGATCATTTAATATCAAGAAGAATGTGCTGCATTTAGAGAGAACTGTGAAGGAAGTAATGTGAGCTCTAGGCACCTTCAGAAACTGTTTATTCCAGAAAGCCATGGATTTCCTTTATTGAGTAAGGGTGGGAGGAACCTTGTGAAATACCTTCCTTACGGCAATAATAGATGCTTTGTGCTAATATAACTGGAAATTTTATGTATTAATACTCTATAGGGACCATTGTCAGAAAAAGGTTGTTTGGTTGTGAGTTTAACAAAGCAAAAGGCTTTTCACATAAGTTTGCGGCATTACTATTAACTGTGTAAATGTACATTTGTGTGTTTAACTTTTTTCTTTTCTTTTTGGCAATAAAAGTGTTTTAATTTCATATTTAAAATCCTCGAGTTATATTGGAATCATTACTCCTAACTTTAGTGCATATATCTCCTAGCAATAAAATACAAATTGCAAGCTTTTCTTTGGGATTTGACCAGCCACCGCCACGTCCTATATCACAACAACTTTGGGGTTTCCTTTTTTGCGGGATTGAGAGAATTCTTTGATTGCCATGGATTTAGTAAAGCTGAAGGCTATGAGCACACAAGGAGAATCCAGGAATGTGAGATTTTAAAAGTTGGAGGCTGAAAATGGCTTTGATAATTGCTAAAAAAAATTTTAAGAGTGGAAGGTGTAACCTTAACTGGTTTACAAAAAGCAACTAAGACTCAGAATTGACAGATAACTTACAGTTAGGATTAACTCAAAGCTTGGGTCATACACCTGCAAAGGGTGTAAAGGCAGCCTCTGCTAAATGACTGTGCTGCGTGGCATTTATTGGCATAATCACTAGTAAGTGGAGGCCAAGGTAACTGTTCGGTCAAGTGTCAGCATCTTGTGGCAGCCGAGGCACAGCTGAATAATGAGAGACCAGCAATTAGCATGTCCAATGCATTCCCAGAAGCCATCCTGTTTCTCCCAGGTCACAGAAGGTGCAGAGCTGAGCAGCTCCCCATGACCCACTGACATCTATCATTATACACAAGTGCCCTTGACAATTAGTTTTGACTGCCAGGCAGCTTCTCCCCTTTGCCCTGATACTGCTGCTTGACTGTGCATTCCAATCACACAACAGTCATCCTTCCCCAAGTATGAAGGCCCTTCAGGTTGAATGAGGGAATTCGCAGCCCATTCCTGAAACCTCCACTCTGCCCTTACAACCTGTTCTCTCATGGGACCTCATAGAACCATAGAAACCCTACAGTGTAGAAAGAGGCCCTTCAGCCCATCAAGTCTGCACCGAACACAATCCCACCCAGATCCTACCCCCATATCCCTGCATATTATACCCACTAATCCTTCTAACCTATGCATCCCTGGACACTAGGGGGCAATTTCTTAGCATGGCCAATCAACCTAACCCGTGCATCTTTGGACGGTGGGAGGAAACCGGAGTACCCCGAGGAAGCCTACACAGACGAGGAGAATGTGCAAACTCCGCACAGACAGTGACAGTAAACACCAACTTGGTGGGAATCGAACCCAGGACCCTGGTGCTGTGAAGCAGCAGCGCTAACCACTGTGCTACAGTGCCGCCCTGGGTAATTCAAGTCACCCTCCAATCTTGAGCCTCTTGTTTTCAAGCCCTCCCACACTCTGGCCAGTTGGCACTCAGGAAGCGCATTCCCTCAACAGTAATATGGACAGGAACTCAGGACGGTTGACACAAGAAGCACTTCCTGCATACCAGCCCTCACAACCCCTTCAAAGCAAGGGGACACCTTACATAAAGAGAAGGTAAGACCCGCAAGTGACCCCTCCCAACCCTTCTCCCCCAAATGGTGAATCTGGGATCCCCAGCCTCAAGTTGAACTTCTGTATCCCTAACGTCCTGTCCAGAGTTCCCTCAGTGGTGAACATCCCAGAGAATGCTGGCTGCCTGGGTGCTCTGCCTTGGAGAGGAAGGTCCCTGGTTCACACTTACGTAGAGTTGTTGTAAATGGTACCAGCATGACGTTACCCTGGTGTCTGCTGAATATCCGGTGAGGGAAAAGTCCTGCAGATAGTGCTCGCTAATGACTTGGCTAATGCATTAAAATGAGCTTTTTGAGGTCCCGCAGCATATTTCACATTATTCCACTGGCCAAAGGCCAGTAGGATGGAACTCAAACTCACCAGCAGGAATTGTGTTTTCCAAGCCTGTCCAGATTGAGCGCGTGCTGCCATTCCTACAGGCAGAGAGTGCAGGCTCAAAATTGCCTGTGCACAACGTGCATCATCAAAAAGTGAATACAATGACAGAAGTAAATTTATATCCTGTTCCTAGTTTGGAAGATTGCACTGAGGGTATGGGACAGAGTTTATAGTAAACACTAACTTGGCGAGAGGATATTGGCAGGTATCCTTATCAGAAAGGGCGGAAGTGATACCAAAGATTGTATTGCCAAATGGCTATATGAGTCCAAAGTTATATGAAGAATGTACTAGCAATATTTCAGAGACTGACGAACAAAATAATTGCAGGGATGAGTAATTGTGTGTTGATACTGATGACTTGGTAGTTTAGAGTTAAACATGGGAGGTGTGTTTACAACATGTAAAAGGACTGTTCAATCCACTACAAGAATCTTGGTGATCAACTTGGCTAAGAGTGAATCTGTGATAACACAGGTTGCATATTTAGGCCACACCATTAGACATGGTCAGGTAGTTCCAACAGATGTGGAAGCAAAAACAATTATAAAATTCCCAATGCCTTCAAAAAAAATGATGTTTTGGTGCAAGGGGGTTTTATCAGAATTTTGTGCCAAATTTTGGCAATGTGGTCAATCCATTGACTGAACATTTAAAAAACAAGAAATTTTAATGGACAGCAAGAGTCAGAATGAATTCAACAGTTAAAAAATTGTTTTGATGACTATGCCAGTTTTGGCAGCACCTAATTATGCTGAGCAGTTTAAACTCCCTTCAGACTTTGACTTCAGGCTTTGGAAATGATGCCACTAATAATCATTTCTGTGGATCTTTCACTGTAGCTGTTCATAGTTGGAAATCTTCCTCTTTCCATCCCCCTTTATGCGTGAGGTTATTAACCCCTCACTCCACCACTATCTCCAAGTTTGAAGGTGAATAAACAAACCTTCTGAGATTATCAGAACTTGATTATGTGGCAAGCTATTATTAAGTTGGACCACACACACTAAGGGTTTGAGGAAATATACCACAACTTATGTAGTATAGTATAAGGAATGACAGCCACCATATAGAGTAACAAACCTATTTATTAACTATAGTAACTATTCACAGAGAGTGAGAATGATGCTGCTGAAGGTTTTGACTCCATAACCTAGACCTGGGAGAGCCCACACTCAGGCCCAGGATTTGTGCGCTCGGCTTGATTGGACAAATGAATCAAAAAGATGGCTCACTGCCAGTTTCTCAAGAATAATTAGGTATAAGAAACAAATGCTAGCCTTGCAGCCACATTTAAATAAAGAATAAAAAATCTAAACTTTATGAAGTGCTTTCAAAATGTATCATCTTACTAATTGAATTTCAGGGCAACTGAAATTTTAGTTGCACTGACCATTTTGTAAAACATACTAGATATTCTCTACTGCTGCTGCCATTTCAAATGTTCCAAGTCTCGGCTGCTCTGAGGTTGTAGACACCCAACATTGTTTACACAACCACTATAAACAAATGTAAGGAAATGCATTTTGGAAGGTCTAATATAGATTGGAAATATACAGTAAATGGTAGAACCCTCAGGAGTATTAGTAGGCAAAGGGATCTGGGTGTACAGGTACACAGGTCACAAAGTGACAATGCAGATGGAGAAGGTATTCAAGGTGGTATACGGCATGCTTGCCTTCATCAGCCAGGGTACTGAGTTTAAAAATTGGCAAGTCATGTTGTCGCTTCAGAGAACCTTAGTTAGGCCGCGCTTGGAATATAGGGTTCTATTCTGGTCGCCACACTACCAAATGGATGTGGCAGCTTTGGAGAGAGTACAGAAAAGATTTACAAGATGTTGCCTGGTATGAAGGGCATTAGCTATGAGGGGTGGTTGGAGAAATTTGATTTGTTCTCACTGGAATGACGGAGGTTGAGGGGCAACCTGGTAGAAGTCTACAAGACTATGAGAGGCATGGACAGAATAGATGGTCAGAAGTTTTTTCCCCCAAGGTAGAAGAGTCAATTACTAGGAGGCATGGGTTTAAGGAGCGAGGGGCAAGTTTTAAAAGAGATGTATAAGATAGATTTTATACACAGAGTGTGGTGGGTGCCTGGAACTCATTGCCGGGGGAAGTAGTGGAAGCGGATACAGTAGTGACTTTTAAGGGGCGTCTTGACAAGTACATGAATGAGATGGGAATAGAGGGATATGGTCCCTGGAAGGGTAGGGGGTTTTAGTTAAGTCAGACAGCATAGTTGGTGCAGGCTTGGAGGACTGTTTCTGTACTGTAATTTTCTTTGTTCTTTTTTGTTTACAGTATTGTAATGCATCAAAAATCAATACACTAACACTGAAACTGGTGTGTAGATGATCACAAGACAATAAAGTATTCTGGTTACAGCTGTGCAATTTAAATATTAAAGAAAAGGTTCAGTACTGCCATTTGCCAACCAATTTCTGCATCCTGAACATTTCCATTTATATGGACCATTCGTTTTGTTGCTTTCAGCCTCCAATGCTGCCATTAATTATTTAATTAGAATGAAAATTTGGCTCTTCATTCCTCTGCGTATTTAGCCTGTCCAAGTTGGTACTTCCTTGGCAGGAGGAAGATCCTAATCTAGTTGTTCTAGACCTCAAATGGATTCTCACTACTGCTCTGGAGCTGCTGACAAAGACTGCAATAATTGCCACAGATGTTGTTGTGGCTGGTAATATGGACTGAATACTCTGGCACACTTTCAGATTGTTTGTTTGGAACAATATTCCATTAAGGGGTTGCATAATAAACTCCTTTTTTTATAAGACAATCTTGGTTGGTTGCCAACAGTCACTGATCCTTTTGGTACGCTTTGTGACTAGACAGTGCCAAATTACTTTTTTGTCAGTTTTGTTTAATTTATTATCTCTTTGCTATGAGGAATTGGGGATCTTATTGAATTTGGTAAGTGCCTGAACATTTTGTTTCAGATTAGTAAATTTTAATTTTCTTTTGGTTGATTTAATTTTGTTTTGATTATTGAAATATGTAGTTACATTGATATTTTTACTCTCAACAATCAGCGTTGAAACAGCTGCTTAACTCCCATCCCCTCAAAAACCAACCCCTTAGTTAACTAACAGAGTTAGGAATAACAGTGCCATTTCTCAGAAAATACATTATGTGTGGATCTGACACCTCAGTGGGCCGTTCACCTTTTCTTCTATTAGGCAGGAAATTGGAACTTCTGCAGTTTACTAGATTTTGGGTTGATTTTTAAGAATCGACTTGCATTTTGCTATCCTTAAGTGACCTTGGTGACTTTTTTTGGAGACTACTGCCTTCCGGAAGCAGAGACCTGTGAGGTACAACTCAAATGGGGTAGCGGGCTGAGTTTGAAAAACAATCAGGGTTGAAATCACAGGAAAATGGTCATTTAATCGTTTAGTATGTAATTGCTAATCTGAATTACCTATTCTCAGATTAAAGGTAATAAGGAGAAATATTTACAGATCAAGAAGCTAAACAAGAGTTGAAAATTAAAAAAACTAATTAATTAAAATAGGGATGGAGGGCCAGGTGATATGTTGTATCTGCATGAGGTGGGAGCTGGTGGACTCCGTTGTGATTTCTAGTGACCACATTTGCAGCAAGTGTTGGTTGCTCAAGTAACTGCAGCTCAGTGGTTGATGAACTGGACTCTGAGCTCTGGACATTGTGACACATCAGGGAGGAGGAGAGGTACCTGGATGCCATCTTTCAAGAAGCAGTCACACCCCTTATGTTAATTACCTTGAATTTGGCCTGTGGTCAGGGACAGGAGGGTGTGACTGTGAGTGAGGCAGGTAAAGGGATCCAGGAGATGGGGTTGAAGAGCCTCAACCCTTGTTCTTGTCCAACAGGTTTGAGATTCTTGCTCTCTGTGTGGGTGTGAGTGGGGACTGTAGGGAGGATGAGAAATCTGACCACAGCCCTGTGGAACAGGGAACCATTCAAGTGGTGAGAGAAGAAAAATGTAGTCAAAATCAAGATAATATAATTAGGGGCATAAACACTGTTCTCTGTGACCAGGATCGAGAGTCCCTTAGAACATGTTGCCTACCTGGTACCAGGGTTCAGGATATCTCATCAAGGCTGCAGAGGAACTTGGAGTGGGAAGGTAAAGATCCATGGCCCACGTTGTTACCAACAATATAGACAGAACAAGGACAAAAGTTTTGCTGAGGGAATATGGGCAGTTAGGGGCTAAATTAAAAAGCAGAATCAAAAAGGTAATTTAAGGGTAAAAAGGTAATAATCTTTAGATTACTACCTGAGCCACATGCTAATTGGCACAAGGTTAATAAGATTAAAGAAGTAAATCCGTGCTCTAATGTTGGTGTGGGAGAAATGAGTCCAAATTCATGGGTCATCGGTGTCAGTACTGGAGGGAACTGTTCCAACGAGATGGTCATTCACTGAATCATGCTGGGACCAGAATCCTGGTGAATTGCATAATTAGGCTGTAAATATGGCTTTATACTAAGGAGATGTGGGGAGACGGTTCAGTTGCAAGAAAAATTTTTAAAAATCAAAATAAAAAGGAATAGGCAGGATTGCAGGCTTTGAGGTGGATTGTTACCAAAAAACAAAAGCAAGGGACAGACATTTGAGTATTATTTTGCAATGAGGAATTATACAAGAATAGGGAAATGTGATAGTAGAACTGACTTGAAGGTTTTCAGTCTGAATGCATGAAGAATTCGGAACAAAATTGATGAGTTGACAGCACAGAGACAAAGGAGTATAATTTTGTGCTGATTACTGAAATGCAATTACAAGGAGATCAGGTCTAGGAATTGAAGATCCAAGAATACTCAATATTTCTGAAGAATATACAGAAAGAAAAAGGAAGTGGTAAAGCTTTGCTAGTGAAGGATGGTGTCAGTACTGTAGTCAATGTTATAATTCAGGTCAGAAACTCCAAGTTGTTTCATGAAGCCCACTTAGATCATAAGTTTTGCACTTTGAATTTGGCTAGGATAAGCATGATATGTTTCACTTCAGGTATGATTCAAGTGGCCTGCAAGGGAGCTTTCATCAAACTAAGTCTATTTTAAAATATAGTTAACACGTATGGAAAGAAAAATACTAATAACTTTTATCAATTGCAAACATAGACAAAACAACCATGTATAACTCTTAATGAATATATCTAAAATGTTCCAATCAAATAAAAAAAAAGCCTCCCATAGACAAAAAAACCACAGGTTTATCACAGCAAAGACTAATCTCACATGATACTGGAACTGAGAATTGAAACCCTGACCTCTCAGCCTTGTAACTTCCAACAGCCCTCTGGATACACTCAGAATAGTTTGAAGTCAGAACAGCTTCCCAAAACACCAGGGAAAGAGAGTCTCCAGGCAAGCTAGCAACAACAGATTTTCTAGTCTAGGAAGGCAAGAAGCTTTGTTTTCAGCTAACCAGCAGAATTTCCAAAAAAAACAAGGAGAGAGAGAGAAAAATACTTCTTTTCATCTTGATGTCCCTTCTAAACTTCCCAAACACTTGACCTTCCACCTAAAAATGCAATAAAAACCCAGAGTAAAAATAAACAACCCCATTTAAACCACTGAAGGAGCAATGAAAAGATTTCTAGCAGACAGCCCGACAATGACATCAAAGTTGCTATAAAGCAGCACAGAACATGATTTAAAAAAAAACACTTCTTAAAGATACACTAACATTACTTGAGAAATTATATCAGCACTGGAGATCAATAAGTTGAATCAGTCTGTGTAGAAATAAGAAATAGCAAAGGAAAGAAGTTCCCAGTGGGAGTAATCTATAGATTCCCAAATAGAGGGGGTGATTCTCCCAACAGTGCTGAATTGGTCTGAAAACTGTTCTAGATCACAATTGTTTTCTCAGTGCAGCCTCAGACCTGAATCTCCACACTCTGTGCACTGCAAAGGTCACAATCATGAATCTCATTAAAAACCCAGGGGATGCTGGAGTTTGACAGTTCTGGTATTGTACGTATGCGCAGTGACTCCGATCTGCCCGGGAACCCGCAATGCTGCCTCTCAAGCCCTGCCACCCCCACCCATGCAGCCTGATTGCAGCCCCCACAACAATTCCTGGGCCACCCAGACTCCCCCCTGCCCCAGAGCACCCCAATATCCAGCCCCCCGCACCCAGCAGTGGCGATCCCCAGAACATCTTACCCCAGCAGACCCCTCCCACCAGCTAACCCCTCTGGGGTCAGACACCCACCCCCCCACCCCTCCAAGAGGCAGGCACCCCCAAAGACCATATCCTCCTCTGGCCCGCCCACCCACCCCAAACACTGCCCTCCCTCTAACCCAGACTGATCCCCATGCGGAGTGGCAACTGGAATCTCCAAAGCCATCAATTGCTCATTTGTCCTGCCCACAATAGCTCCCACCCCCTTGGCACTGCCCTATGCCTGGTTTGCTCTCTGGTTGGTTCCACAATATATTGCTCCAAGAAACTCTCAAGTTTACTTTTGCCAATTTGATGAACCCAGTCTATGTGCACACTAAGATCATCCGTGATTATTGCCACACCTTTCATACAAGCTCCCACTATTTCCTGGTTTATACGATGCCCCACTGCGGAAATACGGGGCCCCAACTCTCCCATTATGACCCATACCTTTTCTAGCACGTCTGGTCCGGAAAAATCACAGGATTCATGCATGCGTCGAGAATGCATGTGCGCTCTAAGAGCCAGGGAACAACGCAGTCAAGACCGCACTGGCAAACCGGCGGGAAGAGAGGTAAGTCATTTGATTCTTTTTTTAAAATGTCTTTTAAATATATTTTGTGTGTAATTATCAGGCCCAGGCTGGCACTGCCAGGGTGCCCATGCCCAGGGGCACTCACACCACCTGACCCCCGGTGGGTCCCAATTGCTGGCCCTCCCCCTTCATTCTGGCAGTCTTCCGCTAGTTTCCCCGAGTGTGTGAAGCAGTTCTAAACCCCACCGGAATGAAGTACTCCTAGCGAGGTGGGAGATACTATCAGGCCTGGCAAATTCCTCCTGATCAAAGACCTCCCCCTCCCAAATATTGGGACACTTTATGCCCCCAACAGTCAATGCCACCACCCCCCCCTTCCTGCTGACCATTTCACTCCTTCCCTGCACCTCCTCACTCACAGAGCCATTGCCTTCCGATTTCACTGGACCTTGAGCTCCACCACCATTGCTGCAGATGGCAAATGTGGGCCCAGGATTGCTCCAGAGTTTTCCAAGTTGATCATTCAGCCATGGCCAGAAACTTTGCAGCAGGACTGACATGGGTGACTGGAATGATTGTGGAAAGAACAGGACTGCTGTCCTTCTTCGTAGAGATGCAAGGTTGTCATGCAAAGAAACATTTTGATGATCAGAGGAAGAGAGCTGGGCCTGACACAGGGGATGAATAGGCAACCTCTGCAAATGGAGTGACGTTCGCCAATGATTACAGGGGTCCCAATTGTAAATTTGAAATCGGAGCAACTAGCAGTTTCCGTAACTGAGGAGACAGCAGATACAAAGGAGGATCCCGATCCTGGATTGATGAGTTTACCTTTCGCAACTGTTCAACCAAATTCAGTATTTCTTGAAGAGCATAATACAGAATTGAGACGTTCTTCCAACGCCCCAAATTACCCAGACTGACTTAACTTATGCTGAGATATCCTTGGATATTCCTGAACTCTGTTGTAATTTGCATGCCTAGGCAACATCTTAGTGAATCTCCCCCGCACTGGAAAGGATGCAATCACATCCTTCTTATAAGGTGGATTCTAGAACTGCACACAATATTCTAGCTGGAGGAAGTCCTACCAAGGATTGGACAGTGCTGTATTTAATCCTAGGGAATGAAGCCGGGCAAGTGGTCGAAGTGTCAATGGGGCAAGCATTTTGGTTACAGGGACCAAATCTGCCAAAGTATCAAAGTCATTCTAGAAAGGGATAAAGATCATCTGAAATCAAGTACCTGAATTGGGGGAAGGCTGATTTCAAAATTAGACAGGGTCTGGCAAATGTAGACTGGGAGGAGCTACTTGCAGGGAAATCTACATTTGGTAAACAGGAGTCTTTTAAAAGTGAAATAGTGAGAGTTCATAGCCAATGTGTTCCTCTAAGAACGAAGAGCAAGGCAGCCAGTCCAAGGAACCCTCAATGTCAAGTGGTATTGAAGGTTTGATAAAGCTCAAAAAAGGAGGCATAAAGTAGGTAGAGGACACTAAAAATGGGGAGGCCTTTCAGGAGTACAGAAAGTGTAGGGGAGGTGCTTAAAAAATAAAGGAGGGCAAAGAAAGGCCACGAAATAATCATTGGCAGATAAGATGAAGGAAACCTCAAGGCATTTTATAAGGATATTAAGAGCAAGAGGATGACCAGGGCAAGAATGGGGCCTATTAGAGACCAAAGGGGCTATCTGAGCATGAAGCCGGGGATATGCACTAGGTCTACATAGCGCCTGAGTTAAGGGGGATTTAAAGATATGGAGGGAAGAGAGGATATTGAATTTGATGATCAGCCATGATCATAATGAACAGTGGAGCAGGCTCAGAAGGGCCAAATGGCTTACTCCTGCTTCTACTTTCTATGTTTCTATGTTTTTTGTTTCATCCATTGGTGAACTCAGGAGTTAAGGGAGAATGTGTGTTATGGCATGGCACTTTTAAAGGGGCAATCCCCGAGGGCTACGTGAGGATCAGACCTGATAGAGTGGCAGCATTAAAAACTGAGCCAATCAGGTGCAAGGACGCATGTCCAAGGTTGGGGAGGATCTTCAATTGGAACCAGAGGGAAGTGGAGAATTGTTGCGTGTTTAGTTCTGTCAGACCCTTTGTTGTAAGAAACTTGTATCGCTGGTAATAAATCCTTTTATAACTTCAAGCCACAACAAATTGCCCACAAGTTATCACAATCCTAACATCAGCCAGTATATACTGAAAGCTTATAAAACCATTGGGAACAAATAAAAATGTTTGCAATGCTAATTTTAATTTAGCAAATGAAAAATATTTTCTACAAAAAGAAAGTTTTATCAGCAGCAGACCGGAACAAAACACAAAGAAAACAAGATTAGAAAATATTTGTTATGTCAAAAAAAAACTTAAATATCTAAAACATGACAGAAGACTTCCGTACATGGCTACAAAATTGTATAATTAGGTCAGCGTATGCAGACAAGAGACTGCAATAAGCTCCGAGACAGAGAAAACATCAGCTCAAAACAGAACATGCCAATAAATTCACATAGTAAATGAATACAGCACTAAAGTACCAAGCCACATGATTACCAAATAAAATGTTTAAAGGATTCCTATAAATGCTTTAAAACCAGGCATGTTTTGAAAGATAGCAAATGCGCTCAACCATTACATAAACAATCCAACTAATTTTTCAAGAGGAAGATGTGTGTTAGCAGAACGGAAGACAATCCAGAGGAAAAAGAAACACTGGGAGGAAGTTCAGATTGATTTGCTGCAGGAAGATGATAAATGTAGATAGATTAATAATTTAAAGGAGTAAATCAATTACTCATTTGTAATATGCTGATGAGCTTTCCTTTTTTACATTTGTTTAATGCCAAGGAAAATAAATTATTGCTGTAAATTAATGCATTTTTGATCAAATCAACTTCAGGTTTGGAAAGTATTCATTCAATAATATCCACTGTTGTGGAAGATGCCATTCCAGCACTAGAGTAGAACAAATCATTAGCATGACCGTAACAGCATTCAAATAGCCTAGAACTCCCTTTAAGTGATAGCAGAACAACGGGTTTATTGATATCTTGATTGAGTAATTCCTTCCCTTTTTTCTTACCTCAGAGAGATGGATGTCATACTTAAAGGTCCTGCGGCTGATTAACTGGAGCATCTTGAGGCTGTAAAATTTGAATTAGTTGCCATTTTAACTACCTTAATTGACTTCCTGCTGCATTGTTGTCAGAGGCCTGCCCTCCATGGTTTCCACCATTTGTAAAATCCAGCACTGAAACCACAATGTCAGACCTCCCAATGCATTTTCCCCCAATCCCACCACTGAAATCACTTACTTATCCAGCCACCATTCCTCATTGGTGTCCAAAATAGAAATGTTCTTCAAAGACCATGGCTGGACATAGGCCACCTGCTGTGAATCCTCCTTTTCCTCCATTTTTGAATAGCTTGCTTTCTTACGTTTCACTTCTCCTGATTGCACTGGCATGCTGCAAACCAAGTGTCTATTGCAACTGAGAGAAAGTGGTGTAACCAGAATCAGAACCCAGGCCTTTGCCATGTGCTACACCAGTCCCTGTAGACCTCACCAACTTTAAGCAGTATAAACATCCCAACAGTTCCATCAACTCAGGAATAACCAACAGAACTCAATTAGCAACTAACCTAAATATGATGATTCCTTTAAATAGCACTGATAGGGAGATCTCTCCTGCTCCTTGTTCAACTGTGCAAAGTTAGCAGAGAGCATTAGCTGGAGCATTCTGTTTAACAATGGCACTCATTGGCTGGCGTCACAATCTGTCTACTGTGTATTTCTAGTGCATTCTAAAATGCTATCAACATGCTTTGTACACTGTTTTGCAGGGTTTCTGCACATCTGCTGCTGCAGCTATACAAAAGTGTCAGGAAATTCAACCCTTGTTTGTTCATGCCACTCTGTCCTATACCTTCATAATTAAGATGTGTTCCCTAAATGCCATCTGTCCGCTGCACCGTCTTCATTAAAAATATCTCTACTCTGTTGCAAAGAAATGAAAGCCATGCTTGTGACTGCACTGGAGGAGTTGGCAGATTACTTGAAGCTTTCTTTGGGTGTGAATGGGGAGGGTTGAGTTCTTTATCATGCAATTTGCAGATGCATAATTTCTTCTTGTGTGTCAGTGTATGTAATTCAATTTGGGTGATTTTGAGTTTTAAATTACTTCTCTGAATACTTTTGCCAGTATTGTAGACATGATCGTGAATTATGTCCAGATATTCTCAGCTATAAGTGCAAATAGAAAGATTGTAGCAATGATCTAAAGTGATATTCTAAGTTGATGCCTGAAGGGTTTGGTAGATACGTGATTTAAAATGGATTAGCTTCTCCAATACAGTACAGGTAAAGAAATTTAATACAAATGCTTCTGCCAATAACAAAAAAAGGCCAACCTCATGGCAAAAATAGAAACATTTTGGGTAAACCTTTATCCTTCCTTGTTCACAGAGGAAAATTTCAACACAAATTAATTACTTAAATGTGAATGAGTACTTTATACAGTTTGGCTTTCGGGTTAGATTCATTCATCATCATTTACCTGTTCCTAGTACTGATTATCATTTATTGTTCTTAACTCTGTATTTATTCACAGATATACTGTAATTGTGAGCCTATGATTCACTGCAGATCCAGGGAATAAAGAGTAAAGACAGAAGTAATTTATGAGGGAAAAAATGAATACCAAAAATATTGTATGATTCTACTCCAGAGCTAATCTTGAAGATTGCAATCCTAAAAAAGAGTATCAGTAGACAAATATGTAATTATTGTAAGATTATTGAACTATTGTCAGTATATTATTTGACTCATCAGTGCATTTATATAGCCAGACATACCAGCAGTGTGTAATAGGCTGCATTCCTCCTAGTCACAGGTGGATTTCTAGTCTTCTCAAGATCATTAAGGAAGAGAAGACACATCTTCAGAAGGTGTAGATAGAAGCCTTGAGATCAAGTTGATCTGTACTTTGTTTATTGACTTCATAGGGTTTAGTTTTAGAATATTATTGGTGTAACTTTGGAAACCCAGGATGATGGGAGTAAAACTAACTAAAAACTAAGGAGAGCAAATGGTAACAGCAGATCATACTCAAAACAAATGACGACTGTGGATTTAATTCAAGTATTTACCAATGTTTTAAGGGCTACAGATTGAATTAGGACCTTTTTGTGCAATAACCATCTAATTGTGTTGAGGTAGGCAGCACATGAACTTCATGCTGATTGTTCATCAACATGATTGAAGTTTGCAGCCCTATGCAAACGGTGCAGCTGATTGGCTGTGCACTCAGCAGAGGTTTCAAGAGTGTGCATGACTAGTAAACAAATAATTAGCTTGCACTTCTAAAAGGCACATCTTCCCCTCTAAAGTGCATTCAAGTTGCTGGTGGAATAATTTCAGAAAGGCTTTTCTGGAAGGTAGCACACTGCAAATGGAGCAACAGCCAGAAATAGTATTCCCATGTTCTCTGGTGAGGTGCTGTTGAGGTCTCATTATCAGAGCTGAAGAGGAGGAGAGAGTTGGTGTTTTCACAGGACTCCCAGCACACCCTGTAAAAAGAGTGGGACCCCTAGACAACCAAAATACAAACCCTACGGCTGCCCAAAAAACATCTATTGACCATTATTCTCTGCTTCAAATTATTCCATGTTCAATAAACAGTGAATGTAAAAACATAACATGGTTTCTTCCGCCATAAAGTAAACATTCTAACTCCTGTGTAACCATAATGCATATCTAGGATGAGGTGTGCCAGTAGATTTAGCCCTCTGACTGAACTAATCTCAACAAATAGATAATACAAATGCAATGTGCACGTGAATGAAAAGAAACGATTATAATGTAAAATACAAGTGAAATTTAAATTTGAAAAATACCAATGCCACTCTTGTGCCCTCAATAAGTCATGTAAATGGCAGAAAAGTTATGGTCATAATACAGAATGTTGCTGTTTAAGAAAGAACAAAGAACAGTACAGCACAGGAACAGGCCCTTCGAGCCATCAAGTCTATGCTGGCACAGATGCCTCTCTAATATTTTCTTCCCTCTGAGTGGTCCATAATCTTCTCTTCTTCCCTGCCCGTTCATGTATTTATCCAGATGCGTAGTTATTGAACATTGTGAGAGAATCTATTTCCACCAGCTCCTCTAGCAGCATGTTCCAGTAATTCACCACCATCTGTGAGAAAAACTTGCCCCTTACATCTCTTTTAAACTTTCCCCCTTCCACTCTCAACTTATTCTCCCAAGTAATTGATCCTTCGACCCTTGGAAAAAGACTCTGACTATTCACTCTATCCAAGCCTGTCACAATCTTGTAAATCTCTATCAGATTCCCCCTCATCTTCCGAAGCTCCAAGTTTGTTCAACCTTTTTTCATTGTCTTTATCCTCCAAACCAGGCAACATCCTGGTAAATTTCTTCTGCACCCTTTCCAATTCATCAACATCCTTCTGGTAGTGTGGTGATCAGAATTGTGCACAATACTCCAAATGCGGCCTAACAAAAGTCTTATGCAGTTGTAACATGATTTTTCAATTCCTATAGTCAACGCCCCTGACCGATGAAAACCAGCATGCCAAATGCCTTCTTAACCACCTTTCCACCTAATTTGCCATCTTCAGGGAACTGTGAATTGACACACCTAGATCGCTCTGCATGTTAATATTTCTAAAGGCTCTACCATTAATATATACTTCACTTCTGTAGCAGACCTTCCAAATCGTATCATCTCACATTTTGTCTGGGCTAAGTTCCATCTGCCATCTTTCAGCTCAGGTTCCCAGCTGATTTATATCCTGCTGTATCCTCTGACAATCCTCCTCACTATTTTGGCCTTGGAGGGAGTGCAGAGGAGGTTTACTAGGCTGATACCGGAGTTGAGGGGGTTGAGCTATGAGGAGAGGCTGAATAAACTGGGCTTGTACTCGTTAGAGTTTAGAAGAATGAGAGGAGATCTCATTGAGACGTATAAGATGATGAATGGGATGGATGGGATAGAGGTGGAAAGACTCTTCCCGCTCAAAAAAGACAATAGGACTAGGGGGCACAGCCTCAAGATAAAAGGGGGGCGGTTTAGAACGGAGTTGAGGAGGAACTTCTTCACTCAAAGGGTGGTGAATCTCTGGAATTCTCTGCCCGTTGAAGTGGTGGAGGCTGCCTCGCTAAATATTTTTAAGACGCGGGTTGATGGGTTTTTGATAGGAGAGGGGATTAAGGGTTATGGGGAGAACGCAGGAAAGTGGAACTGAGCCACTTCAGATCAGCCATGATCTTATTGAATGGCGGGGCAGGCTCGAAGGGCTGGATGGCCTACTCCTGCTCCTATTTCTTATGTTCTTATGTTCTTATCCACTACTCTCCCAATTTTTGTATCATCTGCAAAATTTACTGATCAGACTACCTATATTTTCTTCAAAATTATTTATATATATGACAATCAATAGAGGTCCCAGCACTGATCCTTGTGGAACATTGCTTGTCGCAGACCTCCAGTTAGAAAAGTGCCCTTCCACTGCTGTTCTCTGCTTTCTATGCCCAAGCTAGTTTTGTATCCATCTTACCAGCTCACCTCGGATCCAATATGACTTCACCTCCTGTACGAGCCTGCCATAAAGAACCTTATCGAAAGCTTTACTAAAGTCTGTGCATACAACATCCACTGCCCTGCCCCAGTCAATTTTTCTTGTCACTTCCTCAAAGAACTCAATCAAATTTGTGAGACACGACCTCCCCTTCACAAAACCAGAAGAAAAATTTGTCCAGAATGTTACTTTATAGCCTACCGATATCTGCTCCATTGGCGGCCGATTTCACCATTGAAAATTTTAACCTGTCCCTTGATCTCATGCGTCTTGCCCATCATCAGCAATTTAGGTTTTAATCAGAATTACTTGGGAGATGTCTTCTGATATGCCAGTGGAAGTGCCATCTCCTTCCAGTTCCGGCATCAGGAACAATGGCCAAAGGTATAATACTGTATGATTTTCTTTCATTTCAATGGCATGTAAATGGGGGTCAGGGTTTCATGCATAGGTGCCAATCTTCTTCATCCAGAAAATTGTTGATTTCCTGCATGGCACAAAGCAGTTAGAAAGAGAGACTGAGAAAACGGTCTATCTGTATGAAGGTCAGAATGTTTGCAATCATGTGTAGTGGATATATCTACAGCTCAAGATATGTCAAGTTTGTGTCCCATTGGACACCCAATGCAACAACTGGGTTTGTTTTTTATATATTTTCATTTTTTCCCTATTTTCACAGTGAAACAAAACAGGTAGTGGAAAATGATCCCCAAACACTGGAAAAATCACAAAACCTGATGCAATAAAAATGGATTTGCCTGACTCTGTAAAAATGATGCAGTGGCCTTGGTTAAAACCTTTATTCAGGACTGTTTTTATATTGTTGTTTTATGAGCCATCAGTTTTCTTGGATTGTGTCAGCATTTTTGAAACAACTTATCAGCATCTCTGAATGTTTTGTTTTAGCATGTCTGCTGTCTGTCTTGCGGGTGAATCAGTATTGCTTTACAGTTCAGGTCCAAGTAGCTCCTTTATGGCTGATACATTTAATTGGTGGGGTAGCAGCATGTCGTTATCCTCCAGCAGTGATTTAACTTTTCCCTGGTATCAAAAAGTCCTTCCCAGCCCTCCTCCTGCAAATATAGTGCGGCCCCGCTATAACGCGATGATCGGGGTCCATTAAATGTTACCGTGAGAAAAGCGGTGTTGCGCTAAATCAGGGTTATTAAAACTGAGTAAATATGAAACCTTGTTAGCGCTGACACATAGAGGAGGGGGGGGATTGATGTGGAACTTACTCACGGTCTGGGAAAGTAGGGAAGGAAAAGCTCAGTGAATATGGAAACAGGTCTGGCATCATCTGGGAGGGGATTGGGGATAGCTTAATGACTGGGAAACAGACCGTTCCACTGCGAAACCCTCCTTCCTTATTCAGACTGACCCTACCCAACATTGTATATAAAAATGAACAATGGCCAGTTGTTCGCAGTCCTTGAATTTCTATTCTAGCTTTCTGAATCAGTTGTTAAATTTGACAGAGGTCAGTAGGATTTGCAGTGGTCGAACTCCCCGGGATGAAATGCTGCCTTGAAAAGAGTAGATTCCTTTTGTTGGTGCTGATGGTGCGGATTTGAGACACGCTGCGTTCCCTCGCTCTTATGTATTCTGACGACAAGCACCAAGAGGTAGCAGTGAAAATTACTGATGACGATAGTCAGATCCCTGTCGCTATCCCTATATGGGGATAGGGATATATAGGGATATATCCCTATATCCAAATTCGTGCTAAATCGGGGGCGTAAAATCAGGGTTTCACTGTAGCTTGAGTACAGCAGAATTCTGAGTGTGACAACCATATTGCTAAGATGGAAGGGGGGTCAATTTTAAGTTTTGTTGTCTGGTTTTGACATTGGCCCTCGATCCGCAGTGCTGTACTTCTATTCCTGTTATAGCATCCATCTCCATTTTAATCAGGGCCTTCACTGGGACAACTCAGACACTCACCTGAAGCAGATGGTAAGTTATTTAATCGAAATTCAATTATGTTGAAAGGACCCTGATGCTGTTTTCAATATTGTAGAGTTAAGGGAAAAGTGGAAATAGTACACAGTGCTAGATTCACCAACTTCTCTTGGTGATACAAGCATGGAAAAGCAATTGGAAACCCAATTAAAGAGCAACTCACTTGCAAGCATTCAAATCATTTGTACAAGCGTGTGATTCATCTTGTTGGATTTTTTTCATTTTTTTGTTTGGGATTCACAAATTTCATTTCTTTCTGCTTCAAAACCTTCAAACAGCCCAAAGACAGGCTGCACAGGATATGTCCTGACTCTGCACCTCTCCTCAAGAGGGAAGAAATTCCATCAAATGAAGGTAAGTACATTTATAAGAATATACAGGGTCAATGTGATGTCCTGGATTCAGATTTATTACTTGAAAGGGTTGAAGAAGAACTTTCCCTTACTGGCTCTTGTTTTTTCTCTGTTTTTGTTTTTCCTCCTGCCCCCAACGATACAGGGATAGTATGTGTTCTAGGCATGATGCTCCCGTCATCATGATTATTGGGCAGGATTGATGGACCAACCGGCCTTTTCATTCATGACGTTCCTTGCCACTCTACTGCATTTGGCAGAAGATAAACAAAAGGAGAAGAAGCAGGATGGGGCTTGAGGAGATCACATGCGACCAGGGCTGAAGTACCTCAGCAAATTTTAAATTGTGCTCAAATTCATAATGATGTGATCTTCCTTGCCTACCTGTTGGGAAACAAGAATGCCACATTCCTGGGCTGGATACTCCCTCAAAGTGAAAACCAGCACCAGCAAAAGTACACCATGTGCAAGATTTAAAAAAAAACTAGACACACAATAAAATGTCATTTGCAGTATTCTGAATTTTTTAACTTTTTGCCTTTTACTTCCTCCATTCTCAAACATTCCAGGTTAAACAGTGATTTATTTCCATGTACCGTTCTCACATGCTGAATTCACCACTTACGTTGTGGTCTACTCTACACTGGGGAACTGCTTTATGGAATACCTCCATCCAGTGTGTGAGTGTGACTCTGAGCATTTCTGCTCTTAGCTATAGAGTTCCACTGAAGCCCAATTAGATTCTTGGAACTGCACCTCATGTTTCAACTGGAAACTGATAGCCTTTAAGACTCAACAGCAAGTTTCCTGTAGTCTTTTACATGCAGTATAATAAACTACCTCTCTTGTATTTTCTGAAAGTGCGATGAAACAATTTTTGAAGGGAAAATTTCAAACCCTTTTAATTTCCAAATTTTGACCAACAAAGTATTTAACAGGCTACCTGGGAAAGGGTAATATCTCATAATAGTTGCTTTCCTTGGGAGAGACGTGGTTCACATTCTCAGACTCAAAATAAGTGTCTGAGTGAAGTTACTGCCTTGAACTCAGGTGAGGGTGATTGTTGAGAGATTGCTCCTGATCTGGGTTTGTCTATATCTGGGGCTAGAGTTATAAGTTATATTCCACTTCAGGCATAGTAAAATGGCCATTATAGAACTTTACTGGCAATGGACCATAATAATTCTGGTCCATTGCCAGTAAAGTTCCCCAATGGCAGGATATGGTCAGGAGGCCAACCCACCATGGCTCCCCACAATTTTACTGGCACCTTGACAACAGCCCCTATTCTCATCTCGGCAAAATTCTGCTCATTAACTCTGTCTCCCTCTTCACAGTTGTGGCCAGACTTGAGTATTTCCAGATTTTCTAATTCTGAATTATGTTTGGTGTTCCCTTAGACTTGGAAGCTTCTTGCATCTCATGATGCATAAGGCAGACAAAACATATGCTTATATCTGTATCCATAACTAGTTCTTCCCAGAAAGGGACGCTAGTCTGTTGCCAGAGGCTATAGTTTGCAGGTCGCCATACAGCTTCTAGCAAAGCTTATCAGGGGTGTTCCTACTCTTACCAGCTGCCATAAGAATATTGGAAGGACGAACAGGTTGGTGATCAACCCATTTGAATATATTATGAATACATCTTCCATGCCCATCAAATCCTGGAATGGGATTCAAACACGGAAGTTTTAGTGTGAGATAGAGACTCTATCTCTTACTCCGTAAGACCCCACTGGTTTTCCTTTGAAGATTCTTAAAGCTTCCTGCTCAAATATTTTGATCTGTAATTTTGTAATCCATCAGTGTTAAGGAATATTTTCTGCAAATATAAAACCTATTATCAATTGTACCTACAACCTAGAATAACAAAAGCTCCATGACTGACCTTTACAAGACTCAGTTAACCACTCTAGCTTGATATGATCTCCTTACCCTTTGCATTCTCTTCTCAAACCAATTTTCTACCCAATCTGATATTTGCCCTCAGGTCCTTTGGGCAATTACTTTTGCCTTTGACTTATAAAATTTTCTTTGAAAGTCAAGTTTTGCAATTTTGAACAGCATTGCTATCTTCCGCAAAGTTCATCAGCTATAACCTTCCTTTCCTCAACCCATATTGACTTTGGCTTTTGCCTTTTGTCTCAAAGAACAATTCTGATTTCATTACCCACAGAGTAGAATTTTCTCACTCTTGACATTAAGCTTGTTGACCTTTGCTTCCCAGAAACAAATGTGTACTTTTTGTGTTACAGGCTATATTTACATTCAGCTTCTGTCAAACTGTGCAAGATACAAAAGTGCATCTGCTAAAAATCTAAAATAACAACAGAAAATGCTGGAAATACTCAACAAGTCAGGCAGCATCTGGGGAAAGAGAAATTAGGGTGTAATGTTTCAGACTGATGATCTTTCATCACATGTTCTGCTCATTTTGGAAAGATGAGAAGAAAGGAATCTCTGTCAATATATGATGAGATGCTGAGCATCACAAAAATACTGTGACATAATCTTGGTTTGAAAGCTTTGAATGATGAATCATTTTGGGTAAAAATAAGAAATAATAAAATAAAAATGTCATGGGTAGGAATAGTTTCTAGATTCCGAAAAGTAGGCACATTGTAATACAGAGAAGAAATCAATAAATAATAGGGGCTTGGGAGAAAGGCACTGCAATAATCGTGAACAATTTTAGTCTTCATATAGTTTGGCAAATCAAATTGTCAAAAGTAGCGTTAAGGCTCAGATCATAGAATGCATTCAGGACAGCTTCTTAGAATAATACATTTTGAAACTAGTCAGGGAACCTTTAGACGTGGAGATAGGAATGTAGGTATATAGGACTTAAGAGCCCTTAGAACCCGCACCGCCATTCAATAAAGCCATGGTTCATTGGCTTATGTCTGAACTCCACTTTACTATGTCCCATCCCTCCATAACCCTTAACACCCCTGCCTATCAGAAATCTAACTCTGCCTTGAATAAATTCAAGAGCTCTCCTGCTTTCAGGGGAAGAGAATTCAACATGCTAACTACTCTTTATAAGCCAAACGTTCTTTTTGTCTCCATCTTAAATGGTAGACCCCTCATTCTTAAATTATATCCCCTGGTTTTAGTCCCTCCCCCAAGTAGAAACATCCTCTGAGTATTCACCCTGTCAAATCTCCGATGATTAACTAAGATCATCTCTCATTCTTCTAAACACCAATGGGTAGAGGCCCAACAGGTCCAATATTTCCTCGTAAACTAAGTCCCTCATCACAGGAACATTTGGAGTGAACCTTTTCAAATAAAGAGACTAAAACTGTGCACAGTATACCAGATGTGGGGTGGGAGTTTCTGTGCCCACCCCTCAAGGCGTATTTTGTGGTGATGATCTCTTGCTCCTACCACTGTCAACAGGGTTTCCGTTTTCATGCACCCACCTCTGCCAGCAAACCCACCACAGGGACTCACCATCAGTGGGACAGAAGGATCCCACCAGTGGGGATGGTCTGGCAAGTCCAACTGTAATCTCATCAAGGCCCTGTACAGCTGCAAGTAAACTTCTCTATTTTCATATTCCAATCCTCTTGCAATAAATTCCTGATCAGTTGCTGCACCTACATGCTAAATTTTTGTGATTCATGTATCATGATACTCATATCCCCCGTACCATTGAGTTCTGCAGTCTCTTTCCATTTAAATCAGATACTGCTTTTCTATTCTTCCTGCCAAAGGATGAGTTCACACTTTCCTACATCTGCCAATTTTTTGCCTACTCACTTAACCTGTCTATGTCCTTTGCAGATTTTTAATCTTTCATATATTGAAATCAACAGCAAATTTAGCTTTCAGACATTTAGGTGAGATGCTCCGACCGCCTCAGATGGCCGACGGAAATCCTGATGCCCCAGTGAATGGGGTGTCATCCAAAAATCAGATTCCCATCAGCTGTGAAGGCTCTTGGGATTCACCCGACACATCCTGCCAGCCCCGATTGGGTCCGCCCCCCAGAGTGGGCGGCAACACAATAATTAAGCTAACCTGCTAATTCGAATGTTATTAGCAGGTTTGATGGCCCATCCAACAGCCTTAACCGTTTACCTGGCCCGCCAGCAGGAACAGCATCAGGTGGATTTGTATTGTGCTACCTACAAGTGCGGACATGGTGAGCTGGATCTCAAAGGTCTAGGGAAGTACCACCAACCCCTCATAAAAGAGGGGCATTCATCCCTCCCCCATGACTCAAATCATGGGTCACTTTCTCCACACACCACGCAGGCATGATAGTGACCTGACCTCCTTTCAATGCCCCTTCCTGCTCAGACCACTCACTAAGCCCCCTCCTCCTTCAACTCCCCCAATCCGTCCTCCTCCCCACCCACACCCCCCTTTCCCCTCAGACCACCCACTCAGCCTCCCTCCTGGTCACACACCTTGCCAGCGCCAACAGTGCGCTGTGTCTGGCACTCTAGTACTGATACTTTGGGCCCTGAGGGGGTGTAAGGAGATCTTCTGCTGCTGCCAGCCTGCAGAGGAAGGGTCTCTCAAGGGTCCTAGGTGTTGGCTGGGCTCAGGCTTGGGGGTAAGGTATTGATCTCATCTCTCTCCACCAGGGTGGGGGTATCATACCTGGCAGAACTGAAGAGCACCCCTGGCATGGTGATGTCAGGCAGCTCTGTGATCAACACCTGCATTCCTGCTTCTCATCTGTGAAAATGCTGAAGTGGTCAGGTAACTTTAATCTCCATGCCACACCCCCATGCGCCCCCCACCCTGCACCCCCCCCCCCACCCACCCCCCATACTTCCCCCCATCTACTACCACTCAGGCACTTGTCAAGATTTTAAATTATTACAGCACCCCAAAAGAGTTTCTTCTTTCTCTCTGTCAAAAGTTGCAGGTGAGGGAAGACCCCTTTGAAGTCCCCTGACAGAGAGGGTGGGAGAGTGAGGAGGAGCAGTCTATCTAGCTGTGCACTTAGTCCCGTGTATGAACACGGGATTTGAAATTTGAAATTTGAAGTTTCTGAGGGTTCCTAACAAGTTGAATTCTTTGAAACTCTCTCCATTCCAATGGAGCCCTTTGATTTGTAACAAATTCAACCTGCAGTACCTTGAAAAAGTTTCCATTGACACTCAATGGATTTGTAACAGGCTCCAGCCACCTGCGTTTTTTTCATTTCCTTTCATGCTTCAATGTACCTCAAGTACCCCATTGATCTTAACCACAATGTTGACAGAGTCTAAGCCTGATTGACAGCCTATGGTTTCATTTCCTCTTTCACAAACCACAATCACTTTGAAGAAACCGCAGGCTGTCAGTCAGGCTTAGACTCAGTGAGCTTTGCGGTCATGAAAATAGATGAGAAGCAAAGGCAGGCATTTGAAGAGGTATTTCATAATTCTCAACAAAGATACTTCCATGGAGAGGGAAAGGTTCTAGAAGAATACAATCAAGCAGAATCAACATTCTTGTATGAAATGGAAATCAGTCTGGAAAATGTATTAATGTTCTTTGAGAATATGACAGACAGGGTGGATAAAGTGGAATCATAAATGATTTGTATTTGAATTTCTAAAAAGCATTTGACAAGGTGCCAACTAAATGTTTACTTCAAAGGGCAGAAATTCATGGTAATGGGGATAATATATTAGCATGGATAACGGATTAGCTAACAAACATGAAACAGAGGGTGGAATTTTCCAGTCCCTTTTCCCACACCCCCGCTCCTTCCCTTATGGTGGGTTCAATGGCAAGCAGGAGACAGGGGGAGCAATGAGGCCAAAACCGAAAAATCAGAACCTGTGCTCCCGGCCATCATGGCAAATAACCAGAGCTCGATTGGAAATCCATACCCCACCATCCCACCTGCCCAATCATCTGCACTGTCAGTATGATTTCAACTCATCCAAAACATATCTGAATCAACATGACATAGACATGTCAAGACTTGCCTGAGGAAGGCTTCGCAGAGTCTCCGCTAACCACCCTGGCAGAGCCGGCCCCCCCACCCCTTCCCCGGATTGGACCCTGCTGGGAGGCAGCGCCCCCCGCAATTAGACCCTGCCGGGAGGCAGACCCACCCCCTGCGATCGGTTCCCCCAAGGAGGCAGGCGCCCCTCAGCAGATCACACCCTCAACCTACCTCGATTGCTGCTCTCCCTCCACCATCCTTCTGACCTGCAGTCATTGGACAGCCTGCAGCACCTGCCTGGCCTTCCGCTGGCATCTGCTGGAGGAGGGGGGCGGGCTCAGATGGATCTCTGGTTGGGGGGGTGGTGGGTGGTGGAGATCCTCCCAAGTCCACTCTCCCTTTATCCTCCACCACCCCACCCCAACCAGAGATCCATCTGAGCCCACCCCCCTCCTCCAGCAGATGCCAGCAGAAGGCCTGGAAGGTGCTGCAGGCTGTCCAACGACTGCAAGTCAGAAGGATGGTGGAAGGAGAGCAGCAATTGAGGTAGGTGTGCTCTGTTGGGGGTGCCTGCCTCCCGGGGAGCGGTCCAATTGCAGTGGAGGAGGGCCTGCCTCCCGGGGGGGTCTGATTGCGGGGGGTGGGGTGGGGGGGGGGGGCTGCCTCCCGGGGAGGTCTGATCATGGCTCATTCCAGCCTGCCACCACCTCCCCCTCCCCCCCCACCACCGCTGCCCCCGGGTCTATCTGTTGATTTTGTCTTTTGCGCCTGGGTGCGCCGTTTCAGATTTTTTTCGAACTGTGCATGCGCAGTTCAGAGCTCCAATCATTCCAGCAGCGCTATGCCCTGCCCACACCACGGATTGGATCCAAGCTGGCAAAAAGTGTATGGGCACGCTGGAACGAGGATTCCGGGCTTGGGTCTGTATTACGCCCGGATCCGCCCCTTAGCCTCCGATTGATAAAGTCAGGCCCCATGTATAGCAGAGAGTGGGATAGAGGATCAATCATGAAACAGGGAACGTGAGAATTCATTAAAGAAAGTCATGCAGTGTTGGTCTGAGGAATTGGATGATCTTCTACAGGGCTGCTTAGAATCAGAGGGCTGGTCAATATTTAAAAACTCTGCAACCAGCCTGAACAAGTACGCCACTACAGTAAATGACTTCGTTAGTAAGTGTGTAAAAGGCTGTGAGCCAAAGAAGCAAATTCATGCGTTTCCGAACCGGAAACCATGGATGAACAGAGCTATTCACTGCTTGCTGAAGTCCAGGTCTGAGGCGTTCAAGTCAGATGACCGTGACCTATACAAGAAAGCCAGAAATGATCTAAGGAGATCCATCAAAGATGCCAAAAGACAGTAGTGGACCAAACTGATGAAGGCATGTAAAATTGTCGGCTACAACACACACCTCCCTGATAAGATCAATGCATTCTACGCCCGTTTTGTGAAAGAGATCAATGAGTACATGCACTCCAGCCTGGAAATCCTGGATGAACCTGTATCTGTAAGGCAACAATGCTAAATATTAGGCCACCCTGCCACCCATCTGTGCTAGATTTGCTTGATTTTTTGATGATTCCTTTGGCAATTTTCACTGCTGTCTTAGTCTTCCCATTTGACTAAGGATAGTGTGAATATGATGTATGGTGTTGAATTTCCCAATCCCTTGTAATGTGGCTGAATTCTTTGTTCATGAATTGAGGGCCATTATCACTCATTACAATGTCTGAAGTGCCATGATGACTGAAGTGTGCTTTCAAGTGTTGTACTATTTTTCCTGTCATAATTGAAGTGAGTCGGAAAACCTCCCAATAGTCAGAATAGTAGTTTACAGTGAGAAGATAATCACTTCCTGCTATAGTGCAGAGGCCTACTCCCAACTTCATCCATGGACTAGGATGTGAAGGATCATCAACAGCTCTCTAGCTTGTTTAACCTCATACTCATAACAAACACTGCACTGGCTGATGTTGTCTTTAATTTAATTGCTCATGTTTATCCAATAGAGCAGGTGCCCTCCTGCCTTTCTCAGACTTGATTCAATTCCTTGATAGTTTATTTATTGGGCATCAGCCTCTCTCTGCTTAACTCCTGAGGGATGATGGCTCTATTTCCTTTGTATGAAATGCCATCTTAGGTTGTCAATTCATTTTGGCATGCCCAACATACACTTGTGACCGTAAGAGTCTCCTTGACACTCTCAAGCCATCCTTTCATCACTACTTCTTGCAGAACTTGGAGAGTTGCACCTTATGCCCTGGATACAAACGTACTTGTTGACCTTACTGCATTCGCATTGCTCCAAGAGCTGTTTCACTGGTCTCACACCATAAGGTTATGCTGTTAATCAAGTCTGTAGAAGTTGTCACTCCATTGATTACTCTCACTAGCTCTTTTATCTTGTTTTTAGCATTGACTTTGCTAAAATTCATAGCTGGAACTCTCCTCCACGGATGCTAAATTAGTCATACATTCTCCAGTACTTTGAGATGATAGTCTCCAAACCTATAAACACATCTCTGTACTCCTCTAAATTATGTTCAGCTGTCGATGGTTTTGTGTTCTGTGACATGTAATAAATTTTTGCTGTCACGTTTAAGGTCACAAACCAAACTTTAGACTTGCTCTCATTGAAGGGAATGGCTATTGCGAACTTGAGATTTTCATTCTTGTCATTTCATTGGGTTCTCATACTTATTTGTCCTTTCTACGAATATTGTGCCATCACATAGCCTCAATCTTATTTTCAAGGGCTTCATTTTTGGATCACATGTTGGGCCTCTTCATGTAGGTTGATGAAAATGTGGAGATGCTGTTGTTGGACAGGGGTAGGCCTAATAAGTCTCACAACACCAGGTTAAAGTCCAACAGGTTTGTCTGGTGTACTATACCGACCAAATAAACCTGTTGGACTTTAACCTGGTGTTGTGAGACTTCTTACTAGGTCAGTGAAGGTCATGAAGTTGCATGCTGCAGCAGTATCAATGTGACACTTCATGTTCACTTAATGCTTTCCTTCTGTGGTCACCATTCTAACAGTCACAAACTATTTATCACTTATAGATCTAATGGAACCAACCTGTTATATGGTGTATAGAGCTTCATTAGACTCTTGGGCTGAAGTCTCTCCAGTGACCATCCGTATCAGCTTATTTTGCTTCTTTCTAGCCAAATTCTTCTGCACAAAATAATTCAGCTTCTTGCAGTTAAAACATTGCTTTCCCCATGCTGGGCAATCCTGCTTTTCCTTTGTATGCTATACTCTGCAATACTTGCATCTGGCCCCTTGTCTGTGATTATTCTGTTCTTTCAGCCAGGTATTTCTTTCAGTGTAATCATAGAATAGAATCATAGAGTCGCTTCAGTGCTAGAGGCCATTCTGCCCATCAAGTCTGCACCGAGTCACTGTCAGAGCTTCTTACACAAGTCCAATCTCTGTAATCTCACAGATTTGCCCCACTAATCTACATATCTTTGGACACTAAGGAGAATTCACCATGGCCAATCAAATTAACCTGCACATCCTTGGACTGTGGGAGGAAACCTGGAGGATAGCCATGCAGACACGAGAGAGTGTGCAAACTCCACATAGTCAGTTACCCAAGACCAGAGTTGAACCCAGGTCTCTGGTGCTGTGACACAGCAGTGCTAACTACTGTGCCACTGTGCCATCTCCTGGTCTGCTGCACACATATATGTACCCTAGCTGGCCACCTCTGCATTTCTGCACATGTCTAATGCTTTCTTGAGAACAGTTTTTCTTTTTTCTCAGTAGACTTATTCTACCTAACAGCTCTCTTATGCTTAAGACAATTCTATGTTTAATGAGATCATCTTTTAGTTACCTGAATTTACATGATTATGTGAGCTGTGTTACTACAGTCATATATTAATCAATGGACTAAAAGTAGAAAATTCTGGAAAATCTCAGCAGGCTGACGACATCAGTGGAGAGAGAACAGAGCCAAAATTTCTCGTCTCACTGACCCTTTCTCAAAGCTGGATAATAGCAAAATATTATGGACACTAGAATCTGAAATAAAAATAAAAAATTCTGGAGAATCTCAACAGGTCTGACAGCATCTGCGGACAATGTTAGATCTAAAGCTCTGATGAAGGATCATCCAGACTCAAAACAAAAGATTTTGCAGCATTTTCTCTTTACGTTCAGATTCCAGCATCTGTAGTATTTTGCTTTGAGGTAATATTAATCAATGGACTTGAGCCCTAATGTTGAACACATGCTATTCATAAGTCATGTTTACTCAGGTTTCAAAGTCTGTCTTCAAGGCTTTCAAAATCCCTTCAGTCTGTTTTTTTTTTCTGTTTTTATGATAACTTGAGGATGAGATACAATCTGTAGCAATCTCTCCCCAATAGGTTTACAAAAGTGTTGCTATTCATATCAGCTCTGCCTTCTGAATTGAATCTGTTGCAATCTCATAGTTTTCCCATTGCAAATGGAAAAATTGCCAATCCTGCTACGTATCTACTTTCATTTCAGCAAGAGTTAGAAGTGGCAAATTTTTATCTCACCAAGTATTTTACTTGCAACCTTCAGCTTTTCCTTGCTTATGTTTTTGAGCAGCTTTTAGCAGGTTGTGATATTTCAGTGTTCCTCTTTGAGTAACTGTGACTTCTCTTGCAGCTTTTCAAAGCTCAACCCCAGCTCCACTTCTGAAAACATGTTATGAGCTCAAAAATTAAAGTCATTCTAGCATAATGTCTTTATAACCCTCTTCCATGAGGGACTTCCTCACCCATGAGGAAGTCCTTCTTGGAAGAGGTCACATGACTGCAACAAGCCAGATGTAGTAATTATTATTCTTCAAAACCCGAACAGCGGGGTCTCAGTTGCTGGCTGCAATGCTGACAAAATCTCTTTGTCTGCTCTTTTCTGGAAGGCCTGCAATGTCATTTGCCAATCGGCCACTCAACAAGGCAGCAACGAGCTTTACCATAGAGTCAAGCACCTCAGGGTGGAAGTCCTGCCTGCCATGAGTTGCCAGTCAAACAAAGGCTAGCAGATCTATTGAACAGCTGTCCCAGTGGGAAGGTGATAGTTTCTGCCAGCATGATACTCATTTGAGATCAATGATCGACACTGGATCCAAGATCATAGGTGAATGATGGTGGGAGTAGGCATGAGAGCTGGGGGTTGGAGGATCAGCAACAAAGGGCAAACAGGTGACTCTCAGCAACTTTTCTCTTCCCAATACTGGGTCCTTGGATCAGGCACTGAGGGTCTTTGAGCGAAGAACAATCCTAGGGAACATGCAAGTAAACATGCCATACATGGAAACATACATAGAAACATAGAACAGTATGGCACAAAACAGGCCCTTTGGCCCTTGATGTTGTGCTGAGCTTTGTCCGAAACCAAGATCAAGCTATCCCACTCCCTATCATTCTGGTGTGCTCCATGTGCCTATCCAATAACCGCATTAAAATTCCTAAAGTGTCCGACTTATTTATTTGTCGTGCTTCTCACATGGCAAGCCACCCCCATCCTATGCTGATTTATTACCAACAACAGTGGGATGATTCCCTTAAGTGGCTATTAATTGAAGAAGTGGGGAAGAGGTAGAGGTGATTGTTTTCAATGCACATTTGAAGTCTCACATTGTGTTTACGGATGATTTCATTGAGGGGCAACATTTCATTGAAAAATCATTCACTTTAGAATTCATCCCTATCCGCATATACAACACGGTACTTTCCATCCTTGCAATACCCAAACTTTTGATATCTGACCCCACCTGCTACTGAATTGTCTCCAAAGAACCTATTATTCTCTCAGATATCAATAGATTGATAGATGTAGCTGGTCCAATATTACAATGACAGTTTTCTCCGAGTAGCATACAAATCAATTATAATCAGAAAAACATTAGCTTGATGTAGGGAGGAATGTGTAATGTACCAGGAAAGAGATATTCTTCAGTTGTGTAAATGAACTTACCTTGAGATAAAAGTTATTCTCTTTTATTATCAAACATTTCATGCACTGTTTATCAAGTCATTGGACAATAGTGCCACTACAAATAGATCTGCTCATGCATATTACCCAACTTTGGACAATGCTTGAAAATAAAATAGCAAAACTTAATTTGTAACACTGGATGTTACATTATTATAACGATATCGTACCTTATACGCTACCTGAACAAGACACAAAGCACCAATTGCACATAAGGGATTAGGTAAACCCCTTGGTTCATTTATTCATTCCATACACATGAAAACAGCTATACATAGGTATAAAGCTTGAAGACTTCAGAGTTGTGTGCTACTTTTGGTTAACCAAATAAACTAAATCAACAACTTGAGGGATAAATTGAAAGGTAGCCCTTTAATGGCATACTAAATCAAAGGAAAGGAATCTCAAAGGAAATTTAAAACATCAAAACAAAATGTGATTGAAAGGAACAATAAAACACCTCAGTCTCCATGGTGCCCATAATCACAATTGTGTGTGCTCTGTTCAAAGTAGAAGTGAAATTAAGATGGGATCACATGGCATCCCTTAAAGGTATAACTAAAAGAATGGGGATGTCAGATGCATTGGTATTTCTATAAACGTGAGACTTCTGACTAAGTGCTACTTCTCAAAGCCCTTAGTAATATAGCATATCCCACAATAACATTGAATTATAGTACCTGATTGTTTACAGAAATACCATTACCTTTATAATAGTTATTTGAAAATGATTAGAAATACATATGTGCGTGTAAAAAATAAAATACAAGCAATATAGTAATTCCCGTTTTAATTTTTAGAGTTTTTTTGCCATACATAAACTATTTTAACCATTCCTGTTGGTTGTAATGGTGATCTTCTGATGCAATGGGTAGTGTCCCTGTTCTTGAGCAGAAGTTCTGGGTTTGAATCACACTCCAGGACTTGATGGCAACAGAAGGTTGTTCATAACAAGACCAGTTTGATTATCAACTCGTAATTCCTTCCAATAGATCCTAGGTAGGTAGTAAGAGTAGAAGTTTAAGTTTAAATTTATGTATTAGTGTCACAAGTAGGCTTACATTAATGCTGCAATGAAGTTACTGTTAAAATCCCCCAGCTGCCGCACTCCGGCACCTGTTCGGATACACTGAGGGAGAATTTAGCATGGCCAATGCACCTAACCAGCACGTCTTTTGAACTGTTCCCCTCTGATTCTCATGGACAACTGGCAGCTGAATCATCCACCGCCCTCAACTGACTGGTCAAAAGTCCTGGAACTGTATTTAAATACCCGTCCAATACATACATGTTACTCTCTCCAGTCTACCTGTCTTCACCTTCATCTTATGGTGCAGAATGTCAGTAACCAGAAGGAAAAGGATAGCAGCCTCAAGAGGAAGACTGCTCTGCAATTCAACCACCTCTGCCTCCCTTCGCCCCTCCAAACCCATCACCTGAGAGCTGCCTATGCCCCATGTTGACTTCTATCCACCGCATCAATGAAGTCTTCATCTATCACCTTTCACAAAGTAATGTCATATCCCTTTGATCCCTTGTTTGTGAACTGTTCATGCAGATCTGTCAGGCTCCAGTTTCCCTCCTACTGTCTTCCATTGTTTGCCTTCTTCATCCACTTTTTTGCCCCGCTGTCTGACATTGTGAATCCTCATCCTTTCTCCACACCCCTCCTTGCACAACCCTCCTTCCATTTTACTCTATGTGTCATCTGCAGGCCACTTCCCCCTCCCCACACCTCCCCCCCCACCCCGCTTCACTGAACTCACCTCACATTCCAACTCCAGTTGCGCGTCAGACCTTCAGATCTTTGTTGTGCTGTCCAGATAAACACTGCTGTGTGGCACCAGGTGGAAAGCAGACCCCTGTGCTCCACAACCCCAACCTCAATGCTATTCTGATTTCATGACACAGGAGGGACCTTGGGTCCAGCCTGGTGCTGTCCATGAAGATCATCTCTTCATGGAGGGCAAAAACTGGTCTGACCTGGCAGAGAGGTGTTCAGTTCATCAGGAATAGTGCAGCATTATGGGGTAAAGCTTTGTTGCACTCACCTCAAAGTCTCTTGTTGACTGAGAGCCAGCTTACGTATACCACACTTTAACAATTAGGTTTGACACTGACGTGATTTCCCATTGGCGTGGTGCATGATTGAAAAGCCTGATAGGAACCAGTGGGAAGCTGTCTTAATGAGCATTCATGAGATGCAATTGAATTCAAATACCATTCATACCACCAGCCAGTGGGAAGACTGACCTACCATTAACCTGCCTCTGGGAGAATTGCAACATCATTTTATGCTTGTGGTATCTGACCTATTGGTTGCGAGTAGATTCTCCACTCGCAACCACCACCAAACCCCTTCAGGCAGGATAGGAAAATTTCACCTAATAGGCAGGGATTTTATTGCCTCACTTGCCCTGGAATTGGGGCAGGCAGGTCTCTCAGAGTGGAATTCTTCACTGGCCTCGGATGGGATTTTACCACCCTCACCCGAATGAGGGTGTAAAAATCTGCCCATAGTCTCTGTGACAGGCTGACTTCCTATCCCAGGTAAAACTAGTTTTAGAACTGATATAAGCATGGACTTTGTCTGCCTCATGTATTGCATGACAAAGGAAGCTTCAAAAGCGATTGATTGCAGGATAAAAATGATTTTGTTTTATGTGACATAAAAAAGGCAAAGTTGAGAAGACATGACACCTCGGGGTAGAAAGTCTTCATGAAATCACACCGTGCAACATGTTGGATGATCTTCTTCTATCCAACATTATTATTTGACTGTACCATTAACCTGGTGCTGTCTTTGAGGATTTGTATTTCACTGTTTGAAGAATCTAACACACTGTTCAAGTTGCATTTTCAATTAGTTTGTTACTGTCCAGATGATGAAAGTGATAAAGTTTACAATTGTCCCTTTCTAACTTCTTTCTGCAGAACAGTTCATGTTGTCCAGTGTCTCTGGTTCAAATCTTCACACAGCAAGAATGTTACTCCGTGAGCGATCTCCTTGAACCTTTAAATAAAACAATATATCAGCCACCACCAGACATTATTGGGAAATCAACAAGAATGCTATGTGGAAAGACTGCCCCCTCCGCACGCTCCACCCCTCCCCCCAACCCACCCAAGGTCACTACATATTCCTAGGCTTGGCCCAATTAATGAACATTTTTCATATCACTAGCCTGTCATCAAGAGTTCACTCTGGGCAAGCTTTGATATATTTATTGTGTGCTTTATTAAATATCATGGAGGTGATTCTCACATTCTGCTGCTCTGCTTTCTTAGTGCTGTGGACTGGGAGACTCTAGAGGTGCCCGATTCGTGCCATTTGCGTTGAGGCCTCTGCATGTTTCCCAGTGCCAGATTTCCAGCACCTTCAGCTCTGTGCTTGAAATTGGCATGGAGCTGCATAGTGTGTGCAGCTTCTAATTTAAATGTACTTTAAGTAGCACTAGTGGGCCCAGGACTGAAATCTCCAGGCCTCCTAGCCTCTCCTCCTGCCAGGAGTGGTTCACTCTGGTGGGCTTTTCTGTAGCTCCTTGACCCTTCTGGAGTGAAAAGGGGGCAATCAAGGCCCCCCAGATGGTTGGCTGTCCGTGGGGAGGTGCCCCCTGGACATTGCCACTGATGCAGTGAAGCCTAGCCCCCCGGCACTGTCCTAGACACCAAGTACCAATGCCCAGGGGCAACTTGGCACAGACCACCAGGCATGGAGCAGTGCCAAGGGGGCAGGGCCTGGTGGAGTGGGGCCTGATGGGGATGGGCCTCTGGGGGCTGATCAGTAGGGCGGAAAGTCCTGCTGCCACTTTGCACTTTGGCCTAAGTGACAGAGGAGGGAGGGCAGAAATCAGGGCTGGCCATCGGGAGGGGGGAGGAGGTGGGTGTAGAAAGGGGACAGAGTGCTGGGGAGGTCAGGGCTACAGGGGGGTATTTGGGATTGGGGAATGTGGTTGGGGCTTCTGGTGGGGGAGGGGGGATCAGGAGGGTAGGTCAAAAGATTGAGGCTACAGGCTTGGGGGGTGGTGTTGGGAGGGGGAGGTTGAGGCTGACCCGGGCAATTTTGAGGAGGCTAATGATTGGCCATGGGGTGGCAATAAAAGGGGGGTCATGGCCCCAATAAAAGGGGGACAGCGATTGAGCTGGTCAGCAATTGGGGGTTGGCGGACAGGGGCACACCACAGATCAGCACATGTGCAGTGGTCCACTCAGCGCTATGCTGCTAGCCTCTCCAGCAGGAATAAGTCCTGCCCAAGCATTTTAATGTGAATCACTCTAATGCTTTCTGCAATGCACAGATTGTGGGAGTTCATTTTGAAACTCCAGCTGAAAAAAACCAGCGGGATTTGCTTTCGTTTTTACGCAAACTGGACACTTAGAACTTTTTGGGAGAATCGCCTCCTATATTTTCAAAATATTCCATTCTAGTTTGACTGAAATGTCTTTTAGCAATACCTCATTGTTCAATTACTTTAGTTCATTCCTTATTTATTTGAAATTTATCTAATTGGTTTATATTGGTAATTTAAAATGGGCTCATAGTGAATCATTTACCTATATTACATATTGAAGTCAGTGGAAAATGTAAGAGGGCGTGGTGTAAAATAGCTGATTAGCTATAAGGCACTTTGTCTTCGTTCTTTCTAATATTACTGCCAAATACTATTTGGGTATCCACTTCTGATTTTTTTTGTTACCATTGTGTCCTTATGTTTTTCCCTGAATTCAATATATATTCACTCAAATATTAATGTTAACAGTGGACTTTTGCCCATCCCTAATTTGCCTTTGAAAATGCCAGTTTCATTCTTTACAAATAAGCTACTTCTTAATTGTAAAGGATTAGCTATGAAGTAAATACAAGTTACTCTGGGCTATTGCAAGTTAATCAATTTTAGCTGTTAACTCCACTATGCTATACATAATTCTGGGTAAATTATCACGCAGAGGAAGATTCTGCTTCACTGACAGATTCATCTGTAAAGTACCCGTCAATATGTTGATTGATAGGAGATATTATATATTTTAGCCTGCGGGCATCAGCACCACAAAGGTCACACAGCATTATGTGTGTAGAACACAGGACTATGGTTGGAACTTTAATGCTGCATATATTTGGTGATTCTTACATGAAGTTCCACAAGCAGAAAGCCACAAATATAAAGGAAAACAAGGCAAGTCAGATACATTTGGATTGCAGCCCAATATGTTGCAAGTCTCCGATAATATAATTATCCTGTTTCAGTCACCATGTGGGCCATGTATGCCACACTAATTTAACTTAACATGCAAGAAATCTACAAATAATGAAGGACCTTGCTGAACCTGCCACTATGTCTTCCCACTTATGCATAGTTCTTACTTTAATGTAAAATTAATTACCAAACATTTGGAATGTTTAAGGGTTGATTGAATAGATAGAAATGATCAAATATATTTGAATAATATCCACATTCAGTCTTCCTTAGCTGCATGATTCACAGATGTTTGATCCTGCTGTGTGTCCATTTCTTCTCTATCTTGCGCTTGTTGTAAGTTCCTGCATTAAGTAATACACATAAGAAAATTTTTCTGATACCTGTGACTTCACTGTGATTGTCATCAGTGGCAATTATGTGATCTGGCACACTCATTTTCATTTTTCACCTTGTCATTTCTCTTTGTATTTGATGCCTAGTTCTAGATAGTGTTTCAGCCTCTCTTGATATGTAACCCCACTTCAATCTCCTGTGTTTAACCTCCCATGCATACTCCACATTCCGCCCATAATTGCCTTACCCACCTACTCTGTGCTGAAAATGGTATCACATTCGTATGCTGCCGACCTTAATCTGTCGATCTTGATTCATAAACCTTGTTTACCTGTTCTGCAATGTCACTTTATTACACACAAAATGCGCACTCCCCTCTGCTGGACTGGCTCTTTAGTGAATTATTTATATTATGTAAGTGTCCATTTAGCTTGGTAAACAGGTACTATCTGATTGGTTGTTTAATTTGCATTTTCTAGTGCACTGTAATACAGCTTAACTCTCAGAAACTACAAATTACATTGTGATGCACATTTCTGCTGTGATTCAGCCTTACATGAATGGTGAAGATCAGTGAGCATAGCTCCAAGTGCCACTTCTCACCAAATGCACCACTAACCTCATACACTGCCGATATACCATATTCCTGTCACTCACCAAGCAGTAATCTCGATGGAGAACAAATCACTCCTAATATTTTTAGGTTCACCTTATCTTCACACACTCAGCATTGCTGCAAGCCTCACACCCATATCACACAGCTTGCATCCTCTGTCAGATATTCAACCATGTCAGGCACTTTCATCCAAACATATTGCACACACTCACTGACACACTGCCCCCCCCCCCCCCCCCCCCACCCCCCTCCCCTCATGCAGGACAAGTAAATGCATAATCAGAGGCAATAGAAAGTAACCTGTAGGAAACCAAGGTATGGTTGCATATCCTTACCACAGAAAGGAGGCAGTGGTTACTATAATTAGAGAGGCTCCTGTTGAGAGTCTGACCAGCGATGGGGTTAAAACCATTGAGGTTGAGTACATTGGCCATACTAAATTCTCCCTCAGTGTACCTGAACAGGCACTGGAGGGTGATGACCAGGGGATTATGACACTAACGTCATTAATATAACCCCACTTGTGAAAAAAATAAACTTTAAACTTAAATCATCTACATCCGACAACATCCAAGATTATACCAAGCCCAAATTGATTTAAAATTTATGTCTGAAGAATAATCAAAGGGAACTTAACTGTCTGTTTTTTTACCTTTTTTATTGGATTTTAACTCCCCTTATTTCTGTGTGTGTATATATAATCACACAGGAATATGAGGGTCAAATGCTGTGTTAGAACATAGAACAGTGCAGCACAGTGCAGGCCCTTCAGCTCTCGATGTTGTGCCAAGCTATGTCCGAATCCAAGATCAAGTATCCCACTGCCTATCATTCTGGTGTACTCCATGTGCCTATCCAATAACCGCTTGAAAAAGTGTCTGACTCCACTATCACAGCAGACAGTGCTTTCCACACCCCAACCACTCTCCGAGTAAAGAATCTACCTCGGACATCCCTCCTATATCTCCTACCATGAACCTTATAGTTATGCCCCCTAGTAACAGCTATATCCACCCAAGGAAATAGTCTCTGCAAGTCCACTCTATCTATCCCCCTCATCATCTTATAAACCTCTACTAAGTCACCTCTCATCCTCCTCCACTCTAAAGAGAAAAGCCCCAGCTCCCTCAACCTTTCCTCATAAGACCTACCCTCCAAACCAGGCAGTATCCTGGTAAATCTCCTCTGCACTCTCTCCAATGCTTCCACATCCTTGTTATAGTGAGGTGACCAGAACTGCACACAACTTTCCAAAAGTGGTCTCACCAAGTACCTCTCACTATGTTGTTGACCAGATGGCCTGGGCCAATACCTCTCCTTCTTTTTCCTTCCACTGTTGTTGCCTGACCTGGTAAATAATTCTAGCCATTTCTCTTTTTACTTGGCTTTCTCGTTATTGTGTCTACTCATTCACCTTCTCTTGCTGTAAGCCAAAGGAAAGTGAATGGTGGCACAGTGGTTAGCACTGCTATATCACAGCACCAGGGATCCAGGTTCAATTCCCAGTTTGAGTCTGTTGTGGAATTTGCTTGTTCTCTTCATGTCTGCATAGGTTTCCTTTGGGTGCCCAGGTTTCCTCCCATATCCAAAGATATGTAGGTTAGGTGGACTGGCCATTCTAAATTTTGACCTTCGGGTAAGCATTCTCCAAGGTGGCCTTCACAACACATGACAACGCAGAGTCTCTGAACAGAGACTGATAGCCAAGTTCCGCACACATGAGGACGGTCTCAACAGGGATCTTGGGTTCATGTCACACTATCTGTAACCCCCGTGACTTGCCTGGGTATGCAAAACCTCACTTACTGTACTGTCTGGAGACAATACACATCTCTGTAACCTGTGATCAGTGCTCCTTCCACTCACATTGTCAGCCACTTCAGGTCTTGAACAGCAGGTTAGGTGTAAGGATTCGCATTGTAATCAGTAATCTTTAAACTGTCTGTGCTTTACATGCTCTGTCTGAGGCCAGAACTCTCCATTCACCTGACGAAGAGGGAAACCTCGAAAGCTTGTGAGTCTATTATCAAATAAATCGTTTGGACTAAAACCTGGTGTTGTCAGACTTTTTACTGTGTTTACGCCAGTCCAACGCCGGCATACCCACATCATTCTAAATTGCCCATTAGTGTCAGGAGGCTAGCTAGGATAAATACATGGGATTATGCAGATAGGGCCTGGGTGGGATTGCAGTTGGTGCAAACTTGATGGGCTGAATGGCCTCCTTCTGCACTGTAGGATTCTACAAAACCACATTCATTTCTGGGAGAAAGAGTTTTTTGTACAGAATCGTTGAAGTCAGGGCAAAGTTCTTCAACATGTGTTGCATTATTCCCTGTAAACTTTAAAGTTTTGAAGAACTTTAGAAATCATCAAGCACTTTTACAATTGCTTCATGAACCAGCAAGAATCAATCAGTAACCTGGCAGTAGTTGATGATACCTTGAGGCAACATTGCTGGGAGTGGGGTTAAACCTTTGTTGCTGTTGGATCCTGTTTTGTTGTTAAGAGACAATGTTAGCGGGACTGATGATATGAAAAATGGCACCGCTATCATTGAGTCAGTATTTTACACTAATTCCCTCAGCAAGGAAGTACCTGACTGGGCTCACAGCAGAAAGATTTGCATGCCACCAATGATATTTTACAGCCAGAGAACCAGGCACAAAGGAACCAAGGTTTGCAAACTTATTTTCTTTGACTGACTTTCTTAACTCTTTCCCTTATCAATCTAACAGCCATCATTCTCCACTATTGCTCCTTGTGCTTTTTTTCATATGAGGCATTAAACTGAGGCCTACTTAGATGGATACAAAAGATCTTCTGGACCTCTTCAAAGCAGAACAGGTGTTCTCCTAGTTCTTTAACTAACCTTCTTCCAGGAATCAACACTACACGAAAACTGATTAATGTGGTCTTCACCCTGTTTACTCATTTTTGAGGGCTTGGATGATGTAAACTAACTATGTAACTGTGTCTCTGTTTCAGTTAACTCTATTTGAAGTATTTTAGAGTAGTCCAAAGAGCATGTATATAAATCCATATCCTTTCTTCACTTCTGCCTTTGTTTTTTTTTCAAATATTCTCCTCTTGCTGATCCCTATGCTTAGCTTGGTTTCATTTTGAGTCTAAGCCTGCATCATTTATGAATAAAGCACAACAAATGCTGCAAATACACAGCAGGTTTTCTAGGATTTGAGATCAGAAAAGACTGGTCAACATTTTAAGTGGCAATCACTTATTGGAGCTATGCTGGAAACATTGGTCCTGTTCCTCAAATCCCCTGCCCTTCAGTTCCTTGATTCATAAACAATGCTTACAATAGTTGCCTTGTCTGAACTCCTCAACTCTGAAAAGTTTAAATTAATCCAGCACATAAAAGTTATCATTTCACTTTCCATTTAATTGTGCATTTCAGGCCCTGTTTACACGTGTTTCATAACAGATGGGGCAGTCTAAAAATCTAACTCAAGATAATTCTTAGGCTCGACAAAGATAAACTATTTCTTCTTGTGTGAGTATCCAGCATGAGGAAGCATAACCATAAAATTAAAGAAAAGCTGTTCAGAGGTGATGTCGGAAAGCATTCCTTCACACAAATGGTAGTTGAAGCTGGATTTGTCTTTCCAACGGGTTCTTAAGGTCCAGTCAAGCAGTATTTCAAATCACATTCCTAGACTTTTGCTTTCCATTTATTTTCCCTTTTTCTCTTCTATTCTGGTTCTGAGTGACTTGCTCTTTGAAGGTCTCACATTGCTCATTTTAGATTCTTTCTAAACTCAAGGAAATTAGCCCCCATCAAGTTAGATATTTTGACATTTGATATGTCCTAGTCCTTTTCTATAATTATTCTAAACTTAATGATATCGTGATCCTTATTTCTAAATGCTCTACCACTTAAACATGATCCACTTGACTGATTCATTCCCCAGAACTAGACTTAGCATTGCTTCCTTCCTCTTCTGTACTCATACGTCCCCTGGAACATCTTTTATTTCTTTAATTGTCCCATTATCATCTCTTTTTGTCTTGTACCCACATCCCTTTCACTATTCAATTATTCTGACCTTCCACTTTGTCACTGACCTTTTCTTTTTCCCTGTCCCCCATTTCCTTGCCTCTGTATTGGTTAAAGTCCGTTACATTTGTCACATTTTCCTGTGCTTTTAAAATTCATTGACCTGAAATGATAATTCTATTTTTCCCTCCACAAATGCTGCCTGATTTCTTGAACTTTATGAGAATTGTTTGCTTTTATTTCAGATTTTCAACACTGGCAGTATTTTGCTTTAGTTTTGCTAGATCCTTGGTAGGCAGCGGGAACTCAGGCAGATAGATAGATTTAAGATACAGAATAGCCATCTCCTAATGGAAAAAAACATATTTATTCCCCCATTCCTCTCTTACTATCATATTTGACTAAGAGCTGTTTCCAGATCATGAGAAAAGATATTCAATTTAAGAAAAGGTCAGTGACAAAGTGGAAGGTCAGAATAATGGAATAAATATTTTTAATATTTTTGTGATTTGTGGTAATAGTTTCTGAAGGAAGCTTGTTGGGGCAGCCTGTATGTGTGTGAATAAAATTTAATTAACCAGTGGGGTGTGCAGGGGGACTAGGCATCTGCAGAGTTGAGGGCAGCAAGGGGTCTGGATGTGAAAGGCAGCTACTTGAAGTAAATATGGTCAAATTGGATCTTCTATAGGCAAATAAAATATGGGTAGAAATTTGCATTAGGAGACAAATAATGTTTGTTGTGTTGAGTTGCTAAATTTCAAAGGGTTGCAGAGGGTTTACAACTCAAATGTAACCAATAAGTTATAAAATTTCATTTGACCTGAAGCTGATGGCAATAGGGAAAACATAAAACATTCTTATATTCTGGGAAAGGTGAGTTTCAAAGAAGGCTAAGGATAATGGAATAAAGATGAAAGAAAATAAAGACTACTTAATGAGAAATGTAAGTTATGTTGGGAGTAGTGGTCATGTATGATCTCCCGGAATGCTGCAGAATAAATGTAAGGAAACTAAATGAGGTTGCTTCTGCTAACCCAGAAAAATGTTTGGCTTTTCAGAAAGCAGGGGTTTGTTTTAAAGTTTCTTTTGAAGTTCCAGAACAGAGTGGAAGTGCGGAGTGAAATATCATGTGGTATGCCTTACTAAAATGACAGCAGTTTTTCCTTGGGGATATTGTTACTGGATTTTATGGAGTAATATCTATAAGGGTTATTGTCTTGAAGGGGCGTTTATTTGTGAGTCAAATCAAGTAGGAAATCATTTTAAGAGAATGTTGTGTGTTCAAGATTTTTTTCTCTTGTTAATATGTGTTTTTTGTTAATATTTAAAATCTCCAAAAGTGTCACTGGAATTTGTGGCTTTTGACTTTGGTACCCAAATTTTCTCATGGAAGCTTGCCAAGTTTCCCTTTGGAATTTGGTTTACATGGCATTTACCACCTGCCAAATCATAACAAGTGTAGTTCAGATTGTATCAGGTAGAAACATTGATAAGTATTGTTTGTGATTTCTTTGATTGATTCGTAGCTGTGTTCCACAATGTACTGTTAGTATGGAAAATATGCAAAGTTTGTTCTACTTTTATCCAATATAAAATGCATAAAACCAGTTTTTTAATATCAATTGAAATGATATAAAACACCAATCCAAGAAATATTTGGGCTTTCTCCTATTTCCTCTGTTACAGGAATCATTGCATTACCAGTCTGAACTCAGATGAAGGGTACATTGTTGTAGCTTTATTCACATACTATAGTGAAATTATTTGTTATTATTGTATTTAATCAGTTTGAGAGCCTGATGATTCTTGCCAAAAACAATGTGCATTTATATCAAAGGATGGGAGTAGTGCAGGAAAATGGTATTAAGGGTTGAAGATCAGCATGGTATAATTGAATGATGGTGCAGCCTCAAGGGGCTGAATGGCTTTCTCATGCTCTTATTTCTTCTTTTCCCATGTTCATTAAGCCTCTTAATGGAAGATCTGTTCTGTGCGTTGTGTACCAAAATTGCAAATCTGCCTATAAAGAATGGGTTGGCTACAAAAAAAAATTTCCACATGTGAGAGCAACTCAGCCCCTTTGAAGTAGAAAGATGAACACTACAATGAATAAAGGAGGAGAATGGAAGCAAGAAGACAGCAGAGGTTCAGTTAAAAAAAATGTGATTTCTGAATGGTGGAAAGGAGACAGGAAGGTGAAGTAATTTTCAGAAACATTTGCAAAAATCCAAATCAGGATTTGGTGGGACAGCGGATCCTGCACACTGGGTCCAGGAAGTTCCAGCCATTAGGGGAAATTCTCCCAGCTCACTGTGCAATTCTAGCAGCACAACAGGCCAGGAGGCATCAGTGGAAGGTGTTTAGCAATGTTCCGGCTGGATGACATGGCATCTCCAGGACTGGGATTTTTCATGTAATCAGCTCCATGCTGGAAATTGGCATGGAGCTGATTTAAATATTAAAATCTGTATTAGCATTTTATTAGTGGATCCAAGACTGAATTTCCCACTACCGTCTTCGCCCAACCCACAACCTCCCCTGCTAGGAGTGGTTCACTCCAGTGGGGTTTACAACAGCTTCCCATTAACAAGGAACTGGTGGTCAACCCAGGGCCATACATTAGTGCCAAAGGGGTGGAACATATTGGGGCAAGGCCAATGGAGGAGATTAATGGGAAGTCCCACTGTCATTCTGCAATCAGGATTGGTAGCAGAGGGAGGGAATGGATGATCAGGGCTGGCCATCCTACTTGGGAGGGGGAGGGGGGGGGTGGGGGAGATGGGTCAGGACTGTCAGGGGAGAGAGTCGGGACTGCCTGGTGTGGAGGGGGAATTGGGGATATTGGTGCGGGCCCGGGCATGAGATGGGAACATTAGTGCTCACCTGAACAGGTTTGGGAGGACAACAATCAGGGGTGGGGGGGTAGAAGGGGCAGCAAATTGGGATTGCCCTGCTGGCCAGCGACTGGGGGCTGACAGACAGGGGCAACTGTGCATGCGCCATTCTCAGCACTGACAGATTGGAGCATGTGCAATGCCCGCTCAGCGCTATGCTGCTGGCCTATCCAGCAGGTAAAGTCCCCACTCACAGATTTTCAATGTGAATCTCACTAGTACACGCTGTAGTGCACAGAGTGTTGGAGATCCATTATGAAAATCCCACTGAAGAAAACAGCAGGATTTATTTATTTTTATCCGGATTCAGCACTTGTTTTTTTTTGGAAATTTCCCTGTTGACTTTCGGTGGCACTGGAAAGATCTGGCCACAGGTGGGGCTGGAATATCCCAGCCAATGACTGAACAATAGATCTAAGCATAGAGGTGAAATATTGCTTCCAATATGAATTCTCACAACAGTTTTGCAAAATCAGGATTCCAAATCTCAGAAAATAGTTCAAATTTGCTGTTCTGCTTCAATGTTTCTTCCTCAAAATTGGGAGAATAGGGTTAGGGGAAGGAATACTGTTGGCGTAGAGATGGTATTGAACCGGAAGCCCACCCAAATAAACCAACGTGGGTCGTCCTTACACAATGGTGAGCTACCGATTGATTATGTGATAAAGGCATCCAAGGAGACTTTGAAGGATCCAATAGTAAAATAAGTTCAAGGAAGAGTCGCTTCAACTGCTACAGAAAAGGAACTAATCTTGATTGTGGGATGCTAGTCTTCAGCCAGCAGTTGCCATAGCTCCCCTGTAGTCTCCAAGTACAGACGCATTGATGGACTGAGAAATCTAAATAAGACCTTCGATGATGAGAAAGGATTGGAAATATATGCTTTATGTGTTGCCTCACGCTAATGTCCTTCATTATAACTTTTCTATATCCTTCTCCTCTCCTGTAGCACAGAGGGAGATTCCCAAAAGAAATTCATCTTCCCATTCGAAAATTTGTATTTATCAAAAGATACCAACATCATCATTACCTCCCCCTTACCTCCTTCATGTAGAAATCTTCTACATTCTCTCTCTCTCTCTCTCTCCAGGGCATGAAATGGGAAGTTTATTACAAAGGGTTGGACATATTAGTATTGGTCTCTCTGCTTCTTCATTGCCTCACAATCATAGCATGAACACTATGCCCGCTTATGTATGAAAGGAGTGCTTCCTACTTTGAAGATTGAGTCCCTGACATCAGTGTCCTTTCTGGGAACATTTATTCTTTCTGTGTAAAGAAATAGCATTCTCCGTTTATCCCAGGTCCTCATGTTCACTATTGTCAGCACCTTCAGCTATGATCATTTTTTTGATTTATTAACTAATCCTTCAAAGTTTTCTCTGTGTTGTGCTTGTGCAGGCAGAATTCTGTAACAGACTTAATGAGGTGACAGGAGTTGCAAGTCTATAATTGGCAGCCTTGTGACTTTGGTTGGTGAAAAGGGCGAAGTTGTGGAGAAGATTGCTTTTACACTACTGGCCCATGGAAGCTATTCCTTGCAAAGTTGCCTAAATCAGAGCTAAGCTGCCTTCATAAAGCCAGTGAAGCTCTAATTCAGATACACTAATCAGTGTTCAAATGTTTCATCATGCCTCAACAGCAATTCGACCTTTGGCTTAAACAAGGAAGCCACCATACCTTTCTTGCTGGATGAAGATGAGGTGAAGGTTTTCAGGAAGCAAGATTTTCATTGTTCAATTGAAACATTTATCAAAATACAGTAATTCCACCACAATATTACAAGAAAAGTGAAAATCATAAGCAATGAGACTATAATCTGAAGATGACTAATGAATATGACATGAAATCAACAGAAGAATGATTAGTATTGGATGATATATTGAGGAGGTCAGTACAATAAAGAAAAAAGTGAGAAAGAAGTCCAACGTAGCGTAGTTCTTTCCATTAATAAAAGAAGAGGATAAGTCATCAACTACAATATAGATAAGAGCTTTGAGAGAAAATTAGATCATCATAAGTGTCGTTTTGGTGATTCAGAGTTGCATGTTGCCAGACTGTTACAGAGAATAACATGAAGGCAGCAAATTAGCTCATTCATGTTTCTTTTTAAATTTTTTTATTTGGATCAAATAGATTCAGCAATAATCAGAAAGATGAAAAAAAAAGCAACAGAAACAACTTGCATTATGATCACAAAAATGCCTCTTGGATTTAATAGGGGTTTAAGGAGAGACTGTGAATAGGTTTGTCTGTTTACAGCACTGAAAAAAACAAAACACAATCTGCCTTCTTGTTAAGGCTTCGCATAAAGTTTTTTTACCAGTTTGTTGTGAATTTTGCTCAATATTTCAGATGTGTCAGGGACTGGAATTGAACAACACAGTAATGCAAAATGACCTTTTAACAAATTTACTGCCCACTCCCAACAGGAACAGCTCTCTGATACCACAAAAATAATTTGAAATTTAACCTTTGGTAGTGTGCACAGCGTATGTTTTGTCCACTATACATCAAAAATGCTCAGAGTTAAGCAATCTCCCAACCAAAACTAAACTCTGCAGTCGAGTCACATCCAGTCACGGTGACAATTGTACAACGAGTAGGAGGAGGAGGCCTCATTAACTTCCCCATCCTCAATGAGGGAGCTCAGCACATCAGTGCAAAATACAAGACTGAAGAATAGATGATTAAAATCAACCTCCTCCCGATGTCTAACCGTAACCAATGCCGGTCTTCAGCTAATTAACTTCACTTTATCTGATATCAAAAAATGGTTAATCCATTCGATACAGCAGGACTACTAGCCTGGCAACATCACAGCTGTAGTGCCGGAGACTTGTGCCCCAGAACTAGCTATGCCTCAGGCTAAGGTTTTCTTAGTACAGTGAAAATGCAGGAATATATTCAACTTAGTGGAAAAATTTCTGGGAAGGCCTATCGAACAAAAGGAGGTCAAACCAATCTTTTTTCAAATATCAGCAAACTGATGGAAGGTTAGAATCCATAGAATCCCTACAGTGCAGAAGGATACCATTTGGCCCATCAAGCCTGCACCGACAACAATCCGACCCAAGCCCCATCCCAGTAACCCCATGTATTTACCCTGCTAGTCCCTTGAAACTAAGGGGCAATTTATCATGGCTAATCAACCTAACTGGCACATCATTGGACTCTGGGAAGAAACTGGAGCACCCAGAGGAAATCCACACAGATATGAGGAGATCAAGCAAATTCCACACAGATAAGCACCCAGAGCTGGATTTGAACCTGAGTCCCTGGCACTGTGATGCAACAGAGCTAACCACTGCGCAACCATGCAGTCCTCAAGGTGCCATTGACAGTGCTATCAAGTAGCACCTACTCACCAATAACCTGCTCACTGGTGGTCATCTTAGGACTGTTTGACATGAAGGACTGGAATTTATGAGAATGTAGTTGCCCCACCCACCAGCTCAAAAGACAGGAAGTCATGGCTGAATTTTACAGTTGTCAGGCAGCCAACTACCTGAGGTTGTAGTTTCTGACCCCATGTGGGAAGCCGTCCCACCTCCAAGAGCTGTAAGTGCTCTTCATTACCAACAGCACCATCGGGAGTGGTGGCCACTACTGGGGCTTCAGTCAGACCTCAATGAGGAGTCATAGAGGAGGTCAGACTCAAAGCTAACTGGGTCAGTCTCACCAGAGCTAGCCAGGAAGGCCATAGCAAGTAGAAGCTGATATAATTGAGAGGCTAGGGTCCTTTTTTTCTAAGTAGGCCATCATATGGCCACTGTGTGACCAAATGGAAGGAATCCTTTGTGCCAGCATCCAGTGCACACCTAAAATAGCACCACTGGTAAATATTAGTGGAGGCGGTAGGCGACAGGCCTGGTATTCCCCAGCTTTCTGCACTAACCTCACCTTGGTCTGCCAGTCTGTTCCCAGGCAGTGAGAAGATAAAACTCCAGCCTGAGTGTCAGGGCAATAGTGGTCCAAATGTGAGCAAAATAAAAATGAATTCCATAAGTGAGGTGACAATGACTGCCCTTGAATCAAGGAAGCATTTGGCTGAGGGTGGCATCAATGAGCCCTGGTAAGATTAAAATCAATGGGGCAATGCGAATCAACAGAAAATGTTGCACTGGCTGTGTTCATATGTAACACAAAGGAAGATGACTATGGTTGCACATCAATAATCTCAGTCCCAGGATATTGTTGTAGGAGTTCCTCAGGGCAGTGTTCCTGGCCCAATCATCTTCAGTTGTTTTATCAATGACTTTCCCTTCACTGTAAGGTCAGAGTGGGAATACTTGCTGAAGATTGCATCCTGTTCAATTCTGTTCAGAAATACCTTTAATGAAGCAGTCCATGCCAAAATGATTTGGCCAACATTCAGGCTTGGACTGGTAAGTGGCAATTAATATTTGTGTGGCACCAGTACAAGACAAAGACAATCTCCAAAGAGAGAACATCTAACCATCTCCCTCTTGATATTCTCAGGGATTACCATTACAATATCTGTGCCCTGTGTATGATTCAAAAAATTACAAATATGCATTCATGTGCCCTCAATTTGAATCTTAAAAGACTCTTACACCAGAAACAGGTTGGCATTCTGATCACACAGTTGAAGGCCCTTTGAGGATGGCCAGCAGGAATACTGGTTTAGATGGGGCATTTGTTAGAACATTTGTTACTGATTTAAGCTAGGCGATCAAAGTTAAATTTTACAACAAGGGTCCTCGTTCAAATTCCTTTTCAGCTGCGAATAAACAGAGATGTGACATAGAGTAATTGGAATGGCACCAATGGCATCTCAATCATTGACATCCTTTTGGCAAGTCTGAAAGATTAGAGGATTCAAACAGAAGTGGCATAATAAAATGAAGAGAAAGTGAGCCAGAATATAGAGAGAGTTTTTCAGGTTAGTGTCAGAATGGCTATGAGAAGTTCCTCTGCCTGATGTCTGCTAATTGGAAGTGTTGTTACATGAGGCACTTGTGACCATCTCATTGGGCAGCACTGCAGCAATCCTGTGAAAAGGTGCGCCAAATTCTAGATTGCAGCTGGCCAATATTGTCACAGGATGTACCAGTCCTGTGCTGCAATGGTAGCTTGCAGCAGATGGCCCAGCTCTGCAACTAGTTCTCTGATGACCCAGACTCTATGAAGCAGGTTTCTCCATAATTGTGTGCCACAGTCTACAGATATATTTAGCAGTGTGTTGGCAAGTGCAGCTGATCAGACTTTGTTGTTCCAGCATGCTTTCTATCCTGGAGAAAGCGTGACTTTAGAATGATGTTACTTCCAAGAAAGCATCCAACATTCTGGATGCCAGACGTTCTGACTAAAGTCAGCCCCATTTTCTCTAAAGTCAATTGATCAATGTTGATACGAATTTAATTTTTGCCTATAAGCACGTTTTGCTTCAGAATGAGATATGCAATGACCAAGAAATGATGGAATCCTATCTGATTGTATTTATTTGTCTACCTCTATGTGTTGCAAGTAATTTTACTTGCACTGCAAATAACAAATGGCACAGCTATTTTAACATGTTAGAAGTGTCACTGAACTAAGAGAGTGCACTAAGAATAGAAAACCTACTTCTATGGCAGCCTATGGCAGTATTTATTTCTTGGACCATCAATGTATTATTTGGTTCTGAACAATTCATCAAGAATTAATTTCATTTTAGGAAGTTAGTCCATTATCTTTGCTTCAATACTCTTATAATTATTTAATTCTTGTTAAGCTTTTAATGCACTTTTGTCTGATTGCTGACTTTGCTTCATTCTGAAAAGTCAATTCTGTTTTTACCCAATGCCCAGTTAGTGGCAAAAAGCCACTGATGGCTTAACTATAATTGCAGCTCAATCAATCTCTTAGTTTGATGATTTTAGAGTTCAGATGTGCTAACAAGATTTCTGCCCTTCTTACAGACTTACCACAAACTGTCAAAAAACCCTTTAACAAATATTTCAATCTACCATAAGTATTCCAACCTGGAAAGCTGGATCAACTCTTTGGACTGTCAGGTTGTGAAATTGTCTCTGACAGTTTTACAGTGGTATTTGTCCAGTTATTGCTTAGCCAATTATGTGTCTTTTTATCTTTGTTAATTGGTGCTGAATTCAGCCATCTGCTCAACACTCCTTACCTAACATCACAAAAAACAGAAACTGAGCTTTGCGGACTTATAAGTTGTTAACATTATTACCAGAGGTAACCAGGGAAAGACACCATAAGCTAAATCACTCCGAAAGCCATATTTGACTGAACAACAAGTAGAATTCAACATAGAAATACATAGAAGTAACAAAACAGGAGATTCAACTGCGCCAGCCCATATCATATGTAAGTAAATGGGAGAGATATTCCTTAGCTTCTTTGCGAATAAATGCTTACAAATTCGAAATTGGGGAAGATCCTGAAGAAGATTGTTCAGAAGGTAAACACAATGTGGGTGAAATTCTATATTGGCTAGGATGCAAAGTGAACAATTGCAGACCAGCCAACCATCACTTCCACATGCAGTTTTCTTTTTCACTGATTTTAATGGAGAAGAAATCTGAGTGGATTTACAATGGGTGGCTGATCTATTTCATTCTGACACAGTGCCAAGTCAAATTTCATGTTCAATCCCCAGAAATAAGAAGAGCAAATAAATGGTGAGGTGACCACAAAATTGTGCTCTGTAGTGCCAACATTTTCGGTGCTATGGGAGACATTTCCTGAACTACTCCTGATCACTTATGGGACAATACTTGATGATCATGTATGGGACAGCGCTTGCTTTGTATCACATGTTGTGGTACCAAGGGCAATAGCATAGTCATCCTGAACACTTCTTGAAATTGTCGACTGGTTAGATGATGATGTCAGTCAGTGTATAACATTGAATTAGCACCCAGACTACCATTTTGGACTTGCCACTCCTGTTAATGCTCTCTCACAAACTGGCACAACTACACATATATTAGCATAATAAGAATGGTGCTAGGCCTTGGGAAGACATTGTGAATTGTTTGCTTTTTGAAAGGCCTTTGAACAAATACCTTGCCCGGAGTCACTGGGGCTAGAGTTCCAGTTCCCTTTGGACTGCAGCAATGCATGGAAATAGGAGCAGAGGCAATGCGTGGAAAAGAAGCTGCTTGCAGAAAGAGGAGGGGGGAAAGGCTTTCAGCTGAAGGTCTTACCTATCCAGGTTATTTGGAGACCACTTCTCCTACCTTCACTTTAGCAAGGAGCAGAGCAGTGATTTTGCAACTGTTTGCAACCGAGAAGGTAGTCATAAAACTGGGCCTGAACTGAACCTGCAGCCTCAGAGCAGAGTGGGAAAATCACTATTAGTGACCATCAAGTTTACCATGATCCTCAATTTTGACAGCAATGGATCCCTGCAGGTTTGAACCATTGAAATTGCCAACATATCATAGTTTAGTGTTGATCGCTGCATCGCAGAGATCAAAGATGTTCTGTATACAGGGAGAAGGGACTTCATAGTCGGCTCTTAGAGGGAAGCAGGAAGAGTCAGGATGACTGGCTTCCCAATACTGCAGCAGTGACTAGCTGCATGCATGTGACTTTGCAGATGCCACAGCTCAATGGGGTGTATTACAGCTACAAAAGCACCACTCCCTTTATGCATCGTTGTGATACACCCAAGCCCAGACCATCATGTTCCTAGCAGCAGTTGTGATGCCGTCATTCTGCAGTAATCTACAGTTCCAGCTATCTTTGAGCCACCAAGTCAATCCAGAGGGTGATTGCTAGGTGTCAAGAGCTTTCTACTCTAAATGCAGCTAATAATTCCCCTTGGCTACCTGTCCACACATAGAAACCAGCCATACAATGGAAGCCAAGCTACTCTGAAGAGCATCCTAAAGCAACATAGGGCAACACGGTGGCACAGTGGCTAGCTCTGCTACCTTACAGTACCAAGGAACTGGGTTCAATTCCGGCGTCAGGTCACTGTTCGTGTAGAGTTTGCACATTCTCTCCATTTCTGCATGGGTTTCCTCTGGCTGCTATAGTTTCCTCCCATATCATAGAAAAAAAATCATAGAAACCCTACAGTACAGAAAGAGGCCATTCAGCCCATGGAGTCTGCACTGACCACAATCCCACCCAGGCCCTACCCCCATATCCATACATATTTTTTAACCCACTAATCCTCTAACCTATGCATCTATGGTCAATTTAGCATGGCCAATCAACCTAACCCGCACATCTTTGGACTGTGGGAGGAAACCAGAGTACCCAGAGGAAACCCACGCAGACACGAGGAGAATGTGCAAATTCCACACAGGCAGTGACCCAAGCTGGGAATCGAACCCAGGTCCCTGGAGTTGTGAAGCAGCAGTGCAAAGACATGCAAATTAAGTTAACTGGCCATGCAAAATTGTCCCTTACTGTCAGAGAGGTTAGCAGGGTAAATACAAGGGGTTATGGGGATATATTTGGCCTGGATGGGATTGTTCTCAGTACATGTTCAATGGGCCAAATTGCTTCCTTCTGCACTTTAGTGATTACGTGAACACGTTGGCGCAGTCCCATTGCTTGGAACCTGCTCAGGGAAGAACCTTCCAGGTTCCAAGGGCGGAGTGGCCTACTGCTGCTCCTAATTTGTATATTTGTTTGTATGTTTGTACTTATGAAAAGACGTCTCACGGCTCATGGTGGTTTACTGCATTGTCCACAATCTGACAAATGTGAATGCAACCATTTCCATCAACACCATTCAATTGAATGAAAATCTTAAGAGGGTGGTGCATTCATTAAGCTAAAGAATTAATTCTGATAGAGCTGAATTTTGTTTTTATAAGAGAGAGTATTGGAGGTTATGTATAGAAACAGTGCTACTGTGGCTCATTGGTGCAAACCTAATGTATGCTGTCTCCATATGTAGAGAGGCAGAGAGAGAGAGAAAGAGAAAGAGCAGGAATAATCAGACAATATTGATCTAAAATTGAAATTCCCCACATGCTTCCATTGTGCCACAAGCCTATTCCAAGCAGTAAATCTGAAGTTTATTTCTGCTGATGCGCTACAAGGGTTTTGACACATATTCCCAAACTTTCAAGTACAGGTTCTAAATTTTGTATGCAAAAGCTACACAAAGAAAACTGATTTCCATTTTCCATATAAAAATCAGATAGCTCCACAAAGACATTCCACATTCTTCCTACAGATATTTAATTACCTTTTCTTTCTGACTACAGAAGCCAATCCCTTTTTCATTCTTCCTGCAAACCTTTGAAATTATAGGTTCAGTCAAGTCTGGTTAAACAAAATTCATTTATACAATTGGAAGGAAGAATGTTAGCTTGAGCCTCGTGGCAAATCTTAGTTAGAATGCCCTTGCAGCATTGCCTGTAGTCTGGTCATTATATTATAAAAAAGATAATGGTCTAACCTTCAGAAATATTTATGAGGACAATGAGAAGAGATACCATTTATGCCACTTTAAGAGACAGTCGGTTAGGATTATATTCACTGGAGTTTAGAAAAGTCAGAGGGGATCTCATTGAAACTCATAAAATTCTAACAGGGTCAGACAGGTAGATCTAGAAAGAATGTTCTCAATGGTGGGGGCGTCCAGAACTTGGGGTCATTATTTGAGGATAAGGGGTAAACCTTTCAGAACTGAGGTGAGGAGAAATTTCTTCACTCTGGAATTCACTAACACTGAATGTAGTTGAAGACAAAACGTTTCTAATTTCAAGAAGAAATTAGATATAGCTCTAGGGGCTAAAGGGATCAATGATATTGGCAGAAGTGGGGTTCAGGATATTGAATTCGATGATCAACCAGGATCAAGATGAATGGCAAACCAGGCTCAAAGGGCCGAATGGCTACTCCTACTCCTAGTTTCTATGTTTTTATGCTTTTAGGGGAGTGGTGGTGCATTGGTGTTGTCACTGGACTAGTAATCCGGAGGTCTAAGGTAATGCTCTGGAACCCAGTTTTAATTCAATAAAAATCTGAAATCATGAAATAATTGTTGTAGAAACCCATTTAGTTCACTAATCTGCCATCCTAATATTAATGTGACTCCAGGTCCACAGCAATGTGGTGACTCTCAAATGCCCTCTGAAATGGCAACAGTCAAGGGCAATTAGAGGTGGGCAACAAATGCTGACCCAGCATTCGGAAGACATACATCTAGACAATGAAGGGAAAAGATCCTGGCAAAGAACACAAACTGTTAAACCACATGTGGACAGAGAATTAAGTTGGTCTTGACCACTCTACCAGAGCTATAATTTTATGCCTTGACTGGAGTACGGTGAGAGAAATCTGCTACTGCAAATATAAAACAAAAGCAAAATTACTCCTCTTAAATGACTGGGACTTTTTTGCAGTGGACAGAAAGATTTAAAGACCTTGCACTGTTTCAATGGGGGAAGTATGTGTGACAAGTACTCTTGAAATCATAGAATATAAATGCATGCTACATTTAGAATCGCACACTTTTCCTGAGTGTGTGCTTATCTGTGTGAGTGTAGGTGCAGTTGAGTATTATCGCGTATTGAATAATAAATATTTACTGAAAGAGACGTCTTTCAAAGATTACAAAAAATTGTCACCTGTTCGTGACAATAGAAGCAACAAATTTTTCATACAAGCTGGGTGGGATTTTCCAGCCATGCTCACCTTAAAACCAGAAAATCCCGCACAAGGTCAATGGGCCTTTGCATGGTCCCCCATCTCCTCCCCCACCCCTCCCCCTACCATCCCCGACTACTACATTTCCCATGGCAAGCACAAAGAACAAAGAAAATGACAGCACAGGAACAGGCCCTTCAGCCCTCCAAGCCTGCACCGACCATGCTGCCCGACTTAACTAAAATTCCCTACCCTTCCAGGGACCATATCCCTCTATTCCCATCCTATTCATGTATTTGTCAAGATGCCTCTTAAAGTCACTAACGTATCTGCTTCCACTACCTCCCAGGCAACGAGTTCCAGGCACCCACTACTCCCTGTGTAAAAAATCCGCCTCACACATCTCCTTTGAACCTGTGCCCCCAAGTAATTGACTTTTCCACCCTGGGAAAAAGCTTCTGACTATCCACTCTGTCCATGCCTCTCATAATCCTGTAGACGTCTATCAGGTCACCCCTCAACCTCTGTCGTTCCAATGAAAACAAACCAAGTTTCTCCAACCTCTCCTCAAAGTTAATGCCCTCCATACCAGGCAACATCCTGGTAAATCTTTTCTGTATCCTGTCCAAAGCCTCCACATCCTTCTGATAGTGTGGCAACCAGAATTGAACACTATATTCCAAGTGCAGCCTAACTAAGGTTCTATAAATCTGCAACATGACTTCCCCATTTTTAAACTCAATACCCTGCCCAATGAAGGCAAGAATGCCATTTGCCTTCTTGACTACCTTCTTCATCTGCATTGCCACTTTCAGTGACCTGTGTACCTGTACACACAGATCCCTTTGCCTATCAATACTCTTAAAGGTTCTGCCATTTACTATATATTTCCTATCTGTATTAGACCTTCCAAAATGCATTACCTCACTTTTGTCTGGAATAAACTCCACCTGCCATTTCTCCACTCAAGTCTCCAACCGATCTATATCCTGCTATATCCTTCGATGGTCCTCATCGCTATCCACAAATCCATCAACCTTTGTGTCATCCACAAATTTACTAATCAAACCAGTTACATTTTTCTCCAAATCATTTATATATATTACGAATAGCAAATGTCCCAGCACTGATCCCTGAGGAACTCCACTTGTCACAGCCCTCTATTCAGAAATGCACCCTTCCACTATCAACCTTTGTCTTCTTTGACCAAGCCAGTTTTGTATCCACCTTGCCAGCTCATTTCTGATCCCATGTGACTTCACCTTCTGCACCAGTCTGCTGAGGGACTTTGTCAAGGTCTTACTGAAATCCATGTAGAAACATCCACTGCCCTACCCTCATCAATTATCTTTATCGCTTCCTCGAAAAACTCGATTAAGTTCCTGAGACATGACCTCCCCTTCACAAAACCGTGTTGCCTCCTACTAAAACATCTACTTATTTCCAAGTGTGAATAAAGCCTGTCTCGAAGAATCCTCTCCAATAATTTCCCTACCACTGATGTAAGGCTCACCGGCCTGTAATTACCTGGATTATCCTTGCTACCCTTCTTAAGTAAACATTGACTATTCTCCAATCCTCTGGGATGTCCCCTGTAGTCAGTGAGGATACAAAGATTTCTCTCCAGGCCCCATCAATTTCCTCCCCTGCCTCTCTCAGTAGTCTGGGGAATATCCCATTAGGCTCTGGGGACTTGTCTACCTTAATGTTTCTCAACCCCAATAGATCCTCCTTTTTGATCTCAACATAACTCAAACTATCTACACATCCTTTCCCTGACTCATCACAATGGGGCAATTCCACCCATTGCCTTTCATCAATGAACAGGTGAAAAAGAAAGAGAGCCCTGCTGTAATAACTTCAAAGGCGACTCATCGTGGCTTCAAGTATAACTGAATTATAGCCATTGATTCAAATTTGATTGAGTTTTTTGAAGGGGTGACCAAGAGGGTAGGTGTGGGTAGTGCAGTTGAACTTGTCTACATGGACTTTAGCAAAGCCTTTGACACATGGTGGGTTATTGCACAAGGCTAAATCTCATGGGATCCAGGGTGATATAGTTAAATGGATACAAAATTGGCTTGATGACAGAAGCCAGAGGGTGATTGTAGAGAGTTGTTTTTCAAACTGGAGGCCTGTGACCAGCGGTGTGCCTCAGGGATCAGTGCTGAGCCCACTGTTATTTGTCATTTATATTAATGATTTGGATGAGAACATCAGAGGTATGCTTAGTAAATTTGCAGATACACCAAGATCGGTGGCAGAGTGGACAGTGAAGAAAGTTATCTCCAACTGTAACAGGATCTTGATCAATTGGGCCAGTGGGCTGATGAATGGCAGTTGGAGTTTAATTTAGATAAATGCGAGGTGATGTGTTTTGGTAGATTGAACCAGGGCAGGACTTCCTCAGTTAATGGTAGGGCGTTGGGGAGAGTTACAGAACAATGAGATCGAGGGGTATATGTTCATAGCTCCTTGGAAGTGGAGTCATAGGTGGGCAGAGTGATGAAGAAGGCATTTAGCATGCTTGGCTTCATTGGTCAGAACATTGATTACAGGATTTGGGATGTCTTGTTGGAGTTGTTCAAGACATGGGTAAGACCACACTTGGAATACTGTATACAGTTCTGGTCACCGTATTATAGAAAGGATATTATTAAACTAGAAAGAGATCAGAAAAGATTTACTAGGATTCTACCCAGAATTGGTGGTTTGAGTTATAAGGAGAGGCTGGATAGACTGGGAGTTTTTCCTCTGGAGCATAGAAGGCTGAGGGGTAATCTTAAAGAGGTCTGTAAAATAATGAGGGGCACAGATCAGCTAGATAGTCAATATCTTTTCCCAAAGGTAGGGGAGTCTAAAACTAGAGGGCATGGGTTTAAGGTGAGAGGGGAGAGATACAAAAGAGTCCAAAGGGGCAATTTTTTTTCATACAGAGGGTGGTGAATGTCTGGAACAAGTTGCCAGAGGTAGCATTAGAGGTGGAAACAATTTTGTCTTTTAAAAAGCATTTAGACAGTTGCATGGATAAGATGGGTATAAAGGGATAAGGGCCAAATGGGGGCAATTGGGACTAGCTTAGGGGTTTAAAAAAGGGTGGCATGGACAAATTGAGCCGAAGGGCCTGTTCTCATGCTGTAAACCTCTATGAATCTTTGACTCTATGATATTTATATCTGTACAATTCAAGATATAAAAAAATTGCAATACATGTTTACTCTCCTCTCCTCCTTATCTCCAATTCTGGTTCCTCCCCGACACAAACTGCATACTCTTGCTCACAATTAGCTCGACTTTCCATACTTTCTCTCCATAGGGTTCAGCCTCATCATGTGGTTCTCAAAGGGCCATATTACCAAACTGCCTATTGGCTCTCCCCATCTGTAACACTCTTCCTAAAGAAGAGTTTACATTTTAGTGATCAGTGTGCGTGGATCCCCAAATCTCTTTGGACCTCCACTATTTCTAGCTTTTCATCATTTAAAAAAATCCTCAAACCTATCCATTTTTGGTACAAAAATGAATGATCTCATAACTGTCACTGAAATCAATTTTGCCCAGTGCCTATTCTATCTTTGTAATTTCATGCTCCTTTGACATGATTTCTTATACCACCAAGCTTTATTTGGACTTAAAACTTTATAGTTCAACAATATGTGTCTAGATCATTAATAAAAATGGTGAGGACACCATTAGTCTCATCCTTCCAACAAAAGCACCCGCTAATTTTTAATACTGTTAGTATTCTGTGCATTAATATCATGACCTGGTCAACAATTGGCCTTTATTTCCATGAATTTTATTTTTGAAAATGGATTCTATTTTCCGCTGAAAACCTCTTATATGGAACTTTATTAGGTGCCTTCAGTAAGTCCACATAAATGCCATCTGTTGCTTCCTCAATAACTTCAATTAATTTGACACGTCCCATTCTTTATAAATCCATATTGGCTAATTAGTTCAAATTTCTATAAGTGCACAGTTACTTTGTCCTTAATTATATATTCTAATAACTTTCCCACAGCAGATGTTAGAAATTGGATGTAATAATGAGGACCATAAATTACAGTACTTAACAAAAGATGAGACTAATTTATGTCTATTCATCTTTACAAAAGACCTCCATTTTAAAGGTTATACTTAAATAACACCACCTTATGAATAAAATAAGGGGGTGCAATTTTGAACCCGTCTGCAGGAATGGAAGTGCCATGCTCATAATCCGGAGAGTGCGACTCGTGCCAGCGGGTTTTTGAATTCCGATCTTTCTGGCCCCTTGTCGGTGGAATGGCGTGAAACACACCATGGGACTTCAGGAAACTCATGAGCATGGCACTAGCGAGCACTCGTTTTGAGACATCCCCCCTCACCGGCAGGCAACGGTGTGACGTCACACTACTTCCATTTACAGAGTGACACACCTACAGCCCCTGACGCTGATGAGGACAGCAGTCAAACATCCATGCTACCCAAAAGCCATATAGAGGATTGGCTGTCAAATAGGAGGCAGAGAGTGGGGGTCAATGGGTGCTATTCGGATTGGCGGTTGGTGACTAGTGGAGTGCCCCAGGGGTCGGTGCTGGGGCCTCAGCTTTTTACCATTTATATAGATGATCTGGAGGAGGGAACCGAGTGTATGGTGTCGAAATTTGCTGACGACACCAAGATTGGTGGAACGGCAAATTGTGCGGAGGGTGTGGAGAGTCTGCAGAAGGATCTAGATAGGCTGGGCGAATGGGCCAGGAACTGGCAAATGGAATTTAATGTTGGCAAATGTGAGGTTGTCCACTTTGGTAGGAATAATGGTAGGAAGGACTATTACTTACATGGCGAAAAACTGCAGCATGCGACGGCGCAGAGGGACCTCGGGGTCCTTGTGCATGAGTCGCAAAAACCCAGCCTACAGGTGCAGCAGGTGGTCAGGAAGGCGAATGGGATGCTGGCCTTCATAGCGAGGGGGATTGAATATAAGAACATAAGAACATAAGAAATAGGAGCAGGAGTAGGCCATCTAGCCCTTCGAGCCTGCCCCACCATTCAATAAGATCATGGCTGATCTGTCGTGGCTCAGTTCCACATTCCCGCCCTCTCCCCATAACCCTTAATCCCCTCTCTTATCAAAAACCCATCAACCCGCGTCTTAAGAATATTTAGCGAGGCAGCCTCCACCACTTCAACGGGCAGAGAATTCCAGAGATTCACCACCCTTTGAGTGAAAAAGTTCCTCCTCAACTCCGTTCTAAACCGTCCCCCCTTTATCTTGAGGCTGTGCCCCCTAGTCCTACTATCCTTTCTGAGCGGGAAGAGTCTCTCCACCTCTATCCTATCCATCCCATTCATCATCTTATATGTCTCAATGAGATCTCCCCTCATTCTTCTAAACTCTAACGAGTACAAGCCTAATTTATTCAGCCTCTCCTCATAGCTCAATCTTGCTGCAGCTGTTTCGGGCACTGGTGAGGCTGCAGCTGGAGTACCGTGTGTAGTTTTGGTTGCCGCACTTACGCAAGGATATTTTGGCCTTGGAGGGAGTGCAGAGGAGGTTTACTAGGCTGATACCGGAGTTGAGGGGGTTGAACTATGAGGAGAGGCTGAATAAACTAGGCTTGTACTCATCAGAGTTTAGAAGAATGAGGGGAGATCTCATTGAGACATATAAGATGATGAATGGGATGGATAGGATAGAGGTGGAGAGGCTCTTCCCGCTCAGAAAGGACAGTAGGACTAGAGGGCACAGCCTCAAGATAAAGGGGGGGCGGTTTAGAACGGAGTTGAGGAGGAACTTCTTCACTCAAAGGGTGGTGAATCTCTGGAATTCTCTGCCCGTTGAAGTGGTGGAGGCTGCCTCGCTAAATATTTTTAAGACGCGGGTTGATGGGTTTTTGATAAGAGAGGGGATTAAGGGTTATGGGGAGAGGGCGGGAATGTGGAACTGAGACACAACAAATCAGCCATGATCTTACTGAATGGCGGGGCAGGCTCGAGGGGCTAGATGGCCTACTCCTGCTCCTATTTCTTATGTTCTTATGTTCTTACAACAGCTCCGACAACAACCACATCCAGGTCCTTTTCCCTGCAACGCCATGAATTTACCCTGCTAGTCATAAATGTGAACCTGGCAGCTTCACCTCCAAGAGGGATTTCAGAGGTGAGTGCTCAGGCAGCCAGCACTCTGCATTGTACGCACGGCTCAGGGGGTACCAGAGAAGACTCAGAGGACACAGATGAGTTCAACTCTGGGCTAGGGTTGGAGGTCCAGAGTCACCATTTTGGGGAGAAGTGCTCAGAGGGGTCACTGTAGGGCTTACCTTCTCTTCATGTCAAGGTGGCCCTTGCTTCAAAGGAGTTGTGAAGACTGCTATACAGGCAGCGCTTCCTGTGTCCTCCTTCCTAGATTCCTGTCCTTATCACAGCTGAGGGAGTGCCCTTCCTTAGTGACGGCTGGTAAGAGGGACATAGCTCTGTCATTCCCACACTCCACAGGGATGAGGTGCCAGGCGAGCTCAGTGGTTCCCCCAAGCTTGGTGGCATGGACAGACAGGGTGGAGGCTCTGTGGGTGAACAGAGTGAAACTTATTGCCAAATATTCTAATCAAAATAGTGGCCTATTTAGTGCTTATATTCACCCATTCTCACTAAGTGCACCCAGTTTCTTGATCTTTCTTGCCCTCCCTCTATGTCTAGGCGTATCCTGATGAACTACAGCTGAGATGGAGGCAACCTGCAGACTTCTATGCCCTTTTGCCTCAGATGACCTTCACTGCCGACCCATGAGAGGTTGGGATATTGAGGGTCCAGACCTGCTTTCAGGTAGCATGGATGTTTGACTGCTGTCCTCATCAGTGTCAGGGGCTGTAGGTGTGTCACTCACAGGGAATTGGGTGTCAGATGGACTGAAGATACCCAGGGTCCACTAGCTGGAGGGTCCAAGATTGAACTGCCGATCCCTTTGGGTTCCAGGGATCCCCTGTTCTCCTCCATAGAATGGAAGGGCAGCTGGAGTGAAATCTGGAAACCCCACCATCCTTTGGCGCAAATACTTACTGATTCACACCAGTGCCTGCATTGCGGTGCTGACATCTCCTGTCATGGAGATGAAGCCTGTCTACTTAATGATCTCACTACGGTGTCAGTATCTGCACTGGTGCCAGGTGCAGGTAACAGTTATGATTCCTCCTCAGTGATGGGTTGGAGAAGTTCCGCCTCCGAACTGCTGGAGTCTAGTGGGCCCAGAGAGGGTGAGGATGGTGTGGTCTGTTCCAATTGCCAGCCTGTAGGAGAAGGCACATGGCATCAGTGCATTACAGAGGATACAGAGTGAACATTGATTACTCACTTGAGACTTGAGGAATGACAGCACTTGTGTTAAAGATTCTCATGTTTCTCTGCTGCCCCACTTCACCAGCAGTACAAGCACGTTCTTCCTCCTCCCCAGCCTGTTCGAGGATTCGCACCTCAAAACACGTGATGGTTCTCAGTTCAGCCATGACTCCAGCTGGCTGTGCCCACAGATGCCTATTGTGGTTGAGTTTGTCTTGTAATGACACAGAGAGGAAAAGTGTAGGTGGGAGTGTTGACATTTAAGATGGTGATGAGGTGTGGCAGACAGGGCGTTGGTGGGAGCTGGAGTGTGAGAAACATAAGAGCTACTGGGGGAACATGGTGATTGTGGGAGAGAGGGGAAGCCTGGTCCCTGGCATTGGCAAAGACCAAGGTGATTGAGTGAGAGAAAGGGTTGGGGTGAGAGGGATGTGTGAGGGGTCCAGTGAGAGTCTGCTGGTCGCTCAGTTACCCTGGCTGAGCGAAGAAGATCATTCACTTTCTTCCAATACTACTGCTTCATTCTTTTCTGGAGTGTGTTTGCACTGATGTCCAAAGATGTGCAAGTTAGGTGGATTGGCCATGCTAAATTGTCTGTTAGTGTTCGGGGAACTAGCAGGGTAAATGCATGGGATTGCAGGGATAGGGCCTGGGTGGGATTGTTGGTGCAGGCTTGATGGGCCGAATGGCCTCTTTCTGCACTGTAGAGATTCTATGATTCTATGATCAGAATTCATGTAAGATTGATTGATTTACTACTGTCAGATATATTGGGATACAGTGAAAAGTATTGCTTCTTATGAGCTGTTACAGACAAATCATACCATTCATAGAGTACACAGGGGAGAAGGAAAGGATAGGGTGCAGAATATAGTGTTACAGTTATTGATAGGATGAAGAGAAAGATCAGCTTAATATGTGATAGGATCATTCAGAAGTCTGGTGGCAGAAGGGAAGAAGCTATTCTTTAGTTGGTTTTTGTAAGTGCTTTCAGACTTCTGCATCCTTTTCCCCTCAGAATAAGGTGGAAGAGAGCATGTCCAGGGTGCGCAGGGTTCTTGATTACATTGGCTGCTTTCATGAGGCAGCAAGAAATGTAGATGGAGTCATTGGATGGGAGGCTGATTTGCGTGATGGACTAGACTACATTCACAACTCTATATAGTTTTTTGTGGTCTTGGTCAGAGCAGGAGCCATACTGGAAAGGATACATCTGGAAAGGATGCTATCTATCTGTAGAAATTGGTGAGAGTTGTAGCAGACGTGCCATACTTCTTTAGCCTCCTGAGAAAGTAGAGTCATTGATGGGCTTTCTTACTGTCGGCATGGAAGGACCAGGGCAGATTATTGGTGATCTGGACAGGTAGAAACTTGAAGCTCTCAATCAACTCCACTTCATTACCTTTCCAAATAGAGAGGGGCATGTCTTCCATTACATTTCTTGAAGTTAATGATTATCTCCTTCATTTTACTGACATTGAATGGGAGTTCCACCAGCAGAGCTGCTAATGAGATGTCGGGATGACTTTTCCCGTCCCGCCCGCCACAGGAATCATAGTGGGCAGGGGGTGGACCATGCAAAGATCCATCAACCTTGGGCGAGATTTTCCGGATTTGGGGTGAGAGCAGTCAGAAAATCCCACCCATCGACTCAGAGTGAGACTGATCCTCATGTTTCCAAATTTGCCAGGGATGGTAGAAGCCAACCAAAGTAATCAGAAAGAAAATTATGATTCGTGTAGGATGGCACGATCATTTATGTTGAATTAAGTTGTATACATAAAAACTACAGTAGTGGATCAAGTTGAATCCCCAGAATTATTGTCTCTTAGACCAGACTTCTTTCACACCAAGTGGACATAGAGAGATGAATCATTTGTAAACACAAGGACCCATGGTGACAGAAGCTCTTAGGCAGACACATTTTGGGAGTTCGCTACAGCTATGAGGCTGCTGTACAATTTGTATTGATGAACACATTTTGTGTTCACTAATGAAGTCTGTGTAAAGTACAATATCCTTTAGACATTTCTTCTCCTATAATACTTGGCTGAATGTTGCTGTAGCCACTTGCACACACTTTCAAAGCTCTACCACAAAGATGTATTGTGTTAGGAATGCACCACTGAGTATTGCGTTTTCGCATTGTTATTCAATTTATTGTTCAGCAATTCCCAAAATCACTTGTTACAAATGCAGTTTTCACTGTTCTAACACCCCTTTTCCACTTTTGATTTGGCTTAAAACCTCCTTACTTACCTTTCCCTACATAACTAGTCTGATGCTGCTCCTCTCAAAGCGTTTTCCCATTCATTGAAGCAACAGGCTAAGCATTGAAATCTCACTACGAGAGATCTATATTTGATCACTATCTCAGCATTGGGCCTTCAAAGTTTCTATTCACAGTCACCTATTACATTTCCAACAGTCTTCACCGCTGTGACTTCATTGCGGGCTCATCAAAATATTAATGGTCTTCTCATGCCACATCGCATGAGCTAAGAGTGTTTATGCCTATACTGAGTCTTCCTACTACCTGTCTTATCACCATTGTTTACCATGCTGTATTATTATAACGATATACTATACACCAATTTCTCATAAAGGATTGGGTATACATGTTGTGGGTTCATTTACTGAAACGAGGCACGTGAGAACAGTTATACACAGGCATAAAGCTTGAAGACATCTCTACTCAAAGTAAATGTGAAACTAACACTGGAAGACATTACACATTTTCCTTCTATTGTTGTCATGCTGATATCACTTAAAGGCACATTACGACATTAATGGTTCAATTTGCTTTCACAGAGGCAAAAGTTGTATTTTTATATAACAAAAGGATTGTTTATCATTTGATATCATTTTAATGAATGAGTACTTCCTGCCTGTCATACTGAAGGTTTAGAAAGTTGTTTCACATCCCAAAATAGACTCAGTGCTGCTTAATATTCAGACTATGCAGTCATATGAAAGAGCCTTACATATATATGACTGTGCTGCACCTGAACTGTAGTAGAGAATTAAAGAAGGGAATAAGGGTCAAAGAGATTGAGAAAAGATTAACAGGTAACATCAGTAGGAACATTACCTTCATCTTTGTAAACTTTATATGTTTATATATGTTTTGATAAACACCTGATGAATAAAAGAATAGCTAAATGAAAGGTGGAATGGATGAAAGCGAAAATGAAATATGAAGGCAGAGAGGATAGCTTAGGTATGTATTAATGTCTTCCTGGCTTTATAAATGGAGGCACAGGGAGTGATTTGGGCTAAATATTTTAGGTGCTAAAGAGGTCATCAGGTAGCCAAGATGGAGTGATAAATTGCAATGACAATATAGTCTAAGTTCAATGCAAAATTCATCTCAGTAAAAGGCCTGGAATCAGAGGGAACTAAATTGCTCACTACTGCTCCTTAAATAGGGTTCATTCTATTTTGATGGTCAATCTTCTAGTCTCAACCAGTTGAACAGGAGGAACAAAGTCACTGTTGACAATTTCAAATACAGCTTAAAGCCATGTTCAACTTCCAATGTTCACTTGCTGCCTGAGCTTCCATTACAGTGATATTCTATTCCATTTCTGATATTTGCTGTTTCACATTAGCTGCAGTGACTGCATTGGAAACTGTGACCTCAGCCATTTGACTCTGCATGATTTCAGGTCCTGATGTCACTGGCTGAAAATGACTCTCCGTCCTAATGAATGACTTTCAGGCTCTGCATCCAGACACAAACAAATTGGAGGCAGATTTCACATTCCCTTACAAAAGACCCAAGACTTTCATTCAGGTTATCCCTCGCACCCAGAATTTGCTTTGACTCATCCATTAGCCATCTACTGAAGCTCGCACCTTGGGATCTTCATCTAACTCCTTCACCAGTATTCAACCCTAATCACCTGCTCTGCACTTCAGAAAGATGGCTGCCTGCTAGAGTGCTGGGTGCACCCCCTGTGATAATCCCTGCTCTATTCCCGATCCCTGTAAGTTATGTATGCTGACATGATCTGAACTGGATCGCGCGACATTGGTAGTCATTGACACACTGCCTTCTTCCTCCCTTTTCCCCACTTCCTCTGGTGTTAAGGTGATTTTTTTTTAAAGTTACTGGTCTTCCTCAAAATCCTAACAAATTGTTATTTTTTTTAGGGATTTTGAATCCACAAACTGAGATGGGAATGTTGGGATTTGCTGAAGTTTAAGCAAACAAGATTTCACAGTGACTTTTAGTGGCTTTATCAATTGTTCAATTCACAGGGTAAATGTTAAGGCTAGATTTAATAGAATATTCAAAATTATTTAGTTTCTGATAGAGTATATAAGGAGAGACTTTTCCAGGATGGATGGAGTGATAAGCAAAGGACTCATTTATACAATTAATAAAAGATCCTCAGCAGTCATGAGGATTTTTTTTTAACATGGGAAATTGTTAAGATCAGAAATACACTGGGGGCTATTTTGTGAGAAATATTCTAAGTGTACAGCTAGCATGAATGCGGGAGAGTTTTGGGCGAGGCTTTACTTCAAATCTTATGCAGTGAGACAATGAAAAATGGGCTAGCTTATTCTGAGCCACTAGATGGAGTGAACATGGCTTAACTCGCCAGCCAGTCTGTTGTGACAGCAGAGGGAGTAATTGCGCATGTACAGACCTCAGAGGCTGCACATGTGCAATTGCAACAGCAGAGGCCTGACAGATGTGTGAGAGAGACCTATCAGATCTCTGCTGTTGTAGCTGGCCTTAACCCAGCAGCCCCCCAGCTATCATGGAGGCTCAGGCCAATTGCTAGCCCCACTCTGCCCCCGTCAACCTCCCGCGGCCCAGACCAATAGGCACTCTCTATCTCCCAACAATCTCCTGCAGAGTGGCAATGGGCCCCCTCCCCATACTGATCACAAGCAAAGTGGCAGTGCCCCCCCTTCCCAATTGCAAGCACAATAGCAGCAGAGACCCCCTCTCTACCTGACTGGACTGCCAGACCTGGTCCTGTCCCTTCAGGCACCATCTCTTCAGGCCCTGCCCCCTACAGGCTCTGCCCCTTCAGACCTCACCCCCACTGCTTGAGGCCCCATGAGAGGCTGAATGCACGGGATATCCATTGCTGGTACAATCGCAAGAGGCGAGAAATCGGGCGTGAACTTGATTTCTTGGCTCTCATGTGATGGGCAGAGCGAGCCGGTAAAATTGCAGCCATTGTCTGAGATGGTGGTGAAACCAGATTCTATTGCAACATTTGAAAAGGAATTGGATATATACTGGCAAATGAAACACATGCAAGGCCATGTGAAAGCAACCGGCAAGTGGAACGAATACAATAGCTTTTTTGTTGCAAAAATGTCTAATTTTATATTTCACTTGTTTCAGGAGTATAGCTATTAGTTTGGGGGTTGATGTTTTAAAACTAAGATATTGGAGGCACCAGGTCTGAAAGGCTGGTAAACAGACTCATACAATTGTAATTCAAAGGTGATCTCTGCTTATTTAATAAAGTCAGAATAGAAGTGAGAAAATCCACATCACCATAGTCAAAGTGGTGGCACTGCTGCCTAACAGCGCCAGGTTTCCGGGTTCAATTCCGGCCTCGGCTCATTGACTGTGAGGAGTTTGTACATTCTTCCCATGGGTTTCCTTCCAGTGCTCCGGTTTCCTCCCACAGTCCAAAGATGTACGGGTTAGGTTGATTGGCCATGCTAAATTGTCTGTTAGCGTCAGGGAGATTAGCAGAGTAAAATGCATGGGATTGTGGGAATGGGGCCTGGGTGGAATTGTGGTCAGTGCAGACTCGATGGGCCGAATGGCCTCCTTCTGTACTGTAGGGATTCTATGATTCTTTGGTTAAACAAATGAATGCCATTTCCTAGCCTAGATGGAGACCAGCTGACTACAGTTGCATTCAGATGGGGTTTAACTTATTCATACGGTTTTTAAGTGTCCAGATCATTAACAAACTGTCCTGGCCCCCCATGCCAACACTATAGTTAAGAAAGCCCACCAACTCCTTTACTTTCTCTACTTTCTCAGAAGACGAAGGAAATTTGGCATGTCAGCTACAATTCTCACCAACTTTTACAGATGCAGCATAGAAAGCATTCTTTCTCGTTGTATCACAGCTTGGTATGGTTTCTGCTCTGCCCAAGACTGCAAGGATCTATAAAGGGTCGTGAATGTAGCCCAATCCATCACGCCAACCAGTCTCCTATCCATTGACTCTGTCTACACTTCCCACAGCCTCAGCAAAGCAACCAGCATAATTAAGGACCCCACCCCATCCCTGACATTCTCTCTTCCACCTTCTTCCTTTGGGAGAAAGATACAAAAGCCTAAGGTCACATATTGAGTCAAGAACAGCTTCTTCCCTGCTGCTGTCAGACTTTTGAATGGACTTACCTTGCGTTCAGTTGATCTTTCTCTACATCCTAGCTATGACTGTAACACTACATTCTGCATTCTCTCGTTTCCTTCTTTATGAATGGTATGTTTTTGTCTGTATAGCGCTCAAAAAACAATACTTTTCGCTGTATACTAATACATACGATAATAATAAATAAAATCAAAATGATTCTATGATGCCAATAAGTCATTGTGGCTGATTTGATGCGCAATTTATAAACTGGCACTCCCTAGATTCACTCATTGTATTTGCTTGTTACTCAAAGAATATCTGTACACATGCAAGATGAGCCCATCATTGGGGTTATTTAAACACAGTAGGAAGTCCCACAACACCAGGTTAAAGTCTAACAGATTTATTTGCTAGCAAATGCCACTAGCTTTCGGAGCGCTGTTCCTTCATCAGGTGAGTGGGACTTCTGTTCACAAACAGGACATATAAAAACACAAACTCAATTTACAGAATAATGATTGGAATGCAAGTTTTTACAGGTAATCAAGTCTTAAAGGTACAGACAATGTGAATGGAGAGAGCATTAAGCACAGGTTAAAGAGATGTGTATTGTCTCCAGACAGGACAATTAGTGAGATTTTATAAGTCCAGGCAAGTCATGGGGGTTAGAGATAGTGACCCCAAGATCGCGGTTGAGGCTGTCCTCATGTGTGCTGAACTTGGCTATCAGTCTCTGCTCAGCGACTCTGCGCTGTCGTGTGTCATGAAGGCCGCCTTGGAGAATGCTTACCCGAAGATCAGACGCCGAATGCCTGTCACCGCCGAAGTGTTCCTCCACGGGAAGAGAACAGTCTTGCCTGGTGATTGTCGAGCAGTGTTCATTCATCCGTTGTGTAGCATCTGCATGGTCTCCCCAATGTACCATTTCCCGGGACATCCTTTCCTGCAGCGTATTAAGTAGACAACATTGGCTGAGTTGCAAGAGTATGTACCATGTACCTGGTGGATGGTGTTCTCACATGAGATGATGGCATCCGTGTCTATGATTCGGCATGTCTTTCAGAGATTGCTGTGGCAGGGTTGTGTGGTGTTGTGGTCACTGTTCTCCTGAAGGCTGGGTAATTTGCTGTGGACAATGGTCTGTTTGAGATTGTGCGGTTGTTTGAAGGCAAGAAGCGGGGGTGTGGGGATGGCTCTGGCAAGAGGTTCGTCTTTATCAATGACAATGCAGATGCTACAACAACAGATGAATGAACACTGCTCAACAATCACCAGGCAAATCTGTTCTCTTCCTGTGGGGGAAAACTTCAGCAGTCACAGGCATTCGGCCTCTGATCTTCGCGTAAGCATTCTCCAAGGCAGTCTTCACGATACACAATCGTGCAGAGTCGCTGAGCAGAGACTGATAGCCAAGTTCCATAAACATGAGGACGGCCTCGACTGGGATCTTGGGTTCATGTCACACTATCTATAACCCTCACAACTTGCCTGGACTTACAAAATCTCACTAACTGTCCTGACTGGAGACAATATACATCTCTTTAATCTGTGCTTAAAGTTCTCTCCATTCACATTGTCCGTACCTTTAAGACTTGATTAGCTGTAAATAATCACATTCCAATCATTATTTTGTAAATTGAGTTTGTGTCTTTATATGCCCTGTTTGTGAACAGAACTCTCACTCACCTGATGAAGGGGCAGTGCTCTGAAAGCTAGTGGTGTTTGCTACCAAATAAACCTGTTGGACTTTAACCTGGTGTTGTGAGACTTCTTACTGTGTTTACCCCAGTCCAGCGCCGGCATCTCCACATCCTTATTTAAAACCCAAGGCATCCTTGACATTCAACAATGATAACATGGTTGAATTCCCCACCATAAACATCCTGGGAGTTATCATTGGCCAGAAACTGAGCTGGACCAGTCATCTAAATACTGTGATGACAAAAACACATCTGATCTGGGTATCTTGTAATGAGTAACTTCCCTCCTGACTCTCCAAAGCCATCCACATCTATAAGGCACAAGTCCAGAGTATGATTAAATATTCTCCATTTGTTTGAATGAGTTCCAACATTACTCTAGAAACAAAGGAGTTTGAGAAAATATTGGACTCTGAGCTCTGCCATGTTGTACCACTGTAACATCTATTCCCACATCAGAACAATTTCTAACATCTGTTTCAACTGCAACGCACTTCCCTTAAAAGTTGCAGGCTGGCTTTTAAATATTTCAGGTTAGCTTTAAATAATGCTCATCTCTCACAAATTAGGGCCCCCTACTGAGGCACATAGTCACTCAACAGCATGATGAGTACTGGTTGCATGCTGCAATTATATTAATTAACAGGCAGCATGAAGTTGACAGACTGCCTGCAGTCAAGGTTAATCCCGCAATGCAAATCTGCTTTCAGTGCTGTCAAATTGATTCCCCTTATTCTTCCAGACACTGGATCTATGAGGAAAGGCTGAGGGACTTGAGGTTATTTTCATTAGAGAGAAGAAGATTACGAGGTGACCTAATTGAGGTATTCAAGATGATCAAAGGATTGGATAGGGTGGACAGTGAGAGCCTTTTTCCTCAGATGGTGATGGCTAACACGAGGGGACATAGCTTTAAATTAAGGGGTGGTAGTTATAGGACGGATGTCAGAGGTAGGTTCTTTTCTCAGAGGGTAGTAAGGACGTGGAATGCCCTGCCTGCAGCAGTTGTGGACTTGCCAACTTTAAGGGCATTCAAATGGTCAGTGGATAGGCATATGGATAACATTGGAATAGTTTAGGTTAGAGGGTCATTAGATTGGTTCCACTGTTTGGCGCAACATCGAGGGACGAAGGGCCTGTACTGCGCTGTAATGTTCTATGTTCTATGTTCTATTAGGGGCTGGAGGCTGACACTCAACTAACAACACATGAAATTTCTATTTACTCACAAATTTAAATCATAGCAATATCCACAGGTGTAACTGGTATTGTGAGTAAACATGGGTTAGATTCTCATAGTTTTTTTTTCAAAAGACGGACATAGAATTTTCAGTGTAATTTGAAATGAAATGTTGCATCCTACAGGGTTCGTAACTTTTTTCAGATGTGCATAAAAGCAGGCAAAGGAATGTTATACAAATGTACCAACTGAATGTGAACAGTATTACCCAACTATCTAGTGAAAACCCCCATCAATCTTCTTAGTACTTAACATATTTGAGCAGTTAATTAACCATTCTAAATAAGAGATTGTTGAACAAAAAACAATTACAAAGCAGTCTTCTGAAAAAATTGCATTCATGCAGGGGACTTCATAGTACACCAGATGAGGGACACATAATAATGTTAGCAGATTGAATGTTCCCTCTTTTGATGAGAATTACTGCTATATTCTCAGTATAGTACAAATTACCTGGATTATTCTAATTTGATTGATACCCATCAATTTCAAATAGTTACACAAACTCTCAGTAGTCTCAATCTCTCTTCTTAGACGACTGGATTTTCCTGATCCTACAATATGGCGGACTATGTCAAGATGCGCCCCAGTCACATTCCGATGTTCCAGGCTGATTGTTCAGTCTATGGAGTGCAGCCAATGCAGTCCATGGAATGCAGCCAATCAGTGCCACTAAAGATCCACTGAGAGCTGCCACTGGTATTTTGTCACAGTCAGCGTTGCTGTCACCGTGTTGTGAGGCCACCAACTCAATCCAGGAAGCATCCTGGTGGCAGGCCAAGGGAAAATTAAAGCCAAAGCCTCCATGACCCAGTGACAGGATTGCAGGGATAATGTGAATAATTATTGAATAGTCTTCCTTTGTGAAGGCTATTCCTGTCCCTAATGACCTCATCTATCTTCAGTGAGGCCTTTTGTGTTGCAATGTTAATGATAGTTTTTTCAAAACTTTGCAAGTTAGGATTAAAATGGATGAATTTACAATTCATGAACCACTGATATCATCTGAGGTGATTCTACACCAGAGACCCAAGGTGCATAAATATTGGAATGTTTAGTACTAGCAGCTGTCACAAAAATGGTGGGGCTTTGGGTCAGTCCTCCCTCCTCTCCTGTCATGAGGACGGGAAAATGTATGGGCATGAGAAGCACATGCCCTCCCTAACTATTGGAAGATCTTAACATGAAGGAAAAAGAGACAGAGATCCCAAAGAAGTGACTGTCACCACAAATTCCATCTCCCTCCCCTATGTATACTTCAGTAATCGCCTTCCAGGACCATTAATTTTAGGTCTGATGAATCTTTATTTAGATGTGAATTTGGTGACTGCCCATTTAAAATTCAGTCATTGTGCCTACTAAAGCCAACATCATATACAAAGCCTACCTTGATACACTGAAATTTGTTGTCGTAGTTCCCATGGTAACAGCCTTCAGAGGACATCTAACACACAATTGTCAAATATATATAGCTTTTGGAATTGGTTCTTTTTGTATTTGACTGCTAGTTCCTTTCAAAATTTAATTGACTACTTTTTCAAAAGTTCCAGAAACAGCTGTATCCTTTTTCTGAGACACAGAGAAATGATGCTGGTCAAATTGGCCAGCAGTCGAGAAATCACAGCAAGAGAAACAGTTTTCACATCTTACTGAAGCAAAGAATGTTGTTTGAAAATCTGAGAGACGCATTCATGCTCGTGAAAAATAGGAAAAACACGCTGGGTCAGAAATTTGGAATTCCCTTTTTACCATCACAGGTGCAGGAGTAAGAATAAAGAGATACTTGCATTAATGTAGTGCTTTTCATAACTGCTGGACTTTAGCACTTTAAAGCACGTTACAGCCACTTGACTGCTTTTGAAGTGTAATCACAGCTATAAAGCAGGAAATGCAACATCCAAGTGCAGAATAGATAGCTACTTGATGGCTGGTGTAGACCTAATGGGCCAAGTGGCTTCTTTCTGTGCTGTAAAACTCTATGAAAATATGCACACAGCAAATTTCTGCAAACAGCAACATGAGAATAACAAGGTAATCTCATTGTGGTGTTGACTAAAGTACAGATATTGCCCTACTCTTCTTTGCAATAATGCCATGGGGTTATTTTACATCAGGCTGAGTAGACAGCAGGGGCCTCAGATTAACATCTTAACTAAAAGATGGCACTGCAGCACTCCCTCTGTACTGCACTAGAGTGTCAGCTTTGATGCTACGCTCAATCCCCGAAGCAAGACTTGAAACTGGAAAGTGGTGGGGGGAAACCACATGTCCCAATATAGTACTGGACATAGACACCCGACTTGTGAGGGCAGAATTATTTACAGAGTTGGGCCAAGTCATTAGTACTTGCTCTCAGCTGACATGTATGCCATTCAGGCATAATAAGCATCAAAATGTACAGAATTTTTAGGGTAACTAGGAAACTCCCTTCATAAATTTATATCTTACAGAATTACCCAGTGCAATTGAATTTTCAGCTTTCCCCCACTCACCTTTTCCAAAGATCAAGCTCAAGTATTTTCTCCTCTGATTCCCAATGCAAGCATTCAATTTTAAAGTAAAAGGTTATCAAGGCAAATTATTGTTTTAATCAAGCAAATGTGAATGAGAAAGAAGCTCATTAAATAGATTAAAGTAAAAAATCTTGAAAATGTTATTCATTTGAGATTTTAGAAGTCTGTTTGGTCGCCCTATTGTACTGTCACTGAAGCATATTCCTCCAAAACTATTGCAATTGCCAGCCCAATGTGAACAAATCTAGAGAATGCTCATCCCTACAGAAATCTGCATGATTGATATGTTTGTATTTCCTACAGTTTCACTAGCTGAAGGAGATAAGAAAAATGTATCTTCAGCTATATTACAGTCAATGATAATGAACATGTTCCATAGAGGTACAGGCAATATGATTAAGATTGCAATTTTATTGAATGAAACATCATATAATAATTCTCACTTTAGTGTATTTGAACTCACTGTAAATATTTTTGTGGCAAGGCTTCTGAGCTTTTTAAAGCTTAACACATTTGCAGTGCATTGAGGGTCATCAATGACAGTGGTATCATTTCTACATGTGAAACATGGAGTGATAAAATGCCTCAAAGATTTTAGAGGGGAGGAATGTATAATGTTACTGGACTAATAATGAGAAGCCCAGGTTAATGCTTTGGGGACGTGGGTTCAAATCCCACGACAGCAGCTGGTGGAATTTAAATTAATTAATCCAAACAAAAAGCTGGAATGAAATCTAGTCTCAGTGAATGTAAAACCATCATTCATTTTTGTAAAAGTCCATTGATTCACTAATGTCCTTTAGGAAAGGACATGAAGGACATCTGCCATCCTTACTTAGCCTGGTGTACATGTGACTCCGAACCCACAGCAATGTCAGCAATTTGGTTGACCTAACTTCCCTCAAAGAGCAATTAGGATGGGCAGCAAATGTTTGCATTGCCAGTAAGGACCACATCCTATGAAAGAATTTAAAAAATGTAACTCAATGCATAAATTCAACTTGATCTGTTTAACAGCGCGGTGTTAAATATTGGGCATAATTCTCCAGCCTTCCAGCTGTGTATTCTTGCTGGTGGGAGGTGGCATGTTGTTTGCTAGTGGCCGGGTTTTCTGGTCCTGCCACTGTCAATGGAAATTCATATTGATATCACCCCACACTGGCAGGAAACCTGTGGTCGAGGGTGGGCAGCTGGCAGGACTGGAGAATCCTGCCAGCATGAATGGCAGAGAATTCTGGCCAGTATTTTCTTTGCCTGCTTTTGGTTTTATACCTTGGTGGTCAACTGTATATCAACCATGCACCTACTTCTAATGTAACAGCTTGCCAATTGAAAAGTCAGCATCTACTTTTTTTTTGTTTGGTTTGTTTGCCTGGTGTGATGGATTCTACCCATATGTTGAGCAGAGATTCTAAGCTCCAAGCACTCATTGGAGCAAGTAGACAATTAGAGCAGCAACATCCTAACCAGAGGACTACCTGACTTGAAATAGGTAATGGCTGACCTATAGGCTGTGATAGTTCCTTCCACTGCCAGAGGCAGCCCATTACACCCATTCTCTCTATGCCATTCACGTTGCTCTCTCTATGTTCTGTTTGTGCTTTGCAGCAATCCGGGAGTGTCTTCTTCAGAGTATAAGCCCAGGCAAATCTTATGGAGACCCTGGGCTGTCCAAGTGGCAGGATCCCCCCCTCAACATTCCCATTTGAGTCCAAAGGAATGCAAAACACTGCAGTTGATACCAGATTTGCCTAATGAGTCACTGGTCAAATGACATATTTTTGAGCTTCCTATCAGATCTTTTATCAGGGTTTACTCGCTTAATCCTTAACAATCTCAATATATCCACAGGACAGTAAGGTTATTCCTGGGAGCTTGATTCATGAATGCCAAGTTCCTCAGAAGCTTTTGCCCAGAGTCAGAAGGAGCCCAGATTTTGTCTGTTGGACTTGCGAATGGAGAGGCTATGTACTGAAAAGGAGAGATTTGTGCATTTGGTCCTTTTCACATTCCTGCTGACCAATGGGTTGCAAATGCAATAAGTTGCAAATGTATAAGTTGCAAATGCATAGCGGACTAAAACACACTCGCACGCGCGCGCGCACACACACACACACACACACATATACACACACCCACATACATGCATTCGCACATGCACACGCAAACACGCACACGCACACACAAACACACCCATGCTGTATGCACATATTCCAAGCTCCAATCTCACAGGGAGGAAGCGGCGATAGAAATATGTGGGTTGACATTGGTCAGCATCTAGGAAGCATCTCCCATCCCCCATTACTGCGGCGGACCAGGAGAATCGCATGTCTGCCAATTTGCAGGATTCACTCACATGTTCCCTCCCCCATATGCATCTCCCAGCATCAGATGTCTGGCGCCATCTGAGCTGTGCTGGAAACTGGTGGGAACACCAGATAAATAATTTAAATCTACTTTTAATGTAATTCAAATCTGACCAACAGGCCTCGGACTGAATTATCTGGGCCTGCTAACATCTCCCACCAGTCAGGAATATTTCACTTCAGTGGGGTTCAGATTAGCTCCCCACTTTTGGGGAACTAGTGAGCAATCCCGCTGGAGTGAAGGGAGGCAACTGGGGCCCTAGAGGAGGTTGGGTGGTGGAGATTGGTGCCCCCAGGCATCAGCACCCTGGCAGTGCCAGTCTGTGCCCCCAGCACTGCCCAAGAAGAAAAGTGCCCATGCCCAGGGAGCACCTTACTACTGCCCCTCATGCATGGGGCAGTGCCAAGAGGGCTGGGGCCTTGGGGGCAGGGCCTAGGAGGTGATAAATGGGGGTGGGAGGGTCCTGCTGCTGCCACTCTGCCATTGTGATTGATGGGGGCAGGAAGGAGGCCAGTGATCGGGGTGTCTGGGGGTTGGTGGTCAGCCTTGGGGGGCAGGGGAGGGGTCTGCCCGGAGGTGCCTGCCTTCTGGGAAGGGTGGGGTTCTGGTTTGCTGGGGGGATGTTCTATTGGGGTGGGAGGGGGAATTATCACTGCTGGGGGGGAGGGAGTTGGAGATTGGGCGGTCGGGGACGGGGGGGGGGGGAAGGGATAGTTTCAGGGCTGGCCTGCGAATGGACTGTGATTGGGCAATGGGTGGGGGGGGGAGGGGTTTGGAGGGACAGCAGTGCAAGGGCCCCCCGAGCTTTTAATGATATTCCCGATTGTGACCTTCCGCATTGCACAGAATGTGGGAGATTCTTGTATGAAGTCGCACTGAAAAAACCAGCATGACTTAGAACATATAGAACATAGAACATTATAGCGCAGTACAGGCCCTTCTGCCCTCGACGTTGCGCCGACCAGTGGAACCAATCTAATGACCCGCTAACCTAAACTATTCCAATGTTATCCATATGTCTATCCACTGACCATTTGAACGCCCTTAAAGTTGGTGAGTCCACAACTGCTGCAGGCAGGGCATTCCATGCCCTTACTACCCTCTGAGTAAAGAACCTACCTCTGACATCCATCCTATAATTACCACCCCTTAATTTAAGGCTATGTCCACTCGTATTAGCCATCACCATCTGAGGAAAAACGCTCTCATTATCCACCCTATCTAACCCTCTGATCATCCTGTATGCCTCAATTAGGTCACCTCTTAACCTTCTTCTCTCTAACGAAAATAACCTCAAGTCCCTCAGCCTTTCCTCATAAGACCTTCTCACCATACCAGGCAACATCCTGGTTAACCTCCTCTGCACCCTTTCCAATGCCTCCACATCCTTCTTATAATGCGGCGACCAGAACTGTACGCAATACTCCAAGTGGGGCCGCACCAGAGTTTTGTACAGTTGCAACATGACCTCATGGCTCCGAAATTCAATCCCTCTACCAATAAAAGCTAACACACTGTATGCCTTCTTAACAACCTTATCAACCTGGGTGCCAACTTTCAGGGATCTATGCACATGTACCCCGAGATCTCTCTGCTCGTCGACACTACCAAGAGTCCTTCCATTAGCCCTATATTCTGTACTCCTGTTACTCTTACCAAAGTGAATCACCTCACACTTTTCCATATTAAACTCCATCTGCCACCTCTCAGCCCAGCTTTGCAGCTTATCAATGTCCCTCTGCAAACTGTAACATCCATCCTCACTGTCTACAATTCCTCCGACTTTGGTGTTGTCAGTTTTCCTGTGAATTCAACGTTTAGAACGTTTTGGGGAGAATCGCGACCATAGTTCTGAATGCAAAGGCAGCACTGTGCCTGTATCACCTATCCAAACCAAGGGGTTCAAGGTAGGCTGGAAGTGACCCTTATTAATAACTTTAAATTGCTGAAACTTGTCATGTCACCACATAGCAGTTCATAATTCATTACCATTTAAATTTAAAGTTGAAATTTCATGTTTTACTATTTTAACAAAACATGCAAATATTTGGGAAGGAAGAAAAAGTTGCAGTGCCTCTGTAAAATGGTTTGAAGAGTCACAGGAAAGACATTAGAATGCAAATAATGGTGGGAGATTATAACTGCAATGTAGAAAATTTATAGACAGTTTTCATTGCAAATGTTGACACATCAGTCAATAATTCCACAGGCAGAAATAAATGTCTTGAAATTACGAGGGGATGCAATCCAGGCTTGGGTTGTGCCTGCCAGTGAACTTCTCAGCTGACCACCTCCTTGGAAGAAGAGGCTAGATACTTTACTCATAGACCCAGACAGTGCAAAAAGAGGCCATTCGGCCCACCGAATCTGCACTGACCACAGTCCCACCCAGGCCCTATCTCCATAACCCCACATACTTACCCTACTAATCCCCTGACATAAGGGGCAATTTAGCATGGCCAATCAACCTAACCCACACAACTTTGGACTGTGGGTCGCACCTTCATCTGAAAGCCATCTAATTTTTTTTTGCCACTGCCTTGACTTCAGGATTTCAGGTGAGCCCCACTGCTGTGTGGTGCACATTGCTACTAAGAGACTCCATTTGAGGGCCAGGGTGGGTATCTCCTGACAGAGTAAATCTCTAATAATCATTCAATCACCTTGTGGAGGTGGATGGTGGCTCTGCCTCCAGAATACAAATCTGAATAGTCTGACATTGCAGCATATTTGAGCCCTGGTAATGTTTGAAGCATTATGATGAGATAGTGGGCTGGTAGTAATGTTACTGAACTAGTAATCTAGAGGTCAAACTGTTAATGCTGGGCTTATGGGCTCAAACCCCACAATGTCTGCAGGTGTACTTTAATTGATATGTTCAACTAATAGAAAATCTGGAGTTGAAGGCTATTCTCATTAAGAGTAACCATAAAATTGTCATTGATTATCTTAAAAAGCCATCCAGTTCACTGGTGCCCCTAAAATCTACTGAGCTTACCTGGTTTGGCCTATATGTGACTCCAGAACCATGGCAACTTGATTGGCCCTGTCAATTGTACGAATTAGGGATGGGCAACAAATGTTGGCCTTGCCAGTGACCACCACATCCTATGAAAGAACTCAAAAATAGTCCAATGGGTTTCCAATGGAGCATCCAGTGAATTCTGACTGAGAATTTTGTTATATTACGAACAGATCAGGCATTCGAGTTGTTCACAGTAAATCATAAGATTTGTTGTTTTTATGATAATTGGGTTGTTTATAGTATGTAAAAGGGCATCACGGCAACCTACTTAAAAAGTGATTGAAGTTTTGAACTGCATTCTGGGATTTTTATTCGTGCTTTATTTGAATTTTTATTTGAACTTCACAAATTCATCTTTCTGTCAAAACTGCAATGAGAAGCCTTTGAACATTATCGAATATTCCATTACCACTCTGTGTGATTTTTATCCCTTACCATTTGTAATGCTAAGAATATGCAGCAAAATAATATGTAATATCCAACACCTGGAGGTGGGCTCTGAAATTCTATGGAATTCTCAGTCCAGAAGATTGTTGCCAGAATCTGACGAGGCTGCATTTATTTCCATTCCCAACATCGTCCTTATCCTGATGGCCACCTTTGTGTGTGGCTGCGTCAAGCTGTGTGCGGATCCTCGGTATGCAAACTGTTGCTATATGGCTTCAAAGCCAGCCAAAAAAATTACATATGTCTCTTGGGGCTAAATGGGTCAGGGGATATGGGGCGGGTGGTTGGTAGGAGTAGGATCAGGGTATTGAATTTGATGATCAGCCATGATCACAATGAATGAATGCAGAATCTAGTTTCAATGTTTATATATTTCCAAAAAGACCTTTTGAAGAAAAAGTAAGATCACAATATCGACACATTATTGGCAGAAGTCATAGTGACTGGACAGTAACATCTGCAGTCATTAGGTTCAGCTACCAGTACTGGCATGGTAACAGGACTCAGAAAGCAAGCAAATTATATGGGAAAGGTGGTCTGTTGCATCCACCAAGAAATTGACCTGCATTCCAAGACCTTTGCAAGGTATCTGGCCTATGAAAAAGGTAATGCATTTTGGAAGGTCTAATACAGAGAGGAAATATACAGTAAATGGCAGAACCCTTAAGAATATTGATAGGCAAAGGGATCTGGGTGTATAGGTACACAGGTTACTGAAAGCGGCAATGCAGGTGGAGAAAGTAGTCAAGAAGGCATATGGCATGCTTGCCTTCCTCGGACGGGGCATTGAGTTTAAAAATTGGCAAGTTATGTTGCAACTTCATAGAACCTTAGTTAGGCCGCACTTGGAATATAGTGTTCAATTCTGTTCGCCACACTACCAGAAGGATGTGAAGGCTTTGGAGAGGGTACAGTAAAGATTTACCAGGATGTTGTCTGATATGGAAGGCGTTAGTTATGAGGAGAGATTGGAGAAGCTTGGTTTGTTCTCACTGGAACAAAGGAGGTTGAGGGGCAACGTGACAGAAGCCTACAAGATTATGAGAGGCATGGACAGAGTAGATAGTCAAAACCTTTTTCCCAGGGTGGAAGAATCAATTGCTGTGAGGAACATGTTTAAAGTACAAGGGGCAAGGTTTAAAGGAGATGTATGAGGGAGATTTTTTATGATGTGGAGATGCCTGCGTTGGACTGAGGTAAACACAGTAAGAAGTCTGACAACACCAGGTTTAAGTCCAACCGATTTATTCTCAACAGGGATCTTGGGTTCATGTCGCACTATCTGTAACCCCCATGACTTGCCTGGGTTTGCAAAACCTCACTTACTGTACTGTCTGGAGACAATACACATCTCTTTAACCTGTGCTCAGTGCTCCTTCCACTCACATTGTTAGCCACTTTAAGACTTGAACAGCAGGTTAGGTGTAAAGATTTGCATTCTAATCAGTAATCTGTAAACTGTCTGTGCTGTTATATGCTCTGCCTGAGGCCAGAACTCTCCATTCACCTGACGAAGAGGCAAACCTCGAAAGCTTGTGAGTTTACTATCAAATAAATCGGTTGGACTTAAACTAGGTGTTGTCATACTTCTTACACAGATTTTTTTACACAGAGGGTGGTGGGTGCCTGGAACTCATTGCTGGGAGAGGTAGTCGAAGCGGATACGGTAGTGACTTTTAAGGGGTGTCTTGACAAATACATAAATAGGAAGGGAATAGATGGATATTGTCCCCTGAAGGGTAGGGGGTTTTAGTTAAAGTCGGGCAGCATGGTTGGTGCAGGCTTGAAGGGCCGAAGGACCTGTTCCTGTGCTGTAATTTTCTTTGTTCTTTGAAAGCACTGGGCTCACCAGTGCAGGAAATTTGTTTCCAGGGGTGTGACCAGAGGTTACAATTAGGTTTGGTCAAATCAAGTATTCACAGCAAACTAGCAGTAACAGCAGGGACCAGAAACCCACATAAACACAAACAAATAGAGAAGGTGAGCAACCAGACAGGCCAGAGTGAAGAATCAGAGTCGAGGAATCTTCAACCAGAAAATTAACAAGCTTTCCACGTTGTAAATGTGACACAGTGCAGTTACTTCAGAAACGCTGAGCAGGTTACCAAATCTGAAAAAAACTGGGATGTTTTGATTAGACTTACAAAAAGACGACATAGACATTGAAGTAGAAGATATACTCACTATCAACCTGAAGAGTTTTAGTAAACACAATGCAACCAAATTTAGGAGGAATATCAACAAATAATCCATGATTGAAGACATTATGGAAAGTTATTATAGAAGTTAGGCCTGATGTGATATAACAAGTGTCAGGAATGTTAGGATGTTTATGGCTGTAGAGGAATAACTAGGTATTTTAAGAGATGGGTTAGCACTGCCTCCTCACAGTGCCATGGACCCGGGTTCGATTCCAGTCTCAGGTAACTATTGTGTGGAGTTTGCATGTTCTCCCTGTGCCTATCCGTGGCTTTCCTCTTGGTGCTCCGGTTTCCTTTCAAGTCCAATGGTGTGTGGGTTAGATGGATTGGCCATGATAAATTGTTCCTTAGTGTAAGAGGGATTAGCAAGCTAAATATGTGGGGCTATGGGAGTAGGGCATGGGTGGGATCATTATCAGTGTAGGCTCGTGAGCCAAATGTCTCCTTCTACTCTGTAGGGATTTAATGATTCTATGTGACTTTTAAAGCAAAATAGTTACTTGTGCCTAAAGCCCTTCACCAGGACAAATTGTCATTGTTACATTAGGGGCACATGAGCATGGAGTGGACAAGGCACCAGGCAAGGGAAAACGTGTATTGACCAAGAATCAACAACAATTTTGAGGAAGTGTTGAGGATATGTGAAACATGTCGGTCATCCACCACACCAAAACAAACACCCTCACAAGGTAACAGCGCACCCTTGGTCCAAAGTTGCAACAGATTTAATTATTATTCTTGGCAATGACTTTCTTCTTAAAACTGACTACTTTTCCAAGTTTCCAATCTTCAGAAGATTGTATTAAAGGATTGGATGGAGAGAAATTTGTTGAGTGTATTCAGGAGGAATAGCTCATTCAGTATGTAGATGGCCCGACTACAGAGGGGGCAAAACTTGACTCCTCTTGGGAAATAAGACAGGGCAGGTAACAGAAGTGTTAGTGAGGGATCACTTTCGGAGCAGTGACCGTAATTCCATTAGTTCTGAGATAGCTATGGAGAATGATAGGTCTGGCCCAAAAGTTAATTTTCTAAATTGGGACAAGACCAATTTTGATGGTATCAGGCAGAAAATTTCAAAAGTTAATTGGGGGAGTCTGTGGGAAGTAAAAGGGACATCTGGTAAATGGCATGCTTTCAAAGTGTGTTAACCAGGGTTCAGGGTAAACATGTTCCTCTTAGAGTGAAGGGCAAGGCTGGCAGAAGTCGGGAAACCTGGATGACTCAGGATGTTGAGCTCCTGGTCAAGAAGAAGAAAGAGGCACACGACATGCATAGACAGCTGGGATCACACGGCACGGCATAGTGGGGGTGGGGCGGAGCAGGGTTTGAAATGCGTGTACTTTAATGCGAGGAGTATTCGCAATAAAGTGGATGAACTTGCAGCGTGGATCAGTACCTGGGACTTTGATGTTGTGGCCATTTCTGAGACATGGATAGAGCAGGGTCAGGAATGGATGTTGCAGGTTCCGGGGTACAAATGCTTTAGTCGGAGTAGAGAAGAAGGTAGAAGGGGGGGTGGGGTAGCATTGCTAGTCAAGGACTGTATCACAGTGTCGGAGAGAAAGTTTGATGAGGACTTGTCAGTTGAGGTAGTATGGGCGGAGATTAGAAATAGGAGAGGAGAGGTCACCCTATTGGGAGTCTTTTATAGACCTCCTAAAAGTTCTAGAGAGGTTGAGGAAAGGATTGCGGAGACAATCCTGGTTAGGAGTGAAAGTAATAGGGTAATTGTTATGGGGGACTTTAACTTTACGAATATTGATTGGAGTTGCTATAGTTCTAGCTCGCTAGAGGGGTCAGTGTTTGTACAAAGCGTGCAGGAAGGTTTTTTGTCTCAGTATGTAGACAGGCCAACTAGAGGTGAGGCTATATTGGATTTGGTGCTGGGAAATGAGCCAGACCAGGTGCTAGACTTGGAAGTTGGTGTGCATTTTGGTGATAGTGACCACAATTCGGTTACGTTCACCTTAGTGATGGGAAGAGATAGGCATGAACCTCGGGTCAGCAATTTTAGCTGGGGTAAGGGCGATTATGAGGCTATCAGGAGTGAATTAGGAAGCATGGATTGGATTAGGGGATTACAGGGACTGGGAACGTCTGAAATGTGGAGTTTTTTCAAGGAGCAGCTACTGCGAGTCCTTGATAGGTATGTCCCTGTCAGGCATGGTGGATTTGGTAGATCTAGGGAACCGTGGTGCACTAAAAGAGTTGAGTCGATGGTTAAAAAGAAAAAGGAGGCTTATGTTCGGATGAGATTGGAGGGCTCAGATAGTGCACTAGAAAGCTTTAGATTGGCTAGGAGGGAGTTGAAGAGTGAGTTGAGAAGGGCTAAAAGAGGACATGAGAAGACTTTGGCTGATAGGATTAAGGAGAATCCTAAGGCGTTCTATAGGTATGTCAAGAACAGAAGGTTGGTCAGGGCAAGATTAGGGCCAGTTACAGACAGCAGGGGGAAGTTGTGTGTGGAACCGGAGGAGATTGGAGAAGTATTGAACCAATATTTCTCTTCGGTGTTCACGCAGGGGGACATGAATATAGCTGAGGAGGACATTGGGTTGCAGGGGTGTAAAATAGACAGTATTACGGTTGATAAAGAGGATGTGCTGGAAATTCTTGAGGGGCTGAAAATAGATAAGTCCCCTGGTCCGGATGGGATCTACCCTAGGATTCTCTGGGAGGCTAGAGAGGTGATTGCAGAGCCTCTGGCTCAGATCTTCAGGTCGTCATTGGTCTCTGGTGTAGTCCCGGAGGATTGGAGGATAGCGAATGTTGTCCCATTGTTTAAGAAGGGGAACAGAGACTTTGCCGGGAATTATAGACCGGTGAGTCTTACTTCTGTTGTGGGCAAGGTTTTAGAAAAAATTATTAGGGATAGGATTTATAGTTATTTGGAGTGTAATGAATTGATTAGAAATAGTCAGCATGGTTTTGTAGCGGGTAGGTCGTGCCTTACTAACCTTATTGAGTTTTTTGAGAAGGTGACCAAAGAGGTGGATGGGGGTAAGGCAGTTGACGTGGTATACATGGATTTTAGTAAGGCGTTCGATAAGGTTCACCATGGTAGGCTTCTGCAGAAAATGCAGATGTATGGGATTGTGGGTAATCTAGGAAGTTGGATCAGGAATTGGCTATCAGATAGGAGACAGAGGGTGGTGGTGGATGGTAAATATTCATCATGGAGTGCAGTTACGAGTGGTGTGCCTCAGGGATCTGTTTTGGGGCCACTGTTGTTTGTAATTTTTATTAATGATCTGGATGAGGGTATAGTTGGGTGGATTAGTAAATTTGCTGATGACACCAAAATTGGAGGTGTGGTAGATTGTGAGGAAGGGTGTCATAGTCTGCAGGGAGACTTAGATAGGTTGCAGAGCTGGGCCGAGAGGTGGCGGATGGAATTTAATGCGGAGAAGTGTGAGGTAATTCACTTTGGTAGGAGCAACAGATGTGTCGAGTATAGGGCTAACGGGAGGACTTTGAATAGTGTGGATGAACAGAGGGATCTAGGTGTGTGTGTACATAGATCCCTGAAAGTTGGGAATCAAGTAGATAAGGTTGTCAAGAAGGCGTACGGTGTCTTGGCGTTTATTGGTAAGGGGATTGAATTTAGGAGTCGCAGTGTAATGTTGCAACTGTACACTACTCTAGTGCGGCCGCACTTGGAGTACTGTGTGCAGTTCTGGTCCCCGCATTACAAGAAGGATGTGGAGGCGTTGGAGAGGGTGCAGAGGAGGTTTACTAGGATGTTGCCTGGTATGGAGGGGAGGTCCTATGAGGAGAGACTGAGGGATCTAGGGTTGTTTTCGTTGGAAAGAAGGCGGCTAAGAGGGGATCTTATTGAAACATATAAGATGATTAGAGGTTTAGATAGGGTGGATAGTGATAGCCTTTTTCCTCGGATGGAGAAAGCTAGCACGAGGGGGCATGGCTTTAAATTAAGGGGGGGTAGCTACAGGACGGATGTCAGGGGTAGGTTCTTTACCCAGCGGGTGGTGAGGGATTGGAATGCCCTGCCTGCTGCAGTTGTAAATGCGTCTAGTTTGGGGGCGTTTAAGAGATCTCTGGATAGGTTTATGGACGAAATGGGATTGGTATAGGCTAGTGGGTCATTGTTTTTGTAACTGGTCGGCGCAACATCGTGGGCCGAAGGGCCTGTTCTGCGCTGTAATGTTCTATGTTCTATGTTCTATGTTCTATCACATGAATCTCTTGAAGAGTATAGGGAGTGTAGGCGTAGGGTTAAGAGAGAAAGCAGGAGGGCAAAAAGGGGACTTGAAATTGTTTTGGCGGATAAGGCAAAGGAGAATCCAAAGGGCTTCTACACATATGTAAAGGGCAAAAGAGTAACACGGGAGAGAGTAGGACCTCTTAAATCAACAAGGTCATCTATGTGTGGATCCACAAGAGATGGGTGAGATCCTAAATGAATATTTTTCATCAGTATTTACTGTTGAGAAAAGCATGGATATTAGGGAACTTGGGGAATTAAATTTTGACATCTTGAGGAGTGTACATATTATGGAGAAGGAGGTGCTGGAAGTCTTAAAGTGCATCTAGATTGATAAATCTGCAGGACCTGATGAAATGTATCCCAGGACATTGTGGGAGGCTAGGGAGGAAATTGCGAGTCCCTTAGCCGAGATATTTGAATCTTTGATAGTTATGGGTGAGGTGCCTGAAGATTGGAGAGTGACAAATGTTGTGCCTTTGTTAAAAAAGAGCTGCAGGGAAAAGCCTGGGAACTACAGACCAGTTAGCCTCACATCAGTGGTGGATAAATTGTTGGAAAGTATTTTGAGAGACAGAATCCACAGGTATTTAGAGATGCAAGGACTGATTAGGGACAGTCAGCATGGCTTTATGAGTGGAAAATAATGTCTCAAAAATTTAATTGAGTTTTTTGAAGGGGTAACCAAGAAGGTAGGTGAGGGCAGTGCAGTTGATGTTGTCTACATGGACTTTAGCATGACCTTTGACAAAGTACCGCATGGTAGGTTGTTGCATAAAGTTAAATCTCATGGGATCCCGGGCAAGATATCTAAATGGATACAAAATTGGTTTCTTGACAGAAGCCAGAGGGTGGTTGTACAGAGTTGTTTTTCAGACTGGAGGCCTGTGACCAGTGGTGTGCCTCAGGGATTAGTGCTGGGTCTACTGTTATTTGTCATTTATATTAATGATTTGAATGAGAATTTAAAGTTGGCTAGTAAGTTGCAGATGACACCAAGATTGGTGGCATAGTAGACCGTGAGGAAGGTTATCTCCAATTGCAATGGGATCTTGATCAATTGGGCCAGTGGGCTGACAAATGGCAGGTGGAGTTTAATTTAGATAAATGTGAGGTAATACATTTTGGTAAATTGAACCAGGGCAGGACTTACTCAGTTCATGGTAGGGCATTGGGGAATGTTACAGAACAAAGAGATCTAGGGGTACATGTTCATAGCTCCTTGAAAGTGGAGTCACAGGTGGACAGAATGGTGAAGAAGGCATTTGGCATGCTTGGTTTCATTGGTCAGAACATTGAATACAGGAGTTGGGACATCTTGTTGAAGTTGTACCAGACATTGGTAAGGCCACACTTGGAATACTGTGTGCAATTCTGGTCACCTTATTATAGAAAGGATATTATTAAACTAGAAAGAGTGCAGAAAAGATTTACTAGGATGCTACAAGGACTTGATGGATTGAGTTATAAGGAAAGGATGAATAGAAAGGCACTTTCTTCTCTGGAGCATAGGAGGCCGAGGGGTGACCTTATAGAGGTCTATAAAATAATGATGGGCATAGACAAGATTGATAGTCAATATCTCTTCCCAAAAGGTAGGGGAGTCTAAAACTAGAGGGCATAGGTTTAAGGTGAGAAGGGTGAGATACAAAAGGGTCCAGAGGGGCAGTTTTTTCACACAGAGGGTGGTGAGTGTCAGCCACAAGTTGCCAGAGGTAGTAGTAGAGGCGGGTACAATTCTTTCTTTTGAAAAGCATTTAGATAGTTACATGGGTACGATGGGTATAGAGGGATATGGGCCAAATGCGGGCAATTGGGATTAGCTTAGGAGTTTTAAAAAAAAAATAAGGCAGCATGGACAAGCTGGGCTGAAGGGCCTGTTTCCATGCTGTAAACCTCTATGACTCTATGATTGAACCATATCTCGAGTGGGCCATAGTGGACAAAACGGGGGTGATTTTATGAGAAAAATTCTCAGTGTTCAACTAGCACGAGCAGAGTGGGAGAATTTCAGATCTGTTTTTTGGGTGAGTCTTTACTCCCAATTTTACGCACTGAGACAATGAAAAACTTTATCTGGCCACTGGAGGCGATGGATGGGTCTTAAATCACAGCCAGCTTGCTCTAGCAGCAGAGGGAGCTATTGTGAATGTGCAGACCTTTGTGGCTGCACATGCACAATTGCAACAGCAGAAGTCTAAGGGCGAGAGAGAGTTCTGTCAGGCCTTTGCTGCTACAGCCGACCTCAATGAAGCTCACTTTCCAGCTATGGAAGGGGTCAGCGGCTGATCGTGAGCCCCACACCACCCGGAAATATCACCTCCCCTGCTACCCAGATCGATCCAGCCCCACTGCACTGATCGCCTGCAGAGTGGCAGTTCCCCACCCCCCCCACACACATACATCACCTGTAGAGTGGCAGTGGGCCCATCCTCGCCCCCAACTGATCACCTGCAGTGTGGCAACGGGCTCCCCATCCATCCTCCACCCAATGCCTGCAGAGTGGCAGCGGACACCGCTCCCCCCTCCCTACCTGACCAGAGCATGACAGACTGGCTCTGCCCCTGCAGGCCCCGCCCATACAGGTCCCACCCTGGCATTGCCAACATGCCAGGCTGGCACTGCCCCCCCCCCTTGCCTCCAACCTCCCCAAGAAGCCACAATGGCCTCCGGTGAAGCCAACACAACTGTTCCCCATTGCTGGGGGACCAGGTAATTTCCAGGTGAGGTCACAAAGCCAAGTGAGCCCGTACCATTGTGTCCCTGGTTCGCTAATCACGTGCAAATTAGAATTTTTATACATTTAAATAAATTATTCAACCTTTTGTCGGAGATGGGTGAGAGGCTGATTGCGCCGAGTATCCGACGCTGGTAAGATCGCAAGAGTTGAGAAATCAGACGTGAACCTGGTTTCTAGGCTCACATGCAATTTTACCGGCTTGCTCTGCCCACTGATGGATGGGGCAAACCACTAAAATCATCACCAGTGAGCATAATACTCTAAAAGCAAAATACTGAGGATGCTAAAAATTTGAAATAAAAATAGAAAGTGCTGTAAAAAGTCAGCAGGCCTGGGAATGAGAAACAGTGTTAACGTTCTGGGTCCGATTTTGCAATTTTCATTCTGAGTGCCGCATCTGGGCATAGTACAGATCCAACTTAGAAATCCACTGTCAGGCGCCCCCATACGCTCTCAGCCATCTCCAGTCCGATTTGCGTTGTGGGCGGGGCTTAGTGCTGCCAGAACAATCGGAGCTCTGAACTGCACGTGCGCAGCGAGAAAAAAATTGGAAAAAACGCGCCCTGTCAGATCGTTCCGGAGTCGCAGAAAGCAGAGAAAGCAGCCCAGGAACGAAAAGGAGTGAGGGCGTATCTTGGAGGGGAAAGGGGGAGGAGGGAGGCGGGTAAGATGTATCTCGGGTGGTGAAGATGGATCTCGGGGGCGGGGAGCAGATGGATTTCTGGTTGGGGGGGGGAGGGATACCGGGTGGTCCACTGCCACTCTGTGGGTGATTGGTGGGGGGAGAGGGGGGCAGGGATGGCGATCGTAAAGGGGGAAACGCTGATAGAGTTGGACGGGTAGTTCACTAATTCAATTTAAATACATGCAAATGCATTTAAATCGTCGTTGTGCCCGATTTGGGTGCGGAATGGATCTCCGCCATTCACGAGTCTCGGTAAGGTGGCGATCAGCGCAGACGCGGGTGCAGATCGTGATAAAGGCCTCAAACCCGACATTACCATGATTTCACGCCTGAAAATGGGCACAAATTGTTGTTAAATCGGGCCCTCTGAGTCTGCATGACTGCTGTGAAGAAATTATAAGGACTCAAAACGAGCATAGTATTCTGTTTGTTTGGTGTAACTGAAGAGATTAAAGCAAACAGCAAACCACAATATACAGGGACATGTTTCAGGGACATGTTTGTTAAATAGCACTTACATCATGTGACAGCCTTGTTATACTATTCCAGATCTGATGGTCTTGCTGAGCAAATGGTCCTCACCATTGCCACGTTGATCATGAAGCACAGAGAGACAAAATAAATCTCCATATTTTACTTTGTTACTCTTGAGGGTGACATATTTATACATGAGCTTATCATCACCAGTGGAAATCATGATGCAGAGGCAGATTTGGACACCATTTCCTCACTGTACAAATTGCCTGGAATGCAGGAGAAACATGTTGAAAAACAAAAGAGAAGAAATAGAGCACATGACTGACATGTAAGTCCAAAACTACCTACTCTGCACTTAGGACAAAAACATTTGACTGATACGTTCCACCCAGAAAAGCTGGTTACTCATGCAAGTATCTAAAGTGTGGAGAGAGTCTGGATCGTATTAGGTCACAACATTGAATTGAGCAACATCAAGGAGAAACAGAAGCTGACTAAGGGAATTGTGCAGCTGTATAAACCCCAGAATTCCTATTGCATCTGGAACACATTTTGCGTTGAACTTGAAGATAAAATTATGGGAGACCACCAAGAAACCAGTCAGCATTCCAACAATACATAGGATGTCAATGCACCTACAAGTCAAAAACACCAAAATGATAAGACCAGATCTCAGGGATGTCATACCATCATAGGATCCAGAAGGATTAGTAAGCCATCTCTACGTGATACAGTCTGTTAAGCACTTAATGGGTGAACAGAAATCTATACTTTGTGTAAATAGTTTTTGCAACCATCCAACAGTGTATGTATATTTACTCTGAATGTATGTAAGGTTATCTTTGGAGACAGGAAGGGGATGTTGTGATATCACTTTAAGTGAATATGAAACAGTAAGTGACCAGCAGTCAGTCAGTGAAGCTGTTGATGCGGATAATGACGGTTACTGAATCTCTTGTTGAGATATCTGACAATGCGCATAAACATTGGCTGTAGTCTTCAAATAAATCAAATCTACTTATACTAATTGTGTATGAGTGTGATTGGTGAGTTTGTATAACGAAGTACAACACTTTGCTAGGCAGCAAAAGTCATTATGTATTTGAGATATTACATTGTTAAACTTGAAAACGAATTAACAGCAAAATGTTGTCAGTGTTTTGAAACTCTGAGAAAATATTTGTTACATTACATAGGTGTTTTGAAAAAATTAGAAACTGAAATTTACTTCAACAGTAACTAGGAGCTTGTGCAATCAGGACAGAAGAACAAACGTAAGTGCCAAGGGCAATTGAACTAGTACATGCCAGTCAACATATATAATGTATATAGTGTGTGATTAATAGTTATTGACTTGTGCTTACAAATCTGCATTTAGCTATAAATAAATAGTTTGATTTTTTTAAATCTTTAAGATTGGAACTATGTTCAATATTTTCTATTCCCATGTCATTGATAACATAGAATAAGACTTCTAATTTGGTATGAAGATGAGTGGAAACAAGGAAATAGCTAATCCTTGGCCATGTACTATGTGAAGGACAAAGGTCAGTTTCAGAATAGTGTATGGGAGGAATTTACCATTAACCATGCTGTGTGGTGGTGCTTTATTTTAACAAACAGCTACGTAGTGAGAAACTGACCACTTAAATCTGCTGAGGAGAAATGACAACAGTGCAAGGAAAGAGAGCAGAACCTGATCTTAAGAACCTTCCTCCCTCGGGGTAATCCTTGTCTTCTCTGTCCAAAGACAATATGCTCCACGGTTGGCTTGCTGAGTCACCTGAAGATGCATGAATCATGAAACCTGGCAGGCGCTATCCTTGATTTGAGAGACTGAGGAAAGACAAATTATCAACAGTTGTGATTGAGCGCTACTGTGGAAACACTGGGAGAATTCAACGGTACATATAAATAAAACTGTAACATGTATTTTGTAGCAAATGCTATAATTTCCATGTTAGGAGGCAATTATCCCACCTCCTGCGTTAGTATAAGAGTGGCAAAGGACCTGGAGAATTTGTGAAATTGTAGCACAAAATTGGCAAAACATTTGTAGGAATGTTGCCATCACCGGTGCCCCGGTCCCCGCCACCCTCCCATGAATCACTCCCCTGCGTCTGCTTTTGAGGTTCAGGCCCCAAATATTCAATTTCCTTGTCTTTATATAAAAATCAATTACAAACAGCGATAAAATTCACACAATCAGATGGTGAAGAATATTTTTCATACCAGATTACTTTTTCTTCATTAAATAATTCAGCCAGTCAGCCCTTTAATCTATTGTTTTATATATATACTTGATGAAAAAAAAATCATTTTCTCCTTGTTAATATTGGGGTGAAAACTGTCCAGATGTTAAATATCAAAAGAAATAAATTTCCTGCAAGACTTAATAAAACAGGTTGAAAATTGTCTTCTCACACACAGTCTCATCAATCAGACAGGACACTTGTGAGTCTATTACTTATTGAGTATAGAGGCCAAGCCACTGTCTCTGTCTCCACTAGATAACAGACAAACTGGATAATCTCAGCAGTTCTGCGCTTGGTGTTGAAGCATCAAATATGTACGGCTCCTTTTACTGATAACACTGCGCTTCTTCAAGATAAATGATATATGTGTGTGATCTTTTCAACAGCTGCTCTTGTCAGCTGAGGCTTTCACCCTGAAAGCTGTGTTTAAAGTAAATTGCCCATATGTCCCATGCAAAGGCTCTGGTTTATCCTCTGATGATCAAACTCCAATCACAATTAATGTGTATGTAAGAGTCCAGGATCAAAATAAATTAAAATGAAGCCAAGACCAGCATCTAGTTCAGATTATTTTTGCTGTACACATACCTGCCATGCGAAAGAAAAGTGCTCCTAATGACGTAATTTGCATTTCTGGGGGAAGGCAGGATGGACTGGGGCTAGTTGCTCCCGGAGCTGGACCATAGGCAGCCAAAGGAATATGTGAGTGTCAAGGCAAGCTGCTTAAAAGGCCTATCTCAGTTCTCTGGGACTTAGGGAGGAATTTTCCTCCTCTGCCCCCAATGGGAATTGTAACAGGTGGGGGTCAGGGTGGGTTGGTGGGGTGGCTACAGACCCTGTGGAGGTCCATTGAACTTAGATGGGATTTTCTGGTTTTGGGGCGAGTGCGGACAGAAAACCCCACTCTAAGTTTCAACTGCTTTGTGAGATATTAAGCCCTTTTAGCCTTAAACTACCTTACCCCTCCATCCACTCCCCAAGCCCAAATGTGCCCACCCTATCTACCCATGCCATCATACACCCCAAAGGCCCCTTGTTCCCTCCATGTCAACTCCTAACACTTCTCTGCCGATTCACCCAGTGTACGCACCGACTCAGATCTTCACTACCAACGGAAAGGCTCTGCGCCATGGAGAAATAGCTAAAAATTCTAACTGCAGCATTTTTGCAGGGGCAGGAGTAGAGATGGGTGGATGTTCATGTATGTATGATTTATGTATTAGAACACCTTTATGAAATTGGCTGCCCTGAGCAGAGTAGTTGCTGAGTCTACTGAGGTTTCTCTGGTACAAAGTAGTCTAGCAGAAATAGTAAGTATTTTTCCCAGTTTCACAACACCTACAGGCTAACAACAACTCACAATTCTTTTCTACTACATTTTTAATATTCACTTTGATTTCTTTAAATGGATGCAGATGTTTTATATATTGGCTCGTAACTTCCTAGCTCCTCAACATGGGAATTGGAGTATACTTAGAGATGAACTGGGGAATCCCTCTGGGAAGTTCCTAGGTAAGGGTTTACCTAGCAATTGTCCAGAAGCGTTAACTTCCCCTAGATAATTGTGCTGCACTAGGAACTATCCAACAAAGTGATTTATGTGGCTAACCTCAGATGGTTCTGCCAGTTTTACACCAATCGTCATTATGAAAGAGTGAAAAGGAATGAAAACATTTCTAACTTCACCCATAACGGTTTTAAACACCCAGTCTGAGCCTCGCATGCCCCCGCTCCCCTCACACACCCAGAGAATAAAAACAAGGAACAAAGAGAAGTATAGCACAGGAACAAGCCCTTTGGCCTTCCAATCCCATGCTGATCATGATTGCCTAAGGAAACCACAAAAGCCTTCTGCCCTGACCCCCCCAGTGATGCCCCCTTCCCCTCTCCATCAAATCAATACCACCCCCCCCACAATATTCCCCAATGGCCACTGCACAGGAATCCCCATCCCCACATCGACCTGCCTTTCATAAACCAACTAGGCCTGACCCCCACAGGCCTGACCACCCCCAACAAACTCCCACTCCCCCAATATCCAACACCCCCCCGATGTCTGACTTCCCCTCCCAGATGACTGACTGCCCCCACCTCCCTCCACACATCATTCATTTACCTTGTCCCTGACCTGTTTTTTTCCAATGGCACATTTAAACATTTGCAGCAGCTAGTGCCATAAAAAAGGGATGTGTCCTCCTTTGCTTTGCTCCATTAACAGTTTGTGGAGATGCTGGCGTTGGACTGGGGTAAACACAGTGATAAGTCTCACAACACCAGGTTAAAGCCCAACAGGTTTATTTGGTAACAAACACCACTAGCTTTTGGGGCTTTGCCCCTTCGTCAGGTGAGTGGGGAGTTCTGATCACAAACAGGGCATATAAAGACACACACTCAGTTTACAGAATACTGATTAGAATGCGAGTCTTTACAGCTAATCAAGTTTTAAAGATGCAGACAATGTGAGTGAAGATAGCATTAAGCATGGGCGGCACAGTGGTTAGCACTGCTGCTTCACAACTGCAGGGACCTGAGTTCAATTCCCAGCTCGGGTCACTGTCTGTGTGGACTTTGTACATTCTTCCCGTGTCTGCGTGGGTTTCCTCCAGGTGCTCAGTTTCCTCCCACAGTCCAAAGATGTGCAGGTTAGGTTGATTGCCTATGCTAAAATTGCTCCATAATGTCCTGAGATGTGTAGGTTAGGGGGATTAGCAGGTAAATGTGTAGGGATATGGGGGTAGGGCCTAGGTGGGATTGTGGTCAGTGCAGATTCGATGGGCCAAAGGGCCTCTTTCTGCACTGTAGGGTTCTATGATCTATGATCTATAAGAACATAAGAACATAAGAAATAGGAGCAGGAGTAGGCCATCTAGCCCTTCGAGCCTGCCCCGCCATTCAATAAGATCATGGCTGATCTGTCGTGGCTCAGTTCCACATTCCCGCCCTCTCCCCATAACACTTAATCCCCTCTCTTATCAAAAACCCATCAACCCGCGTCTTAAAAATATTTAGCGAGGTAGCCTCCACCACTTCAACGGGCAGAGAATTCCAGAGATTCACCACCCTTTGAGTGAAGAAGTTCCTCCTCAACTCCGTTCTAAACCGTCCCCCCTTTATCTTGAGGCTGTGCCCCCTAGTCCTACTATCCTTTCTGAGTGGGAAGAGTCTCTCCACCTCTATCCTATCCATCCCATTCATCATCTTATATGTCTCAATGAGATCTCCCCTCATTCTTCTAAACTCTAACGAGTACAAGCCTAGTTTATTCAGCCTCTCCTCATAGCTCAACCCCCTCAACTCCGGCATCAGCCTAGTAAACCTCCTCTGCACTCCCTCCAAGGCCAAAATATCCTTGCGTAAGTACGGCGCCCAAAACTGCACACAGTACTCCAGCTGCGGCCTCACCAATGCCCTATACAGCCGCAGCAAGACCTCCCTACTTTTATATTCAATCCCCCTCGCTATGAAGGCCAGCATCCCATTCGCCTTCCTGACCACCTGCTGCACCTGCAAGCTGGGTTTTTGCGACTCATGCACAAGGACCCCAAGGTCCCTCTGCACCGTCGCCTGCTGCAGTTTTTCGCCACGTAAGTAATAATCCTTCCTACCATTATTCCTACCAAAGTGGACCACCTCGCACTTGCCAACACTAAATTCCATTTGCCATTTCCTGGCCCATTCGCTCAGCCTATCTAGATCCTTCTGTCGACTCTCCACACCCTCCGCACAATTTGCCATTCCACCAATCTTGGTGTCATCAGTAAACTTCGACATCCTACACTCGGTTCCCTCTTCCAGATCATCTATATAAATGGTAAATAGCTGAGGCCCCAGCACCGACCCCTGGGGCACTCCACTAGTCACCATCCGCCAATCCGAATAGCACCCATTGACCCCCACTCTCTGCCTCCTATTTGACAACCAATCCTCTATCCACGCTAACACCCTACCCCCAACTCCATGTCCCCTGACCTTCTGCAATAACCTCTTGTGAGGCACCTTGTCAAACGCCTTCTGAAAATCAAGAAAGACCACATCCACCAGCTCTCCTCTATCCACCGCCCTAGACACAACCTCATAGAACTCCAGTAAATTTGTCAGACACGACTTCCCTTTAACGAAACCGTGCTGCATCTGCTCTATCAAGCAATTCCTCTCAAGATGCCTCGCTATTTCCTCCTTGATGACGGATTCTAACATTTTACCTACAACAGACGTTAAACTAACCGGCCTATAATTCCCTGCCTTTTGCCTGGCACCCTTCTTAAACAACGGCGTAACATTAGCTGCTTTCCAATCTTCCGGCACTTCCCCGGAATCCAGCAACGTCTGGAAAATAACCGCCAAGGCATCCACTATCACCTCCGCCATTTCTTTCAGAACCCTCGGATGCATTTCATCTGGTCCTGGGGACTTGTCCACAATCAGCCCCTCCAGTCTGTCGAGCGCCTCATCTCTAGTAACAGTAATGTCATCGAGACCCTCCAGTCCTACCACCTTTCCACCTCTAACACCCGGCAAATTATTCACATCCTCCTCCATGAAGACAGAAGCAAAAAAGTTATTCAGGATCTCAGCCATATCTCCATCCCCTACCACTAAGTTAAAGAGATCTCTTAATGCTATCTCCACTCACATTGTCTGCACCTTTAAAACTTGATTAGCTGTAAACACTCACATTCTAATCAGTATTCTGTAAACTGAGTGTGTGTCTTTATATGCTCTGTTTGTGATCAGAACTGCCCACTCACCTGATGAAGGGGCAAAACCCCAAAAGCTAGTGGTGTTTGCTACCAAATAAATCTGTTGGACTTTAACCTGGTGTTGTGAGACTTCTTACTGCCATTAACACTGCCACTAGAGCCAAGGACTTGCTTCACTGCTTGAGTCTCATCCATCCTAAGTCAGCAGGGTTGGCTGAGACAGGTGCTTTAGCGTTTTAGCACTGGTAAGTTGCACTTCTGATTGTCACTTCAAAAAATTTGTGACCCATTGGCCATAATTCTTTGACCTCGCCCATGGCTGGGATTCTCTAGAGAATGGAGTTTTAGCTGAGCGTCACAGTCTCTATTCTTGTTGGCAGCACTGGCAGGGCAATGAGATTGGAGAATCCCACCCATTGTGTTTTTATTATTTTTCATTAAATTTTATGCCCACTTCCCCACTGAGTTCCTGCATATTTCTTGCTTTAATGGAAGTGCTCATGTAGGCAGCTCAATGTGATTTCCAAAGTTCTGTCGTCCTGGGTTAGAGAGCACAGCAGAACCACGTCTAGATCAGGTGATGCTTGATATTGGTGACATTCTGACAAGATTCTTAAGGCCTTCCCCAAGGCTGGGCAGCTCCCTATGCAGCTGGGGCAACTCTATTTTCTGCATCTTCCTCCTCTTTCTTCATCTGTTTCCACAATGAACAGTTTCCAGTGCCTCCCTCTTCTATCTGCAAGGTCATGTTTTGAAGAGGAACCACCTTACTAATTAGGTGCCAGAAACATATCTTCCATAGCCCAATGGCCTGCTCATTGGTGCTCCTTTTGAGTAGATGGTTTCAATTGTAGCACCTCTGTGGCCCCATCTCAGGGCTACTTAAAGGGGGAGTGGCCAACTCTTGATTCACAGATTCAATCCACAGAGTTTGGTGGATGGAATAAAGAGCTAAAATAATGTGGACCACTGGAGAATGAAGGAATCATTGCAGATGCCAGGAAAGCAAGCAGACACAAGCTTGAAGCCCTAGTGATGGCCACAAAGCTGAATGTTGAGAAAGTGGCAGATCTACCTGTTGGTGAATCTCATTGAGGGAATGTAGGAATGCAAGCAAAACCCTTTGTGCCAGTGTGACCCCATCTGTTGGGAAACACACATATTGGACAGCTCTTGAAAAAAGATTTTAATTAATAAGTGTGATGCAGTCATGTGCTACCATTTGCAAGATGCTACTGAGGTCCAGAGCTGATATTTGAAAGGATCCAGAAGCGAAGAAATTCAAGGCCACAATTACTTTGACAGCTACAAAAAGGGCACGGTGAGAAGTGCTGTGAGATGTGAAGTCTTCAGCAGTGAGGGCTCAGATCTGTGAGACCACTTGTGGAGTCGACTCCAGCACTGGTTCTTAGGCATCACAAGTGAACTCAATCTTCATCTATAGATCCGATGCTGGGTTTACAGCCTCCATGGCGTTATTGCCCCCATCTCTCTCTGCTATCCCCTCTCATGCCTGGGACTCTGTCTTTCCTGTGGGGAATGTTACTCCTTATTGATGTTGGGTCTGAAATCTGGGTGTCCTGCTCCCATTGCCAGCTGATGCTTTTGCACCGCAGTGTCAGGATGTTACTGCTGCCAATGAAATCCTGGCCTGCATCTTTTCAAATTTACGCTGCAGCCTTTCAAGGGCTGCATGTTTGCACAATTTCTTTTCTGTTCCCTGCAAGCCAGGCTTCTTGAACATGTCCCACAGGGCAAGGAGAGAAGGAGTGTCTGTATTAGATACTTAATCATGTGGCACAGTAAAATTATCATTCTGCTGGCAGACACCTCAAGCCTCACACAGTTAAGCCATTGTTGTTTTGATATAACATTCAATGCTAAATGAACTCTTTGATAAGAATAGTCAGAGTGGAGTTCCATACGAGTGGTTGGAAACAATGCTTGAAGATATTGTTTTGCGGTAGACTTGACATTTGAAAGTTAACAAAAAAATTAGATTTTAAGGTTAAAGGTCCAGTGTTAGTGTTGTCTGATACTTGACAGAATGCAGTCATTGGGAAATAAAATGTAATCAGCATATACTTAAAATAATAGAGTTTTCAGATGAAAGCCTCTGAATCTGTTTTCCCTCTGTCTGCTGTCCTATATCCTCACTATACCTGTAATGCATAATCCAGCATATGGACTGAATAATACTGACTAAAATCTCAAATCTGAATCTAATAAAACTGAAAAGGATGCATAAAAGCTAGAATTATATATCCATTTGATTCATGTTATTATGATAGTTGCTTTTAAATAGTGCTGGATAAAAAGCGTTTGCAGACATTGATAGCATGGAGACATGTAAGTGTTTTTCACAGAACAGTTATATAAAATGGACAACATAATTTCTTGTCTGGTCTCTGTAGTTCCTTGGAAAAGCCACTGAACTCTGGTCGTGTGTTATTTTTATAGGAATTTGTCAGAGGGAGAACAACAAGCTGATTGGATGATTGGTCAGAAAAACAATTTATGTGCAGACATTCTACCAGATGCTCGCAGTCATCATATCTCCTTTGGGAAATGGTATACCTCAATGCTCTATTTCTAACATTTTTAACCTATGTAAAGAATGAACTGGATTGATGAAAGTAATTGGCAGGACTAACAGCAGAGATTGAGATTATTCAGCCATCTGATAAACAATGAAATAATCTGTAATCAATCGCCATGATGAAAATGCAAAATGTTCGTAAGCACTCGCGATTAGTTATCAACTTTGAATAATGTTGGCTCATAACAGAGCAAGGGCAGTTATTTGATTATTCTCGGATAAAGTGGTCTATGGTGTAGTGATTGAGGAGTGGTAATGTGCAGTATTTTTAACAATATCAAGAGCCCTGAGTGTAATAGATAACTGGCTACATGGATAAACTAAAAGCAAATGGTAATTGCCTCATTTTGGTTGTAATAGTAGATCTCTTGAACCTTTATGACTTCCCTAGCAAACAAGACAGCAAAGCTGAAGTAGTGCAATGGAGTTGACCTTCAGCTGTAAAAGTTAGCACTCACTTCGAACCTAATTTTTAGGTCATACCAGGAATGGGAATTAAAGCTCGTGGTTGCTTAAAATAGCAATGCCAGTGGGCATGTCAGCTTCCTGTCACCATTTCCATCACCAGCAAGTAGCATCAAGGCAAGAGAAGCCCTGAAAACCACCCCCAGGAAACTGGATGGTCCTCATTAAAGGGAGAACAGCTGATAGGGGATGTATACAGCTTGTGTGTATGTGTATATATCCTGGCAATGAATGTGATTGAGAAATGGAAAAAGACAGAGCACTGGTGGCATACAGATACCTTGATCTCTTTCTGGAGCTACTCCATCCAATGGCATGGGTTTGCCGGGAAGTCTGATTTCCTTCTGGAGTGGAGGAGTTCAGCTGATCAGACAATAAAGTTTTAGGTCTGAGTTAGCGGAGATGGTGAACACTGTGGGGTGTCCCATGTTTGTGACTGCAGTGTATGTGGAAGAACAACAGCTTGAATGCATTCCAATAAGGTGACTGCAGTGCGTAACAAGCTTAATTAACAGGCTTAATTAACAAGTTAATTACCTCCCCACTGTCTTCAATCAAGGCATCCACCTGCCAATCTGCTGTCACCAGGAAGATCCAGTCGTGCAGTAACACATTGAGCTTCCTTCCTCTTTTCACCTAGAGCATTTTGTTGCCTCCCATTCTTTTCCACTTCATGGTTCAAATTTCACCCACAGTTATAGAGGATAAAGGAATGAAAGTCAAAAATCTAGAGCCTAGGTAGCTGAAGGCATGGCCACCAATATCATTAGAAATGGGCCAAAACTTTCTGTCCATTCCCACCAACAGCGAAACCACCACGTGGGATCCACAATAGCACACAACAGGAAACCCTGCTAACAGTGCAGAACCGGAGGACTCCACTGCCGGTCAATGGTGGGCCACCTCCTCTGCTGCAAAACATGCTGCGGGAGGGAGAGAATTAGAAAATTCAACCGACAGGCCACAATCTGCTGCACATTCCCACGGCGTGTTTTCCAGCTATAAAGGCAACGTACCAGTGGCTGTCGACGGAATCTTTCAGTCTCACCAAGGTCTTTGGCGTTATGTGTATGGCTCGCCCAAGCCACTGCCAGGAAATCCGCCTCATGGTTCACCTTCAGCAGGGCTAGTAGATCCTGCCACTGGGAAGGGCCAGAAAATCCCACCCATAGAAACATAACGTGGCTTATAACACAGAAACTGGCTCTTTATTCCATGAAGTTTGTGCCAATGGTAAAAGAGCAGTTTAGTGTGATCCCACCTTTCAGTTTATGGACTGTAATCATGTAGGGTACACAGTTTAAGTGCATATGTAAGGCTTCTCTTCTGTTTCTTAAAGGCTCTAAGACTCATGAGAATGGCAATAACACTGGAGTTCCATTTTAAAGAGTTATTTCAATTAAAAATAATCAAAATTTCAGTTTGAACAATGTTTCAAGAGGGGAGATATATAACCACTCAATTATTAGTTCAACATTGACGATAGGTATTTTTGGAAAACTGGCCAAGTCACTCCTTTCTGAAACAATTATATTAAGTGCTCTTTTACAACATATTGTATACCCTTTCTCAAGTGTGGACCTGGGTTGATATGCTGACAGGGACTCATTGCACTATAATAGGACTTTTAATACAAATTGTTCAATGGTGCATCAAATTCATTGTTTAAACCAGAGAGTAAAAGCCCACCTATAGGTTACCTTCCATGGCCTGTGAGTCTTTGTATGTATGCCATGCTTGGTACTGCTTTCTCTATCTCTTTCTGCTTTCCCTATCTCTTTCTGCTTTCCATGAGAAATTTTATAATTCCTTTGAAGCATCTCAGCCCTGTTCTTCAAACCTACTTTCAGGCATTTGCGTAAAGTATTGCTATATACTGACGAAAGGCTAGGCACATCATTGAAGTGTGATTGTTTGTTGCTTCAGTTTCTTTTATCCATCTGCAGAGCTATGAGTCTCACCACCAGATATTTTCCATCTAATTGTTCTCATAATCTTAAAAAGACAGCTAACAGCAATCAGCATTTTGTTTTACATCATTAAAAGTCTCTCCGCTTTGCAAAGCATTCTAATGCACAGAATTCAGTCAGTTCTTAAGTTTTCTTCAAATTACATCAAAAATCCATACTCTTCCTGGGGATTTCTCTGATGTTTGACTTGAAATAGTTGAGCTGACAATCTTCGGAAGATGAAGCCTGGGTTTACAATCTGTTTGTTAGCTGTTAGCTGGGCTCAAGATCAATTACGGAAGGTTTGAGGAGTTCATTGTACATTTGTGTAAAAACCCATTAACTTACAGAAGTTTAATTTCCTTTACCAACTACAGATGTTTCACTTATAACATTCTGTTCTAGTTCAGGCTGATTTTGTTTGGTTTCTGTCAGTAATTCAAAAAGCAAAGTGAATAAGTTAGTTCAGCAGGTTTTAATGAAGTTTTCACTGCTCACAGCTTCTTAAAGCATGCTGGTAAACTTGCTCAAGCTTCAGAATTTGTTCATTTTGTTCACCTTACAGATATCTATATTTAATTGTTCAATTATTCTTTAAACGCCCTTTCAGACACTCAAGAGCCCCACTGCGCCTTGGGTGAAAATACTACTTTTGAACTCCATTCAAATCCTTCTATCAATTATTTCAAATCTAGGTCCCAGGTTATTGACTTTGTTCGTGAAGGAAATAAGTCCTTCCTGTCCACTCCATCTGGCTCCCTCACAATTTTATGCACCTCTGTTCCAGAGAAAACATGTCCAGCCTTTCCAATCTTTAGTCATAGATTACATATTCCAGTCCCAGCAACATCCTCTTTGGATTACTTTTGTGTAGTCTCCTAGTATGATCACATCCTTCTTGAAACATGATGATCAAAACTGCACACAGACTCTAGATATGTTCTAGGCCTCGGCCAATAAGAGAAAACATCTTGCACGCCTTTTGACCATCTTATCTATCTGACCTGGTACTTCCAAGAATCTGGAAGCACGCATTCCAAGGTTCCTCTGTTCCTCTACACCTCTCAGAATCCTACCATTTATTGTGTACTCTCTTGCTGTATGTGTCCTCCCCAGGGTTAAATTCCATTTCTCATTTTTCTGTCCATCTATATCAGAATGGGTTAGTAGCAGAATAGATGTTTTCTGTGGCGACTGAAGGATGGTCTTAGTCCCATATGTATTAGATAAAAATCTTATCTTTTGGAAGGGACTTCTTGTCGCTCCTTTAATGGCCACTGTTTAAACTTCTCAACACCTGGAGAACTGGTATGTCATGAGCAGTCCCAGCTACACTCATTTCCCTGTGAAAGTCATAGTCAGAATCCTGGAGTAGACCTTCAACTCTGAATTCCACTTGAGCGGGACCACCAGGCACCCATCCAAAACTTCCTTGAAAGTTGAATCAAGTAGGCAAATGGGTTCATGCATTTCCAGCTAGACTTTAACTGCTAATCCACTGATTTACAGGTAAGAAGGAAATTAGCAGAAGTTACAGGTTTCCCATATTGAATTGAATCATCTCTTTATGATCAGTGGTTATAAATTGGAGAAGGAGAGTAACAGTATACTCTGATTTAAAATATACATTCTGTGAGGCAATTAAAATATATTGAAACAGCAAAAGAATGTACAAATAATGACCATTGTGGCCTGAACTGCCATGCCTTAGTGACAGTCCTGTGGAGTTAAAGTTCCAGCATTGTTGGAGGGGCAAATGGAAGTCATGTCCTGTTGGGAGAATCTCATTTCTGGTCTCTGAGAATCGAGCTCTGGAATCTGGGACAGTTCTGATGTCTGCAACCAGAAATGCTAACTCTATTTCTCTCCATAGGTGCTACCAGAGACGCTGAACATCTTTTTCCATCTTTACACCAAGCTAAGTTCCCTATCTCTTTCAAGAAGATGATCATCATCCTTGTACCAAAGCAATGCCTTAACAACTATCATCCGGTGGCTCTGATATCCATCATTTTGAAATGTTTCGAAAGGTTAGACATGGTACAAATCAAATCCAGCCTAGACACTGTTGCCTCATTGTGCCAGGACATGGGCTCAATTTCAGCCTCGGGTCACTGCCTGTGTGGAGTTTGCACATTCTCAACATGTCTGTGTGGGTTTCCTCTGGGTGTTTGGGTTTGCTCGCACAGTCCGAAGATGTGCAGGTTAGATTGATTGGCCATGCTAATTTGACCCTAGTGCCAGAGAATTAGCAGGGTGAATATGTAGGGTTCCAATATGGGGCTTGGTTGGGATTGCAGTTGGTGCAGTACGAATGGGCTGAATGGCCTCCTTCTGCACTGGAGGGATTCTATGATTCTATGACTGTCTGGATCCACTGCAGTTCACCCTGCACTGCAACAGATCCACAGCAGATGCCTTCTCCCTGACCCTGTGCCTAATTCTGGAATACCTAGATAACGAAGACTCCTATTTATTAACTACAGCTGAGCCTTCAACACAATTATTCTTACAAAATTAACCTCCAAACTCCGTGACCTAGGGCTTGGTTCCTCCCCCTGTGACTGGATCCTAGACTTCCTAACCCACAGACTGCAATCAGTAAGGATAGGCAACAACACCTTCTCCATGATCATCCTCAACACCAGTACCCCACAAGGCTGTATTCTTACAATACTCCTCACATATAGATGACTTCTCCTCCAACTCGATTTTCAAGTTTTCTGATAACACTACCATAGTGGTTGGATCTCAATTAATGAGATGGAGTATAGGAAAGAGATAGAGAACTGGTGCAACAACAATAATTTCTCCCCCAATGTCAACAAAACGAAGGAGATAGTCATCGACTTCAGGAAGTGTAGTGGAGGTCATGCCCCTGTCCACATCAACGGGAACAAATTCGAAATGGTTGTGAGCTGCAAGTTTCTAGATGCCCAGATCACAACAACCTAACCTAGTCACTATAGTTAAAAAAACCCACCGATGCCTCTACTTTCTCAGAAGACTAAGGAAATTTGGAACGTCTACTTCGACTACCAACTTTTACAGATGCACAATAGAAAGCATTCTTTCTAGTTTCCAAGTTGTATCACAACTTGTCTTCTGTACTGCTCTATCCAAGACTGCAAAAAAAAACAAAGTGTCACACACGAAGCCCCTCACACAAACTAGTCTCCCAGCCACTGACACTGTCTACATTTCCCGCTGCCTCTGAAAAACATCCAACAATCAAGGACCTCACATACCCCAGACATTCTCTCTTCCACCTTTTTCCATCAGGAAAAAAATACAAAGTATGAGGACATATACCAATCAACCCAAGAAAAGCTTCTTCTTTGCTGCCATCAGGTTTTTGAATTGACCTATCTCAAATAAAGTCAACCCTTCTCTAAACCCTATCTATGACTGTAAAACTACACTCTGCAGTCTCTCCTTTCCTTCTCTATGCATGGTATGCTTTGTCTATATAGTGCACAAGAAACAATATGTTTCACTGTATACTAATACATGTGACAATAATAAATGAAATCATTCCTAGAATTTTCTATTTTAATTACAAATGGACAGTATGGTTACATAACACCTCAACCAATATGCAATTGGTATTGATTATATCCAAAAAATAAAATACTATTAATTAATGATAATCTTTGTTTCTACTGGTTCTCAATAGATGAAGATTCCAGTGAAAGAATTGTGTGAGAATTTGAACTTAACTCATTGTAAACTATTAGGAAAACAATGATAGTTTTAAGGGATTTATATTCATGTAAGTAAACATTAGAAATAAGTATAGTTTTAAGTATTTTTAATATAATGTTTCTGTGCGTGGACGGTCAAAACCTATAGTTGAATTCATGCGGAACAAAGATCTTTGTATTGTGGGTGTTGATTTGAATTCTCAACTGTGATTCCGCTGTGCTTAGAGAGCTTACATCATGAAGAATAAATAGAAGTTGTTGCTTAACAACAGGAGAGCACTTGCCGGGGGAAGGGTTTTCCTTTGTTCTTAGTTTTAACTGGAAGTCAGAGCAGTTGGAGGACAATGTGAAGTTGCAAAGGAGTTACAAAGATGCATGTTTCCAAAGATATAAGTTAAAGTTCAGATAACCAGGAAATTGGTCAGGAAGAAAGTTTAAGATGATTGGAGTTAAGAGAGCAGAAAACCTGGTATTGTTCAAAAGAATTCATGGAAACCTAAACAACGTGTTCTGAGTTAAAGAGACAATTGAAGTAATTAGATTGAAAGTGGGACAGCAAACTTCAGAGTATATGGAACATTTGATGCCATTTTAGTACAGTCTGGGAATCAAGAGTTAAAGCAATTATGAACAGTTTGTAGAACAGTCAAAACAATAAAATCCGAAAGGGGTTGGTGTAAATTCCTGGATTGGATTTGCTGTTAAAAGTGGAAGATTTGTTTAAAAACGTTATTTGGTAAATCTGGTATGGATTTTGGAGTGCAAACTGCCAAGGGAAAGTGTTATTGTTATGACAGAAGATTTTAAAATGTGTCTTTGGGATGGGATTTTGAAAATTCTCATGTGGCAATCATCTGTGTGCTAAAGAAACAAATCCCGCATGTTTCCCAACCAGAAACTATGGATGAACAAAGATATCCAGTGTTTACAGAAGTCTAGGTCTGAGGCATTCAAATCGGGCGACCCTGACTGATACAAAACAGCCAGACACGTTTTAAGGAGATCCATCAAAAATGCCAAAAGGCAGTACCAGACCAACCTAGAATCCCAGGCTTGCCACACGGATCCCCGCTGACTCTGGCAGTGTCTGCAAGACGTAACAGGCTATAAGATGAAAGCAAGTAAAATCACTGGCTCCAACACACCCTCCCTGATGATCTCAATGTTTTCTATGCCCTTTTTGAGCAAGAGGTCAGCGAGTGAATGCCCCCCACACCGAAAGCCTCAAAAGAACCTATACCTGACACCACTATTGCAGATATCAGACAGTCTTCTCGAAGATCAACCCACAGAAAGTGACTGGCCCGGATGGGGTTCCCAGATAAGCATTCAGATCCTGTGCGGATCAGCTGGTGGGGGTATTCGCAGACATATATAACCTCTCTTTACAACAATCTGAGATCCTAGCTGCTTCAAGAAGATGACCATCATCCCAGTACCAAAGAAAAGCCAAGCAGCGTGCCTTATTGACTATTATCCAGTGGCTCTGACATCCATCATTATGAAGCGCTTAAAAAGTTTATTATGGCACAAACCAATTCCAGCCTCCTGGACTGCTTGGATCCACTACAGTTCACCTATCACCACAACAGGTCCACAGCAGACGCCATCTCCCTAGCCCTGCAGTCTTAAAGACACCTATGTCAGACTCCTATTTATTGATTACAGCTCAGCTTTCAACACCATTATTTCTACGAAACTCATCTCCAAATACCATGGTCTGGGCCTCAGCTCCTCCCTTTGTGACTGGATCTTGAACTTCCTAACCCACAAACCACACTCAATAAGGATAGACAACATCTCCTCCATGATCATCCTCAAAGCTGTGTTCTCAGTCCCCTACTATACGTCTTATACACCTATGACTGTGTGGTCAAATTCATCTCCCACTTGTTTTTCAAGTTTGCTGACAACACCACTATAGTGGGTGGGATCTCAAACAATGACAAGACAGGGTACAGGAATGAGATAGAGAACCCGGTGAACTGGTGCGATGACAATCTCTCTCTCAATGTCAACAAAATGAAGGAGATTGTCATTGACTTCAGGAAGCGTAAAAGAGAACATGCCCCTATCTACATTAATGGGGACGAAGTAAAAAGGGTTGAGAGCTTCAAGTTTTGCTGTCCAAATCTCCAACAACATATCCTCGTTTCCCCCCTATGCCGACACTATCATTAGGAAAGCCCACCAATGCCTCTATTTTCTAAGAGGTCTAAGGAAATTTGGCATGTCAACTATGACTCTCACCAACTTTTGCAGTTGCACCATAGAAAGCATTCTTGCTGGTTGTATCACAGCTTGGTATGGCTCTTGCTCAGTCCAAAACTACAAGAAACTCCTAAAGGTCATGAACGTAGCCCAATCCATCACACGTTGACTCCCATCCATTGACTCTGTCTACATGTCCTTCTGCCTTGGCTAAGGAGCCAGCATAATTAAGGACACCATGCACCCTGAACATTCTTTCTTCCACCTTCTTCCATTGGGAAAAAGATGCAAAAGTCTGAAATCACATGCCAACCGGCTCAAAAACTTCTTCCCTGCTGTCATCAGACTTTTGAATGGATCTACCTTGCATTAAGTTGATCTTTCTCTACACCCTAACTATGACAGTAACGTTACATTCTGCACTCTCTCGTTTCCTTCTCTATGAATGATATGCCTTGTCTCTATAACATGCAAGAAATAATACTTTTCACTGTATATTAATACATGTGACAATAAATCAAATCAATCAAATCAAGATCTGGGTGGATTCTGAAGAAAACGCCATGGACACTAACTTGGGTTCAGAGCGCAGTGGCTGTATTTGGCCACAGTCATCTTCTTGCTTAAAAGGGACTTTGTTAATGAGACCATTGGTGCTTAAATGTACTTTGTAAATCATGTTAATCTTAAAGCCTGTGCATATTTGTTCAGGCAAAGGAAGAGTAAAGGAGTATTGCCATATAATTCAATTTTTTCATGTGTAATTTATGTTTGTTCTGTATTGTTAAAACTGATTGGTAATCCTGTGACCCTGTTCCTTATTGTTTTTATTTAAATAAATATTGTGGTCTTTTGAGCGAGGGTTCCAGTCTGGGATCTACCTGACAATAACACCAACTGGGATTGTAACAAAAATGTTTTTTGCCATTAAGCATTATCTATTAAAACTGTTCTGTCAAACAGCCTGCTAAGATGCCCAGTGGAATTTCTGGTGAGAGAGAAGGGCAAACTTTATGAAACAATTGTAATGGCTTCAAAGTTAAGATTTTCTTTCCTACATTTTGATGCCATGAATATTTCAGGTATATAGCATCTACATGATTGAGTAGTACATTATGTGAGTGCATTAAAAAAATGAAAAAAATGAATTAACTAACCAGTGAATTAATTAGTTAATTAATTTCATTAATTGATATATGTAGGTTAGTGTAATTCTTAAAAACTTGTTTTTAATTTTGGAAATAATTAATTGTCTATCACACAAAACAAATTCTGTCAATTTAATGCATGACTTTCATTAGAATTCCAGCCACCTTTGGCTGCTGAGAATATCTTCAGAACAATCTCAAATGAACCAGTTCTATTGGAATATTTATTTTGACATTGGGGTTCTACTGCAATCTGAAGAAGTGACAGTAAATGTACTGCCAGCAAATTACTGTTACATCCGCATGACTTCTATTATCTGTCAAGATGCTTTTCGATATACATGTATAATAGCATCTTAAAAGAGCTTAGTTCCCCTCCAAAAGACATTAAAACTATTTCTAATATGTTTCAAGGTGTGTTGAATTGACTTTAAATTCCAACCCCTCTGCTGTGATTTATGAATGTCATTTTGTCTGGCTAGACACTGAATCATTTTCTAATTATCCTAACCTTCTGTACTTTATGTAGTGTATTGACTGACCCGTGCACAACATAAATAGAAAGATAACCCATTATTCCATGCTCATTGAAGATCCTAAATTATGGTTACTTATTTTGAAAGAAGGCTTGATTTAAAAAGGTGTGGTACGGAGTCAAATAATATATCTCTTTCGTAAACAACCTTTCTACTTGATCAGAATTCTTTCACACAACTTATAAGGCACCTGACTCAGCCTATTAATGCATACCGTTGCTAAATCATGTTGAGTCACAGCTCTGTCTCTCTGTAGCATACCATATCATCAAAGAACTGGTCCAAGAGTTGCAAGATGATTTATTTTGATGATCAAAGGCTTTTCCACAACAAAAACTCATATCAACATACATAGCACTTGCATTGAATTGAGACACAATATCACTGGCATGTAGGCGTAAGAATTTCATTGCACTTTCTGATTAGACATCAGTTAACCAATCATTGACTCAATCTGAGCTTCATAAAGCCCATCTGACAATTGAAATCCTAATTTTACAGGGTAGGACCAAATCAAAACAAAAATCAAAATGGCCAACGCTAACATCTGAGGAAAAGTTTGATTGTAATATTCAATGATTTGCATTGATCCTTAAGATATTTTGGCAAGTATTACCTAAATCTATGATTGTGATGAAATATCATGCTAAGGATGATGGGCAAAAATCCTTTCTGAGTAGAAATTTAGACAATGCAACATATCCCATGTCTATTCCTGATCGCCCTCTCCGTCCCAGACCCACCAATCCCTAATTCAGAGTGCGCAGTTGGTTTCCCCACCATCTGCACCAATTGGCCCCACTCCAGTAAGCCCCCGTCAGACCCCACCCTGCCACTATCTGGTGCCTGGTGGCCAATGACAGGGTGCCCAGTGGGCTGTGCCAGGGTGTCTGGTGGGCACTGCTATGGTACAAGGCTGGCACTACCAGAGTGCCAGGTTGCCAGGCTGGCATTGACTAAGGAGCACCCATTCTGCCCCAACCTCCTGGGGGGGCTTCAGTGGCCTCTGTGCTCACCAGTGAGGTGATCCCACCTGGTCCACTTTGTTGGAACCAGCTTTAATCCCTGCTGGTGGGAATCTCTCCTGGCGTGGGTGGAGAGACACTAGTGTGCCCAGGTGATACTGTCCTGAGTTTGCTAATGATGGGAACTCAGATTTCCATATTTTAATCAGCCTCACGCTAATTTCTGGTGCAAGGCTGATTACGTTAAAAATATGGCATGGGAGGATCACAATAGGCTGGGCGCCGATCACAAATCCCAGTACAACCCCCTGCTGATATCTCTCAGCCTGCTGCGCTACTCGAGCACTGCAGATTGGGAGAATCACCCTCTCATAGCTAAACATCTTAAGATTTATGAATAAGAAGAAGATTAAATGGAGACTGGATAGAAGCCTTTAAAATCCTGAAGTTTGATTGGAAATGGAAAACTTTTTTCTGTTGTAGTGGGACATAAATAGAAGATAATGATTGACAGATCAAATAAACAATGTTGGAGGTATTCCTTTACATAGAAAATGACGAGCTTGTGGGACTTGCTGCCACAATGAATGATTAAAGCAGATAGCATTGGTGCATCTAATAGGGAAGATGCAGTGACAGGGTAGAAAGTGTTTATTCAACTAGGAGGAGGATCCCGTGAAGTATAAACAGAAAAAAACTGACTGATTGGGCCAAATGGTCTAAATCCGTGCTATAGGTATTATGACATGTAATTCTATAAAAAGTGTGACTCGATGCAAAGAATTTTGCATTTCAATGCCAGATTTTCTGGAGATTATCATAATGTTTTGTGCTCAGAAATTCTGACCTCCTTGATCTCTTTGAAGAAGAATCTGAAGGAAGCAGATGGCTTGTGTGTAACAAAGCAAAACTCCTACTGCTATGGATCATGACTCCTCTAAATTTGTAACAACAAGCAACTGTGGAGTGTGATAATGAGGCATATGCTTCAACAAGAGCTGTAATTGAGAAAAGTACAGAGGCACATTACAGCCTTGATAGATTGTAAGGGACATTGCAACATGCAGCTGAACAGTAACCTGCATAGTGATACCTTGCAATGTCCCTCAACTTTGCAGTACAAAAGAGGCCAGACCTATCACATCCATGGGAGGTGGGCACAGCTGCTTTGGAGGCAGAGAACCATTGAGAGAAAAATCAGATGGACCAGTGTCAGGAGGCTGCCTCGGTAACAGCTGCAAGGGTGATCATCACTCAGATGATTAACGAAGCATCCTCTTCTGCCAAAATATCCTGCTATATCACCATTGTCAGTATTCTATGGTCCCCATCTTCAGTTCAAGGCCAAAGCCTTCTATTTCAAACATATCTTGGAACCTCTAATCATGTCAGACAATTCTACCCCTCTAATGGCCTGCATTTAGACACATGCTCCATCGATAACTAAGCATGAAATAAAGGTACCTGGTCTCTGTTGTATTATCAAAACAAGTAGCAATGGTAGCCATCCTGCTCCTTCTACCATGCTTCCCCTAGATATCTACCTTTATCTTGTTTCTTCCTCTACCACTTCTTCCGCTAGGTGTGACCACAGAGACAATAGTACAAGAGGCAGTTATTTTTGCGGTGAACTTTGACAGAATCTGGAGGACACTCAAAGACACAATCCCAGTGACATTGATGGTTCGATTTCAGATCTCTATTTCAGGTTTCAAACGTACAGAGTATTTTGCTTCTATTTTTTGAGAGGACCAATTGTCTTTGAAATACAGCAATAGATTAAAATGTGTATCACAATGCAGCACTGGTTGCCTGAGAAACAAAAACTGATTGCCAAAGCTGCTTGAATTGAGGATTGACATATTTTAATATAATTCTGCGAAATTGAACATCCTTTGCTTTAATTTGTTTTAAACAGTGATTAGTCACAAAGCCAAGCAATATGAGCGAGCTGAACAAGCGTACACAACTAAAATTGTAAAATAACAGAAAACCCATGGATGCTAATTCAAGATAATTTTACAGTAAGGCTTGTTAACTTCCTAGACAATAATACCAACATAATAAGTAATGCTGACAACTTAAACAAAAACATATTAAAAAACAGCAATAACTGCAAAAGGGGTAATTATCTCCAAAATGAAGTCAATCAGTGTTTTTAAAAATGAGTTGTAATTGTAGGTGCAGTGCTTTGCATTGTAATTTTTAAAAATCAAAATTGACTTTGGTGTTAGTAAACTCATCAACCTCCCATTTGTAATGTTTTACACCACAACGGGTTGGGACCAAATGAAAACGTTCAATGACTACTGGGCACTGTTTGAGCTGGAAGTGTGATCATTGCTGATGGTACCGGAGATTAGAAAGCATAGCTGACTTGTTAGTGGGATAAGTGAAATTTATTTGTTCTGAATCTTATATGCAATTGGCCTTGAAGCTGGAGACTTACCTCACCATACAGGAGAAGTGGTTCTGTAATATCTGAAAGCTCTGAGCACTGTCAGATCTATCATATTTATATTGCATTGTAACATAATTGTTAAATAGAAACTCACTACCTAGGGAAATTACTTTAAAGTAATCTGGTGGTAGTTGTTGACATGGGTTCAAATTATCCATCCAGAAAAAAATCCACATCAATGCTTCCAAGTCCATTTCAATTAAAATTTGCTACACATTTCATCCATCTATCTGTTCAATCTTTATGGATACATCCGCGTGCATTTCTTTCAGTTATTCTGCAGATATCATAAATGTGCAATCCCTACCACCTAGAAGGATATGGGCAGTGGATGATTGGGAACGTTACTCCCAGCACCTTCTCCACCAAGTCACACAACATTCTGACTTGGAAATATATCAACAGTCTTTCATCATCACTGGGTTAAAATTATGGATCTACCTAATATCACAGTGGGTGTACCTATACCACACAATTTGCAATGGTTCAAGGAGGCAGCTCACCATCACCTTCTCAAAAGCACGATAAGAAGTCTCACAACACCAGGTTAAAGTCCAACAGGTTTATTTGGTAGCATGAGCTTTTGGAATGCTGCCCCTTCATCAGGTGACCACTCACCCGAAGAAGGAGCGAGACTCTAACAGGTCATGCTACCAAATAAACCTGTGGACTTTAACCTGGTGTTTTGAGACTTTTTACTGTGCCCACTCCAGTCCAATGCCGGCATCTCCACATCATGGATTCTCAAAGGCAATTAGGGGTGGGCAATAAATGCTGGTCCTGCCAGTGATACCACATGCTCTAATGAATAAATGCAAATTCTGAAGTCACATATCAAGTGACAGAGTCCAAAGGGATAATTTTAATTCAAGGCACACAACAGTTGGACGAATTGTTGCTGCACTGTAGTCTGAGTCACTTTGGTTAAGGAGGCTGATCTTTTGGATTCAGCAGCAAGGGATATCTATCAAAGTGTTAATAGTAGGATAATGTTAAGTGCCGAGTTGTTCCTTTTGCAATGTGGTATCCAGCACCAGTTCCATTAGCATAACCAAACAATCCACAAGAAGCTTATATTTTCCCACAGTTTTAAAAATATAAAACCAGCAAAAACAAATCCAATTTCTTGGATTTCCCTAATATTTTCATATCACCACTATTTTCTTCACACTAAGATAGGCAGTCAACTATTCATAAGAATTTTAAGATTTTTTATTAAGAAGCAGAATTTAGATTAATTATTAAGCAGAAATAACATATGACCCATGACAGTTGAATATAGGTTATTAATCCCAAAGAATGGATACATGGTTGGCACAGAGTGATCTATAGTCAAATATCCTCAATCCTCATCCTCATCCAAGCTGGCTGCCGATAAGCACTGTAACCTCATCAGGATCTGTGCCTTGTTAAAATACCCATCACTTGTTAATATACCCATTTTTTGCAATCTGGTTGCCTATCCAGTGCCAATGATCTATCAAAACACTTTTGACCTGACGGTAAGTACCTCCCCTTCTTTATTTGGTAATTTGCTTGAGATCAGCTTTTTAGTTCAAGTCATGTTGAGGGTCATATCCTGGTCCTTTCTAAATACCTGCATACATAAGGAGGCACACAAGGTGTCATCTTAACAGCTTAGGAATGTCGAATGGAGCCTTAGCCAAGTGACTTTGCCATTTCCAGGCGCTACTGAGAAGTCAAAGTTTACAGGAATTCTCCTTTTAGAGAATGAATCAATGTTGTTTTGCTGATCTCATAAAGTTTTTACAAGACAGAAAATACATGTTTATTTAAGATCCTAATTTCTTTGTGTTTACTGTGCATACACAAACCACTTCATTAGAATTAATATAATATTTGTTGCACTTCCAATACATCCCCTTTGTTGCTTCTGCTCCTCTTTCCCCTCATTCTCTGCCCACAATTGCATTTCTGAACACTTCTTATCCTATTTTCCTCACTCACCCATCCTGAAGATAAAGAATTCCTTCAAGAATTCCACCAAGAGGCAGCACAGTGGCACAGTGGTTAGCACTGCTGCCTCATAGCACTGGGGACCCGGGTTTGATCCCAGCCTTGTATCATTGTCTGTGTGGAGTTTGCACATTCTCCGTGTGTCTGCATGAGTTTCCTCCAGGTGCTCTGATTTCCTCTCACAATCCAAAGATGTGCAGGTTAGATTGATTGACCATTATAAATTGACTCTAGTGTCAGGGGGATTAGGATAAATATGTGGGGTTACAGAAATAGGGCGTGAGTAGGATTGTGGTCAGTGCAGACTTGATGGGCCGAATGGCCTCCTCTGCACTGTAGGGATTCCAGGATTCTAGGAGAATTCTAATCAGTACTGGAATTACAAATCCTTCTATAGCATCCAACAACCAAATTTACCAGTCGTACTGTTACGTATCAGCAAATACTGACCACAAAGAGAAAAGGAATGAAGTGCTACACTAGTGGATTTCAGTTAAACACAATACAGGTTTATAAAGAAGTGTTGCTTGTTCCAGATTGAAGATGGAAGAGTCACATAAGCCCACGAATCTCTCTGCTTGTGTCATACAGATCACATGACATAATGGACGGAATAGATACAACCATGTTGAGTACATAAAATCCCTCCCCCTTTTCTTCTTTGGTGATAAAATGACAACTTTTTCCAATGTTTTGACAACAGGTCTAATTAAACAGCAAATATATTACTTTGCACCATTATTTCCCATCAGGTTAGTGGAGAGCTGGGTTTGCTCCACATCATGATTCCCGTATACGTGTACAATTAATAAGACAGTCTTTCAAGTGGACCTCCATTTCTTTCGGGTTGTATCCAATGTTCTGGGATTTGACTATCGAGACCTGTGAGTTATTTTGTGTCTTATTTTCCTTCTATTGGTAACTCTTCATGTGAAACTATTTCAGTATCAGTGTCAATTGGTGTAGTAGTGATGAGATCCACTGGTAGCCCCTCAGCAACATTTTCTCCCACAGCCAACAAAACAGTGGTGTCAGCTGTCGTGCGAGCTGTTACCAGATGCTCCATCACACTCTCAGTTATTGAGCACCAGCTTGTTGGCTCTTAGAACTTCTCGGTACATTCTCACCAGCATCCTTCAGAGGACAATGATATCAAAGCCATCAGGTGAGTTCCTTGAAGAGTGTTAACATGTAATCTCAACCTCCTGAGTTGGCAGCTTGTCCTTTTGCCGAAGCTCCTGTACACTTGGTGATTCACCACGTGAAGACATTTCTGCTGACCTACTTTGTGAAGTATGTATGGCCCAACTACTGAGCTGATATCCTAATATTCTTTAGGGAATGAAATTTGCTGTCCTTACCTGCTTCTTGCCTACATGTAACTCCAGATCCACTGCAAAGTGGTTGACTTTAAATGCCCTCAAGGATGGGCAATAAATGCTGGTCTAGCCAGCAATGTCCACATCCAATCAACGAATATAAAGAAAAATGCTGGGTCAAATATCATTGGATATTTAAGAAGGATGCCCTCCATTTTCTGTACTGACATAGGGGCCATGACATTTATTTGTATTTGAAATGAAAGGGAGGGCAGAGTTAGCTTTTAAATGTTCATTTATTTATTAGTCACAAGTAAGGCTTACATTAACACTACAATTAAGTTATTGTGAAATTCCCCTAGTCGCCACAGTCCAGTGCCTGCTCGGGTCAATGCACTTTAGTGTGAAGGAAGGGCAGAAAGAAGCTGCGGTTTGTCCTGACATATGATGCAATAGAAAAGAGGAAGTTTAAAAAGGCAAGCCTTGCAGAGATCCTGCATGACATCCTCTCCAGGTTTTCTACTCAGCGTGGACAAGACCCTTCCTCTGTCCATGATGCACAGCATGTTGTCCTTAAGAGGTGGGAAGGTATACAACGGATCTCTGGCTTCTCCAATCATCATCTGCTGCACCAAGCCTCATGCAACGTTTTCCTGCAACAGGGAAGGGAGTTCGTTTGTAACACCCTTGTGAGCTATTTTGAGAATCTCCCTGGTCAAATAACACATGTGTTATGTGCAAGCAGTGAGGTGTGAGAAAGTCAGGATTTCAATGAAGATGAGAATAGCAAGTGTAGATTGTGTGAGTAGTAAATGAAGCGGTGCAGAGATAGTAGGAAGTAAAGGAAAACTGGATAGGAAAATATTGTGAATATGGATCTGCAGGTGTTGGAGTATGTGGACAGAGTGGTTGAGCAAATCCTAGACACTTGAAACTAATGGCATATTTCTTGTTCACCTGAACTTGCTACTCAATTTGTGCATTAATAGTATTGTGTGTCATGAACTCTTAATTATTTTTCCAAAATGATTTGGCCCATTAAATCTTTGCAAAGTAACATTACTCACAAGCAATGGATAAAAGAAATGAAGTATCAGGGATCATAAAGCTGTACAAATAGTAATCAACACAGTCTCCATGAAGAAAGAACTTGAAATTACTGACTTTTATGTCTGCAGAACATACAAAGAATGAGAGGGCCAGTGAATCACATTTAAAATGTTGTCTGATATAGGCAAATGTGTCAGCATTTTTTTACGTTTCTTATCTTTGATCTTTGAATTCATTCCAGATCCATTTGCAAAAAAGCATTAATCCTTTTTTATATTTTACCCTTTATAGTACAGAGCACCGAAAATCCAACCCCCCCAGAAGCTAAATCAATTGGAGAGGTGTACAATTGGCCTCTCACTTTTCCAATCATCATTTGCTGCACAAAGCCTTGTGCAACCTTTTCCTGCAACAGAGAGGGGAGTTTGTTTATAACATCCTTGCAGTTATAAAATACGGCAAATTGCATGAATCATATTTTAGCATTTTGTTCTATTGTGCTCTTGACGATAGTGTTTGACTAAAAATAGGAGCTACTTGTTGGCGTTTATTAGTCTCAGTTAAATCCGTCTCATGATCATTCTGATGTTATACATAAACATAAGACCTTGAATCAAACAGTTGCTGAGGTTTTGAAATTAATAAAGCATCTGCTTCATTTCAGATACATGTATGACTTTTATACTCCATCAAAGTTAATTAAGATGCAGCAGTGTTCACATTTTTGCTGATCTAAGTATCGCTTTTTCTATTAACAACTCACATATGGATAAAAATTATGCCTTGAACTGATGCTTTATATGATAAATATTTACAAGCAAAATTTACAAGGGATTCTCAAATGAAGATCTGATAACATCACTTTACTTAGCAATTTCTGTTTTTCTTCTAAAGTAGATGCATCTGTCATGCCCAGTTGAGCCTTGTCATATTAATAACTTGAAACGTGGACTGTATTCAATGTGGAATTTCCTGGAACTATCTTTTCTTTTAAAAATAGATGTTAAAAGGCTGCTAAGATGGCTGCCAAGGGTTAGGATTTCTGCATTGACTCAAGAGTATCTCAAGTCTTTGTAATGTCCCTGACTGAATGACCAAGGGTGGAGTGTCTTCCTTGGATATATCAAGACAAAATCATTTGGGAATTCACACTTCCTATTCTTTGTGGACTTGATCAAAATCTATGGTCTCATAGACTCGCTGATTATGAGCTTGAAACCTAACAAAGAGAGTTGCAGAGAAACAATACATAAGTGTGAATGGCCACCATCCATCAGCCAGTATGTAGGAATGGTTTCTAACTTCAGATCAAACTTCAGGTAATTAAGTATTGATTACGTGATCACCTGATTGTAATTGTCATGCTTACAAGGCATCAAAGAGATCTTAAATTACAACTTAAATCTTAATTCCTGATTAGTTAAAAATTGACTTTGTTGGACAAAATCGTGGCTGCTAGAGGCCACATGATTTGCCAGCTGGCTTACTGTTCTAGGCACTTCCAACAGTAAATACAGAACAAAGTTCAACCTTCACCCTTGTGGAATCTCGCACCAGTCATTGTGTGGACCCTATACAATCAATGAAACAAGGGAGCAGCAGCTGGTCCATTTCCCCAGCCTGGACTTACAATGAAGAGAGAGCCATCATAACTTGATACACCTGTAGCAGCACTAGTAGCCACCATCTGTCTCCTAAGGTGAACTAATATTTTGACCAGAGACACAAACCCATAGGTTTTAGCTGTACATGCTGGCTGGGATCTTCTGGTGCCACTGATGGTGCACCCCACTGAGAGTTTCCCAGCAGCATGAGGTGGAGTTAATGAAAAATTTCATTGAAAATGGTGGGACCAGAAGATCCTGTCACTAGCCAATTTTATGCCATCTCGTGACACTTAAAACACACCATGGTGAGGCCAGCTTATTGTTAAACTGAATCTGACTCATCAATGGACAACACTACATGACTTGAGCCACTTTGGCCTTTGGAAAGTTTTCATGTTACATTCCTGGACTCCCAATGCAGTGTGCTGTTAATATCCAAACAGTCAACACAAAAGCAGAATGCCAGGCTGACAAGAAAGCCTGCCTCAAGTCTAAACCTCTTTGAAGCCTGATTCTCTGGAAGATTCCTGCTATCACCTTTAGACCACAGCAAGTCTCTGTATACCAAAATCATTTTGCTGCATCATTACCAACTTTGAGAAAATTTGCCAATTCCTCCTTTCAGCTAGTTGAATCCACCTGAACTTTAACTCTTACATGAAGGAATCCTCACTGGATTCTGACATTTTGGAATGTAAAATTTGTATGAATTCATATTCATATCTTTGTTTTTTTTGTTCTTAGTTCTAGTTGTGAAACTCTTTTCTTTCCTATTCCCTGCTTGTATGTTTGTATGCAGGTATGTAGTTGAGAAGACCATCCCTTGGGTTAGAACGTATGAATAAATAATACATCCGATTTAGCCCCAATGAGAGTTTGTTACAAGGTGCTTTAAAATTGACTTCACAAGCAGAAGATTTAGTGAAAGATGCCAAACTCGGTTTCAAAGATTAAAAAAAAACTTCTGTAATGGATAAATGGCAAGGAAAATAAAGCAGTTCAGTTTGCCTCTCCCCATCCTCCATAAAAAAATATTTAGATGACCAATCATACTTAGTTCAAGTAACAAAGGGAAACTATTCAGCTTGCAAACCTCACAATAAGAAATGGCAATGCCAGCAACAAAGGAAGCGACACTAAGACTTGAGACTGCAACATTGAAAGGTCTCCAAACTTGTTCCCTTTCAAGTCTGCCGGGACAGAAAACCAACATCCTAGTAATAACACTACAAGTAATTAACTTTGTGACCTGCTGGAAAGCCACCTCTTCGAGGACACCCTGTAACGACTTTGATATAGGACTGTGATTATTGAATCCAGCTACACTTCAAGAGTGAAAAAGAACCTCTTCCTCACCAGACCTGCATGAAGACAAGCCAATCATGTGAAATACAAACTATTCCATTGTTTGTAACTTGTAAAAGGGTACTGTCCTCTTTACTGTATTTTCCCCATGTGCACACGGGTGTGTGTGTGTGTGTGTGTGTGTGTGTGTGTGTGTGTGTGTGTGTGTGTGTGTGTGTGTGTGTGTGTGTGTGTGTGTGTGTGTGTGTGTGTGTGTGTGTGTGTTGAGTGCATGATATAGCATTAGATTTTCAAGCTGAAAGTGTGAATAAATAATCCCCTTTTTTTAAACTTACACAAATCTTGTTGCTGGCTATTCACCATAAAATAATGGATTAAGAAAGATTAAGAAAGAAAGAAATCACCTTCTTTCTCCATAACTACAGTGATTATGGCCAGTAAGGGAAACAAAACAAAGGCTTCAGTACTCCCTTATCCCTGTCCATAGTAAACCTGAGTACTCTATACTTTGCCAGATGTTTTATACATCCATTTAATTAATTTTGCGATGTTTTTGTTTGAAGTCATTGTTGGGATACTTTCTGCGGCAAGAATATTCCATGAAAATTACTCTGAAAACTGATGTGGCTACAAGAGGCAAGTGTTAACTTTTCTTTATGATGCAGAAGAAGCTGGAGAAGGTGCTTTGGGCATCAAATCACAGCCTCTGTTGATCAGAACTGTGGATTTGCTCAAAGGTTAATTAGTCTTTCTTTCCTTTTAAAACTCAAGCTTGATATTTCCTAATTACTTATGGATTTGATTTATCTAGTTTTCTCTCCCACTCCTTTGTGGCATACTCTACTTAAGCCTTGGCTCTTACTGCTTTTCTCAATTAGTAAATAATCTAGATTTCTGTATTGAAGCTAGGTCAAGGCAACTGGAAACAAACTGAAAGAGCGTGAATTCTCAGTCAATTACAAAGCGCAATTAATCTTCTTTCAACTACTGTTCAATGGAAGTCCATCTCATGGAATGAGACAAGTGAACTGCAATTTTTCTTTGCTGAGCACTAAGAAAGAAATTAACTCTGGTTCAACTTCCGAACTGTAAGCATAAGTCTGCCCATTATTGATTGAAAAGTTGGGTATTTAGCAAGTTGTGTATTTGGAGAAGGGGTGGTGTGGGAGGATTTCTAAATGGAAAAGCTGAAATTATGGGTTTCTTTAATGCCCTGAAATTTCCTGCCCAACATCTGGTCTGATTAACAGAATGGCTGCATGCCAATTGGACAGGAAAACTTGTAAAAGAAGGGTGCAGCAGAGGAGTAGGTCGAACTGCTGGTGGGGGATTGGGGGAATAAGAGATCACAGGACTGAGAAGGATTATGTTAGAGCATGCTTTTAGGTTGAGAATACGCTCATGGGGGAACCTATTTGAGATGTGAGAAAGGTTGGATCATGCGTAGTTGGTGGGGATGGTGAGATGACAATCACAAGGTGGAGCTAGGAAGGAGATTAAGACTGTGAGTGTGTCCAGAGGGGCAGTGTGCTGTTCATGCTGGTAGACTGTGTTTAGGGTATAATTGTGGCATAAGAGAGTAGTATTTTTTCACTCAGAGGGAGATGGGAATCTGGAATGCACTGTCTGGTAAGGTACTGGAGACGTGGAGATGCTGGCATCGGACTGGGGTAAACACAGTAAGAAGTCTCACAACACCAGGTTAAAGTCCGATAGGTTTATTTGGTAGCCAAAACCATTAGCTTTTGGAGCACTTGCTGCTCCTTCGTCAGGTGAGTGGGAGTTCTATTCACAAACAGGACATATAAAGACACAAACTCAATTTACAAAATAATAGTTGGAATGCGAGACTTTACAGGTAATCAAGTCTTAAAGGTACAGACGGTGTGAGTGGAGACAGGGCCAAGCAAGGTCAAAGAGATGTGTATTGTCTCCAGCCGGGACTGTTACTGAGATTTTGCAAGTCCTATGATAACGGATGAATGAACACCACTTGACAATCACCAGGCAGAAGTGTTCCCTTCCAGTCAGGGAACACTTCTGCGGTCACGGGCATTCAGCCTCTGATCTTCGGGTAAGCATTCTCCAAGGCAGCCTTCACGACACACGACAGTGTAGAGTCATTGAGCAGAGACTGATAGCAAAGTTGCACACACATGAGGACGGTCTCAACCGGGGTCTTAGGTTCTTGTCACACCATCTGTAACCCCCATGACTTGCTGGGGCTTGCAAAATCTCACTAACTGTCCTGTCTGGAGACAATACACATCTCTTTATCTTGTGCTTAACACTCTCTCCACTCAATTTGTCTGTACCTTTGAGAGTTGATTACCTGTAAAGACTTGCATTCCAACCATTATTTTATAAATTGACCGGGCACAGGCATTCGGCCTCTGATCTTCGGGTAAGCGTTCTCCAAGGCGGCCTTCATGACACATGACAGCGTAGAGTCGCTGAACAGAGACTGATAGCCAAGTTCCACACACACGAGGACGGTCTCAACAGGGATCTTAGGTTCATGTCACACTATCTGTAACCTCATGACTTGCCTGGGCTTGCAAAATCCCACTAACTGTCCTAGCTGGACACAATACACATCTCTTTATCCTGTGCTTAACGCTCTTACCACTCACATTGTCTGTACCTTTGAGACTTGATTACTTGTGAAGACTCGCATTCCAACCATTATTTTGTACACCGAGTTTGTGTATTTATATGCCCTGTTTGTGAATAGAACTCCCACTCACCTGATGAAGGAGCAACAAGCACTCCGAAAGCTAGTGGTTTTTGTCACCAAATAGCCCTGTTGGACTTTAACCTGGTATTGTGAGACTTCTTACAAGGTAATGGAAGCCAGAAACCTTACAACCTTTAAAAAACATTTGGATCAGCACTTGAAATATCATAACATCCAAGGAAATGGGATAAATGCAGGAAGATGGGCTTCATGTTGGTGCAGACTCTATTAGCTGTAGGGCCTTTTCTGTGCTGTATGACTCTATGACTAATGTGGATCATGTCGGCAGGATGTGGAACAAGACCATGATCGGTGAAATGTGATTAGTAGCGAGAGCAAATATTCTGAGGCACAATTGTGAAGTAAAGTGTGCTTAGGGACTTAATGATAATCGTCGGAACAGGGTGTGATTGTGCGGTTAACATGTGAGCTTTTCAGTTTTTTGTGGCCACGTCATGGGGTAAAGCATGGTTAGGTGGGGTGGGGGGAGAGGGTTGAGGGATGAACACGTGCTGATGTGGTGATTGCCTGTGTAGAGTATGGTCAATGGGGCTAAATAGTGGTTAGGCAGGGGGATATCCTGGTGGAAGACTGTAGTCAGTAGATGAAAAGCTGGTTGCAGGGGTACAATGTTATTAGGGAACGTGTTGGTGTTCATGGAAAAGGATCGTGGAGGTGGGAGGGCACTGGACAGATAATGGATGCACCTCTCAAAATTACCTCCTTTCTGGAAGATGCTGAATCGTGATGAGGAATTGTTTTGTAATTATTTTCAGGACAGGATCCTCAATCTCATTGACCTCATGCTGTACTGTTAGGAGTGTTATGCCTTTGAGGAAAATTAGAGTTCCCTGCCATTACTACACCCTCTTGTTTCCTTGCACTTTGTGCCCCATCCTCTGGCAAACCGTTACCTGCAAACCGTTTGTCCCATTATTCTATTGGGCTGGAGAGTGCAATTGATAGAGTGAATGATAGCACAGGGTAAATTGTTGTTTGCTTTGCCTGATGTTGAGAATCTGAGATCTTGTCATTATCACATTCCTTTGCACTATTCTCAATATTTCTGTTGATATGATAATCAGACTATCAGATTTCTCAGCTCAATATTCAATGTTCTTATCTGTTGTGGGGGGGGAAGTTTATCACAATATTGGGAACCAGATAGAATGAATTAGCACCTTCTGCAATCTAGTATGTGCAAATATTCTGTAAAGTTTATTTATTTATTAGTGTCACTCACATTAACACTGCAATACTGTGAAAATCCCCTAGTTGCCACACTCTGACACCTGTTTGGGTACACTGAGAGAGAATTTAGCATGGCCCCTAGCACCTTTAAGATTGTGGGAGGAAACGGGAGCATCCAGAGAAAACATGCAGACATGGGGAGAACGTGCAGACTCCGCACAGACTGTGACCAAAGCCTGGAATCGAACCCCACGTCCTTGGCTCTGTGAAATAGCAGTGCTAACCACTGTGCCATCGTGCTGCCCTGCAGAGGCTCAGCTTCTCTGAGTTTTATGGCTGTTTTGGGATTAATCTCTTGTATTTGAATGGTCTCTTTCTCCTGATGATTTAACACACAAATGGCCATCCTGCCATTTCTTTGTAATTTTATATTGCCTGGATTAATTGAAACCAAAGTGTGGATGAATTTAGGAGGAAGCTGGATAAGTGTGCGAAGGAGAAGGAACAGGCAGATATGCTGATTAGATGCAGTGGATGGGAGAAGTCTTAAGAGAAGTATAAACACTAGCAAAGGCCAGTTGAGCCTGTTTCTGTGCGATAATTGTTATATAACATTGGTACCACAGCAACTGGAATAACATTTCTCTGTCCAGCAACAGGAGTGCTGTACTTATCACAGCACTTACAACATTTGACCAGATAAATGCAGGTCTAGGGTAGCCTGCTGTGTGCTCAGTACTTTATTATTATGCAATCACAGAAATGTCACCAAACTTAAAGTCTGCTCCCACAGGCCTTTCCCTTCCTTTCACTCAGTGTTTGTTTTGCTCTCTTATGTAATCATTTGTTTCTCTTCACTACAATCCCTGTGGCAGACGCCTGAGAACTGAGAGCTGAGTGCCATCAGGCAGCATTTTGGCACAGTGGTTAGCACTGCTGCCTCAAACTCCAGGGACTCAGGTTCGATTCCCGACTTGGGTCACTGTCTGTGTGGAGTTTGCACATTCTCCCTTCATCTGCATGAGTTTCCTTCAGGTGCTCCAGTTTCCTCCCACCGTCCAAAGATGTGCGGGTTGGGTTGATTGGCCATGCTGAATTGCCCTTTAGTGTCAGGGAATGTGTAGGTTATTAGGGGGTTAAACTTGTGGGGATAGGGCCTGGGGTGGGATTGTTGTCGGTGAAGACTTGATGGGCTGAATGGCCCCCTTCTACACTGTAGGGATTCTATGATTTATGATTGCGATATTCTGATGGTGCCAGAAGTTTCAGAGCACAGCAGCATGGCTACCTGGTGACCTTGTTTGAATGTGTTGGCTTTCAGCTCATGAGGCAGTAATTTGGTCTCAGCTAATTTCAGGCCCCTGTTAAAACAGTGACGTGATGAGGCCCTTGTAGTTGGCTATCACATCACAGCAACTATTGGGTTGTAAGAAGACAGACCCAGGATTGACATTCAGAAGACCTGCCTCCTCTACTAGCTCATCTGGCAAAATTCAATAGTTACTCTTACCAACGAGGATACCAATTTGGAACTCAAGTCCTATATAGCAGTCAGCAGAGCCATTAATAAGACATCTAAGAGGCTGCACTGCTGATGCTCCTGGAGCTACATTGTTGCTATTTCCTGACTAGAAAAGCTGTATATGTGGTTGCTGGATTCCTTCATACTTGATGTTAATATTGAAAGCTCCAAGGTATATCTCCCAATGATGGAAACAACTTGTACTCAAAAATTCTTTTCATTTGTAAAGACTGTGGGGGCAAAATTGGACAGTCCCAGACTATGGTAAAGGACTTTTATCACATAATTAACACACACCATATAAACACATTAATTACAAGGAGAATAGCTTGCAGCCCAATACTGACCAAGCTGCAGAAAGGAATGTATGCCTCAGCAGGGGTCCTATGTTGGTGTGTTACTTAAAGCCAGTCTGCATCTCTTAAAGGTGAAATGTATTCTAGCTGTCGTCAGGGTGAATGTGCAGAAAGTTGTTTATGAGCAAGACGAATCTTAAAAAATGGCACAACAGACAGGAAATGTGCCTCAATGTTCTCCGATGCGGCAGTGGAGAGCTTTGACTGGATGTGTACATGAGAGAGGTCCTCTTGTTGGATAGATACCGAGTAGGCTTTGAGAGCAGGTTTTATCACAGTTAATGCAAGCAGTCTAGCTAGGAGGACCAAGAAACAGTGCTGAAAGATGCTGTCATGGTTAATGAATTCATCATCATATGCCATTTCCTTAGAAGTGAAGCAATAGTCTCATACACTGCTCCACATCCTCTTTACTGGCCGACTAACTGTACCAATCACAGCTCATACCTCACATTCATAGCCTCACTTCTCCCTTACACAGTCAGCAGTGCTAGAAGCCACTCAAATCTCTTGCACACATGACCAGATTATTAAACAGTAAAAGGCACATCTCATTTGGTTTAAGGTAGCTCATAGTTGGAGGCACTTAACCAGCAGGGTACAGGCATGGCTGCATATCTTTAACCTTTGGAGGAGGCAGTGCCAACAGACATTGGTGCACCAATGACTGAGGCTGTGGCTAGCAACAGGGCTAAAAATATCAAAGATGGCAGTACATTGTATTCCTACCTAATCCACCTTTTCGTATCCTACTATCCCTGATTCCACATCTCTCCTGATTTGCAAGCTGCAGACAGTATCAGTGATTGTATAAGTTCTTCCTGCTTTCTCCCCCTTCTGTCCTCTGTCACACTAACCTTACCCTTTCTATCCATATATGTCCAGATACGCAAGAACTGTCAGACAGTGGTGCAGAAGACTGAAGCCTTAGAAGAATTAGATTCAGATGAAGAAGAAACATTATCACTCAATCTGATGCATGCAGCCAACAGCTCAGATTTAGGCAAAACACTTATTTTGGAGGGTAAGATTAAAGCATGAATCACAAGTGGCCTGCAGGGAGAGAATAAATTGTGCGTCCAGAGGTCTTGCAGTCAAAACCAGCATCTTCCCAATTTGCAGTGCCTCCACTATTAGGATTCAGTAACAGTAATGGAAGGCAGAATCTTGTGTCCTCCTCCATGGCATGTTTGGTGGCAGCGGTGTATTTAATTTGACAAAAAGCTAGTGGGTAGGTATCCTGCCAACTTCTTGCCTTCAGCCTTTTAGCCCTATTGCCAATTGAAACCTTTAAGTTTAAACCAGTTGTGGGCAAAGGGGTCACCATACAAGGAGCAAACCTGTGCAGGATTATTGCGGCTCCCAAGCTAGGATGGGTTTCTTGTTCAAAAGCATTCAGTATCCGATCAAGAATAGACCCTTTGCAGTCAACCTCACCTCCATCCATTCACCTTCACTCTGTGACCTCCCTTCCCATCATTACTCACCTGTGCTTAGGTCTGTCAGCAATCTTTAGCCTTGGGTAGTTGTCATACCAGCAGTAGCCACCAAGTTCTATGTAGCGCTGCTGAGTACACAATTAGAAGTGAAACGAGCCTCTAATTGGCTAGTAGGTCCAAGTGGGTGGGACTTCTCACCCCGGTGGTTCATGGAAGGTTCACTGCTAGTCTTTTACTTGCCTGAATGGCACAAGGTAGTCAGAATCAGAGGTTTATAGCATCGGAACAGGCCCTTTGGCCCAATTTGTCCAAGCCGCCCTTTTCTGAAACCACTAAGCTAGTCAGTCCCAAATCGTCTACAACCATGTAACTGTCTAAATACTTTTTAAAAGAGAATTGTACCCGCCTCTACTATTACCTTTGGCAGCTCATTCCAGACACTCACCATCCTCTGTATGAAAAAATTGCCCCTCTGGACCCTTTTGCATCTCTCCCTTCTCATCTTTAAACCTATGCCCTCTGGTTTTAGATTCCCCTACCTTTGGGAAAAGATGTGCGCCTCATTATTTCATAGATTTCTATAAGATCACCCTAAGCCTCTTACGTTCCAGGGAAAAGAGTCCCAGTTATCCAACCTCTCCTTATAACTCAAAGGATCAAGTTCCTGTAGATTCCTAGTAATTTTTTTCTGCACTTTCTAGTTTAATAATATCCTTTCTATAATAAGGTGACCAGACTGTACACAGTATTCCAAGCTCAACAAGCTCTTACCAGGCTGAAGGAATTAGCTGAGAAAAGAAATGTTTCAGCTTAAATAATTGGTGGGGAGGAGGGGGAAAGAAACACTAGGTCATTCACTTTCAGGCAAAAAAAAACAAAGCCTGAAGCGCATGCAGCAAACAGCCTCAAAAGCTAATCTAAGGCTGTACACGTCAGCAAATTTCAGAAGCCCACCACACAAAAGAGCACCAACATCTAGCCACCCTGGAGTCCGCCAATAATAAAACATCTGCTGGGCTGCAGTTAGTAGATGGTCTCCTCGTCCAGTAGTTGGAAGGCACGATGACATTGACCACCCCTTCAGAGCATCCCTCATCTTGTCCACGGGGATCTCCTCATCATGCTGCACCGAGATGACAATAGTGTGCATGCAGATGGGAATAACAACACCGGTCCTGCAGGTATTGCACCGTCACCTCAGTTTTGCAATATGGCTGAAGCCAAATGCAATGAGCATTCTTGAAAAGAGGTGATGTGGGGATCTCACTAGCTCTCCAGCCAATAACTGAGACCCTTAATTGCCTCTGCAAGATTCTGCCTTAACTCCAAAAAGTATCCAGTATTCTACAAACTAAAAAAGGAGCCATGAGAAATTAAGCAACAAATAACTTGAAATTGTTGGTGATCTCTCCATAGTGCTAGTTATGCCCCTTTCATGCAGCTGAACATGAATTCAGTTGTGCCTGCTCAAGATAGGAATTTAACGAAAGTGGCAACAGCTCTGACCTCAAAGCAGCAATACACACTCACAGATGTCATACTCCGCCTAATCTCCTTAGTGCCAGCACCTGCTCCTAATATCCTCCCTAAGGTGGCACCCAGCAAAGGGAACACTGGACATGCACGTGAACCAGTTTGAGACCAAAGCACCACTTGCAGCATTGAATTTTGTATTAGAAACTGGAGGTTTTGGCTACAGCTGCTCAGAAAGAAGATGACATCATCTCCAGGTCATGTGCTTCCTGTCTCTAATGCTACCTCCCATGAAACCTACTCACCATGATTCTGTGGCTCCCTCACTGTGCTCCATCTATCTAGATCTGCTGTGGCAAGATGGCTCTGGGCTGCCTTAGTTAAATGCAACAATAGACTATTAGGTGACAAGCTGCCTGGCGTTTTGTTTTCCTGTTATCTTTGTAGAGAAACGGAATGAACAATGTTGTGATACTTTTACATAATTATAGCAAAGAGTAACAATTGTTAGCTGACAGGTAGTAGCTTGTATGGAAGTGCTGGCAGCATATAGCATATAGGCCATAATACAAAGTGTAGCTTTTATTTATAACATCCCTGAATTTCAACCAGTTCTTTTAGCTTTGCCATGTAAATACAGACCCTGAATTTGCAGAGCCAGCTCTACAAACCAGGCCAGGTTATTTAGAGATGGTACAACACTCTAGTGTCTCCTCCTCCAGGGATAGGCCCAGATTCTGACAACAGGGTGAATATGAATGTACGGAGTTTGCTTCAAAAGCACCCATCCTGAATTATTGGTCAAAATGCTGGAGTGACACCAAGATGCTGTGCAGAACGGAAAGGCCCAGATAATTCTAGCAAAAACAAAGTAAGTTTCTTCTCCTCCTGAATTGATGTCCTCTTGTTCTACTCACCTTCAGGCCTCTTGTTGGGCCACCAGAGAACTCTGGAAAGCTGCCAGGGCTATCAAGGGAAAGATGGTTGCAGCTTCTTTAAACATTTGTCTTTGAGTAGGGTATAGACAGGATGTTTACTTGCATGACCTTCTAGCAGTTTTTCTCAATGGGATGCAGATGGGTTAAAACCACAGCAGAAATGTGTTCTGACCCATTTTCCCATCCCAAACTAAAGATCATTGCATTTATTTTATGTGTTCATTGGATGTGGGCATTTATTCTATATTTGTGTCTTGGGAACAACCTGAATTTTGGATTGATAGTCAAGAACAAAAAAAGGATCAATGCAATCATCAATAGAATAGAGAAAAGGAGCAGGAAAGAGGCCCGAGTAGGACTGGAACAAAGAATAATACACGTGCAATACGAAACACAGTGAAAGCTGACATCAATGTGGGTTCACATCACAAAATCATTATGGGTAAGAAACTAAGAAATGAGCACAGTTGAAAGAAATTGTTCAAGATGTAAACAACGTGATCTGCTGGAGAAAACTGGTACTGGATGTGAATTGATTATATTGCTGTTTAGGATGAAACAGAAGACACAGGAATCTATTCTGGTGATAGAACAATAACATCTGATACCCAAAACAAATCATACAGTTTCTAACTTTATGTTTCTGGAGCTCATTTTCAGCAGTAGCTGAATCAGCCTTGTCATTATCATTTGGTCCCATTTAATGTGATTCATGGATAGATGCATCCATTTGGCCTCCGATTCTCTGTTAGTAACATTCTTCCTTAATTAACTACAGGAGTACACTTCTCTTGTCTTTTAGCAGATTTCATCAGTGACTTAAATAGCTCAAGGGGTCACTCTTAATCTTCTTTATTAATCCAGGAGATTGCTATCTGTTTTGTGCCATCAGTAGCAAATCAGTACCAGTGATTAAACTACAAATAGAGGCAAGAAAATCATAATCACAGCAGAATCGATCCTGGTGTAGGAATTTCAGTGGCACCATAGCATTGTCAGAATTGCAGTCAGTTGGAACATCCTATCCACTGTCTGGCCCCTATTATGACTCAATTTCACATTGGGACATGTCCAGTTCAATGGTGATACTACAGGGGTCTCAAATGGCAGAATTGTCAAAATTCCAAAACTCAGCACATCTACAGGCCAGTCTGGAGAGACTGGAAAATGTCAAGAAAATGTCTTCAGATCTCTGAATGATAGCTCTCTCCTAGAATGATTGCTATTTGAGTATCTGAGACCGCACACAGGGCTCAGAATGGCAAGTTGGTCAGTTTTTTGCAGAAATCTATACTGCTGGCCTGCCTGCAAAAATTCCAATGGCCACAGCTTCTGTCCCCATATTGACTGATTCTCATGGTTCTTCTTCCCCTTCTGGTTTCCGTGCTGCAACAAGGTCTGACTTCTACTGTGGTGATTGTCCCTTTAAGGATCAATTTGCAGTGTAAGTGTCACATGACCAAGGCAACCAATTGGGGAGCAGGGTGGGGAATTACTCTGTTCAGTGTGAGATTCTGTACTCAGAGACATCTTGGGAGCTGATTACAACCATGAGACTATAAGCCTCTGTACAATTTTAACCTGTAAGTAAACAAGTTGTATTTTCCCTCAACTGATGAACGAATGTCTTTGTGCCTACCCTAACAAGAAATTGAAGTTTCAATCTTCTGTGTCCCCTAGTTCATCACATGACACCTATTACTCTGAATAGCTAAAAGTAAAGAATTGGATTTTATCAGCCCTCTGGCTGGGATGTGGAAGAAGTTCTAATTTTGTGACAAAAAGGATCAGGAAGGAAGCCCAATGTCATTAAATCGCATTTGGAAATTCCAAAGTGCAACCGGCCTGCTGGGAGAGCCTTGCACTCACATGTGGTTGAAAGATAATTAATGTTGTTAAACAGGAAGCACTTGTGTGAACAGAGCAGGGGTGGGTGAAAGGCCCTGGAAGTTGAACATGGCTACCTGTCATGCATTGCATTCACTCAGGTGTTGAGACTTCCAGTGAGGAGAGGGAGAGTAGATATTGCAGCAACCAAAGGGTATCAGAAAAATCCAAGGACATGACAGTGATTCCAGTTGCCTCACCCTACCTCTTGCCTAACCTTCACTCTATAAAACTCATGGAGGTGCTGAAGGCAAAGTAGGGCTACGTGCATCTCTGGCATCTGCTGAGTGGTCTGCTGGATGCAGCTATCCATGACTGTCACCATTCCTTCCACTGAAGAAACCAAGTACACCTATGCCATAGTCAAGGCAGTACTCTTGACCTAGATGGATACTTCAGTGTCCATGCTTGGGTGCACATAGTTTTGGATAGCTCTGCTTCTCACCTCACAGTTCCAGCAACTGTTGCCATGTTGATGACTCCAGAGTTTCATTATCAGCCCTAGGCTCAACATCACCCTGGCCTCCCACAGTCATCAAAGCATGAATGGCCTCAGCTCTCACATCAGCTGCTTGGGTATGTCTGTGCTGTGCTCACAAGGTTGTGATCACAGATCCCTCAACACGAGAGTATCTGCACTGATGGATGGTGTGGGAGAAGGATGTTGTGATGCCTCCTTTGAGGCCCCATCTCCTTCTCCTCAGAGCAAGATGGCTGTACCTGGTCTTGCAGTTTTCTGCCCTTGTCTTGACTTGAGGGGAGAAAAAAGTGATTAGAGGGTGATGTGCATTCCATTGTGTCCTTCAGACTATTGCTAATGTGAACTGTCATGTAAACAGTAGCAGACATATGAAGAATATATGTCCACTTGCCTGTCACACACGCTTGACAAAAATCTGGAGCAGGGAGTTTGAGGCTGAGTGTGATCAAATACCAATGTTCATCGAAATGCCTAGAGCCTTGAGTTGGCTCTCAGCACTTCTGCCTTGCACAGGAGCTACAGAGGGCTAATTGGGTGGAGCTTCTGTGGAAACTTAACTCAACCCACCACACATACCAAAAGCTAGCAGCAGACTTTGCTAAGATTAATCTGGATCATGATTTGCGTTGGGCAATGACCCAATACATATTTCAGGGGAGCTTCGTGAGATTGTACCCTACCCTACCCTACCCTAGCCATATATTATATTCCCTGTGTTCTCTCATTCATTTGTTCAGGTAATTTTTCACATCGACATGCTCCTGTAGTTTGCCAATCATGGATATGAGTGGCTATATAGATGTCATAGAAGTGTCAGAGGCATGGGTGGGTGGGGCCATGAGGAAGTATGGAGGTGTCATAGATGCATGGGGGCATGGGTTGGCATGGAGTAGCCATAGTGTTTGATAGAAGTGTCTGAGGGTGAGGTTTGGAGGTCCTCGAGAGCTTCTAAACTGACTGGTATAAATTTCCCAAGAAGTAAGTTGGGCCTTCCAGCCAATGCACAAACCCATTGCCACCTAGGATCTGCTTCTGGGATTGGCAGGCCCAACTCGATGCTACCCTGGTTTCAATGGAGCCTATCTGAGCCCTTTAAACTGATGTGTTCCTGAAGACTCCAGCTGTATGCCTCTGTAGCAAAAAATCCAGCCCTTATTCTCATTTTTGTTTGCCTTTCGTAGCTCTTAACTACACATACAATTCCTGCTCTCTCATTTCTCCACTGTATAGCTCCTTTGGTACCTTCTTAATTGTTTCTCACTTTCATCCCCGCTGTTCTTTGTAGCCTTTTCTATTTTATTTTCTAACTCAGTCCATTTCCTCGTTTTTACCACCCACTCATCTATTTGCTGTACTACTTGTATATCTCACTCCCCGTTTCTCTGTGTCTTTTTCCATTGATCTCAGTAGGAACCTATCTCTTCCTAATTAATATCTCATAACAACAAATTTGGGCTTAATGTTTAAAGTGTTTGCTGGACTGTTTCTCTCAACATTGCACCATTGCCTCCCTGTTCTCCTTCCAGCAATTAACTGTGATTTTGCTATGAAAGATTTGCTTCAGCCCATTTACTTTGTAATCATCAGTCCAAACATTTAAAAGAAAGCTGTGCACAGAGGGAGGTTTTACGTTTCTTCATATTTACAGCTGGAAATATGTAACTCAACCTAAAAGAAGTCTGCTGTACTGTGAACCATTGCACAGCTTTGTGGCTTTTTTCACATGGGGCTAACTACTTCTTTCACATCGCATATGTGATATGAATGAAAATGGCTTCACATGTTATATTGGCTCCTGAACCTGCTGAAGAAGCCAGTCTGATTGCACTACCTTGGGCTATGATTGCACGGCAGGAAAATAATAATAGACTGTCACACTGTTGGCTCCTTCTGTTAACAATCCGTAATAAGAACGTATGATGAAAGCTTTTTAGCAATCAACTATGTGGCTGAGACACACTTGAAGATTTTAAGTCCTTCGCTTTGGCACTGGATATGGACTTCCTTTATGGGAAGCTATCATATGAGGACATTAGCATCCTAAGGCCATCCAAGGGGTCAGCCAATGACTTGGCCAATTGCTAAGTAATGTGAGCCTAAAGGGATCAGCACTGCTGGAAGGTTCCCCTGACAGGCAGGATAGAGTGCTTTGTGTTTAAAAAAATTAGCAATTCATAGTTTTCCAGTGCATTTAAGAGAAGATAATTTCTCAAGTGTTAACTCAGATCAGTTGGAAGCCTCTTGTAACTGATAGGGAAATCTATGGCTCCAATAAGGGTGTCTTCTGAGCTGGGAGATGGGATGAAATGAGGTGAGGTGAGGAAATTGCAGACTTGAGTGGGTGAAACTTAGCAGTCAGTTCAGAGAGTCATCATCTGTCATTGCAACTGAACTGAAATTAGTCATTTTAAATGTTGTGACTCCAAGCTACATAGCAAACAACATGCACATTCATCTCACTGTTTCAACTGGATTTAAATGTAAATATATATATATATATGGGAATTGGAGATGTTCAGAGTGGATAGTGCATTTAAGACAAGGGCAGTAGCCAGATCCAATGATGAATGACAGGAATGACAATTGAGTGCAATCAAGGCAGCAGACCGCAAAGTCCTTATGTTTTTTAGTGCACTGGTAGAAACTGGAAGTAAAGAGCTGAGAGTGGTTATGGGCTTTAGCGTTCCTTGCATGTTTATCAGGTTTTGAAGATAACAGTTTTTCTTCTATAGACTCAAGGTATCTACTGTCAACAGGACGGCATGGTGGCACAATATTTCAATTCTGGCCTCGGGGGATTGTGTGGAGTTTGCACATTCTCCTTGTGTCTCTGTGGCTTTCCTTTGGTGCTCTGGTTTCCTCCCACTGTGTAAAGATGTCCATGTTCAGTTAGCAGGCCATGATAAATTACCGCTTAGCATCAGGGGGATTAGCAGGGTAAATACATGGGGTTATAGGGAAGCCCAGTTCGGCTTGCTGGACTGAATGGCTTCTTTCTGTACTGTAAGCATTCAATCATTCATTGACATGAAAACCACGGCCTGAAAGCCATTCTTTCAAAAGGTCAAGGAATCTGAGCATGCCAGCAAATACCTCCTGTAGCCTTAGTCCCTTTCTTGTGTACCTCCCTTCTGAATAGCTCTCTCCAGTAGAGGTGCTGACTGCAGCACAGTATGTTGTAACTGCCATAGATGGAGATGGTCTTCCTTTTCTAATATTTGGCAGACGTATTCAATGAGCCTTCCTTTTATTCCTGTCATTTTGAAAGTTTCCAAATTTTATGAGAGCTATAATCCATGCAAGAACTCTCTAGCAGCTGTGATCTCTTCCTGAGGTTGAACAATCACAAGTCTACACACCCACTTGAACAGAAGCTCCACATCCATTTCATTTTACTGCTCTTTTTCATCAGAACCAGAAATCCCATGTTAAGAATATTAAAATTCAACCAAGTAAATTCAAATTTAAAAACACATCATTAATGTCTCCTAAGGACATTAACTGCAGCAATAAATACCCCATCACTTGCACTAATTAAAATTCTGAATTACTCACACAGATCCAAACCTATTTCTGTTAAACCTGGAAATAGGCCTGTTATAGCAGAGTTATAGTCACAGTCCAAGAATCAGTTCTGGGTGTTAAATTCCCCCATGTGGCTTTAAGCCCCAATACCAGTGTATAAAATCTAGGATGTTCTTTCAGTGCAGGGATTGCTGCGTTTGGTTTGAGTTATTAAACAATCTATTTGCCAGTTCAGATCGATTTAACTATATGGCTCGGTTTTCTCAATGGTCTAGTCTAAATATAACAGTTAATCAAAACAACTTAAAATCATCATTCATTTCATTCACTGTTTCTAGAAGCTTGCTCTGCTTAAACTAAATGTGGGGTTTGGCTACATAATAAGAGTGACCAAATGAAATATTAATTGATTGGTTTTGGTTATGAAATGCTTTGGGATGCACTGAGATTTTGAAAGACACTAGATTAAATTTAATTATTTCTAGTAAATGCCAGATTGGGGCAGAAGAGGCAAAGACCACAAAGTTCTTTACTCTGCAGTGCTGCTGATGCTACGGGACACCAGTTAGAAAAAATGGCTGCTGATCATTTTCTGATGATTTCTGCATGGGTCCATGCTGATCATCATCTTATGGAGTCCAATACTTCGAGCGGGGTGGGGTAGAGGGGATGGGGGAGAAGCCTTCAGTTTGCCAGAGCTAGGCCAAGCAGGCAGCTTGCCTAACATGGATGTCATTGACTGTCATTTTCCATCATGCCACAGGCTCTTTTAGATATGCACAGCTGCACATGCATCCAGCTGCGTGAGGGACTCACATGCATAAGGGCATCATCATCCAAATTTCAGGTGGGATGCTTTAGATTCATTGTTTGCAGCTACAGTGGAAGCATTGTGTTGTTGGAACAGATGTTCTTTCAGCCAAGAAGTAAATGATGCAAAAGTAAATTGGAAAGAGTGGAGTGAAGTAAGCAAACACAAAGATAGCAGCTCGCCACTGTGTGCAGCTCAAAACAGAACGTGAGCTTGAGAATTTGGTGCTGTGAGGGAAGAGGTGCTGAACTTTTACAAAACAGATGTGGGCCGAGAGATGGTGCCAGTGATCAAAAGTAGGATATGAGAGCTGAAGTTCAGGAGCATTAATTAGTTAAGCTGACAGATGAGTAGTGATGAGCTTTGAGGGTTTTTCCCTCTTTAAAATGGACCAGTAGCTCAAACTGGTGTGCATGGAATATACATATTGCATTAAATGTATAGTTTCACTAGATAAACCACTTGATATAACTACAGATAATTGTGAATGATATTTCTAAACTTAATTAGTTAAATAAAACATATTAAAGATGGCAGGGCAGGTGATGGGTCACAGCTGTAGCATTTTGATGAATGTGGACACCAGTGTGATCTACGGCAACCACATCTCCAGTAAATGTTGGCAGCTTGAGGAACTTTGTCTCAGGGTTGATGAACTGGAGTCTGAGCTAGTAGGAAAAACTGGAACTAGAGGGCACAACCTTCTAGTTCCAGTAGATCCTTTAAATCAGAGATGAGAAATTTCTTCAGCCGAGAGTGGTGAATTGTGGAACTGTTTGCCGCAGAAGGCTATGGAGGCCAAGTCATTGAATATTTTTAAGACAGAGATAAATAGGTCCTTGATTAATAAGGGGATCAGGTGTTATGGGGAAAAGGCAGAAGAATGGGGATGAGAAAAGTATCATGATTGAATGGCGCAGCAGACTTGATGGGCTGAATGGCCTAATTCTGCTCCTATGTCTAATGGTCTTTGGACACTGTAGAATATCAGGAAATGGAAAAGATGCTTTGCTCCAGGAAACTGTCACACATCTTATGCTAGGTACTTTGAATTTAGTCTGCAGGGTCAGGGACAAGAGGGTGTAACTGTACGTGAGGCTGATATGGAAATCTATATAAGACACAGAAGAAACCTCAGCTCTTGCAATTATCCAACAGCTTGTGGTTCTTGCAGCTTGTATGAACAAGAGCAGGGTCTGCAGACTGGATGAGTGAACTATCTTTGGCACCATAGTACAGAGAGCCATTCAAGTGAAGGAACAAATAAAACTAGTGGTAGTAAGGAATAGATAAAGTCCCCTGTGTCCGAGAGTGTGTGTTCAGAAAGCTGTGTTGCTTGCCTGGTGCCACAATTTAGGCATCTGCTCAAAGCTTCAGAGGAACTTACAGTATGAAGGGAAGGATCCAGTTGTCATGGTCCATGTTGCTACCAATAACAAATAGAGGACTGGTGGGGGGGATTCTCTGGATCCCCCACAATGTGTTTTCATCAGCGGTGGGATCTTTTGATCTGCTTCCTGTCAAAGGTGTTTCCCATGCTGCTGGGAAACCTGTGGTGTGGGAACAGCTGGAGTATTATGGCCTCGAGAAGAAGTTCATTTTAAGGATTATGAACAGCTAGGAGCTAAATTAGATGGGTGGCATAGTGACACAGTGCCTGGGACCCAGGTTCAATTCCGACCTTGGGTCATTGTCCGTGTGGAATTTGCATGTTCTCTCCGTGTCTATGTGGGTTTCCTCTGGCTGCTCCAGTTTCCTCCCAAAGATGTACAGTTAGGTTGATTGGCCATGCTAAATTGTCCCTTGGTGTCAGGCGCATTAGCAGGATAAATACATGGGGTTACGGGGATAGGGACTGGGTGAAATTATAGTTGGTGTATGGCCTGACTGGTGAATGGAATCCCTACAAATGCAGGACACTATGTAAAAAATGGAAAGCATAACCACAAAGATAATAATCTATAGAACAGAATGATCTCTGTCTCCTGGCACATAAATCACAAAAGATTAGTTGGAAGGTACACAATTGTTTAGACAGGCAAATGGAATGTTGTCTATTGCAAGGTGACTGGAATATACAGGAAAGAATGTACTGCTTTGCTGTACAGGACATTTATGAGACTGCATCTAGAGCACTGTGGACAGAGTTACTCTCCTTACTTAATAAAGTATATAATTGCATTAGAAACAGTTCAGAGAAGGTTCACTCGACTGGCTCCTGTGATGAAGAGGTGCTCTAGTGAGGAAAGATTGAGCAGGTTGGGCCAATACCCATTAAAATTTAGAAGAATGAGATAACCTTGTGGAAAAATTTAGGATCCTGAGGGACTTGACAGGATGATTGCTAAGAAAATATCTCCCCTTGTGACAAAGTCTAGGGGCGCAGTTTAATTATTAGGGATCTGCTGTTTAAGACTGAGAACAAAGAGCAAAAAACAGTACAGCACAGGGACAGGCCCTTCAGTGCTCTAAGCCAGCATCAATCACGTTGTCCTAATTAGACCAACCATTTGTATCCCTCTATTCCCCGTTCTGTTCATGTGAGGTCAGAGATTCATTAATCTATGGAATTCTTTTCCCAAATTGCAGTGCAGGCTGGGTCCCTGAATATGTTCAAAGTTGAGTGAGACCAATTTTTCATAATAAAGGAATCATGGCCGTTGGGGGTGGGGGGAAATGGGGGGCAGTGCTTGGGGGCTAACCAGAAAGTGATGTTGAGGCCACAATCAGACCAACCAAGAACATATTGAATGGCAGAGCAGGCATGAGGGGCTTCGATACACAAAGGGTGGTAGAAGTTTGGAGCTCCCTTCCACAAATGGCAGTTGATGGTAGATCAATTACTATCTTTAAATCTGAGATAGATAAATTTTTATTAAGCAAAGGTATTAAGGGATATGGGCCAAAGGTAGACATATGGAGTTTGGCCACAGATCAGCCATGATCTCGTTAAATGGTAGAACAGGCTTGATGAGCTGAACGGCCTGCTCCTGTTCCTATCTTTCAATGAACAGCCTACTTCTGTTTGTATCGCTTGTGTTCTTGTATTTGAAAGGTTCTTGCGTACCACCACTTTCTTTCAGTTTCATGAGAGTTATGGATGCAGTTCCTCTTGGCTTGCAGAATGACATGGGGATGGAACAGAGGCAGGAGGGAGAGGAGTTGTTCATGAAGGCAAGAGGAAGAGGGATTTCTAGAAGCAACATTACCTATGTGAGGTCTTCAGGGAGCACTTCTTTTTCCTACATTTCAGCCAGCATCTCTGGCTGTGCATTTCACTAGGGACATTGTCATAAAATTGTGCCAAATCCATGACAGAGACCTACAGTAGCAGAGCAGTCTGGGGACGGTGCTAACACTGGCTTTCAGATCTATATGACCCTCACTTTTAGTACAAGTAGATCCAGGCTTGAGCCAATGGCATTACCATCATATCTCACTGTTCATCATTGCAAATGGGAGGTCACTGAGGACAGGGACCAATTTGTTTTCTCTCTAAGCAAAGAAATTCTGCTGAAAACCTCTTTCCCAGTGACTTCCAGCATCTTACACAGCGAACCATTAGTTTTATTTGTTCCTCCACTTCCAGCACCTTATAAAGCCCCTTTCAGATTCTGGCTTTGCAAAATGCAGGTGAGTTCTAATTGGTGAAAGTCTTACTCGAAATTGGGCCTTTGCTGAGCAAGCAGCAGTGTGTTGAGCACCAGCTAAACTTCACCTCACACTCATGAAAATGAGCAGACAGCATGAAGTTTTCATGCCTCTTGTGTCACTTTGAAGGGTGGCAGGGGTAAGCCTCATGTCCAGTCAAGGCCCTTCTCCAATTTCGCCCCAAAAGATCCATTAAAACCTACACATCTTAATGCTAAAGACAACATTTTGAAAAAATTCCATATCCAGTTGACATAATTTGAGTCAGATTGTTGTGAAACTACATCAATGACATTTGAAAAGGATGAGGTGAAAGCTAAGATGTTTGGCAGAGAGTGATCCTTTGTTTCAGAATCTGAGCAATGTTCTAATGGTGAAGGAGCGCAGCAAACCAAAATTCAGCAACTATTCCTGAAACTAATACGGATATTATTTGCAAGACTCTGACTTGAGTACAGAGTCTAATGGGGACACTTTTGTGTCGCTAAAACCTTGTGAATAAGTGCTGTCAGTAACATGTGCTAAACAGACAGATGGAAATCAAATCCAGGGGATCAACGTAAGGCGACCCACTGTAAGAATGACAGTTCAATGTGGGATTATAGGAATTATATTACAGGACGAGATGGTCTAGCTGGATGAGGGGTAATCCAGAGGAACTTCAAGTGCAATGAAACTGGAGCTGTAGTTTAAAGCTGGCTACAGATAACTGACAGATAAGAGAAGATTATTGCATTTCCATTGGATCAGCTGAATTGTACAGGAAGGTTTATAAGCTTCCCTCGTAGTGCATTCCTCCATACTTAGTAATAAGAGCCACTCACCAGACAGAAGTCATTAACCTCAGCACATGGATTGAAGAGTATCATTCCTTTCTGAATAAATTGGTTCAGTCATGTTTGTCCTCCCCAGGAGGAGAGAAGCTTTGCCAATGGGAGCATGTTATCAGGATTTTAGACACAGGCTCTCATAATGTTCATTGCATATTGGAAATTCAGATGAGGGTTCTTGTGAATTTCCATTATGGAAATTAATAAATGGAAAATAGGGGGTTTGAATCTAAACTCTGACATGCACTTTTCACAGGCAACTCTCCATTGCCAGGCAGTGAGTTTTCATAAAATTAGATTTCAGATATTATTTGGGTCTCCCTACTTGTACTTTGGCAGACAATCCTTGTCCAACACAACATGTTGAAGTTGCACATTCTCCTCGAGTGTGGGTGGGTTTCCTCCCACAGTCCAAAGATGTGCAGGTTAGGTTGATTGGCCATGCTAAATTGACCATAGATGCATAGGATTAGTGGGTAAAATATGTATGGATTGGGGTAGGGCATGGGTGGGATTGTGGTCGGTGCAGACTCGATGGGCCAAAGGGCCTCTTTCTGTACTGTAGCGTTTCAATGATTTTATGATTCTTCTATGATTTCTACAACATTTATGTGTAATATTGGTTAGGAAAGATTAATGTTCCTGGTACATATTCTCTTGAATGCATTAATGTTGTCTCTGTAAATTGAGATCGGAGTAATTCTTCCCCACTGTAATGATATTGATAACAGCCATGTTGATAGAATTTACAATACAAATCCCTGCCCAATAGAAATAGTAGGTGAATGTGACATACATGCAGCAAGAAAACATGATGTCACAGCCCTAGATTGAAAACACTATGTCAGGTATTTAACTCAAATAATGATGTGCTATTTTTGAGATCCCCAATTGTACTGTTCACAGTATGAACAGAATAGACATTTGAGAATATCAAACCATTACATGCAGATTTGAAATCAGGTTCACACATAGGAAGCAGTTTATCTGAGATATAAGGCAGAATTTTCCTTAAGAAAGAAAGAGTTTTAAACAAGTTATTGGTTTAGCATTAAACTGTTCTGAGACCAGTAACTTATTTTGTCAAAAAAGAACAAAAGAAGGCAGCACAGTGGTTAACACTGCTGCCCCACAGCATAGGTTCAGTTTTGGTCTCAAATCACTGTCTGTGTAGAGCTTGCACATTCTCCTCCTGTCTGCGTGGGTTTCTTCCAGGTGCTTCAGATTCCTCCCACAGATTAGATGGATTGGCCATGCTAAATTGCAATTTATGCCAGGGGCATTATTGGGATAAATGTGTGCAGTTATGGGAATGGGGCTTGGGTTGAATGGCCTCCTGCACTGTAGCAATTCCATAAAATCCCACTTACCTACTGAAAGAATGAAGCCACAAGACTCCGCAATTTAAAACAAAAGAATTTTTACTCTAAGACTTCATCTAAACAAATGCTGTCTTGGTAATTACCTTTACTCTAAAACCTAGAATCAACATAAAGTAAACATGAATTATCAGACAAATTACAGTTTTATATACTCTGAATTATGCATTAAATGGCAGATACAACAAAGACAGACCTTACCAACTGGCTCAGCAGTTCACTCAGCATATTTGTCATTAAATTCAGTCACCTCTTCTTCAAGGATTTAACCTGATACCCAGCTGACAACAGCACAAACCATATCGTCATTCCAGGGATAAAATATTTGTCAAAAATGTTAACTGTCTGCAAAACTGTCTGCTTGAGTCACTGTGCAGAGTCTTCACATTCTCCCGTGTCTACATGGCTTTCCTTCGGGTGCTCTGGTTTCCTCCCACTGTCCAAAAGACATGCTGATTAGGTGCATTGGCCATGCTAAATTCTCTGTCAGTGTACCTGAATGGGTGACAGAATGTGATTATGATGGCTTGAATAGTGTAGGTCGACTAATATTATCTCCAGGTACAGAGGTAATTGCAGCAACTATACATTTGCTTATTTCCAGCTCCTGTATCTGGCTTCTGTTTTCTTCAGCCTGTCTGTACTGAACCATTTGGACCATTGTCTAAGTTCTGAAGTTTCTGTTTCCTTTATATGGCTTCAGCAAGTTTCAAACTCCCTGCAGATTTTGTTTCCAATGTCTGTTTCAGTCTTAATCTTTTTTGAAACTAAGCTCCTTTATCACTTTCAATTTACCTTTTCAATTAGGGTCTGGCTCAAAAATACGGGGCCAAATTTTCCCATCTCCCCCGCCACGAGAATCATAATGGGCAATACGTGAAGCATGCAAAGGTCCTTTGACATTGGCAGGATTTTCCAACCTTGAGGCGAGCATGGCTGGAAAATCCCACCTATAAACTTTGTAACCATAGATTCTATCACACAATCAATCTAAATACCAATCCATGCAACAGACATACCATGGGCTTAACAATTCACCATTTTTATCTCTGCCTTTGGCCACTTCCAGGTTAAACCTTGGGAGGCATGGTGGCACAGTAGTTAACACTGCTGCCTCACAGCGGCAGGAATCTGGGTTCAATGCCTGGCTTGAGTCACTGTGCGGGAGTCTGCACATTCTCCCGTGTCTACATGGGTTTCCTTTGGGTGCTCCAGTTTCTTCCCATTGTCCAAAAGACGTGCTGGTTAGGCGCTTTGACCACGCTAAATTCTCCCTCAGTGTACCTGAACAGGTGACGGAATGTGGTGACGATGGGATTTTCACTGTAACTTCATTGCAGTGTTAAAGTAAGCCTACTTGTAACACAAATAAACTTAAACCCAACAAACATGGCAGAACAAAATGAAAGGTGCCCAATTTTGACAATACTGAAATGGATCCTCAATTATTCTCAGATAAAGCTGTCACAGGTTTTGGAGGACATTTTTCTTGCTCATACCTGAGGAGTCTTTTTTTTTACCTTTGATGTTTTCAAAATGCTTGCAACTGTTATAGAACATTCTAAGCTGCTGAGGGGTCTTTGGCACAAAACCTATTCCTTCATAAGGGGCAGCATGGTGGCATTGTGGTTAGTAGTGCTGCCTCACAGTGCCAGGAACCCCAGTTCGATTCTGGCCCTGGGTGGTTGTCTGTGTGGAGTTTGCGCATTCTACCCATGTCTGCGTGTGTTTCCTGTGGGTACTCCAGTTTCATCTCACAATCCAAAGATGTGCTGGTTAGGGGATTGTCCCTTAGTGTCTCATGATGTGTAGGTTACAGGGAATATGGGGATGGGAAGGGCCTGGGTAAGATGCTCGATTGGAGAGTTGGTGCAGACTCAAAGGGCCAAATGGCTTCCTTCTGCACTGTAGGGATTCTATGATGCATGGTATCTTTCCAGGAAACATCCGCTGGAAAAAAAGAGGAGAAATGGGAGTAGCTATCAGAGGCAGGAGCTAATAGAGCTGCAGCTGTAGGTGATACCAATGGTTGGAAGCTTGATCCACAGGAAACCTTACCTTCCTATGCAGTGTAAAGCCCCAGCTCAATAGGTTATATTGGGAATGGTACCTCTCCAAGGAGGCTGCTGCAGAATCTTGCATGAAGACCTGCAAACAAATGTCATAGGTAGCACAGATTTGCATGTCCATCCAATATTACCGCAATCCTGAACTTCTTTGTCCCAGGCTCCTTCTGAGCTGATGTAAGGGATGGCAGCCACATTAATCAGTGCAAAGTTTTATGTCTGCATTAAGCATGTGACTGATGTCATGTTTTCTGCAACAAGCACATTCATCATTCTGTTCATAGACATGGAGGTTAAAGTTGGCTGTCTGGGTATCTGCTGTAGTTTAAATTATTGGCTAGAAAATTGTGTTCATCTAGAAGCAATGATTCACAATTGCTGGGCTGTACATGAGCAGTGTCTGTAGCATTACATCTATTTACTATGGCACTCCAGGAATTCAGACACAATTTCAGAAATGCTTTTGTAAATTTAACAAGGTAGTGAAGGTTTTACAGAATGAACCAACAATTTGGACAAACCCTACATAATGGATACCATTAACTTACAACATGAAACTTTCAATTAATTACATTTTACACATACAATACGTCACTTATAACTTATGCTTTGACTTGCCAACAGAGTAAAACTATCCTTTCTTCATCTGAAAGAATTTGTCAGAATTATGTGCACACACAATCTATTTATGAACGTGGGGACACCAATTTCATAAATGGGATTAGGTCCTTGAAGATCTTTATGTCAAGCACCTCACCATGAACTGCTAGCTCTTTAACGTCTTGAGTCACTTTCTCACAAGTGGCAAAATTTTGTCCTTTTTGGATATTTTCTCCTTTAAATCTAATTCTAGACTCAGATGAGTATGGATTCCCCTCTTAATTATCTCTCCTGAGGTGCACTCGATCTTTCTTCTCCCCCTTATAAGGAAGAATACGTCAACGCTGGGGATTATATTTCTCTTCCTGAGGTTTGGATAAAAGTCTCTTTCCATCTTGATAACAGGTGGGCGAGCAGATCCCATTGTTTTTCTGCTTTCAACCTGGCTCTGCAGTGACCTGAATAATAACTGATCTTCTATCAAAATTCTGGTTTCGTGCTTAAAAGCTTCTAATTTTTTCTTTGTTCAGGGCACAGCATGCAGAGTGCCAGTAAATGCTTCTAGAGTTGCTGAGGAATAAACTGCTGAGAGGAACATTTACAGGACTTCTGCAGAATTTTCCAGTAGGCAGTGGGGCTGTAAATTAGCACTGTAGGCTGATGTGCCTTCTTCATGGTTCCATCCTACCTCCAGACCATTTTTACAATGGCAAACAGAGCTAACCACTCAAAGAAATGGGTGGGGGAAGGGAGCGGTGCTTGCTGGATGGCCAATTAGATTAATTGGGAACAATTAAAGTAGGGCAACTGGAATTTTCCAGTCGATCTCCAGTCTCCACAGTGGGGCCGCGGCACCATGGCTGAGGACAAGAAAGCAGGAGCTCCCAAGAAAGGTTCCAAACAAATCGTCAACAAAACAGTCCCACAGGACAGGAAGAAGAGAAGGAAATCGAGGAAAGAGAGTTACGCTAAGTAGAATCATAGAATTGTAGAGTCCTACAGTGCAGAAGGAGGCCATTCAGCCCATCGAGTCTGCACCGATCACAATCCCACCCGAGCTCTATCCTTGTAACCCCACACATTTACCCTCCTAATCCCCTTGACACTAAGAGGCAATTTAGCATGGCCAATCCGTCTAACATGCACATCTTTAGGCTGCGGGAGGAAACTGGAGCACCTGGAGGAAACCCACACAGACACAGGGAGAAAGTGCAAACTCCACACAGACTGTCACCTGGCACTGTGAGGCAGCAGTGCTAACCACTGTGCCACCTTGCTGTGAAGTACATCTACAAAATGATGAAGAACATTCACCCCGACACTGGCATCCCCTCCCAGGCCATGAGTATCACATAATCGTTTGTCAACAACATCTTCAAGTGCATTTCAGGTGAGGCTTCCCACCTGACCCATTACAACAAGCGTCAGGCAGATCATCAGTTCCTGGGAGATCCAGAATGCTGTGTGTGTGCTGCCACTCAGGGTATTGTCCAAACACACCATATCAAAGGAGACAAATGCAGTGACCAAGCACCAAGTGAAACTGTGCCATGCAGTGAAAAACACCAGTGAGGGCCAATTAAGTTTCCTGGAAGGGGGAGCCCAGGAGTAGACCTGGGGTGGAGGAAGGGAGAATGGTCAGCATTCCAGGCAGGTCCAGAAAGGTTCTTTGCTTCAGTGCAGACTTGATGGGCTAAATAGCCACCTTCCGCACTGTAGGGATTTGAGGAATTCTGAAGAAATAGAATGGCGAAATACCTGCTGGGCAATTAAAGTTGTAGCATTGTCATAGACACACCAGACATGTTTGGCATGATTCAAATCTATTTCTAAAACAAAATATATTAAGTTGGCAAAGGTATCAGACCGTGAGAAATTACAGAAAATTCTACACTGCAATCTCTGTTAGCGGGAGTATAAAATGAAATGTTTCTTTTGAAGACGTAAACCAACAATGTCATCCCTGAAAGATGGAAGATCAAAATGAAAGAACCCTAACAACAGTTAAAATAATTCTTAACCAATGCCAAATGCAAGAGCCAGAGGTTTCCTCTGAGGGCAGGATCGGAGGTCAGGATTGTTTCTGGGTCACAAACCTCTATTACGGGGAAAACAGCAATTCATTGGGATTTTCACAGCAATGCCTTAAAATCGGCATGGGCTTTTTTGGTTTTACCCTTTAATTTGATAATTTAGTTTAATTGGTCTGTCCAAAATAGGATACTTCACATGGGGACAGGATCTCCGTTCAATCAAGGGTGAGTTCTCGAAGCTGGAGGTTCATTCAGATACCTTCCAGCTTTAGGAGAGCAGTAGGCTGTAATGGAAGGCATTTGATGCAGAGCTTGCAGTGTCAAATTTTCTGTAATTTCTCACAGTCTGATACCTTTGCCGCCTTAATATATTTTTGTTTTAGAAGTAGGTTTGCAAAATTCCAGACTACTGAATCACACCAAACATGCCTGGTGTGTCTATGAAAATGCTGCAGCTTTAATTACCCAGCAGGTATTTTGCTACTCTATTTCTTCTGAACTCATAGAAGCCCTACAGTGCAGAAGGAGACCATTCAGCCCATCAACCACAATCCCACCCACCCTCCATCCCCGTACCCCCACATATTTACTCTGCTGATGTCCTGACACTAGGGTCAATTTAGCATGGCCAATAGACCTAACCCACAAATCTTTGGACTGTGGGAAGAAACTGGAGCATCCAATGGATATCCACACAGACTCGGAGAGAATGTGCAAACTCCACACAGACAGTGACTGAAGCCGGAATTGAACCTGGGTCCCAGGTGCTGTGAGGCAGCAGTGCTAACTACTGTGCCACCTGGCCCCTCATAGTGATTCTCTTGGATTCAGCAGTCTACAGACTATACTTTTAGGGATCATTTCTATAGTTTTTTCCTAGAGAAATGTGTTTCTAAACTGTTCGGTCTCACAAACCATGAGGAGGATTTATTGTGTTCTCTTCTGAGCAGGAAGCTGGTATTGAGTGTTGCTTTTAGCAACTGCTTAGTGTCATTGATGAGTGTTCCTTCTGTCTCTTGTAGGAAGAGAACACAGGCTTCCCAATACTCCAATGTTACCTTTGATTCCTTCTGCTCTTGGGGTTGACTAATTTCAAATTCCCCAATAGGAACTTTAATCATTTGACCATGTGCAGAGTCAATAGAACTGATGAAAAGCCATGTTCCCTGGATGCATCAGACTTCATTGTTCCATAGCAATCAGTGCCATTTTCAGGCCTTTTTATCTGCTTACCTCTATGATATATACAATGAACATTGTCTGCATTGCTCATGCCCCTTTAACAGCTGCACAATGACAATTTTTCCTCACTGACCATCCAAAAATTCTTGTTCAAAAGAGTGGGAAAAAGTAAGTCTCATTCACTTATTCCAGCAAGTGCTCTTGTGCGTCTCAGTACAGACTGCTCTAGGTCTTCCAGCCATTTTACTTTCAGGCCTCCATACCTGGGAACTAGTGCAGGGATGACTGCCTGATATCACAAACGGCCAACTGGAGAGATCATTAGATCTGCTGCGTTTATCTTACTACATTTCCTTATCAACTTCCTCACTCCATATTTTTTCCTCAACCTCTGCAACAGCAAGGGCCAGTCTGCCTTCATTTTAGAGGTTATTATTGGCCATATTTACCAACACATATATTGGTTATTTAGTTATATCTCAACTCAGTCACTTTGACTGTGCAGTGAGTAGCAGAAGAAACCCTCCAGTGATAAACAAGGAAGAGCATCCAGCAAAGGCAGTACAACATCAATCTGGGAGAAGTCGAAGCAGTCACCTCGACTGTACAGTGGGTAGCGAAAGAACCCCTGGGGGTTGGGAGGGGTGGGGGTGCACTCAAGGCGGCAAATGGAGGTGAAGTCTGGGGGAGTGGGCAGAGGAGGTGGGGTGTTATTAGAAAGGTTGGGGCAGGGGAGTGAGTATCTATAGTGGCTGGACATTTTTTGTCAGACTGTAAGGCACTGGCATGGAGAGGAGAGGCTCAAGAATGTTTAACCCCCACATCAATAAGTAGATTTCCTTAAAGAATTGATTTAGTTACCAACAAGTTTCCTGCAGCTGTACAGTGCCTTGGTGAGAGCACACCTGGAGTACTATGTGCAGCTTTGGTCTCCTTACCTAACTCACCTGATGAAGGAGCAGCACTCTGAAAGCTCATGATTCCAAGTAAACCTGTTGGACTTTCACCTGGCATTGTAAGACTTCTTACTGTGCCTACCCCAATCCAATATCAGTATCTACACATCATGGCTCCCTAAGAAAGGATATATTTGCCTAGAGAGAATGCAGTGAAGGTTCACCAGATTGATTCCTGGGATGGCAGGATTGTCAGATGAAATGAGATTAGGTCAACTAGACCTGTATTCACTGGAATTTAGAAGAATAAGTGGGGAACTATTTGAAATGACGGGGTTGAACGGAATAGTTGTGGGGTTGTAGAGAAGGGGGTCACAGTTTCAGGATATGGGTTGTAGACCATTTAGGACTGAAATGAGGAAAAACTTGGAGAGTGGTGAACCTGTAGAATTCTATGCCATAGAAAGCTGTGCAAGCTAAGTCACTTAATGTACTTATGAAGGAAATAGATGCATTTCTAGACCTTAAAGGCATCCAGAGGTATGAAGTGGGATCTGAAGTGTAGTGTTGAGATGGAGGATCAGCCATGTTGACTCAAAGAGCCTAATGACCTACTCTGCTCCTATTTTCTATCTTTCTATGTTTTTACTTGGTACATTCAACAGGATGCATCAGCCCTGACTGCCTCAGATGTGTTGTTTTAGGTTGCATATTCCTTCACACCTATAGCAATTCCGCAATGTCATTTCCTTATTCCCAATCAAAAAAATTTAGCTTTGGAATTATTTTCCAATACAAATTGACTTCTAAGATGTTCAGAAAACGCACAGGCATTAATGTACTCTTCTATTTTCATTCTACAATTATTGGGAAATCATACTTCAGCATTGTGACTCCATTAGTAATTTTTACAATCTGCCTATGCCTGAGTCAGAGAATGTATTTATTTGATACTTATTTTTCTTGTTAATTTTCATAGCGCATGGATGATTGGAGTCAAATATTTTTGACCTGCTTAAATACAGGGTTGCTGTTTCTAAATATATCACCGTATCTTTGGTCAGGTTCAAGATGAAATGAGCAGAGGACATTTTTCGATAAATCATGAATCGGTCAATTAATCTGCTCATCACTCCCTCAGAATCCTTTGCTTTCTCATACTAACAAAACCAATACAATGCTGCCTGAAAGTCACCGAAAGGTTCATTTGGTAAAGGCAGTATTTAGCACAACTGGACAGGAAAATCCCAGAATGCATTACATGACAGCAATTTTCAATAATTTGTACAAGTTTCTCCAAATCAGTCAAACAAGTGCAAAAACTAGAAGAATTTCAATTGAAAATTATATCTAGCTCAAAGCAAGTATCCAAGGTTTATTGCACTAGTTTAAAAAATTGGGGCTAGAAGTTACCTGTCTACAAAACTGGCCACCCCCAGATTGAATTACTCACCATTCTGAGTGAGTACATATTTCTTGATGGACGCTTTGTGAGAGTGCAACATTAATGTTGTAACAACAATTCCTCTGTTACAAACTGAAAAGTCACTCGCCACATAATTGACTTAAGGTTGTAGCAGAACGTGTGTTAAAGTTCCCAGGCTGGCCAAGCACTACATAGAGTGGATTCTGAGAATCACGTACTGCACAGAAGGAGACCATTTGGCTCATTGAATCCATGCCTGCTTCCCACAGAGTAAGTCAGTCAGTCCCACTCTTGAGGTCGATTCCCATTGCTCTGGAAGTTTATTTCCTTCACGTGTCCATCCGATTTCCTCTTGAAATCATTGGTTGTCTCTGCTTTCACCATGTGGAAGTCAAGTGGCTGTGCCACCAGTTGCTTTCTGGCCAGAAACAGGGAAATCAAGTCCACTCTCTTTGAGTGACACCCCTGCATAACAGTGAATGACAACTGTGAAATATTGAAAATATCTCCAGCTCGGGCCTGGAATGAGCCAGACGTGTAACACTTCAGGCGGGATCATCTGGCCACCCTTGCCCCAAAACCGGAAAATTCTGCCCGAGGTCAACAGACCTCTGCATGGCCCACCCTCTGCCTGCAATGATTCCTATGGCAGGTGGAACAGGAAAATTCTTCCCTTCATGTCTACCATCAAGTACACAGCCACTGGCAATGCTGTCTTTACTCTGTTCTAAAGTTGAAATTGTGACTGCAACATTTGGCATATTTCAGTGAGAACATCTTTACTGAAGTGCGGTTGTCTATCACTCTTTTCCTGGTCTGAGTTGGAGGATGGCTTGCTGAACACCCTTAATGAATATAGCATCTTGTTGCAAGCCTCTTGTACTCCTCGCTCTTCCAGCAACTTTCCAGTGCTCTGCGTAACCTCTGCTTAATCTCCCAGTCACGCAGAATTGCAAGGAGAATACCTATGACTGCACTCTTGCTTGGTGGCAACTGGCCTTTAAAGTCAGGGCCAAGTCCATCAGCACCTGCCAGATCGCTCCCTGTAGACTTAAACAACTTGAAAAAATTCTAGAAGATAACAAACACTTGCACAATAATAGCAAGAGCCAGTAGAGCAAATAACCTGAAAGTTGATAATGATCCCTTTAAATGGCATTGGTTGGTGTATGAGAAGGACTAGTTGGGAGGTTCCTTCCTGTTAGGAAACAAGTGAGCAGCCATGTGAGATTAAGAAAGGGTATTTTCTGGGACATTGGTACTGCCATTTTGGAGACCAATGTCAAATCAAAATACTCTGCAAATTTCCGTTGGGTGCCCACACCCATAAGGCAACTGGAGTGACATAAGAGTAAAACAATGTGAGAAACAAGAGACAATCAAACCTGATTTAGTAATCTAACAGGATCATGGCTGATCCTTGATCTCAGTTTTTCTTTCCACCCTATTTCCTTATCTGCTTTTTTCTTTATACTCCAAAAATCAATCGATCTCAGCCTTTAGTAAACTCAGCAACTAAATAACCCTAGCCTTCTAAAGGAGAATTACCGAGATTCACAATGTGCAGAGCTCGGTGGGAGCTTGCTGATGATATAAAACTAGGTGAAAATACTGTGAAGAGGACTCAAAGAGACCGCAAAGAGATGCAGACAGGTTAAGTGTGTGGAAAACAAGGTACCAGATGAAGTATAATGAAGGGAAATGGTTATTCACTTTTGTATAAGAATAGAAGAGCAGAATATTTTTTAAAAGATGTGAAACTTGTAAATGTTAATGTTCAGAGGAACTTGGGTGCATTCCTGCCAGGGGCTGTAGAACAAAGAACAACCCAGCACGGGAAACAGGCCCTTCGGCCCAACGAGCCCGCGCCGCCGCATCACCCTACACCTATTCTACCCTGCGTGTCTACGAATGGAACCCCTAACTTAGCCAGATTCAGGGGAGAATAGTGTCAATTTGGTAAACCAGTCAGCCTAAGAGCACATCTTTGGGGTGTGGGAGGAAACCGGAGCGCCCGGAGGAAACCCACGCAACCACAGGGAGAATGCGCAAACTCCCACAGACACAGGCCCAAATCCATGTATCTGCACAGCCAGCAGTGCTAGTCACCGAGCTGTTGCGGCGCCCGTCTACCGGTCCACGATCAAGCACACACACCGACACGAAGTACTAGGCCACTCCCGGAACTTCCAAGAGCAGCCCACGCACGACCCACCGTGTGCATGCCCCTCGTTTGACAATGAGGTTGACCTCCACCTGCGGAATAAAAAGACAAAAAACGTTAACTTACAAGTCTGCATTTCCGGTGTCTCCCGAGGTTCTGACCTTATTTAATAGCCCCTACTATAACCCTCCATCCTCGTTTCACTCATGTGTCTGTCTAACTGAACCTTAAACGAGTCCAACGTTCCTGCCTCCACCACCCTACTTGGTAGCGCGTTCCATACCCCCACAACTCTCTGTGTAAAGAACCTTCCTCTCACATCCAAATTATACCTCTCCCCCCTCACCCTTAAATCATGACCTCTCGTATTTGTATCCAGTCTAGGAAGCAGTCTCTCACTATTGACTCTATCTATTCCCTTCAGTATCTTATATACCTCTATCACATCCCCCCTCAACCTCCGTCTTTCCAAGGAGAAAAGTCCCAGTTTCTCCAACCTTTCCTCCTTGTTTTCCTTGTTTTCTCTTTCCCTTCTTTCTTGAATAGACCTGTACATTTGCTAACTTCTAATCTACTGGGACTATTCCAGAGTGTAAGGAATTTTGGAAAATCATAGCCAATGAATCCAATACCTCTGCAGCTCCCTCTTTGAGAACCTAAGGCTCAGGTCCTGGAGACTTGTTGGATGTTTGTCCCTTGAGTTTCACCAGTAATATTTTTCTGCTGTCATGCTTGGTATGGTCATTGAAGCATGACTACACCAAGCGTGACAGACAATATTGTCTGGAATTTCTGCAGTTTGTGGAGGTGGTTAAAGAGGCTGGGATGATATGGAAATTCTGAAAGAGAAGCATTAGGCTGGCTCCTTTACATGTTCCCACCTCCATGCAATTTTACTAGAGCTGTGCTCTCAGCAGCAATGGCTAACCACCCGACAGCAGTGGCAAACCAATTTGTGCAATTAAATATACAATTGTCCCCACCAGTGCAGTGACATTTCTGACCATTGCATGGGTCCCATCAGGAATCTGTCAGCTCTAAGGAGATGAAATCATAGTGGGGAGTCATCACTGTCAGTAACCGACAGCCATTCAAGTCAACAAAGGAATAAAACAGCTTTGCTCATGGCTGAGCTAAATAAATTAATCAGAACCAAATAAGAAGGATGAGTAACATATGAGCCCTCTGGGGAGAAAGATGTAAGAGCACACTGGGCTGAGAACAGAATGTTCAGAAGCATGAACAGAGGTTCAAAGAAGGACTGGCAAATACTGTAACTGCAGATAGAAAATATAACGTTAGATTAGTATTTCAGTAATACAACATAGGAGTTAAGTAGAGAAATGTAAACAGCAGGATCTGAGATTAGCCCAGGATAGCGTGATAGATGATTCCTTCCTTGGTGAAAACTGGGAGAAAATAACGAGCATTATGTTCTTCCTCAGTAGCAATACTCCACTGAAATTAACTTCAACATAAGTCAGCTGGAAGGATGAGACACACTAAAATGGCTTAAGACAAATGATTCTCTGTGAATACGTTACCACTTCAATTATTGTAAGAGAACCAGATGAATGAAGTATCAGTGGTCATTTTTTTTTGAGGGAATCAATCATATTGGGATGGAGGATATACTATCTTGCTAATGTCCATTCAAAGACAATAGGCAGAATTCTCCAGTCATGCTGGTCTAAAAGCTGGAAGTTCCTGCCTGACCACCAATGGCGTTTCACATTCTCTGCAACCCACCTGTTAAAATTTCAGTGGCAGGCAAGCTGGGAGAATTCCAGCCAATGTTTGTGATCATGCTGTTGACCTGATCTCCCACCTGCTGTCCCTAGCTGAATGCAGAAACTGCCTATGAATTGGCCACTTCCTGTAAGATTGCATTGATATGAGCAAGGGTCGGAAGCTGGGAATGGTCCTGACACCCAAAAATTTTATCAGTCCAGTCTGTATATCTGCATTTTTAACCATAACTATCTTGCATCTCACAAAGTTTTCTCCAAACAACTGGACGATGTGACATCTTTATCTGTCAAAGTATCATTGTAAATTATTTCTGTCCAGTGATAATAGTCTTACCACTAGTAAGGGCAGTCTTTTTTATAAATAAGCCCATGTGATGTAATTAAGCATCATAGATTGAACAGTGAAGAACTATAGTAGTATCGAAACATACTTATGATATAATGCTTTGAATTAACCTGCATTCTAACCATTTTCCAGCATTTGGTTTAAAGGCTGAACATCATTTTATATGAACAATTTTTAATGTGAATATGTTGCTTTGGCGTGTCTGCTATGACTCTTTCACCAACTTTTACAGATGCACCATAGAAAGCATCCTTTCTGGATGTATCACAGCTTGGTATGGCTCCTGCTGTGACCAAGACCGCAAGAAACTACAAAAGATTGTGAACGTAGCTCAAGCCATCATACAAATCAACCTCCCATCCATTGACTCTGTCTACACTTCCCATTGCTTCAGAAAAGCAGCCAACATAATCAAGGACCCCACACACCCTGAATATACTCTCTTCCACTGGGAAAAAGATACAAAAGTCTGAGGTCACGTACCAACCAACTCAAGAGCAGCTTTTTCCCTGCTGCCATCAGACCTTTGAATGGATCTACCTTGCATTAAGTTGATCTTTCTCTACATCCTAGCAATAACTGTAACACTGCATTCTGCACCCCCTTCTTTCCTTCTATGTACTCTATGAATGGTATGCTTTACTTGCATAGCGTGCAAGAAACAATATTCTTCACTGTATCCTAACAGGTGACAGTAATAGAGCAAATAAATAAAAACAGTACAACCTTCAATCTTGAAGGCACCCTGACAATTTACGTGCCAATGTTTCCACGGTTTTTACGTACTCTTCCCTTTCCTCAGCCTATTACATAAAAACAGAAACTAGAAGAGGGAGTACAGCATTCGACCCTGCTCCATCATTCATCTTAATTGTGGCTGATCAGCAAATTCAATATCCTGATCCCACCCCGTGCCTCCCCACCATACCCCTCCCAACCCCAAGAATCAGAATCATAAAATCCTACAGTATGGAAGGTGGCCATTCGGCCCATCTGTACTGATCACAATCCTACCTAAGTCCTATTCATGTAACCGTCATTTACCCTGTTAATCCCCCTGACAACCAGGGTCAATTCAGAATGGCCAATCAACCTAACCCACACATCTTTGGACTGTGGGAGGAATCTGGAGCACCCGGCAGAAACCCACGCAGACACGGGTAGAAAATGCAGACTCCACACAGACAGTGACTCGAGGCTGGAATTGAACCCGGGTCCCTGATGCTGTGAGGCAGTAGGGTTAACCATTGTGCCACCATGCCTATGCTTGCTGTTAGAGACCAAAGTAATTTTTTTTTAAATTCACCTTACTGCAGGTTTCTATTGAAAATCATTGGAACTTCTCTTATTAGTGAAGACTATTCAGTTAAGCCTGAATGGTACTGAACACAGTGTTTTAGTACAATGGGATGTAAGCTGTTGTCCTGAGACATTACAAAAACACACGTGGTTTTGCACTACAACATGAGTTTAAAAGTTGTGGTGAAACAGACCAATTAAGAATGAACTGTGTTCCAAAAGATTTGTGAATCCTGGGGCAAAGCTAATCTTTGAGGGTTATTGATGATCCAGTGAGGACTTTGTAAGCAGTCTAACTTTCTGAAATGGAATGGAATTGTTTCTCTTAATCATCCCTTGATGAATTGAGTGAAGCAATGGAAGGATTCACAAATTTAATTGGCTTTGGTTGCTTTTTCCATGGGCAGTCATCAGCCAATCAGATTCTAGTTCCACAGCGCAAAAGGATCTTGAGGGCTCCCACAACCCATATGATGAGAGATTCTGCCCCACTCATCAGTGTGAACACCTCCCTTGTTATTTAACTAAAATTCACCACCAAAGCTGCAGTCTTCACTTGTCGGAACTATCTGGATTGAGTTTAAATGCAGCTCCTCTTGCCTAACAGTGCACGGCTGCAGCCATTTCGGGCGAGTCAGGTGCCTGGAGCCTCCATGACAGTGTGAATCACTTGGAGGCTCTTTCATTGCACTGAGTGCCAAAAGATTGCGATGCGGAGCATGCTGAAAAGATCAACGTGGTACACTCCATTTTTCTCACTGTTGTGAAATGTTTTGGGAAAATTCTGTCCCAAATCTTGATCCTGAGAACCTGAACCAGATGATGGGAGGGTCAAACTTTCAGCTCCACCTGTGAGAGTAGAAATCTCTTTTGTTCATTAAGCGAATTCTCCAAGTTACTGGAAGTGAAGATGGCAGGCATTTTCAAGAACAGCCATTCACTGTCATGGAGAAGAGACATTATTTGGCATCATGTACAGAACATTGTGTGATAGGAAGATAGAGGAATGTATTGTTTTAGTATGTTGCATTACAGTTATTTCTCAATAACACCTGAGTTTAAATGATAAAGAAGATTATAATAACAGTAAAAAGTCTGACAACACCAGGTTTTAGTCCAACCGATTTATTTGATAGTAAACGCACAAGCTTTCGAGGTTTCCCTCTTCTTCCGGTGAATGGAGAGTTCTGGCCTCAGACAGAGCATATAAAGCACAGACAGTTTAGAGATTACTGATTAGAATGTGAATCCTTACACCTAACCTGCTGTTCAAGTCCTAAAGTGGCCGACTATGTGAGTGGAAGGAGCACTGATCACAGGTTAAAGAGATGTGTATTGTCTCCAGACAGCACAGTAAGTGAGGTTTTGCAAACCCAGGCAAGTCATGGGGGTTACAGATAGTGTGACTTGAACCCAAGATCCCTGTTGAGACCGTCCTCATGTGTGCGGAACTTGGCTATCAGTCTCTGCTCAGCGACTCTGCGCTGTCGTGTGTTGTGAAGGCCACCTTGGAGAACGCTTACCCAAAGGTCAGAGGCTGAATGCCCGTGACCACTGAAGTGTTCGCCAACAGGAAGGGAACAGTCTTGCCTGGTGATTGTCGAGCGATGTTCATTCATCCGTTGTCGTAGCATCTGCATGGTCTCCCCAATGTACCATGCTTCGGGACATCCTTTCTTGCAACGTATCAGGTAGACAATGTTGGCCGAGTTGCAAGAGTATTTACTGTGTACCTGGTGGATGGTATTCTCACGTGTGATGATGGTATCCATGTCGATGATCCGGCATGTCTTGCAGAGGTTGCTGTGGCAAGGTTGTGTGGTGTTCTGGTCACTGTTCTCCTGAAGGCTGGGTAGTTTGCTGCGAACAATGGTCTGTTTGAGGTTGTGTGGTTGTCTGAAGGCAAGAAGTGGGGGTGTGGGGATGGCCCTGGCGAGATGTTCGTCTTCATCAATGATATGTTGAAGACTCCGGAGAAGATGTCGTAGCTTCTCCGCTCCAGGGAAGTACTGGACGACGAAGGGTACTCTGTCCACTGTGTCCCGTGTTTGTCTTCTGAGGAGATCGGTGCGGTTTTTCGCTGTGGCACATCGGAACTGTCGATTTATGAGTCAAAGAAGATTATACCATGGACTGCACTTTAAAAAGCTTTATGGATTCCATAGGGTGATGATTTTTTGGTTATCAGTCACATTCCCATTGCTGTAGAGGTTGTAATTATTTTTCTTATGTTTTGGCATGTAGCTTCCACATAAGGCAAATCTATTCAGTAACAGAGTTGATGGGTGGGATTTTATGGCCTCGCTCATCCGGAAACTGTAAAATCCCGCCTGAGGTCAACAGACCTTCCCGTGCTCTGCTCCTCGCCTACTCTGATTCTCCTGGTGGGTGGGCTGATAAAATTCTGGCGGATTTGTGAAGCAAGACTTATGAAACATCCATATAATTAAAGGAAGATGCAATGATGCCTTGTTTAGAAAGCATAAGTCTGGTTCCTTAATTGTCCTCCTTAACCATAATAATACCTATAAAATTTAATTTAAATGGAATTAACAGATGCAGTGGCACTTTGTCCTACCTTTTGAAATTTTATGATCCATTTATAGTATAAAGAGCCTTAACAATTAAGTTCAAGATGTTGGAATGTTCTTGAGAGTGCTTTTTGTCCTTACCCTGATACTGCTAGTATGAGTTTAGGGACTACATACAGTGGTAATCAAAGGTGTCAATTTGCTGACTTGCACTAAAATTGGTAAAACCTTCGCTTACAACACTGAAATTTCTGAAATGCAGCAGCCTCACTTAAGATGCTCCCATACCAACAATGATTCCAGCCATACAGTTAAGTTGAATAGAGAATGGCCGTCTTTGCCAATGTTCCTCTCATGTCCTGTTGCTGTGTTCAGCCTATTTGTTGGACAATGTCGTCCTTTTATGATTTCCATACAGGGACGCATTCATACATCTTAAAGGGACCACTGCTTGGGTGTGGTCTGCTAATCCAGTAGCATATTCCCAATTAGTCTATGGCTGTGGACAACATAGCTCAGAGGGAACAGCATTTTTATCCCTCCTAGCCCCTTCTCTTTTATCCTAATGCCTTTTCTCACATCTTCCCTCTCAGGTACTTTGCCCTTCTCATTCCCGACCACAAGCCTTCAAGTAGTCCTCCACTTTCTTTCATTTCAGGCTGACTCCTGCTTGGATAAGTCTACAGCTTCCCCCTTGGCAAACTTCATAAAGTTCGTTGAGACACTCATTACCTGCAGCAATCCCAAATACTCCACACTATTCTCTCATGGAACTTTCCACTCAATGCATCTGCTGGGGCCCAATCTTTCCAATCTCCTTCCCATCCAACTCAGCCCACTCCCTGTTGGCCCTGTGGACAGTCAGTGGACCAATTGTCATCACAACTGATGACCAATGTCATCATCAATTATCCATTAACTTACCATGGATAACTGCATTAGCGTCATGGTCATAATGGATACCCGGCTGAGGAGTAATGTCACCTTCCCTCCTAAATGGAACCTCCTCATCTGGTTGTACCTTCCAGCACCTATCAAAATCATTGCAATGGTGGTAGGCACCTGTTACTGAATCCCTTTCTATTCTCATGCTTTTATCTTATATCTGTGCCGTCACTAACACAGTCTTTTACCATCTGCATAACATTGTCCAATTTCACGCCTCAGTTCATTTCTGAAACCTTCATCCATGCATTTGTTCTCTCTAAATTTGACAATTCCAATATTGGTTGGTCTCTCATATTGTTCTCTCCTTAAACCCAAAGTCATTTAAAACTCTGCTGTTCAATTCTAAAATCAGAAGAATTGTGAAGGGCCAGTACATCAGAATGCTAGGTACATTGGTTGGTCTACCAGACTATCTTCTGTCACTGTCAAGGGGCATTGACAATCCAGCTCCAAGTTAGGAGAAAACAGAGTCTCCTCTCTCTATAGCTTCTGTTCCATCTCCATGTCATGTTGCAGACCCAGAAGCATTACCAGTACTTCCCTCATACCCAATGCAGCCTTTGAGTGAACAAGTCATCTCTTCTGTTAATCTTTTAGCGATGCAACAATATTCCCTACCAAGTTCGTGTAGCCACCATACCATCTCCAGCAATGTGCATCAAGACCCTTCGCAATAACAGATATTCTTCAAAGTTATCAAACCTACAAATTGGTTGCCTGGCCCTTTTAAATTACACGAGTACAAGGCCCATCTTGTAGCTTAGCACTTGTTCCTTGTAAACTGGCACAGCAATTCATTTATATGGATCTGATTGGTTCAAATTAGTCACCCTGGCTTTGCATCAACATTAGGATAACATTCTTTTTGCGGTTTCCACCACATGTTGGGCTCCTTTCTCGAGGGCATAGCACATGTGTCCCATTAAGAGCAGATGGCAGCAGAGTGTGCCCCATCAAGGTGGTGCCAGGCAATACAGAGGTGAAATTCATTTTCAATGAATCTTCATTTCTGACTAAAACAAAGGCCAATATAACCTTATCACAATGAAAATAACAATTTACATTTTGTGCCTTCGAAGTATAAACTTCCCAGAATTGCTTCACAGAAGCTTAAGCAGACAAGAATGAATGCTGAACCAAAGTGGAGATATTTGTAGTGATTACCAAAAACTTGGTCAAAATGAAAGGTTGTTAGGAGGAGGTGGAAAGGGAGTTGGACAAGTGAGGAAGCTCGGCCGAAACTCTGTTTTTCATTGTACGCTGACATCAAATATCCTCTCACACAGGAAACCAAGAATAGCCTAAATTCAATCCACTATAGTTTATACCTCAAAATGGTTCTACTGTTGCTGCTGTGGGTCTTAAATTTGTTAGTCATCGGTCTGGGCTTACAGATAATGCTGGAGATGATGCTGATAGCAAACTGCTATCGTAATCTTATGCTATTGATGATGTAAACTATATATTTCCATATGTGACATTAACCCTTTATATTATAGCTCAGTATGCGAGTACATCATGTAGCAAGTGTTCTTGTTACCATTGTTTCCATGCAGTTCTTAAACCAGTTTTGATGCTGTGCTGAGGTGTTACCTGCAGCTTAGGGATGCCAATGGGTGTACAGGATTACTTAATGATCTCATAGTGAAGGTGCTCCTAGGTAGCAGCAATCATATTATGAAAGGATGTTACATTCAGTTTGAGGGAGAAATGACTTGTATTTTAAACTTAAATAGGGGCAATTATAAGACCTTGAAAACAAAGATGGCCAACCTGAAGGATAATAGATTGGTCAATAGTGATGCAGTGGCAGACATTTAAGGGATATTCCAGACTACACAGAATAGATATATTCCAATGAGAAAGAAGAATTCCAAGGGGTGAACCCACCATCCATAATTAATTAAAGAAAATTTAAAGAAAATATATAAGAATGAGTGGCAGTTTGAAGTAATAAGTTGAACAGAGCATAAAAACAGCAAAGGATGACTAAAAGATAAATAAGGAGCAAAAAAACTTGAGTATGAAAGAATGGCTAGAAATATAAGGGGCGATTCTCCCATCCCGCCACCCATGTTTCTTGGTGCATCAGGATGGGAGAATCATGTGTCAGCCATTTTGCGGGATTCGGGGATGTGTTCCCGATGCATGTGTGTCTCCCAAAGCCGGAGAATAGGTGCAGTCGAGATCGTGCTGGAAACTGGCGGGAAGAGAGGTAAGCAATATAAATCTTTTTCTAATGTATTTTAAGTCTGATTATTGGGCCCAGCATGGAATTCTCCAAGCCTGATAGTGTGTCCCACCCCTACAGGAATACTTCATTCCGGTGGAGTTTAAAGCAGCTTGCCACTTGCGGGGAACTAACAGGAGACCCCAGAGGAGTAAAGGGGGGGTGCAATTGGGCCCCCCAGGGAGTCGGGCAGCGGGTGGATGTTACCCCCGGGCATGGGCACCCTGGCAATGCCAGCCTGTGTCCTCTGGCACTGCTCAAGGAGCAAAGTGCCCATGCCCAGGGGCACCTTGGCACCATCCAGCAGACATTGCCAAGGGGGCAAGGCCTAGATGGTGATCGGTGGGGGTGGGGACCAATCATTCTGCACTGGGATCGGTCAGGGCTGTAGGGAGGATGGCGATTGGGATGGGCAGGTGGGGGGAAGGCATCTGCCTCGGTGCTGGGGCTAGGGGTAAGATTTGCGCTTTGGGACGGGAGTGGCTCGGGGCTAGTCGGGAATGCATTTGCGAGCTGCGATCGGGCCAACGGTGGGGTGGGGGGAATGTAGTTTCACTGAGTATTATGAAATATCTCTTAAATGTCTGCATTTGCAAATCTACTTACCATCCCTTAACCTAATTTCCCAGTTAACTTTAGCCAATCTGTCTTCATACTCTCGTAATTGTACTGTGGGGGTCCTGGGCTGGCCGGCAAATGGGGAGACTGACAGATTAGGGCCACTGCGTATGCGCAGATTTCCTGAACTGTCAGACTCCGGTGCGAATAGTCCTGCTCCCCTGAGCTTTTAAAGATATTCACGATTTTGACCTTTGCAGTGCACAGAGTGCGGAGATTGGGGTCTGAAGCTGAACTGAAAAAAACGTGTGATTTACAGTAGTTTTCTCGCCAATTCAACATTTTTGGGAGAGCCGCCCCCATAAAAACAGTTAAAGGTGAATTAATAAAGTGATTGTTGGTCTATTAAAAATGAGATTGGGAAATTAATAATGGAGCATAAAAAGATGGCAGATGAACTGAGTGGGTATTTTGCATCAACCTTCACTATGGAGGATACAAATAATATCCCAGAAATAGCTGTAAATCAGGAAGTGGAAGGAAGGGAGGAATTCAAGAAAGTTACAATTACCAGGGAAGTGGTCCTGAGCAAATTGTTGGAACTGTGGGCTGGAAAGACCCTGGGTCCTGTTGGACTTCATCCTAGGATGTTAAGAGAATTGGCTAGTGAGATATATTGGTCTTAATTTTCCAAAATTCCCTGGATTTGGAAAGAGCAATAGTCCAGCAATCTGTCCTACAATTAATTACTTGAATGGTTGAGGTGCTGCCCTGGGAGACTCACAGTGGCTCCATGGAGCAAGAACGTGATGTCCTGTCTGCCTGGATTAGAGCATTCAAGTTTTCACCATTGTCACTCTATCAGTACCCTGGTTCTTGCCTGTCTTCAAGCTTCTCATGCAGAATTCTGTCCAAGAGGACAATAAGATAAGACTTCGCAGAATATGGAAGGTGGGCTGGAGTGGAGTAATGGAGATGAAAGGGTGCTGTCCTGCGTGAACTACCATCTCAGATGTCTCCTTCCCATCACCTCTTGCCTTCATGCAGGCCTTCACCTATCTGTAGATTTTGCTCGAACTTCCTATTGTGTTGTGAACCTCAAGGCAAATCTACAGCTTCCATACCAGCTCTCACATGCTTTCAGAAGCCTTGCAGGAGACATTTAAGATCACATCACCTGAAAGTTAGATGGTTGGCACTTTAAGAAGCACCATTGCAAGGTGTGTGGAGTGTGGAAGAATGGGATGCCTTTGCAGTTGAGCACATGTGGATCAAATGTGTTCAGTGGACCTGCACAGTCCAAGTTTGGAACATTTCCAGCCATCAGCTGTTGTTTGCTGTCATGATCTATGTTGTTGACAAGTTTCCAGTGCAAGCATGGCACATCCTTGAGATCTCTCCAGCTTCCTTAGTGCCACCTCTAGTTGCAGCGCCACAGAGCTAATTTTTTAATTCAGTATCTTTCGACACCTCAGGATATTCCAAAGCAGCTTCTAGCCGATGAAATGTCACTGTTGTAATGTAGAAAGCATGGCAGCCATTTGTGTACGGCTATCTCCCGCTAACAGCAATATGGTAATGAGCAGATAGTCTGTTTTGGTGTATATGGTTGATAGACATATCTTGTCTGAATCATGTAGAGACCCTGCAGCTCCTCTTTGAAATAGTGCAACAGGATATTTTCTGTTTCACCGAGTATATACACAAGTCTTTAAAGTCTCATTCAAAAAATGATTCCCCTCACAGTTGCAGCACATTCTCGGTATAATATGTTGAAGACGACTTATCGGGGCAAAAGTCTAAAGGGGTTTATCACAAACGATAAATAGATATATACAAACAAGCATCTGACGGAACTGAACACATCACTATTCTCCTCTGCTCCCTGGCTCCAACTGAGGATCTTCCCCAATCAGGGGTGTGGGAACTTGCATCTGATTAGCTTGATTTCCCACACTGCCACTCCATCGTGTCCAGTCCAATCACCTAGCCCTCACAGATTGCCTCCTTAAAGGGTCCATGCTATCGCAGTCAGCAAAGCATTGATGAGCGGAAGCTGATGCACTTTGAAAACTTTCAAGGGTTGGGACCATATCTGAGTCACAAACACATGTATCAGAGTGGTAGTTGGAATTTCCTAAGAGGTGATTAAAGAGGCCGCTATCCAATTCAAGTTGGTCGGTGGTTTCCTGAAGTGAGTGGTCCACAGTGTTGGATGACCTCAGACCAACTGGGAAAGTTGGGATGCTAAGACAGGTAGGGGAACAAAAAGAGTATTTCAAAATGGAGGCTTGCTCTGAAGCTTGTTGAAAACTTTTAAATAATATGTCCACGGTTGTCAGTGCAGGTAGAGGATGATGGACACCTCCACAAATTGATTTGGCCGTGGCTGTGGCCTGCTTACCTCAGCAGCTCCATGATTGGTAATTGAGAGGAGACTCTGATATCCTCCTGTGCTGCCACTGGGTTCACGCATCCATGTCACTGCCAGTGTCTGGCCTCGTCCAGTCTGACATTGGGAAGATGCCTGCACATTCTGGAAAAGGTACCCAAATGAGGTTTTAATCATTCTAGTTGGCTGCTCACTTGCATTGAGCTAATGGTGGATCCCATAGCAGTTCAATTCCAGTAGGAGCAAACAGAGGCAGGAATGTAACAGGGAACTGATACAACATGTACTTTCAGAAATTCCCCACTCTGCCTTCAACCTGTTGTCCAACACGTCACTGTAGTTTATGTGCTTGAGACTCTGGTTTGGGACTTAAACTGCTTTCTTCTGACTTTCAAGAAAGAATGTTAACAACCACAGCTGACACCTTGACTTTGCTTCATCTAGTCTGAAAGCAATCAGTGTAACACACGTCCTCCCTTGTGGAAAGCAGTACACTTCAACCGATTGGTCTAAATTAGAAGCAAGAACTCTTAACAAAATCACTCTCCACCCCCTTGTATAAAGTCAAGCAATTCTAAATCTATAAAATCCCTCGATTCTATGTCCACTGGCTTTATCAAAAAATCTGATGTATTTTCTGGACACTGAATGTCACCATGCCAATAAAATGAAAGATTTTATATAACACATTTCACAACTTCAGGATGTCCCAGAGCACTTTACAATCAATTAACTACTTCTGAAATGTGGTGAACGTTGTAATGTGGGAATTGCAGCAGCCAAATTGTACGCAGCCAAGTCTCACAAACAGCAACGTGATAATGTTCATTAATCTGCTTTATTGACATTGGTTCAGGGATAATCACTGACCAGGATGTCTGGGAGAATTGTACCATGGAATCTTTTACATCCACACAAGCCTCCAGTGAGATTTCCAATTTGCCATGGCGAGCACCATCAGAACATCTCGCTGGTGTAAAACCGGTTTTGGGCCTCTTGCTGAATTTTATCCAACATGGTTCACGTGAGATGGTTCACTTAGTCTGCCTGAGCGAAGAAGATTGTTCATCTTCTTCTGAAACTACTGTCCCCTCCTCCTGTGTTTGCACTGACAAGGGCTGCCACTGCATCCCAGGCAAGAGCAATGACCCTGCTGGAAGGCCTTCTCCTGGAGCAGGGGGAGAATTTATCCCACCTTCACTCCACTCCGTCCAGCAGCCTGGTCAGGACTCCCTCTGAAAATGAGCTGCGGACTTCTTGGTGACCATTCCTTGCAGTTGTTGTGGAACAAGTGCTGGGAATTACTGGGTAATGTCTATCTGGAGCTCCCCTGTGCTTGCAGCAGTTAAGTCATTGCAGGGCGGGCAAATCAGAGGGAACAGGTGTGGCATGATTCTCATGGGCATAAAAATTATTAGCAATGAAATATAACATTCAGTCTGAAAATACACTGGCCCCGTCTGCGAGAATCACTCCATTTTTTTCGATGGAACTAACACTATGCCATTTTTTGATTAGATTTTGCCCAATATTTTCATTGCACTATGAAGTCAATGCTAGATTTCATTGCCGATGTCTGCTCGCACAAAGAGGAGGCTCCTGAGGTATGGGAAACATTATCCAGGGACTTACCGTAGATGTTGATGGTCAGGGGGATGTTTTGTCTGGCAGCTGTGCGCTGGTAGAAATGTTCTACAGTTGTTCAGTCTAAGGCTAATTTCCCATCTGCCTCAGTGATTGTGTTAATGATAGTTTGTAGCTCAGCCTTTGAGTGTGCTCACACACAAGTGTCATCTGTGTACTGTAGTTCAATGACAGAAGTTGGGATGGTCTTTATTCTGGCCTGGAGGCATCAGAGGTTGAACTGTTTCCTGTTTGTCTGAAAGGTTAGCTCCAGTGGGGGGGCTTCAAGGTGATGGGGTTGGATATTGCTGTGATGAAGGTGGCATCAGCGTTGGTACAATGACACAGCCTTGTTTAACTCCACTTTGCACTTGCATTGGCTCTGTGGTGGTTCCATTGGTGAGGATCACAGCTTGCATGCCATCATGGAGCAGGTGGAGAATGGTGAAGAATTTCTGTTGGCAGCTGAATTTGAGGAGGATATCCCACCATCTCTCCTGTTTGACAGAGTCAAAGGCCTTTGTGAGATCAAAGAAGGCCATGTTTAGAGGTTGATGTGGCTCCCTGCATTTTTCTTGGGTTTGTCGCGTGCTGAAGATCATATCCAACATGCCTCTTGCTGGGATGAAGTTGCACTGAGACTCAGGGAGGAGCTCTTCAGTCACGTGGAGGATTCTCGCAAAGACCTTTCCCATGGCAGAGAATCAGGAAATCCCTCTGTAATTTCCATAGGTGGAACTGGCTCTATTTTTGAAGATGGTCACAATTAAGGAATCTCCTGAGATCTCCCAGCATTCTCTCTTCCTTCCAGACAAGGTTGATGAGGTTTTGGATTCATGTTAAGCATGCCTCTCTACTATATCTTAGTATTTCAGCAGGGATTCCATCTGCGTCGGAAGGCTTTTTGTTTTTCAGCCGTTGGATGGCTTTTTTGACTGGGGTTGTTCTAAGATGGTGGTGGGTAGCATATTGTGGGATGGCGTCGAGGATACTTGCATTGAAGGCTGCATCTTGGTTGAGGAGGTCCTCGAAGTTGTCCTTCCAGTGGGTGTTGACTGTCGCTCGATCTGTGATGAGCCCCTCTCCATTTTTAGCTTTCAGTGGGGTGGGTCCCTGGATACTCAGACCATAGATGGTTTTCATTGCACTGAAGAAGCCATACACATCGTGATTGGCATTGAGTCTCCTGTGCCCTTTCCATCCACCATCTGTTCTTTAGGTCATGGGTTATTTGTTGCACCTCAGCCTTCAGTTGCCTGTAGGCTTGTTTCCTCGACCTTGAATCATGGTGGAGTTGCCAATTCAGGAATACCTTGCATTTGTCGTCAAGGAAATTCTGGCAGGAAAATCTGAGATGACTGGAGATCAGGCTCTGCTGTAGGATAAGAAATAACAAACACATATCATCCATTGATCATCTGACGCCCGTCAGTGACTGCACTTTTCATAAGGAGCACATAGTGCTGTCTACCACACAGGCAGCTTAGCAGGTCACATAGAGCTGGAAATCTAACTTTTCATTTTCTAGACTTTTAGTCCATGAAACAATAGGTCAGGAGTCCCTTCCTCTAAATTCTAAACATTACAGTTCTTGATGAATTCCAGCGATTTTTAAGGCTTTGGTAAAGAAAAGTAAGCAGACTGTAAAATGGGTTGTCAATTTGCTTTGCCCACTATGTGAGATGTCCAAAGATGAAAACAACTTTTGTTGATATTGAGAGTAGACACCAGTATGTAGCAGTGTCCTTTATTTTGTCCCCTTGAGGGCCAGTTTTTCAGTAAAGACCATCAATTGATGTAGTAGTACGTCTTCCAATAAGCTAAGGTGAGAATTTCAATAGTTGTAGCCATAATTTGTTACCTGAAAGAACATCTTACAAATGTTGATTCAGTAATCATCACTAGGACACAAACCATGTACTTGTCTAAAATTACATTGAAATCTAAAGGATAGTAATATGAATAAACAACTTTTGTAATGCTAAGGTGTGAAGATACTGACAAAAATAAATCATTCATTCTGTAAGTCAAAGCACCAACAATGCTGACAATACTTATTTAATTAACGCCCAAAAATACAATGCTTTGCAATGAAAGCATTCAGTTCAATTCAATTGCTGCTCTTTCACACACTATTACATATTTCTTTCTAATTAGTGGAGGTGTTTAATTTAGTTTTTGCAATAGATCTTCCAGGCGCCACTTCAGATTAAACAAAAAAATGAATACTGTGTCAATAAAAATTAAGCAGAGATAGTTTCTTTAATTAGTAACTGTTAATACCTTGTAATATTTTACTCACCTTAGAAGATCAATTTGGATATGGTTGTATGCAAAGTCATGCTATTACAAATTTTCACTTCAGGTTTTCGGCACAAAATAATTACATGGATATTACCAAATAAAAGATTAATACATGAAGTGCATTCACATTTTAAATGATTCTGGCCATGTAGACAGCAAAGCACACTTTGCTTATCTGATTTGAACATGCATTTAATGGACATGCTAATGGGTGAGATTCTCATCTGCAAAATTTAGCAGAGGAGTAGTGAAAACAGCCTTGCCTCTCCATCCGCATTTCTTTTGTCCCACCCCGACTGGACTGGATACCCTTCTCTTTCTGTTTCATGAAAATAGTGGGGGTGGTGGAGGATGGAGAAATTGGAGGATAAGAGGAATGGGGGAATTCGTGTCCATGAATGAATGGACGTTCATGTTGCCTATACCTGCTTACTGGGTGATTGTATCCCCCAGAAAGTAATGCCAATGACACAAATATTCTCCTGCAGGTGAATCAGGAGAGGCCTTATCTCTCTCTTTCTTTACTTTTCCCAGCAATTAAATGCAGAAGGTTCTGGTTCAAATTTCAGGGCATTTCTACCTCTTTAATGGATTCCCAAGTTTGCAGCATCCAGGAAAATGGGTCAAAGTTATGTTTGGGTCATGGGAGGAAGCAAATTTTCAGCATGTTGGGATACAGTGGGAGAAGAGTACCAGCCAATTTCACTTATCTACCACCAGTAACGGGTTGTCATTTTTGGAAAATTAACAATGAAAGCAGGGCAGTTGAATCGGGGGAGGTGATGGCATAATGGTAATGGCACTGGAGTAGTAGCCTTCGGCCCCAGGCTAATTCTCTGGGGATATAGGTTCAAATCATGACAGCTGTTGAAATTTAACTAATAAAGCTGGAATTAAGAACTAGTATGAGTAATGACATTATTATCAATTGCAGTAAAAAGTTAACTGGTTCACAAATGTCTTTTAGGGACATCTGCCATAATTATCTGGCCTGGAGCCTGGTCTACTCGTGTCGGTGGCGTGGGCTCGTTGGGCCGAAGGGCCTGTTTCCCGTGCTGTGTTGTTCTTTGTTCTTTGTGACCAGAAATAACTCACAGAAATGTGATTGACTCTTAAGTGCCCTTTGAAGTAGCCTACTATTTTAGTTGGTTGTGTTTAAACTGCTATCAATTCTAAAAGAAATGAAACTAGACAGATAACTAACGGCACAACCTTAGCACCAGAAACTCTTTGTCACTGGGTCAAAATCCTGAACATGCTTCCTGACAACACATGGACTGAAGAGGCTCATGAAGGTGGCTCAGTGGTACCATTTCACATGAACACATTAGAAAATGGATAGTCACTGAAAACAGGTGCAGGATAGCAATGCAAAACGTGCAAAGCTTCTGATGCAAGGGAGCAGCCAATTTGTGCTGTACACTACTCAATGTGATTTGGAGCATGCAACCAGTACTAACTATACTGGTAATTGGATTGGCCGTATGCCTCAACAGGGGTCTAAAATTGTGAGACACCAGCACCATTTAAAGTTAATCTGAACAATTTAAAGTCAATCTGCTGCTATTAAAGGAGCAATGCATTGTAGCCGGTGCATTATGGAATTCATTCTGACATGGAAAAAGACACAATATGACACCATAGGATTTTCCAGTGCAGCACTGGAAGTTTTGGTTGAAAAGGTAAAGAAAACAGGAGATGTATTCTACCCACAGGGGAGCAGATAAGCTTGGTGATTGATGGCAAGAGTCAAGTTCCAAGGACCACAATGCCACAAAAAGTTCAATGACCTCAAATGAGTGGCAAAGATCAATGAATGTGTCTTCAAATGTTATATCTCATTGCTAACTTCATGAATTGCTTACTGCATGATACCCACCTCACTCTGTTGTCAATAATCAGTCAAAAATCATCTATCATTCATAAATTTAATTGTTTCTGTGCTGAAACATACAATTCAGTTTCAGGAGATTGTGCTTAATTTTAATTCACATGTGGACCACAGCATTACAAATTCCTCAGTGCACAGTTTTATTATTTCCATTTATTAGGATGCAACATTTGATCCTATTGAAGGTCTTGAATTCAATCATATGCATTCGCTCATTAGTAAGTCTAAGCAAAGCCTCCTCAAGACTTCTGCACTTTAACATCCATCTTTTCTTTTCCCTTCAGTGGTTTAATATTATTTTTAATATTCTTGAAGCATAAAATCAAAACTGTACTCTATCTCTTCTCATCCTTTTTCCCACTTCAACACCTTCAGTTGTGTGAATATTAAAATAACTATTGTGAAGGTTAAATAATGAAGTTAATGAGACAGGACTACAGATATCACACTTGGTATATGTTTATAAGAAAATCCAACTGACACCCAATGTTATTCAGGCTATAGAGAGTTATTTCTCCTTCAAATTACTGAATCTATGCAAGTTATTACTTTGATTTTTATTTTTAGTTATTGGAAATAAATTTCTAGATTAAAAATGCTTCACTTTTAACAGTACGATATAGTGTCAATCTGAACTATGAAATTTAGCATGTAGCTTTATCATTTAAGTCCATGCAATGCAAGTCATTTTTCCACATCTAAATCATTTGTCAGGAAATTAAAGTAGTCTCATGTTCCAGAAGCAAGAGGCGCAATGATTTAATTTGTATGATAACTAATTAAAGTAAGCATGATTGCACCTTCCACCCAACTCAATTAAAACATTGAAGGCAAGATCAAATAAATTGTTGCAACACTTTCCATGGAGGCCATTTAGCTCATCAACATTCACATTGTAGATTCTTCACTCTCTGTGGTGGTGTGGTCCCTTTAAGGGGATAATTGCTGAGGACCACATGATTAGGCTGGACTGCGTGGACTGGCAACGTGGGAAGCCAAGCCAACCGAGTGCACGTCCTGGGCCGGGGAGGATTTTCAAATGGAGCCAGGGAGAAGTGGAGAGTTGTAATGTATTCTGTTCTGTCAGACCTTTGTTTGCATATATCTATTTATCATTGTTAAAAAACAATCTTAAGCCACAAGGAGTCACTTTCAAAGTTATTATACTGGCAACGAGAAAAAACTGTCACTTGTTGTTGGGGATTGTGGTGTGTAGTCAGAGGGGGAGGAGAGTTGAGTAGCTAAAATATGAAGAAGCAAGGTACATGTACATATTAAAATGTCTTTAATTTGAAAGATTGAACCATTTCCCGGGTTTCCTCCGGGCGCTCCGGTTTCCTCCCACACCCCAAAGATGTGCTCTTAGGCTGATTGGTTTTACCAAATTGACACTATTCTCCCCTGAATCTGGCTAAGTTAGGGGTTCCATTCGTAGACACGCAGGGTAGAATAAGTGTAGGGTGATGCGGTGGCGCGGGCTCGTTGGGCCGAAGGGCCTGTTTCCCGTGCTGGGTTGTTCTTTGTTCTTTGTTCTATTTGATCCAGGAATGGAAAACTGGGGACAGTATATTGAAAGGCTGTGCTATTTCTTTGTAGCTAATGAAATCACAGCAAAAGAAAAGTAAACAATTATACTGCTCACAGCCTGCAAACTCATAGCTAGTGAAAAGTCTAACATCACCTGATATTCCAAACTCAGGGGGCAGACATTGAGGACCTCAGGGTCATTAACAGTTACCAAGCCCTACAAAAATTAAATATGCATCTATCTGTTCTGGTGATTGAAGGTCACAAACCTTGCCTAATGAGCCATGATTGTCTTAAGAAGATTAAATTGGTTGGAAATATTAAACCTAATATCAAACCTTATTATTATAACTTCCTACAGAAAGGAGGTTTTCAGCAGTTACTGTGTAGGCTTTTCAAAATGTGCTAGCCAAATTTAATCTGAATCCCAATGCATCAATTACATTATTTTCAAACCCGCCCAATGCCCTATGCACTGCATCAGAAGGTTGAAATTAAACATGGAAGATTGGAAGGTTTAGATTGCATAAATCCTGTTCTCTGAATGAGCTACACCCATAGTCCCAATCCTAAAACTGAATCTCATTGTAAGAACTTGTGGGGAATATGAACTAACAGTCAATTGAGCAGCTCTGATAGACTCCAATGCTAGAATTGAGGACCTGTACACCAAACTGTCCAGGGGTTTAACATATACTAAATTAGACCTCAGCCATGTCTAGAGCAACTGGAGTTGGATGAAGATTCCTAGTGGTTAGATACTATCAACACCCACAAGGGTTTTTATACCAGTAAACATATTTACCTTTTGGAGTCTCATCAGCCTGTGCCATTTTCCAGCGTACAAACCCTAATGTAGTGGTGTATCTAAATGATGTTCTAATTACAGAGGCTCACCTGAAGAACACAGATCAAACTTAGGGGAAGTTTTGAGAAGATTTAAAGAAACAGGTGTCCATTTGAAATGAGAGAAATGCATTTTCCAGGGAGATGAAGTTACAAATTTAAGTTTCAGGGTAGACGCTAAAGATTTACATCCTTTGGAAGGTAAAGTTAAAGCCATCAAGGAAATGTCACAGCTGAAGATGTATCAGAGTTACAATAGGGAAGGAGCAGCGGGGGTTTAAAAGCAGCTGGCTTCACTTAGCAGTCAATAGATTAGGGACCGATCTGCACTCTGTATCCATTGAAAGGTGTTTGGGTATCACTGTAAATAAAAGGATGATTGGTGATGGAAATCTGGCCTCTCTAAGATTATTACATGGAGCAACTAGCAGTTTCAATAATTGAGGAGACAGACTACAGCGGAGGATCTTGACCCTGGTTAAATGAGTTTGCCTTCCACAACTATTCAACCAGACTCATCATTTACTGAAGAGAGGAACGCAGGATTTAAACATTCTACTAGAATCTGGAAATCCCCGGAGCAATTGAACTTGTGAAGAGTTTATCTTGGGTAATCTTGATGTCTGTTGTAACTCACATGTCTATGTTAAAGTTCCTTTTGTTTCATCCATAAATCCATAAGACATCGGAGTCTGCTTTGCCATTCAAATCATGGCTGACATTTTTCTTGCAGGTTTAATTGGTAGTACAAGCTTTGATGAAGGGGCAATATTCTGAAAGCTCGTGCTATCAAATAAATCTGTTGGATTTTAACCTGGTATTATGGGACTACTCACTGTGTCTACCCCAGTACAATGCTGGCAACTCCACATTATGATATTTTTCTCATCCCCATTCTCCTGCCTTTTCCCCATAACCCCTGATCCCCCTATTGACCAAGAACCTATCTATCTCCACCTTAAAGACACTCAATGACCTGACCTCCACAGCCTTCTGTGGCAAAAGTTCTACAGATTCACCACTCTCTGGCTAAAGAAATTCCTCCTCATCTCTGTTTTAAAGGATCGTCCCTTTAGTCTGAAGTTGTGCCCTCTACTTCTAGTTTTTCCTACTAGTGGAAACATGCTCTCCACGTCCACTATCCTGGCCTCGTACTATCCAAAAGTTTCAATAAGATCCCCCCTTCTAAACTCACATAAATACAGACCAGAGGCCTCAACTGTTCCTCAAATGACCAGTTCTTCATTCCAGGGACCATTCATGTGAACCTCCTCTGGATCCTTTCCAAGGCTAGCACATCCTTCCTTAGATAAGGGGCCTAAAACTGCTCACAATATTCCAAATGGGGTCTGACCAGAGCCTTATACAGCCTTAGAAGTACATCCTTGCCCTTGTATTCTAGCCCTCTCAACATGAATGCTGATATTGCATTTGCCTTCCTAACTGCTGACTGAGTCTCACAATAACTTTAAGAGAATCTTGAACAGTGACTCCCAAGACCCTTTGTGCTTCTGATTCCCAAGCATTTTCCCATTTAGAAAATAGTCTATGCCACGCTTCCTCCTTCCAAAGTGCATAAGCTCACACTTTTCCACATTGTATTCCATCTGTCACTCCTTTGCCCACTCTCCTACCCGGTCCAAGTCCCCTGCTTCCTCAGTACTTCCTGTCCCTCTACGTATCTTTGTATCACCTGCAAACTTAGCAATTGTTAATGTATATTGTGAAAAGTTGCAGGTGAACTCAGGAGTTGGGCCGGTGGGGTGGTGGGGGAGGAGTGTAATGATGTGGCCCTTTCAAGGGTAATTCCTGAAGGCCACATGATCTGGCCAGTTCCTATGGGATGGCAGTGTGGGAAGCCAAGCCAACTAGGTGCAAGAACACCCATCCTGGATCAAGGAGGAACCTTAGTTGGAGCCAGAGAGAAGGGGAAAGTAGTCTTATATTCAGTTCTGTCAGACCCTTGTTTGTATATATCTACTTATTGTTGTAGATAAACCCTTTATAACTTTAAGCCACAAAAATTTGCCTTCAAAGTTATTACACTGTCCTACCTTCCTGTTATTATTCTGATGGTTTTTGCCTGGAGGCAAACAGCTTGTTCACTTCTAACCAGTGGAATATGGTATCTGCTGAGTCCATGCTGGGTTAGCAATCACTTGCAAGTACAAATTGTGTTGTGCTGCTAACCACCATTATGGAAAATTTCCTGGTGTTTACTGCCCAACTAGTGAAGGTAAAAAAACAACATATATTTATATAGTGTCTTTCATGTAATGAAACATTCCAAGATACTGCACAGAACCATTATAAAACAGAGCAAGGCATTGAACATTTAAGAAATATATTAAAACTGAAAAGAGAGATACAAAAGATAGAGAGGATATTCTAGAGCTTAGAGTCGAGGCAACTGAAGGCTCAGCTAATAGCGGAGCAATAATTATGGGGGACCCTGTCCACGAGGCCCAAATCAGGAGTGTAATGAAATATGTTTGGATGGATGTTGTTCCAGCAATAGACAAAAAGCTTCACACAATCCAGGACAAAGCAGCCCTCTTAATTGATAGCATATCTACAAACATTCAATCTCTCTACCACCGACACTCAGTAGCAGCAGTGTGTACTATTTACAAGATACACTTCGGCAATTCACCAAAGGTTTTTAGACAGCACCTTCCAAACCCACGACCACTTCCATCTAGAAGGACAAGGACAGCAGATATATGGGAACACCACCACCTGCAAGTTACCTTCCAAGCCACTCCCCATCCTGACTTGGAAATATATCGCTGTTCTTTCAACGTCGTTGGGTCAAAATCCTGGAATTCCCTCCTTAATGGCATTATGGGTCAACCTACAGTCCATGTACTGCAGTGTTTCAAGAAGGCAGCTCACCACCACCTTCTCAAGGGCAACTAGGAATGGGCAATAAATGGGCAGGCAATGCCAACGTCCCATGAATGAATGAAATAAAGTATAAGAAGCTAGCATTAGAGGAGCGCTAATATCTCAGAGAGATTGGAGGAGATTACAGAGGTAGGAAGAGATGAAACCGCGGAGAAATTTGAAAACTAGGATAATAATTTTAAAATCAAGATGTTGCCTAACCGAGAGCTAACATAAATACAGCAACAAGTCTTGGTGTGAGTTAAGACACAGATAGCAGGGTTTTGGATGACGTCACGTTTATGGAGGATAGATTGTGGGAGACCAGCCAGGAGAACATTGGAATAGTTGTATCTTGAAGTAACAAGGGCATGGATGGGCTATCAACATCAGAGGGGCTGAGATAGGGATGAAATCAAGCAATGTTACAAAGGTAGATTAAGAACTCTAAGAGTGGGCATGGAGGCTGGAACCTTAGCTCAAGTTCAAATGTAACTCAAGATTGCAAACAGGTTGGCTTAATTTTAGACTGTTGCCTGCAAGAGCACAGGAGATGATAGTTATGGAATGGAGCAAGAACTAAAACCAATGGCTTCAGTCTTTCCAATATTATTTGGAGGATATTTCTGCTCAATTAAAACTGAATATTCAATAAGCAATTTGATAATTTAACAGCAGTGGAGGAACCAAGAGAGAAGATGGTGAAGTAGACAGCGCACTTGTGAGCATATATGTAAAAACAAACACCATGCCTTTGGATGATGTCATCAGAGGGCAGCATGTAGACTGGAAATAGGAAGGGAAACCAAGGAATGTTCCTTGTGGGATACAAGAGATCATGGTGTGAGAATAGGTAGAGAAGTTATTTCATGTCATATTCTGGTTATGATTAGGTGGATAAGAATGCAAGTTCATGAGAACTGTCCTATCCAGCTGGACAACAATGGAAAGGTATTGGAGGGGATGGTGTGGTTAACTATGCCAAAGGTCATAGAGAAGTCAAGTAGGTAAGAAGGGAGATTTTCCCTTTGCGTTCAAACTCATGAATTCTAGTTGTTCAAGAACCAACTGTTGACTGCCCTCTGAAGCATGAAACAAAGTAAGACCTCTTTGGGGTTAAGCTGGCTGCAAAATGACTTGCATGGAACTGGTGGTTGCAACTGAGCCAATCTTCTGTAACAGACTCAATGGGTAGAATTTTACAAACCCAGGCACAAAATCATGTTTGGGAGAATAAGGCCTCAGCTGGGAAACCTGCCAATTCACCTATAAAGCCTTAAGGGGCTGTACCCATCCTCAATTTTTAGCCTGGCAGGAGGAGGTGTGGGTAGGATGGGAAAGTGACGTTTGTACTTTTCCCCATCTAGGGTGGGAAGTGGGGAGAGGCCTCACTCTTAAGGCCCCCTCTGAGTTGGCACACCTTTCTTCTGGGACATTGGAGATCTGGGATCCTCTCCCTTCGTCCCCACCCCGTCTTACTCCCTGACATTACAGTTGTCTCCTCCCCAGCCCCCCCCCCCCTACCCCCCAACACCATTAGGCATCCCCTACACTACCTTCTGAGAGACCTGAAATCTACCTTTTCAAAGAGTATCAGCCAGCATGCTGTAGTACCATTTCTAGCCACTGCAGTGCTGTACCTGGCCAGGTTGCAATACTTTTGGCCAATAACTCTCACAAATGGGATTTCTTTCCAGTGATGGATGGCAGCCCCACCCACTGCCAATCAATGCTCAAGTGAACGTTAAATGGCAGTGGGACATAACAGAGTTGGTAGCTACGCATTTGGTGCTAACTCTCAGGATGGCGAGCGCTGATTGTTCATCATCCTTCAAATTCTACACAGTGATCTACACCTGAGCTCATGCAGTTTCATACTCGTGTGGAGAACTGTTGATGATTGACCAACAAAACCAATCATTAATGGGACCAGGGTGCGTATATTTGTAACTTACAACTGGTATTTTTCTCCTTAATTCCCGGTATCCCTGCAAGTTGATCAGTCGGTTGTTGGTGGACAACCTACAAAAAACCTACATGCTCTCTGCCAGTAACCTGTGTTGTTTTAATTGACTCAGGTTTTTAAATGCTTCTTAACCTTGGCTCTTGTCATTCTCCCAAATTCTTTTGCATATTTCAAAGGCAAGGGAGCGAAACAGTAGCCACTCTGGTTTGAAAAATTGAGCAGTTCCTCTCGAACAAAACACCTCATGAAAGACCAGACAAGACAGGTTTTTATTACCAATTAGATATGGGCACATTGCGTGTACTGCATGCTCCATGAACAATGGGACTTTGTGTGGGGATTTATTAATGTGCCACTAACTTTTAATTGGCTATATAAATGAAGCTCTTGCATATTCTGTGCAAGAGCAATTAAAACTGATGATCAATTAGGTAGTAAATTTGTACAATACTGTTTCTAGTGGCAAGCTCATCATTTTAAAACTTCTGGATTTACTGCTCCTTCATTTCTGTTTGGTGTCATTGGGAAAAATCCTACCAGTGGAAAGTTCTCTCCTGTAGTATATTTTTAAATACAGCAATCAATTGAATGGATATTTATTGTTGAAGATTTTCAGTAGTTTTCCCTTGTCTGGCATTACCTGTGTTATACATCATGCTTCCATTTAGAAAGTTGTTGAGTTTTTTGCTTCTGAAAGCTTGCCTGTGCTGTGATCAACAATAATTTTGGACGTTGTGAATAGAGATGAAAAAAAACTTTGCTACTTACAGGGCATTCATCAGCACATCAAGTTCTTGGACTCTTATAAAAAAAACTATTGATCTAAAAATTGAATTATAGCTATTTTATAAGGAGCAGGGATTACAGTGCCTGTGCCAGTTAAGGTTAATGCTAATTATAATCATTTGTACATGTAGCCAGTGCTTATGCTATTCATTGTCTTCATGCCTAATTGGTGGTAATGGGGTGATATCGGGAGTCCATAAAGCTACTTAAAGTTATAGGTAGCACCGTTTCAAAGGGGAGGTATATTCTGACTACAGGAATTCAAGAATAACTTGAATAACAGACAGCTAAAGAAGATAATAATCAGGTTGCACAGCCAGTGGAGAGGAAGAGAGAGACATTCCTTTGTCCCTTAGGGAGCAGCAAGTCATCCAGACATCTACTGAGAAGAGATTGCTAAGTATGTTCATATCACAAGCAGCACAGTGAGAATATGCCTGTGATGCCAAGGAAGTATCAATGGTAAAACTGCAGATGTTAAATTAAGAAAACTGCTCTCAATCACAACTACACCATTTATGAGCCTCATTACTTGTAGCACTCCCAGTGCCCATAATAGTGTTCCCCTTCCCCCACTGCCCTTTACTCTTTTACAATCACTACATCAGATTTCACCAAATCTCCTTCTCGTAATGCTCACGCTCATCACAATTACAAGCCTCACTTACCCACATCTAAGATTTCACATACAGTCTATCAGCTGTTTTACCAAAGCAGCAACATTTGCCATTATTTTGGTTGTTGCAGGCAAGCTGGCCACTGAAGAATGGAATCCCTTTATATTCAAAAAGATATATTCAAAAAGCCAGGCTGATGACAAGGAACAAAGTAATGTTGGTGCAGTCTATGGCACATTGCACCTGCATCTATCCACAGACAAAAAAAGTAGATGTTCCCCGATGGAAAAGGCCTCAACAACCTCCCTGTTACAAAGGTGGAGTGTGAATGTGGAGATGTCACTAATGTCATCTGCTGTAGCCTACTGTATCATAGTTCAGAGCTTTGGTAACCTCGACAATCATAGGCTGTGCTGTCCATGCCCTTCTTGTGCTCAGGTTGAAGTTTCAGCAGAACACAATGTCTGGTGATATCATCCTTTAAGAAGCAGAGGTATCTGACAATTGTTAGAAAGTGTTTCCTGAGGACTGATTGTGTGGCCTCCTCCATAGTGTTTTATTCATCCCTCTTCTCCCAGCTTTCCTTACAATATCTTGTCATCTTTATTCTCTTCTACATTCTCCAATGTGAATCCTAACGAGGTTTAACTCAGATATCAGAGGGACGTATTTTACACAGGGGGTGGTGGGTGCCTGGAATGCACTGTCAAGCAGGATGGTGGAGGCAGACACGCTGGGATAGTTTAAGACTTATCTGGATAGTCACATGAACAGACTTGGAATAGAGGGATACAAACTAATGGTCTAGTTGGACCAATGAGCGGCACAGACTTGGAGGGCCAAAAGGCCTGTTTCCTGTACTGTACTGTTCTTTGTTCTGACAGTCCTAACTGACCACAGTGAAACTGGTTTGAAGGCAGGCAAAGTAGTTTAGGACTTGTAATATTGGTAAGCTGAAGACATATTAAAGTACGTTCAGAAATTAACTGACAGCTAAAAAAGACAATTAACATGCCTTTAAAGTAGTTTCATGCAAGGTCTTTCCTGTCTGTTCCCACCTTGAGTTGCAGATTGAGTCAATCATATGATGAAATGATAAATCAGAAGACCAATGTCATCACCAAAGTATTCAACAGCAATAGATTTCTTATTTAAATATAAGCCGTTTTGGGCTGGTGAAGAGGGTCTTTTTCACTAAAATACAGCTTCAAATGGGTTCTTGTGCCCCCATTTCAGTAACAGGTAATTGCCAATGATCATCTCCAAGTATTTTCTTTGGTTTGCAGAGAGTGTCCAAAATCCACCCTCAGTGATAAAGCCTGCTCCAAAGATTCTTCTTTCCTCAGTCATGCCAAGACAAATGTCCAGGAATGCTTTGAAGTACCAGAGACTGCTAGTCCTAACATCTGGCTGTGATAGCTTACAAACCAAAAAACATCCTCCCTTTGTTGACCACATAAAACTGCTGTCTGTCTGTGCTGTTTATTGATTTGTAGGGAAACCTATAACCCAATCTCAAAAAATGGCTTCTTGTATCTTCTCTCCCATTGTACTGTGAAACAGATTAATGATGCATCCAGATAGATGTTATTAACTTCAACTCCCTGTCATCAATGGACAGCTTACAGTACAACTATTTACAACCAATGCCTACATCCTGGGACAATGGGAAATTCATGTCTACTCATTGTGAACTCTGAGACTGCTGTCTCCAAATGTAAATGCTATGCATCTTCTTCACAGCAAAACAACCTAAACCTTCCTTTGATCGCTAACAACCACCCAGGCTGTCAGATCAGGCAGCATGACACTGTCATTTATCTTAAATTTAATGATTCCAGGGGGAGTTCTCCAGTCATTCATGCCAACAGGATTCTCCTGCCCCATTGGCAGTGCATCTCATCTGGTGGATTTTGTGGTGGCATGGGATGGTTACAATGGGAAATCCCATTGACAGCAATGAGACAAGAGAATCCTGCCACCAGCAAATGGCATGCCCCCTCCCACCACTGAGAAACACACATCTGGGAGGTCAGAAAATTCCCCCACGTCTCAAAATCTAACAAATGATGAGGCTTAAAAATACTATAATTGTAACCTTTGGATAACTTCTAAGTTTATGAAGGTAGAATGTGGGAAGTTGCCCAAGAACACATTGGAATAATCAAGTTTCAAGATGAAAATAGACCATCTGTGTTAAGGCATGGATATATGGTTAGAAGCTCACTACATAGTTACAATTACACCAGGACTCCAGCTAATCTGATTCAGTTTCAAACAATTGCCAGGGAGTGGGATGGAGTTGGTAATGAGATAATGGAGCTGTAGAGATGACCAAGACAATGGCTTCGATCTTCCCAATACTTAATTGAAGGTGATGTCTACTTATCCGATATTGGACGTCAGACAAGAAGTCTAGTAATTTAGCAACTGTAGCCAAAGCAGGCATCAGCAATGAATCATTTAGTTTAGTACACAGTAGAATTCGGCTAACTAAAGATCTGTTGATATCATCTGTTGGCAAAGCAACATTTCCATTTTCAAGTGGACCTCCTTGGTTGGAAATGCCTTTTTCTCATAGGTTAAATTTCCAAAGATTAGCTTGTCCTTCTCAATGGAGTTCCTCCTTGACATGTTGCCCATCTTTTCAAATGCAGTTAATCTTTGCCAGCTGACTCTCTGCTTACATAAGAATTTGACATTGAGCGATTACATGCAATTTGGAAGATTCATGACTGTGATAAAGAGGGGAGGTGAGATTGATCATTTCAGCAGGGACTACGGAGAAGGGATTGTTAGTGATCATGTAATCTATTCCGGGGAGTTGATGGACTGATGGTTGTGCTTGTGTTAGACAATTGTCTGTACTGGTAATACATGCAATCCTGAATCATTGATTGTGCCAATTTGACAATACACAAGGTGGGGTCGTGAGACAATTATATTTCTTCCTAAATCATACTGCTGATCTACAGGTTATTGAACTGACACTCATCAAGTCAGACACTTGAATCTATTGTGCCCTCACTGTTCCACAAGATTACCTCTTCTTCTGGATGCAAAATACCATGACCTTCTAGCGTTTGTCAATGTTATCAGAGTGTCATAAAACTCCTGCCACACTTTCAGATTGTTTTATTTTTGTTCCAATTATTTCTGTCTGGCTCTGATAACAATTCTCATTAGGAAGAATGAGGACCTGTCTGTGGTCAGTAGATACACCTCCTGCTTCATTATTTTTTGAACCTAAAGGGCACAATGAATGAGAAGATTTTAGGACATAACGGGCAAGAATTTGCTGGAAAAATAATGGTCAATTAAAGATGCATGTCCTTGTTTGTGCTTGCAAAATCCAATAACCTGCGAGAGGAAAGAGATAAGTCTTGACTTGCAAATTACCACAAATAGCTGCATGATTTGAACAGCTCCCAACGATTGTATTGCTAAAAAAACACAATCACCCCCTCAATCTTTCCATGAACATCAAGGACTTGCTAAATTTGCACCATAAATATTCACTACAGAAAGTTAATGCCTGCATTTCAGGATGTAAATCTCCTGTTAATGAAAAGATTTATGTTCATGATGTTCAATTATAGAGGGCCAGAAAGGGAGCAATTAAAACTGTGAATGTAGCAAATTGCTATGAGACAATTTTTTAAAAAATTCTTACTTTTCTGTTCTGTGTCTCTTTTCTCACTCTTCATCCAATATTTCCTTCCCTTTATTTATATTTCTCTTTAATTTTAACCTGACTCTAATCGACCCTATTTCTGTCTCTGTCATTTGTCCTGTTGACTTCTCTGTCTTTAAATCTCGTTGTTAAGGACTGTTGATCTTATTATTCACTGTGTCCCTGATGTTCTATCGAGCCCATTATCAATATGCAGCAATTTGTGAGGCAAGGTTAGTTGGAGGAAATGGATGAGGGAAAAATGCAACACGTGCCATTCACCAGAGGAGGCCTTGCTCCAGCAGATTTCGAGTTATTAGAATACCACTTCTTCCCTGACATATTTTTCGATAGACGTGGTTTAATTTATTCTGTCTGAATCGGCCTCACTTCACAGTGGCAACTTGAATATGGAATAATGAAAAGCACTGAAATTGCATGAAACTCTGCATCTGCTCTGGATTTTATAGAGGTTCCCAGACAATTGGAACTGTCCTTTGGGCTTGCATATAATGAAACAAATTATCAACAGGATTGTAGCTTTTGTTGCTGAAACCACAGGATGTATAGATGTTGTGAATTTGTGCTTTATCGGAGGAACTTCTCTTCACTTTTTAAACAGTTACTGAAATACAACTTAGCTCTCTACTTTGGAGGCCATTGAAATGAAACTGATGGATGCTATATAAATATGTCATGATGTGGAGATGCTGGCGTTGGACTGGGGTAAACACAGTAAGAAGTCTCAAAACACCAGGGTAAAATCCAACAGGTTTATTTGGTAGTAAATGCCACTAGCTTTCATGTCTCTGACCCTTCGTCAGGTGAGTGAAGAGAACTCTCCACTCTCCTGAAGAAGGGTCAGAGGCCTGAAAGCTAGTGGCTTTTGTGACCAAATAAATCTGTTGGATTTTAACCTGGTGTTGTGAGACTTCTTACTATATAAATATGTCCCCATACAAGATCTGGATTAATTTGTTTATTCCTATTACTTACCTTTTTTTTTAAACCAAACTTATAAACATTTTGCAATAACTATTCGCTGTAATGGCTACAGATGTTTTATTAGCTGTTAGTTGGATTATTATTTGTTGTGGCTGAAAATGTGAAAATAAAAACTGCAGGTACAAAACCCATGATTTTAAACATTATTCTAGAAATCAACAGCAGTCTGATCTTTAAGGAGAAATAAACCGTTATTGACATTTCAGGTTTATAATCCTATAGGGAGTTAAAGCCCAGGTAAAAGGTACAGGATTCACAATGCCTGATTGCATTATACCTGCTCAGTGTGATGCTTGTGTCTTACCACAATGCAGCACGTAGTTCAGTGCTAACTGCTCTGTTGAGCATTTGCATGCTTAGCACCCTGACAGCTTGGTACAAATTGTAGCTAGCTCAGACTACATAATTGCATCCCTCAAAGGAGAGATGCATTGAGGCTGAAGCAGGTGGTGAAATAACTTATTTGTACAGGTCATTCTGACGTGGGAAAAAAATTGAGCAAAGGCACACCACGAGGTAATGAAAGCACCAAGGTTCTGGAGTCTTTGTTGGAGGAGATGCAAAGGAAGCGAGAAGCGCTGTATCCACAGGAAGCCCTCAATACTAAAGTTTAGAAGATGGTGGAGCAATATAGTGCTGGGAATTTATCACCAAGGATCTGAATGCAATGCCTGAAAAAGTTCAATGATCTCCCACACGTGATCAGGCTCCATGAATTTATCTTCAAATGTCATGGCCAGATTTTCATGTGGTTGTCCTGATTGTTTGTTAAATGGGACATTTGGAAGGCATCCCAGCATCATCACAGCGCCTCATGACATTTCAGTTAACCGGTTGTGTGCAAAAGAACTACACTGACCAACAGTTAAATCGCTAAGTAAGGATATTTAAATGGCAATTGACTGTGCTTTTAATGGGCCATATGAAGTTATGCTCAGTGCAAGCCAACGTGACCAGGCAACCTTCATGCTTTAATGGATTCTACATCTAGGGCAAATAAAAGGCCTACAGGCAGTTGCAAAAGTGAGTATTTAAGAATTTGGCTGTGAGTGGTTTGCATCTACACTCCAGAGGTCTTCTGCAAATAAGCCCCTTTGGTGTAGAAACCTGCGAAAATATTAGCACAGAAATGGGAATTGTGGACTCTGCTGGAGGGTCCTTTTCAGAAGAGGAGGAGAGGACCAGAAGAGAAAGGATCAGTTGCCTGCAGGCAGAGTCCCAGAGTCAGAACTATGGACCAACAGGAGCTGGCAGAAGTGGAGCAGGACCAGCAGGAAGTGCAACACAAAAGGGTCTGGTGAAGACACCTTTATCCAGCTGGCAGAGTCTCCAGGAAGAGCTCTTGCTGCCTGGACTTCAAGGTTCGATGCTGAAGAAGGCTCTGCCTCTACGGGAACACTATCACAAAGAACAAAGAACAACACAGCATGGGAAACAGGCCCTTCGGCCCATCGAGCCCGCACCGCCATCTTAACGATGTGTTTTTCCTCCTCCACCCTTGACCCATGTCTATGCTTACGGTACCCCCATTGGAAACCAGATTAAGGGGAGAATAATTTAGGGACAATTTGTTACACCAATCAGCCTAAGAACACATCTTTTGGGTATGGGAGGAAACCGGAGCACCCGGAGGAAACCCATGCAACCACAGACACTGGCCCAAATCATGTATCTGCACAGCTAACAGTGATAGTCACTGAGCTGTTGTGGTACCCATCTGCTGGTCCAGTTTTAAGCATACACAAATGACATGAAGTACTAGGCTACTCTCGAAACATCCAAGAGCAGCCCATGCATGACCCATCGTGTGCATGCCCCTCATTAGACAACAAGGTGGACCGACGCACCTGCGGAGTAAAAGAGAAAAAACATCAACACGTAGCATTAGATTTCCAGGAACGTCCCGAGGCTCTGATCCTTATTTAAAACAGTCTCCTATAACCCTCCATCCCTGTTTCGCTCATGTGTCTATCTAAGTAAACCTTAAACATGTCCAGCGTGCCTGCCTCCACCACCTTACTTGGCAGTGCATTCCATACCCTCACAACCCTCTGTGTGAAAAACCTCCCTCTAGCATCCAAATTATACCTCTCCCCCCTCACCTTAAGCCCATGGCCCCTCGTGATATTTATCTCCAATCTAGGAAAATGCCTGCCACTGTTTACTCTATACCCTTCAATATTTTATACACCTCTATCAGATCCCCCTTTAATCTCCGTCTTTCTAAGGAAAAGAGCCCCAGTTTACCAATCTTTCCTCGTAACCCAGTTCTTCCATACCAGGCAGCATCCTGGTAAACCTCCTCTGCTCTCTCTCCAGGGTCTCCACGTCCTTCTGGTAGTAAGGCGACCAGAACTGGACGCAGTACTCCAAATGCGGTCTAACCAACGTTCTGTACAACTGTAGCATTATATGCCAGCTATTGTACTCTATACCCCTTCCTATAAAGGCTAGCATACCATAAGCATCACCTCTATCTGTGACATGGTTGGCCATGAAATACCCTCTAACTGTATAGGTGGCCATCCTATATCAGTTGCTCTAAAGGTGACAGTAGCCCAGAATGTTTACACCTCAGGTTCTTTCTGGGGTCAGCAGGATATCTCCCAGATAGCTAATCATAGCTGGTCACTGACATCCTACTTACCCCTCATCTCACAATCCCTTCTGATTTGCAAGCTACAAATGGTGTGAGAATGCACGGTTTGCTTCCCACATCCACCTCCCAGCCCTTCACCCCCAACAGAACCCTTTCCTTGTGTTTTTCTCCTTTCAGATATACATAAAACTCCAGGAGCTGCCACCTGCCCAAGCAAAGGTAGAAGAGCAACAAGTGAAAGAGCAACAAAACAGTGATGATGAAGAAACATCATCATCTGATCTCACACTTACAACCACCAGCTCAGAAACTGCCCCTGTGTTTCATTGGCACAAATGATATCAAGATTGGATGGGTGGTTAACTGTGAGGCAGAGTGTCCTGGGCTACAAGAAGATATACATAGAATAGTCAAATGGGTGGATAAGTAGCAGATGGAATTTAACCCTGAAAAGTATGAGGAGGTACACTTTGGGAGGAGTAATTTGACAAGATAGTATTCAATGAGTGGTAGGACACCAGGAAGTTATATGGAACAAAGGGACCTTGGTATGGTTGTTTCACAGATCTCTGAAAGTGGAAGGACATGTTAGTAGGCTGGTGAAAAAGGTATATGGGGGGGACACTTGCCTTCATCAATTGAGGCATAGATTACAAAAGCAGGGAAGTCATGTTGGACTTGTATTGAACTTTGGTGAGGCCACAGGTAGAGTATTGTGTGTTGTTCTGGTTACCACATTATCGGAAGGATGTGATTGCACTGGAAAGGGTGCAGAGGAAGTTCACCAAGACACTACCTGGGATGGAACATTTAAGTTATGAAATGAGGTTGGATAGACTTGGCTTGTTCTTGTTGGAGCAGAGAAGACTGAAGGGTGACTGATCGAGATGTACAAGATTATGAGAGACGTGGACAGAATGGACAAGGAGCAGCTATTCCCCTTAGTTGAAGGGTCAGTCACAAGGGGACATAGGTTCAAGGTGAGGGATAGGAGGTTTAGGGGGATGTGAGGAAAATCTTTTTTTACCAGAGGGTGGCGATGGTCTGGAATGTGCTGCCTGGGTGAGTGGTGAAGGTGGGTTGCCTCACATCCTTTAAAAAGTATCTGGATAAGCACTTGGCACATCATAATATTCAGGGCTATGGGCCAAGTGTTGGCAGATGGAATCAAGTGGAGTTTGGTGTTTCTAATGTGTTGGTGTGGACTTGATGGAAAAAGGGCCAAGCTGCACTGTATGATTCTATGATAATTTAGAGAAGATCATAGAGGCTGATCTATACTAGTGAAACACTGGGCACAAGAAGCCTTCAGCCAAACAAGATGGCAGGAGGTTTCAGTTAGCAACGGGTGAATGAGGCTTTGGAGGGGGGGGGGGGCGAGGGGTCAAGGTGGGTGCTATTATGAAGGTGCTAGTTCATCAGAGGACAGATTCACACACCAATTCTACTGCATAGGGCTCAGAGGAGCAATTTGATGGGCAGGCTACAGAAGAAGGCTGATGGGGATGGGCATGTACAATGGAAGGTTTGGTACACTGGCAGTAAGAAAAGCTGCATTAGTGTCAAAGGACATGGAGGACAGAGGCACCAAACTTGGCACTGGGCTATGTGCAGAAATAGAGTTTATCTTTTCTAGCATGGAGTTGATGGATGACTCCGTTAGCAAATTTGCGGACCAAACCCTGATAAAGCATACGATGACCACTGCCTCGGATTCCATTGCAGCACAAGGTGAAGCAATATCTGAACCACTGCAGTGGGAGTTCAGACTTCCAGTGTACAAGTTCAAAATACTCTCATGCACACTCAGCTTCCTGCCCTGTAAGCTCAGACTGCTGCCATCAGGACTGTGGGTACCAGTGGCCAAAAGTTAAAGCTAAATTAAACATTCCTAACATTGTTTCTAAATCCAAAACATACAAATGTAAACTAATCACCTTTGCCCATTCCCTTTGTACAGGTCTTCCATGTTCTTTTACCTGTATTGTGCTTCCTCCCAATAGAAAAAAAAACTGGGAATTAAGGGTACTGGTCTGAACTGGTTGTTTATAGCTTAAAATGAAATGCCAGTATTACCGAAAAGGCTGCAGTATGGCTGGTGGAAGGCTATTGACTTTTATGTGAGCGAGCTGGCATTGGAAGATAACCTCATAAAGCTCTGGGTCTAGCACTTCAAACTGCACCACCTTGGCACTGCGGTATTAGTCTGAGTTGGCTGGTTGATAGACAAAAGCAGAGTAGCTGCAGTGGGAGGACAAATGCTGCCATGCTGAGAGAGGGCAACAGGTTAGCACTCAAAAAATAACTGCCAATCCCCTGGAACACAACAGCAATATTCATAACCAATTGGCAGAGAGATTGCAGAGCTATTGTGAATTGTGATGGTTTTTATTTCAGGATTGATGTGATGGCTGGGATTAGAGGGATGGTAAGGTGTGGCACTGTTGGTGAATGGGGAATTGGGGTTGTGTTTATTGGTATTGCAGTTGGAGTTGTGCACAGACAGAAGGGACCCTGGCCAAGATGCCTCTTCTCTACCTTAGAGTCATAGAGGTTAACAGCATGGAAACAGGACCTTTTCCCCTACTAGTCCTCAGCTGCCCACCACCAGCTGGTGGATGGGCTATGCCTTCAAGATGACCATGAATCTTGTCCTCCCGCCCCACCCCCCCCCCAACTATTCTGCTAAATAGAACAGGCTTCCTGCAGAGCAAGCCAGGCAACAGAAACAATGGTCCATCATGCAAATGTCTTCATACCTTTTCAGATCAGAAAGCTGTATTTAGACATTCAGTGCCTTTGTGATGACATTAGTTATTAAGTCTAGACCAACTAACACAGGCAAGGAGGCCATGTAGAACATCTTTCCACGTTTCTGGAAGTGGGTTTGGATGCCTGGATAATGAGAACATTGATCAGAAGTGTATAGAGGTTGATATTCCACTTAATTTCTTCTGTCTTTTCCAGGGAGTGATGGTGGAGAAGTTGGGTACCCTTGTAGCTGAGGCAACAAAACAATTAAACTAATTAAGGAGGCAATTCAAGAGGAATTTTCCAAGTGGAATCCTTCTATCGGAAGAGTCTCACACTGTCTCCCCAGCTCTGCAGTGAGGAGAAGGCAAGAACACAGTGGGAGGGATTTCCTCAGCCTAACTGGCAAGCTGTAAAGGCAGCGATCGGTTACACTAAAGAGTATTGACAGGCTGAGACGGGCTTTGCCCTCTGTCAGAAAATGTTATCATCAGATGACAGTGCTTGGCTAGTACCTGGAAGGCACTTCACGTTATCAGCACCTCAGTCACCTTCAGTTTCACTCTGCTCATGTACAAGTGCCTGAGGTGGCTCAGACTCTGACAGCAGAACACTGCTGACATTGACAATCTTAGGATGCAAAACTGCCTTCATTCCCAGTGGACCAGGTAGGCAGGCACTGTCAGAGCCTAAGAAGATTCCTGTGACTGGAGGGCCATTCCACCTATATCCCATAAGCCCCTGTCCCTGACTCTTACTCTACTGCTGTAAGGAGGGAAAATGGGTATATGGCAGTATTCGGAATAGCCTGTGTTCCGAGGAATGAAAAATGATAATTGTGGAGTGTAATCATAAGGCATAAATGTGAGAAGCCAATAAGGTGAGTGTGATTCTGAGTGTCAGCTGTTCAGTTGGGGACATGGATTGCTGCAGGGAATGAGTGGAGCTGTGAGGTGTATTGACCTGAGACTTGTTATGCAGGGCCATGTTGGATAAGTTAGAGTGTGCAGTTTGACCCCCTGACAGTGTTATGGTACTGCACCATCCTCCTGGATTGTCCTGGTACATGGTCTCTAGTTTACAATGACCACATGGTTGCGTCTCTTTTGCCATGTTTATCTATGCTTGCTTGGTACAAGGTCTTCATCTTCTCCCTTTAGGAGACCTCAACTCACTGAACCTCTCAACTCCCTCTGTGGGAAACTTTAAAACCCAGAAACCTGATGAGATGCTCTGAAACGTGCTGTGGTTTCTTTAAGGTGACAGAGTGGCCATGTTATCCTCCCCAATCTCCCTAATTGGTTGAGTATCCCAGAGGTTGTAATTGGTTTCCTCTGGGCAGGAACAATTGGAAGTTCCATCACTCTGGCAACCAGGTTTCTGACCTAAAAACGTCTAGGGAAAAAACTAAGCTAGCAAGATCCTGACCCACCTGTAAGTTGTTATTAATTCCCCAGTTTACCTTGTCAACACAACCAGCCTAACTTGCTCAACATCAATCTGTCACAAGGGTCAGTGCTTGCATTGGCCTTTTTTAAAATTATCTTTATGGAATAACATGCCTTGCAGCAAATCCCAGAAGATTTTCAATGCCACTGATAGCTCTGCTGATGCAGGGATTAATGCTAGACGAAGCAAGCAAGACATGCACCAGTGATCTGGACCTATGGAGCTGGTGCCTCTGCTCCAAACCAGAGGTAACAGCTGTGTTGATGTTCCATCTGAGCAATAACACGACAAGAAAAGAACCTAATGCTTCCTTCTGTGGAAGGCCCCCACTCAAAATAACTGGATAAAACTCTAAGCCATTGGCCTCATCTCATCAATATCAGCCAAAAAGTAAAAATCAGTGTGAGCCTGGTCAGGAGACTTGCTGAAATTTCATGGAAGAGCACCACCAGAACACTTTGCACTGTAATAGTGGCCCAAGTTTGCTCAACTGGAGAATAATTCTCTGTCTCATGGTCCTTCAGCCACCACATGAACATCAGGGACATGCAGCTGGTATCAAGTGCAATGGTTTCAGTGAAGAAGCTAAAGATCACTCCAGCTGAATGGCTCTCGGTGCTGCCCTGCCAGTCATTCAGCCATTATGCTGCACAGATTGAAAAAAATCATAAGCCACTTGCCAAATGGCAAAGATTTAAAGAATCCACATACAAAGTAGCTCAAATCATGTTGTCCATTTTGGAAACAACACCTAATATTCACGCAGCTCGTGTCAACCCACTATCCAGTTGGAAGGAATTAGGGAATATTTGCAGCATAAAAAACCGAGATCTCATCACTGACCCAACAGTGGACAGACTCGGTAAAGGGCATGAATCATGCAGCTGCCTGTTAGACAAGATGCTCAATTGGAGTTGCTTAAAGGTTTGCTCCCCAATAATAGATATAGTGACTCCTGTGGCTACCTCCATGTCTAGAAGGTGCCCATTTACCTGGAGTTTAATCTTGATTGGAGCTGCTTTGAGTATGGCAATGCAGTTTAGCTGTATTAATTCCTTGTCCTCGGGCTAGTTTATTTGCAAACTATTTATTTATTTGCAGCTGCCTCCCACCAGGAGTGGTTCATTCTGATGGGTTTACTCCTGCTCTCCACTAATGGGGAGTAAGTGGAAGATGGGGGACAGCCTGAGTGTGATAGTGGTCATGAATTCCAGACCATGGAACACATCACATCAGCAAACATGCTACAATCTCCTGATGAAGTAACTTCATTCTTCAACTCAGCATTTCAGGAGGCCATTGAATGGATGGCCAAACTAGACATAAGGTTTACCCCTCATATGAAAGTCACAGTAGAACACCAATGGTTCATTCTGTCACATTTCATGTGGCAACATGACTTTCACTTATGAATACTACCCATGTCTGTAAGGTTGAATATCAGAGTCGGAGCCATGATATGAGCAGATGGCAATTGTCACCTAATAACCTTCATTTGTATTTACCATAGTGGTTCAAATGCAAGTGCCACAATAGACTGCCACACCAGACACCAAAGAGCAAATTTTCCCAGCCTGTTGCGCTGTTCGAGTAGTGCAGTGGGCTGGAGACATCAGCAGGGGCCATTTTGTTGGCTTCCCGCTGGGCATCATGGCCTCCACAAGTCGCATAATTAAGATTTCCAGCACAATTAGCTCCATGCCGGCAATCAGTGCGGAGCTGATTACAATATGGAAATCCCTATTTGCATCCAATTAGCAGGCCCAGGACAGAGTTCTCCGATCTTGCCAGCGTTTCTACCACCAGGAATTAGGCAGTGCCAAGGAACAGAGCCAGAGGGGTGGGGCCTATTGAGGCAGAGCCTAATGGGGATGAGGCACATGTTGCCACTCTGCACTGGGGATGACCGGGAGATGGAAGGAAGAGGTGATCGGAGCTGTTGGACAGGTTGGGGCAGTTGGAGGGAGGGACGTTGGGGGGGTGGTCATTGTTGATTGGGATAGGATGGTCGGGGGTGGGGGTACAGCAATCTGGAGGCCGGCAGTGCAGGACCAGAGCTTGTGCGCTGATATGTGCGCTGACAGATTGGCACATGCCCGCTCAACACTGTGCTGCTGGCTTCTCAGGTGGGAATAGTCCCTGCCCCCAATTTCCAGTGTGAATATGCTCCGGCACTCAGAGATACACAGAGTGTCAAAGAGTCATTCTGGAAATCACGCTTAAACACAATGGCAGGATTTATTCCCATTTTGGGAACTTAGAAATTTTTGGGAGAATCCCAGCCCAAGGCTGTTGTTAAGATACCAGGCACTGATACCAGGCATGATTAATAGTGTTTGGCCACGTACCAGTTGGACAGTGAAGGAGCAGAATTGCCTCTGGTCAGGGAACATGTCAAGCTTGCAGTACCTACAATATGAGTACATGCAAATGCTCCCTTACACCATAGAGAGCTAGTTTTGGCAGGGAGGGTGCCAACACACAGTCGTGTGTCACTGAATACCCAAGAGATGAAGGTCAGCCACAGAGCAGGTTACATCTATTTAAAATATGAAAACCTAGATTAAACCGTTTGTCCTGTAAGGCACTGGATTTGGATGTCTAGATCATTACAATGCCTGGTACTTAGCAAACATACAGTGTAGATCTTTCTTTCATATCAAAGGAAATTCTATTTCTTGGGATGATATTTAGAATGAAGCAGTTCTTTATAACTGAGTGGTTTGCTTTAGAGAGATATTAGCAGAAAAGTACATTGGCTCAAGAATCACATTTAGGCTAAACAGGGTAATGATCGAGTTTTCCAAACAATAATTCTCACATCTCAGATCTCCCTCACTATTTAAAAAAAACTTGAAGCAGCATATTAAGTAAACAGCAAGATGCTGACTGCACAGTTTGCTTTACAATGTCCTGATGGTAGTAATTTTCATAATTTCTTTTTGCATTTTTTCTATAAATATGTTGGCCACAATTCTCCCAAATTGGGTCCATGTGCCCACGACAGCAAGAAAGCTGGAATGTTTCCTGTTGGCGCTCTCAGTGAACTGCACTCACATTTAAGAATCTGGTAATGGGCCAGTTCTCCCCCCATATGTTTCACACCGACTTTCCGATGCCTGGCACCTGATTCACCGCAGACAGGATTCAGCTGTTAGCCCTTTACAAGTGGGAGCAGTATTTGAGTGCTCCCTTCAACAGCACTCTCACTTCAGCCAACAGTATGATTGGGAAAAGGTCAGCACCCAGATTTCTACAGTTTCCCATTCTTACTTGAAATTTCCAGTGAGGGAACTGAGGGCCTACGGTGAGCTGAGCTCTGCTAAAGAGAGAGCATGAGGACACATTCTTGACCAAGAAAGCATAAATGAAGGTGGCAAAGAAAGAGAACACAGCAGTCTGGTCTCTCCAACCTGGACCTTGTACTAGGATGATCCAGGGCTTCAGAAGCATAGCACAAATGAGAGCATAACACTGTAGGGTGTCAAACCCCACACTCTGGTTCAGAACTTCCTGTCTTTCCCACCATGGGGCCACAGATTCCCACCTGAAGTCAATGGATCTTTGGCTAGTTCATCAAATTTATCATCCTGCCTATGATGATTGCTGTTCCATATGGGACTGGAAGATCCCAGACTCTGACTTATCCAACATTGACCTGCACAACAAGCCTCAGGACAACACTCCTTGCAGCCCCATTCATTCCCTACAGCACTTCATATGCCCAGCTGACACTCAGCTCTGATGCCAAGAGAAATGGGACTGGCATGCATCAGCCATTTGACAGCTGGATATACAAAGAGCTTGACACTCTAATATCAACATCTAAATAGTTTCCCTCCTGTTTTTGCCATCCATTCAAAGGCTGTTTGAAAGTTGATTCATGTGGGCAAACAGACTTTAAACTAGAAGCCACCCAGAGCTGTTACAGTTATAAAGGGAAGTCATATTGGATTTGAAATGTTAACTCAGTTTCTCTGTCCACAGAAGCTGACAGACCTGCCAGTGTCAGCAATATTTTGCTTTTATTTCAGGGTGAAGAAAGCTCTGCAATTCCCCACCTCTATGGGGTCATCCAATCCCTTTAGTCCCCTGAAGAAAACTCAAATGTTGAAAATCAAAACACTCACTGACTGATCAATACCTTGCACTGACGTCATTTGAAACTTAAAGGGGCCGTTTATTTATGATGAGTCGGTGGTGGGTTTATAAATGTTTGAATTATTCGGTACTTGCATTGATCATTTGACCAGTCTGTTTCCGATTACCTGTTTTCATTGTCCAGTATTCTTGAGCCTGACACTGGTCACTGAGAGGCAAGTACTGAGCAGATGCCCCCTTGTTTGATTTTCAGTTGCTGGCACCCATTTTTCAGTTGAAAAAATCAATCCCCAGGAGTTCTACTGCAACAACGATTGTAAAAGTTCTAATTCCAAAGAAAAATTGGACGGCAAATGTGGGCACAGCAATGAAAATGTTAGTTATTGGCACATTCCTTGACTATTTTTTTCTCATTAATATGAGGTCTGTAAATTACTGTACAGAGAAAATCATTATTTATTGCCTTTTGAGGCATGAGGAAAAAATGCAGTGTATTTTCGGTGCAAAGGGGACAAATACTTGTTACATTTTTTTCGTTGGGGTTTTGTGACAGTAACAACGTGACAAAAGTGATCATAGCTGGGAAAGTACTGCTAGAAGCATCACAGACAACTGAAAATGTAATAATGAAAATGTAATGTGGACACAATTAACATTGAAAAACCCATATTACCTCTTTACAGGTGATAAGACACACCAATTTTTTTATGTAGATATAAACTGATCATTTTAATAGAGTTCATAATAAAGAGCTATACTTCACGTGAAAGCAAATAAAATTTGAACTGAATTGTTAGCTTTCAGTCAGAGTTCTTTCAATTTATTAGAGTCAGTAAAAATTGTGCAATTAACACCATGCAACATTTACAATGCAACAACGGTCTTCCCAAATGTCATAAGGATCATAAGAACTACGAGCAGGAGCAGGTAATTCAGCCCCTTGAGCCTGCTCTGCTATTTCATACAACCATGGCTGATCTTGTCTTGGCCTTAACCCCATTCTCCTGTTGTCCACTACTTTGAACTACGTTCAAATCCTTACTAATTAAAAATCTGTCCACTTCTTCCTTAAATTTACTCAAGTCCTGGCATCCACCATGCGCTGGGGTGGTGAATTCCACAGACTCACGATACTTTGAGAGAAGTAATTTCTCCTTCCCTGTTTTAAATCTGCCACCCCTTATCCTAAAACTATGAGCTCTTGTTCGAGATTGCCCTACAAGAGGAAACATCCTCTCCACACCTACTTTGTCAATCCTCCTTATCATATTGTACACCTCAATTATATCTCCTCTCATTCTTATTAGTTCCAGCAAGTTTTGGCCTAAACTGCCCAATCTCTCTTTGTAAGTCAAAACCCCTCATTTTCAGAATCAATCTAGTGAATTTCCTCTGAACTGACTCCAATGCAATTACATCCCTCCTCATGTAAGAGGACCAAAACTGTACACAATATCCTAAGTGCAATCTCATTAATGCGTTGTACAGCAATACTTGACTATTGTATTTTATTCCTTTAGCAATAAATGCCTAGATTCCATTTGCCTTTTTTATTATCTATTATACCTGCATACTAGTTTTCTGAAATTCATGCATGAGGACACCCAGATCCTTCTGCACAAAGCATTACCAAAGTTTCTCTCCCTGTAGATAATGATTTGCCTTTGTATTTTTTCCTACCAAAATGGATAACCTCATACTTATCAATTTTTTTTTTTTTATTTATTCATTCATGGGACATGGGCATCTCTGGCTGGTCAGCATTTATTGCCCATTCCTAGTTGCCTTTCAGAAGGTGGTGGTGAGGTGTATTAATATTATTAACAATATTATGAATCAACATTAAACTTCACCTGCTCCATTTATTTAACCTGTCCATATCCATTTGCAAATTTCATATTTTATTATTGCAGCTTACTATCCCACTTCTTTTAGTGTCACTTTAAAATGATACCAGATAATTAGTTTCAACAGTTGATTGAAGTACAACTTCTGAGAGAAGGAGACTGGTTTTGGGCACCGACATATCCATGAACCATAGTTTGATAAGTGGGAAAAATGGTTTTATATGGATGTACTGAAGGATTTTTATTGACTTCAAGGCTTCTGCACAAACCAATTGCTCCCAGACTGAAGGCAATAACAGCCATTCCCTTTGTAGTACATTATGACTTAGAGAATGAACAGAGATGACACAGAGCAGTGAAGGGCAAGCTGTTGGAAAAAAGGAGGAAAAGGGGTCTCAGCAGGTGATCATAGGTAGGGTATTCAGGGAATAATTTTCCTTCCTCAGTATCAGTGATAAACAATGATCAAGATATCTTCACTCCAGTTTAAACATTGGTTTAAACACCTGACAATATAGAAAATTGACAAGTTATGTCCAGTTATTAAAAAACAGAACAAATCCTATGAGATCAATCACTGTCCAATCAGTCTGATCTCAATCATCAGCAAATGATAAAAGGCTCACCGACAGTGCTATCAAGTGGCACTTAAAGATATATATCTGCTCATTGATGCTCAGTTTAGGTTCTGCCAAGAAAACTTAGTTCTTCATCTCAAAACAAACTTGGTCTAAAAATGGATAAAATAGCTGAAATCAAGAGGTGGGAGTGACTACCCTTGACGTCTGGGTAGTAATTGACAGATTGTGGCATCAAGGAGCCCTAGTACCATTGAAGTCAATTAGACTGGAGTAAAAACTCTCCACAAGTTGAAGTCATTAATAGCACGAAGAAAGCACAATGCATCTCTAAAAATGTTCCTCAGAATAGTGTCCTAGGCCCAAACATGCAGCTACTTCATCAATGACCTTCCCTCTATCATAAGGTCAGAATGGAGACTTCACTGATGGTATATTGCACAATGTTGACTACCAATACTATTGAAGCAGTCCATATCCACATGCAGCAAAATCTAGCCAGCTCGGGCTGATAAATGGCAAATAACATAAATGCCACTCAAGTGCTAGGCAATGACTGTTTCCCTTTGACATTCAATATCATCATCATCACTGAATCTCTGCAGGTTACCATTTCTAAAACCTTAACTGGAACAACGTTACAAATACTCTAGCTACATGACTAGTTCAGAGACTGGTAATTCTGGGTTAGCAACTCTCCTCTTGACTCCATGAAGAATGTCCACCATCTGCAAGACATGAGTCAGGTGTGTAATAAAATATTCTCCACTTGCTGGGATGAGTAAATTTGCAAAGCATATGCTTATATCTGCTTCCATAGCTAACTTTTCCTGGTGACTAACAAATCACCAGCTTTTCAACAGAAACTCTAGCTTAAGAAGTATCAACCCGCATCAAGCATGTCAGACCACACCACCACAGGCATGTTGGAAGAATTTACAGGTCGATAATCAACTTGATTTGCAGCAATATAATTGCACCTTCCATGGCCATCAGGTCTGGGAGTGGAACTCAAACCCAAAGCTTCTGGCTCAGAGATAACAATGCTACCCATTGTGCCACAAAACCTTCTCAAATGATGCTCTAGGAAGTTACAATTTTGAGCCTTTTACTGATGCTGCAGCTAACAAAAAACACGAATAGCACAATCTTGTATACAATCTACAAGATGCATTACAACAACTCACTAAGAGTCCTTTAATAACACCTTCCAAACCCATGACTTCTTTCACCATAGAGTTTTCACAGTAATTTCATTGCAGTTTCAATGTAAACCTACTTGTGACACTAATAAATAAAATTTAAAACTTTAAACTTTAAACCCTAGAAGGACAAGGGCAACAGATACATGGGAACCTACTACTTGCAAGTTCCTCTTCAAGCCACACACTACCCTGACTTGAACTATGTTGCCATTGCTTCATTGTCACTGTGTCAAAATTCTGTAACTCTCTTCCTAACATGATAGATATCGTTTAGAATCTAAACAATATGGACTGCAGTGGTTTAAGAAAGCAGCTCACCACTCATCTCCTCAAGGCCAATTAAAGATGGGCAATAAAAGCGGGCCTGATCAGAGACGCCCACTCCTATGACCGAATAAACAAAACACCCATATTGGCATAACAATGGCATGCTACATGCATTCTTTTCAATGGGCATACAGTTTTCACTCAGGTTTTCAGGACCTCTCAAACTTAGCCCTCTGCATTTTCATTTCTTTAGTTATCTTTTCTTAGATAATGGCAAACTATAATTCTCCATAATCACTGCACTGCATTTAAATTCTTAGCAATGCTTCAACTGATTCTGGATCAGCTCCACACTTTAGGCACGAGTTACTTTCAATTCCCAATGCTGACTCACTTCCCAGTACTTGGCTACAAAATAAAGAATGCAGAAAATGCAGCAGCATATGGATAGTAACTGGCTGCCTTGATAAACAGTCAACAGATGAATGACACCAAGAACACTTGTTAGCTGTTTGTAACTGTTGTGAGAACAGCCAGGTAACACCAGAGCAGTGGGGTGTATTCACTCATTTTCTAGACCACTCCTGATGGTCACTTGTTCCATAAATAATTTGAAGAACAGCATAACCACACAGTAGGTTTAAGTGAGACAGAAGATTTTCAAAGAAGCCGCATGGAGAACGTATGAACATATATACCTACTGATTAGGAGTAGAAGTTGGCCATTCAGCCTCTCGAGCCTGATCCGCTATTGGATTAGGTCAGGGGTTATCTGATTTCTGGCCTCAGCCCTACTTTCCTGTCTATCATCTATAGCCTTTGGATACCTTGTCAATCAAGAAGCTTCTTTAAAATTATTCAATGACCCAATGTCCACTGCTCCCTTGGGAAAATAATCTCATAGATTATTCTCTGAGAGAGAAAAATAAATAAATGGGCGGTCCCTTATTTTTAAACTAGTCCTAGCTTTTCTCATATGGGGAAACATCCTTGCAACATCCACCCTGTCAAGTTCCCTCAGGGATTCATCCTTCTAAGCTCCACTGGATTCAGGCTCAATTTGTCTAACTGTTCCTCATAAGCTAGGTAAGGAGACAAAAACTATGCATTGTATTTCAGTTGTTGACTTACTAATGCCCTATTCAACCATAGCATATCTTCCACTCCCCTTGCAATAAACTGTAGTATTGAATTTCATTTCCTAGTCACTTTTGTACCTGCAGGCGAATTGTGTACCAAGACACCCAGATTCCTCTATTCCTCACAGTTATGCAATCTCCCTGCAATTATGTTTCTATTCTTGCTATCAAAATAGGCAATGTAAAATTTTCTGATATTGCATTCCATCTGCTAGTTTTTGCCCACTTATTTAACCTATTTTCTATATTTGCAGACCCATTACATTCTCTTCACAACTCACTCTCCCACCTATTTTTGTGTCAATAACAATAATACATTTGGTCCCTGCATCCAAGTCATTGGTTTTGGGCAGGATTCTCCTGCTGCTCATGAATATTCCTACTCTCAGCTTCCTTTGTTCATAAGTGACCTCTTATCCATGCTAATATGTTACCCTCTATACTACATGCTCTTATTTTGTGATAAGTCACAAATGCCTTTTAGAAATCCAAATACAACAAATCGACAGGTTCTCCTTTATCCATGTTTCTTGTTATCTCCTCAAATTATGTTACTAATGGCATCAAGGGAAATGCTGATAACACAGAAAAGAGGTGTTGAGGTAGATGGTCAGCAATGATTGTATTGAATGGTGGAGCAGGCATGATGGTCTGAGTGACCTTCTACTTTTCCATGTTCCTGTACTCCTAAGTTAGTCAAACATGACTTCCCTTGTGATATGCTTAAAAAACATATTGATTTTGCCTGGTTGTGGTCTCAATTTTATTTTCCTGACTGCCCCTCCATGCGATGACCTTATAGACGTCTATAAAATAGTGAGGGGCACAGATCAGCTTGATAGTCAATATCTTTCCCCAAAGGTCGGGGAATTTAAAACTAGAGGGCATTGGTTGAAGGTAAGATGTGAGAGATACATAAGTGCCCAGAGGGGCAATTTGGCTTTATAACTGTGAAAAAGGAATGACATTTAAAAACTCATTTGTACAACAGGACCTGAGTGTCCTGGTACATAAACCAGATAGACCAAATGATTAGGAAGGCATAGAAATATAGAAAATAAAAGCAGGAGGAGGCCATTTGGCCATTCAAGCCTGTTCCGCCATTCATCACGATCATGGCTGATCGTCCAACTCAATAGCCTAAACCTGCTTTCTCTTGTAATATTTGATCCCATTCACCCCAAATGCAATATTCAGGCACTTCTTGAATACATTCAATGTTTTTGTATATGGAATGTTGGTGTAAGGCAAATTGAATGTTGGTGTTTATTGCAAGGTTAATGGAATGTAAAAATAAAAAGATTATTAAAATAAAATATGTTCCTCCTGCTTAGAAAGGATAGCAGGACTAGAGGGCACAGCCTCAAAATAAGGGGGGGACAGTTTAGATCGGAGTTGAGGAGGAACTTCTTCACTCATGGGGGGTGAATCTCTGGAATTCTCTGCCCATTGAAGTGGTGGAGGCTACCTCGCTGTATATATTTAAGTCACGGATAGACAGGTTTCTGATAGACAAGGGAATTAAGGGTTATGGGGAGAAAGCGGGAAAGTGGAACTGATCCACTTCAGATCAGCCATGATCTTATTGAATGGTGGGGCAGGCTCGAGGGGCTAGATGGCCTACTCCCGCTCCTATTTTTTATGTTCTTATGTTTGTTTGTGTACACGGAGGATGTTTACTCAACCCATTCCTGTGATGAAGAGCTTATTTAATGTAGAAAGGTTAAGTAAGAACATAAGACAAGCTGCCGGGGCAGTAGTAGAGGTAGGTATAATTTTGCCTTTTAAAAAGTGTTTAGACAGTTACATGGGTAAAATGGGTATAGAGGGATATGTGGGCAATTGGGATTAGCTTAGGAATTTTAAAAAAAGGGTGGCATGGACAAGTTGGGCCAAAGGGCCTGTTTCCATTCTGTAAACCTCTACGACTCTAACCCTTGACACCCTTGTCTTTCAAAAAAAGTGTGTTTGAACTCAGCCTTGAATAATTTTAATGGCCTATCCTCCACTGCTCTCTAACAAAGTGAATGCCACATAATAATGATCCTGAAAGAAATATCTTCTAATCTTACTCTTCAAAGGGAGACCTCTTTCTTATATTGCATCCCCTAATTCTAGTCTCCTCCACAAGTGGAAACGTTCTTCTGATATCCATCCTTTCAAGTCCCCTCAGCTCTGACATGTTTCAATAAAATCACCTCTCATTCTTCTAAACTGTCATAGACACAGGCACAATCTGTTCAACCTGTTTAAAATGAATGTACACGCCCAGTGGGCAGTTAGGAAGGCAAATGCAATGTTAGCATGCATGTTGAGAGGGCTAGAATACAAGATTTGGAGATGCCGGCGTTGGGACTGGGGTGAGCACAGTAAGAAGTCTCACAACACCAGGTTAAAGTCCAACAGATTTATGTGGCAGCACTAGCTTTCGGACCCTCAAGCTCTTTCTTCAGGTGAATGAGGACTTGTGCTCATAAACAGGGCATATAGATACAAACTCAATTTACAAGATAATTGTTGGAATGCGAGTCTTTACAGGTAATCAAGTCTTAAAGATTAAGGGGAGAGGGGGTTAAGCACAGGTTAAAGAGAAGTGTATTGTCAATACACAGGAGAATGGGGATGAGAAAAATATCAGATATGATTGAATGGCGGAGCAGACTCGATGGGCCAACTGGCCTAATTCTGCTCCTATGTCTTATGGTCTTATTTAACCTTTCTAAATAAGATAAGCTCTTCATCCCAGGAACGGGTTGAGTGAACATCCTCCATGTACACAAAACAAACATCTTTTATTTTAATAACCTTTTTATTTTTACATTCCATTAACCTTGCAATAAACACCAACATTCAATTTGCCTTACACCAACATTCCATATACCAAAACATTGAATATATTCAAGAAGTGGCTGAATGTAGCATTTGGGGTTAATGGGATTAAACATTATGGGAGAAAACAGGGTTAGGGTATTGAGTTAGATGATCAGCCATGATCATGATGAATGGCAGAGCAGGTTCAAAGGGCCAAATAGCCTCCTCCTGCTCTTATTTTCTGTGTTTCTATGCCTTCCTAATCATTTGCTGTGTCTGCATACTAACTTTTTTTTGACTTAAATACCAGGACACTCAGGTCCTGCTGTACAAATGAGTTCTTAAATTTTATTCCTTGCTCATAGCTATAAAGCCAAATGTACAGAGTGGACAGGGCAATTTATCTCCTTTCTTGTTCTAAAAACCAATTCAAATTCAAATTGAATCCCATTCTTGGTCCCCACAAAAGGACACAGTAATAAATCTCACAACACCAGGTTAAAGTCCAACAGGTTTCTTTGGAATCGTGAGCTTTAGGAGTGCTGCTCCTTCATCAGGTGAGTGGAGAGTTGGGTTCTTGAACATGGAATATATAGACACAATTACAAAATAATTATAGGTTGGAATGTGAAGAATGGTTGGAATGTAAGTCTTTGCAGGTAATCAAGTCTTTACAGGTACAGACAATGTGAGTGGTAAGAGGGATAAGCATGGGTTAAAGAGGTATGAATTGTCTCAAGCCAAGATAGTTCATGAGATTTTGCAAGCCCAGGCCAAATGATGTGGGTTATACATTCTGTGACATGAGCCCAAGATTCCGGTTGGGGCCATCCTCATGTGTGCGGAATTTGGCTATCAGTTTCTGCCTGGCAATCCTGCATTGTCGTGTGTCTTGAAGGCCATCTTGCAGAATGTTTACCCAAAGATCAGAGACTGAAATGTTCCCTGACTGGAAGGGAACACTCCTGCCCAGAGATTGTCGCGCGGTGTCCGTTCATCGGTTGTCATAGCGTCTGCGTGGTCTTGTCGACGTACCACGCCTCAGGACATTCTTTCCTGCAGGTAGACAATGTTGGCTGAGTTGCATGCGTATGTACTATGTACCTGGTGGGTGGTGTTCTCACGTGAGATGATGGTATCCATGTCGATGATCTGGCACGTTTTGCAGAGGTTGCTGTGGCAGGGTTGTGTGGTGTCATGGCCGCTGTTCTGCTGAAGGTTGGGTAGCTTGTTGCAAACAATGGTCTGTTTGAGGTTTGCCAGTTATTTGCAACATCTTTCCATTTAAATTGTGCACAGCTTTTCTATTTTCCATGCCAAAGTGGGCAAGGTCACATTTTCCCATATTACATTCTATCTGCTAAATTTCTGCTCACTCATTTCATCTGCTTTTGCAGATTCTCTATCTCCTCTTGACATCAGTTTTGCAGTCTTGACCAGAAATATTGTGAGTTCCACAAGCTGCACAAGAAATGTTAGTAAGCAAGAATCTAAAGAGATGAAAGCCACAGATGAAAAAACTTTATGATCATAGTCCTCAGCTTTATGATTTTGGCCAGCTCAGCTTTTGCAAACTGCTAGAGCTACAAAGGGTTGGTCTGATATGTCACTGATTGCACAGATGGATGTTCCAGTCAAGCCATTATTGGCATGAATGCACATTTATTTTTCAGCTAACTTTAAACCTAGTCTTTGCTTTATTCAATTGTGTTTGCACTGTTCTCCCAGAATTGGTGCAAATATTTGCCACAAGTTCCCTTTGGCTCATATCCCGGGCAGTATCATCCAAGGTCGTTAATGCTTTTGGCTTTTTTTGAATCAGTTCCAACATAATTGAAGTAAAGTTTGCATTCATTCATTGAGCAAGGTGGTAACCATAGAGACAGCAGCAACAGTTGTTACTCTGCTATTGTACAATGGCTAATGATGTGCTTCCAGATCACAAGGGGAAGATAAAGGACCAAGCAAGAGATCACAAGAAGAGTAAAATAGAAAGAAAGACAGGTAAACCAAGAAGTGGCAAGGGTGAGGGAATAAAAGATGAGCGAAGAATGCAAGTGGCAAGAGGAATAGAAAATATGACAAGCAAGATGAAAGACATAGAACTGAAAAAAAGCAAATGGAACATACAAATTGAGTGAAAAATTCAAGACATCAAAAAGAGAACCCAAAGCTAGAGGGGGCACGAAGGAATTTTAAAATGCATTAAAAATGTATTGATCTAATTCCTAAGAAGAAAAGCAATTGACAATATGGCAAACTTGAAGATTGTTCTGAGCTGAGAGTGCCCCCTATTGCAATTACCTAGAACTGTGTGTATTAGAAATTTTGACATGCTTTGGTTATGCACCATTTACAATATGAATAAATGACTTCCTGAAACTCTCTAAATTGGGGCACAAATATTCCTAAACTCCAGGTTTTGGATACATTGTTAAAACAAAAATCGTTAAGCTTTATTAGAATTGTCATTGGCTTGACTTGTTTTACCTTCTCTCTGTTGAAAGTAGATATTCAGTTAGAATTTTCTGATAAATGTTCAGAAGAGTAATGAAATCATAACTGATTTGGCAGTTATTTCATGTCCGGGTGTATTAATTGATTCTTTTATGCCAATGTTTCTCCAAGTAAACACTTAGAAATAAGTTAGGCCTGACACGTTGGTGAATTTACAGTGCAGATGGAATTCTTAATTAGGGACAGGAGTGAGTGGAAATGAGGAGAGCATGTTAATTTCAAAAATGTTTGACTGAGGGGAATCTAAATACAGGTCTGGTAAACTACAACATATATTTTGCTTAAAAGGTTCAGCTTCTGAGTATCAATTTTTCAATAACATCTCAATTTAATGACTAGATTGAACCAAGTTTGTATGTACCTGAGAAAGCTAAGAAAAGGTACTTACTAGTGAAATAATTATATTGAATTTTCAGTTTTAGATATTTCAATCCAAAAGCATATTTTAGTAAAATGCCCAGTCAAGGTGCTCCATAATGCTGTTCCCCTTGAAGCTGACATAATGGATTTATTAGTCAATTACACCAAACGTGCATGTTGCTTCAACTGCACACCATTTCTCATCTACGAAAAAAACCTTTCAGCCATAAGCAGGACAATTCATGCATTTAAAGTTAATAAATAAAAATCCAGCTGTATTCAAACTTGCATCACAAATAAGAGACTGTACTTCAACAGAACATTACGTCATTAAATATTCTGTGGTAGAGAACATGGTGGCAATTGTTTTACATTCACGCAGACATTTGCAGGTGCAGTAGCTCCCATTCACTACAATGTGTAAGGAATACATTTATAAGTGGTAGACATGGCAATCTCTTTCAGTCGATGATTTAATATCGACAACTGCATGAGCAATGCTGTTTGAAAAAAGCTGTAAGACGGCCGCATAGAACATTGTTGATAATTAAACAAAACTGGCAAAGAACTGAGTTGTAAATATCAATCAATGGGGTATGATTCCCCCAGCCTGCTGCACTGCTCCCAGTGAATCTCCCAGACTAGGATTTCCAGTGTAATCAGCTCCATGCCTATATGGAAGTCCAGCGGTGATGTTCGGAACTGTTGGGGGAGATCGGGAGTGTCCAGCGACTAACCCGGGGAGGCTCAGGAGGCTAATGATTGGGAGGTAGGGAGTGGGGTTCAAAAGGCCAACAATGAGGGCTTGCGTGGCTGGCCAACAATCGAGAGTTCAGCAATGCAGCGTCACTGCATGCGCCGATCTCCATGCTGACAGATCAGTGCATGCGCAGTGGCCCGTTCAGCACTATGCTGCTGGCTTCTCGGGCAGATATAGCTCCTCTGAGTCACTCTGTGATGTAGAGTGTTGGAGATTCATTGTGGAAATCATGCTAAAAAAACCAGTGGGATTTACTCCCATTTTCCCACATGTTGAGGACTTAGAAATTTTTTGGGAGAATCCCAGCCAATAATATATTTGCCCCACCTGAAGTGTTGTTTGGGAGTTACATGTGATCTTAGTAAAAACTAAATTACTATAGTTTACTCAAAGACAATCCCTTGTCAAGCACTTTAAACTGTGAGCTGATGTCATACTGAGAAATGTAGTTGTAGTATAACAATTTTAAGACTGCAGCAATTGCTATTTTTCCTTCTTGCACTGCAATCTGTAAATAGCAATGTGGGACCGATCTTGAGCCCATGTTCACTGTCAATCTGTTAGAGTTACACATGTAGACAGGCCAGGATCTGGCAGAGCTGTCTGAGGCTTTGAGCAGGAACGTGTGATGATGGAAGAGTCCAGCCCGGCCATGATCTCTACCATGTCTCAGGTAGGAGAGTGAATTATTTCTTCCATGAAGAGGATGCTGACCATCATAGAGAGGCAAACCCAGCAGACTGCACAGTGGATACTTTGTGATAGTGCAATCTTGCAGATCATCGCTGGCATCACCAACTCACTGCAGCAGTGGCCAGTGAAAGGGTGTTGGTGTGCCCTGAACAACCTTGTAGGAGTACCTTAGTCAATGGCAAGCAAGACAGTGCCATGTTGCACCAAGAAGCTGGAGTGATGCAACCTGACACATACGTATTCTCCTTGAGGCACTGCGATGTTCAAGTGTTGTTAGGACCTCCCTAGTGCTCTGCCAGCCTGAAGTCCTCCACCAGCAGTGGCTGACTGATTGGCCCAGGTATCTGAGTGCTATACGTACATGCGGGACATCCACGCTTGAGGATGCCCAGAGAATGGCTGCATCATTCATCAAAGGCCTCAGGGGGAGAGTGCCATAGCCTGCTCCCACCACTCCTGCAGATGTTGGGGATGGAGCACACTACAGCAATCAAAAACATTTCAGGAAGCTCAGATTCACACTTTTGTTTTTACATAGGATGAGGGTGTCGCTGGCTAGATTTTATTGCCTATCCATAATTGCACTGAGATGTTGGTGGAGATTTCCCTTCCTGTTCACCCACAGTGCTAGTGGGAGGAGGGGGGGGTGCAGGGTGGAGTTCCAGGATTTTGACCCACTGAAAATGAAGAAATTATGATATAGTTCCAAGTCAGGATGGCGTGTGACTTGGAGGGGAACTTGCAAGTGGTGTTATCTGCTGCCGGGTCATTATAGGTGGTAGAGGTCACAGATTTGGAAAGTGCTGTTGAAGGAGCCTCGGTGAGTTACCTCAATGCATCTTGTAGATGGTACACAAACTACTGCCACTATGTGTTGATGATGGAGGTTGGAGATGGTGGCTAGGTCATCAGTACACTTGGATGCAGAACACAGCACACAATAATCTGAGACACCTTTACTGGGTTGTACTCAAGATCACCCCCAGAACGGTCAAGAATCTTGAGTAGACCAATAGTTTTCTCTGCAATCATTGTGATTGTTTCTGATAGGTGTCAACAGCCACGCGTGAACAAGATAGCCTTTGACACCCAGAATTCATACAGGGATCTGTAGACTTGGCACAAACTAGTGAGGCACCTGTGAGTATTGAGGCACATGGACATCATGGCTACTGCCGGGATAGCAAGCAGACACCTGCATAGCTTGGTTGTCGTGGTCACAGATTAACTGCACGTTGAGCAAAATGTTAATAAATGTGACCAAGTGCTTGAACACATTCTCTTTCATCCTGAAGGTGTGGATAGAAGGCCATGGCTGCAAATCACATTGCTCTCTCTGCCTGGATGTCCTCATCTGTCTGGAATCTTATGAGTTTTGCTGGCCTCTTGTACAGTGCATTTGTCACCTCTTTGACATTTGACAATCAGTAGCTGGAGTGATGCAACCTGACACATGCGTGTTCTCCTTGAGGCACTGCGATGTTCAAGTGTTGTTAGGACCTCCCTAGTGCTCTGCCAGCCTGACGTCCTCCATCAGCAGTGGCTGACTGACACAGGTACCTGAGTGCTATACGTACATGTGGGACATCCACGCTTGAGGATGCCCAGAGAATGGCTGCATCATTCATCAAAGGCCTCAGGGGGAGACCTTATTACAGAAGGTCAGGGGGCATGGAGTTGGGGGTAGGGTGTTAGCGTGGATAGGGGATTGGCTATCAAATAGGAGGCAGACAGTGGGGGTCAATGGGTGCTATTCGGATTGGCGGATGGTGACTAGTGGAGTGCCCCAGGGGTCGGTGCTGAGGCCTCAGCTATTTACCATTTATATAGATGATCTGGAGGAGGGAACCTTGTGTATGGTGTCGAAATTTGCTGATGACACCAAGATTGGTGGAACGGCAAATTGTGCGGAGGGTGTGGAGAGTCTGCAGAAGGATCTAGATAGGCTGGGCGAATGGGCCGGGAACTGGCAAATGGAATTTAATGTTGGCAAATGTGAGGTTGTCCACTTTGGTAGGAATAATGGTAGGAAGGACTATTACTTACATGGCCAAAAACTGCAGCATGCGACGGTGCAGTGGGACCTCGGGGTCCTTGTGCATGAGTCGCAAAAACCCAGCCTGCAGGTGCAGCAGGTGGTCAGGAAGGCAAGTGGGATGCTGGCCTTCATAGCGAGGGGGATTGAATATAAAAGTAGGGAGGTCTTGCTGCAGCTGTATCGGGCACTGGTGAGGCCGCAGCTGGAGTACTGTGTGCAGTTTTGGTCGCCACACTTACGCAAGGATATTTTGGCCTTGGAGGGAGTGCAGAGGAGGTTTACTAGGCTGATTCCAGAGTTGAGGGGGTTGAGCTATGAGGAGAGGCTGAATAAACTGGGCTTGTACTCGTTAGAGTTTAGAAGAATGAAGGGAGATCTCATTGAGACATATAAGATGATGAATGGGATGGATAGGATAGAGGTGGAGATGCTCTTCCTGCTCAGAAAGGACAGTAGGACTAGAGGGCACAGCCTCAAGATAAAAGGGGGGCGGTTTAGAACAGAGTTGAGGAGGAACTTCTTCACTCAAAGGGTGGTGAATCTCTGGAATTCTCTGCCCGTTGAAGTGGTGGAGGCTGCCTCACTAAATATATTTAAGACGCGAGTTGATAGGTTTTTGATAGGCAAGGGGATTAAGGGTTATGGGGAGAGGGCGGGAATGTGGAACTGAGACACGACAGATCAGCCATGGTCTTATTGAATGGCGGGGCAGGCTCGAAGGGCTAGATGGCCTACTCCCGCTCCTATTTCTTATGTTCTTATGCTTGGGAAATGCCACAGATGTCCCCTGGAAGGAACCACCCATGTCGAAACCAAGAGCTGTATTTGCTCTCAATGCCGTTTGCATAGGCTGCCCCTTGTATCCCATGGATGCAGATCATCCTGCATGTGGATGGGTAGCTTTGTAACCATGTCCCCGGAGAGGTATTGAGGGAAGTTTCCTGTCCTGCCCACCATAGGAATTGTGGTGGACAGGGCAGGTGGGAAGGGGGATGGTGGGGGATGGTGATTGGGACCATGAAAAGGTCTGTTGAACTCGGCCGGGGTTTTGGGGCGAGGGCAGCTGGAAAATCGCCCATTGTCTCTTTAGGCAGTATATCTCCAACAACTTTTTAAAAATTATTCGAGGGATGCAGGCTTCCCAGCTAGGTGAACAGAAGATTAATGCATAAGGTGGGGAAATTTATTAGCTTGGATAGAAGACTAACTAACTGACATAAAGCAGAGAGTTAAGATAAATGTTTTCTGTAAGAAGTAACTAGTAGGGTGCCACAGCATTCGGTTCTCGGTCCCCAACTGTTTACAATCTATACTAATAATTTGGCTGCAGGGGTAGAAGATACTGTAGCTAAAATTGCAGGTGACACTAAAATAGTGGGATAGTAAGTTGCAATGAGCAAGTAAAAAAATTATAAATGGCAATAGATAGGTTAAGTGAATGGATCAAAATGTTGTAAATAGAGTTTAATATGGAAAAATGTCAGGTTATTCATTTTGATTTGAAAAAACGGAAAGGCAACTTATTTTCTAAATAGGGAGAGACTTTGGGGTGCTCCAGTGCAGAGGGTTCTGGGTGTCCTTGTGCATGACTCACCAAAAACTGGTTTGCAGGTACAGTAGGTAATAAAGAAAGCAAATGAGTATTAATAGCAAAAGGAATAGAATATAAAGATAAGGAAGTATTACTGCAAATATACAAGGCATTGGTGAGATCACACCTAGAGTATTGTGTACGGTTTTGATCTCCCTATTTGAGGAAGGATGTAATGGCATTATAGGCAGTTCAGAAAAGGTTCACTAAATTGATTTCAGAGATTAAGGGTCTGTCTTATGAAGAGTGATTGAGCATTTTAAGCCTATACTCTCTGGAGCTTAAAAGAATGAGAGGAGATCTAATTGATGTTATAACTTTATAAAAGGTAGTGACAAAGTAGATGTGGAAATGATGCTTCCTCATGTGGGGCAATCCAGAACAAGAGGTCATAGTTTTAGGATAAGGGGTAGCAGATATAAAACAAAAATGAGGAGAAACTACTTCTCTCAAAGGGTCATGAGTCTGTGGAATTCACTATTCCAGAGTGCGGTGGATGCTGGGACATTGAGTAAATTTATGGAGGAGATAAACAGATTTTTAATTAGTAATGGGTTTAAAGTTTATGGAGAATAGGCAGGAAAGTGGAGTTGAGGCTGAAACAATATCAGCCATGATCGTATTGAATGACGGAACAAGTTTGAGGGGCTGAATTGCCTACTTCTGCTCCTAGTTCTGATGTGTTTATTCATAATTGCTCTTGAGAAGGTGATGATGAACTACGTTCTTGAACTGTTTCAGTCCATGTGGTGTAGGTACGTTCACAGTGCTGTTGGGGAAGGAATTGCAGGATTTTGACCAAGCAGTAGTGAAGCACCAATGCTCAAAGATATGGCCTATTCTCCATAAACTTTAAACCCATTACTAATTAAAAATCCATTTATCTCCTCCATAAGAGTACATGGTGAATAATTTCTATTGCACCCTAACGTCTCTTTTTTTTTTAAAAGACAACCTCTGAAGTGTCTTCCTCTTTGGTACTCAGATACATAATGTCACTGTATTGACCGCTCTCGGCCCCTGACATCTGCTGTTCCTTTAATTTTTGAAGCAACACTTTAGGCTTAGATACTTCCCATCTCAGACTTCTCCCCTTAGAATGTCAGCTTAACAAGTTTAAACACAGAGCAAAAATCTCCAAAGACAATACAACACCCTGTGACTCGCTCTCCTTCAAGTGAAAAGAATTCTCAAGGTGAGTCAGGTGAGCCACATTTAAGTCACCAATGTTCAATGGCTGGATATTGAAGGAATAAGTGACTCATGTCAATGTCACTTGTACTAATAGGCAAGTCTCGCCTTTCCTAACCTATCCATCACTGATAGTATTAGGACCCATTTTCCCACTGCTGGGATTCTGACATTCCTCAAAACAATTCTCCAAGTCTGACCGCTATCTTGCTTGCTCCAGCAGACTCCAAAAAACTCTAGTCCAATGGTCCTACTTATCTATGGAAATGGATGAAATAGTAGCATAAGGCATTGAACATTAGCATCCACATTCATACATAGACTGAGGCAACATATTTATTTTTGGCATTACACCTTGGTCATGCTGAAAAGGAACCCAAAATTTAAATAAAATATTGTTAGTGTAAATGGAATAAGTTAGTCAACATTTGAAACAAAATACAGCTTAATTTTTTTGGTGCAACAGTCCATCAGAAAACAAGAATGTTAGTATTTTGGGATATATTAACATACACCAATAGTTTTATATTGAAGAAAATACATCAATGTCTACTCAAACAAATGGATGAAATGTTGCGTAACTTAACATTATTGTTGGGAACATTAAATTAATTGATTATCTATTAGAAAGTTGCAAAGCAGAACTTAAGACCACATGGTGCATGATAATGGGCTAAAGCTTACCAAAAAATGCAGAGTGTTGTTTCTGGTGTGAAAACCGCTGTTGTTACCTTCAGGGAAACAGAAGTTTTTCTCTCCAGGTCTTGCAACAGTTTGCCAAAAAAAATCAAGGGGCATGTTTCACATTGTCATGCAGAGGGCAGGGTGTGGGGGCCGAGGAGGAATTTCTATACGTTTGCAAAACCCAGATTTCTAATTTCTTCTGGGACCGCCAGCAGCTTCAAGAATGGGAGGATTAAATCTGGCCTGTCCTTTCCAAGCAAGGTATGGTTTAACACTGCTTGTACATTATAAATCAAGGCTCCATACACTCCTTTCTATGTGTCACATCATGAAAGAGAAGGCCTTGGGCAATGGAAGAGAGAATTTGTGCATTTATAGACTAACCAATGAATAGGGAGTTGTGTATAAACATTAGTAATAACTTGTCAACAGCACATTTCTGATTCAGCAATTACTGTGGATGTGACAGCAGGCATTGATTTTCCTGATGACCTTTAATGCAGCATACACAAACTTGAATACAAAGTGAGTGGCCAGAGAATATATAAATACTTCAAGCCCTTAACTGCTGATTTGTACAAAAATTACATTTTGAAATAGCATATTCTAGAATTGGACCATTAAATGAAAAAAAAATCACATGACTTAACCAGCACTGAATATAGGGTCACCATATTTAACTCTCTTTTCAGTCAATCACAATTGACTGAATGTTACATACAAAGTGAAGATATATCCAAATAGTTTAGATGGTTTAGCTAAAAAAACCCTAAAAATTGAATATTAACGCATATAATACTTAGGAGAATTTCTGATGATGATATGTAAAAACATCCCTAATAGAATTGTGATAAGATGAATTTACAAATATGAAAAAAAAATTATTTAGATCCAGTTGTGAGTATGGGAATGTGCAATTACCTCCAAGCTCAGTTATGGTGATGTAGGCAGCAGGAAAACTCTGTGCAGCTTTTATCATTTCAATGGCTGGCATGCAGTCTAGTGTGAGACATATGGTGTGGTTAAGTACAACTTACAGCTATAGCTAGAAGTTATGAAATGCTGCTAAGCCCTCTAATCAGTGGAATTATTAGTGAAAGACTTTGATGGAAGACATAGAATTCCTGAATGTCCTTTAAGAAGGAAATCTGCCATCCTTACCTGGTCTGGTCTACATGTGACTCCAGAGCCACAGCAATGTCTTTGACTCTCAACTGCCCTCCAAGGGATGGGCAATAAACGCTGGCCAGCAAGTGACACCCATGTCCCACAAATTAATTACATAAAATCAGTTGAATAACAGGCCAAAGAGTGGGCCGCTAGATTTTTTGTTCTGGCATAAAGGTTTTAATGTTGGTTTTTAGATGGAGGAATGTGGTCATGTTTCCCCAACAGGACAAGGGACCCTCCAAACACACACTTCAAAGGGAATGGGAGCAGATGACCAGGGAGACAAATATCAGGAATCTGATCCTGAGGACGAGGTGACTGTGATAGTAAAGGTTTAATGAATTCACATGAAAATAGACTGATTCTACAGCCAACCACAGCATAGGCAAATTTAAGTCTAATGGTACACAAAGAAGCAGGATTAGTTACTGACCTCATTGTGTCAAAACCTTGAGGTAATAGTCATCATTAAGTTTCGCATTCAGGTCGAGGAGGGGAAGCGTGGGTTTAAGGCTAGTTTTTAAGTATCAAAAAAATCAATTATAAGGATATGGAGATAGAACTGACAAAAGTGAACTGGGAAATTAGATTGAGTAGGGTGGTATTCATTGATGGCAGACAATTAAGGAGAAATTTAGTCCCATTTAACAATTTGAATGTTGATATTTATTGCACAGGGAATGGAATATAGGGTGTTGGTGAGACTACATCTAAAGTACCATGTACAGGTTTTATTTCTTTATTTAAGAAATAATATACTTGCATTAGAAATAGTTTGAAGAAGGTTTACTTGACTGATACCTGGGATGAGGAAAGGTTGGGAAGATTGGGCTCGAATCCACTGGAGTTGAGGAGAATGTGAGCTGATCTTATCGAAAAATGTAAGATCCTGAAGTTACTTGATAGGGTGGAAGCTGTGAGGTTGTTTCCCCTTTTGCGAGAAGTGAAAACTAGGGTATACAGTTTAAAAATAAGGGATCACCCATTTCTGACAAAAATTAGGACAAATTATTTGTCACAGTATCGTTAGTCTGTGGAATTCTCTTCCCCAAAGATCAGTGGAGGTAGGATCATTAAATATTGTAGGGCTTATTTAGATAGATTCTTGATTGACAAGGTAGGCAAAGTGTATGGGGGTAAACGGATGTAGAATTGGAGGCCACAATCAGATCAGCCAAAATCTTATTAAATGATGGAGTAGGCTTGAGGGAGCGAATGTCCTAATCCTGTTCCTAATTTATATAGAATGTTAGAATCCCTACAATGCAGGAGGTATCTCCAACATCACCAATCTCACATGCTTCATCACACATCAATAATCTCAAGCAATCAAGATTCATATATTCCATTACAACACTCACACACTTACCAGTGCCGCAAGTCTCACACCATTTCCACGTACTCCCAGCTATTCAGCTATGGTAGGCACACCATTGAAACATATTGCAACAATCTCACAGACATTCTTTTCTCTCTTGCATGATAAGGTTATACATAACTACAGGTAGCACCCCCACAGAACCTGTAGGGAACAAGCACATTTCTATTTCCTGTGCTTTTTGAAGGACCGAATGCTCCTTGTTAAATAATCAGCAGAGAATAGTGTTGTTGCATCCAGTGTCATTCATCACATCTAAGGCACCTTCTCAAATCCCACTTCACTCACATCCTCCTATTCAGAATGAATTACAAGCTGCAAATGGTAAGACTATCCACCTTATATTTTCAATCTTTTTCTTCTGCACTTTTCCTTCCAGATATCCAAGACCTGCTTCCTCGTCATGAATGTGTGTACCTTGCCCTTGAGAGAGTGAACCACAACTTCAGAAGACAGCCCAGGAGGAGGAAGAGGATGAGAAAAGGAGGCAGAACTAGGGGCTCCTTTGCTCTAAATGGACTGTCCATGATTGACTAATCAGAGAGTTCATGCATGCTTGATGGGCTGAATGACCTCTTTCTACACTGCAAGGACTCTATGTTTCTACGATAAAACTGAGTGTATCTGTGGCTGGCCATGCTCTGACTCTCTTGACACGCGATTCCTTCTGTACCAAGTCATCCCAGGATCCACCTGGACTACAGAGTGGGGTGAAATGATAAAAGGTGGATAGAGGCTTCTGAGAAGTTTTATCAGGTGAAATTTAACTTAAGCAATCATATTAATTAAATAGAGGTAAAATATAATAATATAAATATAATAATCAGTTCGTATTTGGAAACTGTGCTAAAAATACTTTATGGTTATTAGAGATAAGAGAAAATTTTAAAGATAATACATACGTAAATAAATATTCTTGCACACTTACACTTTTTAATGTATTTGTACTTATATTTTTGTTAAATATATTTCCTCACGATACTGTGCAATAGTGATAAAATGTGTCAACAATGGTTGTCCAGGTCTGAAAATTATTGCATACAGTCTAAGATTGAGAAAGTTTGGCCATTCCTGTCCCAGGTGAATCAGAGCTGCCTTAGGTACTGCCCCTGGCTGAAGTGGAGGAAGGAAAGGTTTCAATGAAGACCCCAGGTGGCTCTGGTCAGGTACACAGGGCAGCATGGTGGCACAGTGGTTAGCAATGTTGCCTCCCAGTGCCAGGGGCTCAGTTTCAATTCTGGTCATGGGTCACCAACTGTGTGGGGTTTGCATATTCTCCTTGCGTCTATGTGAGCTCCCTCTGGGCACTTTTGTTTCCTCCCAAAGTCCAAAGATACGTGGATTATGTTGATTGGTCATGCTAAATTGCCCTTTACTGTCAGGGGGATTTGCAGGGTAAATAGATGGGGTTACAGTCATAGGGCCTGGGTGGGATTGTTGCCAGTGCAGGCTCGATGGGCTGAATGGCTTCCTTCTGCATTGTGGGAATTCTATAATTCTATATGCATAGCATGCCTGCTTTAATGTCATTGCAAACATAGCGTGCCATGTAGTTCGTTTCTGAAATGGTTGGAGGTGGTGCAACCATTATTTTCCCTTCCACAACACCAGCAAAAACAGCACATAAGAGCAGAATATTGCAGCCTGGATCTTTATTCTTCAAATTAGAATATTCACACACACAAAATGCATTTCTGAAAATTAAACATTAACTGTGAATGTTCAATTAATATTAAATATTAAAAGCTTAAGTTCCGTAACAGGTTTCAGAGTTGCAGTCTAACAAATGATTTGCAATAATAAAGCATTGTTGATAAACACTTGAATTTTAAATCAAGCTGCACTAACCACAGATTGGTGAAATAAATGTACCATTGTAAATATTAAAAGTGATAAATTTCAGTTCATAAGAACATAAGAACATAAGAAATAGGAGCAGGAGTAGGCCATCTAGCCCTTCGAGCCTGCCCCGCCATTCAATAAGATCATGGCTGATCTGTCGTGGCTCAGTTCCACATTCCCGCCCTCTCCCCATAACCCTTAATCCCCTCTCTTATCAAAAACCCATCAACCCTCTTCTTAAACATATTTAGCGAGGTAGCCTCCACCACTTCAACGGGCAGAGAATTCCAGAGATTCACCACCCTTTGAGTGAAGAAGTTCTTCCTCAACTCCGTCCTAAACCGTCCCCCCTTTATCTTGAGGCTGTGCCCCCTAGTCCTACTGTCCTTTCTGAGTGGGAAGAGTCTCTCCACCTCTATCCTATCCATCCCATTCATCATATTATACGTCTCAATGAGATCTCCCCTCATTCTTCTAAACTCTGATGAGTACAAGCCTAGTTTATTCAGCCTCTCCTCATAGCTCAACCCCCTCAACTCCGGCATCAGCCTAGTAAACCTCCTCTGCACTCCCTCCAAGGCCAAAATATCCTTGCGTAAGTACGGCGACCAAAACTACACACAGTACTCCAGCTGCGGCCTCACCAATGCCCTATATAGCCGCAGCAAGACCTCCCTACTTTTATATTCAATCCCCCTCGCTATGAAGGCCAGCATCCCATTCGCCTTCCTGACCACCTGCTGCACCTGCAAGCTGGGTTTTTGCGACTCATGCACAAGGACCCCGAGGTCCCTCTGCACCGTCGCCTGCTGCAGTTTTTCTCCACGTAAGTAATAATCCTTCCTACCATTATTCCTACCAAAGTGGACCACCTCGCACTTGCCAACATTAAATTCCATTTGCCAGTTCCCGGCCCATTCGCCCAGCCTATCTAGATCCTTCTGCAGACTCTCCACACCCTCCGCACAATTTGCCGTTCCACCAATCTTGGTGTCATCAGCAAATTTCGACACCATACACTTGGTTCCCTCCTCCAGATCATCTATATAAATGGTAAGTAGCTGAGGCCCCAGCACCGACCCCTGAGGCACTCCACTAGTCACCAACCGCCAATCCGAATAGCACCCATTGACCCCCACTCTCTGCCTCCTATTTGACAACCAGTCCTCTATCCACCCTAACACCCTACCCCCAACTCCATGTCCCTCGACCTTCTGCAATAACCTCTTGTGAGGTACCTTGTCAAACGCCTTCTGAAAATCAAGAAAGACCACATCCACCAGCTGTCCTCTATCCACCGCCCTAGACACATCCTCATAGAACTCCAGTAAATTTGTCAGACACGACTTCCCTTTAACGAAACCGTGCTGCGTCTGCTCTATCAAGCAATTCCCCTCAAGATGCCTCGCTATTTCCTCCTCGATGACGGATTCTAACATTTTACCTACAACAGACGTTAAACTAACCGGCCTATAATTCCCTGCCTTTTGCCTGGCACCCTTCTTAAACAACGGCGTAACATTAGCCGCTTTCCAATCTTCCGGCACTTCCCCGGAATCCAGCGACATCTGGAAAATAACCACCAAGGCATCCAACATCACCTCCGCCATTTCTTTCAGAACCCTCGGATGCATTCCATCCGGTCCTGGGGACTTGTCCACAATCAGCCCCCTCCAGTCTGTCGAGCACCGCCTCTCTAGTAACAGTAATGTCATTGAGACCCTCCAGTCCTACCACCTTTCCATCTCTAACACCCGGCAAATTATTCACGTCCTCCTCCGTGAAGACCGAAACAAAAAAGTTCTTCAAGAACATAAGAACATAAGAAATAGGAGCAGAAGTAGGCCATCTAGCCCTTCGAGCCTGCCCCGCCATTCAATAAGATCATGGCTGATCTGTCGCTGCTCAGTTCCACTTTCCCGCTTTCTCCCCATAACCCTCAATCCCCTCTCTTATCAAAAACCCATCAATCCACGTCTTAAAAATATTTAGCGAGGCAGCCTCCACCACTTCAACGGGCAGAGAATTCCAGAGATTCACCACCCTTTGAGTGAAGAAGTTCCTCCTCAACTCCGTTCTAAACTGCCCCCCTTTTATCTTGAGGCTGTGCCCCCTAGTCCTACTGTCTTTTTTGAGCGGGAAGAGTCTCTCCACCTCTATCCTATCCATCCCATTCATCATCTTATACGTCTCAATGAGATCTCCCTTCATTCTTCTAAACTCTAACGAGTACAAGCCCAGTTTATTCAGCCTCTCCTCATAGCTCAACCCCCTCAACTCCGGTATCAGCCTAGTAAACCTCCTCTGCACTCCCTCCAAGGCCAAAACATCCTTGCATAAGTGTGGCGACCAAAACTGCACACAGTACTCCAGCTGCGGTCTCACCAGTGCCCGATACAGCTGCAGCAAGACCTCCCTACTTTTATATTCAATCCCCCTCGCTATGAAGGCCAGCATCCCACTTGCCTTCCTGACCACCTGCTGCACCTGCAGGCTGGGTTTTTGCGACGCATGCACAAGGACCCCGAGGTCCCACTGCACCGTCGCGTGCTGCAGTTTTTGGCCATGTAAGTAATAGTCCTTCCTACCATTATTCCTACCAAAGTGGACAACCTCACATTTGCCAACATTAAATTCCATTTGCCAGTTCCCGGCCCATTCGCCCAGCCTATCTAGATCCTTCTGCAGACTCTCCACACCCTCCGCACAATTTGCCGTTCCACCAACCTTGGTGTCATCAGCAAATTTTGACACCCTACACTCGTTTCCCTCCTCCAGATCATCTATATAAATGGTAAAAAGCTGAGGCCCCAGCACCGACCCCTGGGGCACTCCACTAGTCACCATCCGCCAATCCGAATAGCACCCGTTGACCCCCACTCTCTGCCTCCTATTTGACAACCAATCCTCTATCCACGCTAACACCCTACCCCCAACTCCATGTCCCTCGACCTTCTGCAATAACCTCTTGTGAGGTACTTTGTCAAACGCCTTCTGAAAATCTAGAAAGACCACATCACCGGCTCTCCTCTATCCACCGCCCTAGACACATCCTCATAGAACTCCAGTAAATTTGTCAGACACGACTTCCCTTTAATGAAACCGTGCTGCGTCTGCTCTATCAAGCAATTCCCTTCAAGATGCCTCGCAATTTCCTCCTTAATGACAGATTCTAACATTTTACCTACAACAGCCGTTAAACTAACCGGCCTATAATTCCCCGCCTTTTGCCTGGCACCCTTCTTAAACAACGGCGTAACATTAGCCGTTTTCCAATCATCCGGCACTTCCCCGGAATCCAGCGACGTCTGGAAAATAACCACCAAGGCATCCACTATCACCTCCGCCATTTCTTTCAGAACCCTCAGATGCATTCCATCCAGTCCTGGGGACTTGTCCACAATCAGCCCCTCCAGTCTGTCGAGCACCGCCTCTCTAGTAACAGTAATGTCATTAAGACCCTCCAGTCCTACTACCTTTCCATCGCTAACACCCGGCAAATTATTCACGTCCTCCTCCGTGAAGACAGAAACAAAAAAGTTATTCAATACCTTAGCCATATCCCCATCCCCTACCACTAGGTCCCCTTTCTCATCCTCTAAAGGACCAACATTCACCCTAGCCAGCCTCTTCCTTTTTATATATTTATAAAAACTCTTGCTATCCTTTTTTATATTAAGCGCTAGCCCAGCTTCATAGTTTCTCCTACCCTTCTTTATCAACTTCTTTGTCAATCTTTGTTGACATTTAAACCTCTCCCAATCCTCTTCTCGCCCACTACTCTTAGCTACTCTAAATTCCTCCGCTTTTAGTTTAACACTTTCCTTCACCTCCTTCGTTATCCACGGCTTATTACCTCTCCTCCTGCTATCCTTTTTGACCATCGGAATAAATTTCTGCTGAGCGCCAAGACAGATCTCCTTAAAGATCCTCCACTGCTCCTCAGCAGACCCTCCCTCCAACGCGCTCCCCCAGTCCACATTCGCCAATTCTTCTCTCATCCTACCGTACTCCCCTCTATTCAAACAAAGGACGCGTGTCCGGGAACCCACTTTCTCCTCCTCCATCTGCACCAGAAACTCCACCATACAATGATCACTCTCCCCAAGGGGATCCTTCACCACAAGGTCCCTAATTCTACCCGCCTCATTACATAGCACCAGAACCTCAGCCATTTCCCCATCCCCTACCACTCAAAAACCTTAATTCAAGCTTGGTTTATTCTTGTTTTTAAAAAAACTTTATTTATATTTACTGTAGTTTTATTTTACATCAGAAGGCTGGGGGGTTTTAGTTCAGTCAGGCAGTATGGTCACAGAAGGCTTGGTGGGCCAAAAGGCCCTGCCTGTGCTATAATTTTCTTTGTTCTTTGTTCAGAGCATGCATCCTGGGCAAGAAATAAAGCAAGTATAAAGCAATTTTTTGCCTATGTTGAGTTCAGCTAAGCTAGGAGAATGTTTTCTTATCATGGTGACAATATTTACTAACCAGTTGTTCCTGGCTACCAATATTTTTCTCTATAATTTGTCTGAAAAATAAATTTGGCCACATATATGAGTATGAAGACTATTTTGACAACTCTATGGTAAAATATGTTAATATATTTTTAGAAGCAAACTGATTGCTACAACTGCTGTTGATGAATTGAATCAGCCAGCCACCTGTATCCATATTAATTAAACCACTACAAAGTTTTTAAATTCCCTATTTAATAAGAAACTGCAGAATCCCCAAAATTGCTTTCACAATGAGGCATTTCAGAAATGTTTGGAAATGATTGGCACAGCGGATTCCTTTTGTGGTGGTTGTTTTGTAGGCAAATATTTTTGGCACATGATCCCACAAACAACAACAAGATGAATGTTCAATAAATTCATTTTGATTGTGGATGTGGCTGAGGAAATAATGGCCCAGATTTTCTGATCCGAATAACAGCTAATGTTGAGATGTTCACCACTGTTGAGTGTTGGGACAAAGAAAAAGTTGCAATATGTGCATATGCAAGTTACTTCTGTGTGAGCTTAATGGGAAGACAGTGCTGCCCAAAGAGTCCCATGGATGCCTTCTACTCTGCGTAGGATTGACTCTGCTGTCAGAGAATTATGCTATATCTTGATCCTGTCCATGAATTTACTCCAGATGAATTAGCTGTTGGACCAGATTTGGAAGTGATTTGCAGGAAGATGTATTGCAAAGATCTTTTTCTTATACAAAGTGTACTTAAAAGCAAAACTGCACAGCAATCATCTCGCCTCCCCATTCCCTGACCCCCACCACCCCGACACTCACAAGCCGAAATGCCCATCCCAACCTCAACCCCCACGCTCATCTCCACCTACCCTGGTACACCTCAGCCTTGCTACTGATTGGGAGAACTAGCCCATTATTGAGTAACACACTAGAAGAACTCTCTGCCTCTGAATACTTCGAAGGATCTTTAAGCCTAGGCAGACAGGGCCTCAATTTTCTGCCTCATTTGAAAGGACAGCACCTGTGTCATTGCAGCATTGATTCAGTACTACAATGAGTTGACAGCTTAGGTTTTTTTGCACATTCGCTGCAGTACAGGCTGAAACTACATTCTTTTAACTCTGAAATGAACATGCTATCAGCTGAATCAAGCTGACATTTTATTGATTTGAAACGACAAATACACTAGTATGCCAGGAATCATTCTATGCAACATAAAGAGAAAAGGCTGGTAGTCTGTAAAAGACAATGGATTTTGTGACTGGTGTTATATAAAGGATGGGAAGACTGGTTCTGATGAGGTACATCTTGATGAGTTGCTTTCTGAGAGCTCTGGTAACTAGAAACTCTGGTGCATCCGATAACCCTTCTCTTCTTTTACCTCTTCTTGGTCTCTTCCTGCAATTTGCACTGCTTAAGTGGTGGGAAGGGCTGGTCTCTATTATTGTAAAACTATGCAGGAGGAATCACATCATCACAAATCTGAATACAACATCAGGGCTGTATAATAGAACTCCACATGACTGATCCAGGTAGACAGAATATACTTGAGCATATTGCGAGTCTGCTTGATAACATTTCTGTGAGTTCATGGCTCTGACTATAGGCTACCTCTCTCTGGCTGTGTGCTCCTGACAAGAGTCATGAACAATGTTCGTGAGGGATAACCATTGTCGTTCAGTATCCAGCCTGAATCTGGTGACCTGATTGGAACTAATGCAGCGCAGAGGTCTGACAGGGGGTTCGATGCTTTGAAGATTTTGAGATAGTGGAGTAGATGTCTGTCACAGGAGTAGCAGTAATCCAGCGATCCAGGGTAATGGTCTGAGGACCTAGGTTTGAATTCTATTAAAATCTGGAATTAAAAGCCCAATGATGACCAAGAAACTGTTGCCAATTGTTGTAGAAACCCATTTGTTTCACTAACATGATGTCCATGTCACAATGATGGGAAGGAAATCTGTTGTCCTTACTTGGCCTGGCTACATGTGACTCTAAATCCACAGCAACGTGGTTGACTCTTAAAATGTCTTCTGAAATGGCCCAGCAAGCCATTCAGTTCAAAGATAATTAGTGATGGGCAATAAATGTTGGCCCAGCCAGCAATGGTCACATCCCATGACTGAATATTTTTTAAAAAATTGTCCCAGAGAAGAAACCAGCAATTTATCCCATGCGAAGTATTAATACAACTAAAATCAAAACTTGAAAGAGAGTGCCAATGGATGAAAGAAAAGAAAGGGATCAATGGAATCACAGAGCCTATAGATTGGGCAAGTTCCATCATTGTGACATGAACAGTCACGGATTTGCCTAGATCCCAAAAACCTTAATCAAACAATAAAGATAAACTATGATTTTACTTCAAACTTAAAAGAGATTACAGCAGCACTGGAATCTTCGCTATTGACAATATTCAACACACCATTGGGCAATGGTAATCATAATACCATTGAATTTCATGTTAAGTTTGAAAGTGACATATTCCAATCACAAATAAGAATCTTAAACATAAACATAGATTTGAGAGGAGATCTGGCTAAGATTAAGTGAATAAATAGACTAAAAGTTATGGTGGTAAATTAATAGCGAGAAACAATTAAAGAAACAATTCAAAATCTTCAACAAATATACATTCCATTGATAAACAAAAACTCAACGAGAAAGACCAATCTGTAGCTCTCTCAGGAAGTTAAGGATAATACTAGAATAACAAAAGAGGCTTACAATGTTGCAACAAACAATAGCATGTCTGAGGATGGGAAGTGCTTTAGAAACGAGCAAAGGAGACTATCATAGATAAAAGGGAGCCAGTAGATGTAGCATACTTGAATTTCCAAAAGGCATTCAATAACACAAAAGATTAATAGGCAAGCTAAGGGATCATGGAGTTGGGGGTAATATTTTAGCATGGGTAGGGGATTAACTGACAAAGTAGAGGGCAGGCATGAACAAGGCAGATAGCGAATAATGGAATGCCACAAGGATTAGTGCAGGAACCTCAGCTATTTACAATCTATATTGATGGTTTAGAAACATAGAAACATAGTATATAGGAGCAGGTGTAGGCCATTCAGTCCTTTGAGCCTATTCTGCCATTCAACATGATCATGGTTGATTTGGCCTCAACAGTCTTCTGTGGTAGAGAACTCCATAGGTTCACTAACCTCTAACTGAATTAATTTCTCCTCATCTCAGTTATAAATGGCCTAACCCATATCTTGAGACTGTGGCATTTTGCCCTAGACTACCAGCCAGAGGAAACAACATCCCTACATCCAGCCTCTCCAGCCCTGTCAGAATTTTATACATTTCACTTAGATACTCTCTCGATCTTTTAAATTCCAGTGAATATTGGTCCAGTTGAACTAACCTCTCCACATATGACTCTTGTGATCTCAGGGATCAGTCTAGTGAGTCACTGCTGCACTCCTTCGATGGAACATATATCCATTCTTGGAAAATTGCACAAGCTTCAAGTGTGGTCTCAACAAGGCCCTGCATAGCTGCAGTAAGACATTTTTGCTCCTGTACTCAAGTTGTCTTGCCACAAAGGCCAACATACCATTTGCCTTCCTAACCGATTGCTTGCTTGCTTGCTTTCAGTGACAAATATGCTCAGGCATCCAGATCCCTTCATACATCAACATTTCCCAAACTATCACCATTTAAATAACACTCTGTCATTCTGTTTTTCCAGCTGAAGTGGATAATTTCACATGTATCCACATTATATTGTATTTGCCACATATATGCCCACTTGTCTGAATCATCTTGAAGCCTCTTAACATCCTCCTCATCACTCACTTTCCCACCAAGTTTTGCATTTTCAGCAAATTTGGAAAAATTACATTGGTTCCCTCGTCCAAGACATTGATGTATATTATGGATAGCTGGGATCCAAGTACTGATCCCTGCCAGAGCCCACTAGTCACCGTCTGCCACTTCGAAAAAGCCGTCATTTGTTTTTACTCTCTGTTTCCTGTCTCCTAACCAATTCTCAATCCATGCCAATATATTAACCCAATTACATGTGCCTTATTTTGTACATTTATGTTGGACTTTAGCAAGAACTTTCTGAAAATTCAAATACACCACAGCCACTGGTTCATCCTTTTCAATTCTACTAGTTACATCTGTAAAAACACTCTTCACTTCCCATTCTACCATGTTATGGACACTGATCCGTAAAGAAAAACACACAAGATTATTAATTAACCCTTCTCATTGCATAATACCAAAAGTAGGATTGCATGTTCCCTATCTGGTTTCTCAACATTGTGCTTTAAAAAGCCATTCCATTCACACTCCAGAAATTCATCTGCCATTTAGATGAAGAGACAGAGGGAGAAATCTTACCAGAAGTTGGCAAAGTGTCAGTTCTGTTCAGAAAACTGGTGTGTAGCTGTCCAGCTTCACTGATGTGTTTTCTCTCCAGATCTTGTCACCTTAACATCTAAACAAAAAGTAGACAGGATTTGCACCATCACTCTGATGGAACAGGAACTGTTAGAGCCAGGAACTGATTCGCTCTGGTCCCAACTATAATAAAATTTTTCTCCCACCACTGAGGAATCTGGGGTCATTTCCCCCCCAACCCCCCACCAATTATTCCTAGTACCCCCATTCATCCCCCCCGATCATCATCGACACCCACATCACTATTCATCCTTCTCCAACATCAGCAGCAACCTCATCAATGCCCCCCAGTCATCCTTGGCATCCCCATTATCACCATCGGCATTCCCTCAGTGTCTGCTCCCTGCCCCCACCATGAAGCTCCCTCAAGGGCCTGCCTCTAGTATTGCCCCCTAGCACAGGACGGCATGGCCAGTTTGACAGTACAGGTTGGCAGTTCCAATCTGGAAATGCCTACCTGTGACAAGGGGCAATGCCAGGGGGCATTGCCAGGGGACTGCCTGGCCATGTCTCTCCCCCCAGGGCTATACTGACTTGTGCCCCTGGAGGTACCTCCTCAATAACGTTTACATCTGAGTAGACCTATTGAGAATCTTGCCAATGTGTTGTCACATCAGTGAGGTATGAAAATTTAGCAAGGAGTAACATTTGGCAAGAAGGTTCATGAGTATATTTAAATTTATGAAAATGTGTTACATTTATGTTCACACCTGATTACATCGCTTGTGAGGGGTGGGGGAAATCAGATTACGATCTCACTGACAAGAAGTGCGATTTCCAGTTTTTGTTGGATTTTAAGCCTCTGTCAGTGACTCTACACCCGGGGAATATAGGCTCAGGATCCCACTGAGAAAGTAATGTATCAGTTTGCTGATGATAACAAGCTAGATGGGAAGTGGTCGTTTTAAGTAATCTATATTTGTATTTGTCCATATTGGAAATATGGGGAGTCAGTTAGCTCAGTTGGCTAGAAAGTGGTTCCTGATTCAGTGCAGAAGGAGGCCATTCAGCCCATTGAGACTGCACTGACAATGATTCCACCCAGATCCTATCCCCATAATCCCACATATTTACCCAGCTAATCTCCCTGTGACTAAGGGGTGATTTAGCATAATCAATCTACCTCACCCACACATCTTTGAACTGTGGGAAGAAATCAGAGCACCCAGAGGAAACCCACACAGACACAGGGAGGACGTGCAAATTCCACGAGACAGTCACCCGAGGCTGAAATTGAACTCAGGTCCTGGCACTGTGAGACAGCAGTGTTAACCACTGTGCTACTGTTATACATGAACGCAATTTTTTACTGGAATTAGTTGTCCTAGAAAAATCTTATTTTCACTTTCTGGACATGTCATATTTTTAAAACATTTACAAATTATCCCACCCAAAGAATGTCTGCTGCCTCTACTCACTGCAGCTAGACCAAATAAATAAATGTGCAAATAAATAAGGGCAAAAAACTCACCAACCATCAGTGTAAGTGAGGGAAGTTAGGGCGAGATTGCAGCTCAGCGCTTCAATACCATCGGCTGTCCAAAACCGATTCAGAAGTTCAAACTTGGCGCTCCTTCAGCACACATGTGTTGGGACTTCCACGTTGTCCTGATGCACATGTATGGGACACATTCGGCTTACATTTGCATTTGGCATGGAAGTTACAGGCCAATGTAGTTTAGAAAAATGAGAAATGATCTTACTGAAACATATAAGGTACTGAGGGTGCTTGACTGGGTCGATTCTGAAATAATGCAGGGGTGTTTGGAACTAGTGAGCACAGTTTAAAAATAAGGGGTCTCCTGATTGGAATGGAAAAGAATTTCTTCTCTCAGTGTGTTGTTAATCTTTGTAATTCTCTTCCCCAGAGAACAGTGTAGGCTGCGACATTAAATAGATTCAGTCTGAGTTAGATTATTGATCTACAATAATCCTGGGGGGACAGGGAAGTGGATTTAATGCTGCAATCAGATCAAGTGCCAATTTATTGAATGGTGGCTCAAGTGCCAAATGACCTGCTCCTGCTCCAATTTCTGATAATCTCATGAAGCAGAAACATCTCCTTATCCCAAATGGCTTCAGAAATACTGTTTACTCAGTGGCATGCACATCAACAATGTCAAGCACTATCTCTGGCCCCACTCATCCCAAAACCAGAAAATCCCACATGAGGATAATGGATCTTTCCGTGGTCCACCCCTTGACCGTTCTGATTCCTGTGGTGGTTGAGTCGGAAAAATTCCAGCACCATTTCTATTTCTTTGCACCTCTTGCACTAAGATCTCCAATGCTAAGCTAGAACCCTCTCTCTGGCTGCTGCTATGTTGATGGAGTTTTGTCCTCTTCATGGAGTATCTCCCATCCACCTTTAGGACATGCTCCAACCAAAGTGAACCTTCCATTTAAATAGTGCAGGTTTAATCAGTGCTAACCTCACACAAACCTGACCCCTGCTGAACATGCTGCAATTCAGCAGCACATTTATCACTGGGCTATTCACTATAGTGACGACAAGCAGGTTGCACAAAGTATGCATGCTGAGTGCATCATTTTCATCACACACTGAGTGATGATGGTCATGATCCCACATCCGCTAATGGGCCTTATCGAGTTTGCATTACATTAACAAAGAGCCAGAACAGAAACAATGGCGGGATTTTCTGGCCACGCTCGCCCCAAGGTGGAAAACTCCCGCCAAAGTCAACAGACCTTTGTGTGCGTGGTCGGTGTCTGCCTACTATGATTCTCGTGGGCAGAAAAATTCCATCCAATGGCCTCCAGGTCTTCCATAGTTACTGCAGTTTTCAAAGTTAAAGTGACAAAATTAGAGAATGTCAGATATTCGTAGTTCATCTGGATCATTTCATACAACTCTCAGCAGCTGGCTGTCTTCTTTTTGCAGATCTCTTATTTTTCCCTTTTACTGAGAAAGGATAACCTAAACAGATGAAGGGAAAATAAACACAATCAAAAAGAACATTTACAGAAATTACTTTGTACTTCATATATGTCCACAACTCTTCTGTAGTTCCTGATCTAAATGGGGCAGAAAATAAAACACAGGGGAGACAAATGTCAGGTATAATGCTAATATAATTTGTGTTGGAATTGGTTTTCAATTTGGTTGTTTTAAATGCTGTAAATATTATTGTAATGAAATATTTACACAGGAGATGCACAAAGAGAAACAAAGATGACTACCTCGTTTTATTATTTTTACTCACTGATTCTAAATTGACGTTATTGCTCAGATTTGTCGTCAAACTATCTATTTCGCTATCACAATTGATTTGTTCTACAAATAATTGTCAGTCAATCTATAAGCACTGACATGGAAAAATTCAGAACTTTTTTTAGCAGTATTGATCTCTATACATCTTTATCTGCCAGCTACTCAAGGAGAGATTTTCCCTGCTCTATGTTTAGGTCATTCCTACGGAGCAGTGTAAAAGAAAGGTGTGGAGACAAATAAGACTCTGCCACAGCCCATGATCCATCTTTATAAGAATGTCCTGAGACTTTGTCATTGCAGTAGGTACTGCCCCACAATTAGTATTTAAATATACGGCCAGGGCTGTTCCTGGTTATTTTTATAATTTTCTTTTGGTTCTGCATGCTGGGCAGGGCACGCTAGTTAAGGATATACCTATGAATGTCTGACATTTTTGTTTGTTGTCAGGACCCACTAACTGTAAGGCTTACTGGTGTCCTAGTAGGAGGCAGATATATAAGTTTTTAGTTTCAATGTCACCACTATGCATGATGACTTTAAGGCACTCAAGGCTGTTTGATTATTAAACGACATCAGCAGACAGAAGACCCCAATCTCAGGAGCCTGAAATAGAAGTGCAGATCATCCAGCTAACCTTTCTCTGTGCATGCTGTTTGAGTACAGTTTCTGGCCTTGGGAGGTCAAAGTGGCTTTGACTGAAGAGTCCCCAGACCATGGAAGAGAAATACTACATTCACTCAATCGCTCAGAGAGAACCCAGAGAGTAAAACCTATCCTCCTGTGTATTATTTTCAGATCCATGGTATTTTGTCTTTGGTTCTACGTAAGTGCAGTAAGAAGTCTCACAACACCAGGTTTAAGTCCATCATCATTTGGTAGCAAACACCACTAGCTTTCAGAGCTTTGCCCCTTCATCAGGTGAGTGGGGAGTTCTGATCACAAACAGAGCATATAAAGGCACACATGCAGTTTACAGAATACTGATTAGAATGCGAGTCTTTACAGCTAATCAATTCTTAAAGGTGCAGACAATGTGAGTGGAGATAGCATTAAGCATAGCTTAAAGAGATGTGTATTGTCTCCAGACAGGACAGTAAGTGAGATGTTGCAAGCCCAGGCAAGTCATCAGGGTTACAGATAGTGTGATGTGAACCCAAGATCCCAGTTGAGGCCATGCTCATGTATGCGGAACTTGGCTATCAGTTTTTGCTCAGCAGCTCTGCGCTGTTGTATGTCGTGAAGGCCGCCTTGGAGAACGTTTACCCGAAGATCAGAGGCCGAATGCCCATGACTGCTGAAGTGTTCCCCAACAAGAAGAGAACAGTCTTACCTCGTGATTGTCGAGCGGTGATCATTCATCTGTTGTCATAGCGTCTGCATGGTCTCCCCAATGTACCATGCCTCGGGACATCCTTTCCTGTAACGTATCAGGTAGACAATATTGGCCGAGTTGCAAGAGTATGTACCATATACCTGGTGGATGGTGTTCTCACGTGAGATGATGGCATCCATGTCAATAATCCGGCATGTCTTGCAGAGGTTGCTGTGGCAGGGTTGTGTGGTGTTGTGATCACTGTTCTCCTGAAAGCTGAGTAATTTGCTGCGGGCAATGGTCCATTTGAGGTTGTGTGGTTGTTTGGAGGGAAGAGGTGGGAGTGTGGGGATGGCCCTGGCGAGATGTTCGTCTTCATCAATGACATGTTGAAGACTCCAGAGAAGATGTCATAGCTTCTCTGCTCCAGGGAAGTACTGGATGATGAAGGGTACTCTGTCCACCGTGTCCTGTGTTTGTCTTCTGAGGAGGTTGGTGAGGTTTTTCGCTGTGGTGCATCAGAACTGTCATTCGATGAGTCAAGCACCATATCCTGTTCTTATGAGGGCATCTTTCAGCTTCTGGAGATGTCTGTTGCAATCTTCCTCAACTGAGCAGATTCTGTGTATACAGAGGGTTTGTCCATAGGAGATGGCTTCCTTAATGTGTTTAGGGTGGAAGTTGGGAAAGTGGAGCATCGTGAGATTATCGTGGGTTTGCGGTACAGTAAGGTGCTGAGAGGACCGTCCTTAATGGAGGTGTGTGTGTCCAAGAATGCAACCGATTCCGAAGAATATCCATGGTGAGTCTGATGGTGGGATGGAACTTGTTGATGTCATCATATAGTTGTTTCAGTGATTGTTCACCATGAGTACAAAGGAAGAAAATGTCATCGATGTATCTAGTGTATAGCATTAGTTGAAGGTTCTGTGAAGTGAAGAAGTCTTGTTTGAGCCTGTGCATGAAAATGTTGGTATATTGAGGTGCGAATTTGGTCCCCATGGCTGTTCCATGTGTCTGGATGAAGAACTGGTTGTTGAAGGTGAAGACATTGAAGCAGATGAGTTGTAAAATTGCATCTGGAAACTGGCAGTTTTAGGCATTGAGTACAGGGGCAGTTGCAGCAATGCCATCATCGTAGGGAATGCTGGTGTAGAATGCTGAGACATCCATCGTGACGAGAGTGCCCCTGGTTCAGCTGCTCCATGTGTGCTGAGTTTCTGTAGAAAGTCCGTAGTGTCGCGACAAAAGCTGGGGGTTCTTTGTACAATGGGTTTCAGATGCCCTCGATGTAGCCGGAGAGGTTCTTGCACAGGGTCCCATTGCAGGTCAAAGGTCCAGGTCAAAGGTCTTGATCAGAGTGTTGAGTTCATGGGTGTGTTCTTTGGTCAGATCTGCGGGTAACTGTGTAGTGTTCCTCGTTGTTCAGTTGTCGGTACACTTCTTTGCAGTAATCCGTTCTGTTCAGTTTGACAATGGCCCCTCCTTTGTCTGCTGGTTTGATGACAATGTTGTGGTTGGTCTTGAGAGTGTGGATGGTGTTGCGTTGTGCTTGGGTGATGTTTGGGGCTGTCTTGTGAGTGTGGCTGATGAATCTGGTGTTGATGCACCTCCTGATAGCTTGGACATACATGTCCAATCGAGGGCAGCAGCCCTCTGGAGGAATCCAATTGGACTCTTTCCTCTTCGGTTGCAGCACTGCGGATCTCTCTGTTGGCTGTTCCAGTTCATTGGTTGTCTCATTGTGTTCGCTGTTGGCCTCTTGGGGTTTGTGGAAGAACTCTCGCAGCCTCATTCGCCTGATGAATTCCTCTGTGTCAGCTGAGACACTGATGGGGTCTATTCTGGTGGTGGGGCAGAAATTGAGCCCTTGGCTGAGATCTTTGAATTCATCTGGTTGAAGTGTGTAGTCCGACAAGTCCAACTCTTACTGTCCTGTCTGGAGACAATACAGATCTGTTTAACCTATGCATGATGTTACCTCCACTCACACTCTCAGCACCTTTAAGACTTGATTAGCTGTAAGGACTTGCATTCTAATCAGTATTCTGTAAACTGAGTGTGTGCCTTTTCTGCTCTGTTTGTGATCAGAACTCTCCACTCACCTGACAAAGGGGCAAAGCCCTGAAAGCTAGTGGCGTTTGCTACCAAATAAACCTGTTGGACTTCAACCTGGTGTTGTGAGACTTCTTACTGTCTTTACTCCAGTCCAACGCTGGCATCTCCATATCATGTCTACGTTAGTGCACAGACGTACCTGGCTTCCTAATGTATTTCCCATTATAATTTCATTATGAAGTGGTTATCTTCAGGACATATAATTCAGAAAATTATTTCTGCAGTTCCTAATTGTATAAATCCTGCTTGAAAGGGCAAATGCTAATCGTGCTTAATTTTATGTGCAAGCTCATATGCATAGTTATTCACAGACTCTAACTGGCCCATTTAGCATTGTTGTTCTGGGAGATCTCTATTGCCTGCAAGTCAAATCCAAAGGGCGGTTTTAATTAAAGGGGAGAACCACAATCGCAGACTAAATTCACCCACTTTGAGGCTACGTGTGTACGTCAGTGGGAAAACAGGAGTGTTTCCCGTTGGCGCTGCCAGTGTCCTTCAAGTGGCATTCACCCACCTGAAAGATGCTAATAAACTAATTTCGAGGAACCCGCTGGCCAGGCCCCTTGTTCTAAGACCAGGCCACCATTTTTAAAAGGTGCCCCGATCTCCGCACTCGGAAACAGGCCTCCCTCCCCACAAAAAATGAAATAGTGCCTCCCCTACTAGCAATGAGAGAACCACCAATCTCTCAAGAAAGAGGGCCACTCTCCTACCCACAAATAACAAGTAACCCCCACACCAACAGTCATGAGTGTGCCCCGACCTAACCCTCCTACTCAGTGCCGCTCTCAGCTCCCCACCCTTGAGACCACCCCTTCAGCCCCCATCCCTCCTCAGCATCCCTTCCCCCTCAGACCCCCTTCTCAGCCCACCTTCAAGCCATACACTTCGGCAATGCCCGCCATGAACTGTTCCCTCACACCGTCACATCCTGGTGCCTTGGGAACCGAGGGTGTTCAAGGAGATACATCCAATGGCCTTTGCCCTTTTGCTGCTGCCAGGCTGCAGAGAAAAGGTCAGCCAGGGGTCCTGGGAGTTGGGTGAGCTTTGGCTGGGGGCCTGGGGATGACCTCTCCACTCTTCCCCGGGTTGGAAGTGTCGTGGCTGGAATGCCCCCTCTAGCCCTAGCAGACCTGAAGATCTTTTTATCTTTTATTTGCACTCATATGCCCCAACTTGGAATCATAGCTGCGGTCAAAGAAATGTCTGACTGCATCCTTCACTATTGAATTTCCGACCACTATTGCTTTTCACATTTATGCCTTTCCGCATTTACGGCTGAGCCACTCACAGTACCGTGAACTTGACTCTGGCTGCATTCACCAAAGGAACTGACATGGAAAAATGGTCCTTAATTCAGATGCACTCTGGGGCTTACTTAAGTACCGACCCCCTCCTTCCCCTCTTGCTGCTGACTGGTGGTCATTCCTTCTCTGACTGCACCTCCTAAACTGCGGAATGATCATGTCTAAAGACAGGCCACCCATGAAATTCTCAGCCTTGTGGATGCATTGCTGTACCTTTAGCCAATGTTCAAGTTTCAAAACCCAGCTCTCAAGCTGCTCAAACCAGTGACACTTTCTACACGTGCAGTCACCCAGACTGCAAGTGTCGAGGAGTTCCCACATGCCACAGGCAATGCAGAACACGGGACCAAGTTCCCCAGTCACATTTTGAGTTAAAAGACTCTTACATTAAATTTATGCCAATTAGAAAATTATTTAATATTTTTTAAAAGGTGGAACTCTTATCTTTCCTTAATACAGATACAACTTACCCATTACTTACCAATCAACATCTACTTACCCTTGTGGCCTCTATTCCAACAGCAGGGCAATACCTCTCTTTGAAAATTAAAAAGTTAGAAAGCAAAAAAAGCACACCTTTCCCCTCTGCACTGAATTCCCACTGTGCTACAAATTCCCAAAATACACACCCGCTCTGGCAATGTCACACTCAGGATGTGCTCTCTCCCAGTTGCTGCGGCACGGATCTTACTGACCGTACGCTTCCAACAGTCCCTTTCACAAACAGAGATGAGCTGAGATGAGTCACACGCTAGTTAACCTTCAACAGCAATCAACGCTTAAACACCATACTTAAACATTAGGGGAAATTTTTTTACTATAAGGACTATGAATCTTTGTAATTTCCTTCCCTAGAAAGCTATGAATGCTCAGTCATTTGGCATTCTAAATACCAACGATAAAATAGTATGGATAAAGGACATTGAAGAGGATAATCAGCTATGATAGTTTTGAGTGGACTGAAGGGCCTATTCCTGCTCATATGTTCCTATGTACAGGAATCTGCAGCTTCAGAATTGCCGAAGATTCTGCTGCAGTCTCTTTGAAGGGAGGACTTTCAGCTAGGACTGAGGTATGGGTGGAAACTGACTTTTACCCTTGGAAGATACTAACTCTTTAATGTGAGCTTCCATTGACTCTAACCTAGTCTCAGTCAAGGCATCTTCTGTTGAAGACTCTTCATGAACAACAGCAGAGAAAGTGAGCAATGCTACTCAGCCATGAAATGTACAGCTGATTCTTCTAAAAGGACAACAGTGACTTCCTAATCTACATCTGACAGTGGGAAAGGTGATTAATTTTCTAGGAACTCAACCAACAAGACATCATTCAGTGCTGCAAGGGATTATTCCTCATTACTGTCTGGAAAGATCCAATTCATTTCTAGCAGGTCTTCATAGAGATGGTCACTGTATACTGAAGCACCATCTGGGCAGCACGATAGCACAGTGGTTAGCACTGCTGTCTCACTGTGCCAGCGACCTGAGTTTGATTCTCGGCTTGGGTCACTGTCTGTGTGGAGTTTGCACATTCTCCCTGTGTTTGCATGGATTTCCTCTGGGTGCTCTGGTTTTCTCCCACAGTCCAAAGATGTGCAGGTTAAATGAATTGGCTATGCTAAATTTTCCCTCAGTGTACCAAACAGGCACTGGAGTGTGGCAACTTGAGGATTTTCACAGCAACCTCAGTAAATACAGTATTAATACAAGTCTACTTGTGCCTAATAAATAAATAAACTTCTGGCCTTACTTCATGAAAAACTGGTACATTTATAATGTCCATGTCTGCCCTGAGTCAAGTTGATGGTGTCTCTGTGAAAGACAGAGATTTGCTGCTGACTGTATAAAGTTCCTCAGCCTCTGAAAGCTAAATTTCCACTGCTTTTAAATACAAGATTGAAGATTGTGGTTTGAAAGTCAGTGAGTTGTTCAAATAATGAGTATCAGCTAGTTTTTCTAAGATGAGTAAACCAGCATCACCACTTAGCAATGATGTACATTGATTGTGAGAAACATTGAGAAAAGCAATGATTGAGAAAAGTTAAGAGTAGAAATAACCTTGCCTTTGATCAGAGTATAGTGTCACATCTGACTGGGAGGTGGACACTACACTTTTAAAACACAAAATGGCATATGGATACAATGTCTTCACAAAATCGACTCTAAAGAGTCAGCTAACTTATTTTGTAGTTACTGCATAAACGGAAAAAGACGTGCCTGAACACATCTCTGGGAATTTATTTGAAGTGCAAATACTCTTCCCAGGTGCTGATTGATAGAAATGGTGAGGGGCAGTCAGTAAGGTTTAAAATGACAATGACTGATGTACCTGTTAGCACCATGAAGATGGAATTTCAAATAAGGTCATTCAGGAGGATGACCACAGTTGGAATGTTGATAGGATATCAAACATGCCCCCATTGTGCAAATTACTATGACTTTGATCCATTGTATGCACAATGGAATTTACCTGTACAATCATCACTTGACTGAAACTTGTTGCCTTACTAATCAACAGGCAGCAAGCCAAACTGGGCTACAAAGACAAGGAAGCTGTCAATATGGAGACTACTGGGTGGATGTAGGGGGGCGGGTGGGGGTAGTTCCAACAACTCACATTGAGGCAAGCCACAGGAACAAAGTAAAATTTTATATGACTAACTGTTCTCACATTCCAGCCCTCAACTGCCTGTAACGGTGGATTCCCAGGCAGGTAACCTGACCTGTCCTCTTAAAGGAGCAATGCCCCACATACATAACAGAAGCAATCTTTTGCCCAGCACAAGTAAGTACTGAGGAGTCCTGAGAAGTCACCTTAGAAAAGTAATTGGGGTTTATTTGTTTTACCTGCAAGACTCTCTGGCTGCATGTTCCTCAAGACCAGAAATTCCCACCTGTCCTCAAGAGACCTTTGAATGCTGCACTGGATTTTTTGCCTTGCCCACTATGAGAATTTCAGCCTATATTGTTTTACTTACAGAAGCTCAACTGCAATCATACCACTGTGTCTGAAACAGTGAGATACCTTTTTTTTCTAGTGAACTGAGAGACAATCATTTAGGTCTGAAACAATTCAACCATCTTAATGACTGTGTAAACAAGTGACTGGTTTACTTTTACCCTGTTAGTAAACTAATGAAATCACTTGAAATGACAGACTGCATAATGTTAGTATCAATCAGCTGAAAGGCAGGACCAAAGATTGCTGGATCAATTGGAGAACTGACTGGTGGCCTTCAAACCAGTCAATTAGATGTTGGCCGGAACTCTCCAGCTGTTCATGCCTCACCATTGCTGTCGGAGAGGCCGGCAAATTTGGCATTCAACCAGATCTCTGTGCACCACAATTGGGTGGGAGGATCTTTCCCTTTATGTTTTGGTGAAAGAACATAAGAACATAAGAAATAGGAGCAGGAGTAGGCCATCCAGCCCTTCGAGCCTGCCCCGCCATTCAATAAGATCATGGCTGATCTGTCGCTGCTCAGTTCCACTTTCCCACCCTCTCCCCATAACCCTTAATCCCCTCTCTTATCAAAAACCCATCAACCCGCGTCTTAAAAATATTTAGCGAGGCAGCCTCCACCACTTCAACGGGCAGAGAATTCCAGAGATTCACCACCCTTTGAGTGAAGAAGTTCCTCCTCAACTCCGTTCTAAACCGCCCCCCTTTTATCTTGAGGCTGTGCCCCCTAGTCCTACTGTCTTTTTTGAGCGGGAAGAGTCTTTCCACCTCTATCCTATCCATCCCATTCATCATCTTATATGTCTCAATGAGATCTCCTCTCATTCTTCTAAACTCTAACGAGTACAAGCCCAGTTTATTCAGCCTCTCCTCATAGCTCAACCCCCTCAACTCCGGTATCAGCCTAGTAAACCTCCTCTGCACTCCCTCCAAGGCCAAAATATCTTTGCGCAGGTGCGGCGCCCAAAAATGCACACAGTACTCCAGTTGCGGCCTCACCAATGCCCTATACAGCTGCAGCAAGACCTCCCTACTTTTATATTCAATCCCCTTCGCTATGAAGGCCAGCATCCCATTCGCCTTCCTGACCACCTGCTGCACCTGCAAGCTGGGTTTTTGCGACTCATGCACAAGGACCCCGAGGTCCCTCTGCACCGTCGCCTGCTGCAGTTTTTCGCCCCGTAAGTAATAGTCCTTCCTACCAAAGTGGACCACCTCACACTTGCCAACATTAAATTCCATTTGCCATTTCCTGGCCCATTCGCCCAGCCTATCTAGATCCTTCTGCAGACTCTCCACACCCTCCGCACAATTTGCCGTTCCCCCAATCTTGGTGTCATCAGCAAATTTCGACACTCTACACTCGGTTCCTTCCTCCAGATCATCTATATAAATGGTAAAAAGCTGAAGCCCCAGCACCGACCCCTGGGGCACTCCACTAGTCACCATCCGCCAATCCGAATAGCACCCGTTGACCCCCACTCTCTGCCTCCTATTTGACAACCAATCCTCTATCCACGCTAACACCCTACCCCCAACTCCATGTCCCTCGACCTTCTGCAATAACCTCTAGTGAGGCACTTTGTCAAACGCCTTCTGAAAATCTAGAAAGACCACATCCACCGGCTCTCCTCTATCCACCGCCCTAGACACGTCCTCATTGAACTCCAGTAAATTTGTCAGACACGACAATCAGAAAACAGAATCATAGCTTTCAAAAGGAAAAGAGATTATATACTTGATAAAGCAAATGCTACAGGACTACACAAAAAGAGTAGGAGAGTGGGACTAATTGAACAATTCTTTCAAAAAGCCAGTAGTCCTGCAATGTCTGTGCTGTAAAATGTTATGGGTGGGATTTTCCCCTCCCCCATGCTGTGTTTTGTGCCAGAGGAGGTGGCCCACCGTTTGCCACTGACAGGAACTTCTGGTCCTGTCAATAGGTTTTCATGTTTGCACTCTCCACCATCTCCATCACTGTGGAACCTGCGGCAGGGGATCAGTGGTGACAGAATTGGAAGATCCCACTGGTGGGAACAGCCAGAAAATTTTGGCTAATGATCCTGTGTTGCAAATGCTGCCTAATCAGAGTCATCCAAACATAGAATGGTTATAGCACAGAGAGGTCATTTGGCCAGTCATCACCATGTTGGCCCTTTTACAGGGTTGCCAAGAAGAACTAACAGCATAATTTCACAGGATCTGACCACAGTCTTTCACTCAGCACACACATATTCCCAGAGAAGAACATCTCTACTCTGGTTTTCACACACAATAGCTCCTCTATTCAAGATTCCTTCCAAGCTGACAACCCTTTAGTCAACTCGTGTTTTTCTAAAGCAATCAGCTTTCCTAGTTGTTTACATTGGCATGTGTACAGCTGTATGACTGAATAGCCCTTGATTCATCACATTTCAGGTATTATCAGATGTTCAGAATGTTTCACACATTTAACCTTCTCCACATAGCTGAAGCAGGAAGAAATGGTTCTGCTTGTTTTTTTTTCTGGACTGCACCTAATTTAAAACATCTTTTTACATTATGTAATGAAATTATTTGTTTCAAATTAAATCTATGAAGCAAACATTTTTATTATTTAGCAGACCAAAAATCTGGAAATAATTTCCATGCATTTACAATTTCAACCCAGAATGTTACAATGGAAACAATTCTCTATGGAAGTGAGCATTGATTAAATTAAATCCACTTCATCAAGACAATTAACTGGGAAAACAAATGGCAGCAGCAATGATTATTGCAAATTGTGAGCTGTTGACTCTTCAAAGCACTAGCACCATTCACTTCTCTATTAATTTCACCATGAATGAATATGAATGCTATATGTTCAAACACAATGCCTGAATCTTCTAGTTGTGGTAATGATAGTCAAATTCCTGCCCAGCTTGAAAATTCCTCTGACTCGACACTTCTGCACCTTTCTTCCGAGACCTCCAATCGCAGCTTCCTCAGAAAATGTGTAATGCAGTGTCATTTGGGGAACTTTGTCAGAACAACGGGTAAGGTGACAAGTTGGTAGGTGGGTAAGTTGGTTAAGGAGTATGTTGATAAGTGGCTAAGTAGGTACGTGGTGAAGTGGGTAGAGATGGTGAGGTGGTACATGGATGAATGGGTAAATGGGTGAGATGGTTAGGTTTGTAGATGTGCCAGAGAGTATTTGAGTTGGATTAGGTTGTGGGGGGGAGGGGTAACCTGATGGTTGGAAGTGGTCGTCAGCTTGGGAGACATACTCAGGTTTGACTTGAGAGGAGCGGGAGGGTGGGGTGTGTTGGTCTGGTGGTTGGGATAGTCAGGGTGGGTCAGTCGGGTAGTGAGGCTAGTCAGATAGCATAATGAGCATAAGGAGCCTAAGGGTGTGGATAGAAAGGCAGAGCTTTGCACTGGGGACATGAGGGGATATGGATGTGAGTGGAGAACATAATTTGACATAGGAGGCACGAAGGGAACCTTTTAAAAGGTAGGTTCAAAAGGTCCCCTCGTGTACCCGAGGATTCAAGACTCCTCTAAATGGCTGTGAACCAAGGCTTTTTAAAAACCTGCCCTAACTCCAAGAAACTTGCAGAGGAGTATGAGGTATCTGTTAATTTATCATTTTAAGACTTTTGATTTAATCTGACGGAGATGAGGAGGATTTTTTTTCTCTCAGGATAATTGTAAAGATGCATTTTCACAGACTTCATTAGTGGACACCAGGATAGTTATTAATAAGAATTATACAATTGCTGCATGGATTTGTAATTAACCTCCAGAATGTGTCTGCCTAGGAGTCAGTCTCCCTTTGAGGTAATTCAGTACTGAGTCCCAGTTGGTCACACAGGTCATGGGACCCTTACTTGCTATGTTGCCCTTAAAGGGTCATGGACAACAGTAATTAATCTGTGGAACTCTTTCCACAAAGGGCTGTAGAGACTAGGTCATTAAATATGTTCAAAGTTGTGATGGACAGATTTTCAATAAGAAAGGGAATCAAGATTTATGTGGATAAGGCAGGAAAGTGGAGTTGAGGATTATCACGTCAGATCAATCATAATCTCATTGAAGAGCAGAGCAGACACTTTGGGCCAAATGGCCTAATTCTGCTCCTATGTCTTATGGTGTTACAGTGATGGAGACGGCCAGATGAGGGCTTCTGACAGGAAGCAAACCATATCCTTTAAAGGCAGTCCAAAAATCAGACAGCCTGGGAATGGGATCAGACACCTTGGAACTGTAACACCACCAGCATTTCTAAATGGCTGCTGAATCATTCCAAATCAGTGAAAATCCAGGTCTTTGTTTCTGGGCACCATATTGAACAAAGAAAAATATTAGTGCTCAAATTGGGAAAGAGATAAGAGTTAATGACCATTATGAACTGCCATTATATTGTAGTGTCTGGACCTCAGAAGTGTTAACATTGCAGATCACAGACCACAATTTGAAATATCTTAAACATAGCAAATCCAGCAGTGAGCCATTTGAAACAGCTGGAACATTATAGCTGAAAGATTTCTAATGCAGCCCAAGTTCTGTTCATGTTATAGCTTCCAAATGCACCTGAGAACAAATCACCTGACTATTAACCTACAAGAGGCTTCACAACTTCATGAGGCGCCTTTGTTTCTAAAAGACCCTAACTCCAGTTAAAGTATAACTCAATTAAGAAACTATCAGGCATGAGCATAGACGCTGAGTTATAAAATCAGTTTATAGTGAAACAAACTATATTTAATAATCCAGTTTAAATATAACTCTAACAAATGGAGCAACCAACTATTAACAGTTGAATAATATTTAAAAATGAAAAGGGAACAAGTTTAATTCTAACTTATTATTTTTTTGATTCCAAATAATAACACTCCTTTTACAGAAATAAAGACCACTTCAAATATAGTTAGCAGTCACAAATATACTTGCTATAATAAATTAGACAGCCTTGAGACGTGGTTGCAAGGTAACAGGGACTGGGAGCTGAATGTCCAGGGGTATCAAGTGTTTAGGAAGGATAGACGGGAGGAAAAAGGAGGGGGGGGCGGCGGGGTAGCTCTGCTGATTAAGGATAGTATCAGGGTGGTAGTAAGGGAAGATATAGGCGCCAAAGAGCAGAATGTGGAATCGTTGTGGGTGGAGATTAGAAACAGCAAGGGGAGGAAGACGCTGGTGGGTGTCGTCTATAGGCCCCCAAATAATGACCTGGAGGTGGAGCGGGCTATAAACGCACAAATAAATGCAGCATGCAGGAACGGAACGGTGATAATTTTGGGGGATTTCAATCTACATATTGATTGGTCGACCCATGTTGGACACGGTGGGCTTGAGGAAGAGTTCTTGGAATGCTGCCGGGATAGTTTCCTTGAACAGTGTGTGTTGGAGCCAACGAGGGAGCGAGCTATCTTAGATCTGGTGTTATGCAATGAGGCAGGTAGAATTAGGGACCTTGTGGTGAAGGATCCTCTTGGGAAGAGTGATCATTGTATGGTGGAGTTTCTGATGCAGATGGAGGATGAGAAAGTAGGATCCTGGACCTGTGTCCTTTGTTTGAACAGAGGGGAGTACGATAGGATGAGAGAGGAATTGGTGAATGTAGATTGGGGGCGCAGATTGGGAGGTAGGCCTGCTGGGGAACAGTGGAGGACCTTTAAGGAGATCTTTCTTGGTGCTCAGCAGAAGTTTATTCCGATGGTAAAGAAGGGTCATAGTGGGAGAGATAATCAGCCGTGGATAACAAAGGAGGTAAAGGAGAGTATTAAATTAAAAGCTGATGCGTTTAGAGTGGCTAAGAGTAGTGGGCGAGAAGAGGATTGGGAGAGGTTTAAATATCAACAAAGAATGACGAAGAAGTTAATAAAGAAAGGAAGGATAAACTATGAAGCTGGGCTAGCGCTAAATATAAAAAAGGATAGTAAGAGTTTTTATAAATGTATAAAAAGGAGAAGGCTGGCTAGGGTGAATGTTGGACCCTTAGAGGATGAGAGGGGGGATTTAGTGGTGGGGGATGAGGAAATGGCTGAGGCCTTGAATAACTTTTTTGCTTCGGTCTTCACGGAGGAGGACATGAATAGTTTGCCGGGTGTTAACGATGGAAAGATGGTAGGAGTGGAGGGCCTGAATGAGATCATTGTTACTAGAGAGGCAGTGCTCGACAGACTAGAGGGAACTGATGGTGGACAAGTCCCCAGGACCGGATGGAATGCATCCAAGGGTTCTGAAGTAAATGGCGGAGATGATAGTGGATGCCTTGGTGATTATTTTCCAAACCTCGCTGGATTCCGGGGAGGTGCCAGAAGATTGGAAAACGGCTAATGTTACGCCGCTGTTTAAAAAGGGTAGCAGGCAAAAGGCAGGGAATTATAGGCCGGTTAGTTTAACGTCTGTTGTAGGAAAAATGCTTGAATCCGTAATCAAGGAGAAAATAGCGAGGCATCGTGAGAAGAATTGTTTGATAGAGCAGAAGCAGCACAGTTTCGTTAAGGGGAAGTCGTGTCTGACGAATTTATTGGAATTCTATGAGGATGTGTCTAGTGCGGTGGATAGAGGGGAACCAGTGGATGTGGTATTTCTCGATTTTCAAAAGGCGTTTGATAAGGTGCCGCACAAAAGGCTGTTACAGAAGGTTAGGGGGCATGGAGTTGGGGGTAGGGTGTTAGCATGGGTAGGGGATTGGCTGTCAAATAGGAGGCAGAGAGTGGGTGTCAATGGGTGCTATTCGGATTGGCGGTTGGTGACTAGTGGAGTGCCCCAGGGGTCGGTGCTGGGGCCTCAGCTATTTACCATTTATATAGATGATCTGGAGGAGGGAACCGAGTGTAAGGTGTCGAAATTTGCTGATGACACAAAGATAGGTGGAACAGCAAATTGTGCGGAGGGTGTGGAGAGTCTGCAGAGGGATCTAGATAGGCTGAGCGAGTGGGCAAGGACCTGGCAAATGGAATACAATGTTGGCAAGTGTGAGGTTATCCACTTTGGTAGGAATAATGGTAGGAAGGACTACTACCTACAGGGTGAAAAGCTGCAGTATGCTATGGTGCAGAGGGACATGGGGGTCCTTGTGCATGAGTCGCAAAAACCCAGCCTACAGGTGCAGCAGGTGGTCAGGAAGGCAAATGGGATGCTGGCCTTCATAGCGAGGGGGATTGGATATAAAAGTAGGGAGGTCTTGCTGCAACTGTACAGGGCATTGGTGAGGCCGCAGCTGGAGTACTGTGTGCAGTTTTGGTCGCCGCACCTGCGCAAGGATATTTTGGCCTTGGAGGGAGTGCAGAGGAGGTTCACTAGGCTGATACCGGAGTTGAGGGGGTTAAGCTATGAGGAGAAGCTGAATAGAACATAGAACATAGAACGTAGAACACTACAGCACAAACAGGCCCTTCGGCCCACGAGTTGCGCCGATCACATCAACACCTACCAACCTACAGACCTATCTATAACCCTCAATCTCATTAAACCCCATATACTCATCCAGAAGTCTTTTAAAATACCCCAGCGAGTTCGCCTCCACCACCACTGACGGCAGCCGATTCCATTCACTCACCACCCTCTGAGTGAAAAACTTACCCCTAACATCACTTCTGAACTTCCCTCCCTGCACCTTAAATCTGTGTCCTCTCGTAGCGACCATTTCAACCCGGGGAAATAGCCTCTGAGAGTCCACCCTATCTATTCCTCTCAACATTTTGTAAACTCCTATCAGGTCGCCTCTCAACCTTCGTCTCTCCAGGGAAAAGAGTCCCAGCTCCCTCAACCTAACTTCATAAGGCATGCCTCCCAGTCCAGGCAACATCCTTGTAAATCTCCTCTGTACCCTCTCAATAGCTTCTACATCTTTCCTATAGTGAGGCGACCAGAACTGCGCACAATACTCTAAATGAGGCATGATAAGGGTCTTATAAAGTTGCAGCATTACCTCCCGACTCCTAAACTCAATCCCTCGATTAATGAAGGCCAGTACACCATACGCCTTCTTGACCACCTCCTCCACCTGCGAGGCCGATTTAAGAGTCCTGTGGACCCGGACCCCTAGATCCTTCTGCTCTTCAACACTACTCAGACTTCTGCCCTTGATAGTGTACTCGTTCATCCCGTTGGTTCTGCCAGAATGGACGACTACACATTTATCCGCGTTGAAGTCCATCTGCCACTTCTCCGCCCAGTCCTGCATCCTATCTATGTCCTGCTGCAACTTTTGCCATCCTTCCAGACCATCCACAACACCACCGACCTTAGTGTCATCAGCGAACTTACTTACCCATCCCTCCACTTCCTCATCCAGGTCATTTATGAAAATGACAAACAACAAGGGTCCCAGAACAGATCCTTGAGGCACTCCGCTGGTGACTGACCTCCATTCAGAAAAAGCCCCATCCACAACCACTCTCTGCCTTCTGCAGGCAAGCCAATTCTGGATCCACAAGGCCAAAGGCCCTTGGATCCCATGCCCTCTCACCTTCTCAAGAAGTCTTGCATGGTCTCAAGAAGTCTTGCATGGGCTTGGGCTTGTACTCGTTAGAGTTTAGAAGGATGAGGGGAGATCTCATTGATATGTATAAGATGATGAAAGGGATGGATAGGATAGAGGTGGAGAGGCTCTTCCTGCTCAGAAAGGACAGCAGGACTAGAGGGCACAGCCTCAAGATAAGGGGGGGGCAGTTTAGAACGGAGTTGAGGAGGAACTTCTTCACTCAAAGGGTGGTGAATCTCTGGAATTCTCTGCCTCTTGAAGTGGTTGAGGCTACCTCGCTAAATATATTTAAGACGTGGATAGATAGGTTTTTGGTAGGCAAGGGAATTAAGGGTTATGGGGAGAAAGCGGGAAAGTGGAGCTGAGCCACTTCAGATCAGCCATGATCTTGTTGAATGGCGGGGCGGGCTTGAAGGGCTAGATGGCCTACTCCTGCTCCTATTTCTTATGTTCTTAGAGTTTTCAGAGAGATATCAAGCTTCCAGAAGTCTGTAAAATTCTCCTAACTTTAACAAGAACAGCCAAACTCCAAATCATTTCTAGAAAAACTATTTTGTTTTCTGTGCATAAATCACATCATCACATGACCTTGTCAATCACTCTGATCTGAAATTCCAGGGAACTTAAGTAAATTAAAGTCCATTAACTCTACTTAACATGCAAGGTTGAAATGATTAATTATCCTGTCCTTCCAAAATTTCAGTTGCATTCCCACCTGACATACTGATTGCCTGCAGCATAAAGATGAATTTTTAAAAATTTCCACTGAACACACAAAAAAATGTATATCCATATCAATTTCATGAGGAAACATCACTCAGAGGGAAAGGAAATGCACACACCTTAAATACGATCATCCTGATTATGGATTTCAACAGGCCACACAAATTCTGTTAATAACACAAGCATTCTGAAAACATAAAGCAGCCACCAGCAAGATCACAATAGCCAAGTCTGGATGGATAAGCAAACTACCCATTGGTCTCTTTATTGTATTTTTATAATGGTTTATTCAGAAACAAAGTTATTTTCATTAACTGTCATATAAATAATTTGATTATTTAAAGGTAAATCTTTAATCAGGATTCGGGAGGGATGTCATGCTATATGGTACATGTACCTTTAATAGCATATTTTACATGCTGTCAAACATTACCACCTTCACAAGATGTGGTGTGTTAGTCCCAAGATTTGTTTTCAGTCTACAAGCAGCAAAAAAAGAATCTGATGTGTACATGTAGTCTTCCGGTTAACGCTATATAGACTTATCTTCAAATAAAGCATCCTCATTATTGTTTCACCAATCTGTGTCACATTTGGGTACATACAGGGATCGTTGTGAGGAGGGGAGTGGGGTGGTGGGGGTTGTTCAGTGAAGTTAGCTGGGGAGTCACTAGGTTTGACTGGGAAGTCAGTTGTGTAGTAACCCAGATATTAGACCAGGGGTGGGATTTCCCTCCCGCTCCAGCAGCAATGGTGGCAGTCCATCATTGGCCAGCAGCAGGACCTTCCTTCCAGCTCCACTGCTCTCAGTAGGGTTTTCTGCTGTTTGCACCCTCCATCGCCAGGGAATGTGTGGTAGTTGGGCGGGGGCGGGGAGGGCTCTCCAACAGTGGAGATGGAAGATCTGCCGGTGGGAATGGCTGGGAAACCCTGCCCTTCATTTTAATCTGTGTAGCATTTCCTAGGTAGCTACACCGTAACTCAGGGTTAGAAGTGGAATGATGCTCTTTCGCAGGCTTTGTCAGGAACTCAAAAGCTATTCATTAACTAGAAAGAAATTTTACAGAAGTCAGCAGCACCCTGGGCTGCCCTTGAGCAGCCCACCATTTCCCCAATCCCTACATGTCTTCTAAATGTCTTTCTCATGTCTCCTTGTTAAGAAAGGATTCCATCCTCTAGGATGATTACCTATTCTTAGTCTCAACTGGTCCCCCAAGCCAGGTGACCCTTTTATGCTGTGTTGTCCTTAAAGGGACAATTATCACATCACACACCCCCCCCATAACTCTTTCATACAACCTTCAATAATCAAATTACTCAAATCCAAATTCTAACTATACAAGTTGGACAACTATAAATGGAATCTTTAAGGATTTTTTCTGTTGCTTGTAGAATGATGTAATTCTGTATTCTGAGATGCTCAGCAGATTGACATCAACAGCAATTGTAACTCTGAGGAATCCCTTCTGGCACAGGCAGCTCATTACTACTTGCTTCCATGGAGACATCAGTGATGTCTATAACAGGTTGATCAGGTACTTCTTACAGGTTTGAAAATGTTCCTTGACAGTAGTACTGACTGCTGGAGTTCTTTCTACTCCTCAAGTGATCCATGTGTTTACAAACAATCTATTCCTCTATGGGTATGACAGGGGTCCAATTATGGAGACAATAGTTCCGAGGATGTAACTTGATCCACTATGGGAATTTTATGGCACCATGTCATATTCTGCACATTCTAAACACACGTTGACTCACATGAGCTGGATGGAATCCTCCACCCTCTTTCCAAGACCTCACACCACCTCAGCAAACTCCAACATGTGAGAATAGATTCCAGCTGGTTTAAACAGAGCCTCCTCTTCTGTGACTTCTGACATTTTGCATCTTTACCCAGCAGAAAAGGGCTGTGTCCATCTTCTTTCCTTCACCGGACTTTTCACAGTTCCTTCCACATCTCCAACCTCTCTAACTTTGTAACATTGCTATCAGCTTCTCAACTCCTTAATAAATGATCCTACATATTTGTATGTTAATCATTCCTCGATATGTCATAAATGCCTTGGTGTTTATTGTTAGTAAGCATTAGGAGGGGAATTATGCAATACTTATAAGGTATTTTATTCTTCTGTTCTTAGGCTGCTGTTTGGGAAGGAGGGGGTCTCCAGGGATGGAAGTCTACATCTGAGGGAGACACAGGAAAAGATCTTGAGAACCAACCACGGTAAGTAGAAGCCTCTGCAATGTTGAGGGTTCCCAATGCAACTCAGTGTTTGGTATGCTGATAGATGGAGTGGAGCACAGTGACCCAGCAGGCAGCAGGGTGGCACAGTGGCTAGCACTGCTGGCTCACAGTGCCAGGGACCTCAGTTCAATTGTGGCCTTGGGTCGCTGTCTGTGACAGTTTGCACATTCTCCTCATGTTTGCGTGGGTTTTCTCCAGGTGCTCCAGTTTCCTCCCACAGCCCAAAGATGTGCAGGTTAGGTGGATTGGCCATGCTAAATTGCCCCTTGGTGTCAGACAATTAGAAGGATAAATATGGTGGGGATGCAGGGATAGGGCCTGGGTGGGATTGTGGTTGATGCAGACTCAATGGGCCAAATGACTTCCTTCTTCACTGTAGGGATTCTATGGCCCCCTTGATTGCATTGCCCTCGACAGTTACCATCTCCAACATGAATTCCTATTTTGCCAGGGCCAACTTCCTCCTAGTCAGAAATGCAGACTATTTCCATTGCTCAATCCTCCATAGGAGTTACAACCTGAAAGTAAGGGATGGCTATTCTAGCTTTGGCCCTTTCCTTTGCAGTGTGTACCTGCTCCTCCTAGATGGACCAAAGAAAACAAGATATGGCATTGTTGTCCTGTATGGTCAATGTTATCTGCTCTTATTACTTAGAAGTTGCATGTCTGAATGATCCAGGTCCATAGGTGTACTATGGCGCCATTAAATGAGCACTCCAGTTGGAACAATCTATTAGAACCATTTCTATTCAAATCCAAAAGCAGCATCTTAATTCATACTACAAATCTTTGAAGTATTTCTCATTAAGAATGACATGATACAATAATGGGACTTTTTTTCAGATAGATTCCTTGTATGAATTAACATTGCCTTATATACTGAAATAAATTAACCACATCATCCTTAACAATCACAAACAGCACTCTTAATATTTCCCAATAAAATGAAATGGTTTCAAATAAATTATATGTAACAAAGCCTATTTGTTAGAAATGCAAGCCGTCTTACCCAGCTCTGATACTTGATAAAGAAATATACCTTCCTTCATTACTTCTCCCTGATCTTATCAAGTAATTAACCTTCAGCTTATAATGAACATGCTGAATCCTAGATTTCAAAGTAAGACACATATTAACCAGATACAGTAGAAATAGCAAAATGGAGAAGAAATCACAATAAAGATCAATGCTTTATCTTGTATAAAAGCTAATAAAGACATGGTTAAAAATTGATCTTAAACTTGATATTAGCTACACAAAGTGTTTCAATTGAAATGAATTGTACCCTTTACCCCAATCATTTATTTTTGCTGCTTTCACTTTTTGTTAATAAAATCAATGTAACATGTAACATTGTATGACCAGAAACTCAGATGCATAATTCTGTGTGAGTCCAAATAATAGTTCATATTACTCAAGCTGTTTATTATTGCTGAAACTGTGCCATTAGGATGGGTTATAGTTACAGCATGTTGACTATAGCTTTGCATCATTGCCATAAAAACAACTTGAATTATGACCCAGTTCACTGAATTATCAATATAAACATGGAAGAGAATATCAAGGAATCATTGCAAAAATGCAATTGATTTTGGACATGCTTGATATTTTTATGCTTTTGAACACACCCCTAAAGAATTAATAGAATCTCATGTCAGTAGGATTAATTCTAGTCTAATGAGTAAGGAAGTTAAGATAATGTTTAACAATTGAATCAGATTATATGTAACAAATGTTTACAGGGTGAGGCTGTCACCAACGATCACAGCTAATTGCTTCCCTTGTTGTTTCTCATGAAAGGACATCTCAATATAAGTGTTTATCCATTCTGCAGCTTTCTGAGCAAAATACCTTTGAATGTCACCATATCAAAGTGACATTTAGTGACAAGAAATAGTTTTCCTCCTTAAACACAGGTTTATGTCATGTGTGACCCCTTCCATTACCAACCTTCTAGAAACTCCAGTACGTGCAAGATTGCACATATCTTAACGTTCACTTACCCCAGTGCCCAATCCTGTTGTTGTAACCACCAGTGAATTCCCAACTCAAATCCCTCAAAAACATCAAATTTAATATCATTGTCTTCAGTTTGCACTGATGCCTAATGGGCCTGCAAAATCACACCAAATGCCTGAACTTCCCCAGTCGGCAACTTGTGAACTGATGCCTTCATTGGAGTAGAGACTGAATGAAACATTGGCAGAGGTTAAAAGATCCATGAGTGATGACAAGAAACTGTGCACTGGGCAGGATTATACACAGCTTATGGTCACATGCCTTTCTACTGACAAATATGTGAGGATGATGATGGGGAGCACACTTTGGAATGGGAATGCAGTTTATGTACACTGGCGATACTGCAAAGTGGGTGAAATCTAGTGCTCCCTTTCCCTGCTTCATTCTGCCAACTGATAGAGAACCTCGGTGAAATCTGGTATATACTTGTGGGCAACAAATTTGGATATTTTGCTGATATTAACCTGCTGCAGTCTGGACAGAGCATGTTGCACAAAGGTTAAGGAATATGGTGATCTTAATAAGTGCTGACCATACTCTGGATTGGAGCTTGCGCTGTTGCTGCAACAGGTGTCGTATCGTGGTGACAATGTCTATTGTGAAGTTCATGACGTAGCTTGAACCAATGTATTGTGCAATGAACCTCCAGCAATGGGGCAATGATGCATTCCACCCATCATTTGCAATGCTTTGGAGTCAACACATTGTGGCAGCAATAAAATTTAAGAACAGCCATCACATAAGCAAATTATAAATTAAACATGCAACAAATTTGTAACCACAATTATTTCCAAATTCAATTACAAAATGAAACATTTTCAAATGAATTGTATCTCATTAAATGTGACTGACAGATTCACATTAATTATTTCTTGTATTGTTTATCTAGCACAGTTGCTATCTGCCAGAACTTAATTAAACATGAAGAGAACTCCATAGTACTGTATATGAGAGATCAGACTGATGCTTCCAAATTTCACAAACGGGATTTCAATGCTGGTAACACTTTCTTCAGTCAGTCACCCGTCAAGTTTCCATTTCCCATGCACATCAGGTGTCACAGAAAATTGTTCAGAGCAGTGGTCCCCTACCAAACAAAATATTTCCCGGTGTTTAATTTTATACACATGACCATTACACCTATATATTTAGTCATCTATGTTTCAGATAACCTATCCAACTAGATTATGTCCCAAGCCCTCAATCATATTCTTTCTAAATATCTCCTTCCCTACAGCATCTTGTCCCAATTTCCAGACCCTATCCTGAAACTAATAGCTCTACGATTTGGTATTACCCTGATTGTTCTCTGCAATTTCCCTGTAGTTTCCATTTATTTATTACATGCAAACATAGGAAATGTTCATAGTTTGAAGAGTTAATGGCATTCTCAAGTTACAAAAAATGCAATTGGAAGAACTGAGGCAGAGTTTTGGTATCAGGGATGGGGAACGTCAGCTATAAGATGGTTTCTAGGTTACAAACCAATTCCTGGTGGACAACAGAAATGATGTACAATATTCACAGGAACGACCTCATAATTCACATGGAGATGGGTTCACTGTTCAATTAGCAGCTGTAGGGGCAGGAATAGAGACAAGACTTTTAAAATGCAGGCTCAATTTAAGTAGACCATAGTGGCCACAGCTGTGGCTGCTGTTTGTTTCAATCTGCTGTCATCTCCAAGATATTCCAGGGGAGCCAAAGTCCTGGAACACAGGACAAATATTAGAGGTCGTGAGGGAGATCTTTTTCCAGAGGGTAACTGAAGGAGGCCACCACACTGACGAAACATGCCTGCAGGACATCAATGTAATTCTAAGTGGCAGAATGTTACCAGAAGATCATAAATGCAGTGCCAGATATGGATCAATGGCCTGATAAGCTCTGATGTGGATGTGCCGGCGTTGGACTGGGGTAAACACAGTAAAAAGTCTGACAACACCAGGTTTTAGTCCAACCGATTTATTTGATAGTAAACGCAGAAACCTCGAAAGCTTGTGCGTTTACTATCAAATAAATCGGTTGGACTAAAACCTGCTGTTGTCAGACTTTTTACTGATAAGCTCTGGCAAGGTTGAATATCACTCTTAATCCTCAGGACATGTCTCAGGGTAATCAGCCTCCAGCAGACACATTACTTGGAGTCTGAGGCCATATGCTGCTCCTGACCATGGAAGGAAGGTGTGCCAGACCACTTAATGCATGACTTGTTCTGATACTGCTCAAAGCATTTATAAATTTTCAGATGAAACATCAGTAACTGTCAAAGAAAACACACAGGGAATTTTCTACCTTTCTGGAACGTTTGTGGATTCACAACCATCCTTCCGCAGTTATAGGACAAATCAAGTGCATAAAACCTTTGCCAGCTCAAAATATCCTTTAGGTTAAAAGGTTTATACTAGCATTTGATCCTGAGGTAAAATGATAACAGTTTTCTTTACATTCTTTCATGGGATGTGGGCATCACTGGCTAGACCAGCATTTATTACCCATCCCCAATTGCTTTGAGAGAGTGATGGTGAACTATCTTCCAGAATCGCTGCAGTCAATCTGTTGTGGGTCCACCCACAGTGCTGTTAGTAAGACAATTCATGGATTTTTACCCAGCAATGGTAAATCAACATAGCAATATAAGGTGTAGAAAGAGGAGTAGGCCATTTGGCCTTTAAACCTTCTCTGCCATTTGATATGAACATGGCTGATCTAATTGTGGTCTCAACTCTATTTTCCTGTCAACTCTCCAGAAGCATTGACTCTCCAGTCTATCAAAACTTGAATTCAGTCTTGGATAAATTCAATGACCAAATCTCCATTATTTTCTAGGAATGAAAATTGCATAGACTAATGACCCTCCATTACCATTCCAGGTCAGGAGGATGTATGGCTTGGTGAGGAACTTGCAGATGCTGGTAGAACCATAGAATCAAACCATAGTATCCCTACAGTGCAGAAAGGTGCTGGTATTCCCCTGCACCTGCTGCCCTTGTCCTCCTAGGTGGTAGGGATCATGGGTTTGGAAGGTGCTGTCGAAGGAACCTTGGTGAGTTGGTGCAGTGCATCTTGCAGATGGTACACACTACTGCTACTGTATATTGATGATTGATTGTTGAAGGTGGTGGATGGGGTGTCAATCAAACAATCTGCTTTTTCCTGGACAGTGTCAAGCTTCTCGAGTATTGTTGGAGTTGCACTCATCAAGGCAAGCAAAGTGTATTCCATCACACTCCTGCTTTGTGCTGAATAGATAAATACATACACACTATGAGCATAAGAACATAAGAAATAGGAGCAGGAGTAGGCCATCTAGCCCCTTGAGCCCGCCCCGCTATTCAATAAGATCATGGCTGATCTGAAAGTGGTTCAGCTCCACTTAACTGCTGCTCCTCATAAACCCTTAATTTCCTTATTGATCAGAAATCTATCTACCTGTGATTTAATCATATTCGTGAGGTAGCCTCCACCTCATCAATGGGCAGAGAATTCCAGAAATTCACCACCCTCTGAGAGAAGAAGTTCCTCCTCAACTCTGTTCTAAATTGGCTCCCCCTTATTTTGAGGCTGTGCCCTCTAGTTCTTGTTTTCTTTCTGAGTGGAAAGAATGTCTCTGCCTCTACCCTATTTAGCCCCTTTATTATCTTATATGTCTCTATAAGATCACCCCTCAGCCTTCTAAACTCCAATGAGTACAGGCCCAATCTATTCAATCTCTCCTCATAAACTAACCCCCTCATCTCCTGTATCCAACTGGTGAACCTTCTCTGTACTCCCTCCAAGGCCAATGTATCCTTTTGCAAATAAGAGGACCAAAACTGCACACAGTACTCTAGTTGCAGCCTCACCAGTATCTTGTACAATTGCAGCAGGACCTCCCTGCTTTTATATTCTATCCCCCTCGCTATAAAGGCCAACATTCCATTCCCCTTCTTGATCACCTGCTGCACCTGCAAACTGAGTTTTTGTGACTCATAAACAAGGACCCCCAGGTCCCTCTGCACAGTAGCATGTTATAATTTTTCACCATTTAAATAATAGTCCATTTTACTATTATTCCTTCCAAAGTGGATAACCTCACACTTGCCAACATTATACTCCATCTGCCAGATCCTCGCCCACTCACTCAGCCTATCCAAATCTCTCTGCAGACTTTCCATGTCCTCCACGCAATTTGCTTTCTCACTAATCTTTGTGTCATCAGCAAACTTTGTTACCCTATACTCTGTCCCCTCCTCCAGATCGTCTATGTATATGTAAACAGTTGAGGCCCCAGCACCAATCCCTGCGGCATGCCACGAGTCACCAACTGCCAACTAGAAAAGCACCCACTTATTCCAAATGGATTCCAATAGACTATTTAGCCTCTCCAGCCTGCTCCACCACTCAATAACATTATAGCTGATCTTATTATGGCTTCAAATCTATTTTCCTTTCTACCTGCCATACCCTTTGACTCTCCTGTCAATCAAAAATCTACCTCATTCAACTTTTAAAAGAGTCAATAATCCTGCTTCCATTACTCCCTGAGGAAAAGAGTTTCATACATTACTTTTGAGAGTAAAAGATTCTCCTCATCTCCATTTTAAATGGGAGATCCTTTATTTTTAAGCTGTTCTAATCAAGTGGAAACATCATTTTGGAATCCACCCTGTCAAGATCCACCAAGATCTTATGTGTTTCAGTAAGTTTGCCTCTCATTCTTCTGAACACAAATGGATATAGATCCAACCTGTCACAAACATTAGCATGGAGATATAGCATGTAATCAAGAATGCTAATTGAATACTATCATTTACTGTGAGAGAAATTGAACATAAAAGTAAGGATGTTATGCTTCGGGGCAATGTGAGACTGCGTCTCGATTGCTGGATGCTGTTTTGGTCTCCTTATTTAAGGAAGGAAGTAAATGCGTTAAAGATGGTTTAGAGGAGGTTTATTGCATTAAAACCTGGAATGAGTGGCTTGTCTAATAAGGATAGGTTGGAAAGACAGGGCTTGTTTCCACTGGAGTTTAGAAGGTTGAGGGATGACTTGATTGAAGTTTATGTAATGTTGAATGGTCTTCACAGAGTGGATGTGGAAAGAATGTCACCACTTATGGGTGAATCCAGAATGAGGAGCACTGTTTTAAAATTAGTGATCACCCTTATAGGACAGAGATGAGAAACTTTTTGTCTCAGAAGGTTTGTGACTTGGAATTTTCTGCCTTGCAAGGCAGTGGAAACGGGGTCACTGAATATTTTTAAGGCAGAGATAAATGGATTCTTCTTAAGCAAGTGAATCAAAGGTTATTAGGGGTAGATGGGGAGGGAGATGCAAATAGATCAGCCATGATCTTATTGAATGGCAAGCAAGCCTTGAGGGGCCAAATGGCCTACTTCTTCTCCTATTTCATATGCTCATAAATTTGTAACTCCTTCATCCCAGCAACCAGTCAAGTGAACCTTCTCTGAAAAGCTTCACTTGCCAAACTGTCATTTTGTAAATAAGGAGACCAACTCTGTACATTTTATAGAGGGTGGAGGCTTTGGAAATTAGGAGATGAGTTCCTCGATGCAGAATTCCCAGCCTCTGACCGGCTCTTATCCATAGTATATATATATGTATATGGTTGTATCTGTTCAGTTTCTGGTCAATGGTAACCTCCAGAATTTTGATAAAGGGAGATTCAACTATAACAAGAAAAGATAGTTGAATTCTTTGGCCTTCAATGTAATTATCATGAAGAGGAGAAAAACAACACAAAATGGAGAAAAGAAAGAATTATGCAGCATTTATGAAGGTTGTCTGGTATTACATTCCCCACCATAGAATATAGAGAACTGCAGGTTACATGAGGAATTCACTGAGGAGAATGTACAAGAAACTAAAATTTAACAAAGGCTTTGCTTCTCAACTGGGGCTAAATATTCAAAGAGCATGGGAATTGTCCTGACCAATATTTATCCTTGAACCTGCAACACGAAACAGAGTATTTGCTCAAAACTTCCAAGCTACCCTGTGTCAGATTTGGGGAGTGACCCAAAATTGTACTGGGAAATCCCTCTCAGAAGTTCCCAGGTGAAGGTTTATCTGGCAATTGTCCAGAAGCAGTAACTTCCCTTGGACAATTACACTGTCCTGAAATCATCCAGCAAAGTGACTTACCAGTTTTACATATATTAGGCTGTGATTCTCCCAAAAGCGCTGAATTGGTGGGAAAACTGTTCCGGATGTCGATTGTATTGTCAGTTCAGTTTCTCACCCGCATCTCCCCCTCTGTGCACTGCAGAGGTCCCAATCGTAAATCTCGTTAAAAACCAAGGCGGGGGTGGGTCCTATTGACGCCAGAGTCTGACAGTTCTGGAACTCTGCACATGTGCAGTGGCCCCAATCTGTTAGACTCCCTGTTTGCTGGCCAGCTCAATCGTTGGCCACTCCCACTGATTGCCCCTAAGCCCCACCTACAATAGGCCCCACCCCCTTGGCACTGCCTGATGCCCAGTGGTGGTGCCAAGGTGTACCCTGGGAATGGACACTTTGCCCCTTTGGCACTGCTCAGGGGGCACAGACTGGCATTGCGGGGTGCCCATGTCCAGGGGCACCACATCCCGCCACTGACCTCCTGGGGGTCCGGATTGCCCCCTCTTCATTCCAGTGGGATTTCCCGCTAGTTCCCCGAACATGGGGAGAGTCTCTAAATCACGCCTGAGAGAAGTACTCCTGGAGGGGTGAGAGATTTGATCGGGCCCGGTAAGTTCCAGATAATTAGATTTAAATGACATTTAAAACATATTAAAAAAAGCTTCAAATTACTTAGCTGCCTTCCCTCCGGTTTCTAGTGTGGTCTGACCAGCGACTGTTTACCAGCTCTGGGAGATGCACATACGTTCCCAGCAAATGTGCAAATCCCAGAACAAGGCTGGTGACGCGTACCTCCCAACGCGACCAGCCAGAAAAGTTGTGGGTTAGAGTGGGAGAATCATGGCCATAATTACTCTGAAAGAGTTAAAAGAAATAAAACCACTTGCAATTTCAGAGTAACTATTTTAAACACCAAGATTGAGCTGCGCATGGGACACCCCCCACACTCCATACCCCCTAACTAATAATCTCCAACAGCCCCCCACTCCATAGGATTCCAACACCACCCCCCCAACCCTGACACCCAGCCAGATAGGATTCCCTCTGATCCTACCCTGCAGGCCTGACTCTAAGTTCCCTTCTTGCCGCCAATCTGATTTCATCCGCATCCCCACTGCCCTATGGAGCAAACCAGAACCACCACCAGAGTGAACCTGACACCTCCCCGGAGCTCACCTTACTCACAAAGAACAGATCCAACACCACCCCCACTGCAAGCTGACACAAGATCTTCTTCCGCGAGTGCACCTGACAACTACCCCAACCTCCTGCGAGTTGCCCAGGCATCCCCCTCTTCCTGGTGGAACACTCCCCACCCACCGCCTGAGCCAACCCTCCCTCAGCTCCACCCTACCCCCCCTCCCCATGAACAAAGCTTTCCGCAGCAGGTTAGTGAGCTTTAAACATTTGTAATTTTAGTGGCACCGGACTGTACACTGCTGAGTGTATGGCTGATTAGTGTGGAAACTAGCTGAATTTCCCTTCATTACAGCAGTGACTACACTTCAAGAAGTGCTTCATTAGCTGTGAAGAACTTTTGGACATCCTGAGGTCATAAAGCTCCTACACAAATGCTAAGTGGTAGATTAAAAGTGAAGGGAAGAGACTGTAGATATGATTAATAAACACAAAGCACTGGGTGTAGCAGAATACGCTATTATAACTTAACATAAGAACATAAGAAATAGGAGCAGGAGTAGGCCATCTAGCTCTTGCAGCCTGCCCCGCCATTCAATAAGATCATGGCTGATCTGTCGTGGCTCAGTTCCACATTCCCGCCCTCTCCCCATAACCCTTAATCCCCTCTCTTATCAAAAACCCATCAACCTGCGTCTTAAAAATATTTAGCGAAGTAGCCTCCACCACTTCAACGGGCAGAGAATTCCAGAGATTCACCACCCTTTGAGTGAAGGAGTTCCTCCTCAACTCCGTTCTAAACCGCCCCCCCTTTATCTTGAGGCTGTGCCCCCTAGTCCTACTGTCCTTTCTGAGCGGGAAGAGTCTCTCCACCTCCATCCTATCCATCCCATTCATCATCTTATATGTCTCAATGAGATCTCCCCTCATTCTTCTAAACTCTAACAAGCACAAGCCTAGTTTATTCAGCCTCTCCTCATAGCTCAACCCCCTCAACTCCGGCAACAGCCTAGTAAACCTCCTCTGCACTCCCTCCAAGGCCAAAATGTCCTTGTGTAAGTACGGCGCCCAAAACTGCAACAAGTGTGTTGGTGAGCTGATGAATACATTGTTGGGACCACATCCTGGGAAAAATTGCTCGAAAAATGAAGTACATAATTGGAATTTTTTACACAAAATGCCATTAGGAAATAGAATGGCTATTGAGGGAGAGATTTACGATAATTTCAAATGTAATTGAAAATGCATTTCTAAAGAACATAAGAATACTTGGGAACAAGACAGGAAAATAGAATAAGAACAAATAACTTCAGTTGAAGACCCAAAAGCAGTGTATGCACAATGGGGCAAAAGCCTCCAGCTGTGGTGCAACTTCCAAAATTCTACAATGGATCCAGCAAATATTTGCAGCAAACATTCAAGTAATAAAGTCAAGGTTGGGATAACATATTTTAAGCATAGATATCAAGGACAACTAATGAAACAATAATAGCACCATTAAAAAGATACAGTGCATGTATAATTAATTACAAATTCATTCGAAAAGAGACCAGAGAGAAACTGAATCTGCAGAGATAGGCTACTTTGTGAATTGGCACTAGTCCAGCTTGTGGCATTTGTCAACATAATATAATTATGTTCTACAAATGTATAGTTAGTGACCCAGCTGTGTCTTTCAAAGGCAAATACCCAGTTAACAAGGTTGTTTCAAATTGACATGAACAATGATGCACATGTTCCGTAAAATTTGCTGACTTAAGCTCTGGGAAAATCTTTGCATCGTGTCAGCTTCCATTCAGAAAGTTGAACTGTTGTGAGTATGGGATAGTGTGGGCAGGTGGGGCTGAGTTAGGTGATCAACTATGATTTGACTTAATGGCAGATTGTGTTGAGCAGCCAAATAGCCAACTCACCTCCCAATTCTGATGTTTATTTTGTTTTTCTGCAGTTGCTATGCCTGACTTGTGCCTTATATGAGGAAACAAACATAGCATCTGCAGTGAATAAAATCTGGTCATCTTATTGTCTCAGAATATGATGAAGAAGAATTTCTTCACTCAGAGGGCAGTGAATTTGTGGAATTCATCAGTGCAGAGAGCCGTGGAGGTTGGGTCGTTAAGTACGTTCAAGGCTGAGACAGACAGATTTTTGATCAGTAAGGAAATCAAGGCTTATGGAGATAAAGCAGTAGAGTTGAGGATTAGATCAGATTAACCATGATTTCATTGAATGGTGGAGCAGGCTCAATGGTGTACTTGTGTTCCTACATCGTATCATCTTCTGGTCATTTACAAACTGAAGAATATGTTCCTTCCCTGCAGTTGACCAATCAGGAAGATGGGATCTCACCAGCTGCACAGAGTACAAAACGGCCATCATTCTCAGGGGTCTACCGGTCCCCAACAATGGAAATGAAACGACAACAACAGTTACTATGGCAACATCAAATGACACGGTGAATATTACCCAACTGAATGGCCAATGGCAACATGCATGCGTATTGTTAAAGGACATGCATAATTTAACAATTATGTATGCAACATAAGTGCAGCAACTTACAAGAATAATGAATAGTTTGTTAATATATAAGGACAGTTGTGGTATATGGGTGATTTAGGTAACTCACAGTTACATATGATAGTGCATGTAAATTTGTCATTTTTTCATTATGAAAAGGAGGATATTTGTGTCTTTCGTTCATGATATAAAGGGGATGTTTGAGTTCTGAAATGCTACATTTTCTATCTGGCATTAATGTGTAAACAAGATTTTAACCTTTAATAATTGCTCCTATTTGGAGCCATTTCATTTCATGAAAATACAATAGCAGAGGCAGGGAAGCTATGTCTTCCAAATTATGTATCATCTGCAAATGTTGAATTCTGCCCTATACACCAAGGTCTCGGTCATTTATATATATCAAGAAGAGCGAAGGTTGAAAATTAACCTTTGGAGAACTCTACTACAAACTTTCCTCTAGCCTGACAAATAACTATTAACCATTAATCTCTGTTTCCTATCACACAGCCAATTTTGTATCTAGTCACTGCTGTCGCTTTTATTCCAGGGAGCAATAACTTTGCTCAAAGGTCTGTTGTGTGCCATTGTATTAAAATGTCTTTTGGAGGTCCATGCACCACATCAACAGCATTACACTCATCAATCCTCTCTGCTACCCCCACAAAAAACTCCAGCAAGCTAGTTCAGCATGATTTATCGTAACGAATCTATGCTAGTTTTCCCTAATTAATCTGTGTATACCCAAGGGAAACTCCAATAAGGGTGCAGGAGCAGGGTAATCAGGGTATGTATATATGTGCGTGATTCATTGAAGATGAAAGGAACAGGTTGAGAGAGCAGTTAATAAGGCATACAACATCCCCAATCCTAATTGGGGTGAGAGTAAAATAGGATGTTAATGTTAAAGCATTGGAGAAGGTGCAGAAAAGATTCAGGAAAATAGTTCCTTGGAAAACATGGATTGGAGATGTTGGGACTGTTTTCCATAGAGAAGAAAAGGCTCAGAGGAGATTTGATAGACCTTTCAAAATTGTGAAGGGCCTGTACAGAATGGATTTGGAAAAAATGTTCTGACTACTGAAAGGAGTAAGAAGGAAATGGCATTGTAATTGATAGAAGAAGCAATGGCAATATAAATGAAAGCTTTTCATAATGTGAGTGGTTAGATCTGAAATGAGTGTGGTGGAGACAAGTTAAATTCAGTTATCGTAAAAGGAAGAATGTGCAGGATTATGTGGAGAAGGCAGCATAATGGCCTTCACTAGGTGAGTTGCACATTCGGAGACCAGAACAGATATGATGGATTGAATGGCCTACTTCTGTGCAGTAACAATTAGAGTCATAGAGGTTTACAGCATGGAAACAGGCCCTTCGGCCCAACTTGCCCATGCTGCCTTTTTTTTAAAACTCTAATTGCCTGCATTTGACCCATCTCCCTCCATACCCATCTTACCCAAGTAACTAAATGCTTTTTAAAAGACAAAATCCCCTTTGTCTTATCTGCCAAAACAATCTTGTGTCCCCTTTTTGCCCTCCTGATTTCTCTCTTAACTCTACTCGTACACCCCCTATACTCTTCAAGGGATTAATTTGATCCCAGCTGCCCATGCATGTCATGTGCCCCTTTCCTCTTCTTGACCAGGGCATCAATATCCCGAGTCATCAAGGGTTCCCTATTTCTGCCAGCCTTGCCCTTCACTCTAAGAGGAATGTGTTTACCCTGAACCCTGGTTATCACACTTTTGAAAGCATGCCACTTATCAGGCATCACTTTACCTTCCCACAGACTCCCCCAATTAACTTTTGAAAGTTCCTGCTTGATACCATCAAAATTGGCCTTGCCACAATTTAGAATTTTAACTTTTGGGCCAGACCTATCATTCTCCATAGCTATCTTAAAACCAATAAAATTACGGTCACTGCACCAAAGTGATCCCTCACTAACACTTCTGTCACCTGCCCTTCCTTATTTCCCAACAGGAGGTCAAGTTTTACCCCCTCTCTAGTTGGGCCATCCACATATTGAATGAGAAATTCCTCCAGAATGCACTCATCAAATTTATCTCCATCTAACCCTCTAATACTGTGGTTGTCCCAGTCAATGTTGGGAAAACTAAAATCTCTGACTTTTACCACCCTATTTTTCTTGAAATTATCTGTAATCTCCTTATATATTTGCTCCTCAATTTCCCGCCGATTATCTAGGGGATGAATTTTGTTGTTCATCCAGCAAACACTCTGTAAGAAACCAATAAATCAATAATGTGTATGAAATTTCTTTAAAAATCCATGCATTCATAACTTTCTTTTATAAAATGCTTTTCCTACATACCCATGAAAGTTCCAATCAACCAGGCTGTAAAGTAACAAATACAGAAGCTATAAATATTTGACACTATCTTGTGCAAATCAATGTTGAACCATTGATAAAAGACATCAAGGAAAAAATAATTTATTATAACATCATAAAAGCTGTCAGTCAAGCAAAGTTTTCACTTCTCTGCACTCAGTTAATAATGTTAATCCCTTTACAGAAGCTGGTTTCTCACTCAATCATTCATGCTAGGCTGAAATTGCTAGGCACTCAATCACCCCTGTAGCAGCCTTCAATCTATTGCTGGGGAATGTGGCCCTGAATCCATACTGCTCCCACCTGCCTGGAGCTACAATTGGGTCTGACAGACTACTATCTATTTAGAAGGGCCTGCTGAGTCAGGAAATTTCCCAACTTGAGTTACGTACCTCAATAACAAAGATCCAATCAAATTTGTAGTTCTAACACTAGGAGGAGCAAAATAAAGTTAATGTGGATAGGAAATGCATACAACTGGCAAGACTTGTAATAACTGTTGTAATTTGCCTTTGCTGGATAGCAGCATGTGATCATGAGAAAGGAAATGTGTCATGCGATAGAATTTTAGTTTCACTTTTGCTCTGAGCAGAGCACACACATAGCTCTGGTGTCTTTATCTTTATACCTATGTATAACTGTTTTCATATGATGGTCTTAAGAAATGAGCCCATATGTGTTTACCAAATCCCATATGAGCGCTTGGTGGCTTGTGTCTTGTGCAGAAAGATGTTCTGGAAGATGTGCACGTCAGGTGGTTTGGGCCATGCTAAACCCTCTCTCAGTGTGCCCGAACAGGTGTCGGGAGTGTGGTGACTAGGGGACTTTCACAGTAACTTAATTGCAGTTTAATGGAAGCCTACTTGGACTAATAAAAAAAATTAAAAATAAAAAAAAGCAAATTCAAGGATGATTTTATTATAATAACACAACAATAGCTGCCTCTGGCTGACTATGATTACCTGTCATATATATTTCTTGCCATATCTTCCAATAAGGATTTATTTGTTTATTCTTCTCTTTTCCCAGTACAAAACTTCACACAGGATCATAAAATATATTCTCACCTGTGCTGAGTCATTTAGTCATTGACCATAGTTGACATGATTAAATAACTCCTGGTCACTACTGTATCTGAGTTTAATATCAAAGCGCATTGTCTGGCCCTAGATTAATCATAAATGTCTCCTCCGCCCACCCAAAATTATCATTTAGATCAGAAGCTTTAGCTGACATCTTAAAGAATATAAAATATAAAATGAAATATTTTCATTTTTTGGAGTGGGTTTTGCCATTCATGTCTCACAGATGTTACTTGCATTGGGTATTGTAATTCCACAAGAGAGAATTGAAGCCAAGATTCTGATAAAATGTTTCTATCTCACAAACAAAATTTGTCAGCAGGAAGTCTAGTCTTCCCAGTTGAAACTGTGAGAAGCAACTGATAGAATGAGTCCTGTGCCAGAAAAAAAGCCTTGGAAGCATTTCTACTGTATTATGTTAACTTCTTGGGTATGATTGGTTGTTTTAAGGATTATGTAGTTATTTTAATACAATTTTATTTACAATGCACCTGTATCAGGATTTGTGAGGAAACAACATTGACTCTGTAACTTGAAGAAGATGCTTTCTGTTGAACAATTAAAGAACGACGTATTACATGGACGTACTGAGGGTGAAATTTTCCTCCATTTTGAGGCAACCTCAGTATCAGCTACCTGCCTTAGTAGCATCCATCTTTGATGGCTAATGTGCCACCTTCTAGAAAACCACAGCAGAGGGTGCATTGCACATCTGTGCAAGAATCATACCTAAAATGGTCCTGATACCTGAAAATAATCTATCAGCAAAACATCCTGCCATTATGTCAGTTTGGCAACAAAATATAAATTTGGTTGGTTGATTCCGTGTGGTTGTTAATTGTAATCTGGCCCACGTTTTTGTGACTAGCATTTATTTGGAATATGTTCATATTTAGCCAATTAAATATTTGAGCCAATTAGCATAGTTAACCTTATAGATCGTGGCATATGAATATTTGAACAAATCACAATGGGGGAATCTTTCCCATATTTTATCACAGTATCTGTCTCTGACTGTAAACCATGCGTAGTTCTTCAGCTGTACGGCTGAGTTTTTATTCCAGATTTTCAAGCTTTCTTGAAAAAAAAGAGTTGGCGGGGTTCATAATGTCACTCTGGTAGGGTGTGGTCTGATAAAGCTAGCAAGGACGATCCACAGAGATCAAGGTGCCATCTTTAAAGGGTGCCCTGATCAGCACAAAAAGTAAACTGTTTGGTTGGCAGTGCCAACCTGTGGGGACAATACTTACCTTAACACTGCCAGCGGCAACCCCTTGACCATTTCCTGCCAACGAGATTTCAATATTCTGTGAGGGTGGATCATGTGGAGGGGAGGCCCTTTAAACATATTTTAATGCATTGAAATATATTTAAATAAAGTTCCCAACTATTCTGGGTGGTAACATCCTTACATCGCCAATGAGGGATGGAGAAAATCAGGAAACTTTATCTGGCCAGTAAAATTCTTGATTCTCACAAGATTTTGTACCTGTGTCACTGTTCTCGATGTGAGCAAACGCAGATGCAAAATCATCCCCATAGTTTTCCCATGTGGATTTGTGACATCCTTGACATACTAAGTTTGAGTGGTCCAATACTGTGGATGTGCACTAGGCATAAGGTTTTTAATTATGTGAAAAAGACTGAATATGCTGCATCCTAAATTTCAACCTATTCTGTTACTTTGAGAATAAACTGACTTATGCAGCTGCATATATTCCCTGAAGATAGCTTGTGATGACAACTTATTTTTGTTCAGTGATTTTATTTTAAGCAGTGCCAATTGTTTTTGAATTAAACTAAAGGTATTGTATTTGGTTATGACACACTCGTTTTCATTCAGAGACTGATACTCTGATAGAATATGGGATAGTTTCACCCATTGTGATTTGTTGAAATATTCACTATGTTACAATTCCTTCCCAAACGGCATTGTGGTCAACCCACAACACATGGACTGCAGTGATTCAGGAAGGCAGCTCACCACCACTTTCTCAAGAGCAACTAGGGATGGGCAATAAACGTTGGCCAGCCAACAACGCCCATGTCCATGAATGAAGAAAATAAAAATCTATGTGGTTAACTAAGCTAATTGGCTCAAATATTCAATTGACTAAACATGAATATATTCCAAATAAAATTCTAGTCACAAAAAACATGGGCAAGATTGCAATTAACAGCCACCACAAAATCAATCAACCAAGTTTCTACAAAACTCTGTGTGGAGTTTGCACATTCTCCTAGGCTGGAATGTTACTGTCCCATCCACCATGGGAATCAGAACAGATGAGGGGCAGACAATGGAAAGATCCATTAACTGGAGTGTTATGCATTCGGAACGAGCAAGGCCGTAAAATCCCACCCTTCAAGTCTGCATAGGTTTCCTCCGAGTGCTCTGGTTTCCTCCTACGCTCCAAAGATATGCAGGTTAGGTCGATTGACCATGCTAAATCGCCCCTTAACATCTGGGGATCAGTAAGGTAAATATGTGGGATTACAGGGATAGGGCTTACTTAGGATCATTGTTGGTGGAGACTCAATGAGCTGAATGACCTCCTTCTGCATTTTAGGAATTCTGTGATTCTAATTACAAAAACTGTTACATTTACTTTTGTAGAAATAAAATGTAGCTTTACAGTGAACAAAAGAGCGTAGTCTCACATTAAAACAGGTGCATATATATTCTTTGGTGTTTCAGCAATATGATTTGAATCTCCGTCAAATATTCTTTCCCTCATTGATCTAATTATAGGTATGAATCTACTTTTAGTACTCTGCAGAAGCAGTAGGAGGTATACATCTGAGCCCTAGTGTTCAGCTGAACATCTGCTGCAAGAGAGTCTTAGAACTTATCCTGTAGGATTATTTGTTTTTTTCTCTCTAGCAGTAGAGGTCTTCTATGAACCTGATCTGGAGGGGTTGCGATGAAATCTGTTTCAGTATGTGCTCCTCGGTACATATTGATCTACATATTGATGAGGTGACAGATAGTTGGTGGCTATATTCTGGAATGACGGTCTTTAAAGATACTCTTACTGACCAGGTTTTGAGCACTATTTTTCATAAATATCCTGATTTTTCAGTCTTCAAAGCCAGGAGCTGATGTGCAACCACCATCATTTTTATTGTTAGCATCATGCTATTTCATTCTGAATGAATTCAATGTCAATTATATAATAATTACAGCATGGTTGCGTTGGGAAGTTACACAATCCACTAGGAAAATGAATTCACGCCAGTTACTTGAGCTGTTGATTTAAATATTCCTTGAGTAACTTTGGTGTAATTTGAGTGAAGCTAATGCGCAGAATTAGGCAGTGTTAGAATACCAGAGCAGAAACCCCAATGTTATGAAGCCCAACTAGACCTGAACGTTTTTTCCTATCTTGGCATTAGTAAGAGAATCAGGTGTTTAGTTTAGTTTTTTTGTTTAGTTTATTTATTAGTGTCACAAGTAGACTTACATTAACACTACAATGAAGTTACAATGAAAATCCCTCAGTCACCACATTCTGATGCCTGCTTGGTTACACAGAAGGAGAATTTAGCATGGTCAATGCACCTAACCAGCACTTTTAGACTGCAGGAGGAAACTGGAGCATCCGGAGGAAACCCATGCAGACATGGGGAGAACATGTTTCATTCCAGGTGTGATTCTATTGACACACTAGGAAGCTTTTATCAAAACAAACTTTATTTAACAATACAGTTATGTGTAATGATTAATCATCTTAACTATTATCGACTGAAATACTTGGACATGACACAATCCAATTCTTCACTGCTAATCTATCTTTATTGGTTCCAACTTAAGCAATGTTCCTTTTATAGACACTTCAAAATCAGCTAACAACACAAAGACTTTCATATTTGCACTTGTTAACAGTCCTAGAGACTTTTGAACACCTTGAGTGAGAGTAAGAGAAAGAGAGACAGAGAGAGACCTATCTTCTGATAGCTTTCAAACCAAGCAGAAACCAGCAGCTTTTCCTTATAAGCTTAGTTCCTGCTTTTCACACAACTCTTTCTCTGTCAATCAACCTAATCAAAACCCTACTTTGAAACCTAAGGGGGAGGGGAGTGGAAACAAACAAAAGTGCATTAACTCTGTTTAACATAAACACCCCATTAGTTAAGATCAATTATTAACTTGAGTTCTCAGCATGTGAGTTGCCTTGTGTAAACAAATCAGCACCGTGTATATGGGACTGAATTCTAAACATACCCCTTAGAAGAAACATGATAAAAATACATTTCTTAAAGGCACAATATTATCACAGTCTGGTAGAACAGGAGTTCCCTGGATTCCCGCTTAGAAATTGCTTTTCATTTTGGAAGCTGGTTCATCAGAGAAGGCAGTAAAAAGTCTGACAACACCAGGTTTAGGTCCAACCGATTTATTTGATAGTAAACTCACTAGCTTTTGAGGTTACCCCCTTCATCAGGTGAATGGAGAGTTCTGGCCTCAGACAGAGCATATAAAGCATAGACGGTTTAGAGATTACTGATTAGAATGCGAATCTTTACAACTAACCTGCTGTTCAAGTCTTAAAGTGGCTAACAATGTGAGTGGAAGGAGCACTGATCACAGGTTAAAGAGATGTGTATTGTCTCCAGGCAGTCCAGTAAGTGAGGTTTTGCAAACCCAGGCAAGTCACGGGGGTTACAGATAGTGCGACATGAACCCAAGATCCCTGTTGAGACCGTCCTCATGGGTGCGGAACTTGGCTATCAGTCTCTGCTCAGCGACTCTGCGCTGTCATGTGTCGTGAAGACCGCCTTGGAGAATGCTTACCCGAAGGTCAGAGGCTGAATGCCCATGACCACTGAAGTGTTCGCCAACAGGAAGGGAACAGTCGTGCCTGGTGATTGTCGAGCGATGTTCATTCATCCGTTGTCGAAGCGTCTGCATGGTCTCCCCAATGTACCATGCTTCGGGACATCCTTTCTTGCAATGTACCAGGTAGACAATGTTGGCCGAGTTGCAAGAGTATTTACCGTGTACCTGGTGGATGGTATTCTCAAGTGTGATGATGGTATCCATGTCGATGATCTGGCATGTCTTGCAGAGGTTGCTGTGGCAGGGTTGTGTGGTATTGAGGCCACTGTTCTCCTGAAGGCTGGGTAGTTTGCTTCAGGAGCCTTCAGGAAAACAGGGTCAAGAATGTCACAGAGTAGCTACAGGCAATTCTTCAGGGAAGAGTGAACAGCCAGAGGTCATGGTCCATATTCACACCAATGACTTAGATAGGAAGTGGATAGGATCCTGAAATCAGAATTTAGAGAGCTAGGTAGAAAATTAGCAAAATAACAAATATAGTCATCTCTGGATTACTCCCGGAGTAATCCACATACAACTGTGGACAAAAGTAGAAGGATAAAGAAGATGAATGTGTGGCTGGAATGATAGTGCTGGAGGGAAGGTTTTAGATTTATGGGACACTAGTGCTTTCTCTGGGGGAGTTGGCACCTGTACAAGTCACTCAGGTTGCACCTGAATAGAGCTGGTGGTTCCTTTCTTGGTGTTTTGCTGGTGCTGTTGGGAGCATTTTAAACTAACACAGCAGGGGTATGAGAACCAAGAGGAAATATTAGAGAGGATTACCACAGTGACAATATAACAGGAAAAACAGAAAACACTAGTATAGAGAGTCGTAAATCAATAGGTGAAGTTAAAGTAACAGAGTAAATAGTGATGTCTAAATCAGAGTTACTGTGCTTGTATATAAATGCACAGAGTATAGTAAATAAAATTGGGGAGTTAAGGGTGTAGAGTGCATTGTGGAACTGTGATGTTGTAGCGATAACAGAGAACTGGCTCAAGGAAGGGCTGAACTGTGTGTTAATATTCCTGGAAATGAAGTATTCAGAAAAGATTAGAAAGGAAGGAACAGAGGAGGGGAAATGGTACTTGTTAAGGAGAGCATTGCAGTGCTTGAGAAAGAGAATGCTCTCGAGAGGGCATGTAGAGAGTTGTTTTTCAAATTGGAGGCAGGTGACCAGTGGTGTGCCTCATGGATCAGTGCTGGATCTACTGTTATTTGTTATTTATATTAACAATTTGGATGAGAATGTAGGGGGCATGGTTAGTAAGCTTGTAGATGGCAATAAGATTGGCAGCATAGTGGACAGTGAAGAAAGTTATCTCCAATTGCAACGAGATCTTGATCAATTGGGCCAGTGGGCTGACGAATGGCAGATGGAGTTTAATTTAGACAAATAAGAGGTGATACATTTTGACAGATTGAATCAGGGCAGGACTTACTCAATTAATGGTAGGGCATTGGGGAGAGTTACAGAACAAAGAGATCTAGGGGTACGTGTTCATAGCTCCTTGAAAGTGGAGTCACAGGTGGACAGAGTGATGAGGAAGGCATTCAGCATGCTTGGTTTCATCGGTCAGAACATTGAATACAGGAGTTGAATGTCTTGTTGAAGTTGTACAAGACATTAGTAAGGCCACACGTGGAATACTGCGTGCAATTCTGGTCACCCTTTTATAGAAAGGATATTATTAAACTAGAAATAGCCCGGAAAAGATTAATTAGGATGCTACTGGGACTTGATGGATTGAGTTATAAGGAGAGGCTGGATAGACTGGGACTTTTTGGGAGGCTGAGGGGTGATCTTATCGAGGTCTATAAAATAAACAGTAAGATAGTCAAATCTTTTCCCAAAGGTAGGGGAGCCTAAAACTAGAGGGCATAGGTTTAAGGTAAGAGGAGAGAGGTACAAAAGGGTCCAGAGGGGCAATTTTTTCACACAGAGGGTGATGATTGTCTGGAACAAGCTGCCAGAGGTAGTAGTAGATGTGGGTACAATTTTGTCTTTTAAAAAGCATTTAGATAGTCACATGGGTAAGATGGGTATAGAGGGATACGGGTCAAATGCAGGCAATTGGGATTAGCTTAGGGGTTTAAAAAGAAGGGTTGAATGACAAATTGGGCTGAAGGGCCTGTTTCCATGCTGTAAACCTCAATGACTTTATGACTCTATGACTGTGGAGGATTCAAGGACAGAATCAATTTGGCTAGAGCTAAGGAACAAAAAGTATGCAATTATATTATTCTTTGTAGTCTCTCAACAGCTAACTAATTGGAAGGACGTAGAGAAACAGATCTTCAGGGAAATCACAGAGAGATGCAAACATTACAGAGCAGTGATAATGGGAGACTTGAAATACCCAACTGGGACAATGGGTAGTATAAAGAGTGGAGAGGGGCAAAAATTCTAGATTGTGTTCAGAAAAAAATTCTACTACAAATATGTATTCAGTCCAACAAGAAAGGATGCATTCTTGGACCTGGTTCTTGGCAATAAGGTGGACCAAGGAGATCAAGTGTCATTGGGGGGACATTTAGGAGACAGTGATCATTGCATTGTAAAGTTCAGGATAGCGATAGAAAAGGATAATAGGCAGTCCAGAATAAAAATACTTAACTGGGGAAGAACTGGTAGCAATGAGGCAAGAACAGAGCGAGGCACGTTTGACTGGAACAAAAGGTTGATGGGAAAAACTGTAGCTGAACAATGAGCTTCCTTCAAAAAAGAAATGTCTGGGAATCAGTCAAAGTATATTCCCTTAAAAGGGAAAGGTAGAGCAAAAGAGCTAACAAATCCAGAGCTTCCTGGATGAAAAAGGAGATAGAAATTAAGATATGGAAGAAAAAGTGTGCTTATGACAGGTGTTAGGTAGAAAATACAGTTGAAAACCAAAGGAATACAGAAGGTTAGGACAGGAGGTGAAAAAAGCTCATTAAAAAGTGAAGAGGTATTGTGAGAAAAGACTGACAGCCAAAACACAGGGGAATACCAAAGTCTTCTGTTAATAAATAAATAGAAAAAATGTTTAAAAGGAGGAGTGAGGTTGATTAGGGTCCAATAGAATATTTACACATAGAAACTGGGGGTACGGCAGATTAAATGAATACTTCACATCAACAAGGTAGATGCTACCCGGGCCATGGGGATAGACAAGGAAACTCTGACCCCAGAAGTATTCAAAATTGATAAGGAGGAAGTATTGAATAGACTGTTGTAACTTAAAAATTTATAAGGCACGGTCTGGATGAGATGCATCAAGGATATTGAAGGAAGTGACAATGGAAGTTGCAGAGAAACTGGCCATAATATTCCAGTCTCCTCTAGATGCCATGATCATGATGAATGGCCAGACAGGCTCAAAGGGCCAAATGACCTCCTCCTACGTTTATGTTTCTATGACACAGAGGAGGTGTCAGAGGACTAAGAATTATAAATATTACACCCTTGTTCAAAAAGGTTGTAAGCATAGCCCTGGCAATTATAGGCCCATTAGTTTAACATCAGTGGTGGGCAAGCTTTTAGAAACAATTATTTGGCATTTGATTTTGAAAGGGGAAAATTTGTTTAATTGACTTGCCGAAGTTTTTTGAGGAAGGAGCCGAAAGGGTTGATGTAATGTACACAAACTTTCAAAAGGCACTCAATACAATGCTGCACCACAGACTTGTGAGAAAAGCCATGGATTAAAAAGGAACAATAGCAACATGGATACTAGATTGGCTAACTAATAGGAAACAGAGTAACAGTTCATAGCTATTTTTCAGGCTGGAGGAAGGTTTGTAGTGGCGTTCTCCAGGGGTCAGTATTGGGACCATTGCTTTTCCTAATATATATTCATGATCTAGGTTTTGGTGTACAGGGGGCAATGTTAAAGTTTGCAGATGATACAAAATGTGGAAGTACTGTAAACTTTAAAGAGTAAGAAGCCTCACAACATAAGGTTAAAGTCCAACAGGTTTATTTGGTAGCACAAGCCACAAGCTTTCAGAGCGCAGCCCTTTCATCAGCTGAGTGGGAGTTCTGTTTACAAACAGGGCATATAAAGACATAAACTCAATTCACGAAATAATGGTTGGAATGCGAGTCTTTACACATAATCCAGTCTTAAAGGTACAGACAATATGAGTGAGAGAGGGTTAAGCACAGGTTAAAGAGATGTATTGTCTCCAGCCAGGACAGTTAGTGAGATATTGCAAGCGCAGCCAAGTGGTGGGAATTACAGATAGTGTGACATGAACCCAAACTGCCGGTTGGGGCTGTCTTCATGTATGTGGAACTTGGCTATCAGTTCTGTTCAGCGATTCTGTGTTGTGGTGTGTCGTGAAGACCACCTAGGAGATCACTTACCCAAAGATCAGAGTCTGAATGCCCGTGACTGCCGAAGTGTTCCCCAACAGGAAGAGAACACTCCTGCCTGGTGATTGTTGAGTGGTGTTCATTCATCCGTTATCATAGCGTCTGCATGGTCTCCTCAGTGTAAGGCCACTGCCCTCGACTCGACATATATGTCCAAGCTATCAGGATGTATGTCAATGCCAGGTTCATCAGCCACACTCACAAGACAGTCCTGAGCATCACCTAAGCACAATGCAATGCCATCTGCACTCTCAAGACCAACTGCAATATTGTCATCAAACCAGCAGACAAAAGAGGGGCCATTCTCATACTGAACAGAACAGATTGCTGCAAAGAAGTGTACCGACAACTGAACAACGAGGAACACTACACACCGTTACCCTCAGACCTGACCAAAGAACACACCCGTCAGCTCAACAGACTGAGCAAGACCTTTGATCCGGACCTTCAGAACACCATCCGGCTCTCATCCCATGTATTCCCTGCGTTGGAGATCTCCACTGCCTCCCTGAAGATACACAAGGCCAATATATCCAACCTTCCCATCGTATCGGACAATGGGACCCTGTGCGAGAACATTTCCGGCTACATCGGAGGCATCCTGAAACCCATTGTACAAAGAACCCCTAGCTTTTGTCATGACATTACGGAATTCCTACAGAAACTCAGCACACATGGAGCAGTTGAACCGGGAACACTCCTTGTCACAATGGATGTCTCGGCGTTCTACACCAGCATCCTCCATGATGATGGCATTGCTGTAACTGCCCCAGTACTCAATGCCGACAACTGCCAATCTCCAGATGCAATTTTACAACTCATCCACTTCATCCTGGACTCCAATGTCTTCACATTCAACAACCAATTCTTCATTCAGACACAGGGAACAGCCACTGGGACAAAATTTGCACTTCAATATGCCAACACCTTCATGCACAGCTTTGAACAAGACCTCTTCACTGCACAGGACCTTCAACCAATGCTATACATTAGATACATCAATGACATTTTCTTCCTTTGGACTCGTGGTGAACAATCACTGAAACAACAATATGATGATATCAGCAAGTTCCATCCCACTGTCAGACTCACCATGGACTACTTGCCAGAATTGCTTGCATTCTTGGATACACGCATCTCCATCAAGGGCGGTCACCTCAGTACTTCTCTGTATCGCAAGCCCATGGATAACCTCATGATGCTGCACTTCTCCAGCTTCCACCCTCAACATGTTAAAGAATCTGCTCAGATGAGGAGGTTCATAACAGACAGCTCCAGACGCTGAAAGGTGTCCTCACAAGAACAGGATATGGCGCTCAACTCATTGATTGACAGTTTCGACACGCCACACCGAGAAACCTCACTGACCTCCTCAGAAGACAAACACGGGACATGGCAGACAGAGTACCCTTCGTCGTCCAACACTTCCCAGTAGTGGAGAAGCTACAACATCTTCTCTGGAGCCTCCAACATGTTATCGATGAAGATGAACATCTCGCCAAGGTCATCCCCACACCCCCACTTCTTGCCTTCAAACAACTGCACAACCTCAAACAGATCACTGTTCACAGCAAACTACCCAGCTTTCAGGAGAACAGTGACCACAACACCACACAACCCTGCTACAGCAACTTCTGCAAGACATGCCAGATCATTGACAGGGATGCCATCACCTCACATGAGAACACCATCCACCAGGTACATGGTACACACTCTTGCAACTTGGCCAACATTGTCAACCTGATGCACTGCAGGAAAGGATGTCCCGAGGCATGGTACATTGGGGAGACCATGCAGATGCTATGACAACAGATGAATGTACACCCCTCAACAATCACCAGGCAGGAGTGTTCTCTTCCTGTTAGAGAACACTTTGGTGGTCAACCTCTGATCTTTGGGTAAGCGTTCTCCAATGCGGCCTTCACAACACACAACAACACAGAATCGCTGAGCAGAAACTGATAGCCAAGTTCCGCATACATGAGGACAGCCTCAATTGGGTTCTTGGGTTCGTGCCACACTATCTGTAACCCCCACGACTTGGTTGGGCTTGCAAAATCTCACTAACTGTCCTGGCTGGAGACAATACACATCTCTTTAAACTGTGCTTAACACTCTCTCCACTCACATTGTCTGTACCAATGTTCAATTTGCACAAGTGTGAGGTGATGCATTTTGGTGGGAAAAACATGGAGAGACAATATGAAATAAGAGGTAAAATTCTCAAAGGGGTGCAGGACAGGGACCTCAGTGTGTATGAGCAAATGTCATTAAAGGTGGCAGGACAGCTAGAGAGGGCAGCTAATAAAACATATAGTATTCTGAGCTTCATTAAATAGGGGCATAGACTACAAGATAAAGGAGATTATGCTGAGCTTATACAAGATGTTAGTTAGGCCTCAACTGAAATATAATTTACAGTTCTGGATGCTATCCTATGGGAAGGATGTCAACGCATTGGAGAGAGTACATTAGAGGTTTACAAGAATGGTTCCAAGCATGAGAAACTTCAGTTATGAGGATAGATTGGAACTATTGGAACTGTTCCCTTGGAGAGAAGAAGGGTAAGCGGAAATTTTATAGAGATGTTCAAAATCATGAATGGGTTGGACAGAATAGACAGGAAGAAACTTCCCACTCATAAAAGGATCAAGGGTGAGATGGCACTGATTTAAAGTGATTTGCAAAATAAGCAAAAATGTGATGTGAAAAAAACTTTCTCTTGCAGCAAGTAGCTCAGGTCTGGAATACGCTGTCTGGAAATTTGGTGGAGGCAGACTTAATCGAGACATTCAAGAGAACATTAGATGATTATTCAGATACAAACAATGTGCAAGATTATGGGAAAAAGGCAGGGGAATGGCACTAATCATAATGCTTGGTGGGAGTGCCGAAACAGACATGATCGGCCAAATACCCTCCTTCTGCACAGGAACAATTCAATGATTCTGTGAATTGTGTAAGTTACTGACAAACAAAAAAAAACACAAAACCTCTGCAAAGCTGTAGAATAATTTAAAGAAACTCTACTGATTACCAGCAGCAGTTGAACACTTTGAGGTAAGCAGCCAGAACATGGTTTTTCAGGTAATATATATGCAGCAACCCACTTGACAGCATCTTTCATCCACAGCGTCAGTGAATATTGATATAATCGTGCCATATTCAGTAGCAACAATGCCCACTGGTACCAGGCCAAACCTGCAGCTACAACCACAGACACCTTGTGCAATGAAGAACTCCAACCCCTCATCTGAGAGGTGCAAAACAAGATCATCACAGTCATAGGTGTGTCTTTTACAGAGCTGCACACCAACATCTCTGACCCTGCACTGACACTGACAATAATTTGCAACTCTTTCACATTCAGTACTGATCAACAGTGGAGAAAGTGAAAAGTTTTCACAGGAAAAAGCAAGAATAGTATGTTGTCACACTCTCCTCCCTGCCTCCCACTAGGTTCTTCACTCTCATTAGAAAATACACAAACTCCCAGCCCAACAGTCTGCGGTACAACTCCCTAATGCACACCAGTGACTTTACCCAAGCCTTTCTTCACACCATCATCCTGACACCCCCGTACACTTCACCTCTTTTGTTGCAATTGTAACACACTGCTTGATGTTAAATCGCTTTGTGTTGCAATGTAGCAAGGATATTTTGGCCTTGGAGGGAGTGCAGAGGAGGTTTACTAGGCTGATACCGGAGTTGAGGGGGTTGAGCTATGAGGAGAGGCTGAATAAACTAGGCTTGTACTCGTTAGAGTTTAGAAGAATGAGGGGAGATCTCATTGAGACGTATAAGATGATGAATGGGATGGATAGGATAGAGGTGGAGAGACTCTTCCCGCTCAAAAAAGACAGTAGGACTAGGGGGCACAGCCTCAAGATAAAGGGGGGGCGGTTTAGAACAGAGTTGAGGAGGAACTTCTTCACTCAAAGGGTGGTGAATCTCTGGAATTCTCTGCCCGTTGAAGTGGTGGAGGCTGCCTCGCTAAATATTTTTAAGACGCGGGTTGATGGGTTTTTGATAAGAGAGGGGATTAAGGGTTATGGGGAGAGGGCGGGAAAGTGGAACTGAGCCACGACAGATCAGCCATGATCTTATTGAATGGCGGGGCAGGCTCGAAGGGCCAGATGGCCTACTCCTGCTCCTATTTCTTATGTTCTTAAATGTTTTCTTTGAAAAATACTGAGCAACTGACTTATGATATGTTATTTATGAAAAGTACAGAAAGCCAGAATTTTAAAAAAATCTTTCATGGGATGTTGATGTCTCTGGCTAGACCAGCATTTATTTCCTAACTGTACTTGACCTTGAGAAGAAGTCCTAGTGAGTTTTTGCAGTGCATCTTGCAGATGATATTCACTGCTGTCACTGTGCATCAGTGGTGGAGGGAGTGGATGCTGAAGGTGGTGAATGGGATGCCAATCATGAAGGCTGCTTTGTTCTGCATGGTGTGAATCTTTCTGAGTGTTGTTCGGGATGCATTCATCCAGGTAAGTGGAGATTTTCACTGCAGTCCTGACTTGTGTCTTCTAGGTAGCGGACAGGTTTTCGGAATCAGAGAATTACTCACAACAGAATTCCCAGGTGAGATTTTCTCTTGTCAGAGAATATATAGTCATATTTGTGCCACACAAGTGCCAGGCAATGACCATTTCCAATTAAAGAGGATCTACACCTACACCTCAGGGACTGCAGCAGTTCAAAAAGGAAACTCACCACCACATTTTGAAGGGCAACTAGGATGGACAATAAATGCTGGTCTAACCAGCAACACCCACATGAAATGAATTTTAAAAATAGTTATTTCCTGGCAGTTGTGAGGCGTGAATGTTACTTGCCACTTATCAGGCTAAGCCTGAATGTTTTCCAGCTCTTGCTGCATTTCTGTGTAGACTGCTTCAGTGTCTGAGGAGTTGTGAATGATGCTGTACGTTGAGCAATCATTCACAAACATCCCCACTTCTGACCTTATGATGGAGGGAAGGTCACTGATGAATTGTTTGCAGTTGTTTGTGACTAGCACACTGCCCTGACAAACTCCTGCAGTGATGTCCCAAGAGTGAAATAATTAACGTACAACAACCTCGACCATCCAGCCAGTGGAGAATTTTCTCCTAATTCCCACTTATTCTAATTTTGCTAGGGTCCCTTGATGCCACATCCGGTCAGATGCTGTCTTGCTGTCAATGACAGTCTCTCCCACCTCGCTATTCAAATAAACAAATGAATAGCAACATAGGCATGAATGGCCAAAAGGCCTCTTTCTATGCTGTAAATGTCTATGATTTTAAAAATGGATTTGGACTTGTTCACTGAGAAGAATATTCCTGTCAAGCTCCTATTGGCCTGAAAAGATAGCATTGCTACCATCTGTTCGGAGGAGTAAAGGAAGAAAAGGCTGAAGTTCTGCCTCTGCAATTAATTGGTTAATGACAACATTCTCATGGATTTACCTTCTGACGCACTTTGCAGGATGAGTAAGGAAAAGGCTTGGTTTGTACCACAGATGAGCCGTATGTTCGTGGAATGGAAGCATTTGTCCATTCGCAATGGCAATAACTATTCACTTGGTGCCTTCAATGTTACATGTGTATCTTCATGGAACCCTACACTCTGAGGAATCCAGCTATCCTGTAGAAGTCCTTTAATTCTGTATTTCTACTGCCTAAGATATGATGACCAATTTGAGGAACTTGGTTGCGATATGAAAGAGGGCATTTGTCATTTTTACAATACATGCCCTGACAGCTTCCTGACTAATGCTGCACAGATGCCCTGTGGCAGCCTGCAAGAATAAAAAAATCCATAAATGTTGAGGAATGCTGTTATAATTGCCGAGGCCAGAGCAATTATGATGAAGAGGCATCTTTGGAGAGGTGTAATGGTCAGATGCATTGCCTGTTATAGTAGGGCTGATGGGCCCTTTACTCATAATGGGAAAGTCAGTGTCTGAGGGCTTGTGTCCCTAGCCATGCTCTGTGATATTCCTGGGCTAAAAACCCTTGAGTAATTGTGCCTATCCAAAGACACAATTGTGTAAAAGAGGTGACACTGATTCAACTGCCTGTTATACATTTCCCTGATTTTTTTTTCCATTTAGAAAGGATAATTGAGAATTGGTGCCCATTTTGATAAGTCATCAAATTTGCACAAAATGTGATGTATAATTTTGATTTAATCTGATTTGCTTTGATTTATTATTGTCACATATCAGCATACAGCGAAAATTATTGTTTCTCGCCCGCTGTACAAAGTATACCATTCATAAAGAAGGAAACAAGAGAGTGCAGAATGCAGTGTTACAGTCATAGATAGGGAGTAGAGAAAGATCAACTGTTCTAAAGAAAAGTTCATTCAAAAGTCTGATGGCAGCAGGGAAGAAGCTGTTCTTGATTGGTTGGTGCGTGACCTCAGACTTTTCCACAGAAAAAGGTGGAAGAGAGAATGTCCTGGGTCCTTAATTATGCTGGCTGCTTTGCCGAAGCAGCAGTGAGTGTAGACAGAGTCAATGGATGGGAAGCTGGCTTGCATGACGAATTGGGCTACGTTCACGAACTTTTGGAGTTTCTTGTGGTCTTGGGCAGAGCAGGAGGAATACCAAGTTGTGATACAACCTGAAAGAATGCATTCTATGGTGCATCTGTAGAAGTTGATGAGAGCCATGGATGACGTGCCAAATTTCATTAGTTTCCTGAGAAAGTAGAGCATAGCGACTTTCTTAACTATGGTGTTGGTACAGGGGGTCCTTTCTTAACTATAGTGTTGCACAGGGGTCCAGGACAGGTTGCTGGTGATTTGGACACCCTTCATTCTTTTTCAAAATGACATTCTTTGTTGCATTAAACATGACCATCAAACATATTGAAAAAATAGTGTAATATGTGTGAGCTTACTCAAAGCGACAAAGGATACAGTAGAATTTTGTGAGAAAGACAGTGAGAAACAATGAAGTGTGCTGCAAATCATAATCACAGGTTTTAATGTAGTATCTATATATCTCCTTTGGACTCATTCACAACAGTTTGGATGATGTGTTTGTTCACACAATATTAAGTTTTGTGTTGAATTTTTGTATTACATTATTTAGAGGTTGAGGAAAAAAGGAAGATAGCCCAAGATATTCAGGTGGCAGATGGATAAGCAGTATGTAATAATAACAGACAGTAAGGAAGTGGTGATCTGGGAATTTTTGAGAGGTAAGGGTATCATAATGGAAAAACGTTTAGAATTTATAAGCAGTGGAAATAGTAAAAGCAATATTTGAAGAGAGCTTTTTGGTGTAAGATTGGAGGTAGTAACTGGGATTGTGATGGAGGAGATATCAGGGTGTTGGTGTGGAGTAACTGAGAAGCTAATCCATTCTTCCTGTTCCCCATTGGTTTCCAGTTACTCCCTGATAGTACAAATTAGAAATTCCAATCCTCATGTTTAAATTCCTTCATGAGATCACCTTCCACACCTCTGTAAACTCCTCCAGTATACCTACAGGAACCTCCTTCAGCCTGTGAAGTTATTAATAAGAAACACTCAATATGCTGTTGTAATATAGCTGTTTTATTTTCTGACTCGTCCTATATGTACATACTCTAATAGAAAATTACAGTGGCCTTAATATACACAAAGCACCACATCCCTCCATAGAGGGATATGGGCCAAATGCAGGCAATTGGGACTAGCTTAATGATAAAAACTGGGTGGCATGGATGAGTTGGGCTGAAGGCCCTATTTCCATGCTATAAACCTCCAAGACTCTATGACTCTAAGTATACCATATGCCTTCTTAACCACTTTATCAGCCTGTCCTTCTACCTTAAGGGACTGGTGTACATGCACACCAAGATCCCTCTGATCCTCAGTGTTTCCCAGGGCCCTGCCCTATCTCTTGTCTTGTTTGTCCTGCCCAGGTGCATCACCCTTCACTTATCCGGATTGAATTCCATTTCCCACTGATCAGCTCATCTGACCAGCCTGTCATATCCTCTTGTAATCTATGGCTATCCTCCTCACTAGCTATTACCCTACCAATTTTCATATCATCCACAAACTCACTGATCAACCCTCCTACATTCAAGTTTAAATCATTTGTATAAACCAGAAACAGCAGGAGACGCAGTACTGATCCCTGCGGGATCCCACTGCAGTTTTCTAGTCTGAAAAACACCTTTCAATTATCACCCTCTGCTTCCTATCAATCAGCTAATTTTGGATCCAATTTGCCAAATTTCTTGGATTACATGGGCTCTTATCTTTGCTATCAGTCTTTCTTGTGGGAGCTTGTCAAAAGCCTTGTCAAGCCCAAGAAGACTAAGTCATCTACATGCCTGGTCACCGCTTTGAAAAATTCAAGCTGGTCAGACATGATCTCCCCTTTACAAAACCTTCCCGATTATTCTTGATTAATCCCTGTCTCTCCAAATGCAGATTAATTCTGATTCTCAGAATTGCTTCCAATGGTTTCCCCACAATGAGGTTAGACTGACTGGCCTGTAGTTTCTTGATTTTTTTTCTTTCCTCCCTTTTTGATTGATGGTACCATGTTGGCAGACCTCCATCCTCCAGCACCTCTCCAATGGCCAGAGAAGAATTGAAAATTATTGCCGATGCCCATGCTATTTCCTCCCTTATCTAACTCACCCTGGAGATGTATCTACTTTTAAGCTTACCCGACCACTCAGAACCCCCTCTCTGTCTATGTTAATCTCTTGAATTGTATCACAGTCTTTTACCCTGATCTCTATACCACTGATCTGTCTCACTCGTGAACATCAACCCAAAGTATTCATTTAGAACCCTACCTATGTCCTCCTGTTTAACATACAAATTACCACAGTGGTCCTTAATGGGCCTGACTCTTTTACTAGTTATCCTCTTTTATTTGTAAAACAACTTAATTTTTTCCTTGATTCTATTTGCCAGTATCCTTTCATGTCTCCTTTTCGCTTTCCTAATTTCCTTTTTAAGTTCCCTCATGCATATTGTGTACCCTCGGGCTTCTACTGTTTTGAGCCCTCAATATCTGCCATAACCCTTTCTTCTTCTCTCTTTATTCATACGTTTGATTTATTTTCTACTCTGGTATCCAAGGCCCAAGGTATTTGACATAATAAAGCTCAGATCAAAACCAAACTGCCAACATTTGTGAAAATACAGCTCAGTACCATTCTTTATTTTTTGTTCATCTTGGAATGTCAGTAATGCTGACAAGGCTGGCATTTATTGCTCATCCCTCTTTGTCCTTAGAAGGTGATGGTGGGCCACCTTCTTGTGGAGAAATCTGTTATTTTCTAGGAAAGCCCACATCTGAAAAGATCTAAGACAAACAATTACACTTGGTGTTTGTTTTTGATTAATTCAAATGTCCTTAACCGAAAACAGATAAGAGAAAATGAGGTATAAGTTTTTAATCCCAAAATCTGTTTATAATTAATTAACTTTCTACTATTTATACCTTCCCCCATGTTTCTGTGATTGTTTTGTGGATTTGACGCTCACATCTAATCTACACAACACACAGATTTGTAAGTACAAATGACGAAGAGCTTCTCTAGGATCACAACACACTGGATACATTCTTATGATTTACATGCCTTTCTTTCAGAGTGAATCCCTGAACATATTAAATGTACAAGGAATGCATTATCGATTGAGTATCTTATTGAAAAGATGACAGCTTGTGATCGGGGTCACACATCATTCTGTCGTTTGTAGAAGTAACAAGCCCAAAGCTGTTACAGTATGTTAATGATTACGTGTGACAACATCCTGAAGGCAAGTGTATAACAGCTCCCCAATAATGTAGCATTCATTCCTCTAATTAGTTCCGGATGCTGTTTGGATGCATTGAATAACATGTAAGCTTTCAGAGATCAAAGTAGCATCTATAAATATTCACATTGTCACATCACCTACTTTATTATCAAGTATCAGGCAATTGTTCGTAAAAAATACTGCATAGCCTGAGCAGCATCCACAACAAAAATGCAATTGTAGCCTTTCTTTTCTGAGCAAATTGTCAATATTGTATGTAGCACGCATGATAGTTAATTATATGGGTTACTGCTATCAGATGCCTTTTGCAATTTAAAGAATATCAGATAAATCCTCCTTTCACCTCTGATAGTTTTTTGTTATGTAGTCATGCAACAGGGCACTAAATCAGTGCAAATTTGTTTAGCATTTTGCCATGAAGATATACAATTCTTTTGTGATTGACTTTTTTTTAACCAAGACAAAAATGTCTACAGTACATATGAGTGTTGCTATTCTCCATGTTACACAAAAGAAAGGCAGCTTTATAAAATTCATTCATGGGATGTGGACAGCATTTATTGTCTATCCCTAATTGTCCTTGAGTAGGCGATGGTGAGCTGGATGAGTCCTGCACACAGGGCTTGTGGCCATAGCTATGGCTCCCTGTTAATCATGGTTTAAATTGTAGGTTTGGGTGCAGGATTTGGGAGGCACTTCTTTCTTTTAACCAATATTTGATCTCAACATGATGCCTGTGAGCTGATCAATGAAATTCTATTATTATCAGCAGAATGACCCCAATATGCCCTTAATACTGCTTATTGGCTACCAGTTGTATATGGACTTGTTACCTTACCACCCCCAAACTGGAACATTCAAAAATAGACCAAGGGAGGAATTATGAGTCCATCCAACTCTGGTCATTTGAAACTCCAGTCCCTTAACAAACACCCAAGATGATACTGAAGTATCCCAGTACTTTCTGATTACATTTAAATGCAATGTTATTCCATTAGCTAGCCAACCCCAAAACTAATATATGCACATCAGCACTGGTTTTTCAAAGATTCTGCAGTTTTTCCCACTCATTTTGACTTAAAGCTTGAAAGAATTCACCTCCTGAACCTTTTTGTCAGATTAAATTAAATATGTGCAGGAATAATTATGTGTCCTGTTCAATATAAAATTGTCTAAAATGAAGTAGGGGATACAACATTTTCAAAATCTAAGGGAACTGCAGCAAATTTCTAGATTATGGAGCATTCAGTGTATATAAAAAAGCAAGAATATGCATTAATGAAGCGCTGAGGCTACAATGACAGTGAATAGGAATGTACAGGACCAGGAAAGATAATTTCTGACCATTTAGTTGGTCACAATGAAGTTCAATTCTTCTGTTAGTTCGGTTTCGGGCAATTCTTCCCATTTCTATTAAGTTTAATTTTTTGTCTGTAAATTCAGTGGTTGTTGAGTTTCTGCAGATATAAAAGTGCAGTTTTCATTGGAGATTTTGATTTTAATGGAAGGAAATTTCCGTCATGAAGCAGCTGCAGAGAAAATAAGCAAAATTTGATTTTTGTCAGTTTGGTGCCACAGGGAGGTCAGGGGAATGTGCACCAAACCAATAAGTTAATCAATTAGAATAATTGGATATCAGTGCATATAAAACTCATGATATGTATGGATTACAAAATGTGGCCGTCATTGATTCTTAACGCTCCTAGGGGCAACACATATGCACCAAATGCTACAATACTGCGTATCCAATGCAGAGAATTGCAAGGGCTATTGACTATGGCCAGAATTTTACTGCCCTGTCCATCATGGGAATTAGAGCAGGTGAGAGTGGACCACTGAAAGATCCGTTGACCTCGGTGGGAGTTTATGGTTTTGGGGCGTGCGAGACCATAAAATCCCACCCTATATTTGCTACATGTGAAAGTGTTAGTGAAGGGGGTGCAAAAGGTGCTTGTAGGGTTTATAATCTCTTTAATGTGACAAGAATCAGTATCTGGCAGTTTATGAGTGGAAATAGAGAAATAGATTGTTATGTGTTCATGTTATTTCTTTGTTTCTTCACTAGAAGCTTTGCAGTGGAACAGGGGCACTTTAAGAGACTGATCACATGATGTTAATATGAAATCATCAGCCATATGCATAGGCAGTCTATTCTGGCAGCCTGTAGTGTGAACATCTTTTCAATAAAGCTCTTTGTTAGTTCAAAGCTTTGAGGCCTACAGCCGATCTTTTAAACCTACCACTTAGAAAACTGGCAAAAAGTGGTTGGACCACACTTGCAGCCACTCCAAAAGAAAAAAAAGTGGAAGAAGTCCAACAGCATTGTCGACACCCAATGGAAGAATAAATAATTGAAATCATGGCTACACAAAAGCTGGTGATAGAGGAGTGCCGAACAACAGTTACAGTCACTGAAGGAACAGAAAAATAATTGAAGAATCTGGAGAAAATAAGTTCAGAAAGTAGCTCACCACGTGCTCTGCCCGAAAAGATCTGTAACAGTAACAGGAGCACTGTGAATAACAAGTGCGCTGCAACAACAGAATTACAGCTGGGGTGTTGTAAAACACAAAAGGAAAAAAAGGCTCAGCTTAGGTTTGTCTTGCTTTGGGGAGAAAAGCAGCAAGGTCGTGCTGAAAATCTATGTCACATTTTTTTTGCGCAGGCCCTTTCCTTACTAAAAATGGTGGAAGGTTTTGCCTCCGTGGGACCGTTTGATGAGAATACAGAGCAATGGACCTCAGGTACAGAGAGATTTGACTATTTTGTCCAAGTGAAGAAGATTGCAACATATCTAGCAGTCTCAACTTTCATAATGGAGTCCAGTGGGTGGGCGGGGCGGGGGGGGGGGGGGGGGGGGGCGGAAGCACAACAACCTACCATGAAATAGTGGAAATAATGCAGGGCCACTATTCACCAAAACCTTTAGTCATCGCTGAAAGATTTAGATTATATAAGTGAAATCTACATTTAGTCAGTCACTACCCAACATGACAATGTAAGTCATATGGAACACTTATTCCAAAATGTAAAGGAAGCAGAACCTCTATTTATGGACCCTATGCCAGGGATTATGCCTCTTCAAAGCTGCTCCTTTCAGCTGCTTCCCTCTGTGCTGTGCAGCTGCACATCTCTAAACATTCGGGTCACTACTGACGGTCACATTGTTCCTTGTCCAAGCTGCAGTCCAAGACAATTGAGGCAGCCATCTTAATGTGATTCAGAAACATAGCAAATGGCATTACTGTGATGAAAGCTGTTTCCCCTTGTAGGTAACAAAGCAACAACTCATTGTTACTTTTCTGTGAGAAATTTAACACTGCGCTCCCCACTGATTTATGTTTTTACCTTGCTTTCACTGAGGAGTTTCAAGAAACTCAGAAAACCATGGATTCTGTATTGATTTTAAAAGTATTTTCGACTTTTTCTCCAGTTCAGAATTTACCAGTTCATAGGTAAACCTTTTCAAAGCTTTTGCACTTTTCTAACTTGAAAGTGCCTCCAATGTGGCTAGAGTTAAAGAATAAGAAGGGAAATTTACAGAGTACAATTTTATAGAATTGAGGTAGAGTGAGAATGTCTGCTGACAATTCAGAGACATGTTACGTACCAACCAACTCAAGAACAGCTTCTTCCCTGCTGCCATCAGACTTTTGAATGGACCTACCTTGCATTAAGTTGATCCTTCTCTACATCCTATTCATAACTGTAACATGGCATTCTGCACTCTTTTGTTTTCTTCTCTATGAATGGTATGCTTTGCCTGTATGGCGTACAAGAAAAATACTTTTCACTGTATACTAATACATGTGACAATAATAAATCAAATCAAATCAAAAAACAAGAGTACAATACCAGTGGACAGTTTTAATCATGGCAGGTAAATTAGATAACAAGTAATGCATGTGGCTGAAATGTCCAACATTGTTTCCTGTGTAAACTTGTTTCTAGTCCAATAAACAAATAAATATTTCTTGCTATAGTTCTAGAGAAAGAAATTGAATGAATAATTAATATGAGATAGGAAAGCAATTTGGAAATAGCAACAATAATATATTTTGGTTCAACTGTAACATAAAAAATATACAATGCAATGTCAAAGATAACGGCATAGAATGGAAAAGAGGCAACAACAAAAAAATCCATCAGTTAAGAAGGGCTCTGATATATGGTGTGGTTTTCTTCATTGGGGTTTTCAATTACTCATACATAGGTCAAATATGTGGAGTAGCCAAACATAGAAGGAAGCAAGGCAGAATATTTGAAGACACTATCAGTAGTTGTGCTCTTATTCAGCACTTCATGAAAAATGCTAGGGAAAATAAACTATTGGGTTTCATTTTCAGTGCGGGATAGGATCCAATTACCATGTGTGGCAACATTTGGGTAACAGTAATTGAGTATCTCCAGACATCAGTTGGTTAGGCACATTACTGCTGTAGCTAATTGCATTTGTGCCAGGTTTCAGGTGAGTTCACATATGAAAGAAGATTCAATGAAGATGAGGAGCATGCTGTTAGTTGGAATTAATTTTAGCAAAGGGGAAACTGTAGGCTATTAAAAATTAAACTCAGTTCATTTCTCAGAGAAAACAGGGGGTATATCCTTCAAGAATTATAAGGATCTCATGGATTTCTGTGATGACCAATGTGCTTTGGGAAAAGTTAGTATTTTCTTTCTGTGCAATATCCTCTTTCAGAACAAGGTAAACTGGAGAGTATTCTGAAAGAAGGCTAATTGGATTCCTGATTGTGACAAATTAAGATCCAAGAAATGCCCTTGTGTCTTGAGATTTCTATGAGAATATAAGATAAAAAAGGGTAAATTACAAGCTAATTGCAGTGACATAAGTTTCAGTCTGTCTTCCTGTTTGGCAGATCAGGCATAGCAAGAATTTGTGTGAAAGAAAATAAGCAAGGCTCTCTCCAAATGGGTTGCTTTCCATTTGGAAGTTCAGAATAGCTCCTCATGTTGAAGCAGGTCTCTGAGAATAGAGAAGAGATTGCATTACTGTTATGTGTTATGGAACTGGAAAGGACTGAGAACTGCAGACAAGAAGAGCAAGGGACCATTGATTGGACATAACCCAGTTTTCAAGGCTACCTGCCTCTCCCTCACATTCCCTCTGTTCAGGCAAGATTCACACCCAAATTTGCACTCAAATGGAATGCCATCATTGTGCTAACAAGTTTATCCTTGTTCCCACATGTCACTGCAAGTATCTACGCTGATTCACTCTTCTTGCCATACCACACTACTGTTCAAAATGACTGCCATCTGAAACCCAATGCCAACCTCCCCGCTAATCCATTGTCTCCTTACACCTGACTCTGAGTCTTCTTGTTCCTGTGCAACCATTGTAAAATTAGAAAACCCTGATAAAACAGCAGTTAATTGGCTGGTTAGTAGGTTTAGTTACCTTCCCATCTTGCTTTAGTGTGAAGTTTGTATTTCATACCAGCACGTATTAGATGGGCAATTCAATATTATTGTTATAAAAATAGGTATAAATTTTGGTAAATTAGATGAAATAAATAAGTTACATACAAATTTAGAAATGTTAGGGGATTGAGTCCATGTGTAGTTGAAAATCTTCAATAAGGAAAGTACAGTGTTATGGATTTGGGTCTAGGAAGTTCTAAACATATAAGAATACTTGCTGAAATTTGGATAGTAGGAGAGGACCATGGGAGGCATAGTTGATAAGCCATTGAAAGTGCAAGCAACCTGATAAGGTCTCTGGAAAAGTAAATAGGCTTTTGTTTGTGTTCTACTACAGAGACAATAAAATATAACATTAAGAAACCACATTGATGTTAACAGGAATCCTCACATATTATGTTCAATGTGGTCTTTACTATTCTTCTGATATAAAAAACAGGATTCCGGAGGATGATGAACAAAATAATACTGTCTTTTAATGCTTTTAGTTATCAAGAAAGGTGAAGTGAGTAGAAATTATTTTCATTATAGAAACATAGAATTAAAGGAACTTGAATTGAGGTTTTCAAAGCAATGAAGGAGTTGAATTCTGTTCAGATTGTTAGCCTATTTGAATTTCATGTGAATAGAAAAATGGGCATTACTTTGTTAGGTATTCCGAAGCATTTCTTTGCACAAAGATTAGTTGTCATTTGTAACACGTTACTGCAACGCATGGTAAGGAACTGGAGGAAGAATGGACATTTAAAATTATTGAGTAGGATATGGAGTATCTGCCACAGGTTGAGATTAAATTTATTGTAATAAAGAGCTGGAGAGGAATTTTCCAATGTTTGATCCTAGCTTGGACTCATCTTTTTTCCCTCTATGTAAATTAACCAGCAGAAAATAAAGAGATAAAATGGGATCATCCCAAAATGTCACAAAGTGTAAAATCAGGTGAAAAAAGCTGTGTGAAACTTGTCGGCTTTTCTTGTCCAATTTAACAGCACGCTGAAGAATTTCAAAGTACTGGTAAGGATCACACAGCCAGCTAGAGGGACAAAGGCCTCAAAAAGTTCCCCCAGGAGCATCTGGTGTTCCACCCAACAGACATTGAGTAACCAGGTCGCAACTACCAGGGGGCAATGCCCAGGTGTGTCTCTCAACCTGCAGGGCCTGTAGGCATCTCCACGCACCCAGTGTGATTGTCACAACTGCTTTTCATTCTTAAAAACGGTAGTGATTCACACCAGCGTGGGGTGGGGGTGAGTACATACACGGGGGGCAGGAGATGTTGTGGATTGTGCCTTTCTGGCTGTGAACCTGATCACATCACCAGCAGTGGCAGAGAAAACTTTAAACTGATATCTCACAAGAGCAAATCCCACTTTTGGCCACTTCCAAGATTTGGAGGCCATTACCGGATTTGTGCCCGTGATCAATAGAATCAGACAATTTGGTCCAAGGAGTCTGACGTACATAAGGAGCAAGACTGGGATTGAAAGTGACATAAGTAGAATAATGACTAAATTAATAGATTGAAAAAGAATAAATTATGCAGAAATGAGGGTGAAATGAAGGATGATAATCTGGAAAGTAATCTTGAAAAACCAAGGGGCATTATACAATGGAAACTCTTTAAAACAGTAATGAGGAGAATCCAAGAGATATAAATTTTACTATAAGCCAAAAACAAACAAACTTATGCTAGGGCATTCTGGACATATACAGAGTTAAAGTAAAAATTAAATTTAATGAAAAGGCAAATGATAGATGTTAGATTTTTAGGAATTCTGTGCTATTGTTCTCTGTACTTACAAAATGTCATTCAGATCTCTAAAAGAACTTCCCTTCCCATAAATTATTTTAGAAATGTAATTGAAGTTGTTAAGGTGCTGAAAGGTGACAGGTAATTAGTGTACAGTAATTTACAAACATCTAACAATAAGAGAAAGTATCAGTTAATCCGTTTTGGTGGGAGGATAATTTGCGTACATGTGAACAGACAGGCAGGATCTTGATTTAAAGTGTCACTAAAAGACGGGGCTCCCTCCCTGCTACATTGAAGTGTCAACCTTGATTATGTACGGAGAACTTGGAGTGGGGTTCAAGCCTGCAAACATCTGATTTGAAGACAAGGACGTTACCACTAAGTCAAGCCAACACGGTTTAACTATTCACATGACATCATCGTTTGTAACTTATCAAATGTGAATTAGTAGAATACAAAATAGAAATATTTCCATGTTGTTAAAAGGAAAGTCCAAATAAGGGTTTAGTGACAGGGATAATAGAAAAGGAATTAAATTGAAACTTCAAAATATGTTGAAATTAGTGTCAAGCACACAAATGAACATCATGTTTGAAAGTGGAACGTAAAAGGATGTGATTTGTGACATAAATTTGTTACATAGCATGGATGATGAAAGGAAGGTCCAGGCTTAGATCAATTATGGGTCTGAAAGGTCCAGTCTCTAACCATACCTTCAGAGGCAGTTGGGAAAAGTTTTCTAGGCTGATTCCGAGGATGAAGAGACTGTCTAACAAGGGTAAGTTGGCCCATACTCTTTGGAGTTTAGAGAAAGAAAAGTGGGAGGTGATTCTCCCAGCCCACTGCGTTGCGTCAGGGCACAATGGGCTAGGGGAACATTAGCGGAGGCCACTTACAGGTCTCCTTGCCAAGCACCACGGCCTCTGCGCATCTCCAGGGCCATGATTTCCAGCGTTGTCATCTTCTCACCAGAAATTGGCACGGAACTGATTTAAATATTAAAATTTGAATCTGCTTTCTATTAACAGGTCTGGAACTGAAGTTCCAGGCCTGCTAGCCTCTCTCTGCTGCCAGAAGTGGTTGACTGTAGTGGGATTTACAAGTTCTCCACAAACGGGGCACTGGTGGTTTGACTGCACTGGAGTGAAGGGAGGCCACGGAGGACTTCCCAGGAGGTTGGCAGTAAAGGGAGGATGCTCCCTAGATATTGTCAGCTTTGCAGTCCCAGTCTGGTCCCCTGGCACTGCCCAAAATGCTCCTTAGCATTTCCCACTGGGCATCAGGTAATACCAAGGAAGCAGGGCCAGAGGGTTCAGGGCTACTGAGGGGTAGGGCCTATGAGGTGGAGATCAGTGGGTTTGGGTGTGTCCCACTGCACTCTGCATTGGGATCAGTAGCAGCGGGTAGGAAGGGCTGATCGGGGCTGGCCATCGGGCGGGGGGGGGGAGTGGCGGCAGTGGTGGTGATGAAGAGTCGGGGGGGGGGTCATTGAATATATTTATAACTGAGTTAGACAAATATTTAATGGACAAAGGAGTCAAGGATTATGGGGTGGCAGAGAATGGAACTAAGGGGTGGCAGTTGAGGCTACAATCAGATCAACCATGATCTTATTGAAAGTTGGAAAAGGAGTGATGGGCTGAATGGCATACCCCTGTTTGTATTTTTTATGGTTGGTGAGCTTCTACAGAGTTTGAGCAGTTAACTACCAACCTGTGATCATCATGAAGCACCTGGAAAAAGCAAAATAGATTTTTTAAATAAGGAGAGTTATATTTCAGAAGCCCAGGTAATGGACAGAAAATGAAGGCATGTCTCATTCTAAAATACTCTCACTCTGTGACTGTGTGCAGCTCTACCAGTTTTGGAGAATTATCTTCAGACATATAGTGAAATTTTCCCAACTGGGATTAAGTCACATAGCGGGGCAGGGACAGGAAGTATAAACTGCAGATGCTGCCAGGAATTCACACAAACCTGGCCTCATTAGTTATGCAGTTGGAAGTTTCTTGACATATCCATCGGAATATTTCTGTCCCATCCACCAGGAAAATCGTAATGGGAGGTCCATGCAAAGGTCTGTTAACTTCCAGCGGGATTTCCCAGTACTGGGGCAAGCACAGCCGGAGAATCCGACCCATCAAATGGGTTGTATGGTGGGTGCCCTGCTGTTGTATCTGGATACCATATTTAAAAGTTGCCCAGACAGCAACTTACTAACAATACTGATTAAAGTAGCAGAAGCCTCCAATGTCAAAATTTAGCAACTAAGGGCAGTGCCAGGGAAACTGGTTCAATTCCAACACTGGTCACTGTGTAGAGTTTGCACACTCTCCCTATGTCCTCTAGTTTCCTCCCACATTCCAAAGATGTTCAGGTTAGATGGAATAGCTGTGTTAAATTGCCCCAGGGAGATTACGGGGATAGGGCCAGGATGGGATTGTTTTTGAAGAGCTGACTGGCCTCCTTCTGCACTGCAGGGATTCTTTGATTCTATGACTCATCCCTGGGCCAGGAAGTCAGGAATAGACATCTTGAACCCAGCTGATGAGAGGAGGTTCTCCAGAAGCTTGCAGCCTCGTGGCTGCAATCAGTTCCCAAGATGCCTCAAAGGTCAGAAGCCCAAGTTACCAGGATAATCCCACACCCTGTTCCCCAATTAGTTCCCTGGGTCATGTGATCCTTTTTCTGCAGACTCATCCTTAAACAGACAATCATCACACAGTCTGAGGGAGGCACAATGACCTCTGCCCTTGCAAAGTGGATGGACTGCAAAGGGGTGCTGAGGCACGATCTTATGTCAGTGCCCCTGAGGCCCATTTCCCCTGCACCACTCATTGTAGTTAATGTGAGAAGCTGAGTGTTCATTTGCTCTGACAGAGTACAAAACATCATTCATCCTTTCCTAGCATGTAAGAACTGACTTGTACAGGAGGCCCTGGGCACTGACTGCTGTGGCGACATGTTCCTAAACGGCAAGGAAAGACACCCATTATAAATGGAAGTCAATGCTTCACTTTTCCTTTGCCTTCCTGGACAAATTGAATTGCATTCTGTGCGCTTTTTTGGTTAGATTTATCAATGGCGATGTTCGGGATATATACTAGATTTTAATATGACAACATGACAGTGGAACAGATAGAACTTCATGGCTGAAAAATTGCCAAGAAATTCATGATGAATTGTGTTGCTGATGCACACAACATATCAAAGAGCAAACAACCTACCATAAATTTACCATCTTCTTGGAGCACCCTGGTTTTTCGTTATTGATTCCGATAAAATTTGCAAGCAGTAAAATGACCACCCAAAGTAATTCCCGTTTTAAACTGAATTTTACATTCTTAACCCAGAATTTACTATTATTTGTGTTATAAACATTAATTTTTGGAATGAAAGCTCATCACTAAAAGTGAATGTGAGAAAGGTAGTTAATATAGCTGAAGACGGTGATGATGAAACTTTCCACAGAGCATGATGGCCTAGGTTTTCCAATGGAGTTATGCTTGAGATATTCCACTGGTTCTTTGCGTGTGCCTGCCTCTTTCAGCTTTTGTCACTTCAAATGAAGCTCATGGATGCCCACTGGACTGTGAGATCTTTTAAAATGCTTTTCTCCATTAATGCTGCACGCCATAGAGAACCTGTCCTTATCAATACCAACTTGTCTAAAGTCAGTATGACCAATAAACATTCAACATTTTCACCTTTGCCTTTTCTCTTCCTCTCCCAAGCAACAATATGATTGCTGCTATCACAACAGCTAACAGAACACACATCTTCCATCATTGTTGAAGTAATAATCAACTTTCATGACCGTCTTATATAATGTTAGATACTTTATTCTTTTACCTCTTATATTCATAAATCATTGTGTGCAGTGTGTGGGTAGCATTGTCATAGCAACAGTATGATTAGGTTGAACAGGTTACAATCATTTTCAACTGCGCAGGGTCAAACTTTGAATCGAGGGAAGTTCTCTAATAACTAAACATTCCATTTGATCAGCGATGTCTTTGATCAGTTGTCATGTTCTGAGAAAATATTAAAGCATTTTTTAAAGATTCACGATAGTCATTAGAAAAAGCCATAGGCTTTTAAATTCAGCTCAGTCGTGTCATTAGTTCTGGTGTTATTGTGAGCTGGTTAAGGTAGAAACTGGTCAAAGATCACTCGTGAGTACTTCAGCCAATGACCTGTGCCAATTGTGGAGCGTGAACCCATGCATGGGAAAGATGCAGAGTGGATAGATTGTGACATCAGTCAGTGGACATTGTTGATTTGACATCAGCCCTGTCATTTTGGATCTCACCCCTCTAGATAATGTGCTCCCCTGAGTACATGCAGCTGAACAACGGACCCCCCAACAATTCCATTTAAAGGCACTTCCATCCAACTTGTGAGGTGCTTTTGCACATTTGTTTGATTTTGACCATCTGTTGGAAATACTGCCTTGATAGAGGCATTGTTGAAAGTGGTTAAGGCAGCAGGGAGTTGTGTTAGATATTAGGAAAGGCCTCTGAGCACACAACTTGCTTGTAGTCATGGGGCTGTGGTTGCACTTTTGCTTAGGTGCCATCATCAGAGGAAGATGGAGAAGAGGCAGTGGAAAAGACAAGCTGCTTTTAGCGGGAAGAGGAAGACGTTCTCACAGAAAGACTTCCCACCTAGTGTCAAGATCTCTTCTCCTACTGTGATACTAGTGTACCTTTAAGAAATGTATTTTTTTAATCACGTTCTCTGCAGTTCATAAGCAAACTTTTTTTTTTGTTGTGGCACCAGCTGCCTGATTAGATGTCCTTTTATTGTTGCTTAAATGATTTAAATGGAGTTTTGTTTATTTTTCATCTGGGCCTAATGTGATGTCCTGGAGTTTATATGTTTATGATCCCTTTGAATTGTTAAGGGGAAGAATGATTGACAGGTCAGGTGACAAGAGTCTTTTAGTTTTGGTTTTTGGCTTCCGGCTACTGTTTTAGTTAAAAGATATGTGGACTCCTGACTGAAGGCAGTATGTGTGCGCCTCTCTCCCTGTTATTAAAAATTCTACAATGTTGGAAGCAGTTTTTCTTGCCTTCTTGGAGTGAAAACCTTGTTGCAAGTGGTTTGCTGGCTAAAAGCTTGAGGCCAGCAGTGTCTTGATCTCTATCTTGACATCTGCTTGAAGGTACAAGGCTGGGAAGTCAGAGTTTCAATTTTATCCAGGGGGCATATTCACAGCAGGCATTGCTGAGCTGCAAAGCCAGGTGAGCATTCTTGTTTTCTGTGCTAAAACTATGGCAGGTGTATGTTTATAAGGCGGCTTTTTTTTGGAACAATGCAATTAATTGTTAAGGTTTATACAATATCATGATTCTTCTTTTCTTGTTTACAATTAGTAATTTTAGTAATTACAAACAATTATTAGTAATTAGCTAATTTTCTTTTGATATGTTAACTGTATTCTTAAATAAACTTTGTTTGATAATAGCTCCCGAGTAGGTCATTGAATCATACTTGAAATAAGCATCTCATGCTTACCCTAGCCAAATTCAAAATACAAAGCTTATGGTCTGGGTTGACTTCACAAAATATCTTGGAATTTCTGACCTGGATTATAACACTTCTACCAGCTAAGCCAGCAGTATGTTCAGTCAACCAAAGAAATGCTCACGAAGATTGGAACTGGAACTTCTGCTTCAGAGCAGAGCACAGATAGGGCAGTAACAGCTGTCAAGGTGACCATAGTGATCAATTTTTATTCCAGTGGATTCTTCAAGACTGGAACAACTGACATTGTATTGCATTTCGCCATCAACTGTTACATCTAAGTGATCCCAAGGACCCTGTTACACCAGGAGAAGTCATTTCATTAACTTCTCCTAAAGCAGACAGAAACAGGAAGAAAGGGCACATGGTTTCACAAGAATAACAGTCTTTCCCGTTGTACAGGCAGCCATGAAATGCATAGACTTGATCTTATGGATGCTGCATCTCAATTGTGAGATTTACAGAGACATGATGTGCTATCACTCACTCAATGCCCAGTTATACGCAACTTCATCCAGAACATTAAGCTGATGAATTTTAAAAAGAGAAACAAATAAATTTCCATTTTGAATCAGATCCTTAAATGAATCTGAAGGATTTTGATAAAAATTGTTTTCAGTCTTTTGCCTCCTAAAAACACCTGATTGCATTTCCTGTTTTGAATTATTTTTCCTTTTAAAAATACATCCCTCTAAGACTCAGAGTAGAATTTAATCTTCACTGTTTTGAACAAACACTTAGCTGTTCTACCTTTTGGTGATAAATAGTACAATGAAGAAAGCAAAATACAATTGATAATAACTGTTGCAACACAGAATTCTGCAATACCTATAAATAAAATTATTTTGGTTACAAACATTTGTTAATATAGGACCTTTTAATTTCATCAACTATCTCACCCTTTTACTTGTCTCTAAATGGTCAGACTGTTTGTCCAACATCCAGTACTAGATGATCAAATATTTTCCCCAACTAAACATTGGGAAGAAGGAAGTCATTGTCTTCAGTCCCTGCCACAAATTCTGTCTCTCAACATTAATTCTATCCAATTATCTGAGGCCAAAGCAGACTGTTAACAATTTCTGTGTCATATTTGACTCTTTGATGTAGTTCTAACCATATATCCACACCAATGCCAAGACCAGCTTAGCATCAGCTCACCTGCTCTGAAACGCTCATTCATGTCATTCAACGTCTGACTATACCATTGTAGAAAGAAATCCCACAACACCAGTTTAAAGTGGGATTTCTTTCTGTTTTACCCCAGTCCAACACTGGCATCTCCACATCATGTATACCAATGTACACAGTAAGAAGTCTCACAACACCAGGTTAAAGTCCAACAGGTTTATTTGCTAGCAAACGCCACTAGCTTTCAGAGTGCTGCTCCTTCATCAGGTGAGTGGGAGTTCTGTTCACAAACAGGGCATATAAAGACACAAACTCAATTCACAGAATAATGATTGGAAGCGAGCCTTTACAGCTACTCAAGTCTTAAGGTACAGACAATGTGAGTGGAGAGAGCATTAAGACCAGCTTAAAGAGATGTATATTGTCTCCAGACAGGACGGTTCGTGAGATTTGGCAAGTCCAGGCAAGTCGTGGGGATTACAGATAGTGTGGCATGAACCCAAGATCCCAGTTGAAGCCGTCCTCATGTGTGTGGAACTTAGCTATCAGTCTGTGCTCAGCGATTCTGTGTTGTCATGTGTCGTGAAGGCCGCCTTGGAGAACGCTTACCTGAAGATCAAAGGCTGAATGCCTGTGACCGGTGGAGTGTTCTCCAACAGAAAGAGAACAGTCTTGCCTGGTGATTGTTAAGCAGTGTTCATTCATCAGGTTGTTGTAGCATCTGCATGGTCTCCCCAGTGTACCATGCCTCGGGATCCTTTCCTGCAGCACATCAGTAGACAACGTTGGCCAAATTACAAGAGTATGTACCGTGTGCCTGGTGGATGGTGTTCTCACGTGAGATGATGGCATCCATGTTGATGATCCAGCATATCTTGCAGAGGTTGCTGTGGCAGGGTTGTGTGCTGTCATGGTTACTGTTCTCCTGAAGGCTGGTATTCTCCTGAATACCAGTGTACTCCAGACTGGCATCAAAATGTCTACCCTCCCTCAGTTTAAAACTTTACTACCCATACCCTAACTTGCACCAAATCACATTCACCCATCACACCTATACTATTTGATCTACACTGTCCTCTGATTAAACAACAAATAATTTTAATATTCTAATATTTATTTCTTAAACCTCCCATGGCTTTGCCTCTCCCCATCTCTACAGCCCACTCTAGCCCGAAACCTGCTAAAGTGTTCAATCACTTCCAATTATGGTCTTTTTTGCATCCCAAATTTCAGTTCCTCTACGAGTGGTGGCTGTGCCTTCAGCTGACATGGCTCCAATATCTTGAAACCTTTCTCTAAACTTCTTTGTCTTTCTACCCCTCTTTCCTTCAAGATGATCCATAAAATTTACCTTTGAGAACAAAGTTTTATTCATCTGCCATAATTTCTACTCATCTGGCTTGGTGTCAAATTCTGTTTGATAATATTCCTGATAACACCTTGGAACATTATACTGCATTAAACCAAAGTAACTGGATCATGAGTATATATTCTAACAGTAACATGGTTTACATCATAATAAGTTGGGGCTCCTATGTACCTTGTAGAATATTCACATCATGTGTTTTTATTATTGATACATTATTGATTCATTCCTTGTCCAGAAGCCAGCTTGATTAACTGTTAACGATTTTAGTCTGATGCAGACCAGTTCAGAGAAGGCTGCAGACTCCAGATATGTACATGTTTGACCAGGATGTGGGGTAGGAGAATAATCTGGGGCCTTGGGAAGGAACAGAGAAACATAAGAGTTAGGAACAGGTGTAGGCCATTTGGCCCTTCAAGCCTGCTCCACCATTCAATAAGATCATGGCTTATCTGGTTGTAGTCTCAGCTCCACTTTCCTGCCTGAGCCTAATACGCCTTGACTGCCTCCCTTATCTATCAAAAATCTATCTAATTCAGCCTTGAATAAATTTAATGGCTCATCTTCACTACTTCTGGGGAAGAAAGTTCCACTGACTAATGATCCTTTGACAGAAAAAAATTCTGTTTTTAAAGGGAGGCCTTTTATTCCTAAACTGTGCCTCCGTGTTTAATCTCCCAATGAGAGGAAACATCCTCTCTGTATCCATCCCATTAAGTCATTTCAACATCTTACATGTTTCAGTAAAATCACCTCCAATTCTTCGAAACTCCACTGGGTACAGGCCCAACTTGTTCCACTTCTAATCATAAGGTAAGCCCTTCATCCCAGAAATGAGTTGTGATCCTTCTCTACATGACTTCTATAACAGTTATATCCTTTTTCAAATAAGGGGACAAAATTTGTACACTGTATTCCACATTTTGTCTGACCAAGTTCCTGTACAGTTATGGTGAAGCCTTCCTGCTTTTATATTCCATTCTTCTGGCAATAAATGTCAACATTTTATTTGCCTTCGGTTAGGGTCCAGGACCAGAATCCCAAGGTGAATTATGAAGCCAGACTAGACACCAACAATTTTTTGCTGTGTCAGAGAGTAGGGAGTTGACGATGGTAAGAGGAGCATCACTGGCTTGGAAGAAAGGTTGCTGGCTTAGGATGGAGCTGAGGCTTGGCTGGTGAAGGGGCAGCGTGTGTAGGGGGGATGCTATGGAATTGGAGGTATCTGACCTTTTGGAGACATTTGAAGGTCAGGGGGGAAGTCCTGAGGCTTTGAGGGGAGATGGGCTAGGATTTTATTGTGGGGAATTGTCTAAGTTGATACGATAGAATCTATATGTAAGTCAAAAGGCACTTATCCAGCAATCCTCTCGGTTTGACTGTTGGGTTTCCCAAACCTTGGCAAAGTGAGCCATGCACCATAGAATTTCAACTGTTGACCAAAAATGAAATGCAACTTCATTATAATCCTTAAAGTACCAACCCCGTCCTTGCTCATCCTCTACCCTGCCTCCACTGAAAGCAAAATTGGGCATAGGATTCTAACTTTTAACGCTTTAAACACCCAATCAACCTAAACATGCCATTTTTTGAGGATTAACATTCCCTCTACTAAACTTTGTTTCTCCCTCACAGATGTTGCCTGATCCAATGATTGTTTTTATGTCAGGTTCCTAGCAGTGTTTTATTTTATTTTGTAATTTTGTTATTTATTTATGGAGCTAGCCATGGGCCACAAGGCTTTATAATATTTGATTCATAACATGCAAATAGATTTTTGGCATAGCATTAAATTAATGAGAAATACATTTGGAACAGATTAGTGTATATATCCTATGACATTATTCACAGTTTATAATGAGAATGAAGTAGAGTTCATGATATATTCCAAGGTCCACTGGCAAATTAAATATAATAAACCAAATTTACTGTCATGTGATTAACTTGAGATAAAATTAGTACACATTATACTGATAAATGTAAGTCTCACAATTAAATTTGTAATATTATTTACCTACCACTTTAGAAAACTTGCTTAAAATAAATCATTGTTTGTTCTTCTCACTCAAAAAACCTCTTATTCTGAATTATTTATATCTTTTGGTCTACCTATCTCATTTTTGATTCCTTCTTGGGACATGGTAAGGCTAGTATGTACTTCCCATCCCTAATTCTCATTGAGTTGAGCAGGTGCAATCCATGTAATGCAGATTTGGGAGCGAGTTCAGGATTTTGACATGATGAAGTAGTTCTGTGGTGGCACAGTGGTACAATCGTTAGCATTGGTGCATCACAGCACCAGGAACCTGGGTTTGATTCCTGGCATGGGTGACTCTCTGTGTGGAGTCTGCACATTCTCCCCGTGTCTGGGTTTCCTCCCACAGTCCTAAGACGTGCTGGTTAGGTGTATTGGCCATGTTAAATTCTCCTTCAATGTACCTGAACAGGCCCCGGAGTGTAGCAAGGAGGGGACTTCCACAGTAACTTCATTGCAATGTTAATGTACCTGTGACAGTAACAAAATAAACTTTAACTTTAAACTCCAGATTGTATATGACTTGGAGGAGAAGTTAGAGGTCATTGTGTTCCTATGCATCTGCTGCCCTGTCATTCTAGTTGCAGAGTTTGCAGATTTGGAAGCATTAGGTGAAGAAGCCTTGGCATTTTGCTGCATTGCTGCTTGCAGATAGTAAATACTGCATTCTGGTGGTTTTTAAGGTGGTGAATTGGGTGCTGATCAAGGGGCTGAATGGCCAACTCCCTTTCCTGTCATCTATCTTTGCAAAATAGGTAATATCATGAATACCATAACATCTGATGTTGAATGAAGCTGTCAGTGTGTAGCTTTATCTATTAGGACTATTCTTTACAGTGGACTCTCCCAAAAACCAGCATGCTCTGAGACTAGTTTATTAACCAACTCTACAATGTCCAAGGTCAGCATCAGTTTCCGAAACATCCCACTTTGGACCTAGTACAGACACAAAGGCCGGAACTCTTCCATCTCACCTGCCACTGAATTGGCACGGGTGAGGGTTTGACAATGGAAATCTCCATTAACTTCAGGCAGGAATTTTCAGTCTTGCCCAAGTGAGGCCATAAGATCCCCCCGAAATTCAACATAGTTAAAAACAAGCTTTATTGGAGGTGATTTCGAGCTCGCACTCTCTGTCTGCAGGAATGGCATTACGGTCTCAAATTCCAAGTTCTGAACTTCCCAGCATCTCACCAGAGGAGTAGCGTGAAACATGCTGTGGAACCACAGAAAGTTTATTTTAATGCATTATCATGTCATTAGCAACCAATCTTTCCAGGACTTGCCCCCACATTCCCCCCCCCCCCCCCCCCCCACCATAACACTATAACACTACAGTTAAAAATGCCTCTACTTTCTCAGATGACTAAGGAAATTTGGCATATCAGCTCTGAATCTCACCAACTTTTACAGGTGCACCACAGAAAGCATTCTTCCTGGTTGTATTACACCCTGGTATGGCTCCTGCCCTGATCAAGGCCACAAGAAACTACAAAAGATTGTGAATGTAGCCCAATCCATCACACAAACTAGCCTCCCATCCACTGACTTTGTCTACACTTCCTGCTGCTTCGGCAAAACAGCCAGCATAATTAAGGATCCCACGTACCCTGGACTTTCTCTCTTCCACCTTCTTCCATTGGGAAAAAAATAAATGTCAGACATCACATACCAACCGACTCAAGAACAGCTTCTTCCCTGCTGCTGTCATCAGATTTTTAAATGGACTTACCATGCATTAAGTTGATCTTTCTCTACACCCTAGCTATGACTGTAACACTGCATTCTGCACTCTCTCATTTCCTTCTCTATGAACAGTATGCCTTGTCTGTATAGTGCGCAAGAAACAAATACTTTTCACTATATACTAATACATAAGAACATAAGAACTAGGAGCAGGAGTAGACCATCTGCCCCCTCAAGCCTGTTCCGCCATTCAATAAGATCATGGCTGATCTTTTTGTGGATTCAGCTCCACTTACCTGCCTGCTCACCATAACCCTTAATTCCTTTACTGTTCAAAAATGTATCTATTCTTGCCTTAAAACCATTCAATGAGGTAGCCTCAACTGCTTCACTAGACAGGGAATTCCACAGATTCACAACCCTTTGTGTGAAGAAATTCCCAGGCCTAAATCTGCTTCCCCTTATTTTGGGGCCATGTCCCCTAGATCTAGTTTCACCTGCCAGTGGAAACAACTTCTCTGCTTCTATCTTATCTATTCCCCTCATAATCTTATATGTCTCTGAATTCTGAATTCCAATGAGTATAGCCTCAGTCTACTCAGTGTCTCCTTATAAGCCAACCCTCTCATCTCTGGAATCAACTTAGTGAATCTCCTCTGCAACGCCTCCAGCACCAGTATATCCCTTCTCAAGTAACAGTACATAGTACTCTAGTTGTGGCTTTACCCAGCACCATGTAACAGCTGCAACATAACCTCACTGTTTTTAAATTCCATCCCTCTACAATGAAGGACAAAATTCCATTTGCCTTCTTAATTACCTGCTGCACCTGCAAAACAACTTCTTGTGATTCTTGTACAAGGACACCAGGTCCCTCTGCACAGCATCATGCTGCAATTTTTTACCATTTACATAATAGACCATTTTGCTGTTATTCCTACCAAAATGGATGACCTCACATTTACCAACATTGTACTCCATCTGCTGGACCCTTGTCCACTCACTTAGATTATCTATATCCCTTTACAGACTTTCAGCATCCTCTGCACACTTTGCTCAGCCATTCATCTTAGTGTCGTCTATGAATTTTGACATACTACACTTGGTCCCCAACATAAATCGTAAACAACTGCAATCCCAGCACTGATCCCTGAGGCATACCACTAGTCACTGATTGCCAACCAGAAGAACACCCATTTACCCCTACTCTTTGCTTTCTGTTAGTTAATCTATCCTCTGTCCATGCTAATACATTCCCGTTACATTGTGCACCTTTATCTTATGTAGCAGTCTTTGGTGCAACACCTTGTCAAATGCCTTCTGGAAATCCAGGTACACTACATCCACAGATTCCCCATTGTCCACTGCACATGTAATGTTCTCGAAGAATTCCACCAAATTAGTCAAACATGATCTTCCCTTCATGAACGGACGCTGCGTCTTACCAATGGGGATAACTTAAATGCAGATGTCTCACTATTTCTTCCTTGATGATAGATTCAAGCATTTTTCCTACTACAGAAGTTAAGCTAACTGGCCTATAGTTAGCCACTTTTTGTCTACCTTCTTTTTTAAACAGTGGCGTTACAGTTACTGTTTTCCAATCTGCAGGAAACCACCCCAGGGTCCAGCGAATTTTGGTAAATTACCACTAATGCATTTGCTATTTCCCCCGCCATCTCTTTTAAGACTCTGGGATGCATCCCATCAGGAACAGAAGATTCATCTACCTTTAGTCTCATTAACTTGCCTAACAGAACGTCTTTCATGATAATGATAGTTTTTAGGTCCTCATCTGCTATAGCCTTACTGTCATCAATTTTTGGCATGTTATTTTGTGTCTTCCATTGTAATGACTGATAAAAAAAATCTGTTCAATGCCTCAGCCATTTTCTCATTTCCAGTTATTACATCCCCCATTCTTATCCTCTAAAGGATCAATGTTTACTTTAGCCAGTCTTTTTCGTTTTATATATTTGTGGAAACTTTTGCTATTTGTTTTTATATTTTGAGCTTGTTTAGTCTCATAGTCCATCTTACTTTATAGCTTTTCTTGGGGCTTTCTATTGACCTTTAAAGATTTTCCAATCCTCTAGGTTCCCACTAATTTTTGCCACTTTGTCTGCATTTTCTTTCAATTTGACACCCTTCTTTATTTCCTTAGATATCCATGGCTGATTATCTCTTCTTCTACAGTCCTTCCTCATCAGTGGTTATATACTTTTGCTGAGCACTGTGAAAGATTGCTTTGAAAGTCCTCTACTGTTCCTCAGTTGTTCCACCACAAAGTTTTTGCTCCCAATCTATCTTAGCCAACACCTCCTTCATCCTTCTGTAGTCTCCTTTGTTTAAGTGCAAGGCATTAGTATTAGATTTTACCTTCTCACGCTCCATTTGTATTTTAAGTTCAACAATACTGCGATCGCTTCTTTCAAGAGGATCCCTGACTGCAAGATTATTAATTATTCCTGTCTCAGACCTAACATAGTTTGCTCCCTTGTAAGTTCCCTTACATACTGTTCAAGGAAGCTATCGCGGATACATTCTATGAACTCCTCCTCAAGGTTGCCTTGACCGACCTGATTTGACCAATTGATATGTTGATTAAAATCCCCCATGATAATTGCTGTACCAGTTTTACATGCATCAATTATTTCTTTGTTTATTTCTCGCCCACCATGATGTCATTATTTGGTAGCCTATAGGCTATGCCTATCAGTGACTTTTTCTCCTTACTATTTCTAATTTCCACCCAAATGGGTTCAACCTTTTTTTCCATAGAGCCTATATCATCTCTCATTAACGCCTGAGGTCATCCTTAAATATCAGAGCTACACCACCTCCCTTACCTTCCTGTTAGTCCCTTCAAATAGTCCGATACCGCTGGATATTTAACTCCCAGTCGTGACCATCCTGCAACTATGTCTCTGTAATAGCCATCAAATCATACTCGTTCGCAATGATTTGTGTTGTCAACTCATTGACCTTGTTTTGAATGCTATGAGCATTCAGATAAAATGCCCTTATGCTATTTTTGTACCTTCTTTTTGAATTCTAACATTAATATTATCGCCTGCGTTCTCCTTTTTAATTTTTTTCTGATTTTTGATATAATTGAAACATTCTCCCCAAATTTTGCTCTTGCTCCCTCCTTACATAGGTTCCCATCCCTGCGGCATACTAGTTTAAACTCTCCCCAACCGTTCTAGCAAACACTCCCCTCAAGGACATCAGTCCCAGTCCTGCCCAGATGTAACCCATCCAATGTGTATAGGTCCCACCTCCCCCAGAACTGGTCCCAATGCCCCAGGAATCTAAAACCCTCCCCGATACTAACCCTTCAGCCATGTATTTATCCAATATATCCTGTCATTTCTACTCTGACTAGCACATGGCACCAGTAGTAATCCTGAGATCACTACCTTTGAGGTCCAATTTCTTAACTTTCTTCCTAGCTCCCTCTATTCTTTTAGGACCTCATCCTTTTTTTTTACTTATGTCATTTATACCAACATTTATTATGAACACTGGCTATTCACCCTCATCCTTCAGAATGTCCTGCAGCCGCTCCGAGACATCCTTGACCTTAGCACCAGGGAGGCAACATACCATCCTGGAATCTCGCTTGTGGCCACAGGAACGCCTGTCTATTCCCCTTACAATTGAATCCCCTATAACTACTGCATTGGCATATTTTTTACCCCTTCCCCCTGCAGCAGAACCAATCATGATCCAATGAATTTGGCTACTGCTGCTTTCCCTACAGAGGTCAGTCCCGTCAACAATATCCAAAATCGTATACCTGTTTTGTGGGGAATGGCTACAGGAGATTCCTGCACTACCTGCCTATCTCTCTGGCTTTGTCTGGTGGTCACTCATTCCCTTCCTGCCTGCAGTGTCTGAGCCTGTGGTGTGACCATCTCTCTTTACGTGCTATCCACAATACTCTCAGACTCACAGGTGGTCTACAGTGTCTCCAGCTGCCGCTCCAGCTCTGAAACGCAAGCTTCCAGGAACTGTAGCTGGAGACACTTCCTGCACACATGCTGACCCAGGGGACTGGAACTGTCCCCAGCCTGCTACATGGTGCAAGAGGAGCAAACCACGGCTTGAAACTCTCCTGTCATGGCTTACCCCTTTACATTAAAATTTTAAAAATGCTTTGTTTCAGATTATATTCAATTTTCTAAGGCCTTTGTTTCATGCTCCTTATTACTACCAAATATAACCTTTTAAGAACATAAGAACATAAGAAATAGGAGCAGGAGTAGGCCATCTAGCCTTTCGAGCCTGCCCTGCCATTCAATAAGATCATGGCTGATCTGTCACTGCTCAGTTCCACTTTCCCGCCCTCTCCCCATAACCCTTAATCCCCTCTCTTATCAAAAACCCATCAACCCGCGTCTTAAAAATATTTAGCGAGGCAGCCTCCACCACTTCAACGGGCAGAGAATTCCAGAGATTCACCACCCTTTGAGTGAAGAAGTTCCTCCTCAACTCCGTTCTAAACCGCCCCCCCTTTATCTTGAGGCTGTGCCCCCTAGTCCTACTGTCTTTTTTGAGCGGGAAGAGTCTCTCCACCTCTATCCTATCCATCCCATTCATCATCTTATACGTCTCAATGAGATCTCCCCTCATTCTTCTAAACTCTAACGAGTACAAGCCTAGTTTATTCAGCCTCTCCTCATAGCTCAACCCCCTCAACTCCGGTATCAGCCTAGTAAACCTCCTCTGCACTCCCTCCAAGGCCAAAATAACTTTGCGCAGGTGCGGCGCCCAAAACTGCACACAGTACTCCAGCTGCGGCCTCACCAATGCCCTATACAGCCGCAGCAAGACCTCCCTACTTTTATATTCAATCCCCCTCGCTATGAAGGCCAGCATCCCATTCGCCTTCCTGACCACCTGCTGCACCTGCAAGCTGGGTTTTTGCGACTCATGCACAAGGACCCCCAGGTCCCTCTGCACCGTCACCTGCTGCAGTTTTTCGCCCCGTAAGTAATAGTCCTTCCTACCATTTTTCCTACCAAAGTGGACCACCTCACACTTGCCAACATTAAATTCCATTTGCCATTTCCTGGCCCATTCGCCCAGCCTATCTAGATCCTTCTGCAGACTCTCCACACCCTCCACACAATCAAACTATAAACTATAAATCAAACTATAAACTATAACCACAATCAAACTATAAACCACAGAAATTACACAGAAACACTATTGTAGTGTACAACAACAACTACAATGCCAAGCTTAAAAAGGAAAAATAACACTTACTGATGAATCAGCACTCTCACTTGTAGCCTCTGCTGACTGTTTCACTGACTCCGTGTTCACCCAACTCCAAAAGCACTCCTCTCAGTCAAACAGCACTCACCGTATATGTGACAATAATAAATCAAATCAAATTTTCATTGAAAATTCGACGGGCGTGTCATGACATGATGCAAGCGTCAAACACAACTGCTCTACGTAAACATGAATCTGATGCCTTCAACTCAGGGGGGGATTGTGGAGGTGAGTGTTCAGGCAGCCAGCACCCTCTGTGGTGTGCGCTGCTCGGGAGACACGGTTAGGTTCAAATCAGTGAGTAGGATTAGGATTGATTCACTCTGCCACCATGGGGACTAACACTTCATCAGTTATATGGTGAGAGCAGTATGCTCCCATGCTGTTGCCAGGCATCATAAGAAATCTCACAACATTAGGTTAAAGTCCAACAAGTTTATTTGATAGTAAACCCACAAGCTTTCGGAATGCTGTTCCTTCGTCAGGTGAGAGGAACTTTCCACTCACCTGACGAAGGAACAGTGTTCCTTTAACCTGGTGTTGTGAGACTTCTTACTGTGTTTACCCCAGTCCAATGCCGGCATCTTCACATCATGGCCAGGCTTTGTGGGCAGGGCACTAAAGTTACTGGCTGGACTCTGCAGAAAAATGATGACGGCTTGCTTTCAGGACAGAGCGGTGCTTTTCTCATCCTCAGTGATGTGTCTGACTCCCACCTGACAGAGAGCTTCAAGCTTTCTGCCATTGAATGGACTAATCATACGGCTGTGAAAAGCAGAATGCACAGTGTCAGCTACTGTAGGTTCCACCAGGGGTCCTGGTGTTATTAGCCCTCGTTGTTATTATCACTGCAGAACTCTGTTAGACATGTGAGGGATACCTTTTAATGGTCGGGGATGTTGGTGGGGGGCGGTGGGGGTCACTTTTCATGGATTGAGCTTAGGAGATGGATTCCAGGAGTGGGGGTTGGTGGGGGTGGGGGGGGGAGGGTGCAGCAGCAGTTCTCCTTACCATGTCACAATTCTAGTCTCATTAACCTCTTTCAAATTACCTAATTATAAATCTCATTTCCATCTTTTTATCCATTGCAAATTCATTTCTAAACAGTGGTCAAAAGAACAAAAGGCTCCAAACCAGCCTGCTTCACATTTTACCATTCGGAAACCATGGTGACTCTCCCAAAGTTGCTGAGAAAATTGATCATTCATGACAATATTTTCATTGCAACTTTAGACCCAAATCTCTCAGCTCCATGCTATGCAGAGGTCCCAATTGCAAATATAATTAAAAATCTGGGGGCGGGGGGGGGGGGAGTGGTGGGAGGGGCGTGGGGGGTTGGTGGGGGGGATGATGGGGGGGCATGGGAGGGGCAGCGGGGGGGTGGGGGGGCTATTCACACCAGAGGCTGACAGCTCCAGAATTCTGCGCATGCACAGTGGCTCTAATCTGTCAGTCTCCCTGTTTGCTGGCCATCTCAATCACTGGCCAGCCCGGGACCCCCACAGCTCTGCCCCTCCTGACACCATCATGGCCCAATCGTGGCTCCCACAACAATTCCCAAGCTAGACCCGATCCCGCCCATTCCTGAGTTCCCAATCTCCAGGCTGTCCCCACCCCCTCCCTCTGACCTAGCTGGCAGACCAACCACCACACCACCTGCACCCCCCACCCACCCCCCCCACCCCACCCCACCCCAAGGCAGATCCCCAGACAGGAGGCAGACCTTTCCCCGGCAGAGCATCCCCCCAACTCCAACCCGATCGGTGGCCTCCCTCCAGTCCAGACTGCTCCCCATGCAGAATGGCAGTGGGACCCCTCCCCCTCACTGATCGCCCCTCGGCCCAGTCATCATAGGCACCGCCCCTTGGCACTGCCCGATTTCTGCTGGGCAGTGCCAAGGTGCCCTGGGCATGGGCACTTCACCAGTGTGACAGGCTCGCTCTGTCAGGGTGACCATGCCCAGTGGGCACCACCCACTACTCCGCCCGACCCCCTGGGTGGCCCCAGTTGCCCCCCCTTAACTCCAGCAGAATCCCCTGCTAGTTCCCCGAATGTGGGGACCTACTTTAAACCCTGCTGGAATGAAATACCCTTGGCGAGGTTGGGAATGCGATAAGGACCAGCAAGTTCCGTGCCTGGCCTGATAGTAACATTTAAGATAGAATAAAATACATTTAAAACAGATCATCAGCCCCCCCGGGCCAGCCCAATTCCCACCCCTAATCCCCTCCCCTCCACAATGGCCGGTCATGACTCCCCACTCTCCATGGCCTGCCTCATTGCACCCCTTCCTCCCTACCCAGCTGATCCCTAATGCAGGGAGTATAGCGAATACTCCTCACCGCCGATCAACCCTATCCCCAGTAGTCCCCACCCTCTTCAAGCCTTACCCCCTTGGAAAGTGGGCAGTCCCAGGCTTTCCAGTGGACACTATCAAGATGCCAGGCTGGCACTGCCCAAGGGGCACCCTCCCCCCCAACCCATCCCATCCAGTCAGAGCTCTCAATGGCCTCTGTCCTCACCATCAAGGCCATCGCGCCTGGTTCCCAGAATATGATAGGTACCAGTTTAGTCCCTGCCGGTGGGAACCTTTCCGAGCAGGAGGTGTTGGGGGGTGGGTGGAGGAGTGGTGGAAAGACATTGGAGAGCCTGGATGATACTGTCCCAGGCTTGCTAATATTATTGAAGTTGATATTTTCGTATGGTAATCAGCCTCGCTCTGAATATGTTAAAAAAAATGGCCTGGGAATGTCATAATCAGCTGGAAACCTGTCATGAATCCTGCTACAGGCCCCCAGCTGACATTTCCTGATGTGCTGTGCTACCCAGGCATCGGGCAGTGCAAAGGGGGCGGGGCCTATTGTGGGTGGGGGCCTAAGTGTGATTGGTGGGGGTGGAAAGGTCTCACTGCCACTCTGCATTGGGATCGGTCTTGGGTGAAGGAAGGGCAACGTTTGGGTGGGACTTGGGTTGGGGGGGGTGGTCTGCCAGAGTGAGGGGGAAATCGCCACTGCTGGGTGGTGGGGCCTGGACATCAGAAAGCTCTGGAACTTGGGGGGGAGGGGGTCAGAGAAGGCCCAGGAATTGTTATGGGGACTGCAATCAGGCCATGGGGGGCATTTACTGGAGGGACAGAACTGCGGGGTCCCGAGCTGGCCAGCAAATGGGAGATTAACAGTTTGGGACCACTGTGCATGCAGATTTCCAGAAACTGTTAAACTCTGGCGTGAGTAGGCCCCACCCCCACCCCCACCCCTCCCCCAAGTTTTTAATGATATTCATGACTGACACTTCTTTAGTGTACAGTGGGGAGATTTAAGTGAGAAGCAGAACTGTCAGAACAGTCGGGATTTAGAATCGTTTTCCTGCCAATTCAGCACTTTTGGGAGAATCGCCCCCATCATTTCCCAGCTCTCAATTTATTTTGGACTTGTGTCGCCGTTTACACTAACAACGAACAAAGGCCCCAGATTACCCCCAAAGGATTTACTTTTGCCGTTCCTTATCCTGTCACTCAAAATATAATTGGCAGATCGATGACATAAACACAAATTGAAGTTGATTATCTTGGGAAAGACACAAATTTCTAAAATGATTTAATTCACTTCACTCTGTGCTTATAAAATTTCAGATCGATAAACATGACCTTGATTCAACGTTGCACAGCAGTAGCAAGCAACCTTACCAACAGGGCCTGTCCCAAACCAGAATCACAATTCTGAGCCACTGTTGTGCTTCATACTTGGATCATGCACTGAACACTTCTAGGTTCTGTAAATAATGTTACGATGGAATGCGTGGCACTGGCGGTTTGTGCCTTATGTATGGGTGTTTGATTAAAACAGTTAAATATCAACATTTCAAATACATCTTAATTCATATAGATCTATTGAGATGAGATAGACAGACAAAGCTTTCTGTATCCTTGCTGATATCTGTCACCCAGTTAAAGGCACTGTTAAATTATTCATTGGGAGGGCAGTCCAAGGACGTTAAGAAAGTTTAACATCATATTAGCTGCAGCTTGTTGCCAAATTTGATGCACTACTAACTCAGTCAACGCAATGCAAGTATTGTTTTATTTATTTTCTTCTAATCTTGGGAAACTGAACATAACTTGTGTTGGAAGCCCCAGAATTAAAAATTTCAAGCTCTCTAAGATGGTTGTTGTAGGGAGGGAAAGGAAAAAACAAAAAGTAAATGTTAAAAAAAACTAATCTGGGAGAGCAGCCAAAGGAAGGGTGAGATGGCCAGTGAAAAATTTCACTAGCTGCTACCACACTGTCGGCTTTCAGTTCACCAATGCCTCCCGGAATATGTCCAGCCCCATTTGGCAGTCCGAGGTCTGGTTTCTTCCTTGATGATTTGGTAAGAAAGATTTAGCCACCTATTTAGCAAATTGAAAGTAACCTAACTGAGGTTTAATTAATTAAATCCATTTCATCTGAACTGCTTAATGTAAAACATGGGATTATAGAAATAGTTAATGTGAAAGATTAGCACCATCACTGACTGGTTTGCTGAAATGACTTACATTAATGTTAACATTTCTAATTGTTTATACTATACATCACTGGCATGACCTGCTCAGGAATGGGAGGGTACAATGCACGGGTTATACTACTGTGACCTAAGAGATAGGCTGGTGTATCATGGGCCCAATTTATATCTTGTGACTTCAATTTATACCCTGGCTCTCAGGATTGGCTGTTATTATAATAATTGTCTTCAATTGCTCCAGGAGTAATAATCTCCTTTTGTGGTCTCAGAACAAGCATATTAACTGCTTGTGAGGCTCACAGAAGACTCCACTGAAGCTGTCCATGTTTCACTGATGTCTGCAACTATAAAAAATGCTCATCAATTTTCAGTTGCTGTGTGTCTTCAAATACTGAGTTTACATATAAGTAGGATGTACTCAAGCAGCCTTTTTTACAGGCTATTTCTCCATCTATCTCATACCCCTGTGAATCAGCTGGAAACATACCTTCACTAATAATACATAATTTGCTCTATGGGAATGTACTGGAGCTGATGCATGGGATTGTAAACCTCTGACAATGAAGCATTTGCCACAAGATACTCTTTATTGGGCTTGTAACTGATTTTCTCTATCACTTCATTATCATCCTCCTCACCGTCATCAACCTCATAATTCACAAGAAATCAATTCAATTTCTTCTCCTCTTGCTCACCATTATACCTTCTCACCATCATCATTTTCTTTCGCCTCACATGATGCTACCATCCTCACCCCCAAACCTTTGCTGTTGGCAGATCTTCAAGAAAGGATGATACAAGCTATAATATGTATTACCCCCTTGGCATGTAAGAAATATAGAAGTATGTGGAAGCTTGAAACAGTGTAGTACTTCACAGATACTGCCAGTTCAGTCACTGGGCTGAATTTTACAGCCCCTTGGGCTAGGTGTAGGTGGTGGGTTGTGTAAAATTGGCATAGTGGCAGCAGCATCTTATTCAGCACCTGCATATCCCCATCTGCCCTGTGGTAATTTAACCCATTCTGGGAGGTGTCAGGGGGCCTAGGAGCCGATTGAGACCCTTAAATTAACAATTAATGGAAGGCCTCCAAGAGTATTTGCCCTCATCTTCCTGCCCTGCATTTTACCTCTCCCCTTGCATAACCCCCACAGTGAGCAGGCCCACTTTTTTGGCTTATGTTTTTCAGGGGACTGTAGTCTCAGTACTGACATTGCTACTGGTGGCGCTGCTGAGGCAAGAGAGCTTTCTGATTAGTTCACTGTTCTCAGAGATAAGATTTCCTCTCAGATGGAAGCAGAAGTCCCTCCTCATGTTGATTAAAGGCCTGACAGCTGTTAAATGGCTGTGGGACAAGCCAGCGTACACAGATAGCCTCTCCCCTAACTTTTATAGGTGAACCCCCTCCCCAACATAACATTCAGCCCTAAGTCACCTTCAGGCACCAACCTGGTGCCAGCACTATGTCACTGTTGCAGAAAGTCCTACAACAAGAACATTCTGGCTCCCTTCATCCAACTTGACTGTACCTCATTGAGTAAATTAGTAGGAAGCAAGAAATTGAAGAATATTTGACAAATGGATGAGATACTTAACATTTTGAGTTGAATATGTCTTCTTTAAAGAAGATATTCAATTCAAACCGTTAACTTTGTTTCTCTCCCATTAGATGTTGTTGAGTATTTCCGATGCTTTCTGTTTTAGTTTCATATTTCCAGCATCTCCAGCTTATTGCTGTATGAATAAGATAATTGATGGATATTACAAGTAATTGTCATTAAGGGGATCACCATCTAATTGTAAGTTATTAGCTTTTTAATCACAGATTTAAAATATACTTCTTAATAGTTTTTTCTTTTTTTATTAATTTTAGTTTTGGTCCTCTTAGGTAAAGGAAAAACTCCTAATGGGTTAGAGAAGATTTTAAACCATTAGGCATGATTAAGAAACTGACAGAACTACCAGCATTGTGTTAAATGGCTCTAAATCAGAATTATAAGCTAACAAGGGGGCAGTTTGCACACGTGAAATGGAGTAAGAAATTTAAACAAGAGATAATGATTTAAACATATATGTTGAAATTTTGAATGTACTAAATGACTTTATAAATGCAATTTATAAAAGATCATTGTTCACTTTAGCCAAAGGCAGATTACAACAGGGCATGATGGTAAAGGACATAAGGACACACACCACGGTCTAAGAAAACAATGAAACCTTAGAAACGAGCAAGTTTTATCAGTGAAGTTTCTAATAGCAGAACATTCAAGGCACTTCATGAACAGGGCCGATTCACTGTCCGGATAAGATGGATGCATGCTTAGACATGGAATCATGTGATGGTCACTACCAAACCAGACGAAGGGGGAACTTGTGGGAATGTTAATTTTGAACTTAGTGGCAAAGCATCTGGTTGCTAAGTGATACAGGAGGTTGAGTTAGCCAAAAGGGGAGGATACGCCCAGTTCTACAGACTAATGAAATATCATTATGATAGAGGGTAAGGTGCAATTGGCTGAAGTGAATGGCAGGTGTTATTAATGATTTATGTATACTGAAGATGATTTATTCAAAGCTAACAAAAGGAGTGAATTTGATAAGAAAAGTGCATAATTGATCCCTCTTGAACTGAATACATCAGAATTCAGAGACATCAGGCTGCTCTATGTCTGGAGATCATACCACTCTTTGGTGACTTCTCCCTGAAGCCCCTCATCAGATAAAAGATGTGCCTTTAAACTGGGGCATTGGCATCCGTGAGTTTTGTATTGTCTGAAGTTTCAACAATACCCAGCCACCTTGCAAACCCTGCTGACAGTCATTTGGTTCTATAATCTTACTACCTTAATAATAACATTCTGGATTTTCTTTATCTAAAGTAGTCATTATCTAGACCATGAAGTTCAAGATTCTCTAAACTGTCCTTGAAATTCAACTTTTAAATCTTGAGTCATTCTAATTGGTCTTTGGTGTTTTCTCAACCATATATGTGCTTTTGATAAAACACATGATTGCAGAAGTGCAACATGAAATATTATTAATATTTCTGCAGGTGATGTTCTGTAAAAGGGATCAGCAGCGTTTATAGGCCAAATGGGAAATTCTACTTCTGAAGGTGGATGTCCATGATAAATTGCCCCTAAAGTGTAGGTCAGCTGGATTACCTATTCCTCAGATTAAGCAAGCAGCATGACCTTACATGTACAACATAGACAAAATGCTTCTGAGACACCTCATTTATGCCAAAGTTAGCCCTGCTGCGCTCAGTTTTTTTGGAAGCGGAAACGACTTAGCAGCATTGATTACTGAAAAAAATGGAGTTAATTTTTTAGAATATTAAAAATGGAGCCAGGAGGAGGAGTCTCTTCCAGCTCACAGCATTTCAGCAATCAGCCCCTCTCACTGTTTGCCCACCCACCCACCCACTTCCTTCCACTATCCACAGTGCCATTATCACTGAGGCAGCTATTTTGAAACTGTAGTCTCCAAGTAGACAATCAGCCTGAATAGGCACAACAGATGTTGGGATCAGCTGCTATCTGTAGATAAAGCCCAACTACCAATTTGTTGCAATCATTTGGACTCTGGGCTCTGGGGATGTACCCTGCATTGAAGCCTCTTAACTGGCTGAAACTGGTGTCCAGGCCAAAATATTTAAGTACTTTAGACACTTACTCTCAGGCCTGCAATGTAATTATCCTTAATGTCCTAAGAATGAAATAATAGCTGAGAGGGGCTTCATAAATTTACAATTTCTTAGCAAATGTCTTTTTTTTTGACAATTTGTTTGAAATTTCATGCTTTAACGCTCATGCCAATTAATGTTGCAAACAAAACAAATCACTCAAATGCAGCTCAGTTGAGTGCAGGTCACTAACAGCACTAAAAAAAATCATTCTTTAGCCTTAATTAATCAAAACTTCAAACTTACAGGCATACCTTCTGCCGTACAATCAACTTAAGCTTCGCAAGAACCAATATTAAAATAAAGAGTTGATTATATAATGGAATCCCACTCACTTGAAAGATTTAGGGTAGAGCAGCGTTCTTATTTTATTAAAATTCTGTAGTAGGGGATACGGAAACCCCTACTTTCTGAGACTATTGAAACAAAGTAGATTAGTTTAAAATAGGGATCTCAATGTGCCTTATTTATACTAAAGATATAACAATATGCCTCACTTCCATACCATACAAAGGTATTGTTAGTATAAACACATTTATAACTATTTTTGAACAAGCATTATAGATTTAAATTGTATTTTTGTATTTTCTTGTGAGCCTTGGCCAACAAGCAATTTATCCCTTGGCATAATGGGAAACAGGTTTAATTAGACAGACTGCATTCTTTTGGAACAAAGGAGTATAGCATATATATCCCATTATCAGGGGCAGGCCAGGCAGCTACAAACTACCAAGGTTTTTGAAATGAATAGAAAGATTCAGCCTCTAGCTACAATGAATAGACCTCCACTGATATAAGGGACAGAAAACAGATAAGGAAGATGACTCATTTCTCATTCTGAGGACTCCGGGTGTCAGGTGCAATCCTTGAACCTACCAGATTTGCATAAGTGAGGTTGCAAGGCAATGGAGGAAGAATCTACGGGTTTGGTTGACCAATGAATTCCTAATTCTGCTCGAAGGTAGAATGCTATTAGCAGAAATAAATAAAGTATATCAATGTAATTGGGCCGCCCAGCTTGGATAATAGGTGGGGTGAGAGGATCGAATCTTCAGAAATGTATTTCTGTTGTGCTCATCTGATGTAATGTCAAAGAGAGGTTAAAATCCTATGACTGTCTCTCTCCCAATAGATGTTGGTCAAATAAAGAACATCTTTAACTGCATATTGTCCTTCATAAAGTCTTTGTGCTTTCTGAGTTCAGCTGAATACAAAACTCTCTGATGGGACGCACCAAGAAAGCAGGGGTTCTGTATTCCCTGCTACAGCCCACCCCACTTCTGGCCCTTGACTAGGCCAATAGATATGCCCAATAAATGTTTTTAACTCCTGAAGGATTACTTGATGTCTGGTGTCTTTTCTTCTTTGCTCTGACTGCTATCACCGATGTTGTACCTTCTGTGGACTTAGTAAGTCTTTCACAGCCACATTTAAACAAGTTTATGATTACCAACAATGCCAAGATTACAATGAAAAGTAATATAATCCCGTATAGGATTGTTGTCCCCAAAAAGCCTCGCCAGTCTGAGAGCCAATAACCTAAGGTAAATGTTTTGGAGTCTTTGAGTTTCTCCACCTCGTTCTTGATGTGTTCTACCAGATTAATTATGGTTTCTGAACTATTTGGTACGTCTGTGCAACACTCTGATCCAATTACTGCACATGTCCCACCCTTTCCTGCCAAGACATAATCCAATACAAATCTGTGCTGAAGTACCACAGTGTACATGGCATCATCTCATCATTGATCTTCGTAAGGGCAGTTGTTGTATCATTGGCAACATGTTCCAAAATGGACCACAGAATAAGAATTTCTCACATTGTTCTGGCTACTCCCTATTGAGGAACCAACATGCCAAAGAACTGTTCTGTCCCTATAATAGCTGCAAATGCCTTGGCAGGGGAGGGAGTTTAAAAGTGAGCTATATGAATTAGGTTACATATCCAAGGTAACAGGGCCCCTTCCCTCTCACAGGGAGCCAAGGATACGCCCTGTCCCTGCAAATCCAAAAAGTTTCACTGAGAGTTAAATAAGTGTTGCCTCCACTAAAGCAATAAGAAATATTGAAAAACTGATCATTATTGGGTTGACTTAGGCATAGCACACTTCTTGGACTTACTGTGTAATCATATTCACTTATGCCAAAGTTTTTTCTAGAACCTTCCATATTCTCTGTACAATAACTTCCTTTTAGTTTCGGTGCTAGCTGTTTTAAAACTAAACTGGGAGCTGATCTTCTTAGGTTATAGACAGGTGAGTACTGGAGTACTGTGTGCAGTTTTGGGCGCCGCACCTGCGCAAGGATATTTTGGCCCTGGAGGGAGTGCAGAGGAGGTTTACTAGGCTGATACCGGAGTTGAGGGGATTGAGCTATGAGGAGAGGCTGAATAAACTAGGCTTGTACTCGTTAGAGTTTAGAAGAATGAGGGGAGATCTCATTGAGACGTATAAGATGATGAATGGGATGGATAGGATAGAGGTGGAGAGACTCTTCCCGCTCAAAAAAGACAGTAGGACTAGGGGGCACAGCCTCAAGATAAAGGGGAGGCGGTTTAGAACAGAGTTGAGGAGGAACTTCTTCACTCAAAGGGTGGTGAATCTCTGGAATTCTCTGCCCGTTGAAGTGGTGGAGGCTGCCTCGCTAAATATTTTTAAGAAGCGGGTTGATGGGTTCTTGATAAGAGAGGGGATTAAGGGTTATGGGGAGAGGGCGGGAAAGTGGAACTGAGCCACAACAGATCAGCCATGATCTTATTGAATGGCGGGGCAGGCTCGAAGGGCTAGATGGCCTACTCCTGCTCCTATTTCTTATGTTCTTATGTTCTTATGAGTTCCCCTTTATATAGCTTGCCCTTCCTGCACAAGACATACTGCTATGGAACTCCTCCCTTGCCTCTAAACTAGAAAATCCTGGTGTATAATGTCCAGGATATTTCAGATCCTGAGCTGTTTGAACGGCCATTATCAGTTCTGACTATGTCAGAAGTGGTGATTGTAGAGGTATTCCTCCTCCTACATGGATGGGAATGTGTGAACATATGAATGTGTAGACATTCTAGCATAGATGAGTAAGGATTCACACACACTTTCTGAGGGGAATGTTGAAGGACCTCAGTTGCTAGTCCTACCTGAGTCCAAGTTTGTACATTCAACAATAAAAAGATATAAACATATATACTCATCATTAAAATTTTTACAGCTTTCTCCTTTTTCTTAAAAAAGAACAAATCTCAATCATTGGTCAATATCAAGTAAATAAAACTTACTTACAGACCCATGCAACAATCACATTAGATGTTCCACGCTCTTGACTAGGCCTTCATGTAGGGTACAATCAATCTTGATTGTAGCTGTGGAAGTTCAAAAATCTTCACAATACCAGGTGATATTCTGTAAACATAAACCAAAAAATGCTTTCCGACCTTAAAGTTAGCAACTTATCAATCAAATTGTCTCTACTTCCCCTCTTCAAATACCCGTCTATTATTCTTGTGCCATAATTTAGTTATCTGTAAATCCAAATTAATTGAATTATCATTGTTGTTAATATAAAATTTCAGGATTACTCATTGGGATATGGCTTTAACTGGGTCCAGTGCAGCCATCGCAGACCATGCTTCTCACTTATCAGGGCACATTTGTCCTGAGACCACCACATCAAAAGGTCCTTCCCAACAAATTCCTAATCCTTTTTCGGCTGTGATGAATCTCACCATTACCTTGTCTCCTTGTGTAAGCAGTTTAGGAGTAGTCTCTCCTGCCAGTTCAAGCCAACCTCAATGCTGCTGCTGAGTGATTATCTGTTTTTTGAGAGAATGCAGGCAGTCTATTAATTCCCTCATACATTGAAATATTTTCCCATGGTCCTTTGGGTCTTGGCTGACTTTCCATTTTAATCCTGCAGGGATGAAATGGTTCCACTAGGGTGCACTTCAGGCATCCCTGACAAAACTTTGCCACATCTCTCCCCATGTGTTTCCTTCACCAACATTTTCTTAACTAATTAAACACTTTGCCCCTACTTGTATGCGCTAATCTGTGATACACTTTCAGCAGCGATTGCTGCATTACCTCGTGACCTATAATTTCCCCTCCCTTCTCCATAGTCCATCATAATCTTTCTGTCCTCCATCTTTCTTCCACATTTCCTTTTCCTCTTCAGCTGCTTGTTTGTGCACTTGTTTCACATCAATATCTGAGCAGTCTTCAACTGATACAGCGGCTGTTCCTGTAATTTATATCCATACCTGCTCTACTAGGGCCTTCTCAGCTATATCGGCTAAGCTGTTTCCTTTCTGTGTCTGATTCTCAATCTTTTTATGAGTTTGAACTTTTATTATTGCTGTCTCTAAATAGCTGCGCGCTGCTTGGAGTAAATCTTTAATCAGATTCTCATGCTGTGTGTATCTCCCACTAGAAGTTACAAAACCATGCCTACCCCAGGCTGCCTTGCACTATTCCAAATGCATACCTACTGGTGGTATAAGCATTAACTCGCTTTCCTTTTGCTTCATTCTAAAGCTTTAGTTAAAGCCAATAACTCTGCTACTTGTGCTGAATTATTCCCAGGGATTTGTTCTGCAATCATTGTTCCCTCATCATTTACCAGTGCCGGGTTTTCCATTAACATATTTCTTGCTCCGTCTCCATACCGATTAATTACCCCTTTTCCTACAAGTGGCTCTTCTGCTAAACCTTCACTTACATCCTCATTTACTTCTGAAATACATTTGTGTTCTGTTACTTGAACCGTCAGTCCTCCTGCGGGCTTTTCCCTTACATCTCTGCTAATTTTTACATGCCTATCTCCTGGTAAAAGATTTGCTTCCCATTTTGAATGTCTTCCATCGGAAACTCTTTCAATCTCCCAGCTTCCAGGAGTTGGACGGTTGTGTGGGGGCTGTGGTGAATTATTTTTCCATCAAGGTGAGTGGCTCTGACATACTGACTACACACGAGGCACATGCTAACACTCTCAAGCATTGATGCATACATCTGGCAACTGAATCTAATTTGGGCAGAAAAGTACCCCAATGGTCTTAATTTACCCCCATTTTGCTTTTTCGCTACAAGACTTGACTAAAATCCATTAGTTATGTCTCACACTTGTGAATATCATCTGTTCAGACTCAATGTTATTCAGGATAGTAGCTGAATGGGCCACTATAGGGTGTTCGAGTCACGTAGCGATTTAAGGCTGTACAATCAATAGTTGATCGATAACTGTCATCTGGTTTTTAAACTGGCCAGATGGGTGAATTAGTCTTAGAGGAGGTTTTAGTCACTATTTGTTGCTTTTCTAAGTCTGTAATGATTTAACTGCTTCCATTGCTTCCAGCTTAACAAAATACCATTTAGCAGGCAGCCCAGGAATCGTTACCAGAAGAATGGCCAAATACCCACAATCTTATTTATGCACAGGCCAAACTTGGAGGTACTGTAAAGCCAAATTTCCCCACACCATTCTACCTCCCAATCTGTTTGGAGGGTTGCTATCCAAGAAATTGTACCATTTTGCTTCTGACCCCACCAATGTCAGTTATTGGGCTTGTGCCATATTATAATACCTGCCTTAGCATCAATTACAGCTCCCAACAGTTCTAACAGATCTATTCCCAAAATACTTCCTTCTCCTGTTAAACATATCCAAATCTGAACTAATTCTTCCCCACCCTCTATCTCCAATGTAATATGCTCACTTAATATAGCCATCTTAGTTCCCCCAGCTACTTCTATTTATTGTATGCTTTGGTAGAGGGTCCGCAAGGGTAAGCTTGTTATGGATACAGCTGACCCAGTATCCATTCATCTAGTACAATGATAATTCCCTAATTTGGCCTTTACATATACATGCAGGGATCTCACTCTGTAATCTTGAGACTCGCTAATTGTCATTTCTGTCCTAATAACTTTTGCAACTCATCTGCTGACATTTGGATTACTGTCTGTGATGTCTACTGCACTGGGGTGGGTACGTGAGGTGGAGTTTCAGAGGGCTGTCTCACCCATCTGGGACCCTGTCCTTCCTTATCTCCCCCTTTCAGCCAACAGTCCTTTATTTCATGACCCTTTTTCTGACAATTACGACACATATTACTCTCCTTGAGTTTGCTTCATTCCTCCTTTACTCTTTCCCCTATAATCAGGGAAACGTCTGAGGAACCTGATTGTCCCATCACCATTCTACCTCAGGGGGTATTCAGTACTTCCTCCTGTGCTGCCTTTGCAGTGGCCATCTGCTTAGACTTTGCCTCCCTTTCGGAAATCAGGGGTTTCTGCGTCTCCTGCTATAAATTGCCAAACATCTTTTATTACCCATCATCATACAGATATTTAAAGACTTTATTACAACCAACAAAACCTAATTTCTGTTCTTGACTTGTCCTCAGAGGAAATCACAATTTTTGCTGTTGAACAAATGCCATCTAGATCCCTTTTTCCATACAAATTGTTGACAATCATTTGCCTTTTTCTTTAAAATAATAAGATGAAGTGTGTGGTTATCGTTTTATCAAGAGGACACTCTAATGCTTATTGTTGGTTATAAGAGGCCAAGAAATCATAATGAATTCACCAATAGCCACATTCTAATGGTAAAGAGAAATGGGGAATCCTGGGATGGGTGTAGGTGTGGAGCAAGGCACTGTATGGGCTGGGGTTTTATTCTGAGCCCAGGAAGATCACTCCTGTTGCTCCTGGTACTGCCAAAAAGATGTCCAATTTCCTGAAGGGACATACTCTATTTGCACCTCAAAATTCCAATCAGGTTGCTATATAGATCACTAGACTCTGATTTGGACATTCCAGATTAAGTACAGAAGAATGGTTGATGTTAAACTTGTTGAAGTATCTGGAGCCAGACCAGTCTCCCTTTGCTAAGAAAACTGGAAATTGTTTCAATGGTGTTCCTGATAAAGAAGAGAGGGCGGAGGTTCTGGTGGGACCTTTCTGCTTTTTAAAAATAGGTTCATGAAAAGGAAGCAGCAGCGTGCTTCTGTTGGAAACAAGTATCTATTGTAGTTGCCTTTGTGAAGGAAAATTAACTGGATCTTCAAGGAGTGATTTCATTGCTGTGACAGAATGAGAGGAGCTCTGAGGTAAGCTTCAGCTCATGTGTCGCTATAATTGCACGCTGCATAAAAAAAATTGAACTTGAATATTCCTGGGGAGGCAGCGCTAGCTGCTTTGAAAAAGAACATAAGAATGATTTTCCTACACTAACTCAATAGCTGATAAAAGTGGCATCAGTATACAATTGATTCACTGAAGTCTTCTCTTCTGCTAACTGTCTCATCACTACGTTATCTTGATTTTTCTCACCATTCAATGAATGGTAATCCTTTAATCCAGTGAGAAGTCCCACAACACCAGGTTAGAGTCCAACCAGTTTATTTGATAGTAATCCTTTAATCCAGCCGGAAAGGAGAGATTAAATGGCATTCATGATGCAAGATCAAAGGGAGTGGCAATGGGACAAGTTAAAAACAAAAGGCATGTCTGGAGGAAGCTGAGTGACAGAATAATGAACAGTTACCGAAAGCAAAACAAAAAACAAACAAAGAGAAATGAAGAAGCAGAAACAAAGCCAGTAAAGAAAGGAGAAACATAATAGGGGACAGAGATTATCATCCAAAATTGCTGAATAATGTTGGCCAGGATTCTCCCAAAATAATTCTAAGGGCGCGAAAACTTGGTAAAGTCGGGTGTGAGATGAGTTGCGTGATCCATATATGCATTTAAATTGACTTAATGGGCCCAACCTCACTGGCACTTCCCCCTTTACCACCACATTCGCCCATTCAGATTCGGTGCGAAACAGACACACTCTACAAAAGTCCAATTCGGGCGCTTCGGTTAGTGAGGAGGTAAGTGCCGAGTGTCTGACAGCTTTCTGCTTGAGATCAGTGGTGGGGGTGGAGGGGGGTTTGGGGAGGGGGGTCTACTGCCACTCTGCCTGAGATCAGTGAGGGGAAAGGAGAGGGGGTCCTCTGCCACTCTGCCTGAGATTTGTGAGGGGAAATGCAGGGGGAGGGGCCTGTGATCGGACTGGGTGGCATTGGGGTGTGTGGGAGAAGGGAGTCAGCAATGTTGTGGGTAGGGCAATATCTGTGGGGCCAGGGGAGGCATTATCCAGCCCAGGAGCAATATGGCAGGGAAGTCACATCCTATTTTTTTCTGTGCATGCACAGTTGGACGTGCCAATTGGAGCAGCAGGAATTTGGACATGTTAAGCCCTGCTCATAGACTTCTTTGATTTAATTTATTATTGTCACATGTACTTGCATACAGTGAAAAGTTTGGTACTTGCACATTATACAAACAAGGCAAACTGTTCATAGAGAAGGAAACGAGAGAATACATAATGCAGTGTTACTGTCATTGCTAGGGTGTAGAGAAAGATCAACTTAATACAAGGTAGGTCCATTCAAAAGTCTGACAGCAGCAGAGAAGAAGCTGTTCTTGAGTCGGTTGGTATGTGACCTCAGACTTTTGTATCTTTTTCCCAAAGGAAGAAGGTGGAAGAGAGAATGTCTGGGGTGCGTGGTGTTCTTAATTATGCTGGCTGCTTTGCTGAGGTAGCAGAAAGTGTAGACAAAGTCAATGGATGGCAGGCTGGTTTGTGTAATGGATTGGGCTACATTCACAACGTTTTGGAGTTTCTTGTGGCCTTGGGCAGAACAGGAGCCACACCAACCTGTGATACAACCAGAAAGAATGCTTTCTCTGGTGCATTGGTAAAAATTGATGAGTCAGAGCTGACATGCCAAATTTCCTTAATCTTCTGAGAAAGTAGAGGTGTTGGTGGGCTTTCATAAGTATAGTGTCAGCATGGGGATATCAGGATAGGTTGTTGGTGATCTGGATACCTAAAAACTTAAAGGTCTCATCCCTTGCTACTTCATCCCCTTTGATGTAAACAGGGGCATGTTCTCTTCAAGCCTTCCTGAATCGATGACAATCTCCTTCACTTTGTTGTTTCTGCAGCGTGATTCGGAATCGCTGATATTTTTTCAGTTAGAGTGTATACAGGGGTGCCTGAGAACGGGTCTAAAGTCAGATCTGAAACACTCCCAGTTTCAAGTCTGCCCAGAACTTAGGGGCCTATTTTACCATTTTGATTCTAAATGTCAAATTCACATAAAAGCTAGTGTAACTCCCGCTGATTGTTTAGCAAGATTGTCAAAATGAATCTCCCACACCCAGAGCACTGCAGAATGCACAAGCAAGATTCACGATGAAAATCAGTGGGTAGGGTCTATTCCCACTGGAGAGGTCAGCAGCATAGCGCTGAGTGGGCCACTGCACATGTGCTGATCTGTCAGAGCGGAAATTGGTGCATGCACAGTGCTTCCGCATGGTTGGCCTGCCAATCACTGGCCAGCTCTGTGACACTGCACCCCCCAAACCACATTGCAGTCGGGATCAGTGGCAGAGGGAGGCAAGAAGAGATCAGGACGACCATTGGGGTGGGACGGTGTCTGCTGCAACTACGTGGGACCCCCCCCACTGCCACTGATCTCCCATCCATAGGCTCTGCCCACTCTGCCCCAGCCCCTTTGGCACTGCCCGATGCCGGTGGGCAGTGTCACTTGGATGGTGCTGGGGCCAGGCTGGCAATGCCCAGGTCACCCCACCTTATCCCCAACATCCTGGGGGGTCTCCATGGCCTCCCTTCACTCCAGCGGAGTCGGTCCGCCAGCTCCCCATTAGTGGAGAGCTGTTGTGAACCCCGTTGGAGTAAACCACTTCTGGCAGGGGTGTGGGGGCTGGGGAGGAGAAAGGCTGGCAGACCCGGAGACTTCAGTCATGGGCCCACCAATAAGATTTAAATAGGGGCTTCAATGTTCAAATCAGCTCAGCACTGATTTCTGGTGTGAAGCTGATGATGCTGAAATCCGTGCTCTGGAAAAGTATGAAGCTGTGGTGTCCAGCATGGAGACGCTAAACAGTCTCCGCTGATGTCTCCTGGCCCATTGCACTGCTAGAGCAGTGCAGCAGTGGGAGAATCACCCCCATTGAGTCTCGAAGGCTGTGAAGTGCACAGTCAAAAAAATGAGATACTGTTCCATGAGCTTGCATTCAGCTTTATAGCAATATAAGATGCCAAGGTCAGAAAGGTTAGCGTGGTAATAAGGTAGAGAACTAATATGACCAGTAATTGGAAGCTCAGTGTCATGCTTGTGGACTGATCAGAGGTGTTCTGCAAAACAGTCACTCAGTGGGTGTGAAATGGAACTGACACACTTGGGGGGCCCTTTCAACCACATTGGAAGGAGTGACGGAGATTCTCATTTCAGGAAAAAGGAAAATAGATTTTGGACGTAATTCACCCAACTCAGCTCTAAGTGCTCATGCCAGCAGGAAAAGTGGAGTGTTTCCCGCTGATGTTAGCAAAGCCTGTCAAATGGGATTCACCCACCTGATCAATGCAAATTTATGCATGGCGGTAAAACATGATGGCCACTCTGGCATTTCTGTTATTGGGGCACCATTTTTAAAGGGCATTCTGATCTCAGCATTGAGAGACAGGCTGCCTAAAATCATCATGTCGAGAGTGATCTTCAGGTTTCCCAGGGCTAGAAAGACAGCCCTGCCACAAGACGCCCAACCCCAGGGAGAGCACTGAGGTCAACTCCTTGTCCCCAACCTCACCCCTACAGTCCCCAGATCCCTTGAGAGACCCTTCTTCTGCAGCCTGGCAGTGGCAGAGAGGCACATGGGCACTGCACTTATCTCCTTGACCCCTTCAGTGTCCATCATACCAGGTCCACAAATGTCTGTGCCATCAACAAAGCTCGCCAAGTGCAGTTCTTGCTGGGGAGGCAGGTGCATTGTGGGAGCTGTTGAATCAGTCTGCCTACCTACTAGTCAAATGCAAACAAGTGGATTTGCATTATTATCTGGTTTCTGTCTTATCTGGGCAGGAACCTGATGGGGTCCAGCAGAGCAGGCCAGGTGAAAGGCAACAGGTTTGCTGCCTGGCAAGAATCCCATTTTATCCCTAGCACTAGATTCAGAGGGATGTCAGGATTCCTGTGAGCAGAGAAGGGGCCAGCGAACTCCCCCTATTTTACCATTTTGATTCTAAATGTCAAATTCACATAAAAGCTAGAGTAGCTTCCACTGATGTTTTAGTAGGATTGTCAAAATGAATCTTCCACACCCAGAACACTGCAGAATGCACGAGCAAGATTCACGATGAAAATCTGTGGGCAGGGTCTATTCCCACTGGAGAGGCCGGCAGCATAGCACTGAGCGGGCCACTGCACATGTGCTGATCCGTCAAAGCAGAAATTGGTGCATGCACAGTGCTTCTCTTAATCTCTTTTACCCTCCACATTAAGAGAGACCATCCCTTTGTCCTTTGCCTTATCCGTCGCTCTTCACTTACTTAAAACCTATTACATATGTTTTCCAATTCTGATGAAGGGTCACCAACCTGAAACATTAACTCTATTCCTCTGTCCACACGTCCTGCTAGACCTGCCATGTATTTACAGCATTTTCTGTTTGCTCTTTCCATTGTGAGCAGCAAGTAAAGAACTAAATGCGACACTAAATTGAAAGAAGTCAACTGAATCATTGTTTCAACAGTAAAAAATGTTTGTGGTTTTGGACAGTGAGAAATAAGGAGGTGAAAGGGCAGCTGCTCCATCTCCTGCACTTGCTTGGAAAGGTGCAATGTGGGATGATGGAAAAGTGAACTGTGGTATCACAGCAGGAATGGCCCCGTCAGAATGCTGTAGGGGTAGGGGAAGAGTATCGTGCTAGCATCATGCTAGCAGTGGCAGAAATGGGGGAGGGTGTGCTATTGAATGATGAAGTTGATGGGGCAGTAGAGAAATCCTATCATGGTCTGCGAGGAAGGGAAAGGGATGAGAGCAGATGTCCGTGAAATAGAATGGATATGGTTGGGAGTGGAGGATGAATTCTTTGTTAAGGTAAAAGGAAGACAGTGAAAGGTGAGTTTTGAAGGCTGCATTTGGAATATAGGAACATAGGGAAAGGAATCGGCCATTCAGCTCATCAAGCCTGCACCACCATTCAGTTAGATTATAACTGATCATCAATCTCAATGTCACTTTCCTGCACCATCTCCATATCCCTTCATTCATTAGTCTGCAGAAATCTATCAATTTCTGTCTTGAACATGTTCAATGGATGAGCTTCCACAGCTCTCTGGGGTACAGAATTCCAAAGATTCACCATTCGCTTAGTGAAGAAACTCCTCTTCCTCATTAAATGGCCTACCCCATATTCTGAGATTATGTCCCCTGGTTCTAGACTCACTAGTCTGTAAATCCCACATATTTACCCCATTAATTCCTATGGTACGTAGGGGCAATCAAACTAACCCACACATCTTTGGTAAAGCTTTAAGGTTTTCATGTCAACATGTAAATCTACTGTAGATTCAGGAGTTTGTTGCCTTTTTAACCAAAATACAGTTTGAAGGATTATTGGTGTAGGATCTGAAGAACGTTGGTTGCAATTGCTAAAGAGAAGGAAGGAAGAAAATTTATCTCGTTCTCATTTTAAATACAAGGAGCTGCTAAAGATATGGGCAAGGGAGTTTACATAGTTCACATCCCAAATCAACACTGATATGTTTTCAAGGCAATACTGTGAGTAAAGCAGTCCTTTATAAATTTCTATATATTCACAAATAGAATCATCAATTCACCCAGCTTGAAAAATCAACATTTGCAAAACCTTATTAGAAGTCAGTTCAAAGTTTACATTTTTGCAAGTGGAACTTTTCTGTCACAACATTAAGTGGGAGGCAGCCAAGGCTTTGCCATATAATAGCATTCCAACAGCCACAAACATTGTCTCTAATAAAAAAAAGCCATGAGCTAGTGGGAAAACTGGTATATACAGACAACCAATATAAATCTGATTCTACACTGATGCTGGAAGTAAATTAGATATGCCAAAGACTGAACTGGCTTTCTACTGAATCACAATGCCAATAAATTACTTTCTATACAAAACAAAAGTCCTTTAAGCACTCTAGCCACCAGGCTACAAATATAAAAGCAAAGACTGTAACAAATAAAACAGAAATGTTGTAAATGTGACGCAGGTCAAATAAAAGAAACAGCATTGTTATTTCTCAGATGTCACCCTTCACCAGAATGTCTGTACTTGCTAATTTAATTTTGTTAATAATAAAAGAAGGTCATCAAGAAACAATCATGGAGACATTGAGCAGAATTCTCCCATCCTGCCTATGGCAGATTTTGTGGCAGGCAGCAGTGGAGGATCTAGCAGACGTTGAAAGATTGGAATCCCACAGGTGTGAGAACAGATGCAATTCTCCCCTTGGTGGGTCAGCTATCACGCTGATTAGTGACGTGAACACCACTTGCATTCATTACGCTCACCTCAATGTTCATTAAAGACGCTGTTCACTGGAACCATGTGCTTCTTTCCAGTTTTGCATCTTGCCATCAGGAAGTCAGACTGGTTTGAACAACATTTGGAAAAGAGTGGCAGGCACCAGTCGGACCTGACTTCTCTCGTGACTTCAAGATCAATGCAACATTTGTAGCCCACCTGCCGCTGGTCTTGTTACAATGCAAGTGGAATACCCACTGCTGTGGGTTTAGGGTTGGTCTGTAGCTGGTGGGCGCTTCCACAGTCCTAAAGTACACCACTGTGCAGTGGTACCCTCGCAGGTTTGAGCACTCAGACAGAGAGCACATTTCCACCAGGGGTGGTGGGGTGCAAAGGAGGAGAAGGCATTGTAATGGGCTGGAAAAAGAGGGGGAGTATGATGGTTGATGGAGGGGCAGGATGCTGGAGCCCAACAAGGAAAAATGCAACACTGACAAACAAAAAGGTGGAGTATGAATGGGAGGAGATGCATGCAGCCTCCAGAATAGGAAATGGGCAGGAGACATGGGCTACACTGTGACCCATGAAGGGGGCATGAGCAGGAAGGCAGTGCGGTATCCATTCATGAGACCAAGGGGAAACTGATTAGAAGTCATAGTTTTTGGTCTGGGACCAGGAGGTTGGAGTCTGAGAGTAGCAACGCCCCTTGGGCTCACAGTCTTGTGTGAGAGAATACAGATTGCAAGGAAAAAATAGCTGAAATGGGGAAATAAGAATACTGGTCCAAACTGGCCTTGTATATCTTAAAACAATAATAAAAATGGGGAAGTAAGAATACAGGTCTGAACTGGTCTTGTATACCTTCAATTGGAAAACAGTAAAAACAGGGAAATAAGAATACTGGCCCAAATCTTTTTTTCCTTCAGGGGGATCACAGTCAGGTGTGAGAAAGTGGAGATAGCTCTGGAGCTATATGGACATCAGTATCAAGGGTGAGAGACAAGAGACAGCCCTAGGATGCAATGGGTCATGCTACAGTGTTATGCATAGCATGCACATTGTACTCGCGCTCCAGAGTGGGACAAGGGTCACATACTTATATGGAATAATGCACAGATTAGTGTGCAGAATGTTTTCATAGAGGGTGGAGTGTAGCAGGATGCAGCTTTACCTTCACATCATGAGTTTCCAGGTAAATTTCTGGGACATGGGTAGGGAGAGGGTGCGCTTCAAAGCAAGTCTCGTAATAGCGCAGAACCACCAACTTCCTTGCTTGAACTAATGGCGCAGTCATAAATCAAAAGTTGAAGTGAATCTGCATGGGAGAGCTCTGAGGCAGTGTGGGAGGAGTGAAGATTTTTCTGTGCTAAACTACATTTGACAATTATTTGTCCAATTTGTAATTTTTTAATGTCCTTCTATAATTTGTTGCAATCCTCCTCAATTTGACTATCCAAGCCCACTCAAATTTGGAGTCAGCTTCAAACTCAGAAATTGTGTTTTGATTCAAAATGACAAATCATTAAAGTAAACTGTGCAAGGTATTGTTGCTCCAGTACTGATCCTTGTGGAACACCACTCCCTACCTTCTGCCACCCTGAATAATTAGATTTTACTTCCAATCTGTTTTTTGTCTTTAAATCAGTTGGCAATTCATTCTGCCACAGGTCACTTGACTTCACACTCTCTGATCTTTTGGGACAGCTTATTGAATGCCTTTGAAAATCTAAGACCAGAAATTTCAGGAGGCTGAGCACTCAGCTCCCACCCTCCTGAGAGTCAGTGGAGAATCCTTACCATCTGCTGCCACTTTATGCTCAATTGAGAATGGATTGCCAGGCCTTCCATCTACCCTTGGACACACGTCCCAATTTGGAGAGCTGTCGGCTAATCAATTGGAGGTGTCAAAGTCCCAGGGCCTCACTTCAGGTAAGTACAAGGGGAAGGGGATGCCACACTTTGCTGGGAAGGCATGGTTTCAGTGTTGGGGGTGGGGGACAGTGTTGGTTGGTACCCCTACTTCCCTGAGGTGAGGGCACCCCAACATGAAGGGGGCTGAAGATTGAGGGTGAAGGCCTTTTCTGGTTGGCACCCGATCCAACTAGTGCCCGTCAGCAAAACAGTTGAGCCTGGGTGGAAAAAGGCTATAAGTAACCATGAGGGTGTTAGGTTTCCCATTCAAGACCATGTCCACTCCAAAGTAAAGCTGTGACAAGTTGGGGTGGGGGGAATCTCAGAGGGAATCCCATTCATGCAACTTTATGCTCCTCTCCTCCATTTTTCTAATGAATTGTTAAATATGAGAATTATTGTCCCTGCTAACTCTTTGTTTTGATACTTTTCAAATATGTGGATCAAATCCTTGGTCTGTTTGGATTTTATCTATTGGAGCTTGATTTGTTCTTTCAAAACAAACCCCCTTTATATTTAAATACAATAATTGCAGTATTCACCTTGTTATTCAATGTCACGTCTATCTGACCAATTGGCCTGTTGCATAATGAAGCAGAATAATCATTTATTATTTCTGCCTTCTTTCTATTGTTATCTGTGGCATCATCCAACCTTTCCCTTAATAGTCACATTCCCATCATCTGCTTCCTTTTTATTGACATTCGTTCCCTCTGCAGGAGTAAATCACGCTGGTTTCTTCGGCGGGAGTTTCAGAATGAATCTGCCACACTCTGGGCTGCAGAGTGTACTGGCGTGAATCACTCCAAAATTCAGGGGGCTGGGCCTATTCCCACTGGAGAGGCTGGCAGCATAGCACTGCGACCCCCGCTAAGTCAGCCCCCAACCCCCCCACGGCCCGATTGCTGGCCCCCTGACCATGTCCGGACCAGCCTCCCCAAATGTGGGGAGCCATAGTAATCCCCATTGGAGTGAACCACTCTGACAGGGGGATGGAAGAAGACTTCAGTCCCCAGCCTGCTAATCATATTTAAAATATATGGTAATAAGAATTACCATAATTTCAGTCTCTCCCCATTGATTTTGGCGCGGATGTGACACCGCCATAAATACAGCGCTGGGAGGCGCTTAGCGGGCTGGAACGTGCAGTGTGGATCCTATGTATTGGGCGTGCTGGAATCTCCTGGGTTGGGAGAAACATTGTAGCACTCATATTTTAACATATTATAATAGGATTTCCACTCACTTTATGATTAATCATTGTTTTAGACTTCTATTTAGTCCTAGTATCATGTTCTCTCTCACTTTATTCTTCCCTATGTTCTCCTGTCCTATTATGTTTACATTTCAGTTGCTTATGTTTCTTGTAGTTCCTTCTGCCCATCTTACTAGTTGAAAGCTTTTGCCATTTTCTTATTTACCCTTTCTACTGGGATGCAGGTCCTTTCCCATTGGGGCAGTTCCTTCCTATCCCTGTATTGGTACCAGTGTTCCATGGAAAGCATGTCCTCCTTTTCACACCATCCCTTTAGCCACATGTCAATTCTTCAGATCTGTCTGCTCATATGTTAATATGGTAAGAAGTCTCACAACACCAGGTTAAAGTCCAACCAGTTTATTTGATAGTAATCCCACAAGCTTTTGGAAATGGTGTTCCTTCGTCAGGTGTATGGAAGACTTTAACCTGGTGTTGTGAGACTTCTTACTGTGTTTATCCCAGTCCAACGCCGGCATCTCTACATCATATGTTAAAATGTGCATGGCTCAGGTAATAATCCTTGCCCTGGAAGTCCTGTTTTTTGATTGGGAGTCAAACTCCAGTTAATTTTTCAGCAGGACCTCTTTCCTGTTCCTGTTTATCTTGTTTGTTCTAACATCAACTAGGTCAATTGGATTTACTCCCTCCCTTTTTAAGTTTGTCTGCAGCCACAAAGACCAGGTAAGAAACATACCATTCAGGATTCTCATTCTTGGCTACAGAAGGTGCAAGCTGTCCCTCAGTTGTGCAATTCTCTATTGCTATATAACTGTTTTATTCTCATTGTGCTCCTCCTTCTGTCAATAATGAAAAGTATAAATCAAGATTTCCATTTTTCCCCTTATAACAGGAATTTATATAAAATTGTTTGTAGTCATTTCTTCACCTTTGGTTTGTTTTTTCACAAGTCAGTTGCCTATGTAGTGGACCTATAGACTGGGTGCAATTTTTCTATTCCATGAAACGTTTACTATAAATGCAAATGTCAGTATTAAGTATGTTTTGTATAGCTTGGACTTTCAGCTTCAGTCACTGTCCAGCACACAGGTGTATTTAACAGCCATCAAAAGTAAACAGAAATTGCTTTAATGTCAAGTTAGATTGGTTTTTGCCACATAGCAGAGAGGCTTTTTACATCGAATAGGGTTTACAATCATATTTTGTTTCAAACTACTAATTCAATTCCTAAATATGACATGTGCCTCTTTTTACTTTGTCAGCTCATCATAGTGACAAAGTAAAAGCCTGCAGATGAGGGTCAAGAAGGCTGATGTTTGAAAAAGCTAACATTTCAATGATAATTTGAACTGTTATATTTTCCTCTATTTCTGGAGAAAGAGTCAATTGTCCTTAAGGGATTGTGTTCAGAATCATAAACAGATTAAAGAGGTGATTGTACAAATTTTGCGTTAAAGTTTACATGCAATCCAAATACATTAATACTAATTAAGGAAACTTTGGATCCAGCTGTAGTATTATTTCCTTCACATTTCTCAAGTTCATAATTTATCAGAACAAACTGTAAAAATTATGACTGTTTGCAATAATATATAAATATATGCAGTAAATATGCCAAAGGTTATTTCAAGTCCTGATTGAGTGCTTGGTTGAAAATGAAATTAATATTTTGGGTAGTTGATTGTAGAAGATATATAAACCCATGATATTGAGGAGCATAATTACAGAATGTTTGTAATAAAGATTTGAAATATACTATCAAAGAAATAAATTGAACACAGTTGAATTAATTAATGCTATGTTCCATGTGGAGAACAAGACTGTTCTGTTGATCTGCACTGCTTATCAAAAAAGGCCATAGTAGTAGTGAACAAGTGGAAGGATTGTCTCTGTCAAAACCTTTAATAACACAAAACAGTTGAGAGGAAGGGACATTGTGGCAGGTACTGGATCACAGAAGATTTTGAGGGAAGCATGAACTACCTGGCATGTATTACTTTCATCACAAATTACTAATGAAGTTTGTGATAAATTGAAGTGGATTATCTGCGGAAAATAACCAGCAATGATTTTTAATTCCCACCTTTCACAATATTTGTAAAGGATACGGGGGCAGGGACTTACAACTTGTGGGTTAGGCCCATTACTCACATATTTACACAGATGTATCCATGCTGATCAATTCCTGATCCTGCCATAGTTTTGCAGAATGAATAATATAGAAATGAAAGGCACCCATCCCACCAGGGTATATCTTAGACCTGCAAGCTAGAAACATTCTGTCTCAAGTAAGGCAGTTAGAGACAAAGGCCTCCCAGGCCCCACACCACATGAATTAAAAAACCCGCCTGCTGCCAGATTGACTGTGGAATCTATTATTGATAGGGGCTTGCAGAGTGTCACTTTGCTCCTGCCCTCTGTTCTTGCATTGAATCAAAGGAGCATTGAGGGAAATATCCAAAAGTTTTGCACTATTGGTCTTGGCTGCTTTAAGGATTGAAATGGCAAGGCCAGCAATATGCAATTCCCAGGAACTCATTGAGGTACAGTGCAACACTTGAATGTTAGTGTAATTGCAATCATCAAACACTGTTGAGGTGGTGGTAATTGTTTCAGCATTTGCCTCTATTGGAAAAGGAAGGTCCAGGCCATTCACTAAACATAGTGCACGTAATTTGCAACTTAGTAACCTGTAGAATCACGCTGCAAGGCGAATTGCCTGCCCATTATAAGATACACAATTTCGATCCATCAAGTTCAATGAGATGATATTGACGTCAGTTCTGTTCTGTGCAGAGATCAACCTGTCAGGTTACTATCCAGGTAGTGAAGATGAAAGTGACCCTCAATGAAGAAAAGGAAATTATTCTTTGCCATTGCTGTTTAAGCATGGCTATGGAAAAAATGTTTACAAAGATGTGAAATTTATCCTTCACCAAAAAAAGACAATTGCTGTCAAAGAAAATTCAGTTGGTGGTATATAGATTCTGACATGATGTGTATCTGTCCTATCATTTTTTTTACTATCTATGTGGGTTTATACTGAATTAATAATTTAGAGCAAAATGCTTTCCCACTTTACTTGCAAGTCTACAGCAGGCATAAAACATGATTGATTGAATGCATATTCGAACAGCATTTTGTTTATCCAGAATTGAGACCTTTACTAAAATTCATTAGTCCTCTTAAACATCAGCATAAATTGCTTAGGCTTTGGGGACTCTTGTGGGTAGATACATAAAAAATGCCAGTGTACAAGATGAAGGAATTCAATTTATTTGCTAAGATTATCAATCTTACTCAAACCTTGGTAAAATTAAACTGCTAGGGTGTGAAGAGTAGGTTCTCGGCCCTTCCCTATGTTATTCAATAGAGGGGTGGAATTTAACCATGATGTTGTTGCTTGTGACACCACGTCAGGACAGGAGGGCAGTAGTAACCTTACATAGGTCACTGGCGGATGGTTGAATACAACCATATGTTGGCCAGTGTGATCACCTTCCAGGAGCAGGAGACCCACAGAGCACCTGACACACATGCCAGTTCCCATACCATTTTGAAAAGCAGCTAAATCAGGAGTTAGTATAAAAAGTTAGAGAAAGTGAATGCTCCATTTCGATATGGGATGAGCTGCTTGGTTTAGTTTGAAATTATTTAAGGTAAAGAATTGTTACCCATAATGTGAAGTTATCCAAGCCATAAGCCTAGCATTTCAACATGCTTCTGATCCATAGCAATCATCTAGGCAATTTACTATTCCTTCCCTCCCCCCACTCTCTTCCCTCCAACCCCACTCTCTCCCCTGAAAGGAGTGTGAATTGCTATGGCAACGTGCACTTCCACAGCATGTTATAGTCTGGAGCTATGGATGGTAGAGGTTCCAATTTCTTCCCACGCATTGCTGACCATGAATCCCTCCTCTTCTTACCAGCTGTCATTGAAGATGAGGAAGAGAAAAGCGAAGGTAGTAATCTCAGGATTGCTGCCTGTGCCACGGGAGAATGAGGGAAGAAATGAAATGAGGTGGAGGCTGAATGCGTGGCTGAGGGACTGGTGTAGAGGGCAGGGATTTCGGTTCCTAGATCACTGGGACCTCTTTAGGGGTAGGTGGGACCTGTACAGTAAGGACGGGTGGCACTTAAATCCCAGGGGGACTAATATCTTGGCGAGAAGACTGGCTAAGGCTAACAGGGGGACTTTAAACTAGAAAGGATGGGGGGAGGGAATTGTGATGGGGAAACTGGGACAGAGGAGGTTAGCTCCCAGGTAGGGGAGGACCGCAGGCAGAATGGGAGGGAGGTTAGACAGGGGGTGGAGAAGGGAAATGCCCAGACTGAGGGGCTGAAGTGTATATATTTTAATGCAAGGAGTGTAGTGAATAAGGTAGATGAGCTTAGGGCGTGGATTGCTGCTTGGGATTGTGATGTGGTGGCCATTACGGAGACTTGGATGTCTCAGGGACAGGACTGGGTACTTCAGGTGCCAGGTTTCAGATGCTTCAGGAAGGACAGGGAGGATGGCAGAAGAGGTGGTGGAGTGGCACTGTTGATCAGGGACAGTGTCATGGCTGCAGAGAAAGAGGATGCCGTGGAGGGACTATCTACAGAGTCTCTGTGGGTGGAAGTTACGAACAGCAAAGGGTCGAAAACTTTGCTGGGTGTATTCTATAGGCCACCCAATAGTGACAGGGAAGTTGAAGTGCAGATAGGGAAACAGATTCTGGAGAGATGTATTAATAACAGAGTTGTCGTGATGGGAGACTTCAATTTCCCAAACATCGACTGGAATATCCCTAGGGTAAGGGGTTTGGATGGGGAGGAGTTTGTTAGGTGTGTTCAGGAAGGTTTCCTGACACAGTATGTGGATAAGCCTACGAGGGGAGAGGCTGTACTTGACCTGGTACTGGCGAATGAACCAGGGCAGGTGATGGATCTCTCGGTAGGAGAGCATCTTGGGAATGGTGACCATAATTCTATCTCCTTCACAATTGCATTGGAACGAGATAGGATCAGGCAGGCTAGGAAGGTGTTTGCCTGGAGTAAGGGGAGATACGAAGAAGTCAGGAAGTTACTTGGACAAATAAACTGGAAGGAGGCGTTCTTAGGGAAAAGTACCGAAGGAAGGTGGCGGATATTCAAGGAATGTTTGTCTGGAGCTATGCATGACAACGTTCCGATGAGACAGGGGGGTTTTGGTAGGTTGCAGGAACCGTGGTGCACGAAGGCTGTGTTGAACCTAGTCAGGAGGAAAGGGAAGGTGTACAAAAGGTTCAGGGAACTAGGAGAGGTTAAGGATCTTGAGGAGTATAACGACTGTAGAAAGGAGCTTAAAAGGGAAATTAGGAGAGCCAGAAGGGGTCATGAGAAGACCTTGGCGGGTAAGATTAAGGAGAATCCCAAGGCCTTCTATAAATATGTGAAAGGTAAAAGGATGAGAAGAGAAGGGATAGGACCTATAAAAGGTGAAGGGGGAAAGGTCTGTCTGGAACCAAAAGAAATGGCAGAGGTGCTTAATGAGTACTTTGCCTCAGTATTCACGGTGGAAGCTGACCTGGGAGATTTTGCTACGGATTTGCAGCAGATGGAAAAGATTGAGTTTGTGGATATTAAGGTGGAGGGTGTGTTAGAACTTTTGAATTCTATCAAGATAGATAAGTCGCCGGGACCAGATGGGATGTACCCCAGGATACTGTGGGAGGCGAGGGAAGTGATTGCAGAGCCCCTGGCGATGGTCTTTGCGTCATCAATGGAGACGGGAGAGGTTCCGGAAGATTGGAGGATTGCAGATGTAGTCCCTATTTTCAAGAAAGGGAACAGAGATAGCCCGGGAAATTACCGACCGGTGAGTCTGACCTCAGTGGTTGGTAAGCTGATGGAGAGGCTTCTGAGGGACAAGATTTACGAGCATTTGGAGAGGTTTGACATGATCAGGAATAGTCAGCATGGATTTGTCAAGGGCAGGTCATGCCTTACGAGCCTAGTTGAGTTCCTCGATAATGTGACTGAACACATTGACGAAGGAAGTGCCGTGGACGTGGTGTACACGGACTTCAGCAAGGCGTTTGATAAGGTCCCCCATGCACGACTTCTTGAGAAGGTGAGAGGGCATGGGATCCAAGGGCCTTTGGCCTTGTGGATCCAGAACTGGCTTGCCTGCAGAAGGCAGAGAGTGGTTGTGGATGGGTCTTTTTCTGAATGGAGGTCAGTCACCAGTGGAGTGCCCCAGGGATCTGTTCTAGGACCCTTGCTGTTTGTCATTTTCATAAATGACCTGGATGAGGAAGTGGAGGGATGGGTAAGTAAGTTCGCTGATGACACTAAGGTCGGTGGTGTTGTGGATGGTCTGGAAGGATGTCAAAAGTTGCAGCAGGACATAAATAGGATGCAGGACTGGGCAGAGAAGTGGCAGATGGACTTCAACGCGGATAAATGCATAGTCGTCCATTTTGGCAGAACCAACGGGATGAACGAGTACACTATCAAGGGCAGGAGTCTTAGTAGTGTTGAAGAGAAGGATCTTGGGGTCAGGGTCCACAGGACTCTTAAATCGGCCTCGCAGGTGGAAGAGGTGGTCAAGAAGGCGTATGGTGTACTGGCCTTCATTAATCGAGGGATTGAGTTTAGGAGTCGGGAGGTAATGCTGCAACTTTATAAGACCCTTGTCAGGCCTCATTTGGAGTACTGTGCGCAGTTCTGGTCACCTCACTATAGGAAAGACGTAGAAGCTATTGAAAGGGTACAGAGGAGATTTACAAGGATGTTGCCTGGACTGGGAGGCATGCCTTATGAAGTTAGATTGAGGGAGCTGGGTCTCTTTTCCCTGGAGAGACGAAGGTTGAGAGGCGACCTGATAGAAGTTTATAAAATGTTGAGAGGAATAGATAGGGTGGATTCTCAGAGGCTATTTCCCCAGGTTGAAATGGTCGCTACGAGAGGACACAGATTTAAGGTGCGGGGAGGAAAGTACAGAAGTGATGTTAGGGGTAAGTTTTTCACTCAGAGGATGGTGAGTGAATGGAATCGGCTGCCGTCAGTGGTGGTGGAGGCGAACTCGCTGGGGTCTTTTAAAAGACTTCTGGATGAGTATATGGGGTTTTATGGGATTAGGGGTTATAGATAGGTCTATAGATTGGTAGGTGTTGATGTGATCGGCGCAACTCGTGGGCCGAAGGGCCTGTTTGTGCTGTAGTGTTCTATGTTCTATGTTCTATGATAATTATCCTCATTTTGTAGCCAAACAGGTTAAGTTTGTATCTATTAGAGTTAAGAAGCGAGTTGATCTGGAACAAAGAACAAAGAAAATTACAGCACAGGAACAGGGTCTTCAAGCCTGTACTGACCGACCATGCTGCCCAACTTAACTAAAAGCCGCTACCCTTCTGGGGACCATATCCCTCTATTCCCATCATATTCATGTACTTGTCAAGACACCCTTAAAAGCCACTATCAAATCTGCTTCCACTACCTCCCCTGGCAACGAGTTCCAGGCACCTAATATTCTCTGTGTAAAAAATCTGCCTCATACATCTCCTTTAAACGTTGCCCCTCACACTTAAACCTATGCCCCCTAGTAATTGATTCTTCCACTCCGGGAAAAAGCTTTGACTATCCACTCTGTCCATGCCTCTCAATCTTGCAGACTTTGATCAGGTCTCACCTCAACCTCCGTTGCTCCAGTGAGAGCAAAGCAAGTTTCTCCAACCTCTCCTCATAGCTAGTACCCTCCATACCAGGCAACATCCTAGTAAATCTTTTCTGTACCCTCTCCAAAGCCTCCACATCCTTCTGGTAGTGTGGCGACCAGAATTGAACACTATATTCCAAGTGCGGCGTAAGGTTCTATAAAGCTGCAACATGACTTGCCAATTTTTAAACTCAATACTCCGGCTGATGAAGGCACGCATGCCGTATGCCTTCTTGACTACCTTCTCCACCTGCATTGCCATTTTCAATGACCTGTGTACCTGTACACCCAGATTCCTTTGCCTATCAATACTCTTAAAGGTTCTGCCATTTACTGTATATTTCCTATCTATATTAGACCTTCCAAAATGCATTATCTAACATTTTTTCGGATTAAACTCCATTTGTCATCTGTCTGCCCAAGTTTCCAACTGATCTATATCCTGCTTTATCCTCTGATGGTCCTCATCATTATCCGCAAATCTAAACTGAGAAGTTTTGAAAGGATCAATATGGAGAGGCTATTTCCTCTGGTGGGAGAATCTAGAATTAGGGGTTTAAAATTAAGGGTTGCTTATTTAAGACGGAGATGAGAAGAATTTTTTCCTCTGAGAGTCATGAATCTCTGGAACTCTCTTCCCCGAAAGGTAAAATCTCTGAATACTTGAAAGGAAGAACTGGAAAGATTCTTGATTAATAAGGGAGTGAAACGTTATTGGGAGTAGACAGGAATGTGAGGTTGAGGTTACAATCAGATCAGTCACCATGTTATTGAATGGCAGAGCAGGCTCAAGGGCCGAGTGGCTTACTCCCGCTCCTAACTTGAAAGTTCATATCCCCAGCCTCTATCAGTCCATCTGGGAACAATATAAGATTGATTATGGAAGACCAATAATGACCATTCACCACAGAGCTGGGCAGAAACTGGAAGATGGGCATATAATTTTAAAAACATGCCATGATATATATAAGCATCTTTTAAATCATTTTGTCCAGCTCTTTGAACTTATAAACTCAGCCATCTCCACCAAAAATATGCCAGCCCACTTTTCTTTCAGTATTTAAAGGCAAATATGTTAAATATGAATATCTCAGAAATGATGGGAGATGGCAGAACAGTTCCTGAAGACATTTTTCACCTCATTATCAGGCTACTGTGAGAAGCAGAAAATTCGGGTCACTTTATCTATATCAGGGATTAATTAGAAATATTTGAAGTGCCATAAAGTACATCTACAATCTTGCTTACTTTACCAATTTTATGCAAGAATTCACTTTATGTTGATTGAATTCCGGACAAAATTATAATCGTAGTTATTGCTGGATTATGTACCTCTTTAAGTGACGCGTGGTTATCAATGTTTCCATGTGCAGGCTGTACCTTGTGTAAGTCTGACACTAAAGGATCTCGATGCACATTCTTCTGGTCCATAAAACCCCACTAAATAATAAATGCGAGTGATTACAGTCATTTTTACCTTGTATTACTATGGAGCAAAATAAACACAGTTCAGAGTTCTGGCAGACTCATCACTCTAAATGAAGTGAACAGCAGATAAATATCAAACCCTGGAATAAATAATTTATTTATAATGAGAAATGGAAAAGAGAAAGAAATATTTACAAGTGTATAATACTTTTAACAATCAATTAATATCCAACACACTTCAGGCAGTGAAGTATTTTTAAAGGTTAGTTACTGTCTTAATGTAGAAAATTCAGCAGCCAATTTCTGTACAGTAAACTCACACCAAGCAATGTGATAATAATCATACAAATCTGCTTTTGTGATGTAAATTAAAAGATAAAAATTAGCTAAGATAGCAGGGTTAACTCCCTTTTTCTTCAAAATGACACATAGGAACTTGGAGTTGGTCGACAGGGCTTTGATTTGAACATTTCATCCAGAAGTTATTGCCTCTAACAGTGCAGCGTCGTCTCCATGCTGCAATGGAGAGTTCTCCTAAAGTTTAAAAGTTTATTTATTAGTATCACAAGTAGGCTTACATTAAAGTTGCAATCAACTTACTGTGAAAACCTCCTTGTCACTACACTCTGGTGCCTGTTTGGGTATTCTGAGGAGAATTTAGCATGGACAATGCATCTAGCCAGCGTATTTTTCAGACTGTGGAAGGAAACCAGAGCACCCAGAGGAAACTCATGCAGACATAGGGAGATTGTGCAGACTCCATGCAGACAGTCACCCAAGCCGGGAATCAAACTCAGGTCCCTGGTGCTGCGAAGTAGCAGTGCTAACTATTGGGCCACCATGCCTAGATGTTTGTGCTCAAGTCATAGAGGTTTACAGCATGGAAACAGGCCCTTCAGCTCAACTTGTCCATACTGCTGTTCTTTTTGAAAACCCCTAAGCTAATTCCAATTGCCTGCATTTGGCCCATATCCCTCTATACCCATCATACGCATGTAACTATCTAAATGCTTTTTAAAAGACAAAATTGTACCCACCTCTGCTATTACCTCTGGCAGCTTGTTCCAGACACTCATCACCCTCCGTATGAAAAAATTGCCCCTCTGGACACTTTTGTATCTCTCCCCTCTCACCTTAAACCTACGCCCTCTAGTCTTAGACTCCCCTACCTTTGGGAAAAGATATTGACTATCTAGCTGATCTATGCCCCTCATTATTTTACAGACCTCTATAAGATCACCCCTCAACCTTCTACGCTCCAGAGAAAAAAGTCCCAATCTACCCAGCATGTCCGTAGAACTCAATCCATCAAGTCCCAGTAGCATCCTAGTAAATCTTTTCTGCACTCTTTCTAGTTTAATTATACCCTTTCTATAATAGGGTGACCAGAATTGCACACAGTATTCAAAGTGTGGCCTTATCAATGTCTTGTACAACTTCAACAAGAAATTCCAATTCTTGTATTCAATGTTCTGACTGATGAAACCAAGCATGCCAAATGCCGTTTTCACCACTTTGCCTACCTGTGACTCCACTTTCAAGAAGCTATGAACACGTACCCCTAGATTTCTTTGTTCTGTAACTCTCCCCAGTGCCCTACCACTAATTGAATAAGTCCTACCCTGATTCAATCTACCAAAATGCATCACCTCGCATTTGTCTAAATTAAACTCCATCTGCCATTCGTCAGCCCACTGGCCCAATTGATCAAGATCCCATTGCAATTGGAGATAACTTTCTTCACTGTCCACTATGCCACTAATTGTGGTGTCATCTGCAAACTTACCAACCATGCCTCCTATATTCTCATCCAAATCATTAATATAAATGACAAATAACAGTGGACCTAGTACTGATCCCTAAGGCAACCATTTGGTCACTGGTCTCCATTTTGAAAAACAACCCTCGACAACCGCCCACTGGCTTCTGTCAAGAGGCCAATTTTTGTATCCATTTAGATACCTCAGCCTGGATCCTGTGAGATTTAACCTTATGCAACAACATCAACTGCGCTGCCCTCATCTTCCTTCTTGATTAACTCTTCAAAAAACTCAGCCAAATTTATGAGACATGATTTTTCTCTTACAAAGCCATGGTAACTGTCCCTAATCAGCCCTTGCATCTCTAAATGCCTGTAAATCCTGTCTCTCAAAATATCTTTTACCAATTTACCCACCGCAGATGTGAAGCTCACTGGCCTGTAGTTCCCAGTCTCTTCCATGCAGCCCTTTCTAAACAAAGGCACAACATTTGCCACTCTCCAATCTTCAGGCACCTCATGACTATCAATGATTCAAATATCTCAGTTTGGGAACCCACAATTTCCTCCCAAGTCTCCCACAATGTGCTAGGGTACACTTCATCAGACCTCAGGGAGTTATCAACCTTGATGTGCTTTAAGACTTCCAGTACCTTCTTCCCTGTAATGTGTACACTCCTCAAGCCATTACTACTTATTTCCACAACTTCCCTAACATCCATACTTTTCTCAACAGTAAATACCGATGAGAAATATTCATTTAGGATCTCACCCATCTCTTGTGGATCTGCACATAGATGACCTTGTTGATCCTTAAGAGGCCTACTCTCCTCCTTGTTACTCTCTTACCCTTTATGTATTTGTAGAAGTTCTTTGGATTCTCCTTTGCCTTATCTACTAAAACAATCCCCTGTCTCATTTTTGCCCTCCTGATTTCTCTCTTAATTCTACCCCTACATCCTCTATACTCTTCGAGGGATTCACTTGATCCCAGCTGCCTATGCATGTCATGTTCTCCTTTCTTCTTCTTGACCAGGGTCTCAATATCCCAAGTCATCCAAGATTCCCTACTTCTGACAGCCTTGCCCTTCACTCTAAGAGGAATGTGTTTACCCTGAACCCTGGTTAACACACTTTTGAAAGCATGCCACTTACCAGACTTCCCTTTGCCTTTCCACAGATTCCCCCAATTAACTTTTGAAAGTTCCTGCCTGATACCATCAAATTGGCCTTGCCCCAATTTAGAATTTTAACTTTTAAGTCCTGGAACCTTGTGATTCAGAGGTGGTGGTGTTGCCAACTGAGACGCAGTTGATACATTAGTGTAAACTTGTAAGTAACAATCACTCACACAACACCTGCAATAATGTGTTTTTCACACTTTAAAAGATCTCATGACACATTTGACCACTATTCGTAAGGCCAAGCAATGAACCTAAGAGTTATGAAATGTGTTCAAACAGCACAAAACTGATTTCATCTGAAGTGTTATGCAGGTACAAGTGAGCATGTCTATGGAAAGACAGAGACGGATTTTTATAGGTAGAATGGGATCCACAACATGCAGTGATAATGCTCAATATAACAATATGTCACTCACCATCAATGTTGTGTTCTCTCTCAGAGGACTTGGTAAGTGGGCCAGAGTAAAAAAGAAAATACAATTTAAGGAGAAGCACAAAACAAAAAATGAAAGTTAATATGAAATGCTATTTTATGACCTGCCTTGGAATTTAAAAAGTTGTACTGTAACAGCTAGGTTCAAAAAAATCATTAGGATGAGTGTAAAAACAAAATGTGCTGGAAATAGCAGATCTGGTAATTCTTCTGCTTAGAGAAACAGAGTCGATTACCTTTTATTAGAACTGGAAAAATTGAGATGTATCAGGTTTTAAGGTCCCCTCTCCACAACTGTCCCAATGCCTCTTTCCCTACCTCTTGGTTCTTGCTTAAAAATACTTACTGGCTTCAAAATCCCTTCCTGGGGTCATTGCTTCATATTACTCAAAGAGGCCCCTCCTCATCCCAGCTTCGTACCATATGCCAGTTCTGCTGCTGGCTCCACTGAGATTTGTGGGGTTTCCAGAAGTTAAAGAGGCTTTAGCTGGCTTCGACCCACTGGAGGGCTTCACTTCTATCAGGTGTCACTGAGCATTATTACATGTGAAAACCAGGTAAACAACTGCAATTGCTGCACAAAATCTGGCTGAGGGACATGGTGCTGACTTTGGGAATCTCTAGTGCTGCCCTATCTTTTATGTTTATGTAGTTTGGCAAAGGCTTGTCCACACAGACTGGAAGTCTACTGCCCATGACAGAATCAGAGTGGTCAAGGGGCGGACAATGGAAGTGTCCGTTGACCTCAAGTGGGGTTTCCAGTCCAATTTTACAGTCTCACTTGAGTGAGACTGTAAAATCCCATCCAAATTCTTAATGGAGCCCTTAGTGTTAGGCCGGGCCTGCAGGTAAATTTGAAATCCAGTCAAATTTGTGATCTTAGACTCCCAAAAAATGATAGACCTCTACCAAAAATGTTATGAATTTGGGGGGTGTGGAAGCATGTTTTGTTTTTACAGGAATCACTAGTTATCTTCATTCTACTTTATGTAGGTCAATTACATAGAGATATGTGAGCAAGAACGCTGGATTTCAGATACTGTAAGTGAAATTAGCAATTATTTTGTACAAGTCATGAAGATAGTGCAGGATGCAATTTTTGTGGACGAAGTTATTTTGCCTTAACTCACCTAAAGAGGCCAATATTGAAATGTTAGCACTGTACAATCATTGTAGAAAATAGCTATGTCTGCATGCTTCTCCAAGGAATGACTGCAGCAATCTCTTGGGCTGAGAAAATTGGTCTTGAATATCCATAACTTTTGTGCCAAGAACAATTGTTCCCATTGAAGAGCATTTTTGCCCCACTTCCCATTGGCCTCACTTTTATTAGCTGTCGCCTTGTCAAAATCATGAAACCTCCAACTTCACGTGGAAACATTTCCAGCATTTTCTTGTAATTATAATTTTCCTTCCTTCACACAATGTACACTAAAGGCTACTAAGTTGAAGGAATTTAAAAACCTGAATAAGGCCATTGTTCTATGCTCATATTAATCTTGATGTGGATGTGCCAGTGTTGGACTGGGGTAAACACAGTAAAACCTGGTGTTGTCAGACTTTTTACCATATTAATCTTGTCAAACATTTCCTAAAATGAGACAGGAGCTGCTAATGTATGCACCAATCGACTTTGAGTGACCAAAGAACAATGGGTAAGCTTGGTAACTTGAACACTGGGATCTCTTTATTGCGGGTGTGCATTGTTCCACAGTCAGATCTAAGGCTGCACAACTGGGTCCCTCACTGAGAGGAGCTAATATGCAAGGAGTTACTGACTTGCACTCTTAAAGGGAAAGTACATATCCCAAACCCAATTATATATATTATATTACAGAAGCCTCTGGCATCTTCCATTCCTTCTAATTTATGCATTTATGGTGCTGTGATCAACTTCTGTTTGAAAATAAAGCACAGCGTACAAAGACACAACATTTCTGCACAGCAAGTACGGTGGCATAGCGGTTAGCATTGCTACCTCACAGCGCAAGGGACCTGGATGCGATTCCAGCCTTGGGCTACTATCTGTATGGAGTTTGCATTTTCTCCCTGTGTCTGCGTGGGTTTCCTCCAGGTGCTCCGATTTCCTCCCACAGTTCAAGAATGTGCAGGTTAAGTGGATTGGCGATGCTAAATCACCCTCTAGTGTCCAAAGATGTGCAGATTAAGTGGACTGGCCATGCTATATTGCTCCTTAGTGTTAGGGGGAATGTCAGGGAGATTAATAAGGTAAATATCTGGGGTTACAGGGATAGGCCTGGGTGAGATTGTTGTCAGTGCAGGCTCGATGGACTTAATGACCTCTTTCTGCACTGTGGGGAATCTATCATTCTAAATGGACATGTAAGGGGAAAGAAATAAATCTTGTAGCATTACAAAAACAGAATATGTAAAGAAGTTTAAGGTGCACTTGAGTACACATATCCTGCAAAAACATCTGGGAGAATGAAAATAAAATCTTAATGCCATTTTATACACAATTATCAGATCAAGGAAGTCTACAATCTCCATCTGCTGTTATAATGAATTTTAAATAAGCGTTTCTTGAAGTGAAAAAGCTCAAGTGAACAAATACACCTTTGATGAAGCCCCTTGAATCGAGATGGTGCCTATCTTTTTAAATCGTTATTGCAAGAGCAACTCATTGTATAATTGCATAACCTCCTGTCTTACTTTTCATTAATCAGTAGTTTCCAGTTGTACACATTTTCTGAGGCATATCTATCAAGTATTATGTTAAACTTGTTAGATATAAGACTGCTTGTCATACAAAGGAGCATTACTCACCATGTTCCATTGTCTTCTGTTATGGTTCAGGTCAGAAACTCCACAGGATATTATGAAGTATGTCTGGATTATAAGTTTTGCATCTTGAATTTGGCTAGGATAAGCATGATGTGTTTCACCTCAGGTATGATTCAAATGACCCACTAGGGAGCTTTTTTCAAACAAAATATATTTAAGAATATAGTTAACGTGCATAGTAAGAATATTAGCAATAACTGTTATGAATTACAAACAAAACAACCATGATGCACAATCCTTAACAAATATATTTAAGTTGTTCCAATCAAATAAAAACTCTCTATAGACAAAACAAAACCCTTTTTACAGGTTTAATACAACAATGACGAATGCTCACATGATACTGGAACTGATTCCTTTGGTTGGAGAATTGAAAATCCTGACTTCTCAGTATTATAATTGCTAACAGCCCTCTGGATATGCTCAGAACAGTTTGAAGTCAAAATAGCTTCCCAAAATACCAGCAAAAGAAAGAGAGAGAGAGAGACTTTTTTTCAGCTTGATGCCCCTTCCAAAACTAAAACCTGCAGCTCAGAACTGAAAATGAATGAGCTCCTGTCACCTCTCATGCAAACATGCTTCCTCCTGACAATGCAGGGACATAAAACTAATTCCCAAAGTAAAAATAAAAACCCCCATTTAAAGCACTGAAGGAGCAATAAAAGGGCTCCACATAGACAATGTGGTGCCACAATGAGAGCTAAGAGAACATGATTTAAAAAAACTCTTAAAGGTACACTGACGTTATACTTCACTGTGACATTTCCATGTATGGAGGGTAGCAAAGTCCCATATTATTTGTATGAGGGCTTGCCAAAACCTTTATCACCAATGATTAGCTGAAGAACTTCACATATTGCATAGAACATAATTTATACACCACACATTATAACTGAAGCAGCAGTTCATGGTTCCTGGTAATTTGGAGACTTGCATCTTGTATGCTGTACTATTTTACCTTTTAAAGACGACAGTCACATTGTTATAACAAAATGGTAAAAATATTTTCAGCTCGATATAGTAAAGAGCTGAATATCATTTATTGCTCTGCATTGGTCGATTTCTTGCTCTGCATTGGTCGATTTCTTTATGAGACACCTTCACAGTGGTCCAGAATGAGATATTACTTCATTTATATGTTAACGTTGATGTGAAGAAAGTCTTTTGTATCAGATCTTAATGGTTTCTTGCAATTGCAGAAATTTGTGGTTTTAGCATTTTCTTGATTACAAAGACAGTAGCACTTTTCTCTGAAACACATAAATCTTTACAACATGTTAAATTTCCTCATACTTTCTAGGTTAGTCACTCAGATAAACAAATTAATTTCAATATATTTCAAAATGATTTGGCAAAAGCTATCTTTCAAAGATATAATTGTACTAACTAAGCAGAAAAATTATTTTGACTCTCAAATTTTGACTTTGGGCAATATGAGATCAGCTGCCTGTTATACACTTCTCCCAACTATCATTTCTAGTGAAATCAACTGAAAATAAAAATGGGAGAAATGTGTAGTAGACATGCAGACCAGAAGCACAGTGGCACAGTAGTTAGCACCGTTGCTCAGTGCCAAAGACCTGGGTTCGATTCCCAGCTTGGGTGTCTGTCCATGTGGCATCTGCATGTTCTCCCTGTGTCTGCGTGGATTTCCTTCCACAGTCTGAAAGATGTGTTGGTTAGGTGCATTGGCTATGCTAAATTCTCCCTCAGTGTACCCGAACAGGTGCCAGACTATAGCGACTCGAGGATTTTCACAGTAACTTGATTGCAATGTTAATGTAAGCCTACTTGTGACACTAATGAAATAAACTTTAAAACACACATAAAACATTTTACACAGTGGTCCAAAAGAAAAGTTTTCATCCATTTGGATCACCAACACTGCAGGTAAGGAAAAATCCAACATTGGTATCCTGTTCAAATATTTACTTCCTTTGAGGGAAAAGATCCAAAGGTGAGTTCAAATAAGCATTACAAATGTTAGCTGATAAAACAAGAAAGTCAGCTGTACTAAGAAATATTAACTGTAAAATTGCAAATGTATGCTGTCCATCTGTTGTACTTTTACAAGGCTAGGGCTACAGAACCAAGGCGGTGATTGGAATTAAAGTATAGATCAGTCATGGTCTAACTGACTAGTAGAATAGTTTCAAGGGATTGAATAACCAACTCATGTTCCTATATTCCATCCCACATTCCGTAATTTTTCAGTTTTTATAATTAGTGGATAGAAAAGAGGTGCAGTTTCTTTTTACAACAACCTCTATGTTTTATATCTGTCTTATTTTGTGCTGAAACTGAGTGGAAATTTAACATATGTGGAATATTTTCACATCTTGAGCTGTCAATGTCAGTTTCAAGATGCATAGCATAGTTACAGTTGCTCTGACTCAATAATGCGGCGTAATCACAAAATCAAAAAGCACTGAGAAAAGATGGCATTTTAACTCTTCAGTATCTATCAATTTGTAATCTCAATGAATGAGATGGCAGTCAGCTTAAATGATAAGTCCATGGTCAGTGGAAATGGGCTCAAAATGTTGAAATTCATTTCACATCGGGAACCTAAAGCTGATAGGCAGAAGAAATTGTCCTCCCATGAATGTGGTTGGATTTGAACGTAGATGCCAAGATTGGGATGTATGACCCCTTCCCCTCCCCCCGCATTACCAAATTTCTAAACAAGTTTCATTCCATTGTTAACTATGGATGTTGGTTTTATTTCCTACTAATAGGCAGGAAGCTGCCTTCCATGGCCCAGATGAGGTCCAGCAATTAAAAAAGCTGGAGCTTCAAACTGACAATGTCAGGTGGATTTGATGCCTTCCCATTCCAGCCTATACAAATACACTCCCAATTAGAATCACCCCTTCACTAGAATAAGTCTTGAAGTAGATACTTTTGGTTTTATGAGGACCATTCCAAAGTTCATTTAGGAGATTTGGGGCTGGATTTTTTCAGATGGTGAGGTCTCCAAACACACCACCCAAGAAGTTGATAGGGTACACACCCCACCAATTCTGGCTGCCCCAAGCTATTTAACAATCCATCCTGAAAGTTGAGTCTTCCACTCCTATCTGAAGTCCTGCCTTGGAGAGATCCTAGCCAATCTGTTTGCCTGACAATCCTGTATTCCCAGCATCAGGCTCAAGCCATGGCCACTATAGGCAGTCCTGAAGAGGGAAAGGTAATGGATGCCAGACTTCAGGTAAGTGCAGGGTGTCTGACTGGCTGGGAAAAAGTGAGTAAGGGCTTGGGTTTGAGGGTCATGGGGTGAGGGGGTATGACCTGAGCGAGGGAGAGAAACTGTAGGTCCTGGTGCTTCTTTTTCTAGGCCCCTTATTTCATGCATCTCTCCAACACTTGAAACCCCAATCATGCATGATATTTTTTCACCTTTCAAGAGTCACAAATCAATTCAGCAAAAAATTACAGAAAGATCTGAGGAAAATGATGCTATCAGTTGTTACAAATCATCTGATATAAATGCAGCATGGGATATTACTATTAAGAGTAGTATCGATATAATGCAGTGTTAGTTTTTGTGAACTAAATGGGTGATCACGGTGAGACTTTTAAACAAACCAGAGGGTACAAATTTGATTTCAACACATTGTGCAATATCATTAATTTGACAGGAAAATATCCCAATAGTTACTTATAACACTGTGCAGGTAATAACACTGATTTTGGTGACTGCTTCAGCCCTCATTAAAAGGGTATGCTCATTGTACCGTAGGAACACTGACAGTAAATTCATATTTGGAGAACTGATTCAATACATTGTGGAAATATTGAATAATGTATGTCTTCACAGTCAGTGAGAAGAATTAGATCCCTCAGATGTCTCTGTGCAACATAACTTTCAAGAAGCCAAAGGACAATGACTGAATGGTTCACAATTATATCTGTGTTTTCTTGATCAGCAAGTTTGAAGACACTACTGATTGTTGTATCGCCAGGACATATTTTCGATATCTACTATTCAACACAACTTTATCACGATATTTCAATACTTCAAAAAATACATAAAAAGCACCAAGTTAGAGCAGGATAATAGGTAAGTAGACAAAAGGACAAGGTTGAAATCAATGAAAAAGATTCTTGTGAGTGACCGTAAAGCAGGTTCCTGATTTACTATGAACCCATTACATACCCCTGACCTGGCAATTTCACCCCCAATAAGCCTGTGCACAAGTAAATTTTCATTAGCAACGAAATGAAAAGACCTCCATCCACAACTCTACCCTCTGTTCCCAAGATAGTTATGGATGACCAAGGCTATTTAACCCAGTTCAACTCATTCATTGACACACAAACATATCTATTAGGAGCAGTAGTAAGCCAATCAACTCTTGACCTTGCTCTGTCACTTGATGACATTTTCTACATTATACCAATACCTAAAACTCAAAAGTACATAATTGGCTGTAAAGTGATTTAAGACACTGTGCAAGGTGTTGTATAAATGCAGATTTTTTTCATGATACTTACATGTGGTAAGCAGCATGACTGTTGAAATAATGAAGTTGGAAGCCAATTCTGATTCTTTAAGGATAATTAATCACAGAGCAATCAACTGATGTTAGGAAAGTGGTTACAAAGAAATCACTACAAAACAAGTCAACATTTCTATCATGACTTTTCTGATGCTAACCCATTGTTATATAATTGTGTTGTACAGTGTGAATTTACAGACCAGCCACAGGTTCCATATGATGCTGTGTTACATTTGTACTAAATAAATGTGCAAGTAGTATAATTTTAAAAATCTAATTGCTGCTTGAGGGTGGGAAAAACAGGCAAATTAAGTATAAAACTGTAATTAATAAATTAGAAACTCCAATAGCAGAGAAAAAATGTACTAGCAAAATTCTGAGAGAAATCATTTATAGAAGCACTTAAGAATTGTCTTCCTACAAAGGCCCTTTGTGGTAAAAGGGCTTTACGTTGTTTCTCTGGGATTTCAATGGATTTTCTTTGCCAAGGTTACAATGGATGATTAGGAATAATTGAGAAATTCCAAGAAATATTTTTGTCTCACGTGAGTAATATCTACTAAATATTTAAATAGGAAAGTGTAGGGTGGGGTAAACCGAGGATGGAGTAGAGATTTGTAAAACCTTAAGCAATTTCTTAATGACAGTAGAGGTTTCATTCCCAGACTTTATAAGAATAATAAAATGGATGAAAGTGAGTCAAAACACTTTTCTGCATCACTCCTGGTTTTTACATTTATTTTGAGACTCAAAATTCTCAAGTCTCTAGTACATTAATGTAGCATGTCACAAGAATTGTATCAACTTTAGGGCACAATGGCAAGTTATACTGCTAATCATATGTTGATTTAAATTTAAAGCAGAATTTTCAGAAATAAACTGTATTTAATTTAATTTCAGGTACTAAACATTTGAAGTGACCCTCCCTCCCTGCAAAGCCTCCACCAACCTCTCTCCCCAACTCCCTCAATCCACCCTACCACTTCCTCTCTAACCTTCCCAGACCTCCCTTCAATCTTCTTCAAAAATCTCCTCAACATTCCCTCACCCGCTCCAACTTCTTCCCACTCCCTTCCAAACACAAATCCCCTCCACCCACCTTTAAACCACCACTCATTCTATGCCCACCCCCTTCAGACCTCTCTAAGCCTCCAATTTCTGCCCTAAGAGCACTTCAACCACCCTCCAAGCTTCCCTATTCACAACATCCCCTCCAACTCCCTTTCCATCTCCCCTCAACAACCTCCCAAATTCTTCTCCTCCCCCCAGCTCACCATCCCTCAATATCTGCCAACCTCTCACCCAGGCTCTGTGTATGACCTTGAGGGGCTGTGGAACATAAGAACATAACATAAGAACATAAGAAATAGGAGCAGGAGTAGGCCGTCTAGCCCCTCGAGCCTGCCCCGCCATTCAATAAGATCATGGCTGATCTGAAGTGGCTCAGTTCCACTTTCCCGCTTTCTCCCCATAACCCTTAATTCCCTTGCCTACCAAAAACCTATCTACGCATGTCTTAAATATATTTAGCGAGGTAGCCTCCACCACTTCAACGGGCAGGGAATTCCAGAGATTCACCACCATTTGAGTGAAGAAGTTCCTCCTCAACTCTGATCTAAACTGCCCTCCCCCCACCCCCCCCCCCCCCCACTTATCTTGAGGCTGTACCCTCTAGTCCTGCTGTCCTTTCTGAGTGGGAAGAATCTCTCTACCTCTACCCTATCCATCCCCTTCATTATCTTGTATGTCTCTGTAAGATCCCCCCTCATCCTTCTAAACTCCAACGAGTACAGACCCAGTCTATTCAGTCTCTCTTCATAGTCCAACCCCCTCATCTCTGGTATCAGCCTAGTGAACCTCCTCTGCATTCCCTCCAAGGCCAAAATATCCTTGCGCAAGTACGGCAACCAAAACTGCACATAGTACTCCAGCTGCGGCCTCACCAGTGCCCTGTACAGTTGCAGCAAGACCTCCCTGCTTTTATATTCTATCCCCCTCGCTATAAAGGCCAGCATCCCATTCGCCTTCTTGATCACCTGCTGCACCTGCAGACTGGGTTTTTGCGACACATGCACAAGGACCCCCAGGTCCCTCTGCACCGTAGCATGCTGCAGCTTTTCGCTCTTTAAATAGTAATCCCTCCTACTATTATTCCTGCCAAAGTGGATAACCTCACACTTGCTAACATTGTACTCCATCTGCCAGGTCCTCGCCCACTCGCTCAGCCTATCTAGATCCCCCTGCAGACTTTCCACACCCTCTGCACAATTTGCTTTTCCACTCATCTTTGTGTCATCAGCAAATTTCGACACCCTACACTCAGCCCCCTCCTCCAGATCATCTATATAAATGGTAAATAGCTGAGGCCCCAGCACCGATCCCTGCGGCACTCCACTAGTTACCAACCGCCAATCAGAATTGCACCCATTGATACCAACTCTCTGCCTCCTATTAGAAACCAATCCCCTACCCACGCTAACACCTTACCCCCAACTCCATGCCCCCTAACCTTCTGAAGCAACCTTTTGTGCGGCACCTTATCAAACGCCTTCTGAAAAATCGAGAAACACCACATCTACCGGTTCCTCTCTGTCTACCGCACTAGTCACATCCTCATAGAATTCCAATAAATTTGTCAAACATGACTTCCCCTTAATGAATCCATGCTGCGTCTGCTCCATCAAACAACTCTTCTCTAGATGCCTCGCTATTTCTTCTTTGATGACGGAGTCAAGCATTTTTCTAACAACAGACGTTAAACTAACTGGCCTATAATTCCCTGCCTTTTGCCTGCTACCTTTTTTAAACAGCGGCGTAACATTAGCCGTTTTCCAATCTCCCGGCACTTCCCCGGAATCCAGCGAAGTTTGATAAATAATCACTAAGGCATCCACTATCACCTCTGCCATTTCCTTCAGAACCCTGGGATGCATTCCATCCGGTCCTGGGGACTTGTCCACCATCAGTCCCACTAGTTGATCAAGCACTACCTCTCTAGTGACAGTAATCGCATTCAGGCCCTCAACTCCTACCATCCTTCTATCTTTAATATCCGGCAAATTATTCGCATCCTCCTCTGTGAAGACCGAGGCAAAAAACTTATTTAAGGCCTCAGCCATTTCCTCATCTCCCACCACTAAATCCCCCCTCTCATCCTCTAAGGGACCAATATTCACTCTAGCCAGCCTCCTCCTCTTTATATATTTGTAAAAACTCTTACTGTCCTTTTTTATATTTAGTGCTAGTTTAGCTTCATAGTCTATCCTTCCTTTCTTTATCAACTTCTTAGTCAATCTTCGTTGATTTTTAAACCTCTCCCAATCTTCTACTTGCTCACTACTTTTAGCCACTCTAAATGCATCAGCTTTTAATTTAATACTGTCCTTTATTTCCTTCGATAACCATGGCTGATTCTCCCTTCTCCTACATTCCTTCTATACCATTGGAATATATTTCTGCTCAGCACCGAAAAAGATCTCCTTAAAAATCCTCCACTGTTCCTCAGCCGTCCTACCGACCAATCTGCGCCCCCAATCTACATTTGCCAATTCCTCTCTCATCCTATCGTACTCCCCTCTGTTCAAACAGAGGACACAGGTTTGGGACCCTACTTCCTCATCCTCCATCTGCACCAAAAACTCAACCATACAATGATCGCTCGTCCCAAGGGGATCCCTCACAACAAGATCCCTAATTCTACCTGCCTCATTACATAACACCAGATCTAAGATAGCTCGCTCCCTCGTCGGTTCCATCACACACTGTTCAAGGAAACTATCCCGGCAGCATTCCAAGAACTCTTCCTCAATCCCACCGTGTCCGACTTGGGTCAATCAATCAATACGTAGATTGAAATCCCCCATAATTATCGCTGTTCCATTTCTGCACGCATCATTTATTTGTTTGTTAATAGCCCACCCCACCTCCAAGTTATTATTCGGGGGCCTATAGACCACACCCACCAACGTCTTCCTCCCCTTGCTGTTCCTTATCTCCACCCACAACGATTCCACGTTTTGCTCTTTGGAGCCTATATCTTCCCTTACTACCGCCCTGATATTATCCTTAATCAGCAGAGCTACCCCACCCCCTTTTTCCTCCCATCTATCCTTCCTAAACACTTGATACCCCTGGACATTCAGGTCCCAGTCCCTGTCACCCTGCAACCACGTTTCCGTAATGGCCACCAGATCATATCCATTTGTGCTGATCTGCACCACCAGCTCATTCACTTTGTTCCGAATGCTTTGTGCATTCAGGTACAGTGTCTTTATCCCAGCCTTTACCTGGACCCTATTTGAAGGAATGCTACCAACCTTTCTCATGCCCCCTACTCCCTTTATTATTGGGACATCCTCAACATTTTCCTGTGCCCATACCCTCTCTTTTACTTTAGACATTGTAATTTCTCCCACCCCTGCACCCTCTCTCTCTCTCTCTCCCCGCCCAAATTAGTTTAAAGCCCTATCTACAGTCCTAGTTATACGATTCACCAGGACTTTGGTCCCAGCAGGGTTTAGACCAAGGCCATCCCATCTGAACAGGTCCCACCTACCCCAGTACTGGTGCCAATGCCCCATAAATTCAAACCCATTCCTTCCACACCAATTCCTGAGCCACCCATTCATCTCTTTAATCCTATCTACCCTACACCCATCTGCACGCGGTTCAGGTAGTAATCCAGAGATAACCACCTTGTCGGTTCTGCTTTTTAATTTCATTCCCAGCTTTTCATACTCCCTCTGCAGATCCTTAGTTCCCATTTTGCCTAAGTCGTTGGCACCCACATGTACCACAACAACCGGATTCTCACCCTCCCACTCCAGGTTCCTCTGCAGCCCAGATGAGACATCCTGGACCCGAGCACCAGGCAGACAACACACCCTTCTGAATTCTTTATCATTGTGACAAAGGACAGTGTCTATACCCCTAACCACACTATCCCCAATTACCATTACATTCCTCTTTACTTCTTCCTCTTTGTCCTGTGTCTGTATCACTGTACCGTGGGCAGTTTGCTCATCAACCTTACAGCCCTCGTCCTTGTCCACACTGGGAGCAAGAACCTCAAACCTGTTGTGCAGATTGAGAGGCTGAGGCCTTTGTGTCCCCCCCCTCCTTCCTCCCCACTCCCCCCTCCTTCCTCCTCCCAGCAGCACCCTCTTGTTCCTGTCCCTTAGAGTTAGCCAGTCTAGGGGGTGTGGATCTCTCTTGCACCCCATTATCCAGGTTACACTCCCTCTCCCTGATGAGCCTCAGTGTCTAAAGCTCAGAGATCAGCTCATCTACTTTGAGCTGGAGCTCTTCAAGCAACTAGCACTTGCTGCAGACATGGTCACTGGGAACAACCTTGGGGTCCACCAGCTCCCACATCATACAGAAACAGCACATCACATGATCCTCCATCACAGTCTCTTAGTGATTACTAAGCACAGTTAAGAATTTAAACTTACCTGGCCCTTTTGTCCCAAGCCCTTTGATCCAAAGCCCTTACTGCTCACTCTGCTTCCCTGTCACTCCGCTGCCTGCTCCCAACGCTGCCCGCTGTCTACAGCAAGCCTCCTTTTAAAGAGGAGGAGGGGGGATGTAATGGAGGAGGGGGGATGTAATGGAACTCAAAAGCCTCCTGTCCCACCATTTGAAATAGATCACTGGATGGCGCGTCAGGTCTGTACCTTGCCTTTAAATCTATTAGCTAGTTAGGAATCCCCTTCCACATATGGAGGCTCACAGAAGAAAACAAAAAAAGCCAAACTGCAAAGTGATCCCACTGTTGTGGTACATCCAAAAGACAGGGAGAGACATTTTCAACTCCCACAAAGATCGTGGTATTATTGTCGATGCAGGTAACATGTTGCATTTTAGGAGCACTCTTACTTCAAACCAGCAAGCTTGGAGCTGTAGACTTTTGCCTTTGGCACCAAAATATAATAAGATTTCCCTCATGCCAAATAGTCTTGCATCTATAGCCATGATACTCAGACATTTACATGAACTTGGCAAGTCAGAACAAGTTCACCAATTACCACTTTTTCGACATTTTCTCTTAACTTGCCATTCGAATTATCCAATTTTCAGGGACAGTATGATAAGTAATTTATATAGTAAATAGTTTGGAAACAATGGTAAACATTTGTCGAAATTCTTGTCAATAAATGTTAATAGGTTTAGTCAAAATGAAATACAGGAGACATACACCTAAGTGGAGTACTCTGATTGATAGCCTTGTAATTGGCTTCAAGCAAGAGCATCATTTTGTCAACAACTGAATAATCAGTATTCCAGGGTTATGCAAAATTGAACAGAGTACAGATTTATGAAAGAGAAGCTTTGACATCAGTTATGCATAGTCTGGATAATCTTCTGACTTTTATGTTTTTATGGTTTACTCATCAGAACATAAATATACAAAAAATAGCACCAAGAGCAGTTCAGACAAACTCTCATTTCTTCTCCCATGTACAACAAACTCATTGCTGATCTTTAGCCTCAACCCCACTTTCCTGCCTAATCCACACATTGCTTGGTTCTCTTAGAATTCAAAAATCTATCAATCCTACTCTAAATAAACTCAATGAGCAAGCATCCACAGTTCTCTTGAGTAGAGAGTTCTAAAGATTAGATGGATGAAAATTCAGGAAACATGCATTCTCATGCAATGAATGAAAATTTGCATTTATACAGTACTGTTCATATCCACAAGATAAACCAAAGGCCATTACTACTTCACAATCAGGACAGACAGCAGGATTTAATATCTTAACCTAAAGACACTTCTGCAAAGGGATAACTCCCTTCGCACTTGATGGGGATGTCAGCCAAGGTTTATTTTGTTTAATTACTTCCAGAGGGCATTAAACTCATGATCTTTTGACTCACATTTGAATGTTATATGCATGTTCAGTAGATTTCACAAAGAGGTGTTAAGTCATAGTTAATGGTTGAGCATTAACTGTTTGTTGATGACACTGAACTATGTCCATAAATATAGTGCGTAGCTCAGTCTATGGGCTAACTCCATGCTTGCTTCAATACAGGTCTCAGTCCAGTCCACAATGACTGAAGTCTCAGGCCATGTGTTGTTTTTACATCATACTATGCGCAATACTGTTTCCCAGTCTCATATTAACATTTACTCTTGCTATGCCAGATACCCTTAACACTAGGCCACCCAACATATTGATATTACAATCATGCCACCCTTTCACCCATCACCCCCAAGTCTCTGGCATTATGGGTGGAATATTCCCATCCTGCCCACCACAGGAATCGTAATGAGTCAGACACAGGCCATGCAAAGGTCTGTTGACCTCGGGTGGGATTTTCTGGCCTTGGGACAAACGTGGCTGAAAAATCCCACCCTCTAAATTCAGGTGGTCTGGAAGCTTGACAATTCTTTTAGATCTTACTCTGGTCACACCTGGAGGAGTAGGATCTATTGATTTGGGCAACTTTTGTTGATTCAGAGTTTGAGTTGTCATCCATGTTTCTGGCACTTAGTTGACTTCATCCAATATGCCTATTCCGTTCCTTGGAGTTGAACCACTTTTTGTCAATTCCCCATCTGCTTTGCTTGGGAGCCATCAGCTTGTTCTGTTTTTCTTTCTTGAGAGTGTGTTCACTCTGTTCACTCATGGTACAAATGCAATTTTCCTTTTTCCATATACCATAATACCATGATCTTTGTGGGAGTTGAAAATGTCTCTCCCTGCCTTTTGGATGTTCTATAACCAGTGGGCTCACTTTGCAGTTTGGCTTTTTTTTCTGTTTTCTTCTGTGAGTCTCCATATGTGGAAGAGGATTTTTAACTAGCTAATAGATTTACAGGCAGAATGCAGTCTTTCAGAGGACTAGAAATGAGTAAAGAGTTAAATGATTATTGGGCAAGTTAACACAGACCGCTTATACACATGTGGATACAGTAAATGAGTCAAAACAGATAGTTAGGATTTTAAAACATGTATGCTGATACTTTAAACCTATTTCAAATGCATTGTTCACTTTGGTCAAGCTTAGTTATCGAAAAGCATGGCAGTTGAAATCAATAGTTAAAACTAAAGGTCTGGGAACAGGTCAGTCAGCAAGTCTTATTCCTAGAGGAAACACATTAAGCAACATTATAAATAAATATATTCATTGCCCAGACACGAAATAGATATAAACTTGGACTTGGGAACACATGTCTATTCAACTTGGCAATGAGCCGGTGGTAACGTCCATTATGACCTTGTGATAGTGTCTGCTGTTACTTTGCGACAGAGAGTTAGTTAGTGCCAAAAGAGGGGACTACATCCTGAATCAGTTAGACAAATAAGATATCGCCATGCTATTAAGTATCTTATGATTGGCCAAGGTGACAAGGATGGGATAGAGTCATCAGACTCCAGTGATGTGACGCCTCCTGGAGGGTGAGTATAGTTCAGTTCCCACCCTTTTTAGTTAGAGGGAGAAACATGTCAAGTTATCGGATCCATTCTTGGAATCCTGCAGCAAAATAACACACCTCCAGACTCCCTAAAGTCTGCCCACTACATACAAGGCACAAGCCAGGAATGTAATGGAATACACTCCAATTGCCTGGATGAGTACAGCTCCAACAACACTCAAGAGGCTTGATACTATCCAGAACAAAGCTATCCCATCCACAACCATTCATTCTCTCCATAATTGATGAACAGTGGCAACAATATGTGCTATCTCCAAGATTCATTGCAGGAACTCACCAAGGTTCCTTAGGCAGCACCTTCAAAACCCACAACCACTACTATCTAGAGAGATAATGATAGCAGATAGCTGGGAAGTCCATCACCTGGAGGTTGCCCTCCAAGTAATCACCATCCTCACTTGGAAATACAAAGTTCCTTCAATGCTGCTGAGTCAAAATCCTGGAATTCCCACCGTAACGACACTTTGGGTGCACCTGCATGTCAACAACTATTGTGGTTCAAAGAGGAAGCTCACCACCAGCTTTTGATGGGCAATTAGGGATAGGCAATAAAGACTGGCATAGCCTGTGACACCGACATCCTTATCTGAATAAAAACTAACTTCATGTGTATAATTTAATCAGGTGATGACCCATAAGTGCCAGTTGGGAACTTACATGACCAACACAGGACTTTCTCTGTGCAAACCCAAAACTTTTCAGCCAGAGGCTAGCAGCTTTTCAATGCAGGGCAGCACCATCTGGGACGCAATGGTAGCTACCAATAATGTATCCACCAGAGGCCCAGGATCAGCAAGGGACCCAGGTTGGAGGTGAATGAAGACAGGATGGGTGTCACTGAGAGAGGGTTGCTGATTGTGGGGGCAGGGGAGGTCACAGAAAATGGAAGGGAGTTGCCTTTCAGTGCTCCCCTCTGCTACCTCTGATGCTGGATACTTCAAGCAGATACTCGGTGCTGTAGTGCCTTTGAACAAAGGAACCCCTGGGAGCCTGCAAGCAAACTTGACATCGGAGCCTTTGTAATACTAGCTGCTGACCTCTTCACCTATTGTGAATACTGATACTAATTACTCAACATGTTCACCATTTCCTAAAATTAAAACATCACCAATTTCAGTTTTCATAGGATTAAATACTATTCAGCCCATCAAGTCCATGTCAGTGATCATGCTCCACACATACATACTCCCATCTTTGCTTGTTTATTCTGCTTTTGTTTCTGGGTGTTATTCTATTCCCTCCTTTAGTATGGATTTCTATCACTGATATTAAAATGACTGCTTTATAAATGCCTGGATGTGTTCCCTTCATATATATATGAATTACTTTGGCTATCTATCAGTATTTTGCAATGGTACTTAGAATTCATAGAATGCCTACAGTGCAGAAGGACACCATCCAGTCCATTAAGCCTACATCGACAATAATCCTGCCCAGCCAAATCTCCATAACCCCATGTATTTACCCTGCTAATTCTCCTGATTAAGGGGCAATTTACCACAGCTAATCAACCGAACCTGCACATCTTTGGATTGTGACAGGAAACCAGAGTACCTCGAAAAAAATCATACAGACACGGGGGGAATGTGCAAACTCCACACAGACAGTGACCCAAGGCTGGAATTGAACCTGGGTCCCTGGTGTTTTGAGGCAACAGTGCTAACCACTGTACCACTGCGCCACCAATTCTTTCTGACAACTTATTGGACAAGACTTTGTGGTTCCTCATGGGCAAGTTAGCAGACAGTGGGGACCACAAACTTCTGCAGGTTTCTTTCCAATCACTTAGCCCGCCTGCACTTAAACTTGTTGCGGTTTTATGGGAATGTAGTGATTGTCCCTTTAAAGATAATTCTGCTGAGTGATGGTCACATAACCCAGGGAAGCAATCAGGGAGAAGTGTTGGGGGTGGGGTGGAGGCAGAGGGGGGGAGGGGGTCCCCCTGGTAAATGCAGGCTTCTTTATTTTGAAAAATTTCTATATAGGCCAAGTAATCAGGTTAATATTATTCATTGTTAATATCATTCATTGTTATGTTCAATTTTCCTGTTTAGCATCGGAATATATTTTAAATATTTCTGCAAACTCGTCATTGTTACTTGTGATATTATCCTGTATAACCTTTAATGGTCCTATTCCCATAACAGTCTTCCTATTATGTAATAACATATCTATATAATATTACTATTTTGTTTCATGTCCCTTAATAACTTAATTTGATAGTTCCTCTTTCCTATTAAACTTGTTTTCAAAGACCTGCAAATGTTTTGTGTTGATTTTAATATCCTTTGCAAGTATTCCTTTTTTGTAACTCTGACGATCCATGAAAATGCTATTTTGTTCAAGGAATAGGTTCATAACACAAAGGCCACATTGCAGTGCAGCTTTTCATTGAAAAATTCATATCTCGGCCAAGTAGTCAGGTCAAAAACATGTGACAAGCACAAAGTTAAAAAAAAAACAAATTCATGTAGGAATTTTTCAAAATAACGAAGTCTGTATTTACCAGGGTAATTCCCCCACACTGCCCATTGATTGGTTTGCTGGACCATGTGATCAATACTTGGCAGAATTATCTTTAAAGGGACAATCACTACATACCCATAAAATCACAGCAAGTTTAAGTGTAGGGGGCTAAGTGGTTGGAGAGAAACCTACAGAAGTTATGGACCCCACTGTCTGCAAACTCAGTCATGAGGAACCACAAAGTCCTGTCCAATAATTTGTTAGAAGAAAAGTGGTTTAGTGGTTAGCATTGCTGCCTCACAGCGCCAGGGTGCACTGGATAAAGCCAATACATCATTCCTACATTTCGGGCACTGAAATGTCATCACTGAGTACTTAATTGGGGACAATGCCTTTGCTGCTCTATCTTTCTGATTAGCCAGGATCGGAGCTTTATTTTTGATATTTGTCTGTTTTCCCTCTCAACACCTCTGGAGTTGGTCATAACTTTTTAGCAAATAGAATTCTTACATTCCAGGTGTACAAACTAGTTACATACCATGTTAAAATAATTTCTAACACATCTCACTGATTGCCTGTTATTTTACCAATTAATAGATTTGACCAGTAAAAGCAAATTACTGCGGATGCTGGAGTCTGAAACAAACAGAAAATGCTGAAAAATCTGAACAGATCTGGCAGCATTTGTGGAGAGGGAACATAGCCAACATTTCAAGTCTGGAGTACCCTATGTCAGAGCCTTTGTGTAGACACCTCCCCCCCACCCCCCAGTCCCCATGGCACTTTTTCCAGTGGTTTAGATGGTTCACTATTGCATGTCGGAGGGGGCTTCTGGTCCATCTGATGTCTATGGTTTTGCATGGTTTCCCCACCTGGCAATGTTCCAAAGGGGTCACCTTCAGCAAGACTGGTTGATCCTGACAGCTGGAAAGCTGGAAAACCCCACCCTTCATCTGTTGGATCAAATCAGTTTCCGTTGTTCCTTGTTATCTGTCACATCTGAGTTCCCCTTAAGATTAGTTACCGCAACCCCATTCTAAACCCATATCTCTCTACAAGGTGTGACAGATATCTAGAGAAAACTGCCCAGTATTGCTTTCCCTTTCTTATGCGTCAGGGTCTTCCCAACTTGCAGACCAGTTCAATAACTCTGAGCAGAGAGATTCAAGACAGAGACATCTACTGTCGAAATGTTTGCCTTGGACACTATCACTTTGTAAAAATGTTATTCCTTTCTCAAAGTTACAAAGCCAATGCACAAAGTGGATGGGGCAAACCCTTAACTAATATATTTGCTTGCTCCAAAAGCTAATTCAAAGTGAATCCAAATCATGGCGCAAAAGGGACATAATGGATCTAAGCTGAAAACAATAGGCATTACACTTGATCTCACATTTGCTCAGGACATGACTGTCTACTAACTCCCACAGTCCAGGCACATTTTTGCCATATGTTAGTCTAAGTTATTTATATCTACTTTTTAGTTGGCTATGTGATGTTATATATTTTTACACATTAACTTGCAATAGGCAAATTTCCAACCAGAAATGTTAAATATTTATTACCTCAAACTACATGTATTGATGATGAAAATAAAAAGCAGGACTTTCATCATCCCTCTGCTCCAAATTCCTGACTTTCACATGATGTTCACGCCACATTTAGTTTTGCAAACATTCTCTGTGACTCTCTCTGGGCATAGCAGATACTGTTTCTTCTATAGAGCTATGATTCACAGCCAAGTTCCTGCAGTTCCGTTAGCTCCCAGCTCACTAATTAGCACCTGCTATTTACAGCTGATTGACAGTTAACTGCCACTCATGGGCACTTTTTGTTAACTGGGTAATTTAACTTGCTTGCAATTTCTTTTCATGTTTTCAAACTTGAGTCAAATTTTAACTGTTAATCTAAATTTCAGTTTAAGAAATACTTAACAGTGAATTCCCAGTTGCCAGCATTAGTGCTATATTTATGCCATATTCAACTGCTCTCTGCACCCCACTCTCAAAAAGTTGGACAGGTAAGGTCCTGAAGATATTTTAACAAAATACTGAGCACTTCCTATTTAATAAGCTGATTGGGTCAGGAAGCTACAGAGAGTTCAACAAAAATGTTATGAATTAGAGACTAAAGTGAGAGCATAAAAAAAATTAACGATAAAGCCGTTGGCCAGAATTCCCCCACCTTGTCCAGAGCTGGGATTTTCCAATCCCACTTCTGTGAATGGAGTTTTGGCTGAGCGCCAAATTCTCCATTCTTACTGGCAGCAGTGGCCAGAGATTTCCAGCCGTTATGTCTGAATGCACAAAGTAGTCACAATAATTAATAGCACAGATATGTGAGTTTAACTGTTATGGATAGGGATGAGTGAGAATTGAAAGTTCTCCATAATATGTGTGTTTCTTGAAAAGGAAGAGGTTTCTTGCAATCGTGGGATAAACAGGGTTCTGGATATAATACTGTGGGAAACAAGACAACCGCTCTAAATACAGGGCAATTTCATAAAATCTGGGGTGATTGACTACCCTGCACATACACACAAATGCGGGCACAATTGAGGACAATACAGTGAAAGAGAATAGTGCATTGTTACAAGTCATAAACACAGGCATTATTCAATATTCATGTAATTGCTTTATCATGGAAAACATATAGTGCAGATCTGGTGAAGAAGAGGATTTTTTACTCCTAAAATGTAATTAGGTGAATTAAATTCACAGATTGATAGAACAGTGAAGAAGAGCCATTGAGTCCAAACCATGGACCAAAGGCCAATATCAGAGTCATTGCAGGATTTGGTTATAGGAGATAGATTTGCTGCATATCAGAAAGTACTTCACTTGTAACCATGTTACAGGGAGGTCAGTTTGCTTTATTTGTTGACTTGAAAAGGAAGAGGCTTGAAGGCCTCTTCATGTTACAGTCCCAGATCTTATGGCATAGGTATTGCTGCTCTTTCTGCTGCTGATATATTTGCAGTTGTTGTTATTATGTCTTTTTACAAACAACACTTTAAGAATAAATAGAGAATCTGACATGTGTGTCTTACCGTATGGTTTCTCAAAGCTCTCTTGTAAATATGGTGTAGAGTAGCCACAATCTGTATTATTGTTTACATACATTCAATTTAGGGTTTGAGACAATCACTGTCTTGATTGCAAGATGAGCCATTCACTTCAAGAACTACTTTTTTGGATGATTTCAGGGGATGGGTAGTGACATCTCTAATCTGGAACATGTTCTTTTGTCCCATTGAGACAATGTGGCAGTTTTTGAATCCTCAAACGAACCAAAGTACCCTCAACGGCTTTCTTCTATAACTTATGCGTGTCCATTTTATGGAGCAAAGTTCATTCCAGAAGATTCCAAAATGAGTGGAGTTTATATTTTTAATGTTATTAAGATGACAAACCTTTACTTGACAGTTCAAAACCATTAAGGAAGTGTGGATATGCAGTTTTCAAGGTTGGGAATTAAATATTTAGGGATTATTGACTTTTGGAAGAGATTGGCAGATGGAAAAGAATAAGATTTAGTCTTGATAATAAAGGATAAAATTAAAACAATACAAATAAAGGATCATCACTTGGAAAAGCAAGAAGGATAATCAGTTTGGATAGAGCTAAGAAAGAACAACAGCCAATAAATATTTATGGAAGTGGTTTTTTTGAAACCATACCAGTAATTGTAGTGTCAGACAAACTATACACCAAAAAATTAGTATGATAATAAGGGTAATACATGGACTTTAATGTTCATATATACTGGGCAAAACTATTTTTTTGTAATAATAGTTTGGCAAACCTCGGTGTCATAAAACTGCACTCCATGCATTGTGGGCAATTACTTTCCCATCATCCTTGCTGCAATTTCAGCAGCAGTAGGGGAGGGGAGTCGGGACTCGAAACTGTCCATGGACCAATTGAGAGCCTCAAGTGGCCAGTTACTGGACAATTAAGAGCTTCCACCTGCCCCCTCTTGGATTTTATCAGGTCATGTGTTCAGCCTGCTACGTTTCACTGGAAGGGCTGATGGCTAGTTAAGGAAAAGTGCCTCTTTTACAGGCCTCATTGTACTTTGCAGGCAACTCAAGGTCTTCCTCCACCTGCATATTTTCTCTCCCCTGGCAACACTACCCTGCCTCCCTCCCCTGCCCTCTATCCCGTCATCACTCACATTCAGGCCTGCCAGCCTGGCTCCAGTGAGAGTCTGAATTCATCTTTGGTCTGTGATTGATTACAGCCTGCACCCTCGAGCTGCTGCAGTCCCAGCAGTGGCCACCATTCACTCTCTCATCTTCCTCCCCCTTCTCTCCCCTCTCCCCTCTCTCCTCTCTTTCTGCTCCCCCCCCGGCCCTGCCCTGCCCCACCCCGCTTCCCATACAACCTCCCACCTCATGGCAGCAGAAATCTCGCTTCAAGTCAATTTAATTGCCATTAAATAGCAGATGGGAAAATGGGTTTCTGCCCCAACCATAAAATTTAGGCCAATATGTCAAGAAGCCAATTAGTATTAGGTCCAATATCTGACATTGAGATAAGGATAATTAATAACTTTATGTTAGAGGAGCCTCTGGATAGGAGAGTTTTAAATTCATGCTGAGTTTGAGAGTGATTTTGTTAAGTTCAGAACAAGAATCTAAATCTGAAAATACAAACTATGCAGTCATGAGGGGCAAGTTAGCAATTTAACCATAGTACTGTGGGAAATTAGATTAAAAGTTATGCTGGTAGATAATTTAAATAATTAATTCATAATGAATAAACATTTACCCAAGGAACAAAAATACCATGACAATAGTGGTCCAACTGTGATTACCAAGAGAAGTTAAACATATTACTAGAATAAAGGAAGAGGGTTATAATGTGCAAAAAACATTGCAAGCCTGAAGGTTATGAGGATTTTAAAAACAAGAGAAGAATTATGACAAAAGAGAAAATAGAATTAGATTGGGAAGAAACTTAAAAACAGATTGTAAAATTTTCTATGGTTATATAAAAAGGAAGAAATTAGTGAAACTAAACTTAGGACATTTAGAGGTAGAGTGAGGAGCAGGAGTCCAAAAATATTTTGGAAATAATAGGGAACTAAAGATCGCGACAGACTCAAATCAAATGGTCTACTTCTGTTATTTTTTATGATGTTGGCGAACACTTCAGTGGTCACGGGCATTCAGCCTCTGACCTTCGGGTAAGCATTCTCCAAGGCGGCCTTCACGACACACGACAGCGCAGAGTTGCTGAACAGAGACTGATAGCCAAGTTCTGCACACATGAGGACGGTCTCAACAGGGATCTTGGGTTCATGTCGCACTATCTGTAACCCCCGTGACTTGCCTGGGTTTGCAAAATCTGACTTACTGTACTGTCTGGAGACAATACACATCTCTTTAACCTGTGATCAGTGCTCCTTCCACTCACATTATCAGCCACTTCAGGTCTTGAACAGCAGGTTAGGTGTAAGGATTCGCATTCTAATCAGTAATCTCTAAACTGTCTGTGCTTTATATGCTCTGTCTGAGGCCAGAACTCTCCATTCACCTGACGAAGGGACTAACCCCGAAAGCTTGTGAGTATATTATCAAATAAATAGGTTGGACTAAAACCTGGTGTTGTCAGACTTTTTACTGTGTTTACGCCAGTCCAACGCCGGCATACCCACATCATTTTTTATGATTGCAGTGGTAGAAGAAGATGGCTCATCCTTATCTTCCAAGTCAATTAGAAACAGTTAATAAATGTTGGCCTTGCCAGTGCTATCCACAGGAATGAAATCCTGTGCTGTTTCAGCACAAGTAGAGGCGAATTTCTTAAATTTCTGCTGTGACTAAAGGAGTGCTTTTGACTGATCACCTCTGCATTTTGGAGCAAGTGAGAACCTCATCAAACACTGTCCCAATTGCACGATCTAATCGTGCAGGGGCAGATTAGATCCTGAAGAGACAGCATGTTGAGTACTGGCTGAGGATATGGGAGGGCAACAAGTGTGAAGTAGGAGTGCTTTGAGAGTAGAATTCCCACTTCTATGTGCCTTTCACAATGACCCTGTTAAACCAGCAGGAGAGAAAAAAAACACAGTGGGGATAAAAGGAGCAGTGAACAGAATCAGAGAGATAATATGAAATCAGTGGGAGATGTGGCACTTGCTGTACACGTGAAAGTTCTAAAAAACGAAAGAAAGGGATTATTTAATTGTAGCAAAATCACCATATTCAGTCTTCTCATCATTGCACCATTGACTGAGTTAACTCAGCATATGTGCCAGAGATATTTGTATTTATGTCACCAGCTTGCTCTGAGCTCCCTGTCTCTCATTCTCTTACTGCGTGTGACACAGATGTATTACACATCCCCAGATATCTTCACAGGATCTGGGAGCAGCACTGTTTGTGACAGGTCAAATCTCAGTTCTGTCCTTTGCCCTCATATTCTGCATTCTTTTCTCCTACAAAAGGTGAATAAACAGATCCATGAATGAATAAAGGTGAGATATTCACCCAATGGGTACAGTGAAGATGACTATGAGCTAAATGAATCACATTGCATAAGGATTGGGGTAAATGGTTGGTGGATATGGGGGGTAATGATCACATGTGTAGAAAGTAAAGGCTGCAAGCTTCTGAAATAAATGGGTGTGAGAAGTAAGCTGGTGGAGACCCTTAACTGTTACAGCGTGAAATGTTGTTGGGGTGAGTGAGTGGTGCTTAAGGGATAGGGTATGGTTGTATACTTCTTCTAACCTAGCTAAGTCCATAAACTGCTTCATAGATTGCATCTAAGAAGTGGGCACAACATCCCTGTTGCTCACCTCCTCAGCTACCTCCAATCAAACATTGGTAAGAGACACATTTTTCTTCCTTCCATTGTTGGTACAAAGTGTCTCTCTCCTGTTTCTGATGCACCCAGCAACTATTCCAGTATGGTGTCACTGAATCAGAGTGCTGCCCTTGCCTGATGCTCGCCATTTTGTTGATTGTTGAATTTAAGCACAATTAGTTGATGTAATCAATTATCTACTCAAGCAATCAACTGCAACCAATAGGGGAGATAGTTTAAGATGGAACATAAAACACAAATTTTAATGTTTAAAAAAGGTTGCAGAGAAAAGCCTGGAAACTACAGGCCGGTGAGCCTCACATCTACAGTGGATAAGTTGTTAGAAAGTATTTTGATACACAGGATCTACAGGAGTTTAGAGATGCAAGGACTGGTTAGGAACAGTCAGCATGGTTTTGTGAGTGTAAAATCATGTCTCACAAATTTAATTGAGTCTTTTGAAGGGGTAACCAAAAAGATAGATGAGGGCAGTGCAGTTGATGTTGTCTACATGGACTTTAGCAAGGTCTTTGACAAGGTGTTGCATGGTAGGTTGTTGCATAAGGTTAAATCTCACAAGACCTAGGGTGAAGTAGCCAAATGGATACAAAATTGGCTTGATGACAGAAGCCAGAGGGTGGTTGTAGAGGGTTGTTTTTCAAGCTGGAGACCTGTGACCCATGGTGTGCCTTAGGGATCGGTGCTGGCTCCACTGTTATTTGTCATTTATATTAATGATTTGGATGAGAATTTAGGAGGCATGTTTCATAAGTTTGCAGATGACAACAGTTTGGTGGTATAGAGAACAGTGAAGAAAGTTATCAAGGATTGCAATGAGATCTTGATCAATTGGGCCAGTGGGCTGACGAATGGCAAATGGAGTTTAATTTTGATAAATGCAAGGTGATGCATTTTGGCAGATTGAACAGGGCAGATCTTATTCAGTTAATGGTAGGGTGTTGGGGAGAATTACAGAACAAAGAGATCGAGGAGTACATGTTCATAGCTCCTTGAAAATGGAGTCACAGGTGGACAGAGTGATGAAGAAGTCATTCAGCATGCTTGGTTTCATTGGTCAGAACATTGAATACAGAATTTGGGATATCTTGTTGAAGTTTTACAAGACATTGGAAAGGCCACATTTGGAATACCATGTACAGTTCTGATCACCCTATTATAGAAAGAATACTGTTAAACTAGAAAGAGTTTACTAGGATGCTACCGGGACTTGATGGCTTGAGTTATAAGGAGAGGCCTGGGTAGACTGGGACCTCTTCCTCTGGAGCATAGAGGTCTGAGAGGTGATCTTATAGATGTCTATCTAATAATGAGGGGCATAGATCAGCTAGATAGTCAATATATTTTCCCAAAGATAGGGAAGTCTAAAACTAGAGGGCCCCCTAAGGCAAGAACGGAGAGATACAAAAGGGTTCAGGGGAGCAATTTTTTCACACAGAGGATGGTAAGTGTCTGGAACAAACTGCCAGAGATAGTTGTAGAGGCAGACACAATTTTTTTCTTTTAAAAAGCATTTATAAAATTACTTGGGTAAAAATAGGTATAGAGGGATATGGGCCAAATGCGGGGAATTGGGACTAGCTTAGGGGTTTTAAAATAAGGGCAGCAATGACAAGTTGAGCTGAAGGGCCTGTTTCCATGTGTAAACCTCTATACTCTATAATTTGACAGGAGGAACAGATTGTTACAAGTAGTGAGCAATAGTTCAGATTAAGCATGCTGGCTGACAAATGTGACAGCTCTTTTTTTCTTTGTCTTCTTGGTGACTCATGTCACTGTACCTGCTTAGAGTCGTAGAGTCATAGAGGTTTACAGCATGGAAACAGGCCCTTCAGTCCAAATTGTCCATGTCACCCTTTTTTTTAAAACCCCTAAGCTAATCCTAATTGCCCGCATTTGGCTCATATCCCTCTATACCCATCGTCCCCATGTAACTGTCTGAATGCTTTTTAAAAGACAAAATTGTACCTGCCTCTACTATTACCTCTGGCAGTTTGTTCCACTCACCACCCTCTGTGTGAAAAAATTGCCCCTCTGGATCCTTTTGTATCTCTCCCCTCTCATCTTAAACCTATGCCCTCTAGTTTTAGACTCCCCCGCCTTTGGCGAAAGATATTGACTATCTAGTTGATCTGTGCCCCTCATTATTTTATAACTCCAGAGAAAAAAGTCCCAGTCTATTCAGCCTCATAACTCAATCCATCAAGTTCCGGTAGCATTCTAGTAAATCTTAGTTTATTAATATCCTTTCTATAATAGGGTGACCAGAATTGCACACAGTATTCAAAGTGTGGTTTATCTATGTCTTGTACAACTTCATCACCTCGCATTTGTCTAAATTAAACTCCGTCTGCCATTCGATGGCCCACTGGCACAATTGATCAAGATCCTGTTGCAACTGGAGATAATTTTCTTCACTTCACTATACCACCAACCTTGGTGTCATCTGCAAACTTACTAACCATGCCTCCTATATTCTCATCCAAATCATTAGTATAAATGACGAATAATAGTGGACCCAGCACTGATCCTTGAGGCACACCGCTGGTCACAGGCCTCCGGTTTGAAAAACAACTCTCGACAACCACTCTTTAGTTTCTGTCAAGAAGCCAATTTTGTATCCATTTACATACCTCACCCTGAATCCCATGAGATTTAACCTTATGCAACATCCTACCATGGGATACCTTGTCAAAGAGCTTGCTAAAGTCCATGTAGACAACATCAACTGCGCTGCCCTCATCTACCTTCTTGGTTAACCCTTCAAAAAACTCAATCAAATTTGTGAGACATGATTTTCCATGTCTCACATGATGTTCCATGTCCAGGGACCTGGGTTCAAATCCAGCCTTGGGTGACTGCCTATGTGGAGTTTGCACATTCTCCCTGTCTCTGTGTAGATTTCCTTCAGGTGCCCTGGTTTCCTCCCACACTCCAGAGATGTGTGGGTTAGGTTGATTGGCCATGTTAAATTGCCCCTTAGTGTCATGGAGATTAGCAAGGTAAATATGTGTGGTTACAGGGATAGGATACGAATGTTGTCAGTGCAGACTCAATGGACAAAATGGCCTTCTTCTGCACTGTGGGGATTTTATGATTCTTCAATGATTATTATAAAATGTCCAATGGTGCATTAAGTTCTTCATTAACCATGGAGTAAAAATACTCTTCTGTTATCCATCTTAAGCTTCTAGTCTTTGCATGTGCCTTCTGTGTTTAATTAACTAGTCCTTTGCATCATCTCTTGTTGCAACCTATGCCGTTCCTTATGATCAGTTCCACAACTCCTTTGAATACCATCATTAGTCATCAAGCCTTCTTTGATAATTTGTATTTGCTTGTAATCAGTTGTTTGTGCTTAAACTTATTTGTAAGGCCTGCTAATAAGCTATTCATAAGCAGTTTACCAGTCTTACAGTTCTAATTTCTTATCTGTCTATTGACCCATGGAGTAATTCACCAAAATAACTTCTACACTACTTCCACATACTAATTAGCTTTCACATCCCAACAGCATCTTAATTGAGCATGGTTAACTGAAATTCTAATGCAGCTTTTTAAGAGTAGTTATTGATTTAAATATTAACTAGTTTATTTTATATTATTGTAGAGGCCTCCAAGTACAGTAGGCAAGATTTTATTGCAATATACAGATTGACTTTTGAACAATTGGATATGAAAGTTGTTCAAGAATAACAATAGGTTAAAAGGCCTACAGAATATACATAGCAATGTTCTTAAATTAAGAGAAATATAATTGCACTATCAAAGAAGAAAACTTAAAAGCTGAAACAAAGGCCCAGATCGCCAATTCCCCCATGACTTGACCTGACATCCTACCCACCTGGCACCTTACCCATCCTGACATCTACCATCCTACTACCCTGTTAACTAGCATCCTTCCACCTTCCCCAGTCTGGCACCAACCATATTGCCATTCTCCCTAGCTGGCAGTCCACCCATCCAGCCACTCTACCTGCTTAACCACTTGTCTCACAGGCTCATTCGCAAACACACAGAGAAGTTATTTAAATGTCACAAAACTTTTCAGTGTGTTAGTGAATGAAGACTTAACAAAATACTGCAGTTGGTATTGCAAAAAGGAGGTGTAGCTTGACATTCCCTGATGAACCTGCATTCTGAAGGAGGATTCCCAGAACAGATACATTCTGTATTTTTGAAGAGATTTTGTTAAGTAGTCAAGCCAGGAATGTGGAGTCCCATCTTTAGTGTGGAGAAATGGGAATGGAGTGGCAATCCAAAGGTAACCTTTCTCAGGATATTGATCCCAAAGGTTCTCGATGAGACATTGCTTACAAGTATGGCTGGTGGTAAATATTTGTTTTGCAATCCTGGAAGATCAGAATGATTATTTTAGTATAAAAATGAGAGTAGTAATGAAAAGGGCAACAAAGAATTTGAAGTTGAACATCTAAATTGGACAAAAATCATTCTAGTCAAAGTAATATGGAAACATAGATTGACAGGAACCTATAACAGAATATTGGGTGAGGTGATCTACAGGGAGGAGAACCTTTAGGTACAGGCTCAGTACGTTCCAACAAGGACAAGAGGTAGGGAAACTAAAGGCAGGGTTGCTTGGATGGCCAGTTCAAAAGAAAAGTCATTTTGGACTCTAAACATTAACTGATTCTCTCTCCATAGACCTTTGAGCTTTTCCAGCATTTTCTGTTTTCATTTTGGATTTCAAGCATCCACAGTATTTCGCTTTTATCTCATTAAAAAAGTGCATGATGCATGATTCAAGTGAAAACCAAGTCAAATAAAATAGATTGAGAGGGGATGTAAAAAGGGAAGTAAGACTGACAAAGAGAGCAATAGAATGATAGTCAACATAAAAGGGAACCCAAGAAACTTCTACTGATACGTAAATAGCAGAGTGTAAGAGGTGGTACGGGTCTAATTAGGAACGGAGAGGATGATGTGTGCTTAGAAACACAGGGCAAGGTTAGAATACTCAATTGGCACTTTGTAGTGGTGTTAGCTAAGGAAGAAGAATCTGACAAAATATCAGAGAAGTGAAAATGTTGGAGGTAATGGATAGGGTGAAAATTGAGAGGCAGGAGGTACAGGAAAGGCTAGCTATGGTTACAGTAGTTATGTCACCTGGCTCAGATGGCTGTACTCCAGGTTGCGAGAGGAAGTGGGCATGGGGATAGCAGAAATGTCTTGCCATTGCCTTCCAATCTTGAAGAATGTTAAATGCAAAACTCCTACTGGAGAAAGGGTGAAAGGGTATTTACTTTAGCATCAGTGGTGAGTAGGGTTTCAGAAAAATAAATCAGGGGAAAATAAAATCAATGAGTACTTGGAAAGGTTTGAGTTAATTAAAGATGGCCAGCATAGATTTGTAAAAGATACATTGTGCTTGACTTTCTAATTAAAACTTTTGATGAAATAACAGAGAAGGTTGAAGAAGGGAATACAATGGATATTCTTTATGTGAATTTTGAGAAAGAGCTTGACAAGTACCACATTAAAACTTGGTTGACAAATTTGAATCTCCTGGAAGGGGAGGATCAATATCATCTTTGATTTTTAAAAAAATTGTTTAAGGAGAAATTAGCAAATCATGGTAGATGGTCATTTTTCAGACTAGGGGATGAAAGATAGTGAGGTTCTCAAGGGTCAGTGCAAGATGACTGTTTTTTTGATAAATACATGCACATAACTGGGCTATTGGAACACAGATTAAAATTTCAAATTTTTTAAATATACTGCATTGAGCAAAATGGCAAACAGGAATGACTGCAACAGGCTAATACAGGGAAGTGTATTTTAGCAAAACGGGTAGTAAGAGTCCATATAGATTTGATAGTATAGTTCTAAAAGGGACAGAGGGTACTGGGCTACATGTGTGGAGATCTTTGAAGGTAGCAGGACATGTTGAGAGAGTGGTTAGCAAAGTATATTAAGCTTCATAAAAGAGTATTTTGAGTACAAAAGTCGGAAAGATATGCTGTATCTAAAGCTACATAAAGGTCTGGTAATGCCACAGTTCTGGATGCCACAGTTTAGGAAGAATTTGATGACAAGTGAGAGGTCGTGAAGGAGATCTACTATAATGATTCTAGCGATGTAGGATTTTAGTTTTAAGGTTAGATTGGAGAATCTAAAGATTGTTCTCTTTGGAGTAAAGGATACTGAGGGGAGACTTAATAGATGTGTACAAAATTATGATAAGTTTGGATTAAGTTGATAACAAAAAACAGTTCTTATGCTGATAATACAAGGATAGGGGATGCAGATTTAAGGTTGCATGTTCAAGGTATGCAGGGGGATAACAGGAAGATCTTTTTTACACACCGAGTAGTAATAACCTGGAACCCACTGCTCATGAGTAGTGGGAGCAGAGAAAATTAATGATTTCAAAAGGAGATTGGATTGGATGAGTAATTTAATGAAATAAATCTGCTGGGATATGGGGAGAGGGCAAAGTAATGGGACTGATTGGATTGCTCCATGAATTGACAGTGACTCTATGATTTTTAAAAGCAGAAAGTCACATTAGTTGCACTCTGATGGCAGATACAGGAATACTTTGTGCGCCGGTGATTTCTGTTCAGTAAATGCAGGGAAGTTATGCACTGGATTTGTAGCGTACCTGCAGTCTGTTACCAATCTAGAGGCTATCATTACCATTTTAAACCTGCCCATCTGCTGTTTGAGTACTTCCAGCACAATCCCAAACCATCCTCTGCTGCTATTTTAATGATCGATTCTTAATACCAGACAGGCATCCAAATCTGGACCCTAATTAAAATGCAAAAGGTGTGCTCCAATGATGTCATGTGGGCCCTGATGCGAGTTTGAATGAAAATCATACAGAGAAAGCTCACCCAATCCTGAACCTGTCAGGGAAAGAGGACAGATTTGGTATTTGAGACCTACTTAAGCTGTGCAAAATAGTTCTCTGAGCTGCAGGTGTCTGAATCTGAGGATTTATTTTGCTGCCTAGTTTTTCAAGAGTGTTTGAAATTTCAAGCCCTTTTGTCCTTGATGTAAATTTTCTGTGCTTATTTGGTATGCAATTCTGTTTATACTGAGCAGGGAAAAAAATTTAGAGGAACACATGCAGCAATTGCTGCATTAGAAGACAGGGGCTTTGCTGCTTGTATAAGGCCATACCTAGCACTCAGAGCTTACAGGCCTAGAGTCACCAATTGGACAAATCTGAAGATCAATTTAAGACAGGAGTGTCCACTTTTCCAGGTAGGCTGTTGTAGACTTCTTTAACCTGTGACAGAAACTATTGCCAGTTGTCCAAAGGGCAGAAAAACACTTTGTTAGTAGCTGTCAAGAAACACCATAGGGCCCGATTTTACTAATTGGAGCCTAAGGCCAGGTCAGGATGTAATATGGATCCGAGCCCAGAACCCTCATTGCAGCGCGCCTCTACGTATTTTGCCAGCTCTGATCCGATCCTCGCTGTGAGTGGAGTTTAGCACTGCCTGACTATTCGGATCTCTGAACCGCGACTGCGCAGTTTAAAAAAAATAGGAGGCAGCACGCCCGGGCGCTGGGCTGGAGCGCGCAGCTGTGGCGGTTTGTGCCTTCTGAAAGATTGCTTCCTGCTGTGTATCCTGTGTCAGCGTACCCAGGTGGAACTATTCCAATACAACATCAGTCGTTCACTTTGGAAGGCAGGTCTATGCCAGGCTGTATCTTGTTTTGGTGGTTCAACCTGATGGGTCCACTATAAATATCCGATACAAGGAGCCTAAAAAAATTAATATGATGCCAGTCAATGTTTCCCTTCTGCCAGAAGCTGAAAGGAAAGCAAGATTGCACAAATATGTTCCCAAAAGAGTTAGAACGAAAGAGGAGCAATTTGAAGATGAATTTAGAGTTAACAATTATAGCAAATTCTGGACAAAGAAGTAGCCTTCAAAATTTTGGATTTTAGAAACAACCATCAGTGGACTGCTTGACTGGTGTTGACATCAGTGGAACTTTGACAAATGTGTTTTTTATTTATGATCAACTCCATTTATTTTACTAAAATGTGTTTCCACAGGAAGGATACAGGGAATGAAAAAACAGATTCCTGTTTTTATTTCTATTATTACATGGCTTAAATTCAAGGAGAAAATGCTTTGAATGTTAATTAGACAATATCCAATCACATTAATTCTGTGCCTCCTGTTCCTGACTACATTTGTGTGGATTTGACTTACGTATATTTAGTTGTTTGTGTGATGAATCATTAAAACCAGTTGCAGGAAAAAAAAAGCAGAAAGTGGAGAGGCTGTCTCTCTGATACAGATCATCCTCTGGATGGGGCCGGGGGGGGTGCAGTGGGGAGAAAGAGAGAGAAGAGGAGGGGGTGCAGATCTCTGGCTGGGGGGGCCAAGGGGGTCCGCTGCCACTCTGTGGGCGATCCCTCCTCCTGGAATGGACGTGCGGCCATGCCATCCCACCAAACCTTCAGGATCAGGCGATTACTCGCTAAGAAGATGAAGCAGAACTAGCCGATTCCACAGCGGATCTGCGTGAAAACTGGCAACAAGGTCAGGGACAACTCCAAGAGGAGACGCCGGAGAAGGAACAAGCTGGGCCTGTAAAGGGGTACACCATCACTGGTACACTATCAGTCACAGCCAACTCTCCTGCTCTTTGCCCCTGCAGGGAAGAGTAATCTGTGGCTGATGGTGCACCAGCGATCGAAGTAGGTTGGGGGTGTGCTCTGCTGAGGGGGGCCTGCCTCCCAGGGGAGGTCTGATCCCGGGGTGGGGGTGGGGGTGGGGGGGGGGGAGCGGTCTGATTGGGGGGGCCTGCATCCCAGGGGAGGTCTGATCCGGAGAGTGAGGGGGCGTTCTGTCGAGGAGGCCTGCCTGCCAGGTAGGTCCAATCCCGGGGTGGTGGGGTCTGCCGGGGATGGTTAGCAGGGGGTCTGCGAAGGATGGTCGAGGAGGATGGGCTTCGGAGGCTCCTCTGCAGAATAAAAATGAGCTTCGGATTTTTATTTTGCAGGTCACAAACTGGACCTGAACCCAAATCGGGTATCGGTAAAGTCGCGATCTGCCTGGATTCGGGTGCAGATCGCGTTAAAGGCCCGATGCCTGTATTTTCCACGATTTCAAAACGGGCGCGAATGTTTGATAAAATCAGGCTCATAGTCTTTGATTTCTTCACTACTGAATTCTTTTAGTCTGTTACACGGAACATCAGCCACCTTTTCCAGACTGTATCACACAGCTGCATTATCAAGGTCATTGACCCTGTGCTCACAAAGCTGAGTACTACATCACCTTCTCGGCTGTCAACACGAGAAAGCTGAAGGATTCATTGCCGTGACTGGCTTTAGCTCTGTCTCTCCTGAAGAGCACACAGACTGCCATCATCTCTCTGCCCTCCTGTATGTTTAATACCTAAACTAGGCCAAAATCAGGGTTTACATCAATTAATTGATTAGGCAAGGACTGCAGAACAAACTACAATCCACTACAACCCAGTTTTGCTTACTCTTTAAATATCAGATAGTCTTGAGAGAAGGTGATATAGTAGTAAAATATATTTTTTATGTATAGTTTATTATCTGCATTGAATGTAAATTTATAAATTTATGTATTATTTTCCTTGTCGCGGTCCTTTGATTCAGTAAAAAATACAGAAAACTTCATGAGTATTTTTGCACAACTGATTTTTTATGTAATAAACATCTCTAGTACTGATTTTCATATGTGTTAAACAACATCAGAAATATCTTTAAATACCAAAATCAGTTTTAACAAGCCTTCCATTTATCTGGGAAGCAAAATTACAGCTAATAGATTGCATTTATGGTTGAATAGATGGTGTAATTTGCAACATGTGCATTTTTATCTGAATTCGTGGAGGAAGTCAACCATAAGGTAGATCTTTATGTACAGTGTCCTATTATATATGGTACACTGTATATAAATACTCTCCTCATAGATAATACATGCAGCCCTCATGAGACAAGTGAGCCACAGTTTTTTTGCAGATATAATTGGAAAAATACACCCAACTCTTGGTTTTCTAAAGCAATAATTCCGAGATGATTAAAAAATACAGAAACGCAGCTTTACTTGCATCTCTCTACCTAGGTCATTACTCTGTAAATCCATCATCGTAAAGAGACGTAATATAGTAAATTGGTTTCCATGTAAATGGAAATTCTAATTTGACCTTTCCTTTTGATAACTTTAAGAACCATGATCTCAAGGTTGATGTTTATTTATGTATTTAAATTACAATTTAATTCTGATAAATGATTGCACAAGAGGTCTTAATGATTGTTTTACTTGAATTGGATATTTTGGGATAATTATTTTTAATTGGTACATTATTCTTAGTGGTTTTCTGTCCTATACGCTTACTGCAAACAACATTATTTCAACATTTTTGTTGTAAAGTTTTGTAATGAAGGTATTGAATGGTAATTAATGCAATTGAAAGAGTCTAAAAGCATTTTCAAAAACATTGTAAGTTCACATAGGTTATGCTAACAGTGGTGTACCGCAGGAATCAGTGCTGGATCCTTTGCTGTTTGTAGTGTACGGTAATGATCTAGACCAGCAAGTACGAGGTATGATCAGTAAGTTTGCAGATGACACGAAAATTGTTTGTGCATTAAATAACAAGGAGGAAAGCTTAGAATTACAGAATGATATAGACAAGTGGCCAGATAGACAGGACAGTGGCAAATGGAATCTAACCCTAAAAACTGTGATGCGATGCATTTTGGGATGATTAACAAGGCAAGGGAATACACTTTGAATGGTAGAATGCCAGGAAGTACAAAGGATCAGGAGGGCCTTGGGTTACTTTTCCATAGATCTACAAAGGCAACAGGGACAGGTAGGTTATGTGATTTTGTGAGACAAATTCAAGGTTAGCAATTATTTATAGAATACAGGAGCAAGGATGTACTGCTGAGGCTATATAAGGCCCTGGTCAGATGCCATTTGGAATATTGTGAGCAGTTTTGGGTCCCATACCTGTCTTTGGAGGTGGTCCAGAGGAGATTCACGAGAATCTCTCAGGAATGAAGGGTTGTCATATGAGAAGTGGTTGAAGAGCCTGAGTCTATACTCGATGGAGATAAGAAGGTTGGGGAGTTGTGGGGGGGGGATCTAATTGAAACTTAAAGAATACTGAGAGACCTAGAGAGCTTGGACATGAGGAGGATATGCCCACTAATAGGAGAGACTAGAACTCAAGGGTACAACATCAGAGTGAAGGAATGCTCCTTTAAAACTGAGATAAGGAGGAATTTCTTCAGCCAGAGGATGGTGAATCTGTAGAACACATTGCCACAGAGGGCAGTGGAGGCCAGGTGGTTGAGTGTCTTTGAGATAGAGATAGATAGGTTCTTGACCACTAAGGGGATCAAGGGTTACATGGAGAAGGCAAGAGAGTGGGGATGAGAATCATATCAGCCATGATTGAATGGTGGAGCAGACTAAATGGGCCGAAAGGCCTAATTCTGCTCCTATGTCTTATGGTCTTATTAAGAAGGCACATGGGCTATTTGCCTTTATTAGCTGAGCCATATAAGAGTGGGGAGGTTACAATTAAATGCTTATTAAGCCACAGCTAGAATATTGTGTGCAATTCTGGTCACCAGGATTGATGTGATTGCATGACAGAGGGTGCCGAGGGATTCACCAGAATGTTGGCTGGTTTGGTGTGTTTCAGCTATGAAGAGAGTCTGGTTAGGCTGGAAGTTTTCCTTGGAACAGAGAGGGTGGCTGATGGTAGGACACGATCAAGATGTATAAAATTATGAGGGATGTAGATAGGAAGGAAATTTTTCCCTTAGTAATGGGATCAATAACTAACATAAGGGGCAGGAGATTTAGAGGAAATTTGAGGAAGAAAACATTTTCACTCAGAGGGCGATAGGGATCTGGAACTGACTGTCTGAAAATGTGGTAGAGGCGGGAACCCTAAGAACATTTAAGACGTATTTAGATGAACACTTGAAACACCCTGGTATACAAGGCAGCAGAAAAATGGGATTAGCTGGGCCAAAGGGCCACATTTTATGTTGTAAAACTTATATCTATACAAAGTTTGGATTTTGGCACTACAGGTATCACTTTGGGTTCAAAATAGTATCTGTGGCATGTGCTCACACTTCTGGTATTGAGCATTTTAGTAAGGACATTACTGCGAGTGCAGGTAGTATGCACTGTAAATATGCAAAGAATAGAGATTGTGATGCTGATTTGACATAGATTATTAGTAGGTAAATGAAGGCAATGTGTTGAATTGAGCAATGTGTGCAGTTAACATAAGAACATAAGAAATAGAAGCAGGAGTAGGCCATCCGGCCCTTCGAGCCTGCCCCGCCATTCAATAAGATCATGGCTGATCTGTCGTGTCTCAGTTCCACATTCCCGCCCTCTCCCCATAACCCTTAATCCCGTCGCTTATCAAAAACCCATCAACCCGCATCTTAAAAATATTTAGCGAGGCAGCCTCCACCACCTCAACGGGCAGAGAATTCCAGAGATTCACCACCCTTTGAGTGAAGAAGTTCCTCCTCAACTCCGTTCTAAACCGCACCCCCTTTATCTTGAAGCTGTGCCCCCTAGTCCTACTGTCCTTTCTGAGCGGGAAGAGTCTCTCCACCTCTATCCTATCCATCCCATTCATCATCTTATATGTCTCAATGAGATCTCCCCTCATTCTTCTAAACTCTAACGAGTACAAGCCTAGTTTATTCAGCCTCTCCTCATAGCTCAACCCCCTCAACTCTGGCATCAGCCTAGTAAACATCCTCTGCACTCCCTCCAAGGCCAAAATATCCTTGCGTAAGTACGGCGACCAAAACTGCACACAGTACTCCAGCTGCGGCCTCACCAATGCCCTGTACAGCCACAGTTAGTGAGTCAGTTGTAGGAAATGGCTTTTTAAAGTTGAAATCACTGACATTGACCACTTGTGTGAAATAATTAAACATTTTCTTTGGGCTTTATTATTTCCATTAAATGGAATCTTTTATGGGGAGGACCATATAGAAATGATCACAAAAATCACTGAGAGCCACAAATGACTGTTTTTGCACTGAATCAGAAATTTGTAAACACTACATTAGTTGACTGCTGAATTCCTAAGTGTCCTATCTTTCATGTCAGGTCACCTAAACATAGAAACATAGAAAATAGGTGCAGAAGTAGGCCATTCAGCCCTTCAAGACAGCACTGCCATTCAATATGATCATGGTTGATCATGCACTTTCAGGAACTACTTCCGCTTTCTCTCCGTACCTCTTGATCCCCTTAGCTACAAGGGCCAAGTTCAGCTGTCTCTTGAGCATATGTAACAAACTGGCCCAACAGCCTTCTGAGGGAGTGAATTCCATAGGTTCACCACAAGGTCGCTAATTAATCCTCTCTAATTACACAATATCCAGGCTAGGATAGCCTGCTGTCTAGTTGATCCCTCAACATAATGGTTGAGAAAATCATCCCTTATGCATCCCAAGAAATCCTGAGTGAAGAGGTTTCTCCTCATCTCAGTCCTGAATGGCTTACCACTTATTCTTAGACTGTGATGCCCCTACTCCTGCATTTCCCCAACGTAGGGAACATTCTTCCCACATCTAGCCTGTCCAGTCCCATCAGGATTTTATATGTTTCTATGAGATCCCCTCTCATTCTTTCGAATTCCAATGAGTCCAAGTCCAGTCGATCCAATCTCTCTTCATAAGTCAGTCCTGCTATTCCACGAATCAGTCTAATGAACCTTCACTGGACTCCCTCAATAGCAAGAATGTCTTTCCTCAGACTAGGAGACCAAAACTGCACACAATACTCAAGGTGTAGCCTCATCAAGGTCCTGTTTAATTGTAGCAAGACATCCTTACTCCTATATACAAATCCTCTTGCTATGAAGGCCAGCACATCATTACCTTTCCTCACCACCTGCTGTACCTACATGCCAACCTTCAGTGACTCATCTACCATGACAATCAGGTCACATTGCACTTACCCTTTTCCTAAATTGCCACCATTCAGATAATAACCTTCCTTCCTGTTTTTGCCACCTAAGCGGATAACCTCACATTTATCCACATTATATTGTATTTGCCCACTCAGCCAGCCTGTCCAAGTCACCCTGCAGCTTCTTCGCATCCTCCTCAGCACAAACTGCCACCCAGCTTAGCTTCATCTGCAAATTTAGAAATACTGCATTCAATTCCTTCATCCAAATCATTAATGTATATTGTGAATAGCTGGGGCCCCAGCACTGAACCGTGTGGTACACACTAGTCACTGCCTGACACTCTGAAAAGGACACATTTATGCCCAATCTTTGCTTCCTATCTGCCAACCAGTTCTCTATCCGCAATACATTGCCTCCAATGATGAGAATTTTAATTTTGCTCACTAATCTCTTGAGTGGGACCTTGTCAAAAGCCTTTTGGAAGTCCAAATACACAACATCCACTGGTTCACCCTTATCTACTCTACTGGTCACATGCTCAAAAAATTCCAGAAGATTTGACAAGCATGGTTTTCCTTTATTGAATCCATGTTGACTTAGACTGACCCTGTCACTGCTTTCCAAGTGCTCAGTTATTACGTCCTCAATAATTAACTCCAGCATTTTCCTCACAATCGATGTCAAGCTAATCAGTCTATAATTCCCCATTTTCTCTCTACCTCCTTTTTAAGGAAGTGATGTTACAGTATTCCCCAATCCACTGGAACTCTTCCAGAGTCTACAGAATGTTGGAAAATGATCACCATTGCATCCATTATTTCTAGGGCCACTTCCTTGAGCACTCTGGGATATAGTGCATCAGGCCCTGGGAACTTATTGGGTTTTATTCCCAGCAATTTCCCCATTACAATTTCCCAAATAATAAGGATTTCCTTCAGTTCATCTTTCATGCTAGACCCTCTGTATCCTAGTATTCCTGAAGATTATTTGTGTCCTCCTTAGTGAAGGCAGATCCAAAGTACTTGTTCAGCTGGTCTGCCATCTCTTTGTTGCCCATTATAAATTTACTAGATTCTAACTGTAAGGAACCTACATTTGACTTCACCAATCTTTTTCTCTTCACATATCTATAGAAGCTTTTACAGTCAGTTTTTATGTTTTGTGCAAGCCTACTCTTGTATTCTATTTTCCTCTTCCAAATTAAACTCTTTGACCTCCTTTTTTAAACTTCTCCCTTTCCTCAGATTTGCTGCTTTTTTGGGTCAATTTATATGCTTTCTCTTTGACTTTAACATCATCCCTGATTTCCCTTGTTAGCCATGGATGAACCATCTTCCCCATTTTACTCTTATGCCAGAGAGGGATGTACAGTTGTTGAAGTTTATCCATGTGTTCTTTAAAAGTCTATCATTGCCTATCCACTGTCAACCACCTTAGTATCCTTTGATATGAGCCAATGCATGTCTCATACCATCAAAGGTAGCTTTCCTCAAGTTCAGGACCCAAGCCTCAGAATTAACTGCATGGCTAGCCATCTTAATGAAGAATTCTACCATAGTATGGTCATTCTTCCCCAAAGGATCTCGCGCACAAGGTCACTAATTAATCCTCTCTAATTACACAATATCCAGGCGAGGATGGCCTGCTCTCTAGTTGGTCCCTCGACGTACTGGTTGAGAAAATCACCCCTTATGCATTCCAAGAAATCCTCTTCCATTGCTTTAGTGCCATGGAAGGATAACAAGTGAGGAAGCCCTGGATGAGGCATTTGTGGATTTGAAGTGGGGGAGATGGGGTAGTGACAATGTAGAAATGACAATGTAAATTTATGATAGCAGCAATGACAATATAAAACATAAGGTAAACCATTACAACTTACAATATACTGGATAAAGATAAAAGCCTGGGGGAACAGTTGTATCAGGGTCTGACACACATAGGTTTAATGTGGAGCTGAATACAGTGATGTAAGAGAGTGCATGACCCAAACCAAGCAGCAGTATAATGTTCGACAAAGCCATGTGCAGACTTAAGCATGAGGACAGCTCCTAGCTTATACTATTTACTGGGACCACTAAAGATGACAAAGTCTTCATCAAATCAATAGGATTTACCCAATTTCTCATAACAAGAACCACCTCAAATGAGCTCCCCAGTAGCTGCAACAATAGTGCAGGGGGCAGGGATTTAGATTTGTGGATCGTTGAGATCTCTCCTGGGGAAAGGATGACCTGTTCAAAAGGGTCAGATTACACCTGAACTGGAGGGGAACTAATACTCTGGTGGGGAGATTTGCTAGAGTCACTTGGGCGGGTTTAAAGTAGTTTGGCGGGGAACCCAAAGCTGTAGGGAGACAGAAAATAAGGTTGAGGACGGCACAGAAGTTAAAGAGAGCACATTAAATAGTAAAAGCAGTGTCAGTAATCTTAGTATTAGACATGTCAAGCAAAAGCAGTAAGAAGTATGACAACACCAAGTTTAAGTCCAACCAATTTATTTGATAGTAAACTCACAAACTTTCGGGGTTTGCCCCTTCGTCAGGCGAATGGAAAGCTCTGGCCTCAGACAGAGCATATAACAGCACAGACAGTTTACAGATTACTGATTAGAATGTAAATCTTTACACCTAACCTGCTGTTCAAGTCTTAAAGTGGCTAACAATGTGAGTGGAAGGAGCATTAAGCCCAGGTTAAAGAGATGTGTACTGTCTCCAGACAGTACAGTAAGTGAGGTTTTGCAAACCCAGGCAAGTCATGGGGGTTACAGGTAGTGCGACATGAACCCAAGATCCCTTTTGAGACCGTCCTCATGGGTGCGGAACTTGGCTATCAGTCTCTGTTCAGTGACTCTGTGCTGTCGTGTGTCGTGAAGGCTGCCTTGGAGAATGCTTACCCAAAGGTCAGAGGCTGAAAGCCCGTGACCACTGAAGTGTTCGCCAACAGGAAGGGAACAGTGATTTTGCCTGGTGATTGTCGAGCAATGTTCATTCATCCGTTGTCGTAACGTCTGCATGGTCTCCCCAATGTACCATGCTTCGGGACATCCTTTCTTGCAAAACATTAGGTAGACAACGTTGGCCGAGTTGCAAGAGTATGTACCATGTACCTGGTGGCTGGTATTCTGGTGGACAGGTACACGGTAAATACTCTTGCAACTTGGCCAACATTGTCTACCTAATGAGTTGCAAGAAAGGATGTCCCGAAGCATGGTACATTGGGGAGACCATGCAGACACTACGACAACGGATGAATGAACATCGCTTGACAATCACCAGGCAAGACTGTTCGCTTCTTGTTGGCGAACACTTCAGTGGTCATAGGCATTCAGCCTCTGACCTTCGGGTAAGCATTCTCCAAGGCAGCCTTCACAACACACGACAGCGCAGAGTCGCTGAGCAGAGACTGATAGCCAAGTTCCGCACACGTGAGGACGGTCTCAAAAGGGATCTTGGGTTCATGTCGCACCAACCGTAACCCCCATGACTTGCCTGGGTTTGCTAAACCTCTCTTACTGTACTGTCTGGAGACAGTACACATCTCTTTAACCTGGGCTTAATGCTCCTTCCACTCACATTGTCGGCCTCTTTAAGACTTGAACAGCAGGTTAGGTGTAAAGATTTACATTCTAATCAGTAATCTGTAAACTGTCTGTGCTGTTATATGCTCTGTCTGAGGCCAGAACTTTCCATTTGCCTGATGAAGGGGCAAACCCCGAAAGCTTGTGAGTTTACTATCAAATAAATTGGTTGGACTTAAACCTGGTGTTGTCAGACTTCTTACTGTATTTACCCCAGTCCAGCGCCGGCATCTCCACATCAAGCAAAAGCAGGACAGAGAGCAAGGGAAGTCCAGATTAAACTGCATTTATTTCAATGCAAGAGGCCTGATGGCCAAGGCAGATGAACTCAGGGCATGGATGGGTACATGGGACTGGGATATTATAGACATTACTTAAATATGGCTAAGGGAAGGACAGAACCGGCAGCTTAATGTTCCAGGACACAGGTGCTATAGGAAAGATAGAACAGGAGGTAAAAAAGGAGGGGAGTAGCACTTTTGATTAGGGAAAATATCATAGCAGTACTGAGAAGGGATATATCTGAGGGTTCACCCACTGAGTCTATATGGGTAGAACTGACAAACAAGAAGGGGGAAATCATTTTGATAGGGTTGTACTCTAGGCCCCCAGATAGTCAGCGGGAAATTGAGGAGCAAATATGTAAGGAGATTATAGATAGCTCCAAGAAAAATACGGTGGTAATAGTTGGAGATTCTAACTTTCCCAACATTGACTGGGACAGCCATAGTATTAGAGGATTGGATGGAGAGAAATTTGTTGTGTGTGTTCAGGAGGAATTTCTCATTCAGTATGTGGATGGCCCGACTAAACATTTCTTGGGAAATAAGGAAGGCAGGTGACAAAAGTGTTAGTGAGGGATCACTTTGGGACTAGTGACCATAATTCCATTTGTTTGCAGATAGCTAAGGAGCATGATAGCTCTGACCCAAAAGTTAAAATTCTAAATTGGTGCAAGGCCAATTTTGATGGGGAAGTCTGTTGGCAGGCAATGGGACATCTGGTAAGTGGGAGGCTTTCAAAAATGTATTAATCAGTGTTCAGGGTCAGCACATTCCTCTTAGAGTGAAGGATAAGTCTGGTAGAAGTAGGGAACCCTGGATGACTCAGAATATTGAGGCCCTGGTCAAGAAGAAGAAAGAGGCACGTGAAATGCATAGCCAGCTGGGATCAAATGAATTCCCTGAAGAATATAGAGTGCGTTGGCATAGAGTTAAGAGAGAAATCAGGAGGGCAAAAAGGGGACAGGAGATTGCTTTGGCAGATAAGGCAAAGGAGAATCCAAAGAGCTTTTACAGATACATAAAGGGCAAAAGGGTAACAAGGGAGAGGCTAGGGTCTCTTAAGGATCAACGAGATCACCTATGTGTGGACTCACCAGAGATGGGTGAGATCCTATTTATTGTTGAGAAAGGATGGATGTTAGAGAACTTGGGAAAATAAATAGTGATGTTTTGAGGATTGTACATATAACAGAGAAGGAGGTGCTGGAAATCTTAAAGCACATTAGGGTAGATAAATCCCCAGGTCCCTTTGAAGCGTATCCCAGGACATTGTCGGAAGCTAGGGAGGAAATTGCGGGTCCCCTAGCAGAGATATTTGAATCATTGATAGTCACAAGTGAAGTGTCTGAAGATTGGAGGGTGTCAAATGTTGTGCCTTTGTTTAAAAAGGGCTGCAGGGAAAAGCCTGGGAAGTACAAGCTGGTGAGCCTCACATCTGTAGTGAGTAAGTTGTTAGAAGGTATTCTGAGAGACAGAATCTATCGACATATAGAGAGGCAAGGATTGATTAGGGACAGTCAGCATGGCTTTGTGAGAGGAAAATCATGTCTCACAAATTTGACTGATTTTTTTTTGAAGGGGTAACCAAGAAGGTAGATGAGGGCAGTGCAGTTGATGTTGTCTACATGGACTTTAGCAAGGCCTTAATATTAAATCTCACAGGATCCAGGGTGAGGTAGCCAAATGGATAAAAAATTGGCTGGATGGCAGAATGTGAAGATGCCGGTGTTAGACTGGGGTAAATACAGTAAGAAGTCTCACAATGTCAGGTTAAATTCCAACAAGTTTATTTGGTAGCAAAAGCCACTAGCTTCCAGAGCAATGCTCCTTCATCAGGTAAGTGAGAGTTCTGTTCACAAACAGGGCATATAAAGACAAACTCAATTTACAAAACAATGGTTGGAATGCGAGTATGCGTAATCAATTCTTAAAGGTAAAGACAATGTGAGTGGAGAGAGGGTTAAGCACAGGTTAAAGAAATGTGTATTGTCTCCAGCCAGGACAGTTAGTGAGATTTTGCAAGCCCAGGCAAGTCATGGGAGTTACAGATAGTGTGACATGAACCCAAAATCCCAGTTGAGGCCGTCCTCATGTGTGCGGGACTTGGCTATCTGCCTGCTCAGCAACTCTGCGTTGTCGTATGTCATGAAGGCCTCCTTGGAGAATGCTTACCCAAAGATCAGAGGCTGAATGCTCCTGACTGCTGAGGTGTTCCCCAAGACGAAGAGAACACTCTTGCCTATTGATTGGCACACCAAACAACCCTGCCACAGCAACCTCTGCAAAACATGCCAGATCATTGACACGGATGCCATCATCTCATGTGAGAACCCCATCCACCATGTACATGGGACATATACTTGCAATTCGGCCATTGTTGTCTACCTGATACTCTGCACCAGGAAAGCATGTCCTGAGACATGGTACACTGAGGAGACTATGCTGACGTTACGACAATGGATGAATGAACACCGCTCAACAATCACCAAGCAAGAGTATTCTCTTCCTGTTGGGGAACACTTCTGCAGTCATGGGCATTTGGCTTTTTCAAGTCCAAGCAAAATGGGTCTATGCCAGCAGCATGAATTGGGCAAATGGCAAATCAATAGATGACTTTTCACTGTGTTTTTTTTATTATTGTCCATACTTGGACTTGAAAAGTATATCTGAACATGACTTCACAAATCATCAATATTAGTATAGATATTAAGTTAAAATTATTAAGGCCAATTTATTTACTTACTTTGTTATTTGTAAGTTAAAAGAAAAATTTTCAGCTTGTATTATCCTACAGAAGTCCGATACATGTGGTTGACATATCTCAAATCTAGATTCCATAGGAACTCAGTTTGGGATCAAGTTTTTGGAGCAGAAAGTATCGCTACCTCAGAAATGGTGATAAAATTCCGAGAATTAATGTTTAGCCGTTTCTTCAGGCAAGATTGTTCTATTGCCGTTTAAGTTTTTGTCAGCATGGTTAGCTACTCAGAGATATTTTGCATCAGGTTTTTCATAAGGTATTTGTTCCAACAGGCTTCTAACAGTAGATGCATAGTTGCATCATTATAATTGAACAAAGAGGTCAGTATATATCTCATCTATATTATAGATAAATAATATCATATCTGTACCTCTCACATATACCTTTGGTAGTGTGAACTTGAATATTGCTGGAAAAAGAAGAGACATGTCAAAGCTTTTCATCTTGCACTCATCAGGAAACTTCTGATAAATTCAATTTATATAAATCGTTGTTTTCACTTTATCATTTTATGTTGCTGGACCTGCTTACTTTTTCTAGCATTCTCTGTTTTTATTTCAGATTCAGCATCTGCAGTATTTTATTTTCATGTTATTGCAGTATCTAACTGTTCAACATATTTTCAAGTTGCCCATGTTAACTAGACTATTTGGGGAGATTAGGCGATACATTTTTATATACAGGCATGAGAAAAACAAAATTTTTGATATTGTCAACCCAATTAGTGTGAATGGATAGCAAGAAAGTAGCATTTAAACACACCAGAAAATGTTTGGAGGGAAAATAATAATACAATCGAGACAAATAAAAAGAAACATTTTGTTTCCTAGATCTTTTATGTACCAATGCTGCAAGTCATTCCATAAGGAAACTATTATAATGTGATCGTCAAATGTTTGTAATTCTTCATATAAGGCATTTGTCTTTTAAAAGTTGCTATAGCAATAATGTAATTTTGTTTCTGCATTGTAGTCATTGCCATTCATCTAGAGCTTATTGCTAGGTTAAAGGAAGCAAACAATGAATGCCGCGGGGTTATAATAAACATGCAATACCTGAACAAAAATATCTTATCACTTTTGTTATTAACCTATGTGGCTTTTTATTCTGGCTTCTTCACTGTTGTTATGAGGCTTTTGAATTGTTTGTGTCCCAGCTCCATCAATCCAAAAATGCTTCTTTGAACTCTACAGTCTTGTGCTAAGTTATTATTTTCTTCTGCTGATATCAGGTGATAGAGTGGTGGAGTGGGAGCTAAAATGACAACCCGGTTAAAGTATTGAAGGAGCAGGGCCTACAAAGTTGAAGTTATGTAATTATATATTTCTGGACGCCTCCTTTAGTTATCAGAAAATGTTTTACAAACTAGTTACATGAACTGCATGCTTACAGCTAAAGTACCTTTCTACTGAGGAAAACTCCTCCACTGAGGGAGATTCCCCACTAGGTGCTGGCTGGTCACCCAGACCATGAGGCCCCTACTTGATTATGTTGTTCTTAAAGCGATAATCACCATATCCCTTCCCCTTTAATTCTTTTATAAAACCCTCATTAAATAATTTACTTCATCTTAAATTCTATCTATACATTTTATATATATGAGTTGGACATTTATAAATTGAATCTGAGGGATCTTCTCTTCTTTGTAGGTTGGTACACTTCTGTAGTCTGAGAAGTTGCCACAGGGTTGAAACTAACTACAATAATGGATACCTCGTCTGAGGCTGGTAATTTATCATTATTTGCTTCTATGGAGGTATCAGGTGTGTCTATAACAGGTCAATCAGTTACTTTAGCGTTCTTGGTTTGAAAACATTTCTGAATGGCAACATTGCCTGCTGAACCATCCTTCTACTCCTCAAGTGGTCCATGTGTTTATGAATGATCCATCCCTCTATGCCCACTTGACTTGAAAGCAGACTGGTCTTGGAGACAATAATTCCGGGGATCCAACTTGATCCACCACTGAAGTTTCTTACATATTTTGATTTATCTACCATAAATATCCATGATGCACTATGCAAATCATGACTTGGCTGGTCTGTACCCTCTCTGTTAAATGTGAAAACACGAATCTCCGCCGCGATGTGAGATGACGTTCCATTAGCAGCTCTGCTGATGGAACTCCCATTGTTGCATGTTCAGTAGCTAAGAAGAAAGCATGTTTCACAGTGCCAGGGACCCAGGTTCAATTTCAGCCTTGGGTGACTGTTAGTGTTTGCATGTTCTACCAGTGACTGCACGGGTGTCCTTCAGCAATGTCAGTATTATGATTCTGCAACTTTATTATTAAGGGGCCTCTACTAAGTATCAGTGATGATTGTGCAACAGAGAAACATTCAACTGTCGAACAATAAAGTTGCAAATATATTTAGTTCAAGAATGTTAATATTAAATTGTGAGGTGGTAAAGCAAGAATCAAAGTAAGTATTTGTGTGTTCAGCACCTAGGACTACAATATGTTAATTAATGTCACACACTACTTTTATAAACTAGTTCTTGGAACCAACCATTTCCCCTTTATAGAACTCAATATAATCTAAGAGAACAACAAACATCTTACAATAACAAAAACTTCCAATTAGTCTCAGAATTAAACCCCTTAGACTTTGTGAAGATAAAGGGACCTGAACTCCAAAAAAATCCAGTTCCACTTTAATACATTGTGCATTACACAACATGAAAAATGCCAAGGGAAACCTATCACAAATTAATTTGGGCGCTCATGCGTATTCTTAATATCGATTTGGTGATTACCAATTTCTAAAATAAAGTCAAGTAATCCCCTAGGTAGTGTAACAGAATTGAGTATATGCAATGCTCGTTCACTTAAATACCGTTTTTTTTCTGTAGAATTACAACCAGAACGCCCCAAGTGAATTCATTATAGTCCAATTCATTACAGTGGAATCTACTTGCTTATTTATTTTGACAACAATTTTAGAAATTAATAAAATAGACTGCAAACATCTGATTCTGTTCATTGTAGCAGCATATTTTGCCTTAAGACAAATTGTGACAGGTATAAAAACGACAGGATCCTAAATGTCACCAGCTATAAAAACATACTGTTTGATCATACTCTCAGCCATTAAAAGATAAATAGGAAAGCCCACTAAAAGCATTGGACACCTGGCTGCAAGCAAAGACCAGCTGCCAGAGATGAGAATGGGTCATTGTGGAAGAAAGTCCTCTGAATCAATTTTAGGGACCACATTCAGTAGACCCTGGAAATGGGCATGGGGATCGTAATGAAGATTAATCTGTGCACTGCATTACAACCAATACAGGCAGCACATCACAAACTTGATGTTGCCTTCTAATTTAAATGTAGTTGCATGCAGCCTAGTGCTAGGTATGCTGTTGTGCCGTTAGATGCCTTTGATGGGAACCAAGGGGTAGCATGACTTAAAACAAACTGATATTTAAAATCTACCTGTATCTCTGAATGGGGAAGTGCACTCTGACAGGAGCAAGTGATTAAAATGGTTAGGGCACAGAACATGAAAGAAGACTGACTAATGGCAATGACAGATAGACCCTACCCACAAAGAGAACTTCCAAACAGACCTTAAGATGACTGTGGGAACAAATAGGCATTGCACTTGGTGGACAAAATCTTTCCAGCTCATAGAGGCAGACTTGAAGACAAAATCAGGACAATGTTGGAAAGAAGGGGGTTGGGTCAGTTTGCCTGGTGCATGCCCAGCTCTGTGTGATTTTGCTGGATCTGGGTCAATACTAGCAGTGACTGCCCTCCCAGCAGCAGCAATAATGATCACTTAAAATGTTGGTTAACTTGCATCTAGAGGCAAAACGCCTTCAGTAAGGCATTTGATAAGGTCCCCCATGCAAGACTTCTTGAGAAGGTGAGACGGCATGGGATCCAAGGGGCTTTGGCCTTGTGGATCCAGAACTGGCTTGCCTGCAGAAGGCAGAGAGTGGTTGTGGATGGGTCTTTTTCTGCATGGAGGTCAGTCACCAGTGGAGTGCCCCAGGGATCTGTTCTAGGACCCTTGCTGTTTGTCATTTTCATAAATGAGGATGAGGAAGTGGAGGGATGGGTTAGTATTTTCGCAGATCATACAAAGGTTGGTCGTGTTGTGGATGGTCTGGAGGGATGTCAGAAGTTGCAGCGGGACATAGATAGGATGCAAGACTGGGCAGAGAAGTGGCAGATGGACTTCAACGCAGATGAATGTGTAGTGGCCCATTTTGGCAGGACCAATGGGATGAAGGAATACAATATCAAGGGTAGGAGTTTTAGCTGTGTTGAAGAGCAGAGGGATCTTGGGGTCTGGGTCCATAGGACTCTTAAATCGGCCTCGCAGGTGGAGGATGTGGTCAAGAAGGCGTATGGTGTACTGGCCTTCATTAATCGAGGGATTGAGTTTAGGAGTCGGGAGGTAATGCTGCAACTTTATAAGACCCTTGTCAGACCCCACTTGGAGTATTGTGTGCAGTTCTGGTCGCCTCACTATAGGAAGGACGTGGAAGCTATTGAAAGGGTGCAGAGGAGATTTACAAGGATGTTGCCTGGATTGGGAGGCATGCCTTATGAAGATAGGTTGAGGGAGCTGGGTCTCTTTTCCCTGGAGAGACGAAGGTTGAGAGGCGACCTGATAGAAGTTTATAAGATGTTAAGAGGAATAGATAGGGTGGATTCTCAGAGGCTATTTCCCAGGGTTGAAATGGTTGCTACAAGAGGACACAGATTTAAGGTGCAGGGAAGCAAGTACAGAGGAGATGTTAGGAGTAAGTTTTTCACTCAGAGGGTGGTGAGTGAATGGAATCGGCTGCCGTCGGTGGTGGTGGAGGCGAACTCGCTGGGGTCTTTTAAAAGACTTCTGGATGAGTATATGGGATCTAATGGGATTGGGGGTTATAGATAGGCCTATGGTTTAGTAGTTATAGAAGTGATCAGCGCAACTAGTGGGCCGAAGGGCCTGTTTGTGCTGTAGTGTTCTATGTTCTATGTTAAAAGACAGATCTTCTCAACATTACATGTGCCCCATGTTTGAGTCATAGAGGTACGCAGCATGGAAACAGGTCCTTCGACCCAACTTGTCCATGCCGCCCCTTTGTTTTTAACCATGAAGCAAGTCCCGAATACTCACATTTGTTTTACATCCCTCTATACCCATCTTACCCATGTAACTGTCTAAACGCTTTTTAAAAGACAAATTATACTCACCTCTACTATTACGTCTTGCACCTTGTTCTAGACACTCATCACCCTCTGTGTGAAAAAATTGCCCCTCTGGACCCTGTTGTATCTCTCCCCTCTCACCTTAAACCTATGCCCTCTAGTTTTAGACTCCACTAACTTTGGGAAAAAATATTAACCATCTTGCTGATTTATGCCCCTCTTTATTTTATAGACCTTTATAAGATCACCCCTCAGCCTCTTACACTTCAGAGAAAAAAGTCCCAGTGTATCCACTCTCTCCTTATAACTCAAACCATCAAGTCCTGGTAGCATCCCACTAATATTTTTCTGCACTCTTTCTAGTTTAATAATATCCTTTCTATAATAGGGTGACCACAACTATACATAGTATTCCAAGTCTGGCCTTACCAATGTCTTGTACAATTTCAACAGGATGTCCCAATTCCTGTATTCAATGTTCTGACCAATGAAACCAAGCATACTGAGTGCTGTCTTCACTACTCTGTCCACCTGTGATTCCACTTTCAAGGAACTATGAACCAGTACCCCTAGATCTTTTTGTTCGATAAAACTCCCAATGCCCTACTATTAACCGAATAAGTCCTGCCCTGGTTTGATCTACCAAAATGCATCACCTTGCATTTATCTAAATTAAACTCCATCTGCCATTCATTGGCCCACTGGCCCAATTGTTCAAGATCCCACTGCAATCCTTGATAACCTTCTTCACTGTTCACTATGCCACCAATCTTGGTCTCATCTGCGACTTATTAACCATGCCTCCTAAGTTCTCCTAAATTAATATAAATGACAAATAACAGTGCATCCAGCACCAATCCCCGAAGCACACCTGGTCACAGGCCTCCAGTTTGAAAAACAACTCTCTACAACCATTCTGGCTTCTGCCATCCATAAGAAGTCTCACAACACCAGGTTAAAGTCCAACAGGTTTATTTGGTAGCAAAAGCCACTAGCTTTCTGAGCTCCTTCATCAGGTAAGCGGGAGTTCTGTTCACAAATAGGGCATATAAAGACACAAACTATGTTGCTTTTTATTGTCCATCCACTTGGAAAACATCTCCAAGATTTTTAATCTCAAACCAAGTAAAATCAATTGTGAGATTAGGAAGTGAATTTTCACAAAGAGTTTAAATTGTTTTTCTATGAAATTCAATGGAAAGAAGGTTGTACTGTAGCCATTCCTGCAGCAAGAACACATTTAACATAAAGTGAACGGCATTAAATTGTCAACTAAGCCAATTATAAAGGCAGTTTATAAATTGAACAATTAGATGAAATTGGTCAAGGTTCATGTCACAGAGACAAATGGAACTTGTAACTAAACTTTTAAAACAAGCTAAAAGGAAATCATTCTAATGGAATTCCATGGGAAGACGACGATAAAATGGCACCGTTGCTGGACTCGTCATCCAGAGAGCAATGGTAATGCTCTGGGGATGCAGATTCAAATCTCACCATGGCAGATGGTGAAATTTTAATTCAATAAGAATCTGGAATTAAAAGTATAATGATGACCATGAAACCATTGTTGATTGTTGTAAAAACCCATCGGGTTCACTAATGTCCTTTAGGAAAGGAAAACTGCTGTCCCCGGTCTGGTTTTCATATGACTCCAGAGCCACAGCAGCAACATTGTTGATTCCTTAAAAAAATGCCAGTATGAACAAATTAAAAAAAAGATACTAGCAAAGTAGATTTATGCATATGGTAAGCAAGAAATAGCTGGAGTGATCAGACTATACAACAGCATATGTTTGTTAAATTTAAAGTAACTGCCTGGAACATTGACTCTTTTGGCCAAGCAGGAACTACAAAGTAATGACTGCATCTGGATCAGTTTTCACATCCTAATGAAATGTTAATCTTCAAACTATTACAGAGGTAAAACCCATTCACCAATCTGATATTGATAAGACCAGAATTTTCCCTATCAAAACAACTTAGTGTGATAATGGTTAAAATATAAAACACCAAACTAAACAGAATGAGGTCATTCCTTTGGGTGATAATGGACTGAACAAAGAACAACACAGCACAGGAAACAGGCCCTTCGGCCCAACGAGCCTACGCCGCCATTTTAATATTGTGAGTTCCCTCTTCCACCCATGACTCTTGTCTACGCTTATGGCACTCCACATCGGAAACCAGATTGAGGGGAGACTAATTTAGGGACAATTTGTCACACCAATCAGCCTAAGAGCACATCTTTGGGGTGTGGGAGGAAACCAGAGCACCCAAAAAAAACCCACGCAAGCACAGGGAGAATGTGCAAACTCCCACAGATACTGGCCCAAATCCATGTATCTGCACAGCAAACAGCGATAGTCACTGAGCTGTCATGTTGCCCATCAGCTGGTCCAGTTTAAGCGTATACTAAGCGTGAGGCACTAGGCTACTCTCAAAACATCCAAGAGCAGCCCTCACACAACCCACCGCGTGTATGCCCCTTGTTGGACAACAAGACGGACCGAAGCACCTGTGGAGTAAAAGAGAAAAACATCAATAACGTGCACGTCTTATACAAACATTCAAGGGAATCCCCAGAAGCTCAAAAGTAAAACAAGTGAGCCAGAAAATATGTTGGAAGGTCCATAGGTATCAATTGATTCCCAGGAACGTCCCAAGGCTCTTGATCCTTATTTAAAACAGTCTCCTATATCCCTCCATCTCTATTCCGCTCATGTGCCTATCTAAGTATCCCTTAAACAACTCCAGCGTGCCTGCCTCCACCACCTTACTTGGCAGTGCATTCCGTACCCCCACAACCTTCTGTGTGAAAAACCTCCCTCTAATATCCAAATTACACCTCGCCATTCCCCCCCCCCCCCCCCCCCCCACCCCCAGGCCCATGGCCCCTCGTAATATTTGTTTCCAATCTAGGAAAAAGCTTACCACTGTTTGCTCTATCTATACCCCTCATAATCTTATACACCTCTATTAGATCTCCCCTCATTCTCCATCTTTCTAAGGAAAACAGCCCCAATTTGCCCAATCTTTCCTCATAACCCAGTCCTTCCATACCAGGCAGAATCCTGGTAAACCTCCTCTGCACTCTCTCCAGGGTCTCCACGTCCTTCCTGTAGTAAAGCGACCAGAGCTGGACGCAGTACTCCAGTTCACTGACCTTTTCTTTTGTATGGCTAGATGTAGAGCAACATGTATAATTTTACATCAAGATGGCCAAGCCAGGGTATTACATCAGAAATGATGTTGTGTATTACTGCAATAGCTCCTTTGTATTTATGAGTCAGGCATTGGGTTGTTATGTGTTCCGTGGCCTGGTCTGGGTGATCGCAGTCACACGCAAAAAAGTTTGCAGTTTTCCATTTGTGCATATGGTATCCGCATCTGCCATGGTTTGTATGGAGGTCTGTGAGCTCCATGGCAGATTGAAACTAAGGACTTTTTTGTGTTGGGTCTTTCACGAGTTGCTTGTTCATGACTTCTTGTGAGAAACATTTTTTTCCAAGATTCTTCAGGTTTGAAATCGCATTACCTGAACTGTGGGTCAATAAAAATGTCGTCCTTTTGTCCTAAATATCACTAAATTGTTCATTCATAAATAAATCTGAAACCAGAGTACAATAGACTATATTCAAACAAATTAAATTCATTTTGACAATCTTAGAATTAACAACAAGGAAACAATTTATATATTTTTCTGCATCTTTTATTGCAATATTTCATCTTAAAATAAGAATGTGTTACATGTTTTGCTAACTGAATGACAAAATCAATTGATGACGACAATCTTCTTTAGCATCTTAAAGGAACTGCATTAGCAGGTTGGTGCAGTTCGAAGAATATATGTTAGAACAAAGAAAAGTACAGCACAGGAACAGGCTCTTTGATCTTCCACGCCTGTGCCAATCATGATGCCCTAACTAAACTTAAAAAAAACTTCTGCCAATACTTGGTCCATATCGTTCTATTCACTCTCTATTCATGTACCCATCCAGATGCTTCAAAAACTTTGCTAATGTGTTTTCTTGCACCACCCCTATGTCAGTGCGCTCCAGACACCCACCATTCTACGTGGAAAACTTCCCCCACACATTTCCTTAAACTTTCCCTCTCTCACCTTGAACCCGTGCCCCTCCCACTTTCCACCCTGGGAAAAAGCCACTGACCCTGTCTGTGCCTCATAATTTTGTAGACGACTATCAGGTCCCCCCTCAGCCTCCATCTTTCCAGTGAAAACAATCTCCCCTCATCATCAGCATCCTCGAAATCAGGCAAAATCCTGGTGACCCTTCTTTACACTCTCTCCAAAAGTTTCCATGTCCTTTTGGTAGCATGGTGACCAGAATTGCATGCAATACTCCAATTGCAGCCCAACTAAGCTGCGACATGATTTCTCAACTCTTGCACTCAATGCTCTAGCTGATGAAAGTAAGCATGCCATATGCACTCTTTGGCACCTTGGCCACCTGTATTGTCACCTTTAAGGAACTGTGGACCTGCACACCCAGATCCCTCTGTATATTAATGGTTCTGCAATTTACAGTATAATTCACACCTAAATTTGATCCTCCAAAATGCATTACCTCGCATTTGTCCAGATTAACCTGCATGTTAGTTTTAGCATGGTATAGGAATTGATTTTGGCAAAAATTATGGGCCTTAGTTAACTGTCCAGTACCTATTTCTGTGGCGTAAAACAGTCACCTAAGTTCTCAACATGGCAGGCATCAGTACATATTTATTTCTAAGATACACCACCTGCCATATTGATACAAGTATAAATACAGCAGCATCCAGGCCCATGTCTGAAATAAACACTAGCTCTGATATTAATCAAATAGGATTAAATGGTTGTTTAAAGCTCCCTTTACAGTGTTCTGTTGGCCTGACTACCTCCGGCACCAGGCCAGCTGCATTTAGGAGAAAATGTAGCAAAGCAAGAGCTATTGAAAGGACAGTTAAGGATGAAGTAAGTGCTCTAAATATACTCACCTGAAAGTGTTGCCAGTCAGCACACCCAATTCCCATTCTGTCAAATCCAGGAATTCATTCCACCCTCACCTCAATCACTGCTGGTATTCCATTTCTACAGTTTCATCAGCCTCCATTCTCCAATGAATTTCTGCCTCCTTTCTGCCATTCTTGATTAGAACCACCGTCTCACCCACCCATTCGGAGTTACTGCTATCCTTTCAACTCAACCGTTCTACTCACCATGATCTTTTATTGATTTATCTTAGGGTTGCTACTGGTATCACAGTAGCCTGATCTTTAATTCTTCTTTGCCAGTGAGCTTTCTGCACATCTGTTTTTTGACAGTAGCTTGCTGGCTCCAAAGCAATTAGGCTTGAGGCCTAACATTGTGGGCCTGTACATCCATCCAGTCAATTGAACGTTAGCTTGGAATCAACAAGATGTGTTGCAAGAGTGCATGTGAATGATACAAAATTTGATTATACCAGACTTGGCAGCCTCGTTGTGTAGGCCTGTGTTGAACAAGAACACTCGTATTCAGATGCTTATACAGTATAATGTTTGACAGCTAAACAGTGTTACAATGTTTAGCACTCATTCTCTTTAATCCATCAATAGCAAAATTTTTGTCCTGCATCTAAGGCATCACAATCAGATGCACATGAACACATATTTCCCTGAAGCCATTGGCCATCTTTCAAAATGCTTAAAGGAATTCTACCATGAAAATAAATGGTGTAAATGAGAATTGACTATGCAAGCTATAAATAATATGTGTTGCCATGCTGCAGGGCCCAAATGAGGATAATACAAAGTTCATTATGCATTTTGCTGACAACTTAATGTCAGTGCTTGGCAATATTTTAACCTACAGCTATAGAAGAAAGGGAGATGGGATATGTGCTATACTGACATAAGAATATTTTAATGCATTTTCTAATGTGTGCTCTCAGAACTCACTTACTCAGCTCATGCAGTGATTTGTCTCTTTTATATTGAATAAATAAGCATCGGCTTGAATCTTCAGTAGTACACTTTGCTCCATGTTGAAAGGTTATGGACTCCAGGTTCTTTTGCAGATCGAGTACATGATCAAAGCTGACACTTCAGTATGGTACTTAGGCAGTAATGCATCATCAGGCATGCTGTCTTTTAAATGAAATGTTAAACCAAAAATCTCTCCATTCTGTTGGATGTTGAAGATTCAAAATGTGATAACCCATAGTTTTAGGAAACGTCTATATATTGGATTTTAGCAAAGAGTTTGATAAGGTTCCCCATGGTAGGCTACTGCAGAAAATGCAGATGCATGGGATTGAGGGTGATTTAGCAGTTTGGATCAGGAATTGGCTAGCTGATAGATAGAGGGTGGTGGTTGATGGGAAATATTCAACCTGGAGATCAGTTACAAGTGGTGTACCTCAGGGATCTGTTTTGGGGCCACTGCTGTTTGTCATTTTTATAAATGACCGTTTGAGGGTGTAGAAGGATGGGTTAGTAAATTTGCTGACGACACCAAAGTCGGAGGAATTGTAGACAGTGAGGATGGATGTTACAGTTTGCAGAGGGACATAGGTAAGCTGCAGAGCTGGGCTGAGAGGTGGCAAATGGAGTTTAATGCGGAAAAGTGTGAGGTGATTCACTTTGGTAAGAGTAACAGGAGTACAGAATATAGGGCTAATGGAAGGACTCTTGGTAGTGTCGACGAGCAGAGAGATCTCGATGTACATGTGCATAGATCCCTGAAAGTTGGCACCCAGGTTCATAAGGTTGTTAAGAAGGTGTATGGTGTAATAGCTTTTATTAGAGGGATTGAATTTCGGAGCCGTGAGGTCATGTTGCAACTGTACAAAACTCTGGTGCGGCCGCACTTGGAGTATTGTGTACAGTTCTGGTCGCCGCATTATAAGAAAGATGTGGAGGCATTAGAAAGGGTGCAGAGGAGGTTTACCAGGATGATGCCTGGTATGGTGGGAAGGTCTTATGAGGAAAGGCTGAGGGACTTGAGGTTATTTTCGTTAGAGAGAAGGTTAAGAGGTGACCTAATTGAGGCATACAAGATGATCAGAGGGTTAGATAGGGTGGACAGTGAAAGCCTTTTTCCCCGGATAGTGATGGCTAACATGAGGGGACATAGCTTTAAATTGAGGGGTGGTAATTATAGGACGGATGTCAGAGGTAGGTTCTTTACTCCGAGGGTAGTAAGGACATGGAATGCCCTGCCTGCAGGAGTTGTGGACTCGCCAGCTTTAAGGGCGTTCAAATGGTCAGTGGATAGGCATATGGATAACACTGGAATAGTTTAGGTTAGAGGGTTATTAGATTCATTCCACTGGTCGGCGCAACATCGAGGGCCGAAGGGCCTGTACTGCGCTATAATGTTCTATGTTCTATCCTTTCATGCAACACACCTTTAAGTACAGTGTATGCTGGGGCATATTTTGAAAGATGGCAGAATACTGAGAGAGGCAAGGAGGAAATTGCTGAGGCCTTGAGAGAAATCTTTGTATCCTCACTGGCTACAGGGGAGGTCCCAGAGGATTGGAGAATAGCCAATGTTGTTCCTTTGTTTAAGAAGGGTAGCAAGAATAATCCAGATAATTACAGGCCAGTGAGCCTTACATCAGTGGTAGGGAAGTTATTGGAGAGGATTCTTCGAGACAGGATTTATTCCCACTTGGAAATAAGTGGACGTAGTAGTGAAAGGCAACGTGGTTTTGTGAAGGGAAGATCGTGTCTCATGAACTTTATCAAGTTTTTTGAGGAAGTGACAAAAATGATTGATGAGGGTAGGGCAGTGGATGTTGTCTACATGGACTTCAGTAAGGCCTTTGACAAGTTCCCTCATGGCAGACTGGTGCAGAAGGTGAAGTCGCATGGGACCAGAGGTGAACTGGCAAGGTGTATACAAAACTGGCTCAGTCAAGGAACGTAGTAAGAAGTCCCACAACACCAGGTTAAAGTCCAACCAGTTTATTTGATAGTAGTCCTAGAAGTCAAAGAAGACAGAGGGTAGCAGTAGAAGGGTGTGTTTCTGAATGGAGGGCTGTGACAAGTGGTGTTCCTCAGGGATCAGTGCTGGGACCATTGCTGTTTGTAATATATATAAATGATTTGGAGGAAAATGTAATTGGATTGATTAGTATGTTTGTGGACGACACAAAGGTTGGTGGATTTGCAGATAGTGATGAGACCATCAGAGAATACAGCAGGATATAGATCAGTTGGAGACTTGGGCAGAGAGGTGGCAGGTAGAGTTTAATCCAAACAAATGTGAGGCAATGCATTTTGGAAGTCTAATACAGATAGGAAATATACAGTAAATGGCAGAACCCTTAGGAGTATTGATAGGCAAAGGCACAGGTACACAGGTCACTGAAAGTGGCAATGTAGGTGGAGAAGGTAGTCAATTAGGCATAGGGCATGCTTGCCTTCATTGGCCGGGATATTGAGTTTAAAAATTGACAAATCATGTTGCAACTTTATAGAACCTTAGTTAGGCTGCACTTGGAATATAGTGTTCAATCCTGGTCGCCACGCTACCAGAAAGATGTGGAGGCTTTGGAGAGAGTACAGAAAAGATTTACCAGGATGTTGTCTGGTATAGAGGGCATTAGGTATGAGGAGAAGTTGGAGAAACTTGGTTTGTTCTTACTGGAGCGATGAAGGTTGAGGGAGGCCTAATAGAAGTCTACAAGATTATGAAAGGCATGGATAGGGTGGATAGTCAGAAGCTTTTTCCCAGGGTGGAAGTCAATTATTAGGGGGCACAGGTTTAAGGCACGAGGGGCAAGTTTTAAAAGAGATGTACGAAGTAAATTTTTTATACAGAGAGTAGTGGGTGCCTGGAACTCGTTGCCGGGGCAGGTAGTGGAAGCAGATACGGTAGTGAATTTTAAGGGGCATCTTGACAAGTACATGAATGAAATGGGAATAGAGAGATATAGTCCCTGGAAGGATAGGGGGTTTTGGTTAAGTTGGGCAGCCTGGCCTGTGCAGGCTTGGAGGGCTGAAGGGCCTGTTTCTGTGTTGTAATTTTCTTTGTTCTTTCTTCTTTGTCTGTGAACATGGTATGATTATTTAAAAAGGGTGCAAGGGATAGACCAGAAAAATATCGATCTGTCAGTCTGACTTAGGTACTGGGCAAGTTATCTGAAATAATTCTGAGAGACAGGTTAAACTGTCACTTAGAAGATGAATAGTCAACATGGTTTTGTTACGGGAAGATTATGTCTTCCCCTAACAAAAAATTCATTTATAGAATATGGGCATCGCAGGCTAGCCCAGCTAACTTAATAGAACTTTTTAAGGAAGTAACACGGAGGGTTGATGAAGGTAGTGCAGTGGATATTGTCTACATGAATTTTAATAAGGCATTTCTCAAGGTCACACATGGCAGACTAGTCAGACAAGTGAATTCTTATGGGATACAGGGAATGTAGCCAGTTGGGTCCAAAATTAGCTCTGCAGCAGGAAAGAAAGGGTAATACTTTATGTTTTGATGAATGGAAAACTGTTTCCAGTGGTGTTCCATAGGGCTCAGTATTGCGGCACTTGCTGTTTATTGTATACATTTAGATGATTTAGATTTAAATGTGGGATGCATGATTGGTAAATTTGCAGGTGACACAAAAATTGCTTGTGAAGAGGGTAGTCTCTAGAATGGTATCAATGGTTTGGTTGAGTGGGCAGAGAAGTGGCAAATGGAGTTTAATCCAGAAAAGTGTGAGGTAGTGCATTTGGCAGGGAGCAAACAAAGGAAGCAATAAACCTGAAGAAATTGAAAGAAGTTGAGAAAGTGAAAGACTTTGGAATTCATGTCCACTGGTTCTTGAAGGTGGCAGATCAGATGGACAAGGAGGCCAATAAATGATTTCTTTTACTGGATGATGTCCTGGGGAAATTTGAAGGTGGCCAATTGTGGCTTAACAAAGACAATTGAAAATTTGCAAGCCAAATACCTCTGTGCAAAGACAGAACAAAATATATTTAACATAAAACATAGAACAAAACAAAACAAACACACAGCCAACTTCCAAAGGGTTAAACAGCACTGGGAGTAGAGCTACAGAACCTCTCCGAAAGATCTGTCAAATACACATCAATTATACTTTTTTCTAATCAATAATTCTGCCTTTCATTAGCTTAAAATCAATTTCATTTTGCAGTCATACATCAATACAAATCTGTATCAAGTACCTCAGCCAACCATAGCATGGTAATATTTTACTTGCCCTTCAAATCTGGACATGACCATCCTTCTTGGCTCTAACTACATCCATGTTGCCTGCTAATGGCAGACACTAGTGCAAGGTCAAAATGGATGGGCTCACTGCCAAGTTGAATAAATATGTTTAAAGTTTAAAGTTTATCAGTGTCACAAGTTAGCTTACATTAATACCGCAATGAAGTCATGTGAAAATTCCCTAGTTGCCACACTCTGGCGTCTATTCGGATACACTGAGGGGGAATTTAGCATGGCCAATGCACCTAACCAGCACGTCTTTCAGATTGTGGGAGGAAACCAGAGCACCCAAATGCAGACATGGGGAGAACGTGCAGACTCCACGCAAATGGTGATCCAAGCTGAGAATCGAACCCAAGTCCCTGGTGTTGTGAGGCAGCTGTGCTAACACAGGTGCTAACAGGAACATCTGTGGGCCAGGGCACATGAATAGGTATTCACCCATCTTCAACACATCCAGTCCAGCCCCCAGCCATATTTTAAATGGAGCAGAATTGGAATCGCATCCTTGTGTCTGGGCTGTGAATGCATCTGTTCATTATGTTGCGACATACATTCCCTCTTAGGAATTCACCCAATAAGACTACTACTGAGTGATCAGTTCCTAGACCTTTGGCTTCAAACTATTGAATTTTAACACCATGCCATTAGTAACTTTGCTTGACCAAAGTGAACAATACATTTAAACTTTCAGCATATATATTTTAAAACCATAACTATTTGTTTTGATTCCATTAGTGCATTCATGTATTTGTAAACTGTTTGTGCTAGCTTGTCAAATAATCATTTAGCTCCTTTCTGATCTCTTTGTTCTCTTAGAGACTGCATTCTGCCTATAAATGTTATTAGCTGGTTAGGAATCTCCTTCTACAGATGAGATATTGAACACAGAAACAGGAACATATTGACAGAACTACATAAAATGTTGGTTAGGCCACAGCTGCAGCTTTGTGTACAGTCCTGGTCCCCACATTACAGAAATTACATAATTGTCCTGAAGAAAATGCAGAGGAGCTTTACAAGAATGTTACCAGGGCTTAAAAATTGTGGCTATGATGAGAGGTTCCACAGCCTTGGGTTCTTTTCCTTAGGACAGAGGAGGCTAAGAGGTGACCTAATTGAGATGTACAAAATTATAGGGGGGGGGCGGGTGGGGGGTTGGTTGGTTGGTTGGGGGGGTGGGGGGGGGGGGCGGGGGGCGTGGGGCTAGACAGAAAAGACTTGTTTCCTCTAACTGAGGGATGAATTACCAGGGGACATAGATTTAAGGTGTTGGATAAAAGGGTTAGTGGGGATATGAGGAAAAACATTCTCACTCAGAGGATTGTGGGCATCTGGAACTCATTGCTTAAGTTGATAGTTGAACCTCAAATGCTTAACTAATTTAAAAGATACCTAGAATTGCATCTGAAGTGCTGTTTCCCACAAGGCCACGGATCAGATGCTGGAAAATGGGATTAAAATAAGTAGCTAGTTTCTTTTTTTCTCTTTTTTTGACTGGAGCAGATGTAGTGAGCTGAATTACCTCTTTCTGCACTGTAACTTTTCTTTGGTGGCACAGTGGTTAGCACAGCTGCCTCACAGCATCAGGGACCCGGGTTCAATTCCCGCCTTGGGTCACTGTCTGTGCAGAGACTACATGTTCTCTTCGTGTCTGTGTGGATTTCCTCCTGCTCCCCAGTTTACTCCCACAGACCAAAAGACATGTTAGTTAAGGGCATTGGTCATGTGAAATTCTCCCTCAGTGTATCCGAGCAGGCGCCAAAGTGAACAATTTAGGGATTTTCACAGTAACTTCATTGCAGTGTTGATGTAAGCCCACTTGTGACACTAATAAACCGCGAACTTTAGTATTTTCTATTCAGTTTTTAGTGCCACACTTGCATTAAGCAGGACCCCATATACCTACTCCATTCAGCATTGCTCACTTTCTGCTACTGGTCTTTAAATAGATCCTGCACCCCTGAATAACTGATGCAAGGGTCCTGACATCAATTTTAGGCCACTGTCAGAAATGCCTGCAAAGCCACCTATGGTTAATGCAGGTATTAACCATAATACAGGTGCAGACCAAACACAAGACATTGCACCTGGTAATTGTTCCTTCTTGTTTCCATTTTCTGCCTGGAAATCTGGCACAGTGTTGACGTCATTTTCCATTTTATTCCTCAGCAACTCAACATATTACCTTTGAGTCAAATGTATCTGGGTAGCACCACTGACCTCCAAAGAAAACTCGACTTGAAACATTAACTCTCTTTCTCACTCCACAGGGGCTGCCAGACCTGCTGACCTTTCCCAGCATTTTATCTAGGATTGATGATCATGCATAACTTTTGCAAGAATGGCCCAAGGACTCCAATATGCAAACTTTCAGAGGAAATGATCAATACAATGAGCTCCACAACACAACTAAAGGTATGATGCAGCAAGCCATTATGGGGTCCTGAAAGAAGATGAATGGGTATTACCAGTCTTTTCAAACTTTTCAAATATATTGATAGAGTGTGGTGAATCCTCAGAAGTGTTAGTTGTAAGTAAGTAGGTAGTGTAGATTTGAAACTGTTTACTTAGAGAATTAAGTTTCCTGAAGAGTCCTGTGAAAAGATTGAATATTCTTTTTGCTTGATAAATTGTTCAATAAGTTTGTGTTGGGCTTTCACCCTACTCCTGTCTTCTTTGTCTATCTCACTATGTAATGCACCTGAGCTAAAAATGGTTACTGCAAACTGGTCAAAGTTAGTCAGGTACATTTACCCACCTTTCACTTGACAACAACCTTTGTGCCTCTTGATCTACAAGCAGTATCTAAAGGCACTTTTTTATCCTAAGGATACCCTAAGAGGCTTTCTTGATTCTTTTTGCCTGCCAGATTTCCCAAGACTATAAAAATCAATCCAAGCTTAGTTGAAATGAGTTGTTCAACTGAAGGCTCACTGCCTCCTTAAAGGACTGTATCAATCAGATACAGACTTCCTGAGAGGAAGATGAGTTGCCCACCCACCATCCCACCACTGTTAAAGCTGCAGTATTTTAAAATTCAACTGGCAATTTAAGTACAAGTTCCATTCAGCACAGATTCAGTTTTTGTGGTGTTCTTTTGCTCCAGTTTGAAAGACAGCAAACTAGAAGTAGGTCTCACCCAACAAACTGGCCAGGTCCTTGGATTAATTAATCACCATTGGGAGTTCCTGGTAATTCAATTTGTCCATAAGCTTTCGAGGAGGCTCCAAAAGTTTCAAATAGATTTTCTTAACAGTTACAAATGAACCAACTATTGCACTCCAATTTCAATACAAAGGAGTTCTTCATATTTATTTAAAAGATGATTCAGTAATTTGAAGTTCCATTACTCACAAATGGTGGATTGACTTTGTTACCTAGCTATTTATCTTTAAAACCTAAAACAGCAAGGAAAATTTTTAAAGCATTTTTTCAGAAGTTTGCATGTTAAAGCATGTTCTTAAATTGAAGCCATTTTGGGTTCTTATAGTTTTCTGGTGCTGGGCACAGGCTCAATTGCACAACAAACTGGTGCAAGAACAGTCTAAAGTCTCTTTATTCAGTCCTAGAAGGCCATCAAAGAATCTGCTACATCTCGTCCAGCAATCACTCAAGAAACTACTGTTGTGAACTCCTTGGGAAGGAATAATGAAATTCAGACTGAAGCACTCAGAATTACAAGTGTACGTTCCATTATCTTTTCTGACTATGCTCCCTCTGCTGGTACAAATGTCAAATGGCCAAAATGCACAATGCAATTTTAAACACATTAATTCCCTTCCCTTCTTAGTAAATGAGAGGCATATGGCAGGAATTTTCACACTGCACAGGAGAAATTTGGGAGCTGCAGAAATGGCACACCATTGGCTGGCCGTGAGATCTTCCAGTTCTCGTGCTGTCAATGAGTTTTCCCACTGTTCACACCCTCCACCATCAGTGATCCCACACCATAATGTGTAACCGTCTACAGCACTAAAAGATCCCATCATTGGGAACAGCTGGAAAATTTCAGCCATTAGCTGGGATTTTCCAGGCTCCCTGATGTGGGTTTTCCAGTGGTGATGCAGCTCACCATTGGCTACTGATGGGATCATCCAATCCTGCTGAATCCAATGGTGATTTTATTGCTCATTGGCCATGTTGCTAGGGAACCAACTCTGGGGATTGCCTTCGCTGGGATTGCAAAATCTTGCTGATGGTAGGGCTGGAAAATATCAGCCAAAGGATGTTTCAATGCTCCTCCGGCAGGCTGGATCTTCCAGTCCCACCAAAGAAAAATCTGGCCTTTGTTTCCAAAAGTGTAAACAGTAAACTTAAACACAACTTGAACTACACTTTTACCAGTAACACTACAACATATTTAAATGTTTGTACTAATTTAACAATGCACTTATAAAGAATGTGATGAAAGATTAGTTCACCAACTAATTAATGAAGTTCACTTTGTAACACAGCCACTAAGTTTGGTAGACATTTTTTCTCATGAGTAGAATATCACCTCAAATCAGGTGTCATCTCCTTAATTTGTTCTTCATCTGAGATGTCAATGTTGGAGTTGGATTCAATGCTTATGGTGTTTTCAGTGCTTTGAAGAATGATATGTTTGGTGTAGAAAGGTGTGATTGTGATCCAAGCTCAGCACTGAACATTGGTCCTTTTGCACAGCTGACAACAAATTGTCGGATGTCATAGGTGGCTATTTGCTTTCTAATGTGACAATCACACTTCACAAGCAATTTATGTCGTGGCTTCAGGGAGGCACCTTTAAATTTGATGTTTCATTCTGCATTCTTTTTAATTTGATCCTTCTGTTCACAATTGCATTCACAAACATGTTAGAAATCATAGAAACCCTACAGTGCAGAAAGAGGCCATTCGGCCCATCAAATCTGCACTGACCACAATCCCACCCAGGCCCGACCCCCATATCCCTACATATTTATCCATTAATCCCTCTGACCTATACATCTCAGGACACAAAGGGGCAATTTTTTTTAGCATGGCCAATCAACCTAACTCACACATCTTTGGACTGTGGGAAGAAACCGAAGCACCCAGAGGAAACCCACGCAGACACGAGGAGAACGTGCAAACTCCACACAGTGACCCAAGCCGGGAATTGAACACAGGTCCCTGGAGCTGTGAAGCAGCAGTGCTAACCACTGTGCTACTGTGCCGCTCTGTGGGATGACTCGAGAAGATGTGTGCACATAGGATCTGCAAAGTTGAATGTAGCTGGAGGTAGTTCTGACACCTTGAGTGGGTCATGAAGATTGAACATTACATTTGCTTGACTGGCAAATTGTGATTGATTTTCTGTTCTACCACACTGTCAATTCCTGAGACCAGGACCCTTTCTCTAAGGAGTTATTTAGTTTTGAAAATTCCCTAGTGAACTTCAAGTGTTATGTCAACAATACTCCATGAGTGTAGAATAACAATACACATCCTGCTTTCACCACCTTAAGGAAAAAAGTTGCAAAGACTCACAACCCACTAAGAGAAAGAACTTTTCCTCATCACTGTCTTCAACAGGCAACCGGCTTCCTTTAAACACCTAGTTCTAGGTTCTCCCAGAAGAAGAAATATCTCTTCCAAGTCCACCCTGTCAACACCCCTCAAGATCTTATAAACAAAAGGAGATTTTACCTTTTCTTAAAAAGGAGAAAGTTGACATAGCTTTATTGCAAGAAACTCATGTGGGCGACAGGGAGTATCTCAAACTGGGACTGAGTGGGGGAAATGTTATTTGCTTCTTTCTCAACCAGCAGTCGAAGGGTAGCAGTGTTGGTTAATACGAATCTGCCTTTAGTTTAGAAAGCTGTGCGCAATCAAAGAGGATAGGTATGCAGTTGTTAATGGGTTGACATATAGGGAGAATATGTTGATACTGAATGTCTGTCATCCTCCTAATTATTCCCCAGACTTGGTCACAAAGGTCTTTATGGACTCTGCTGAACTGGCCTCCTTATTCCTTTACTAGTGATGACTTTGCCATCTTAAGCGACTAATTGACAAACTCCCTGTTATATGGAACCGTCCTGTGCCGCAAGTGAAGGCATTGGCTTCAGCCTGCGAAGAGGTGGGTGATTTGGATGTGTGGAGAATTCTGCACCCCAAGAATAAAAACTACTATTTTGGGCCCCTCACACCAGGATGACTATTTCTTTGTACAAAAGATGATCCTGTAGTCAGTTGCCTCTTGTACTATAGGTAGTATTGGGATCTCTGACCACAGTTCAGTCCTTTTCAAATTTCTTCTCAAAGGGACACATCGTCAGTCCAGGTCCTGGAGATTTGATATGTCTTTATTTAAAGACCATAGGTTCATCTCATACTTCAAGACCAAATTGGATGCTTTTTGCTCACATCTTCCTGATGTGAGCCCCTTTGTCCTTTGGGAGATCTACAAGGCTTTTGCTAGAGGTTTGGTCATCTCATTTTTGATCAAAAAGAGATGTAAATCGCTTAAACAACAGCACCAGTTTGAAGTCTGCCTAACTGAATTGGAGAGGGAGTATGGTGAGAATCCTTGTTTTGCCAAGTTGAAAAAATTGGTGGCACTGACTCTGTTGACCCAGTGTGCTGAAAAAAGTTTGAGATTTGCTAAGCAGAAATTATATGAATTTGGAAATAAACAAAGTAGAATTGGCTTTTCTTGCTAGGAAAAAATCGGATTCTTGGACAATTGATTCAGCTGTGGCCTCTGAGGGAATTAGGAAGATTAGGGCAAAAGACATTAATGGGGCTTTTAAGAGCATATGCCAATTTATGTGAATTGGATCAAGCTGAGGGTGCTCCAGTACTTATGGAAACATTTTTCCTCTTCTCTCGAACTTCCCCCTGCCCCAGAGGATCTGGGAACAGCTTTGAATGCTCCGATCACTGGAGAGGAGGTGGTCTCTGCCACAAAGGAGCTTCAGACTGGTATGGCAGCCGGCCCTGATAATTTAGGGTGTGAATTCTGTGAGGAATTCAAAGACTTGTTATTAGATTCACCAACTGCTCTATATAATCACTCATTTGGTGTAGGGCTGCTACTGCAGTCACTTCGGGAGGCAAACGTCTCCTTAATCCTAAAAGCAGGCAAGAATTCCAAGCAGTGTACTTCTTACAGACCGATTTTCTTATTGAATGTCAACTTGAAATTGTTGTCTAAGGTTCTGGCAATGAGCCTGGGGAAAATCTTTCCTGTGATTATCCAGGGTAATCAGACTGGATTTTTAAGGGTTGAAGCTCATGAAATAATGTTAGAAGGTTGCTAAATATTAAACCAATCTTTTAAAAGTGTGCTATGGATGGGTTAGTGATCTCCAGATGCCAAAAGGACTTTTGATAGAGTGGAGTAGAATTATTTGTTCCATACATTACTTGCAAACCAAATTTATGCAATGTGGATTTAAGTAATCTATAGGAATCCAGTGGTTGCAGTGCCTACAAATGGTGATAGATCTAAGAATTTTGATCTTCGGAGAGGAACGAGTCAGGGATGTCCTTTCTCTCCCTTTTTGTTTGCTCTAGCTGTTAAACCTTTGATGGAGGCCATTAGATGAGACCCTCAAGTTTATGGGTTGCATAAAATTTCTCTTTATGCAGATGATGTATTGCTGTTTGTTTCTGAGCCAAATGTCCCTCTCTGGTCCTGTTATTATTGACATGGTAGCCAGATATTTTTTGGAATACAAGATTAAGTTCACAAAGTCAGAGGCTATGCCCCTGAGCAAGTTGGGGGGTAGACCCCTCCCTCTTCTAGTTTTTCCTTCAGATGGCCTGTCAGGGGTTATTTATCTGGGTATCCATGTTACCCCTGTTTTTTGCCAGTTATATAGGTAAACTTTCCTTCATTATTGACATCTATTAAGTGGGACCTACAGCGGTGGTCAACTTTATCAATTTCAGGGTAGAATTGGTTGCGTAGAGTTGCTCTGATTAAGATGAATGTGTTGTCTAGGCTACTTTATCCTCTGCAAATGCTACCTACAGCCTTCCAGTCACAAAAACATCCATCAACAATTACCTTTTGTTTCCTGCCACTGATCCAATTTTATATCCAGCTATCTGCATTCCCCTTGATTCCATGGGCCTTTTTTTTAACCAATCTGCTATGTGGGAGCTTGTCAAAAGCTTTACTAAAATCCATATAGACCACATCAACCACATTGCTCTCATCAATCATCTTTGTGCTTCCTCAAAATACTCCATCATGTTAGTCAGGCATGACTTTCTATTTAAAAATCCATGATGCCGGTGGTATTGATTAATCCATGCCTTTCTAAATGACAGTTATCCTAATCCTTAGAACTGATCCCAATAATCTGACCACTACTGAGGTCAGATTGCTCAGCCTATAATTATTCATTCTATCCTTCAGTTTTTAAATAAAGGTACTACATTACCAGACTTCTAATCCTCCAGCATCTCACCTACGTCCAGTGAGAATTGAAAAATAATGGTCAGATCTTCCACTATTTCCTCCCTGGCTTTTTTGAGGCACATTTTTTTTCTGGCCCTGATTTTTTTTTCAACTTTCAAAATTCTAATTCCCTTAATATTTCTTCTCTCCCTAAACTTATCACATCTAAAACTTCGTACTCTTCTTCCTCCTGAACTACGATGTCTGCATTTTCCCCCTTTTTGTGAAGGCAGATGCAAAGTATTCATTAAGTACCTTATCCAAATCTTCCCTCCTCTATACATAGGTTACCTTTTTGGTCTTTTGTGAGTCCTACTCATTCTTTAGTTATCCTCTCACTTTTAATGCATTGATAAAAGTATCTTTGAGTTTTCCTTGATTTTGCCTTTCCAGTATTCTTTCATGCCCTTTCTTTGCTTTCCTAATTTTCTTTTTGATTTCACCACTCCTTTTTCTATATTGTCTTGACGTTCTGTAGTATTGAGAGTTCTTGGTGTCCAGCATTAGCTTTCCTTTTCTTCCTTATCTTACCCTGCAAGCTCTTAGACATCCATGGCAGCAGCCCCTAATGTTTATGAACTGCATGGCCACCATTCCATCATGTACAATTGATATGTGACCATCATAAGCACGTCTTCATGGCTGTTATCATGGAGCCCGTCTAGCCTGCACTGAGATAGCCGCAAGGCTGGTAAATCTTTGAACTCGACTGTCTTCGTCCAGAGAAAATCTGTCATAACGATGGGCCTTTCTATAAAGCAGATCAGTGACCTCCTTTATGCATGATGTGTTGTGGACTGGGGGATGCTGCACACGTGTATACATGCTAGCTTGAGCATTACCATGACTCCTGCATCATCAGTCATTCTCAGGTGCCAAGGATTTTCGAGGAACAGTACATCTTCAGGGATGGTTCCTGGGGGATAAGGGCTACTTAGACACTGGCTGCTGACTCCAGTGCACCACCCTCACGTTCATGCTAAAGAGAGATACAACACTGTTCACAACTCCACATGGTCCCACATAGGACATCTGAAGATGTACTTCTGTGGCCAAATGGGCTACCTAAGATGGCGGTTTGTGAAGCACTCTGGGACAATTGGGCAAGAACTAAAACGCAAGACAGAGATAAACAGGCTGCAACCCAGATGGATGAATACACAGGATATGGGTCATCTCCAGGACAAAAGAGACTTTTTGGTCACACTGGGTTGTTTACCAGATATAGGGGCACTGTAACCCCTATTTGGGAGGGAGGTATGTATTCTACATGCCCCCAGCACCTACAGACATGGCCACTGGGGACAAACTCAGAAATTGGTGTGGCAGCACCCGATTGGACATTATCGATCAGGGTGATCAAGTCCTGATTGATTGATTGGCAATGGCCAAAAAAGGCACGAAACAAAATGAGGTATAAAGGGTGCTGCGCAACCAAGAATCATTCTCTATCTCTGACCCCACGAATGAGCTACAACGACAGTGACCATTGCCAGTGATGATGAGCACGAGGAGAGCCACCACACCTGAGAAGGAAGGAAGACCAGATCCAGAGTGCCAGACCAAAGGACCAGACTACAGGACAACCAAGACCAATGCACAGATAAAAGCCAATATCTGCTTGCTACTTGCCAATCACGCAAAGTTAAGTCAAGGTCTTGTATTGGACTTGAACTCTCGTATTTTCTGTAACATAACTTATTTTTGGATGGGAGGGTGATTATTGATTGTGTGTCTTAAATAAATATTGGTTGTACTAACAAGACGTCTACTCTCAGTTATTTGTCCACTGTATAAGGGTTAAAACAGTACTGTGCAGCAGGCACAATACTTCTGGTGCCTGGACTGTTCAGGTGGCTCTCTGGAATATACACCTGAAAGGGTTTCCCCACACAATGGCAGTGTTGTTCCCTTTACAATCTGATGATAAAAAGGGTAAACTCTCACCAGAAGATAAACTGGAGGAGGATGGAAGAGCTCTTTGGACAATGAAGATGTGGAGGTGCAGAAAGCCTAGAGGGCTGCTGAGGGACAGTATGAGCATGCTGATGCCGTTGAGGAAGGAACCCATGGAAGGCGTGCCTGTGATATTTTAAAGCTGGCAGCTTCCAGGAAGTGTAAAGTTAAGTGAAAGGATATGCCCTTGTCTCCCCTCGCTCTCCAAGAATTTCCTGTCATCTCAGAGGATAGCTGAATTATTGTTGAGAGAACGAGTCCTTGCATGTTGAGTTCATGACTCGCTAGAATTTGTTCTTAGCCGTGGTCATCAGTGATCTGCTAATACCTTCATTCTGTGAATTTCAAACCCACTGATTATTGACAGCAAATGATATCTTGAGAGAGATGCAGACCAGCCTAGTGATTTCATTCTAAAGTGAATGTCTTGGGTTTGGACACAAACAACGAGGAGACCCAAATGCTACTGGAGAGCTGCAGGGAGATGATGGCCTAGTGGTATTATCCCCAGATTATTAATCCAGAAACTCAACTAATGTTCTGGGGCCCGGGTTTGAATCCCACTATGGCAGATGGTGTAATTTGAATTCAATAAGAAATATCTGGAATTAAGAATCTCTTGATGACCATGAATCCATTGTCAATTGTCAGAAAAACTCATCTGGTTTACAAACATCTTTTAAGGAAGGAAATCCTTATCTGGTCTGGCCTACATGTGACTCCAGAGCCACAGCAATGTGGTTGACCCTCAACTGCCATTGGACAACAAGTGATGGGCAGTAAATGCTGGCCAGCCAGCGATGCCCATGCCTCATGAATGAATAAAAAATAAAGTATCATTGCTGATCAGCTAACCTCAACCATGCTGTCCCTTAAGGAAGAAGTGTTCAAGGGTTTCCCATCTTATACCTGTAATAAAGATCTAAACACATCTCCCTGACAATATATAAGGCTCCAGAGACTAGTTGCACTGACACTGACATCACAAGAATGTTCATCTCAGAATTGGATGCCCTCACTTAATTGAGAGAATGATTAAACCTTGAGATAAGTGGATTTCAAAGCACTAAATCTGTTGACCGGATCATTCACAGCACCGTGACAAATTTTTATGAGCCACTTTGTAAACAGATGTGCTTTGAGGGCTCGGGCTGCACCTGAGCTGGATAGCTGTTGTCTGCTGGTACCTGAAAAAAGAAAGCAGAGATTTAGTGGATGACCTTAAGCTATTTAAGAACATAAGAACATAAGAAATAGGAGCAGGAGTAGGCCATCTAGCCCTTCGAGCCTGCCCCGCCATTCAATAAGATCATGGCTGATCTGTTGTGGCTCAGTTCCACATTCCCACCCTCTCCCCATAACCCTTAATCCCCTCTCTTATCAAAAACCCATCAACCCGCTTCTTAAAAATATTTAGCGAGGCAGCCTCCACCACTTCAACGGGCAGAGAATTCCAGAGATTCACCACCCTTTGAGTGAAGAAGTTCCTCCTCAACTCCGTTCTAAACCGCCTCCCCTTTATCTTGAGGCTGTGCCCCCTAGTCCTACTGTCTTTTTTGAGCGGGAAGAGTCTCTCCACCTCTATCCTATCCATCCCATTCATCATCTTATACGTCTCAATGAGATCTCCCCTCATTCTTCTAAACTCTAGCGAGTACAAGCCTAGTTTATTCAGCCTCTCCTCATAGCTCAACCCCCTCAACTCCGGTATCAGCCTAGTAAACCTCCTCTGCACTCCCTCCAGGGCCAAAATATCCTTGCACAGGTGCGGCGCCCAAAACTGCACACAGTACTCCAGCTGCGGCCTCACCAATTCCCTATACAGCTGCAGCAAGACCTCCCTACTTTTATATTCAATCCCCCTCGCTATGAAGGCCAGCATCCCATTCGCCTTCCTGACCACCTGCTGCACCTGCAAGCTGGGTTTTTGCGACTCATGCACAAGGACCCCGAGGTCCCTCTGCACCGTCACCTGCTGCAGTTTTTCGCCACGTAAGTAATAGTCCTTCCTACCATTCTTCCTACCAAAGTGGACCACCTCACACTTGCCAACATTAAATTCCATTTGCCATTTCCTGGCCCATTCGCCCAGCCTATCTAGATCCTTCTGCAGACTCTCCACACCCTCCGCACAATTTGCCTTTCCCCCAATCTTGGTGTCATCAGCAAATCTCAATTTGATTTCAGGATCTAATTAAGTGATGGAGCTCAGATCCATACTAGATTGTTGGGAGGAGTCAAGCTCCTTCCCCCCATAACTGATCCCTCTCCTCCCCAGCAATGTCGGCTGCATCCTCCATGAATTCGATCAAGGCGAGTATCTCAGCCATCCCTCCCCCAAGTCTGAGCTCACTTGTGTGCCAGCTTGGTCTGTATGAAAAAGTAAAAAGGTATGTGAGTCGAGAGGATGGAATAGAGTTTGGGTTAATTCACATATAAAACATAGAACACACATAAAACAAACAGGCCCTTCGGCCCACAAGTTGCACCAATCACATCTATACCTACCAAGCCATAGAACTACCTGTAACTTCCAATGCTATTAGATCCCATATACTCATCCGGAAGTCTGTTAAAAGACCCCAGCGAGTTTGCCTCTACCACCACCGACGGCAGCCGATTCCATTCACTCACCACCCTCTGAGTGAAAAACTTAACCCTAACATCTCAAAGGACTCTGTACTTGCTTCCCAGCACCTTAAACCTGTGTCCTCTCGTAGCGACCATTTCAGCCCTGAGAAATAGCCTCCGAGAATCCACCTTATCTATTCCTCTCAACATTTTATAAACCTCTATCAGGTCACTTCTCAACCTTTGTCTCTCCAGGGAGAAGAGACCTAGCTCCCTCAACCTATCTTCATAAGGCGTGCCTCCCAATCCAGGCAACATCCTTGTAAATCTCCTCTGCACTCCCTCAATAGCTTCCACATCCTTCCTGTAGTGAGGCGACCAGAACTGCGCACAGTACTCCAAGTGGGGTCTGACAAAGGTCCTATAAAGTTGCAGCATTACCTCCCGACTCCTAAACTCAATCCCTCGATTAATGAAGGCCAGTACACCATACGCCTTCTTGACCACATCCTCTACCTGCGAGGCCGATTTAACAGTCCTATGGACCCGGACCCCAAGATCCTTCTGCTCTTCAACCCAGCTAAGACTCCTACCCTTGATATTGTACTCCTGCATCCCACTGGTCCTGCCAAAATGGACCACTACACATTTATCCACGTTGAAGTCCATCTGCCACTTCTCCGCCCAGTCTTGCATCCTATCTATGTCACGCTGCAACTTCTGACATCCCTCCAGACTATCCACAACACCACCAACCTTCGTATCATCGGTGAACTTACTAACCCATCCCTCCACGTCCTCATCTAGGTCATTTATGAAAATGACAAACAGCAAGGGTCCTAGAACAGATCCCTGGGGCACTCCACTGGTGACCGACCTCTATGCAGAAAAAGACCCATCCACAACCACTCTCTGCCTTCTGCAGGTAAGCCAGTTCTGGATCCACAAGGCCAAAGCCCCTTGGATCCCATGCCCTCTCACCTTCTCAAGAAGTCTTGCATGGGGGACCTTATCAAACGCCTTGCTGAAGTCCATGTAAACCACATCCACCGCTCTTCCTTTGTCAATGTGTTCAGTCACATTTTCAAAGAACTCAACTAGGCTCATAAGGCACAACCTGCTCTTGACAAAGCCGTGCTGACTATTCCTGATCATTCCAACTTCTCTAAATGCTCATAAGTCTTGTCCCTCAGAATCCTCTCCATCAACTTACCAACCACAGAGGTCAGACTCACCGGTCGGTAATTTCCCGGGCTATCCCTGTTCCCCTTCTTGAAAATAGGAACCACATCCGCAATCCTCCAATCCTCCGGAACCTTTCCCATCTCCATCGACGATGCAAAGATCATCGCCAGGGGCTCCGCAATCCTCCAATTCTCCGGAACCTTTCCCGTCTCCATCGACGATGCAAAGATCATCGCCAGGGGCTCTGCAATCACTTCCCTCACCTCCCACAATAACCTGGGGTACATCCCATCCGATCCCGGCAACTTATCTATCTTGATAGAATTTAAAAGTTCCAACACATCGTCCCTCTTAATATCCACATACTCAATCTTTTCAGTCTGCTGCAAACCTGTAGTACAACCTCCCAGATCACTTTCCACCGTGAATACCGAGGCAAAGTACTCATTAAGCACCTCTGCGATGTCTTCCGGTTCCACACAGACTTTTCCCCCTTCACCTTTTATAGGCCCTATCCCTTCTTTTCTCATCCTTTTGTTTTGTGTGTGGTAAGGCCTCCCCAGAAGTGCCAGAGGATCGCGTGTGAACAACATAATAGGATGGGATGTCAATGATAAAATTCATGAAGGAAGCAGCCAACATTACTGGGGAGGAGAGGGATCACTTATGGGGGGATGGAGTTTGGCCTCTCCCAACAATCTAGTACAGATCTGAGCTCCATCACTTAATAAGATCCTGAAATCAAATTGTGTCAATTGTAAATGATATGAAAGTGTCCATGAGAGAATGAGTGTTGATGCATCCCCCACTGATGGATGTGTGAGATCCATGATGTGAGTAGCCTTTTGGGTGTATGATGAGAGCTTGAAAGTCAAGGATTTGAGACATGACTTACCCTGGCACGTTTGATGTGGACCTGTCTATTGAGGTAGTATGGGCTGAGATTAGAAACAGGAAAGGAGAGATCACACTGCTGGGAGTTTTTTATAGGCCTCCAAAAAGTTCCAGAGACGTAGAGGAAAGGATTGCAAAGATGATCCTGGATAAGTGCGAAAGTAACAGGGTAGTTGTTATGGGGGACTTTAACTTTACAAATATCAATTGGAAAAGCTATAGGTCAAGCACATTAGAGGGGTCAGTTTTTGTCCAATGTGTGCAGGAAGGTTTCATGACACAGTATGTAGATAGGCCAACAAGAGGTAAGGCTACATTGGATTTGGTACTGGGTAATGAACCAGACCAGGTGTTAGACTTGGAGGTAGGTGAGCAGTTTGGTGACAGTGACCACAATTCAGTTACATTTACGTTAGTGATGGAAAGGGATAGGCATATACCGGAGGGCAGAAGTTATAGCTGGGGGAAAGGTAATTATGAAGCTATTAGGTGAGATTTAGGATACAAAGGGTGGAGTAGGAAATTGCAGGGGCTGGGAACATCTGAAATGTGGAGCTTATTCAAGGAGCAGCTACTGTGAGTTCTTGATAAATATGTACCTGTCAGGCAGGGAGGAAGTGGTCGAGTGAGGGAACCGTGGTGTACTAAGGAAGTTGAATCTCTGGTGAAGAGGAAGAAAGAGGCTTACGTAAAGATGAGACGTGAAGGCTCAGTTAGGGCACTGGAGAGTTATAAATTAGCCAGGAAGGAGCTAAAGAGAGAGTTAAGAAGAGCTAGAAGAGGACATGAGAAGACTTTGGCGGATAGGATCAAGGAAAATCCTAAAGCTTTCTACAGGTATGTCAAGAATAAAAGATTGGTTAGGGCAAGATTAGGGCCAGTCAGAGACAGCAGTGGGAAGTGTGCATGGAGCCTGAAGAGATAGGAGAGGCACTGAATGAGTATTTTTCGTCAGTATTCACGCAGGAAAAAGTCAGTGTAGTCAAGGAGAATACTGCGATACCAGGTAGTAGACTAGATGGGATTGAAGTACATAAGGAGGAGGTGTTGACAATTCTTGAGAGTGTGAAAATAGATAAATCTCCTGGGCTGGATGGGATTTACCCTAGGATTCTCTGGGAGGCTATGGAGGAGATTGCAGAGCCTTTGGCTTTGATCTTCATGTCGTCATTGGCGTCAGGTATAGTGCCGGAAGACTGGAGGATAGCAAATGTTGTCCCCTTGTTCAAGAAGGGGAGCAGAGACCATCCTGAGAATTATAGACCAGTGAGCCTTACTTCTGTTGTGGGCAAAGTTTTGGAAATAATTATAAGGGATAGGATTTATAATCATCTAGAGGGAAATAAATTGATTAGGGATAGTCAACAGTTTTCTGAAGGGTAGGTTGTGCCTCACAAACCTTATCGAGTTTTTTGAAAAGGTGACCAAAGAGGTGGATAAGGGTAAGGCAGTTGACGTGGCATATATGGATTTTAGCAAAGCGTTTGATAAGGTTCCCCATGGTAGGCTACTGCAGAAAATGCAGATACATGGGATTGAGGGTGATTTAGCAGTTTGGATCAGGAATTGGCTTGCTGATAGAAGACAGAGGGTGGTGGTTGATGGGAAATATTCAACCTGGAGTTCAGTTACAAGTGGTGTACCTCAAGGATCTGTTTTGGGGCCACTGCCGTTTGTCATTTTTATAAATGACCGTTTGAGGGTGTAGAAGGATGGATTAGTAAATTTGCTGACGACACCAAAGTTGGAGGAGTTGTAGACAGTGAGGATGGATGTTACAGTTTGCAGAGGGACATAGATAAGCTGCAGAGCTGAGCCGAGAGGTGGCAAATGGAGTTTAATACGGAAAAGTGTGAGGTGATTCACTTTGGTAAGAGTAACAGGAGTACAGAATATAGGGCTAATGGAAGGACTCTTAGTGTGTTGATGAGCAGAGAGATCTCGGTGTACATGTGCATAGATCCCTGAAAGTTGACACCCAGTTTGGTAAAGTTGTTAAGAATGCAGAGAGTATGTTAGCTTTTATTGGTAGAGGGATTGAATTTCAGAGCCCTGAGGTCATGTTACAACTGTACAAAACTCTGGTGCAGTCGCACTTGGAGTATTGTGTACAGTTCTGGTTGCCGCATTATAAGAAAGATGTGGAAGCATTGGAAAGGGTGCAGAGGAGGTTTACCAGGATGTTGCCTGGTATGGTGGGAAGGTCTTATGAGGAAAGGCTGAGGGACTTGAGGTTATTTTCATTGGAGAGAAGAAGGTTACGAGGTGACCTGATTGAGGCATACAAGATGATCAAAGGATTGGATAGGGTGGACAGTGAGAGCCTTTTACCTCGGATGGTGATGGCTAACACAAGGCGACATAGCTTTAAATTAAGGGGTGGTAATTATAGGACGGATGTCAGAGGTAGGTTCTTTACTCAGAGGGTAGTAAGGGCGTGGAATGCCCAGCCTGCAGCAGTTGTGGACTTGCCAACTTTAAGGGCATTCAAATGGTCAGTGGATAGGCACATGGATAACATTGGAATAGTTTAGGTTAGAGGGTCATTAGATTGGTTCCACTGTTTGGCGCAACATCAAGGGCTGAAGGGCCTGTACTGCGCTGTAATGTTCTATGTTCTGGCAGGGTGGATGAGACAATTCACCTGCTTTCTGCATTGCATTAATCTTTGGGCGTGATTGCCTGTGCAACCGACCTGGACAACAACTTGCCAGTCTGAAGAGGTGACACTGGGGTGTTTCTTTTAGCCAACCCATGAATTGAGAACATGCCTCTGTGCCCAGACTCTGCAGGTCATGGTGCAAGGGCCTGAAGTGGGGTTGTCTTCTGGTTGAGGGAGGTAGGCTTTTGCTTCTGGCTGCCATTGTGGGTGGTCTCCAGAAGACAGAGCGAGATGTATACGTTGGACTGGCATTTAAATATGGCACTGGGACCTTTGAACCTCCCAGCTGATGTGGGCTGATGAATCAGTCATTGACCCATTAGGTGGTTTGGAGAGATATTCGCTCATGAAAAAATAATTAGGCTCCAGGCATGAAATTGGACATGACTTCACTCCATCCCAGCCTGTGAGAAAGGTGCCGCTGGAACTGCTCGCCACTGCGCATAAATAACACAATTGAGAATTCTGCCGTTACTTTCTACGCTGGTGACATGTTTTTGGATTCATGTGCTGCTTTTCTCATCAGCAACGTTCAAAATAATTTCTCAATTCCTTGCTGATGTGTTTGTGAGGAACTTTGCTTTACCATTTTTCCAACGCATCTGCAGCAACGATCAACAGAGGCATTATTTGCTGCTCTCCACTGTGTTCATCAATCAGATCCAGAGGTGCACATTTATGAAACTGCAGAGTTCATCCTTAAAGAAAAAGTGTCCAATCTGTTCATGTTGAAGTAGTGCATGATACTGGACTATTATTATTGATACCTGGACCAATTTATCTGGTAGCATATTGATTGCTTTGGGGACCTGTATAGGTTTTTGAAATAAACATTGACGGGTTACTGTCTGCCAGAGATGTTCATGTCTGTATCCCATCTTGGTTCTTTTCATGTAATACCAGTAATCCTTTTGTAGGTGACAGAATACACCATATAATAATTGTACTTTCAACTTGAAGGAAAATTTTCCAAAATGAAGCAAATGAGAATGCAATGGGTCCCACAAAGGCAATTAAATCATATGCAGCATATTGATTATGTGTCATAGGGGCGGCACAGTAAACATTAGTTAGCACTGCTGCTTCACAGCTCCAGGGACCTGGATTTGATAGCCAGCTTGGGTCACTGTCTGTGTGGAGTTTGCTCATTCTCCTCGTGTCTGCGTTGGTTTCCTGCAGGTGCTCCGGTTTTCTCACACAGTCCAAAGATGTGCGGGTTAGATTGATTGGCCACACTTATAAAAAAATTGCCCTTAGCTCCTGAGATGTGTAGGTTAGAGGGATTAGTTGGTAGATATGTAGGGGTATGGGAATAGGTTCTGGAAGGGATTGTGGTTGGTGCGGACTCGATGGGCCAAATGGCCTCTTTCTGTGCTGTAGGGTTTCTATAATTCTATTTCTTCTATAATATTTGAAGACATGAAAAAGTTCATGTCCCCTGAAATCACATCTGGACATTTCCTGAGTCACTTACTGAAATGTGGCACTACCGTTTTCCACAAGTTATCAAGTAAGTTGATTCTCGGTCTTTAATTTTAAGGAGAGAAATCCAGTTGCCTTCTCTTGATCTCCTGCTGTTACTTCATCAGAAGATCAGTAGAATTGCTTGAGAAAAGTCGTAACCCACTGTGTTCAACCATATGGACTCTTTCTCTGGAGATTCCACCAAGAACATTGACATTTAAAAAGAGGTTTCAGTTACCTAGAAAGTATCATCTTCAATAGGTTAAAATCAACAATGCCCAGAATTTCCATGAAGGTACACTAATGGTCATGTCTGAGTAATCATACTGTGTGATATCTGAACTGCAGGGAATATTATTGTGCTATAGCAATAAGGCATGGACAAGTTTAGCCATGTTCATCCAGTGGAACAAAGCTTCATTCCTACTATGTTCACACAGGCTGCCAATTTTCTAGTGGATCTTTTTAAGTTAGCCAAGATTTTCACCAGTAACAGGTAGAGTGTATCATGTAAATTCAGCTCCTGTGATGCAATTTGAACCCCAATGCCATTTTAACATGAAATCATGGAAATCCCAACCAGTACCCAAACTGTTCACTTAGGGCAGCAAAGTCAATTTGGGAATGTGTCTAAGCTCCGAGGCAACTATAGCAATACTGGTCATTCTGGTCAGTCACTGTTGGGATGTCCATGAGGGTCCTGACATTGCAGGTCCTAAACATCATTTTAAAGTATGAAAGATGACTTATGTGTGGGTTTTTTTAACATGATGTCATTCTGGCACACAAGCTAAACAAAGCAAAATCTTGATCCACTGGAGACAGGCTCCACTATGGAAGCCTAGGGCATAGAAGCACACATACTCCTATTGTCTTCCTTTCTCCTTCCCAGTGGAACTCTGTTCCTAAGAGATTCATAAAGTGTAGTGGTAGTCTCATGAGGGTTGCACTGACTTCTCGCTATTAATTCTCTGAACAATGTTTTTCTCTCACTTTGGCTCTGATGTTCTTTCCTGGCTGCTAATGGTGTTGCTGCTCCTTTCTCATTCTTTTGGGTGGTGGTTACTGCCTCCAGGCAACCTTGCCATGTGATGAGGCCAACAACCAAGGAGAACCGGGGAAAGATAAGGGTTGAGCAGAAGGGTTCCAGCTCAATCTCTTGCAGCAAGACTATGGGTGTATTGGATATAAATAACATTGACGTGTCCGATCAGTCACAATTATATTAAAAAGTGGAGCAGGTTCATTGGGCTGAATGGCCTACCCTTGTTCCTATGTTCCTGAGAGGTAAGAATCATTATTTAGTAATTCCAGTAATTTGCTTATTCTACTGTCCTGATAACTTAGAGGGTCTTTGTGTAAATTATCAGTCCTTATTCTGTCCTAATCCTGCATAAAATAACATTGAAACTATTCTTATACCTCTTCAATTCCGAAGAAATCATATTGGACTCAAAGATCGCGATTTTCCCAAAAAAATTTTAAGTCCCAATTTGCATGAAAATGGGAGTAACGCCCATCGATTTTCTTAATGTGATTTTCAGAGTAAATCTCTGACACACTGAGCACTGCAGAGTGCCCTAGTGGGATTCCCTCTGAAAATCAGGGGATAGGGCCTATTCCCGCCTGAGAAGTTGACAACATAGCGCTGAGCGGGCCACTGCGCAATGTGCCGATCACTCAGCGCTGAGATCAGCACATTTGCAGTGGCCCTGCATTGCCAGCTTCCAATAGCTGCCCCTCCCCTCCCACCTAGCCCCCAATTACTGGCCCCCAGACCTCTCAGGACCTGCCCCAATTTCCTCCCAACTCCAGCCAGCCCCGATCTCCCAACACCTCGCCCACCCCCCCCCCACCCCCCCCCCCCCCCCCCCCACCCAACACCGCAGCGTGGCAGTGTGTGGTTGGGGGAGGGGTGGGTTCTGCTAGCAAGCATGGATACTTTAGTCTCAGGTTCTACTAATCAAATGGAAATCTGCATTAGAATATTGAAATCAGCTCCACACCGATTTCTGGCGTAGAGCTGATTACTTTAAGTTTTGGTCCCGGAGACACACTGAGGATGTGGCACCCTGCGGGAAGCCCATGAAATAGCTAGAACTGCACAGCGGGCTGGGAGAATCATCTCCAAAATGTTAACTCTGTTTCTCTCTCCACAGATTCTGCCAGACCGGCTGAGTTTTTCCAACAATTCTGTTTTTATTTCAGGTCTCCAGTATTGCAGTATTTCGCTGTTATTGAAACCATTCAGTCAGTTTCTATATCAATAGCATTAAAAATATAGACTGAGAAGCAGCTATAAAACTATAATGTGGTTCAAAATGTCAAATGTAATTGTCATATATTTGTCCTATTTGGCTCACCAGAGAGCCCCGCGATAATAATGTGTGCAAGGAAGTGATGGAATGTGACCTACAGCAGGGAACAGAGAAGCAGCAGGTATGAGAGAGGACACAACACAATAAAGTTACATTTGTTAATCGAGTGTTTCTGAGTGTTTCTCCAAAAATACAGCAATAGCAAATGTAATGGATTCATTCTCAACACAATAATTGTATTCCATTTGTTTTTCAATCAAGTATCAACCTATGGTTCTTTTCTTATGAAAAGTTTTGTTAACTTTAATTCTATGATGAAGTACTATTAATCTCCAATACACACCTCCAACCAGTCTGAATTGCCATCTTTCTTTCCATATGCCCCAGCATACAGAAAGAAAGAAAATACAAGAGAGAAAAAACAAAAACTGAGTGAATGGCCAGAAGTCAAATAGTGACACTTGGAGGCATACAGAAATGCAAAAAAAAGCACTACTGAAAACTAAGGCCCCAATCTATCAGCAGAATGGAATTCCTGTCTACCCATTGAAATTCTAGCCAGATTCTGAATCAAATCATTGAAATGGTTTAAAGTTTATTTATTAGTGTCGTAAGTAGGCTTACATTAGCACTGTAGTGAAGTTTCTGTGAAAATCCCCTGGTCACCACATTCCAGCACACACCAAAGGAGAGTTTAGCATGGCCAACGCACCAAACCAGCATGTCTTTCAGACTGTGGGAGGAAACCAGAGCACCCGGAGGAAACCCTCACAAACATGGGGAGAACACACAGACTCTGTACAGACAGTGACCAAAGCCAGAAATTGAACACAGATCCCTGGCTTTGTGAGGCAGCAGTGCTAGCCACTGCACCACTATGTTGCCCATATGTTAAGACTTATGGACCAAGGCAGGCTGATAAAATTAACATCAATCTTACTGAATGGCAGAACAACTTGTGGGGCTGCACGGTCTCCTGTTGTTCCAATATTCTTATTATAAGCTTCAGATTTCTTCACATCATTTAAGGGTAAATGAGACAGTGAATATTTTGCTCCAAAATTTTACTAGTTTGTGGCTTGGCTGATAGTTCAGAACCAAGGCGTAGATGGATATATTTGCAGCACTGGAATATGACTTGTGTTCCTCAAAGTAATAATGGAAGTGATATGAACCTGTCATGTGTTTCAGCAGGTTGTAAATTGCTTTCATTAAGACAAAATCCTTTGTATCCAGCTCTTACTATTCTTGACTTGGGAGTTTACAACGCTGGGTGAAAATAATAAAAAAAATACATTTCAATCCTTAACTTTTCTTTCTCTGATCAGGAGCTCAAATTATCCAAAATTACAAGGTTTAAAGAACACTCCCCATCCCCCACAGACGCCACTAACCAGCATTAAATTAATAGACCTACTAAAGCCCCTACTTAGTTGTCTCAGGCAAACATGGGGATCATCCAGGCAATGCTGTGAGCAATATAAAAATATTTGATGGCAGAATTGCAGACAATGATCTAAAGGGCTTTTCATCACTGACTCCACTGCCAAGGGTTCACAGATCTGAGAAGATCCGGCATGTTACAGCAAATAGAGATTGAGTTTGCCAATGGTTTGCGTCTGCCTGCAAGTTCTCAGAAATTCTTGCTTAAGATATAATGGCTTCTTACAAGGAAACTTTACGTCCCCTAATTCCCCATTTCCTGCTACCAAGTGACCTGATTTAATTTTTCTCTTTGTAATCTTGTTTCCTTCCCTCCTGCTTTGGAGGTAACTAACGTCATTTGAGAAGTAGAAGTAAAGATTGTCCTTGATGTTTTTTTTGTAGGACATTGTGCTCTATTATCTGTCTTTAAATTAATCATGTTACCATAAATGTGCTAATTGATAACAGACTAAACTGGAAATGTCAGATACTCCGGTTAAACTCTTGGGAAGGAGATAATTTAAGGCAGGGTCTCTGAGACCATTACCTTAAGGCTGTATAGCATTTTCCTTTAACACTCAATGTATGAAGTGTGGAAGGACTCAGAATGATCTTGGTGCCTCAGGGCTAAAAATTCTTGATATGACAGCAACTTCTAAATCACAAGTCAATATTGCCTCCAATTCTCAGGTGACTCAATTTGAGAGAAGATTTTTCATTCAATTTCAATTCCTGGCAGTTGAGCATTCTGTCAGCTTTAACAGGAGTTATACTATACAATGAAAACCATCTGGAAGGATAGGAAATCAGTGCACTGAAAGTTACAGTCTGGGAGGGGAGTAAATCAGGTTGCACTGGTTGACAGTGGACAGCAGACAAATTACTTTTGTAGCAAAAGGAGATGAACATTCTGGGCAAGGCTTTAGCACTCTGAAGAGGGTTGCTATAGATGTAGAGGGCACAAAAATGTCAACCATTTGTTGGTGTGGCAGTTTGCCAGTATCAAATTGTCCCCAGGCAGGCAGGATTGGCATTGCTTACATGGCCTTCCTGTATTGGTTACTGTGCCAATGGGGTACGTAGACTTTGTTTACCTATTAATATGGCTTTGTACTTGTGTCCATGTCATCATCACCCTTCCATAGTTTAATGTTTGTGTTTGTCCAAGATGTCTTTTTGAAAAGCTTCAATTACAGTAAATGCTATTGTGAGCTCAATTTTTCTGTCAGCCAGTTCTGCTATTATAAAGTCTCGCCATCTACTTATGAATTTGTCATTTGTCTCTGTTATTGTTGCCTAAAGGACTTGAATTCCAGACAGTGTATTCTGAAGTTATACTTCACTCATAGTTAATTATCGATGGTTCACCATATTTTATCTTAAGAGCTTTGTAAAACAGGCCTGGCATGTTCTGACTGTGGAGGCCTTCATTATTAATATTAATTTTAATGTTTTTTTTGGTTCAGAAATATTAAGGTCCAGAAACACAGCTCAACAGTGTTTCAGAACCCAAAGCAACTTCTGACAGGAGATCTATTGCCTTCCAATTTGGTGTTAGTAATTTTAATTTTTAACTTTTACAGGAATTTAAATGTTATCTGGAACTTTGGACAGCAATGCAAGTTTCTTCAAGCTGCTTGAGTAAATTAAGGTGCAACCCCAGAACAGAGGTATGGGGTGGGATTTTCCACACCTCCCATGGCATGTTTCATGGCAGCAAAGGCTGGCGATGGATCTTCTGGTCAATGGGGTTTCCTGTTCTATGCTGCCCACCATCACCAGAAAGTCCCTGCCGGTGAGAACAGCCATAAAATTCTGCCCATGATAGATAAGATCCCTACAAAACTGCAGAACACTTTCACACAGTTAGTTTTGATTGTTGTTTCAACTTCATAACAAGTTGTTGAGATTTATAGATTTCTTGATAAAATCTTCAAAACTATGCTGCCATTACAGACATCATAGAGTCCTTACAATGCTGAAAGAGGCCATTCAGCCCACTGAGTCTACAGCAGATCTCTAAGAGCACCCCCCAACACCTACCAACTCCTGCCCTGCCCCATCCCCGCAACCCAGCACATTACATTCTACTTCTCTTTGACATAAACATGTCAATAACACACCAGAATTTGTTGAAATATGTAATAATTTTAAGTAGTTTAAGTTATGCCTTCTTAAAGCTAAATGCACACCATGTCACAAAAGTAAGTTCCCACAGGGCTTAAGGATGGTCTGGTGAAGTTAGGCAGGAATTTGTCACAAGAATGGCCATTGCCACTGGGGACCCTTCTGTGGGCCATAGAGTGCCTGAATAGAAGAGTAGTCCCCTGGGCTTGCAGGAAGGCTACCAGAGCTTACCAGATGGTCTCCCCACAAAACAGGCAGCCCACCATCACTGGTAAAATACCATTTGCAGCAGGAAGAGGCCCTTAATGAGCCATTTAATTAATTCAATTACCTCAGGGTGAGAGGACCAGTCCCCATCTTTACAGTTCCAGTAAAATGACACAGCAGCAGAAAGATGATGAACACTGTGTCCTGGTACGATACAGAAACATGGCCTGTCTCCTTCTGCCCATCTCCTTGACCAAGACCTCCAGCAACTCATTGATAACCTTGGGAGTTATTTCTTTATCCTAGTCTTCCAGTTCCATTGTGCATGCAGCAACATCCTGCTATGATTCAAAGGAGCTTCCCTTTAAAAGGGCAAGCTACCATAAAGAGCAGGAGGCTAGCTAGGACATGTGCACATATGTTATTAAGCCTCCTATTGTGTGTGCAGTCAGCCAGTGGTACAAATCATGCTGGGCTGTACATAGAAATCATGGAAATGAGGAGGCGGCATGAATGTTTTGTGCTTCTTGTCTCAACAGGAAGAGGTGCTGGGGTTACAATTTGTGAAAGCAATTGTAGAAAAATACTTAGCCTTTTATATTATTTCATCGCCCGCCACATTCTGTTTAAACAGACTCCATTTACAGTTATGGAATAATCCTATTATTTACAAATTCACAAATAAATCTACCAATTCATAATGTACACGTTTATTCATGTAATACATTTCCAATTGTAAGTAAACCACCATTTAACAAAGTTAGGATCTCATTCGGATTCTATAAAGTGACCAATAAGTACAAGTCTAGTTGCACATTGTGATGAAATTTTTGGTTTTCTGTTTTCAAGCTAAAATGACTTGGTTATGTTTTCATATTGTCTTTCTGCCCATTTGTTGGAACATCAATCAGTATAAAATTGTGGCAGAGGACATATTGGGTAATACAGACCAATGACACAGACACAGGAAGAGTAGCATGGTAGTATGTAATGAGTTAGGTTAGGAATACAATTAACTGATGGATGGTGGAGAGGATTGGAGAGGGGGTTTTATCATTTGATTTTCTTTAAATTTTTCATTTGTGAGACATGGGCTTCACTGGCAAGGCAAGGATTTCCCATCTCCAGTTGCCCTTGAGACAATACTGGCAGTGAGATGCTTTCTTAAATGGCTGCAATCTCACCATGCTATCAGTTACTTTGGAAAGTTAACCTCGGGTCCTAAGTGCTATTATGCCAAAGAGCCTTGGTGAGTTGCAGCAGTGCATTTTGAAGGCAGCTCACATTACAATCACATTGTGTTGGAGATGGAAGGAATGAATTTTTAAGAAAATTGATGAAGTGCCGAACAAGCAGATAATATTTTCTAGATTGTGTCAAGTTTCTTCAGTGTTACTGGAGCTGCACTCATCCAACCAAGAAAAGAATATTCTATCACACTCTGACTGGTACCTTCAGGGTAGCAGAAAGGTTTTAGGAATGCAGTGAATTACCCATTGCAGAGCATCCACAGTATTTATGTGGCTGGTCCAGTTAAGTTTTGCACAATGGTGACCCCATTGCCTAAATGTTGGCTCTTTGTGGATTACGGTCTTAGGCCAGAAAATTCAGCTCTGTAATGCTGGTGGCCAGGATGTTAATGATGAGAGACCCAACATTGAAAATGCTGCTAAAAGTCCAGGGCAGGTTGTTAGACTTACTCTTGTTGGAGATGATCATTGCTTGGCATGTAGGTGGTACAAATGTTACTTGCCACTTATCAGCACAAGACAGATACTTCTTTATCTGAAGAATTGTAAATTGTAAATGGAGCTAAATATTGTGCAAATGTCAACAAACATTCCCACTTCTGACCTCATGATGGAAGGAGGTTCACAGATGAAGAAGCTAAAGATGGTTAGGCTGAGGACACTGCCCTGTGGAATGACACATCAGGGAGAGGGAAAGCTACCTAGTCACTTTTGTTATAGACAGGGGAGAGAGGGTAGAATGGTTTCCCTTTTCCCTCCTCAGCTGACCAAAGACAGGTGCATTTTAAAAGAAAAGTGAATTTTAACTTTCTGAGTATTGTAACTATTAAGAACAGACAAATCTCGTATTATGAATTTTGATAAGAGGATAAATTTATCCACAAGGAATGGCAGAAAAGGAGGCAGTTGTGTTTAGAACAATGTCATGCATGCATATTAAAATGCTCTATCCTTGCTGGTCAAGACTCAGATTTTGGGCAGAAGTTTCCCTTTTTTGCACAGAGTCCTACTAGGTGACCCTGCTTGTATTACCGGAATCTGGCCTGGTGCCTTTAGCTAGGACATAGAACAGTACAGCACAGTAAAGGCCCTTCAGCCCTCGATGTTGTGCCAAGCTTTGTCCGAAACCAGGATCAAGCTATCCCACTCCCTATCATTCTGGTGTGCTCCATGTGCCTATCCAATAACCGCTTGAAAGTTCCTAAAGTGTCCAACTCCACTATCACAGCAGGCAGTCCATTCCACGCCCCAACCACTCTCTGAGTAAAGAACCTACCTTGGACATTCCTCTATCTCTCCCACCATGAACCTTACAGTTATGCCCCCTAGTAACAGCTACATCTACCTCAGGAAATAGTCTCTGAACATCCACACTATCCCCTCATCTCCTTAATCATCCTTAATGGCTGAAGCATTAATAAACTTACCTTATCTTACCTCAGAATGATTGCCAGAATAGAGATACTTGTGGATACTTTGGGGATACTTTTGCCTAAATATGACTCAGTAAATTAAGGTCTTAGGCCACAAAATTCAGTTCTGTAATGTTGGTACTTTCAATACTATGGGTACTGGCTTAGGTGAAAAATGGTGTTAGTACCATTCACATCCACATCCTATGTGTCCCACAGAAAATGCCATGTTGTTGAGGGCTTTAGCATGAGTGTTACATATTGCCAGAAGTGCGCAGGGTAGGCAAGATTATGGTGAAAACTTGCATTTAACTCTGTTTTCCTGCTTTTACTATTTTTGAATTGCATTTCCAGCTAAAGCCCTCCCTTAAATACACGCCAGAGTATGTGTTCAGCAGTACACCCCACCAATGCTATTTAAAGTCATTATTATCCAAATTGTGTGTTAAATGTTTTCTACTATTTGATCTTGCTGGACTAATAGAAATACTGGGTTTTTAGAAGGGTTCTGTAAAGTTGGTTAAGTATATGGAGAATGATGCTGAAAGCTGGGAAGTTATCATATGCTCCTGAGAACACCAGTTGGCCCCAATCATGAGGCTATAGTTTCAGTTCCCCTTGGGGGAACTATAGCATTTGAGAAAGATGCAGAGAAGACAATCAGTTCACAGGAAGGAGGCGGAGGGTTCTCAGCAGGAAGCTTTCTCTACCAAGGATTCCTAACTGCATCTAATCCAGGAGTATCATACCAGGCAGCTGTGCTTCACCAAGGATCTGATCACTAAACTTTGCTGTTTCATGTAACCAGCCAGCAGCCTCACAGCAGGATGAGGGTGACACTCCAAGTGGCTGTTAACATTACCATAGCTCCGAAATATTTGTCAGCGGATACTACTGGACAAAATGAGATGATGTAGCAAGCAAAATACAATTCACCATCTTTCCCTGTATCAGTTAAGTTACTGAGGCTATGGACTCCAAAAGATAAAGTTTTGTTGTCTTCTCTCTAAACAGAGAGAAGAGGAATAGAAAAATGTCTTTGTCTGGATATCAAGTTTCCCCATGGTGCGGGGACCTATTAACTGCTGAGACATGGTCTTACAGATGCCGTGTTCCAAGAATGAGAAAAGCATGCAGTTGTTGGGCGATCACATCCAGAACATCATGAAGATGAATGCTCACTGTCTCTGCTATGGCAGCAGCCATGATCTATCCTGCGCTATTCCAATCCAGCATTTTTCAGTCATCATGTTGAACCACTCAGTAGCTGCTGGGTGTCAAAGATTATCCTCCCTACATCTGACTGACGACTCCCTCTACAAACCACACACATAGCCAGCAATTATATAAAGAGAAACATGCTGCCAGCAGCAATATTAATGAGGTGACCATTGGGAATATGAAGCAACTCTTTTGTTGCCTGGTCCATGCAATGAGAGTCGTAGTGACTATCCTTTGCTGCAACCTCCATTACCTGGCCATCACAAGGTACAACCCTTGCCAACATGGATTTTGACTAATCCAGGAGTGGGGAGCAGGGAAGAAGAAGGTTGGAAGCATTCAGCATGTATTTCACAGTGCCTGTCCATGAGAGCACTGTCTGACTCCGGTTCCCTGAATGAAACTACAAGTCCCCATTGTTTAACAATTCCCCACCTTACCATCTCTCTGTTCTGGATTGTCACTGCATCACCTTCCTGAAATAAAAGACACCACAAAGCAATCATTCCATTCTACTGCAATCAAGACAGTACATTCAATACTCTACACAATACTCAACTAATGGCGTAGTGGTTAGCACTGCTGTCTCACAGTGCCAGGGATCTGGGTTCAATTCTAGCCTTGGATGACTATGTGGCGTTTGTAGGTTTTCCCAGTGTCTGTATGGATTTCCTGCAGTTTTCTCCCACAGTCCAAAAATGTGCAGATTAGATGAATTGGACATGAAAAATTGCCTGTTAGTATCAGGGAGATTAGTAGGGTAAATATGTGGGGTTATGGGGATAGGACCTTGATGGGATTGTTGTCGGTGCAAACTCAAAGGATTGAATGGCATTCTTCTGCATTGTAGGGATTCTATGGGGGTGATTCTCTCAAAAAAGTTCCAAGTGCTGAATTCAGGGGAAGATTGATGTAATTCACAATTGTTTCATTCAGTGAGAGTTGAGACTAGAATCTCCCACACTCTGTGCAGTGCATAGATCACAATTGTGAACATTATTAAAAGCTCAGGAAGCAGGGCCTATTAATGCGGGAGTCTGACAGTGGCCCCTGTCTGTCAGCCTGCACTTTGCTAGCCAGCTTGATTGCTGGCCAGTCCAGGACCCATGCAGTGCTGCCCCCAACACCCCCATGGCCCAATTGCATTCCCCACAACCAGCCCCAAGCCCCCCATCCTGGACCGCCCAAATCTCTAGCAACCCCCAGCAGTGATGATCCTCTCCTGGCAGAAGAATCCATCCCCCCACCTCCCCACACTCTCCCACCCCCACCCTGGGAGACAGACACCTCCTCTCCTCCCCGGCAGACATACTCCCACCATGACAGATTAATGCCCACAGGAGGCGGACTCTCCTAGCAGACCATCCCCTGGCCTGTCCTGATTGCTGGCCTCCCTCTAGCCCCAATCGATCCAAATGCTGAGCGGCAGCAGGAACCCCCACCCCCACCGATCGCCCCCAGTAGGCCCCACCCCGTAGGCTCCACCCCTTTGGCACTGCCCGATCCAGATGGGTAGTGCCAAGATACCCCCTGGGCATGGGCACTTTGCCCCTTGGACAGTGCTGGGGGCACAGGCTGGCATTGCCAGGGTGTCAATGCCAAGGGGGCACCACCCCCTCCACTGTCCAAACCCCTGGGGGGGTGGGAGTGGGGGGGTGGGGGGAGCGGCGATTGCCTTCCCCTTCATTCCAGTGAGATCAGGCCACCAGTTCCCGAAAGTGGGGTGTTAGCCTGTACTGGCAGAGTGGGAGATGCTAGTGGGCCTGGAGATTTCAGTCCTGGGCCCAATAATCATATTTAAGTAAGATTTAAAAATAGATTAAAATGACTTACCTGCTGTTCCTGCCGGCTTCCAGTATGGTCCCTACTGTGCCAGATATCCGGCGCAGGGAGGTGCACGCACATCGGGAACGCATGCGCGAATCCTGCGAATCAGCCAACATGTGTTTCTCCCAGGCCACCACACTAACAAAAAAGCGCAGCAAGATGGGAGAACAGCCCCCTTTGATTCTATGAATCCCAGTGTCAAACTTGTCAATTAACCTAACCTCAGCAGTACTTTGGAACAGAATTCTGATTTTTTTTACTTCTGTTTGCAGAGGAAATGCTTCTCCTGAATGGCCTAGATCTAATGTGAAGGACATAGTCCCTTGTTCTGAGCTGTCCTACTGAAAAACATAATTTATCTCTATCTATCCACCCTATTAAATATCTCCCTCACAGTATAAATCTTGTCTGTTTTTTTTGCTCTCAGCTCTGACGAAGGGTCATCCAGATTTGAAACATTGGCTCTATTTCTTTCTACAGATGCTGTCAGGCCTGCTGAGATTTTCCAGCATTTTCTGTTTTTGTTTCAGATTCCAGCATCCGTATATTTTGCTTTTATCTATTAAGTACTTTAATAGTCTCAATTTGATCTCTCCTTAAATTTTCAGTATTTAAGGCAATACGAACCCAGTCTACTAAACCTATCCTCATAAATTAACCCTGATTTGATTTGATTTATTATTGTCACATGTATTAGTACACAGTGAAAAGTGTTGTTTCTTGCGTGCTGTGTCGACAAAGCATACTGTACATAAGGAAGGAAAGGAGAAGGTGCAGGATGCAATGTTACAGTCATAGAGAGAATATATATAGAGAAAGATCAACTTAATATGAGGTAGGTTCATTCAAAAGTCTGATAGCAGCAGGTAAGAAGCTGTTCTTGAATTGGTTGGTATGTGACCTTGGACTTTTGTAACTTTCTTCCGATGGAAGAAGGTGGAAGAGATTATGTCCGGGATGCAAGGGGTTCTTAACTATGCTGACTGCTTTTCCAAGGCAACGGTAAGTGTAGACAGAGTCAGTGGATGGGAGGCTGGATTGCATGCTGGGCTTCATTCACAAACCTTTGTAGTTTCTTGTAGTCTTGGGCAGGGCAGTAGCCATACCAAGCTATGTTACAACCAAAAATAATGTTTTCCGTGGTGCATCTGTAAATGTTGATGAAAGTCATAGTGAACCTATCAAATTTCCTTAGCCTCCTGAGAAAGTAGAGGCTTTCTTAACTACAGCTTCAGCATGGAGGGACCAGGACAGGTTGTTGTAACCCTTTAGCTCCTCTTAACAGATCCTGATAAACATGCTCCATCCAAAGCCAAAATATACTCTCTCAAGTACAATACCTAGAATTGAATGTCATACACAATTGGGGACTAACCAGAATTTTGTATAAGATAACTTCCATCATTTATAATCTAGCACTCTTGAAATAAAGGTCAACATTCGATTAACCTTTTTAATTATTTTTGAGATTCTCCATCCCTTGATACCCTTACTTAATAAACTCTTTCTTTCACCAGAAGAAGAAATCTGGGCTGTGGGTTATAGAATATGCCAAACTTCTGATGAAAGGTCATTGGGGTGGCACAGTAGTACAGTGTTTAATACTGCTGCCTCACAGTGCCAAGAACCGGCGTTTGTTTCCTGGCCTGGGTCACTGTCTGTGTGGGGTTTGCACGTTCTCCCCACGTCTGTGTGGGTTTCCCCGGGTGCTCCAGTTTCTTCCCACATTCTGAAAGTCGTGCTGGTTAGGTGCATTGACCCTGAACAATCGCCGAGGACTGTGGCAACTAAGGGAATTTCATGGTAACATCATTGCAGTGTTAATGTAAGCCCTATTTGTGACAAATAAATACACTTTACTTGATCTAAAATGTTTACTCCATTTCTCTCTCTCTACCATTTTTGCCAGACCTTCTAAGCATTTCCAGCAAGGCATGGACATCCATGTAAAAAGGGGAGATTATGGAAGGCACAGGTTGGAGGCCAGAGGTCATGACTTTGTTTGTTGGTGCAGAGCATATAGAAGAGGTGCCCATTGCAAATGTTTGCCTCATTCCTCCCAGTGAAGTTATTGATTTTGCTTTCCGCAGCAAAAGGTCCTCTGGGCACTGCTTGTGGTACTTATTCTGTTGGTCACCTGCTGCCATTCCTTCAACACCATAACCTCAGGCAACTTCCAATTACAGCAGAGAAATAAGTTATTTCTTCTCTTCTCAACTTTCTGCAGGATCATTATCTTGATCTCTCCGTTAGAACAGGTATGCTTCTTCATCTTGTGGTTGTATCAGACATAATTGGTTTTTTTCCCAATAAAGTAGTCACCAATTCAAACCGATAAGCCAGTTTCAAGCCAATCCAAATGAAACCAGAATCCCAAACAATTTTTTTAAACAGCAAGACAGAACTATGCCTGGAGCAAAAGGAAAGCAGACAGCCAGGAAGCCACTGTTCTTTTAAGCTGCTTCAGGCCTTTCGATTCTTAACTCCCTGGCTGTTGTAGGATACGAATTGCAGATTGGGAAGTCTAAAGAAGTCTTCTTAGGCACATGTAGATTAACAGTAAGTCTTTACTGTTTCTTACAACTACTTACAAACAGTGTCAGAGCAGCCTTCTCAAAAGTTAGTCCACAGAAAGTGACTGGCCCAAATAGAAGGATACCTATTCTAACGGAGAGATCAAGCACTCAAGTCCTGCGTGTACTAGCTGGTGGGGGTATTTGCAGACATCTTCAAGCTATCTCCATGGTTGCTGGTAAACACCTTTGTTCAACACTAGACTGGCCAGGGTGCAGATTAGGTGCTTTCTTATATCACTGTGTGGGTGGTACACATTCCCGCTTTAATCCTGTATGTGCCAGACGCTTCGACTATACTGCCCATTGTGGAGAAGGATCCATTGCAGGAGATGATGGCCTCGCGGTATTATTGCTAGACAAGTAATCCAGAAACTTAACTAATGTTCTGGAAACCAGGTTCGAATCCCACCACGACAGATGGTGGAATTTGAATTCAATAAAAGATATCTGGAATTAAGAATCTACTGATGACCATGAAACCATTGTCGATTGTTGGAAAAACTCACCTGGCTCAACTAATGTCCTTTAAGGAAGGAAATCTGTTCTGGCATATATGTGACTCTAAGGTTACAGCAATGTAGTTGATTCTCAGTTGCCTCAAGGGCAAATAGGAATGGGCAAGAAATGCTGGCCAGCCAGCAATGCCTAATTCCCATAAATGAATAATAAAAAGATGCCACATGTTCCTGATACACACACCCTCATGTACATTAAACAAAAGTGGAAATATGACTACATTAGGAAAAAGCTGGATGTAGTTCTGAGTGCAGGTCCCAGATGAAAATCCATCCCAGGAATATGGCATGAACATTTAAGCATTTCTTTCCTCTTTGATTAAAATTATTGTAATTTGTGATCAAAAATATGCAAACATTCTAAATAGTGGCAGATGGAAGACAGAGAGAGACACAGAGAGATAGCAAAGCATGCATAGACTTCACACTGAAGAAATTATGCAGGAACCAGTCAGAAAATCATAAATTCTGCTTTCACAGTCTCCTTCAAGAAATGTACAAACCAGTGACGCCAGACCTGGGACCCCACCCCATAACACCACAATACTCCTAGGCTTGTGTCCCTGCATCCCTATAAATCCCGGCAGTAAACAGGAATTCATCAGAGAGTTAAACCTCACATTCTCTCTCCAATTCTGCCAAGCTCCTGATTGCTTAATCACGCCAAGTTCAAAAGTGTTCTACCAAGATACCAGTAACACATCTCCTGTTCTACCACAGGTCCAAACACCCTACACCATTACTACACAGATATCAGGCATGCCTACCGCTCTATCGCCCACTCACACTTCAGTAAATCAGACCACAAGGATGTGCTCCTGCTCCCGGCTTACAAGCAGAAACTGAAATGGGAGAATCCATTGAAGAGAGTCATGCAATGTTGGTCTGAGGAATGGAATGATTTCCTAGAGGACTGCTTTGAGTCAGTGGACTGGTCAGTATTTAGACACTCTGCAACCAGCCTGAATGAGTATGCCACTATAGTAACTGACTTCATTAGTAAGTATGTAGAAGACTGTGTGCCAAAGAAGCAAATCTGCTTGTTTCCCAATGGATACCATGGATGAACAGGGATATCCACTGCCTGCTAAAGTCCAAGTCTGAGGCTTTCAAGTCAGGTGACCCTCACCTATACAAGAAAGCCAGATATGATCTACAGAGATCCATCAAAGATACCAAAAGACAGTACCATTCCAAGCTAGAGTCCCAGGATAGCCACATGATTTCCGTAGATTATGGCAAGGTCTGCAAAACATAACAGCTACAAAAGCATATGAAATTGCCTGCACCAATGCACTCCTCCCTGATGAGCTCAACACATTCTATGCCTGTTTTGAGCAAGAGATCAGCTATCCTAGAAGCCTCGGATGAACCATTGCCAACGCCAGAGCAGTCTTCTCAAAAGTCATCCCACGGAAAGCAACTGGCCTGGATAGGGTACCTGGACGAGCACTTATGTCCTGCATGGACCAGCTGGCAGGGTATTTGCAGACATCTTTAAGCTCTCTTTACAATAACCTGAGGCCTTACCTGCTTCAAGAAGACAACCACCATGCTGGTACCAAAGAAAAGCCAAGCAGCATGCCTTAATGACTATCAGCTGGTGGTTCTGACATCCAGCATTATGAAGTGCTTTGAAAGGTTAGTCATAGAACCATAAAACACTGCAGCTCAGAAACAGGCCCTTGGCCCTTCTTGGCTGTGCCGAACCATTTTTCTGCCTCTTCCCACTGACCTGCACCTGGACCATATCTCTGCATAGCCCTCTCATCCATGTACCTGTCCAAGTTTTTCTTAAATGTTAAAAGTGAGCCCGCATTCACCACTTCATCTGGCAGCTCATTCCACACTCCCACCACTCTGTGTGTGAAAAAGCACCCCCCCCCCCCAATATTCCCTTTAAACTTTTCCCCCTTCACCCTTAGCCCACGTCCTCTAGTGTTTTTTCTCCCCTAGCCTCAGTGGAGATGGCACAAATCAATTTCTGCCTCTCAGACTACCTGCATCCATTACGGTTTGCCTGTCACTGCAATACGTCCACAGCAGATGCCATCTCCCTGGTTCTACACTCAACTCTGGAACACCTAGACAACAAAGACACCTATGTCAGACTCCTATTCATAGACTACAGCTCAGCCTTTAACACCATTATTCCTACAAGACTCATCTCCAAACTTCATGTCCTGGGGCTCAACTCCTCCCTCTGTGACTGGATCCTGAACTTCCTAACCCACAGACTGCAATCAGTAAGGATAGGCAACAACATCTCCTCCACGATCATCCTCAACCCCAGTGCTCTGCATGGCTGTGTTCTCAGCTCCCTACTATACTCCTTATACACATGACTGTGCAGCCAAATTCCCCTCCAACTCAATTTTTAAGTTTGCTGATGACACTACAGTGGTGGGTTGGATCTCAAACAATGACGGGGTACAGTACAGGAAAGAGAGAATCTGGTGAACTGGTGTGACGACAATAATCTTTCCCTCGATGTCAACAAAATGAAGAAGGGAGTCATCGACCTCAGGAAGCATAGTGGAGAACATGCCCCTGTCTACATCAATGAGGATGAAATCAAAATGGTCGAGAGCTTCAACTTTTTAGGTGTGCAGATCACCAGCAACCTGTCCTGGTCCCTCCATACTGAAGCTATAGTTAAGAAACTCCATTAAATCCTCACGTTTCTCAGGAGACTAAGGAAAATTTTCCATGTCTGCTACAACTCTCACCAACTTCTACGGATGCACTATAGAAAACATTCTTTCCAGTTTTATCCATAGCTAAGTATGATTCTTGCTCTGCCCAAGAATGCAAGAAACTACAAAGGGTTGTGAATGAAGCCCAGTCCATCACTCAAACCAGTCTCCCATCTATTAACACTGTTAATACTTATCAACTCTTGGAAAAGCAGCCAGCATAATCAAGGACCCTACCCATCCCATACATAATCTCTTCAACCTTCTACCATCAGGAAAAAGATACAAAAGTCTGAGATCACGTACCAACTGACATAAAACAGCTTCTTCCCTGATGCTATCAGACTTATGAATGGACCTACCTCACACTCAGTTGATCTTTCTCTACACCTTAGTTATGACTGTAACACTACATTCTCCACTCTCCTTCCCTTCTCTATGTACAGTTTGTTTTGTCTGTTTAATGCACAAGAAACAATACTTTTCACTGCATACTAATACATGTGACAATAATAAATCAAATCAAATCAAAGCCTCAGGTACCCTACTGCAGTTTTATCAAATGCTGCATTTCCTTTCCAAATTGATGACAGAGATCAAAGAGCCCACCAGATTCTGTAAACCCTCATCGTAGCACAAATGAACATTCTTCAGCAAGAAGAATAGAAAATCAAATACCATTTAAATGGAGAGAGATTGCAGAACTTGGTGGTGGACAGGGATATAGGTGTCCTGATGTATGAATCACCTAAAATTTCTATGCAGATACAGCAAGTGATTCAGAAGGCAAATAGAAATTTCATGTTTATTGCAATGGGAATGGGACGTAAAAATAGAAAAGCTTTAGTGGAGCTGTACAGGTTATTGGTGAGACCATATCAGGAATATATGCGGTTTTGATGTCCTTACTTAAAAATATATAATTGCTTTTGAAGTATTTCAGAGAAGGTTCACTGGACTCATTCCTGGATGAAAGAGGGAATATTATGAAGAAACTTTAGATAGGTTATCCATTGGCATTTAGAAGAACAAGACATGATCCTAATGAAACAACAAATTTTTGAGGGGACAGGATAGGGTGGATGCCAGAAGGATGTTTCCTCTTCTGGGGAAGACTAGAACTAGGGACATGGTTTAAAAATAAGAGGTCTGTCTCCCTTTAAATACAGGAATAAGTAGAAACCCATTGTCCCAAAGGGTTGCTGGTGTGTGGAATTCTCTTCCCCAGAAAGTGGTGGATGCTTTGTCTTTGAATTTAATCCAGGTGGAGTTGGCACTTACCTAGTGAAGGAGCAGCACTCCAAAAGCTTGTGTTACCAAATAAACCTGTTGGACTTTAACCTGGCGTTGTGAGACTACCACTGTGCCTACCCCAGTCCAATGCTGGCAACTTTACATCAAGATGGAGTTAGGCAGTCTTTGAGGAAGTCAAGGGGCAGCAAAAGCCCAGGTGGAAAAAAGAGAGCCACATTTACATCTTGGGCATCATGCTTGGACAAAAGCATAAATCATTACAGGAGATATGCTGGTTTAGTTGGGAGATTCTATCTGATAACATTGTGTTGAAGGTAAATAACAATTACATCAATATGAAGTGAAGAGCAGTTTCATATATAATTATTTTAATACCTATTCCATAATAATTTCACTACAGACTATGAAAGCAACAATAAGGTCAAATATCAACTAAACAAAGAGTAAACAACCTAGTGTCATTGAGTCGCACAGCACAGAAAGAGGTTCTTTGGCCCGTCATGTCTGCGCTGGCCATCAAGCATCTATCTATTCTTATCCAATTTTCCAACACTTGGTCCAGAGCTTGTACACTATGGCATTTCAGGTGTTCATCTAAAACCTTCTTCAATGAGGCCTCTACAATCCTTTCAAACAGTGAGTTCCAAATTCTCATCACCCTCTGGTGAAAACATTTTTCCTCAAATCCCCTTTCAAACTGCCCATTGGTCCAGATCTTCTGGCCTCTGGGTTGTCAAAGGCTAGATGCATGACATAAGGTGCATGTCAGAACACTGACTCCCCCAACTATCTCCTCGACTAATGGTCAATTCCCACCTTTCAACCGCACCCCCCCCCCAACTTGACCTGATAACACTCACCACCCAACTATACCATGGCCTAATATGACTAACCCCTTACCTAACAACCCTCGCCAACCTAACTTGACTCCCCAACCCATCTCACCACTCACCATCTTACCTATCTCACCCACCTGCCTGTCAACCTAGCTACCATTCACCTACCTATCACCCTACCCACCTACCACTCACCAACCTATGCCCTTCTCAGCTACTATGTTTACCCATCTGCTATCCTACTATCCCAACCACCTGCCAACGTATCCACCTGCCACCCACCCTAACACCCTCCATACTGATCACCTCAACTACTCGCCACCCTACCTGATTACCTTATCCATCCAACCCATTCACTCATTCATCCACTCACTCAATCATTGATATTTATCCATCAGCCCTTCACTAACATTCACACTACACAGTTAAACTTACCTTATGGCTACTTGTGTCAGGAAAGTGGACACGTCTTCTGAGCTGATTCTTCTTTTGAATCGTGGACCGGAAGTTTGGCTTTTTTTAAATGTATCCAGGTAAGTGTGTAGTTTTCAGTCTGATCATGATCGGATACAATGTTTTCAACCATGCTTGGGAGACTCTTACGAATGATCAAAGTTGCCCCATGTATCATTATCACAAAGTATGACAAAATAGAATGGTGAAAATGATTATGAATTCCAAACACAAATAGTTTTTTTCTAAAAAGAACCAGAAACAGCTGAAAATTCATAAGAAGTACTTGATAGCTATAAGTAAGCAACCACTATGCAGTTCAATTTATACTGAAACTGAGGTGTCTGAGAAAAAGAGAAAAAAAACAGTATCAAGATCCATGACAGAGTTTTAGAGGTTAACTATATTAACTGACTCCAAGATTGAACCTAATAATATAAATTGGCACTCTAGTATGTGCTACAAAGTGCTGAATTGTTAGTGAGGCAATCTTTAGCTGAAATATTAAGCTTTGATCTTGTCAGCCTATTCAGATTGATTTAACAGTCCATGGTGCTGTAAAAAAAAGAGAAAAAAGTCCTCTTTAGTTATTCTCCCTCAACCAATATCACTGAAAACCAAAAAATTGCTTATTCATTTCATGCTGTTAGTGGGATCTTGTTGAGTTCAGTAGTCACAATAGTCACTATGCTTCAAAGTCATTCAGTGCATGTTACACACTTTGATATGTATATCAGAGATTTACATAAATGCTTAGATTACTTTTTTCTTCATGACTTTCCAGTGTTGAAAACCAAATACCAACATAAAAAAGACAGTATTTTGATTTGGCCATCAGTGATCCAATCTCTTTATTATTTTGTCATGGGTACAGCTTACATTTATTGCAAAACATTTACAGCAATGTGCTTTGTTAAAGCTCTCCGGGCCACTTAGGGAACTTTCTATTTTCTGTAAAAAAGATATCTGGATCAATTCTGTTGCACAAAAATGTGACAAATGAGAATTCTCGTTATGCTATATTTTTATTCTTTTCTACTCTTATTGTGGATTAATTGGTTGCGTTATTTTCTTTTCCTGAGTACACAGAGTTCCATTTTTTCAAATTAAAGCACTGGGCCACGCTATTCCTTCTCCCCCACTCCCCCCCACCCCTCCCACTCCTCAAACTCCTGAATTCACTTCTGGATGAAGCAAAAAGAACATTATTAACATAGACAAGAAATTTACAAAGAACATCATGAATCCTCAAGAAAATTCATGATAAGTTAAGTTGGTCTGGGGACTTCTTGAGCCTGGTAGAATGTTTCCATTCTGTGTTATGCTGTTCTGGAATTGAGAAGTCTAGTCGGATGGTTGTGAAAGGTGAACTCACCTATCCAGGATCGAGAGCATACTCTGTCACTGCTGTCTCTTCAGTTACAGAAACTGCTGGTTGCTCTGGTTCCACGTTCGTAATCTGGATCCTTATATACAACCCTGGTGAACCCCAATCTACTGCAGACGTTACTGTTGAGCTCTTGTATTAGGCCCTGCTCTCCTCCTCAGGTGGCCTACACTTTTACATAAGAACATAAGAACATAAGAAATAGGAGCAGGAGTAGGCCATCTGGCCCTTCGAGCCTGCCCCGCCATTCAATAAGATCATGGCTGATCTGTCGCTGCTCAGTTCCATTTTCCCGCCCTCTCCCCATAACCCTTAATCCCCTCTCTTATCAAAAACCCATCAACCCGCGTCTTAAAAATATTTAGCGAGGCAGCCTCCACCACTTCAACGGGCAGAGAATTCCAGAGATTCACCACCCTTTGAGTGAAGAAGTTCCTCCTCAACTCAGTTCTAAACCGCCCCCCTTTTATCTTGAGGCTGTGCCCCCTAGTCCTACTGTCTTTTTTGAGCAGGAAGAGTCTCTCCACCTCTATCCTATCCATCCCATTCATTATCTTATACGTCTCAATGAGATCTCCCCTCATTCTTCTAAACTCTAACGAGTACAAGCCCAGTTTATTCAGCCTCTCCTCATAGCTCAACCCCCTCAACTCCGGTATCAGCCTAGTAAACCTCCTCTGCACTCCCTCCAAGGCCAAAATATCTTTGCGCAGGTGCGGCGCCCAAAACTGCACACAGTACTCCAGCTGCGGCCTCACCAATGCCCTATACAGCCGCAACAAGACCTCCCTACTTTTATATTCAATCCCCCTCGCTGTGAAGGCCAGCATCCCATTCGCCTTCCTGACCACCTGCTGCACCTGCAAGCTGGGTTTTTGCGACTCATGCACAAGGACCCCGAGGTCCCTCTGCACCGTCGCCTGCTGCAGTTTTTCGCCCCGTAAGTAATAGTCCTTCCTACCATTCTTCCTACCAAAGTGGACCACCTCACACTTGCCAACATTAAATTCCATTTGCCATTTCCTGGCCCATTCGCCCAGCCTATCTAGATCCTTCTGCAGACTCTCCACACCCTCTGCACAATTTGCCGTTCCCCCAATCTTGGTGTCATCAGCAAATTTCGACACCCTACACTCGGTTCCCTCCTCCAGATCATCTATATAAATGGTAAAAAGCTGAGGCCCCAGCACCGACCCCTGGGGCACTCCACTAGTCACCATCCGCCAATCTGAATAGCACGCATTAACCCCCACTCTCTGTCTCCTATTTGACAACCAATCCTCTATCCACGCTAACACCGTACCCCCAACTCCATGTCCCTCGACCTTCTGCAATAACCTCTTGTGAGGTACTTTGTCAAACGCCTTCTGAAAATCTAGAAAGACCACATCCACCGGCTCTCCTCTATCCACCGCCCTAGACACATTCTCATAGAACTCCGGTAAATTTGTCAGACACGACTTCCCTTTAATGAAACCGTGCTGCGTCTGCTCTATCAAGCAGACACGATTTTTCTTTTCTTGACACGACAACCTTGTATCACTACAACATAGGAGACCGGTCATGTTTTTCCCAAAAATCTTTCCAGCTTACCATGTCAGTCCTGCTGCAAAATTTCTGACCAAGACTTATGCATCAACTTGGAAAACTCTGGCCAGAATTTTACTGTCCTGCTTGCCACAGGAATCAGAACAGGAAAGGGGTGGACCATGGAAAAACAGTTGACCTTGAGCAGGATTTTATGGTTTCAGAGTGAGCGAGGCTGTAAAATCCCACCTCCTGTTTTTTTCCCTTGAGTCATTGTTTTCTTTCTGGGAAACTTTCCTGCTTCCACCGTCCCTGTTAAATCTGGGAATATACCTGGGAATATCCAAAATTGTGCCCACAAATGGTGTCCTAATAGTAGCTCCCCATGCTCACACTAGGTATGGTATTGTATGACAACAAGAAACTGGCTATACGTAGAGTAGAGGCCTGTTAACTTGTTTTCTTCATCAAAGGTTTGAATGTTTATACAGCGTGTTCTACTGACCGACTGAAGGCTGGTTGCTAAGGTGTATACTGTTTGGTTTGACAAATTTTTAAAACTCTGCTGTAAGTGATGTGCCATTGTCTGACACTGAGACTTCTGGGATGCCATGAAGGCCATTGTGGACTTCAACAGGAAATATCCAGCATTTAGAATGTGCATGTACTAATACAAGAAACGTTGAGCAACCCTGCATAGTAGATATGTATCCTTGCCTATGGCCTAACTGGCCACTCCCAAGGATGCATATGTGCCGTTGATGGCAATGCTTGTTGGGCTTCAACAACTGCGGCTTTGGTTGATTATTCCTTAAATTTCTTTATCAATGCCCAGCCACCAAATATAACTTCAGATGAGTGTTTTCAGCCTGCTTTGTCCCAGATGCGAGTCATGCAATTCCTGTAATAAAAATTGTCGCCCTTGGGATAAGACTATAGCACAAACGCCTACAACACATCATTCCCACATGTTATCTCTGTTCTTCTTTGTTGGTAGGGATTAAGCAGCTCTGACTGTTGAAATGTACTATATGAAATTTTCTGATTGCCTAAATGACTGCCAAGCTGTTTTATCTATCTGGGAATAATTTTTTTCTACATCTAATGTTTTAAATGCAAAGGCAATTAGCCTTTCAACTGCACCAAAACTGCTCCCCCTCCGTGTGATGATACATCACAGGTGGTTTGATCGAATCCGAATGCACCAACAATGCTGATGATTGCAAAGCTTGCTTTACACTTTGGTAAATGCTTCTCTTTGTTCCTCCCCCCATCTCTAAACCTAAAGTTTCTTTTACAACTGGTGAAGTGGGTCTAAAGTGGTAGACACATTTTGTAAAAGTCTACCATAATAATTCACCATTCCAAGGAATTACTTTAACTCTGAAACGTTTATTGACTGTGGAACCTCCCTAACGGCTTTAACTTTATCTTCCAAAGGATGCAAACCAACCCTTTGTACTACCCTAAAACACAAATATATAACTTCATTTGCCTGGAAAGTGAATTTTTCCCATCTCAACCTGACACCCATCTTTCATAAATCTTCTCAAAATCACCTCCAAGTTTGATCTGTGCTCCTCAGGTGAGGTTCCTGTAACTAGAATGTCATCAAGTTAAACCACAACATTAGGGATGCCTTGTAATAAGCTTTCCATCATGCACTTTGCAGGCTGATGAGTCTGAAAAGATAAACATGTATACTGGTATAAATCCTTGGGGGTGTTGATTGTAATCTTCATCTGGTTTCCTCCCACAGTCCAAAGATGTGTAGATTAAGTGCATTGGCCATGTTAAAAATTCTCCCCAGTGTATCCAAACAGGCAGTGGAGTGTGGCGACTAGGAGATTTTCACAGTAACTTCATCAGTGTGAATGTAAGCCTAATTGTGATTAATAAATACATTTTCACTCCAGCTGCTGGTAGATGTGACTGATGTTTAACTTGGTGTATTTTAAACTGCTATGTGGTTTGGCACTAAAATCTTTAATTTTATTGTGGTATCTGTCTATGTGAGCTCTCTGAATGACTGTTACTTTATAATCCCTACAAATTCTTACAGTAGGATGCAGTTTGAGGATTGGGACAATAGGTGTAACCCATTTAGAGACTGTACAGATTTTGTAATACCCAAATCTTCCAGTCTCCTGAGCTCGATTTCAACCTTATTATTGAGCGCGGGCCTGAAATAATTTATGGGCTGTATTTGCATAATGAAGCAGGCTGGCCTTGGAAAGTCCTATCTCAAGCCCAAGATTTCAGTGCATGACCGGAGTGTGTTAGCAGTGGATAGGTTCATTTATCTCCGCAGCACATTCTCTCCAGCTGTCTATATTGACGAGAGAATTTGTGCAAGAATTGCCAAAACAAGATTTGGCAGATTTCAAACATCAGTCTAGGAATGAAGAGCAGCAATCTGCTTACCAGACTGAAAATCAATAGAGTAATTGTTCTACTCACTCTGCTCTATGCATGTGAGATTTGAACAATTTATCAGTGATATGCCAAGAAATGTAACTATTTTCACTTGAACTGGGCCAGGTAGGGTCAGTGGTTGAGTGGAGTGTCGGGTAGAGTGACGCATGATGCGGCAAAGCGATTAAGTAGTCTGGAGCCATACAACACCCTAGCTGAACTGTCCAGGTAAGTAAGTTTTTCCAAATTTTACTGAACTAAAATTGATTCATGGAATATTATGAAATTGCTTAGTTTTCACACAGCTCTGGTTTTTGGACAGTCAGATTTGAGTCATGTCCCTGTACGTACATACAGTGGATGGGAGTTGTGCCAAATAGTGCATCATTCAGAATCCTGCCTTCTGTCACTCATTTTTTTCCCCGCTGGTGTAATGTTTTATTCCAAAAACAATTTCATGTTACAAAACACTCTTAATATTTTGTGAATAATTTAGATCAGAAATTCACCATCTATAAATCCTCCTCAGGCTTCAGTTTATCTAATCGATTTTATGTTCCTGCTACTGTTATGATTCCCCTGGCCCCATAATTCCAGCTCTGTTGCTGCTGCTGAGCTGACAGCTGGGAGTTCAGTTGTTATATGAATCCTGAGCCTCCATTAATTTATAATTTTTGTTTTGCACCTACCAGTTCACAAACCCATCATTCTAATGTGAGTGAAGATCTCCTCACTATAACTGACAATAATATAGATCCAGCTCCACTTTGAAGCAAGCCATGTCTAAGGTCCCTTTAGTTTATTTCCATCATGTTGATTAGTCATTGCAAAACCAAGGCTTCTACTTTTCTTCTGGTTCAGCTCTTGAAAGTATAGCCTTAGGCCCAGCAATCTTGATGTCGTTAAAAGGGATAATTTTATGTTCAGAATATAGCAATTTTAAAATCCATAAAACCAAACTAACATCATAAAATAAATAGGTAAGAGTACTTGATCAAAAATTCCTAATTTATTTCCCAGGAAAGGAACATTAAATTGAGCTACCACCCCATTGGTGTAACATTTGTTCCATCGCAAGATTACTAGGGCCTGAATTTTGCACCTGCTGGGCACACATACTCGGCAGGCATCCAGCGGGAATTGTGCACTGGGAAAGAAAGAAGCTGCTGTGGAGGGGGAAAGAGGGTGGGCACTCAGAAAGAGGAGGGTGGGCTGTGACTTCTAATGGACTCACTCAAGGCAGACAGCTGCTGCAGAGTTATCTAGGGGAGCTGTAATCTCCTGCATATTAAATCTCTGAAAAAAGCCTCAGCAAACTGTGTTGAGGCAGCACATCTAAAGGCAATCCTTACTCCTCAGACAACTTTTCAAATTTTATTTCAGCCCTGACATTTCAAGCCACCCTGGATCGAGGTTGTCGCTAAAGCGTAAAGGCCACCTGGCCAATCGGCCTACCTATCAACCATAAAAGTAGACAGGGCAAAAAAAATTACTTTCAATTGGCTCCTTAGTAGGCATAATTGCCTTCTCAATTGTTAGCACGTGTGCTTCTGACTCTAGCGTGCGCTGTCTGGAACATCACGTGCTGGCAACGGGACATGCGCCTGCTTTCTCGTGCAATTTCACATATTCTGGGTCCACCATGTGCACCCCCCACCCACCAAACAACATAAAATTCTGGCCTAGATTACACACTGTCTGAAACATTGGCACACATTCAATGAATATGATCTAATCGCAGTGGAAATCCTTAAATAAGAAATACTAATGTGCCTGTTTCTTTCTCTGATTAATGGCTTGGTAAGAAAATTATGCAAAACTCAGAGAGTGAAGTTGACCTTCAGAAGAAATGTGAAACTGATAATGGTAATTTGGCAGCTTTGGTTCTCAGCTTTTATTTCTCCTGTTATTTTCAAATCAGTGGCAATTAGCCTGGAACGTTTAGCAGCTGGGTGAGGCCAGTCTAGTTCCTAAGTGGGGAGAAGTATTAGATAATAATTCCTGTTCTAGATTTTAAAGGGGCAGGGACATGGAGAGCTAGCTGATCTGACCAATAAGACAACCAACACAACCAGTAGCAGAAGAAGAAACCGAACAGGAGACAAGAGGGTTACCTACATAACCAACCACTCAGGAGATGATAACACATAAGTGTAAGTGTAGATTATTCTTTCCATTGAGCCTGCTTCACCATTTAATGAGATCATGGCTGATCTGATTGTGGCCTTAACTCCACTTTTCTGCCTTTTCCCCACTCCCTTATTAAATCTTTCTAAATCAACCTTGAATACATATAAGCCTCCACTGCTCTCGAAGGATAAACCAAAGTCTAAGGATCCTCTGAGAGAAGAAATTCTTCCTTGCCTCTGCCTTAAATGTGAGATCCTTTATATTTCAACTGCGACTCCTAGTTCTAGGTTCTCCTATGAGAGGAAACTCTCAGCAGCTACCTGGCCAAACCCCTTCAGAATCTTCTGTTTCAATAAAGTCACTGCACATTTATCTAACCTCCAACAACTATAGGCCAAACCTGTTCAGTGTTTCTTCATTGGAATTCAATTTTCATTCCAGGAATAAGCCAAAGGAAAGCTTTTGTCTACTTCTTCTAACAGAATTATACCTTTTGTTCAAATAAGGCAGGCAAAATTCAATGCCGTATTCCAGGTGTGGTCTCATCAATCCTCTGTACAGCTGCAGTAAAGCTACTCTGCTTATTTAGTCCATTCCCCTTGCAATAAATGTCAATTTTTATCCATCTTGTTATGAATGTTGTGTATAAGGACGCTTTAGTTGTCTTTTTATCATGTTTCCCTTTCCTGGCCTTATTTGCTCATGCACTTTAATGTTTGCACATTCTGTTCCATTCTTACATACTCCGGTTATCATTACCTGCCCAGAATGGGCTGGAATCTGACAAATCTGAAAACCTCTTCATATATGTTAAATTAGCAGGCTGGAAGCCTGATTCAATGCCCTCTTGCAATGTAACCATACCCTCCCAGTGGAAAGTCTACCAGTTGGGGTTTGGTGCAGGTCCTGACAAACCTCGATCTGGTGCCTTCTATTCCAAGGGGAGAGGGAGCAAGGTATTAAGTACTGTGTCCAAGTGCTCCTCTGTCACTGCTAGGCTGCAGAGTGAGGGTCACCCAAGGGACCTGGGGCTTGAGTGTGCTTGGGCTGTGGGGAAGCGTTTGATCCTGGAACTCTTCTCTGGGATAGAGGTTTAATGGTTGCACTTGTCCTTGTCAACCTGGGAAGAGTGTTGTTCACTTTCAAGATAGTGAATTCAGACATCATTCTGGGATAAGATATTCATTATTGCCTCTGTCACCAAAAAACTTTTAAGTGCCCTGGTCAGTTTTAGACAAACAAGGCTCTTTGCTAGTGGGTAAGTAATTCATATCTGTCAATAAACTGTTTCGAAGGATGCAGAAACCAGATGCTAACCTTCCAGTGTTAAAAGGCTGCTCCCCAGTGAAACTCACCATCAAAGCATTTCAAAGAGGTTTCACAGCAGGTGAAACCCAACCCCACCAGGTTCCATGGGCACCCTCACTCTGCAGTGTCAGAGAAACAGATGGACACCACGTTTAACACCTTGCCCACTCCTCCCTTGGAGTACAAAGCACCCTTAGACATTTAGAAGCCTTCAGAATCACTGCAGCACTCATTCCACAATAGGGATTAGCTCAGTTGTTAAAAGACCTCTTCAAAGTGCTCTATAGAAATGACCTATTAGGATTTCCTGGGTGATCCCCTTGCTTTCTCTCATAACCCACAGCTTCTGTGAACCCCCTTTGAAATGCTTGGACAATCAGTTTCACTGGAGAATAGCCTTGTAGTATTGGAAGGTTAGCATTGGTGTCTGCATCCATTGTAGTAGTTTGATTGACAGATATGAATTACTAGCAAAAAGCCTTGTTTTTTTTTTCTTCCCCTTCATGGTTGAATGCATCTCAAATGCTTAGTAAATATTGCAGTTAGGGCAGATATTTTACAAGTTGCATCTTCAAGGTCATCCCCACACCCCCACTTCTTGCCTTCAAACAACGACACAACCTCAAACAGACCATTGTTCGCAGCAAACCACCCAGCCTTCAGGAGAACAGTGACCACAACACCACACAACCCTGCCACAGCAACTTCTGCAAGACATGCCAGATCATCAACATGGAGGCCATCACTTCACGTGAGAACACCGTCCACCAGGTATACGGTACATACGCTTGCAACTCGGCCAACATTGTCTACTTGATACGCTGCAGGAAAGGATGTCCCGTGGCACGGTACATTGGGGAGACTATGCAGATGCTATGACAATGGATGAATGAACACCACCCAACAATCACCAGGCAAGACTGTTCTCTTCCTGTTGGGGAACACTTTAGTGGTCACGGGCATTCAACCTCTGATCTTTGGGTAAGCGTTCTCCAAGGCGACACACGACAGTGCAGAGTCACTGAGCAGAGACCGATAGCCAAGTTCTGCACACATGAGGACGGCCTCAACTGGGATCTTGGGTTCATGTCACATTATCTGTAACCCTCACTACTTGCCTGGGCTTGCAAAATCTCACTAACTGTCCTGTGTGGAGACAATACATATCTCTTTAACCTGAGCTTAATGCTGTCTCCATTCACATTGTCTGTACCTTTAAGACTTGATTATCTGTAAAAATTGACATTCCAACCATTATTTTGTAAATTGAGTTTTGTCTATATATGCCCTGTTTGTGAACAGAACTTCCACTTACCTGACAAAGGAGCAGTGCTCCAAAAGCTAGTGGATTTTGCTACCAGATAACCTGTTGGATTTTAACCAGGTGTTGTGAGATTTCTTACAGGATATACTAGATGCAGGGAGGTGTTTTCCCTGGTTGGGGAATCTAGAACCGTGGACACAGTCTCAGGATACAGGGTAGACTATTTAGGACTGCAATGAGGAAAATTTATTACATGGTAGTGAACATATGGAATTCTCTAGCACAGAAGTCTGTGCAGGTTAAGTCACTGAATTTATTGAAGAAAGATTTTTTTAAAATTTTAATGGCTTTAAGAGATATGAGAAGAAAGCAGAAATATGACACTGAGATAGAGGATCAGCCATGATCATATTGAATGGCAGAGGAGGCTTGAAGGGCCAAAAGGGCCAACTACTCCTGCTCTTAGTTTCTTTGTTCCTACATTTCTATTGCTCCCTTCTGGCTTCCTAAACCTGCCTCTCTTACAGTCAACATCCTCCTTGTCTTCCTGCACCATAGCCTGTACAGGGAAGGCAAAGCAGAGATGCTTCTTTATGATCAAATTTATCCATTATCGTCCTTTTTCTGCTTACATTTAAATTTGCAAATATATGTAATATAGGTGCATGCAAACTGAGTGCTTAAGGATGTAAAAATGTATTCATATAAAACATGTTTTACTAAACATTAAGTTGGTTAGATGGCTTGTTAGTTTCTTGTGTTGGTGCTGTATCATTCATAGATTCTTTTCAATTTTCACTGGTAAAATCACACAGCCTTTAATTGCTCAACTAAAACCACCACACCCAAATTTTCAATGGAATTTTAATTCTTTTTATAAATAAATAAATCTTTTAAAATTAGGATCTTAGATGAGCTATTGCCACGCAAATGCTTAATACATTTAGATTAAGGGAATTTCATATTTCTTCAAAGAGGATGACGCACCCCAGAGGATCAGAATTATGCCAAATTCAACTATTACATTATTTAATTTGAATAAATTTTGCTATGAATCTCAGGATTGATTCAAGGTTCAAGTCCTGCTTCACAGTACCACCACAGTCAAGGTAACAGTTAGCCCTCTGATCAGAGAATGTTTTTGCCCACCAGATAGGAATGGTTTTATTTTTAAATGAGACAGATTTGAAAGTCCCAACAAGTAGGGAAACAGAAGTGAAGTTGATTGATGGCAGTGATTTAATGTTTGTGGTGAAGCACAGATCAGCCAGTTTAAGGCCTATGTAATGTCCTCCCCAAATTCTGGTTAGAGAGGGGAGCAGGCTAATGTTGCTTTAAGACACTTCCTCAGTAGTTCCCAGATTATCCTGAGCATGTGTCCACTACTATCTGCTGAACAGTCTCCTCCCTTCTCAACAGGAGCCGCACCAGTTGAAAGCAGGTGTGAGTTCCGTGCTGGATTTATCAAGGCTCCAAAATGCACCCTCATAATAATTAATCAATCAAAATGGTCTAGTTACTTTTATGTCCATTTAAGGCGAAATAGAAAAAAATGGTTCATACTTACTTGACCCTTCAAGGGTTCATATCCCTTCCATTGTTCTGCATCCCGCTGCTTCATCTTTCTGACTGGTAAAAAGTGTAGACCACCTGTTCAGCTAGTTTAAATGGTTCTCCCCTTGGGTTTTGGGGTGAGACTAATATTATTGTTCACTCATAGTAGTTACGTGATGAGCCTGGAGTTTGAGAGTCTGGCTGGGAAGTAATATTATTGTTGTTCATGCAACATTATGAACATTTAGCGTGGAATTCTCTGGCCGTGTTCACCTGAAAACCAAAGATTCCCGCCCGACTTCAATGGACCTTTGCATGGCCTTTCCCCTGCCCACTAGAATTTTAGAGGTGGGTGGGATGGGAGAATTCCAGACATTTAATTCTGTAAAAGCATATTTCAGAATGTCCATTCAAAATCTAGCCGTCCATATAATTTTTTTTAAATAACGGCACTACTTAAAACTGCTCTATCAGTGTATGTGAAACAATTTAGTTTTGTGCATATAATTGCTCAAGGATGGATGGCAGTTCAGAAAATTGATCAGAATATAAAGAACAGCAAAGAATGACAAAACAATTAATAGGGAAGGAAAAGTTAGACTACGAGAGAGAGTTAGCCAGAAAAGGAAATGTAGATAGTAACAGTTTCTATAAAAAAAATTTAAAGTGAGTGTTGGTCTTATAGAAAATGCACCTGGGGAATTGATAATGAGAGATAGGAAGACGGCAGATAAATTGAATAAGTATTTTGCACCGGTCTTCACTATGGAGGATATAGATAACATCCCAGAAACATCTCTAAGCCAGGAAATGGAAGGGTAGAACTTAGAAAAATGGCTATCACCAGGGAAGTGATATGGAGCAAGTTGTTGGGGCTATAGGCTGACAAATCATTGAGTCCTGATGGACTTTATCTTAGGATCTTGAAAGAAGTGACAAGGGAGATAATTGATGCATTGGTTTTAATTTTCCAAAATGCCCTAGATTTGGGGAATGTTGCATTAGAATGGGAAAAAGAAAAATAAAATATTTTATTCAAAAAGGGGTGTACAATTTGACAGGTAAGCTAGCCCACTACCTTCCCGCCCAACCCACCCATTCCCAAAATGCAGTGACTGGTATACTGCCCTCTCGCCTTCCCACATTCAGGCCTACTAAGGCTCTTAACTACCCAATTAAGGGGAAATTAAGGCCTAAATCCACCTCTGACACCAGGTTGGCAGTGGAAGGTAGACAAGAATGAAAAAGTAACTTGGCCACCAGCTCTAGGTGGCACTTCTAATATGCTCCCTTAGAGGAATGGTCGCTCAAGCTTTCTTAGGGGCCTGCTGAGCTGTAAGAAAAACTATACAAAGTGTGTCTATGCAGCACTTTGAAACACAAACCTCAGTGCCCAAACATATTTTAAAATTTTATTTCAACCCTGATGTTTCATTCTGCTCTGGACCGTGGTTACAATGAAAACATGAAGGCCATGTGGCCAAACAGCCTGCCAACTGTAAAAGCAGATGGGCTATGTAAAATTGAATCCAATTGGCTTCTTAATGGGCTAAATTGCCTGCTTCATTGTTGGCAGGCATGCTTTTGACTCTTGCCCACATCCACACTGACTTGAATATTGTGTGAGTGCCCAATGACATTCGGACATGCGCCCAACATCTTCTCACCCAATTTCATATGCTTTCTGGTGAAGCATGCATCTACCCAATCCATGTAAAAGACTGGCTTAAACACTTTAATATTCAAATCATATTTTGGAGATTTTTACGATAGTATCCAAACATCTTTGCACAGTTATTGTGGAATGTAGCAAACTTGCTAACAATAAACCAAAATAAAATCTGAAACTATGTTTTGAATGACTAAATGCATTGATACTTCAATTTAATGTCATAAACATGGGAGCCAAAAATCAACGGGACAGACATCCCTTCATCTACTGAGGTTCTCGGTTGCTGAACCTACAAAATGCAAGAAGTCGGGGTGATTTCTTGTACTAAATGTGAAAGACAGGAACAAATGCAAACATCTATGACATCTACAATTTTACCTTGACATCAAGGCAGCGCTTGACCGAGTATAACATCAAAGAAAATTATGCTATGTTCTAGAAAAAAATAAAGCCAATAGAAATTGTGGGGTCCATGGAGAGAGGCGGGATCCCACTCTCCACTGGTTTGAATCATGTCTAGCACAAAGGTACAGATTTTGGAGGCCAAACATCTGCAGAGATTCCTCAAGGTAATATATTAGATCCAATCACCTATAGCTTCATCAATAATCTTCCGTCCATCATAAGATCAGAAATGTGAATGTTTGCTGATGGTAACACACTATTCAGTACCATTCATAATTCCTCGTGTGCTGAAGTCGTCTGTGTCCACATGCATCAAGACATAACAACATTCAGGTTGGGACTGATAAGTGACAAGTGACATTAGTGCTTTATAAGTACCAGGCAATAAACATCCCCAAAATGCAAGAATCTAAAATTCACCCTTCACATTCAATGGTATTGTTATTGCTGTAGTCATCCGACTATCAACATGTTCGGGCCTAAGATTGACAAGGAGCTTAACTGGACCAATCATATATATACTGTGGCTACAAGAGCAGGACAGAAATTGGAAACACTGTGATGTATAACTCACCTCATGACTCCCCAGAGCCTTTCCACTATCTACAATGAAGGCACAAGTTAAGTAACACAAGCAATGGAATTCATTTTGCTTGTTTGGATGAGTGCAGTTGGAAGAACAATCAAAAAGCTTGACACTATCCAAGCAGCCCAATTTATTGGCACCCTATCAACATTTATTTCTTTCTCCACCAGAGCACATGTACCACCTGCAAGATGCAAGGCAGCAAATCACTAAACCTCCTTTGACAGTCAAATGTTTTCCAAACCCATGATCTCTAGAAAGACAAGGGCAGCAGATGTAGAGCAAGTTCTCCTCTAAGGCACACCATCCTGACTTGGAGATATATCCCTGCTCTGTTACTGTCGCTGAGTCAAATATACTGAGGCTGTGCCAACACCATATGGACTGCAATTGTTCAAGAAGACAGCTCACCACCATCACCATCTCAAAGATAATTAGGGATGGCAATAAATGTTGGCCTTGGTGAGGCCGCAGCTGGAGTACTGTGTGCAGTTTTGGGCGCCGCACCTGCGCAAAGATATTTTGGCCTTGGAGGGAGTGCAGAGGAGGTTTACTAGGCTGATACCGGAGTTGAGGGGGTTGAGCTATGAGGAGAGGCTGAATAAACTAGGCTTGTACTCGTTAGAGTTTAGAAGAATGAGGGGAGATCTCACTGAGACGTATAAGATGATGAATGGGATGGATAGGATAGAGGTGGAGAGACTCTTCCCACTCAAAAAAGACAGTAGGACTAGGGGGAACAGCCTCAAGATAAAGGGGGGGAGGTTTAGAACGGAGTTGAGGAGGAACTTCTTCACTCAAAGGGTGGTGAATCTCTGGAATTCTCTGCCCGTTGAAGTGGTGGAGGCTGCCTCGCTAAATATTTTTAAGACGCGGGTTGATGGGTTTTTGATAAGAGAGGGGATTAAGGGTTATGGGGAGAGGGCGGGAAAGTGGAACTGAGCCACGACAGATCAGCCATGATCTTATTGAATGGCGGGGCAGGCTCGAAGGGCTAGATGGCCTACTCCTGCTCCTATTTCTTGTGTTCTTGTGTTCCCACAAAACATTAATTACTTTACCTCCACAGGATGCTGCATTTAATGATAAAAAGAAGTTTGCACAGTTTTCTTTGGAGGTCCAGAGCACCTGAAGCCTATTCACAAACGATATCCCTCTGATAACTGAGGGCATGAAAACTCTCAACATTTGGAGCCTCTGCCTTAGCTCTGATCTACTCATGCTGCTAGCTTTGTGAAGGTTGGAGCCTCCACTCCCCCAGTCCGTCATAACAACAATCATAAAGTGGGACCTGGAAGACCCAGCTGTTGGTTTAATTTTCAGTTGTTCAACATACAAAAGCTGCAGCAGGAGTGTTCTGAAATGGCTGCAGATTTTCAATCCTACAGCTCAAAAATAATACTGCTGGGTAACTATATTCTACTTTGATCTAACTGGACCTTGTAACCCATTCAACCATTTCTTTGATGGAATAATTATGATGATATTTGATTTTTATTCATTTGTCAGCTGTTTTAAGAAAGGTCATCTATCAGGTTTCTGAAAGTTCAAAACATGCTGCTATTTTAGAGCTATTTTTTCAATGTTCTGATTTAAATTAACAATTTGTTAATAGCATTCTCCTTTATATCAAAACACCAAGAAAGTTACTATGAAGTTGGAACTTAATTTAAACAATTCTAAAATAATCAATAGCAACAAATTGGATAATACAGCTGCAGTTCTGGAACTAGTTTATTACTAAAATTTACAAACTCTCTCTCAAATCCAAATTACATCTGAATGACTTATTGTTAGTTCATTAAAATTTAGTGCCACATCATTTATGTTGGGAATGCAACCCTTTAGATAAAACAGTAAAAATAAGATCAGTATGCATTCAGTCACGTTGTTCACAGCTCAATCCCTTTGATTGATTTTTACTTAATAATGAAAACACATTATTCAGGCAAGACTGCTCCATCGCAAGTTTTAAGGTTACATGAAACCTTTGCCACTCTTTAATCTGTGTGCAATGTGATGTTACATAAAAATGACTGTATTAATGCTTTTCACTTCCAAATGTAGCTGGGAGCAAAATGCAAATCCATTTGCAGGGGTAGAATGATATTAATGGGTAAAAGGTGCAACAGAAACCTTTAGTGATTTGTACAGTACAATGAATACACCAAATGGCTATAAGCTATGATTACATTTGTGTAATGACTGATTTAATGATGCCAATAGCACAAGCTATTAACATTCTGCATTCTGCAGAAATGAAAGGAATATGGATATTTACAAAAACAGATGAGATCACAGTTCACATGCGATACATATATAGCCAGCTTAATAGTAAGATGTTTCAAAACAGAAAGCATACACTTTATCTTATATAATATTACTTTCACATGCGAACATTTGCTGAAATAAAGATGAAGCATGTGTTTTCATTTTATATCAGTTAGTGCGTGGAATTATATTTTCCATTTTAAAATAAGTTGAAATTGTATACATAATTGGAATGAACTAGTTATTTGACATGTTAACTAAAGTGACCCCTGTAGATCATTGCTTATGGTTAAGGATATAGCATTGCATTTATTAGAAGCAATGATTTATCAGTAGGATGAACAATTGAATAGTTTTCTTGCTTCCTTTTCTTATTTGACTAAACCACTGGAGCAGAATGGACAGCATTGCTGTTTCACAGCACCAGGGACCCATGTTCGATTTGTGACTTGGGTCACTGTCTATGTGGAGTTTGCACGTTCTCCCTGTGTCTGTGTGGATTTCCTCTGGGTGCTGCAGTTTCCTCCCACATTCTGAAAGACATGCTGGTTAGGTGCATTGACCTGAACAGGCGCTGGACTGTGGCAACTTGGGGAATTTCACAGTAACTTCTTTGCAGTGTTAAAGTGAGCCTTACTTGTGACTAATAAATAAACTTTATTGAATTCAATTTTCATTCCCTTCATTATACTGTGTAATAATTCATTTTTGCCAGTTAGATAAATAACAACTACAACATTCATTTATATATAACTATATTACAGAAGCTTGCAGCTTAATGGCTGCCAGTCAGCTTCCAGAATCAAACTGATACAGTAGCCTACACTTACTAAGGTGACACTCCACCCTTGGTTCCTGATTGGTTACCTGAGTCACATGCTCCTCTGGACAGATCGCACCTTAAAGGGGACAAGCACCACATCCCTCCCCCTCTAAGTTATTTTATACATCAATAATAATTAAGCTCAGTTCTCATTAATTAGCACAGTAAGTGCATACATTCAGGCCAGCATACATTGAGTCTTTTCAATTCTGATATATTATAAAGCAACGTAACTCCCAAGTCGGGTGCTTCCATTTGGGTGCTTTCTGCAGAAACCATTATATTAGGCACCTCCTCAGGCACTGGTAACTCAGCTCTATCTGTTTTAATAGAGACAACAAACTCAGCCATCACATGCTGGCTCAGTATTTCACTGCTTGCATAGTCAAAAACATGGTTTCAGAAGCAGTACTGGCTACTGGGACAACTTTCATTCTGTTAAATAGTCTACATGGGTGGTCTGTGGATGATTCTTCCTTGTACATCTGCTTCACAAGACAGAGATCCTGTATTTGATACAACAAATCCTGGGACACAACTCAAGCCACTTCCAAAATTTCTGGCATACGGGGCTTCCTCCATTGAAAATGACCTTGCTGATTTACCTGAATTATGATTTTTTTCTAAAGGCACTGACTAGCTTCTACCCTTCCTGGCAAATTTGGCAACACCAAGCTTAGTCTGATCCTAAGATACTGGCCCATCAGCAACTCTGTTGGAGGCACGCCATTGCAGAGTGTTTCTATAACCCAGAAGGAATTGTGAGATTCTGGCTTCCATGGTCACCCCTGATTGTTTTTTAAGTCTTGCCTTGAAGGTTTGGACTGTGCATTTGGCCAGTCTGTGGATATTGGGTGATAAGGCACAGTCCTTTTTTTAATTAATTTATGGGACATGAGTGTTGCTAGCTGGTCAGCATTTATTACCCATCCCTAGTTGCCCTTAGGAAGGTAGTGGTGAGCTTCCTTCTTGAGATGCTGCAGCCCCTTGTTATGAATTGACCACAATGCCATTAGAGAGGAAATTCCAGGATTTTGACCCAGCAACTGTGAAGGAACAGCTATATACTTACAAGTCAGAATGGTGAGTAACTTGAAGAGAAACTTGCAGGTGGTTGTGTTCTCATGTATCCTGACTTGCTTAATACCATTTAAAGATATGAAATTTTGAAATTTCATTACACAAGAAAACTGTTCCATTATCATAGAATCATAGAACCCTACAGTGCAGAAAGAGGCCCTTTGGCCCATCGAGTCTGCACCAAACACAATCCCACCCAGGCCCTACCCCCATGTCCCCATATATTATACCCACCAATCCCTCTAACCTACATATCCCTGGACACTAAGGGGCAATTTCTTAGCATGATCAATCATCCTAACCTGTGCATCTTTGGACTCTTGGAGGAAACCGGAGTAAGAACATAAGAACATAAGAACATAAGAAATAGGAGCAGGAGTAGGCCATCTAGCCCTTCGAGCCTGCCCCGCCATTCAATAAGATCATGGCTGATCTGTCGTGGCTCAGTTCCACTTTCCCGCCCTCTCCCCATAACCCTTAATCCCTTCTCTTATCAAAAACCCATCAACCCGCTTCTTAAAAATATTTAGCGAGGCAGCCTCCACCACTTCAACGGGCAGAGAATTCCAGAGATTCACCACCCTTTGAGTGAAGAAGTTCCTCCTCAACTCCGTTCTAAACCGCCTCTCCTTTATCTTGAGGCTGTGCCCCCTAGTCCTACTGTCTTTTTTGAGCGGGAAGAGTCTCTCCACCTCTATCCTATCCATCCCATTCATCATCTTATACGTCTCAATGAGATCTCCCCTCATTCTTCTAAACTCTAACGAGTACAAGCCTAGTTTATTCAGCCTCTCCTCATAGCTCAATCCCCTCAACTCCGGTATCAGCCTAGTAAACCTCCTCTGCACTCCCTCCAGGGCCAAAATATCCTTGCGCAGGTGCGGCGCCCAAAACTGCACACAGTACTCCAGCTGCGGCCTCACCAATGCCCTATACAGCTGCAGCAAGACCTCCCTACTTTTATATTCAATCCCCCTCGCTATGAAGGCCAGCATCCCATTCGCCTTCCTGACCACCTGCTGCACCTGCAAGCTGGGTTTTTGCGATTCATGCACAAGGACCCCGAGGTCCCTCTGCACCGTCGCCTGCTGCAGTTTTTCGCCACGTAAGTAATAGTCCTTCCTACCATTCTTCCTACCAAAGTGGACCACCTCACACTTGCCAACATTAAATTCCATTTGCCATTTCCTGGCCCATTCGCCCAGCCTATCTAGATCCTTCTGCAGACTCTCCACACCCTCCGCACAATTTGCCGTTCCCCCAATCTTGGTGTCATCAGCAAATTTCGACACCCTGCACTCGGTTCCCTCCTCCAGATCATCTATATAAATGGTAAATAGCTGAGGCCCCAGCACCGACCCCTGGGGCACCCCACTAGTCACCATCCGCCAATCCGAATAGCACCCATTGACCCCCACTCTCTGCCTCCTATTTGACAACCAATCCTCTATCCACGCTAACACCCTACCCCCAACTCCATGTCCCCTGACCTTCTGCAATAACCTCTTGTGAGGTACCTTGTCAAACGCCTTCTGAAAATCCAGAAAGACCACATCCACCGGCTCTCCTCTATCCACTGCCCTAGACACATCCTCATAGAACTCCAGTAAATTTGTCAGACACGACTTCCCTTTAATGAAACCGTGTTGCGTCCGCCCTATCAAGCAATTCCCTTCAAGATGCCTCGCAATTTCCTGCTTACTTTTCCTGAGTACCCAGAGGAAACCCATGCAGACACGAGGAGAATGTTCAAACTCCACACAGACAGTGACCCGAGCCGGGAATTGAACCCACGGCCCTGCAACTGTGAAACAGCAGTGCTAACTACTGTGCTACCGTGCCACCCCTAAGAGTGTCATTATCTGACACTATAGCCCGAATTCTCTGTCCATTAACACCCTACTGCTGCTGCCAGCAAGGACGGAGAATTTGGAGCTCAGCCGAATCGCTGTTCACTGCAACGGGACCAGAGAATCCCACTGACATGAACGGCTAGAGAATCCTACCCTATGACTTCAGGTATCCTGTGGGTCAAAAAACGTTGATGCAATTTCATTGATATTGTAGACTTAATTTTGAAACACTTCCATCCACTTTGAACATGCATCAACAAAGATCAAAAACATTGTGCCCAAGAATGGACCCACATAATCAATGGACTCTTACCCATGATCATTCCCAAGTGTGCAGTGGGGTTGTAGCAGGCAACCTTTGTCGCAATTTGCATTGTTCACAATGCTTCATTAAACTCTCAATGTCAGCATCGATGAAGCAACCATATGTAACTCTTGGCAAGCATGTTAGAAAAAGCTGGATGGACATTGTACAATTCAGCTCACAGCAACTCCCTTCCTAGTACAGGAATGACTACTCTGGCTCCCCAAAGTATGATGCCACGTTTGCAACTTAATTCATCCTTTTGTGTATATGATTTCATCACTTCGAAACTGGCTCACTGGCTTTCTATTGTTCTCTGGAAAATAGCACATGCCAAAACATGCCAAAGGGTAGGTGCATAGAATGAACCAAACCTTTATGTATGCTTATCGTAACATAACCTTGGGAAGCATCATCTAACTCAAGTTGCTGACATACATGGCTCATATCCAACTTTGTAATATAAACTGACCTTCGACCAGCTTTCCATACAAGTCTTCAATCTTCAGAATTGGATACTTAACTAACTTGGCAGTCTAATTAACTGTTAAATTGTATTGTCCACAGATGCAGACGGTCTTGTCAGGCTTTATCACAGGGACAATGGTTGCTGCCAACCCCATGAATTGAACTGGCTGCAAATACCCAGTTCTTCCAATCTTTTCAATTCTGTCCATCTTTTCTTGCAAGGCAAATGGCATTGGCCTTGCTCTAACAAAATGGGTTGCCTCTGAATCTACATACATATTCACCTGGAGACCCTTTATTTCTGCGTAATTCATTGCAACAAAAAACAGCTCAGGCAGTCCTCCTTTCTGTATTTGGAAGATCTCCATCCAGTTTAACTTGATGACCTTGAACCAATCACAGCCCAAAAGACTTTGGTCTGACACCATTTTTTTGGGAGTTGAGCTGTTGAACTGACTGCTGCCAATGGCACATAGGTACTGTGGTGTACCCTTCAAACTCAATGGCTGGACTCATTGTAAATATTGAAAGATATGTTCTCCTATTACTGTGGAGAGGGTCCCATATTAACTTCCGTCTTTAAGGGTTTACCATTTACCAAAAGCATCATAGTGATGGGGCGGGGTGGGGGGGTGCGGGGCTACCTTCCATGTTTTTATGTTGAACAATGAATGAACATTCAAATCCTAAAGGACGCTTCCATTTTATGCACTGCCAATGTATTACGAATTCTGTTACTGGATAGATTTGACTTATTTTTACATCAGTGCCTTAAGTGACCTTTCCTGTGGTAGAAGAAACATTCAGGTTCTTTATAGCTGCTGGCTTCAGGGGAGTGATTACTCTTGCATTAGTAACACTCCACTTCAATTTTAGCTGATTGGTTCACTATTTTAAATTTTCTCACTCTATGCGTGGCTGCATTTGCTTCCCATTTTAAAATTACATCTTCCTTTTTGGTGCCACTGCTGACTGCAGCTTCCCACCCTAACTGGTGAACCATGTCATTTAGCACATTCTGAAGCTCCTGTGCATCCTTCTCAGCACTCTCCATCATTAAAAGTTATATCTGCCTCTGTTGATAATTTTCTTTGGATGGTCTCATTATTTACCCTGCGGGTGAAACAGTCCCGCAACATATCAGTGGCTTTGATGTCACAATGCTCTGAGATCTGACTCAATTTTATCACTTAAGTTGCAATAATTTCCCGAGGGCCTCCCCCAGTTGAATTAAACTTAAATTGTTGCAAACTTACTGAAAGTTACAGGTGGTGGTGTTTCCATCAATTTAACTGAACGACCTGAATTTCGACGCACTTGGGGATGTGAGACTGTGGATTAAATTTTAAGCCTGGGAAAGTACATGCTGAGAAGGATTGCTTTTCTCTTCCTCTGCTCCTCTATTATATTGGCCTAAAATAGTAGCCCAAATGTTCAAAGTATTGTGTGGAATTTTCCCAAAAGATTTCGAAGTGTCACAACGTCAAGAAAAATGGGTTGAACCACATTGGTCTCTCAGGCATGCTCCACATCATAGTCTGCCAATATCATTCAATTTTTTTGAACCGTGGTGAGTTGTGTGCCAGTACTGAGGGGGCAGGGTCAGTGAGCTGGCTGCAGAAAGCTTGGGTGCTACTTCACTAAGGAGCCCTGATCTTACCATGCACAGGGAGACACCCTCCCACCCCACAGGCATCAGGACCTCAACCCCGCCGTTCCCGCCCCCCCCCCAATCCCCCCAATCAGTGGCATGCTTGCCTCCCACATTGATCATCTGCATCAGGCATCAGAGCCCTTCTGATAGGTGCCCTGCCGGATCCTGGACATGCCCCCTCACATATTTTCCCCATCATGGTCCCCCACCAATGCCCCATCCTCCAACACCTTTCCCAGCAGACTAATGGTGTTCAACTGGCAAATTGACACCCTCTCCCTTTAGGATGCTCTATAGCCTCTCAGTGACATCCCTGACCTCATAGAACATAGAACATAGAACATAGAACATTACAGCGCAGAACAGGCCCTTCGGCCCACGATGTTGCGCCGACCAGTTACAAAAACAATGACCCACTAGCCTATACCAATCCCTTTTCGTCCATAAACCTATCCAGAGATCTCTTAAACGCCCCCAAACTAGACGCATTTACAACTGCAGCAGGCAGGGCATTCCAATCCCTCACCACCCGCTGGGTAAAGAACCTACCCCTGACATCCGTCCTGTAGCTACCCCCCCTTAATTTAAAGCCATGCCCCCTCGTGCTAGCTTTCTCCATCCGAGGAAAAAGGCTATCACTATCCACCCTATCTAAACCTCTAATCATCTTATATGTTTCAATAAGATCCCCTCTTAGCCGCCTTCTTTCCAACGAAAACAACCCTAGATCCCTCAGTCTCTCCTCATAGGACCTCCCCACCATACCAGGCAACATCCTAGTAAACCTCCTCTGCACCCTCTCCAACGCCTCCACATCCTTCTTGTAATGCGGGGACCAGAACTGCACACAGTACTCCAAGTGCGGCCGCACTAGAGTAGTGTACAGTTGCAACATTACACTGCGACTCCTAAATTCAATCCCCCTACCAATAAACGCCAAGACACCGTACGCCTTCTTGACAACCTTATCTACTTGATTCCCAACTTTCAGGGATCTATGTACACACACACCTAGATCCCTCTGTTCATCCACACTATTCAAAGTCCTCCCGTTAGCCCTATACTCGACACATCTGTTGCTCCTACCAAAGTGAATTACCTCACACTTCTCCGCATTAAATTCCATCCGCCACCTCTCGGCCCAGCTCTGCAACCTATCTAAGTCTCCCTGCAGACTATGACACCCTTCCTCACAATCTACCACACCTCCAACTTTGGTGTCATCAGCAAATTTACTAATCCACCCAACTATACCCTCATCCAGATCATTAATAAAAATTACAAACAACAGTGGCCCCAAAACAGATCCCTGAGGCACACCACTCGTAACTGCACTCCATGATGAATATTTACCATCCACCACCACCCTCTGTCTCCTATCTGATAGCCAATTCCTGATCCAACTTCCTAGATTACCCACAATCCCATACATCTGCATTTTCTGCAGAAGCCTACCATGGTGAACCTTATCGAACGCCTTACTAAAATCCATGTATACCACGTCAACTGCCTTACCCCCATCCACCTCTTTGGTCACCTTCTCAAAAAACTCAATAAGGTTAGTAAGGCACGACCTACCCGCTACAAAACCATGCTGACTATTTCTAATCAATTCATTACACTCCAAATAACTATAAATCCTATCCCTAATAATTTTTTCTAAAACCTTGCCCACAACAGAAGTAAGACTCACCGGTCTATAATTCCCGGCAAAGTCTCTGTTCCCCTTCTTAAACAATGGGACAACATTCGCTATCCTCCAATCCTCCGGGACTACACCAGAGACCAATGACGACCTGAAGATCTGAGCCAGAGGCTCTGCAATCACCTCTCTAGCCTCCCAGAGAATCCTAGGGTAGATCCCATCCGGACCAGGGGACTTATCTATTTTCAGCCCCTCAAGAATTTCCAGCACATCCTCTTTATCAACCGTAATACTGTCTATTTTACACCCCTGCAACCCAATGTCCTCCTCAGCTATATTCATGTCCCCCTGCGTGAACACCGAAGAGAAATATTGGTTCAATACTTCTCCAATCTCCTCCGGTTCCACACACAACTTCCCCCTGCTGTCTGTAACTGGCCCTAATCTTGCCCTGACCACCCTTCTGTTCTTGACATACCTATAGAACGCCTTAGGATTCTCCTTAATCCTATCAGCCAAAGTCTTCTCATGTCCTCTTTTAGCCCTTCTCAACTCACTCTTCAACTCCCTCCTAGCCAATCTAAAGCTTTCTAGTGCACTATCTGAGCCCTCCAATCTCATCCGAACATAAGCCTCCTTTTTCTTTTTAACCATCGACTCAACTCTTTTAGTGCACCACGGTTCCCTAGATCTACCAAATCCACCATGCCTGACAGGGACATACCTATCAAGGACTCGCAGTAGCTGCTCCTTGAAAAAACTCCACATTTCAGACGTTCCCAGTCCCTGTAATCCCCTAATCCAATCCATGCTTCCTAATTCACTCCTGATAGCCTCATAATCGCCCTTACCCCAGCTAAAATTGCTGACCCTCAGGGAAGCATCACATCATCCTCGACTTTAAAAATGCCTTTCTGTTGCCCTAACTAATAAATCTCCTATCACTATTGCTCTTCCTTCCTTCTTCCTCCCTTCCTGTACATTCAGGCTGTTTGCGGTGCTGGAAGCTTACCTCTGACTGCCCTCCCTTTACAAACCAATGGCCTCATCAGCTTCTAAAATAGAAAACTGATTTGAAGGTGGGACCCCAGGGCACCCCCACACTACCTGCATGTTTCTCTTGGACTGCCTGGTGGTCACCTTTCTTTCCTCCAGTCCCTTGAGATGCAAAGTGACCACCTCTTTAAACATGCAATCCATGTAACCCAGCCTCATGGATGCACCAGTGTCCCCAGCCATCCACCACTCGAGTTCCAAAACCCAGAGATCAGGTTTCTACAGTTGGAAGTACTTCCTGCATACCAAGGATGCCGATGTGGTCCATGATTTCCCATTTACACAGATCACACATCCCACTCAGCTGACCTCACCTGCCATGTCTTAAACTCAAACATACTTTGGCATATTTGCTAACTTTTCTAATTTGATTTGATTTGATTTGATTTGCTTTATTGTCACAAACAGTGAAAAGTATTGTTTCTTACATGCCGTACAGGCAAAACATACTGCTCATGAAGTACTTCGGGAAATGGGATAAGGTGCAGAATATGGTGTCACAGCTACAGGTAGGGTGAAGAGAAAGATTAGCATAACATACAATAGGACCATTCAAAAGTCTGACGGTATCAGGGAAGAAGCTGTTCTTGAGTCTGTTGGCTCATGATCTCAGACTTATGTATATTTTTCCTAATGGAAAAAGATGGAAGAGAGTATATCTTGGATACATGGGTATTGACGAAGTCAATGAATGAGAGGCTGGTTTGCGTGACGAACTGGTTAAATACTTTGTCTCCTTGTCTAATTCTACTTTATCTACTTATCCTTGTATTACTTATTACAATTACTTATCACTTTATTACGCTGGTTTTGACTTTTGCTTATCCCTAGTGCTTCTCAGTTAATCCTTTAATATTGAACTTTTCTAATTTACTGCTATTTGGGGTCAGTCCCTTAAGGTGATTGCTTACCAGCCAAGTCTGCATCACCCAATCTTAGTCACCCAATCAGCTGCTTCCTCTTGAATCCTGCCGTCACCTCTGGAGCTCTGTCTCTGGATTTAATGAAGGTTTGCTCTGCTGCTCCATTTAAAGTGGTCCCGCTTCTCTGACCAGCTGCTCTCCACCAAGAATTTAGAAGGTTAAGGGACAATTTGATTGAAGTTTTCAAGCTATTAAGGGGAACTGATGGGATAGATAGACAATTGTTTCTGCTGAATACATACAGACAGCCCACAAATTAGAACCAGAGTAGACCATTCAACCCCTTGTGTCTGCTCTGCCATTTAACAAGATCATGGTGATCTGATTGTAAATTTAACCTCACATTCCTGCCTACCCTGAATAACCTTTCACCTCATTGTTAATCATGAATCTATCTAGCTCAGTCTTAAAAATATTCAAAGGCTCTGCTTCCACTGCCCTGCCCTGCCCTTGACTCTGGGGTGACTAAATGCAGACTAGGTGATCTTTTGTGGAACACTTCTGCTCCGGCCACAAGCTTGACCCCAATCTTCCCGTCACTTGGCATTTCAACTCAGCACCTTGCTTCCATGCCCACGTGTCTGTCCTTGGCTGGTTGCAGTGGTCCAGTGATGCCCAAGGCAGACTGGAAGAACAAAACATCATCTTTCGATTAGCTTTCTGAACTCAATACTGAGTTCAAGAACTTTAGACTCTGAACTTTCCCTCCCATCTTGATTCACCGCACCCCCCTTTTTTGTTTTACAGTACAATTGGCTTTCCTCATCGCTCCCCTTTCACCAATCTCCCCCTCCCACTCCCATCCCATTGTTATCTATCATTTGTTGTTCAGGTTTGCTGCCACTGAGCACAAACCTTTGTTCTCTTATTAAAGTATTCTGCTATCTTAACTCTTACAATTCTCACCATTCTTCAGTGTTGAATGACATTATTAACATATTATTTTTTCTTATGTCCATGACACCTTTGTCGATCTATCCTTTGCTCCAAGCTATCGCTGTCCTTCTATCTTGCCCCACCTCCACCACCCATCACTTCGCCTATATAATTCTTTACATTACTATCCTTCCTCAGTTCTGTAGAAGGGCCATATGGATGTGAAACATTAACTCTGTTTCTCTCAGCACAAATGCTGCTATATCCAGTGTTTGCTGTTTTATACCACAGCTAATTTCCAATGGAATTTCACCTCCCAAAACAGGCCTATGAACTCACCTTTCTAACAAACACAGATCGGTTTATGCTAAACATATTTCATGAAAACTGTATTGTTCTTACATTGAAATGATTTTCTGATTCATTATAAACAAAGTGTGACTGACAAAATGTTAAATTTATTAAGGTTTAAACTGAATTCTATCTCATAGGCAACTGATCTATTCAGACCAGTCCTGCTGTTTCTGCTTATTTAACACATAGCTGGTGCAAATTGTAAATGGATTGTCAGTAAATTGCCAGCTTCAAACTATTATAAACCTTTGGGTTAATATTTAGCTTCCCTGCATGAGTTTTACCCATTGTAAAATTCACAGTGAAATCAATGGATTGAAAATGGAAAAGGTTTTACAAGAGGTGGGTAGCCCACTTCCCCAGATTGCCCCCATTGACGAGGCAGCAAAGAAAAAAAATTCCCTAATTGACATTAACTGAAGTGCTCTGGTACATGCTTGGTGGAACATAATCAGTGCATTTAAAGTCTTCCAAGACTTGAAGGAAATTGACAATTCATCTGACACAAGTGCCAAATTATATATTTTTCATTTATTTGTGTTTATTTTTAATCTGAATAGTCCATCTGCTTTTATTTTATTAATTGTTCCTTCTTTCTGGAGAGGAAGTGGGTTGTTTGTAATTGATTTAGATTGGACTCGTTTTTGGTTTTAGCAACTGTATTGTTGTAGGAAATTACATTCCTCAGTGAGTTCTGCTAGAAAAAAAGGAACGTTTGCTGAGGGCATACTGGCAAATTCTGCCAAAAGTTCCCACATTACAAATTTAAATTGAGTTCAAGAGAGTAGCTAGTGGAAGTGAATTAGTCTTCAATGCCTGCTTAAGAGGGAAAGAAGAAACTAAACCTGAATGTCAAACAACATTAGTTCCCTTTATCCTTAATCTGGGAATGTCACAAGACAGTCAGTCTTCTGCCCTTTTTGTTCCAGGACTTAAACCAATGTCTGTAATAAGATAAGGCCTGAACAACATCCAGGTATGAGTTAATTAACAATAACATGTATGTCACAAGTGCCAGAAAATGATTGTCATTCAATGACATTGCCATTGTCGAATCCCCAGCCATCAACATTACCAATGAACAGAAACTTAACTGGATTAGCCATTCTAATACTGTAGGAACAAGAAACAGGCTGGAAATTCTGTGATAAATATCTCACCTCCTGATTCTCCAAAGCCTGTCCACCATCAATAAGAAGTCTCACAAAGTCCAGCAGGTTTATTTGGTAGCAAAAGCCACAGTGGCTTTTGCTACCAAATAAACCTGTTGGACTTTAACCTGGTATTGTGAGACTTCTTACTGTATTTACCCCAGTCCAACACCAGCATCTCCACATCACCATCAATAAAGTAGAAGTCAGGATTGTGATGGTATACTCCCCACTTTCCTGGATGAGTGCAATTCCAAAAATATTCAAGAAGCTGGATGCCAATAAGCCAAAGCAATTCACTTGATCAATACTCCATCCAAAACCTTAAACATTAAATTCCTCCATCAATGGTACACTGTGGCTGCAGTGTTTATTATCTATAGGATGGAATACAGTAATTTTTCGAGGCTTCCTCAACAACAATTCTCAAACACGCAACCTCTACCACCAAGATGAAGAGCAGCAAGCATTATGAAACATAGCCAACACCATGTTACCCTGAAAATCATATGCCAGTCTTACATGGAGATATATGAACATTTGTTCATAATCCTTGGATCAAAATCCAGAATCTCCATACTAAATGGCACTGTGGAGTACTTTCACCACACATACAACAGCATTTCAAGAAGACAGCTAAACACTAACTTCTTAAGGGCAACTAGGACTTGACAATATTTGCAGAGTTTACCAGCAACATCATGCCTGATAAATGAATAGAACACTCCACTGCCAGGAGAAGGGATCAATGAAGGAATTCTGACTGGATACTAACACGGTTATATTTTATGCTTAGAACATTGAACTTGTTTGATGCAAATGGAGAAATGATAGACCAGATAGAAAAGTAGAAACACAGAAGAAAGGAGCAAGAGAAAGCCATTCATCTCTTCGAGCCTGTTCCACCTTCGTTAAGATCATGGCTGATCATGCAACTCAATAGCCTAATCCTGCTTTTTCCCCATAACCTTTGATGCCATTTGCCCCAGATGCCATATCCAGCTGCCTCTTGAATGCATTCAATGTTTTGGCATCAACTACTTCCTGTGGTAGTGAATTCCACAGACTCACCACTCTGAGTGAAGAAATGTCTCCTCACCTCTGTCCTAAATCATCTACCCTGAATCCTCAGATTGTGAGCCCTGGCTCTGGACTCTCCCACCATCAGGAATATGCTCCCTGCATCGATCCTGTCTAGACCTGTTAGAATTGTATAAGGCTCCGTGAGAACCCCCTTAATAGTCTGAACTCCAGCAAAAACAATCCTAACCTAGTCAATCTCTCCTTGTACATCAGTCCCACCATCCCAGGAATCAGCCTGATAAACCTTCACTGCACTCCCTCGAGAGCAGGAACTTCCTTCCTCAGAAAGCAGCATATAATACTCTAAGTGTGGTCTCACCAAGGCCCTGTGTAGTTGCAACAAAACACATCTCTGTTCCTGCATTCAAAATCTCTCGTAATGAAGGCCAACATGCTATTTGCCTTGTTTACCACCTGCTGGACCTGCATGCTTACTTTCAGCAATTGGTGCACAGGGCCACCCAGGTCTTGCTGCACACTCCCCTCTCCCAACATACAGTTCCTTCTCCCACCCAACTTGGTATCATCTTCAAACTTTGAGAAGTTACATTTTGTTCCCTCATGCAAATCATTAACATATATTGTGAATAGCTGCGGTCCCAGCACTGATCCCTGCGCCACCCCTCTAGTTACTGCCTGCCAATTTGAAAGGCACCCCATTAATTCCTACTCTTTGTTTCGTCTCTGCCAACCAATTTTAGAATTCATAGAAACCCTACAGTACAGAAAGAGGCCATTCAGCCCATTGAGTCTGCACCGACCACAATCCCACCCAGGCTCTACCCCCATTTCCCTATATATTTACCCACTAATCCCTCTAACCTACGCATCTCAGGACACTAAGGGCAATTTTTAGCACGGCCAATCAACCTAACCCACACATCTTTGGACTGTGGGAGGAAACTGGAGCACCCGGATAAAACCCATGCAGACATGAGGAGAATGTGCAAACTCCGCACAGACTGTGACTCAAGCTGGGAATCGAACCCAGGTCCCTGGAGATGTGTTTTCCATCCATCTCAATATACTTCTCCCAATCCCATGCACTTTAATCTTGCACAATAATTTCCTGTGTGGGACTTTGTCAAACACTTTCTGAAAGTCCAAATATACCACACCTACTGGTTTCCCTTGTCAGCTCTACTAGTTACATCTTCAAAGAACCCCAAAAGATTTGTGAAGCATGATTTCCCCTTCATAAATCCATGCTGACTCTGCCTGACCTTACCATTGGTTTTGAAATGCTCTGCTATAAAGTCCTTGATAATGGATTTGAGAATTTTCCCCACTACGATGTTAAGCTTACTGGTTTATAATTCCCTATTTTCTCTCTACCTCCCTTTTTGAATATTGGAGTGACATTAGCAACCCTCCAATCTGCAGGGACTGTTCCAGAGTCTATAGAATCCTAAAAGATGACCACCAATGCAGCCACTATTTCTAGAGCCACTTTCTTAAGTACTACATAAATATGAAATTATGAATTAACTTACCTTGTATTGTTTTGTTCTTCAATGCATACAAATGTAAAAATTTTCAAAATGAAAAATCAAAATTATAGCAAAACTGAATCAATCTTAAAGTATTTTTTCTAAATTCACGTACAGGTAAATGGAGTGGTTTCATAGCCTGGTGTACTGCAATTTTACAATTTGATGTGAATAGTAGATCATTTGCGTAGGTCCATCTTTTAAGGGGACTGTTATTTTAGGAAATTGTTGCATAATCATAAATATTGTAAAGGAAGATATCAAAAAGTTCCTCAATAATTCCCCTTTATTCTGTTGTACTATATTTTCAAACTGTTGTTCAGTATAATCCTGACAGCAGATATTTTGGGCCCAAATTTTTGAAAAGGATGTAATGTATGTAATTCGTAGAAGAGGCAAGGAGTTTGGACAGATCCTGGTTCTGCTGGGTTCCTGCCCTGCCACCCCTACACCAGAAGAGCAGCATTGTGAATTTCAAACAGGGACTAGGGAATGGAGTATAGCCAGACAAAGTTTGCAGGCATCCTAAATTTGGAGGCAAGATGTCATTAGACAATCAGAGCAAGTTTGTCTTTTAGGCTATCAAGTTCTGTAAGTTCTATGCTCAGAACAGGTTAAAGTCTAGTATTGGACCTTGAGAAACCCCAAGATTATCATTCAAATTCTGCTATGTTGCTCACTAAGGAGCAGAAGAAAATTGAGTTGCCTTTTTCATATTTGGCTGTTCTGAAGTTTAAAGCAGTATGGTGTCACTTGAACATCCAGCGACCCCATCCTGCGATTTAAGGTGGGGCCAAATCTAGAGCACGACAGTGGAGTCAATATTGTGTCTTCTTTGTGAACAATCGTATCTTCAATTACATCATGAACTGAAGTTAAGTACATTGCACTCACTTGAAAACATTGCTTACGGTATTCACTTCTTGCCATACATGCAATTATTCAACAGTAAACGACACTCACATGAAAACAATAAATTCAATGTTTAAGAGAGAAATAGTTCCTTTGTGCATTGAGTGTAACAAATTGGTAAACTCATTTTCTAAAGACAAAATCTCCCATGGCATTTATTTTTCTTTCCTCATTCTTCAACTCTGAGTTGGAGCAGGATGCTGCTTTGAATTGTTCCACATATTGATCCAGTTCACAACTGGTGAAATTGATCCAATAATTAAGTGGCTTTTTGTGACCGCTTAACAGCATGAATTTGGTCTGTCTATGTCTCAACGACTGGACAATTTCCTTCTTTCTGTCAATTCCAGTAATGTTAAAAAAAACCTCTATTGTTGATTCAGAATGCTTTAGCTCCAACACATCTTCAATTAAGTTAATTTTGATTCAATCTCTTTTAATCTTAAGATCTGGCATAAAATGAGATTTCTTTTCAAATAGTAGCATTGCTTTGTTGTAAAATAATGCCGCATTTATTTGGGACTTACACTCACCAGGGAGGGAGTAGGTGGTGTGATCAGCAAATTTGCTGATGACACCAAGATGGCTGGATTGGCGGGCAGTGAGGAGCAGTGTCTGGCAATACAGCGGGATATTGATAGGCTGGTTGATTGGGCAGATACATGGCAAATGGAGTTTAAATCGGATAAATGTGAGGTGATGCATTTTGGCCGGAATAATGTAGGGGGGAGTTATATGGTAAAGGGTAAGCACGTAAGGAGTATAGAATCGCAGCGAGACCTGGGGGTGCAAGTGCACAAGTCTTTGAAGGTGGCAGTGCAAGTGGAGAGTGTGGTGAAGAAAGCCTATGGTACGTTAGCCTTTATAGGAAGGGGTATAGAATATAAGAGCTGGAGTCTAATGTTGCAGTTGTACAGAACGTTGGTTAGGCCGCATTTGGAGTACTGCTCCCAGTTCTGGTCGCCTTACTACCGGAAGGACGTGGAGACTCTGGAGAGAGTGCAGAGGAGGTTTACCAGGATGTTGCCTGGTATGGAAGGACTGGAGTATGAGGAAAGATTGAAGAAATTGGGGCTCTTTTCCCTTGAAAGACGCCAACTGAGGGGGGATCTAATAGAGGTATATAAGATTATGAAGGGTTAAGATAGAGTAAACAGAGGTAAGCTATTTCCTATGATAGAGACACGTAGGACAAGGGGCCATGGACTTAAGGTGAGGGAGGAGAGGTACAACACAGATATTAGAGGGAGGTTTTTCACACAGAGGGTAGTGGGGGTATGGAATGCTCTGCCAAGTAAGGTGGTGGAGGCAAACACACTAGAGTCATTTAAGAGTAACTTAGACAGGCACATGACTGGGTTGGAGATTGTTTTAAATAAGGGTCATTAGCATTGGGGCACCCCTGGTAATGTAAATGGGTATGGTATGATAATAATGTTTTTTCTCTTTTCAATCACAGGTTTTAAGTCGGTCCGCCTCGTGTCCAACGAGGGGCATACACGCGATGGGTCGTACTGGGGCTGCTCATGGTTGTTCGAGATTGGCCTAGTGCTTCATGTCGTTAGTGTGTGCCTAAACTGGACAAGATACTGGGCAAGACGACAGCTCAGTGACTATCGCTGATTGCTGTGCAGACACATGGATTTGGGCCGCTGTCTGTGGGAGTTTACGCATTTTCCCCGTGCTTGCGTGGGTTTTCTCCGGGTGCTCCGATTTCCTCCCACACCCCAAAGATGTGCTGTTAGGCTGATTGGCAGGAATAAATTGCCCCTAAATCAGTTTCCCTCAATCTGGATGGCCATAAAACATTATGTGGGAATGCCGGCGTTGGACTGGCGTAAACACAGTAAAAAGTCTGACAACACCAGGTTTTAGTCCAACCAATTTATTTGATAATACTCACAAGCTTTCGAGGGGACTGCCTCTTCGTCAGGTGAATGGAGAGTTCTGGCCTCAGACAGAGCATATAAAGCACTCACATTGTCAGCCACTTCAGGTCTTGAACAGCAGGTTAGGTGTAAGGATTTGCATTCTAATCAGTAATCTCTAAACTGTCTGTGCTTTATATGCTCTGTCTGAGGCCAGAACTCTTCATTCACCTGACGAAGAGGCAGTCCCCTCGAAAGCTTGTGAGTATTATCAAATAAATCGGTTGGACTAAAACCTGGTGTTGTCAGACTTTTTACTGCATAAAACATTAGACAGGGGTCGTGGGTGGAGAGGGGGACTGGTGGTGTTGAGATGGCGGCGCGGGCTCATTGGGCCGAAGGGCCTGTTTCCCAGGCTGATTTTGTTCTTTGTTCTTTGTTTCAGACAGTGTGCCCTATTTTGATGCCAATAAATATCCTTTTATTCATCACTACAATGTTCCAGCCAAATAATCACAGGAGTCTGATTTCTATCCCCCTATAAAATTGAGCCAAACAGTGGACTGGACCTGTGTGAACTCATTTACTGAACTCCAGTGCTTAACCACATAAATTTATAAAGTTGTATATGTTTTATTTTTGTCTTTCCATGACCAAGAGCTATGCAGTGAAGAGAGGTTTGTTGCTGAATAAATAATTCACCCTGGAAAAAAAATCATTAAATAAATAAAGACTTGATTTATAATTATGTAGTTGGTAGTACAGAACTTGAATACTGCCGAAAAAAGAGATATACTGTTGAAGTATTTTGCCTTGCACTTTTCAGGGCAGATTTGTAAAGAATACCAGTTGTAAAGAGAACAATAATAAATGCTGCATAAGAAGAGAGTGCTGATTGGTAGGCAAGTGGACACTGGTAGAGGTTTTGCAATGGAGTATGCAGTGATGAACAGTTACTTGCCAGGCTATTGCTTAAATTCAAACCAGGCAGACTGACTGAATGATTAAGGTATTGTCATGGGAAATGAACCAGGGAATGGCTGTGCCCCAGACTTTAGTTTAGTTGAAAAAGGTGCATTGTGTGGACACACTCCTTTTGTCTATAATGTATAGGACCCTATGTATCAATACATGTAGCTTCTTATACACGCAAGTGAATCACACAGCAAGCCAACTGATAATCTTAAATTGATTATCAGTATAATTATTGGCACAATTAGGATTGTTTAGCAAGTGCTGCCCAATCTAATATTGAACAGTGGGATCTTACTGGCTTGCCATGCTATGTCCATGGGGAAGGGGGGGGGGGGTTGCGGATGACAGATCTCCCAGTTTATTGCCCCTAGAGCTCACAAGCCAGTTTCCTGCCAAACTAAGATTCCATCTTTCCCCCGACTGGCAAGATTCATATTACAGTTCTGCATTGCACAGAGCACCATAAATTACCATCATCTTCCTCACTGAAAAAACAGTTGAGAAAACCTTCCGTTTCCTTGCCCATTCAATGCTTTGAGAAAATTCCACCCTACGTTTTGAGTTTTGCAAGCATGGACTGGTTCACTTGCCAACTAATCAGCAATCTCTTCTTATGTAGTATAAATTATTGATCCTTTACAATTGGTATTCTTGTCCCAGTGAATACAAGTTGCAAAGCTTTGACAGCCTGGGCGGGATTTTATGGCTTTGCTCGACCTGAGACTGGATAATTCCACCCGAGGTCATTTTCCGCCCCTTGCCCACTCTGATTCCGCGGTGGAATTCTGGCATATGTCTTTTTTTTCAGCAAAACTATATATTAAATAGAAAAAAACAATATGTAGAGGAGAACAAGTCATAGATCACAGATTAATTACATTTGTCCAAAATTTTGTTATTAGTTGTTGTAAATTTTTGTCTCAAGAATGGCATACTCAGCTACAATTTGGGCACAATGATTTACAAGTCATCGATGGAAAGAAGACCTAAACCTCATCTATTGTTGCTTAGCTTCCTACTTAATGAAGTAATTATGATTTAATTGATCTTACTGAGTACACACCACTATTTGATTCATGGTTGCAGGAGTTCACTGTAAAAACTTATTCAGAGAATAGTAAGATACAGTGCTCTTGTCAAACTTTGTGGTGAATTGACATTAAGCCCTTCCTTATCAGCAATCCTACACTGTCTGCATATATTTTAATGTTCTACTAAAGGAGCAGTTATCCTTCACACTGTGACAGCAACATAATTATATTGGGTCGTGTCATTTTGCTCTATCTGCAAAGTGAACCTTATAATTGAAAATATTGACTTCTATGGTCACAGGTTTCAATCTAAAAAAATGAATATGTTTAGAATCTTTCAACTATAGTGCACAGTCATTATTTTTTGCTCAATGTAGCCACAATGCGTTCCACAATAATAGTAAAAGACCATTTCTCATCTTCTGTCTGTGGCAACATGTTGCATTTGTACTTCTCCCGGGTAAAATTGTTGTTCTTTTCTCCTTTACAGATTTGCTCTAATTATTCCAAAATTCCACATTGGAATTCCTAAATCTATGTTACATATTAGTGCAACAGACAAAACATGAGCTAATCCCTCCAAAATGCACAGTCAGTCAGCTAAAACATAGTGAGAGAGAAATAATCCTTACATGCATTTCCTATTACGTACTGAAACTAGTATAACAGCAATTACGGCCTTAGTTCAGAATTAAAGGTATAAATTAATGCATTTGCTAAAATTTAAATCCAAGTTTATAGCTACAGGTCGGAATTCTCCAGTCTCGCACATCCTGCTACCAGTGCCCAGCCAAATCTACATTCACTGCAATAGGACTGGAGAATCCCAATTGCCTTTTAAAAGTGACATCTCGATCTCAGTGCAGCCAGGCCCCTGCCCCTCTCAATAACAGTGTGAAACAAGCCCCACTGATTTTTTTGGTCAGAGTGTCATAAGATTGGAAGACAAAACCCATCTATTTTTCTGGAGGAAACATGTCATTTTTCTCGCCAGAACCAACATTCTTTTTTGGTAAGATTCTCCCCTCTATCTCCTCATAACAACTTACTTTGATACCTATTCGGTGTTATCTGTGCACTTAGCTACATACATTCAGTCCCTTCATCCTAGTCACAGATAAAGATCATTAATCACTGAGCACTGATCCCTCTGGCACTCCCCTGGTTATGGCTTTCCAACCCAAAAAGAGGGACTGTGGAGAAAGAAAGAAGGAAGGGCAGATATGGGAATGAAAAGAGTGGGGGAAAGGGGGAAGAGGAAGAGGAGCTAGAAAAGGAGAAATTAAAAGGCATGGGTTGAGGGACAGGAGGAATGAAAGGGAAAGAACACTCAAAATTGTAAAACTGGGCATGGAGTATGTAAAGTGGAAGTTAGGCAGGGAAGGTGAGGAGAGAAGGCAGAGCAGAGACTGAGAAGTCCACAAAACTGGAAGTTGCGTTTAAAATATATACATGCCATAGAGCAAACAATCTGGCCAAATAAATAAACTGATCAATTCTCCAGTACTATTTATTTATATATTGCATGAAATTTATTTTGCAGCCATTTAAAGCTTTGTGAACCATCTCTTCTTCAATTACCTTTCATCTCTGCTACAACTCCTTCCCACAACATGGGTAATTTCACACTAGATTTGCTGCTGCATTTATTTTGATCTGTTATCAGTGCAGTCAGTTGAACAATGTTCCTAAAAATCCTTTTCAAAACATACACGTAAGAAAAAATCTTGCATTTATGAGCTTTATTTGTTACCTTTTGAGCTTCCAGGATGTCTGGACATATTTTGCAATCAGCAAATTTTTTTTTATGAGCAGTAACTGTTATTTGAAATTCAAATGCAGTTACCAATTAAAAGAAAAGGGAAAATTTTCATGACCTCAGAGCTTTCCAAATCTCTTTACAAACAATTAAGTACTTCTGAAGTGGATTGAGAACAAAGAGCAAAGAAAGGTACAGCACAAGAAGGAAATCAAACTGTGCCATCACAGCCATCAGGTTAAGTGATTGGCTGGTGACTGGGAAGTAGTTTATTTTTTTCTCCCTTGGCATTGTAATTGTTGTTGTACACTACAATAATGTTTCCATGTAATCTGTGGTTTATAGTTTGTAAAGGTTATATTCGGTAGTAACAACGAGCAGGAAAGAAGGGCCTTAGAAAGTTGGATATAATCTGAAACAAAACATCTTTCAAAAGTTTAATTTAAAGGGATAAGACAAAACAGGAGAGCTCTAAGCCGTGGTTTGCACCTCTTGCTCCATGTGGCAGGCTGGGGACAGTTCCAGTCCCCTGGGTCAGCATGTGTGCTGGAAGCGTCTCCAGCTACAGCTTCTGGAAGTTAGAGTTTCAGAGCTGGAGTGGCGGCTGGAGACACCATAGACCATCCGTGAGTCTGAGAGTATTGTGGATAGCAGGTATAGAGAGGTGGTTACACCGCAGGCTCAGACTCCACAGGCAGGAAGGGAATGAGTGACGACGGCAAGAGAGATAGGCAGGTAATGCAGGAATCTCCTGTGGCCATTTCCCTGCAAAACAGATATACCACTTTGGATATTATTGAGAGGAATGACCTCTCGGGGGAAAGCAGCAGCTGCCAAGCTTGTTGCACCACGATTGGTTCTGCTCCAGAGAGGAGGGGTTAAAAAGTGTGCCAGTGCAATAGTTATAGGGAATTCAATTGTAAGGGGTATAGACAGGTGTTTCTGTGGTCGGAAACGAGACCAAGATGGTATGTCGCCTCCCTGGCGCTCGGGTCAAGGAAATCTCAGAGCGGCTTAGGACATTCTGGAGGGGGAGGGTGAACAGCTAGTGGTTGTGGTACACATTGGTACAAATGACATAGGTTGAAAAAAAGGATGAGGTCCTAAAAGCAGAAAGCAAGAAAGAAAGAAATTGGACCTCAAAGGTAGTGATCTCAGGATTACTATAGTGCCATGTGCTAGTTGGAGTAGAAATGATAGGATATGTCGGATAAATATGTGGCTGAAGAAATGGTGTCGGGGGAGAGTTTCAGATTCCTGGGGCATTGGGATTGGTTCTGTGGGAGGTGGGACCTGTAAAATCTGACAGGCTACTCTTGGGCAGACTGGGACTGATATCCTAGGGGGAGTGTTTGCCAAAGCAGCTGGGGAGTATTAAACTAATATGCCAGAGGGATGGGAATCTATGTAAAGAGTCAGAGAAGGAGGGAGCAAGGACAAACACAAAAGGCAGAAAAGGGAATAAGAAAAGTGATAATAAGAGAAACCAAGGACAAATACCACAACCGCTGGCTGTTCACCCTCCTCCTCCAGAATGTCCCAAGCCTTGACCCGAGCACCAGGGAGGCAACATACCATCCTGGTCTTGTTTCCGGCCACAGAAACATCAGTCTATTCCCCTTACAAGTGAATCCCCTATAACTATTGCACTGGCACACTTTTTACCCCTCTCCTCTGTAGCAGAACCAATCATGGTGCAACGACTATGGCTGCTGCTGCTTTTCCCCGAGAGGTCATTCTTCTCAACAGGGCTACAGAGAAAAATATTGGGAGCAAGGCAAACAATGTTAAAAAGACGAGTTTAAAAGCTCTTTGCCTTAATGCGTGGAGCATTTGCAATGAAGTGGATGAACTAATCGTGCAGATAGATGTAAACGAGTACGATACTATTGGGATTACGGAGACATGGCTTCAGGGTGACCAGGGTGGGAATTGAATGTCCCAGGGTATTCAGTATTTAGGAAGGACAGGCAAAAAGGGAAAGGTGGTGGAGTGGCACTGCTGGTTAAAGAGGAAATTAGCACAATAGTGAGAAAGGATATTGACCCTGATAACATAGGATCTGTATGGGTAGAGTTGAGAAATACCAAGTGGCAAAAAACATTAGTGGGTGTAATATATAGACCCCCAAACTGCAGTGATGATGCTGGGAATGGCATTAAACATGACATTAGAGATGCATGTGATATGGGAATATTGGTGATCATGGGTGATTTTAATTTGAACATAGATTGGGCAAATCAAATTAGCCACAATGCCCTAGAGGAGGAATTCCTGGAGCACATATGGGATGGTTTGCTTGACCAATACGTGGCCAAACCAACTAGCAAGCAGGCCATCTCAGACTGGGTACTGTGTAATGAGAAGGGAATCATTGCCAATCTAGCTATACGAGAACCCTTGGGGATGAGTAACTATAACATGTTAGAATCAAGATGGAGAGTGAAGTAGTTGATTCAGAGACGATGGTGCTGAATCTTAATAAAGGAAACTATGAGGATATGAAGCATGAGTTGGCCTTGTTAGGTTGGGGAGAGTTACTTAAAGAGCGAACAGACAATGGCAAACATTTAATGGCCACATGAGGGAACTACAGCAACTGTTTATTCCTGTCTGGCACAAAAGCAAAATGGGTAAGTGGTCAATCCATTGCTTACAAAGGAAATTAGAGAGAGTATCTGATCTAAGGAAGAAGCATATGGATTGGCCACGAAAAATAATAGTTCTGAGAATTGGGAGCAGTTTATAATTCAACAAAGAAGGACCAAGGGATTGATTAAGAAGGGGAAAATACACTATGAAAGTAAACTTGCAGGGAACATAAAGGCTGACATTAAGAGTTTCTATAGATACGTGAAGCAAACGTTGGTGAAGACAAACGTAGGTCCCCAGAGACAGAAATGGGGGAATGTATATTAGGGGACAAAGAAATGGCCATGTAACTGATTACATACTTTGGTTCTATCTTCACAAAAGATGACACAAATCAAATGCCAGAAATGTTGGAGAATGCAAGATTTAGTGAGATGGAAGAACTGAGGGAGGTCAATATTAGTAGCGAGATGGTGCTAGGAAAATTCGTGGGAATGAAGGTGGATAAATCTCCAGGGCCTGATAATCTACATCTCAGGTACTTAAGGAAGTGGCTCTGGAAATAGTGGATGCATTATTGGTGATCATCTTCTGGGATTCTATAGGCTCTGGAACAGTGCCTGCAGATTGGAAGGTAGCTAATGTCACTCCAGTATTCAAAAAGGGAGTTGAGCAAAAACAGGGAATTATAGACCAGTAAGCTTAACATTGGTAGTGAGGAAGATTCTCGAATCCATTGTCAAGGGCTTTATAGCAGAGCATTTAGAAAGCAGTGGTAGGATCAGACAGAGTCAGCATGGATTTATGAAAAGGAAATCATGCTTAACAAATCTGTTGGAATTTTTGAAGATGTAACTAGTAGAGTTGACAAGGGGGAACCAGTGGATGTGGTATATTTGGACTTTCAGAAAGTGTTTGGCAAAGTCCTGCACAGGAGATTATCATGCAGGATTGAAGTGCATGGGATTAGAAGAAGTGTATTGAGATGGATAGAAAACTGGTTGGCAGAGAGGAAACAAAGAGTAGGAATTAATGTGAAGGAATAGAGAGATCTTGGGGTTCATATCCACAGATCTCTGAAGGCTGCCACTCAAGTGAATAGAGTCGTGAAGAAGGCTTATAGTGTGTTAGGATTTATTAACAGGGGTTTGAGTTTAAGAGTTGTGGGGTTATGCTGCAACTATACAGGACCTTGGTGAGACCACATTTGGAATATTGTGTGCAGTTCTGGCCACGTCACCACAAGAAGGATGTGGAAGCATTGGAGAGGGATCAGAGGAGATTTACCAGGATGCTGCCTGGTTTGGAGGGTAAGTCTTATGCGGAAAGGCTGAGAGAGCTGGGGCTTTTCTCTTTAGAGCGAAGGAGGATGAGAGGCGCCTTAAGAGTTATAAGATGATGAGGGGGATAGATAAAGTGGATGTGCAGAAATTATTTTCTCAGTTGGATGTAGCTTTACTAGGGGGCATAACTATAAGGTTCGTGGTGGGAGATATGGAAGGGATGTCCGAAGTAGATTCTTTACTCAGAGAGTGGTTGGGGTGTGGAATACACTGCCTGCTGTGATAGTGGAATCAGACACTTTAGGAACTTTCAAGTGGTTATTGGATAGGCACATGGAACACACCAGAATGATAGGGAGTGGGATAGCTTGGTCTTGGATTCAGACATAGTTCGGCACAACATCGAGGGCTGATGGGCCTTTACTGTGCTGTACTGTTCTATGTTCTAATGGGCGCTTTTCAACTTGGCGGGCAGCAGCTAGTGGGGTGCTACAGAAATTGGTGCTGGGACCCCAGCTATTTACAATATATACTAATGATTTGGATGAGGGAACAAAATGTAACATCACAAAGTTTGTAGATGATGTCAAGTTGGTGGCTGGGGGAACTCTGATGAGGATGCAGAAATCCTTCAGAATGATCTGGACAGGTTGGGTGAGTGGTTAATCAATGGCAGATGCAGTATAATTTGGATAAACGTGAGGTTATTCACTTAGGAAGCAAAATCAACAAGACAAATTACTACCTGAATGGCTGTAAATTGGGAGAGGGGAGTGCGCAGCGGGACCTGGGTGTCATTGTGCACCAGTCACTGAAGTTAAGCTTGCAGGTGCAGCAGGCGGTAAAGAAGGCAAATGGTGTGTTGGCCTTCATTGCAAGAGGTTTCAAATACAGGAGCAGGGATGTGTTGTTGCAATTATACAGGGCCTTGGTGAAGCAACCAGTATTGTGTGCAGTTTTGGTCTCCTTTTCTGAGGAAGAATGTTCTTGCTCCCAAGGTTTACCAGGCTGATTTCGGAGATGACAGGATTTATGTGTGAGGAGAGATTCATTAGGTTAAGATCGTTATTGCTGAAGTTCAGGTAAGACTTATGTGTGAGGAGAGATTGACTAGGTTAGGATTGTTTTGCTGAAGTTCAGGTGAATGAGGGGGGATCTCATAAAAACTTATAAAGTTCTAACAAGACTTGACAGGGTAGATGCAGGGACGATATTCCCAATGGCGGGGGAGTCCAGAACCAGGGGTCACAGTCTGAGGATACAGGGTAGACTATTTAGGATGGAGGTGAGGAGACATTTCTTTATCCAACGAGTGGTGAGCCTGCGGAATTCTTTACCACAGGAAGTAATTGATGCCAAAAAATTGAATGTATTCAAGAGGCAATTGGGTATAGCACTTGGGGCAAATGGGATCAAAGGTTATGGGGAAAAAGCAGGATTAGGCTATTGAGTTGGATGATCAGCCATGATCATAATGAGTGGCAGAGCAGACTCAAAGGGCTAAATGGCCTCTTCCTGTTACTTTCTCCTATGTTTCTATGGAACAGCTCTACGACACTCCAAGCCTGTACTGATCATGATGATCTAACTAAACTAAAAAAAATCTTCTGCCCTGACCCAGTCCATATCACCCTATTCCCTCCCCATTCATGTACCCAGCTGTCTCTGAAATGTTGCTAACATGGTCATCACCACCTCTGTCTTCATCACCTCCTCTGGCAGTGCATTCCAGGAACTCACCACTCTCTGCATGAATAACCTCCCCCTCACATCTCCCTTAAACTTTCCTCCACTCACCTTGAACATATGCCCCCTTGTAATTGACACTTCCACCCAAGGTAAAAGCCTCTGACTATCCACTATGTTTATGCCTCTCAATTTGTAGACCTCTATCAGGTCTCCCCTCAGCCTCCGTCTTTGCAATGAAAACAATCTTAGTTTATTCAAACTCTCCTCATAGCCAACATCCTTGAGACCAGGCAACATCCTGGTAAACCTTCTTTGTACTCTCTGCAAAGCTTCCACATCCTTCTGATAATGTGGTGACATGAACTGCTTGCAATAATCCAAATACGGCCTAGCCAAGGTTTTATATAACTGCAACATTATTTCCCAACTCTTGGACTCAGTGTCCTGGCTGATCATGACAAGCATGCCATATGTCTTCTAATCACCTTGGCCACCTGTGTTGACACTTTCAGGGAACTGTGGACTTGCACAGTTAGATCCCTCTATGTTAAATTTCCTCAGTGTTTTGCCATTTACAGTAAATTCATACCCAAATTTGATCTTTTAAAATGTACCACCTCACATTTGTCTTGATTAAATTCCATCTGCCATTTCAGTGCCCAATCTATCTATATCCTATTTCATCCTCTGACAATCCCCATCACTATCAGCAACTCCACCAATCTTCCTGTCATCTGCAACTTTACTAATCAGACTCCCTACATTTTCCTCCAGATCATTTGTATATACTACAAACAACAGAGGTCCCAGCACTGATCCCTGTGGAACACCACTAGCTACAGCTCTCCATTTTGAAATTTTCACCTGTTAAAAACCTGTTTAAAATAAGTTTAAAGCACTTTGTTCTTTGTAGAACTGTTTAAAGCATTTATTTATTGTATTTACTGCTTTAAGAATTCTGAGGGAGTGGCTAGAAGGCAGTTGTGGGCCAACAGCTTTAATTATCAACTGGCCACACGGTGAAGCCTTCCATTGTTTGCTGGAGCAGACGAGTGAAGGAGCAGAGAGAGAGCTAAGATTTTACCTGTTAAAAACCTGTTTAAAATAAGTTTAAAGCACTTTGTTCTTTGTAGAACTGTTTAAAGCATTTATTTATTGTATTTACTGCTTTAAGAATTCTGAGGGAGTGGTTAGCAGGCAGTTGTGGGCCAACAGCTTTAAATCAGCGCCAGGTTTAAAAGGAGGCCTGGTGTAGACAGCGGGCAGCGGAGTGAGAGGGAAGCAGAGTGAGCTATTAGGGCTTAATATCAAAAAGGGCTGGAGGGAAAAAAGGCCAGGTGAGTTCGTTTGAAAAAAACAAGGAAAAAAAAAATTTTTTTCAAGACTACTACAGTGAATAATGGAGGGGCATGTGATGTGTGGTTTCTGTATGATGTGGGAACTGGTGGACCCCAGGGTCCATCCCAGTGACCATGTCTGTAGTAAGTGCAGGTTGCTGGAGGAGCTCCAGCTCAAGGTGGATGAGCTGGCCTCTGAGCTACAGTCACTGAGGCTCATCAAGGGGAGAGAGGGTGCCATTGTCAATGGGGTGCAAGTGACATCCACCCCCCCTAGACTGGCTAACTCTAAGGGTCAGGGACAAGAGGGGGCTGCTGGGAGGAGGAAGGGGGGTGAGGAGAGGAGGAAGGAGGGTGGGGAGCGGAGGCCTCAGCCTCTTAATCTGCATAACAGGTTTGAGGTTCTTGCCAGCAGGCTGGACAAGAACGAGGCAGGTGAGGTTGGTGAGCAAACTGCACACGGTACAGTGCTGCAGCAGGACACAGGCAAAGAGAGGGGGAAAAGGAACGTAGTAGTGATTGGGGATAGTGGGGTGAAGGGTATTGACACTGTCCTTTGTCACAATGACAAAGTGCACAGAAGGGTGTGTTGTCTGCCTGGTGCTCGGGTACGGGATGTCACAGCTGGGCTGCAGAGGAACCTGGAGTGGGAGGGTGAGAATCCGGTCGTTGTGGTACATGTGGGTGCCGGCGACGTAAGCAAAAGCAAAATTGGGGAGGGAGTACGAAAAGCTGGGAATGGAATTAAAAAGTAGAACCGACAAGGTGGTTATCTCTGGGCTACTGCCTGAACCGAGTGCAGACGGGCATAGGGTTGATAGGATTAAGGAAGTGAATGGGTGGCTCAGGGATTGGTGTGGGAGGAATGGGTTTGAATTTATGGGGCATTGGCACCAGTATTGGGGTAGGTGGGACCTGTTCGGGCAGGATGGGGTTGGTCTGAACCGTGCTGGGACCAGAGTGCTGGTGAATAGAGTAAAGAGGACTGTAGACAGGGCTTTAAACTAATTAGGGGGGGGAGGGTGCCGAGGGTAGGTGATGTTACGAGGTCTAAAGTTAAGGAGAGGGTACAGGTAAGGGAAGAGGCTGAGGATGCCCCAATAATAGAGGGAGTAGGGGGCGTGAGTATGGTTGGTGGCGTTACAGCAAATAGGGTCCAGGTGAAGGCTGGGATGAAAGCGTTTTATCTGAATGCACGAAGCATTCGGAATAAAGTGGATGAGCTGGTGGCGCAGATCGACACAAATGGATACGATCTGGTGGCCATTACAGAGACGTGGCTGCAGGGTGACAGGGACTGGGAGCTGAATGTCCAGGGGTATCAAGTGTTTAGGAAGGATAGACAGGAGGGAAAAGGGGGGGGTGTAGCTCTGCTGATTAAGGATAGCATCACGATGGTAGCAAGGGATGATATTGGAGCCAAGGAGCAGAGGGTGGAATCGTTGTGGGTGGAGATTAGGAACAGCAAAGGGAGGAAGACGCTGGTGGGTGTCGTCTATAGGCCCCCGAATAATGATCTGGAGGTGGGGCGGGCTGTTAACGCGCAAATAAGTGCGGCGTGCAGGAATGGGACGGCCGTAGTTACGGGGGATTTCAATCTGCATATTGATTGGTCGACCCATGTTGGACGCGGAGGGCTCGAGGAGGAGTTCTTGGAATGCTGCCAGGATAGTTTCCTCGAACAGTGTGTGTTGGAGCCGACGAGGGAGCGAGCTATCTTGGATCTGGTGCTATGTAATGAGACGGGTAGAATTAGGGACCTTGCGGTGAAGGATCCTCTTGGGGAGAGTGATCATTGTATGGTGGAGTTTCTGGTGCAGATGGAGGAGGAGAAAGTGGGTTCCCAGACATGCGTACTTTGTTTGAACAGAGGGGAGTACGGTAGGATGAGAGAAGAATTGGCGAATGTGGATTGGGGGAGCGCATTGGAGGGAGGGTCTGCTGAGGAGCAGTGGAGAATCTTTAAGGAGATCTTTCTTGGTGCTCAGCGGAAATTTATTCCGATGGTCAAAAAGGACCATAGGAGGAGAGGTAATAAGCCGTGGATAACGAAGGAGGTGAAGGGAAGTGTTAAATTAAAAGTGGAGGAATTTAGAGTAGCTAAGAGTAGTGGGCAAGAAGAGGACTGGGAGAGGTTTAAATGTCAACAAAGATTGACAAAGAAGTTGATAAAGAAGGGTAGGAGAAACTATGAAGCTGGGCTAGCGCTTAATATAAAAAAGGATAGCAAGAGTTTTTATAAATATATAAAAAGGAAGAGGCTGGCTAGGGTGAACGTTGGTCCTTTAGAGGATGAGAAAGGGGACCTAGTGGTAGGGGATGGGGAAATGGCTAAGGTATTGAATAACTTTTTTGTTTCTGTCTTCACGGAGGAGGACGTGAATAATTTGCCGGGTGTTAGCGATGGAAAGGTGGTAGGACTGGAGGGTCTTAATGACATTACTGTTACTAGAGAGGCGGTGCTCAACAGACTGGAGGGGCTGATTGTGGGCAAGTCCCCAGGACCGGATGGAATGCATCCAAGGGTTCTGAAAGAAATAGCGGAGGTGATAGTGGATGCCTTGGTGGTTATTTTCCAGACGTCGCTGGATTCCAGGGAAGTGCCGGATGATTGGAAAACGGCTAATGTTATGCCGTTGTTTAAGAAGGGTGCCAGGCAAAAGGCAGGGAATTATAGGCCGGTTAGTTTAACGTCTGTGGTAGGTAAAATGTTAGAATCTGTCATTAAGGAGGAAATTGCGAGGCATCGTGAAGGGAATTGCTTGATAGAGCAGACGCAGCACGGTTTCATTAAAGGGAAGTTGTGTCTGACAAATTTACTGGAGTTCTATGAGGATGTGTCTAGGGTGGTGGATAGAGGAAAGCCGGTGGATGTGCTCTTTCTAGATTTTCAGAAGGCGTTTGACAAAGTACCTCACTAGAGGTTATTGCAGAAGGTCGAGGGACATGGAGTTGGGGATAGGGTGTTAGCGTGGATAGAGGATTGGTTGTCAAATAGGAGGCAGAGAGTGGGGGTCAACGGGTGCTATTCGGATTGGCGGATGGTGACTAGTGGAGTGCCCCAGGGGTCGGTGCTGGGGCCTCAGCTTTTTACCATTTATATAGATGATCTGGAGGAGGGAACCGAGTGTAGGGTGTCGAAATTTGCTGATGACACCAAGATTGGGGGAACGGCAAATTGTGCGGAGGGTGTGGAGAGTCTGCAGAAGGATCTAGATAGGCTGGGCGAATGGGCCAGGAAATGGCAAATGGAATTTAATGTTGGCAAGTGTGAGGTGGTCCACTTTGGTAGGAATAATGGTAGGAAGGACTATTACTTACGGGGCGAAAAACTGCAGCAGGCGGCGGTGCAGAGGGACCTCGGGGTCCTTGTGCATGAGTCACAAAAACCCAGCTTGCAGGTGCAGCAGGTGGTCAGGAAGGCGAATGGGATGCTGGCCTTCATAGCGAGGGGGATTGAATATAAAAGTAGGGAGGTCTTGCTGCAGCTGTATAGGGCATTGGTGAGGCCGCAGCTGGAGTACTGTGTGCAGTTTTGGGCGCCGCACCTGCGCAAAGATATTTTGGCCTTGGAGGGAGTGCAGAGGAGGTTTACTAGGCTGATGCCGGAGTTGAGGGGGTTGAGCTATGAGGAGAGGCTGAATAAACTAGGCTTGTACTCGTTAGAGTTTAGAAGAATGAGGGGACATCTCATTGAGACGTATAAGATGATGAATGGGTTGGATAGGATAGAGGTGGAGAGACTCTTCCCGCTCAAAAAAGACAGTAGGACTAGGGGGCACAGCCTCAAGATAAAGGGGGGGGCGGTTTAGAACGGAGTTGAGGAGGAACTTCTTCACTCAAAGGGTGGTGAATCTCTGGAATTCTCTGCCCGTTGAAGTGGTGGAGGCTGCCTCGCTAAATATTTTTAAGACGCAGGTTAATGGGTTTTTGATAAGAGAGGGGATTAAGGGTTATGGGGAGAGGGCGGGAAGGTGGAACTGAGCAGCGACAGATCAGCCATGATATTATTGAATGGCGGGGCAGGCTCGAAGGGCTAGATGGCCTACTCCTGCTCCTATTTCTTATGTTCTTATGTTCTATTCTCTGTCTTCTATAACCAAGCCAATTCTGTATCTATCTAACCAGCCCACCTTGAATCCCATGTGATTTTAATTTTTATACTAGTCTATTACATGGGACCTTGTCAAATGCCTTACTAAAGTTCATATAAACTATCTCCACAGTCCTTCCCTCACCCATCCTCTTCGTCACCTCTTCAAAAAATTTAATCAAGTTGGTGAAACATGACCCTCCCCATATAAAACCATGCTGCCTGTAACTAACTAGTCCATTTTCTTCCAAATGTGCATATATCCTGTCCCTCAGTATCTTCTCCAAAAGCTTCCACACTACTGACGTCAGGCTCACTGGCCTATAATTTCCTGGATTATCCCTGCTTCCTTTCTTCAGCGAGGGAAAAGCATTGGCTATTCTCCAGTTCTCTGGAAACTCACCTGGGGTCAAAGGGGATGTAAAGATATCTGCTGAGGCTCCAGCTATTTCTTCCCTTGCTTCTCGGATCTGGGATAGAATGCATCCGGGCCAGGGAACTTGTTCTACCTTAATGCAATTTAGGATATTCAGCAGGTCCTCCTTCAATATATTGACATTCTCTAGAGCGTTCACACACCTATCCCTGACCGCAACATCCATCAGGTCCTTCTCCTTGGTGAATACTGATATAAAGTACTCATTAAGGAACTCACCCACTTCTTGTAGCACCACGTATAACTTCCCTCCATTGTCTTTGAGTGCGCCTACTCTTTCTCTAGCTACCCTCTTGCTCCTAATAGATGCATAAAAAACCTTGGGATTCTCCTTGACCCTGTTTGCTAAAGACATTTCATGGCCCCTTCTGGCCTTCCTAATTGCATGTTTAAGTTTCTTTCTACCTTCACTATACTCCTCAGGGCTTTGTCAGTTTTTGCAGGGAAATGCCTGTCCTGCATTTCAATCAAGTGGCCTTTAAAAGCCTCCCACACACCAGATGTGGATTTTTCCTCAAGTAGCTACTCCCAATCCACATTCCCACTGACTGTTGGAAGGTAGGAAACACAGCAGCCAATTTTACACACCTCAAACACACCTGTGATAACTGACTAAATTCTCTGTTTTTGGTGATGTGATAAAGGATAAAAATTTAATCCTCTTGAAAGGGTAAACAGGACCCCAGTTCAATATCTCACCCAAAAGCTAGCACTTCCAACACTGCAGCACTCCCTCAGAACTGCATCGATCGTCAACCGATATTTTTGTTTTCAAGCAATTGAAGAATCTCAAGTGTACAATTTTCGGACTCAAAGACAAGAGTTGTACAACTGAGCTATGACTGATACCAAATTAACACAAGGCAAGGTCCAAAAAGCGGCAAAAGAGATAAATGGTCACTTTATATGTTTTCACGTAAACCTGTTGAAGAATAGTTTTTGGCAAAGTTAACTCGCTGCTTTTCTTTGAGTTGTGCTATTGGACATTTTGGGCAGAATTTTTCTAGCCCCTCGTAGGCAGCTTTGGAGGCGTGGTGAATGGTGAGGCTAGGATCATTAAAAAGCATTGGACTAGCTCGCCAACATGCTACTTGCATTTTCCCCCGAGGTGAGTGAGCAGGGATGATGACAGCCTGCCTGTTAGTGGCGGACATGCAACCAAGCTAATTAAGGAGCCAATTTAACAATTATTACAACAGCACAGAATTTTGCCAGTGCTACACAGTTGCACCCCTCCTCTCCAACTCTACCACACCTCCTTCATCTTGCCATGCATGCCCTTTCCCACCATTATGTCCACACGCTGGCAACTGAGAGGAGGTAGCTGCGTAACAAGGTTTAAAGGTGTTACTGCTGATATTCCCAACAGAAAATGGGAAAGCTGCTGTTGTTCCTTATCACAGCTTTAGCACTGAGTGTGAAATTTGGGGAGGTGGATGTCTGTGATTGTCATGGGCTTACTGATGTCTGAACTACTCCCCTTAAACTGATGATGGTTACAATGTTTTCCTGCCATTCCATCTGCTTGAGCGTTAGCAAAGCTGACGGCTTCTCTTGAAGTGGTGGGTGCTTTCTCCACCTCCAGGCTCTGTTGTGTTATTATAATGACATTATTATACCTCAGGATACCATGTCTGACCATATGTGTGTCACCAGTAGTGTTGTTCTCTAGGGGTGATGCCCAGAGGTACCCTTGCATGTCCGAGATGTGGTTGCTCGCATCTGTCACTATGTGTTAGGGGGATTAGCAAGGTAAATGCATGGAGTTGTGGGGATGGAGCCTGGGTGGGATTGTGGTCGGTACAGACATGATGAGCCGAACGGCGTCTTTCTGCACTGTAGGGATTCTATGATCTGCAGTGCTATGAAATATCAAACAAAATATCAAGAATGGAAGGCCAAATGGGAAACTAATTGTAATATAGGATAGTTCCTTGAATATAGCCCATTTATGCTGTAGGCTACTTTCAGTGGTACAGAATGAAAAAATGCTTGCCAGAGTGACCTTCTGCCAGCAAAGCCTGGTGGTTAACCAGAGAGATTCACATTCTGTAGCTGCACCTGATTCAATTCATCAAAAGAGTCTAAAATGTCTGTTTGGACCAATATTTGCCAACTTTTTTTGATAACTTGACCAAAGAGCATTATAACCAAAATGACAGCCAATTAGTCTAAGATAAAAAATGTTTGCAAGTTAGAGATTTGCTCCGTACTTGAGAAAGAAAACTTGAGGAGCAGTGAGGTCCAATTTTATCCCACCCATTCACTTGTATTTAGAATAAGGACTGGGATGAATAATGGTAATCTGGTTTATTGAAAGTGTGTAAAAGCAGAGAGAAAGGGGTGGTGGAGAAGTTATTTATTTTATGGTTGACTTGATAGTTCTGAAGTGAACATTTTAGGTTCACATTAAACTCTGTGCTTCATACTGAATCAAGAAAAGGAAGAATAAATCATCCCAGAAGACTATTAAAAGCCACCAAATGAGACATAAGCTTTAGGTGACAATACTTAATTTGATGGAGATTAAATAAGAAGATTAGATTGAAAATAAATAAAGGGAATCAGCTATTCTTATACATAATGTTATAAGGCTTAGATGGTCATGTAAAGAGACAGACGAATGTTGAACTTGTGATTATGCCTTCATCAGGAAAAGTTGAACAAATTTATTCAAGGTCATTTATAAGCTCACTCTGACAATCAAATGACATAATTTGCTAAGAAGCTGTATCAGATAATTTAATTTGTCTAGTGGTGATACTGGGAATTATTTAAGAAAGTATCCTGCAAACAAAAACTAAGAAAATGATATGACCACTTATTTTCTTTATTACACAATGAGCCAACTACATAATTTAGGCTAGGCCAGTACTTAGGTCCTCAATTTCTAACATTACATTATATATTTTGTACAGATTCCTGGTAATCAGCAATCAGGAAAATGGATTGATTTTGTACACTCTGTGGAAAACTGATAAGATACAGATAGGGTGAGGTAGAGAAGGCGGGAGACCAGGGTTAAAAACTTGGACAGAATCTAAGTTTGGTGGCAGGCGGGAAAGGTAGCATGATCCCACTGGGTGGTGATCTTCTGTTTTTCAACAAATTAACAATGCATCAGCCAGGAACTCAGTGAAACTTACTGTGGGGCGAGCAGGACATTGCCCACTCTGCCATTACCTCATGATATTGAAGGTTCTGGTGCCATATTTAAATGGCAACCAGACACTTAGTGACGGAGCACTTGCAGCCGCAGCTCATACTGAAGACATGTGAATCCCTCTGGTTAACCACCAGGCTTTGCTGACAGATGGTCACTCTAGCAAGCATTTTTTTCATTCTGTGCCACTGAAAGTAGCCTGCAGCATAAATGGGCTACATTTAAGGAACTATCACAATTAGTTTTCTACTGGGCCTTCCATTCTGTTTGATATTTTATAGCATCATAGATCATAGAATCCCTACAGTGCAGAAGGAGACCACTTGGCTCATCGTGTCTGTACAACCACAATCCCACCCAGGCCCCATCCCCACAACCCCATGCATTTACCCTGCTAATCCATTAGGGTCAATTTAGCATGGCCAATCCACCTACCCTGCACATCTTTCGACTATGGGAGAAACCAGAGCACCCGGAGGAAACCCACACAGACATGGGGAGAATGTGCAAACTGCACACAGACAGTAACTCAAGGCCAGAATTGAACCTGGGACCCTGGTGCTGTGGGGCAGCAATGCTAACCACAGTGCCACCGTGCTGCCCTTTAGGTTGCAACATCTTTGGAGTGTTCTCTGATAGGAATACTGGATCTTAAAATCAGCCCACCCACGTTGGATTTGTGTATAGTTTCTGCATTGGCAGCTTTGGGGACTGTGTCAGGTTTCTTTTTTGCCCCTTTGATTTGATTTATTATTGTCACATACTTTAACATACAGTGAAACGTATTGTTTCTTGTGTGCTATAGATGCAAAGAATACGTACATAGAGAAGGAAACAAGGGGGTGCAAAATGTAGTGTTAGATTCATAGCTAGAGTGCAGCGAAAGATCAACTTAATTCAAGATAGGCCAATTCAAAAGTCTGATGGCAGCGGGAAGAAGCTGTTCTTGAGTCGGTTGGCACGTGACCTCAGATTTTTGTATCTTTTTCCTGACAGAGGAAGGTGGAAGAAAGAATATCCAGGATTTGTGGGGGTTCTAGATTATGCTGGTTGCTTTGCTGAGGCACCCAGAAACATAGATGGATCAATGGATGGTAGGTTGGTTTGCGTTGAGCTACATTCATGACCTTTTGTAGTTTCTTGCAGTCTTGGGCAAAGCAGGAGCCATACCAAACTGTAATACAACCAGAAAGAATGCTTTCTATGGTGCAATTGTAAAAGCTGGTGAGAATTGTAGCTGGCATGCCAAATTTCCTTACTCTTCTGAGAAAGTTGAGACATTGGTGGGCTTTCTTAACTATAATGTCAGCATGGGGGGACCAGGATAGGTTGTTGGTGATCTGGACACCTAAATACTTGAAGCTCTTGGCCATTTCTACTTTGTCCCCATTGATGTAGACAGGGGCATGTTCTCCACTATACTTCCTGAAGTCAATTACAATCTCCTTCATTTTGTTGACACTGGGATTACTTTCGCCGCACCAGTTCACCAGATTCTCTGTCTCATTCCTGTACACTGTCACTGTTTGAGACCTGACCCACCATGTGTTGTCATCAGCAAACTTGAAAATTGAGTTGAAGGGAAACTTGGCCACATAGTCATAGGTGTATAAGGCGTATCGTAAGGGCTGAGAACAGAGCCTTGTGGGGCACCAGTGTTGAGGATGATTGTGGAGGTGTTGTTGCCTATCCTTACTGATCGTGTTCTGTGGGTTAGAAAGTTCAGGATCCAGTTGCAGAGGAAGGAGCCAAGGCCCAGGCCACAAAGTTTGGAGATGGGTTTTGTAAGAATAATGGTGTTGAAGGCTGAGCTGTAATTAATAAATTTGAGTCTGACATAGGTGTCTTTGTTATCTAGGTGTTCCAGGGTTGAGTGTAGAACCAGGGAGATGGCATCTGCTGTGGACCTGTTGTGGTGGTAGGCAAACTGTAGTGGATCCAGGCAATCTAGGAGGTTGAAGCACTTCATAATGATAGATGTCAGAGCCACCAGACAATAGTCATTAAGGCACACTACTTGGCTTTCCTTTGGCACTGGAATGATGGTCGTCTTCTTGAAGCAGATAGAGACCTCAGATTGTTGTAAAGAGAGGTTGAAGATGTCTACGAATATCCCCCGCCAGCTGATCCGCGCAGGTTCTGAGTGCCTGTCCGGGTACCCCATCCAAGCCAGTCGCTTTCCATGGATTGACCCTCGAGAAAGCTAGTCTAACATCTGGAATGGTGCCCTCAGTATTATGACCTTAGTATTATCCCCTGTATTATGGTCCTTGGCCTCGTGTTTCTTTCGTGTAAAAGAGAAGATTAATCATTTCGATCATCTGATTCAGGTATTAGATTTATGGCATCACAAGCATGATGTGTTGCAAAAATCAGAGTTTGAAGAAATAAATCTGTTGTTATGATAAGAAAGAGACAATCTATTATCAAATGCTGAAATTACAGCAAGTGTAATGATTTCACAATTGTGAAATGATTTATTTATTTCCAAGTTACATTGCACATTTGAAAGAGTTCAGTGGTCAAGTCATTAATGCTCAGTAAAACATGTCTCCTGTCAGCAAAGAATCAGTCACTGTACCACACTGTTGATGGTAGCACTTCAAAACTTAATTAAATAATTTACATTTTATTAAATTCAATTGCCTTGCGATGAAACCAATTGAGACATTTTTTCTTAAACTGTCCAGGACGTCATGATAAGATTGGATGTGTTCTTCTGGATTATTTGATGGTCTAGTCTACTGATCATGGTGTTTAATTTATTTTATGAAGTATACCTCAGTAAGAAACACTGTTCCCTTGATAAATCAGTGTACACTGTGGAGAAAAAGTAGCTGAATTGTATAGACCAGGAGACATTTCCTTTGTGTGCTGCAAATAGCAAAATCATTAAGGCATTTAAAATGTTGCTATGCCTGGTACATTTCAGAAAAATTCCCTCCAGAAAAGTTCCAGATTTGATCCTCAGTTTGTACTAAATTAGTTCATCTCAACCCAATATTCAAATTCTGTATTACCAAATGACTGAATTCAATGAGATTGCTCAAGCAAAACTATTATTTTGAAATCTATGCTGATGATTTTTTTTGGTCTCTCAGTATTTTTCAATTTTCTCCTTCAGTAGGAATTTGATTAGTTTTCCCACTATTGATGTTAAACTGATTGGTCTACAGCTTCCTGAAGATGTACACTTTCTTAAATAAGTGTACTACATTCTTTTCAAATGTGCAATGCAATCCATCTGGACCAGGTCTTTTATCCTCTTTGAGCTTGATTAATCTAATTAATATTTATTATGGGCAGCAACCATTGCAATGCTCCTAGCCACCCCACTGGCCCCGACAGTGTTTCCGCCCATAATGGCAGCAAGGCGGTAATTATGCAAACCTGCTAAATTTAATACTGTTAATGGGTTGATGGGCCATTCACTGCCATCCCCAACCCACTACTCCAGCTGGAGATGCACCAGGTGGGTTTTGGTACTGGTAATGACCAGCACAGCTTTGATGTGCTGGACACTGAGTGTCCAGGGCAATACTACCAACCACTCAGAAAAAAAGGCTTCCCCCACAAATTGCCCCTCCCCCCCCCCAACGACCTACACCACATCACCTCGACCTCCCCCCCCCCACCCCCCCATCTCACCCCCCAACATGACTAAAATCATGCGTCATTTTTTTGGACAGAGGAGATCTGTCTTCAAGCGTGGCGATCAGGTCACCTTTTTTATCTCTGAACAGTGAGGTTTGTCAATAGGTTGCTTAGGATGCATGAATTTGCATCTTTCAGGTGGGTGAATCCCATCTGACAGATGCTCCCAGCACCTGAAGGAAACAATCCTGTTTTCCCCCCTGGCATGGGCACTTCATCCCAATTTGGGAGAAACACAGCCAACATTTTTGCTGCTTTTGATTTTATCCTCTTAACAGCCCTGTTCTCATCTCAACATTTCTTTATTCATGCGCCTACAGAATTTTGCTTTGTTTGTGTTCCATGATTATTTAGTTTTGTTGCTGGTTCTTGCTTCCATTTTATTTACTCCTTCCTGGTCTTCTTGTATTTTACTCCACCATGCCTCTTTCCTTAACTTCACCTTTCTCTTATATTTTTAATTTATCATTTCTCAGTAATGTTTGGTTTGCTCTTTCTTGAACAAAATATATTCTTTTAGAGGTTCTATTGAATAACATTTCCCAGTGCTACTACTCATGATTGTTTGCCGATTATTTTATGCATTATATTTTCCCAACTTCTATCCTCAGCGCAAAGAAAACAAATTTTCTCCAATTTATAACACAGACATTTATCGTGTTTATATCCTTTTTCAAATATTATCCTAAACCATTTTATGTTGTAGTCACTATTATCTGGATGATCCTTTACTTTCACTTCCTTTATCTGTTATATTGTGTTTTTTTGATGTTAGTATGGCAATTAGCTATTTGAAATTTTTGTAAATACTTTTAGTAAATCAATTACTAGTTTCCTAACACAAAGTGAAGAGTTCTTCAGGATAGGAATAGTGACAGAGTGGTACATTATAATTGATAAACAACTTTACCAATGATCATATTAAATTAGTCCCTTCCACCTCCCCTGTTGTATAATTCAGAAGAATTATACCATGATAAATCAAGGTGGCAGAATGAATAAAATCAACATGAAATAGGGCATAAACTCTAATGGATAGATTGTGATTTCATGCATTAATGTACACCAGGTGACTACAAATTGCCAGTTCATTTTACACTTCTCCAGTTTTATTCCCATTGAAGTCAATATGTCCATGAACTTTTGATACCAACATCCACATTTGTTAGAGACACAAATTACTGATTGAAGAAACGTATCAGTGGACAATTTCTTATAGAACTCTAAATTTCATGACCAAGATAGCAGAAACAGGCATTCTCGTTTCCCACAACAAATTCAATGAACGAAAACAATAAATTATATCAATGTAATAACTTTGAGTCATATTATCCCTCAAGTGCAGAAGGAAACCATTCAGCCCATCAATTATTCACAGACTCTCTGACAGGGCATCATACCCAGGCCCTCTTCTTTCTTAACCCATAACCCCATATATTTACCCCGCTAATGCATCTAATCTACGAATCTTGGCACAATTAAGGGGCAATTTAGCATGGCCAATCCACCTAACCTGCCTTTTTAAAGTGTGGGAGGAAACAAAAGCACCCGGAGGAAATTCACATAGATGCAGGGAGAATGTGCAATCTCCACATAGACAGTGACCCGAGGCCAGAACAGAGCCCAAGTTCCTGCTGCTGTGAAACAGCAGCACAGGAAGGTGAAATAGAAACCACAGTGAACAGTCGGCAGTCAGATCCATGCTGGAAACCGGCAGAAAAGCAGGTAAGTAATTTGAATCTTTTTCAGTTGTATTTTAAATATGTTTAGCAGTTCATTATTGGGAACTGTTAAGTTCTGATTGAATCTCCCAACCCGCCAGGAGTATTTCATTCCAGTGGAGTTTACACTAGCTTCCCACATTCGGGGAAGTAACGGGAAACCCTGCCGGAATGAAGGGGGCAGTCAGCAGCCCCCCCACCAGGGAGTTGGGCGGTGGGGGTGGTTGGTGCTCCCTGGTACTGCCCAAGGGGCAAAGTGTCCATGCCCAGGAGACACCTTGGCACTGCTCATCGGGGATCAGACAGTGCCAAGGGGGCAGGGCCTATTGTGGGCAGGGCCTAGGGGTAATCGATGGGGGTGGGGAAGTTCTGCTGCCACTCTGCAACAGGATTGATCTGGGATGGAGGGCCTGTTGTGGACAGGGCCTAGGGGTAATCGATGGGGGTGGGGGGGTTCTGCTGCCACTCTGCAAACAGGAACGATCTGGGATAGAGGGAGGGCAGCGATTGGGGCATCTTCAGGGGGGTGTTGGTCTTCTGAGGGGGTGCTGCCTCCCAGAGGAGGATCTGACCCCAGAGTAGGGCTGGTTGGGGTGAGGGGGTGGGGGGAAGGGTTGTTGGGCTGTGCATCAGGGTGCTCCGGAATGGGGCAGGGATTTGTGTGGAGGCTACGATCAGGGCATTGGGGGTGGGGGTGGGGGTGGAGGGGCAATACTGCCAACACTGCAAAGGTCCTGGGCTGGTCAGTGATCAAGCTGGCTAGCAAATGGGGAGTCTGACAGACCGGGGTCACTGCATATGCGCAGAGTTCCAGAACTGTCAGACTCCGGCGCGAATAGAACCCGCCCCCTGGATTTTTAATAATATTCATGACTGGGACATATGTAGTGCACAGAGGGGGAAGATTCAGGTGAGAAGCTAAACTGACAAAACAGTCGGGATTTAGAACAGGTTTCCCACCAATTCAGCACTTTTGGGAGAATCGGGGCCCATAGTTCCAGAGAAGCGGAGTGCTAAGCAAACTCCTCGACCATGTTTCCCCTGTGTATCTAGCTATGGCTTTCTTTCCTATATTCTCATGAGTCTCATAGGTGAAACCTAAGGAACTGTAGAATGAGAGGCAGTTGACTGCTGCTGTGTTACAAAAGTGTGACATTGCTGAGCTGGCAGCTAGTTTCTTTGAGGGAAATGCAGGAAGCTGATTCTCTGGAGCTTATACCAAAGCTGCCCAGTAACTCTTCCAACATATTATTAGTATCAACTTTAGTATTCAAAAGTAAAAAGACCACAGGAGTGTTGTCCTGAGAAACATTAGTTGGAGGCAGAGCAACTCCAGGTATGAACAAAAAATATGATATGCTTAGGGGAGATCTGAAAATTAGCACGTACAACATCAATGGTACTATATGAATTAGAGAGAGAAAATGAGCTGCAGTCTAAAGGTAATTGTGAAAGTATTATGAAAAAGGTTTGTATTGCACCTAATGTATACATTAAGTAACTTAGTGTTCTAGATTTCTGCCTTCATCTTGGCATCCAATCATATATTTTAGTTACTGTACTGAAATTACACTAGATTTCCTCAACTTGGGACGGCATAGTGGCACAATGGTTAGCACTGCTGCCTCACAATGCCAGGGACCGGGATTCAGTTCTTGCCTTGGATGACTGTTGGTATAGAGTTTACACATTCTCCGTGTCTGGGTGGATTTCCTCTGTGTACTCTGGTTTCCTCCCACAGACCAAAGACATGTTGGTTAGGTGGACTGGCCATGCTAAATTGCCCCTTATCATCCCAAGAAGTGAAGGATAGAGGGGGAATTAGCGGGGTAAATGCATGGGATTACAGAGCTAGGGCGAGGGATGGGTGTGGATATGATGCTGTGTCGGAGAATCAGTGCAAACTGGACGTGCCACGTAGCCTGTTTCCGCACTTTAGGGATTCTATGATTCTATTCTATAAACTGAAGTAACACCAGATTTAACAGGCACTGGGATAATAAATCTTACCTTACAGAAACTGAGACCTTGTACTGTTGATGTACTGTACTGACACTGAATTGACTATGCTCTAATATGAAATGGCCAAAACTCAAATAATTATTTGTCTCAGAAATCTTCTTTTACTAAATTACAGTAGTGCATCCCAAATGTAATAATAGTTTTCTGGATTAACACTGCCACAGGATTCATTAGTCATTCTATTTTCTGTATGAAAAAGATCCAGATTAGTATTCAAAGGATAACATACAAAATATAGTATTCAAAGTAAATAACTCTCCAGAGCCACTGATAATGGTTGACCAATAAAGAATTTGGCTAATCATTACTGTTGACCTTCGAGGATTAGATTTTGAGTTATCACTGTTATTAAAAATAATGCTAACTTGCATTTGATCTGCTGTCATTATCTGTTCGTACCTTTGTGTCATTGTCACCACTTACTATGACTTTCACTCTATTATTGGAAGAGTTCATTGTTGCCATGACAACACATCATTCCAACCACAGTTGCAAATTAATTGGCAGATCCAAATGCAGGGATCTAAGAACGCTGGGATAAGGATGAATGGCACAGTTGGCTATAATCACATCCATGTGTAATTATGTAGAGGATACAGTGGCAAATAAAAGGTTCAGTCATGACAATAAGAAGCGTATTAAAACAAATGGCTTTTCTGTTGTGCTGTAAAGCCCTTGATGATATATTATTATTGAGTGCGTTTTTGTTCACCCATCAATGCTGAAATGGATTCAGAAATTTGGGTAAAGATCAATTTCAATGGCCTTATGCCTTTCTGCAAGCACATTAATCCAATTGAACTTTCAGACAGACCCTGGTGATATTTTCATTTTAATTTGGGTTGTCATCATTGGATGGAGGTATTCCTAGAGGTTTTAGCAGATGATATCTGCTCATATTCTGTCTGGGCATATGAAGTCTGCAGGCACATTTGCCTTCACTTCATGAAGGTAGCTTTATGTCTGATATGGTTTTGTGCCAGCAGTTGTTGTGAGAGAAATTCTGAGAATCAGGAGGCTACTCATGAACTCACTAAGAAGGGGAAACCTGATTGGGGAAGTGGGGATGAGGCAAAAACAAAGATAGGGGAGGGATTCACTTTGAACCAGAGATGTGGGGAATTTTGATTTGAGCAGTAACAAAAAGAAATTCACTGAAATTTATCAATCACTAATTGCAGTGGTGCTAATATTCAGATTACCCTCATAAACAACAATAATACAATAATCACTGCCAGTCTATCAGTCTGACTGGTAGTAATAGGCATGAGTCCCTAATATCCTAATACTAACTTGTAATATTCCTATAATCTGTTAATATTGACCCTGTAACTACAGCCAGAATCCAGCTCCATTGCTCAAGCTGCATTCAAACTCCCCAGCACATGCAGCATTTAATAGATCCCATTTCTCCTGACCTCTTTACACTCTGTTTTGGACACAATCTCCATATGAGGGTGAACTGAACTGAAACCTCAATCAGAGATAATCTATACCTTGATTTCACACAAGAAATAATCTGACCATTTCCCCTTGAGATTCAATGACATTACCATCACCCATTGTCAACTTCCTGGTATTATCATTGACCAGACATGTAAACGGAACAGCTATCTCAATACCAAAGTATTTATTTAGTTGGTCAGCCATTTATTTGTTTCCAATTATAAATTCCCTGGGCAGAATTCTCCCAAAAAAGTTCAAAGTGTCAAATTTGTATGAAAACTGGAGTAATTTATGTTTTTTTTTCAGTGGGAGCTCAGATAAGAATCTCCCACACTCTGCATTGCAGGGGCCATCAGCATGAATATCATTAGAAATAGTAGGGACTATTCCCGCCTGGGAGGCTGAAACCAATGGCCCCAAACTGCCAGCCTACTGTTTGCTGACCAGCTCGATCGCTGGCCAGCCTGGGACTCCCACAATGCTACCTCTCCCACAGGGCCCCCCCACCCTAGTCTGCCCACCCACACCCCCGGCAGTGGCGAGCCCATCCACACCCTCCCCGGCTGACACCCCCCAGCTCGCCCCAATCACTGGCTTCCCTCTTGCCTCCACTGATCCCAATGACAGAGAGACAGTAGGACCCCGGACCCTCACCAATCACCCCCTCAGCCCCCTTAGGCCCTGCTCCCTAGACCCTTTCCATTGGCACGGCCCCATGCCCCTTGGGCAGTGGTAGGGGCACATGCTCACACTGCCAGAGTATCCATGCACTGGGGGCACTGCTCAAACTCCTGGGGGGCTCTGATTACCCCCCCCCCCTTCACTCCAGTGGGGCCGGGCTGCTAGCTCCCTGAAAGTGGGGAACTACTATAAAGCCTGTTGGAATGAAATACTCTGGCAGGGGGGAGAGACTAGTGAGCCCATAGACTTCTGATTTCCTGCTTTACATGTGCTCTAATTACATTTAAATAAAAATTTTAAAAAAGTTATCTGTCTTCCTGCCACTGTCCAGATCTGTTGGAGCCTAAAATCAACGCAGAGGGGTTGGAGAATCCCCTCCTCCCCCAGTTTCTGACTGTAAGGGATTGATAGAGACATTTGTCTCTATCAATCCTTTTCTCTTTAAGCTTTAACAATCAGCTTTTATGTTTCCTGTAAGTTTACTCTTACACTCTACCTTCCCCTTTTTTGTCAATCCCTTTGCCCTCCTTTGCTGAATTCTAAATAAATCCCAATCATCAGGTCTGTTGTTTTTCTGCCCTATTTTAAGGCTTCTTCTTTGGATCTAATTCTGTCCCTAATTTACTTTGTAAGCCATGGATCGACTACCTTTCCTGTTTTTTTTTATTTCAAAAATATACTTTATTCATTAAAAAAAACTCCCAAATAGACAATTGCAAAACAACAGATCCAAAAATTACAAACAGTGCAAAAAAGGAATCATTTTTTCCAGTACAATACTATGCATATTTACACGACATTACATTCATTACATTTCATTACTTAAAACTACATACATACCTCAGGTTTTACTGTGCACTGTTATTTTTTAGTTTCGCACACAGTTACACAAGCCGAGGGTATTCTGCAGTTACCGGACCCTCGGTCTGCCTCGGTTGAAAGGCTTTACACAGTGGCCTTTCCCCATTGTGCCTTTGCGGCAGCTTCCCCAAGCTTGAGCGTGTCCCTCAGCACTTAATCCTGGACCTTGGAATGTGTCAGTCTGCAACACTCGGTCGAGGACAATTCTTTCAACTGGAAGATCAGCAAGTTTCGGGCAGACCAAAGTGCATCCTTCACCGAGTTGATGACCTTCCAGCAGCAGTAGATATTTGTTTTGGTATGCATCCCCAGAAACAGCCTGTAGAGCACAGAGTCCTGCGTCACCAAGCTACTCGGGACGACCCTCGACAAATACCACTGAATCTCACTCCTGTTTTATTTTTACACCAGACAGAAATGAACAATTGTTGCAGTTCCTCAATGTGCTCTTTAAATGTTTGCCTTTGCCTATCCATCGACATCCCTTTAAGTAACGTTTCCCAATCCATGATAGCCAACTCATGGCTCATATCACCATAACTCCCTTTATTTAGTTTCAGGATTTTAGTCTCAGAATCAACTACATCGCTTTTCATCTTGATGAAGAATTATATAATATTATGGTCGCTCATCCTAAGAGGACCAGGCACAACTAGATTGACAATTATTCATTTTTCATTTCACAGTAGCAAATCCAGGATGGTTTGTCTTCTAGTTGGTTCCTCAATGTATTGGGCCAGAAAACCATCCCATACAGACCCAGGGAATTCCTCCTCTGTGGTATCGTTACTAATTTGATTTCCCCAATCTATATGTAGATTAAAATCACTCATATTTACTGATGTTCCTTGATCATATGGATTTCCAATTTCCAGTTTAATGCCATCTCCAACATCACCATTACAATTTGGGTGTCTATGTACAACCTCCACTAATGTTTTTTGCCCCTTGGAATTTCTCAGCTCTACTCAAAGCCTCAGCATTGACAGAACTAATTTTCTTCCTCACTGTTGCATTAATTTACCTCTAACCAGCAATGTACTTCCACCACCTTTTCTTGTTTGTCTGTGCTTCCTAAGTACCTACTACCCTGAATGTTCAGTTTCCGTCCCTGGTCACCTTGTAGCCATGCCTCTGTAATCCAAATTATATCATGTCCATTTACATCTATTTGCATGATTAATTAATCCACTATTTTATGGATGTCTTGCGCATTAAGGCACAAAACCTGAAGGCTTGGCATTTCAACTTTCCCTGTCCCCTTAGTTTTCACTGTGGCCGTGTTTGATCCTGACCCTTAATTTCTCTGCCTATCATTTTTCTTATTCCCCTTTCCCCTCTTTTGTTTTTATCCTTGTTTACCTCTCCTCTGAATCCTTGCAAAAGTGCCCACCTCTCTGCCATTTCAGTTTAAACCCTTCCCAACCACTCTAGCAAATACTTCCCTCAGACATCCACCCCAGTCCTGTCCAGATGTAACCCATCCAGTTTGTACAGGTCCCATCTCCCCCAGAACTGATCCCACTGTCCCAGGAATCTAAAACCCTCTCTCTCATACCATCCCTTCAGCCACGTATTCATTGGATATATCCTGCTATTTCTGTTCCTACTCACATGCGGCACTAGTAGCAATCCAGAAATCTCTAACTTTAAGGTCCTACTTTTTAAACTTACTTCCAAACTCATTATATTCTGCTTTTAGGACCTCATCCTTTTTTTACCTATGTTGTTTGTACCAATGTGTACCGCAACCACTGAGTAATCTGGAGGGGTACATGAATAGGGAGAGAATAGAGGGATATGGAATGAATAAGGGCAGAAAGCTTTTTTTAGTTTAGTTAGGGCATTATGACCAGCACAGGCTTGGCGGGCCAAAGGTTCCTGTTCTGTACTTTCCTCTGTTATTTGGAATGTCCTGTAGCTGCTCTAAGATATTGATCATTGCACTTCGCAGGCAAAATACCATCCTGGAGTCTTGTTTGTAGCCACAGAAAAGCCTACCTATTCCCCTTACAACTGAATCCCCTATAACTATTGCATTCTCATTTATTTTACTCTTCCCCTCTTCAGCAGAACCAATCGTGGCGCAATGAATTGAGCAGTTGCTGCTTTCCACTGAGAGTCCATTCCCCCAACAACATCAAAAGTAGTATATCTGTTTTGCAGAATAATGTCCACAAAAGATTCCTGCAATGCCTACCTATTTCTTTTGCTTTGCCTGTGGTCACCAATTCCCTCCCCGCCTATATAGTTTGAGCCTGCAGTGTGACTACCTCTCTATTTGTTCTATCCATGATACTCTCTGCCTTGCAGATACTCCCAGAATCCCCAGCTGCTGCTTCAGTGCCAAACCCAGGCTTCCAGGAGCTGCAGCTGGAGACAGTTCCTGCACACATGCTGGCACCAGACACAGGAAATGTTCCTGGCTTCCCATATAGAGCAGGAGAAGCACACCACAACTTTGAGCTCTCCTGCCATGACTTATCCCTTTAAATGAAATCTTTTGAAAGATATGTACAATCAAATAATATCAATTACACCAGGGCCCTTCTTCCCTGGTCCTCGTTACTACAGAACATTGCCTCTACAAACTATAAACCACAAAATAAAGACCTTACAAACTCTAAGTGGTAAAAGTAGTAAATGCTTGTCCATCTGCACTCATCCAATCAGCCGCTTCCACTTGTCCTGTGCCATTTTTGACATCACTTCAGGAGTTCCAAACTCCTGCACTCAGACATCTGACTGCACTCCTGTGCTGTTTTTAATCTCCTAACTTTTTTTCCACTTGCTCTGTTTTCAATCTCCTGGTTCCACTCTCAGTCTTGCTCTTGTGGCTTTTTTTACTCCGTCCTCTTGTTGTAGAAGTTTGTACATAACAGGATGTGCAGTTAGCCATTGTGAATGGAATCTGTCCTTTTTAAAATCAATGAACCCTTTAAAATTCTTTATGCTCTTACATAATATATAACTCTTTTACCTTTATTGCCCTTCATTCTTGCCACTTTTTTTTTACATGGATTCTTCCACAGTTTCCCAGGAAAGAAAGAAAAGCCTGCCTTTGTATAATAGATGTGATTTTCCGCATCCCTCCCCATCTGGCAGTGAGATTTCCAGCAGCAGGAATGACTCATCTTTGACCACCAGCAGTATCTTCCAGTCTGCCAATGGCTATGGCATTTTGCATGACTTGTTCATCCCGCCACTAGGTAATCCACCTCCAGGCTTGCCTTTGGTGGAACAGAAGATTCTGTTGGTTGGAAGGGCCAGGAAATCCCACCCAATGTCTTTCAGATCTTGGAGCATCTTTAGGTGATATACTACCAGTGAAGTACTTATGAAGTGTAGTCAATAATCACTGATAATGGGGACAATTTTGTTGCATAGTTCCTCTTCAAAGTAATGGCCTGTGATACTGTTTGCAGCTGGAAATTTGCATAGCTTGCCCAGCACTGCTTTGAGAAGGTGCTATGCGAACGAAGTTTTCCCCCTCTGTTTTACTGTTGTTGGTTGATGGGTAAATATTGGCCAGGATATCAGCAAGAACTTCAAAGTAGAGCCATGAAATCTTTTATGTTGACCTGAGAGGTCAGACAATACATCAGTGAAATGACTCACCCAAAAAGCAGCACCCCGACAATCAGCACTATCTCAGTACTGCACCAGAACACCAACCTGGATGTATTTTGTTCCTGCATGTAGTAGTCTGTTTTGCAAAAAAAAATTCAGGAGTAGCATTTGTTTCTTCATTTTTTATAAGTCTGTGTTGGTATTGTGTGTGATAGCAGGAATTTAAGGTAAACTCCTCCATTTTTGAGCATGTTTTCGAGGTCCAGCTGCCAGTAATGGTGCCTCTGTTTAGAGTGGCACCATCCTGTGAAAGCAAACATCCAAGCCATCAGTAGCAAATGAGTCAGGAGGATTGCCAACCTAAATGTACCAATTATGCACAGATCAGCGCCACTGGGACACAAATGCATGACAACAAAAAAAACTTCAGCAAGAATGGTGCCTTCCACAGTAGCATAAATTAACCCATGAAGCAAAACACAAATAAATGTCAATGCATATTTAAAAATTAAGACTTTGTGGCACATTTTCAAAGCCATTCCTTTAAGAATATAATCAGATATGTGGTTTATTCATGGGCCAAAACCATGTGAGTGACTGCAGAGTTCAAAAGAAAAATGTGTCATTCGGAGAGATATGTTTTGCATAATATATGCACTGAAATGAGACTTGCACTTCCTAGTTTGATTGTATACACTGCGCATCTATGGTTTGTATCCCAGCTAATCCATTTATAAAACAAGATTGGATTTATTCTCTGTAAATACTGCTACGTAACAGAGTTTAGCCGCTGGCGACAGAAATAACTCCTTCCACAAAAGAGATAATTTGAAATGGATTTTCTGTGGAAGCTCACAGCAACAACTGGAAATCAAATTTGATTGCAAATTGTTCACAGCAGCATACCCGTGTTACCATCTTCGATCAGTCACTTACTCAAAGAGATTTATTACTACTAACTTATAAAATTTAATCTGGGATTGGAGAAAATGCATGTTATTTAACAGGGAGAACAGAGAGGTCACAAGGCTGAACTTAAGTCTCCAGAACAATCCTCCACAATGTAATTAATAAAAGATAAAATCACATTTCAAGTTGTAGTTTTATCTGATTCGTTTACATCAAAAAAACTTTTATAATGAATATTTCTCTGTATCTCATAGCAGTCACCATTCATAATGGTTGTGAAAAGGTGATTAGGTTGATAATAAATCTGCAAAAATTTCATTTTGGCTGAGAGTCCTTGCAGTGAGCTTTGCAGCAGATCTGCGCCTGGAGTTCTACCCTTGAATACTCTGCAAAACCTGAATCTATCAGAATTTGTTGGGTCAGCGTTATTTGAACATCTGGAGCTGTTCTTATATACTGAGGGCACACTGTCTCACAGCTGCTTAGAAATTAAAGGGCAGTCTTCAAAAATGCCAAGACTGGCTGAAAAATGCAACAGGAAATAAATAAAGAAATGTTCACAGAGTTCACTGTTAGCTAGTAAGGTCAGCACTGGATGGCTGATGCATGATTATGTTTCACTGTATCATGTGGCATAATTATCTGAACAAGTAGATTGAAAGCAGAATAAAAAAGGATCCTTTCATTCCTTTAGAATAGACTTGGGCACAACTGGTTTGAAGTAGAAACTTCTTTATTAAATATCCTTTAGAATTTAGCATGTACAGAAATCGAAAGAGATTACTTAAGAGAGAGAGATAGAGGAATAGAGAAAAAGCAGCAAAAGCCAGCCTGCATTGTGCTGGTCAAAAAACTCAAAACATAGCCTGGATCGAACTGACTAAACATCCATCTGTGTCTACAATATAACCAAATACTTATGTTATGAAATTACTGTTACAGAATATGTCTTAGCAGCATAAGCAATTCGCAGCTTCACGAACATGAAAGCTAATTTACCTTATCAGAAAGTTTGTTTATGCATAACTTCACCTGCCTTGTACTTGTAAAGGAGGTTGCCAAATTTCTAGGCTGCACCCAGAATTCCAAGCTGAGTTTTAAAATGTGGCCAAATTGGCTTAAGTTAGCTTAAAGCAGAGCGCAATTAGTTACATTAGACAGAAATACCTTAAAATGAAGCCTTTTAACTGGACAAACCATACAGAGGATCCCACACAGTTATAAAGAGAGCACACCATAAACTCTCATTGGAACAATTGAGCACATAAGAGTAGGAGAAACTGCCAGGTCTCCATGGAAGCTGCAAAGTTGTCTCTACAACTGTGTTCTACAAGCCTTTCAATTAAATATCAGTAGAAGAGTGCAGAGTAACCGCAATGACCTGACCAGGCCAAATAAGGTAACACTGGACACTCCCCTTTATTTTGGCCACAAGTTTATATTTCACTGTCTAAAATTCAAAGTTGTGCAGCTGAATTTCCCTTTCAAGGAACATGAGCTGCAATGTTTGTAGCCATCCCCACAATACATTTAATTGAGCTTTAAATGTTTCCTCAATTTGAACAGGATGATAACATCAGTTCACCAGTATTACACAGAGGGCAACTCCTGATCGCTCGGTTTTAACCACATCACTCAATTCTATTCCAGGATAAACATACATACATTGTGTACATGAAAAACAGGAAATCAGAAGGGGCATCTTGATTTTAAAGAGTTCACACCCGACAAGGAGAAATACATGAAGCTGTTATCCAGGCATCTACTTTGAATGTGAGAAGTGGCAAGTTAGATGGTAAATTGCTAGCACCAGATCAGTCACTGTGCACCTATACCTTCACCATAACAGCCAGAATTCGCTGATCTCGTGCACCCCACCACTGCTGGCAGTGAGAATAGTAAATTTTCTGCTCAGCCAAACCTTCATTCACTGAAGTGGAATCTGAGAATCCCAACCACAGGCGAGGTTGGAGAATCCCAGCCAACATCTCCTTAAAACAACATACGGTGCAAACTGCCACACCCTTCTTTGTCTCTATCTCCTTTGCTCCAGATCAATGACAGAAATTGTGCAGCAGTTGAGAAAGAAGGAGGTAAGAATGGGAAAAAGTGCAAATTATTGACCAGGACAAATAGAAAAGCGGCAAGGATAGTCTGGCCTCCAGTCCAATATTGTACATTTAGTAACAAAAGAGAACAATCAAAATTCAGATTTGAGCTTTTCATAAGTGTTTCTGTTACATCACAAGGCTGGATGTTGAAAAGGAAGATGAATATAAAATTAATTCCTGCTGAAGCCATGGGAAATGAAAATGCGAAGCCCACCTATGATTCCTTGAGCCAACATCCTGCTGTGTATTATTCTGCCACATCCTTATTGGTTTTAACTCCTGCACCACTTGTTTCGCACTCTCAGATCCAGTGCATGGGAAATTAGATTGCAAAGTGGGGATGGGCACTGACTGATCCACCGGCTCATGAGGGAACCGTAAAATTGAGGAGTGGGTGACAGCATATTTAGCATAGATTGAGAGGAGGGCTAGACTTGGCTATTAAGTTGTGGCACACAGAACCATGGGAGTTTGTCTGAAGAGAAGTACATTAAAGAAAGAAAGCATTGAGATATAGTCTCTGACATCAGTCTTCAAAGATGTGGGGCAACTGGCAGATGTTACTGTAGAATTTACAGCTGTCATTAGCAGTAAAATCAGGAAGCTTTTCCATTATAGGCATCAATGAACTTCATTGAAATGCTTGGCTTCTTCAAATTTCAGGGATGTATACTGCAGTCCATCCTTTGCTTCATTATTAGCTCCCATGCCCTTTCTGACATATATTAAATCACCTATTCAGAGGTCTACAAGGCATAATTTCAAAGCTTGCAAAAGATATGAAATTCACAGATGTATTAAACCACGAGTAAGATAGTCTTAAGGGACAGAATTCTGCAGTCTCCTGATTTTGCAGGTGGGTTGGGAAGGTTCATAAAGTTCTACAGGTGACCTTTGCATGACCTTCTGCTTGCCCCTGACCTGTCTGCAATTTTATGAAGGGGAGGGAGGTTTAGAATAGGCCATTTGCCCTCACCCCAATAAGTGAATTCCTGTCAGGCTGTGACACCTCACAACCCAGCAACATGACACCAGGCCTCTGTAGCACCACTTTCACCTCCACTATTGAAATGTATTTCACACCCTGATTTTTTCAAGGAATATGTGCTGTCCTTATTATTTGTAACAAAACGTATCACCTCATACCAAAATTTATTGAAGCATTGAAGGTGGCAGGACAGTGTGAGAAGGCTGTTTTAAAAAATGTAAGAATCCTCAACATTACTAAAGGAGGCACAGACTACAAAGACAAGAAAATATTATATCTTTATAAAACAGTGAAAGCTGGAGTACCCAGGACCACACTTTGTGGGATATCAAGCCCCCAGATACGGTGCAGAGGAGGTTTTCAAGAATGACTCCAAGGGTGAGGGACTACAGTTATGTGAAGAAGCTTAGAGCAGCGAAAGTTAAGGGAAGATTTAACAGAGGTGTTAAAAATGATGAATGGTTTTGATAGGGTGAGCAAGCAGACACTGTTTCCAATAGCAGAAGGGTTGGCAAACAAAGGACATAGATTTAAACTAATTAGGACAAGATACAACATGCAGAAACATTCTTCAACAAGTTTGCTGTGACCTGGAATGAGCTGCTTGAGTGTATGATGGAAGAAAAGGGAATTTGATAAATACCCAGAAATTAAGTTAATAGAAAGAGCTGGGGGGTGGGGGATGGGGTAGAGACAGCAAGTGAGCAGAACTAACTGAACAATTCAACCAAGAAGCCAGCACAAATAAAATGGGCTGAATGCCTCTGTCTGTGCTGTAACTTGAAATTACATTGCCCTGCAATTTCCTCAAAGCAACAATCAAAGGTGGATTGCCACTCTGTACACACTTACCTGAACTTAAATTGTAAAGCGCATGTGTTGCCTGTCCTTCCTGACTCAGGCGAAGTGAGACTAAAGAAGTGAATCATGTCAACAGCTCCACTGGTGAAGTGTGAAAGGAATGGAGCAAAGCCTAGGACAAACCCACATTTTGCCGCACTAGCAGCCACAAAGCAGGAATGGGCCCCATTAAAAGGGAGAAGGTAAATTTCTAAAGTAAGTGAATGAGATAGGAGGAAAATCCAGATGTCAGTGGGGGGAACCAGACATGGGAGGCAGAAGATCCAGTATTGACAGTTAGGGGAGCTGTACTGTGGATGTTCACTCATCTGGAGTTAGGACTTGTATATTGGGTCTTGAGTGTTTGGATATTGTGATGTGGGGGGTCTGACATCAGGGTAGGGGGGGATGGAGGAGGTTGAGGCAGGTGAGGGCATGGGGCCAGTTCAGGTTGGGGGTGGGGGTGGGAGTCAGGCAGGGGGCCTGGTGGGGATCGTTTGGGTTGAGGGGTAGTTGGGCTGGTGTGAGGTTGAGCCCCATGAGATTGGGGAGGTGAGGTCAAGTAGGGTGATGGGAATACTGTAGGTGGTGTGTGGAGATGTGTGGTTCAAAATGTGTGGAGGCCCCCTGATGGGTTGGGGATGTCCCATGCAGGAATCAGTCTGTGTGGTTAAACAGTCATGCAGAAGTTAGAGGTGCTTTGTTTCCTTCTAACTCTTTGGGAGTAACTACAAGTGAAAACTGCAGAACCATTGGAAGTTAGCAATTTAAGTCACTTTGCCAGGTGGTTTCCAGCATAAATTAATTGTTCAATGGAAGATAGCCCTTTTGAACAATTGCCAAGTAAACCATTATCTGGGACTCCCAATGGGATTTCCAAATGCAACTTTGAGATACCCCCAAATCCAGCGCTAGGGAGCCAAGTCAGAGGCCAATATATGTTGTAGACCTTGATCTAATAAGTGGCCAGGGATCAGTCAGTGCCTTCCCCTGTATGGAAGGAAAAACTAGCTCTGTTAACAGTAGGAGATAAAATAAACAGTACTTCACCTATTAGCCTCAAGATCCTGACAGCAGGAACTCAGCTGTTGTTTTTCTTTGGGCTTTGAGGATTTAATAACTGCCTTTACAGCAGCTATCCTGCTGATCAGCTGTAGGATGGCTGATCCAAGGTCTGGTGGAATGTGGATTGCAATGTTTATGTATGTTTGTTGACTATCCCGCATGCACTACTGGTCAAAATTGTGTTACAGAAACAGAAACTAAATTGAACCAAGAAATTGAGAGAGAAGACATTTAAAAAATACTGTAAATAAAGTTCCCTGCACAGATAGAAGCTGGTGTGTCAACATATCTCCAAAGCATAAAACACAGCCGTACTGGCTGATGGCAACATGCAAGTTGCAGCTTGTTCCCAGGAGACTGATATATGTCAAGCCTGCAAGCTTTCCCTCAGAGCACCAAGCCAAGGGGACAGTACGAAATACCAAATTACAATGCCAAAAAAATCCAACCTCCTTTATAGTGAGAGAATTACTGACTTGATAAGTTCTGCAGTAAATTCACCACGTTATGATCCCAATGGTGCTCTCAATTAATACTTTATTAAAAGCACATGGCTTTATTCTGCAATCCCCAGACACTGTTCATCTGCTACTAATTCTTTGTATGGTCTTTATCCAGGAAATAGGGGAATGGCCTTGTCACTCAGAAGCCATCAATTGCCATGATTATTCAGTGATTCCACACTAAAAAAAACTTTCAACAGGTTCAAGAAATAGCTGGTCCTAACAACAGCGACATCTTATATTTCTCTTTGCACAACAGTTACTCATTCTAAGACATGGTAAATAGTTGCAAGATCTCTTGGTGAGCAGATACTAAGAAAGCCCAAATTGCAATTGGAAAGCCATATACTTTGGAATTCTCCCTCACCTTTGCTGACAGATTCAATTTGGCGGAGGCCCAAAACTTGGTTTCACACTGGTGTATATTTCCCACAGGATCTTCTACTAATACCTGTCATGGTGAACTGGAAAACCTGCTGGAGGCCAACGTGAAACAGACTTACATCCCACTAGTGGGATGGGAGAAGCTCTGACCAGAAATTTTGCCCCCAACCTGATTCTCCACCCGATGGCAATAGGGAAACACACCAGCATAAAACACATCTAGGATGATGTGGCATGTCGCAGTCAAGACTCACCTCAACAATATGGTAAAAGAAAATTATTGAGGATGCTGAAATCTGAAAGACAAACAGAAAATGCTGGACAGTCTCAGCAGGTCTGACAGCATCTGGAGAGAAAGAACGGAGCTAACATTTCAAGTAAACGTTAACCCTTTTTTCTCTCTACAGATGCTGTCAGACCTGCTGAGATTTTCCAGCATTTTCTGTTTCTGTCTCACCTTAACAGTGCCTGAGGCTGCCTCAAGAGTTTGGAATGGAAACTGCCGGCAACCAAAGCAGTAGGTAGCATCTAAAGGGCAATTTTCCAGGGTCAGTGCCACCAAGGAGGGCGATCTTTTAGCTTCATAGTGCTCCCGGTGATCTCTTCATCTTCAGGAGGTCCACTTTCTTTCTCCAATAGTGGATTAGTGATGTTGGGCACCTTTTCAACACGGTGCCCAGATACAATAGTGGACTACACGCCATCCGGCCTGCCTTGCCATGAAATATAGCACAAAATACCCAATTTCCTAATTAACAAGGTTCGGACTGGAAGATACAGGCTGAAAATTTCCCGTCTTGCCTGCTTCTGGAATTGTACATGGAACATTTGGCAAACCATTGAAAGGTCTGTTGAACTCAGGCAGGAATTTCCAGTCTTGGGGCACATGTGGTCGGAGAATTCCACCCATGGTACGTTTTCCCTTCAGCCTTTGGAGTGGGAAACACTCTACGTGCCGAATTCTGCCACAGAACTTAATTCTTTGATAAGATAATTTCACCCTTTGCTGCAATCCCAAAATACCAACCACTGAGCCATTAGTTGCCCTAATTTTACACCCTAGGATGTTAAAACAATGGTGAAAAAATGTGGGGTGTTTTTATCTTGTAAGATCAGAAATAGTTCCATAAAATTTGAGGGAAAGTGAATGTTTGTTATTTGATAAACAAAATGTTTTTTTATTTATATGTAAATTCCTGATCTCTGTGGCAAAAAACCTGTTGAAGTAATGAGCAGTAATTAATTTCCACTTAACAAAGGCATAGGAAAGCTCTGTACCGTAACGACTAGTGACATGAGACTGCAAACAATCTGTCCAAAGTAGTTTTCATGCCAAAGTAGTGAGAGATAGACAATGTGGGATCTACAACATATAAAAGCAACAAGTCTGCATAAAGTCATTCTTACCTTTAAATTCTGTTTAGGATCAAAACAGGGATAAAATACTTCTGTAGTTAATGATTCAAATACCAAAACAAAAAATGGATGGATTTGAGCTAGAAAGGCATCAGAAATCGAGTAATTAAGTATTTTGCAAAGGCACAGATGATGTCCTGGGTTCACGTGAAAAACAAAAGATAGTCAGAGTTGCCTACAGGTTAATTTTCAGTGTGCACAGTGTATGCAAGAGCTAATGAATTAAAAATGACTGCACAAAGTACAACTTTCACTTTAATTAATTCTGCCAGGGGTTTGAAATATATGGTTGGTTAATAAAACTAGGCTAGTAAAAATTGAAAATTACGTAAAAATGCATCAATAAAGTCAATCAATGTGACTTTAAGTAGCATTCAAGTTATACAAAGTCCACCAACAATGCCCAGTATGAATCAAATGCTTATTGTTTCAAAGCAGGCCAGGTCTGAATTTCCTGTGCTCTCAGGACTTAGATTAGGAATTTTTAATGTCCAGTAGCAAAGAAGAACAGTTTGTGATTGTTACAATAGCATTTTCAAATAAATATTGCTTTATCAATAGCAATACTTTTTTGATTTGATTTGATTTATTATTGTCACATGTATTAACATAAGTGAAAAGTATTGTTTCTTGCATGCTATACAGACAAAACATAGAGAAGAAAATGAGAGAGTGCAGAATGTAGTGTGTAAAAAAAATCAACTTAATGCAAGGTAAGTCCATTCAAAAGTCTGACCGCAGCAGAGAAGTTGTTCTTGAGTCAGTTGGTACATGACCTCAGACTTTTGTATCTTTTTCCCAAAGGAAGAAGGTGCAAGAGAGAATGTTTAGGATCTGTGGGGTCCTTATTTATGCTGGCTGCTTTGCCGAGGTAGCAGGAAGTGTAGACAGAGTGAATGGATAGGAGGTTGGTTTGCGTGATGTATTGGGCTACATTCACAACCTTTGGTAGTGCTTGCGGTCTTAGGCAGAGCAGGAGCCATACCAAGCTGTGATACAGCCAGAAATAATGCTTTCTATGGTGCATCTGTAAAAGTTGGTGAGAGTTGTAGCTGACGTGCCAAATTTCCTTCGTCTTCTGAGAAAGTAGAGGTGTTCGTGGGCTTTCTTAACTATAGTGTTGGCATAGGGGGACCAGGACAGGTTGTTGGTGATCTGGACACCTAAAACCTTGAAGCTCTCGACCTTTTCTACTGCATGTCAAAAAGAACACTATTAATTATACTCCCATAGAATTTTTGGTTAGAAGTAAATATTGTGTGGGATCTCAGCTGGTAATTGAATCTATTATGGAGATTATACAGTTTTAATTAATCAATGGATCTTACATAACAATTGTAATTCATGAAGGTTTATGAAGGAAAAGTTTTCACTGCACAGCCAATAGACACTTGTTTTCATTGCTATTTTTGTAATCTAAAATAACATTAGGAGAATACCTTGATGAGAATGTTTCTAATGCAATCAGCTTAATTTCACAACCATAGCAAAGCTATTCAATTGTATTAGCAAGAGCTCTACAAAAATTGAGACTCACAGTTAATACTAATTAGATTTACTGGTTTCCAACCTCAGTACCTCTCTTTTACTGCAGCGCAATTCTTAATAATTACAAGTAGCATGACCCCAAATTAAAGTACAATATGCTTGTGATATTAATATTCCTTGATATTATTCCCCGACTCTTCATTTTAAATTTGGATATGTGTTAGGTAAACAATTCCAATTAACGATTTCTATTATCACTAAATACCCAAACAGTCTAAAAGAGTTTTCTGTTTCCAATTGTTCCAATTTATAACTGTTTGGAATTATTTCCAAGGCCAGAGATAGATTTTAGAGTGACTCAGCTGATATTTTGGAAAATTCCTGACTCTGTCAATCTAACTCAGGAGAAGGTACCGGAAATGTTCTGATTTTCAATCCGGGAATAGTGGGACAGGGTATTAATGGAAGTAGGACTCATCACCCCTGGAAAGAGTTCAGGGACTGCTGGGTGTGGAAGAGGGCCATGTGAAATACCCATCTCTGTACTTAAGGATTTGTGAGAAAAATAAAACACAAAGCAGCTATCTATCTCCTTCATCCTCCACCCCCAACACACTCCAAATGCTCCATCCATGCCGCCTCATGCCTCCACCCTTTCCCATGGCCCCTCATACCCTCCATACAACCTAAGCTCCTCTACCCACCATCATGGCTGTTTTACCCATATGCCAGCATATTGTCAGCTTATACAAAGCCATATCCCCCCCTGCTATCCTTTTCTCTTACATTTGGCATGAAAACTCACCCATGGGCAGATTAGATGAGATGAAATCAAATAAAGTTCCAAGTGTTTATTTTCTTTATTTTAAAACACTTTCATCCATAAAACTTATTCAATACATTTAAATTCCTCCAATTATTTAATTTGTCATAAAACAAGCATTTATATTAATATCCTCACATCAAAGATGTTATATTCACTGTAGCTTTCAATCAAACTGTGAACTAACAGGCACCCCACTGTGCCAATGATACATTGTGGAATCAGTAATGCAGCACAAATTTGAGAATGATAACCCCCTGACTTATGTTAAAATACAGAGTGATACTGCAAACACTGATTTTTTAAAACTGGCAACTTAAATTTTTATAAAGGGCAGGAAATTTAAATGCCTTGGAAGCTTGACAGTTCCACAGAACTTTTCCGCTTTTTATGCACATTCATGTCAACTCTTACAAATCCCAAAGGACATCTTACCTCTCCCTAAGGATACCATACCACTCCTAAAGGGCATTTTACCTCTATCAAAGGTGTACCGGGGCCTTTCTAAAAGAGTACCTCATCACTCCAAATAACTCAAAGATCTAAAGCTCATGGCTCATGTTTTGGACATCCCACTACTGAGAATTGGATGTTGAAGACAGGTGCACTTTTCAATGTGCAATTGCCTGTTTGAATACCTGATGTGCAAACTGTAATCTACCACCATTGCCACACATCCATTAAAACTGGATGCCCTTCAGTTAGAAGAATAAATTGTGATTGGGGGGGGGGGGGGGGGGGGGGGGGGCGTAGGGAAGAATGTCCACTAATTTCCCTGAAAATACTTCAGTTGCCTCAATTGCAAGCACAGGCAATCCAGTCTCCCTCAGGTGAAACCCCAGAAATTGTGACATGATGGAACCATTTCTCTGACCTCTCCCAATGCTCTGGTGAAAGGAGCATCAGCCAAAAATTGGTATTCCAAACATGTGTATGGGTTCTCGGGATTCACTTGACCTGCCCTATTGGCCCTGAGTGGATCTGACAGGGCTAGGAGGGGCAGTCCTGCACGACATTCTGCATCCCAGGGGAGAGTGGTAAGGTCAACCCCTTCCCCCCGGCCTGAGCACACCTAATTCCCAAGGCCCATGAGGGACCCTTCATCTGGAGCCTAGCAGCAGCAGAGGGGCAAACAGCCACTGGACCTACCTCCTTGATCCCCAAGGTACCAAGCCAGGATGTTGGTGACAGGGGACAGTTCACTGTGGGCACTGTTAAGGTGTGTTGCCTGTAAGGGGGCTATGTAGGGGTCTGGGAGGAAGGAGACTGAGTGGGATATCTGAGGAAGGGATCTGAGGGGAGAGGAGCTGAGTTGGTTGCCTGACTGGTAAGGGGCTGAGTGAGATTTTGGACTTAGCTGAATGTCCAGACACCTCCTGGCCATATGCAACACCATCTATGGCTTTTATTTCTGGTGCTGAGCTGTGCAGAGCAGTTGCCGGCAGCTCTATGAGACAGGACATTCTCCTGGAAGCACGTACTAATCAATCCCACCTCCCTCTCATTAAAGGACTGTCATCCAAAAAAATGAAGTGGGATATGGGATGTCCACACTCAGTGTAAAATACAGGACAAAAAGTAATTGAACCATGATGGGTTTTTTCAGTTTAGTTCTTCTAGTACTTGTTTACTGTAGTTTCAGTTTCCTTAGGAAAGAAAATGTGTTGTTTTAATTCAAGCATAAAAAAGAATCTGATAAAAATGTTCAAAACTATGAAGTATTTTCTTTAGGCAAATGAGATAAGCAATTCAAATTGCTTAGTGAGTCAATAATTTGGAGGCACAAATTTAAGATTATCACCAGAAGAATGGGATAAATTCCCTCCATGGTTTTGTCCCTTCCTTTCTCTGCAATCTCCTGCACTCCCACAGCTTTCTGAGATATAGAATCATAGAATCCTACATTGTAGTAGGAGACTGTTCAGCCCATCGAGTCTGCACCAACAACAATCCCACCCAGGCCTATCCCGGTAACTCCATGCATTTACCTTAGCTAATCCCCCTGATACTAAGGGGCAATTTAGCAAGGCCAATCTTGATCAATTGGGCCAGTGGACTGACGAATGGCAGATGGAGTTGAATTTCGATAAATGTGAGGTGATGCATTTTGATACATCGAACCAGGGCAGGACTTACTTAGTTAATGGTAGGGCATTGGTAAGTGTTACAGAACAAAGTGCTCTAGGGGCACAGGTTCATAACTTCTTGAAAGTGGAGTCAAAGGTTGGCAAAGTAATGAAGAAAACATTCAGCATGCATGGTTTCATTGGTCAAAACATTGAATACAGGAGTTGAGACAGCTTGTTGAAGTTGTACAAGACATTGGCAAGACCACACTTGGAATACTATGTAAAGTTCTGGTCATCCTATTATAGAAAGGATATTATTAAACTAGAAAGAATGCAGAAAAGATTTACTGGGATGCTATCGGAACTTGATGGTTTGGGTTATAAGGAGAGGCTGGTTAGACTGGCACTTTTCTCTCTGGAGTGTAGGAGGCTGAGGGGTGATCTTATAGAGGTCTTTAAATGATGAGGGGCCTAGATCAGCTAGATAATCAGTATCTTTCCCCAAAGGTAGGGAAGTCTAAAATTAGAGGGCATAGGTTTATGGTGAGAGGGAGAGATATAAAAGTGTCTAGAGGGGCAGTTTTTTCACTTAGAGGGTAGTGAGTGTCTGGAGCGAGCTGCCAGGACTAGTGGCATAGGCAGTTATAATTTTATCTTTTAAAAAGCATTTAGACAGTTACATGGGTAAGATGGATGTCGAGGGATATGGGCCAAACGTGGGCAATTGGGACTAGCTTAGTGGTTAAACAAAGGGGCGACATGGACAAGTTGGATTGTAGAGCCTGTTTCCATGTTGTAAATCTCTATGACTCTAATCCATCTAACCTGCACATCTTTGGACCATGGGAGGAAACTAGAGCACCCAAAGGAAACCCATGCAAAGATAGGGGGAACGTGCAGACCTCCAGACAGACAGTGACCCTAGGCCGAATTAAACTGGAGTCCCCAGCGCTGTGAGGCAGCAAAGCTAGCCACTGTGCCACAATCATCTAATTTCTTACTTCTTGCATATCCTCAATTTTAATTGCTGCCTCATTGGTGACTGCACCTTCAGCTGCCTGAGTCTTAAGCTCTGGAATTCCTTCCTTAAAACATTCCACTTTTAAGATATTCCTGAAAACACACCCCATTGCCAAAGCTATTAGCCAACTGTCCTATTGTTGTCTAATGTGGCTCAATGAAGTTTGAAGTTTATTTATCAGTGTCAGAAGTAGGCTTACATTAACACTGCAATGAAGTTACTGTGAAAATCCCCAATATCCAACTTTGTTTCATAATGCTCCTGCGAAGCATTTTATTTTGTTTTATTTTGTTATAATACAAGTTACTGTTGGAAAGGACTAGTATTTTTTAAATATATCCAGATATTAAGACATAAACTTCATGGAATCAGAGGTTGAACATAAGGCTGAAAAATAAATATTGGCAGAGGAATGGAACTAAACAAGTAGATTTTTGCAGAAGCAGTGGTAAACTTCTATGACTGGAATTGTCTTAATCTGTAAATAACTGCAAATATGGAATATAGGAAAGGTAAAGATGCCATATTGCCATATTGACAGTGAATAATGGAAAGGATGTTGGGAAAAACCTGGCAATGTTAATAGTAGATTATAGGAAATGAGATCTCTTGATGAAAAGACTGGGCGATGATAGGTATAAATCAAGTGTACACTGTGATATTATGCACTGTGACTTTAACTCAGAATTCAGGCCACATAGGGAATCAACATTCTGAGTGCACATGTCATCTATGAGTGAAAACTGTAATTGTCACATTAATTCCAACAGCTAGGACAACCTTTGCCATAAAAGAAACATCAATTTCAGACTTAGTCCTGCAGTGATTTTAATAAGACAAGGAAATATTACTTTTTTTTCAAATCTTTCTATGTTATTTTATATAATTCTTATTCATTATGGAAGAAGTAATCAGTAATTTTAGAGGTGCTATGAAGGAGACTTTTTTTAACAAAGGTATTACATAATCATGTTCAGTTATAGAATTCTGTTCAGTTAGGAGAGTACACAATCAATAGCACTTTTTTCACAAAATTCAGAATAATGACTTTGGTGAAACTGACAGGCAATTTGGTGTCAATAGCAACAATTTGGAATGACATACACAGGTCAACCAGTACAATTTTTTGCTGTGAAAATTACTCTTCACCTCCTGGCAACATAATTTAACTTCTGCTTCTTATTTAATGCAAAAGTAAATTATCCAGATTTTGTGATACCTCTCATAGTAAAAACTCCTGCACACACATCAAGAAATGCAAAATGCAGTGTGGTTATAATTACTTTTTGATTAAAATTGTAATGTGCTTGCCTGCTACAGGACACAACAATGGAGGAAGATTTCTTCTGTGCACTATGGGTAGCAAAAAATGGTAAACCACTTTTACAGAGCTTGTTCGTGATTTTGCTACAGATAATGCAGAGAGGAAATCAATTACATATCTATTTCCATTATTCCCCAAAGGGAAAAACACAAGTAAAGATAGATAAAAAGAAAACTATGTACATTTACTTACAATGAATATTCCATATTTTTGTCACCTACTACTCAGTGTTTCTGTTCCATCCTTCTTCTGATTTTCTTTTTGTCAACACCTGAGGTTCATTACAAATCCACCATTGGTGCATAATGATCTTTTCAACTAGTTTACATCTATGCATCAAGCTCATTTTTGGATCAATAGCACTCTACTTAATCTATTACTTTTGAGTCCCATCAGCTCTCATTTTTTTAATGATAATCTTAAGTTTACGCTCTCTAGTTTCCAAATCGGCAGCCTGCGGTTACACTTTCTCAAATTGCCTCATGATTTTCAATAGATCTATCAAACCTTCTTTTAACCTTCTCTGTTCTAATGAAAGAAATAGTTCCTTTAAACTTCCCATGTAAAGATAGCTTCTTGGCATTGATGTAATTTTGGTCAATATCTTTTGAACCCCCTCTAATCTTTACTATTCTTTCTAAAGTGGTGTGGTCGGGTATGGCCAATGACTGCAACATCTCTCATCTGTGAAGTGACTTAAGCAAGATTTTTGATTCTGATCAGCAATCAGTAATGTTTGATGACAGTGAACTTTCCTGATCATTGAATGAGGATGATATTGGTGCTCAGCTTTGATATCCTCTGACATCTGATGACCTATTAATATTTACTGCCAAAATTCAAAAGAGTGACCACCTGGATGTAATACTGAACAATAAGTCTGACCATCAATGAGATCCCAGCAAGGGAGTCAATGTCATGTGTACGCAAGGGGAAATAAACAGGGAAAAGATTAGATTATGTGATTGTAACCTTTGGCATCAATGTTTCTCATTGTTTAAGCAGTGAAGATGGTATGTGTTTGACATAATCATTTGAGTAGTTACAGAACATGGCACTGTAATGAATCTGCCTACTTTTTACAGACTCAGATCTGAATTTAAGTAAATCGTATGTACCAAGAATTTTGTTTATATAGAAGAAAGATCTGTGAAAAATGTAAACAAATCTAATATATGGAAATGTATTTCTCTGCCAAGCATCGTTTGGGAATTCTGGAAAGTTTTTTTTCATGAAACAGTTTAGAGGAAGAAATGAACCAGAGGGACAAATTCTTCATGTGAAAACTGTCCAATTATTCAAAGGATTTCATCGAACCCAGTAATTGTTTTTCTATATAGCTGATAAAGTTAAAATGTAAACGATTTTTTAAAATGTTTCCAAGCCTTAGCTATCATTGTTTCCACTAAAACTTTTTAGATGCTTTAAATGATTAAATCCCACAGCTGCTCTGTCCTTGAAGAAAAGCACAGATGGAGGTATTGAGTATTGAAAATCATTTCCAGCAGAGGTTGTGCATTTGCCCTGTTAATCTCTTGGAAAAGTTGAGGAAAATAGCAAACAGAGTTCCTTATCCTGAAAGCACCATGGGCTTGTGGGAAATGGGGATTTTGGGTGGATGTCTTTCCTCTTCTTTATGGCAGTGAACTGATGGTACAGCGACACAGTGGCACATTGGCACTGCTGCCCCACAGCGCCAGGGACCCAGGTTCGATTCCGGGCTTGGGTGGAGTTTGCACGTTCTCTCCATGTCTGCATTGGTTTCCTCCGGGTGCTCCGGTTTGCTCCTGCAGTCCAAAGATGTGTGGGTTAGGTGAATTGACCATGCTTAGTGTCAGGGGGACCATCTAGGGGACAGGGCCAGGATGGGATTGTGGCCGATGCAGACTTGATGGGCCGAATGGCCTCCTTCTGCACTGTAGGATTCTATGCTTTCTATGATCTGACTGGGGTGGGGGCGGGGATGGGGTGCATTCTCAGACTACATTGGAAATTACAGTCAAAAGACTGCATGATTACCCCAGAGTTTCCACACTCTGCTTTCCAAATGTCCCAAAATATTTCAGGGAAAAGTAAATGATCCAGTGAGGTGAGATGGGGGAGTTGAAAAATGAAAATGGAGTTTTTGATAGATAATCTGGTAAATTCTAACAACCAGCTGAGCTGTTCCAATATACTAACAACACTGGTGACAACTGTCAACGTGGAGGATTCCTAGGGCTGTCTTATCTAAAAAGTACAAGATAATCCTAAATCAAATGTTGTCAATCATTTTCTCTGAATCACTTAGAAAGAGACAGAAGGTGTTATTGATTGCACCATCTACCAGAACTTATGCACAAATAACCTGTTCACTGGTTCTCAGTTTGGATTCTATTGGGACCATCCATCTCCAGACCTCATTACCACTTTAGTCAGGCATGGATAAAGGAACTGAATTCCAGAGGTGAGGCATGAGCAATTGCAAGCTTCACATTAAAGCAGCATTTGACAGAGTGACATCAAGAAGTCAATGGGGATGAAAAAGAGGGGAGCTCTCCACTAACAGTGTGTGTACCTACACTACATGAGCTACAGCAGTTCAAGAAGATGGATCACAAGTATCTTGTTAAGGGCAATTAGGGAAGGGAAATAAATATTGGTGTTGCCAACATTGTCCACACTCCATGAATAACAAAAACCTGCCTTTCTTTGTACTGCAACGTTTAGGGAAGCATTCCCTGCACATGCTGCAGGTACAGTGTCATTGTCAGTCTGCTTAAAATGAGAGATTTTTGGAGTCGGACAGAGAGAGGACATGTTCCCTTTTCTTCCTGCTCTGCCATTTTTCTTTTGGCTCACATCCAATCCTTGTTGCTCCCTGTGTTGCCTTGTCCTAATCTTGTGGCTTGTTGCCTTCTTGCCTCCTGGTGTGTTTAAGTGCAGCTCAGCTTTTTATTACTGAATTATGCATTTTCTTGCAAGTTGGTGTCTTATAACTGTCGCCCTTAAACAAAATCAGTTAATGAAAAAAAATGCAACTTCTCAAAAGGCAAATTATTTTAACAGTTGGGTTCTTCCAATAACAAAAATAAATAGTTGTTGCCTCCAGCAAACAAATCCTCTGGGTGAGAGCTTGTCTTGGAAACTAAAACCAAATGCTCTTAACTGTGGAGTTTCACCATTGCTGAAAATCAATAAAAAAAAGTACTTTGAATAAAATATTTGAGGAAAAAATATCATCATCCAGTGTGCGGCTTGAAATCATGATCCTGGGATTAAGAATCCTATTATCTTCATGAGAATAGTGGTAACATTAAAAATTTACAAACCATCTCTATTCTGAGAATGCTCTTTAGGGAAAACATTGCTGTATAACAAAATATCGGTAAAATAAACTTCTCTAGAAAGGCCACAGAATGTAACATTATCATTAGGATTCTCAGTAAAGCAGGATGAGGAATTTACATTCTCCATGCCATTTTAACTGAGGAACGGCAGCTATCAATATAACCATTTATTTTACACCTCTAATCACTGGCTGTGATTGGACAGAGTATTTTAGTCAGATATGTGTTGGCAAAATATTAGTAGTTTCACATCTGTTACTGATGATGAACTTGGAACTTCATACAAGAAGCGCAAAGTTTATTCAGTTTGATAGAGTTTTTTTCCTGATTTTCCTACCAAGCCTCCTGTTTTTTCCATGGTGAATGTGCTTGATATGTGGTTAAATATTAAGCTTCCAGAATTTGGAGTTGTGATGCCTGGAGCAATGCCGCTCCTAATTAATTAGGCATGTAATTAATTCATTGGCTAACACTACATGAAACATAAATTAGAAGAATTATTAACCCATACTGTTAGAAGTGCTAATTAACTTGTCGCTGATTAAAGTCCCCACCACCAACAGTAGGTTGACTGGCCTGTTATTAAAAGCTTTGTTACTTGTTTTTTTGGATAGAAAATGTAACATTTGCAATTCTTCAGTTCTCTTACACCATTCCCATATCCAAGATGAATTGGAAGCCTGTGGCCTGAGCTTCTATGTGTCACACGCTGGCTTCTCTCAGCAACTTTCCATTTGGACTGGGTGATTTTTCTACTTGAAGTCTTACCATGTTTTTAAATACCTCCTCATCTAAACCTTTACACTATCCTAAATCACTACCTTCTCCTTACTGTTACATTTCACAATGTCCCCTGAATTCAAACACAAAATATTCATTTAGTACCCCAACTATGCTGCCATGAGGAGATCTCCTTTTTGTCTCAAATTGGCCCCCCTTTCATTATTCTTTTAGTACTTATATATTTATAAATGAGATCTGGGTTCCTTTCATGTTACTCCCGAATCTATTTTCATACAAACTTTTGAACCTACTCGTTTCCTTTTTCAGTTCTCCCATAAATATTTTGTGTTGGTTTTCTACTGAATTATGTCATTTATCATGGGCTTTCTTTTCTGTTTCATTTTATCTTTCTCTGTCCATGGAACTCCAGCATTGCATACTTCTCCCCTCATAGAAACATATCTAAACAGTACCCAAACAATTTCCTCTGTGAAAACTTATTATTGCCCATTTACTATTTTACTTGCCAAACTTCAATCCTAATCCATCTGGGTCTCTTTCAACTATATTACCTTCAGTTCAGTATGTTAATCTTTGTTTATATAAGAACATAAGAATTAGGAGCAGGAGTAGGCCATCTGGCACTTCGAGCCTGCTCTGCCATTCAATAAGATCATGGCTGATATTTTTATGGACTCAGCCCCATTTACCTGCCCACTCACCATAGCTCTTAATTCCTTTACTGTTCAAAAATTCATCTATCCTTGCCTTAAAAACATTCAATGAGGTATTCTCAACTGCTTCACTGGACAAGGAATTCCACAGGTTCACAACCCTATATTTCTTGTCCTTTTCCATAACTACCTAAAGGTGATGATTTTCGCTCGAGTCAGGAACTGGAATAGGATAAAATCCTAACTTTGCAAACTCGGGAGAACATGTCCAGGATGTTATAATTTTGGTTCTGGGGGCCTGGGTGTTAACAGGAGTTGGGCCTGCCACATTTGAAAATACTGAGGAAAAAGCCACGGGGGCTGCCAGGCCGTGTGAAAAGTATGCCTTAGTGATCTGCATCTTTGCCCCAGATATAAAACAAGCAGCTGTTTAGTCTTCACAACTCACACTTCTCACCTCCACACAGACTCCAACCATGCCAACCCAAGCCACCTTATGTCATTCCCAACCTCTGCAGCCCTACATACTTTCCATGCCAAGGTATATCCCTCAACCTACCTTGGGGACCCTCTCATATTCTCTGTATCAACTTATGTTCCTGTAATAAAACATGGCCTCTCATATCCTTAATGCCAATGTATGCTCCTTTGCCCACCTCCCTATGTATTCCCATTGCCAACATCATGCCAACCTACCACTATTTTCCCTTACACCCACCATGCCTACTCAACCAGTGTCCAGCTTAGGCAGACATCAGAAATGTTGAGATTTTTAAAAATTCTAAGTATCTACTGCAAACTGTGGCTGGAATTCTCCAGCTGTTCATGCTCTACCACCGAATACCCCATTCTTGCCAGCATTGAGCCAAATCTCTGTTCTCTACAGTGGTACCAGAGAATTGCAGCAGGTTCAGAGAATCAGGCCCTATGGTTAAAAATATAGTCATTCATTAAAAAAAAATACATTTACATTGCTTCAACTAAATAATCCCTTATAAAAACACATTTCATTTAGGTGCTTGGTCCCTAATAAAAAATGACATTTCATTCAATTGCTTTACTCTTTATTAAATGAAACATTTGAAGTACGAGGCCCGTAGCAAAGATTTTATAACCATTTGGAGTGGCAGTCAAATTGAACTGACAGGCACCCTGCTGTGATATTGACAGATAGTGAAATCAGTCATGCAAACAAACCATACAATGATCAGCCTCAGACTTATGTCAACTGAGCCTTATTCTCTCCCTGGTTACTCTTTTGTCCTTTATATATTTGTATAAGTTTTAAATAGTTTTAAGTATCCCAATCTAACCAGTAGTTTGTGAAGTACACTTCAAAATTTGTAGACTACAGTGGAAACTCCAAGAAAGAATCTATGCATGTGCTTGTAGCTGCAGTGTGGACTGAATGTGCATGTATAACTGATTCTGATACCTTTCTTGTCAGAGACAGAAGTTACAGTGGTTTCCTAAATGCTGCCCCACTGAAACATACTCCACTTCCTGCATTGCATTTTTCAGAGCTAGATCCATCACCGCTTCCTTCCTTGTAAGATTAGAAACATACTGATCAAGATCATTAGCCGGAATTCTCTGGTCTTGCACACACTGCTTTCACTGCCAATGAGAATCAAGAATTTGGCGCTCAGCCAAATCTCCGATCACTGCAGTGGGACTGGAGAATCCCAACTGTAAGCAACATTGGAGAATTCTGGCCATTCTGTTATACACGCTTCTAACATCTTTTCCCCTCTTTGTCCTTTAGGTTGTTATTTTACCAGCTTGTTCGGATTCTTGAAGTCCTTTCTGCTGTAATTCCCTACTAATTTTAAAATCAATTTTATTTATCCTTTCATGGGACGTGGCCATCACTAAAAAGGTCAGCATTTGTTGCTTAACCTCAATTGCCTTGAACTGAGTGGCTTGATGGACCATATCAGTGGGCAGTTATGAGTTAACCACATTGTTGGGTCGGGTCTGGAATCACATATTGGTCAGACCAGGTAAGAATGACAGATTTCCTTCCCGAAAGGACATGAGTGAATCAGATGGGTTTTTACAAAAACTGGTGATAAATTTCTGGTCAACATAACTGAGAGTAGATTTTAAATCCAGTTGCTGCTGCCATAAACTTTACAGTTAGTATTTTATGTTAAAAATACATTGAAGCCACATCTGTGAAGCATGTTCTTGAACATGATGCATCTATTTATGTATTAATGCTTAAATATTCAACAATCAAAGAACAAGGAGCAAAGAAAATTACAGCACAGGAACAGGCCCTTCGGCCCTCCAAGCGGGCACTGACCATTCTGCCTGACTGAACTAAAACCCCCTACCCTTCTTCTAGGAACCATATCCCTCTATTCCCATCCTGTTCATGTCTTTGTCCAGATGCCCCTTAAAACTCACTAATGTATCTGCTTCCACTACCTCCCCTGGCAGCGAGTTCCAAGCACCCACCACCCCCTGTGTAAAAAACTTGCCTCATACATCTCCTTTAAACCTTGCCCCTCGCACCTTAAACCTATCAGAACATGTATGAGTTTTAATCATAGATAAAATATTAAACAGGCACACACTTTTAGTTTGGGTTTGTGTCAGAGGCAAAAAAGAGTGGAGTAGATTTTAATTGGCTGTGCGATGTCTTGCCTGACAATCTCAGGGAAAACATGCCACCCTATTCAGCTCCCAATCTGACTGGCGGCATTTTTTTGCATTATCTTTACAAAAAGGTCCCAGAGACCTAGATGGGAGATTCATTTAGAATGTATATCATTGTCCTTTCTCATCAATAAGGTACTCATGCCAGTTGGGCACAAAATTACTGAGTGGTAGACCCCACCCATCAGTGATGGACAGTGCAGGCAGATAGGGAGGGATAATTAAAGGAACAATCTCCAGCCTGGGACCAAATCACAGCAATCTTCTGTGATTTATTTTCCTGCCTACTTTGAGAATTGAGAGATTTAATCACATACTATATTACTCCAGAGTTCCTTCAGAAAACACCAGGGATGAGGCCTGGGAGTAATACTAGTCAATAGAGAAAAGGGAGGAAATGCCACCAATGCCTCTACTTTTTCAGAAGACTAAGGAAATTTGGCATGTCAGTTACGACTCTCACCAAGCTTTACAGATGCACCATAGAAAGCATTCATTCTGGTTGTATCACTGTTTGGTATGGCTCCTCCACTGTCCAAGGCTGTAAGAAACTACAAAGAGTCATGAATGAAACCCAGTCCGTTAAGCAAACCAGCCTCCCATCCATTGGTTCTGTCTACACTTCCTGATGCCTTGGCAAAGCAGCTAGCATAATTAAGGATCCTACACACCCCAGACATTCTCTCTTCCACCTTCTTCCTTCGGGAAAAAGATACAAAAGTCTGAGGTCACGTACTAACCGATTTAACAACAGTTTCTTCCCTGCTGCTGTTAGGCTTTTGAATGGACTTATCTTGCATTAAGTTGATCTTTCTCTACACCCTAGCTAAGACTGTAACACTACATTCTGCAATCTCTCATTTTCTTCTCTATGAATGGTATGTTTTGTCTGTATAGTGTGCAAGAAACAATACTTTTCACCGTATGTTACTACATGTGACAATAATAAATCAAATTGAATCAAATCAGAAGGGGAACAGCAAAGATTAAATGAAGCCATTAATAACACCACAGTGGCGGATGCTGTCCATACATTCTTACCTGGCCCAGCAGACCCTGAGTTACTTATCTGCAGCTTTCAGAATAGCAATACATTAGGATCCTGCAGTTTTGCAGAAAAACGGGCACAGATCCTTTCTCAGGAAGATCTGCATCAATATCTCCACTTGGGTGTTCTTTATCTGTGGCTGTGGAAGTAATTTTAATTATTATGCTTCAGGCTCATTTCAAGCTGCAACCAGGGACAAGTGCCACATCAATCTGTAGCTTGTGATTGTTTTAAAGAGATCATGTGTGTCATTTTGAAGATAAATGACTGCAACAATGCCTCGAGTCAACAGTGTAGAGTTCTAGGAGGTTATTATGATCAAATAGTGAAAGCTGGTACTAAATGGAGGCAGTGCTAATAAGACTAGCCCATTTGAAAATCTAGATTCAGTGCACAATTTTTAGGAGTTTATTTATTAGTGTCACAAGTAGGCTTACATTAACACTGCAATGAGGTTACTATGAAAATCCCATAGGTCTTATCTAGTGACTACCATCATCTGAACTTATCCAGATGTGCTAAACAGACACTCGTAATTTCAACACTCAAATGCTTATAAGATAACTTCCATGGAGCAGTATAAATGTGTTGCTTTCACCCATTTCCATTCAAAGTGTGGGTGTTCTGGCTGATGCATAGTGGCATAGTTAAGGATAGTTCATAGTTCATTTGTGCATAAGAGGATGCACAAATCTCTGATGTAGCACTAATGTCCTGCTAGAGGTTCAGAGGAGTGAATACCTACAGTGATGGTTGTATGGAGAAGAAGTTCACCTCATCCTCCTATCCTGCTTTCCTGAAGCAGCTGATGTGACTTCATCTGGTCTGATATTCTCTTCCTATTCTTCATCTGACTCAGTGGAATTCCCCCTCCCCGACTTCTCCAGTCCACGGTTCTGTTTTTCCTGGTGACTCCGAGAGGATGACCAATAGGTGGAGCAGCACAGCACTTAACCTTCTTAGGTGGTGTCCTCAGAAAGTTTTCTTGAAGGGCTGGAAGTCCTTTCTCTTGATAAATTTGTCTGCGCAGTGACTGAGTGCCTTATTGAGCACATATTTGCCACCTTCAAGGATCTGTGGACTTGCACACCCAGGTCCCTCTGTGTTTCTATACTCTTGATGGTTCTGCCATTTATTGTATAACTGCCCCCTACATTTGCTCTAACAAAATGCATCACTTCACATTTATCTGGATTAAATTCCATCTGCCATTTCTCCGCCCAATTTTCCAGCCTATCTATAGCCTGCTGTATTCTCTGACGATGTTCATCGCTATCCACAAGTCCAGCCACCTTTGTGTCGTCTGCAAAGGATGGTCCCTCTCATTGCCACTGGATCCAAAAGACGATAGACACAGTCTCCATTGCCAGCTGCAGCCATCTTTCTGGGCAGATGGCTACCCAATCGACTTAGGCAGTCCCCTGCTCTTCTGCATGTGGCATATACCTTAGGTGGGGACAGTGAGGTGAGTGATGTGGATCCTGTTGAGTGCCTGGTTACTGGGAAAATCTCCCCTGTCACCTCTGCACACCAAGGGCACCTTTGTCCCAAATGTCGAGTCTCCTCTTGCCCCTCTGAAACTCTTATGGAGTCAATGAGATGCCATCCGTCATCAGTTGTGATTGGCTCACCATTTTGCACCAACTTCCTTTCAGCAGGTAAGTTTCTGAAGGTGTGGATAACCTGTGCATCTCTCCTTAACACTTGGTAAGAGCCTAATGATCTTTTATGCATGAAACTGCATGGAAGGGATTTTCTCCAGAATCCTGCCTACCCCAAACTGGAAGCAATTTTATGGTGAGATAGGTAGCGCCTAGGGGAATGGGCTCTATGTTGTTGTCTCATTTAAGGCCGTAAGTGACCACGATCACTTAAGGGTCTTTTCCTGCCCACCCTCAATTTTTAATTTGGTGGGCAGCTGTCAAAAGTGATACAAGGGAGGGTGTGAGGTGAAAAGAGAAATTTAAAAACTTACATATTGGCTGGGCAAGCGGGGACCACCTCCATCAGAAACTCTTTCTGATGACGGACATCTTCCTGTGAAGGCCCAAAGATCTCTGGACATCCATTGTCCTCCACCCTATCCCTCGGGACTCCAATCACCAGTCCCCCCTCCCCTTCAACCCCTCCCCCCAACTACGCAAGGTGTCCCCTACCATCCGCACCCCTGGACACCTACAACTTATCTGGCCTCCATGTCGTAATACTTGGTCTCAGGCATGTCATTGCAGTGCTTCTTCCAGCCACTGCAACACAGTGCTTGGAAAGGTGCCAGCCTATCTCGGCGGCTATCAGTTCTCCAAGGAGGCGTCCTCTCTCTGATGGATGGAAGGGCCGCCTGCTGCCAATCAATGTTCGTTAAAGCGTAAAATGGCAGCTGATCTATTAGAGTGTACGGGGATGATTTAGGATCTTAGCTTCTTTGTCTCTTTCAGCACCTCAAGTAAGCTGTGAAAACTACCCTCAGAGTTTGCTGCGATTGCAAAATTTTCAGGATCGATCACATGCCTTTACCAAAGATGTGATATCCTCTTAAGGTCTCATGCCAATAGGAGAAAGGTCTCTTGAGTGCTTGGATGGTATGGGCTGAATTTTCAAAGACAGCCCAGGAACCATACACACATATCATCTTAAGTAGCAGGGGTTGCGGAAGATCTGACAGATCTCCCATTTAAATTCAAGAGGGCTTTATGATCTGGAACAGAATCTCAGAGGAACCATAAATCTTCTCCGACCCTCCCAAGATCCAGGAATTTCAGAGACTGACTATAATAAATAAGGTAAATGAGTGTAGTGTAAAGTAATAGTTATAATACAATTGGAACAAGTGTCATTACAACAGGTTTTACAGTGAATACGATTTTATTGTTCTATCATGGCATTTTCACCAAAGCGATTTAATGGAAGCAATTTATTTTATGGTCATGTAAATCCTTAGAAATGACCCTGCTTCAGTTGTCATTTTATATCACCAATAATCATTTTACATTTAACACATAGCTGATGCAATGCATGAAAGGAATTAATGACGAGGGACTAATATCATTAGTCTTTGTTCCATAGCTTCTGGAAACGTATGAGCAGTTGGATATCATTTCTTTTGATTCCTACCCAGCAAGAACTTTTTCAGTAATTCACATATTGCTTAACAGGAATTACTGGTGATATTAGTCACTTTGGAGGGGAAAGACTAATAATAGGCCATTGAAATATTTATTATTTAACGATCAATAACATGATACATTATCAGCAGTATTTATGGGCCCCAAAGAAGGGGCAATATGGTGAGCGGTGATCTTAATTTGGTAGAAGTTAAAATATACGGCATGGTAGCACAGTGGTTAGCACTGCTGCTTCACAGCTCCAGTGTCCCAGGTTCAATTCCCGGCTCGAGTCACTGTCGGTGTGAAGTTTGCACATTGTCCTCGTGTCTATACATGGGTTTCCTCCGGGTACTCCGGTTTCCTCCCACAGTCCAAAGATGTGCGGGTTAGGTTGATTGGCCATGCTAAGAAATTGCCCCTTAGCATCCAGGGATGCATACGTTAGAGAGATTAGTGGGTATAATATGTAGGGATATGGGGGGTAGGGCCTGGGTGGGATTGTGTTCGGTGCAGACTCGATGGGCCGAAGGGCTTCTTTCTGCACTGTGGAGTTCTATGTTCTATGAAATGTGTGGGACATTCAGTTGGCAATGGTCCCTGGAACCTTGAGACAGCAGTGCTAAACACCATGCCACCCATTCATGATTGTAAACCTTCTTGTAGTCTTTAACTGCTAACCCAGGGATTAATTTCTTTGTCAGCATTGGGAGTTCAGTGCAAAGGTTTTTGCCTATCAGAAGAACTCATGAAACCAATCTACAATGTAAATGGGGTGGACCTGTATTACACAGTAAGATTAAAAAAAACAAAATACTGCAGAAACAGCTGTGACAAAAGGATCATCCTGTCTCAAATCATTGGCTCTATTCTCTCTCCACAGATGCTGTCAGTCCTGCTGAGATTTTCCAGCATTTTCAGTTTTGGATCTGTATTAAATCACTGTTGGGATATTTTGTTTCTTTTCAAAAGGGTACTTTAACAGTGTGGATGCTTTTTTCTGTCTTACCATTTGATTATGGATATCTTGGGGAACTGGTAAGGTATTGAAGCTATAACTGAGGGCAAATTGAGTGAAGTAGTCATTTGCAAAGTATAGAGTGTTAACGGATACCACAGCTCCACAAACATTTCATTCAAGAACCTAATGACTCCCTCTATGTATAATTGCTTCACCTTGATCCATCAGGAGAAACAATCAACCACGATGAGGATGGGCCTGCCACTAAACACAAGTAAGTTCATTCCCAACTGTGCCCATGATGTGATAGGGAACTCTGTGGGGATAAGTGGCTCTCTCCCAGGAGAGTGTGCAATACATATATTTGGCAGGTTGAGATCATTTCATCAATTGCCCTTGATATTAACAGTCACCACAGTGCAGTAACGGGACTTATTCTCCACCCTTCGTAATGCATTCAAGAACATTCTCTCTGGCACCTCTCATGACTTTAATTGCTGGATGGCCTATCTGTTTCATACGATTGCCACAAATTAAAAACTTGGTGGATGACAACAAAATAGAATGAAAGTCAATATGAGGAGGACAGCAACAAATTATGGTGAACTTGAAGAATGGGTAAATAACTAGTCAAGTTTAACACAGTTAAATGTGAGGTAATACAATTAGATAGAACGGATAGGAAGGTCAATTACAATTTGGAAGGTGCAAATTCAGTTCATGTAATGGAACAATGGGATCTCAGAATACAATACAACGACTACTAAATGTTGTGCTACAGGTTAGCAAGGCCATAACAGAAGCGAACCAAGGACTGGGCTTTATTTTTAGAGGGACATTGAAAAATAGAGAAGCTGTGCTAAATCTATATCAAATCTTGGTTAGATCACACTTACAGTATGTGGGCAATTCCGGTCATTATATTATGAAAAGGATATTGAAGCATTGGAGAGGGTGTAGAGGTGATTAGCAAGGGTGTTACCAGAGCTGTGTGCATATATGTGCCGTGAAATGATCGATAGTTTGGGTTACTTATCTCTTGGAAAGAGGACATAAGAAATAGGAGCAGGAGTAGGCCATCTAGCCCTTTGAGTCTGCCCCACCATTCAATAAGACCATGGCTGATCTGAAGTGGATCAGTTCCACTTTCCTGCTTTCTCCCCATAACCCTTAATTCCCTTGTCTATCAGAAACCTATCTACCCGCGACTTAAACATACTCAGTGAGGTAGCCTCCACCACTTCAACAGCAGAGAATTCCAGAGATTCACCACCCTTTGAGTGAAGAAGTTCCTCCTCAACTCTGATCTAAACTGCTCCCCCCACCTTATCTTGAGGCTGTGCCCTCTAGTCCTGCTATCCTTTCTAAGCGGGAAGAATCTCTCTACCTCTACCCTATCTATCCCCTTCATTATCTTATACGTTTCTATAAGATCCCCCCCCTCAGCCTTCTAAATTCCAATGAGTACAGACCCAGTCTTTTTAGTGCCTCTTCATAGGCTAACCCCCTCATCTCCAGTATCAGCCTAGCGAACCTCCTCTGCACTCCCTCCAAGGCCAATATATCCTTCCGCAAGTGCGGTGACCAAAACTGCACACAGTACTCCAGTTGCAGCCTCACCAATGCCCCGTACAGTTGCAGCGAGACCTCCCTACTTCTATATTCTATCCCCCTCGCTATAAAGGCCAACATTCCATTCACCTTCTTGATCACCTGCTGCACCTGCAGACTGGGTTTTTGCGACTTGTGCACAAGGACCCCCAGGTCCCTCTGCACCGTAGCATGCTGCAGCTTTTCGCCTTTTAAATAATAATTCCTCCTACTATTATTTCTGCCAAAATGGATAACCTCACACTTGCTAACATTATACTCCATCTGCCAGGTCCTCGCCCACTCGCTCAGCCTATCCAGATCTCTCTGCAGACTTTCCACACCCTGCACACAATTTGCTTTTCCACTCATATTCATGTCATCAGCAAATTTCGTCACTCTACACTTAGCCCCCTCCTCCAGATCATCTATATAAATGGTAAACAGTTGAGGTCCCAGCGCCGATCCCTGCGGCACTCCACTAGTCACCAACTGCCAACCAGACTAGCACCTATTGATACCAACTCTCTGCTTCCTATTAGACAGCCAATCCTCTATCCATGCTAACACCTTACCCCCAACTCCATGCACCCTAACCTTCTGTAGCAACATTTTATGAGACACCTTATCAAACGCCTTTTGGAAATCTAAAAACACCACATCTACCGGTTCCCCTCTGTCTACCACATTAGTCACATCTTCATAGAAATCCAATAAATTTGTCAAACACGACTTCCCCTTAAGAAATCTGTGCTACGTCTGCTAGAAGTTGAGGTCTTTACAATATGAAATGTTTTGATAGAGAGAGAATGGTTTCTCTTGTGGGGCAGAACTAGAGGTTATCAATGTCAGATAGTCAGCAAGAAATCCAAGAGGGAAATCAGAAGAAACTTCTTCTGAATATCAAGATTTTTTTAAACCAAGAGATGTTTTCAGAAATGTATGAGAGAAGAATTTCCACAGGGGTTTCTCAGGTCTCCTCACTTAATTTCAGCAGAAGGTCAGTTGAAACCCCAGCGAAATGGCATAAATGCTATTTCCATTGAAGCTGGTGAAAGATCAAGATAACCTGCTTATCTCGTGAACATTTTTAAGTGAGGAATGCTGAAGCATTTGGTAGAAAGTCTCCTTCCTCAGCTTTCTCTCCCATTTAAGAATACAACTAAAACCTTTTACACTTCAAGCCAAATTTCAGTGGCATCATAATCCAATTCTTTAGGATGGGTCTGCTGACTAGATTTCACAGTTAAATCTATCCAGGCAGACAACAGATTGAAGTCTGAATCTATTCAAATACTTTGCTTAACAGTCTTTTGTTTAGAAAAATGTGCCATGGGCTGCATGAAATCAGCTTCAAGCTATTGGATTCACATTAAAGCTATGATGTGGGAATGTGGGCATTGAACTGGGGTGAGCACGGTAAGAAGTCTCACAACACTAGGTTAAAGTCCAACAGTGCTTTTGGAGCACTGTTCCTTCATCAGGTGAGTGGCGAGTGGGTTCAAAACAAGGCATATATATAGATCACTTGATGAAGGGGCAGCGTTCCAAACGCTTGTTCTACCAAATAAACCTGTTAGACTTTAACCTAGCTTTGTGAGACTTCTGTGGTCATATTAAAGCTACAATAGATACAAGTTACTGTTGTTTTTATCTGCTAAAGATAAGATCTTCTACATCATCACCTGACTAAAGTACTATCAAAATGTTAACTCAGTTTGACAGATAGAAATGAAAAGACATTGAGGAAGATAACAAAAGGATTTCTCAAAGAAAGTGTCTATCACATGTCATGGGTGTGAAGTCTCATATAGACCAGACTGGGTGTGGATGGCAGATTCCATTCCCTGAAGGATAATAGTGAACTAGATTGTAATAATTGGTGATGGTTGTCATGGTCATCATTACTGAGACCAACTTTCTAATTCCAGAACATTTTATAAATTGAGCTTAATTCCACCAACTGAATTTGAACCCATGCCTGAAGATTACTAATCCAGTGACATTAGCACCACACCACCATTTGCCCCCTAACCTCCAACCATAGAGAGGTACACAGATGTAGGAAGAGAATTCCAAAGCTTATGACCGAGGGAACAGAAGATGTGATCATGAGTGGTGCAGTGATTAAAGTCACAGATGCATAAGAATGCAGAATTGGAGGAGCACAGATATCTCAGAGAATTGTACAGCCGAAGGAGATGAGGAGGATGTAATGAATTATCAAGGACAGTGTACATGGCCAAAGGCCTAGAAAGATCTGAAGCTTCCTTTCACAATTTGTACAGGAAGTTAGGATTAATAGGATTGATGAAGTGTGCATCGCTACCCAGAGGGAAAAACTGAGTAATTGTGTTTATTTCTTGTCTGCTCACTGACAAGACATTTTGTGCGCCAAAAACTTGGACAAACACAATAAAAGTTGCAAACTGGAGCCCAGATTTTCACTCCTACGTGGGTAGACAGGAAAAATCCCTTTAAAAATGGTAGCCTGAGGTTCCAATTTTACTTCTAGGTGTGGGCTAGATTAGAAGGTGGGCCCTCCACCTCTGTAACAAGTGCAGAGACTGCCAGGTATGGAGGTGGGCTGGGTGGAAGGCCTGCATTTGTGCACTGATACATTGTTGAATTCAATTAAAAATGATTAGAATGAAAAACAGTCCTCCAACCCTCAACACACATATGCCATCTCATGGCCAGACTAGCCCCAGGGCCTCTTATATCCCATATATCAACTTAATGCTAACTCATGCCAACCCATGCCAACCTACACACCACACTCACCTAGAATCCACCATGGGTAAACCTCAGGAACCAAACATAGTGATGTAATGTAAAGTTCTGAGTCCATTGATTAAGTCATTATTTCAACAAAAGAAAACTCCCATTGACAAAAATTCACTCAATGCATAGAAATTCCTTCAGCTGATTTCTTATGAAAGCATATTTCTATTCTATAACAACTTGGAGCTGTCAGTCAAATAGCTCAATCAACAGGCTCCCCCACTGTGATGACAGTAAGATCAGCCAATGTAGCATAAATTGTATAATGATAAGCCTCAAGTTTATATCAAGTACAGCAATGTTAATTGTATTGACAAGTTTGTCAGTTGCAATGAGTTTTGGCAGCTCTTTGATAGATTTGACAATTCTTTGACAGTTTGGCAGTCTTCAACAGCATTGACAATTCTTTGACAGATTGACAGTTCTTTGACAGCTTAGTAGTTCACAACCTTGATAGTTCTCTGACAGCTTGATAGCTCTGGAAGTTCATTGATATCCAGCTTTGAAAGTTTTTTTGGCAGACTGTATGTCATGGCAAAAATCTGGGCCTGTATGTCCAATACAAGAGAAGATCTGATCATTGCCCTTTGATATTGGATGGCATTACCATCACTGAATCCCCTACTATCAACATCCTGGGATACCATTGACCAGAAACTAAACTGAACAAGACATAGAAATGTGGTGGCTACTAAGCAGATCAAAGGCTAGGAACCTGCAATGAGTAACTCACCTTCTGACCTCCTAAAGCCTGTCCACCATCTATAAGGCACAAGCTGGGAGTGTAGTAGAATAATTTCCACTTGCCTCAATGAATGCAATTCCAACAACCCACAAGAAGCTCAACACCATGTAGGACAATGCAACCCATTTGGTTGCTATCACTTCCACAAACATTAAATCCCTCCACAAACAAGAATCTTCCAAACCATGACCACCAACATCTAGGAAGACAAGAGCAATGGATACCGGAGAACAGCACCACCTGCAACAGTTCAAGAAGGCAACTCACCAGCACCTTCTTAATGGCAACTGGGGATGGGCACTAAATGTTGGCCTAGTCTGTGACATCGAAATCGCATAAATGAATAATTTTAAAAAATTGAATAGAAGCCAAATACAATGGATGCTGGAAATCTAAAATGTTAGATTTGAGTGTCGTAATACATGAATTCAAATCACAGTGAGCTAACTTTACTAACCCTCATTATGCATCATGCACATCTTGCAGTTCACAACTTTGAAAAACATTATTGCCAATAAGCCTTTATTATGTAATCATTCCTTACAATGGATAATGGGCAACATGTTGGCACGGTGGTTAGCACTGCTGCCTCACAGTGCTAGGGACCTGGGTTTAATTCCCAGCTTGGCTCACTCTCTGTGCGGAGTTTGCATGCTCTCCCTGTGTCTGTGTGGGATTCCTCCGGTTTCCACTCACAGGCCCAAAGACATGTTGGCTGGGTGCATTGGCCATGCCAAATTCTCCCTCAATGTACCCGGGTACCAGAGTATGGCGACTAGGGGGTTTTCACAGTAACTTCATTGTATTATTCATGTAAGCCTACTTGTAAGCACTAATAAAATAAACTTCATGTAATATTCTCAAATACTCTAGTGTTAATGGTTAAAAGATCTAGCTTTGCATGCAGCTCACTTGATCAGTAGGAGCAAGTTGAATGTATTGAATGTGTATCATTTGGATGAGTATCAACGGGTTCCCCCTAAAGCAAAAATTCAAAACAACCCCCATAGGAAAATATGTTTAAAAAGTAGACAGCAACAAATATTGGTGTTCTAGTCACCTTAGGCAAAGAACTGCAAATGTTGAAAATTTGAATTAAGAACAGAAATTCTGGGAAAAGTTCAGCAGGTTTAGTAGCATTTGTGGAGAGGGAATGAAGAGTTGAGATAGGAAGAAGGTTGTTTGTATTTGCTGACAATGCAAATGCAGAAAATGCACTCAGCACACATGCGATGTCACTGCCTGCATCAAAGAATAAGGACCGTCCAAGTAGTGTAAAGATATTTTTAAAATGCAACACCAATAAAATGTTTTTTTTAATGTTTCTTCAATGTGCAGAACCTTTCATGTGATTTCTGTCTGACAGTTGTGATGTCCTAACTATATTTTATTTCCTGGCTTTGCTGAATGAACCAAGCTCAGAGCAAATTGAAGGTTTCTCTTCTAACTGTGCTGAGAAAAACTGGTATGAGCAACTTGTTTGCATTTTTGTCCACTTGTACAAAGTGCTAAAAATGCTCTACAAAGGAACTCCATGATTCATTTTCTTCATCAAAAGGACCCATCATGGCTCCTAATTGATCCATTCTTTCTTTTACAGGCACTAGTGACTCGAGATTGCTCAGTATTTTTTGCTACTATTTTCGCCATAGTCCACATTTTACCATGGAGATTCTGACTTGACGTATTTTGTTTTCATATGACCCCAGCCATGCAACAAAGCATCCCGTCTTTTCAAGTATGCCAGATACTACCTGGAATCTCACCTTTTTCCTGAGTGGAACCCCCCCGCCTCCTTTAAAACTGCACAGAGAGTTTCCATGCTTTTTTAACTGCGTAGTGAATCTCCCACACTGCTGCTACACAGTGCAACATGTGCGTGGACCCTATAACATAGAGGAGTCTACCCAATTTTTTCTGGTAAGAAACACAATATTTATTTTTGTAATTTTTTTTTTACTTGGTTCTTCCATCACTGATACTTCATTATTTAATCCTATTGTTGATTTCCCCCCAGCCATCCAATGTTTGAAGTGCAAGAACCCATAATGTTCCTTCTTCTACTTAAGATCTTTGCTCAGTGTCCTCAGTGAAACTCATTGCCAATTTTCTTTTCGTAGCATCCTAACTATATTAGGGGTTTTAAACAAAAAAGAAAAGGTACGGTTTGCACACACAATTCGAAGTAACGCACAGCAGATTTATTGAAAGAGATGTTCTCAGCATAGAACAGAAAATGAAACTAAGACAGAAGCCTGTGTAACACTTGAATGACCCCATGATCAAGGCATGTGATCTCCCCTCAAAGCAATCATGCAACCACTTAAATATACAGCAACAACCTAATATTATGGTTAAATATTGCAGTTTTCGCAAAATATAGAACTCCAAAACAAGTTACAATCTGGGACTGTAATTAATAAAATTGTAGTTTGACATCACCACCGCACTTGCCACCTTGCTTGCAGGCCTCACTAACCCTTCCGTTCTCAACATCACACTATCTCTCTCTCACTGCCCTGCCCCTTTGCTGTCTTTCACCCTCTGCCCTTGTCCCTCACTGTCTTCCACTCAATGCCCTGCTTCCTCACTATTGTCCTCTCACTGCCCTGCTCACTCAGTATCTCCATCTCACTTTCTCCCTCTCACTGCCCTGCTCCCTCATTGGCTACAAATCTGTGTGACTGAAACAGTGACGGCTCGGTAGAGGGGTAATGAATGAGTGAGGCAGAGAGCAAAGAAATGAGCATGGCAGTATGGTGTACAGAAATGAGATCAGGCAGTTGGAACAACTGTGCATGCGTTGGTGAAGGTCAAGGCGGTATGTTTAAAGCATGCTCTGATCTACACTAAAAGAAACTCCCCCCCCCCACCCCATCCTCCATTGGATATAGGGGACTCCCCCAACAAGAACTGGGACAAACTCAGAGCAGATGAGGGGCAAACCACAGAAAGTTCCGTTGATCTTGGGCAGGATTTTCCAGTTTCGGGGTGAGAGCGAGAAAAAAATCCCCCCTCCCCCACAGAATAGGAAAAAAATCAGTTCAGGTGGCAGAAACAAACTAATACAGTAGGTTTTATTTGGCTGATCCAATTTAGTTTCTGATCACTGGTAACCTAAGATGTTGTGGTGTTATCCTGCACAATCTTGGCACCTTATTTTGAGATGCTGCTCTTTCCCTAACTGAATCAAGATTGATCCACCAGCTTAATGATACAGTGTGGGATAAGTCAGTTCATGAGGTTAAATTGTAGTGGAATACCATTTTGCTAGTTGATGATATACTTCATGGATAGTTTTGAGCTGTTTGAACTGCTCCAAATCTATCCCATTTAACAAGCTTTGTGCCCTCATCGCGGAAGCAGGGCTTTATCTCCATTAGGTCATTCCTTTCAATACAACAATGGACATATGCATCTGCACCCAGTAAACCTGTGCAGGTGCTGAGGGACTTGGGTGTTTAGATCTTTGAAGTTGGCAGGATAGGTGGAGACAGCAGTTAGTAAAGCATATAGTATTCTGGGCTTTATTAATGAGGGCATAGAGTACCAGAGCAAAGAGATTATGCTGAACTTATAGGAGACACTAGTTAGATCTCAGCTGGAATATTGTCTACATTTCTGAGTGACTCAGAATAGGAAGGACATGAATGCACTGGGGACCGTGCAGATGAGATTTACAACAATGGTCCCAGTGATGAGAAACTTCAGTTATGAGGATAGATTGGAGGGGTTGAGACTGTTCTCCTTGGAGAGGAGAAGGCTGAAAGGAAGTTTGATAGAAATGTTCAAAATCATGGCGATTGGACAGAATAGACAGGGAGAAACTGTTGCCGCTTGTAAAAGGATCAAGAGAACACAGTGATTTGCAAAAGATCAACAGTGATTTGCAAAAAAAGCAAACGTGATGCAAGAATTTTCTTTTACCCAAGTGGTTCTGGTCTGGAGTTCAAGGCCTGGAATTGTGGCAGGGGTAGGTTCAATCAAGGCATTGAATAGAAATAATGCATAGGGATTTGGAGAAAAAGCAAGGGAATGACACTAATTTTTTTTAGTTCACTCATGGGACATGGGCTTCACTGGCTGGCCAGCATATATTGCCCATCTCTAATTGCCCTTGAGAAGGTGCTGGCCAGCTGCCTTCTTAAAATGCTGATACAACTGTTAGCGCGAGTGGGCGAAACGACCACTACGGACTCAGGGTGAAGTTCAATAACGGCACAGCTTTATTTTCTTTATGTCGACGGAGAAGCACAGTCAGGACATACAATCGGACTGTCCCGAAAGTGCTCTAAAGACTCCCCCACAACGGGGTACAGTTATACCTGAACTTCGCGTTTCAAATGCTAATCCTTTATTTACAGTATTTGACTTCAGCCATCCTGTTTCGATGTTTTCGAGTGTTGGAGCAATTGTTTTAAGTGTGTGTTAATCGTTTTTGTCTGGTTGGTTATTAATGGTCTAGAATCTCTGGGGTTTGAACCATAGGTGTGTTCTTGATCTCAAGAGTCTTGAGGGGCCAGGGACACTTCCTTAACTGTGTTAATTTTAGGTGTCTCCATGCTTTGTTTGACTAGTTTAGAATTGCTGATTTTGATGGGGTGGGGATGTGTTCTTTAATTTAGTTCCTGTAGGTGCCATCCTGTCCAATTTTCCTTATGTGCTAGCCCTCATTTGCATTCTAAAAGCATGCTCTTGTCTACTGATCAGTGTCTGTTACTTTGTGATTTTAGTGGAGGGCTCTGAGGATAGCTTTAGTTTGCTTCCATTTTGTGCGCTCAATTTCATAAAATTTGTTCGATAACACAATTGAATGGCTTGCTAGGCCATTTCAGAGAGCAGTTGAGAGTCAGAACAGGTAAGGACAGCAGATTTCCTTCCCTAAAGGATATTAATGAACTAGATGTGTTTTTCCAACAATCAACAATGTTTTCATGGTTGTCAATAGATTCCTAATTCCAGATTTTTTTTTATTGAATTCAAATTCCACCATCTGCTGCAGTGGGATTCGAATCCAGGTCCTCAGAACATTAACTGAATTTCTAGATTAATAGTCTAGCAATAATACAGTAAGGCCATTGCCTCCCTGATAATAATGTTTGTTTGAAGAGCCAGTGTAGACATGATGGGCCGAATTACCTCATTTTGCACCATAACAATGCCATAATTCTGTAACTCTAGCTGAGGTTAAGTAGTTTTTTTGCTCATGTTGTTTCACTGTCAGAAGCTCAATCTGGCAAATATGTTATTCGTGACTCACCAGCTCAGTCAATTGTGATGGCACCAAACCTATCTTAGTGATAGGCATTGAAGTTCACTACCCCACCATCCTTCCCCACTTGCCAGAATATGTTCTGTGCCTGTGCTGCTCTCAGAGCTTATTCCAGGTGGTGGAATACTGGCTCATCAATTGAAGGAGGAAAGTAGGCATAACCAGCAGGAGGTTTCCTTATCCATGCTTGACCTGCTTTCAAGGAACATCATGCAAACTAGCATCAGTTCAGAGTACTCCCATGTCCATTTTCTCCTGATTGTAGTAACCACTGTGCTACTACTTCTGCTTGTTAGGCAATCTGTGAGGATCAAGGATGACTTCCTCAACCAGGTTTGCTGAGTTCTGAGATGGCTGATAAGTCCAATGCATGATTTTCACACTCTGCCAGATATGGGGTAGGTGAAGTTTCCAGTTGTTTGGAAGTATGTGCACTCTTCCGGATATCTTGACTTCACCTATTCCTCCTGACTGATTCGTTGGGCATTTGTTACCTTCCCGTTTCAGTGCTCACAAGTTTGGGATTCCCATAAGTCAACAGGGATGTTTGATCTCTTCCAAGCATTTCCACTGTCCTGGAAATCTGGGATAAATAGGAGTCCACTAATAGAATTCAGTTCCAAGTTGAGCAGCTGCTTTGGGAATCTAGTGTCAGATCCCAGAATGATGCCCAAGCCAGATAGCTGGTTTTGTGTGAATCATGTCTCAATGCTGGTCGCGTTGATTTGGGAGAGGAAGCAGATGTTAGACCATACCTTTCTTGGCACCGGATTTGTGAGATTATGTCCCATTATCTATGGCGAGTTTGTCATGCTGGTTGGACAGCACAATCCGAGGAAAGTGATGGAGGAATTTAGGATATAAGTTAAAAGGTGTCATCAATGTGTTTGGCTATGTCAAGTTGTTGCTTGACTAGTCAGTGGGACAGATCTCCCAGTTCTAGTGCAAATTCCCAGAGGTTGGTTGCAGTGTTGAATTTGCACTTTGTCTTTGTTGTATTGAGTGTTTTGGATGATGCTGGGTGATCTATCCAGTTTTAATCATCCTTTAGTTTTACATTGTGGGTTTGCTGCAACTATGTGGCTTGCTTGGCCATTTCAGAGATCATTAAGGATAAATTGTTCTGTCTGGAGTTACATATGGTGACATGTAGGCCAAGACTATGTAAGAATGGATAACTTTCTCTTCTAAAGCACAGTACTTGGTGAATCATAGAATTTTACAGCACAAAAGTAGACCATTCTACCCATCATATCTGCGCTGGCTCCTGAAAGAGCTTTCCAACTAGTCCCATTCTTGAGCCTTATTCCTATAGCCCTCTAAATTCATCACTTTCAAGTACGTAAACATGTAAAATGTACACAAATATGTAATCTAGAATGGATTTTGTAATGACAGGCACGGTCACTGTTACCAATACTAGCTATTTATTCCAGATTTAAGATAACTGAATTTAAATTAATCAACTGTTATGGTGGGATTTGAACCTATCCCTGAGTCATGAGTTCAGGCTTTCAGAATATTAGTCCAGTGACATAAGCATTATCCTACCACTCTCAATAATATGGCATCCAACACAAGAAGCTTGCTTTCTGTATCATGACTTTTGAGTCACACTTTTAATGTTAACATTTTTATGGCTCCATTAGCAAGTTCTGTCTTTTCCCAGGACATTTGATTGGCTGTCCAGTACTCCCATCTCTCCCCGCTGAGTCAGAAAATCTCTGCTGAATCTTCAGCTCCTGTAATCCATGCTCCAAGTCAACAGTGCTACTACTTCCTGCACTTCTGGCTGTTAATTTACAATCTACAGTTTTAAGCAACTTTACAGCTGAGTTTTCTATCTCCGCAGAAATTAATACCTTCGGTGCCCCACCTAACCCACTTCCCACCTCTTTGAGATTGCTGCCTTTCCCTGGCCTTCAGATCCATACTTTCTCTGCTGCTCCATTGATTCCTTAATTTACTGTTGTTTACTGTTTGATTAACTTATTGATTTGCGTGTGTGCCTCCTACTCAATGAACGTATTTCTTTGCTGATGCAAGGTGCTCCATTAATTTATTGATTGTTAGTCTGTCCTATATTGGCTTTTAGTGTGCTTGCTGCTCTATTAATTCATTAATGTAGTTGTTTATGTGCCTATGTTGATTTGTTGAGAGAAATATTAACTTTCAGTACTGGCGTAAAACACACAATATTGGCTCAGCTGTCCCTTGTAAACACCACTTGATTCTTTTTACACACCAATGTTTTCATTTACCAATCATTGTAACGGGATGAATTTCCACATAGATACTTCTGATTTGTTTCTCTTCTAAATGAACAAAATTTGTAGGATTACCCTATATAAACAATCATTGAAAGAGTTGCAGCATGCAACTCACTAAAGGCGAGAGGGTGCCTCTATCTTCAGGTGCCTGTTCAGCAACTTTTAATACTTTCGTATTAAAAAATTGCCATAACTGACTACCTTGGAGGGGAAACACCTCAACATGGCAGCCTGCAACTGTAGCTGTGGCCAAGTAAACAAGAAGGGCACTCAAAGCCTGCTAGGGATGATGGCCACCCAGGGCTATACCCCAAGTGGACACCTCCAGGCAGCTGTTCTTGTTGTCATGGGTTGGGGGGTAGGTGGTGATGGTGGGGGGAGGAGGTGGATGGGGGAGTGGGGGTATGGGTGGGGATGGCAAACCAAATGGAAAACTTAACTTAGTTACTACATCGGCCTGTGACATTCATTTTTGCACTCACTTGCACCTGTTCTCAGCCCCAACATGGGAGCGAAAACTCTGCCCAGATATCACATCTGCAGCTTTGTAATGTCATCTTTAAGTCACATAACTCCAATCATGAATTCTCACTCCGCAGGGATAGCCTGCATTTCATTATTATTTGTAATTGAACTGAATAACTTCAAGAATAAATTTAATTTTACATTTGATTCTTCCATCTTGTTTGGGAACCTAATTAAGTCTCTTTGTCAGAGTCCTAACACTTTTTTTTTAAGAGATGTGAACATCACTAGCAAAGTCAATATTTGTTGCTGATCTTTAATTGCCCTTCAGAAAGTAGTGGTGAGTTCCTCAAGGTTAAATAATTGCCTATTGTTTCTCCCTTCATAGTCCAAACCTGCAGCTCCTCACTAGCTAATTGATCAATAAGTCACTTCTGTGCCATACAGATCATAAAGCAGTGCCAGAGAAAGTTCTCCATTATTAAATCCACTAATAATAATGTTGGGTTCCTCCAACATTGAAAGGAAACCCTGCACTGTATATATTTTAAAATGCTATGTTTATTGCTATGTTTTATTTTTAAACTGGACTTTTTCTCCAGAACAAAACAATTCTCTCAATTTCTGGAATGTCCCAAATCCTGAGATCCACGCTTAGCGCCATGTGCTGCCAGACCCTTGATATTTCTCTCCAATAACACTGACTCACTCTTTCTCAGAGCTGTTCTGGTCCCCAGTCTCACTTCATTCTTCTTCGTATCTGATGCATTAACAAGAAACTTTTTCTCTTCCTTTTAGGTGTTAAGGGACATAAGCTCCAACAGCTCATCGATACCAACACCCATCTAGGACCCTCCACCACCTGCCTTCCCTCGGATCCCATCCTTCCTATCCCTACTCTCGCCATTTATTTACCATACCCTCTGACCTTCCCCTGTGTGAGGCTAAGCATGCCGTACTCAGCAAAGGCCTCAGCTTCGTATCCTTACTTCCTCATCTAAATGAATTTCAGGCTCGACACGATGCTGAATTCTTCTTCCACCGCCTTCGTCTTTGTGCTCACTTCTTTGAGCAGGAGTCCTCTGCCTGTTCAGCAGATTCTTTCACCCACCTCCCGCATTCCCACCTCCTGGACACTTCCCTCTGGCCTCTTACCTGGTCCTGATCTTTTCACTGAGAACCGTCGCTCCTCTTAATCATTCTAACTTATCTCCTTCTGAACTTGTTGCACTTTGTTCTCTTAGGTCCAACCCTGACCTTGTCATCAAACCCACTAACAAGACCAGCACTGTTGTTGTCTGGAGTACGGACCCCTACTTTGCAGAGGATGAACTCCAACTCTCGGATGCTTCCTCCTACCTCCCCTTGGACCATGGCCCAACCACCGAACACCAATCCACTCATTCCAGAACGGTCAATTACCTCATCTCCTCCAGAGATCTTCCCTCCACAGCCTCCAACCTCAGTTTCCTAACCCTGGACAGCCTGCTTCTACCTCCTTCCCAAAATCCATAAACAGGACTGCCTGGCTAGGCCCATCGTGTCAGTCTGTTCCTGCCCCACCGAACTCATTTCCTCCTATCTTGACTCTATTCTCTCTCCTCTTGTCCAGACCCTTCCCCATCCACATCCGCAGTTCCTCTGATGCCCTATGCCACATCAACAACTTTCAGTTCCCTGGCCCAAATGTCCTCCTCACCTCCATTTTTCCACTTTATTCTTCTTTATTTACATTCCTTTGTCCATTCCACCCACCTTCCCAACTTCATAGTTAAATCTCCGCTGATTCTCTTTGCTTTCAGCTCTGATGAAGGGTCATCTAGACTCAAAACATTGGCTCTATTCTCTCTCCATAGGTGCTGAGATTTTCCAGCATTTTCTGTTTTTGTTGCCTAGTATATCACATCTTGTTATACCTGAGATCTAGCAACAGCCAACCTGGGGCTGTTCAGACCAATTTCAAAGGGAACTATAGGAATTCCATTTCCATTCGATAAATCAACCTTATCATGAGTCTAATGAGACAAAGTTTCCCAAACACCAGACCCTCAACATCAACTTTCAACCCACAATGGTTGAGAATTATTAGTGCTGAAAACAAAGTCAATTCCAAGCATTAAGTAAACATCCCTTTTTGAAGTCATTGTAGAGAAGCTCTTCATGATACAAGACTCTGGCCATTTGAACAGATTAATATTACATTGCTGAGCTTCACATCCCGGTTTTCTGTTTTAACATCCGACTAGCAAGCCACAAAGAAGCTAGCTCCGTTCAGACAAAACAATCACCCCGTCTAACCTGACTCTGTTGGAAGACTTCACAGCATCGGCTGCAGAACGACTCAACAATAACACTATCCGAAAAGTGAATCTTACAACACTGAGCTCCAGCTAGCTGAACATGAAATGCCGACGTGAAAGGATTCTTCACTGGATTCCAACTCTGGAACTCATGTGAAACAATGTTCAAATTTTTGTGGTCCTTTCCTACAAATCTCTTTTTCTCTATCCCCTCTTTACTGTCTGAATGGGGAGTGGGTGTTGCAAGCCATTCCTTTCACAGAGTTTGAATGTGCAAAATAAACTAAGTTGCTTTTGTCGTGGACTATAAGTAAAATTGAATCACACAAAAATCAAGAGGTTGGGAAAAATAAACTAATTCAAAACACCTTCTGGACAGGTAGTAGAGGAAGATAATACCGTTTCAACTGACCCCACTCTAACAATTATAGCAGGAACTAACGAGCAGTTACTTATATAAACTTTGTAATTGTTCCATGAATAATGTTGTAAAATAGATCTCAAGAAATCAGAAAGCTGTGGGTTCAAGCACACCTGAGGCATTAACCTAGGAAGTTAATTCTTCATGGCATTTCAGAGAATAGTCTTGTTGCCTTTTTCAGATGAGACAGAAATAAAAACAGATTACTATTTTATGGAGTCTTTTACAACCTAAGCATAACCCAGAGCAATGAACAATTAATTAAGAAGTGCAGACACTTGTGTGAGTGATGCAAAATAGACAGCCAATATGAACAGAGCAAAGTGTCACAAAAATAACCGAAATATGTGGCCAATTAATCCACGTTGATGATGTTATTTAAAAGATAGATATTGGCCAGAACTACTGTGCTCTTCTACAAATAGGACCATTCACCTGAGAGGGCAAACAGGATATTGGTTTATCCTCTTACGCGATTCGATGCAAATTTCTGAGTATTGCATTACTCAGCATCAGCCTAGGTTATGTATTCAAATCACTGGAGTGGGGCTCACACTCATGCTCTTCTGAGAGTAAGGCCTAGATTTTCACATAGTCATGAAGATTCCACGCTTTATCAAAACTGGCATTGCAACGCCAGATCCATAAGCCCAGCCTCCATTTCCAACAGGTTATAGTCAGAATTGGGTGGGATTTTACGGCCTCGCTCTTCCTGAAACCATAAAATCCTACCCTGAGGTCAACGGACCTTTCCATGTTCTGCTCCTTGCCTGCTCCGATTCCCGTGGCAGGCATGGCGATAACATTCAGCACATATTTTTGCAGGTAGGGGAGCAGGGTGGGATGTGACTCATATCTGGGGGGGAAACAAAACTCAACATGACCATTTAAACTCAATGCAGAGTTTAATCATATCCTGATTTTGCTGGAGTGAAGGTCTTATCCTGCAATCTGTGACTTATCTTAAAGTAGATGTAAATGCTCTTAAGGATTGATTTAGCTTAGTTGGGATCATTTTGCGCATGGTAAGCATGGTAGCCCAGTGCTTAGCACTGCTGCCTCACCAGGGATCCAGGTTCAATTCCAACACTGGGTGGCGACTGTACGGAATTTGCACATTGTCCCTGTGTCTGCATAGATTTCCTCTGGTTTCCTCCCAGAGTCCAAAGATGTACAGGTTAGTTGGATTAGCCATGCTAAATTGCTCCATAGTGTCCCAAGATGTGTAGGTTAAGGGAGTTTAACGGAGTATATTCGAGAGGATTAAGGGATAAGGTAGGGGGTGGACCTGGGTGGGATGCTCTGTCAGAGGAAGAGTCACTGCAGACATGATGAACTGAATGGGCTCCTTCTGCACTGTAGGGATTCTATAAGTTAGCTGGACAGCTGGTTGTGATACAGGGTGACGCCAACAATGGGTTCAATTCCCATACTAGCTGAGGTTATACATGAAAGCCCAACATCTCAACCTTGCCCCTTACTGAAGGTGTGGTGAACCTCAAGTTAAATGACCACCAGTCAGCTCTCCCCCTCAAAAGGGAGAGCAGCCTATGGTCATCTGACAAGATGGTGACTTTACTTTAAATGCTCATAGGAGGTTATAACGGAATTGTCAAGCTCAAGTTACTTAAATAGCCTATCTTGGTTAGGTGCATTGACCCGACCAGGCACCGGAGTGTGGCAGCTATGGGAATTTCACAATAACTTCATTGCAGTGTTAATGTAAGCCTTACTTATGACTAATAATAAATAAACTTTAACATTTGTGTTATCATCATGATATTATGGTACCAATCACTCATAAGGCTATGTATATGTTATGGGTTCATTTATTTAAACTGGGCACATGAGAACAAATGCACATTGATATAATGCTTGAGGACATTGGCAGAGCTATGTGTGCTGTCCTCTGTTCACAGCCCAAAGTGAAACTGTTAGCTGATCACATGATGCACTTCCCTTCTGTCCCTTAAAAGCATATTACAATAGTCTTCCATCGGGAGTGGGAATAGCAGCATTGGTTGGCATGGACGGCACTTTGGAATGGGAGGAGGCTGAAGGGTGAGAGATAGATGGCCTAATATTGAATAACATGAGTTGGGTGAGAGGATCTACTATTGAACAATACACAGAAGTGAGGCAGGCCCTTTACCCATCCTCCCTCAGCACTGGACAGCCTTTGTAGCTGCCTCTGAACTTTTCCAGGAGCTGGAAACCCAACACCTGTGCTTCCTTCCCCTGCCTTACCCTTCAGAAAGAAGACTCAATCTCACACACTTAAGCAGAGACTTCAATCTATCTACCTGCTCAGTTAGACATGAAATATTTCATGCTAATGTTCTGACAAAGATCACCAGAGTTCTTCAGTTCTGGTTAACATGTATCCCTTCTGGTAGCACCTTCAAAATAGTTCATTTGGTTATCACATTGATGACGTGGGACCAATGATTCTTTTCAAAATTAAGGATGATATTAAAACATATATTAAGAATGGGAACTGTGCCTTTAAGAAAGGCATACTATCACATTTCTCTGCAGCTCTTTGCGGATTTACAAGCAGGCCTGGCATTTTTGATTTTGATCCCATCCTGTCTTTTTTGGTATCTTTTATGGTTGCTGAAGCAAGATATTTGAAGCACTGTTTATTATTAATTTGACCTAATGCAGTATCCTGGAGCCTTAGGATCATTTTTGAAGTGTTGGGTGAAGCCTGATTGACAAGATGGTATCTTGCGACAGTTCTTTTTTAAACAAGGATTTTACTTTCAGTTTGTTAGAAGCTGTTTGGATTGCAGATTGCAGCCTTTCTTGCCTCTCTCTTAGGAGTGAAAATTCTGCTGTAGGTGGTTTGCTAGCTTGAAGGTAAAGACAAGCAGTGGCTCAATCTCTACCTCAAGGTGTACTGGAAGCTCCAGGACTAGGAAGTCAGAGTTTCAATTCTCAATTCAAAGGATTGATTCACAGCAGGTATTGCAAAGCTGCAAAATCCAGCATCACGTGAGCATAATTGATTTCTGTGCAAAACCTCAAACTATGTTTGTAGGGATGTTGGGCTGGAACAGTATATTTAGCTGTTAAGGTTTATACAATATCATAGTTGTTTATTTTCTTGTTTGTTATTGATAAAAATTCTTGCTAGTTTTCTTATTATGTTAAGTGTATTCTTAAATAAACTTTGTTTGATAAAAGCTCCCTCGTGGGTCACTTGAATCATACCTATTACTTGTGCCAAGTTCAAAGTACAAAACATATTGTCTAGGCTGACTTCATAAAAACTTGGAGTTTCTGACCTAGACTATAACAATAGCTACAGAATAGACAATTGTAGTTATGTGAGGTCTTTCTAGGCATAATGGAAAATGTAGTCAATACTATAGGCATCATGGGATTCTTAGACAAGAAGAGTTCCAGAGATAGCTAGACTAGCAGTTATAACGATAACAACTTTCATAGACATTTATTGCTGAACATTTATTGCTGAACATAGACATTTATTGCAAGGAGGAAATAAGATAGAACTGAAGGTCATGCCCAAGGCTGAGTTGTGAGATAATAGCAGTATCTGCTGATAGAATGGTATGGTTAGTTTAAAAATCATGAGATGCATTATAATGAAAAGTAGGAAGGTAATAACTGTAAGAGTGTGCAAAAACGAGAGGCACAGTATATCAGGCTTTGGTTCTCTCTTTTCAGTATATGCTTAAATAAAGACTTTGCTTACTGTAGGTCACAGACAGTTTCACCTTTTACTACAATATTGCTTTTTGTGGGACCTTGCTGTACAAAAATTGCCAGACACATTGGGCAGGATTTTATGGCCTCGCTCAAGCGAGAGCAAAAATTCCCAGCCAAAGTCAATGGAAATTTCTGTTGTCCACCCTTTCCCACTCTGATTCCCTAAGGGTGGGACAGTAGAATTCCAGCGATTGTCTACATAACACCAATGACTGCACTTCAAAAACTGGCTGAGAAGCATGTTGAGGATTGTAAGAAGCAATATAAGATTGGTGTTTCTTCAGAAAAACTAACTACCTTCCCCAAAGCACTTAACTTTAAAAATAACCTGTGATATAAAGAGAAATTCCTGTCTTTAGACAATACAAATTGTTTCCCTTAGCAGATGATTCAGGTGTTAGCTGATACTTACAGCTTCCCTGAAGGCACTGACTGTCTCTCCGGGTGCATTCTCTTGGACTAGGACAGATGCTGCAGAGTTAGAAGGGCACAGACTTCCTCCCTAGACACACACTGTTACATGGATTGGAAAATGAAGCCTGTCTGTACTTTTATTTGTTGCTACTACTCCCCAAAGTAACCAAAATAATCCAAATTCAGCACTATCAACAAACAGCAAATGGCAATTTGAAGGTCACAGCCAAGTTATTACCTCATAGAATGATGAATATCCTGATTAGTTTTCCACTTACCTACAAGGCCAAGGTAAATCTTAACTTTTTATTATTGTTTTACTTGAGTACAAGTTGTATAGGTAGCAATGTAAATTAATGAAATCATCTATTTTATGAATATTCTGGCATTCCATTGAACTTCCAAGGGGTGGCTATTACAGTCACCTTGCCACTCCTCTTCATTTCACTTGCACCATAATGCAGCTACACATTTCCAACCTGACGTTTGGACTCGGGTCGGTGAGAATAATGCAGTGTAATAGGATTCTGAGGCCTTCACTCAAATGCAGCAGCATCATATTTTATGGCATTATCTGCCGTAAAACCAGTAACTTTGCCACATTGAGAAGTCAGAAAGGAATTAAGTGAATAAAGTAAGTGGAAAGGATGGAGAGGGATAAGATAGTTGGTTGGGAGGAGTGGGTGCTTATTTGAGGGGATCTATAGGATGGGTTCATGGGTGGTTGGGGGGGGTCGGTATTTGACATTCGGGGAAATTCGGTGTTAAGCTGATGTTGGATATGTAATTACATTTAAATAAATGCTTATCAGGTTCATGCCCTTGCTGGGTATGAATCTAATTAAATCTGCTGGGAGGGTCCAGAAACATCACAAACAGGTTTGTGCCCAACGTAAATCCCGTTTCAAGCCTCTCTCTGAATTTTCCTGACATAGCAGGATTTGTGTCAGGTGCAAAGCAGCTGGAAAATCATTCCCATTCATTCTTCTCCTGCCCCCAGGGAAATTAAAGAAAAAAGCCTACCTTTCCAGAGAAACCTCAAGCAGTCTCCTTGGGCATTGCTGGTTTGGCTGCTTAGTGTTCAGTACCACATGACTCTTCCAAAAATATCAGTTGGGAGCTTACAATTGGTGTAGCACCCCTGTGTAAGTATGTTTTCCTCCTGTTTTCAGCAGGAGCACTGGCTATCCACTCTGAGGCCCATTTTAAATTCCAGTCGTATGGCCAATGAGATAGATTTTTTCAAATATATCTACTGACCACCATCAGCATACAATATGAGTTAGAACAGTCAGCAAATGAAAATTACTCCCAGCATATCATTAACAAAACCTAATTATGATGCTAAGCCATTCAAGTTGGCTCTCACATGAGTTGTGGTGAGATAATGCCATCCCAACATTCTAACCACTTCACTTTACCACTTACACCAATTCAGGGGAGTCAGAGTTTCTCTGATAAGCACTGGTCCTTAGGCACCCAGGACAGGGTAAATCCATCACATGGTGCACACACACAAATTGAGGTGTAATTTATCATGGCAAATCACCAACCTGCATGTTTTGGACCGTGGGAGGAAACTGGAGCACCCAACAAGGGCCCACACATACATGGGGAAAATATACAAACTCCACACAGACAGGCACCCAATGCTGAAATCGAACCCAGTTCCCTAGAGCTGTGAGGCAGCAGCACAAACCATTGTGTCACCATACTGCCCATATTCTAGCCAATGATTTGTACATAGGTTCCCTATATCTCTTCATATTGATATTGGTTATTTCAACTTAGATCAGGAATCAAACCTCTAACCTGCTGAGTTTGTCCAGCATTTTCTAGCATGTCACCACCTAAGTCTTTATGGTTTAGTACCATACAATGTAATGCATGTATCCACCACTACTTCTCTTAAATGGAAATATCCTAAATGGGCCAAGTATCTGTTTTAGAACATAGAACACTACAGCACAAACAGGCCCTTCGGCCCACAAGTTGTGCCGATCATATCCATACTTACCAGACCTATCTATAACTCTCAATCCCATTACATCCCATGTACTCATCCAGAAGTCTTTTAAAAGACCCCAGCAATTTCACCTCTACCACCACTGATGGCAGCCGATTCCACTCACTCACCACCCTCTGAGTGAAAAACTTACCCCTAACATCTCGAATGTTGACTGGGGGAGCGCGTTGGAAGGTAGGTCTGCTGAGGAGCAGTGGAGGATCTTTAAGGAGATCTTTCTTGGTGCTCAGCAGAAATTTATTCCGATGGTTAAAAAGGACCGTAGGAGGAGAGGTAATAAGCCATGGATAACGAAGGAGGTGAAGGAAAGTGTTAAATTAAAAGCGGAGGCGTTTAGAGTAGCTAAGAGTAGTGGGCGAGAAGAGGATTGGGAGAGGTTTAAATGTCAACAAAGATTGACAAAGAAGTTGATAAAGAAGGGTAGGAGAAACTATGAAGCTGGGCTAGCGCTTAATATAAAAAAGGATAGCAAGAGTTTTTATAAATATATAAAAAAGAAGAGGCTGGCTAGGGTGAACATTGGACCCTTAGAGGCTGAGAGGGGGGCTCAGTGGTAGGGGATGGGGAAATGGCTGAGGTCTTGAATAACTTTTTTGTTTCTGTCTTCACGGAGGAAGACGTGAATAATTTGCCGGGTGTTAGCGATGGAAAGGTGGTAGCACTGGAGGGTCTCAATGACATTACTGTTACTAGAGAGGAGGTGCTCAACAGACTGGTGGGACTGATTGTGGAAAAGTCCCCAGGACCGGATGGAATGCATCCGAGGATTCTGAAAGAAATGGCGGAGGTGATAGTGGATGCCTTGGTGGTTATTTTCCAAACGTCGCTGGATTCCGGGGAAGTGCCGGAAGATTGAAAAGCGGCTAATGTTACGCCGTTGTTTAAGAAGGGTGCCAGGCAAAAGGCAGGGAATTATAGGCCGGTTAGTTTAACATCTGTTGTCGGTAAAATGTTAGAATCCGTCATCAAGGAGGAAATAGCGAGGCATCTTGAGGGGAATTGCTTGATAGAGCAGACGCAGCATGGTTTCGTTAAGGGGAAGTCGTGTCTGACAAATTTATTGGAGTTCTATGAGGATGTGTCTAGGGCGCTGGATAGAGGAGAGCCGGTGGATGTGGTCTTTCTTGATTTTCAGAAGGCGTTTGACAAGGTACCTCACAAGAGGTTATTGCAGAAGGTAAGGGGGCATGGAGTTGGGGGTAGGGTGTTAGCGTGGATAGAGGATTGGTTGTCAAATAGGAGACAGAGAGTAGGGGTTAATGGGTGCTATTCGGATTGGTGGTTGGTGACTAGTGGAGTGCCCCAGGGGTCGGTGCTGGGGCCTCAGCTATTTACCATTTATATAGATGATCTGGAGGAGGGAACCGAGTGTAGGGTGTCGAAATTTGCTGATGACACCAAGATTGGTGGAACGGCAAATTGCGCGGAGGGTGTGGAGAATCTGCAGAAGGATCTAGATAGGCTGGGTGAATGGGCCAGGAAATGGCAAATGGAATTTAATGTTGGCAAGTGCGAGGTGGTCCACTTTGGTAGGAATAATGGTAGGAAAGACTATTACTTATGTGGCGAAAAACTGCAGCAGGCGACGGTGCAGAGGGACCTTGGGGTCCTTGTGCATGAGTCGCAAAAACCCAGCCTGCAGGTGCAGCAGGTGGTCAGGAAGGCAAATGGGATGCTGGCCTTCATAGCGAGGGGGATTGAATATAAAAGTAGGGAGGTCTTGCTGCAGCTGTATAGGGCATTGGTGAGGCCGCAGCTGGAGTACTGTGTGCAGTTTTGGGCGCCGTACTTACGCAAGGATATTTTGGCCTTGGAGGGAGTGCAGAGGAGGTTTACTAGGCTGATACCGGAGTTGAGGGGGTTGAACTATGAGGAGAGGTTGAATAAACTAGGCTTGTACTCGTTAGAGTTTAGAAGAATGAGGGGAGATCTCATTGAGACATATAAGATGATGAATGGGATGGATAGGATAGAGGTGGAGAGACTCTTCCCGCTCAGAAAGGACAGTAGGACTAGGGGGCACAGCCTCAAGATAAAGGGGGGGCGGTTTAGAACGGAGTTGAGGAGGAACTTCTTCACTCAAAGGGTGGTGAATCTCTGGAATTCTCTGCCCGTTGAGGTGATGGAGGCTGCCTCGCTAAATATTTTTAAGACACGGGTTGATGGGTTTTTGACAAGCGAGGGGATTAAGGGTTATGGGGAGAGGGCGGGAATGTGGAACTGAGCCACGACAGATCAGCCATGATCTTATTGAATGGCGGGGCAGGCTCGAAGGGCTAGATGGCCTACTCCTGCTCCTATTTCTTATGTTCTTATGTTATTATCTCCTCCGTACCTGCTCCCCAGCACCTTAAACCTATATCCTCTCGTAGCAGCCATTTCAGCCCTGGGAAATAGCCTCCGAGAATCCACCCTATCTATACCTCTCAACGTCTTATAAACCTCTATCAGGTCGTCTCTCAATCTTCATCTCTCCAGGGAGAAGAGAGCTAGCTCCCTCAACCTATCTTCACAAGGCATGCCTTCCAATCCAGGCAACATCCTTGTAAATCTCCTCTGCATCCTCTCAATGGCTTCCACATCCTTCCTATTCATTCATTTATGGGATTCAGACATCAGCAAGGCTAGCATTTATTGCTCATTACAGCCCTTACCCAAATATGGGTAAAAGACAGAATCCAGAAGTGAGATGAAAGTGACTGCCTCAAAGTATCATTTGACCAAATGTTTCATCAAGGAACCCCGACAAAATTGAAGCTAATGGGAAGTCTCATTAACTGCCCTGGTGAAGGTGGTGAGGGGCCATTTTCATGAATTGCAGCACTCCATATGGTGAAGGTGTAGTGCTGTTAGAAAGTTACAATATTTAACTTTGCAAACCAAAGGGTATATTCACAGGTCAGGCTGGTGTGTGAGGGGAACTGGTCTTGCACCTGCTACCCTTCTCTTTCTAGGTAATTGAGCCTTTTTTCTTTTGAGAAGTGCTGCTAAAAGAGCCTTGGCAAGCAGTTGCAGTGCATTTGTAAATGGTACACACTATAGCCACTGTCTGTGAGTGATGGAGTAAGTTAATGTTGAAAATGGTAGATGAGATGCCAATCAAGTGGCCTGCTTTGCCCTGGATTATATCAGGCTTCTTAAGTATTGCTGGAGCTACACAATTGAAGAAGTGCAGAGTGTTCCATTACACTCTTGAGTTGTGCCCTATAAATGATGGATAGTCTTGGCGGGGTAAGGATGTAGGTTACTCAGCACAGAATTACCAGCCTCTGACTTGCTCTTGCAGTTGCAATATTTATGTGGCTGGTCCAATTCAGTTTCTAATTAATGATGAGCTCTCTGATTGGTGGATTCAGTGATGAAAATGCCCCTTAATATCCAGGGGGAGTGGTGCAAATGTTATTTGCCACTTCTCCGGTAAAGCCTGACTGCTTCAGTATGAGGAGTTGTGAATGTAATTGACAATGGAATTGAAAACTGTGCAATCATGAACATCCCCCACTTCTGACCTTATGATGGAGAGAAAGTCATTGATGATGTAGCTGGAAACTGCCCTGAAGAATGCATACAGTAATGTTCTGGGGCCTAAATTATTAGCCTCCAGCAATGACAAACAGTTTGCTTTGTGCTAGCTATAACTCCAACTAGTACAAAGTTTGCCCTCGCAATTTTGCTGGGGGGTTCCTTGATGTCACATTTACTCAAATTTTGCCTTGATGTCAAAGCCAGTCACTTTTGGAGTATGTGTCTTTTGTCCATATTTGGTCAAGGGCTGGAATAAGGCCTGGTACTGTTATTGGTGTGTAGGTGCCACTGGAGAGCGCTATCGCCAACCCACATGAAACTAATTAAGCTGAACTGGGTCTATTTAGGTAAATTTATTATTCAGCTTAGTTATCAACACATATGAAGTAAGTGTATAATGATAATCACTCGATTCTCCATTTTTGCTTACTTGGTAGTTTTGTGTAACAAATGGGTATAAACAAAATGACCTTTAAAACAAATGGCTCACAGATTTAACTCTGCAAGACTGAAGAAAAACATGGAAAAACTGTTTTGCAATCCCTTCTAAGTCTCTAATTATTTCAAGCACAATAATCATAACATCAGTGTTCTGGGATATGTTATGGGAATTACAAGTCCCAAGGTATCTCTTGCTGAGTTGGAGTGAAAAAGGATGATAATGTCATATCCCAGGGCTAAGAACCTGATGTTATTATTTGTATTAGAAATCATTATACATATAATCTTCCGTGTTGTACTAATCCTTAATATTATGCAGGCTTTGCTTGGTGACACAACAATTTGTCTTGTGGCCATTTTTTCTATAGGTATGTTTTTGTAATTTTCCCTAATTTCAGGAAAATATTGTTGAATAACAATCAATGCTTAAACAAAATAGTAGCTAGGAATGTGCATGATATTTGTTTACTAATCAACATGAAGGATGTTTATTGCTTAAAAATGCAATAGATTTTACAGCTACGAGCAGCATTTTGCACTGTAAGATCTGATGTGTCTAGCACTGCCTAAATACATGTTTCCTCTACTCAGCTCCAGAAAATGTTCGAAACACAGGCTATCATGCTGTCTGCATCATTATCAGTCTTCACATTCTCTATAACTGTGACAAAAATATCAAAGCTCAAATCCCCTAGTTTCCGAATTGTAGGAGAATGGATGCATGACAGTGATGTGTGTCAGGACCCTGGAGGCTCTTGCATGCTGACGCATGTGGGAATTTTCTGGGAAGTTTCAGCTTCCAACAGGCAACTTCCTTGCTCCCCAGGACCTTCTGTGAATATCTCCGACTCTGGGTTAGAGCTGCTAAATTCTGATGTAATATCCAAATGGATACCCAGGATGTATTAGACAGATAAACGTAATCTAACTGTTGGGTATCTGCAGAACTAACCAATTCCCCCAATCACTCACTCACCACCTCCAACTAGTCCCCAGACCCAAATACAATGTTACCCACCTATTATCTTACCAACCTACCAGCCACCTGCCACTTCACACCCACCTCCCACCATACCCACCAGGAAACTCTCCCAATAGAAGGATTTGCAAGCTGAGAATCAACTTGGTTGGCTACGTTATGGATGTACTTGATGAATGGCCATCAAGTCCTGCCATGGAATGTGAACCCAGAGATTCTGGCCCAGAGATAGGGACACTACCACTGTGCCACAAAATCTCAACCTCTTTGTATTGGTGGAAAATTTGAGAAGCCGGCTATTCACTTATTCACACTCCCTCTCTCAGCCTCTGCTGTTATTAATCATTCATTATCTCCAAAAACTAAACTCAACACCAATCAGTGATCCCAAAAGGAAAGCTCTCAACCTCATGCATAAACAAACCTTTCATAGCAACAACCTTCAGAGTGTCAACTGGCTAGCAATTTTCCATGTTTATGCTTCCTTCACAAAGCAAAGCTATTCTGATCTTCTGCATATCTGCATTCACTCCTAAAAGGATCAGTGTAGGAGTTGAGACGGCTCCATTTCCATCACTGAAATGGTTATGCTGGCTCACGCCTCAAACTTACCCAGTTTGCAGACCTGCTGAGATATCTGATCTCACGGTGATGCTCAGTGTGAGGATGAGAATTCCCCTACGATTTCAGTTTCTCTCATACAGTTAAATGGGCTCTCCTTGATATAAATGCAGGACAAACACTCTTGGGCCTCATTTAGGTCACAATAATATAGTGGGTCAGAATGTAAAAGCAGGTTTGCATGTGGCTACCAGCCAAGAGTCGGGCCTGAGAGTCTTCCATGCCCCATACTCTTGGTGGAGAGGATGGTTCCAACCCTCCAATGTCCTTCTGAAAAGATGATTGACTTTTTTGAGTTTGGGAGCTGTAGAGCTGAGGGATGTATTTAATTGACCGTGGTTATAATCTCATCAGAAAAAAAATCTGTTCAGTTCTTCCAACGAATCACATTCACTCCTGGATAGATGTGCCAGTTAGTATCAATCCACGTCTTCTGTAGAAACTAGTTTTCCAACCTCCTGCCTCAAATTTACCCTATTTATAAATCTACTATAATGTCTGATCTCACTGTGTGAGGTGAAACTAACCTTGCTTTTGCAGTCTGACTCAACTAGCTAAGGGCATTGCCTTGATTAAAGTACTGGACAAACACCCTTGGGGCTGCTTTTAGGTCACAGTGACAGAAAGAACTAGAAAATAAAACAAATTCTCATGCAGTTACTACTCAGTGAATATGGCAGCTAGGCAATGGATTGCTTATTTTCTCCATGATGGATGATTCTAATGCATCCCTGTCTCTTGAAACTGCTATTGTTGGTAGTTTCAAAATCACTACTTTTAGTGCGATTATCATTTTGTTGTTTGAATTAATATGTTTTTGAGCATTTTGTGCCAAATCGACAGCTTATTTAATAAAAACCAGCCAGACTAGTTAAGTAGATAGCTCTAATTGTGAGATAGTGAAAGAATAAATAATTCATTAATTGATACGTTCAAAGGCTGGAAATGTAATTTGGAACATTTTTATAATTACTGACACATTGGCCAGAATTCTTCAACTGTTCACGCCCTGCCGTCACTGCTGCCAGTGAGAATGGCAAATTTGGCACTTAACCAAATCTCTGTTCATTGCAGCAAGACCAGAGAATTCTGCTGATGTGAACAGCTGGCAAATCCATCCCATTATTGACACTTGATTATTAATACTGATTCTTAAAATGCTGTGGTAATTAAATGCCCTTATCATGCCAACAGGGAAAAAGATAACATGACTTCTTAACCTTTAGTGGAGGGAATGAATGGGTTTCTGTTCAAGATGTCGCAACTTTAAATGACAGACAGCTATCTTAACCAATCATTGGTCAACGTGTTGGCTACCTCAAAACAAGGCATACAGTTAATGAGAAAATATAGTTTTAAAATTAAAACAATCTGTGTAATTAGCTAAAAATCAAAAGACAAGGTCAAATTTCATTATTGACAATTATAGGTCAATTAGCTACTTTCCAACAATTGACTAAGGTGAGTTTTCCAATTTTAATGTACAAAAAGTGGGTTTTGAGCAACCATTTGGTAGAATATTGTACAGCAAGAGATTTTGAGAGAAAAAAGTAGGTAGCGAGGAGGCGAGAGATGTTTACAGAGAGATGTTGGTTTTACATGTTATCCATGTTCTTGGAGCTTTCACTTCCGCTGGAATTCTACCACCCTGCCCACCACAGATTCGGACTGGGTGAGAGGCAAATAACAGGAATGCCCATTAACCTTGGACAGGAATTTCTGGTCTCAGTCAAGTGAGGCCATAAAATCCCACCATTCATGCCAGGATATGATGGTATAACAAGAGTGTTGAGAAGACCGTTCAATTGTTGAAGTTAAGCTTTCTCCTCTCAATGTCTAATTGACACTTTGCTTTTTTTCTTTCTGATTGTTACCTTTTTAATAGTTAATAAACATCCAGAGTTCAGCATTTCATGCATTATTTCTTTCCAGGTGGTTAAGTCACTAGAATCTCATTAGATTTACGATTGAGGGGTTATTGCAAACATGTGAATCCATAAATCTTCATTCAAATAAGTCAAATTTCATAGCTTGTGAGCAGGACTTTCCTTTTATCCTTCTAAGTGCTGGACCAGGCAAGAAAAGTGGCCATCCACATAGCTGACTTTTCTTGCCAGAATATTGTCTAACACTCTGAAGAAAAAAAATCCTGGCCCATGGCATCACACCGGCAGGACAGAGCCTGGAAATGCTGACAGCATTGGGTTTCCACAGCCCTTTTTAAAGGCCACCCTCATCTCCAGTTACAAAAAAGGAACCACCACAGGACCACTGTGCTCCCCTCACCGCCCCCCTCCAGCACATGCATACTAACAGCATCCTACCACCAACCCCCCACCACCCCAGGGACAACTGAAATCGCCCCCTATCTGCAGAGTTCCAAGAGGACCCCCCTACCGAGTACTGCCTGGGCATGCCTCTCTTCCCCCATGGGTTGTAACTACCTGTGCCCCCTTTGCCTCATTCCCAGTTTTGAAAATTTGTTCTGAACATCACTATCACTTGGTGATGGGGGATATCCCAATGTTGGGAGGACAATACACAGAGAAGCCCTATAATTATATGTTAATGTATGTAAATGAGGTTCCTGATGTTCCTTGGCACCTCATTACATCCATGGTGGGGTTGGGGACAATTGCACCCCAAGGTCTCATTGACACAATTCATAATTTTGACGTCTAGTGGATTTTATGCCTGCATTGGTGTTTGGATTTAAGATGCAGCATTGAACAATTGAGGCATAGTTTCCAACCCTCATAAAATGGAAACAAACATTTCATTAGCTTTTTAAAAAGTTTTGACTGTCTAAAACATTTTTTGATGATCTATCTGTTGCCAGCTTCTCACTATTTGGAAAATATTCTGATTGGTCTTTCTTAGACTCAAAGTGGTTGACTTTGTACTTGCCAACATTTAGCTCCTTCTGCTGCAGTTTTGTTCATTAAGTCCATTGATGTTCTCTTGAGACTTTGCGCTGCCACCTTGAGTATTTAGAGTATCATTTGCTTTAATGTCATCAGAAATCTTGGACTTTTGACACTCTATTCCTTCATCCCAATTATTGAAAAGCCTCATGAAAAGCCAGGGACATCATCTGTCAGATCTTACTTTTTTACTTTATCTTGATATTGTGTTGCTACCTGAAAACCAATTACTACGTCACACACCACAAGGTTACCTCAATCCCATATATTCTCATAATATCAAGTGTAGAATCTTCTAAAATACATCTGGATCTCCAAATGGACAACATCTACAGACATTTCCTCTCCAGCATTTTGGTCACATCGTCAAAATTCTTTGACTAGATTAGCCAGTTGCAATTTATTCTTCACAAAGTTGTGCTAACTTAATTTGCTTACGTATGAGCCACACCATAGAAGATCCACCAATGATTACATATCTGAATATAGTCACAAAACAGGACATGAATGCCAAAATTACAGACTGGCAGCACAAGAGGGTCTTATTTCATTGCGAGAAGTGTAACAGGTAAGGCAAATTAATTTAGAGCTTGGATTAGTACTTGGAAGTATGATGTTGTTGCTATTACAGAGACTTGGTTGAGGGAAGGACAGGATTGGCAGCTTAGCGTCCCAGGATACAAATGTATCAGACACAGATAGAGGGAGATGTAAAAGGGGTGGAGGATTTGCACTACTGGTGAAGGAGAATATCACAGTTATACTGCAGGAGGACACCTCAGAGGGCTCATAGTGAGGCAATATGGGTAGAGCTCAGGAATAGGAAGGACGTAGTCACAATGTTGAGGGTTTAATATAGGCCGTCCATCTATCGATGGGAGATAAAGGAACACATACAAGATTGCAACGTATAAAAGTAACAGGCTTGTTGTGGTGGGAGATTTACTCAGAGGGTAGTAAGGGCATGGAATGCCCTGCCTGCAGTAGTTGTGGACTCGCCAACTTTAAGGGCGTTCAAGTGGTCAGTGGATAGGCATATGGATAACATTGGAATAGTTTAGGTTAGAGGGTCATTAGGTTTGTTCCACTGGTTGGGCGCAACATTAGGGCTGAAGGGCCTGTACTGCGCTGTAATGTTCTATGTTCTAACTTCCCCGACATTGATTGGGACTCACTTAGTGCTGTGCGGGGGTGGGGGGGGCAGCGGAGGCCCTTTCCCCCCCACTGATTGCCAGCAGAGTGGAAGGAGGAATGGGGGGCGGGGGAGAAGGAGGAATGGGGCAGCATTTATAAGGAGCACCCAGTATGCAGATAGTCCAACTAGGGAAGGGGCCATTTGGACCTGGTATTGGGGAATGAGCCCGGTCAGATGGTCGATGTTTCAGTAGGGGAGCAGTTCGGGAACAGTGACCACAATTCAGTAAGCTTTAAAGTACTGACAGATGTAACCCTCAAGTTAAGGTGCTAAATTTGGGGAAAGCTGATTACAACAATTTTAGGCAGGAACTGAAGAATGTAGATTGGAGGCAGATGTTTAAGGGCAAATCAACATTTGGCATGTGGGATGCTTTCAAGTGTAAATTGATAGGGATTCAGGACCGGCACATCCTGTGAGGATAAAGGATAAATTTAGCAAGTTTTGGGAATCTTGGATAATGAGGGATATTGTGAGCCTAGCCAAAGAGAAAAAGGAAGCAGTTGTCAAGGCTAGGGGAACACATGAAGCAAGTGTGAAATACAAAGAAAGTAGAAAGAAACTTAAGCAAGGAGTAAGGAGCGCTAAAAGGGGGGCAAGCAGGATTAAGGAAAATCCCAAGGCTTTTTATACATATATTAGGAACAAGAGGGTAACCAGGGAGAGGGTTGGCCTACTCAAGGACAAGGAAGGGAATCTAGGCATGGAGCCAAAGGAAATGGATAAGGTATTAAATGAGTACTTTGTGTCAGTATTCACCAAAGTAAAGAACTTGGCGGATGAGAAGCCTGGGTGTGCAGATGGTTTGCGTCATGTTGAGATCAAAAAGGAGGGGGTATTAGGATTCTTGAGAAACCTTAAGGTAGACAAGTCCCCAGGACCTGATGGGATATACCCCAGAATACTGAGAGAGGCCAGGGAGGAAATTGTTGGGCCCTTGAGCGAAATCTTTGTATTCTTACCAGGTTAAAGTTTATTTGATAGTAAACCCTCAAGCTTTTGGAACACTGTTCCTTCGTCAGGCACCTGTTTATAGTTTATAGACATATTGTGATGTGTAATAACACTGTGAAACACACTGCGAGATTAAGACATGCACTGTGATGTCATGGTCTGACCATCACTTAAACTTGATGAAACTGTTCTTAGCAAACCACTGGGTTTCATTTAGCTACAGCATTAAACTGCAAAAATAAGTTTGCGATTGATTACACCCCAGACAACATGAAGGGTGGACGATGTGATTCTTTGCCCCCAGCCATTAATGTTATGCCTTTGTTTATAATTGCTGGCATTGGCCATTTAGCCCCCAGGAATTTTTCACAATTAATTTAATGCAGGTTAATCAGTACCTGAAATATATTAATCCCATCATTGACCCTTATCCATTGATGAATTTAGGGAGTAGTTCATTCAGCTTCCTGGGCCTGTTGAAGTAGATTAAGACTGATCTGTGTCTTCCTGTCACATCAAACAGTAACTCAATTAACCTAAATCTATAACTTTAATTAACCTCACCAAAAACCAACTTTCTCAGGGCTGAGTTTCTGAATTCCTCCACTACTCTTTATGGTTACATCACCCGTGAAACTGATTTTAAAAATATGTTCACTGTGAAAAATAACTTGGAAAACGTACCCCTGTCACATCACTCCCGGGCCGCAAAAAGACGATAAAGCAGCCTGGGAACAAAAAAGTGGGAGTAATGGCCCCCACAGACATCGCCCCACCTCCACAACGTAACTGTCCCCCTTATCCACCCACCCCCCCGCTACCCAGATCGACCACAACCCTCTGACCCACCCCCTTTCTCTCCACTGATCACCCATAGATTGGCAGCGGAGCCCCTTTCCCCTCCACTGATTGCCCACAGAGAGGCAGCAGTCTCCTCCTGCCCTCTGCCACCACGCCGCTCCCCCCCACCAGAGTTCCATCTGGCCTCCATCCTCCCTCTCCCCCTACCAGAGATACATCTAACTTGCCTCTCTCATCCCTCCCCACCTCTCCCACCCAAACCAACCCCCCTTCTCCCACCAGAGAATATTCAGGCCTTCCTGCTCTCACCTCCTCTCACCCCCACCAGTGAGTGATCCAGCTTCCCTCCTCCCCGTCACCACCACTGATCTGAGTCAGAGAGCCATTGGAAGCTCTCAACTTACCTCTTCAGAAGCTGGAGCATCCGAAACAGACTTTTGCTGAGTATGTCTGTTTTGTGCTGAATTTGGACATGCTAACGCGATGGTAAAGGGGGGAATGCTGATAAAGCTGGGCGGGCAGCCCATTAATTCAATTTAAATGGATGCAAATATATTTCAGTCACCATTGTGCCCATTTTGGGAGTGATTCGGATTGCGGCCATCTTGTGGCTTTAGCAAAGTGGGCATCTGCGCCGAAGTGGGCCTGGATCGCACTAATCACCTGACTTTACCAAGTTTTTGCGTCTGTAAATGATAAAATCGGACTCTGTGTATTGTAAACCCTTGGGCTTCACTCAGGGAACAATAACTTACTGAGCTAGACTGCAACAATAGGTTTCAGTTTGATCACGTCCCAGAGAGCAATGAGTGCCAGTGATTGTCAATAATGTGATTCTTTGCCTCCTGCCATTAGTGTTAAATGTTAGTATATATGTACAGCAACCAGAGCAAACCATTCAGCATTTTGGGCATATTTCACCATTAAGTTAATTCATGGATTAACTCAATTAACCCAACCAAATAATAAGGCCAGGATACTCCCCAAAAAATTCCAAGTCCCCAAAAAGTGAAAAAATGGGAGTAATTCCCACTGTTTTTTTTTAGCCTGATTTCCAGAAAGAATTTCCAACCCTCTGTGCATCGCAGAGTGCCTAAGTGTGATTCACTCTGAAAGTCTGGAGGCAGGGATTATTCCTGCACAAGAGACCAGCAGTATAGTGCTGAGCGGTAAATTGTGCATGTGCCAGTCTATCAGCAGGAAGATTGGCACATGCACAGTGGCCCCATATTGCTCTGCAACCACACATCACTGAACTTCTGGCCTCCCCATTCCCCAATCACTGGCCTCCTGGACCTCCCTGGTCAAGCTCCAATTTCACCCCACCCCCAATCTGCCCAAACCTCTATGCAGCCAGTCTGTTTCCTGATCTCCAACCGTGGGCAGTACCAACCCCCACCCCTCCGACAGGCCAGACCACACTTTACCCCGTATCCCACCCTGTCCCCAACCTCTGCACCCAGATGGCCAGCCTCGATTACCTCCTTTCTCCTTTTGTTGGCAATCTCAAGCGCAGTGAGGCAGCAGGTCCCCCCAATAGGTCCCACCCCCTCTGGCCCCACCCCCTTCGCATTACACAATGCCTTGTGGAAAGTGTTAAGGTGCACCTTGGGCAGTGCCAGGCTGACACCGCCCTTTCCCTTTACACCTGACCTCCTGGAAGGAATCTCCATGCATAAAACTGAGGACCTAGCACAGGTTCCTGGGAACAACACTTGTCAGATCCTGTCAATAATTTTTTTACTAATTCATGGGATATGGGCACCACCGGCTGGCCAGCATTCATTGCCCATCCCTAATTGCCCTTGAAAAGCTGGTAGTGAACCGCCTTCTTGAATCGCTGCAGTCCATGTGCTGTGGGGTGACTCAGAATGCTATTAGGAGGGAATTCTAGAATCTTGACCCAGCAACTGCAAAACAACAGCGTCGTATTTCCAAGTCAGGATGGTGAGTGGCTTGGTGGGGAACTCACAGGTGGCAGTATACCCATGTATCTGCTGCCTTTGTCCTTCTGGATGGGTTTGGAAGGTGCTATCTAAGGATCACTGGTGAATTGCTGTAGTGCATCTTGTAAATAGTGGAGTTGGGGACAATTACATTCCAAGATCTTACTGACACGATTCAATATTTTGACCTCCGGCAGATTTTGCGCCTGTGTTGGATTTAAGATGCAGCATTGAACAATTGTGGTATTGCTTCCAACTCCTTAAAATGGAAATGAATATTTCATTAACTTTCTAAAATATTTCTGACTGTCTAAAATATCTCATGAAGGTCTTTGTTGTCAGTTTCCCACCATTTAGAAAATATCCTGGTCTTTCATAGTCTCAAAACTCGCTAGAGTTTAGAAGAATGAGGGGAGATCTCATTGAGACGTATAAGATGATGAATGGGATGGATAGGATAGAGGTGGAGAGACTCTTCCCGCTCAAAAAAGACAGTAGGACTAGGGGGCACAGCCTCAAGATAAAGGGGAGGCGGTTTAGAACGGAGTTGAGGAGGAACTTCTTCACTCAAAGGGTGGTGAATCTCTGGAATTCTCTGCCCGTTGAAGTGGTGGAGGCTGCCTCGCTAAATATTTTTAAGAAGCGGGTTGATGGGTTTTTGATAAGAGAGGGGATTAAGGGTTATGGGGAGAGGGCGGGAAAGTGGAACTGAGCCACAACAGATCAGCCATGATCTTATTGAATGGCGGGGCAGGCTCGAAGGGCTAGATGGCCTACTCCTGCTCCTATTTCTTATGTTCTTATGTTCTTAAAATGGGCAACTTTGCACTTCCCCACATCTAGATTCATCTGCTGCCGTTTTGTTCATTAAAACAATTGATGTTCTCTTCAGACTTTGTGCTGTCACCGAGAGTATTTAGGGCATCGCTTCTTTTAGTGTCATCAGAAAACTTGGACATTTGACGCTTTACTCCTTTATCTCAATTATTGAAAAGCCTCATGAAAAGCCAGGGACTCAGTTCCTGGGAACATCACTTGTCAGATCTTATTTTTTTCTTTATCTTGACATTGCATTGCGACCTGAAAACCAATTACTACAACACATACCACAAGGTTACCTCAATCTCATATATTCTCATAATATCCTGTGCAGAACCTTCTAAAATGCATCTGGGTCTCCAGTTGAACAACATCTACAGACATTCCCTCTTCAGCATTTTGGTCACATCCTCAAAATTTTTTGACTAGATTAGCCAGTTGCAATTTATACTTTGCAAAGTCGTGCTAACTTGATTTGCTTACGTATGAGCCACACAATGGAAGATCTACTAATTATGTATCTGAATATAGTTACAAAACAGGACATGAATGCCAGTTATTACAGACTGGCAGCACAAGAGTCACTCAGGGACTCCAAAAAGAACCTCAGAATGGAGTTGATTAACAATCAGAAATGAAGTTCCAGGAACCCGAATACTTACAAGCAATGACATGAGAGATTTACTCATGGCAACAAATACCTATCTATTCAATCTTACTCCTGCAGAGTTTGTACTGTTAGTCCCAAATTACAATACAAGATAACTTGGTTCAGACAAACCTTACAATGTCCACAACCTTCCATTGATGACTTTTCCATTCTTCATTCCCCTTCACAAAGTAAACTTATTCAGATCTTCTAGTCGACCACATTCATTCCAACTCAAACATTTAACTGGTACAACTCCATTCCCTTCACTTAAAGTGATTATGCAGCCTACAGTTTAAAATGTAACCAGGTTATAGACAAACTGTGATGTGTAATAACACTGTGAAACACATTGTGAGGTTAAGACATGCACTGTGATGTCATGGTTTGACCATCACATAAACTTGATGAAACTGTTCTTTGCAAACCCTTGGATTTCATTTAGCTACAGCATTAAACTGTAAAAATAGGTTTGCATTTGATGACGCCCCAGAGAACATGTGATTCTTTGCCCCCAGCCATTAATATTATGTCATTGTTTATAATTGCTGGCATTGGCTGCTGGGAATGGGATAGCTTGATCTTGGTTTCAGAAAAAGCTTAGCACAACATCAAGGGCCGAAGGGCCTGTACTGTGCTGTACTGTTCTATGTTTTTATGTCTGTGAATGTTTCACCATTACTTTAATGCAGGTTAATCAATATATTAATCACATCATTGACCCTTATCCATTAATAAACTTCACAACATGATTACAGGAGTAGTCCATTCAGCTTCCTGAGCCTGTTCAGTTAGATTAAGACTGATCTGTGTTTTGCTTTCATATCAAACAGTAACTTAATTCACATAAATCTATCACTCTAATTAACTGAACCAAAAACCAACTTCCTTGGGGCTGAGTTCCTGAATTCCTCCAATATCCTTTGTGGTGACTTCACCCCTGAAACTGATATTCAAAAGATGTCCACTGTTCTGGACTCCCTCACTAGATGGAATCATTTCTCCCTGTCTGATGCATTACATTATAATGTCATGACTAAATCTTAAAAACTCAACTAGCTCCATACTGAAGCTTCAGAACTTGAGGAAGTGGAAGCTTAGTCCAAACAACATGGCCTCATCATTTAACCCTCTAATCCCCAGTATCATTCCTGTGAATCAAACTTACACCCCTTCCAGAACCAATGTGCTTCCAGAGAATGTGAAGCCCAGAGCTGCATTCAATCCTACAGATGTGAGTCAAAACAGATTATTTAAAATCTGTGGCACAGCTGTTTTAACATTTCATTAGCTTTTAAAATTTTTTTGCCTTCTCCATCAGATCCCAGTTTCTTGCCATTGAGGAAATATTTCAATGCAACTTCCTTAGGCTCAAATTGATTATTATTCCACTTGCCCACCTCAAGCTCCATCTGCCTGTTTTGTCACTAAGTGTGTCAATGTTCCTTTGCAACTTTTCATTCCTATTTCCTTCATTTACCGCACTTAGTGCCATCAGAAAACTTGGATAAGCCGCTCCCTATTCCTACATTTGTTCTCCTATTGAATCCACTGGTTGATGGTGTTTTCATTCTTTATGCTCCCTTTACAAAGTAAACTTATTCATATCTTCTAGCCAATGACATTCACTGAAGAGCAGTCAATTAGTATGTCAGAGTAGCTGTAATTCCTTCACTTTAACTGATTGTGGAGCCTCTAACCTCAAAGTTCTCCAATTTACAAGCACGTTGTGACGTTTGCTATCACTGGATCCACATTGTGAGTGTGGACATGCATTATGATGTCACATTAAAGGAGCCACATCTTGATGAAACAGTGTGTTGTAAACCCTTAGGCTTCACTTAGGGAACAATAACTTACTGAGCTAGACTGCAACAATAGTTTTCAGTTTGATCAGGTCCCAGAGAGCAGAGAATGCCGGTTGTTGTCAATAATGTAATTCTTTGCCTCCTGCCATTAAATGTGTTAAATGGTGTTTTACATTTACAGAGTAAACCATTCAGCTCCTTGTGTATATTTCACCAATAACCTAACTCATGGAGTTCAATTAACCCAACTCAAAAACAGGGACAGGATACTCCCCAAAAAATTCTAAGTCCCCAGTGTGTGGGAAAATGGGAATAACTCTCACTGTTGTTTTTTAGCGTGATTCCCAAAATAAATCTCAGAAACTTTGTGCATCACAGAGTGCCTCAATGTGATTCAACTCTGAAAGTCTGGAAGGTGGGACCCATTCCTGCTCAAGAGGCTGGCAGCATAGCACTGAGCGGGCCACTGCACACGCACTTGTCCATCAGCAGGGAGATCGGTGCATGCACAATGGCCCGATATTGGCCCACAACACCCTATCACTGAACTTCTGACCCCCATCCCCCAATCGCTGGCCTGGCGGCCCACCCTGGATAAATAAGCCCTGATGCCTCCCTGCCTCCAATCAGCCCAAACCCGCTCCCAGCTCATCTCAGTCTCCTGATCTCTACACACAGGCAGTCCCAATCTCCAGAATCCACACCCTCGGGCAGTTCCAGCACCCCAACTCTCATACAACCCTGACCCCTCCAACAGTTCTGATCACTCCCCTCACCCATTCCCACTACACCCGGATGGCCAGACTCAATCACCTCCCTTCCTCTGCTGGCAATCCCAACTGTAATGTGGCAACAGGACCCCTCAATAGGCCCCACACCCTCTAGCTCCACCCACTCTGGCCTCACCAGAGATACAAACTCAATTTACAAGATAATGGTTGGAATGTGAGTCTTTACAAGTAATCAAGTCTTAAATGTACAGACAATGTGAGTGGAGAGAGGGTTAAGCACAAGTTAAAGAGATGTGTATTATCTCCAACCAGGACAGTTAGTGAGGATTTGCAAGCCCAGGCAAGTGGTGAGGGTTACAGATAGTGTGACATGAACCTAAGACCCCGGTCCTCATGTGTGCGAAACTTAGCTATCAGTTTCTGCTCAGCGATTCTGCGTTGTCGCGTGTTGTAAATGTTTAACTGAAGATCAGAGGCTGAATGCCTGTGACTACTGAAGTGTTCCCCAACAGGAAGAGAACACTTCTGCTTGGAGATTGTCGAGCGGTGTTCGTTATCTTGTAAATTGAGTTTGTGTCTGTATATGCCCTGTTTGTGAACACAACTCCCACTCACCAGATGAAGGGGCAGTGCTCCTAAAGCTTATGGTTTGTGCTACCAAATGTTGGATTTTAACCTGGTATTTTGAGACTTCTTACAGTACTTGTCACATTCTGTCAATCTTCTTTTTATTCATTCATGGGATATGGGCGCCACTGGCTGACCAGCATTCATTGCCCATCCCTACTGGCCATTGAGAAGGTGGCAGTGACACTCCTTCTTTAATCGCTGCTGTCCATGTGCTGTGGGCTGATCTACAATGCCATTAGGGAGGAAATTCCAAGATTTTGACCCAGCAACTTCGAAGGAATGGCGATATATTTCCAAGTCAGAATGGTGAATGGCTTGGAAGGGAACTTGCGGGTAGTGGTGTACCCATGTATCTGATGGCCTTGTCCATCTAAATGGAAGTTGTCATGGGTTTGGAAGATGATATCAAAGGATCTTTGGCTGCAGTGCATCTTGTGCATAGTGGAGTTGGGGACAATTATGTCCCAAGATCTCATTGACATGATTCATTATTTTGACCTCTAGCAGATTTTGTGCCTGCATTGCTATTTGGCTTTAAGATGCTATGTTGAACAATTCTGGCATAGCCTCCAACCCACTTAAAATGGAAATGAACATTTCATTGAGACGTATAAGATGATGAATGGGATGGATAGGATAGAGGTGGAGAGACTCTTCCCGCTCAAAAAAGACAGTAGGACTAGGGGGCACAGCCTCAAGATAAAGGGGAGGCGGTTTAGAACGGAGTTGAGGAGGAACTTCTTCACTCAAAGGGTGGTGAATCTCTGGAATCCTCTGCCCGTTGAAGTGGTGGAGGCTGCCTCGCTAAATATTTTTAAGAAGCGGGTTGATGGGTTCTTGATAAGAGAGGGGATTAAGGGTTATGGGGAGAGGGCGGGAAAGTGGAACTGAGCCACAACAGATCAGCCATGATCTTATTGAATGGCGGGGCAGGCTCGAAGGGCTAGATGGCCTACTCCTGCTCCTATTTCTTATGTTCTTATGTTCTTATTAGCTTTTTAAAACGTTTTTGACCATGTGAAACATTTTTGATGTTGCCAGTTTCTTACCATTTAGAAAATATTCTGATAAGCCTTTCTTAAGCTCATAGTGGGTGACTTTGCATTTTCCCATATTTAGCTCCATTTGTTCATTAAGTCGACTGATGTTCTCTTGAGACTTTGCGCTGCTACCTAGAGTATTTAGGGCATCGCTTGCTTTAGTGTCATCAGAAAACTTGGACATTTGACGCTCTATTCCTTCATCTCAATTATTGAAAAGCCTCATAAAAAGCCAGGGAACATCACTTGTCAGAACTTATTATTTTTTATCTTGACATTGCGCTGCCACCTGAAAGCCAATTATTGCAACACATATCACAAGGCTACCTAGGTCCCATATATTCTCATAATATCCTGTGCAGAATCTTCTCAAATGAACAACTCCAAATGGACAACATCTACAGACGTTTCCTCTCCAGCATTTTGGTCACATCCTCAAAATTCTTTGATTTGATTAGCCAGTTGTGATCTACGCTTCACAAAGTCATGCTTATTCAATTGGCTTACGTATGAACCACACCATGGAAGATCTACCAATGATTATGTATCTGAATATAGTCACGAAACAGGGCATGAATGCCAGAATTACAGACTGGCAGCACAAGAGTCAGTCAGGGATTCCAAAAGGAACTTCAGAGTGGAGTTGATTAACAATCAGAAATGAAGCTCTAGGCACCCGACTACATACATGCAATGATATGAAAGATTGACTCGTGGTAACAAATATCCATTCAACCTTACTCCTGCAGAGTTTGTACTGTCCATCCCAACTTACAATACAAGATAATTATGTTCAGACAAACCTTACAATGTCTGAAACTTCCATTGATCACTTTTTCATTCTTCATTCTCTTTCACAAAGTAAACTTATTCAAATCTTCGAGTTGACCACATTCACTCCAACTCGAACATTTAACTGGTGTAGCTCCATTGCCTTCACTTAAAGTGACTATGCAGCCTTTCTTTTTAAATGTAGCCAGTTTATAAACACATTGTGATGTGTGATAACACAGTGAAGTACATTGTGATATTAAGGCACGTCATGGTCTGAGCCATCCGTTAACTTTAAAATGTAGCTAGTTTATAGACACATTGTGATGTGTAATAACACTGTGAAACACATTGTGAGGTTAAGACATGCACTGTGATGTCATGGTCTGACCCATCACTTAAAATTAATGAAACTGTGCCTAGCAAACCCTTGGGATTCATTTAGCTACAGTGTTAAACTGCAAAAATAGGTTTCCATTTGATAACGCCTCAGAGAACAGGAACGGTGGACGATGTGACTTTTTGCCCCAGCCATTAAATGTTAAGTCATTGTTTATAATTGCTGGTATTGGCCATTTAGCCCCCAGAAATATTTCACCATTAACTTAATGCAGGTTAATCAGTGCCTGAAATATATTAATCCCATCATTGACCCTTATCCATTGATAAATTTAGGAACATGAGAATGGAAGTGGTCCATTCAACTTCCTGAGCCTGTTCTATTAGATTAACACTGACCTTCGCTTTCCTATCAAAATTAACATAAATCTATTAACATAAATTAACTAAATTAACATAAATCTATCATTCCAATTAACCTGGCCAAAAACCAACTTTCTGGGAGGTGAGTTCCTCAGTTCCTCCACTACCTTTTATGGTAACATCATCCTTGAAACTGATTTTAAAAAGATGTTCTCTGTTCTGGACTCACTCACTGTGCGTGCACAGTGGCCACAGTTTGTCTCACAACACCCTGGCACTGAGTTTCTGACTCCCCTCAGCCTCCAACTGCTGGCTTCCAGGATCTCCCCTGGCAAGCCCCAACGTCACCCCCTCCAACCCCACTCCAGGCAGCCTCGATCTCCTCAAATTTCCATCCAGCCAGCCTCAATCACCCAATCCCCCACCCCCGGACAGTCCTGACTTCCTGAACACCCCCTCGCCGGACAGTACTGATCCCTCATCCCTCCGACAGCCCTGGCCCCTTTGGCAGTCCTGGAACCAACCCCCCCCCCGTTACCTGCTTTCCCCCCCACACTGAACCCAAATGGCCCGGCCACAATCTCCTCCCCCCTCCAACGGTGAGCAATCCCAAGTGCAGTGTGGCAGCGAGTCCCCTCAGTAGTCCCGACCCATCTGGCCCACTCCCTCTGGTCCCAAGCCCTTAGCACTGCATAATGCCTGGTGGGCAGTGTCAAGCTGTCCCTTGGGCAGTGCCAGGGCTCAAGGCTGACATACCCCCCCCCCCCGCCCTCTTTCACCTGTCCTCCCGACAGCGGACCTCCATGTGAAAAACTGGGGACCCAGTACAGGTTCCTGGAAACAGCACTTGTCACATCCTGTCAATCGTTTTTTATTCATTCATGAGACACGGGCATCACTGGCTGTCCAGTATTTATTGTCCATCCTTACTTGTTCTTGAGAAGGTGGTAGTGAGCTGCCTTTTCTAATTGCTGCAATTCATGTACAGTGGGTTGACCCAGAATGCTGTCAGGGAGGGAATTCCAGGATTTTGACTCAGCAACTGCAAAGGAATGGTGATATATTTCCAAGTCAGGATGGTGTGTGGCTTGGAGTGGAATTTGCAGTGGTGATGTACCCAGGTACCTGCTGCCCTTGTCCTTCTAGACAGAAGTGTTCATGGGTTTGGAAGATACTGTCGAAAATCCTTTGGTGAATTGCAACTGTGCATCTTGTACATAATGGGGCTGGGGACAATTGTTACCCAAGATCTCACCGATGCAATTTATTATTTTGACCTCTAGCAGATATTGCGCCTGCATTGCCATTTGGATTTAAGATGCAGAATTAAACAATTGTGGCATAGCTTCCAACCCTCTTAAAATGAAAAGGAACATTTCATTAGCTTTTTAAAAAATGTTTGACTGCCTAAAACATCTTTTGAAGATCTATCTGTTGCCAGTTTCTCACCATTTTTGGAAAATATTCCGATCGCTCTTTCTTAGGCTTAGGTCACTTTGCACTTCCCAACATTTAGTTCCATCTGCTGCAGTTTTGTTCCTTAAGTCGTTTGCTGTTGTCTTGAGACTTAGCACTGCCACCGAGGGTATTTAGGGCATCACTTGTTTTAATGTCATTAGAAAACTTGGATATTTGATGCTCCATTTCTTCATCTCAATTATTGAAAAACATCGTGAAAAGCCATGGACCCAGTTCCTGGGAACATCATTTGTCTGATCTTATTTTTTTCTTTATCTTGACATTGTGTTGCCACCTGAAAACCAATTACTACAACCCATACACCACAAGGTTACCTCAATCCCACTTATTCTCATAATATCCTGTGCAAAGCCTGCTAAAATGTCCATCTGGGTCTCCAGATGGACAACTCTACAGACATTTCCTCTCCAGCATTTTGGTCACATTCTCAAGATTTTTTGACTAGATCAGCCAGTTGTGATCTACGCTTCACAAAGTCCATGCTAACTTAATTTGCTTACCTATGAGCCGCATCATGGAAGATCTACCAATGATTATGTATCCGAATACAGTCACAGAACAGGGCATGAATGCCAGAATTACACACTGGCAGCACAAGAGCCAGTCAGGAACTCCAAAAGGAAGCTCAGAATCAAGTTGATTAACAACCAAAAATGAGGCTCCAGGCACTCGAATACCTACGAGCAGTGATATGAAAGATTTACTCATGGCAACAACTATCCATCTATTCAATCTTACCCCTGCAGGAGTACTCTTGAGTTTGTAATGTCCATCTCAAATTACAGTACAAGATAACTAGGTTCAAACAAACCTCACAACATTGGCAATATACCATGGATGAAATTTTCATTCTTCATATTCCCTTCACAAAGTAAACGCATTCAGATCTTCTAGTCGACCACATTCACTCCAACTCGAACATTTAACCGGTGCAGCTCCACTGCTTTCATTTAACGTGATTATGCAACCTCCTGTTTTAAATGTGGCCAGTTTATAAACACATTGTGATGCATGATAACACTGTGAAATATATTGTGAGGTTAATGCATGTCATAGTCTGACCCATTATTTAAATTTTAAACATAGCCAGTTTATAAACACATTGTGATGTGTAATAACACAGTGAAATGTATTATGAGGTTAAGACATTCAATGTGATGTCATGGTCTGACCCATCACTTAAACTTGATGAAACTGTGCTTAGTATCCCTTGGGATTCATTTAGCTATAGCGTTAAACTGCAAAAATTGGTTTGATAATGCCCCAGAGAACATGAGGGGCGGATGATGTGATTCTTTGTCCCCAGCCATTAATGTCATATCGTTGTTTATACTTACTGGTATTGGCCATTTAGCTCCCAGAAATGTTTCACCATTAGTTTATTGCAGGTTAATCAGTACCTGAAATATATTAATCCTATCATTGACAAGATCTTAACCATTGATAAATTTAGGAACAGGGTATAAGAACATAAGAACATAAGAAATAGGAGCAGGAGTAGGCCATCCAGCCCTTCGAGCCTGCCCCGCCATTCAATAAGATCATGGCTGATCTGTCGTGGCTCAGTTCCACTTTCCCGCCCTCTCCCCATAACCCTTAATCCCCTCTCTTATCAAAAACCCATCAACCCACGTCTTAAAAATATTTAGCGAGGCAGCCTCCACCACTTCAACGGGCAGAGAATTCCAGAGATTCACCACCCTTTGAGTGAAGAAGTTCCTCCTCAACTCCGTTCTAAACCGCCCCCCTTTTATCTTGAGGCTGTGCCCCCTAGTCCTACTGTCTTTTTTGAGCGGGAAGAGTCTCTCCACCTCTATCCTATCCATCCCATTCATCATCTTATACGTTTCAATGAGATTTCCCCTCATTCTTCTAAACTCTAACGAGTACAAGCCCAGTTTATTCAGCCTCTCCTCATAGCTTAACCCCCTCAACTCTGGTATCAGCCTAGTAAACCTCCTCTGCACTCCCTCCAAGGCCAAAATATCTTTGCGCAGGTGCGGCGCCCAAAACTGCACACAGTACTCCAGCTGTGGCCTCACCAATGCCCTATACAGCTGCAGCAAGACCTCCCTACTTTTATATTCAATCCCCCTCGCTATGAAGGCCAGCATCCCATTCGCCTTCCTGACCACCTGCTGCACCTGCAAGCTGGGTTTTTGTGACTCATGCACAAGGACCCCGAGGTCCCTCTGCACCGTCGCCTGCTGCAGTTTTTCGCCCCGTAAGTAATAGTCCTTCCTACCATTCTTCCTACCAAAGTGGACCATCTCACACTTGCCAACATTAAATTCCATTTGCCATTTCCTGGCCCATTCGCCCAGCCTATCTAGATCCTTCTGCAGACTCTCCACACCCTCCGCACAATTGTGAGTAGTCCATTCAGCTTCCTGAGCCTGTTGAGATAGATTAAGACTAATCTGTGTCTTGCTTTCATATCAAACAGTAACTTAATTTACATAAATCTATCACTCTAATTAACTGAATCAAAAACCAACTTTCTGGGGGTACAGTTCCTGAATTCCTCCACTACCCTTTATGGTAACATCATCCTTGAAACTGATTTTAAAAAGATGTCCACTGTTCTCGACTCCCTCATCAGATGGAATAACTTCTCCCTGTCTGATGCATTATATTATGATGTCATTATTAAATCTTGAAAAACTAGGACCATACTTAAGCTTCAGAACTTGAGGAAGTGGGAGCTCAGTCCGAAAAACGTGCCCTCATCATTTAACCCTCTAATCCCCAGCATCATTCCTGTGAGTCAAAGTTACACATCCTCCTGAACCAATATGCTTCCAGAGAATGTGAAGCCCAGAACTGCATTCAATCCTCCGGATGTGGTCCAAAACAAATCATTTAAAATCTGTGGCACAACTATTTTAACATTTCATTAGCTTTTAAACTATATTTGCCTTCTCCATCAGATCACAGCCTCTTGCCATTTAGAAAATATTATGATAAATCCTCCTTAGGCTCTAATTGATTAATATTGCACTTGACCACATTGAGCTCCATCTGCCGCATTTTTTGTCACTTTGCAACTTTTCATTCCTATTTCCATTATTTACTGCACTAAGTATCATCAGAAAACTTGGATAAACCACTCCCTATTACTTCCATTGAATCTACAGGTTGATGGTGTTTTCATTCTTCCTACTCCCTTTACACAGTAAACTTATTCATTTCTTCTCGCCAACAACATTCACTCTAGAGCAGTCAGTTAGTTAGTACATCAGAGTAGCTGTAATTCCTTCACTTTAACTGATTGTGCAGCCTCCAACCTCAAACTTCTCCAATTTACAACCATGTTGTGATGTTTGCTGTCACTGTGATCCATACTGTGAGTGTGGACATGCGTTGTGATGTCACATTAAAAGAGCCACACTTTAATGAAATATTGTGTTGTGAACCCTTGGGCTTCACTTAGGGAACAATAATTTACCGAGCTAGACTGCAACAATAGTTTCAGTTTGATCACGCCCCAGAGAGCAGAGAGTGCCAGTATTTGGCAATAATGTGATTCTTTGACTCCTGCCATTAGTGTTAAATGTCATTATATACTTAAGCAACCGGGGTAAACCAGTCAACTCCTTGGGCATATTTCACCATTAACTTAAGCCATGGAGTTCAATTAACACAACCCAAAAAATAGGTCCAGGATAATTCCCAAAAAAGTCCCCAACCAGCGGGGAAATGGGAGTGATTCCCGCTGGTATTTTTAGCGTGATTTACAGAATGAATCTCCAACACACTGTATATCACAGAGTGCCCTAGCATGACTCACTCTAAAAGTCTGGAGTTGGGGCCTATTTCCACCAGAGAGCCCAGCAGCATAGCGCTGAGTGAGCCACTGAGCATGTTTTGATCTGTCAGCAGGGAGATCTGTGCATGCACAATGGCCCCAGATTGCTTGGCAACCTTCTATCACTGAGTTTCTGACATGTTCAATCTCCAATCGCTGCCTCCAGAATATCCCCAGGCAGAAGCCCCAGTGTCACCTCCCCCCACCACCCCATTTCCAGCCAGCCCCAATCTCCCCAAATCCCCATCCAACCAGCTTCAATCCTGGACCCCGACCGTTTCATTAGCTTTCAAAAATATTTTTGACTGTCTAAAACATCTTGTGAAGATATATCTGTTGCCTGCATCTCACCATTTTTTGGAAAATATTCTGATTGCTCTTTCTTAGGCTTAGGTCACTTTGTATTTCCCAACACTTAGCTCCATCTGCTGCAGTTTTGTTCATTAAGTCGACTGATGTGCACTTGAGACTTTGCGCTGCCACTTAGAGTATTTAAGGCATCGCTGGCTTTGGTGTCACCAGAAAACTTGGACGTTTGATGCTCTATTCCTTCATCTCAATTATTAAAAAGCCTCATGAAAAGCCAGGGACCCAGTTCCCGGGAACATCACTTGTCAGATCTTATTTTTTTCTTTATCTTGACATTACATTGCCATCTGAAAACCAATTACTACAACACATATCACAAGATTACCCAAATCCTGCTTATTCTCATAACATCCTGTACAGAACCTTCTAAAATGCATCGGGGTCTCCAGATGAACAAAATCTACAGACATTTCCTCTCCAGCATTTTGGACACATCCTTATCATTCATTGACTGGATTAGTCAGTTGCAATCTACACTTCACAAAGAGTGGAGTTCATTAACAGTCAGAAATGAGGCTCCAGGCATCCAACTAACTATAAGCAATGACATGAAAGATTTACTCATGGCAACAAGTATCTATCTATTCAACCTTACTCCTGCAGAGGTACTCCTGAGTTTGTACTGTCTGTCCCCAAATTACAATACAAGGTAACTAAGTTCAGACAAGCCTTACAATATCCATAACCTTCCACTGATGACTTTCCCATTCTTCATTCTCCCTTCACAAAGTAAACTTATTCAGATCTTCAAGTCGACCACATTCACTCCAACTCGAACATTTAACTAGTGTAGCTCCATTGCCTTCACTTAAAGTGATTATGCAGCCTCCCGTTTTAAATGTAGATTGTTTATAAATACATGCATAATAATACTGTGAAATACATTGTGAGGTTAAGACATGTCATGGTCTGACCATCCCCTAAACTTGATGAAGCTGTGCTTAGCAAAGCCTTAGGCTTCATTTAGCTACGGAGTTAAGCTGCAAAAATAGATTTCCATTTGATAATGCCAGGAAACAGGATGAATGGATGATGTGATTCTTTACCCCCAGCCATTAATAGAAACATAAAACATTACAGCACAGTACAGGCCCTTCGGCCCTCAATGTTGTGCCGAGCTATGTCCAAACCCCTCCCTATAATTCTGGAGTGCTCCATGTGCCTATCCAATAACCGCTTGAAAGTTCCTAAAGTGTCCAACTCCACTATCACAGCAGGCAGTTTATTCCGCACCCCAACCACTCTGTTAAGTTTATAATTGTTGATATTGGCCATTTAGCTCCCCAGGGGCGGTACAATAGCATAGTGGTTTGCACTGCTGCTTCACAGGTCCAGGAACCTCGGTTTAATTCCTGGCTTGGGTCACTGCCTGTGCGGAGTTTGCACATTGTCCCTGAGCCTGTGTGGGTTTCCTCCATGTGCTTCGGTTTCCTCCCACAGTCCAAAGATGTGCAGGTTAGGTGGATTGGCCAAGCTAAATTGCCCCTTAGTGTCCGGGATGTGTAGGTTCGAGGGATTAGCGGGTAAATATGTAGGGATATGGGGGTAGGGTCTGGGTGGGATTGTTATTGGTGCAGACTTGATGGGCTGAATGGCAACTTCCTGCACTGTAGGATTTCTAGGAAATGTTTCACCATTAATTGAATGCAAGTTAATTAGAACCTTAAATATATTAATCCTATCATTGACCCTTATCCATTGATAAACTGAAAAACTTGGGTAGGATAGTAGTCCATTCAGCTTCCTGAGCCTGTTTTTGCCTTCTCTGTCAGATCTCAGCTTCTCGACTTTGGGAAATATTCTGATACATCATCCTTAGAAGAATGAGGGGAGATCTCATTGAGACGTATAAGATGATGAATGGGATGGATAGGATAGAGGTGGAGAGACTCTTCCCACTCAGAAAGGATAGTAGGACTAGGGGGCACAGCCTCAAGATAAAGGGGGGGGCGGTTTAGAACGGAGTTGAGGAGGAACTTCTTCACTCAAAGGGTGGTGAATCTCTGGAATTCTCTGCCCGTTGAAGTGGTGGAGGCTGCCTCGCTGAATATTTTTAAGACGCGGGTTGATGGGTTTTTGATAAGAGAGGGGATTAAGGGTTATGGGGAGAGGGCGGGAATGTGGAACTGAGCCACGACAGATCAGCCATGATCTTATTGAATGGCGGGGCAGGCTCGAAGGGCTAGATGGCCTACTCCTGCTCCTATTTCTTATGTTCTTATGTTATGTTCTTCGCCCCAAATTAAATATTACTCTTGCCTACATCAAGCTCCATCTGCCGCAGTTTTGTCACTAAGTCTATCAATGTTCCTTTGCAACTTTTCATTCCTATTTCCATTATTTACTGCACTTAGCGCCATAAGAAAATTTGGATAAGCCGCTCCGTATTCCTTCATTGGTCTCCTTCCACTGAATCCCTGGTTGGTGGTGTTTTCATTCTTCATGCTTCCCTTACAAAGTAAACTTATTCATATCTTCTAGCCAATGACATTGACTCTAGAACTGTCAGCTAGTATGTCAGAGTAGTTGTAATTCCTGTACTTTATATGATTGTACAGCCTCCAATTTACACCATGTTGTGATGTTTGCTGTCACTGTGATCCATATTGTGATTGTGGATATGCGTTGTGATGTCACATTAAAGGAGCCATACTTTGATAAACAGTGTGTTGTAAATCCTTGGGCTTCACATAAGGAACAATAATTCACTGAGTTAGACTGCAACAATAGGTTTCAGTTTGATCACATCCCAGAGAGCAGAAAGTGCCAGTGGTTGGCAATAATGTGATTCTTTGTTTCCTGCCACTAGTGTCAGATGTTATTATATATTCACAGCAACTGGAGTAAACCATTCAGTCCTTGGGAATATTTCACCATTAACTTAACTCATGGAGTTCAGTGTTCAATTAGCCCAACCCAAAAAGCAGGCCCAGGATACTCCGCAAAAAAGTCCCCAACTTGCGGGAAAATGGGAATGATTCTGCTGGGTTTTTTTAAGCGTGATTTACAGGATGAATCTTCAACACTTTGCGCATCACAGAGTGCCCTAGCATGATTCACTCTGAAAGTCTGGAGGAGGGACCTATATCCGCCAGAGAGGCTAGCAGCATAGCGCTGAGCACGCCACTGCACGTGCTTCGATCCGTCAGCAGGGAGATTGGCGCATGCACAGTGGCCCCATATTGGCCCGCAACCCCCTATCACTGAGCTTCTGACCCCCCTCAATCTCCGATCACTGGCCTCCAGGACCTCCGTGGTCAAGTCCCAATGTACCCCCCTCCCCCACTCCAACCAGCTCTGATCTCCCAGCCAGCCTCAATCACCCAATACCCTAACTCCATTCAGTCCCAAAATCCAGATCCCCACCTGGGCAGTGCCGACCCACCACCCCTCCAACAGCCCTAACCTCTACAACAGTTCTGACCCCACCTGCCCCTATTTCTCCACCCCCCTTCCACCCGCCCCCACCACATCTGAATGGCCAGTCTCGATCACCTCCTGCCTCCCTCTGCTAGTGATCCCAAGTGCAGTGTGGCGGCGGTTTCCCCCATAGGCCCCACCCCATCTGCCCCATTCCCAGTGGCCCTGCCCCCCCCTTGGCACTGCACAATGCCTGATGGGCAGTGTCAAGTCCCCTCTTAGGCAGTGCTAGGATGCAAGACTGACATCTTCCTTTACACCTATTCTCTTGACGGCGGACCTCCATGTGAAAAACTGAGGACCCAGTACAGGTTCCTAGGAACAGCACTTGTCACATCCGGTCAAACTTATTTTTATTCATTGGTGAATATAGGTGTTGTTGACTGGCCACCATTTATTGCCTATCCCTAGTTTCCCTTGAGAAGTGGTAGTGAGCCGCCCTTACAAATCGCTGCAGTCCATGTGCTGTGCATTAACCCACAATGCTGTTAGGGAGGGAATTCCAGGATCTTGACCCAGCAATTGCAAAGGAACGGCAACATATTCCCAAGTCTAGACGGTGAATGGCTTGGAGGGAACTTGCAGGCGGTGGTGTACCCATTGTCTGCTGCGCTCGTCCTTCGAAATAGAAGTAGTCATGCTTTTGGAAGGTGCTGTCTAAGGATCTTTGATGAATTGCTACAGTGCATCTTGTAGATAGACTTGGGACAATTGTGTCCCAAGATCTCACTGATGCAATTCATTATTTTGACCTCTAGCAGATTTTGTGCCTGCATTTCCATTTCGATTTAAGATACAGCATTGAACAATTGTGGCACAGCTTGCAACCCTCTTAAAATGAAAAGGAACATTTCATTAGCTTTCTAAAACATTTTTGACTATCTGAAACATCTTGTGAAGATATATCTGTTGCCAGTTTCTCACCATTTTTTCAAAAATATTCTGATTGCTCTTTCTTCGGCTTAGGTCACTTTGTATTTCCCAACACTTAGCTCCATCTGCTGCAGTTTTGTTCATTAAGTTGAAGTGGTCTTGAAGCGCTGCCACCTAGAATATTTAGGACATCGCTTGCTTTGGTGTCATCAGGAAACTTGTACATTTGATGCTCTATTCCTTTGTCTCAAATATTGAAAAGCCTCATGAAAAGCCATGGACCCAGTTCCTGGGAACATCATTTGTCTGATCTTATTTTTTTCTTTATCTTGACATTGCGTTGCCATCTGAAAACCAATTACTACAACACATATCACAAAGTTACCTCAATCCCATATATTCTCATAATATCCACTGCAGAACCTTCTAAAATGCGTCTGGGTCTCCAGATGATCAACAGCTACAGACATTTCCTCTCCAGCATTTTGGACACGTCCTCAAAATTCTTTGACTGAATTAGTCAGTTGCTATCTATGCTTCACAAAGAGTGGAGTTGATTAACAATCAGAAATGAATCTCCAGGCATCCAACTATGTATAAGCAATGGCATGAAAGACTTACTCATGGCAATAAGTATCTATCTATTCAACCTTACTCCTGCAGAGGCACTCCTGAGTTTGTACTGTCTGCCCCAAATTACAATTCAAGATAACTATGTTCAGACAAAGTTTACAATATCCACTGATGGCTTTTCCATTTTTCATTCCCTTTCACAAAGTAAACTTATTCAGATCTTTGAGACGACCACGTTCACTCCAACTCGAACATTTAACTAGTGCAGCTCCATTGCCTTTATTTAAAGTGATTATGCGGTCTCCCATGTGTGGAAAAGTGAGAGTAACACCCACTGTTGTTTTTTAGCGTGATTTCCAGAAAGAATTTCTGATTCTATGTGCATCACAGAGTGCCTCAGTGTGATTCACTCTGAAAGTCTGGAGGCAGGGCCGATTCCCGCACAAGAGACTGACAGCATAGCACTGAGCGGGCAACTGTGCACACACTGGTCCAGCAGCAGCAAGATCAGCGTATGCACAATGACCTCATATTGACCCGCAACCATCCATCACCGAACTTCTGACACTGAACATCCCTCAGTTGCTGGCCTCCTGTACCTCCCTGGGCAAGCCCCGATATCACCCCATCCCCAATCTGCCCAAACCCCCACCCTGCCAGTCTCAGTCTCCTGATCTCCACCCACGGTTGTCCCGATCTCCCAATCCACAGCCCCAGGCAGTACTAACACCCCACCCCTCTGACAGCCCCTTCCCCTCCAACACTTCTGACCTACCTCCCCGCCTCTTCTCCCCCTAACTCCATCTTCTCCCCACTCCAGTGCTTCCAGGTGGCCTGCCTTGATCATCTCCTACTTCCTTCTGCTGGCAGTCCCAAGTGCAGTGAGGCAACAGGTCCCCTCATAAGGTCCCACACCCTCTGACTCTACCCCCTCTAGCCCCACACCCTTGGCACTGCCCAATGCCCAGGAATTGTTAAGATGCCCCTTGGGCAGTGCCAAGGTGGTGGACTGACAACCCCCCCACCACCAACAACACCCCCCCCACCACCGCCACCCCCCCCACCCCCGACACCCCCCCCAACACCCCCCCCACCACCGCCACCACCCCCCACCAACGCCCCCACCGCCCCCCCCCACCACCACCACCCCCACCCCCACCAAACCGCCCCCCCCCCCAACCAACCCCCACCCCCCCACCCCCCAACACCCTGCCCACCCCGCAACCACTGTCTTACATGACCACCTGGAGGGAACCTCCATGTGAAAAATTGAGGACCCAGTAGATGTTCCTGGGAATAGCACTTGTCACATTCTTAATTCATTTGTGGGATATAGGTGCCACTGGCTGGCCACCAGTCATTGCACATCCCTAGTTGCCCATGTGAAGCTGGTAGCGAGCCACATTCTTTAATCGCTGCAGTCCATGTGCTGTGGGTTGATCCACAATGCAGTTAGACAGGGAATTCCAGGATCTTGACCCAGCAGCTGCAGAGGAATGGCAACACATTTCCAAGTCAGAATGGTGAGTGGTTTGGAGGGGAATTGCATGTGGTGGTGTACCCAAGCATCTGCTGCCCTTGTCCTTCCAGAAGCAAGTTGTCATGGGTTTGGAAGATGTTATGTAAGGATCTTTGGTGAATTAATGCAGTGTATCTTGTAGGTAGTGGAGTTGGGGACAATTACATCCCAAGATCTCACTGAAGCAATTCATTATTTTGGCCTCTAGCATATTTTACACCTACGTTGGATTTAAGATGTACCATTGAACAATTGTGGCATAGCGTCCAACCCTCTTAAAATGAAAACGAATATTTCATTAAAATTCTAAAGCAGTTTTGACAGTCTAAAGCAACTTGTGAAAGTCTTTCCTTTGCCAGCTTCTCACTATTTAGGAAATGTTCTGATTACTCTTTCTTAGGCTCAAAGTGGGTGACTTTGCATTTCCCAACATTTAGCACCATCTGCTGTAGTTTTGTTCATTAAGTCGACTGATGTTCTTTTGGGACTTTGCATGCCACCTAGTGTATTTAGGGCATTGCTAGCTGTAGTATCATCAGAAAACTTGGACATTTGACACTCTATTCCTTCATCTCAATTACTGAAAAATCTCATGAAAACCCAAGGACCGAGTTCCAGTGAACACCACGTGTCAGATTTTTTTTCTTGACATTGCATTGCCACCTAAAAACCAATTACTACAACAAACATCACAAGGTTACCTCAATCCCATATATTCTCATAATATCCTGTGCAGAACCTTCTAAAAGGCATCTGGGTCTCCAGATGGACAACATCTTCAGAGATTTCCTCTCCAGCATTTTGGTCACATCCTCAAAATTCTTTGACTAGATTAGCCAGTTGCAATTTATGCTTCACAAAGTCATGCTAACTTAATTTGCTTGTGTATGAGCTACACCATAGAAGATCTAGTAATGATTATGTGTCTGAATATAGGCACCAAACAGGGCATGAATGCCAAGGTTACAGACTGGCAGCACAAGAGTCAGTCAGGGACTCCAAAAGGAACCTCAGAATGGAGTTGATCAACAATCAGAAACAAAGCTTCAGGAACCCAAATATCTACGAGCAATGACATGACAGATTTATTCATGGCAACAAATATCAATCTATTCAATCTTACTCCTGCAGAGTTTGTATTATCCATCCCAAATTATAATACAAGATAACGTGGTTCAGACAAACCTTACAATATCCACAACCTTCCATTGATGACTTTTTCATTCTTCACTCTCCTTCACAAAGTAAACATGTTCAGATCTTCTAGTTGACTGTGTTGGAGTGAATGTGAACATTTAACTGGTGCAGCTCCATTGCCTTCATTTAAAGTGATTCTGCAGCCTCCTGTTTTAAATGTAGCCAGTTTATAAACACATTGTGATGTGTGATAATGTGGTGAAACACATTGTGAGGTTAAAACATTTTCTGTGATGTCATGGTCTGACCCATCACTCAACCATGATGAAACTGTGCTTAGCAGCCTTTGGGTTTCATTTAGCTATAGCATTAAACTGCAAAAATAGCTTTCCATTTGATCACACCCCAGAGAACAGGAACAATGAATGATCTGATTCTTTGCTCCCAACCTTTCATGTTAAGTCATTGTTTATAATTGCTAGCACTGGCCATTTAGCCCCCAGGAATATTTCACCATTAATTTAATGCAGGTTAATCAGTACTTGAAATATATTGATCCCATCATTGACTCTTATCTATTAATAAACTTAGGAACATGGTATGGAAGTTGTCCATTCAGCTTCCTGAGCCTGTTCAGTTAGATTAAGGCTGTTCTGTGTCTCACTTTCATATCAAACAGTAACTTAATTCACATAAATTTATCACTCTAATTAACTGAGCCAAAAACTAACTTTCTCAGGGCTGAGTTCCTGAATTCCTCCACTACCCTTGATGGTAACATCATCCTTGAAACTGATATTAAAAATATGTCCACTGTTCTGGACTCCCTCACCAGATGGAATCTCTCCCTGTCTGATGCATAAAATTATGATGTTATGACTGAATCTTAAACTCAACCAGATCCATACTTAAGCTTCAGAACTTGAGAAAGTGGAAGCTCAGTTCAAACAACATGTCCTCATCACTTAACCCTCTAATCCCCAGTATCATTCCTGTGAATCAAAGTTACACCCCTTCCGGAACGAAATATGTTTCCAGAGAATGTGAAGCCCAGAGCTGCATTCAATCCTCCAGATGTGGTCCAAAACAGATCTTTTAAAATCTGTGGCACAGCTGTTTTAACATTTCATTAGCTTTTTAAATTACTTTTTGCCTTCTCCTGATTGAATAATATTGAATTTTCCTACCTCATTTCCATCTGCCACATTTTTGTCTATCAATGTTCATTTACAACTTTTCATTCCTATTTCCATTATTTACTGCACTTAGTGCCATCAGAAAACTTGGATAAGCCTATTTCTTCATTGTTTCTCCTTCCATTGAATCTACTGGTTGTTGGTGTTTTCATTCTTCCTGCTCCCTTTACAAAGTAAACTCATTCATTTCTTCTAGCCAACAACATTCACTCTAGAGCAGTCAGTTAGTATGTCAGAGTAGCTGTAATTCCTTCATTTTAACTGATTGTACAGCCTCCATCCTCAAACTTCTCCGATTTACAACCATGTTGTGATGTTTGCTATCACTGTGATCCATAGTGACAGCGTGGACATGCGTTGTGATGTCACATTAAAGGAGCCACACCTTGATGAAACAGTGTGTTGTAAACCCTTGGGCTTCACTTAGGGAACAATAACTTACTGAGCTAGACTGCAACAATAGGTTTCAGTTTGATCACATCCCGGAGAGTAGGGAGTGCCAGTATTTGGCAATAATGTGATTCTTTGCCTCCTGCCATTAGTGTTAAATGTTATTATGTATTTACAGCAACCAGAGTAAACCATTCAGCTCCTTGGGCATATTTCACCATTAACTTAACTCATGGAGTTCAATTCACCCAACTAAAAAATAGGGCAGGAAACTCTCCAAAAAACTTCCCAACGTTCGGGAAAGTGGGTGTGATTCCCGTTGTTTTTTGTCGTGTGATGTCCAGAATGAATCTTCAACAGTCTGTGCATTACAGAGTGCCCATGATTCACTCTCAAAGCCTGGAGGTGAGACCTATTCCCGCCAGAAAGGCTAGCAGCATAGTGCAGAGTGGGCCACTGCGCCTTGACCAACCTATCAGCAGGGAGATCAGCACATGCACAGTGGCCCCAGATTGCCCTGCAACCCTGTATTGCTGAGCTTATGACCCCCTCAACTTTCAAATGCTGGCCTCCAGGACCTCCCTGGGCAAGCCCCAATATCACCATGTCCCTTTCTCCCCATTGCACCCAGATGGCCAGCCTCAATCACCTCCTTCCTGCCTCTGCCAGTGATCCCAAATGCAGTGTGGCAGCAGGTCCCCCCCAGTAGGCCCGAACCCCTCTGGCCCCAACCCATTGGCATTGCACAATGCCTGGTGGACAGTGTCACGCTGCCCCTTGGGCATTTCCAGGGTGCAAGGCTGACACCTCCTCTTTCTCCTGTCCTCCCGGTGGGAGAAGTTCATGTGAAAAACTGATTACCCAGTACAGGTTCCTGCGCACAGCACTTGGCACATCCTGTCAATTTTTTTTATTCATTCGAGGGACATCAGTGTCACTGACTGGCCAGCATTTATTGCCTATCCCTAGTTGTCGTTGAGTAGGTGGTAGGGAACCACCTTTTCTAATCACTGCCGTCCATGTTTTGTGGGTTAATGCACAATGCTGTTAGGGAGGGAATTCCGGGATTTTGACCCAGTAACTGCAAAGGAATGGCAATATATTTCCAAGTCAGGAAGGTGAGTGGCTTGAAGGAGAACATACAAATAGTGATATATCCATATGTCTGCTGTCCTTGTCCTTCTTATCAGAAGTGTTCATGAGTTTGGAAGGTGTTGTCTAAGGATCTTTGGTGAATTGTTACAGTGCATCTTGTAGATAGTGGGACTGGAGACAATTGTGTCCCAAGATCTCACCAATGCAATTCATTAGTTCGACCTCTAGCAGATTTTGCACCTACGTTGCCATTTGGATTTAAGATGCAGCATTGAAAAATTGTGGCATAGTTTCCAACACGCTTAAAATGAAAAGGAACATTTCATTAGCTTTCAAAAACATATTTGACTGTGCATTTGTGACTTTGCATTTCCCAACATTTTGCTCCATCTGCTGCAATTTTGTTCATTAAATTGATTGATGTTCTCGTCAGACTTTGCTCTGCCACCTAGAGTATTTAGGGCATCGCTTGCTTTAGCTTCATCAGAAAACTTGAATATTTGGCGCTCTATTCTTTCACCTCAATTGTTGAAAAGCATCATGAAAAGCCAGGGACTCAGTTCCTGGGAATAACACTTCTCAAGATACTTTTTTTCTTTATCTTGACATTGCGTTACCACCTGAAAACCAATTACTACAACACATACCACAAGGTTACCTCAATCCCATATATTCTCATAATATCCTGTGCAGAACCTTCTGAAATGCATCTGGATCTTCAGATGGGCAACATCTACAGACATTTCCTCTCCAGCGTTTTGATGACATCCTCAAAATTCTTTGACTAGAATTTTGCCAGTTGTGATCTATGCTTCGCAAAATCGTGCTGACTTAATTTGCTTAAATATAAGCCACATCATGATTATGTATCTGAATAAAGTCATAAAACAGGGCACGAATGTCAGAATTACAGACTGGCAGCACAAGAGTCAGTCAGGGACTCCAAAAGAAGCCTCAAAGTGGAGTTGATTAACAATCAGAAATGAGGGTCCCGGCACCCAACTAGCAATATCATGAAAGATTTACTCGTGGCAACAAGTATCTATCTATTCAAACTTACTGCTGCAGAGGCACTCCTGAGTTTGTACTGTCCGTCCCCAAATTACAATACAAGATAACTACGTTCAGACAAATCTTACAATATTCACAACCTTCCATTGATGACTTTTCCATTCTTTATTCTCCCTTCAAAGTAAACTTATTCAGACCTTCTAGTCAACCACATTCTCTGCAGCTTGAATATTTAACTAGTGCAGCTCCATTGCCTTCACTTAAAGTGATTATGCAGCCTTCTGTTTAGAATATAACCAGTTTATAGACACATTGTGACATGTAATAACACAGCGAAGCATATTGTGAGGTTTAGACATGCACTGTGATGTCGCTTTTAAAATTTGCTTCAAATGAAGCTAAAATATAACCTAATGACCCATCACCTAAAATTGATGAAATTGTTCTTAGCAAACCCTTGGGTTTCATTTAGCTACAGCGTTAAACTGCAAAAATAGGTTGCCATTTGATAATACACCAGAGGGGCCTTTTAGCTAAGATCAAGTATAGTATCGACATGCTGTGCTTGGTTGAAGTCATTCAGTTACGTTTTAGCTTCATTTGAAGCAATTTTTAAAAGCAGCATCTTGGCCTTTTGGCTAAGATGCAAATGAGATCAAGCCTCGGAGGAGGAGCTATACCTACTCCAATCAGCTTGGATCATGTAGATCAAACCCAAGACAAGAGGTGAGAGCCCTGTCTTGTCAGCTTGAATTGGGAATGTCTCAACTTGTTGAGATTCTGAATTGGATTTGATTTGATTGAAATGGAATAAAAACAAAAAAAAGAGAACAGAAAGGGTATATGATATGATTCTTTGCCCCCAGCCATTAATGTTAAGTCGTTTATAATTGCTGGCATTGGCCATTTAACTCCCAAGGAATGTTTCACCATTAATTTAATGCAGGTTAATCAGTGCCTGAAATATATTAATCCCATCATGGACCCTTATCCATTGATAAACTTCGCAACACGGTTACAGGAGTAGTCCATTCAGCTTCCTGAGCCTGTTCAGTTAGATTAAGACTGATCTGTGTCTTGCTTTCATATCAAACAGTAACTCAATTAACATAAATGTATCATTCTAATTAACCTAGCCAAAAACCAGCTTTCTGGGGGGTGAGTTTCTGAATTCCTCCAGTACCCTTTATGATGACATCACCCCGATACTGATTTTAAAAATATGTCCAGTGTTCTGGATTCCTACGCCAAGTGGAATAATTTCTCCCTGTCTGATGTATTATATTATGATGTCATGACTAAATCTTAAAAACCTTAACTACACGCCTGACTGCCTATGAGCGAAGATATACCTTGCTGTGTACATTTAACATAAAAGTGGTAGGATTGCCTACCCGAAAAGCGTATTTCCCTTTCACTTAGATCATGGCTGATCTGTACCTCTAGTATATTACCCCATCATTGATATCATCCTTTAATATGGTAAATTAGATTATTCAGCTCCTTGCACTTGCATTCTGATGTTCAGTTAGATAATGGTAGAGCTGTATCTTAACACAACCTACTTGCCCACAATAGCCTAACATAAACCTGTCACTCTAATTTTTAATGTTTTCAACTGACCTAGCTAACCTTGGAGGAGAGCTCCCAGGTTTCTGCAATCCTTTGCATGATTAAATGCTTTCTAACATCAAATTTACTCCCCTGGACAAATTGTGTGATAACCAAATGATCACTTTGGTGTTGCAAAAGACTGTTTGGAAGGAGAAGAAAGTGCTGCCGATGTTTGTCTGCAGAATTCAGGATGTCTTCTGATGTACTTCAGAATAAAATTTGCAATGGCAAATGCCACATTGCAGTGACGACAGCTATGGCACTCAGCTTAGTGCACATGTTGCCCTGCTGGAATGGGAAGAAGGAAAATTGTCAGTGTAATGAAACACCTAGGCTGGAATCTTACCACCATTCATGCCAACAGGATTTTTCCATCCTGCTGCAGTGAATGGAGATTTGGCTGGCTGCCAAATTCTCTGACCTTACTGCAGCGGGAATGTGGCATGAATGTCAGGTATGATTGCATCCCTAGATATCTCTTTTGAAAGCACAATTCAGGTTGACTTTACTATTAAAGCAAGTCTCTTGGATGTTAAATCTGAGAATTGAGAGCCTTCTCTAACTATGAAAGGGGTGAAATTTAGGGGGTAAATCATTAATAAGACATTGCTTATTTAAATAACATTATCAAATATTTCAAGATTCATGCATTCAGTCTTTGAAATTCTCCAGAAGGAACAAGATCAATTTAAGAATTATATTAAATCAGTGTGAAACCAGTTTTGTTAAAACAGGGGTGTTAGGAAACCAAAGGCAGTTTTAAGAACATAAGATCTAGGAGCAGGATAGGCCATCTGGCCCCTCGAGCCTACTCCGCCATTCAATAAGATCATGGCTGCTCTTTTTGTGGACTCAGCTCCACTTATCCGCCCACTCACCAAAACCCTTAATTCCTTTACTGTTCAAAAATTCATCTATTCTTGCCTTAAAAATATTCAATGAGCCTCAACTGCTTCACTGGACAGGGAATACCACAGATTCACAACTCTTCGTGTGAAGAAGTTCCTCCTCAGCTCAGTTCTAAATCTACCCTCCTCACCCTTATTTTGAGGCCATGCCCCCTAGTTCTAGTTTCACTTGCCAGTGGGAACAACTACCCTGCTTCAATCTTATCTATTCCCTTCATAATTTTATATGTTTCTATAAGATCTCTGTTCATTCTTCTAAATTCCAATGAATATCGTCCCAAACTACTCAGTCTCTCCTCATAAGTCAACCCTCTCAACTCTGGAATCAACCTAGTGAATCTCCTCTGCACCCCTCCAGTGCCACTATATCCTTTCTCAAGTAAGGAAACCAAAACTGTGGCCTCATCAGCATCCTACATAGCTGCAACATAACCTCATTGTTTTTAAACTCCATCCCTCTAGCAATGAAGGACAAAGTTCCATTTGCCTTCTTAATTGCCTGCTGCACCTACAAGCTAACTCCATGTGATTCTTGCACAAGGACACCAGGTCTCTTTGCTTTTTACCATTTAAATAATAGTCCTTTTTGCTGTTATTCCTATCAAAATGGATGACTTCACATTTAACAACATTGTACTCCATCTGCCAGACCCTCGCCACTCACTTGGACTATCTATATCCCTTTGCAGGCTTTCAACATCCTCTGTGCACTTTGCTCTGCCACTCATCTTAGTGTCATCTGCATATTTTGCCACACTACACTTGGTCCCCAACTCTAAATCATCTATGTAAATAGTAAACAATTGTGGTCCCAACATCTGTAAAAGTTGGTAAGAGTAATAGTGGACATGCCAAATTTCGCTACTCTTCTGAGAAAGTAGAGGCATTGGTGGGCTTTCTTAAGTATAGTGTTGGCATGGCAGGGACCAGGACTAGGTTGGGGAAACACATAAACTTTCCTATGGATATGACATTGCTGATGCATAAGGCTGGAAACTTTAAAGACACAGTTTCCTCTAAATTCAAGGAGCTGCACATATCGTTGTAAGGGCACAAGTTCATCAGTCAGATGCTTTCATGAGCACTTACTGAATGTCCACTTAGCATTTGACCACAACAAGGTGTTCTTGCACATTTGTGAACATTTTCCAGGAAGTTACCATGATGCTTTCATACTGAGGAATTCACAGCTGTTCCAGTCCCCACAGATCCATGGCTAGCCTCTGGAAGATAGGAAATACCCCTGAAGGAGGTGGCTGGTGATCCATTTCAGGTGGTTACAGATGAACTCTGAAAGACAAGGGCTGCAGCAAGTGCAGTGAGAAGTATCATTGAGCAGGCTATTGGCATTCTGAAAATGCAATTCAGATACCTTGATGACCCTGGAGGAACACTTCAGTAATCACCTGCAAGTTTCTCAAGAATAGCACGTGGTTTGCAATATGGCAGGGAAGAGGGAACAACACACAACACACAAAGGGGACAGAAGTTGATGACAGAGTTAGCTCATTGGTGGAGGAGGACAATGAAGGAAACGAGGAGCAGGAGATGCAGGAGGAGGACCCCATCTAAGGTAATGGGGATGACATGCAGAGGAAGAGAAGGGTGGCAATGGTAGACGACCTGAGGAACAGGCCATGTACCCATGGCCATTCATTAGGGGATTATCGCCAGAAACTTCTTAATACAGAGGAAATGCACCTAACTGTGCATTATGTTCACAAATGAAATCCATCAGCCAGTCTCCAATGAGCAGCATTTACATTATAGATTGAAGCCACATATCTTCAAAGAAACTTCCATCCCCGACAATAAAGAATACAACAGAACATGTTATTAGCATGGCTGAATCCAGCACCACCATCATTCCTGGCCTCAACATAGACCACAGATATATCTAAGAAGCCTTATACAACACAGACCATGTATATTTCTGTTTGGGGCTGTCAAAGAATGAAAGAAAATTTCACCTTGTGTCAAGCCAAACCATGCCTATGATACCAAGAGTGCCAATGGAAAACGTGGCTTAAGATACACAACCGGCAGATATGATGATGTGTGACAGCAGTAATGCAGCGACTACACTTTGTGCAGGATGGTGTCACACGTGGTCACCACTAATTTTACTACTTTCCAAATTTTATCCAGGCATCACCAGGACCCAGTCTGAACACTGTGTGACATCAGCAACTTGCAACGCTGCCAAACACCACAGTCATTGTCAACCCACACCCTTGATCACCTGGAAGAGAAAGGTTTCAGTTTTAGGGGAGAAACCAGATAAATATGCCTCAGTGGCATCTTGGTATGCGTGGTATCCACTTTTGTCATTGTAACACTCAGGTGCCTATGAATTCTTTCCACACATCACTCATGGTTGAAATATAACAGAGCAACTGCATTTTATCAATGAGTGACGCCATTGACCCTCCCTCAAAAGCATCTATTGATTGACAACAAGTGCTGCAAGAAGCTTCTCAATCTGCCACTCCGATTGTACTACCACCTTCTCTCAAAGTCTAGATAACAAACCAGACTTCCACTGGCAGGCAAGTATGGGGGTCTTTCTGCATGAATGAGAGATGGACTTCTGGCTACCAGATATAGGAACTTTAAGCTTTCTGTTAACATGCTCATCAAAGGTATTAGTGTATAAATACACACCAAACTCTCATTGCAAATATATGCCAGCTAAGAAAGTAAATTTCTCTTATTGCCAAAGCATCATGTCCTAAGAATGTAAAAGGCATTGTAAAAATATTTTTTTATATAATCAGTAGAGCAGAATAAACGAATGTCTCAGACTACTCTTTCCTCATCTTCAAAACTTCCTGGTAATTACATTTGTTATTCTACACACCGCGGACTAGACCCATGCATTAAATACACAATTAGGAAGTGTAAGTTCATATTTTTGCATTGGTTAGTAGTCACAGTCTGGAATTCCTTAGAGAGCGGGTTTTGGCACCATGGAAATCATAGACTTGAACTGCCAAACACCTATGTTAAATGGAGAGATTCTTTGATCACTATGGAGATCAGATGAATAGTTCACTGACAACCTTGGAAATAAAATGTACGCTTTCGAGGGGCTAACTATACAGATATGGAATCCACATATTCCTATTGGTTGCCAAGGGAGAACCATTACAACTTCAGAGACACATACATCCAGCTAGCATGCTGATGCATAGAGGCACCTTCAATTTTGATTTCTTACTTGCATTGTGATTAGACAGAATGTGTGGGGATTTTATGGCTTTGCTTGTCCCAAAACCATAAAATCCCACCTGAGGTCAATGGACCTTCCCATTGTCCACCCCTCGCCCACTCCATTTCCTGTGCCAGGCAGAACGGTAAAATTCCAGCCAATGTATCAAGAGACTGTTTGGCAACAAGTGGAATATGCAGTTGATAAAGATCCTATCGCAATGTTAGACTTTGATTATAAAAATCTATAATGTAAATGCTGCTCATTGGAGACTGGCTGATGCATTTCATTTGTGAACATAATGCACAGTTAGGTGCATTTCCTCTGTATTAAGAAGTTTCTGGCGATAATCCCCTAATGAATGGCCATGGGTACATGGCCTGTTCCTCAGGTCGTCTACCATTGCCACCCTTCTCTTCCTCTGCATGTCATCCCCATTACCTTAGATGGGGTCCTCCTCCTGCATCTCCTGCTCCTCATTTCCTTCATTGTCCTCCTCCACCAATGAGCTAACTCTGTCATCAACTTCTGTCCCCTTTGTGTGTTGTGTGTTGTTCCCTCTTCCCTGCCATATTGCAAACCACGTGCTATTCTTGAGAAACTTGCAGGTGATTACTGAAGTGTTCCTCCAGGGTCATCAAGGTATCTGAATTGCATTTTCAGAATGCCAATAGCCTGCTCAATGATACTTCTCACTGCACTTGCTGCAGCCCTTGTCTTTCAGAGTTCATCTGTAACCACCTGAAATGGATCACCAGCCACCTCCTTCAGGGGTATTTCCTATCTTCCAGAGGCTAGCCATGGATCTGTGGGGACTGGAACAGCTTTGAATTCCTCAGTATGAAAGCATCATGGTAACTTCCTGGAAAATGTTCACAAATGTGCAAGAACACCTTGTTGTGGTCAAATGCTAAGTAGACATTCAGTAAGTGCTCATGAAAGCATCTGACTGATGAACTTGTGCCCTTACAACGATATGTGCAGCTCCTTGAATTTAGAGGAAACTGTGTCTTTAAAGTTTCCAGCCTTATGCATCAGCAATGTCATATCCATAGGAAAGTTTATGTGTTTCCCCAACCTAGTCCTGATGTCACACAGTGTTCAGACTGGGTCCTGGTGATGCCTGGATAAAATTTGGAAAGTAGTAGAATTAGTGGTGACCACGTGTGGCACCACTTTGATTATAAAAGACTTTGATTATAAAAGACTTTAGTTAAAAAAACCTGAATTTATACAGCACACTTCATAAGAACATAAGAACATAAGAAATTGGAGCAGGAGTAGGCCATCTAGCCCTTCGAGCCTGCCCCGCCATTCAATAAGATCATGGCTGATCTGTCATGGCTCAGTTCCACATTCCCGCCCTCTCCCCATAACCCTTAATCCCCTCACTTATCAAAAACCCATCAACCCACGTCTTAAAAATACTTAGCGAGGCAGCCTCCACCACTTCAACGGGCAGAGAATTCCAGAGATTCACCACCCTTTGAGTGAAGAAGTTCCTCCTCAACTCCGTTCATGTCAAGGTTTCCGATTATTTACAAAAGCCAATGTTTTTTGGAACGCAGCAAACCAAATAACTGAGAATGAATTGAATAAGTATGTATCTAAAACTACAAGTTTCAAAATTAGTATGATTGAATTAATTTCACATTTGTCATAATTGTCTATACATCCTTATTTTTGCTACACTACAAGAATCTAAACTTATTCTTTGTAACCTCAATGTCTTGTGTAGTGATAACCTGCCAAAAAAGAAATGCTTATCTGTTACCAATCACTTCAATGTTTCATTAGTTCATAAATTTACAGAAAATGTAATTGCAATCCATCATGTGATTTGATGATGAACAGACTTAAAAATTTATTATAGAATCGTAGTATCTTTGAATAGCTACAGTGCAGAAGGAAGCCATTCAGCCCACCAAGTCTGCACCGACAACGATCCCATCCAGGCCATATCCCCATAACCCCACAAATTTACCCTACTAATCCCTTAGATACTAAGGAGCAATTTAGGATGGCCAATCAACCTAGCCTTCCCATTTTTGGATGGTTGGAGGAAACCTGAGCACCCAGAGGAAACCCATGCAGACACAGGGATAAAGTGCAAACTCCACACAGACAGTACCCAAGGCCGGGAATTAAACCTGGATCCCTGGAGTTGTGAGGCATTTAATATGTCAAAAATGGTGATCTTTTACATTTAATTTGTGGGATTTCTTTTACAGGTAATTTTCAATTTCTTGAAAATAAATTTCAGGGCCAATAAATTTGCCAAGGAATATTGGCTAGATATTATTTTCAACCTCATTAGAAAAACTTAGAAAACTATTTGTTGCATTTGTCAGTTACTATTATTTCAAATGAAGATCTGGAAAATCATGTTACGCTATTCATTGTAGTAATTATTTCTCAAGGACAGAGCTAAAGTTTCAATACAAAAAGATAGAGAGAAAATTAAGGTTGAGTATTTTACCTGAACCTTGCCTCTGATTCAAATGTCTGTCATTGAAAAGGAAAAGAATGAATATATATAAGATGTCTGCAGCACAGAATAGAAATATCAAACTAATAATGAAAGCATGAACATAATTAAAGTACAGATATTAAAAGCTAATGTTTTCTTTATTGAGGAGTTGAATCTTCTCCATTTAGTTCCCGCTGATGCAGCGACACCATTTCTGGGTCAAGAACTGAAACAACTAAATTGTATGACTTGCTCTTTCCCAGAGTAAACTAATTAATATTCCATCACTGAGTTCCCCGATTAATCAAGTAGAGAAGGTGGGAAAACGAAACTAAACTAGCAATCTTGACTCTATCTAAAGAGAACCCAGCAGGATTCACATTGGCAGCAATGCTTACAAGAAGAAATCAAGTGTGAAGGAGCCAAGTCTCGTGGCAGAAATGCAAACCTTTGAAAGGTTGCCTCCAGGTCTATTGACTTGTCCATGGAAATGATAATGGATACAGTGAAGACACGGCAATCTTTCCTGAGGATGACAGAATAAGGTGAACCAGCTTCATCAAGCAGGCATGCCTTCAATTTGCTGAGGCTGTCAGCCATCAAAGTGTAGTGCCCAGGACCGGGATCTAATGCTGGAAAAAATTTCATTGACCTATGAGGCCTGGCAAGGATAATGTACTTCAACTCTCAGCTGGCAGTCATCAGTGTCTCACCCCTGCACTGTGCTCCTCTCACCAACAGCCTTGAAATCTTTTCATTCCAGCCTCCTCTGCAATTCTCCATCTCAAAACTGTACGTACACACATCCTCGTCTTATTGTCCACATAATCATCCTTCTCAGATATTTATCCTCCATCCTCACCAATCAATGAATGCCTCATACTCCTAACTCACTGCCTTTTTCATTGCAGGAGAAGAAAGCCCACATGGGGGGAGCTATGCAATAAATGGCAGAACCATCAAGAGTATAGACACACAGAGGGACCTGGGTGTGCAAGTCCACAGATCCTTAAAGGTGGCAGCACAGGTGGAGAAGGTGGTGAAGAAGGCATATGGCATGCTTGCCTTTCTTGGACAGGGCATAGAGTATAAAAGTTGGCATATGATGTTGCAGCTATATAGAAGGTTGGTTAGGCCACATTTGGAATACTGCATCCAGTTCTGGTTGCCACACTACCAGAAGGATGTGGAGGCTTTGGAGAGAGTACAGAAAAGGTTTACCAGGATGTTGCCTGGTATGGGAGGTCTTAGCCATGAGGAGAGATTGGGTAAACTGGGGTTGTTCTCCCTGGAAAGACGGAGAATGAGGGGCGACCTAATAGAGGTGTATAAAATTATGAAGGGCATAGATAGGGTGAACAGTGGGAAGCCTTTTTCCCAGGTCGGAGGTGACGAACACAAGGGGTCACAAGTTCAAGGTGAGGGGGGCAAGGTTCGACACAGGTGTCAGGGGGACGTATTTTACACAGAGGGTGGCAGGGGCCTGGAATGCACTGCCAAGCAAGGTGGTTGAGGTGGACACACTGGGATCATTTAAGGCTTATCTAGATAGTCACATGAACAAATTGGAAATGGAGTACAAATAAATGATCTAGTTGGGTATATGAGCGGTGCAGGCTTGGAGGACCGAAGGGCCTGTTCCTGTGCTGTATTGTTCTTTGTTTTTTTTTACCTCCAGGAAAAGGCAGAAAATCAGAAGTTAGACTATAGCCATGGCCACCATGACCAGGAGTCTTTTCATAGAATGTAGACATTAGTGGCAACACCAGCATAATTATCCTCAAGGTGGTGATGAGCTGCCTTCTTGAGATTGCTGCAATCCATGCATTGTAGGTACACCCATCATGCTATTAGGGATGGGTTTCCAGGATTTTAACCAAGTGACAGTGAAGGGTGTGTTTCCAAGTCAGGTGATTGTGCGTCACGGAGTATAACTTCCACATGGTGCTGTTCCCATGCATCTGCTGGCAGAAGCTTGGACAGAGAAGGAAGCCCTGGAGATACAAGCAAGGCAAAAGTACAGGGCATTGTCAATAGAGAGACGGAGGTATTCAGAGTTCTGGTGACAACATTGGATCTCACACAGCCCCTTTGCACCTATAATCACTCATGCGCCTGATGTTGCGCTAACAGAGAATATTTGCAGCATCTGTTGAGGTAGGAGGTAACAACAACTTCATTGGAACATCTCTTCTTGTGCTTGCATCTTTTCATGACTCAAAAAGGGAGAGCTAGATCATGAGTCATTGCATCACTTCCAGTGATGATGTAATCATACAGTGTCTCATGTCACAGTTGCAATTAATCCCTTACACTGCGGGAGGCATGGGGAGTCACAGTCCCCATTTGCTGCTGGCCAACACCTGGAAGTATCCTAGAGCCCAGGAAAATGCAGTGGGAGCCGGGACCTTCACTCCACTAGTCTCCAATGACCAGACTTGCATCCCTGGGGCTGGAGCCCTTTCCTCCCCAGCCCCCAACTCCTCTGACCCAGAGAACTGTGACCTCCTGCAGGCTCCAACACTCCCCCCACTCCCCCCTTCTACAGTCGCCCCACACTCCTGAAAATTAACTCCTATAGTCTAACAAGCACCAATACTGCTCTTCTAAATTTACTTGCAGGTCTAGAGTCCTCTGACCTCTGCAGGAAGACCCTGACCTGGCAATGGCTCAGCGGACCCAACACACGGACTCGCCTATCGGCTCATCCGCGAACTGCAGCCCCAGGGACATCACCCACTTACTAGCCTTCAACCCATTCATGCTGGAGTGTGGTCTGGATATGCACCAACCGGGGAGGCCAAACCGCAACCCGACAGCGACCCGAAACTCCCGAACGCACAGACCCATCTACCAATGCAGGAACTGCAAGTGAGCAACAAATCCTCTATTCACACACTAATACTACAAGCTACCGTCTCCCAAGCTCGAAAAGAAGCGGTCACTCCAAGAAGCAGGGACAATGTGCAGGTCTGCAAGTGAGAATAAAACAATATGGTCCCAAGACTCCCCTCCACAGCTTACTTCTTGCAAATGTCCAATCTCTGTGAAACAAGCTAGACAAACTTAGACAAACTTTCCAAAGAGTACTGAGAGGCTGCTGTGTACGCTGTTTCACAGATACATGGCTCATTCCTGCTTCACCGGACAGTGCCCTACAATCAGAGGGCTTATCAATCCATCAAATGGACTGTACAAGGCAAGGCTAGGGGAGGTGGGGTCTGCTTCCTAAACAACACCTCATGGTGCGTAGATATGGCTTCCCCATAGACCTAGAATACCTGATGCTAAAATGCCACCCCCTACTACCTTCTGTGGGAGTTTACCTCCATTATCCTCACAGCAGGATCATAGCCCATGCTGGACAAAATATAACAACTACGAATAGCCCTGAGACAAAACATCCCAAGGCCTTGTACATTGTGGCCGGGGACTTCAATCAGGCCAAGCTCAAGAACTTACTACCAAGTTATCACCAACCCATCTCCTGTTCCACCAGTGGCCCAAACATCCTGGACCACTGCTACACAAATATCAAACATGCTTAGCATTCTATCGCCTTTGGTAAATCAGACCACAAGGCTGTGCTCCTGCTCCAAGCTTACAAGGAAAAGCTGAAGTGGGGAGAATCCATCAAAGAAAGTTGTGCAATGTTGATCTGAGGAATTGGATAATCTCCCATGGGGTTGCTTGGAGTCAGTGGACTGGTCAGTATTTAAGAACTCTGTGACTAGCTTAAACAAGTACGCCACTACTGTAACTGACTTCATTAGTAAGTGTGTAGAAGACTGTGTGCCAAAGAAGCAAATCAGAGTGTTCCCCAACCAGAAACCATGGATGAACAGTGATATCCACTGCTTGCTGAAGTCCAGGTCTGAGGTGTTCAAGTGAGACGACACTTACCTATACAAGAAAGCCAGAAAACATCTAAGAAGATCCATCAAAGATGACAAAAGACAACACCAGACCAAGCAGGCTAGCCACACAGACTCCGGCCGATGATGACAAAGTCTGCAAGACATTACAGGCTACAAGATGAAGGCATGTAAAATTACCAGCACCGACACACCCCTCCCTGACGAGCTCAATGCATTCTATGCCCGTTTTAAGCAAGAGGTCAGCAAGAGCATGCCCTCCACCCTGGAAGCCTTGGATGAACCTGTCTCTGGGGTCATCATTGCAAATGTCAGAGCAGCTTTTTCAAAGGTCAAGCCATGGAAAGTGGCTGGCCCGGATGGGGCACCTGGACATGCACTCAGATCCTGTGTGGATCATTTGGTGGGGGCATTCACAGACATCTTCAATCTCTCTTTACAACAATCTGAGGTCCCTATCTGTTTCAAGAAGACGACCATCATCCCAATACCTAAGAAAAACCAAGCAGCGTGCTTTAATGACTATCAGCTGGTGGCTCTGACATCCATCATTATGAAGTGCTTCAAAAGGTTAGCCATGGCACAAATCAATTTCAGCCTCCCGGACTACCTGGAATCATTGCAGTTTGCCTACTGCCGCAACAGGTCCACAGCAGACGCTATTTCCCTGATCCTGCACTCAATCCTGGAACACCTAGATAACAAGAACCCCTATGTCAGACTCCTATTTGTTGACTACAGCTCAGCTTTCAACACCATTATTCCCATGAAACTCATCTCCAAATGGAGATGAGGCTTGGGCCTTGCCTCCTCCCTCTATGACTGGATCCTGAACTTCCTAACTCACTGACCACAATCAGTGAGGATAGACAACAACACCTCCTCCGCAATCATCCTCAACACTGATGCCTCACAAGGCTGTATTCTCAGCCCCCTACTGTACTCCTTATACACCCATGACTGTGTAGTCAAATTCAGTTTTCAAGTTTGCTGATGACATCAGTGGGACAGATCTCAAACAATGATGAGACAGAGTACAGAAATGAGATAGAATCTGGTAAACTGGTGCGGCAACAATAATCTCTCCCTCAATGACAATCTCCTTCGTTTTGTTGACATCAACTTCAGGAAGCATAGAGGAGATCATGTCTCTGTCTACATCAATGGGGATAAAAGTAGAAAGGGGTGAGAGCTTCAAGTTTTTAGTTGTCCAGATTACCAACAACCAGTCCTGGTCTCCACATGCTGACACTATAGTTAAAAAAGTCCACCAACTTTCTCAGAAGACTAAGGAAATTTGGCACGTCAGATACGGCTCTCACCAACTTCTACAGATGCATCATTGAAAGCATTCTTTCTGCTTGTATCACAGCTTGGTATGGTTCCTGCTCTGCCCAAGACCGAAAGAAAGTACAAAAGGCTGTGAATTTAACCCAATTCACCATACAAACCAGCTCCCATCCATTGACTCTGTCCAACTTCCCACTGCCTTGACAAAGCAGCCAGAATAATTAAGGACCCTACACACCCCACACATTCCACCTTCCACTTTCTTCCATCAGGATAAAGATACAAAAGTCTAAGGTCATGTACCAACTGACTCAAGAACAAATTTTTCCCTGCTGCCGTCAGACTTTTGAGGGGACCTACTTGCATGAAGTTGATGTTTCTCAACACCCTAACCATCTATGACTATAACACTACATTCTGCACTCTCTCATTTCCTTCTCCGTGAACAGTATGCAAGAAATAATACCTTTGCACTATATGCTACTACATGTGACAATAATAAATCAAATCAAATCCTGCTCTGAGCATAATGATGCAAAATTACATGCCATTTTACATGCCATTAGTGGGTTTGAAATCCGATTCAGAGACCTCCTGCAATGCATATTCTCCATCCTCCAGCAGGAAATGCACCAGGCCACCTTTGGGGCAGATCCTAAAAAGAATAAACCTGGTATGTTGGACCACAAAGGGGGTGAAGGAGGTAAGTGCTTTGTCCAGGTGCTCCTCTGTCACTGCCAGGATACAGACAGAGGCTTTCCCAAAAGTCCTGGGGGTTAGATAAGCTCAGATTTGGGAAAGAGGTTAATCTCAGGACACTCCCTAGGAATGGTGGGGGGACGGGGGGGTTCTCATGACTGGACTGCATCTTCTACCCCTAGGAAACCTGAAGGTCAATGCTGACATGGTGATGTCAGGCAGCCCTCTGATGAACATCTTTATACTTTCCTGTGTACTACGAAAACTTTGAAGTGGACTACTCAATTTAATCTCCATGTCCCATGGGCACCTGGAAGCCTTCCAATTTCCAGCAGCACTCCATTCTACAGAAGGGATCCTCCTTTCTCTCTAAGGAGGAGCTGCAGGTGTGAAAAGACTCTTTTGAAGTCCTCTGACTGATAGAAGTCAGTTTCAATAGGGCGGGATTCCCTTCTCCACAGTCACTCATTCAGCTCCATTTTTTTAACATTGCATTTTTTTCCAAGTCTCTGAGCCTTCCGAGAAAGCTGTATCCCAGGTGGAGGTAGTGGCCATGGTGGGAAGACTTTTCTTGGAGTGGGATTAGGTTGCATCCCGCTTCTGCTGCATTCAATGTGCAGCTGCTGAGAAAATCAGGGTGCTAAAATAATTCACTGGCTACAGTGGGTGGCATGCATTGGCAATGACTCACAGCATCTGCTATGGCATTCCCATGAGAGATTCCCTCCTCTGTCTCAGGGCAATGCATGGGGGTTTAGTGCTCCCTTACCCACCACCCAGATGTGGGCCCAGGTGCCAGCGCACATGAGGATCTCAGGTAGGAGTCAGACTAGTTTTCATCAGGGCATCATCACAGTGGTGCAGAGCAAGTCATCATCACCTTCCTGCCTGCCACAGACTCTCGTTAACACATCTCACCGCTCTGGTCTTATAATATTGCAGGAGATTGTTGAACTTCAAGGGGGTGCAGATAGGCAGGGGAATGAGTTCAGTAACACAGGCCCCTATTGACCGAAGTGCATGGTGGTCAGGGCCTCCCTCACCACCCTTGCATGCTTGACCCTTGCTGCCACCACCCTTCCAGCGCCTGGGTGGTGTTACTCATTCTCATCGTCCTCCCCTTCCTTTTCCTCCTCTTCTTTCTCCTCCTGCTGGGCAGTCTCCTTCCCAGTGACATCCAGCTGGTCAGCCTCCATGACCTCCTCCTCCAAAAGATCTTCTCACATCTGCACCAGTTTGTGTAGGACACAGCATATGATGACAATGCGGGATGATATGAGGGGGCTTCATTGGACGGCCCTGCCAGAGCAGTCCAAGCAACTGAACCACATTTTGAACAGCCCTAGACCCCACTCCACAATTAACTGGTGGCAACTTGGGCCTCATTATATCAGGTTACCGCCTCAGTCTCAGGCCTCTGCAGAACAACATCAGTTAATTCTGAAGGGTATCCCATGTCCCCCATGAGCAATCCCAGCATCCTGGGCTCCTCCTTGAAAACCTCCGGACATTGGAATTCCTCAATATAAAGCTGTCATGCACGTTGCAGGGTGTCTGGTGTAGACGTGCATAATATTCAACTGATGGTCAAACACCACTTGCACATTATTGAATGGATGCCCTTTCTGTTCATGAATCTTCCTGGATTCCTGACCAGGGCCTTGAGAGCTACGTGTGTGTAGTCTAAAGCCTCCTGCACGTGTGACATCGCCATGACGGCTGCGAATTCCTGCAGCCTGAGCTTCCTGCTGGACCTGGTTGAGGTCAAATTTAATATACCAGCCAGCCCGGGCATTCAGGGTGTCCGTGACCTCCTTGACGCACTTGTGGACGGATAGTTGGGAAATGCCACAAAGGTCTCACTGGCGGTCTGGAAGGACCCAGTGGTGTAAAAGCTTAAAGTGGCCATCACTTTCACAGGCAATGGGAGTGAGTGACGCCCCTCCCCGCTGTGCCCCGAGGTGCCAGGTCCCGCAACAAAAGGCGTTGCACTGTCTCCTTCCGGAGCCGGAGCTGTCGATGGCATGCAATGTCTGACAATTGCTCAAAGGACACTCATGTTGCTGGGGTCTCCACTCCCTCCTTCTCTTGCACACTACCACCCCTCCCCCCCCCACCCCATCCCCTTCCTGTCCCAGGGCACACGATGGCCACATCCTGCTTCCGGTGGCCATCTCCCTCCAGTCCTGCAAGTGGTAAGGCCTTGGCCTCCCCTGCCCACAACTCCCTCAGTTCCAGCAGCAACCAAAAGAACTGTAAGATCCATGGGTTGCATTGCAAAAGCCATCTATCAATCTGAAGAGACAGGGGTAAATATGGGGAAGGGGAGAGACAAATGGAGAGGTTAAGAAACTTTGCTCGCCCGCCCCCCCACCCCCAGCCCAGCAACACACGCTCCCTATATCAAACCCAAAGTCCCCCCAGCAACACACAATCCCCATACCCTCCACAGCCCCCCAGCAACACACATTCCCCATATTATCCCATAGCGCCAACCCCCCCCCCCCCCCACCATCCCCCTGGAACACACACTCCCCATACCCCTCACAGACCAATAGCAACATACGCTCTCCATACCTCCCCCCCCTCCATGGATCCTCAGCAACACACGCACTCCATAGCCCTCCACAGATCCCCAGAAACACACACTCTCCATTCCTTCCCACAGAACCCCAGCAACACACACTCCCCGTACCCTTCCCCACAGCTCCCAGAATAGCAACACAGCCATTCCCCCCACTCCGCTCACAAACACACACCCAGAACGCATGCAGTTGTGGCCATAGACAGTGCTGCTTGACAATTCCTGAAACTGCAGCAGTGCCACTTCAGAGAGATTCCAGCCCATCCCCCACCAGCAACTTTGCTTTCTGCTACCACCACCAGGACCCAGAGTCAGCGTTAAGGTCCGAGGTCAGCGCTTAGACCCAGGTCTGCCCATGAACCCCATGAACAACAGCAACCTCTCACACGTTTGTAGGCACCCCCAACCTGAAACACAACATGGCCGCCACAAAACACATCCCCCCCCCCCCCCCACCCCCGGCCAAGCCCCGAGCAGCATGGAACAGTTTGAATGCAGAGACTTACCTCCTCATTCACCCTCACTGATCAAGTGCTTGAATGCGACTTTTATACTTGAGGTGTTTTCCTGACCAATCCAGTTACAGTGAATGAGGTCATTAAGGCAGGTGAGGTGGGAAGACTGGGGAGTAATTACATTGTGATGAATGCAAAAAAAAAGGAAATTGACATTTCGCCTGTATTGAGTGGGATCCCGATCACACTGTTTCTTTTTATTGGTAAAATGGAGATGAGTGAGAAAACGGGCACCATTCCAGCTAGTCGCAGCGTGCCTAATTTTACATTTTTCCATCACAAAATGGGAGTGGTGACATCCTGGAATTCCACTCTCTATCGCTTTTATCATCCATGGAGCTCCAGCTTTGTTTGCCCTACCCTTTCCCCTGTGGGAATGTATCTCAAATGTACCTCAATTACCTCCCCTTTAAGGATAGTCCATTGTTCAATTACAATTTTGCTCGCGTGTATTAGATTCCTGAGCCAGACCTGTTCTTACTCATTGAAATTGGACCTCCCACAATTTATTATCTGTATTCTGGATTGTTCCGTGCTATTTTCAATAGCTAAACTACACCTTACAATACTATGGTCATTGCTGCTAAGTGTTCGCCTACTGGCAATTCCCAAGACCAAATTAAGCAATATTTCCTCATTGAACCAGAAACATTTTGATTTGTGAATTTTCCTGAACATCCTTGAGAAACTCTTTTTTCTCTTCTCCTTATGTTATTACCAAACCAGTTCAGATAATTATAACTGCTCAGTAGTTTTGAACCAGTGTAATTTCCTTGCAGATTTGTTCCTCAGCATCTTTCATACCAATTGGTGCTTCGTAGAATGTCCCAATTGTATAATGATACCTGCACTATTTCTTAGCTCTAGCAAAATGTCTTCTGTCCCTGACCTTTCTAGAATGTCCTTTCTAGAATGTCCTTTCACCCCAAGATGTCTACCCCTCCTCCTTTTTCCCTTCTCTATCTTTCCTGAATACCTTGATTGCAGAAATATTAGTTACCCATTCGTATACTTTTCTGAGCTAAACACCCAGCATAAACTACTGAAGGTTGGCCCTGATTGCTGGCTGCTGATGATCACACAATACCTTCTCAATTCCTCCACACCCTCTGTGTTGTCACACTACATTATATCTTATTCTGGATGAACCATTGTTTTGTCCATTTAAACAGAAAGAAAACAAAAGCCAACATCTATACTCCCACATTAAACTATGTAAATTTGCCAACAATTCTTTACTCCTTCCCAGCCATTATCTTAGGCACAATCATAAGAACATAAGAACATAAGAAATAGGAGCAGGAGTAGGCCATCTGGCCCTTCGAGCCTGCCCCGCCATTCAATAAGATCATGGCTGATCTGTTGTGGCTCAGTTCCACATTCCTGCCCTCTCCCCATAACCCTTAATCCCCTCTTATCAAAAACCCATCAACCCGCGTCTTAAGAATATTTAGCGAGGTAGCCTCCACCACTTCAACGGGCAGAGAATTCCAGAGATTCACCACCCTTTGAGTGAAGAAGTTCTTCCTCAACTCCGTTCTAAACCGCCCCCCCCTTTATCTTGAGGCTGTGCCCCCTAGTCCTACTGTCCTTTCTGAGCAGGAAGAGTCTCTCCACCTCTATCCTATCCATCCCATTCATCATCTTATACGTCTCAGTGAGATCTCCCCGCATTCTTCTAAACTCTAACGAGTACAAGCCTAGTTTATTCAGCCTCTCCTCATAGTTCAACCCCCTCAACTCCGGCATCAGCCTAGTAAACCTCCTCTGCACTCCCTCCAAGGCCAAAATATCCTTGTGTAAGTACGGCGCCCAAAACTGCACACAGTACTCCAGCTGCGGCCTCACCAATGCCCTATACAGCCGCAGCAAGACCTCTCTACTTTTATATTCAATCCCACTCGCTATGAAGGCCAGCATCCCATTTGCCTTCCTGACCACCTGCTGCACCTGCAAGCTGGGCTTTTGCGACTCATGCACAAGGACCCCGAGGTCCCTCTGCACCGTCGCCTGCATGTCTTTTTTCCCACACAAAGACCTCCCAATTTCAGCTTTTGTTCACATCTGTTTCTGCCTATCCCTATTTGCTGCTAAAATCTTTATCACTGAATTTGTCACCTCCAGACTTCAGTATTCCAAAACCACTTAAGCTCATCCAAAGTTGCTGATATCCTATCCCACCACAAATCCTCCTCACTTTTCATATAATGCTTGATGATTTATATTAACTCCCTGATCTCAACGGACTATTTTACTGCTTAAAGGAATGCACACTACCAGATTTGTTTCTGAGTTATGTTGAAGAAGGTCTCTGATTCAGCCTTGGTCAGTGCTGTGTTTGCTGTTAGCAGCTGAAGACAGCAGTGTCAGGGTTACTGCTGGACTTAGTGACTTTCAGATAGGGAGCTGAAAAGTCAGTCGGTATTGTAATCCATAAACTTTGCATATGTGAATGCCAAGCAAGGATGGGATTTTGTTTGACATTAATGTCTCTGATCATCAATTAGTCCATTAATAATCAAAACTAGAAATTACTATTTGCAACATTAGAATCATTGTTAAAGTAGATCATAATTAATGTAAGAAGCATTACAGTTGTAATTGCCTTCAGCAATGGAAAATCAACATTGCCAAGATATATTGAATGGCTGTCAACAAGAATGAAGTCAGACCACAGAAAAACCACTATCCTCAGGAGATAATGGAGTAAATTGGGAAACAAAATAAGGAAGTACACTTGGTGACATATGAGACAAAATTATTATACAAAGATTAATGAGTGTACTGAAGTAATAATAACAAGATAATCTCATGGGATTTGTATAATGGTTCAAATTGCACGAGTGATTTATTGTTGTTCATGAGTCACATATGACTTCCATGTATGTCATTTTGAAGAACACAAAAGTAAAATTGAAGAGATTTTCTTTCCACTTTGTGTTTCCAGTGGGGACTGACGGAAGTTTCTGGATGCGCTAATGGTCTAAAAATACCATCATTCATATGCAATCCAGACACTGGGCAATGGCACATGACCACTGATTGGCATACCAGCAGTCCTCATGGCAACAACAAAAAAAATCAATGAAGTCCTGCCATTTAGTTCTTTCTAATCAATTCCCAAGTCCACTGAATCTAGAAGAGGTAAGTCTGGCCTCTATGCCAGCAGTTTGACTGCCTTTAGGGGAACGTTTGACTGTCCTAAACAATCACTAGCATGGTTAATACACTCCATGGTAGACTGCAATGTTAGAAATCCACCCAGCACAGTATTAAAAATGTGAATACTAGTCTCCTCCATGCAAACTGCCTCAGAAGCATATTGACAGATTAGGACCTGCGCCCAAATCAAAACTTGAAGTCAGGAAGCTGAATAACCCAGGGATTTTTGAGAATCAAATCTCATGTCTCAAAAGTCAAGGTACTAATTTCTATGTGTGCAACAGATTTTATTCACAGTGCTTAAAAACATCAACTGCAAGCCTTTCAACAATTTTTTTCTGAGTCTACACTTAGGCTTAGCCAATCAAGCACAATGAGCAAAATTAGTAAACAAACTCACATAATTAATGACACACAAAAACTGAACACTCTACATCTGTCCCTTGTAAACTAAATACCCTATTTTTAATTAAACCACCCTAAACAACATGTATACCAACAAAATAATCATTTGGTAGTACAGAACTTGAGTATTGAGTATTGAGATGGCCTACTCCTGCTCCTATTTCTTATGTTCTTATGTTGAAAAAAGACAATTTTTGTTGAAGCTCTTAATCAAGGGGAATCAACAAATTTAAAATGTAAGAGAAGGCTCTGTTGATTGGTTCCCAAGTGGGCTCTGATTGGTAGCGGCATTGCCATGGAGAATGTATCAGTTCATGGTGAGTGACAGTTAACTGCCAAGAATTGTTTGAAACTTAAACAAAGCAGCTTGACTCTGATTGGTCAAGGTGTTGCCCTGAAAAATGAACCAGTGAATGGCTGTCACTTATTTTGTTTAGTTGAAACTGGCACAGTGTGCATACCTGTTTTTACATTGGTTGTCAGCGTAATTCTTAGCACACTGGGATTAAATTAACAAATGTTTTGCATTCATGGAAGCTGAGCTAAGCCTACTTGTGGCATTAATAAATAAACTTTAAAAAAACTTTAAAGTAAGTTCAGGCTGGGTAGGTAGGACTGTATCTTTACCTGCTGTGATCCACAGAATGGACTTGCTATTTGATATGATCTGCTGCCAGTCTTTAGGATATATGGCCTACATAGTTAGCAAAGCACTGACAGTGAAATTCATATATTGCATTACCCATCTGTCTAATAGTCAGAATAATATTTTGGCTTCTCCAACCTGTATCTAGTAAATATCACTTATGTTGCTATTGTATTGTAGTAACGTAAGACATGCAGCTTCACCTGTTACTCAAATATTCATCCAGTCATTTTTTAGGGCTAAGATTTGTTAGTTTTCTCCAAGTACAAAAACAGTTTTAAACTTTATTTATTAATGTCAGAAGTAGGCTTATATTAACACTGCAATGAAGTTACTATGAAAATCCCCTAGTCACCACACTCCGGTGCCTCTTTGGGTACGCAGAGAGAACTTAGCATGGCTAATGCACCTAACCAGCATATCTTTCAGATCATGGGAGGAAACCAGTGCACCCAAAGGAAACTCACGCAGGCACGGGGAAAACATGTAGACTTCACATAGAGATCCAAGCCGGAAATCGAATTCAGGGTCCCTGACACTGTGCGGCACCAGTGCTAACCACTGTGCGGCACCAGTGCTAACCACTGTGCCATAGTGCCACCCTGAGTATTTGAGATATAAAGGTCTTCAATGACCACACTGAGGCCTACAAATTTGATGTTGTGGTTCTGTATGATCAACATGATGAGGGGATGGGCAACACCATAGTCGCTTCTGAGGAAAGGAAACATTCTCAAAATATCCTGGTCTACCTCTCACTGACTCTCAACAACTTTTACAGATGCACCATAGAAAGGATTCTTTCTGGTTGAATCACAGCTTGGTATGTCTCCTGCTCTGACTAAGACCACAAGGTCATGAATGTAGCCCACTCCATCACGCAAACCAGCCTCCGATCCATTGACTCTGCTAATCTTCCCGCTACCTCAGAATAGCAGCCAGCATAATTAAGGACCCATGCACTCTGGACATTCTCTCTTCCACCTTCTTCCATTGGAAAAAAGATACAAAATTCTGAGGTCACGTACCAACTGATTCGAGAAGAGCTTCTTCCCTACTGCCATCAGACTTTTGAATGGGCTTACCTCGCTTTAAGTTGATCTTTCTCTATACCCTTCCTATAACTGTAACACTGCATTCTGCACTCTGTTGTTTCCTTTTCAATGAACGGTATGCTTTGTCCTTATAGCATGCAAGAAACAATACTTTTCACTATATACCAAGATATGTGACAATAGTAAATCAAATCAAATCAAAAATCAAAGTCAGTTATCAACTATCTCCCATTTCATTTATGTTGTTATCCAATAGACACATGTCAATACACTTGGCTGAAAGCCCAGATTCATGAAAGCATTATGTGAATGTAAGGCTACTTACATATTGGTTGACAAATATTGGCTTTGCTTGATTAACATCTTTATGTGGTTGTAATATGTTATTTCCTATGATCTCTTTTGTCAGTGTCTCAATGCTTACTTGCACAAGATTAAGAAGTGTGATGCGCTTTAAGTTTGTGTTATTGATACATTAAAAGTCTGCTGCTTTGATGTTTTGACAGAGTTGTATGAACACCAGTTTTTTTTTCAAAGAAATATGAATGAGTTTTTTTTCTGGGCATTTCCACACATGCTATTATTACGATAGAGTTCATAATTTCTATTCCTCATGTACACTGGGTGAATGGGCATAGAAAGGCCATGAGTTGGTATGGAGGCTATAAGGAATCATGGAGGTGAGCTGAGACTATGAATTAGCAATGAGTTGGCATGGGAAGTAATTGGGGGTGAGCAATAGAGGGCTGAAAATATAATCAAACAAATGGAGCAAAGTGCCAGTGAATTGAAGTGGGCCTTTTAACCATCCTGCCTGGGCACTCATTTGCTCTGTGGCTGCCTCCAACCTATTTCCATGGGTAGGATGCCTGACTTTATCCCACACCTACTCCCATCCCATCACACCCCACCCAACCACCCTATTCACCAAGAGTGAAGATCTTGCCATGTGGAGTCCTTTCTACCAATGTGGGTGTGGTGAACCTGGAAATCTCCTGGCTAAAGCCACTCACCTTAGCAACAAAAATCCAGGCCTTTATGTCAGTCTTGATAATAGGGACATTCAGGGGAACTAATAATGAATCAAAGCCTGGTACTTACTAAAGTTTAAGGTAAGCAAGAAAACATTGTTAGGAAATATAATGGCACTTGAGACTGACAAATCCCCAGAGCCTAAAGTTTTCCACTCCAGCGTGTTGAAGTTGAGGAAATTTCCGATGCTTTAGCCTTAATTTTTCAAAGGTTTTTTGATTCAAGCAACATCCCTTTCCTTTGGAACATTGCCATTATTTATGAAAAAATGAGAGAGCAAAACAGTAAAATATCAACCTGTTAACCTAATATCTATTGTGGTCAAATTATATTGTAATCTGTAACTGAGAAAATGACTGAGCACTTAGAGAAATGTAATTTAAATGGAGTTTCAGAGGCATTCAATAATGTTCCACATAAGGGACTGTTCCCTAAAAACAAAATTCATGGAATCAAGAGTAAGTAATTGATTTGTCTAAGAAATTGTTTTGGCAGATAATGGAGGGGGTGTGCCAACAATATAAGATGCATTTCCCTGTGATCCACGAGGTAATGACAAAATTCATGATATTTTAGGCATACTTTCATTAATTTTCTATCTCTCAACGTACATCTTTTGTGTTTAAGTGCAACTGCATATAATTTTGCTCACAAAGCTCTGAGAAATGGCCAAAAATCAATCTCAGAAGGACACTGCAATAGCAGGCCCTGAACCTCAGCTTGACCTAATGCTACTCATGCTGGTGGAGAAATGAACTGCTTGAATAAGGGGGCCTGTCTAAGCATACAGCTGCTTACAATGCATTGGAATCACACCAAAATGATAGATGTAGAAAAGTCGACATGCTAGCCACAAGCCTCCACTTGGAGATAGTCCCTGTGAGGGAAGAGTTCAAGTCCTCCATTACAACACTGCAAGCAGCCTTTGAATTTCAGGAAAGCCATTTGAAAGATCTTGAGTACTCAGCAATGTTCTGTGGTGATACCGTGATAGACCTACAAACTAAAATAATTTAGCCCAGTCAGAGGAGCAACAACATTTACCTATTTGGTGTGGATAAGGGGATGGAGGGCCCTTGCCCTATGGAGCTTGTCATACAGTTATTGCAAGATGCGTTAATACTGAAGACAGTAAGAAATCTCACAACACTAGGTTAAAGTCCAACGAGGTTGGACTTTAACCTGGTGTTGCAAGACTTCTTACTGTGTTTACCCCAGTCCAACGCTGGCATCTCCACATTAAAACTGAAGGACATGCCTTTCTTAGACCAGGCTCACAGGGCACTGCAAGTAGGGCCTAAGGATGGGAAAGTTCACAGCCCTTTATTATATGGGTTCAATACTACCATGTTCATGTCCAGATCTTCCAGATCAACTGCCAAGCCAGGAAAACGGCTCCCTACTCTACAGGGTCTAGAGACTGTCCATATTTCCAGATTTTACCCTTGCTGTAGCCAAAAAAAGAGCTGCCTTTGATAGTGTGAAGCGCCTCCTGCTTTCCTGTCTATAGATTAAGTTTGGTCTCTCCTTAACAGTCTGACTCAGAATCACACTGCCAAGTGGAGCTGAGCACTTGTTTGAAGGCCTATCTGCCTTCATCAACCATGTAATGAAGTCAAATGATCATTTTGAATACACAGAGCAACAGAATGTTACCTGAAATGATTTTTACTTTCCAAGGAGTATGGGTGAGTTACAATACTCTTATATGACCTTTGCCATTCTACACAGATTCACAACATTCGATTTGTTAGTGTACCAGATCAGAAATCCCAAGGTATATCATGAAGCTGGACTAGACCGCAACAATTTTCTATTTTGGCATTAGTGTGAGGATAAGATGTTTTACTCCAGTTGCGATTCCACTGACAAATGGGAAGTTTTATCAAAACAAACTTTATTTAACAGCACTAATTAACTTAACCTTCAAAAATTGAACAATACTTAAACATGACAAGATACAAGTCTTAATTGTGCACCTATCACTATGAGTTCCAATCAAGCAATATTTCTCTTATAGACTTAAATCTATCTTTAAGATGTCAGCAAAACATAGGCATACTTGCTTTGACTTAGGTTACCAAGCTTATCACTTCCAGAAAGCCTTTGGAGAGAGAAAGAGAGAGAGAGAAGCAGCGAGGCACTGCTTTCTTCTGGCAAGTCCAGCTTGCAACTGTTTGTATTTAAAATGAAAATGTAACTCTTTCTTTCCTGCAAGCTTAGCTCCCCCCGTTAAGCATATGACTCTGATTTTTCTATCAATCTAATCAAAAACTCACATAACTCTGCATACATAGTCTAAAATCCCAAGAGAACCTAAATAAACAAAAGGTCCATTAACTCTACAAAGCAATACATTTCCATATAAAATCAATTATTAGCCTTCATTTTTAACGTCTGCTGTATGTTTGCAGAAAAATTGACTCTTGTAGCAAAACATTGCCTCTTAAAGCAACCTCAACTTAAACACAAAATATACCAAAATAGCATAATCTCATCACAGATTCTGCTCTGTGTATGCCGATGTAGTCTGTCTGTATAATAATTGATGTCTTGATTGCAGTAGTGGCTTTTTGTTCATATCATATTTACCAAAACCTATATTTCATCTTGTGCTACTCTGTTGTCTCCCTTTTATTGATTATCATCTTTGTAGATGAATAGGGTATATCGGAAACGGATGCACATATTACCAAACTCTACTGCAATGTTCTTGTTTTCTCAGCATCTGTCAATCTTGTGTTAAATGGTTATTTTGCAGGATATTTGAATCAAATTTCTGCTGAAAGATACAAGTTTGTTATGAATGCATTCACCTTCATTCTGTACACTCACAGTGTAGGTTAGAATTTCATTGAGCTATGGTCAATGTCTTTTTCTGTTGGACTTGTTAATGTCACTCAACCTCTGTTGATAAAGAGACTTAGTAGATAAGCTATGTTCCATGTTATGTAGAAACTGAGAACTGTTGAGACAATGTGCATCTTTTTTGTGGAGGTGCTTTGGAGGTTGTAGATGTATTTTTAGTGTTTCTATTGTCTCCTTTTTGTTTTGTCATGTTTGGTCTTCTACGGTTTTATAAAATTTGTTTGGGCATTATAACATCGCTTAGCATTTGCCATAATAACTTTACAATAGTTCCTCCTTCTACCCACGATAATTGTTGAAGTTATGTCTTTCTCCAAGAAAAGATGACTCAATCTGAAAAGTCACAATAGCCTGGGGGATGTGCTCTGAATTTTGCTAGCTGAAGTGTTAAGGGATTGAATTAACCTGTCAAGCAAAACAAAGTGTTACAGCATCTTCAACATCTGGGTGCACCAAGTTGTTTTCTTCCAAGAAACCCTCCTTGGGTTTCTTGGGATCAATTTAGACTTCACAAAGGATGAATGGGCCAACTTTATCATTCAACTTTTCATGGCAAACAAGGGGAGCAGAAATTTTAATATATAATCCTTACTCTTTGTAGCCTCAAGTGTCATGACAGGTTTGAATGGCCGAAAAATTACCATTACGGTTAAGATAAATAGGACTCCTTTAATTTTTGCTGATGTATATTCCCCTAACTGGGACAATGAAAATTTCTTTCACTCATTTTATTGCCACGTATGGGCTCACATCTACTTATTTTAGGAAGTTGCTGGTTGAATCCTGCCCTTGACCACCCCTCTACTAAAACAAGCATGCCTTTGAAGTTTGCTGAGTTTATTCAATCATTCCTTCAAAAGTACGCAATCTCAAACACATGGCATTTCATCAACCCAACTAGCCGAGAGTATTCCTTCTTCTCCCCTGTTCATCCCACATATGCACATATAGATTTTTTTATATTAGATAATAAACTTCTTCCAGCTGTCCACTCCTGTTCACGTAATGCCGTAATTATTTCTGATCAGGCTGCTCTAACAATGGATTTACTACCTTGAGACAGGCCTGAATCACCTTCCCCCTGGTGATTTAATACACATATGCTCTCAGATGATGACTTTGTTAACTTTTCGTCAGCCTCCAGATTGCTGCTTTTATATCTTCAAAGGCTTGCCTAAGAGGGCAGATCATGTCCTATGCTGCCTTTGAAAGAAAACAGAGGAGTAAAAAAATTATCTGAACTATTAGAAAGCATTATTCAATTGGATAACATTTATGCCAATAATCCATCCCCAGCTGTGTATAAGGAGCATCTCTTATTACATGCTGATTTTGATACATTGTCTACACATCAAGCTGAGGAGATGCTATTTAAATCACGACATATACAAGGGAAATTAATTGTTGGCCCACTAACTCTGTTAGTTGTCCCCAATACATCTAATTACACCTTCAATCTATCAAAAACTCACATAACTCTGCATACATAGTCTAAAATCCCAGGAGAACCTAAATAAACAAAAGGTCCATTAACTCTACAAAGCAATACATTTCCATATAAAATCAAACCCCTGCAGGCTTATCAGTTGATCCTTAGAAGATAAACAATTAATTTAAAGAATATTGTGCTACCCTTATACAAATCCAAGCATCTTACTGACACATCAGCCTCTGAGAAATTTTGTCCCCACCATTGATCAAAGTTCAAAGAGTTGCTTAAAGGAGCCTTTCACCTAGATGAGATACTAAGGCAGCCAGAGCCATGCAATGTGGAAAATGTCCAGGACTAAATGGATATCCTTCTGAGTTCATACAAAATTCTCAGACAAACTGAACTGAATCATTTGAATCACAATCAAGCACTAAGACAGGCCTCAATTCTGTTTATCTTAAAATAGAACAAAGATCCCCTTGGATCCACAAGGGTGAACTGAGTTGCCAAGAAAGCATGATACTCGGAGGAACAAGAGTTGTTATCCTTGTACCAAGTAGAGCCACTTCTAATAGAATTATACACTGCTCATCAGGACATCTCAAAGATGAAGAAGCTCACCAGAAGTTATGCATGGTGGCCTGGTATTGAGGTCAACATCAAGAACCCAGTCAAGCGCTGTAAACATTTCCAATCGCAACAAAGGTTGCCTGCTTCAACCCCATTGCACGCTTGGGATTGACTTGGCCAGCTGGGTACAAGTCCATATTGACTATGTTGGTCCATTCATGGGCACAATGGGGTCAATTTCCCAAAAGCACTGAATTGGTAGGAAAACTGTTCTAGATCACAATTGTTTTGTCAGTTCATCTTCTCACTCGACTCTCCACACTTTGTGCACTGCAGAGGTCCCAGTCATGAATATCATTAAAAATCCAAGTGGAAGGGGCCTTTTTGTGCATGCGCAGTGGTTCCGATTTGTCAGACACCCCATTTGCTGGCCAGCCCATCGCTGACCAGCTCAGGACACCCGCAGTGCTGTCCCTCCAGAAAACCCCCCCACCCCGCCCCCCCACGGCTCCATCGCAGCTCCACAACAATTCTCGGACCAGCCCTGACACTGCCCCCCCTCATCCTGGAGCATCCTGTTGCCCAGCCCCCACCCCTCCAGCAACAGTGATTCCCCCCTCATTCTGGCAGATGCCCCCCCCCCCAACCTCCCCTGGAGTCAGATTCCCCCCCGACACCCCCCCCCAGGAGACTGCCCCCCCCCCCCAGCAGACAACCGCCCCTGCCAGCCCACCCCAATTGTGCCCTCCCTCCATCCCAGACTGATCCCAGCGCAGAATGGCAGTGGGACTCACCACCCCCACTGAATGCCCCAGGCCTTGCCCACAATAGGCCCTGTCCCCTTGGCACTGCCCAATGCCTGGTGAGCAGTGCCAAGGTTCCCTCTAGGCATAGGCACTTTGCCTCTTGGCCAGTGCCAGGGGCACAGGCTGCCACTGCCAGGGTGTCCAAGCCCAGGGGGCACCACCCTCTTGCCACCCAACCCCCTGGAGGGCCCCAATTGTCCCCCTTCATTTCGGTGGGGTCTCCCACCAGTTCCCCAAATGTGGGAGGCTACTCTAAACACCGCCTGAATGAAGTACTGTTGACAGGGTGGGAGATTCAATCAGGACCAGTAAGTTCCCGATAATTACGTGTAAAATATATTTAAAACATATTTAATAAGATTCAAATGACTTACCTGGCTTCCCGTCAGTTTCCAGCATGGTCTGGTCTCCGACTGTTCTCCGGCTCTGGGAGATGCGCATGCATTCCTGATGCAATCACAAATCCCAGAACAAGGGCAAGGCACACATCTCCCATCCCGACCCACCAGAAAAGCTGCGAGTTGGGTTGGGAGAATCACGGCCCATGTTTCTGCTCATTGATGATACACACTCTAAGTGGATGGATATTTTTGAAGTGAAGTCTCCTACATTGCACGCTATCTTTGAAAGGTATGCCAATGTTTTTCTAGCTATGGAATACCTGAAGTCATAGTATCTAACAATGAAATAATATTCACAATTGCTGAGTTTCAAAGATTCACCACACTGAGTGGTATAAAGCACAATATAACTGTGGCTTACCATTTAGCATTCAACGAACTAACTGAGCAAGTCATCCAAACTTTGAAGTCTGGCTGAAAGAAGAAGTCAGGGGGGACCCTAGAGACCACAATATCACGCTTCCTTCTTGTTCCTTCTGGACCACTCCACACGCAACAATGGGAGTCCCACCAGCAGCACTTTTAATGAACTGTTGTTTTAGAACATGACTGAGCCCCATGTTTCCAAATTTGCCAGGGAGCATAGAGACCAGCCAAAGCAGTCAGCACACAAGTCATGATTCAGGTTGTTTATAGTGGATGATGCCATGTACGTGAGGAATTTTTATAGGAGTCAAATTGGGTCCCTGGAATCATTGTCTCTAAAACTGGACCCCTGTTTTAAGAACATAAGAACATAAGAAATAGGAGCAGGAGTAGGCCATCCAGCCCTTCGAGCCTGCCCCGCCATTCAATAAGATCATGGCTGATCTGTCGCTGCTCAGTTCCACTTTCCCGCTCTCTCCCCATAACCCTTAATCCCCTCTCCTATCAAAAACCCATCAACCCGCGTCTTAAAAATATTTAGCGAGGCAGCCTCCACCACTTCAACGGGCAGAGAATTTCAGAGATTCATTTTATCGAGTAGACACAGAAGGAGGATCATCCAAAAACACATGGATCATTTGAGAAAAAGAGTGATACCCCAGTGGCCATTTTATGATCTGGAAGTATATTACCATCAGGCAATTTTGCCAACTGTTTTAGTATTGAAGTACCTGGTCATCCTGTGGTAGGCACAATCAACATCTCCACGTAAACAGATAGAACTGAACTGCCTGTGCCTGAAGAGGCACCTGTCGTAACGGTTTCACTAACAGAAATCCAATGGAAGTGCCCCAGATAGAGGAGATACGCTGCCCCACATGGATTCTGAAACTCCCTAAAAGATTTAACTTATAATTAACTAAATTCATGTACTAAATGTTTATTATCTTGGACTGTATAAATTGACATTTGTTTACATGGACATAGAAAGGGAGGGATGTGGTGATTGTTCCTTTAAGGATCAATCTGCAGAGTAAGGTCACATGATTCAGGGAACTAATCAAGCAACAAGGTGGGGATCACCCTAGTAAGCGTAGGTTTCTGTACTCATCTTGGGAGCTGATTGCAGCCATGAGGCTGTAAGCTTCTGTATAGTTTTAACCTGTAAATAAACAAGTTGTGCTTTCCCCAAATTGGCGAATGAGCATCTCTACATGGAGCAGAAAAAATTGATAATCTCTTTAAATGTAACTTTGTCCCTCTCATTGCACATGTTAGAACTTGATTTAAAGTGCTGGTCCATTGTCCTCCCACCGTCTCCAGCAGTCCATTAACGTTGTCAAACTTAATTCCCTCCCCAAGTTTTCATACTTTTTTCAGTTTATCCCAATGTTTATTGCAAAGTCCTTTTTTTGATAAAGTCAATCGTCTCATTTCAGACTTCATTTGGTATAGAAAGATCCAAAGACTTCGCAGAGCAATTTTGATCATAGAATCCAATGGAATCCTACAATGCAGAAGGAGGCCATTCGGCCCATCGGGTCTGCGACGACCATAATCTCACCCTGGCACACTTACTCTGCTAATCCCCCTGACACTAGGCTCAATTTAGCATGGGCAATCAACCTAACCTGCACATTTTTGAACTGTGGGAGGAAACCGGAGCACCCAGAGGAAACCCATGCAGACATGGGGAGGATGTGCAAACTCCACATAGACAGTGACCCAAGCCAGGAATTGAATCTGGGTCCCTGGTGCTGTGCGGCAGCAGTGCTAACCACTGTGCCACCATGCCACTTCCTGTGCCACAAATGTCACCCCTATTTTGCAAAGACCAAAATCTTTGGGAGGTATGTGTTTACCCAATTTCTAATTTTATTACTGGGCTGGCATCTTTAAGGCTGTCCTATATCGACTGAAGGGAGACACTCAATTGGTACCCTGTTCTGGTTGCAATTAGAATCAGTATCTTATATCCCCTCCTCCTTGGTGGCTCTAATTTACTCTCCCATCATGTCAACCACCTCTCTTTATACCAAGAATATCAATTTAAGTCTCTCTACTTTCAGCAAACCACTTCTTTCTTCCTTCTATTTCCTATATATTAATATTTAGTCCACTTCTTACTTCAAACACTTAAAGATCTATATGCCGATGATATATTTATATCACTTCAACAGATTATGGACACATTTTTCTCTTGCTTTCTTTTTTCATTCAAAATCTTACTGTATTAGTCTAAATCATCTTTTATTTTTCTATTTATTTACTAAGAAGCATGCTTTTTAGTTTGTGTATTTGTTGGCGGGATGTTGTTTTTCCCTTTGTTTTTAACCCTAGTGTGTGCATGCATTTGGAGGAGACAGTGTAGCTTATTCTCTATGGTCATTGACTTTATATTGTTCTGTCATCTCACTGTATCACAAGACATCACTGCAAACTACCCGCACATGCCCCAAGACCAGAAAGTCTGACTTGAGCTCAACAGACCTTTGAATCCAAATTTTCTGTCTTACCCACTATGATTCCTACAGCAGGAAAGATGGGATAATTTCAATTTCTGTCTGGAAAATCTTAATAAACTGAAAAAAAAGGCTGTCTAAGCAGCAGAAGAGAGAAATTATAAGATGTGTACTCTGATCAGAAGTAACTGAACCAGAAGGATCTGTGAAAGGGCTTTATGTATTCATTATATTTATTAATAACTCAAAAACATAATAACTCCATATAGTCAAGGTTTGGGCACAAAATTACAAAAGGACTTGACAGATTAAGTGAGTGGCAAAACTGTGGCAAGTGCAATGCAGCTAAGCATGGGACCATCTATTTTGAACCAAAATATATATATATGAGCAATGGATGTCCAAAATGACTTGGAACCCATATAGACAGATCACCAAAATTTCGAGGTCCAAAAGAAAAATAATTAGAAAAGCTAATCGAATGATAGCTTTAGAATTAAAGTGATAAAATAAAAAGAGGGAACTATTTCTACAGCTATACAAATCCTGGTAAGATTATGGGCAGGCTTCTATGTCCTCACCCATCCCAGAACTGTAAAATCCCTCCTGAGGTCAACAGACCTTTTCATATTCCACCCCTCAGCTGCTCTGATTCCCACAGCAGGCAGGGTAGTAAAAGTACAGCTTACATCTTGAGTACTGTGTACAGTTCTGGGCTCTCCACCTAAGAAAGGATGTAATGGCCTTAGAAGAAGTATAGATTCAAAATATCGCCAAGACACCAATGGTGAGGACAGGTTATATTACTAGGTTTGTATTCCCTGTAATATAAAAGATTTAATTGGATTGAGTCTTTCTCGACGATTTTGAGTGGAATTGAGGGGGCAGATGTAATGAAACTTTTTCGACTGATTGGGAACTTAGGAAAAATGACAATAATTTTAAAGTGACAGTCAGGCCATTCTGGAAAGAGGTTTGGAAATTCTCCTTTATACAAAATGTATTAGAAGTACGGAACTGTTTTCCACAAAAATGTGCAGATGCTGGTTCAAGTAATATTTTAAAATCAGAGATCAATAGTTTTGTGTGAGACAAGAGTCTTAAGTAATATGGAGCCAAGCTGAGTAAATGGATTTGGAATAGAAATCAGCCATGATCTATTGAGTTACAGAATAAGTTGAAGAAGCTAAATGGCCTATTCTTATTCCTATGTAAGCATCAATCACCTGTTTTATGTAGTGCAAAACAGCATGTTTTAATGTTGATGATATCCCACTGGCACTCTGAAAAAATCTTCAGCAGAAACATTCAGGAAAGTTTTGTCACTTTGATTTCCATTTGAAGTATCACATCTGCCATGAAGTGTAACTATTCTGTTTACTTGGGTACTATGGCTGGTAATAAAATTTGTAACAATGAATCCTGTCAGTGTCTGTACACTGATCATTCTCAAAATTTAGTTGAATGATACATTTTCTTTACATCACCCAATGTATAAAGCTATGGGATCACATCTCTCCTCTCTGTCAAGAAAAATAACTCCAGTCTTGAAGCTCATGTTAAAAAAACTTAAATTAGGAATTACCCACGGCACTCCTCACTGAATAATTGCTGATTTAACAATAAGTAAAAGACACTAAATGGCACACAATATTGTAAATTTGGTCTTACCGGACAGTTCCACGTATAATTTATTTCAGTTTACAATCAAATGTAGAGAGGGAGTTTTCTTCAGATGAATCAGCTGAACATAGGCAATTGCAGGACTATGAATCAAGAAAGGTGAGGCAGTGACATATTTCACTAAACTTATACCCTAAAGCAAATGTACTTATTTTCCTGTGCCCCTTACTGGAGTTGGCATCCTTTTGCAATTGCATGCAAATAATAATGGATGGCTGAGGTTTATTGAAGGGTTCCATTTGTCTCAGAAAAAAGACAAATTACTTGTTGTGGGCTACAGGTGCACCGTAACTTTCTCTTGCAGGGTTATTTAAATATCAAAAATAAAAGCGTGCAGTTTTTGAGTGCACTTCCTTAATTGGTCAGTGGATTGATTAGGTGGGCAAAGCTGAGTGAAGGCATATGGAAGGCCAGAGGGTTTAACACACATGCGGCTGCCAATGGTCCGTGGCGATTATGACAGGGATCCAGTTTATTAGTGGGAGAGGAAAGAATATTAGCAGCTAAGATGGGCCCAAAAACAGTTACCTTGCCAGATCGATTAGGATTGGAAAGGGAAATGGGGGAAAGTGGCACAGGAAGAACAGTTAGTGCAAGCAGTGGAGGTGGTGGCAACCTGAAAGATTGTGGGGGTGGAGGGTGGATGGTGGGTGCTGGAGGTTTGAGGAAAAGTAAAACAATAGAAGGTAAGTGGATCTGAGAATAATGCTTCCATGGTTGAAGGGACTGTCAGGGGTGCTCTGGGACAGCATGGGAGGAATGGCTGGTACAAATGATCATCAGAGAGAGGGTATAGTATAGGAGGGATGGCATAGAAAGGATGGAATAGCATAAGGATGTGGAGAATACAGTGGGATGAGTGGGGAGGAGAGAATGGCATCAGATAGGTGACATGGGAAGGAAGCAATGGCAAGGGATCAGGATAAGGCCATAAGACCATAAGACATTGGAGCAGAAATAGGTCACTTGGCCTATCAAGATGGCATGTGGTGAGTTATAAGGAGTGGATGGTATCAGAAGAATCACATTGGAAGGATGGACTGGCATAGGATGGGATTGGCATGAGAGGGATGGCATGGCAGAGGTGGATAATATGGTGGAATTGGCTAAGCATAATAACTTGACTGTAAATGTTTTGTGGGTCTCTGCCAGTATTTCATTATTTCAAACTTTTTAAAACTTACTTCAAAACATTTTAAGATATCTCAATATTTTAAAAGTATGTTTACAAAATGATAAATATTTAGAATCATGGACAATTACAGCTAGTTGGCCCATCATAGCTGTGCTGGCTCTTTTAGGAAACTGTCCAATTCAGTCTCACATCCTAACTTTTATTTTCTCTTCTCAAAAATTAATTCTCTTTAAATGCAGGTCCTTTTGAAAGTTCCAAATTTCATCGGCCTTTCATGTAATGCATTTCAGGTCCTAACAGGTCCGTCTGTATGAAATAATTTCTAATAATTAGCCCTTCTGTTCTTTTGACAATTATTTTAGATCTATGCCTCTGGTCACCAACCCATTGTGAGAGGAAACATTTATTTCCCAATTGCTCTATGAAAACCCATCATCATTTTGAATATTTTTATTAGGTCTTCTCTTAACCTTCTATGCTGTAAAGAGATCAATCCCAGCTCCTCCAGTCTCTTCAACTTAAGGGGTTCTTCGTACCTAGTGCCATCTCTACACTCTTTGCATCCTTCCTGTGGTGCCTTGAATTGTACACAATGCTCCAAGTATAGCCAAGTCAATAATTTGTGAATGGTTAACCGGACTTTTTTGTTTTAGTATTCAACACCTCTATTTATGAAGCCAAATATCCCATATATTTTCTTAACTGCCACCTAAAATTGACCTATCATCTTCAAATACCTGTGAATATGCAACTCCAGGCCTATCTTGCACCTATAAGGCAGATCACTGGTCTCTTGCCAAAGCTGTAAAAGAGACTCCTCCTGCATAAAACAATAACTGATTTGTGCTGGATGCCAGTCACAGACACAGCTCACAAGTAAGAAGAGCCAAGCTCACTGCTAAATGGTTGCTGCTAGCACTGTCCCCCTTGAGCAATGAACTTGATGCAGTTACCTGATGACATGTAGCTCTCGCCTGGAACTACCAACATCAATCTACTACCCTGGCTGCAAGTGACAATGAAGCTGCCACATTATCAGAAAACATAACTGGTTCATTAATGTCCTTTTGGGAAAAAAGTGCCTGTACGTCCAACCTACTAGATTCCAGTCCCACATGAATGTGGCTCTTAATGGCCCACTGAAGAAACATAGTGAGCTGCTCAGCAGTATCCACAGCAATGGGGAATGGACAATACATTTTTAGCTTCCAATACCCCAGCAAATCAATAAAAGATTTCTTCAAATATTCATTTTCCCACTTTGCATTAAATCATTCAGCACATAACCTATCAGTGACAAAACTCACAACAAATCAGTCTGGCAATCCTTGTTCCATATCTCTGCTTGATGTCTGTTCTTGTGTGCGCATTCAACTCTTTCTTCTTACTTTCCCTCCAGTAGTCAGATTCTGCATGATGATTTGCAAATAGAGCACATGGGGAGTTGATATAACACTTCCTTCTTTTGGCTGCAAACCATTTCCTGTTTAAGAAAAAAGCAGAAAGTTAGAAGGCAATCATCGTGCCAGCATGTAAAAAAACTCCATTTTGGAAGGCACTCTAAAGAATTTTTGCAGCTTCCCTACACATTCAGCTTTGAGTGAGAAGAACACTCTCAGGAGAAATACACAAACAGTATTGTGGTACCTCTGGAATGGAGGTGGTATGTTGCTGGGGGGTTCAGCGCAATGGGAAACTTTCTAAATCACAGTCCACTGTTACCATTACATTTTTCTTCTGTTCAATATAAATATACCAATTACACACAAAAGGTGAAGCAACAATGTGGGTTCTCTATTTGAAAAGAAGGCACTTATGCAAGTGTTCACTGAAAGTTTGGGATGGTACATCTAATCTCCACCCTGCTGCTTGCTGATTGCTTGGAAGTCATGGACCAAATACATCACATTGAAGTGTGTAAGAATTGACAGCACTTTCAGATATTCCCCTCCTCAGAGATATATACCCATCATATCACTATATCCCTCTTTATCTAAATTTAAAGTTTATCTTTAAACAATTATCTTTAAGTTTATCTTTAAACAATTCGTACGTGAAAGCAAAAGGAAATAACAGTATGTCTGAATGTGTTTTAACACAGATCAATTCTCCGAAATGTATTGGCATTTTTGCTTATCCTTGCAGACTTTGTGAGAGTGATTTTTATTGGAGGCTGTGGTATATTTTCAGAATGCTAATCACGGATGCTTTGTTTGTGGTGTGCCTTAAACTGTATTTTGTTCTCTAAAGGATTACTCAGTATTTTTTATTATGTTATTGTTCTGATTTGGCATCTTTTCATTTCACTGTCATGCCATTGGGTGTTCATACTTTTGTATGATCTTGGTTCTGGGCATATACAGATGTTTTTAATCATGAATTTGGTGTTGTATTTGGAATTGTGTCCAGCATTCAGGCTGGGCAATTCATTACCTCTTCCCCTCTATTTTGAGTATTGCATCACATACTCCTGGGAGGTTTGACCCCACTTATCTGCTAAATAGTCATTCTGTATTGTTTCTGCAACATGAAATTTGCAAGTTTGGAATGGGTTTACGCATTCAATTCAATGCCATGCATCCTGTTGGCTCACGATCTGCATTACAGAGTTAGGTGATCAACTCCCAGTATGAGATGTTCTGAAGATGTTCTTTGTGGACTCCCTATCCTTATCATTGCCTTGACAATGCTACGGTTAATGATGGTGTCGCTGTAAGCAATGCAGCTGTGATGTCCACAATGTTACATTTTTGGGCTGACTATGGTGAGTTTTTATAATGGATCCCAGGAATGGAACCTCTGAGTCTTTGTACACGGTGAGTTTGGCAGTGGTTGAATCATTACTTGCCACTTCTTTGGGTGCACACATTTCAGTGCGTGAAATATTGCGCATAGATTATGATGACCTTCTATCTGTGGGCATATAATCTGGATGCTGGCAAAGGTTTCTGTTGGTATCACTGTGCTAAAACATTTTTTATGTTCATCATGCTGAGAGTCAGCTCACTTTGTGTCTCTATGGTTTGGTCATTCACATTATCTGACCGTATATCTTGGCTAGAAATTTTTTGATCCTTGTCTTTATGCTGCTCTTGGCTGTTCAGAATATTATACCTGGCTGGCCTCTGGTTGTGGCATCTCCTGACACTGAACCATATGTTCTGGTCTTTGCTTCGTACATTGGCACTTCCAATGCCCTCAAGTCACACAAGTCTTCGTTACAACATTAAAAGCTGGCTATATTCTGTGCACGTACATAAGGGCACGCCATTTGCATTGCTTGCTAGGCTTGCCCCCATTGGCTATAGTAGGTGAATTACATATATCCTGGATGGTTACGATTTAAGGCTTTGTACTTGCATACAAAGAACTATAGAAACATAGAAGATAGGAGCAGGAGGAGGCCACTTGGCCCTTTGAGCCTGCTCCGCCATTCATTATGATCATGGCTGATCATCCAACTTAATGGCCTAATCCTGCTTTTTCTCCATAACATTTGATCCCATTTGCCCCAAGTGTTGTGTCCATTTGCCTCTTGAATGTATTCAAAGTTTTGGCATCAACTACTTCCTGTGGTAATGAATTCCACGGGCTCACCACTCTTTGGGTGAAGAAATATCTCTTCACCTCCGTCCTAAATGGTCTACCCCGAATCCTCAGATTGTGACCCCTGGTTCTGGAGACCCCACCAATGGGGTCCTCTCTGCATCTATTCTGTCGAGACCTGTTAGAATTTTATAAGTCTCTATGAGACTTCCCACCCCTCATTCATCTAAATTCCAGCAAATACAATCATAACCAAGTCAATCTCTCCTTATACGTCAGTCCGCCATCCCTGGAATCAGCCAGGTAAGCCTTCGCTGCGCTCCTTTGAGAGCAAGAACATCCTTTCTCAGAAAAGGAGACCAAAACTGTATGTGTGGTCTCACCGAGGTCCTGTATAGTTGCAACAATACATCCCTGCTTCTGTATTCACAACATGCCATTTGCCTTCTTTACCACCTGCTGCATCTGCATGCTTACCTTCAGTGACTGTGCATAAGGACACCCAAGATCCCACTGCACACTTCCCTTACAGCCATTCAGGTAGTAATCTGCCTTCTTGTTTTTGCTTCAAAAATGAATAACCTCACATTTATCCAAATTAGACTGCATCTGCCACTGATTAGCCCACTCACCCAACTTGTCCAGATCATTCTGAAGGATCTCTGCATCCTCATCACAGTTCATCCTCCCACCCAACTTGGCATCATCTTCAAACTTTGAGATGTTACATTTTGTTCCCTCATCCAAATCATTAATATATTTTGTGAATAACTGGGGTCCCAGCGCAGTTCCTTGTGGCACGCCACTAGTTACTGTCTGCCATTTTGAAAAGCACACATTAATTCCTACACTTTGTTTCCTCTCTACCTACCAGTTTTCTATCCATCTCAATACACTTCCCCCAATCCCATGTGCTTTAATCTTCACGATAATCTCTTGTGCAGGACTTTGTCAAAAGCTTTCGGAAAGTCCTAATACATCACATCTACTGGTTACTTCTTCAAAGAATTCCAACAGATTTGTCAAACATGATTTCCCCTTCATAATTCCATGCTGACTCTAGTCTGATCCTGCCACTGCTTTTTAAATGTCCTGTTATTAAGTCCTTGATAATGAATTTGAGAATTTTCCCCCACTACTGATGTTAAGCTTTCTGGTTTATAATTCCTTTTTTTCTCTCTGTCTCCCTTTTGAATATTAGAGTGACATTAGCTACCCTCCAATCTGCAGGGACTGTTCCAGAGTCTACAGAATCCTGGAAGATGACCACCAATGCATCCATTATTTCTAGATCCACTTCCTTAAGTACTCTGTGATGTAGATTATCAGGCCCTTGGGATTTATCCACATTCAATCCCCACAAACTTTCCCAACACCATTTCTCTACTAATCTTGCATTCTCTAACATTTCTGGCATCTGATTTATGTCCTCTTCTGTGAAGACAGAACCAAAGAATGTATTCATTTGCTTAGCCATTTCTTTGTCTCCTATGATATATTCCCCCATTTCTGTCTGTAGGGGACCTACATTTGTCTTCACCAACCTCTTTCTCTTCACATATCTATAGAAACTCTTAGTGTCAGTCTTTATGTTCCCTGCAAGCTTGCTTTTGTATTGCATTTTCCCCTTTCTAATCAATCGCTTGATCCTTCTTTGCTGAATTCTAAAGTGCCACCAATCCTCAGAACTATTATTTTTCTTGGCCAATCTGTATGCTGCTTCCTTAGATCAGATACTCTCTCTAATTTCCTTTGTAAGCTATGGATTGGCCCTCTTATCCACTTTGCTTTTGTGCCAGTCAGCTGCTGCAGTTCCCCCATGCATTCCTTAAATGTTTGCCATTGCCTATCCACTGTCATCCCTTTAAATAACTCTCCACAATCTATTAAGGCCAACTCAGCCTCATGTTTAATGCCATTCCCAGCATCATCACTGCAGCTTGGGGGTCTATATGTGACACCCACTTATGTTTTTTCCCCTTGATCTTTCTCAACTCTACTCGTACAGACTCCTTGCTGTCAGAGCTAATATCCTTTCTCACTATGGTGTTAATTTCCTTTTTAACAGCAGTGCCACTCCACCATCTTTTCCTTTATGAATGTCCTTCCTAAATATTGAATATCCTGGGACATTCAATTCTCACCCCTAGTCACCCTGCAGCCACATCTCTGAAATCCCAATTATATCATACCCATTTACATATCTGCATGATTATTTCATCCACTTTATTGCAAATGCTCCGCACATTAAGGCAAAGAGCTTTAAGCTTGTCTTTTTAGCATTGTTTGCCTTGCTTTTAGTATTTTTTCTATAGCCTTGTTTGAACTTTGTATTTTGTTTCTCTGCCTATCTCTTTTCTTATTCCCTTTTTTACCTTTTGTTTTTGTCCTACTCCCTCCTTTCTAAACTCCTTACATAGCTTCCCATCACCCTGACATATTAGTTTAAGCCCTCCCCAACCGCTCTGGCAAACACTCCCCCTCGGATATCAATCCCAGTCCTGCCCAGGTGTAACCCATCCAATTTGTACAGGTGCCCTCTCCCTCAGAACCGATTCCAATGCCCCAGGAATCTGAAACTCTTCCCTGACACCAACTCTTCAGCCACGTATTTATCCGATATATTTTGTCATTTCTATTCTGACTACATGTAGCTCTGGTAATAATCCTGAGATCACTACCTTTGAGGTCTGATTTCTTAACTTTCTTCCTAGCTCCATGTGTTCTGCTTTTAGGACCTCATTCCTTTTCTTTTACCTGTGTTGTTTATACCAACATGTACTATGACCACTGGCTGTTCGCCCTCCCCTATCAGACTGTCTTGCAGCCACTCCAAGATATCCTTGATCCTAGCACCAGGGAGGCAACATACCATCCTGGTGTCTCGTTTGTGGCCACAGAAATGCTTGCCTATTGCCCTTACAATTGAATCCCTTATAACTATTGCACTGGCACACTTTTTACCCCTCCTCTCTGGAGCAGAACCAATCATGATACAACGAGTTTGGCTGTTGCTGCTTTCCCCAGAGAAATCATTCCCATCAACAGTATCCAAAGTGGTATATCTGTTTTGCAGGGGAATGGCCACAGGAGATTCCTGTACTACTTGTCTATCTCTCTTGCTCTGCCTGGTGGTCACTCATTTCCTTCCTGCCTGCGGAGTCTGAGCCTGAGGTGTGACCACCTCTCTACATATGCTATCCATGATACTCTTTGACTCGTGGATGCTCCACAGTGTCACCAGCCACCGCTCCAGCTCTGAAACTCGAGAAGCTGTAGCTGGAGATGATCCCTGCACACATGCTGACCCAGGGGGTTGGAACTGTCCCCAACCTACCGTACGGAGCAAGAGGAACAAACCACGGCTTGGAGCTCTCTCCTGTCGTGTCTTACCTCTTTAGATTAAACTTTTGAAAGATGTTTTGTTTCAGATTATATCCAATTTTCTAAGACCCTTCTTTCCTGGTCCTCGTTACCACAGAATATAACCTTTACGAACTATAAACCACAGAACTTACACGGAAACACTTTTGTAGTGTACAACAGCAACAGCTACAGTGCCAAGAAGAAAAGAAAAATTTACTTACCAGTCGCCAACCAAAATGGTTGTAATGGCACGGTTTGATTTCCTTCCACTTTTTACTTGTCCTCGAGTCTTTCTCACAGGTCTGCCTCTCCCAAAAGTGAGCACCTCTTCCCCCTCACATTGCAGTATTGCGTTCAGCCTGTAGGTTGGGCAAGATGCCTTTGCGGAATGCTTCCATTGCGATAGATGCCATTATGATCTCAGTTATTATGTCAGCAACTCTACTGCTATGAAGTCACAATCATGCCTCTTGTCTCTGCATCTACTTGTGAATTAATCAAGGGTCTCTATTGGTTGCTGCAGAAAAGACATGAATTCTAGATGGAGTATTCTGAGTTTGAGCTTCATTCATAATTGATCTTCAAGTACTGACCATATTTAATCTGAATTTTTAAGATGGTTGTCAGACAGATCTGATGTACTCAGTCTGTGGGGGCCTTCATTGCCTATGGCAATTTTAATTCCCATGGCTTCTTTATCTGGTTCAGAAATATGGAGGTCCAGAAAATACAGCCTGATGTGTTATAGGAATACAATAAATTCAGATGGGAGATCCATTGCCTTCCAATCAATGTTGCAGATTTTGTGGTCTTCTTTTAACTTTTTGCAGGACTTTTAATGCTATCTTCAACTTTTTGCAGATATGAAAGTTTTTTCCAGCTCTTTTCAAGATAATTCAGCTCTGAGGTAGTCACTGCTGTAGCTTTTCACAGGTTAATGCTTGACTGCAATGATGGTGCTGTTGAGTTCTTTTTGATTTTTCCAGGTTTAACTCTAAGCTCCATCATCATGTAATACATACGATCAGCACCCTCCTTAACCATGATCACCACCACTTACATTCCGTTTCCCCTTTTGTCTATGACATCTTTGTCAATCTCTCCCTAGCCTCCACCTATTGCTGGCCCTCTATTCAGTCCTTGCTGCTCTACTTCTGCCCATCCACTTTCCACCACCCATCCCCCCACACACACACCATAATAGTCATCCTATTTCTTGTTTTCTTTAGCACTGTTGAAGGTCATCCAGGCTCAAAATGTCGGCTCTATTGTCTCTCCACAGATGCTGTCAAGCCTGCTGAGACTTTCCAGTGTTTTCTGTTTGAGTTTCAGATTCCAGCATCCCTGGCAATTTGCTTTTAATTCATGTTACAGTAAATCAGGTTGTTAAATGATCAAAATGGCTGTCTTGACCCTTACAGATGCTCCAGCATCACTTAGTTAGAGACATTGAGGAAGATTGGGCTTATTTATACTGACATAACATTGGTAGATTAATACACAGTTCTAGACTATTACTAGATTTAATGCCATCTTTGAGAAAAATGTAGCCCACTGTATGTCAGCTATATTTCAATACTTGTTATGTCTTGTTAGTAATAGCTTCATATTGATTTTCATTGAACATTTTCACTCAAATCTTTATCCTTTCAGTTTTTTCTGGTGCTCATTCTTGTTGTATCTTACAAACTATAATACTGTTGCTGTTCATAAGTCAGTAGATATGCTGGCTCTCAGGCCTTATTAATGCAAGCAACTAAATAGGAGCTTCACCAAGAATTCAGTGAATGCTGCTTGCTATAAAGTACTTAGTAGTTACCATAAGACATAGGAGCAAAATAAGGCTATTCAGCCCATCAAGTCTGCTCCATCATTCAATGAGATCATGACTGATCTAATCCTCAATTCCAATTTCCTGCCTTAAACCCAACAAGATAATTGACATAGGAACAGATTTAATTGCAATACATTACAAGCAGTGTGTGATTTCAGGGCTGGGGGAGTGGTTGAAGATTAGTTACTTGACTCGGCAGTGCAAGTCATTCATAAAGGGTACGGACAGAGCAGAAAGAATCAATACGTTGTCTTTTCCTTGCAATAGGGCAAGAAGGACATTGAGAATTCTCTGCAGCTTTTCACAACTTTGGATATTCCATCTTTGGGCATTTTATTACACATACATACAACTTGTAATGCAGCCCTGCTGATTTCGGAATAGTAACACGTAATACACTGTTGGGTGAAGACTTCTTCAGCACCAAAGATACTATGTGTGTGTTTCAAGTACTGAGGTGTAATTACTCTGCTTTTTTAATATCACCATACCATCTGGGAACAATATAGGTCTGCCTCTATACTGGGAATCAGTTTCATTCCAACTGCAACAACATTGAGAATTGAATACAAGCTGTGAGAAACCTCTACACGTTTAAGAAAATGTAACCTTGAAGAGAATATTTATAACTGCGTACATATTCACATTAGCCAAAGTCATCTTTGCACTTTCGTTCATGACAGCACGAGTTACACAATAGACCACAATTATATTAATTTTATTCATTGAGCCTGGATATTAAATGAATTGGATTTTATAAACCAAGATTCATCTATGTCCCTTCAAAAATTGATTTAGGTTGAACCATCTTATCCTGATACAGCAATAGGGCTAAATTCTGAGGAAAAACTAAATTAAGAAAAATCTCTTGAAGGTTTTGTCACTTACATAATACTTCTGTGACATTTATAAAAATGTACAGATAGGTTTTGCTGGAAGGTTACCATGAAAAAGTTAACCTATTTTTCTACTTTCAGACATGCACAGATTTGCTATGTATTTCTAGTGTGTAGTGAAAGGAGGTAGTTTTAACTGTGAAGCCTCCCAATTTTACTGACCACATGCAGGTTACCTCATCATTTAACTTCTTAGGGAAAAATTCTGCATCATTTCTAACAAAAGCAATCCAAGAAAAACTCAACAACATTGATATATTTTCCACATCTCCTCAATTCTAGTTTGGTTGGTTGCTTTCCAAAAGTAGCATTTTATTGGTCAGAATGCACCAAAAACATCACAGGACTAAATTGCACTGTGAAAACACCTGTATCCTTTGTCTCCGGGCTCAATATTCCATTGGTGGCAAGAATTGGATACAATGCTCTCATTGCATACTAATTAGAGTTTAATGAAGGCTCAGTCTAATCTCCCTGCTTATGTACTGAATACCTCCAGTTACAAAGCTCCATATCCTATATACTTGGCTAACTATTCTCTCAATATGCTCTGGCACTTTCAAAGATCTATGCCATCAACCTCTATATCCCTCCATCACTGCATAATCTTTAAAACAGTGTCATTAGGCATAATTGTCTTCCCTCTCTCATGATGGGCTTGGTGATGGAGGAAAGGGGGTTATGGAGGGGTGGCATTTAACCAAGCAGGAGGGTGACACCCTTCCCACCCCCACCCAATTAAGTCTGTGATGGCAAGGTCCATGGATGACCTTCCCATCCTATTACCAAAAGAGGCAATTAAGTGAGCAATTAATGCTCATCCAGCTGCTGCTACTATTAACTAGTAACTCACATCCAACAGCCCCCTTCCAGTGATCATTCACCAGTGCTAGGTGCCTCCTGATGGCACTGTTAAAAACAGAGGAGTTGCTGCCCTCTAATTGATCAATAGTTCTTGGTGGGAGAGACTTCAGCCCTGTGAGTTCTAAACCTAGGAGAAGGCCCAATCACTGGCTCGTCAAATACTTAAGTGGAACAGGAATTAGCAGGCCTTTCCAGGGATGGTCTCAGCAGCTCTCCAACCAGTAGCCCAGCCACAAGATTCCTCCTATTAATTCCATATTGCTCTGCCTATCTGCTCTACCAAAAAGTCACTCCGTCAAATTTTTCGGTATTCTCTAGCATACTTCCATCATGTGAGAAAATGGGTTATAGCATTTTGGTCAATTTTGAGTTAAGTATTACCTAGTGTAGCTCAGGATCCCTGTTCTGGCATGGCAGCGCTGCTGCAATTGATACAGAGGAAGACTTTGAGCTGAAAAGTTGCAGGCTTCCCTGGCCTATATTTTCTCCGAACCCTTTTCTCAGCGAACTGAGCTTTCTGTTTTCTGATCGTCTTCTAATTCCCCTCTAAATAGTCAAGCTCCAGAGGTCTCCACTTTCAACAACCGTGTACTAGTTTGTCTGTGTCAATATTTGCATATATCATTTGCAGGTGTCCTTACAATGAACTTATTGATGCCCAGCAAGTTATGACCAAATGGGCAGCGCATTGTACAGAAGGTTTCATTAAAAAAATCAGAATATGCAAAGGCTGGCACTCACTCTTATACAACATCATTGTCCACCTTCCTCACTCACTGCTTTCTTTCCTTAAGCCAACTTTTCTTTCCAAACTGACACTAATCATCATATTCCATGAGCCTCAGTTTTATTAATTAGCCTTTTATCTGGTACTTAAAAAAAATTCATAAGATCCACATAAACATCATCCACCACTTTCCCTTTAAATTCACTATTACTTTATCAGAAATGTCACTTAAATTATTCAAAGATGGTTTTCTTTTAACATATCCATGCTGACTCTCCCCAACTCATGATTCTCCAAGTGCCTGTTAGTTCTGTCCGTAATTATTGGGGCTTTACCCATTTCATCTACCAATAATGTTGAACTAACCAACTTGTGGTTACAAGGAATGTTCTTACTCAAACAAGTCACATGTGCCACTCTTCAGTCTTCTGGCAACTCCCCTACATCTAGGGAGGTTTGGAAAATTATGACTAAACTATCTTTGCTACCATTTCCCTTAGCAATCTTCGATGTGGTCCATCTATCCCAGGTCTCCTATCCACTCGAAGCATAGGCAGCCTTTCCAGTGCCTCCTGTTTATCAAATTGAACTCCAACCATCACCTTTATCATCCCCACGGCTAGTGATATTTTGACAGAATCATCTTCCTTAGTAAACACCAATTCAAAGTACTCATGAAGGAACAAAGGTTGGAGGATTTGTGGATAGCGATGAGAACCATCAGAGGATACAGCAGTATATAGATCGGTTGGAAACTTGGGCGGAGAGATGGCAGATGGAGTTTAACCCGGACAAATGTGAGGTAATGCATTTTGGAAGGTCTAATACAGATAGGAAATATACAGTAAATGGCAGAAGCCTTAAGAGTACTGATAGGAAAAGGGATCTGGGTGTACAGGTACACAGGTCACTGGAAGAGGCAATGCAGGTGGAGAAGGTAGTCAAGAAGGCATACGGCATGCTTTCCTTCATTGGCCGAGGCATTGAGTTTAAAAATCAGCAAGTCATGTTGCAGCTTTATAGAACCTTAGTTAGGCTGCACTTGGAATATAGCGTTCAATTCTGGTCGCTACACTACCAGAAGGATGTGGAGGTTTTGGAGAGGGTACAGAAAAGATTTACCAGGATGTTACCTGTTTTGGAGAGCATTAGCTATGAGGAGAGGTTGGAGAAACTTGGTTTGTCCTCACTGAAACAACGGAGGTTGAGGAGCGACCTAATAGAAGTCTACAAGATTATTAGAGGCATAAACAGAGTGGATAGTCAGGGTGGAAGAGTCAATTACGAGGGCCACAGGTTTAAGGTGCAAGGGTCAAGGTTAAAAGGAGATGTATGAGGCAGATCTTTTATACAGAGAGTTGTGGGTGTCTGGAATTCATTGCCTGGGGAGGTAGTGGAAGCAGATATGGTAGTGACTTTTAAAGGACATCTTGACAAATACATGAATAGGATGGGAATAAAGGGATATGGTCCCCGCAAGGATAGGAGGTTTTAGTTAAGTCAGGCAGCATGGTCAGTGCAGACTTGGAGGGCTGAAGGGCCTGTTCCTGTGCTGTAACTTTTTTTGTTCTTTGTTCTAACATACCCTTTCCCTGCATGTCTGAACAGACAACATCCACCTTGTCCCGAATAGAATCCCCTCCACTCTTACTACCCATTTATTATTTACATGCCTGTTGAAGATTTTTGGCTTCCCTTTTATGTTAGTTACCATCCTATTCCCATGTGCTCTCTTTGGCAGTTTTATTTTCCGTTTCACTTCACCTCTGACTTTATTTTGTTTGGTTTGGGTCTCACTTGAAATATTCACCTACATTTTTGTTGCACTCTATTTTCTATCTGCTTCATCATGCAAAGAGACCTGGCTTTCCGATTTTCCATTTTCTAGTAACATACCTACAACGTATCCTTCTTAAAGGTCATCCATTGTTCTGTTACAGTTTTTAAGTCGGTCTTTTGTTCCACTTGGCTAGATCCTCTCTTATCCCAATGAAGCCTCCTTCCAATTTAAAAGTTCTACTTTAGATTATTCCCTGTTATTTTCCTTCACTAAACCAAGTCTTACAAAATGAATCATAATTTTTTCCCAAATGTTTCTCATCCAGACACATGGACAATTTGGTGCACATCATTGGACTGCAGCAGTTTCAGCAACGCCTCCTTTCTAATCGAACTGATCAAGGATAAATACACTTCAGAAATACATCCCTCCTGTCCCCACTTCCTTACGTTTATTCTAAAATTATTCCAATCAATCCAGATAATTGAAATCCTCCAGTATCGTTATAATCATCAAAATGACGATGAAGCCTACTCAAGGGTACAAGTTGCTGCCATTTAGTCTTCTTGTGATTTGACAGGCTGATCTTCAATCCACAGATATTTGGACACATGGGGCAGGATATCCCATGAGGTAGCAAGATCCGGAATGCTGGACTTGCTTCATTTTCTTTCCCTTTATGCCACTGCTCTGCCTCATCATAAAGACATCTGAACTCAAAAGCATGATGCAGATTCATGGACATGTTGCTGCCATTTTGATTGGTAGAAAATTTCTCCTAGTCACTAATGTCAATGCTGCCATGCTTTAAGGAGAGCTTCAGATTTCCTCAAGAGAGATTCACATTGATGATGTGTCAACTTGAAGCGAGAGTCCCCCACCTCGAAATATCCTCATAAAATAACTCTTACACATTCCACTGATTTACCTGAACATTTGCAAATTTGTTCCCCTGTCCCCTTTTTTGGAAGCTTATGGTTTAACTCCAGCATGATCATATCTTTCTTGCTTCTCAACTCTAACCAAATAGTTTATATCCTTTTCCCTTCAAGGAAATCTTCTATTTCCAACACTGCATTATCTTTCCTCATTAGTACTGCCAGTCCACCTCCCTTTTATCCTTCCTCACCTTTTCTGAACATTGAATATTAAGCACTTAGTCAGCGCTTTTTTAAAGCCACATTTCCATTATTAACATTACATCTTAATCGCACACGTTTCTTTGTGTTAGTAGCTAACTTACTTTGTTCATCACGTACATATTTTATAAACCTGTACTTGCATTCTTCAAAGCCCTTCTTAGTATGTTTGTATGAAATGCGCTCTTGAGACCTGTGTTTGAATTCCACCATGGCAGATGCTGAATTTTAAATCAATTTTCAAAATCTGGATTTAATAGTTTAATGATGACCATGAAACTCTTATTGATTATCGTAAAAACCCAACTGACTTATTTATTTATTAGTATAATAAGTAGTCTTACATAAGCACTGCAATGAAGTTACTGTGAAAATCCCATGGTCATCACATTCCAGTGCCAGTTCAGGTATACTGAGGGAGAATTTAGCAGTGCCAATGCACTAAACCAACACAGCTTTTGGACTGTGGGGGGAAATCAGAGTACCCAGAGGAAACCCAAGCAGAAATGGGGAGAAGGTGCAGACTCTGCAATGTCCTTTAGGGAAGGAAATCTGCCACCCTTACCTGCTCCGGCCTACATGAGACTCCAGAGCTACAGCAATTGGTTGACTCTTTAAAGTCCTCAAGGTCGTGGACCATCCCCATTCATTTCACTAATTCATCAATGACCTTCATTCCATCATAAGGTCAGAAGTTGGGCTGTTCGCTGATGATTACACAATGTTTAGTATCGTGCCTATCTCCTCAGATACTGAAGCAGTTCATGTCCAAATACAACTGGATCTGGATAATGAACAGTCTCAGGTTGACAAGTGGTAGCTAACAGTCGTGCTACACAAATGTCAGGCAATGACAACAAGAGAGAAGTAAATCATCACTCCTTGATATTCAATGGTATCACCTTCACTGAATCCCCCCTGGTCAACATAAGAACATAAGAAATAGGAGCAGGAGTAGGCCATCTAGCCCCTCGAGCCTGCCCCGCCATTCAATAAGATCATGGCTGATCTGTCGTGTCTCAGTTCCACATTCCCACCCTCTCCCCATAACCCTTAATCCCCTTGCTTAGCAAAAACCTATCAACCCGCGTCTTAAAAATATTTAGCGAGGCAGCCTCCACCACTTCAACAGGCAGAGAATTCCAGAGATTCACCACCCTTTGAGTGAAGAAGTTCCTCCTCAACTCCGTTCTAAACCGCCCCCCCTTTATCTTGAGGCTGTGCCCTCTAGTCCTACTGTCCTTTCTGAGCAGGAAGAGCCTCTCCACCTCTATCCTATCCATCCCATTCATCATCTTATATGTCTCAATGAGATGTCCCCTCATTCTTCTAAACTCTAATGAGTACAAGCCTAGTTTATTCAGCCTCTCCTCATAGTTCAACCCCCTCAACTCCGGTATCAGCCTAGTAAACCTCCTCTGCACTCCCTCCAAGACCAAAATATCCTTGCGTAAGTGCGGCAACCAAAACTGCACACAGTACTCCAGCTGCGGCCTCACCAGTGCCCTATACAGCTGCAGCAAGACCTCCCTACTTTTATATTCAATCCCCCTCGCTATGAAGGCCAGCAGCCCATAAACCTTCCTGACCACCTGCTGCACCTGTAGGCTAGGTTTTTGCAACTCATGCACAAGGACCCCGAGATCCCTCTGCACCGTCGCATGCTGCAGTTTTCCGCCATGTAAGTAATAGTCCTTCCTACCATTATTCCTACCAACGTGGACAACCTCACATTTGCCAACATTAAATTCCATTTGCCATTTCCTGGCCCATTCGCCCAGCCTATCCAGATCCTTCTGCAGACTTTTCACACCCTCCGCACAATTTGCCGTTCCACCAATCTTGGTGTCATCAGCAAATTTCGACACCCTACACTCGGTTCCCTCCTCCAGATCATCTATATAAATGGTAAATAGCTGAGGCCCCAGCACCGACCCCTGGGGCACTCCACTAGTCACCAACTGCCAATCCGAATAGCACCCATTGGCCCCCAATCTCTGCCTCCTATTTGACAGCCAATCCTCTATCCACGCTAACACCCTACCCCCAACTCCATGCCCCCTGACCTTCTGTAATAACCTCTTGTGAGGCACCTTATCAAACACCTTCTGAAAATCAAGAAACACCACATCCACCGGCTCTCCTCTATCCAGCGCCCTAGACACATCCTCATAGAACTCCAATAAATTCGCCAGACACGACTTCCCCTTAACGAAACCGTGCTGCGTCTGCTCTATCAAACAATTCTCCTCAAGATGCCTCGCTATTTTCTCTTTGATCACAGATCCTAACATTTTACCTTCAATAGACGTTAAACTAACCGGCCTATAATTCCCTGCCTTTTGCCTGCCACCCTTCTTAAACAATGGCGTAACATTAGCCGCTTTCCAATCTTCCGGCACTTCCCCGGAATCCAGCGACGTTTGGAAAATAATCACCAAGGCATCCACTATCACCTCCGCCATTTCTTTCAGAAATCTTGGATGCATTCCATCCGGTCCTGGGGACTTGTCCACAATCAGTCCCTCCAGTCTGTCGAGCACTGCCTCTCTAGTAACAATAATGTCATTCAGGCCCTCCACTCCTACCATCTTTCCATCGCTAACACCCGGCAAATTATTCACATCCTCCTCCGTGAAGACCAAAACAAAAAAGTTATCCAAGGCCTCAGCCATTTCCCCATCCCCTACCACTAAGTCCCCCCTCTCATCCTCTAAGGGTCCAACGTTCACCCTAGCCAGCCTCTTCCTTTTTATATATTTATAAAAACTCTTGCTATCCTTTTTTATATTAAGCACTAGCCCAGCTTCATAGTTTATCCTACCCTTCTTTATCAACTTCTTTGTCATTCTTTGTTGACATTTAAACCTCTCCCAATCCTCTTCTCTCCCACTACTCTTAGCTACTCTAAACGCATCCGCTTTTAATTTAACACTTTACCTCCTTCATTATCCACGGCTGATTATCTCTCCTCATATGATCCTTTTTAGCCATCGGAATAAATTTCTGCTGAGCACCAAGGAAGATCTCCTTAAAGATCCTCCACTGTTCCTCAGCAGACCTACCTTCCAACGCGCTCCCCCAATCAACATTCGCCAATTCCTCTCTCATCCTACCATACTCCCCTCTGTTCAAACAAAGGACACATGTCCGGGAATCCACTTTCTCTTCCTCCATCTGCATCAGAAAATCCACCAGACAATGATCACTCTTCCCACGAGGATCCTTCACCACAAGGTCCCTAATTCTACCCGACTCATTACTTGGGGTTACCATTGACTAGAAACTAAACTGGACTAGCCACATAAATACCATGGCTACAAGAGCAGGTCAAAAGCTAGGAATCCTGTGGCAAGTAATTCACCTCCTTACTCCCCAGAGCCTGTCCATCTACAAGGCACAAGTCAGGAGTGTGATGGAATTGTCCCACCTTGCCTAGATGGGTGCAGCTCCAAAAACATAAGAACATAAGAACATAAGAACATAAGAAATAGGAGCAGGAGTAGGCCATCTGGCCCTTCGAGCCTGCCCCGCCATTCAATAAGATCATGGCTGATCTGTCGTGGCTCAGTTCCACTTTCCCGCCCTCTCCCCATAACCCTTAATCCCCTCTCTTATCAAAAACCCATCAACCCGCTTCTTAAAAATATTTAGCGAGGCAGCCTCCACCACTTCAACGGGCAGAGAATTCCAGAGATTCACCACCCTTTGAGTGAAGAAGTTCCTCCTCAACTCCGTTCTGAACCGCCCCCCCTTTATCTTGAGGCTGTGCCCCCTAGTCGTACTGTCTTTTTTGAGCGGGAAGAGTCTTTCCACCTCTATCCTATCCATCCCATTCATCATCTTATACGTCTCAATGAGATCTCCCCTCATTCTTCTAAACTCTAACGAGTACAAGCCTAGTTTATTCAGCCTCTCCTCATAGCTCAACCCCCTCAACTCCGGTATCAGCCTAGTAAACCTCCTCTGCACTCCCTCCAAGGCCAAAATATCCTTGCGCAGGTGCGGCGCCCAAAACTGCACACAGTACTCCAGCTGCGGCCTCACCAATGCCCTATACAGCTGCAGCAAGAGCTCCCTACTTTTATATTCAATCCCCCTCGCTATGAAGAAGTTTGACACCATCCAAGACAAAGCAGTCTACTTGATTATTACTCTTTTCACAAACATTTACTGCCTCCACCACATATGATCAGTAGCAGCATTGTGTACTATTTACAAGACGTGCTTAAAGAACTCATCAGGACCCCTTAAATAACACCTTCCAAACCCATCACTGTTATAATCCAGAAGAACAAGGAGAACAATCACATGGGAAAATCACCACCTAGAAGTTTCACTCCAAATCATACACCATCTTGACTTGGAAATATATCGCCGCTCCTTCACTGTTGTTAGGTCAAAATCCTAGAGCTCCATCTCTGTCAACACTATGGACATACCTGTACCACATCAACCACAGCAGTTCAAGAAGGCAGCTCACCACTGCCTTCAAGGGCAATTAAGGATGGGCAACAAATGCTGGCCTAGCCACTGATACCCAGAATCTGTGAATGAATAAAAATATTCATAGATTGCAACCTTCAAATTCCGACTTTTTAATTCCACATTAGCTCATGAAAGATTGACCTTAAAGATGCATGCTACCCCAGCTGTCAAACAACGTTACACACTTTTTAGCGTCAAGCATACCCTAATGGCTATGAAATTGTCTCTCTGGCTCTCATACTGAAGATTTAAGTGGAAAAGGAAAGACTAGCAATATTAATCAGACTAGCCTGTTCCCAACCACTATCAATTATGAACCATTAGCAATTTTATCAAAACTTGGCTGTGAACTAAGTGCAAGAAATGGAAATTGCCTCATTTGCAAATATGGAGTCTCCTCAGTCAAAATATGAATAATATTATGTATATTCAGTGATACTGTGCAAGCAGACAAGTGTCAACATGAAGATGCAAGTGGCATTGGGTGGGGCTACATCAAGGTTTCAATAAAGGAAAGGATATGAAATAAGCTGAGCAGTCGTGATCAGCTGATGCCAGACAGGGTTTTTAAAATCTTTCAGGAAAAGTAGAGAGCTGAAGTCAGTAATAATTGTAATTGTCTTCTTCTGGGTTCTAGTTTAGCACATCCAGTGAAACTATTAATGAAGCAAACAGCTCAATTGCAATCTGAAATCCATTCAACTAGAATTATGCTTCACTATTAAGCATGGAGCACAGCATTTTATGATTTGAGTACAGAGCAATATCACATTTCAGAGACTGGTGAACAATCTATTGGGATGAAACTGAATGAAACTAATTATCATGAAGAAACATCTGAAATTTAGACTCACGGTCATGTCCAAGGACATTATTAAAGCTCAAGCTTCTGTTAGTTTTATTTATTTAAAAAAACATTTTAGTAGCTTCAAAAATGTTAAAAGCAAATTGCTGAAGGAAATTTGTTGTATGTTCCATTATTTTGGAGGGAGCAGGACCATTTGAGCTTAATTACTCTGCGCTGCATCTAGACTGTGCATTATAGAGTATTTAATATCACTGTTTTGGTGTTTTCAAAAATACTTTCTTTGTGAGGTGTGCTGACAAGGCCAGATATTTATTGCCGATCACTAGTCGCCCTTGAAAACCTGGTCACGTAGGCCTTCTGCTTCAGTTCTTACATATTGTACTAAGTCCTCGGAGGCAAAAGTCCCTTCGCCAAAATCCCCTTTCAGTTGGCAGTCTACATTTGGAATCCCAGAGAAGTTGACACACCTGGTTCAGTACAAAGCAAGACACTCCCTGATTGGCCCATCAATTTGGTCCTTAATCAAGGAGTTCATATTCTAACAGGCCCATCTCAATCGCCTGATTAAAGTTGTTACACATAAGACCATATAAATTAGAAGCAGGAGTAGACTATTTGGCCCCTCAAACTTGCTCTGTCATTTAATAAGATTGTGACTGATCTAATTGTAACCTTAACTCCACAGTCCCACCAAACTCATGTAACCTTTCACCCCATTGCTTATGAAAAACATATCTAGCTCTGCCTTAATAATATTCAAAGGCTCTACACCCACTGCCTTTTGAGCAACAGTTTGAAAGACTCATGAATCTTAGAGAAAGAAATACTCACCTTAGTCTTAAATGAGTGACCCCTTACCTTAAAACAGCGACCCCTCATTCTAGATTCTCCCACATCCATCTTGTCAAGATGCTTCAGCATCTTATTTGTTTCAATTAAGTTGCCACTCATTCTTTTAAATCCCAGCAGATACAAGCCTAACTTCAAATGACAGCCCATTCATTCCAGGAGTTGGTCCTGTAAACGTTCATTGAACTGCTTCAATGCATTCACATCTTTCATTAAATAAGGAGGCCAATACTGTACTCAGCACTGCACTTATGGTCTCAACAATGCTCTGTATGACTGAAGTATAATCTCCCCACTTTGGTTCTCAATTCTCCTCATAATAAGCAATAACATTCTATTAGATTTCCTAATTACTTACTGTACCTGTATACTAATCTTTTGCGATTCATGCATCGGGGCACTGAAATTCCCTGCACCTCAGAGCTTTGCAATCTCTCATCATTTAGAGTTCTTTTTATTCTTCCTGCCAAAATGAACTATTTCACATTTTCTTTCATTACACTGCATTTGCCAGATTTTTGTTCACTCACTTAACTTATCTAGATCCATCTGTAGCCTCCTTGTGTTCTCTGCACAATTGACTTTCCGACCTATCTTTGTGTCACCACCAAATTTAGCAACCATACTTTCAGTCCCTTCATCCAATTCATTCACATAAATTGCAAAAGGTTGAGGCCCAAGCACTGATTCCTGTGGCTCACCACTTATTACATCACACCAAACAGAAAAAGACCCTTTTATGTCTTTGTTTCCCATTAACTAGCCGATCTTCTATCCATGCCAATGTTACCATGAGCTTTTATATTTTGCAGTAATCTCTGAAGAGCCACCTTATTTCTGTAAATTTGTTGTGATGTTGGTTTTCCTTCTTTTTAGGCAGTCCTCAGGATTGAGGATGACTGCCTTGCGGTCTGGTTCAATGGGCTCTGAACTGGCTGATCAATCCACTGCACATTCTACAGATTCTGCACAAAGGGACAGGTTGTGCTTCAAGGGTCAGGTGGATGAGTTGTTGGGAGGTTTGTGAATTCTCTCATGTGCCTCAATTTTGCCTCTGGATGTTCTTGATAGAGCCTCTTGATGAATTTGGTGCCCTCCCAAATGAACCTTCTCCATTTTGATTGGTCAGAAGCCAAGGCCTGCCGTGAGCTGTTGATGGTGATCTTCAGGGGTGTTTTGAGGATATACTTATAGTGTTTCTGATGTCTCCTTGGGAGTCCCCTGACATGGTTGAGTACAGAGTGGCTTTGTGCTCCCATTATAGCAGCAAATAGAAATTGCAAAAAACTAACCCAGTGATGATGAATGAATAGCAATATGTTTTCAAGACAGGATTCCATTTGACTTGCAGGGTAACTTAAATTGATGGTGTTCCACAGCATTATTGCAATTGTTCCAGGAGATATCATGGAATGGTGGCTTTTGGGTTTCATTTGCAGGGGCAAAGTTACTGGCTTTATATACATGGCGATGAGCTTCCTAAATGTTTTTGCAGCTGAAACAATCCAATTAAGTGAGGATGAATATTGACTTGAGACTTGTAGAACACAGCAACTGAGCCATATGTTGCATAATACTCAGCCTTAACTTGCCTCATGTAGTTAAGGTTTTAATGGCATGGACTTTAATGATGACAAAGCTGTCATTGCCCTGTGAAATTAACAATGACTTTTGGCATCTGCAAATGTGCAGGTGACCACTGAATTCAAAAGTTGCTGTCAGTGATTTCCCACTCCTCAACAATATGTACTGTTGAAGCCCTCCCAGCTGTGCATCTAAAGAATCACCTAAATTGACATGAACTTTCATTTTTGACACTATTAGATTTGATCATCCAGGCACGTCCATTGGGGAGTTAGCAGCCTCAACTGCTGTCACTTGTGTAAGGGCCAGTACAGATGCAACAAAATCACTTGTGGCAAAATAATAAGTGCTGTTGAAAATAAGGAGCTGGAGTGCTACACAGATAGAATGCCATTTTTCAATGAAGTGTATAGAAACCATCATCCTTAGCTGAGGAGCCATTGGACCACAACCTTGGGAGAGTAGTTATCAAACGGGTTGTGCATCAAGGAACATTGACCTGTATTGGAAGCAACAGAGATGGATTCCATGCATAAAATTGAGACCACACACAAATGAAAAGATACATAGCAGCAACATTTTCAATAAAGTTTCTTGTAATCTGCAAACTAACCCTAGAGACGGTAACAGTCTAGATCACTAGAGGGTCAAGACAGCACAAAATACTTCTAAGACTAAGAATCCCATCTGGAGAGGCAGCTAACAATGCTACAATAGATTTAAAAACAGAAAATGGTGGAAATATTCAGCAGGTCAGGCAGCATCTGCAGAGAGAAAGAGAGTTAATATTTCAGGTCTGTAACTTTCAGACTGCAACAGAAACTTTGTCACTGAACCTCCAAGGCCTGGGCAGAATTCTCCCATGCCCCTGTCGGAAGTTTCCTTGGCAGGCAGGGAAAGAAGAATTTAGTGGGAGGCCTATCAATTGGTTTCATGGCTGGTGTGAATTTCCCATGGGATCATCTGCCCATGCCCACCATGATGGATTGGGAAACTCACAGCGGCTGGCATGGAACTGATTTGCATCCATTAACTGGATGTAGATGAAAGCCTAACTAGAATCTTCCCCCCATGCCCGATTCTCCGTGATGCCAGCAGGAAAACATGTCTGTCCAGAACATATCCAGATCAATATGACTTGCAGAAGTCAGGACTTACCTAAAGGGGTTGATTTTGGAGTTTGGGTTGGAGATCACCAATGATCCTGGACTCTGGAACAGCAGTGAGTGGGGGGAGAGGTGGATCTTCCAGCTTCAGTGTCATCAAGAAGGCCCATCTTTCAGCCTCAGCATGTAGAGATCCATCTTCTCTCCTGAACAGTGGGTCAGTAATGTTGGGTAGCTTTTAAATATGGCACCCAAGTATGACAGCAAGGAGCATGCAATCAAGCCTATTCACCATGGGACACGCGCTAAACTCCCAAATGCATTGTTAATGAGGTAAGAATCAAAAGATATACGTGGTTTCCGGTCGGCAGCAGAAAACCACTCCACATCCCAAGCCCCAAAATGGGCTTTAGTCTCAGATAGGAAGAATTCCGCCCCTAACTGGAGTTACTAAGTTTTGTTTAACTCAATTTACGGAATATGGGCATCACTGCGTATGCCAGAATTTATTGTTCATCCCTGGTTGCCCTTGAATGGATGGTAGTGAGATACCTTCTTGAAGTGCTGCAGTCCCTGAGTTCTAGGCACATCTACAGTGTTGTTAGGGGAGAAGTTTCAGGATTTTGACCCAGCAACAGTGAAGGAACAGTGACATGTTTCCAAGTCAGGATGGTGATTAACTTGGAAAGCAACCTCCATGCGTTGGTGTTCCCGGGTATCTGCTGCTTTGGTCCTTCTAGATGGTAATAGTTAGGCGTTTGGAAGATGCTAAGGAAACTTGGTGATTTTTTGTAGTGCATTTTGTAGATAGTAAACACTACTGCCACTTTTCGTTAGTGGTGGAGGGATTGAATGTTTGTCGAAGGGGTAGCAATCAAGCAGGGTGCTTTGTTTTCAATGGTGTTGAACTTCTTGCGTATTATTGGAGTTACACTCATCAGGGAAGTGGAGAATATTCCGTCACATTCTTGACTTGTGCCTTGTAGATGATGGACAGGCTTTGGGGAATGAGGAGGTGAATTAATTACCACAGAATTTCTAGCCTTTGACCTGCTTATGCAGCACAGGATTTATGTGGCTAGTCCTGTTCAGTTTCTAGTCAATGGTTAACCCCAGGATGTCAATAGTGGGAAATTCAGTGATGGTAATGCCATTGAATGTCAAGAGGCAACGGTTAGATTCTTTCTTGTTGGAGATGGTCATTGCCTGGCACTTATGGGGTGTCAGGGAGGGGTAGTACCTCTGGTGGGGGAACATGTTGCGTCCTTTTCAGGGCGATTTGTCCACCCTTTGTCCCACCTAGCACTCAGCTCTCACCTGTGGCTCCCCGTAGCTATTTGCATGCGACAGCAGCCATACCCCAAGCAATGGCCTCAACAAGCCAGCTAAACCAGGTGAGGGTAGCCAACAGGCCTCAGCCCTAGGTGAGATAGGGAGATGTCTATCCCAGCACGTGAAGACAGACTCCGATGGATTGAGTGGACGAGACCAATGGAAGGTCCAAAGGTCAAGAAGGCAGTGTCTGCAAGCATCGTGGAACGCGAAGAGCAGGACAAGACACAGAAGACGTTCTGGTCATCCATTGCACCTAGTCCTATCTCCAGCCGTCTTAACTTTTGTCTTGCCACTGGATCCAGATGGGAATTGGGAAGAGAGAGTGAGGCTGATGTTGCGCAACTCTCCTTCACTTTAATCCAAATCAAGCGCTAGTCTCAACACCATCATCATCATCATCATCGTCCTGTTCAACTCTTGAAGTCCGGTGGTGATGGGTGAGCAACGAAGAAGCAGGTGTGGATACACTGGGAGCTGTAGTCACGGACCTGCACGCAGGCGGCTCAGATTTAATGGTCATTTTCCAAAGCAGCAGTGAAACTCAGCGTCTACCTGAGCAACTAAGCAGTCCTCTTCAGGAATTCACTGCTCACCTCCGTAGAATGAGGAAAGGGCTAGAAAAGGTGCTCTAAACATTGCCTGCTTCACTACACCCTGGCCAGTTTACCGTGGCTGGCGGTGATCCCATCTTGCAGTTGAAAAACAAAATAAAACACAAGGTGACACTGCTCACCATTGGCACTTGGAACGTGCGCACGCTTTTGGACAACCCAACAGCAGATAAACCAGAGAGAAGAACAGCATTAGTTGCCAGAGAGCTTGCAAGATACAACATTGACATTGCAGCCCTGAGCAAAACTCGTCTTGCTAACATAGGTCAGTTGACTGAAACTAGAGGTGGATACACTTTTTTCTGGAGCAGTCATCGCAGTGATAAGCGTCGTGATGCTGGAGTTGGATTCGCTGTCAGGAGTCACCTAGTTCGGAAACTTGCTAGTCTACCAAAGGATGTGAACAACCAGCTTATGACATTACAGCTTCCGCTACAGAACAGAAGTCAAGCCACCCTGATCAACGCCTATGCCCCCACAATGAACAACCCGGATGGGATGAAAGATAAATTCTACGAAGAACTAGACACCCTACTATCAGCAGTGAGCAATACTAACAAGCTGGTCTTGCTTGGCGATTTCAATGCAAGAGTAAGGTGTGACTCTGCAATCTGGCAGGGAATCATTGGGAGGCATGGAGTGGGAAAGTTTAACAGTAATGGCCTACTCTTAATGAAGACCTGTGCAGCACACAACCTCCTCATCACCAAAACATCCTTCCGTCTGCCTACCCGTAACAAGACCTCCTGGATGCACCCCCGCTCTAAGCATTGGCATCTTATCAACTATGTCATTGTCAGGAGAAAAGGCAGGCAAGATGTCAGAGTGACCAAGGCCATGTGCAGTGCTGAATGCTGGACAGATCACAGGCTCATTGTCTCCAAAATAAGCGTCCGCATCAGACCCAAAAGACGACCACAAGGAAGCAAGGTTATGAAAAGAATCAGTGCGGCCAAGCTAAAGAATCCTAGCATAGCTTCAGCACTGGCTGAAGACTTAGAAATCAGGCTTGCTGACCTACACCTAGCAGGCAGCACTGACAACGACTGGGGAATGCTTCAGGGATGCTGTCTGTACATCTCAAAGGGACAAAGGAGGGAAACTGTGCATTGAGTCTAAGGGAATGGGGGAGATCCTGAATGAATACTTTGCGTCAGTATTCACAAACGAGAGGGGCTTGGTGTCTTGTAATGTCTTGAAGGAAGCTGTAGATCAGTTGAAGGAAATATCCATTACGAGGGAGGAAGTGTTAGGGTTTTTAGGTCGCCTAAAAACTGATAAAGCTCCGGGGTCTGATGACATTTATCCCAGGCTGCTTAGGGAGGTGAAAGATGAAATTGCTGGGCCTCTGACGCAAATCTTTGTCTCTTCTTTGGACACAGGTGAGGTCCCAGAGGACTGGAGGGTAGCTAATGTGGTACCGCTGTTTAAAAAGGGCAGTAGGGATAACACTGGTAATTATAGGCCAGTGAGTTTGACATTGGTGGTAGGAAAATTGTTGGAAAAAATTCTTAGGGATAGGATGTATAAGCATTTGGAGCATTGCGATCTGATTAGGGATACGCAACATGGCTTTGTTCAGGGGAGGTCTTGCCTTACAAATCTGGTAGAATTTTTTGAGGAGGTGGCAAAAACGGTTGACGATGGGCGAGCCGTTGATGTCATCAATATGGATTTCAGTAAGGCGTTTGACAAAGTCCCTCACGGTAGGCTGGTAGAAAAGGTTAAGGCACATGGGATACAGGGACAGGTATCTAGATGGATTGAAAACTGGCTAGGCAACAGGAGACAGAGAGTAGTAGTGGAAGGGTCCTTTTTTAGCTGGAGGTCTGTCACCAGTGGTGTGCCGCAGGGCTCAGTACTGGGACCTCTTCTCTTCGTAATATATATAAATGACTTGGAAGAGCGCGTACGTGGTGTGATCAGCAAGTTTGCAGATGACACCAATTTTGGCAGGATTGGCGGATAGTGAGGAGGATTGTCAGGTGACACAGCAGGATATAGATAGGCTGGTATACTGGACAGATAGATGGCAGATGGAATTTAATCCTGACAAATGCGAGGTGATGCATTTTGGAAGGAATAATGCAGGGAGGAGTTACATGATAAAGGTAGACCAATTAAGAGTATAGAAATGCAGAGGGACCTGGGAGTGCAAGTGCACAAGTCTCTGAAGGTGGCAACCCAGGTGGAGAAGGTTGCAAAGAAAGCTTATGGAATGCTAGCCTTTATAGGAAGGGGTATAGATTATAACAGCTGGCGGCTAATGCTTCAGTTGTACAGAACGTTGGTTAGACTGCATTTGGAGTACTGCATCCAGTTCTGGTCACCTTACTACCGGAAGGACGTGGAGACCCTGGAGAGAGTGCAGAGGAGGTTTACCAAGATGCTGCCTGGTATGGAAGGACTGGGTTATGAGGAAAGATTGGGTAAACTGGGGATCTTCTCCTTAGAAGGATGGAGATTAAGGGGGGATCTGATAGAGGTGTATAAAATAATGAAGGGTATAGATAGAGTCAACGGTGGCAGGCTTTTTCCTAGATTGGAGACAAATATCACGAGGGGTCATGAGCTAAGGGTGAGGGGGGAGAAGTATAATTTGGATACTAGAGGGAGAATTTTCACACAGAGGGTCGTGGGGGTATGGAATGTGCTACCAAGTAAGGTGGTGGAGGCAGGCACGCTGGACTTGTTTAAAGTTTACTTAGATTGGCACATGAGTGAAACAGGGATGGAGGGTTATAGGAGACGGTTTTAAAAAGGGTCACAGCCTCGGGACAATACTGGAAATGTAATACTACATGTTAATGTTTTGTCTCTTATAATCCGCAGGTGTGTTGGTCCACCTTGTTGTCTAACGAGGGGCATGCACACGGTGGGTCATGCGTGAGCTGCTCTTGGATGTTTCGAGAGTGGCCTAGTACTTCGCATCGTTGTGTGTGCTTAAACCTGGACCAGCAGATGGGCACCACAACAGCTCAGTGACTATCACTGCTAGCTGTGCAGATACATGGATTTGGGCCTGTGTCTGTGGGAGTTTGTGCATTCTCCCTGCGGTTGCGTGGATTTCCTCCGGGTGCTCCGGTTTCCTCCCACACCCCAAATATGTGCTCTTAGGCTGATTGGTGTACCAAATTGTCCCTACACTATTCTCCCCTGAATCTGGCTACAATGGGGGTACCGTTCGCATACACACGGGGCAAGGTAGGTGTAGGAAAATGCTTTGTTAAGATGGCGGCGCGGGCTCGTTGAGCGAAGGGCCTGTTTCCCGTGCTGGGTTGTTCTTTGTTCTTTGTTATCTGTGCTGAAGATGCTCGGGCCCTCTACCCGCAAGCAGCATGACTGGTTTGATGAGAATGATGAGGAAATACAAGTTCTACTTGTTGAAAAGCACTGCTTTCATCGGGCCTGTCAGAACAACCCATCATCAGCTGCCAAGAAAAATGCTTTTACCAGTGCTCGCAGGACAGTCCAGAATAACTTGCGTAAAATGCAGGATGCCTGGCTGAGCACCAAGGCAGATGATATACAGGGATATGCTGACAGAAACGACCTGAAACGGTTCTATGAAGCCCTCAACACTCTCTACGGACCTCAATCTCTCAGGATCTCCTCCCTCCTGAGTACAGATGGTACAACTCTCATTACAGAGAGGGCTCAGATCCTGCAGAGATGGGCTGAACACTTTGAAGCCGTCCTCAACCGACCATCATCTATTAATGATGAGGCAATAGACAGGATTCCCCAGGTTGATATCAACAGCGCCATGGATGACCTGCCAGTAGTAGCCAAAATCACAAAAGCTGTCAGCCAGTTATCCAGTGGCAAAGCCCCAGGGGCAGATGCCATACCCGCAGAGATCTTTAAAGCTGCTGGTCCTGTACTTATCGAGAAGCTCACCAAGTTGTTCCAGTCCTTTTGGAAGCAAGGATCCATTCCTCAGGAACTTGAAGATGCTTCCATCGTACACCTCTACAAGAGGAAGGGCAATTGGCACGTATGCGACAACTACCGAGGAATCTTGCTGCTCCCCATCACAGGAAAATCCCTCGCAAGAGTCCTGCTGAATCATCTGGTCACTCACCTGGAGCTGGGCCTGCTTCCAGAGTCACAGTGTGGCTTCTGCAAACGTCAGGGACTATTGACATGATTTTTGCTGTGCACCAACTTCAGGAGAAGTGTCTTGGGCAGAATCGTGAGCTCTACGCAACCTTTGTTGACCTCGCAAAAGCCTTTGATACTGTAAGCCGACAAGGCCTGTGGAAGATCATGTCGAAATTTGGTTGCCCTCCCAAATTCATTCAGATGGTACACCCGTTCCATGATGGCATAATGACCAGAGTACTGAATGGCAGAGAATTCTCTGAGGCACTCTCAGTCACCAATGGCGTCAAACAGGGCTGTGTGCTCACACACACACTGTTCAGCATGATGTTTACTGCCATGCTGAATGATGCTTTCCAGGACAGTGCTATTGGAATCAGCGGATAGGACGCTCTTCAACCTGAAGAGACTTCAAGCTTTTACCAAAGTGAAACAGATTGTTCTGAGAGACTTCGTCTTTGCCGATGACTGCGCCCTGTATACTGGCTCAGAGCCAGAGATGCAAGTCAGTATGGACAAATATTCCACAGCTTGTAATAAATTTGTACTCATCATCAACATTAAAAAGAGCAAAGTCATGCACCAGCCTGCTCCGCATGCACCATACACTGAACCCATAATCACAATCAAAGGGCAGAAACTACAGACAGTGGACCAATTCATTTATCTTGGCAGCACCCTCCCCCAAGAAGTGACTATTGATACAGAAGTTAACTGCAGAATAGCAAAGGCAAGTTCTGCTTTCGGTAGACTGCACTCCACTGTATGGGAACGTCAAGGAATCAGCCCAGCAACAAAACTGAAGGTCTACAGCTCTGCAGTACTCACTATCCTCCTGTATGCCTGTGAAACATGGACTATGTATCAAAGGCATGCAAGACAACTCAATCATTTCCACACGACTTGTTTTTGCAGAATATTATACATCAGATGGCAAGACAAAGTACCAGACACTGAAATTCTCTCTAGAGCAAATCTACCATCAGTCCACACAATGCTGATGAGAGCGCAGACTCAGTGGGCAGGTCATGTCATCCATATGCCAGCTCCTTTTTGGAGAACTCTCTGCTGGAAGATGCTCGCATGGAGGGCAGAAGAAACATTTCAAAGACACAATCAAAGCCTCCCTGAAGTCGCTTGACATTGACATGACCACCTGGGAAACGCTGGCACAAAACCACCCTACCTGGCACTGCCTCATCCACAAAGGCTGTCAAGCTTACGAAGCAAGGTGCATTGCTGAAGCACAACTTAAACGCAAGCTGTGCAAGTCCAGAGCCACCAGCCCAACAACTACAGTGCCTACACAAGTCTGTCCAATATGTGCCAGGACATTCCGTGCCCGAATTGGCCTGATCAATCATCTTCGGACACACCGCAACCAGCCTCAAAATGACTAATGGTGTCGAGGTCCTCACTGATGACAATAGACAAACAACATGTGGCACGAATTTAAATTGCCATATATCAGCTCAAGCCTGGATATTATCCAGTCTTATTGCATTTGGATATGGGCTGCTTCAGTATCTGAAGAGTCATGAATGGTGCGGAACATTCAGCAAACTTCCCCACTTCTGGCCTTATGATGGAAGCAACTGAAGGTTGTTGGGCCCAGGACACTAGTCTAAGGGACTGCTACAGTGATGTCCTGAAGCTAAGATGACTGACTTCCACCAACCACAACTATCTTCCTTTGTGCCAGGTATGACTCCAACCAGTACAGGATTTTCTCCATTCCCACTGATTCCAGTTTTACTCAGGCTCCAATGCCATTCCCAGTCAAATGCTGCCTTGATCTCAAGGACAGTTGCTCTCACATCGTCTCCAGCATTCAGCTCCTTTGAGCCAAGACTGTAATGAAATTAGAAGCTGCATGTCTTTGGTGGAACAGGAATTGAATGTCAGTGAGCAAGTTGTTGCTAAGCAAAGGCCATTTGACAGCACTGTTGATGTTCCTTTCCAACGCCTTACTGATGAGCGAGAGTAGACTGATGGGTGCAGTGATTAGTCGGATTAGATTTGACCTGTTTCTTGTGTACAGGATATATCTGGGAAATTTTCCACATTGCCACGCAGATGCCAGTGTTATAGTAGGACAGAAACAAATAGTTTGTCTGCAATAGTTGTGACTACTCTGAGAATGTGTCTAGCATCAGACCTGTAGGAACCACTGTCTCCCTGGAGAATGGCAGTGAGCCCTCTAACTTAAGATCATGCAAACAACCTCTTGCAAGAGGCTCAGACACAGATCTAGCAAATCTTAATATTGCAAGAGACAGCTTAGTGAAGGTTGATCCGTCTGGATCGATGCTTCACTCAGGAGAATCACTTAAGGCTTGAAAATTCCAGTGGCTCTAGCTGTGTTCATTTTCCATCTGGAAATAAAGGGTAAAAACATTGACTTTATGGCACGATGTCCCATATTTCATCAGCACCTGTCAGAAACCCTGTCATATCAGTGTAGATTGCTTTGCAGGACACCTGAAATAGGCATAAGACCCTTCACTGTTGTTACTTTGTGGATCTAACATGTAGTGAGCTCTCTGTAAAGTTAATTTATGATGAAGAAGGCAGGTGCTGTGCTGCCCTGCTCAAAATGCTTCACAATTACACTGCCTTAGTGAACCTTTGGAGAAGTTAGTCATATTAGTGTTTCCAGATTATTATTATTGAAGGATGAACTGTATGGACTACCTTTTCCTTGTTTCATTGGTTAATTTTTTTCTTTTGTTTTCTTTTTAACTATTTAGAAGAGCAAAAATCCACTAAAAAGCAGAAGAAAACACTGAATCTAAATAGCAAATGCTGATGGTTACAGTGTTGAGATTGATGTACCTTACTGAGCCAGAAATGTTGCTAATGCAATGAGTCACACTATTTAAGACTGCTAAATTGTTGATCACTGGTTATACATCCTTGATAGATGTACTTTTCTCTTTGCTCAATTTAATAGATCAAAGGCAACATGATGTGGCTTGAATCAACAATAGGCTTTATTGCCAAATAAAGAATAATACGGTAAGTTCAGCCTAGGTTACAGTGCAAGTGCTCTACTTGGTTCCCAAGTTCCAACTGCAAGTCCCTCCTCAACACGTGCCTACCTGCCAACTGGCTCAGCTTACCACAGGCATAATCCATAGGGCCCTTGCTGATCACATGGTCATCTGGAAATGCCCCACTTGCCCCACTCCCCCCAACCTAAAAGGGTCACATTGCTACATTCAATTTCAAGCACTCTGTGATGAACCTACATAGAAGTTACTTCAATAATAAGCTAATCAGGGTGTTCCTTTGATTGTTTCTGCCTCTAAACTGCTAGTTTTCCAGAACAGATAATGCTATAACTGAGGAAAGGCTGAGGGACTTGAGGCTGTTTTTGTTAGAGAGAAGGTTAAGAGGTGACTTAATAGAGGCATATAAGATGATCAGAGGATTAGATAGGGTGGACAGTGAGAGCCTTTTTCCTTGGATGAAAATGGCTAGCACGAGGAGGCATAGCTTTAAATTGAGGGGTGATAGATATAGAACAGAAGTCAGAGGTAGGTTCTTTACTCAGAGAGTAGTAAGAGCATGGGATGCCCTGCCTGGAACAGTAGTGGACTCACCAACATTAAGGGCATTTGAATGGTTATTGGATAAACATATGGATGATATCAGAATATTGTAGGTTACGTGGGCTTAGATTGGTTTCACATGTCGGCACAACATCAGGGGTTGAAGGGCCTGTACTGTGCTGTAATGTTCTATGTGCTATGTTCTATGGTTGCAGCTGACTATTATTGTAACAAGGACAGACATCTACAAAATAGGTACGTTTAAAATACAGGAATGTGCAAAGAAATTGTATTGGAGTACAAACTGACAGCAGACATCCATTAGCCTAAAATTTGCAATGACAATACTTGCTCATGATTTCTAATCAAACATACAAAATGCAGTGATCTTGTAGTGTAGAGGTTTCTGTTCCTGCCTCTAAATCCGGTTCTCTAGGTTCGAAGCTTGCTTCAGGAGTTGACAGCCACTGAATGTCTGCACATAACATGTCCAAGCAGGCTGATTATAAACAAGTCCAGGCAGCAGGTGGTCAAGAGATGTTGTACGACTTGACTGTCTGCCCCTCTAAAGTGGCTATGTTCATGGCCAGGTGGCCCTGGAGAGGGCACCACAGGCGCTGGGCTGCATCATCACCCCGGGAAATGGTATTTTGATTTAGTTAGTTCAGTTTTCTTTGACATTTTGTTTAATTACTATGCCTAACCAGGGGCTATCACCACACCGCACCCTCACCCCCACCTCCATTAATTTAGTTTTTGTTTATTAAAAGGATGCATCTCTTACTAGAACTGGAGACAGAGTTCCAAAGAGCAAGTCAAAGCTCCAAAAACTGACATTTCTGGCATTGACCTCACCAACTATGCTGTCTTGGTAATTTGCTTTCATTTTAATGTTGCTTTTTAATATGTATATTCCTTCTAGGATCATTAAAGGGTAGTAAAAATAAAGGGGTTGGCACTAGCCACATTAGTGACAGTGATTCGTACCCCATTAGAAAAAGAGAACCAAAATATACCTGTAAAATCCGTTCTTTCTTCAATGTTGGCCACAGGTTAGATTTGGAAGACTAGGTGAGTCCCAATTCTGATAGCATGTTTACTTCCTGTTAGACCCTGCACAAACCAGGCATCCTTCTATATTACTGGCCTTGTTTGGAATGAGTAATGCTTCCAGCTTTCATAAGAAACCTCAGATGCTGTTTGGAAACTCTCTCTCTCACACCCCTTAAGTCAACTGAAAATAATTCTTAAATGTACACAAAATATTTCTGTGGCAGTTTGTGGGACAAGTGCCAGAGGTAATCATTTGACATTGTTCCACCTATTCACTATTTGAGCAAAATTACTAACCTATTGAAATTAACCAACTGCACCTATACTTTTCTGCAGGTTATGGGAGAGACATTTACTTTTACGAATGGAAAATGTATCATCACTTTAAAATAATAAGAATACTGTCCAAAGCCTATATTGACTGTGACTTTGAAGAAAACGTTCAGCCATGTCACTTAATTTTACAGATGCACCATAGAAAACATTCTTTCTGGTTGTATCAGAACTTGATATGGCTCCTGCTCTGCCCAAGACCACAAGGAACTACAAAAGGTCATGAATGTAGCCCAATCCATCATGCAAACCTCCTATCCATTGACTCTGTTTACACTTCCTGCTGCCTTGGCAAAGCAGCCAGCATAACTAAGGACTCCACACACCCCAGACATTCTCTCTTCAACCTTCTTCCATTGGCAAAAAGATACAAAAGTCTGAGGTCACGTACCAACCAACCCAAGATCCATCATGCAAACCTCCCATCCATTGACTCTGTTTACACTTCCTGCTGCCTTGGCAAAGCAGCCAGCATAACTAAGGACTCCACACACCCCAGACATTCTCTCTTCAACCTTCTTCCATTGGCAAAAAGATACAAAAGTCTGAGGTCACGTACCAACCAACCCAAGATCCATCATGCAAACCTCCCATCCATTGACTCTGTTTACACTTCCTGCTGCCTTGGCAAAGCAGCCAGCATAACTAAGGACCCCACACACCCCAGACATTCTCTCTTCAACCTTCTTCCACTGGGAAAAAGATACAAAAGTCTGAGGTCACATACCAACCGACCCAAGAACATCTTCCCTGTTGCCATCAGACTTTTGAATGGACCTACCTTGCATTAAGTTTATCTTTCTCTACACCTTAGCTATGACTGTAACACTACAATCTGCACTCTCTCATCTCCTTCTCTATGAAAGGCATGCTTTGTCTGTGTAGCAGACAAGAAACAATGTTTTTCACTGTAGTTAATATATGTGACAATAATAAATCCAATCAAATCAAAAATAATACTTTATTTCATTTACAGGGATGTGATTTTTATTTTAGTTAAAGACATTTGTCATCTCTCACAATTAATTAAATGTTCTTCAGTAGTGAGGGTGGCTGGACAATCTCTAAAGTGATAATGATCATTAATTTGAAAAAAGAATTATATCCTTAAAGTTATAAAGTCAATGCTCAGAATGGACTGGACAAACTCAAATCCATTCTTTGCTTGCTCCAAAAACCAAATTCAAAATCCAATTGAATCCAATTCATGGTCCCCATAAGGAAGACAAATAAGATCCAAGCTGCCATGACAAGGCTTTGCACCCCATCTTGGGCTTGACCTGATGCTTGATCTTAGCCAAAAAGGCCTAGAAGCCATCATCAATTATCACTGTGGTCATGCTATTTTTCAAGTTTTTGTAGCAAGGATAATCAAAGCCACAGTAATTCATTGCAGCTGTATCATGCTGACTTTCAAAGTTCATGCTACAGTTACTGAGGCTCATCTGCATGTTGGGGGGGTCATTGGCTGACCAAATGTGTGTGCCTGGGCTTCCCTGTCAGCAAATTCCAAAAATTACCTTTTATATGTTTCTCATAAAACTGAAAGAAACAATGATTTTCTGAAATCATAAGGGTTCATTTTGTGATTTAATTGCTACCTCTGGGGAGTTTCACCAGTCAGAGAATCTGTTGGAAATCCATGTGTGTACTGTGCACGATAGTCGAACCATTTAAATTAACGATCCAAAGCCAAGAGCAACATTTTCCGATTTTTCAACATGTGCTGCCAGTAGACACATCTTTTTGCTGCGAGCATCAGTGCACACATTTACTATCATCTCCCAACCCCGCTTTGCAATTTAACTAGTTGGGATCTTTTATCTTGTCAACAAATTCCTAAATAATCATTAATTTTATTTGACAAGAAAATAGACTTCGTAGAATGTCCAGATTTCCTTGCAATAAAAATTAAAAGCAAATGTTAACACTAAGTAATACTCAAAAAAAGAAAGTTACCTCAAGTCATAATAAAATCAGGCAATTTGAACAATAATTTTGCCTTTGTTTAACTGTGCTGATGTCAGAAATTTCAACATTGCACCCCATTACTCTCAGTTGTTTTTTGATACTGATGAGGTTGCCTGGAGTAGAAATTTTCTGTTCTATTGAAATTCATAAACGGATCTCTTATTAACAAAGCACAACCAGTCTTCAGTTAGATGCTGGAATGTTCACCTCACTATGGCTGAAAGACCACACAACACATTCACCGTTATTCATGTTTGGGAGAAAATCCCAGCAATCTGGGAAGGGAAATTTGTGCATTAAGACTGTACACCTTCAATGAATTCTGAACGAGGATGTCTTATGAAATAATCACACATGCTAACTTAAAAAACTCACAATCCATGACAAAGCAACTGTAAAGAAAACTGATATAGATTGAATAGAATCCCTACAGTGCAGAAGGAGGCCATTTGGCCCATTGAGTCTGTACTGACTACAAACCCACCCAGGCCCTTTTTCTATAACTTCATATATTTACCCTGCTAATTCCTTGACACTAGGGTCAAGTTAGCATGTAACTCACAAATCTTTGGACTGTGTGAAGAAACTGGAGCACCCAGAGCAAACCCACGCAGACACAGGGAGAATGTGCAAACTCCACACAGACAGTGACACTAGGCTGGAATTGAACCCGGGTCCCTGGCTCTGTGAGGCAAGAGTGCTAACCACTGTGTCACCATACCACCCTTCCCCTCAAAAAAAATAGCTTTTCAAGTAAAAATCAACAAATTCTGAAACAACCATAAACATAAGTATGACACCAGCTTTAAATAATATAGGGGAAAATTTAATGGTCACAACATGGAGGGTCTTGAAAGCAGATGGGAACCACTTCACAGCTTTTATTTGGAGATTCAATGGTATTAAGTTCCAACTGAGCATTTATCTGCTCACTGTTGAACTTCTTGCCTGCTGAGATGGGAGTTTCCCTCCATGAATCCTGTTGGAGGGTAGATATCCTTCTTCTGGGAGCTGCCAGCCAGAGGCTTGTGTTGCCAGGATAGCACCAGTTCAGTTGCATCTGCAACTGACATCTTTCTCAAGATGGTGTACCATGTCGGAAATAACTAACAGGACACCGCACATGTTCTGGTGGGGAGGAGTATTCAGTTTCAATTGTGCTGCAAGAGCACCCAGATAAAGTTAGCATTCAGATACAACAAGCAATTAGTTAAGCAAATTACATACTGAAGTTTATTATCAGGAGGTTGGAGTTCAAGAGCAAGAAAGTCTGGCTGCATTTGGACATAGCGTTACTGAAAATACACCAGAAATACTATGTACAGTTTTGGTCTTTGTACCTAAGGCAGGATATATTTGCCTCAGATGGGTTGGAACAAATTGTTCACTAGATTGAGTCTGTTGATGGGAACGTTATCCTCTCAGTAAATATACAGTAAAATGGACTTAAACTTACTGGCATTTTGAACGTCGAGGGGTGAGCTCAAGGAGTAAAGGATTCTGAGAGAATTTAATAGGATGGATGTGGAAGGACAGTTTAGGAGTCTGAGGAGCAGTTGGAGGGCTGGAGGCAGTCAACAGGCTACAGTCAGAGGAGTGGAGCGGGCAGTCAGGGAGGTGAAGGGATTGTTAGTGGTGGGGAGGGCAGTCAGAGTATGGAGGATAATCAGGTGTGAGACAGTAGCTGGGGGCTGAAGAGAGCAGCTTGGATGATGGGATCTAGTCTGGGGGTTGTGGGAATAGGTGGGGATTAGGGATAGAATTCAGTGGGGGTGGGGGGAGGAGATGGGTGCAGTGAGGATGTGGCCAGGGATTGGTATGGGAATGATAGTCACCGAGGGAGGGGCAAGTTGAGAAAATAGAAATAGTTGACAGGGTGGGAGTGTAGTCAGTGTGGGGTGAGTGTGTAAATGAGGGAGAAAGGGCAGTCTTGGGGTTGAAGGATTTGCCAGGATTGGGAGGGTCATTGTGGATGAGGGTCTAATCAGTGGGGGAGTCATTGGGGGATGAGGGTTTAATCCAGGGGAGCGGGTGGGGGGGTGTGGGGGGTGCAGGTGAAGAGGGTAATAAGAACATAACATAAGAACATAAGAAATAGGAGCAGGAGTAGGCCATCTAGCCCTTCGAGCCTGCCCCACCATTCAATAAGATCATGGCTGATCTGTCGTGGCTCAGTTCCACATTCCCGCCCTCTCCCCATAACCCTTAATCCCCTCTCTTATCAAAAACCCATCAACCCGCGTCTTAAAATTATTTAGCGAGGTAGCCTCCACCACTTCAACGGGCAGAGGATTCCAGAGATTCACCACCCTTTGAGTGAAGAAGTTCCTCCTCAACTCCGTTCTAAACCGCCCCCCCTTTATCTTGAGGCTGTGCCCCCTAGTCCTACTATCCTTTCTGAGTGGGAAGAGTCTCTCCAGAAAGGATAGTAGGACTAGGGGGCAGCACAGCCTCAAGATAAAGGGGGGGGCGGTTTAGAACGGAGTTGAGGAGGAACTTCTTCACTCAAAGGGTGGTGAATCTCTGGAATTCTCTGCCCGTTGAGGTGGTGGAGGCTGCCTCGCTAAATAATTTTAAGACGCGGGTTGATGGGTTTTTGATAAGAGAGGGGATTAAGGGTTATGGGGAGAGGGCAGGAATGTGGAACTGAGCCACGACAGATCAGCCATGATCTTATTGAATGGCGGGGCAGGCTGTAATGAGGGAACAGAAGTGCAGTTGGGAGGTGGGGATGTAGTCAGGTGGTAGAGAGCACAGTGGTCATGTAGTCAGCGAATCTCATGTGCAGTTAGGAAGTCCCTGAGGTGATTGGGTGTGTTGCCAGTGGGTCCTGTGGGGTATTAAGGATCCCAAGGGTGTTCCTGGCATGGGTATGTACTCTGGTTAGGGTGGGAATAGTCTGAGAATCCGAAGTCCTGCGAGGGTTCAGGAGAGTTCTTGGGGCAATTTAGTGGAAGCTAATTGGGAGGTGATTGATAGTCGGAGGAGTCATGTGGTGCATGAGGGAAGTCCTGTGGAGGATTGAGGTGACTCAGTGCTATAGTTACTCAGAAGCTGGAAGCCGTGGAGAATGTCATTAACACCATGTCTTCAGCGTAGTGATTTGCACCTGAAGACAACAGAGAGAAATAAGTTCATTGGAAAGAAGAAAGAATATGTGTTTTTGAAGTGTCATTACTGTTGTGATGCAGAGGCAGTACATGGGAAGGGGATAATTTACCATAGTTGAAAGATAGAAGAGTGTTTTTTGAAAAATTGTAAATATTTTGTCACACAAAGCATAAATCAATTGAGACATGATACTTGTTAGATGTAACATGTTTAGAAGCAAAAAATGCCTTTGGATCTATGATTCTCAAAGCTTTCCACCACAGGAATTGAACTTGTTTCATTTCTGGGTCTCAAGATCGAATCCCTTCGGTGTAGAAAGAGGCCATTTGTCCCATCAAGCCTGCTCTGACAACAATCTCACCACGCCCTATTCTCGAAACACCACATATTTACCCTGCTATTCCCTTTGACACTAAGGGTCAATTTAGCATAGCCAATCCACCTAACCTGCTCATTTTGGACTGTGTGAGGAAACCAGAGCACCCAGGGGAAACCCACGCAGATTTTAGGAGAATGTGCAAACTCCACACAGACAGAGACCTGAGGCCAGAATTGAACCTGGGTCCCTGTGTTGTGAGGCAGCAGTGCTAACCACTGTGCCACCATGAGGCAATGATAAAGATTGATTGCTATGATTAGTCAACAACTCCATTATCAGTGGGCAGCCACCAGAACGGTAGAGAGCAAACTAGATGGACCTTCTTTTTGCCTAACATTTCTAATGTTCCTTTTATTAAAGTCTGGCAAATTTTTTGCGTATTTCTGTTTACCTAAGGGTTTCTTTTTTGGTTTGCCTCAACGTCAGCAGATTCAGAAGTGCTGTTCATTGTTCTACAAACTTTTGTGTGGATTCATCTGAAGGTTGTTGTTAATGTGGCAACTGGCCAAAATTGATCTTATCTCAGAAAGCTCAACTATCAGCCTCAGCTTGTTACATTGAAACATAGAAACTAGAAGCTGGAGTGGGCCATTCGGTCCTTCGAGCCTTGATCATGACTGATCATCGAATTCAATATCCTGATCCCCCCTTCAATTGATCCTGTTAGCTCCAAGAGCTATAAATAATTTCTTCTTGAAATCAAGCAACATTTTGGCCTCAACTACGTTCTGTGGTGGTGAATTCCACACATTCACCATCCTCTGGGTGAAGAAATTTCACCTCACCTCAGTCCTAAAAAGTTTACCCCTTACCCTCAAGCTATGACCCCTAGTTTTAGATTCCCCCATGATCATGAGCATTCTTTCTGAATCTACCCTGTCTAACCCTGTTAGAATTTTGTAAGTGTCTATGACATCCCCTCTCACTCTTCTAAAGTCCAAGAAATATAATCCTAACCAATTTTGTGGCTCCTCATATGGCAGATCTGCCATCCCAGGAATCAGCCTGGTAAGCTGTACTCCCTCTATAGCAAGGGCATCCTTCCTCAGATAAGGACACCAAAACTGCACACACTACTCCTTTCTACTCTTGACTAATCATTTCTTATTGCATAACACTCAGTTCAAGATGGCCTATTCCCTTTTTGGTTTCTCAATGTATTGCTCCAGAAAACCATCCCATATGCACTCCAGAAATTCCTCCTCCATTGTACTGTGACTAATTTGACTCTCCCAATCTATCTGCAGATTAAAGTCACCCATAATTACAAACGTTCCTTTGACACATGCATCTCTGCTTTCCTGTCTAATGCTTTTCCCAACATTACCACTATATTCAGTGGTCTATATACCACCCCCACCATTGCTTATTGTTGCTTCATGATTTGATTTGATTTGATTTATTAATGTCACATGTATTAACATACAGTAAAAAATATTGTTTCTTATGTGCTATACAGACAAAGCATATTGTTCATTGAGAAGGAAATGAGAAAGTGCAGAATATGTTACAGTCATAGCTAGCCTGTAGAGAAAGATCAACTTAATGGAAAATAAGTCCATTCAAAAGTCCGATGGCAGCAGGGAAGAAGCTGTTCTTGAGTTGGTTGGTACGTGACTTCAGACTTTTGTATCTTTTTTCCTGACAGAAGAAGGTGGAAAAGAGAACGCCCAGGGTGTGTGGGTCCTTAATTATGATGGTTGCTTTGCCGAGGCAATGGGAAGTGTAGGCAGAATCAATGAATGGGAGACTGGTTTGCATGATGGATTGGGCTACATTCATGACCTTTTGTAGTTCCTTGTGGCCTTGGGCAGAGCAGGAGCCATCACAAGCTGTGATATAACCAGAAAGAATGCTTTCTATGGTGCATCTATAAAGACTGGAGAGAGTTGTGGCTCACATGCCAAATTTCCTCAGTTTTTTAAGAAAGTAGACACATTAGTGGGCTTTCTTAACTATAGTGTTGGCATGGGGGGACCAGGACAGGTTCTGGTGATCTGGACACCTAAAAACTTGAAGCCTTATACTTCATCCCATTGATGTAGACAGGGGCATGTTCTCCTTTACACTTCCTGAAGTCGATGACAATCTCCTTCGTTTTGTTGACATTGAGGGAGAGATTTTTGTTGCTGCACCAGTTCACCAGATTCTCTATCTCATTCCTGTACTCTGTCTCATCATTGTTTGAGACCCAAACCAATACGGTGGTGCCATCAGCAAATTTGAAAATCGAACTGAATTCTTAACTCAACCCATACAGATTCCACATTATCTGTGCTAATATCTTTCTTCAATATCAAATCAATATCATCTTTGATCAACAATGCAACTCTACCACCTTTTCTTTTCTGCCTGTGCTTCCTAAACACTGAATAGCCCTCAATGTTTAGTTCCCACTCTTGGCTACCTTGGAGCCACATCTCTGTGATGCCAACTTTATCATACCCTTTACATCTATCTATGCAAATAATTCATCCATTTTGTTTTGAATGCTCTGAGCATTAAGGTACAAAAACTTAAGGTGAGCACTTTTAACATTGCTTTTCCATTTTCTACTTTTTTTTTCCTCACCCTTATCTCACTTTGGCCCTTGATTTCTCTGCCTATCACTTGCCTTATTCTCCTTATTGTCTTTTCCTCTTGTTCTTTGTTCCCTCTGCTCTGAATCCTTACAAAGGTTCCCAGTCCCCTCCCATATTAGTTTAAAACCCCCCAAACCACTCTAGCAAGTAGTCCCGAGGAGCATCAGTCCCGTTCCTGCCTAGGTGTAACCCGTACAGTTTGTACACATCCTACCTCCCCCAGAAACAGTCCCAATGCCCTAGGAATCTGAAACCCTCGTCCTCACATCACCTCTTCAGCCACGTATTCATCCTATGCATCATTCTGTTTTCACTCTGACAAGCTCGTGGCACGGGTAGTAATCCTGAGATCACTACCTTTGAGGTCCAATTTCTTAACTTTCTTCCTAGCTCCCTATATTCTGCTTTTAGAATCTCATCTCTTTTTTTTAACCTATGTCATTTGTACCAATGTGTATTGGCTGTTTGCCCTTCCCCTTCAGAATGTCCTGCAGCCGCTCCGAGACATTCTTGACCCTCGCACCAGGGAGGCAACGTAGCATCCTGGATTCTTGTTTGCTGTGAAAGAAAGGCCTATCTATTCCCCTTACAACTGAATCCCTTATAACAATTGCATTCCCACACTTTTTACTCCTCCCTTCTGCAGCAGAACTATAGTGCAACAGATTTGGCTGTTGCAGTTTTCACTTGAAAGGCCATTCCTCTCAACTGTATCCAAAATGGTATATCTGTTTTGCAGGGGAATAGCCACAGGAGATTCCTGCCCTGCTTGCCCAGTTCCCTTGCTCTGCCTGGTGGTCACCCATTCCCTTTCTGCCAGTGGAGTCTGAGCCTGCAGTGTGACCGTCTCCCTATACTTGCTATCCACAACACTCTCCACCTTGCGGATGTTCCACGGTGTCCCCAGCTGCCACTACAGCTCCGAAATGCAAACTTCCAGGAATTGCAGTTGGAGACACTTCCTATATATGCTGGTCCCAGGCACTGGAAACATTCCCGGCCTCCCACATGGAGCACAGAGAGTAGACAATGGCTTGGAGCTCTCCAGTCATATCTTACCCCTTTAAATTAAACTTTGTTTCAGATTATATCCAATTCTCTGAGGTCTTTCTTTCTTGCTCCTCGGTACGACCGAATATAACCTTTACAAATTATAAACAACAGAAATTACCTCTGAGACTACAAGTGATAAAATGATTAAATACCTAGCTGACCTTTCTATTTGCCAATCAGCTCTTTCTTTTATGTCCTCTACTACTGCAGCAGGGCAAGACCACACTTTGATTTTACCTTGCTTGTCCTCTTCACAGAGCGTTTTTTTTGGTGAAAGGAGGGAGGCAGGGAAATATTAACATGGTGTCTCGGGTTTAACCGCTCCTTGACATCAGTTCTTCAATTTTCCACTGTACCATCGAGGTGACTGCATCGACTTCTCAGAATGCTCCTCAGTGAAGTTTCTCTATTGCTTCTGCTTGATGCTTGTTCTAAGATACCAGAAGATATTTCCTCTTGTGGGGGCATTAGAACTAGGGGACACAGTCTAAAAATAAGATGTTAGTCCTTTTAAGGCAGAAATTAAGAGAATTTTTTTCTCTACAAGGACCATTAGTTAGTGAACTCTCTTCCTCGGAAAACAGTGGAAGATGGTTCATCAAATTCATTCAAGGCTGAGTTAGATAGATTTTTGATAGACAAAGGAGTTAAGGATTGTGGAGGGGCAGGCAAGAAAGTGGAGTTCAGACAACAACTAGATCAACCATGATCTTATTAAATGGTGAGCAGGTTCAAAGGGCCCACTTCTCCGTCCTGTATAACTTAGCAGAATTGTTCAGTTGGAGCCCAGGGTCTTATTTCAGACAAACTTTAGGCAAACATGTGCACTGCAATGATTTCAGGCCCTAGAATCAGCCTAATAAATTCCTCTCTTTTCTCCTCCTCCTCTCACATTAATGATATGTGTAGATACTTTAATGCTATGCACCATGCACATAATATACATTGAGCCAAAGTAACAAAGAAGTATATTGATGGGTTTTACCTAAATTACACATTCGTAGTGAGCAGATCATTTATTTATTCAATTAGTTAGAACTCATTTATTTGAATATGTTCACCTGCACTTGACATCAACATTCTCTTGACTGGGGCACAGAACATCACAATCAACTTACACAGTTTAGACAAGGGTATCGATGAAGTGGCATTAGAACCTTAGGAAATTCTCATGAAAACAGTTTAACAGCCACTTAGGAAACAGTAGTACTAAGTACTAAGAGTAGAATCATATAACTCAAAAAGAGACCATTTGGCCCATTATGAATGCTGACTATAGATGGGGCCATGAATTAGTAACCTGTGCACCAAGAACAAAGGGAAGCAAGTTAGATAAACAAGCCTTACAATTAGCGGAATGAAATACTTTAGTTATCAGCAGGAGAGAGATAACCAGCTGATGGCCTGAAACAACCGCAGACACTGCACCTCCAATTTGGGAGCTGTTGCAGCTAGCTTGAAGCAGAACTATTTGGGGAACACTTAACCTCCCACAAATCCCCTCTTGCAAGTAACTGGGCTTGCAATTCAGATTGCAAACTTATGATTGTACCTTTAATTCCACTTGCTGAATGAAGAGAAACACAGAAGAGAAGAAGCAATCAAGTTGCATAACTCAAAAGTGAAAGGACACTCACACTGACTTGCCCTGCTAGTATACAGAATTGCCCTTGTTCAGTGGAGCTATTAAATGGAAGCAAGAAACACTATTTTGAGGTATAGGGTGTTCTGAATGTATAGTCTGATACTAATATGATATCAATAGAATATAGTATATAAACAATGAATGAGAATTATTTACCACAGCTTATTTTAGACTTAAGAACAGGAAGCAAAATCAAAGAAAGATAAATTTGGATTCTAAACAAAATTATAATATAACTTTGTTCTTGGGATGTTCCAAAGCAAACAAGTCTGCATTTATTGACCATCCATCCCTGAAATTATGTTAATAATCTTTCGCGCACAGCTTAAATTCTTGTGGTAATGATGTTCCAACAATGATATATGTCACGAACTACATTGATGTTATCTGTGAGGGCGCCTCAACGTGAAACATCGGTTTGTGGTAGTGTATATTATTGTTTTTGAAATGGTGTAAGTCACATTAAACCACCCATGAAAATTAGCAGTCCAGTCATAGTGCACTAATTACTAAATGCTATTGATTAAATTAAAGAAAAGACAAATACATACAATTAGGACTATAACTGTATAAGATACATGAACACTGGAGTAACGCACAACTTTACCTATAAATTATCCCTTGTTCCAAACCATATTCCTGATATCTAAACTCAGAAAGACTTCCCCACTTACCACACAGCATCCACCATAAACAAATCTGTAAGTTAAATCCAGTTTATAGTTACCACACAAAACCAGGAGGATGATCCAATCTGGGAAATGCCTTTGCTCAGTTCATCAAAGATAGATAAACCGACTTTACAAAAAGTTTCTGCATTAATGTAAATATAAAGCTTTGCAAAGGACTTCTGCTGTTGGAGGTTGCCCTGGCCTTCCAGTAAGATGTTAAACTGGCCTGTCTGCTACTGCAGGAGTTGACAATTGTATCTGGCTCTCTTTGATTCTCCTCACCATATATTGGACTGTCTGTCTCTTCTACGAATTGGCATTTGTTTGCCTCCCCGATCTCCCAGTTATCACAGTAAACTGTTTTCTGATGATAAGGCTATTTACATCTGATCCTATCTAGATGTCTACTAATTTCATTTCTGGGAAAGGGACGCATCTCATCAGTCTCTTTGATATGGGCTACCAACAGATTCTCCCTTGTTGCTAGATATATTACATCCCATCAGTCCTCTTCTTAATTCTGGGTCTTCTTTTTACCAGGCAAAACCATGACATATGAAGTAGCTATTTCCAGGACACTGTCCCCACTGATGACTATGTGAAATCCCCTATTCACTACACTGTGGCACTTGTTTGGGTACACTGAGGGAGAATTTAGCATGGCCAAGGCATCTAACCAGCATGTTTTTTGGACAGTGGATGGAAACCGGAGCACCCAGAGGAAACCCACACAGGATTGGGAAAATGTGCAGACTCTACACAGGCAGTGACCCAAGCTGGGAATCGAACCAACGTCCCTGGCTCTGTGAGACAACAGTGCGAATTATTGTGCCTTAAAGGCCAATTTTCTCAGCATTATGTGGGTGGGTGGTAAATGTGAGAATTTCATGAGAAGTGTACTCCATCTGGATCCGAGCCTTTCATCCCAGTCTCTTGTTGGGGGTAATTTTAATAAAGTTGTTGTCCTGTACACAGATGTTCTGTATTGTAAGTGGGTATTAGAATGAAGAACAAGTTGGGAGCTTTTTAGTGCTCAAATATCTGGGTGCCTGAGAACATAGACAACTGCACTAAACTGCTCTTGAGCTGTGTCCATTAGTTCTGAAAATAGTTTCATACTGAAGAGATAGAAGGCAGTAAATATTACACTAGGATGATTTGCATAAGGAGTTAGGTCATCATGAAGCCTGTAAGATTTTGGGAGATTTAGTGAGAGATGACATGCAACAAAGCTTTTGCCATATATTCTGGCCCATATTTACAGCCCTGAGTTGGGTTAGCAGAGTTAAGAGATTTCCCAGCTTGGTGATTACAGCCTCTAAATATAACTATCTACAGATCAGAATTTCGGTCAGGTATAGAGACTGGGGGTGAGCCAAAAAACATTATGGTATTTAAACGAGTATATAATAATTGAGCAAAAAAAATCCCTCCATCCCTCACCATCTCATACACATCGTTCATCCCATCCATGCCAATCCATGTCCCAACCCATCCCTATATCATCACATGCCCCATACGCCAACCAATGCCCCTGACCCACTCCCATTGCATCCGTGCATCTATTGCCAATTCATGGTAACCCATTCTACCCACCCACTACCCTTTGCGCTTATCCCTCCATGCCAACTCACCTAATATTGTCGGACAGTTCCTTGGCAGATTTGACACTTCCTGGACAGCTTTGACAGCTGAACAGGTTTTTAATAGTTTGTTGACAATTGGACAATTCCTTGACAGCTGAACAACTCTTTAGTAGTTCCTTGACAGTTGGGCAGTTCTTTGCAAGCCAGAAGTTCCATTGCATTTGTGCATAAAAATTGTTCACTTTTAACAATCCCAAATGGTGTCTTACCTCTCCCAATTGGGTCCCAGACCCTCATGTAAAATGATACCCTACCTCTCCAAAAGGATACCCTGGCAGTCCAAATGAATCTACTAAGTTCAGACCTCATCTTACCTATTCTAATCTACACTTTCTGTATTTTACATTCTTGGTCTCCCAAAATCCCACTTAGTGGAGGCAGCTGGTGATTTGAAAGGCAAGCAAGCACCACAATTGTGAAGTTTGTAAATGCTGGGTCTGGGGGTGGAACTTAGACATTTTGGACAGTTCCTTCATGGCAAAAATCTGGTCCTATGCCTGTAAAGGCAACTTAAAAATCATGAAGTAATGAAAGCAGCATTTTTTGGAATGAGATCTGTGGTGCAGAACTCCTAAAAATGAACTGAGGTGTAACACAATAAGGTCAGTGTACATTGTGAACTAAATGACATTCAAACATTTGATTTTGCAATTTTTGCAAAATTGGAAACTGTTTCAAAGAATCACATCTCAGTCAAAATTATTTTGAATATTCTAATAAGATATTACCTAGGAGATGCAGGATTTGCTTGTTCATAGTCTTGTTGATTGTGTGTAACTATAGCAACACTGTAGATCAACCTGCGGGAGCCACACAATAATATGTCACTCTGGTTCCCCTGAAGAATGATTCTTCATCTTACTTAAAGTATGTGAAGAAGATATGAGATTTTTCTAAGGAGGTGGAAGGAAAATAATTGAAAACAAGCTAACTGATATTTGAGCATGTGAAAAAATGTGTCACTAAAGGGGATTATGACTACAACTAGGACCAATGGAGGACCCAGCTGTCTCCTCCACATCACAACTGCTGATGTGACGATTACTCCATAATACCCCTTTCCAAAAACAGTCTGCAAAACTGTTTAATTTTCTGGCCAAGCACACAGACTGTTTCAATATTAATCTGCTCATCACCAAGAAATGGAATATGGGTTTATAGAACATAGAACATAGAACATTGCAGCGCAGAACAGGCCCTTCGGCCCATGATGTTGCGCCGACCAATTAAAAAAGCAATGACCCTCTAACCTAAACCAATCCCTTTCCATCCATAAACCTACCCACGGATCTTTTAAACGCCCCCAAACTAGGCGCATCTACAACTGCAGTAGGCAGGGCATTCCAATCCCTCAACACCCTCTGGGTAAAGAACCTACCTCTGACATCCGTCCTATAACTACCACCCCTTAATTTAAAGCTATGCCCCCTCGTGCTAGCTTTCTCCATCCGAGGAAAAAGATTATCACTGTCCACCCTATCTAAAGCTCTAATCATCTTATGTGTTTCAATAAGGTCCCCTCTTAGCCGCCTTCTTTCTAACGAAAACAACCTCAAATCCCTCAGTCTCTCCTCATAGGACCTTCCCTCCATACCAGGCAACATCCTGGTAAACCTCCTCTGCACCCTCTCCAATGCCTCCACATCATTCCTATAATGTGGGGACCAGAACTGCACACAATACTCCAAGTGTGGACGCACCAGAGTTTTGTACAGTTGCAACATGACGTTGCGGCTCCTAAATTCAATCCCCCTAACAATAAATGCCAAGACACCGTATGCCTTCCTAACAACCTTATCTACTTGATTCCCAACTTTCAGGGATCTATGTACACATACACCTAGATCCCTCTGTTCATCAACACTATTCAGAGTCCTACCGTTAGCCCTATACTCTACACATCTGTTATTCCTGCCAAAGTGAATTACCTCACACTTTTCCGCATTAAACTCCATCTGCCACCTCTCGGCCCAGCTCTGCAACTTGTCCAAGTCTCTCTGTAAACTATGACACCCCTCTTCACTATCTACCGCTCCTCTGACTTTGGTGTCATCAGCAAATTTACTGATCCACCCAACTATACCCTCATCCAGATCATTTATAAAAATTACAAACAGCAGTGGCCCCAAAACAGATCCCTGGGGCACACCACTTGTAACCAAACTCCATGACGAATACTTACCATCAACCACCACCCTCTGTCTCCTATCTGCTAGCCAATTCCTGATCCAATTAACTAAATCACCCTCAATCCCATACATCTGCATTTTCTGCAGAAGCCTTCCATGGTGAACCTTATCAAACGCCTTACTAAAGTCCATATATACCACGTCAACTGCCTTACCCCCATCCACCCCTTTGGTCACTTTCTCAAAAAACTCAATAAGGTTAGTAAGGCACGACCTACCCTTCACAAAACCGTGCTGACTATCTCCAATCAATTCATTACTCTCTAAATAACTATAAATCCTATCCCTAATAATTTTTTCTAAAACTTTGCCCACAACAGAAGTAAGACTCACCGGTCTATAATTCCCGGGGAAGTCTCTGTTCCCCTTCTTAAACAATGGGACAACATTCGCTATCCTCCAATCTTCTGGCACTATACCTGTGACCAACGACGACCTGAAGATCAGAGCCAGAGGCTCAGCAATCGCCTCACTTGCCTCCCAGAGAATCCTAGGGTAAATCCCGTCCGGCCCAGGGACTTATCTATTTTCAAACCCTCAAGAATATCTAGCACATCCTCTTTATCAACTGCAATACTATCCAGTTTACAACCCTGTAACCCAGTGTTCTCCACAGCTACATTTATGTCCCCCTGCGTGAATACCGAAGAGAAATATTGGTTCAATGCCTCTCCAATCTCTTCCAGTTCCACACATAACTTCCCACTGCTGTCTCTAACTGGCCCTAATCTTGCCCTAACCAATCTTCTGTTCTTAACATATCTATAGAATGCCTTAGGATTCTCCTTAATCCTATCAGCCAAAGTCTTCTCGTGTCCTCTTTTAGCTCTTCCTAACTCACTCTTTAACTCCCTCCTAGCCAATCTAAAGCTTTCCAGTGCACTACCTGAGCCCTCAAGTCTCATCCTGACATAAGTCTCCTTTTTCCTTTTAACCAGCGAATCAACTTTTTTAGTGCACCACGGTTCCCTTGCTCGACCATTTCCTCCTTGCCTGACAGGGACATACATATCAAGGACTCGCAGTAGCTGCTCCTTGAAAAAACTCCACATTTCGGACGTTCCCAGCCCCTGTAGTCTCCTAGTCCAACCCATGCTTCCTAATTCTCTCCTAATAGCCTCATAATTACCCTTCCCCCAGCTAAAACTACCGACCCGAGGTTCATGCCTATCCCTTTCCATCACTAAGGTGAACGTAACCGAATTGTGGTCACTATCACCAAAATGCACACCAACTTCCAAGTCTAACACCTGGTCTGGCTCATTTCCCAGCACCAAATCCAATATAGCCTCACCTCTAGTTGGTCTATCTACATACTGAGTCAAAAAACCTCCCTGCAAGCTTTGTGCAAAAACTGACCCCTCTAATGAACTAGAGCTATAGCTATTCCAATCAATATTAGTAAAGTTAAAGTCCCCTATAACAATTACCCTATTACTTTCACTCCTATCCAGGATCGTCTCCGCAATCCTTTCCTCAACCTCTCTAGAACTTTTAGGAGGTCTATAAAAGACTCCCAACAGGGTGACCTCTCCTCTTCTATTTCTAATCTCAGCCCATAATACCTCAACAGACAAGTCCTTATCAAACTTCCTCTCTGACACGGTGATACAATCCTTGACTAATAATGCTACCCCTCCCCCCCTCTACCCCCTTCTCTACTCCAACTGAAGCATTTGAACCCCGGAACCTGCAACAACCATTCCTGTCCCTGCTCTATCCGTGTCTCTGAAATGGCCACAACATCAAAGTTCCAGGTACTGATCCACACTGCAAGTTCATCCACCTTATTGCGAATACTCCTCGCATTAAAGTATACGCATTTCAAACCATGCTCTGCTCCACCCCCACGATGCCGTGTATTGCAGTCCCCATCATTGTGATTTCCCCAAACTGGGTTTACTAATGCTACAGAAGACAGCTGCTTTTCCATTCAAGTTCATGGCTAATGTTATTGTGGCCCTTAACTCAATTTTTGTGCTGGTACCTATAACCCTTGACATCATTGTCAAATAAAAAAAAATTCTAGTTCTTTGAATGTATTCAATGACCCTGCCTCCACCACTCTTAGTAAAAGGGAAGTTGGGACATTTCCTTTATTGTGGCAGAAACAATGTTGTGTTTTTGTTCATTTTTTTTAACTGTTTATATTATTGTCAAGTATTGCACATGCTGGGATGAGTAAACTCAGCTGGCCCTACATTCAATTCATTTTAAAGGACATTGTATAAAATCACTCTCAGAGGGGAAAATTGAACCGTTGTAGATGTACTCAAAGGTGGTTTGAGATGGCCGCACGTGTGGACAGTCCTGATACTGGCCTTTAAGCCCCTTATTTACTTACATTGTCGCCACCACACCTACAGTGCAAGACCATTCACTCTTCACTTCTCCATGTCCTGAACCCCACCCTCTATTCACCCTTGTATCCTTCTTTAACTCTTCCACAGTCCTGACCCCATTCCACACTATCTATCCTCACCATCCATTCACTCTTACAAGTCCCAAGCCTCTGTACAAGCTGCCAGCCTCCTGCTCCCCTCCCTAAGGCTACAGAATTCAACAAGGAAAATCATTGATGTCAGACACAATTAAAGCTGATGTTGCATATCACCTTTAACTGAATGTGAGTCAAGTGCTGCTGATTTAATTGTGAAGATAGGAAGTAATTACAAAAGATTTCAATATAATGAGTATTCATGGCACGTAAATGTATTGCAAGTAGGTAACTAGCACAAGATAGTGTGAGATCTGACCCCACCCCAAATACACTGCTAAGTGTATGTCATCTCTCACTAAGGGCCCGATCTTACCATTTGTATAAACATTGCAGTTAGGAACAATGGTGGGGCTGGGGGTGGAGGCGTGAGGGGGAGAGCAGTGGAGGTTGGGGGGTGGATACGTGAGATGCTTTCAACCGTGAAGCAAAATATTATCAGATAAAGCTGATAGCATGCTGTCTAAAAATCATTAAGTTGTCAATCAAAGGACAGTTAAAGGGGCTGGACTGAAATTGAATGGAAACCCAGGTTTTCAAAGGGCTTGAAGGGATTTCAAAGGCCATGAGCTTCCTATGAAGACTCAGAATTTGAAATAAATTCTGTGTTAAAAGAATGGGGTTGAGTGAGCAACTGTTGAGAAGGGAATCCCTCCTCTTCCCCTCCTAATGGAAGTGACTGTCTTCTGTCAGTCAGAAAACTTGAAAGGGGTCTTCTCACACCTGCAGTTTCTTAGGGAGAAAGGAGAATTACCTCATTAGAATAGAGCGCTGCTGGGATTTGAAAGCCTGTCAGGTGTCCAGGGAGTTTGAAGATTAAAGTTCTCACAGTTGACAGACAGAAACGAAGATTTTGATCAGTGAAATGCATGAAATCACCATTCCAGGAGTAATTTTCAGATTTCCAGAACTAGATAGAGCTGTCCAGCCACTTGATCCCCATCCCGGATTGAGTGCTGAGGTCAAACCCTTCTCCCAGCCTATGCCCATCCAGGATCCCTGGGGGACCCTCCCTCTGCAGCCTGGCAATGGCTGAGGGACACAATGAACACTGTACTTATCTCCTTGATCCACCTCAGACATGCCAGGTCCATGCTGATCATGATCAGCATCAAAGTCCACCGTGTGCTGTTCCCACTGAGGTTGAATGGTGGAGGGCATTAAATCGGGCTTCAAGTCCGCTAATGACATTTAATTCAACACTTTCTCCAAATCATCAGGTTCCCGTTGTCCTAGTCGGAAACCTGACCAGGGCTAGCAGGGAATGCTGGGTGAATTGGAAACACTTTGCCACCTAGTGGTAGTCCCATTTTGGCCTCAATGTCCTCTTCAGTGGGCCATCAGAATTCCTGTTGCAGTGAACAGGGCCAGTGAATCTCTCATTTTTCTTAATTTAGCAAAATAATATGAACCACTTAAGAACATCTTTGTAATTCATTTTCTTGTTGTTGCTTCTTTTAGAAATTAATCTTAGTATTTAATCGCTAGGTCAAAATCCTGGAATTTCCTCCCTAGCGGCATTGTGGGTCAACCCACAGAACCCATGGACTGCAGCGATTCAAGAAGGCAGCTCACCACCACCTTCTCAAGGGCAACTAGGAATGGGCAACAAATGCTGGCCAGCCAACAACATCCATGCCCCATGAATGAATAAACAAAACTAAATTCACTTTAGTCAGAATCTCTTTGATGGAAAAAAAATAGCTTGTTTTATTCCGGACTATGGGTCAGATTCTCCGACCTTGCCTGCAGCTGGGATTCTCCGGTCCTGCTGCAGTGAATAGAGTTTTAGCGAAGCATCAAATTCTCCAGTCTCACTGGCAGCAGTGGTGGGGTGTGAATGTCTGGAGAATTCCAGCCTGTACGTTACAAAGCAGAATACTTAATATAATTTATAAAGTGCAATGGTTTTGCAGTATTTAATCATGATAACTTTACTATTGAAAACTATGAATATGATTGGAATGGGGCTTTCATTCAGCAAAACAATGTATTCTGTATGATTACATACCTGAAATGAAGGTCTCATGTAAATAAGAAATAATTATTATTTTTGACTATATATCAACATTTTTGAGATTGGTAGCATGTAATGCACATACTTCATTAAATTTACAATATTAAAATTCCTGTGAGATCATACATATCAAAAGTTTTGTGAGGAATCACTGCTTCAATGCCACAAGCATATGTAATCATCCAAGCTGTATAATTGCATATTTTCAAGCACCAGCTGTCTGTCGCCATCCAAATAACAATCACTCTGAACGTGCAAAGTTAAATCACTACCAGAGAAAGAACTTCAAGACACCTTCACTGAACAAAAGTTGATTTGTACTGTTGTGGGGTGAATTGAAATGGTCGGTTCTATCTTTAACTATAGGCAATACAAAACCTATGAGGCAGATATCTTTGTATAAAGATGTAACATTTATTTAAAACAAAAACACAACAAACAGTTGCTTGGAGATCACCAATAAGGTTAAGTAGCTCTGAAATAGAGTGACAGAGCCTCTCAGATGAATCTAATAAAAAACTGGTCAATTTTAGATTTTCTTATTGATCATTCCCATCTCATATTAGTTTAAAATGAATTACATTTAGTCAACATGCATCAGTAATAATTCCTAAGCCAATTGCATTTTACTATCCAGCATAATAATCTTATTAATCCATTTAATCCGGATGCTGACTCCCATTTTGGCTGAACTCACTTCTTTGTTGCTATGTAACTATGCACAGTCATCATAGAGGTCAAAGTGAACATTCCCACTGGCTCATTGCCAAAACTGAACAGACACATGATCCTGTGTCCAGGTACATATCTATTCTATATCTAGACAATGAATGTCTCTATTCACAAAGTTGCAAAGTACGTTCCCGCTCCAGAAACTTTCTAATACAAATTTACAAATTTGACACAGCTAGTGAACTCTGCTCTCTTTACTTGCAAGACCTGAGTTATTGCAGTACTGGGAAAAACATTTCGCCAATTTTGCCATCATTCAGTCTATCTGGGCCCCTCTATATTTTGAAATTATTCTGGTGGGACAAAATCATCACCGCGCTCACTCTGATTGAAGGTTGTCTTTTCCTGTGCAGCTTGACTTGCCAGTTGCTGGGTGGCCTTTGTTATTTTGGTGTCTCTGGTGTGGTTGCTGGGTGAGGCTCAAAGTTGTTCACCCACTGAACGCATTGTTGATGGGCTTCAGCTGAGGTTTTTGCTGGCATTTTCTACTGTTTCTGTGTGAATGTAGTCAGTGCTGCCACTACCTGTTGTCACGGTTTTATCATGGGATTCATCAGGTTCTTACTCTACAGGGATCTTAATGGAGACCATGGTCTCATTTATTTAGCACGTTTATCTGCATAATAACTTAAACTTAAGCAAGATAAAGACACAGCTGGAACTGCTCTCTAAGATGCTTCTCTGACCTTCAGTAAGTGCAATCACTGTGACATGGCTCCTTTCCCAGATGCTCACTAGCATTGATTAAAGTTAACCCTTTACTCTACACCTATGGCAGCCAGTGAGAGCAGGAGAGTCTCCTGGTCAGCCATGCTTGATGTGAATCCCTCAAGACATAGCTTCTGGCTTCAGATTAGTAACTGTTTCAGGAAAAACTAGCTACTGAAACAAATGTAACCATGTGCTTTGTTTGCATGAAATGCCATTAACCACAGAACAGCAGGGAAGTTGAAGAAATTTCAAAAGAAAAATATAGGGTGGGATTTTACAGACTCGTTCATTCCAAAATGTAAAATCCCACTGGAGGTCAACAGACCTTTCCATTGTTTGCCTCTCGCCCACTCTGATTCTTGTGGTGGGCGGGGCAGTAAAATTCTGACCATTAAGTAATTGGTTTATTATTTCTGGTTGTTATTGGTTCTTGTTCTTTGCTTCAATTAGTCGTGTATTTCTTTAAAACCATTCGATGGAATGCAACTATAAATCTAACTAATGTGATCAAAAATAGTGTACCAAATTCTCCATACATTTTAAGTTAACATTTGTAACATACAATTACTTTTTACAAGTGTAATATGAAATGTGGCTCTTTGGAATCTCTCAGAGCAGTGGTGTGATACACTCACTAACAATACTGAGCTGGGAGCTGCTTCTTCACATCTATTAATGAGGCCCTCCCTGTGCTGGCTCCTCTTCTTCGCATGAGAAAGGTGACTGCTGCTGTGGTTCCATCTCCTCCAGGTGCAAGTCTCCAGAACAGCATAGGTTCCAAATGGGATAAATTGTGGGAAGCCCTCCAACTGGTTGAGAGCCTCAACTGAACCTCAACTTCAGAATGTTACAGTGTGTTTAGTCATCATCCTAGTTGCTTGTTGGAATCAGTTATATCTGTTTTTTAGGCATTCTGCCATATGCTTGGATCTTATTTCCTAGATAGGTCCCTAATAGTCCTTTATGGAAGAAAACAGCAAATGTTGCAAAACCTCAGCAGGTCAGTCTGCATATGTGGAGAGAGAAACAGAGTTAATGCTTCAAATCCATTCTCCAAAGTCTCCCTGCCATGTTCACATGGTTGAATACTAGGATTGGGGGTGGGCAGGGTGGAGGCGAGGGGTGGTGCTAATAACGTCAGGCTAAATGCTTTCTTGGCCAACTTGTAGAAACTGAACAAACTGTGTTATGGTGTTGTCAACAAACCATTGCCTGACATCTCATGATCTGTGGGGAATAAAGCAACATGTGTTCAGTCATTGAAGTTCTGCTCAACGGCGAAAGTGATCACTCGCAAACACCTCAGTTCTCTCTGGTTGACTGTTGAGGCCAGGGAAGGTGATGCACTGCTTTACCACAGAGAACAGGGTTTAATGCAGCTGTGAGCTGCAGATTGTGATGTGCAGATGCTGACCCCTGCTGCAAACTGACAGGAATCACCAACAATAAAGATAAAACTTCTGATGACTTCTTGACAACTATTGGCAACTCATGGGAAACCAGCACAGTAGAGTGCAGAGATCTGCAACAGCCTCCCTCAAAAAGCACAGCCTCTTCTTGTAGTTGCATATCCTCCAAAATTGTTCTAATGTCCCCAGGGATTAAAAATTATCTCCAGGACATCACTGCGAGCAACACTGGGGGAACATTGTAGAAGTGTTAATTTTTTTTCCTCTCTTTAAAGATTTTCATTTATTACTTGTGACAATGTTAGACATGGGGAACAAAGACTGAATGCTAAGATTAATCCAATTGGGTAAAAAAAAATTCCTTCCTAAATGCAGTGTAATAGTTACCTGCAGAATGAAGTGGAAAGTGAAAGAAGGATAGTTTGAGAGTTTTTAATATTACTGAACAAATGTGCTCAGTGCTGGAAAGGTCAGCCATTATTTTCCATCCCAAATTGTCCTTAAGATGGTGGTAGTAAGCTGTCTATTTGAACTGCTGAGGAACCATCTTAGGTTCTTTCACATTATTATCAGGATCAATATGATATAATGAGCCGCTGTTGATTTGTGGTTGATGTCTATCCCAAATAACAAACATCAGTGTTCTTAGAATGATAGCGAGCATGAACAGAATGTACCACAAATTGCTCGGCTGATATTTTTTAAAAGTTCCCCTATCGAACCTTGTTCCCCTGATCTGACCAGAATCAACATAGCGGCTATTAACTCTCAGGTGAGATCACAATCTCACCAATTATTTCTTTGACTTGATTACAAACCTCTGTCAAAGTGACTGATAGAATGCTAGATCATTAATTGTTTAATCATTAAAAATTATGAACCAGAGTTCACATCAGAAACGTATTAGCTGAAACCAAAATTGCCTATTAAGACAAAAAGGCAATAATATTTCACTGTGACAGCATTTATGCCATTGCACCTTGAAGTGCTTTATTACTTGTAAGTTTTATTATCGCACTGTAACAATCCTGTTCTTAGACTGCACCCTCAACCATGATCTTTAGCTGAAATATGAACCACAGTTAATTTTAATTGAGGTGATAGCACTGGCAAAAACAGTAGAACAAAGAAAGATTTCACAGCTAAGCAACATCAAACTGCATGGAAAAGAGAAATGATGAAAATGAGCTTTGCACTGTAGTTATGATCATAGGCCTCAAGTCAAAATCCACATTGTTTGAGAAAACTTCATTCATAGAATCCTACAGTGCAGAAAGAGGCCCTTCAGCCCACCAAGTCTGCACCAAATACAATCCCACCCAGGCCCTACCCCCACATATTATACCCACTAATCCCTCTAACCTACTCATCCCTGGACACTAAGAAGCCACTTCTTAGCATGGTCAATCCACCTAACCTGCACACCTTTGCACTGTGGAAGGAAACCGGAACACCTGGAGGAAACCCACGTAGACATGGGGAGAATGTGCAAACTCCACACTGACAGTGACCCAAGCCGGGAATCAAACCCAGGTCCCTGGAGCTGTGAAGCAGCAGTGCTAACCCACTGTGCTACTGTGTCAGCCAGTTCTTTGTTTTTTTTTAAAGCTTTCCCAATCTTCTCGTTCCCCGCTAATTTTGGCCACTCTGTACGCATTGGTTTTTAATTTGATATTCTCCTTTATTTCCTTAGTTACCCATGGCTGGTTCTCCCTTTTCTTACATTCCTTCTTTTTCACTGGAATATATTGTTGCTGAGCACTGAGGAAAAAATCTCCTTAAAAGTTCTACTCAGCTGTCCCACCAACTGCTCTGTGTTCCCAGTCTACATTAGCCAACTCCACCCTCATCCTATGGTACTCCCCACCTTGTTCATGCAAGTACAGGAGGTATAACACCTGTTTTTTTACTTATTTTTCTCCTCACCATCCAAGACCTAAACACTCCTTCTAGGAGAAGCAGCGATTTATGTATGCACCTTTCAATTTAGTATACTAAAATACCAATGTACTAGTGTCTTCACTGCTCACAATGTAGTCTCTTCTCCACCTTGTTCTCACACTGACATCTCTGTCTTCAGCCTACTGTGGTGCTGTAATGAAGTCAACAAAAGTATAAAAAACAACCCTCATATTTTGATTAAGTACATAAAGTTTTCTGACTTCAACATTGAGTTGAACAATTTCAGGCTGTAATCTTTGTGTCCTCACCTCTGCATTCTTCTGATTTACTCTTTTTCGCATTTTTGCTTTGGACATCAGCTATTCATTATTCTGTTGTTCACACCTCCTCTGGACCTGTCCTTTGTAAGTTTACTTTGCTGAGAGTTGCTACACCAACTCCTTTATCATTTAATGTCTCCCATTCTCCACCCTATCACAGATCTTCCCTTTCATTCTTCTATCCACCCTCCATTCGTTTAATCTATTTCAAACAATTACCTCTTTAACTTTTCCCGTGCTGGTGAAAGGACATGACCTGAAACATGACTGGAATTTTACCACTCTACCCACCACAGGAATCAGAGAGGGCGAGGGCCGGAGCACGGGAAGGTCCGTTGACCTTGGTGGGATTTTATGGTTCCGAGAAGAGCAAGGCCATAAAATCCCACCCATGAACTTTGTTTCTCTCCAAAGATGCCATCAGACCTGATGAGTATTTGCAGCATTTTCTCTTCTTACTTCAGATTGCTATCATCCACAATATTTGCTTCTGTACTTTTTTAAAGTAAGGTTTTGATATCTTTTGCAATTTTCTTTTCATATTCCCTTTTTGTCACTCTTTCTATCTGCTTTACAGATTTCTGCTACTGTATCTCCTCTGTTCACCAGCATGTTTGCATTCTTGAACATTTTCTCTTTTGTTTAACATTGTCTCACTTTTTTGGTTATCCTGGGCTGTTTTTTAATGTCCTTTTGTCCTTATGGGATACAATCTGATTCTGAGTCACATTAAATTAATTTTTGAATACTCTTACTGATCATTTTTTGTTTTACCCAATAACAGATTTGCTCACTTTAGTATAGACTTTCTCTGTCTCTTCCCATTGAAGTCAACCATACCTAATCTAGAATCTTGAGTACTTGTTTCATGTCTCTCCCTTTCAAATACTGCATTGAACTCAATTATATTGTTAACAGATAAATGTTCACGCATAATTAGTTGGTTAACTAAATCTCATTGCCAAATCTAAATGGCCTGCTCCCTTGTTGGTTCTAAGCCATATTGTTTCAAAATACTACCTCAGACATACTGAAGAAATTCGCTATCTTCCTGACATGTGCAAGGCCGGCATATAGCAATCTATATGAAAGTTAAAATCCCCCATTTAAATCTCTGTCTTTGCTACATTATTGTCTAGTCTCAGCAGTTCATGTCACTACATTGCAGTCGTTTTTGGGGACTGATACCAATTCCCGCTATAGCCTTAAATCCTTTTCTATTACTTAATCTTACCTATAAACTCTCCACTGCCTGTTTGCTTCTCATTATAATCTCTCTGAAGTGATTTCATTCTTAATTACTTAGGCTACTCATCCCTCTGTACAGTGTTCTCTCCCTTTCCTCTGGACATGATAACCTGGTATATTTAGCTCCCAGTCCTAACTGTCAAGCAACAATGTTTCCTTAAGGGTTATGATGTGGATGTGCCGTGGATAGACATGTCTATCACACGTCTATCGTGGATAGACGTGTGATGTGGATAGACATGTCTATCAAATAAATCGGTTGGACTTAAACCTGGTGTTGTCATACTTTTTACTGTGTTTACTCCAGTCCAACGCCGGCACATCCACATCATGACTACTATCAACACCGCAAACTGCCGGATCCAAGTCTATCAAATAAATCGGTTGGACTTAAACCTGGTGTTGTCAGACTTTTTACTGTCCTTAAGGGTTGCCATATCATCCCCTCCAATATTGAATTTTGTGCCTGCTATTCAGTCAGTTTGCTCCTATGCTCTGTATATTTGTATGAAGAAGGCTCATTTGGGACCTTGGGGTCCTTGTGCATGAGTTGCAAAAACCCAGCCTACAGGTGCAGCAGGTGGTCAGGAAGGCTAATGGGATGCTGGCCTTCATAGCGAGGGGGATTGAATATAAAAGTAGGGAGGTCTTGCTGCAGCTGTATAGGGCACTGGTGAAGCCACAGCTGGAGTACTGTGTGCAGTTTTGGTCGCCACACTTACGCAAGGATATTTTGGCCTTGGAGCGAGTGCAGAGGAGGTTTACTAGGCTGATGCCGGAGTTGAGGGGGTTGAGCTATGAGGAGAGGCTGAATAAGCTAGGCTTGTACTCGTTAGAGTTTAGAAGAATGAGGGGAGATCTCATTGAGATGTATAAGATGATGAATGGGATGGATAGGATAGAGGTGGAGAGACTCTTCCCGCTCAAAAAAGACAGTAGGACTAGGGGGCACAGCCTCAAGATAAAGGGGGGTGCGGTTTAGAATGGAGTTGAGGAGGAACTTCTTCACTCAAAGGGTGGTGAATCTCTGGAATTCTCTGCCCGTTGAAGTGGTGGAGGCTGCCTCGCTAAATATTTTTAAGACGCCAGTTGATGGGTTTTTGATAAGCGAGGGGATTAAGGGTTATGGGGAGAGGGCGGGAATGTGGAACTGAGCCACGACAGATCAGCCATGATCTTATTGAATGGCGGGGCAGGCTCGAAGGGCTAGATGGCCTACTCCTGCTCCTATTTCTTATGTTCTTGTGTTCTTATGTTCAATCTCCACCCATGTTTGCATCTCCCACCTGTTTGGTGTAATGTCACTTTGGTGCGAATCAGAGTAGATATATAAAAGTTTCAAGCTGGCTTGGAAGCCTTGAACTGGCCTGAGGAGGTAAGTGCTGCTAGCAGAGCATGAGGAATATTGCAGGCTGGCCCTGGAGATGCCTCGTGGGATACTTCCTGCTGTCTTCTTGCTGGCCGGTGGACTAGTGCTATCAAGGGTGGGGGGGGTGGGGTGCTTCTATTTTCTCAGAGTTCTCTGCACGAATCCTGCTCACCCTTCCCCTCCAGGGCACACCATAGCTCAGTGTGGGAGGAACCCTCAAGGAATCTGCTCACCCTTCCGTCCAGGGCAACGCTGTAACTTACTGTGGGAGGAACCCTCAAGGAGTCCTGCTCACTCTTCTCTCCAGGGCAACACTGTAGCTCAGTGTGGAAGGAACCCTCAAGGAATCCTGCTCACCCTTCCCCTCCAGGGCAGCACTGTAACTCAGTGTGGGAGGAACTCTCAAGGAGTCCTGCTCACCCTTCCCCTCCAGGGCACTTTGCAATGACATTGTCGTGCCACGGGGTGTGATCAGAGACTTGACTGAGTGCTGCTGTTCTGAGGTGGGGAAGGAGTGCACCATGTGCTGACTGAGGCCTAACCAGATGAAGCAGCTGCTGCTCCAGGCAGGAGTGCAGATGTTGAGACATGGACTGCATGGAATCTGCTGTCACTGGGCACACATCTGGTGTTGACTTGTAGTCTGTCCCTGCCCTGTGATACGGACCTGCAACACATGCCACACATGCTGCTGTTGTACACATAGCAATGGCTCGAGGGTGCACATTGCCCATGGCTGCACATCGGCCCATCCTCTCGGGTCGATGGGCAGCCATGGCAATGCTGAGGCCAAGGAGGTACAGGCCCCGTAATTGATTTGAGGCCGTTGCCGGCTACAGCTCTCCAAGACCATGGTGTGGCACCTTTGTGAGATGCACCTCAAGGGAGGGGCAGTCATCTGTTCCCTGTTGATGTGAAGATTACAGCTGCCCTAAATTTTTATGCCTCTGGCTCATTCCAGGCTCCCAGTGGCGACCTAGTTGGGATCTCCCAGACCTCCATGCACAGAAGTGTGTGGCAGGTCACAGATGCCCCCTATGCCCGGGCATAAATTTTGATGTAGGCCATGCGCTGCAGGAGGCCCGGACTCTTGGCTTCGCTTCCATTGTTGGGATTGCCGAGCAGACCCCGCATGCAGGACCAAAGCAATTTGTGAACAGGAAGGGGTTCCACTCTCTGAATGTCCAAATTGTCTGTGACCATCAAATGAGGATCGTGCAGGTCGATGCATGCCATCCATGTGTGTGCGGAACTTGGCTAGATGAGGATAGCCTGAACCGGGATCTGGGATTCATGTCACACTATCTGTAACACCCACAACTTGCCTGGACTTGCAAAATCTCAATAACTTTCTTGTCTGGAAACAATACACATTTTTTTAACCTCTGCTTAATTCTCTCTCCATTCACGTTGTCCATACCTTTAAGACTTGATTAGCTGTAAGGACTCACATTCCAATCATTATTCATGTAAATTGAGTTTGTGTCTTTATATGCCCTGTTTGTGGTCAGAACTCCTACCCACCTACAAAGGAACAGCCAGTTCCAAAAGCTAGTGGTGTTTGCTACAAATAAACCTGTTGGACTTTAACCTGGTGTTGTGAGACTTCTTACTGCATAAAGAACATAAAATGGTCGGGTGGTTTGCATGATGGATTGGGCTTTTGTAGTTCCCTATGGTCTTGGGCAGAGCAAGAGCCAAAGCAAACTGTGATACAACCAAAAAGAATGCTTTCTGTTGTTCATCTGTAAAAGTTGGTGAGAGTCATAGATGACAGAGGCGGCATGGTAGCACAGTGGTTAACACTGCTGCTTCACAGCGCCGGGGTCCTGGGTTCGATTCCCAGCTCGGGTCACTGTCTGTGTGGAGTTTGCACATTCTCCTCGTGTCTGTGCGGATTTCCTGTGGGTACTCTGGCTTCCTCCCACAATCCAAAGATGTGCGGGTTAGGTTGATTGGCCATACTAAGAAATTGCCCCTTAGTGTCCAGGGATGCGTAGTTTAGAGGGATTAGTGGGTATAATATGTAGGGATACAGGGGTAGGGCCTGGGTGGGATTGTGGTCAATAGAGACTCAATGGGGCGAAGGGCCTCTTTCTGCACTATAGGATTCTATGAGATACCAAATTTCCTTAGTCTTCTAAGAATGTAGAGGCATTGGTGGGTTTTCTTAACTATAATGTTGGCATGGGGAAACGAGGACAGGTTATTGGTGATCTGGACACCTAAAAATTTGAAGCTTTCGATCCTTTCTACTTCATCCCCAAGAGCATGTTCTCCTTTACACTTCCTGAAGTCGATGATAATCTCCTTCATTTTGTTTGACATTGAGGGACAGATTACTGTTACTGCACCAGTTCGCCAGATTCTCTATCTCATTCCTGTACTCTGTCTCATCATTGTTTGAGATCCAACCAAATACAGTGGTATCGTCAGCAAACTTGAAAATCGAACTGGAGGGGAATTTGGCCAGAAAGTCATGGGTGTATAAGGAGCGTAGTAGGGGGCTGAGAACACTGCCTTGTGGGACACAAGTGTTGAGGATGATTGTAGATTAATGGCCCCTCATTCCTGACTTCCAAGCAGAAGAAACAGTCCTTTGCTGTTTACTTTAGTCAAACCCCTCATAGTTCTTAAAACCTCAATTAAGTCTGTTTCTCTGTTCAAATAGAAATAGTTCTAGTATCTCAAAACCTTTCATCATAATTGTAGTTTCACATCCTTTCTTGTTGGAGAAACCACCTACTAGTGGTGGGGCGGCACAGTGACACAGTGGTTAGCATTGCTGCCTTACAGCACCAGGGACCTAGATTCAATTGCCGGCTTGAGTGACTGTGTGGAGTCTGCACATTCTCCCTGTGTCTGCGTGGGTTTCCTCTGGGTGTTCCAATTTTCTCCCACAGTCCAAAGGTGAGCAGGTTAGGTCAACTGGCCATGGTAAATTCTCCCTCAGTGTACTCAAACAGGCACCCGAGTGTGGCAACTAGGAGATTTTCACAGTAACTTCATTGCAGTGTGAATGTAAGCCTACTTGTGACTAATAAATAAACTTTTACTTTACTTTTAATGGAATTAAAATCCAAAAAATACTTCAAAAAACTTTTCTTTCTTCACCACAGATATTTTCCCAGGCACAGTCTATTTTGGGATGATAGAAATCATCCACATTTCTATGAGAATTTGTTTGGAAATGTGATGTGCACTGTGTCTGTTTGTATTGAAGGGAGAAAGATTCAGTTAGGTCCCACTGAGGCAGGCAGCAGGCAAACATTGTACTGCCTATTCATCAAACTGAATGTAATGTTCAGCCCAATGTGGAACATGCTGTTAACTGGCTGCACACTCAGCAGGTGACCCAGTTGCATAAGTGGCAGGATTTTGTCTGCATTGCTTAAAGGCTCTCTTAAAGGAGAGGTGCATTCAGGCTACAGCAACTACTGGAACAGTCCAGGGAGACTCTTATTGAAGAAGAAGATTGGTAATGGAGCATGAGACCGAAGGGAGGGCTCCCAGATTCTTGGATGCTGCACTGAAAGCCTTTGACCAAGAGGTTAAAAGAACAAAAGAGGCAAGTTTCTATAAGGGGCCTGAAAGCCCTCAACACACACCCTGCACATGGATTGGGAGCAGGTGGTAAGCATAGTGGATTCACAGAATCTGGCTCTGAAGACCTGGCTGCAGTGCTAAAAAAGGTGCACGACCTTACATGAATGGTCATTTGAAAATGTATTTTCAAATGGTATCTTGTATCCATTACTTCGCCAACCTCTCGCACTGTTCAATGCATCACTCTCCAATTATTCACCCATCAGCAATCAGGGCTAATGTCATCCATGCTGATGCTGCATATCACTATTTTCCACTTACCAATGCTATCAGCTACACAGCCACCTCTTGCAGCTACCACATTGTCACAAAAATTGAACTTTAAAAGTTGATTACGAATGGAATTCTCCCATCCTAGTACTTCTGTGATGGGGTGGGAATATGGGGTGTTCCCTCCTGCAGAGGCCAACAGAAAAACACACCAAATCTTCCAGCCCCAACATCATTAATTTTGTAACTGAGTATTTTGCGCTGTATTCTGTGGTGGGATGGACCTGATGGTATATAATCTACTACTGAAAAGCCCCCTGGGGTCCCCACTGTCAACACCATTTGCTAATATGTCAGGATGGGAAGTCAGGTCAAGCCCTATGGTGCAATGGCATGTTCTGCCTCACAGCCTGACTTCAGTGGATCCACACTTTGCCTCCTTCACCTTTCAGCAGGCGTAAGACACTGCATGGAACAGGGAGGAGGTCAGAGGAAAGAGGGGGCTTTGTATTGCTGCTAAGTATAAAGCTGTATATCACATCCATGTGTGAAACTTCCCATTGATGTGGATGCGTTGAGTGCTCTGCAGAGAGCTGGTCCACTTCCTCACTCAACTGACACCAATAATAACGTGCCACAGAGAAGTGAGCTACCTTGCGAAGGGAGGAGTGAGGAATGATCTGAAATACAATGATCTGATATATGTAACATACAACCCCCATCAAGTGTTCTGTTTGACCACAAGATGTCAGTGCACAGATGCCATTAGCATGACATTGCTCAACTTCACAGCATCTTTTCCATTTTCTTCCTAATTTTCTGGAAAAATCTTCTTGTATAGGCTGAGCAGAGTGATGTTACTCTGTGCAGTAATATCAATTTCAGCTTCAGATTTATGCCTGTGGCTTTATTTCTTATCTTCTTCCTAATCAGAATGCTAATTGAATATTTTTTCCCTGGGAACTGATCCATATTGAAATTTCATGTCAGAGAATGTGTCCTGTATCTATTGTATCATCAAATTCACCGCTGTTTTCAGGGTATGGATGCTTTGGTTTCTTTTTTTCTTAATTCACCCTATGCAGGTCTCTGAAAACTCCCCTTTACCAACTCCTTTCTTTGTTCTGCAAATCTTTTCTTAGTGATTGTGCTTTCCCCAAAGTCTGCAATTTGATCCATACATGATGCACTTGGTCGCCTAACTTTGCAATTGACTGTTGCACATCCCATGGTACCACAGAAATTGTAATGATATTGAATTTCTTAGACACGTTGCCAAACCTGAAGAAACGGATCAAGTGCTGGACCAACCAGGATCCACTGCTGTCCAAAGTGAATCTAATAGGTCATCTAATCGTGTATCTAAGATAAAGATGACCATCATTTGGCATCTTGAAATGCTTGGTAACCTGGCATTGATGCTGACAGTGAGACCCTAGTCAAGCACTGTGAACAGTTCCAATTGCAACAAAGAATTCCTGCTGCAGCACCACTGCATCTTTGGAAGTGGTTTGGCTGCCATGGATGCAAATCCATACTGATTATGCGGCTGCATTCACGGGCACATTGTTTTTGCTCTTGTTGATACACATTCAAAGTCTACAACACTGCACGCTACAGTTGAGAAATTATGCTAATGTTTTTCCACCCACGGAACACCTGATGTCATCGTGTCTGATAATGCAACAACCCTCACGAGTGCTGAGTTTCAGAACTTTATCCCCCTCAATGGTTTCAAGCACATTAAAACTTTGCCTTACAACTCAGCATCCAATGGACTAGCTGAACGAGCCATCCAAACCTTTAAGTCTGGCCTAAATAGCAGCCCAGAGGAACCCTGGAGACCAGAATCTCATGATTCCTTCTGGGCTTTGGACCACACCACAGGCAACAACAGGAGTCCCACCAGGAGATTTGTTAATGAACCTTCGTACCAGAAAGAGACTGAGCCTTGTGTTTCTAAAGTTGTCAGGGACAGTAGTGGTCAGCCAAAGCAGTCAGAAGACCAAATATGAATCATGTAAGTCGGCATGGTCATTTTCAGTGGATGAAACTGCATATGTGAGGAATTTTGGAAGCGGGTAGAGTTGGGTCCCTGGAGTTTTTATATCCAAAACTGGACTCCTGTCTTATCAAGTGAACATAGAAGGAAGGGTTGTCTGGAAACATGAAGACCACTTGAGAGAGAGGTGTTGCCCCAGCAGCCAGTACTGCTATTAGGAGTTATATTGCTGCCTGGGAATGTTGTTCATTCTCCAAGCACTGAAGTACCTGGTTGTCCTGTGGCAGATAAATAGACATCTCCATAGAAACTAATAGAATTGAACTACCTGTGCCTGAACAGGCATCTGTCATTGTGGTTTCAGCTGACAGAAATTCAATGGAAGTGGCCCAGACAGAAGAGTTACCCCAGTCCACAAGGATTCAGAAACCCTCTGAAAGACTTAATTTATAAATGATTAAATTTGGGTACGAGATTATAATTATCTGGGACAATCAAAGTTGAATAATGACATTTGTATAAAAGAATTTAGAAGGGGAGGGATGTGGTGATTGCCCCTTTAAGGATCCATATGTAGAGTAAAGGACACATGACCCAGGGAAACAATTAAGAAGGGGGGAGGGGGAGAAATCACACTGATCAACTCAGGTTTCTATTCCAGAACCTTCCCAGGAGCTGACTACAGTCATGTGACTACAAGCTTAAGTAAGTAAATATGTTGGTCAGAATTTTACCACCCTGGCTGCCACAGGAATCAGATCAGGCAAGGGGTGGAACACGGACAAGTCCAATGACCTGGGACAGGATTTTGTAGTTTCAGGATGAGTTTTTCCCTTAACACCTGCTGAGTGTGGTGGAAGTAAAATGTGGAACTTTATCTAAAACCTAACTGTCAGTACCAATTCCTCCCAGATATGTGCCTGCTCAGCTGAAGGTAGTAGGTAGTTAGCCTGCTCCCTGCCATTGCTAATCACACTCTTTGCCACTTTCCAAGATCAGACTAATCAAACTTTCCATCCAATCTTCCCTAAAGCTGCCCTGTGGTTGCTGTGTAATTTCTGTCAGAGCATTGATAAACCCAATTGTTATTGTGACCTATTTTCCTCTCTCCTGGCTCCAATTAAGTCCACATAAGAGTTTATGTTAAATTGCGCTCTCAACCATGGACCAAAAGCATACAAATTATTAAGCAGTCATCAGCATATTTACTGCTGCAAAGACTTGGTCATTCAAACAATGACGTATTTTTGTTAGTTTGACATATTGGGAGCATGTATCCCATTTCAGTTGTGTAGGGTTTACATGCAACCCATGTAAAAACATTGAAAGATCATCCTGTATTAATAAGTGTCTTAGATAAATGAATTTGCAAGTCATAGGAATAATAAAATCGGGGCAAAATGTAAAAAGGAATGTCATGAATGTAATGCTTTCATTCAAATGTGCCATATAGTGAAGAAATAGGAATGCTATTTGAATCCAAGTGCATCATCATGGTTGCTGATGCAGAAGCCAATCTGGATTATATCTGCTTATGTTGTACCCAGTTATAAATGGTTACTGACAAATGGAAAATCTTCAGTTCTATGTTATTGTTGTTATTGATTCTGATAATAAACTCAAAGGAAATTCAGCACTCTAAGGACTTCGAATATATCTCACCAGGATTTAATTTCATAGCATTCTGAGATACCAGCACTGTAAAGTAAAATTGAAGGATTGAACTGAGAACACTTTCACCAAAATGTATAAATCAGTGATAACCTATCTTTTGTAAATTTTATTTTCTTAGAGATCTTGCATTAAAAGCATATAAGTTAGACTTATTTGATTCATTTGTTTGAATTTAGATTTATGGGTTCATTTGTTTTCAATAAACCCCCAAATGTAAATCGCATCAAATTGTAGAGACTTTACCACATGGCAAGAAAGAACACTTTGATAAATTCAGAAAATTATTAACTATTAAAAATGTAACAATTCAGAAAGATAAAAAGCAAAATTTCAGTTGACAACCATTATCAATAATTAACAGTAAGAAGGGAAAGTTTAACTTTAACAACTGAACAAATTTCTCGCCACCCTTCTCAGACTAAGTCATGAAGTGACAACTCCAAAAACATTGAAGACAGCTCTCAACACTTCTCCATAAGCTTCACTCTCTTCCCACATCTCTCTCCCCCTCACTACCCACATCTTTCTTCTTACATCTCTCTGTTCACATCTCCCTTTATCCTTCTCTGTTTCTCTGCCTTTGCTCATCCATACCCAAATGGCTTTTTGAGATCCTTTTTTATACCATAACAATTGAAAGCCCACCTTAGCTAATGGTTGGAAAATAGGTCTTTAACTGGTCAATAAAGAAATAAGAATTAACCCATTGATTTTTAGTTAATAACTCACATCGTTGCAGCTTTAAGACAATAGCTCTTCTCAAAGTATGGGCTGCATTCTCTGACCTCACCACAGCTGGGATTCTCTGGTTTTGCTGAGCGCCAAATTCTCCGTTCTTACTGGCAGCGGTGGTGGGCCATGAACAGCGGGAGTTAATTAATGTTATCTGTTTGTTCTGTCACGTGAGAAGCATACAATAATCTTAACCACCATACTTTAAGAACCGGTATTAATAAATAAGTGGCACACTGCACAGTGGTTAGCACTGCTGCCTCAGAGTCATAGGGACACAGAGTTCCCTTGGGTGACTGTGTGGAGTTTCCACGTTCTCCTTGTATCTGCATGGATTTACTCCGGGCTGCTCCGGTTTCCTCCCACACTCCAAAAATGTGCAGGTTAGATGGACTGGTTCTGTTAAATTGCCCCTTGGTGTCGGGGGGACTATCAGGGTAAATACGTGGGGTTATGGGGCTAGCACCTAGGTGGGACTGTTGTCAGTGCAGACTCAATGAGCTAAATGGCCTCCTTTTGCAGAGATTCTATGATTCTATAATTAGAAAAATTAAACATTTGTGTTGCAAATTATGGCTGCGATTCTCCCAAAAGCACTGAATTGGCGGCAGAACTATTTTAGTCCCCGACTGTTTTGTCAGTTCAGCTTCTCACCTGAATCTCCTCACTCTGTGCACTGCAGAGGTCCCAGTCGTGAATCTCTTTAAAAGCCCGGATGGAGGGGGGGAAATATTCGCACTGGAGTCTGACAGTTTTGGAACTGTGCGCGTGCACAGTGGCCCGAATCTGTCAGACTCCCCATTTGCTGGCTACCACAGTGCTGTCCCTGCAACCCCTCCCCCCCCACCCCCCACCCCCAACAGCCATGGCCCCCCACTGCAATTCCTGGGCCAGCCCTGACCTCCAGCCCCATCCTGGAGCATCCCGATGTACAGCCATCCCTCTGACCCCCCCCTCCAGAGTCAGATTCCCCCTGGAGGCAGCCCCCCCGGCAGACCAACCCCTCCCCAGCCCACCCCAATCGCTGCCTTTCCTCCATTCCAGACCAATCCTGTCTGCAGAGTGGCAGCGGGACACCCCCAACCCCACCAATTGTCCCTAGGCCCCGCACACAATAGGTCCCACTCCCTTGGCATTGCCTAATGCCTGGTGGGCAGTGCTAAGGTGCTCCTTGAGCATGGGCACTTTGCCCCTTGGGCAACACTGGGGCACAGACTGGCACCGCCAGGGCGCCCTTGCTCAGGGGCCACCAACCCCCCTGCCACCCAACCTCCTGGGGGCCTTGATTGACTGCCCTTCAATCCGGCGGGGTCTCCTACTATTTCCCCGAACATGGGGAACTAGTCTGAACATCACCAGAATGGAATACTCCTGGCGGGATGGGAGATTCGATCAGGACTGGTAAATTCCTGATAATTGCATTGAAAACATATTTAAAATACATTTAAAACAGATTTGAATTACTTACCTGCCTTCCCACCAGTTTCCAGCATGGTCTGACTGGCGACTGCTTGTCAGCTCTGGGAGATGTACGTATATTCCCGGCGCATGCGCAAATCCTGGAACAAGGCTGGCGATGTGCATCTCCCACCGCAACCCACCAGAAAAGTTGCGGGTCGTAATGGGAGAATTGCGGCCTACATTTCCAGTCTTTCAAACATATATATTAATGAATTACTTACTGCACCTGATATTACCATTTTTATTCTAAGTGCTAAATCTAGGTGCAATTCAGATCTGACTTGGAAATCTGCTTTCAGGTGCCCCCATATGCACTCAGCCTGAAAAAAAAAAATCACAGCTCTCATTTGCGCTGTGGGAGGGGCTTAGCGCGGCCAAAATGATCGGAGCTCTGAACTGCGTGTGTGCAGTTGGAAAAAAATTTGAAAAAGCGTCCCCATGTCAAATCGCCCCCGGGCCATGGAAAGCAAAGAAAGCGGCCCAGGAGCGAAAAGCGGGAGCGATGGTGCACACACACATCACTACCCCCCTTATCCATGCTGCCCCCCCACCCCCCAGCTACCCAGAGTGATTGCAACCCATGTACCCCTTTCCCCCCGCCTCCCCCACCGATCGCCCACAGAGAGGCAGCGGACTCCCCTCCCCCGCCCCCCCCACTCCACCACCAGAGATCCATCTGCACCCCACCAGTGAGTGATTGGGCCTCTTCCCTGCCCCCGCAACCAGAAATATATCTTACCCACCTCCCTCTTCCCCCTGCCTCAGAGAACGATCTGGCCTTACTCCACTGCCCCCCCCTCAAGAGAATGATATGGTCTCACTCACCCCCTCCGCCCCTCAAAGAACAATCTGACCTCACTCATCCTCTCCCCCCTCACAGAACAGTGAGGGGGCCTCACTTCCCCCCCACCAAGAGAATGGTCTGGCCTCACTCTCCTTCTTCCCCCCTCAAAAAACAATCTGATCTCACTCATCCTCTCCCCCCTCACAGAACGATCTTGCCTCACTCCCCCCCCACCCCGCACAGAATGGTCTGGCCTCACTCACTCATTCCACCCCGCCCCCATAGAATGATCTGGCCTCACTGCCCCTCCCATCCAGAGAATGACCTCACCCGCCTCCCTCCTCCGCCCCACCACCAATCTGAGTCAGGGAGCCATTGGAAGCATGGAACTCACTCTTCTGCAGCTGGAGCACCCGATTCAGGCTTATATTTAGCAGGTTCATTTTGGCGTGATTTCAGATTGGTGAACACAGCGGTAAAGGGGGAAATGCTGATAAAGTTGAGCAGACAGTTAATCAATTCAATTGAAATACATGCAAATGCATTTAAATCGCCGTTGCACCCGTTTCAGGCGCAAGTCGGAGCGTCGCCATTCTTGGGTTTTGGTAAAGTGGCCATCTACGCGGATGCAGTCGCGGATCACATTAATGACTTCACACCCAACTCTACCATGTTTTCACACCCAAAACCGGACGTAACACAATGGTAAAATAAGGCCTATTGTTTCATTGTCTCACAATTAAGGCGACCTACTTAACTATTCCAGCTGGTTTCCAATATTGCTGGTTTAGTCTTTAGTAAAATGGCTTCCATCAATTCTAGCAGAAAATGCTTAAAAACATATTAATGCAAACTATAGAATGGTAGTCATGCTAAAACTAGTGATTTTAAAATGGCCAACATCAGAATACCATGTCATTACATTCTGAGATACCAGTGCTGGAAGGCAGATTTGAACGAATTTGAACTGAAGAATTTTTTGCAAAAATACATAAACCAGCGACATCTCAACGCCAACAGCATCACTGATGAAAAAGTCCGCTCTCCAGTGAAACCTCTACTGCAAACTAAGCCCCACCCGTCACTGACCGCCTCGATCAAACAAGGATTTTCTTGACTTAACTTGGTTCCCTTCGTCAAAATTTAGCCAGAATCTTCCAGGAACATAGCACAGATGACACATATCAGGATCTGATTATAGGTTGTACATCAGGATAAAAAACTGATTAGAAAATGAACAGTGCCTGAGCTTGCAAAAATGCAGCCACTCCCACACTTAAATCACATGTCCCTGGTGAGCATCCTTTTTGGACAACTGCAGTCCCTGTGGTGTAGGTACACCCAAAGTGCTATTAGGAAGCGCAGTCCAGAATTCTTACCCAGGGATAGTGAAAGAACGGCAATACATTTCCAAGTCAGGATGTTGAGTGGCTTAGAGGGGAATTTGCAGTTGGTGGTGTTCCCATTTATCTGCTACAATAGCTCTTCTACATGATCACAGTCAGAGGTTTGGAAGATGCTGCCCAAGAAACTTTGCAGAATTCCTGCAGTGCATCTTGTAGATGGAATACACTGCTATTGTGCATCAGTGGTAGAACAAGTGAGTGTTAAAGTTTAAAGTTTATCTATTAGTCACAAGTAAGGCTTACATTAACACTACAATGAAGTTACTCTGAAATTCCCCTAGTTACTTGCCACGTATCAGCCCAAGCTCAAATATTGTTCAATACATATAAGCTCAAAAGGCTTAGAGAGCCGTAATTTTCTTTGTTCTTTAGGAGATATATGAGGCAGGTTTATTTTTACACACCTTCCATAATGTATGACTCCAACCAGTGGAGAATTTTCCTATTATTTCCCATTGATTCCAATTTTACTCGGGATCCTTGATACTGTAATTGAGACAGCTCTCCCAGTTTTGGCACAAGTCCCAGATGTTACTAAGTACGACTTTGCAGAATCAACGGGGTTGAGATTGCCATTGTCGTTTCCAGTGCCTAGGTCAATGTGGGTGGTCTATCCAGTTTCAATCCATTTAGACTTCACAGTGGTTTGAAGCAACTGAATGGCTTTCAAGGCCATTTCATAGGAAATTTAAGAGTCAATCACTGTGAATCGGGAGTCATACATAGGCCAGATTTGGTAAGAGTTGCGCTTTAAATAACCCGATGAACTTTTACGACAAGCATTCATGGTCATTATTGGGCTTTTAATTTCAGGTATTACTGATTGAATTCAACTTCCACCATCTGATCCCAAAGCATTACCCTGGTCTCTGGGTTACTAGTCAAGTAACAACACTGCCTTCCCCCATACAATCAGTTTTGGTATAATTAGTCTGTGCCAATAGCACAGGAAATTGGTTGGAATTATTTTTTACACAGCATTCAAGTAAAAGTAAAATTGGTTGTAGTGCAAAATGGGCTACCAGCTCACAATCAGCAAATTTTGCACTACTGACGCTGACCAATTTTACTCCCAGTAAGGTTATTCAGTGATCAGTTGAAGTTTGCTCTGCATTGCATTAGCTATTGCCAAGATTAAGCTCAATATCCCAAGGTTAAGGAAGGAAATCTGCTCAACGCCCAGGGATTCACTCTGGAAATGTTCGTATGCAATACGGGATGGGGACGTATGTGGACTCAGCTGTGGTGCTGTCCTTCCGATAATCCCCAGTACTGAGCCAACACCTTCAGGCGACGTAGTGTAGGAAGTACATGGAGGAGAAACCACATCAAAAATAAAGAACAGCATAACTCCTTTCTGATACAAATTTTATTACAAGAGCTTCCACTGCCCTTCACTGGCTGCCTGTGCACATTGCATTTCTTATTTCATCAAAGAGTTTGGGAAAACCATTTATGCACTATAAGAAAGCAATCTGTCAGCGAATCAATATTAATAAACATGGCCGGAAAATGGAGAAAGTACGATATATTAATTTCTGTCATTTAGAATATCTCAGAGAAGAGCAATGGGTTTTGTCAGGAGGCTGTGAAAACGTTTCACAGTTTTTGTGGTTACGATTAATTTTAATTGCCAAAGATTTTTCTTTGACATTTGCATGTCTTGAAACTTGTCAACTTAGGTGATATTTCATTTCACAAATGGTAATTGACCTTTGATAGAAGATGACTTATTCTGAAAACTCACTTTCCAAATCATAGAAACTGTTGAAATTTACATTCAGAAGAAAGCTTTTTGGCCCCTTGTGTCCATGCCAGCTGACAGCTAGCCACTTGTGCTTCAAGTTTCCAATCTTGCCACATTATTGAAGGTGGCAGCATGGGGAATCTGGTGCATGTCTTTAGACCAATAATGTAAGTTGGTCAAGACAGCTCTGTCTTTCTCACACACCCTCTAACAGCAGTTCTAAGAGCAGCATCAACACAGGCACCATATCACTCAACTATTACTTTCTCCACCAATCGCTAGCATATAAGATGGAGGGACCTAAAAACAATCAAACTTTAAATAGCAGGACAAAATCTTTGATAGAAACCCTTAATGGAAAATTTAAAAACATATAATTAGCTCAGTTTGTCTATTTGTGTGGGAAGATAGATCTAAAATATTTCTGCTCTACAATGCTTTACCTTTCCAACATTACCTTGTGTTATTGTTACAAAAAGAATCAGACAATTCGATTCATGAAAGAAAGTTAAAGGAGTCTTGCTTCTGTGGACAGGAAATTTTAGGCAAGTTCAATATCTGCACCTGTTAGAGATAGAATGTTCTGAAAATTTGGCTGCAGAGTTGAAGTTCTGGGCAATATGAGGCATTTATCCTGCAGAAAAGCACAACACATTTTAAAGTTGCTCTACTTCCATGTTAATTAAACTTCAGCTAATAACTTTGTAATGCTAAACATGATCAAAATTGTGTTGTTCTCGTGATTGCATCTGATCCCATCTGCTAAGCAAGTGAACTCCTTGAAGCACCTTTGAAGAAAATTTATAACAAATCAATATCTTTGTCACATTAATTCAACAGAAAAGGAAAATTATAAATATTAATTGTTGCATTGCCTTCTGGAGGTATTGGGAAAGACTATATTGCCAATTTCAAACAAATGACAGGACCAAAGCTATTATTTTCAATAGTATTTCAATCCAATAAATAAACATTTGTTGTTTTCATATCTTTTGTTGATAGATACAACAATATCAAAATCAAATAGATCACTAACATAGGAGACTAAAGTACAGAAGCCGCAAGCCCCAAACCGGATGAAAGATGAGAAAATATTGTTTCTTCACTGGATAACGTGAAACCAGTTGACTTTGGGCCAAATAAAATGGATTTGGGTTAACACCTATTGATAGGAGATTAAGAATTTTATGGATAGTTTATTATCTTTTGAGAAATGGGCTAGTAAAGGAGATTGGCTGCTTATTCATTCTAGAGGTAAGGAGGCAGCCATAATATTGAGGCCTGGACCTCATTTGCATTTGATCAATATTCTGCAGCTGCTTCTCAGGCATCTGTGAGGCAGCTATCTGGTTTTGTGCCATATGAATATTAACAGGCTGGAATACTGGTGGTAGCTGCAGGTGTTGCAATATATCTTTAAGGAATGGCACCGTGCCATCACTAGAAGCAAAATGTACAATGTGATCCAATTTTAGTTTCACTGTTGCCTGTGAGCAGAGTACAGCACAGCTTTGATGTCTTCTACATGCATTTCTATGCATGTAAATATGTTCTTATGTAACTAAGGACACACTATGTGTTAACCCATCTCTTATCAGTGACTGGAACATTTATATCATTATAAAACATGGCATGGTTTACCGCAATGATCATATGACATGTAGCAAAATTGAGTGCAGGTATGGCATGGTGAGCAGCCTTCGTTCATGCTACATGAGATGAGACGACTCTCAATGTTCTGGTGAGACCACAACTGGTTTGCAGCATCAGAGAGTATCAAAACTGCAGCTTGCTGACTGCACAGAAACATTTTGAAGGTACAGTGTCTAAACACTACTCAGGTAAAGAGCTGGCAAGCAGATGGATCCTTTGTGGTGAGATTGCAGCATATAATTTGCCAGTTCTGTGAGTGGGACAGCATGGCAGGAGGACCAGCACTGGGCTAACTCATTCAGGAAAGGTGAGTGAACGGAGACTGTGCCAGATCTAGAGCCAATGAAGGAATAGTCAGACCACAGAATAAAATCAAACAAAAAGTCGTAAAAATCAGCCAGATTGCAATTATAACAGGTGAAGCTTCAGAAAAGCATGCAGGAACAACTACAAAGGCATCCATTCCAGATATTATAGGAGAAGGGAGGTCAAAGGGATATTGTCAGATTGTCCACAAAAATCTCTAGTTTGAATAGGGATATGTTGGACATGCTTTCAATTGAAAATGTTTAAACCTCATAGAGAGGTGTGCCTGAACCAGACAAGAAAGCCATAAAAATTCACCTAGCATTGGTGGAATGAGGGTCTACACAGGTCAAATACATCAGAACTAACAGAAGAAAAGCTTCTGAAAGAAGGAAAGGATCTGCAGAAGAGATGGAGAGTGATTCTCCAAGCCTGCTTCGCTGATCTAGCAGTGCAACAGCCAGGAGGGATCAGCAGATGCCATTTCACAGGCTTCCCACTGGGAGCCATGGCATCAGAGTGTCTCCGTGGCAAAGCTTTTCAGGCCAATCAGCTCCATGCTGAAAATCAGCGCAGTTGATTTCAATATTATAATTGGTATTTGCATTTCATGAGCATGCCTGGGACTGAAGTCTCTGGGCCTGCTGGCATCTTCACTTTCCCAACCCCACGCCCCTAGGAGTGTTTCACTCCAGTGGGGGTTTACAACTGCACTCCACTGATGGGGAATAGGCAGCCCAACCCCACCGGCGTGAAGAGAGGCCATGGAGGAACCTCAGGTGGTAGGGGGTAAGGGGGGTGCCCCCTGAGCAGTGCCAGCCTGGTACCCTGGCACTGCCCAAGTGACAAACTGGCAGTGCCCAACAGGCAACTTGGCATTGCCACTGGGCATTGGGCAGTGCCAAGGGGGCAGAGCCAGAGTAGGCATGGCCTATTGAGTGGGCTGGACCTATGGAGGGACCTCTTGCCACTTTTACAAATACATAAATGCCAAAAGAGGAACTAGGGAGAGAGTAGGCTTCTTAAGGATCAACAAGGTCATTTATGTGTGGATCCACGAGAGATGGGTGAGATCCTAAATGAATGTTTCTCATCAGTATTTACTGTTGAGAAAAGCATGGATGGTAGGGAATTTGAGGAAATAAATAATGATGCCTTGAGGAGTGTACATATTACAGAGAAGGAGGCGCTGGAAGTCTTAAAGCGCATCAAGGTAGATAAATCCCCACGACTTGAAGAAGTGTATCCCAAGACATTGTGGGAGGCTAGGGAGGAAATTGCAGGTCCCCTAGCCAAGGTATTTGAATCATCGATGGTCATGGGTAAGGTGCCTGAAGAATGGAGAGTGGCAAATGTTGTGCCTTTGTTTAAATAGGGCTGCAGAGAAAAGCCTGGGAACCATGGACCAGTGAGCCTCACATCTGTGGCGGGTAAATTGTTGGAACGTATTTTGAGAGACAGGATCTACAGGCATTGAGAGACGCAAGGACAGATTCGGGACAGTCAGCATGGCTTTGTGAGTGGAAATTCATATCTCACAAATTTGATTGAGTTTTTTGAAGTAATAACCAAGAAGGTGGATGAGGGCAGTGCAGTTGATATCTACATGGACTTTAACAAGGTCTTTGATAAGGTACTGCATGGTAGGTTATTGCATAAGATTAAATCTCACAGGATCCAGGGTGAGGTATCTAAATGAATACAAAATTGGCTTCTTGACAGAAGCCAGAGGGTGGTTGTAGAGGGTTGTTTTTCAAACTGGAGGCTTGTGACCAGTGGTGTGCCTCAGGGTCCACTGTTATTTATCATTTATATTAATGATTTCGTTGAGAATATAGGAGGCATGGTTAGTAAGTTTGCAGATGAAACCAAGATTGGTGGCATAGTGGACAATGAAGAAAGTTATCTTGAATTGACAATTGGGCTAGTGGGCTGACAAATGGCAGATGGAGTTTAATTTAGACAAATGTATTTTGGTAGATTGAACCAGGGCAGGACTTACTCTGAATGGTAGGGTGTTGGGGAGAGTTACAGAACAAAGAGTTCTAGGGGTACATGTTCATAGCTCCTTGAAGTGGAGTCACAGGTGGACAGAGTGGTGAAGAAGGCATTCGGCATGTTTGATTCATCAGTCAGAACATTGAATATAGGAATTGGAACATCTTGTTGAAGTTGTACACGACATTGGTAAGGCCACACTTGGAGTACTGTGTGCAATTCTGGTCAGTCTATTATAGAAAGGATATTATTAAACTAGAAAGAGTGTAGAAAAGATTTACTAGGATGCTACCGGGACTTGATGGATTGAGTTATAAGGAGAGGGTGGATAGACTGGGGCTTTTTCCTCTGGAGCATAGGAGGCTGAGGGATGATCTTATAGAGGTCTATAAAAAATGAGAGATTGATCAGTTGGACAGTCAATGTCTTTTCCCAAAGATAGAGGAGTCTAAAACTAGAGGGCATAGGTTTAAGGTGAGAAGGGAGAAACACAGAAGTGTCCAGAGGGGCAATTTTTTCACACAGTGGGTGGTGAGTGTCTGGAACAAGCTGCCAGAGGTAGTAGTAGAGGTAGGTACAATTTTGTCTTTTAAAAAGCATTTAGATAGTTACATGGGTATAGAGGGATATAGGCCAAATGCGGGCAATAGGGATTAGCTTAGGGGTTTAAAAAGAAAGGCGGCATGGACAAGTTGGGCCAAAGGGCCTGTTTCCATGCTGTAAACCTTTATGACTCTATGACTTACTCTGCATTTGAGATCATTGGATCAGTGGCAGAGGGAGGGAGGACAGCAATTGGGGCTGGCCATCCAAGTGGTGGAGGGTGGGTGGGGCTGGGGCTGCCGGGCAGTTGGGGCTGCCGAGGGGGAAGTGGAGAGAGTGGGAGTTGGGACTTCCAGAGGGTTGGGAAAGGGATCAGAAGATCATGGCTGGACAGAGAGTGGGAACATGCACCGGGAGGTCTGGGAGGCCAGCGATCAGGGGGTGGGGGGAGGGGGGGTGGATGCCAGCAAAGGCAGTGATGCAGGATCATGGCTAGCAATCGGGAGGCCAGCAGTGCCATGCAATTGTGCATCACTGCTCTCAGCACTGACAGATCGGTGCATGCACAGTGGCCCGCTCAGAACTATGCTGCCAGCTCTCCAGCGGGGATAGGCCCCACCCCAGATTTTCTGAGGGAATCTCCCTCGGGTACACTGCAGTGCTCAGTGTGTGGAAGACTCGATCTGAAAATCCCCACTAAACAAAACAGCGGGAGTTACTCCTGTTTTCACGTGAATTGGAGACTTGGAATTTTTTGGGGAGAATTCTGGCCATGGACTACCTGGTTCAGACTCAGGTTACACTTCCATACTTATCGACTATAGTTTGCATCATTTAAACACCAGTATAGAGAATCCATAGACAACTTCATCAGCAGATGCAGAGAAAAAGATACCTACTGTGATTTTTCAAACACAGCTAGTAGATAAGGTTGTGAGTTGGTGATCACAAAGATCCCATGGAAGCATTTTAGAATGTCTACTGGACAAGTGCAAAATGTACAGCATCAAACAGCTTGTATAGCATCAAAGAGCAAGGATGCATATAAATACAAAGTGATCCTTGCAGGTCGATGATGCTTATAGGTCCTAAATACAACCCCAATTTTTGACACATTTACTCGAACTTCCTAAGCCAGTAGGCCATATGAAAATTGTGGCCTTCTCTAAGCATCAAGGAAGTACCCAGTTTTTAATCAATTCTGAAAAGCATGTGGCTGGAAAGGCCATTGGTGCAGCTGTGCACTTGAATAAAGGCACTACAAAGAGTCCATATATTCTGATCCAAACAAACATTTACAATGGGTATAAAATCATAGAATCTCTACAGTGCAGAAGGAGGCCATTGGTCCATTGAGTCTGCACTGACAACAATCCCACCCAGGCCCTATCCCCTTAACCCCACTTATTTACCCTGATAGTCCCCCTAACACTAAGGGCGAATTTAACATGGCCATCAACCTAACCTGCACATTTTTGGACTGAGAGGAAACTACAGCACCCAGAGGAAACCCATGCAGACACAGGGAGAACGTGTAAACTCCACACAGACAGTGACCTGAGATCAGAATTGAACCCGAATCCCTGGCGCTGTAAGGCAGCGGTGCTAACTAATCTGCCACCATGCCATCCAGGTATCTTCAAACAATAAGACTGACCATCTGGCATCATATCCGAAACACATATCTGAGGTGATTGACAAGTCAGAAAATTATGATGACGTGCACAATGTGATGAAGAATGGTGAGCACTTGTGTCACATCATTAATCTCATGGAAAATATAAACTTCACACTTCTATTGATTTTGCTGAGGAGAATATAAAATTGATGATATCTTCTCAAAAAGAATTAATTACAGAAAGGCTGTATTTTTATTGTGTAATCTTTATTGAGATTTTGCTGACAGTTTGCAGTCTTTATACACCCCATGCTTGAACTTAACCTGACAAGTTATTTTCATTGTTTGGCCACATTTTGTATGAATAATATATAAATAGAAGAATTATTCATTAAAATTTTATAAGATTTCCTAAACCAGAGATCTCAGGATAGTATTTACACAAATGTCAACGTTTGTTTAAAAACATGTCAGTCAAGTGTTTAAACAGTAGGGATTGTATCAACTGTATATGAGAAATAAGACAGGGGGTGTATATAACTAAAAGTACGACATGGGATGCCAGCTAGTTATGCCCTCCGCGTGCAGAACCAGGTGCAGAATTCCACTATTCTTAATCAGTTACAAACTAATGCAACTCATTGGGAAAACTGAGACAGAAGGTCAAGGAATGCAGGATGGGCAACTATGATTCTCGAGAACATGCTGACTACAGGTTTGTGTGAGGTCCCAAGATGAAAAGTTGTGGTTGACAGAACGGAACATTGTCAAGGTTGAACAGAGCAGGAGAGAAGATTAAATGAATTGAAACTGGTGGTTAGGTTAGAATTAATTCAATCATTAAGATCTAGGTATTCTATTACAAACACATAGGGATGCTTTGCTTTAATATTTTGAGGTGAAAAAACAATTTTTTGTGGCATGGAAGGAAAGCATGCAACTGGCAGGAGATAGCCTGCTGCCTCTGTGACGTCAGGTGAGATCTCTCAGTAGCATTTGGTGTCTTTGCTGTCAAAACGGATCAAAAGAAAATAGAAGAGAACAAGAAGGCTGTAATATAGACAGCTAAGTGAGAATGTCAACAGTAGATAATTTAAAATTAATTCCATCAGTTTTAAAATTTAAGAATTGAAATCAGTTATTGAAAAGTAGATTTTTTATGAGACCTATTCAAAGAACAAAGGGCAATTATTATGTCATGACTGAGGAAGGAATGAGCACAAGAAAGCAAATGAAGGGAATCAAAATGAAGTGGCTATTTTGACGTTCATGACAAATTCCCATTAAACCCATTAATTTTCCCCATGAACATATTTTAAACTTGGGGCAGCATGCTGACTGCTTGGATTGGGGGAGCTCAAAGCTCAGACTGGTTGAAAGGTAAAGGGCAAGAGTCTGTGGCCTCCACATGGTATGTTTCTCGGCAGGAGAAGGTGGGGCCCGCTGTTGGCAGATTTTCTGGTCCTGCTGCTGTCAATGGGATTCCCTATTGAATTCACCGGGAAACCTGCGGCAGGCAGTGAGGGGTGGGGGGGAGGGTGGAGTGCCATCGGTAACAGGCGTGAGCAGCGGAAGATGTGGTCCAAAGAGTCTTAAAAAATACAGTGCTAGGTTTCAATGAATGGGAAGACCATTTGGTTGAAGTAACCTGCTCCATTGGTTATCTTCATAACTCTTACTTCTGGGGCAGTCACTTAGCTGATATAGGACTACACCCGTACTGACAGAAGATACAGATCCCACTGACGCTTGCAGCAGCAATTGGGATGATCTGCCTCGGGAATGTCTCAAGAGAGTTCAACCAATGTAATTCAGATGGGTAAAAGCCTGCCCCCTTTCCGGCACAAGTTAAGAGGGTGCCAATCATGTGTTCAGAAAAACACAGTGAAACATTTTAATGGAAATTAGTTACCCCTGACCTTGATGATATTTCAGTAACATTGATATAACTCTTTTCGCAGGGTGAAAACCTTTAGTGGAAATTACATTTTACAGCTCATATTTCATATAAAACCATTTTCTCTGGATTATCATAAGTCTTGCACCGTCAAGAACCCCACTAATGTTAAACGTGAGGGTATCCCGAAACCCAGTAGGGTGACTTGGAACACTGGGGTCGGGGGAGAATTCACCCAGCCCGCCGCATTGCTAGAGCAGCACAGTGGGCTGGGAAACTTAAGCGCAGGCCATGTAACAGGCTTCCCATTGGGCTCCATGACTTTGTGCATCTCTGGCCTCCAGAAACCAGTGTGTAGCTGAATAAATTATTCAAATACTGATTTAAATCTCATTAGTATGCCCGGACTGAAGTCTCTGGGCCCGCTAGCGTTTCCCCTCCCCTCCTCCCCCCTGCCAAGAGTGTTTCACTCCAGCAGTGTTTACAACAGCTCCCCAGCAGTGGAAAGGAGCCAGGAAGTGAAGGTGGGGGGACCATGGAGGCTCCCTGGAGGTCAGGGGTAAGGTGGGATGCCCTCAGAGCCAGACTGCCCAAGGGAAAATGTTGCAGTGCCCAGGGAGCACCTTGGCACTGCCCACCCGGCATTGGTAGTGCCAAGGGGGCAGGGTCAAAAGGGATGGGGCCTCTGTGGGGAGGAGATTGATGGGAGTGCGGGCTCCTGCTGTCAATTGGTATTTGTGACAGAGGGCGAGAGGCCAGTTATCAGGGTTGGCCATCAGGGTACTGGTGTGGTGGGGAAGGGGGATGTTTGGGGAGGTGGGGGAAACGGGGGTGTGGGGGGGGGGAATGGTCAACCTGCTGGTGGAGTCGGGGATGCGGGGGTGGGTGGGACTGCCGGTGTCGGGGAGAATCAAGAGATCGGGACGGCTGGACGGGGAGCAGATAGCAGTAGGTCAGGAGGGGGGCAGGTGTCAGGGCTGGCCCAGGAGGCCAGCAGTCGGGGTGTGGGGTTGGGGGGGGGGGGGGAGGAATGGCATGTACAGCAATGGGGGTTGGAAGGGCTGGCCAACAAATGAGCTGGCCAGCGATCAAGAAGTTGGCAGTACAGGTAACTGCGCAAGCACCAATCTTGGCGCTCACAGATCAGTGCATGCTATGTTGCCGACCTCTTTGGACGAGAATAGGTTCTTCCCACTGAATTTTAGTGTGATTCACACCAGGGCTCTCTGTGATGCACAGAGTATATGGGATTCATTTTGAAAATCCTGCTGAGAAAACCAGGGGGATTTACTCCAGATTCCACATGAATTCAGCACTTAGAATTTGTCCGAAGAATCTCATCTCAATAGTTAATGATGTCCATTATTAATTTGGTATAATGTGAGAAAGGATATACAAGCCAGGAAAGAATAGTCCTGCCTTGTTGTGAACAATTAATAAAGAATATTTATTAACATAAAAGCAAAACACATGAGAAGAAGGATTATAATACACAACAACAGTCCACTTAACTTCACTAATGCTACATGCATAGTATTACATTAAATTATCGCTTTGTTTCCAACTACCCACCTTTCCTGAACTCTGAAATGACCCTGTTCCCAAAAAACATCCAATATTTTTTAGCTCTATGAGTTAAATTCAACAAACAATTACTACACATATGGTATTTGTCCACATTTGGGAAAACCATCTTAAGTTTCACCAAAGGCAAAATCATCTCTGTTCAAGTTTTAGATCATAACTGGGTGCAATAACTTGCTTTAGGGCAATTGTTTCTGCAGCTGGAGCTGGCTGTGATGATAGCTGCCCGTTGTCCCCTTCTTCAGTTATGTGCTATGGATATATCATTCTTTCCATTTGATGTTACTCACTCATCCTGTGGACCTGGCTTTTAGCATTTCAGTGTAAATTTACTTATTCCTGTACTTGGAAGTTATCTCATCTATAGCTCATTGTTTTCCCCTAGTCACATAGGTAAATACTTGCTTTATTATTTGAATGGATGTAAATTGAGGGAGGTGTACACTCAGCAATACATTGGAGTCCTCGTGCTTCAGTCGCTGAAAGTAAGCATGCAAGTACAGCAAGCAGTAAAGAGGACAAATGATGTGTGGACTTTCATTGTGAGAAATTGACCACAGGGATAGGGATGTTTTGCTGCAATCATATAGGGCGTTGGTGAGGCTACACCTGGTGTATTGTGTGCAGTTTTGGTGTCCTTATCTGAGGAATGCTATCAAGGGTGTACAGCAAAAGTTTACCAGGCGATTCTTGGGATGGCGGGTCTGTCATATGAGGAGAGATTAAGTCAGTTAGGATTATATTCACTGGAGTTTAGAAGAGTAAGAGGAGATCATAAAGAAACTTCTAAAATTCTAACAGATTACACAGGGTAGATTCAGAAAGAATGTTCTCAGTGGTGGGGGAGTCCAGAACAAGAAGTCATAGTTTGGGGATAAGAGGTAAACCTTTTAGAAGTGAGGTGAAGAGAAGTTTCTTCACCCGGAGGGTGGTGAATCTGTGAAATTCACTACTACAGAATGTAGTTGAGGCCAAAACGTTGTCTGATCTCAAGAAGAAATTAGATATAGCTCTTGGGCTAAATGGATGAAGGGCTATGGGAAGAAGGGGGGATCAGGATACTGAAATCGATGATCAGCCATGATCAAAATGAATGGCGGAGCAGATTCAAAGGGCCAAATGGCCTACTCCTGTTTCTATGTTTCCATTCATTCGTATGCTAATTTGCATATCAAAATCTCTTCAGGCATTTTTAATCTTAATTTCCTCCAATTCTTAACATCTTAGTGTCAAACAGAAAAAGCTCTGAATGAGAAAAAGCTGTTTGTCCAAATGACCTTGCTCCGACAAAGCAAGAAAAGCTCTCCTTATCTCTGTCCAATACATTCAGCCTTCTGAGGAAAAATTCTTTAAAATTTAATCCTTGCCCATCTGTGGGAATCCAATGACACTTCAGAATATTGATCTAATCTTACAACTGGCATCATTCATCTTCAACCACCCACTTTCTGAAGCATGACATGTCAATGGTCTCAGAAATTCAGTCACCACATGTTCTACAGCATGCTAAACCAGCTTTGTACATGAGGAACTAAACTGAAGAGTTTAATAAAAGAAATTAATCAGTCTTATTCATTTTTAAGTCATTCATTGATTCAGAACTAGTCGTGCTTTCTAGATCATAGGGGTTTACATGTTAACTAATACATTCAGATAACATTACTCTCTGTCTGATGTAATCCCATATATAAAATAATGCCAGATGAAGTGGTAATGAGGGCTCACTTTTAACATTTAAGAAAAACTTGGACAGGTACAAGGATGAGAGGGGTGTGGAGGGATATGGCCCAGGTGCAGGTCAGTGGGACTACGCAGAAAAATGGTTTGGCACAGCCAAGAAGGGCCAAAGGGCCTGTTTCTGTGCTGTAGTGTTCTACGGTTCTATTAATGCCCATGTTAAGAGAAAGCAGGAAACAAAGAGGTAGCATATGAACATAGCAACAAGGAGCTAGATTTTCACATCTGGGGTTGGGAAATGGAAGTCAGGCTATTTATTTGTTCTCAAACCTCCCCAATGGCAAAACAGAAAAGAGCCTTGAATTTCATAGGGTGATCCATTTAATTTAAAAGGGTTGGTGGCTAATTGATGGTCCCAGGGACAGGATGGAAGATAGTAATTCGAGTTATGGAAGTGTACAGTGAAGATTTGCAGTGAACTTTGAGCTGGATTTCTTATCTCTGATGGAGTGCAAAAAAAGACTGAATGGCCTCACAAGCTCGAGCAAAATGAGTTTTGCTCCCAACCCTCAGGACAGACCTCTGGGTATTATTCATCCACCAGCAGACACACCAGCAAGGGAGCCTCAGGATACAGGCTCCTCCTAAATAAAAGATGAGTGTGTTTCTAGGGCACTTAATAGCCCCTCAGAGTGACTCAGAGCTATTGTCCACTTGGCAAGAAGAATAGAAGACAGGGTATTATTTAAATGGAGAACAGCTGCAGACTGCTGGAGTGCAGGAGAACCTGAATCACCAAAATAGCATGCAGGTAAATCAGAAGGCAAATAGAATGTTGGCCTTTACTGTCAGGCAGGTCAAATACAATAGTAGGAAAGTCTTGCTACAATTTCAAAGGCACTTGGTAAGATCACACCTAGAGTTTTGGTATCTTTACTTCCAGCATCAAACCTAAAAATTGAGCTTCCTTGGCTGCCAATTTAAAGTCTTCTTCAGCTTGACTTCCAGTAACAACAATTTCTGGATAGCTTTGCTTCTCAGCCTACATACCAGTCTGTCCCTAATGGTGTCATTCAAGATATCCACACATTCACAGTATTCAGCTAATTTGTTTAATGTAGCTACAGACTGTGGGATTGATTCACCTTCTTGTTGGTTAGGCTTATGGAATCTGAACCTATTGGCAATAACAAAAGGTTTAGTTGAGAAGTGGTCCTGCAATATTTCCACTATCTCATCATAGGTTTTTGAGCCTGGCTTTTCTGGCTATGATGTGGGTGTGCCGGCATTGGACTGGCGTAAACACAGTAAAAAGTCTGACAACACCAGGTTTTAGTCCAACCTATTTATTTGATAATATACTCACAAGCTTTCGGGGTTAGCCCCTTCGTCAGGTGAATGGAGAGTTCTGGCCTCAGACAGAGCATATAAAGCACAGACAGTTTAGAGATTACTGATTAGAATGCGAATCCTTACACCTAACCTGCTGTTCAAGAGCTGAAGTGGCTGATAATGTGAGTGGAAGGAGCACTGACCTGTGATCAGTGAGTATATTATCAAATAAATAGGTTGGACTAAAACCTGGTGTTGTCAGACTTTTTTCTGGCTATACCAGATTCCTCAGAAGATTAAATGATCCCTTCCTCACCTCCACATTGTATTCAGGAAAGTTGGGAATACAATATCTGCCGCAATTGTATTAACTTGAACAAAATAGTTGAATCTTTCAATATATGAGTTTCACAGCTCGTTTTTCTCATCATAGAGTCCCAAGATCCAAACATTCCTATCATTTTTATTATGGAAAGGGTTTGCAAAGCACAATGTGCCACAATTTCTTTTAGCACTACATTGCTTCTTTTTTCAAACAAGGTACTCTTGAACTCAGCTTGTTTCCTTCTGAGTCTTACAACATCCCCAATTCTAAACTTATTGTTACAAGGTACCTGCTGCTCATAGTGCTCCCTGTATTGTGCCAGATCATTTTTGGCGGAGCATGTAGTGAGCTTCTTTTCAAAGTTGTTCCTCTGAAATCTTCATTTAAATTTCTGTTGCTTCAATGGCTGCTATCATTATTTGGCACCTTCTATCACCTGCTTTGATGTAGCGATGTTTTTTAACTTCTTTCGTTTTTCTGGATATCTGCAGCATTCTCATTTTCCCTTATCAAACTTATTTTATGTATGTGAAAGATGGTTCTCCATGCTGATCTGTTTTTCATTAGCAGAGCATAATTCCTCTGTGCAATCCTTCAAGCTCAGGCTTTGTAATTTTACTTCTGCCAATTATTTCTGAGACTCTTCATGGGTGGCACAGTGGTTAGCATTGCTGTCTCATAGCACCAGGGACCTTGAAGTTCGGATTCTGTAATTGTACTTCTGCCAATTTTTCTGAGACTCTTCATGAGTGGCATAGTGACACAATGGTTAGCACTGCTTTCTCAGAGCACCAGGGACATAGGTTTGATTCCCGGCTTGGGCCACTATCTGGGTGGAGTCAGTTGGTTCTCCCCGTGTCTGCATGGGTTTCCTCCGGGTGCTCCGGTTTCCTCCCACACTCTAAAGATGTGCAAGTTAGGTGCTAAATTGTGAGGGGGTCTAACAGAGATTGTGGGTTACGGAGATAGGGTCTGTGTGGGATTGTTATTGGTGCAGGCTCGATGAGCCAAATAGCCTCCTTCTGCACTATAGGGATTCTATGATTCATGCTGTTTTATGAGAATTTCTACTTTCTCTTGCCACTCTAGGTTCTTAATTTTTATCTCTTTGTATCTTTTGGAAATGTAATGTTTCTTTCCAAATTTCCTTCCAAGATTCCTTCCAAATATGCAACCATTTTCTTAGATTTTTGTCTCTTTCTTGTATCTCTTGGCTGTTTCATAGAACATAGAACATTCCTGAATCTTCTCTGCCAATTGTTTTTTCTGTTGTTTCAAAGCTACAACTTACTTGAATATATTTTCTGAATATTGTTGTACATGGCTGCATTTTTGTTTGTTTTTCATCCCAACTTCTGCTGTGATTTTCCAACAATTAATTTAGTGTCACTATTTCCTCCTGTGGCATCTCAGAAATTTGTTTTGTTCACTGGAGATTAATTTATTGTATGTTTTCAAAGGTACATACTCAGCTTGAATTTTGTGTTTCAAATTTTCCAATTCAGCTTTGATACAAACATTTTCCAACCTTATTTAATTTTCATTTTGCAGGGTTTGTGGTTGGGCACTTCACCAGATAACTTTCTGACATGCATAATCAACATCTCGCTCCCTTCTACCACCTGTTATTGCAGTTCAGATGTTGGGGTTTCAAAAATGGTACATTTTTGGGACAACAGAAAGTTATTTGCCTCTCTGGTGCCTCATTGATTTGCTTAGGTAACGTTTATTGCCTTCTCCTAGCATTACTGGAGGTTTTCTATCTACTTGATGATTAAAATATTCATCAAGTGCTTTTAATATTTCATCAAAGCTCATTGGGGATTCATTAATACCTTGCATGAGAATTATTTCAATAGTAAATGCACCAAACAAGTATAAAAACATTTTAGTTCATACTGTTTCTGACTTGAGCCTGATGTACTTATATAATCTCAAATTTCTCTTCTCCAAGACACCCAACTTTGGACCTAGGTTAGTCCTTGTGCTAGCCTATATTGGTCTATTAGGTTTAATTTACGAATCAATGGTTGTTTTTCATAATAAGCAAGTGCCTCTTTAATGTTTTCTTCATTTTAAGATGACTCCAGAGCAATCTTTTTTTTTCTCTTTGTCATTCCTGTGCTCCTTCCTGTGCAATGCCTGCATCTCCACCTCACTGCTGTGCTGTTCAAGTCCACTGCAGAGCCCCTCTGCAGGAAACTTTTAAAGCATGAAGCCTGGAATTTTGAAATCAGGGAAAAGATATTAGGAGGTGATCTTTGTGCTCTGCCTTCGATTTTTAAAATTTCAGTCAATCATGACCATCATATATTACAATGCCTGCTATGGACCCATTGTTGCAGCTTTCAGGATTTCAAGATGGCTTCACCATTCACTAGGAGACAAAGGAATTTTCCATACTTGCTGGTTTTGGTGGACTTCGCAGTAGTGACCATGTTCAGCTTGAAAACATTTTTTTGTCTATTGGCTGACTGCGTGGATTGACAGTCTGCAGATTTCTCTTACTCAATGTTTCAAAGTCAAAATTCCATTGAACACTGGCTTTTTCTTGCTTTTAGCTGGGCTCAGAAAGTCTCAATTCTTTTTCCTGGATTATTCAATTGATTATTTATAAACCTTTTCAGAACCTGTTAAGGTGCCACCTCAGAGATCAAGTTTTTAGTGGTAGCAAATTTCAAACTGCACTTCTGGCTCTGGAATATTTAAAGATTCTTCAGAATTTACAATAGTCTGCAATTTTAGAAGATTTAGCTCACCTTTGCCAAGTCTGCTGATTCTGTGCTCTACAATTTGAAGCTGGACTTCCAGAGGAGATGCACTGGACCGTTTTGCTGCAGTAAGGAATTTTAAAGCCTGGAAGGCCTCCAGGCCTTTCTTTTACAGCTTTATCTTGGCATTTTTTCCTCTGTGTTTTTGCTTCTCAGAATTCTTTTCAGGTCAGGCTGCTTTGCTGTATTTTTCTCAGTCTTCCAGCATTTTAGTTTCTCTCTGCATTTTCTGTAAAGTCTTTGTATTTTTTCCCCACAAGTTACCATCACATGGTACAGTGCTGGTTACAGTCCAGGAAGGCTGAATGAACCTTCATGGTCAAACATAAGTTAACTGTAAGTCTTTATTGACTTTTAGAATTATTTACAAATGTATAATGAAGAGTAAAAGCTAGGAGTTTCTCCATGCTTGTTTGTACACATGGCTCTAACCCTGGGTACAGGTCATGTGCTCTCATACATTACTATGTGGGCAGTACTGTACTCAATTCCACATTAATCTTATATATACCCACCTCTTATACAATACCACTCTCCAGCATGGTTTGAATAGTCCTGATTTTTTTTTTGCCCAATATGGCGCTGGAGCGTGGCAACTTCTTGCAAGCTGTGTCCAGCATACCTTCTAATTCTATTTTTTACTCCCATTCTATGCTTCCAAAATTTTATTCTAAACCCTAGCTATGACTGTGACACTACATTCTACATTCTGTCCTTCCCTTCTCTATGAACGGTATGTTTTGTCTTATAGCATGCAAGAAACAATACTTTTCACTGTATACTAATACATGCAACAATAATAAATCAAATCAAATAATAGGTGCCATCAGCCATATTTTCTCAGAGTACCTTTTATCCCCCAGAAGCAGGCATTCCATTCTTGCAGGGAGGGTCAAAAACCTTTGAACCTGGGATTTCTGAAGAATGTAACCCCAAATGACCTTGCACAAAATTGGAGGGTTTGCTGCTGATGATCATATGCTAGCTAGGCTAGAGAAACACAAGTGGTGTCCTTTACAACTCACAGGGGCTCTGGCTCTCCTGCAGGGGCTTTGATCCCCATATAACATAACATCAATGGTGACCTGACTCTTTGAGAAGACAGCAATTGCCCCAAGTTCACTTACAAACTAATTTTGGCTCTTCTATCCTGTTATGAATTTTATAAAGTTACCCGCCTTCTTGAGGAGTGAAGAGGTGAGTTTTATGCAGTGGTGTGCAATGGACTGTGACGCACTGCAGGGAACCCAAACAGGGCCCTGGAATGACCCTAAGATGTAAATGGTAAGGGCAACAATAATATTTAGCGCAATAGGCATAGGGGTCCCACATCCCCCCTCCCCCACCTACTCCCCGATACAATTGAATGTTATCTCAGGGCCTATCATTTCATAGAAAGAAGTTACTATCTTCCTTGAAGGGCATGATCCTTGTTCTGCACTGCATTTTTGTCATGTCTAGATAGTTAAAGTGTACTCAGTATACTCTGCTAACAGGATAATGGTGTCTTCACTGGCTCCACCTCCTTCGCAGGCCTCACTGGCCTTCAACCCCTTCAGGGTGTGCTGCTTGCTCTTGTGGGTATACACTTTGATGCTCTCTCAGGCCAGCTGTCCTTCTCTCATTCTTCTCACGTATAAATAATATATCTAAATGTCTACCTCCTTAGTGTGCTCCTTTTGTAGCCTTATATCCTGCCTTGGATCGAGAAACTATTCATTTTGATGACTCCGCATTATCGTGCAGTCCATACACTGATCCTAAAATGAACAGGCTGCTTAAAGTTGCTGCACATTACCACTTTAATTAACATAGAGTGAGCTGCCAATTTCCATGCTCGCCTGCCTCCTGAATTGCAGCATGATAACATCAGGAACGCTTCCCAATTCCATTAATTACAACACATCAGAAGAGTCCATGTACCCAGGGGCCTGTTCAAACTCAGTACTGACAGGCTGTGAGGGGTGAGAGCTAGAGGGCCAATAATAAGGGAACACTCGATAAAGTCTCATAGCACTGAGACGAGCCTTTTAGCAAAACCGGCCCCAGACTACCTTGGCACTCTGCTGCCTCTGCTGTTTTGGGGTGGCAGGTTCAACTCCAACATGCACCACTGCCCTAGCACCACCCTGAACACAATTAAGATCTCCACACTTGACTCCACACACCTGCCTCAGGAGTGACAATCTGGGCCTCAGACTCTTCTACTAATATCGTGAATTCAGTGTCTACATCTACTTATGGAATTGCATTGAGCTGTTATTTTATATTAGCTGTCGGCTGATTTCACTTAAAAAATATTGTTTAATAAAACTCAGATATATGCATTAGAAATAAAATACTGATTGTTTGTCTCTGAAGTAAAATTTTTTTTTCAATTTAAATTTCTATTCATAACTTTTATTGGTGAATACACTTACACTGTTGTGGAAATAAAACATATCATTTTACTGACAACAGTGCGACAATCTATTATTTCTTGGCTTAAAAATTCAGGAAACTTGAACTAGTATTGTTGCATTGGAAAAAAATGCAAACTGAAGCCTGGCCATCAATTTAATGAAAGTGACACATTCAGTGTCTGTTACAAGAGTAATTGCATCTGACAGAGATTAAATTTCTTAGCTGTGAGAGTCCTACTGTGTCACATAGATCGAGTCTGTATTCAGCATGTCATTGTAACCTGAATAACTGAAGTCACAAATTAATCATGACACTGATTTCCAATGTAAGATCATTCGTAGGCCAGAGAAATCACAAGGTGCTCTGATAACAAGAGCTCGAATAAAAAGCTTGGGAAAATAATCTTTTCATTCCCCAATGTGATACAATCATTTGACCTACAGGACCCAGTGTGTGAATGAACAACCTAAATAAAAGGCTGGTAGGAACAATAAACAAACACCGTTCTCACCAAACTGAGCATGGAGCAGGTGACAGAATTCAGACCCTGGTAATTGTATGATTAGCACAATCTGTTTTCATTGTTAGGACATGAGTTTGAATGTTTTGGACTTCTTCTTGTATAATAACTCATTACGATGTAACTTTGTGTTCTGACCTACACATCATAACTCAATCAATTGTTGGCATAGTGAGCATATCACCGCTGGACAGAAGGTCAAAAAGAGATCATATCCATCCGAGATCCAAGGTCAAAACAGAGCAAGTGATAATTATAGAGATCAATACATCTGCCTTTAAACCAAGGATAGGATCGACATCCAACAGGAAACATCTACAGTGACTGTGGTTTTTCTTCCCCTGATAACAGGCAATATTTTTGACTTAGGTAGAGCAAAATTGGTGCTACTGAATTGGAAACTGTTACTCAAAACAGATGAGAGCTTCATTATACTATTTAAATTTTGCAAAACAATGCTATTCTGATCATTATGCCTCATTTTTCACTAGTAATGACATGTCTGAAAATAATTCCCTTATAACTGAATTACCAAGTAGGTCAAAAAGGATCATGTTTTTATGTTTGACACTATTGTCATAATTTATATTTATATTTTTGTATATTTTCCTTTTGACGTTTATTTTCAATGAACCAGGATAAACTGACTGATGCGATAAGTTCCTTCTACCTTGATGTCGATTCTCTAATTCTATTTTACTATTACAAGCTTACAGGATTTCTTACAATATATTTGATATCTGTCATTGTTATTAAAGTTCCCTCCGTTTGTTTTGCTGCCTCACTCATCTCTTCACTAACTGCTCATTTTTATCACAGATTGCCCAACCCAGCCTCCTTAGATCACAATAGTTTCGACAACGTCATCTGGTTCTAGTTTCATTAACAGACACCTGTTTGAAATTGAAAAATTTGCACAGTGAGGCCACAGGATGATTGGTGTAAGAAACAGAATAATATCAAACTGGTGCAGTCAGGAGTGCTTATCTGTTGTTGGAGCAGGGGCACATTGTTGGGACAGATTGCAGATGCATTCACAGTGTAGACTGCAAAATGTAATATGGGGATGTTTGACCATTGCACTGGGAGTTGTATCTTCTGCTTCTGCCCATCTGTGAAATTTCCTGATTCATATTTGCTACAGAGACTAAAGGGAAACTTCTATCCCTCTGTTCTACTTCTTAGCACTAATATCCTTTTGCCCTGATGAGTGCAAAATCTACATATGAAATAAAACAAAAATGCATACAATTAAAATGTTGTCAGTATCTTTTGGGTAATGGATATTGAAATATAAATTGTGATGGCATTTATTAAAATTACGGATGGAATATAACTTAATTTGATGCCAAATGCAACAGGAATTCATTATTCAGGAGCTTATGGGTGCATGACTGATTTAATATGTTTTTGCAGAGAAGTACAAAAAGTGGAATAGAAAAGTTTATTAAGCCATCTCATTCTGCTCTGCATCTTGTCAAATATAGACCCAGAGGGAATATGATTTATGCATTAGCCCCTGTTATTCTGAACAGCTACAGATTTTTCATTAGGAATGGACTTGTTAAATTTGCACTGTATGTATCATTGAGATACGAAGCTACTTCAGTTTGAAATTTCACCATGTTTTACCCAAAGTTTCCAAATCACATCCAACCTGACTGCAGAATCGACTGGAAACATTACTATTTCCCATAGTCTTAACAGCAAAAGTTTCAACACAGCTGTTATAAACTACAGTTTTTGCTACCTAAATAAGTGTCCCAATTTTATTCTTTAACATTCTTTAGATTATTGCTACAATAGATATAATGTAATCAGATTGGATCATATGGATATCAGAGGAACTTGGGTCTGGAGAGAAAGAACTTGTATAGAGCAAGTCTTTCATATCCTCACAGTGCCCAAAGTACTTCACAGCCAATTAGTTACTTTTGAAGTCTGCACAGTATGAAATAAGTAACTAAATACTCTGCTGTAGTGATGTTCATGGAGGGATAAATGTCAGCTAATTTCACTAGAAAAATCTGCTGGCATTCTTGAATAAATCCACGGGATCTTGACTTCCACTTTGCGAAGGCGGACAGAACTATATCATAATCTGTAAGGAAGTAGGGTAATGGTAGAATTACATTATAAATTAATTATACATTATGGATAGAATTAAAGTATTACCTTAAAGCAAGCCAAATTCTAACAAGGTTTTAGTGATTTTCCTGTGAGCCAACAGTAAGTCAAATCTGTGATTGGATCATACTGAGACGAATTAGTAAGAGTGCTATTTAATCTCATTATTTGGGCATTTAATCACAATATAAATTTTCTTGATCAAGACAAAAAAAAGGGCAAGTAGTGAGATTACATTTTTTACACAATCCAAAGGCAAGATCATATTTCAATTAGGCATGTAAACTGAACAATACAAAAAATAACAATGGAGCCATAGAGCTTCCATCACTGGGTAATCAGATGACAGAATTAGTGGCAGAAAAAGAAGTAAGTTGGACCTCTATCCAGAGATCCATTTGAATTAGGTGGTGAAATAATTAGCAGTCTGTCAACTGCTTTATGTCATGTATATACCAATATAATTCAGTTAACAACAAGCATTTTGGTATAGCCTCCAACTGAATGTCTCCAAGAATCCTTTCTTGGTTTGACTCATCAGCCTATGATGAAGGAAAATCCTGCAATTGCCTATTCAGGTTTGCCAATCTCCACAAACATTGGGCAGCTCATGTTATCCAATTTACAAATATTTGGTGCAACCAATGGGGGAAATCTTCCTGCATCAACCTGCTCTTTAACACGTACTAATGGAGTGCTAGTTGGGCCCAAATAGCAGATTGAATGAGCACACTTGCTTACCATTAAGTTGCTGTAACAAGGACCCTGAACCAAAATAGATCAGCTACCTACCAGCTGCTCCAGATGACTGCCACGTACACCCTGCCCACTCCATCAAAGTTAAAGTTTTAAAGTTTACTTATTAGTCACAAGTAAGGCTTACGTTAACACTACAATGAAGTTATTGTGAAATTCCCTTTGTTGCCACACATTGGGCCTGTTCGGATCAATGCACCTAACCAGCATGTCTTTCAGACTGTGAGAGGAAACTGGAGCACCTGGAGGAAACACACGCAGATACAGGAAGAATGTACAAACTCCACACAGACAGTGATCCAAGCCGGGAATCGAAGCCAGGTCCTTGGCACTGTGAGGCAGCCGTGCTAACCACTGTGCCCATGCTGGCCACAAATAGTGTCCCAGCAAAATACCATTCAATGAGTATCAGTCAGAACGCACGTAGGAATAGAAATAGAATTACAATGGAATGCTGAAAATATGACATGAAATAAAGTGGCGTGGTTTAGAGCATAAACATTCAGTGCTGTAAATTTCTATGTCATTCTCTGTGAAGTGATCGAGTGGAGAATGATCAAACAGCATAAATTGCACTAGCAAGGTATAAAATGAGGCATAATGAGAAATATCAAAGAAACAATTGGCATGCATGAGATATACAGTATGTAAGACTGTAAGGAAGATAAAGTAAAAGGAAAATATGGATTACCAGCAAAATGGATTAGCATACAGCTGTCCATATGTTTGACAGAAGGAAAAGAAGCAGCAGAGTGACACCAAAGATGCAGATTATCCCATCAGTAGTTTTCTGCCCAGGATGTGCCACTCCAAGTATTGTTCCCCCCCCCTAGCCCTAGGCTTATCTGGACATCCAAACCATATTCCTGACATTAACTGCTGAAGAGAAAATGGGAGTTGTATTAAGGTATGAAATTGTTGATGTGAACGTTCAAGCTGCAAATTGCCGACAAGCTTTTATTTTTTCCTGCGTAGCTTCAGGATCATGGATATCCATGGATATATTAATGTCAGAGGATTTATATAGCCAACTAATGTGACTTCCTCAAAGTCAATGAAATCCTTCCAGAAAAATTGATAAAACTGAGGTTGCACTGTCTTGGTTAATTTTTAATCACTGCCTTAAAAAATATATATTCTGCAATTAAATGATTAAGCTCTCAATGATTTCAATTGTGAAGCAAAGGCCCAGATCTTCCATTCTCTGGACGGTCATACTCCAAAGGTACTCTGGAGAATCTGCTGGGGGACCCCTCAGAAGTCCCCTTGCAAGAACTGCATGAGAATTGCTCAGGAGATTTCAACTTCCACTGGGCAATTCCCCTGAGTCTGGAACTCTCAGGCACTTTGACTTAAAGTTGGAGACTTCAGATGGTTCCGACTCTTTTGACATAATTGTTATCCAGGAAAAGTTAGAAGATTGAAACCAGTTGTACCTCCTGAATACCTACACTGTTGATTGTCACTCCATGAAAGGTTCATAGAATCCCTACAATGCAGAAGAGGCTATTTGGCCCATTGAGTCTTTACCAAGGCCTTATCCCTGTAACCCCATGTACTTATCCCACTTAATCCCCCTAATCTACACAACCTACACAAAGGGACAATTTAGCATGGCCAATCCACCTAATGTACACATCTTTAGAGGAGGAAACTGGAGCACCCAAAGGAAACCCATGCAGATAAAAAGAGAATGTTCAAACTCCACAGTCATCCAAGGCTGAAATCGAACTGGGGACAGCAGTACTAGCCATTGTGCCACCATGTGGCCCTACTGTTCAATAAGTCCTCATTTAGTAAGCTATTGCTCAATTTTGTACTTTGCTAGCAAAAACAATAATAACAAGTGAAGAAAGCACTCAGTGGAGTACATATGTCTGCCATGCTGTGTTAATTCAATATTATTACAATTATGCAGCTCTCGCTTTTCTCTGCCCGGTGGTGCTACGTAACTACAAAACTGAAAAATCAATTATTTCTATTAAGAGCTTTCATCTCAATTAGTCCAATCTACATTCAATAAACTGCCCCAAAAACTCTGCTCATATTTTACAGCTGTGGCAGCTTGCACCTTAGTAACTGAGACAAACCACAAGACTCCAAAACAACCAACAACATTCTAAATAAACAATAACCAACATTGTAATGAAAAAAAGCCAATGTGCTCCATCTCCCAATGTTAATGGATCTTTTAAAAAAATTCAGCATCAGAATCTACATCTTTGCCAGACTGATCAATTCTTTATTGGGCCATACCTTAGCTGTATCCCAAGTTTCATTCAAATCTGTCCATTAGTTTTAAAGGTGTATTGTTTACAGACAAACAGACCAACAAGCGAGAAGACATTACCTCCCACTACTGCCAATGATAGAAGTAACAACACCCTGAATTTATAAAGAACTAGATTTTATCCCAGCCACAAATGACAGGATTTGAGGCAAGGGGTGGCAAGATGGCAGGGATTGCCACAGAATAGGAGCTCAATGTGTTCCCACTATTGGCCAGTTTTTTTGGAGGCGATCAGTTTGAGATTGTGTATAGCAGCAGCAAGTACACAATTGAAACTATTAAGAAGCCAACTGAAGTTGTTAAGAAGTCAATTGAATGATATTTTCAGGAACTTTTTAAATGTTTATGTGGGGCCATCAAATCCATGGAATTTCAGCAGCTTGTTAGCTATGAGGAGGAGAGATGTTAAGTAGGATGTTGGTACTGGGAGCCATTGACAGTGGCAGCATTTCATCACAGTAAGGGAGAGAAGTTTTAAGTACTGGCATAAGGAAACAAAAAGACTGCAGAGCGAATGGGTCTCTTGCATTCAGAATTGATGCCCTCCAGTGAGGAGGAGAATGAGAGAGAGAGAGAGAAAGAGAGATGCAGGCTCAAGAAGCTGGGCTGCAATATCCAGAGGAGGAGTAAACTTGTAAGGGTGAAAGGGGTCATGCAGAAACAAAGTGGAAACTACCACAATTTCAGGGCCAAAGAAGCTGTTACCCTGCAGAAAGTGTCAACCAGCAAAGATTCTGCTACATGGTCTTGTCAGAGCATCAGTCATCATGGAGACTGCATCCATCCAGACACATGGTATTGGAGTTGTGCACAATGCTGGAGAAAGCTTTGGGTCATTGGCCTGTGATGCCCACCACCTGAGGAAGCAGAGATCACCAAGTCCAGAGGATCATTCCAGGGATCCTCTGGCAATTTTTGTGGGATCAAGCAGTCCATTGGCTTCTAAAAATGAAATTTTGATCCCTGGATAAATTCTGGAGCAGCCCTCAGTTTGTCCCATCAAGGGTGTCACATGTCATGAAAGTATCACTGCGCTGCACAACATCGCATTCCAAAGAGTGCTAACCTTGGAGACTGAGGGAATTAGGATCTCCTTCAGTGTGCACTCTCCTCTTAGAATCTGAAAGAGACTTGGGACCAGCTGGGCAATGGTAATGCATCCAAGGAGCTATTTTCATCAGGTATTAACTTCCATGCTGGTGAGATAATTTTCCAGTTTTTCTTACTTATTTGTGTTTACTTAAGTATGGAAGCATCCTAGTGAATGTGAAGTTATACCATTTCTAAAGACTTATTCCCTTTTCTGACAGTATTCAGACAGAAGTATTATTAAGTCTTTACATACACTTGTCATTGCCCCGGCTTTACGAATTCAATGGAGTGCAAGGTCGATAATCCCGGAAAACAGGCACAGGGATTGTGACGTACCATTAGCCAGCTAATTGCAAAGTAAGCTTGAACACTACCATTGTGGTGCCTACTTCTTTAATTAATTTCCATGGTCAATGAGGGATAACTGCTCTGTTGAATGGTTAGAAACCTGAGCAAGGGGTGAATATGTGAGTGGTTCTGTGCTATAGGGCAGAATTCACCAGCCTCATCAGACAATCCACAGGAATCCCGATGCCCTGCAGAATGAGGCATCAGCCAAGAATCAGCATTCCCAATGGGCATCACGCAAACAGGATTCATCCGACCTGCGCTGTCAGCCCCAATCAGGTCCCTACCCACAGTGGGTAGCAACTCAATAATTATGCAACCCATTAAGTTCACTGAGAACAGAAAGGGAATCATTTTCTACATTATTAATTCATGGAATATGAGCTTCACTGGCAAGACCAGTGTTTATTGTTCGCACCTAATTACCTTTGAGCAGGTGACGGTGAACTGCCTTATTAAACCACTAGAGTCCATGTAGTGTGGATACATCCACAGTATTGTTAGGGAGGTTGTTCTAGGATTTTGACACATCAACAATAAAGGAATGACGATATATTTCCAAGTCAGGATGATGTGTGGCTTGGAAGGGAACTTGCAGGTGGTGATGTTCCCATGTATCTGCTGCCTTGACCTTCCATGACCTGCAAAGCCCCTCTATGTGGCCTGAGCCACGATTCAAATGCCAGTAAGAACAGGTCAGTAAGTCCAAAATGCAGGGAAGTGAAATTCAAAATTTTGCAAATGGCTGCTCCTGAAATTGTAGACAACTGCTTTCCTAAGTCTGCAACTGATAAGGAGCTTGCGTTGGAGCCGTACAAAGCTTTGGTTGGACCATAGCTGGAGTATTGTATGCAATTCTAATTGCCTCATTATAGGAAGGATATGATTGCATTCGGAGAGGGTGCACAGGATATTCACCAGGATGTTGCCTGGGATGGAGCATTCAAGCTATGAAGAAAGGCTGTATTGCTCGGGTTATTTTCTTTAGAGCAAAGAGGCTGAGGGAGGACCTGATTGAGGGGTATGAACTGAGTGTAAAGGAAATAGCTGTCTCTTTTAGTTGGAGGGTTAATAATGAGGGGGCAGGATATTTAGAGGGGATTTGAGGAAAATATTTTTCACCCAGAAGTGGGTGGGAATCTGGAATGCATTGCCTGAGAGGGTTGTAGAGGTGGGAAACCTCACAACCTTTAAAAAGTACATGAGCATTTGAAATGTCATAACGCTCAAGGCTGTGGGCCAAGTGCTGGAAAGTGGAGTTAGTGTAGATTTAGTGTAGTTTTGTTGATGCAGCCTCTTCTGTGTTGTATGACTCTATAACTAAGTTAATATGACTTTTCTCCACAGTCAGAAAAAGAGTCATATTTGAATGAAAATGTTAATTCTGTTTCTCTCGGAGAGTACCTGCCGAGAATTTTCTGTACATGCTGTTAGAATAAAAAGGTGGATAGATCTCAGTCACCTTTCTTAAACAACCATGGTGGTAAACTGTGAAATGTTGCACATATCTCCAACTGCAGAATGAAAAGCTGCAGGCAGTGCAGTCCTGAGCTGCTCTGATGTTGTGATTGTGACTGAAGTGGATGACACATTTTCGTGAGCATATCCTTAGTGGAATGTAAACTTTGCATTCAATGTTCCTCACTAAAGTTCTGGTCAGACAATTGGTCCCTAAACACAAATATGACAAATATAGCCTCTTGCCTCAAGCTCTTCTCCCACTCCTCACTTTCTGTCTTCTGGAAGTATGCCCTGCTGTTCATTCTCCAAGTCATGCAATATTCTAAGGGGAATTGCTGCCATTTTACCTGGAAGCAATTGGAAGCAACTGGTTCAGACAAAAGACTTGAAGTTCACAAAAATTCATTTAACTCCCTTTCACATTACTCTTGAAGACAGTTTTATCTTTAACAACAATAGAAACTACCAAACACCTGTGGAAAACAAAAACAGCCAGAAGAAACCAAGCAGCCCAACTGCAAGTAGTTGATGATCCCTTTAAATAATGTCAGTGGCAGCATTCTTACTTTGGATGAGGTGCATTCAGCTTTGTGAGGTTAAGTGAAGGTGTTAGTTGGAGCATGGAGCTCCAAAATGGCATCACTGGTGTCAAATCAGCATTACATATTTGTTACACATTGCTTGCTTTGTGTACTTATGATGACCACTCACTGCACACATGCCAAAAACCTCAAAAATATGCCATTCTATCCAATTTGCCCAAAGGTGTGCATATGCTAAGAGGACCTCATTTGGCCCTGGACATTATCCACAAAAAGTACTACCAATCCCAATTTCAGGCCCCTGAGCTCTTGTGAAAATTCCACTAGCTTCTGACATGCTAATTTAATGTCCTGTGAATATTTTTACAGATGCATCATAGAAAGCATTCTTTCAGGTTGTATCACAGCTTGGTATGGTTCCTGCTCGGACCAAGATTGAAAGAAGCTACAAAGGGTTGTGAACATAGCTCAGTCCATCACGCAAACTAGCCCCCCATCCACTGACTCTATCTACACTTCCCACTGCCTCAGGAAAGCAGCCAATATAATCAAAGACCTCACTGACCCCGGACATACTCTCTTCCACGTTCTTCCATTTGGAAAAATATATAAAAGCCTGAAAACACATACCAACATACACTGAAGAACAGCTTTTCCTCTTCTCTGTCATCAGACTTTTAAAATAAGAAAATAAGAACCAGGAACAGGAGTAGGCCATCTGGCCCCTTGAGCCTGCTCTGCCATTCAATAAGATCATGGCTGATCTTTTTGTGGACTCAGCTCCACTTATCTACCCACTCACATAACACTTGATTCCTTTACTGTTCAAAAACAGATATCCTTGCCTTAAAAACATTCAATGAGGTAGCCTCAGCTGCTTCACTGGGCAGAGGATTCCACAGATTCACAACCCTTTGTGTGAAGAAGTTCCTCCTCAACTCAGTCCTAAATCTGCTTCCCCTTATTTTGAAGCTATGCCTCCTAGTTCTAGTTTCACCCGCCAGTGGAAACAGCTTCCCTGCTTCTATAGTATCTATTCCCTTCATAATCTTATATGTTTCTATAAGATCTCCCCTCATTCTTCTGAGTTCCAGTGAGTATAGCCCCAGTCTACTCGGTCTCTCCTCATAAGCCAACCCTCTCAACTCCGGAATCAACCTAGTGAATCTCCTCTGTACCCACTCCGGTGTCAGTATATCCTTTCTCAAGTCAGGAGACCAAAACTGTACACAGTCGTCCAGGTATGAACTTTGAACTTTGAACAGTTCTATCATATCTTTCTTTTCTCTGTATCTGTAACTGCAACACAATATTCTGCACCTATCCTTTTTCCTTTTTCCCTATGTACTTCATGAACAGTATGTTTTGTCTGTATAGCGCGCAAGAAACAGCGGGAGGGGGCGATTCTCCCAAAAAATTCTAAGTGTCGAATTCGCATTAAGTAATCCAGCTGGGTTTTTCAGTGGGAGTTTCAAAATGAATCTCCCACATTCTGCACTGCAGAGTGCCTCAGCGTGAATCATGCTGAAAATCTGTGGGCGGAGCCCATTCCCACTGGAGAGCATAGCACTGAGTGGGCCACTGCACATGAGCCGATCTGTCAGCGCTGAGATCAGTGCGTGCACTGGCCACATCAATCACTGGCCAGCCCTGCAACACTCCATCACTGGCTGTATGAGCGCCCCCCCCACCCCACCGACAGCCCAATCACTGGCCCCCCGAACATGTCTGGCCAGCCTTGACCACCCCCCCATCCTGCAGCCCCAAGCTCCCAGTCTCCACACCCCACTGGCTGCAGTCTCCCACAGTCTTGACCCACCACCAGCAAACTGATCCCCTCCCACACCCTGTGCCCAGCCCTGATCACTGGCCTCCCACCCTCTATTTGCAATCCCTCTGCAGAGTGCCAGTGAGACCCCCCACCCCCTATGATCTCTCCCCAGAGGTCCCACTCCCATTTATCTCTGCCACCTTAGCATTGCCCAATTTCCAGTGGGTAGTGCCAACCTGCCCCCTAAGCATTGGCATTTTGCCCCTTGGGCAGTGCCAGAAGGCCAGGCTGACACTGCCATGGCAGCGATGCCCAGGGGGCCTTGATGGCCCCCCTTCACTCCAGTGGGGCCACGTCACTAGTCCCCCACAATTGGGAAGCTTTTGTAAACCTCATTGGAGTGAAACACTCCTGACTGGGGCAGAGAAACTAGCAGTCCTGGACCACTAGTCGGATGCAAATCGTATTGAAATGGTCGTTTGAATAAATTATGTAGTTCACGGCACCGGAAATCTGGTGCCTAGAACTCGCAGAGACTATGGCGCCCAGCGAGAAGCCTGCAAAACAACCCCCATTTGAGTCTCCCAGCCTGCTGCTCAACAAAAGCAGCACAGTGGGCTGGGAGAATCGCTCTCATTACTTCTCATTATATCCCAGTACATATGACAATAAATCAAATCACGTATTGCCCAATTCCTCAGGTATTCCATTCCATCTGTCCATTCAGAGCTAACTTATTTTTAATTTATTATTTATTTATGGGATGTTGACATCACTGGCTAGACCTGTATTTATTGCTCATAACAGAGCAGTTTTAAGTTGCTCGGATTTTGTGGTTTTGTATAGAAACTATTCATCATGGGAATTCCTTTTGAGAATTTGGAAGAGGAAGGTAGGGCAACACAATTTAATCTGATTCACTTGGCTCCTGGTCATGCTGGGTTCAAGAGACAAGCAACGTATGAACACCTACTTAGTGTATCAAAAATATCTGTCTTCATTATCAATATTGCATGAGTTGAGCATCATCTAGGCAACTTCCACCTCGTAGTTGTGAAGATGATGTCTGTATTAAATTTCTTTACCACTGGATCCTTTTAAGGCACCAGTAAAGTTCTGTTTCAGCATTACCAAATACAAACCTTTTGAGTAATAGCAACAATATTATTGAGTCGAATGAACCTGGGTCTTACTTTGCATACTTGAAGAAGGATCAAGAAAATGTTATGTAGAAGACAATTACGTTGATGGGCTGGCATGAATCCATCAAACTACATCCCATTTTTCACAAATTAAATCGTCATTCTTTTTAAATAAATCACTTTTATTCATTAAATGGGCAAATCAAATTCCCAGCACAGCTTTAGCACTGTAAGTACAGAATTCAAACTGTGTAGGAGTGTTATACATGACCTTGTATTTAAATTAAAGTCTTGTTTAGTTAAGCAAGCATTCACCCATGTAAAATTGTTTGACTGGTTGCCAACATCCTGAAAAATGCAACAGTGAATGTGACTTTGGGCTGCATTTTAATGAGCATACAGTTTTGGGAGCGGCGAGAAGAGATTTAAAACTGGAAATTGACAGAATGTCAGGAAACCAGTTCCAACTTGACAATTTCCACCTTTCACTTGAACGCTGGTGTGTGACTCCCTCAGGAGAGACAGGTCATCAATTTTAATATCTTAATCGTTCAATTTCAGAGATATTAATATGATTTTTGCAATTTAACTATGGGTGCACAGTTTTCTGGGGCTTCCTGGGATTCACCCGTGAAAGCCAAGCAAAAACACACCAGTAACTCAGACTGAAGATGTGACAGAGAAATCTGCCAATAAGCACTGAAACCTCACAGATGCTTTCTTGCTTGCTTTGTTTGAAAGCTTGCTTCATTCTCAGAGGGTACTTCTACAACTCTGCTAGTTTGTCTGTCTGATCTCCAGTTTGAGTTTCCACCTATAAAGTCCACGTAAGTGTGGGGGCGATTCTCCCATAGTGACCCATTAGCTTTTTGATGGGTTGGGTTGGGAATCACGCGCATGTGCCGATTCGTGGCATTCGTGTATGTGTTTCCGACGCATGCATCTCTCCCACTGTTGGAAAGCAGGTGCCCATCGAAACCTCGCTGGAAACCATCAGGAAGACCAGGTAAGTGATTTTAATCTATTTTTAATGTTATTTAAATGTAATTATCGGGGCCTGGGACTGAATTCTCTGGGTCTGATAACATCTCCCACCCCACCAGGAATATTTCACTCTGGCGGGGCTTAGAGTAGTTCCCCACTTTTGGGCAACTAGCAGGATACCCCAATGGAGTGAAGGAGGGCAATCGGGCTCCCCCCCAGGAGCTGAGCAGCAAAGGGGTGATGCCACCTGGGCATGGGCACCCTGGCAGTGCCCAGCCTTGGCACTGCCCACCAGATATCAGGCAGTGCCAAGGAGGAAGGGCCTTGGGAGAAGTGCCAATGGGACAGGGACTCGGGGACGGGGCCAGCTGGAGGCAGAGCCTAGGGGAAAATCGATGGGGGTGAGAGTCCTGCTGCCACTCTGCATGGGGATCGATCGGGGCCGGAGGAAGGCCAGTGATCAGGCCAGCCTAGGGGGAATAATGGTCTGCCAAGGGGGATCTGCCTCCCAGGGGTGTCTGCCTCCTGTGGGGTATTTGCCTCCCATGAGGGGGGGTCTGCCAAGGTTGGGGATCTGCCGGGGTGGGGGAGCTGGGCGGGGGGGGAGATTGCCACTGCTGGGGAGGGGGTGCTGGAGATCAGGGTGCTTCAGGACAGGGGGTGTCGGGTCTAGCCCGGGAATGCTTGTGGGAGCCGTGATTGGGCCGTGGGGGAGGTAGGGGGTACAGCAGTGGGGGGGGTCCCAGACTGACCAGCAAACCAGAGGCTGACAGATCAGGGCCACTGTGCATGCGCAGATTTCCAGAACGGTCAGACTCCAGCATGAATAGGCCCCACCCTGCTGGATTTTAATGATATTCATGATTGTGGCTTCTGCATTACAAAGTGTGGGAGATTCTAGTCTGAATTCCCACTGAAAGAAACAATTGTGATCTACACCATTTTCCCCACCAATTCAGCACTTGCATTGTGCCCCCACTGTTTCATTTTGGGCCTCAGATGAAAACCAAACTGACCTGTAACAGAACCAACAGAAGTGGCACTCAAGGAGTAAGAACAGCAGAAGGGGCATCATCCTGCAGCTGATAGGTCTGCTGCTCTGCAGGAGGGAGGAGATGAGCACGAGAAATGCAGCTTGCAGGAGGCTGGACTCACCATAGCAGAGCACAAATTTGAATGTCTGGGCTGCCTTCTGCCAATTCATTCCATTCTGCTCCCAACATATAAAATCCAGAAAAAATGATGTCTTGAGTGTTCCTCAAATCTTGTAGTTCAGATCACCACATGAAGGTCATTATCACGGCTACTCATGGTAATTGGTTGGGAAACCCTAACATGGCTTGTTTTGCCCAACAGGACACTAGATATTAATAATGTCAATACTAGATATTAAATGTTAGTTAGAATAATAAGTCAGTGATTGTCTTTTAAGAAAGACAAAGAAAAACACTACATTCGGGTGCAAGAGAGCAGTAAGTTTTATTATAGAAAAGATGTGATAAGCTCGTTAAACAAAGAAAAGCTCATCAAGAATTATACAGTCAGGAAGATAATTGAAAAAGGAATATTTTTTCACCATATCAGTTGCAGAGGTAAATATTACAGAAGAATTTTCAGATCTGGATATGATGTGTACTGGAATCATTGATGGATATTCCCCAGTACCGCAATGGAAGGAAAGGCTAGCCTGGAACCATGCTCCATAATAGATCCATAGCTCAGAAAAGGCACTCCTCTGAAAAGACAATTAGTTATCTGGATCTTACAATGGAATAGTATGTTAGTTACATCAGGTTTAGCAAGGATATTGTGACCGAGTGGTAAATTTAAAAACTTATGGGGGCACGATACCACCCAACTGTCCATTGTCAATGATAGGTCTGACTGAGTTCAACTTGTAGGCCATAGGATCTTTCCAGCTATCCATAGGTAAAATCTCACACAGTGATTAGTTTTCCATGCACCGCCACATCAAAGGGGTAACTAAACCTTAATATGATCATGCAAATAGCTACATAAAACTTACATCCCAGTTAGGAACCAGAAACATTTAAAGAGAAATCAAATCACCTTGCTTTAGCTCATTTTTAACTATGCCACAAGATTTCATGTTTTGAGATGAAAACAAACTTCACTGTATATAAATCCATTAAAGAAAAGGAGCTGTCTTAACACTACAGCTTATAACTATGCATGTTATACACTCAGTTTAATGTCTTATTTCCTCCAAACCTTTTCTTTATAAGACACATCAGTATATTATATACTTCTGTAAGGTCTGCCCATAAGTATGCCACAGGCCTCTAGAAATAAATTCAATTCTCCTCGGTTCTCATTATTCACTTAGTAACTCTTGAATGTGGATACCTCAGTCGCTTATTCTGGTTGCTTTCTCAATGCTTCAAAGTCAATCTGCTGATGGCTTTCTTTTGCCACAAGATTCTGTGAGGGCCACTGTAGATTTTTCCAGAAGCCTCAAACTGAGCAATCTTTCGTATTTTTGTCCCTCATGTAATCCAAACCAAGATTAGCCTCTACCCAAAGAAAGTCTAGAGGAAAATCTATGGGTTGGCACCATTTGTTTGCTGTTGACTATTGGAATGGACAAAGTCTGGCTTTTTTTTGATGAACTTAATGTGTATCAGCAACCTCATATCATTCTATGGATGAAATTTTATGGATTCTCCCACCAGCAGAATTTTCAAATCCTGCCAAAATCAATGGACATTCAAATATCTCGCTGTATTCCCTCCCACCCCCCATCCAACCCCCCAACCCACCCTCGCCGCACTGGGACTATCAAGTTCCATCCCATGTATTTCAACGGTGCATCGCTCAATGAGATATCATTTTAGCACAGGTTCTGGAGGAACAAGTCTCCTCAGACTGCACCTTCTTGATGTATGCATTGAACTGTGCATGTGGGTTCATTAGATATTGTGATCTGATTTAAATGTTATCAACGGTGAGTGCTGATAGTCTCAATGTTATCTTACTGCAAATTTGGCCCATTTAAGCCAAACAATTTTAAGTTGTATACCAGAACTCCTTTCCAACTCATGTCAAATTTAAAAGAGAGTACCTTTGCTTTCATTCTTCATTTTCAGTTTGATCTCTGGTTATATTGGCCATCTCAATATGTCTGCAAGAATGAGAAAACCATCTAGGCTACCAGTAAATGGTTATCATAGGTCTGTAGACATGCTTCATTATGTGCAACAGCCTGTACAGCTGCAAAATCTTCCACAAGCCTTACATTTAAAAATAGAAAAACAAATGGAACAAAACCGATTTAAGGCTTTTGTACCTTTGAAGGACAGAGTGTAGACTTGACAGCTGACAGAAATGAATCAAATGGCAAGCAAACAACACCTCCTCAGAATTCTTAATGGAAATCTCAATAAATGAAGTCCCATGAAATAGTAATGAATTAAATGTAGTTTGACCGATAGACTTGAAGTTATTTACTTCACTTCAATGTCTGTGGTGTTGACTGGTCATCTGTTTTGTTGTGACTGGCCTTTGGAGAACCATTTCACCACAACGACTGCAGCTTCTAACCAATGATAGTTAATCACTGAACAGAAGAACAACATACAGAATGTTTCCAGATTTTTGACAGCTGACAAATGTTCACACACAGTCCATAGCACTGCCTGTTCTTCAAATCATTGCAAATGCGGCACCTTTTTCTCGGAATCTAGAGTTAGTCCTGGTATTTTAAAATAATTCATTTCTTGGATATAAATCTTGTCTTGCTGCTGTTGCAATGCTGTTTAATCATATTGTTCAGCATTTATAAATGTCAGTCAGATCTTTGGACCTAAAACTAAACTGACACCCCCATCAAAGAATATATATATATTTAATATATTTATATATCAAAGGGTGAAAGCGTAGGTCTATAATTTAGCATGTATGTGTTTTAACATAGCACTTGTGAGTCAAATAATAGGTTTGAAACGGGGTCATAGGAAAAGTTCAGATTGGATTAAAATGTTATCTACTGCAGCTGGTTTGGCCAAACTAAGATTTTTCCTTTGAAACCTGATTTCCAAAAGTTGCATGTCCTGCCAGTAGAGTTTAAATTAGGAAAGGTGAGTGCAGGATAATAGTTAGCATGGGCAGGATATTGTTTCAGACTCCACAGTTATTTTCCAGTGGAAATAGTTATGGGTATATTAAATTTAGTGCCCATGAAAAACAGATGTTGCATGCCTTACTGATGCTACATTGTAGGCAGACAATACAGACTGAGGCATTCAGCAAGGTATGATCTAATGTTGTGGACTGAGGGAATATTCCAATCATAGAGGTGACAATTTTCAGATGAGATGTTGAATTGAGGGCTTGTTAGTCTGCTCAGCTAAATGTAAAAGATTCTTTGGCATCATTTGTAAAGGAAGCGATCTGTTCTTGGAAAATTGGCACTACCAAAAATAAATTGTTTGGTTATTTTCTCTTTGTGCACAAATTGGCTGTTAGATTCCCTTGCAAAATAACAGTGAGTGCACTTCAACAGTCATCTGAAGAACAGGAGTCAGCCATTTAGACTCTCAGGACTGTACCACTATTCAATTAGATCATGACCGATCTGCATTCCAACTCCCAGAAAAAAAACCCCCATCCCCAAAGCTCTTTATTGCCTTTGGTTAACAAAATTCTACCCATCACTGAGCAAAATGAGAGTTCTTAATACTTCTGCAATATCACTGCCATATTGTTATTTACTGAAAATTACGCTTGTGTGTATGAGTATGGGTGTGACTGGTTTAATTAAACTGATGATAAATTGACTGCAAAAGCCAAAACATCAGGAAAGGTGATGCGAGGACATGTGGTTGAAACAGAAATGAATAGAGGTCAAGGAAGCGGCTTGACCAGGAATTCACATTAAGACAGGTAAGAGAACTGATTTGAATGTTAACTGGTGGGTTGCAAAGGAAGCATACACAATTAGGAGATCATGAATGTGAGGAACAAAATTGTAAATTTATTTTATAAATATAGTTGCCATGAAGTCACAGAAAGAAAGGTTGATAAATTCTAGAAAGAAAAATTCCTATGACTGTTGAAAAAATGGGTTAGAAGATCAAAGGGAAGAAATATATTTTAAGTAAGAATGAGGCTAGATCTGGATGTGAAACCTTGAGCAAGACAGCGTACATTGAAGCCAGACCTGTGAACTGCAGTTTTGCCACCAAGCTCAGAGAAGAGACAGTGTGAGATTTCCTTTGGTGCAGCAGGACATTGTGTGGTAATGTGCCTGGAAATTTACAGATTGGACTTCCTTGAGAAAGGATATACTGACACTGGAGGGAGTGCAGAGATTCACTAGTTTGATTCCGGAGTTGAGCAGGTTGGCTTATGAACAGAGACTGAGTAGACAGGGGCGATACTCAATGGAATTCAGGAGAATGAGGGGAGATCTTGTAGAAACATATAAGATTATGAAGGGAGTAGATAAGATAGAAGCAGGGAAGTTGTTTCCACTGGCAGGTGAAACTAGAACTAGGAGACATAGCCTCAAAGTAAAGAGAAGCAGATTTAGGACTGAGTTGAGGAGGAACTTCTTCAAACAAAGGGTTGTGAATCTGTGGAATTCTCTGCCCAGTGAAGCAGTTGAGGTTACCTCATTGAATGTTTTAAAGGCGAGGGTAGATAAATTTTTGAACAGTAAAGGAACTAAGGGTTATGGTGAGTGGGCAGGTAAGTGGAGCTGAGTCCACAAAAAGATCAGCCATGGTCTTATTGAATGGTGGAGCAGGCTTGAGCGGCCAGTCGGTCTACTCCTGCTCCTAGTTCTTATGTTCTTAAAATCTATAAGGAATGTTGCCATCAAAAGAGACTTTTACTCTGAGTTTATTTAATCCAATATATTTTCAAAAAGCTCCTGCATCTTTAATGGTTTTTACTTTATTTGTAATAAATTTTATATTTAATATTTAACATCATCATGATGCCGATATTGTTGGCAGGATGGATGTTACAGCCTTTGGCCTGCAACACTGCACTCCTTCTTTCCTTCTTGCTCATTGGAGGAGCATCCTCCAGAATGGACTATTTTTCAAGCCACCTTTGCCTTCTTTCGCACCAGTGTAATTCTTTCTCCTTGGCTTGAGCCACTCTTCCCAACGGGTCCCTCAAAGATGACACTTTCACTGACTCAGCAGAAAACTTATCCATAAAGTAATCACAAGACAACTTCATTGGTCTCTCTAGCAGACTTAGCTGCAACTTCTGTGCCTCAGTGTAGTCCTCTGGTTCTGGCTGTTATGTAGTCCTCTGAACCACCTGCAATAATTCCCACCTGCCCATGCGACCACCATTAAATTGTACAGACTACATTAACTACCAGGGAATTAGCAATTTAGTTGCCACACTAACTGGGTAATTGACCTGATACAGAAGGCGGACGAGCTTCCAACCTTTGGGATTACCTGCCTTCCATAATATTGGTATCTGGCATTATTATCTTAGTAAAAAGTCTGACAACACCAGGTTTTAGTCCAACCAATTTACTTGATAATACTCACAAGCTTTCGAGGGGACTGCCTCTTCGTCACCTGACAAAGAGGCAGTCCCCTCGAAAGCTTGTGAGTATTATGAAATAAATTGGTTGGACTAAAACCTGGTGTTGTCAGACTTTTTACTGTGTTTACGCCAGTCCAACGCCGGCATTCCCATATCATGATTATTATCTTAGTCCAGGAGAGGTATCCATCCATTTCCCAAAAGTAAAATCTGCCCCAAGAGTTCTGAAGAACAATGCAACATCCTAAGGACTTGAGAAGTTCTTTCTTTTGTTGTTAAGGTATGTGAGCCATAAAAAATTATGATTGTCTGGAGCGTATCACCAAGAGGTTCCTTGTAATTTATTTCAACTTCAAAGACCTGTGTCATGTTTGATTGCCTTAGAATGGATGCATCTTGTGAACCTCCAGAGAGCCATCCACTGATATGTATTATATCAGGAGCCACTTTGAATAAAAATAGAAATGCTTGCATTTGTACTATACCTTTTTACACTGTTGAAAAATGGCGTACAGAATTTATTTTAAGTGCCATGCATATTTTCACATTGAGGGAAAAAAGTCCTTTTAATTTGTGTATGCTGTAGTATTGATGATGAACAGATGACTGGCTACATAGATGTCTGCAGTTAATGAAGCCGCATAACTTGGGAAGTGAAAAATAATGGAAAGATTTTAACAGCGGGAGTGCATGTATGGGAAAATAGCATCACCATACTGGAACACGAACTGGCAATCCCAAAATTTGGAAGCTCACCCACCTTTCATCAGATCAATTACCCAGTTAGTGTGGTAACTAAATTGCCAATTCCCTGGTAGTTACTGCAGTCCATGCAATTTAATGGTGGTCACTTGAGAGGAGGCCATTTGGCTCCTTGAGCCTGTTCTGTCATTCAATTACATCGGGAGTAATTCTCATAGCCTCGCTGTGCTGTTCCAGCTACGCAGCAGACCAGGAGACTCAAGCGGAGGATGTAGAGCAGGATCCCTGATGGGCTCCATGTCTCCAGCTGCCAGATTTCCGGCACCATCAGCTCTGAGACAGAAATTGGCACGGAGCTGTATAGTTTATTCAAATATGCATTTAAATATCATTAGTGAGCCTGGGACTGAAATCTGTGGGCCTGCTAGAGTTTCCGTCCCCACCAAGAGTGTTTCACTCCAGGGGACTTTACAACTTCTCCCCACTTATAGGGAGTTAATGGCCCGACCTTGCTGGAGTGAAGCGGGGGCCATCAAGGCCCCCCAGGAGGTCAGGTGTAAGGTGGTGATGCCCCCTGGGCATTGCCAGCTTTCCAGTGCCAGCCTGCCCCAGCACTGCCCAAGGGACAAAGTGGCAATGCCCAAGAGGGCATCGGGCAGTGCCAACGGGATGGGGCTTAATGGGGATGGACCTCTTGGGGGGCAACAATCAGTAGAGATGAGGGGGTCCCACTGCCACTCTGCACTTTGGGGTCAATAACAGAGGGAGAGAGGCCAGCTATCACAGCTGGCCATCGAGGTGGGGAGTAGGCCTGCCAGGGTGGCCGAGACTGCAAGGGGGCTTGGGATTGCTGGGGGAGTGAGAAGTGATTGAGACAAGCCGGGGTGGTGGAGTCGAGACTGGCCTGGATACATCCGGGATGGAGGCAGGGTTGCTGTGCTGCCCAGCGAACAAGTTGACCAGTGATCGGGAGGTTGGCAGTGTGGGGCTATTGCGCATGTGCCAATCTCCACCATGAAAGATTGGCGTATGCACAGTGGCCCACTCAGCACTATGTTGTCGGCCTCTCCACTGGGAAGAGGCCATGCTCCCAATTTTTCACATGATTCATGTTCGTGCACTCTGCAGTGCACAGTGTGTGGGAAATTCATTTTGAAAATCCATTGAAAAAATCAGTGGGATTTGCTCCAGTTTTTATGAGAATTCAAGACTGAGAATTTTTTTGGGAGAATCCACTCAACATGGCCAATCTGTCCCTCAATTCCCCATCATTTCATCTCAATATACCAAACATCACATCTGTTAACCTCAATTTGAACATTTAAGCATCCAATATTCTTTCAGGAGAAGGGGTCTAGATTTTCACCACCCTTTGGGGCAGCATTGTAACACAGTGGTTAGCACTGCTGCTTCACAGCTCCAGGGACCTGCGTTTGATTCCCGGCTTGGGTCACTGTCTGTGTGGAGTTTGCACATTCTCCTCATGTCTGTGTGGGTTTCCTCTGGGTGCTCCGGTTTCCTCCCACAGTCCAGAGATGTGTGGGGTAGGTTGATTGGCCATGCCAATTTTGCCCCTTCATGTCCTGAGATGCATAGGTTAGAGGGATTAGCAGATAAATACGTAGGGATATGGGGATAGGGCCTGGCTGGGATTGTGGTCGGAGCAGACTTGATGGGCCAAATGGCCTCTTTCTGCACTGTAGGAGTTTCTATAATTCTTTGCCCAGCTCTAATTAGAAGATAATGCAGTATTGTTCTGGATTCTTTTACTAGAGGAAATAGCTGCTCTGTATCTACCTGTTTTGAGCCTTTAATCATTTCAGTTGCATAGTTAGATCCATCTTCAACATTCTGAACATAAATGAATACAAATCAGGATTTTGCATCCATTTAAACATTCAGCCTAACAGCATTATGGCAAATCATGGTCCAGTACATCCAATGCAGAAAAAAAACTGCTAATTCTTGTGATCTAGAGATTGTCCAGGTGGGTGTCTGAAAGGATGCTACTGTTAAGGGCAGTGATGATATTCACTGCCTCTGGTGGGAAAGTGAAGATCACTGACTATTCCTGAAGCTTTTTCAGATAGTTCCTTTGTCACCTTGTTCCTGAGATTATTACTTTTTAAGTAACTGACTCCATCGCAGTAGGTCCATGTAGTGTTGTATCACTGTAGATTGTGCATCTCCAATGCTCTCTAAAGTCATAGACTACCTATCCCTGGTCTTCAGTATTAAAAGGGATGGAGAAATGGCCACTTCACCTATCCTATTGGATAGAACACTCTTCTGTATTAAGGAGTATATTAGCAAGATGTAGATTAGTAATGTGTAGCTTCTGAAAATAATTCTTAGATCATCAAACATGCATCAGCTGTGGATTCAAGAATGATAAGTACTCAGGGCTATGATTTTCAGCCCCAGATCTTTGAATGAAAAGGCCAGTTCTTGACCCACAGCAGATCCTTGGACATACGGGACAGGATGTTGCACAAAGGAGTGTGATTGTGATGAAGGATTTACTTCCTTTCCTTTCCTTCACTGCTGCTGCTCTGCATCATTAATTTATTGGGATTTGAGGTTCAATGGAGCTTGATGGACAAATTGTCACTATTCTGAACAGTTGATGGCAAGTGTACCCAATCATTCACATCAATGCTGCAACACTTCAAGGAGTAATTTTCAATGACACATTTTCTTTGTCCTGCCCTGAAGAGTTGGCCATTTGAGAGTTGAGAAAATAGGACCTGTAGAGAAGACAGTTTTAGGTCATTTGGACAAAGTGTCCAATCCATCAAAGTTCCTTCTGAAAGATTTTGTCTGAGTTATTGTGGAGATAGTTTCAGGAAGGATACCGGTGTTTATTTGATTGTCCTTCCCTTGAGTACTTAGTACAAATATTTTTATACTAAGAACTAATTTTCCATGATGATGCAATGATTTTCTTATTGTTTGTGATGGTCACTGGGTAACAGTTGCCTGAATTTTACTTTCAGAGTGTGCCCAAAGTCATTGCAGGTGGAAGTGGCTGTAAAACCTGCTCCCAGCAAAGATTATGCTGTTCACGCAATATTATGCTGGTTGGCCTTAATTGACCACCACCACTTGGCCTTTTAATTGTCAGCAGGTGCGCATCTGATTCACCCACATGCCCGCCAACCTCAAAATTGCGTCCAATGATGTCGGAAGCATGCCTGACATCATTTGAGGCTATTTCACGTTCAGTCAGATCGAGTGTGTGCTCAACCTCTTAACATTAATCTCTGGCCAGTATTTCTATCTGATATCAGTACACATGTGCAAATTTTTGCAGCCTGTAGCCTTCCTTTTCAAACCGAATCAAATTCAATCTGTTTTATAATTCAATGTAAAGTGAAAGGAAATCTTTATTGTTCCAAAACCATTCTATGGATCTTTTTTAATCCTAAAATATGACAGATACAATCCAAAGCAAACAGTTATTTTTCCATAGACTACAAGGAGGCATGGAACAGAATGCTTATTTTAAGTGGCAAGATTGCTAAATAGTCCGCTATGCTTCTGGATAGAGAAATGGCCCATGCATGAATTACCTTGAGTTTTATTCCACTGAATGTTCAGCTTGTGTGTGATAAACAAGGCAAAAGCAAGATTTCCCAGCAACAGCAACGCTATACCCATTTTCTACTTGTTTGAGAACCAAAATTATTTTCAGATTCCCTGCAAGTCAACAGTTGAAATCTATCAGATGAAAGCTGAGTAATTTGTTCTGCAACCACCCAGGTGGTGAAGGCAAAATTGACAGTGTATTTTTCTACTAGACCATCAAGAATGCAACTGAAGGAGTAGTCCTCAATAGGCCCCGGTCCCTCTGACCTCACTCCCTTGGCACTGCCTGATGCCAGGTGGGCAATGCCAAGATGCCCCTGGGGTATTGTCGTTTTGCCCCTTGGGCATGCCAAGTGGTCACACTGGCACTACCCAGCTGGCACTGCCCAGGAGGTACCCCTCCCTTAGCCCCAACCTCCTGGGAGAGGCTTCAGTGGCCTCTCTTCACTCTTGTAGGGTTGTCCTCCCTGTTCTTGTTCGTAGGGAGCAGTTCTAAACTCCAGTGGAGTCAACCACTCCTAGCAAGGTAGGGGTGGAGGGGGTGGGGGTGGGGGGGCAGAGACCATAGCGCCCAGTGGGAAGCCTGCGAAATGGCCTCTGCTGATGTCTCCCAGCCCGTTGCACTGCTAGAGTAGTGCAGAGGGCTGGGAGAGTCGCCCCCAACATATATGTCCTGAAATTCTCCCTTGTCTCTCAATAAGATTGCTGTGGAAGATCAGGGGTGTCAGGGGTGTAAGAGCAAATCCCAATGGAATTTCAGGGCTTCAGGCATGCATATAAGATCAGATGGATCTAGTTCTATTTCGCATTTCTGTATATAACCCAATGCAACATAATAGTGGTTTTGAAAACTAACCCATCAAATCTATTATTTAACTTAGTGTCAAGTCATATTAAAATTCACATCCTCTAATCTGTGCTGAGCTGAATCTGAAAATGAAGATATCAATGTGATGTACAGGCTGGTAAATACATAACCATAAATTCTAAAATTACCCAATTGTGATTTAATGATTGTAAATATATAATGAGTTTTCTATTCCAGCTTCAATCCTATTTTGCAGATAGTCATGATTCCCTCTTCAATTAGTTTATCAGTATAGCACTGTGAGCATGAGGAACATCATCAGTTATTGTTGATCAGTCTTTTTGGGCATATACCTACAAAGATGTATAACATTATGAATGTGCTTGAAATGTTGCTATTTTTCTGTATCATGAACAATCCAAAATATATGGAGCAACAAATACAGTTAGTAATAGGAACAGAAAAGTAAGTAACTGGTCTTACGTACTGTGGAAAGATCGGTTTGGAGGGTAATTTCAAGGTATTTGAATCAGATTGTTCTTGTTGTCTTGTTACAGTCCAATATATTAATTCAAAATAAAAACTAAAAGTGCTGAAAAAACTCAGTAGGTCTGACAACATTTGAGGAAGGAGCCGTGCTCCGAAAGCTCGTGGTTCCAAATAAATCTGTTGGACTTTAACCTGTTAAGAGACTTCTTACTGTGACATCAGACAAGAGAGAAATAGAGTCAATGTTTCAGGCCAAATAGAACTTCTTCAGAACTGAAGGGAGCTGGAAATGTCATTGATTTTATATCTATGAAAGCAGGGAGAATAAGTTGAACAAAAGCAAAGGTCTGTGCTAGGTTAGAAGGCTGGAGAGATTAAATAACAGTGGTGTTATAGGAACAAACGGCAAAGGGAATGGTTGTAGTAAAGAAACAAAAGCATTGGCCTCAAGTAGGTGCAAGTAACAGAATAATGAACAGCTCAGTCTGAAAGCGAAGAGATGAAAACTAGGTACAGACTGCCACTTAGCAAAACAAAAAGAATCAAAATGAAGGACCAAGCTCATCATCGGTCTTAAATTGTTGTGTAAAGGAAATAACACATTTAATGAAGGAATTCAGATTTTAATTGCATTAATAAGCAAAAATTTTTTTAAAAACAGCATTTGAATTATTGTCAGAGATCAGTCACCATAGAAAGCACAGGAAATTATAAGAAGTCCTTGCATTGCCTTTACCTTGGCAGGCAGCTGAACAGCCACACATCTGTAGTTTCAGACTGCAGACGTGATCCTCAAGGATTTGTCAATTTGATAAGATTTATTAATTGCTTGCCTTTCTAAGGAGGAATAGACAATAGAAGTTTTTGTTTCAGCTAGAATTTCGTTTGGAAGTATACAAAAACAAAAGGTGATAATGAGCCACCTTATACATAAGGACTGAGTTCTCACTTTTAGAATTGCCCTAGGTTAAAGCAACAACACTCAATATCACTGAAAAATGATATTGCATTGTAAGTATTTTTTTAATCAATACTTGTTTGTATGTCAAAGTGTTTATTGAGGTGAATTTAAAAATCGTAAAACTCAACAAGTCTGGCAACATCTATAGAGGTGGTAACCATGATGTGGAGATGCCGGCGTTGGACTAGGGTGGGCACAATAAGAAGTCTCACAACACCAGGTTAAACTCCAACAGGTTTATTTGGAATCATGAGCTTTCAGAGTGCTGCTCCTTCACCTGATGAAAAAATGACACTCCAAAAGCCTATGATTTCAAATAAACCTGTTGTACTTTAACCTGGTGTTGTGAGACTTCTTACTACAGAGAGAAACAGAGTTACTGTTTCAACTCCATATGGCTGTTCTTCAGAGCTGTTCATACAGACATAAAATGTTAACTCTGCTTCTTTCTCCACAAATGCTGCCAGACCTGCTGAGTTTTTTGAGCATCTTCTGTTTTTATCTAAAAATTGTATGTCAGTAGAATTAGCATGTTATTATTAGCAATAGTTATCAATTATGATTGCTTGCAGGTGCAGCAGGTGGTCAGGAAGGCGAATGGGATGCTGGCCTTCATAGCGAGGGGGATTGAATATAAAAGTAGGGAGGTCTTGCTGCAGCTGTATAGGGCATTGGTGAGGCCGCAGCTGGAGTACTGTGTGCAGTTTTGGGTGCCGCACCTGCGCAAGGATATTTTGGCCCTGGAGGGAGTGCAGAGGAGGTTTACTAGGCTGATACCGGAGTTGAGGGGATTGAGCTATGAGGAGAGGCTGAATAAACTAGGCTTGTACTCGTTAGAGTTTAGAAGAATGAGGGGAGATCTCATTGAGACGTATAAGATGATGAATGGGATGGATAGGATAGAGGTGGAGAGACTCTTCCCGCTCAAAAAAGACAGTAGGACTAGGGGGCACAGCCTCAAGATAAAGGGGAGGCGGTTTAGAACAGAGTTGAGGAGGAACTTCTTCACTCAAAGGGTGGTGAATCTCTGGAATTCTCTGCCCGTTGAAGTGGTGGAGGCTGCCTCGCTAAATATTTTTAAGAAGCGGGTTGATGGGTTCTTGATAAGAGAGGGGATTAAGGGTTATGGGGAGAGGGCGGGAAAGTGGAACTGAGCCACGACAGATCAGCCATGATCTTATTGAATGGCGGGGCAGGCTCGAAGGGCTAGATGGCCTACTCCTGCTCCTATTTCTTATGTTCTTATGTTCTTATGATCTGATACAATTATCTTCCATAAATGTAATCTATAATTGCTTTTGCAATAAATATTCATTAAGCAAATATAAAAGGAGTTGTAGTCTCACACATATATCTTCATGAGCCCTCACATGACAATGATCTTTGAGAATTCTAAGCTAGGAATCAAAGAACTGATATTGGTCAACTACACAAGATTTAATCCACTAAAATATATCTTGAAGTATATTTTCTCCTAAGATATTCTTTCTTGTTTGGGAACTCCTTAGAGAGAGGGTGCCATGGTGACACAGTGGTTAGCACTGTTGCCTCACAGTGCCAGGGACCTGGGTTTGATTCCCAGCTTGGGTTACTCTCTGTCTGGAGTTTGCACGTTCTCCCTATGGCTGCATGCATTTCTTCTTGGTGCTCCGGTCTCCTCTCACAATCCAAAAATGTGCAGGTTTTGTGAATTGGCCATGCTAAGTTTCCCCTTAGTGTGAGGGGGGATTTTCTAGGGTAAATGAATGGGGTTATGGGGATAGGGCTTGGGTGGGATTGTGTTCATAACAGAACTCAATAGGCTGAATGGCGTCCTGCACTGTAGGATTCTATGACTCTGCCTTTAGCTGATAAAACAAGTTAAATTCCTTTGATGATTTGAAATTTATTTTAGTTAAGCTAACAATAAGTTCAAGGCAATATACATACCTTGCTCAGGGATGAATGTGTGAAGCAATATAGTTAATTTGGTGGAATATAGACAATTAAGTAGAATTCATATGTAATTAAGACATTACGGCAGGATTTTACAGCCTCACTTGATCCAACACCAGAAAATCCCATTTGAGGTTAACGGACCTTACCATTGTTTACCCCTTGCCCACTGCGATTCCCGTAGTGGGCAGGGCAGTAGAATTCTGGCATAATACAGATGAATTGAATAAATAGTCATTCTTTATTGATAAGAACAGCAAAGGATTAAAGTTTTCACCAAGACACAGGAACATCTCTGATTCTTGACTTAGAACATATCCATTCCTTAATGATCTTAGAATTTGCTTGACTTTCTTTAGAGCATTCTGAATACCTATTTTTTTAATCATTGATGGAACATGGGTGTTGCTGGCTGGCCAGCATTTATTGCCCATTCCTAGCTATCCTGCAGAAGGTGGTGGTGAGCTGCCTTTTTGAATCACTGCAGTCCATGTTCTGTGTGTTGATCCACAATGTCATTAGCAAGGGAATTCTAGGATTTTGACCCAGCAACTGTGAAGGAACGGCAATATATTTCCAAGTAAGGATGGTGAATGGTTTGGAAGGTAACTTGCAGGTGGTGGTGTTCCCATTTATCTGCTGTCCTTGTCCTTCTAGATGGAAGTAGTCATGGGTTTGGAAGGTGCTGTCTACAACCTTTGGTGAATTGCTTCAGTGCATCTTGTAGATAGTACACACTGCTGCTACTGAGCGTCAGTGGTGGAGGGATTGAATGTTGTAGATGTGATGCCAATCAAGCGGGCTGCTTTGTCCTGGATGGTGTCAAGCTTCTTGAGTATTGCTGGAGCTGCACTCATCCAGGCAAGTGGGGAGTAAACCATCACACTTCTGAATTGTGCCTTATAGGTGGTGGATAGATTTTGGGGAGTCAGGAGGTGAGTTACTTGCTGCAGTATTCCTAGCCCCTGACCTGCTCTTGTAGCCAGTTTATGCAGTGAGTCCATCTGGTTAATGGTAACCCCAAGGATGTTGACAGCGGGAGATTCAGTGATGGTTACACAACTGAATGTTAAGGGGCAGTGGTTAGAGTATCTCTTATTGGTGATGGTCGTTGCCTGGCATTTGTGTAGCGCGAATGTTATTTGCCACTTCTCAGTTCGATTCACTCCACTAGATAGCAAGAAATGGTTGGAGGCACTGGATACTGCAAAGGCAATAGCTGGAATGCTGGAATTCCAACTATTCCACCATTTCGGAATAGTTATATGCTGAAATATAACTATATACCAGTTATAGTTATATTCTGGACTCCCTCACCATTGGGAATATTTTTCTGACTCTACCCTGTCTAACCCTATTAGATTTGTATATGTTTCTGTGAGATTCCTTCTCATTCTTCTAAACTCCAGTGAATATAATCCAAACTAATTTATCTCTCCTCATTTGACAGATCTGCCATCCCAGGAATCAACCTGGTAAACCTCTGCTGTATTCCCTCTATAGCAAGAACATCCTACCTCAGATAAGGACATGAAAACTGCACACAATACTCCAGGCGTGGCCTCACCAACACCCTATACAATTGCAGCAAAACATTTCTATCCCTATTCTCAAATCCTCTCACTATTAAGGCCAACATACCTTTTGCCTTCTTTACTGCCTGCTGTACCTGCACACTTACTTTCAGCAACTGATGCACAAGGACTCCAAAGTCTCGTTGAGTATCCACCTCTCTCAATTTACCCCCATTCAAGTCATAATCTGTCTTCCTATTATTGCTACCAAAGTGGATAATCTCCCAGTTACCCACATTATACTGCACCTGCTATGCAGATGCCCACACATTCAGCCTGTCCAAATCATGCTGAAACATCTCTGCATCCTTCTTACTACTCACCCTCCCACCCAACTTTATATCACCTGAAAATTTGGAGATAATACATTCAGTTCCCTCTTTCAAATCATGAATATATAGTATGAACAGTTGGGGTCCTAGCATAAATCTGTGCGGAACCACACTAGTCATTGACCACCAATCAGAAAAAGACCCATTCATGCTAACTCTTTACTTCCTATCTGCTAACCAGCTTTCTATCCATCTCAAGACATTACATGCAATCCCATGTGCTTTAAATTTACATAATAGTCTGCTATGTGAGACCTTGTCAAAAGCTTTCTGAATGTCTAGATAAACCACATCCATTGGTTCTCCTCAGTCGACTCTACCAGTTACATCCTCAAAGAATTCCAATAGACTTGTCAAGATGATTTCCCTTTTGTAAACCCATGCCGTCTTTGTCTTATTATACTATTGCCTTCCAAATACTGAGTTATGAAATCCTTGATAATAGACTCCAGCAAATTCCCCACTACCGATGTTGGGCTCATTGGTCTGTAGTTCTCTGTTTTCTCTCTACCTCCCGATTTGAATAGAAGGCTTACGTTAGCTACCCTCCAATCTGTAGAAACTATCCCAGAGTCCAAAGAATTTTGGAAGATAGACTCTAGTGGATCTAATATTTCCAGGTCTGCTTCCTTAAGTACTCTGGGATGAAGATTATCAGGACCTGGAGATTTATCCACATTCAATCCCATCAATTTTCCCAAAGCCACTTCTCTCCTAATGCTGATTTCCTTCAGCTCCTCACCAGAACATATTTCTCTAGCACTTCTGGTTCATCTCTTGAGACACAAACAGGTGGATATAAGAGCTGACTGTTTTAAACACAGGTTATCATGGAAGTGCTGTCTATCTGGAATTGTCTAATAAAGGGTTAAAGTTAGAATTCACTTCAGGCTCGAAGACAGTGGGCTGGCCACTCACTTTAAAATGTCAGTGGGCAACTGTAAATTCACCTCAGTATCTTAGAGGGCAAATTGTGTAACTTGACTAGTCTGGGAACTTGCATTGAGAAAAAGCTTTTGAAAATTACTGGGGAGTTAACATTTTCCCTACTTCTTTACAAAACAAACTTACCCAGCTATTAAAGTAAGTCAGTCAGATTTAGTTGTTCACCTGGTTCAATTTAGTCTGGAAATACAATTTTCTCATCCTGCCACTGTTCCCAGTAGCAAAAAGAAACTTATAAATAGAACAATAACATTTTCTCTAGTTATTAGATCCTGAATTGTTTAATATTGCAACTTTAAATGTCCTGTGGCTATTTTATAATTCAGTTTTCTCTCCACATGTCCCAGCTCAGTGAGTATAGATACCATGAATATATGAAAGTAAAAAGCTTTCTTGTTGCTTAACTAGGAATATTGAAGACTATGAAGAATATTTTTTAAATGCCATAAGGGAGTGTATTTAATTTCCCTGGTAAAGGCTGAGTGGAAAAACTGGCCGAGTACCAAATTCATCAGCAGTGAATAACTGTTTTTAATTCCTGAGCAGTTCCTCGATATCTGAAAGCATAAAAGTCATATCATAGAATGAGGGTGAATTTGAAAAAGTTCATAATGCAGAGATATAATGTCACCCTGACCATTGTTGGTGATGCCAGCTGCAGTGATTTGCAGCACTGTCTCCTTCAGGAGTTGCGGGCATGCCTGTCTTCATTGATTCACTGCTGCTCCCATCTGTTATATTGCCACTTTGTCTTGCAAATGAGAGGAAAGATTGTCAATCTGTGTGTTGCAACTTGTTTGGACAATTTGCCTTTCATGGTAGAATAGCTGGAAGTATGTGAAAGATGTGAGATGTTTTTATGTGAGGCTAGCAGTATGAATCCGTGCCATGTTCCAACATATTATGAACTTTCGATCAATACTTTATAATTTTAAAAGTTACAGTAAGCTACAAAAAGATGGTGACCCAAAGATCACCAGCTTTCTCTTGTGGATTGAAACAATCCACTGTGTCAAGAGGGAGCAAATGAACTTTCCAGATGATATTGGCTCAATGATCCAGATCCTCTGGTCTCTGAATCATCAGAGAATGGATGTACGACCCAAGGTGCACTTCGGGGCCCTCTGGAGTTTAGAGTTGGAGGCGCCAGACAATTTCAAGGTGCTTAATCAGGAAATGTTAGACAGAAAAATCCTAGTCTAACTATTGGATAACTATACAACTGATTTCCCCCACATCATACATATCAGCCCTTCAGACTCCCCCAAATATTTCCAAACCCAACATGTCTACACAGAACGTGACCTGACCATCCGTCAGTCAGACCTGACTACCATCCAACCAATTCCCCAACACAAGAACTTTTTTTTTGGATGGCATGTTTCTCTCTTCACAGATGCCGCTGGACCTGCTGAGTTTTTTCAGCATTTTCTGTTTTTATTTCAAATTTCCAGCATCTGCAGTATTTTGCTTTCATTTTATGGGTAATCTTTCATGGCATAAAATGAAATATGTAAAACAGAATATTATAGATAATTGATCATTTAATTCAAATTATATAATTTTCATGTTGTGCAAGAATCTTTCCTTTTCCCCACTGGCTGCTAACAGTTCCAGGAGCCTGTCGTGAATATGCAATAAAGGTGCATTGATGAAAATTTAACATGAAAAGTTATGAAAGGTGTTAGACTGACCAGAGGGGATACAGTTCTGGCATAAAGTTAATCTGAGACAAAATGTTGAAGGCTATACCTTGATAAGGTGCCAGTTATGGTTTGGACTCCGAAGTATCTCTCGTATAATATGAGGGAAGGATTAACCTTGATAGCTACACTTAAACATTAATATTACCAGTGCATTGAAAAGCCATAATGAGGAAAAATGAGCAGTCTGCATGTACAAAAGATAACTGCATTAAAATTAATGCATGAAACAGTTTTTGCCTAGGGACCCAAAGAAATTACTGTAGAAAAATATTAATTCCTTCTGGAAATAAATCATATAAGGACTTGAATTGAAAATATATGTAGTGGAAAAAACCTGCCATATGTCTGCAACATTTGTATAGCTATCCCCAAGTTTAAGTTTAAATGCTTCATTTCCTCAACAGTTGCTGCTTTTGCACAGAGGTAATATTGCCTACATCCCTTTGCTGCACATCATTATGGTACAAATTACTGATTGCCTGTCCATCTCCGATCATTAAATGCCACATTCCTGGAATAGGGGGAATGTTAACTGCGGAGAGGATATTAAAAACTAAAAATATCAAAGCTCAACCTCAACATACATACACACGAACATTGAAAATAGGAGCAGAAATAGGCCATTTGGCTCCATGAGCCTGTTCTGTCATTCAATGAGATCATAGTTGTTCCACTTGTGTTTCAAATTCTATGTTTCCTTCTATCCCCAGTAATTTTGACTCCCTAGCCTGACAAGCATTTTCTACCTCCACTTTAAAACTATTCAATGGCCCTCCTCCACCACCACCTTCTGAGAGAAAACATTACTCCTCATTTCTCACCTAAAAAGACAGCCCCTTATTTTAAACAGTGTCTCCTTGCTCTGGAGTTACCCAGAAAAGGAAACATCCTTTCAATGTCCACCTTGTTGAGATCATTCAGGATCTTATATATTTCAACCAACTCACCCTTCACTCTTCTAAACTCCAGAGGAAATAAGCCCAGTCTGCCCAACCTTTCATCGTAAGACAATAGGTTCATTCCAAGTATCAATTTAAACCACCTCCAATGTATTTACATTCTTTCTTAAATAAGATCATAATTGCACACAGTATTCAAGATGTAGTATCACCAATGTCCTGCACAATTGAGACACAATTTCCTTACTTTCCAATTCAATTCCTCTTGTAATAAAGGCCGGCATTCCATTAGCCTTCTTAATTACTTGCTGTACCTGCACACTAACTTTATGCTACTCATGCACCAGAACCATCTAGATCTCTCTGCACCTTGGAATTCTGCAGTCATTCTCCATTTAAGTAATTCTCTGCTTTTTTATTGTTTCTGCCGAAGTGAACAATTTCACACTTTCCCAAACTATAATCCATCTACCAGATCTTTGCCCATTCACTCAATCTACCTATATCAGTCTGCAATTTCTTCACAACACACTTGCCTCCCTATCTTTGTGCCATCTGCAAATTTAGCTACCATGTATTCATTCTCCTCAGCTATAAATTGTAAGAACTTGAGATCTCACCTCAGACCCCTGTGGGACTCTATTGATCAAATCCTACTAATCAGAAAAAGACCCATTTATGCATACTCTGTTTTCTGCCAGCCAATCTCTATCCATGCTAATATGTTACCCTGCACACCACGAGCTTTTCTTTTCTACAATAATATTTGATGTGGCAATTTATCAAATACCTTCTGGAAATCCAAGTGCAATGCATCTACAGACACTCTTTTATCCACAGCACTGGTTTATGCCTTCAAATAACCCCAATAAATTGGTTAAATATGATTTATCTTTCACAAAGCAATGATGACTCTTCCAGATTACCTGATGTTTCTACATGTCCAGCTGTAACTTCTTTAATGGTTGATTCTAATTCCTTCCCCACAATTGACCTCAAGCTAACTGACCTGTAATTTCCTGTTTCTTGTCTCCTTCCCTTCTTGAATATTTGATACTTTCCAGTCTGATGGAACCTTCCCAGAATCTAGTGAATTTTGGAAAATTAATACAAATTCATGTACCATCTCCTTAAACATCTTTTTAAAATTTTAGAATTAAGTTCATCAGAATCTCATGATTTCTCAGCCCACAGCTCCATCAGCTTGCTCAGTATCACTTCCATGGTGATATTGTAATTTCCCAAGTTTCCCTCTTCCTTCCACTAGTGATTTACACCTATTACTGGTATGGTATTATAACTTCGACTGTGAACCCAGAAGCAAAATGTTTGTTAATTTCAGCCACGCTTCTTCATTGTCTATTGTTAACTCCCCACTGTCACTCTCTAGAGGACCTACTCTTAGTTTCTCTTTTCCTTTTTAAATACCTATCAAAACTCTTACTATCCATTTTTATACTTCAAGACTCCTTCCTCTCATACTCTAAATTCTTTCTTATGATTAACCTTTTGGTTATTCTTTGTCATTTTTTATATTCTGACAAAGTCAGCCTTCCAGTAGCACTTGAAGTTTAAATGAAGTGGGTTAGAGGGCAGCTTGTTAAAGTTGAAATTGTACTGCAACAGAAGACAAGTTTAAATTAATGATTAAGCATTGCTACCCCCAACTGGGGTCTTTTTTTTTGTGGACCTCCCCCATTGGGGAAGGGCTAGGAAATCATTCTAAGAAGACACAAATCAATTCACTCTGGGTGTCTGGGAGCAATTAGGAGAATCTGTGATTTTACTTTGTTGTTTTGGAAATAAACCTGGTTTAAAGTTCAAGCTAGGTTCAGACATATTTTTCATCAACATATAAGTATTGGAATTAACACAGGTGACTAAGCCATTCTGTGGAGACAAGTTCCTAGTTTAGCTCTCATAATAAGGCTCCTTGCCTTCCAATTTTAGTCCAGTTAAAATTTTTACTCAGACAAGTCAATTTTCTCAGGTCTCAGGAAACCTGGCAACTGTGATGGGAGGTCAGAACAGCTGGATTAAACTGATAAGAGAGATTATAAGAGCTTCTCTCCTTCCCCTCCAATCTACCTATGGACAACTTACAGTAGATCCCCTACATATCAGTTTCCTTCCTGATATCTGACCTCCAACAGATAATCTTACCTGATGTCAATTTCCTTCCTGATGTACAACAGACTCTCGCCATGCTAGTTTTTCTGCTGATGTAACTTACCCTCCCAAAAATAATTTTCCCTTCCAATGTCTATTTACTTCTCAATATCTGGTTCCCCCGTAGAGATCTGACCTCCTCCGGATATCCACTTCCCTAACAATGTTAGTTCCCTTCTCCATATCTGTTGTCAGTGACCCTTCCCCATATCTGATCTCTTCCCAATGTCTGATTCCTTCATGTGTCAGCTCCCCTTTCAACATCTGATATCAGTTTCCCTCCGAGTGTTTGGCCACCATCTCAATGTTTGATCACCCTCCAACTATCCAATTCCATCTTGATGTCTGACAATCCTCTAATCACTGACTGTAACCTAGATTCACACAGGCTTATCTGCCTGAAGGTACTACCTTCTAACATAGATGGTTACAGCTGAAAGGTAAAGAGAAAAATAATTAAATTAAACCTGATCCTTAAATTCACTGGACCTCTGGGAGATCCATACTTCTGGGTTTCCTGAAGGCAACTCAATCGCCTCTCTCATTTCTTCCCACATTTGAGTTATTCTCAAGACCAAACTCTCTCAATGTTTTTATTGGTGTTCTTTTTTTCCTGCTGCATTAACTAGGCAAACATGTCTCGTTTTCTCCCATCTGTTCACTGCAAAGTATTCCTAATGGTATAATTAACTAACAGATTAGCTTACAACCAGCAAATCTATCTTTCTTAGTATAGCAAATCTATGGCAAATTAAATTGTCTGTGCTGCAGGGAAACTGCTATTTCCCAGCACTGATCAGGTAATGGTAATCCTGGTGGGTAGCTTTTCTAAATATTGGGATTATTTCCACAAACTGCTTAATATCATTCACAAGCTGCTGTAAAACAATAAAGCTCCAGGCGGCATATACATCAGAAAGGAAAAGATTCTTCACAGTGGAGAGTGAAAGTTGATAGCTAAAATATGCCTGTTTGCACACATACAAACTCAAATTCTGAAACCTACCTAGAACTGGACTTTTTTGTAGCTTGCACCTGATGACAGAGGTCACAACCCACTTGTGTTGCCATACTCTCTGCATATTACCATGTCAAAATATGTAATGCCAAATATGAGGGAAGGATTTTTAACAGTTTGCTTCTCTTTTCCAATCGTATAATGATTAATTATTTTTCTCATGCTTCTTTGAATAAGATTGCTGAATTTTTGCAGAACTCAAAGTAGTGTCTTCAGGTTTATCACTCTTCCCCAATGGGAACAGTTTCCATATATACTGTCAAAACCCCTTGTGGTTTTGAATACCTTATCCAATCTCCTCTCTTTTTTTTGTTGAAGGAGAATAATAAAGTCTGTTATCCCTAAAGCGATTCTCATAAATCTTTTCTGCACCCTCTCCAAAGTCTTCACATGCTTCCTAAATCTGGTGCTCAGAATATTCCAGTTGAATCAAACCAATGGATTATAAAGATTCTTTGCTTTTGTACTCATTGCCACTGTGTATAAAGCCCAGGATCTTATGTCTCTTTAATTGCTTTTTAACCTGCCCTGTCATCTTCAATAATTTGTACACAAATGTCCTCAGGTTCCTTACACAATCAATGGGTGCTGCAAGTACAAGAGTGCATCATCTCCTTCCAAACTGTTACGTTAATTTAAATGTGATCAGTTTCCATTTTACGTTTTGATTTGGTGGCATGTTTGTTACTGTTCATCTAATTCTGTTTGTCTGGAGAGACAGTCCAATAAAGTATTCTAAAAATTTCTTTAAAGCAGAAATCAAACATCCTTATATGATTGAGGGCATTGACACGTTTTGCTTGCTTGTTCTTTATCTTAGATCACATTAATTCAATAGTAACTCAAAATTACATTGCACATTTTATATCTTAGAATTATCTCAAATTCAAATCACTGTTGTTGGCTGATTTCTTTTAATGTTTATTTCATTTCTTCTTCAAAAGAAACTTTGTTCTTGTATCCTTAGAAGCCACATAAATTGTGTATTTTTAGCTTTTTATAAAACCTATTTAAATATCAATTATTTTTCAATTTTTTTTAGAATACCAACTCATATTAATTAAAATAAATTCATCACTTCGTTTTTTGTGATCAGGCTTGGTGGGTTTTAGAGACGTTTGTGGGCTTTCTTAACTATAGTGTCAGCATGGTGGAACCAGGACAGGTTGTTGGTAGTCTGGACACCTAAAAACTTGAAGCTTTCAACCTTTTCTACTTCATCCCCATTGATGTAGTCAGAGGCATGTTTTCCTTTATGCTTCCTGAAGTTGATGACAATCTCCTTCATTTTGTTAACATTGAGGGAGAGATTATTATTGCTGTACTAGTTCACCAGATTTTCTGTCTCATCATTGTTTGAGGTCCGACACACTACGATGGTGTTGTCAACAAACTTGAAAATCGAATTGGAAGGGAATTTGGCCATATAGTTATAGTTGTATAAGGGGTATAGTAGGGGCAGAGACCACCACCTTGTGGGGCACCGGTGTTGAGGATGACCATGGAGGAAATGATGATACCTATCCTTATTGATTGTGGTCTGCGAGTTAGGAAGTTCAGGATCCAGTCCATGGGACTCTGTCTACACATCCCGCTGCCTCGGCAAAGCAGCCAGCCTAATTAAGGACCCCATGCACCCCGGACATTCTCTCTTCCACCTTCCTCTGTTGGGAAAAAGATACAAAAGTCTGAGGTCACGTACCAACCGACTCAAGAACAGCTTCTTCCCTGCTGCCGTCAGACTTTTGAATGGACTTACCTTGCATTAAGTTGATCTTTCTCTGCACCCTAGCTATGACTGTAACACTACATTTTGCACTCTCTCATTTCCGTCTCTATGAACAGTATGCTTTGTCTGCATAGCACGCAAGAAACAATACTTTTCACCTTATGTTAATACATGTGCCAATAATAAATCAAATCAAATCAACACAAAATTCTCACATTTATTCCTCCAGACTATACTTAAAATTTCCACAGTTAACTGATGTTGTTGAGTTCCCACAAATCCACAATTAAATTGAACATCAAATAACTTAGACACATACATAATGTGAGTTAATAGCAAATCAGTTGTTCGCTGAAATAGTTAATTTTTCCACAGAAGCTAAAGGGGTGGGGAATGGGCAGAGAAAACTCCACATTCAATTGCATCAACTTTTATAATGTAAGTCTATTTACTTCAATTTTGCTCAAATATCATTTCCTTTCTCTATCCTTTTTGATAAACCAGTTTTAATTTCCAATATTTGTTACAGATTCAAGGTTGCAAGAAGTACTTTGTGGAATGTGTTGTTAACTGAATCTTAATAAGCCTTAACAAACCTTTTTAACTTTTAAAGTTTTGCAAAGTTCAGATTGGATTGCTACCAAATTCAGGCTTTTCTTATGTTTGGAAACAAACTGGCTTAACAATTCTTAAACAGGTAGAGCTCAAACACAATCCTTTCAAATTCTCCAATGATTTGAATTTCTTTTAAACATAATTTCGCAGAAGTCCAAATTGAATGGAGTTCAGTTTCCTATCCAAGCTAATTGTACAACTTTTCCCCATGGAATTAAATATGACAATCAACAGAACTGGCACTGTGACACAGTGGTTAGTGCTTAGCACTGCTGCCTCACAGCACCAGGGACCTGGGTTCGATTCCCAGCTTGGGTCACTGTCTGCACATTGTCCCTGTGACTGTGTGGGTTTCCTCCAGGTGCTCCGGTTTCCTCCCACAGTCCAACGACGTGTGGGTTAGCTTGATTGGTTATGCTAATTTGCCCCATATTGTCAGGAGATTAGTAGGGTAAATGAGAGTTATGGGAATCGGGCCTGGGTGGGATTGTGGCCCTCCTTCTGTACTGTAGGGATTCTATGGGAACTCTTACTAATAGATAACAAAACAGTAAACTCATTTGCCATGTTTAACTTTAATTCATCATTCACAACCATTCTCTGTGTACACGCTTCCAAGCGACTATTTTCTATGCTCCCATTTGCAAACTTATTTCCATCTTTTTGACAATGAGGGGACCAGTCTACATGGCTTGCTAACATTGACGCACCTTTTCTGCTCCATCTCCTCACACAGTGCCACCACCTGTACTGAGTCCTCCTCTCCCGGATTCTTTGATACTTGATCACATTGTTTTCAGACAGTCTTACTGTACCAACTGCGGGTGGTTAACAAAATACACTCACCCCTTTTTGCAGAGCCATTCTAATGATCCAATATGAGTACTCTGCTCGCAGTGCCAACTGTTGTGGAGCAGAATATCATACAGAATAATCTCAGAGCAACTCAGTATAGAATAATCAGTTATTAGTCAATGTGTTGAGAGAACTCAACACGAAAGAAGATCTCTGGAATTGACTCATGTTTACGTGAAGACTGCATATATGTATACCATGTTTCACACATACACAGATACTGTTTAAATTTCAATCTAACAATGCATATAGGTTTTACCAAAACAGACACATCTCGTATTTCTCACATTTAACTTGACTGTATTTAATAGACTTCTGACTTACCTTGGTACTCTTGCGCTTGCTATCTCTTGCTGTCTGACTCCAAAATTTAGTTATCACTGAAAATGTCCACTTGTACAATTCTTGTACGTTCTTGCAGTTGGAAATTCTGTGACTTTAAGTTGTACAAAAGTGCTAACCTTTGAACTAAAGAAATCTGTAACAATTTTTCTATTATTATCTTGTTATTAATTCTTGCTATGTAATCAATTAAAATCTCAACCTTTGTCATTTTGATTGCCACAACCCCAACAATGATAATCACCATTACAAGTCCCATGGTAGAATTTACCGGCCCTCATCATGTTCCAGCTGGGGGTGAAGTCAGTGGCTGCAAATTGGATCTGCAAGTGGGGGTGGGCAGCTAATTAGCAGGAGGCGGAATTAGGCAGCCATTAGTGGTCACAGTGTGAGAATGGAGAAGGACTGAAGAAGTCTGGGCCCCATTAAAAAAATCACAGCATCCATTATGATGCAAAGGCTCATCAGACAGACACGGATGCTCTTCAATTCTCAATTCTCCTGGAGGCTGTGAGAAGGAGGAGGGGCGGCCTCTCTTCAGAGGATGGATGGAGAAAACCAATCTCTGGATTCAAACTGACATGAATTGAGATGGATGAGATTGTCAACAGCCTGAGTGAGATGTGGAGGAACTTGGTCCAGTGCTGAGAAAAGGTTTGCTGATCTTCTTCACTCTGGCAAGCTGAACACAAAACCAGACTCTCATGTCAAACTTCTGTATATTCAACATCTAGCAGGCTCTCCATCTGAGGAGTCTGATGCATGCTGCTCTTTATCAAGGAGGAATGTGTGCCCACCATACTTACTGAGCTTTCAACAAGGCTCAAAACAATAGCACTGCTGGATCTGCAAGCACTGATAAATGCAATTCTTATGCAAGTGGGCTATTGTGATTTGTCAAATAGACCAGCAATGTTGTATCTTTTTCTCTTTTGAATATCAGGACAAAAGAACTCACAATGCCAGGGAGAGGGCTCATAATGAAGGAGGAATGTTCCATTTCCATACTGTGACTGCCACAGAGTTGGGAGCCAAGGACACCATGAGGATGGTTCAACAAGTGCTAGGCAGAAAATATAAGTTGGAGAAGGTGCAAAAAATATTTCAATCATAGATGAAGGGAGTGGAGTGTTCTAATATTCACCCAACAGGATGCCAAAGTCTCAGCTGCATTGAGGAACCTCCGTACAGCAGAGGCTTCTGCCCTCCAAGGCTCAATCGCGTGATCTCTTCTTGTGTCTCCCAAGGGACTGACAAGGAAGGGAAATGTTTGAATCCAGTAATGGCGTAAAAATTGGGAACCAGCACTGTTGCATCTTATAAGCTCACCCTCCATCAGCAGAGATAAACTCACACATGCACTTAAAGCAGAACTGGGTGATGAGTATAACACCAGTGAGGAGGAGAAGTTTTGAGATGCAGAAATGGCTATGAGCTGTCACCCTTGGGGGAAGGTGGACACACGCAGCCCTGCTCAGCTGGACACACTTGCAGGACTCAGGAGCCATAGAAAAGAAGGGCATACTTGCAATATCAGCAGCAGATGCACTCCCAAATGTCAGAGTTTCCTGAACTATGTCAGATTTGGGTTGAGAAGGGAGAATTCCATTCTGTTCATGTTACCACCATGGCTCAGAGCTTTGAATGCATGAACTCCTCCATTAAGGTAGTAACCAACATTCTGGACAGCCTTATTTGGCTGCACTCAGATTGAATGCAGGAACTGTGCACTTAAATGCACAGATGTCACACTCTGTAGCATGGACAGGTCAGTAGTGCTAGTACTGCAGAAATGTCTGGAGTGGATGCCAATTGCACCTTAACTGATGCTTCCCTCCAGCTATCAGGCAAGGACTAAGGTAGTCACCAAATGAACATGAGGACACTACCCTTCATGGGATACCATCAACGTTATAGCCTCTTTAGCCTCTCCGACTGAGGGGTCATCAGAGCAGCAGGAATCAGTGATGCTGACCCCTTAATGATACTGCAGAAGGCTCTGGAGATTCCACCACATTTGATTCTTCTCAACTCCATTCTTTTTCATGAACCTCTGAACGTAAAGCATCATCAATATGTATAGACTTAACCCTTCACTCCAAACATCTTGACTAAATATGTGTGACAATCACGGAGGGCAATTCTCCCAGCCAGGAGACAACAGCAGAGGTCGTTTCGCAGTTTTACCGTGGGGTATCTCCCAGATTAAGATTTCCAGTGTAATCAGCTCTACACCATAAATCGGCGCATAGCTGATTACAATATGGAAATCACAATTTCCATTTCATTGGCAGGCCCAGGATTTAGTGTCTTTTGGGAGAATCCCGGCCCACATGTTTTCATGACTCTTCTGGTAGCTACTTCAACCACTTATGATGATGATATCTAACCTTAACCTTTTCGTTCAACTTCTGACTTCACTCTCACTCTACCCCTAACTTCTCTCTTTCTGCCTGGATTGTTTCTCTTCTACTGACTGTCTTAGGTGTTGCTTCAGCAGTGGAAAACTTCATTTTAGTCTGTTTTCAAAGAACCTATACTACCAGCAGCAGTCAGAGTTATGTGATGATAATTAAACAAAAGAATTCTCCAGTTTGTATTACAATGACAGCTGATGCTTCTTCCAATTTGAATCTAGCATTTATTTCACAGGAGTATGCTTAATAATTTGTACAGTGGACTTTGCTGCATCACTTGAAGTGGGGTGATACAGAGGAACTTTCAAATGTGTTTTACCCCCATTCATTCTATTAAATTTGAAAATTCTTCTGAACAAAACTGAGATCCAACACATTATGAGAAACAAATTCCTTCGGGAACACATGACCAAAGGACAAACTATGCTGTGCAAAATATCTAGACTTTTGCTGGCTCTTGATCAGCTTAACAGAAACCCCTCAACCTACTTTGAATGTCTATTTATCATAGTGAAGATCAGTTGCCCTTCAAAATCTGCAATATGTATAAGCAGTCTCCGGCACATTCTAGCTGGCAATTTCCATGGCTGCAAAGGTACTGGTAGCAGCTTCTTTTCTGCTGCTTGATAAACTCTTCAGCTTTTCATTGTTTTTCTAAGGTCCTCTTTAGTCTTGGCCACCAAAACCTACTTCTTGCTATAGTCTTTATCAAGCTCATCCCTAAGTGTTGACCATGAAGACCACATAGCAACTATGATCTGTACTTTTCAGGATTTACAACAGTGGCTCCCAACATTACACAACTCTTGACAACTGGCAAATCACTCTTCAAGATAAAAAATGGTCTGATTTCTAAATCCAGTAACTGTGTTGTCCACCCATGCCAATACAATGTCTCTCTGTTCTACCAATTTCATCTGTTGTAATTAGTAACTTACCTATGTGAATATTGAATGAATAATAAATAAATGTCAAAAGGGTACTAAGATATATTAAATACAGGAGGCATATATGTATATAAATGTAGGAGTCACAAATGTAGGCTCTGTCTCAGAGTGGAGCAAAAGAAATGGGTGAGGCTGAGATTAAAAGCGGAGTACTGCAAAGGTGTATGGACGTGATTTTCCCGCCCCACTACACTGGTCGAGAAGTGTAGCAGGGTAGGAAATATTGGCAGGAGGCCAATAACAGGAATCCAGACCGGACGGACATGATCCTCCCAGGCCAATTTTTATAACGGGATCAGCCTCATTGATGACGATTATAAGTGACCCACGCCGGTGAGGATTTTCATCGACAAGGCCACTAAGGCTAGTGAGCCAGGATGATTGTGTTCCGTGCTCACCAATTCAATTAATATGACATTAAAATGTATTTAAATATTGTAATCATCCTCACATTCTTTTCAGACACGAGGCTGTCCGGTGCCAGTACGATTGCGAGAGACAAGAAATTGGGCACAAACCTGTTTTTTTGTCTCTCTCGCAATCTTACTGGTTTCCCCTCCCCATCGACTGGTGGGACAAAATGGTAGGATCACCCCTCTCCCCAGAATCCAGGACCATGTAAGTGTAGGTGCTGTCACGGTGGAGTGAGGAAGTGTGACTCAGAGGTGGGGAGTGAGCAGTGGGGGAATCAATGAAGAAGCCGGGACGGAAGGAGGGTTAACCTTTTAATTTGATTTGATTTGATTTATTATTGTCATATGTATTAATATACAGTGAAAAGTATTGTTTCTTGCACACTATACAGACAAAGTGTACCGTTCATAGAGAAGGAAACGAAAGAGTGCAGAATGCAGTGTTACAGTCATAGCTAGGCTGTAGAGAAAAATCAATTTAATGCAAGGTAGATCCATTCAAAAGTCTGACAGCAGCAGGGAAAAAGCTGTTCTTGAGTTGGTTGGTACGTGACCTCAGACTTTCGTGTCTTTTTCTCGATGGACGAAGGTGGAAGAGAGAACGTCCGGGGGGGCGTGGGGGTCCTTAATTATGCTGGTTGCTTTGCTGAGGTAGCGGGAAGTGTAGAGTCAATGTATGGGAGGCTGGTTTACATGATGGACTGGGCTTCATTCAGGACCTTTGGTAGTTTTTTTGCAGTCTTGGGCAGAGCAGGAGCCATGTCAAGCTGTAATTCAACCTGCAGTGGGAGGCAGAACCTGTTGGCAGTGGGGGAATTTGATGTGGAAAAGAGGCTACTGATGGAGACACCCACCCTTCCCGCCTAAGGCCTGAGCAGATTGACTTGCAAGGTCTTCCTGCCATTCTTGAACTCCTCCTCAAAATTGAGGCTGGGTAGGAAATAGGCCATAAATGGTCATTAATTGTCCAATTAAAGACTTACACTGGGGCAAGGCTGGTGGACCAGCCTAGGTTTCACCTTTCTCCTGTAAAATTGTAGACAGGGTGGGAGAGGTGAGAGAGCACTGGGCAGGCCATTGAGAAAATGTTATACCCCCTCCCCCTCTCCGCATCACTAAATCCCTGGGGAACGTAAAATTATTCTTGTAGCTTGAATGCAAATAGGAGAATCAGTGGAACATGCTTCACAATTTCATAATCAAACCAGCTTAGAGCAAAACAGATTTAAAAATTTCTAGGTACATGCAGCCTGGAGGAATCAGCACAATGCCAGTGCTATCACTGACTGCACTTGTCTGTCCATTTACTTCTAATATTTGGAATTTGAACACTACTGTGCTTGCTCCGGTCCACAATATCCATGGTCTTAGAAAGAATTTATTGTGAATCCTAGCTGACGGGAGCTTAAACATTTGTACTTTCCTATACCATAATAGTTTGAGTATACCATACTCAGATTTATTCAATCCCCACTCAACTATCTACCCACCTTAACCACCTACAAGCTCATTCATCTGCCACCCTACTCATTCTCAGGTTCATAAGACCCAACAAGAACGGCATCCAGGCATAGAAAGATTCAGTAAAAAGTTTGGCAACACCAGGTTTTAGTCCAACCGATTTATTTGATAGTAAACTCACTAGCGTTCGAGGGGTTTCCCTCTTCTTCAGGTGAATGGAGAGTTCTGGCCTCAGACAGAGCATATAAAGCACGGACAGTCTGTGCTTTATATGCTCTGTCTGAGGCCAGAACTCTCCATTCACCTGAAGAAGAGGGAAATCCCTCGAAAGCTAGTGCGTTTACTATCAAATAAATCGGTTGGACTAAAACCTGGTGTTGTCGGACTTTTTACTGTCTTTACCCCAGTCCAATGCTGGCATATCCACATCATGACTAGAAAGATTCAGGCAGAGCAGCAATCTGACAATGATTGCAGCTCCATGGAAGATCCAGGCCATTGGGTGACAGATGACTAAGAATAAACTGGATAAATTGAAGCACTTGAATCACATTTACAGACATCTTATGGGCTGTGCAATCATCACTCATGGCAGATGCTGTACATCCCTTCTACATCTGTGCATCAGTTCCTCACAGGTGTAAGTAGCTGTGTCTTCACTGGGTAACCCCACTCTCTGAGTGTTTATCATTGAAGATGTATGGGGACACCAAAAATTGAGGCAACTGGGACTGTCAAAGTCTGTGTGCATTGTGGCTACATCCCAGAAACCATATACACATGTGAAGGATTCATCTGCAGTTATTGCAGGCAAGTTGTACATTGAGTGAGTGGAAGCCCTTTCTGTTGAAGGCCAATGGCTAGTCTGTGGGACTCTGATGACTACATGTGAGCCATCAGTAACACCCTACACATGGGGTCTTCCTTCTGCCATTTTCTCTGGTACTTGCCTTCTTTTCTAAAGGTCTCCTGGCAGTCCCTATTCATTTGGGTGCTGGCAGTTCTTTAAATTTGACACCAGCACCTGATACAACACGACCTCACATCGCCTTTGTCATCTTGCTACATGCCTCCCAGCTCTGTGGTCTGCCCTCTCACCTGCCAATGCTTAATTGCAGGCCACTGTCAGATTGTGCGCAGCCAGTCAATTGATGCACCGGTAGAGGTACTCCAACTTCCAATCCCAATGCAGCCTAGCCTGATGAATCAGTAAAGAATTTAGGAGAACCTCATTTACTAGAAAATGATTGGAATATGTGACTTGCAGCCACATGGAATTGTTTACGCAAATAGCATAAATGTATTTAAAAGAAGCTATTAAGTTCATGAAGTGTTAGAGGAAGCAGAATGGGAGGAGGCTTATGTGTAGTATAACACTGGCATAAGCAGATGGACAAAATGAGCTGCTTCTGTGCTGCAAATTCAAAGTAATTTATGAAATGACTGAGCATTATATTGAGATAAACGTAGAGAATTTGAATGAATATCTTACTAACATCATCAGGGCTAATTTTAAATACAATTACTTGCAAACTAATGGGCAATTCTGGTGACAGTACAAATCATCTGGAAAATTAGATGGGCTCTAAATGGGCAAAATCTGATGTAATAGATTCAAACTATTTCTTGATTGGTTGCATCAATTTGCAGCTCTTTAACCATGACTAATCAGAATTTCTACATTAATATCTCTGCAGATTTGTGAAAACTTCTTCCTGAGTGTTAAGCTTTGATTAGGATAAAACTTGTCAACATCACTTCAAAGTGCTTAGGTGGAAGTTTCCAGAGTCCTTGAAGATGGCTGGGAGTTGGGAAGGCTTGCAGAATGGCCTGGGAAGGCAATAGAAGTGGAGCCTGATGACTTCCCAGCACTGTGGCATTTTGTTGGTGGTGGGAAGGTTTGCAGATGGGATGCCCATCAGCAGGCCATTTGAACAAATTAAGCTGCCAATGAAGGGCCACCTCCTACGTCCCAAAGGCATTTTGCCCATGTTAGCCACCATGTGGTGAGACCTGTACTTGACATGGGCAGAGTGCAGCTCTGCTTTAAGGACACTTCATGACCCATGAAAGGGACTTCCAGCAGCCTTGGCTACCCTTGCAACAATGGCATTGTCAGTGTTCAGCAAAGACTGCCCCACACCCCATCTCAAGAACTATGACCATCCTCAGCCATTTTCACAAACTCCAGCATGATGCCACCACTCAACACATCTTCCCTTCACTCCCCTTGTCAGCATTCCACAGGGACTGTTCTCTCTAGGACACCCTGGTACAGTCCTCCATCACACCCAACAACCTCACCCATGCTAATGGACTTGCCCATGCAACCATAGAAGGTGGAACACCTCCCTCTTCCCCTCTTCCCTGTTCACCGTCTAGAGCCCAAACACTCCTTTCAGGTGAAGTAGCACATTAAGTGCACCTCCTTTAATTTGGTCTATTGCATTCGCTGCTCCCAAACTGGTCTAGTCTACATTGGAGAGACCAAATGTAGATTGGATGACTACTTTGTAACACACCTTCCTGTTGTTTGCCATTTCAGTATACCATCCTGCTCTCCTGTCTACATGTCTGTCCTCAGTCTTTTGCTATGTTCAAGTAAAGCCCAATAAAAACAGGAGGAACCTCAACTTTTGATTGGGCCACTTTACAACATTCCAGACTGTGAAGCGTTCAGCAACTTCAGAGCAAGAACTCTCCTCCACCTTCGCCCCATTTCCATTTATTTTATTCCATTTCTTCTTTTCATTTTATTCATCCCTTTTTATTACTTTTTATTCTTATTTTTATCTTTCCCCTTCTGAAATTTCACTCTCCTTATTTTCCAAACCCTGTCCCCGGGGCCAACTGCCACATTCCTCAGGTTGTCCATTCACAATATGTACCTTTACTCTGTCATTCACACATTTCAATCTCTTAATTGATATTAGCGCCTTTCTCAGTCTTTATCATTACCATTTATATTTCCTCCAGTCTTCCGCCATCCAACTGCCACCCATCATCACCCCCATAGTATAAATCTTGTCCAACTTTCTTTGCCTTCTGCTCAAACGAAGGATCATCCTGACTCGAAATGATAACCCTATTCTCTCTCTACAAATGCTGTCAAACCTGCTGAGTTTCTCCAGCATTTGCTTGGCCTCCAACTCCACTTACCTGTCTTTGTAGATGGCCAGCGATTGCGGCACGCTCTCCGCAGGTGCACTAGTGAGGCTGCTGAGCTCCTGACCCTCTGACAATGGCTCTGGTTGAGGCTGCTTAATTGACCATGACCAGCAATTTTCCTTCCCTGATCCTGTGCCACCCAAAACGGTGTTTACTCCTGCTTTTTATTCTGGCAGCAAGGGGCACTTCCACAAAATTCAGCCCTTTACCTCCAAATAAATGAATATTTTAGCCAACGTAATTTTGTGGTCTAGTGGGTAAACATTTGATAATGTAACACTTATTGAAGTTACCATGGATCACCAAATTTAACTTTGCTCAAAGAGTGGAATTTGTTTTATTCTGGCAAAATCGACTGTGTAATCAAAAATAATTTACAATATATAAAAGAAAATGAGTGAGGATCTTTGAGCAGCCAGTTTCAGGAATTATCTGTTGAGAATGTGCTGTATTGTGTAAGAGAAAGGTTCTTCAGGCTCAGTAGATTGTGTTGTAATTACGCATATTATCTGCAAGAGACCAGTGAAAAAAAAGAGTTGAAGCAATGTGTTTTCCTCATAATTTTCACATATGATAGGATGGCACAAGGGCACAGTGGTTAGCATTGCTGCCTCACAGCACCATGGCCAAGGTTCAATACTGGCCTTGGGTAACTGTGTGATGTTTGCATGTTCACTCCATGTCTGCGTGAGTTTCCTCCAGGTGCTCCCACTTCCTCCCACAGTCCAAAGATGTATAGGTCAGTTGGATTTGCCATGCTAAATTGCCCCTCAGTATTCAGACATGCGTAGGTTAGAGGAATTAGCCATGGTAAATGTGTGGGGTTATAGGGTGGGGGAAACAGCCTAGGTCAGAGAGTTGGTGCAGACTTGATGGGACAAATAGCCTCCTTCTGCACTGTGGGAATTCTATGAAATCATTCTATGATCACATTTTTATTTAATCAACATAAAACATGAATTCAAAACACCCAGAGACTTCCTATGACATACTACAGCATCAAAGCCAATTTACTGAAGTTTAGAGCATTTAAAGTTCAAGTAAACATGGTATTTTATTGCAGTTCCTCAATTATGAGGAAACCAAAATGCAACTTTACTTTTTACTTTTATATTGTACTGTCTTAAATGATTTACATACATATCTGCTGCCAAAAGTAGGAAAAAAATGCTCTAGAAAGCTGAACTGAACAATGCAGTATTTTTCCAGAAACACATCTCAGTAAAAATTGAAAACAATATGTATTGTATTTCCAGCGGAGCGTGTAAGAAACTTCTACTGAATATTTCATAAAATGCTGAGTTAACTTTTTGAAAGCTAAGAGCAGTGCATTATTGTTGCTGCATATTGTACACAAACAATATGCTGTGTTATAGATGAATAACAGACTTTGACATTATTTACTTATCCTTATATTATTCACCAATAAAGCACATTTACCTGTGAGAGCCTAAAGAAACAAATCTTCATAAAAAACATTTAATGAGTTGGAATTAAGCTGGGATGTATTAACCATATAAATTAATGTTCGCTGCTACCAAAATATGTCATTTCAGAGAGTGAGTTTGAAGATCTCACATTTTTAAAATGAACACAAAGAGAACTAGGTGTGACTGATGTATACAAACAAAAAATTGTAAATAGTTTGAAACCAGTATTTTAAATAACAAACACCTTTCTCAAAAAATGGGCCCAAGTCTCCCAAAAGTACTGAATTGGTGAGAAAACTGATGTAAATCATGACTGTTTTTTCAGTGAGAGTTCAGACTCGAATCTCCCGCATTCTATACAATGTAGAGGTCACAACAATGAATAACATTTAAAACCTGCGGTTTTAAATGATAGTTCCTGGCCTCTGTGCACGCGCAGTGGACCCGATCTATCAGATCGCACTTTGTTGGCCAGTTCCATTGCTGGCCTGCCCAGGACCATCACAGTGCCGCTTCCACCCGCACCTCTCCCCACTCCTCCAACACCCATGTGGACCGTACAAGCATTCCTGGGCCATACCCAACCCCCATTCCAGAGCGCCCCGATCTCCAGCAACCTCTCCCCCCCCCCCTGCAAGGAGTGGAGATTCCCCCTTTTTGGCGAGCCCCCCACCGAGATGGAGACCCCCCAGGAGGGAGATTCCAGCCTCCTCCCCGGAGGAGACGGACACTCCCTCTGGAGGCAGAAAAAACATTCACAATGGGAGGGGAGAATCGGGTCCAATTCTGCCCCTTTGACTCAAAAATGGTTTATCACTTAGTTATTTTGCATTTGCTTTTACACTTACATGAAAGATTGCTTTTAAGATTTCAGTTCTCATCGACTGTCCCTCAATTTGAGGATACTGTCTACTTATTTTGGGTTTCTGCCATGGGTCAATTCTTGACCCATAAACCTTTGGGTGCATGGGATACAATGTCTCACAAGACAGTGAGATCAATGGTGCAGGATTTGCTTTGTTTTTTTCCCTTGCCACCACTCTGCCTCATCATTAAGACATTGGGACTTAAAGTGTGATGCAGCTTGATGAATAATCTGTTGCCATTTTGAATGATTGGTAGCAAGCTCCTCCCAGTCATTAATTTCAAACCTGCCATATCTCAAACAAAGCTTCAGAATCTCTGAAGCATTTCTTTGTCCTCCCCTGGAATGTGGCCATTTGAGAGTCAAGAAAATGGGACCTGTTGGGGGGATGCATTTCAGCCATATGGACACAATGTTCAATCCACCAAAGTTGATTTTGCAGGAGTTTTGCCAGAATGTATATGAAACTAGCTTCAAGAAGGGCACAAGCCTTTGATTAATGGTCTTCTCATTGAATCCAGAGGATGTATTGGAGGCATGGCTGATGGAATTTTTATAGCATGCTCACATGTCACTAACCCACAGTTCAAATCTCATTGCAGTACATAAATGTGGTGACACCAATTGCTCTGTGCATTGCAACTTTTGACTTGTGGATGCCTTTGTTGTAATCACTGCTGTAGTTTGCAGAAGGGAGAGCTAGTGCAACTAATCCAGTGTTGGATCTCCTTCTTGATAGTGGCCTTATAAGAGAGGTAGATGCCAAAATATGGGAAGTGCTCAAAAAATTCCCTAGTCTCTCCTTCAACATATATGAGAGGTGGAATATTTGGCTGATCAGATATGACCTGATAAGAGTTTTGTCAAAGGACATACATGGAGAGGCCAAGTGTATTGTAAGTCAAATTGAGGAGGTCGAGGGTGACTTGCAAATTTGGTGTAGAATGGGCAACAACACTGCAGTCAACCACAAACTGCAGATGAAGTATGTCTATGGTGGTCAGTTTAGATTTGGCATGGAGGCAATTTAGGTTAAGGAGTTTTCCACCGAGACGATATTTAATACTGACACTAGATGGCAGTTGATTTTTGAGTTGAATAACCACTTTCAGCTCAACTATAAACAGAAGCTGTCACACAGCCTTGCCTGACACGAGTCCAGATTTTGAAGGCATCTGTTTCAGATCTCCCACTCAAGACTGTTGCAGTCATATCGTTATGAAATAGTAGCAGGATTTTCTTGAACTTTCTTGGCCGTCCTAATCTTTGGATCACAATCCCAGTGTCTCATGATTTACTGAGTCAAATATTTTGGTCAGGTTGCTGAATGCAATGAAGAGTTCCTGGTACATTCTTGACATTTTTCTTGGATTTGTCTTTCAGATAAAACCATGTGAGAAGTTCCTCTGAAAAGTCTAGAGCAACTGGGAGAATTTCTTCGGTCACAGAAAGTAAACAACTCAGAGGAACGTACGTCCAGATATACCTTGCTTTGGACAAGAGGGAATTATCGTGATAGCTTTCACAGCAGGATTTTTCTTCTTCTTGAAGTTGGTTCCAATTGTTGCATTTCTGTTCCAGTTCCAAAGAAGTGATCAACCAACTTGACAAGTATAATCCATAAATCTGCAGATAGACAGCAGGAAAATTTCAACCATCTTTTATTTCGTGACGTCCCGCATTGGCCATAAATTCTGATGGAAAGCGTAACCTCTGAGAGGAAACCTTCAACATCCTTATATTAGAATCAGAATCATTCTATATATAACGCTGTGGCAGAGATTCAGATAATCATGCTTAAAATAAACTGTAATATATGAATATGGAGAAACACAGGCTAAGGAAACTAATTAATGATGTTAGGCAAACTTTAAGAGATCCAATTTTGAAGAGAGCAGTTAAAAATATTACATTGAGCGAAAGAAAGTGCTGTTCAGTATTTCACTTACTCCATTTTTATTGAGAATATTTTCTATTTTATGTCTAAAAAATTTTAACCATTTGGGACAAAAATTGCTCTCAGTGCTAAATTGGCTTGAAGAATATTAATTTGATGCATCTGTCTCGTTGCAATACATGACATTAAAATTGTTTCTGACAGAAAATAGGTGTTACCTGGGAAAATATACAATAGTTGGCTAAGAACAATTAAATTGCAAAAATTCACATTGTTCACTTGAGACACAGCTCACCTATAAGTAAAGACTAGAACAAGAAACAGCTTAATAGATTTACAGAACTATATTTGGGCCAATTCCAATATTTCATATCCATGATTCTGTTGAAGATGTTAGAGAAACAGTAAAAATTCAAGAAAGTAAAGTCTAGGAGATAAGAGCACTATGTTCAGGGAATTAGGTAGAAAATTAAAAAGCAGTTCTAGGTTTGTAATCTCAGGATTATTCCCTGTGCCACATGCTCGAGAGGCTAGGAATAGGAAGATAGTGCAGCTCAACACATGGCTAAACAGCTGGTATAGGAGGGAGGGTTTCAGATATCTGGACCATTGGGGTCTCTTCTGGGGCAAGTGGGACCTGTACAAGAAGGACGGGTTGCATCTAAACTGGAAGGGCAAAAAATATTCTAGCCAGGGGGTTTGTTAGTGTCACATGGGAGGATTTAAACTAGCTTGGCAGGGGGGTGAGAACAAAAACAAAGGTGAATTAGCTGAAAGGGAACCAGAGAGTAGGACCAGTAAGACTCAGAGAACAAGCAGGCAGGGTGTGGTTGCTAATCAAAGAGGGTCTGGTGGACTGAAGTGCATTTGTTTCAATGCAAGAAGTGTAATAGGTAAGGCAGATGAACTTAGAGCTTGGATTAGTGTTAGGAACTATGATGTTGTTGCCATTACAGAGACTTAGTTAAAGGAAGGACAGGATTGGCAGCTGGGATACTGATACTGATGCTAGGATACTGATACTAGGATACTGATGTTTCAGGCAGGATAGAGGGGGATGTAAAGGGTTGAGGGAGACGCACTACTGGTTAATGAGAATATCACAGCTGTACTGCAGGAGCACACCTCAGTGGACTCATACAGTGAGGCATTATGGGTAGAGCTCAGGAATAGTGTAGTAACAATGTTGGGGGTTTATTACAGGCCACCCAACTGCTAGCGGGAGGTAGCGGAACAGGTTCATAGGGAGATTTTGGCAAGGTGTAAAAGTAACAGGGTTGTTGTGGTAGGGCATTTTAAATTCCCCTATATTAACTGGGACTCAGTGCTAGGGGCATGGATAGGACAGGGTTTGTAAGGAGCATCTAGGAGGGCTTCTTGAAACAGTATGTAGATAGTCCAACAAGGGAAGGAGCCATACTGGGGAAATAATCCAGCCAGGTGGTCGATGGTTCATTAGGGGAGCAGTTCAAGAATAATGATCACAATTCAGTAAGTTTTAAGGTACTGATGGATAAAGACAAGTGTACAAAAAATAAAGAACAAAGAAAATTACAGCACAGGAACAGGCCCTTCAGCCCTCCAAGCCTACACTGACCATGTTGTCCAACTGAACTGAAACCTCTTACCCTTCCAGGGACCATATCCCTCTATTCCCATCCTATTCATGCATTTGTCAAGATGCCCCTTAAAAATCACTACCGTATGCACTTCCACTACTTCCCCCACAATGGGTTCCAGGCACTCACTACTCTCTATGTAAAAAATATGCTTTGTACATCTCCTTTAAACCTTGCCACTTGCACCTTAAACCTGTGCCCCCTAGTAATTGACTCTTCCACTCTGGGAAATAGCTTCTGACTATCCATTCTGTCCATGCCGCTCATAACCCTCAACCTCTCTCATTCCAGTGAGAACAAACTAAGTTTCTCCAACCTCTCCTTATAGCTAATGCCCTCCATACCGGGCACCATCCTGGTAAATCTTTTCTATACCCTCTCCAAAGCCTCCACACTTAACTTGTAGTCACCAAGTTAAGGTGCTAAATTAAGGGAAGACTAATTACGGCAATATTAGGGAGGAATTGAAGAATGTAAATTGGGGCAGATGTTTGAGGGCAAATCAAAATCTGGCATGTGGGAGGCTTTCAAGTGTAGGTTAGTAGTGATTCAGGAGCAGCACATTATGGCAAGTTTTGGGAACCTTGGATAACGAGAGATATTGTGAGCCTAGTCAAAGAGAAAAAGAAAGCATTTGTCAAAGCTAGGAGGCTAGAAACACACAAAGCAAATGTGGGATACAAGGAAAATAGAAGGAAACTTAAGCAAGGAGTAAGGAGGGCTAAAAGGGGTCACAGAAAAGCAAAGGATTAAGGAAAATCCCAAGGCTTTTTATACATATACAAAGAGCAAGCAGGTAGCCAAGGAGAGGGTTGGCAAGGACAAGGGAGACAATCTAGGTGTGGAAGCAGAGGAAATGGGCAAGGTATTAAATGAGTACTTTGTATCAGTATTCACCAAGGAGAAAGACTTGGTGGATGATGAGTCTGGGAAAGGGTGTGTAAATAGTTTGAGTCATGTTGAGATGAAAAAGAAGGAGCTTTGGGGTTCTTGAGAAATATAAAGGGAGACAAATCCCCAGGGCCTGATGGGATATACCCCAGAATACTGAGAGAGGCATGGGAGGAAATTGCTGGGGCCTTGAGGGAAATCTGTACCCCCACTGGCTACAGGGGAGATCCCAGAGGATTGGAGAATAGCCAATGTTGTTCCTTTGTTTAAGAAGGGTAGCAAGAATAATCCAGGTAATTACAGGCTGATGAGCCTTACATCAGTGATAGGAAAATTTTTGGAGAGGATCCTTTGAGACAGGATTTATCCTACTTGAAAATAAGTGGATGTATTAGTGTGAGGCAACATGGGTTTTCTAAAGGGGAGGTCATGTCTCACTAACTTGATCGCGTTTTTCAAGGAAGTGATGAAGATGATTGATGAGGGTAGGGCAGTTGATGCTGTCTACGTGGACTTCAGGAAGGCCTTTGACAAGGTCCCTATGGCAGCTAGTGCAGAAGATTCGGATGGGATCAGAGTTGAGTTGGCAAGGTGGATACAAAACTGGTTCAGTCAAAGAAAACGGAGGGTAACAGTGGAAGGGTAGCATATGGAGGGCTGTGACAAGTGGTGTTCCTCAGTGCTGGGTCCTTTGCTGTTTGAAATATATATAAATGATTTGGAGGGAAATGTAACTGGTTTGATTAGTAAGTTTGTGGATAACACAGAGATTGGTGGATTTGAGGATAGTGATGACAACCATCAGAGAATACAGCAGGACATAGATCAGTTGAAGACTTGGGCAGAGAGTTGGCAGTTGGAGTTTAATCTGGATAAATGTGAGATAATGCATTTTGGCAGATCTAATACAGATGGGGAAAATACTAAATAGCAGGACCCTTAAGAGTATTGATAGGCCAAGGGATCTGGGTGTACAGGTGAACAGGTCACTGAAAGTGGCCATGCAGGTGGAGAACATAAGAACATAAGAACATAAGAAATAGGAGCAGGAGTAGGCCATCTGGCCCTTCGAGCCTGCCCCGCCATTCAATAAGATCATGGCTGATCTGTCGTGGCTCAGTTCCACTTTCCCGCCCTCTCCCCATAACCCTTAATCCCCTCTCTTATCAAAAACCCATCAACCCGCTTCTTAAAAATATTTAGCGAGGCAGCCTCCACCACTTCAACGGGCAGAGAATTCCAGAGATTCACCACCCTTTGAGTGAAGAAGTTCCTCCTCAACTCCGTTCTGAACCGCCCCCCCTTTATCTTGAGGCTGTGCCCCCTAGTCCTACTGTCTTTTTTGAGCGGGAAGAGTCTTTCCACCTCTATCCTATCCATCCCATTCATCATCTTATACGTCTCAATGAGATCTCCCCTCATTCTTCTAAACTCTAACGAGTACAAGCCTAGTTTATTCAGCCTCTCCTCATAGCTCAACCCCCTCAACTCCGGTATCAGCCTAGTAAACCTCCTCTGCACTCCCTCCAGGGCCAAAATATCCTTGCGCAGGTGCGGCGCCCAAAACTGCACACAGTACTCCAGCTGCGGCCTCACCAATGCCCTATACAGCTGCAGCAAGACCTCCCTACTTTTATATTCAATCCCCCTCGCTATGAAGGCCAGCATCCCATTCGCCTTCCTGACCACCTGCTGCGCTTGCAGGCTGGGTTTTTGCGACTCATGCACAAGGACCCCGAGGTCCCTCTGCACCGTCGCCTGCTGCAGTTTTTCGCCACGTAAGTAATAGTCCTTCCTACCATTCTTCCTACCAAAGTGGACCACCTCACACTTGCCAACATTAAATTCCATTTGCCATTTCCTGGCCCATTCGCCCAGCCTATCTAGATCCTTCTGCAGACTCTCCACACCCTCCGCACAATTTGCCTTTCCCCCAATCTTGGTGTCATCAGCAAATTTCGACACCCTACACTCGGTTCCCTCCTCCAGATCATCTATATAAATGGTAAATAGCTGAGGCCCCAGCACCGACCCCTGGGGCACCCCACTAGTCACCAACCGCCAATCCGAATAGCACCCATTGACCCCCACTCTCTGCCTCCTATTTGACAACCAATCCTCTATCCACGCTAACACCCTACCCCCAACTCCATGTCCTCTGACCTTCTGCAGTAACCTCTTGTGAGGTACCTTATCAAACGCCTTCTGAAAATCCAGAAAGACCACATCCACCGGCTCTCCTCTATCCACCGCCCTAGACACATCCTCATAGAACTCCAGTAAATTTGTCAGAAGGTAGTCAAGAAGGCATACAGCATGCTTGCCTTCATCGGCCAGAGTATTGAGTTTAAAAATTGGCAAGTCATGTTGCAGTTTTATCAAACCTTAGTTAGGCTGCATTTGGAATATAGTGTTCAATTCTGGTTGCCACACTACCAGAAGGATGTGGAGGCTTTGGAGAGGGTACAGAAAAGATTTACCAGGATGTTGCCTGGTGTGGAAGGCATCAGCTAAGAGGAGAGGTTGGAGAAACTTGGTCTGTTCTCACTTGAACAATGGAGGTTGAGGGGGCGACCTGATAGAAGTCTACAAGTTTATGAGAATAATAGACAGAGTGGGTAGTCAGAGGCGTTTTCCCTGGGTGGAAGAGTCAATTACTAGGGAGCATAGGTTTAAGGTGCGAGGGGCAAAGTTTAAAGGAGATGTACAAGACAGATTTTTTACACAGAGGGTAGTGGGTGCCTGGAACTTGCTGCCGGGGGAGGTAGTGGAAACGGATACAGTAGTGACTTTTAAAGGATGTCTTGACAAATACATGAATAGGATAGGATTAGAGGGATGCGGTTCCCAGAAGGTTAGGGGGTTTTAGCTAAGTTGGACAGTATGGTCAGTGCAGGCTTGGAGGGCTAAAGGGCCTGTTCCTGTGCTGTAATTTTCTTTGTTCGCTGATCTTTGTTCATGAGGACTACTTTTTACCTGATGAAGTTTAGGTATTGCGACTAATCATCTTCATGTATCTTTCACAGGAAATCCTCCAAAGGGAAGTCAGAAAGAATAGAATAGTTATAGGTAAGCAGTGATATAGTAACTTCACTGTCAGTGCCAGTTAAAAATGATAACTTCTTTAAATCAATGTGCAACCAATTTGTGCATACTTTTAATGAGTCTACCAATTTGCTGTGCATGGCAAACTAATGAAGCTACAGGTATTTTTCTTTTATGACCCTAGAGATTCGTCCATTTCAGAACCTGAGGACAGCATAGAACAAGAGCAATATCAGGAAAGGCAAACATATTTTTCAACAAATATTGCATTCCCAAGTTACAGGGTATTATTGACTGCACTTGACCAGAAACTGAACTGGACCTGCCATATACACATTATGACCTGCTGTCAGAGGTTGGGAATTTTGTGGCAAGTGACTCACCTCCTGACATTCCAAAGCTTGTCCACCATCTATGAGGCACAAGTCAAGAGTTTGGTGGAACATTCTCCGATTAGCTGAATGAGTGCAGTTCCAGTAACACTCAAGAAGTTCAACACCATTCTGGACAGAGCTGCCCACTTGAGTAGCACCCCATCCACCAACTTGCACATTCATTCTATCCACATCCAATGTACAGTCGCTGCAGTGTGTACCACCTACAATAGGCAACTCACCAAGGCTCCTTCAACAGCACCTTCAAAACAAGTGACCTGCCTAGAAAGACATGAGCAGCAGATGTATGGGAACACCATCACCCATCAGTTCCTCTCCAAACCACACACCATCCTCACTGGGAAATACGGCACTCTTCCTTCAAAGTCACTGAGTCAAATTCCTGGAGCTCCCTTCCTGATAGTACAGTAGATGTGCCTACAGTACATGGACTGCAACAGTTCAAGAAGGCAGCTCACCACCACCTTCTCAAGGGAAATTGGGGATGAGGAATAAATGCTGGCTTAGCCAATGACATCCACATCCTGTGGAAGAATGATTTTTTAAAAAATCCATTAATCATTGCTGCACCAGTGACAACTTAGCTGATCCAAATGTAATCAGGCTGCAGGCACTGAGGCTAAGATAACTTATCCAAGGTGACATAAGTTTATTTTCTGGTGAGTCAGAGGCCATTTTTTCTAAAATGGATGATGGGATATTGGACAACAAAGACTGAAAATAATGTATTTGCTACAAACAAGAAAGAAATAATTCCTCGGTCTTTTCAGCTCACAACTGACCACAACAAGTTGTAAATTGTTTTAACCTTCTGAGTGCTGTGCTTTTAAGAACAGACACAAAAATCAAGCTTTCTGGTAAGCTTAAATCCAAAGGAAGGACAAATATTTACTTCTCACAACACCCAAATTATAAACACAACAAACACCCAGTCCTCATTCACACACACAAAAGAAAGGGTTATTATGAAAAATGGAAGAATGCACTCACATTTTTTAGACAAGTTCAAGAAAATCAATAATATTTTAGTCCTTCAGTATGGTATTTGAAACATTGTCAAGCTGGTAGTTCTTTTTCACTGAAGAAACAGTGAAGTTTGGAGTTTTCTGACAATTAACCCATGATGGTACTCAAAGCAATAGCAGGTTTCTGGATTTTCAGTCAAAGTTGTGGTCAAGCATCAGTGGTGAACAAATGCAATCTTAAGATAAAACAAATTCATCACATTTCTCTGTTTATGGTGAATTTTTTCAGGCAGGTTCCTCTCTTATGCTGGGCAAGATGGCTTCCCTCAGGTTTTTGTATCCCAGGCTAACTTGCCTGTCCATGTGGATGAATAATGTACCTCCTCACACAATGGGGTGATACTGAGCAATTTGTCACAACATTCAATAATCCATCAACATTCCATCCATGAGTGGCCTCCAAAATGTCCTTACCTGTAATTCCGTCTTCATAGGATCAGCAGGTCATTGTTGCTTTAATGGAGAGTTCTCCAAGGTCGTTTACATTTTAATACCTTTCTAGAAGCATGTTCAGGTGTCTTTGGCTTTGTTCCCACAGAAGTCAAAATAGAAGTCACCTGACCTTCTGGACTCCATTTTGTCAAGGTAAATTGTCCAAATCTGATGCTCCTTTAATAAGTAAAATGTCCATTGTCCTCAAAGCGATGGGAGAATGATGCAGTTTACATTTAAGAAAAGTCATTAGAATAGATTGAATGTGTTGGTGTATATTGGAGGGGCCAAAAGACCTCTTCTGCGCTGTATGATTCTATGCTGTGTATTAAATATAAAAATAAAGTTAAGATCATGCAAACAGAAGAGAAGCGGATGTGAAAGAGATAATGAGGGGAGCGAATGTAAACTAAATTACTTTGATTCATTTTCATTTAAAATAATTTTAGCCATTGTTTCATGTAGAAAGAATTGATGATGCAATAATAGTTGAGTAGCTTTCTTCCAGCAATATTCATATTTGTTTTGGCATCCTAGTTTATGATCTGAAATGTTTAAAAAGGGTGATCAGCCTCTGGAGATCAGAATTTGCTGAGAGCTGTCAGCAGTCTGAGCACTGAAATAAAATAATGCTTTCGTCCACAAGGAAACCATAGCCCAAAGTAGTTTCACTGTCAATTTATGAAATTACTTTCAAAAAGCTGCATGAATCAACTTTTCCACATTTCAAAAACAGAACTGTCAATCTCAGCCCAAAAATGTACGGGAGATGCATTATGCATTTCTGTGAATATTAAAATGGAGGACTGAACAAGCAGAGCATCATACTAAATCTAATGGGAATTTCATGCTCAAGAGCAGGACACTTTTAGCAGACTATTAGAACTGATTCAAACAGCTACTATTAAGCTAGGTCTTATGTCACCATTGCAGTTGGAAAATAGATGAATGACAAAAAAAAATGTTGAATCAATGAGATAGCATCATTACACTGACAATAATGATGAGTAAATACTCCAGACGAGATCATGCACTTGAATGCATGGTTGAGGGACTGGTGTAGGGTAGAGGGGTTTACTTATGTGGATCACTGGGAGGTGTTTAGGAGAGAAAGGCAATTGTACAGGAGGGGTGGGGAGGATTTGAACGGGAGGGGGACTAGTGTCTTAGCAGGGAGGTTAGCTGGGGTGTTCAGGAATGATTTAAACTAATAGGGAGGGGGGGTGGGGAGGTGGCTGGGAGAGAGACGGGTGAAAGGAAAATTATAAGGGAGAAGGTGGTTCCGAGGGACACTTGTGGGTTGAACTGTGTCTGTTTCAATGCTAGGAGTGTGGCAGGGAAAACGGATGAGCTTAGGGCCTTGATGTTTGTGAGGCAGTTGGATGTGGTGGCTGTAACGGAGACGTGGTTACGGGAAGGGCAGGACTGGCAGCTGAATGTTCCTGGGTACAGGTGTTTTAGGTGTGACAGAGGAGGGTTGAAGAGAGGTGGAGGGGTGGCACTGTTAGTCAAGGAAAACATCACAGTAGTGCAGAGGGAGGGCGATATGGAAGAGATAGGGATTGAGTCGCTGTGGGTGGAGTTGAGGAATAAAAAGGGAGAGATCACACTGCTAGGGGTGTACTATAGGCCACCCAACAGCCCAAAGTCAGTGGAGGAGGGAATTTGCAGGGGCATTTTGGACAGGTGCAGGAAGAATAGAGTGGTTGTAGTGGGTGATTTTAATTTTCCCGGAGTGAATTGGAGGGGGTCTAGAGCTGGGGGTACGGAGGGAGAGGAGTTTGTGAAATGTGTTATGGAAGGGTCGCTAGAACAGTATGTAACTTGCCCGACTAGGGGAGGGGCTATACTGGATTTAGTGTTGGGAAACGAGCCAGGGCAGGTGGGTGAGGTAGAGGTAGGCGAACATGTGGCGAACAGTGACCACAAGTCCGTCTACTTTAGGATAAAAATGGAAAGGGACGAGTGCCGTCCAAGCGGGAGTGTGCTGAACTGGGGAAAGGCGAGCTATGGCAGGATTAGGAGGGAGCTGCAGCAAACTGACTGGGAGGGACTGTTAGCTGGCAAGTCCACGGTTGGCAAGTGGGAGGCTTTTAGGGACAAAATGAAATGGTTGCAGGGGAGGTTTGTTCCGGTTAAGCGAAAGGATGGGAAAGGTAGGATTAGAGAGCCGTGGATTACGGGGGATATTGAAGACTTGGTCAGGAAGAAGAGGGAGGCGTATGTTAGGTCAAAACAAATGGGTACGGAGTGTGCGCTGGAGGAATATAGAGAGAGTAGGAGGGAGCTAAAAAGGGGAATTAGAAGGGCGAAGAGAGGGCATGAGATGGCTTTGGCTGGTAGGATTAAGGATAATCCTAAGGCATTTTATTCCTATATTAGAGGCAAGAGAGTAGTTAGAGGGAAAACTGGTCCTCTTAGGGACAAGAGTGGAGAGTTGTGTATTGAGTCGGAGGGAATGGGGGAGCTCCTGAATGAATACTTTGCGTCGGTATTCACGAAGGAGAGGGGTTCGGAATCGTGCGGTCTCTTGGAGGGAGCGGAGGTTCAGTTGCAGGATATAGTTATTACGAGAGAGGAAGTGCTAGGGCTTTTAGGTAGCGTAAGGACGGATAAAGCTCCGGGGCCTGATGGTATTTATCCCAGGCTTCTTAGGGAGGCGAAAGATGAAATTGCTGGGCCTCTGGCGCAAATCTTTGTCTCTTCTTTGGACACTGGTGAGGTCCCAGAAGACTGGAGGGTAGCAAATGTGGTCCCGTTGTTCAATAAAGGTAGTAGGGATAACCCTGGGAATTATAGGCCGGTGAGTTTGACGTCGGTGGTAGGGAAGTTAATGGAAAAAATACTTAGGGGTAGGATGTATGAGCATTTGGAGCGTTGCGATCTGATTAGGGATACGCAACATGGCTTTGTTAGAGGGAGGTCTTGCCTTACGAATCTGGTGGAATTCTTTGAGGAGGTGACAAAAACGGTTGACGATGGGAGAGCCGTTGATGTCATCTATATGGATTTCAGTAAGGCGTTTGACAAAGTCCCTCACGGTAGGCTGGTAGAAAAGGTTAAGGCGCATGGGATACGAGGCCAGGTAGCTAGGTGGATTGAGAACTGGTTGGGAAATAGGAGACAGAGGGTAGTTGTGGAGGGTACCTTGTCGGGCTGGAGGCCAGTGACCAGTGGTGTGCCGCAGGGCTCGGTACTGGGACCTCTCCTCTTTGTAGTCTACATAAATGACTTAGAAGAGGGCGTAGGTGGTGTGATCAGCAAGTTTGCTGATGACACCAAGATGGCAGGGTTGGCGGGTACAGAACTGGATTGTCAGGTGATACAACAGGATATAGATAGGTTGGTGCAGTGGGCAGATAGGTGGCAGATGGCATTTAATCCTGACAAATGCAAGGTGATGCATTTTGGAAGGAATAATGCAGAGAGGAGCTATGTGATAAAAGGTAGGCCGATTAGGAGTATAGACGTACAGAGGGACCTGGAAGTGCAGGTTCACAAATCCATGAAGGTTGCGTCACAAGTGGAGAACGTTGTTAGGAAGGCTTATGGGATGTTAGCCTTTATAGGAAGGGGCTTAGAGTATAAAAGCTGCCGTCTAATGCTTCAGTTATACAGAACGTTGGTTAGACCGCATTTGGAGTACTGCGTCCAGTTCTGGTCACCTTATTACCGGAAGAACGTGGAGTCTCTGGAAAGGGTGCAGAGGAGGTTTACCAGGATGTTGCCTGGCATGGGGGGACTGGGTTACGAGGAGAGATTGAAGAGACTGGGGCTATTCTCCTTGGAAAGACGGAGATTGAGAGGGGACATGATAGAGGTATATAAGATACTGAAGGGAATAGATAGAGTTAATAGTGAGAGACTGCTCCCTAGACTGGGTACGAACACGAGAGGTCATCACTTAAGGGTGAGGGGGGGGAGGTATAATTTGGAGGTAAGAGGAAGGTTCTTTACGCAGAGAGTTGTGGGGGTCTGGAATGCGCCACCGAGTAGGGTGGTGGAGGCAGGAACGTTGGACTCGTTTAAGATGCAGTTAGATAGGCACATGAGTGAAACGAGAATGGAGGGATATGGTAGGGGCTATTAAATAGGGTTAAACCTCGGGAGACACCGGAAGGGCAGGCTGTATGATTAATATTTTTTGTCTTTATTCCACAGGTGGAGGTCCACCTCGTGTCAAGCGAGGGGCATGCACACGGCGGGTCATGCGTGGGCTGCTCTTGGAAGTCCAGGAGTGGCCTAGTACTTCATGTCGGTGTGTGTGCTTGATCCTGGACCGATAGACGGGCTCCACAACAGCTCAGTGACTAGCACTGCTAGCTGTGCAGATACATGGATTTGGGCCTGTGTCTGTGGGAGTTTGCGCATTCTCCCTGTGGTTGCGTGGGTTTCCTCCGGGCGCTCCGGTTTCCTCCCACACCCCAAAGATGTGCTCTTAGGCTAATCGGTTTCCACCAAATTGACACTATTTCTTCCCTGAATCTGACTGAGTAGGGTCCCATTCGTAGACATGCAGGGTAGAATAGGTGTAGGGCGATGCGGCGGTGCGGGCTCGTTGGGCCGAAGGGCCTGTTTCCCGTGCTGGGTTGTTCTTTGTTCTTTGTTCTTTGTTGTATATAAACCTTGTTTTATGCAATGTACATTAGAACTGAAAATGCATGCTGTAGATGTCACACACTGATATTACTGTGTCACAGGATTGGAAGATGGCTCTGGAAGGAGATGGATAACATGGCAAGCACTCTGGTGACTTCTTCCTACTCACTGTCCAATCACTACATCTTGATTGGTCCATGCACTCATATCTGGAGGTTCTGAGTCTCTACTCATATGCAAACATGCATCCTTCTCATGGTGGGTACTTACCTGCCAGACATTAAAATGCCTCTTCTTTAACACAGACATTGGGCCCAATTTTGCATCATGCCTATTTTCGGGCACGAAAACATGGTAAAGTAGGGTGTGAGGCCATTAACGTGATCCGTGCCCGCGCCTGTATCAGCACAGATGGCCACTTAATCGAGACCCGAGAATGGCTGTGATTTGATTCATGCCCAAAACAGGTGCAATGGCAATTTAAATGCATTTGCATGTATTTAAACTGAATTAATGAACTGCCCACCCAACTTTATCAGCATTCCCCTCTTTACCACTGCTTTCACCGATCCAGAATCACACCGAAATGCTCAAGCGAATAAAATCTGAATCGGCACTCCAGCTGCTGAAGAGGCTTGGTCAGAACTTCCAATGGTTCACTGATTCAGATCGGTGGTGGAGGGGAGAGGAAGGCGGGTCAGATCATTCTCTGGTGGGGGGTTGGAGGTGGGACGGAGGGCAGGTCGTTGTCTGGTTGCGGGGATAGGGAGGAGGGTAATTCGTTGTCTGGTTGGTGGGGGAGGAGGGCAGATCGTTGTCTGGTTGAGAGGGGGAAGTAAGGCCAGGTCATTCTCTGGGGAGTGGGGGGGAGGAGGAAGGTGGGTCAGATGTACCTCAGGGAGGGCGGGACTGAGGCCAGATCATTCTCTGTGGAGGAAAGGGGGGACTGAGGCCAGAACGTTCCCTGGGAGGCGGGGAGAAGGAGGAGTGAGGCCAGATTATTCTTTGAGGGGGGAGGAGGCAGGTAAAATGGATCTCTGGTGGGGAAGACAGGAGGCAGTAGGGAAGTCTGCTGCCACTCTGCGGGCGATCGGTGAGGGGGAGGGGGAAGGGGTCGCGATCAGTCTGGATAGCGGGTGATGGGTGGATAAGGGGGACAGTGATTTCTGTGGGGGCCATTGCTCCAGCTTTTTGCTCCTGAGTCGCTTTATCCACTTTCTGCAGCCCAGGAGCGATCTGACACAGGCAGGCTTTGTCAAATTTTTTTCTAACTCCACACACGCAGAGCTCCGATCATTTCGGGCGCACTAAGCCCACCCACAGCACGAATGGAACTCATGATTTTTTTCAGGCTGAGTGCGTATGGGGACACCTGAAAGCAGATTTCCAAGTTGGATCAGAATTGCACCCAGATCCTGAACTTAGAATGAAAGTGATAAAATCAGGCCCATTGTGTCCTGATGGACAGTACTAACCCTTGCCAAATCCAAAATGCACTTTCACCAGGAAGCCCTTAAGGGCACATCATTGCTAATAGACCACACTTCAGCTTCAGCACATCCTCGGTCCTATCACATTGCGCCCCTCCATATTATCTAAAGTAATCACATGGGCTCAAAGACTCTGTTGCCCATCAGGAATCATCATTCAGAATTCACATCAGTGACACTGGCGAGTAGTCAGATGAGGGGATGTTGAGTGCTGCTTCCCTAGTTTGTGACGAGAGACTTGTCCCAACAAGATACCCAAGCACAGGGTGAGAGATTCTCAAAGTTGGACATTTGACCAATCAAGGAAGAAGATTGACCTCCTTCAGAAAGAAGAATGATCTTCAGAAATATTGATACCAGAGGATGGACCTCCTCAATGACACTGAAATTGGAAGATCCACTTATAGAAATTCTCCCCACCCACTGCTGTGGTCTTCCAGAGTCCACGGTCATTGGTGGTCTCCTTTTCAAACTCCAGAAACAGCACCACGCATTGTGTTGGTAAGTCCCAACTTCTGCACACCATGTTGTTCCAGACATGTTCTGGACTACTGTGTTTTCCCACAGACAGGGAAAGATTCTGGTTGGGCCTTGATCTGCATCCTATGAAGGGGATGCAAATCAGTTCTACGCCAGGCACCAGTGGGTTTCCTGATCAGTCATGGTGGGCAGCAGTGGAAGATCCCAGAGGAAACTCATGCTAGCATTAAACCCATTTTTGGGCCACCCACTGTATTAACATGTTTCAATGATCAGTTTCAAGCATTATATTTGTTTATATCTTGAAATAATTTAATTTTAAAAATGGCACCACAATATAGAATAATAAATATTTAGTGAAAAATACAGTTGCGCTGTTCTTTAAGTTTCATGAGACAATGCTTTGCAATTCTATATCATTCCTCATGCAGGACACACCTCAAAATCCTTTACATTGAAGAGTACAAGGTGTTCCCTTTTTCTCTCAGCCTTCTCCTCCTCTCCCACCAGCTTCATCCATTTTTGCTTTATGGTTTGCCCTTCTTCCTCCCTATCTCCTCCTTCCCCATTCATCTCTCACACTATGTATCCATCACTTCACCCTCCACTGCTCACCCATCCCTTCCCCTCTTTGCCTACTACTTTCCTCTCCTCCTCCTATGTTCCCTCTCCCCTCCTACTTTACACATTCTTCCCTCTACCTCCATAATCCTCATGTTTCTGTTTTCCTTTCTCCACCCTTTTTCCTTTCTGCCATTTTCCTTCCTTCTCCTATTTCTTTCCTCCCTTTTGCTACTTTGTACAGCTGCTCTCCTTGAGGCCTGGCCCAATTAACACACAATATCTCCCCCTGTTAATCCCAAGCACTATAAAGTTAGATAGAACCTAGTATAGTGACACAGGGGGTTAAAAAGCTGCATCAAAACAACCTTTAATCGAGTTCTTTATAGATATGCTGAAAATGAATATGATATTTAATATTTTGTATCATTGATATGCATTAATTGTCCCAGAAGAACAACATTGGCCATTTCAAGATTTTGCTCCTTTCAATGAAAAACATTTGCTTCATAAATCAGGGCTTTTTTGTAGCATCTTTAAATTATTATGACTAAACTTCCAATTAAATAATCCTTCAAATTCCACTCGAGGAACAATCTTTTTTCCCTCAAGAGCTTACATGCTGTGATATCATGGTTGTATTTCATTTTATTTTAACAGTCATAAAACAGCATTGACAACATCCAGGAAGAGATATGCACAAGCTGAACTACGCTGACCTCCCCGCTGAGTAACATTCATCAGGCAAATGTGGCAGAAAAAGAAAAAAAATTAAAGGGGAAATGTTGTCAGCTGATGAGAAACTGCCTTCTACTGTTGGCTTTCATTGAATCTGTTGTGCTTACTGCCTAGATTACTGCACTCTTTCCTATTTCTAAGTCTTGTCCTGTCCTTCCTTTAACTTTTTAATTGATAGGGGCAAGACCTCCTGATATCATTTGTCAACATGACTTAAAAATTTTAAAACCTTCATCAATTACTGCTGATATGTTTATGAATGTAACAGGCTGTATTCAGTAGTGTCCTGAATAAGGTATAACTCTGGCTGCTCGTATTCCTGTGGAATTTTCTTCAGCTATTCACCATTTTCTGTAATGTAATAACAGCCTAAATCTGCTGCTCAATTCAGAGGACACAAATGCAATATGACATTTTCTTTGTCTGGTTAAATCTTACAATATTATTACTAGCTGTGCGAACTTGGTACCTTATGATGGCAAAACTGCATTTCCATTCCAGAGAGAATGATATTGCAAAGCAGACAAAGCAACAATAACTTAACATTTTTTTAATCTTAATTATCAGCCAGGAGGGGAAATATCTCAACATGATGAGTGCCAGCTAATGGAATTGAATTTAACACAGAAGTAGGAATACTGCAGATCTGATCATGAGAAAACAGAGCAGCTGCAAAATTAGTCTACAAAACAGTGTAGATTTTCCACAAATTCTCAAAATCTTTGGCAGAAGATGGATCAAAACCATGGAGATATGACACAAACAGCTATTCACACCATTTCTGCAAGGCTTCCACCTAGGTTCCATTGAGAAGAACCCCTGGGAAATCCCAAGTCAGACTATTCGCATGTGTTTTGTATGTGTAAATATGAAAGAAGATTGATGAGTGGTGACAAATCAGCTAGTTTTATTGAAATAAAAGAAATATACTGCAGATGTTGAAAATCTGAAATTAAGACAGAAAATGCTGGAAATATTCTTCTCTGGTACAGCTATGGAGAGAGAAACAGAATTAATGGCCGGAATTCTCCCATCCTGCCCACCACTGGAATTCTAGCAGGTGGGATGGACAGACAATGTAAAGGTCTATTGAAGTCGGACAGGAACCTCTGGTTTTCAGGTGGGCATGGCCGGAGATCTGCCCAATGTTTTAAGTCCGGAATGATTTCTTCAAAACTGAAGGAAACATATATGTCACGGGGGGGTGAGAGGGGCAGGAGTGGCAGGGGGCAGGGGGGTGGGGGGTGGAGGAAGATCAAAAAGAAGGTCTGGAATTGGGTAGAGGACAGGAGAGATTAAATGCCAAAGATTTAATGGATAAAAGACAGAGAGTGTGCTGATGCTTGCAGAACAGAAAGAAAACATTTGTACAGTGGGTTTGGGATTTATAGAATAACAAACAACCCTGTGCAAGAGCAAAAAGAAAAGTAAAACTAGAACTAGATTCAAAACAGCACATAGCAAAAAAGACAAATTAAATTTCGTGATGGGGTTGGGGACAGAGTTCATGTTGTGAAATTTGTGAACTCAGTGTCCAGAAAGCTTTAAGGTGCCAAATTGGAAGATGAATTGCTGTTCCTCAAGCTTACAATGAGCTTCACTGAAACATTGCAGCAGGCCATGGACAGAAGTGTGAATATGAGAGACGAAAACAAGGTAAATTTTTCTGTTTATACCGTTTAACCTTTTATTTCTAGTACTAAGTCGCGAGTTTCGGCGGTTTTTTTTAAATTAGTTAGAAACCGGAAGTCGTCACTAAGACGCTTACCGGTAGTTGTAGTTTTTTTTTCTCTCGTGCCCCTAACCCTACAAATTAGTGCAGAGAGGATACCCGATTCTCTACACTGGTAGAGAATCCCACCCTTCCACCTCCTCTAACCTAATTATAAGTGTGTAGGAAGTTTTTTTTTATATTTTTATTTTTCTGCTGGTAATTGATTCAGGGATGGCAGTTCAGGCTGTAAGCTGCATCTCCTGTGGGATGTATGTAGTGAGAGACTCCAGCAGTGTTTCAGGTGATTTTACTTGTAAGAAGTGTGATAGATTGCAGTTTCTGGAGGGGCGTGTAAAGGAGCTGGAGGTAGAATTAGAGGAGCTCCGCATAATTCGGGAAGTGGAGGAGGACATAGATAGGAGTTATAAGGAGTTAGTCACTCCTAGAAATAAGTCTTGGGTCACTGCCAGGAAGAGGGGAAAGAAGCAGTTTGGGGGACAATCCCCTGGGGCTGTTCCCCTCCAAAATAGGTTTTCGGTCCTGGAGGCTACAGTTGAGGAGAAATCAACTGGGGATAGCCAAAGGGAGCAGGTCTCTAGGGGTGAGCCTATTGGCAAGCCTCAGGTGGTTAGGGGTAAGAGATTGGGCCTCGTGATTGGGGACTCCACAGTTATGGGGACGGATAGGAGAGTTGGAGGTAAGGGTAGGGACTCAGGGCTGGTGTGTTGCCTACCAGGGGCTGGGGTCCGGGATGTATCGGACAGAGTATTCAGGACTCTTAGGGGAGAGGGAGATCAACCCCAAGTTATAGTTCATGTGGGGACACATGACATAGGGAGATTAAGGGAAGGGGATATTAAGCAAAGATTTATGGAGTTGGGGTGGGAACTAAAGGCAAAGTCTGAAAGAGTAGTTATATCTGGACTCTTGCCTGTGCCACGGGATAGTTTAGAGAGGAATAGAGAGAGGGAAAGTTTGAACTCGTGGCTGAGGGGATGGTGCAGGAGGGAGGGGTTCAGGTACTTGAGCAATTGGGGCTCATTCTGGGGAAGGTGGGACCTCTATAAGAGGGATGGTCTACACCTGAACCAGAGGGGAATCAATATCCTGGGGGGTAAATTTGCAAAGGCGATGCAGGGAGGTTTAAACTGATTCGGAGGGGGGGAGGGATAGTGAGGAAAGGGGGTGAAAGTGAGGGGGGCATAGTTGGGGAATGCAAGGCACGGCATAGTGGGGGTGGGGCGGAGCAGGGTTTGAAATGTGTGTACTTTAATGCGAGGAGTATTCGCAATAAAGTGGATGAACTTGCAGCGTGGATCAGTACCTGGGACTTTGACGTTGTGGCCATTTCAGAGACATGGATAGAGCAGGGTCAGGAATGGTTGTTGCAGGTTCCGGGGTACAAATGCTTTAGTCGGAGTAGAGATGAAGGTAGAAGGGGGGGTGGGGTAGCATTGCTAGTCAAGGACTGTATCACAGTGTCGGAGAGGAAGTTTGATGAGGACTTGTCTGTTGAGGTAGTATGGGCGGAGATTAGAAATAGGAGAGGAGAGGTCACCCTGTTGGGAGTCTTTTATAGACCTCCTAAAAGTTCTAGAGAGGTTGAGGAAAGGATTGCGGAGACAATCCTGGTTAGGAGTGAAAGTAATAGGGTAATTGTTATGGGGGACTTTAACTTTACGAATATTGATTGGAATTGCTATAGTTCTAGCTCGCTAGAGGGGTCAGTGTTTGTACAAAGCGTGCAGGAAGGTTTTTTGACTCAGTATGTAGATAGGCCAACTAGAGGTGAGGCTATATTGGATTTGGTGCTGGGAAATGAGCCAGACCAGGTGCTAGACTTGGAAGTTGGTGTGCATTTTGGTGATAGTGACCACAATTCGGTTACGTTCACCTTAGTGATGGGAAGGGATAGGCATGAACCTCGGGTCAGTAGTTTTAGCTGGGGTAAGGGCAATTATGAGGCTATTAGGAGTGAATTAGGAAGCATAGATTGGACTAGGAGATTACAGGGACTGGGAACGTCCGAAATGTGGAGTTTTTTCAAGGAGCAGCTACTGCGAGTCCTTGATAGGTATGTCCCTGTCAGGCATGGAGGATTTGGTAGATCTAGGGAACCGTGGTGCACTAAAAGAGTTGAGTCGATGGTTAAAAAGAAAAAGGAGGCTTATGTTCGGATGAGATTGGAGGGCTCAGATAGTGCACTAGAAAGCTTTAGATTGGCTAGGAGGGAGTTGAAGAGTGAGTTGAGAAGGGCTAAAAGAGGACATGAGAAGACTTTGGCTGATAGGATTAAGGAGAATCCTAAGGCGTTCTATAGGTATGTCAAGAATAGAAGGTTGGTCAGGGCAAGATTAGGGCCAGTTACAGACAGCAGGGGGAAGTTGTGTGTGGAACCGGAGGAGATTGGAGAAGTATTGAACCAATATTTCTCTTTGGTGTTCACACAGGGGGACATGAATATAGCTGAGGAGGACATTGGGTTGCAGGGGTGTAAAATAGACAGTATTACGGTTGATAAGGGGGATGTGCTGGAAATTCTTGAGGGGCTGAAAATAGATAAGTCCCCTGGTCCGGATGGGATCTACCCTAGGATTCTCTGGGAGGCTAGAGAGGTGATTGCAGAGCCTCTGGCTCTGATCTTCAGGTCGTCATTGGTCTCTGGTGTAGTCCCGGAGGATTGGAGGATAGCGAATGTTGTCCCATTGTTTAAGAAGGGGAACAGAGACTTTGCCGGGAATCATAGACCGGTGAGTCTTACTTCTGTTGTGGGCAAGGTTTTTAGAAAAAATTATTAGGGATAGGATTTATAGTTATTTGGAGTGTAATGAATTGATTAGAAATAGTCAGCATGGTTTTGTAGCGGGTAGGTCGTGCCTTACTAACCTTATTGAGTTTTTTGAGAAGGTGACCAAAGAGGTGGATGGGGGCAAGGCAGTTGACGTGGTATATATGGATTTTAGTAAGGCGTTCGATAAGGTTCACCATGGTAGGCTTCTGCAGAAAATGCAGATGTATGGGATTGTGGGTAATCTAGGAAGTTGGATCAGGAATTGGCTATCAGATAGGAGACAGAGGGTGGTGGTTGATGGTAAATATTCATCATGGAGTTCGGTTACGAGTGGTGTGCCTCAGGGATCTGTCTTGGGGCCACTGTTGTTTGTAATTTTTATTAATGATCTGGATGAGGGTATAGTTGGGTGGATTAGTAAATTTGCTGATGACACCAAAGTCGGAGGTGTGGTAGATTGTGAGGAAGGGTGTCATAGTCTGCAGGGAGACTCAGATAGGTTGCAGAGCTGGGCCGAGAGGTGGCGGATGGAATTTAATGCGGAGAAGTGTGAGGTAATTCACTTTGGTAGGAGCAACAGATGTGTCGAGTATAGGGCTAACGGGAGGACTTGGAATAGTGTGGATGAACAGAGGGATCTAGGTGTGTGTGTACATAGATCCCTGAAAGTTGGGAATCAAGTAGATAAGGTTGTTAAGAAGGCGTACGGTGTCTTGGCGTTTATTGGTAGGGGGATTGAATTTAGGAGTCGCAGCGTCATGTTGCAACTGTACACTACTCTAGTGCGGCCGCACTTGGAGTACTGTGTGCAGTTCTGGTCCCCGCATTACAAGAAGGATGTGGAGGCGTTGGAGAGGGTGCAGAGGAGGTTTACTAGGATGTTGCCTGGTATGGTGGGGAGGTCCTATGAGGAGAGACTGAGGGATTTAGGGTTGTTTTCGTTGGAAAGAAGGCGGCTAAGAGGGGATCTTATTGAAACATATAAGATGATTAGAGGTTTAGATAGGGTGGATAGTGATAGCCTTTTTCCTCGGATGGAGAAAGCTAGCACGAGGGGGCATGGCTTTAAATTAAGGGGGGGTAGCTACAGGACGGATGTCAGGGGTAGGTTCTTTACCCAGCGGGTGGTGAGGGATTGGAATGCTCTGCCTGCTGCAGTTGTAAATGCGTCTAGTTTGGGGGCGTTTAAGAGATCTCTGGATAGGTTTATGGACGAAAAGGGATTGGTATAGGCTAGTGGGTCATTGTTTTTGTAACTGGTCGGCGCAACATCGTGGGCTGAAGGGCCTGTTCTGCGCTGTAATGTTCTATGTTCTATGTTCTATGAAGCAGAGGTGTTCTGCAAAGTGGTCACCCAATCTGCATTTAGCCTGCCCAGCATAGAGGGGACCTCATTGTGAGCAGTGAATACAGAGTACCAAATTGAAGGAAGTATAAGTAAATCACTGCTTCACCAGGGAGGAGTGTTTGTGACCTTGGACAGTGAGGAGAGAGGAGGTAAAGAAGCAGGTGTAATACCCCTTGGATTGCATGCAGGGGTGTCATGGAAATGGGGGCAAGGTGTTGGGAGGGGTTGATAGAGACGTGAATCAAGGTATTGCAGAGAGAATGGTCCCTTCAGAATACTGTTTAGGGAGGGGATGATGTATTTACTGGTGACATCATGCTGGAGGTGGCAGAAATGGCACAGGATGATTCTTTGAATGTGGAAACTGTTGAGTGGAAAGTCAGGATGAAGGGAACTCTTGTGGCTCTGGGACAAGAGGAAGAGTGAGGGCAGAAGTTCTGGAAATGGGTTGGACACAGTTGATGGTCCTTCTAATCACAGTGGGGGGAAATCTTTGGTTGAGAAGAAAGGAAGACATATCAAAAATGCAGTTGTGAAAGGTAGCATCATCAGATGCAATGGAAATAGAGAAACTGGCACAATGAGATGAAGCCCTAACAGGAGGTAGGGTGTGAGGAGGTGTAGTCATGGTAATTGTGGGAGTTTGTGAGCTTGTAATGAGTATTAGGTGACAGCCTAAATCCAGAAGTGAAGAGACAAAGAAGAGAATGGAAGTGTTGGAGATGAACCATATGATGGCAAGAAGAAGGTAGAAAATGGAAACAAAAGATAATGTTTTCCAGTTTAGGTGAGAGGAGAAAGGGGCACCAATGTAGCCATCAATGTACTAGAAAGAATTAGGAGAGAGGGGCTGAGTAGAACTGGAACAAGGAAGGTTCCACATATCCCCAAAAGGGTAGGCATAATTAAGAACCATGGGGGACCTTTTATTTGGTGGATATTAGACAAATTAAAGGATAAATTATGTAATGAGAAAACAAGTTCAGCTAAGTAGAGGACGGTGGTCACAGATGGGGACTGGCTGGGCCTCTGTTGAAGGAAAAAGCAGAGAGGCCTGGAAATTATTAAAATGACTTCAGACAATAGGTGGGAAGAGACTGGATCAGGGGAGAAAAAATAGAGTCAAGATAGGAAGAAGTAAGTTTAAGGGAGCAAGAACAGGCTGACATCATGGATCTACCAGGACAGTCCTTATTGTCAATTTTGGGAAGGAAGTAGAAGCGGGCAGTTTAGTGTTGGGGAATTTTGAGGTGGAAAACTGTGGAGACAACTCTCTGGAGGAGATGGGTTTAGTAATGTTTCTGGAAACAAAACCTTGATGTTCCATGGTGGGTCATGGTCCAGAAAGAGATAAGAAGAAGTGTCTGAGAGTTAGTGCTTAGCTTCTCCAAGGTAGAGATTGGTATGACAAACAAAAACAACACCCTTGCCAGCAGGTTTGAAAACAATGTCAGGATTAAACCCATGAGTATGGAGTGCAACTAGTAGCAAGAAAGGAATTTTCCTAATGTACAGACTGTAAGTAAATGGCGAACAGAAACACTGATACAGTCAGAAACAGTATTGGAAAGCTGACTTTGGAAGACAAAAAGAAAAGGGATACTGAAGAGTTAAGTTTAAACACACCTTTAGCAGACAAAGAAAATCACATTTCCTATTTTCAAAACAGCAAATGTGAAACTAGATAGGACACAAACAATAATTGATGTCTATATATACCTGTTAGTGGGCCAGCTTGTACCTCTAAAAAAAATACTTATAATTATTAACATAATAATCAGACAGCAATTTCGGACAGGTAGGAGAACTTGATTCAATATAACAATCCGAATATTGCTGTCAGAAATGTCCCACTTCTCTGAGAATTGACACCTTGCTGTCTGGATTTCCATTCAAATGTATTTGATGATGTCAAGTTCATGACATTCAGCATTTATATGAACTAAACATCAAAGGAAATCAGATCCTGTCCATTTCAGACTAATTACACTTTTTAGTGGACTGATGTTTCTTAATTATAACTAAATAACCTCCCTTGCATTAAAATTATTTTTTACAGTTATGGTCTCATTCCTTAAGATCTTAATTATTGTTGGAGTTTTAAAGCTATAACTTTTTCTCGTTTTATTTCTGTCTCTAATTCAATCTTTCTTTCACTCTCTGAACATGATTTGATATTGAATTACTTACATCATACATCCTGACTTACATTGTGTACAGTTCATCAAAAACTCTTCATTCTGATTGACTGCCCTGTGCACACATGCCCAAGATGCCACATGGAAGGTGCCAGGCTTTATTTATCTCCCAAGGACAGCAATTTACAATGCAAAATTTCATAGGCAATGGCAAATCTAATAGTACATTTTATTCACTGCCTAAAGTAAATTCTGACCCAATATTTCAATTAAAATAACTGCACTGATTGTCATGAGTGAAATTGGTGATTTTGCAAAGGCCAAAAGGCGAAGTTGTCAGTTGAAAAGGCATAAAGGGTGAGTATATGTTGTTAAAGGAAGTAGAAGGTGTGGTGTTCTGCTTTAGCTGATGGAGGAAGTGATGGAAGGATATTATGTATTAATATTGATACTTGTAGCTGCACTAAGCACTCTGTATTAATATATTCGTACATTCACTGGAAATGAAGTCACAAGTCACTTGCAGGGGAAACAGCCAGACAGAAGCAGCAGCCATGTAGTGCACACCACCTTGTAAGTAAAACTCCATCATTTTAAACCTCTGTGATTCCTGGAGTCAATTTTCCAATATACAACAGGTACTGAGGACACTGGGAAATAAGAGTGCTGCCTGCAACCATGTTCTAGAAGGAGCAAGGAATAAATTAAGCGCTTTATTCACAATTGCTACTCAATTCGAGTAATTTGCTTCTGTTCCCACCTGTATGGCCTTCCAAAAGTCTTATCCTTTCTTTCATCAGCATGAAACTCTGCCTCTGTGCAAGTGGCAAATCTGGAATATAACAACGGCATAATGAGACCACAAGGCTCTAAGCTCTTTAAATTCTAAGTTATGACATTGGCACTTCAGCCATTACAACAACAAGGCAGCCAGCATAATTAAGGATCCCACACATCACGGACATTCTCACTTCCACTTTTTTCCTTCGGGAAAAAGATACAAAAGTCACGTACCAACTAACTCAAGAACAGCTTCGTCCCTGCTGCTGTCAGATTTTTGAATGGACTTACCTTGTATTAAGTTGATCTTTCTCTACACCCTAGCTGTGACTGTAACACTACATTCTGCACTCTCTTGTTTCCTTCTCTATGAACGCTATGTTTTGTTTGTATAGCGTGCAAGAAACAATACTTGAAACTATCTGATATTGTATGTGACAGCAATAAATCAAATCATATTAAATCAAAATAGAGTTTGTCAACATTTAGTAGAATCTATCATGCATTGCAAATGCTATAGACAATATTTTAAAACAGACTTTCTACAATCTTTTTTTCTGGCATATTAAAAATCATTGAAAATCCAATCCCTGCAAATTTATCAATAATCACAGGCCTTAGAATCCCACACAATCCCTAAAGTGCAGAAGGAGGCCATTTGGATCATCTAATCAGCTCTGAAAAAGCACTCTGCCTAGATGCACTCCCCTACTCTGTCCCCATAGCCGCACATATTGATCATAGCCAATTTGCCCAACCTGCACATCTTTGGATTGAGGGAGGAAATCAGAGTACCCAGAAGAAACCTGGGTATTGATTGATTGGTGGCTCACTACTTTGAAGCTTTCAGATTGTGTTCAGATATATTTTTCCCTGCAATTGAGAGTGAACTTTCATTTTAAGCCATATCTGTCTATTCTCCTTGGCAGGCAAGGGGGGTGGGGGGAAAATCGTCACCATTAATGAATGTGATGTGAGCATAATCTATTTTACAAACAGTGACAGGAAACGACTGTTAAAACAATAAACTGCTGACCTGAGAGGCACAGAGTTGATGCTATGTTCTATAACACCCAATTTTTGGGTGCACGGAGACACTAACTTGCGACCTAAAATCAGCGTTTGTTCCATATGTGTAAGCTTACTTTAAGAACAAGAAATCCAACTTTCTCTAAGGTATATCTTGATTTCAATAATATCTGAAGGCTGTTCTTCTGATTAGGCCTGAAAGTTATTACCTACTGGCAACAACACTGAAATTTGCAATGACTTCTTGGGTAATTGGATTTGGCATTTCAGTCCAAGGTAGTACAACATTTTCACGCTGTTGTAACTTCTAAAAAATATACCCCATGATAGTGAACCTAGTAAAGTAATCAAAATTTTGAAGATCACACATCTGAAAACAATGTACGTAAGCCATAAACTTCTGAGTTTCTATCTGAGGTAAATGATCTTTTCTGAGATCAATTTTAACATTTTTGTGATTTTAACAAGCCTGACATTCACAAAGGACATGCCAGTTGTAAGCTCTGTCCATTGCTAATATTCAAATAAGGAATAATTACCACCAGAATTGGTGAAGTCTTTTTTTCATTTCCTTCAAAAATTAGAAACTGTGAATCATGAAGTTTTGATGTGGACATCTACAAAAAGCAAAATTTATACCAAACCAGTCCATTTACTTATAAAAACATCCAAACATTTCTTCATTGGTCCTCACCTGGAAACAAAAATTTGGCCAAACATTGCAAACAATGGATTGAAATTTCTGTCAGCTAATATCAGCCTTGGGCCACAGTATTCTTCTGAATCTAGAAGGAGAGCTCCTGTTCTTCTTTGTTCCACAAAGATTAAAACAAGAAAACAAGGTTTATTTGTCCTTTTGTGGAGAAGCCATCACTGCTTTTAGTGCTTGCCATCTAATGTATATGCCTCCCATTTGTCCTTCTGGTCTGTGATATGTGTTTAAGATTCCAACTTGCATAAGCAGATAAGCATGCAATTTTCCTGGCTATTCACAGCCAGAGTGATCTATTCAATTCTGAGTTGAGCTGTTGACCCCACATCATTTTCATCCATCTTAAAAATACAGTTTGCTGAGCCTCAGTATATCTGCTGGTTAAATAGAATCATAGAATCCTACGTGCAGAAGGAGGCCTTTCAGCCCATTGAGTCTGCACCAATCACAATCCCACCAGGCCCTACCCCATAACCCTATGCATTTACTCTGCTCTTCCCCCTGATATTGAGGGAGGATTTAGCATGGCCAATCAATGTAACCTGCACATCTTTGGACTGTAGGAGGAAACCGGAGCATCCAGAGGAAGCCCCCACAGACACGGGGAGAACGTGCAAACTCCACACAGATAGTGACCCAAGCCAAGAATTGAATCCAGGTCCCTGGCGCTGTGAGGCAGCAGTGTTAACCACTGTGCCATTGTGCTGCCATGGCCAGAATTCCCCATCCCGCCCACTACAGAAATCATTGCGGGTGGGGACGGACGATGCAAAGGTCCATTCACCTTGGACAGGATCTTCCAGTCTTAGGGCGAGCACGGTCGGAAAATCCCACCCCATGCTTATACAAGCTCTATACTAAACCTATGGTGACTGCTGCTAATATCTCATTATTTGGCTCCATGTCCACTAAGTGGGCAACACCTACTTATTTATAATAGTGTATAGTGTAACTGGTTCAAAATGTTTACAATGATTCCACTAATTAAATATGTGGAAATTCAATAGAAAGTACTTTACTCTCTACAATCTAATTGTAATAGGTATCGATCTCTGGATACATGGGCTGATCCCTAGGTGCCAGATAATGCCTTCCAGTTGCTGCTAAGTATCCCAATCCTTCTTGCAGGGCATGTCAAAGAATCCACAGTGGATTGAGGAGTCTGCAAGTTAGCAAAGAGCCACAGGAAAATCCACAGGGAGCTGCAGGGAAACCTCCAAGGTTACACAGAAGTTCTCATGACTCTTGTCATTGCTGCTTTCAAAACCCAGGATCAAATTTAAAGGGAATAATAGCAACTTAAAGAATTAGTTTGTAAGTCCAAATGTAGTAGTCAAACGTCTATTCCCACAAAAGTGCTAAGGGTTCTGAGAAGTCTGAAATTAAACAATGCAGATTTCTTTGAGAGGGATGATACATCTGGGCACAATGCCAAAGAAATGGTAAATGATGACTGAAATAGGCAGCCACCACAGTGGGCCAAACTGATAGCAATAGCTGAAGAGTTATCTCCTAAACCAGAATAGAGAAATGCAACACCATAGTCATATCAAGAGGACCCTGTGGTCCGCCCTTAGCTGGCACATCTAAGGAACAGATAGCATGCACAAAACACCAAATTCAAGCACTGGGAACATAAGAACATGAGAACTAGGAACAGGAGTAGGCCATCTGGCCCCTTGAGCCTGCTCCGCCATTCAATAAGATCATGGCTGATCTTTATATGGATTCAGCTCCACTAACCCACCCGCTCACATAACCCTGTTATGTTCAAAATGTACACTGTTCAAAAATGTATCTATCCTTGCCTTAAAAACATTCACTGAGATAGCCTCAACTGCTTCATTGGGCAGGGAATTCCACAGATTCACAACCTTTTGTGTGAAGAAGTTCCTCCTCAACTCAGTCCTAAATCTGCTTCCCCTTATTTTGAGGTTATGCCTCCTAATTCTGGTTTCACCTGCCAGAGGAAACAACTTCCCTGCTTCAATCTTATCTATTCCCTTCATAATCTTACATGTTTCTATAAGATCTCTCCTCATTCTTCTGAATTCCAATGAGCATAGCCCCAGTCTACTCAGTCTCTCCTCATAAGCCAATCTCTCAACTCTGGAATCAACCTAATGAATCTCCTCTGCAACCCCTCCAGGGCCAGTATATCCTTTCTCAAGTAAGGAGACCAAAAATGTACACAGTACTCCAGATGTGGCCTCACCAGCACCTTGTACAATTGCAACATAACCTCACTGTTTTTAAACTCCATCCCTCCAGCAATGAAGGACAAAATTCCATTTGCCTTCTTAATTACCTGCTGCACCTGCAAACCAACTGCGAACCATAGACCACATATACAAAACAAAAGATGCAGCTTATTTTGAATGTTTTTACAATGGATTCAAAACCATAAGGGAAGTCCTTTATTTTTGGAAATCTTTTCTGCACCTTCTCTAAAGTCTTCGCATTCTCACGTGTGATGCCCAGAATTTGACACAATGGTGTGGATTCAACAGGAGTGTGGGGGAATTACCCTTCCCACCCCACCATTCCTATTCCCCTCCCCCAATCTAAAAATCATGTGTTTATATACTTGTGTGTGTGGCGGTGAGTGTATGTGTCTCTATGTGTTTGTGTGTCTGTGCATGCGTGAGTCCATATAAGCTTGGAATTTGCAATTCCTATTCATGTTGCATTTGTCATGCCATGGGATTCTGGTTAAAGGTTCAAGGCATACATTAATGAGTCCTGCACTTTTGAAAAGTCTGTCACCTGGCAAGGCCATTGCATCCTCTTGGGCTGTTGTTGCCCCTTTTCCAAGAGAATGGTGATGTCATACAAGGCTTAGGCTTCTTGTTTTATGTAGCAGGGAACACAGTCTAGCTGAAATGGGAAATGTCACCAACGGCAGCTTGGAATTACATGAAAATGTAATGCTGCTGTAATCTTCACAGGTCTAGTCAGGGCTGTCCATGTGATAGATCTTGTGTAGGTTTGGCTTGATAAGACATTCTCCTTTGTAATGCAGAGATGGTGACCCCAGGTCTTTCCATACTTGCAAAGTAGGTTTGACTTGTTTTGAAGATAGAATACCTGGCACAAGATCTGTGATCAGCAGGCACCTGAGAGGTCATCTTACCTTCCTTTGTTTTCTGTACACAAACTCCTCTCCTTCCTCCAGACTCAGGGCTGTGATTGAAATACTGATTGCAATTTCCATGGTAAACAGTGTGGTTTCTACTCATGAAGCAACTACTGTCAGCAAGAGTTATGAGCAACGATCTTTGCACGAGAAATATTGAAGAGCTAAAAACACAACAATAAACAGCAACAATACATAATGCATTGAAAGCAGAAACAGCGAAATGAAACTCACAAAACAAATTTATAGTATCATAGAATGGTTACAGCACAGAAGGAGGCCAAAGTGTCTGTCGAGCAAATCATTTAGTCCTACTCCCTGAGCCTTTCCCCATAGAAGTGCTTATCAATTTCCTGCTGAAAGGCATGATTGTATTTACATATACCATACTCTCAGGCAATGTATTCCAGGACCTAACCATTCACTGTGTAAAATAAGACTTTAGAGAGCTTAAGTATTGCTGAGAAAAGAGATATGTTGTCAAAGTTTTTCATCTTGCACTCATCATTTATCCAATACAAATGACAAATTGCCATGGGAGCAACAATTTAAACCACAGAAGAAAAGGTGCTAATTGATTGACAAGTCCTCTATGATTGGTGGAGGATTGTTATGGGGAATACACCAAAGAACTATTGTTTTGGGGTTAATTCAACAAAAGGAGCAATACCTGGACCTGTTCCTTTTACCTGCATGTAACAGGTCTCTGCATGTTAATAAATGTAGCTTCTAGCAAGCATAAATCAGCATCATTGTGAACCTGACTGATAATCTTAAATTTGTTGATTCTTACTACTGTTGAGATTGTACAGCAAATGTAGAATTGCATCTAATATTAAACAATTGTTCAGAAATGCAAGCATCGGCTAGTTGAATATGAGCTGAACACTGTCCATTTAAACAGTTGAAAGCATGTAATGTTTGATATGATCAGCCAGTTGTTGGGAAGTATGGCCTACGAACCTGATGTTGCATTGGCACTGAAATTCATATTCTATATACTAATTTGTATGTTGGCAGTACCGTTCAGTGGAAAATACTACTTATGTCGCTACTACATAGCAATAGCATGAAACAGCCAGATTTATTACTTGCCGGGCGTTACAAATGGGCCTAAAGTTGCCACTTTTGGACATGAAATGTGCCCTGTTTGATTCTGGCTCTTGATTTCACATTTCTTATTCCCCTTACTGTCCTTTGTTCTTGTCCTAGGTTGCCATTCCTCTGAATCCTTGCATTTTACTTTATTATCCCAAACCAGTCTAGCAAATATTTACCCAAGGGCATTAGTCCCGGTTCAGCCAGGGTGTAACTCATTCAGTTTGTACTGGTCCCACCTCCCCAGAACTAGTCCCAGTTTCCCAGGAATCTGAAACCCTCCCCATCACACCATCTTTCAGCCATGTATTTATCCAATACATTTTACTATTTCTATTCTGACCAGCACGTGGCACTTGTAGTAATCCTAAGATCAGCACATTTGACGTCCTATTTTTCAACTTACTTCCTAATTCCTTATATTCTGCTTTTAGGGACTCATTCCTTTTTTACCAATGTTTTTTGTACCAATGTGTACCATGACCACTGGCTGTTCACTTTCAGAATGTCATATAACCGCTCTGAGGCATCCTTGATCCTAGCACCAGGGAGGCAAAACCCCCTCCTGCAGTCTCATTTGCAGTTGCAGAAACACCTATCTATTCCCTTTACGATTGAATCCCCTTTAACTATTGCTTTCCTATACTTTTTATTCCTCCCCATGGATCAGGGCCAACCATAATGTAACGAATTTGACTGCTGCTGCTTTCTCTTGAGATGCCATTCCCCTCAACTGCATCCAAAACAGTACCACTGTTTTGCAGAGGAATGACCACTATAGTCTTCCTGCTCTGCCTGGTGCTTGAGCCTTCATTGTAACCATCTTTCTGTAAGTGCTATCCACTATACTCTCTGCCTCACTGCTGCTCCACAGTATCCCCAGCCACCGCTCCAGCTCTGAAGCCCGGTCTTCTCGGAGACATGATGCACACATGATGGCCCCAGGCACTGGAAATGTTTGCAGCTTACCATGTGGAGAACACTATGACTTTGAGCTCTCCTGCCATGACTTAACCCTTTAAATTAAACCTTTGAAAGCTGCTTAATATCAGCTAATATCAATTACTCTAGCACCCTTCTTTCCTGGTCCTAGTTACGACAGAATATAGTCCTTAAAAGCTATAAACTACAAAACATCCTTACAAATTATAAATGGTAAATGTAGTAAATACTTGCTCAAACTGACCCACTATTTACCAATCAGCTCTCACCCTTGTCGCCTTTATTGCTGCAGCAGGCCAAGAGCACTCTCTAAAGATTTAAAATGTTAGGAAACAAAAAACAAATAAACAGCATCCCTTTCCCTTCTGTGCTCCAAATTCCTGATATTCACACTCACTATAGCTGTCACATTCTCTCCCACTGCTCATGCACAAAACTCACTGCTCATGTGCTTCCAGTAACTCCGTTCTTAAATGGAGCCGAGGTGAGCTGCCCAGACATTGTTCCTTTTTTGAATTGAACAATAGCTCCCTTGTACGTTTTCCATGGCAATGCCTCACCAATCAGAGTTGACATGCCACACGTTTGCCCATTCCAACAACCTATGTCCATTTTTAAATCTACAACTATCCTACGCATTGTTCACAGTACTCCCAAATTCTGTATCAATGTAAATTTTGAAACTGTGCCTTTATGTCTATGTCAGTAATATATACCAGAAAGACCAGCGGTCCTAACACTGATCCCTCAGGAACACCACAATAAACCTTCCTCCAGTCCAAAAAACAATTATTCATCACTACTCTGTATTACAACCAGTCAAAAGTCTGACAACACCAGGTTTTAGTCCAACCAATTTATTTGATAGTAAACTCACTAGCTTTCAAGGGGTTTCCCTCTTCTTCAGGTGAATGGAGAGTTCTGGCCTCAGACAGAGCATATAAAGCACAGACAGTTTACAGATTACTGATTAGAATGCAAATCTTTACACCTAACCTGCTGTTCAAGTCCTAAAGTGGTCAACAATGTGTGTGGAAGGAGCACTGATCACAGGTTAAAGAGATGTGTATTGTCTCCAGACAGTACAGTAAGTGAGGTTTTGCAAACCCAGGCAAGTCACGGGGGTTACAGATAGTGTGACATGAACCCAAGATCCCTGTTGAGACCGTCCTGATGTGTGCGGAACTTGGCTATCAGTCTCGGCTCAGTGACTCTGCCTGTCGTGTGTCGTGAAGGCCGCCTTGGAGAATGCTTACCCGAAGGTCAGAGGCTGAATGCCCGTGACCACTGAAGTGTTCGCCAACAGGAAGGGAACAGTCTTGCCTGGTAATTGTCGAGCGATGTTCATTCATCCGTTGTCGTAGCGTCTGCATGGTCTCCCCAATGCACCATGCTTCCGGACATCCTTTCTTGCAACGTATCAGGTAGACAATGTTGGCCGAGTTGCAAGAGTATTTACTGTGTACCTGGTGGATGGTATTCTCACGTGTGATGATGGTATCCATGTCGATGATCCGGCATGTCTTGCAGAGGTTGCTGTGGCAAGGTTGTGTGGTGTTGTGGTCACTGTTTTCCTGAAGGCTGGGTAGTTTGCTGCGAACAATGGTCTGTTTGAGGTTGCATGGTTGTCTGAAGGCAAGAAGTGGGGGTGTGGGGATGGCCCTGGCGAGATGTTCGTCTTCATCAGTGATATGTTGAAGACTCCGGAGAAGATGTCGTAGCTTCTCCGCTCCGGGGAAGTACTGGACTACAAAGGGTACTCTGTCCACTGTGTCCTGTGTTTGTCTTCTGAGGAGATCGGTGCGGTTTTTCGCTGTGGCGCATCGGAACTGTCGATCTATGAGTCGAGCGCCATATCCTGTTCTTATGAGGGCATCTTTCAGCATCTGGAGGTGTCTGTCATGATCCTCCTCATCTGAGCAAATCCTGTATATACGGAGGGCTTGTCCATAGGGGATGGCTTCTTTAACATGTTTAGGGTGGAAGCTAGAGAAGTGGAGCATTGTGAGATTGTCTGTGGGCTTGCGGTACAGTGAGGTGCTGAGGTGACCATCCTTGATGGAGATGCGTGTGTCCAAGAATGCAACTGATTCTGGGGAATAGTCCATGGTGAGTCTGATGGTGGGGTGGAATTTGTTGATATCATCATATAGTTGTTTCAGTGATTGTTCACCATGAGGCCAAAGGAAGAAAATGTCATCAATGTATCTAGTGTACAGCCTCGGTTGAAGATTCTGTGCAGTGAAGAAGTCTTGTTCAAACCTGTGCATGAAGATGTTGGCATATTGAGGCACGAATTTGGTCCCCATGGCTGTTCCATGTGTCTGGATGAAAAACTGGTTGTTGAAGGTGAAGGCATTGTGGTCCAGGATAAAGCGGATGAGTTGTAAAATTGCATCTGGAAACTGGCAGTTGTCAGCATTGAGTACTGAGGCAGTCGCAGCAGTGCCATCGTTGTGGGGGATGTTGGTGTAGAGCGCCGAGACATCCATTGTGACGAGGAGTGTCCCTGGTTCAACTGCTCCATGTGTGCTGAGTTTCTGTAGGAAGTCCGTAGTGTCGCGACAAAAGCTGGACGTTCTTTGTACAATGGGTTTCAGGATGCCCTCGACATAGCCGGAGAGGTTCTCACACAGAGTCCCATTGCCCGATACGATGGGACGGCCAGGTATGTTTGCCTTGTGTATCTTTGGGAGGCAGTAGAGATCTCCAATGGAATGAGAGCACGGAGGGTGCTCTGAAGGTCCAGATCAAAGGTCTTGATCAGATTGTTGAGTTGACGAGTGTGTTCTTTGGTCGGATCTGTGGGTAACTGTCTGTAGTGTTCCTCATTGTTTAGTTGTCGGTACACTTCTTTACAGTAATCCGTTCTGTTCAGTATGATGATGGCCCCTCCTTTGTCTGCTGGTTTGATGACAATGTTGTGGTTTGTCTTGAGAGCGTGTATGGCATTCATTGTGCTCGGGTGATGTTCGGGGCTGTCTTGTGAGTGCGGCTGATGAATCTGGTGTTAACGCACCTCCTGATGGTTTGGGCATACAAGTCCAGTCGAGGGCAGCGGCCTTCCGGAGGAGTCCAATTGGATTCTTTCCTCAGGTTGTTGCGCTGCGGGTCTCTCTGTCGGCTGTTCTGGTTCACCATGTTCTTATTCACCATGAGGTCCTTTGGCCTCATGGTGAACTATCACTGAACAGTTACTGAAACAACTATATGATGATATCAACAAATTCCACCCCACCATCAGACTCACCATGGACTATTCCCCAGAATCAGTTGCATTCTTGGACACACGCATCTCCATCAAGGACGGTCACCTCAGCACCTCACTGTACCGCAAGCCCACAGACAATCTCACAATGCTCCACTTCTCCAGCTTCCACCCTAAACATGTTAAAGAAGCCATCCCCTATGGACAAGCCCTCCGTATACACAGGATTTGCTCAGATGAGGAGGATCATGACAGACACCTCCAGACGCTGAAAGATGCCCTCGTAAGAACAGGATATGGCGCTCGACTCATAGATCGACAGTTCCAATGCGCCACAGCGAAAAACCGCACCGATCTCCTCAGAAGACAAACACGGCACACAGTGGACAGAGTACCCTTTGTAGTCCAGTACTTCCCCGGAGCGGAGAAGCTACGACATCTTCTCCGGAGTCTTCAACATATCACTGATGAAGACGAACATCTCGCCAGGGCCATCCCCACACCCCCACTTCTTGCCTTCAGACAACCATGCAACCTCAAACAGACCATTGTTCACAGCAAACTACCCAGCCTTCAGGAAAACAGTGACCACAACACCACACAACCTTGCCACAGCAACCTCTGCAAGACATGCCGGATCATCGACATGGATACCATCATCACACGTGAGAATACCATCCACCAGGTACACAGTAAATACTCTTGCAACTCGGCCAACATTGTCTACCTGATACGTTGCAAGAAAGGATGTCCGGAAGCATGGTGCATTGGGGAGACCATGCAGACGCTACGACAACGGATGAATGAACATCACTCGACAATCACCAGGCAAGACTGTTCCCTTCCTGTTGGCGAACACTTCAGTGGTCACGGGCATTCAGCCTCTGACCTTCAGGTAAGCATTCTCCAAGGCAGCCTTCACGACACACGACAGTGCAGAGTCGCTGAGCAGAGACTGATAGCCAAGTTCCGCACACATCAGGACGGTCTCAACAGGGATCTTGGGTTCATGTCACGCTATCTGTAACCCCCGTGACTTGCCTGGGTTTGCAAAACCTCACTTACTGTACTGTCTGGAGACAATACACATCTCTTTAACCTGTGATCAGTGCTCCTTCCACTCACATTGTCGGCCACTTTAGGACTTGAACAGCAGGTTAGGTGTAAAGATTTGCATTCTAATCAGTAATCTGTAAACTGTCTGTGCTTTATATGCTCTGTCTGAGGCCAGAATTCTCCATTCACCTGAAGAAGAGGGAAACCCCTTGAAAGCTAGTGAGTTTACTATCAAATAAATTGGTTGGACTAAAACCTGGTGTTGTCAGACTTTTTACTGTGTTTACCCCAGACCAACGCCGGCATATCCACATCATTACAACCAGTCCACAGGCGAGATAGGGAAATAGTTTTGAGATGCTAATATTCCGCAGTTTGGCTAAGAAGATGCCCTGTTTCCTTTACAGCTGTGGCTTTGCTGACTTGGCTTGCTTCCACAATCAGAGAGTGAGAGTTACCTGCAAAATGTGCAGGAGTCTATTGCTGTATCTCTTCTTGTGTTACAAGCTGATACATCCAGCACTAGTCAACCCTAACCAAGTTTTGCAGCTGGCTTTTATCCCAGTCTCTGCATATTCCTGGAAGTCAAAAATTCACAGGATATCATTCTTGTTGAGATGATAATCAGCTCCTATTATCACCACATGAGATGACAATTGATTTCTGCATGCTTTTTGCACTTTTAATCTCACAACACCAACATGTGCTATCAACTAAACCTGTTAGACTTTAACCTGTGAGACTTCTTACTGTGCTTACCCCAGTCCAACACTGGCATCTCCACATCATCCTTAACTCGAGCCAGGGTGTGATTCCATTATCTCTCTCTCTCTCTCTTTCTCTCTCTGTTTCTCTCTCTCTCACTTTCATATCATCCACCAGTGGCACCAAAATCAAAGATAGCAGTTGAAACTGAGAAAGAAATACCAAAGCTGGTACCGTTAGAAGATTCTGGAAAATGAATTAGCAATCTAGGATCATTAGAGTGTTACAGATTTGGGGGAAATCACTCCTCAGAGATGTGCAGATTCAAGGAGGCAGTGCACTTAGGATGCTGCAGGAAGGGCCATTTGAGGCACAAATGCAAGAGTAAGCAGAGCCTGTCTAATAGCAATAACGTGAACTGCTCAGCATTAACACGTAATATGGTAGATTTTCCTGCGGGTGAGCTGTCGTTAAATAATGTAAAAGCAGACAAGATAGCCCCCACCATGGTGTTACACCATTGAGAATGGATATTGACATGGAAGCCTCTGCTACCGTAGCATGGGAGCAAACCTGCAAATTTGCGAAAAGGGGTCCAGATTCTAAAATTAAAGAACACCTCAACAAGACTGGCAACCGACACAGGGAGGTTATTTCAGATTATGGTACAACCAAAACCCCTGTGAGCTATTGGCAGCAATCTGCCTAATCTGATCATGGTGGGCAAGGACTAAGTCTAATGTGCCATGACTGGCTCCAAGAAATTAAATTTAACTGGTGGGAAATTTTTTGAATTAAGGAAGGAGTCCTGCATGAAGCAATCTAGAATCGATGACATTTTTTGCCTGTGCCCTACGCTTTGTTGAACCTTTGATTCCTTTACAAGTCAAGAACTCACCTATCTCAATATACTCAAAGATCTGCCCTCCATAGCCTTCGCTGGCAATGAATTCCATAGATTCACCACCCTCTGGCTGAAGAAATTCTTCCTCATCTCGGTTCTAAAGTGTCATCCCTTTACTCTGCCGATTTCTGAATTTTCTCCCCATTTAGAAAATAGTTTATGCCTGTATTCTTGCTATCAAAGTGCATAACCTCACACTTTCCTACATTGTATTCCATCTGCTACTTCTTTGCCCACTCTCCTAGTCTGAGACAAATACCCTATCCCAAGACTGACTGGAGACAGTCATAGACGAAATTAGATATGAGCCATGCAGATCAATAGTTAGATGATGCTTCCAGAGACTATGGGACTATTAACGCCAATAAAAAATCATATTTCAGCATCTAATCAGCTTGCAATATATTGCACAGAACCATGGAAAGTTTATTACAAGGCTTGCCACCTGTTATTTTGTAGCTGAGTGACGTATTGATTACTGGTGCAATTGAAGAAAACTTGGCTAATCTAGAAGTAGTACTAAGAAGATTTCAGGAGGTATGAGCTCCCTAAAAAGGGAAAAATGTACTTTCCAGACCAGCAAAGTAGCATACCTTGGCTGTTGTGTGGATTGCATCCTATGGATGACAAAATGAGAGCAATTAAGGGGGCCCCAGTCTCCAGAAATGCCTTTGAGCTTATATCATTCCTGGAGATGGTTAATTATTACAGATGTTTCTTTCAAATCTGTTAACACTATTGGCTTCTTTATACGCGTTACTGAAGAAACATCAGAGATGGCTTTGGAATGCACTACAGGAAGAAACATTTGATATGGTCAAGCTGCAGAAAAATCTGAACATGAGCAATGGTGCCCTCTGCTGCAATCTACTGGCTTTCACCAAGCTCAGGCCCCACACCCTCCACCTCCTGGTGGGAGCTAGATCCTGCTTCATGTTTTCTTCAAAGTGAGGTAAGATTCGATTTTTAAATCACCCAAAAAAAGCACAATTCTCTTCTGTCTTCACGCTCATTTGGCACTCAGAATCTTTTTGGTAAGATTGCCCCCTGAGTTTTTGATGTGTGATTAAAAGTGCTATTGTTGTACACCATGGAGGATTGTATAGGTTAACTATTATTCTATGTATAAACATCTCTTATTTGTTCTTAATTAGTGGAGCTTAAGTTACTACAGAAAGAAATGAACTTGAAGATTTGGCTCCTTTTCATGAAGACTTGATGCTGCTTGGTACCAGAGAAAATGCTGTTTCTGTTTCTCCCCCTGCTGGCCTCTCAGCAGACCCTTGGCGTAGACAAGCAGGCAAGGGCAAGAACTGCTTACCAGGTTCTTACCGGTCATCGTTACCTCTCTCCAATGTGCCTCCTTCTGCCAACATTTTTAAGCTGTTTTCAAAGCTTTCATCAAACTTTGGTTCCTTGAATCACACCAATGTAATTTTTACATCTATAACTCCATTGCTGCCATACTGTTCTGGAATGTGTCCTTTTACCTTGGTGTGGGGATTAGACAAAAGGTAGACATACTTCTGGTATCTGCTCAACACTTGTTTATTAGTGCTATATCTAAACAGGTTACATAGGTCGCATGTTGCTCCAAGGCATGATTCCAACCTCTCTCTCTTGTGAGAGAGATTCTAACATATGAGTGACTGATGATAGCACTGTATCATTATCTATGTCGTTTCTATGTCATATATCCCATCTATTAACCTTTATACAACCATCCTGACCTGCTGCACCTAGATTCTGACTGGTAGTACCCTTCTACCTGTGCTTCACAGTGATCCGGAGCTGCTTCAGACTCTTCCCGGTCTGTTTCACAGTGATCCTAGCCTGCTTCATGCTTTTCGGAGCGTCCTTGGGAGCAGGGGAATTGCCCATCAGAAATTCAAATTTCACGGGGTATTTCAGATCAAGCCAGTGTGCTGGAACTTCCTAAGGATCCTGTAGCACATCTGCTGGGGTACATTCAGTCGCCAACAATCCAGAGTTTGGAAGATCAGGCCCATAGTGTTAAAGAAATGAAAGACACAAAAAGGAATTTGAAAATTACGCCAAAATTTTAAGTCAACTCCCTAGGCTTTCCATTGTACCATAGCCATAAGAGATAAAGAGAGAGAAAGGTGAGCACTCCAACCCTCTGGTTCACAATTCCCAGCCTTACACCTACGGATTCCTTTTCTTTCCACTTTTAAAAAAGATAATTATAGTGTTGGGGCTTTGCAGATCTACTGTCTGTAACAAAAGAACTAATCAACAAGTTGGGAGTTGGCAATTCACTCCAAATCAAATACTAGCAGCAGAAAACCTGTGAGATTTCACATTCCTCTCGAAAATTGCAAGTAAGGCTGGATTTGACTGAGAAATATCATCTTGAGTGTTGGAAAGTCTGACTGGAAAATCTTGTAGCTTGCAAATTTAGCATTGAGACTTTCTCAATCTATTCAGCAAGGCATTCTGCCAGAGACAGACAATGCATTTCTCAGTGTAACATTCCTGAACCATTTTCATTATAAGAGGCTGCTGTAATAGATATGAAACCCACAAGCTGTTGACAGACATTACGCTTTTTTATCTTCTACTATTCTTCAAGAATAAATGCTCCGAATAAACAGTGAAATGGTAACATCTTTCAAGGATTTGGAAAAGGTAAATGTTAACAGGAAGGACCACTCAATTGGTGAAAAGCATTAAATTGACAATTCTTCCATTCAATCAATGATTCCTCAACTCCATCTTCCCATCTGTTTTTCTCAACCTCCCTAGCCCTATTTCCCCAAAACATCCCTTTTCTTCATTTTGCAAATCCTCTCTCCCTCAGCTTCTCCCGCTCTCTCTTCCCCTTCTCCTTTTTCTACTCCTTTCTTACAGTTTCCCTTTCTCCTCATCTTCATTGACCACATTCATTCCATTCCACTTCCCTCTCCTCACAGCCTCTCTCCTCCCTTTGCATCTGCCTTTTCCATTTTCCCTTCACCATTCACCCTTCTGCCTCCTCTTTCCTCACCCACAGTCTGTCTCCTCTGTCCCATCCATCCCCTCATCTCTTTACCTACTGCTTTCCTCTACACTCCTTTTCCTTCAGATTATGTTCCTATTTTCCACATTCTTCCCCCCATTCCCAGTTAGAACATAGAACACTATAGCACAAACAGGCCCTTCAGCCCACTAGTTGCGCCGATCACGTCTATACCTACTAAGCCATAGACCTATCTATAACCCCCAATCCCATTAGATCCCATATACTCATCCGGAAGTCTTTTAAAATACCCCAACGAGTTCACCTCCACCACTACCAACGGCAGCCGATTCCATTCACTCACCACCCTCTGAGTGAAAAACTTACCCCTAACATCTCCTCTGTACTTGCTTCCCTGCACCTTAAATCTGTGTTCTCTCGTAGCGACCATTTCAGCCCTGGGAAATAGCCTCTGAGAATCCACCCTGTCTATTCCTCTCAACATCTTATAAACCTCTATCAGTTCCTCAATTTTTCTGCTTCCCTTCTCCACCCTTTGACTTCTGCCTTTTCTCCTCTTTTTCCAAATTCCTTCCTCCTCCTTTGTATAGATGCTCTCTAACTGGCCTTCTCCAGTATTCTCACAATATCTCTTTTTTCTTTCCCATTTCCAAATCCCTTCCTCCTCCTTTGTATAGATGCTCTCTGACTGGCCTTCTCCAGTATTCCCACAGTATCTCTTTTTTCTTTCCCAAATTCTGCACTAAGTATAATCTAACTGTCTACAATGTCACAAAAGATCAAATCGTTGCATCAAAAACATTCATTCATCAAGCTTTTTATAGACATGTTAGGAATTAAAAGAATGGCTAAAAACGTTATATCGTTGACATGCGTTAAATTGACCCACAAGAATATATTTAGCCATTTCAGGATTTTGCTCCTTTCAGTGAAAAACACTTGCTTCATAAATCAGGGTCTTTTGTAGCATCTTTAAATTATTATGACTAAACTTCCAATTAAATAATCCTTCAAATTCCACTCGAGGAACAATCTTTCTTCCCTCAGGAGCTTACATGCTGTGATATCATGGTTGTATTTCATTTTATTTTGAACAGTCATAAAACAGCATTGACAACATCCAGGAAGAGATATGCACAAGCTGAACTACGCTGACCTCCCAGCTGAGTAGCATTCATCAGGCAAATGTGGCAGAAAAAGAAAAAAAGTAAAGGGGAAAAGCTGTCAGCTGATGAGAAACTGCCTTCCATTGTTGGCTTTCATTGAATCTGTTGTGCTTACTGCCTAGATTACTGCATTCTTTCCTATTTCTAAGTCTTGTCCTGTCATTCCTTTAACTTTTTGATTGATAGGGGCAAGACCTCCTGAAATCATTTGTCAACATGACTTAAAAATTTTAAAACATCATCAATTACTGCTGATATGTTTATGAATGTAACAGGCTGTATTCAATGTTGTCCTGAATCAGCTAGTATTCTTCCCGAAGCTCCATCAACTGCTCACTGTTTTTTGCAATGTAATAAAAATAGCCATTATCTGCTGATCTATTCTCAAGACACCAATACATGGTGATTTTCCTTGGTCTAAACTCATATTCATGTCATCACCAAGACTGTCACTCCCATTACATTGTCCAACTTGGCTGTCTCAGCTCTTCTTCATTCCTTCACAGCCATAGCACCATCTCCGGCAGAATTATCCACCGAATTGCCAGGGCCTGTTTTCAAGCCCCCTGTCATTCTCCTTTCAACTTTGGCAGGACCATGTCTGTTGGGGCTCTAGAGTTATTGGTCTACTGGTTTGCCTGGCAGCCTGGAGGTGGCGAGGACACAATCTTTAATTAGATAAAAGGCCCAGTAGCAGCCAGTTAACAAACTGCCACTGGGAAGATTGCCACCATGATTCCATGACCTGCCTGAGTGTGCTCATGACTCACATTTGGTCCCATTGTAAGGACTTTGGACATTAAGAAAGAGGATGTGTTGGAACTTTTAAGTGGATATTAAGAAAGAGGATGTGTTGGAACAGTTAAATTGGTACATGGGATTTAATGGGATTGAGGGTTATAGATAGGCCTGGTAGGTAGGGATATGATCAGCACAACTTGCGGGCCAAAGGGCCTGTTTGTGCTGTAGTGTTCTATGTTCTATGACTTTTGTGATCTTACACCAGAATGCTGAAAAAATTCTGACACAAGTTCATAGTAAGTTAGGGCTTGCCCATTTCAGTTTAGTTACACCTTTCAAAAGGATGATAAATCTTTCAGTATAGGAAATAGCTCTCCTCATATCTTTACCTGTGGGATTTCTGCTGTATACAGAAGCACTGATGTGGATATGCCAGCGTTGGACTGGGGTAAACACAGTAAAAAATCTGACAACACCAGGTTTTAGTCCAACCGATTTATTTGATAGTAAACTCACTAGCTTTCGAGGGGTTTCCCTGTTCTTCAGGTAAATGGAGAACTCTCCCTCTTCTTCAGGTGAATGGAGAACTCTCCATTCACCTGAAGAAGAGGGAAACCCCTCGAAAGCTAGTGAGTTTACTATCAAATAAATCGGTTGGACTAAAACCTGTTGTCAGACTTTTTACAGAAGCACCGGCAGGTGTAGTAATCACTGACCAGGAATCTCTCCTACTTTTACCATCTGTCATGATCTTTTGGAAGGAATTAGCAAATTAATTATCAACCTTCTTCATGGGTGCTGCTACAGTGGCCAACAAGTCTCAGAGTGGCACTTGAACCTGGAGCTTTTGACTCAGAGGTGGGGTACTCCCCACTGAGCTGTAGGACCTTCCCATTGATTAGTCTTAATCTGGCAAGCGTCTCTGGTACTGTTCATGAACAATTCTTCAATCGGATTGTTGCCCTGTTCCCATAGGTCCCAAATGCTCTGTAGAGGATGCCAATCCATCACCTTCCCTGAATCCCCCTGATTAAAATTAGGTCAGGGGAAGGGCGAGATTGGCTTCCCTGCTCCTGAACAAAGTGAGGCCCTTAAATGGCCAATGACTGCTGGGAACAGGGGGACCCTCGTCACTCTTACCACTTCTACAAACACCTCCATGATAGATACTGAGTATGTGGAGGAAGTTCCTGGATCCGTAAATGTAATATAAGTTGCACAAGAAAATGGAAACCCCATCAATCAAGCCTCTAGCTAATCCATCCCAGAAACTGTTCTGTGTGAATGCCTCCACGTGTCAACCAATTTAGTGAGATTATAATGAGACATGAGAGTTAAATCATGCCAGGTCCGTTTTTGATTGTAGCAGGTGAGTACTAAACTGAAAACTAAAGTCATCCAATCAAAATCTGGCATGGAATAATAGGGCCACAGTCTTTCTACTAACTTCATTTCTACTACATCCAAGAAGTGCTGATTTACCTCTCATCACTTAAGAACATAAGAACATAAGAAATAGGAGCAGGAGTAGGCCATCTAGCCCTTCGAGCCTGCCCCGCCATTCAATAAGATCATGGCTGATCTGTCGTGGCTCAGTTCCACTTTCCCGCCCTCTCCCCATAACCCTTAATCCCCTCTCTTATCAAGAACCCATCAACCCGCTTCTTAAAAATATTTAGCGAGGCAGCCTCCACCACTTCAACGGGCAGAGAATTCCAGAGATTCACCACCCTTTGAGTGAAGAAGTTCCTCCTCAACTCCGTTCTAAACCGCCTCCCCTTTATCTTGAGGCAGTGCCCCCTAGTCCTACTGTCTTTTTTGAGCGGGAAGAGTTTACACTTGCATGATCTACTTGGAATGAACACCATTTTATCTGATTCCATCAGCAGGAAAATCTGCCTCTGAATGAATGGCCAATCTGGAATATAACAGCACGATGAGATCACAAGATAGTGTTTGAACTGTTAAGTTATGACATTGGCATTTTGGCCATAACAAATCCAGGGCACCATGACTTCTGTAGAATTTGTGAACATGCAATAGAATATATGATGAATTATATATGGTGTAGACAATACTGAAAGGCGGTGACATTCTAAAATCCCCATTTTGCTTCTGGCGTATTAAAAATTATTCGATTGATTGAAAAGTAAATCCAGGGCAAATTCTCAGTAATCATAGATATTTTTTGGTTCTTGTCTATATTGAAGCTTTCAGATTGTGTTCTGATAATCTCTTCTCTGCAATTCTGAGTGAAATTTCATTTGATATCATATTTGTCTATGCTCCATAGCAGACAAGGGAGGAAATCCTCATTTTAGTTAATATATATTAGGAAAACAAAGGTAGTTTTAAAGGATTTGTATCTTACAGGTAAACATTAGAAATAAGGTATAGTTTCAGGTGGGTTTAATTTAATGTTTCTGTCCTTGGATGGGACCTATAGCTAGAGTCATGCTGGACAAAGGTGTTGGTATATTTGGGGATTGGTTTCAAATCTAACTGGAAAGCTATTGTGTTTAGAGTGGACTAAGGCTTGAAATATAAATAAGCCAACTGGCATTGCCTAGCAACAGGAGACCACCTCCTAGAGACAGAAAGCTTTCTTTTCTTCTTAGTTTCAACTGAAAGCCATAGATGTTGAGGACGATGAAAAGACAGCTCCCATAGCTCTGCTCAAAATAGGAAAAGTTGTACAAAATAAAAGCAAATTACTACAGATGCTGAATCTGAAACCAAAAGAGAAAATGCTGGAAAATCTCAGCAGGTCTCGCAGCATCTGTAAGGAGAGAAAAGACCTGACATTTCGATTCCAGATGACCTCTAAAATGGTCTTCTGGATGCTTTTTTCTCTCCTTACAGATGCTGCCAGATCTGCTGAGATTTTCCAGGAAAAGTTGTACAATGGAGTAATATGCAAGAAAGCAAGCTCCAGAGGAACTAAAGGGTGGTTGATTCTAAAAATCTGGAAATAAAACAGGATACTTTTCATCAGCTTCCCAGACAAAACTGAGAAGGAATCAACTGGTGAAAAGATAGGTTTCTAAAGTAATCCAAAAGGTTTCTAAAGTAATTTTTAAGTTTGGCATGTCTTACTGCAGAGTGCAAAACAAATTTTAAAGTAAATGGGAAGGCAATATTTATTGGATATCAGAATTTGTGCAACAGTGGAAATCAGTCAGGACAAAGGAATCTTGAAGTCTTTGTGTAAAACCCTGGCCTGGATTCACTGGTAAAAATGGAGCACAATTTGCTTCTGCTCTGAGCATCTTTTAGAAAATGCGGACTGGATTTCGGAATGCAAACCACCAAGTGAAAGCATTATTAAGAGAGAAGGTTTTAAAGCATATTTTGGGGAATAGAGTTTGGACACTCTCATATGACGATCATCTGGGGAAATTCTAAAAAGAATTCCACAGACATTCACTTAAGAGTTTCATTGAGAAGTATGAATTTAACCACAACCAATCAATGTACCTTAAAAAAGAGACGTTAGGGTGAATGTTTCCATTCTGTCCATCACGGGAATTGTAGCAGGTGAAGGGTAAACCTTGGAAAGATTTGCTGACCTCGGGCGAGATTTTCCAGTTTCGGGGTAAAGGCGATTTGAAAATCTCACCCTTTGCCTGTCACCACTACCTTCAAATGTACTTTGTCGTCCAAGTTAATCTAAAAAATCTATGTTAAGCTAAGGAGGGAGTAAATGAGTATTATATTATAATCAAATTTTTCCATGTTTATTAAGTATTTTCTTGTTCTTAAAACAATGAAGTGGTCCTGTGACATGTTCCTCCATTGGTGAGGCCGCAGCTGGAGTACTGTGTGCAGTTTTGGGCGCCGCACCTGCGCAAGGATATTTTGGCCCTGGAGGGAGTGCAGAGGAGGTTTACTAGGCTGATACCGGAGTTGAGGGGGTTGAGCTATGAGGAGAGGCTGAATAAACTAGGCTTGTACTCGTTAGAGTTTAGAAGAATGAGGGGAGATCTCATTGAGACGTATAAGATGATGAATGGGATGGATAGGATAGAGGTGGAAAGACTCTTCCCGCTCAAAAAAGACAGTAGGACTAGGGGGCACAGCCTCAAGATAAAGGGGGGGCGGTTCAGAACGGAGTTGAGGAGGAACTTCTTCACTCAAAGGGTGGTGAATCTCTGGAATTCTCTGCCCGTTGAAGTGGTGGAGGCTGCCTCGCTAAATATTTTTAAGAAGCGGGTTGATGGGTTTTTGATAAGAGAGGGGATTAAGGGTTATGGGGAGAGGGCGGGAAAGTGGAACTGAGCCACGACAGATCAGCCATGATCTTATTGAATGGCGGGGCAGGCTCGAAGGGCCAGATGGCCTACTCCTGCTCCTATTTCTTATGTTCTTATGTTCTTATGTTCTTATGAAGTGAAAGTTACGGTCTTTTGAGCCAGGGTTCCATTCTGGGATCTTCCCATCGAGTTATAACATCAACTGGATCATAACAAAAGATGTGAGCGTAATTTATTTTAGAAGTAGTATTAGGAAGCAACTGCTATAGCAATAAACTGCTGACCTGCAGGGTACAGAGGTGATGTTGGGTTCTTTAATACTCAGTTACTTCAGTGCACAGAGGCACTCACTCGCAATCTAAAGTCAACATTTGTTCCTTATGTGCAAGCTTAGTTTAAAAACAAGAAATCTGACTTTCTGTAAAATATATCCTGTGCTCTGTAATATCTGAAGGTTGTTCATTTGACTGGGTCTGAAGGTTATTACTTGAAAGCACAATGTTGAAACCTGCAATAGTTCCTTAGATAATTGGATCTAGTATTTCACTCCAAGCTATAGCAAAAGTTTCACTCTGTTATAACTTCTGAAAAATATAATCCTGGACTTTGCTGTCAGTTGAAAATTTCAGTGTGGTAATTGAAATTTTGGGGATTACAAATTTAAAAACAATGAAAACCATAAAATACTATTCTTCTTTCTGTTTGAGATAAGTGATCATTTTGGAGTGAGTTTTAATATTTTTGTGCTTGTTACTGGGCCTGATATTCACAAAGGACTTGGCTTTTGCAAGCTCTGTCTTTACCAGTATTCAAATGTACAAAAATTACCTTCAGAATTTAACAATTTTTAATCACAGATTCAGTGAATTGTTACAGCATAGAAGGAGGCCATTCAGCCTATTGTGCCTACACTCGCTCTCCGAATGAGCAATTCATTTAGTGCCATTCTCCCACCTTCTCCTCATAAGCCTCCACATTCTTCCTTTCTAACTAAATAATTCCCTTCTGAATGCTTCAATTTAACCTGCCTCCACCACAGTTTTAGGCAGATTCCAGACTCTACCACTTGCTGTTTAAAAAAGTTTTTCTCATGTCGCTTTTTCTTCTTTTGTCAATTGGTTTAAACCTGTGCTCTCTCATTTGCAATCATATCTATTCTATCCAAATCCCTCAAGGTTTTGAATATCTTTATCAAATCTCCTCTCACCTTTCTGTTCTACAGGAAAACAATCCTAACTTCTCCAATCTACATTCACAACTGAAGTTCCTCATCCCTGGAACAATTCTTGTGAACCTCTTCTGCAGTCTCTCCAGTGCCTTCACATTCTTCCGGAAGTGTGGCACACAGAACTTGCTGCAATACTCCAGCTGAGCCTGAACTAGTGTCTTTGTCGATCTTGTACTTTATGCCCCTATTAATAAAGCCTAAAATACTGGGTGCCTTATTAACTTCTCTCTTAACCTGACCTGCCACCTTCAATCACTTAGTTAAACATGATTTTGTCTTAAGAATTCTTTCCTTAATTATCCCACGTTTGTTCCTGTGCTATTTTTGTCCTGAATTATTGCTTCTGAAATTTTTATGTTTTTTTCACAACATGGAAACTAAGTGAATCATGAAGTGTTGATGCGGACAATCATTAAGAGCGCCAGATCAACTTATATAAAACAACCACATGCTTTCTTATTGTTACTGACTTGGAAACAAAGTAGAAATTCTGATTTATCAAAATTTGGGCAAGCACTGCGCATAATTCATTGAAAATTCTACGGACTGTTTCAAGCCAGCCTTGGGCCATAGTACTTTTGTGAAGTCAAAAGAAGAACTTCTGCTTTTCCTGGTCCAACAAAAATTAAAATAAAATTTGATGAATCTATTGAAATTTGAGGATGTAACTAGTAGAGTTGACTGAGGAAAACCAGTGGATGTGGCTTGTTTAGACTTTCAGAAGGCTTTCGATACAGTCTCACTTAACAGACGACCTCTGTAAAGTTAAAGCACATGGGATTGCAGGTAATGTCTTGGGATGGATAGAAAGCTGGTTTGCAAATAAGAAGCAAAGTGTTGCCATAAACGGGCCTTTTTCTGACTGGCAATCAGTAACTAGTGGGGTTCCACAGGGATCTGTGCTAAAACACCAACTGCTCACATCATATATTAATGATTTGGAAAGTAGAATTGAACGTATTATCTCCAAACTTGATACAAAGCTGGGTGGGAGGATGAGCTGTGAATAGCTTTTTTATGTGACAAAGACAAATTCAACTTTTTATTATATACTAAAACTTTTCAAGAAATATTTTGGCTACAAATAATTACCAAAGAAAATTATTGCAGAAAATGGTTTTATTCTTTTTTTTGAGAAGTGGATGGAGAGGGACTGTGAGTTATATGTTGTAATGAGTGGTGTTTGTTGTTTTTAAGAATTGGAACAGTACTCTGTGCATCTGAGGACTTAATGTGATGACATGATGAGATCATGATACCATATGACATAGGAGCAGAATTAGGCCACTCGGCGCATCAAGTCTGCTCTGCCATTCAATCATGGCTGATATTTTTCTCATCTCCATTCTCCTGCCTTTTCCCCATAACCAGTGATACCCTTGTTAATCAAGAACCTATCTATCTCTGTCTTAAAGACACTCAATGACCTGACCCCCACAGCTTTCTGCGGCAAAGAGTTCCACAGATTTATCACTCCCTGGCTGAAGAAATTCCTCCTCATCTCTGTTTTAAGAGGATCGTCCCTTTAGTCTGAGGGTGTGCCCTCTGGTTCTAGTTTTTCCTATTAGCGGAAACATCCTCTCCATGTCACTCTATCCAGGCCTCACAGTATCCTGTAAGTTTCAATAAGATGCCCCCTCATCCTTCTAAGCTCCAACAAGTACAGACCCAGAGTCTTCAACTGTTCCTCATATGACAAGCTCTTCACTTCAGGGATCATTCTCAAGAACCTCCTCTGGGCCCCTTCTGAGGCCAGCACATCCTTTGTTAAATACGGGGCCCAAAACAGCTCACAATACTCCAAATGGGGTCTGACCAAAGCCTTATACAACTTCAAAAGTACATCCCTGCTCTTGTATTCTAGCCCTCTCAACATGAAGGCTAACATTGCATTTGCCTTCCTAACTGCCAGCTGACCCTGCACATTAACCTTAAGAAAATCTTGAACAAGGACTCCCAAGTCCCATTGTGTTTCTGATTTCCTAAGCATTTCCCCATTTAGAAAATAGCCTATGCCTTCATTCCTTCTTCCAAAGTGCATAACCTCACGCTTTTCCACTGTATTCCATCTGCCACTCTTTGCCCATTCTCTTATCCTGTACAAGTCCTTCTGCAGCTCCCTAGCTTCCTCAATACTACCTGTCCCTCTACATATCTTTGTATCATCTGCAAACTTAGCAACAGTGCCTTTAGTTCCTTTTTCCAAATCATTAATTTACATTGTGAAAAGTTGTGGTCCCAGCACCGACCCCTGAGGTACACCACTAGTCACCAGCTACCATCCTGAAAAGGATCCCCACAAGATGCAGTAGACTTATGGCATAGAAAATCCCATCCATTGAAACAACTCCATCTCAGTACCATAACACAATAAGGAAAAGTACAGTCATATCTAAGTAGCTATTCTGCAGCCGACTGTGATGATGTACGCACATCAGGCAGCAAATTTACCTGTACTTTTGATTCAATTTATTATTGTCACATGTATTAGTATACAGTGAAAAGTATTGTTTCTTTCTCTATATCAAGGAAGCATAGCGTACATGGAGAAAGAAAGAAGAGAGTACAGAATGTAATGTTACAGTCTGCATTTATCCCCACTTTCTGCCTTCTGCCAGTCAGCTAATCCTCTATCCATGCCAAGACCTTACCCTTAACACCATGGGCTCTTAACAGTCTCTTATGCAGCACCTTGTCAAAGGCCTGCTGGAAATCTAAATAAACCACATCCACTGGTTCTCCTTTAACTTCCTTGTTACCTCCTCAAAGAACTCTAACAGATTTGTCAGACATGACATCCCCTTGATGAAGCCATGCTGACTCAGTCCTATTTTAGCATGCAGTTCCAAGTACTCCACAATCTCATTTTTAATAATGGATTCTTATTATTTATCAATACTTTCACTTGCACTTCTAATGTTCTGCAGTTCCAGTCATTGTTTTCAAGCACAATCCATCATGCTCTGATCTACTTGAATATGATACAACAGATGAAAGGCAAATAATTCATGTCTACCAAAATCTAGCTGATGTATCTCATATTCTCAGGCTCAATATCTTTTCAATAAAATAAAACATGATTTTTCCATGGTATTTGTGGAATGATCAGGAATTAAGCAGAGAGCAATTGATGCCCATAAAATTTCTGACTTTGCTAATTCTTCCAAGCTCCAGCCTATGCTCCTGACCCTGTCATTGGGAGATTGCTGTTTGGGTCTCTCTCTCTCCAACATTACCATTATAATTTAAAAAGTGCAACATTTATGGATGAAATTTTTCTACAGTCAGAAAAGTAAAACAGCACAGTGTACTGATAGATCTCTGGAATGTTGTTTCAAAAAGTGCAGCATTGAAGGATGATGCTGTTACTTGTGGGCACAATCCACATGGGTGTTCTGTACAGAGTTCATTGGGTTGCCAGCAGGGCCATGGAAGAATTCTGCCCCCTGTTTTAGCTGGATGGAAAAGATTTCATAGCACTATTTGAAAGAAGAGCAGGGGAATCATTCCCAGCGTCTTGAACAATGTTTTTACCTCAATCTTCATCACAAAACAGATTATCTGGTTATTATCACATTAATGCTTATGATCTTCCTGAGTAAGTTAACCAAAACATTTTCTACATATAAATAGTGACTGCACTTCATTGGTTAAAAAATTCCTGGAATATTTTGAGATATTGTAAGGCATAACGTAAACTTATTTATTTCTTTCTTTACATTCACATAGACAAGTTCTGGCAAACAGGTGTGATGACAATAATCTCTCCCTCAATGTCAACAAAGTGAAGGAGATAGTCATCAACTTCAAGAAGTATAGTGGAGGACATGCCCCTGTCTACACCAACAGTGGTGAAGTGGAAATGGTCGAGAGCTTCAAGTTTCTTGGTGTTCAGGTCACAAGCAATCTGTTCTCCATGTCGACGCAATAGTTAAGAAAGCCCAACAACTCCACTACTTTCTCAGGAGGCAAAGGAAATTTGGTATGTCCGCTATGACTCTTACCAGTTTTTACTGATGTAACATAGAAAGCATTCTTTCTGGTTGTACCTCAGCTTGGTATGGCTCCTATTCTGCCCAAGATTGCAAGAAACTACACAGGGTCACGAACAAAGCCCAGTCCATCATTCAAACCAGCCTACACTTCCTGCTGCCTCAGAAAAGCAGCCAGCATAATCGAGGATCCCATAGACTCCAGATATACTCTATTCCACTTTCTTCTTTCGGTAAAAAGATACAAAAGTCCGAGGTCACATACCAACCAACTCAAGACAGTTTCTTCCCTGCTGCCATTAGACTTCTGAATGGACCTACCTTGTATTTAGTTGATCATTCTCTACACGCTAGCTATGACTGTAACATTACATTCCGCACCCTCCTCTTTCCTTCTCCATGTACAGTATGCTTTCTTGCTACAGACCAAGAAACAATACTTTTCACTGTATACCAATACATGTGACAATAATAAATCAAATCAAAAGTACAGGTAAACTTGCTGCCTGATGTGCGCACATAATCACAGTCAGCTGCAGAATAGCCACTTAGATATGGCTGTACTTTTCCTTATTGTATTATGGTACCGAGATGGAGTTGTTTCAATGGATGAATGGATGGGATTTTCCATATCATCATGAGTCTACTGCACCTTGTCCTCCCCTTGTTTGTAAAGAAGGCAACCTTACTCTGCAGTTGGTCGTCTGTATGCTGTTGAACAGAATTTTATCTAGTAGATGGTTTGGAATCATCTGCTTCCATGTCTTTGTTCATTTCCCCAGGTTGTGTACTGTCCGGTCTCTCAGTTCACTGTTGCTCAATTGCAATCAAAGCTCTGCTGTTTCTTCTTACTGTAACCACTTTCGTCTGAACAATATAAGACCTCAGGAGTGGTGATTTTTTCCACTATTTCTCCAAATCACAATTGATTTCCGATCCAAACCTGTTCTGTCAAAGATCTGATAATTTTATTGCTCTGTGAATTGTACATTTGATACATCTGGATATCATTTCTTCTAATGACTTCAAAAGACCGGACCACTGAACTAAATATTATGCTCTGGCTGTCTACTTGGTAATAGCTAAATAATCTTGATGTCGGTATTGCAAGATCTCAAGTCTCAATGCTTTTGGGATTACTATTCCATCATTGCATAACAATAAATCATCCATCACTGTCAGATATTCTTCCTGCTCAAAATACAGTCTTTGATATGACTATGAGTTATGTATGTTGGCCACCCTCTAATATAAAATTTTCTGATCTGCTTAGGTTCCTCGTCTGAGTTTTGAGCCTTCTTGATTTCACTTCCTCATGGTGTATTTGCCAACACTGTATGGATTTCATTATAGCAAACCTCTGGACTTCTTCCACAAATTCAGTATTGTTTTTTCTGGATTCTCTGTTTCGATGCAAGATGATAATGTGTCTGCTGTGCGCTGTTGTTTCCTTTGAACAAATACTGTATGGGTATCAAACCTCATCAATCTTAATTTGAATCTTTGAACTCTGGATGGCATTGCTGAAAGCTCTTTCAAATTCAATAGTGTGACTAAAGGGTTATGGTCTGTTTCTATCATAATGTGAAGGCCTAAAATGTAATTAGCAAATTTCTCACATGCCCACATAGCTGTAAATTCTTCCTTATTGATTACTGTGTTTCTCTTCTTTGTACCTGTTAATGAACGTGATGTACAACAGACTGATCTTCAGTTTTCATCTTTTTGTACCTGAAAATGTGCTGTGCCTTATCCTGTGGAAGGTGCATCCAATGTTTTTATTGCAAGTAATTCCAAATTGTAATGTATTAATAATCCTGATGACACCAACCTCTCAATGATATTTTGGATAATTTCTGATGTGCTTTGTTCCAAAACCATTTATTGTCGAGATGTAACAACTAACATAGAGACTTGTTGGTCTCTAAGTTTTTTAGAAACTTTGCCACTTGATTCACCATTTCCATGAACCTTTGTAACTCCATGATGTACTTTGGAGCTGGAAATTCTATAATGATTCTGGTCTTCAGTGCATCAACTGTTATTCTGATGATCTCAACATATGACCCAAAGAAACAGCTGGCTAGTGTGAAAACTCATACTGTTGACCGTCAATCTGCCTCTTGTAGTCATTCCAACACTGCCCCAACTGTATGTCATGCTCAGCTGAATGGACTCATGTATCAGCAAACAACTTTATGTAAGTCTTCTAAAAGATTTGACTTGTTCTTTGTTCTTTGAAAGATCTCTGGTGCTGATGCTATTCCGAAAGATATAATTAAAGATGGATGTCTCAAGTCACTTGGAATGTATCCTTTGGCGTATTTTTGATCACATATTTCTCTTATTATTCTAATTCTGTTTCTCTGAGGGTTTTTAATTTAAGAATTAAAGCAAAATACTGCTGGAGATCTGAAATAAAAGAAGAAACTGCTGGATACACTCAGCAGGTCTGGCATGCATTTGTGGAGAGAAACAGAGTAAATGTTTCAAGTCCATATCATAGAATCATAGAATCCTACAATGTAGAAGGAGGCCACTTGGCCCACTGACCCCAATCCCACCCAGGGCCTATCCCCATAACCTTGTGCATTTACCCTAGCTATTCCCCCTGACTCTAAGGGGCAATTTAGCATGGAGCACCAGGAAGAAACCTATGCAGACCCAGAGAGAATGTGCAAACTCCACACAGACAGTGACCCAAGTCAGGAATTGAACCTGGGTCCCTAGTGCTGGGAAGCAGCAGTGCTAACCATGGTGCCACCTTGCTGCCTGTATGAATCTTCAGAATGTAAGCAAGCTCTGAAGGGCAATTAGGGATTGGCAGAAATGCTGGTCTTGCCAGTGACACCCACATCTCATGACAGAATAAATATGGCCACTGCAGGGATTGCAGCAAGTCCCAGAGCACAAGTGAATGTGGCAGGCATCAAGGAGAGGGAAAGGGAATTCTGTGGGCCACAGAATGCTCAATCAGAAAGAACTCCAATCCACAGGAAGGGTGAAAGCTCACTAGGTTTTATAGAACAGCCTCCTCAAGTGATGTATGAACACAACCCCATCACTGGCATATGAATGCAGTAGCAGGATGAGGTCTTAACCTGCTAACAAGAAGTCCATTCTTGATCTTCCCCAACCCTGACTTAAGCAGGGAAATTGGGAAGCATTATCACCCACCTTTCTTGCCAATTTTATGACCACCCTCTGCCCAACCATCACTCATCATATCAAGCTAACCCTTTGAGTTTGCTCTGTCTTGAGTTTGCTGTGGGGTTATTAATATTAAATAAGATCACACCAAACCTGATGGAATAGGAAGTATGCCACCTTTTATAAAGGGAGAAGTAAATCATAAACCTTTCCATTAACAGACAGTGGTGAGTGGAGAAATCAGTGCTGTTGAATTAATCCTCCTGTCAATAACAATGAAAGTAGGAACAAGAGAGGGAATATTTAATCAAAGAGCAATCTTTGAGACTAAACATAAATATTTGCATATGCTTCATAGTCTAGGAAAAAGTATTTGGTCAAGTTCATCAGCAAAGGATAATAGATGTGCTATTGAAATCTGACACTGACAGCAAAGATGTGTGATTTATCCAGTACTTGGACAAAATATTGTGCATCAAGCTAGAAGATAGATAATCAGTCATGTTTCAGGTGAAGAGAGGAATACAACAAGGCTGGGTACTGTTGCCAAAATGATTCAATCTGTACACAGAACAAATATTCATCTATTATACACACCTGCTGCCTGCAGCTACTCTTCTTAGGAGACCTGCTGTCGTGGTGTGCCACACCCAACTGTCTTGCACCATCCCCACACACTCATCAGCAACTGTACTGTGACATCCATCATGTAACTCTGCCTTGGCCCACCTTTCTTTTTGCTGCCATCTCCTTTGCCCTTTGGATGAGATCTCTAGCATTTCAGCTCTGATCAAATAATATCACTTCCTGTTATCATTTTTAGGGTTATTTTCGCTGTTGTTCTTTGAAGCAGCTCTTCATTTGTCTTACAGTAGAATATAGGTGGAATATGAACACTAGAAAGGCAAAAACGGTGGTAGTTAGAAGAAGTACATCGGAAGAAACTAGACTGAAAATCAAAATGGTTGACCTCACACTGGAACGAGAAGATAAGTTTGTCTACTCAGGACAAACAACAATAGAAGGTGGTAGATGTGATGCAGGAGTTAGAAGAAGAGTAGAAACAGCCTAAAGTAATTCTGTGAAGATGAAGAATGTGTTAACAAGAAAACTCAAGCTAGTAACAAAGAAAAATCTCATGAGATACTACATTCCATCCACTTTCCTGTATGCTTCAGAAACCTGGACAATAATTTCAATTTACTGACTGTAAGACAAGGTGTTCAAAACTGCAAAGTGGCTTCTTTTGTACTGAGGTCACAGACAGACATATTTTCAGCTATTTTAAGGATCTTTCTTCAATTTTTACCATTTTAGAAATAAACCATGAGGATGTCTATGAATATTTCATAAAAATATATTGTGTGAAGTCTTATTCCATCAAAAGATCTAAATCCAGACTGTGTTTCATCAAATTTGACTTCAAATGTTATTATTTCTTTCTATAATTACTTTCAGAATCACTTTAATGAGATGTCTTGTTAAGCTTATAATTCTAAATTGATTGAATTCCATTGCTTTAGGTTTCTTAGATAACTTAACAAATAATGGATGTCTGAAGTCACTTGGAATGTATCCTTTGGCGTATTTTTGATCACATATTTCTCTTATTATTCTAATTCTGTTTCTCTGCGGGTTTTTAGGTGCATAAGCCTTTTCCTGTATTCTTCAATTTCAAAGCATTATAGACTCCAGTCATATTTAATTCTATTTCTGTGAATGGAAAGGAAGCTCAGGCAAGGGGTACAACAGGTAGCTCATCTAATACCAGTAGTTCTCTGTCTTTGACAAGTGGAAAGTTAAACTCAAATATATTTGCATTTTAATACAATTTCTTTGTTTGAAACTCGTAATAGATTTGCTAAAACTATTTATATAAGTGCAGATTTGGTCATATCTGAGTTAAATTATATAAACATAAGAAAGCATGGGTTGAGGAAAACTGATCGGTACATCAACTCAACTAATTGTGTATAATTTGTAATATCATAAACTCTACCCAAACGTTTTACAACACAAGGAAATTCCCAAAATATTTTGCAACAGTAATGAAGCAAACCTTGAGAATATTCCTTGAAAATAAACCTTGAGAATATTCATTCATCCCTACATTATTGTTGAACAATCAACTGTCCTTCATACTCAGGCAGATGTGCCAGCAGCATAAAGATGCAGTCCTTGCTAATGGGTTTACAATCAGGGGAGCCTATAAAATTCCCCAGATGGTCTTTCCATTGCCCTTCAGCTGTTCTCCAATCTCATTGCCTTTGTATGGAGGACAGGCAAGAGCTAGGCTGTCTTGTTGGCCCTTACCCCAACTGAGCCCCTTAAATTGGCAATTAATAACCACTTAAGGGCCATTTCCCATCCAAACTCAATTTTAAAGTTGGCACAAGGAGTTCAGGTCTAAGGGAGAAACCTGTCAAGTCACTCTGCTCAAGTCTCAGACAAGATCTTGGTTGGGATTATCTCCCTCAACAGCCTCCTTTCCAAATCACGTGCTCCCGCAAAGTCTACCCCCCCAAAGTTGCTACTCGCCACTCCTGATGTCTCCATCGAGACCCCCACTCTTCTCCCTCCACCAACCTAGGCCTCATTTCACTACCTCATCATAAGTTCATTGACATTTACTTGGTCCTGGAGTTCGGGACTTTGAATGCAAAAGCTACTTGTGGTCCCAGTCCTTGCCACTGCTGCTATTGGCACTGCTGGGACTATAGAGCTGCCAGTCAATTTGATTAGTTGGTAGTTCTCTGAGGAAAGGTCTTCTTCTCAAGTGAGGGATGGAAGTCCTGTCTCCAATCAATTAATTCTCCTTGGTTATGTGGTAGCCAATATTGGTGGGGATGTGTTCCCACTGACTCACTGGGTAGTAGCACCATCTGAAAAACGCACCATCTGAAAAATCCTGGCCCTTGTGTTTAGAGCATTATCAGGCTGACACCATAGAAGGAAATCAGGCAGGGACAATTATTTGCATATAATGGAGTCTGTCTTAAAATTTCTATCTGTTTAAATTAGATCCATAGCACAATAAAATGCCAGAATGAAAATGTTCGATTGTTCGCTTTGAAGAGAAAAAAATGATGGATGCAAAGTTTAATGCTTCTTAGAAAAACAATATCAAACTGTAATATGATTGTACTAGGTTAAATTAAGTATAATTACAAGTTTACCTTGTTCTGTAATTTGGGTGATTAGTTGTGATTCAAAGTCTATCAGCGATTATATTAAATGGTTTGTAATGCCTTCATTGTTGCTGAGGCTCAGTGTCTCATTGTTTTGTATTTTATCTTCCACTCTTCAATAAGATACAGAGGTGATAGTTTGGAAACAGATCCTGAGTACTTGAAGTGGCTGGACAACATAGAATTACACCAAGGAATAAGAGAAATGTTTTTTCTTTTAACAGATGCTGACTGATCTGCTGTGTAATGGCAGCATTTTCTAATTTATTTCTTACTTTATATTTCGAAAGTACGTAGCTTATCACAGGAACAAAGGACTTAGGGATTGGGATAGGCTATTTGGATATTAAAGGCTGCTCCAGCATTAGATAAGATTGTAACTGATCTGATAGTGGTTGAAACTCCATTTCCCTGTCTGCCCTCCATTATACTTGATTGCCATGTCTATCAAAAATCTAGCTCAGCCTTGAATAGATTCAATGATCCAGCTTCAGCTATTTTGTGTGGAAGAGAATTCCACAGACCAACAACTTCTGAGAGAAGGCAAAGTCTCCTCATCTTTGTCTTAAAAGAGAAACATCTTATATTTAGTTGTCTCGACTTGATATAGTCACCCCTACAAGAGAAAACATCTCCCTAATACCTAACCTATCTAATCTCCTCAGGATCTGCAACACAGTAGTTAGCACTACTGCTTCACAGCACCAGTGACCTGGGTTTGATTCCCAGCTTGGGTCTCTGGCTGTGTAGAGTTTGCATGTTCTCCCTGTGTCTGTGTGGGTTTCGCCTGGGTGCTCTGGTTTCCTCCCACATTCTGAAAGACATGCTGATTAGGTGCATTGACCCAAACAGGTGCTGGACTGTGGCGACTAGGAGAATTCCACAGTAACTTAATTGCAGTGATAATGTAAGCCTTACTTTTGACTAATAAATTAACCTTTTTTTCCAATAAGATCACTCTCATTGTTCTAAATTCCGCTGAGTTTAAGCCCAACCTGTTCAACCTTCCTTCATAAGGAATCCCAGGAATCAGATGAATGAATCTTCTCTGCGCTGTTTCTAACACAATTGTATCATTTTTCCAAATAAGTAAACTAGAACGATACTTCTCTGAATGTTGTCTCACCAATGCCTTGTAAAGCTGCAGCAAAACTTTTATACATTAAATTCCATTCCTCTTACAATAAATTCCAATTGTCACCCTAATCAGCTGCTGTGCCTGCACAGTAACCTTTTGTGATTCATGTGCCAGGATAACTAGATCCCTCTGTACCACCGAGTTTTATTTCAATAGCATACTGCTTTTCTATTTTTCCTGTCAAGTTGAGAGCTTGGATTTTCACTACAACAGAGAACTCCTCCACTGTGAAGTTCCCAGAAATGGACAAAATGTCAAAATCTCATCCCTAAACCTAGCATTTTCCATCTGTACAGGGATGGGACTGGAGCTAGGCCAGGTTTCACATTTAAATCACCAGCTGCCTTCTTTAAAATGGGTGTTTGGAAGGACAGGAGTGTGCAAATTTGAATAGGTAAAAGGACATCTGAACTTGGTGGATTTCTATTGATATCCAGGGTATCCCTTTGGAGAGATAAGACAGCCTTTTTGGAGAGGTAAATCAGCTTTTAGCAATGGGAATGATAAGAAAATAAGGCATACTTTGAGATGGTTAAAACTGAACATGATTGTGCCCTTTTTACACACAAACGTATTGCAAATGTTCAGCTGTAAAAGAGCTATGCAGCTATCCAGGAAATGTCCAGCTGTCCATACGATCATATGATATAGGAACAGAATTAGCCCATTCATCCCATTGAGTCTGCTCTACCATTCAGTTGTGGTTGATAGGTTTCTCAACCCCATTTTCTTTTTCCCATTTTTCCCCTTTTTTCCCATAACCTTTGATCCCCTCACCAGTCAAAAACCTATCTCTGTCTTAAATATACTCAATGATCTGGCCTCAAAAGCCTTCTGTGGCAATGAATTCCATAGATTCTCTAGCTGAAGAAATTCCTCCTCATCTTAGTTCTAAAGGGTTATCCTTTTATTCTGGAGCTGTGCTCTATCAAGGTGCTGTCCAGCTATCAGGAAATTTCCCAGCTGTCAAGGAAGCGCCCAACTGTCAAGGAACTGTAAAAGAGCTGTCCAACTGTGAAGGAGCTACCCAGCTGTCAAGGAGCTGCAAAAGAGATGTCTCGCTATCGAGGATCTGTTGAACTATTAAAAAACTATCCAACTGTCAATGGACTGGCAAAGGCACTAGATGAGATGACATGGAAGGAGTAATGGCAATAGGTCGTTGGTGTGGGAGGGACATGAGTTGACATGAACTGGCATTAAGGTGGCATGAGAGTATGTGAGCAATAGCTGTGGGTCGATGGGCACCCGTTAAAATAGAGTGTATGGGGCCATGGTTGGCTATATCCCTTTTTAGACACTTCACCTCCTCTCAACAACTTACCTTCCACATTACCTTAGTGTTACCAGCAAATTTAACTACCATACATTTGATCTCTTCATCTAGGTCATTGATATAGATTTCTTTCTTTTATGAATTTGAACCTAAGTTGAAAAGGAATTGAGTTAACTAGGCCTTTGGGGGCTGAAAAGTGGAATCAGTGATTAGGTGACATTCGAACAATTGTGGATTTCCTTTTCCTATTGAAAAGATGATAGTAGTCCTCTCCGTCAGTTGTATAAAATGGACACACATCTTTCGCTCCATACCATTAAAGCTATGGTAATGCATGTCAGCATCCACAGATTTGATTCACCATGGCCATTTCTCAGGCAATATAGGACTATAAATTGTCAAAGTGGATTACAAGCTAGAAGTTGTTATATTGATAAAGACAAAATAAAAGCATCAGACCTTTTGCATTTTCAATTAAGTTGCTGTTTGAGGTTCCCTGTAAAAAATGGGTTGTCCTAACGATTGCCAACACCAGACCAAATGTGTTCAAGAAAACCAGGTGTACAAATGGCCAACCAGTAATCTTTAAGTGCAATGCATAATTCATATGACACTTTTTTATTCATGGATTGGTTAGAATGTGCAATTTGCTATCACTTGGAGTAGCTGAAGTGAATAACATAGACAAGTGCATGAGGGAGAAAGAAGAAAGTGCATGAGGGAGTACCTCACCATTGTAGTATAACGGGGCATAATAGACAAAGCATTTTACAGTCTTGGGGCGAGCATGGTCGAAAAATCCAACCCAAGATCAATGTACCTTGCGTGTTAAGAACATAAGAACATAAGAAATAGGAGCAGGAGTAGGCCATCTAGCCCTTCGAGCCTGCCCCGCCATTCAGTAAGATCATGGCTGATCTGTCGTGGCTCAGTTCCACCTTCCCGCCCTCTCCCCATAACCCTTAATCCCCTCTCTTATCAAAAACCCATCAACCCACGTCTTAAAAATATTTAGCGAGGCAGCCTCCACCACTTCAACGGGCAGAGAATTCCAGAGATTCACCACCCTTTGAGTGAAGAAGTTCCTCCTCAACTCCATTCTAAACCGCACCCCCCTTTATCTTGAGGCTGTGCCCCCTAGTCCTACTGTCTTTTTTGAGCGGGAGGAGTCTCTCCACCTCTATCCTATCCATCCCATTCATCATCTTATACGTCTCAATGAGATCTCCCCTCATTCTTCTAAACTCCAACGAGTACAAGCCTAGTTTATTCAGCCTCTCCTCATAGCTCAACCCCCTCAACTCCGGTATCAGCCTAGTAAACCTCCTCTGCACTCCCTCCAAGGCCAAAATATCTTTGCGCAGGTGCGGCGCCCAAAACTGCACACAGTACTCCAGCTGCGGCCTCACCAATGCCCTATACAGCTGCAGCAAGACCTCCCTACTTTTATATTCAATCCCCCTCGCTATGAAGGCCAGCATCCCAATCGCCTTCCTGACCACCTGCTGCACCTGCAAGCTGGGTTTTTGCGACTCATGCACAAGGACCCCGAGGTCCCTCTGCACCGTCGCATGCTGCAGTTTTTCGCCACGTAAGTAATAGTCCTTCCTACCATTCTTCCTACCAAAGTGGACCACCTCACACTTGCCAACATTAAATTCCATTTGCCATTTCCTGGCCCATTCGCCCAGCCTATCTAGATCCTTCTGCAGACTCTCCACACCCTCCGCACAATTTGCCGTTCCCCCAATCTTGGTTCCCCCCACCAAAATTCCCACAGTGGGCTGCACAGAAGAGTTTCACCCTAAGTCCCATGAGATGTTAACTATAAAGCCTGTGATGCTATGGAAGGAAGAATCAGGCTCATGATGAGATTAAACATGGCCAGAAGCTAGTGTACGGTAGGTATTCTTATAACAGTAAATATGTTGCAGTCAAATCTGAGTATTTTGCAGCTAGTAGGCTTTGAAAGTTTATTGAAACTGCTCTAATCCAACAACACAATAAACTAACCGCAAGTTCCTCCAAAGGGACAGATGTGCTTGTGACTGTAAAGCTGAATGAAACTTTAATTTGTTTGTGCATCTGGATCTCACAAACTGCTATTAATGACAGCTTCTGCGTCAGTCAACTATGAAACAGCTATGAAAATTGGTGTCAAACCATCAATCATTGCTTCATCCATGAGCCATCAAATGTTGGCAGTGGCAGCAGCTGATCCTTGATTTGAGGGTGAGTTGCTAGTTTCTGTCATGGGTTTTCATGTGACTGAACAGCCAATTTCCAACCAACATATCTCTGGGCATACGGAGCAGGACATCCCATGAGTTTGTGGGACCTGGAGTGCAGGATTTGCTTCCTTTACTTTCCTTCTGCTGTTGCTCTGCCCCATCGTGAAGGCATTAGGACTCAAAAAAATCATGAAGCAGCTTGATGTACAAGTTGATTCTATTTTGAATGACTTCTGACAAATTCCTCCCAGTTATTGATGTCAATTCTGCCATGCTTCAAGAGTAGCTTCAGAGTGTCTTTGAAAATGTTCTTTCTCCTGCACTAGAGTTGAAACTTGAGAGAACAGAACCTGTTGGGGAGAAGGTTTCAGCCATGTGGACACAATGACCAATCCATCGACAATGATTTTGCAGGATCTTTGCCTGAATATTCTCTAAAAAGGCCACCATTGATGAGGAGATCAAACATACAAGAAGTTCCATTCATGTAGTCAATGCACCGTAACAGTATGAAAATTTTGAAAGCTGTTTCACTCCACTCCTGGCTATGCTAGTGGCATTTTCTGTTAACAGGATGCTGCCATCATTCCAGAAAGCTGTTTTGCCTTCCATACAATTGAGCAATATTGTGCACGAATTTCAGTTCTTATGCGATGTCAGGTACATAGGTCATACATCCCAGGGATTGGCTGATGAAATCAAATAACATGTTCTTTCAGTTCTTCATAATAGGCAGAGTAGAAACACATTCACATAGTCTGTGCTTGCTAAACTCAAACTAAACATCTACAGTTTGGAATGATTCCGGTGCATGAATAATTATAGAAATGATAACTAACTACATCAACTAATTTAAGATAATCAATCAAGCTAATAACCTGGCTCATTTAAGTTGCTGGAAGCAACCTACGTTCATACACACAGAGACCTGTTCTGTAAACCAAAGGAATATGTTCAATCCTTGCACCCAGGAGCTTGAGGAGCCTATAGTTTCCCATTGTTTTCTTCATGGCCAATCAGAGTTGACATGCCAACTGATCAGCATTGTTTTCTCCTGTGTTATGAATCATTGTGATCATTTTAAATTTAGTATTCTTGGTGACCACTGGGGTTCCACGGGGATCAGTACTTGGGCCCCAGCTATTCACAACACACATCAATGAGTCAGAAGAGGGAACAAAGCAACATATTTCCAACTTTGCTGGCAACACAAAACTTGGTGGGAAAGTGAGTGGTGAGGAGGATGTTAAGAGACTTCAAGGTGATTTAGACAAGTTGAGTGAGTAGGAAAATACATGGCAGATGCAGTATAACATGGATAAAGGTGAAGTTATCCACTTCAGATGGAGAAATAGAGGGGCAAAGTATTATTTAAATAGTGATAGATTGGGAACTGTTGATGTACGAAGGAACCTGGGCATTCTTGTATACCAGTCACTGAAAGCAAACATGCAGGTGCAGCAAGCAGTTAGAAAGGCAAATGGTATGTTCTAATACATTGCAAGAGCACTTGAGTATAGGAACAAGGATATCTTACTGCAGTTGTACAAGGACTTGGTGAGACCACACCAAGACTGTATTATGCACAGTTTTGGCCACCCTTTCTAAGAAAGACTATACTTCCCATAGAGGAAATGGAGCGAAGATCCACCAGACTGGGATGGCAGGATTGACATGTGAGGAGAAATTGGATCGACTAGGTTTGAGTATTCATTGGAATCTGGAAGAACGAGAGGGGATCTAATTGAAATGTATGAAATTCTGACAGGCCTGGACAGACTGGATGCAGGGATGCTTTTTCCTCTGGTGAGGCATCTAAAACTGGAGGTCACAGTCTCAGGATACAAGATTTATTTATGACTGGGAAGAGGCAAAGTCTCTTCACTCAGAGACTGAAATTCTCTGCCACATACGGCTATGGAAGCCAAATTGCTGAATATATTTAAAAAGAAATAAATTGATTTTTAGACTCTAATGGCGTCAAGGGATATGAGGAGATCGTGGGAATATGATATTGAGATAGAGGATTAGTTATGATCATGTTGAATTGGGAAGCAGGCTCAATGGGCTAAATGGCCTACTCCTGTTCACATTTCCATGTCTCTATGTTAGAGAAAAAGCTTTGGTAACATGCCTATGGGGGTGATCTTGAGCCCGCGCTCTCCATCCACAAGAATGGTGGCAGATGCTAAATGTTCGGCAAAACACAAAAATCACAAATATTGCAGGCGAGATCACAATTTCTGATTTTCGCCTTCCTTCCCTGGCATTGTGGGCATGAACCTTATGTTAATACATGTTAGTAAACTGAAATATAATTAAAGATCCATCCCCTACGGCCCAGCCATTTATTGACCCCTTACTATATTTTGAAACTTTGCTGAAGTGGGGTGCCACATTAGCGAACAGGTTCACCCAGACGAATTTTCCTGAATCACACCAATGGTGTCAAGAGAGGCGGTAATTTCAGATCAAAAGATTTAAGTATTTAAGTGTTGTTGGTGAATTAAATGTGATACATTGTTATTGAGAAATTCTGTATGTTTGGGATATTGTTGAATAGAATGAATAACAGTTTAAATAGTATAATTGAAGCCAAAATTAGATGTCGGGAAAAATTACAAAAATAATCCAGTATGTCAGAAAATCTCAAACTTGCCATTAAATAAATATGACAGCATTGCAATGGTGTACGTTTCATATTTTAGATGTTTCTTTTACAGCCTCAAGATGAGAAAAAAGTCTCAAAGAATGAAATATAAGTTGACATCTTTCCCTATATCAGGAAGTTACATTATCAGGTGCCAACTGAGAAAAAGGATTTCCGCAAAATTAATTTGATAGCCTAAAACAAGGCAATGTTGTCAAACACTGACAAGCACTTTTATAACCATGGTAGGTATGTCAGAATTGAGCAGGTTCACTTCTGATGTCATTTTCAATGCTTCTTATTATATGCCATCACTACCTCCAAGTCATTTTCAAAGTTCATGGAGTAGTAAAGTCCATAGTATTATTCACTGCTCTTTTCCACTTCTATTCCAGCAACTGATGTAATTGTGAAGGCAGGTAACATTTGAGTGAAGAATTGCTACTCCTGGCTGCTGTTCTAAAGTGCCACAAGAAAATAAACAAGTTATTGTGAGACTAGGGACTGGATTTTACATGTCCATGCCAGGTATATTTTTGGCAGGGAGGATGGCACATAAAAAAGGACAAGTGCACACTCTGCAATTTCCCAACCTTGCTCCCAGCTCACCCTCATAATGCGGTAGGTGGGTGAGCACCAAAATGGGTAACCCATCCACCATATGTAAATGAATAAATTAGGGTCAATGAGCTTGTTAATAAGTCCATTGAATCCAATAATATGCTGCCCACACCATCATGTAGTTGACATGGACAGGCAGGCAGAAGTGGATAACTAAATTTTAAAGAAAGGTTTTAAAGGAATTGGAAGGAAGTAGGAGTACAATTTACAGGGAATATCTTTTGCGCATTGGAGATAGCCCCCTAAGAATGTATTTCTCCCTTCTTCTTTTCAGCCTGCTCCCTAAAATCCAGCACTGACCGCCACCCCCTCAACACACCCACTCTCCCAGCTTTTCCCGAAGCTGGGCAAACCCTCTCTGCCCAATATCCCAGACTTGACTCACTCTGGGATGCTTTGAGTCATTCTCTTGAGACTTGAGTTCTTGACGCTACCAGGAATGTTGCAGTTTCCTAACAATCAGATTGGCTGACAGCTCCCAAGGGTGGAACTTTTTCTTCTTTAAGAGGCAGAAGTTCCACTGTGAGCCAATTTAACCCACCCACAGCGAATGATGGCTTCAGGGCAGGCATGCACAGAGTGAGGCAGCATCCAGCTGACTTAATGCAGCCCAAGGATAGCATAAGAACATAAGAACATAAGAAATAGGAGCAAGAGTAGGCCATCTAGCCCTTCGAGCCTGCCCCGCCATTCAATAAGATCATGGCTGATCTGTCGTGGCTCAGTTCCACTTTCCCACCCTCTCCCCATAACCCTTAATCCCCTTGCCTATCAAAAACCTATCTACCCGCGTCTTAAATATATTTAGCGAGGCAGCCTCCACCACTTCAACGGGCAGAGAATTCCAGAGATTCACCACCCTTTGAGTGAAGAAGTTCCTCCTCATCTCCGTTCTAAACCGCCCCCCCCCCTTTATCTTGAGGCTGTGCCCTCTAGTCCTACTGTCCTTTCTGAGCGGGAAGACCCTCTCCACCTCTATCCTATCCATCCGATTCATCATCTTATATGTCTCAATGAGATCTCCCCTCATTCTTCTAAACTCTAACGAGTACAAGACTAGTTTATTCAGCCTCTCCTCATAGTTCAGCCCCCTCAACTCCGGTATCAGCCTAGTAAACCTCCTCTGCACTCCCTCCAAGGCCAAAATATCCTTGGAGGGATATTTGGTCGCCGCGTAAGTGCGGCGACCAAAACTGCACACAATACTCCAGCTGCGGCCTCACCAATGCCCTGTACAGTTGCAGCAAGACCTCCCTACTTTTACATTCAATCCCCCTCGCTATGAAGGCCAGCATCCCATTCGCCTTCCTGACCACCTGCTGCACCTGCAGGCTGGGTTTTTGTGACTCATGCACAAGGACCCCGAGGTCCCTCTGCACCGTCGCATGCTGCAGTTTTTTGCCATGTAAGTAATAGTCCTTCCTACCATTATTCCTACCTAAGTGGGCGACTTCACACTTGCCAACATTAAATTCCATTTGCCAGTTCCTGGCCCATTCGCCCAGCCTATCTAAATCCTTCTGCAGACTTTCCACGCCCTCCGCACAATTTGCCGTTCCACCAATCTTGGTGTCATGAGCAAATTTTGACACCGTACACTCGGTTCCCTCCTCCAGATCATCTATATAAATGGTAAATAGCTGAGGCCCCAGCACCGATCCCTGGGGCACTCCACTAGTCACCAACTGCCAATCCGAATAGCACCCACTGACCCCCACTCTCTGCCTCCTATTTGACAGCCAATCCCCTATCCACACTAACACCCTACCCCCAACTCCATGCCCTCTAACCTTCTGTAATAACCTCTTGTGCGGCACCTTATCAAACGCCTTCTGAAAATCAAGAAACACCACATCCACCGGTTCTCCTCTATCCACCGCCCTAGACACATTCTCATAGAACTCCAATAAACTCGTCAGACATGACTTCCCCTTAATGAAACCGTGCTGCGTCTGCTCTATCAAATAATTCTCAAGATGCCTCACTATTTTCTCCTTGGTCACGGATTCTAACATTTTACCTACAACAGACGTTAAACTAACCGGCCTATAATTCCCTGCTTTTTGCCTGCCACCCTTCTTAAACAACGGCGTAACATTAGCCGTTTTCCAATCTTCCGGCACTTCCCCGGAATCCAGCGATGTTTGGAAAATAATCACCAAGGCATCCACTATCACCTCCGCCATTTCTTTCAGAACCCTTGGATGCATTCCATCCAGTCCTGGGGACTTGTCTACAATCAGTCCCTCCAGTCTGTCAAGCACTGCCTCTGTAGTAACAATAATGTCATTCAGGCCCTCCACTCCTACCATCTTTCCATCGCTAACACCCGGCAAATTATTCACGTCCTCCTCCGTGAAGACCAAAACAAAAAAGTTATTCAAGGCCTCAGCCATTTCCCCATCCCCGACCACTAAGTCCCCCCTTTCATCCTCTAAGGGTCCAACGTTCACCCTAGTCAGCCTCTTCCTTTTTATATATTTATAAAAACTCTTACTACCCTTTTTCATATTAAGCGCTAGTCCAGCTTCATAGTTTATCCTACCCTTCTTTATCAACTTCTTCGTCATTCTTTGTTGATATTTAAACCTTTCCCAATCCTCTTCTCGCCCACTACTCTTAGCTACTCTAAACGCATCCGCTTTTAATTTAACACTTTCCTTTACCTCCTTCGTTATCCACGGCTGATTATGTCTCCTCCTACGATCCTTTTTAACCATCGGAATAAATTTCCGCTGAGCACCAAGAAAGATCTCCTTAAAGATCCTCCACTGTTCCTCAGCAGACCTACCTTCCAATGCGCTCCCCCAATCAACATTCGCCAATTCTTCTCTCATCCTATCATACTCCCCTCTGTTCAAACAAAGGACACAGGTCCGGGAACCCACTTTCTCCTCCTCCATCTGTATCAGAAACTCCACCATACAATGATCACTCTTCCCAAGAGGATCCTTCACCACAAGGTCCCTAATTCTACTTGCCTGATTACGTAACACCAGATCCAAGATAGCTCGCTCCCTCGTCGGCTCCAACACACACTGTTCAAGGAAACTATCCCGGCAGCATTCCAAGAACTCTTCCTCAAGCCCACCGCATCCAACATGGGTCGACCAATCAATATGTAGATTGAAATCCCCCATAATTATCGCCGTTCCATTCCTGCACACCGCATTTAATTGTGCAATAATAGCCCACCCCACCTCCAGATTATTATTTGGGGGCCTATAGACGACACCCACCAGCGTCTTCCTCCCTTTGCTGTTCCTAATCTCCACCCACAACGATTCCACTTTCTGCTCTTCGGCTCCTATATCATCCCTTACTACCACCCTGATGCTATCCTTAATCAGTAGAGCTACCCCCCCCCCCATTTTTCCTCCCGCCTATCCTTCCTAAACACTTCCTAAATAGCTGTAGAGTCCATTAGATTTTTGTAAATAGGTGACAAAAGCTCAAATGAAAATTGGGAGAGATCTTTTAAAAATCTTCTGATTTACTATATCCCATTTAATGCCACCTCACAAGATGAAAATTATCTCAGGTAAATATGATGTGGAAGTAACTATAATTACAATCAATAATATAACAAGAGCTCATTAATCTTTTTCATGACTTGAGACTTTTTTTCTGTTTGTCTATGTGTTGACTAATAACCAACTTCTCAAATATGTGAAATTCTACTTTTTTATTATTTTAGATTTTTCCCATTATTTTTAATACACATATTAACTGGTTAAAGTTCTTTGTAAAGCTGTGAAAGACATGACAATACTCAGGAGAAGCAAGCCAAGAACTGTTGTACCCTTGGGAATGTGGCATGTATAAGTCAACTTCTTCTGGTTTCTATGAATTAGCATTCCAATTAAGCAGCTTTTTACTGGAAGTAACTGTTTGGGCTTCTGCACTGTTAACATTGCTCACTTCTACTCATCCTTTTTTTACACAATTTACTCAGATCAAACATGGGTCACCCCAGGCATTTAGTTGCCCTTTTGAAACTTATGTTTAATAATACATAAATGTGCCTGAAAGCAAACAGTGCAGTAAGTTGCTGGCACACTTTTTAATTGTCAAACTGTACACTTGATCTAGACTGAAGTCAAGCATTTCTCATTTGCCCCAGTTCATAGCTGACATGTATTTTTATTCTAATTCAGGTTCAAAAATATATATATATTTTTCCCCTGTATTTTGATTAAAGATGCTGGGCAGAATTTTCCAACCCCTTCTGCTGCCAGGATTGCCTAATCCTGCTGAAAGTCAATGGAGCTTTGGTTGGTCCACCTCATCCTTCGTGACAGGTCTCGCCACAGTGGGACTAAAAAATCCCAGCCCCTGTTGCCCAATGTCACATTCCAGGATTTCTGACTATGCCAACATGGAGGCCACCTTGTAGTATTGTTTTTTTAAAATACTACTAGTCCTTTGAATGCCTCAGGTCTTTTTCTGATTTGTCCTCACCCGTGGGAAAGTCCCAATGACTTCCTTGTTCAAGTCACTGTTAGAACATGTTCAACCTTGATGATGCATATTTAAAGAAGGATCCCAGAGGCTCTGATCAAATCACTAATCAGATGCCTGATCTCCAAAGTAATGAACAATGTGATTAAGTTATAAAAAGAGACTTAATCATGTTAAGTTAATTCAAAGTGATATTACAGTTGTGACACATATACCTCCCAGGAGCCAATGTTTTAAAATAGTTTTAAAGATTTCAATTAATTATTCTACAAGCAGCATATACTGTGCCACATGCCATTAGTTGTGGAATTTTGTCTTTTTATTAAACTATTCCTGGTTTATCCAAGAGTTAATCCTATCCCAAATATTCCTCATACCATTAATAACCTCAGGAGAAGTTCAGTCTCCATTCCTTCCTCTTTGTTATGCACTGCAGGCTGCAGGGGGTCAAAATCTGAGACACTAGGGCAGAAAGGTGGCATAATCGTTAGCACTGCTGCCTTACAACACCAGGGACCCAAGTTCAATTCCAGCCTTGGGTGACTGTGTGGAGTCAGCATATTGTTCTTTTGTCTGTGTGGGTTTCCTCCAAGTGCTCCGGTTTCCACCCACACTCCAAACACATGTAGATTAGGGTGATAGACCATGCTAAATTGACCCTTAGTGTCAGGAGGATTAGCAGGGTAAACATGTGAGATTACAGGGATAGAGTCTGGGTGGGTTTGCTGTTGGTGCAGGCTTGATGGGCCTAATTATCTCCTTCTGCGCTATGGGATTCTGTGGTTCTACTGGGTACATTCCCTGTGTCTGAATGGTGAGACCTGACATATTTCAGAAATTAAGCTTCAAGTCTCATTATAATAGAGACCATGGTACAAGCAGACAGTTGGCAAAGAGGCATTAAAGTTAGGGCTACTGTGAGCATTATTTCTGGGTAAATGAATGACTAGATTCTGGAATGCATTACCAACAAGTATGGAGGAGGCAAATTGTTAACAATTGGAACTTTCAAAACAAAATTGAACAAGCACCTGAAGAGGAAATAAAATGGTATGGTTATATGGAAAAAATTGGGGGAGTTGATCTTGCAGACAGCCAGCAAAAACAAGGCAGGCCAGATGGCAATCTTCTGTGCTGTGAACATTCTATGATTCTATAAGTGAGCATCAAGGTGGTAAGATCATATGTGCTGTTTGAAAGAACTATTGAGCCAAATCACAGTTTCCAGCTTTTGGTCAACGGCCCTATAGCTTGTATTTCAACTGCATGTGCAAGTAATTTATGGACACACCAGTTCTGAATCCATCTAGCTAGTTCATGCTTGATGCCTTGTGATTTAACATTTTGCATCAGCCTGCCATAAGGGACCTCATCAAATACTTTACTAAAGTCCATGTTGACAACATCCACTTCCCTCATCAATCATTTCTGTCAACTCCTCAAAAACTCTATCAAATTAGTGAGCCATTACCTCCCTTGTACAAAACCATGCTGTCTGTCACTAATAAGACCATGCAATTCCAAATGTGTACAAATCCTATCCCTTAGAATCTCTCACAATTTCACTATCACTAACATCATGTTCACTGGGCTATAATTACCCAGGTTAGGCTTGTTACCCTTCTTAAATAAGGGAACAACAGTGGCTATCCTCCAATTCTGTGAGTCCTCACCTGTGGCCAACGAGGAAACAAAAATTTTTGTTAGAGGCCCAGCAATTTCCTCTCTTGTCTCCCTCAGTAATGTGGGATAGATGCCATCTGGTTCCAAGGATTTGTCTACTTTAATGTTTTTAACACACCTGATACTTCCTCCCTCATAATGATGACTTTCTCTAGAGGGTTTACATATCCCTCCGAAACACCATCAATCAATGTAACCCTCTCCTTTATGAATACTGATGCAAAGTACTCATTAAGAATCTCAGCCATTTCCTTTGGTTCTAAGTATAATTTTCCACTTTTGTCCTTGAGTTGACCAACTCTTTCTCTAGCTACCCTCTTGTCCCTAGTATATTATAAAATGCATTTAGAGTCTGCTTAATCCTGCCAAGGACATTTTTGTACTCTCAACTGCCAGTTTCAGTTCTTTTCTACTTCCCCTGTATTCTTGGAGTGCTTCATTTGTTTTTAGTTGCCTATACCTTATGTAAGCATCCTTTTTGTTTTGGCCAAAATTGCAATTTCCCTGGTCATCCACAGTTCCTGAATCCTTCCTTTCCTTTCCTTCCTTTTCATAGGCACATGCCCACCCTGCAGTCGATCAACTATTCCTTAAAAAAGACTCCCAGATGCCAGATGTGGATTTACCCCCAAACAGCCTCTCCCAAACAACAGCCTCCAAATCCTGCCTAATCTGGTTGTAGTTAGCTTTCCCCCAGTTTAGCACCTTAACCCTAGGACAAAATTTGTCCTTTTCCATGGGTATCCGAAAATTTACAAAATTGTGATTACTATTTACCACATGTTCCCCCATCACAACTTTGATGACCTGGTCGGGTTCATTCACTAGTACCAGGTCCAGAATAGTCCTGTGTCTAATCAGACTAGAAACAGGCAGTAGATCCCCACAGTATTTTTTGAGGCAGCTATACGCAGTCCTGACATTGCAACATTGTGTGTCAAATATGGCGAGAATAACATTTGAGGAAATAAATGGATTTTTTTATTATTCATCAAATAATCATAGGAAACAGAATATCATTACAAAAACAAATGAATCAGAAACCATAGCAGTAGAGGTGTTATACAATCAATGTTTAAAAATTAAAGGAGTTACCCAAGCAGTTATTAAATTTGCATCAAATATACACACACGTTTCATAATGAGTTTATAACAAGTTCTATGATTGCTAAAATTAACTTTCAGAATTATGAAATAATATATTTAATTTTATTCACTTTAAGTCAGAATCAATTTGATTTGAACAGATGTGCGTAGGACTTCCAAAGAACCCTTCAACTGTAGTGAGAGAATAATGTGCTGCTGTAACATTAAAAAGCCTGAGGCAGATTAAAGGGCAATACAGAAATTTGAAATGCCCAAGCAACTCCTTTGCAGAAAGATATCCATGTGAGGACAGCTGCAGGGTAATGATTATGCAGTTCCAGTAGTGTGGCAGAATGTTAGGCAAAGGAGGGAACCTATTTCAGTTACAAAGCATTACAGGGTAGCCAGGATAGCGAATACCCCATATCTATGGAAGGGCGTGCTGGCCTTGGAAAGGGTCCAGAGGAGATTCACAAGGATGATCCCTGGAATGATCTCTTGTATGAAGAACAGTTGAGGCCTTTGGGTCTGTATTCGTTGGAGTTTAGAAGGATGAGGGAGGATCTTATTGAAACTTACAGGATACTGTGAGGCCTGAATAACATGGACGTGGAGGGCAAGGCCAAGCCAAATTGAGTAAGTCCTCCTAGACCAAAGTCTCCCTGATGGTCACCAATCTTTCCATGGTGGCTTTGAGGCTCTCATGTTAGAGCCATAACATCAGACAGAATGCAAACGGGACTCTTTCATCATTCACTCTAGTCTGCTGAGTGACTCTGAAATCTCTACCTGAGGTTTTGCTGTCTGCTGTTGCATCTCCACCAGTGGCAGCTGTTTCCAGGAGGTTCGTCATCTGACTGGGATTGAGCAAATGGGCTAGTCTCCACCAGTCTTTTGAGTTCTGGGCATTTGGAGCCCCTGTATATGTGGTGTGCCCTCCCTAGAAGAGCCAATGAATGGAATGTCAGCAACATGACAGGTGGGATAGTGGTGATGCGGAAGTCTTGTTGAGAGAATGAGTGTTGAATCCTGCATTAATGAATTTGTGAGGTCTGTCTGATGTTATGGCTCTGACATGAGAGCCTCAAGACCACCACGAAAAGATTGGTGATTACCAGGAGACTTTGATCTAGGAGGACTTACACAATTTTGCTTGGCCCTGCACCCTATGGCCACACACTCTGGCATGCATTAGGATGTAGATAACATAGGGACGAGGTAATTTGACCTTGCCCCCGAGTGCCTCATCTCCTGCAGGAGTCAAGCCCGGGCCCTCTGACACCTACAGGGAGAATGAGTATCAGCTGGACAGTGCAGGGACCTCCATTCAGAACACTCATACTGTCCCTCAGCAGCCCCCTGGTCTTCCTGCATCTCTTCATCTTCTGAAGAGTTATCATACTCTGCTGCGATCATGGAGGAAACCCTCTCCAGTGTATACTGCAGAGATCCACCTGAGTATCCAGGCATCAGAAGCACTTCTTCAGGAGCCATATGTCTAATCTATGAGGGAACGTGTGGAGTGTGAGCAGCGTTGTACCTCTCCTTAGCGTGAGTTTGAGGGTGGTGCACTCGAGTCATCAGCCAGTGTTTAGATGAGTAGCCCATAGCCCCCAACAACAATCCCTGGAGACATTCTAGCCCCTCGAAAATGCCAGGCATCTGGGAGTGATTCAGGATATAGGAGTGTGGTGACTCCCAGGATAATCTGCACACGTGAAGCTTGTGCTTACAATGGTCTTCGAACAGTTGTTCATTGATGGAATGATAATCCTTGCAGTTTATAAGCATTTGGGACTGCAGTCATGGAGCCGGTCTTGCCACATGGGTGCAATCTATTGCACCCTGCACTCTTAGGAAGCCTGAGATAGCTGCAAAACCAGTGAACCTTTTGAACGTGTCTATCTTCGTCCAGAGCAAACCTAACATAATTATGGGCTTTCCTGTACAGGGCGTCAGTGGCCTGCTTTATGCATTTATGTGTTACATTCTGAAAAATGCTGCACAGGTCCCTTATTGAGCCCTGGAACAACACAAAGACAAATAAATTGAGTGCTGCCATCACCTTCAAGGCCACTGGCAGGGGGAAATTTCCAATTCCATGTGGGGTCAGATCTTTACAAAGAATGTGGCGTATGTGATGTACAGTGTAGTACCTGGCGCTGCCTCACTCATTTGTAAGTAGGAGACTCTTTGACAATGAAACCTTGGTGTGGCGAGTCACTTCAATTGTCTGGGTCTCTCCTGCTCACCCTCCTGTTCATGCTCAGGCTCCCCCTAGCCATGTCCCCCAGGTGGTGCCTCCTGCTGGAACTACGTGCACTGACACCTCTCCTTGCTTTGCCTTCTCCATTTAATGAGGACTTTAATGAGAACGCAACATTGAGCCATGGATTCATTATGGTACCGAATGTGGTACCATAGTTTAAAAAGGGTAGTAGGGATAACCCGGGTAATTATAGGCCGGTGAGTTTGACTTCAGTGGTAGGGAAGTTGTTGGAAAGGATTCTTAGGGATAGGATGTATAAGCATTTAGAGTGTGGCAATTTGATTAGTGATAGGCAGCATGGATTTGTTACGGGGAGGTCGTGCCTTACGAGTCTGGTAGAATTTTTTGAGGAGGTGACAAAAACGGTCGATGAAGGGCGAGCCGTGGATATCAAACACCTTACTTAATCCATCTAGACACCTGTCCTTGTATCCCATGAGCCTTAACCTTTTCCACCAACCTACCATGAGGGACTTTGTCAAACGCCTTACTGAAATCCATGTAGATGACAAAGTCCCTCTTGGTAGGTTGGTGGAAAAGGTTAAGGCTCATGGGATACAAGGACAGGTGTCTAGATGGATTAAGAACTGGCTTGGTAATAGGAGGCAGAGAGTAGTAGTGGAAGGGTCCTTTTCTAGCTGGAGGTCTGTTACCAGTGGTGTGCCGCAGGGCTCAGTACTGGGACCTTTGTTATTTGTAAGATACATAAATGACTTGGAAGAGGGAGTAAGTGGTGTGATCAGCAAGTTTACAGATGATACGAAGATGGCTGGGCTTGCTGATAGTGAGGAGCAGTGTCAGGCAATACAGCGGGATATAGATAGGCTGGTATATTGGGCAGAGAAATGGCAGATGGAATTTAATCCAGATAAATGTGAGGTGATGCATTTCGGAAGAAAGAATGTAGGGGGGAGTTACATGATAAATGGTAGGCCTATTAAGAGTACAGAAACGCAGAGGGACCTGGGGGTGCAAGTACACAAGTCCTTGAAGGTGGCAGTACAGGTGGAGAAGGTGACGAAGAAGGCCTATGGTATGCTTGCCTTTATAGGGAGGGGTATAGAATATAAAAGCTAGAGTCTAATGTTGCAATTGTATGGAATGTTGGTTCGCCCTCATTTGGAGTACTGCGTCCAGTTCTGGTCACCTTACTACCGGAAGGTTGTGGGGACCCTGGAGAGAGTGCAGAGGAGGTTTACCAGGATGTTGCCTGGTATGGAAGGCCTGAGCTACGAGGAAAGATTGGGCAAATTGGGGCTGTTCTCCTTAGAAAGGCAGAGGATGAGGGGAGATCTAATAGAGGTGTATAAGATTATGAAGAGTATAGATAAAGTTAACAGTGATAAGCTTTTTCCTAGGTTGGATACAATAATTGCGAGGGGCCACAGGCTTAGGATGGGGGGGGGAGAGGTATAACTCGGATGTTAGGGATGGGAGGGTCCAAGGCATCGACAGGAGGTTCTGTGGGCAGAGGCGTGACTCCAGGATGGTGGTTTGCTTCCCTAGAGCAGGGGTACAGGACGTAACAGAAAGAGTAGAGGGAATTTTGAAAGGGGAGGGGACCCAGGCCGAGGTTATAGTACACATAGGGAGGGGGACATAGGAAGGAGGAGTAGGGTAGATGTCCGTAGGCAATTTAGGGAGTTGGGGTCCACACTGAAGAGCAGGACCTCCAGGTGGCATTCTCTGGGTTGCTGCCTAGTACCAGCAGGGCTAGGAATGATGAGATCATGCAGCTGAATGCATGGTTGAGGGATTGGTGTAGGGTAGAGGGCTTTACTTTTGTAGACCACTGGGAGGTATTTATGAGAGAAGGGCAACTGTACAGGAGGGGTGGAGAGAATTTGAATGGGAGGGGAACTAGTGTCTTAGCTGGTGTGTTTAGGAATGGTTTAAACTAATAGGGAGGGGGGGTGGGGGTGTGGCTGGGAGACAGTTGGGTGAAAGGAAAATTATCAGGGAGAAGGAGGTTCCGAGGGACACTGGTGGGTTGGACTGTGTCTGTTTCAATGCAAGGAGTGTGACAGGAAAAACGGATGAGCTTAGGGCCTTGATGTTTGTGAGGAAGTTAGATGTGGTGGCTGTAACAGAGACATGGTTACGGGAAGGGCAGGACTGGCAGCTGAATGTTCCTGGGTATAAGTGTTTTAGGTGTGACAGAGGAGGGTTAAAGAGAGGTGGAGGGGTGGCACTGTTAGTGAAGGAGAACATCACAGTAGTGCAGAGGGAGGACAATATGGAGGAGTTAGGGATTGAGTCGTTATGGGTGGAGTTGAGAAATAAAAAGGGAGAGATTACAATGCTAGGGGTATACTATAGGCCACCCAACAGCCCGAGGTCAGTGGAGGGAGGCATTTGCAGGGGCATTTTGGATAGGTGCAGGAAGAATAGGGTGGTTGTAGTGGGTGACTTTAATCTTCCTGGAGTGGATTGGAAGGGGCCTAGAGCTGGGGGTACGGAGGGTGAGGAGTTTGTAAAGTGTGTTTTGGAAGGGTCCCTAGAGCAGTATGTAACTAGCCCGACTAGGGAAGGGGCTATACTGGATTTAGTGTTGGGTAATGAGCCAGGGCAGGTGGTTGAGGTTGAGGTAGGCGAACATGTTGCTAACAGTGACCACAAGTCCGTATACTTTAGGATAAAAATGGAAAGGGATGAGTGCCAGCCGAACAGGAGGGTGCTGAACTGGGGGAAGGCGAGCTATAGCCGGATTAGGAGGGAGCTGAAGGACACTGATTGGGAGGGACTGTTAGCTGGCAAGTCCACGGTTGGCAAGTGGGAAGCTTTTAAGGGCAAACTGAAAATGTTGCAGGAGAGGCATGTTCCAGTTAAACGGAGGGATGGGAAAGGTAGGATTAGAGAGCCATGGATTACAGGGGGTATTGAAGACTTGGTGAGGAAGAAGAGGGAGGCGTATGTTAGGTCGAAACAACTGGGTACGGAGAGTGCGCTGGAGGAATATAGAGAGAGTAGGAGGGAGCTAAAAAGGGGAGTTAGAAGGACGAAGAGAGGGCATGAAATGGCTTTGGCTGATAGGATCAAGGAAAATCCAAAGGCATTTTATTCATATATTAGGAGCAAGAGAGTAGTTAGAGGGAAAATTGGTCCTCTTAGGGAAAAAAGTGGGGAGTTATGTATTGAGTCGGAGGGGATGGGGGAGCTCCTGAATGAATACTTTGCGTCGGTACTCACGAAGGAGATGGGTTCGGTGTCGTGCGGTGTCTTGGAGGGAGCTGTGGATCAGTTGCAGGAAATATCTATTACGAGGGAGGAAGTGCTAGGGCTTTTCGGTAGCGTAAGGACGGATAAAGCTCTGGGGCCTGATGGAATTTATCCCAGGCTGCTTAGGGAGGTGAAAGATGAAATTGCTGGGCCTCTGGTGCAAATCTTTGTCTCTTCTTTGGACACAGGTGAGGTCCTAAAAGACTGGAGGGTAGCAAATGTGGTACTGCTTTTTAAAAAAGGTAGTAGAGATAACCCTGGAAATTATAGAACGGTGAGTTTGACATCGGTGGTAGGGAAATTAATGGAAAAAATACTTAGGTGTAGGATGTATGAGCATTTGGAGCGTTGCGATCTGATTAGGGATACGCAACATGGCTTTGTTAGAGGGAGGTCTTGCCTTACGAATCTTGTGGAATTCTTTGAGGAGGTGACAAAAACGGTTGACGATGGGAGTGCCATTGATGTCATCTATATGGATTTCAGTAAGGCGTTTGACAAAGTCCCTCATGGTAGGCTGGCAGAAAAGGTTAAGGCACATGGGATACGAGGTCAGGTAGCTAGGTGGATTGAGAACTGGCTGGGCAATAGGAGACAGAGGGTAGTTGTTGAGGGGACCTTTTCGGGCTGGAGGCCAGTGACCAGTGGTGTGCCGCAGGGCTCAGTACTGGGACCTCTCCTCTTTGTAGTATACATAAACGATTTGGAAGAGAGCATAAGTGGTGTGATCAGCAAGTTTGCGGATGACACCAAGATGGCAGGGTTGGCGGACACTGAAGTGGAATGTCAGGTGATACAACAGGATATAGATAGGTTGGTACATTGGGCAGATAGGTGGCAGATGGAATTTAATCCTGACAAATGCGAGGTGATGCATTTTGGAAGGAATAATGCAGAGAGGAACTACGTGATAAAAGGTAGACCGATTAGGAATGTAGAAATACAGAGGGACCTGGGAGTGCAGGTTCACAAGTCTATGAAGGTTGCGACACAAGTGGAGAAGGTTGTGAGGAAAGCTTTATGGAATGCTAGCCTTTATAGGAAGGGGTATAGAGTATAGGAGCTGCTGTCTAATGCTTCAGTTGTACAGAACGTTGGTTAGACCGCATTTGGAGTACTGCGTCCAGTTCTGGTCACCTTACTACCGGAAGGACGTGGAGACTCTGGAGAAGGTGCAGAGGAGGTTTACCAGGATGTTGCCTGGCATGGAGGGATTGAGTTACGAGGAAAGGTTGGAGAAACTGGGACTTTTCTCCTTGGAAAGACGGAGATTGAGGGGAGACATGATAGAGGTACATAAGATACTGAAGGGAATAGATAGAGTCAATAGTGAGAGACTGCTCCCTAGACTGGGTACAATTACAAGAGGTCATGATCTAAGGGTGAGGAGGGAGAAGTATAATTTGGATGTGAGAGGAAGGTTCTTCACGCAGAGGGTCGTGGGGGTATGGAATGCGCTACCGAGTAGGGTGGTGGAGGCAGGAACGTTGGACTCGTTTAAGATTTACTTAGATAGACACATGAGCGAAACAGGGATGGAGGGTTATAGTAGGGGGTATTAAATAGGGTCAGAGCCTCGGGAGACACCGGAAATGCAGACTCGTATGTTAACATTTTTGTCTTTTTATTCCGCAGGTGGAGGTCCACCTTGTTGTCAAACGAGGGGCATGCACACAGTGGGTCGTGCGTGGCCTGCTCTTGGAGGTTCCGGGAGTGGCCTCGTACTTCGTGTCGGTGTGTGTGCTTGATCCTGGACTGGTAGACGGGCGCCGCAACAGCTCGGTGACTAGCACTGCTAGCTGTGCAGATACATGGATTTGGGCCTGTGTCTGTGGGAGTTTGCGCATTCTCCCTGTGGTTGCGTGGGTTTCCTCCGGGCGCTCCGGTTTCCTCCCACACCCCAAAGATGTGCTCTTAGGCTGATTGGTTTACCAAATTGACACTATTCTCCCCTAAATCTGGCTAAGTTAGGGGTTCCACTCGTAGACACGCAGGGTAGAATAGGTGTAGGAGGATGCGGCGGCGTGGGCTCGTTGGGCCGAAGGGCCTGTTTCCCATGCTGGGTTGTTCTTTGTTCTTTGTTAAAGGGAGGTTTTTCACACAGAGGGCGGTGGGGGCCTGAAATGCACTGCCAAGTAGGGTGGTGGAGGCAGGCACACTGGGGTTGTTTAAGGCTTACTTAGACAGGCGCATGAGCGGACTAGAGATGGAGGGATACAGGAGACTTGTCTAAATAAAGTCTAAATAAGTTTTCTAAATAAATAATTCTCTAAATCAAGAGGTTATGGACCTTCCAAAATATTTCATGGCTCACTTGCTTTATTTCTGCACTTCTGGGGATTCCATAAATGTCTGTCTACGTTTTGCATGTTTATTGATGTCTTTTCTTTCACTTCACAGGTGATTTGGTCCGCCTTGTTGACCAAAAAGGGGCAGTCACGTGGTGGGTCGTGCAATGGCTGCTCTTGGATGTTGCTTCGAGAGTTGCCTAGTGCTTCACGTTGTTACTGTACGCTTAAACTGGGCCATCTGATGGGCAACATGACAGCTCAGTGACTATCACTGTTTGCTGTGCAGATACATGGATTTGGGCCGGTGTCTGTGGGAGTTTGCATATTCTCCCCGTGATTGTGTGGGTTTTCTCCGGGTGCTCCGGTTTCCTCCCACATCCCAAAAAACAAGCTCTTAGGCTGATTGGTGTAACAAATTGTCCCTAAATTAGTCTTCCCTCAATCTTCCCCAATAGATGTAGAAAAAGGTCATGGGTAGAGGAGGGCACTCAATGTTAAAATGGCGGTGCAGGCGAGTTGGGCCAAAGGGCCTGTTTCCCGTGCTGTGTTGTTCTTTGTTCTTTGTAATAGTCCTTGTGCCTTCGTTCCAAGACAAAAATGGTTAAAGGTGCAGAAAGGGAAGCTGTGATTGAGAAACTGAAGTGAGATGTGGAGCTCCACAGCTTAGTGAGACGTGCTTTTTGTCTTTTGCAGCCTCACCCCTGAGATTCTTGTACACACCGAGAGGTGATCAACATTCAATTTAGTCCTGTAACATCTGGAGCCCTGTGGGGTGATGAGGTGTGGTGAAATGATTCAACCCAAGCAGCTCCACACTCCATTCAAAATGACTTGAGAGAGTTTTGTTGCCTATGTGAAGCGCAGTTATACAACTGTATCAAAAAAAAAATTAGTTTTCCTAAGCTTTAAGAGGGATATGTGAGAAGCTAATGTAAAACTTATGCAGCTCACACCTTCAAAAATCTAGCTCTTGGATACTGCATATCATTGATAGGAATATGGGAAAAATATATTTGAAATTCTCCTGCTGAATCATGGATGATTTGCTGACCATTGATTTATCTGCATTGGCTGCACATGTGAAGGGTTCAGTGACAGTATTTTAATTGTCCCATGAAATGTGGAAAAAAAGAATCAGAAAAGTCAAATCCATTGCATTAACTCTAAAGTTATACAGTTAAGCAGTAAATAATTGTCCTTGATCAATCACATGTCTCTCAAACATGTCTGATGATTCAGATATTATACTTCATTATTTCAATTAGTTGGCTCCTCAAAACTGGACTGTCTGTGTTATCTAAACAAGATCCAGCAGATTACAAAAACCCAATTCATTCATTCTTCAGCGCTGAATTCAGTAAAAAAATCAAAATTCTGTGCCTCCAATGAGACTTTGAATGCTTATCTATATAGAACATTTGAGTAATATTGTTTTTTTTAATAGAAGTTGAAGTCTCCAGACCCAATTAAATTTGACTAATTTAGTTTATAGACCACCATTATGTTGATAAAAATTGTGATGTTATGTGTGATTTAACTCACTTTTGCCACAAAATTATTATTTTACTTGAGTCTGAGTATTTGTTCCAATGTTGTTCCCCCATTGTGTATCTCCTAGGCAATGGCATTTCACACAGAAAGCATGAGGTATAGACTGATCAAAAAATATCAAGGTTGAACTTTATTCATAAATATTCATGCTTCAGGAATTGATCTTTTCTAACATACGTTCTAACTTGAGGTATCTTTTTCAATAATAATTTTCAGCTTAAGAAAACTACTGGAAATTTACAAGGTACAAATGAGACCTTCACAAGTGCAAATAAATCAGTGATCACCAAAATGACCCATTATTCACCTGGGGGATTTCAAGGACGTTTGTCTCATCTTCCTACCAGTGACATGCAATACCCTGGAGATTCTTGAAAGTGAAAGCTCCATAAAATTTTATTGCATACTTACACATCCTTCTTAAAGTTTAGGAACAAAGTGTTTCCTTTAGTACAGTTGCGGAACCATGTTTTTCATAGGCAATAAAACTCAGTTATTTTGTATCACCAAGCAGAATGCTCTATTAAAGAAACATGGTACACCATCTCCTGGTCAACCTTTCACACAGGTTTGAATTACAATTATACTAACTACATCGGCGCACAACATGCAGACATTCTAATAATGTTAGGCAGGTAAGTGCTCTTTAATCCATCCAACCTGTCCCATACAATCACAACGCTTTGTTTTCAAAATATATAGAATCCCACTCCACCTGAACTAGGTGATCTCCTGAGAGAGTAAGAGAAAAAGGGAGTCAGCTAAGTTCTCAGGTCAATTCTGGGGAGAAAAGCATTTGGAAAGTTCCAATCCAGCTGATCAAAACTAATCCAGAAATGCTGGCTCTCAATTTCTCAAACATGTACCATTCATAATGGATAATAGGTGGAATTTTTCCAACCCCTGCCAATAAGTTCAGTGGTGGGTGGGAGGAGAATTGGGCTGGTGGCCCAAAAATTGTTTTTTTGCCAGTGTGAATTTTTCATGGGATCTTCCGCTGGTGCCAGCCTTGGTGGGCCAGGAAACCTACTGGAGACTAACATGAAACACATTTTCAGCCCATTCATGGAAGGCTCAACTACCCATGCTTGATTCTCCAGGTGCCAGTTGTACAAAACACATTTGGAACAATGTGGACGTGCAGATGCTGAAACTCTGGGGCTCTCTCCAAATGCAGGATTGAATTCAATGGCAATCCTGGAGCCTAGAACACCACAGCAGTGGATGGGGGGAGAATCTGCAGGTGGACCTTCCCAATTTGGTGTCCTGGAGGGTCCATTCTCCTGCCTCAGAATGTTCCTAGATATCCATCCTTTTTCGTACAATATCCATCTTCTGGCTCCAGAGTGCTCCCAGAGATCCGTCTTCCTTTTCAAGGGGTCCACCTTCTTTCTTCAATAGTGGGTCAGTGATGTTGGGTGGCTTTACAATATGGTGCCTGGATAGGATGGAAGACTACGCGCCATCAAGCCTGCCCAATCACGGAATACAGAGCAAAATACCCTGTTACATAATTAATGTCAGGGCCGGAAGACTTGGTATGTTCTCCCATTGGCCTCTGCAGCAGGAAACACTCCACATTCCCACCCCTGCCATGGGACTTAGTCCTCAGATGGTGGAAATCCACCCAGCGTCTGCCCAAATGGAAACATGTCCAGCTCTTTCCCAAAGGAATTCAGAATTATCTACCAGGCAAGGCCACAGCCTGTTTCAGAGGTCAATAAATTTCTCGGAAATTAACCACCTTTTGACATCAAACAAGCCTTACAAAACTAAAGATTTCAGAAATGTACATACTAGAATTTCTTTCTTTTTCCAACATCTGAAACAAGGCGTTTATTAATGCTGAGCATTTTTCCATCCATATACACACTTTATTTATCCAAGTTAAACAATATTTGTCAGCAGTGAGCCCAAACTCCAACCACATCAAAATCTGTCTGGAGCAGAGCTAAATTGTTTACAGTACTAACATTCACACAGATGCTAGTTTCATGTACAAATTTGCAGTTTGTATCCCCAACATATATTTCCAGATCATTAATAACCTGAAATATTGGGAAATAATCGTCATCCAAAAAAAGTTCTGGGCTCCTGTCCTTAGTGTAACAGTAATATAGGATAGGATATTTTGCTGGGAAAAATCTGAGAGCCACAGACACTTTCCTTTTTACTGTGGCTGATATTCTAGTCTCCTCCAGCACGGAAAGCAAAAATAACACCAGAGCACAGCAAATCCTTGCAATTAAACATTTGTAAAAAAAAAAATTCTACCATTACTTAAAGAATATGATAAACACCAGCAAAATGGGGAACGTAAGAACATAAGAACTAGGAGCAGGAGTAGGCCACCTGGCCCCTTGAGCCTGCTCCAGCATTCAATAAGATCATGGCTGATCTTTCCATGGACTCAGCTCCACTTACCCACCTGCTCACCTTTAATTTCTTTACTGTTCAAAAATCTATCAATCTTTGCCTTAAAAATATTCAATGAGGTAGCTTCAACTGCTTCACTGGCAGGGAATGCCACAGATTCACAACTCTTTGGGTGAAGAACTTTCTCCTCATCTCAGGCCTAAATCTGCTTCCCCTTATTTTGAGGCTATGCCCCCTAGCTCTAGTGTCACCCACCAGTGGAAACAACCTCCCAGCTTCTATCTTGTCTATTTTGTTCATAATTTTATATGTTTCTATAAGATCCCCCTCATTCTTTTAAATTCCAATGAGTATAGTCCCAATCTATTCAGTTTTTCCTCATAAGCCAACCCTCTCGACCGTTTCTTCAAAAGGAACTCTTCAAAATGCAGCTAATGAAAATACAAAACTGACTCCAATTTATAAATCAAAGAAAGCGTTTAATAGAGAAACATCATTACTCCAAACTTGAAGCCTGGTCTGGGCCATTCCAAGCTACTCCCAGTTCTACATAACTCCTTACTTATAGTGAATCAGCTGGTCAGCTGACTATTACATCATTCTGTAATTGGTTCTATGGTTTACTGGATCAGCTAACCCTTACAACTTGTTCTCACGGATCATATTACATCCAATACAAAGTTGTCACTGGTTCATTCTAACAAGTTGCCTTTGTTTTTTTTTCAAAATAATTTAAGACAATCATCCTCTAGTATTCTTAATAACGTTCCAATACCTGCACCCCTTTTTTATAAAACAGTCGGAAAGCTGTAGATTAGCACTGACCCAGTTAAGTTTAAAAACTTCCTTGTTTTCCAGCATTTGTTTAATACGGGCCAAATCAATTCTTAATCTCTTTTCTCTGTTACACTTTTTGTTGAGTGAACATTGTCTACGTAACACTCAATTGGTACTTTCTTACCCGATGTGCCCATAAAAAATAATACTGTTAATGTGTCTGACAAGTATATCCCCATATTCAACTCTTCCACTAACGCTAGGGTTTCAGCTGCTAATGTGCTTTTGATTATTCTTTTTATTTTCTTTGCTTCCCAGGCCAAGGGGCAACATTTTCCTTCCTTACCTACCAGAAATATTATGAATCCAGCTTCTCTTGAATGTCCATCTGGTAGATTGTCATGTGAAGCAACACTAAACACAACCAATTTCATTTCTTCCGGTTCTCCTAGTGCTGGGAATTTAATTACACATTCCTCTAATTTTAGCTTTTTAAATGTTTTATTAGCCTGCAAGATCTTGACTGTGGCGCACTTCAACATATTACTGAGCTCTAGGACATTATAGCTCCCATCTGGGTCTTGGCTGTGCCCATAGCCAATTTAGCTGTCCTACTATACTCCTCAAAAACTGTTTCCTTTTTGTTGGCTCATTCCTCTTTTTCCATTGATCTCTCTCTGGTGATGGGAATGGGATCAATACTGTTTAGATATCCCTGCTGACACATTGTTACACCAGATGTACTGTGTCAGATATCAAGACCAAGATATCGAAAAGCACCAGCTGCTTGACTCCCTACTTTAAATTCTATTTTCAGCTTCTCAATTATCCTTTCTTCAAGTTTGTCTGTGCCACCCCATAGGAAATCATCCACATGCATCATAAAAATTCCAGCTAATTTTCCTTTAGCCTTCCAGTAAAACATTGCTGAATCTGCTTTTAGCAGTCTTTAGTAATACAGATCATACAGAAAAATGCCAAACCTTTGATGTATCACTTAACCCATATACAAACTTGTTCAATTTTCACAAATGTCCCTGTTTCTTTGGGTAGTCTCAAAAAAAAACTTCTCTTTGAAATGTTTCACCCTGCAGAAATGCTGTTTTGATATCAATTGATTTGCACATCCAATTATGAGATGCTAGAACAGTGAAAAAAAATTTCTACGTCACTTTCCCTGCTGTGGGTGAATCAACCCTAATGTCTCTCCCATCGAAATGTTCCTCATACCCATTGGCTACTAATCTGGCTTTAGCTTTATACATTCCATCTTGCAAAACTTTCTCTGTGCAAACTCACCTATGGGACAAAGCAGGCTGCCCTTTATCTGGTACCTTGGTGTACACCCCAAACTTCTTCTAACTGTCCAGCTCCCTTTGTTTGACCTCTTACTTCTGTGTGCTCCATTTTGTTTGCAGTTATCAATACTTCCTTTTCATGGGGACTTCTGCTCTTATTCCTATCATTGGTTTGATTCCTAACCTTCCTCATTAAGCTCCAGCCTCTACTGCCATGCCTGTTTCTGTTAGGGCTGCTACTCTTAGACTGCTGTTCTCTGTTGACACCTTTGGTCACAGATTCATGACTTTTTCCTGGGTTCACAAATGCTTACTGTCTCACCCTCAAGACTTAGGTCTCACTTTTTTTGTTTCCATCTGTCCATCCTGTTTTCCCAATCTATAGCTTCGTCTTCTTACCCTCACTCTCGTATGTTCAGCCCATGTTTGTATTTTCCTGAGGCCTTTCCTGCTTTCCTGATTATAGTAGCCTCCCTCTATTCTCTTGACTTTTCGGGTACGTATGATACTACTGTGCCTACTTTGGGTAGCTGAGCCTTAGAAGTAGTAGCTTCATCCCCTGCTTCACTGGTACTTTGTTGATCATTAGAGTCCCTCTCATCTATTGCTGACTGCTTTTCATAATAATTTAAGGCACACGAGGTAGAAGGTGCCCCCTGCACTTCTGCATCTTGCTGAGATGCTTCAAATTCATACCCAAGTGCCACTACTCTCGAAGAGTGGGCCCGCACTGTCTGGTTACTGTGTGGTACTATAATTACCTTGCTGCCTGTTCCTATCACTTTCCCTGGCCCTTTCCACTCTCATAGTAGACCCTATCCCCTTTCTCAAATTAAAACCCCAATGGTCTTATGCAACACCTTAGGGCCCTTCTTATCGGTTCTGAAACCTCAGCCTTAATGAAGGCTTTTCTCCCTGCAAGCATAGTGTTTAAGTGTGCAGAAAGTATGGAATTAATGATTCTCCCTTCTAGTGCCAGGGAAGCATGTTAATACTGACAGCAACTTTGGATTCCTCCTGTACAACAACTGGTATGGACTATAGCCCCCCCACCATTTGTAACAAATTTTTCACATGCATTGCCCATGCTAATGCAACCTGCAATTTACACAGACAGGTTGATCAGCCAAAATTTTATGCAATGTGTCATCTATAACCATATGATTCTTTTCACAAAGGCCATTGCTGAATGGGCTCTCTGCTGCAGTGTGCAATAATTAAATTTTTGCACATATCTTGAAACTCATCATTTGCAAATTTGCTCTCATTATCCATCAAAAAAATTAGATGGTATTCCCCAATCCTGTTCCAATCCAGTGGATCATAGACTATTATAAAGAAAGTTTTTTATCTTTGCTGTAAATCACCGTGGATGTGCTAAACCAGGTGGCCATGTCCACGAAGTGCAATAGATGGGCACCTTTGTTCTTGTCCCACAAGTTTAGACCCATCGCCACTACATCACCGAAATCTCGCACGAGTGGTGGACTCATGCCTGGATGCAGGGTGTCCTTCGATATTTTATGCAAGTTTCACACTGGGCTGATATTTGTTCTATGAGATCATTATATCCTTTGTCCAGCACACCTGCGTCCTGCAGCAGTGCTCTCAGTCTCTGTGGTGCTGAGTAACCAAACTGCTTATGGAGTTTAATCTTTTTGTCCATTATGCTGTTGTCTGTTAACAACACTAATACATCATGAAGCTTTTGGTCTGATAATTTCAGTTCACTTAGAGGAAGACAATAACAGCCAGATCTTGTAAAATGTAGGTCCACAGTTTTCCCAAATACCACAGTTTTATCCTGTTTCAAATTGATGGCCATCTGAGCTTTCTTCATTGTAGACTTGCTTAACAAAAGGTATATCACTGGAAACTACATCTGTACTTATAAATAAGCTGATTCTCACAATCCTAAGGGGAAGTATTACCCTTTTGAAAGATGTTAGAGTGTTTTCATTTTCAAATCTAAAGTAGGTGGGACTACCATGTTATTTTACTTTCTTTCGGTTTTTATGATCAAAAACCCTGAATAGCAATCTAGCCAATCTTGGCTAGAGACAGTGGACATACATCCACTATCTAAAACAACACAATTGAAAGACTCTATCCTCAGGACACTCATTATGGGACTCAACATTTCTGCCACCAAAACAATGCCTTCCTGATCCTTATCCTCACCCTCATCACTGGCAGTTTCCACATATTCTATATCACATGTGGTTTCAAAGACATGATTCCTTCTTTTTAGACAGTTTACAATGTAGTGGTGTGGGGAAATCACTTTGGAAACAGAATTCCCAATCCCTCCACTATTCCTTCAATTTAAATGTAGTTTATCAGCATCCTACATGCATCTTCTTACCCCATTTTCAAACTATTTTCAACACTCAGTCTGTTATTAATGTAACTGTCTTTGTTTAAAGGTCTTCATGTACTATTTGGTCTGACACAATTGAGTCACCATTGACTCCTCTGTTCTGGGCACTATGGCATTCCAGTCTGCCTTGAACAAGCTGGCAGGGAAGGATTGTTTCCCAAAAGACTTTTTTAATGATGCTGCCAATTGATCAAAGAGGGGCTCTGTTCTGTTTAGTTGTATTCCAATCATTACAAAAAGAGTATCTATATGCAACAGACTTGCACAGTACAACTTAAAAGGCCAATACTGCATCTGGAATCTCCAAATTAAATTTTATTAGCCTGTTACAATCCCTATCAAAATTTATGATATACTCTTCCTTGGACTGGATGTCTTATCTCCTAACCCTGTCAAACATCACCCATCCTTCATAATTCTCCAAGAACTCATCTTTCTGGTAAAACTTATCTAAGTATTATAGCAGAAGCTGTAGCCCTTCTTTATTCAGGGCAACTGCTGGCCAATCAGAAAATACTTTGCTTTTTATCTTGCTCCCATTTGGAAGCAAAGCTAATGCCATATCTTGCTTTTTTTTTCAGTATTGTGGTGACAAGGGTCCACTTTCCCACCTCTGCCTTTCATTGCTGATATGGTTCAGCATCTGAAAAGACAGGGGGACAATCAAATCAATTTACTTCTTCCAAGGTTGTAGCACTTCTTCAAAAACAAACACCAAATTACAATGGGTTTTCCCTCTGCTACCAATGTTCCTTCAGAAGGACTCTTCAAAACGCAGCTAATGAAAATACAACAAAACTTACTCCAACTTATAAATCAAAGAAAGGGTTCAATAGAGAAACCTTCATTACACCACACTTGAGCCTCACCCTGGGCTACTTCAAGCCACTCACAGGTCTATATAGTTCCCTATTTATAGTGAATCAGTTGGTCAGCTGACTATTACATCACTCTGTAATTGCTTTCATCGTTTACTGGGTCAGCTGATCCTTACATCTTGTTCCCATTGGTCACCTTACATCCAACACAAAGTTGTCACTGGTTACATTCTAACATCAACTACTGAATCAACCAAGTGAATTTCCTCTACACCCCCTCCAGTGCCAGTATATTGTTTCTCAAGTAAGGACACCAAAACTGTGCACAGTACTCCAGGTGCAGCCTCACCAACACCTTATACAGCTGCAACATAACCTCACTGTTTTTAAACTCCATCCCTCTAGCAATAAAGGACAAAATTCCATTTGCCTTCTTAATTATCTGCTGCATCTGCAAACCAACTTCTTGTAATTCTTGCACAAGGATACCCAGGTCCCTCAGCACAGCAGCATGCTGCAATTTTTTTACTATTTAAATAATAGTTCTTTTTGCTGTTATTTCTACCAAAATAGATGACCTCACATTTACCAACATTGTACTCTATCTGCCAGATCCTTGCCCACTCTTTGCAGACTTCCAGTCCCCTCTACACACTTTGGTTGACCACTCGCTTTAGTGTCATCTGCCAACTTTGACACACTACACTTGGTCCCCAACTCCAAATCATCTATGAAAATTGTAATCAATTGCGATCCCAACACTGATCCCTGAGGCATACCACTAGTCACTCTGTGTTATCTGCTTGTACTATAAAGCAACCATGACACTGCCATGACTGAGCTTTATATAATCTTGGCTGAACAGCTAAAATAACACTAAACAACAGTAAGTAGAGAAAAGATCTGACGTTTCGAGTCCAGATGACCCTTTGTCAAAGCCTTTCCCCACAATCCCACACTTGGTTAATCTACCTAACCTACACATCTTTGAACACTATAGGGAAATTTTGCGTGACTAATTCACCTAATGCGCACATCTTGGGACTCTGGGGGGCGGGGGGGGGGGGGGGGGGGGCGGTGGGGGGTGGTGAAACAGGACAATCTGAAGGAAATACATGCAAACACAGGAAGAATATGCAAAGTCCAGACAGCCAGTCACTCAAGGCCAGAACTCAACCTAGGTCCCTGGTGTGGTGAGGCAACAGTGCTAAGGCAGGGAGTGAGTTACTCGCCACAGATCTGTTAACCTCTGATCTGCTTTTGTCATCCAGCAATTGTATGGTTGGTACAATTAACTTTCTGACCCATAGTAACCCCAGGATATTGATGATGGGGGTATCAGAGATGGTAATCCTACTAAGTTTCAAGAGGAAGTTATTAGATTCTCTCTTGTTGGAGTTGGTTATTCCTTGGCATTTGTGGGTCACAAATGTTACTTGCCAATTATCAACCCAAATCTGAATAGGACCACAGACTGTTTCAGATTGAGGAGGTGCAAATGATATTGAACAGTGAGCAATAATTTGTGAATATTCTCACATCTAACATTATGATGAAGGGGCAGGGGGGGTCTTTTAGGTACATTATGATGAAGGGAAGGTAGTTGATAAAGTAGGAATCCTACTGCATTGGTCTGGGACTGAAGAGTTTTATCACAAACATCCACTATCATCTTTCTTTGTGCTAGATATGACTCCAACAAATGGAACAGTTTTTCCTTATTCCCATCAGCTTTAATTTTTCTAGGGTTCTTGATGACGCACTCTATCAAATGCTACCTTGATGTCAAGTCCAGTTATTCTCACCTCATTTCTAGAACTCAGCTCTTTCATCCATATTTGGACCAAAATAGTATTGAGGTCTGTAATTGACTGGTCTTAATAGAACCCAGTGTCATTTAATCATACTCTCAATGACATTACTTTGCTAATTGAAAGTAAAGTGACAGACCAGTAATTAGCTAGATTGAATTTGCCCTCTTTTTTGTGAAAATAGAAAACACACTTGGGGAATTTTTCACATTGTCAGGTAAAACCCAGTGTTATAGCTGTTGACAACAACTGAGGGATGTTACTAGTTCTTGAGCATAAGTCTTGAGTACTGCAGCCGGGATATTTTCAGGTCCCATAACCTTGGTTTTATCCAGTGCCTTCAGTTATTACTTGATATCACATGGAATGAATTGAATTGGCTCAAGACTGTGATAATGGAGGCCACAGGAAGAGGTCAAGATGAACATAAGAACATAAGAAATAGGAGCAGGAGTAGGCCATCTGGCCCTTCGAGCCTGCCCCGCCATTCAATAAGATCATGGCTGATCTGTCGTGGCTCAGTTCCACATTCCCGCCCTCTCCCCATAACCCTTAATCCCCTCTCTTATCAAAAACCCATCAGCCCACGTCTTAAAAATACTTAGCGAGGTAGCCTCCACCACTTCAACGGGCAGAGAATCCCAGAGATTCACCACCCTTTGAGTGAAGAAGTTCTTCCTCAACTCCGTTCTAAACCGCCCCCCCTTTATTTTGAGGTTGTGCCCCCTAGTCCTATTGTCCTTTCTGAGAGGGAAGAGTCTCTCCACCTCTATCCTATCCATCCCATTCATCATCTTATACTTCTCAATGAGATCTCCCCTTATTCTTCTAAACTCTAACGAGTACAAGCCTAGTTTATTAAGCCTCTCCTCATAGCTCAACCCCCTCAACTCCGGCATCAGCCAAGTAAACTTCCTCTGCACTCCCTCCAAGGCCAAAATATCCTTGCGTAAGTACGGCGCCCAAAACTGCACACAGTACTCCAGCTGTGGCCTCACCAATGCCCTATATAGCCGCAGCAAGACCTCCCTACTTTTATATTCAATCCCCCTCGCTATGAAGGCCAGCACCCCATTCGCCTTCCTGACCACCTGCTGCACCTGCAAGCTGGGTTTTTGCGACTCATGCACAAGGACCCCGAGGTCCCTCTGCACCGTCGCCTGCTGCAGTTTTTCTCCACGTAAGTAATAATCCTTCCTACCATTATTCCTACCAAAGTGGACCACCTCGCACTTGCCAACATTAAATTCCATTTGCCAGTTCCTGGCCCATTCACCCAGCCTATCTAGATCCTTCTGCAGACTCTCCACACCCTCCGCACAATTTGCCTTTCCACCAATCTTGGTGTCATCAGCAAATTTCGACACCATACACTCGGTTCCCTCCTCCAGATCATCTATATAAATGGTAAATAGCTGAGGCCCCAGCACCGACCCCTGAGGCACTCCACTAGTCACCAACCGCCAATCCGAATAGCACCCATTGACCCCCACAAGATGGATCATCAACTCATCATTCCAGCTGAGGATGGTTGCAAATGCTTTAGCCTTATTTTGCGTATGTATACTGGACTCTGCCATTATTGCAGGGGGGAATGTTCATTGAGTTGCCTCCTTCTCCACCACCATTCACAACTGGATGAACTTTGATCTGCTCCATTGTTTGGGGAATTTTTTGCTCCATCCCTTGCTGCTTTTGCTATTTAACAAGGATGTGGCTCTGTGTTGCCACTCCAACAAGTTGGAAACTTATTTTTAGATACATCTGGTTCTGCTAATGGCATCTGTTGCAGCTAGCACCAGAGCTGCAGATTTCCACGGTTTGTGGAATATTGGTATACTTAGTATCAAATAGCTAATCTACCACAAAGTTTGTCAGGGTGAGACAAGAATGGGAAGCTTTAGTCATCAAGTCTTGAGATAGTTTCCACTAGTGCAGAAAAGGTGGAAAACTAAGAAGATTTTGCAAATATTTTAAAAATATGCATTGTTTTGAAAGACTGAATCAAGTCATATTGCTTGTTAATAATGAATGGTCACCAATAAAAGAAAATTCAGAGGATGAGGAGAAAGATTCCAAATTTTATTTTCACAATTACTTGTTGGAGCATTGGATGCTTTGTCACAGAGAATAGGATAGGCAGGGAGCATTGCTTCTTTTAAAGAATAAAAGATTAATATTGGAAGGGGAGACATAAGAACCAGCACAGACTTGAAGAATCAAATGTACTGTAATGTAAAGGTGTGTGGATCTATAAAACAAGTCATTATGTAAGAATGTTAATTTGCTTTTCTTTATATATATATTAATGACCCAGATTTTGGTGAACAGGGTTAACATTTTCAAAATTTGTGAATGATACAAAACACAGCAGTACTGTGAACTGTAAAGAGGATATGTAGAACTTCAAAAGGACATAAACAGAAAGGTGAACTGGGCAAAAAGATGGCCAATTAAGTTCAATGCAGAGAAGTGTGAAGTGATTCATTCTGGTAGGAAGAATGTAGATAGACAATACAAAATAAAAGGTACAATTCTAAAGAGATGCAGGAGCAGAGGGAGCTGGCTGAATATGTTCACAAGTCATTGAAGTTAGCAGGACAGCTTGAGGAAGCAGCTTGTAAAGCATACAGTATTCTAAGCTTTATTAATTGGGTCATAAGAGAACAGGAGCAAAGAGGTTCATGACTAACTTATATAAGACACTAATTCAGCTTCAGCTGGAGTATTGTGCCTAGTTCTGAATGCTGTATTTTAGGAAGAATGTAAAGATATTAGACATTAGATGCTGGAAAGATTCACAAGACTGGTTCCAGGGATGAGGAACTTCAGTTATGAAGTCATATTGGAGAAGTTAGGATTTTTTTTGGAGAAAAGATGAAGGCTGGAATGAAATTTGATCGAGATATTCAAAATCATGAGAGATCTGGTTAGTGTAGATAGGGAGAAACTATTCCCACTTATGAAATGATCGAGGATGAGAAGGTACAGATTTAAAGTAATTGGCAAAAGAAGTGATGCGAGAATAAACTTTTTCATGCAGCAAGTAGTTAGGTCTGGAATGCTCTGCCTGAGAGTTCGAAACAGGTTCAATCAAAGCATTCAAAAAGGAATTAGAGTGGTATCTAAAAAGGAAGAATGTGCAGGTAACAGCAAGAATGGTACTAAGTGAATTGTTCATTCAGAAAAATAGTGCAGACATGATGGGCCAAATGGCCACCTTCTATAATTATTCTTTGATTTTGTGATTTTTCCCAAAACAACAGTTTTTCTTCATATATTGAATTGAAATTGGAAAACCATTTTTGCAGAAATTCAAATAATCAGTTTTATTATCATGCAAAATTGCAGATGTGCAATATCGCAGAATATTGTTGCATACAAAACCTTTCATGAATAAAGATTTAATTGCTTTCATGTTGGACAAAATAATGAACATAAATGCAAATTATATTTGTGTGCAATTCTGCTTCCAAAGTTTCATTAGAATTTAAATCAGTTCCCAGTAATGAAAGAAATCAGCCAAGCAGGATACACCTGTAATCATTCTCCTTTGACACGTCTCCAGCGACTATAACTGGCATTTAGCTAGAATAAATGGTAAGTATTTAAATACAAATACCAATTTAAGCTGCAGTTGGCAAATCTTTCCAAAATGATTAATTAAAATGTTGGAAACCCAAGATAAGACAAGAATTAATGGCAGTAGAGTAGGGGTGGGAGGGAATTCATTACGGCTTGAGAAAGAGTGAGGGGATTGTGATCGGCATTTAACCCATGCCTGTGCTCCCAAATTTCCATGCTACCTGCTCATGGAATAATTGCAGCACATGATCAGCACTGAACATAGTGATTGAGCCTGCATGCCAGAATAGGGCGCAACATTTTGAAGGCTCATGTAAATTCAAGCTAGCCTCTACTACTTAAAGGCAACATGTATCTCTTAAGGGGAGCTGCATTTTGACTGGAGCAGGTGTTGACAGTCATTCAGTTTGACATTAGAATGATACAGGAACATAAGAACATAAGAACATGCGTGGATAGGGGATTGGCTGTCAAATAGGAGGCAGAGAGTGGGTGTCAATGGGTGCTATTCGGATTGGCGGTTGGTGACCAGTGGAGTGCCCCAGGGATCGGTGCTGGGGCCTCAGCTATTTATCATTTATATAGATGATCTGGAGGAGGGAACCGAGTGTAGGGTGTCGAAATTTGCTGATGACACAAAGATAAGAGGAACGGCAAATTGTGTGGAGGGTGTGGAAAGTCTGCAGAGGCTATCTAGATAGGCTGAGCGAGTGGGCGAGGACCTGGCAGATGGAATACAATGTTGGCAAGTGTGAGGTTATCCACTATGGTAGGAATAATGGTAGGAAGGACTACTACTTACAGGGCGAAAAGCTGCAGCATGCTACGGTGCAGAGGGACCTGGGGGTCCTTGTGCATGAGTCGCAAAAACCCAGCCTACAGGTGCAGCAGGTGGTCAGGAAGGCTAATGGGATGCTGACCTTCATAGCGAGGGGGATTGAATATAAAAGCAGGGAGGTCTTGCTGCAACTGTACAGGGCACTGGTGAGGCCGCAGCTGGAGTACTGTGTGCAGTTTTGGTCGCCGCACCTGCGCAAGGATATTTTAGCCTTGGAGGGAGTGCAGAGGAGGTTCACTAGGCTGATACTGGAGTTAAGGGGGTTGAGCTATGAGGAGAGGCTGAATAGACTGGGCTTGTACTCGTTAGACTTTAGAAGGATGAGGGGAGATCTCATTGAGACATAAGATGATGAAAGGGATGGATAGGGTAGAGGTGGAGAGGTTCTTCCCGCTCAGAAAGGACAGCAGGACTAGAGGGCACAGCCTCAAGATAAGGAGGGGGTGCAGTTTAGAACAGAGTTGAGGAGGAACTTCTTCACTCAAAGGGTGGTGAATCTCTGGAACTCTCTGCTCGTTGAAGTGGTGGAGGCTACCTCGCTAAATATATTTAAGACACGGGTAGATAGGTTTTTGGTAGGCAAGGGGATTAAGGGTTATGGGGAGAAAGCGGGAAAGTGGAACTGAGCCACTTCAGATCAGCCATGATCTTGTTGAATGGCGGGGCAGGCTCGAAGGGCTAGATGGCCTACTCCTGCTCCTATTTCTTATATTCTTATCCCAGAATCTTTTATTTACAAGCTGCAGATGGGTTGAGGATAGACTTCTTGCTTTCCCCCATTCCTCTCACTAGAAGCCTAGCCATGTGTGTTTCTCCTTTCAGGTACCCAAGAACTGCCCTTTGGTAAGGCAGTGGTGCAGGAGAAAGAGCCAACATAGGAAGAACAGACTGATAATGAAGAAACATGATCACTTGTTTTAACACTTGCAGCCACCAACTCAAATACTGACATATTGACTCTGCAAACACAGGGTGGCTCACAATTGGGACCCACATATGGTCAGGCACTAGACAAGCAAGAGCTGCAGCCAAGGCAGAGGAAGCTGCCAACTGACCAGGGTGTGAAATCACACACAAACCATCTGAGACCTGTAAATTAGGAGAGATTCAGGGATGTGAGAAAAAGATTTAGATTTGAGAATACTGTCATCTTGAGTGGTATCAGTCCCACCATTCACTACAACCCCAATAATAGCTGCTCCAATGATGCAGAATGACATCTCCCCCATTGATATCATGCTGATCCCTATTAGTTAGGTGTTGATGCTTCCAGTAATGGACCACCTTGTCTTGCAAGGAAAAAAGAAGTGAGTCAGAGTGTGTGGAACATTGTATTTGGGTGATGTGTCTGTCATGGTTGACCAGCTGGCAGTTTGTGCAACCAGTATGCAGAGAACTAAGGTGAGGACTTTGATGAAGTGATATACCAAAAAAGGCCAACAGGCATGCACAAAGAAATGTGTGGTCCATTTGTCGGTTTACTAGAAAGACTATGAACACTGCCATGGAGTATGGCACATGGGAGAACCAACCTTTACACAAGGCTTTGCACAAATCTTTGAGTCTACCCTTTCCAAAGTGGAATTTCTAGCCAACTTGAGAACACATGCAAATCCTACCATGATGTAACATCGGATGGCCAATGCCCAGGTTCTACTGCAGCACAAGCAGCAGCAATGGGAACCCAGGCTCATGCCATGTAATCTCAGTTTGTTGTCAAGCACACTCAAACTATTCCCATCATAATGCAATGTCAGCATTCGAAGGGTCCTGCAGGATCTCACAGCATTCCAACAGATTCTCCAGCAGATTACTTAGATTGTTGAGGTGTCAGCCCAGGAAAATGGCAGTGGTTCCATGGAGAACCAACTTGCTATCCTGTACTGTACTGCAATGTACTGTCTAAATGTAAAATTGAAGCTAATTAAAAAAGGGAAATTGTTTCACCAATTTAAAGATGATCATGGTCCATTTGTACACAAATTACATGACAGTTAAGGATATTAGAAGCACACTACACAATTTCCTTTAAAAATTGGCAAAAGCAAATTTTGAATGTAAAATAACACATATAGAGATTCATTTTTCAGAAGCTGGAAGAATTAAATATCCACAAGCCTTCTGAGCTAAATGGAATACTACAGTAGAATCTTCAAATAATTAACTGAGAAAATAATAATCCTTTGATGTCTATTAGAGCTCCATGAATAATGGACAATTATCTGAAAGACAGCAAGAGCGTCAAGTAGCCAAAGGAATCAGTATATGTCAGCTATTAATCAAACATCCAATTGGTCAACGCTTGAAGTCATTCACAGGATGCTACTGGCAATCAGTCAAAGAGCATCACATAGCTTAGAGGGGGGTTTGGATTGTTTTAAAAGCCATGTCTTGCAAAGCTACTAGAATTCTTTGCAAAGGTAAATGGAAGAGATGGACCGTAATGTACGTAGATTTCCAAAACATACTTAAAGTTTCTCTCTGAAGTTATGGCACGTGGTCGAGATCAAAAATTATAGTTAAGACACTAAACTTAACAGAAGCAGAAGATGATAAGAAACGATTAGCTTGAGTAAAAGTTATTAGGCTATTAGTGGTATTCTTCAGGAATTGACCCGCATTCCTGCTGTCCACCATTGTATATATATATATTTATCTATATATAAATATGGAAGTATGCTTGATGAATATTATTAAGTTTTGGCAAATCAAAGTAGGTATGTTCTAAGAAAGTGAGAAAGGTTTGCATTAAATATTGCATTTTTCATCCCATTGGATTCTCAAAGCACTTTACAGCCAATGAATTTACTTTTTTGAAACGTAGGAAATGCAGCCATTAATTTGCAGTCAGCAAACTCCCGCAAACAGCAATATGATAATGACCAAATAATCTCTTATATAATGTTGATTAATGGATAAATATTGACCAGAATAACTGTTCTGTAGAAGGGTCATATGGACTCAAAAATGTTAATTCTGTTTATCTCTTCACTATGGTCAATTATTGATGGAAATCATTAGGGATTGTCTACTATATACTGCAAAACGGTGCAATTTTATATTCTCATTCCTCAAAATCAGTGATGTAGTACTATTTAAAGCAATATAATATGCCACTATTAATAAGTTTAAGTAGATTACAGTTTTATGGTATTGTTATTATGCATGTCCATCTTTAGTGGTTGATGTCAGTAAGATGTAAAACCTATAGAGCAAGCAGACTCTTCAAGGTGATGTATTTCAAGTTTATTTATATCCTTTTCCTGAAGTGTTTCAGATTACATAAAAATTATTTGTATTTTAAAATAGGCCCAATGAACTGTCAAGCCAAACAAATCTCAAACTGTTTTCGTGGCTGCTTTTTTTCTCTCTTCCAACCATTGCAACAAGTTTTGTATTTAGATTTGAGAAGAATTCCATGGTTTATTACAATTCTTGCCAGGTTATGCCACATATGCAAAATTTATGAATATATGAAAATGACAAATAGGGAAAAAAGCAAATGGTTTATATAGCCAATCCATCAGGATGCAAGGCACCAAGAATCGTATAATTTCTTCGGAGATGTAAACAAACCCATGCCAATTAGAGAAAGAATAATCTGGAAAATTCCTCTGCATCGATGTAGGTTGATTGGGCAGTTCTATCATTAGTCCAGGGGGCCATATTAATGCTTGCATAACACACTGGCAATGAAATGCTGGAGAACAATGAACACATTCAATGTAATGCCTATATTGAATTATCAAATTAATTGTGGTAGTTACTCAGCTCAGAAATTTATCAAAGTCAAATACAATTTTTCAAGGTATTTCAAGCTAAGTACATATTTTGTACAATTTTAATTTCTGATCCTGATTTAGTTTGACCTGTTTGCTTAGTTCAACAGTTTACGTCACTGGACATAATTTTATGGAACTGCATAGGCATCTGCCCAACCCAAACTTACATGAAATCACACATGCAAACGTCAGGTATGTGATATTTCCTGCACTGGGCATGCCTGAGAGTTGGAAGCACACCCGCTGACAATTGAAAAGAGAATTAAGCCCATTAAACATCAATTTGCCCTCATTTAAAGTGGTCCATGTACTTCACGCTGGCGCATGGGCCAATCGGCCAGGCAACGTTCATGTTTTTCACCATTCCAATTCAGAACAGGATAAAATGTCCGGGATGAAATAAAATAAAATGTTTGAGGATTGAGGTATTGTGTGTTATGCTGCCAGTTGCTTGATTTTGAACGATAGAGAGAGTTGGCAGCATTCCTTTGATTCAAATGTCATTGGAACAATACTGCAGCTGTCAGCCTTCAGGGAGCTTGTCGGAAATGCCCGCCTGCACCATCACTTCTCTCGGCACCCAGCCTCTTCCTGCCCTCCCTGGCAGTGCTCAGCCCTTCAGAGCGCACTAATAAATTAACCAGACAGCACTAAATCTCATTCTGGGGCTGATCAGGGAGGGAAGCCCGTTTCCTGCCCGCTTGCAAGCCAGCTGCAGATACATTTTATGGGCAAAAAAATTCACTTTTGTTTGCTGTAGCTGAACGTGGCAAGAATGTGATGTAGATTCAAGTGATCTGTTCATATGATTTCCTTTTAACTTACACAATCCTGTAACTGAGGAACAGTGAGATCAGAAGTATTTCTAAATAACCATTACTTTTTGCTAAATACAGTGAAAATTCTGACCAGACTTTTCAATTGCAAAATGATTCCTTTCAAAAATTTACTTGTTAATTATAATTAATCCTATTTTTCCTGTGGGCTGAATTTTACAAGTGGGCCAACAGGTGGGAAATTAGAATGGTTGACCTGCAGATTACATCGTGCCATCAGTGGCATGACCGTCGCCAGCCTGCCAACTCCACCCGACCCCACCACAATTTTGCAGACAGTGAGAAAGGCATTACCACGTCCACCCTCCCCCTGCTCTGTCCAACAACTCCCACCATCTCCCTTGCAGTTCCAGCAAGATTCCCGCTTTATCTGGGTTTGGGCATATCCATGGGTCGTCTTCCTTCTGAGTCTTCTTCAATACCAGCAGTGGCTAACAATCCTGCTGTAGTGCTGAGCTGTTGGCCTTCAATTGACGACTAGCTCTATGTGACAGAAGTTCCTTGTGTAGAATGTAGAACATAGAACATTACAGCGCAGTACAGGCCTTTCGGCCCTCGATGTAATGCCGACCAGTGGAACCAATCTAATGACCCTCTAACCTAAGCTATTCCAATGTTATCCATATGCCTATCCACTGACCATTTGAATGCCCTTAAAGTTGGCGAGTCCACAACTGCTGCAGGCAGGGCATTCCATGACCTTACTACCCTCTAAGTAAAGAACCTACATCTGACATCTGTCCTATAGCTACCACCCCTTAATTTAAAGCTTTGTCCCCTCGTGTTAGCCATCACCATCGGAGGTAAAAGGCTCTCACTGTCCACCCTATCCAATCCTTTGATCATCTTGTATGCCTCAATTAGGTCACCTCGTAACCTTCTTCTCTCTAATGAAAATAACCTCAAGTCCCTCAGCCTTTCCTCATAAGACCTTCCCACCATACCAGGCAATATCCTGGTAAACCTCCTCTGCATCCTTTCCAATGCCTCCACATCTTTCTTATAATGCAGCAACCAGAACTCTATGCAATACTCCAAGTGCGGCCGCACCAGAGTTTTGTACAGTTGTAACATGACCTCAGGGCTCCGAAATTCAATCCCTCTACCAATAAAAGCCAACACACCGTACACCTTCTTAACAACCTTACCAACCTGGGTGCCAACTTTCAGGGAGCTATGCACATGTGCCCCGAGATCTCTCTGCTCGTCAACACTACTAACAGTCCTTCCATTAGCCCTATATTCTGTACTCCTGTTACTCTTACCAAAGTGAATCACCTCACACTTTTCCGTATTAAACTCCATCTGCCACCTCTCGGCCCAGCTCTGCAGCTTATCTACGTCCCTCTGCAAACTGTAACATCCATCCTCACTGTCTACAACTCCTCCGACTTTGGTGTCGTCAGCAAATTTACTAATCCATCCTTCTACACTCTCATCTGGGTCATTTATAAAAATGACAAAAAGCAGTGGCCCCAAAACAGATCCTTGAGGTACACCACTTGTAACTGAACTCCAGGTTGAATATTTCCCATCAACCACCACCCTCCGTCTTCTATCACCTAGCCAATTCCTGATCCAAACTGCTAAATCACCCTCAATCCCATGCATCTGCATTTTCTGCAATAGCCTACCATGGGGAAACTTATCAAACGCTTTGCTGAAATCCATATACATCACGTCAACTGCCTTACCCTTATCCACCTCTTTGGTCACCTTTTCAAAAAACTCAGTAAGGTTTGTGAGGCACGACCTACCCTTCACAAAACTGTGTTGACTATCCCTAATCAATTTATTTCCCTTTAGATGATTATAAATCCTATCCCTTATAATTCTTTCCAAAACTTTGCCCACAACAGAAGTAAGGCTCACTGGTCTATAAATCCCAGGATGGTCTCTACTCCCCTTCTTGAACAAGGGGACAACATTTGCTATCCTCCAGTCTTCCAGCACTATATCTGAAGCCAATGATGACAAGAAGATTAAAGCCAAAGGCTCTGCAATCTCCTCCCTAGCCTCCCAGAGAATCCTAGGGTAAATCCCATCCAGCCCAGGGGACTTATCTATTTTCATACTCTCAAGAATTGCCAACACCTCCTCCTTATGTACCTCAATCCTGTCTAGTCTACTACCTGGTGTAGCAGTATTCTCCTCGACTACACTGACTTTTTCCTGCGTGAATATTGATGAAAAACACTCATTCAGTGCCTCTCCTATCTCTTCAGGCTCCACGCACAACTTCCCACTACTGTCTCTGACTGGCCCTAATCTTGCCCTAACCAATCTTGACATACCTGTAGAAAGCTTTAGGATTTTCCTTGATCTTCTCTGCCAAAGTCTTCTCATGTCCTCTTCTAGCTCTTCTTAACTCTCTCTTTAGCTCCTCCCTGGCTAATTTATAACTCTCCAGTACCCTAACTGAGCCTTCACATCTCATCTTTACATAAGCCTCCTTCTTCCTCTTCACCAGAGATTCAATTTCTTCAGTACACCACGGTTCCCTCGCTCAACCGCTTCTTCCCTGCCTGACAGGTACATATTTAGCAAGAACTCGCAGTAGCTGCTCCTTGAATAAGCTCCACATTTCAGATGTTCCCAGCCCCTGCAATTTCCTACTCCACCCTTTGTATCCTAAATCTCACCTAATAGCCTCATAATTACCTTTCCCCCAGCTATAACTTCTGCCCTTCGGTATATGCCTATCCCTTTCCATCACTGAGGTAAACGTAACCGAATTGTGGTCACTATCACCAAAGTGCTCACCTACCTCCAAGTCTAACACCTGGTCTGGTTCATTACCCAGTACCAAATCCAACGTAGCCTCACCTCTTGTTGGCCTATCTACATACTGTGTCATGAAACCTTCCTGCACACATTGGACAAAAAGTGACCCCTCTAACGTGCTTGACCTATAGCTTTTCCAATTGATATTTGTAAAGTTAAAGTCCCCCATAACAACTACCCTGTTACTCTCGCACCTATCCAGGATCATCTTTGCAATCCTTTCCTCTACATCTCTGGAACTTTTTGGAGGCCTATAAAAAACTCCCAACAGTGTGACCTCTCCTTTCCTGTTTCTAATCTCAGCCCATACTACCTCAACAGACAGGTCCACATCAAACGTCCTTTCTGCCACCGTAATACAGTCCTTGACTAACAATGCCACGCCTCCCCCTCTTCTACCACCTTCTCTGCTCTGACTGAAACATTTGAACCCTGGAACCTGCAACAACCATTCCTGTCCCTGCTCTATCCATGTCTCTGAAATGGCCACAACATCGAAGTCCCAGGCACCAATCCAGGCTGCAGGTTTGTCCACCTTATTGCGTATGCTCCTTGCATTAAAGTATACACACTTCAAACCACCCTCCCACCTGCCAATACACTGCTGTGACCTAGAAACCTTATCCATGACCTCCCTATTCTCATCCTCCTGTACATTGGAGCTACAATTCAGGTTCCCATCCCCTCTCTGAATCAGTTTAAACCCTCGTGAATAGCATTGGCAAATTTCTCCCCAAGATATTAGTACCCCTCTGGTTCAGGTGCAGACCATCCCTCTTGTAGAGATCCCACCTACCCCAGAATGAGCCCCAATTGTCCAAGTATCTGAACCCTTCCTCCTGCACCATCCCTTTAGCCACGAGTTCAAATGTTCTCTCTCTCTATTCTTCTCCATGCTATCCCGCGGCACAGGTAACAAACCAGAGATAACCACTCTGTTTGTTTTAGCCCTTAGCTTCCACCCTAACTCTCTGAATTTCTGTTTTATATACCCATCCCTTTTCCTACCTATGTTATGAGTGCCTACATGAACCACAACTTGGGGCTGGTTCCCCTCCCCCTTAAGGATCTCGAACACTCAATCAGAGATATCATGGACCCTGGCACCTGGGAGGCAACACACCAACCGCAAGTCTCGCTCATTCCCACAGACACTCCTATCTATCCCCTTAACTATGGAATCCCCAATCACTAATCCTGTTCTTTTCTTCCCCCTTCCCTCCTGAGCATCAAAGACAGGCTCTACTCCTGAGACCTGTACTCCATGGCTTACCCCGGTTGAGCCTTCCTCCCCAACAGCATCCAAAACAGAGTACTTATTTTGGAGAGGAACAGCCTCAGGGGATCACTGCTCTGACTGCTTCTTACCCCTTCTTGCAGTCACCTGTGCATCACTTTTAGGAGTAACTATCTCCCTGTAACTTTTGTCAATAGCTGCCTCCGCTTTCCGAATGATTCTTAGTTCCTCCAGTTCCAGATCCAGGTCCCTAACACAGTCCTCAAGGAGCTGCAAATGGATGCACCTTCTGCAGGTGTAACCAGTGTCCCTCACCTCAAACATCCCACAGGAGGAACATCGCACTGCCTGCACTGCCATCCCTATTACTTCCCTTACCAAGAAACAAAAATAAACTTAAACTTACCTGCTCTCACTCCAAGTCACTCTCTTTTTTTTAGGTTAGAGAAGGTAAAGATGTTGCCTCATTCTAATTAAAGGGTCATTAAGTGAAAAATTAAAGCAGGGCAAGTCTGATAGGTGGAGATGTGCTTGCCCCCAAAATTTGTGCTGAGGTGCAGGGAGCCTGCCCTTAGCATATAATCCAGCCCTGTGGTTTAAGGTAGCTCTGGCATTCACAATATTCTCCTTAGCCAGAAAATGATGTAACTCCAAGTGAGTTGTACATCTGTGCAGTTATTGTCAATCCCCCTCTTTAACTAAACTGGCAGCAACTGCACTTGAATTGTGTTGCATTCCATCATGCAGCCTCCAGTTGAACTTGAGAAAGCCAAAAAAGGGCAATAACACGGTATCAAAAAAAAAGATACAACAGATACAGTACTAAAGCATTGGACTCTTGAATATGAGACTCATGTTGAATCCCAATTTCAATTAACATTTGTAATCTTGCCAAGGTCAATTCAGGGCATGTGTGAAATAAGTTACTTTTTGAAACACTTCAAAGCGAAATATTTTGCTTGTAACTCAAGCAGTTCTAGCCGCCTGCGTCTTGTTTGTTATATTAGCTTGCAGAGAGATAGCAACAAAGAAAAATATTTTTTCCAATTGCGTATGATATGGTCTCTTTTAAATTGGAAAGGCCAAAGGGGGATGAATTGAGCAAATTTTTCAGTATTTGGTAAACTGTTCTAAATTGGATTTATTTAGATCAGTATCTGCAACTGTGCTTGAAATATTTTATCCAAAGCACTGGTCCTGATTTTAATTTACACATTCCTTTTTAACCCCAGTAGGATTTTAAATTGCAGGTATATCCACCTCAAACCAATTTGCAAATCAAGGCTCTTGGGCTAGATCTTCAATCTTAACCTAAAGCCAGAATTGGGGGGGCGGCAGCAATGGCTTTACATCAGACTAAATTTGCTGGGAACAAAAGCCAGTGCTAGAAGACCTAGTGAGATATGTTTTCATTAAAATGAGTTTTCTAGGAAGATAGGAAGACAGGAAGAGCAGCAGTGCTCCTCTGGACCCCAATTGGAACTCCTATGACGCAGACCTACGTTCAATGATTGTACCAACTGTGCTATTTTCAATTTTGCTTGTAATTAAGTAATAGAGCTATATCTGAGCTCATATTATGCTGATAAATGGCACAAAATTGGATTTATATAAATATTCCTAAATAAATACCAATAGCGGGATTTTCTGGCTGTGCTCACCCCAAAACTGGAAAATCCTGCCCGAGGTCAACAGACCTTTGCATCCCCACCCCTTCCCACCCTCCACCCACTACAATTCCTGTGGCAGGTGACTTGGAAAAATCCACCCCTTAGATTTGCATTGCAATCAAAATCTCATTAGAGTTTACAACATGTAGTTTAATTTGAAGTAATTTGAATAGGATTAGAAAAATGAGTTTTTCTGGAACCATCTGACGACTTGAATGATCATTACTAATTGGTTTGGACTTGGTTCATTGTTCCTTAGTTGCTGTCTTCCTATGTTATTCTTCCTACCTCACCCACCATAAAAGCTATAACAACTCATAAATGGCTTAGGGTTGACTTTTTATGCCTCTCAACATGGAGGAAATAGGGTAGGAAATTACAATACTGTCTGCTCAAGCAGAAAATAAACTTTAGGACAAATGCAGTTTCTATCAAAGAACAAAATAAGAAGCAAAGTACTTTGCAATCATAAATCTTGACTGCCTCAAGGTAGAAATGTAATAAGAAAAAAGAAATGTAACCATAGCAACTTTCATTTCCCAAGCAGAGTCATCATTCCATGCACAGTCTAAGTTTAGTTTGCATTGTTGGAGTAGCAATTGAGAATAAAAAATTGTTTTGCTCCTTTGTAAAACCTCACCATCAATGCAATAGACATTGCACCCAAGTAGCCATATTATTTTTAAGTCACCAAATTATAGCAATATGGATTATTCTTACTTTGCTTTCCTAAGAAAATGGATTATAGGCCTTGAGAAGTATATTTGATGATAATGACAAACTATCTTAAATATTAATGCATTTAGGTTAACATATCTTGAAGCAGACTACTTTAATTCCTCTGAATCAACATAGAGTGAAGGAAATGAAGCCAACAGTTTGGAAGAAAATTCTAATATGCAGACTCTAGGTGAATTTTCATCTTTAGCCAACCTAGTGCAGAACTTCAGTACCAGAGGCCAGAGTAGGGATTTGGACACGTATGACTTTCCATTCATTATCTTTAATGGCCCACAAATCAGATGCACATTTAATTCCAATCCAGTATGTAAAGTTCTGTGCCAAAACAGTAAAAATAAAAATGACTTCAATGACACCCACCAGGTGTGGGATCAGTTGTATTCCAGTCTGATCATTGAGTGAACTATCTTTTCCAAGACACAAATCACAGCTTAGGCTAGTCTGTAGCAGGTTTGGCTTAAGATCTGAATTCTAGAGCTGCACTGAAAATTTGAGTCACCTATTTATCACATCACAACATGAAAACCAATGAAAGACTGTGTTACCTTAAATTGTTGTGCTACTGTTTTCTAAACTACATCAAAACCACATTCTAAAAAAGTAGTTAATTTCTTTTGGATTGACTTAAACCATTGCATTGGATACCTTGTTGTGACTTACTGGGGTAGGATTTCAGCAGGTTTTCCTTATCTTCTCCCCTAACTTCAACAAAAACTCCACAAAAATAACAAAGAGCTACTTATATAGATCAGAATTTTACATCTCAAGTTTGGGCATGCATGAAATCATGCAAGAAGAAGATGGGCGTATGTCCCAATGTCATTGCACACTCATACAATATTTCAGTCAACTTGCACACAAGAGAATTGGAAGCATGCCTGCCATCAATCAAGAAGACAACTTAAATAATTTAAACACCAATTAACCAGAATTTTATGTTGCCCGTATGCCTTTACAATTGGCAAAGCAGCCTTTTTGTTTAAACTGCAACCTCAATCCAGGGTGGGATGAAAGGAGTCTTTGTGGCAAAGTGCCACAATCCTGCACACTGGGGGAAGCTGCAATCAGTGTAAATCTTCAGGTTCTATCTAGTTGACTCTGGACATTTAGTGTGAAGGAGATGTCACAGATAATATGACTATGGCTCCTAAATGCCTGAGTCTTCTCCTGCATTGAGTCTCAAACAATTTCTCAATCTCTGCCTGCAATCTATAGGGGCTGCACAAGATTTCTGTGCCTCCACTGAGGGTCTCTCAGTGCCTCTTGACCCTTGGGGCCTGGTGCTGCTCTGTTAACTTTGTGCAGTACAACCTGTACCTTTCATTCTGCTCTTCTTCTTCTCACTCAGCTTCTCTTTCCTCATCCTCCTCTCCTCCTCACTGGAAGTCGTGTCTCCCACACCAACCACAATGCTCATCTGTCTCAGACAATTTCTAGCCCTTGAAGATGGGCAGGAACACAATCCAGCATTCATCAGAGAAAAGGTTTCTACCACAAATAATATCAGAGTAAATAATTTGCTCATTGAAATGTTCTCTGCGCACAGTCACTAGGCTGAGACTCTGGTCACGGTTGCAACTTTTAAATTCATACTAACAAGTACACCTTGGAAACATACATTCCCACATGGTGTGATTCTGATTTATATGAGAAGATTATTGCACTTAATTGGGTCATTAACAACTGCTTTAACACTTATAAAATGTGCGGCGTATTTTTGCCTTTTGATTCAGCCGACATATATTATTCAAATCTGTTATGATAACATGAGAAACACTGTCCAACATCATCACACACAATATTCTGTTCCTCTCTGCAGAAATCTCCCCTATTTTGGGAGCCACATTATTCAGCCAAATGTCACAGAACATGGAATCCAGTATCAAGCTATATCAAAATTTGCAGACCATTCTGTTCAAAGGTGGTCAGTATGATCAGGCACCCCCTGTTGTGAAGCCTCTCCTGAGCTTTAGAGCTGCCACAGAAGTTCAGATAGTTAAACTCTTGGTGTTTGGACCCTTGCTGTTGATAGAAATTTGAGGAGCAGTCACAGGAAAGGAGGGTGATCATGGCCCCGCTTTTCCTCCACTTCATGCTCCTTTTCCTGTTTGAGTTCTTGCTGCCTAGGTCAAGTGTAAGGTTGATTTACCACATGATTAATTCACCCAGCAACTTAGAGTATGCAGGTAGGGAGACTATTTCAGTAACACTATTTAAATGAGATACAAAGAATATTCACTAAAATGGTACCAGGGATATGGGACTTCAGTTACATAAAGAAACTGAAGGAGCTGCTGTTGCACTCCTTCAACCAGAGAAGATTAAGCAGAGATTTTATATAGCTTTCCAAAATTGTTTCCAAGGTCATTTTGGAAATTTAGCCAGTGTATAATTATCCTTTGCTATACTCCCTGTATCATCATTTTCAAAACTCCACCTGAAAATGAAGATGTTTTGCATTTCTGTCCAGCTGTTCTGCAGAAATAAAAGAGCTCCTTCAAATAACAGGTGCATATCATTATCTCATTCTGACACCTGTTACAATAACAAGGTTTATAAGATTACTATGTACTGGATTTATATTTCGCATTGGGCTGAGAGATGTGGAACAGAAACTGAGGGGTTCACTCACTTCCACCCCAGCCTCAGTGCAACCAATCAAACATGCAATGGCAAATTAGTGGCCATTCAGCAGGCAGGAGGCCAATTAGAGGGACAAGCGGGAATTTTGCACCTAATCGGTACTGTCGGTTAAGACATCACAAGGTAGAGGGATAATGACGTGAACTGTCAATCAAATTATAAAGCTTCCTGTTCTCAAAATCGGTCTTTATTTTTTATTCAAGACATAAAAATGACTTTTTTAAAGTCACCAAAAAACATACAAAGGCTGCCACATTGATCAGGTGGATCCTGTTGGTATCAGGGGCAGGGCATGAAGTTAGAAAGCTTGAGCTTCAGGGGTGGACTAGTTTTCTGTGCTATTGCCCACCAGTACCAACCTAAGCTGAAAGACGTTGATTCCCTATCCAAGGAAAATGTTAGGCCTTTTATATTGCCCTTGTGCTACTGCATTATAACTGGTACAAAATACTCCCAAACTTCTTTGTGTTTAATGCCCGAAAAATGCAGCAGGCAATGGAAAATTAGGATGGTCCCCTACCTGCCGAGTTAGAATGAATGGGTTGTTAACAGACTAAATATACTGTTAATTAGTGTTTTCAAAATGATGACAGGTTGCTGATTTTCTCACTGCTCTCTTTCCATAATTTAGCAAACTGACTTGAAAGCATCATATTGCTGAAACGACATCATCACATACTATTTTACGCTCATGCGAAATGCAACCAGTCTGATTTGTGGACACATATCTATTCCTCTGCTTTTGGATGGTGTCTTTAAATTTAGGGCAAAATGAAGGGTCTTGTGACCTGTCTTAACATCTGCCTAACAGCAAGCTTGGGTGGTTTGATTGTTAGACTAGGGGGAAGGTACAAGATGTTCATGTTTGAAGATAATGGCAGCAACCTATGTGCTAACAGCGGGTAAATTTCCAGAAAAGTTTTAGAATGTTGAGTGTAAGCTGTTGAGCTTTAAACTTTTTATTTAATTCAAAGATGAAACATAGTTGGGCTAATCAACATTTCTATCTGGATTCAAGGCTCATGAGATTCATGTTGCCACAAGAATGGACTTTGAGAGGAAAAGGATTTCTAAAGTCCCTGAAACCTCACAGGCAGTCAGTCCAGGGAGAGAGAGGGAGGGAGAGAGAAGAGAGCAGCACCAGGCTGGAAGTCTCTATGATTAACTGCATTTATTAATCGGGTGAAAACCCATGATCAGATTGAAAAGCCAAAATTTGTGGGGAGATAAAATGATGCTGGAAGATCTGTCTAGCTTATCTAGAGGAATAGGTCTCCAGGAAAACTCACACCCTGAAAAACAGTTTTAGAGTTAAAAGTTTCCGGGTTGTGAAAGGAAAACGTTCAGAAGTAAACCCTCAGGAACTGAGGGTGAGATTTTCTGCTTCTGTTAGCGCCAGGCAGGTAGGGCAATAGGAATGGAAAATACCGCAAAAACTGCAAAGTTGCATTTAATGTTGGCCTAAACACATAATGCAATTGTCCCCACTCCACATCAGTGTTGGAGAGCATTTCCCGAAATTCAACATGGGGAAAATCATTTCAATATATTAACATAATTAGCGAGTTCTTACACATGAATCATCCCCTCTTCACTGTCAGAAATCCATCCACATCAGTCTAATGGCATAACAAAGCAAATCACAATGGGCCTCCCAAGAATGGACATGGTGAGCATGCATTGCAAAGGAGTCCAGATAAGTGTAGCATTCTGCGGGGAGAGGGTCATGCCCAGGTATCTCGGGGGCTAAAATTAACCCCTTTACTAGGAATTGTATTTAAGAAAATCTTTTGAACATCTACTAAAGGCAGCCTATCTCAACACCTACAAACGCTAAAAGCACTGGCTATTAGAAGTATTTTTAAATTTCTGTTATTTTAAAATGGATGATAATGGATTGGAGGCTCTTTTTATGGCCAAAATTTTCCAGCCATTCCCATCTGCAAGACTTTCCAAACCTGCCGATGGTGACCCCAATTGGGTTTTCCATTGTGTGAAGATCCCACTGCCAGCCAATAGAGGACACCTGCACTGCTGCAAAACACGCCAAGGCGGGAGCGTGGAAAATCCCATCCTATATCTCTCCCAATTTTTAATTCTCTTTTGACTTCAAGAGAAATGTAAATCAGGAGAGCTGTAATATGGACTGCAGTTCACTATAACTCATACAAAGTCAAAGTTATTGCCAAATGCTTTTGCAGCTCTGTTAGAATATGAAATCCAGGGGTCGATTCTCCAAAAGTGCTGAATTGGTGGGAAAACAGTTCTAGATCAAGACTGATTTTTCAGTGCAACTTCAGACCTGAATTTCCCCACTCTGTGCAATGCAGAAGTCACAATCATGAATCTCATTAAAAACCCAGGGGGCAGGGCCTATTCGGGCCAAAGTGCCTGAAATGACAGAATGAGTGGGAACCCGCGCAGAGCACATCAATGAGAGATTTCTGAAAAGATCTCCCAGCATCCAGATCACTGCCATCCAACGCCACACACATCGCTGGCCCCCACAACAACCCACCCCCCACAGGCATTACTGGCCTCCACAATCCCTCTACAGACATTGCTGACATCCACAATCCCTCCACAGACATCACTGGCCCCCACAACCTCCCCCCCAAAGACATGCTGGCCTCATCGCTGGCCTCCACAAACCCCCCTCCCCACAGACATTGCTGGCCTCCACAATCCCTCCACAGACATCACTGGCCTCCACAACCACCCCCACCCCCACCTCCCCAGACATCGCTGGCCTCTTCAACTTCCACAGACAGCACTGGCACCCCCTCCCCCATAAAGAGAGCGCTGGCCCTCCTCCCCCATACAGACAGCACTGGACCCCCTCCCCCATGATGTGGAGATGTTGGCGTTGGACTGAGGTAAACACAGTAAGAAGCCTCACAACACCAGCTTAAAGTCCAACAGGTTTATTTGGTAGCCACTAGCTTTTGGAGCACTGTTCCTTCATCAGGTGAGTGGGAGTTCAGTTCACAAACAGGGCATATAAAGACCCAAACTCAATTTTTAAAATAATGGTTGGAATGCGAGTCTTTACAGGATATCAACTCTTAAAGGTACGGATAATGTGAGTGGAGAGAGGGTTAAGCACAGGTTAAAGAGATGTGTATTGTCTCCAGCCAGGATAGTTAGTGAGATATTGCAAGTCCAGGCAAGTCATAGGGGTTACAGATAGTGTGACATGAACCCAAGATCCCATTTGAGGCTGTCCTCATGTGTGCAGAGCATGGCTATCAGTCTCTGCTTAGTGACTCTGTGTTGTCTTGTGTCGTGAAAGCTGCCTTGGAGAACGCTTAGCCAAAGATCAGAGGCCGAATGCCCGTAACTGCTGAAGTGTTCCCCAACAGAAAGAGAACACTCTTGCCTGGTGATTGTCACGCAGTATTCATTCATCCATTGTCATAGCATCTGCATGGTCTCCCCAGTGTACCGTGCCTCGGGACATTCTTTCCTGCAGCATATCAACTAGACAACGTTGCCCAAGTCGCAAGAGTATGTACCATGTACGTGGTGGATGGTGTTCTCACGTGAGATGGTGGCATTCATGTCAATGATCCGGCACGTCTTGCAGAGGTTGCTGTGTCAGGGTTGTGTGGTGTTGTGGTCACTGTTCTCCTGAAAGCTGGGTAGTTTGCTGCGGACAATGGTCTGTTTGAGGTTGTGCAGTCATTTGAAGGCAAAAAGTGGAGGTGTGAGGATGGCCTTGGTGAGATGTTCATCTTCAGCAATGTCATGTTGAAGGCTCTGGAGAAGATGTAGCTTCACCATTCTGGGAAAGTACTGGACGACGAAGGTTACTCTGTCCATCGTGTCCCGTGTTTGTCTTCTGAGGAGGTCAGTGCAGTTTTTCACTGCGGCGCATCGGAACTGTCGATCGATGAGTCGAGCACCATATCCTGTTCTTATGAGGGCATCTTTCATCGTCTGGAGGTGTCTGTTGTGATCCTCCTCATCTGAGCAGATCCTGTGTAAAAGGAGGGCTTGTCCGTAGAGGATGGCTTCTTTAATGAGTTTAGGATGGAAGCTGGAGAAATGGAGCATCATGAGATTATCCATGGGCTTGCAGTACAGTGAAGTACTGAGGTGACCGTCCTTAATGGACATGCAACCGATTCCGAAGAGTTGTCCATGATGAGTGGGATGTGGGATGGAACTTGTTGATGTCATTATATAGTTGTTTCAGTGGTTGTTCATCATGAGTCCAAACGAAGTATCTAGTGTATAGCATTGGTTGAAGGTCCTGTGCAACGAACAGGTCTTGTTCAAACCTGTGCACAAAGATGCTGGTATGTTGAGGTGCAAATTTCGTCTTCATGGCTGTTCCGTGTGTCTGGATGAAGAACTGGTTGTTGAAGATGGAGACATTGTGGTCCAGGATGAAGTGGATGAGTTGTAAAATTGCATCTGGAGATTGGCAGTTGTCGGCATTGAATATTGAAGCAGTTGCAGCAATGCCATCGTCGTGGGGGACGCTGGTGAAGAGTGCCAAGGCATCCATTGTGACAAGGAGTGCTCCTGGTTCAACTGCTCCATGTGTACTGAGTTTCTGCAGGAAGTCCGTAATGTCATGACAAAAGCTGGGGGGTCTTTGTACAATGGGTTTCAGGATGCCCTCGACGTAGCTGGACAGGTTCTCGCACAGGGTCACATTGCCCGATACAATGGGACAGCCGAGTGTGTTTGCCTTGTGTATCTTCGGGAGGCGGTAGAGACCTCCAACGGAGGGAGTACATGGGATGAGAGCATGGAGGATGCTGATCAAAGGTCTTGATCAGATTGTTGAGTTGACAAGTGTGTTCTTTGGTCAGATCTGCGGGTAACGGTCTGTAGTGTTCCTCATTGTTCAGTTGTCAGTACACTTGTTTTCAGCTTTTTGTTCAGTATGACGATGGCCCCTCCTTTTTTTGCTGGTTTGATGACAATGTTGCAGTTGGTCTTGAGAGTGCGGATGGCATTGTGTTGTGCTTTAACACTTGGTTACCTGTAAAGACTCGCATTCCAACCATTATTTTGTCAACTGAATTTGTGTCTTTATATGCCATGTTTGTGAACAGAACTCCCACTTACCTGATGAAGAAACAGCGCTCTGAAAGCTAGTGGCTTGTATTACCAAATAAACCTGTTGGACTTTAACTTGGTGTTGTGAGATTTCTTACTGTGTCCAACGCTGGCATTTCCACATCATGTCTCCCTCATAAGCCAGAGCTGTATATAAGCTGCAAGAATGGACACACAGCCAGTCACGCCACAAAGATGTCTGCAAGCAAACCTGCACCCAGATTCACAGAGGCCGACCAGGAACACCTGCTATATACTGTGGAGGAGAGGCATGAGCGGATCTTCCCCATCCAGGGCCCTCACCCAAGGCATGCATTCACCACGGCATTGTGAGAGGAGGAGGCAAAAGTGTGAATGCAGGAGCCTGACACCGTGCTCTGGCCAGCAGTGTCGGTAAAAAATGTACGATCTTCTTCGAGCAGCAAGGGTGAGTGAGTATCCCATTTGGAACCCTGCACATACTTGGCATGGATCTCAAACCCTGCTTAGACGCCTGAAGGGCATGCAACAAGTTACTCTTCCCCAGGAGCAAAATCTAACCCCTTCCCCTCACCCCTCAACGAGCATCCTTCAGTGGTGACTGTTTACCCCAAAACAGCCTGCACAATGCCTGAGGCACAGGCACGCATAGCGCACCATGCACTGCAATATATTAGTACTTGCTATCCACCTTATGTTCCCATAGGAAAAGAACACTCACAATGTATGTGAGATGACACAGGCTGGCGGTGGTGTGCCTGACCTGCAGCAGCTAACCAGCATCAAGGAGCATGCCATGGACCGGGCAGGAGGTGATGGGCCTTCCCGAATGGTTACCAACAGCCAGTTCGGCATCCAGCATGCAAGTGAGCAGAAGCACACCCTCAATCTAGGTCCTCCTCGAAGTAAGTGTGATGCTGCATAAAATGTTTTGCCTCCCTTCCCCTAATGTGTGTTCTTTAATGCAGCTCTGGATCCAGAGGAACCCAGCCCTTCGTGTGTTGCCACTGCCCCTGCTGCTCTGGAGCAAACTGCCCACAACCCCCTGGATGACACCTCAAAGAGATGCACTTCATAAACCACCAACACTGAGACTATCACCATGATGGGTACCTTTAGTGTTGAGGCTTCTGGGTCACAAACTGGTGAGCACAACACAGACACTGATGCATATCAAGTGGAAGCAGGCACATCCGAGGGCTCAGGCACACAGAGATCTGCCAAAGGCCAGGATTCACCTGCTGTGACTCTGGGTGTGTTCTTCCCAAGGCTGGCGGAAATGCATCAGGAAATCTGGGGGGTTGTGAAAGGGCTGTCAGCAACTATGCTGCAACTGCAAGACTGCTTAGGAGAGTCCAACGAATTGCTGTTGCAGGAGATGATGCCAACACAGTGTGCAAACCAGGTCAACACTACAAGGGTGGCAACCACAGTGGAAAGTCTGGCTCAGGGTCTGTCCTCATGGGGACAGACCCCTGGTGAAACAATGGGCCATGGGAGACTGTGTTTCAGGCATCCACGAGGCACAGCATTTGATGGCCATGGGTGTCAGGGGCATGTGGGAGACACTGCTGGTCATGGCTGGGACTCTCGCTGGCATTCTGGAGACACAGCAGGCTGTAGCTGTGAGACTCAACAACTTAGCCCAGGCTCAGAGGGTGACAGCTGAGGGGCTTCAGATCTTGACTTGCTCACAGAATGCTGTAGCAGAGGAGCTCCAGAGCTTGGCCCAGTCTCATAGAGCCAAGGCTGAGAGATCACAGACCACGGGGCAGACGTATTGAGGCCTCCAGGGCTGACAGAGCCAGGTGACGACGGAGCTTCTGGAGCTCATTCCAGCTATCCTGGCATCCCATGGAGTGTCCCTGGGACTTCTGGGCACTCCAAAGGAGGAGGAAGGGCTTGAGCCCATGCCGGGGCTTTCCACCCAGGAGATCCCAGATATCCCGAGACTTTCCTGAGACGTATAAGATGATGAATGGGATGGATAGGATAGAGGTGGAGAGACTCTTCCCGCTCAGAAGGGAAAGTAGGACTAGGGGGCACAGCCTCAAGATAAAGGGAGGGCGGTTTAGAACGGAGTTGAGGAGGAACTTCTTCACTCAAAGGGTGGTGAATCTCTGGAATTCTCTGCCCGTTGAAGTGGTGGAGGCTACCTCGCTAAATATTTTTAAGACGCGGGTTGATGGGTTTTTGATAAGAGAGGGGATTAAGGGTTATGAGGAGAGGGCGGGAATGTGGAACTGAGCCACGACAGATCAGCCATGATCTTACTGAATGGCGGGGCAGGCTCGAAGGGCTAGATGGCCTACTCCTGCTCCTATTTCTTATGTTCTTATGTTTCCGATTCCCCTCTTCCTCACACCAGGGCATCTCAGGGCCAGTGAAATGAACAACGTGGCACCAAAACAGTGCCATCCGCAAGTCAACTGGGACCCTCCATGTCCCAGCCACCCAGGGGATGTCCGCCAAGGACATCACAGGGAATGGGTGCGCATCATGGCTAGACACCTCCATTTCCAATGTACATCTTGGGGTAGCACCGAGAAGAAGTAGTAGACAGCACAAAGTAAGGAAGTTGTAAATCACTAAGAGGGCAAAGGTAAAGGTCACCGGTGATCAGGATTTACTAATCAATAATGTTAAGAACACAATAAACTGTTAATTGCACCTAACAGCTGTGATAGATGCGAAGCCGAGAGCCTGGGCTACCTGCTGTGCATGGCCCACATCAAAATTGATGAACTGCCCTGCCCAGGCATAAAGGGCATCTGTGACCTGCCGCACACATCTGTGCATGGAGGCATTGAGTGCCTGGAATGATCCGGAGGCATAGAAATTGAGGGCTGCCATCACCTTCATGTCCACAGGAAGCGGGTGACCACCGCTCCCTCGACATGCCAGATGGGAGAGCACCTCACAAATGTGTTGCACCGTGGTGTTGGAGAGCCACAGCTGGCGATGGCACATCTCCTCCGAGAGGGCCTCGAAGGAATTGTGGGGCCTGTACCTCTTTGGCTTCAGCATCCTTTCGAGAGCCTGCTCACCCATCTGCTGGCCCTCAGCATCAGCCCCCTGCCCTCCTTCCTGTGGAATTGGTAGTGCTGCTCCTACAGTGGTCTCTCCACCACCTCCTCCTCCTCTTCCTCCTCCACCCCTGCTGCCATCATCATGGCCAGCTCCAGATTGAATTAATCGAGATCCATCTGCACAATGGAGTTTGGAAAGAGCATAGAATGATGGATCATTATCATTGGCTGCATAAACCCAGCACCACCCCAATCCCTCATTTGGTTCAGAACCCCCACTTGTGGATGCTAGCAATACCACATAATCCATGGTGCCATGCATGGCCCGATTAGGGTTGTGTGAGATTCCCATCATAACAAGTGCTGGCACAGATTATGCTGGCTGGTGTGCAGGCGTAGGCAATGTGTACCCCTTGAGCCATTGCCAAGTGCGCAGCTGCAGCATCTATTACAGGCATGTGTTGCTGGTCCGTGTCATAGGGCAGGGACAGACTGCAAAGCAGCACGAGATGTGTGCCCAGTGACAGCAGATTCCATATAGTCCATGCCTGAATCTTTGCACTATGAAGCAGCAGCTGCTTCATCTGGTTAGGCCCCAGTCAGCACAATGTGCACTCCTCCCCCACCCCAGAATACCAGCACTTAGTCAAGTTCCTGATCACATCCTGCAGCAAGACAATATCATTTCAAAGTGCCCGGGAGGGGAGGGGTCAGCAGGATTCCTTGATGAGGCCTCCCATACTGAGCTGCAGCACTGCCCTGGAGAGGGGTCAGCAGGACTCCTTATGGGGCCTCACAGACTAAGCTGCAGTGCTGCCCTGGAAGGGAAGGGTGAGCAGAACTCCTTCATGGAACCTCATCCAGAGAGCTGTGAGAAAATAGAAGACACCCACCTCAGATATCACTGGTCTATGGGCCAACACCTGAAGACAGCAGGAGGAAGGCCACCAGACATCTCCAGGGCCTGCCTGCAACATCCCCCAAGCTCTGCTAGCTGTACTTACCTCCTCACACCAGTGCAAGGCTGCCACGCCAGATTGAGACTTTTATATACTTAGTCTGATTCACACCAAAGTGACATCACGCCAAAGAGGTGGGAGATGCAAAAGTGGGTAGAGGTTGCCATGTCGCTCCTGATAATGGCATGCTAAGGTTTGGAAAGTCATGCAAATCAGCAGCCCACTGGTTTTCTGCATGTTCCTGGCGGTGCCATTTGTCTCTGGTTAGGAAATGCGCACGGGTTGTAAAAGCTTGTGGGGAACCCATGAAAAGGCCAACATGTGCATCTCCTGGCCTGACCCACCAGAAAAGCTGCGGGTCAGGATGAGAGAATCAGGCCCCCAATTTCTGCTAGACCAGTGGATTGCACTGACTCGCTGGCAAGCCAGGAAGAACAGCCAATCTTGAAAGCTTCGTGAAATAGTTAAATTAAATCATTTAGATTCCAACAGCATCTGTTGTTATCAGATTGTCACAGTGCTTGAGAATTTAGTTTACAGTATTCAGCCAACCTTCCTCCTTTTCTTGATAAATTCACTAAATGTCAGGTATTATTTATAAAATTGTAACTGGTTGGGGTTAAGCAGGTAGCTAGAATCAATCAGGTCCCTTGTGTACTGGTTATTGCGATCATCTTACATGTGTTCCTGTACATTTCCATAATCTTTTAAAAGTCTGACTGGTTAAAATTAGGTGAGAGAATACCAGATACAAATTGTTAACCTGATTTATTTCATGGTCAATGAATGTAGAGAGTAGCATTTATGACAAATCTCACTTGATTTCAGATTAATATAACTATTTCCTTAGTAATAAGGAATGTGAGAAAATGAGTCACCCTGTCCGAGTTGGTTATGGTGGGGGTATAATTGGATAAAAATCATGCAAGGGATTGCGGGGCACAATTCGCATTCAAAGTGGTGCAGGCAACAAGCAAACTTCATGCTGCCTGCTAATTATAATTCTGGCTTGAAGCCCAGTACTGAATGTGCTGCTGATTGGTTGCACCTCACAGCAGTGGACCCAAGTTTGTGCAGGACCAGAACTACTCAAAGCTAGCCTTACTACTTGAAGCCAGAGTGCACGCTTTTTAGGAGAGTTGCATTCTGGCTGTAGCAGGGATTGCAACTGGTTACAGAAGAATCGAAGAGCCTACAGAAATGATGTAACAAGCCAGTGAGTCTGCCCCCAGGTTCTTGGAAGCCATGTTGGAGGCTTTTCAGAAAGTGAACCAAAGAAAAGAGGATCTCTTTCCATAGGGTGCAGATAACAGTCCATGTTGATTGAACCTGCCTCCACCTCACTCTCAGGCAGTGCATTTCAAATCCAAATTGGTGGGGATTTTTTCCTCATGTCGCTTTTCCTTTAGGTTATTAATATATATCAGGAAGAGCAAGGATCCCAAGATTCACCCCTGAGAAATTCCACTACAAACCTTCCTCCAGCCTGAAAAACATCCATTAGCCATTACTCTCTGATTCCTGTCACTGGGCTAATTTCCTATCCATGTTGTTATATTCCTTTTTATTCCTTTGCTCACACGTCTTTTGCATGGTATTGTATCAAATGTCATCTGGAAGTCCATGTACACCACATCTACAGCATTTCTCCCATCCACCCTCTCTGTTACCTCCTCAGAAAACTCCAGCAAGTGAGTTAAACGTGATTTTCCTTAACAAATCCATGTTGTTTTTTTCCTAAATTAACTTACAAATATCCATGTGACCCAAATTTTGTCCTAAATGATCCTGGAAGTTTTTCCACCACCAATGTTGAACTGACTGGCCTATCATTACTAGGTTTATCTGTTACACCCTTTTTTTGAATAAGGATGTAACATTTCTTATCTATTCCTAACCTCAATTTGATGCTAATGAACCATTGCCTTGAAGCGTTGCTGTCTGGAGATATAGGTATGTCAACATTATTTTTAGGAAGGGAGTTCCAGGATTTTGACACAACAATGAAGAATCTGCAGATGGAGTATCCATGCGCTTCTTGCTTTCCTGCCAACAGTCCCACTAACCCCAACCCTACCCTTGTACCTTTACGCTTTCAGACACTCAAGAGTTGCCAACTGGCCTAGATAGTGAAGAGACTAATAAGGAATCAATTCCATCACTTGGCCTGACATTTGCACCCATCAAATCAGCTGTTGACGCTCTGCATAATTTAGAGGGTAGCATAGAGACAGGATCTTCACATGATGAGTCACAAGGCATGAGCAGATTGTAGCCAGGGAAAGAGTGGACATGATAGCATTAGAGCCAGCTTCCCATCAGGAAAGGGTGCAGACACAGATGGAATAAGAGTAAAGAGAGCTGACCATAGGCATGTGCACAGAAATGCTTGATGCATTGACTGGCCTACCAGAAACCCATTAAGAAGAGATGGAGGTATCCATGTCAACTTGGCTCACAGCTTTGCGCAGAGATTAAAGACCATCCTTTTGAGTGTGGAACTGGTGGCCAATGCATATGAGTCAGCAGTGATGCAGTGTCTAATGGATGATGTCTCAATTTCCATTGCAGCACAAGCAGAAGCCAGCCAATATCTGAGTAGAACTAATGGATTAGATCTATACTAAACATTTCATTCTGAGCACAGTACAGATATTCCTCTGAAAATGAGTTGAGTTCCAGCTTTTGATTGACACTCTCTGGCCCTTGGTTGTAGCATTCCTTCCATGGTCAATTAGTTTCCTTCCTCTTAGGCAGCCAGAAAGTTACCTTAACACTTTATTTTTATCTTGTTCCATTCAAAGATGGAAACAATGTTACATCACTCAGGCTTCACTGGCCTATCAGCAATAACCTTAAATCATGATAAACGATGATAGATCACATGCAATTTCAAACTTATAAAGCTTCATGACACAGCCCATCTTTACAAACATTCCCTTTCAGTGAATTTTATCACCTGAAAGCCACATTAATAGTTGATTGACTGATTTCAACTATCTAACTGGCTAACTTCTTGATTGGTTGGGTTTTGAAATGTAACACATCTGACATCTGACCATGCCATAAGGCTGCCATGGAGGCAAACACCTTAAGGGCAATTCAAAAAAGAATTGAGACAAGACACTAACAAAACTTTACTGTTCTTCTACATGAAACATTGCGTCAGCAAGTAAAGAAAAATAGGTTTTTTGAACACTTGAAATGTGAAAATGAAACAGAGAAGGTACTGAGAACCCAGGAAAATAGAAAGGTTCAAAACTGCAGAAAAGCTGTTGAAAAAAGAACTTCAAAGAAAAGTTGACCACAGAGAAGTCACAGTTAGGAAAGGAACATAGAAAGGTTAAAACCTGCAAAAAATAAAGCTGCTGGAAGGACAAAGGAAGTCAGATGAAGGTTGCCAATAAATTGTGAATGAGTAAAATGTTTATAATAACTTTTCCTATCCCGTCTCCAAACAGTGATGTGATGAAGCTGGCAGTTTTTCCACTCACAATGGCAAAATTATGAGATTGCAACAGAATTAATTAACAAATCTGAACTGATAAGAGTAGCCACACTTCTAACACTGCTGGGGAGGGAACTTATAACATGCTGAATCTAAGAGATGATCAGAAAGAGCAGATGGCAGAGATTTTGAATACCTTGATCACACATTTTGAACCCAGAGTGAGTATTACATATAACTGTTGGGGGCGATTTTCCACTAAAAAACTCAAGGTGCCCAAAGACAGGTTTTCCTGCTTGTTTTTGCGGCAAGCCTGGTCTCAGTAATTTATGGAATGCTATGTAATCCCGTCAGGTAATTCACACCAGCAGTGGGTGCAGAGCCTAAACTGCCAGAGAAGCCAGTAGAAGAGTACTCAGGGCATCATTGCTCAGGTACTAGCCCCATCCCTCCTCCTGGACATTGCTGGCCTCCTGATCACCAGCTCCAATGTCCTCCTGGCCATTGGCCTCCTGATTTCTAGCCCAACAGCTCCCCTCCCCCCAGTTGCCAGCCCCCCGATCTCCAGCCACCCAATTGCCAGCCTCTTAATTGCTGGCCCTGGCCCACCACCCCACCATTCCTCTTTCACCTTACAAAGTTGGCAGTCTCAATCCCCAATCACGTGCCCCCAACCCCCGATCACCAGCCCCACCATTAGCTCCCACCCCAAAAGCAGAATCCCCCTTCTTTCCCCTCTTACCATCTGGCTCTGTCCCCATCTGGCACAGCCTCCCCCATGAGGCCCTGTCTGGTGGGCCCTGCCAGCGTGCCAGGCTGGCAGTGCCATGGTGCCAGGCTTGCACTGCTAGAGCCCTGCCTCCAATCTCCTAAGGGGCCTCACTGGCCTCCAGTCTCACCTGCGAAGCCATCATGTCTGGTCCCCATTGCTGGGGATCAGTTGTGATCCCCATTGGTGAGAACCTTCACTGGCGATGGCAGAAATTTAAGTGAACCTGAACAACAGCATCTGGAGCTCACTAAAAGGATTAAGTGAGCTCCAGACGTAAGGCTGATTACAGCAAAAAAAAAGACCCGAGAGAATTGTGACCTGATGGACACAGGGTGGGAATCAGAGTTTTAGCCTTCCACTTAAATTTCCCATGCTATGCTTCTTGACCACTGCAGCAGGGTGGGAAAATCGCACCTGTCATGTTAACACTAGTGAAAATGAGACCATTGAATGGGACATGACAGCAGTAGTGCATCAGACAGCGTCATCTGAATTCAAACCCCTCAGTGAGAGCAAGTCTACTGAAAGATAAGGAACTGACACTGAAGAAAACAATAAACGTGTGTCAAAATGCAGAAGTAGTGAAATGTCAGCTAGGACATACACATGACAAAGCAGACCTGGTTTTACATCACACTGAGAGACAGTCCAGAAGTAATCACAGATAAAGGGCAGGATGTAAATTCTATAGTGGAGGGCATAGAAAGGAAAAGAAGGATTGTCCAGCATGCGGATAGCGGTGCTTTAACTGCAAGAAACAAAATTAATTCGCACACAAGTGCCTGGCCAGAATAAAAAGCAAAGCAAGCCCACACTGATGGCCAGTGGAGAGATATAGCAGATGAGTCTGATAAAGAACTATACATGACACAAAATGTTTGCTCAGTCAAGTCTGTAGGTGACAAATGGTTTGTGATTGTTACCATGATGACCGCAGAGGGAGAGCTTCATGCAAACAAGAAGCGTCAGATAGACACCAGTGCATCAGCAACATAATGACCTTCACAGAGCTGCGTGAAGTGACTCAAATAGTGATCCGAAAGTAAAGCCCTCAAAAGTAAGATTGAGGCAATATAATGGCATGATACTCATAATGAAAGTACAAATTAGTCTGACATCCCAATGAATGGCAAGGAAGAAAATCTAGAGTTCCAGATAATAGATGGGACACAACAGCCATTTATCTCAGTTGGAGCAATCTAAAGCTTGGACTTGAAACCCTGAAAATGCCAACAGAGAAAGGGCAACAAAAGAGCTCAGAGAAAGAGTACCAGAAGAATCATAGAATCTCTGTAGAACATTCAGCCATTCAGCCTGCACCAACAACAATCCTGTCCCAGGCCCATCGCTCTAACCCTGTGTATTTACCTCAGTTCCCCTGACACTAAGGGGCAATTTAGTATGGCCAATCAACCTAATTTGCATATCTTTGGAGTGTGAGAGGACACCAGCGCATCCAGAGGAAATTCACGCAGACACAGGGAGAATGTGTAAACTCCACACAGTGATCTGAGGCTGGAATTGAACCTGGGTCTCTGGCACTGTGAGGCAGCAGTGCTAACCATTGTGCCACTGTTCCATCTTAGAGAAAGGACAGCAAAAGATTCCAGAGAGGGGAAAATAATATTCTGTCTCTTTTACTCCTGAGTAAAGGAGACAGAAGACCCTAGAGAGAGGGAGACAACATTCAAACAAACCACAAGACGGTTGTAGACCATCACCAAAATTCTACCTAATAAAAGCAAATTACTGCGGATGCTGGAGTCTGAAACCAAAAGTGAAAACACTGGAAAATCTCAACAGGTCTGACGGCATCTATAAGGAGAGAAAAGGGCTGACATTTCGAGTCAAGATGACCCTTTGTCAAAGCTAAAAGGCATAGAAAATGGGAGGTATTTGTACTGCAGGGTAAGGGAATGAAAGATGAGTAATAGCCATTGAAACAAGGGGAAAAGACTGCTAATAGCTGTCCACAGCGAGAATAAGGGACATGAATGGCCAAATGGTAGAGAAGCTGCGAACTGTGATAGATGAAGAAGTTGCGATGGCGGGGGGGGGGAGGAGGTGGTGGTGGAATGGGACAGAGGTAGAATGTAGAAAAGGGGAAGCGGGGGAGAAAAGGTAAGGGAAGGGGGGATGAAATATGGGAAGGAATATGGGGGGGAAGAAAAATGAAGAAAGACAATAAAGAAATAAAAGGTAGAAAACAGTAAAAAATTAAATGAAATAGAACGAAAACAAAGTGGGCCAAGGAGGGATAGACCAAATCACCTGAAGTTGTTAAATTCAATGTTGAGGCCAGAAGGCTGTGAAGTGCCTAGCCAGAAGATGAGATGTTGTTCCTCCAGTTTGCGTTGAGCTTCACTAGAAAATTGCAGCAAGCCAAGGATAGATATGTGGGCATGGGAGCAGAATTGTGTGTTAAAACGGCAAGCAACCGGAAGGTTAGGGTCCTGATTGCGCACAGACCGAAGGTGCTCAGCAAAGCCATCACCCAGCCTATGCTTGGTTTTTCCAATATAGAGACCACATTGGGAGCAGCAAATGCAATACACTAAATTGAAAGAGGTGCAAGTGAACCACTGCTTAACCTGGAATGAATGTTTTGGACCTCGGATGGTGAGCATAGAAGAGGTAAAGAGACAGGTGTTACCTCTTTGCGATTGCACGGGAAGATGCCATGAGTGGCAGAGAGGTGTTGGGTATAGTGGAGAAGTGACTAGGTTATCCCTGAGGGAATAGTCTTTGCGAAATGCTGACAGAGGGAGTGAAGGGAAGATGTGTCTGGTGGTGGCATTATGCTGGAGTTGGCGAAAATGGTGGAGGATTATGCTTTGCAGGATGTGGTGTGCGAAGAGCTATGGGAGTCAATGGGCTTGGAATGTATATTGGTAGATAGTCTATTGCTGGAAATGGAGACAGAAAGGTCAAGGAAGAGAAGGGAAGTGTCTGAGATGGACCAGGCGAAGGTGAAACTGAAAGCAAAGTTGATGAATTTTTTGAGGTCTGGACAAGAGCATGAAACGGCACCAAAATGGTCATTGTTGTATTGGTAAAGGAGTTATGGGAAGGGACCTGGGTAGGCCTGGAACAAGGAATGTTCCACATACCCCATAAAAAGACAAGCGTAGCTAGGACCCATACGGATATCCATTGCTATTCCTTTGATTTGGAGAAAGTGGGATGAGTTAAAGGAGAAGTTGTTGAGAGATAGGACGAGTTCAGCCAGGCGGAGGAGAATGGTGGTGGATGGAAATTGTTTAGATCTCTTTTCAAGAAAGAAGCGAAGAGGGCTCAGGCCATCCTGAGATGTGTGGGATGGTGTTGTAGAGAAATTGCACATCCATGATGAATAGGAGGCAGTTAGGGCCTGCCAACTGGAAGCTGTCAATATGGCGAAGGGCATCTGAGGAATCCCGGATGTAGCTGGGGACGGAATGGACCAAGGGAGTGAGGATGGAGTCAAGGTAAGAGGAAATAAGTTCAGTGGGTCAGGAGCATGCTGAGACAATGAGGCTACCACGACAGTCCTTTTTGTGGATTCTGGGAAGTAGGCGGAAGTGGTCCAGTGTTGGGAGACTATGAGGTTGGAAGCCAGAATTCTACTACCCTGCCAGCCACAGGAATCGGAGTGGGCGAGGGGCAGACAATGGGAAGATCTGTTGAGCTCGGGCAGGGATTTTCCGATCTCAAGTCGAGCAAGGCCACAAAAGACTGCCCGATGAGTCAGTGCAATGAAATACATGAGCTGAAAGTCTATGAAGCAGTTCTACAGGAAAATGTTTACAACAGAGCTAAACTGGAAGATCTGAAGCAAACAATCTAAGCTGAGTATGTATTGTTGAAAACACAGAACAAACTAAGACTTTAATGAATCAAGCTGTGAAAGATCAGAACAAATTTCAGAGACAACACAAAAATACCAGGAGGAAATAATGACCCTCATTTCCATACATAACAACCCAAAGCAGAGTTGAAACAAAACAGATGAAGAGCCAAGTAAAACGGCAGGCAGAGCAGGCAAACGAAGAAGATGTAACCTTGAAAAACTTATTGAAGAATCAGTATGCAGCCATGAAAAAACATGAGGAGCCAGTCAGGGTATAAACAGGGTGGCACAGTGATTAGCACTGCTGCCTCATAGCACTAGGGACCTGGGTTTGATTCCCAGCTTGGCTCACTCTCTATGCAGAATCTGTATGTTCTCCCTATGTCTGCGTGGACTTCGTCTGGGTGCTCCGGTTTCCTCCCACAGTCCAAAAGATATGTTAGGTGCATTAGCCATACTAAATTCTCCGTCAGTGTACCTGAACAGGGCTGCAGTGTGGTGACTAGGGGATTTTCACAGTAACTTCATTGCACTGTTAATGTAAGCCTACTTATGATACTAATAAATAAACTTAACTTAAAGAAACTTAAAAACCCTAAAAGTTCTCAACAAGAGTCAGTCAAAGTGTAAACTTGAGACGTAGATAAATTGTCACCTTGACCATTTATGGTGGAAGTGAATGACAAAATATATTACAGTAACTGTTGGCATATCCGAACAATTAGCAAAGCTGTTCTTTCACAGTAATCAGGTATTCAGGGAGAAGGGATCTCACCAACTGTACTGAGTCAGTACTACCATCAATTTCAAAGGTCCACAAATCCGCAACAACCACAATGGAATGACAACAGTCATCATGGTAACAAGAGCCATGGGAATAACACTTCCCAGAAAAGGACCATCACCCAGATGAACAGCTAATGTCAGTGCGTACAAGAGACCTGCACAGTTTAAAGACTGAAGGTGGGATTTTACAGCCTCAGTCGACTGAGGTAAATGGACATTTCCATTGTCTTCCCCTAGCCCGCTCCAATTCCCGTGGCAGGCAAGGCAGTAGAATTTCGGCATATTTGTGCAATGCATGTGCAGAGACTGAATAGTAGAACAAACAGTTGTTAATGCACAATAATTGAGGGTGTAGAGTCGGTAACTTGATTAACTTCTTGCAAATGTGTCTTTTGTTTCCTAGAGAAAGAGGGATATTTGTATATTAAGAACATAAGAACATAAGAACATAAGAAATAGGAGCAGGAGTAGGCCATCTGGCCCTTCGAGCCTGCCCCGCCATTCAATAAGATCATGGCTGATCTGTCGTGGCTCAGTTCCACTTTCCCGCCCTCTCCCCATAACCCTTAATCCCCTCTCTTATCAAAAACCCATCAACCCGCTTCTTAAAAATATTTAGCGAGGCAGCCTCCACCACTTCAACGGGCAGAGAATTCCAGAGATTCACCACCCTTTGAGTGAAGAAGTTCCTCCTCAACTCCGTTCTGAACCGCCCCCCCTTTATCTTGAGGCTGTGCCCCCTAGTCCTACTGTCTTTTTTGAGCGGGAAGAGTCTTTCCACCTCTATCCTATCCATCCCATTCATCATCTTATACGTCTCAATGAGATCTCCCCTCATTAAGCTTGAAATGAAAAACGGATATGCTGGTTTTGAAGTGTAACCAGTTTAATTGACACACCTGTCTTTCCATAGTCATGTGACCATGCCATGAGGCTATTTCTGGAGGCAGAGTCTTGAGGGCCATTTAATAAAGAACCTCACTGAGATAAGACACTAATGAAACTTTGCTGTCCTTCTACATGAAAACTGACAAGGATTGCTTATTGATGTTGCCCATTGTGTTCTGTGTAATCTTGTCAAGACCTCATTTACACAGATGTCTCATTTTAACTACACAAGTTGTTTCTTGATAGAACTGTCTAGTTTTGCTGCTTTTCGGCATCCCTACAAGTTTCAATGTTATTTCAACAATATGGAGATTTTCCTCCATATAGAACACCAAGCTTGAAAATTGTATTGAAAAAAAGAGCTTCTATTTGTGATAGGATATTGAGCTGCAGCAAAGCAGCCTGCTTGATTGGCAGCCCATTCAAAAACATTTGCTTTCTCTACCATCAATGCACACTGGCAGCAGTATGTAGCATGTACAAAATGCACTGCAGGAACTCACCAAAGCTTCTTAGACAGAACATCCCAAACACACAACCTCAACCGTCAAGAAGAATATTGGCAGCAGACACATGGGAAAATCACCACCTGGAAGTTTCCCTCCAAGCCAGACATTATCCTGAATTGAAATATATTGCTATTTTTTCATTTCACTGTGTTGAAATGCTGGAACTCCCTTCCTAACAGTACTGTAAGTGTACTATGTGACATAGACTGCTGTGCTTCAAGAAAGCAGTCCAATGCCATCTTTTCAAGGGCAATTAAGGATGAGCAATAAATGGTGGCCTAGCCAGCTACATCCACATCCAAAAAAAATTTAATAAGACTATTTCTTCTTGAGCTATGACAACTATCAAAGTGCATTAACTTGTTCATTTTCTGATATTCAGGTAATGGGCAAAAAGGAATTTATGCTGCATCACCCCAATCTTGATACGTATGAATTGCTATCAGTCTTGAGTGATGCACAAAGTGCAGGCAAAAGTGCAGTACTGTAATTATTTTACTTGTGATACTGCTTGAGAATTCACTCAAGACTTTGTCTTTTTTATCAGCCAATGTGCCTTTTAGTCAAGTATTTCTATTTCATATCTATACAGCTCCTGATGCTTCCAGGCAACAGTAATCCCTTAGAAAGTTAGGATGTTGGCATATGCTTCCAGAAAGATAAGGCCACCAAAATAAATGCTTTGAAATACAAATGCCACTATTCCAAGCTACGGCTAGATATTAGTACAATTCTTATTCTACTGTGGGAAACAAAAATGTAAAATATCCTCTCAATAACAATGATGACTCCAAGCAACAAAATAACAATTTACTGTAATAATCTGCTATTGGAAGGTACATCAGAAGTGATGCTACCCTCTAGAATACAACTAGCAGCTGTTTATTGCTGATCTTTGAGCTACTACAGTGTCACTAAAGTTCTTAAAGATTAATATTTCAAGTTCAATTATGAATAAACATAGGTTTTGTACTTGAAAATCTTTGTTCAGCCAGCTACACAAAGCTTACATTTAACAATTATATGTAACAATTTATATGCAGCAAACTATGAAGCATAAGAATAAGAATGACTCAGCACTGCTAAGATCCATAGCATCCTGTCAGAAGCATCATACCTACATTCCAATCCCCTTTCTGGCTGGTTGTTCAGACTGAACTGCACATTGTGCAACCCTGAGTTCTGCTTCAATGGAACTGAGCTTAAAACCATGACCGAGGCCTCAGATGTCCTCAAAGTTGTTTCCATTTTGTCCACCATAACCTTGCTGGAGTTAGGTTGGGTTGTGGAGATCTTGCTGAGTGCAAAACAGTTGCTACATTTCCACAGCAATCATATGAAGAACTTTGGGATATTTTTAAGAAATGTGATAACATGCGAACAATGACAACCAGAAAAAGACCCTGTGGTCCATCCAGTCTGTACCAGACAATTGTGATATCTTGTGTATTAAATTATACATATTCCACCCCGCCAAAACCATACAAACTCTTTGCAGATGAAAACCAGATAAAAACCCAGGACCATTTAGGGAAGTAATCCATGAAATTTCTCTCCAACTCCTATCCCTTGCATCCTTTATCTAATACCCCAGGATTTTAAAATATATTCATAAATGTGGATGTCACTAGCAAGTCCAGCATACATTGACCATCCCTAATTCTTCTAGAGAAGATAGTAGTGTGTTGCCTTCTTGAACAACCACAGTTCACCTGTTGTAGGTGCACCCATAGTGCCAAAAGGGAGGGTGTTCCAGGATTTTGTCCCAGCTGTTTTGTCATGATAATGATACAAGTCCTTGAACTTATTTGCTGTAGAAGACACAAGGCACAAATCACCCATAAGGAATTGAGTAAACACATTGTTAATTCATTTCTTAAGACAAGGCACATGAGAACAGTTATAGTCATATAGTTATACAGAGACATACAGCATAAAGACACAGAGCTGCGTGCTCTGTTCTGCTCAAAGCAAAAGTGAAACTAAGACTGGATCCCATGACATGTTTCTCTCTGTTAATCAGGTGTTCTGATGAAGGGTCACCAACTGAAGTGGTAACTCTGTTTTTTCCCATAGATACTGTCTGACCTGCTGAGCACTCCTACCAGTTTTTGTTTCAAAGAACAAATAACACTACAGCACAGGAACAGGCACTTTGGTTCTCCAAGCCTGTGCCGATCACATTTACCTATCTAGACCAACTGCTTATATCCCTCTATTCTCTGTTCATGTGTCTATCAAGATAAGTCTTAAATTTGGCTAATGTACATGCCTCAACCAGCTCACTTACCAGTGTATTCCAGGCCCCCACCACCCTCTGTGTAAAAAACTTCTGCACATCTACACTGAACCTTTCCTCCCTTATCGTGAACTTGTGTCCACTTGTAATTGTCATGTCTGCCCTGGAAAAAGGCTTCCAACTGTTCACCCTATCTATAATCTCATAATTCTATAAACTTCTATCAGGTCACCCCTCAGCTTCTGTCTTTCCAGAAAGATCACTCCCAATTTATTCAATCTCTCCTCTGATCTAATACCTCCATATCAAGCAACATCCCAATATACCTTTTCTGTACTCTGTCCAAAACCTCCACATCCTTCTGGTAGTGTGGTGACCAGAATTCGACATGGTATTCCATATGTGGCCTAACCAACATTTTACACAATTGTAATATCATTCGCCAACTTTTATACTTGATGCCCCATCCAATAAAGGCAAGCATGCCCTCTGCTTTCTTCACCATCGTTTCCACCTGTGCTGCGACTTTTAAGGATCTGTGGACCTGTACTCCCAGGTCTCTTAGTGTGTCAATGCTTCTGATGGTTCTGCCATTTATTTTATTGCTCCCACCTGAATTGGATCTACCAAAATGCATCACCTCGCATTTGTTTGGATTAAATTCCATCTGCCATTTGTCTACCCAATTTTCCAGTCTATCTATATCCTGCTGTATTCTCTGACAATCTTCATCACTATCTGCAACTCCGCAAATCTTAGTATCATCTGCAAACTTGATAACCAGACCAGCTTTGTTTTCTTCCAAGTTATTTATATATATTACAAACAGCAGAGAGCTCAGCACTGATCCCTGCGGAACATCACTAGTTACAGATCTCCATTCAAAAAAACATCCTTCCACCGCTACCCTCTGTTTTCTATGGCCAAGCCAGTTCTGAATTCATCCAGCTAGTTCATCCCTAATCCCATGAGATTTAATCTTTTGCATCAGCCTGTCATGAGGGACCTTGTCAAATAGTTTACCAAAGTCCATGTAGACAACATCAACAGTCCTCCTTTGTTAATCATTTTTGTTACCTCCTCAAAAAACTCAATTAACTTAGTAAGACATGACCTCCCTCGTACAAAACCATGTTGTCTGTCACTAACATGACTATTCAGTTCCAAATGTGTACAGATCCTATTCCTAAAAATCTTCCCCAACAATTTCAATATCACTGACTTCAAGCTCACTGGCCTATAATTGCCCAGATTATCCTAGCTACTCTTCTTAGCATTGGCTATTCTCCAATCCTCTGGTACCTTACCAGTGGCCAACAAAGAAACAAAGATTTCTATATGAGGCCCATTATCTCATCTCTTGTCTCCCTCAGTAATCTGGGATAGATGCCATCTGGCCTGGGGATTTGTCTACTTTAATGCTTTTTAATTCACCTAACGCTTCCACCCTTGTAATGATCACTTATTCTAAAGGGTTTACACCCCACCATCAGCACCCCCCACCCCCCCGCCCCACCAGGACAGCATCAAGTGTCCCTCTCCTTTGTGAATATCGATGCAAAGTGCACATTAAGGATCTCAGACATTCCTTTGATTCTACACATAATTTCCCTCCTTTGTCCTTAAGTAGACCAACTCTTTCTCTAGCAACCTTCTTGTTTCTAATACGTGTATAAAATGCGTTGGGATTCTCCTTAATCCTGTCTGCCAAGGACATTTCATGACCCCTTCTTGCCCTCCTAACTCCCTGTTTGAGCTCTTTTCTACTTTCCCTGTATTCTTCAAATACTTCATCTGTTTTTAATTGCCCAGACCTCATGAATACATCCTTTTATTTTTTGACTAAACTCGCAATTTCTCTGGTCATCCACAGTTCCTGAATCCTGCCTTTCTTGTCCTTCCTGTTCATAGGCACATGCCTATCCTGCACTCCAATCAACTGCTTCTTAAGGGATTCCCACATGACAAATGTTGATTTACCCTCAAACAACCTCTCCCAAACAACAGCCTCCAAATCCTGCCTAATCTGGTTGTAGTGAGCTTTCCCCCAATTTCGCATTTTACCCTAGGACAACACCCATCCTTTTCTATCAATATCCAAAAGCTTACGGAATTGTGGTCACTGTTCACCACATGTTCTCCCACTACAACTTTGATGACCTGGCCGGGCTCATTCCCTAGTACTAAGTCCAGTATAGCCATCTCTCTAGTCGGACTATCCACATATTGTTCCAAAAAGCCTTCCTGGACACACTTCACAAATTCCTCACCATCTGGACCCTTAGCCCCAAGGGATTTCTAGTCAACATGAAGAAAATTAAAGTCTCCCAGTACATCAACCCTATTATTTTTACGTCTATCCAGAATTTGCTTACATATCCATTGCTCAACTCCCCATGGGTTTCGTTTCAGATTTCCAGCAGCTGCAGTAATTTGCTTTTCCATCAATTTTCAGGGTTTGTTGAAACCGATTCTGGTCAATTTGCCTTTGTATATGAGAAGAGAATAAAGTTGACTGCGATCCACAGCAGTTTCCTGCTTCCTCTTCAGTAAACCTGCCAAAGGAATGTCACACAAGGAATGTTAATTTGCCACCAATAGACATCATAGTTCAAATAGGATTAAGTTCTATTTGCATTGTACTTGTTTATATGTCTTTGTTATTGCTGTGCATACATGTCAAATTAAAATTGGGAACTCATCATTATTTACTAATTTCCAATTTTCATTGGAAGAGTTATTTCCTCCATTATGACAGACAATAGAAGTTCCATTATGCAATGATCTATTTACCAAAACTTAATTAAACTTCTAAAATGTATATATAAAGACATTAATCAGTAACTCATTACATAGAAGAGGGATACATTCAATCCAAATAAAGACTGAGAAATTAAAAGGTAGAATCGATTCAATAGACTCAGGGGGTTATTTCTATAATAATTAATCAAGGGAATAACCTAAAATTATTCATTAAAAATAATAAAATATGAGGGGTTTGTAATAGTCTAAAAGTGATACTATGCTCACAAGGTTTTTTTTGTTAGAAATATTAAAATGGTGAAAGCTCAAGAAATTTCCCCTCATGTACTGTCTAATTAAATGGAGAAGGTGGCACAATGCGCAGTCGACTTGATTCACAGTAATCTCATTAAAATCAATGGCTGGAATATTGGAAGCACGATGAATCAAGTACAAAGTCTACCATTCTCAACTCTCATCAAATGAGATGCTGTGCCAGAAGTGGGATATTGAACCATAAGTTAAACCCCAGAGTTTGCAGTGCTAATTTATTTAATTCTGGTACAGTATTTTGCCTTTTCCTTTCAGGATAGAAGCTAATGGAACTCCATTCAATGTCATTGATGCAGTCAGCCTGACACTTCAGAAACAAAATAAAGATTTGCATTTATCTAGCATCTTTCACAATTGTAGGATGTCCAAAAGCACTTTGCAGTTTGTGAAGTACTTATGAGTTGCAGTCACTGTTATAATGTAGGAAATGTGGCAGCCAATGCCACAGCAAGCTTTTCCCAAAAATAACAATTTGATAAGGACAGTCAATCTACTTTTGTGACTTCAACTGAGGTTTAAATATGGACCAAGACAACAATGTGACTTCCCTGTTCTTTGAAAATGTGATGTAGAACACCAGCGTTGGACTGGGGTAGGCAAAGTAAGAAATCCCACAACACCAGGTTAAAGTTCAACGGGTTTATTTGGTAGCACAATCCATAAGCTTTCAGTGCGCTGCTCCTTCATCAGATGAGTGGGAATTCTGTTTACAAACAGGGAATATGAAGACACAAACTCAATTTACAAAATAATGGTTGGAATGCAAGTCTTTACAGGTAATCAACTCTTAAAGGTACAGACAATGTGAGTGGAGAGAGAATTAAGCACAGGTTAAAGAGATGTGTATTGTCTCCAGCCAGGACAGCTAGTGAGATTTTGCAAGACTAAGCAAGTCATGGGGGGTTACAGATGGTGTGAAATGAGCCCAAGATCCCAGTTGAGGCCGCCCTCATGCATGCGGGACTTGGCTAACAGTTTCTGCTCAGAAATTCTGCGTTGTTGTGTTGTTTTTAAGTCGTCAAGGCCGCCTTGGAGATCACTTACCCAAAGATCAGATGCTGAATGCCCTTGATTGCTGAAGTGTTCCCCAACAGGAAGAGAACACTCTTGCCTGGTGATTGTCGAACGGCATTCATTCATCCATTCTCGTAGCATCTGCATGGTCTCCCCAAAGTACCATGCCTCAGGACATCCTTTCCTGCAGTGTATCAGGTAGACAACGTGGCCAAGTTGTGAGTGTATGTACTGTGTACCTAGTGGATGGTGAGATGATGGCATCTGTGTCAATGATCCGGCACATCTTGCAGAGGTTGCTGTGGCTTTAACCTGGTGTTGTGAGATTTCTTATTTTGAAAAGGTGTCATGGAATCTTTTACGTCCACCAGAGGGTGCAGACAAGGTCTTGGTGTAGTATTTCACCCAAAAGATGGCACTTTCATAAGAACATAAGAACATAAGAAATAGGAGCAGGAGTAGGCCAACTAGCCCTTCGAGCCTGCCCCGCCATTCAATAAGATCATGGCTGATCTGTCGTGGCTCAGTTCCACATTCCCGCCCTCTCCCCATAACCCTTAATCCCCTCCCTCATCAAAAGCCCGTCAACCCGCGTCTTAAAAATATTTAGCGAGGCAGCCTCCACCACTTCAACGGGCAGAGAATTCCAGAGATTCACCACCCTTTGAGTGAAGAAGTTCCTCCTCAACTCTGTTCTAAACCGCCCCCCCCTTTATCTTGAGGCTATGCCCCCTAGTCCTACAACTCTTCACTGGTGTGTCAGCCTTGACTTTTGAGTTCAAAACTTTCTCAGCCAGAGGCAGAGTGCTATCAACTGAGCCACAACTGGAGCTGACTGAATGATCCATACTGAATTATTAACAAATCCCAACATAAATTTGTTGAGTGCTAACAGCTTATAAATCAGAAAAAAATGTCAACCACTATGTATATATTTTTAAAAATCTTTTGCATGTACACACTTTGAATTGTCAAAAGTTTTGGTCACATTTTTATGTCAACAGTCCAATATCAGTAATGATGTCTGTGCAGGCTGTGACCAGTAGGTGATGCTATGGAGTGAACACTGTTCGCAGCATATATATTAAAAAGGGCACATTCATCAACTGATTGCTACAGACAGTTTATCAGGAAACAGAGGAATATATTATTGAAATGTTATCTTACGTTATAAAAACAAACAAAATAAGAAGTATTGTATTAATTTTGAATACTTCGTAAAAATGAATTGGTTGCAGTTCACCCTATACAAATAACTAACCTTGCAGAAGTTTTTAATTATTGGATTACAAGTAGCTCTCTAACGGCCACTGCTTCTTGTTTCAAAAGAATGCAGAAAATAATAAAAAAACTAACAAAACAGACAGCACAGAAATGCTTCAACAAATTGTGGTGAGGGAGAGAAAGAAAGGGGGCTTGTGCTCACAATGCCTCGCACAGTAAGTTTTTAAGGAAAGACGTTGGCTGGAAAGTTCAGTTCCAAAATGGCAGGGCTGGTGTCAGATCAGCTGACTGATGTTGCGATCTGCCTAATGTGCATACATTCAGCAGGTTGCATGTGAGCAAATGTCTTCACCAAAATGGTGTACAGTTTGGCCAGCACAATAAGTGTACATGTATGCCACAGATGCCACAATTCTCATAGCATCTAAAAGCGGGTGCAAGGTGCTGAATTTCATGCCCTTGTCAATTAAATGAACTTTCGACATCTCATTACGTATTGCTGTAAACGTGACAGGAAAGTCTCAGTTGCAGGCTGTAAAAAAACCTGGGTGAAAGTGTAAAGGGTTTTATGATCTATTAAACATACATCTGAGGTACCTGTAGAGATTTTAAAAAGCTGTAAATTCATCAAAGGAGTCAGATGATATGGAACACATGTGTAGAAATCTTGAGTTGTTTTTAAGTCGTCCAAATCCATAACTAAATTACTGCTTTGAAATCACTCCAGAACATAAACCATTTTTTAAAAAGAAAATAAAAGCTGTTAATTTTAGGAATTGGCTTCATTGAGGTTTGAAACTGTCTTTATTGTCTTATCAAATATAGTCTAAATAGGCAGTTAATAAGTATAAATCTAATGTATCTCAAACAGCTATTTCAGGAAAGGTCCAGACTTTCATTGTGGAGCCTGAAAGAGCACTCCTAAGTGTGATATGGTCCTGGAAGGATAGGGGGTTTTAGTTAAGTTGGGCAACATGGTCGGTGCAGGCTTGGAGGGCCAAAGGGTCTGTTCCTGTGTTGTAATTTGCTTTTTTTTTGTTCTTGTTTTTTGTTACACTATCTGCAGATAGAATTGCTTCAGCTTGACTGGAAAACTTCTCCATTTAGGCCTCGATTGAAAATTAATGTACAACATTTGGGGGTTGGGAAAGGACACACTGAGGGTTGGTAATGAACATGGGATATTGGTGATGGACACTGGGTATTGGCAACGGACACCAGGGTATCCCATCTATTGTCAAATCAGTGCCACTTAACTCAAAGTAAACAAGCTGAACCATTCTTTTTCTCTTTAAGTCCGTGCATGCAGCTTATATCATTTCCAATCTGAGAGGAAAGATAGGGGATTTGCTTCCAGATCTGTGGTGGTGAGCTATAGTGAACCATGGCACTTACTTTCCCTGTGGAGAAGTGTGTATCATCCAAATGGCCCACTCATCTCCCCAACAGCCCACAGAACATGCATTCAGTAGCAGAGAGAAATCCTCCTCAGTCCTATTTAAATGGATCATCAACTACCTTCAGGTTCATTGCCAACTGATTCTTACTTCCTCAAGGTGTGAATTAGAGGAATGTTTAACGGCTTCCAGAGTTGGCCCTTCTTGCTCTACAAATGAAAAGGAGAATAAGCAGTGGCAACACAGAGCAAGGCAAGCTGCTGGGGAAAGTGAGGAGAAGGATAGGGAGAAGGGCATTCTGCCACGAGATCACATCCACCCAAGATATTCAGGGAGCATGAAAACTAAACAGAAAATACTAGAAATACTCAGGAGGCCAAGCAGTATCTGTAGAGCAGGGAAGCAGGGTTAACAGACAGGATTATATGCTCAGTCTGGGATCCCTGCATAACTAAGTAAATGTTGGGAGCAAACTTACCTCCGCTTAGCCACACTTCAATTTTTCAGGGAATGACCTTTTATTGAGCATATGAATTGTCAAGAGGAAGTCACATCTCATAGAACTGCTTGTCAATTGGAGGTCAGCAGCGCTGTACCATCCCAGAATTGATGGCCACTGCTAATATTGCAGGTAGATCAAAGAGGCAGCATTCAAGTGTATCTAAGATCTTACTGGAGCCAGACTGATGGGTCACAGCAAGGAGGAGTGGAGGGACACAGGGGAGCCCAGCAAGCAGCAACCCAACCCTAACAGACCAACAGTCCACAGGTTAAAACTGATGGGCTGCAGATTGAGCTTTGGTCTCTCCAACTGCCCATTAAATCATAGCAGTGGTGGGTTGAGGCTGTTAATTTTTCATCAATTGTCCTCTCAGTTGCGCACAGGCAGGCAACACACCAAACACCTACCCTGCTGTTTGTAAAATCATGATGGGAGGAGGGTCAGGTGGGCAAGCATGTTGGTTGGGTGGATGGTGAGGACAACATCTCTCATGAATTTGGGAGGATGGGGCTGAGAGCAGAAGTGAGTGAACTAAAATGGACATCATCAAAGGCCCTGTCAACCAACTTAGGGGAATATTCAGTTCAAGAAAAAGGAAGACATGTAGGAAGTGCTGAATCTCAGCACATCAGATATCTTCACTAACTACAATCCCACTGAAATCAGTTATCTGCTGCAACTACAACTGTGGCCTTGCAGGACCACCTCTAACCTAGAAGACCTGTCTCTAGAATACATGACCTCAGCATGAACTTCAGCAGTCTGGGCTGGCTGGCAACTGTGAGAACATTGGCAGTATGGTTATGTTGGGAAGACAAATACTGAACATCCTGCTCCATGGCAGCATTGGCTGAGATAGCACATTAGCTGACAATATTATTACCAATTACATTGTTAAGATTTAATAGCAATTACATTGTTAAACAGGTGATGGGTGAATGGGGATAGCTGGGACATTGGTGGTATATAGGAATGTTAACTCTATACTCGACCAATCAACTCTCTCTCTCTGTCTCTCTCTGCGAAGACGGTTCTCTGACTTCATCAGCTGGCTTGGGTCCATAAGGTATCAGCAATCTTAGTGACATACTGGAAGATTTATTGCTTGTTTGCTGTAAAATTCTGCAAGTCCCTTCGAACAAATATCCAGAGCTATGACTTCAGCAACCGAAGCTTCCACAGCAGATGTTGGGTAGTTTCTATCAGTGCTGCCATAGAAACTGAAACATTAGCTGTTGGGTCACCGTGCCTTTCCCTTTTCCCAAATGTGCACTAACTACACTCAGAATATCTTTGTTTCCCATGCCAGCTATCCTTATGGCTTTTCTTGTGAACTTTATTCATTTACTGCATTGATATCAAACTATGGTTATATCTGTGCTGTGCATTTATGCCTGCTAGAAATGAAAGGGAGAATGCCTAAATCTCTGGGGATGGCAATGGCAGCCTGTATATGAGAACAAGACCGACAAGTCAAAATCCCTTTTGGCCTCAGCATATGGATTTGCTGCACGCCCTGCCACCCACCTTTCTGTATGACCTTATCCAGCCCATGTTAAAATCAAGGCCATTGCCTGTTTACAAACCCTTTGTCAATGGATTTAACAAAGGGTTCTCAGAGGTTTCTTTAACCCACCTCTCTCTCACACTCCCGTATCTGGGGAGTTCTCTCTAGTCCATTCCTTTCATACTCATTCGTTCATTTTTAATTAAGTTCTGATGAAGTGTCACCCACCAAAAACTTTAACTCTTTGTCTCTCTCCAGAGATGCTAGCTGACCTACTGATTGTTTCCAGTATTTTTCCTATTTCAAACATCTGCAGCATTTTGCACCTGTATTAACTAAACGTTCTCCCCCTTAGATGTTATCTGACCTGCTGAGCATTTCTGATATTTGCTGGTTTTTTTCTGTAGCTTTTTTTTTGTTTGTGCTCTATTAAACTTTATTAACAGTATAATGAAATGGGAAAATTGCATGTTCATGTGGAGATATAGGAAACATTCAGCTCCACTTAAAATAACTTCTTAGCAGTGTTCGTAAAAGATTCCAAAAGAGTTCAAAGAACAAATGAGTCATACAGATGTTTGCATTCTTTGAAGAAGTTTTCATGGCGAATCATATGCATACAGATAGTTTTTTGTGATAAAAATAGTACAAATTTCCACCAAATTGTAAATGCTGATACAATGAAACATGACCCAGAAATGAGTCTTGCCAATATTTCTGCCTTCCTCGCTCTCAGATGATACCTCTTTCCCTCTGGTATCCTGCTTGGCATTGCTGTACTTGCATTGACATCACAGCATGAGATATATGCCCATTTAGGTTAGTATATTCTCGAGTTATCAGAATCTTCCCCTCCCAATGACTAACTGCATTAGATTCTTTATGTGAAATAAGGCCGTTAACAGATAGTGTTCACTAGAGGATTAAGTACAGCATACCTGACTTCTACCACTGCTGCTTGCAGTCTGATTATAAACCTTGGGACTAAAATATCACATCCTGTTAAGGTTGGTGATGATAGATAATAGGTTACGATATATACCCTTAAAGATTCATGTCATAGTATCACAACAGCCCATTTATTTTTACTTTTAACAAATCATTCTATTTATATGAAATTAAAAGAAAATAATATTGCCTATTGCCTGAATATAGTTTAACACAGCAATAAATCTACAAATCTCTGAAACACATTGATAATTTGTTTATGTGTCCAGTTATGTTTGCTGTACATTTTCAGAATGCTGGCTATGGTTGTTTTGTTTGTGTTGATCATAAACCTTGCTGTGGTCACAATATGTCTGTTTTGTGTTTTTGATTATGGTACTGTCCTGATATGACTTCTGTTTTGACACACTGTCATATTATATGGTATTTGAATTAGATAGCATTATGGGCTTATGCTGTTAATTTCTGCTGGATTGCATATGTCATCAGTTGGGTGTTGTACTCAAACTCTCTGTCCAATGTTTAGGCACATGCATGGCATGAGCATCCTTCAGCTTCCCTTGTTTTTCGAGCAAAGCATCATGTATTCCTGGGCCATTGAGGTGTGATGACTGGCAAGCTTTATCCACATTTGTCCACTGAATAATAATTCTACACTGGCCTCCCAGCTTCCCCTTTGACCTGGATGGACATTGCTCGTCTCCCCATCCCACACACAGAGCACTAACCTCTCTGCTGCCTTTCACACACACAGAGCTATACTGCCATGCCTGCTCCGCTCCACTCGTCTCATCTCCTCTTTTCTTGTCTCCTCTCCTTTCCCTTACGAGTTAACCCAATCAGCACTTTTGGAGATGGCTCACCTTTTATCGAAACCAAATTGCCTGTACATTATTCACAAAGAAAGTAAACTAATGGCCCCATGACTGGCCCAAACTGTCTGCACTTGGACTCCCTAATAAAGCAGAAGCTGTACATAAGCTGCAATTAAGGATACACAGCAATTACACCAGGAAGTTTGCACCCAAGAGAAGTGGCCCCAAATTTTCCAAGAGTGAGCAGGCTTGCTCACTGGACGCAGTGGAGGAGAGGCACCAGCTGCTTTACCCCACTCATTCCCCAACGGGCCACACTGCAAGTGCATTATGAGAGGCAGTGGCTGCAGTTAGAAATGTCCAGACGCTGACACAAGGGTGGGCACAATGTTTAGCACTGCTGCCTCACAACAGCAAGGACCTGGGTTTGCCTCTCACCTTGGGCACTGTCTGCATGGAGTTTGCACATTCTCCCTGTGTCTGCGTGGGTTTCCTCCACGTGCTCGCGTTTCCTCCCACACTCCAAACATAAGAACATAAGAAATAGGAGCAGGAGTAGGCCATCTAGCCCCTCGAGCCTGCCCCGCCATTCAATAAGATCATGGCTGATCTGAAGTGGCTCAGTTCCACTTTCCCACTTTCTCCCCATAACCCTTAATCCCCTTGCCTACCAAAAACCTATCTACCCGTGTCTTAAAAATATTTAGCGAGGTAGCCTCCATCACATCAACGGGCAGAGAATTCCAGAGATTCACCACCCTTTGAGTGAAGAAGTTCCTCCTCAACTCTGTTCTAAACTGCCCCCCCCCCTTATCTTGAGGCTGTGCCCCCTAGTCCTGCTGTCCTTCCTGAGCAGGAAGAATCTCTCTACCTCTACCCTATCCATCCCCTTCATTATCTTATACGTCTCTATAAGATCCCCCCATCATCCTTCTAAATTCCAACGAGTACAAACCCAGTCTATTCAGCCTCTCTTCATAGTCCAACCCCCTCAACTCGGGTATCAGCCTAGTGAACCTCCTCTGCACTCTCTCCAAGGCCAAAATATCCTTGCGCAAGTGCGGCGACCAAAACTGCACACAGTACTCCAGCTGCAGCCTCACCAGTGTCCTGTACAGTTGCAGCAAGACCTCCCTGCTTTTATATTCAATCCCCCTCGCTATAAAGGCCAGCATCCCATTCGCCTTCCTGATCACCTGCTGCACCTGCAGGCTGGGTTTTTGCGACTCATGCACAAGGACCCCCAGGTCCCTCTGCACCTTAGCATGCTGCAGCCTTTAAATAGTAATCCCTCCTACAATTATTCCTGCCAAAGTGGATAACCTCACACTTGCTAACATTGTACTCCATCTGCCAGGTCCTCGCCCACTCGCTTAGCCTATCTAGATCCCTCTGCAGACTTTCCACACCCTCCGCACAATTTGCTTTTCCACTTATCTTCGTGTCATCAGCAAATTTCGACACCCTACACTCAGCCCCCTCCTCCAAATCATCTATATAAATGGTAAATAGTTGAGGCCCCAGCACCGATCCCTGGGGCACTCCACTAGTCACCAACCGCCAATCAGAATAGCACCCATTGATACCAACTCTCTGCCTCCTATTAGACAACCAATCCTGTATCCACACTAACACCTTACCGCCAACTCCATGCCCCCTAACCTTCTGAAGCAACCTTTTGTGCCGCACCTTATCAAATGCCTTCTGAAAATCGAGAAACACCACATCCACCGGTTCCCCTCTGTTTACCGCACGAGTCACATCCTCATAGAATTCCAATAAATTCATCAGACATGACTTCCCCTTAACGAATCCGTGCTGCGTCTGCTCTATCAAACAATTCTTCTCAAGGTGCCTCGCTATTAGGTAGATTAGTTGTCCCTTAGTGCCGGGGGACTAGTTAGGGTTATGGGGATAGGGCCTGGGTGGGATTGTGGTCGGTCCAGACTCGATGAGCTGAATGGCCTCTTTCTGCACCACTTACAATGTCAAACCATCCCAAGACACTCAAGTGCAGCCACCAACCATCCCACTCCCATTCCTGCCCCCAGTACTGCTTCCAACCCCTTTGACATCCCCTCAATTAATACTGGTAGGGGTGTTCCTGAGATGTGCCACTGATAGTCTGTGAGCAGCATGCCCTGGAGCTGGAGAGGGGGGAGAAGACGTGCTTAGAATGGTAAACGACAGCCAGTTTGGTGTCTGGCATGCAAGTGAGCCTCAGCTGAACTTTATTCTTAAGTTTTCTTTGAGGTAAAAGTCATGCTGCATGGGCTGTTTCCTCTCTTTCCCCAGTGTGCAGTCTTTCTTACAATGGTGGACCCTGATGCACCAGGCCCTTCTGCTGTCACCATCCCCACTCCTGCCCCTGAACAAATTCTTCTGGTCACCTCAGACAACGCCTCGGAGGGAGGCCCAGAAGGATCCTCCAAGGGCAGCACCAGTGATTTGGTACAGGCGTCAATCACAGAGCCCATCAGCACAGACTATTATGATGGTGGGTCACATTAGTTCTGAGGCTTTTGGGTCAGCTACTGGTGAGCACATCACAGCCACTGATGCACATCGGGTGAAGGCGGGCACATCCAAGAGTTTGGGCACACAGTAGTCTGCCTGAGACAAGGATTCAGCTGGCCCCAAGCCAGATGCTGGGCCTTGGGGTTCGTTCATCCTGAAGCTGGTGGAGGTGCATCAGCAGACCCGGGGAATTGTGGATGGACTGTCAGCAACCATGATGTGAATGCAAAGCTGTTTAGAAGAGTCAAACAGAGTGCTGTCACAGGAGATGATGCCAGCACAGTGTGGTAACTAGGCCAACACTACAAGGGTGGAGTCCACAGTGGAAAGTCTGGCACAGGGATTTGGCCTTGGGTGACAGGATCCAGGCCATGGGCAAGGGTGTTGCTGGCATTCAGGAAGGACATTGGTCCGTGGCTGGCCATGGTCAGCTGGGGCTCTCGCTAGGATTCTGGAGACACAGCAGGCCCTGGTTGTGAGTCTCAACAACTTGGCCCAATCTCACAAGGCTAATGCTGAGGAGCTCCAGAACTTGCCTTGCTCACAGAATGCTGTAGTGGAAGGGCTCCAGAGCTTGGACCAGTCTCAGAGGGTCAGGGCTGAGGGATCACAGGCCATGTGGCAGATGTATCTGGCTCTCCAGGATAGGCAGAGTTAGAATTATAGAAACCCTACAGTGCAGAAAGAGGCCATTTGGCCCATCAAGTCTGCACTGACCACAATCCCACCCAGGCCCTACCCCCAAATCCCTCCATATTTACACAGTAACTTCTCTAGCCTACACATCTCAGGACACTAATGGACAACTTCAGTATGGCCAATCAACCTAACCCGCACATCTTTGGACTGTGGGAGGAAACCAGAGCACACGAAGGAAACTCACACAGACATGAGGAGAATGTGCAAAGTCCACACAGACAGTGACCCAAGCCAGGAATCAAACCCAGGTCCCTGGAGCTATGAAGCAGCAGTGCCAACCACTGTGCTACCGTGCCACCCAAGCTAGGTGATGTTGGAGCTTCTAGAACTTAGTCCAGCTGCATTGGCATCACATGGATGTACCCATGGCCAATGGGCATCCTGAAGGAGGAGGAACATGGGGCATCCCAGCAATGGCAGTGAAGCTTGCAGCCTGAGCCTCATGCTGTGCCTGGCCAACATCAAATGGATGTATTGGCTTGCCCAGGTGTACAAAGCAGCTGTGACCTGCCAAACGCACATGTGAGAGAGGACATTCCACAAATGTCCCCATTGGGTGCCTGCAACAACCCTGCGGTGTAGATGTTCAGTGCTGCTGTCACTCCTTTCCCCAGAAGTGCCATATGTGTCAGGAAGGGCTCGAGCCCATGCCGGAGCCTTCCACCCAGGAGACTCCAGATTGCCTGAGACCTTTCGATTTTCCCTCTTCCTCGCAGCAACGCATCTTGGGGCCAACTGGATAAATAAGGTGGCACAGAAACATCAGTGTCATCTGAAAGTCAGCCAGAGCCCCCCAGGGAATGGCCGCTGAGGGCATCATAGGCAATAGGGTGCAGATCACAGGGGGAGCACTTATACAAAGCAATAGGCCATACAAGATTAGAAAGTTGTAGGGTCACCAAGAAGTGTGACGTTAGTGTACTTTTAAGAGTTTTTTTTATCATGCTGTCTGCAGCTCACGGCCTTAGCTGGTGTCATTATTGCTGAGCTATTTATAAGGAGTTACTTTTATTGTTCCTTAAGTGGCTTAAATGGGCGTTGTTTATTTTTACATTGGGAATTAGTTTTGTAACCCTGCATTGTCGGGAGGAAGCATGTTTGCAGGTCAGATGACAGGAGCTTTTTCATTTTCTGAGCTGCAGGTTGTGGTTTTAAAAGGGACATTAAGCTGGAAAGAAGTATCTCTCTCTCTCTCCCCTAGTTTTGGGAAATTCTGTTGGTTTGCTGAAAGCTTTCTGGAATAGAAAGTCTGCTGTTGATGATTTGACCAAAGTCTCTCCCTGGTGATCTGGGAAGCTATTCTGGCTTCAAACTGTTCTGAGTGTATTAATAGAACTACAGCATTCATCCAAAGGACGCAGTTCCATATCACATGAGCATTAGTCTTTGCTGCGTTTAACCTGTGGAAGGGTTTTGTCTAAAAGAAGTTTTTGTTTGACTGGAACACCTTAGATATTTTTGTTAAGGGTTATACGTTATTGTCATTGTTTTGTTTAAATTGATAAGTTATTGCTAATATTCTTATTAATACATGTTAACTATATTCTTAAATAAACTTTGTTTGATAGAAGCTCCCTAGTGGATCGTTCAAATCATACCTGAAGTGAAACATCTCATGCTCATCCTAGCCAAATTCAGGGTGCAAAATTTATGATCTTGGCAGGTCCTATAAAACACTTTGGAGTTCCTGGACCTTAACGGGCACAAGTGAAGGTTGCCAGTAGTCAATCTTTATTTAAAACAATTTATCCAAATACAAACCAAAATACATTATCATTTCACAATCATGAATTATAAATCAGGATACATTACAATTTCATAATAATGAATTGTAAAATGATAAACCAATATAACACAATATTAATAGTGAATATAGGTCACTGATAGTCAGGGTTAAGTTTTTGTAAATGTTAAGAGCACAATTAAATGTTATTTGCAACTCACAGCTGTGACTAATCTGTCACTGATTCTAGCCCCCTCCCCCCCCTCGCCAACAAAATAGAGCTGCAGGTATCCCAATCCCACACATGGAGGTGCAGACTGTTGTGCTGCACGATATCAGCGTCTTGGCCAAAAGTTATAGATTGCCTTCCCTACTTTCCCCAACATCCACTGATTGTTAGTCAAACAGCACCCTCTGGCCTCACCCACCACCGCCCCCACCCCTCCCCCCCACCTCCTGACCCATTGTCCCATGCACTTGTGTTAGTAACCCTTACTGCGATTGGGCCCAGGAGCCAGTGTGCAATTGGATAATAGATAGGAGCCAGACTTGAGTGACACCAGGGGCAGGATTCCAGTGTTCCTTACAGCAAGTCTTCATCATCCTCCAGCCTTCATCAAAGACTTGCTACCATGGCCAGCCAGACCCATTATCCTGTTATGACGAGTCTTCAAAGAACCCAGGGATATCTGACTGCCTCAGCACAAAGCTGTTATAGTCACTCCTTACGTGGTGTGCACAGACCTGCATGATGATCAGCCGATAGTCACAGATAATTTGAACACTAAGTGAGTGGAACCCCTTCCTGTTAATGAAAGGTTGCCCATCACCACACGGGAATCACAGGGCAATCCACTGCCCCCTGAACATTGGGCATCCCAGCAATGGCAGTAAAGCCTGCAGCCTGGGCCTCATGCTGTGCCTGGCCAACATCAAATGGATGTATTGGCTTGCCCAGGTGTACAATGCAGCTGTGACCTGCCGAACGCAACTGCGGAGAGAGGACATTCCACAAACGTCCCCATTGGGTGCCTGCAACAAACCTGTGGCATAGATGTTCAGTGCTGCTGTCACTCCTTTCCCCAGAGGTGCCATATGTGTTACGACCTCACACAAGTGCCAAATTGTATCCTTGGCCAGACCATATCCTTAGACAGGTGGAGCCAGCAATGACACATGGCTTCTGAAAGGCCCTTAAAGCACCTCCTTGTCCAATATACCTGGGCCCCACATCCCCTTTGTCCTGGTCCCCCTTTTGGGAGACTGCTCTCCCACGTCATGGGCCTCACCAGCAGCCCCTTGCCCTTCTCCCTTCGAGTCTGCAACTGGCTGCTCCTGGAATGGCCTAGCTACTCCCTCCACCTGCTATGCCACCTCCTCCTCCTCCTCCTCACCCGCCATCATGGTGGCCAGCTCTAGGACAATAAGACTGAAATCCATTCTGCAAAGTGACGATTAGAGGGAAAAATTGATAGACACGTGTCATTGTTTCTAACTATCTCAGTACTATCCTCCCTCCCTAAAATCCCAGAACTCAGTGCAGTCACTCATCACATTCCACAGAGAAAAACAATGAAACATCCCAGTGGCTGCAGTTAGCAGCCTGACCAGCGCTCAGTAAAGTACCCCATCTCACCACATAGATACAACATGTAACATCCCTCGGCCTGGGGACAGCACTTCCAGCTCTTCAGGAACTTCCCCACACCAAGCAGAAATTTTCTAGCCTCTGCCTCCAACATCTCCTGCATTCCAGGGACTGCAGCCCCATAACATTTACCTCCTTGGTCCTATTCAATCTGTCATGTCAGGTCCTGACATTTATCAAGCAGTTGTAAACCCCACCAGCATGATGTCATGCTGCAGAGGGGGGAGACTTTATTCTCGGACCCGCAATGATATGGTAAATTATGGTAATGCATGCAAAACACCATCACATTGATTTTCAGCGTGAATTGGTTGACAGTGAAAAGCTTAGACTGGGAGACATGTGAAGGCCCAGACGCAGAAACATAGAATAGAAACCCTACAGTATAGAGAGAGGCCACCCAGCCCATCGAGTCTGCACCGACCACAATCCCACCCCCATATATATTCTACCCACCAATCCTCTAACCTATGCCCCTATGGCCAATTTAGCGTGGCCAATCAACCTAACCCACACATCTTTGGACTGTGGGAGGAAACCGGAGCACCCGGGGGAAACCCACACAGACACAAGGAGAATGTGCAAACTCCACACAGACAGTGACCCAAGCCGGGAATCGAACCCAGGTCCTTGGAGCTGTGAGGAAGCAGTGCTAACCACTGTGCTACCGTGCCAACCAACGTGAATCCCGTGCAACGACCACTGCTGATGTCTCCCGCCCTGCTGCGCTACTCAATTAGTGCAGTGGGATGGGAGAATCACCCCCATGGTGTGTGTGGGATTCTAACAGAGCTATAGAATATGTTACAGATAGTGACTTTTGATAGTGGTTTCACTTTCACACTAGTTCTTTTCTTCTGCTGGATGTGAAGGATCAAAACTTATACTCTGCTTGGTCAAGTCTTCAAAGATTGAGCTGCCACCATGTAATGTTATTCTCCTCATAGATGTAAACTTACCAATTGCACACATGGATTAGTGAAACAATAATATATGTTCTTTATTTGAAGACAAGATGATATACAGATGCAGTTCACTAGGTCCAATGAACTTCAGCTGCTTCATCAATGACCTTTTTTCCATCACAAGGTCAAAAGGGGGCAGCACAATGGCAAAGTGGTTAGCACTGCTGCCTCACAGTGCCAGGGGCCCCGGTTCGATTCCCAGCTTCAGTCACTGTCTGTGGTGAGTCTGCACGTTCTCCCCATGTCTGCATGGTTTTCCTCCAGTGCTCCATTTCCACCCACAGTCTGAAAGACGTGATGATGTTAAGTGCTAAAATTATCTCCAGGTGCCAGAATGTGGCTACTAGGGCATTTTCACAGTAACTTCATTACAGTGTTAATGTAAGCATATTTGTGACACTAATAAATAAACTTCAAAAGTGGAGATGATTGTACAATGTTGAGCACTTCATGTCCAAATGCAGCAAGACCTGGGCAATACTAAGGCTTGTGCTGACAGGGGATTTTCACAGTAACTTCATTGCAGTGTTATTGTAAGCCTACTTATGACACTAATAAATAAATAAACAAGTGACAAGTAACATTTGTGCTGCACACATGCCAGGCAATGACGCTCTCCAACAAGTGACCTAACTATTGCCCCTTGACATTCAATGATATTATCATCACTGGACACCCCAATATCAACATCCTGGGGGTTAGCATTGACTAGAAACTAAACTGGTCTAGCCATGAAAAGTGCTTTGAAATGTCAAGTGGTCATGAGAAGCACTACATGAATGCAATTTTTTTCTTTTTGATGCAGCATTTTTGCAGGTACAATGTGGACACAATGATAGGCAAATGAGGAACAAATGGCCAAAGGAACCCTGAAAGATATCTGATTGCTGAAGGCAAGTTTGTCAGTAAAGGCTATAGTGCCTGTTTTAGGTCCCCTCTGACAGATTCTTCAGTGGCTGCTACCAAAGGGGTAGATATAAAAATATACATGTAAAATATTCCAGAGGATCACTCACCTCCCAATTCTGCTCTAGTCAACTCCACTCCCTTCCCAGGCTTTTAAACAAGCAACTACTGTCAAAAGAAGTAGACCAAAATTCATCTGTTTGTCATTCATGAGTGCCTCTGAGAAAGAGGTCCCAACACTTAACTGCGAGCAAAGCTGACAGGGTTTGTTAAGTGACCCCTCCCCCCACCCCATTTCCCTCCGCTTCCCCCAGACTCCAAACTTGCCTCTGGCACAGCATTAAATTCCACCCATTGTTTCAGTTGAGAATGGCTGATAACTTGCCCAATACCCACTCCAGAAACTTAATATTATCTTTACCTCTTAATCACCTCCAGATGTTTCAGTTTCTGCCCAATAGGTAGATTTTCTTCAAAATCCCTAAACTCTAAATTGCTTCCAACTACTCAGCCAGCCTCTAAACCCAACAAACGACAAAGGATTCTTGTATTAGTACACACCAGAAATATAATAATAACTAAAATCCACACCACATACGTAAGTGAATGTTCAAAAAGTCCAAACAATTTTTAAAGTGCCAATGGCAGAAAGTAATTTGCAAAATAGTTGTGCGCAAAGAATGACAGATTACTAAGAAGGTCACACGGAAAAATAACTTACTAAAAACTGTGGAAACTTAACTCAGTTGAGAAGTTTAGAAAATGTATTTTATAAACATCAAGATGTTTTAATATTTCTTTTCATGGGCTTCTGAATTTACAGGAATTTCATTCTAAATGCAGGGTTAATAATGAAAATCTGCTCACATTGTTAACTGTAGAAACATTACAAGTGTCTTAATTGGCATTATAAAACTTGTTGTCACTTTAACTGAACACTACAAAGCTGCTTGTGCCTATTATTTATTATCAGCTCCACTGCCACATAGTCCTCTGGTCTCCAAAGAAATGGGTGTGCAAATTTGTTGTACTGATATTATGTAAAACAAATCTGAATATTTTAACTAAAGAGCAAATAATAAGTAATATAAAGAGATATGATATGTCGATGTTTAATACTATCGCAAATATGAAAGGTAACATTGCTAGATGTTAGAGCAGTATGGAAGGTGATATTCAGAAACCCCAATGTCACTTCCTCAGACAAGAACAGGCAAGATGATAAATTACATTCAGCCTGACAGAGCAGCCCCAGCTGTCATATTTATACAACCTAATGATTTGTCTGGGATTGTTGTTTTGCACCTGGAATTTTATCAGTATCCATATCCAGAATAATGTGGATAATGGTCTTCATGAAATATGAAGTATTGGCCAAGAGTAATTACTCCATGTATCTGTAATAATAAAATTACAGCTGTGTTTCCAACAGAGATGATGACTTTTTTTTATAGGATGCTCAATTTAAAAAGTGCTGTGGTGTTTCATTTGTAGTTTTGTTAAAGTCAGTACTTTATACAGAAGGTCAGACAAAAACTGCAAGAGGTAAACTTCTGGTCCAATCAGCCACCAAAGTCCAAGGGTAAAATTTAATGCTGCACTATTTGTTTTCTGCTCTGCAGCGTGCTGATTGTAGTTTGTATCCTATGCCACTACTGAATGTGACCTGGAATATCAACTAATGATTTTACTGTTTTTAAGTGAAAGTCACTCATGCATTCATCCCGTACTTCCATTGTTTGGGCTGTGCAGCCCAAGTGATAAAATCAATATCCAGCTATAATGATCTAGCAAAAAAAAAACAAGTTCAGCTTTGTTCTTAATTGGTATAGATCTATTTAAAACTGCCTGCATTTGGGTCTAAATTCGCAATCTAATTTAGAGATCAGGTTGGACATAATGGGAACAGATCAACATTTTGATTAATTCCATATCATCTTATGGTTGAACTGTGAGTACACAAAAAATATATGCTTCACATGGCTCTAACCTGATGTCTCTGAACTTCTGTATTTGTTCTCACTTTTTTTATTTCGATTCACTTGCTCTATACTTTCCACCAAATAGGGACTGGATTGATAAACTTGGGTTCCAAAGATTACATTCTTCCTTTTCTATTTCTTCTGCAGCAGGAATCTTCACTAAATGTTCATTAAGGATGGCACAATGGCACAGTGGTTAGCACTGCTGCCTCACAGTGCCAGGGACCCATGTTCGATTTCTGGCTTGGTCGTTGTCTGTGTGGAGTTTGCACATTCTCCCCACATCTGCGTGAGTTTTCTCCGGTGCTCCGGTTTCCTTCCACAGTTCAAAGACGTGCGGATTAGGTGGATTCGCCATTCCAGATATCCCCTTACTGTCAGGGTGATTGGCTAGGGAGGATGCGGGGGGTTGTGGGAATAGGGCCTGGGTGAGATTGTGGTCAGTGTGGATTCAATGGCCCAAATGGCCTCCTTCTGCACTGTAGATTCTGTGAGTCTATGAAAGAAAACCATTCCCCCCTTTGCAGATTTCAAGACAAAGTCATATCAGAGAAACAGCAGTTCTGAAAATTAAGTGACAAAACAAGTGGACACACCCAACACCCATTTAAGGACAAGAAGCAATTTTGCAATACCCCGTCAACCACTTTACCAGCATTGCTTCCTGTGTACTTTCTGAAGGTGCAGGATGCATATGCAAGTTATGAAAAAGGGCTTTGCTCACAACATTTGATAAAACCATGGCTATTTGCTGCAGCTTTAAGCTAATCCATGCCACAGCAAGCTCAGGCCAAAGATGCCAGTCTCACAACATCAGGATCTCTGATGATAACTGGCAAAATAATCACAAAAAAAATGAGATTTATTTAAGCAGGTGGTCTGTTATGTATGGGGTGAGAGGATGGTGGAAGCAGCATTGAGTGTAATAATTGATGATGCTTTTAGAAAAAGAGGTTAAGGATTCAAATTTCTCAAAAATATTATTTTCAGTTTCTTCTGACGTCGATTTGCTGAGCTTGAAATTCAGGTTGATTGAGCAAATTGGCCTGTTTCAGATTGATTCTCTTTTTCTGAAGCCATGGCCTTGATTTTAAATTTGTAATGTATTAGGAGCAGTGTCACAGGTGGGACCAGATGAGAAACTCCAAGGTATATTATGAAGTTATCCTAGACTCCAACTATTTTTGATTTTGACACTTGTGCGAGCTAAGAACAAAGAAACATACAGCACAAGAGCAGAGCCTTCGGCTCACCAAATCTGTGCTGACACAGATGCCCCTCTAATCTAATATTTTCTTGCCTCTATTGCCCTCTATTCTCTGCCTATTTATATATCTATCCAGATGCCTCTTGAACGTTGTTACAGAACCTGCTTTCACCACCTCCTCAAGCAATGCATTCTAGGCATTCACCACCCTCTGTGTGAAAAACCTGCCCCTTGCATCCCTTTTAGACTTTACCCCTCTCACTTTCAACTATGCCACCCCAGTAATTGACCATTTGACCCGAGGAGAAAGACTCTGGTTATTCATTCTATCCAAGCCTGTCATAATCTTATAAACCTCTATCAAATTCACTCATCCTCTGACACTCCAGTGAAAACAATCCAAGTTTGTTGAACCTTTCTTCATAATCCATATCTTCCAAATGAGGCAATGCCCTGGTATATCTCTGCTGCACTCTTTCCAATGCATCAATGTCCTTCTGGTAGTGTGGCAACCAGAATTGTACATAATATTCCAAATGCGGACTAACCAAAGTCTTTTACAGCTGCAACATGATTTTCCAATTCCTATACTTAACATCCTGACTGATGAAGACCAGCATGCCATAACGCCTTCTTGTCCACCTGAGTTGCCACCTTCAGGGAACTGTGGATTTAGATGCCCAGATCCCTCTGTATGCTAATATTTCGAATGGCTCTACCATTTACTGTATACTTTCCTTCTGCAATAGACTTCCAAATCACATCACCACACACTTGTCTGGGTTAAATTCCATCTGCCACCTTTCAGCCCAGGTCTCCAGCCAATTTATAGCCTGCTGTATCCTCTGACAATCCTCACTATCCGCTACTCCCCCAATTTTATTGTTATCTGCGAATTTGCTAATCAGACCATCTATATTTTCCTCCAAATAATTTTACAAACAACAGAGATCCCAGCACTGATCCTTGTAGAATACCGCTTGTCACAGACCTCTAGTTAGAAAAATACCCTTTCACTGCTACTCTCTGCTTTCTATGCCTAAGCCAGTTTACCAGCTCACCTTGGATCCCATATGACTTCACCTTACTGTGCCAGCCTGCTATGACGATCCTTATCAAAGTCTTTACTTCATGTATACAACATCCACTGCCCTGCTTTGGTCAATTTTCTTTGTCATTTCCTCAAATAACTCAAGCAAGTTTGTGAGACACGACCTCCCCTTCATAAAACCATGCTGCCTATCGCTAATAAGCTTATTCTCCGGAGCATTGAACCTGGTGGCTGTGGCTGTGGTGAGTGACTGATTTAAAGTGAAAACCGCTTTTTTCCTGTACTTCCGGTTCTCGGGGCTTGTTAGAGTGTAGTTTACTTCCGTACCGGAAGTTAGGCCAGGGGATAGTCGTTAAGGGGGAGCGGGGGGTATAAATCGGATACTCACCCGGGGACCCACCTCATTGTTCTCCGGAGCATTGAACCTGGTGGCTGTGGCTGTGGTGAGTGACTGATTTAAAGTGAAAACCGCTTTTTTCCTGTACTTCCGGTTCTCGGGGCTTGTTAGAGTGTAGTTTACTTCCGTACCGGAAGTTAGGCCAGGGGATTGTCGTTAAGGGGGAGCGGGGGGTATAAAAAAGGGGTAGCAGTATAGAGCGGGCAGCGTCGGGAGCGGGCAGCGGAGTGAGTGGGAACTGAGTGAGAAGGGCTTTGGCTTGCTGGGCTTAGGCGAGTGCAGGCTTAGAGAAGGTGAGAGTCAGATTCCTACCTTGGGCACTTACAGGAGGTTGGGACATGGCAGGGAATATAGGGAGGAATGTAAGTTGCGTCCGGTGCCACATGTGGGAGTTCCTGGTGGTGTCACGGGTCCCCAAGGTACACATCTGCAGTAAATGTTTAGAACTGCAGCGATTGAGGGCCCGGATCAGGCAACTCGAGGGGCGACTGGAAGATGCGTTTCTAGTTAGGGAGAATGAGGAGATAATGGCTGGGAAACATGAGCAGGAGGAGGTCTCAAGGGCGGAAGAGAAGGGAGGATGGACGACTGTTAGGAGGGGAAAGAGGAAGAAGAAGAGTAGTCAGGGTCCCCCGGCCTCCCCGGAGGCCCCCCAAGGTTCGTCGGCAGGGGCACAGAAAAATAGGAAGGAAGGGGAGACTGATTTAGAGGGACGGAAAGGGTCTGGTAAGGTGATAGTGGTAGGGGATGGGAGGGTCCGAGGGATTGATAGGAGGTTCTGTGGGCAAGGGCGCGACTCCAGGATGGTGGTCTGCCTCCCTGGAGCAGGGGTAAAAGATATAATGGAAAGGGTAGAGGGAATTTTGAAAGGGGAGGGGACCCAGGCAGAGGTCATAGTACACGTAGGGGAGGGGGATATAGGAAGGAGGAGTAGGGGAGAGGTCCGTAGGCAATTTAGGGAGTTGGGGGCCAAACTAAAGGGCAGGACCTCTAGGGTGGCACTGTCTGGGTTGCTGCCCAGTATGAGCAGGGCTAAGAATGACGAGATCATGCAGTTGAATGCATGGTTGAGGGACTGGTGTAGGGTAGAGGGGTTTACTTATGTAGATCATTGGGAGGTGTTTAGGAGAGAAAGGCAACTGTACAGGAGGGGTGGGGAGGATTTGAACGGGAGGGGGACTAGTGTCTTAGCAGGGAGGTTAGCTGGGGTGTTCAGGAATGATTTAAACTAATAGGGAGGGGGGGTGGGGAGGTGGCTGGGAGAGAGACGGGTGAAAGGAAAATTATAAGGGAGAAGGTGGTTCCGAGGGACATTTGTGGGTTGAACTGTGTCTGTTTCAATGCTAGGAGTGTGGCAGGGAAAACGGATGAGCTTAGGGCCTTGATGTTTGTGAGGCAGTTGGATGTGGTGGCTGTAACGGAGACGTGGTTACGGGAAGGGCAGGACTGGCAGCTGAATGTTCCTGGGTACAGGTGTTTTAGGTGTGACAGAGGAGGGTTGAAGAGAGGTGGAGGGGTGGCACTGTTAGTCAAGGAAAACATCACAGTAGTGCAGAGGGAGGGCGATATGGAAGAGATAGGGATTGAGTCGCTGTGGGTGGAGTTGAGGAATAAAAAGGGAGAGATCACACTGCTAGGGGTGTACTATAGGCCACCCAACAGCCCAAAGTCAGTGGAGGAGGGAATTTGCAGGGGCATTTTGGACAGGTGCAGAAAGAATAGAGTGGTTGTAGTGGGTGATTTTAATTTTCCCGGAGTGAATTGGAGGGGGCCTAGAGCTGGGGGTACGGAGGGAGAGGAGTTTGTGAAATGTGTTATGGAAGGGTCGCTAGAACAGTATGTAACTTGCCCGACTAGGGCAGGGGCTATACTGGATTTAGTGTTGGGAAACGAGCCAGGGCAGGTGGGTGAGGTAGAGGTAGGCGAACATGTGGCGAACAGTGACCACAAGTCCGTCTACTTTAGGATAAAAATGGAAAGGGACGAGTGCCGTCCAAGCGGGAGTGTGCTGAACTGGGGGAAAGGCGAGCTATGGCAGGATTAGGAGGGAGCTGCAGCAAACTGACTGGGAGGGACTGTTAGCTGGCAAGTCCACGGTTGGCAAGTGGGAGGCTTTTAGGGACAAAATGAAATGGTTGCAGGGGAGGTTTGTTCCGGTTAAGCGAAAGGATGGGAAAGGTAGGATTAGAGAGCCGTGGATTACGGGGGATATTGAAGACTTGGTTAGGAAGAAGAGGGAGGCGTATGATAGGTCAAAACAAATGGGTACGGAGTGTGCGCTGGAGGAATATAGAGAGAGTAGGAGGGAGCTAAAAAGGGGAATTAGAAGGGCGAAGAGAGGGCATGAGATGGCTTTGGCCGGTAGGATTAAGGATAATCCTAAGGCATTTTATTCCTATATTAGAGGCAAGAGAGTAGTTAGAGGGAAAATTGGTCCTCTTAGGGACAAGAGTGGAGAGTTGTGTATTGAGTCGGAGGGAATGGGGGAGCTCCTGAATGAATACTTTGCGTCGGTATTCACGAAGGAGAGGGGTTCGGAATCGTGCGGTCTCTTGGAGGGAGCGGAGGTTCAGTTGCAGGATATAGTTATTACGAGAGAGGAAGTGCTAGGGCTTTTAGGTAGCGTAAGGACGGATAAAGCTCCAGGGCCTGATGGTATTTATCCCAGGCTGCTTAGGGAGGCGAAAGATGAAATTGCTGGGCCTCTGGCGCACATCTTTGTCTCTTCTTTGGACACAGGTGAGGTCCCAGAAGACTGGAGGGTAGCAAATGTGGTCCCGTTGTTCAAAAAAAGTAGTAGGGATAACCCTGGGAATTATAGGCCAGTGAGTTTGACGTCAGTGGTAGGGAAGTTAATGGAAAAAATACTTAGGGGTAGGATGTATGAGCATTTGGAGCGTTGCGATCTGATTAGGGATACGCAACATGGCTTTGTTAGAGGGAGGTCTTGCCTTACGAATCTGGTGGAATTCTTTGAGGAGGTGACAAAAACGGTTGACGATGGGAGAGCCATTGATGTCATCTACATGGATTTCAGTAAGGCGTTTGACAAAGTCCCTCACGGTAGGCTGGTAGAAAAGGTTAAGGCGCATGGGATACGAGGCCAGGTAGTTAGGTGGATTGAGAACTGGTTGGGAAATAGGAGACAGAGGGTAGTTGTGGAGGGTACCTTGTCGGGCTGGAGGCCAGTGACCAGTGGTGTGCCGCAGGGCTCGGTACTGGGACCTCTCCTCTTTGTAGTCTACATAAATGACTTAGAAGAGGGAGTAGGTGGTGTGATCAGCAAGTTTGCTGATGACACCAAGATGGCAGGGTTGGCGGGTACAGAACTGGATTGTCAGGTGATACAACAGGATATAGATAGGTTGGTGCAGTGGGCAGATAGGTGGCAGATGGCATTTAATCCTGACAAATGCGAGGTGATGCATTTTGGAAGGAATAATGCAGAGAGGAGTTATGTGATAAAAGGTAGGCCGATTAGGAGTATAGATGTACAGAGAGACCTGGGAGTGCAGGTCCACAAATCCATGAAGGTTGTGTCACAAGTGGAGAACGTTGTTAGGAAGGCTTATGGGATGCTAGCCTTTATAGGAAGGGGCTTAGAGTATAAAAGCTGCCGTCTAATGCTTCAGTTATACAGAACGTTGGTTAGACCGCATTTGGAGTACTGCGTCCAGTTCTGGTCACCTTATTACCGGAAGGACGTGGAGTCTCTGGAAAGGGTGCAGAGGAGGTTTACCAGGATGTTGCCTGGCATGGGGGGACTGGGTTACGAGGAGAGACTGAAGAGACTGGGGCTATTCTCCTTGGAAAGAAGGAGATTGAGAGGGGACATGATAGAGGTATATAAGATACTGAAGGGAATAGATAGAGTTAATAGTGAGAGACTGCTCCCTAGACTGGGTACGAACACAAGAGGTCATCAATTAAGGGTGAGGGGGGGGAGGTATAATTTGGAGGTAAGAGGAAGGTTCTTTACACAGAGAGTTGTGGGGGTCTGGAAAGCGCTACCGAGTAGGGTGGTGGAGGCAGGCACGTTGGACTCGTTTAAGATGCAGTTAGATAGGCATATGAGTGAAACGGGAATGGAGGGATATGGTAGGGGCTATTAAATAGGGTAAACCTCGGGAGACACCGGAAGGGCAGGCTGTATAACTAATATGTTTTGTCTTTATTCCACAGGTGGAGGTCCACCTCGTGTCAAGCGAGGGGCATGCACACGGCGGGTTGTGCGTGGGCTGCTCTTGGAAGTCCAGGAGTGGCCTAGTACTTCATGTCGGTGTGTGTGCTTGATCCTGGACCGATAGACGGGCTCCACAACAGCTCAGTGACTAGCACTGCTAGCTGTGCAGATACATGGATTTGGGCCTGTGTCTGTGGGAGTTTGCGCATTCTCCCTGTGGTTGCGTGGGTTTCCTCCGGGCGCTCCGGTTTCCTCCCACACCCCAAAGATGTGCTCTTAGGCTAATTGGTTTCCACCAAATTGACACTATTTCTTCCCTGAATCTGACTGAGTAGGGTCCCATTCGTAGACATGCAGGGTAGAATAGGTGTAGGGCGATGTGGCGGCGCGGGCTCGTTGGGCCGAAGGGCCTGTTTCCCGTGCTGGGTTGTTCTTTGTTCTTTGTATTCTCTTCCAGATAGAATTTAACCCAGACAAATGTGAGGTGATGTGATTTGGAAGTCTATTGCAGAAGGAAAGTATACAGTAAATGGTAGAGCCCTTCGAAATATTAGCATACAGAGGGATCTGGGCATGTAAATCCAGACTTCCCTGAAGGCAGCAACTCAGGTGGACAAGAAAGCGTTATGGCATGCTGGTCTTCATCGGAAGAATCTTCTGCATGATTTCCCCACCACTGATGTAAGGCTCACAGGCCTATAATTTCACAGATTGTTTTTTCTGCCCTTTTTAAACAGTGGAACAATGTTGGCTATTCTCCAATGCTCTGGAACCTTGTCCGTGGCTAGAAAGGATACAAAGGTTTTGGCCTAGGCTCAGCAATTTCTTCCTTCACCTCTCTCAGTATTCTGGATAGACTCTATTTGGCCCCGGGGACTTGTGCACCTTGATGTTTTTCAAAAACCTCCAATACCTCCTCGTTTTTTATCTCAACATGTCCTAGAATGTCAACATCCTTCTTTCTACACTCACCATCCACCACACTCTTCTCCTTTGTAAACACTGATGCAAACTACTTGTTAAGGACCTCACCCACCTCATCTGGCTCCATGTACAAACTGCCCTTGAGTGGGCCTACCCTTTCCTTATCTATCCTCTTCCTCCTTATATACACATAAAAAGCCTTGGGATTCTCCTTAATCCTGCCTGCCAAGGACATTTCATGGCCCCTTTTTGCCCTCCTAAGTCCCTGTTTAAGCATAAGGTGTTCCACTCCAGACATGATTCAATTGACCCACTAGGAAGCTTTTATTAAAACAAACTTTATTTAACAACACAATTAAAATATAACAAAAAGAATTAGCATAATCTTTACCAATGTAAATACTTAAACATGACAAGCTATAATTTTTAACCAGTAGCTATTTTTGTTAGTTCATACCAATTTTTTGTGACTCATGCACAAGGACACCCAGGTCCCTCTGCACAGCAGCATCCTGCAATTTTTGACCGTTTAAATAATAGTCCATTTTATTGTTATTCCAACAAAATGAATGACCCCACATTTATCAACATTATACTTCATCTGCTAGATCCTTGCCCACTCATTTAAATTATCTATACCCCTTTGCTGACTTTCAGCATCCTCTGCACACTTTGCTCTGCCACTCATCTTAGTGTCATCTGCGAATTTTGACACACTACCCTTGGTCCCCAATTCCAAATCATCTATAAACCAAAAACAATTGCAGTCCCAACACTAATCCCTGAGGCACACCAGTAGTCACTGAGCGCCAACCAGAAAAACATTCATTTACCACTGCTCTTTGCTTTCTGTTAGTTAACTAATCCTCTATCCATGCTAATACATTACCCAGAACACCATACACCTTAATCTTACTTAGCAACCTTTGGTGCGGCTCCTTGACAAATGCCTTCTGGGAATCCAGATGCACCACATCCACAGGTTCCCCATTGTCCACGCACATATAGTGTTCTCAAAGAATTCCACCAAATTGGTCAAACATGACCTGCCTTTCTGTGTCTTCCCAATGGGACAATTTACATCTACAGGTCTCACTATTTCTTCCTTGATGATAGATTCAATCATTTTCTCTATTACAGAAGTTAAGCTAACCTGCCTATAGTTACCCACATTTTGTCTATCCTCTTTTTTAAATAGTGGCATCACATGTTTTCCAATCTGCTGGAACCACACCAGAGTCCAACGAATTTTGGTAAATTATCACTTGTGCATTTGTTATTTTCCCCCAATTTAAGCAATATCCCCATCGCTGTAAATTCTTCTTCAGGATCAATTAGCAAGACAGACAGACTTACATGAATTCCCAGTTCGCCAGCCTTTTAACCCTTCTGGATGAAATACAGAGAGACATCCATCTTTTGGCTCTCAGACAACAGCCTCCAGAGGAGGACCTGGCATCACACAGCTGAACCTCAGAGAGAGAGGGAGTTAACACCTCTTGCTTTCTAGAGAGAACTGCTTATTTTCCAGCAGGTTCCCAGTGTTCAATTTCCAGAAAGAGAGAGAGAAGGAAAAGAGCTACTGCTCTTTTCAAATTCAAACTACAACTATCTGCTTTTTCCCTCTTGGTAAGCCTAGCTCCACCAATTCATGATTTTCTTCTTGTCAATCAACCTAATCAAACCCTACTCAAAATTCCCAGGGAACAATTCAAAGAATAATAATAATGCATTAGCCCAGATTAAAACAAATGCTTCAATAATTTGGAGCAATTAACCTTCTGCATGCTCAGCATGAGAGCTGCTACAAAATCTAGGGAATTTTGGAAAATTAGCACCAATGCATTGTTTTCTCATTAGCCACCTCTTTTAAGACACTGGGAAGAAGTCCACCAGAATGCAGAGAGTCTGATCACATACTACTACTTATCTTTTTATGATAGGGAAAGCTTATCTAATTTGGCTGAGCAGTCAATGACCTTCTGAAATGTTGCTTTGAGAAGTGAAGTACCTCCCACAAGAGATCTTAGTATTCATGTTGATGTGGTATGTTCCATGGCCCCAGCCGCGATTGCACTTCAGGTCATCCTTTAGATTTAGTTGAGCATCATCCACTGTCAAAACCAAGGACATCTGCTGTTGGATCAGTGATGAGGTCCTGATCCTTCATGCTGCAAGTGTTCCACATATCTGTCAATCAGAACAGTGTGTCAACACCAGCTGCATGAATACCAGCTCTTGTTTCCTTAAAAAGTCAAGCCAATTTCAAGCACTTTCCACTTGGGTTCTTCAAGTCTTCTGCAGAGGCTTTTCAGACCTACAGTGGATGGTTTTCCCATGGCAGATACAGTGACCCATGTGAATCCCATGTTATTCATGACTGTTTCTATCTTACCATGTTGATGACATTGTGCTGAATGATAGACAGGGCAAAGTGGGACAGCACCGTTGGCCATTCAGCTGGAATGAACTTTAGTTTCCTGACACCAGTCTCAAGACAGCGTTTAACTGCATGTCCATGATGTTCATGTGGTAGCTGAAGGTCCACGAGACAGAGAATTATTCTCCAGCAGAGTAGACTTGGACTGTACAAAGTGTTCTGGCCATGCTCTGCCATGAAATTCCAGCAAGTCTCCTGACCAGGTTCACTTTGGTTTTTACTTTTTTGCTGATATTGATGAAATGAGGCTGACGGTTAAGAATTCTATCCAGTTATTTTAGGTAGAGGCCTTCCACAGAAGGAAACTTTTGAGCGGGATTTTCTTGCTGCTCACGCCAGCAGGATTCTCTGATCCCGCTGCAATGAACAAAGATTTAGCTGGGCACCAAATTCTCCTTCCTCTCTGGTAGTGGTGGCAGGGTGTGAACGGCTTGACAATTCCAAGCAATGAGTTCTTTTCCACTCATGTTATTGCTCAGATGGAACATCAACATAGCTGCTACCTCTGGTTTGGAGCAGAGGACCAGCTTGGGAAGTAGCATTCCTATAGGTCCAGATCAGTGGTGCATGTCCCGCTTGCTTCATCAGGCATTGATACCTGTGTCTGCAGAGTCATGCCAATGGCATCGAAAATCTTCTGGGATTTGTTGCAGGGGATGTTATTCCATAAACATGATTAAAAAGGCCAATGCAAGCACTGACCCATGTGACAGATTGTTATTGAATGGGTTAGACTGGTCATGTCAACAAGATGGACGTGAAATATATGATTTTGTGTTAGGATGTTGATTAGTCTAAGAGTTTTGTGGCATTGTACATTTGTTGAAAGCTTCAGCAGCAGGTTTTCTAACCAGACAGTGTTATATTTAGCACCAGTGCATCACTACTTCATTGGCCACCTCTTTTAAGGTCCAATGTTATGTCTTAATAATCAATCTTCAAAGACAGTTCCAGTCATCAGCTGCTTCTGGAATCCGACTTTAATGTTAGGAGTAAGAGAAAGGATCTGATCAGGGCATGTGTTTCCTTCTCTAAACCTGCCTGCCAATTAGACAGCATGGCTTCTAAACCATTTAAGGACAAGCCATTCAATCATTCTGCAGACCAAACTTGTCCAACCAGTGGAATGGTCCACGGACCTGATTGTGACCCCCAAATCCAGTTTTCAAAATGCCGTCAGACAGATAAGTGGAGTGGAAGATTCTGCAAGGAGTTCCTCCTCAATCACGGGCCACTTTCTCATACAACAGAAAATTGCGTTATCATCTGGTGATTTGCACTTCACAAATGGGCAAGAGCTGTTGATGAAGACAGGGACAGAAGTGGAGAGACCATGTTGGAAGGTGCAGCTCTTGCCCATTTGTCAAAACTAATGAGTTCATGCATGCCACGAGCACACCTTGCAACTCTAAATGCCATCATGTCTGCCACCTTACTTAGGATTTTAAACTGAACATTCCATGGCTTCCCAAAGCAAGTAAAAACTGTCGAAGCCCACATCTGCTGAGGATGATCCGATCTATTTGCCTTTTTCCTCCTGCAAGTCCAAACATTACTGTTGTGCAGATCTTTGCGGCATCAGAGGTAGTATAATAAACCTTCAAATAACTCATATAACCAAGCCATCCAGCACCATAAGTCACACATGTGACAATGTCTGCAGATCGCACGTTGGACTTATCAGCTATCTCAGAACCCAAAAAGGCCATCCACCATCCCAAGGGACTGCTTAAATGTCTGTACAGAGCACAGCACACTACAACCAATCTGAAGACTCTGACTGCTATGTACTGTAGAGTTACTTTAGATCTGTCGAGGCACCTGAAGTGCATCTTCAGCATGCTGATGGTTTGACCAGTCATACGTTTGATGATGATATAGCATTCATTTTAATGTTGCTGAGCTTCAGTTTTGCAATTTCTTACAAATAGCATGAGTCAAGTTTACAACGAGTACCCCTTGTCACCTCGTAGCCACCCCTTAAGTTTGCTCCCAGGATTGAAGAAAGCTTCAGTGTACCTGTCTAAAGGTTTATGTGTTTGCACGCCAGCTGCACATTGATGGTTTGAACACCCTTTTGTTTGATAGTTTGAAAATGCCTGCATGGTCACATCTTTACAATTAACAGCACGCAGCACCTGTGGGATATCAGCTGAGCATTTTCTCATTCTAACTGGCATCGTCACAGTCAAAACTTCACATAATTGCTAGCTTAGTAAACAAACTACCAGTTAACTGTCTTCTGTATTTGTGCGTGGCTGACTAGAAGGTCCTGAATGTGCCTGCAGCAAAGCCCTCAGGATTGGAATGCAATCCTCTTTATATTTTAGGTGTAAACACTTATATTCTATTAATGTTTTTGCTCACTTTTATACATGTACTTTAGAAATGTGCCTATGGTCATTTTTCAACTATGGTTAATTATTCACTTATTTACATGTATCACTAAACTTATTTGGATTTCCACTGTTCCTAATTTCTCAATATTTAAAAATTGTTCACACTCTGCATTGAAATCCATCTGTCAGTTTTACCCACTCACATCATATATTAAAGTCACTTTGTAATTTTATACTTCCATCTATACCATTTAGTATGCTACTAATCATTATATCAGTAGCAAATATGGGAGAGAAACAGTCTGTGATGGAAGGAGAAGCTCCATGTTGACTTTTCCATTGAAACTCACCTCTTCAACAGGGGGCCACATAGAGGAGCTTTGCGAGCAACATATGGCCAGTGAACCATAACTTGGACAGGCCTGGTCAGGACAGAGCTGTCAGGGATTCAGAAAGTAACAATATATCCACAGGATATGTCTATATGAAGAAAATAACAAACTGCGCCACTGTGTTACAAAAAGACCTGCGGACATAATCTAGCATCAGTACCATATTACCAGTGCAAATAAAATCACCAAGGCAATAAACTCTTATGCATCAAGGTCATTTCAATAAAGGGCAGTTGACATATATTGCATTACCCTGATAACTATCACAAGTGCATCATACAGCTGTTCTATTCACCTTACCAACATATTCACACAGTTTACCATGGATCATAAAAGTCAGAAAAGAAGGTGAATAAATTTTGCCCACTGTTGCTCTTACAAGATTTCAGGGAAGTGATCAGTTGCAATTCCTGCTTCTTTGTGCTATGTAAGAAGTCTCACAACACCAGGTTAAAATCCAACAGGTTTATTTGGTAGCACAAGCCACAAGCTTTCAGAGCACTGCTCCTTCATCAGGTGAAGGAGCTGATGAAGGGGCAGCATCCAAAAGCTTGTGGCTTGTGCAACGAAATAAACCTGTTGGACATTAACCTGGTGTTGTGACACTTCTTACTGTGCTTACCCTAGTCCAACGCCGGCATCTCCAATTCTTTGTGCAGTGCCATGTTCCACGTGAACAACCAGCACATTTATTCCACAAGTATCTGTCTGGCATATGAAAACAACACAAAGTCAATGAACATTCATTAAAGATCCCACATAAGGCTTTTATTTCAAGATAATCTACCACATCCCTATTGTTTGAAGAGAAGGTTTGGAAGGTTAGTGCCAACCAGCATTAGGTGGATATGATAGTGGGAGCAGAAAATATCGTGAGAAAGCCAAAGTTGTGTTTAGCATCGATGTGAAAGCTTTCCACAATCATCCCACTACTGTCAGTAATTGGAAACATCGTGAAAAGACATTTGCGTCTCACCATCCAACCTATTAGCCAGAATCACATACTGCTGCCACCACCACCACCATCACATGCACCATCACTACATCCACCACCACAACAAATAATATTTGTATGGCATAAATCACAACTGGCTTCAAAAGGCTTGCACCTGGCAACCATCCCTCCATGGGGGAACTCGGAGGTGAGCACAACACTCAGGGAGTAGCTCTACATATTAAGGGAGCTGACTCCAGAGTACCAGCTCCGATTGGAGGTGACCAGCCTTTGCCTCAGGTGTACTGGCTCTGACTGGACAGGGTGATTCATACTGCTGTGCACGTGCTGTTGCCCAGGGAACTGATCACAACACATCATGTTGGAGGGGACAAAGGCAGTGACCAAGTACACCAGTGAAACAATGTCATGTAGTGAAAAACATTCAGCCTCAATTCCACCCTTCCTGCACCTGGCAGGAGCAAATGCAGGTAGGTTGGATAAGTGACATTAAACCTTTTCCCATCTCAGGCAGGAAGGCGGAGGGGCCACTTCACTCTGAAGGCCCACCCCGGTTTGCGGAACCTCCTCCCCCCAGCACTTTGGAGCTCCGGGACTTCTTCTACCCCGGCTTACTTGCCAATGCTGTAATCATCCGCCTCCCAATCTCCCGGGCATCCTCTAACCTCATGCCCCCAGGACCCCCAGGACTTACATTTTCAAAGTTCCCGGACCTAGTTCCAGGCTAACTTTCAGGATGGCAAGCAAGCAGCGCTTGCCACTCTGAAAATCTTGCCAATAATCTTTGCATGCATTCTGTAAGCATTGCTCTCCCAACTGACTGATGGCAGTGCACGTCCTTCCTGATATGGCTCCTGTCATAATGGTGTTGTGGTTGCCTAAAGTCCCTACTCTGCTGGAGGAAGATGATGACTTGCAGTTGGGAAAGTGCATAGGTCTTCACAGGGCGTCTGTGTATGTCTGATTCCTGTTTGGCTGATGGCAGCTCACTTGCTTCCAATGTCTCATATTGAGGCAATGGAGTGGGACAAGTTTCATCTCACCATGATGGATACCCCTTCATGGTACAGAGAGTTGTTCGTCCATCGTCATCGACAAGGACCTCGACACCATTAGTTATTTTGAGGCTGGATGCGGTGCATCCGAAGATGACTGATCGGGCCAATTCAGGCACAGAATGTCCTGGCACACAGACTTGTGTAGGCACTGTAGTTGTTGTGCCAGTGGCTCTGGACTTGCGCAGTTCGTGCTTAAGTTGTGCTTCAGCAATGCACCATGCTTTGTAAGCTTGACAGCCTTTGTGGATGAGGCAGCGCCAGGTAGGGCGGTTTTTTACCAGCGTTTCCCAGGTGGTCATGTCTATGTCAAGTGATTTCAGGGAGGTCTTGAGTATGTCTCTTCCAGCAGAGAGTTCCCCAAAAAGGAGTTGCCTGGGTAAGCGTTCGTCTGGCATATGGATGACATGACCTGCCCACTGGGTCCGCGCTCTCATCAGCAGTGTGTGGACTGATGGCAGACTTGTTCTAGAGAGAACTTCAGTGTCTGGTACTTTGTCTTGCCATCTGAGGCGTAATATTCTGCAAAGACAAGTCATGTGGAAATGATTGAGCAGTCTTGCATGCCTTCAATACACAGTCCACGTTTCACAGGCATACAGGAGGATAGTGAGTACTGCAGCGCTGTAGACCTTCAGTTTTGTTGCTGGGCTGATTCCTCGACGTTCCCATACAGTGGAGCGCAGTCTACCGAAAGCAGAACTTGCTTTTGTTATTCTGCAGTTAACTTCTGTATCAAGAGTCACTGCTTGGGGGAGGGTGCTGCCAAGATAAATGAACTGGTCCACTGCCTGTAGTTTCTGCCCTTTGATTGTGATTATGGGTTCAGTGTATGGTGCATGAGGAGAAGACTGGTGCACAACTTCGGTCTTTTTAATGTTGATGGTGAGTCCAAAGTTGTCACAAGCCGTAGAAAATTTGTCCATACTGACTTGCATCTCTGGCTCCGAGCCAGCGTACAGGGCGCAGTCATCAGCAAAGGGGGAATCTCTCAGAACAGTCTCTTTCACTTTGGTAATAGCTTGAAGTCTCCTCTGGTTGAAGAGCTTCCCACTCATTCTGTACTTGAGGCTGATTCCAGCAACACTGTCCTGGAAGGCATCATTCAGCATGGTAATAAACATCATGCTGAACAGTGTGGGTGCGAGCACACAGCCCTGCTTGATGCCATTGGTGACTGGGAATGCCTCAGAGGATTCTCCGCCATCCAGTACTCTCACCATCATGCCAACATGGAACTGGCGTACCATCTGAATGAATTTGGGGGGGCAGCCGAATTTTGACATGATCCTCCACAGGCCTTGCAGGCTTACAGTGTTGAAGGCTTTTGCGAGGTCAACAAAGGTTGTGTAGAGCTCGCGATTCTGCTCCTGACACTTCTCCTGAAGTTGGTGCGCAGCAAAAATCATGTCAATAATCTCGTGACTTTTGCGGAAGTCACACTGTGACTCTGGAAGCAGACACAGCTCCAGATGAGTGACCAGACGATTTAGTAGGACTCTTGCGAAGGTTTTTCCTGTGATGGAGAGCAGCGAGACTCCTCAGTGGTTGTCACATACTTGCCGATTGTCCTTCCTCTTGTAGAAGTATACGATGGAAGCATATTTAAGTTCCTGAGGAATAGATTCTTGCTTCCAAAAACTCGGTGAGCTTCTTGATAAGTACAGGACCAGCAGCTTTGTAGATCTCTGCGGGTATGGCATCTGCCCCTGGGGCTTTGTCACTGGATAGCTGGCTGACAGCTTTCATGACTTTGGCTACTGCCAGTGGGTCAGCCATGGTGCTGTTGATATTGACCTTGAGAATCCCATCTATTGCCTCGTCGTTAATAGATGACGGTCAGTTGAGGACGGCTTCAAAGTGTTCAGCCCATCTCTGCAGGATCTGAGTCCTCTCTGTACTCAGGACAGGGGATCTCCGGAGAGATTGAGGTCCGTAGAGAGTGTTGAGGGCTTCATAGAACCGTTTCAAGTCGTTTCTGTCAGCATAGCCCTGTATTTCATCTGTCTAGGTGCTCAGCCAGGCATCCTGCATTTTACGCAGTTTATTCTGGACTGTCCTGCGAGCACTGGTAAAAGCATTTTTCTTGGCAGCTGATGATGGGTCGTTCTGACAGGCCTGATGAAGACGGTGCTTTTCAAGAAGAGAGCCTGTATCTCCTCATCATTCTTATCGAACCAGTCATGCTGCTTGCGGTTAGAGGGCCTGAGCAACTTCAGTGCAGATGTATGGACAGCATCCCTGAAGCATTCCCAGTCGTCCTCAGCGCTGCCTGCAAGGTTTAAGTCAGCAAGCTTGATTTCTAAGTCTTCAGCCAGTGCTGAAGCTATGCTGGGGTTCCTTAGCTTGGCCGCATTTATTCTTTTCATAACCTTGCTTCCTTGTGTTCGCCTCTTGGGTCTGATGTGGAGCCTCATTTTGGAGACAATGAGCCTGTGATCTGTCAAGCAGTCAGCACCACACATGGCCTTGGTTACTCTGACATCCTGCCTGTCTTTTCTCCTGACAATGACATAAGATGCCGATGCTTAGAGCAGGGGTGCATCCAGGAGGTCTTGTTATGGGTAGGCAGATGAAAGGTTGTTTTGGTGATGAGGAGGTTGTGTGCTGCACAGGTCTTCAGTAACAGTAGGCCATTACTGTTACACTTGCCCACTCCATGCCTCCCAATGACTCCCTGCCAGATTGCAGAGTCACACCCTACTCTTGCATTGAAATCGGCAAGCAAGATCAGCTTGTCGGTACTGCTCACTGCTGATAGTAGGGCATCTAGTTCTTTGTAGAACTTGTCTTTCATCTCGTCTGGGTTGTTCATTGTGGAGGCATAGACACTGATCAGGGTGGCTTGATTTCTGTCCTAAAGCGGAAGCTGTAATGTCATAAGCCCCAGCAAGTGTCTGCACCATATGTGTCTTTCAGCAGTGCAGGACAAAGGTATTGAACCAAGGTCTCCATGGCAGCCGACTCTGGTGACCTCGTTGTGTTGCAGTATCAGCACAATCACATCAGACATAAAGTGGATGGATTTTTAATCCAAGGAGTGTACCAGACATCTCATCCAAGTTTGCCTTTGGAGCTGCAACAACTGTGGCATGACTGGGTCTGGTGTTATGTCATCTGATTGGGACTCAGCAGATTCTTGGCCTCCAGCATTCCTCCAAGTGCCAACACTGTTGATGTCCCTGCCTCTTCCCGTTGTGTCTCTGAGAGAGTGATATGCTCACCAGGTTGTGACACTGAGGCTACTCAGGTGTATGTCTGTGGTCTGGTAGAGTGAGTGATGGTTCTTCAATATCAGCGTCCATCACTCTCTTCCGTGCTGCTGTTGGGCTGGAGTCAAAGATCTGGCTGGTGGACACTCTGGGCTGCTTCCCAGGTATGCCTGCAAAAGGAAGAAGAGATCAATAATGCACGGCAGGGCTCTTTAGAAACAGGAAATGTGACTTACAGCATTGTTGTCTGATGGATGATGCAGGTACTGGATCCTCACATGATTTATCGTTGCCAGCTCAGGAGCAGTCATTATCCTCCCTGGCCAGCTGGATTGCTTTGCCCTCAAAGTCCATGGGAACTTTTAGTTCTGGCATCCCTCCTGCCCATCTGGGATCTCTCCCTCTTGTTGTCTTCTCCTGCATTAATACAAATGGAGAGAGTGTGGGACCAGTGACGTGATGAGCACATGACCATGTGTGTGGGAGATCAAGTGCTGGTATCTCTTGAGCTGGCAGTGAGTGAGATCCCTGAGAATCTATTATGGGTGTGTGAGTGTGTGCGTTGAGAGTGATGAGAAGGGGGAATCTCCCTGGCAGAACAGGGAAGACCATTCATCCTCTTGTGGGACTGGATGGCTTCCGCAGGACGCTGGCATTCATGATGACTACCACCATCTCCCATGCTGGATTGATGATGTTGCTGGCTGGTTTTCTTCCTGAGCGTAGGTACAGTCCATTGCAGCAGGTCACTACTGCATCGAGTGCTGTCTCCACAGATGTGTCCAAAAACTTAGGAGCAGACTTCTTGGCAGCCATTACTGCACAGGGACCTATGAAGCATGGCTGATGTCTGCTGGGGCAGCCTTTAAATGTGGTACCCTGATGATTGCAGTGCTGAGCTGATGGTGTGAGGGTGAATCAGGGGCCACCTTGCCAGTGATACAATGTGGAAACCGTAGGTGAAAGTTCTTGGCATTATATGGCAGGAAAAGTTGACATTGCTGTCAGCAGGCACAACGCTGCCATTCCCACTCAATGTCAGCCTTTGCCAATTTCTGGGAAAATCTAGACTATGATATTTGTCGCAATTATGGTTAATAAGTCCTTTTAACACTCACGTGCAACTGCAGAGCACAAGTATAATGAGGTACCTGCCAGTACAAAATAATTAGTAATGGACCAGATGATTGAAATACTTGTGCACAGCAAAATACTTCTTTTACCATTAATCTGATTTGGAAAAGCAGACAGCACATCCGTGATTTACTCGTAGTAAGGGAACTAATGATAGTAAGGGAACTAATCCAGGACTCGTAAAGTCTTTTAATGCCCAGCATTCCTCTGCCTTTGTTAATCACGCTACAATGACTGGACTTACTCAATGTCAAGGCTACTGCCATTTTCAATTTTTTTCAGGTTTTCCCCAATTAATTCATTAAATATGCCCCTTGTTTTCATTTGGTACAACTGCATATATTGTAAGATTATTTTAAGTTTGAAAACTGTAATTTTAAAATGTAGGATAAATGAAAATGCACCTTGCATGAAGAATTTACAGGCCTGGGATACTGATGAAAGGGAGGCCCATGACCTAATATTGAGGCCATGATGCAAAGTGTTAAGAGTTAGAAGATGGGAATCTCATTATCTATCTCTTGATAAGACGTCTGTCTGTAGCCATCTCAGGGGAGGCGTTGAACTTGAGTTGTAAATCTGGTATTTAAATTTTTCATGTATTTTCCCCAGAACAAAGAAGGGTTTGAAAGCAACTGCTTAAACAAGGAATAGTTTTAAAGTCAAAAACAAGATTTAAAGTTAAAGATCATAGAATTTTCTCAAAAATTACCAAGTGCCATAGAAGTGAGAAATATGGAGTAAGCCAATGCCAGTCTCTTGGGTGCAGTCTGCACTGCAATCTTTTGACACAAAGGTTGGGAGTTTGATGCCAGTACTGGGGGGGTGGGCTCTGACAAACACACCGGTGAAATTGATTTAAGAACGCTCAGCCGCATGCCAAACTCCCTAATGGTATTGAAATCCACTCAAATTCACGCTAATAAGCTTCATACCTTTTCTGGATGCGAGGCAGTTCACATCATTAAAAGGGAGCTAGGAAGATAACAAATTGTTTTGCGCCAGGCGCAAATCAGGTTTTTAGCATTGCATGCTATTTTCCCAGCTCACCACACGAGTCGCTAGGTGTAGCGAGGTGGTAAAATCCCACCCTATTCCTTTGCATTTCTAAATGGAAACATGCAAGAAGTGCCCTCTTTTATTGTTTCATCATATTCATATTTCTCCCTTTTAATCCAAGGTTCATGGTTTTAGTTCTCCTATCTTTTTTTGCTGCAGCTGTATAGGGCATTGGTGAGGCCGCAGCTGGAGTACTGTGTGCAGTTTTGGGCGCCGCACCTGCGCAAGGATATTTTGGCCCTGGAGGGAGTGCAGAGGAGGTTTACTAGGCTGATACCGGAGTTGAGGGGGTTGAGCTATGAGGAGAGGCTGAATAAACTAGGCTTGTACTCGTTAGAGTTTAGAAGAATGAGGGGAGATCTCATTGAGACGTATAAGATGATGAATGGGATGGATAGGATAGAGGTGGAAAGACTCTTCCCGCTCAAAAAAGACAGTAGGACTAGGGGGCACAGCCTCAAGATAAAGGGGGGGCGGTTCAGAACGGAGTTGAGGAGGAACTTCTTCACTCAAAGGGTGGTGAATCTCTGGAATTCTCTGCCCGTTGAAGTGGTGGAGGCTGCCTCGCTAAATATTTTTAAGAAGCGGGTTGATGGGTTTTTGATAAGAGAGGGGATTAAGGGTTATGGGGAGAGGGCGGGAAAGTGGAACTGAGCCACGACAGATCAGCCATGATCTTATTGAATGGCGGGGCAGGCTCGAAGGGCCAGATGGCCTACTCCTGCTCCTATTTCTTATGTTCTTATGTTCTTATGTTCATCCGTATTGAAATGTACCTGCACCTGAAGTATGGCTTCCTTAAAGCTCACCCATTATTCCGTTAGTTTCTCCTTTCAATTTTTTGCTCCGTTTTACTCTGGCTAGATCCCATTAAATCCCATAGAAATTAGCACTCTCCAATTTAGATGTCTACTTTAGATCTTTCCTTGCTGTTCCACATTATTAGTCTAAACCTTATACTCTTCTTCTTTCTCCTTCTTAGACAATCCCTGGGGATTGAGGATGACTTTCTTCGACTCTGGTGTGGTGGGTTCTGAGGTGGCTGAACAGTCCAAAGGTGGATCTGTACATTGTCACAGATGGGGCATATAGTGTTTGATGGGGTGGGGATGGGATGCTTGGATTTTTGTAGACTCCTTTCATTGTTGCCCTTAGCCTCCCTTCACTTGGGCCTGCCAGAGATGCTTGAAATGATTGGAGCCTTCATGGATATTTCTTCTCCTGTTTGGGTGTTCTTGAGCAAGAGGATTCCACAAAACGATGCATGTGTTGCATTTTTGCAGGGTGACTTTAAGGACATCCCTGAAACTGTTCCTCTGCTCTCCTAATAACCACTTGCTATGCTGAAGCTCCTAGTGGAGAGCTTCTTTTGGAAATCTTGTATCAGGCATGAGGACAATGTAGTCCATATATAGTCCAATGTAGTCCATCCCTCATAGCAAATTAATTAGTGCTGAGATATTGGGAATGTTAGCCTGGGAGAAATCACAGACAGCGGAGTGCCTATCCTGCTACTGAGCTTGCAGGATTTTGCGGTGGCATCACTGATGATACTTGTCGATGGATTTAAGATGTCTATTGTACGTTGTTCATGTGTCTAACATATATGGGAGGTCAAGTAGCACTGCAACCTGTAGACTATTAGCTCGGTGCTGGGGTTGAGGTCTGTGTAATCAAATGCTCTTCTCCCTGTAGGCTCTAATAATAGCACACTGGGGGTGATGTTAAGTTTCATCATCAATGTCTAACTTTGCTGAGAAAAAGCTCCCAAGGTATGAGCCTTGTCCAAAAATTTGCTGTAGATCTTGGTAGTCAGGGGGCAATCTCACTCAGTGGCAATAGGTTGGTAGATGACCTTTGTCTTCCCGATGTTTAGCCAAAGGCCCATTCTTTCATATGTCTCTGCGAATTTGTCACCAATAGTTTGGAGTTTGACCTCTGAGTATGGGCATTCGGAAGCCTCATCAGCACATTTTACACTCTTACCCAAGTGTTCTCCCACAGACGGTGTCCACTTGGCCCACCTTCTTTCCCAGCATCAGATGTACAATGCCACCTCCCTGGTTGGACCAAGAATATAATGATCAAGGAAGTTCTCCTGAGCACATTAGAGAAATTCCTCTCTCTCCTTATCATTTAACAATATCCCAATCAATATTTGAGTAATTAAAGTTCCTCAATACCACCACTCTATAGTTCTTGCGCATTTCTACGACTTTCCTGCAGATGTCCTCCAATTAGCTCTCTCTCTCGCTCACTATTTGGAGGTATGCAGAATGTAGTATCAACATACGTTTTTTGTTTCTCAACTCTATCCACGTGGGCACAGTAAGAAGTCTCAGAACACCAGGTTAAAGTCCAACAGGTTTATTTGGAATCATGAGAGTTCGGAGCGTTGCTCCTTTATCAGGTGAGTGGTGAGTCGGGTTCACAAACAGGGCATATATAGACACAGGCTCAATTGCAAGACAATGGTTAGAATGGGAGTCTTAACAGGTAATCAAGTCTTTACAGGTACAGACAATGCAAGTGGAGAGAGGGTTAAGCACAGGTTAAAGAGGTGTGAATTGTCTCAAGCCATGACAGTTAGTAAGATTTTGCAAGCCCAGGCAAGTCGTGGGGGTTATAAGTAGTATGACATGAACCCTGGTTGAGGCTGTCCTCATGTGTGCGGAACTTGGCTATCAATTTCTGCTCAGCAATTCTGCATTGTCGTATGTCTTGAAGGCTGCCTTGGAGAATGCTTACCCAAAAGTTAGAGGCTGAGTGCCCTCAACTGCTGAAGTGCTCCCTGACAGGAGGGGAACGGTTCTACCTGGCGATTGTCGAGCGGTGTCCATTCATCCATTGTTGTAGTGTCTGCATGGTCTCGCCGATATACCGTGTCTCGGGACATTCTTTCCTGCAGCGTATCAGGTAGACAACATTGGCCGAGTCTACTCTACACCAGCATCCCCCATGATGATGGCATTGCTGCAACTGCCTCAGTACTCAATGCTGACAACTGCCAATCTCCAGATGCATTCTACAACTCATTCTGGACCACAATGTCTTCACTTTCAACAACCAGTTCTTCACCCAGACACATGGAACAGCCATGGGGATCAAATTCGCACCTCAGCATGCACAGATTCGAACAAGACCTCTCCATGCACACAACTTTCAACCGACACTATACACGAGATACATTGATGACACTTTCTTTGAACTCGTGGCGAAGAATCACTGAAACAATTACATGACATCAAGTTCCATCGCACCATCAGACTCACCACGATCAACTCCCCAGAATCAGTTGCACTCTTAGACACATGCATCTCTATCAAGGACAGTCACCTCATCAATTCACTGTACCACAAGCCTACGGATAACCTCACGATGCTCCAACTTTCCAGCTTCCACCCTAAACATGTTAAAGACGCCATCCCCTGTGGACAAGTCCTCCATATACACAGGATCTGCTCAGATAAGGAGGAATGCAATGGACACCTACAGATGCTGAAAGATGTCCTCGTAGGAACAGGGTATGGCGCTTGACTCATCGATCAACAGTTCTGACACATCACAGTGAAAAACCACACCAACATCCTCAGAAGTCAAACATGGGACACAGCAGACAGAGTATCATTCCTCATCGAGTACTTCCCCGGAGCAAAGAAGCTACGACATCTTCTTCGGAGCCTTCAACATGTCGTCAATGAAAACAAACATCTCACCAAGGCCATCCCCACACCCCCACTATTTGCCTTCAAACAACCATGCAACCGCTATGTTCTATGATTTCAGTCTTATCACTGGCTACACCCTCAGAAACAAACACTCCAATGGTGGGGAGTTCCACCTCCCCCTCTCCCCTGAAGATAAAACATGCAGGCTTGTCTATCTCCACTAGTTAACTCCTGCTGCCTCTGGTTGTACTGCAAGAGTGTCACTGAGTGTATTGTCATCTGTTTGGGTGATATGGCTATCGTGTTTGAACAGCTGGGAGTTGCAACTTGTGAGGTATGGATATGAGGCTCTCAGGAATGCTAAGCATGTGAGGGTGGGGTGCAACTCTGAATGTTAGGCAAGAGTCCAGATTGATTGAAATCGTTGGTAGAATGATGCGATTGAGGCTGGTGATAGAGCTAGTGGGATATAGATCAAAGGTGAATTCACTGACCTTGAACACTCATGCAAATAACTTACACACAGTCTTTGACGACATTCTCCAATCTCCTTTAAGAGGTACAGCCTGATTTTAAAGAATGTAGGCTTGCCTTAGCTCATACAAGCTCTCATGATTTTAGGCTACGTGGTAAGGCATGCAGCCATTCAACAGTTCAGTAATTGTTGACTGCACATTTTAATTATGGTAATCAATAGGGTGTACAAAGAAAGTGCGCTGTTTGCACCAAATTGGGTTAAACATCTGTCCTATGCCCCAGGCCAATTTTCAGGGGTTATCCATTTTAATTACCTCAGAATTTCATGAACTGCATAAAAAATCATCCACTCATCAATAAAGCACATTTTATACTCAACACTTTATGCTATTTGCATTACATTTGTTAGAGACCAGGTCTGGAACTCCAAGTATATTATGAAGTTAACCTATACACCAACTTCCTTTGATTTTGACATTCATGTGAGCATAAGGTATTTCATTCCAGGTATGATGCTATTGACCCACTAGGAAGCGTTTATTCAAACAAACTTTATTTAACAGCAGTTAAACTATAACAAAAAGAGTTAACATAACTAGTTGAAATACTTAAACATAACAATGACACATTGATAGGATGCAGTGCTGGGCCGAAAAGTGGCAGATAGAGTTTAACCCTGATAAATGCGAGGTGATTCATTTTGGTAGGACAAACTTGAATACAGATTACAGGGTCAACGGCAGAGTTCTGAGGAATGTGGAGGAACAGAGAGATCTTGGGGTTCATATCCACAGATCTCTGAAGGTTGCCACTCAAGTGGATAGAGCCATGAAGAAGGCTTATAGTGTGTCAGCACTTATTAACAGGGGATTTGAGTTTAAGAGCTATGGGGTTATGCTGCAACTATACAGGACCTTGGTGAGACCACATTTGGAATATTGTGTTCAGTTCTGATCACCTCACTATAAGAAGGATGTGGAACTATTGGAGAGAGTGCAGAAGAGATTTACCAGGATGCTGCCGGGTTTGGAGGGTAGGTCTTATGAGGAAAGGTTGAGGGAGCTGGGGCTTTTCTCTTTAGAGCCGAGGAGGATGAGAGGTGACTTAATAGAGGTTTATAAGATGATGAGGGGGATAGATAGAGTGGATGTGCAGAGACTATTTTCTCGGGTGGATGTAGCTGTAACAAGGGGGCATAACTATAAGGTTCATGGTGGGAGATATAGAAGGGATGTCCGAGGTAGATTCTTCATTCAGAGAGTGGTTGGGGTGTGGAATACACTGCCTGCTATGATAGTGGAGTCGGACACTTTAAGAACACAAGAACATAACATAAGAAATAGGAGCAGGAGTAGGCCATCTAGCCCTTTGAGCCTGCCCCGCCATTCAATAAGATCATGGCTGATCTGTCGTGGCTCAGTTCCACATTCCAGCCCTCTCCCCATAACCCTTAATCCCGTCTCTTATCAAAAACCCATCAACCCGCGTCTTAAAAATATTTAGCAAGGTAGCCTCCACCACTTTAACGGGCAGAGAATTCCAGAGATTCACCACCCTTTGAGTGAAGAAGTTCCTCCTCAACTCCGTTCTAAACCGCCCCCCCTTTATCTTGAGGCTGTGCCCTCTAGTCCTACTATCCTTTCTGAGCGGGAAGAGTCTCTCCACCTTTATCCTATCCATCCCATTCATCATCTTATACGTCTCAATGAGATCTCCCCTCATTCTTCTAAACTCAAATGAGTACAAGCCTAATTTATTCAGCCTCTCCTCATAGCTCAACCCCCTCAACTCCGGCGTCAGCCTAGTAAACCTCCTCTGCACTCCCTCCAAGGCCAAAATATCCTTGCGTAAGTGCGGCGACCAAAACTGCACACAGTACTCCAGCTGCGGCCCTATACAGCCGCAGCAAGACCTCCCTACTTTTATATTCAATCCCCCTCACTATGAAGGCCAGCATCCCATTCGCCTTCCTGACCACCTGCTGCACCTGCAAGCTGGGTTTTTGCGACTCATGCACAAGGACCCCGAGGTCCCTCTGCACCGTCGCCTGCTGCAGTTTTTCGCCACGTAAGTAATAATCCTTCCTACCATTATTCCTACCAAAGTGGACCACCTCACACTTGCCAACATTAAATTCCATTTGCCATTTCCTGGCCCATTCGCCCAGCCTATCTAGATCCTTCTGTAGACTCTCCACACCCTCCGCACAATTTGCCGTTCCACCAATCTTGGTGTCATCAGCAAATTTCGACACCCTACACTCGGTTCCCTCCTCCAGATCATCTATATAAATGGTAAATAGCTGAGGCCCCAGCACCGACCCCTGGGGCACTCCATTAGTCACCATCCGCCAATCCAAATAGCACCCGTTGACCCCCACTCTCTGCCTCCTATTTGACAACCAATCCTCTATCCACGCTAACACCCTACCCCCAACTCCATGTCCCCTGACCTTCTGCAATAACCTCTTGTGAGGCACCTTGTCGAACGCCTTCTGAAAATCAAGAAAGACCACATCCACCGGCTCTCCTCTATCCACCGCCCTAGACACATCCTCATAGAACTCCAGTAAATTCGTCAGACACGACTTCCTGTTAACGAAACCGTGCTGCGTCTGCTCTATCAAGCAATTCCTCTCAAGATGCCTCGCTATTTCCTCCTTGATGACGGATTCTAACATTTTACCTACAACAGACGTTAAACTAACCGGCCTATAATTCCCCGCCTTTTGCCTGGCACCCTTCTTAAACAACGGCGTAACATCAGCCGTTTTCCAATCTTCCGGCACTTCCCCGGAATCCAGCAACGTCTGGAAAATAACCACCAAGGCATCCATTATCACCTCCGCCATTTCTTTCAGAACCCTCGGATGCATTCCATCCGGTCCTGGCGACTTGTCCACAATCTGCCCCCTCCAGTCTGTCGAGCACTGCCTCTCTAGTAACAGTAATGTCATTAAGACCCTCCAGTCCTACCACCTTTCCATCTCTAACACCCGGCTCCGTGAAGACAGAAACAAAAAAGTTATTCAAGACCTTAGCCATATCCCCATCCCCTACCACTAAGTTCCCCTTCTCATCCTCTAAGGGACCAACGTTCACCCTAGCCAGCCTCTTCCTTTTCATATATTTATAAAAACTCTTGCTATCCTTTTTTATATTAAGCGCTAGCCCAGCTTCATAGTTTCTCCTACCCTTCTTTATCAACATCTTTGTCAATCTTTGTTGACATTTAAACCTCTCCCAATCCTCTTCTCACCCACTACTCTTAGCTACTCTAAACGCCTCCGCTTTTAATTTAACACTTTCCTTCACCTCCTTAGTTATCCACGGCTTATTACCTCTCCTCCTACTGTCCTTTTTGACCATCGGAATAAATTTCTGCTGAGCACCAAGAAAGATCTCCTTAAAGATCCTCCACTGCTCCTCAGCAGATCTACCTTCCAACGCGCTCCCCCAGTCCACATTCGCCAATTCTTCTCTCATCCTACCGTACTCCCCTCTGTTCAAACAAAAGACGTGTGTCCGGGAACCCACTTTCTCCTCCTCCATCTGCACCAGAAACTCCACCATACAATGATCACTCTCCCCAAGAGGATCCTTCACCGCAAAGTCCCTAATTCTACCCGCCTCATTACATAACACCAGGTCCAAGATAGCTCGCTCCCTCGTCGGCTCCAACACACACTGTTCCAGGAAACTATCCCGGCAGCATTCCAAGAACTCCTCCTCGAGCCCACCGCGTCCAACATGGGTCGACCAATCTATATGTAGATTGAAATCCCCCATAACTACGGCCTTCCCATTCCTGCACGCCGCACTTATTTGCGCGTTAACAGCCCGCCTCACCTCCAGATCATTATTCGGGGGCCTATAGACGACACCCACCAGCGTCTTCCTCCCTTTGCTGTTCCTAATCTCGACCCACAACGATTCCACTTTCTGTTCCTTGGCTCCAATATCATCCCTTGCTACCACCCTGATGCTATCCTTAATCAGTAGAGCTACGCCCCGCCCCCTTTTTCCTCCCGCCTATCCTTCCTAAACACTTGATACCCCTGGACATTCAGCTCCCAGTCCCTGTCACCTTGCAGCCACGTCTCTGTAATGGCCACCAGATCATATCCATTTGTGCCGATCTGCGCCACCAGCTCCTCCACTTTATTCCGAATGCTTCGTTCATTCAGATAAAGTGCCTTCATCCCGGCCTTCACCTGGACCCTATTTGCCGTAACGCCACCAACCATACTCACGCCCCCTACTCCCTCTATTATTGGGACATCCTCGGCCTCTTCCCTTACCTGTACCCTCTCCTTAACTTTAGACCCTGTAATGTCACCTACCCTCGCACTCTCCCCCCCCAATTAGTTTAAAGCCATGTCTACAGTCCTCTTTACTCTATTCACCAGCACTCTGGTCCCAGCACGGTTCAGACCAACCCCATCCCGCCCGAACAGGTCCCACCTGCCCAATACTGGTGCCAATGCCCCATAAATTCAAACCCATTCCTCCCACACCAATCCCTGAGCCACCCATTCACTTCCTTAATCCTATCAACCCTACGCCCGTCTGCACTCGGTTCAGGCAGTAGCCCAGAGATAACCACCTTGTCGGTTCTACTTTTTAATACCATTCCCAGCTTTTCATACTCCCTCCCCAGATCCTCAGTTCGCATTTTGCCTACGTCATTGGCACCCACATGTACCACAACGACCGGATTCTCACCCTCCCACTCCAGGTTCCTCTGCAGCCCAGATGCGACATCCCGGACCCGAGCACCAGGCAGACAACACACCCTTCAGTGCACTTTGTCATTGTGACAAAGGACAGTGTCAAAACCCTTCACCCCACTATCCCCAATCACTACTACGTTCCTTTTCACCTTCTCCTTGCCTGTGTCCTGCTGCATCACTGTACCGTGTGCAGTTTGCTCACCGACCTCACCTCCCTCGTCTTCGTCCAGACTGGAAGCAAGAACCTCAAACCTGTTATGCAGATTGAGAGGCTGAGGCCTCCGCTCCCCACCCCCCTTCCTCCTCTCCCCACCCCCCTTCCTCCTCTCAGCAGCCCCCTCTTGTTCCTGACCCTTAGAGTTAGCCAGTCTAGGGGGGGTGGATGTCACTTGCACCCCATTGACAATGGCACCCTCTCTCCCCCGATGAGCCTCAGCGTCTGTAGCTCAGAGGCCAGCTCATCTACCTTGAGCTGGAGCTCCTCCAGCAACCTGCACTTACTGCAGACATGGTCACTGAGAAGGACCCTGGGGTCCACCAGTTCCCACATCATACAGAAACAACACATCACATGCCCCTCCATTATTCACTGTAGCAGTATTGAAAATTTCCACACGAACTCACCTGGCCCTTTTTCCCCCAAGCCCTTTTGATATTAAGCCCTGATAGCTCACTCTGCTTCCCCCTCACTCCGCTGCCCACTCCGATGCTGCCCGCTGTCTATACCAGGCCTCCTTTTAAACCTGGCGCTGATTTAAAGCTTGCTGGCCCACAACTCCCTTCTAACCACTCCCTCAGAATTCTTAAAGCGGTAAATACAAAAAGCCCGCAAAAATGCTTTTAAATGATTTAAACAGTTCTACAAGGAACAAAGTGCTTTAAACTTATTTAGGAACTTTCAAGCGGCTATTGGATAGGTACATGGAGCACACCAGAATTATAGGGAGTGGGATAGCTTGATCTTGGGTTTTGACATAGCTCGGCACAACACTGAGGGCCGAAGGGCTTGTACTGTGCTGTACTGTTCTATGTTCTATAACAAGATACAATTTTTAAATGCTCGCTATCCCTTTAGTTCCAAATTAAGCAATAGCTCCACAGACATAAATCCAACTTCAGAATCAGTTAGCACAAAATATACAGGCTTATGTGGGCACTAGGCTTCTAGACTTTTAACACAGAAAGATACCTGTCTTCTGATTGCCATAAAGCAGCTTCCAGAGAAAGATTGATCTTCAAACATCAGAACTTCAGAGAAAGATCTACTTTCAAACAGCTAAACTTCAGAGGAAGATGTCTATTTTCTGACAGGTCCCAGACCCCAATCTTCAGAGAGAGAATGAGAGAGAAAGGAAGTTATTTCTCTCTAAAGCTTCAAAGCAGCAACTGAGTTTGTTTCCCTCTGTGAGCCGAGCCATGCCCAGTCACGTGACTTTTCCCTATCAATTAACATAATCAAATCCCACACTGAAAATCCTCTGGGGAAAACATAACAATACTGCATTAGCCCAGATTAAAATAAATACTCCAACAATTAGGATCAATTATGCTTCTTCAGTATCAACAAGTAGGCTGCCAGTTGTAGACAAAGCAGCATCAAGTAAATGGGACTGACTTCTAAAATATCCTCCACAAGAAACATGACACAATCACATTTCCTAAAGGTACAATATTGTCACACTTTTCTGTAATATTTCAATGTTAACATGTTTATACTTCCTTAATTAAGCGTTTTGTAGCTTATTATGATTTGTGTTTGAATCAAATAAGGAGTTTAATTTAATATCATAGGGTTGATACTAGAGAAGTTTTTTTTAATTTACAATATGATGTGCATTAATTCCAATATTCCAGCACATGGGTTCAAATTAAAATTCAGGAGTTTGCTTGAACTCCTGAAATCTGGAGTTAAATTGCCATTGCAGCAGTTTTGATTAACAAAGCTGATAACTTAGTAACTTGCAAGCTTATATGTATCACTACAATGCAATGCTATATTTGAGCCTTTTATTTATGTATATTCTTACATAATTTTGATTTACTTTAAAATTCCATATAAGAACCAGGTTTCACTCAATACAGCTCTTCATTCCTCAGAATTCTTTCAAATAAATCAACAGATTGGACTGAAAGATGCTAAGCGAATGTAGTTTAATTTAATGACATAGTTAGTGTAATTGTTACATTCAATATATTAGATTAAAAGCAGATGGGAAAGCACTTGAGATAAAAAACTTCAACCAAGATGAAATACAGTAATCACACTGCACATCTGAAAATATATCTAGCTGTGAAATATTTATTTTTACTCATTTATTAAATCTGAACATTTCAGTCCTTTGTCTCCAATTTTCTGTCATCGTTCAATGACTAACTTGTGTGTTTTCATGTTTCAGATGGTGAAATAATAAACTAGCTTAACCACAAAGTGCTGCCTGTAAATAAAACATTCAAGATGGACTCTTTGGTAAAATGTCACATTGCGCTGTATTTAAATCGTACCCTGATTGAGATTCCTCCCGACAAATTCAATTGCACCAAATTTCTTGGCTGTAATAGTTTACACTTAATCTTTTCATGACATCAGCATAAAACAAATGTTTAAAGATTTTAACTTCTCAGCTACTATAAAAAGACATAGGCCACAAATTAACTCTAAACCATAGGCACAGGGATGGAGAAAATAGAATGAATACAAAAGACATGGTGACAGAGCTGGAGATGTTATTTCACCTGCTTTGTTCCACTAACATGATTTTATCAGAAGAGCAGCAGAAATCTGATTTATGTTTCGACTGTGATTGTATCAAGGTTATGTCAGTGGAAGTTAAGCAGCTCCATAGCAACCCATAGGCAAGCTCTTCAGCCAGAAGACTACCTGCAGGCATTATCTAGTCCCATGAAAGCATGATCTCTGCTGTTACAAGGAGATGAAGTTGGTGGACAGCTTCCCCCACTGGAACTCCTATGGATTCCATCTCTATTTTGCCCAGCGATCTGGTTTATTAAAGGAACCTGACATCCACATCATTTTAGTTGTTTAAATGGAGCATATCTCAGTGCTCCGACATGATTCTAGCTTGGATATGGCTGAAAACCACAAGCATACTTAGCTATGTTGACTGGCCTTTCAAACTGCCAGTCAGCATTAATTCTTCCTCTTTTCCACCACACCAAAGTCTCACAAAAATATGATTTGATTTATTATTGTCATATGTATTAGTATACAGTAAAAAGTATTGTTTCTTGCACACTACACAGACAAAGAATACCATACGTACATAGAGGAAGAAAGGACCGAGTGTAGAATGTAGTGTTATGTCATTGCTAGGGTGTAAGGAAAGATCAATACAAGGTAGCTCCATTCAAAAGTCTGATGGTAGCAGGGAAGAAGCTGTTCTGAGTTGTTTGCAATATGTCCTCAGACTTTTGTATCTTTTTCCCAATGGAATAAGTACGTTTGGGGTGAGTGGGGTCCTTGATTATGCCGGCTGCATTTCTGAGGCAGTGAGAAGGGGAGGCAGAGCCAATGGATAGGAGGCTGGTTTGCATGATGCACTGGGCTTCGTTCAAAATCCTTTGCAGTTTTTTGTGGTCTTGGACAGAGCAGGAGCCATACCAAGCTGTGATGCAACCAGAAAGAATGCTTTCTATGGAGTGTCTGTAAAAGTTGGTGAGAGTCATAACAGACATGCCAAATTTCCTTAGCCTCCCAAGAAAGCAGAGGCATTGGTACGCTTTCTTAACTATAGCATTGGCACAAAGGGACGAGGGCAGCTTGTTGGAATCTGGACACCTAGAAACTTGAAGTTCTTGACCATTTCCACTTTGTCCCCATTGGTCTAGACAGGGCATGTTCCCAACTACGTTTCCTGAAGTTGATGACTATCTCCATCATTTTGCTGAAATTGAGGGAGAAATTATTGTTATTGCACCAGTCGCCAGATTCTCTATCTCTTTCCTATACTCCATCTCATCATTGTTTGAGATCCAATCCATTACAGTCGTGTCATCAGCAAACTTGAAAATCAAGTTGGCAGGGAATTTGGCAATACAGTTATAGGTGTATAAGGAGTATAGTAAGCGATTGAGGACACAGCCTTGTGGGGCACTCGTGTTGAGGATGATCATGGAGGATGTGTTGTTGCCAATCCTTACTGATTGCAGTCTGTGGGTAAGGAAGTCTAGGATCCGGTCACAGAGGGAGGAGCCGAGCCCCATGCCACGGAGTTTGGGGATGGATTTTGGAGGAATCATGATGTTGAAGGCTAAGCTGTGATCAATAACTAGGAGTCTGACAATGGTGGCTTTGTTTTCTAGGAGTTCCAGGGATGAGTATAGGGCCAGGGAAATAGCATCTGCTGTAGACCTGTTGTGATGATAAGCAAACAGTGGTGAATCCAGGCAATCTGGGAGGCCTGAACTAACCTTTTGAAGCACTTCATAATGATGGATGTCAGAGTAACTGGACTATCGTGATTAAGGCACACTCCATGGCTTTTCTTTGGTATCAAAATGATGATCATCTTGAAGCAGATAGCGACCTCAGATTAGTGTAAAGAGAGGTTAAAGATGTCTGCAAATATCCCTGACAGTTGATTCGCACAGAATCTGAGTGCTCATCCAGGTACGCCATCGGGCCAGTCGCTTTCTGTGGGTTGATTTTTGAGAAGGCTGCTCTGGCATCTGCGATAGTGATCCCACATACAGGTTCATCCAGGATGGAGGGTACGCTCTCACTGCCCTCTTGTTCAAAACAGACATTGTTTGCATTGAGCTCATTGAGGAGGACTGCATTGATGCTGGCGATTTTACATGCCTTCATCTTGTAGCCTGTTATTTCTTTCAGACCTTTTTTTTATAGTTTAGAATATTTAATTATAATTTATAATATTTAACTATTCTGACTCTGGTGGGGTCAGGAGTAATGGTCAGCACTTTATGCTAGTGCAGTAGGTTTGAGGATTTTCAGGCCTTTGCTTTCGATTGATGAATGGTTTGTAAAACTGCAAATTACAGTCATTGCAAAAGTATCTATACACATATTATTTGACATTTGTAGTTTGCGCAACTGCACATTTAGGTACATAGCTCATAATGTAGTTACCATTCAATAAGATATTTCAAAGATATAGTTACAAATAGTAAATCACTCCGTTCACTCAGAGCCTTCACCTTGTCATTTCAAGCTTGCAGAGCCATGCAAACACCCAGCACTTCATTCCTGAGTGTGTGTGAGAATGTTATGCAATAACTCTCCCACACTGAGGACAGAGTAAAGAAGCCCTACTGCAGCCAACCCCAACCATGCAACCACCCAGCCTCTGGCCACCCTTCCCAGGACTCCATTCATGGAAGGAGCAATTTCCCCACCCCCCCATCCCACCCCATCCATCTGGACTACAGCACTTCAATTTTGCATCTCTTCAACTGACTGAGAGGCCAATGGCACTGTTGAGGTGCTGATTCCCTGCCCACATCGGGTGGAAGATAAAAGTGAAAACCTGGCCACATACTTAGAGGGATACGCTGTGCTTGAGACTATTTATTCCAGCTTTAATGAACTGCATGATATGCCTGTTATTGACAGGCACATGCAGCTCTCTGTGAGGCAGAAGTCAGACTTATTGCTGAGGGCGAAAGAAGCATCACCTTGTCATGAATGCAAGTCACCATCATTTTCCTGTAGAGTCAGACCAATAGCTGCAGATCCATGCCATTGAAAATATGCAACCAAATGGTTAGATAATGGTGGCACAACAGCATTAGCTTGACCTTACACCCATTGTGGGAGACCTCCCTACCTGCTATTCCCACTCAACTCTGAAATGAAAGGGGATTGGGGCAATCCATGCTCAACGGCCAATTCTGACCTTATCCACTACCCAGCGTTCTTCCTTCTCAGAATCATCAAGCCCATCACACTCCTCAACATCATCCCCATCTCCTCCAAGTCTAGGTTGTCTCCCTCTACAAAGCAGTTATGGAGAGTGCAACAGACCACAATAATGCAGGAGGCCTTGTAGGGCCTGTACTGTAGGGCACCTCCCCGACCAGTCCAGGCACTAGAACCACAACTTCACCAGTCCAATCACCTGCTCCACCCAACACGTGCGTACAAGTGTTAGCCTCATTGTATCGAATCTCCACTAGTGCTTGTGGCTTCCACATTGACATTATCAGCCACCTTCTGAGTGGGTACCCTTAGTTCTGAGGAGCCATCCCTCCAGCTGCCGTTCTCCCGCAAAAACAGCAAGGATTTGTGAGTTGCCCATGTGAACCTACCAATCATGTGTGTTCCCTGGGAAACGAGCACACACCTGCATCGTGCACATTGTGTGGTCGAAGATGAGTTGAACGTTGACGGAGCGGAAACCTTCGTGGTTCCTGAATGGTACCATATGCCACTATGGTGATTTAAGAGCCACAAGGGTTCAGCCTATCAAACCTTGCACCTAGGGCATTCCTGCCAGTTGTTCGCCTGGTCCCGATCAAAGTTGATGATCATTTCAGCTCTGGCATAAACGGCATCTGCCACCTCCCTAATACATTTGTGAATAGCTAACTGGGACATGCCACAGATGTGCCTTATGCTGCCCTGGAACAAACTAATAGCATAAAGATTCAGAGCAGCCCTATCTTTAAGGGCCACAGGCATTGGATATCCTCCAGTTCCATGCAGTTTCAGCTCATGCAGTATGTGGCAGAGGTGGTCTATTGTCCTCCGGGACAGACGCAGACTTTTTCTGCACTGCAGCTTGAACAACTGAAGGTAGGAACTTCGACACTGGAAAATTCTTGGCCGATACCGTCTCCATCGTTGTTACTCCATGCATGGTCCTGTTCCCTGAATTGGCCACTGGTCTCTGCTGCTGTCAACCCCAATCAGTAGAAAGACTGACTTACAGGCTCTGTGATTCTGATGAATCATGCACTGAAAGAGTAAGAACACCACCTTCAGTGCTGAGGAATCATCACTCAATGTGTTTGAGACTTCCACTCCAGTGCTTCCATTACCTGAATTTCTGCTCTCCCTTACAACATCTCCTCTGATAGTACAGCTACATCCCCACACAGCTTCCTCTGTAGGATGAATAGTTTTGAACCTCTATTGTCTCATGGCATCTGATCCGCACAGTCCACACCACTACCACCACCCACACCCTCCAATGCCTCCGCAAAGAACATAAGTCCTGATCTTACATAGCGCTGAAGTATATTAGAGAGAATGCATGACAACAAGGTCTGCATCCTGACGAGGCATGTCACTTCTCCCAGTATTGGGGCCAGTGCCCCATGAATTGAAACCCACTTTTCCCAACCCAATCTTTGAGCCGTGTATTCGATTCCTTCATCTTATTTATCCTGAGGCAATTTGCCCATGGTTTAGGTAATAATTGAGAGATTACTTGTCATTCCACTTTTTAATTGACCCCTAGCTGCTCATACTTGCTCAGCAGGATGTCTTTCATAGTCACACCCCACTGATTACTGATGAAATCAGAAGACCCTATCAGAAAGGGTGTGACGTGACTGCCTTCTGGAAAAAAAATGTCCAGGTAACTTTCCCAGCCCTCCCTGATGCATCACAGTGGCTATAGCTTGTCCTCCAGCCAACTGACTCTGAACCAAAGCTTGTCAAGATACAGATACTTACTGCATATGCGGTTTCCCTGGAGCACACTGTTGTCCACGAGCTTCCACTTAGCAAAGCTACAACACATCACCTACCCTACTATTTTTATTGCATTTTAATTAAACAATTAATTAGTTTTTTTTTAATTAATGCCTCTCCTCACCACCACTCAGCATGCTAATTTAAACCATAATAATACAATAAACATTACCACTTAAAAATAAAACAGTCATCTATCCAGCTTCTTATTTCCCTTCAGTTTGCATCTCTTAATTAAGTATAAGGTAGCTACTTAAGAGCTATTTAAAAACTCTGTTTGTCTAAATTCCAGCTATTTACACACACAGTGAATAACAGTAAATTCGTAATTATTTATAGACACTCCCTAATAGCAATTACACACCAACCAATCAATTTATGGTTTTCCTGTGATGTTATTGTGATTTTTTTAAACACAGTCAGCACGTGCTGACTCCTGAAGGCTCCCCTCCTCACCCAATTCTAGGTGCCCCCTTGCAGGTAAGTCATCCTGAACAGAATTACTTCTGGCCCTATGATGCATAACACCATCTCCTCTGGGTGGATCTGGGGATATGTGTGTAGAAGCCACAGACAAACTGGGAGACAGAGAAGCAATGCTTGATTTGCTGATGAGGTGAGTTCACAAAAACTGGGTCATCACTATCTCGTTCAACATAGGTGCAGGCAGTTGGTGAATCATAAATGCTATGCCCCAACATTGATGTAAATCAATTTTTATCCTTTATTTTCCTTAATAAGTGTTGGATTTAGTGACACATCTTCTGTCCTCTTTGTGTGAGGATTCAGGGTGGACCATTTAGGACAGAGGTGAGGAGACATTTCTTCACCCAAAGAGTGATGAGCCTGTGGAATTCATTACCAGCGGAAGTAATTCATGCCAAAACGTTGAATTCTTTCAAGAGGCGGCTGGATATACCAATTGGGGTGAACGGGATCAAAGGTTATGGGGAAAAAGCAGGATAAGGCTATCGAGTTGGATGATCAATAATGACCATATTAAATGGCAGAGCAGGTTCAAAGGGCCAAATGGCCTCCTCCTGCTCCTATCTTCTATGTTTCAATGTTTCTAGTATAAGGCCCTGTGTCACTCATTTTTCAAGGACACTTGCATATTGTGATCTGTTAAATGTATCAACAAGAGGTAGCAGTAGATGCCAACTATCTACTTGTCAACCAGAAGTAATCCTGAATAGTTCTGCCTCGCTGAATAGAATTACCATTTTGTCAATATGTTGTAAATCCCTCTGGTTATACTATGAATTTCTCTGGTTATTATTTTGCAATGTTTCACTTATACAATTAGTTGAGTAGTTTCTCAGTTAATTTATACAAAATCATTTTAGCGTTAAATTGAGAAAAGACACACTACAATATGGGATTTAACATTTTGGGATTATGTAATTTATCAGCAAACCCTGGTGGAATTTTAACTCTTCCAGATCACTGCGAGGAGTAAGCAAGCATTTAAAATGAAGCAACTCTTTCTTGATTCTCAAGATTCAAGATTCTTTCTTGATTTTCAGAAGGCGTTTGACAAGGTACCTCACAAGAGGTTATTGCAGGAGGTAAGGGGGCATGGAGTTGGGGGTAGGGTGTTAGCGTGGATAGAGGATTGGTTGTCTAATAGGAGGCAGACAGTGGGGGTCAATGGGTGCTATTCGGATTGGCGGTTGGTGACTAGTGGAGTGCCCCAGGGGTCGGTGCTGGGGCCTCAGCTATTTACCATTTATATAGATGATCTGGAGGAGGGAACCGAGTGTATGGTGTCGAAATTTGCTGATGACACCAAGATTGGTGGAACGGCAAATTGCACAGAGGGTGTGGAGAGTCTGCAGAAGGATCTAGATAGGCTGGGCGAATGGGCCAGGAAATGGCAAATGGAATTTAATGTTGGCAAGTGCAAGGTGGTCCACTTTGGTAGGAATAATGGTAGGAAGGATTATTACTTACGTGGAGATAAACTGCAGCAGGCGACGGTGCAGAGGGACCTCGGGGTCCTTGTGCATGAGTCGCAAAAACCCAGCCTGCAGGTGCAGCAGGTGGTCAGGAAGGCTAATGGGATGCTGGCCTTTATAGCGAGGGGGATTGAATATAAAAGTAGGGAGGTCTTGCTGCAGCTGTATAGGGCATTGGTGAGGCCGCAGCTGGAGTACTGTGTGCAGTTTTGGTCACCGCACTTACGCAAGGATATTTTGGCCTTGGAGGGAGTGCAGAGGAGGTTTACTAGGCTGATGCCGGAGTTGAGGGGGTTGAGCCATGAGGAGCGGCTGAATAAACTAGGCTTGTACTCGTTAGAATTTAGAAGAATAAGGGGAGATCTCATTGAGACATATAAGATGATGGATGGGATGGATAGGATAGAGGTGGAGAGACTCTTCCTGCTCAGAAAGGACAGTAGGACTAGGGGGCATAGCCTCAAGATAAAGGGGGGGCGGTTTAGAACAGAGTTGAGGAGGAACTTCTTCACTCAAAGGGTGGTGAATCTCTGGAATTCTCTGCCCGTTGAAATGGTGGAGGCTGCCTCGCTAAATATTTTTAAGACGCGGGTTGATGGGTTTTTGATAAGAGACGGGATTAAGGGTTATGGGGAGAGGGTGGGAATGTGGAACTGAGCCACGACAGATCAGCCATGATCTTATTGAATGGCGGGGCAGGCTCGAAGGGCTAGATGGCCCACTCCTGCTCCTATTTCTTATGTTCTCATGTTCTTATGTTCTAACTCCATTTCCTGATGAGTTCTTATATTAACACCATTCATTCTGATGGTGGATGAGGCTCCTGATCAACTTTGATAGCAAGATCATTATTATCAAATGAAGGTCTCATTATTCACATAGAATCCTGATGAGTATAAATAAGGGTGAAGCAGAATTGAGTCAATTTCTACTGAGTAGTTCTGATACAGAGTACAAATCAAGGGAAATTAGTGCAATGAGGGAGGAGGTGTTTAAAAAACAAGAAGTGATCCGAGACAAGGAGGATCAATATAAGTGGGGATAACATATCAGTATGGATACGTTAGCTAATGGGAAGCAGAGAGAAGAGATACATGGATTACTTTTGGGTTGGAAAGACGTAATTAGTGGAACATCACAGGAATTGGTGCTGGGGCCATAAATATTTACAATCTATATCAATAATTTGGATGAAAGGATGGAATGCATGGTAGCTAAATTTGCTCATGACACAAGGATTGGTAGGAGAATAAGTTGTTAAGAGGACATAAAAGGTCTACAAAGGGATTTAGAGAGCTTAGGTAAGTAAGCAAAAATATGACAGAGTATAACGTGGGAAATTGTGTCCACTTCAGCAAGAATAATTGAAATGCAGTTTATTATTTAAATGAGAGAGATTTGAGAACACTGCAGTGCAGAGGGATTCTGCGTATCCTAGGACATGAATCATAAATGTTTTTATTCAAGTACAGCAAGTAATTAGGAAGACAAATGGAATATTGTTTATTTCAAGGGGAATGGAATGTAAAAATCAGGAAGTTTTGCTACAGTTGCACAGGCATTGGTGAAATCACATCTGAAATATGCAGTATAGAGGGTAAGTGATAGGATATGCTAATATATAATGAGGATGTTGATGCAACATTGACATTAGTCAGCCATATATTAGACTCTCGAGAGAAAGAGGTTGCCTGGAACAACATGCCTACTCTGTAATGTGTTCAGATGCAACACTAATAAATGTTAATAGATACCAGATTATGACTGGAGTCTGGGTCTTAACCAAGATTACATTTAAAGGTCAACGTAAAAGAACTATCTCTGAACATAATGGCAGCAGTTGAGACAAAGAACAAAGAAAATTACAGCACAGGAACAGGCCCTTTGGCCCTTCAAGCCTGCACCAACCATGCTGCCAACTGAACTAAAACCTCTTCCCCTGCTGGGGACCATATCCCTCTTCCCATCCTATTCATGTATTTGTCCAAATGCCCCTTAGAAGAACAAAAAACAAGACATTGGTGTAAAAAGCACATTGGTGTCATCGAAGGAGCCATGTTGTGATGAACATCTCAATAGAAGCTCATAACAAGTTGATGGAAGGAGAAGGCACACTGGACAGAGATTATGATGATTGTCCCTGCTGAGAAGTCCCTGCCCTCCCCTGCCCGTTTGACTGTCTTGAGGTCCAGAGAAAGGCCGGCAGTGGGAGTTATAGAAATGTTATTTTCTCTAGGATTGAGCAGTATCAGGTTTATGAAAAAGAGAAAAGCTTCAAGTTAGTTCCTTTCTTTATGCTATAGGTCCAGTAGCAGATGACATTTTCCTAAGGCAAGGTGTGCAAGATTCCACAGCGGACTTCGAGACCATTCTTAAAGCCTTTCACATATATTTTAGCCTAAGGTGAAACTTAGTAATTGAACAAGCACATTTTAACCAGTGGTTACAATGACCTGGAGAATCGATTTAATTATTTCTAACCAACCTATATCACCTAGCTAGTTTTGCAGATACAGGTATTGAACAATTAGCTCATCTGTAATCATGTAGTTGTGGGTGTCCAGGATGAAAAATTCACCAACTTCCTACAGACCAAAGATGATTGTACTTCATTCGGATCAAGTGGTCCAATATGTGATGCAGGCCAAGCTCAGAGAATATAATCAAGCTATAATTCAGCGTGACTCTGAGACTTTGCATGACTCATTTGGGACTCCAATGGGCAGTGATGCCCACCCACAAGTAAGCCCACCAAAACAGGCAAAAGGTTGGGAAATTATACACTCTGTGCACTACAATCGCGTTAAAATTCATTGGGCGGGATCTATTTGCACTGGAGAGGCTGGCAGCATAGTACTGAGTGGGCCACTGCGCATGTGCAGATCTGTCAGCACCAAGATCAGCACATACACAGTAGCCCTGGTATGTCGGCCTCCCAATTGCTGGCCAACTTAATTGCTAGCTAGTCCCGCGGCCCCTGGAATGCCAGCTCTCTCACTCCCACATAGCTCAATCTCCCTCCCTCTGCTCACGATCTGCATGAAGAGTGGCAGCGGAACCACCTGACCTCCAACGATCACCCCCAGAGGCTCTGCCCTCCTATCAGACTCTGCCCCATCTTATGCCCTGCCCCTTGCTACTGCTCCATGCCTGATGGGCAGTGCCAAGGTGCCTTCTGAGCATTGGCACTTTGCCCCTTGGGCACATAAGAACATAAGAAATAGGAGCAGGAGTAGGCCATCTAGCCCTTCCAGCTTGCCCCACCATTCAATAAGATCATGGCTGATCTGAAGTGGATCAGTTCCACTTTCCTGCTTTCTCCCCATAACCCTTAATTCCCCTGTCTATCAGAAACCTATCTACCTGTGACTTAAATATATTTAGCGAGGTAGCCTCCACCACTTCAACGGGCAGGGAATTCCAGAGATTCACCATCCTTTGAGTGAAGAAGTTCCTCCTCAACTCTGATCTAAACTGCCCCCGCCTTATCTTGAGGCTGTGTCCTCTAGTCCTGCTATCCTTTCTAAGCAGGAAGAATCTCTCTACCTCGACTCTATCCATCCCCTTCATTATCTTATACGTCTCTATAAGATCCCCCCTCATCCTTCTAAACTCCAAAGAGTACAGACCTAGTCTATTTAGTCTCTCTTCATAGGCCATCCCTCTCATCTCTGGTATCAGCCTAGTAAAGCTCCTCTGCATTCCCTCCAAGGCCAATATATCCTCCCGCAAGTGCAGCGACCAAAACTGCACACAGTACTCCAGCTGTGGCCTCACCAGTACCCTGCACAGTTGCAGCAAGACCTCCCTACTTTTATATTCTATCCCCCTTGCTATAAAGGCCAATAATAAGGACTTTATTTTTCTCTGGCAGTGCTTTTACATTCTCAAGAGTTTTGATGAATGAGAGATGAACTCATTGAAACATGCAAGATTCCAGTGATGCTTGACATGGTAGACACTGGAAGGCTGTTTCCTCTAGCAGGTGAATTTAGAATATGGGATCACATAACGAATAGTTGATTATTCAGACTGAGATTAAGGGAAATTTCTTCCTTCAAAACTTATAAATCTTTTGAATTGTCTACCCCAGGGGGCTGCGGATGCTCCATCACTGAACAAATTTAAGACTGAAATATACAGATCTGTCTTTTAGAGAATCAAGGAATATGGGCAGCAGGCAGAAAAGTGGAGTTGAATCCAAAGATCAGTAACGATTGTACTGAATAACACAACAGGTTTAATAGGCTGGATGTAGGTACAGCAAGCAATTAGGAAGGTCTACTCTTGCTCCTATATCTTGTGTTCTCTCTCTTTGTGTATATACTTCTCATGCATCATGATATTGTTTAAAACCTTATTAATAAATTTGGTCACTTCTATCTGTACATTTCAAAGCTCAAAGGGGAGGAATATGTAACTCATTGTACCATGAATATGTAATTCATAGATTGTTTTAGAATATTTTCTCATTATCTTCCATCAGATTTTTTTTTTCTCTCCTATTTGCCACCAATGGAGAATACGAAAAACACATTTTGAAAGGCCAAGTGATTCATGGAATCAATGGTTAGCTCATTAATTTGCATGAGTTCAACTTGGATTTGATTGGAGACTTATATTTACTGGAAGCAGACTTACTAAAATATTGTGGTAGAATTTTGGCATAAATCAGTGAATTTACAGCCAAAACACATATTTCCAAGTCCCAGAAGAAAATTCTGGTCTGGAGCTTTGAGAACGGACCATTTTTCATATGATTTCCTCCAAAATAATGCAAAATAGAGGCCAAAGGAATGTCACCATTTCTTTCGGGGCACTTTGCCAATCCCAGCCATCTGAAACTACTGCTCCCATAAAGAAAGAATTGGAAATTCCAATTGTAACCTTAGGTATTGCAAGAACATACAACCCAGTTATTCAAATCCTTCACTGATTTTTTTTTTAAACAGTTCTATCAATATTTGCCCAGAGTTAAAGTTGGTGACTAAAAGAATCCCCAATAAATATCAGGGTCAAGCTTTGCTTCTTCCATTGATGTTCAGACTGCTGTTGTAGAAGACTGGGGTCCCTGAGGGAGAGGGCCATTTCCAACAGCTTTTAAAAGATTTGGTTACTTGTTTCAAACAACCATGAGATAATGCTCCACTGATGTCATTAGTACCAGTCCATTTGTTTTCCTGAGAATATGCGGTAGTGGGCTGCCAATATACAGCATGAACATCATAGATGATGACACTGTCTCTCAGGACAGTAAGAACATTCTTAATTTATATAGTGCCGTAATGCCATTAACATTGTAAAATATCCCAAGGTGCTTGACAGGGCCATAATCAGACAAAAACATCAACACCAACTGAGGAAGGAAACATCAAGGCATCACTCAACGAGACAGGTTTTAAGGTGCATCTATCTTAAAGGACGAGTGGTAGATGTACAAGAGACCCAGTGGAATACAGTATTCACAGAGAACTTCAGAAGAAGTTATAGACGTTTGGGTGGTTCGGTGGGTGACATGTAGAGGACAAGGCCATAGAGGAACAAGAATAAGAATTTTAAATCCAGGGTATTGGCAAACTGTTAGCGAATAGAACTGAGCAAGCACAAGGGTGTGGAAATGCAGCATATCATCTGTCTCTCTCCTGCCACTCAGGTAGCATCATGATAAGAAATATAGGCAGGGATAGTAGCATAATAAAATTCAGTATCTCAAAGAAAAGTTAAAATGCTAAAAGCCAACAGGAAAGGTAAATCTGATTTTTTCTGATAGTGAAGGCTCATTCTCATTCTGCTGACTTCGAACAGGCCTGCTGGGAAAAGGCTCTTAGAGTGGCCATTAAGTAGCCTCTAAGGGCCTTAGTAGGGACAAGGACAGGCTTCTGTCCAAGACCCTGCCTGTTCCACCATAAAATCATGTCGGGGCGGGCCGATCCCAGAGGAAATCCCATCTATGCAGTTTCAGGCTCCATTATCCCTCTTCAAAATCTGCTGGGGGGGGAGGGGGGGTGCTGATTTCAGGCTGGGAATCAACCGTGGCTAAAAAGCTAACAAAAGAAATGTAAGATTATATTAGATCAAAGAAAGTGACTGAAAAAGTTGCCAGCAAAAGTGGTAAACGCAAGGATTGGGAGCAATTTGGAATCCAGCAAAGGAAGACCAAGTAACTGATAAAGAAAGAGAAAAGAGACTATGAATGCAAGCTAACGAGAAGTAAAATGGTGAACTGTAAAAGCTCCGTTAGGTATGTGAACGGGAAAAGATTAGCAAGGACAAATTTAGGTCTATCACAGGCAAAGACAGTAGAGTTTATAATGGAAAATAGGGAAATAGCCAAGAAACTAAACAACTACTTTGTGTCTATCTTCATGGAGTAAGATGCAGAAAACCTCCCAGAAATACTAGGGAACCACGGGGTTTGTGAAAATGAGGAACAGAAAGAAATTAACATTAATAAATAGGTCATTCTAAAAATAAAATTGGATTGCAGATTGATAAATCCCCTAGGCCTCATAAACTTCATCCCAGAGTGTTGAAGGAGGTGGCTGTAGAGATAATGGATGCATCCGTGATTATCTTTCAAAATTCTATACATTCCGGAAAGGTTCCTGCAGACAGGAAGGTCGTAAATGTAACCTCACTAGTTAAGAATGAAGGGAGAGAAGAAACATGGATCTACAGACCTGTTAGTTTGATATCAATCACAGGGAAAAAGTTGGAATCTATTATAGAGGATATGGTAACCGGAATTTGGAAAATAATGCTATGATTAGGCAGAGCCAACATGGATTAATGAAAGGGAAATAAATTTTGACAAACTTATTGAAGTTTTTTGAGTATGTTACTTGTAACATAGATAAAAGAGAACCAATGAATATTGTGTGTTTGGACTTTCAGAAGTCTTTTGATAAGATTCTACGCAGAAGATTAGTAAACAAAACTAGAGCACATACTTGTTTGGACTGAGAATTGGTTAACAGAAAGAAAACAGTAATAAGAATAAATAGGTAATTCTCAGTAAATTGTGAGGAGGACGCAAAGAGGTTTCAAAGGGAGATGGACAGGTCAAGTGAATAGGCAAGAACATGGCAGATGGAATATCACGTGGAAGAATGTGAATGTATCCACTTTTGTTGGAGAATAGAATGGCAGAGTATTTCTTAAATGGTGAGTAGTTGGCGTGTATTGAAATCCAAAGGGAACTGGGCCTCCTTATGCCCGAGTTACTAAAAACTAGCAGGCAGGTGCAGCAAGCAATTATGCAGGAAATATGCGGGAAAGTGGTGATGAGGTAGATGATCTAATTAAATTGAGGAGCAGGTTCAATGGGCTGAATGGACTTCTCCTATGTTCCTACAATGGCAGTGAGGGAGTAGCAATTGAGGACAGTGGAGTCAGGTGCACATTTCTTCTTGATACCACAAAGAATTTTGTATTTTAGTTATGACATTTTTGCTGGGATTGTGACAGAAATTCTTTGAAGTCACTTTATTACAGAACTCCTAGTAAAAAGCATACAATGAACTGAAGATAAACTTCACCCAATTCTACAACTTTCAATTGTCAACTAAATTAATGACTGCCCTTGAGTTGGAATTGTGCTTCAGAAATTAATAATATCATACTTAATGAGCACATAGTTCCACTAATGCAAATTTTTACTCATCTCAATTAACTTCTCAAATTGCTTAATCACCAGTACTTCCGAACAATCAGGAATACATATGTGCAGTGTGAGTAAATCAAAGTGCACAGACTTTTGACAACCCTGAAAATGTTTGGTTCCTTAAACAAACTGTTACCATGCTTCTCCTCAGGATGCATCTTACATGGAACCCGTCCAACTCTTTAATATGTTTGGAATAGGTAGTGCATGTCTCAAAGGCTTAAGGCAGCGTGTGTATTACCACAGCTTCCTAAGCAGCCTTTCCTCAACTTATTTTGACTTTCTGGCAATACACATTCTGTTATGTGACATACCAATCTGTTGGATAGAACTTTTGTTAGAAATCACAAGCATTAAGACACCTCTGTAATTATCACACAGTTTTTTGTCCTTTTCCTTTGTACAAGTGAACAATCATGGCATCCTTGAACTTCTGATGAAACGGTTTGTTCATTCCATGTTCTGTGATATAACTGCATGAGTTTGATGACAGCTGGTGTCCCACAAATTTGTACATATCTGCTAGAATCCCATCTGAGCCAGGATCTTTCACTGAAGGTAAGGATCTGATGACTTTGTTAACTTCCACAAGAGAGTTTGCAGTTCAGGATTTCACACTTGGGCCAGTCTGGAAGCATGTCAATAGTTATCTCATTCATGGTAGATAGACAGTTAAGCACTCTCCTAAAGTGCTCAGTCCGCGGTCTTTGATAATTGTTTTATCCATCAAGAGAATTTCCCATCAGTGCTGAGAACAGGTGATTAACCATGCAAGGAAGGACCATACATTGTCTTCAAGGCTTTATAAAAAATTGTAATGTTGTGCTGGTCAATACATACGTAAAACTTTCTGGTTTGGCCAGCCCACGATGCATCTTGCATCCTACGTAACTTCTGTTGCAGTTCTTTTTCCTCTCCTGGAATGGTTTCAAAGAGGCAGATATATCTTTGTTTCCCAGCCATGCTGCATATACTGAATTTTTTCTGTATCTGTTCCTTAATTTCATCATTCGCTTCATTGAACCGACCTCAATGGTTTATCTTCTTTCTTCCCAAAACATCACTGGCAGTTTCTAGAACTGTTGATTTCAAATTTGACAGTGCCACCTCAACATAATAATTTGGGTTTCTTACAGGAGGACAGTTGTTTCTCAAGGCTGAGCCTAATTAGTTTGCAACACTTCTGCACATCTAAGTTATGTTGGTTCTCTTTACAGTGAGGTAGTTTATTTAATCTTGGAGTGTAGCATCCTGTGGCCTGTAGCACACTTATCTCTTCTCATAATCTTGGTGAATATAACATCTTTTATGTTGCTCTGAGATCTGATGATAAAGTTAGCATTAGATATTTGGTATATTCAAGTGCTTATCACCTTTGTCTTCAGGCTAAAGATGGAACATAGGACTTAATAATGGGAGTAGGCCATTTGCCCCTTCAAGCCTGTTCCACCATTCAACAAAATCATGGCTGATTTGGTTGTGGTCTTTACTCTACTTCCCTTGTCTGTCAAAAATATGTCAAACTCTCCTTGAATAAATTCACTCACCATCCACACTTTCTGGGAAGAGAATTCCACATGCTAACATCTCACCAAGAGAAAAAACTCTTATTTTTAAGCTGTCCCATAGCTCTTGACTCTTCATGACTGGAAACATCTTGGCTTCTATCTGATCAAATCCTCACGATCTTTTTCTCATTCTTTTAAATACCAATGGCCCAACCTGTTTAACCTTTCTTCATAGCATAATTCCTTCATCCCAGTGGATCAAGCGAACCTTCTCTAAACTGCTTCTAACACAGTTTTAATTTTTTTTCAAATAAAGAGACCAAAACAGCAGTCTTACCAAGGCCTGTACAGCTGCAGTAAAACTTCTCTACTTTTATATTCCATTCCCCTTGAAACAAGAACCAAATTATCATTTGCCTTCCTAATCACTTGCTATACTTGTCCACTGACTTTTTGTGATTCATGTACCAGGATACCCAGAACCCTCGATATCATTGAGTTCCTTAATCTTTCTCCATTGAAATAGCATACTGATTTTTCTACTCTCCTTGCGGAAGTGGACATTATAGTTCATCTGCCAAATTTTTGCCCTCTCACTTGTCCTTTTGCAGACTCTCTGTCTCCACTTGACAGCTGACTTTCTTATCTACCTTGGTGTCATCAGCAAAGTTAGCTACCTCTGTAGTGTTGGTGATTGACATATTCCAGCAGATGCAAAGACCCAGGAGAAATAAGCCATTGCTGTTATATATCTCCACACCTTGACTCGTCAGGACACCATTGCAAGCCTGATAGCCAGCTCATACCCTTACATATAGAAGTCCCCAATCACAATAAGTGTGTCCTCTGATGGAGGATTTGCATTATTCTGTCCAGGTTTTCACATAATATGTCCTTTATATTCTCAGGATGTCATTTTTAGAGGGTATGCGCTAATGATTATCATGTACTTATTGCATACAAGAGGTGTGCATAGAGTCATGAAGTGATTGTCTATGCACTTAGGGAGAGCATCCAGAATTTCTGTGTTGTCAGACTTAATAGCAAAGTCAATACCTGCCTCTCATCTTTCACTCTTTGGCTTGCCTGTCCAGAAGAATATGTAGCCTCCTAATTGCTCTGTTAGCTCACCCTTCCCTGCTAGATATGTTTCACTTTAAGCAGCAATGTCAATATTGCATTGTGATCGTTCCCTGCTGACCAGAGTAATTCAGCACTGGAATTAGGAGCTGATATCTTTGTTTAGGGCAAAAGGGGACATAAGATTGTTTTGGCAGATAAGGCAAAGGAGAATCCAAAGAGCTTCTACAAATACATAAAGGGCAAAATAATAACAAGGGAGAAAGTAAGGATCAACAAGACCGCCTATGTGTGGATTGGATTCTAATGAATAGGATCATCCTAATGGATGAGATTCTAAATGAATACTTCGCATCAATATTTACTGTTGAGAAAAGCATGGATGTTAGGGAACTTGGAGAAATAAATAGTGATGACTTGAGAAGTGCACATATTATACAGGAAAAGGTGCTGGAAGTCTTAAAGCGCATCAAGATAGATAAATCCCCAGAGCCTTGATGAAGTGTGGAAGGCTAGGGAGGAAATTGCAGAGATATTTGAATCATCAATAATCATGGGTGAGATGCCTGAAGATTGGAAGGTGGCAAATGTTGTGCCTTGGTTTAAAAAGGGCTGCAGGAAAAAGCCTGGGAACTACAGGGCAGTGAGCCTCTCATCTGTGGTGGGTAAATTGTTGGAAGGTATTTTGAGAGACAGAATCTACAGGCATTTAGAGATGCAAGGACTGATTCGGAACAATCAGCATGGCTTTGTGAGTGGAAAATCATGTCTCACAAACTTGATTGAGTTTTTTGGAAGGGTAACCAAGAAGGTAGATGAGGGCAATGCAGTTGATGTTGTCTACGTGGATTTTAGCAAGGTATTTGACAAGATACAGCATGGTAGGCTGTTGCATAAGGTTAAATCTCATGGGATCCGCAAGGTCTCTAAATAGATATAAAATTGGTTTCTTGACAGAAGCCAGAGGTGGTTTTAGAGGGTTGTTTTTCAAACTGGGGGCCTGTGACCAGCGGTGTGCCTAAGGGATCAGTGCTGGGTCCACTGTTATTTGTCATTTATATTAATGATTTGGATGAGAATATAGGAGACATGGTTAGTAAGTTTGCTGATGACACCAAAATTGGTGGCATTGTAGACAGTGAAAATTGCAATGGGATCTTGATCAATTGGACTAGTGGGCTGGTGAATGGCAGATGGAGTCTAATTTAGACAAAAGTGAGGTGATGCATTTTGGTAGACTGAACCAGGGCAGGACTTACTCAGTTAAAGGTAGGGAAAGCTATGGAACAAAGAGATCTAGGGGTACACATTCATAGTTCCTTGAAAGTGGAGTCACAGGTGGACAGAGTGGTGAAGAAGGCATTTAGCATGCTTGGTTTCATTGGTCAGAACATTGAATACAGGAGTTGGAACATCTTGTTGAAGTTGTACAAGACATTGGTAAGGCCACACTTGGAATTCTGTGTACAGTTCTGGTCCACCTATTGTAGAAAGGATATTATTAAACTAGAAAGAGTGCAGAAAAGCTTCACTAGGATGCTACCGGGACTTGATGGTTTGAGTTATAAGGAGAGGCTGGATAGACTGGGACGTTTTTCTCTGGAGTGTAGAAGGCTGAGGGGTGATCTATAGAGGTCTACAAAATAATGAGGGGCACAGATCAGTTAGATATTTTTTTCCCTAATGTAAGGAAGTCTAAAACTAGAGGGCATAGGTTTAAGGTGAGAGGGGAGAGAAAAAAATGTCCAGCAGGGCAATTTTTTTACACAGAGGATGGTGAGTGTCTGGAACAAGCTGCCAGAGGTAGTCATAGAGGCGGGTACAATTTTGTCTTTTAAAAAGTGTTTAGACAATTACATGCGTAAGATGGGTATAGAAGGATATCGGTGAAATATGGGCAATTGGGATTAGATTAGTGTTTAAAAAAAGGGGCAGCATAGACAAGTTGGGCTAAAGGCCTGTTTCCATAGCTGTAAACCTCTATGACTCAATGATTCTATCAATAGATAAGGGTGATGTAATACCAATATCACTGGATTGGTGATCCAATGACCCCAAGCTAAACCTCTGGGGACACAGGTTCAAATGCCACAATGACAACTGGTGGAATTTAAGTTCAGCTGATAATTTTGGAATGGAAATCTAGTTTCAGTAAATGTGACCATGACAACCATATTTTGTTGTAGAAATCCATCTGGCTCACAAATGTCCTCCAGAAGGAAATCTGCCATATATGTCTGGCCTATATGTGTCTCCAGACTCACAGCAAATGGTTAACTGCCCTCTGCAATCATAGAATACAGTCATAGAATCCCTACAATGCAGAAGGGGGCCATTTGGCCCATCGAGCCAGCACCCACAGCAATCCCACATAGACCCCATCCCTATAACTTCACCTATTTACCCTACTCAGCCTCCTGACACTAAGGGGCAATTTAGCATTGCCAATCAAGCTAACCTACACATCTTTGGAGTGTGGGAGAAAAATGGAGCACCTGGAGGAAACCCACACAGATATGGGGAGAATATGCAAACTCCACACAGACAGTCACCTGAGGCCAGAATTGAATCCAGGTCCCTGGCATTGTGAGGCAGTAGTGCTAACCACTGTGCCACCATGCCGCCCATGATCTAGCAAGCTACTGCGTTCGAGGAAAGTTGGGAACAGGTAACAAAAGTTGGCCTTGCCAATGTTTTCATCCCATGAGAATATCTCAAGAAGTTGTGCAGAAATCCCCATTTCTTATTTTTGCCTTGCCTACAATATGCAGGAATGTGAGTGTGAATACTGAAGAAGTGCATTCTGTGATATAATAGGACCTGACTGAAGGCGCCAATAAGGTATTCACATAAGTCATGTCTACACGTGAGGAAGAAATTGAAATTTTTGTGCCATAGTTCTTTCAGTGCTTGGCATTTCTTCCTCTACTGCCAGAATGATAGCTTTATAGATATAATCATACCAAAGTTCACATATAACCTTCTAGTTAATTACTATCTTCTAGATAGCAAATTAACACTTGCTGGTTTGCAGCTCCAGGTGGAATCCCTTCTTGGAATTATCAGCCAGAAATCCTGATTACAATATGGTCTCTCTCTAAGAAAAATCCCTCAGCCAGTGTAAAATATCACATTGCATACAGCTAATATTTCATATTTCAAACATTAATACAATTGTACTATTCACTAATGAGAACTTTTTGACAAAATTGCTGATATTTTAACAATTATTAATTATGGGTATTTTCTCATGCATAAATCAACATGTTGAATATCTGCAAATTTGTTTCCAAAATACTCATGCTATCCAAATCTGTTAATGGTAATGAAAGAAAATTGGACTATCAGGGAACATCTGAAATATGCTTCTTTTCTACTTCTCAGAAGAAAAAGTGCCAGTTAATCAATAAAGTGATAAATATTTGGCCCCTGTCACTGTGAAATGCACACATATTTAGAAAAATAGCAAAGGAAAGAGGAGTTAGAATCCGATTCACAGACCTGCATTTTGTGATTAACAACTTGCTTGAAATAATCAATATATTTTAATATTCCCCATAAATCTTCTCTTGGCTCAAATGTCATTGACCCAGTCTACTCAGAGCTGACCACTAGAGAGAGAGATATAATGTAAGTTTTATGACTTCAAAAGCAGCATCAAGGTAAAGCAAGCATATCCCTATCTCTTAATGAGGACATATATGGATATGCATTTAAGATGAGGTTGAGAATTTAACTCATTCAAAACCCATCCACTGACACAGAATTAAAATTGGACTTTGACTTGTTAGCCATTTCAATAAACCAAGGTAACTACTTGCACTATTAAATTATTGAATGCAATGGCATCTGGCATTATCGTATGGAGATCACTTTACCATTACCTAGTTAATAATTTCAATGAAATAAAGGATGTTCCCAGTTAAATTAATTCAACAACAGGTGATGCTTTACTAATTCTTCATTAATTCTCACTGCACTTATGTTTAAAAACTAATGAACATTGCAAGGCTTGGGACAGGTCAGGCTATTCCAGGAGACTGTTTTACAGCATATTAGCATATATACAATTCATAGGAAGAAAATTTTTGAAAAATGCTACTTTGCATGAATTCCCCCCACTTCATGTCCAAACAATTGAACTATTGAAACAACACGACAGGTGTTAGGTCAGGTCAGATTTTTGCCTGTCAAAGCGCTTATTAGGAATTCATGTATCCCTCTCCTCGATGCTTTTCTATCCATTAATTTTACTGAATGGAAAATTATAAAGGCTAAAAACTGAATTGTGAATATGTGCTCTTAGTGGGTTCACTCAATAATGGGTCATTCATTCAGAAATATTATTCTAATATCCCTTCCAGTTTTAGATTTATAACACAGCTTGTCAGGCTGCTTACTCATCCTCATATCATGTCATTATCTTCCAGAACAATTTCCGGCCCTTGCTTCTCTCCCAATCCTCTACTTTCCTGATTGATTTTGCTCCCAATTTTCACAAACTGCTACAATTGTATTTCTCCTATACTCTCCCTATTGTCTAAATTCTCACAGTTTAAATGTCCCAAAGCTTCTTTGAAAAGCTACAGAGAGAAGCTAATTGAATAAGGAGGTAGGGTGTAAGTGGGTAGACTGCTGGGAAAGTGGAGGATGGGGGGACAGCTGGACAGGCTGATCAGTGGGTAAAATGGCAAGTGGGCAAGTAGGTAGATGATTCAGGGGTTTGTTAGGTCGGTTGGGAGACAGTCAGGTGGTTGAGTTGAATTGGGTCAGTTTGGGGGAGGGGTGGAGCTTGGTGGTGGGAGCTAATCAGGTTGGGTTGGGGGGTGTGGGATCATTGCAAGTGATTGGGCTCAATTACCTAGGGTTTAGATTAGGCTTTTTTCTGTCTGGCTTGCGGTGAAGGATCCTCTTGGAGAGAGTGATCATTGTATGGTGGAGTTTCTGGTGCAGATGGAGGAGGAGAAAGTGGGTTCCCGGACACGCATCCTTTGTTTGAATAGAGGGGAGTACGGTAGGATGAGAGAAGAATTGGCGAATGTGGACTGGGGGAGTGCATTGGAGGGAGGGTCTGCTGAGGAGCAGTGGAGGATCTTTAAGGAGATCTTTCTTGGTGCTCAGCAGAAATTTATTCCGATGGTCAAAAAGGACTGTAGGAGGAGAGGTAATAAGCCGTGGATAACAAAGGAGGTGAAGGAAAGTGTTAAATTAAAAGCGGAGGAATTTAGAGTAGCTAAGAGTAGTGGGCGAGAAGAGGATTGGGAGAGGTTTAAATGTCAACAAAGATTGACAAAGAAGTTAATAAAGGAGGGTAGGAGAAACTATGAAGCTGGGCTAGCGCTTAATATAAAAAAAGATAGCAAGAGTTTTTATAAATATATAAAAAGGAAGAGGCTGGCTAGGGTGAACGTTGGTCCTTTAGAGGATGAGAAAGGGGACCTAGTGGTAGGGGATGGGGATATGGCTAAGGTATTGAATAACTTTTTTGTTTCTGTCTTCACGGAGGAGGACGTGAATAATTTACCGGGTGTTAGCGATGGAAAGGTGGTAGGACTGGAGGGTCTTAATGACATTACTGTTACTAGAGAGGCGGTGCTCGACAGACTGGAGGGGCTGATTGTGGACAAGTCCCCAGGAACGGATGGAATGCATCCGAGGGTTCTGAAAGAAATGGCGGAGGTTATAGTGGATGCATTGGTGGTTATTTTCCAGACGTCGCTGGATTCCGGGGAAGCGCCGGAAGATTGGAAAATGGCTAATGTTACGCCGTTGTTAAAGAAGGGTGCCAGGCAAAAGGCAGGGAATTATAGGCCGGTTAGTTTAACGTCTGTGGTAGGTAAAATGTTAGAATCCGTCATTAAGGAGGAAATTGCGAGGCATCTTGAAGGGAATTGCTTGATAGAGCAGACGCAGCACGGTTTCATTAAAGGGAAGTCGTGTCTGACAAATTTACTGGAGTTCTATGAGGATGTGTCTAGGGTGGTCGATAGAGGAGAGCCGGTGGATGTGGTCTTTCTGGATTTTCAGAAGGCGTTTGACAAAGTACCTCATAAGAGGTTATTGCAGAAGGTCAGGGGACTTGGAGTTGGGGGTAGGGTGTTAGCGTGGATAGAGGATTGGTTGTCAAATAGGAGGCAGAGAGTGGGGGTCAACGGGTGCTATTCGGATTGGCGGATGGTGACTAGTGGAGTGCCCCAGGGGTCGGTGCTGGGGCCTCAGCTTTTTACCATTTATATAGATGATCTGGAGGAGGGAACCGAGTGTAGGGTGTCGAAATTTGCGGATGACACCAAGATTGGGGGAACGGCAAATTGTGCGGAGGGTGTGGAGAGTCTGCAGAAGGATCTAGATAGGCTGGGCGAATGGGCCAGGAAATGGCAAATGGAATTTAATGTTGGCAAGTGTGAGGTGGTCCACTTTGGTAGGAAGAATGGTAGGAAGGACTATTACTTACGGGGCAAAAAACTGCAGCAGGCGACGGTGCAGAGGGACCTCGGGGTCCTTGTGCATGAGTCGCAAAAACCCAGCTTGCAGGTGCAGCAGGTGGTCAGGAAGGCGAATGGGATGCTGGCCTTCATAGCGAAGGGGATTGAATATAAAAGTAGGGAGGTCTTGCTGCAGCTGTATAGGGCATTGGTGAGGCCGCAGCTGGAGTACTGTGTGCAGTTTTGGGCGCCGCACCTGCGCAAAGATATTTTGGCCTTGGAGGGAGTGCAGAGGAGGTTTACTAGGCTGATACCGGAGTTGAGGGGGTTGAACTATGAGGAGAGGCTGAATAAACTAGGCTTGTACTCATTGGAGTTTAGAAGAATGAGGGGAGATCTCATTGAGACGTATAAGATGATGAATGGGATGGATAGGATAGAGGTGGAGAGACTCTTCCCACTGAAAAAAGACAGTAGGACTAGGGGGCACAGTCTCAAGATAAAGGGGGGGCGTTTTAGAACGGAGTTGAGGAGGAACTTCTTCACTCAAAGGGTGGTGAATCTCTGGAATTCTCTACCCATTGAAGTGGTGGAGGCTGCCTCGCTAAATATTTTCAAGAAGCGGGTTGATGGGTTTTTGATAAGAGAGGGGATTAAGGGTTATGGGGAGAGGGCCGGAAAGTGGAACTGAGCCACGACAGATCAGCCATGATCTTATTGAATGGTGGGGCAGGCTCGAAGGGCCAGATGGCCTACTCCTGCTCCTATTTCTTATGTTCTTATGTGCTTATGTCTTGGGTAACTATCCAAGTCAGTTGGAATTATCCAAAGCCCCAACTCAAAATTGCAGACTTTCTCAGAGGGTTCTGAGGAACAGAGGAATTGCCTTTTCAAAGTTTGAACTTCCTGGGCAATTCCCACAGAAACGTTGGGTGGGATTTTCCTGTTGCACTCAACCCAAGGCCAGAAAATCTGACCCAAAATCAACAGACCTTTGCATAGTCCACCACCATCAAGTGTGAGGTGGTCCACTTTGGTAGGAAGAATGGTAGGAAGGACTATTACTTACGGGGCGAAAAACTGCAGCAGGCGACGGTGCAGAGGGACCTCGGGGTCCTTGTGCATGAGTCGCAAAAACCCAGCTTGCAGGTGCAGCAGGTGGTCAGGAAGGCGAATGGGATGCTGGCCTTCATAGCGAGGGGGATTGAACATAAAAGTAGGGAGGTCTTGCTGCAGCTGTATAGGGCATTGGTGAGGCCGCAGCTGGAGTACTGTGTGCAGTTCTGGGCGCCGCACCTGCGCAAAGATATTTTGGCCTTGGAGGGAGTGCAGAGGAGGTTTACTAGGCTGATACCGGAGTTGAGGGGGTTGAGCTATGAGGAGAGGCTGAATAAACTGGGCTTGTACTCGTTAGAGTTTAGAAGAATGAGGGGAGATCTCATTGAGACGTATAAGATGATGAATGGGATGGATAGGATAGAGGTGGAGAGACTCTTCCTGCTCAAAAAAGACAGTAGGACTAGGGGGCACAGCCTCAAGATAAAAGGGGGGCGGTTTAGAACGGAGTTGAGGAGGAACTTCTTCACTCAAAGGGTGGTGAATCTCTGGAATTCTCTGCCCGTTGAAGTGGTGGAGGCTGCCTCGCTAAATATTTTTAAGGCACGGGTTGATGGGTTTTTGATAAGAGAGGGGATTAAGGGTTATGGGGAGAGGGCGGGAAAGTGGAACTGAGCAGCGACAGATCAGCCATGATCTTATTGAATGGTGGGGCAGGCTCGAAGGGCTAGATGGCCTACTCCTGCTCCTATTTCTTATGTTCTTATCCCCACCACCTCCCCCCCACCCCGCCCACGCCACCCACTACGACTCCTGTGCCGGACAGGATGGGGAAATTCTGGTCATTGTGTTCGGACTTCCAAGGTACTTTCAGTTTCCATTTGGCAATCTGAAAATCTGGGCCATAGTCTGAACCCGGTGTAAAAATATAGCTCGAATAATCTTGCTTTGGTCCAACAGTGACACCTTGTGTTCAATCTACCATATTAAATCCAGATCTGCCTTTACAAAATTCTGTTTAACCAATCATAAGAATAAATATTTGTTCTCGTTCAACAGAAACCATAATAATTTCATTGATTACATGGGGTAGGTTTTTAACTTGCATAAAGCAGATTTTGTAGGTCAAACATCCATTGCAGAAACAGCATGATTTCCATTTCCACTGACGTTAGAGGAATAATCGGGTCGGATTCTATAATTGGATTTTGTTCTGCAGGACTGGGGCAGCAAGATGAAAATCTATCCTAATGAACGCAAGAAGAAGTAAAGGCTGGAGGCTGTAGGTAATTAGCACGGTGACAGATTGGGCTCATTTCGATGCATGTGTGGCAACAACAATAAACAAATAAGAGCATTAAAAAGCACCTTTAAGAGAGGAAAACATTCAGAAATGCTTTACAAAAGTATAATTCAACAGAAAACAACACCAACTCAAAGGACATGATATTAAGTACGACTAAAGGCTTATTTAAATAAACAGGTTAGTAGATAGGCAGAACTGTGTTTGGGAAAGAATTTCAGAGACTAAAGTCCATTTGAAAGTGTGATCATCATGGGTGATAGAAAATGAGTGGGGGATCTGTAAGACTTTTCTGGAATGCTATTTCTCAGAGTATTGTAAGGCTGGAGGAGGTTACTGAGAAAAAAGAATGGATGAAATTTGAATACAAGCTGTGAGTTTAAATTGGAGGAGTTAGTGCATTGTCAGCCAATGGAGGTCAGCAAGCAGAAGGTGAATGTGATACACTGCTAGTGAGGAAACCAACAGCAGAGCACAACATTATGAAGGGTGAAGGATGGGACGTCAGCCAAGAGATCATTAGAGTGTTTGAGTCTGGACATGGTAAAAGCATGGAAATGATTTCAGAAGCAGATGGGCTAAGGGAGTGCAGACATAAGTGCTGGCACGGAGGTGAATGAAGAATTTACAAGATTGGAAGATTACTCAAGATTAAAGAAGGATGTGGATTTGTGAACAGTTGCTAGCTCAGTTTGAGATAGTGACTGGAGAAGGGACGAAACCAGTGGTGAAAGAGTTTGTTGGGGTCCAAAGGCAATAGTGGGAATTTTCCAGTCTTACCAGTGACAGACATTGTCATGGAGAGAAGCCAAAAATCACTTGGCCAGGATTTTCTAGTCCTATTACCCATTAGTTGTAATGGTGGGTGACAGGGGAAAATATTGCGAGAGTCAAAAATCAGTTTCCCATCGATGGGAAAACAGGTTGTGATCGTCTGTCCCAGCCTTCACTGGTGAGTCAAGTTTCCTGCCACGTCATGTCAAGAAGGCTATTTCAGTACATTTGAATATGATAAATGCTCATTATCAAGGCAGCTCGGTAGAATCCCAACTCAGGATCAAAAGGTCATGTCGGTGTATAATCAGGCCAGTGTGCATCACAATCAAATATAAGTAACGTGCACTGGCAACCTGCAGTTCGCTCGTGATTTTGAAGTAAGTTTGCCTACCTTGCATTGCGCTGTGCACCAGGCTTCATCACATCGAATTTAGGAAGCTATCTAAGACAAGACTCTGCCATGCCACTAGCAGTCTGGATTCGGTCCTTTTTTTATGGGCAAGCTTGAAATGCACAAAGAGAGATGGAGTGTGAGTATGAGATATGCCAAGGCAGATGATAGAGATGGCTGTGTGGGTGTGCTGAGTGGAACCCTGTTTGCAATAAGTGTGTGAGCTGCACAGGTTGTGAGGTGAAATGGAGACATCAAATTGTGCACACAAGAGAGTAAGCGATGATGTTCCTTGCAATGGCTGTAGATAAGATTCCTTTGTAATTTGATTCTGTGAATATGTGAGGGGCTTGTGAGAGTGTGAGCTCTGACTCGAGAGAAGGGTGACTTATCCTGGCTCTGTGGGTGAGGTCATCCATGCATTTTCTGCACTGTATGGCCAATCTCCTCTGTATAGAGTTGGCGCTTACCACCAGTACACCTCCTCCAAAACTGGATTGTTTACCTTTGTGCATTTCCGTGGATCAAGACAGGGGTGCAAAAGGTCTTGGCAGGCCTCTACTGTACCAAACAAGTGTTCCAGCGAGACATTGGTGTACTTCTTTTTGTGGGCCATCTCTGTCTTGTAACTGATCTGGATTTCAGACAGTGAAAGGTGTATGTGTGGGTGGATTTTAACTATGAAGCCTGGCACAATAATCCTCTGATGTCACAAGCTGCCTGCCAGCACTCCAATGTGACTTCTGATGACAAATATTCAATGAGGCAGGAGGCAGACAATTGGGCACTATTGTCCTAGTTTCATCACCACACTAAGTCCATGACCTCTCTCCAAATTTTCTTCTCCCATCCACAACAATGCCTGCTCTTGGCAGGACCAGAAAATTCCACCCTATAGCTTTTGCCTTGCTCAATGTTCAACCAGAGAAAGTTGAGGTTCCTCTGAGACTGGATGCCAGATGGGTGAATGACAACACAGAGACAATGAAGAGGTTGAAGTACAGGGGGAATGCTTGTCCTATGCACCTTTTCCTCCTGTTCAATCATACAGAACATAAGACCTAAGTCATACCCATGTGAAATGGGCTGCCGGTTTTTAGATGGTGGAAAGTATGATGAAGGTCACAGGAAAAACACAAATATTTCCATCATTTCTAAATCCCTTTTATATCTTTAAAAAAGTTCCACTAGCACTTGGATTCTCCTGAGTTCTTAAACTAATTATTTTTTCCCACTAAAATCCCTGATGGAAATCCTGCTGTTTAATCTTATTGAGAGATGAATGAAGGATCCTTTAGTCTACACCAGTGGTTCCCAACCACTGTGCCGTTGTGCACTGATGTGCTGTGAAGACTCTTCCAAGTGTGCTGCAAAAAAAATTCAAAATGATTAAAAATTCACGTAATTAGACTCAAACTAATTTTTGTCTTCAGCTCTGTGGTCAGCATTTCCAAGTCCCAATGAACCTCAGACCTCCCGTGCATGTGCCAGTCAGGAAAGAACCACTGATGCGCTGTTTAGATTTTTACGTTGGTCAGGCTCATGCACATGATCAATGGGACTATGAGCTAAAGACAAAGGTCCCATGCACCCACACAAAAAGCGAAATCTCAAAATGGGTGCAAAAACCCTGGGAGAAGTGAGAGGCAGAGAAGTAAAAACATGGCATTTACTGTTCTGAAATTCACACAATGAAACTAAGCCAATAACTTGTATCGATAGCTACGTTTAGCTCGTGCCTAGACACAGGATATCCTGCACTTCAGGTCTTTCTTTTTTCTTTTTTAATTATGTTACCACTTTAGTACTTCAATTTTCTATCTGAGGTAACAGTACTCAAAATATTAATACGCAAACAAAATATTTCAGAAGCTGGAAATATGATAGGAGAAAAATTACTGGAAAAACTCAGATAATCAGGTAGCAGCTATGGAGAGAAACCATCAATATTCATGTCGGTGACTGTTTCAAAATATTAAATCTGGTATGAATGAAATTATTTCTGAATTGTGTCTTTAAGGAGATCAAGATTCACTTTAGACACTTTACATTAATATGGTATTGTTTACATTTTTCCAAATAAATAGTCCAGGTTTTGCGTTAACTAGGACTGAAGTTATCAGTGCTCAGCATTATTATTGACATTCACATATGCACAATAAAACATGGAAACACGCATTTTTTGACTCCCTCTGGATTTTTTGCCCAGTCGCCGTTCTCTCTGATGGCGAATGGGGGCTGCAAATCATCCCAAAAACATATTTTGCTAGAGGACTATGATATAGAGAATTATAGCAGTTAAGAAATACACTTTGTCATGTTTAAGTATTTAAATTGGTAAAAGTTATGCTAATTCCTTTTATTATATTCTGTGCTCTTGAATAAAGTTTGTTTTGATAAAAACTTCCTCATGGGTCAATTGAAACATACTTGGAGCAGAATATCTTACACTCCCCCTAATGCCAGAATCATAAAAAGGTAGGGTCTTGTCTAAATTCATAACATATCTTAGAGTTCCTGATCTGTTCCCTAACACTTGCAAAAACTCAAATGAGCCTTTGTGAGCCATGACTAAGAATAAGGAACCTAAGGCAAAAAATGCTTCATTCTTGTCACAATTGGCCTTAAGCTTACTACTCTGCATCCTCTTGGTGCTTGTATCTCAAGTACAAACTCTTCAGGCTGAATGTTCCCACAGGTGTCTGCACTAAATGTAGGTACTAAACCCATGTTTGGCTTCAGCTCGTCTGTAGGAACAATTTTACATGAGACAGTCTTCTTATTGATGACCTTTACATTTTTGTTCTAGTTGAGCATGCGCGCACATGCATGTGTGTGTGTGTGCCTGTGTGTGTGTCTGTGTGTGATTTTATTCAGATTGATGTGTAAACATGTAGATTTTACATGCATGTGTAGTCTTTGATAGTGATGGTAGAGGCTTCAACATTCTTTCCATCATATGGCTGATCAGACATCCTACTTGTTCTCACCCCTTGCCATATGCCTGTGTAGGAGGGGTTTGTAGGCTAATACTCAACCTGTTTGGTTGTGTTGTGAATGTACCTTCCTTGGACATCAAGTCCTTGACTGGGAATCAAATCAGAACTTCGGGCAGTGGGGCAGCATCACAACACACTACATTACAAGACCTCCATTGATTAATTCCACATTTGCTGTCCAATTAAGAATAGCAGGTGGATCAGGGAAAGTGGTGGTCCAACTGGAGGATACGCAGCAATACTAAATCAACCCGTCCAAACAGGAGAGATGATTGTTTCTGGAAAAGTGGTAGATCCGGGGCACTTCAAAATGAAGGTGTTCACAAAGTCCTCCCTCTTTAGTGGTGATAGAAATACTATTTATTATGAGGGACCTCAGGGTGGATGGTTGACCCCTTCAGAAGACAGTCTGTGGCTGCTACTCTTTGGTCTCTGATATTGCCAGTTAATTCAGCCATTCATAGCCTGCCAGTCTCCCAGCAAAGAATGATGTGGAGATGCCGGTGTTGGACTGGGGTAAGCACAGAAAGAAGTCTCACAACACCAGGTTATAGTCCAACAGGTTTATTTGGTAGCACGAGCTTTCGGAGCACCGCTCCTTTATCAGCTGAGTGAAGAGTTGGGTTCACAAGCAGGGCATATATAGACACTGACTCAATTGCAAGATAATAGGAACATAGAAAAACTACAGCACAAAACAGGCCCTTTGACCCACAAGTTGCGCCAAACATGTCCCTACCTACTAGGCTTACCTATAACCCTCTATCTTACTAAGTTCCATGTACTTATCTAAAATTTTCTTAAAAAACCCTATCGAATCCACCTCCACCGCCACTGCCGGCAGCCGATTCCAAGCACCCACCACCCTCTGAGTGAAAAACTTATCCCTGACATCTCCTTTGTACCTACTCCTCAGCACCCTAAACCTGTGTCCTCTTGTGGCAACCATTTCAGCCGTGGGAAAAAGCCTCTGAGCAACCACTCAATCAATATTTCTCAATATCTTATACACCTCTATGAGGTCACCCCTCATCCTTCATCTCTCCAAGGAGAAAAGACCGAGCTCTCTCAACCTATCCTCATAAGACATACCACCCAATCCAGGAAACATCCTTGTAAATCTCCTCTGCACCCTTTCTATGGCTTCCACATCTTTTCTGTAATGAGGCGACCAGAACTGAGCACAGTACTCCGAGTGGAGTCTGACCAGGGTCTTGTATAGCTGCAACATTATCTCCTGACTCTTAAACTCAATTCCTCAATTGATGAATGCCAGTACACCATATGCTTTCTTAACCACAGCCTCTACCTGCGAAGCTGCTTTGAGCATCCTATGAACCTGGACCCCCAAATCCTTCTGATCTCCCACGCTGTCAAGAGTCTTACCCTTAATATTATATTCTGTCATCCTATTTGATCTGCCAAAATGAATCACCACACACTTATCTGGGTTGAACTCCATCTGCCACTTCTCCGCCCAGTCTTGCATCCTATCAATGTCTCACTGCAACTTCTGACATCCCTCCACACTATCCACAACACTCTAATCTTTGTGATATTATGGTTGGAATGTGAATCTTACCAATGTCATTGTGTCATAATGGTTGGAATGTGAATCTTAACAGGTAATCAAGTCTTTACAGGTACAGACAACGCGAATGGAGAGAGGGTTCAGCGCAGGTTAAAGAGGTGGGAATTGTCTCAAGCCAGGATAGTTAGTAAAATTTTGCAAAACTGGGCAAGTCGTGGGGGTTACAGGTTGTGTGACATGAACCCAAATTCCTGGTTGAGGCCGTCCTCATGTGTGCAGAACTTGGCTATCCGTTTCTGCCTGGCAATTCTGCACTGTCGTATGTCTTGAAGAGCGCCTTGGAGAACACTTACCCAAAGATTGAGACTGAATGCCCTCAGCTGCTGAACTGCTCCCCAACAGGAAGGGAACACTCCTGCCTGGTGATGTTTGAGCAGTGTCTGTTCATCTGTCGCTGTAGCGTCTGCATGGTCTTGTCGACGTACCAGGTCTCAAGGCATCCTTTTCTGCAACGTATTAGTTGGACAACGTTGGCTGAGTACAACCACACAACAACACAGAATCGCTGAACAAAAAACTGACAGCTAAGTTCCACACGCATGAGGAGAGCCTCAATTCTTACTGTGCCCAGTGAAGAATGTAAGCAAGAGGCAGGACAGCATCAGACAGCTGCCAGGCAGGTCTCCCGGTATTGCCAAGACCCCACACACAAGGGTCACATGTGCCATTAGGAGAATTGCAACACTGGAGGAAAATAATCTTTGATTGGATTCTTAATTAGTTTTATTGTCACCCATCTTCAGGCTGCTACTTCCAATGACAGCCCATCTCTGGGAAAGTAACCTGGAGGCAGGTGTTGACTGAGTGACAGGATTTTGTGAGGTGAATAGCTGACAGCTAAGGAGACTTGTGAGACTTATTTTCACCAAACAGTGGTTAATCCTAAAGTGACCATTAACGTATTATAATTAATTCACTAATGTCAACCTGGACTGGCTTGTATGTGACCCTTAACCACAAAATGTAGTTGACTCTTAATTGATCTCTGAAGTGATTCAGTACTTGTTGATATCACAAAGGTGGCTGATGTTATCTGTGAGGGTATCCCAATCTGGGACACACTGTATACAATTGAGTGGTTATTCTGAGGAACATCTCGTGGTTCAGCCAAGATATGGTTTTTAACTACCTCCATGAAGATTTCTGCACTTTTGCTTCTGGTCAGCTGGTTAGAATCAGTTTACAGGCTGCTAGATGGAATCTGTCTCCCAACTTCCATGAAATGTTTGCCAATGCCAATTACACTATAATTTTCCCTTGATGGTTATTCCTCTGTTTTAGCTTTTTTTTTAGCCCACTTTTTATTTGTGCAATCTTATTAACATTATAACATTCAAAGGCATGCATTAACATTGAGAAACCTCCACAAATTTCCCAGAAGTCTTTTTCAGACTAGGGATAATGTGTCCGCAATGACATTTTCTCTCCCGACCACATGAAAGATTTTTAAGTTGAATTGCTGCAATTGCAATTCCATTGGAATAATCTGGTGTTCCAATCTCAGAATTTTTCCAGAAAGTTTAAAGGGTTGTGGTCTGAATATATAATTGCCTCTGCTGGGTTGCTGGCAAAATAAATCTTAAAATGTTGAATCAGGCTTGTCAATTCCAGGCTTAAAGTCTCTTTCTCAATTGTTGAATACTTCTGTTGGTGCCGATTTAATTTTCTTTGCAGATTTGCTTTTTGTTAGGTTCACCACAAGTTGGACTTGTTGTACAAGGTCAAACAATTCCTTTAGGTGGTTCAAATGCTCTTCCCAACTTTTGCTGAACACCACCAAAATAATTGGTGTATTCTGCACAGTTACTCAGTCCCCAAATCACCCCATTTGTGAGCCATTGAAAAGTCACAGGATCATTCCTCATCCCAAACAGCATCACCTCGAATTGATGAAGTCCTTGTGGTATCACAAACGTGGAGATTCCCTTTGTCTTCTCAGTCAGATACATGATAATAGTCCTCTAGCAAGTCTATTTCAGTCTGTATTTCAACTATCCAATGCTTTCCATGCAGTCTTCCAAGAATAGGAAATAAATCCCTCTTAGTTATTGCCTTTACCCACCTGTAGTCCATGCAATCTTTGATTCCATCCGAATTGGGCACCAGAACGATAGAAGAACTTCAGTCACTAGAACTTAATTCAATAAGATCATTTCTGACCATATACTCAATTTTGTTTTGTATCTGTAATAACTTAGCTGGACTTAACCTATATGGGCGTGGTTTGATTGGAGCAGTGTCGCCCACATCTACATCATGCATTGCTAACCCCATTTTAATTAGTTTCTTCCAGCAAATACAATTATAGGCCTGCAGTAACTCTGTCACTTCCCTCCAACTCTTATCTGGGACATGAATTAACCACTGGCTTATATTTTTCAGTACTTCCTCATTTCCCAAATTCATTTTTAGGGAAGTTGCTGCCACAACTTTCTCCTCATCTTCCCCCTGGTTCATAACTAACAAGATATCATGCTTGCTGTCCTGTACAGTCACTCCTGGGAATGTACTTAGCTTCTAGTGTGGAGTCCACAGCATGATAGGGTTGTCTTAATCTTGAGTCACTCTGCTAAAATTCAATTAACCTCTTTAAAGTGAACCCATCAGTCTCACATTCTATGTTTGTCTCATTCTCAGTTAACCTGCTAAAGATGGTATCGGATAACCTCATCCCATTTGTCTCACCCTTGGCTTGCAACTCCAACCTGTTTTGTTTTAGCTGATTAGTCTGTGATCTCGTTAGAGTTTAGAAGAATGAGGGGAGATCTCATTGAGACGTATAAGATGATGAATGGGATGGATAGGATAGAGGTGGAAAGACTCTTCCCGCTCAAAAAAGACAGTAGGACTAGGGGGCACAGCCTCAAGATAAAAGGGGGGCGGTTTAGAACGGAGTTGAGGAGGAACTTCTTCACTCAAAGGGTGGTGAATCTCTGGAATTCTCTGCCCGTTGAAGTGGTGGAGGCTGCCTCGCTAAATATTTTTAAGACGCGGGTTGATGGGTCTTTGATAAGAGAGGGGATTAAGGGTTATGGGGAGAGGGCGGGAAAGTGGAACTGAGCAGCGACAGATCAGCCATGATCTTATTGAATGGCGGGGCAGGCTCGAAGGGCTAGATGGCCTACTCCTGCTCCTATTTCTTATGTTCTTATGTCACTATGCAATTTGGAAAAAACCCAGGATGGTCTGTTTGTAATTTGTTAGTGGCTGGATTTTCTACCAGCTGCTTGATTACAGTAGGCATCATGACCATCTGTCATCCTGCTATATCATTCCCTTGAATTAACTGAAACCTGCAATGGGTAGAGTTTCGACCACAACTCCCACTACTTCTTCCATCTTCAAGCTACATGTTAAACTTACTTTTACTAAAGGAATTTTAGTTTCTCAGTGAATGCTGCAAATTAACATGTTCTCCTACAATATCACTTCTAAGCAACAAATATTTCCATCCCATAACATTAGAGATTGACTTGCACCAGTATCTCATAATATTTTAATATCCTTTCCCATTCCATTCTGCCCACATGGAAACATTTTACCACTACATACAAACTCTTTGGATACATCTTCCACCTGCTAGAATATCATTCTGCCCCTGTAAAAGTGGTGCACACCTTGTCATCCCTTTTGTCTTCCCATTTGTCTCAGTGTAACAATCTGACTGGCTTTTCTGATTCCCCAGTTTTTAAGTTCCCTTTGTCCTGTGTATGATAATGCAAACCGGGCAACAATTTAATCTCCAGCAAATCGATCTGGTATGACACTGTATATTGCCAACACTTGACCTTTCTTCATATCTCTCACCCCTCTAACAGACTCGGGTTTATTTTGGGAAGCCTACGTGGCGATTCCTATCGTTACTTCTTTCTCTGCCTGTCCTGTCTTACACCTTCCCAGTTTCTAGCTTTCTCAAATTTAAAGGTGGTTCTAAAGAAAAACTTTCAGCTGTGAACCAACTCGTAATGGTCTGCAGGCTCTGCCACTTGTCTGGCCATTCTAACTTTTTGTTCCTTGACATGCATTCTAATCTTGGTAGGCAATGAATCTTTAAATTCCTCCAGCAGAATTATCTCTCTATGTGCTTCATGGTGTTCATCAATTTTCAATGATCACATCCACTTATCAAACTGACTTAGTTTGACACTTTCAAATTCAAGGTGCGTCTGTCCAGACTATTTCCTTACAGGTCTAAACTGTTGCCTGTAAGCTTCTGGTATCAGCTCATCAGCACTTAATATAGATTTCTTCACTGCCTCAGAGTCTTCAGACCTTTCCGTTACTTCACTTGTTCTACCTACAAATTTAGTCTGCATGAGCAGGATCCAAATGATTTGTGGCCACCTCATCTGTCAGGCTTCTCTTTCAAAAGCACAAAAAAAGTCTTGGCTGCCTTCTCATCGAATTTTGGGACAGCTTGTACATAACTGAATATTTCCCCACAGGTTTCCTGCCTAGAACCACTTTCTTCCTCATTTTGCTCTGTGCCTGCTGCCATTTACCGCAGTCTGCTTTGGTGCTCCCTCTCTTTCCCTCTTTTTTCCATTGCTGACTTCTGCATTTCCAATTCTCTTTGAAATTCTCTCTCTTTGGCTCCTCTCTCTCACTCTTTCTTTCCTTTCATTTTCTCTCTCTTTCCTGGATCTTTAAGTTCTTAATTGCAATGTCCTTTCCACTTGAAGCTTAGTTACTTCAATTTCCTCCCTTCTCAAAATATTGACTGGAATTCTACTGCCCCACCTGTCACGGAATCAGAGCAAGCGAGAGCTGTGCAGCTTTGTTTACAGGAATTGTGAAAGGAGCCATGTGCAAGGCCCAGTGAGAACAGTAACCAGCCCAGTCATAATAACACTTATTAAAGACTATTTATTACAATAAAGAAAGGACATATATGCACAATTGGACCATAATGATCCTAAGACAGTTACACAGAACATAGAACATTACAGCGCAGAACAGGCCCTTCGGCCCACGATGTTGCGCTGACCAGTTAAAAAACAATGACCCTCTAACCTAAACCAAATCCTTTCCATCCATAAACCTATCCACAGATCTCTTAAATGCCCCCAAACTAGGCGCATTTACAACTGCAGCAGGCAGGGCATTCCAATCCCTCACCACCCTCTGGGTAAAGAACCTACCTCTGACATCCGTCCTATAACTACCACCCCTTAATTTAAAGCTATGCCCCCTCGTGCTAGCTTTCTCCATCCGAGGAAAAAGGCTATCACTGTCCACCCTATCTAAACCTCTAATCATCTTATATGTTTCAATAAGGTCCCCTCGTAGCCGCCTTCTTTCTAACGAAAACAACCTCAAATCCCTCAGTCTCTCCTCATAGGACCTCCCCTCCATACCAGGCAACATCCTGGTAAACCTCCTCTGCACCCTCTCCAAAGCCTCCACATCCTCCCTATAATGTGGGGACCAGAACTGCACACAATACTCCAAGTGCAGCCGCACCAGAGTTTTGTACAATTGCAACATGACGCTGCGGCTCCTAAATTCAATCCCCCTACCAATAAATGCCAAGACACCGTATGCCTTCCTAACAACCCTATCTACTTGATTCCCAACTTTCAGGAATCTATGTACACATACACCTAGATCCCTCTGCTCATCCACACTATTCAGAGTCCTACCGTTAGCCCTATACTCTACACATCCGTTATTCCTGCCAAAGTGAATTACCTCACACTTTTCCGCATTAAACTCCATCCTCCACCTCTTGTCCCAGCTCTGCAACTTGTCCAAGTCTCCCTGTAGACTAAGACACCCTTCCTCACTATCTACCACACCTCCGACTTTGGTGTCATCAGCAAATTTACTAATCCACCCAACTATACCCTCATCCAGATCATTTATGAAAATTACAAACAGCAGTGGCCCCAAAACAGATCCCTGAGGCACACCACTTGTAACTGAACTCCATGTCGAATACTTACCATCAACCACCACCCTCTGTCTCCTATCCGCCAGCCAATTCCTAATCCAATTTCCTAGATCACCCTCAATCTCATACATCTGCAATTTCTGCAGAAGCCTTCCATGGTGAACCTTATCAAACGCCTTACTAAAGTCCATATATACGTCAACTGCCTTAACCCCATCCACCTCTTTGGTCACTTTCTCAAAAAACTCAATGAGGTTAGTAAGGCACGACCTACCCTCCACAAAACCATGCTGACTATCTCTAATCAATTCATTACTCTCCAAATAACTATAAATCCTATCCCTAATAATTTTTTCTAAAACCTTGCCCACAACAGAAGTAAGACTCACCGGTCTATAATTCCCGGGGAAGTCTCTGTTCCCCTTCTTAAACAATGGGACAACATTCGCTAACCTCCAATCTTCTGGCACTATACCGGTGACCAACGACGACCTGAAGATCAGAGCCAGAGGCTCTGCAATCGCCTCCCTTGCCTCCCAGAGAATCCTAGGGTAAATCCCGTCTGGCCCAGGGGACTTATCTATTTTCAAACCCTCAAGAATAACTAGCACATCCTCCTTCTCAAATGCAATACTGTCCAGTTTACAACCCTGTAACCCAGTGTTCTCCACAGCTACATTTATGTCCCCCTGCGTGAACACCGAAGAGAAATATTGGTTCAATGCCTCTCCAATCTCTTCCGGTTCCACACATAAATTCCCACTGCTGTCTCTAACTGGCCCTAATCTTGCCCTAACCAACCTTTTGTTCTTAACGTATCTATAGAACGCCTTAGGATTCTCCTTAATCCTATCAGCCAAAGTCTTCTCATGTCCTCTTTTAGCCCTTCTTAACTCTCTCTTTAACTCCCTCCTAGCCAATCTAAAGCTTTCTAGTGCACTACCTGAGCCCTCAAGTCTCATCCGGACATAAGCCTCCTTTTTCTTTTTAACCAGCGAATCAACTTTCCTAGTGCACCACGGTTCTCTAGCTCGACCAATTCCTCCTTGCCTGACAGGGACATACATATCAAGGACTCGCAGTAGCTGCTCCTTGAAAAAACTCCACATTTCGGACGTTCCGAGACCCTGTAGTCTCCTAGTCCAACCTATGCTTCCTAATTCTCTCCTAATAGCCTCATAATTACCCTTCCCCCAGCTAAAACTACTGACCCGAGGTTCCTGCCTATCCCTTTCCATCACTAAGGTGAACGTAACTGAATTGTGGTCTCTATCACCAAAATGCACCCCAACTTCCAAGTCTAGCACCTGGTCTGGCGCATTTCCCAGCACCAAATCCAATATAGCCTCACCTCTAGTTGGCCTATCAACATACTGAGTCAAGAAACCTTCCTGCACACTTCGTACAAAAACTGACCCCGCTAATGAACTAGAGCTATAGCTATTCCAATCAATATTAGTAAAGTTAAAGTCCCCCATAACAATTACCCTATTACTTTCACTCCTATCCCGGATCGTCTCCGCAATCCTTTCCTCAACCTCTCTAGAACTTTTAGGTCTATAAAAGACTCCCAACAGGGTGACCTCTCCTCTCCTATTTCTAACCTCAGCCCATACTACCTGAACAGACAAGTCCTCATCAAACTTCCTCTCTGACACCGTGATACAATCCTTGACTAATAATGCTACCCCTCCCCCCCTCTACCTCCTTCTCTACTCCTACTGAAGCATTTGAACCCTGGAACCTGCAACAACCATTCCTGACCCTGCTCTATCCATGTCTCTGAAATGGCCACAACATCAAAGTCCCAGGTACTGATCCACGCTGCAAGTTCATCCACTTTATTGCGAATACTCCTCACATTAAAGTATACACATTTCAAACCCTGCTCCGCTTCACCCCCACGATGCCGTGCATTGTAGTCCCCATCTATGCCCCCCTCACTTTCATCCCCGCTACTCAGGATCCCACCCCCCCTCCGAATCAGTTTAAACCCCCCTGCATAGCCTTAGCAAATTTTCCCCTCAAGATATTGGTTCCCCTCTGATTCAGGTGTAGACCATCACTCCTGTAGAGGTCCCACCTTCCCCAGAATGAGCCCCAATTGCTCAAGAACCTGAACCCCTCCCCCCTGCACCATCCCCTCAGCCACGAGTTCAAACTTTCCCTCTCTCTGTTCCGCTCTACACTATCCTGTGGCACAGGCAAGAGTCCCAAGATAACCACCCTGTCCAACTTGGCCTTAAGTTTCCACCCCAACTCCATAAATTTCTGCTTAATATCCCCTTCCCTTAACCTCCCTATGTCATGCGTCCCCACATGAACTATGACTTGGGGTTGATCCCCCTCACCCTTAAGAGTCCTGAACACCCTACGTACAAGAAATTACTAAACACACCCATGCAGATTAAGTGGAAATTACCCTTTTTGTTTCATAGCACAATTATAACATCGAAATCCTTTCAGGACTTCCCTCATCCCAAACAACATTCAATTCAATAGATCTAAAAGTAAAGGCCAGTTTATAATCACTACACTGTATACAATTGAGTTGTTATTCTGGGGAACATTTCTTGGTTCACTCAAGATGTGGTTTTTAACTGTCTTCTCAAAGGTTTCTACACTCTTGCTTATGATCTGCTAGCTAGAACCAGCTTACAGGCCACTAGATGGAATCTGCTTCTCTGCTCCCATAATAAACTTGCCACTTTTATGCTATAATTTCCTCTTGATGGTTCTCCCTGTGTATTAGCTGTCTTGTCCCCCAGCCTCTGTAGTTCTAAAAGATTAACAAAGAACAAAGAACAACCCAGCATGGGAAACAGGCCCTTCAGCCCAACGAGCCCGTGCCGCCGCATCCTCCTATATCTACCCTGCCCTGTGTGTATATATTAACATAGATATGCCTTCCATGGATAGTGAAATCATCAACCCAAAATGTTTCCTATTAGCAGGACAATGTATTCTTTTAGTCTGTCTATAATTTATAATCTCGTTATTGGAGAATCACATCCTGTAAAATATCTTCTGAAATGCTTGTGGCTTTTAACCTGCTAGCAGATTCAAGACACTCTTTAAAAAAAACTTCACTCCAAGAAAAAGGCATATGGGAGTACAATATAAATAGGAAATTAATGAAAGAATGTTTTAATTCCTGAATGGTCTGTGGAAATTATAATGGGCTAAGTCAAACTATGAAAAGTTGCAGGATAGATATGAAAGCAGCCAACATGCAATTAAACATGTGAAAATTGTAACCTTGCACTATTATGCATTATAGTATTCTTGCCATCTTTTCAGACCTGTTTAAGATATTGTCCTAGTTACATTAGTGAAAGCCTTACATCTCATAAAATGATAGTTTGTGCCACAGTGACCAATTTTGTGTTGAGCATCACCTTGTGTGGCTTAGCAGTCCCACTTCACCATGGCTGTCCTGCTGCATTTGCTGGAGAGGAAGGCAGTGGCAACAGGAAGTGCATGATTCACTGGCCTTTATGTTCTCTGGGTTTTCTTCCCGACTAGCTAAGGTTTTCATTTCTGCTCACCTCTTTCAATGTCTTTTCAAACAGTCAACCTTGAGGGCTCATGGCTGTCATCAGCTGTCACTCAGTTGTCAGTGTCAATGTCCACCACCTTTGCATTTCACTTGTAGCTGCCCTTTTAACAGAGGTATGATGCCCACGAAGTTGTGACCCTGTGGGTAATTAACCATATAGAAGGTCATCTATCTGGTGAACATGGCTGAGCCAAAGCAGATATTGTTGGGTTAGCAATGATTGTATGCTCATGGAATTAGCGCACTCCAGGACTTCAGATTTGGTGAAATTGTCTTGCCAAGAGATGCCCAGAATAAATCTGGGACAATGAAGGTGGAAACAGTTCAGCCTTTTTTACCTACCTAATACAAGTTGTCCATGTCTCAGCACTGTAAAGAGCGTTGAGAGGTACTCTTGATAGACTCTTATTATGGGTGTTGTCAATCTGTTGCTGCTGTTGCACACCAACTCAGTCAACTTGAACATAACAGCTACAACTTTTGCAATGTGTGTATTGATTTCAGCATTAAGTGACAGATCGCTGGTGATTCTGAAGCCTCGATATATGAATCTATCAATAACCTCCAGCATCACATTGCTGATAGATGTCAGTATGGCAAAATCTTAGAACGTGATATTTGTCTTCCCGATGCGTATAATCAAACCAAATATTTACAGGCGTGAGTGATTCAATCCATTTGCCACTGAAGGTGTTCCTCAGTATAAATCACTAATGCAGTATTATCTACGCGGAGTCAATCTTGGGTGAAGATTTGACACACCTTTATCTTGGATCTCAGATGAGCAAGACAAAACAACCTTTCATCTTGGGTACAGCAGTGACAGCTACTCCCCTAAATGGCTTGACTGTCATTTTTTTATGGACGTGTCTTTACACATTAGCTTATCTGATAGTATAACTCTAATATGGTAATAGTAGTACCCTCTGTAATCTGGGCTGGATCTCTTTGTGTTTCACAGATGCATTTCTTGAATTTCATCTGTGGAATAAGCTTTGAGAGATAGAACTTAATATGAATCGTGATATTGCTTTATTTCCAATATACAGAATAAGTTTTTGATCAAATTCACTTATTTCCAGTGATGGAGATGTAGTAAAACAAGAGGTCCTGAATCATGTTACTGTTGCGGAAGAACACTTGACTCCAAGAGGTAGTTTGAGTTCACATCTGGATGCAGTTTATGATCTAGAAGCCAACCATATGGGTCTACTGGTGTAAAATGTCAGGAAATGCAGATGGTGAGGCCTAGCTGTCTACTCCACGTAAATAGTGGCAAGACCATGTCCATTGGGCATTTGTTTCCCCAACACTATGGTTCATCTTTTAATCACCCTCTCCCATTCCCACGGTACCTGCCGGTGCAAGCGCAGCACTGGAGATGGGCCACCTCTCCTTTCATCTCCTCCATACCTATTGTCAAGCTCAATTACAGATCTTCCTTTTTTATTCTTTCCTCTCTATCTGCACTGTCCCTCCCCTGCCCTTTCAACTTATTATATTACATACAAAATGAATAAGCTATCAATATTCACAGAGTCTGATGCATATTTGCCAGAACTAATGAGCATTGACACGATCGTATGAAACCTGTTGTATCTCTAAATTTTGTTACTTCTGATGATCTGAGATGTTAACGTTGTTCCTCCCTACACTAACATATACCATTTAGATGATTACATTAGATTGCACATCCTATGTTCCTTTCTTAGCCTGATTTATAGTTTCAACAAAAACTAATTTACCACATATTTAGCATGTCTGCGGAATCTACAGCTCGAGCTAAGCTTTAACTTTTTGAATGACTTTTTCTCAGATACGGAAAATCAAGTCAATTAACCACCTTACATTAGACAAATGGGAAAGTATACGTACTCTTACAATTCACATTTTCATCTAATTTTATAAGCACACCAGTCAATTTTTTCTTGACTGGAAAGCAGGGTCCACATTCTGAGATCCAAAAGCTCGTTAAACTCTTGGGTTATTCAATTCAATTCCCAGTATAAAAAAATTTCAGTCTTAACATATTAGTGATAATAAATAAAAGTTCTTTTTCTTGCTGTTTTCGAATAAAGAAGCAACTTGCCTTTTATCTTTTGTCTCCATAGCAAACAAGCAGCCTGTAATTTTGGGCTTAGATAGGTAACTATACACGACTAACAGAAATTCCTGTTTTCATCAAGCCTAGGTTGCTTTAACACCTCATGTTGATGGTCAGGAGTGCTGCCTCACATTAAGGTTTCCTACCTTTTTCTTAAATGAACTACTCCAACCACTGCTTTGATATTCACTCTATGTTGCCACATCTTCTTTGCATAGAATTTCCATTTTCTTGGCATTGAATTTACATCCAGGGAACTTGTACAAGGAATTAGGGTGCCCTCATCCCATAATTTTTCATCCATCAATACAAATCACATAGAGGTTGGGATGTGTGTGCAAATTTTCATGAGGTGTACCATTGTGATGAACCCTGTGTCAGTATCAATGAAGAAAAAATTAACCAGTTAGGTTTCACATTATTTGGCATTCATATGGTCATTTCATATGTATCATTTGTTGGGCCTGGGCATTTCATAGTTCCACACTCATTTGTCGTAATTTCATCATTCCGTCTCATTAGCCACTTTGCACAATATTCTAAAATATTAGCGGCTTCATTTGTGAAACTATTCATCATTGGCACTGTTTAATATGACATCTGATATATGTATTTCATCAGTTTTATTATTTGTAGCTCATTAGTTTGCTTCTCATAAACCTCGCAACACAATGTTTACCATTGATTTGACTGTATAGCAGTTACTCATGATGCATTTAATTTACAATATTGTAACTGTCTCTCAATCATTGTCATTTATTTCATATTATTTCCCATTTTTAATCATAGAATCCTAAACCTCAAAATTCCTGGTGAAGAAGTCCAGCCAGTGGGGTTGAAAGCAACATTTCACCCCACTCAGTCAGTGGCAGGATTAAAAAATGACATATTGTCAATGGCACCATCCAGTTGAGACCCCCAAGAGCTGTTAGTCCAATCAGATTGCCACCTACTGAGCAGTCCCTGTTTTACAATTTTTGTAAATTGAGTTTGTGTCTTTATCTGCCCTGTTTGTGAATAGAACTCCCACTCATCTGATGAAGGGGCAGTGCTCCAAAAGCTAGTGACTTCTGCTACCAAATAAATCTGTTGGACTTTAACCTGGTGTTGTGAGACTTCTTACTGTGAAAGCACCATCAGTCACGATTGAATGGTGGAGCAGACTTGATGGGTTGAGTGGCCTTATTCTGCTCCTATGTTTTATGTCTTATGGTCTAAGAGCAAATAAGTATGATTGAGGGAAGCTGGGGCCAGGCAGGAAGATCATGGCAATCATGGAAGAGATAGGGACATTGAGTTATGGCAGTGCCATTGCTGCAAAACACAGAAATATAGATAATAAAAGCAATAGTAGGCCATTTGGCCCTTTGGGCCTGCTCCTTCATTCATTGTGACCATAGTTGATCCTCAAAATCAATATCCTATCCTGCTTCCACCCAACGAAACTCCAATGGATACAATCCTAACAGACTTAGTCTCTCCTCATATGATGATGTATCATCTCAGGGATCTGACTGGTAAACCTTTGCTAAAATCCCTCTATACCAATCGACTCAAGAACAGCTTCTTCCCTGCTGCTGTCAGACTTTTGAATGGACTTACCTTGCATTAAGTTGACCTTTCTCTACAACCTAGCTATGACTGTAATACTACATTCTGCACTGTCTCATTTCCTTCTCTATGAATGGTATGAATGGTGTAGTATGCAAGAAACAATACTTTTCATTGTATATTAATACTTGTGACAATAAATCAAATCAAAACATCCTTCCTCAGGTAAGGACACCAGAACTGCACCCAATACTCCAGCTGTGGCCACACCAACGCCCTGTGCAATTGCAGTAAAACATCCCTATTCCTATATGCAAATCCTCTTGCTATGAAGCCAACATACCATTTGCCTTCTTTGCTGCCTGTTACATCAGTGACTGATGCACAAGGACACCAAAGTCTCACTGAACATCCCCCTCTCAACTTACACCCATTCAAATAATAATCTGCCTTCCTACTTTTGCTACCAAAGTCTTACTGAACCTGTCCAAATCACACTGAAGCATCTCTGCATCCTCCTCACAGGTCACCCTCCCAACCAACCCTGCATCATCTGCAAATTTGGAGATAATGCATTTAACCAACTCATTCATATATAATGCGAGCAGCTGAGGTCCTAGCACAGATCTTTGCGATACCCCACTAGTTATTCGCCTGCCAATCGGAAAAATACACATTTATGCCAACTCTTTGCTTCCTATCTACTAACCAGTTTTCAATCCATCTCAAGATATTGTGTGCAATCCATGCACTTTAACTATACGTAGCAGTCTGCTATATGAGACCTTATCAAAAGCCTTCTGAAAATCTAAATAAACTACATCCACCAGTTCTCCTTGGTCAACTCTACTGGTTACACCCTCAAAGAATTCCAATAGATTTGTCAGGCATGATTTCCCCATTGTAAATCCATGCTGACTTTGTCTGATTATATCTCTGATTTTCAAATGCCGAGTTATGAAATGCTTGATAATGGATTCTAGCAACTTCTCCAGTACTGACATTAGGCTCACTGAGCTATAGTTTGTTTTTTCTCTATTTCCCTTTTTGAATAACGAGCTTACATTAGCTATCCTTCAAATCTGTAGGAACCAGTTCAGTGTCCAAAGAAATTTGAAAAATGACCGCCAATGGATCTACTATTTTCAGGGCCACTTCCCCTTAAGTACTTTGGGATGAAGATGATCAGGCCCTGGAGATTTATCCACCTATATGCCCCGCCATTCAACAAGATCATGGCTGATCTGTCTTGGCTCAGTTCCACATTCCCGCCCTCTCCCCATAACCCTCAATCCCCTCTCTTATCAAAAACCCATCAACCCGCGTCTTAAAAATATTTAGCGAGGTAGCCTCCACCACTTCAACAGGCAGAGAATTCCAGAGATTCACCACCCTTTGAGTGAAGAAGTTCCTCCTCAACTCCGTTCTAAACCGCCCCCCCTTTATCTTGAGGCTGTGCCCCCTAGTCCTACTGTCTTTTTTCAGTGGGAAGAGTCTCTCCACCTCTATCCTATCCATCCCATTCATCATCTTATACGTCTCAATGAGATCTCCCCTCATTCTTCTAAACTCTAACGAGTACAAGCCTAATTTATTCAGCCTCTCCTCATAGCTCAACCCCCTCAACTCCGGCATCAGCCTAGTAAGCCTCCTCTGCACTCCCTCCAAGGCCAAAATATCCTTACGTAAGTACGGTGCCCAAAACTGCACACAGTACCCTATACAGGGTATAGGGTACCCTATACAATGCCCTATACAGCCGCAGCAAGACCTCCCTACTTTTATATTCAATCCCCCTCACGATGAAGGCCAGCATCCCATTCGCCTTCCTGACCACCTGCTGCACCTGCAAGCTGGGTTTTTGCGACTCATGCACAAGGACCCCGAGGTCCCTCTGCACCGTCGCCTGCTGCAGTTTTTCTCCACGTAAGTAATAATCCTTCCTACCATTATTCCTACCAAAGTGGACCACCTCGCACTTGCCAACATTAAATTCCATTTGCCATTTCCTGGCCCATTCGCCCAGCCTATCTAGATCCTTCTGTAGACTCTCACCACCCTCCGCACAATTTGCCTTTCCACCAATTTTGGTGTCATCAGCAAATTTCGACACCCTACACTCGGTTCCCTCCTCCAGATCATCTATATAAATGGTAAATAGCTGAGGCCCCAGCACTGACCCCTGGGGCACTCCACTAGTCACCATCCGCCAATCCGAATAGCACCCATTGACCCCCACTCTCTGCCTCCTATTTGACAACCAGTCCTCTATCCACGCTAACACCCTACCCCCAACTCGAAGGGCTAGTTGGCCTACTCCTGCTCCTATTTCTTATGTTCTTATGTTCTTATAATCCCATCAAAGATCATGGAGGAAACAATTGCAGTCAATGAACCATTCCAAAAGTCATGGAGGGCCAACAGAGGGCCCCCATCCTCAGAGCACACTAGTAGGTTGAAAGATTCCACCTGGCGATCTCCCCACACAGTGGTAAACAGTTCTAATACAGGCAAAGTACTGGTGAAGGCAGAAATGACCACTCAAGTGGTTTCGATGACTCACGCAGACAAATTTCCTGCCACTGACAACCCAAAATAATGGTGGGAGGACATTGGGTTCCGCTCCTGACACATTCCTCAGCCATTCTGCTAGACCTCCCCTTTTCCAGGGCAGCATGGTTGCACAGTGGTTAGCACTACTTCAAAGCACCAGGGACCCAGGTTTGATTCCTGGCTTAGGTCACTGTCTGTGTGGAGTCTGCATGTTCTCCCCATATCTGCATCAGTTTCATCCGGATGTTCCACTTTCCTCCCACGCTCCAAAAGACATGCAAGTTAGGTGTATTGGCCATGCTAAATTCCCCAAGAGGCACTGGAATTTGGTGACTAAAGGTTTTTCACAGTAACTTCACTGCAGTGTTAATGTAAGCTTACGTGTGACTAATAAATAAACTTTACTTTTTTTCAAGCCCATTGCTATCAGGTCAGGAAAAGTCAGCTCCTTGTGTCAAAGCTGATCAGGGACTTCTAATTAACCAGGACATTGTTAATAATCAGTTAGAGCAGAAAAATTATTGCTATATCTCCAGCAATATTTCAAGATCTTTTTTAAGTCAGACATGATGTTTTCAGTTAGTTACAAGGAGAGGTCTGTGAGAGTGAAAGCAAGAGATATCAAATAACAAAAATGGTGCAAGGCAAAAGGAGAAGGTAATGGATAGACAAAGAAATAGAAGATGTGTCTAAAGGAAATGTTAGTTGGATTGTATTGTGTAGTAGTATTAGTGGTATTTAGGTAGCATTGAGGAAGCAGGGGAGCTGCAGAAGGACTGGGACAGGTTAGGAGAGTGGGTAAAGAAATGGCAGATGGAATACAATGTGGAAAAGTGTTAGGTTATGCACTTTGGAAGGAGGAATGGAGGCATTGACTACTTTCTAAATGGGAAAATGCTTAGGAAATCAGAAACACAAAGAGACTTGGGAGTCATTCTTCAAGATTCTCTTAAGGTTAACGTGCAGGTTCAGTGGGCAGTTAGGAAGGCAGGGGCAATGTTAGCACTCACATCGAGAAAGCTAGAATACAAGAACAGGAATGTACTTCTGAGGCTGGATAAGGCCGTGGTCAAACCCTATTTGGAGCACTGTGAGCAATGTTGGGCCCCATATCTAAGGAAGGATGTGCTGGCCTTGGAAAGGGTCCACAGGAGGTTCGCAAGAATGATCCCTGAAATGAAGAGTTTTTCACATGACAAATGGTTGAGGATTCTGGTCTGTACTCGTTGGAGTTTAGAAGGATGAGGGGGGATCTTATTGAAACTTACAGGATACTGTGAGGCCTGGATAGAGTGGACATGGGGAGAACAAGCGGGAACAATCCTTTAAAACAGAGATGAGGAGGAATTTCTTCCTCATGAATCTGTGGAACTTTTTGCCGCAGAAGTTGAGGAGGCCAGGTCATTGAGTGTTGTTAAAACAAAGATAGATAAACTCTTAATTAACAAGGGGATCGGGGTAATAGGGAAAAGGCAAGAGAATGAGGATGAGAAAAAAAATCAGCCATGATTGAATGGCAGAGCAGACTCAATGGTCTAATTCTGCTCCTATGTCTTACGGATTTATGGATTAACAGAATCATCACCAACTGCTATTCACAGAAATGGTGCAAAAGTTCAGTCCAGATGGCTGTAAAATGCTGAGTCAGAATATGATGTACTGTTCCTTGAGCTCAGTTGGTACAACGTAGATAGCAAGAACAGATCTCCAAGAACAGAAAGGACAGAGTGAGTGTGCAGCAGAGAATTAAAATGATGGGAGACCAGAAACTCAAAGACTTGCTTGCGGATTGCACAGTAGTAATCTGAAAAGTGATCACCCAATCTGCATTTTGTCACCCAATGTAAGATATTGGGTTTGGGAGCCATAGAAACCTAAGATAGTTGAATATTTTTAAGTAATTTTAAAATAGTTTACTAAATTTATCTCTATTTATTAAGAAGCAACAAACTAGATCTGATGCATTAGCTAAATAGATAGGCTTGGTGGGAATACCTGTTACCAATACAAAAACTTATTTCAAGATGTTCCTTAGTGAATTAAGAAAAAAAGAATTTTGATACATGGAAATGCAGAAAAACGCAAACGGTTATGTTTCAAAAAATGCAAACACTGGCAACATCAATCATGTTCGCTTGTGCCAGTTTCTGCAGCTTTCAAAACACTTAAATTAGCTAAATCTCTGTAATTTTGTTTTATAATTTCCCAAAACAAGCATGTTGGTTTCATTCAGGTTTATAGCGATTTGAAGTTTCACTAAGGCTTTTACTTTACATAAAAACCAAACCTAGCTATATTGGTTTCAACCCTACTTTACAACCCTTGGGCCCCTTGCTAAACATTCTTTCCATGGCCTGCAACTGTTGTTTTTCATTAAAGGCCAGTGACTTTGTTTATCTGCTAAACCAAAAGCACTCCAAATTTCATCTGAATTATCAATGCCCCGGGTTGAATCGTTTTGCAAATCTCAACTGCCAATTTTTCTCAAAGTATACCAAGTCAGTCAAGAATATTTCAGATTTTTACAAACCTCTGGTCCAGATGGATTGCACCCATGTATTTTAAAAGAATTGATGAAAGAGATAGAGTTCATAGAGGTTTACAGCATGGAAACAGGGCCTTCAGCCCAACTTGTCGCCCTTTTTTTTTAACCACTAAGCTAGTCCCAATTGCCCACATTTGGCCCATATCCCTCTATACCCATCTTACCCATGTAACCATCAATGCTTTTTAAAAGACAAAATTGTACCCGCCTCAACTACTACCTCTGGCAGCTTGTTCCAGACACTCACCATTCTCTGCGTGAAGAAAATGCCCCTCTGGATTCTTTTGTACCTCTCCCCTCAAACTTATGCCCTCTAGTTTTAGACTTCCCTACCTTTGGGAAAAGATGTTGACTATCTAGCTGATCTATGCCTCACATTATTTTATAGACCTCCATAAGATCACCTCTAAGTCTCCCACGTTCCAAAGAAAAAAGTTCCAGTCTATCCAGCCTCTGCTTATAACTCAAACCATCAAGTCCTGGCAGCATCCTAGCAAATCTTTTCTGCACTCCTTCTAGTTTAATCATATCTTTTCTATAATAGGGTGACCAAAACTGTACACAGTATTCCAAGTGTGGCCTTACCCATGCCTTGTACAACTTCAACAAGACGTCCCAACTCCTGTATTCAATATTCTGACTAATAAAATCAAGCATGCCAAATGTCTTTTTCACCACTCTGTCCACCTGTGACCTCACTTTCAAGGAGATATGAACCTACACTCCTAAATCTCTTTGTTCTATAACTCTACCCAACACTCTACCATGAACTGAATAAGTCCTGTCCTGGTTCAATTACCAAAATGTATCACCTCACATTTATCCAAATTAAACACCATCTGCCATTCATCAGCCCACTGGTCCAAATTGATTAAGATCCTGTTGCAATCCTAGACAACCTTCTTCACTGTCTACAGTCTTGATGTCATCTGCAAACTTAGAAACCATGCCTCCGAAATTCTCATCCAAAACATTAATATAAATGACAAATAACTGCGGACCCAGTGCCGATCCCTGAGGCACACCACTGGTCACGGACCTCCAGTTTGAAAAAAACCCTCTACAAACACCCTGTCTTCTGTGATCAAGGCAATTTTGTATCAATTTGGCTACCTCACCCTGGATCCCATGAGCAGCGGCATTACATCACATAAATGTTACTTGTTAAAAAATGAGTAGCTTCAGAACACTGGAAGATGGTAAACTAAGTTCTTTATTTATGAAGCGGGACAGAATATACTTCAGTCCATACAGAGGAGAAATGACAATTTACAGAAGGACATTAATAAATTTGAAAAATTCATAATCAATTAGCAAATTAAGCTAAATGTAGATTAATGTGAGGTATAACGTTTTGGTAGGGAGAATTGGAGCTCACTTATTACTTGGGAGGTTGAGCTTTGGTCGGGTAGAAGAACAAAAGATCTCCAAATACAAATACATCAATTACTAAAAGTTGTGTTACATGTTAGGGAGGCCACCAAGCACTCGATTTTATTTCCAGGGGGATATAATTGAAAGTAAGGAAGCTGTGCACAACCTGTATCGAACCTTGGTTAGATCACAGTTAGAGTATTGTGTTCAGTTCTGGTCATATAATAGCATAGAGGCACTGCAGAGAGTGCAGAAAATTTACAAAGATGGTATCAGAATACATCTGCCATGGTGGAATTTGAACCCAGGTCCCCAAAGCATTACCCGGTGTCTCTTTATTATTAGCCCAGTAAAAATATCACTATGCCATCAAATTCCCTTGGGACAAAAAGGGATGTGCAATAAACATTGTCTACAAATAAATTATTAAAATTCCAAATAGTGAATTAAGCTGCATTTTTAGGAAGTTTCAAGTTAGGAATTAATTTAGATTCAAAGAGTTATCAAATGATGCAACACAGAAAGTTGCATTTGGGCCAATGTGTTTGTGATAGTTCTTTGAAAAAGCTAACTAATCTGTCCCCTTTCCCTGCCCTTTCCCCATAGCCCTACAAGTTTTCCCTTTAGAAATAATTATCCAATTCATTTTGAAAGTTATTGTTGAACCTGCTTCCACCACCTTTCAAGCCGTGCACTCCAGATCATAACTACTTACTGCATTAAAAAATTCTCACGTCACCACTTACTCTTTTGCCAATTTCCTTTAAATGGTGTCTTGTAGTTGCCAACAGTTTTGCCACTATACACAGTTTTTCCTTACTTATTGATACACACCATGATTTTGAACACCTCTATTAAGTTTTCCTCCAATCTTTTCTGATCCAAGGAGAACAATCTCAGCCTCTCCAGTCTATCTCTACATGGTTGAAGTCTTTCATTCCTGGTACCTTTCCAGGAAATATCCCTTGTAGCCTTTCTAAGGTTTTGATATCTTTCCTGTGGAATTAGACATAATAATCCAGCTGGGGCCTAACCAGTGATCTACAAATATTTAGCATAACTTATTTGCTTGTGTATTCTTCTTCTAAAGCCAATGATCCTCTTTTAAAAAAAACAGTTCTCTGAACTTGTCCTGCCACCTTCAAAGATTTGTGTGTGCACAACTCTGGATCTTTCTGTTCCGGTGCCCTATTTAAAATTGTACCACTTAGTTGCTATTGCCTTTCCTTGCCCATCCTAACAAATGCAACGCTTCACACTTTTCTGCGTTAAATTATATCTGTAATATGTCTCCCCATTTCTGTTGATGTCCTTCTGAAGTCCATTACTGTCCTTATCATTATTTCCTATATTTGAGTTGGTGACCTATAAACATTGAAATTATGCTTTCTATATCCAGGTTATTAAATGAACAGTGGTACTAATACAGGCCCATGGAGAACATCACTGTCCACTTCCAGTCTAAAGAACAGTACTTTTTTTTGTCTCTTAGAAAATATCACATTAGAAGAACAAACAAAGGATCTTTTCTTTGTTTATTTCGTGATCCATTTTCTTTTTTCTCCCGCTTAAGAACATAAGAACATAAGAAATAGGAGCAGGAGTAGGCCATCTAGCCCTTCGAGCCTGCCTCGCCATTCAGTAAGATCATGGCTGATCTGTCGCTGCTCAGTTCCACTTTCCCGCCCTCTCCCCATAACCCTTAATCCCCTCTCTTATCAAAAACCCATCAACCCGCGTCTTAAAAATATTTAGCGAGGCAGCCTCCACCACTTCAACAGGCAGAGAATTCCAGAGATTCACCACCCTTTGAGTGAAGAAGTTCCTCCTCAACTCCGTTCTAAACCGCCCCCCTTTTATCTTGAGGCTGTGCCCCCTAGTCCTACTGTCTTTTTTGAGCAGGAAGAGTCTCTCCACCTCTATCCTATCCATCCCATTCATCAGCTTAAACGTCTCAATGAGATCTCCCCTCATTCTTCTAAACTCTAATGAGTACAAGCCCAGTTTATTCAGCCTCTCCTCATAGCTCAACCCCCTCAACACCGGTATCAGCCTAGTAAACCTCCTCTGCACTCCCTCCAAGGCCAAAATATCTTTGCGCAGGTGCGGCGCCCAAAACTGCACACAGTACTCCAGCTGCGGCCTCACCAATGCCCTATACAGCTGCAGCAAGACCTCCCTACTTTTATATTCAATCCCCCTCGCTATGAAGGCCAGCATCCCATTCGCCTTCCTGACCACCTGCTGCACCTGCAAGCTGGGTTTTTGCGACTCATGCACAAGGACCCCGAGGTCCCTCTGCACCGTCGCCTGCTGCAGTTTTTTGCCCCGTAAGTAATAGTCCTTCCTACCATTCTTCCTACCAAAGTGGACCACCTCACACCTGCCAACATTAAATTCCATTTGCCATTTCCTGGCCCATTCGCCCAGCCTATCTAGATCCTTCTGCAGACTCTCCACACCCTCCGCACAATTTGCCGTTCCCCCAATCTTGGTGTCATCCGCAAATTTCGACACCCTACACTCGGTTCCCTCCTCCAGATCATCTATATAAATGGTAAAAAGCTGAGGCCCCAGCACCGACCCCTGGGGCACTCCACTAGTCACCATCCGCCAATCCGAATAGCACCCGTTGACCCCCACTCTCTGCCTCCTATTTGACAACCAATCCTCTATCCACGCTAATACCCTGCCCCCAACTCCATGTCCCTCAACCTTCTGCAATAACCTCTTATGAGGTACTTTGTCAAACGCCTTCTGAAAATCTAGAAAGACCACATCCACCGGCTTTCCTCTATCCACCGCCCTAGACACATCCTCATAGAACTCCAGTAAATTTGTCAGACACGACTTCCCTTTAATGAAACCGTGCTGCGTCTGCTCTATCAAGCAATTCCCTTCAAGATGCCTCGCAATTTCCTCGTTAATGACAGATTCTAACATTTTACCTACCACAGACGTTAAACTAACCGGCCTATAATTCCCCGCCTTTTGCCTGGCACCCTTCTTAAACAACGGCGTAACATTAGCCATTTTCCAATCATCCGGCACTTCCCCGGAATCCAGCGACGTCTGGAAAATAACCACCAATGCATCCACTATCACCTCCGCCATTTCTTTCAGAACCCTCGGATGCATTCCATCCGGTCCTGGGGACTTGTCCACAATCAGCCCCTCCAGTCTGTCGAGCACCGCCTCTCTAGTAACAGTAATGTCATTAAGACCCTCCAGTCCTACCACCTTTCCATCGCTAACACCCGGCAAATTATTCACGTCCTCCTCCGTGAAGACAGAAACAAAAAAGTTATTCAATACCTCAGCCATATCCCCATCCCCTACCACTAGGTTCCCTTTCTCATCCTCTAAAGGACCAACATTCACCCTAGCCAGCCTCTCTTCATTGCAGCATTGGCAACATTTGCTTTTACAGTGAAGACAGATGCAGAGTATTTATTTAGTACCTCTGCTTCTAGAAGAAAGTCTCATTTTTGGTCCCGAACTGGTTCAATTTTTTAAAATTTACTCATTCTTTTATTATTTATATGCTTATAGCAGACTTTTAGGTATCATTTTATGTCGTCCTTTAATCGATTGTCATAGTCTCTTTATCTCATGTTTCTTTTCAGTTCTCTGTACTCAGCTTAGGTTGTATCAAGAATTTGAAATATATTTTTGTTTCATTTTAATTTCTATATCATTAGTCATCCAGAGAACAATCGCTTTCTTTTCTCATCATGGGATTGTGTCCAGAACGTTTCCAAACTCTCTTCTTTGAAGGTCTGCCATTGCTCAATTATTGTTTTACCCAATCTTCATCTACCATCCACTTGGACCAGTCATTTTCTCAACTTTCTGACCTCAGCTCTGCTACAGTTGAATGTTTCCACATTTGATTTTTCTTTGCCTTTTTTTATAACTATTTCCCAAATCCCACTAATACATGTCTAACGCTAGAGATTTTGTATTGCAGTGGTTTGGATACTGGACTACCAACTTACAGGTATTAATTTTAAATTCCAGCCTAGGCACAATGAGCCAGATAGTCTCCAACTGTGCTTCTATAATTCTAAATTGTGAAATTGAGCACAATAAATCTGAGGATCTATAGGTGTAAAATCAGCACGAAAACTACTATTCTGCTGTAAAGCTGAACTCGTTCTACTAATGTTCTACAGAAAATACTGGAAATTTCAGCAGCTCTGACGAAGGGTTGGCTCTAATCTCTCTCCACAGATGCTGCCAGGCCGGCTGAGATTTTCCACCATTTTCTGTTTTTGTTTCAGATTCCAGCATCCGCAGTAATTTGCTTTTATTTTGTTACACTGATGTTCTCCACCTGGTGCAGCTGCATATGATCCCTATCACAAACATTGTTCCGACCGGAATGAATGTCTTACAGAGAGAAACTGTCAGAGTTATAGAGGTTTACAGCATGGAATGAACTCGTGTAACACAAACTGAAAAAATAAATTACAGCACCTACCCTTATCCTTGACGTTACTTCTAATTTGAGCAATTAAAAAATATCATTATATATTTTAAAACCACGTTGTATTTTTTTTAAGGCTCAATCTTCTCCAACTACTAGAAGTCAGTTATTTTGACAGTGCTGGATCGCAGAACTGACCCTGTCAGGTTGCCGTCCGCATGCAGATCAGACCGGAACGAGGGGGTTTCCGGAACAACAGCGTGAGCTCCGGCCTGAATCCCACTGAGCAACAGCGCGAGCTCCATCCCCCGTGCCGCTGAGCTGGGCGCGAGCTCCATCCCCCGTCCCGCTGAGCTGGGCGCGAGCCCCGAACTCTGTCTCGCTGAGCTGGGCGCGAGCTCCGACCCCCGTCACACTGAGCAGAACGCGAGCTCCAAGCTCCGTCACGCTGAGCAACAGCGCGGGTAGCATGGCCACGGAGGTGCTGCCGATGAATGTGAACAATGAGGTGAGTGAAGGCACCGTGAGGCTGTTGAATGGATGCAGAATCTGTAGCCGGTTTATGGGTATTCTACGTTTACCGTGTTGGGCCGAGGTGGGTGATACGATTATTTTCCGGCCTATTTTCTGTTAATCCGATTTGACAGTCACCTCGAGACGTTTTTGCCATGTTAAAGGAACAATTTTTATCAGTCCGATTTAGTGCTGGCCTCTTCTGGACCGCTTTGCATGATCAGCTGCACGCATGCTGTGTCAGACGGCATGGAGAAGGCCCACATGACAAATTGTAGTTGTCAAACGAAGTTGGCATATTTATGGTGCCAATAAATAAAACAAAGAACTGGAAATATTCAGCAGACCTGGAGAGAGGGTAGACAAGAGTTAATGATTCCATTTGGTGAGTTTTCTTTTGTCCGAACTGGTAAAGGTTAGGGCCGGAACAGGTTTTCAGTAAATGCAGTAAAAAGTCTGACAACACCAGGTTTAAGTCCAACCGATTTATTTGATAGTAAACTCACAAGCTTTCGAGGTTAAGCTCTTCTTCAGGTGAATGGAGAGTTCTGGCTTCAGAGCATATAAAGCACAGACAGATTACTGATTAGAATGCGAATCTTTACACCTAACCTGCCGTTCAAACGTTCTCCAAGGCAGCCTTCACGACACACGACAGCGCAGAGTCGCTGCACAGCAGAGTGAAGACGGGGATGGGGGGGGGGTGGTTAAAACATGTTAAAGCTGTCGAACTTTCCAGTTCTGGCAAAAGATCACCGATCTGAATACCTAATTCCTGTTTTTATTTGCTTTATTATTGTCACGTGTTAGTATACAGTGAAAAGTATTGTTTCTTGCACGCTATGCAGACAAAGCATACCGTTCATAGAGAAGGGAATAAGAGTCATAGGTAGGGTATAAAGAAAGATCAACTTAATGCAAGGTAAGTCCATTCAAAAGTCTGATAGTAGCAGGGAAGAAGCTGTTCTTGAGTCCATTAGTACATGACCTCAGACTTCTGTAACTTTTTCCTGAAGGGTGAAGGTAGAAGAGTGAATGTCCGGTGTGTGTGGTGCCCTTAATTATGCTGGCTGCTTTGCCGTGGTAGTGGGAAATGTAGACAAAGTCAATGGATGGGAGGCTGGGTTGAACGATGGCGGGGAGGGTGCAGGGGTATGGGGAATTGCAAAATCAAAAGTAAAAGAGAGGGTATGAATGCAGGTTAAAGTTGAGGACATTCTACCAGTTAAAGGAGTAGAGGGCATGGGAGAGGTTAGTAGCGTTTCAACAAATTGAGTCCAGATAAAGGCTGGCATAAAGACACTTTACGTGAATGCACGAAGCATTTGAAACAAAGTGAATGAGTGGATGGCACAAATCAGCACAAATGGGTACGATCTGGTGGCTGTTACGGAAATGTGGTTGCAGGGTGACCAGGACTGGGAACTGAATATCCAGGGGTATCAGACATTTAGGAAGGATAGACAGGAGGAAAGAGGAGGTGGGGTAACTTTGTTAATAAAGGATAATATCAGGGCAATAGTGAGAAATGATATAGGCTCCAAGAAGCAAAATGTGGAATTGTTGTGGGTGGAGATAAGGAATAGTAAGGGGAGAAAGTCACTGGTGGGTGTGGTCTATAGGCCCCCAAATAATAACTTTGAGGTGGGGCGAGCGATAAACAAGCAAATAATTGATGCATGCAAAAACGGAACGGCGATAACCATGAGGGATTTTAACCTGCATATTGATTGGTTGACTCAAGTCGGACGTGGTGGACTTGAGGAAGAGTTCTTGGAATGCTGTCAGGATAGTTTCCTAGAACAGTATGTTACAGAACCTACGAGGGAGCGAGTTATCTTAGATCTGGTACTGTGTAACAAGGCAGGTAGAATTAGGGATCTTCTTGTGAGGGATCCTCTTGGGATGAGTGATCACAATCTGGTTGAATTTCTGATCCAGATAGAGGGTGAGAAAGTAGGATCCCAAACCTCTGCTTGAACAGAGGGGAGTATGATAGGATGAGGGCAGAATTGGCTAATGTAGACTGGGGGCGCAGACTGGTTGGTAGGACAGTGGAGGATTTTTAAGGAGATTTTTTTCAGTACTCAGCAAAAATATATTCCGGTGATAAAGAAGGACTGTTAGAAAAGTGCTAACCAGTTGTGGAAAATGAAGGAAATAGAGTATTAAATTAAAAACCGATGCGTACAGAGTGGCTAAAAATAGTGGGGAATTAGAAGATTGGGAAAGATTTGAAAAAACAACAAAGAATGACTAAGAGAGCAATAAAAGGAAGGAAAGAAAGAGTATGAAACTAAACTAGCTCTAAATATAAAAAATGACAGTAAACGTTTTTACAAATATATCAAGAAGAAGAGAGTGGCTAGAGTGAATGTTGGGCCCTTGGAGGACGAGGGGGGATGTTTAATGGTGGGAAACGAGGAAATGGTTGAGACTTTAAATAAGTTTTTTGTGTCAGTCTTCATAGTGGAGGACACAAATAGCTTACCGAATATTAAAGATAGAGGGTTGGTGGGAGATGAGATCCTTAATACAATTACTGTTACTAAAGAAGTAGTGTTTGGTAGACTAATTGGACTGAAGGTAGACAAGTCCCCGGGATGGGATGGAATGCATCCCAGGTACTGAAAGAAATGGCAGAAGTAATAGCAGACGCATTAGTAGTTATTTACGAAAATTCACTGGACTCTGGGGAAGTGCCGGCGGATTGGAAAACAGTTACTGTTACAGCGCTATTTAAAAAAGGTAGTAGACAAAAGGCGGGTAACTACATGCCGGTTAACTTAACGTCTGCAGTTGGGAAAATGCTAGAATCCATCATTGAAGAAGAAATAGCAGGACACCTGGAAAAGAACGGTTCAATCAAGCAGACGCAGCATGGATTCATGAAGGGAAAGTCATTTTTGACAAAGTTACTGGATTTTTATGAAGATGTGACTAGTGCGGTAGACAGAGGTGAACCAGTGGATGTGGTGTTCTTAGATTTCCAGAAGGCATTCGATAAGGTGCCTCACAAAAGGTTGCTGCAGAAGGTTAGGATACACAGAGTTGGGGGTAAAGTGTTAGCGTGGATTGAGGATTGGCTATCTAACAGGAAGCAGAGAGTTGGAATAAATGGGTGCTTTTCTGGTTGGCAGTTGGTGACTAGTGGCATGCCGCAGGGATTGGTGCTGGGGCCTCAACTGTTTACCATATACATAGACGACCTGGAGGAGGGGGCTGAATGTAGGGAAACAAAGTTTGCTGATGACACGAAGATGAGTGGAAAAGCGAATTGCATGGAGGATGCGGAAAGTCTGCAGAGAGATTTGGATAGGCTAAGTGAGTGGGCGAGGACCTGGCAGATGGAGTATAACGTTGGCAAATGTGAGGTTATCCACTTCGGAAGAAACAATAGAAGGATGGAATATTATTTAAATGGTGGAAAGTTGCAGTATGCTACTGTGCAGAGGGACCTGGGGGTCCTTGTGCATGAATCGCAAAAACTCAGTCTGCAGGTGCAGCAGGTGATCAAGAAGGGGAATGGAATGTTGGCCCTTATCGCGAGGAGGATAGAATATAAAAGTAGGGAGGTCTTACTGCAACTGTACAGGGTACTGGTGAGGCAGCAACTGGAGTACTGTGTGCAATTTGGGTCCCCTTAGTTGCGAAAGGATATATTGGCCTTGGAGGGAGTACAAAGAAGGTTCACCAGATTGATACCAGAGATGAGGGGGTCAGCTTGTGAGGAGAGATTGAGTAGATTGGGCCTGTACTTGTTGGAGTTTAGAAAGCTGAGGGGGGATCTTATAGAGACTTAAGATAATGAAGGGGCTAGATAGGGTAGAGGTAGAGAGATTCTTTCCACTTAGAAAGGAAACCAGAACTAGAGGGCACAGCCTCAAAATAAGGTGGGGGGGGGGTGCAGTTTAGAACAGAGTTGAGGAGGAACTTCTTCTCTCACAGGGTGGTGAATCTCTGGAATTCTCTGCCCATTGAAGTGGTGGAGGCTACCTCGTTGAATATGTTTAAGTCACGGGTAGATAGATTTCTGATCGATAAGGGAATTAAGGGTTATGGGGAGCAGGCAGGTAAGTGGAACTGATCCACTTCAGATCAGCCATTATCTTATTGAATGGCGGGGCAGGCTTGAGGGGCTAGGTGGCCTACTCCTGCTCCTATTTCTTATGTTCTTATGATTGGGCGACATTGATGACCTTTTGTAGTTCCTTGTCTTGGGCAGAGCAGGAGCCATACCAAGCTGTGATATAACCAGAAAGAATGCTTTCTATGGTGCATCTGTAAAAGTTGGTGAGAGTTGTAGCTGACGTGCCAAATTTCCTTAGTCTTCTGAGAAAGTAGAGGCATTGGTGGACTTTCTTAACTATAGTATTGGCATGAGGGACCAGGACAGGCTGTTGGTGATCGGGACATCTAAAAACTTGAAGCTTCAACCCTTTCTACTTCGTCCCCATGGATGTAGACGGGCATAATCTCCCTTGTGCTTCCTGAAGTCGATGACAATCTCCTTCGTTTTGTTGACATTGAGGGAGAGATTATTGTTGCTGCACCAGTTCACCAGATTATCTAACACGTTCCTGTACATCTTATCATTGTTTGAGATTTCTGTCTCCACAGATGCTACCAGTTCTGCTGAATGTTTCCAACTTATTCTGTTTTTATTTCGGATTTCAAGCATCCACGGTATTTTACACTGTTGCCAAGTTTCAGCTAGCAGGAGAACGGCATGTTTACTTTGGTCTCTATTTTTAACAATATACAAATACCTAAAACTCTGAAACCCACCTGACTTCCTATGGTTAAATAAGTTATTTTAATTTCCCGTCCATTTGTGTACTTAACATAAATAGGAGCAGTTGTTGGACATACTTCAGTCTACCACATCAACTCCACTTTCCCATCCTATCCCTGCACCCCTTGATTCCCTGAATGCTGAAAAACCTTGCAATCTCAGTCATGAATATATTAGTAAGTATTTACGCCACTCCAGGAGATAAAATTCCAAAAATGCTCAATCCTCTTGAGTACAATGAAAAAAAGACAGGTATTCATATCGCACCTTTCATAATCTCGGAGCATCTTTTTAGTTCTTCACAATTAATGAAGTGTTTGTAGGAAAGAGCAGCTAATTTGCATACAGCAAACTCCCACAAGCAGCAATATGATAACCAAACAGGCTGTTTCAGTGATGTTGATTGAGGGATGAATATTGACCAGGACATCAAGGATAACACCCCTGCTCTTTTACAAAATAGTCCCTTGGGTTCTTTACTTTGATGGAACTTCTGTTTAATGTCTTACCCAAAAGATGGCAATTCTGATAATGCAGTGCTTCCTCGGTACTACCCTGCACTGTCAGCCTTGATTTTTCATGTCCAAGTCCTGGAGTAGGACTTGATTCCACAACTTTCTGACTCCGAGGTAAGAATGCTATCAGCTGAGCCTCAGCTGACCCATGGGCATTAAATTTGCCAAATAGTTTTTTCCTAACCACTTGCAGAGTGCCACCTTCCTCCTGTTCCTTACAAGAGAGAGAAGGAATTCATACCCTTCAGTTCCCTATCAGAGAGAGGAGTTAGTACATTCAGTCATCTCTTCTAGTGATAGCGTCAAAAAAAATGCATTTTTCTAAGATTAATCATTAAATGTTTTTCACACAAAACCTTTGTTTTGGGAATTTTGGTTTCATTTGAAGTAGAAATTTGTATTTAAGAAGGCTGGATGCTTCATACTTTTTTCCCACCCCTCATTAAAAAGTATGTGTGTCATTCACTTGATGAGGAGATGAATTGTTGATCCCATGCTCCAGCTACTAATAAATGTGAATAAGTATATGTGTTGAGATGGAACATGAGTGCTGCTCATCCCTAATTGCCCTTGAGAAGGTGATGGTGAACTGCTGCTGTGCATCTGGTGTAGGTGCACCCACAGTGATGTTTGGAAGAAAGTTCCAGGATTTTGACCCAGTGACCATGAAGGAACAACGATATAGTTCCCAGTCAGGGTGGTATGTGACTTTGTGGAGAGCTTGCAGATGGTGGTGTTCCCATGCAATTGCTGCCATTGCTTTTTTAATACTAGTTGTTGTGGGTTTGGAAGCTGCTGTTGAAAGAGCCTTGATGAGCAGCTGCAATGCTTCTTGTAGATGGTGCATGCTGCTGATACTGTGCATCAGTGATGGAAGGGGTACCAGTCAAAAGGGCTGCTTTGACCTGTATGGTGTCGGGCTTCTTGAGTGCTGTTGGAGCTACTCATCCAGGGAAGTGGAGATTATTCCATTCCACTGTTGACTTGAGCCTTGTAGATGGTGGGCAAATGCTGCAGAGAGAAGAGGTGAGTTACTCACTGCAAAACTCCCAGCCTTTGACCTGCTGTCCTGGCCACAGTATTTATATGGCTAGTCTAGTATAGTTTGTGAAATTGTTAATGATGAGGGATTTATTAAGCATCCTTTATGATCTTAGGATGTGGCAAATCATTTCACAGCTGATGAGGTACTTCAAATTCTCGTCACTATTATAATGAAGGAAAAATGTCAGTTGTGGGCTCAGTTTGCACCACTTGTCTCAAGACAAAGTTGTGGGTTTTTATCCCACTTCAAAGTTTGAGTACCACAGTTTAGCACAGTATCGATGAAGGACTGCACTTCTGGAAGCATCATGAGGCATGCAACCAGGGCGCTTATCTGACCACTCTGGATGTAAAAGACCCCAAGGCACGACTTTGAAGAAAAGCAGTGGAGTTATTCCTATCAGCATTGTGATAAATTGATGACTCTGGTTAGCACTACTGCCTCACAGCGCCATGGATTTGATTCCTCGCTTGGGTGACTGTCTGTGTGAAGTTTGTGCATTCTCCCCATGTCTGCTTGAGTTTCCTCTGGGTGCTCTGGTTTCCTCCCACAGTCCGAAAGATGTGCTGGTTAGGTGCATTGGCTTTGCTAAATTCTCCCTCAGTGTACCCGAACAGGTGCCGAAGTGTGGCGACTAAGGGATTTTCTCTAGCTTCATTGCAGCTTGCTTGTGGTACCAACAAATAAAACTAAAACTTGTCTGGTCATTGCCATGTTACTGTCTGTGGCAGTTTACCTCGTGCAAAGTGGCTACCATGTTTTTAACCACAAGAACGTCTACACTTCAAAAAAGATGAATTACTGTAAACTCTTTTGGGATGTCATGTGTTTGTAAAAAGCACTTTTTTCATCAAATTTGTGCAAAGGTTTCTAAACTGCAGTAGATGAAAGACCACATCAGTTTTAGTGGTGCCCGAAGGTTAGTTATTGGACATGCAATCTGCTTTCTTCAAGTAGTCAAATGGTGCCATTTTTGCACAGGGAGGCAGTCAGGACCTCTGTTTAATGTCTCTTCCAACAAGCTTTGTCTCTATCAGTATAGCACTCATTCGGTACTGCACCGAAACATCAGCTAGGTAATGTATTAATAGTCTCTGGAGAAGGACTTGCAGCTATGGTCTGCAGGTACCATTCTGATACATATAGTTGTAGCTAGTGAGTCACCTCACTTGCATAATTTATTCTCTTGCATGACAATTCTGAGTGCACAAGGTTACAAGGAGAAGGGTGGGGATGAAGAGGGATGGTACTGAGTTGCTCATTGTGCCTGCATCAACACTCAATGAGCCAAATGCTGCAACAATTCCTGTAGACTCTTCTAGCTCCTGTACCGTTGTCTTGTGTTTCCAACAGCACCCTCCTTTGCCTCACTTACATGCTTCCCGAAAGCAACCAAAAACTCACTAGGTCATGGTAAATGTGGAACGTGACAACAGTAGGCTCTATCTCCCTGCCTCCTTTGTCAACCCATCCACTGTTTCTGATTTGTCACACTGCTTGTCTGACATCTAATATGTCGAAGAACAAATTTCCTTCAGTTAAACATTCTGATAGCCACAAACCACTGCTTATGTTCCCAAGCCACTGACTCCATACCTTTTCCTACCAACTGCTGGTGCTGGACTAAAACTGTTCACAACCTCGGTGTTGTATTTGTCCTTGGGATGATTTTCTGACTACACGTCTGCTCCATCACCAAGACCTTTGCCTCCTTTAAAGTTGCCACAAACTTCCCCTGCTTCATCACATCTGCTGAAACCATCGTCCATGGCTTCGCTACCTCAGCTGTTCTAGTCAGCCTCTGATCTTGCACTGTGCATAAACTTGAGGTCATCTACAGCCTAACTTTCACCAAGTCCTGTTCAACTGTTAGCCCCGTACTCACTAAGTTCTATTGGTGCCTGATCCAGCAAATCTGTCAAGTTCTGAAATTTTGATCCGTGTTTTCGCATCTCCATTTCCTTGCCTCTCCATTTCTAACTTTCTCCAACCCTAAAATTGTCTATGTCTGTACTCCTCCAGCTCTGGCTTCATAAACATCCATGATTTTAATCTATTTATCTACTTCCTATTGCCTCTGCACTAAGCTCTGGAATTACTACTCTTCCCTACACTTCTCTTTTTATAAGCTCCTAAAACCCATCTCAGACCAAACTTTTCCAGTTCTATCACATATGAATAATATGCTGAACTTGTTCACCTGAATAAATCACTTGCAAATTGAGCCTATGACTTTCCCCTTGAGTATAAATTGGAGCTTTATTTCTCAGTGGACTTGCTGACGTTTGCTCATTCCACATTTGCTAAATTTCTTGTCATGTTTTTTATCATTTATAAAACAGCATAGTTGAAATTTTTTAAAAAACTACAGATTTGTCAGCATCTGTAAGGAGAAAGAACATAATATTTAAAACGTTAATCTGTCTCTTCTCTTTGCAGATGCTGAGGGACCTGTTGTGTATTTCAAGGAATTTACTACAAGAAGCTTATTTACAAAGGAATTTACAGTCTGGATAGAAAACAAATGGAAGATTTTGCACATAACTATTAGTCAGAAATGATTGACATTTTGTAGTCGGCTGCAATAAGTTTCTGAAATCCATCTTTTCTCCTCCAGTCTTTTTGCATGGCAACTTGATTTTTGCCATTTTGTGGTCACTGTAGAAATGATTTTTCTGTAACATCAGAATTATTCCCTGCAGTCAGCTAGAGATGTCAGTTAGCCAGATCAAAAACAAATTAAGGTTGCATGGATGCATATGCAGTACTGAAGGGGAACTGCATTATTGGATGCATTTGATGTTACCCCGTGTGTCTGTTGCCTTTGCCAAACTAGTTTTCTCTAAGGATGCTGCAGTTTTTGCTCTTCAAAATCGTGTTTTCCAGTGAAGCTTACGGCCCAAAGAAGGCTTACATATATGCAGTTCAAAGTCTTCATTTGGCTTGTTTAATGTACTGGTATCGATGCACTATACAGAAGGAGAAAAATTCATTGAGATCACTTCTTGTATTCACCTGCATAACATAGATATTCGTCTATGATGACCATACATCACAGCACTGGTCAAAAACTAATCAAAAGTTGACGCAAGTTAATGTAATTAACCTCTTGATTACCGTCATCTTTGCATCTTTTGTTGTTATATCACTCTTATAACAGCACTTCAGTGGTCAGAGAAGGAGGAGTTATCACAGTGTTGGCCAGAAGTAGACTTTAAGGATAATTTTGAAGTGGGAGAGCTGGCCAGGTGACCACTGGAATAGTGGAATCTGTAGATGACAAAGGCATGAACTAGAGTTTCGGCAGCAGATCAGTAAATGTGAAAGCTGGTGATGTTGTTGAAGTAGGTTGTTTGTGTAGAGGATGTAGTCAGATTCTGACATTGTGTTTCAGTAGGTTTCTGAATTCTCCATGTGACAGAGGCAGGGATTAAAGAAGGGGATGGAATTAATGTCAAGACTGTCAATTCTATGATTGGAGCTGAAATTGTTGGCATTGGCCTACCCAGGTGTTGAAAATTGTGCTTCATCGAGACTGAATGTCAGGTAAACGATAACCATGACAATGTAGAGGAGTTGAGTGGTGAAGTTCAGTTGGTGTTCTTGGCATATGTAGAAGCTCATCTTTTCTGATGTCACCAAGGGCACTATATGTTGAGGACAAGGACAGAACCAGGGTTAGATCTTTGGCAACTCCAGAATTAATGGTTTATTGTTGGGAGGAGAAACCTTTTGCTGGAGATACGAGGTATGAGTAAAACAGGGGAATGGTAGTGCCATTGAGTTGGTCCAACTAGAAGGGTGCTGGAGGTGCAAGGCATAGTTGACTTGTTACAAATCTGTGGAGAAGTCAATGAGTGTGAATTACTACAGTTGTTGAAACAATACAATTTCTGACCTCAATTAGGGTCATTTTAATACAATGGCAAAGCGAAAACTTGATCAATTCACCTATGGAGTTGCTGGAAGAATAAACATTCATTTAGGAGATGACCAATCATTCAGATGTTTGGGGCAATGGTTTGTAAAATAGGTGTCAAGGCTGAGGCTTTTTTGAGTAGTAGCTCTTGACAGAGAGGGGGCAGTACCTGATGAGAGAGAATAATTTTGATGGTATTTTGCATGGTATCCCATTTGTAGTAGGGCATCAAATGTCTTGTTGTTGACATAATATATTGGGATGTCATTTTTTTATGACAGTCAATCAGGTAACTAGTGACATTCCACAGGGATCAGTGCTAGAAAGTTTATGTTTGTAATATATATAAATGACTTGGAGGAAAACGTAGCTGGTCTAATTAGCAACTTTGCGGATGATGCTTAGATCATTTGAGCTGTGGATAGTGATGAATATTGTCAGAGAATACAACAGGATGTAGGCTGGAAAATTACGTGGAGAAATGGCAGATGGAATTTAATCCAGACAAATGCGAGGTGCTGTGTTTTGGTAGATCCAGTTCAGGTGAGAGCTATAAAATAAATGGCAGAACGATTAGGAGCAAAGACACACAGCAATCTGGGCATGTAGGTCCACAGACCCTTAAACGTGGCAGCACAAATGGAAAAGCTGTTGAAGAAAGCATATGGCATGCTTGCTTCCATTGGCTGGGGCATCGAGTATAAAAGTTGGCAGATTACCTTAGTTATGTAAAACATTGGTTAGGACACATTTGGAATACTGTGTCCAGTTCTGCTCACCACATTACCAGGAGGGCATCAAAACTTTGGAGAGAGGGCAGAAGAGGTATACCAGGATGTTTTCTGGTATGGAGGGTATTAGCTACGGGAAGAGATTGAATAAACTGGGATTGTTCTCCCTGGAAAGATGCAGGCTGAGGGGCGACCTGATAGAGGTTTATAAAATTTTAAGGAGTATAGATAGCATGAACAGGTGGAAGCTTTTTTTCCAGGGCAGAAATGACTATTACAAGGGGGAACAAGTCCAAGATAAGGTTGGGGAGGCAGTTTCAATGGGGATGTGCAGGGGGAAGTTTTTTAAACAGAAGGTGGTGCGGGCTTGGAATGCACTGCCAAGTGAGGAGGTTGAGGCAGCTACGTTAGCGGCATTTAAGATTTCTCTGGACAGACACATGAACAGATGGGGAATAGAGGGATACAGGTGGTTGGTCTAGGTAGGACAACATGATCGGTGCAGGCTTGGAGGGCTGAAGGGCCTGTTCCTGTACTGTACTGTAACTTTGTTGACTACTTCTGAAAAAATTGGCAGACAAGGCTACCCGAGCCAATGCAGTCAAACTCAGTTATGCCAGCCATGCTTGATTTCAGTTGAGTGCATGAATTTGTAAGTAAGTATTCCATAAACAAGTAATGCACGTCAGAATCTAGCAGTCATAAATTGGGGAGATCAGTCTGAAAGTGCTTGAGACATCATTGTGCCTTATCACACGGAATCTATATGTGACTGAATCTGATACCATTGAATGATTGTGAATGTGCAGATCTGTAACAAAGTTTTGTTGTAGAAACTAGATGGAAATGAAAATTGGAAGGTTCTTTAACAAGTGTGTGATTTGTAAAGCCATTATTGCATCTAGTGACAAGTTTGTGACTCTAGTAGCCACTCTGAATTCTGACTAATTAGACTACTCTCTTGGGTAATTGTGGCCAGTAGCTTTGTAGCATGTAGATTAATACTGTTCAGTTTTTTTAATTCATCACCACCAATTTATCACCATTCTGAGCTCACCAGTAACTGAGCTCCTATCAAGGCAGGGGCAGTTGTGACTTCCTGGCTTAATAAGTGGATCTCGGCCAAATTAGTGGGATCAGTTCTGGCATTCGGGGAGGTGGCACGGTAGCACAGTGCTTAGCACTGCTTCTTCACAGCTCCAGGGACCTGGGTTCAATTCCTGGCTCAGGTCACTGTCTGTGTGGAATTTGCACATTCTCCTCGTGTCTGCGTGGGTTTCCTCCCGGTGCTTCGGTTTCCTCCCACAATCCAAAGCTGTGCAGGTTAGGTTGATTGGCCATGCTAAAATTGCCCCTTAGTGTCCTGAAATGTGTAGGTTAGGGGGATTAGTGGGTAAAATATGAAGGGATATGGGGGTAGAGCCTGGGTGGGATTGTGGTCGGTGCAGACTCGATGGGCTGAAGGGTCTCTTTCGCACTGTAGGATTCTATGGTTGTTCTTGTATTTACAAGTGAATTTCCAGTTGACGTCCACCAACTGCCTAAAATTAAACTCAGTTAAATAATCAATTAGAACCATACCAGCATCACCTGGATGGCACACTGGTAGTGGGCAGCAGAGTGGCACAGTGGGTAGCACTGCTGCCTTAGAGCACCAGGGACTCGGGTTCAATTGCCAGCTTGGCTCACTGTGCGGAGTCTGCAAATTCTCCCTGTGTTGGTCTGCACGGGTTTGCTCCAGATGCTCCAGTTTCCTCCCACAGTTCGAAAGATGCGCTGGTTTGGTGCACTTGCTGTGCTAAATTCTCCGCCTCTCCCCATGTACCTGAACAAGCATTGGAGTGTGACGACTCGGGGATTTTCACAGTAACTTCATTGCAGTGTTAATGTAAGCCTACTTTTGACAATAAATAAACTTTCAAATCTTGATTTTTAAAATTCCCACCCTGGTAGGGAGATAAAGTAGTAAAGAAAGTGCGTTCCTTTATTGCACAAGGTATTGAATACAAAAGCAAGGATGTAATACTGGAACTATACAAAATGCTGGTTAGGACACAGGGAGCCTATTACATTTCTAACTTTTTCCAGGACTAATGAAAGATCACAGGTCTGAAGTATTAACTCTCTTTCTCTTACCTTAAGAGTTTTGTGTACAAATCTATGACCATATTAAAGGAAGAACAATTGTTCTGGAGAGTGCAAAGGACATTTACAAGAATGTTGCCAGGGCTGAAAACTTGCAGCTATGAGGAGAGATTAGGTAGTTTAGGGTTGTTTACTTTGTCGGGTGACGTGATTAATGTATATAATATTGAGAGGCCTCAGAGTGGGCAGGGAAGATTTGTTTCTCCTCACAGAAAGATCAGCTACTACAGGGTACAGATTTAAGTTGATTGGTAGAAGGATTAGAAGGGATATTAGGGAAAAACATTTTTACTCAGAGGATGGTAGGTGTCTGGAATTCACTGCCCCGGTTAGTGGTTGAGGCACTAACCGGGGTATCTGAATCTGCACCTGAAGTACTGCAGCCAGCAGGGCTATGGACAGGGTGCTGGAAAGTGGGATTAGAATGGATGGAAAGCTGTTTTTCAGCCAGCACCGGCCTAATGGGCTAAATGGCTTCTTCCTGTGCTGTAATCTTTCTACAGTTTCAGTGAATGAGGCTCCACATATATTCCTGTCTTCAATGATGTGGGAGCCCAGCACACTGTTGCAAAAGAAAAGAGTTGCAGCCACTCTCAGTCAGAGTATCAGTTGGTTGATCTATCTCAGCCTCCTGAGCTCTCACCTTGTAGATGCCAGTCTTCGGACGGTTTAGTTCACTCCATGTGATATCAGGAAATGGCTAAAGGCCTTGAATGTAGCAAAGGCTGTGGGCCATGACAACATTCTGGCTGTGTTACTGAATACATTCTGGCCCATAGCCAAGCTGTTCCAGTCCAGCTACTGCCGGGGAGATGCCTGGTTCTGTCCAAAAATGTTCAGATATATCCTGTCTGCAACAAACAGAACAAATATAATTTTGCCAATTATCACTCATTGGTGTACTTTCAACCAGGAAGGTGTTGTTGACAAGTGGCACTTATTTAGCAATGACCTGTTCAGAAAAAACTCATTTTGGGTTCTATCAGTGCTATTATACAGTATACCTCATTATAGAGGACTCGAAATGAGGTGAGAGTGACTGACCTTGATGTCAAGGCAGCATTTGATTATTGGAGGTCAATAATCTAAGAACCAAGTGTTCCATAAGGTAGTGTGCTAGGCCAACCACCTTCAGCTATGTCATCAATCATCTACCAGCCAACATATCTTAGTAGTAAAGATTGTTCACTTTAGTTTTGTACAGTATTCCATACTTTTTGTAATTCCATACTAGATAACATTCAAACTTGGTCTGTTGAGTGGAGTGGATGTTATTTGCCACTTAACTCCAAAACAATGGCAATGTCCAAAAAAAAGCATCTCCCTAAACATAACTCTTGACATGCAATTACATTACCTTTGCTGAATTCCCCACTATCAATATCCTGGGGGTTACTATTAACAAGGAACAACCAGAACAAGACTGGAAATTGTGTGGTGAATCCTTGAAACCTGTTTACCATCTATAAGGCACAAGCATTGCCGGGTTTAGGCATAAGCTAAACAAGCTACAGCTTAGGGCCTCACAAAATTTCAGAAGGTTTACAATGAAGAGAACATTTAAAAGCAGATACCAGAAAAGGAAAAAGAAAGCACCAGATTGAAGAGCAACTCAAAAAATTACCAAAAGTTGACAGTTACTTTACGCCCAAAACAGATAAGGATCCACAAACCCAAGGTGATCAGCAAAGTCCAAAACAACCACAGCCTTGTACCTCTGCTACTGAGACAAGAGTCTAGAATCTCAGCTGAGGAAAATACTGGAAGTGATGCAAATGTGTGCATTGCAGAGCCGACATCCACAGTTGAAACAACTTATTTTGTCAGCATTTTGTATGTAAATGCATCTTAAAATTATTTTAAAAATTACATTTAAGTATTGTTTCCAGGCTATACTATATTAATCTGAGAGCGATCAAGCCAACCAAATGATAAATATGTAATCAGTAAATGCAGTCATTTGAAAATAATTTGTATTTTTCGCTTTAAATACCTTCAATATTAGGTTAATAAACCTTTAATATAGGATAGGCTAAGTGAATGGGCGAGGATCTGGCAGATGGAGTATAACGTTGGCAAGTGTGAGGTTACTTCCACTTTGGAAGGAATAATAGTGAAATGGACTATTATTTAAATAGTGAAAAATTACAACATGCTACTGTGCAGAGGGACCTGGGAGTCCTTGTGCATGAATCGCAAAAACTCAGTTTACAGGTGATCAAGAAGGCAAATGGAATGTTGGCCTTTATCACGAGGGGAATGAAGTATAAAAGCAGGGGGGGGTCTTGCTGCAATTGTACAAGATACTGGTGAGGCCGTAACTAGAGTACTGTGTTCAATTTTGGTCCCCTTATTTACAAAAGGATATATTGGCTTTGGAGGGAGTGCAGAGAAGGTTCACCAGATTGATACCGGAGATGAGGGGGTTACCTTATAAGGAGAGATTGAGTAGATTGGGCCTGTACTTGTTGGAATTTAGAAGGCTGAGGGGAGATTGGATAGAGATATAAGATAATGAAGGGGCTAGACAGGGTAGAGGTGGAGAGATTCCACTTAAAAAGGAAACAAGAACTAGAGGGCACAGCTTCAAAATAAGGGGGAGTCAATTTAGAACAGAGTTGAGGAGGAACTTCTTCTCTCACAGGATAGTGAATCTTTGGCATTCTCTGCCCATTGAAGCAGTGGAGGCTACATCATTGAATATGTTTAAGTCACAGATAGATCATTTCCTTACTGGTCAGAAATCTAAGGATTATGGGGAGCAGGTGGGTAAGTGGAACTGAACCACTATCAGATCAGCCATGATCTTATTGAATGGTGGGGCAGGCTTGAGGGGCTAGGTGGCCTACTCCTCCTATTTCTTATGTTCTTATTAAATAATTAAAAGGCATAATTATGTTTTCAATTTTTTTGTGACGAGCCAAGGTCCTGTTTTGGTGTAACTTTTTAACAAGGGACCTCCAAGCTTTATATAGCTTAGGGCCTCACCAAGTCTAAATCCAGCACTAGGCAAAAGTGTGGCTCCAACAACACTTGAATTTGACGTCATAAGATGTAGGAATGATAGGCCATTTGGCTCATTGAGTCTACTCCATCATTCAGTGGGATTATGACTGATCTGATGTGATAATCCTCATCTCTGCTTTCCTGCCTATCCCATAACCCTTCACTCTCTTATTGATTTAAAATCTGTCTTATCTCAGCCTTGAACATATTAATGACCCAGCCTCTCCAGCCCACTGCAGTAAAGAATTTGTTAGATTCAATACCCTTTAAGAAGGAATTTCTCCTTGTCTGTCTTTAATGGGCAGCACTTTATTCTGAGATTGTGCCCTCTGGTCTTTGTTTCTCCTTGTGGGAGATTCTAACTCTCAGCATCACCCAAGACAAGGTGAGCTGCCACATTAAACGTTGGCTTCCTGCACCACTGATGCACAGTGGCAGTGGCAACTTTGTGCCATCTACAAGCTGCACTACAGCTATTTGCCAAGGCTCTGCTGACAACATATTCCAAACCCATGATCTTCACCATCTAGGAGGACAAGGGCAACAGACCCATAGAAACATTGCCATCTATAAGTTCCTCTCCAAGCCATACACCAACCTGATTTGAAATTATATCACTGTTCCTTTATTGTCACTTGGTCGAAATGCTGAAACTCGCTAGCAGCACAGTAGATTTACCTACAATACGTGGTCTGCAGCAGTTCATGAAGGTGCGTTAATACCACTGCTCAAGGGCAATTGAATGGCAATAAACGCTGCCCTTGCCCAATGATATTCATCCCAAGAGTAAATAAAAAGGAATGGCTCAAGCAAGGCTGGTTGTTATGGGTTTTGAAGAGCAATTGAGTGGTACAGGTGTTAAGGTGGACTGTGCCACAGCTTGAAATCTAATCTGAAAAATACTTGCAAGTCTGTCTTAAAAGCTGTTTCTGCAGGCTGATACTTTTCAGAGAGAATGCTTCTGTAACCACTATGAATGAGCATTTAAAGAATGATGCTTCCTGAGTGTGGTACTTTCTTGGTGAGATATGTTTTGCTGAAAGTTGGTTTTGTTCAGTTAAAAACAATCCTGCAATATTTTATTGATATCAGGACAAACTTCCAGTCATCATCTGCCTTTTTTTAAACAACATATCTGATGGGTGTATTTCAGTGAAATTTGGTGCACAAGTATGGCGCAAGGAAAAACTGATGAATTTTTGGCAAATATCAAGACCCTGGAATTTTTCAAAGCATTGAGAGATGAGGCAAATTGACTTTAATGATGTTTTGGACATATTTTAAATGTAGTTAGTTGCTTTAGAATGCTGTGCATTATCTGCTTCTTGGTGAAAGTTATCAAAGATGTCAAAATATTAAGAGTTTTTAGAGCAGATTGTTGGATGAGGATTAGCCTTGACGCTGCCTCAAGTTCTTTAAGTTATCTTCAGCTTTATAGTTGCAGAGCATCAATCGGGCAGTAAAAAGCCTACAGGAAGAGTTGCCAGCTCAACAATTATTCTTACGATGTGTGGTGGAGGTATACACTCTAAGCAAGTGAATAAGATGCTCATTAATTTGTTTTTAAAATTTGGTTGTGTGTGTATGTATGTGTGATATTAATTGTAGGCAACTCCTAGAATCAGAGTCCCTACAGTGCAGAAGAGGTCATCTGGCCCATTGAGCCCACACTGATGACAATCCTACCCAGGCCCTATCCTCTTAACTCCACCTATTTCTCCTGCCAATCTCCCTGATGTTAAAGGGTAATCTACCATGGCCAATACACCTAACTGGCACATCTTTGGAACGTGGGAGGAAACCTGAGCCCCGGAGGAAACCCATGCAGACACAGGATAAATGTGCAAACTCCAGCCACCTGAGGCTGGAATTGAACCCGTGTCCCTGGTGCTGTGAGACAGCAATGCTAACCACTATGCCACCCAACTGGTGGGTATGAACTGGGGATTCACTTGTGTCCCTATAAATAGATATTGACATAGTGGTTTTGAGGTTAGGAAGTGCTTGCTTGTAAAATGTAACTATCTAAATAAATGCTTATCAAAATGTATAAAAATTGGCTCCAGTTATAATCTTTGCCAACTGGATTTCTGGAGTACAGTGGGAGCCAATGTTAGATGAGTGAAGACTGGCTTATGCCATCCAGAACTGGCAGAGTACAGCATTCTTGGCTCTTTGTTGCCAAGTCCCAGAACCATGTTCTCAGTGCTACTTAAGCTTTGGACCACCCCTGTACTGCTAAACATCTGGTTTACTGTAAACTGACAGTGTTTATCTCTGGCTCTGAATGTCTATATGTCTACCTCAGTTTGAAATGCTTCCTGAATTTCATTGTTTACTTTGTATTCAAAACATTTTCACAAACTAATATGTTATATAAATAATTTGACTTTTCTACAGAGAGAGTACATAAATCGCAATTCAAAGAGGCGGCACGGTGGCGCAGCGGTTAGCACTATTGCCTCACAGCGCCAGGGGACTTGGGTTTGATTTCTGGCTCAGGTCACTGTCTGTGTGGAGTTTGCATGTTCTCCCTGTGTCTGCGTGAGTTTCTTCCCACAGTCTGAATGTGCTGGGTAGATGTATTGACGTGAACAGGTGCCAGAATGTGGCAACTAGGGGAATTTCACAGTAACTTCATTGCAGTGTTCATGTTTGCCTATTGTGACTAATAAATAAACTTTAAAAACAAAAGGAATCATAGATTTGCAATCAGTTCTGTTTGCTGTAGAGATTGCATGTTTCCTTTTTAGCTTTTGTGCTGTTCTTCTTAAGTAAAAATGTTAATGTTATTTGGAGTAAAGCACTTGAGCTTAATCTACTTTTGTGCCAAAGAAGGATTAATACATCATCACAATTGTAGTCAGTGATATTGTTGTGGCCATTTTAATCCAGGTAGGGCTATGCCAATGGAACAGAATGTGGTGAGGAGGAATTAGAAGGTGTCAGAACATCAAGACCACACTGACATGATATTGTTATGGGCAGAGCTTGTGTTGGAGAAAAAGCCATGAAGGGACACTTTGGTAAGGGTCATCCAGTTATCATTGAGTATCAGGACTTTTATCCTTGTGAGTGGACATTCTATTGGAAAGTGCAGATAGGGGCAATGATTGTTCATCCACTGGTAGAATTCTAGATTTGGAGCTTACAGTGGGGGAAAGGAAAGTCATGAATTGAGCCTCCAGCAGTCATGAGGGTAGGACAGTCAACCAGAGAAGGGGTAGTTGGGGCTGCTACTGCTAGGCACTGATTTTGTAATTAGACCCCTGGAGATAAACAAATGGAAGCCCAGAGAGAAGGGAATTTAAGCCTAGAATGGTAATAGGTCAGTAGGGAGGCAGATGAATCATGATGGGCTGTGATATAGATTTTGGGAAGTGAGTGATGGTTTGGCTAAGTGACACGAAAGGAGGGAAAAGTGAAGAAGGCCCAAGAGAAAGAAAACTAATTAAAAATAATAGTCTGAACAGATTAGCAGCCAACATTTGGGTTACAAAAGCATAGCTGAACTTGAGGAAACTTGGCATAGTCATAAACAAGACAGAGAGGAGACATCATATAATCTGAAGTTGGAGATGCTATAGTGAGATAAATTGACTTTCAAGTGAAGTGAATAGTTCTTGGAGACTCCAAGCCTGAATGTCCAGGTTTGGAGACTGTTGAAGAGAAGGGGTAACTCCAGAAGCAAATTATTGGCTGAAGCACAGGTGGAAACTGTCTGGTGCAACAGGATACCCTGGAAATAGTGGAATATTTGAGATGACAGAGGTTGATCCTGGAGTCCAGTGGAGATTGTGTAACAATCTTACATGTTAACAGCTTTCATTAGCAGTTGTGGTGGACTAGCAGTGGGGGTAAAGCTCAGGACGTGCATATTAAAGGTTAAGGAGGGCGAAAAATAAATTGTGACCAGCAGAGATAATGGAACTGGTCTAAAAAGCAAACATGAAGTCTCAACATTGGCAGAAACAACAGGATCTTGAGTTAGTCTAATGCACAGTACCAAAGGATAGTGAATGTTGAATGCATAGGGTGAACATAGCGGCTGCAGGAGGCAAGTGAATAGCAGCAAATCAAAGAACTCAACAGTGTAACAAAATCAGTGCAATGGAAGCAGATTAGAACTATCCAAGCATAGTAAGAGCAACAGAACTGAGCCTTTTAAAATGGAATAGAGGCAGTTCAGCAGTGAATACAACTTGCTGCAAAATATTGGATAAGTTGAATAGTAAGTAAAGAAATGAGATTCATCTCCGGTTGAGGTCAGTGAGAATATCTCTTATGGATTCAATGTGTAGGTAAGCAGAGCACCAGAGTATGGTCCATTTACATTTATAGAGCACTTTCCATTACCTCCGGATGTCCCAAAGCATTTTATGGCTAATTAAGTACTTTTTGTAGTGTAGTCAGTGTTGTAAAGCAGTTACAACGATAGCAGCAGATGAGGGGACTGAAAATCTGGAAGGGGTTTATATGCATGCTGTTGATGGATCAGGAGTAAATGTTCACCAGCAACATCAGGAAAGGCGGATATATAGGACTTGTTGCAGAATCAAATCCAGGCTGCAGAGATTTGTATGAGCTGAAGTAGTTGAATATGGAGGTCAGAAAAGCATAGATCAAGGTGGATGAAGTGAGGCAGAGGTGAAGCTGGGCAGCTTTAGAAGTGGAAGTTATGTGGCCTTTCTGATGGTGAGAATATAAGGTTGGAAACCAGAGGAGCATTGAAAAGAGAGCTAAAGTTATGAAAGCCTGGGGTTCATTCTGAGATAATGAGAGAGATGTGATTGCTGTCCCCACCCCACAAACTCACCTGATGAAGGAACAGTACTCCGAAAGCTCATGATTCAAAATAAACCTGTTGAACTTTAACCTGATGTTGTGAGACTTCTTATTGTGCCCACCCCAGTCCAACACTGGCATCTCCATCTCATCTTCACCCCACAAAGGATTATTTTGTTAGGATTTTTGATGGACGCTTCCATTGTAACATACATTTAAGATTTTTGCTATGGTCTTCCCGTATTTCTTGGAATTTCAGTGGAGACTTGAGCGCAGACGTTATATTCTGTTTTTATTTTGTTGTATTGGCAGGGTGTTCAGTTTGAACCTACCTGTACCCCTCATAATGTCAATGTTGAATCAATATGCGTTTTTCTGACACTTTTTTAATATTGCAGCAATCTTTCTTGAATGGAACTGACAATGCAATTAAGCAAAGGAATAGCAAAATTGTAACAAAATATTCCACATCAAATATTTTGATCTCAGGCAGATTTCAGTGTCTGGATATCTTAATTTTAGAAATACAACCAAAATGTACATGTTATTACAGCAATATATAAATTGACATAATATATTCATTCAGTTGCTGTATTAACAATAGAAATTGTATAGCTTTTATACATAGCAGTTGAACCTACATTCCATACGAATCCCAATTGGGCACATTTCCTTCCTTTGTGATAGTTGAAACATCATTCACATTTATACCTGCAACATCTGGGCAAAAATATAACTTCCTACTAATGGAGGATCTGATATTCCAAAATTTAATGAAATATCTACAAAATAATGTTTTGCAATATGTCAAGTATATCCAGTAATGAGCTGTGCGCAATGCAGAACTAGAAATTCTCTGGTTCAATCTGTGGTAATGCTGCATTAGTTGACCTCGGGTGGTGTGCTGATAGGATTTCTACAATTGGACTCATCATCCTAGGTTAGGGAAGGGAGAATGAGTTTGCTATTCCGATCAGTTCTCGGAACTAGGATTGGTTCATGATGTACTCGGTGGTGAGGCTTGAACCTGTAAAGTTGGGCCTCAGCAAAAACTTTTTTTCCCTCAAAAAAGCAGAGTAAAGGGGTAGCTGTGTAGCTTGGCAAGAAAATAAAAATAAGAGACGACGTGAGATAACTCTTCCCATTATTATCTCCACTAGGTGGCAGGAGAGGCCAAGACATTGTAATGGTGCCATACTGTAGCATCTGTCGCAGTAGATCTAGGATTGTATACTGGAGATTGTACGATAGAAGAGTAACATATGATTTTTGTTGAAATTACAGCATGAACAGCAAGAACAAAGATGTGGTTGGATTGAAATATACTGTTTAGAATTGGGCAAATAACTTCTCAACTTCAGATAGCAGTTCTGCTGTGTACAAAACAATAAGTAAGAATGAATTCATGGAAGATCATAGATATTCGTTACTCCTGTAGGTGGTGTATTTAAGTATTCCAATTTTGTCAGGATAGAATTTCTTCTCTTTTGCTGCACAAAATCAGTACTTTTGTATGTCTTTGTGTTGTCTTACCCTTGGAGTAAGCGCCCCATTAAAATAATTCCAGCAGAAAGCTTTTTTCCTTAGTTTTAAAATAACGAAGATTATTTGTTATCGCCTATTTGGCCTGGATTGTTAGACACATCTTCTCACTCTTGCTCAGCTCCCATAACATGCTCATGCAGAAATTAGAAATGGGTGAAGGTAAAATCAATCTGATTCAACTTGTAATTATTTATGACACTTTCGGGCAGTCCTGTAGTTTCTTAGATGAAGGTGATGCGTTGAAAGTCGGGTAAAGCTGCGAGGTTTCAAAGTCCTGAGAACCAACCTCGTGGAATTGAAAAGTTTAAACAGGGTGGGGAGACTCCTCCATTATCAAGCTATTGCTGTTTAGTGCCTTGACCGCTTGGATGACTTACTGCTATTTCAGTGGTTTTTGTTGGAATTATCTGTCTGCTAGCAGCTTTGGCTGGGTTTGAGAGCAGGCAAGAAAGATGGTTGTCTCATTATGTGAATTCCAGGTCCTTTTTTTTTCCAAAAAGTGATGTATCTGTATTCTTTTTGTTTCCTATTGAGGTAAGGGGATGGTTTCAATCCAGGAAAGAACTTGTAACCCTCAGCATTTTGTTCAATTTTGGAAGTATTGACGAAGCTCATAATTTACTAGAATAGAACAGAATAAATAACTAGAGCACTACCTTACAATTATACAACTTGGGCATTTAGTTCCTATAAACCGCTTGCTGCTCTCTGAATTTTTTTTGTCCCTTTTTTCCTTAACCACGCTTCTAATGTTCAATGATGTTGGACTGGGTTAAGCACAGTAGGCAGTCTCGCAACACCAGGTTGAACTCCAACAGGTTAAAGTCCTGTTGGACTGTTAACGTGGTGTTGTGAGACTGCTTACTCTAATGTTCAATGCAGGGTTTAATATCTTTATTTACAAATGACAATTTTGAAACAGCATGACTTAAATTGAGTTTTTCTAGCATCTTCATCAAAGTTTCTACTTGAAAGCACCTCGAAAACCTTGGCTCGGACTTGATATTTTGTCCAAAGCCATGATTCTGAGGTTGATAGAATGTACTTTGATGCATCATGCAAAATTCTATCTATCAGTGAAAGATTTTATTTGCCTTCCAACATTTTCTGCCAATTGCTTTTCTTCGAAAGCAACAGAAACATTACAGATCTGTCTTGTTATTATGTATATGTGAAATTTTGAATAAAAGACTTCTGATACAACTTTAGTTTTGTGTAGAATAAATTAAACTCTGGATTTTGAGACAGAGTTGTTTACTCTGACTTCAGTTTCGAAATATAATCTGGTTTTGAAGCCAACAGATCTTTTCTCATAGGTTGAGACGATCACAGTTAATCGCACACACTTGAGACAGGGTCCTATGAGGAAGAATATTTTTGTTCTTCCATGCTGAAAGCAAACAAATGGGAGGCAGTGGAATTGTCACTAGATTAACAAATCAGAGACCGAGTGTCATGCTCCAGGAACCCAGATTCGAATCATACCACAGCAGATGGAACAATTTAAATTCACATTTAAAAATCTGGAATTAAAAATCTATTGATGGTCTTTGAATAGATTGTATTAAAAACCCACTTGGTTCACTAATGTGTGTTGTGGAAAGAAATTTGCCGATATGTGACTCCTGACCTCCAGCAATGTGCTTGACTCTTAAATGGCTGAGCAAGCCACCTGGTTGTATCAAACTTCTGCAAAGAAAACAAATGGAATGAACCAGATGAACCATTTGGCATTGACCTGGACATTGGAAATACAACAGCAAAACCCCCGCACTGCAGACCTTATAAAATCCACCTTAATGAAATCTGGAGGCTTATGCCAAAATTTGAGGAGCTGTCTCATATGTGCATGAAGTAACAGCCTGACAGTCTACTGACGGAATCATAACTTACAGATAATGTCTCATACACCACCATTCCTGGGTATGCTCTGTCCCACCAGCAGCACCGACCCAACACAGGTAATGACCCAGCGAAAGAACATTGATATATTTCCAAGTCACTCACCGTCCTGACTTGGAGTGGAGTGTGCAGCTGGTGGCATTCCCACACATGTTACTCTTGACTTAGATGTCAGTGGTTATTGGTTTAGAAGGTGTTGCCTAAGGAGCTTTGGCGAGTTCCTGCAATGTATCTTGTAAATGGTACACGTTGCTGCTTTTGTGCATCATGGATGGAGGGAGTGAATATTCATGGAAGAGGAACTAATCAAGACGGCTGCTTTGACCTTGATGTCGTCGAACATCTGGTGGTATTGGAGCTGCAATCATCCAGACGGAGCATTTTCCCAATCTAGCAGCTGATGTCCTTTAGGACGCAGCAAGCTTGGATTGTGGGTGATACTACCAAACCACTTCTTTCAGCCTTCAAGTTGGATCCTGGATCCTATCTGGCACCAAATCAAACATGGACAAGGAAACTATAAAATCCTTAGTGCAGAAGGAAGCCACTCATTCATCATATCTGCACCGATTCTCCGAAAGAGCACCGTCCCCCTATCCCATCCAATTACTATGGCTAATCTGTCTAACCTGCACACCTTTAGATTGTGGGAGGAAACTGGAGCATCCAGAGAAAACCCGCACAGGCACAGTGAGAATGTACAAATTCCACACAGTCACCCAAGGCTGGAATTGAATCTTGGTCCCTGGCATTGTGAAGCAGCAGTGCTAACCATTCTGCCAATTAAAGTCCTGGAAAATGTTTGGCATTGGGTGAATAAACGATGAGATAAATAACAACAGTGGAAGAAGGAGTTGAGTGGGTTACTCACCATCCACTTACTCTCTACCCATACCTCAGGAAGTTGGATATTGGGAAGGTAGAGAAATGGGTACAGGGAAACACAAGTCATGACAGAGGGGATTGAAAGGAAGCTACTAAGCTCACATTTTCCCCATATGTAGTCTGTTATTGGCTTTGTTGCTGCCACACGATGATATAGCATCCACCATCCAAAGAAAATCAGGAAGATAGAGAGAGGAGCAAACACAATAATTAGAAAAGTCAAATAGAATAGATTCAAAGAATCTGCAACACAAAAAGACATCAGAACGACCACCATTCACACCACTAAATTAATGCAATGGTAAGGGAGATTCACTAGTGAATTTATAAATGGAATACTTGGACAAATGAATGTTCAGAAGAAAATTAAATAGACACTTTAGAGCTCAACATTTCTGGGGCCATGGGTAAAGATCAACGGTATGGGACAAAACTCAAAGTTTGTTTAAGACGTGCCACAGTATGGGAGACCAAATGGCCGTCTCCAGTATCATTTTATGATTCAGTGACATTGATCACTGGAGTAATAAACACTGTGATCAGGAAACATACTAGAAGTATATACTATTCCCTAAAGTTAGGCATTATTGCTTTGCCTAACTTCTCCACTTTTGAAATTGGTTAATATTGCGTCAGTATTGGTGAAAGTATAGAGTAAAATAGGAATTTTGACTGAAAGCAGTGGACAATAATGAGCTAGGTTTCAAAAAAATCAACAACTACAGAAATGTAAGAAAAATATACCATCTGGTCTCTTAGTTTGCATACAAGTTCAGTATTCAGTGAGAATGATTCAAACGAAAATGCAATCTCATTACACACAACACTGCCTCTTAAAGAGAAAAGCGTATTGGTTTAATAAAGTAATATTTCTGCTGACTGATCCAATTTGTGTTCCAGATGATGTTATTCTGAGAGGAATTTCCTGTGTGTTAAACGCTACCTGAAATAGACACAATTGCAGCCATGCTGTCTTAAATTGACCATTTTGGCAACCCTAATAAGGTCCAATATTCAATTATTTTTAAGTGAACAGCTTTAAATAGTTCATCACAGAATCCCTACAAAGTAGAAGGAGGCCATTCGACCTATCAAGTCCACACTGACCACAATCCCATCCAGGCCCTATCCCCGTAACCCTACCTATCTCCCCTACTAACCCCCTGACACTAAGGGACAATTTAGCATAGCCAATCAACCTAACCCACACACCTTTGGAGTATAGGAGGAAACCCACACAGACACAGGGAGAATATGCAAACTCCACACAGACAGTGACCCAACTGGAAAATGAACCCAGGTCTCTGGTGCTGTGAGGCTGCAGTGCTAAACATTGTGCCACATTGCATACAATTTTCCTATGTTGAAATCCACAAATGGAACAAGGCCATTGGAACCTTCTATGGTTCAAAATACTTTTCACGAGTCTGCTGTTTACATTTCATCTTACCTGCTCCTGAAGAAATCTTGTAACTAAACTTTTAATCAGCTATTGGAATGATACTTTGTTTTTAGTGCATTAGTGTAATTTCCTACAAGGAAATCTGCCACTCCCACTGTGACAAAAAATTTATTATTCAGTATTAAAGGTTGTTGGTGAGCCAGTGTGGCAATATTTTCGAGGGGCATTAGGGAAAGAAATTGTCTTGGTGAAAAATATATATGTGCATTTTTTTTAAAAATCAGATGCTTAAGGCTTAGTCAATTATTTGAGACTTGGGCAAAAATTACTTCTGAATTGTTGCCAGTTTTCAATCATTTTTAATTAGACTATATTAATTAAGTCTGAGTTTCTGCTTAAACAAAACAAAATCACATCAGCTGCTTCATGGGTCATTTACTTCAACTTATGCCATTAACAAAACATCCTATGGGAATAGCACTTTGAATTCTTTGTCTGCCTTGTACAGTATTAGCATTTAGTTCACACAGTTATTTTTGAGTGGGTTATTTTCACACTTGGAACACTGGTCAGTGGACTGACTAACAGTTCTTCAGAGAAAATTAGCCACGTGGTTACCAATCCAAATCATCTTGTTTCCGTAAGAGAACAGTGCTGCAATAGAACCCTGTTGACATTCCAGTGGCTATCACTGCCTTTATTTATGACTCATAAAATCTGTTAACGGTAGCTTTGTAAAAAGTCCTGCAAAATTATTAATCACAAATTCTTTTGAGTGTGTTGCAAGAAGAAACTACAATCAATATTGTTCTTTTTAATACTTTATCCAGGTATCTACCTGCTTAATAGTTTATCAAACTGGGTGGCACAGTGGTTAGCACTGTTGCCTCACAGCAGCAGGGACCAGGTTCAATTGCCAGCTTGGGTCACTGTCTGTGTGGAGTTTGCATGTTCTCCCTATGTCAGCGTGGGTTTCCCCCGGATGCTCCAGTTTCCTACCACAGTCCAAAGATGTGCGGGTTAGGTGGATTGGCCATGCTAAATTGCTCCTTAGTGTTAGGGGGACTAGCTACAGTAAATGTATAGGGTAATGGAGTCAGGACCTGGGTGGGATTGTGGTAGGTGCAGTCCCGATGGGCTGAATGGCCCTTTTCTGCACTGTAGGATCCTGGGATTCTATGATTCTATAAATCAGATTCATCTGGGAAATTTGGATGGGTAGAGTTTCCATTTGGTCAATAGGATATGCCTTGTTTGATGAATGCTCCATTCAAAATTTTCTTTCATTAAGACACACTGTGGGATAACTGCTGTTTAGGGCACCTTCAAGGATGCCTGAGTATTGTCTGTCAAAGTGATGTTGGGCACCATTAGAACACAGGACACTGATAGCCTTGCAAAACTGAATTTTTTTTGTGCCAAAAAAATGGGTGCGACATGGTCCAATTTCTCCTCCTGTTGAGTTTGATATAGGCTAGGGAGGCGATGGCATAGTGGTAATATCACTGGAGTAGTACTCCAGAGCCTGGGGTCATGCTGTGGGGACCCCAGTTTGAATCCCATTAGAGCAGATAGTGAAATTCAATAAAAATCTACAATTAAAAGTCTGATGATGACCAATGTTGTTTGTCATAAAAACCTAAATGTTTTACCAGTTCCCTTGAGGGTAGAAAATCTGTTGTTCTCAACTGGTCTGGCCTGCATACAAATCCAGATCAACAGCAAATCCTAAGTGGTCCATCAAGCCACCTAACTCGAGGGCAGTTAAGGATGGGTAATGAATGCTGGCCTAGCCAATGATGCCCACATCCCGTGAATGAATTAAAAAGATTTCAATCTTCCATCAGAAGAGGTGTCCTCTAGGCTTAGTATAACGCCAAGGAGAGTATTTGCTTCCTTTTCCCCGCAAAGCTAGGTGATCGATTAGCCATTAAATAATTGTGTTGAGATGAGCCTTTTTGGATATTTTGGCATCCCAATTGTGAAACATCTCTCAAAACCAATTCGGAGTGTGAGATCATAAGAATCTCCTTGGATATAAATTCAAGAATGTTGGATACTTTGCAGTTCTTGGCTCCAGTAATGTGTAAAGTGGATCGAGTCCATTCGAAATAGCCAACTGTCAAATGAACATACTTGTTTCATTGAGTTCATGTACATAAAACTCAGACTGAAAAACCAGCTTCCAAATTTCAGTTTCATACATTTTGCCTCTCTTAAACATGTTTTCATTTATCTTCATGCTGCTGTGCTTACCAAGAAACTATACCTCCTCCCCATCCTCAACACACTGTCTGAAGAGTCATATTCAATTCAAGATATTGACTCTCTCTCTCCATTGATGCTGCCAAACCTGCTGAATATTTCCAACGCTTTGTTTTTATTTCAGACTTCCAGCTTCTGCTGGAATTTTACTTTAATTACCCTAACTAGGCACTTAGAAACATAGAAAATGATGCAGGAGTAGGCCATTTGGTGCATCAAGCCTGCACCACCATTCAATATGATCATGGCTGATCATGCACTTTCAATATCCCTCTCCCACTTTTTCTCTATAACCTTTGATCCTTTCAGCCAAAAGGGCCATGTCCAGCTCGCTCTTGAACACATTTAACAAACTGGCCCCAACAGCTTTCTGTAGTAGAGAATTCCACAGGTTCACACTGTTGAGTGAAGAAACTCTTCCTCATCTCAGTCCTGAGTGGCTTGCCCCTTATTCTTAGATTTTGACCCTTAGTACTGGACTTCCCCAACATTGGGAACATTCTTCTCATATCTAGCCTGCCCAGTCCCATCAGGATTTTATGTTTCTATGAGATCCCCTCATTCTAAATTCCAGTGAGTACAAGCCTTGTTGGTCCAGTGTCTCCATGTGTCAACCCTCTCATTCTGGGAATCAGCCTGGTGAACTTTTGCTCGATTCCCTTAGTGGCAAGGATGCACTTAAATTAGAAGACCAAAACTGCACACAGTACTCAAGGTGTGGCTTCACTAAGGCCATGTATAACTGCAGCAAGACACCTTCATTCCTATACTCAAATTCTCTTGCTATGAAGGCCAGCATGCTATTAGATTTCCTCACCGCCTGCTATACCTGCATGCCAACCTTCAGCTTGTTGGCTGCTACTAAGTGAAACTTTGGAGTATTAACTGAAATTCAAGCTTCTTAGAGATATGAAAAGTTTCTACAGTCCCTTCATTGGTATCTCGGTGTATGTTTTTTGAAGTTTTGCTTTGCTTTTGATCTACTCTGGGATCAAATTTGTGATATATCCCTGAAGGGTAGCTAAATCTGAAATAATTTTCACCTCAGTTTTCATTTAATGTTGTGCACTTTCTAAAATTGCATATGCACTGATTGAAATTTTCACATGCTGAAGCAGTATTTTGTTTTTATTTTTTCCAACGTTTAATAATGGCTACAGGGATAGTTCACATTCATGAATTCAAGTACAGATGTCTTCTTTTTTGGCCAGCCTGCATGCAACATCCTTGTGGCATTTGCAAATTAGATTTTGTGGTTGACATTCCTCTGCCTCCCTCGTTCTCTCACCCACACCATGACTGAGAGCATCCCGGCTGTCTTGCTGTTTTATTTGTTTCAGCTCTCCTCCTCTGACTTGCAGGTGCAGACCAGTCTGACCACACGCTATGGGAGAAATACCAATTTTGAATGTCTCCGATTTGCTGAATAAAAATTCCCTTCACTTTTGTTGGGCGATTGTGTAATTTGTTGCTACTTTGATAATTCAAGTCATAGGATCCCTACAGTGCAGAAGGAGGCCATTCAGGCTTTCAAGTCTGCACCGATCACAATCTCACCGAGATCCTATACCCATAACTCCATGCATTTACCCTATTTCTTCTGACACCAAGGGGCAATTTTAGCATAGCCAATCCACCTAACCTGCACATCTTTGGAGTGTGGGAGGAAACCCACGCAGACACGGGGAGAACATGCAAACTCCACACAGACAGGAATCGAACCTGGGTCCCTGGCACTGACGCAGCAGTGCTAACCACTGTGCCACCATGCCGTGGAAATCTATTCTGCAAGATAGCATTGCCGTGGAAATCTATTCAGTAAGATAGCATTTCCACAGAAATATTAAACGTCTAGTAGTTTTACCAAGTATCTAAAGTAGATAATTGATCATTATATAGGCCTTTTTCCGATTGTTAATAGTTGTAATTTCTTGTGTAGCAACCAACATTTGTAGGTTGACATTACTGGTGTTAAAACAAGTGCTACTTTACGTTTCAGCATTTGGGGTTGGCCAGGGATGAGAATAGGGGAAAGAGGGGAAGTAGTCAGATAGTTTTCTGCCCAAATGTCTGGTCCTACTTTGACAGGTTCCGTGATAGAATATAGTAGTGGCTATAACATGGATTAAAAGACAGATTTACGTTGTCAAGATATGTCAGAGGAATGCACCTTAGTCTTGCTGCTCACCAGATGTATCTCTGCATGCTCTAGTAAATTATCTCCTGGAAGTTATGTCTGATTTAAAGCAGTAACTTTTAAAACTTGAAATAAATTGGGTGCTGCCCAAAATATAAGTTTCTTCCTGGTAGCCCCATCCAAAGGATAATGTAAAACTTCAGAATTTAAACTGACATCCAACATTTATATTTGAACTGCCTTTTTCCTTGAAATGAAAATTCCATATTTAAAATGTATATTTTGTATGTTTTTGGAGATGGTAAAACTGACAGTTTATTCAAAATAATCTCTTGAGATATTTTAAATTGTGCATAAGTGAAGAACGTTAATTTTATAATTTTGGATATTTTGGCTTGTGGTAAGATTGTGATGTCATCTGCATATTCTTTGCACATTACTGTACGATTAAATCTGCCTGCCACATGCTGATATATTTTGTCAAGGACATTTAGGCCAATTATCGTAGCTGGCTGAATGCCTAAAAGAGCAAGTGCTTTAAAAGATGTGACACAAAACATAATCTTGCAAATCTGACGCCTAAAATAACAATCTGTTTATGATTTAAGAAAACAGTGATGCCAGTTTTAAATTGGTGCCATCCTTTTCAGTTGAGGAATTTACTAATGGGTCATGTGAGTTTTCATTTTTGGAGACTGCTACTTTTGCAGCACAAAAGGACTGATTCAGTGATTATGTTTGTTATTTTAATGTTTCCACGTGGTCAAATAACACCTATTCTTCAAACCTTCTTTTGTAAACTAAAGGTTTCCTTCAACAATTGAAGTGTTTCAAATACTTGTACTTCCTAGTAATGCTAGACCATTTTTTTAATGATCCACCTATTTGTTTAACGATTCTACCTATTTAATGAATTTTTTGAATTGCTTTATTATTGTTACATGTATTAACATAAAGTGAAAAGTATGGTTTCTTGCGCGCTATACAGACAAAACATACTGTTCATAGAGAAGAAAATGAGAGAGTGCTGAATGTAATGTTACAGTCACAGCTAGGGTGTAGAGAAAGAACAACTTAATGCAAGGTAAGTCCACTCAAAAGTCTGACAGCAGCAGAGAAGAAGCTATTCTTGAGTTTGGTACGTGACCTCAGACTTTTGTACCTTTTTCCCAAAGGTAGAAGGTGGAAGAGAGAATGTGCAGGGTGCATGGGGTCCTTAATTATGCAGGCCGCTTTGCCGAGGCAGCGGTAAGTTTAGACAGAGTCAGTGGATGGGAGGCTGATTTGTGTGATGGATTGGGCTACATTCATGACCTTTTGTAGTTCCTTACCTATTTTATGATCTTACCATGTTATATGTGGGGCCACACCTAGAGTATTGAGTGCAATTTTGGTGTTCTTATCTAAGGAAGGATGCTCTTATTAAGAGCGCGTGCAGCGAAGGTTCGCTGGGCTGATTCTTGCGATGACACGTCTGTCATTACAAAGAATGACTAAGGTGGTTAGCATTACATTCATTGGAGTTTAGAAAAGTGAGAGGGGATTTCATAGAAACTTAAAATTCTAACAGGATTAGACAGGGTGGATTCAGAAAGAATTTTCCCGTGGGAGGGGAGTCCAGAACAAGGGGTCAGAGGTTGAGGATAAGGGTAAATCTTTTAGGACTGAGGAGGAGAAATTTCTTCACCCAGAGAGTGGTAAATTTATGGAATTCAATACCACAGAAAGTAGTTGAGGCCAAAACATTGTGTGATCTTAAGAGACATTAGATATAGCTCTTTGGGCTAAAGGGATATTGGGGAAAGGCATTGTTGAATTTGATGATCAGCTATGATAATGCATGGCAGAGCAGGCTCGAAGGACTGAATGGCCTAATCCTATTTTTTATGTGTCATGGCTGATCTGATTGTAGTCTCAACTCCACATTCCCACCTATCCTCAATAATCTTTCTCCCCCTTGCTTATTTATCTATCCTCTGCCTTAAAAATATTCAAAGACTCTGCTTTCACCATCTTTTCAGTAAGAGAACTCCAAAGACCCATGACCTTCTAGCCTGCCCAACCTTTCCTCAAGTCTTTCCTGGTATTTAGTAAACTACCTCAGTTGGCTTCTAATGAATTTACTCCCTACCTTGAATAAGGAGACCAACGTTGTACCTAGTACTCCAGATGTGGTCTCGCCAATGCTTTGTACAACTGAAGCATGACCTCTCTACTTTTGTATTCAGTTTCCCTCACAATAAACAATAACATTTTATTAATTTTTCAAATAAGGAATCTGGAAACAAATGGTGCAAACTTCCATGAAACTTTATCTCCATCAATCTTCACGTAAAAGATAAAGTCGCCATAGTCCTACATGACCATAGGCTGTCCTCCCCTTTTGAGAGGAAGACCTGACTGGTGGTGATTTAACCTGAGGATCACCCCACCCCAAGTGAGGGGCAAGGTTGAGAAGGTAGGGCCTTTGTGAATAACCTCAGCTCGTACGGAAACTGAACCTGCACTCATCACAAACCAGCCATCCAGCCAACTGGATGAACTGACTCTCCAACATCAGTCTTTAATGAGCAGCGGTTGGCATTCTACCAATCCTGCATTTGGTGAATAGATCCGTTCTTGACAGAGTCACAAGTCGAGACACCGGCAGAAGAACATTACCTGAGTACCTTTGGAAGAAGAAAAAATGTGTTTGTGTTTTTCATGGCAATAGTATGTTTGGCAGCTATTGTTGCTGCTCATTCACTGACAATGTTGGTTTCAGATGGTTCTAGAAAATTGCACTTATTCACTGAGTCTCGCTAATAAAGGAAGATTTGTAACAGAAAAGTCATGTTCCCTGTTGAGTATCAGCTAGCTTGAAAAATGAATGGACTTCTTAACTTCATTAGTCAATATCCTTGTTTCTTCTGCCCTTCGTTTACCCATAAGAACCACAGCAAGTCAGGTTGTTCAGTTTATATATGAATCATGCTGACCTTCATAGTTGGTCCTGAACTGGTTTCCTGTTGCCAGTAACCACTGACAAACATACTATTGCCATGAAAAAATTTTATTTGAATCCTGTTTTGAATGCTGGTGAAAACCTTAGTTTTCCTTCCTGCATTCTTTCAAATTTAAATATATTTGGAGTAATTGGTTGTAAGAATTTGATCTCTGCACTCATTCAATTTTGGCCTTTTGCACATCCCCCAATTTTAACCACTCCACCATTGGTGGCTTTGCTTTTGAATGCTAAGGCCCAAACCTTGGAATTTCCTTCTTGGCCTCGTTCTTCTTTCAAAAAAATTTCTTTAATCCATCTCTTGACCAAACTTTTGATCATCTGTCCTGAGATGACCATATGTGGTTTGGCGTCAGTTTTGTTTGATAACACTCCTACGAAATATCTTAGGACATTTTGCTGCATTAGAGGTCAACTACACAAACACACTTTTTGCTATTGCAACAGATTATTTCTTCAGCATGGTGCCTAAAGTTTTAATATCTGTATCAGTGATGAATTAGCTATGCAGGATCGAATTGAGCTATTTATCTTCATGATTGAAGCATTCTGGCAAAGAAAAAGTGCAAAAAGTTTAGCATTTTAGTTGTAATGCATGACGATATCAGATTATTACTTTTGGTCACCAGAAAGTCTTGTATCAAACCCTCCTTCTCCTACTTACTTTCCCTGGAAACCCTACAACAAATTTCACCTTCAGATCCAATTGTATGAAGAAGCATTTAGGTTTAGATTTGCTTGTGTGTAAGTTGGCAAGACTTTCTATTCACTCACCAGTTGGCCACTAGCATATGTGTACTGTGCAATGATTGATGCTTTGGGTTTAAATACCTGGGCACAAGTTTTGAAGTTCAAAAGTTAGGAATGCAAAGGGAACTTGGGCAAACATTTTTCTCACACAGCAGCCAACAGGAACCCTATTACCAGGGATGATTATTTGAGTGACAAGTGCAAATGGGTTTAAAAGGCAACCAGATGTTTTCTGTAGAGAAAAGAAACCTAAAATATTTGATGAGTGGGTGGGGGTGAAATCAAACAAAATTTTATAACCACAGCAAACTTTAAAAAATGATGTGTACCAGTCCACCTTTTGAGAGTGGCACAGTGGTTAGTACTGCTACCTCACAGCACCACGGGCTCAGGTTTGATTCCCAGGTTGGGTCACTGTCTGTGCGGAGTCTGCACATTCTCCCAATATCTCTGTGGGTTTCCCCCGGGTGCTCTAGTTTCTTCCCATAGTCCGAAAGACATGCTGTTTAGGTGCATTGGCCATGCTAAATTCTCCCTCAGTGTAGCCATATAGGCACCAGAGTGTGGCAACTAAGGGATTTTCACAATAACTTCATTACTGTATTGATGCAAGCCTACTTGTGACACTAATAAACTTAAATATTTTTGTCTTCAGATTATATTTCATGAATTCAACACTTGTTTTGTCCTGTGGAAAATGTTTCCTTATGATTTCATTCACTGGTTATGTTTTCTGTTTTTAAAAATTCCAAGGAAACTAGTAACAATAGCATTCCGTGTTATCTGAGTTTGCAATCTCTTCTGTTACCAGTAAAATTGCAAACTATCAATTTATGTTTGCTTTACTCTTTTTGCTGTGTCTTCTCATTAGTTTTGACCTTTGCAATATTTTTCTATATCTTTTGCTTATTTTTGATTGTCTTTGTTTCCTGCTGTGTGGTTGCATCTATCTATCTATCATTGTTCTAAGATATTTAGCTTGCCAAAGGGGAATGAAAGAAATCCTGGAGTAGTAATTGAGATGAACTTGGGTGTTAGAATTGGATTACCATTTAAAAAAAAAGCACTTTTTCAGTCTTGTTGACCCTCTTGCATCTCTCTTTTTCCCTGTCTCGCTCCTTGTATGACACCTAAGCATATACATTCAACATAATTGACGTGTCAATATTCAGGAAAGATTCAAAACTCCTCTAGCTTCTGGACCTTGGGGAATTTTGGTACATTTCCCAGTAGCCCAAGCCAGCTATCATTTGGCTCATTTTTCTAGTATCTGACTCGTACCCAAGGAGCTGACAGATGTGGTTAAGGATAGAAATTTGTGCGTCTCTGATCATTTGAAAAGCACTTTTGAGAACAGAGCCAACAGGAATGAGTTATTTTGCAAAGGGTTACTTTATACAACCTCACCTCCTGATGACCCCAAACCCTGTCCACCACCTACAAGGCACAAGTCAGGAGTGTCATGCAACACTGTCATCCTTGGCTGAATGAATGCAGCTGCAATAACACTCAAGAAGCTCAACACCATCCAGAACAAAACAGTTTGCTTGATTGGCACCTAATCCACCACTTTAAACATTAATTTCCTCCATCATCAAAGCATAGTGGCAGCATGTGCACCATTTATAAGATGCACTGCAGCAACTCACCAAGGTTCCTTCGACAGCAACTTCCAATACCACAACCTCTACCACCTAGAAGGACAAGGGCAGCAAATACGTGGAAACACCACCACCTGCGAGTTTCCCGCCAAACTACACACCATCCTGACTTGGAAATAACCACCATTCCTTCACTGTCACTGGGTCTAAATCCTGGAACTCCCTCCCTAACAGCACTGTGGGTGGACCTCACCACATGGATTGCAGCAGTTCAAGAAAATGAGTCACCACCACTTTCTTGAGGGCATTTGGAGATGAGCAGGAAAAGCCAGTGACACCCATATCCTGGGATGAATATAAAAAAAACCTGTTTGCATCCTCATGACACCAAACTCAGATGAAATCTTTTACCATAGTGCAGTGAAGTTGTAAATTTACTATCACGGGAGGTGCTGACCAGTTGCTAGGCACTTATCAATAGGGAGGATATAAAAACTGGAGGGTCAGTCAGCTCTGCTTGGTCCCACCAATCTGATAACAGCTGGACAACATTGGGAGACTCGGGGAAACATTTTCCAGTCTTATTTTCTTTCAGCCAGGAGAAAGAAATACTGTGCAGTGGACCCCATTTTCTTCCTCCAGCATCTTTTCTCTGACCTCCAAGTGGATGGGACTGTGCTCACCTGATTCCATTCTGATCTGTCCAGTCCACACCAGAGAATTGCCTGCAATGGCTTTTTTTCCTGTTCCTGCAGGTTGCTTCTGGATTCCTTTTGGATCTCTTCTTGGCCCTCTCCTATTTCTCATCTACATGTTGCCACTCAATGACATCTTTTGAAAACACAATATCAGTTCCACGTTATTCTGCTGTACCTGATCAACTCTTGACCCTTTCAGTATCTCTCAATGATCAGATTTCTTGTTCAACATCCAGCATCCAACTAAATATTGGTGGTCTGAAGAAATTTTCCCACCATTGGCTCGGTTCCCAAGCCCACAATAGCATCCCCCTTCTTTGTCATTGAAGCTGAATCAGATTGCGCAACCTTTGCTTTTGACCTGGAAACAAGCTATCGACCACAACTGCTCCATCACCAAGATCGCCTGCTTCCACCTCTGATATCATCTGGTCCACGTTTGCCTCAGCTCATCTGCTGCTGAAGCCCTCATCCATGTCTGTGATGCCTCTTTGCTTTGTCAAATGCTACCCTGCTTAATTTCTCACCTTCTATCAATGTGAGCTCATGCAGAATTCAAACATGCCAATTCCCATTCATTGGCTCACAATTGAGCAATGTTTTGATTTTAAAAAAATCTCATCATCCTTGTTTTCAAATTCCTGCATGATTTCACTCCTCCCTAACTCTGACTTTCACTACCATGCTCCAAAGTAACTGCTCTCCTCAATTTAGTCTCTTGTGCATCCCTGATTTTAATCACTCAATGATAAGTGACCATTACTTCAGCTGTCAAGGACTTAAGTTCTGGAATTCCCTCACTAAATCTGTCTGCTTCTACCTCCCTTTCCTCCTTTTAAGATGCTGTTATAACCTGCCTCTTAACTGTCCTAATCCTGGGTATGTCCAGATGGCTGGGTATCGAGATTTGTTAACTCTCCTGTGAAGCACTTGTTTTACTGTATTAAGGGTACAATGTAAATGCAAGCTAAGAGCATAAGAAATAGGAACAGGAGGAGGCCATTCAACACCTCGAGCCTGCTCTACCCTTTAATAGGCTGATCAGACATTCATTACATTCACTTCCCTGCCCTTTTCCCATAACCCTTGATTCCCAAACTGGTCAAGAATCATCTACCTCAGTCTTGAATATGTACAATCCTCTCTGACACTTTTCCAGCATCCAAAGATTTTTGGAAAATTACAACCAATACATCCACTATCTCTGTAGCAACTTATCTTAGGATCCTAGTATGCAAGCCATTAGGACCAGAGGACTTATCTGCCTTTAGCCCCATTAGTTTAGTTAGTTGTTGAAGGCAGAAGAAATTGAGTAAATTGTTCATGAGAGTGGAGTTTCCAGTGAGTTCAATATATTTTTAACAGAAGAGACTTCCTTAATTTGCAGCTGCACATGAGCTGCACGTGCCATGTATATTGTAAATTACCCTTGAATGTGCTGAATAGCAACCTAACTGCAGAGACTTCCAAAGCTCATATCAGTTCTGAACCTTTTATGACCTCCTTTCTCATAGTAAGATTATGCTCCCTTGTACTTCTACAAGAAACACATTAAGTTAGCTGGTACATACAGCAAGCAATTCCAAAAGCAAATGGTATGGTGGCCCTTATTGCAAAGGGATTGGAATACAAGAACAAAGTCAGGGTTTTGGTGAGACCACAGCTGGAGTACTGTTTGCAATTTTGGTCTCTGTATTTAAGGAAGGATATACTTGCTTCAGAGGTGGGGGTACAATAAGATTCATTAGGTTGGTCTTGAGAAGGGAAGGATGTCTCATGTGCAGCCGAGTAAGTTTAGTCTATGTAGTCTAGCATTTAGAGGAATGAGTGGTATTCTACTTTCCTGAAAGAATCGTGCCTTCTGGGCTTTCATGGAAAGGAACTTGTGACCAATGACCAAGCACTTCCAAGCTCTAAACTATCCATAAAACTTGCACTCCACTATGCCACAAATGCTTACTCTATCTTCAGTGGAAGATGAAAGTGCTTTGTCATTGTTCATGAGTTCGTCTCCACATAATCCCAGAAGACATGATTCCTTCAGGAAAACAGAATACCATTCATTCCTCCACAGCATAAGTATTCTAAAGTCTTCTACAAGGCATCTCTCAACTTTTGACCTAGAAAAATGCTTAAAAGAACCTTTAATGATGGGATTCCTACTCTTACTCCCAGTTCATGGCTGACCGTCTGTTCTCACAGATTCCGAGATATTCGTTGACTGGAAGAGGCATGGATGTGCTAGTCCTCTCTCTGCCTCCCTATTTCTAGGCAATGTTGTGTTTAAACCCACCACTCAATTGGACTAAATGCTGCTATCTAAGAGGGAGGAGCAGCCAGCCAGCACAGGGCCAAAGTTTCCTCTCAAGTAGCACTTAGATGGAATACATGATTACATGGAAGATGTCTAGTAAGTATAACTTAGGTAATTTTAATGTTACTTTACCATTTCACTGTTGCCTTAGGCTAAAATCAGATTCAGTGCAGGGAAAGCCTGAAGTCATTTAATAAGGATTCACCCAGTAATTTCACGTCGGGCCTGTATGGTTAGTTGGAGTAAATTTGCATTAACCTTTGCATTTTTTTAAACATCACAGAGAGGGGAAAGTTTTTGCACTGACCTCTAATGGTGTGCTTTTAAACCACTTAAAATTACAGCAATAAACTTTAGACAAGAAATGGACCGTCACTGTCCATTTAAGGGCAAATCCAAAAAGAGTTTTGAATGATAATTCTGTTTACCCTGTTTCTCTCTCCATGGATGCTGCCAGACCTGTTGAGATTTGTTTTTAATTCTGATCTCCAGCATCTGCAATATTTTACTTTTCTGTGGCTCCCGTTCACATATATCACTAAATTACCACATTTTGATGTAGTCTTCACTAAAGTTCTGTTCTGTTCTAAGCTGGTGTGCAATCAGTGTGGAGCCTTAGTTCTGTACATTTTCATAGAATCCATAGAATCCCTACAGTGCAGAAGGAGGCCATTTGGTCCATCAAGTCTGCACTGACCATAATCCCCATGCCCACCCCCCAGGCCCTATCCTCATAACCCCAAGCATTTACCTTAGCTCATCCCCCTGATACTAAGGGACAATTTAGAATGGCCAATCCACCTAATGCACACGCCTTTGGACTGTGGAAGGAAACCGGAGTGCCCGGAGGAAACGTATGCCAACACGGGGAGAATGTGCAAACTCCACACAGGATCCCAAGCTGGGAATCGAACCTGAGTCCCTGGTGCTATGAGGCATGTGGAGATGCCGGCGTTGGACTGGGGTAAACATAGTAAGAAGTCTCACAACACCAAGTTATAGTCCAACAGGTTTATTTGTTAGCAAAATCCACTAGCTTTTGGAGTACTGCCCCTTCATCAGGTGAGTGTGAGGCAGCAGTGCTAACCACTGTGCCGCCAGATAACATTTATCTGGGAACTTGTTGCACCGGGTGAGTATTATCTCCAACTCCACTTGCTTTCTTTTAATGGAGTTGGCTGGAAGCTGCTGCAATGGTAGTTTGGAGACTTGGGACTGAAAAGTTGAAGAGTGTGGCATTCAAACATCTATGTTCCTTTTGTAATAAAGCAGAATTATAAAAACATATTCTGTTTTGCAATTTGTAGCGAAATGTCTCGGCTGCAGGATATTACTGTGATTCATTGATGGCTTCAAGCAGCACCAGTGCTAAAGTGGACAAATATGGTGCAAATAGACTTGCCTTGCAGGAACATGATATGCTGCAACTAGAAATTTCCATCCAGCTTGTGAAATATACATCAGAATAATTTGCATCCTACCATTTTGTGATTCATTGTAATAGGACACCAATGTTATGTTTCCAATGTTGCCCTGTCACCAATTAGTTACAGTATTTTATTCAATGTCAAAGGATAGCGCATTCAAAATTGTAAGACACAAAAGTAATGTGTAAAATTTTATTAGACATTAAAATCTGATTTTTATTTTCAGAAATATACTGTTTATTTCTTCAAATACAGAGTTCTAATATTTTTTAATTAATTCCTTCAATTGTTTCTGCACCCTGGTTTTTAAATTATGTACAAGCATGAAGCAACAATAAATGTGTCAACTTAAAACTATAACAATATAAAATGCAGTTTTTTAAAGAAACTATATTAGTCGACATTGTACAAAAGATAGAAGCACAAATAAGAATTGTTTTCCACAAATGGATGACAAAAGAATATTCTTCAGGTGGACATACTGCTCTATGCCAAACGTGATTTAGAGGGATTGTTGAACATTTAGCATTTGAATCTCCCATGGCAGTCATGGAAGTTGATGCATTAGCTTCCATTCCCTTCTTAGTCCAACCAAAGTAAAATAAGCTGACATATGGGCACACCAACATTAAATAAAAATTAATACAATCATTCACTTAATTCTAGTCGCCAGTGCTAGATGCTGGAGAAAATAACGGCATGTGCGTGATGGACAGGACACTGGTATGCTACCTTTTTTAAAAATTGAGTTGTAGAACTCAAACTTTTGGCTTAATATGGTTATAGGATTCAATTTTTAAATTTGACCTGAGGGGTATTGCCATAGTAGAGGAAATCTTCAGAAAATGTAAAAAATGCTGGAATTACAAACAATGCTTTATGCTTTTCCAATTGCAGATGCTGGAAACCTAAAAATGCTGGAAAGACTCAGCAGCTCTGGCATATTTTCTGAAGAGAGAAATAGCATTAACATTTCAGACTAATGATCTTTTATCAGGACTGGGATTGATTAGAAATATAATAAATTTTGAGCAAAGGGAAAGTTGAGGAAAGGGAAGACAGGAGAGATCAGAAGACATGAGGGATAAGAACATAACAAAATAAAAAATAGGGGCAGAAGTAGGCCATCTAGCCCCATGAGCCTGCCCCGCCATTCAATAAGATCATGGCTGATCTGATGGTGGTTCAGTTCCACTTAGCTGCCTGCTTGCCATAACCCTTACTTTCCTTATTGGTCAAAAATCTATCTGTGTCTTAAACACATTTAAACGAGGTAGCCTCCAGCTTCAATGGGCAGAGAATTCCAAAGATTCACTACCCTCTGTGAGAAAAAGTTCCTCCTCAACTCTGTTCTAAATTGACTCCCCTGTATTTTGAGGCTCTGCCCCCGAGTTCTTGTTTCCATTCTAAGTGGAAATGACCTCGCTGCTTCTACCCTATCTAGCCCCTTTGTTATCTTATATGTCTCTATAAGATCTCCCCTCAACCTTCTAAACTCCAAGAAGTACAGGTTAATGGTGCAGGGCCAAAGTAAGTAGTGTTGAGACAAGAAAAGAAACAGAACATGCCTACTGTAGGTGTTGAAGACAACTGAAGCATGCTGAAAAAAGGGAGCAGAAAATTTTAAAGTCCATCTGAAGTCCAAAAGGTTATAAAGTACCTAAACAAAAGATGGGATGTTGCTCTTTGAACTTATGTTGAGCTTCACTGGAAAGCTGTAGTAGCACAAGGACTGAGAGGTCAGCATGAGAGCAAGATGGGAATTACACTGACAGGCAACCGGAAACACACATTGAATGAAGCAGTTCAACAAAGCAGTCACCCAATCTGCAATTGGTCATCCTGTTGTGGAGTTTGCTGCACAGTAAACAGTAGATACTGTATGTTAAATTGAAAGGCGTACACATAGTTGCTGTTTACTTGAGAGTGCTGGCGTCTAGGCCGGTGAGGAAAGGGCAGGTGTTGTGTCACCTGCACTTGCATGCAAAGTCACATGTGGATGGGAGATGTGTTGGGGTGATTGAGGAGTGGAAACGTGTCACAGATGGATTAGTCAATTTGGAATAATGAAAGGGGAGATGAAAATGTATTTGATGGTGGTGGCAGGCTTAAGATGGCAGAGGATGAATCATTGAATACAGAGGCTAGTAAGGTGGAAGATAAGGACAAGAGGGAGCTTTACCATTGTTTTGGGAGTGTGTGGATTGGTTAAGAGCCAAAGTGCAAGAAATGGAATGACCGCTGTCAGGGTCATTTACCCGAAACATTAACTATGCTTCTCTCTCCTTTCAATTTGTACTTCTTTCAATTTAATATGCAGACCTGGCCAGATTTGCTGAATATTTTCAGTATTTTCTGCCTTAATTATGTTTTTACTATTTTAAAATTACACATTGAGTGTTAAACTTCAACTTTATGGAATCATTTTAGCCTGTAGAGTACGATGAAATGTAACTACTTGAAACTAAACAGATGAGACCAATCTTGCAGTAATCTATATCAGTAAAGTTTCAGTTGAGAGGGCAACACAGTGGCACAGTTGTTAACACTGCTGCCTCACAGTGCCAGGGATCGATTCCAGCCTTGCGTGACTGTCTGTGTGGAGTTTGCACATTCTCCCCATCTTGTGAGTTTCCTCTGGGTGTTCTGTTTTCCTCTTAACCCAGAGATGTGCAGTTTGTGGATTAGACCTAGCCTGAAGATGCTAGCGTGGACTTAGCCTGAGTAAAGTGTTCTTTGAGTTGGTGCTGACTCAATGGGCCAAATAGCCTCATGCACTCTATTCTATGATTCTGTGGAGTTGAGGAAACTCTACCTGCTCTTGAACGTCGTTAACTGTAAATAGGTAATGGTGCACAATGTTAAATCAGTGTTGTAATTATACATCTGATTCTGACAAAAGCCTTGCTTAATGTGAAGGCGTGTCATAAGCCACGTAGCCACTGGTTACAGCTGCACTGTAAAATTAACATGTGTGCCTGTTTGGTACAGTGACATAGCTCACCACTTTGTGAGAAATTAGATTTTTTTTCTCTTGTTTACAGCTAACTGGTCAATCTTTGTAAAACAGATGAAAGTTTCTGATTACAGTTGTCTTATTTTCAATTCTGCAGTATTCAAAATGAATATTCAGTTAATGTACCATCCAATGTGTTTAACTTGTCACTGTGCATACGCCAGAAAAAGAGTTGCCGTGTGCTTAATTACATTATGTGATGGTCTCGCATCAGTCTGTCTTTTCAAATGTACTTGTCGCTAATTTTCAATTTTAATGATACCTTTGATTTGCATTGTTCAGGACCAGGTGAATTAAGGTTAGAAACTGTTGACTGGGAGCATTTTCAGCAAGAAAGATTCCCTGCCGAGCATTTGCTCATTATGAACAGTAATTAATTGATTGAAGCATAGGGCAGTGAGAATTATTGAAAACAGCTGCAAGTAATTGAATCGAATGATCAATGCAGAACTTTATGGAACATTCTTAGGGGTACTGTAAAATGGCCCACTCTTTGATCTTCAATCACTATAAACTACAGCAAATATGGCTTGGGTTCAAAATGCTACATTAACTCTGCCAAAATGATGATGCCAGCGAGCTTCAAACTAAATTATACAATGGGAATATTTCTTCGTCTTAAACAGTGTGTTTCTTGTGAACTAAACTGGCAAATGTTTGCAGTGGTTCTTGGGTTGTGTCCCACTATAGTAGGGAGAGGGGGAAGTAAACCACTACTTGATCCTAATCACAATCCAGTTGGAGAGTGCATTTCTGGATATTGGGTGGTCAGATTGAACTGTGTTCTCAAGTCTCCACCGCTACATTTGTCGCTGGTTATGTGAAGAGTGATCAGTTACAAAAAGTATCTGCTTTCTTGTCTTCTGAAGGCTTTGGGATTAATTGCTTTCTGCTCTGCCTCTTTAACATAGAACATAGAAAAACTACAGCACAAACAGGCCCTTTGGCCCACAAGTTGCTCTGATCATATCACTACCTACTAGGCTTACCTATAACCCTCAATCCCATTAAGTCCGTAATAGGATTGTTGACAGCAGTTGAATGCTGTTGTCCACATATGAAAATAACTTGCTCTTACGTTTACAGGTGAAATTTAATGCAGTGTGAAGTGTTTCATTTTGATGGGAAGAATGCAGACAAACAATATAAAACTAAGTGTGCACTTCTAAATGGGATGCTGGATCAGAGGAACTTGGATTATTATGTGCATAAACCATTGAAGGGTCAGATTGAGACAGTCATATCAAAGAACGAAGAACAGTACGGCACAGGAACAAGCCCTTCAGCTCACCAAGTCTGTGCTGACACAGATCCTCTCTCACCTCATATTTTCTTGCCTCTACATGGTCAATATCTCTCTAATCCCTTCCTATTCATGCATCTATCTAGATGCCTCTTGAACATTGTTATAGAACTTGCTTCCATCAGCATCTCTGGCTGTGCATTCCAGGCATTCACCAACCTCTGTGTGAAAAATTTGCCCCTTACATCTCTCTTAAATTTTGTCCCTCTCACTTTCAACCTATGCCCCTGAGTAATTGACTCTTCAACTCTGGAGAAAAGACTGACTATCCATAACACCATAAGATGTAGGAGCAGAATTAATCCATTCGGCCCATCAAGCCTGGCATAATCTTGTAAACCTCTATCAGGTCTCCCCTCATTCTCTGACACTCCAAGGAAAATAATTCAAATTTGTTCAGTCTTTCTTCATAGTCCATATCCTCCAACCAGACAGCATCCTGGTAAATCTCTTCTACATGCTTTCCAGTGCATCAACATCTTTCTGGTAATGTGGTGACTAGAATTGTGCGCAATACTCCAAGTGTGGCCTAACCAAAATCTTATACAGCTGCAACATACGTAGAACATAGAACACTACAGCACAAACAGGTCCTTCGGCCCCAAATTGCGCCGATCATATCCATATCTACCAGGCCTATCTATAACTCTCAATCCCATTAAATCCCATGTACTCGTCCAGAAGTCTGTTAAAAGACCCCAACGAGTTTGCCTCTACCACCACCGACGGCAGCCGATTCCACTCACTCACCACCCTCTGAGTGAAAAACTTACCCCTGACATCTCCTCTGTACCTGCTCCCCAGCAACTTAAACCTGTGTCCTCTCGTAGCAACCATTTCAGCCCTGGGAGATAGCCTCCGAGAATTTACCCTATCTAAACCTCTCAACATCTTATAAACCTCTATCAGATCACCTCTCAACCTTCATCTCTCCAGGGAGAAAAGACCTAGCTCCCTCAACTTATCCTCACAAGGCATGCCACCCAATCCAGGCAACATCCTTGTAAATCTCCTCTGCACCCTCTCAATAGCTTCCATATCCTTCTTGTAGTGAGGCGACCAGAACTGCGCACAGTACTCCAAGTGGGGTCTGACAAGGGTCTTATAAAGTTGCAGCATTACCTCCCGACTCCTAAACTCAATCCCTTGATTAATGAAGGCCGGTACACCATACGCCTTCTTGACCACATCCTTCACCTGTGAGACCAATTTACAAGTCCTATGGACTCGGACCCCAAGGTCCTTCTGCTCCTCTACACTGCTAAGAGTCCTACCCTTGCTGTTGTACCCCATCATCTCATTGGACCTGCCAAAATGGACCGCTACACATTTATCCATGTTGAAGTCCATCTGCCACTTCTCTGCCCAGTCTTGCATCCTATCTACGTCTTGCTGCAACTTCTGACATCCCTCCAGACTATCCACAACACCACCAACCTTTGTTTCATCGGCAAACTTACTAACCCATCCCTCCACTTCCTCATCCAGGTCATTTATGAAAATGACAAACAGCAAGGGTCCTAGAACAGATCCCTGGGACACTCCACTGGTGACCGACCGGAGTTGAGAAGGTTGACTTATGAGAAGAGACTGAGTAGACTGGGGCTATACTCATTGGAATTCAGAAGAGGGAGATCTTATAGAAACGTATAAGATTATGAAGGAAATAGTAAAGATAGAAGCAGGGAAGTTGTTTTCACTGGTGGGTGAAACTAGAACTAGGGGGCGTGGCCTCAAAATAAGGGGAAGCAGATTTAGGACTGAGTTGAGGAGGAACTTCTTCACACAAAGGGTTGCGTGAAGAAGTTCCCAGTGAAGCAGTTAAGGCTATCTCATTGTATGTTTTTAAGGCAAGAATAGATAAATTTTTGAACAGTAAGGGAATTAAAGGTTATGGTGAGCAGACGGGTAAGTGGAACTGAGTCCACGAAAAGATCAGCCATGATCTTATTGAATGGCGGAGCAGACTCGAGGGGCCAGATGGCCTACTCCTGCCCCTAGTTCTTATATTTTATTCAGAACCTAAACTGCGTGTCAGTGAGCAGCTTATTGGTAAGTGCCAGTTGGTAGCATTGTTCACAGTTCCTTTTGTCACTTTGATGATTGAGATTGTACTGGCACCGCTTGGACACAATGGGTGGCATTTTACAGCCTGACATGCCCTGAAACTGGAAAATCCCACCCAACCTCAACAGACTTTTCTATGGTCCAGCCCTTGCCCGCTCCAATTTCCTTGATGGGTGGGATGGCAAAATCCCAGCCAATCAGTGTGTCCTGCTTTTGGTGAAAAGCGAGTACATGTGCGATTTCCCAGTTTTATCAGGTAGATTCCAGGTTTGTGGCTGCTCTGTGGCTAAGGGAGAGGCTTATTTTGTAATGCAAATCTCTCAGCACGACAACCTGGATGTTGTCAGGTCCCAAAGCCTAGATTTTATCCAGTTCCCTCAACATTTCTTGATATCACTTGGAGTGAATCAAAATGGCTGAGACTGATATCTGCGATAGCAGAGGAGGCTGATAACCATTCATCCCCTCAGCATTGCTGTCTGAAGGTTATTTCAAATACTTCCATTTTTGTCTTATCAATTATATACTGCACTCTTGCCACATTGTGGAAGAGAATGTTCCTGGAATCTTTTTTTCCTATTTGATTATTTGCCACTATTCCTAACTTAACGTGGTGGGACAATAGAGCTTTGATCTGATTAATGATTGTGGGATCACTTAGCTCTGCATTTGGTTTGTTGCTTCCACTGCTTAAATTAACCAGGTTAATTCTAAGTATGCTGGGTGCTGTGCTTGGCTTGCTCTTCCCCATCGCTCATTAAACCAGGGTTGATTCCTTGGCTTGATAGTAAGGGTAGAGAGGGATGTGCTGGGCCACGAGGTTGCAGATTGTGGTTGAATATAATTCTGCTGATGGTTCGCAGCACCTTTGTCAATGCCCAACTTTGAGCTGCTGGGTCAGTTCTGGCTCTATCCCATTTAGATGGATGGGGTCTTTGGTGCGAAGACAGTGCATGGTCATTGTTACTAGTACCTGCAACAGACACATCTGTCTTATTAGATTGGAAATGACATAACACAGTTTCACTTGAAGAAAGTTTAGGAATTGTTGTCCTTTGGACGGGGTGAACTGGGTACTATAGAGGAGCAAGATGGATTTGTGGTTTCAGATTTACACTATATTATGTACCTTAAGTTGAAAAGACTGGTGGAATACTGAGCTTTATAGCAAAAACTATAAAATCTGCAAATTAAGATGTATTGCTTAATTTGTGTAAGACTTAGACACCTCCACTAGGTCCTCAAGCATGACCCCAACCTTCCGGTTGTTTGACATTTCAATTTACCATCTTGCTCTCAGGCACAGCCTGCTGTAATGATTCGGTGAAGTGCAACAGAAGCTGGGGGAACAGCACCTCATCTTCTGATTAACTACTTTACGGCCTTCCAGACTCTACATTGAGTTCAAAAACTTCAGACCATAAACTAAAAGTTTAAAGTTTGTTTATTAGTCACAAGCAAGGTTTACATTAACTCTTCAGTGAAGTTGCTGTGAAATTCACCTAGTCGCCACACTACAGTGCCTGCGCGGGTCAATGCACCTAACCAGCACGTTTTTCAGACTCTGAAAGGAAACCGGAGCACCCGGAAGAAACCCAAGCTGACACGGGGAGAACATGAAACTCCTCACAAACAGAGACCCAAGCTGGGAATTGAACCCAGGTCTCTGGCAGTGGAAGGCGGCAGTGCTAACCACTGTGCCGCCCTATTTTGGCCTCCATTTTGATTTTTTTCAAGTGCCAGTTTGTACCTTGTTATAATAATTTTGCTTTCAGACAGAGCTTATCTTTATTCTGCTTTTAACTCCTGCTTTGGAACAATGTTTTGTTTCTTTAATAGAACCATTACCATTCCCTTTGCGTGTTGTTTCATAACATCTTTGATATTTAATTTCCCCTATCCTCCCTGACCTTCCTTTTTGTTCCACAAGACTCCCCTCCCACCCTTTTCAATAGCATAAAACCTACTATATTTACCTCTCTTCGGTTTCTGAAGAGTCATCCTGGACTGCAAACACATGGGTGAATTTTACCGTCCTGCCCACCACAAGAATTGGAGCAGATGACAGGTGGACCGTAGAAAGATTGTAGAAGCTGGGACTGGTATTCTTGGAGACAAGAAGGTTGTAAGGAGATTTGATCATGGTATTCAAAATCAGGAATGGTTTCAACAGCAGAGTGGATAGGAAGAACTGTTCCTGTTGGTGGAAGAATTGAGATTGATAGGGCACCAGTTTCTGGTGATTGGAAAAAAACAACTGTGACATGAGGGAAAGCTTTTTTTAAGCTGTGAGTGGTTAGGATTTGGAATGTACTGCCTGACTGTGTGATGTAGTCAGGTTCAGTCAAGGCCTTCAAAAGAGAATGGAATCGCATCAGAATAAACATTAAGCCTATTTCTTGGTTTGCTTTTTTCCTGGACCAGCTAACCTGTGCTGCATCTTTCTGATTGGTGTATTTGCACTCCGAGATCCCTTTGTTCCTCAACCTTAATTTAAACATGCACTTTCCAAATTATCAGTGACCTTTCTGTTTTTCCTGCTGAAGATATGCTCTTATTTGTTTATGTTAAACTTCATGAGCTAATTATTTGCTCATTCTGCAAACTTCTTAATATCCTCCTTGCAGTCCTCCTCAGTATTGACTGTCTCTTCCAACCGCAACTCCATCACTGCCAATTTAGCATCGTCTATAAATTTAGAAATTGTGTTTTGCAGTCCAACCCATACATGTAAATTGTGAACAGCAGTGATCCCAACACTAATTTTGGAATGTCACTTCCCACCATCTTTTACTATGAGTCACTATCCTTTCTCTGCTTTCTGTCTTGAAGCCAGCTCATAATCTATTCTCTCACCTTATTCATTAGCCTGCTGTGGGATCAAATATCATCCAATATTAACTTAACTTTATGAGCTAAATCCAGAAAATTAATTGCCTCACACAGATTGAGGTGGCCATGTCTAAGAAACAGTCTCCTGGTTCAGTGAAGGTGAAAAATGGCTACTACTTTTAGGTGTCTATATCTGTGATACTATAGTTCTGATGTTAGCTGTGTCTGCTGCTTATCGCGTCCGCCCCCCACCCCCAACCCCCTCCATTAGTGTTGTACAATTCTACCCTGTGGTGTCATCTCTTTGAAGCTGCACGTCAATTTCCTTATCGCTGCGCTTTGAGATTACCCCCATCTATAGCCTTATTGTTTTTTCTAATCACATTTGGAAACACTTGTTTTTCCACTGATAGACTAATTTGCTTCTCACTTCTGATATCTGCCTCTAATCAACTCCCTGCTTTATGTTCTTTTCCATTTATTGAAGACTTTTGAACATTTGGATAAATTACATCTGTTGCCTTATCACTGTCTACTCTGCATCTTATCTCCTCGAAGAATTCAACAGGGTTGATCAAGCAAGATTTTCACTTGCTGACTATATTTTTAGTTACTACTTCTATTCTCTTTGCTATAGGTTCTGTTATTTTTCTTACCAATGATGCTAAGCTGATTGGTTTGTAATTCCTTGGGCATAGCCTATCCTCCTCTTATGTGTAGGAATTACATGAGCCATCCACCAGTCATCCAGTGCTACACCTTTTTCTAATGATGCTTAAAAGAGAGACCTCTTGCCAAAACTTTTCATCTTGCATTCCTCCAGGCAAATGCAAGAATGTCAAATTTAAGAACATAAGAACTTAAGAAATAGGAGCAGGAGTAGGCCATCTAGCCCTTCGAGCCTGCCCCGCCATTCAATAAGATCATGGCTGATCTGTCGTGGCTCAGTTCCACTTTCCTGCCTTCTCCCCATAACCTTTAATCCCCTTGCCTATCAAAAACCTATCCACCCGCGTCTTAAATATATTTAGCGAGGCAGCCTCCACCACTTCAACGGGCAGAGAATTCCAGAGATTCACCACCCTTTGAGTGAAGAAGTTCCTCCTCAACTCCGTTCTAAACTGCCCCCCCCCCCCCCCCCATCTTGAGGCTGTGCCCTCTAGTCCTACTGTCCTTTCTGAGCGGGAAGAGCCTCTCCACCTCTTTCCTATCCATCCCATTCATCATCTCATATGACTCAATGAGATCTCCCCTCATTCTTCTAAACTCTGATGAGTACAAGCCTAGTTTATTCAGCCTCTCCTCACAGTTCAACCCCCTCAACTCCGGAGTCAGCCTAGTAAACCTCCTCTGCACTCCCTCCAAGGCCAAAATATCCTTGCGTAAGTGCGGCGACCAAAACTGCACACAATACTCCAGCTGCAGCCTCACCAGTGCCCTGTACAGTTGCAGCAAGACCTCCCTACTTTTATATTCAATCCCCCTCGCTATAAAGGCCAGCATCCCATTCACCTTCCTGACCACCTGCTGCACCTGCAGGCTGGGTTTTTGCGACTCATGCACAAGGACCCCGAGGTCCCTCTGCACCGTCGCATGCTGCAGTTTTTCGCCATGTAAGTAATAGTCCTTCCTACCATTATTCCTACCAAAGTGGACGACTTCACACTTGCCAACATTAAATTCCATTTGCCAGTTCCTGGCCCATTCGCCCAGCCTATCTAGAGCCTTCTGCAGACTTTCCACACCCTCCGCACAATTTGCCGTTCCACCAATCTTGGTGTCATCAGCAAATTTCGACACCATACACTCGGTTCCCTCCTCCAGATCATCTGTATAAATGGTAAATAGCTGAGGCCCCAGCACCGACCCCTGGGGCACTCCACTAGTCACCAACCGCCAATCCGAATAGCACCCATTGACCCCCACTCTCTGCCTCCTATTTGACAGCCAATCCCCTATCCACGCTAACACCCTACCCCCAACTCCATGCCCCCTAACCTGCTGTAACAACCTCTTGTGCGGCACCTTATCAAACGCCTTCTGAAAATCAAGAAACACCGCATCTACCGGCTCTCCCCTATCCACCACCCTAGACACATCCTCATTGAACTCCAATAAACTCGTCAGACGTGACTTCCCCTTAACGAAACCGTGCTGCGTCTGCTCTGTCAAACAATTCTCCTCAAGATGCCTCGCTATTTTCTCCTTGATCACGGATTCGAACATTTTATCTACAACAGACGTTAAACTAACCGGCCTATAATTCCCTGCCTTTTGCCTGCTACCCTTCTTAAACAACAGCGTAACATTAGCCGTTTTCCAATCTTCCGGCACTTCCCCGGAATCCAGCGATGTTTGGAAAATAATCACCAAGGCATCCACTATCACTTCCGCCATTTCTTTCAGAACCCTTGGATGCATTCCATCCGGTCCTGGGGACTTGTCCACAATCAGTCCCTCCAGTCTGTCGAGCACTGCCTCTCTAGTAACAATAATGTCATTCAGGCCCTCCACTCCTACCATCTTTCCATCGCTAACACCCGGCAAACTATTCACATCCTCCTCCGTGGAGACCAAAACAAAGAAGTTATTCAAGGTCTCAGCCATTTCCCCATCCCCTACCACAAAGTCCCCCCTCTCATCCTCTAAGGGTCCAACATTCACCCTAGTCAGCCTCTTCCTTTTTATATATTTATAAAAACTCTTACTATCCATTTTTATATTTAGCACTAGCCCAGCTTCATAGTTTATCCTACCCTTCTTTATCAACTTCTTCGTCATTCTTTGTTGATATTTAAACCTCTCCCAATCCTCCTCTCGCCCACTACTCTTAGCTACTTTAAACGCATCCGCTTTTAATTTAATACTCTCCTTTACCTCCTTCGTTATCCACGGCTGATTATCTTTCCTCCTACGATCCTTTTTAACCATCGGAATAAATTTCTGCTGAGCACCAAGAAAGATCTCCTTAAAGATCCTCCACTGTTCCTCAGCAGACCTACCTTCCAATGCGCTCCCCCAATCAACATTCGCCAATTCCTCTCTCATCCTATCGTACTCCCCTCTGTTCAAACAAAGGACACAGGTCCAGGAACCCACTTTCTCCCCCTCCATCTGCATCAGAAACTCCACCATACAATGATCACTGTTCCCAATAGGATCCTTCACCACAAGGTCCCTAATTCTACCTGCCTCATTACATAACACCAGATCCAAGATAGCTCGCTCCCTCGTCGGCTCCAACACACACTGTTCAAGGAAACTATCCCGGCAGCATTCCAAGAACTCTTCCTCAAGTCCACCGCGTCCAGCATGGGTCGACCAATCAATATGTAGATTGAAATCCCCCATAATTATCGCCGTTCCATTCCTGCACACCGCATTTATTTGCACGTTAATAGCCCGCCCCACCTCCAGATCATTATTTGGGGGCCTATAGACGACACCCACCAGCGTCTTCCTCCCTTTGCTGTTCCTAATCTCCACCCACAACGATTCCACTTTCTGCTCTTTGGCTCCTACATCTTCCCTTTATTTTAAATTTTAAACAATCACAGTTCATATGACAGAAGAAGAGCGTGCTGACTAGTTGGCAAGTCACTGGCTGAGGCATTGCCATGGAGAAAGCAACAGTGATCTGTAAGTTCCCAAACTCCTGGATAATTCAAAAAAGGTGCGAGGCTTAAACATGTTCATTTTATTTGCAGAGAACAGTCTCTGATATGTGAATGTAAGTTGCATCTAGAAGTGTAAATGAGCCACATCACAAGCTCAACTGATTATCATAAATTTGTTTTTTGGAATGTAGCTATTAGCTCACTCAGGATTGTTTAGTAAGTGCTGCTCAATCCCGAATCATGTCTAACAGCAGACATTTTGTCTTGGGATTTGCCAGTGTGGGCTGTACTCTGCCTATTACAAACAGCCAAAGGAGCGTAGTGTTAGAATCGATCAGCCAATTGCTCTCCCCATGCATCAGTCACCCATATACCTGGCATTGCAATGGCACAAAAATTCATGCGCAAAGTTGCTCAACTGTGTGGTGAATGTCTTCAAAAATTTAAAAGACTTAAATAAACACCACAAGCCAATCAGTTATTTTCCTTCAGCCTACATCACTTTTTTTCTAAACTCTTACCTATATATCTCTCTGTTGTTAATTCACTAAAAACTGAGGAAGTTTCCCTGTTTAATTATTGTGTGGAGCCTACATGTTCTCCCCATGTAAGCATGGGTTTCCTCCAGGTGTTCCGGTTTCCTCCCACAGTCAGAAAGGACCGCCCAATTACCACTCTCAATCATCAGTGATGGAAGGGGTCAGCGGCAGTGCATCTGCTCAGCAATAACTTGCTCAGTGGCATCCAGTTTAGATTTCACCAAGGTCACTAAGTTCCTGACCTCATTATAGCCTTGGTTCAAAGATGCATAAAAGAGCTGAATTCCAGAGGTGAGAATGACAGCCCTTGACATCAAAGCCACACTTGACTCAGATACATAGGAAGATTGTTGTGGTTGTGGAGGGTCAGTCTTCTCAACTGCAGGACATCTCTGCAGGAGTCCTTCAGGGTAGTGTCTTAGGCCCAACAATCTTCAGCTGCTTCATCAGTGACCTCCCCTCGGTCATAAGGTCAGAAGTGGGGATGTTTGCCGATGATTGAGCAATATTAAGCATCATTCACGACTCCTTAGATACTGAAGTAGTTCATGTTGAAATGCAACAAGATTTGGACAATATCCAGGAATGACTCCAACCAGCAGAGTGTTTGCCTCCTGACACCCTTGAAGCCATACTGAGTCGAATATGGCCTTGATGTCAAGGGATGTCATTCTCATCTCTGGAAGAGGTGCATCTTTGAACCAAAGCTGTAATGAGGTTAGGAGATGAATGACCCTGGTGAAACCTAAACTGAGCATCACTGAGCAGGTTATTGCTGACCAGGCTATGGTTTCAGTGCAGAACTTAAGTGGTGTTGCATTGTTGGTGGAACATTATATTACGAGCCCTGCTGATGATGTATGTGCAGGGGATCCTATAACCCCAGAAGGGTAACTTGAAGCATTGGTTCATAATGGTATATACGATTGTTCCTCACATTATACAAAAACAATGTACAACTCAGTGAGGAACAGTCCAGTTATTGTGCAAACAATTAATAAAGAATATTTATTAACTTAAAATAAAAAACAAAAACGCCTAATAAGGAGGATAATAATACAAGATTAAACTTAAGTACACTGATGATTATATACACATCCCTTGGTCCCCAAGTACCTATGTTACCTGAACTCTTGAGGATCAAATATCATCCAATATTAACTAACTTCATGAGCTAAATCCAGAAAATTAATTGCCTCACACAGATTAAGGTGGCCATGTCTAAGAAACAGTCTCCTGATTCAGTGAAGGTGAAAAATGGCTACTACTTTTAGGAGTCTATATCTGTGATACTATAGTTCTGACGTTAGCTGTGTCTGCTGCTTATCGCCTCCCCACCCCCTCCATTAGTGTTGTACAATTCTACCCTGTGGTGTCATCTCTTTGAAGCTGCACGTCAATTTCCTTACCTCTGCGCTTTGAGATTACCCCCATCTATAGCCTTATTGTTTTCTCTAATCACATTTGGAAACACTTGTTTTTCCACTGATAGACTAATTTGTTTCTCACTTCTGATATCTGCCTCTAATCAACTCCCTGCTTTATGTTCTTTTCCATTTTGTTTTTAATCTTAATTTTCTCCAAATCTCAATCGTAAGTCCTGTCTACCTGCTCAATGGATGTAGATGATTTACACAGAGTAGAGATGTTTTCCAATGCTTGTCCCTCGACCAGTACCATCAAACAAAATGAACTCATCATATTCTTGCTGCTCATGGGACCATTCTGTATTGAATCTGGCTGCTACAATTTCCTACAAAACAATGACTACTCTTGGGGAAACAGTTTATTGACTATGAAGAACTTTTGAGTGTTCATTGGTCATGGAAGGTGCCATATGAGTCGTTATGATATTTTAAAACCAACACTATTTTAGACGTTCTTAAACAACTAGTTGGATTTGGACAATGTATCTTGAATTTTTTATTCTGATGGACATAAACTATTTACTGACAGTGATTACCAAATTAAACATTATAGTCTAATGGTATATTTCGGGTAAATATACGTTTAACATGCATAATTTATGAAATTACAAATTAAGTTGGGTTTGGGAGAAGACTATGAGAACAATTATGGAACAAAACTGTATTTAAACTGTCCAAACTTTAAGCCCTTTCACCCCACCTTATTTTTACAGAACATATCCAATGCTATTCTGTGCGACTCTAAACACGTTGCTTAATTACTACAGGATTGACAGTGATTCTGTGGGATATGAATTACACAGGATTATTTCTGCGTTATTGATGCAGGCAGATACAATTGAGCAGTTGCATGTATTTCCAGTAGATTGAGATCCAGAATAAAGGGGGCTGGACGTTATTGTATAAAATTATCTGAAACAAAAATTTGTGACAAAATAGTTGTTTCTGTATCACTTTAGATTGCATATGTTTTAATTGTGCATTGGGAAAGTTCACAGGACAATGTTCATAGCTAATCAATCTATACCAATTCATCGTGAACCATTTCACTTTGTGTGATATGCAATAAATGGCTGCGTTTTCACTAGGTAGTGGGCAGCCTGGGGACCTTTAAAAATGGTTTGGGGACTTAGAACCTCAATTTCCGACCAATTTTTTTTTATCATCAGGCAAGACAGAAATTATTTAAATTGCCAGCCTTTTTTAAAAAAAATTAAGAACTGCCTTCATGTGTCCGAAAGTTGAAAACATCTGTTTTTTAGTTTCAATGGTTATTTTTTGACATAATGCTAGCTAATATTATTGTATTATTAATGATTTGCTACTTTCCATGGAAAAACGAAAACAAATTGGAGATCAGACTTTGAACTGCCCTGATTTCCGTGGCCTTCTGCCACAGTGCGTGGGGAAGGTTAGCCACTAAACAATCTGGCTGGAAAGGTGTTATTACTTAAAATAATTTTTTCCCTTGGTAATGTTAATATTGCTATCTTTTTACCATTATATCACCTTTCTGCTGAATGGTGCACATTTGATGTGTCAAACTCTCAGCAAGACAGCTGAGAAAGTGGAGTTGAGTTTTTTTATGCTGACAGGTTCTTTTTAAATCATGATATATGTAATACAGTAGTGCATCTGACATACTGAGACTTCTAAAAACATTTAATCCTGCTATTGTGTGTTTTTAAGAAAAACTTGTATGCAGTTTCAGTTTTGATAATTAAAATGTTTCATTATGTATTTGTGTTACTCCTTTCTCAACTTATAAAATGTTTATAAAATTCTAATGGGCAATATGAACAGCACCCACACATGTGTTGAGCAAACATAATTAGTGTTATGGGGTTAGTTTAAAGAGTTATTGCTCAGCACTTGTGCACATTTTTGTTACCTAATCCTGTTCCAAGAAGAACTGACCTATAAAGATAATATAATCAAAGAACAAAGAAAATTACAGCACAGGAACAGGCCCTTCGACCCTCCAAGTCTGCATTGACCACGCTGCCCGACTGAACTAAAACCCCCTACCCTCCCGGGGACCATATCCCTCTATTCCCACCCTATTCACGTATTTGTCAAGACGCCCTTAAAAGTCACTACCATGTCCGCTTCCACTATCTCCCCCAGCATCCAGTTTCTGGCACCCACTACTCTGTGTAAAAAAAAAAATCTGCCTCGTACATCTTTAAACCTTGCCCCTTGCACCTTAAACCTGTGCTCCCTAATAATTGACTCTTCCACCCTGGGAAAAAGCTTTTGACTATCCACTCACTCCATGCCCCTAATATTCTTGTAGACCTTTATCAGGTCGTCCCTCAACCTCCATCATTCCAGTGAGAACAAACCAAGTCTCTCCAACCTCTCATAGCTAATGGCTCCATATCAGGCAACATCCTGGTAAATCTTTACTGTACCGTCTCCAAAGCCTCACATCCTTCTGATAGTGTGATGACCAGAATTGAACACTATATTCCAAGTGCAGCCTAACTAAGGTTCTATAAAGCTGCAACATGACTTGCCAATTTTTAAACTCAATGCCACGGCCTACGAAGGCAAGCATGCCATATGCCTTCTTGACTATGTTCTCCACCTGCATTGCCACTTTCAGTGACCTGTGTACCTGTACAGGTATACTCAGATCCCTTTGCCTGTCAATATTCTTAAGGTTCTGCCATTTACTGTATATTTTCTATCTGTATTAGACCTTCTAAAATGTATTACCTCACATTTGTCCGGATTAAACCCATTTGCCATCGCTCCACCCAAGTCTCCAGCTGATTTATATCTTGCTGTATTCACTGATAGTCCTCATCGCTATCCACAAATCCACCAACCTTTGTGTCATCCGCAAACTTACTAATCAAACTAGTTACATTTTCCTCCAAATCATTTTCATATATATATTACAAACAGTAATGTTGTACTTGTGCTTGTGAAACAAAACATGTTTCATCAAGTTTTGAGCCAACCTTTACAAATGATTTCCAGTTGTCAAATTGGTTACCAAGAGTTGCCCGTGCATGCAATGTGTTTACCGATTGCTGAATTGATCCTGAATGCTGTTTAACAAATGTCAAAAAAATGAAGCAAGAAGAAAGTGGGGGAGGAAAGCACCAACTCATCATTCTGATTTGTCATTATGTTACAAATAGCTTAGCAAGCAAGTTTTGCAAAATGCATGCGATATAAAGTTCAAAGCATCCACGATGTTAAGTTCAAAGCATCCACGATGTTGTTTAGATCCTGAACAAAAACACATAGTATTAATGATCTTTCTTGGTTAGTTGCAGTATCGTATGTACTGCTACCATAAATGTTTGTAGAGGTAATTGATAGCTAGCTAGCCAGGATATTGTCTTTCAAGCTCTTGAATTTTTACTTCATTGATTGAAAAGTGCCTTTGGATATTCTGAAGTTGTGAAAGGTACTATCTGAATGCAAGTGTTTTTTTTAGCTTCAATCACTGTACTAGTCATTTTTGCTAAATTCCACAGTGAAAGTTGAGAGGTTGAACTCATGCTCTCTAATGAGCAATGAATACTGCAAATTGTTCACGAGCTTGTTGAGGACTAATCAATCATAAATCTCACCCATATAATGCTTTCCAACAAGTGCCCTAATCAATATACAATGACATATAATGAAAAAAGACAGTCCTGATTTATTTTCCTTAAAAGAAAACGGAACCACCTGCCTATCCAAAAGAAGCAACCTAGATTTTAGTGAGCTGTTGAATATTTTAGTGAGTTGCAGTTTTGGAATAAATGTGGCATTGTTTGAACAATTTCCTGCTTATTCTGTAGATATTTCCACACCTGTGGGTAATTTGCTAAAGGTAAGGGGTCGTGTTGCAATGAGGGAAGTTGAGAAAAGTGTTGGTGTAATGACACAAACTTGTTTGACCATCATTTTCACTGAGGTAAGAGTGTAATGGTTCCATTGCCGAGGATCATAAGAACATAAGAAATAGGAGCAGGAGTAGGCCATCTAGCCCCTCGAGCCTGCCCCGCCATTCAATAAGATCATGGCTGATCTGAAAGTGGTTCATTTCCACTTATCCACCTGCTCCCCATAACCCTTAATTCCCTTATTGATCAGAAATCTATCTACCTGTGACTTAAACGTATTCAACGAGGTAGCCTCCACCGCTTCAATGGGCAGAGAATTCCAGAAATTCACTACCCTGTGAGAGAAGAAGTTCCTCCTCAACTCTGTTCTAAACTGACTCCCCCCCTTATGGCGTGTGTGTCTTCATGGTGGATGATGACAAAACTTCTGAGGGCAGCCACGTTTGAGGAGGATACACCGTACGCTTATGTGGCTAATAAAATCAAAGATTTTTATGAGGTCTGTAAAGGTCATGTATGGTGCTGTTCTTTGAATGTTTTCTGAATTTGCTGCGCAGTAAAACCCATGTCTAGATGCCTCCTGATGGGCAAAAACCGCTCTGCGACTATGGAGAGAGTTCCTTACCACTGGGAGGAACTGGTTGAGGAGAATAGAGTTTTTTTCTGATAGCTGGAAAACTCCTCTGTAGTTATTGCAGTCCTACTCGGCCATGGAACTTCAATATGCAGATTGAGTTTGAGAGATCCAGGTCATTGCTAAACCCTGCTCCGAAGCATATCAGAAAATGAATCTTTCACAAAACATCCAGAAAACTGAGGTTTTCTTCCAACTACCTGCCACAGCATAACAACCTCCCCTCCATCAATAAAGATCTACACATGTACAGGAAAGTGTAGTCTATTTTCTGTATCTTGTAGGCCTCCTCTCCACAAAGGCAGATAGAGTTGATGAAATTCATTATTACCTCTAATGTGCCAACTCAATAGAAATGCAGACATAAAAACATTAGAAAGTATGAGCAGGCCATTCGGCCCTTTTGAGCTTGCTCTATTATTTATTACGATCAAGGCTGATCATCCAACTCTAGCCTGATTCCACATCCACAATACACCATTTTGATCTCCTTTACCTCAAGAACTATATCTAATTCCTTCTTGAAAACACATGATGTTTTGGCCTCAATTGCTTTCTGTGGCAGAGAATTCCACACGCTCTCCACCCTCTGGGTAAAGAAATTTCTCAACTCAATCTTTACCCCATATCTTCAGGAGAATGACCCCTGATTTTGAATATCCCTGTGATCAGGAACATCTTTCCTGCAGCCAAATTAGGAAATATTTGGAAACCAGGCTCTTAAATCTGAGATGCTGGCGAAGTATCATCAGTAGAGCAAATGCAAAATCCTTCAAATCTGGTGGCAGGAAAGATGGACCAACAGCCGTGCCTTTTCCAAAGCCAACTTGCCAAGCACTGAGATATTAATTGCTAAAAACCAGTTCCTCTGGGCAGGACATGTTATCTATATGCCTATTACCAGATGCCCGCAGCAACCGCCTTGGAGCTCATTTGCAGCAGGAGATTTCCAGAAGGACAGCAGAAATGCTTTAGGGACACTCTCAAAGCATCCATAAAGAGATCAAATGTATTCATCAACTCGTGGCAGATCCTGACTGGTGACTGACCAAAATAGGGAACACTCATTTGGGAAGGACATATTTAAACACATCACAAAGCTTCGGGAATGTGCAGAGGTAAAGCCTGAAGGAGCACACAAATCTTCAAACAACTCATCTTGCCAGCCCTTGAAGCACCATCTGCCCCACACGTGGTGTAAGACCTGCTGATCACACATTGGACTATCAGCCACTTCAAAAACAATGGAACCAGAATGGAAGCAAGTCATCCTCGCTCTGAGGAACTGCCTCAAGAGAGAACACTTGAGGTTATGTGCGAGTTGCTCATTCAACTGCCCCCCCCCCACCCCCAAAATTTGGAGGTACATACCATTCCTGCAGTAACACAACCTTTTAATCTGAGCTAAACCTATTTCTGCAACACTAATATTCAAACAATTTTTTGGTAAGAAAGCCAATGATTAATAGCAGATTGCAATTGGTGAGATTAAGTCCTCAAATTTTGTATCTTAAAATTTCCTCAGTAGAGTAACTGCAGATATTCTGTGGCATATGTTGTAGAAATGGATAATGAAGCAACCTTGAACTTTTGGCTTTGCAGCTTATTATTAGTCAGTTTCGTGTCATTAGAAAAAACACATACCCACGTAATTTTTTTAATGGATCCAAGTTAGGATTTAGAGACATAGAGTCATAGAGTCGTACCGTGCCGAAAGAGGCCATTCGGACCATCACGTCTGCACCAACCACAATCCTACCCAGGCCCTATTCCCATATCCCTATTGGTTTTTAAAAAAAGGCCTATACCTGCATCGTGTTTTCCTATGAGAAATGCTGGTTAGAAGGCAGTCAAATTCACGTAATTATTGCAGTTTATGTTATCTGTATCCCTGTGTCTTTGCTTCTTTGAGCCTGGCCAAAATACTCCAGATGCTATAACGTATTGCTGTTAGTTTTAGCTGACACAAAGATGCTTTGGGATCTGTGTTAAATGAACAGCTACTATCTCATTCCTTTGTCAACAGTGTTCCTTTGATGCTGTTACTATGGAATACAAACTCATTCTTAACCACGTGTGGAATATTGTCTAGCTTGAGGATATTTTACAAATAATATATGAAGCTCTAAAGGCAGTGCAATAATTAAGCTGCTGGAGTTGATTTTATTGTTCTTATTACATAGTTTCAGTAGTTTGTGTACATGATCAATGTAACATCCTGCTGTAATTCTGCTTACTTGAGAAGGTTTTTTTTGCTGAAAAAAGTAGTATCTGGTGTTTCAGTGGAACTGTGAACTAATTGACTGTGACATTCTGCAGCCATTGTGTTTAAAATATGCAACATAATATATTTGAAAACACGCTCAGTGTGAATATACAGATGTGTTTGTACAGCTGTGAAGTGTGGATTGATGACTTGACAGATCCAAATAGATTTTAAATGCAAACAACAATGGTTCCAGGATTATATTTCTTTGTATGGTAGAAAATATAAGATGAGTGAAAACAAATAAAGTTGAGCTATAAAGGATTAAGTTCTAGGAAACTTTTCAGATTCCCATATATTGTAGCATTCCATTTGACTGTGTAATGGAATTTTGCTTCATTCCTATTTTTTGGCTTGTATTTTTACTGTAATCAATTACTGTACAGTACAAACAATACTGTTAGTCATCTGAATTTCAAGCATTTCAGGATTTAATGGAGAAAATATCAATTTTTTTTAACTGATATTGCTGTGTAAAATTTAAACTTTCTCCAATCAGAATATGTAGAGTTGAATTTTGCTGCTTACCTGGCATTCTCACCGCCTGACTGAAAGTGGGTGGTGATCCTGCTTTGGAAGTGCCTGGACATGTTTAACAGGCTTCCCGCTGCCAGGACCATCATCAAATTAAGTGTGGCAGTCTGATCTTAAGAGCTACTGGCCCAATCAGAGGGCTGGCGATTCCACGGACTCAGCAGCATCCACGCTCACAGTGGTCAATGCTAAGGCTGCAGTTCCAGGGTGAAGGTGCCTAAATGAACACGTCCCACTAAAAACAAGTGAGTATCTTTAAAGGAAAGTTGGAGCCTGGCAGCCAGACCCTCAAGGGGAAAATTGTGGAGGACCAATGATTGCTGAGAGGGTGGCATCCTTCATGGGCAGCCATGGCCATTTGCTGCCCTTAATGTCCCTAAGACATGAAAAATCATAAATCGTTTAACTTCGTTTATTTAAAAAGTGGAATTAAAGAATCCCTGCAGTGCAGAAAAAAGGCCATTCAGCCCATCCAACCTGCCCTAACAACAATACCCCACCCTGGCCCTATCCCCGTAACCACCCTACTAATCCCCCTGACGTTAAGCAGCAATTGAGCATGGCCAATCAACCTCACTGGCACATCTTTGGACTGTGGGAAGAAACACATGCAGACACTGGGAGGGTACAAAGTGGTCCCCACGTGGTGAAAACAATAAAGGAGTCTGTTTCCTCAGTCTTGATCTAAAAATATGTCTTGCTCTTACAGTCAGTTTATTATACTACTCTGGGATTAGGAACCTCCAGTATAAAGGCTGTGGATCCTAGCCACACATTATTTAAAAATTTGAGGCCATTTTTTGTGTATCTTGATTACACTTTTATTATGTAATTGCATCAGTTGATTCTCCTCAGCAAAGAGTCTCTTGTACAGTTTCCCTTTTCTAATCAATAAAGAATGACTGATCCTCGATCTTAAGCATCAAAAAATGCTGAGGAAGACCGTGAACTAAAATCCGTGTATTAAAATTAGGAGGTTTATAAGGTTGTAATTTGTTGGGACTGTGTTTTAATTTTAAGATGAAATAAAGAATGGTCATGCAATCTGTTCTGAAGTCTGTCTGACAGCAAGCCTGGACCTTTGATGGTTACAGATCAACGAGGACCTAGATTAATGGGTAAAAGGTGCAAGGTGTTTACAATAGGAGATGATGTCAGTAGCCTTTGTGCTAACAGCGGATAGTTTGAGTTGCTAGTGTTGAAAATGTTGGGTTGTAAACGATCGTGCTTTAAACTGTCCATTTATTTCCAAAAGAATGATAGTTGGACTGTCAAGCATACGTAAATCAGTATTGCTACCTGGATTCAAAACCTATTCGATTCACATTGCGGGAGTTGTTGATTTTGAGATGGGAAGGATACAGTAGAAGACATTTCAATGCCAGTTTACAGACTTTCCTTTAATATTATACACGGGTTAATCTTCCAAGGTTCAGGAGAGGGAGAGCAACTAGAGACAGAAAATCTTTCTTGTTTATCATACAGGATTATGAATGGAAGCCCATACTCTGATTGGATGGATTAAATTCATTGGAAGTTGAAACAAGATTTGCCTAGCTTTAGCTAAAGGAAGACAGCTCATGGAAAGCTTGCATTGTAAATGACCATCTGGAATTAAATGTTTCCAGGTTGGGAAAGGAAAAGGTGGGAAGTAAACCCTCAGGAACCAGGAATCATTTTAAATGGTACTTGGGAGAATTGAGTGTCCATTTAAAGGACAGTATAACATCTATCTGATGGTGTTTTTGTATGTATAAAAGTTTTGCTCAGTTGTTTAAAGTGTAAGCTAATTGCAAAAATAGTCAACAGTGTACTTAATTTATTTGTTATAATAAACCTGAAATCTTGTCATGTTAAAGAGATTGGTCTCTCTGGAACTCGTAACACTTGAGGTAGATCTGGATGCACGACCTGAAAGGATGGTGGGAGCAGATTCAGTGGCGACTGCAAAAAGAATTGGATAGGTGCTTGAAGGAGAAAACCTTTCCATTTCAAGCCAGTAGAGGAACAATGAATGATTTGACTTCCCTTTGTACAATACCATATACTGATATTTGATTGTGATATATATACACTTGACAGATTGAAACTTCAACTTGAGCAGGCAGGTTTTGATGCAGATAGGTACTAGAGCTGTGGCAAATCAAGCAATCAGAACGAAAATAAAGGAAGCATTATCTATTACATCAAAAAAGCAAGGCGGACTTCCTTCCATTTTAGTTACTATGGCAGTCCTGAATCAAGAGATAACATTCTTCACTCAACATTTAGCTAGATTAGACAGCATAGCAGCATCGAGCAAAATAAAAGTCAGTTCACATGTGCTTCTAAGATGTTCCAAATAAGAACATCTATTCTTCAAAAATTGTTTACATGCTGACTGAAATGTATTAATTGTACCTTGGAAGATCTAGCCCCTAATAGCTAACATGATGGGTGAGTGCAATCTATCCTAATTTGGTGGATATACCAAGTTAGGTGAGAAAATAAAATGAGTAGCATGCCAAGAAGCTATAAAGGGATAAAGATATGTAAGTAAGTGGACTATAAAGTGGGCAAGTCTGAAGCTGTCAAATTTGGAAAGAAAATTGGAAAGAAGAACACTTTTTAAATGGTGAGAGATTTGGCAATGTTGGTATTCAGAGGGGCCTGGATAACGTTCTTCAAGAATCATAGAAGGTGAATGTGCAGGTACAGCAAGCAAGCAGGAAGAAAATGGCTAGTCTTTATTCTGTAAGTGAAAGGAAATGCTACTGCATTTATATAGGAACTTGATGAGGCCATTCCTGGAAAATTGTGTACAGTTTTTGTCTTGTTACCAAGGAAGTGTATACCAACCTTGGAGGAAGTGCACCAAAGGTTACAAGACTGTTCCTGAGACAAGGGGATTGAACATTCCAAGAATTCTAGAATTGGGTTAATTTCCCTTTTCAATTCAGGTCTGTCTCAAAAAAAAGTTTTGAAACTTATAAATCCCATCACAGCGGGAACTTGTGATATTCCATGGCCTTGCTACTCGTATTCTTTCAGGTGGTAGAGATTACTTTGTTAGATGTGACACTTTGCCAGTTGTTTGCTGTGCATTTTGTGGATGGTGCACGCTTCAGCCATGGTGTGTGGCATTGGAGTGAGTGTTTAGGGTGATGGTTGACATGCCAGTCAATGGATTGCTTTGTCCTTGAAGTTGAACTTCCTGAGTGGTGTTACTTATCCAGACAAGGAAATAGTATTCTATCACACTCCTAATTAGTGACTTGCAGATGTTGGAGAGGTTTCGGGGAATCAGAAGGAGACTTACTTACTGCCAAATTGTTAGCCCTGTTCTTGTAGCCATGATGTTTATGTGGTTTGTCCAGTACCCATCCAGCATTGATGGTGGAGGATTCAACAAAGGTAATGGTGTGGAATATCAGGAGCTGCCAGTAGGATTCGTTGGAAATGGTCATTGTTTGAAACCTGGATGGAAAATAACAGTCACGTCAAATATCAGCTCAAACTTGAATGTTTTCCAGATATGTGCGTGCGTAGACTAATAAGTTACATGAGCTATTGCCAATAGAACTGAATAGACAAACAATGCCATTTCTGGCACAATGGTGGAGGCAAGCTCATTGATGAAGCAGCTGAAGATGATGGCGCCTCAGAGAGTATCCTGAAGAATGCCTGCAGTGATGACTTGATGCTGACATGATTGGATCCAATAACAGTAACCATCTTCCTTTGTGCTTAATAAGACTCTAACCACAAAAGAGTTCCCCTTTTCATTGGCTTCAACTTTATTAGGGCTCCATGATGCCACACTCATTGAAATTAAGGGCAGTCGTTCTCGCCTTGCCTCACCTCAGGAATTTGGACCAAAGCTGAGGCCTTAAGCTGAGTGGCATTTGCAAAAGTCATACTGAGTACCAGTGAGCAGATTATTGGGATTGTATTCTGATGACCAACACCTTCAGTTATACCTTTCATTGCTTTTGCTAATGATTGAGTGTTGACTGATTGTGGTAATTGGCCTGATTGGATTTTTCCTGCTTTTTGTTGACAGGACTTTTGGCAATTTTCCACATTGTTAGGTAGATGCATTATTGTAGTTGTACTGGAGAGCTTGGCTAGAGGCTAATTTGAACAATTATTCTAAATAAACTCATTTTGGCTGTGCTTCCCAGGCCTTGGGGCACCCATCAACTTAAAAGGAGACGTGAAGAACTGAATCAATGAAATAAACATCTTTACTGCTTCTGGATCAAGAGGAGCAGGAACCTATCACCCCAATCCCACCCCCTGCAAAATGCTTAGGAACTTATTTGTTGATTGTAGCAGCCTAAGGATTAAACTTGAGATGTTACAGATCATCATGCACTGAACCCATCAGGGACTATATGATTTTAAAACATCGACGGCTACTCAAAGCATACAAGGTATAGTGAGAAGATGCATATATGAAAAGATTCAATCTTGTTTTTGTGATTGATGGCGCAATTCATGGACATGTAGAGATGATTGCTAAAAGGAGGAAAGTAGAAATCAAATATGATCAATAAATAGGTATTATTGGCATTTTTAAAAAAGAAAAACCAACAGTAAACTTAGTTTTTTGCATTGTCCCATGTTTATGTTCTTCCAGAAAATGATCAAAGAATACTTAAAAGCTTCAGCAAATATATTGACTCTAGTATTCCAGGCGAACTCACTAAATTACTTACAATTTTAGAAATAAACATATTTATCCAGAAATCTCTTCGTTCAGCACTATGTTTTGTGGGAGCCTTTGGCAATCTGTAACTCTGATAAAATTTTTATTTTTTTAAACTTCTGGTTCTTATCAACATGCTGCTGGGGGGGGTGGTGGTGTGGTTGTCGCTCATGATTTTTTTAGCCATATTTATTAGTGTCACAAGTAGGCATACAATAACACTGCAATGAAGTTACTGTGAAAATTCCTGAGTCACCATACTCTGGCGCCTGTTCAGGTACACCAAGGGAGAATTTAGCATTGCCAGTGCACCTAACCAGCACATCTTTTGGACTGTGGGAAAAATCTGGAGCATCCAAAGGAAACCCATGCAGACATAAGAACATAAGAAATAGGAGCAGGAGTAGGTCATCTAGCCCTTCGAGCCTGCCCCACCATTCAGTAAGATCATGGCTGATCTGAAGTGGACCAGTTCTACTTTCCCGCTTTCTCCCCATAACCCTTAATTCCCATGTCTATCAGAAACCTATCTACCCGTGACTTATATATATTCGGCGAGGTAGCCTCCACTACTTCAACAGACAGACAATTCCAGAGATTCACCACCCTTTGAGTGAAGAAGTTCCTCCTCAACTCCGATCTAAACTACCTTGAGGCTGTGCCCCCTAGTCCTGCTACCCTTTCTAAGCAGGAAGAATCTCTCTACCTCTACCCTATCTATCCCTTTCATTATCTTATATGTCTCTATAAGATCCCCCCTCAGCCTTCTAAACTCTGAGTACAGACCCAGTCTATTTCAGTCTCTCTTCATAGGCTAGCCCCCTCATCTCCAGTATCAGCCTAGTGAACCTTCTCTGCACTCCCTCCAAGGCCAATATATTCTTCCGCAAGTGCGGCGACCAAAACTGCACACAGTACTCCAGCTGCGGCCTCACCAGTACCCTGTACAGTTGCAGCAAGACCTCCCTACTTTTATATTCTATCCCCCTCGCTATAAAGGCCAACATTCCATTCACCTTCTTGATCACCTGCTGCACCTGCAGACTGGGTTTTTGCGATTTGTGCACAAGGACCCCCAGGTCCCTCTGCACCATAGCATGCAGCAGCTTTTCACCTTTTAAATAATATTCCCTCCAACTATTATTTCTACCAAAGTGGATAACCTTACACTTGCTAACATTATACTCCATCTGCCAGGTCCTCGCCCACTCACTCAGCCTATCCAGATCTCTCTGCAGATTTTCCACACCCTCCACGCAATTTGCTTTTCCACTCATCTTCGTGTCATCAGCAAATTTCGTTACCCTACACTCAGCCCCCTCCTCCAGATCATCTGTGTAAATGGTAAACAGTTGAGGCCCCAGCGCTGATCCCTGTGGCACTCCACTAGTCACCAACTGCCAACCAGAATAGCACCCATTGATTCCAACTCTCTGCTTCCTACTAGACAGCCAATCCTCTATCCACGCTAACATCTTACCCCCAGCTCGTGCACCCTAACCTTTTGCAGCAGAAATCTAAAAAAACCATATCCACCGGTTCCCCTCTGTCTACCACACTAGTCACATCCTCATAGAAATCCAGTAAATTTGTTAAACACGACTTCCCCTTAACGAATCCGTGCTGTGTCTGTTCGATCAAACCATTCTTTTCTAGGTACCTCGCTATTTCTTCTTTGATGATGGAACCTAGCACTTTTCCAATTACAGACGTTAAACTAACCGGCCTATAATTCCCTGCCTTTTGTCTGCTACCTTTTTTAAACAGCAGCGTAACATTAGTCGTTTTCCAATCTTCTAGCACTTCCCTGGAGTCCAGCGAGGAGAACGTGCAGACTCTGCACAGAGCGTGCATGACCCAAGCTGGGAATCAAACCTGGGTCCCTGGTGCTGTGAGGCAGCAGTACTAACCACTGTGCCATAAGGGTAACTTAACCTAAAAAGCAGTTAAAATTCGCGCATGCATACATGCTATGACAATATGGACATAGAACATAGAACATTACAGCGCAGAACAGGCCCTTTGGCCTGTTAAAAAACCGACCAGTTAAAAAACAATGACCCTCTAACCTAAACCAATCCCTTTTCATCCATAAACCTATCCACGGATCTCTTAAACGCCCCCAAACTAGGCGCATTTACAACTGCAGCAGGCAGGGCATTCCAATCCCTCACCACCCTCTGGGTAAAGAACCTACCCCTGACATCCGTCCTTGGAGTCCAGACTTTTTTTATAAATTAAAAATTGTCTATCAAGAAACATATACAAAATGTGCATTACTTCTACAGAAAGAGAATGGTGTCGGCAATGGATTTGACACTTTTACCTTGGGAACCAGGCCCCCCAAGGCTAACTCATTCTTTCAGCTAAGTCAGCACACACCAGGAATCAAAATTAGAGCCACTATTGTGTTTATCAACTTGGTCATCGTGGGAGCTAAATCAGCAAGAATTTTGATTTGTCTGTGGCTGCCTCACAAAGATTACTTTAGAACATTTTGCTTTTCGGAATCATCAAAGTCAAGGATACATTCATATGAAATATCAGGTGCAAAATAAAGTTACAATTGAATATTTTGTATGTGTATCTAGCCCTGATCTTCTGTTTTCAATTAATGACTGGAATCGGGATGCTAACAGAATTTTAATAAGGCAAACATAGACCACCAAATTACTCCACAATGTTAAATGTTGTAAAGCACTTTTTTATATGAAGACATGTCAGTTCAGTTGATGTGTTTGTACTCTTGCCTGTGAATCAGAAGATTGTGAGTGGAAGGTCCCCTATGATTTGAGCATATAATCTAGATAAATGTTTCAACTTTGTCTTTTGAATGGGATGTTAAACTGAAGTCTTGTTCTTATGTATTCAAATGAGGAACAAACGATTCTGATTAAAGTTTAAAATATATTTATTAGTTATGAGTAAGGCTTACATTAACACTACTGTGAAGTTCCCCTAGTTGCCACAGTCTGGCTCCTGTTGGGGTCAGTGCACCCAACCAGCCCATCTTTCAGAATGTGGGAGAAAACTGGAGCACCCGGAAGAAACCCACGCAGACATGCAAACTCCACAGCGACCCAAGCCGGGAATTGAACTCGGGTCCCTGGAGCTGTGAAGTAGTAGTGCTAACGCTCTGCTACCGTGCCATTTCAGCTAAGGGATCCTCCTTAAATGGGCGGTCATTTAATGTATTGTTTCTGAATTTTTTCCACATACTTTTGTCGCTGCTTTCATAAAATTAGGAAGAATAGTTACACTTCTAAGTATTTCATTATCTCCCTTAAGTTATTCTGGGATTGTGGAGCATGTGATTGTGGACCGTATCGATGTAACATTGAGTATGAAAGCTAACTGTTATCATTGGATTTGTAGAACTGCTAAAGCCAGCTTAAAGTTGCTTAACCTTTTTCAATGGCATGATGTGACATTGGGGTGCACGGTTGACAGTGAATTTGGCCAGTACTTTCCATTCGTAGAACAGCAGGATCAACTGCCCCTGATCCCATCTGCCCTGTTCTTTTTCATATTATCCTCTCTCCATGTTTCCTCTTGCTGTCATTCACTCTGTTCAGTGTTATGTTGAAGATGTGATTTTCTTGCAGATGACAGCTTAGATTTAGATTACCATCTAATCATAGGGGATGCCAAACTGAAATGTGCCTCTTCTAAGCATCCAGAGTCCAGGACTGTAATTTAAATATTCTCACTCTATTTGTTGGCAAGCAGCCTTTCTTTATGCAAAGGAATTCTCTTCCAGCAATTCTCACTGGACTGAGAGAATAGTGATCATATTTGACAAAGTTGTCTTGATAAGTCTGATTCTTGGCTTGCTTGCCCTGTTGGGAAGAACTACTTTATATCCCCTGCCAATGTAGAAGAATTTCTTCAGCTGAGTGGTAGCATCTGATATTGAGTCCTGCTGTGAAATAGCAGAGATTAGAATTCAAAAAGTTGAAAGAAGCAGTGGTGAAAACGGTGTTGGGTGAAAGAAGATCTCCCCATACCCTGATCTCTGATTCTGCACTTCATAGGAATTGGTTGCAGTTGGACAGCTATGGGGAGCTGGTGGTTGTGGGGTGGTGGTGGTGGTTTGATTTGATTTCTTACTGTCACATGTATTAGCATACAGTGAAAAGTATTGTTTCTTGCACACTATACAGACAAAGCATACCATTCATAAAGATGGAAAAGAGAGAGTGCAGAATGTAGTATTACAATCATAGGGCGTAAAGAAAGATCAATTTAATGCGAGGTAGGTCCATTCAAAAGTCTTTTGGCAGCAGGGAAGAAGCTGTTCTTGACTGGTACATGACCTCAGACTTTTGAATCTTTTTCCCGCGGAAGAAGGTGGACGAAAGTATGTCTGTGGTACATCTTCCAATCCTGCCAGCTGGATCTTCTGGTCCTGCCAACATGAAAGGAGATTTATATGGCTGGTTGAATTTTTCCCATTTTCCATTTGGGAATTACTTTGGATGACAAATATTGCGACTTCATTGCCTACCCAGCACAGGTTACAGACTTGAAGGGTAGAAAATAACGTGTATAGAATGGTAAATGTGTTGCACAATTAAATCTTAAATCTAGGTAATCAACTATGCATCTTCTTGCAACTTTTTGTTGTTGTCTAGCTTACTAAGATTAAAGTAACATTTTGTAACTTGAAAACTATGAAGGCCAGAAGCTAATTCCTTTTTACCTTTAGAGTATGGTCATTTGCATTTGAAATGTTTTTGGTGCAAATAGTTTTAAAATATAGGCTGAGTCATCATGTGACCCTAAGTGTGTGGATTTCCCATCACTTTGCTCTTGTAAAGTTGAAAGAAATGCTGCTTTCTGAGGCATGAGGTTTCCACCATGTAATATTAAGTATAATTTTTCTCTCTCAATACTGGAACTGTTTTCAGTTGGCCTAACCCTACCAATACCATGAAGTGTGCACTGTAGTACTTATGGTCCACAAAGTCTAATTTCTCTGGAAAAAAACACATTGGCCAGAATTTTCCAGACCCCCCTGCGATGGCTCCTCCCACGGCAGGGCTAGTGAGCCATTCAAATCTCCTTTCACGTTGGCAGGACCAGAAGATCCAGCTGGCAGGATTGGAAGATCCTGCTGGCTTGAGGCATTGGCTGGAAAATTTCCTGCCCTGGGGTCAGTGTTGAATGTGAGATAGCGTTAATATTTTTGGTGAGAAGTAAACAAATACAAGAGTGCCATTTGTAAGACACCAATACAAGGTTAGATAGATAACGAGAATAAATGTGTTTAGTTAAAATGAACAGATGCTTACACTATTCACTGCAACAAATATTCCCACTTGGAGAATTTAAGATTAGAATCAATTATGTATTTTACTGTTGTGTGGATGAAACTTGATATAGGGTAATAAGTATATGGGTTTCAAATATTTACAGACATAGGTGTCTGCATTACTTTGATATATTCAAAATGTAACAAACAATTTACTGTGAAGACAACTTGTAATTACATGGTGCCTTTTAATATAAAGAAATGTCCCAAGCCGCTTCACAACTAGACATAAGAATACTGACATAAGAACAGGAAGGAGGAAATTAGGAGAGGTAAGCAAATACTTGGTCTAAGAAGTCAGTTTTTGAGATAGGTTTTAAGGGTGGAAAGAGGTGAAAAGACTCAGCACCAATTCTGGTGGAGAGGCTTAGCAGCAAAAAAGCCTTGGCTAAATTATAACTGAAGCCTAGTGATGTGAACTAAATTAAGTGGTTTTGTTTACTTAATGCCCTTTCATATGAATGATATTTCTGTTGATTGGATCAGCCACTCTAAAACAACCTAGGATTTTAAGTGGCTGAAACCGTGGGAAATAAATGTATGTCTGATTGAAGACTCGCACACGATGTTTGAAACTTTACGGCAAAGTTAGAATTTCTAATTCTATATTTGACAGTAACTTTAAGAAATGTATAAATGCACAAAATAATTTTATTAACTTTTGAACTTGTGCTCTGCATTTTGAAGTAGAAGATCCAAGAATAACATTAAAACATAACTGGATAGGCATGCTTATGCCTACAAAGCCTGTTTCTTTTTAGCCATTAGAAAGGTTCTTGGAATTTGGCCTGGTAAAATTGTATTTGATACCAAAGTATAAACTGTTGCATTTAATAGCTATTGTGAATGTTCAGACATAGAGAAAAAAAATCAGACAAGTTTGCATTCTTCGGTTCTATAATTGCTTGGAAATCTTTGAAGTTATTAACAAAATCATCTTATCATTTCTAGGTTGTTAAATTGAGAAAAGATGTCAAAAAAGCAAGAGCTTTAATCATCCGGAAACTGACGAGAAACATTGCCCAGCTGAAAACTAAAAAGTTGGTATCTGACGTGTTACTTTTTATTATTTGAAACTCAGTAACCCTGATACTTGCAAGGAAGTGGGGAGTTTGCAGGGGAAAAGCATGGCAGTATAGGAGAAATCCGCCAAAGCCAGAAATGTGGAGATCCATCTGGCTGCAGGGAGAAAAATCCAATCCTTGGAGATGGTGGAAATCAGGAGCGAATCATAGGGAAGACTGTAGATCAGATTTGGGCGAGGATGGAGTGAGTCGTTGAGCAGGGAAGGGGGAAGTTGGTTGTCATCAGCAGATGGAAACTATATATTTCCTTGAAGGATAGGAAAAAAGTGCCCCTAATTACAGGAGCACAGCTTGCCTTCTGGAACAGGCAGCTCCCACCTCCCTTTTGCTGTCAGGTTCCCCATGCCTTGGGAATCTGGCAGGCAACAGTTACATTTAAATGAGAGGGACTGGTCAGGGGTTATTTGGTTTGTTGTCTTCAAGCATCAGATAGCTGGTTAAGCTAATTGAAGAAACGATTATGGCCCTGCATGGCAACTACCTGGTTCTCTCCACTGTGGTAGCCTGGCAGATATTGGGATTTTTTTATTTGAAAACTGCTAAGAAGGTGCCTCGAGATGGAGGTGCGCTTTGTCTCCTTTACCTCCGTGTTGGAGGACCTCCTTTTGGCCCGCTAGCTTTGAGAGCCTATCCACCACCCTAACTGGATGACAAGTGTGTTCTCTCGCCATTAATTAGCCAAATCAGGCAAAATCTATGTTGGGTGACTGTCCCTGTTGCAGTCCATGGTCAAGATCCCATCTGACCTCTGTGCAGGAGTCCTGACCCAAAAAGCAAAATCTTGCCAAGGATTGAGGTTGTATGTAAAGGATCAAACATTTGGAGACAGAGCAATTGCATTTATATTTACTTGTCTGAAGTGTTTTATAGCCACTGAAGGACTGCCTATTGAATATGTAAGCTTTTCAGCTTTTATCCATTTCTGCGACTAATCTACTAAAATGTAGAACTAGATTGAAATGGTTTAATAAGGAAAATGCAGTGGATGCTGGAACCTGAAACCAGACCAGAGGTTGCTGGAAAAACTTAGCATATCTGGCAACAGAGAAAACAGAGTTCAGGTTTCGAGTCCTTTTGGCTTTGTCAAAACAGAGAGAGATTGTGTTAGATATTAAAATATAGCTGTGAGAGACTGCAACAAGACGTAGCAACTTTAAGAGCAAAAGACAGATAGCCTGGTGTGTTTGATGGTGGAGTGGGGGGTTGGGGGGTGTGGTGGGGTGGGGGGGTTGCAATCAGGCAATACGTGTATGGGATATTTTAAAAAGGGGGTTTAAAATTAAGGAGGATGGTCATTATCTCTTGCTACCAAACTAAATGTTGTGTCCCGGGCTGCAACGTGCCCAACCAGAAAGTGAAATGCTGCCCTTTCAGCTGGCGTCAGGCTTAACTGAGGCATCACAGCAGGTCAGAGTTGGATGTGTGGGCATGAGCAAGGTGCTGGTTAAAATGTCGCGTGACAGGAAGGTTGGGGTCATGCTTGCAGACTGACTGATTTAAGATGATTTAGCTGAAATTAGTAATATATTTGGATTGTTAACAGACAATCCATACTTTGCAGAATTTTTTTCTCAATGCAATTTTGTATCCCTTTCACTGTTAGCTATGGAGGCGCTAGTACCGTCACCTTTATGTCAGAAGGCTGTGAATTCATGCCCCAGTGGGCTGACGTTTCGGTGCAGTCCTGAGGGCTACAGCACAGTTGAAGGTGTTGTCTTTTGAATGAGTCACTAAACTGAGGTACTTCTTTCAAATTAAAGGAGTTCACCCACATGTCAGACTGATTCTTGTCCCTCAATCAACATATTATCTGAGTATTTTCTTTTTGTGACCTTGCTTTACACAAACTGCCATGTTTCTTGCATTGCAACATTGGCTACATTTCAAAAGTATTTCATTGACTTTTTTTATTTCTCAGAATGCAAGTGTCATAGGAAAGATGAGAATTTATTGCCCATCCCTGATTGCCTTGAGAAGACGATTGTTAGCCACAGTGGCACAATGATTAGCACTGCTGCCTCCCAGCGCCAGGGACCCAGGTTCAATTCCCAGTTTGGTCACTGTCTGTGGAGTTTGCACATTCTCCCCATGTCTGCATGAGTTTCCTCCGGGTGTTCCGGCTTCCTCCCACACTCCAAAGAGCTGCAGGTTAGGTGAATTGGCCATGCTAAATTCTCCCTCAGTGTACCCGAGCAGGTGCCAGAGTGTAGTGACTAGGGGATTTTCACGGTAACTTCACTGCACTGTGAATGTAAGCGTACTTGTGACTAATAAATAAACTTTAACTTTTCAATAGTTGTGTTGGTTGTCCTCCAGTGGCCTTTAGCACAAGGATGACCCAGAGGGTGGTGAATCTTTGGAATTCTCTGACCCAAAGGGCTATGCTGGTTGAGTCATTCAAGTATGTTCAAGACATGCATTTCTTCTTGTTAAAAGCATAAAAGAAAACTGAGATATTGTTGGTGAGTGGTGTTGAAATAGAAAACCAGCCATTATGTGGGTGGTGTGAGCTTGAAGGGCTGAATACCTACTCCTCGTATTTCTTATGTACCTGTCATCCTCTAGAATGATGCTATCCAATGGTAGCCTTAATATGTGATGCGCAGATTAAGGAAAAGTTAAGAGCTGGAGAATGCATAGCTGCCTTTTATGTGGAGGAAGACAAATCAACGGGAACTAACATTGATAGTTCAATTGTATCCATTCTCAGAAATGAGGAGAAGTTGAGGCTGCAGGAACCACTGCTACCTTCATAGCTTTGATGCGAATGAGGAGAAGAGCCCATTGCCATTTGAAACAGCTCAGGGAAGCCTGTAACTCTGAGGAACAGGAGCCTGCAGGAAGACTCAGATGCTGACGAGGAGGGACCAAATCCAGAAAGAAATTTGGCACAACCAAGGATCTATAGAAGATGCAACTTGTACATAGAGATGAGGAAAAGATAGTGCTGCAGTTGCTTTCACTTGTCTGAGGAGTGGAAGATCATATTTGCCACATTCTTGATGGGGAAACTGCGCTGCACCAAGTTGGAGAGCATCCAATGCCACTTGGTCTTAAGGTTACCACCGCACTCAACGTTTTTGTCAGCAGATCCTTCCAGGCCTCCGCTGGAGACCTTTAGCAGAATCTCACTATCAGTGACAAATAAAAGCATGACGTGACTGGCCCTTTTCAATAAAGCTCACCATTACATGCAGTTCCACATGGATGAGGCAATCAAGGGAGCCAGAACTACGGGGTTGCTCCAACCTCAGGCTTTGTGAAAGTGCAGGGTGCCATCAGTTGTGCACGTATGGTTTTGAGAGCTCCCTGGCAGCAATCTGAGATTCATTAATAGAAAACAATTTCACTCTGAACGTCCAATTGATCTGTGGTCACAGAAGGCTGATCGTGCGTGCTTTCTGCTTGGTATTTTGGGAGCTCTCATGACTCTTGCATCTTGAGTCACCTGCAGTTGCCACAGATCTTTGAGCACCAGTGGTGTTTAGAGGTTTTGCTCCTCGGTGATCAGGAGTTAAACCTCCCCCCCCCCCCGCCCTCCCCCAAAAGGATGTGGCTAATGACAGTTGTTCAGAGCCCATAGATTGCAGTTGAGAGACGCAGTGCTGCACATTCAGTCACAAGGCAGACTATTGACCTTTTTAAAGATGCATTTCAGATTCTAGATCGATTAGTCTGGACTCCCCAAAACTCACCACAGATCATGTCCCACATCATTGTTGTTTACTGCACTTTGCACAACCTAATGCTGCAAAGGGGGAATATTTTGCCTCAGGGAGACATGGAGGATCTACACCTCATCAAATGAGAAGGACATTGAAGAGATGAATTTTAAGAGAGTGATGAGTAGGACAAACCACCCACCATCCTTCCCATGGAGAATTCAATATGCTTGCATGCAGGAGCCACGGCATCAGACAGAATGTGGGCAGACTCATCCACTCTTCATTCCAGTCTGGTGAAAGCCTCTGACAGCTCTGCCTAATATTTTCCTGCCTGTCTTTGCACCTCCAACATTTCATTCCAGGCTGATTCCAGAGGCTCGTCATCAGACTGTACGGGGGCCAGGTCTCCTCCAGTCCTTCGGGTGTCAGGGGCCTCTGCTGTCACTGCCTCCATCAGCTATGCACTTGTGTCTGTGAAATGATTGCCAGATTGTGAACTCAAACTTACTCTTGAACTAGGATCCACCAAGATGTGAGCCTGTGTTGGTGGAAGATGCAGGTGAATGCAACAAACAATCTTGTTCAGATGGGTCTTCAGCATACTCATCTAAGTAACCTGGGGATGGTGCTGAAACGCTTACTGGAGCTCTTCCTCTGCCTTTTCTTGCTGTTGGCTGGGATAAAGAGAAGAGATAATTAGTGACTGACTGGGAAAGCACCCTCACTATCGCTCAATCACAATCATACATGATGTTGATGTATCCTGCATGGAGATTCATAGGTTTGTTGGAATTGGGGAGAGATGGTGGACAGAGAGCCCGATTTCACCTCCCATGCAGGACTGATGTCTATCTTTTCCTACAAGCTCTGCTGTGTGGCCCTCATGGAAGCAGAGAATCCACAGCTTCGGGGTTCCCTCCTCTGATCTTTAATCTTTCCCATTGATTATGGGTGAGCCCTAGATAAAGACAAGTAAATTAACTTTGAGCACTATGGATGAAAGAGCAGCTCAGAAGTGTGCCATGCGTGTGTCTGCTGAGTCCTCCCCATTAAGGAATGAAGATGCTGTTTGTGCAGCATCTTGCACGAGATGGTGAGCTTTGGCTGGTACAGGTTCACTTCCGACGTCCCATTTGCTTGTAGTGTGTGACATCCCTGTGGACTGTAACCCTTAAGAGTGTGAGTTTGAGGGAAAAAGTTCACTTTCACTGACAGAGCACATCAGATTGTTCTTTTCTTGCATTGTTAGTCAGTCATTTTCTGTGTGCCATGAGTGCTCACTCCCCTGACAATCTCCTCCCAGACTGGTTTGGTCAGGTGGGAGTGGGTGGATCTCCAACTCCTATTCCTCAAAGAGGTCCTCCTGTTTTTCCTGGATAGCATGACGGTTTTTTGTTTGGTGATGGAGAAGTTCACAACACAGCTGGCCTGCAATGAATGTATGTGCAGGTGACATTTAAATATGGTGCCAGGACCTTCGACCCAATGAAGTAACAGCAAGGCAAAGGAATTCAACAAGCTACTCACTCACATAGAACATAGAACACTACAGCACAAACTGGCCCTTCGGCCCACAAGTTGCGCCGATCATATCCATACATACCAGGTCTATCTATAACTCTCAATCCCATTAAACCCAACGTACTCATCCAGAAGTCTCTTAAAAGACCCCAGTGAGTTCACCTCTACCACCACCGACGGCAGCCGATTCCACTCACTCACCACCCTCTGAGTGAAGCGATGAAAATTGGAAGATCAGGCGTGAATGTTCACACTGCCATCCAGCAGGAATCATGCTAACTTTGCCACCCATCACTACAATTAATCTCCAGGTGAAAAATTCAGTCATTGGTATTTAATGTTCTGTAGTATTTCTTTTGTCTCCCTTCTATTGTGCCATAAAAACATAAATATTTTCTTTACATGATGGACTTTTTAAAAAATGATGTAATCGGATAACAGACCTGGCCAGTGGTTCCTAAATCTTTTGATGCCAGATTCAAAAACCCAAATTTTCCCCTTTTGGATTTTGCTTCACTTAGGATTTACCTATCAAACAAACTGAGAATGTTGTCATGCAGCATTGTTGAAATTGAATACTGTTTTGTAGCAACAAGTTCGGGTCTGTTTCAAGGTTTAATATTAGAAAGTAGTTCCACAGGACAGCCAAGAGATTTTTTTCTTGTATAGCTAGATTTTCATGAAAGGTACCCCAAAATGTACACACTTTTAGCAATTTGTTGGAGAAATTGTAGACATGAACTGATACTAGACTTTTCTGTGAGAATGTAACTTTATGTTGTCCTAAAGGACATTGGTGCTTCATTGTGCTGTGCAACCAGCCTACTCAAACAACCTTTGGTACCTTGGGACTTTCTTTGGGGGAAAATTAATCATTAAAAATTAATTGCTTTTCTGAGTGTTACGGCAGTTGACTGGATTACTGCAAGATTGGTACATGATTCTGCTGTGATAAAAATTTTTAATTAAGAAATATTGGTAGCATTCTGACCTTACAGAAAATAACTTAAATTACCAATTGTAATATTGATGTGAAAACAGCAAATGTTAGATAACCTCATCAGTATTGATAGCATCTGTGGAGAGAAACAGAATTAACACTTTAGATCTAACTGATCCTTCTACCGAACTATGATATTGATGCATTTATTTGTTTCTTGTGGAATGAAAATCTGAGTAGCAGAATATAATGCTGTTCAATTGAGACAACGTAATTTTACCCAAACTGAAATTGCGTCTTATTCATGGTGTGTCTGCAGGGGAACAGAAGATGCCGTTTTGAAGAATTTGCGACGTGTGGACAGATTGTTAGAGGAAATCCACGCAATGAAGGTATTGCTTACTACATTCCTGTAGAAAAATATTGTGAAGCGCCTCTGCTCTCGCCTTCCCACTCCACCACACTCCCCATCTGGGGAGCAGCAATATTTTTTCATGACTGGTAAAACATATTAGTTCAAAGATACTCAGCAAACAAGTTTTTTTTCAGAAGTTTGCAAGATGGTTATTAGTGGTGTTCAGATGTAAAGGGATTTTGAAAATCTACTTATACCACTCAAAATAAGCACCATAGCAGAAGGAAACCACCTTAAATAAATGCTTGAAAGCTGTTTGGAAAAGATCTGGAATGTTCAAAATCCAGTCTCGTTTTTGTGCCATTTTCTTTTTTGTTTGTTGGTACAGTACATATCAAGGGAATGGGGCAATTTAAACCCCATGTTAACAGCCAAATTGAGTGCTCAGTTGTGAGAATTAGTGTCTTTCCAACTTTAAATTTTGAGGCATGTGAACTATCATATGAAAAATGATACCTTTTTTGACTCCACTGGCAAATGTGGAAGTGGATGACCTCATACTCTACCTACTGCCAATGAAAAAACTCCCACAGTGTTGTCTGCCTTGTGTCATCAAAGCAACTATATTAAGCTGTCCTTGTTGAAAAGAGCATTATGTCTGTAATTTTATTCAACTCTGAGAGTAGCATTACAATTTCAGGCAGAGGTAAAGTATATTGGGTTATTGTTTGGCTTTCTTCCAACCTGTTGTTAAATAGTCAAAACTGCTGTAGGAGCTGACTGAAACTGCACTCAGTAGAACAATTACTTCATGTTAAAATTGCAACAGAAAATTAAGCAGACCCAGTATCTTGTGTTTCTCTTGCAGAATCACAAAATGATTACAGCACTGAAGGCAACCATTGGGCCTGTCTGTCTGTGCTATCTCTCCAAAAGGGCTATTAGCTAGTTCCACTCCCCTGCCTTTTCCCTATAACCCTGCACATTATTCCTTTTTCAGATCATCCAGGTCTCTGTTAAATGCCTTGATTGAACCTGCCTCCAACCATATACTCAGGCAGTACATTCCAAATCCCAACTACTTGCTGTGTGGAAAAATTTTTTTCCCATGTTTCCATTGCTTTTGCCAAATACCTTAAATCTTTGCCCACCCACCATTCCCGATCCTTCCACCAATGGGAACAGTTTCTCCCTATCTACTGTGTTCGGATCTCTGATGATTTTGAATATCTTTATCATTCTCCAGTTTGCTGGCATCATCCCTGAGTTTCATTAATGTCCTTCAGGGAAGCAAATCTGCTATTTTTATCTGGTCTAGTCTATGTATGATTCCAACCTCGGGGCAAGGTGTGACGCTTAAATGCATTCTGAAATCACTTCATTCACGTGTAATCAGGGGTGGGCAGCAAATGCTGGCCTTGCTAGCAATGAATGCATCCCAAAAAATCCTGTATTTGACTACTCTTGTGTATGCCTTCTCCAGCACTGTGATGTTCTCCTTATTCAATGCTCCCTCGCCTCCTTGTTTCCTTCCTTTTCTATCTTTTTTGGACATCTTGTATCCAGGAATTTTTAATACCCAGTCTGGAAATTCTTTGAGCCAGGTCTCTGCTATATCCACAGAACCAAATGTGTAGCTCAACTCACCGGTCTTATTTTTCACACACCATGCACTCAGGTAGATAGTAATCCTACTTTAGACTTTATTACTTTTCCCCTTAATGCTGAACTCACGCAGAATCTTTAAGATTTCCTACTGTTGTGTGATTTATGTATTCTGTGCATCTTGTAGATTTTACCTCCTGGTTTGCACATTCCAGCCAAGCTAGCTTAAATCCTCCCCAGTAGCCCGAGCAAATTGCCCTGCAGGGAAATGAATTCAAGAGTCCACTTGCATGTGTGCTCCCCTCCCCCATCCTCTCCCCAGCCTCATGTGCATGCCCCAAACTTCTTTCCTTCTCTTGGGCCTGTGACACCTCTGTCTCACTCACCCACCTCACCTCTCTCTCCCACTCACAAACCCCATTCTCTCCACCCCCTGCCCTCGTGCATTACTTCCCTCAACTAATGTTTCGAGTCAGTACTGTCCTAAAGCCCTCCAATCTAATTAAGGCCTGAATCCCATGCAACAGGTTCATGTCTTCATTCATATCTTCCATGCAACCTTGAAGTTGAGCACTATTATTTCAAATTTATGTACTACCTTAAAATGACAACATTGATATTTCTTAACTTAAAATTGAGCGATTAGGAGTGTAGTTTAATTGCAGGATTCTGACAACCTAAACCACAAGAGTGAAACATGAGTTTGTTTAACATCATTTATATTCTAAAATTAAGTTGCAGCCTAATTGCAGCCTTTCTGTAACAGGTTAATTGTTTTAGTAAATATGGTCTCAAAAGGGCAAAATCATCACTAGCCATGAACTTTTTTGCCATTCAGATATTCAATAAATCCAAAAGATAAGCAGCATCAATTATCCTTGTTGATGGAGTGTAATAAACATGTTTGTTCTATAAGAACTGAAACAGAACTTTCAATTCAATCTGTTGAGCTGGCTATTTGATTCTTTTTTCACAGCATATCATAGAATCATAGAAAAACTACAGCACAAACACGCCCTTCAGCCCACAAGTTGCGCCGATCTTATCTCTACCTGTCTGTGTTTTCTAATCCCACTCCCCTACTTTTTCTCCATGCACTATGTTTGCATAAGCCCATCTCTTTAGAACCTCAACTGACTTTGAATTTATGATCTTCTAAGTTCTACATTATCGGCAACTTTTTGTATGGAAGAGCTTTGATTTTTGGATTGAAATGTAATTATTAATTTTAAATTTCTAAATTTATTCCTTTATTAGAGATTCCTCTGCTAGAGGAAAGATTCACTTCTCATGTAACCCCGGATTTCCTTTCGTTATTATTTAACAGCATTGTGTTATCAGCCCGTAACTCAATTACCCCCAGGGGCTTCGGGATTGATTTTAACTTTTTGGTGGGGATATATTTGCAAAATGATGATGTAATGGTAATATCACTGGACTAGTAAACCAGAGGCTCATGCTAGTGCTCTGGGTATATGGCTTCAAATCCTACCCTAGCAGCTGGTGGAATTTAAATTCAATTGATAAATCTGGAATTAAAAGCTTGTCCCAGTAATGGTAAGTTCATCGATTGTTGTAAAAGCCCATCTGTTTCGGAAATCTGTTATCCATACCTGGTTTAGTTACCATGTAACGCTAGATCTGCGGCAACACAATTGACTCTTTCTGCCTTTCAAAGTGGCCTAGCAAGCCACTCAGTTCAAGGGTAAATGCTGTTGTTGCCATTGAACCATATCCCATGAAAGAATGAAGAAAAATATTCAAATGACTAGCTACTCTAGTTGAGCCTCCTTAACAAGCTCCTTCCCAACCAAGAGTTCATGACATGACTGCCCAGCCATTAAAAACATAGACAAAAAAGTATTCTGCTGAATACCACCCACTACCTCGTTCAGCTTATGAATAAGCATTCCCCTAAATTTTTTATTTAGTCTTTCACATGTGGGCATCATTGGCCACATATTTGTTGCCCATCCCTAATTGTCCTTACGCAAGTGTTGACAAGCTGCCTTCTTGAATTGCTGCAGTCAGTGTGGTGTAAGTACACCCACAGTGTTGTTAGGGAGGGATTTTGAAGGAGCAGAAATAGTAATCCAAGTCAAGATGATATGAGGCTTGAAGGGGAGCTTGTAGGTGGTGACATTCCTATGCATCTGCTGCCCTTGACCTTCCTGGTGATAGAACATAGAATATTACAGCGCAGTACAGGCCCTTTGGCTCTCAATGTTGCGCTGACCTGTGAACCCAATCCAAAGCCCATCTAACCTACACTATTCCATTATCATCCATATGTTTATCTAATGACCATTTAAATGCCCTTAATATTGGCGAGTCCACTACTGTTGCAGGCAGGGCATTCCATGCCCTTACTACTCTCTGAGTAAAGAACCTACCTCTGACATCTGTCCTATATCTATCACCGCTCAATTTAAAGCTATGTCCCCTTGTGCTAGCCATCTTCATCTAAGGAAAAACGCTCTCACTTCCCCCTATCTAATCCTCTGATCATCTTATATGTCTCTCTTAAGTCTTCTATTAAAAAGTCATGGGTTTAGAAGATGCTATCAAAGTAGCCTTGGTGAGTTGCTGCAGTTACATTTTGTCGATGGTACATAACATTGCACCCAGTCTCAGCCTGAAGTATTAGTTTGTGCTTGGGTGTGCGCTGCCAACCTCACCATTGTCACAGGCACAGTCCTAGTCCTTTCTGGCCAAGGCAGCATGTTCTTTATACTGGCTGAGAGCCCTGATTGCTGGCATCCCACCACCCGGTCTGGGATCTCTCCCTCTTATTGTGGGTAAGCTTAGCCTGCATGAAGACAAGTGGGAGAGTGAGAGCAGGAAACATACCAAAGCATGTGCTTGTCTTGTGTTAGTGCTGAATAGAACTGTGTACGATTTGAAGACACCAACCCCAGAGGATGTGAGCCCAGGTGTTAAGGTGTATGTTGGAGAATGAGTAATGATATTCCTTTTGCTGGTCCTGTGTGAGATCCCTGGTCTAGACCATCATCGTATGACCATGAGGGGCTTGAAAGTGTGAGCTGAGAGGGATGGAAAGGTCGGTTAATCCTGACTGTGTGGATGAGACCATTTGTCTATTTGCAGCACTATATCACTGTTTTCCTGCAGGCTGAGGTGATGCTCACTGCCACAGACACCACCTCCCAAACTGGGTTGGTGACCTTGTTGGATCTCTGCAGGCCAACTCCAGCATAGAAAAAGTCATGGCAGACCTTGACAGCATCCAGAAGGTGACCCAGCAAGGTGTCACATCTTTTGCCTGGGGCAATCTTGGTCTGTGAGCAGGTGTGATTTAAATACGACATCTGGAGCGAGAATCTGCTGAGGCCATGGTGAGGTGGGTGAGTCACAGGCCGCTGCTGGCTAATCATCATGTCTCCACGTGATGCACATTTAATGAGGTGAGAGACAGACAATCAGGTGCAAATACATAGCGTGTAAAAAGCTGCTTTTTCGCCCCCTGCCAATATACTCATCCTATAGAGAAGAAAATCTGCCCATTGACTGTCAGGGAGAGAGCTTAAGTTCTCACTTGTTGAAGATGGTCATTGCCTGGCACTTGTGCAGCATGAATTGTACTTGTCATTTCCAAGCCTGAATGTTAAATTTTGCAGCATTTGGACTGTTTCGGTATCTAAGGAATTGCTGAACATTGTGCAATCATCAGGGAAGGTTATTAACAAAGAAGCTGAAGATCATTGGCCTGAGGAACTCCTGCAGAGATATTCTGGGGCTGAGATGATTGACTTTATTTTGCCTCAACAGTAGAGGCAAAGATTTGGAAAGTGCTGTTGAGAATACCTTGGCGTTTTGCTGCATTGAATCATGCAGATGGTTCTCTCAGCAGCCATAGTGCAGTGACGGGAGAAGTCATGAATATCTAAGGCAGTGGATGGATGATAATCAAGCAGGCAGCTTTGGCATTGAGAGTGCCAAGCCTCTTGAATGTTGCTGACTTTGAACTCATCCAGGCAACAACCGCAATGCCCTTCCTTTGTGCACAGTATCACTGCAATCATCAGAAAGTTTTGCCCTGGTTCCCATTGACTGCAGTTTTACTATGGTTCCCTGAAGCCATACTCGGTCAAATGCTGCCTTGATGTCATGGGTAGTTGCCTGCCTCACCTCTGGAGTTCAGCTCTGTTTGGACTAAGTCAGTAAAAAGATCAGGAGCTAGTGGTCCTGGTGGAACCCAAACTGAATATCAGTAAGCAGGTTGTTGCTGACTAAGCGCTGCATAATAGCAGTGTTAGTGACACCCTCTGTTACTTTGGTGATGATCAAGCATAGACTGATGGGCAAAAGGCTGAATGGAAAAGACAAAACTAAGATGTTTACAATTATCTTCAAACAGAAGTGCTGCATGGCTGATCTATCTTGGCCTCCTCTTCAGTTCTTCAGCAGTCTTCCATCATTTCAGTTCTTTCCCAGCAATATCAAGAAGCACTCAAAAATATTGGATGCTGCAAGGGGTATTGGACCAGCTAACATCCTACATTCGATTGCTGGCAACATGCTCCAAAACCAGCTGCTTCTCGAACCAAATTTTTTCAGTACACCTACAACTCTGACATTTACACAACACAGTGGAATATTACCCAGGTATGTCCGATCCACTAAAAGCAGGATGAATCTAATCCTGCTCATCGCTGCCCCCTCAATTTACTCTCGACCATTGGGTAAAATTATGGCAGGTGCAGTTGGCAGTGCTATCAAACTGCATTTGCCAGTAATTGCTCATTGATGTTCAGATTGGGTTCTGCCAAAGCCACTGGGCTCCAGATCTCATTACAGCCTTCGTCAGCATTTGGATCCAAAAACTGAATTCCAGATGTGATGTGCAAATGATTGTGCTTGATATCATGATTGTGTGCCATCAAAATTGAAGTCAGTGGGAATAGAGAGAAAACTTTCCTTTGACTTATGTTTACCTAGCACAGAGGAAAATGGTTGTCATTACTAGAGATCAATCCTCTGATTTCACTGCAGGAATTCCTCAAGGTAGTGTCTGAAGCCCAACCAATTGCTTCATCATAAAGTCAGAATAGGGGCTGCTTGCTGGTGATTTGTATATATATTGAACCAATTCATGTCCACATGCAGCAAGGTCTGAATAACATCCGAACTTGGATGTTACTTATCACTCAAGTGCCAGGCAGTGACCATTTCCAAAAAGTTGGAGTGTAACCAGCAGTCTGTTGACATGTAATAGCATTACCATGACTAAATCCCCTACCATCTGTATCTTGGGAGGCTGCCATTGACTATAAACTTAATTGGGTTACTATGACGATAAGAGAATAGCTGCAGCTGAATATTCTGTGGAGAGTCACACAGCTCCTGACTTCTCAAAATCTCTCCACCATCCTCCAAGGCACAAGTCAGGGGTATTATTTAATCCTCTCCACATGCCTGGATGAGTTCAAAGTCAGCAACATTCAAGAGGCTTGACACTGTCCATGCCAAAGCTGCTTACTTGATTATCACCCATCCACTACCTTAAATATTCATTATTTCCCCACCACTGCACCATGGCTGCTGTGAGAATCGTCTGCATGATTCAATGCAGCAAAATGACCAGGTATTTTCAATAGCATTTCCAAACCTTTTGCCTCTACTGTTGAAAAATAAGGACGGTAGGTGCGTGGCAACATTGCCACCTACAAGTTCCTTCCGTGTTGCGCATTAACTTAAAATATATCACCACTCTTTCATCACTGCTGGATCAAATCCTGGAACTCCCTAACAGCACTGACTGTACCAATAGGATGCAGAGACTAGTAGTTCAAAAATATAGCTCACCACCACTTCATTAAAGGCAATTACAGAGAGACAAATGCTGGCCTTGCCAATGATGCTGACATCCTTTAAACAAATATACAAAGACTATATTAGGCTGCAAGATCAGTTCTGCTGCTGGACCTCATTTGAGCCCAAATATTATCAAGGGCAGTGCAGAAAAAACCTGGCAAGGAATATTGTGGGCTAGAGCACGTGCTCTGTAAGGATCCTTTTCCTCCATTAATGTGAATGGAGGCAGTTTAGATGGCTCATTTGCAGGCTCAGCCAAACAAAACCTCCTGTTATGTGTGTTCATCTATCATGACCCAGATGTATTTGTTTATTGACTTCCTTTTTTTTAGATTAAAGCATCTGGTTGCGCTAGTGTCAGTATACATGTGACCCTTATTTGTTTGTTTTGGAATAGCTACTCAAGATGGCAATAAGCTTCTTGTTTTGCATTTATAGCCTGGATGATTTCTTAAATTTACTGACTTTCCCAATTATTGGTGTGTGAGCTAAAACAATAACCCAGAAATAAATGTTTACCAATAACTATTTGGCCTTGTCTTCATTCAGTTAAAGTAAAAAGACTATTAAGCTAAAAAACTCTCAACACTTTGACTTCTATCCTTTCAACATAGCTTCTAATTATGCAACTTCATCTCTTTTCTTTACGAAAGTGAATCTATTTGTCTCTCAATTCTTTTAGCATTGTTCATTTTAACTACATGTGGGTGAAAAAATACATTTAACTTTGCTTGTAACCCTTAAATTTCTAATTATTCGTATGTACTGCCTTATATTTGAACCCTTGGCTATATTAACTTAATTGCCTGAATGAGCTTTTTTCAGTCCCTTTCATAATCTTCAATTTGTGGCATTTGTATTAGTTCCTCTGCCTTTTCATTTTGGTATATATTTACAGAATATAATCACTTTCCTTATGCTGGTGATTCTAGAAAAAAAATTTTATCCAGATCTAAGCAGTGCAACTGGGCCAGTCCTTTCATTTGAATTCCTTTATTAAAGGAAATTCTTTTGTGAAGACTCTGAAGTGATTCATGAGCATAGTATGATCTACCTTGTTGTTTTCACTTTAAAATCTGGTGTTTATGATGGCAGAGCAGAGAGGATATCCAGTGGTTGGGAAAGAACATACTGTCTCTCAAATATTAACATGTTTACTAAAAAAGGCAGAATACCTTTGTTTAAAAAAAAGTCCAGTTAATTGACCTTACCCTTTTGGCATATTGCGCAGTTGTTCTGCAACCTATTTTTGTCATTAAGCTGTTTTCTAGAGGTTAACATGTTACTATATTCTTCAGATAAAAATGGTTCACACTGCCAAGGGTCCAAAAACCAGGAATGCTGGCATTTGGTGTAAAACCAACACTGCTAATGTGATAAACACGAGAGATGAATTTAGCATGTGAGCGACATGAGCTCCACAGGAGAGGAACAAAAATGACTGAAAGGTTATTTTGTCTTTGCATTTAGAACAAAATTAACAATACACTGGAAAATTGCAAAAGAAAGATGTAGGCAACAGCTACTGATTCTGAATGTTTGTTTTGTAATAACAGACATTAACTATTGTAAGAGGAGTTGTACAAATAGAAAGAAAATCAAACTTAAAAAAAAGCTATAGAAAGGCAGTTGTGACAGTCTCCTTTGTTTTTTCCCCTATGTCTGACCCACGGGTTTCTGTAAATTCTACTATTGCTTTGTGTGAAGGGTGGAGCAGAAGAGGAAAATTCCCATTTAAGTAAGACATTTGTGGTCAAGCTTCAAAAAAACACTAAATGTTAATGAAGAAAACTTGCTTCGAGATGAATAGAATTGGCACAATATCTTTGAACCCAGCCCTTGGGGTTTCGGTGGTAATGCCAGTCGTTAAGCTGTACAGTCCTTGATGATGCCTCATTGAAATCCCATTGATGTTGAAACAGAGTCATAGAATCCTACAGTGCACAAGGAGGCTATTCGGCCCATCAAGTCTGTACCAACCATAATCCCACTCAGGCCCAATCCCCATGCACTGGTTACCCTAACCAGTCCCCCTGACATTAAGGGGCAATTTAGCATGGTCAATCCACCTAATCAGCACATCTTTGGACTGTGGGAGGAAACCAGAGCACCCGGAGGAGACTCTCACAGGCAGTGGGAAGAAAGCGCAAATTCCATACAGACGGTGACCCAAGTCGGGAATCAAACCCTGGTCCCTGGCACTGTGAGGTAGCAGTGCTAACCACTGTGCCACCATGCTACCCAAATAGCATTGACCCCAATTAGATCCTAATTAGCATTGCAGTTGATCTTTGTAGTTCTGTTTTTGGAGGTAATGTTGGCCAGAGATTGCAATTCTGATCACAAGCTGGGAATATTCTTCTACCCTGCTTCAAACTGGATGAGGATTGTGCAATTTGAACAGTTTGAGTATATCTAGTTCCCCATGCTGCATCAGTATCACTAAGTCAGCAATACTGATGATTTATTTTTCGGTTCTGGCAGTTTCTGGGTTTTTTTCCTCCATTTCAAGAAAAGTTGGGCCTATTTTTTTAAGAACTTGTATTTAATCTTTTAAAAACACAGAGTGTACATAAGTTAGAAAAATGACAGACAGATCTAATTACACACACTGTTACAGGGATATAGGTAACACTAGTTGTCCATCTCTGGTTGTGCTTGAGAAGGTGATGGACAGCCTTCTTGAATGTAACAAGTTCCAGATTTTGACCCAGCAATAATTAGGAAATGAGATGGGTCATGTGTGGCTGAGATGAGAACTTTTGAGGTGATAGTGGTCCCGTGCATTTGCTGTCTGTCTTTTTAGAACAAGGCGATTACTCTTTTGGAAGGTGCTGTTGAAGAAGCCTTATCAAGTTATTGTGGTGCAGTTTGTGTGTACATGTAACCATGGTTTATTAACGGGAGTGAATATTTAAAACTGGTGGATGTATGCTGATCAAGTGGACAGCATTGTCCTTGATGGTGTTGAGCTTTTTGAATTTGATCATAGCTGTCCTCACGCCAGGCAAATGGAACATATTCCATTAGACTCCATCAGACTCCTGAGTTGTGCCCTGTGGATGGTGGACAAGTTATGCAATCAGGGGATCAACCTCTCACACAGGTTATGCAATCTCTGACCTACTTTAATGTTCATGAATTTTATGTGCCTGATTCAGTTGTGTTTCTGACGAATGGTCATCCCCAGTCTGTTGATAAATTTGATGAGTTTTCCTTTTTTTTATGGGAAATAGGAGTCACTGGCTGGGCCCAGTGTTTATTGCCCTCCATTTTAGATGGCATTTGAGAGTTAATCACATTGCTGTGGCTCTGGAGTCACATGTAGGTTAAACTGGGTAAGCATGCCAGATTTTCTTCCCTAACAGACATTAGTAAACCAGATCAACATTGGTTTTATGGTCATTATTAGACTTTTAATTCCAGATTTTGTTTTTAATTGAATTTAAATCTCACCCTCTCCTGTGATGGGGTTTGAACTTGGATTGCCAGAGCATTACGCTGGGTTTCTGGATTCTAGGCTAGTGACAATACCACTACACTATTGCCTCCCCCTGAGGTTAATATTGTTTGAAAGTCATAGAGAGGTTGTTGGAAATGGTCGTTGTTTGTCTTTTAAGTGGCCAGTAACATTCATTTCTAACTACATAATAACCCAAGTCTCAATATTGTTGAGATCTTGTAGCATGTGGCATGAACTGATTCACTATCTGACAAATTGCTAATGGAACTAAATGTTGCAAGCATTAGCAAAGATCTCCACTTTTGACTTTACACTGAAGGGAAGGTAACTCATGAATGAAGCGCCTCAAGATAGCTGGGCCTAGGGAATAGCCCTAAAGAACTACTGCATTAGTGTTCTAGGATTGAGCTAATTAATTTTCAGCAACCGTTAACATATTTCTTTATAACTGGTATGACTCCAACATTGCAGAGTTCCCCCTGATTCTCAACTGGATGCTTCCCTGCTGCCAAGGCAAATCACCAGAACTTCACTTCTGGATTTCTGTTTTGCTTGGGGCTAAGACTGTAATTAGGTCTGTAACTGAGTGAAACCCAAACTAAGCATTAGTGGGCAAGTTAGTGGCGAGTAAATGCTGCTTGATAGCACAGTTGACGACAACTTCAGTCATCACTTCGCTGATGATTGTGAGCAAATAATTTGTTAGTTTGGATTTGTTCTGCTTTTTGTGGGCAGGACAAACCTGGGCATTTTGGATATTTTTAGGTAGGTGCCAGAACTGCAGCTTGGCAAAAGATACAGCTGGGTCTGGAACATAAATCTTCAGCATTACGGAATTATTTGCTGTATCCAATGCATTCGGTCATTTTTTTTTGATGTCACGTGGAATGAATGGAATTGGCTGAATACTGACATTTCTGATGGTGGGGACCTCAGGAGATGCTCAAGAAGGATCATCTGGTTAACTTTTCTTGGTGGAGATGGTTGCAAGTCTTTTGAGAGGGTTGATGTTTCCTGCAGCCTCTTGCTCACATTTCTTGGTTAATAAGTCACCAACATTTGTGACTGGATATGACAGGACTGTAATGTTTTGATCTGATCTGTGGGTTGTGGGATTGTTTAGTTCAGTTTATAGCACACTGCTTCCATCGTTCAGCATATTTAGGCCTGAAATGTAGCTTCACCATGTTGGGACCTGACTTTCAGGTATGCCTGGCACACTTTGCTACAATCTTCATTGAACAGATTTGGTTATTTGGCTTTCTGACCTGCTGTAGCCTCAGTTTTATGATCTGCCTACCTATTATGCATGAAAAATATTGAGTGGTTCCAACATTCTAATTGTTCATCTTCCCTCAGTAGCATAATGGGCGTAAAGTGGGACTCTCCCTACTATTACTTTACATGTGCTCTAATCTTCTAGCCCTTTCAAATGTCTATAAGTGCAGTTATCATTATCTACAAGAATAGTTCCATAAAATTATCTCAAACTGTTCCATTAGTGCAAGTTCCATTTCAACCCTAGTAACTTATCCCCAAGATCAGTTGTTAGTTCTAAATTGAAAAAGAGTTGTCATGAAGAGCTTTCAGCAATTTGTGTACAATTAACCTACTGATGACACAACTGATAGAGACATAACATCAGGGGTTCACAATTTAAAATATTATCTCTTTAATATGGAAATATTTTGTAAGTGAATCCTGCTGAAGTGTTGTAGCAGAAGGAGAGTAGTGTAGATGCTGTGTTAAATAAATTGGCCCTTGTAGCATTGAATCATTCTTGTTGGAACTCTTGGACTGTCAGTAAAGCAAGCAAATTTAGGATAAAGTTCCAGGAAACTTTAGAAGTGCCAGCTCCACTTCAAAGTATCTTTTGGCTCCCCCCATAAGGAACATTCTGTCCTCCTCAACCCCTACTGAGTGATTTTCCTTTTGGACTCTCCTTCCTCCTCTTTCTGTTCTCCAACATACTCTTGTTTTTATTTTTCTCCACTGGTTTGATTTTCTCCTCTCGTCTCTCTCTCCTTCCCTGCTCCTCCATAAGTAATTAAAACTAAACAAAACATGGCTTACATTTTTAAAATTTATACTGCTAATACCATATGAAAGGTTTCAGAAGCCCGTGAATGTCAGGCACCTGTGTAATTCTGTGATATTTTCATTCAGTGTTTCATAATGCTGTGGTGAAATTCAGATTGGATTTATTGCAAGGAAGTGGCCTTCCACCTCAGTTTAAAACACTTGTCAGGATCTGCTCTGTTTGAGAATCTGAATATCCCATGTAACCATCAGTATTTTTTAATCACTGGTCTGAGCTATGTGAAATAGTTTAGAAGCTGATATGTTGAAGTAATGAATTGTTAGACAATGAATAGTTTTTAGAAACCATTCCAAAGTAAATTTAATTGAAATCCTTTGGGGTTTATCCTTTCAGTGTAATGCTGTGACTTACGTTAAAATAAGTAGTGTTGAGACCTTCAAGGAAATATGATAGATGCCAGTGAATGTCGACTTTCTGGATTGTTTCTACTCTTCCTACATTTCTGAATTTGATTTGTTGAGCCTCTTCATTCTTATCCAGTTCTGTAGAATGTGAGGTTTTGTTTGGAAACTCTGGTGACAACTTGGCCAAAATGTTTGCTATCTGAATTGTGATCATTAACTGTTATGGAGATTAAACAGGAGTTGCATCTATTATGTTACTGACTATAATCTTCCCTTTTCCATTGAGAGTGTTGCGTCAAATGAGTGAAAGCTCTTAGGAGGGGAAAGTAACACCTCTCAAACCAATATATGTATTTTAAGTTCATGAAAGGATTTGCTAGGTGAATTGTGAAGACGGATTGTTTCTGTTGGTTGGTAAAATGATGATAAAAGGGCTCAAATTTAAAATAATCATGCAGTGAATCATGCAGCGCAGAAGGAGGTCATTTGGCCCATTCTGACTATAATTACTCCACTTGCTTGCTTGTCTCCATAGAGCTGCAGTTTTTTTTCATTTTCAAGTAAATATTGAATTCCCTTTTTTGAAAATCACTACCAAACTTACTTCCACCTTGCTGTCAAGTAGTACATTTAAGATATTGCTGCATAAAAAAAAGACTTCTTATCTCCCATATTTTGAGAATTAAAAGGGGGGCCTATAAAAAAAATGCTTGTTGCATTTACAGTGTGAAGTTTTGGCATCATGAAACGATAGTGCATTTATATAGTGCCTTTCGCATGAATGAAAATAAAAATGCTTCGCTGCCAATTTATTTTTGAATTGTGGTCACTGTTGTTTTGTAGGCAAACACAGTCAGTTTTCACACACAGGTTTCACAACAGCCATCAAATAAATCACCAGTTACTGTTACGGTGATTTTGATTGATGGGTAAATATTGGCCAGGACACAAAAAATTTCCAGTTCTTTAAATAGTGCCATAGGCTCTCCAGTACAGTCCAATAGGCAGGCAGGTCTTTGGTTTAATGTTTTGTCCAACAATTCAGCATTCCCTCTGTATTGCAGTAAATTGAATGAGCCCTGCAGTGGGGGGGTGAATCACAATTTTCTACCTTGGAGAAGAGAGATTGGGTAGGCTTGGGTTGTTTTCATTGGATTAGAGAGGACTGAGGGGTGACCTGATCGAGGTGTACAAGATTATGAGGGACATGGACAGAGTGGATAAGGAGCAGCTGTTCCCTTTAGTTGAAAGGTCAGTCATGAGGGGACATAGACTCAAGGTGAGGGGCTTAGGGGGGCATGTGAGGAAAATTATTTTTATGCAGAGGTTGGGCCAAGTGCTGGTAGATGGGATTAGGTGAAAGTTCAGGTGTTTCTAATATGTTAGTGCAGACTAGATAGACCGAAGGGCCTCTTCTATATGACTATGATATGAGGCAAAAGTGCTACTTCTGAACCAAGCTGTTGCTCTAAAGTAGCCATTTCGCTCATTGTTCCTATGCTGACTCAGAGTCGGCCACTTAATTCCTTTTCCCAAACTCTTTCCTTTAAAAGGAATGTTGGGCAATTTTGTTTTTAGTAACTGACATTTCTTCCAGATAAGACGAGAACAAGTAGAAGCTGAAAGAAACAGAGTGCAGGAATTGACCCTGGGGAAAAGTGAAGAAATAGATCTAATAGAAGCTGCACGGAAATATGAACAAATCCATAAGCAGTGAGAAGCTCTTATAGTGGGTCAGAAATAGTCAAAAGGGAAATAATTTGAGATTGTCAACAGAAATGGAAAGTGACTCACAGTCAAGTCTCATTTTATTTTTGCTTACTTTCCATTCCCAGTCTATATTTATACAGAATGTGGGTAACCTGTAGCTGATTTTGTGTCCAGTCTCCTCCTGTGACAAACCTGCAATTCAGTGTATGTCTATTTCTACTCTCTTGGCTGCTGGATGTTTGCAGTGTTGGAATTCAGTATTATTCATTCTTGAGCAAGACCAGGAATGCTGTTGAGATGTTGTGCTAGCCTTACATCAGTGGTACAACAGGCGATGCTGTTTAAACTGTAGTATCTCTTTTGTGAAGGGTGTTCACTGTTGGGACATTTTTACCATAGGACTGTGCCCCACTATATTATACAATATCGGAATGCTTATAACATTTACCATCAAATAAAACATTGCTTGGAATTGGGACCTTAAAGAAATGTAGCAATGAAATACGCAAATTGATCTGAGACTGAGCTAAGAATTAATGTTTAATTTTACATAAACATGCACTGCTTGGCTGGAATGTTATATTTGTTATAGTATTCCTCTGCAACAAAAACAAGTGTGTTCATTGTGAGTTATACCATAAGGACAAAGGTGTGCACGATATTTGCACTCCTTCAATTCAAGGCCTCTTGAGCAACCCTGATTTTAATTGCTCCACCATCACTGACCATACCCTCAACAGCTTGGGTCTTAAGTTCTGGAATTCTCTCTATACATCTCCCTGTCTCTTACTTTCTTTACCCCGAAAATACTCCTCAAAACGTACTACTTTGACCAACCTTTTGGATATCTGTCCTAATATATTGTTTGGTTTGTTGTGATGCTTTGTTTGATAATGTTTTTGCAAAGTATCTTGGGCAGGTTTACTATGTTAAATTGTTAGTGGTGGTATGGCTGAACTGAGATCAGAGCTTTCTGGATAAGAGCTAAGGTCAGGAAAGTTGCTGACCTTGCATATTTGTTTGTGTGCTAGTTAATGAATAGTTATAAATTAACATTCACATTGATTATCTGTTCTTTCAGCTGGGAAATGATGCAATGTGTGAATACATTTTATGGAAAATATAGCTTGCATGGCACCAATTCCTCTTGGGAAACTTGGAAGACAAATTGTAAGTGCTGATGTCCTCACATGCCTGCAGTAAAAGTTTTAGAAGTTGCTGCAGTGCATCTTGTAGGCAATACATAATGCTGTTACCATGCAATGCTGGCGGAGGAAATGATGGTGTAAGTTGGTGAGTGCCAACCAAGCAGCTGCCTTGTCCTGGATGGTGCGAAGCTTTTTGAATATTGTGGAGTTTCACTCTTCCAGTTTTATTCTGAACTTAGCTCTGCTTGAGCCAAACTTAAAAGACTTGAAGCCAATTTTGAGTGATAAAATAAAGATAAATAATTACATTTCCCATTAAAAGCATACCTTGAAGTGGTCACAGAGGAATCAAAAACAAAAAAAAAGTATATGTAGGTTTAATGCAAATAGCTACTTTGTTTCTTTGATGGATTTCTGTAAATGTTATTAATTTAAGGACTTAAAATTTGTGATATTTAAAGAGTTGTGGCTTCAAAGAATATTTTGTGGTTAAGAATAAATCATTGCCAGACAATCCTTGAACAATATTGAGAATTTCTTTTTACTTGTTCACATTTAGCTGAATATATGGGTCATTTTTGGGGCAGATGTACAGCTGGCATACTGCCCCGGGAACATTTTGTTTACCAAGTGCTATCCATCAAGTGCTTTACGCGCTTGTGGTTTGGCACAATATTTAGAATGCATGATCATCCCTGGAGATGATTAGTGTGTTTTGGTAACGCAGTAGTCAATTAAAACTATAACCATCTTCAGCAAGGAAAGCCTACAACACTTCCGAGAATTTTTTTTATAAAACAGGATTTGGAAGTCTGCTACTTGTGTTCGACGTGACAGTTGACAGCAGTTAGGAATTTTAGCAACGTGGATACAGGAATTGGGTTAATTGTTTGCAGGAGTAGTTTCATCGCTGGAACAGTATCCTGCACTTGGAATGCATCTGATCGCTTTGTGCCAGTGAATTTTGAAAGCCCTTTACCATTTTTACTTATATACAAAAGATGAAAATGAACAACATTAGCTTGTTGAAGCTGTTTCTATTCTGTGAGAACAGAAAACGCATTCTATCTAGAGCACAAAATGTTAGATCCAACCTCGCCTCAATCTCAACTGTTTGTGCTTCCTGGCTTTGAGATTTAATGGTCAAAAATCCTTTTGGAGAGGCATTCTATAATATTTTTCTTGTAGAGTAATGTGGAATGATATATAATGTATAAAATGTGCATGTGGCAGATGGAAGGCAATGTTGTGACTCTGTCCACAAAAAAAATCTGAAGTGAAGCTTTTCACCTCAGTGGCCTCCAAATACTTCCCATCCCTCAAAATACTACTTCACTACCGTCCTCACTCCCCCTTGCAATATGTATCAACCGAACAGCGCAGGTAACTGGCTGGGTTGAGGATACTACCAGGATCATTTTGAATCCCTACAGTGCAGAAGGAGGCCATTCAACGCATCGAGCCTACACTGACTACAATCCCATCCAGCTCTATCCCTGTAATCCAATTTATTTACCTTGCTAATCCCCCTGATTCTAAGGGACAATATAGCACAGCCAATCCACGAAGCCTGCACATCTGTGCGCACAGTGGATGGCATGGTGGCACAGTGGTTAGCACCAAGGACCCAGGTTCAATTCTGCCTCCGGGTCACTGTGTGGAGTTTACACATTCTCCCTGTATCTGCTCCAGTTTCCTCCCACAGTCCAAAGATGTGTGGGTTAGGTTGATTGCCCTGCTCAATTGCCCCTTAGTGTTAGGGAGATTAGCAGGTTAAATACTTGGGTTATGAGGATACGGCCTGGGTGAGATTGTTGTTGGTGCAGGTTTGATGGGCCAAATAGCCCCTTTTTGCACTGGAGGGATTCTTTGATCTTTGGAGTGTCGGAGGAAACCTACACAGACATGGGGAGAAATTTCCAACTTCACACAGTCACCTGAGGCTGTATTTCACCTTTCTCAATGTTTTACATGTTCAAGAATATTTAACAATTTCTTTTGATATATAATTGCTTTAATTTTTACGTAGTTAAAATGTTTAAAAGCACTCAATGCTATCTTCAATCATAAATTTGCCACCTTTGTGTTTTGAAAAACCGCAGCTGCACAGAAAGGAAAAACCTCTTATTCTCGGTTATTTAGTGTGAATTATTACCTCTGCTGTGGAGCCCATCTGCTCTGCACAACAGACGTAGCCTGGATTTCACAAAGATGTCTGACCACCTAGAGATGCATCATGACTTTGTGGAAGGCATTAATGTAATCATTCCCATATGTTGCCATTTTTAAATTGAAGAATTATACCAATTTTTCCAGAGATGTTGCTCGTGCTTTTAATTGTTTTAATAGTTTTTAATAGGCGTATAAGTCATCTGTTTGTGACAGTCAACTCAGTAATGATTTTCCAAACATAACAGCTTGCTCAACATCTCAGTCTTTCTTCGGTACCATTGCAATCATGATGCAGTGAACCAATGCCCTTGCATTTTACGTCTGCCACGTGGTGCATCCCCTGGATTTCCAGCCTATACTTTTCCAATGGTGTCAACTATTGAGAGAGAAAAAAGTCTTGTTTTTATTGCCTCCTTGTTTTGGGTTCACTAACATGTTTTTGTGCTATTAACTGAACATAATGGTGATTAAGCGCATGAGAACAACCATACAATTAAATGGAAGAATCCAGTATTTTTTTCTGTGGTTGTTTATGGTTACCTAATTTATATTACTGTTGTTGACCAGCTATTTATTCACACCTTTTTTAAACAGATCTGATTGACAGTTGGTGGTGATTTTGCTGACTGGTTTCTGCTATCTCATAGATTGATGTTGTGTATTCACATTTTGGCAGTGCATGCAGGTCTTTGATAATAGGAATTAAAATAACTTTACAGAGGGATAATGGTATGGTAATGTAGATTAAATTATTTGGTTTTGCAGATGCCAGAATAATTTTGGGGTTTAAATCCACTGTGTAATTAACTTTAAATTTATGTCTACCAGATTTATAGAGGTTGTCTACTTTAAGTAGCAGTTGATGTAATGGTTGTATGATAATTTTGCAAACCTCTGTTTCTTTACTACCTACTAGTTGTTTTGGTCTTCCTTTGGGGGCTGGCACTGAGATTGATGATGCAGAGCAAATACCCACTAGATGGTCTATTTAGAATGCACCATCTTTATTGAACAGTGCAAGCATATAGTCAACAGCTGACGTTGCATTTTCTCTCTGCAACATGATCATCTGCAGTTTTTCTTATTTTTATATGTTGGATTTGATTAAGTTACTGCTTTCCTCCTTCAACTTTGCCACCATTCAACTTCTCCTCTATCTCAGCTCAGCTCTCTCTTTTCCTCCTTTAGCCACGCCCTTCATACAGATGGCCAGTGTCTCATTTGCATCGCTTCTCATTTCTCATTATCACAACTACAGAACCTCTCCCCACAACTCCTTGTTGTGTCTGCTTCTAGAAAAATAACTCTCCTCCATGTCACTCCAAAGGACACTTTCAAATCATCAATTCTAGCTTTTGGTCTTCCACTTTCTACAACAGTATTGCAGCTAGGCTAGCATTTATTGCCCATCCCTAGTCGCCCTTCACAAGGTGGTTGTGAGCTACCTTTGTGAACCACTGCGATCCCTGAGATATAGGTACACTCAGTCCTGTTAGGGAAGGAATTCCAGACTTTTGATCCAGCGACAGTGAAAGAATGGCGATGTATTTCCAAGTCAGGATGACGAATGACTTGGAGGGGAATCACCAGAAGGTGGTGTTCTTATATCTCTGTTGCCCTTGTCCTTCTGGATGATAGTGGTCATGGGTTTGGAAGGTGTTGCCTAAGGAACTTGGCGAACTCCTACAGTGCATCTTCTAGATAGCTGCTACCGTTCATTGGTGGTGGAGGGATTTAATGTTTGTGGAAGGGATAGCAGTTAAGTGGGTTGCTTTGTCCTGGATGGCATTGAACTTCTTGAGTGTTATTGGAGCTGCACTCGTCCAGGCAAGTGAATTGTAGTCCATTACACTTATGACTTGTGTCTTTTGGATGGTGGACAGGCTTTGGGGGCTCAGGAGGTGAATTACCTGCCACAGCATTCCTAGCCTTTGACCTGCTCTGGTAGTTACAATATTTATATGAATAATCCAGTTCAGTTTCTGGTCAGTGGTCACACTGGGATGTTGATGGTGGGAGATTCAGTGTTTGTAATGCCATCTAATGTCAAGAGGCGATGGTCAGATCCTTTTTTGTTGGAGATGGTCATTGCCTGGGCACTTGTGTGGTACAAATGTTCTTGTCACAGCTGAAGCCTGGATATTGCTCAAATCTTGCTACATTTGGACATGAACTGCTTCACTATCTGAGGAATCACAAATGGTGCTGAACATTGTGGAGTTGTCTGTGAACTCCCCCACTGAGAATCTTAGAATCCCTACAGTGCAGAGAGAGGCCATTCAGCCCATTGAGCCTGCACTGACAGCAATCCAACATAATCCCAAGTGTAGCAAGACCTGGACAATATCCAAGCTTGAGCTGACAAGTGACATGTAACATTCATACCACGCAAGTGCCAGGCAATGACCATCTCCAACAAAAAACAAAAATTAACACTATGGGACAATTCAGCATGGTCAATCTCTGCACATTTTTGGAGCGTAGGAGTGAATCAGAGCATCCAGAGGAAACCCTGCAGACACAGGGAGAACTGCAAACTCCATACAGTCCCTGAGGCTAGATTTGAACCTGGGTCTCTGGCACTGTGAGGCAGCAGTTCTAAACCCTTAAGCACTTCTGATCTTATGATTGAATTAAGGTTGAAATAAGCAGCTGGTTGGGTCTAAGACAAAGGGTGTGATATCTATCTTCACCCCTTAAGTCTAGAAGATGCTCATATGACGGTGGTACATTGCTAGTTTAGTTATTTATCGTCAGTTCTGCTGGGCAACATCATGTGCATTTGTACCCAGTGTTAAAATTGTTCACAACTACAGAATTGTCCTAGCATACAAAAATAATTCCTGGCTTGTTTTCCTTATTATGAAAGATACTCCCTATTTTCTTAAACCCCTCATCCCTCCATTCTAACCTCCAGCAGCAAGTTGGACTTGCTTATAACTGAGACAAAGATTATTCTTTCAGTTGCTGCCTCAATCACATCTCTCCCTTCTGTTTTCCCACCCAGGTAAACTTCCATCAAGGTTCTTCCTTCACTAGACTGGAACACACATCTTTCTTTAGTTTCTCTCCCATATTGCCCTCTCCAAGCTACTCATGTCTATGAGACTCTGCTTCCCTGCATACCCAACCTTATTCTCATTAAACTGCTGAGACCCATACTTCCCTCCTCAGCTTCCACGCCAGAGGGTATAGTCAACTATCCCCTCTATTGAACACTGTCATTTCAAATCTGCTATTATTATCTCCCGCCTTCAAAAATTGGCCCTCAACTCCTGTGTCCTTACAAACTATCACCTCATCTCCAAACATATTTTCCCCTCTCCAATTGGAATTTTGTTTCTACCACATCACTGAAGAAGCTCTCATCATTGTCAGAAGTGACATCCCATGCATTGAGAGTGTGGTGTAGTATTTCTCTTCATCGTTTTTGACCTGCCTGCAGCCCTTGACCCTGTATTGTTCCATTTTTCATGATCTTGCCTTTCTAGTTTGGTGAGGCAGTTTGCTGCAGTGGCTTCACCTCTGCCCATGACCTGCCACCCCCAACCCATCTGAAGTCTCACGAGGAGCAATTTATGGGTATTCCTGGTTCTCATCCATAAGGTATCCTTCAACTGAACACAATAATTGTTGCTGTACAGCCAAACATCCACGATAAATTATAACCATCTTTTGCAACATTTTATTTTTAGCTATACTATTTCTATATGACTTCTCTTCAGAGCTAAGCCCCAAAAAATCCTTCAGGTTCCTTTCTGTTTCAATAAATATTTTTTATAAAACATCTTTATTTTGAATTTTGTACATTTCAGAAATTTCATTACTATGTCCTATTAATGTAATGGGACTTTGTGATTGCAGATTTCTGAAGTGTCAAAATCATTCCATTGGCACTTAAGACCCAGTACATGTCCTTTTCTCATGTCAATACTCTGCATCAAGTTGGATAGGGAAAATGACTGACCATTTTGCTTACCTATAAGATTAGGTAGAACTATCTTGCTAGTTCTAATCTTTATTTTTAGAAATCATGGAGGAAAGTTACTGAACAAATTCACAGGAATCTATAGACGAACTTTAAACATAGAATAAAATATTTATGAAACCAGAAAAGTGAACCTCAGTACATTGGACAAAAACGATTAGAAAGGTCTCAATATAAACACAGGAATACACTTCAAAATAACACTATTCCTTAACCCCAGTAATAAATTTACAAACACACAAACCAATGAGGAGTTACCAGTTACAATCAGCTTGACACAAAGGCATCTGGCTTCAATCTGCACACGTGGGGCTGCACAGTGGTTAGCACTGATGCCTCACAGTGCCAGGAAACCTGGTTCAATTCCGACTTCAGGTCACTCTGTGTGGAGTTTGCATGTTCTCCCTGGTTTCCTCCAGGTGCTCTGGTTTCTTCCCACAGTCCAAAGATGTGCGGGTTAAGTTGATTGGCCATGCTAAATTTCCCTTTAGTGTCAGGAGGACTAGTTTGGGTAAATATGTGGGGTTACTGGGATAGGCCTGTGTGGGATTATTAACAGTGCAGGCTCAATGGGCCAAATTGCTGCCTCCTGCACTGTAGGCATTCTACGATTCTATCCACTTGATGCTTTGCACCCAACTCATCTCTCTCCCTAAGACACTCCAAACCAGTCTTCAATACAGAGCAAGCAAATTAGTTTCCTAAACACAATCTTCCTGTAGCAGCACAGCAAAACTGATCATTTTACTGACTTCTGTAACTGACTGTTCAATAGTATTGTGGTCTTTCTAATGAGAGAGCTCAAATTTCCTGTTCCCTCTCTCTGCCACACACTGAACTCTCTCTCCTGTCTTTTCTCTATTTGCAATTTGACTACAGTCATTCATAACAGAAAGCTAATTTCCAAGTGGTGATTTTTTTCCTGACGATCACTAAACTGTTAACCCATCTGAAGCCATCTCCGCAACTTCAGGGATTGTAAAACCTCATTTTAAAAATGTCTTTTGAGTATTGCTGGAAAAAAGATGTTTTCTGTTAAAGTTTTTTGTCTTACTCATTAGAACATTCACAAGAATACAATGTAAAGGAAATCAACAAATGTATACTGTATGAGAAGGGAGTATAGATTTGTTGCCAACTGGAGTCTGATTGTAAAGGTGTAGCCATGGAGAATGCACTAGTGTATGGTGATTCACAGTTAACTGCCAAACATGTTTTGAAATTTAAACAAGGCAGCTTGATACTGGTCAAGACATTGGCCTGGGGAATGAATCAGTGAATGCTGTCACTTAAAAATGTATATATACAAACAAACCCAAAAATCAAGAGACTGTGCAAATTCTCCAGCACCAAGGCACACAAACCACATGAAAGACATTGAACATAATAATATGTAATACTGAATTAGTGTCACATACTGGAAAGTAAAGGCATACTTCAATCAGTTGTTTGGCTGAGGCAGCAGCACTCAACGTTATTTAATATAAATCAGATAGCAACTTCCAGCCACTGCACATATGGGAGCACCCAGAGGAAATCATGCAGTGAGTGGAAGAATGTGCAAACTCTGCACAGTCATTCATGGCTGGAATCAAACCTGTGTTTTTGGTGCTGTGAAGCAGCAGTGCTAACCACTGTGACACTGTGCTGCCCATAGGTTTAATTTGGTGAACAAGCTGAAAAAGACTAATGAAGATCGTATTGGAGGGAAGAACAGAACTTCTGCAAGATAGGCATTAAACACTAAAATAAAAATAAACTACTGTGGATACTAAAAATGAAGTGCTGGAAAAATCAGCAGATCTGGAGGCATCTGTGGAGAGAGAAAAGGAGTTAATGTTTAGTCCAAAAACTGGGGAGGTAGAAATATAGTAGATTTTATGCTGTTGAAAAAAGTGGGAGAGAAGTCTTGTGGAATAAAAGGGAAGGTCAGGGAGGGTGGGGGAGATTAAATGCCAAAAATGTCATAACAAAAGGCAAAGAAAATAGTAATAGTTCTATTAAAGAAGCAAAACATTGTTCCAAGGCAAGAGTTAAAAGCACAATAAAGATAAGCTTTGTCTGAAACATTAACTGGGATAAACGCAGTGTTGAGGGCTTTAGATGGAGTAGGTTTCTTAAAAAGTGTACAATACAACTTTTTAAATCAATATGTGGAGGGCTCAACAAGAGAGGGAGTTCTGCTGGACTTGATTCTGGGGAATGAATCCAGACAGGTAGTTGAGGTGGTGGTGGGGGAGCATTTGAGTAATAGCGATCACAGCCTGCTACAATTTAAGCTTGTTATGGACAAAGAAATAGACAAGCTGCAAAAAAAAGTTTTGGATAGGGGAGAGCAGATTTTAGTAAAATAAGACAGGATCTGGCCAAGATAAACTTGGGACTGCTACTAATGGGAAAGTCTACAGAAAAGCATTGAGGGGTCATCCAAAAATAAATGGGCAGGATGCAAGCCTAACATGTTTCCTCCAGGGTGGTGAGTAGGAATAACAAGCCCGGAGAACCATGGATGAACAGATATTCAGGATGCAATGAGATGGTAAAGAAAGAAGAACAAGGAGAGCAATTCCGTGGAGGCATTAGTGAAGTATAGAAAATGCAGGGTGAAGCTTAGGAAAGCAATTAGGAATGCAAAGGGGGCATACGCGAAACCTCTGGCTGGTAAAAGTAGGGCAAGAGCAAAGATAATTACTGCACAGGAACAGGCCCTTCGGCCTCCAAGCCTGCACTGACCATGTTGCCTGACTGAACTAAAACCCCCTACCCTTCTGGGGACCATATCCCTCTAATTCCCTCCTATTCATGTTTTTGTCAAGATGCCCCTAAAATGTCACTATCGTATCTGCTTCCACTGCTTCCTTCAGCAGTGAGTTCCAGGCACCCACCACCTTCTGTGTAAAAGAAAATTTGTCTCATACATTTTGAAAAAACCCAAAATTCAATAAGTGTATCAATGGAAAGAGGATAACCAGGGAAAGAGTAGGACTCGTTAGGCACCAAGGGTGCTATCTATGGGTGGAGTCGGAGGGCATTGGTGGAGTGCAGAACAAATACTTCACATCCATCTTCGCCCAAGGGAATGAGGAAATTGGTATGGAATTCAGGGAAAGAGATTGTGACGTTTTTGAGCAAATTGACATAGGGAAGGACAAGGTATTGGTGGTGTTGGTAGCCTTAAAAGTGGACAAGTCTCCAGGTCCAGATGAATTATACCCTAGGCTTGTGTGGGAGGCAAGGGAGGAGATTGCAGGGGCTCTAACCCAAAATTTCAATTCTTCTCTGGCCACGGGGGAGGTCAAGAGGCTGTCCCCTCGAAAGCTAGTGAGAATATTATCAAATAAATAGGTTGGACTAAAACCTGGTGTTGTCAGACTTTTTACTGTGTTTACACGGGGGAGGTGCCAGATGACTGGAAAACAGCTAAAAGAGTTCTGCTATTTAAGAAGTGTTGTAGAGATAAACCAGGGAACCACAGACCTGTGAATCTCATGTCACTGGTAGGAAAACTTTTGGAGAAACTTCTGAAGGAGAGCATCTATCTTCACTTAGAGAGGCAAGACTTGATCAGGAATAGTCAGCATGGCTTCATCAGAGGGAGATCATGCCTAACAAATTTGATTTAATATTTTGAGGAGGTGACCAGCTGTGTAGATGAGGGTAGTGCAGTTGATGTAGTTTATGTGAATTTCAACAATGCCTCTGACAAGGTCTCACATGGAAGACTTGTAAAGAAGGCAAGTAAGTTCACGTGGGATACAGGATAATGTGAAAAAGTGGATTCAAAATTGGCCCAGTTGTAGGCGACAAAGGGTGATAACAGAAGGCTGCTTTAGTGACGTACTACAGGGATCTGTTTTGGACCCTCTATTATTTGTCATTTATATAAATGATATTGATGGCTATTGCGAATGACACAAAGATTGGACGAGTGGTTAACCTTGGGCTACTAGAAGATATAGATGGAATGGTCAGATGTGGGCAGATAAGCGGCAGATGGAATTTAACCCTGAAAAATGTGAGGTGGTACACTTTGGAAGGAGTAATTTGACAAGAAGGTACTCGATCAATGGTAGGACACTAGAAAGTTCTGTGGACCTTGGCATGTTAGTCAACAGATTTCTGAAAGCGGAAGGGCACATTAGTAGAGTGGTGAAAAAAGCATATGGGACACTTGAATTTATCAGTCGAGGCATAGATTACAAAAGCAGGGAAGTCATGTTGGAGTTGTATAGAACTTTGGTGAGGCCGCGGGTAGAGTGCTGTGTGCAGTTCTGGTCGCACTTGAAGGGTTGCAGAGGATGTTCCCTGGGATGGAACATTTAAGTCATGAAGAGTGGTTGCATAGACTTGGGTTGTTTTTACTAGAGCAGAGAAGACTGAGGAGCAACCTGATCAGGTTATGCAAGATTGTGAGAGACGTGGACAGAATGGATAAGGAACAACTGCTCCCCTTAGTTGAAGGATGAATCAAGAGGGGCCGTACACCCAAGGTAAGAGGCAGGAGGTTTAGGGTGGATGTGAGAAAAAGCCTTTTTACCTAGAGAGTGTGACGATCAGGAATGCGTTGCCTGGGAGGATGGTGGAGGCAGGTTGCCTCATATCCTTTTAAAAAATATCTGCATGAGCAATCGGCAAATCATAACATTTAGAGCTATGGGCAAGTGCTGATAGGTGAGATTAGGTGGGAATTCAGGTGTTCTAATGTGTCGGTGTGAACTCAATGGGCCGAAGGGCCTCTTCTGCGCTGTACAATTCTGTGAAAGCAAAAACAGGAAAACAAGATACAAACTGGCACTTGAAGGGAAAAATAAATCATAGTTCATGGTCTGAATTTTTTGAGTTCAATGTTGAGTCTGGAAGGCTGTAAAGTACCTAATTAGAAGATGAGCTGTTGTTCCTCCAGCTTGTATTGGCTTCAATAGAGCATTACAGTAAGCTGAGGACAAAAATGAGTATCTGAGAGCAAGATGACAAATTGAAATGGGAAGCAACCGGAAGGTTGAGGTCATGCTTGAGGACCTAGTGGAGGTGTCGAGGGTTTTAATGCATTCAGAAATACATCTCAGTTTTTGTATTTTATACTTATTGCCATAAAATTCAATGTTCCAGTGCAGGAGGACATGCCAAAAGCAAGACTAGACGTGGAAATAAGGCAAAGCTAATGAAGCTATAATACAGGACTACTTGTGTGCCAAACAACATAAGCAGCAAGTAGTAGATTAGAGTTAAGCAATTCCACAATCAACAGATCAAATCTAAGCTCTGAAATCCTGCCACATCTGGTCATGAATGATGGTGGGCAATTTTTTGATTTGGTTTGATTTATTGTTGTCATATGTATTAACGTACAGTGAAAAGTATTGTTTCTTGCACACTCTACAGACAAAACATTACATTCATAGAGAAGGAAATGAGAGAGTGCAGAATGTAGTGTTACAGTCATAGCTACAGTGTAGAGAAAGATCAACTTAATGCAAGGTAAGTCTATTCAAAAGTCTGATGGCAGCAGGGAAGAAACTGTTCTTGAGTCGGTTGGTACGTGGCCTCAGACTTTTGTATCTTTTTCTCGAAGGAAGAAAGTGGAAGAGAGAATGTCCGGGGTCCTTAATTATGCTGGCTGCTTTGCCAAGGCAGCTGGAAGTGTAGACAGAGTCAGTGAATGAGAGGCTGGTTTGCGTGATGGATTGGGCTACATTTATGACCTTTTGTAGTTCCTTACAGTCCTGGGCAGAGCAGGAACCATACTAAGCTGTGATACAACCAGAAAGAATGCTTAATATGGTGCATCTGTAAAGTGAGAGCCATAGCTGACATGCCAAATTTCCTTAGTTTTCTGAGAAAGTAGAGGCATTGGTGGGCTTTCTTAACTACACTGTTGGCACAGGGAGACCAGGACAGGTTGTTGGCGATCTGGACACCTAAAAACTTGAAGCTCTCGACCCTTTCTACTTCGTCCCCATTGATTTAGATCGGGGCATGTTTTCCTTTACACTTCCTGAAGTCGATGACAAACTCCTTCACTTTGTTGACATTGAGGGAGAGATTATTGTTGCTGCACCAGTTCACCAGATTCTCTATCTCATTCCTGTACTCTGTCTCATCTTTGAGATCCGACCCACTAAGGTGGTGTCAGCAAACTTGAAAATCAAATTGGAGGGAAATTTGGCTGCACAGTCATAGATGTATAAGGAGTATAGTACCAAGTAGATGAGGCGGCTCTAGAAGTTTCTCTGTCCTTAATGATGTGGGGCCAAAAGATGAGATGACGATGACTGCTCTTAACATTAAAGCTGCATTTGAAGAAGTGTGACACTAAGGAACCCTAGCAAAACTGGAGCCAATGGAAATCAGGGAAATCTGCTGGTTGAAGTCATAGCTGGCACAAAGGAAGATGATTGTAGTTAGAATCGTAGAAACCCTATAGTGCAGAAGGAGGCCATTTGACCCATTGAGTCTACACCAACAACAATCCCATCTAGGCCTTATCCCTGTAACCCCATATATTTACTCTGCTAATCCCTCTAACCTATGCATCCTGGGACACTAAAGGGCAATTTGGATGGCCAATGCACTTCAGCTGCACATCTTTGGGAGGAAACCGGAGCAACCGGAGGAAACACATGCAGTCACGGGGAGAGCGTGCAAACGCCACACAGACAGCAACCCAAGTATGGAATCGAATCCAGATCCCTGGAGCTGAGAGGTAGCAGTGCTAACTGCTGTGCCACCATTAGTTGTTAGAAGTCAACCGTCTCAGTCCCTGGATGTCACTGCAAGGAATTCCCAAGTACATTATACACCATTGCCACCTTCAGTGTTTCCTCCAAGTGGTGTTTAACAAGGAGGAGTCCTAGTTCATCAGCTATGTGGTATCAACTGCATGGCAAGTCTTAATTGCTGCCAGAGAGCTTCTCTGATGCTGAATGTTAACTTATACAACTCTGGTGTTTTTTTTTAGTATTTTAATTATCGTTGAAGATTTTAAAAATTCACGTCTTTAATTTGCTTTCTACATTTGATTGGACATTCATTTCACTATTCACCAGTCAAATTTGAATTTGTTGGTTCAGATTCTGCACTGTTTCTTTATGATATTTCAGTCTGGTTGAGGAGATTTAGTTAATTGTCCTGTTCACAGTTTCCAGGTGTTCTTGAGAGTGTTGTACTTTTTGGCTGTCTAATTTACTGCAAGTTCCAGTGACAAGTCCCCAGGTTTCTGTGCAAATGCTGACTGCAGAATCCACCCTAAATTTGTTACAAAGCTAGATAAATAAAGCACAGCACAAAACATTTTTTTTTAATGTAGAAATCCTATTTTTGTAAGTGTGAAGTAATGCAGTTTGGAACTTGTTGGATCAGGTTTGAAACCAATGGTTAAAACGTTGCTTCAAGATTACTTGTTATTTTAATAAAGTGAGGCAATGGAATCTAATACTATGCCTACTTGCCAGAATTATTTCAAAAACCCAAATAAAACTGCTCCAAGATATGGTCACACCAGCACTGAATATTCTATTATTCTGAAGGGATTTAGCTGGCTGACTGGTGACCATCCACCCTGACTTCCTCATTAAGTAATTGAAAACTTTCAGATTGCAGAGGAATCTGCAATGACTTCTGTCAAATCAAGAAACTCAAAGAGTAAAAATAAGGTCAGTTTATTGATTTTGATCTGGTAAGATCCAAACTGGGCACATGGGAAACCATGTGCCTTTGTTTATGGAATGCAGTCGCCAGTGAGCATCACTGAGCACAGTACATTTTTTGGGAAGGAGACATCTACCCTTGGGAATGACAATTTGATGATTAGTGTTTATCCCTCACCCAAATATTCTAATTCTCTGTAAGCACCAAAGCATGCTACTTCAGTAAGCAGTACCTGAATAACTCACCCAAATGACCATCTGAGTTCAGTTACTAAAGCTGAGCTCAAACATGCGTTCATCCTGGAAATCAGATGTAACTCCCCTTAGTCATTTTTGTCCTCAACATCCCAAATGAGATTAGTTAACTCAGCTCAAACCAGGGAGTCAATCCGACAACTTTTTATGGGCTGTACAATTTAACACAATGCCATGCGTTGCATTTTCTCCTTGTGTAAAAGCTTGTTGAAGATTGAAGTAGTAAAAAATTGGCTTTGGTGCTAACAGTGAAAAATGCCCTTGGCAGGCATCTCTTTATTCATCTGCCAATTGTAAAATCTAGCTCTTGAATGCTTACTACTACTTTTTCTTAATTTATTTCAAACAACAAGTCATGCTATAACCTCCATCTTGTAAATTAACATTAAGATGTTCATTGGATTTGCATTTCTTCCAGCGTGACTGGATAAATGCCTCTCTGTAACAGTGTGCAAATATTTACAGTACTGTCACACAGGATATCATTCTGTGGTTTCAAATAAGTCAGCTACAGGTATATTTTTCTTCAGTCACTAATGCAGGAAATAAATTGGGAATTCCAATTTTATACTCGGCAATGTTTTTGCTTACATTAATGATCACAAGGATAATATTTGATAGTTATAGAACTTGGTTACAAGAAAATTTGCTTTGCTTCATACCTGTGTTATATCTGGTTTAAGGACACTGGTGCAAAAGATATGTTCCATGTCTCAGTGCTGACATCTTGATGTGCAACAGAGAGAGAAAAACACTGTCCAAAAAGAATTCTAAACATTTTAAAGCTGCTTTGCTGAACCATAATTATGTATATTTTTATGATGGATAATTTTATTATAATATGTTATTTCATATGATTGAATGCAGAAGGTGAAATGTATAATAGTGATAAACAACCTTGTCCTAGCAATGAACTTGAAATGTCTTTTTCCTTCTTTTTACTAACCTTCCCGGGTGAAGTGTTTACCACTTAATTACAACCTTTACTGTAGAGTCTACATTGAGGAATATAATAGTCATGCATTTGATTTCTACTGATGATTTTAAAAAAGAAATGTCAGCCTAAAACTGTTGATGTAATTAGACCCAGATGGAGGTAGGTGCTGCTTTGAAGAGTTTCTGTTCCACGCAGCCTCACAGCAGTGGAATATTATAACACGGAAAGGAATACCTGAGTGGAAAATTAGTTTGATCTCTGAAGGGGAGCCTTTTTACACTGTTCCACCTACCCATTTTTAATTTATAGATGTGGAAAAATACAGTTTTACTGTTAATTGGATAGACTGTAATATAGAAAGGAATGGAGTGTGCAGATGGGACAGTTTTCCCAATCAAAGAGAGCAGGAGAAAAAGAATCAACTCTGATTCCATTTCTGTTTGCCATTTATAAGATGACCATAATGAGACTTGGGAAGTGGCTGTTTGCCCATCCTCGTGACTACAAATTAACCTTCAACAAGTTGTGAGGGGATCTATTTTAGCAAGACCACTCTTATTGATACTCTGAAACAAAAACAGAGAATACTGGAAAAGCTCAGCAGATCTGGGAGCATCTGTTAGGAGAGAAAGTAGAGTCGAAGACTTGAAATGTTAACTCTGCTTTCTCTCCTTATGGATGCTGCCAGACCTGCTGAGTTTTTCCAGCATTCTCTTCAGATTACAGCGTCTGCAGTATTTTGCTTGTCTTGTTGTGGTTCTGATGGATTTAAAGCTATAATCTAAATGGATGAGGGAAGACTTTATACCAGTGTACTGTTATTCATGCTAATACAGGAACACAAATAGGTCATTTAGACCCTAGAGCCTGTTCTGCCACATGGTAATAATGTACAGTCACCTCTGATCTACAGTCAGACTCCATATACCTGCATTTGCCCCATATTCCTTAATACTTATGGTCATAAAGTCTATCGATCTCTGACTTTAAATGAACAATTGAAGTAGCCACACTTTTGCGTGGAGAAGCATTTCCTAATTTCACTCCTGAAAGGTCAAGCTCAAATTTTTAGACCATGCCCCCAAGTTCTTGAGCCTCTAGCTAGAGGAAATGTTTTCTCTCCAACTACTCTACCTGTTCCCCTTTAATATCTCGAAATCTTTGATCAAATCATCCTTTAATCTTCTAAATTCCAGGAAATACAACCTTAGTTACTGTAATCGTTCCCATGGAGTCCAGTTTTCATTCTGGCAAAATTAGCTGCACTCCCTTCAAGGCCAATGCAGCGAGGGATCCATTTTAAGTTGCCTTATTAGGTATTGATCTGCTTTAACATCAGTTACAATGGGGCTGAATTGCTTATTTATGTAGCATTGAAACTTGCGTGTTAGCATCATTTTGCATCACTGCTTATATGAGATCATATAAACTGACCAGTGCAAATTTAGAGTGAGTGGGAAAAGAGGTATTCAATAGCACTCAAAGCAACTGCGGCTTCTTGAAACTCTGCAGTGCAGTTTTGTGTGAGGAATATCTATACATACAGTAATTTTCTTTGAAGGTAAAGCTGAAGCCTGGCTTGCTCACTTCTGTGCAGTGCAGGTGCAGTTCCTGACTCTGCAATCCTATTTTAATTTTAGGGCTCTGGGTGTGCAAGCTATGGAGCTTACACTGGGTGAGGTAGAGAGGTTGTTTTAAAGTCAGTGGGAGAGGCATTACTTTCCTTGGCTAAGCGGCTTGTTTGGACAAAAAATTCATGGGTAAATTTTCAGGTCCTGCTCACAGTGGGAATCGATGCAAGCGGGACAGAAGGTTTGATGGATTATTGGAATGTCCGTTGACCTCGGGCAGGAATTTCCCTGTCTTGATGGGTGGTGGAATCAGAAAACCCCACCCACAGAATCTAGTATTTACCCTTCAGGTTCCTAACTCTGCAGTCTTGTTAATTTTAGAGCCCAAAGTGTGACCTTCGTTCAACTTTGCAGCTCTTGAGGCAAAGATGCCATTTTAAAGTCACTGAGAAAGGTGTTTGCTGCAGAACTGTCCTTGGCTCAAGGCCTTTTTTTGGCAGAAATTACAAGGTCTTTCAGGATTTGATTTGATTTATTACAGGGAAAAAAATTGTTTCTTGCGCACTTTACAGAAAAAACATAGCGTTCATGGAGAAGGAAACGAGAGAGTGCAGAATGTAGTGTTACAGTCATAGCTGAGTGTAGAGAAAGGTCAGCTTAATGCAAGGTAAGTTCATTCAAAAGTCTGACAGCAGCAGGGAAGAAGCTGTTCTTGAGTCGGTTGGTACGTGACTCAGACTTTTCTATCATTTTCCTGAAGGAAGAAGATGGAAGAGAGGATGTCTGGGGTGAATGGGGTCCTTAATTATGCTGGCTGCTTTGCCGAGGCAGCCAGAAGTGTAGACAGAGTTGATGGATGGGAGGCTGGTTTGCATGATGGATTGCGCTACATTCACGACCGTTTGTAGTTTCTTGTGGTCTTGGGCAGAACAGGAGCTATACGAAGCTGTGATTCAACCAGCTTTCTATGGTGTATCTGTAAAAGTTGGTGAAAGTCATAGCTGACATGCCAAATTTCCTTAGCCTTCTGAGAAAGTAGAAGCGTTGGTGGGCTTTCTTAACAATAGTGTCAGCATGGGGGGAACCAGGACAGGTTGTTGGAGATCTGGACATCTAAAAACTTGAAGCTCTCAACCCTTTCTACTTTGTCGCCATTGATGTAGACAGGGGCATGTTCTCCTTTCTGCTTTGTGAAGTCGATAACAATCTTCTTCATTTTGTTAACATTGAGGGAGAGATTATCGTTGCCCCACCAGTTCACCAGATTCTCTATATCATTCCTGTACTCAGTCTCATCATTGTTTGAGATCCAACCCACTACAGTGGAGTCGTCAGCAAACTTGAAAATCAAATTAGGGGGGACTTTGGCTGCACAGTTATAGGTACATAAGGAGTATAGAAGGGGGCTAAGAGCACGGCCATGTGGGGCACTGGTGTTGAGGATGATTGTGGAGGGGGTGTTGTTGCCTATCCTTACTGATTGTGGTCTGTGAGTTGGAAGTTGTGGGCTCAGTCAAAGAGGGAGGAGCCGAGGCCCAGGTCACAGAGTTTGGGGATGAGTTTCGAGATGAAGAAAGCGGAAGCCAGCAAACTCCAACTCTATAATCTTATGATTAATTTTGGAGCCCTGAGTGTGATCTTGTTGAAGTTTGGGTTGAGATAGAGAGGCCTCTTAAAGTCATTTGAGAATGTTTCAAGGCTTGTGATTTAGAGTCTCGATTCTTTGGAGTCACTTAAACCTGAGACAGATATACCCAGGAAGTGACGATAGTGAGTCTGTTGTGGCTAAGAAAGCAAGGAAAACTACCACTTCAGCAACTAAATTGGAGATTGTAAAATGTTTTGAGTTTGGTGACCGAGCAGTTGGTGTTGGTAAGGCACTTGGATTACCCCCTACGACAATGAGAACAATCTATGGTGACACTGGCAAAATCAAAATACTCCAAAAAATGCTATACCTTTAAATGCTAGCAGGATAAATGGGGCTAGAAGCAATATCATGAGAATATGAAAAGACTCTTGGCAGTTTGGATCGAAGACCTAAACCACCACAAGGTACCCTTAATTTAGTCATTCAAGCAAAAGCTAAAACCCTGTACAATGACCCCAGAATGAGAGGTCACCGTTGGAAAGTTTCAGAGCTCGGCACAGAAGATTCGAGCATCTCAAGAAATGGTCCTATCTGCATGGCATCAAAGTGATCCACAAAGCTATTATTGATACTGAAGCAGCAGAGTTTTCTGTCTATTTGAGGAGAGTCATTGAAAAATGTGGATACTCACTAAAACAAATCTTTAACTTTGATGAAATGGGGCTTTACTGAAAGTGCATGCCATAGAGAACATTTGTCTCCAAGGAGGAGAAGATGCTGCCAAAGATCACCTGACTTTCTTGCTTGATGGGAAAGCTGCAGGAGATATCAAGCCTGCACCTTGGTGATGAACCAGTCCAAGGATCCCAAGGTTTAGAGTAATTATTTCAGGGTACATCTGTACATCATTTGGCATTCAAATAAAAGAGCCTGAATGATGAGAGCTCGCTTCCAAAAAATAGTTCTGTATCGTAGAATTCCTACAGTACGGAAGGAGGCAATTCAGCCCATCGAATAGGTACTGACCACAATCCCACCCAGGCCCTATTCCTGTAATCCTTATTTACCCTGCTAATCCCCTGAAACTAAGGGTAAATTTAGCAAAACAAAAGAATAAAGTTGATGTACACCGTATTGGTTTCATTCATATGTATAACATGTAAATTTAAAAAAAGTTTTGCCCCTGTCCTGACTTGCACTCTGATCCTTTGGTGATCTTACTGACTGTATTATTGTTTCTTCCATACCCAAGTGACTTTAAAATCTTCCACTCATTCAGACTGTATCAGGAAGCATATGGAACTGCCTGCCCTTGGAAAATAGATTTATTTATTAAGTGAATTCAAATTCCAAAGCCAAGTGATAAATGTTTAAGGTGATTAGTCCACTGCTTAGTCTGTAGAGCGGATTCGTCTCTGTAGTGGACAACATCATTTGTGTCTTTCCACAGGTGCTTAAGGAGTTTGTACTGAGGCCCCAGTCATGGAGTTTGGCTGCACAGGTACCTTGGCCTATCCTGAGCCTTTTTGGCAAGGACCACTCTCACCGTCATAGTTCAAAGCCTGCCATCTGACAGATGGGGTTTGTCACATGGAACACATTCGTGACTTCCCATGTTTCCAGTTCTTGATCCAAAGCAGGTCTGCTGGTAGATCTTGCTGAGGAAGATTGTTCCATATGAAGTATTTTGTTTAGAAAATATATTTCTTGCTGGCTACAGTGCATAGTATGCTGGTTGCGTGCTTTAGGTCCAATGTTAGTGATGACCCCAGTGACAATGACAACAACTTGTACTCATACAGCACCTTTAATGTAATAAGTGGACCCATGTATTTGACAAGCAAAACCTGCTTATCCAAGTACATAAAGCATTTATAAAGTCAAGTTTATTAGAGGAGAATGGTGTGGTAAATTACGTCAAAGGCTACAGACATGCTGAGAAAGACAATGAGAGATTGTTCTCTTCTGCCATAGTCATGTAGAATGTCATGCCTGACGTTGATAGCCATTCCAGTACCGTGACAGGGGCAGAAATATGACTGGAGCAATTCAATCATGGAGTTTACATGATTTACATGCTGATAACATGTTCAACGGCTTTGTAGGGAAAAAGGAAGTGGGAATTAGGGTAAGACGTGTGTTGGTTTTTTCAGAAGGGCGGTTCATGGTGGCGGATTTGAAGGAGAGAGGGATAGTACCTGAGGGGAGAGAATGGTTAACTATCAGTTAACAGGGGGATTAGGAGTGGAAATCAGGTGGTTAGCAATTTATTGAAAGTTGAGGAAGCAATCTTATGGAAAGATCAGCCCTGAAGAGGGCAATGAAGGAGATTGGAGAGAAGCTCAAAAAAGGCGTGAGTTCAGCTCCTTGAATGGGGGACCTTTCACAGAAGTTTGCTCCAGTGGGAGGGAAGGAAGCTGCTATGGCATCTGATCGGTTGGTCTCCTAGTGACAAAGTCCATAAGCTCCTTGCACTTATTGTTGGAGATTAAGATGAAAAAGAAAGGGGAGAACAGTTTAAAAGGATGGTTTTTATTAGAAAAAGACAGAGGTTATCTTTGCATTGCAGGGTGATCGTGGCTGTGTAAGCAACTTTAGGAAGGGAGAGCAATATCTGATAAGAACATAAGAAATAAGAGCAGGAGTAGGCCATCTAGCCCTTCAGGCCTGCCCCGCTATTCAATAAGATCATGGCTGATCTGAAATGGATCAGTTCCACTTACCCGCCTGCTCCCCAAAACCCTTAATTCCCTTATCAATCAGAAATCTATCTACCCGTGACTTAAACATATTCAACGAGGTAGCCTCCACCATTTCAATGGGCAGAGAATTCCAGAAATTCACTACTCTCTGAGAGAAGAAGTTCCTTCTCAACTCTGCTCTAAACTGCCCGCCCTTAGTTTAAAGCTGTGCCCTCTAGTCCTGGTTTCTTTTCTAAGCGGAAAGAATCTCTCTATCTCTACCCTATCTAGCCCCTTCATTATCTTGTAAGTCTCTATAAGATCCCCCCTCAGCCTTCTAAACTCCAACGAATACAGGCCCAATCTACTCGATCTGTCCTCATAAGCTAACCCCCTCATCTCCGGTATCAACCTAGTGAACCTTCTCTGCACTCCCTCCAAGGCCAATAAATCCTTTCGCAACTAAGGGGACCAAAACTGCACACAGTACTCCAGTTGCGGCCTCACCAGTGCCCTGTACAGTTGCAGCAAGACCTCCCTGCTTTTATAGAACATAGAACATTACAGCACAGAACAGGCCCTTCGGCCCACGATGTTGTGCCAACCAATTAAAAAAGCAATGACCCTCTAACCTAAACCATTCCCTTTCCATCCATGGGGATCTCTTAAACGCTCCCAAACTAGGCGCATTTACAACTGCAGCAGGCAGGGCATTCCAATCCCTCACCACCCTCTGGGTAAAGAACCTACCTCTGACATCCGTCCTATAACTACCACCCCTTAATTTAAAGCTATGCCCCCTCGTGTTAGCTTTCTCCATCCGAGGAAAAAGGCTATCACTGTCCACCCTATCTAAACCTCTAATCATCTTGTATGCTTCAATAAGGTCCCCTCTTAGCTGCCTTCTTTCTAATGAAAACAACCTCAAATCCCTCAGTCTCTCCTCATAGGACCTTCCCTCCATACCAGGCAACATCCTGGTAAACCTCCTCTGCACCCTCTCCAATGCCTCCACATCCTTCCTATAATGTGGGGACCAGAACTGCACACAATACTCCAAGTGCGGACGCACCAGAGTTTTGTACAGTTGCAACATGATGTTGCGGCTCCTAAATTCAATCCCTCTCGCTATAAAGGCCAACATTCCATTTGCCTTATTGATCACCTGCTGCACCTGCAGACTGAGTTTTTGCCATTCGTGCAGAAGGACCCCCAGGTCCCTCTGCACAGTAGCATGCTGCAACTTTTCACCATTTAAATAATATTCCATCCTACTATTATTTATTCCAAAGTGGATAACCTCACATTTGCCAACATTATACTCCATCTACCAGGCCCTCGCCCACTCACTCAGCCTGTCCAGATCTCTCTGCAGACTTTCCACGTCCTCCACACAATTCACTTTCCCACTCATCTTCGTGTCATCAGCAAACTTTATAACCCTACACTCAGCCCCCTCCTCCAGATAGTCTATGTATATGGTAAACAGTTGAGGCCCTAGCACAGATCCCTGTGGCACACCACTAGTCACCAACTGCCAACCAGAAAAGCACCCATTGATACCAACTCTCTGCTTCCTGTTAGATATGATGTGGAGATGCCGGCGTTGCAGACTTCTATCCTGTTAGATAGCCATACCTGCATCCACACTAACACTTTATACCCAACTCTGTGTACCCTAACCTGCTGCAGCAACCTTTTGAGGGGCACCTTATTGAACGCCTTCTGGAAATCTAAAAACACTACATCCACCGGTTCTCCTCTGTCTACCGCACTAGTCAAATCTTCATAAAAATCCAGTAAATTCGTCAAACACAACTTCCCCTTCATGAATCCATGGTGCGTCTGCGTGATCGAACTGTTCTTTTCCAGGTGTCCTGCTATTTCTTCTTCAATGATGGATTCTAGCATTTTCCCAACTACAGACATTAAGCTAATTGGCCTGTAGTTACCCGCCTTTTGTCTGCTACCTTTTTTAAACAGCAGCGTAACAGTAGCTGTTTTCCAATCCGCCGGCACTTCCCCAGAGTCCAGCAAATTTTGATAAATAACTACTAACGCATCTACTGTTACTTCTGCCATTTCTTTCAGAATCCTGGGGTGCATTCCATCCAGTCCTGGGGACTTGTCTACCTTCAGTCCCATTAGTCTACCAAGCACTACTTCTTTAGTAACAGTAATTATATTAAGGATCTCATCTCCTACCAACCCTCTATCTTTAATATTCGGTAAGCTATTTGTGTCCTCTCCCGTGAAGACTGACATAAAAAACTTACTTAAAGTTTCAGCCATTTCCTTGTTTCCCACCATTAAATCCCCCCTCTCGTCCTCCAAGGTCCAACATTCACTCTAGCCATTGTCGTCTTTATTTATTTGTAAAAACTTTTACCATCATTTTTTATATTTAGAACTAGTTTAGTTTCATACTCTTTCTTTATCACTCTCTTAGTCATTCTTTGTTGTTTTTTAAATCTTTCCCAATCTTCTAATTCCCCACTATTTTTAGCTGCTCTGTACGCATCGGTTTTTAATTTAATACTCTCCTTTATTTCCTTTGATATTCACGGCTGGTTATCCCTTTTCTTACAGTCCTTCTTTATCACCGGAATATATTTTTGCTGAGTACTGAAAAAGATCTCCTTAAAAATCCTCCACTGTTCCTCAGCTGTCCTACCAACCAGTCTGCGCCCCCAGTCTACATTAGCCAATTCCACCCTCATCCTATCGTACACCCTCTGTTCAAGCAGAGGATACTGGTTTGGGACCCTACTTTCTCACCCTCCATCTGGATCAGAAATTCAACCATATTGGGATCACTCGTCGCAAGAGGATCCATCACAAGGAGATCCCTAATTCTACCTGCTTTATTACACAACACCAGATCTAAGATAACTCGCTCCCTCGTAGGTTCTGTAACATACTGTTCTAGGAAACTATCCTGACAGCATTCCAAGAACTCTCCCTCAAGTCCACTGCGTCCGACTTGAGTCAACCAATCAATATGCAGGTTAAAATCCCCCATGGTTATCGCCGTTCCATTTTTGCACGCATCAATTATTTGCTTGTTTATCGCCCGCCCCACCTCAAAGTTATTATTTGGGGACCTATAGACCACACCCACCAGTGACTTTCTCCCCTTACTATTCCTTATCTCCACCCACAACAATTCCACATTTTGCTTCTTGGAGCCTATATCATTTCTCACTATCGCCCTGATATTATCCTTTATTAACAGAGCTACCCCACCTCCTCTTTCCTCCTGTCTATCCCTCCTAAATGTCTGATACCCCTGCATATTCAGTTCCCAGTCCCAGTCACCCTGCAACACCATTTCTGTAATAGCCACTAGATCATACCCATTTGTGGTGATTTGTGCCATCATAATGCTTAAATGTTGTCTAGCCGGATCTGGCAGTGAATAGCTAAACTAGTTGCCTGTTGTAACCAGCATGTCTGTGCCTCTTGGACTTGAGGGAATGAAGATGAGGACCAAGGGAATAACCAGGGCGAGAGAGAGTCATAGATAAAGACATCTAAAACAACACTGTGCCATATAGGCTAAGGGGTATTGTGTGTTAACAACCATCTACAGTGTGCTGCATTTAGTAAAAGAATTATTTGAATGTCATTTTGAACCATGGGATATCAATCAGTTATGCCCCTTTGTTAACATGGCACTTGTCAGAGATTGTTACTGCCTGTATATCCTGGTCTGGAGATTCTGGCAGGGATTGCTACGTGCCTTTACAGCTTGACAATCTTATTTTCCAAGAAGGATGGATGAAAATTTCCATGAGGAAAGGCATTCTGCCTGTTACGGGATTGGAGATGGTAGATGGAGATAATTGGCAGCCCCAGAGCAAATTGCACTCTGACTGTTGAGAAAGGAATAACACCAAAATAAGAGAATAAAACTGAGGAGTTTCTGAAAGCCCCGCATTCCAGCTGATGTATTCTATAAATTTCATTGGCAGTGTCCTATCGTGGTTAGGAACCCAGGTGAACGGTTTTGAACAGGCAGCTGCATTGCTGGGGGACAAGGCGAGGGGGTACAGTGATGTCACGGGTGATTGAAGGGCGTGGAGGATATATGAGGGCGTAGCGATGATCTAGGAGTTATGGCAGATAAATGGGGGTAAAGGAGTGGCATGGGTAATCTAAGAGGACATGTATGATATGGGTAGCATTAGGTGGAATAGATGACCTGTAAAGGCAGAGACTAGCATGAGGTGGGTGGAGAGTGAGGGAGGTGAGGAAAGTGTAGGGGGTTCCCTCAAAAACTATTGGGAACTGGGATACTTTGTCAATGAACCAAGGCAGGCTGTCAAATTGGTCCTCACGTGCACACACTCCTCCCACACTGATTCACACATTACAAACTGCAGTGCGAACCTGGTCCTGAAAAGATAAAAATGTCATGTAGAGTGGTACGTAGATCGGGAATGCAGTTTGCGAGCCGCAAATATGCACAGGTCGGATTTTCCCGAGCCTTGAGCAAGATTCAGCTAATTGCATCTCTTAAAAAGCAATTCATGTACTATAAATTACTATGTGGAGAATGGTTCATTAATCTCTTTTTGGTGGTATACATTCAGAAAAGAATGTTTTCCAGAAGACTGAGGGAGTCCTCTCTATATTTTTGAGTAGAAATTGCAAAGTGCCATTGTATTGTTAATGTCCACCAGAACAGGGAGATTGTGCCATAGTTTAACACAACACTTCTTCAGCGCTGCATTGAATTTCAGCCTAGATCCTGAGCTTTAATTATTTTAATGTAGTTTAAATAAAATCATATTTTTACACCAGTGTGTGGGCTGATCATTCAGGCTGCTCATCGTGGCCATTGGCCAGAAAGACAGCCCACGCCAGTCTACCAGACCAACATTAAATTCATACATTTTAGTCAACAACCTCAAATTGAAGCAAACCTGTGGAATTATTTAAGTATAACTGCATAAAATCTGATTCATAACTTCCATCACACATGTGCAAAGACAAAACTGTCGCTATCAGCTGTTCAAGTCCACCATTTTCAGTATTCGTGGGGAGGGGAGGAAGTAAAGAGCATACTTTCTCGTTGCTGTCGTCCCAACCTTTGATTAAAGCCCCTACTAGCGTGTGAAAGTAATCAAATTAAAGTTCCTTGTAATTTCATTTTCCAAAACAGGAAACCATTTTTTCATGCCCTTCAAACGATTGCTTCTGATGAGAAAATTGATGGCCCAGTATTTGATGAAAAAATATTGACAAGTTGATGGCGGACACCATTATTAGTGCATTAAAAAATCCAGCAATTTATCATGAGGAGTTATGCCATGAGTTGAAAACTACCACAAATTGTTCAGTAATTTCTGTAATTCTGTAACTCTGCCTTACAAAAGTAGGAGTGTGCCACCAAGCTTGAATGATTGCCAACAAAACAATTAGATTTATGTAGTTGACATGAACTAAACAAAACTGGGGCTATTTTTTCATGGTGTAAGGGCCATTTCAGTGGTGACATTTAATGTTCTTCCAATTCGACCCAAGCTTGGAGGTCATGTAAGAGAATAATTGAAACTGTGGAACTTTGAGGCAGCATGGTGGCACAGTGGTTAGCACTGCTGCCTCACAGTGCCAGGGATCCAGGTTCAATTCCAGTATTAGGTCACAGCCTGTGTAGAGTTTGCACTCTCTCCCCATGTCTGCTTGGGTTCCTCCGGGGTGCTCCAGTTTCCTCCCACAGTCCAAGATGTGTGGGTTAGGTTGATTGGCCATGCTAAATTGACCCTGGTGTCAGGGGGATTAGTAGGGTAAATGGGTGGGGTTACAAAAATAGGGCCTGGGTGGGATTGTGGTTGGTACAGACTCGATGGGCCAAATGCCTGCCTCTTGTTCTGTAAGGATTTTAGTCTATGATTCCACTCTTGCATGAGGACTAAAGAAAGTGTGTGTTTTATAAGGTGCTAAAGCGTGCAGGTTGGGTTTCCCTGAGCTCACAGGAATATTAGGTTCTAGATGGCCAATGAAGTTCTTTCTGAAATGTAGTTATTGTTGTAATGTAGGAAACATGGAACCTAATTTGCATTCAGCAAACTTCCACAAGCATTGTAGTAATAACCAAACAGCCTTTTCATGAAGCTGATTGATGGAGAAGTACTCGCCAGGACAATTTTTCTGCTCTTCATTTGAGAAAGGCCACTTTTGCACCCACGCGAGCAGGTGGACATGACCTCGGTTTAATGTCCTAGTCAAAACCTGGCACCTTTTTTTCCTTATTCTTTCATAGGATGTAGGCATTCCTGACTGGGTCAGCATTTGTTGTTCATGGCTATACACTATTAAAGTGATTGGCTTGCTAGGCCACTTCAGAAGGCAGTTAAGAGTCAACCATGTTGCTGTGGTTCTGGAGTCACATATAGGATCAAGATGTCAGATTTCCTTCCCTAAAACGCAGCAGTGAATCAGGTGGGTTTTTACAACAATTGATGATGGTTGTCATAGTAAACGTTGCTGAGATTTATGAGTTGAATTTAAATTGCACCAGCAGCCATAGTGAGATTTGAGCCCCTGGTCCCAGAACATCAGCTTGGATCTCTGGATTATTAGTGCAACGTGTTAGAAAAAAAGTGTTTCAAAGGATTTATATTTGCATTTGTAAACATTGGAAAAAATATAGTTTTAAGTGTGTTTAATTTAATGTTTGTATAAGGAATGTTAAAAACTATAGTTAGTTTCATGCTGGACAAAGGTGTTTGTTTGTGTGGGGGTTGGTTTCAGTTCCACTTGTGCTCCCCTTGTGCATAGAAAGAGTTTAGCATGAAGATTTAAAAAGCCAGTAGAAGGATACAGGTGTTGCTGAGCAACTGGATGCCCTTTTGTGGTCGAAAGACTTTTGAGTTAGTTTTTAGCTGAATTTGTTTGCAGTTGAAGACACCTGGGAGTGAACATCTCTCAACTCTGCCAAGAGAGGCTGGATAGGACAAGGGAGTTGCAAAGAGGCAGACTTTACAAGGCGCCGCATAGAGTCTAGGTTGGGGTGGCACAATGGTTAGCACTGCTGCCCACAACTCCAGGGACCTGGGTTCAATTCCTGGCTTGGGTCACTATCTGTGTGGAGTTTGTACTGTCTGAGTTTCCTCCGGGTGCTCCGGTTTCCTTGCAGAGTCCAAAGATGTGCAGATTAGATGGATTGGCCAGGCTAAATTGCTCCTTAGTGTCAGAGGGCTGGCATGGGTAAATGCATGGAGTTGTGGGGATAGGGCCTGGATGGGATTGTGGTCAATGCAGACTCGATGGGCTGAATGGCCTCCTTCTGCACTGCAGGATTCTATGAAATGTATAAAATAACTAGGGAATTAGGACCGAAAACATGTCTTAAGGAAGACTGAAGTAAAGATACTAGAGAACCAAATGCCATTCAGAGAAGAATTCAAAGGAGAGCAGATAACATGTTGTGAATGAGAGACAGTTGCCGTCACTGGAATTAGAATTGGCAGGCAGGCTTCAGATGTAGATCAAAAGTCTGATGCCATCTTAATAGAGTCTAGGAATTGATAGTTAAAACAATTATGAACAATTTGTACAACATTCAAGACAAAGTAATCCTGAAAAGGGAGTTATAAAACCTAGATACTGGACTCATTAAAAGTGGAGCGGTGGCTTTGTTTGAAAGAGTAATTTGGAAAACCTGGACTGTATTTCAGAATTCAAACTGCTGATGGAAAACGTAACTGAAAAATGATTTTAAATTGTGATTTTGGAAGTTACATTAGGAAATTCTCATGTGACAATCATCTGGGGGATTTTGACGAGAAATCCACAGATATTCACTTGGGTTCAGAGTGGAGAGTGTATTTGACCACACCCAACCAACGTGCTTCAAGTGATTTTGTATTACTGAGTCCATTGTAGCTAAAGATACATTGTCATGTTTAAATGCTTTCGTTGAAACTAATGGCACTATGGACTTCTTCGAGGCTTCACCTCCCCTCTGAATAAATGCAACCCCTGCACACTAAATTTGCCGAGGGGTGGGCATTAAATTCCATCCAATTACTCTTATGATCTGTGCAGAGTTAAGTTCAGTCTAAAGACCATTAATTTTCCTCCCCCACCCTAACTAAAATCAGGCAGATTAATGTTGGAAGTTGAGATGGTGAGTTCTTCTGTCATTTCCCCATCTGACCTATGTTCTTTGTCTGCGCTGGAAGCCTCCTTCCTTGTACAATATGCACAAATGTCGTTGAGTGGGTGAGATTCGGATTCCTTTTGCTTTGCACATCTTATTGCCAATTCCCAAGACTAATGGAGAAAGATGACAGTAGACAGAAGCAAGAATTTTGTGATCTCTGTTATTTGTGAGTTAGTAGAAGTTCCATTCTGTCACCACACCTCAAAATGGTAAATTTAGCCTTTTATATCACAGAATTTAAAAATGTAATTTATTTTCACGAAAGAATATTTATTAATCTGCCTTATCCACTCTCACTGATGACTCACTCCATACCCATCAATGTTCTTCGGGGTCATATGTTGTCAGTGTGCAGAATTTTTATTCTGTTAACTGCCAAGTAGTTGAATCACGAAATGCAAATTTCCACCAACCTGTAGGATAATGGAGTTCGTGTTTCTTTCAGTTCTTTGGAGACAAACTGAAATTCTATGGGACACTATTTTAAAACTATTTTCATTGCACTGGTTAACGCCTTTCATAAAATTGCCACAGATACAGGGTTAATAAGGCTATTACCCTATTGTTAGCAGCTGAGAAGATACCATTTCAGAAAGTTCAGATTGACAATTTGTTCTTGTCTCTTGCAAGTACAACCAATGGCTTACATTTTAAGGGTAGTCATCTTTCATTGTTAAATGTTCTTAACCTTATTGTCTCCTCATTTAATATCTTGAAAGCTCCTCCCCAATCATTCTGTCACAGCACAGAACTTAGTTCAATTGAGTCATTGAGTCAGAACTGAATAGAAGAATGCAATTTGGCCCATTGAGTTCTATGTAGAACAATCCATTCAGTCCTATTCCCCTTCTCTATCCCTCTAGCCCTGCAAGTTTCTTTTCCTCAAATGCCCATCCAATATTCTTCTGAAGTCATTGCCTATGGGAGTGATAGAAATGGAGACAGCGAGTCCCAGTTTGTTGCAAACTATCAAAAGTATTCTTCCTCACGTTCTCCCTGAAACTTTTGCCCAAAACTTTAAATCTGTGTCCGCCAGTCCTTGTACCATCAGCTAATGAGGACAGCTTTTCTACCTTCCCTAGCCCTGTCATGGGGCAGAATTTTCTGCTCCCACCAATTGAAGGGATCAAAGTGGGTTTAATTTGGTGTCATTTTTTTTAAGAAGTCACTTTCTGGCTGGCAAAAAAATAGTCTGGAACTTTATTGTCTCAATGTTAAAGGCGGATTGAGTTTCCTGACAACCAATGTCAGGAACCCTATTTGCACTCAATTGCATCTCATGCCTGTTCGTTAAAAGGCCAACTTGCCAGAATTAAGTTCATCCTCCAAATTCAGTTGCCTGCCAGTGAGAACTTGGAGCATTCAGGCTTGGGTAATAGGAAGGGACAGATTCAAGGTGGGCGTGGGGATTGTAATGGCTGTTGGTTCTTACTGGAGGGAAGGCATGTGGAAGTGGCTGGAAAGGGGATTTGGGATAAAGGGGGAATTCCACTGATGACTGAGGGGAGAGGAATGTTGATATTGGTAATTCTACATTCACCACATTTCTCCCATCAACCGCATCTTTTACTTTCTCAAACGATTCTGTGAATTTTGTTAAGCCCATTATCCATTTTGAAATCCATATTGGCTATTTCTATATGTCTTTTATGCAGAGGCATGGTAGCATAATCCTAATTAAGCACTTAATTTTCTTTCCCACACTGTTAAGATAACTGGTGTATAATTACCCAGATTAGTTCCATCTCCGTTTTTACAAATAGGTTCTACATTGACCATTTTTCCAGTTCTCTAGCACACATGCACACACAATAGAGGCTTAAAATATAATTATATGGTTGTTGCAAATGTCTTCTTTATCATTTTAGGATCCTAGGACGTATCTTTTGGGCCATGGTACTTTGTTTGCCTTTAGCTTAACTAACTTACCAAATGCTGTCTTTGTATCATCGTAATGTTAATAAAGATCTGCTTTTAGGCTGCATGCTGGGTAATTTTACAGTGTAGTTCAGTGTGTGTAGTACTGTTCCTAAAGAACCTTTTTAAACACCTTTGATGTTTTTGAATCTACTTTTAGTATCAACCTTGGAGTCAGCAACCAAGGATTTATTGAGGAAGTCATACAGTTTTATTACTGTAAAAAAAGTAAAGTTTATTTATTAGTCACAAGTAAGGTTTACGTTAACACTGCAATGAAGCAACTGTGAAATTCCCCTAATCACCACACTCTGGTGCCTGTTCGGGTCAATGCACCTAACCAGCACATCTTTCAGAATGTAGGAGGAGACCGGAGCACCCATGCAGACATGGGGAGAACGTGCAAACTCCACACAGACAGTTACCCAAGCCGGGAACCGAACCTGGGCCACTGGCGCTGTGCTCACGAAAGTGCTGTCCTCTATACCGTAAACAGATGTGTTCATAAACATCTATTCTCTTGTTATAAAGGCTTTACACCTTTAAAGAGAAAAATTAAAACAAAGACTTGTATCCATATTGTGCTGTTCAGAACTACCAGATATCTCCAACATTTTGCAGCCAACGAATTACTTTTGATATTAGCCATTGTTGAAATGTCGAAAATGTGTAAACTGAAATATATTGTTATCTTTTGCATAGGGTTTGAAACCAGATTATGTTTCAAAAACTGCGCTTCAGGTGGACCTCAATTTTGAAACAGTCTGCAAGGAGGTAAGATTTCTGAATAAATGGAGCCATTAATTTGGAAAAGTGATGCATGCTTACACATTTCCAAATTGTGCATATATAACAAGGGTAACAAAGTTTTTCTACATTTTTCTTTTCCCTCTCCATTTTATTACTGTGATCTTCTCCTTCCTGGCGACTTCATCCAGACAAGGACTCAAAGATTCAGGAGGCAGGTTGTCTGCCTTACGAGCCTCAGCAATTGGTCCTACGCAACACCCATGTGCGCATGCATGCACATGCACATGCACCCTACCCCAATTGACAACACCAAGCCACACCTAACCAATTCTGCAGCCGTCACTGGTGCGCACTTGCCATCAGTTTGGTCTCTGGGCAGGGGAAGCCCTTGGTTCTGCCATGCCCACAAAATCCACACAATATGGAGGTGCCTCAAACTCCGGGTTCTCCGTGACTTTCATAAGGATCAACTTGCTGTTGGTTAAGTGTGTAAACGTTTCAGCCTGGAGTCACTTATGCAGTGTAAGAAATGAGTAATCAATTTTGTCTGCTGCAAGTTTCCACAAACAGCAATGTGATAATTATCAGGTATTTTGTTTTATTCACGTAGAATTATTGGCCAGGATGCTGAGCAGAATTCACCAGCGGGTGTCAATAAATACAAGCCTAAAGTGGACCTGCAACCCTTGCCTCCTGCTTAATCCTGACTCCCCAGGCTGGGTGATGGATTAGCTGATTTTTAGGTGGAATTCAAAATCATTCTGACAAGTGAGATGAAAATGAATGAAACAAAATATATAGAAAATATCACAAAATCATAACGGGCGGGATTTTCCAGCTGCACTCACTCCAAAACTGGAAAATCCCGCCCAAGGTCAGTGGACCTTTGCATGGTCTGCACACCCCCTTTCCACACTCGCCATGATTTCTGTGGTGGTAGGAGGGGAAATTTCCCCCAATGTGTACTATGGCTAAATAAAGAGAAGTACTAATAAAAAAACTGAGATATATAGTAGATAGGATGTTAATACAAAAGAACATTTAACAAAGAACAAACAACATTACAGCACAGAAACAGGCCCTCCAAGCCTGCATTGACTATGCTGCCTGACTTGACTAAAACCCCCTACCCTTGCGGGGACCATATTCCTCTATTCCCATCCTATTCATGTATTTTCCAGATGCCCCTTAAAAGTCATTACTATATCCACTTCCACTACCTCTCCCGGCAACGAGTTCCAGGGAGCCACTACTTTCTGCCTCATACATCTCCTTTAAACCTTGCCCCTCATGGATTAAACCTGTGCTCCCTAGCAATTGACTCTTCCATCCTGGGAAAAAGCTTCTGACTACCCACTCTGTCCGTGCCCCTCGTAATCTATCAGGCCACCCCTCAACCTCCATCATTCCAGTGAGAACAAACCCCCATGACTTGCCTGGGTTTGTAAAACCTGTCTTACTGCACTGTCTGGAGACAATACACATCTCTTTAACCTGTGCTCAGTGCTCCTTCCACTCACATTGTCGGCCACTTTAAGACTTGAGTAGCAGGTTAGGTGTAAAGATTCGCATTCTAATCAGTAATCTGTAAACGGTCTGTGCTGTTATATGCTCTGTCTGAGGCCAGAGCTCTTCATTCATCTGATGAAGAGGGGAACCTCGAAAGCTTGTGAGTTTACTATCAAATAAATCGGTTGAACTTAAACCTGGTGTTGTCAGACTTCTTACTGTGTTTACCCCAGTCCAACGCCGGCATCTCCACATCATTCTTTGACCGAGCCAGTTTTGATTCCACCTTGCCAGCTCACCTCTGCTCCCATGCCACTTCACGTTCTGCACCAGTCTGCCATGAGGGACCTTGTCAAAGGCCTTACTGAAGTCCATGTAGACAACATTCATTGCCCTACCCGCAATCATTTTTGTCACTTCCTCGAAAAACATAATCAAGTTCATGAAAAACAACCTCCCCTTCATAAAACCATGTTGCCTGTCACTAATATGCCCACTTTATTTTCAAGTGGAAATAAATCCTGTCTCGAAGAATCCTCTGCAATAATTTCCCTACCACTGATGTAAGGTTCACTGGCCTGTAATTACCTAGATTATTCTTGCTACCCTTCTTAAACAAAGGAACAACACTGGCTGTTCTCCCATCCTCTGGGACCTCCTCTAGCCAGTGAGGATACAAAGATTTCTCTCAAGACCCCAGTAATTTCCTCCCTTGGATCTCTCAGTATTCTGGGGTATATCCCATCAGGCTCTGGGGACTTGTCTACCTTAATGTTTCTCAAGAACATCAATACCACCTCCTTTTTGATCTCAACATGACTCAAACTATTTACACATCATTTCCCAGACTCATCAGCCACCAAGTCCTTCTCTTTGGTGAATACTGACGCAAAATACTCATTTAATACCTCGCCCATTTCCTCTGGCTCCACACATAGATTCACTCCCTTGTCCTTGATTGGGCCAACCCTCTCCCTGGCTACCCTCTTACTCTTTATATATCTTTATAAAAAACCTTGGATTTTCCTTAATCTTGCTGGCCAATGCTTTTTCTTGATCCCTTTTAGCCCTCCCTACTCCTTGCTTAAGTTTCTTTCTACTTTCCTTTTATGTAAAGAAAAGTAAAATGGGAGAACCAGTGACAATTTTAGAGATCACCATGAAAGTGAGAGGCATAGAGGGAAAAAAAGGAAATAGTCAAAGGAAGAGGGGACAAATAGATGGCTGTAGAAAGATAAATTAATTATTTGTAAATAATGCAATGAGAGATTTACTGTATATATTCTATTTCATGGTTTAATAGTCTTGTGATGGAGGAATCTTCAGGCTTACAAGACAGAAAATGCGTTAGTAATTTTTCAAAATCTACAGCTTGATATTAGTTGAAATATGGAAACAATAGCTTTGTTACAATATTCATAACTTTTCTATGAATAAGACTTGAAATCACTTACAGGTTATGGTTTTATTTTTCATGTCTGAGCATTTTTTCACAAAGGTTCTTTTCTCCCTCGCCCATAGGATTTGATTTGATTTGATTTATTATTGTCACATGTAATAATATACAGTGAAAAGTATTGTTTCTTGCGCACGACACAGAGAAAGCATACCATACATAGAGAAGGAAATGAGACAGTGAAGAATGTAGTGTTACAGTCATAGCTAGGGTATAGAAAAGATCAACTTAATGTGAGCAAGGTCCATTCAAAAATCTGATGGCAGTAGGGAAGAAGCAGTTCTTGAGTCAGTTGGTACGTGCCATCAGACTTTTATCTTTTTCCTGATGGAAGAAGGTGGAAGAGAGCACGTCTGGGGTGTATGAGGTCTTTAGTTATGCTAGATGCTTTTCTGAGACAGCAGGAAATGTAGACTGTCAGTGGATAGAAGGCTGGTCTGAATGATGGACTGGACTTCATTTGCAACCCTTTGTAGTTTCTTGCGGTCTTGGACAGAGCAGGAGCCATACCAAGCTGTGATACAATCAAAAAGAAAGCTTTCTATGGTGCATCTGTAAAAGTTGTGAGGGTCATAGCAAATATGCCAAATTTCCTTAGTCTTCTGAAGAAAATAAAGATGTTGGCGGGCTTTCTTAACTATAGTGGCAGTATGGTAGCACAGTGGTTCACAATGCCAGACACCCGGGCTCGATTCCTGCCTTGGGTCACTGTCTGTGTGGAGTTTCCACATTCTCCCCGTGTCTGTGTGGGTTTCTTCTTGTTGCTCCGATTTCCCTCCGCAGTCCAAAGATATGTGGGTTAGTTTGATTGGCCATGATAAATTGACCCTAGTGTCAGGGGATTTGCAGGTAAATACGTGATGTTACGGGAGTAGAGCCTGGTTGGGATTGTGGTCGGTGCAGACTCGATGGGCTGAATGATGTCCTTTTGCACTGTGGCGTTCTATGATTCAATTCTAGTATCGGTATGGATGAACAAGACCAAGTTGTTGATGATTTGGACATCTAAAAACTTGAAGCCCCCAATCATTTCTACTTCGTCCCCATTGATGTCAACAGGGACGTGCCCTCCACTACACTTTCTGAAGTTGATGACTATTTCCTTTGTTTTCTTGACATTGAGGGAAGGATTATTGTCATTGCAGCAGTTCACCAGATTCTCTGTCTCTTTCATGAACTCTGTCTTGTCATTGTTTGAGATCCGACCCAAAAGTAAGTCTCTTCTTTTGCACGTCATGTTGGTTCTGATTGACGTTTTCCTTCTGGCATAATGAAGAATAGAGAGTGTGGTCTTCATCTGCACCCCATTGTAGTTGTTATTCTTTCCCTTCCTGTACTGAATGGTGCAAAAGACAGATTGCTACCTGTTCCCATTGCAAAGGTTTTTTCCTGGAGTGGGTCGCTAACCTTATAGCTTGAGGGGCATTACTGGCATCAAGTATGGCTGACTGAGTGTCTCCCACTCTTACTGCCTGTCACTGGAATGTCAGAAGAATTTTGAAAGTGGATAAGTGGCGTCATCAGCAAACTTGAAAATCAGGTCTTGTCTTATTATGAACATATTGGGCCTAACATGCTAAAGTGAACGGAATTCCTATGCTAATACAGTGTGCTGTTATTGGCTGCCTTGCCTCTTAACTAACAGAGCATAAACTTCATTCTAATTTAATCTGCCCGTTTTCTTAAAGTGACATTACTGTATATTCTCTGTAGATTATCTGTATTTTTAACAATCTCCAAATATTGTTGGCAATATTTGGCTTTAATAGAATGAATGTGACTCTCAACTCGTGAACACAGTGGCAGAAATGTATTTGGGATTTGGAACAAACCCATAGAACCATAGGAAGGTTATGGCACAGAGAGAGACCTTTCAGTCCGTTGTATCTGTGCGAGCCAGAAAATAAAAAATTAGCTACCTATTGTAATCCACCGTACAGCATCTGGTCTGTAACCTTGCAAGCTACGGCACTTTAGATGCAGATCTCGATACCTTTTAAATGAGTTGAAGGTTTCTGCCTCCACCACCAAACCAGGCAGTGAATTCCAGACACCTCCTAGTCTCTGGGTGAAAAACGTTGACCTCATGACCCCTTGAATGCTTTTACTCATCACCTTAAACTTGTGCCTCCTGGTAATTGACCTCTCCACTAGGGAAAACAGGTCTTTCCCCTCTACTTTATCAAGCACCTCCATAATCTTGTACATCTCAATTAAGTCACCCCTTAGCCTCTGTTCTAAGGAAAATGACCCTCGTCTTTCCATTTTTTCACAATGGCTGCCCTACAACACCAGGGACCCAAGTTCAATTCCCGGCTTGAGTCGTTGTCTGTGTGGAGTTTGCATGTTTTCCCGTACCTGCATGGGTTTCCTCCAGTTTTTCTCCCTCAGACTGAAAGATATGCTGGTTGGGTGTGATGGCCTTGTTAAATTCTCCCTCAGTGTACCGGAACAGGCTCTGCAGTCTGGATACTAGGAGATTTTTTGCAGTAACTTCCCTTCCACTATTTGGGGGTCTGTAGAATGCTCCGAGCAATGTGGCTGCCCCTTGTTTTATTTCTGAGCCTCATCCATATGGCGTCATTTATTGATTCATTCAGTATGTCATTCTCTCCTCATAGCTATAATTGTTTTCTTAACCAAGAATGCTACACCTGTACCTTTTATATCCACCCTCCTCTATACTGTCTGAAAGTCCTAGATCTAGGGATGTTGAGCTGCCATTTTTCCCCCCCTTTAAGCCAAGTTTATATTATAACAATGATTTCATGTTGCCATGTGTCTGTCTGTGCTCTCAGCATATTGGCTTTATTTGCTGTACTCCTTGCAGTTACATATATACCTTTTGACACTGCTGAATTCCTGTACAATATATCTTTAACTTCTTGTTTCTCTGTCTTTCAGAGCTGCTCGCTAATTTCTGTCTCCAGTTCCCTGGCTCTGAATTTGTCCTATTTGAGTCTGCTCTCAGGTTCTTATCCCCCTCGTTTAAACTCTCCCCAACACCACAAGCAAACCTCCCTATGAGGATATTCATCACAGTCCTGTTCAGGTGCAGACCATCCAGCTTATACAGGCCCCACCTTCTCTAGAGCCAGTCCCTCAGAAATTTGATGCCGTCCCTTCCGCACAAGCTTTCCAGCCACGTGTTCATTCATTAAACTTTCCTATTTCTTTACTCACAAGCACACAGGCCAGGGAGTAATCCTGAGTTGACTGTTTTAGAGCTTTTCCATCTCCTTACAAGATCTAATCTCCTTTCCTACCTAAGTTATTAAATCTCCTGGCTGTCGACCTCCCCCAGAAGAATGCTCTGCATGCTCTTTATGACATCCTTCGCCCTGGCACCTGGGAGGCAACATGCCATCCTGGAGTTGTATCTACAGTCGCACAAATGCCACCTAGCCCCCTAACTAATGAATTCCCTATCACTATTGCTCTTCCTTTCTTCTTCCAGCTGAGCCATGAGGTGCAATGTATTTGGCTCTGACTACATTCTTCTTAGGAAGCAGTTAATATCCAAAGTGGAAAACTGATTAGTGATCAAAGGGGTCTCCTGAACTACCTGCCTGGTTCTCTTTGACTGCCTAGTGGCCACCCTTCCTTTTCTGCCCTCGTTCTCCTAGGCTGCATTTTGACTATCTCCCCAAGTATGCTATCCATGTAGCTCTTGGTCTCACTGATGTATCACAGTACTCCAGCATCTGGTCAAGCACCGAAACCCAAAGCTTAAGTTTCTTTACAATTGGCACTTACTGCATATGTAGTCATCTGGGTCTTAGGTAGCATTCACAACTCCCCACATATCACAGGATGTGCATGCCATATGAATAAGCTGCCCTGCCATGCCTAAATTCCACTTACATTAATTTTTCAGTTATTTAAAGATTCTCTCTAACAGCAATTTCTTACCAATTAATGAACTTGCAGTTTTCCTGTGATTTGACTCTGATTTTACTTTTTAAGAACATAAGGACATAAGAAATAGGAGCAGGAGTAGGCCATCTAGCCCCTCGAGCCTGCCCCGCCATTCAATAAGATCATGGCTGATCTGTCGTGGCTCAGTTCCACATTCCCGCCCTCTCCCCATAACCCTTAATCCCCTTGCCTATCAAAAACCTATCTACCCGCGTCTTAAAAATATTGAGCGAGGCAGCCTCCACCACTTCAATGGGCAGAGAATTCCAGAGATTCACCACCCTTTGAGTGAAGAAGTTCCTCCTCAACTCCGTTCTAAACCGCCCCCCCTTTATCTTGAGGCTGTGCCCTCTAGTCCTACTGTCCTTTCTGAGCGGGAAGAGCCTCTCCACCTCTATCCTATCCATCCCATTCAACATCTTATACGTCTCAATGAGATCTCCCCTCATTCTTCTAAACTCTAATGAGTACAAGCCTAGTTTATTCAGCCTCTCCTCATAGTTCAACCCCCTCAACTCCAGAATCAGCCTAGTAAACCTCCTCTGCACTCCCTCCAAGGCCAAAATATCGTTGCGTAAGTGCGGCAACCAAAACTGCACACAGTACTCCAGCTGCGGCCTCACCAGTGCCCTATACAGCCGCAGCAAGACCTCCCTACTTTTATATTCAATCCCCCTCGCTATGAAGGCCAGCATCCCATTTGCCTTCCTGACCACCTGCAGGCTGGGTTTTTGCAACTCATGCACAAGGACCCCGAGGTTCCTCTGCACCGTCGCCTGCTGCAGTTTTTCACCATGTAAGTAATAGTCCTTACTACCGTTATTCCGACCAAAGTGGACAACCTCACATTTGCCAACATTAAATTCCATTTGCCAGTTCCTGGCCCATTCGCCCAGCCTATCTAGATCCTTCTGCAGACTCTCCACACCCTCCGCACAATTTGCCGTTCCACCAGTCTTGGTGGAACGGCAAAACTCAGCCAGCCAGCTCACGAGTGAGTCAGGTTCTCTCTGCCCCCGAAAGTGAGTAAAGGATGAGTTTTAAAGATTCCTGAGAAAAATATCCACCAACCATCTGCTTATCTGCTTTCATATCATGTCACACTTCTGTCTGTTCTGGAGGAAGCATGTTGGACAGCTCTTCTAATTGATGCTGACTGCCTCTGGGTCTTCCTTTCCACTGGCGCTCCAAGGTCATAATAGCAACAACATTGTTTATTCACCAACAACCCTGTTATTTTAAAAACTCAGGATCTGAGCACCACTGTATTTTATTTAATTATAATATCCCCATAGTCAGAGTTTGTGCTGAGTCTTGGTAGTATTACACTCGCCAAATATGTCATCCTGTCTGACGCTTGTAACAATAAAAGGATTACAGATCTACTCACTGCTGTATTTACCCATAACGAGATCCAGCAAAGTCCTCTCATTCTTAGTTCCATGAATGATATCATTGACATTACAAACCTCTGCATCTTTTAAGATGGTCATTCTAATTATTGTAGAGCCCTGAGATTTAGTGTAATCCATTGGTATTTCCTACCACTGGCTGAGAACTTGCTTTCCATTATGGGTTTTTCTCAGCACTTCTGGTAAACCAGAGCAATAAAATTAATATAGAGTTCAAGAAACAACAATTTGGGTTTCCATAGTTGGAAGCAAACACTAATAAGCATCTTGTTTGTGAACTATAGTGCTGTCATTAATATTACAGGAGTGTCAAATTATAAATAAATATTTCTTTAGACTTAACATATTTTGCATTTAAATTCTGTCAGTGGCAACAATATAGAATAAAACAGTCATAAGAAATAGACCTACCTGACTGTGCGTTTATACTATTAATTTTGCTTCAAAGAAGTAATAAATATTCTAAATGATCGGGATTTAAAACAACTTCTAGTGGTTTTACTGGCAACAGCAGAATAAACTAAATGTCAGAATTGTTGTAAAACGTCCCAAGGGCTTTCACATTATTATCAAGCAAATTTAACACTGAACCACAAGATATTAGGAGAGGTAATCAAATGATCAATCCATGAGGTAGATCTTAACATTGCAGGTCTGCTGCCTTTTATAGTTTCCTTTCATTAAGTAATATATGGTATGTTAAAATTCAGCTTGCTTGTTAAAAACTGAAATTGCCTTTGCAATCTTTAGTTGCATACAGTTCAAAAATAATATTCTAATAATATGCTTGTGTTAATCTCTCTTAGTACTGCAGCAATTGTAATCTGGTGATCATGGTTGCTCTCTATAATACCTAGACTATTCCATCGAGCCATTTCTACATGGGTAAATGAACTGAAAGTAATATTTTTTGTGTTTTGTTTGTTTTTATTTAAATTCAATCCAGTCAAGTCCAATTCAGAGTCTCAACAAGTGAGACATTCCTGATCCAAGCTGACAAGACAGGGCTTTCACCTCCTGTCTTGGGCTTGATCTACATCATCCAAGCTGATTGGAGTAGGCATTGCCCCTCCTCCAAGGCTTGATCTCATTTGCATCTTTGCCAAAAGACGGAGATGCCGCTTTTAAAAATAGCTTCAAATGAAGCTAAACTGTAACCTAATGACTTCAACCAAGCACAGCATGTCGATACTACACTTGATGAGTTCCTGTCATGTTGCTCAGATGCTGTGGATAAATAATGTCACGTGATCCAGATGTGTGTTGCAAATGCTTTTGTAAGAACAGGATTAGGCCTTTCAGCCTTGAGCTGTTCCATCATTCAAATAGATCATTACCTAATGATTTCCTCAAAAAAATTTTACTAGATTGGTTGGGCATGACCTACCCGTCACAGATCCTGCTAACTTTCTAACATCAGCTCAAACATGTCCAATGTTCAGTGTCCTTCAGATCTGTGCCATTTATTTTATATTCTTTTTGCCTTACCAGGGCGTCATTTGATTTGAAAAACCCTCCATACTTGCCTCAATGTACAATTGTGTTATCTTTTAAAGTCCACCTGAATCTGACTAAGCATTCGCTTCATAGGTTACAATTCTGTACTGTACGTTCTTTGTCAACTAATCAGTTTTTCAATCATTGCACACACACAACTCAGAATACCTCGCCTGGGCTAGAAGCCAACTCCCAATCCAAATCCTCTTCTCTCAAAGTGCCAACTTATTAATCTTCTCCCTCTCCTTTTATACAATAATTATTGTTGTTAGTTTTTTGGTCAGCTGTGGCACACTGACTTCCTTTCACAACATGAAATTAGACTGACAGTGATTGAAAAAGCTTAATTCTTATCTGCGCTTTCTCTGAGATGTGGACTGAATTCAGTATTTTACATTTTCTAACATAATGCTGAACATTATGTGACTGTCTTAACTTATTCTAGCTTCACTTAACCATGATATCATGTTGGCCATCTTGGCCATCTTGTCATTGTTTAATTCTAAACTGATACAGAGGCAGATTTCATTCCCAGCGTACTCAATATAGGTACACTGCTTCAAATATGAACAATGTTAATTGAATTATATAAATCAGGAAGTTTTCTATCATGTTTTATTTTTCATGATTACCAGATGAATTCCATAAAACTCATTGTATTTATTGATATAATTAAAGCCATGCAAGTAAATGATATTCTAGTTATATTAGATACTTCACACAACCATAATGTTAAATTTGTGAGGTTTAGTTTCTATGCTATGACTATAATTAGGGTTTGTGTTGTATTAAGAGGAATGCCCACAATAATTACAATAAGGGATATGACCATCCTTCTACTTGTTTCTGAAAATTGATGAAACACGATATAGATTATTGATTTTATCAGCTTACTTGCTTCTGGACTTCCATTGTTAACCACTATGAATTTATCTGTTTCATAAAATACTGCTGTGTGAGCATTCCCATGTAAAATTGAGCATTATGATAGTACATCACTGTCTAACAAATGATATCAGTGGTATTAGTTAATTGGTTAATGCTTTTTAAAGAAAAGTCATCTGGTTAACATAAGTTGCATTTTTGATAAAGCAAAATTGGAGTTTTGCCATTTCAGTAATGGTAAACAAGTCTAAAGTTAGCCTAACCATAAACCTCCAGTGCAATTCTGGCTACCCAAATGATTATTATGAGAGTCACACCCATTCTCTGACTTAAATGCTAAGTTCTGATGGAAGGTCACAGACATAAATCATTAATTTTCTTTCTCTCTCCACAAATGTTGTTGATCTGCTGAGTATTTCCAGCATTTTCCATTTTTATTTCAGATTTCAAGCATCCGCAGTATTTAACTTCTGTAAATTTTTAAGTTGGCTTATTTTGAGTATTTGCATATTATTTGACAAAATCATAGAATCCCTACAGTGCACAAGGAGGCCATTCAGCCCATCAAGTCTGTACCAACGATAATTCCACCCAGGCTCTATCTCCCTTAACCCCGCGTATTTACCTTAATAGTTCACCTGACACTAAGGGACAATTTAACATTGTCAGTCAACCTAACCTGCACATCTCTGGACTGTGGAAGGAATCAGGGAGGCAGGAGTTTGTCCAGAATGTACAGACTCCACACACATAGTGACCTGAGGTTGGAATTGAACCCGGGTCGCTGGCGCTGTGAGGAAGCAGTGCTAACCACTCAACTACCCACTCACCACTTCTTATTATTTCTTCTTGTTTGAAGGGCGTTTTTTTGAATTATTTCCCCCCAACATTCGGGTTCATCTCACGTATCAAATTTTTCTCGTGTGAAAGAAAGCTATGATAGATTGCCACAGTAATGATGGATCATTTCTTCACTTTTGTTGCTTTGAAGCATGTTCCAAACATAACTGAACACTTAAACTTCAGAGTCTCTCTTTTGATAAGTTTGTCTAATTTAAACTTTTCCATCATATATAATTTTTTTTAAAAAATCACTAATCCAGCTGCAGTTAACTGATTTTGGCTGGTGAACTCTAACTACATCATCCTCTTCAGCTCTTTGCATCAACATTTTTCTTAGAACTACAATGATCCAGGGATATTATTGGCAGGAGAATTGGACAATCAACCACAAAAATCCCAAAGGAATCAAAACTTGGCTTAAACGTAATCACATATTCCTAGGTGAAACACATATATTTGACATGTACCAAAAATATTGCTTTTATACCAAACCAAGAAATGCCTATGCACATTTTTATTGCAAAAAGATTCAACCAATTTTGTAACATATTAATGGTAATATGAGTAATTATATACTTTTTAAATTTGGAGATATTTCTAGGTTTTACCATGTGGTTATAATCACTAATAGTTTAACACACACAGGAAAATGCCAGCCATTTAGGCGTATGCAGTTTGTAATCCATTTCTTTGGATTATTGCTATAGATGCTCATCCTCATACTGAAGTTAATTTGCTATTTTATAGTGTTTTTTACTCACAGATCTAGGCACCACCGTAGCCACTTGTTCACTGGATTCATTATCTACTTAGCAAAAAGTTTGCATTGGATTCCCACCTCTCTTGTTATTTCGTAATTTTCAGAGCATTTTCCTTGTTATAATCTCCAGATTGAATTTATGTTTTGTTATTTGGCCTGGATGGTGTTAAGCTTCTTGACTGTTGTTGGAACTGCATTCATCCAGGCAAGTGGTGAGTATTTTGTCACACCCCTGACTTCTGCCTTGTAGATGGCAGATAGCTCCTACCTCAGCTAAGCCTAAGTTATTTGCCACAAAATTCCTAACCCCTGATCTGCTCTTGTAGCCCAGTCTTTATATGGCTAGACCAGTTCAGTTTCTGGTCAACGGCAACTCCCAGAATGTTAATGGTGGGGCATTCAGCTAAGTTAATGCTGTTGAATGTCAAGAGGTAATGTTAGAATCTCTCTTCTTGGGGATGATCATCATGTGACAATTATGTGATATGAATGTTATTTACCACTTACTTGACCGAGCCTGAATGTTCTCTAGGTCTTAGAGTATTTGCATATAGGCGCTTCAGCACTTATTGACAATAGCACTGAACAATGTGTAATCATCAGCAATGTCCCTGTTTCTGATGGGAAGAAATAGCTGAATGCATAGGATACAGCAAAGGCTATTCACCATGATAACATCCCAGCTGTAGCCACCCATCATCTACAAGGTATAATTTAGAAGTGTGATGGAATACACACCACTTGCCTGAATGAGTGCAACTCCAATAACACTGAAGAAACCTGCTTGATTGGTACCCCTTTCACAAACATTCAGTTGCTCCACCATTGGCATACATTGGCATTAGCATTGTCATCTACAAGACGCACTGCAGCAACTTGCCATGCCACCTTTGACAACACCTTCCATGTCTGTGACTTCTTCCACCAAGAAGGACATGTCCAGTAGATGCAAAGGAACACCACCACCTGTAATTCCTACCCAAGTCACATATCATTTTGACTTGGAAGAATATTCATATTCCTTCACTGTTGCTGGTCAAAATGTTGGTACTCCCTCTGTAAAAACACTGGGTGTACCTACACGCAATGGTTCAAATGGCTCATCACTGCTGTCTCGAGGGCAATTAGGGTTGAGCAATAAATACTGGTCTTTCCAGGGGTGCTCACACCCCAAGAGCATTTTTTTTAAAATTACATGCAGCGAATTAAATTGTCTTAAAACTGACACCTGTGATGCTGGGGACAGGAGGATGCTTTGATGAATGATCCATCTGACATATCTGAATGTAAATGTTTGCAAATGCTTCAGTTTTATCTTTAACACTGACACACTGGTTTCCCCATCATGAAGCACAGTGACGTCAGTGACGTCCCAGTTAGTTAGTGACTGAACGTGGCAGAAGTGCAGAGATTTGGTTTGATCTGTTGGTGTGGGATCATTTAGCTGTCGTTAGCATGTACGTAGCCATGTACTGTAGGTTTTCCAGGTTGGCATTTTATTTTTATATATCCGTGGTGCATGGTCTCCTCCGGCACGGTGGCATAATGGTTAGCACTGCTCCTCTCAGCGCCAGGCATCCAGGTCCAATCCCCAGCTTGGGTCACTGTCTGTATTGAGTTTGCATGTTCTTCCTGTGTCTGCGTGGGTCTTCTCTGGGTGCTCTGGTTTCCTCCCACAGTCCAAAGATGTGCAGGTTAGGTGAATTGACCATGCTAAATTCTCCCTCAGTGTACCCGAACAGGCGCCAGAGTGTGGCAACTAGGGGATTTTCACAGTAATTTCATAGCAGTGTGAATGTAAGTCTACTTGTAACTAATAAACAAACTTTGCATTTCTTGGTGAACTAGGGTAGAAGCTCTGCCTTGATACTGATGGTAGAGTGTGAAATATGCTAGTCCTTGAGATTACAGATTGTGGTCGAGTACTATTCTGCTGCTGACAGCCCACAGTGCTTCATGGATGCCCAGATTTGAGCTGGTATATCTATTCTGATTCTATCCCATTTAACATGATGGTTCGCTACACAACGTGTCGGAGATATCCTCGCTGAGAAGAAGTGAATTTGTCTCCTCAAAGACTGAATGGCAGTACTATGGCCAGTACAGTTACAGTAGGTAGATGGTCGGTTTATTCACTTGCCACCTATCGCAAGCCCAGTCTGGCAGAAATGTCCTTTGGGACTCAACCCCCTTGATCAGTAGTATACTACTGAGCCACTCTTGATGATGAACACTGAAATTCTCTGCCCAGAGTGCATTCTCTGCTCTTGCCACCCTCAGTGCTACTTCCAATTAATGTTCGGCATGAAGATACACTGATTCATCAGCTGAAGGAAGGCAACTGGTGATTATCATCAGGAGTTGTTGTTGCCTATGTTTGACCTGAGATTGTAGTTAATAGTCTAGCACATTGCTATGGGGTCTGTTAGTTAAATGTAGGCCAGATTGGAAAAGGATAGTCAATTTTCTTTCTTTGAAGACATCGGTGAACCAAATGGGTTTTAACGACAATTTGGTAATTTCATGATCACCACTACTGACACCAGCTTTTTATTCCAGATTTATTAATTGATGGAATTTAAAATCCACCCACTGCCCTGGTGGGATTTGAACTTGTGCCCTTGGCGCATTGGCCATATGCCCACAAGTACAAAAGGCAATGTGGGCACAAAAAATCATGAGATTTTGAAAACGAGGATCTCACCAGCAAGATCTCATTTTCCATTGAACTCCCATTAATGAATAATATTAAACCATATTTAAATAAATTATAATCTACTTAAAGGGCTTTCCTGCCATTCGTTTATGTCATAGCGGGATGTCCTCTCGCTAATATGATGTCACTTTGGTGAGGTTTTAAACAAGTTAAAGTGGGAACTGTGCAGAAAGAACTGGCTGGGGGTGCACAGATAAGTATAGCCCCAGGGGGTTTGAGGGACATAACTGGGCAGTATCCTGACACTCCACTCTGGCACTGATCCTGGTATGGGAACAGTGGCATGTAGCCTGGGGTCTGGGCCAGGGGCAGCACTGGAAGGGCCCCTCTGAAGAGCTACATTGCGGAGGGGTGAGGGGCCTGGTTCCCCTTATTATTTGGCGGCATTAGTCCACAGTGGGTGGGTGGAGGGGGTCCCCCATGTAGATAGGAGTTTTACCACTTGCATGTAGGGGTATAGATTGCTGTGCTTTCTACTAGAGATCAGGACACCCTTTAAAAAGGGTGCCCCAGTCTCTGGATTGCCAGAGTGATGGCATGGGCCACGCCTCCAGATATTTTCTGCACAGTGTGTTGGACTGCTTGGCAAAAAAAAGCCAGCTGTGCAGCCAGCGAGTTGCACGCCTGCTCTCTTGCCACAGCTAGCACTCTGTGCAGAGAATGGAAAATGCTAGCCAACAGTATCATAGAATGGATACAGCACAGAAGGAGGCCATTCAGCCATCATGTCCATGCTGGCTGTCTGCATGGGCAGCCAAGTTAATCCCACTACCCAGCTTTTTCCCCACAGCTCTGTAAATCTTTCCTCTTCAATGATTTAACCAATTCCCTTTTGAAGCCGAAGACATGTAAAAGAGTAGCTGTAGTCTCCAGTTGCACGATGTGCGAAGCAACTAGAATTTGAGTAGTAATAACAAAAATCTTATTTTTGCATGCAATTTCTGTCAACACTTTCATTGTAATTTAAGTGCAGTTATGATGCAAATTGCTTATATGAAACTGTCACACAGTAACTACACCCTCCCGAACCACACCACCACAGACAGGAGGTTGCAATTATGGAGTGGAAAGTTTACACAGGCAATTTCTATCTAAATATGGACATATTAAATAAGGACAGCATGCATGACTTTAAAATGGGAACTAAATTATGTGTTCGTGCCCTCATATGTCCTGCCCCTTACTCTAGTTCATCTGCAGCTTAAGCTTGGACTTGATTTTCCTTATGTTACCTTAGAAGAAATCAGCTGGCATTAGAAGTAGTGAACTTCACTGAAAATGATTTTAAAAAGTTAAAGCCCCAGCCAAAGTTATGCTGATGATTCAGTGATTAAACAGAACACATGGAATGTTAGAATCATACAAATCAAGAACATCTGTGGTCTGCAGACTAGGTAATCATACCTTGGACATTAGAGGGAGAGTACAACTGTTCTTGACATCCAGCAGAGGAGAAAACATGGCCAGTTTTCCATTTCTAATTGCTGCTAAATGACCCCTGTTGAATGTAGATAACCATGGATGTGAAATGAGGACACTATTAATCTCAGTTGCGTTGGTGCCAAAGTTGAGTAGACAAGTGACTTTCTCTGTCCAGGCTCTCTCTAAGAATAATTACTTGAATGAGGTAACAGAGATATTGGTACATTAGGAACTGTGGTAACAGCAACACAAGGAACAGGATCAGAAGTAGGCCAAATAGCCCCTGGAGCTTGCTGTTCCATTCAATAAAATCATGGCTTATCTGTGCCCTTTACACAATTTTCCTATCTTCCCACCTCCACCCCCTCCCCCCATAATCCTCGACTCTCTTGCTGATCAAAAATCCTGGACTAGTAATTCAGAGATCCAGCAGCCTCAGCTGGAGTATCTGTGCCCAATTCTGGGCACCATACCTTAGATAGGATGTGAAGTCTTTGGAGAGGATGTGGGAAAGATTTACAAGAACAGTTCTGGCGATGAGAGTATTTAGTAAATAGATATTCAATTCTTCTGCATTCAGCCCATTGTAATTTTTGGCTTCCAAGGGGTTGCTTCTGTTCTTTTATTTTCTCACCCTGGTAACTTCTAAGGCCGGACCCATCCTGCAAAGTGAGATATTATGAGATCCTTCCAAGCTAAGTGAATGTTTCACAAATTTGGTTTTTTCAATCTGAGTTTGAGTTCTGCCTACATTCCAGCATATTGGACCATAGAAACTCCTAGACTCTGGCGGACTGACTGAGAGTTTTGGGGATTTTTTTCCCTCTTAAAGTTCATTTCCATGGCAGTGTGAATCATATGGGTTTTGTATTTCACACAGAAATGCTAATTAGCCAACCTTGAGAGCCTAACTCTCTTTCAGCTTGGAACTAAATGGACAGTTTACAGCAGAACTGCTTGCAACCCGATATTCTCAACATTTTCCTGGGAATTTGGAGACGCTCAGTTTATCCACTATTAACAAATAAGCTGCTGCTATTGTCTCCAAGAGTTAAGACCTTGCCAGTCGTCTTCCCAGTGAAATAATCTGGTCCCCCTTAAATCTCTAACAATCAAACCACCTAGGATTGCTGTCAGACAGACTTCAGAGCAAGTCATATGATCCCCATCACATTATCTTAAAGCCACAGCCTCAAGTCATGGCAATCTTATAAACCTGATAATTGTAACATCTGAGACAGGAAAAATTGTAGTGGGGACTAAGAAAATGACAGAATTTTAAAAATTTTGACTATTTTTAGTAGAAGGGCCTAGACTAGAGGAGAACCAATGGGCTACTGAAAATGAAGAAGTTAAGTAATTAACCTCGGTTGAAGAAAAATACTTGATAGAACTACTGGGACTAGAAAACAGGCAAATCCCCTGGACCTGAAGGCTTACATCCGGGTTCTAGGATAGGTTACAACCTAAGGTTCTAACAGTTGGCTACAATCTCAGCAGGTGCATTTATTGTGATCTTCCAAAATTCCTGAGATCCTAGAAGGCCTCAGTTGTTTGGGAGGTTGCAAATGTAAATCCAAGAAATTAGGGACTGAGAAAATGGGGAACCACAGGTCAGTTTGCCTGATATCAGTCATCAGGGCAATGCTGGAATCTATTGTTAAGGAGCTATTATCAAAGCACTTAGAAAATCATATATAATTGGACAGTGTTGACATGGTTTTATGAAGGATAATTATATCTGATATATTGATTTGAGATTTTTTTGAGGAAAACCAGTGAATGAGTGTATTTCAAAATGCACTCAGGTGCCACATTTAAAAAAATGACTCAAAGTTGGGAATAATATATTAGTATGAATAGAGGATTGGTTAAAGGACAGAAAAAAGAGTAAGGATGAAAAAATCATTTTCAGGTTGGCAGGCTGTAACCATTGGTGCCGTTAGGATCAGTGCTAGGGCATCACCAATATACAATTTATATTAATGGCCTAGGTGGAAGTACCAAGAGCAAGTATCTAAGTTTACCGATGAAACAAAACTAGGAGGGACAGTTGTTTTTGAGGAGGACAGAGAGAGTTGGCAAAAGGATATAATTAGACTAACTGAGTGGGTAGTTTTAAATGTCAGTGTTGAAGAGGACTTAGGTGAACTTGTACAAGGAATACAGAAAATTTTGCAGGCACATGAAGATACAGTAAACAATTAAGAAGGCAAATGGCATGTTGACCTTTTTTATTTTGCAAGGGAACTAGAATCCAGGAGTAAAGAATTCTTATCAGAATTCTGCAGGACTTTGGTGATCAATACTTCTGGAATACCATGCACAGTTTTGATCTCCATATTGAGGAAAGGATATACTTGCCTTGGAGATAGTACAGTGAAGCTTCACTAGATTGATTCCTGGCAGGAGAGGGTTCTCTGAGTGAGAGTTGAGCAGATTGGGCATATGCTGGCTGGAGTTTGGAAGAATGAGAAATGATCTCATTGAAACTTACAAAATTCTAAAGGTGTTTCTCAGGGTAGGTGCTGAAAGTTTGCTTCCCCTGGCTAGAGTTCAGAAGTAGGGGTTGTAGCCTCAGGATAAAAGGTTAAAACTGAGATGAAGAAAAATTTCTTCACTCAGAGGGTTCTGAATCTTTGAAATTCTCCACCGATAGGCCTGTGAGTGCCCAGTCCTTGAGTATCTTCAACGTTGTGATAGATGGATGTCTGGACTCTTAAGGAAATCAAGTGACGTGGGGCCAGACTTTGGCTGAGCAGGCTGGATTTGGGAGGAGGGTTCAATTCTTCATCACAAGCCAACAGGAAGTGGACATAGCTACCTGTTTTGGTAGAGCTCAGTGAGATATTTGATGAGGATTTGAGAATGGCAGCCAATTAGTGGCTGGGGTGATGGATTGCCCGAAAGTGAGACATGTTACCAAAGAAGCAGACCACGTTCTGACCCAACCAAGTAGCCATTGCTATGGGTACCATCCTTACATGGTTTGGAAAAAATAAAGCACCTGATTCTTTAAATTGACCAGGGCAGATAGAGAGCTGGAACCTGAGACATGGTAGCAAAATGTCAATGTTATGAAAATTTCCTTGCAGTGGAATAGATTTTCTTCAAAATCTCCACTTTTATAAGTAAAACCCTTTCCACACTTTGGCCCTGTTCCTGACAGGCTGGAGCTGCTTGGCTTTATATGGCCCCCAATGGCTGCTCACTCCCTCAAAAATTTCCAGATCTTAGAAGACAACTCTTAAGGAACTCACTAATCATCTAAATGGAGCCAACATATGACTGAAGAAGAGTCATATTGGACTCGAAATATTAACTCTCTCCAAAGATGCTGCCAGACATGCTGAGTTTTTCCAACATTTTCTGTTATTTAAGGTTTCATTTAAATTATGCGGATGAGTTCACCTTCTTACCCAGGTGAAACTTGGTAGGTTCAGGAACAGAAGTGGAACTTTGTGATGTATAATGATGCCTTTTTTTTCACCACCTGCCTCTGTTCTGATTTGTTTCTGGCAAAGGAAATTTGGTCCACTGGAACTTGGGCAGCAAAATGGAATTGAGATCAAAAATCTGCCATGAACTTGTTAAATGGCAGAACAAGCTCAAGGTGCTGTATGGCTAATTCCTGCTCTTATGTTGTTAACAGTTCTTTTTCCCTTTTGTGGACCTGTGGCCTGGAATGGAATCACTAATGGCTCCAGTGTGCATTTGATGTGAGGGTTACGGGGGAATTTCAGTTATTACCAACTGTCTTTCCATTCCCTCCTCCAATCAACCAAGCCCCCAACCCTACCATCTTTCCGCTTGCCACCATCCTTTTCTATCACCACCCTACTCCATTCACTATCCTCACCTCTTCCCAAAACTAGCTATTCAATTCCAGTATCGTCCCTTTAATCTTGCATCAATTTACCCAATGCACCCCAGTACTGCATACAGCATTCTGTGAAACCTGATAAGGTTTTATATAGACTGTTCTTTACCTCTTGATCTTTATGTTCAATAGCATTATGATAAAACCTAGAATTCCATTTGATTTTTATACATCTGTGGGCAAGGAAGCCTCCTGTTGATCATTGCTTAGTGCAGAATGGTCTCTTTCTGCACTGGAGGGACTCTGTCATTTGGAACTATTAAATTTGTTGTTACTGGGTCAAAATCCTGACCCTCCCTCCCTGACAGCATAAAGTTTACTTATTAGTCACATGTAAGGCTTACATTAACACTGCGATGAAGTTGCTGTGAAAGTCCCCTAATTGGTATATCTACACCACATCGGCTGCAGAGGTTCCACCACCTTCTCAAGGGCAATGAGGGATGGACAATAAATTTCTTGCCTAGCCAGTGAATCTCATTCTGTGAATGACAAATAAAATAAATTCATTAGTGTATGGTGGTATTGTCCTGTGGGTGTTGAGACCCAAATGTCTATGATCTTCCACACCACTGAGCCTAATTATGTTTAGATATAATTAATGCTTTTTTTAAACCAAAATGTATGATCTCATTTTCTGACACTATATTCCTTTTGTTGCTTTTCAGCCCAGTTCCCTTTCTTTTCAGTATTCCACTACAGCTTCCTTTGATCTTCTATGGAATTAACTAGGCCTCCTATTTTAGTATTATTTGAAAGCTTCAACACTAGTCTTTCTAGACCTATATCCAAAACATTAATATAAAGATAACAAAAATGGACAACAACTGAACCAACCATTTTATAACCACTTTCATAAACTTCACCCTTTGTCTTCTCCTTTCTGGCCAATTTTTAATACTGTGGCTATCCTCCCTTTAATTTTATTAAATAATCTCCTGTGTAACTTGACAAGGACTTTTCCAAACACTGCATACACTACATTCAGTGCATTTCTGCCATCAACTGTGCCTGTTGCCTTCTCAAAGAATTCTGAGGTTTGTCAAACCCAATCATCCCTTTTGAAATCAGTGAGCTCCATTTCCAACTGTTTTTCTTATCTAGACATGTGGTAATTTCATCCTTAATTAAAGACTTTAAAATTTTTCCCTACCACAGCTGTTGTGCTAACTGGGCTGTAATTACCCAGATTATCTCCGTCTCTCGTTTTAAAAATGGATATTACATTGGCTATTCTCCGGTCCTCTGACAAGCATCCAGGCTCAGAAGTGCACAGGAATATGATTTCTAAAACACCATAATTTCCTTCCCTCTCTTTCCCTGATCTTCCTTTAGTTTACGTTAGCTAAAATTTTACTTTTATTCAAGATCGTGCTCTCATGTACGTTAGGATTCATCTCCTTTCTGGTATCCTCTTCTGGTAAAGTGTAGTGCAAAGTAATTATTAAATATCTCTATCATCTATCAGTTGATAGTTGTCTGCTATTCACCCACGTGGTAGTATAGTGGTTCCCGTGTTGCCTCACAGCGCCAAGGACCCTGGTTTGATTCATGGCTTGGGTCACTTTCTGTGCAGAGTCTACATGTTCTCCCCATGTCTGTGTGAGTTTCCTTCAGGAGTTCTGGTTTGCTCCCACAGTCTGAAAAATGTGCTGGTTAGGTGCATTGGCCGTGCTAAATTCTCCCTCAGTGTACCCAAGCAGGCACTGGAGTGTGGCAACTCGAGAATTTTCACAGTACCTTCATTGCAATGTTATTGTAAGCCTACTTTCTGAAACTAATGAAGAAACTTTATAAACTTTAAACCCAGGATACAGTATGCTCTATTGGTTTGCTTGTCAAACATAAGAGAAGACTTTTGTTTTAGGCGCAAGAAAGCAACATACTGACATGGCAGAGAAATAGCCCAGTTAGACCAACCAGTCTATGGCTTATGTTCAACTTGGATGTTCTCCTATTTTTCTTCATCTGAATCCATCATTACTTATTTAGCAAGTGCAAAGTCCCTAAGCCAAGCAGTTTCTTCCAGTACGAACATGTTGAGTGTGGATGTGCCTCCATTGAGTCTGTGAATTGGACATTCTTCCATGATAAAGTGCATAGTTTGCTGTCTCCCACAGGCGCAAAGGGGGCTGGCACTAATTCCCCATCTGTGGACATTGGCCAAACAGGCCATGAACCTGTTGAGGATGAACTATTCTTTCCTTGGAAGGTTGAAAACAAGCAGCTGTTGGTTTGAGTTTGAAACCGGATATTTGTTGTGTCCAGTGATTCCCATTCATTTGTCCAAGGAATTTTCATTGAGCGTTTTACCAATTCGGCCTTCTTGATGAGAATTGTACCTTGGGTAGGCTGAGTGGATCAGTATGAAGTGGCAGGTGGTGGCATTGTGAACTTTTTCTTTCATTTTGTGTGTTGTTGCAAATCAGTGAATATGGGGAGGAGTGATGTTTGCCAGGATGGGGTTGCCAGGGGAGTGGTATTGAGCATAGTGTTCTGGTACTGATACACATGGTAGCATTCACTTGGATGTCAACATGTGTGTGTGATGATCTTGACCAACTGCATTTTCTACTACTGAGTATGGAGTGAGTGCACTGAGGTTCAGAGTGTGGTGGTTGCAGCACCCCACATTGAGCTAACTAGTTTGGCAATCAATTTGTTTCTGGACTTCACCTTGACTGCAGTTATTTCCTGGAAGATCAGTGTCCTATCTAGGGTCCCTCTGAGGCATATTGGAGCTGGGAGGTGTTTTCTGGTATGGCGATTCATTTGGATGTTGAGCTTTTTGTTAGCTTTTGCATTGGGAAGATAGAATAAGCTGGATACTGTTTTTGCAGGGCTTGGCTTGATATGCCATGTGTTAGACTGTTGTTCTAGTTTTGACAAGTCCTCATTTAGGGTCCGGTCTAAGTTGTCAAAATAAGGTGCCTTGAGTTGCAAGGCATAGGCATATGTGAATTTTCGGGGGGTAGCTTTTAGAAGATTATTTGTGTACAAGATGAACAGGTTTAGAGTCAGTACTGAGCCTTGGGGAGCCCACTGATCTTTTCCATGTAGATTTTTGCCTGTCCAAGGTGAACTCTGGACCTTTGATTGTTGAACAGTTTTCTGATGCTTTTAGTCGCCCAGGAGGGAGGGCCAGAGACAGCTCAGGAGAGGGCCAGTATGCCAAACGGTGTTGTATGCTGCTGTGAGGTCGAGAAACACGGCATCTGTATTCAAGTTTTTCTGAAAGCTGTTTTCAGTGTATGTGGTGAAGGCCAGTACCTGTTCCCCTGTGCTGCAGTCCTTGAGAAACCGGCTTGGTCAACGTAAAGGACTTGGGGATATGTACTGAAGATTGAGGTATTCAAGGATTTTCATCGTTATAACCCATTTTTCCCTTCTCCTTAATTTGTTTTTCCTAATGTTCAAAACAAAATATTCTCTGATTTTTCATGACAACTCCATTCAATTTCCAGCATAAATCCTTTAGAAAATGCAAGTTATCTATTAAAGGACATAAGCTGTAGTACAATATACACACGTGGCAACAAAAACTGGGCATCACTGACAAGGCCAGCATTTGTAGCCTATCCCTAGTTGTCCTTTTGAAGATGGTGGTAAGATGCTTTCTTAATGTGAAAGGTACACGGTACACTGCTCTGTCATCTAAAGCTTTCACCTCATATTCAATATGTTGGATCTCTTGAAATGACTATCTAAATTATTTGAAAAATAAGACAGTTATGTTCCTGGAAATAGATTGTCTAAGTGGGTAGAGTACAGTAGAAAAGAAAGAGTCAAAGTATTTTGCAGCCAATGAAGTAAGAGAGAATGACAGTATGATTCTTCACCTGCCTGTGAATTTTGTCTTCACCTTGCAATCTTGTGAAAAACTGCTGCTTTCGTTGTTAAGGTTAGCATTTGATGTTTGCAATGCAAAATTCTCAGGAAGCTGTGGTTTGAGTGAATCTAGTGCAGCCTTAAGAATGTTCAAGTATCAAAAGGTTCTCAGATAAACACAATTTTCAGTAAAGCTAACTTTTGTATTTCAATGCAGCTAGCTTTTTTTGGTTCTGTACATTATTATGTTAGGTTTTGTTACGCTGCCTATTCACATTTTAGGTAACTTCCTCAATTAATCTTAGCAATTGTATTTTTTAGAAATATGATGACTCTCAATCACACTTAGGTTATCAATCATAATGTGATTAGGCAGAGTTAGTGATTTTATGAAGGCGAAATCATATTTGACAAACCCTCCTGCTGCCACTAACTTGTGTGTAATTGTGGTTTTTTTTGCATTGGACTCCTATTTGTCACATGGAGCCTGCCACAGGAAGGCCATTACCTTTGAACTGATGGCCTCCACAAGGGGTGAGGACTTTGCAACCCACCCCTTTAAATGGCCCTTAATCAGAGCTTTAATATGTAACTTCCCTGCTTTCCTTTTCTGTAACACACGCAGCCAATCTATTTCCCAGGGAGCCCTTGGAAAAGTACCCTTACCCTGGGAGCAGCACTGCACTATGCAACCCTGTATTCCCCCCACTCCCCTCCCCCTGCACCCCTGCCCAAAGTCTACCAACACAGGACAGGGTAAGTTCAGCTCAGTCTACAAAGCAGTTTTAACAGGTGGCAGATGTAGAGAAATGTGAAGTTATTCAGTTCAGTAGAAATATTTTTTGAATGTTGAGAAACTTCTAAATGTTGATGCTCAGAGGAATTTGGGTATTCTTATGCATGCATAGGAATTAAAATGCAGGTACAGCAAACCATGAGGAATACAAATGATATTTTGGCTTTCATTACAGGGGGGTTGGAATACAAGAATAATGAAGTAGTAAGGAAGTTGCATATGCACTGGACTTAGGTAAGACCCCACCAGAGTATTATGAACAGTTTGGTCTCTATACCTAAGGAAAGATATATTTGCCTTAGAGTGGCTGCAGCAAAGGTTCACAACATTGATCCCTGAAAGGAGAAGGTTGTCCTCTGAGGAGAGATTGAATAGAATAAGCCATTACTGTCTGAGGCTGAGAAGAATGAGAGGTGACCTCTTGAGAGGTGAATGTTCAATCGTTGAGTATATTGAAGGCTGAGATCATTACATTTTTGGACTGGACTTGAAAGGAATCCAGTGGGAAAGTGGATGCAAGGTCAGAAGTCAGTGAACATTTTGAATGGTGGAGTTGGCTCAAAGGACAATTCTATAAAGTAATGTCCAAGCCAAGCTGGCAAAACATCACAGGAGCAGTCCTTCAAGGAAACAAACACTCTTCCATCATCCATTGCTATCATCTAGGCTGTGACATTTGCTTTCCATTTCTAAATAATTCTGAAATTTTCAAATGGAATTACTTAAGTTTTTTGAGTAAAATGTCAGCTTGCCAGGAATTCTAAGCAGGCTTGTGGCACAATTGGTATTAGTCAGCATAACATTTTAATTTTGAGTTAGAAGATTATTGATTTAAGCAATTTCATTTGAAAATTTCAGAATAATTTAGAAATGCAAAGCAAACATCACTGCTAGCGGATAATGAAGGAGTGCTTGTTTCCTTCACTCTTTCCAACTCCACTCCAGCAAAAGAAAGGCATACATTCAGTCTTCTCTGTGCTGCATTGTTCTGCCCTGGCATTGATTTTTTCTTCAGATGAGGCACAGATTGACTAATTGAATGGCAAAACATGCTAAAGGATCTGCTCCTGTGATGTTTTGCCAGGTTGGCTTGGAATGTTCTCCATAGGGTTGTCCTGAGCACTTTCTTTTACATTTCACTACTCAAGCCAATCCTGTGAAGAGGGAAGGTTAATTGTTTTTGTGTGCATGGAAAGAGCAGGTTGTAACTATTATGTGGTGTGATGCTTTATGGCTCTCTCTCTCTCCGACACATCTTTTCCCTTAACAAATGCCCAACTTTTATTCTTAGTTGCAGACAATGCTTGATTGTGCCCTTGAGGTCAGCATCCCTTTAAACGAGTGACCTAGTTGATTCACTGATGATCCAGCTGATGTTGAAAATGTATGTGCTACCACAACAGCAGCTTGAGTGCTATTAGAAACAGAATGGGATTCATGAGTTTCTAGAAAGGTGCCCTTTTCTACCATTAATTTGCACGATTATTCCCATATTGCATTGAATCATCACTTTGATGCAATCATAAAATTACCAAAGTAAAATAATTATCTAATAAAAATGGGTTCATTCATGGGACATGGGCGTTGCTGGCTGGGCCAACATTTATTGTCCATCCCTAGTTACTTTTTGAGGGCAATTGAGCATCAACCACATTGCTGTGGTTCTGGAGTCACATATAGGCCAGACCGGGTAAGGACAGCAGATTTCCATCCATAAAGGACATTAGTGAACCTGATGGGTTTTTCCAACAATCAACAATAGTTTCATGGTCGTCAGTAGATTCCTAATTCCAGATATATTTTATTAAATTCAAATTCCACCATCTGCCATGGTGCAATTCGAGCCCAGGTCTTCAGAACATTAGCTAAGTTTCTAAGTCTAGTTATATCACCCTCAAAAGTAGCTGTTAAAAATATTTGTATGCAAATGCTGATGGGGCCCCTTTTAGGTATTAAGTAACATTGTAACGTCAATGGTACGATTGTCACTTGGACTTAGTATTAATTTAACAGATTGCCCTGTTTAAAACTCCCCAGAGGTAACACAGCTAAGAAGACAGAAACACATGTACTTGGAAATTTGGTCCATTCCATTTATGGCAAAGTTTTTGTCCTTTCTCATGGAAGCTATGCCGATGTTTGACAGTTAAAAGTCATTTAAAAAACTATGAAACAGACAGCCAAAGGAACAAAGCTGGAATGTTGTGAAATTCTTCAGTTCTCAAATCAATAATAGAACAGACTGTGCTGTAACATTAATCATTTCTGGCAGTATGGATCTTAGTATGCATTATAGCTAGTTTTTCTTTAAGTGCGCAATATCAATCTTCAACAGCTTTGCCAACATAATTGTTTTGGAGAATTATAGTGTTGTGAACATTTTTGGTCTAGGATTCTGAGATCAGTAACAATGAACTAGATATCTGCACAGACTGCCATTATACTTTTACTTCATGTTGTGGTATCTGATGCTATTGATGTTGAAATACCAGTGTAATTCAGTATTCTTATCAGCAAACCAACTCCCACGTGTACTAAAGATACCTCTGGGATTTCAAGTATTGCAAAGATTTGTTCAAATGAATGCAACAAATCACCAGTACTGTAACTCCTCTAAGCCAGTTGTATAATTCACTGTAGTATAGTCATTTTTAACTTTAAAAAACATTTAAGAATATATAACATACCCTAAATGAACATGATATGCCAAATGTCATCATGTAAAAGCTATTCAGTGCATTAATACTGAAAAAGAGGCATAAAAGTTCTTTAAAAAATGTTGGCACATTCCTTGTGAAAAAAGACATGCCAAATTCACTTTGAATGCAGATGTAAATAAATTCACTGTACACAACATGGGAATTATCTTAGAAATTGAAATTTATGATGGTATGAAATGGTTTCAAACCCCTGAGAAAGCAAATGTCAAATTATATGCAACTGCATATATCTTGCAATACAAGAAAGCACCATGATGAAATTGTCTACACGAGGATTTAGGAACCATCGAATTTTGCGAGTTTCGCATATTGTCCTGGAGCATTTTATTTCATGAAGATGCATCTCCTGTTGGCTCAGAACAATTATATTTTAACCCCATTTGGAACAGATGATTAAATTTATGAATAATAAATGGAACTTGGTAGAGAAAAATCAAAATTTAAAATTTATCCAATTCTGGAATATTCAGTGATTGCATTTATCACTGTTCAGAGTTGTCTTACCTCATTTTTTAAAAAAGGTATTTCATTGTTCATGAGTAAGTATCTTCCTTCTTATAGCTCCCACTGTATTGATTGGTTAATACTGTTGCTAGGCTTAAACTGTGCAGAAATCAGCAGGGGATCAGTAAAAGATGAACTTTATTTTGGTAGCTGGAACTCATAATCTTGCAGCATACCTTTCGTATTTCTCATAAAGATGATGCTGGGCAAAAATAAATACTGAATTCTACTGGATACCAGTTCAAATTGAATTACTTGGCCCTTCATTTGTGGATTAGAAATAAATATATAAAACTTTAACTTGACTGTGTGTCTCAGGAGCATTTGAGTTTATTGTTAGGGAATTGATTGTTTTATGTGTTGTGGTCATGATGTGATTTAAGACTGCTTTCATATTCCCAGGGAAACTTTTCAAAAACATTATTCTCTGTAGGTATGTATAAAATGATTATACTACGGGAATATCAGTATGTTAACAATTTGCACCAGATAACGATTAAACTACTGCTCTATAGCACCTTTAACGGAGTAAAAATGTCCAAAGTTGCTTCATAAGAGTGTAATCCAGCAAAATTTGATACTGTGTTACGTAAGGAGATATTAGGGCAGATGACCAAAAACTTGCTCAAAGAGATAGGTGTTAAGTGTCTTAAGAGGAGAGCCAGATGGAGAAGTATAATGCTTAAAGTAGGGAATTATAGAACTTAAAAGACAGGTAGCTAGCCGGAGTTAGATTAGCATAAATAGCCCAGAGATTTGTAGATCTGGAGGATAAGGTAGGTAGGAGTGAGGCCTCAGAGGAATTTGATGAGAACATCAAAATTGAGATAGTACTTAAGAGGGAGCTCATGTAGACCACTGATGGGGTGATGGGTGAATGGGACTTGGTATGAGTTAAAATACTTGTAGCAGAGTTTTAGATGAGCTCAGGTTTTCAGATGGTAGAATGTGGGAGGCTGGCAAGGATTGTATTGCAAAAGTGTGGTTAAGCGTTTCAGCAGCTGAGGTAGGGGCAAAGTGGGACAATGTTATGGAGATTAAAATCAAGTCTTGGCAGTGGTGCGCATATGTGATTGAAAGCCTATCTCAGAATTATCAAATCTTGTACCAATGTTGCAAGCAGACTTGTTCAGCTTCAAATAGTTTCCAGGGAGAGCGATCGAGTCACTGGCCAGTGAACGGGGTTTGTAGTGGGGACGACAGAGTAAAAGCAATCATCATAGAAATCATAGAATCCTTACAATTCAGAGGCCATTCAGCCCATTGATTCTGCACTGAATACAATCCCACCCAGGCACTATTCCCATAACCCCACATATTTACCCCACTAATCCTCTGACAGTAGGGTCAATTTAACATGGCCAATCAACCTAACATGCACATCTTTGGAATCAGTAGGAGGAAACCGGAACACCTGGAAGAAACCCATGTGGACACAGGGAGAACATGCAGGCTCCAGACAGACAGTGGCCTGAGGCCAGAATTCAACCCAGGCCCCTGGCACTGTGAGGCAACAGTGCTGCTTTGGGAAAAAAATTTTCATCCGTGCTGAATGTCAGGAAAGCAAACTGACAAATTAGAAACTGTAGTGGATTCAAGAAAAGTGATGTTGATGTAGAGCTGGGTATCATCAGCATACATATGGAAACTGACTGTGACCTGAACTTCGCACCGTTGGGCTTACACATTCAGTGGGCGCGGAAGCTGATGAGAAATTGGCTTCTAGCCCCAAATGGCCCCAGAACGGATTCCACACTGGCTGGCCAATTAACAACTGTGAAGAGCCAATTTCACATTTCAAATGGCAATTCTTCCTGTCCTTGCAGTCAGCATGAAACACACACTGGGAAAGGCTCCATGCAATTGGGGGTGGGGTGGGGGCAGGCACCAGAAAAGGGAGGGTGAGGGCTTGTACTTCTAATAGATTCCTTCAAGGCGGACAGCCAATGCAGATCAAGAGAAGAAAAGTGATGAATTAATATGATGAGGGCAGCAGAGCTTTTGATGAGCTGAAGTTTATAGAGTAGTTTGTGGAAGGATTAGAAGATGAAGGATTGGAGCATGAAGATGATGGGCATGATGATGGTATCAGCAGTAGATTAGCATGGCATTGCTACCCAGTCATGATCAGTGATTCACCAACTGCTGGCTTTTCAAATGAACCAGGCCTATATTTATCTTTATGCTCAGAACAAGACCAATGATGATGTTTGATGGGTAATTCCAGGGCATTGGCCCAAGAAGGATGAAGGAATCTTGATTTGTCTGTCAGGAAAGTACTTCACGTGAAGATTATAGTGCCGTCATTGACATGTTGTTCTTGTGCTTCCTGGTGAACGCATATGGGGGATTTTGAACTTGAGTGCTATTGAAGAAAACTTGGTGAGTTGTTGCAGTGGATCTTGTTAGTGCCATGTGCTACAGCCACTATATGCCAGTCATAGAGTGGGTGATGGCCAGTGAGACAGTTAATATTGGTGCCAATAAAGCAATCTATTCTGCTTTGTGATTACATCCCTCTAGGTGAATGTTAAGTATTCCTGATTCCCTAGCTTGAGATATTTTTCATATTCATAGTTTGTTTTGTAGAACTAATATCATTAATTTGTACCTCTTTGGGTAGCCTGTAAAACTCGATCATGTTCACCTGAATAGTTTTAAAACCTGTTAGAATTGAGAATTTTAGTGGCAAATTGGCTAAAGTTGTTTGCAGAGGCTGGTGAGATTAATGATGGAAATAAAAATTCTTGTGATGAAATAGACATGGGTTTGAAGTTCAGCTTGGATTAAGTAAGGCACTGAGATTGCAATGGCTTGGTTCAGCCTGAGTCAGTGAGCAGTGAGAGAAATGGAGTTGATGGTGAGGGTTGAAGAGAATGGCCAGAATCCTTCTGTCCCATCCGCCGTGGAAATTGTAGCAGATGGGGCGGGACACAAAGGTCCATTGATTTCAGGGAGATTCTCCGGTTTTGAGGCGAGCGTGGCTGGAGAATCGTGCCCTATAGTTTCAGTCTTCCCATTCTTTAGCTGATGGAATTAGTATTTTGTTCCAAGACTGAATGTCCCCTTACATAGTGACAGAGTTGAGATGAACAATTCTGAGGTAGATAAAAGTAAATTATTGCATATGCTGAAACAAAAACAGAGAATGCTAGAAAATTTCAACAGGTCTGGAGAGAGAACAGAGTGAACTTTTCAAGTCTGGATGACCCTTCATCAGAGGTCTTCATTCTGAGGTAGAGCCTGGCTATTAATTCGGGAATGTGGAAGCTGATTCCATTGCTATTGTGACCAAGAGAAAGTGTGAAAAGGGGTGGAGTTGGGAAGCAGGATAGATAAATGAATGAACTCCGGAAATGATAGTGCAAAGATGGAAGATTTGTGCAGATGCTGAAAGTATGATAAGATCGATGAGAATGGAACGAGATGATGCCAATCCTAATGATAAGGCTGCCAACCATTTCTCATTCCCCAGAACAGGGCCTGAACCTTCCAGGCACTGCATTTAACAACATTAAAAGCAATAGCATCAGTAAGGAAGGCTAACCAGATCTTGAATTGTATAGCCAGAGATAGAGCATAAATTCCAGGAAATGGTTATTAGGTAATTTTTGGTCTTCACTTTCTCAGTTCTGGAATGTTTTAAGTGAGAACACAGATTAAACATCTGAATAGAAAATATTGGGACACATGAATCCCAAGTTCCCAACTTGTACTCTGCGCCGCAAGCGTGAAAATGAGTGTTTATAATTGACGCAGCAACATCTGGAGTACTATGTATAATTTAGTTTACTGTATTGCAACAAGACTATCCAGGCATTATAGAAAATGAAACCTGACTGATGTCGTTAAAGTTGAAGATTACAACAAATATATATTTGCTACTAAATATTAACCATATTAAAGAAGCTTTTTTCAAATTTACAGCAATCAACCTGTCAACTCAAAAAATGCTGAGCTGTAAAGAGATTTTCAGAAACTGGGGATTGCTTATTCTGAAGGGAGAGCTCAATAGAGATAAGTTATTATTTTAAGCATCTTGGGGAATCGATTAGGTAATGGATAAATTGAATCCTAATATATTTGAAGTAAACAACTCTAGAACGGTAGACTTGGAAGATGGAAGGCGCACAATTTAGATTTAACTTTTAATTAGTTTCCACAGAGGCTGTTGAATGAGTGGATCAAACTTATTCACAAAAAGAGCAAAGACTGCTCATGTGGAAACTTTAGGGGAAAATTGGACGGATAATTGAAGGAGTGAGCAAATTAAAAGGTGTTAATTTCCACACGTAGACAAAATAAAAGTGTGAGGCAACATGAGGTGTTCCAAAGAGATTGTCATCAGCAGCCTGGTAGGTGAATTGCTAAATGACATTTCATGTTAAACGAAAAGTATTATTAATCAGTGCTACAAGTAATAAATGTGGTTACCTTGTGGTGACTGTATCATTAAGTGTAGACGGAAAAAAGAATTGACTGTGTGAGTAGACCAGACATTGAAAGTGTTGTTGAGTTGTATAACAGCAGTTGCCAAAACAAACAGAATATTCAAGCTTAAATAGGTTCAGTGAGTAAAAGATACAAAAAACTGCAAATTGTAAGGCAGTTTCTAGCTCAGTGATAAGGAACCAGCTTTTAGTTAATTGTTACTAATTCATTGCAGAAGAAAATAGTCTGCAAATAAATAAAGGCATTATAACATATTAGTACCAAAAGTACTGTTTATTACCCTGTTTATCTGATTGCTCTTTTAACAGTTGAATTGAAAAACTTAACACTTTGTTTTGTTGTAATTGGTATTCTTTTGTTTCACCTTTAAACTTACTGTTCATTATTTGCAATTGGATGTTGAAGTGGTGGTAGATTTTTTTCCTTATTCAACTATATCCAAGTTGTAATTCATAGTTTTCTGCGGGCTTGTCACAATGAAGAGTCCATTATAAGGCCTGCATGGACAACCACAAACATAGTCGTTCATATTATCATCTTTGGTGCTTGGGGGAACTTTTGAAGCTGTGCCACCTGTAGCCTTTCTCTGGGCAAGTTGGCTCTTGAGTTTGATCAAGAAGGTCCTCAAAATATGTTGAACCAAATTTCAATGGTTGGTTACACATGGGCCAGTTAACTACAGCGTTTCCCAAGAAGAGGGGCTAGCAATGCAGAAGTTTTTTTTAGGGTGTCTTATATCACTTGTACTGACCACTGTAATGATGTTTGTCCTGAAATAGTTCCCCATTTGGGAATTTTGTAGTCATCCATGCAGGGGACATGACCTGCCCATCTAAGTTGACATCGCTAAAGCTCCATGCTGTTGAGCCAAGCACCTTGAAGGACCTCATCGTTTGTGATTTTATCCTGCCATCAAATTCACAAGATGGATCTTGGATGTCTTTGGTGGATCCATTTCAGAGTTTTGATGTGATATGCATAACAGACCTAGGATTCTGTGCCATCAAAAGGGCAGTTGCCTGGTAGAGTTTGATTTTAGTCTTCAGCTTAATGCTACGCTGACGTGATGATGCAGTTGGCCATAGCAAAGCAAATTCTTCATTTGCTTTCTGCATGCGTAACCTAATATCATTTGTCAATAGTGGTACTCCTGGAGAGCCTGCTACCAAAGTTTGAGAATTTATCTGCAACCACAACACTGGTGTCATCGATTATTATGGGGGGCAATTCTCCCAAAAAATTCTAAGTGTCAGATTTGTGTAAAAACTGGAGTAAATCCTGCTGTTTTTTTCAGCAGGATTTTCAAAATAAATCTCCCCCCACTCTGTGCAATGCGGAGTGCCTCAGTGAGAATCAGGCTGAAATTCAGTGGGTGGGGCCCTGTTCCTGCTGGAGAGGCCAGCAGCAAAGCGCTGAGCGGGCCATTGCGCATGTGCTGTACTGTCAGCACCTGCACAGTGGCCCCGCACTGCTAGCCTTCCAATTGCTGGCCAGTTCGAACACTGTCCTCCCACCTCCCCCAGGGAGGAGGAGGAAATGTCGCATGTCTGGAGGTTTCAGTCCCAGGCCCACTAATTACATTTAAGATGTATTGAAATGGTGATTTAAATAATTTATGTAGCTCCATGCTGATTTCTGGCACAGAGCTGACTGCGCCGGAAATCTGGCTGCCAGAGACATGCAGCAGCTGTGGCACCCAGTGGGGAGCCCACAAAGCAGCCTTCACTAGAGTCTCCTGGCCCGCTGTGCTACAAGAGTAGTGTAGCGGGCTGGGAGAATTGCCCCTTTGGCTGCAACTTCATGGAGTGTAGGTGCTGCTGGTTGAAACTGCAGCACTCAAGAATTTGCTTGTCACAGCCTGGATGATTTCTGCCTCTGACATTGGTGGAGACATGTAGTCCAGAGTTTCCCGAAACAGGACCAAATGTTGTTGCTTGCAGGAACCCCTGGCAGCTCCTATAAGCATTGCAGGAAAGTAAAGGTTGAAGAGTTGGGGAGCCACAACACATTTTTGCTTTCCACCGCTGTAAAGGCATCGGACATCTTGCAACAGCACAAAGCCTTGGGTCCAGGCCTTTGACAATCTTGTTCTGGCAACCTTGCTTGGAGAGCAAGTACCATGGGATAGGTTGACTCATTGTCATAAGCTTTAGTTAGGTCAGGTTATTAATTCATGAACAGATGCTCAAATTTTTGGTAATGATGTAGGTTTGCGCAGTTTTCAGGAGGGTGAAAGAATCCTTGCATTCCAGGTCTATTAGCTTGTTAACTCCTGTTAACAGCAGGTCAAGAGGAAAAATGTAGCATTGTCGCTTGGTAAAATGTGAATCTATATGATCAATGCGGGATTCAAAACTAGGTACTACAAGCAAAATGATGCCGACATGCACAAATGCAAGAGCAAAATCCAAAAACAGCAGTGACCCAAAACCAAGGAACAGAAACATAGAAAGGGAATCAAGACATTGATATTCAAACAAAAAAGGGAATTAAGAAACATAACTGATTGAAAGGAGAAAGCAGGAAAAGACAGGAAAGGGACACAGCAGAAGAGTAGAACTTCAATGTTGTCCGTTTCTTATGTTTCAACCATAGTGTGTGAAAGACAATGCCATCTCCTATTCCAATTAGAAATGAATTGATTGAATGAACTGAAAATTTATCCAGTATTCTACATGGTGTGCATGAATCATGGCATTGCAGCTGATTCCTCACTGTACCACATTCCTGTACTACAGTTCTGTGTAAACTCACTGACTTGTGTTTCTAGGAAATAGTGATAGATCAGTGCTAATACCCATGTAAAGTCTGGCAAGCTAATTCTCTCTGACTTGTTTCTTATTCTCACTGCTGGAATGTTGTGCAGCTGCAAAGGACTGTTCCACAGCTACAAAGGACTGTTCCTTGTATTGTTGCCTCAAGAATGTGTAAATCCTAAAACAGAGCGTCAAAATTTATAAATATTCACAATGAGATCTGTACAAATTAGTAGAAAGACTGTTTTGCACTGCAGAAGTTTGGGCAGTTCCGCTCTAGATGATAAAGTATAAACAGACACGTACATCTTTTTCCTACCAGTATAGGCAGGTACATCTCAAGTGCTAGTAACTGAGCAGACTGCTGTTTAAAAATGCAGACAGTAAGGCTGACTCATGGTGAGTCATGGTTTAATCCTTGGTACAATAACCAGGCCAGTTACACTTGTCATTTTAATAGTACAGTATCTAGCATTACCTCAGATGTTATTGGCTGATTATATTTACCTATTCCTTCAAACGAGACATCTTTGGAAGATTATGACCTGGTTGTGGCATTCTGGGTGAGGCCTATAGACAAGAATGCACATTTAACAAACAGGTATAATACATCTGAAATGTCCACACCCAGTGAAACCTATCATACTATTCATGCCATGATAATTTAAAGGAGCATTTGAGGATAGGAAAAAACTGATACTTACACAGCACATTCACATCCTCTGGTCCTCCCAAATTGCTTTACAACTAATGAAGTGTCATTACTTGTGGACAATCACATAGCTAGTTTGTGCAGAGTAAAATCCCACAAATAGCAATGAGTTGAAAAGTCAGTGGGGCTGAATTATAAAGTGCACCAGATTCCCTGCGCAATCCCACCCCCACAACCCAGCTAAAAGGTTTTTGAGGGAGCCAGCATAAGAGAAAATCGGCTGCTTACAGTCCAAGTGACTGTCTATATGCAGTTTGCATGTTCTCCCCTTGTATGCGTGGGTTTCTTCTGGCTGCTCCAGTTTCTTCTCACACTCCAAAGATGTGAGAGTTAGATTGATTGGCCATGGTAAATTGCACGTTCGTGTCAGGGGATTAGCAGAGTAAATACTGTAGAGATGGCTTCTATTCTATTCGATTTAATGGCTAATTAGCCCTCAATAAACTGTAGGCCATATTTCTGCTGCTTGGGTTGCATTGGAAAGTTAGCAACCAATTAGACTATTAACATTCCACTTTGTGTTAGAAGGAGACATGCGGCAATGGATCCGACTTGGGGAGTGTTTGGGGATCTCACCAGGTACCAAGCTGGGGTTCGAGGGGGTATGGGGGAAGGCAGCCTGGAGGGTGGAAATATAGTATACAGGTCGTATAGGACTAATGTGAGACTGAATACAATACCGGCCACACAGTGATGTCAAAGAGCACATGCCCCGAGGGCAGAGTCAGTCTAATGTTAAACAGAGCAGTATGTACAAGCAAGCATGCAGACAGCTCCTAGTTGTCACCTTTTACTATATATTGTCAATAGTTCTAGGAATCACTAAAGATTTGTCTTTGACCGCAAACACTTTTTCAAAGTGATCGACCTATAACCAACACCCTACAGCAGTAAATACTTGGGGAAGACTCTGGACGCAGGGAGGTCATTTAAGGGTGGACTCCCTCTTGCCTGTTCCCAGGCTGTGAAGGGAGATCTGCTGGGCTGCCCACTTGGTGTGGGTCACTCCCGTTGCTGGTATAATTGCACTGGGGCAGGGGTGGGTAAACAGGTAGTGGGCGGGCAGGATTTAGCTTGTTCCTGTACCTGTCAGCAGGGGGTGGTTAAATCCAACTCACTGTGTTTTGGGTATTACCCAGGACTTCATAAGCATACTCTTCAAAGATATGCCACAAAATTTTTTACTTCCTCCTCATCAGGCAGACAAGGATTTGGTTTCAAGTTGCATTTGAAAGACATCGTCTGCAAGATGCCGTTTTCTGTCAGTATAGTGTTGAAATATCAGCCTAGATCAGGCCATAGTGTGAATTTTGAACCCATCACCAGCTGGCAAGAAAATTGACAATTAGGAAAACCTAGTGACTTTCAAGATTCTAATTTCTAGTCTTATTCTGCACCCTCTCCTTTCCTTCTCCCCTATGTACTCTATGAACAGTATGCTTTGTCTGTATAGCATGCAAGAAATAATACTGTATCCCAATATATGTGACAATAAATCAAATCAAATTTTACCTACCTTCTTTCTCCGCAACATTTTGGCAGCCGCTGATCTGCTCAAGCACACTGTCACCTTCACCTTTAATATCCTAGCTCTAAGAAAACCATTGGTCTCTCTCAATTATCCCTCAATTGTCCTCATCCCCAGACTTGAACAGTTAATGCAGAAATCTAGCATGCATAATCCACTGCTAGATCTGGCTGGACAACATGAAGCATTTATTGGGTTGTTCTCTCATCTATTAAAACACTCAGTAAGTTAAGTCCCGCATTCTCTTGTGGAGCAAACTATCTTAGTAATCCCCTGACACTGTCATTCTTTACTCCAGCAAGTAGTTCAAAGAGTCCATAGACTTCTTTTTCACTGAGATTGATAGCATCTATTCCATTGTCTTTTCCAGTTCTCACCCTTCCCCCAAACTTCACCTAGCCCCTCCCTCTAGATTTCCTCCTACCTTGTCTTTCATCCTCTCCCAGATTATCTTGTCATGAGACCTATTCCCTCAACCTTCTTTCATATAAAACTGCTGACCACCTAGCTTCTCATCCAGGCCGCCAAGTTAATTGACAATACGTAAATCAGGTTCTATCACTCCCTTTTTCAAATCTGTTGTCATTACCTGTCTCCTTAAACCTGAACCTGTGGTCACTGCAAACTAGAGCACCATCTCTAATCTTCCTTCTCCCTCCCAAATCTGCTCAACCTTCGTTAGAGCCCAGTGCTTTTATACCTTCAGTCAGGTTTCTGCCCCAGCCACAGTACATTAAACGATCCTTATCAGTCACAACTAATGTCTCATGTAACCATGACAGAAGTAACCCATCCCTTCTTGACCTTTGACACAGTTGACCACACCATCCTCCCCTTAGTATCTGCACTTCCATCCAGCTGTAAGGGATCACGCTCATCTTGTTTCATTCTGATCTATCAAGTCATATCCAGAAGATCACCCACATTCACTTTTCTTCCTATTCCTGCACTCCAGAAGCTCTACTGATTATATCTTTGCACTAAGTTCCATTCACCCATCCTCCCTGTGTTCTCTGATTTACATGAGATCCTGGCTAACCAACATCTCGATTTTAAAGCTCACGCCTTTGTTTTCAAAAGCTTTCATGACCTTGCCCCTCCCTATCTTCAGCCCTATTTCCCTCCAAGCTCTGTGTGTGTGTGTGTGTGTGTGTGTGTGTGTGTGTGTGTGTGTGTGTGTGTGTGTGTGCGCGCACGCGCGCACACCTCTCTAATTCAGGTCCATTGAGTATTGCTGATTTTAATCCTTTAATTTCTTAAAATTTAGAAACAGTTAAATTTAATTGTTTCATCAACCGTTGATGGCCCTGCCTTCTGTTGGCATGGTCCTGGAGTTCCCTCCCAAAACTCTCTCTCTTTTTCTCTCCTTGTCCCCCACCCCCTCTCTTTCTTTCTCTCTCTTGCTCGCTCTCTCTTTCCTCCTTTAAATTGCCCATTAAAACCTTTTTGACCAAGCTGTTGATCATCAGCCCTCATAAATACTTACTGACTCCATTATCAAATTTTCTTTGGCACTCCTTTGGAATACCTTGGGATATTTTGCATTATTAAAGGTACAACATAAATACAAGTTGTTGTTAAATTTGTAAATTTTGCTTCAGAACATAAATTAACAGTTGGTAAAGCTTGTTTCTAATGCTGTTTATGACATTAGTTGTGCCTAAAGTATATCTATCAAACAAGTATTGAATTGTACTGACAACTGAGTCAACCATTCAATCAGCATGTTCTAATTCAAGTCAGCAAAGTTCAGAATATTAATATGACTGCTTGTGTGTCAGATTTAAAACAAAAGTAACATCGAAAGTAAGAAAATTGAAATTTTTATGCAGTGTTGAAAATGCAGGTATTTCCACAGATTATAGTACTAGGAAAATATAACTTGGTCAGATCGACAAGTGATGTCTGTGGTGTGGTGTCAGACCTGTCGCTTACTAATTTTTAGATCATAATTCAGTAAAACAATATTTTGCTTGTTTAGGTTCTATATTTTTCCACGGAAACATATTCCTTAATACGTTTACATTTAAAATTTAGAATATCATGTCTCTGAGTTAATTTGATCTTTGTTAAGTATAAAGTTGTTAAGTGATCCAAACAAATTCATTCAGTTAAGATGAAATAAATTCTAATTTATGTCTCATGAGCTTGTAAACTATCCAAGTTTTTAAACTTTCCTAGTCAGTAATTGCAACAGATTGAGTTCCTGATGTGTGGCCAATTACTTTAGTTTATATTGTTTAAAATCGTGTTAAGACAATTTAAGTAAAGTTATTCTTTAATAGGTTAACGTCTGCCTGCTTGCTGAACAACTATTTCAAATGTCAATTCTGACCAAAGGTTGAAGTCTTGAGTTGTGTTTAGCTGACTGTTTGATACAGGATCAAATAGACAGGAGTGATGCATCAGCAATCCTTAGTAACAAAGTTATCTGGCCACACCCAGTGAAGTTTTTGAGCTGTGCATGACTCCCAAGATGAAAGCAACAACTTTTAAGTTGTGTTCAGAAGTCTGTGGAAATGATTTGTCATAGTTTCACACAGAGCCCAGTGCCTGTTTGGTTCATGAATGGTACAAAATATGTCACCCAAAGCAGTGCAAAGTCAGCACAATAAAACCTGGGATGGGATTTTCCGCTTCCATTTGCATCAGGCGGGTTTGGCAATGGAGCGGAAAATATCATAAAAAGTCCAAAGTCTCATTTTACGTTGGTGTGAAAGCTTGCTGCAATCATCCCTTCCCCCCCAGCCAGTGTTTCCTGACGTTTAGTTTCGGAAACATAATTATATAATTTGCATCATATCGGATTCAAACGCTGGAGTCACATCACCCTCACCCCCATCAAAAGATCCATCCATGACAGTGTAATGTTAGCAATGGCATGAATCACAACTGGCTTCAAAGGCATGTACTTGGCAAGAATCCCTCTGAGGAGAGCTCAGAGGTGGGTGCAGCGCTTATGGAGCTGCTCCATGTATTAAAGGGGTTGACTCGAGGATCAGCAGGTTTGACTCAGGTTCTCAACTTGGGGGGGATGCAACCAGGATGCTTCACTCAGGAGAGACAGGGAGCAGCAGGATGTCTCAGTCCGGGTGCAGGTGACTGGGAATCTGTCGGATGGGGGCAACTGGGATACCTCATAGTTTGGGTGGGGGAATGACGAGAGGGGTTTGACCAGTGACCAAGACATCTCACTCAGGGGTGACCAAGATAAACACTGGAAGGATACCAGGCAGAAGGTGCAGGGGTACCAAGGTCCTAGTTGGAGGAGACCAGGGTGGAATTTCATGGATTACTGGAAGATCTAGCTGGTGGACTTCCTGTGTTGTTTCCCAGAGGTGCCAGTGAAAAAAAGGAGACATGACTTTCATTGATGTCTGATGGATGAAGCAGTGTTGGATCCTTACTTGGTTCATCGCTGCTGACCTCACCATCAGCACAGGAGCGGTCGATATCCTCCCGAGCCAGCTGGATAGCTCTGTCCTTAAAGTCCATGAGGACCTTGAGCTCTGGAATCCTCCACCCATCTGGGATCACTCCCTCGTATTGCTAGCTTTTCCACATGAAAGCGGACGGAGAGAGCGGTAAGCAGGACATGTGCCAGGGCAGATGATAAGGATCAAAAATAGAAAATGCTGGAAGATCTCAGCAAGTCTGATAGCATCTATGGAGCAAGAACAGAAAGAACTAATGTTTCAAGTCTGGATGACTCTTCGCAGAGCACTCTATGCTGTTTGGTCAGGATTTTGGCACAGCGACAGTGAAGAAATAGATATAGTTCCAAGTCAAGGTCATGTAACTTGGAGGGGAACTTTCAGATGGTAATGTTCCCATCCATCTACTGCTTTTGTTCTTCTAGACTATTGATTAAGCAAGTGCTGTCAAGAGAGACTTGGAGAATTGCCATTGTTTTAAAGTATATTTATCACTGTTACCAATAATGATCTTATTGAATGGCAGAGCAGGCTTAAGGGGCCAGGTGGCCTATTCCTGCTCCTACTACTTATGCTCTCATGTCCTTTCCCAAAAGGACATTAGTGAACTAAATGGGTTTTTTCCGACAATCAACAATGGTTTAAAGGCTTATATTAACGCTGCAGTGAAGTTACTGTGAAAATCTCCTAGTTGCCACACTCCAGCACCTGTTCGGGTGCAGTGAGGGAGAATTTAGCATGGCCAATGTCTTTCGGACCGTGGGAGGAAACCGGTGCATCCGAAGGAAACCCACACTGACACAGGGAGAACATGCTGACTCCACTCAGGAGGTGACCCAAGCCGGGAATCAATCTTGGGACCCTAGTGCTGTGAGGCAGAATGCCAACATGCCGCCCCTGCGATGGTGGTGAAAACAATATTTAAGGTGGTGGAGGGGGTGCCGATCAAACAGGCTGTTGTATGCTGGACAGTGGTGAGTTCCTTCAGTGTCGTTGGATCTGCACTCATCCAAGAAAGTCTGCTTTTGGATTGCATTGTCTATATCCCACTAACCTAGAAACCAATGCATTAAAACCACCCTCTGCTCCAAATATTCTGGGGACTAGGGTTCAAGTCCTGCTACGGCAGATGATGAAATTTGAATTCAATAAAAAATATCTGGAATTAACATAAGAACATAAGAAATAGGAGCAGGAGTAGGCCATCTGGCCCTTCGAGCCTGCCCCGCCATTCAATAAGATCATGGCTGATCTGTCGTGGCTCAGTTCCACTTTCCTGCCCTCTCCCCATAACCCTTAATCCCCTCTCTTATCAAAAACCCATCAACCCGCTTCTTAAAAATATTTAGCGAGGCAGCCTCCACCACTTCAACGGGCAAAGAATTCCAGATATTCACCACCCTTTGAGTGAAGAAGTTCCTCCTCAACTCTGTTCTAAACCGCCCCCCCTTTATCTTGAGGCTGTGCCCCCTAGTCCTACTGTCTTTTTTGAGCGGGAAGAGTCTGTCCACCTCTATCCTATCCATCCCATTCATCATCTTATACGTCTCAATGAGATCTCCCCTCATTCTTCTAAACTCTAACGAGTACAAGCCTAGTTTATTCAGCCTCTCCTCATAGCTCAACCCCCTCAACTCCGGTATCAGCCTAGTAAACCTCCTCTGCACTCCCTCCAAGGCCAAATAGGAATCTACTGATGACCATCAAACCGTTGTTGATTGTCGGAAAAACCCATCTAGTTCACTAATGTCCTTTAGGGAAGGAATATAAGAATGAGGAGCAGGAGTAGGCCATCTGACCCCTCGAGCCTGTTCTGCCATTCAGTGAGATCATGGCTGATCTTTCGTGGACTCAGCTCCACTTACCAACCAATTACCATAACCCTTAATTCCTTTAGTATTCAAAAATTTATCTATCCTTGCCTTAAAAATGTGCAATGAGGTAGCTTCAACTGCTTTACTGGGCAGTGAATTCCAAAGATTCACAATCCCTTGTGTGAAGAAATTCCTCCTCAACTCAGTCCTAAATTTGCTCCCCCTTATTTTGAGGCCATGCCCCCTAGTCCTAGTTTTTCACCCCTAGTGGAAACAACTTCCCTGCTTCTAACCTATTCCCTTCATAATCATATATGTTTCTATAAGATCTCCCCTCATTCTTCTGAATTCCAAAGAGTATAACCCCGGTCTACTCAGTCTCTCCTCATAGGTCAAGCCTCTCAACTCTAGAATCAATTTCAAATCTGCTGTCCTTTCTTGGTCTGGCCTACATGTGACTCCAGCAATGTGATTGACTCTCAACTACCCTCCAGAGACAGCTAGGGATGGGCAATAAATGTGGCCAGCCAGCGATGCCCATGTCCCACGAATGAATAAAAAAAAATTTCCCCAGTGCTGCACCATGATTGTGTTGAAATCAAGACTGGTCGTGTGGGCTCCTACTCTGCAAATATGGTTAAATGAGTGAATAGCGTGACACGTTCCTGTAAATCAAGAGCATAAGGAAAGTTTCCAGGGAATCCTCCTTTATGTGATGTGTAGAGCGCATCTGGTATACATGTTGAGAGTTTTTTCCCCAACTGGGGTTATTTGAAGCAGTCAGTACATGTTGACAGCCAGCACTAAATGTAATTTTTGCAGAAACATATAGAATGCTTCCTTCTGAATAATTTATATGAGAATATATTTAGTTAATAAAAAATGTGGTCTGATTTAATTTTTTATCCCCAGTGCTGAAAATGACTCTTGTTGGGTATGGACTCGATGTAGCTTTAGGGCAATCTATAGAACAGATGCTGTATGCTGGCTGAATGAAATTACCCTTGTAATGTGCATATGTTAAGCTGCAACGTTTAACAACATCCTGTGTAGTAATTAGCTCAGGCCTTGTTATTGAAACAATGCCACCAACAAAAAACATTATCTGGTCATTTTCTCTTTTTGCAGTTTGCTGCTGACATAACAGAGTCAATATTTCAAAATTTGCGAATTGGGTGAAAAGCATGTTGAGACAGTCTGTGCAAATGAATGATGTTTGATGGATACAAGGGTATGCAAGTTCTCCAAGTTGTTCAGGCTTGACTTGCAGTACACGGCTTTAGGTAGATTGACCATATTTGGTGTGTGGGCAGCTAACATTAGTTTGTGTTTGGCTGTCTTCGGTTAGCTTTTTAAAATTTTTTTCATGACAATGATTAGAAGGTACGAGTTGAAAATGTTGCAATGAGGGTAAGTGGGTACCTGGAACCCGAGTAAACCAAAAAAGCAACTGGATTTATCCTTAGTCAATTAGATTCAAGGATTGTAACATTAATTGTCTAAGAACTAAGATGGAAATATAAATTAGAATAGGTGAACTTCAATGTCAAATCACAAAGAAAAATAATGTGAGGGAAGGTCAGTGGATTGAGAGAGATGAAGAATTGCACGGAAAGGAAATGTTTAAAAAATATTTATTTTTTAAATCTTCAACTACACTTAAAACCTACTTTACACTATTAATGGTCAACTGTCAGTACCAGAGAAGTTGACTGAGATAGTTAACTCTTGCACATTGTTGAAAGGGTACTTATGCCTGGTAAGACATGATTTAACTTTCTGTGGTGAGTTTATTTCATATCTCCTGCCCAAAGACAGCAATTTAATTGTGTTTAATACAATTCAGTGGTGAGGCAAACAGCGAAGTGCCATTTTCGGAAAACACCGAAACAGCCAGTCCTTGATTTGAAGTTACTGTAGTAATTGTGCATAAACAATGGAAAGCTCTGTAATTTTGGTAGCAACTTATGGGCTTTTGTTTTAAATAAAAGTTTATTAGCACTATTATAAGACGGTAATAAAGGATGATTTTAATTTCTGCAGCAGAAATGTCTCTTGGACTATCTGCAGGCCCTAATCTTTCAAAACATGATTTTATCATTCATTCAGGTGCAAAAATATTACACAAAATCATTTTCTGGGCAATACTCAGCTATAGTTAACATTTAAAAATAAGTTCATTAGTATTAAATCTTCTGTTTCAGATCTGGATGACCCTTTGTCAGTCTGCCAAAGGGTCACCTAGACTCAAAACATTGGCTCTATTCTCTTTCCACAGATGCTGAGATTTTCCAGCATTTTTGGCTTTCATTTCTAATTTCAGCATCTGCAGGATTTTGCCTTTATCGTAAATCTTATGTTACTGTGAATTAATGAGATTTTTTAAAGCCCTATCGTGTATATCAGTAACTGCATTACATATTATATCATTTAACCTTCTATAATATAGGAACTGAATCCCACTCTCCGCCCCCCCCCCCCCACCTCCAACAACCCAGTGCAATATAGAGACATGATAAATTTGAGCTTTGATTTTAACCCCTTATCAGAGTCGGGGCAGGTGGTGTGTATAGGAAGAGTGGACTAAGTGCCAGAAACAAAAAGAGAATATTGAGTAGGCTGGTACCAAGAGATGCTTGCTGGAAATGAGTTAAATCCTGGGTGTGTTCAAAATGGTTCTGAAGAGGGATTGGGGAATTGGAGTGGGTGGTATGTCTTCTGGTTCCCATAAATTTGAAATAATCAGTTTTCAACTCAAAATGCTCAAGTTCCATCAAGTTTATTTCTTGCAGTTGTCCATGTAGCTGGTGGTCTGGTGTTGTTCAGCACCTGACTGCAGTACCACACTGCACATGGAGCACCCTACATGTACGAGTCCCAGATCATTCTGAATGATGTAATGATAGAACAACTACATTTCTTTATATACTGTAGATCACACCATACAAGTTGACTCAATTTTTTCAACCCCATTTGTTTGGCATATAGGTTGATCTCCCCTTTTCAATCAAGCTATTCTCCCTGATAACTGAGCACAAAGGCTCAAGCAGGCAATACAGGCTATGCTGCGAAGATGTGTGGCAATTTAAGATGTGCCCACTCTTGTATTGGATGATGATTGATTTGTTGGGTTTGATTTGACTGTGGTTAGTAGTAGTTACTTTATTCAATGAGCCATGTCATTATTAATTTACTGAGTCACTGATGTTATGCTTTTTACATGTTTGAAGTTTTTTTATGTGCGTACATGAGATGTGGGCTTCATGGGCTATACCGGCATTTATTGTCCACCCTTAATTGCTGTTGAGAAGCTGGTGCTGTGCTGCCTTCTTGAACACAGCACAGTTGTGTGATGTAGGTTCACCCACAGTATCATTTTAACTCCACTGAAGAAATCACAGACCTGCCACGTGGGAGATCAAAAGTCATTAAATCAGGTTGAATTAACTGTAATCTGTAAAAATGCACTACTTTTATCTATATACTGTATGTGTGCATGCATGTTAATTCAGGATAAATGTGAGAGAATAAATAACCTTTATTTTAAACTCCTAAAAGACCATATGACATAGGAGTACAAGTAGGCCATTCAGCCCATCGCGTCTGCACCACCATTCAATGCGATCGTGACAGATATGATACGATAAACCTGAACTCCACTTTCCCATCTTATCCCTGTAACACTCGATTCCTTTACTGATTAAAAATCTTACCTATCTCTGCCTTGAACATGCTTAACAACCAACTGCTACACAGCTCCATATGGTAAAGAATTCCACTGACTGAATACCCTCTCACAGAAGAAATTCCTCCCATCTCTGTCTTAAATGGGCGACCCTTATTCTGAGATAACACCCTCTGATCCTAGACTTTTCTACAAGGGGAACAACCTCTCAGCATCAGTTTGCTGCTGAATTATTTAATTATATTGGGGGCAGAAAAGACCCACATTTTTCATAATAGACATTCTGATTACAGGCTATTAGAAAGCAAATATATTCTGTCTGTGACATGGACATAGAACAAAGCCACGTAATTGGAATGAAGGTGTAGGTCAACCATGATTTAGTTGAATAAGAACATAAGAAATAGGAGCAGGAGTAGGCCATCTAGCCCTTCGAGCCTGCCCCGCCATTCAATAAGATCATGGCTGATCTGTCGTGGCTCAGTTCCACTTTCCTGCCCTCTCCCCGTAACCCTTAATCCCCTCTCTTATCAAGAACCCATCAACCCGCTTCTTAAAAATATTTAGCGAGGCAGCCTCCACCACTTCAACGGGCAGAGAATTCCAGAGATTCACCACCCTTTGAGTGAAGAAGTTCCTCCTCAACTCCGTTCTAAACCGCCTCCCCTTTATCTTGAGGCTGTGCCCCCTAGTCCTACTGTCTTTTTTGAGCGGGAAGAGTCTCTCCACCTCTATCCTATCCATCCCATTCATCATCTTATACGTCTCAATGAGATCTCCCCTCATTCTTCTAAACTCTAACGAGTACAAGCCTAGTTTATTCAGCCTCTCCTCATAGCTCAATCCCCTCAACTCTGGTATCAGCCTAGTAAACCTCCTCTGCACTCCCTCCAGGGCCAAAATATCCTTGCGCAGGTGCGGCGCCCAAAACGGCACACAGTACTCCAGCTGCGGCCTCACCAATGCCCTATACAGCTGCAGCAAGACCTCCCTACTTTTATATTCAATCCCCCTCGCTATGAAGGCCAGCATCCCATTCGCCTTCCTGACCACCTGCTGCACCTGCAAGCTGGGTTTTTGCGACTCATGCACAAGGACCCCTAGGTCCCTCTGCACCGTCGCCTGCTGCAGTTTTTCGCCACGTAAGTAATAGTCCTTCCTACCATTCTTCCTACCAAAGTGGACCACCTCACACTTGCCAACATTAAATTCCATTTGCCATTTCCTGGCCCATTCGCCCAGCCTATCTAGATCCTTCTGCAGACTCTCCACACCCTCCGCACAATTTGCCTTTCCCCCAATCTTGGTGTCATCAGCAAATTTCGACACCCTGCACTCGGTTCCCTCCTCCAGATCATCTATATAAATGGTAAATAGCTGAGGCCCCAGCACCGACCCCTGGGGCACCCCACTAGTCACCAACCGCCAATCCGAATAGCACCCATTGACCCCCACTCTCTGCCTCCTATTTGACAACCAATCCTCTATCCACGCTAACACCCTACCCCCAACTCCATGTCCCCTGACCTTCTGCAATAACCTCTTGTGAGGTACCTTGTCAATTACATCAGTGAATTGTCAACAGGCTGCAGGGGCTGAATGGCCTATTGCTTTTTCCAAGTAGATTACTCATGGACAAATCACTTGAGTTTGCATATAATCATTTGCATCCATTAGTTCACAAGGTATTAATGTTAAATTTACCTGTAATAGCAGAATTAATTTTGATTTTTTTTCTTCAATATAAATGCTAGATTAGCTTGTTTTTAATCCAATGGCATCCAACCAAAATTCACTTACTCCCTTGTAGTAATTGTAAGACTTTCATGCTTCTGAATTAAATTATAATTATCACAATTTATCCCTCCCCCTCTAAGCTTTATGATCCTTTTTGTTTTTTTAAATTTTGGTTCACATGCTGAGTGTTGTACAAGTTGAGTCTACGTCTTCATTTTTTTCACACATCCTTTCTTTATCATTTTAGTCAGATTTAATCCTTGACAATATCTGAGCTCCTCCCTCAATTCTTTGCAGATGAACTCTTAACCATTCTGATAGCCCTAGGAAATGTTGCATCCTAAATCATCCACAGATGTTATTTCCTTTTTTTCTGTGCTATCACAATCACCAACCTGAACTGAGCTTTCTCTTTTGGCTTTGCTGGCACATCACACCATAAAACAGTCAGGTATTAGAATAACCAGTTCAAATTCTAGATCACTTTGACAACCCCAAATTACGTTTGACCATTAATATAGCTAGACTTCCTACCCTTCTTTCTCTCTTGCAACCGTGGCTGAGGGGGGAAGTCGAAGACAGCAGAAAAGCAAAAGAAAAAGCATACAAAGTGGCAAGGATTAGTGGGAAGCCAGAGGATTGGGAAGCCTTTAAAAGCGAGCAGAGGACAACTAAAAAAGCAATATGGAGGGAGAAGATGAAATATGAGCATAAGCCAGCTAGTAATGTAAAAGAAGATAGGAAGAGTTTTTTTCAGTATATAAGAGGTAAGAGAGAGGCAAAAATAGCCATTGGACAGCTAGAAAATGAGGCTGGAGAAGTAATAATAGGAAACAAAGCAATGGCAGAGAAACTGAATAGTTACTTTACGTCAGCCTTCACGGTGAAAGACACCAGTGGGATGCCAAAGAGATTTAGGGGGCATAGATGAGTGTAGTGGTCATCACTAAGGAGAAGGTTCTGGGGAAACTAAAAGTCTGAAGGTGGATAAATCATCTGGACTGGATGGACTATACCACAGGGTTTAAAAGAGATAGCTGAAGAAATTGTGGAGGCAATCTTTCAGGAATCACTGAAGGTGGAGAGGGTACCAGAGGACTGGAAAGTAGCAAATGTGACACCGCTGTTTAAGAAGGGAGAGAGGCAGCGGATAGGAAATTATAGGCCAATTAGCCTGACTTCAGTCATTGGCAAGATTTTAGAGACATTATTAAAGATGAGATCGCAGAGTACTTGGGAGTACATGATAAAGTAAGACTGAGTCAGCATAGCTTTGTCAATGGAGATCATGTCTGTTAGAGATCTTTGAGGAGATAACAAGGAAGTTAGATAAAGTGGAGAAGCTCTCCAAGAAGATCACACATATTGACACAGGCATCAATTTTCTACAAAGATGCAAGAAAGCAGACAAGCTATCAAAAAGACTGGCAAAAGGCAGAAAGTGGGGATAAAGGGGTCTTTTTCAGCAATAGTGGTGTGCCTCGGGGTCAGTGCTGGGACGACAACTTGCATAATATATATTAACGATTTGGAGGAAAGAACTGAAGGCACTGTTGCTAAGTTTGCAGATGATACAAAGATGTAGGGGGACAGGTCATATTGAGGAAGCGGGGGGCTGCAGAAGGACTTGGACAGGTTAGGAGAGTGGGCAAAGAAGTGGCAGATGGAATACAATGTGGAAAAGTTTCAGGTTATGCACTTTGGAGTGAGAAATAGGGGCATAGACTATTTTCTACATGGGAAAATGCTTAGGAAATCAGAAACACAAAGGGAAATCAGAAACACAAAGACTCTTTTAAGGTTAACATGCAGGTTCAGTCAGCGATTAGGAAGGCAAATGCAATGTAAGCATTCCCGTCAAGAGGGCTAGAATGCAAGGACAGGGATGTACTTCTGAGGCTGTATAAGGCTCTGGTCAGACCTCACTTGGAGTATTGTGAGCAGTTTTGGGCCCTGTATCTAAGGAAGGATGTGCTGGCCTTGAAAGGGTCCAGAAGAATGATTCCTGGAATGAAGAGCTTGTCGTATGAGAAACAGTTGAGGACTCTGGGTCTGTACTCGTTGGAGTTTAGAAGGATGAGGGGGATCTTATTGAAACTTACAGGATACTGCGAGGCCTGGATAGAGTGGACGTGAAGAGGATGTTTCCACTAGTAGGAAAAACTAAAACCAGAGGGCACAACCTCAGGCTAAAGGGACAATCCTTTAAAACAGAGTTGAGGGGGAATTTCTCCAGGCAGAGATTGGAACTCTTTGCTGCAGAAGGCTGTGGAAGCTAGGCCATTGTCTTTGAGACAGAAATAGATAGGTTCTTGAGTAATAAGGGGGATCAAGGGTTATGGGGAAAAGGCAGGAAAATGGGGATGAGAAAACTATCAGCTATGATTGAATGGCAGAGCAGACTCAATGGGCCAGATGGCCTAATTCTGCTCCTGGGTCTTATGGTCTCTCTTATACATTTATTATTTTGCCATTCTTTTTATTCTGGAGATCAACTTGATACTTCTAGGCCCAGGTTTCCATCACGACAGAGGTAGGAAAAATAGCAGAATTACCTAAAGATCAGTGGTCCCTCTCTTGAGCATACAAAGAACCCAGAATTTTGCACAGCTAGGAGTAAACATCTGGGCCCTAGTGTAAACAGATTGGAAAGCATTAGCAAGGAGTTTTACAAGGTGCTTATTCTACTTCCTACAGAAGCTTACAACATTAGAGTTTTCTTATGTGATTTTGGTTTTATCCTTTCCCTTTGAAGAAGTCATAGTTTTACGGACAGAAAGGAGAAAAAGCTTAATAATGATAGTTGTGGGAATATAAACTCCTTTTCTTGGTACAATGGCAAAGAGCTCGCCAAAAACTGTTCAGAAAAAGTTTCCTATCTTGACAAATTGAATTCTGTGACTAATGTCCAATAACATGGTATCGCTGAGAGTCTCATATTTGTTACAGGCATTTGGAAAACTGTTTTTGGTTTGATGTGTTTTATAAGACAGTTTATAGATGCACCAGTCCCGTTCTGTATACCATGTATGGAATAATGAGTTTAAATACTTTTGTGATAGCTATTTTTTCACTGAGCTGATTAATATACATGTATTCATATAATCGTACAATACAGAAAGAAGCTGGTCCTTCAGTTCAGTGCTGGCTCTTTGAAAAACTTTTAAATTTCTCCCACTCTCCTGCTTTTATCTTTAGCCCTGCAAATTTTCTTTTTAAGGTACATATTTGGTGGCCTTTGAAAAGATTATTACTGAATATGTTTCCACCACATTTTTAAGCAGTGCATTGTAGACCATGGCTGCAATTCTCCCATATTAGCGCAATGGGCTGGGAGATTGACACATCGGCAGATTCATGGAGTTCACGTACGTGTTCACTCCCCTCCGATCACCTGATTTCTGGTGGCTTCTGCTCTGCACCAGAAATCGACAGAGAGTCACAAAGACAATTAACATGGACATTTTAATCTCATTTAAGTGAGATTAACAGGCCAGGGACTGATGTTTCCCAGGGTCTGTTGGGGACTGGACCTAAGGGACAATCAGAGGGGGTGGGGAGTCCCACTGTCACTTTGCAAAGGGATCGGTGGTGGAAGGAGGGACACAAGCAATCGGTGTGGGGTGGGGGAGGTAGCTGGAGGAGGGTGATGAATCAGCGGGACGGGGGCTGGAGATTGGGCAGGCCTGGGGGGAGGGAGGTCAAGCCTGGGCCTGGGAATGGTTTGGGGGGGGTGGGGGGGTGGGTGGGGATGTCAGCAATCAGATCATTGGAGGACTGGTGGAGGGGGGGGAGGTGGGATGCGGATGCAGGGCAGAGAACTGGCATTGAGTGGATTGCAAAGTCGGCCAGCTCAATGGCTGGCCAGTAATCTGGAGACGATCAGTGCAGGGCCACTGTGCATGCACTGATCTCAGTAATGACAGATCAGCCCTTTGCTCAGTGGCCTGCTCAGCACACAGGTTTCAGCCTCTCCAGCAGGAGTAGGCCCTGCCCCCTGAAATTTAATAATATTTATGCTGGTGGCCTCTGCGGTGCACAGTGTGTGGAAGATTCTTCTCCAAACTCTCACTGAAAAAAGACACTGTGAATTACTCCAGTTTTCATGCAAGTGCAACACTTAGAATTTTTTGGGGAGAATTCCGCCCCATATCAACTCGCATTTCTGTTCTAATTTATTGCCCGTCATCTTAAATCTACACACACTGGTTATTAACCATTCTCCCACTAGAAACAGTTTTTCCTTTTCTACTGAACTAAAACCTCTAATAATTTGATTACTTCATTAAATCTCCCCTTTTCTGCTCTGAGTAGAACCATTCCAGCTTCTCTGGTCTCTCTATATAAATAAAGTCTCTTACCTTTTTGGTAAATCTCCTCTGCATCCTCTCCTCTCCAGCATCTTGACAGTTTTCCTAAAGTATGCAGCCTAAAGCCTTTCCCTAGGCCAGGACTGCAGTGGGAATGGGCAACCTTCTTCAAGAAGGCAATGATGGGTAATTTTCCCCCCAGTGCTGCAGGTTTCTCAGTGTCTCACAGCCCTTCACTGTGTTAGGACTCCCTCTGCACGATGGAGGAGACCCTGCACTGGGAGGTTGGTGGGCCACATGCGGCTGAATTAATTGACAGCATTAGGGGGGTGCAGTCCTTACAGGGGAGCAGCTACAGACTGGCTGCTAGAGGGGGTCAACCTCCACCCTGATGTCCCTTGCAGTAGTTGGTCATCTTTTTCACCACTGAAGCGGGAGGCTTTGTAAGCACCTCTGGTTTGAGGTGTGCCCAGATTTCCTAATTCTCCAGCAGCACCTACCCTTCCTGCTGTGTCTGTCATCCTCTTGGCTCTCCTGTCGGCATCCTGCAACAATGATCCATTTACAATCCTTACTTGGACTCATAATATCAGTCTGGCTATGTATGGTCAGGTATGGATTTAGGACCCACATATGGCCCCAGAACACGTTGGGAAAACTCAACCCAGTGTTCCGGCCGAGGTCTATTTCAGTGGTTTATAATGATTTAACTTAACCGTCTTACTTTTGTACTCTATGTATTTTTAAATACAAGGATTATATATGCACGTTTAACCATGAATAAAACCATTCCATTCTCTTTCTAGTTCAATCTTTGCTATTCTCTCTGGTACAGCCTTCGTTGCTGCTCCCTTCAGTCCAAGGGATATAGACTTGAAAGGGTATGTCAGAAAATTGGTTTATTCATCCACTGCCAGATCTGATTGGGTCACTTAAAACATTATTGGGTATAACGATAACCTGTGTCTTCTTTCTGTACTGCAAACCATCTTTTTTAAACCCGTCTCCCTGTCCCCTCCACCCTCGACTCTAAATAACAAGTGCATGGAATTCATAAACTTTTTTGTAACTAAATTTGCTGCCTCTATCATGTTCCACCCTCCTTCTAGCTGCCTCTTCCTTTCAGTTGGCTGCAAATTTCCTCCATAATAATTGTTGGATTGGTGTGCAGGGAGCAATTTCAAAGTTTGCCAATGATACGAAATTTGAAGGCATTGTAAACTGAGGACAGTGTGGAACTATAAAAGGATATAGGCAAGTTGGTGGAGTGGGCAGGTAGGTGGCAGATGAAGTTCAATGTGGAGAAGCGTACTTTGATAGGAAGAACATGGTCAGATGATAGAAAATAATCTGTATAATTTTTAAAGGGGCGCAGGAGCAGAGGGACCTAGGTGTATATGAGCATAGATCATTGAAGATAGCAGGAAAGGTGCAGCAAACAATTAAGTATACAGTATTCTTGGTTTTATTTATAGAGGCACAGAGTACAAGAGCAAGGAGGCTATGTTGAAGTTATACAAGACATTACCCAGGGAAAACAACTGGCCGGATGGGGTACTCAGATGTGCATTCAGATCCTGCGTGGATCAGCTGGTGGATGTATTCACAGACATCTTCAATCTCTCTTTACAACAATCTGAGGTCCCTATTGGCTTCCCAGTACCTAAGAAGAATTAAGCAACTTGCCTTAATGACTATTGGCCAGTGGCTCTGACATCCATCATTATGAAGTGCTTTGAAAGGTTAGTCATGGCACAAATCAATTCCAGCCTCCCGGACTACCTGGATCCGCTGCAGTTTGCCTACTGCCGCAACAGGTCCACAGCAGACTCCATTTCCCTGACCCTGCACTCAACCCTGGAACATCTAGATAACAAGGATATCTGTGTCAGACTCCTATTTATTGACTACAGCTCAGCCTTCAACACTATTATTCCCACGAAACTCATCTCCAAACTCTGTGGCCTGGGCCTCAGCACCTCCCTCTGTGACTAAATCCTGAACTTCCTGACTTTCAGACCACAATCAGTAAGGAAAGGCAACAACATCTCCTCCATGATAATCCTCAACACCTGTGTCCCACAAGGCTGTGTTCTTAGTACTTTACTATTCTCCTTGTACACCTATGACTGTGCGGCCAAATTCCCCTTCAATTCAATTTTCAGGTTTGCTGACGACACCACCATAGTGGGTCGGATCTCAAACAGTGACAAGACAGAAAACAGGAATGAAATAGGGAATCTGGTGGACTGGTATGGCAACAATAATCTCTCCCTCAATGTCAACAAAATGAAGGAGATTGTCATCGACTTCAGGAAGTGTAAAGGAGAACTTGCTCCTGTCTAAATCAATAGGGACGAAGTAGAAAGGGTCAATCAGCTTCAAGTTTTTAGGTGTCCAGATCACCAACAATCTGTCCTGGTCCCCCAATGTCGACACTGCAGTTAAGAAAGCCCACCAACGCCTCTACTTTCTCAGAAGACAAAAGAAATTTGGCATGTCATCTATGACTCTCATCAACTTTTACAGATGCACCATAGAAAGCATTCTTTCTGATTGTATCACAGCTTGGTATTGCTCCTACACTGTCCAAAGCCGCAAAAAACTATAAAACGTTGTGAATGTAGCCCAATCCGTCACGCAAACCAGCCTCCCATGACTGTGTCTACACTTCCTGCTGCCTCAGCAAAGCAGCCAGCATAATTAAAGATCCTACGCACCCCGGATGTTCTTTCTTCCACTTTCTTCAGATGGGGAAAAGGTGCGATAGTCTGTGGTCACATACCAACTGACTCAAGAACAGCTTTTTCCCTGCTGCTTTCAGACTTTTGAATGGACTTACCTTGCATTAAGTTGACCTTTCTCTACATCCTAGCTATGAGTGTAACACTACATTCCGCACTTTCTCGTTTCCTTCTCTCTGAACAGTATGTTTTGTCTGTATAGCGTACAAGAAACAATACTTTTCGCTGTATGTTAATACACGTGACAATAATAAAACAAATCAAATCATTATGTTGAACCTATACATGGCATTAGTTAGACCTCAGCTGGAATATTGTGTATAATTGTGGATGCTATGTTATAAGAATGTGGACACATTTGAGAGTATGTACAAGAGATTCACAAGAATTGTTCCAGGTATGAGAAGCTTCATTTATGAGGATCCATTATAGATGTTGGAACTGTTTTCCTGAGAGAAGGTGAAGAAGATATTTAATAGAGGTATTCAAAATCATGAGGAGATTGGACAGAGTAGATAGAAAGAAACTGTGGGTGATATGGCAGCGCAGTGGTTAGCACTGCTGCCTCAGCGCCAGGGACCTAGGTTTGGTTCCCATCTTGTGCACTGGTTCTTAGTGCTATTCTGTGCAGGAAAATAGCACCAAGTCACCATGCTCATCCAGAAAGCGGGTGTAGACATAATGGGCTGAATAACCTCCTCCTGTACCATAACAAATCTATGATACCATGGTGGCTGTAACTAGAGTCTCTATTACTCTGGTGGCACAGTGGTTAGCACTGCTGCCTCACAGCACCAGGGACACAAGTCCAATCCTGGCTTTGGGTGACTATCTGTGTGGGGTTTGCATGATCTCCCCACGTCTGCATGAGTTTCCTCCAGGTGTTCCAGTTTCCTCCCACAGTCCGAAGATGTGCAGGTTAAGTTGATTAGCCATGATAAATTGCTGAGTGTCCCAAGATGTGTAGGTTAAGGGAATTAGGGTAAATCCATGAGGTTGCTGGGATAGGATGTGCTTAAAATGCTGAGCACATCGAGAGGAGGCTAAATGGTCCCCTTCTGTATGATAGGATTTCTATGAAAATTACTATGATAATAAAGCTTTATTTTTGAAGGAAGTCTCCATTATACAGAAAACTGAGAGTGAGAGTGATGGGCTGATTGCTATGAAAATACCAGTGCACTGATTATTATACTAATTTTTATGGAAGAGTCAGTTACCTGTTTTGTTGGAGTAGTTAATACCTTTATTTAATTGTTCACCAATTTACTATCATTTTCTTTGTTGTTTGAACTTGACAGCCTAATTCCACAACAGTTGACCGAGCAGTTGCACGAATTGCAACACATCCACTCATAAGCAGAAAAATTGCAGCTATTAAAGGTAAGATGCAGCATACTGTGAAACACATAGTGAATAAAAGACATTCAATATGTATGCCTTGCATGTCTATGCTGCAGTTTGTTCATTCTAATCATATTGTTATCTGTTCTTTAGAAACTAAAATGGAATTATTATGGTTATAATGTTTACATACAAAAATATTGATTGTTTCATTAAATTTTCAGTCATTGACCTAAGATTCAGAGTTTTCATACTGTTTGACACTCGCTACCACAGAGGAGACACAGGTGCCGCTACAATATAAATGCTGATGAACTGCCCTCACTCAATGGTGTTTCTTGTGGAAGAAGGATTCAAAACACTTAAATCACACACATTTTCTGGTCTATCACATGGAATTTGAATGTGGGTTAGGGAATGGTGAGGTGCAGTTTTGTGTTTCTGTTGTTGACCGTGCTATTATAAAGAGATTTTGGAGATACAATGACGGAGCAGAATGCCAGGCAGAGATTTGAACGTGATTCGGCAGACGACAATAAGCGATGGAGGAATCCATCCATGTGGATCCGACAGGCGAGCATCTGAAGATCACCATGGGAAGGTTGGTGACCACCATGAAGACCTTGGTCCAGCAGGACTAGCCGGATTTGTGCTCAACCCAGCATTCCATGGCCCCGCACCCTGGTAGGCACCAACAAGATATAAGCAACATGGGAACCAGGCATCTTGATCTCATTCCAGATGCACCATCTCCTGCCGGAGTCAGGTCAGGGCTCCTGGGCACCCCAAGAAAGGATGAGCATCAGCCGGACAACCTGGCAGCCTATTCTCAGGACGCTTTAAGGGTGTGCAGCCATTCATGTTTCCTCTTGCTTGTGGTTCCATGTACTTCAGCTGCTCAGGGCACTGAGCAATACCTTTGACAAATAGACCCTTATCAGGATGGGGCCTTTGTATCTTTCTTCTAAAAAAACTTGTGAGCCAATTGGCACTGTAGCAGTCAGTAAAATGCCTCCACCTCTGCTCCAGATGTGGGGGCTGCACCGAGGTTTTAGTGGTGAGGTTAGGAAAGTTAAGAAATTTCTGAGGTCACTTTGGATCATGGATGTGCTAGCACTGTAAAGAAGTTGCACTTTTGTGAATACAAGTGACAGTTATGTGAATGTTTAGGGCAACCGAGAGAGTAGTGAGTTTGTATTTGAATCTGCTTTTGGGCTTATGTCAAAGTTTAGCCACTCTCCCACTCAGTGATTATGTCCCACTGTGAGATTAACGTGATGTCAATCTCAGTTAAATTAGTCTCCACACCCTTCTGTACCATCAGGGAAATGTGTTTAAGTCTTTATTTGAAATGTGTAATTTAAGTGTTTCTAACCGTTCTTCCACAAAAAATACCATTGAGTGGAGGGCAGTTCATCAACACTTATATTGTAGTGACACTTGTGCCTCCTCTGTGATAGTGGCAAAGACAAGACATGCAGTGGAAGAGGAGATACCTAGCCATGTCCACATCATGTTGTCATAATGTTTGCCTCATTATCTGGTTGCAAAAGTCTTCTCTCATGTCACCCTTGTTCTTCACGGGCTCTCAGTTCCCAGAGTGAGCACATTCACAGGGTACCATAGTCTGAAGCAGAGATCATGGCCTGGCTATTCAGGAGGCTAGATCACGCAAGTGTGAATGAAGTGGACTCATCTTCGCTTCGAATGTTTGGACATCCCCTGAGATTAAGGGTTAGGAAAGCTGTAGTGATATGCCCCCACTTAACTTTACTCTTTCTGAAACCTGTCAGCAACTAAAGTATCACGAACATGTCTTCCTTCCTCCATGGCATATTTGCACTCATATTGATTGTCAACAGCCTCTTAAGGTTCCTAGGCCTCTGGGTCTTCATCCTCTAATGAGCTCCCCTCCCCTTATAGTTCACCCTCTGGTAAGGGACCACCTCTTTGTATTGCCTAATTGTGAAAGGTACAACACATTGCAGTGTTGAGGGTAACTCTATCAGGAGTGTATTATAGTGAACTTCCTGAGTAGTCCAAGTATCTGAAGCACGTCTTCAAAAATCTTAGGATCTGTTAAATAAGAGACCATGTGGAACCATAAGCAGTGTTGCACCTCACCTCAAAATGAGTGTGAGGATGATGCCAGCATTTCAGTGGGTATCACTTATTCCAAAAGCCATCCATGCGGATGTATTGGCCCTCAAATCTCAGGTACCTGGGTATGACTCAGGATGTAAGAGTCATGCCAACTCCCAAAAGCACAATATATGCTTCTTTTGATCGTACAGCTGTTGTACCTTTACAGAATGGTAGCCTTTGTGGTTTATAAACATTAGGGGCCACTGCTTGGAGCCCTTATAGCCACATGGGTGCAGTCTATTGCAGTCTTGCCAGAAATGTCAAAATGATCATTTCCCTTAATATTTTACCTTTCATATCCTTTCAAAGCTCTATCAGAGACATATTAGCATGTTCTAATCAGGAGCCCACAAGTGGATAAGGTGGGCGATTGATGCGTTGTTTTTCAAGGCCAACAATTGTCAACTTTGCCTTTGGTGATGTCAGTCAGAATGAGTAGGTGCTTAGGTTTGCATCCCTGCACTTTTGTAGGGTGTCATCAACTGCACACACCTGGCAATCGGGGCACTGTCAGATCAACCAGGACTATTCATCAATTAAAGGCTTCCATCCTTACTACGTGTTACTGGTGAGCAAGCATAATGATGTTCATGTAGGTATGCACATGATTCGAGGGCAGCTGCCATGATGATTTCATCCTGTCACAGTCAAAGCTCTCAGATATCTTTTTATTTGTAAGCACACTTGTTGTTAGGAAACAGGGGATACCCACTGTAAACTTGACTGATGATACTTACCAGAGACCCAATCACTGAAGCCTAAAAGCGCTATGTTGAAAGTCATCATCAGCATCACATGTGTCACCAAAGAAGTCAGTGGCATGCTGAAGGTATGTTACATGTGCCTAGACCTGGAGGTCTTGATCTGGACTCGCTTTTCAGTATACACTAGCCAGGGTCTCCAGAATGATTGTGGTGTGCTGTTTCCTGTGTAATACTGCGCAGTGTGTTCGGATGTGTTCAGAGGAGTGTTTGGTAACACTCTGGTCCTGCAGAAGAGTTGAGGTGCGGAGCTTGGATCTCCTTCAGATAATTCAAAGGCAGAAAGAAGGAAGGTGATGAGGCCAATGCAATACCAGCTGCTCAAACTGTTGGCAGAGATGCTGTAATTAATGCAAGTATCATTTTGGTTGTCCCAATAGATTGACTGGTTCATCGAGCTTATCCTAAACTGTTGTATAATTTATGCACACCATTGCCCCATTTACCAAACACTCCTCTGAACACATCCGAACACACTGAACAAACTTACTTATGCTTCCTGGGAGAGGCAAAAAAATTGTAAAAATACTTGGGAAAATGTTTTCCCTCCCAGAAGGGAATCTGACTGTTATAAGGTACTATATTTATATAGTTTCTAATTTGGGGTCAGGTGACAAACATAAGTGGTTTACTGTAACAGTTTTTGATGTCATTGTTAATTTTCAGATTGGTAATTCAATGCCAGTTTTCCATTGTTCTCCACGTTTTTTTTTGTTTTTATTTTTCCTTTTCAATGGTTATTTTGTTTCTTTACAGTTCAATATTTTGCTGTTTTTATCTTGCCTCAAGGGCCAATGATGTGGAATGAAAGATGATTTCCTTTTCCCTCCCAACATCAGTGCCCAGACACTCCAAAGGCTAATAGACATTGAGTAAACACTATGCTCTATCTGACAATGTGCCTTTATCACAGCTTCAGAAAGTACCCTATTATATATTATTCTTTCCATTTTATACATATCCTTTTATTCCCTCTGAGTGAATTGTCAGGTGTTTACTCAATTGGAACTTAAATGCTGTGGCCCTGAGTCATGGCTATGGGAATTAATTTTGTGTGGGAACCTTTCAGCCAGAAGGAGAGGTTCGCATTCCATTTGGAGTCAAACCAAAATGCTGAGAATGAAAATCCACCTCTCTGTCTGTTTTAAAGCAATGTCAAATTCAATACTTCATCCAGTTTTGCAGCAGCCTCCTGTGTGGATGAAATCTGTAAAGTCCATCAATCTGCCTTGCACTCAATCTGAGGCATATCATGAGCATGTTTTCTTTTGAAGTAGCAAATGTTGAAAAAAAACTGCAATAAGGTGCAGTGATAATTTACATTTTTCTGTAAGAAATACTTTAAAATAATAGTACATTGAGGAAAAACAACAAACTTTTTTTTGTTTTATAGGTAGCATATGTACAAATATCTGTGACATCTAATAATGGAGTAAGAGAAGAGTGGGAGTAAGGGAGGGCTCGCTCCTTTTGGAGGTGGGCTTGCTGAATTCTTTGGTGTGGTTCATCCTATATTAGTCCTCACATTCACCCATCTCTCACCAGTGGCTCCAAGCAGTTGTAAGCTCGCAACAGCAACTACACCACTTCGTGGGCGGGCCAAAACAGGTGAAGGTAGTTGTCTGGGTCACCAACCCACGCCAACATAGGAATTTGTCTACCCTGAAATGTGAAGACTGGTTTGGGCAAACTGGGTGGGTGAGACCAATCGAAGGTCAGTGGTCTTGAACATCACTGGGAGCTGTAGCCACAAACCTACAGTGTCAACTCAGGCCATAGGGTTATTTTAAACTAGAAGGAAACAGAAGTGGAATGGTTGGGGGGAGGGAATCAAAATGAAGTGACTGGGAGCGAGGTGGTTAGCTCGCAAATTGAGAGGGATTGTCAAGTGTAAGAGGGAGGATAGACAGGTGATGGAGAAGGGGAGTGCTCAGACCGAAGGTTTGAGATGTGTCTATTTTAACGCTGGGAGTGTTGTGAGCAAAGTGGATGAGCTTAGAGCGTGGATCACTGCTTGGAAATGTGATGTGGTGGCCATTACAGAGACTTGGATATCTCAGGGACAGGACTGGACACTTCACGTGCTGGGTTTCAGATATTTCAGGAGGGTCAGGGAGGGAGGCAAAAGAGGTGGGGGAGTGGCACTGTTGATCAGGGATGGTGGCATGGCTGTTGAGAAGGTGGACGCCATGGAGGGATTGTCTCCGGAGTCTCTGTGGGGGGAAGTTCGGAACAGGAAGGGGTCAATAACTTTACTGGGTGTTTTGTTTAGGCCAATCAATAGTAACAGGGTTGTTGAAGAGCAGGTACAGAAACAGATCCTGGAGAGATGTGATAATAACAGAGTTGTCGTGATGGGAGATGTTAATTTCCCAAATATCGATTGGAATATCCCTAGGGTAAGGGGTTTGGATGGGGAGGAGTTTGTTAGGTGTGTTCAGGAGGGTTTCCTGACACAGTATGTGGATGAGCCTACAAGAGGAGAGTCTGTACTCGATCTGGTAATGAACCTGGACAGGTGTCAGATTTCTGTGGGAGAGCATTTTGGTGATACTGATCATGACTCTATTTCCTTTACACTAGCATTGGAGAGAGATAGGATCAGGCAAGCTAGGAAAGTGTTTATCTGGAGTAAGGGGAAATATGAAGCCATCAGGCAGGAAATTAGAGATGTAAATTGGAAGGAGATATTCTCAGGGAAGTGTACTGAAGTAAGGTGGCAGATTTTCAAGGGATGTTTGTCTGGAGTTATGTACAACAATGTTCCGATGAGACAGGGAGGTTTTGGTAGGTTACAGGAACCGTGGTGCACGAAAGTTGTAACGAATCTAGTCAAAAAGAAAAGCGTACAAAAGGTTCAGGGAGCTAGGTAATGTTAGGGATCTAGTGGAGTATATGGCTTGTAGGAAGGAACTTAAGAAGGAAATTAGGAGAGCCAAAAGGGGTCATGAGAAAGCCTTGGCAGGTAAGATTAAGGAAAACCTTAAGGCGTTCTACAAATATGTGAAGAGTAAAAGGATGGGATGTGAAGGAATAGGACCTATAAAATGTGACGGTGGGAAAGTTTGTATAGAACCAGTAGAAATAGCAGAGGTGCTGAATGAGTACTTTACTTCAGTATTCACGGTGGAGAAAGATCTTGGTGGTTGTAGTGCAGGCTTGTGGTGGACTGAAAAGCTTGAGTATGTTGACATTAAGAAACAGGATGTGTTGGAGCTTTTGAATAGCATCAAGATAGATAAGTCGCCAGGACCAGATGGGATGTATCCCAGATTACTGTGGGAGACGAGGGAAGAGATTGCAGAGCCTCTGGCGATGATCTTTGCGTCATCAATGGAGATGAGAGAGGTTCCGGAGGATTGGAGGATTGCGGATGTGGCCCCTATATTCAAGAAAGGGAATAGAGATAGCCCAGGAAATTATCGATCAGTGAGTCTAACCTCAGTGGTTGGTAAATTGATGGAAAAGATCCTGCAAGACAGGATTTATGAACATTTAGAGGAGTATAGTATGATCAAAAGTAGTCAGCACGGCTTTGTCAAAGGCAGATCGTGCCTTACGAGCTTGGTTGAGTTTTTTGAAAATGTGACTAAACACATTGATGAAGGAAGAGCGGTGGATGTGGTTTAAATGGACTTCAGCAAGGCATTCGATAAGGTCCCCCATGCAAGGCTTATTGAGAAAGTGAGGGAGCATAGGATCCAAGGAGACATTGCTTTGTGGATCCAGAACTGGCTTGCCCACAGAAGGCAGCAAGTGGTTATAGATGCATCTTTTTGTGCATGGAGGTCGGTCACCACTGGAGTGCTCCAGGGATCTATTCTGGGACCTTTGCTGTTTATGAGTTTTATAAATAACCTGGATGAGGAAGTGGAGGGTTGGTAAGTTTGTCTATGACACGAGGTTGGAGGTGTTGTGGATAGTTTGGAGGGATGTCAGAAGTTGCAACGAGACATAGATAGGATCCAAGACTGGGCAGAGAAGTGGCAGTTGGACTTCAATCCGGATAAGTGTATGGTGGTACATTTTGGCAGGTCCTATGGGATGAAGGAATATAATATTAACGGTAAGTCTCTTAGCAGTGTGGAAGGTCAGAATGATCTTGGGGTCTGGGTTTACAGGACTCTCAAATCGGCTTCACAGGTAGAGGATGTGGATAAGAAGGCGTATGGTGTACTGGCCTTCATTAGTCGAGGCATTGAGTTTAGGAGTTGGGAGATAATGCTGCAGCTGTATTAGACCCTGGTCAGACCCCAGTACTGTGCTCAGTTCTGGTCGCCTCATTACAGGAAGGATATGGAAGCCATTGAAAGGGTGCAGAGGACAATTACAAGGGTGTTGCCTGGATTGGGTGGCATGCCTTATGAGGGTAGGTTGAGAGAGCTCGGTCTTTTCTCCTTGGAGAGACGAAGGATGAGAGGGGACCTAATAGAGGTGTATAAGATGTTGACTGGTATTGATCGGGTGGATTCTCAGGGGCTTTTTCCCAGGGCTGAAATGGCTGCCACAAGAGGACACAGGTTTAAGGTGCTGGGAAGTAGATACACAGGAGATGTCAGGGGTAAGTTTTTCACTCAGAGGGTGGTGGGTGAGTGGAATCGGCTGCCATCAGTGGTGGTGGAGGCAAATTCAGTAGGGTCTTTTAAGACCCTATGTACTGGATGAATACATGGGACTTAATAGGATTGAGGGTTATAGGTAAGCCCAGTAGGTAGAGACATGATCAGTGCAACTTATGGGCTGAAGGGCCTGACTGTGCTGTAGTTTTTCTATGATTCTAAGTGGAACTTGGTAGCCACCTGACAACTAAAGAGGACCACACTACTCAACACCACCCCCCCCCCACTCCTCCCCAGTATAAGGATGAGGCTACTGCTCCTCATACCCCTTCCTGCAGGCCACAGCTGGCAGAGATCTCAGCAACGCAATCATGTTAAATTCAGAAAAAAAAAGGTGACACTGGTCACTATTGGCTCTGGAAACGTGTCCATCCACATGAACAACGCCGCAGTCAATAAACCTGGAACACAAATTGCTGTTGGTAGAAAGCTGGCTAGGTAGAGCATCCAGATTGCCATCCTCACCAAGACCCATCTACTTCGGGTCAGCTCAGGAAAATTGGTGCAGGTTATACATTCTTTTACAATGGCTGGGGAAAAGAAGAATGAGATGAAGCTGACATAGGCTTTGCTGTCATGATCCATCTCATCTGTAAGCTGCCTCGTCTTCCCAGAGATATTGATGATCCTCCAATAGTGCTCATCTGGCACAGCAACAGACAAGCAACATGCAGCAGTGCATATGCCCCTACTGTGACCAACCCTGATGAACTCAAGAAAAAAAAATTATGATGACCTCCACTCCTTGATTGCTATTGTGCCAAAATCAGACAAGCAAACCTTTCTTGATGATTTCAATGTGGGAAGAGGTCATTTGGAAAAATTAGGGTTAACAGTTGTAACAGCAATAATCTCCTCTTGCTGAAGTTGCATGCTGAACGTGGCCTCTTAATCACCAATCGTTTTCCACCTCCCTAATCACAACAAGATGTCCTGGATGCATCCTCAGTCTACGCATTGTGTTACAGACAGGATAGGGAATTAACTTAAACAGCCTGGATTTCTTCACTCACTACCTGTCTATAAACAGAAAGGAGTTTTTTAATAAGTAATGATGTGATAGAGAGCTGAAGGGTGAATGATAGAAGTGTGGTGCATTGAACACTGTTGGAAGATACTGGTACAGTTGAGGATATTGCATTTTAGAATGCATTCACTGATTTCTATGCAATCGCTATATATGACACCGGAATCAGGCACTCAGGAATTGACTTCTGGCATTGACTGCACTCTTGTGCCACTGTCATTTGAACATTTACCCAAATGGTCTTCTGGCCTCCTGTGGACACAGCAGTTTTGTCATCCGGTATGCATGGGCAGCACGGTGGTGCAGTTGTTAGCACTGCTGCTTCACAGCTCCAGGGTCCTGGGTTTGATTCCCAGCTCGGGTCACTGTCTGTGTGGAGTTTGCACATTCTCCTCGTGTCTTTGCAGGTTTCCTCCGGCTGCTCCAGTTTCCTCCCACAGTCCAAAGATGTGCGGGTTAGGTTGATTGGCCATGCTAAGAAATTGCCCCTTAGTGTCCAGGGATGCATAGGTTAGAGGGATTAGTGGATATAACATGTAGTGATATTGGGGGTAGGGTCTGGGTGGGATTGTGTTCAGTGCAGACTCGATGGGCCGAAGGGCCTCTTTCTGCACTGTAGGGTTCTATGATCTATCCTTTGTACTTCCTCCAACAAAGACGCTAATGAAATCCTTGGAGTACATGTTTGTCATATTGGGACATTCTTCAAACATTTTTCATGTTAGAATAACTTCTATAAGGGCCTCCACTACCTGCTCCAGCCTCCATACAGCTCTCCATGAAAAAGTACCAACTGGATATAATTCGTGCTAACTCCTCACAATTTGGACACCCCATTCAATTATGCTAACCACTGCGTCACCATGCTGCCCATGCATACCGGATGACAGAACTGCTGTGTCCACAGGAGGCCAGAAGACCATTTGGGTAAATAAGAACATAAGAACATAAGAAATAGGAGTAGGGTAAATGTTCAAAAGACAGTGGCACAAGATTGCAGTCAATGCCAGAAGGCAATTCCTGAGTGCCTGATTCCGGTGTCATATGTAGCGATCGCATAGAAATCAGTGAATCATAGCATGGTTAACATTGGCTCCACAGTGAGTGAGGATTTTTCAGTGTGGTTGGTTGAAGAGGTTCACAGTTGTTTGTCCTTTCACAAACACCAGAAATGCCCTATAGAGTGCATCACGCTGGAGCAGCCATCTGGCAATGGCAATATTTGCTCAAAAAATGCCTGGAAAGTTACAAACATAGCAAATGGCAGTTCTGTTCCTTTGCTGGTGATCTTCAGATCTGAGCTATTATTTGTTTTTTTTTAAAAGGCTAAGTCATATTTTGGAAAAGAGAGTTTTGTTAACAAAGTGATTGATCAAGCATTTTGTAAATTTGAAGCTGCAACTATTGTATCAACTGCTCAAATGTTATTCATTGCTTCAATAAGCAAAAGCCCACACGCCTAATGGTTCAATAATGTCAGATTCTGTAATATCATGTCACAATCATGTAGGAAACTCGTGGATCACAAAATGAAGGACAATATTTTTGCAACACCAAGGAGATGTATGCATTTCTTTGTTGCAACAAGCTGAAGTTGTAAATAGTCCCAACAATATAGTGGAAGAGGCACTTCTATTACATATTTACATCATTCTCAAATTGGTGGTTCTTTGGTTGAAAGTAAAATTAAGGAACCATCTAGTCTTATCTATCGGTAGGTAGAATTTTGCCAAGAAATTGTCAAAAAAAGGTTTGCAGTTTAGTGACCAGCTTCAATCCCACAATGGTTGAGGGAGAGAAGAATGCGCCCAAGACTAGTATTTCAAACTTAAAGAAGGGCACTTAAGAGGGCATTGAAGCAGAGCTGGCTAAAGTGAACTGGCAAATGTAGTCAAGGGATAGGTTATTAGATTCAGTGCAGACATACAGAATAGATCCCTTCCAAGGGGTGGGCCCATCATTGTGCTTGGCTAAAAAAGTTAAAGACGATATTAAACATAAACAGAAAGCATATGATTGCTCAAAGATGGACAGCAAGTCAGAAGTCTGGAAAGAACATAGAGAACAGCAAAGAATGATAAGAAGATTGATAAGGAGTGAAAATATTGAGGTACATTTGGGGTGTTGGTAATATAAAGACACATTGTAAGAATTTCTATAGATATTTAAATAAGAAAAGGGTTAACAAAGTGAGTGTTATCCTATAGGAAGTGTCTGGGGAATTGATAACAGAAAGATAACAATATCAATTGAACAGTATTTTGTAACAGTTTTCACTGTAGAAGACATGAGTAACATCCCAGAATAGCTGTAAATCGAGAAACAGAAGGGAGGAGGAACTTGGGAAAATTAGAATCACCAGGGAAATGATATTGAGCAAATTGTTAGGTCAACTGGCTGACAGATTCTCAGATCCAGATGGACTTCATCCTAAGGTCTTAGCTGATGCATTGGTTTTAATTTGGCAAAATTACCTAGATTTGGGAAAGGTCCTAAAGATTGGAAAAATAACAAATGTAATGCCTTTATTCAAAAAGGGAGGGGGACAGGAAACTGCAGACCATTTAATCTATCTGTCATAGGAAAAATGTTAGGAACCATTGTTAAATCTGTGATAGCAGGGCACTTAGAAAACTTCAAGGTAATTTGTCAGCATCAACATAGTTTTGTGAAAGAAAAATAATGCTTAACTAATTTATTGGAATTTGAAGAAGTTACATGTGCTGTGGTTCTACTGTACTTAGATTTCCAGAAGACTTTGTTAAAGTGCAATATCAAAGATTATTATGAAAAATAAATGTTCATGATGTAGGGGATAACATATTGGCATGGATAGAAGATTGGCTAGCTAACAGGAAAAGAGTTGTAATAAATGGGTCTTTTTGGCCTGGTGTGATGAGTGGTGTGCCACAGGGATCTCAATTTTTCACAATTTAGATAAATGACATGGATGAAGCAGCTGAAGGTGTGGTTGCTAAATTTGCTGATGACACAAAAATAGGTGGGAAAGTCTATTGTGAAGAAGGCATAAGAAGGTTACAACGGGGCACAGGTTAAATGAGTGGGCAAAGATCTGGCAAATGGAGTGCAATGTGGGCAAATGTGAAATTCTCCATTTTGGCAGAAAGAATAAAAAAGATGCTTATGATCTAAACGGTGAGAGATTTCAGAGGTCTGAGGCACACAGGGATCTGGATGTCCCAGTGCATGAATCTCAAAGGTTGTTGTACAGCAAGTAATTAGAAAAGTTGTTGTTCCAAACTCTCTTACTCACACTTCTTCACTCGCACTGTTCTCAATCTCTCCAGTGCCTGTCCACTTGCATTGTTTGCAGTTTCCCCACTGCCTCACCACTTATGCTGTTTCCAGTCTCCCAACTGTGTCTCTGCTGCTGACTCCCTTGTTGTTAGGAGTGGAAGGCAATGGCTGATCAGTTGAACATATTGGTCCCTCCTGTCAGAGACCGCCTATGGCACCCATTGACTGCTCCAACTTAGTTGAGCTTATTACTCATAGCAGGTATCCTCTGTGCTGTGTTAATGCCCTGCAGCAAAACTGGCGTGTCCTCTCGAGTTCAGGCTTGGGCAAAGTTTATGGAGACCCTGGGCTGCCCAAATGTCAGGGTCCCTCTATTGACCTTTCATGATGTGTCCCAAGGACTGAAAACACTGGGACTCGGTAGCCTCCCTGTGGCATTTTTCTCAGCGGTGGGATCATCTAGTCCAGCTGTAGTCAATGGGAATTCCCAATGAAGCCACCCCACTCTGCCGGGAAATCTGGGGGTGTGTTGTCGGCAGGCAAGAAGATCCTGCAGGAGACCCAGTTTCTGTGAGTTGCTACAAGGATGCACAGCTGAGGACTTGCTGATAGGCTGTGTACCCTTGGAAAGACTGGCTCTTTCTTTGCATTGCTGCTACCAATGGTGTAAGCTGAAAATGAGAAACAGCTAGCATACAAAAGTGAAAAGCATGCTGTCTTCACCCACACACAAGACACATCAATCTGTTGAACACATTTTTTTAGCATTGACCAACAACAGTAAATATTTTCTAAGTTTTGTAAATTGAGACACTCTGCCTTCCCAACAAATCTTCACACTAAAAGCCAAAAATGATCATAACTTAAATCATTCAAACTTCAAAAAATAATCTTTATTTAATCATCTTAAATGTATGTATGTATACTGCATTATCATCTCATTCATGACTGTCACTTTCAGATCAGAATAAATATTGGATATTTTTTATTAAGTAATGTAATATAACAAAAAATAATCTCAGCTGAATTAAATAAGAATTAAATGTTATAAGAATTATAGGATGTTTAAGATAATAATTTGAGAAGATTTTATTTTAACACATTTTTCTTCCTAATACAAAACATTTAAATGGACATTGCCACTTAGGAACAACATGTTTGACCAGTTATATGTGACACTACAAAATGACAAACTATTATGCCTGGGTATACACTGTTACAAAATGGGTTTCTAGCTATAACTAACTCCTCTAAAAAGCCAAGTTGGGGAATAATGATTAAAGCACAGTTATTTTGTAAAACAGATAAATACGATTATAAAATAATTTTAAAGCTGGTCTTGTGAAATAAGCTTTACATGAAGATTTTTACTTGTTGTTTTACAGCTGCTGTAAATTCATTCAAAGAGTGGAGACAAAAAACAGAAAAGCAGGGATTGCACAGTGCAGCTAATCTGCAAACAGACTCATTACAACAGGCCAGCCCAGAAGAAATTGCACCTGATAAAACAAATGAGGTAAAAAAGACTGAGAAAACCAAAAAAGCAGCTGTCAAACAAACCAGTGCAACAGTAAACAAATTTGAAACTGTAGCTCTGCGTGAAGATAGAACCTCCATAACCCAAGCTACTGAAGTGACACAAATCCCTAAGGCTATTGAAAAAAGGTTCACCCCGTTGAGAACGCAGGAAGAATTAAAAGTTCCTAGTAAATCAGCGATTACGAAACCTATTGAAGCCGATGCCAGCGACCTGGATATCTCCGATGAAGAAGAAAAGAAGTACTTTGACGATAGCACAGAGGAGAGATTTTACAATCAGTCATCAAGTGACGACAGTGAGGAAGATGATTTCTTTATTGGAAAGGTGAAAAGAATCAATAAAAAGAAGCAGGAATCTGATCCAACTTTTGAAAGCAGCACTGTGAAAAAAGATAAAAAGAGTATAGCAAGTAAAACAAATAAAGGAAAGAATGATCCCATGGGTTCTGGCGAAAAAAGCAGCACAAAAACAACATTTGATTCTTTATTTTGTAATAGTTTGTCTGGTTCAAAGGCTTCAAAGCAGAAGAGGTAAGAACCAGGTTTAATTTTGGTTTCTAATTTGTTTTTGAATTAAATTGTTCTAAATAATACAAAAAATAAAAACTGTTTCTCAACAGCAAGCTAAATTAAGCTTCAAATCTTTTTCTTTGTTTTCTCAGCAACTTTCAAGGAAATATTAAGAACAAGAAATCAGGTCAGTGATACTTTTCTTTTAATTGGCTTTTCCACAATCGTTTTGACCAGTGACCAATATCTTCTAAATATGCATGAGCCCTAATTTTGGAACTGAATTTCAAGTGGTTCAAGCTCCCCTGTGGTTGCACTAAGGTGTATTGCACCATGAAAATTTTGTAACCAAGTAGTGAACACCCAGCATGATGGAATGAGTGGTTAGGTGCACTTGTTAGAGGTGCCATAAATTGATGGGATATTGATTTGCCCTATGTCTTTGCTGGGAAGATGCCAAGCTGGGGAGAGAGAGTTGGATTTGTGAGTAAATGGCCACTCTTGTGCACCTACAGATTTGACTGGGAAAATTCACAAAAAAGGAAAGTTAGTAGAAATACAGGAGTCATGGACAATCGTGAGAAATAGGAGCAAGTGTGTAGGCCATGTGGCCCCTCCGTTCAGTAAAATCATGGCTAAACCTCTACATCAACTCCACTTTCCTGCTCTGTCTCCCTGTCACTTGATATCCTTAGAGACAAGATATATATTGATTTCAGTCTTGACTATATTAGTCAACTGATCATCCCCAACCATCTTCATAAAAGAATAAACTAGGTCAATTAGCCCAATGTGCCTGGCCTTTCTAACAGATCATGCCAAGGACTGCTCTCAATTTGTTAAATTTTCTGATGAGGTAAATAGTCACAGATTTCTAAAATATGAAAACTAAAACTTTCCTTGCTCTTGACGGTAAATGAAGAAAAATGTCATACTATCCACCTACACTGATTGATGCCTGAAGAGTTTTGATCCTTGAAAAGATTCCTATGAGCAGGACAGGGTGATATGTGGGGCATACAAGACATTGAAATGCTAGATTGCACTAGACAAAACATAAAATTATATGCTTTGGGAATTTTTTTTCTTCCCCTCATTTTTTAAACATGTTATTTTATCCTTTGATGGGATGTAGGCATCACTGACAAGGCCAATGATTTGTTAGCCATCCCAAATTGCCCTTGAAGTGAGTGGCTTGTGTGGGCCATTTCACGGGCAGTTAAGTGTCAGTCATAATGTTGTGGATCCGGAGTCCCATCTAGGTCAGACCAGATAAGGATGGCAGGCATCCTTCCCTAAAGAGCATTAGAGAACCAGGTGGGTTTTAATGACAGTTAACAATTGTTTTATTAGTGCAAGGAAATTCAATGCCTTCTCACTTCTATCTTGATCATTCAATGTTGCAAGACAGTGCAGAATAAGAATCCATCTACTCTGTCTCCATCATGTGATTTAATAAAGAAAACATTCCTGTTGTACAAGTGTAAATTTATAATGCTTCAGTCTTTGTAATCTGCTGATAACCATATGAAGTTGTGGTCATTAAGACCTAGGATGAAATTAAGCAGCCCATTCCATATAAAACCTTTATCTCTGGCAAACAAAACAAATTTTCATTCCATCAGTTTCTGTCTGGATGCTAACCCATATTTTAGAACTGCGATAGTATGTTAACTCACTGCACTATCCTGGACCTGGGAAGATATTTTATGAAGAACGGATTGAACCACACTGTGGCTATCAAAACTTGCAGACACTTTTAAAACAAAAAAAAACATTCAAATTGTTATCTTTGAAATGTTCCCATTATTTTCTTCTGCAATTAAGTTAAGAGTTTAGTAAGTAGTATAAAGTTAGTTAATTTCGTAATTAATTAACTTCTCTCATTTTTTTTACTTCAGATGCTGTGTAGAGGATCAAATTTTCCCTAATGATAAAATGAGTGCTTAATTGTATAAGGCCAGTAAAATATAAAGATTGATACTTTTCAAAAGATGTAATACAAAGGGAGGATGGCATGTTGAGCTAAAATCTCTAGTATGATATAGTTGTATAATTACATTGCACTGTAAATGAACTCTAATTGCTTGTAAAACATAATTCTTACATTGTTACTTTTGCCTGTACAGATGTTATACAAAACAAAAGATTGTCCTTTCGTGAGAGATCTTGTGGGAGGCCTGGTGGTGTAATTCCAAAGCCACAGCAATCACTTCATCCCTCCTGGGAAGCGAGCAGAAAGCGGAAACAGCAGACCCAAATCCTTGCATTCCAGGGGAAAAAGATCAGATTTGATGATTAGTTTTTTTAAACATTTTATTACATTATTTCATATTCAAGACCATTCTCTATAATGACAGTTATCACACAGACATCAAACATCTGTCCTTGTGTTTTTATGCCAAAAGCAATTGTAGAACTTATTTTAATGCAGCATATTTATCAGAGAGTTTCCAGATTTTTCTTGCAGTTTTCCTTCTGGAAGACCAAACATTTAAAATTCATATTATTATACAATACATGATTTATTAAATAATTATGTAATATGAGATTGTTTTTTGATACATTTTTCAGACAAAATATTCAAAATGTTCGAATAAAGCAAATGTTGAAGTTTGGTGACAGAATTAAATTAGGTCATTACTTGAAGTATTTATAATTCAGTAAATGTTCTCATTCAATGTTTTGATAATTTCAAATTTGTAATGGCTAGTGTTGTAAAAAATAATTTCTTACTTTTCCTTTTGTTTGTTCCCACAACAGCAAGATCCTTTAACCTTGTGTATTTAAAGGCAACTTTTCGCTAGCTTTCAATGAGTAATGTTAGTAAGAAAAGTGGTTAATGCAAATTAGACTGCGTTTATTGGGATCCTCTGAATAAGATCTGGCAATAAATGGTAAATTTGTTGCAAATATCTTACTCTGCTCAGAAAAAGTTAATAATTGATTATAAGCCCAGAACAAAAGCTATGGATATTGTCTGGAAATTCTTGAGGAGGATTTTTATTTTTCAAATGTTGATTAACCTTTACTCTGCTAACGACTCCAGAGAATTTCAGATTGCCTTTGCCAGCAATGAACTAATTTGGGTGAAATGATGATTTATTGATTCTTGTACAGTATCTATATTCTGGAACACCATTACCATTCACAGCATAAAACCACCATAAGTCCTACTGTTCATCATGATCAAGTCAACAGAATCTTGTAGCTATGCTATGTTTCCTTTTTGGTGTTTTGATTCGCAATTGAGATGTTACCACTGTTTCTGACAATAGAGTTTTGAATAATAACAGAATTTTGAATAATAAAGCACAACATAGCAGTGCAATAAGATTATTTTGCCATAGTTAACATAATTACATTAGACGTTTCTCTTAGCTCTTCTGGGGAAACATGAATGTGGGGATCACAAAGCATTATGCACCCAAGTCCATTGCTTCCTTTCCAGACAGAGCAGAAATCTCATAAAATTATATCAGTGTGCTGCCCAATGTTAGACATGCTGTTGAGTGACTGGATACCTCAAAAGGGAGACAAAACTCCTGTGCGGTTAGCAACATTTAAAGTTACCCTACACTACCTACACCTAAACTGCACCTTTTAAAGCAGCAGATGCTGAGAGTATTTGACGAAGACTGATAGTGCAAGAGATGCAGAAAGCATGCTGTAAGGCCCTCAGATGTTGCACTGGAAGCCTTGGTGCAAGAGGTGGCAAGGAAGAACAACGTCTTCTATATACAAGAGGCCCGACAGACAAACATGGCAAGGCAGTGGGACCAGGCACCCACTGTTGTCAGTGTCAACATTCCCGCCCCTAAGACCTGAATGCAGTGTTGCAGAATGTTCAGTAATCTCACACAAGTGGTCAGCGAATGCATCGTCAAATGCCAGCTGAACCAGCAACCTCAGAAACTGCGCAATGCACCATACACCATTGCTCATCTACCACTGATTACTATCAATCATGACAATTATTGTTCATAGCTTCACCTCACTCTCATACTTAGAACCACTGTAAGCTTCACATTACATCTGGAAGCTTGCATTGCAAGCCCCCAGCTAGTGAACTATGGCAGCCATGTCACCCAAATGTCTTGTACCATATTGACTGATACACTTCCCTGTCTTGCAGGACGTAATGGTGTGTAACGAGAGGCAGAAGTAGCTGACTGGCAGGGGATAGATAGCTTCTTACTTTTATGGAAGAGATGATGCTTACCATTACTAGAGCAGCCGTGATCAAGGCTGTGACCAGTAACAGGGCTAAAACTATTAAAAACGATAGTAAGATAAAACCTAATCCTCCTACTCAAATTTTATCTTCCCCCTCATTGCTTAATCTCTTTTGATCAACAAATATTCACCTCCAATCATGACAACCCTACTCTTCGTCATTTTTCTTTTAGATTCCAAGGACCACAAGCTGGCCAGGCAGTGATAGAGAAGCAATTGAAAAATCAGAAGGACAGTGAAGAAGAAGAAACACGGTCACTCACTCTCACACTTGCAACAACCAGCTCAGATATTAACACTCTACATAGATTACCAACCAAAACTAGACCAGGAGAGACTAGGCACAGATGGGCTACAACTCGGTCAGGGAATTAGGATCATACAGGTGACAATTCATAGGAAATCAGGATTGCACACCAATTATGCTGCAATGGATTAAGCTGAGTACATCCATAGAGTGACATACAGAAGAAGGCTAATGAATGTGTACAGAGAAATCTATGTGCATTGGCAGGTCTGCTGGAAAGTATTGATGTCGATGTTAGGAGCAATTAATCATTTGGCAGTACAGTATTTGAGTATTGTTGAAAACAGACATGTTGAAGCTTTACGTCTGGCACTTATCAGGACATGTTGCAAGAATACCAGTATATCCTTATACCCTTAATTTTTGCAGAGCTTAATATGTTAATTGGGTTTGGAATATTTATTTGGTGATGGATTTTCTTTTAGCATTGTGGCCAAGTGTAAATGGGAATTCTGGCTGCAGTCCTGAGTGCTTTGACAAATACTTTTTCAACAATACTCAAGTTCGAAGCAATGTCAAATCTGGCATCAACTTTGTACCAGACTTTGTGCAGAACTTGGAAACCATGCTTTTCAGTTTGGAAACAGTGATCATTTACATGAGGACACTTAAAGATCCATTCACGTTGCAGCATCTGATGGCTGATGTCTCAGCTTCCATTGGAACACAAACAGAAGTTACTCAAAGTTAGGATATTGCACTGGAAGCTCAGCTTTCAGTCGTGCAAGCTCTTACAGTTCTAATCAAAGCCCTGCCTGCTGCTATCATAGCTGTGGATACCGATGTGCAAAGTGGCTTTTTTGGTGTTGCAGCAGTTCAGTAACCTATCTTGTAATATATTGCTAAGACACCACTCTGTGGGAATGGCAGTGGCATCATGGAGCATGACCCTGCTGTCGTCGTCTTCCCACCAGTGCCACTCCTCCCTTTCCATGTTGTTGCCTGTTGTGAGATGGTGCGGTCTGAAGCTTGGCTTTCCAGACCCAGAGCCAGTTGATGTCATCTTGCAAGGTCATCTGCAGCTTCTCCCACTGAAATCAGCAGCCATGCTCAGACTTTGAGATAGTACTTTGTGGCAAAACAGCGACGGCCAAAAGCAAATGAAACACAGGTGTAAAAGGAATTCGCAAGAGTGATTGATTTTTGCGGAGCTTCATATGTTAATTTGGTTTGGAATATTTATTTGGTGGTCGCTTTTCTTTTAGCATTGTGGCCAAGTGTAAATGGGAATTCTGGCTGCAGTCCTAGTAACACAGTCAGTTCAGCCAGAAAGGGCACATGCTAGTTGCTGCCACCTCCTCCACTTTTTCAGCTGTTTGCTGCATACTTGGTGGCAAAGGCTGTTCCCATGTGATGACTAGATTGTGCAACATTCAGCAGACCAAGATGAACTTTAACATATTCTGAACTTAATACATCAGGTCTCCTCAGAGCTATCCAGGCAGCTGTTGCTGATCTAATGAAAGCATTGTTTAAGCAATGCGCTGTTCCATCTCATTTTGTACAGCAACCTGGCCTTTGTTTTATAAATATGTACTTTCCACATGTGCATGGGTTGCGCACTGAAGCTTTGGGCTAAACGAGTACCAAGGTTTCATAGCCCTTGTCACCCAGAGGCTCCTGCCTAGTTTGTTGTTGTGCCTGAAATGTAGATGGTACAATAGACTGCCACAGATTGAAGTAATCATGACCAATGTTCCCTCGGAGGTCCATGCATGTACAGAAACACTGCTACCCAGAAGGCAAGCTGCTCACCAGTTGTCCTGTTTTAAGATAATACACATATGTGGCTGCAATGTAAGGAACCATGCATTGAAATTAACAGGCTACTTTAAAAAGTGGGAACATTGATCACGACTGTTGTTAGATTGATGTTCTACACCCTATGTTAAGGGAGTGCAATCTGCTTCCATTGTGCTGCATGTCAGAATTAATATAAGGGATGCAGAAAACGTGTGTGCAGTTAATGGCACCCTGCACCATGGGGAGTCCTGCAATCGTCGCAAAGTTTCACGCTTGTTCCACCTGCTTCTGTGGTGCCTGCAGCATCACTTCAATGAGTAATTTCTTGTTCTCCCCCACTCCCTGCACACCACACAACTCATGATGGAAAAACACACATGGCCAATTGCAGGAAATGTATCTGGCTACAGATGAGCTGAACACATAGCCTACCCCACACAGACCAGCATTGCAATTTTACATTGTTGGCCTACATTGACCTTTCCCTAACTTGAAGAAAGCTAATGACCACAAACTTCAGTAACAGATTTTCAACAGCTGTGTTTATTTCGCTGTTGCTACCCCTCAATTTAAGCAAGGCAGGTTCAGGATTACTTGTATAAATTGGAACAGTTCCCCAAAATAAATATGTTAGTCTGTATAATAAAATTAATTGCACAACAGTACTACAGAGAATGTGGAAAAAGGAGCTGGAATAGACTATACAGCTTCATGAGCCTGCTCTGCCATTCAATACAATAATAGCTGGTCATTTGCCTCCAGTCCACGATCATGCCCACTACCCATATCCCTTGATATCCTGAGAGATCAATAATCTATCTATCCCTGCCTTTAATATCCTCAAAAATTCACCCACAATTTTCTGAGGCAGAGAATTCCTAAGATTCATAATCCTCAGTGAAAAAATTTCTCTTCATCTCTGTCATAAATGATTGACCCCTTTGACAACATTCTCCCAGCATTCTAGATTCCCCAACCTGGGAAAACAATATTTTATGTATCCACCTGTCAAACCTCATCAGTATCTTTAATGTTTGAAGGGGACCACTTTTCCATCTTCAAAACTCCAGAGTGCGTAGGGCTGATTTACTGAACCTCTTGCAACAACTTTTTCATTCAAGGAACCAGTCTAGCAAATCTTCACTGCACCACTTCCAAGGTGAATATTTCCTTCCTTAGATATGGAGACTTAATCACCAAGCCTTTTAATTTATTTATCATATTAATCTTAGCCACTTAACTGCTCATGCTTATATAATATGTATTTATATTTAAAGCACTTACTTTGGACTCAAGTGTGTCACTCTAAAACTTAATATGGGTCTGATTTTTTTCTGAGGATGGGGGCTTGGTCTCTGCCATCCAAAGCATTGGCAGAGATGTACTCTGATTGACCTATTGCCATTTTATATTCAAATGCGTGTTGATTGGCTGTAGGTGAGACTTCTGTCTTCAGCCAGGAGGCAGTCCCAGCTTGGAGAGTTGCCAGAAGTGGTCCTCTGATGGAGACACCCTCTGCCTTTTTGCCCCAGATCTAACTTGGATTCTTTTCAGCCTTCCTTCACTGATCTTCAATCCATCACAAGCATAGAAATTGAGGCTGGACAGGAAAAAGTGTTAAGTGATCACTAATAGGCCATTTAAGGGCCTCAGTTGGCATAAGATCAGGTTTCCCATCCGTGGCCTTGTCCACCCCCAACATAAAATCCTTGGAGAAAATCCAGTCCTTACAACTTCACTCTACACCCTTGCCCTCTCAAATCCCACAGCAATGAAGCATAAAATTCAAGTCTTGGGAATTCAATTGTATTATGATCACGGCAGCATTCTGCAAATTCACTTTCCAGGCTGCCTTTGGCAGTTTGATTTGTATGTTGAATGACTGATGAGTTAACATTTTTGTCATTCCTCTGGCCAACCAGTTTCACCTTTCAGTATTCTGAGTGAGAATGCACATTTAGTTTTGTTTTTGCTTCAAAGCCAAGGGATTGTGTTGGTGATGGTCAGATGATCTGTCCTAAGGAGCAGTGTTCCATTGCACATTCTCATACCAACTCAACAAATGATTCTCATCCAGGACTGATGGTCAACTCCTACATGAGAATTTTAAACTCGTTATAATGACCTTGTCCCTTCTAGAAACTCTTAGAATACGTATATATGTCATAATAGAATTAATTTTTGGTTTCATCAGAGCCTGATTGACGGCTCTGGTTTCTTCGAAGTAGGTTAAGTGATTTCACTTCCATTTTGGCAGACCACTTATTTCCTTTGAATAAGCTAAAGCTGTTAATTAGGCTTAGAATCTTTGTAAACATTACAATTAGGGACACTGGGGATACTTAAGAATTAATCAAGCAAGAAGTGAAAGGTAAATAATCAGCTGAAAGGTTTTCAATGGAATAGAGTGTGTTCAAAGTCTTCAGCTTTCTAGGAAGTCTCAGAGACTTCAAACAAAAGATGAGAGAATACATTGGGGCTGAGTGAACAGCTGTGCAAAAGGACCCCCCCCCCCACAGTGAAATTGACATCTCTCTGTCAGAGGACTTCAAAGGGATCTGATCATTCCCACAACTGAGAGGAAGGAGAATCCCTGCTGTAGAACTGAATGCTACTGTGATTTAAAAGCATGCCAGCTCTCCAGGGGACATGGAGATAAAGTGACCCAGCCACTTCAAAGTTTTCACAGCGGACAGATAGCAATGAAGGTGTTGAGAACAGAGCTGCCTAAAATCACTATGCCATTACTGATCTTCAGACCTACCAAGGCTAGAAAGGGTAATCCAGCTACAGGACCCTCATCCCAGGGGACAGTGTGGAGATCAACCCTTTTCCCCCAGTCTGAGGCCACCCACACCCCAGGACTCATGGAGACCCTCCCTCTGCAGCCTGGCAGCAGCAAAGGGGCAAGTGGCCACTGGACCTATCTCCTTGAACCCTCTCAGGGCCTAGCATGCCAGGTCACCCTGGTCATTACCAGCACCAGAGCCCATTTGGTGCAGTTCCCACTGGAGAGGAGGGTGAATCATGGGAGGCCACTTAATGGGCCACCCAGCCCACTAATTGTATTACAATTAGCGGGTTTGCATAATAATTAGGCTGCTCCTAGCTCTGAATGGGAACCCAATTGGGTCTGATGGGGAGGGTAAATCCCAATTGCCTTCATGCCCATTGAGAATCCTGATTTTTAGCCAAAGCCCCATTCAGCAATACATCAGATTTCCTGCTGGCCATCTCATCAGGTCAGTGAATTCCCCCGCCACCCGCACTGCCACCTTTGTAATTTTTGGGAAAGTTCCAAGATATTGAATTTTGCACCTCTAAATTCCCCTGTTCAGCAGAAAGTGTATCTCCCACCCCAAAATCTTTCAGCTGAAATTATTGTGCTAAATAGGTTTTGATGAGAGCAACAATATTGAGTTTGTGTGATTTTTATTCCCTTTTGATCAGAGCACTTCATCTTTAGGCATAATTATTGACTCATCCTATTTTCCAAGCTATTGTACTTATATTTTGTCCTCTTATTGTTTTGATCACGTGTTAAATTTCTATCAGCTATGGTAAAGTAGTCAAGAATTGGTGAAGCAAACATTGCTCAGGGCACCATTTTTTGCCCCTTTCTCATTCTACAAAGGTAAATGATCCTAAATGCAACTGCTTAGTCACACAAGGTGCTGATATCCAGTGGATGGGGGAAGAGACTCTGCGGGAATTACCTGTGTTCAACTTCACAACTACAACATCCCAAGAATCCATGTTCACTGCTTCTCCACTAGCCCATCATCCTACGACTTTGAGAAATGGCATGATATTGTGGTAATGAAAATGGCACCAGTGCTTTCTCATGACAAAAATTTACAATCAGTCTGCTTCACATTTCAGCTTCTTCTATCTAGAACCAGTGTCAGGACAGATTCAGGATAGCTGCATGTAAAATCCGCTACATGGATGGCCTATGATGCCTGATGCGCACACACCAATTGTCTGAGCTATGAACATAGCTTTGCCACTGGGCTGTCTCAGTTAGGAAAAGAAAGCACACTTGTGGTCCACAGTGGTAGGCTTTGATCTGGAGGAGGGAACCGAGTGTATGGTGTCGAAATTTGCTGATGACACCAAGATTGGTGGAACGGCAAATTGCGCAGAGGGTGTGGAGAGTCTGCAGAAGGATCTAGATAGGCTGGGCGAATGGGCCAGGAAATGGCAAATGGAATTTAATGTTGGCAAGTGCGAGGTGGTCCACTTTGGTAGGAATAATGGTAGGAAGGACTATTACTTACGGGGCAAAAAAGTGCAGCAGGCGACGGTGCAGAGGGACCTCGGGGTCCTTGTGCATGAGTCGCAAAAACCCAGCCTGCAGGTACAGCAGGTGGTCAGGAAGGCTAATGGGATGCTGGCCTTCATAGCAAGGGGGATTGAATATAAAAGTAGGGAGGTCTTGCTGCGGCTGTATAGCCGCACTGGTGAGGCCGCAGCTGGAGTACTGTGTGCAGTTTTGGTCGCCGTACTTACGCAAGGATATTTTGGCCTTGGAGGGAGTGCAGAGGAGGTTTACTAGGCTGATACTGGAGTTGAGGGGGTTGAGCTATGAGGAGAGGCTGTATAAGCTAGGCTTGTACTCGTTAGAGTTTAGAAGAATGAGGGGAGATCTCATTGAGATGTATAAAATGATGAATGGGATGGATAGGATAGAGGTGGAGAGGCTCTTCCCACTCAGAAAGGACAGTAGGACTAGGGGCACAGCCTCAAGATAAAGGGGGGTGCGGTTTAGAACGGAGTTGTGGAGGAACTTCTTCACTCAAAGGGTGGTGAATCTCTGGAATTCTCTGCCCGTTGAGGTGGTGGAGGCTGCCTCGCTAAATATTTTTAAGACGCGGGTTGATGGGTTTTTGATAAGCGAGGGGATTAAGGGTTATGGGGAGAGGGCGGGAATGTGGAACTGAGCCACGACAGATCAGCCATGATCTTATTGAATGGCGGGGCAGGCTCGAAGGGCTGGATGGCCTACTCCTGCTCCTATTTCTTATGTTCTTAAATGCTAGAAATCAAGATGGTTGTCTCCCCTACAAAATAAATTGCTGGTGGGACAAGATCTCAGGCATCAAGTCCTCAAATAAATACAAAGGGGTAAAGACATTGATACTAACCTTGGCTAAATGCCTGATACTAGATTACCCAAAAAGGTGAGTTGAAGATTGGTTAAAGATCTGATAGTTGTCCATTCAAAAGATGCAAGGATTATCTAACGTCCATTTTATTTTTAAAGAAAGCATCCAATCCGCCACATCGGCGCCTGATACATGACAGGAAAATATCTCAAAAGATGTTTCATGATGCCACAACAAAACTTGAAGAAGATATACCCGGCTAGCCCAAAGAAAATCAGGACAATCTTGGAGCAATCTGTCATATGATGCCCTATGTGTGTTAAATCATTCCTAGCAAAAACAAAATTTTACAGTCAATGGGATTCCATAAATGATTAAATTGGATGTGAAACATAAGCCATCCTTGTCAACAGTGAAGAACAAATCATTGTCATTAAGTGACTGCTATTGCCATCGCTGCTGAACCTGGGCTGAATGTGAAACAAGATGTTTACAAAGTTCTCTATTTTGATCACTCATCATATTTTATGTGATACATTTGAAGGTGAATTAGATGCATCCAAATAAGGTCACTAAGCAGCATCACTAGTTGAAAACATTTTTATTCAAGTTAAGGTCTCACAATCAGATATAGGCAAATAACTCTGGATTATAAATCTGCAATAAACATTACATATCTACCATCTACAAATTATTACAGTAACTATAAGCTTCAAGTACAGATACAATGATTTCTAGAAATAAAAATTACCTGCAGCTAAAAATTATGAAATTCAGTATGAAGCAGATACATATGGTGAAAAGCACCAAAACAGGCTTGTAAACTTAGTGGCATTTCATTTTTTTACTTATCACTGAGCATATTTCCAGCAATAGCATTTTCTTTGCATTTTGTATGAAACTAAGTTTTTTTTAAACGAAGTTATAAATTGAAATAGCATCCTTTGTACTAAGATGCATATTAATTATAGAAAATCTTTGAGAATAAAACCCATTACAATGGAAGTTGTTATTTTATTAAGTTGTAGCCCACAGCCTTTACCTTTAATTTCTGACTATCCTAAAATTATTGCATTTGTGCTAGGACTTCTTATGATTAAATATTTCCCCAAGGGCCAGTAAATATCACTCCCATTGAAGCAATATTATCTTGCATAATGATGTTGCACTTCAGCTATAAGCAAGGATCACCAAATAAGTAACTGCGGTATTTTTATCAACTATCACCATGCTAATGGAAGAAAATTATATTTTTTTCTATTTTGATTTTTTTTAAGCACTGGCCAAAAACTTTGACACAATTGTACCTGGAAAAATACATTTAGACCACATGATTAATGGACAGCATGAAATCCATCATTTTATATTTCAGAGTGGTTTTCAGTATTTAGCAGGTAATTGTGATACATCTACTTGTCAAACCTTGCATTGCTGCCCTAGTGAAAAGGTAATGATGATTGTGTGACTGAAGTAGATTATTTAAGTCAATTGTGTCAAGGAAATAATGCTTAGTGTACTGTTAATATTAATTATGCCATTCCGACTAACCGTGTTAAATTGTCTAGATGTACATTCTTCGCTGGCTACTCAAATTTATGTGACCAGATTAAAAGCTTCTATGTGATTTTAAAAGTTAAGTTTTTCAAAATACTGAACCTCCTGAAATGGCACACAGACATCATGGTGAATTTTAACTGCCTGCCTATGAGTCTCTGTGGGAAACCTTAGCTGATTTTAATGGCTGGACCTCATTCACATCCTTCTTGTTAGCTGCCCAAATGAAATGGGCAGAGAGAGGCAGCTGACAAACTTAAGGTAGATCAATCTAGACTGACTCAGGGATGCCTACCGTCACCAAGGTATGTCGCAGAAGGGGAAGCTGAGACCACCTTAAAATCAGATTTAGGCCTCCTAGAAAAAGCTATGGTGATGGGAGTCGAGTGGGAATGGGGGATGTCTGCACAGCCATTTTAATGTGGAGGAGAGATGTAATTCTCTAATGTTTTCTTGAATACAAAATTCTTGGCTTTATAATTAGAGGCTTGATATAGGAAAGCAAGGCAGTTATGCTAAACGTTTGCAAGTTGCTAGCTAGGCCTAGCTGGATAATTATGTCTTATTGGGAGCACCGCACTTTAAGAATGATGCCGAATCCATGGAGAGGGTGATGCCGAAACCATGGCATCAGATAGTTTTGTGGAAAGACTGGAGAAGGATTGGTCTCCTTGGAGCAAAGAGGAGGTTGAAAGGACATTCAATTGAGGTGTTCAAAATGGTGATGAGGTTTGATAGATTAAAAGAGAAACTGTTTCCACTGACAAGAGAGTCAGTAAGCAAATGGCAAAAGTTAAAATAATTGGCAGAAGAATCAAAGAGGCAAGAATGCTTTATATGTGACAGGTTATGACCTAGAATGTATTGCATGAAACAGTAATGGAACTACATTCAGTGATAATTAGGGAAATTGGATATATATTTGAAAATGAAAACTTGCAGTTTGTGGAGCAAAAGCAGTGGAATGGGATTAATTTGATATCTCTTTCAAAGAACCAAAATGAGCATGATAGATTAATATTATTATGTGATCCATAATACTAATGAACCTTTAACTGACTGTTTTCCTTTTTGTCTTGAACCCTAAAGCTGGTAATACAATTCATTTTATAGCTAGGCTATAGCAGTGCAGGTTGTCGGTTCATGTCATGATGATGTGCAATAAATACAGTAAATGAAACAAACATCATCACCTACCAATTATTTAAATTGTAGCAAATGCATCAAGGTGGATCACTATTGTTAAATAGTGTTTCAGTCATTTAAATGCAACTTAGCAACTGTACAGCATTTACACAGTACTTGAAAGGGTGGATCACTGAGTAATTTAGGTGGCACATTCAAATGAAAGTTCATTAAACTAGAAAATGAATCATTTTTATGAGTCACTTATATTGACAGTACAAAGCAACTTCGTATATTTGCTGCATACTGCATTTTGCTACGACTTCAGAATAGGCCTCCAAAAAATACATTGCCTCACTAAAATCAGTGTGCACTGCAAATACTATACATAAACCAGAGAATTTATGCATCCTGCTTCTGCAAAACATATTGAATAGTGAGGGTTTGCTGATGCTCATAAATATCACCACGCTACATGGGGTTAGCTGTCTATAGGCTGAATTGTTTGAAGGCAACGTGGGTCTTGGCTGCCAGCTGGACAGCCAGCCAGTGTTCTGTGTCACCTCTTTACAGGAAAGCTTGCTGCATCTTGTTCTACTTGAGCCAGCAGTGGGCCTTCTCCAAAATCGAGGACCCCAAGGGTGAGTGGTGGGGGGGAGGGGAATGTAGTGGTGGAAGGCCAATTAGAGGCCAGCTGCTCTATTGAATGGCAGCACTCCCAGGGAGGCTGCCAGTGTGACACCCACCCAAAGATTGTCACTGGATTCCAGGCCAGATATGTGATGTTGGAGGCAGGGGAGGGGATACATTTCAAGAGAGAAGAGTTAGCTGCAAGGACAGGGATCGTTCAACAGGCTCCCCCTTCCCAATGCCGTGTCCACCAATCAAGTACTGAGTACATTTCAATTAGGGACCCCAAACCGTAGCAACCTGAGTAACCTTGCACAGATTTGCTTGTCGTCATCATCATTTAGGGATCTGAATTGATGGTGGGGCTAGAAGGTTGTCCATGGACCTTCCCGCCATAGACTTTATGGAGGTGAAGGCAGGAAATTGGTAGAGTTTCCTTCCAACTGATTAAATGCCATCTCCCTCCACCCTCACCCCATCACTAAACTCTAATAGGGGAGGGCACAGAATTCTTCCCTGTGTCTGAAATCACTGGTGTGTAAAATATAATCCATATATTGTTATATATTAACTATTTCTGCACTTGACTGACATGAATGAAGGATAAACTTTGGTCAATATCTGACCTGTCTTCTGAATTGCGAGTGTTGTAGATAACTGTGTCATCATTTCCACATACTTCACACCTCTTGCTTTTGTGTTCTTTCTTCATACTTACTTATATAATTCCTTCTAATTCTAACCTGAAATATGTGTGGAACTGATCAAGGATCTCAAAAGGGCTTTTACAATTCTCGAGACATGAAGCCATTTTTGTTTTGATCTGTCCTTTGTCCCTTATGTTAGGCCTGTTCTTTAGTGATTGAAATTATTTTTAAATCTACTTTTACTTTTTGCTGAAATTAATTTGTTTGTATGTAAGTGTTCAGCTTTTTATCTTCACTAATAACTTCCTTTTGCAAACGTTATAATCAATAAAGTTAAATAAAAGTTCAATCTATTTGCAGATAAGTCATGATTTTTCAGTGCGTAGAAATTAGATAAATGTAAAAATGAAAATTTACACCAACTTGATGGTTACATTTCATTTTCATTATTAATTTTTACACACTGCTTTAAATTATGTTATTTTTGGAGCAATATTCTTCTACAGTAAAATATTTTAGAGATGCTGTAGTTATAGAAATTAACCATCCTTTGGACATCATTTTTAGAAATCAGAAGCCTTGAATCATAAGTTATTTTAGTCCTAAATTCTTACATTCATATTTACAGAGTTTCATATGATAATGATTAGATTTTAGCTTCTGAATTTGTAATTCTGCTCAGCTATTACTGTAGAACAAAAAAGATGAAATGCCTTTAACATTTATTCCACAGGAATAAATTTTAACCACTCATTGGGGAGCTTCAGATAAAGAGGTCAGGCTCAAATTTACAAAAAAGGCACACATGCCCTTAACCAACTGAATGTAGTGACATTCAATAATGTATTATTTGGGATCAAATAGTACATAACACATATACATTAATGGGATCCTTGCTGATGAATTTGAATGCATCGCAACAGCAAATTCATATTTCTACACTTCTTTGGTGCATAACTACACAACAAACAGAAACAATTTTAATGTTTCAACTGTAATTATAACTTTCATAGTCAAATGTGCATGGTAGCAGGCAATCATTCTGCAATGAACAAAGGATTCATTGTTTGGAATGAAAGCAGTGGAATGTAACTGGATCACTGTTAAATGTAAACACAGCATTGGTCATAACCACATGTCTTCTTCTAACTCATCCACTTTTTTTATGATACAAGCTCTGCCCTATGATGTTCTGTTATTCATCTGGTGGTTGCTGTGACTTCCATGGTGGAAAATGGCTTTTTTAGAGTGGATGATTTAGAATAGTCATGTGCCTATTAAATATAAAATATAAATTGTCTATTACAAGTTACATATAGTCTAATCACACCAAACTTTTCTTAACTCATTCAGTAATGAAATACCATTTGGCACTAATCCCACTGCAATCCTTGGTCCTGGGAGAATGCATCTATGCAAAATGGATGTTAACTGGAGACAGTGCCTTCACAATGGCAATGTGTAGTGAATGAGTTAAAGTATCAAAATTGATTCCATTGCAACAGTAAAGATTGGTTCCAGAGGTCCCAGTCACAGTGTTACGGGTTTTAAAACATTTGTTCTCATAGATTTCAGCATCTCCTGCAAATAATACCTGTTTGGGGTTGTTTAAATTGAAATGGTGCCAAATAAGGAGACTGAAGCTTGACTTGTTTTGTATCTTGTAAATGTTACTGATTCAATCCATTCTTAAACACATCTTGTTCTCTGTGAATTTAGTATCTGAAAAGAAAAAAATGAGTTCAGGTGAATTTTGCACACTATTTACCAAACAAACCTTTATCAAAGGTGTGAAGCACCTAGGAACAATTATTTATTCAAAGAGTAATACGTATTTGAAATAAATCTGACAAACAGGCAAAGGAAAGTAATATTTTTTAATGTTTTGGGATATTAAGATGCAAAAATTTGAGTATTAAAGGGATTAGCTTCAATAGTTTAAATGCCCTTTTGTCAAGCTTGATTTTTTTTTTATGTTTGTGGAATTTAAAGATCTCAAGGAATAGATGCCACTGTCAGGCCAGTAACTATCTAATCTCAAAGTATTTTATCAAAAAATATTAAATTTCTACGGTACCATTTGGATTATTTTCAGACTTCGAAATGTAGAGAATAGTCATTTGGTAGAAAAGAATTTCAGTATTGCTGAAAAAAGAGATCTTGTACTCTTCAGAACAGATACACAAGAACTCCAGTTGTAAAGGAAACAACACTTTATACTGACTGAGAAGACGGTGCTGATTGGCTGACAAGTGGTGGTTGATTGGCAGAAGTGTTGCCAAGGGGAATGCAAAAAGAAGCGTGTTCAATGTTGCACCTTTTTCAACTAAACAAAAGCAACCATTCACTGATTCATTCCCCATGGCATTGCTTTGATCAATAAGAATCAATCTGTCTGGTTTGAATTTAAATAAAAGCTTGGTAGTGAAGTGTTTTCTGGTACATTCTTCATGTAAATGCCTCTAACAATTCGAGCCCACTTGCAAACCAATCAGAACTCTCTTCTCATACAGTATAATTTTTTATAATTGGTATCCTTGTGTATCTAACCTGATGAGTGCAAGAACAAAAGCTTCACTAGCATGCATCTCTTTTCCAGCAATTTTTAAATACGGTGAAATTTGGCAAAAACACTACTGATTTAGTTCAGGACTTTGCTGTAAAGAAATACGTACTTTAATTATTTACAGGAAAGTGATAGATGATCATGATTGGCGCTTAGTCAGAAACAAAACTGCTGAAATACCTTCACAAACAAATGGAGTTGCACCTCTACAGAAGTACATGGTTACAGAAGACATTCTTCAGAGTTAACACTGACAACATGGATCAAGCCATGACTTTGAAAGTGGTGGATAATTTGTGAGTTCAAAGCAATTTTCATAACTTTAAAAATGCATGCAAGGCAAAAAAGCTTTTACTTAAGGATAGAATGAACATTGCAAATGTTAATAAAGGCCTGTCAACTGGAGGAGGGATAGAGTTCATATTCAGTAGCGGTAAACTGGGAGATGCAAATCTTGAGATTAATTTAAGAAATTTCTTTAGGACCAGAAAATGGAGGATTCAACAGATAAATTCAAATTTGATATTGGTCAGCCATTTCTAGATATCTTCTGAATTTTGTTTTAAGCCATTAGCACCGGAGCTGAGATATTTTTCTTAAAAAGTCAAAAGGACAATTTGTTCTTTAGAAAAGCTAGCATCAAAAGGAAAGAAGGAATTGCATACCATTTCAGAGACTTATATTATAGTACTTCAAAAATGTCTGAAATTGCCATTGTATGTTCACTATAGTAAATCACAGAAGTATTCAAATGAAAACACAAAATTGGTTTTCAGTTACATACGTTTCTATGTGTGGTCTTTAACGATGAGATATTAGAATATATATTTTGCTCAAAACATACAGCACATTCCCTTAAACCAGCCTCAAAAAACATCTGCCATTAGTTTGGCTGATTTCTGATTATTGTGCCATTTCATAGGAAAGGATCATAGGAATGATTGCAGAAGGGAAAAGAAAACAACAATAGTTCACAGCAACAGGCTTGAAGATTCCAAGAATCAATAAACTTGGCTCAGTATGCTTCATGTCATCAATTGTGATGAGTAAAGTTTAGAAAAGACAGTAGAACCATGAACATAAGTGAATAAAAATTAAATGGAAGAATAAGAAATGCCATGCCAGTGAGATTAACACCAATTACTTTGCTGGACATGAGTGAACATAGCAGTTGGGCCAGGGAAAATTAGCAAAGAACTCTGCAAATAGCGTTTTTGTTGCCTAATTTGGAGTAGCATAGAAGATGTATCTTCTTTATGGTGTGATTTGTTGCAGAATAATTCTACAAAAAGTAGATATGAAATGGGAGGTAAAACCTAGAGTTGCAAATCAACAATGTAAGATTTGTATATGAAAGCAGGGTATAACATAAGATAATCTGAGACTGTTAATTGTTGTAACTCTGGAGTTAATAGGACCATGATTTTCTAATGAATGTTGTAGTATATAGTTAGAAAAATAAATTTTCTGCGCTCAGCTGTCCTGTACCCCTTTTTCTGCTGACTGTACATAGCCATTACCTTCAACCATAATCTTCGGAATTGACAAAATGCTTATTCCTTCCACCCACCCCCACTGCCCAGGTTCTTTCAGTTAAGTTCATCATTGCAGGATTTTAAAAAATCCATGCTGATTAAAATGCAAAACCAAGAGAAAAATGATTGTTACAACAACCAGGTCGACTAAGTCTGCACTGCAGTTATTTCTATAGTTCGGGCTTTCAATCCAATTGCTCTGTTAATAAATCAAGATTCAGAAATATCTGATTAATGTCATTATAGGGAATTATTCCCAATCCTGGAAATTTGATTGTTATATCTTGCTATATAATAAGATATAGTATTAGTTCTGTCCACAGCAATTTAATGCCAGAGAATGAAATGGCACAATAATCAGCAATCAGCCAAACTAATGGCAGATGTTTTTTTGAAGCTGGTTTAAGGGGATGTGCTGTATGTTTTGAGCAAAATATATATTCTAATATCTCATCTTTAAAGACTACACATAGAAATGTATGTAACTGATGTTACAGACACATGGGTCCAATTTTGTGTTTTCATTTGAATACTTCTGTGATTTACTATAGTGAACATACAATGGCAATTTCAGAACGTTTTTGAAGTACTATAATCTGATTTACTAGTATCATCATCTCTGAATTTTCCTTCTCATAAAGAAATTGATTTAAAAACAATATCTATTTGATTTCAACATTTCACTAGTCTAAATAAAACAGATCAAGCATTAGTGCATTCCTTATTCATTTAGTATCTTTCTGCTAAAATTGCAATATATTACAGCATATTTTATACCAACTTGGATGTTTTATGTATGTAAGAAGACTTGTTTTGTCCTCAAAATTGGTAAATTATCTATTACTTAATTTCATGAGCACTTACTGTGAAATCCTACAGCCTGAGGTATAAGCATGGTGGCCTGTATAGCGAAGGTCACAACGAACAACGTTATTACTGTAGTCAGATTCTGGTACCAAATAGCCTGGATTTACTGCAACCTGTAGAATAAGGAAATTTACATTAGTAACAATCCCTGTGGTGTCATTCTTATTCCGTGATAACTGTTTAACTTCACTTACTTTCAGTATGTAGTTTCCTGCCTTAACATCTGTAATATCGATCCATTGGCAGTCAATATCAGCATTGTAGGTATCATAACATCCTGGACTCAATCCCTGCAAATTAATTGAATTTTTATGAGAAAACTATGAAAGCATTTTGAAAAATCTGGAAGTTTAATAAGTAGTTTGATGACAAATTACTCCCATTCATCTGTCCAGCCTAAATCAGTTTATCCTTTAGGGATGTTTTGTTGTCAGTAGAATCTTTCTTGATTCTTGGGATGTTTTACTGCCCATTCCTGTTTGCCCTGGGAGAACTCATCTAAAATCACATGAGTAGCTGTTTCCCAAAGGGCATTAGTGGACTAGTTAGCTTTTTAAAACAACCAGGCAACTTTGATAGCCATTTTACCTAGTGGTAGATTTATTCCTAATTTGAGAGGATTTATGTCTATGACCTCTGAACTGTTAATTCAGTCAAATAAATGCTAAACACTCATACATTTGACTTTGTCACTGTGTGATCAGACTTACTTGACTGAGTGTGCATGCAATTTGTGCAAGCATGATTCAATGGGTCATTTTATGTTAACTTATTAAATAATTTTAATGACCTGATCAACATTTCAGTAAAATATGCATTTTTCAGTCATTTTGGTTTAAAAGTCCACATCAAACAACTTGAATGACACTATTTATGAAAGGGCCTTCAGTACTATTCAACAGTGAAGTTTAGTTCAAAGAAATTTCATATAAATATTTTTCTGTTTAATATCATTTGATGCATATGATCCTTATGGAATATAATGTTCCATGGGACTTTTTTTCCCAATGGTGACAATATGTAACATCCATGGGTGTACTTGCAATGATCGGATACAAACCATAGTTTCAAAAACATTCACACCAAAACCAGATCATGAGTTGTCCACAAAATGCAAATAAATGTGATGCCCTGTTGCTACCAGTGGTTATTTTAGATTAGCAACAGAAGCAAGTAGATTTGCTGGTGTACAACTCCTTCCCACTGTGCCATAAACTGCTGAGTCAGTACATCAGGCCAGGTATCTTATAGCCATACTGAAGTTAAAGAAATTTTGCAAGACCTCTAAGAATTTTGCTATCACTAATTTGTTTGGATCTTACCCACCCAATGCTAAATGGTTGCAAATACAAAGTTTAAAACAATCTTCATGTGCATGAACAGATACATTGAATTTAGAAGGACAGAATCTGCCTAAGTAATTGCTAACTCTTTTCAAAATATTAATTCCCATTTCAATTGTGGGGAGGCCTATTATATTGTAAAATTAATGACTCAAGTGTAAATGAAATGAGTCACTGCTGTAAAAGCTAATCTACATTATAAATGTGGTACTTTTTACCTCTGTAAAGTAAGTCAGCACTTCAGAACTGTGGGGCTGTAACATAAATATTCTTCTGTTCCAAAGAACATGATGCTTTACTGACGTTTGGAATTCCTAGAATTAGCTTGATTTATTTCAATATTAAATCCCCTTAATCATTTTGACTTAGATCTCATGCTAAATGCATAAAATAAAACAAAAGCATGCAAAAAATAAGTGTTACAAATACAATTTATTATAATAACAAGGGTACTTTGAGAAATGCTAAACTCCAAGTAATAAATATACTACAATATTTATGTAATATAAATACTTACTGCCATGCTTACATGGTCTAGCCTACATGTGACTCCAGACCCTCAGCAATGTGGTTGACTCTTAACTGCCCTCAGTTCAACAAATGCTCATGAAAAAAAGGAAAATTAAAAAGGAAAACAGAAAATCAGCAATTCCCCAACTCCTCTGCATTCCTTGTTTCCAGTCGTTGGTATTTGGCATTATTTTTCCGGCATCCTTACATATATATCCTTCAAAAAGTTCCTACTGTATATAACTGAAGCTTGAAACTTATTCATTCATTCCTTATCCCTACTTCAGTAATGTTAGTGGATGGTCTATTTACAAAACTTTATCAAATGCTTTTGGAACTCCAGATGCACCAAGTCCACTTGAGATGCCATTTCATCACAAAAGTCAAGAATCCATCTTGATTGTTGTTTTACCATCTTAACAATTGTACCAGTAATCTTCAGGTTTACCTCTCAGAGTTGATTCTGTCACAGCAAGTGCAACTTAGTAGCCTTCGTTGGTTTTATTGTCCGAAAGTGACTACTAAGTTTGCCAGATTTTAACTTACTGGTGCTTCCCTGTGTTCAACACATTCATGACGGCTCATAACCTTTGCCCTATGTTTTGTAAAGCTCTGGGTTTAGTACCATCTACCTCTGCTTAGTTTATTTGAACCCTTAAGCTTGTCTGACATATAATTTCATTTATATCACCTTTCTTTCCAGTTGGGTTATCGCTACGTAAAGAGATTACGTTGCTTATGCCTTCCCTTGTATCAAGCCCGCAATTAATCATTGTTTGATTATACAGTCAGATTGATAGAAAATTACAACCCAGAAAAAAGATCATTCATAGGTAGTGTTTTTTTCCCGTTTTTAAAAAAGGAAGCCTTTTTTTGGAAACTATCGTGACCACGGAATCTGTCAAAGCAATTTACAGCCATTTAAGTATTTTAAATTTTATTCATTGTTGTAATTGTGGTCAAAGACTTGGAATCCTGGGGTCACCTCCTGACCCCGCAAAACCTATCCACCTTCTGCTAGGCACAAATCACGAGTATGATGGAATAGTCTCCTCTTGCCTGGATGAGTGCAGCTTCAACAACACACAAGAAGCTTGCTACCATCCATGACAAAGCAGCCCACTTGATTGCTCCCCTTCCACAAACATTCAATCCCTCCACCACCAATGAACAGCGGCAGCAATGTGTACCACCTACAAGATGCATTGGAGGAACTCATCAAGGTTCCTTAAGCAGTACCTCCCAAACCCATGACCACTACCATCTAGGAGGACAAGATACCTGAAAATATCACCATCTGGAAGTTTCCCTCCAAACCACTCACCATCCTGACTTGGAAATATATCGTTGTTTCTTCATTGTCGCTAAAATCCCAGAACGCTCTCCCTAACAGCACTGTGGGTGTGCCTACATTCAGTGACTGCAGTGGTTTAAGAAGGCAACTCATCACCACCTTTTAAGGGCAACTAGGGATGGGCAATAAATGCTGGTCTCGACAATGACACATCCAATAAATGAATTTTAAAAATATAGGAAATACAGAGGCTAACTTGCACATAAACAGCAATGTGATAACAAGCAAATGTTCTGTTTTTTAAAAATATTGATTGAAGGATAAATATTCACCAGGACACAAGGGATAACTCCACTATGCCTCTTCAAAATAGTGCAATGGATTTGTTTGCATCCACCTGAGAAAGGAGACAGGCTGTCTGTTTAATTCTAAACCGAAAGACAGTATCTCTGCCAATGCTGCACTCTCTAAATACTCCACTGGATTGTCAGTCTTGATTTTTGTTCTTAAGGCCTGGGACTTGAACCCACAACCTTCTTGCTCAGATGAATGTGCTACTAACGGAGCCACAGATGACACATAAAAGAGCAAATTAGTCTAATTCATTTGTAATATGAATATTGGTTGGCAGCTGTGTAATATTAAATTGTGTTTTACATACCTGTGAATGTGCTGTGCAAGCATATCTTCTGTAATATCCATAGTCACAAGAGGTATCCTCCAGACAAAAACTGGCCTTATGTCCTTCAGCAACTTTTCTATGAGTGCTGGCGTCCAGGAGGTCATAATGGCTAAATTCATCCATGCTGTGATAGTGCCTGTGATTTAAAACAAAACAGAATTGTTATTACTGTGCTTAGGTACAAACAACATGTTGTTACAGGAAGCTCACTGGTACTGTGGCTGTGGATATTAACTGGTTAAACTACCAACTGTACTTCTGCATCCATTTGGGATTTTAAACCTTGGCTTTGTCAACCTTGCCTAAATTCTCCAGGTTTTAGTTAATGGGATGTGCCACTGTAAAGACAGATTTCATACTCTGTATCTAGCAAATATGAACCTCTACCTGGGTAGGTTTTTCAGTAGGTTAGTTTGGAGACTCTGAAACTTGATGGTGAATTTCTTGGTGGTGCATGTTAGCCAACTAACTGACCAAAAACATTTACAGTGTTGGCTTTGTAATTATTGTATATTCAACTCCAATGATTATACAAAGGAAGTAGATAAAATGAGGATTAATGTAAAACAGAACAGGAATAATGAATAAGTAGATTTGAAATGGTGATCTGGCAAGTGAGGCAACATGGGTATGTCAAATAAGTTGTGAAAGGAAATGTCATTGTTTGCTTTGGCTAAATAGCTTGCCAACTCAACAATTTGCTAATTGGTTAGAAACATTCATAGTCTAAGTCATTTAGCAATTTAGTTATAAAGTTGAATACTTGCATTTTATATCAGATCTTTTAATAAAAGACTTGCATTTGTATAGCACCTTTCACAACCTCAGGACGTCCCAAGGTGGTTTAAGTCAACATAGTACTGTACTTTTAAAGTGTAGATGCTGTTGTAAAGTAGGAGATGTGGCAACCAATTGTGCACAGCAAGTTCCATTAATATGTTAAACACAGAAATAGGGTGTTGATTTAATTTTGGGTGATTTTATGTAGAATAAATTGCTTATATTCTGTTACAATCTTCTCCATAACTATTAATGGTATCTTAAGAGTTCTTTTGACAAATATAACTGTATAATGCAAACCTTTAACTCCCAACTGCCTAGCCTTTGCTTTTCAGTCTGTATTAATGTCATGGCAGCTGTTAATATGTTTACCAGTCATTCTCCTCCACCTTTTGATACCCTCCTTCATAGCAAAGTGATGACCATCACACATCCTAGTCATTCCACTTGATGCAGCTTCCATTTGAGTCAGAAGGTTCTGCAGGACATCAGCACAAGATGTTAGGCTGATGCTTCACTGCAGTATTGAGGGAATGGCTGCACTGTCAGAAGTGTCGTGTTTTGAATGAGAAGTTAAATAAGGTCCCATCTGCCCTCTCAAGTTGACCTAAATTATGATATTATTTTGAAGAGCAGGGGAGTTAACCATCATGTCCTGGATAAGATATATCCTTCAATGGACATCAGAAAAAGAAACAAATGATCTGGTGATTATCACACATCCATTTGTAGGAGTTTGATGTTGGCAATTTGGTAGCACATTTTCTACATTACAACAGATTTGCTTTCATTGTGCCAAGCTCTATGGGATATCATTCTTCCCTCATCAAAATCATTTACTCAAAAACACGTACTACTTAAGGATCATTAAAAACTATGCTTAAACCTCTATCTAGCCAAGCGCTGAATTTCATCTCCTACCTCAAGCCTTCTCCATTTTAACCAATCCATGAGACCAACTTGCTCTCTTGACCCAATTCCTACTAAACTGCTAACCAACCAATTTAAGAAGACTTGAAAACTGCCATAATCAACTCTTAAAAAAATCCACCCTTGACCCCCCCATGTCCACCAAAGGGTCATCTAGACTCAATGTTAGCTCCATTTTCTCTCCATAAATGCTGTAAAACCTGCTGAGATTTTCCAGCGTTTTCTGTTTTTGTTTTAGAAAAACCTGTTCTTCTGGATTTCCTGATGGCATAATAGCATCTCCAGGCTCAGAACTCACCCCCAGATTAAAATCCAGATTCTTATTCCTTGCTCTCAAGCAACACCATTATATATAATCTTCTTCAAGATTGCATTAGGGGCTTTTTTAAGAATGACATGATGATGAGGAATGTGTATGGTAATTAGGTTAATTTATGAGATCATAAGATAACAGTTACAACATCAAGTTATTCTCTTGTGTGACATTACTGTCTAATGCAGCATGGAAATTAAATGTTATTTAGTAGTGGTGTAACTCCTTACGTAAGATAAGCTAAATTGTTTCCTATTATATCAAAATAAATATGTTATCAATACAGCAATTAGCTATTATTCTATCACTAGAAACAATTCAAAATGCTGCTGTAGAATTGCAATTTCCTGCCCTCTTCTGCACAGGCAGTCAATCTAAATTGCACTGCATATGAACATGGTATAAAGTACACCTGGAGCACCATTCCGAGGCAACAGTAGAAGTGCTAAATGGCTTACTGCTGTGTTCTTGTTCACGGGTGTAGATGCCTTCAGTCAACTGCTGGGGGCCCCAAGATGCTAAGATCATTGTTGGGAGAGGGTAAGGTCAAAATAGAGTTATTGCTACTTGCCCTGTGAACGTTAATGTTGCCCCTCCGAACCAGTTTCTTCAGGTATTCTTCCACTTACGTACCCAATAGCCTTGTCAATCAACACTCATTTGAGAATAAATTGGTTGCAAGGCAGTCAGAGTCGGGGGGGTTCAGGAGGTGAGCCCCTGCCATCTGAAAAATTCAAACCATATTGCCTTGACATGGTATGATTCAAGTTCAGTTTCCATACCAATCATTTCTTAATCTTAAATTACTTTTTGTGAGCTATAAACTGGATAATTTGCTGAACAAATTATTTTGCATTTGGATGGAGAATCACCCAGATCACTTTTAGCAATTACTTAGTGTAGCAGAGGTTTCAACACACGCCTCTATCTTGGCCACAGCTGGTATAAGACTAGAAAGACAGAATTTGAACAAAGGTTGGAGGAGTTTACCCTGATTATTTTTTAAATAGATGGATTGGCTTTAACCTATGCCAAAACAAACTGCTGACATATTAAAACCTTAGTACATTAGCACCCTCTTTGTCACCATTGCCAAATCAACCGATTCATCTTTATGCACAGCTGATTTATTTTTCCATTACAGGTGCCAGCAGTACTGAATCCAAGAGCTGTAATTTTAATTGTTGAAATTTTATTACAGAACAATTAGTCTCCCAGTGTTCTCACACATGGAATATTTTATTCTGATTATATATTTAGCAACTATATGGGAAAACTACTTTTTCCACCTGTGAAGGGCTTTTGTCAATCAGCATATTAGAAAAGCTAAGCCACGAGTGCACAAACAAGACCAAAGCTAATGAAAGATAGTATAGATATTAATAGTCCATTTTCCACTGTTTCCTATATTGTATTTAGTTTGTCCCCTCATCCAACCATTAAAATCCCTTCATTTTACCCTACTATGTTAATATTACTAATAATGGAAACTGCATAATAAGAATGAACTTGCAGACATCTTCTTCAATTTTTTCAAATACCTCAGAAAATAATTATCATTTAACTCAATATTCATCTAACCATTAAATTGGTAACCACTTTATAATCCCGGTCACTAATATTCTTTCTCATCAATAATGTTCTTTCTCATCGAAATTGAGCTAACTTCCCATTTCTAAAAAATATCAACCGACTAATCTCAGTGCATGTTATTAAAATGTACATTTCTGTTAAATGAAATGTTATGATACTAGGAAAATTAAACTCAATCATGGCACATTGATAATATTGATCCAATAATGCTTCTGAAGCAAAAATGCTCCAGTGTCAAAATCCAGTAATTCAACGCAGAGTTCACAACGCTTGTGTGAAATGGCTGAGGAATAAATTCAAGAGAAATACTTTTCCCATGAGACTCTTCTGTCACTGCTAAATGACCGTGAGAAATAGAAACATGAAGCAAGTCACACCTTGTGTATTTGTGCAAGAAATGGGCCTGAATTTTCAGAATGACAACGAACCTCTCACATGTTGCAAAAAATGGTGAAAGAGGCTAAAATCTGTAAGTCCACCCATCATTTTCACAGGGGCAGGAATGGGGCTGGGTTGGGATTTGCACATGTGCATTTTGTGGGGGAAGCTGCCCATATGAAACATCAGCTGCCTCGAGTCTTGTCTGGTTTTCCTTAGCTAGGAATGGGAAACACAATATGTGCAGACTATACTTGATAAGAACAGATCTAAACTGTGTGAGTCTTTTGGAGAGATGAGCTACCCTTTTGGAGAGATATAATATCGCTTTGAATATGGTCACAGGGCACTTTTCAGAGAGATAAGATGATCTTTGAGATTGTTAAAAGTGGATATGAATGTGCATAAATTCATTGGAACTGTCAAGAGAAACTGTCAAAAGCAACTATCAAGGCATTTAAAATTCCTAACCAATAAATCTTTGTAAAATCACAGTGAAGTGTATAAAAAATTGCTTGCTATTTCACTCTCTCTATTGACATTAGCCTGCTGATTATCATTATTGATTCCACAATGTTGCATTATCACAATGGAGTGCCTTCTATTTCAGTTTGACCAACTGCTCCAAGTGGTTATAGACTCTTTGAAATATGAATTTCAATAGCTATTTTTATAAGGGATCAAGGACATGAATTAAATATTTTTCACAAGGGATTTGAATGAAATGTTTCTTTTTTATAACGATGTAGTTGGCTAAATGCAAATGTAGTGAATGGATTTTTATTAATGAGTGTTCAAAAAGGAAGTCTATAATAAACACTATTGCCCACCATGGAATCCGAGCGGATGAGGGGCAGACAACAGAAATGTCCGTTGGCCTTGGGCGGGAATTTCCAGTCTCACTCGAGTGAGGCTGTAAAGTCTCACCCTATGAATTTTATTTAACCTCTGCATAGATCCTGAGGGCTGGCCATGGTAGATACTGAGTGAGGTGGCGTGGAGATCTGAAGGAAAAGGCTGGTGGATAGGTGGCATGAGTTGGCACTTAGTTGGTATAGGGGCTATAAGGGGCCATGAGGGCGCATAAAGAACATACGTTAGCATGGAGGGTGTGAGGAGTTATGAGCAGGGGAGGAAGACATAGTTTGGCATAGTGTCTATAAATGGCAATGAGGGTGACTGGAGGCATAGTTTGATATGGAAGGTGTGAGAGGTTATGGCGGTAGATGGAAAGGCAGAGATTAGATTGGAGGGTACAAAGTGTAATGGGCATGGTTAGAGAGCATGAAGTGGCATGGTGGGTATGAAGGACTATGAGGGTGGGTGGCAACAAGTTGACTTAGATGGGGCATAGAAAGTATGTGAGGGCTGTTTTTTGTTTTAATGCTTTTGAAAAAATATTGGATAATTGCCAGTGCACCAAGACAGACCTTCTGCCCACCTGCTTCCACATCACGGTCACCAGAAATCTCTACACTCCAGAACAAAAATCCTAGTTTCCAGAGTACTTCCTCCTGGGTTAGGTTTTCAGAGTACTGACTTTGCTCCCAGCCTGGGGTGAATATTCAAGCCATAGGCCGTAATGTTACCGGAATGGGCAATGAGCGAACCAGGGAAAGGTCCATTGATCTCAGACATGCTTTTATGGTTTCAGTATGAGCGAGGCTGTAAAATTCCACCCATAGTGTTAGACAAAGACGGGAAGAATAAAGAAATTTGATAAGAAAAGGCAGGCACCTCCAGTAGAAAAGACTGGATAACAGACAAAGGTATACATAAAGTGAAAATGTCAGGAAGGGCAAGAAAATGTGACACAGGTGGAAATGAGGGATACAATACATCTGGAAGTGAGGAGTATAGTAAAACAAAAGTGAGAGCTGTCATTGGCACATGCATTTTATACACAAAATTATATCCTGGAAGTTCTTAAACACACCGGTAAACGAATAAAACAATAGAAACATTAGCCTGTTTCCACTCTGTTCCAAACAGTGCTCCAAGCAATCCATTACACACTGATAATATTGTGAACTCTACCTCAAAAAGCTGAGTTGCATATAATATAAATTCTTAATATCTAGTTCTATCAGTAACCACAATGGAAGTCCAGAAGAAAATCTGGGTAAATTGTCTTCATGTTGTTAAACAGTCTTATTATTTGCATATGTTTATTTTGCAGGGAGAAGTTTCCTCTTCCCTTCCTCAGTATTCAAATCACAGCCCTGTGCACTTGAGGTCAGTCCATCCCCACTTTGCAATGTTGTTTCAAGTTAATAAACAAAATGAAAGATAATCCATGTATGACAGAATCTGCTGCATAAACAGCTATTCAATGAAGTAATACATATAATCCTATTATTTAAGAAATATGGGAGAGCAAAAACAGAATGCTGTTTTAGCCTAATATCAGTACACAAGAAATATAAGCAGGAGTGGGCCACCAGACCCTTAAAGCCTGCCCAAATTCAATACGATCATAGATGATCTGTGTGCAGTTTTGGGCGCCGCACCTGCGCAAGGATATTTTGGCCCTGGAGGGAGTGCAGAGGAGGTTTACTAGGCTGATACCGGAGTTGAGGGGATTGAGCTATGAGGAGAGGCTGAATAAACTAGGCTTGTACTCGTTAGAGTTTAGAAGAATGAGGGGAGATCTCATTGAGACGTATAAGATGATGAATGGGATGGATAGGATAGAGGTGGAGAGACTCTTCCCGCTCAAAAAAGACAGTAGGACTAGGGGGCACAGCCTCAAGATAAAGGGGAGGCGGTTTAGAACGGAGTTGAGGAGGAACTTCTTCACTCAAAGGGTGGTGAATCTCTGGAATTCTCTGCCCGTTGAAGTGGTGGAGGCTGCCTCGCTAAATATTTTTAAGAAGCGGGTTGATGGGTTCTTGATAAGAGAGGGGATTAAGGGTTATGGGGAGAGGGCGGGAAAGTGGAACTGAGCCACAACAGATCAGCCATGATCTTATTGAATGGCGGGGCAGGCTCGAAGGGCTAGATGGCCTACTCCTGCTCCTATTTCTTATGTTCTTATGTTCTTATGTTCTTATGCTTATCACAACTCCTTTTCCATGCCATTTCTCCATAGCCCTCTATCTACCACTACTTTGAATGTTTTTAATGAAGCAAAATGTTGGAATTTGTTATTTGGGATGCTTGCATTCAAAAAGACCTAGATGTCCTTGTAAATAAATAATAGAAATTTAATATACAGGTACAGCAAGCCATTAGGAAGGGAAATTATATGTTAGCTTTTGTCACAAAGGCAGAAGGGCATAACTACAACTACACAGAGCATCAGTGAGGCCACATCAGAGTACTGTGTACAATTTGATACACAGTACTCTAGATGTGGCCTCACTGATGCCATAAAATTTGGGAAGACATACTTGGCCTAGAGGGAGTGCACCAAGGGTTCTCTAGACATACCTGGGGTGAGGACATTGTCCTGAGAGATTGGGCCTATATTTCCCAGAATATAGAAGAATGTAAGGTGATCAGATAGAAACATAGAACATTTTTCAATGGCTTGACAGGGCCAGTGTTGAGAAAATGTTTTCCTTCTTGGGGAATCTGGAACATGTAGTCACAATACTAGAATTAGGAGCTGGCCATTTAGGACCAAAATGAAAAATTTCTTCTCATAGGTTTGTGAATCTTTGAGTTCTCTACTCCAGAGAGCTATAGATGCTAAGTCATTGAATATATTCAAGCCAGAGGTCAGTAGATTTTTGGGCATGTTGGGAATTAAATGACTTGGATATAGTGCAGGATGGTGGAGATAAGTTAGGAAGTCAGCCATGTTCTGTTGAATGGTGGAGCGGGGTCAAAGGGTAGAAACAGTTTATACCTGTATCTTTTTCTCTTGTTCTTTGATCTTTAAAGGATTGAAAAATTGTTATTTTACATTTTTTTTAATACAACTTTCTTCAGATTACATTTGTGATAAGAACTTTTGTTTAAAATATCATGGGTATTTAGGAATGGTGTTTGGATTTACTGTAAATCTGAACATAGTACCTGAATCTGTCTTTATTCCTTTATTTCAAGGTTAAAGGGAGGCAGTGGTGTAGTAATCCAGAGGTCCATGGTAATGCCCTGGGGACCTGGATTCAAATCTCACCACGATAGATGGTGAAATTTGAATTGAATAAAAATCTGAAATTAGATATCTGATGATCACCATGAAACCATTTTTGGCTGTCATAAAAACCCATCTGGTTCACTGGTGTTCTTTAGGGAAGGAAACCTGCCATTCTTACCCGGTCTGGCCTACATGTGACTCCAGAGCCACAGCAACATAGTTGACTCATGAATTTGCTCAGCGATGGACAATAAATGTTGGCCCAACCAGCGGCACTCACATCCCATAAATGAATTAAACAAATTCCAATGATTGTACCTCAAAATGGCCTAAACCTTAAAAAGACTAACCCTAAGTCTGAATTTTCTGACTTTCTCCTACTCTTAAATAATGCACAAGTTTTTTCATAATTCATCTCATGTTCTATTAATTTTCCTAAGCCCCTTTTTGGACAGGAGCATTTTCAGAAGGCTAAACTGGGCCAAATTATCCATAAGTGTTTATTATCCATAGTATTTATTTATCATCTTATTGTGTTGGAATGTCTACATTTTTCCCAAGATAGTTTGAGGAGAGTATGAACCTACTTTTTATATTCATTTTGGTAAGTCTCTCACTGAGGTTCTCAATTTTATTTCTTGACATCATTGAATCCTTACATTAATTTTATATATTTAGCTTTATATACCTTTTTTTCAGCTAGGTAGTTGATTGTGGAACAATTGAGTGGTAAGTAACATTTATATTATGAAAATGTTAAGAATTCATCACTCATGTTAGCAGTATAGGCACGTATAATAATGAAACATATTGTTTATTTTTATTATAATGCGCTAATGAATAAACTCATTCCCTGACACAGATGCATATTTTCACAACTACTGACTGGACTGAAGAAAAAGTGATGGGGTCACGAAAATAAAACCCCAAAGAAATGGATGTTGTTTTTCAGTGATAAAGACAGGTACTAAGGGTTATAATATAAGTTGAGTCTTTACTTCGGAAGAAGGAAACTAAATATATAATTGCCAATCAGTGTTCATGTGTATACCCAATTAGGAGGAACTGACTTATTTCTAAAACAGAAAATCTCAGCAGATCTGACAGCATCTGTGAAGAGAGAATAGAGCCAATATTTTGAGTCTGGATGGCCCTCAATGCTTCGATTAAGGCTCTATTCTCTTTCCACAGATAATTTTAGACCTGCTGAGATTTTCCAGCAGTTTCTGTTTTTGTTTCAGGTTCCAGCATCCTCAATATTTTGACTTATATCTCACATTGATAGAATTCTACATGTCATTGGGCATTAATGTTATCTGACCACACTGCACATAGTATGATGTTGTCATGCTACACTATAATAACAAGAACTGCCATTAGAGCAATCCTTATTCTGTTGACCTTGTGTGCTGTAAATGTTCTGGGTTTTTTATGTCCATATTACTCAAGCTCTATTGAATTTGCATGTTATAGTCCTGATAGTGATACTATTGCTTTACAAGCATTGTAGAACTTGTAGAAGTTCTGCACTGTTGTCGTTTGGAACAGATTAATATTGACAGTGTAGCTGTCTTAAATGGGGGGGGGGGTGAAATCCAAAAAATTTGCATTTATATACTATTTTTCATGACCACATGACATCCCCAAGTACTTTTCAGCCAATGAATGACTTTATAACAATGACTAGACTACAATAATGTAGGAAAATGGCAGCCAATTTGCACACAGCAAGCTCCCAGAAACAGCAATAACATTGACCAGATAATCTATTTTAGTGAAGTTGCATGAGTCACAAATGTTGCTCAGGACACCAGGGATAATCCCTCTGCTCTTGTTCAAAATAGTTTTTATGTCCACCTCAGTATAAAGTCTCGTCCCAAAGAGTGCACCTCCAACAGTGTAGCACCTCTCCTGTACTGTGCCACAATCTAAACTTGGATCCTGGGCTCAATTCCGTTTGAGCACGCCACTGTAATGAAGTCCCTCTCATGCTCCTCCAGCTTGCCCCCAGTTGGATAAGAGCTCAGGTGCAAGAAAATGAAGGAAGAACAAAAAGAAAAAAATGGGAAAATTGGCTGCAAATAAGAGGGTGATGTTAAGAAAACAAAGTAAAATAATCATTGAAATGTCGCTGGGCAATCCACAAATCTGTTTGAAACTTGATAATGGAACCAAGTGCAGATTACCCTGCAGTTCTCACTTACCGATGACAGCTATGCCATTCCCATGAATAACGAGGTCTGCTTGGTAAGAAATCTGCTGTGCCTTGGTTCTTGACTCTCTGCGGGAATCTTAGCAACACTCTCATATCATAGTCCCTGACGTCCGCACTGTAGGCTGAACTACAAGGAAACAGTGGAGAGAGAGAACCATCACATACTAAACATCATTTTAATATAAAAAAACACTCATTATATCTCAATGGACGAACAGACATGTTCAGGCTAACCTGGTGTAAGCTGAATCGAAAAACCAATGGCTGTTGTGAAAATCTAAGTTTCAGACGCGTAAAAGCTGCCATGGTTACATTTATAATCTTTATTTGAATTGTACTTTGGAAGTGGCTAAGTTTTGGAAAACCAAGCGAATTTTTTTCATATCCTCAAGTCTTCATTTCTATCACATGGATAAGTCAGAAGAAATGATTCAAATGTATTCAGTTATTTCGCCAAATGATAGAAATGCGATTTTTTAAACTTAAAATATGTCGTTGCAAGAATTGTAGTCCTCTACACGTACACAGAAAATACAAATCCAGAAATGGGGGCTGGTATTGCTCCAAAAGTAATCTAATCCAATCCAGTCGTGCACACTATGCTCATGCTGCACTTTGCCGAAACCTCTTCAGCTCCGGATTCCGAATGCCCGCTGCTGCACATAGTTAACATTTACACCAAATTCAAAACCACTTCACAACCACATTACAGCTGATGCGCCAATACAGCTGCTAAGATTACTACTTTCTGTGACTGTTTTCCACTATAAGAGGCTGTCTGAGATCTTCCTGGTGCAGGCAATCTGGATGAGGTCGGGCAGGGAATTAAATGGCTAAAATGTCTTGAGGGGTTGAGAGAAGCTGCCGGTAAGAATTACAGTGCAAAGGAAGGAAACGAGTTAAGGGTGCAGTTAGTGATGCAAGAATGAGTGCACATGTTTCTGATTATGGTGCAGACTGTACCTTGCCAAGCAATTCTCCTCTGCAGCACATCTAAGGTTGTACATGTGCATCTTCTGAACGTAGGTTGAGACTTGAATATAGTATGGATCTGGAACTAAGTCTGGCAAACCTACAGATTCAAAAAATGCATTGATTTTAATTTAATTAGGCATCAAAGCAAGCATAAGGGTGTATTTTCAATCGATTAACTGTTCCTATTTTCAGAAATTAAAAAAAGACAATGTTCTTTTCTAATAAATTCTAGGTTTTAGTAATAGGGCTTACCATGCTGAAAGTACCTGGTACCGTACCCAGGTCTGCGGGGTCGAACCCTGGGTCTCTCGTATGTATCGTAGTAATTGTAGTAGGGATTGTCATCAGTTTGCTTATAGGGGTTATAAGGATCATCTCCGACCATGACATCCTCATTGGCAGCCCTGCCAGGACTCTGGCCCGATGTGTCCTGGCCAGTTGCAGGTGGCTCCCTGCTACCTGGGTTGGTGGAGGAAGCGGCTGGGGTCTCCCGAGCCGCCTGCCCGGGTACCCCGCTGGCCCGAGCCCTAGCACCGGAGGGGTTCCGGGCTCCCGAAGACCTGGCACTATTGCTACTTGTGCTTTGCCACAACCGGCTGGCAGCTGTCCGCCTGGCGCCGGAGGTGCGCTGCTGGGATGTGGATGAGGGGGAGTCTCCCGGCGGTCGGGCGGCCCGGGCACCGGAGCTTCTTTGGGGGGACTGGGCTGATGATGGGGCTCTCCTCCGGGAGTCCCTGGCGCTGTCGCTGCCCACCGTGCTGTTGGTGTCACTGTCACTCAGCAGGAAGAGGCTGTTGCTGCCGCTTGAGCCCTGGGGCGGCTGGTACTCGGAACCCAGGCTCAGCAAACTATAAACGCGCCCGTTGTTTCGCCATTGAATTCGCTGGCGCCAAACAGCCGCCGCCGAGCTCTCCCCTTCCTCCTGCTGCTGCTGTTGTCCATCGACGTCTCGAGCCAGGCAAGTCAAGTAAAGACCAAAAAGTTTGATTAAAGACATTAACGTTGGATAATTCATCTTTTTAAATCAAGGGAAGCGGGGAAATTGTAATTCCCCAGAAAATTTTTTTCAAATATATTTTAAATGTAAAAGTCAATGTGATTCTTCAGAACATTATATATATATGTGCACACAGAATATAGCGAAGAGGATCAAGAGCCGGCTTGCCAAAAGTTGCAGCTGTATAGAGTGCCTCACATTTTCTTGGTACTGTCTGGAGTGGAGAAGGAGGAAGGGATTTTAAAGTTGCTGGCACATTCGCAAAGTTACACAACCTGCTCCCAGGCTACTCGCTATTTGTTCACGTAATGCCTAAGAACGTGCAGTTTGACAGTTCCCCTCCATCCTCGCTCCCTTCCTCCACTCCAGCCGACACGAAGGAATTTCATGGCCCCAGACAACCATCCGTTTTGCGGCTCGCCAACTAACCGGTGGGTTGTGCCAAAGTATGCACACACACAAAAAAATTAGATCATCATGCGGAACAGCATGCCGATCCAGGCAAAACTTAATAACACATGGCGCGGAGGTTTGAGGGAGTTGAAGGGTGCCTCAGGGCGGCTGTGATTGAGGTTTGATCGCCGCATGTGCCATGTTATGTTGTCTTGCCATCAGAAAGCAGAACACCAGCCAGAGAAAATTAGAGACGGAAAACAGTATGTGGTCGTCTTGTGGTTTATGTACCTTAATTTTAAAGCAAACCCCGTTTCACTCATTTCTAAGGGGCGGGGTTGTGTCTCTAATTTCAAGTTTAGTCTAGTTGAAGAATTTAGCTTCTCATCGATGCCAGTGGACTTACCATCACCTTAATTATGTTAATTTTACTGTAAAGACCCAGATATATACAAGCGATTTAGGATCTCAATGTGTATCAAATATTTTAGATCCCTACTGTTACATCTGAAAACAGATGTTAAAATTGACTGGATGGGACCTGTGTTAGTGTATGAAATGGGGAACTCATTACAGATCTCATCAAAGCAAACTTTAGGCCACCTCAGTTTCAATTAACATCTAATCATATAAACTCTGAAGTTAGATAAGTAATTAATGGTCGTCTGAAGACCGTTACTTAAATCTGAAAACAAATTTGATTCTGGATGAAGTGAGGTTTTGCCTTTTCGAGCGTGATTATAAATTCTTACGTTTTGGAGAAAAAAACCTGTTGACTTTTAGTGATATTTGTCATTTTGAGACATGGGCGCCTCTGACCAAATTATCTAAATGTTTTTCCCCATTTTTAGAATTGACATGTTTTTGTAGGGAGTGCCTGCTTTCTACAGGGACAGAAAATGATCAGTTACAAAATGTGGAATATAATTGGTTACTGTTTATGTCTGAAACCGTAAATAGCACAGGACAAATAACTATCTGGAAAATGCCACACGGGTCAATATTTGTGTCTTCACTTTTCATTTGAATACTGTAATTCAGTTTAAAGAACCGCCAAAATAACCCTGATGAAAGTCATAAAGTGAAGCTGAGGAAACCAGTGCGGTCTCGTGTGGAAATTAATGTCGAAAGATTTGTTTGATTAAGGATGACTGAAACAGTTTCTAGCGGTATTAATGTTTTCAGAAACTCATCTATAACACTCATAGACAGTACACTTCCACACTCCCCCAATACAACCAAAAAGTCATGTGTGATTTTATCAATTCTTTTCGATATAATTCAGACCAATCTTCAATCTTTAAACTCTCTTTGAACGGTATTTTAGCGGTTGAAGTCTCCGGGTTACATGTTCTCTCCGCTGTGGAAAAGAATTTCGCTGGGCAAGTTTTCGTTCGGAGAAATCCGAGACCTTTCATTAAAATGAATTCATTGCTCACCGCGATTCCCCCAACTTTTGTGTAAAGAAAACTAAATTCCGTTCAAACATGATCAGTCTTAGCTCTGCGCTAATTGAACCGTCACCCATCCAAAACCACCTCAGTAGTCACTAGGATACAATATATATTGAAGTAGATTAAAGTAGTAAATATATATTCAAGTAGTTTATATTAAAGTTTTGTCAACTACGGTTAGAAGTGTAAATCTGAACCGGTTCCAGCCAGTATCTTCGCTGAGAGACGATTTCACTGCATTTCCTCATTCTCTCTAACTGGTGTGTGTGTATCCGCGTTTGCGCCACACAGTGTCTCACTTCAGTATTACTTTCCTGGTGCCCCCGTTTCCATTATGTTGACGAGACCAGATCAAAACATCTTCGTTTCAAACACTTCATTTATAGCTGTGAAACTTGACGTAAGTTTATTGCACAATAAACAACTGACAGCATTCGTTAAACATCCATTTCCCCCAAAAAAACATTATTTGTAACGCTCCAGTAATACAAAAGCATCAGCAGACATGTGAAGCCAGATTTTTTTCCCTCGATTTGCTTCTTGTAACTCTGTACAACAATTCCCAAAGGAATTGTGGCATTTTTGGCACATCAGTTATCCGCAGCAGCCATTCGAAATTGTATACCCCGGAAACACTTAGAAATCCGAAGTGTTGAGTAATTTGCAAATACATCTGACTGCAGATACTTATTGGGAGGCAGCGTTGTTGTCCTTTGCTTTTAACAGTTATGGTAACATTTAATGACTTTGGGTCTTGGATTCGACTCGTTTGCTACTACTGGGGTTATTTAACCGCATTTTACATTGTTTCTTTTGGATCATTGTCTGTGTGGAGTTTGCACGTTCTCCCCGTGTCTGCATGGGTTGCCTCTGGGTGCTCCGATTTCGTCCCATATTCTGAAGGACGTACTGGTTAGGTGGCATTGACCCAAACAGGCACTGGACTGTGGTGACTAGGGGAATTTCACAGTAACTTCATTGCAGTGTAAGCCTTACCTGTGACTAATAAATTAACTTTAAACCTTTTAGATATCTAGCTAAGAAAGCCCATCAACTTTTTCAGAAGACTAAGGAAATTTCACATGTCAGCTATGACTCTCATCACATTTACAGATGCACTATAGAAAGCATTTTTTCTGGTTGTATCACTGCTTGGTATGGCCCCTGCTCTGTCCAAGACTGCAAGAAGCACGCACAATCCACATTTCTCAGGCCAAGATAGAAGAATCATTCATGTGTGGGGATGGAATTAAATATATCCTTTATGTTTATGAGATCACAGAATTACCACTGATAGGAAAACCAGTTTGCTCATCTGATCCTATTGACCCCAGAAAGACTCTATTGTTCTCCATCACACCACATAACTGTTTCATTTTTAGGTAGTCACTTGATGTTGAGAAAAGAGACATGCTGCAGAAGTTTTTCATCTTGCACTTATCAGGATAGATTCACAAGAATTTTAGTATTCTTACAAATCTGTCATCATGAATGTAGCCCAATCCAACATGCAAACCAGCTCCCATCCATTGACTTGATCTACACTTCCCGCTGCCTCGGCAAAGCAGCCAGCATAATTAAGGGTCCCACGCACCCCAGACATTCTTCCACCACCTTCCTTCGGGAAAAAGATATCAAAGTCTGAGGTCACGTACCAACTGACTCAAGAACAGCTTCTTCCCTGTTGTTGTCAGACTTCTGAATGGACTTATCTTGCATTAAGTTGATCTTTCTCTAGCTATGACTGTAACACTACATTCTGCACTTTCTTGTTTTGTTCTGTAAGAACAGTATGTTTTGTCTGTACAGCGTGCAAGAAACAATATTTTTCACTGTATGTTAATACATGTGATAATAAATCAAATTAATTTCATTGCTGCTTAGTGTGTGCCATCTAGTGTCGACTGACATACTAGTCTTCCAAGTTTCAGGTGAAAATAAATTCTACACGATTCATTCATTAATGCTTCTACTTTGAGTGTATGTGTATTACTGATTCCCGGTGTCAGCCAGAATTCTCGCAACAAACTTTGTACAATTCTTCAGCTAAAAACAATCAATGGAAATTATAACTCAACCACATTCATGTTTATGAAGTTAATCTCTGCATCTTCAAAACTACCGAATATTGTTGTTATAAAGTATCAGCATTTATATTTGGATGCGTGCAGCAGGATTATCCTCTTGCCTTCTTACACACATAATCTCACATTCTCAGACCAAGATAGAAGAACCATTTATGTCTGGGGATGGAATTAAATATATCTTTTGTATGTTGATGAGATCATAGAATTACTACAGATAGAAAAAACAGTTTGTTTATCTGATCCCACTGACCCCAGAAAGACTCTGTGGTTCCCCATCACACCACATAACTGTTTCATTTTTAGGTAGTCACTTGGTAGTACAGCATTGCTGAGAAAAGAGATATGCTGCTGAAGCTTTTCATCTTGCACTCATCAGGATAGATTCACAAGAGATTTTGGTGTTCTTACAAATCAGTCATGATGAGTGCAAGATGGAAAGCTTTTTTGGGATATTTAATTTTTGCTTACATTCATCAAGGTAAGGGATGCAGGTACCAGGTCTTTTGTCCGTGCACCTGCTTGCACTGGTGATGTATAGCACAATCAGGTTTAGAATAATGCACCTCCTAATCTGCTCCAACAACATGGCACAACCTTAAGATCAGGAGAATCATCCCGCCCCATGAGCTTTTTTATACCAGTGTAGCATCTTGTTTGCTATTCTAGACTTGCACATTTGTGCTGCATTGAAGGCAATTTTGTGCTGTAGGCAAATAGCCACTAACAGCTAGATTAAGAATACCTAAACAGATTTCACATGAATTCTTTTACATTCCTTTTATTTTTTGAATTATTTTAAGGCTTTTGCTTCTGCTATCCTATCTGGAAGTCATATTCCATATATTGATTACTATTGGTGAAGTATTTCCTGACATCGTTTTCAGTTTCCTCAATTTGAGTAAACATTTACGCACATTTGCTCCACATGTCACCCACAAAAATCTACAATTCTCAGTTTCAAAATTAACAATTATAAATTGTCATTTGCACTTTAATTGCTCATTGCATGAAGAAGTATTTCCTAATTTTACCCAAGACCTTTCATTAAAATGTATTCATTGCTCACCAATGGTAATTTTTTGACTATGACACCCAGATCCCCAATTATTCAAATTGTTTATTCCAATTGAACTTATCTGTTTCTCTTAATATCCTGAAAGTTATGTTCAAATCATCATCCCTTATTGTTTTAAGTATCAGAGAGTACAAACCTAGTTTGTTTAATCTCTTCTCACATTTGATTCTTGAAGTCCAGGTGTCATTCTGGTAAATCTGTGCTGCACTCCCTTTAAAGGCAAAAGTATCTTTCCTAAGGTTTGGTATCCAGACTGATCACAGTACATTAGATGTGGTCGAATCAGGCTTTGTATGGTTGAAGTATGGCTTTCCCCTTTGTATTCTATTCCTCATGATATAAATGAGCCTTTTGATTATCTTCTGTCCTTGCTTGTTTTTTTGGTTGTTTGTTTGAGCTTGTAAACTTGACAATTTGTTATGGCTTAATAGAAGTAATATTTACCTTTCCTGATTTAATTTTATGAGTAGTATGCAGTTAAAGATTTGAGAGGCTGGATTGTTTAATTTAATAAATACATTCAAGGTTATTGCTCAATTATTCTCTATGGACAAATGCTCAAAAATTAAAGTACCAAAATCTGGTCATTGTGGCCAGTTGTTAGTTTTATTCAAGAGTAATCCAGATATATTGCTTACTTTTTGATTTTATATTGCATTTTGTAAACTGAGTCTTAAGCAATTTATTTCAAGGCACATTGTCAAAATTGAAAACTTCTTGTTACATTTTAGGGTTTGTGAGGTTATCTTATCAAATTCAGTATTATCAGTTGCTCCTGTGAATGATCCATGCTTCTTGTTCTTATAGGTTGACTCTTTTTTGTATTTATTCTTTCATGAGTTGTAGGCATTGCTGGCAAAGCCAGCATTTGTATCCATCCCTATTGGCCCTCGAATTGAGTAACTTGCTCAGCTATTTCAGGGGGCATGAAAGAAGCAATAACATCTGGAGTTACATGTAGGCCAAACAAAATAAGGGTGGCGGATTTCCCTACCTACAGGATATTAGTGAACCAGATGAGTTTTTACAGCAATCAATGGTAACCGTAATGGTCAACATTACTAAGACTTCCCTCATGAAGCAAGATAGATATTCCTGCCTTTTTATGTGAAAGACATCTTTAACTTTATATTCTTTAACAAAAACTTGAGGTTGTAACTTCCTCAGAGTGGCAATCGGCATCAGATTGCTACTCTATACCCACTTATCTGCACCAAGTTTTTTCCATGTCTGTCTTGCCAACCTTCCTGACTCAGACTGACAAGATCCAGACAGCACAGTTTCACCAATGCCCAGTGTCAAAGTGAAGGACATAGTCCCTTTTTTGCAGTACTAACTGCTGTGAAGCAAGTAAGTTTAAAGGTGGAACTGACAGGCCAGGGAGAAGTGGATAGGATTTGGGTGAGGAGGTTGGGGTGGTGCGGTGGAGGTGTGCTGGGGTCATTCACTGAGGGAGAAGGGGCTGTCAGATATCCAGAGCTGGGGGTTGGTTGGACACTGGGGGGATCAGACATCTCGTGGGGTGGGCGTTCATTTGGGATGGTTTAGCAACTCTAGTTACTTTGAGTCATGGTTTCACCACAGGATTTGTACAAAACTGGGGCTTGAGACCAGGTCAATTAAATCCAGAAGACAAACTTTACAGCTTCTCCCGCCGACAGAAACTCTTGTTCCTGCCAAAGCCAATGAATGGAGTTTTGAATGGCTCGCTGCATTTAACAGCCTTGCCCGTCCCACAATGGGACCATAAAATTCTTCCCATAGACTGTAAAACAGATTCCTGGAACATTCCAGCATTTCAACAAAGAAGATTTTATGTTAGATTTTACTATAAATTATTGGGAAATCTATATGAGTATCTTTGAGGCTCAGCTCTTTGTTGAAAAGGAGGATGGAGTCACCCCTGAAATAGTTGAGAAAAGATTATTTAAAAGCTGTAACAGAGTACATGGAGATGAACATAAGATCAGGAGGTAAAAAAGATTGGACCCTCAAAGATCCGCCAGGCACCTGGAGCTCAAGGAAGGAAGGACCAGTTCTGTGAGTGATTGAGTATAACTGGCCAGAATCAAAAAAGAAATAGAAATAATAGATTTAGAAAGAAATTAGCAAGAAAGAAAGAAAATGAAGAAGGAGATAGGGAAAGAGATAAAGAGATGAAAAAACTCAATTTGAAAGAGTTCAAATACAAGAATTTGATTTGATGAGAAGAGGCCAGGCTAATTCTTAATTTTGATTGGGCAAAAAATTTTTCCTTCATACCTAAATGTTGTGAGGAGGGAGAGGAGATGTGTAATTCAAGCAAATTGCCACAAATTGGAATTGGTCAAAAGAATACTGGGCTATGCTCTGGCAAAGTGTTTTGGGAGAGAAGGCTTTGGAGTGCACACACCTCTTTCAGCAAAACATTTGTGTGATTACAAGGGAGTATAAGAGTACAGTCAATGCTTCTGAGTTACTGCTGGAGCCTACAGGCAACATTTAGAAATTTGATAACAAGAACAGGCCAGAACAATGTAAAATTTGCTAGGGAAAAGAAAATGGTCTTAGGTTGGTGTATGTTGATGGAAGTGGAGGAATTCAAAAGTAGTGTCCCTTCGGGGTTAAGGATTTGCCTGGTTGACCACAAGATGGCAAATGATTATGAGTTAGCGCATAATATAATTAGTGACAGGTCCCAGTTTGGGAGCTTCAAGAGAAACTGGGATGAGAGGAAAGTTGTCGATGAGAAGTGGTCAGACATTGCTGCGAAAGGGGAAGAAGGTAAAGAACCAGGTCCTTCTAGGGTTAACAGAAGTGAAGGATCACAGGATAAGTATAGTTAAAGAGAATTACTTTCATCACAAGAAAGGACATGCGATGGCTGAATATAGGACGTGGAAAAATAAACCTGGAGCAATTATAAAGTTGCACAGTGCTCCGCCACAAAAAAAGTGTCCTGGTAGGTAAAACCTATGGCAAGTAGGTTTCTCCCATGTTCACTGAGGGAATGAATCTGGGAACAGGAGATTATAGGAGTGAGGGTAAAAGGTATCCAGTGAGGCAGGCAAGTCAATTGTTCTCCTTAGGGACATGGGGACAACACAATTACTGATGTTGGTCAATGATGAGGTATTACCCTCAGATAATTTGTTGAATGCTAAGGTTCAGGGAAATGAAAACTAATCACCCAGACTTTTGTATAGAGTTAATTTAAGATGTGCCTTAGTTACTGGTCCTGTAATTGTTGGTCTTGTTCCTAATTCACCTATTGATTATGTGCAGATTTCTTATTCGTAAATAACTTGGCTAGGGATGTGGTTGTTGCCATCTGCAATGGTTTCAGAAAAGCTCGCTGAGGCGTTTGAAACTGGAGTTGTACAGGCAAAGTAGAGTGACTTAAAAGAGTCTGTGGGCAGGATTTTCCACTGCATCGCCGCAAAGCCAGAAAATCCCACCCGAGTTCAATGGACCTTTGCATGATCCGTGTCCTGCCCACTATAATTCCCATGGTGGGGGGGGAGCGAACCGTGAAAATTCTGTCATGTGACTTTTTATAAATCTGCAAAAATTAATATTACAATTAAATATGTCTTTACAGAGCCAGAAACTCAACCAGTTGATTTAAAAATTACATTGGAGCACCAGACTGCAAAGGAAAGGTTAATGGCAGTTGGAGATGATGTAAAGCTAATTGAATTAAAAATGTAGAAAAGCTATGAATAAGATGAAGCAAAGCAGCTAGTAACAGTACTCAGAGTTAATGTTGAAAAAAAGGGAAATTGTCGGTGGAAAAAGGAAGTCCAATGTGAGCAATATAGAGTTGTAAGCTAAGATACATTTTCTGTACTGTAAATTAACACTTCAAAACTAAGAGCCAATTGTTGCTATAATGGAATTAGATAAAGCTTAAAGAAGGAGGATAAAAAACCAAAGAGAAATTAAGGAAATTTGGGAATTAAATAAAAATAATATCAAGCTTTCTTAGGTGAATGACCTGAGTAAAGTTTTTAATACAGCTAAAGAGGATTTTACTCAACAGAAAAATGAAATTCTTGCACCGAAGTAGGCAGTGTTAAACCCGTGACTCCTGAAGGTGAAAACTAAAGGTTTAAGAAATGCAAAGAACTCAAAATTAAAAATGATCCTAAATTGTAAAGGGATGTTTGAAGAGCACTTTCATGGGCTTATTTGTATTATAAACAAATCAATTGTAATTTTGTTGGATAAGAAATACTGGTCCACATTACACAGCAAACCTGGACCTTGAAGCAGTGCCAATAGAAAGGAAGCTAAAAAAGAAGTTGGCAGACACAAAGGAGAGCTGCAGATGAAAGGGGACCTACAAGTAGTGGAGCTGGAGAATGAAGGCAGTGGTGCAGACACAAAGGAAAAGCAGACATACAGAAAGAAAAACACACAGAATTCTTGTGAGGAAAAGAAGAAAAACAGTTTCAGGAAGACGTCAGTTTTTCAGTTTGGCAGAAAAGGAGACAGAGCTTTATAACGTATTGTGCAAGCTGGCTAAAAGGTGCAAAACTTGGAAAGCTGTGTGAATAGTTCAGAGATGTTGAGGATGTTTTCCCAGAAGTGGCCAAAATGTGAATCAGGTTATGATTGGGTTGATTGAATAGGAACTGTGGACATCTACACCATCAGGACAGCTGTGGCCCAATGAAAAGAGGCTTTGTGAAAGTGCATCTTGCTGATGATGATTGTACCTGTGAAACCCAAAGCAAAAGCTGTTGTCAGACAGCACAGACTTATCTGCGTGAATAAAGAACATCATACTGTGGAACAGTAAAGCACCAAATTTGCCTGGGGAGTGTTGCAAATGTTCGTGGTTGCATCAAATGTGTCTTTGTTGTAATGACTGTTCACAGTGCAATTTATCTTTTCATTTGCAGTACTATTTGCATGTGTGGAGTATTTGAAAAGGACATTTCAGAGTTTCAGTCACTTGAAAAGAAACTGTTGTAATTTGCTTAGTTAATAAGAAATATTAGTTCCTGTGACCTGGTGATCCTTGACCTCAAAATAGTACCAACAGGAAAGAAATTAAGAAAGAATTGCCACGTGGCTGACAGACAAAAGGAGAGTTACAAACTGGGGAGCAGGACGATGAAGGCACAGATGTAGACATAAAAAGAAAGCAGGCAGAGATATAAAGAGGAGCGCACACAATTCATGTAAGAAGAAGTGAGCCATGGCAAAAAAGGAGACTTGCAGGTACTATATGAGCTAATTAAAAAGGTTTAAAATATGGAAAGCTGTGTGAATAGCTCAATGATGCTAAAGAGAGGGTGTTTTTGAAGAAGTGTTCAAACTGTGAACCAGAGTGTTATTGGTTTCTTGGTTGAAAAGGATCTCTGGAAGGTTACCTCATGAGGATTGTAGTGCCTCGGGGAGAGGTGGTTCATCAAAGTGTAATTTGCTGATGATGATCACATCTGTGACATTCAAAGATGTCAGATAGGACTCCTAACCTACCTTGTATGCATAAATAAACACATTTATAGAATTGTGCAGCTAACTTATCTTTTATTTGAAGTGTAATTTGCCTATTGATTTGTGCAATTTTTGTTGGTTCTGATTTGTGTTGAAGAAAAAGTTGGTAATTTCTTCATATGAGTGTCATCTGTTAACTTTAGTTATTTTGGTTCATGTTTACCCCATGGGGATCATAACAGTATTTCCATGCAATTTTGCTTGACCCCAGGAAGCTAGAAATTTCAGAAGTGCTCTACAAACAGAGATTTGCACTTGAAGTAGGTTCAGAAAACTCATTCCTAGGCAATGAGACAGATGTGGTGTCGACATAACTTTTAATTGGGCAAATTATAAAGCTTAATCTTTGCTACCTGCTCTTCTGTAGGGAAACATTATTGGAACTTGATAACTCTTACAATCAGGCCTCCAATCTTTATACCCATTGTACAGCTCTGCTTGTAGTGCAGAAAGTCAATACTGACTTGAATGTACATGTCACTGGCTCCTTTTCAAACTATATTTTTCAGAGATCAAGTGCATCACTGCATACATCAGGGTATCAGTGCAATGACTGTCAGGGCAAAAACTTCCATTCAATCATTTCTTAAGGACAAAAACCAAGAACAAAAGAGAGCTCTTCACTTTTTTCAAAAATATTGCCTGCCCAAGAATTTAACTAATAGAAACCATGTAGTCATGTAGCTTTTTAAATCAATTCTATGGTATTTCCATCAAGCACTGAACTGTATCTGATCATTTGAATGTTGCCACAATTAATTTATTCTATACCAGTCAACACTCATGTCATTATTTCAAGGATTTTTGCCCTGAATGAAAGGATCTTGGACATTGCATAAGCTGTGGTTAATAACACCAGTGTGAATTTAAAAACTGCAGTAGAAAGAAAGTAGAAGAAGAACAATGCTGTCATAAGGAACCATTTGGAATGTGCTCTGGATGGGTCCAGAGTATCATAGGACCAGAAGTAGGCCATCTAGTTTCTTGAACCTGTATCAACATTTAGTGAAATCATGGCTGATAATTAGAAAAATAAAGATAGTTTTAAAGGTTTTATTTATTTTTTGTATTGGTAAACATTGGAAATGGGTTTAAGTTAATGTTTCAGAGCCTTGAAGGGTAAAATCTATAGCTATACTCAAACTAGACCCGCTCAAAAAAGACAGTAGGACTAGGGGGCACAGCCTCAAGATAAAGGGGAGGCGGTTTAGAACGGAGTTGAGGAGGAACTTCTTCACTCAAAGGGTGGTAAATCTCTGGAATTCTCTGCCCGTTGAAGTGGTGGAGGCTGCCTCGCTAAATATTTTTAAGAAGCGGGTTGATGGGTTTTTGATAAGCGAGGGGATTAAGGGTTATGGGGAGAGGGCGGGAAAGTGGAACTGAGCCACAACAGATCAGCCATGATCTTATTGAATGGCGGGGCAGGCTCGAAGGGCTAGATGGCCTACTCCTGCTCCTATTTCTTATGTTCTTATGTATTGGTATGTGTAGGGGTTGCTTCAGCTCCAACTGTGTTTCTACTGGCTTAGAGAGGCTACGGTGTGACAAGTAAATAAATTAGAAGTGGTCGCTTAGCAACATGGTGGCATTTTCTAGAGGAAAGGGATTTCCTTTGTAAGTTTTAGCTGAATTTGTTGGCAGTGGAAACAGGACACCAGGGATTGAATATCTTTCAACGTTGCCAAAAGAAAGAATGGACAGTTAAAAGCAAAATACTGCGGATGTTAGAATCTGAAACAAAACTCGAAAATGCTGGAAAATCTCAACAGCTTTGACAGCGTCCGTGACGATCTGATTTAGAGCTGACTCGAAATGTTGGCTCTATTCTCTCCCCACAGATCCTGTCAGACCTGCTGAGATTTTCCAGCATTTTCGGTTTTTGTGAAAGATTGATTAGGACTGGAGCTGCAAAAAAACATGCATCCAAGAAATAGTCTGGATAACCAGGAAATCGAGACAAAACTAATGTCCCACGATGACTGAAGTTAAGAAAATAGAGACCAAGGTATTGTTCAGAAGAATTCAAGGAAGAGTAAACAAAGATTACTCAGAGTTAAAGAGACAATTGCAGGAACCAGATTTAAAGTGGGAAAGTGGTCTTCAGAGGTAAATCAAAACTTTTATGCCATTTTAATGGATTCTGAGAATAGGGAGTTAAAGCAATTGTGAACAATTTGTACAGCAGTCAAGACAGAGAAATTTAAAGGGGGTGATGTTGAACCTGGTCTAGATTCACTATTAAAAGTTGAGTGGAAGCTTTGTTTAAGAGATGCATTTGGAAAAACTGAAGAGGGAGTACAGTTGGCAATAGAAAGCAAATGTAATACTTAGGGGATAAACAGATAGTTGAATAAACTAGGATTGTTTTCACGGAAAAGATAGAAGCTGACGGGAGACCTGACAGAGGTCTACAAAATTATGAGAGGCAAAGACAGGGTGGATAGTCAGAGGCTTCTTACAAGAGTGGAAATGTCAGTTACAAGGGGGCACAAGTTCAATGTCAGAGGGGGAAAGTTCAAGGGAAATGTACAGGCGGGGTTTTTCACACAGGGTGATGAGTGCCTGGAATGTGTTGCCAGGGGAGGCGGTGGAAGCAGGCACATTAGCAACATTTAAGAGGCATCTGGATGAGTACACGAATAAAGAGGGATTTGAGGAATACAGACTGAGTCAGGGCAGAAGGTTTTTTTTAGTTTAGTTAGGGCATTATGATTGGCACAGATTTGGAGGGCTGAAAGGCCTGTTACTGTGCTGTATTTTTCTTTGTTAAAAAGCCACCCAGCTCAATTCCAAAGCATTAAGTTCACCTGTAAAGAAATTGGACCTCCTGATAAAGCAGCCAAGAGTGTCTGACTTCACAAGCAGCTGAATATTCTTCTTATAGAAGGAATCCTGCAACAACCCTGAAATCTGACCCCAGCTACCCAAGTTTATTGGAATTACAATTCAAGAGTGGGAAAGAGCTTCTTTCTTCACTGGACCTGCAAAGACAGGTGGACTGTTGACAATTTTTTAGTTTATACATGTAGAAGTGTACGATCTTCTTTAATGGTATCTTTCTTGTGTGGTTGATATAGCATTTAGATTTTTTGAGATGAGTGTATGGATAAATTATCCTCTTTGTTTAAACCCATAAAAGTTTGTGCTTGTACTTTTAAAATTGGCCACATACTAACAGGGGTGTAGAAACACACTCTTTATTAAAATTAAACCACACTGATTATAGACGAAGAGAAAAGGGATAGGGATCTCAGTCTATCTGTTTTTCCCCTAAGTATTACATTTGCTTTCTCCTGCCAACTGTACTTCTCCCTCTTCAGCCCTGGTCCAAACTTCAATCTAACACTGAATCTGAATCAGCAGAGCAGACAATCCTGACCTGATGATTGTAGCTGCTCAATGTTGTAAGATGAAAGCTCCACATCATCTCATACTGCGGGCAGGAAACATGATGGGAAGTAGTGTTTATTGCCATTGGCTAGATGCTCTTTAAAACACATGTCGTGAAGTGAAATATTTCATGTTATGCTGGCGTAGGTTTACTGCTGATGGACTGTGTGGTACATTGATAGAGGATTAAAAGAAGTAACATAGGGGATATTTGGCTATCCTCATTGATCCATTGAGTGCCACCCCATAATCTCCGAGCTTAATTATTTCAAGTCGATTAAGAGTTTAGATTGGTATGCGGCCACCAGTTGCTAAGTCTCTTCCTTTGCCTGTGGGATTCCTATTTCTGCAATCATAAATAAACTAGTAATGTGCTGACTGTTTCACAAACTCTCCTCTTGCTGTGCAATTGGCCACAGTGTCTCCCAAAATAAACCATGCATAAGAGGAGCAGCATAAAATGTAACTTCAAATAAGGTGCCAACATGTTGAATCTAAAACACAGGACTGCACACATGCTAAACAGCAGAAACAGTATAAAGACAGACTTTCACTTTTCAACTAATAATGCATCAGTCCTGTCACATCCAATTATGAATGGTTGTGGACAATTAAATAACTAACAGGAGGAGAATACTCCATTAATATTCCTATCCTTAATACTGACATAAATCAGCACATGATTCCTATAGAAGGCTTGAAGTATTTGCAACAGCATTAAGCCAGAAGTATTGAGTGGATGATCTATCTTAACCTCCTCAAGGGTTTCCCAGCATCACTTAGTCAATCTTCAGGCAACTCAATTCATTCCATTTCCATATTGAGAAATAGCTGGACATGCTTGATACACTAAAAGCTATGGTCATCAACAACATCCTGGCTGTGGTGCTGAAAATCTGTGCTCCAGGATGAACTGTGCTTGTAGCCAAGCTGTCCCAATACAGCTACAATACTGACATCTACCTGACAAGAGAAAAATTGCTCAAGTATGTCCTGTCCACAAAAGGTAGGACACATCCAATCTGAGAAAATTACCACCCCACCAGTCTACTTCACAATCATCAACAAAATGATGAAGGTGACGTCAATCATGCTGTCAAGCAGCACTTACAAACCAGTGACCTGATCACTTACGCTCAGCTTGGTTCTTTCAAAACCACATTACAACCTTTGCCCAAACATGGACAAAAGAGCTGAAATTGAGAGGTGAGACTGATTGCCCTTGACATCAAAATAGTATGTGACTGAGGGTGTCATTAAGGAGCTGTAGCAAAACTGAAGTCAGTGTGAATCAGGGAAAGACTCCAATGTCTGAAATTATACTGAGCCCAAAGGGAGAGGGTTGTTGGAAGCTGATCATCTCAACTCCCACTCTACTGCTGCAGGAGCTCCTTAGGGTAGTATCAGCACCTTCAGTTGCTTCATCTATAATCATTCTTCATCAGACCAGAAGTGGTAATGTTCTTTGAAGGATTGTAGTGTTCAGTTCCTATTGTAACCCTTCAGATAACAAAGTCTGTGCCCACATGTAGCAAGGCTTGGACAATATTCAGATATGGACTGCTGTGCCAAGTAACATTCATACCACTCAGGTGTCAGGGAATAGGCAGTAAGAGAGTTTAACCATCTACCTTTGCTATCTAACCACATTACCATTGCTGAATCCTCCCACCATCAACATCCCACAATTTACCATTGACCAGGAGTATAGCTGGACCTGCCATATAAATACTGGGCCTATAAGGGTAAGTCAGACATTGGATAGTCTGCAATGAGTGACTCAGCATCTGACTCTCCAAAGTTTTTCCATCAACTATAAGACACATCAGGAATATTTAGAATACTTTACATTAACTGGGGAGGGACACCTTCAATAACACTCAAGATACTTCACACCGTCCTGGCTAAAGCAACCTGCCTGACTGGCACCCATCCACCACCCTAAATATTCATTCCCAGCGCCTGTAACTTCAGTGTGTACTATCTACAATACATGTTCTAGCAATTCACTAATGTCTCTGACATCAACTCCCAAATCCATGACTGTTACCAACCAATAAAACAAGACCAGCTAGTATATGGGAACATTATTGCTCCCAGGTCACACACCATCCTGACTCTTGACATTGTTTTATCATCACTAAGTCATTATCCTGGAATTTCCTACCTCAGAACACTGTGAAAGCACCTTCACCATAGGGTTTGCAGTAGGGGCTGAAAAAGGTAGCTCACTACTACCCTTTCAAGGTCAATTAAGGAGTATGCAAGCTGCTCTTACATGAGCCTTTTATGGATCTCCACCTTTGAAGGAATGTTTAGTTGTAACATGAAGGTTGCATCATTCATGAATAGTCATTGCCTTATGATGCCTTAAATTGGACCACCGAGTTCCCTAAAGATGAGAAACATCGCATGTCAGATAGGTGGCTCAGTGGCATAATGATTAGCACTCCTGCCTCACAGCACTAGAGATCTGGGTTTGATTTCCAGCTAGGGTCAACGTCTATATGGAATCTGCATGTTCTCCCTGTATCTGCAAATTTTCCTTCAGGTGCTCTGGTTTCCTCCCACAGTCCAGAAGATGTGCTGGTTAGCTGCGTTGACCCAAAAAAAAATTCTCCCTCAGTGTACCCGAACAGAGGCCAGAGTGTGACGAGTAGGGGATTTTCACAATAACTTCATTGCAGTGTTAATGTAAACCTACTTGTGACACTAATAAATAAAAAACAGGAGGCTAATATGGGAGCATGTAGGGTTGCCACACAAAACCAAAACACTGGAAAGAGTTAAACTCAGTAGACATTAATACTGTCAAATTTCTTTGAAGTGTTAAACTTCTGCATGGCAAGGATGATTCCCTGAATTCAGAAGCTGCATTTACCTGAGAAGGTTGCATCTCTGAAGTCAAAAATAAGAACTATTGTCAGATTCATCTCTGAGCATAATTTTGACAGCCCTATTTCTAGATCATTGAGAGCTCCTTGACAATAGAAACAAGCAGTAAGCTGTTTGTGTTCATAGCAAGAACGTGCATATATCCCTTTACCTGATATTCTGCTTCTCATACACTCCGCTCTCCCAGCACATTTTACAATCGATGCAGAGATTATTGAATCGTTATTTATATGAGACCAGGTGGTCCTCTTTCTGAGTCTACAATGCTAACATGAAATTAGCCCAATAATCTTTCCTGCAGTTAGATGTTGTGCTTATTATAAATCTGATTTATAGATGTCAGGCACATGGAAGGTGCTAACTGCATTGCTGCAAAGTTTAGAAAATACATTAGTAAACAATTATATAAACATATGAAGGTGTAAGACAGGGAAAGACCAGCTGTTCCACTGGGCCTGTCCTATATTGTCACATCACCTGCCTATCATTCCCCACCATCCACAAAGTCTCTTAAGGGAGGCAAAAACCTTAGGCCAATTTCAGAAAAAGAATCATTAGTGAAAACAAAAGCTATTAATAAAAATTGTATAGTGGTGTCATGGCTGTAGTTAGCTCCCAAAATGTTTGTTTGCATAGCCGGCTCTCTCACAATGGAGTGATTTCTCACTCTGAAGCCCAATTGGCTGCACAGGCCATGTGACCCTTACTCTGCTGTGTTGTCTTGAAAGGGACAATCACCACACCTGATACTCAGCTGCCTTCCATTTGAGATTATGTTGTCCATACTCAGGAACTCATTCAGATCCCTTTTAAATACTTGCAGTGAATTGCATTCATTACATGACAGAAACTAATTTCAAAAGTTGGCAACCATTTTCTCAAAGAAGTACTTCTAACATTTAACTTAGTTCAAAGTTGACATTTGTGTTTCCTGGTCCTCTCTAATCTATCTCAAATAGCATATCTATATGGATTAAGCTGAGTTCTTCCATTATTGTAGAACAACAAGCAAATATCCCCAAAGTTTACAGTGTGGAAAGCTTTAGCTCTTTAAGTTTATTGTGATAACTGAGAACTTCTAAGCTAGGTATCAGTGCAGTCTAGAACCTTTTCACAAGTTGAGGTCTTTGAGCCCCCAGATATACGTATATTTCAAGGACAGCACTTAGAGCCCATTTGTTTCCTCTACAGCAGTCTTTACCTATCTTAATCACAAATACTTTTCAATAGAAAAACAAGAGAAAGACAGATTTACGAATAGTGACTACTTTATAATTTTTTAGTGCACAGCTGCCATCAATATCAATAATGGCCACTAAGTAGCGCTATTGTCTTTTAATGTAGCTTGAATGTAGCGTGGATTTGGAAATTTTAAGCGTTTAAACATCTCTGTTCATCTGTCTCTGTCCATCCATCTGTCTATCTCGTATCAATAGGAATTTTTTGAAGCCACAATGATGCCATTCACTTGGATATCATCTTGTCCGCACAACATAAATTTACAGCCAGCAAAGAATAGTTTCTATTCTCAATGCAGCTATTGGGCTGGCCTTCTGCTGGCAAGTATTATTATTTTGGTATTAACTCTTGTGGTTTTGCAAGCACGCTAACGTGAAAAATCATGAGTACTGCAAAGTAGTAGGGAAGGAAGCACATCTAAACCTACAGTGGAGTACAGGACAAATATAAAAAGATTTTTCCTTGAACTTGCATTTGATTGCTATATAAATAAATACCTGGTTCCTGCTCCAGTGAGGCTGTGCCTCCCACAAAAACCACAATGAAGAATGTTGGTAACCACAGTTTTCTTGCCTTTTTCTTGGGTTTCCTTTGCCAATTTACTCCCACTGCTAAAGGAACTGATTTTTGCTAAATATGATTACATCAAAACAGGCAGCCTCTTCTCCACCTTGCTCACGTAGCCATTTTTCATTTGGACACTAGAAATGACTATTGATATCTGTTCATTCTGGAGCATGTCCTCATGAGAACTAAGCCCGTTTTTGTTCTTGTCAGTATCCATACATATGCACTACACAGCAAAAGTCACAAATATTATAAAAACGTAAGCTACACTTCATTACCCAACATCACCCATTGCCAGGGGTTACCATACAGTGCAGGTTTAAGGAGTGACTTTAGAAGCCTGATGTTGAATCCTGAAATTTGACTTTATAAAGCCTCGCTGACAGAAGGTGAAAATTGTGAATTTGGGAGCACAAACATACAGAATAGAGTTGTTGCCCATTTACCACAGGCATAAACAGCTTAAAATAACTCCACTTGATTCAGACTAGTTCCGTGCTATGGGCGAGGTGGAAACTCACTTGGAGGAATTCCCAAAGAGAGTTGCAGAAGAGATAAATATGGATCTTGGGAATGACTATGCATTCATTGCTTTTAGAGAGGAAAAGTGGTCAGAGTTGAGGCAATTGCTGGCAAAAGCAAAGCAGTCAACTTTTGAAGAGGGGTTTGACGTTCGAAGTTTTGAAAGAATAGTGGATAGTGCCAATTAGCTTACCATATGTATGCTCGTAGAAAATATTTTGCATTATTACTTCAGGAGTCTACCAAGCTAAATAACACAGATTGACAAATTTCACCCTGCTATGCACTAGCCTCAGCACTAGTTGTTATTAATATGTTTAGTATCAATAAGTATAAGATAAACAAAGCCCACAGTTTAAAGAAGATGCATACTTTCTGCCCCTGATATTACTCAGCATAGGATCATAAGAAATAGGAGAAGGAATTGGCCCAATGTAAACCACCATTTGATAAGATCATGGCTAATTTGATTATAGTTTAATTCCATTTTCCTGCTTGCCCCCTCATAACACCTAATTCCCTGGTCAATCAGTCTTGAATATATTTAATGATTCAGCCTCCACTCCTTTGTGTGAAATAGTATTCCAAAGACTAATGACCCTCAGAGAGAAGAAAGTCCTCATCTCTGTCTTAAATGGGAGAAACACAGTAAAAAGTCTGACAACACCAGGTTTAAGTCCAACCGATTTATTTGATAGTAAACTCACAAGCTTTCGGGGTTAGTCCCTTCGTCAGGTGAAAGGTCATTCACCTGACGAAGGGACTAACCCCGAAAGCTTGTGAGTTTACTATCAAATAAATCGGTTGGACTTAAACCTGGTGTTGTCAGACTTTTTACTGTGTTTACCCCAGTCCAACGCCGGCATATCCACATCCTAAATGGGAGATCCCTTGTTTTTAAACTGTGTCCCTTCATTCTAGATTCCCCGACAAGGGGATGCATCTACCCTGTCAAGCCCCTCAGAATTGTATATGTTTCAATAAGATCACTTTCATTATTATACTCTAATGAATATCAACCCAACCAGCTCAACTTTTCCCCATAAAGCAACCCCTCCATCCAAGGAAGCAGTCTAATGAAACTTCTTTGTACTGCTTCCAATGTAACTATAGTCCTTCTTAAGTAAGGCAACCAAAAATTTACACAGTAATGACCCGTGCTTTAGCAAGACTTTCTTGTCTCAGACCTCCTTGGAGCTTGATTTCTCAATTAAAAACATTGGCCAGAATGTTATAGCCATTCACGTCAGTGGGATTTTCCCATCCCACTGCAGTGAATGGAGATTTAGCTGGGCACCAAATTCTCCAATTTCGCTGCAGCGGAATCATGGCATGAATAACCAGTAAGATCACGTGCATTAGCCTCATTAGCAACAAGTTGGAGTTGTTTTTTGCCCCCTAAATAGCTCCGAGGCTGCCACATGCAATACAATTTTGGTCCATACTGGACAGTCACACTTGATATCCCATACCAAACCACTTCTGACATTAAAATGCCCTAAATTGTGTTTCTGCCCTAAAAGTGAACATAGAATTTCTTCTATCCCTGGCTAGTGAAACAGTTCTGGAAGATTTGCAGTTGATTTCTACATATTCATGAGGACATGCATTTGTATTTTAATTTCCACAGACTCCTCAATCATTCTGCAGCCCAACATACATCAGAGAATGAAATATGCTGTAATCACACAAGTTATAATTTGAACTGTAATTTCTGTTACTCTCAGCAACAACTTAAAGTCAAGTAATAAACATATTGCAAACAACAGCACCACAAACCTGCACACACTTCTAGGTATATACTGCAAAATTATGAAAATGTTTTTCATATCTTGATTTGGTACAGATATGGTACAGATGATGAATGGGATGGATAGGATAGAGGTGGAGAGACTCTTCCCGCTCAGAAAGGATAGTAGGACTAGGGGGCACAGCCTCAAGATAAAGGGGGGGCGGTTTAGAACGGAGTTGAGGAGGAACTTCTTCACTCAAAGGGTGGTGAATCTCTGGAATTCTCTGCCCGTTGAAGTGGTGGAGGCTACCTCGCTAAATATTTTTAAGACGTGGGTTGATGGGTTTTTGATAAGAGAGGGGATTAAGGGTTATGGGGAGAGGGCGGGAATGTGGAACTGAGCCACGACAGATCAGCCATGATCTTATTGAATGGCGGGGCAGGCTCGAAGGGCTAGATGGCCTACTCCTGCTCCTATTTCTTATGTTCTTATGATAAAATCTCTGTAAACAAGGAGCTTGTGTTTAAAGTAACCATGTTTACAGTATTTTTCAGCCTCTTGGAGGAGCTGTTTTTTCTTCATCTTGTTGCAATCATGTGGCTGGATATTCTCTTATATGTTGATTGTGCTGCTAGGAAACAGCGAAGTCATGGAACTTTGTCCTGGAAGCCACAATCGTTGCCGCAGCGGCAGTGGAATGCTGCTTCTTTGTGGCAGGTTAACCCTGCTGATATGATCCAGTTTCAGCTAGTCCTAACATCGAACCCAGGGTTTCAGTTACGGGAAACATGAAATGGATGGCTGGAAGATGATGGCGGTGTAAGGTCTGTAATATATGAAAAGAACCAGGTCAATATGCTATGTAATTTATAAGTATATAAGGGCGGCACGGTAGCACAGTGGTTAGCACTGCTGCTTCACAGCTCCAGGGACCTGGGTTCGATTCCTGGCTTGGGTCACTGTCTGTGTGGAGTTTGTACATTCTCCTCATTACTGCATGGGTTTCCTCCGGGTGCTCCGGTTTCCTCCCACAGTCCAAAGATGTACGGGTTAAGTTGATTGGTCATGCTAAAAATTTCCCCTTAGAGTTGTGAGATGCGTAGGTTAGAGGGATTAGCAGGTAAATATGTAGGGATATGGAGGTAGGGCCTGGGTGGGTTTATGGTCGGTGCAGACTCAATGGGCCGAATCGCCCCCTTCTGCACTGTAGGGTTTCTATGATTCTATACCCTTTTCTAGTTGTAACTTTCGTTTCTCACCTGACCCACTAACCCTTAATCCTAACCCCCAAATATAACCATAATCCCAACACTAACTGCTAACCACTGGCAAGTGATCCTTAACAACCCTAAACCGAAGCTAGTTTTAATAGCGTTGTACAAACTGGGCTCTGATGTTGATATGATGCAGCTTTGTTACTCTGATTTACCATTTGCCTAGATGTCTGACCTTTCAGAGACCTGTCACACAGTGTAAGAGTCTCTGAATTAAGTTAGTGAGAAATTTTCATCTGTACAATTTCACACTGGAATAAAACTTCAGTTCTCCCCATTTTGTATACACTGGCCAGTGCACTGCCCACAATCAGAGGTCTTATTGCAAAATTACCAGCTTGCTGTCCTGTGGATGGCACGATGGCACAGTGGTTAATACTGCTGCCTCTCAGTGCCAGGGACTCAGGTTCAATTCCACCCTTGAGTCATTGTCTGCGTGGACTGTGAAAACGTTCTGCGTGGGTTTCTTTGGGTGCTCTGGTTTCATAGAATCATAGAAACCTTACAGTGCAGAAGGAGGCCATTCGGCCCATCGCATCTGCACCAAGCATAAACCCATCCAGGCCCTACCCCCACATCCCTACATATTTACCCGCTAATCCCTCTAACATACGCATCTCATGACTCTAAGGGGCAATTTTTAGCACGGCCGATCAACCTAACCTGCACATTTTTGGACTTTAGGAGGAAACTGGAGCACCCTGAGGAAACCCATGCAGACATGAGGAGAATAAGAACATAAGAAATAGAAGCAGGAGTAGGCCATCTAGCCCTTCGAGCCTGCCCCGCCATTCAATAAGATCATGGCTGATCTGAAGTGGCTCAGTTCCACTTTCCCGCTTTCTCCCCATAACCCTTAATTCCCTTGCCTACCAAAAACCTATCCACCCGTGTCTTAAATATATTTAGCGAGATAGCCTCCACCACTTCAACGGGCAGAGAATTCCAGAGATTCACCACCCTTTGAGTGAAGAAGTTCCTCCTCAACTCCGTTCTAAACTGCCCCCCCCCCTTATCTTGAGGCTGTGCCCTCTAGTCCTGCTGTCCTTTCTGAGTGGGAAGAATCTCTCCATCTCTACCCTATCCATCCCCTTCATTATCTTATATGTCTCTATAAGATCCCCCCTCATCCTTCTAAATTCTAACGAGTACAGACCCAGTCTATTCAGCCTGTCTTCATAGTTCAACCCCCTCATCTCCGGTATCAGCCTAGTGAACCTCCTCTGCACTCCCTCCAAGGTCAAAATATCCTTGCGCAAGTGCGGCGACCAAAACTGCACACAGCTGCGGCCTCACCAGTGCCCTGTACAGTTGCAATTGTATTAAATCACTTTGCATTTAATTTGGTATCTTTGGATTCTTGTTCCAGACATATCAAATTCTGGAAATAATGTTCACTGACTCCGCCAGCATAATAAGGACCCCACACACCCCGGACATACCCTCTTCCACCTCCTTTTTAAAGCTTATTTATTTATTAATCACAAGTAAGGCATACACTAGCTCTGCAATGAAGTCACTGCGAAATTCCCCCAGTCACCACAGTCCAGCACCTGTTCGGGTCAATGCACCTAACCAACACGTCTTTTAGAATGTGGGAGTACCCGGAGGAAACCCATGCAGACAGAGGGAGAACGCACAAACTCCACACAGACAGCGACCCAAGCCAGAAACCGAACCTGGGCCCCGGCACTGCGAAGCAGCAGCGCGAACCACTGTGCCACCATGCCACCTATTCTTCCATCGGAAAATGGTACAGAAGTCTGAGATCTATTTTGTATTAAGTTGATCTTTCTCTCCACCCTACCTATGACTGTAACGCTGCATTCTGCACCATTTTTTTCCCTCCACCCCATTGTACTCTATAAACAGTATGTTTTGTCTGTATAGCACGCAAGAAACAAAACTTTTCACTGTATCCCAATAAGAACATAAAAACATAAGAACATAAGAACCAGGAGCAGGAGTAGGTCATCTGGCCCACCGAGCCTGCTCCGCCATTCAATAAGATCATGGCTAATCTTTTTGTGGACTCAATTCCATTTACCCACCTGCTCACCATAACCCTTAATTCCTTTACTGTTCAAAAATGTATCTATCCATGCCTTAAAAACATTTAATGAGGGAGCCTCAACTGCTCCACTGGGCAGGGAATGCCACAGATTCACAACCCTTTGTGTGAAAAAGTTCCTCCTCAACTGAGTCCTAAATCTGCTTCCTCTTATTTTGAAGCAATACCCCCTAGTTCTCGTTTCACCAGCCAGTGGAAACAACTTCCCTGCTTCTATCTTATCCAGTCCCTTCATAATCTTATATGTTTCTATATGATCTCACCTCATTCTTCTGAATTCCAATGAGTTTAGCCCCAGTCCATTCAGCCTCTCCTCAAAAGCCAACTCTCTCAACTCCAGAATCAACTTAGTGAATCTCCTTTGCATCCCCTCAAGTAAGGAGACCAAAACTGTACACAGTACTCCAGGTGTGGCCAAATTCCATACAGACAGTGACCCAAGCTGGGAATTGAACCCAGGTCCCTGGAGCTGTGAAGCAGCAGTGCTAACCACTCTGCTACCGAGCCATCCTCCCATACTTCAAAGATGTGCAGGTTAGGCTGTTTAGCCATGCTAAATTGCAACTTAATGTCAGAGGGGTTAGCAGGGTAAATATGTGGGGTAACAGGGATCGGGCCTGGTTGGGATTGTTGTCCCTGTTGGCTCATTGAACTAAATGGCCTCCTTCTGCACTGTCGGGATTCTATGATCTGGTTTTTTTCCACAAATAGTATGGGCATCCTCCTGCGAAATCTATTATTTTTTCCATCTATACTATGCACCACAAATTCTGATACATCAACACTTGAATATTATCAATGTACAATAGATCAACTTCCAGCATGGGTAAACTGTGAAAAATATTCTTGCCAGATGCCCATATTAGAATGTTACTAATTGGTCTTCAGGCAAATCAGGGATGGGACCAAAAGTGGTCTTGTGAATGCTCCTACGTGAAGATAAATTAAAATTAAATGACTTAGTGACCACAAAAGTTTTGAGTTTTCAGACATAACATCAATTGTGAGCTAGCTAGACCACAAAAATACACAAGTGAAGTAGGCACTCACTAGAGCTCATACTTCTAGCATGTTAACTGAACATTATTATAATTATCCAGCTCTTCCCTAAGGTTTTTCCCTGCCTGGTTGATGCCTGTACCTGCAAAGCTTAAAAAAAAATTCCTTTTAGTAAGAACTTGCATCACATGGAGGAGGCTTTAGTTTAATCCTCATCCAACAACCTTTTCTGAACGCTCTGCTCACATTTGATAGCAGTGACAAATTCACCACAGTAGCTGATGCAATCCACAATGTTCTCAAACAATCCGGATTATTCTGAATAAAATGGCTCAAAAGATTTTAAAATTAATCAATTTGCTTTATCACTCAATGTTAACAAATCATTTTAATAAATTACAGCATCTGGATCTGTATTTTTGTCAAAAACTATTCAATTTTTCCTTGGCCAAACGCTATCTATGTCCAAAGTTTCACTGAAATTCATCCATTAGTTTTTGAGATATTTTGGACACAATTTTCCCATTCCACCTGCCGTAGCAGGCAGGACAGAATATCCAGTGAACCAGTTAAAGGTGTGTTAACCTGAGGTAGGAATTTCCTGTCTTGGGGTGCGTGCAGCTGGAAAATCCTGCCCTGTGTTTGCAGACTAACGGGTGAAAACATTCCCTCCAACCACCTTTAATGCTGAGAGTAATTGATACGAAGAGTACATGTCGTAAGACCACGGTATCCTGAGGAAGCTGAATTTGAAGTGTGCTTCCTGATGATAATTAAAATATTTAATTAACTAAAACAATATGTTGCACAATTTTCCCAATTATTTAAATATACTCAAAACTGTACTATAAATAGTAAATGATTATATGCAATTATGATGATTCTATAAAATAATTGTTTCCAAAAATGCTATTACTGTATTTAGTTGAACCAGATTGTCTCTTAGAAATTCTCTTATGAAGCCACATTTCTCTATTTTGTTTTCAACCTACAACAAATACTGATATAGTAACGCTTGGCAAATTAGTCCGAATACCAAGATCAACTTTCAATATGAGCAGACGGTGAAAAAATATTCTTGCCAATGTCCCATCCATGAACACAGCTATACAAGGAAACTACCAACTGTAAAGAAATTTATCCAAGATAAGCCATCGAAACATTCCAAATTTTTCATCCCCTGGATCTATAAGTAATCCATTAAGCGTGACTTCATACCCACTAACAAGACTAACATCTAGAACTATTCATGCGCAATCTCAAATCCAATAGTTCTCATCCACTGGACAGTCATTTGTTTAACATACAGGGTATCTTCAGAATATCTGCTGTCTAGTTGTCAAGAGTTAAAGAAACAATTGTACAATTGAAAAGGAAATACTTCTCACGGCAGTAGCTCAATAACTTAAGTTTAAAAGATTTGAAAAAGCTAGTTATGTCAAAACCCGTCACTGTGTGCTATATCTGTGGTAAGCAATTTGGATTACATTCAATTGTCGTACATGAACCTCAGTGTCTGAAGAAATGGCACATTGCGAATGATAAATTACCAAAAGACCAAAGAAGACCAGAACCAAGAAAACCAGATGCTAGTAAAACTGACGGCTCCAAGAAAGCTGATGATACCACAAGTGCAAATGCTCAGCTTATTACCTGTGAAAACTGTGGTCAAACATTTCTATCTGATCGATTCTCTGTGCACAAGAGAAGCTGTAAACCACAAGATGGAGGCAAATCATCCAGGATACCTGCGTCAAGTACAGATTCCAGTTCTGTAAGTGTTTGAATACTTTTTCTAACAACCATTTCAGTTGCAGTCTAACCAAAGGGAGAGCAAAAAGACAGTGAAAGACAGAATCCGAGCACTAAATAGCATGAGATGGGACATAAAGCTGGAACAGGTTATTAGTGTAACATGATCAAAAACTAAAGGCAGATGTGAAGATGTAGGTTTTAAATTCAATCGGGGCAATCTTACCAAAAGAATTTCTAAGTCCAGGATGGGTGTGAAAACAGCAAAATTTCATATCCTTTTTTTGGGTGAGTTCAAATCTGCTATTTTATCCACTTAGAATAAAAAAAGAGCAGAAATGTGGCTTGTCTATAGTGGGAGGGGGCAAGCTTAAGTTGCCTGAACGCTGGTTGAGTACAGCAGAGGGCACCATTGTGCATGTGCAGGTCTACAGTGCAGAAACCTGTCACTCAGCTCTGGTGCTGTCAGCAGCCACAGAAACAGCAACTCCCCCCAGCTACTGCAGAGGCCCACGGCCTACCGAGCCCTCCCCCACCTGCCCGACTGATGGACTCCACAATCTGCCCCCCTCCCTCTCCCCAAGGCCAGCCGCAATAATCCATGTCCCTCCCCGCACTGATCCCCAGTGCAGAGTGGCAGCGGGACCTCTTCCCTCTCCATATCAATTGCATGCAGAGTGTGCAGCAGGTCTCGCCCATCCTCCGTCCCACATTGACTAGCTGCCCCAAGTCTGTTCCTGCCCCTCCCGATAGGCTGTGCCTCCTGGCTCCCTTGGCTTTGCCCAGTTCTCAATGATCAGTGTCAGGGTGTCAGGCCCCATTACTGGGGACCAGCAGTAATTCTTGCCAGAGACATCCTCTCCCGGTGAGGTCACGGAAGCAAGTGAATCCAAACAATTCTATCCCAGGTTCATTAAATTAATGTAAATTCAGATTATAATAAATTTAAATAAATTATTCAGCCTTGCACCAGAAATGGGCGTAAGGCTGATCGCGCCAAATATCCGGTGGTGCTAAGATTGCGAGAGGCGAGAAATACGAGTGAATCTGACTTTTCGGCTCTCAGGCAATTTTATCAGCTCGTCTCACCTGTCAACTGGCATTGGTAAGTTCGCCCCCAATGTATCAATAGACAGGGTGCCAGTATAGCTTGACAAAGGAAAGAATAATGAATAAATGGAACTTGAGATGATATAATGCTGGCGGTGAAGTTTTGGATTACTTGCATGTTGCGAAGAGTGGAATTCTGGAATTTGGCAAGTCGAGCATTTGAGAAATTGGAATCAATTATTAGGTACTAACAAATCATTTCTAAATGAATAATAACTGATGCAAATCCCGCCAGATTCAGAGAGTACTTCATTTGCGGTCTAATATGCCTTGCTACTTTTCACAGTACTGGATGCAGAGCTGGGTGGACTTCAGGAGCACTTAAGTGGTGAGAGTGGAGATGGTGTGTCAGTGACATTTAAATGGATGGAATAGTTAAAAGGAAGTGTCACAGTAGAATGTAACAATTTGACAAGCTTTTGAAGGTTGCAAAAAATATGTCAAACCATTAGCAACCTTTTCTAAACTGAAGGGTCGGGCAAAGGAATGATAGACAAAGTTAAAGGGAACCGAAAGCCAATCAACAGGCACGAATCTGTGAACAAACCATGCAGCCATCTACACACGACTTTCTGTTTGCAGCTGCTGAAATCAAGATAGTATTGCACAAAATGGTTTCAAAGTGGAACACCCTCTGTGCCATTCCATATTAAAAATGAGTTAAATTGTCTGTACAGCAATACACATTAAGGGATCTTTAACCCACTCTCGCCCTCCGCAGGAATGGCGGGTTGGGGGCAGAACTCAATATCTGGCCAAACCAAAAAATCACAAACCTCACCGGCGAGGTCACAATTTGGGATTTTTGACAGCAACATAAACAGGTTCATGTCCATAATGGATTTCAATACATTTTAAGATATTTGCATTTAATGAAACACCACCCCCTCCATTAATTTTATGCCTTATCAACATGACGGTACATCGTCAAGATTTACAACAGATTCACCCAGACATGAACCTATTGTGGAATCCTCCAGGGATGTAAAGGTGAGCATAGCCCCAGGGAGAGAGTGATGTGGCCAGTCTCTGCCCAGGCAATGTCCTCTGGCACTGTCCACTGGCACAGGATGGAACTGTCAACTTGGCACCATGGCAGTGTCAAACTGTCCGAGGGGCAGTGCCTGGGGCGGACTTAGTGAGAGCCTCATGGCCCTTATTTATTTATGGTTGTAGGGAGAGGATATGGGAGCTGGGGTGCAACAATGGCTGTTTCGGGGAGCGGCGGGAGGAGTGCCGGCTCTCATCTCGAGGAAGTGGGGAAGGGCTTTGGAATGCCAGCTCAGATCAGAGAAGGGAAAAGGAGCCTGCTCTGATCTGGGGGAGGGTGGAGGAAGTGAGGGGAGGGCGAGAGATTCTGGAACCTCCATGATAGGGAGGGGTGGGGGGATTTTTTTTACCTCTGATCAGAGCGTTCTTTAAAAAAAGCTGCCCCAATTACAGTGCAGCCAGTCCTAGCTGGCATGTTTAAGTCCAACCTCTCTACATGATGACATGAAACACACCCCCTGCTTTTGTTGACAGATTGTAAGAAGATGTGGAGAGAAAATTGGTCTGTTTCTCTGGAGAGAAATGCACTGATCTTTCAGTCAGACCCTGACATATTACCATATTCTGGTAAGATTGCCCCCATTGACTGTCCTAAAACAGGGGGAAAAGCAGTAATAATACACTGCAAGGGACCAGATATGGTAGAGATTACTGAAACATGGCAACAGAAAATTCAGGACTGGAAATTAAAGATTGCTGGAGATATCGTATTTAGAAAAGCTGGAGGGAAAATGGAGTGGCTGTACTTGATTGAGGTAACATAATGGCAGAGGAAAAAAGTGAGATAGCCATAGTAAGACAGAAATAGAATCTATATGAATCGATTTAAAAGGTCAAGAATCCACCATCATATACAGGGAGGGATGTGGAGAAAAGAATATGCAACCGAAGTAGGGAAGTAGAGTAGTAACCATGGAGGCTTTTGACAACGCCAATATTAATTAGCTAGAAGAGTTAGGTAAAGTGGATGAGGACATTGAGTTCATACAATGTGTACTGGGTTCCCTTCTACTCCAGAATGTAAGAAATCCAACAAAGGCAATTTCATTCATGAATCTAGTAACGGGGAATGAACCAGAACATGTAATATAAGTGAAAGTAAAGGAACATCTAGACAATAGTGATCATAATATAAACTGTTTTAAGATTAAAAATTGAGCATGATGAGAGAAATAGATTGGAGAAAAGTTATTTTGCCATGATGAGAATGTGGGAAAAATTAAATGCACAGCCATATTGCCAAACAATGATGGAGAATGGTCTTGAGCAGAGGGATCTGAAAGGACCAACAAATCAATCACTACACATAGGGACACTGATTATTAAAATCATTAAAAAAGACAAACAATAGTGATGATTTCTGGGAGATATAATTGAAAAGTGGAGGAATTATGCAAATAGTGAAAATGGATTTGATCTTACTCATTAGAGATAGCTCAGATGGAGACCAATGTTGAAAACAAAATTTTCCAGAGTACTTGAAGTTGCAAAAATACAGACAAAATAGATGGCGAGGTGGGAAAATCTTGATTATATAGGATTACATGAAGATAGCAGAGAGGAAGGATCTTACTTCAGAAAAATAGGAAATAGATTCAAAATCAAAGAAATATCAAGGCTAGAAAGCACTATGGAGGTTGTTTATATATTCAATAACACTAGTTATACTGTTGAACAGAATATTATATGTAAGGAGGTCATTCAGCCCATACGGTTGAGTCTGGACCGACCATAATCCCACCTAGGCCCTATTCCCATAACCTCACATATTTACCCTGCTAATCCTCCTGACACTGGGGTCAATTTAGTATTGCCAATCAATCTCACCCGCACATCTTTGGACTGTGGGAGGAAATGGGACATGGGAAGAAGATGCAAACTTCACAGAGTCAGTGACCCGAAGCCGGAATTGAACCTGGGTTCCTGGCTCTATGAGGCAGCAGTGCTAACCACAGTGCTGCCCCAATCAAACTCACCTTAACCAAATTAAGGTGAGTTTATAACAAACGCAATGCAAAAATCATGGAAAACTTTAACCTTCATATGGTCTGCACAAATTTACAGAAGTAATATGGAGGATAAGTTCACTGAATATATTTGAGACTGTTTCCCCAACGTAATACATCTTGGAAGTTTTGATCCATGGCCAGATCCTTAAGTTATTGGTGTGATCCGGTTAGGAACTAGAAGTATTTTGTTTAAAGTAGACAAAGTTTGAGATTCAAGACATTTGCTAAAATAATAAAAGTACAAGATTTTGAGCCAGGAAAAATAAACATTATTAAACAAGTTCAGCAAGATAAAACAATTTACAATATTCCCCCTGTATGCTAATATACAGCATACATATGAGGTACATATGAATGAACAAGACAACAGTGGTCACACATACCACAATGGACAATAAATGTCACATGTGACCAGGACACAGTCCTGATTCCTCAACAAACCATCCAGATCTCCTTAAACATCAATTTCACTGAAACTCTCATGAGAGATTCTAAACTTCACCTCCAAAAATGTCATCCTAGAATTCTTTCTCAAAGTACTCCAACTTGGATGGCTTCAATGACAGCCCACCTCAGAGGGCTTTATTCTTGCCTTCTGAGATACCGTTTACCTGGATTCCTGAGTACACTTAAACATCAATTTACAAGTGCAATTTCAACTCTTTGGCCATGCCAAGCAGAACATTAATACTCCAAAAGAGTATCTTTCCCCATCTGCCCTCTTCAATTAAAGTCTCCTCCCTACACCCCTTTCTCTAACTTGGACCCTATTTCTCTGCTCCTGCTTTTAACTGAACTAAACTGGGACCCTCGACCCCTATCTGGGACACTTTTTGAGATCTCTCCCCATTCCCCTCCCTTGTCTCCTCCCTACGTTCCTTCCTCTAACTTGCACTCTATTCCTCTGCTCCTGTCTTTTAACTGAACTAAACTGGGACCCTCATCCCCTACCTGAAACACTGTTTGAGATCTCTCTCCATCCTCCTCCCTTGTCTCTCACCTGGGCTGTAGTTCTATACCTGGTCATCTGACCTGAATTTTTGCACCATTTATCTTTTTCCTCCTTATGCACAGATGTGCTGGGTCTGTCCTGGGCCCTAAGAATGTAAAAATGTAAAACTGCATGTGCAGTCTGCTCCTGGCTTGCACATGCACAAGAAGTCCAAAGACTGTTGGGACTTGAAATTTGCAAACTCTGTGCTCAAGGTTAAGGTAAGTACAGCTTTTATGGCAGAACCACCCAAGGAATAAGCTATTTTAAATCTTGTTTTGCTGAATAAAAAAGAAAGACATTGATTTATATTGCGCTTTTCAGAGCCACCAGATGTCTCAAAGCACCTTTTGATGTGTAGTCATTGTCATATTGTAGGGAATGCACAATAATAAAAGAGGATTAACTAGTAATCTCATGACAAGAGATCTTCTGGGAAAGAACGATAAGAAGATAGAATTCTGCATTGTGTTTGAGAGTGATGTACATAATTGAATTACATAGGAATGAGGAGCAAGTTGACTAATGTAGATAGGCAAATTAGATTATAAGGTGTTTTGGAAGATGAATCATGAATATTAAAGAATATTTTATATTCTCAATAAATCAACATTCCGCTGAAAAATAAATCTTCAGAGGAAAAGTGATTGAAAGATTCTAACAGTAATGTTTCGGCCACTCCACATTTGATCATACCAGTTTTTCAAAAAAAATATGCTTGTCAATTTCATGAGTGTTTCACTGTTTAAGTGTTGCAACTATAAACAACTCACAGATTGATTTTCTTGTCAGGTTTTTTAAGAAGAAAAGAGAATGGTATTTATTTTACTTAACACCAGATCCAACTAAAATTAATTAAAAAATGCTTGGGGGGCAAATTTTCCCATCCTGCCTTCCAAGGGAATTGTAGGTGGGGGGAACGCAGATCATGCAATGGTCCATTGCCCTCAGGTGGGATTTTCCGGTTTTGGGGCAAGCGCCCCACACACACTCGCACACTAAAATATTGAATAAAGATTTTTTTTTTCTGGATGCAGAATCTACTTTATTGATATTTAGCCTGTGAGATGTGGATGCTGAGATGACAGTCAGAGCTCAAATTTACAAGATGGATAGAGGGGTGAACAAAGAGAGAGTGTCCCCACTCAGGGACTCTTCTTCTGTTCTGTGCTTTTTCGCTTCACTGGCCTGTAGAAAATAAATTTCCTAAAAACACAAAAAAGGGTCAGTTGGCTCATCACATGTTCCCCTCTCACCAACTGATCAGTTACTCAAACATGGTCATAGAAAATTGATTTCAGATCCATGATTAAGACATGTTTGGTTTACAATTGGATGAGTTTCTTTCTCAGCCAGGGTTCATTGTTCCAAGTGATTGTTTCTAATGTCTTGTTCTCCAATCCGTTGAAAACACAAGTGGTGTCTGGATGTTTTGTGAGTGAATCAGGAGATGGGTTCACTCACATTCTTCTAAGGTGATTATTTTTGATGGGTTCTTCTGGACAGCCTAACTCCATTTTTAGTAGTTTCAGAATTTTTAGGGTACAGTTTGCAAATGTTCATCCGCCTGAGAAGCTGATGTTTTAAATCACTGAAATGCAGTTGTTTAGTTTTTCAAAATTCAACCAGTAGTTTCAGCCAATAAATAAAGTAATTTTTGATGTAAAACATAGGTTTTAGAACAACAGCATTTGATTAAAAAAGGCTTATAGTATTGCCAAGAAGCGTAGTAAGCCCAAAGATTCCATCAGAGATACAACCAAAGAATTAATGAAAGGAGAGAGAAATCACATAATGAATAGACGCCAGCCAGAAAATATAAAATCAGGCTGAAGAGCTTTTACAAGTAAAGAAAATGGAAGAAGTAGTTCCCTTAGATTCAGAGACAGGAGAAATTCTAACAGAGAAGAGAACAGCAGCTTGAAACAAATATTTTGGGCAGGATTTTCCAGCCACACTTGCCCCAAAACCTGAAAATCCTGTCTAAGGTCAAAGAACCTTTGTATGGCCTGCCCCCTGCCCACTACGATTTCCATGGTGGGCAGGATGAGGAAATTCCTTGAGGAAATGTGGGCGGCATTTACATGAAGCAGAATTCCAGCAAGGATTGGTTGGGTCAAATGGCCTGTTTTTTTGCTATATTTCTATATAATAACACTATTTTCTTAAGCCAGCATTGCAGCATGCCTGAATGAAAATGGAATAAATCTTGGTGTCACAACTGGCCATACCTGATTGCACCAGCTCTGAAGAAGTGCATGTTAACAGCAGTTGACCATGTAGCAGCTGGGACAGCCTCCCTCTAGTATTTTGCTGACACAAATGCCTCAAAGACATAGATGGCACAAAACCATTTATAATGAATCATTCCATCCTTTAAATTCCAAGCCCAACTCTGACTTGAACAGAATGCCAAGGTTGTGCAAAATTTGATTCAGCATGAGCAAACAGTTATAGGATGGCAGGTACATGGTGACATGATAGCAGATTTTTTGGCTGGAATTGAAAATTGTTGTTTAAATCAACCCAATATTGTATTAGAGGAAATTCTGACTATTCCGCAGAGTAATATCAGAGTGAGGCTTGTTGTAGAGTCAAGAGAAATAATGGAAAATAGAACTGGGTATAGCCAACATACTTAGTGATGCTGTCCTTAGATAAGATCTCTGAGGAGCAGCTTATAAATGAACAAAAGGAGGGAATCAATGATGGGTCCTTGGAAACATCAGAGGTGTCTATGTGTGATAAAAGAGACATAATTGCTGGAAAGTTACTGACTGTGTTGGGGAATATTAGAGTAACAGTTTCATGGAGCGGAATTACAGAGGGTCAATGCAGGACATTTGTCAGATCAATCATGCTGAACATCATGGAGAGACTGAGAGAGTTACAGGTGACAATCACAGATTAAATATTCATAACTCAGACTGAGATGGTTTTGATGCTGTATGCAGATCAGAAGCTGGACTGAAGAAGATCCAGAAAGGAATTTTGAGAAAGATGGAAATGAACATGGAAAGCAAAGTCACATTTTAAAACATTGAGAAAGAAAGGAGATTAAAATTAGGGTTGTTCTTTGTCCATCGTCATCAATGATGCCCTCGACACCATTAGTCATTTTGAGGCTGGATGGGGTGTGTCCAAAGATGACTGATTAGGCCAATTTGGGCACAGAATGTCCTGACACATGTTGGACAGACTTGTGTAGGCACTGTAGTTGTGGCGCTGGTGGCTCTGGACTTGCGCAGCTCACGCTTAGGTTATGTTTCAGCAATACACCTTGCTTCATAAACTTGACAGCCTTTGTGGATGAGGCAGCGCCAGGTAGGTTGGTTTTGTGCCAGCGTTTCCCAGGTGGTCGTGTCAATGTCAAGCAACTTCAGGGAGGCCTTGAGTGTGTCTTTGAAACATTTCTTCTGCCCTCCGTGCGAGTGCCTTCCAGCAGAGAGTTCCCCAAAAAGGAGCTGCTTGGGTAGGCGCTCATCTGGTATGCAGATGACATGACCTGCCCACCGGGTCAGCGCTCTCATCAGCAGTGTGTGGACTGATGGTAGACTTGTCCTAGAGAGAACTTCAGTGTCTGGTATTTTGTCTTGCCATCTGATGCATAATATTCTGCGAAGACAAGTCATGTGGAAATGATTGAGCTGTCTTGCATGCCTCCGATACACAGTCCACATTTCAAAGTAATCAAAGAGTGAGAAATTCTCATGTGTGGAATGAACAACGTGAATCACAATATTGTGATACTTTTGTTGGTATATTAAATTTTGTACATAGTTCAACAGAACTTTTCATTAAAATGTGTGTTTCTTAAACAGTGCCAAGGTCAGAACAGAACAGACAATAGGTAGGAGATATATTCTATTTTTGAGAAAAGTACTTCTAACCCACTAAGGCTTTTTATTATTCTTAAATTATTTGGATGTTCTACTTGTGGGGTTGATCTGACATCCTTATGGAAATAACTTGTATATGAAAATTTAATGAAAACTTGTTCAACTCATCTGGATTAGTACTTTTAATCATAGAGGCACATGTTTTCCTATCTTTTATTAATACATTATGTTGCTCCAATTGTGGCCCCTTCATATCTTATTGTGTTAGAATTAAATGACTAAAACTTAACAATTGTTCCTAGCCACCAATTAGAGAGCCACAAACAATTAGTCGCCCACGAACAGTTGTCTGCTATCTTTGCGGCCGAGAGTATGGAACCAAATCTATAAGTATTCATGAACCACAGTGTTTGAAGAAATGGCGTATTGAAAATGAAAAACTTCCACGGCATCTCAGGAGACATGAACCCAAGAAACCAGAAGTCATGTCTATCACAGGTCGGTGCATATTAAATACAGTATTTTAATGTGTGGTTGTAACATAATTGTGATGAGTTTGGAGTAACGAGTCAGTGTTTTAGATTTGATTATGGATGATTTGTTTTAAAAGCCACCTTACATTATGAAAATGCTTCATATAGCCTGCATAAACGGCCTGTCAAAATGCCATTTTTAAAGTTTAGTTATTAATGTCATTAGTAGGCTTACTTTAACACTGCAATAAATCCCCTAGTTATCATACTCTGGCGTCTGTCCGGTCACCTAGCTGCATTAGACAGGTTTCTAATTCATGTAATGCATGTGCCTACAATCTCTCACCTAACTACGAGAGTACTCATTTAATGCCTCACCCATTTCCCCTGGCTCTATGCATAGATTCCCTCCCCTGCCCTTAAGTGGGCCAACCCTCTCCCTGGCTACCCTCTTATTCTTTCTACATGTATAAAAAGCTTTGGGATTTTCTTTAATCCTGCTGGCCAATGACTTTTTGTGACCCCTTTTAGCCCTCCTTACTCCTTGCTTAAGTAGCTTTCTACTTACCTTGTATTCCATTCTTGTTCCACGTGTTCCCAGTCTCCTAGCCTTGACAAATGCTTTCTTTTTCTCTTTGACTAGGCTCACAATATCTCTCATCATCCAAGGTTCCCAAAACTTGCCATACTTATCCTTCATCCTTACAGGAATGTGCTGGTTCTGAATCCTTACAACTTACACTTGAAAGTCTTCCACATGCCAGATGTTAATTTATTCTGAAATGTCTGCCCCAATCTACATTCTTCAGTTCCTGCCTAACATTGTTGTAATTAGCCTTTCCCCAATTTAGCACTTCCGCTTGAGGACTACACTTATCTTTATCCATCCGTATCTTAAAGCTTACTGAATTGTGTTCACTGTCCCCAAACTGCTCCCCTACCAAAAGTCAGCCACCAGGTCCAGTATGGCCCTTTCCCTCGCTAGACCATCTACATATGTTTCAAGAAGCCCTCCTGGATGCTCCTTACAAACTCTGCCTCATCCACGCCCCTAGTACTAAGTGAGTCCCAGTCAATATAGGGAAGATAAAATCTCTCACCACAACAACTCTGTTACTTTTACACCTTGCCAAAATCTGCCTATATGTCTGTTCCTCCATCTCTTGCTAGCTGTTGCGAGACCTATAGTAAACCCTCAACATTGTGACTACATCCTTCCTAGTCTTAAGCTCTACCCATAATGCCTCGCTGTATGAGCCCTCTGAGGTGTTATCCCACACTACAGCTGTGATGTTCTCCTTAACTAGTAGTGTAACTCCCCCACTCCTTTTACATTCCCCTTTATCCTGCCTGAAACATCTGTATCCTGGAACATTAAGATGCCAATCCTGTCCTTGCCTTAACCAAGTTTCTGCAATAGCAACAACATCCTAGTTCCAAGTACTAATCCAAGCTCTAAATTCATCTGCCTTATTTGTTACACTTCTTGCATTGAAACAAATTAGTTGGATTATTACAAATTAACTGATTAGCAGTCTTGACACAGGAATCTCCATCCTCATTAGTATCTCCAACCTCTCTGATGTGATGTCACTCTGGCTGAGATTAGAATAGGTTTATATTAGTCTGAACCTGACATGGCAATCTTGAACAGGTGTGAGAAGGTAAGTGCTTTGGACCAAAAGCTAGTGGAGTGCAGGGGATGTTGGAGGCAGGCCCTGGTGATGTGCTGCTTGCTATGAGCTACCCCCTGGATGTTTTTAGATGCTGTTCTGTGGACCAGGAAAGTTATGTACTATCTGTGGAGGGAGGGGGTGTTCTATTTTTGGAACGCTGCCTAGGGAAGGGGCTGAGTCCTGGTCAATCTGCTCTCAATTGCCACTGCTTGTTGCTTTGTTGTTGCTGTGGATTATGGTTAGGGCCTGCACTGAGTACTGAGGTTTTGGGGCGGGGAGGGTGAGTGGGTGGGGGGTGGTGATGGTGGAGAGCATAGTGCACCATATGCTGACCGAGAGCTAATCAGCTCAAGCAGCTAGTGCTCCAAGCAGTGGTGCCCAGGTTCACACACACAGATGCTCATACTGCATGGAATCTGCAGTCAGTGAGGATTCATCTGGTGATGATTAGCAGACTGTCTCTGCCCCATGTACCCAGCCAGCAACACATACCTGGAATCAATGCTACAGTTGCACACATGGCAATGGCTGCACACCAATCTGCATACTCAATGTGCCAGCTGTGCCATAATAACAAGTTCACACAACCTAAACATGGCACCATGGATTGTGTGTTTTGCCAGCACCCACAAGTAGGGGTACTGATCCCGGTGAGGGATTGGGCTGGTGCTGGATCTATGCAGCCAATGACATTAATTTGTCATTCTTTGCTCTGTCCAAACCCCACTGTGCAGATGGATCTTGGTTTGATTGACTTGGAGCTGGCGATAGTGGTGGTGGCAGAGGAGGAGGTGGCTCAGGAGGTGGAGCGCGCAGGGAGGAGCAGCCACTGGCAGTCCCTCAGGAAGGAGGGCAGGGGGTTGCTGCTGAGGACCAGGAGGTGGGAGAACAGTCTCCCGAAAGAGTGCTCAGAAGAGGGGGGTACAGAAGGCAAGGAGATTCCTTTGAGGCCCCGTTGGAGGCAATGTGCTGTCTTCGGCTGTGACTTGTGAAGAGCATGGTGCAACACCTGTGTGAGGTGTTCGCACACCTGGCACCTGAGGGGAGGATGGCCACCCATTCCCTGTGGAAGTGAAGGTGACAGCTGCCCTTCTAGGCACCCAGTGGCGCCCTCTGCGGGATCCCCCAGGTCACTGTGCACAGATATATGCAGCAGATCACAGATGTCCTGTATGCCTGGGCAGGACAATACATTAATTTTGATGATGGCCATGCACAGCAGGGGGCCTGGGCTGTAGGCTTTGCAGCCATTGCAGGAAAGCCCAATGTCCAGGGAGCAGTGAACAGGAGCCACATTGCCCTGCAGGCCCCACGCAGAGCACAGCAACCATTTGTTAACCAAAAAGGGTCCCATCCCCTGAACATGCAGATTGTCTGCTGATGCTCACATGCATGCCAGACATGGAACTAGCTGTCAGTCACCATTCTGGCCACTGAATCACCCCCTGCCAGCGCCATGGCACGCTGGTCACACTCGGTCAGCAACCAGTCAGCAACCACAGCTCAGGCACATTATCACCAGTCTATGCCCTCACTCACTGGTTGTGTGCGGTTTTCTCTTGTGGGAACATAAGGTGGATTAGAAGCATTAATATATTGGAGTGCATTGTGTGCAATGTGTGCCTGTGTTTCGGACCTTGTGTTGGCAGTTTTGGGGAAAAAGGTCATGACTGGGGCATGCTACTTGAGGTTGGGAGTGCGATAAGGAGTTAGATGCAGTTGTTTGGGGGGTGGGGAAGGGGGGGGGCACACCACTTTTTCTGCCTGAAGAAGGTCTTACAGTTTCTTTTTACACTGCTGCCCGGACCAAGGCGTCAGGCTCCTGGCATTTAATGCAGCTGCCACCTCCTCTCACAATGCCCTCGTGGCAATATCCCTTGGGCAACAGCTCTGGTTGGGGAACAGCAGTTGGAACCTCTCCTCCACTGCATCAAGCAGGCGGCCTGGTCAGCCTCAGGGAACCTTGGGGCAAATTTCTTGCTGGACATCTTCGTGGCGTGACTGGCTGGCTGTCCATTCTTGCAGCTTATATACAGCTCTGGCTTGTTAGGGGAGTGCAGGTGCAGTTAGTTTGGGCCAGCCATGGGCCAGATGGTAACAATTCCTTTTGAGAAATTTGAAGGGAATCTGGTTTCAGCTGAGGGTCAGCCATCTCTCAGGGTGCTGATTGACTCTCATTCAACAAACTCCTGTGTCCAGGGAGATGTGCAATGCTCAGGGCTGTCATTCAACAGAAGGAATGCTTGCAAGCAGGGGTTGTGTATGGCAGCACAGTGTGATTTCTGTGCAAGGCATCAGTGAGGTCAGTGCGTTCATGAGGTTGAGGGAAGAATGGGGTACCCATGATATCCGGATCAATGAGAGCATGGGGATAGGGGCCAGCAATGTCAGTGTGCGGGGGAGCATGGGGACAGAAGCCAGCAATGTCTGTATGGGAGGCATGGAGTGAGAGGCCAGCAATGTCTGTGAGGGCTTGAGGGCAGTGATCTCAATGTTGGGAGTTCTTTTTAGCAATCTCCCAGAAGTGTGCGCATGTGCAGGTTCCCACTCATTGCACCGATTTCAGCCTCTTCAGAGTGAATAGGCTCCACCCCCAAGCTTGTAATGATATTCACAATAGTAATCTCGCAGTGCACAGAGTCTAGGAGATTCTTGTCTGAAGTCGCACTGAACAAACCAGCGCGATTTACTCCAGTTTTCCCACGAATTCAACACTTAGAACTTTTTTGGGAGAATTGCGACCTGTATCCTGGCTCCCTTGCATTAAAAGGGCTGTCTATAATCTTCCTCACTTCTGCAATTTATTCCCCTGCTGACCCCTATTACCTCCCCAACCCAAAAAGGAACATTTACCACCATCTGTTACGAAACTGCCAATATAACCATCTCTCCTCAGATTCTAAATGACAAAGCAATCTTAAAATGTCTTTATTTTCATTGGGAGTCTCAATCTTGATCCAACCCTGGAACTCCAGATCAGTCTGACACTTCATAGAATCATAGAATCCTACAATGCAGAAGGAGGCCATTTGGCCCATTGATTCTGCTCCAAAAACAATCTCATAACCCCACATATTTACCCTGCTAACTTCTGCATCCTGGGACACTAAGGGTCAACTTAGCATGGCCAATCAACCTAACCCACACATCTTTGGACTGTGGGAGAAAACCGGAGCACCCCAAGAAAACACACACAGACACGGGGAGAACATGCAAACTCCACACAGACAGTGATCCAATCTGGGAATTGAACCCAGGTCCCTGGATCTGTGAGGTGCAGTGCTAACCACTGTACCACCGTGCCATACTCACTTATGCCATTTGGTAACACTTATGCCATTTGGCATACCTGTAGCCCATGCTAATCATTGGTCTTATAAAGAGAATCTGAGCTTCACCCACTTGCAGGACCAGGAAATCTCAACATTCTAGTATGTGCAGAATGCCTCTATAATTTGTTTTAATGGGATCTGTGCATTTAAAAGACTGCAAGTGAAGGAACACTTGTAGTTGAAGGCAAGAAGAGCAAATGGCACGAATAGACTTACTGGAGATTAATTGTAAAATCAGAAGCAGTCCCATACAATGAGAAGATAGTGGTTGTTAGTGCATTCAGCGCTAATGCATTTTTGGAAGGTATGTGCGGTGATTTGTCCCTTTTAGGACAACACAGCAGATTAAGGGTCACCTGGCCTGGGGAAACCAAATGGGAAGTAAAATGGGGGAAATCACCTTAGGCAAGAGGCATGTAGGGAACTAGCTGCAGCTATGCGGTTGCTACAACTCTTATTAATAAATCCTTTTAGTGTTTATTAATGAAATCTGAGAAAATGCATCTTTGCAGACGCTGATTGCTTAGATTGCCCAATCAGCTTATGTCATAAAATTTCTTGCAGCACCGAATGGAAACTTTTAAGATTTGTTCATGTGAATGTGGATGTTACTGGCTAATTATTCCTGATCCCTATATGTCAGAGGTGAGGGACCTTATAACTCGTTATAGTGTAGCTGCTCTTATGGTGTTCTCATGTAGGAAATTCCTGAAATTTATCACAGCAATTGTGCAGAAATGATAGGATGATATGTGATGTGCAATTTGCAGATGCTTGTATTCCTATATGCCTGCTGCACTTGTTCTTCTAAGTGGTAGAGGTCAGAAAGTGCTGTTGAAAACGCCCTGAGAAGTTGCTGATATGCATCTTGTAGGTAGTACATACTGTGTTTAAACATTCTAATTTTGAGGGTGTAATTGTCTGAATCTTGTGTGTGGCACATGTTCTTTTTACCATTTATCAGCCCAAGGCTGAATATTGTCCAAGTCTTGCCGCACACAGGCAGAAATTGTTTCATTATTTGAGGAGTTAGGATGAAACTGAACTCTGCAATCACCAGTCAATATCCCCACTCTGATCCTATAATGGAGTGATGGTGACTGATGAATCAGCTGAAGATGCTTGGGCTTTGGAAATCCCTAAGAAATACCTGCAGCAAAGATCTGGGCTCTAGGAGACCAAGGTCAATCGTCTACTCACCACTTCTGGCTGAAGATGGTTGAAAAAGCATCCTCTTATCATTTGCACTCATATGCAGTTTTCCGCTATCAATGCAGGTGAGGATGTTTGTGGAATGCTGTTGTCCCACTGGCTATTTAATTGTCTACCAACATTCATGAGTGATGTGGCAAGGCTGCAGTGCATTGACCGGATCCTTTACTGTGTGATCACTTTGCTTTGTCTATAGCATATTCCTTCCACTGATTAGCATGCACTTAGTCCTGTGTTATAGCTTCCCTATGTTGGCATCTCATTTCTCATTACATTTGGTGCTGCTCCTGGTGTGTTCGTCTGCACGCCTCCATGAGCTAGAGTTGGTCCTTGTGCTTGATACCAATAGTAGAGTGAGGAATGTGCTCAAATTATGGTGGAATACATTTTTGCTGCTGCTGATGAATCAGAGCACTTTATGGATGCCAAGTTCTGAACTGAACATACAACATAGAACGGTACAGCTCAGTACAGGCCCTTCGGCCTTCAATGTTGTGCCGAGCTACATCCGAACCGAAGATCAAACTACCCCACTTCCTATCATTCTGGTGTTTTCCATTTGCCTATCCAATAACTGCTTGGAAGTTCCTAAAGTGTCCGGCTCCACTATCACAGCAAGCAGTGCATTCCACACCCCAACCACTCTCTGAGTAAAGAATCTACCTCGGACATCCCTCCCACCATGAACCTTATAGCTATGTCTCCTAGTAACAGCTACATCCACCCGAGGAAATAGTCGCTGCACGTCCACTCTATTTATCCACCTCATCATCTTATAAACATCTATTAAGTCGCCTCTCATTCTCCTCCACTCTAAACAGAAAAGCCCTAGCTCCCTCAATCTTTCCTCATAACACATACCCTCCAAACCAGGCAGCATCCTGGTAAATCTCCTCTGCACTCTCTCCAGTGCTTCCACATGAGGTGTCCAGAACTGCACACAATATTCCAAGGTCTCACCAAGGTCTGGTATAGTTGCAGCATAACCCCATGACTCTTAAACTCAAACCCCCTGTTAATAAATGTTAACACACTATAAGCCTTCTTCTTGGCTCTATCTACTTGAGTGGCAACCTTCAGAGATCTATGGATATGAACCCCAAGATCTTTCTGTTCCTCCACATTCCTCAGTACCCTGCTGTTGACCCTGTAGTCTGCATTCAAATTTGTCCTACCAAAATGAATCACTTTGCACTTATCAGGGTTAAAATTCATCTGCCACTTTTCGGCCCAGTTCTGCATCCTATCAATGTCTCATTTCAGTCTATAAGAGTCCTCCATCTCACCCATTACCCCAGCAATCGTGGTGTCATCAGCAAAGTTACTAACCCTTCAGCCCCCTCTTCTAAGTCATTGATAAAAATCACAAATAGTAAAGGACCCAGCACTGATCCCTGTGGTACACCACTGGTAACTGGCCTCCACTTTGAAAATATTTCTTCCACCACTACCTTCTGTCTTCTATGAGACAGCCAGTTATTTATCCAATCGGCTAAATTTCCTTCTATCCCACACCTCCTTACTTTGTTCATGAGCCTACCATGGGGAACCTTATCAAATGCCTTACTAAAATCCAAGTATACAACAGCAACTGCTCTATCTTCTATACACTTAGTTACCTCTTCAAAGAATTCAATCAAATTTGCGAGGCAGGACTTACCCCTCACAAACAGTGCTGACTGTCATGGATTAAGCTGCATCTTTCCAAATAGTCATAAATCCTATCCCTCAGCACCCTTTCAATTAACTTACCGACCACCAAAGTAAGACTAACTGGCCTATAATTACCAGGGTCATTCCTATTTCCTTTCTTGAACACAGGAACAACATTCGCCATTCTCCAGTCCTCTGGCACAATCCCCGTGTGAGGACAGTGAGCACCCAAAGATCAAAGCTAAAGGCTCCGCAATCTCATCCCCTGCCTCCCAAAGTATCTTAGGATATATACCATCTGGCCCAGGGGACTTATTGACCCTCAGGTTTTTCAAAATTGCTAATACATCTTCCCTCAGAATATCTACCTCCTCCAGTATCAGCCAGTATCACACTCTCATCCTCAAAAACATGGCCCCTCTCCTTAACGAACACTGAAGAAAAGTATTCATTCAATGCCACACCTATACCTTCTGACTCCATGCACAATTTCCCACTACTATCCTTGACTAGCCCGAACCTCATCCTGGTCATTCTTTTATTTCTCACATAAGAGTAAAAAGCCTTGGGGTTTTCCTTTATCTGACCCGCCAAGGACTTCTCATGCCTCCTCCTAGTTCTCCTAAGCCCTTTTTCTATCCTACAGTCTAGATCTCAAAAGTCATAACCATCATGTGGATTTCCCACATTAGGAGGCCAACTCCAATGAGTATTGTAGCCAGTAAAGTCAAATGTGTACCCTTTCCAATGGCACAGCAGTTTCTCATGTAACAAAGAGGCTTGAAGAGATGCATTGGGGGAGGTCAAACAAGGCAAAGGTATATACAATATATGGGTGGATACGAAGAGATGTAGAGCAAATGAGGGACCTTGAAGTGAATGTCCACAGATCCTTGAAGATAGCACGGCAGATTGATAAGGTGGTTCAGAGTCCTTTCATTCATTAACAGAGGCATAGAATATAAGAAGAAGTCTCAGAACACCATTGGGTAAGTGATGAAAACTCATCTGATGAAGGAGCAGTGCTCCGAAAGCTCATGATACCAAATAAACCTATTGGACTTTAGCTGGTATTGTGAGACTTCTTATTGTGCCTGCCCAGTCCAACAGCAGCATCTCCACATCACAGAATATAAGAGAGGAAGGTCATGCTATAATTCTATTTAACATTAGTTAGACTGCAACTTGAGTAATGTGTGTACGCCTGATTACTATTTCAGACAGGATGCAATTGCACTGGAAAGGGTACAAAGGAAATTTACAAGAATGTCACCAGGATTGGAAAATTGCAGCTGTGAGGAATGATTGGATAGGCTGGGGTTGTTCTCCTTGGAACAGAGGAGGCTGAGGAAATTTGATTGTGATATACAAAATTGTGAGGAGCCTGGTTAGAGTGGATTGGAAAGGCTTATTTAGCAGAGAGTCAAGTGTCTAGAGGGCATAGATTTAAGGTGATTGGTAGAGAGGAGATAAGAAAAAATATTTTCACCCAGACAGTTGTGGTGTGTCTGGAGCTCACTGTTTGAAAATGGGTAGTAGAGACAAAAATGCTCAGCTCATCTAAAAGGTGTCTGGGTATGCACCTCAGGTGCTATAAACTGTAGGACTACCGACCAAATGCTGAAACGTGGCGCTAATCTGGGTGGCTCATTTTTCAGCAGGTGCAGACATGATGGCCCAAGTGACCTCTTTCTGTGCCATAACTTTCTCTGATTCTAACAGCTATCAATGGTTTCTGTCCATGCTATTGAATTGTGTTTTTGTCTTGCGGCAAGCAGAATTCTATAGCAAGATTATTTAATATTATGGCATACAGATTACATCTTGGATCTATTTAGTTATACACCTGTTATTTTGTCTAAGTGTCCTATAGCTTGTCACATGGTTCACTTTACAAAAAAGTTTCACAAGAATGCTAAAATCAACTGGCCTCTCCCATTTATTACTAAGTTGTGATCCGTTATGGGTATGAATTCTTTAGCTGTTCCAGCATGTATATTTTCCTAGTTGAATGACTCATCCATTTGTAAGTGCTGAACCCATACCTTTATGTGATAATTATTTATAGTGTCAGATTCAAGCACTCAATCACAGTTTTATGACAGCTGTGAAAAGAGAACTTTTCTAACCATGTTGGCTAAAGTTCGGTAGTTGTGTAACCTGCAGCCTCACAAGTCTGAAGGCTTCATCCACAAACACATTGATGGTGCAATCAGTGTACTCTGCTGCCCTGCTGTATCGACTGAGATTCCTAGGCTCCCAATAGCTGTTTCAGCAGCCAAAACAGCTTTTATCTGGATTGTTCAGGTTAAGGCTGTATGCCTGCAGACTGATTTGTTTATTTTTTGCTGCTAATATGAATGGCAAAGGGAGTTGAATATTGCCCAGTGGAAGGCTCCAGCCACATCTGTGTTTTGTTGGCAGCTGCTAATTATTTCCCTTATTAGCAGCAGTACTGGCAACAACTCCAAAAGGAAAGAGAATTAGTTTCAGATGTTAGTACCTTTTGAAGTTTTGGATTCCAGTGTAACCAGTAGAAGATCAAAATCACAGCCCGACAGAGAACCAACATTGCAGATGCTGAAAGTTGAGAACATAAGCTGTGGGAGACACCCTTATGGAGAATAGGCTTTATTGTTGGGAGAAGATCTGATTCACAATCAACCAACCAACACAAATCCAGTGATTGATGTACTTAAAGCTGAGTAAATTATTGTTGAAGCCTTGGTACTTGGACAAACTCTGAAGATTTATTACATTCTTTATCAAAACCCAATATAAACATATTCCACCCACAATTTGACATACACATTGAATGAAGTAATCTATTCAATGGCCTATCCCCAAGGTTACAATCTGCCACTACAGTAAACATGGCAACTTTTTTACTGACACACCTTCCCTTCCCTCACTAATTTCATCCTTTACGCTGCAAATTTTACTCAGTGACAGAATTGTTTGAAATCACTGATCCAAAAAATACCACAAATAAATATGTATGTAACGAAATGTACTTAACAGCAACACAGAGTACTTTGATTCTCTGTTAATCTTGCTAGTAATACACAGAAATTGTGTAGTCTTTTGATGTCATTTTAACTGTAGTCCAGCAGTTGTGCTGTGTTACCATGAAGCTAAATATACACCAAGACTGAAAATCAACACATAGACTAAACAATTTATATAGCTCAAGTTAAACTTGCTATGCATGTGCCTCAATGCATTTGTGGCTTATCCTCTTCACAGCTCAGAGAATCAGTAAGATATAGTGTGGAATGCACTAAGGATTCAAGAGAACCCCAGAACTTTTAGCTGCAATGAATAATGGCTAACAGCTGGCAACATAACACTGAAACAAACCAGACTCAGCAGTTCAAGCCTTCTCTGAGCATTCCCGCCCATAGGGCAAGCAAAATGAATGAGACATTAGAGTTAAATCATTTTAAAATGAGCTCTATAGTTATGATACTCAGAATGACAAGCGTTAAATAACTAGTAGAATGGTTTCTACTTTAGGCGCAGTTTTATTTGAAAATAAATTCAGCCAGGGTATAAAAATATTTTCTGTGAGACATATTTAGTTCATTGTTTTCACACAATGCTTTTCCTCTATTGTAATCTGGTCTCCAGGCCTCTATGCAGGGGTACCCACTATAATTGACCTGCAGTGTCACATTTTTCAGGGTGGAATGTAATGCTGTAAAGCCATCCACCAAGGTACCATACATGTTGTTGGTAGCCTTTACCAATTGTTTTAATATTGCATAATCTCAGATGCCATCCCCAGTGTCTGCACACAAGTGTAACAAGTTCTACAAAAAATCCTCTTTTTTTACACATTCAGAATGGATCTCCAGTCTAGGGAATGAGCAGATATCTACTCATCCCCTAGTCAAGAATGTTTGCTTCCTTATCTTGCATCCTAGCTCCTGCTGACGAGTCTGCATCACGCTGTGCATTCTCAATAGCTCACTGATGTATCCAATGAATGTCTCTGAACATTCATTGGATATGTCAATTTTCAATAACAGAAAGAATGGTCTAGTAGTTTGTGTTCTTGTAATACAATACATAATCTGGGAGAAGAAACAGGATTACAATTGATTATTAAACAGCAAAGTTCACACCAGATTTCTGAAATGACAAGAATATGGGCATTTCATGGCATAGTTTGCTGACAAGTCATGTGTGATCCAATAGCATAGGGAATAGAAGAAACATCATATCAATATGAACCTGTAGTTGAAATTCCAACATTCCATCCAACCCCTTTAACTATCTTTCTTCTCAACAAGTTGCAGCAGACTTTTTAACACATTGAGACAGTTAGATGCCCAAGATATACCCCAAGTGGCAAGGAAAACCCCCATTCAAAACAGTGGACCTCTGCCTATCTCATCAAATTTTCCTCTGCCTAGGAGTGAGGGCAGAAGTGGGGGAAAACTGTGACCTGGGTCCACACACTCTCTTTTTTCAACTTCAAATCTGGTTTTAAGTGGAGTGGTACTCTTTCTGATATTATGAGCTGCCTTTGCTAAGGAGAATTGAGAACATTAAGATGACCTCATTTGTAACCCAGCACAGGTATCAACAGATGAATTGTAATAGTGGTGATGAAAAAATGCATTAAACAAGTAATTGCAGAGTAGGGACTGAAGACCTGCCCAGGACCACTGCCATTGACCCTGGCACTGTTTGGACCGGAAGAGGTCCTTTGGTATTTACTTGAATGAGGGACTTCTATGCCATTAGGGCAACCACCTGCCTCAATATGTTGGAAAATCTGGTGCAACCTGATAGTCTGCAAGGTGATAGATTCCAACCCCTTGGAAAGACAATCGATTCCCCTTTAGTCACCACTTTTTAAAAAGGTCAGTTTGGAATAATTTGTAAAAGAATCTTTATTTTTCTTTGGGGTGCTCAACAAACAACTGGATCATTAGGTAGACCCCCACTTTTGTCACCTGGTAGCATTGTGGCCTCACTCAGCATAATGCCACTGCTGCTATGCCAGGTCCTACTGAGAACAGGAATGCCGAAACTCCTGGTGTTGGGAGTCCCCTGCCCAGAGTCCCACCATCTTACATTGCTTTCAAGAAGAAGCTCCAGCTTCTCAAGACCCTTCAACATTCCAACATAATGCCTGATTGTGCTACAAGACCTGCAGATTTTCTACTCCAAACCTCACTTTAGATGGAGTCTGTGCATGCAAGGGTGTTAGGGATGCTTGCAAATGAAAATACTGAGTTATCTTCTGGTTACTCATGATAAGCACCAAAAGTACTTCAAAACAGGGAGAAGAAGGTTTGTGGTTCCCATATATGTTATAGTGCATTCTTGAAAGGTATGGTTTCTTGTTTTTCAGTTGGCTTGACCAGGTAAAACTATTGTACTGCTAAGCTATGCCCATTGCTGTTACAGCTAATTCATTTCATTGTTGGTGGGCAGTAGATCGTCAAGTTCTCCTTGTCGTACAAAGAGGTTTATCTTCCACATCTGAATTAGAAAGAAGTACTTAAGCGTATGTTCCCCAAAACCAAAGGTTTTGTACCCTTCAGTCGACCTTTTAAACATATTTGACTGATTTAGAAGGCCTGCTTTCAATCTAAACAATCTTCCAATGGTGCCCAGTCTTCTAACCTAGCCTTCAAATTCTGCAATGGCACATGATTCCTCCCACAGCCTCTATTCTATCTATAGCAAGCTGTCAACCAAATGTGGGAATATGGGCTGAGTCACTTTGGAGTGACTATGCAAGGAATATTGTTTCATTGACTATCGAAGCAGTTCGGCAGAATTCTCCAACCTCGCCCGCAGCTGGGATTCTATCATCCCTCTGCTTTGAATGGAAATTTGGCTGAGCACCAAATTCTCCATTCTCGCTGGCAGTGGTGGCAGGGCAAACGAGAGAATCAAGGCCATTAACTTTTAGTCATGCATACGTTTGTGGCACAGTTAGCACTGCTGCCTCATGGCACCAGGGACCTGGGTTCGATTCCTGACTTGGATCACTATCTGTGCGGAGTCTGCACATTCTCCCCGTGTCTGCATGGGTTTCCTCTGGGTCCTCCAGTTTCCTCCCTCAAGACCAACAGATATGCTTGTTAGGTAAATTGGTCATGCTAAATTCCCCATGATAAATTCCCCCTCACTGCACCCAAACAGATGCCTGAGTGTGGCAACCAGGGGATTTTTACAGTAACTTCACTGCAGTGTTAACGTAAGCCTACTTGTGACACCAATACATAAATAATTGTGCATTGAACATTTTGATTTTTTATTGCTCGTTACAAAATTGCCTTTTTGTCAAAATTTTCAGTCTGATAACGCAAATTTTCTTGGAATCCTGGTGGTGTTGATCCAGCACCATTGCAGCTAAAGAGGAAGGCAATTCCTGTATTTGATTCTATGGGGCTGCATATATCAGATGACAATAACATGATATATTTTTGGCCCATTGACGTATCAGGATGCTTATTTGCTTTTAACACAGAACAACTTGTGTTTGCATCTGTTTTCATAGGTCATGGTAATCTGGTGATTTTGGTGCTCATCTGGGAAGGTTGAAAGCTTAAATTCACCATGGTATAAGCACTTCTGTTATAAAAGCCTCATATCAAGAGTAACAATTCACCTAAGGTTACAAATGAAAACGATGAAGTAGTAGGCAATAACATAAAAACAAAAAGCTACAAGTTGATTTGCAAATAAAGGAATTTGCATATCTTGAAAATGCATCTGTGGGGTTCCTTAAATTCATGACCACCTTATTATCAGGTCTGCCATATGAGGAAAGACTAAGTCGATTTGAATTGTACTCACTGGAGTTTAGAAGAATGAGAGGGAATCTCATAGGAACTTCTAAAATTCTAATAGGGTTGGACAGGGTAGAATAAGAACGTTCCCAATGGTGGGGGAGTCCAGAACTAGGGGCCATAGTTTGAGGATAAGGGGTAGAGAAGTGAGGTGAGGAGAAATTTCTTCATCCAGAGGGTGGTGAATATATGGAATTCACTACCACAGAAAGTAATTGAGGCCAAAATGTTGTTTGATTTCAAGAACATCTTCTTGGGGCTAAAGGGATCAAGGAAATGGGGGGAGGGGGGATCAGGATATTGTATTTGATGATCAATCATGATCATTATGAACAGCCAAATTACACTGCAACTCCTTCCAGTTTTCACCTGATCCATTTTCAGTAGTTGGTCATGCATTTGCTGATTTTCAGGCAGTTCTAGTGAAATGAGATGATAATGATGTGGTGGCACCATTGATTTAATTTTTCAGCATTTCAGCCTCACTGTTCACTGCTTACATTCCCAGCCAAATACAATGGATATGCAAGTTTGCAGGTACCAATAGAAACATAGAAACTGGAAGCAAGCGTAGGTAATTTGGCCGTTCATAATGATCATGGTTGATCATCAAATACAATATCCTGATCCCCCTTCCCCCCATTTCCTTGATCCCTTTAGCCCCAAGAAGATGTTCTTGAAATCAAACAACATTTTGGCCTCAATTACTTTTTGTGGTAGTGAATTCCATATATTCACCACCCTCTGGATGAAGAAATTTCTCCTCACCTCACTTCTCTACCCCTTATCCTCAAACTATGGCCCCTAGTTCTGGACTCCCCCACCATTGGGAACATTCTTAATCTACCCTGTCCAACCCTATTAGAATTTTAGAAGTTCCTATGAGCTATACTTAATTTCTTGAAATCAAACATTTTGGCCACTTTCTGCTCCTGGCTGCTTGTTTATGACCCCAGATAAGCATCTTGGAGGAGAAAATATAGGAGGATTTTATTTCTGTCATTGAAATGATTTGCTTAAAATGTTTGCTTACTGTTTGGGTAGTTCTGGAATTTTTTTTCCTCAATGTATTCTTTATGTCTAACTTCAAAGCTTCAATCCCTTTCCCTCAATTTTCCAGGTAAAGGTGCTTACGATTTGGATGCTATAAATGAGGCAGCTTGGAAAAGTTCCCAAGCACAACTGGTGCCTTGTAACAACTGTGGGCGTACCTTCCTTGCAGACAGACTGATTGTGCACCAGCGTTCATGTAAACCAAAGAAACCAAACTGATGAACAATGTCAACAATTGTGGAATAACAATTGACTGTAAAGAATAGTTCATTAATTCCAGTAAAATAATGCAAGTAAAAAAAAACTCACTTTTGTTCGTGGTACTTTTGCACTAATTACCTGCTGTAAATTTACTGGAATGAACAGTTTTAAAAATAAATCCAGTACACATCTGTCACATCTTTTCCTGAACCAAAGAAAGAGCATTGATGTGGAGGAATAGACCCAGGACAGAAACTCTGTGTGCGAGGAGTTTATGTATATATGGTGTCTCATTTAAAGAGGCCAGAATAAATGTACTGTCCAATGCCAAAGTCTTTGGGAATGGTTCCTTTAAGTTAGCGTACGTGTGTAGCTGCCCAACCAAAACAATAAATGGGTTGTGCACTTAAAAAAACATAAAGTGGACGTTCAGAAAAAGGAGGGTATATTGTTCAATGCAGATGCAAAAATGAACCTACCCTATTTGGTTTCTACAAAAAGCTCTGCACATTATAACCCCACCCTCTCCATATCTCTGAGTTGAGCTTCAAACCTTTGTCCATTTGCACCTTCCTAAAATTGGATGCCTTTAACGCTACCGTACTAATGCATTTCCCACAATGCTGCTGAAATACTTGTTTCAAATGTTGTTGTCATTTCCAAACTTGATAATTGTAATGCTTCCCTTGTTAGCTTCCTAAATTTTGTACCTCATGTATTGTACTTCTTTAAAATAACATGTATTGTAATGTAGCCCTGATGATTTTCATATGGATGCAAGCAAGAATGCACATTAATTTATATAGCACCTTATGTTGTCTGTGGAAAGTTCAGATGAACACGCACACGAATTCTCAATAAGTATTCCCAACAAGTGAGACTCCCCCTTGATAATTTACGATGAAAAGAATGATTGAATTGTTCATATTACATTACTGGTGACAAATTGTGCTTCCCAAAGGACAGTCAGCATTTGCTCCTCATCATCCTTCTTGTCAGCCTTAATTTCTGCTCTTGTTTCCCCCAATACATTTTTTTCAAATCATGTGCATGTCAGTCTGTGACTTTGCCTCACCATACCTTCAGCCTTATGTTCTTACACACGTCATATTATCTCTCTCTCCTCCAGTCCCCCTATAGCTACAGATCCTTCAGCTGTCTCAGCCTTCCCAGCTGGAATATTTCCTAAGCACCTCTACCTTCCTAGCTCTCTCAGTTCCTTCAAAAGTAATCAAAATCTATCTTCTTGTTTAAGCTTCTGCCTCCTTCTTTAATCCTTCTTACACAAATACTAATTGTCCAGTTATTTTTACCTTTAGGAAGCATAATTTGTTACCAGTAATGGAGAATGAACAACTCAACCAATTATTTGGATTGCAAATTATTGCAGGGGGTGGGGGAGTCTTGCTTGTTGAGGACGCTTATTGAGAGTTCATGTATGTATTCATTTGAACTTTCCACAGACAACATCAGGTACTATATGAATTAATGTGCAATATAGCTTGCATCTATATGTAAATCATCATAACAATATGACAAATTTTATTTTAAAGAAATATTTTAACAATTACGAACCTGATAATTTGAGAGTACAACTTCTGCTGAGCTCAGTCAGTTTCCCATGTAACCTCAGCAGAAGATCAGTGGAAACTTTGGAGGAATGGTGTAAATTTCTAGAAAAATGTTGGCTGTCATCAATTCCAGTACACTCTGAATGATCAGTATTAAATTGCAATTGCTTGGAAATTTAAATTCAAATCATAAATATGCAAAATGAATTAGAACACTTGACTGTTTTGTTTGATTTGTTTTCAATTTTTTAATAATTAATGTATCTGCATTTTATAAAATTATGTAATTTAAAACCTATTTCACATTTGCCAAACATTAATGATTTTAAATATATAATGATGTAGTGGATGAGACAAAATTGCCACAGGATTCTACCAAATGTCCACTGTAACATTAGCAGAATATTAGCAACATAGAAACATAGAAGATAGGAACAGGAAGAGGCCATTTGGCTCTCTGAACCTGCTCCGCTGTTCATTATGATCATGGCTGACCATCCAACTCAATAGCCTAATCCTACTTTTTCCCTATAACCTTTGATTCCATTCACCCCAAATGCTCTCTCCAGCCACCTCTTGAATACATTCAATGTTTTGGCATCAACTACTTCCTGTGGTAATGAATTCCACAGGCTCACCACTCTTTGGGTGAAGAATGTCTCCTTACCTCTGTAATAAATGGTCTATCCTGAATCCTCAGACTGTGACCCATGGTTCTGGACTCCCCCTCCATTGGGAATATCTTCCCTGCATCCATCCTGTCTAGTCCTGTTAGAATTTTATAAATCTCTATGAGATTGCCCCTCATTCATCTGAACTCCAGCAAAAATAATCCTAACCTAGTTGATGGCTCTTCATACATCAGTCCCGCCATCCCCAGAATCAGCTGGTAAACCTTTACTGTTCTCCCTCAAGAGCAAGCACATCCTCAGAAAAGGAGTTGAAAACTTTACAGAATACTCTGGGTGTGGCCTCACCAAAGCCCCGTATAATTGCAATGAGATATCCCTGCTCCTGTACTCAAAATTTCTTGCAATGAATACCAACATGCCATTTGCCTTCTTTACCACCTGCTGCACCTGCATGCTTACCTTCAGTGACCTATGCACAAGGACACCCAAATCCCGCTGCACACACCCCTCTCCCATTCAGGTAGTAATCTGCCTTCTTGTTTTTGCTTCCAAAGTGAATAACCTCACATTTATCCAAATTATACTGCATCTGCCATTGATTTGCCCACTCACCCCAGCTGTCATGATCATTCTGAAGGATCTCTGCATCCTTGTTGCAGTTCACCCTCCCATCCAACTTGGTATCATTTGCAAACTTTGAGATGTTACATTTTGTTCCCTCATCCAAATCATTGATATATATTGTGAATAGCTTGGGTCCCAGCATCAATTCCTGTGGCACCCTTCAGTTAACTGCTTGCCAATTTGAAAAACACCCATTAATTCCTACTCTTTGTTTCTCTCTGCCAACCAGTTTTCTATCCACCTCAACACACTCTTCCCAATCCATGCACTTTAATCTTGCATGATAATCTCTTATGCGGGACTTTGTCAAACGCTTTCTGAAAATCCAAATATACCACATCGGCTGGCACCCCCTTGTCAACTCTACTAGCTACATCTTCAAAGAATTCCAACAGATTTAACAAGCATGATTTCCACTTCATAAATCCATGCTGACTCTAGTCTGATCTTGCCACTACTTTCTAAATACTGTGCTATAAAGTTCTTAATAATGGATTTGAGAATTTTCCCCACTACTGATGTTAAGCTTACTGGTCTATAATTCCCTGTTTTTTTCTCAATCTCCCTTTTTGAATATTAGAGTGACATTAGCTACCCTCTAATCTGCAAGGACTGTTTCAGAGTCTACAGAATCCTGGAAGATGACCACCAATGCATCCATTATTTCTAGAGCCACTTCCTTAAGTACTCTGGGATGTAGATTATCAGGCTCTGGAGATTTATCCGCCTTCAATCCCATCAGTTTCCCAGAACTATTTCTCTACTAATATTGATTGCCCCTCTGTTCTTCCGTCTTACTAAATCTTATAGTCGCCAACATTTCTGGCAACTGCTTTGTGTCCTCTTTTGTGAAGACAGAATCAAAGTATGTATTCAGTTGCACGTGATCTGTAGTCTTTTTGGTATCTTGTTTTTCCACAAACTCCAAGAGGCCAACAGCGAACACTTTATATTCAGTTGCACGGCCAGGGGAATATACATTCCCCTGCTTCTGTCTGTAGGGGCCCTACATTTGTCTTCATCAACCTCTTTCTCCTTATGTATCTATAGAAATTCTTAGTGTCAATCTTTATATTCCCTGCATGCTTACTTTCATACTGTATTTTCCACTTCTTACTCAATCCCTGGGTCCTTCTTTGCTACTCCCAATCCTTAGACACATTATTTTTCTTGGCCAATCTACATGCTTCTTTCTTAGATCAGATACTCTCTCTAATTTCCTTTGTAAGCCATGGATTGTCTTCTTATCCATTTTGCTTCTGTGCCAGACAGGAATAAACAGTTGCTGCAGTTCCCCCATGCACTCCTTGAATGTTTGCCATTGCCTATCCAGTGTCATCCCTTTAAATAACACTCCCCAATCTATCAAGGCCAACTCATGCCTCATATCCTTATAGTTTCTTTTATTAAAATTTGCACCCAAATCTCTGAATCAACTACTTCACTCTATCTTAATAAAAAATTCTATCATGTTTTGGTCGTTCATCCCCAAGCAGTCTCGTACAACCACATTGGTAATGATTTCCTTTTCATTACACAGTACCCAGTCTAAGATGGTCTGCTGTCTAATTGGTTCTTCCACATACTGGGTCAAGAAAACCATCCCATATACACTCCAAGAATTCCTCCTCTATAGCATTGTGGCTAATGTGATTTGCCCAATCTATGTGCAGATTAAATTCACCTATTAACACCAATAATCTCTTATCACATGCATTTCTAATTTTATGATTAATGCCATTCCCAACATCACCACTGCAGTTTGGGGTCTATATATTACACCCATTAATGTTTTTTGCCCCTTGGTATTCTACCCATACAGACTCCACATTGTCATAGATAACATCCTTTCTATTATGTTAATTTCCTCTTTAACAGCAGTGCCACTCCACCACCTTTTCCTTACGACTGTCCTTCCTAAATATTGAATACCCTGGGACATGCAATTCCCACCCTTAGTCATCCTGCAGCCATGTCTTCGTAATCCCAATTAAATCATTCCCATTTACACCTCTAGTAGAAATGCTGGAGGATTTATACAAATGGTCAATGAGGTTTATACCAAGGTTCCAGGCCAAGATCAGAATAATCTCTCCCCTGCAAAAATTCAAAAGCATTTATATAGTTTATCAGTATATATACATCTTCATTTCTGATTGTTTTTCTTCCTCTCCTGGAAGTGGGAATTCCTGCTAGTGTATAGTTCCACAGGCACTAGCAATTCTCCAATCTAATCAAATGCGTGCATGGATTTTGTAGAAGTGATGACCATGAAACTGCCAATGTTTGTCCTTTTCTCCTCTGATACTAAAAGCAATTTCTGGAGTCCACACATGTGAAGCTAAACACAGAAAGTACCCACAAGGATGTAATTTGCACTGTTGGGAGAAGGAGGGCATATTGGATGTTGGGTTTGGAGGCAACCACAGCTGCCAGGTTGAGGTGGGACTTAGTTCCAAGTAGAATAAAACCATAAAGGCCATCAAGCGCTCAACCTTCACTCCCCCTGCCCCCCCACACACACAAACACTCCCCATGCCACATCCATGCCACCTTTTTATTTAAAGGGTGAATGAGCATGGAAGTGTTATAGCTTGGCATGAGGGCTATACAGGTTGTTTGGGGTCATAGCTTGACATGGGGGCCCAAGGGAAGAACTAATTGAACTTACCTCCCAGAAGATCCACTTGAAAAGCTTATGTTTCACAACAACTCTGAAATGCAACAAACTATGGCTCGTTGGAAAGCTGGCTTGACTCCATGAAGATTGTGGAGTACTAAAACATGCCTATCCTGGCCTAGTTGGCTGTGCAGGGTGAGGGCTTTTGACCTGTACCAGCTTGCACCTTTGAAAGGAACTCCTGAAAATTGGAAACCCTGGGAATGGTGTAGGGAATCCCAGAATCACGCAGTCACCATTTTTAAACGATACCCAAGTCATCCCAACTCTGTGAAAATCCAGTCCCAAAAGCCAAAGGATTCACTGATTTTTATTTCTTGGCTTGCTGTCTGTGAGAATACTTCAATGTGTTTGGTTGCTTACCTTACTTAATTATATCACTGCTGCAGTATGAAGATCTCTTTGATTTGGTGCCAGGTGCAAACTGACATAATTAAATGGGAATTGTATACAACAGAAATTGCTAGATCTTTGTGGCAGCTTTAAGGTCAGTGGAGAGTACACTTACTTCACCATTAACTGTAAAATTTAGTGCGTGGATATAATTTAATTTTTATCTACTCAATAATTTTAATTGCTAAGAAATTCAGACTTGATTCTTCTGTGAGCATTTTTAAAAATTTTTGCTTAAATTAAAGTTTATGAAAAATTTATATCATTGTAAGTTAATATTTTACATTTTATTCCAAGTAATATTTAATTCATATGGAATTAATGTAAAGTTTATGATCACTTTTACAGTTATAAACAATTGTGTTAAATCAACTTAATGCTCAGAATTAATGAAGTAGAATAAATAAGCAATGGACATGAATAATAATAAATATGCAATTTACTTTTGAAATATTGCGATTAATATATATCATTCTTTCTATTATGGAATAATTAAGTTTTATGTAATAGGTTCAATAATAAATGGCATGTTGAATCATCACTGTTGTTATTATTTTGCACTTTATAATACTAATGAATTTGCTAAATAAAATATGCACAATTTCCAAACTTAATCATTAGTATTCTTAATTTTCAGTTTTCCCTCCCAATGAAGTTGGTGAATTGAGTTGGGATATGATTCAAGCTGTAAGTTTCCATCTTGTGTCCATAAAGTGGAAAAATTAATCTTCTAGCTGTAGGTATCAAAATCATAAACATGTTTGCCTGGCATGTGTTTACAATGTAATTATTAACAACAGCAATTCTTCTTTCCATGTGATCAGCCTTTGGATATAATGCTATTCAATGATTATTTGACACTGAGCAACAACACAACCAAGTCTAAAATTGAAGTCACCCAACATCCATGGGTGTGCATTTTCCAGCATGATAGCTAACAGAAGTTAGATTTTGACTTTCCCTGCCAGGCAATAAACTGACAATAATGCATCAGCAGTGTATTCTACACTCCACCACTGAATATTCTAATATTGTTTTCATGATTAGGTCAATGCATTGTCGCTTTTCTTGTAATTTTTTTATAACAACAGTGCTTCAAGCCACTTCAGAATACGGTAATAGTAAATGTGCAAGCCAGACTGAGTAGGGGTGGCAGCTGTCCTTTCTTGAAGCTGAATCTAAATGTTTTCATGGTCATTTTTCTGGTACTAGAACATAAGAAATAGGAGCAGGAGTAGGCCAACTAGCCCTTTGAGCCTGTCCCGCCATTCAATAAGATCATGGCTGATCTGTCGTGGCTCAGTTCCACATTCCCGCCCTCTCCCCATAACCCTTAATCCCCTCGCTTATCAGAAACCCATCAACCCGCGTCTTAAATATATTCAGCGAGGTAGCCTCCACCACCGGGCAGAGAATTCCAGAGATTCACCACCCTTTGAGTGAAGAAGTTCCTCCTCAACTCTGTTCTAAACCGCCCCCCCTTTATCTTGAGGCTATGCCCTCTAGTCCAACTATCCTTTCTGAGCAGGAAGAGTCTCTCCACCTCTATCCTATCCATCCCATTCATCATCTTATACGTCTCAATGAGATCTCCCCTCATTCTTCTAAACTCTAACGAGTACAAGCCTAATCTATTCAGCCTCTCCTCATAGCTCAACCCCCTCAACTCTGGCATCAGCCTAGTAAACCTCCTCTGCACTCCCTCCAAGGCTAAAATATCCTTACGTAAGTACAGCGCCCAAAACTGCACACAGTACTCCAGCTGCGGCCTCACCAATGCCCTATACAGCCGCAGCAAGACCTCCCTACTTTTATATTCAATCCCCCTCGCGATGAAGGCCAGCATCCCATTTGCCTTCCTGACCACCTGCTGCACCTGCAAGCTGGGTTTTTGCGACTCATGCACAAGGACCCCGAGGTCCCTCTGCACTGTCGCCTGCTGCAGTTTTTCTCCACGTAAGTAATAATCCTTCCTATCATTATTCCTACCAAAGTGGACCACCTCGCACTTGCCAACATTAAATTCCATTTGCCATTTCCTGGCCCATTTGCCCAGCCTATCTAGATCCTTCTGTAGACTCTCCCCACCCTCCGCATAATTTGCCTTTCCCCCAATTTTGGTGTCATCAGCAAATTTCAACACCCTACACTCGGTTCCCTCCTCCAGATCATCTATATAAATGGTAGATAGCTGAGGCCCCAGCACCGACCCCTGGGGCACTCCACTAGTCACCATCCGCCAATCCGAATAGCACCCATTAACCCCCACTCTCTGCCTCCTATTTGACAACCAGTCCTCTATCCACGCTAACACCCTACCCCCAACTCCATGCCCCCTGACCTTCTGTAATAACCTCTTGTGAGGTACCTTGTCAAACGCCTTCTGAAAATCCAGAAAGACCACATCCACCGGCTCTCCTCTATCCACCGCCCTAGACACATTCTCATAGAACTCCAGTAAATTTGTCAGACACGACTTCCCTTTAACGAAACCGTGCTGCGTCTGCTCTATCATGCAGTTCCCCTCAAGATGCCTCGCTATTTCCTCCTTGATGACGGATTCTAACATTTTACCTACAACAGACGTTAAACTAACAGGCCTATAATTCCCCGCCTTTCGCCTGGCACCCTTCTTAAACAACGGCGTAACATTAGCCGTTTTCCAATCTTCCGGCACTTCCCCGGAATCCAGCGACGTCTGGAAAATAACCACCAAGGCATCCACTATCACCTCCGCCATTTCTTTCAGGACCCTCGGATGCATTCCATCCGGTCCTGGGGACTTGTCCACAATCAGCCCCTCCAGTCTGTCGAGCACCACCTCTCTAGTAAGAGTAATGTCATCGAGACCCTCCAGTCCTATCACCTTTCCATCTCTAACATCCGGCAAATTATTCACGTCCTCCTCCGTGAAGACCGAAACAAAAAAGTTATTCAAGACCTCCGCCATATCCCCATCCCCTACCACTAAGTCCCCCTTCTCATCCTCTAAGGGTCCAACGTTCACCCTAGCCAGCCTCTTCCTTTTTATATATTTATAAAAACTCTTGCTATCCTTTTTTATATTAAATGCTAGCCCAGCTTCATAGTTTCTCTTACCCTTCTTTATCAACTTCTTTGTCAATCTTTGTTGACATTTAAACCTCAGCCCACAGGTTGCCAGATTTTTGATTCGATGTCACATGCTTTGGTGGATTTGTATGTGCAACTTCTGGATTACTAGTCTAATACCTTGACGACTAGTGTACCATGGCCATGCCACGAGTCATTTGTGTACCCATCACCAAATACTTTTTTGGTCAGTAATTCTTATATTACAATTTATTGTATCGATGAAGTATGGCAACAAATCTGTATCTAAAAAGATTCAGTTTCAATCTAATGATGCATCGATTTTTGTCAATTTACTTTTTAAAGTTCTGATCTGTCAAGATGGAGTTTGTTGTTTGCTTGAATTTTGTTTTGAAAAAGTAGTGGAGCTATTTCTTTGTTGCTATGAACACGTCTGTCCTGATTAAATCTTTAAAATGTTCCCTTTTTGTCATTGTGTTTCTGTACAGTGGTCAAAAATTTAAATGAAAATTCTGATGCTGTGGTGTTTAGACCCTTGAGTTGTCCTCAATACAGTTGCATTCTGAAACCACAGAATGCTGAACCCATAAAACTTTGACCCAACTGTTTTTAATTTTCTTGTTTTTTCAATCTGTTTTCTTGCATTTGTTTCAGTCACAAACTGTTTAAAAATAAGTAATTACACAGGCTGTTCTGTAATTACACAGGCTGTTCATATAATATTTCTATTTTTTTCTTATGGTTAAAGTGGTTAAGTGTGACCCTGCTTTTATTTTGCTGGAAACCATTTATTTTTGATTTTTTTCAAAATTTGATTTATTATTGTCACATGTATTAGTATGCAGTGAAGAGTATTGTTTCTTGCGTGCTATACAGAAAAAGCATATTATACATAGAGAAGGAAAGGAGAGAGTGTAGAATGTAATGTACTTTTAAGACCCCAGGATGCTGGTGACTTTCCAAGTCTTTAACTCGAATTTTTTTTTTCAGTGCCTATTTCCTGTTAACTATAATTCTTTTATGTTCCTTTCACCACGTGATTAACAAATATTTCTTGAATGTTATATATGTAATCTACAATAAAAACAAATACAAAATATCTGTTCAATAAAAACAAATACAAAATAGCTATTCAACACCTCCACCATTTCCTTATCTCCCATTGTTAATTTCCCAGATTCTCTCTCTACAGAACCAGTGCTCATCAAAAAGTAGGTTGTCCATCCATCTTTCTGATAACAGTCTGTAGTTCTCCCCTGCATGAGTTTCCTCCAGGTGTTCCAGTTTCCTCCCACAGTCTGTAAGACGTGCTGGTTAGGTGCATTGGTCATGCTAAATTCTCCCTCAGTGTATCTAAACAGGCATCAGAGTGTGGCAACTAGGGGATTTTCACAGTGACTTCATTGCAGTAACTTATGACACTAATAAATAATGCAAAAAAGGAGCAGCTGTCTGCTTGAATGAATGTAAAAGATCCCATGGCACTATTTCAAAGAATAATTAGGGAATTACACCTGATTCCTGGTCAATATTTATTCCTCAATCAACATCACAAAAACAGATTATCTGGTCATTGTCACAATGCTGTCTGTGCGTGCTTGATGTGTGGAAATTGGCTCTGTGTTTCCTACACTTCAAAAGTATCTCATTGACTGTAAAGCACTTTGAGGCATCTGGTGGTTATGAGAAGTATTATGTAATGTAAGTCTTTTTTTTCATTGTAATCTATAAACTACATGAATATGCATTTTAATTTCTGATTACAATTGGGCAATACTCACTTTCTTCCAACATATTGTTCAAACTTGTAAAGAATGGGATTAACTTAATATTGGATGTTATTATAATCAAAACTGCATAAAACTGAATTTTGGATATAATTATGCCAATTGTCACATGGTATGAATACTTGGAACGAGAAGTCATAATTTGACTTCTGGCAGACCTTGTAGGATCAAGGTGAGAATTAATCCTCAGAATAAGTAAATCTGGGATTATTCATTTTCATTTCCTTTGTTTACTGTATGCTTAAAAGGATTATTTTCTTTTATTATGCTTCTCCAATAAGTGACACCTTCATTGACAGTTTGATTAATTGTTGAAAATAAGTTAATTATTTTCTGCCATTGCTGCACTCTAAATGTGTTGGTCTTCTATGTGTGATTGTGGAAATCTGGTTCAAAAAAATCTTTTCATAGTAATGAAATATATTGGGGACACAACTTGCTGAGAATTAAATGGAACCATCATAGACTTCTGCCTTTAAAAATATGAAATTAAGTAAAAACAGTATTGATTTCCGCAAGGATTCAGAGTTCTCCATCTGTTCAAAAAAATTGTGTACTGGAATGAACAGAAAAGAAAGTACATCAAAACATTTATTAGCTAGGCTTCTTACATCTTTGTTGATAGACTAGCAGTGAAAGGAATGTTCAGTTTTCTGGTGTGAAAAGTGTAAATGACCAGGCAATGTTGTGCTTACATGGAGGGCTAGAGTTCTGTGCACATTACATCCATTCGATACAAAGCAACAGTCAGCAAAGCCAATAGAATGTTGAACTAAATTGTCACAGTAGCATATCATTCAAAAAGCTCATTATCAAACTGTACTCTGATTTGGTTAGATGACAGCTTGGGCATTGCATTCAGTTTTGGTGGCCAAGACACAAGGGAAATATTCAAATACTGGATACAGTGCAAAGTCTCAAAGCTAATCTCTAGTATTAAGTCTAAGTTATGAGAAAAGATTAGATCAGCTTGGCCTAATCTATGAAGGAAATGTTTAATGTGGTAAGGTTCAGGTAAGGTAAATGTGGAAATGTTTAATGTGGTAAGGTAAAGTTGCCATAGTCCCAGATGGCCATAAGCTGTTCTCCCCTTTTTGGGGGAAAGCTGACTGGTGGTGATTTAAACTGAAGATCACCACACCTCAGGCAAGAAGTAAGGTTGAGAAAGCAGACGTTCATGAAACTCAGTCAGCACAGGAATTGAATTCTCATTGTTGGTGTCGCTTTGCATCACAAACCCATCATCCAGCATATATCTCATCATTTCTGGAAGAAATATCACCAGGCAGTGGATGTATTAGAACAGAATCAGAATTATTTCAGAGAAAGGCAGTGCGTGATGAGACTCAGATTCAGCAGAAATACAATGGTGTAGATTTGCAGCATGAAAACCTGCACTTAACCAACTTTACTATTAGTGATAATGATGATAGCTACTCAACCTCTATACTAAAGAATACTTTGGGTTTACCCAAAGATGAGATTTCAATCCCTCTACATCCACTCATCTGTGACAACCACCAGTGGACACACTGCCAACAAGGGATATTCACTGAAGCAATGGTGGTTGCCACTAGTTAGGAATACAAGGATGGAAGCAGAGGATTGCTACAAAGCAGGTAATGCTGCAACTAGAGTGATTATCAAGCTGCTCAAGGTGAGAGTCAGGCTTGACCCATTGGTGAAATACTTCAACATGTCCCAGCGAGGAACTCCAATATTGTGGTGGTTTGCTGCCTAGCTGCCAAAGACAGAGTGGAATGTAAGGCATCCATATACAAGGAGAGTGATGTGGAAACGGAAGTGGATCTGCAGCATCATGATTGGCATGAGGAGCCATTTGGAGGGCATCAAGATCTTGGTCTAATGGAGAATTCACTCATTGTTCTTAATCCCTAACACTTCAGCTAGTCGGCACACAAAAGCCATTAGTATCTGGTGTCTCTGCAATGTGTAAATGATGAGTACACATCACAACCAGCCCAAGTTGACATTAGCCACCTTTGCACTTCCAGATGGCCACCATTGTTGCATTGAGATGGTCATAAACAACTTCTAGCCGTTACTATATTGACATACACAGTGGTGAATAATCAGAACTAGCATTTATGAAGCCCAAATACATCTAGAATGTACTCTTTCATTTCTTACGAATGCTCCTGCATCGTGCTCCCCATGCAATTGTAGCTGAAGTGGAGGCAGGCTGCTGACCTGAAATGAACTTGGTAGCTTGAGGCCTGAGCATACAGAGGGCCTCCTGCACAGGTATAGAGGCCTCCTTTGTCATCAGAATGTCACTGGAAGAGGGACTGAGGAGTTGGTGTCCATGGCGGGATTGTTTTGAGATGAGCCCCCATTGAAGGAGACAACTCCTATCTTGGTACCTTCCTGCTGATCATAGAAGATCAAGGATCTGGTGGAGACTCCAGGTGCCTTGTCCCCTCTCTTGCTGTATTGAGTTCATAGACAAGGCAATGACATGCTGCTCTATTTGTATTCCTGACACCTATTGACTTTCTTGTTAGATGAGGCTCTCTAGATTCACCAATCTCTTGATAAAGGAGGCTATGCAGAGTGAGACTGTTGCATTCATGACTTAAATGGATGCCTCTATTGTCCAGGTCAGGGTGCATACACTCTGGAATTTCTACTAAATCTTCATGTACCTTGGCTGAACTTCCAGTCTTTTAGACGACACCGAAGGCACATCAGCATCAGCTTGGGCTCAGCATTGCTGGCCTCCCACAGTTTTCCAATGGTCAGAGGCGTCTGGATTATATGCCACAATCTATAACAGCATGCAAAGAAGTGTAAAGTAAAATGGTTAATTTTAGTAGGAAAATTATGGAGCAACAATATAATATAAAGGAGACAATTCTAAAGGGGTTGCAGGAGTAGAGAGATACATGTACCTAAATCATTGAAGCAACAGAATAGATAGAGAGAGCAGTTAATGCATTTGGCACCCTGTGCTTTATGGTCAGGAATATGCAGTATGAAAGCAAGGGGTTTATATTAAACCTGTATGATATATTAATTTGGCCTCAACTGGAATATTGTGTCCACTTCTGGACACCATACTTTGGAAGGATATGAAGACATTGGTGAAAAGATTCACACGAATGGTTCCTGGAATGAGGAAACTTCAGTTATTTAGAAAAATTGGAGAAGTTGGGACTGTTCTCCTTGGAGAAGCGATGGTTGAGAGGCAATTTGATTCAAAATCATGAAGCCTCTGGGTAAAGTTGACAGGGAGAAACTGTTTCTATTGTTGAAGGGATCAAGAACCGAAGGTACAGATTTAAGATAATTGGCAAATGATGCAAAGGCGACATGAGGAAAATGTAGTTAGGACCTGGAATGCTCTGTCTGTATGTGGTAGAGGCTCTCCAGATTCACCAATCTTTTGATTCAACTGAAGCTTTCAAAAGACTAGATTAGAAGATCTGGCAGGTGACCCCAGAAGAACTGAGGAGGTTGCCAGATGCAGAGGTGGACTGATGGAAGGCCTGCCTCAGGGCTCTGGCATTTTGTCCAAAATATATTTTAAAAATGTGAAACATCCCTCCAACACTCCCTCCCCCCTTCACACATTCTCCATGCCCCATCCATGCCAAGTCTGATATGTCATGCCTGCCCACCCTCATGGTCCTTCATATCCTTCATGCCAACCTATGTCCCTCTGCCAAGCCCTTATGGCCCTTTATAGCCTCTATGCCAACTAAGTGACAACTTATGCCCCCCACTAACCACCCTTCACTTTTGTACCAAACATGCCAACTTACCCAGGCAGACCTCAGAACCCATGCAGAGATAAAGTTCTATTAAATAACATTTTAATTGCCCATTGCATACTTCCCTATATTTAAAAACACTCATACATAAAAAAATATAAAAACTATTTGCATTCCTTTCAGTAAGTAAAGCGTTATGGTAACGAACATTTAACTCAAGTGCATAATCCCTTCTAACAACAAGTATTGGAATTCATTGTCTTATTTCAAAGAGTCTTTAACCACTGTCAATCAAACTGTAAAATAGCAGAACCCTACTGTGTTAACGGATAACACTTTTGCACACATTCATGCATATTTTTAACAATTCCAAAAGACATCTGACATCTCCCAAAAGTGTCTCAGGACCTGACACAAAGGGGCACCTTACCTCTCCAAAAAGATACTTTACCTATCCAAATAAATCCACCAATTTCAGACCTGCTCTTCTCAGTTCTAGTATGCACACTTGAGTTTCACATAATGGGCTACCAAAATCCAATTCAGTGATGGCAGCTGATTATTTAAATGGCCAACTGTTTCATGAAAAGGAGTACACACACTGTCCCCATTCCCTTGTGACAATGGGAATTGGGGTGGGAGGGTGTGAAGACTTATGATTCTTTGCCACTCCCACCATTTTTGCCACAATGAAGAGGTTGTCGCTCATAGTGAATATTCCAGCCATTAACTCTGCATTATGCTGTTTTTTAAATCCAATTTTGTCCTCCAGACAAGAAATCTGGTGGTTGGTGGTGGGTAGAATTGGGGGGATCATGCAGGTGATCACAGTGAGTTGGAGATCTGGATGGTCAGGGAGATTTCAGAGGGAGAGGAGGAAAGATTTTTGTTGAATGTAGCTTTGAAAATCATGGGAAAGATAGGGGTGGGCAGTGTTGGGCAGATGGAGATCGATGATCACAGGACAGATACTATTGGAGATTATAGTCTGTCCAGAGTGACGGGCAAAGGTAGGAGCAACTTGTTGGGTCAGGAGTAAATACTCCTACTACTTCTGATTCACAAATGGTGGAGTAAAGGCACTACCCTGATGTATTGGTCATTCTTCCAACTTTAAATTGCTGGGTCTCCTAAGACCTGGAAGACTGACCATGATTAAAAGCAGAAACACAAAAAATAGAAGCACTCATCTCCATAAAAGATTTCAATGACTGACTTGCCTCCTGAGAGTATCTCTGTACAATGTGGTTAAGGTTCCTGGATCTTTTTTCATTTTTAACCTAACTCAAGTCCATCCTTTCTGGGAAGAGTTAAATGATGACCAGTATTTCACACAATGGGCACCATCTTTCCAGCCCACTGTGTGGTCAATCGACGTAGTAGGTTAGAAAGATAGCATGCAAGGCTGAAAATCTGGTTCACACCATGCCTGAACCAGTGTGATGTCAAATGCAATCCTCCCAGCCCCGTAGGACTGGGCACACAGCCAATTTAAATATTGTCATAATTAACAATGACATTAATGGGGCCAACATGGCCATTTCTGGCCTCCCAGAATCCCCCCTCCTCACTGGCAAGAGATCAGAGTGTGGGAAGATTGTGTGGGGTAACGCACTGAAAAAAACGATGTTTGGGAAGATTGTGCCTGATGAGTTTCCAATTTACCTGTGTTCTCATTGTGAAACACAGAATATACGAAGCGTATGAATACCAGGAAGCACATTACTCCACGAACCCCTATATACATCCCAAAGTTCAAGAGTGCGCTGGCAGAGGCTTGCCAGGGAGGATAATTGTTTTACATTCCAGTTTCATTCATGGATATAAATTGTTTATGGGTCTTGCAAAACTGTCCAGGAGAGGGCAATACATTCACTTAAAATCAGTCCCAATCTGAACAAATTCTATTTCCTTCATGAAATGAGCTGTGTCAAATGCAGCTTCAAATGTAAAAATTAACCTATTTCTGTTTATGAATTTATGATCTAATGATACATCTTGTAAAGTAATTGTGGTATTCACTTGTTCTTTTTTATTGGTGGGATGTAGGCAGCAGTGGTTCAACCAGCATTTGTTGCCCACCCCTAATCGCCATTGAATTTAGTTGATTGCTAAGTCATTTCAGAGGGCATTTCAGAGTCAATCGCATTGCTGTCAGTCTCGAGTCACATATAGACCAGACTAGGTAAGGATAACAGATTTTGTTTCCTAAAGGATATTAATGAAACAGATGGGTTTTATGTGAATGGTTTCTTGGTCATCATTAGATTTTTAATTCCAGATTATTTTTTATTCCTAAAGCATTGCTCTAGGTCCCAAGATTATTGTCCAGTAACAAAACTATTAAGCTATTGCCTCCCCTGTTGATTATTGTCTGTTGACTACTGGCTATTCTCTGTGTGGTTAATTAAATCTGGGTGTGGTCATTCAAGGAGAGAGGTTAAATTGAGGTTGGCAGCTGAAAGCAGAGGAGCAACCATTTTAAAGCATTGGAAATAAAGTTCCTGTAGATATATAATCTGGAGTATAGCATCTTTGCAAACCTGAGGCATAAAACATAATAACAATTGATAATTTAAAACAATAATTACAATCAGTCTCAGATTTCAACACCCTTTTGATTATTGTTAGTCATTAACCAGCAAGTTACATTTATATAGCAACTTTAATATGGGAAAATATTGTAAGGCAGTTAGCAGAAGTGTAAGAAAAAATGGATATTGACTGAATTAAGGAAAGAATATGAGTAAAAGCTTGTTTATAGAGGTGAGTTCTGAGAAGCACCCTAAAGGGTGAGAGAAAGATGCAAACTGAGTTTAGGGAGGCAATCCTAATCTTAGGGTCAAAGGTGCTGAATGGACAGCTTCCAATGGCTAATGGGAAGAGAAGGGGAGAGATTCACAGAGGAATGAAGAATGCAGAGGAGACAGGTGTTGTAGAACTGGAGAAAATTACAAAGAAAGCAAGACAATGGACATGGAGAGATTTAAACAAATTAAGAGAGTTATTTTATGTCTAAAAATTAAAGTGGTTCAGCAAGAATGGGAATGGTGTGCTAATGGCACTTGACATTGGATAGGAATATGCAAAGCAGAATCTTGGATGAATTAAAGTTTATTGAAACTGGCCAGGAATGCATTGGCATGATTGACCCTGAAGGTGAAAAAAGCATTGAATCTTACAGTATAGGAGGAGGCCATTCAGTCCATCCATTCTGCACCAACCACAATCCCACCCAGGCCTTATCCCCATAACCCGATGCATTTGCCCCAGCTAGTCCCCTGACACTAAGGGGCAATTTAGCATGGCCAATCCACCTAATCCACACATCTTTGGACTGTGGGAGGAAAGAGGAGCGCCTAGAAGAAACCCATGCAGATACAGGGAGAATGTGTAAACTCCAACAGTGACAGTGGCCCAAGCCAGGGAATTGAACACAAGTTCCTAGCACTGTGAGGCAGCAGTGCTAACCACTGTGCCACCCCTGTAGGCATGCATTTACTTCAGTGGCCCATGGGCTGAAAAGGGGCAGAGGCAGGCAATTTTGTGGATGTAAAGTTAGGGGATCTTTGTGATGAAGTAAATAGTGTCAGAAATTCAGCTTGATTTTATTATAGAATGCATGGGTTTTGAACAATCTGGTTCTCTCTGAGGCAGTGACTAATGTCATAGGTGAAGTTGGTGGTGAAACTACAAATTTTGTGGGGGGAAGCCACAAACATCAGCCTCAGTTTTCCCTATAATTAACTAGAAGAGCTTATAGTCATTCAACTGCATCTAATTCCCATTGAGGTGTGTATTTGCATTAGTAGAAGATGTGTGAGCACTATGATGGGTCTTTTGAGGTGTCCTTGGAATTGGGGTTGAAGGCCTGACATGCAGGTGTCCACATGTGCTTTTCAGGGGTATCTATGAATTAGAGTAGAGAAAATTAGTACATGACAGAGGACTGTCTGTGGGATGAGCTGGTATTGGATGCTCACTTGAGTGTGGGCCACCCATCTCCCTGTAGCGACAGGCACAGTTGACATCCTCTCCAGTCAGCATGATAGCTCCTCAAAGGGACTGAAGACCCTAATGTTGGCCACTCCAAGCCCAGTCTAGGACCCCTCCCTGTTGTTGTTCTGCACAAAGACAAACGGATAGAGTGTGAGCAAGATGTATGCCAAGATAGATGATTAGGATGCCTGGCATACGTGAGTGGTGAGTGGAGCAATGGATGCGATAAGCACATAAGCTTAAGAGGATATGTGCCTGATGAAGATGTGAGGGGGGGGTGTGTGTGTAAATGACTGGTGATATCTCTTGAACTGACTGTGTGTGAGATGCCCGTAAATGTGTGTTGAGCTGGTGAGTCCATGAATTGAGTAATGAAATAATTGACTTACCCTGGTGGTATGGATGAGATAATTCATTCTCTTCTTAAATGCGATGGTGGGCCACTTGTGTGCCAAGTTGGCACAGACTACAATTGCCACTGCCTCCCAAGCTGAAGTGATGAGGTTGGTAGACCTACAGCCAAAGCTGAGGTAGACCATATCAGGACAGGCCTCAACTGCATCCAGAAAGGCATCATTGAACTTCATGGCAGCAGTCTTCTTGGCTTTTGGGGCCATGTTGTTGCTCTGCAGAAGTTCTGGGTTGCATAAAATGATGTAAATGTATATGGGTACACTTTAAAAATAGCATGGGGTGAGACAGCAGGACGTCATGGCATGGCGGGTGAATCACAGGCTGTCTGGCAGTGTTCCGCCATGTTTCCTGTGGATGAATATTTAATTAACTTTGCAGCGGATGACAGCATGAAAACACACCATTGTGGCCAATGAGAAACCTGCCATTTTCACTAACATTGTGACACTTAGTACAAAAATTGGAAAATTCTGTCCCTTGATTCCACCATTATCCTTTGTTTCTTATTGATTATCCAATGTGCAGTTTACAGTCTAATCCCAATTTTTTATTTTGACTAAAGTTCTCCTGTGAGATACCTTACAAAATATTAATTACTTTGTGAAAATTTATGTTTCCATCTTCCAAAAATATTTTCCAAAAATTCCAATAATTTTGTTAGCTTTGATCATAAAGTACATATTTCCTCAGAACTACATTTGCTTTGCACCATAACAAGGTTTCTATAAATCTCTTGGAAATTGATAGCAGTGGGCTAGCAGCAGCTCTGAGTTCTAGCCTATGTTTGTATGTTCTTATTTACTGTTGTTAAAAACTCTTCAATTTTAGAATAAACTCCCACATTTTCATATTATACAAGTCAAAGTAAAAAGCCTGCACTTCAGAGAATAATATTTCTGAGTAATATCAAAAAAGGAAATGAATCAACATTATTTTTTCCTAACTATAAGGTATAATCCCTCTATTTAAAAAAAAAGGTCATGGTTCCACTCTGTCGACATGCATTTATTTCCTGAACGTATTCCATCTGGGTCCTGACATTTTAGATTATTTAAACATTTTTTAAATAAGTATTTCATTAATCATTTTTATTTAATACATAAACTTGTCTACGTCTCCTATTTCAAAGAACAACACAGCACGGGGAACAGGCCCTTCAGCCCAACGAGCCTGCACTGCCATTTCAACATTGTGAGTCCCCTCTTCCACCCATGACCCTTGTCTGCGCTTATGGCACTCCACATTAGAAACCAGATTGAGGGGAGACTAACTTAGGGACATTTTTTTACACCAATCAGCCTAAGACCACATCTTTGGGGTGTGGGAGGAAACCGGAGCCCCTGGAGAAAACCCACGCAAGCACGGGGAGAATGCGCAAACTCCCACAGACACTGGCCCAAATCCATGTGTCTGCACAGCAAACAGTGATAGTCACTGAGCTGTCATGTTGCCCATCAGCTGGTCCAGTTTAAGCGTACGCTAAAGACGTGAAGCACTAGGCTACTCTCGAAACATCCAAGAGCAGCCCTTGCACGACCCACCGCGTGTATGCCCCTTATTGGACAACAAGACGGACCGAAGCACCGGTGGATTAAAAGAGAAAGACATCAATAACATGCACATCTTATACAAACATTCAAGGGAATCCCCAGAAGCTCAAAAGTAAAACAAGTGAGCCAGAAAATATGTTGGAAGGTCCATAGGAATCAATAGATTCCCAGGGATGTCCCAAGGCTCTTGATCTTTATTTAAAACAGCCTCCTGTATCCCTTCATCTCTATTCCGCTCATGTGCCTATCTAAATATCCCTTAAACAACTCCAGCGTGCCTGCCTCCACCACCTTACTTGGCAGTGCATTCCATACGCCCACAACCGTCTGTGTGAAAAACCTCCCTCTAACATCCGAATTATACCTTGCCTCCCTCACCCTAAGCCCGTGGCCCCTCGTAATATTTGTTTCCAATCTAGGAAAAAGCTTACCACTGTTTACTCTATCTATACCCTTCATAATCTTATACACCTCTATTAGATCTCCCCTCATTCTCCGTCTTTCTAAGGAAAACAGCCCCAATTTGCCCAATCTTTCCTCATAACCCAGTCCTTCCATACCAGGCAGCATCCTGGTAAATTATTGCAATGGAAATAATCGTCTGTTGTGAAAACCATTGTTAAAACCATGGTTCTCATAATTTCACTGTCTCTGTTGTGGTGTACAGTGAGATGACTCGTACTGTCTTAACTTTGGACAATACAAAACTCACGAGGTAGATATCTCTGTATAAAGATTTAACATTTATTTCAAAAAAAACAAGCAGCTGCAAGGAGATCATCAAAAGGGTTCAGTACTAGCTCTGAAAAACAGTGGCAGAACCTCTCCAATGAAACTGACTTATACAATCAAAAACAGATCAATTATAGAATCACATTGACGAAGGAAGAGTGATAGATGTGGTTTATATGGATTTCAGCAAGGCGTTCGATAAGGTCCCCCATGCAAGGCTTATTGAGAAAGTGAGGGGACATGGGATCCAAGGGGACGTTGCTTTGTGGATCCAGAACTGGCTTGCTGACAGAAGGCAGCGAGTGGTTGTAGATGGATCTTTTTCTGCATGGAGGTCAGTCACCAGTGGAGTGCCCCAGGGATCTGTTCTGCGTCCCTTGCTGTTTGTGATTTTTGCAAATGACCTGGATGAGAAAGTGGAGGGATGGGTTGGTAAGTTTGCTGATGACACGAAGGTTGGAGGTGTTGTGGATAGTTTGGAGGGATGTCAGAAGTTGCAGCGTGACATAGATAGTATGTAAGACTGGGCGGAGAAGCGGCAGATGGACTTCAACCTGGATAAGTGTGTGGTGGTTCATTTTGGCAGGTCAAATGGAATGAAGGAATATAATATTAAGGGTAAGACTCTTAGCAGTGTGGAAGATCAGAAGGATCTTGGGGCCCGGGTTCATAGGAGTCTCAAATCGGCTTCGCAGGTAGAGGATATGGTTAAGACGTATGGTGCACTGGCCTTCATCAATCGAGAAATTGAGTTTAGGAGTTGGGAGATAATGCTGCAGCTGTATAAGACCATGGTCAGAACCCACTTGGAGTACTGTCCTCAGTTCTGGTTGCCTCATTACAGGAAGGATGTGGAAGCCATTAAAAGGGTGCAGGGAAGATTTACAAGGATGTTACCTAGATTGGGTGGCATGCCTTATGAGGACAGGTTGGGTTGAGAGAGCTCGGTCTTTTCTCCCTGCAGAGACGAAGGATGAGAGGTGACCTGATAGAGGTGTATAAGATGTTGAGAGGTATTGATCGGGTGGATTCTCAGAGGCTTTTTCCCAGGGCTGAAATGGCTGCCACAAGAGGACACAGGTTTAGGGTGCTGGGGATTAGGTACAGAGGAGATGTCAGGGGTAAGTTTTTCACTCAGAGGGTGGTGGGTGCGTGAAATCGGCTGCCGGTGGTGGTGGTGGAGGCAGATTCGATAGGGTCTTTTAAGAGACTTCTGGATGAGTACATGGAACTTAGTAGGATTGAAGGTTATAGGTAAGCCTAGTAGGTAGAGATATGTTCAGCACAACTTGTGGGCCGAAGGGCCTGTTTGTGCTGTAGTTTTTCTATGTTTTATAGTTTTTCTTATCTATCATTCCCACCTTACATTAGCTTAAAATCAATTACATTTGGTACACACACATCAATAATAATCCTTGACATTCACCTCAGCTAATTGAATTTTACCATCCAGCATACTATGTCAGTCATCCATTAAATCCAGATGCTAATTCCCATTTTGGCTAAAGTCATTTCCCTGTTGCCTGGTTACCTTAGACATTTACCACAGGGGTCAAAGTGGATGCTCCACCAGATCATTACAAAACTGGAGATACATGATCCCGCGTCTGGGCACGTTTCCATCCTAAGTCTAGACAATGAATACATTTATTCATAAATGTTGCAGTATGTGTTCCCACATAAGAAACTCTCATATAAACTTTGCTAACTATATGGTTCCTAGGCCTTTGGTTCTGAACTATTTGCCTTTACCACCATCCCTTGCGGATGATGTTTTTGGCTGAAGTGAACAATGATTCACACAATACTTAAAATACTAGCATATATGTTTTAAAATCGTATTTAGTTGTTTAATTCTCTTACTGCATTCACGTATGTGTAAACTATTCTTTCATTAGCTTATTAACTTGTTTCAAGAATCATTTAACTCTTTACTGGTAATCCTGTCAGTGCCTTTATGTATACTGTCTAAAAATCTTATTAACTGGTTAGAAATCTCCTACTTCAGTCCCACAATCTTAATGTATTAATCTTCAGCCATACTTTGTAATCATTTCTTTCAAATTTATTTTAAAATATTTTATTTTTTCCCAGCTAGTTTTAACTATGCCCCCAAGGCAAAAATACAATATTCCAATACACGAGTGGATTTTATGGAGGTGCAAAAGCAGGAAATATGATGGGTGGATGACATAAGGCAGGTGAAATTAAATTTTCCTGATGCAAGTTTAAATTTAGAGAGTAGTTCAGCGGGTTTCCCAGCAGTGTGGGGTGTGGTCAATGGGAATTACCACTGATACCAGCAGGACCAAAAGATCCTGCTGCCAGCGAATGATGTGCCTCCTCCTGCCATGAGAAACATGCTGCAGAGGGGCCAGACTGGAAGGCTAATTCCACTGGTGTTCTGCATGGCTCAGTACTGGTTGCCTTGCTGTTTGTGCTATATATCAATGATTTAGTCTTAAATATAAAGGGCATGACTAACAAGTTTGTAGATTGTATGAAAATTTGTTATATGATTGATAGTGAAAAAGAAATCTGTAGACAACAAGAGCATATCAATGGATTGGGAAGATGGCAGTAAAATGGCAAATGGAAGTCAATCTAGATAAGTGGGAGGCAGTGCATCTGGGAGGATAAACAAGGCAAAGGAATACACAATAAATGGTAATATTCTGAGAAGTATAGAGAAACAGAGGATCCTTGGAACTTATATTTTACAGATCCCCGAAGGGAGCAGGATAGATATTAGTCAAGATGGCACTGGGGACACATTTCTTTATTTTGCTCAGGCTGAGTGCAAGGCTCTATAGTCTTAGGCTCCAGAACTGCATGTTGATCTTAAACATCTTATTTTCCAATTGGACTTCATTTATATATAAAAAAAAATAAAATATATCAAGTCAAGAAAATAACGGTGTTTTTGTGGTAAGTAAATCTTTTTGAATGGTTTATTTATAACATGGTTATAGATTGTGCTTTGATTTGAAAAACAGATGTTAAGGTTGTGACCATTATTGTTTTTAATTTGTGGAGATGATAAATAATTCTGAATGTGCTATCAAAAGCTTGCTTTAATCACAAGAATCAGTAGCTGAAAAAATCCTAGTTCTGTGTATCTTGAGCTAAAATTTGTTTTATACATGAACCTACTGGTAAAAATAGTTAAAAATCCAAAAACATAATCATAGTTAGTTCTAATTTAATTTTGTTTCTTTCTACTGATACATAAATTCAACCCATGTATTTCATTGGAAGCAAATTATGCATTCTACTGGAGATACTTGGCAATTTGCCAGGAATTTGATTTAGAAACACTGAATTTTCATCTCCCAGTGTCCTATGGTTTTTACTCTAGGATATCTTTTTAAAATAATCATCAGATAAAAAGGCTTTCCAACTCTGAGCCTAAAGTATCAGAGCAGGATGATTAGGTTTGATTTTTGCAGAGTTAGGGAGTCTTTCAGAACTTTAAAAATGGTGACTGGACCCAGTTCCAGGATTTCCAGCTCGATTCTTGGTTCCTCCAATTTTCGTAGCCGCGGTATAAAAATGTGGATTGGTCCAGATCATGAGCCAAAACCCTGCACTTCTGACTTGACCAGCTCCATTGCAGGGATAGGCATCTCCTAGACTTCTGCAATTTTCATGGAGTAGAACTAGCCTTTCAAGGACTTTTCAGCCCCTCAAGAGAGTTGGTGGACCATTATCTGGATGAGGAGACCTTTTGAAAAGTTCAAAACCCCCCAGTTCAACCTGTATTCCCTGACTCACCCCAATGGTCTGTAATACCATCCATGCCAATCTATTCCCCTCTATCCATCCCCAATGGTCCTTCATACCCTCCATGCCAACCTACAGCACTTCTATGCTGAGTCACTCAGCCTACACTCCATAAGGGACCAATGAATGCTATAGTAAGAATAGCATGTGTGGAAAAACTTTAAAGTCATTCTTTGATAACTTTCTTTAAAAGAACTGTTTTCTTACAGTCCTATAAAAATGTGAATCAACCAGACCATTAAGTGTCAGCAGCAGAAAGAAACATTTAATGCTTCTTTATCTTATGTAAATAAACAGTGCAATTAACAAAAATAGATCAGAGAACCTTCAACCAAGCAATGTTTTCCCTTGAACACAGCTGTTTTGATGGACTAATGTATGTCTGGTCCGTCAGCCAAGAATGCACAATGAGGTTTGGGTAAACTGTTGTTGGTTTCTTTGGAAGCGAGTAGGTTGAGCAGTGATTTAATTTAGCTGTATAAAATTATGAGGGACCCAGATAGATTGGATAAAAATTATTAACAGAAAGGTCAATAACAAGTGGGCATAGATTTAACATAATTAATAGAAGGATTCTAAAGAGAGATAAGCAATATTTTGTTTCAACATGATTGTGGTATCTGCTTGAAAGGGTGAAATTCTAACATTGTACTTAAAAACACTTGGAAATTCATTTGAGATGCTGTAACCTACAGGGCTATGGACCAAAAGTTAGAAGAGGAAATTGGACTTTATCATTTTTTTACTCTCCCAGCAGTGTTTTGTTTGCTTTTTATGATCTTGCTAATTTGCACCTTTGCTTTAACTAAATTGTACATCAGTAACCTGTGAAGCCCTTTACTCCTACATTGCATTTAGATGCTTATTTTCCAAAATGTGTGTGGTCTCATTACCTAAATGCACCTCTCACACTTCGGTACTGAAATTAATTTGACAACTTTTTTATTCAAGGACACGTTGGTTTGACCAGCCTCTTCAAATTACCTCTGGTTTTGTATCATTTGCTTGATAATACTTGTGATTATTTTGAGAAATTGTTTCATGTTAAAGATGTAAAAATGTCATCTTTCTTATCATTATTTTTAAACATTAGGTTACCAATGTTTGATTTTGATAATAAGGTAGGCAAATAAACAAATTCTATTCAGTTTGATAACATGTCTAAGACTATTTACTGATTTATGGCTTCCCAAGAAAAAAAGCAATGGAAACTTAAAATTTTAATGAAAAAACAAAAAACAGAACTCCATATAATAAAAAACATGACACATTTAGTCATTGTAAATCAATGCCTCTAACTGTAAATAGAATAGTGGTTAGTATTGTTGCTTCACAGTGCCAGAGACCCAAGTTCAATTCCAGCTTGGGTGACTGTGTGGAGTTTGTACTTTCTCCCTGTGTCTGGTGGGTTTCCTCCAGGTGCTCTGGTTTCCTCCCACTGTCCAAAGATGTGTAGATTAGGCGGATTTGCTATGGTAAATGCACGGGTAGGCCTGGCTAAGATGCTCTTTGGAGAGTCGGTACAGATGTGATGGACCAAACGGTCTCCTTCTACATTGTAGGGATTCTATAAATGCAATCTTCTCTTGCATAAATGGAAGTCTGTGAAATTCCTTTTAAAAGGGACACCAGGAACTTGGGATTCCTGGCTACCAGCTTTCTCCTGGCCTGCTGCATCAGCACGATAGCATGGGTCACGTGTCCAGACCTTTTCTACACAGAGAAAAGCTGATTTTGCAACCTGCGAGCTGGATGCTGGTTTTCTTGCCTCAATGTGCCCCTGCGCAGATAATGGAAAATTCCACCAAGAGTGTAAGAAAGAAAAAATGTTTCCAGTGGCAGCAGGTTAAGTAACCAAAGGACAGAGATTTAAGGTGAATTGAAAAAGAACCAGAGGCAACATGGGGAAACTTATTTTTTACACAGTGATTTGCTGAGATTTAGACTAAACCATCTGAAAGGATTGCAGTTTCAATAAAAATATATTCAAAAGAGAATTGCATACATACTTGAACAGGAAAAAGTACAGGACTAAGTGGCTGCAACTAATTGGGCTCTTTGACTGAAGAGCTGGCACAAGCACGATGGGCCAAATTGCTTCCTTCTGTGCTTGATGGGACAAGGGTATAAATCTCAGTGACCATCCCCAATTTATCCAGGTAGTTCTATCTTAAGTTGCTCGACATATACTGAGGATATGGCCTGTTTCCTTCCTTCTCCTCACTCCTTTGCCCAACTCATGCCTGGCCTCTCCTCCTGTGGATAATGATGCTCATCATCATCACGGGACCCAATAGCTGAGAATCATAATCTCATCACTAGTTTTGACTTCTGTGGGTTCAGCTGCACTTGTAATAACGCCTGGAATACTAATCCTCTCCCTCCTAAGTCTTCACATTGACAGGAAGGTTTTGCACTGCCCAAGTATGTAAAGACCACTCTCCTCCCAATCTCTATGTATCTATTTATGTGCGAATGGCTTAGTGCTCCACTGAGCCATGATTCCTTTGGGCTCAGTAGCCATGACTAGCTGTATCCACCGTGTTGCCGCCTCCATATACCTGACCTGTCTCTGATCCAGCCTCCAAACTGGCCTTCACCGTGAAGACAACAAGTTGGTTAGCGGCATTAACTGGCCTCGTTCTCAAATTGGGCAAGTTTTCTCCCTCCGCTGATGGATGAATTCATCCATCAATTAAAAAATCCCGTCTCCAAACTGAGTTCATTAGAAACCTGAAACACGAGACAAATATGCGTTCTTTGAACATTCCTGGTGTTACGCATAAAAACACCCGTTTAAAAAAATTCTTGATTAAGAAGTTTCACAGCTGCAGGGTATCCACTTTGCTGCGGGAACCCTGCTCAAGCTGGCGCTAGGAGCGGGGGTGGAGCTGGGCTGGGCAGGAACCGGAGTGGAGGCTGGCCCTGAGGCGGGGCTCGGGCAGCACAGCGCCGGGCCGGGGCGGCGACAGGACTCGAGAGCCGAGCAGGGGCAGAAGAATCTCGCTGACAGTGGCGGGCAGCTCCCCCAGTCCGGAGCTCACCTGGGCCGGTAAGTTCCCTTCGTTAGCGAGATGAGCGATAGGGAGCTCTGGGGGATTTGAATGGGGGTTCTGGATCTTTGCCGTTACGGTTGGAACCGTTGGCCGTTATGAACCGGAGAGAAATTCACTTCAAACAAAGGAGCAGGGGCGGGAGCTGTCACCCTGCGCGTGTCCCGCACGCTCTTCCCATTGGTTAGCGGGTGACCACCTCGGCCAGAGGTTGGCTGGCCGGCCTGTCAGTCAGCCGGGGCTGGGGGTTGAAGTTGTTGTTGTGGGAAAGGTGCAGCGTCTGCTCGGCCGTTCGGGCAGACAGATAGACGGCAGTTGGGTAGGCAGGCAGACTGACAAATCGACGGCAGTCGGGCAGGCAGGCAGAGTGACTGACAGATAGGCGGCAGCGGGACTTTTCCGGACAACAGCGGACCACAAAGAGCAATGTCCAGCTTGGAACGGTGAGAGACTGGGAACGGGAGGCTGCAGCTGGCGGTAAGTCTAAGAGGGGAGCAAACTGGTGCCGTGCCCCCCACCTATGGCGCTGGTGCTGTGCCCCCCCCCTCACTAATGCCATGCCCCTGAGCATGCTGCCCCCCTCCCCGCACGGTGCTAGGACTGTGCTAGCGTCAGGTGAAGCAGTATTGATTAGAGCTGGTAAGTTGCAGGCTGAGTTGTTGTAGCAGTGATTGGAAATCTTGCCCCTTTCTCTGTCCACTTTGCCTTTTGCCTTCGCCTGGTATCTGGAATCATCGCTCTGCAGAAGGCAAATGTACAAACACTTCTGACATTGGTAATTGTCATGTTAATGACCCCATTTATGTGTAAAAAGTGCTGTGTCTGACTGAGGAACCGAGGTAAGAAATGCTTCACATATACTAATAAAGTCTACTTGTAATGTCCTCAGGCCACCCCAAAGGTAGGCAGCCACTTAATGATTTAGGTAAGGAAGCCAGAGGAGTCCACTTCTTCAGATAATACGAAATGTAAGACTTAAAGTGAGTAATGCTAAGAACCAAAGGATATTGATATCACGGTATAGTTGACAAATAAATGGAGCAATATTAATACTTGAGATAGTATAATATTAAAATAGCTATACTTTGGGAGAAAGTTAGATGACCTGGAAGAACATAGAGATTTGGGGATTCACATGCAAGACATTGAAAAAGGGTCTAAAATTGAAAAAGTCCACACAAAGTTAATGAAATACTTAGTTTAAGGCAAAGTATGCAGAACAAATAAAAATGTAGTGGTGAGCCTGTATAAATTTCAATAAGATCACAGTTGAGGCACAGTATGCCGTTTTGTCTCCTTGGATGGTAAAAAGATGTTGATAATACGGAGCACATGGCACTTTATTAGAATAATGCCTGGTGTCAGGATATACAAGTACAAAAAGGAAATGAGAAAAGCATAACACTGAATGCTAGAAACCTCAGAAGCTAAATGCTTAAAATACTCAGCTTGTCAGACAGCATCTTTGGAGAGAGGTTGTTAAGGTTTTGTATTGGTCACCATTCGTTAGTTCTGAAATTGTGAACTTTCTTCCACAAAAATACTGCTTGACCTGTTGATTGTATCCAATGTTCTGTTTCTATTTAAAAGTTGGACATGTTTTCATTAGAACAGAGAAAATTAAGAATTGATTGATTAGTGTTTAAAATAGTGAATGGATGGGACAGAGAACATAGAATGTTTCTAGTGCTTTGAGAGGTGTAGAGTGATGGGACATAGACTAAACATATAGACAGATTTTATTTTGAGACGCTTGCGAGGCTTTGAAATGTGCTTAGTAATTGAAGCAACAACCATAATCAGCATTTCAGAATAGGTTAAGTATATGATTGAAATTAAGTGATATGGATGGACTATGACTTGTGTGGAGGATGAATGCCAACGTGGTACGGTTAGGACAAATGGGCCTGATGCTGTTACAATTTCTATGTAATTTCATGTAAAATATGGTTATTGTTGCTTCCTAAATTAAGTTAAGTTTGAGCAAAGTTCTGCAAACACTAGATATGAACGCTAGTCAATCTATTTTGGTGGTTGACTAAAACTGCTGGACAAGGCACATCCTTGAAATTGAATGAATGTCTTGTACTTAGCAAGCACCTTTCACAATCTCAAGATGTTCCAAGCTCCTTTAAAACCAATTTAAAGTGCAGTGGGATCTTTTACATTTAGTCAGATGGGACTTCAGTTTACTCTGCTTCCCATTTCTGTCAAAGTAGTACTCCCTTGATACTACCTTGCAATGTAAAATTATTGGATTGAAAATCATGATTTGATAGTGTGCTACTCTGTGAGGTGCATTCCAGCACTTTTCACAAATGTAGAGTCATAGTTGTTATTGTCTCAATTTTTCACTATCAAACTTCATTTTTGTTCAGTGATTGCAGCTGTGCCAAAAATTTGAAATTTGATTAATGATTAAGGGCTGTAAATAAGTTGGTAAATTGGGCAAGTAGATGTTGGGCAAAATGTACACTTAATGACAATACAAAAAGAGAAATTTATGAATTGTTATGTCTTTCTGGTTTTCATGAGTTAAATATAATCACTCTCTAGACTCAAAATCCTGGAGCTTCAATGAGTGTATTTCTTGCATCTCCATGTGGCTATAGACTAATGGAACCCTGCACATGATTGCAGTGCAGCAATCAATATGGCACACTAGGATACATATTTGGATAACAATTAATTTCTAGCCCTTTACAAATAATCTAACAATATTACGCCCTCTTTATTTAAAATGTATATATAATGCCTCTATATCAAGATAACTGTTGCAATCATAAACTGAAGGTCAACAATTGACTTTCATCAATAAACTGAATCCCTTCATCTTTTATAGCTTGTTTCCTTTTCTAAAAATATTCACGGTATCGTTTAGATGGTGGGATCTTATGCTTTTATATCAACACTCTGTGCTGAATTGACCTGCTGCACAGGCAAAGTGTGTGTTGCTTCAGGGTGTGCTTGATGTTAGTGTTGTCACTTACCGCTTATTCAATTGTTAGTGATGTTGGTGGTGTTGACCATTACTACTGCCCAGCTCTGGTGTAGGTTGAATATAGATTCTATTTCTTTTGATTTGCTTCCAGTTTTAGTCTCCATGTGCCTTTGGAATCTCAACTACAACAACAATTCTTGCTGAGTTTCAGGTTTTCATGATTGGATTCTTTATATGTACACTTTATCTCCACATCAACTCAGGCAGGAATTTGAGATGTTGTTTAAATGTTGACCTCCTCCTACATATGCATCAGTGAGGTGTGGCTTCACTTTCCCCTGGTCACTTGGAGATAATGTCTTGCTTCGCAGAATTGTCTTACACTTTCTTCGTTTGACAGCCCTGCAGGCGATTTCATGTCAGCCTTGAGATGTGCAGATTGGAATGTCGATAAGGCAAGGTTAGGGTTTTTCCACATCTCTCGGTATTTTGTGATGGTTCTCTTGATTGCCTTGACCTGTCAAAACCTGTGTCCCTTGAGTAATATGGTATGGGTAACGATGTTGATCCAAACAGTTCAGCAAATTTTGTGAATTCTCTGGAGGTGAATTGGGTTCCATTTTCATATATTATTCTTTCAGGAATCCCTTGTACAGCAAACAGAACTCTCAATGTTGAGATGATTGCTGTAGCTTTCAAACCTTTTGCTTTTCAGAGAAAGGGGAACTTTGGCAGTAGCCTCCACTATGAGAGATTCTTGATTGTGTGAGAATAAATCGGCTGTCACAGTATGCCAAGGTCTGGCTGGTACCTTAGTAGTTGTCACCTACTTTTCTGCTGAGTATTTATGTGCTTCTGATAAGCAATGCATCTGGACACCATTCTTTTGATATAATTATAGATGCCTATCCTTTAAACAGCTAACCTGACTCTGAGCTTACCATGTGGACTTCATGTACCTTGCGGAGAAGTTCTTCCTGCATCACTTTGGATATGGTTATTCTGAATCTGGCTGGTAGGGCACCATCTTCTGGTGAGATGTAATTTCTGGTAGACCAGTATTGTCGTTTTGCTGACTGTGTTTGCTGTATTTTATCAGACCATCACAGGAACATTTACTGAAAAAGCATCTGTAACTCTTCATGTTCTGTAATGTGAATGTGTTTTGTTGGTGTTACATTTCAATAGGTTTTGGATCTTTATATCTAGATCTTTTGTCTCATGTTCCTCCTGTAATGATAACCGAGATAGGACATCTGCTAGAACCATTTCTATTCCTGGCTTGTCTTTCAGAGTACAATCCTCACTTGAAGTCAGAAGAGTAACCTATGCAGTCTTGCTGGAATTCCACACAAATTTTTCTTGTCAATATGCTGCAGCGGCTGTTGATTGCTGTCCACTATGAACTTTCTCCCATAGAGATATGTATGGAATTCCTTAAATGCATGCACAGCTATTAAAAGCTCTTTTTCAGTGTTGGAATATCTGGTTTGTTACGATCTGGTTAGGGAATCAGTAACATTTTAGTTTAAAGTGGACAAAATTTGAAATCCCAGGTACTCACAAAGAGAACAAAATGTCTAGGTTCTATAGTTTTAAAGAAACATAATAAACATTACTATACAAAGTCAGCAAATTAAAACAATCGACCATGTCAATTATGTAAATTTTGAATCTTAGAGTACATGAGGTAAATATGAATTAACAGCAATCTGTGATAAACACACCACACTGCACATTGATAGCAGATGCAATCAAGACAGATCCCACGGATTTCTTAGCAACCTACCCAGATGTCAGAGACCACTTTGAGTCACAATATCTTTTGCAACTAGCTTCACTAAGCTGTTGCTGCCCTAGATCTCTCTGAACTCCAGTCTCATGGATGCTCTGGACTTGAGCCCTAACTGCCTAGCACAGAACCAATCATCTTTTTGGCTCCCCAAGACTTCATGAAGCCCTAACTTCACTGAACAGTTCCTAAGGCTGCAAATCACACATGGTCCAAACTGAATCAACAGCTGCACCAAAAGCTCCTAGGGTTTCTTTGAACTCTATACATCTGAAACCTGCCATCAGCATAGCTTTCAGTAAAGATTCTTCTCCTGCTGCAGAAGTCTAATACATTGAATCCAGAGAACCATCTTAAGCTGCACCCGTTTTTAAGATCACAGATACGTTCAGCAAACTCTGAAAGGTTACAAGCTAATTAGCTCCAACTCCCAAAACAAAACACCCCTCTGGCTGTATTTCTTTCAAGCAGTGTAGACATCATGACTGCAGCTAAGTAAGCTCACTTGCTGTTTTAGGAACTTGTCTTCCTAGCTTTTAACCCCTTGGCAGAGTGGTTAGCACTGCTGCCTCACAGCTTCAGTGGCCCAAGTTCAATCCTGGCTTTGGGTGACTTTTTGTGTGGAGTTTGCATTTCCTTCCCGTGTCTGCAGGGATTTCCTCCGGGTGCTTCCAGAGTCCAAAGATATGGTTATAGTAAATTTCTCCTTCGTGTCCCATGATGTGGGGATTAACGGAGTAAATATGTGGGGTTAAGGGGATAGGGCCTGGATATGATGCTGTATTGGATAGTCGGTGCAAATTCAATGGGCCGAATGGCCTCCTCCTGCACTGTAAGCATTCTATGGTTTAGCTCAATGCGGCCCGAATCTTTTAAGATTCCAAGCTGATTTCATTGCATTTATCTCCAATCAAAATAGAGATGCTCTCTTCTGCAACATTGGGGAACCTCTTTGTAGGATTGTCTGAAGCCTCGTCTGTGGCTGTTTCATCCCAAAAGGTTTAATTTGAGGTGATGATGAAGGACACTTTGGTGGCTTTTCGACCAGGTGCTGGGACACTATCCCAAGTTAAACGGTGGGCCTTGGCCTCTATGGGGGAGACTCAGCTGGCATAGGGGTTGGTTTTGGTGACTTTTTTTACTAATTAACCCAATAACGAGCCTGATTAACTACCCATCATTGCTGTGCAGGTAGCCAGTGTGCTCACCCCATTGTGGCAAGATCATTCAGACGCAGAAACACGTGGTTGGCTACTGGGTGTATATTTTTCCATGAGACAGGAAAAATCAGCCCAGCGATCTAAATTGCTGCCTTATGTGTTGATAAATTTCATTAGATTGTTTGAACTGAAGATATTGATGTATGAGATGACCTTTGAAGCCTCAAAATCCCTTCGAAAACGGGTGTTTACATAATGATGTCACCTGATGACCTGCTTTGGCATTACAGTTCTACTTGTGAATTAATAGTATGACCACACTTGTTATTTTGTTAGCAAATCCCAAGGAAGTTGCTCCAGAGATTGTTCAGTTACCAGAATGTGAGGGCAGCTTTTCATGAATTTTGAACACATGTTTGATTAGAATGCTAACTTCTTTTGAGACTCAGTGCTTCTGTAACCAGACATGGATGTATCATGGCAGAATCCCACTGAAGATTTTGCAAAGCTGCCTGTTATGAAATCAAAAGACTACAGTCTTTCTACTGTGACATCTTTATTAAACAGAATGTAAATGGCTGCCCCCAGGCATTCCCTCATGGTCGAGATTATGTGACTGGCACATCAGGCGGGGCACGTGGTAATAATTGCATTTCAAAATCCATAATTTTTTGCACCTTTTCACAGTGATCAACAGTGCATCAACAGATTTGTCTGTCATATGTAATTGTGAGTTACCCAAGTTATCCACTACAACAACTGTTCTCATGCACTAATAAGCTGTTTGGTATTCTCCTTAATCTCTGCAAATATATTGCATGTGTAACCGTTAAATTCTTCAGGTCCCTTTATTATACAGATATACATTGTCATTAGCTCTTTATCTGGGTAGTGCTTCCTGTCCGGGGAGTGTTGTTCCTGTGGCACTTGTTGTTTCATTTCAGTTGTTGGGGACCAGTGGATGTCTGGTAGTGAGGATCATTCTGTACTCTGTGCAGGTGGTGAGCTCCTATTTTCCTGATCAGTCACTTGTTGTGAAGGAACAGCCAGATTCCCTTGTTTGTACATGCCTGTGGTCGCACTGGTATATTTGGTCACTCACATCCATCATGTACAATCTAGGCAACAATTGTTCTATGCATGGCCCAAGTTGTGACATAAGGTGACTCCTGCTGAGAGTGTTGAATTTTGCACCCTGACTGGCTCTCCAGTGCTCAACCCTGGTAATGATTTGGCAGTCTTATCAAAATGAAATTTGTCTTTGTTTTTCTTCACTCATGGCAATTACTGCTTCAGTAATAGTACTGCTTACTACTGAAAGAGTAGCTTTGGTGCAATGTGACATTAGTCTTTGACTGGACTACTTCCCATGCCTTCCTTTGGTGTGGTCCCCCACTTGAGAATTGCCTTGTATACATTTGTGCTAGATTTGTGCAATTTCTTGATGATCCTTTCGTAATTTTTCACTGCTACCTCAGCTTTTCCATTTGACTGGGGATAGTGCAGAAATGATGTATAGTGTTGAATTTCAAAATTCTTTGTGACGTGGCTCAATTCTTCACTCATGAATTAAGGACCATTGTTACTCATCACAAAGTCTGAAATGCCATAGTAACTGAAGTGTCAAGCATCCTACTGTATGTCCTGTTGTAATTGATGTAGTCTGGTCTATCTCATAGTAGTCTACAGTGACAAGATAGTGTTTGTGTGATAGTGGAGAGGTACGCCCAGCTTCATCCATGGTCTGCCTGGGATGTCATGCGTCATCAAAGGCTCTCTAGCTTGTTTAGCTTGGTGATTAGAACAAACACACACTGGCCAATGTGGTCTTTAAATTCATTATTCATATTTGGTCAGGAAAGCAGTTGTCTTTCTCAAATTCAGTTCAGTTCCTTGATGGGTTGTATGGATGGGCTTCAGCATCCCCCCTCTCATCTCCTTAGGGATGATGACTCTATTTCCTTTGTTCAAGATGCTGTCTTGGGCTGAGAATTAATAATGGTATACATAATATGCTTTTGTGACCACAGATGTGTCCTTGATGCTCTCAGGCCATCATTTCATGACTTCCTCTTGCAGCACTCGGAGAGTTACATCTTGTTGGGTAGTTCGCTTGATATGAGCAAAGTGCCTGCCAGTCAGATTGGGTTGAAGACTTCCCGAGCATGTCAAACTGCTTCTTCATGTTGAATCTGGAAGATTTCACATTCTGTTATAGCATGCTTAACTTTCTTCATGGGAAATACTGCTCTTGACTGTATGTCAGCAATATAATCTGTTCCCCTTGCTTGCATGTCACATCTAGATAATATTGTAAATGAAATTGTTTTTTGCTGACACTTTGGAGCAGATAATAACTAGTAGGTTTCTCCTCTCATAGTTATACTCTAAGTTAGTTCTCTGATGCCTTAGATTATTCTATTTTTAATGAGATCATTTTTCAGTTGCCTGAACTTGCATGATTCTGTGAGCTGTTTTACGACAGTCACATACTGATCAATGGACTTTTTGTCACCTTGAACCCAAATGTTGAACACATTTATAGGTTGCGGTCACTTGGTGTTCAAACTGTGCTTTCAAGGTTTTCAAACTTTCTTCCATCTTTTTTCTGTTGTTCAGATAGATTTAGGGTGAAATACAATTTGTAACAGTCTCTCCAGGATGTCCCAGTGGCATAAATACTAGAGCTTGTGTTAGGAAGGGGCACTTCTAGAACTTTCTAGTAATAGTGAAGATGGCTTCCCAAATGTGTCAGAACTACCACAAGGACTGTTGAGGTGTTGTTGGTGTTTGTCCTCGATTTGGGAAGCAGAAGTTCACTGTCACAAAACAGCCTCACAAGCAATGTTAAAAGTGTTGCTACACGTATCGGCTCCGGCTTGTTAATTAAATCTGTTGTAATCTCATTGTTTTGCCATTGCCAATTTGGTTGCATATGTCCTTTCGTTTTAACAGGAGTCGGGACAGAAAAATTTACATCTATTTTTGTCTAGCCCAGTAGTTTACTTGCAACTTTCAGTTTGTGTTAGCTTTTCCTTTCTGTGTTTCTGAGCAGCTTGTAGAAGATTGGACCATTTCAGTGTTCCTCTTTCAGTGACTGTGGCTTCTCTTCCAGCCTTTAAAAACTCAATCTTGGATTCACTCTTGACACCATGCTGAGTTCAAATATGACAATCCCTCTAGTAGTGTCTGTATTGAACTTAATGTAACATGGCTGCCCTCCAGACATTCCCTCATGATAGTAGTCATGTGAAAGTGGCAAGCCAGGCAGGACTGTAGTAATGATTGCATTTCAAACCCAAACACAGCCGTTAGTTTTTATGGAATTTGTCAAGTCCACTCTCTGAAGGTTCTGAGTTCACAGGCATAATAATAAGGAGGATATTACATGTCTCACAGCTGAGGCATTACCTCTAGCATCTCCAAACTTTGTTTCTGAAGTTCAGGGAACTCTTATTTGGTTTTGTGGCCAGTACAGTTGAGCATGATATTACCTATCATTTTCCATGAAGGACTGATGGTTTGTACGGTCAGATATATAAGTAGTGGTCCAAATGCTTTATTGCCCTTTTAACAGAACTCTACTGTTAAGTTGCAAAAAGAGGGTCAAATACAATAAAAGAATTTGATATATAAGTTTATAATGTCAATTGGGGATTCTTTGCCACTTGAAATTAATCCTGAGTCTCTCTTGCATAATGCTCCAGTTCTGTTCCATATGAGTGTTAAGGGACTGTACACTGAAGCCCTGAGAAAATACGGCAATGGTTTATGCACCTCATAAATCAGACAATACATGTTTTCTTTTTACTTGTCCCAGCTGTAAAGAATAATGACAGCAAGCCCACGTTTCCCATCCCTCCTTCCTTCAGTTTGAGGCTGATTATATGAAGAAATCAAATGTAAGTAACAAAGCAACAGAATGCACACTTTCACCAGAGAGGCTGTAGTTTTCATTTTGCAGCTACTGTTGATTCCAGCACCAACCACTACCATCAGGGCCTACATGCTAAGCTGGCAAATGGTTCTCCTCATTGTTCACTCGTACTGTATTGATTTATTGAATGATTTAAGAAATTATTTCGTTACTGATAACTTTATTTTCATAGGAAATCTAAATCTACATATGGTCCAAGATAATGGAATTTTGCGGAGTTAGTTAGTCCACATTATTATTTGACTTTTTATAGTAACTTTTAATTGGTGCCTCTAATTTAGTTTTGCAAATGACTTCAGTACAGTATAAGTTTTTATAATAAAGGCTGGGGTACCTCAGCGTACAAAGCATATTTCCTTATCATCTCTTCAATTTGTTTTTAATGTTATTGATACTATGATCAAGCAGCACCAATTTTATATTGGGCCATAATTTGCTGCCATTATAATGGTGAGGTTAATCACTCTCACTGATTTGTGTGGAAGTAGTGCTACAACTTGAGTTGTAATTCTCCACCATTAGCTTTGTGAAAACAGTATTTCACTCACAGTTGAACAGTGTGTAGTTGTATTTGCTGAATAGTTACAAACTACACTTCTCATGAGAAGTTAAGTCGTGTCAATTTCAGTCTGGGTTGTAGGTACCACTTTAACAACATGCTAACTATTACTGTTCAACGTCTCAACTCTGAAAATTAACAATTACAAATGTGGAGGCACATTCCTACAGAATATAGTTATTTCAAATTTTAATTAAAAAACATTTTTATTTCTTAATCTAATCTTTCTTTCCCTTTCTCTTTTTGTGCTTGAGTTGACATTTGAGCAGAAGTGTAAAGAATGCATTAATTCAATGTTTGACAATCAATTTCACAATCTGCAATTTAATTGGTTAAAGGGACGCACAGTTGGTTGCTGAGGCTCCAGTTACACAGTTTCCCTTGGTGCTTATCAACTTGCCACACAGCAAATGTTAAAATCTAGAAGTGTGTAGGCTAGCCTAATTAATGACAGCTGTTAGATGATCTTCTATGGCAAATTACAGCTCACGGTCTAATTTGAACTAAAATGCATGTACACAGTCCATGGGTTGATGTACTGTAAACATTTCATAGAATTCTGGATGATTCCAAAAAAATTGCTAAGTGGATCCAAGGGACATCCCCTCAGCATTCTTTAACACCACATTAGACTTGTACTTTACAGTTCACTACAAACTAGTTTGTCGTGAAACTATAGTTGCACTAAGTGCAGATATAAATTCCTGATCTGCATTGCATCTGGCTAATACTTTTAGGCTCTCAAGACTTTTGTAGAGGGTCTAGTGTATCTAACCACCTCTTAAATAATCCTTTATAGCTGCTCCTTGCAAGTTGGCTGATATCTCCTAATGCAACACAGACTAGGTGCTGAATTTGAAGTATTGGAGGAAACTTGGTCCTTGTGTTTTCATGATGTGGATGTGCCGGATGTTTTCAGCAGACATGATGCTGGACCATAAATGGCCCAGTATCTTACCGTTGTGGTCCTTCCCAGCCAGTTCTTAAATCTCACTATTAGTTGTCTCTATTGCATTTACCATTTCAACTTTGGGCAATCTTTTTGCCAACTGATACCCATTGTATCACCTCTTGACAGTTACCAGACTTCAGTCCGTTACAGCTTTCTGACTGAAATACAGTATACTTATAACTGCATACAGGACTTCTTCTATGATTCTGGCTAATGCCCAACATCCTCTATGCACATGTTATATTAGCACCCAACCTTCAAGGAGTTTGTCAGAGATATATCTACATGTTAACTGGATTGTCTTACACATTTATTGATTCACAGCTTCTGTTTCGGAATGGTCTATGTGTCAAAAACTCTTTGAACTAAAACAACAGTTACTTTTACTAAAATGAAATACTGCAGGCTTTGAAAATCTGCAATAAAAGAAAATTTACTGAAACTGCTGAGCATGTCAAGCAGCATCTGTTGAGAGAAACTGCATTTCAGTGATCTGAAATGTTAATTCTGTTTCTCTCCACAGATGCTGTCTGACCTGCTGAGCATTTCTAACACACTTTTGATTTTAATTAAACAATTATTTTTGCTACTTCTTACATTACCTTTTCTGCATACTTAAATTTCCAGATATAAATCTTTATTCTTTCCTTTCCTTTATGCTCCTCACCATAAGTGCCTATATCCTTTAGGCTTTTTAATTCTCTGGATATAACCTTGATCTTTGGGAAGCAGATGTTGAACACCCAGTTCATTAGCATGGCAGCCATCAGGAGTTTAGATTGGCAGCATTATCCACTTAATTCAGGTTCTTTATTGGATCCTGATCTAACTTTACTCATTCATACTGAACCTTTTGTTTTGAATGAAGTGGAACATTTAAAATATTGCCTTTGTACTATAGATTGTAATTTCCTGTTTAACATTTTAAGTAGCATTTTAAATCTGCAAGCCTTGCTTGTACTCAGTATTTGTTAGATGCCTTTCTGTACGATTAAACATTTCTTTGCTTGGATTGAATAATGAATTGCAGAGGTTATTTTGTTTCTACAAAATACTGGTATGGAAAGTAAACCCAGTATTTTGTGCAGTTTATTTTCAGTTTAATAGTTACTTTCCTTGCTCTTTGCTTAATTTCAAACTTTTTATAATTTGCAATCAAATATATAGGTCTAAATTTGGATATTTGAAAGTGTATGATTTATTTCTTGCTGATGGCAGGCTGTTATTTTGTTCCTCATAAAATGCCATGATCTTAAAACTATAGCACAATGTTGGCAAATGCACAGTTTACACAGGAAATACTTACAGTACATTCCTAACTGTACCATACTTGAAGGTATTGCATGCATCTGCAACAAATATACTCTGTGGAAAATGTTGCACGCTATGCAGTTGTTTTAATATAGTTAAGTATGATAAATAAGTCTCTTGGCAGAAATATAAAGGTTAAGCAAAATACAGTTACAGAAAGTGGAGCACGACAGAAGAGAAACCAAACACATTAACTGCTTGGAGTAACTCATTATATATAGTTTGGAGTAACTATTTGAAAACCACATTTTTATGAAAGCCTGCTGTAAAAGTTATTTTTGTGACTTTCAAATAAAGATTGGAAATATTGCTGACATGGTCTTTATCTTATTCTACATTGATAAGAAATGCAAGTGAAAAGTAATTAAGTTGGTTATTTATGCATTATAGTCTTTCACATTTAAATATAATGCTTCTTGTTGGAAAGAGAATCTGTTGTGATGTGGAGACAATTATTAAGGCTACATTAGAGAGAGGTAATATCTCCTATATGTTTCATAAGTGAAAATAGCTCACTTAGATTTGTGAGCCCACTGCCATTCATGTTTCTACTTGGGAAATTAAGCTCCTGCTGCTTATACCCATTTACCCTACTGAGTGTCACTGCTTGTCAGCTTGTAGAATAGCCAAAATAACTTCCCAGTATCCACTTTATAAAACTTTGGGTTGAACTTGAGAACTTTGGATCTCTTTAGTTCCCCTTCCTGCTTTAGTTTACTTTGTTCCAGCATATCTTTTGCTAAATAAACACTTCTAAAATTAGGAAAAGTTTCATTTTGAAGCTTAAAAACACTTTATTTCTGTTAACAAACTACAGTAAAATTTTAAAACCAACTAAAAGTAAGTCATTACGTTATTTCCCATTCTTGTAAAGTATTGTTCTCTGAGACAACCTATTCAAGGTCTACTGAAATCAAAACAGTACAAAATAGATTTCCTGTAAGTGGTCACATGTCTTTCACAAGTAATACATGTTAACATGACTAATAGTGAATGCAGTTAACTTACAAAATGTTCTCTCCCTTTATTTCTTAGCCTATTCCCAATATTTCTCATACTTTATGTCAAAAATGGCAACTTCTGTAAGTGAGCCTTCACTCTAGATTAACTTGTATGGCTTTATATGCACAATACCTGATAATGTTGCTTTAGTTACCTGATGTATTAATGCAAAATTTAACAAGCAAGGCATCTCATTTAATAGCTTTTAATTAACATTTAAGATTTAAATGAATATTTACCCTTTGTCTCTGTTATCTCTTTCTTAATCCCATCTTTCTTTCCCCCTATTTTGCTCTCTTTATCTGATTTGACATTGAACATCTTGGTTTGGACTTGTTGCTACTTATTAATAATTCTTCACTCTAATTGGTTGGGAGTTACACAGTGCTTACAATGTTCACTTAGGTCCAGGTGCTCTGCAAGGATACTGCAGTCCATTGACAGTTGGCTGACATGAGCTTCCAGTACAAAAATCCATGAACTCCCAGCACAGAATCCTATGGAAAGTCCTTTGGCAAGTGCAAATGTAATGCATCATGTCTAGATCTCTCGGTAGTACTTTTTCAGTCATTATACCATTGACTGTCCATCTTGCAAAATGCCCAGTTACTTTCAAAATCTGTCTTTTCAACACGTTTCAATTCCTGTCATAATTTATATTTTGTTTTTCTTTCTTCTTAAATGTTCACCATTGCCCTCCTTACTGTAAAATGTTTTGAGTTACATGTACAGAGTAAGACATATATGATGGCGCTTGCGTTACATTAAATGGTTTACTTTGAACTAAGGTGATTTCACTTTGCAATAGCACAATTTTTGTACTGTAAATGGCCCTTTAAATGATGCCTGTAAATTTCTTAGCTTATATCTGTAATTGTCTGAGATATTGCCTGATGTTAGAACAAAGAAAATTACAGCACAGAAACAAGACCTTTGGTCCTTCAAGCCATCACCAAACATGCTGCCCGACTGAACGAAAACCCCTTACTCTTCCGTGGACCATATCCCTCTATTCCCAAACTATTCATATATTTATCAAGATGCCCCTTAAAATCTGCTTCCACTACCTCCCCTGGCAGCGAGTTCCAGACACCCACCACCCTCTGTGTAAAAAAAAATCTTGCCTCGTACACTCCTTTTAAACTTTGCCTCTCACATCTTAAACCTATGCCCCCAATAATTGATTCTTCCACCCTGGGAAAAAGCTTGATATTTTCCGAAATTCCATTCTACTTTTTCTGTCAGTGTTTAAGAGATAGCACATCCCTTTTCATCTTGCTTGGTTGCATTTGTTGGGTATTTTCATGTTATTTTAATGTGAGCTGAGTAAAGTAACTCTCTGAGCATCCTATAGTATGGGTTGCAGGCACACCAACTTAATCTGGGAGTTTGGCATTCAGTATGCTTGACCTGAAATACATAAGGTCTGTTTGCTTTTACTACAGTAAATGTATCTTCATGCTGAAATAAAAACAGAACTTGGTGGAAATACTGAGCAGATCTGGTAACATTTGTGGAACGAAACAAAATTTAAGTTTTAAGTCAATGACCTTCCATCATCCGAATGAATGGTCAGTGTAATACTTTTTATTTTTGTGTGCAAAATATCCTCCAGAGTTTTTTTTTAAATGGAGAACTGAATGTAAAATTGAAGACTGTGTTTATGATTAGAGTAAGTGATTAGTCTGCTCCAAATGGATTGGTAAATTCAATTTTATCACAGAAAAATGCAAGATCAACTAATCTTGAAATTCATACATGCCACTTTTGCATCAAGACTGAATCCTCCATAAATATGCCAGTGAATGTTTGATGGCAAGGTCATAATAGTTAAATTTAGATGTGCGTATCTTCCTTTCAGCAGTATATTATTGATACATGAAGAAACTACCTGCCAGTATAAACTATTCTAGTATAGTCTCAGGTAATGTATTGGTTTTAAAACACTACTGATGGAAATGAGTGGTAAAATGGCAGTGAATGATTAAATCTACAACTGTTAGAGCATAATAATCCTCTAGGCTATGGATGAGCAATTCAGATGTGCTTGGTTCACAACTCCATGGCCCCTAATTTGCATACATTGGACTCCCAGCTGGTCAAATGGAAGATTAATCAGCAAGTAAATAAAATTAAATACATGCAGAGCTTGTTGTATTTAGAGTAAATAACATCAATGGTTTGATACTTCTCCAATTCATTTTATTCATTGAAGATAGATACTTTTGCAAGATAAGCAAAAACATCTGTTCAGATATAAATAGTAAAGGGATGTTTTATACAATGGAGCTCTATATCTCCTATCCAAAATATACTGATTGTTTTGAAACTTTATAGTTAAAACACCTATGTAATTTGAGATCATTCAAATTTGTTTAAAACATGATCAGAGTTAGTTATCATGTGCTTCAGTTTATAGGATCATTGCTACACAAAGTTGTAGAGAATATTTCCAAAATGTAAATTATGGCTTGATGGCAGCATTCTCATCTCTGAGTCAGAAGGTTACAAGTTCAAGTCCCTCTCTGGAGATTAGAGCAGAAAACTTTGGCTGACACTCCAATATATAAGAAAACACTTTTATATAATACCTTACAGCTTTGGTTGACCCCAGGTTAATTAAACCCTTGGAATCCATATCCTCATTATATTCTGCCATTTTTCATATCTTTTTCGAGCTACAAAATGTGCATATACAGGTAGTGATATACCTTATTGCATCTTTAAACTATACAGTAGTGACCAATTGGTAATCTTACAATACTCTTGCTTAGACCATAAGACGTTGGAGCAGAATTAGACCATTTGGCCCATTGAGTCTGCTCCGCCATTCAATCATGGCTGATACTTTTCTCATCTTCATTCTCTTTTCCCCTAACCCCTGATCCTCTTATTAATCAAGAACTTATCTGTCTCTTTCTTAAAGACAGTCAATGATCTGGTCTCCACAGCCTTCTGTGACAAAGACTTCCACAGATTCACCATTCTCTGACTGAAGAAATTCCTCCTCATCTCTGTTTTAAAGGATTGTCCCTTAAGACTGAGGTTGTACTGTCTGGTTCTAGTTTTTCCTATTAGTGGAAACATCCTCTCCATGTCCACCCTATCCAGGCCTCGCAATATCCTGTAAGTTTCAATAAGATCCTCCCTCATCCTTCTAAACTCCAACGAGTACAGACCATCATATGACAAGCTCTTCATTCCAGGGATCATTCTTGTGAACCTCCTCTGGACCTTTCCAAGGCCAGCACATCCTTCCTTAGATATAAGGCCCAAAACTGTTCACAATACTCCAGATGGGGTCTGACCAGACCCTTTTACAGCCTCAGAAGTACATCCCTGCTGTTGTATTATAGCCCTCTTGACATGAATGCTAACATCGCATTTACCTTTCTAACTACCAAATGAACCTGCACATTAACCTTGAGAATCTTGAACAAGAGTGCCAAGTCCTTTTTGTGTTTCTGATTTCCTAAGCATTTTCCCATTTAGTAAATAGTCTGTGCCTCCATTCCTCCTTCCAAAGTGCAAAACCTCACACTCTTCCACATTGTATTCCATCTGCCACTTCTTTGCCCACGCTCCTAACCTATCCAAGTCCTTCTGCAGTCCCCCTACCTGTCCCTCTACATATCTTTGTATCCACAAACTTAGCAACTTGACACAGGGTAAAGGTGTAGATATCTTGTTTTCTACTTTTTCTTGTTCCCATGAATCTTTTTCAAATTTGCCAAATAATGTTGCAGTTGTGTTTCAGTGAACCAGTGCCAAACAGTGACATGTTCATGTTTCAGAGAATATTAAGTTGCCAGGTGAGATCTGCCTCTCATTAAAATGATGAAGTAACAGGGATTGGAACCTCCACTCTGCTGATTCTACTGATTTTTAAAACTACTGTTGTCAGCAGTTTGAATGTTCATTCTTTTCTCTGTTTGTCTGCTAAGCAGCCACCAACATCTCCATTCTCTTCGGCATTGACCAAAAATACCAAAATGCTCATCCTATATTGACAACATTTCCTGCTGAAGAGGAAGTAGGGTTAAAGTTAACATCTGTTTACTAAAGGCATTATTCAAACCAGAGGGTTACTCAATACCCAGCTGAAAAATTAAGTATTCCTCAAGCTTGCATTAATTTTCAATGGAACAATATAGAAGACAACAATACCCAAGTGGTCAGGAGAATGGAGAGTTGAAATGGGAAGCAATGAAGCTTGGGGATAGAAGAAAGGTGGTCAGTAAAGCAGTCAATGAACAGTGTGATGCCATATTTAAAAAGAGGGACAGAATGCATCACAGATCTATCAGTCTCACTCTGGATTCCATTCATTTGTACTGAATAGTCAGGAGTAAACGGGAAGATCTGAATAACAGTAACGTAGTAAACAAATTAGTGTAGATTCAGAAAAGGAGATTATGCCTAACATTTCTGACTTTGAGCATGCTGTTTCACATCTGGAAAAATTATACAGTGCAACTACACTTTCCACAGGCATTTGATAAAATTCTCATGAATGGCTTTTACTTAAACTCAAAGATGGGGGAAAATCAGGATTAACATTGAAAATAGCAAAATGAAACTGATTGACAGATAGAAAGCAATGTGTCCTAATTAGAGGAGCAAAGGTGAGGTGGGGAGAGTAGAAAATGGGAGTTTCCCATGGCTTAGTGTCAGGATCACTCATTTCTCCATATGACCTAGACTTAGAAATTCAATGCAAAGTGATAAAATTAAATAACTAGAAAAGGTAGTGGCATAATGATTGTACCTTTAAGAATGATTAATGACAAGTTGTTAAGTAAATTCAGTTTAAACCTGTACAGTCAATGCAAAGCAGCAATTAACTGAGATGCAAGGGAGATATTCAACAGCTACAAACCATGCAGTCTAAGCAATGCTGAACACTGAGGAGAATTGGCTTTAGAAGCTGAAAATTATGCATCTGAGTGGTAATTTTGTAGAGATATGCAAGATGGTAACTTGGTCTGGAAAAAGTAAATCTTTCAAATAAATTGTTGGGGTAGAATCAGGAAGGTCATCAGGGAATGATCAACATTTGGTGTAAATATTCCAGGGGACACTAGCCTTAAGGAATAGCTAGATTTTGCATTGGGAGAATGGTGGCCAAATAATGGGTTATCTTCAAAGAAGAGAGGTTTCAGGCAGAATCAAAGTTACATTCTCCTGAAAGGGAAAGGGAGAGTAAGCAAATCCAGAGCATCCTGGATGACAAAAGAGGTAGAAATTAAGAAAATGAAGAAAAAAGTGTGTTTATGACAGATGTCAGGTAGATAATACAGTTGAAAATCAGGCTGAATATAGAATGTACACTGGGGAGGTGAAAAAGCAAAGATGAGAAGCAAAGAAGACCGGCAGCTAACAAAAAGGTTGTGGTAACTTGCCTCCTTTAAGGCATCATGTAGGCCAAGAGATCTGGTTGGACCCTATGGAACAGAGGCATGGGAAATTGGGCCAATTGGGAGTGAGGAGTTCTGCCAGTTTGTCAGATGGTATACACCATGTTTGATCAGCCCCTTACCACCCAGTCTTTAATGGCTTGGCAGACCGAGTCATGCAAGCATTTTAAGCTTCTATGAAAAGAAAGCTCTGAGGCCACTGATCTTACGGTTGGCGACTTTCTTGTTATCGTATGAACTACACCGAACCCCACCGTTAAGGTTTCAAGAGCTGAATTATTAATTAGCCGCCAACAAATCTACTTGGGTTTGGTGTTTCCAGATTTGTCAGGGTGGGTGGAGGCTAGGCGAGCCTCCCATAAAAAAACACCAAGACTCGAAGAAAGGATGCAGAGTGTTCAAGGTCGATGACCTAGTCACGGTGAGGAACTTTGGTGGTGGACCAACCTGGGCGCCAGGAAGTACTGTAGAGAGGACGCAACCAGTTTTGTACGTGTTAGAAGTACAAGGTGCCATCCGAAAAAACAGTGGATCATTTGAGGAAGAGGACTGGAGAATTGCAAATGTTACACTCTTGTTCAGAAAGTTATATAAATATTAGCCTAGCAACTGCAGATCAGTCAGTTTAACTTTGGTAGTAGGGAAACTTCTAGAAACAATAAGTTAGGACAAAATTAATAGTCACAGACAGATGTAGGTAAGTAGAAAAGCCAGCATGGATTTCTTCAAGGAAAATCATTTCTTAACTAATTTGCTCGCATTTTTGGAAGAGGTAACAGGTTTAAATGCAATTTTGTTGATGTGAGAAATATGGAGTTTCAAAAAACTTTTGATGCAGTGCCAAACAACAGTCTTATGAGCAAAGTTTATAGTTTATGGGTAAAAGGAATAGTAGCGGACAAGAGGGCTACTCTAACCGTGGGCAGTTTCTTGTATATTTGCAGACCAGGAGCGAGGTCACTTGACCCCCTTGACTTTATCTTGTTACAATGCAGATCGTTCATTCTTCACGTTTAAAGAAAATAAAATGTTCATTTTTCACGTATCCACAAGTACATCTCCATGGGTATGACATAATGTGGAGATGCTGGAGTTGGACTGGGGTAAGCACAGTAACAAGTCTCACAATACCAGGTTAAAGTCCAACAGGTTTATTTGGCATTGCACTAGCTTTAGGAGTCCAGACTCTCAGGTGAGTGAGGACTTGTGTTCTCAAACAAGGCATATATAGACACAATCTCAATTTACAAGATAACGATTGAAATGCAAGTCTTAAAGGTACAGACAAGTGAGTGGAGAGAGGGCTAAGCACAGGTTAAAGAGGTGTATTATCTCCAGCCAGGACAGTAGGTGAGATTTTGCAAGCCCAGGCAAGTTGTGGGAGTTACAGATAATCTGACATGAATCCAAGAACCCAGTTGAGGCCGTCCTCATATGTGCGGAACTTGGCTATCAGTTTATGCTCAGCGATTCTGCGTTGTCGTGAAGGCTGCCTTGGAGAACGCTTACCCAAAGATCAGAGGCTGAATGCCCATGAATGTTGAAGTGTTTACTGACTGGAAGCGAACACTTCTGCCTGGTGATTGTCGAGCGGTGTTCATTCATTCATTGTTGTAGCGTCTGCATGGTTTCCCCAATGTACCATTGCCACAGGACATACTTTCCTGCAACGTATCAGGTAGACAACGTTGGCTGACTCACAAAAGTATGTACCATGTACCTAATGGATGGTGTTCTCATGTGAGATGATGGCATCCATGTCAATGATCTGGCACATCTTGCAGAGGTTGTTGTGGCAGGGTTGTGTGGTGTCATGGTCATTGTTTTCCTGAAGGCTGGGTAGTTTGCTGCAGACAGTGGTCTGCTTGAGGTTGTGCAGTTGTTTGAAGGCAAGAAGTGGGAGGTGGGGATGGCCTTATTTTGTCTTTATCGATGACATATTGAAGACTCTGGAGAAGATGTCATAGCTTCTCCGCTTTGGGGAAGAACTGGATGACGAAGGTACTCTGACCACCGTGACCCGTGTTTGTCTTCTGAGGAGATTGGTGCGTCGGACGTGTCAATTGATGAGTCAAGCGCCATATCCTGTTCCTATGAGGGCATCTTCCAGCGTCTGGATGTGTATGTTGTGATCCTCCTCATCTGAGCAGATCCTGTGTATACGGAGGGCTTGTCTGTAGGGGATGGCCTCTTTAATGTGTTACGAGTGGAAGCTGAAGAAGTGGAGCATTGAGATAATCCATGGGCTCGCTGTACAGTGAAGTGCTGAGGTGACTGTTCTTGATGGAGATGTGTGTATCCAAAAATGCAACTGATTCCAGAGAGTAGTTGAGACAGCTGACGGCTCAATTTCTGCCCCACCGCTAAAATGGACCCCATCAGCCTTGCAGCAGACACAGAGGAATTCATCAGTCGAATGAGGCTGCAGGAGTTCTTCAGCAAACCCCAAGAGGCCAACAGCAAAAACAGTGAGACAGCCAATGAACCGGAACAGCCGACAGAGGAATTCACAGTGCAGCAACCAAAGAATAAAGAGTCGAATTGGACTTCTCTGGAAGGCTGCTGCCCTCGACTCAATACATATGCCCAAGCCATCAGGAGGTGCGCAATGCCAGATTCATTAGCCGCATTCATAAGACAGCCCAGAATGTCACCCAAGCACAATGCAACGCCATCCGTGCCCTCAAGACCAATTGCAAAATCATCATCAAACCAGCAGACAAAGGAGGGGCCACTGTCATACTGAACAGAACGGAATACTGCAAAGAAGCGTACCAACAACTGAACAATCAGGAACATTACGGACAGTTACCCGCAGATCCGATCAAAAGAACATACCCATCAACTCAACAGGCTGACCAAGACCTTTAATCCAGACCTTCAGAACACCCTCCGTACTCTCATCTCACATACTCCCCACGTTGGAGATCTCTACTGCCTCCCAAAGGCCAACATACCTGGCCGTCCCATCGTGTGGGACCCTGTGCAAGAATCTCTCTTGCTATGTCGAGGGTGTCCTGAAACCCATTGTACGAAGAACCCCCAGCTTCTGTTGTGACACTATGGACTTCCTACAGAAACTCAGCACACATGGAGCAGGTGAACCAAGAGCACTCCTCATTGCAATGGATGTCTCAGCACTCTGCACCAGCATCCCCCACGATGATGGGATTCCTGAAATTGCCTCAGCACTCAATGCCAACAACTGCCAATCTCCAGATGCAATTCTACAACTCATCTGCTTCATCCTGGACCACAACGTCTTCATCTTCAATAACCAGTTCTTCATTCAGACACACAACAGCCATGGGGACCAAATTCACACCTCAATATGCCAACATCTTTATGTATGTTTGAACAAGACCTCTTCACCGCACAGGACCTTCAACCGATGCTATACATTAGATACATTGATGACATTTTCTTCCTTTTGGACTCATGGTGAACAATCACTGAAACAACTATGTGATAACATCAAGTTCCATCCCACCATCAGACTCACCATGGACTACTCTCCAGAGTCAGTTGCATTTTTTTGGACACGCATCTCCATCAAGGATGGTCCCCTCAGCACTTCACTGTAACACAAGCCCATGATAACCTCATGATGCTCCACTTTTCCAGCTTCCACCCTAAACACGTCAAAGAAGCCACCCCCTACAGACAAGCCCTCTGTATACACAGGATCTGCTCAGATGAGGAGGATCGCAACAGACACCTACAGACGCTGGAAGATGCCCTCATAAGAACAGGATATGGTGCTCGACTCATCGATCAACAATTCCAACGTGCCACAGTGAAAAACCGCACCAACCTCCGTAGAAAACATACACGGAACATGGCGAACAGAGTACCCTTTGTCGTCTAGTACTTCCTCGGAGCAGAGAAGCTACAACATCTTCTCCGGAGCCTTCAGCATGTCATCAATGAAGACAAACATCTTGCCAAGGCTATCCCCACACCCCCACTTCTTGCCTGTAAACAACCGCACAACCTCACACAGACCATTGTCCTCAGCAAACTACCCAGCCTTCAGGAGAACAGTGACCATGACACCACACAACCCTGTCACAGCAACCTCTGCAAGACGTGCCAGAGCATTGACATGGATGCCATCATCTCATGTGAGAACACCATCCACCAGGTACACAGTACATACTCTTGCGGCTCAGCCAATGTTATCCACCAGATACGCTGCAGGAAAGGATGCCCCGCGGCATAGTACATTGGGGAGACCATGCAGATGCTGCGACAATGAATGAATGAACACCGCTCGACAATCACCAGGCAGAAGTGTTCTCTTCCAGTCGGGGAACACTTCAGCAGTCACGGGCATTCAGCCTCTGACCTTTGGGTAAGCATTCTCTAAGGGGGCCTTCACGATGCACAACAACGCAGAATCGCTGAGCAGAAACTGATAGCCAAGTGCCATACACGAGGATGGCCTCAACTGGGATCTTGGATTCATATCACACTATCTGTAACCCCCATGACTTGCCTGGGCTCACAAAATCTCATTAACTGTCCTGGCTGGAGACAATACACACCTCTTTAACCTGTGCTTGGCCCTCTCTCCACTCATTGTCTGTACCTTTTTAAGACTTGATTACATGTAAAGGCTTGCTTTCCAACCATTATCTTGTAAATTTAGTTTGTGTCTATATATGACCTGCTTGAGAACACAAGTCCTCACCCACCTGACGAAGGAGCTTGAGACTCAGAAAGCTAGTGCTGCCAAATAAACCTGTTGGACTTTAACCTAGTGTTGTGAGAGTTCTTACTATGACATAATGGCAGACTCTGGATAAAAATGAAACTATTTAAGATCCATATGAAGCAAATTTCCCTCAGAATTACAGAATCATGGAACAAAAAGACCATTCTACCCAGTTTGTTTGTGCTGGCTCTTTGGAGAGGACTTTCTAATTTGTTGTACTCCCCCACTCTTTCCCAATGGCTCAGCACTTTTTTTTTCCTTTTTTCAAATATTTATCCACTTCCCTTTAAAAAATTATTATTGAATCTGCTTCCATCACCCTCTTTAAAAAGTGCATTCAAGTCATAACAATTCGCTATGTAATTTTTTTGCTTCTCATTCCGTCACTGGTTCTCTTCCCTTCTCCTTTAAACTTCTGCCCTTTTGATTATTGACCCTTCTACCAAGGGAAACAGTTTCTCTTTATTTACTCCAAAATTTTTCAAAGTTTTGAACACCCAGAAAAAAAATCTCTCCTTGATCTTTTTTCCTTTAAGGAGAACATTCTGGTTCCTCTAGTTTCTCTTGTAACTGAAATCTTTCAATATTGATACAAGAATAAAGAGTCTTGATAAATTATAGTCTTGGTGAGACTATAAGAGGAAATGTTGGAAAATCTCAGCGGGTATGGCAACATCTGTAAGGAGAGAAAAGAGCTGATGTTTCGAGTCCAGATGATCGAGCTAGGGTACTATGTGCAGTTGTCCAACCTATATCTAAGGAAGGGCGCACTTCCTTGGCAGTACAACAAAGTTTCACTATATTGGTTCCTAGGATGAGAGGATTGTTCACCGAGAAGCTTCGTAAACTGACTCTGAAGTGACTTAACATGGTCAGTACTGGAATGGTTATTTCCCCTGCCTGGGGAATGTAGAACATGAGGGTCACAGTCTCAGGATAAGGGACTAATTTCTTTTGGATTGAGATGAGCAATTTTTTCACTTAAGTTTGTGTATCTTTGGAATTTTTTACTGCAGAGAATTGTGGGTACTCCATTGTTGATGACATCAAAGGCTGGGTGGGTAATTTTTTTAATATTTCAGGGAATTGAAGGATGTGGAGAGCAGGTTAGAAAGTGAAGTTGAGGCAGAAGCTCAACTATGATTGTACTGAATGGTGGAGCAGAATTGAGGGGACGCATTGTTCTTGCTCCTATTTCTTATGTTTTCTATACCTACTCCAAAACAAGATATTATGATCTCTGTTTTTCAAATGCCTCCCCCTGATTTTACTTCATTCCTCAAAATCAGATACAGCCTAGTTTCCTTCCTTGTTAAGCTGGAAACTTATAGATCAAGAATGTTTTCTTGTATACATTTTGGGAATTTCTTCCCTGTGTTGTCTTTTACACTGGATAAAAGCAAATTACTGTGGATGCTAGAATCTGAAACCAGATGTCTTTTACACTGTTATTTTCATGATCTATATTGGGACATTTAAGTCCCCAATTATCACTACATTTTCACGTTTCCACTATTTACCTCCATTTGGTTCCTTCTAGGAAGTTATAGGCCTGGACTTTGCAGTCATCGGTGAAATTAAGTTGTTTGCCATTGACTATAAAGAAAGCTGCCTGCAAAGGTTTAATGACCTCTGCAGTGTGGATTTCACCTTTCCTGATATTAACTTCTTTCTGAAGCCAAACCATAGCGATCTTCAGGCATCCAGTAACACTGAAGCAGGATAGTCAGCCAATCACATTGATCAATTTTCTCAGCAAACCAGGAAGTTAAAAAAGAGTGATTTATCATTTACATCTTATGACTTTTACAGAAAATGAAATAAAGATTGAAATACACACATAGATCAAGGCAAAAACTGAAGTATAAATTCAAAAATCGCCTTTTATTCAAAAACAATAGGATTCTAATCATATTGGGATAAATTGATATTTCACACATGCGTTTCATTTTTTGAAGTTAGGTTATTTAGCAGTAGTTATGACTTAATATGTCATTAAAAATCCCAGTCGCACCTCAGTCAGTAAAGCATAGTCTTTTGGGGGAGGGTGGGGGTCCACATTGGAATTAGGGTGCAAAAAAAGTGAAAGCTTGCATCAACTCAAATGGGGTATAAAAATCCTTGTGGAAGAGCAGAAAATCTGCTTGTGCAGATAATAGAAATTGCTGTGACTTTTATGTCATGGTGGCAAATGCAGTTTCATCATTATTCCAACATCAAAATCCAAGATATGGTCTAACTAGGCACCCCTCCATCTCTTAACTCCACGTTGTCAGGCTGGTTAAGAACTTAAGAAATAGGAGCAGGAGTAGGCCCTCGAGCCTGCCCCGCCATTCAACAAGATCATGGCTGATCTGAAGTGGCCACTACCCGCTTTCTCCCCATAACCCTTAATTCCGTTATCTATCAGAAACTTATCTACCCATGACTTAAATATATTCAGCGAGGTAGCCTCCACCACTTCAATGGGCAGAGAATTCCAGAGACTCACCACCCTTTGACTGAAGAAGTTCCTCAACTCCAATCTAAACGGCTCCCCCCTTTATTTTGAGGCTGTGCCCGCTAGTTCTGCTATCCTTTCTAAGCGGGAAGAATCTCTCTACCTCTACCCTATCTATCCCCTTCATTATCTTATGTGTCTCTATAAGATTCACCCCTCAGCCTTCTAAACTCCAACGAGTACAGACCCAGTCTATTCAATCTCTCCTCATAGGCTAGCCCCCTCATCTCCGGTATCAGCCTAGTGAACCTTCTCTGCACTCCCTCCAAGGCCAGTATATCCTTTCGCAAATGCGGCGACCAAAACTGCACACAGTACTCTAGCTGCAGCCTGACCAGTGCTCTGTACAGTTGCAGCAAGACCTCCTTGCTTTTATATTCTATCCCCCTCGCTATGAAGGCCAACATTCCATTCACCTTCTTGATCACCTGCTGCACCTGCAGACTGGGTTTTTGCGACTTGTGCACAAGGACCCCCAGGTCCCTCTGCACCGTAGCATGGTTAGTGTTTTAAATCTGTGAATTAATACTCATACTGATTGTCTTGCATGAATTTGGAGCAGAAATGTTCCAAACCTTTCTTGTCCACATCACCACTATTTCCAGTCCTTTGGTACTGTCATCAATGTAGATTTATCCATCAATTGGCACCAGTTTGCAAAGATTGAGAGAATCCTTAGGTGGATGTTTTTCTATCTATTCCATAATTTGGCCTCTTAGGCAGAATCAGCCACTTCTATTATTTTATGGAGGGATTGTAAGAGAAGCATGAAAACATATTTTGCATTTGTGAATACTGCTGAGTTTAAGACATGTCCTATGATTGTTAGGTAACCCTAGAAATGACTATATCTAATTGTACTAACATTGGGTTCACCAAGATGTTTGCAGAATACTGGTACAAAGTTTCTGTCTTATGCAGATGGAGATAATCAGTCTTTTTAAATTCAGTTAGAATGTGCACATTCATCTGGTGACAGCAGGCAACCTTCCGAAATTGAGCTGCTTACAACCAGACATTCAGCAAATTGCACATTTAGAGTGACTTGTATTGGAACCTCTTAGTAAATCTTGACTGACTTATTTAGACTTGGACATATGCAGGAAAGTGAATGGCAAGACTCTGCCACTGGCTCTTGTCCATTACAATCTCTTCCACTGCAGTCCAGGTAGTGGCCCACCTTTTTAGGGTCCTCCTTAAATGTATTTTGCCAGGTCTTCTTTGGCCAGCACTGCCATCTTAGAAACATATAAAATAGGAGTAGGAGGAAGCCAATCAGGCCTTTCATAGAACCCCGATGGTGCAGAATGAGGCCGTTTGGCCCATCAAGTCTGCACCAACCATAATCCTACCCAGGCTCTACCCCCTTAATCTCATGTATTTACCTTGCTAGTCCCCCTGACACTAAGGGGCAATTTACAAAGAACAAAATTAGCCCGGGAAACAGGCCCTTTGGCCTAACGAGCCCGCACCGCCATCTCGTCCCCCTCTCCACCCACGACCCCTGTCTAATGGCCATCATAGCCAATCAACTTAACCCACACATCTTTGGGATCTGGAAGGAAACCAGAGCACCCGGAGGAAATTGACACAAGACATGGAGAGAGCATGCAAACTCCACGCAGTTTTGAGCTTGCTCTGCCAGTCATTATCACGGCTGATCATCCAATTCAATAGCTTGATTCCATCTTTTTCAGGACTCCCCCCCCCCCCCCCCCCCCCCCCCCCCCCCCCGAATTCTTCGATCCCTTTTGTCCCAAGAGCTATACATCTAACTTCTTCTTAAAAACATAGAATATTTTGGCCTCAACAGTTTTTGTGATGGCGAATTCCACAGACTCATCACCCTCTGGATGAAAGAACTCCCTCTCATCTCAGTGCTAAATGATCTACACCTTATTCTCAGACTCTGACTCCTAGTTCTGGATGCTCCCACCATCAGGAACATCCTGTCTGTAGCTTCTACCCTGTCCAGTCCTGTTAGAATTTTATCGGTTTCTAAGAGATCCACCCTCATTCTTCTGAACTCCAGCAAATATCCTTACTGACTATCTCTCCTCGTACATCAATCCCACCAGCCCAGGAACCACTCTGGTAAGCCTTCACTGCACTCCCTGTAGAGCAAAAACATTGTTCCTCAGATAAGGAGGCCAAAACTAAACACAGTATTGCAAGTGTGGCCTCACCAAGGCCTTGTATAATTGGAACAAGACATCCCTGTTCCTGTGCTTGAATCCTTTCGCTATGAAGGAAAACATATCATTTCTTTCTTTACCACCTACTGCACTGTCTAAACCTACTAAACTATGAAGCTGGGCTAGCGCTTAATATAAAAAAGGATAGCAAGAGTTTTTATAAATATATAAAAAGGAAGAGGCTGGCTAGGGTGAACGTTGGACCCTTAGAGGATGAGAAGGGGGACTTAGTGGTAGGGGATGGGGATATGGCTGAGGTCTTGAATAACTTTTTTGTTTCGGTCTTCACGGAGGAGGATGTGAATAATTTGCCGGGTGTTAGAGATGGAAAGGTGGTAGGACTGGAGGGTCTCAATGACATTACTGTTACTAGAGAGGCGGTGCTCGACAGACTGGAGGGGCTGATTGTGGACAAGTCCCCAGGACCGGATGGAATGCATCCGAGGGTTCTGAAAGAAATGGCGGAGGTGATAATGGATGCCTTGGTGGTTATTTTCCAGACGTCACTGGATTCCGGGGAAGTGCCGGAAGATTGGAAAACGGCTAATGTTATGCCGTTGTTTAAGAAGGGTGCCAGGCAAAAGGCAGGAAATTATAGGCCGGTTAGTTTAACGTCTGTTGTAGGTAAAATGTTAGAATCCGTCATCAAGGAGGAAATAGCGAGGCATCTTGAGGGGAATTGCTTGATAGAGCAGACGCAGCACGGTTTCATTAAAGGGAAGTCGTGTCTAACAAATTTACTGGAGTTCTATGAGGATGTGTCTAGGGCGGTGGATAGAGGAGAGCCGGTGGATGTGGTCTTTCTTGATTTTTCAGAAGGCGTTTGACAAGGTACCTCACAAGAGGTTATTGCAGAAGGTAAGGGGACATGGAGTTGGGGGTAGGGTGTTAGCGTGAATGGAGGAATGGTTGTCAAATAGGAGGCAGAGAGTGGGGGTCAATGGGTGCTATTCGGATTGGCGGTTGGTGACTAGTGGAGTGCCCCAGGGGTCAGTGCTGGGGCCTCAGCTATTTACCATTTATATAGATGATCTGGAGGAGGGAACCGAGTGTATGGTGTCGAAATTTGCTGATGACACCAAGATTGGTGGAACGGCAAATTGCGCGGAGGGTGTGGAGAGTCTGCAGAAGGATCTAGATAAGCTGGGTGAATGGGCCAGGAACTGGCAAATGGAATTTAATGTTGGCAAGTGCGAGGTGGTCCACTTTGGTAGGAATAATGGTAGGAGGGATTATTACTTACGTAGCGAAAAAGTGCAGCAGGCGACGGTGCAGAGGGACCTCGGGGTCCTTGTGCATGAGTCACAAAAACCCAGCTTGCAGGTGCAGCAGGTGGTCAGGAAGGCGAATGGGATGCTGGCCTTCATAGCGAGGGGGATTGAATATAAAAGTAGGGAGGTCTTGTTGCGGCTGTATAGGGCATTGGTGAGGCCACAGCTGGAGTACTGTGTGCAGTTTTGGGCGCCGTACTTACGTAAGGATATTTTGGCCTTGAAGAGAGTGCAGAGGAGGTTTACTAGGCTGATACCGGAGTTGAGGGGGTTGAGCTATGAGGAGTGGCTGAATAAACTAGGCTTGTACTCGTTAGAGTTTAGAAGAATGAGGGGAGATCTCATTGAGACGTATAAGATGATGAATGGGATGGATAGGATAGAGGTGGAGAGACTCTTCCCGCTCAGAAAGGACAGTAGGACTAGGGGGCACAGCCTCAAGATAAAGGGGGGACGGTTTAGAACGGAGTTGAGGAAGAACTTCTTCACTCAAAGGGTGGTGAATCTCTGGAATTCTCTGCCCGTTGAAGTGGTGGAGGCTACCTCGCTAAATATTTTTAAGACGCGGGTTGATGGGTTTTTGATAAGAGAGGGGATTAAAGGTTATGGGGAGAGGGCGGGAATGTGGAACTGAGCTACGACAGATCAGCCATGATCTTATTGAATGGCGGGGCAGGCTCGAAGGGCTTGATGGCCTACTCCTGCTCCTATTTCTTATGTTCTTATGTTCTGTCTGGTGGTGCCCATTCTACTGACACTCTGGCGTGGTATACTGGAAGCAAAATATTCATCTTGCCAGCCTCAATCATTTTCTCTTTCACAATGTCTTGCAAGAATCTCTGACCATTCCTGAAGATGTAGCTTAATTAAATGTCTTTCTCCTATTTTGACCGATTTGGCATGGGACAATTTGCAAAATTGGAATTGAATACTTTTCTGTTTCTGCACCTCACTCTTTGGATTTTTATCTGCATCCTTTATTCCTTTGAAGATTAGGCAGTAATATGTTAACCTCAGCGTTATGGCAGTTACAATGACAAATTGCAAAGCTTTTTCTTAACAATAGGTTTAGTCATACAGAACATTTAAAATTTTATTCATTTGTTAATGTACGTTGCAGTACTTTTTGTATTTTACCTTTGTGGATGTAATGTGAGGCAATCTAACATTTTTGATGCTGATACCTGAAGTTTAAATCTTTAAAAAACATTTTAATATGATAAAATGTATTGAGTGAACTGTGAACAGTCAGTTAATTTTTTTTTAGCCGATGGATTCCACATGTGCAAAGCATCGATCCTAAAAGGAAAGGAAAAGTCATAGACCCACCTGTAAGATGCATGTTTGGTATCAATTTTAATTATCTGGACTTCAACTACAAACTAGCTTAGTGATGATTCCAGCTGATATTTAGATTTGACACTGAGTTTAAAGACCTACATCTGTATATAATTGAATATGGCAACACAATTGATTTTGACATAAGCTTGCCATTGACTCAGTGTGACATTTGTTTTCCTATCTAACAATCATTTGCACTCCAAAGGTAATCTGTCATATGAAGCATTCTCAGAGATTTTGATCAGGACTAGCTGAAGGAGCTTGTAGTTGAGCCAAAAGTCTTACACGCTTGATTTATCTCTTCAATTTTGCAAAGTTGTTAAATAAGCATAGATGTTCAGGGGCCACAGAAAGTGAAGGACCATCTTGTACAGTGCATCAATAAGTTCAAGAGATTGGAGCTGGGAACATTGTTGATGGAAAAGATGGCAGTTGGGAAATGCCTTGAATAATGCAGAAATCATCAGAAGCAGTCCAAGAGCAACACAGAAAAACAATGTAGCAGATTAAATAGATTTTGCCACACTTAGCAAAATCCGAAACTTCAGTCATTGGTGGAGAATAACAAATACTTACACTGACCCCATAAAAACAGGGTTGAGTGAGTTTCTCAACCAAACCCCAATGATTGAATGAGTTAAGAATGTAATTACAGTATTCCGATGTTATTGTGTTATGTTCTGCATTGGGACAAATAACTTGCATTTATGTAACACCTTTCATGATCTCTCACTGCCCAGAATAATTTGCAACCAATTAGTTTACTTTAAGTGTAGTTACTGTTTAAATGGAAGATGGCAAGAGTAAGAGGGTTCAGATTCTTAGATGATGAGATCAGAGTTTGCTTGTAAAGGACTCTTAGGCTTCAGCTGAACACGATTGAAACTGACGTACTCACTGGGCAAATGGCTGGAGCTGCAGGGTAAGAGTTTAAATGTTGCAAAGAAAAATAAGATGCTGCAACAGAAGTGCTTTTGAAGAATGGTCTATGTTGTAGTTTCTTGTCATAATCTGTTAATTCTTCTTGATTGTAATTTCCTATATCCAAGCTTTCCATTTAGTTTTTCTATATATTAAATTGTTTATTCCCCTTCTTAGAGTCATACTCCCCTGACATTGAGCAGAATTTAATGACCCCTTCCAAAGATTGAGGGGGTGGGGGTTGCGTTTGGATGGAGGAAGGATGAAGGATGGGGACCTGGCCTGAAGGCCAGTTGAGACCCTTAAATAGCCATTAGTTAAGAGCTTCATCCTTCAGTCATTGGTATTCAACCTTTTGGCAGATGGGGCACCAGGAAGACCCAGAAAACCTTGTCATATTTGCTTGTGACCTGGTAGTGGGGATTGGCATCCCTAGTTCACAGCCACCCTGTGATTGATCTAGGGAAGTGGGGGCCTGCTAAAATTCAACTCCCTGCCCATGTTCTGATCCTCCTCACTGGTGACCTCCTCCCTGCCAGACTTACTTCTATGTGGAGGTCCAGCAGCAATCCTCAAGAAAGGTCAAAATATAGTACTAGCAGTGACTACTACTCCCAGTGGCATTTCTGGTACTGGAGATTGGCCAAAGGGGGGATTCCCACCCTACAGTAAACTTGCTTACGTGGGAGGTCTGATGCTATCCAGGTAATAAGAACATAAGAACATAAGAAATAGGAGCAGGAGTAGGCCATCTAGCCCTTCGAGCCTACCCCGCCATTCAATAAGATCATGGCTGATCTGTCGTGGCTCAGTTCCACTTTCCCGCCCTCTCCCCATAACCCTTAATCCCCTCTCTTATCAAAAACCCATCAACCCGCGTCTTAAAAATATTTAGCGAGGCAGCCTCCACCACTTCAACGGGCAGAGAATTCCAGAGATTCACCACCCTTTGAGTGAAGAAGTTCCTCCTCAACTCCGTTCTAAACCGCCCCCCCTTTATCTTGAGGCTGTGCCCCCTAGTCCTACTGTCTTTTTTGAGCAGGAAGAGTCTCTCCACCTCTATCCTGTCCATCCCATTCATCATCTTATACGTCTCAATGCGATCTCCCCTCATTCTTCTAAACTCTAACGAGTATAAGCCTAGTTTATTCAGCCTCTCCTCATAGCTCAACCCCCTCAACTCTGGTATCAGCCTAGTAAACCTCCTCTGCACTCCCTCCAAGGCCAAAATATCTTTGCGCAGGTGCGGTGCCCAAAACTGCACACAGTACTCCAGCTGCGGCCTCACCAATGCCCTATACCTACCCCTTTCCATCACTAAGGTGAACGTAACCGAATTGTGGTCACTATCACCAAAATGCACACCAACTTCCAAGTCTAGCACCTGGTCTGGCTCATTACCCAGCACCAAATCCAATATAGCCTCACCTCTAGTTGGCCTATCTACATACTGAGTCAAAAAACCTTCCTGCACACTTTGAACAAAAACTGATCCCTCTAACGAGCTAGAGCTATAGCAATTCCAATCAATATTAGTAAAGTTAAAGTCCCCCATAACAATTACCCTATTACTTTCACTCCTAACCAGGATCGTCTCCGCAATCCTTTCCTCAACCTCTCTAGAACTTTTTGGAGGTCTATAAAAGACTCCCAGCAGGGTGACCTCTCCTCTCCTATTTCTAATCTCCACCCATACTACCTCAACAGACAAGTCCTCATCAAACTTCCTCTCTGACACTGTGATACAGTCCTTGACCAATAATGCTACCCCACCCCGCCTTCTACCTCCTTCTCTACTCCGACTAAAGCATTTGTACCCCGGGACCTGCAACATCCATTCCTGACCCTGCTCTATCCATGTCTCTGAAATGGCCACAACATCAAAGTCCCAGGTACTGATCCACGCTGCAAGTTCATCCACTTTATTGCGAATACTCCTCGCATTAAAGTATACGCATTTCAAACCCTGCTCCGCCCCACCCCCACAATGCCATGCATTGCAGTCCCCATCTATGCCCCCCTCACTTTCACCCCCTCTACTCAGGATCCCACCCCCCCTCTGAATCAGTTTAAACCACTCCGCAAAGCCTTCACAAATTTACCCCCCCAGGATATTTGTTCCCCTCTGGTTCAGGTGTAAACCATCACTCTTATAGAGGTCCCACCTTCCCCAGAATGAGCCCCAATTGCTCAAGTACTTGAACCCCTCCCTCCTGCACCATCCCCTCAGCCACAAGTTCAAACGTTCCCTCTCTCTATTCCTCTCTAAACTATCCCGTGGCACAGGCAAGAGTCCAGAGATAACCACTCTGTCTGACTTGGCCTTTAGTTTCCACCCCAACTCCATGAATCTCTGCTTAATATCCCCTTCCCTTAGCCTCCCTATGTCATGTGTCCCCACATGAATTATAACTTGGGGTTGATCTCCCTCTCCCCTAAGAGTCTTGAATATCCTCTCTGATACATCCCAGACCCCAGCCCCTGGTAGGCAACACACCAGCCCTGAGTCCCTACCATTACTACCGACTCTCCTATCCGTCCCCTTAACTGTGGAGTCCCCAATCACGAGGCCCAATCTTTTGCATCCCCTAACCACCTGAGCTTTTACAATAGGCTCACCTCCAGAGACCTGCTCCCTTTGGCTATCCCCAGTTGATTCCTCCTCAACTGTAGCCTCCAGGACCGAAAACCTATTTTGGAGGGGAACAGCCCCAGGGGATTGTCCCCCCACTTGCTTCTTTCCCCTCCACTTGGCAGTGACCCAAGACTGATTTCTAGGAGTGACTATCTCCTTATAACTCCTATCAATATCCACCTCTGCCTCCCGAATTATGCGGAGTTCCTCTAATTCCACCTCCAGCTCCTTTACACGCTCCTCCAGAAGCTTCAATCTAACACACTTCTTACAAGTAAAATCCCCTGAAACACTACTGGAGTCCCTCACCACATACATCCCACAGGAGATGCAGCACACTGCCTGAACTGCCATCCCTGAAACAATTACCAGCAGAAAAAAAAACTTTCCCACACTTATAATTTAGGTTAGAGGAGGTGGGAGGGTGGGATTCTCTACCAGTGTAGAGGATCGGGTATCCTCTCTGCGCTAATTTATAGGATTAGGGGCTCAGGAAAAAAAAACTATAACTACCGGTAAGCGTCCTAGTGACGACTTCCGGTTTCTAACTAATTTAAAAAAAACCGCCGAAAAACTCGCGACTTAAACTAGAAATAAACAGTTAAACAAAATAAACAGAAAAATGCACCTTTTTTGCTGCCTCTTCACACGCCCAAAAATCGCTGCCTCTGGATACTGCTCCTCAGGAACAATGAGGCCGGTTCACGGAGGTAGGTGCTTATAAACCCGAAAAAAAAACTACAACTACCGGTAAGTGTCCTAGTGACGACTTCCGGTTTCTAACTAATTTAAAAAAAACCGCCGAAAAACTCGCGACTTAAACTAGAAATAAACAGTTAAACAAAATAAACAGAAAAATGCACCTTTTTTGCTGCCTCTTCACGCGCCCAAAAATCGCTGCCTCTGGATACTGCTCCTCAGGAACAATGAGTAGGAACCTCGGGTCAGTAGTTTTAGCTGGGGGAAGGGTAATTATGAGGCTATTAGGAGAGAATTAGGAAGCATAGGTTGGACTAGGAGATTACAGGGACTGGGAACGTCCAAAATGTGGAGTTTTTTCAAGGAGCAGCTACTGAGGGTCTGTGATAGGTATGTCCCTGTCAGGCAAGGAGGATTTGGTAGGGCTAGGGAACCGTGGTGTACTAAAAAAGTTGATTCGTTGGTTAGGAAGAAAAAGGAGGCTTATGTTCGGATGAGGCTTGAGGGCTCAGGTAGTGCATTAGAAAGCTTTAGATTGGCTAGGAGGGAGTTGAAGAGAGAGTTAAGAAGGGCTAAAAGAGGACAGGAGATGACTTTGGCTGATAGGATTCTCCTTAATCCTAAGGCGTTCTATAGGTATGTCAAGAACAGAAGGTTGGTTAGGGCAAGATTAGGGCCAGTTACAGACAGTAGAGGGAAGTTGTGTGTGGAACCGGAAGAGATTGGAGAGGCATTGAACCAATATTTCTCTTTGGTGTTCACGCAGGGGGACATGAATGTAGCTGAGGAGGACACTGGGGTGCAGGGGTGTAAAATAGACAGTATTGCAGTTGATACCGGGGATGTGCTGGATATTCTAGAGGGCTTGAAAATAGATAAGTCCCCTGGTCCGGACGGGATTTACCCTAGGATTCTCTGGGAGGCAAGAGAGGTGATTGCAGAGCCTCTGGCTCTGATCTTCAGGTCATCGTTGGTCTCTGGTATAGTACCGGAAGATTGGAGGACAGCGAATGTTGTCCCATTGTTTAAGAAGGGGAACAGAGACTTCCCTGGGAATTATAGACCGGTGAGTCTTACTTCTGTTGTGGGCAAGGTTTTAGAAAGAATTATTAGGGATAGGATTTATAGTTATTTGGAGAGTAATGAATTGATTAGAAAGCATGGTTTTGTAGCAGGTAGGTCGTGCCTTACTAACCTTATTGAGTTCTTTGAGAAAGTGACCAAAGAGGTGGATAGGGGTAAGGCAGTTGACGTGGTATATATGGATTTTAGTAAGGCGTTTGATAAGGTTCACCATGGTAGGCTTCTGCAGAAAATGCAGATGTATGGGATTGGGGGTAATCTAGGTACTTGGATCAGGAATTGGCTAGCAGATAGGAGACAGAGGGTGGTGGTTGATGGTAAATATTCGTCATGGAGTTCGGTTACGAGTGGTGTGCCTCAGGGATCTGTTTTGGGGCCACTGCTGTTTGTAATTTTTATTAATGATCTGGATGAGGGTATAGTTGGGTGGATTAGTAAGTTTGCTGATGACACCAAAGTCGGAGGTGTGGTAGATTGTGAGGAAGGGTGTCATAGTTTGCAGGGTGACTTAGACAGGTTGCAGAGCTGGGCCGCGAGGCGGCGGATGGAGTTTAATGCGGAGAAGTGTGAGGTAATTCATTTCGGTAGGAGTAACAGATGTGTTGAGTATAGGGCTAACGGGAGGACTTTGAATAGTGTGGAGGAGCAGAGGGATCTAGGTGTATGTGTACATAGATCCCTGAAAGTTGGGAATCAAGTAGATAAGGTTGTTAAGAAGGCATACGGTGTCTTGGTGTTTATTGGTAGGGGGATTGAATTTAGGAGTCGCAGCGTCATGTTGCAACTGTACACAACTCTGGTGCGGCCGCACTTGGAGTACTGTGTGCAGTTCTGGTCCCCACATTACAGGAAGGACGTGGAGGCTTTGGAGAGGGTGCAGAGGAGGTTTACCAGGATGTTGCCTGGTATGGAGGGGAGGTCCTATGAGGAGAGACTGAGGGATTTGGGGTTGTTTTCGCTGGAAAGAAGGAGGCTAAGAGGGGATCTTATTGAAACGTACAAGATGATTAGAGGTTTAGATAGGGTGGATAGTGATAGCCTTTTTCCTCGGATGGAGAAAGCTAGCACGAGGGGGCATGGCTTTAAATTAAGGGGGGGTAGTTATAGGACGGATGTCAGGGGTTGGTTCTTTACCCAGAGGGTGGTGAGGGACTGGAATGCCCTGCCTGCTGCAGTTGTAAATGCGCCTAGTTTGGGGGTGTTTAAGAGATCTGTGGATAGGTTTATGGACAAAAAGGGATTGGTTTAGATTAGTGGGTCAGTGTTTTTTTTTAAAAAACTGGTCGGCGCAACATCGTGGGCCGAAGGGCCTGTTCTGCGCTGTAATGTTCTATGTTCTATACAGCTGCAGCAAGACCTCCCTACTTTTATATTCAATCCCCCTCGCTATGAAGGCCAGCATCCCATTCGCCTTCCTGACCACATGCTGCACCTGCAAGCTGGGTTTTTGCGACTCATGCACAAGGACCCCGAGGTCCCTCTGCACTGTCGCCTGCTGCAGTTTTTCGCCACGTAAGTAATAGTCCTTCCTACCATTATTCCTACCAAAGTGGACCACCTCACACTTGCCAACATTAAATTCCATTTGCCATTTCCTGGCCCATTCGCCCAGCCTATCTAGATCCTTCTGCAGACTCTCCACACCCTCTGCACAATTTGCCGTTCCCCCAATCTTGGTGTCATCAGCAAATTTCGACACCCTACACTCGGTTCCCTCCTCCAGATCATCTATATAAATGGTAAAAAGCTGAGGCCCCAGCACCGACCCCTGGGGCACTCCACTAGTCACCATCCGCCAATCCGAATAGCACCCGTTGACCCCCACTCTCTGCCTCCTATTTGACAACCAATCCTCTATCCACGCTAACACCCTACCCCCAACTCCATGTCCCTCGACCTTCTGCAATAACCTCTTGTGAGGTACTTTGTCAAACGCCTTCTGAAAATCCAGAAAGACCACATAAACACCTGATTTCCTGGGAATTGGGTATCTTTGTGACAAGGGGTTCCTTAAGTCTTCCAACCAGAGGGTGGGATCCTCATTGCACACATTAAATTCCATCCATTGTTTATGCTAGTACTGTCATTGCCTCTTTAGAAGTTTTCATGAATCTCATACCTTTTTACTGAGTTTTATCCAATACGAAATTTGTATTTTTGGACCAAATTTCTGTTTAAGGTTGCTTTCCTGTCTTTTTTCATTTTTATTTATTCATTAATGTCTTCATCTCCATTTTCCCATCTTTCTCTATGTCCACTTTTAAATCCTGAAATACGCCATCTAAATTAATTTCCACATCGCTCTCTCTTTATTTACCTCATTTTAATATTTCTCAAGTAATCAATCTCTGCCATTAATTAAAACATTATAGGCATAACATTCTTCTGGTTTATAGAGTCCCTGCAACTCACTGAGCAATGCTACAACAAGTCTAGAATACACAATTTTGTAAAAGCAACATTTGATAATGTAGAGAAGTGCATGGCAAACTTAAGAACAGGAGAAGATGTAGACTGTACACCCCCTCGAGCCTACACTGCTATTCAAATGATTGTGGCTGAACTTGGCTTTAATTCCAATTTTTCACTCACTGCTCACATTCCTTGTTACTCTGAGAGATGAAAAATCAAGCTCAGCCTGAAATATATTCAATGATGGGGCATCGACAGCCCTTGAGGGTAGAAAATTCCAAAGATTCACAACACTTTTTTTGCAAGAAGTAATTTCTCCTTACCTGTTCTAAATGATTGACCACTTATCCTGACACTGTCTGTGTTCTATATTCCCCTGCCAGCGGCAATAATTTCTGTCTATCCTGTCAAGCCCCTTCAGAATCTTGTTGTTTCAATGAGATCACTGCTTACTCTTGTAAACTCTGACGAGTATAGGCCCAATTTACTCAGCGCCTTATTGGAGGACAACCTTCTCCTCCTGGGGTGAAAATTGGCTGCGCTGTTTCCAATGCAAATATCTTCTTCCTTAAATCTGCACTTTTATAGATACCAAGCAAAATGGAAGAGGTTATATTTAAATAATAATGCAAGAATAACTTTGCCACACTTATGTACTTTCAGCATGAAACAGCAGTATGCCAAAACAAATAAAAGCAGTGAATTAAACCTTTCAATAGTGACATTCTTGTTGGATAAGCTTACATTTTTGGTTTTTTATTTCTAGTTATTTTTAGCTTCTCTCTTTCTTTTATACTGCCATTTAGCGTTTCAGTTTTGTATTTTGCTAATATAAGAACTAGTCTTCCTTCGCTCACGTTGCTGATCGTTATGTGTGAGCATGGGCTGCCTCAGTAGGCTATCGCTGTGGATGGGACATTATAGCCAAGTGTGAATTTGTTCTCTGCTGATTTTCACACTCATGCACTTTCAGTAAAGATCAATGAACAGTAATCGGGAGCAGGCCTCCTTGCCAATTCCTGTAACTGTCAACTAACTTGGCAGAAACCAGAGATGAAACTTGAGACTGAGCTGGTATATAGGACTTAGCCAGGTATCCTTCCAACGTCCTGATTTGGAATATTGCCAATCCTTCATGATTACTAGTCAAAATCCTGGAATTTCATACCTAAGTATCATGAAGGCTGTACTGCTATAATGACAGCAGCACCTCAAGGAGACATTCACCAGAATAGCTCATTGAGAAACTGATAATAAATATGCCTTTGAAACTATTCTCCACATTTCATTAATTTTTAAAACAGTAGTTCTTCACTGGATTGACCTTCTAATTATTGGGAGAGTTGCAGATGCCTTATTTCTTAAATTTTATCTGAACTTGGTTAGTGATGCAATAAACGTTATTTATCTTAGAATTCCTGGATATATCCTTGTTAATGCTTCCAAAATTATAAATTAATTTCCCACATAAACTTCACTTTTAGAATATTAAAATTAGCTCTATGCTGTTGAACATTTGACCAAGTTATTTCAACCCAAGCTAGTATAAACCTACCTACTATTTCTATTTGCCTGTCTCATCGTTTGAATTAAACCCCATTTTTCACACTGCAAACTTCGGTAAAAACAATGTTGTCAAAATAATTCTCCTGCAGCATAACATTTATTGTGAACCGAGTTGTTTGTAGATGCCATAAATATTAATAAACGTAAGCATGGATTTTGCAGTCAGCAGTGCAAGAGTGCTCACCTCTGATTTGGAAGAAACCTACTAAAAAGATCTAATTATCTCTAAGTGGGAAGTTCCTATTTTACCACAGCAGTGTAAATCTGGTGCTGAATCAAGGAGTGTCTTGGTATGCAGTAGTAATTATGTCAGCAAGCAGGTATAAATACCAGTTTCAAAGAATCATCATATTGGACTTGAAATGTAAACTCTGTTTCTCTCTCTACAGATGCTACCAGACCAGCTGAGTTATTCCAGCACTTCCTGTTTTCATTTCAGGTTCAGCATCAGCAGTATTTCGCTTTTATATTAAGTACCCAATCAGACTGAAGTATTCAAACACAACACTTAAAATAATTCACTTTTAATTTCTAAATTGTAGAATAATTGTATTAAGATAGCAAATAAAAAGATAAACAGACTTTTAAGAATTTTTAAAAACATATGTGGACTTCTTATCATTGTGGATAAATTTGATATTCTGTAAGTAAAATCTTAGCTTTTCAGTGCCAGTAAGACTGTTTAGCAATAATTATGAAGTTAGTATGCAGTCTAAAAACCCAGCTACACTTCTTTCAACAAGTTGCAACTTTTTTCTAGAGTTTTTATCAACATTAGAGTGGAAGTTGTCAATTCAGGATTGCAAGGGAGTTTGCAATGTGTGGGAGCCTCTACTGTGCATCCTGTGGAGGAGGTAGATTCTTCTGGATTACTGCATTAATTTGTGCATATGCAAACTCCAGAAGCTTCAGTGAAATAATGACAATGAATTTTGATATTTCCAATATCACATCCAAAGCAAAATCTGGGGCAAGCCGTTTCACTAGGATAAGTAAGACAGTACAAAAAGTGGGCCATAGCTTCCACCTAATGATGAACATAAGAACTAGGAGCAGGAGTAGGCCATCTGGCTCCTCCAGTCTGCTGCACCATTCAATAAGATCATGGCTGATCTTTGTGGACTGGGCTCCACTTACCCGCCCACTTGTCATAACCCTTAATTCCTTTACTATTCAAAAAATTATCTATCCTTGCCTTAAAAACAGTCAATGAGTTAGCCTCAACTGTTTTACTGGGCAGGGAATTCCAGATTCACAACCCTTTGTGTGAAGAAGTTCCTCCTCAACTCAGTCCTAAATCCACTGCCCCTTAATTTGAGGCCATGCCCCCTCGTTCTACGTTTTCATCCCCAATGGAGACAACTTCCCTGCTTCTATCTTATACATTTCTATAAGATCTCCCCTCATTCTTCTGAATTCCAATGAGTTTAGCCCCAGTCTACTCAGTCTTTCCTCATAACCCAACCCTCTCAATTCTGGAATCAATCTAGTGAATCTCCTCTGCACCCCCTCCAATGCCAGTATATCCTTTCTCAAGTAAGAAGACCAAAACTGTACATAATACTCCAGGTGTGGTCTCCTCAGCACCTTATACAGCTGCAAAGTAAGATTGCTGTTTTTAAACTACATTCTTGTAGCAATGAAAGACAAAATTCTATTTGCCTTCTTAATTACCTCCTGCACCTGCAAACTAACTCCTTGAGATTCCTGCACAGGGAACCCAGGTCCCTCTGCATACCAACATGCTACAATTCTTACCATTTAAATAATAGTCCATTTTGCTGTTATTCCTACCAAAGTGGATGGCGTCACATTTAGCAACATTGTACTCCATCTGCCAGACCCTCACCCACTCACTTAGATTATCTATATCCCTTTCAGCATCCTCTGCACACTTTGCTCTGCCACCTATCTTAGTGTCATCTGCGAATTTTGACACACTACACTTGGTCCCCAACTTCAAATCATTTATGTAAAATGTAAACAATTGCAGTCCCAACACCGATCCCTGAGGTACACCACTAGTCACTAATCACCAACCAGAAAAACATCTATTTACTCCCACTGTTTGCTTTTGGTTAGTTAACCAATCCTCTATCCATGCTAATACATTACCCGTAATGCTGGGCACCTTTATCTTATGTAGCAGTCTTTGGTGCGGCACCTTGTCAAATGCCTTCTGGAAATTCAGATACACCACATCCACAGGTTCCCCATTGTCCACTGCAAAGATTTCCACCAAATTAGTCAATTTTCCTTTCATGAACCCATGCTGCGTCTTACCAAGGGACAATTTATATTCAGATGTCTTGCTATTTCTTCCTTGATGATAGATACAAGCATTTTCCCTACTACAGAAGTTAAGCTAACTGGCCTATAGTTACTCGCCTTTTGTCTACCTCCTTTTTTAAACAGTGGAATCACATTTGATGTTTTCCAGTCTGTGGGAACCACCCCAGAGTCCAACAAATTTTGGTAAATTACCACTAGTGCATTTGCTATTTCTCCCGCCATCTCTTGTAGTACCATGGGATACATTCCATCAGGGCCAGGAGACTTGTCTACCTTTAGCCCCATTAACTTGCCCAATGCTACCTCTTTCATGATAATAGTTTCTAGGTTCTCACCTGCCATAGCCTTCCTGTCATCAATTTTTGGCATGTTATTTATGTCTTCCACTGTGAAGACCGACACAAAATACCTGTTCAATGCCTCAGCCATTTTCTCATTTCCTGTTATTATATCCTCCTCATCCTCTAAAGAATCAGTGTTTACTTTAACCACCCTTTTTCGTTTTATATATTTGTAGAAACTTTTGCTATCTGTTTTTATATTCTAAGCTAGTTTACTCTCATAATCCATCTTTTCTTTTTATAGCTTTTTCTGTGGCTTTCTGCTGACATTTAAAGATTTCCCAATCCTCTATGTTCCCACTAATCTTTGCCACTTTGTATGCATTTTCTTTCAATTTGATACCTTCCTTTTGATATCCATGGCTGACTATCTCTTTTTCTTCAGTCCTTCCTTTTCACTGGTATATACTTTTGCTGAGTACTGTGAAACATTGCTTTGAAAGCCCTCCACTGTTCCTCAATTGTCCCACCATAAAGAATTTGCTCCCAGTCTACTTTAGTCAACTCCTCTCTCATCCTTTGTAATATCCTTTGTTTAAGCACAAGAAACTGGTATTGGATTTTACCTTCTCACACTCCATCTGTATTTTAAATTCAACCATACTGTGACCACTTCTTCCAAGAGGATCTCTAACTGCAAGATCATTAATAATTCCTCTCTCACTACACAGGACCAGATCAAGGATAGTTTGCTCCCTTGTACGTTCCATTACACACTATTCAAGGAAGCTATCGCGGATACATTCTATGAACTCCTCCTCAAGGTTGCCTTGACCGACCTGGTTTGACCAATTGATATGTAGATTAAAATCCCCCATGGTAATTGCTGTATCATTTTTACATGCATCAGTTGTTTCTTTGTTCATTTCTTGCCTCACCATGATGTAATTATTTGGTGGCCTATAGACTATGCCTATCAGTAACTTTTTCTCCTTACTATTTCCAATTTCCGCCCAAATGGATTCAATCTTTTTTTCCATAGAACCTATGTCATCTCTCACTACGCCCTGATGTCATCCTTATGTAAAGGATGTAAAGTCTTACATTAGTCTTACAATGATGTAAAGTCTTGCCCCATTGGAATTACAAGAGTTTAAAATACACTGGTTTGTTTTAGAAAATTTTGTTGGCTGGAGTTGTTTGAAGCCTACAGTGAAAGAGCACCCAAAGCCCACAGTGTGGTACAACTCTAGCGAAGTCAGGGAGGTCACACTCCTTTTTAAAACTGCATTGGCTGCTGAAAAGCAGATTTGTTTAAAGGGCCTAGTGTAATTCATAGGCTATCGAGAAGTTAAGTGAATGGAAATTAGCTGGTCAGGATGATTGTGTTGATGAGGGAAGAGGGAGAATGTATGAGGGGTCAGGGAGTTGGGGGAGAGGTTAGGGGGTCGGGAGAAGGGCTGTGTGTGAGGGCTGAGAGATTGGGGATGGGGGGAGCGAAGTTGGACATTGGAGTGAGGAGGGAGCTGGACGTGGTGGGAAGAGGGGGAGTCAGACATCAGAGAGTATTGGTTGGGGAGGTGGCGAGGGTGTTCAGTTTGTGGGTGGGGCGGGTGTTTAGGAAATTCCTTAAGAATGGGAGAGGAGTGGGTATACAATGGAATGCTTGGGGAGGTCAGGGCTGTTGGCAGTTTCTCGTGTGGGATTTGGTCTGGGTGCTGAATAGAATGAAACTGAAATTTGAAGTGCTTTTATTTTTCGTAACACTGGCAGAATCACCTGAAGCTGTGAAGCCCATGAATGTAGTTTTAACCTAAAATTAATGTAATTATGATTAGGATATTATTAGGTGTCACCCTTGACTCAGTTTGTGGATCAAAAGGTTTTGGGTTCAGGTTCCACTCCAGGTTTTACACAAACATCAAGGCTGATGCTCTAGTAAAGCGCTGAGAAAGTGCTGCAGTATTGGAGGAGTTGTCTTTCAGATTAGACGATAAACCAAGTCTGCCTTCTCAGGTAGGCAAAAAGGTTCAAGGAAGAATAGGTGAGTTATCTCGGTGTTCATCTGCTAGTCAACTTCAATAAAGCAGATTATGTAACCACTATCACGTTGCTGTTTATGGAAGCTTGCTGTGCATAAATTGGTTGCTGTGTTTCCCATATTACAATAGTGACTACACTTCAAATGTGTTGTGTTGCAAAAATCTACTTTGATTTAGTTCTGTTAAAGCCGCATACGAAATTCAAATGGGTAATTTTTAAAGTATTTTGTATATACATAACACTTTAAAAAAAGTCTTTGAGTCACCAATTCCATTGCCAACAGCCATTAAAATGCTTCCTGTGGAAATTCCAATGTTACAATGTCAATACCCAATTGTTATACTTGACTGTTACGTTCCCTTGTAATGGTAACTGATGTGAATTTGTAATGGGTCAACTGATCACTAACCTGCTACTACTTCTTGTCACAGGTTCTTTTCTAAAGCTGCTTCCCTTTAATGATTTCTCCAATATTTATTTTGTCTTCTTAAGATGCGTGGCTGGTATCCCTCTCCTCTGTTCCTGATCCTATTTCAGCTTGTCTTGCTGACTGTTGCTTTGTGGCTTTCCACTGCTGTTTCTGGGCAAACTTGCCCTTTTTGTGTGGAACTCAACTCCTTTCTCAGTTTCCCTGATTTATAGATCTTTTTCTTTGCCAGAATCAGAATCACAGATTACCATAATGCAGAATGAGGCCCTTTGGTCCATTGAGTCTGCACCAACGCATGAAATGCCCTAATCCTACTTGCCAGCACTTGGCCCATAGCCTTGAATGTTAAGACGTGCCAAGTACTCATCCAGGTACTTTCTTAAAAGATGTGAGGCATCATCCATCATCCTCTCAGACAGTGCATTCCAGACCATCACCGCCAATGAGTAACAAGGTTTCCCTCAAATCCCGCTAAACCTCCAACCCCTCACTTTTAACTTGTAACTGACCCGTCAACTAAGGAGAACAGTTGTTCTCTATCCACCCTGACCATGCCCCTCATAATCTTGAACACTTCAATCAGGTCGCCCCTCAGTCTTCTCTGCTCCAGCAAAAACAATCCAAGCCTATCCAATTTCTCTTCATAGCTTAAATGTTCCATCCCAGGCAGCACCCTGGTGAAACTCCTCTGCATCCCCTCCAGTATGTTCATATCCTTCCTATAATACGGTGACCAGAACTTCACACAGTACTCCAGCTGTGGCCTCACCAAAGTTCTATACAATTCCATCATGACCTCTCTGCTTTTATAATCTATACCCTAATTGATAGAGGTGAGTGTGCCATATGCCTTTTTCACCACCATATCTACCTGCCTTTCCGCCTTCAGAAATCTATGGACAAACATACCGAGGTCCCTTTGTTCTTCGGAACTTCCCAGTGTCAGTATACTTGTTTGTCAAATTACTCTTTCCAAAGTGCATCACCTCACACATTTCAGGGTTAAATTTCATCTGTCACTTATCTGCCCGTTTGACCATCTTTGCCAGGTTTCACTTTAAAGACTTTTTTTTATGCTGAATTTTTTGGCTCTGATGGGGTGGGCACAGGGGAAGGAGATTGTAGAATTTTGAACGGATGGCTGTAAAATAAAAATTATTTAATGGAATGTGGATGCTGCTGGCAAGCCAAGTATTTGTTGTCTATGGCAGATTTCCTTCTTTAAAGGACACTAGCGAACCAGACGTGTTTTTATGACAATCACAGTCAGCATTGCTGAGATTACCTTTCAACTCCAATTTATTAATTGATTTCAAATTCCATCAGCTGTCGTGGTAGGAATTGAACCTGTGTGCCCAGAGCATAAGCCTGTGACTACTATTCCAGTGACATTATCAACACACAAAAAGAGATCCCCTTTTTAAGATGAGGAAGTCTGCGAAATTTTCTTCCACAAAGCAGCTGAGGCAGCGTTATTGAACTTGTTCAAGGCTGAGTTAGATTTTTGGTAGAGAAGGAGTTAAAGATTGTGGGGGACAGACAGGAAGGTGGAATTGAGACTACACTTGGATCAGCCGTCTTATTCTTCCATTGTTCATAGCTCCTCTATAGTGGAATCAGATTTTACTTATATCATTGTATAATAAATGAGATTGAGGGGCGGAATCTTTCGCCCCATCTGCCACAGGAATCGTAGCAGGCGGAATATGGACCATTGCAAAGGTCTGTTGACCTTGGGCGGGATTTTCCGATCTTGGGACGAGCGTGGCCGGAAAATCCCACCACTAGAGTTCACATTGGGGGGGGGGACAAAGCTAGCATTACTCTAACGACATTTTTGTTTTAATTTCATGGGCTGTAATATTTTGCTGTCTTTCAGCATACAAACTGGCTTATTTGTGGTTGGAGTTTTTGGTAAGAGCAAAAATGATCCCAGCTGGAGGAAATTTTCTGGAAATGTTCCTCTACATTAAGTCAGCTGCAAGTAAAAAATAACAAAACAATGAAATAAAAACATGAAAATATGAGTAATAGGAGCAGGCCATTCAGCCTTTCAAGCCTGCTTCACCAATCACTGAGATCACGGTTCTTGTCCTATTCCCATATTCCTTGGTGCTTTTTAATATGTACAGTCTATCAATCTGAATCTTGAACATTCTCAATGATTGAGCCTCCACTGCACTCTGGGGCAGAGAATTCCAAAGATTCATCACCCTCTTAGAGAAGAAATTGCTCCTTATCTTGGTCCTAAATGATCTGCCCATTATCTTGAGACTTGTCCTCTGATTCTGGACACCCCAGCCTGGCAACCTTCCTGCATTTATCCTGTCAAATCCTGTAAGAATTTTGTATCTTTGAGTGAAATCACCTCCATTCTTCTAAGCTTCAGAGAATAAAGGCCCAGCCTGTTTAATCAATCCTCATAGGACAATCTCACCATTCTAGGAATTAACTTAGTGAACGTTTATTGCACTCTGTCTATGGCAGGTATATCTTTGCTTGGGTAAAGAGACCAAAACTGCACATGAAGCTCCAGGTACAGTCTCACTAAGACTCTAGGTAAGACTCTTGCAATAAGATATATTTCTTTCTATACACAAATCCTCTTGTAATAATATCTAATATACCACTTGCCTTCTTAATTGTTTCTTCTATCTGCATGTTAGCTTTCAGTCATTAATGAACAGGGACACCCAAATCTCTTTAAAGAACAAAGAACAGTACAGCACAGGGACAGCCCATTCGGCCCACCAAGCTGCAGAACAGATGATGCTTTTCTTAACTATGCCGTCCATATTCCTGTATTCCCTGCCTATTTGTGTATCTGTCAAGATGCGTCTTAAACGTTGCTTCTACCATCTCCTATGACAGTGGTATCGCAGGCACTTAACATCCTCTATATAAAAAAAACTTGCCTTTCACATCTCCTTTAAATTTTCCCCCTTTTACCTATGTTCCTCAATAATTGACATTTCTACCTTTGGAAAAAGACTATTCATTCTATCCATGCCTCTCACAATTTTATAAACTTCTATTAGGTCACCCCTCAGCCTCCAGCGTTCAAGAGAAAGCAAACCGAGTTTGTCCAATCTCTTCTTATAGCTAACACCCTCCAAATCAGGCAACATCCTAGTAAACATTCTTGGTACCCTCTCCAAAGCCTTCACTTCCTTCTGATAGTGAGGCAACCAGAATTGTACTGATATTCCAAATGTGTTCTAATTAAAGTTCTGTACAGCTGCAACATGACTTGCCAATATTTATACTCCATGCCCTGACCACTGAAGGCAAGCATGCCATATGCCTTCTTGACCACCTTATCCATTTGTATTGTGACTTTCAGGAAACTGTGAACTTGTACGTCTAGATCCATCTGTATGTTAATGCTTCTAAGGGTCCTGCCATTTACTATATACTTCCCTTCTGCCTTAGACCTTCCAAAATTCATCACCTCGCATTTTTCTGGATTAAGTTCTAACAAACGCCACATCCAGAAACCAAGATAGAATCCATTTTCTCAACTTGCGCTCAGGACGCAGACATGCTGCGAAACTCTGCCAAGCAGATGAGACAAAGGAACTACACCATCTACATGCACACCAAGAACAGGAAGCTTGAGAAACTCAGCATCACCACCAGCAGCAACCAAGCCTTCGCTGGTACCACAATAGAAGACAGTACCTTCTACAGGGAAGTCCATTGTCAACTTGTCGGACTACACACCAGCCAGATGAAATTGAAGTTCTCAGCCGAGGGCTCAATTTCTGCCCCATCACCAGAATAGACCCCATCAGTCTAGCAGCAGACAGAGGAATTCATCAGGCGAATGAGGCTGCGAGAGTTCTTCCACAAACCGCAAGAGGTCAACAGTGAACACAATGAGACAGGCAATGAACCGGAACAGCCAACAGAAAGGTCTGCAGTGCAGCAATCGAAGAGGAAAAAGTCAAATTTAACTCTTCCAGAAGGCCACTGCCCTTGACTTGACATGTATGCCCAAGCTATCAGGAGGTGTGTCAACACCAAATTCATCAGCCGCACTCACAAGACAGCCCCGAACATCACCCAAGCACAACGCAGCGCCAAGCATGCTCTCAAGGCCAACCGCAACATTGTCATCAAACCAGCAGACAAAAGAGGAGCTGTCGTCATACTGAACAGAATAGATTGCTGCAAAGAAGTGTACCGTCAGCTGAACAACGAGGAACACTACAGACAGCTACCCGCAGATCTGACCAAAGAACGCACCCGTCAACTCAACACTCTGACCAAGACCTTTCATCCGGACCTTCAGAGCACCCTCCGTGCTCTCATTCCATGTATTCCCCACGTTGGAGATCTCTACTACCTCCCGAAGATACACAAGGCAAACACACCTGGCTGTCCCATTGTTTGGGCAATGGAACCCTGTGTGACAACCTCTCCGGCTACGTCGAGGGCATCCTGAAACCCATTGTACAAAGAACCCCTAGCTTTTGTCGCAACACTGCAGACTTCCTACACAGCATACATGGAGCAGTTGAACTGGGAGCACTCTTGTCACAATGCATGTCTCAGCACTCTACACCAGCATCCCCCACGACAATGGCATTGCTGCAACTGCCTGAGTTCTCAACACTGACAACTGCCAGTTTCCAAATGCAATTTTACAACTCATCTGCTTCATCCTGGACCACAATGACTTCACCTTCAGCAACCAGTTCAGCCATGGGGATCAAATTCACACCTCAATATGCCAACATCTTCATGCACAGGTTCGATCAAGATTTCTTCACCGCACAGAACCGTCAACCGATGCTATACACTAGAGACATCAATGACATTTTCTTTCTTTGGACTGATGGTGAACAGTCACTGAAACAACTATATGATGACATCAACAAGTTCCATCCCACCATCAGACTCACCATGGACAATTCTCCGGAATCGGTTGCATTCTTGGACACACACACCTCCATCAAGGATGGTCATCTCAGCACCTCGCTGTACCACAAGCCCACGGGTAACCTCACAATGCTCCATTTCTCCAGCTACACATTAAAGAAGCCATCCCTGTCAAATAGGAGGCAGAGAGTGGGTGTCAATGGGTGCTATTCGGATTGGCGGTTGGTGACTAGTGGAGTGCCCCAGGGATCAGTGCTGGGGCCTCAGCTATTTACCATTTATTATAGATAATCTGGAGGAGGGAACCGAGTGTAAGGTGTCGAAATTTGCCGATGACACAAAGATAGGTGGAACGGCAAATTGGGTGGAGGGTGTGGAGAGTCTGCAGAGGGATCTAGATAGGCTGAGTGAGTGGGCGAGGACCTGGCACATGGCATACAATGTTGGCAAGCGTGAGGTTATCCACTTTGGTAGGAATAATGGTAGGAAGGACTACTACTTACAGAGCGAAAAGCTGCAGCATGCTACGGTGCAGAGGGACCTGGGGGTCCTTGTGCATGAGTCGCAAAAACCCAGCCTACAGGTGCAGCAGATGGTTAGGAAGGCAAATGGGATGCTGGCCTTCATAGCGAGGGGGATTGAATATAAAAGTAGGGAGGTCTTGCTGCAACTGTACGGGGCACTGGTGAGGCCGCAGCTGGAGTACTGTGTGCAGTTTTGGTTGCCGCACCTGCGCAAGGATATTTTGGCCTTGGAGGGAGTGCAGAGGAGGTTCACTAGGCTGATACCGGAGTTGAGGGGGTTGAGCTATGAGGAGAGGTTGAATAGACTGGGCTTGTACTCGTTAGAGTTTAGAAGGATGAGGGGAAATCTCATTGAGATGTATAAGATGATGAAAGGGATGGATAGGGTAGAGGTGGAGAGGTTCTTCCCGCTCAGAAAGGACAGCAGGACTAGAGGGCACAGCCTCAAGATAAGGGCGGGGAGCAGTTTAGAACGGAGTTGAGGAGGAACTTGTTCACTCAAAGGGTGGTGAATCTCTGGAATTCTCTGCCTGTTGAAGTGGTTGAGGCTACCTCGCTATATATATTTAAGACGCGGGTAGATAGGTTTTTGATAGGCAAGGGGATTAAGGGTTATGGGGAGAAAGCGGGAATGTGGAACTGAGCCACTTCAGATCAGCCATGATCTTGTTGAATGGCGGGGCAGGCTCGAAGGGCTAGATGGCCTACTCCTGCTCCTATTTCTTATGTTCTATGGACAAGCCCTCCATATATACAGGATCTGCTCAGATGAGGAGGATCGTAACAGACACCTCCAGATGCTGAAAGTTGCCCTCATAAGAACAGGATATGGCACTCAACTCATCAATCGGCAATTCCAACGTGCCACAGCAAAAAACCGCACCAACCTCCTCAGAAGACAAACATGGGACATGGTGGACAGAGTACCCTTTGTCATCCAGTACTTCCCCGCTGGGGAGAAGCTATGACATCTCCAGAGCCTTCAACATGTCACTGATACAGAAGAACATTTGCCAAGGCCATCCCCACACCTCCACTTCTTGCCTTCAATCAACTGCCAAACCTCAAACAGATCATTGTCTGCAGCAAACTACCCAGCCTTCAGGAGAACAGTGACCACAACACCACACAACCCTGCCACTGCAACTTCTGCAAGACGTGCTGGATCATCGACACAGATGCCATTATCTCACGTGAGAACACCATTCACCAGGTACGTGGTACATACTCTAGCAACTCGGCCAACGTTGTCTACCTGATACGCTGCAGGAAAGGATGTCCCGAGGCACTGTACATTGGGGAGACCATGCAAACACTATGACAACGGATGAATGAACACCGCTTGACAGTCACCAGGCAAAACTGTTCTCTTTCAGTTGGGGAACACTTCAGCAGTCACGGGCATTTGGCCTCTGATCTTCGGATAAGCGTTCTCCAGGGCGGCCTTCATGACACACAACTCAGTGCAGAGTCACTGAGCAGAGACTGATAGCAAAGTCCCGCACACATGAGGATAGCCTCAACCGGGATCTTTGGCTCATGTCACACTATCTGTAACCCCCCACCACTTGCCTGGATTTTCAAAATCTCACTAATTGTCCTGTCTGGAGACAATACACATTTCTTTTAACCTGTGTTTAATGCTCTCTCCAGTCACATTGTCTGTACCTCTAAGACTTGATTAGCTGTAAAGATTTCCATTCCAATCATTATTCTGTAAATTGAGTTTGTGTCTTTGTGAACAGAACTCCCACTTACCTGACGAAGGAGCAGTGCTCCGAAAGCTAGTGGCGTTTTGCCACCAAATAAACCTGTTGGACTTTAACCTGGTGTTGTGAGACTTCTTATTAAGTTCAACCTGCCATTTTTCTGTCCAAGTCCTCAGCCTATCTATATTCTGCTGTATTCTTTGGCAATTATCCTCACTATTCACAGCTCCCCCAATCTTTGTGTCACCTGGAAACTTACTAATCGGACCACCTACGTTCTCCTCCAAATCATGTATACATATTACAAGCAACAGGAGTACCAGCACTGATCCCTGCTGAACACCACTGGTCATAGGTCTCCAAACACAAAAAGACCCTTCCACCGCCACTCTCTGTCTTCTATGACCAAGCCAGTTCTACATCCATCTCATTTCATTTCCAGAAGGCATTTGACAAGGTGCCGCACCAAAGGCTGCTGCATAATATAAAGTTGCACAGTGTTATGGGTAATGTATTAGCATGGATAGAGGATTGGTTAAATAGCAAAAAGCAAAGAGTGGGGGTAAATAGGTGTTTTTCTGGTTGGCGATCAGTGACTAGTAGTGTGCCTCAGGGCTCAGTGTTGGGACTGCAATTGTTTATGATTTACAGAGATGATTTGGAGTTGGGGATCAAGGTACTGTGTCAAAATTCGCAGGTGATGCTAAGGTGAATGGCTGAGCAAAGTGCAGAGGACACTGAAAGTCTGCAAAGGGATATAGATAGTCTAAGTGAATGGGCGAAGGTCTGGCAGATGGAGTACAATGTTGCTGAATGTGAGGTCATCCATTTTGGTAGGAATAACAGCAAAATGGACTATTATTTAAATGGTAAAAAAATTGCAGCATGCTGCTGTGCAGAGGGACCTGGGTGGCCTTGTGCAAGAATTTCAAGGAGTTGGTTTGCAGGTGCAGCAGGTAATTAAGAAGGCAAATGGTATTTTGTCCTTCATTGCTAGAGGGATGGAGTTTAAAAACAGGGAGGTTATGTTGCAGTTTTATAAGGTGCTGGTGAGGCCACACCTAGATTACTGTCAACAGTTTTGGTCTCCTCACTTGAGAAAGGATGTACTGGCACTGGAGGGGTGCAGAGGAGATTCACTTGGTTGATTCTGGAGTTGAGGGTTGGCTGATGAGGAGAGACTGAGTAGACTGGGACTATACTCGTTGGAATTCAGAAGAATGAGGGGAGATCTTATAGAAACATATAAGATTATGAAGGTAATAGATAAAATAGAAGCGGAGAAGTTGTTTCCACTGGTGGGTGAAACCAGAACTAGGGGGCATGACCTCAAAACGAGGGGGAGCAGATTTAGGACTGAGTTGAGGAGGAACTTCTTCATACAAAGGGTTGTGAATCTGTGGAATTCACTGCACAGTGAAGCAGTTGAGGCAATCTCATTGAATGTTTTTAAGGCAAGGATAGATAAATTTTTGAACAGTAAAGGAATTAAGGGTTATGGTGAGCGGGCGGGTAAGTGGAGTCCACGAAAAGATCAGCCATGATTATATTGAATGGTGGAGCAGGCTCAAGGGGCTAGATGGCCTACTCCTGCTCCTAGTTCTTATATTGTTGTATTCATTGCAGATTCCATGTGACTTCATCTTCTGTATCAGCCTGCCATGAGGGACCTTGTCAAAAGCCTCACTAAAGTCCATGCAGACAACATCCACCACCATGCCAATGCATTCCCTCCAATTCCATGTGCTCTAATTTTGTTTACTAACCCCTTGTACGAGACCTTATTGAAGGTTTTCTGAAAATCTAAATATACCACGTCCACCAGTTCTTCCTTATCTATGCTGCGAGTTACATCCTTTATAAATCCATGTTGATTCTGTCCAATCCTGCCATTGTTTCCTCAGTGTCCTGTTGGCACATCCTTTGATAAGACTCCAGCATTTTTCCTATCACTGATGTCAAAGTGACAGGTCTGTAGTTTTCTGTTTTCTGTCTCCCTCCTTTCTTAAGTAGTAGGGTCACATTTGCCAGCTTCCAATCTTCAGGAACTATTCCACAGTCTAGAATTTGGAAAGATGACCACTAATGTATCTACCACCTGTACAGCCACCTCTTCCAACAATTTGGCATGTAGATGATCAGATCCAAAATACTTATCCACTTGTAAGTCCCATTAATTCCTCCAGTACCTTTTTTTTGACGAATATTAATATATTGCAGTTCCTCATATCCACTATTCACTTGATTCTCTTATTTCCAAGAGGCTTCTAGTATTTTCCTTTATGCAAAAAAATACAATATTTGTTTAGTTTCTCTGCTATTTCCTTATTCTTCATTAAATATTCTTCCAACTCTACTTGTAATGGGCCCACATTAGTTTTTTGCTAATCTTTTCCTTTTTACTTACCCTTCAAAGCTTTAATAGTCTGATTTTATATTTTTCGCTTGTTTACTCTCCTATTTTACATTTTCTTAATTTTCTTTTTCTTTGTCCTCATTTGCAGAATTCTAAAATGCCCCAATTCCCAGGGTTACCATTTGTTTTGGCAACATTATATGCCTCTTCCTTTGATCCAATATAATCCTTATTTTCTTTCAAAATCCTTTCTGGGGTTTTACGCATTAAAGGACTGTATTTTTGTTGTACACTATGGCTTACTTCTTTATATATTTGCCATTGCCTGTCTATTATCATACCTTTTACTGTAGTTTCCTAATCAACCATTTCCACTTTACCCCTCATTCCTCATAGTTTCTTTTGTTTAGATTTAAGACACTGGACTCTGATTAAATGATACCATTTTCAAATTTGATGTAAATGTCCATATTATGATTAGTCTTTCATTAAGACTCCTTTACAACAAGATTATTAATTAGCAATTTTTCATTGCAGAATATAAATCTAAAATAACCTGTTCCCTAGTTGGTTCCTAGTCATACTGCTATAGAAAACCATTTTGCATATATTGCAAGAATTCATCCTCCACAACCAAGTACTAATAAGGATTACCCACACTATATGTAGATTGAAATTTCCCACGATTACTGTACTGCCCTTGTAACATGCACCTGTAATTTCCTGATTCACATTGGGATTCTGTGGCTGGAATTTTTCAGACTTTCACTCAGAAGGGTGGGGAGTGGGGCATGGAATTCCAGCCTATTGATCATTATAACGATTGTTATTACTACAGCTCTAATGTCCTCTTCTATAAACAGAGCAACTCCACCAACCTTTCCCAGCTTTCTGTCATTCCTGAATGTTGTATACCTTTGGATATTCAGGTCCCAATTTTGGCTTCTTTGTAGTCATGTCTCTGCAGTGGCTATCCAGCCATAAGTATGAATTTCTATTTGAACTGACAGTTCGTTTGTTTTATTCCGAATGCTGTAGGTATTCAGGTGCAGAGTTTTTAATTCAGTTTTTTTAGTGTTTTTGTGAACTGTGGCTGGCACAATCTTTTAAGTTTGTAATCACTGTCCCTTCCTGCCATACCCTGATTATCATTACCTTTATTGCTACCTTGATCTATTACCATCTATTATTTCCCTTTAAAATTATTTAGTCTTCCTCTACATGATTCCTTTCCCCCTTTATTTAGTTTAAAGCCCTCTCTACTTCCCTGGTTATACACCTCACTAGAACCAGCATGGTTCAGGTGAAGTTCATCCCAATGATACAGCCCCCACTTTCTCCAATACTGGGGCCATGCCTCATGAATCTGAATCCACTACTCCCACTCCAGTCTTTGAGCCATGCATTCATCATTAATTTTATTTACCCTATGCCAACTTGCAAGGTGCCCAAGTAATAATCCAGTGAATACTCCCTTTCAGGTTCTGTTTTTAAATTTAGCTCTTTTATACTGTCCATGCAGAACCTCTTTCCTAGTTCTATCTATGTTGTAGGTACTCACATGGACCACAACAACTGGATCCTTCCTCACCCACTCCATGTTCTTCTCCAGCCATGATCAAACATCCTGAATCAAGGCAGATATCACAGCCTTCTGGATTCTCCCTCTTTGTTTTAAATAGTGTCCATCTCCCTTACTATTACTACATTCCCTACTACCATTACATTCCTTTTAACTAACCCCGTTTGAATGGCTTCCTGTACTATGGTGCTATGGTCAGCTTGCTCATCCACAGTGCAGCCCTCGCTATTGTCCATACAAGCTGCAAGTACCTTGGACTTGTTTCTCAATGGCAAAGGCTCAGGCTCCTCTACTCCCACCCTCTTGATCCCCTTACTAGCTTGTCTTGCAGTCACACCTTCCTGTCCCTGACTACTGACCAAAGTGGATGATGCTAACCTAAAGGCTATAACTGCCTTTTGGAACAAAATGACTAGGCACCTTACCCCTTGCTGATATATCGCAATGTCTGCAGCTCATTAACTCTTGAGCTAAATCTTCTCAAACTGTAGATACTTACTATAGATCTGGTTGCTGTAGCTTGCATTGGCACCCAAGAGCCCCCATATGTGTTCAACCCTGTCACTTCATCTATCCTGTTATTTTTATTGTGTTAATTACATTTGTTTCTCTGAATTAATTTATACTTCTCCTTTTCACCAAATTCCTTCAATTATCAAATTCCCAGCTTGACACCCAGTGCACTCAAGCAGCATTCAATGCAGACCAAGCAGTGCTGAGAAACTTTCTGAAAACAAATGTGTGAAGCTGTTGAGAATTAACCAGACAATGCACAGTGAGTACTCAATCTTTCCAGGCTTTATTACTTGCTAGCAAGTAGAACAGACGTGAATTTCATTGATGTTCTAACAAGAGTTCTACAAACAGTGTCAGTTCTAGCGTTTTTTAGCTAGTGAGAGAGAACATGCCAGTTAAAGCACCAAAAAGCTTTACATTTGGGTGTGCACTTTGAACCAATAGAAATGAGCGCTATTTCAATCCTTCATTTGCATCCTTATCATTCATGTACACAAACTGCACAGAATTCTTGACATTTTTAGTAGGCACTGTTCAATAAACATCGATTTCCTTCAAGAGCAATCAGCACTTGGAACATTCTGTTTTTCTCAAAGACCCACTCATGCTGCAAAACAGACTCAGGCCCTTCACCTGCTAACAGCTGGTTCCAACTTCCACAAGCTCTGCTAAACAGTTTAAGCCAACTACCTAATTACCTAGTTACATCTACTCTGAGGCTTTGTATAGCCCTGCTTAGGATTGAAATAAACTTAACTGATCTCTTAATTGCTAAATTAAAGAAAAAAGTAGACTTTTGAGAGAAATGAGCCCTTAAAAACTTCTTCACTCCCCAAACACCTGATTTCACACGCTGTGCAGCAAAGTTATATATTCCTTAAGGTATCCTGTGCAGTAGATTATTGGTAGATAAAATATTGAAATTATTATTTGAAATTTGGCTTCATTCAATATAACAGGAAATTGCCATTTACATTTTGAATTGTACTTTATCAGTACAATTTTTCCTGGAGCTGAACACTGGAATGGTCAGGATTGGTCCACTTTTAATCATATGATGGAAGGATGATCATTAATAAATGCCCTAAGGAGCTTTTGTAGCAAATGCCTGGGGCTAACTTCCTTTTGTTTTATTGAATGACTTCAGCCACCATGATTTTTTAAGTTATCTCCAGGGTCTTGGACTTCATTGTTGTCAGGGCTGCTTGTCAGAATTACTAGTCATAGAGGTTTACAGCATGGAAACAGGCCCTTTGACCAAACTTGTCCACACCACTCTTTTTTAACCATTAAGCTAGCCCCAATTGCCTGTGTTTGGCCCATATCCCTCTATACCCATCTTACCCATGTAACTGTCTAAACACTTTTTAAAAAGACAAAATTGTACCTGCCTCTGCTATTACCTCTGGCAACTTGTTCCAGACATTCACCACCCTCTGTGTGAAAAAATTGCCCCTCTGGACTCCTTTGTATCTCTCCCCTCTCACTTTAAACCTATGCCCTCTAGTTTTAGATTCCCCTACCTTTGGGAAAAGATATCGACTATCTAGATGACCTATGCCCATCATTACTTTATAGACCTCTGTAAGATCACTCTTCAGCCTCCTTTGCTCCAGAGAAAAAGTCCTAGTCTATCCAGTCTCTCCTTATAATTCAAACCATCAAGTCCCAAGAGCATCCTAGTAAATATTTTCTGCATTTTCTCTTTTAATAATATCCTTTTTACATTAGGGTGACCAGAACTGTATACATTATTCCAAGTATGGCCTTACTAATGTCCTGTACAGCTTCAACAAGATGTCCTAACTCCTGTATTCAGTGTTCTGACCAATGAAACCAAGCATACTGAATGTCTTCTTCACCACTCTGGCTACATGTGACTCGTGATGTGGGTATGCCGGCGTTGGACTGGCGTAAACACAGTAAAAAGTCTGACAACACCAGGTTTTAGTCCAACCGATTTATTTGATAATAGACTCACAAGCTTTCGGGGTTAGCCCCTTCGTCAGGTGAATGGAGAGTTCTGGCCTCAGACAGAGCATATAAAGCGCAGACAGTTTAGAGATTACTGATTAGAATGCGAATCCTTACACCTAACCTGCTGTTCAAGACCTGAAGTGCTGACAATGTGAGTGGAAGGAGCACTGATCTCCTCAGAAGGCAAACACGGGACACAGTGGACAGGGTACCCTTCGTCGTCCAGTACTTCCCTGGTGTTGAGAAGCTACGACATCTTCTCCGGAGTCTTCAACATATCATTGATGAAGACGAACATCTCGCCAGGGCTATCCCCACACCCCCACTTCTTGCCTTCAGACAACCACACAACCTCAAACAGACCATTGTTCGCAGCAAACTACCCAGCCTTCAGGAGAACAGTGACCACAATACCACACAACCCTGCCACAGCAACCTCTGCAAGACATGCCGGATCATCGACATGGATACCATCATCACACGTGAGAATACCATCCACCAGGTACACGGTAAATACTCTTGCAACTCGGCCAACATTGTCTACCTGACACGTTGCAAGAAAGGATGTCCAGAAGCATGGTACATTGGGGAGACCATGCAGACGCTACGACAACGGATGAATGAACATCACTCGACAATTACCAGGCAAGACTGTTCCCTTCCTGTTGGTGAACACTTCAGTGGTCACGGGCATTCAGCCTCTGACCTTCGGGTAAGCATTCTCCAAGGTGGCCTTCACGACACACGACAGCGCAGAGTCGCTGAACAGAGACTGATAGCCAAGTTCCGCACACATGAGGACGGTCTCAACAGGGATCTTGGGTTCATGTCGCACTATCTGTAACCCCCGTGACTTGCCTGGGTTTGCAAAACGTCTTTGTTACCCCTTCGAAAAACTCAGATTTGTGAGACATGATTTTCCACTCACAAAGCCATGCTGACTGTCCCTAATCATTTCTTGCCTTTCTAAATGCCTGTAGATCCTGTTCTTGTTCATATAATTGCTGTGTTGATATCACTCTTCTGGCTTTCAACTCTTACATCCATCTTTAAATTTAAATGCTGTACTGCTAATAGTATTGACAAGCTGGTTATTGGTGACTCTGTTCCACTTGGTTCCTCTCACACCTCGCATTTCTTCCTTCTCAGCTCACTACTAAGAGTAGTGGGCGAGAAGAGGATTGGGAGAGGTTTGAACATCAACAAACAATGACGAAGAAGTTGATAAAGAAGGGTAGGATAAACTATGAAACTGGGCTAGCGCTAAATATAAAAAAGGATAGTAAGAGTTTTTATAAATATATATAAAGGAAGAGGCTGACTAGGGTGAACATTGGACCCTTGGAGGATGAGAGAGGGGGCTTAGTGGTAGGGGATAGGGAAATGGCTGAGGCCTTGAATAACTTTTTGTTTCGGTCTTCACGGAGGAGGACATGAATAGTTTGCCGGGTGTTAGCGATGGAAAGATGGTAGGAGTGGAGGGCCTGAATGACATTATTGTTACTAGAGAGGCGGTGCTCGACAGACTGGAGGGACCGATTGTGGACAAGTCCCCAGGACCGGATGGAATGCATCCGAGGGTTCTGAAAGAAATGGCGGAGGTGATAGTGGATGCCTTGATGATTATTTTCCAAACATCGCTAGATTCTGGGGAAGTGCCGGAAGATTGGAAAACGGCTAATGTTACGCCGTTGTTTAAGAAGGGTAGCAGGCAAAAGGCAGGAAATTATAGGCCGGTTAGTTTAACGTCTGTTGTAGGTAAAATGCTCGAATCCGTGATCAAGGAGAAAATAGCGAGGCATCTTGAGAATTGTTTGATAGAGCAGACGCAGCACGGTTTCGTTAAGGGGCAGTCGTGTCTGACGAATTTATTGGAGTTCTATGAGGATGTGTCTAGGGCGGTGGATAGAGGAGAGCCGTTAGATGTGGTGTTTCTTGATTTTCGGAAGGCGTTTGATAAGGTGCCGCACAAGAGGTTATTACAGAAGGTTAGGGGCCATGGAGTTGGGGGTAGGGTGTTAGCGTGGAAAGGGGATTGGCTGTCAAATAGGAGGCAGAGAGTGGGGGGTCAGTGGGTGCTATTCGGATTGGCGGTTGGTGACTAGTGGAGTGCCCCAGGGATTGGTGCTGGGGCCTCAGCTATTTACCATTTATATAGATGATCTGGAGGAGGGAACCGAGTGTATGGTGTTGAAATTTGCTGATGACACCAAGATTGGTGGAACGGCAAATTGTGCGGAGGGTGTGGAAAGTCTGCAGAAAGATCTAGATAGGCTGGGCGAATGGGCCAGGAACTGGCAAATGGAATTTAATGTTGGCAAGTGTGAAGTTGTCCACTTTGGTAGGAATAATGGTAGGAAGGACTATTACTTACATGGCGAAAAACTGCAGCATGCAACGGTGCAGAGGGACCTCGGGGTCCTTGTGCATGAGTCGCAAAAACCCAGCCTGCAGGTGCAGCAGGTGGTCAGGAAGGCGAATGGGATACTGGCCTTCATAGCGAGGGGGATTGAATATAAAAGTAGGGAGGTCTTGCTGCAATTGTACAGGGCACTGGTGAGGCCGCAGCTGGAGTACTGTGTGCAGTTTTGGTTGCCGCACTTACGCAAGGATATTTTGGCCTTGGAGGGAGTGCAGAGGAGGTTTACTAGGCTGATACCGGAGTTGAGGGGGTTGAACTATGAGGAGAGGCTGAATAAACTAGGCTTGTACTCGTTAGAGTTTAGAAGAATGAGGGGAGATCTCATTGAGACATATAAGATGATGAATGGGATGGATAGGATAGAGGTGGCGAGGCTCTTCCCGCTCAAAGGACAGTAGGACTAGAGGGCACAGCCTCAAGATAAGGGCGGGGGGGCAGTTTAGAACGGAGTTGAGGAAGAACTTCTTCACTCAAAGGGTGGTGAATCTCTGGAATTCTCTGCCCGTTGAAGTGTTGGAGGCTGCCTCGCTAAATATATGTAAGACGCGGGTAGATAGGTTTTTGATAGGCAAGGGGATTAAGGGTTATGGGGAGAAGGCGGGAAAGTGGAACTGAGCCACGACAGATCAGCCATGATCTTATTGAATGGCAGGGCAGGCTCGAAGGGCTAGATGGCCTACTCCTGCTCCTATTTCTTATGTTCTTATGTTTAGCTTCATCTCTTGAATGCAATCTAACTTTGTTTCATTTTTTCATTATTCTGAATGAGCAATAACAAAATTATTGTGGTTATTCATTTTGGGAGCCTAGTCGATTCTCAGTCATTTCTTTGGCATTTACTTACTGAAGCATAAAAGCATTTAGTTCAAAAAACTTTCCCGTCTATCATGCTTATCAAGTAAAATTGGTAGGTTAGAATGCATACTATATGGGGTTCAGAAGATTTTGCAGTAAGAATAAAGACAGCTGTTTGCATTGAGATTCTGCAGTTTATCTAAAGTAGCTATTTGTATGTACTTTATGCTGTAAGTGTGTTTCAGTTATAGTTATAAGCTTTCTTTCTGTGATGAATGTTTTGTTTTGTCTTCTGCTACTTAGTAATTGTTGAAATCATTTTGTTAACTGGCCAACTTTACAAGGTAGATCTGTTCAATTTGGTTGTCAGCCTAAGTGCTACCTTGTCTCAAGGACTTGCGTTTATGTGGAATTCTAGAAGAAATGTTGCTTTAAAATGTTATTGCTTGACTTTGTACTTGCTTACTCCTTTTAACAGTCTAGTTTTGTACTTCACTGAAATGTGAAATTGAAGGATTTGCTTTTATAACACTTTGTTTGTATAGATAATCCTTGTGTTTCTCGGCACAACATTGAGGGCCGAAGGGCCTGTACTGTGCTGTAATGTTCTAAGTGTGGAAAACTTAATTAAAATACAACAAAGTAGGAAAACATGAGCCATTGTCATCTGGGAATTGGGACAGCTGGATACTAGCAGATTCGTTGCAGACCAGATCAACTTGTTCAACTTTGGCAATATCAAATTCAAAACTTGCAAAAGGGGAAATCTAGAAACTTAACTCTTCCATTCCGTTATATTCATATAAGTACCACTAATAGACATCAGAATGGTGTACGAAAGAGGGAAAAATATTTGTGTCTGCGTGTGATTTGGGTGGGTTAGGTGTTTGAAGCAACTAAGTAAAAAGTTACAATGCTTAAGCACAGTTAAATTGCACACATTAAAAAAGCTGTTAAAATACAGCTGTAATCTGTTTTATCTAGAAAATACAAATTCCCATTATTTACATATTAGACATTTTGTCAGATCTTGGCCTCTTAGTAAGTTCTTGGATATGTAATTATTCATCTGTCTGACCTCTTTCTTGACAGCCTCTGCATTTAGCCCCTGGGTTTGTAGGTGATGGATGAAATGTGCTATGACAGGATAAGTGAAAAAGATTCTGCTTGGAATTATCTGAGCCTTGGGTCACAATAGAAAATGAACTTCCAAAACAGGTACCACAATGAGAGAGATTTACAGATCAGAAACATGGAACATCTGATGGAGAAGATGACAACAATTTACGTGTTTGTGAGTGGCATTATGATCCCCATCAGGACCGATACCTTTTAAAAAAAAAATCCTTGTAATGCTATTAGAAAGAAAACTATTGGACAAGATTTAATTTTTACCAAACTTTTTCTGTAACCAGTATAATTCAAAAGTTCATTAATAGGTGAAAGATATTTCAAATAAAAATAGTCAATCCACAAAATTACATTTATGCCCTGTGTAGTTAAAAAAAACTTTCACATTACTTCCTGCACAAATGTGGCACCACGAGAAATCTCAGCGTTTCTGACAAGACCTTTGTTTTGGATCTCATATTTATCATCCAAACACATATTCAGCAGCAGCCTTATTCCATCTGAAGTTTGCAGACATGGTTATTGCCAACGAGATCCCAGTTGATGTTAATACTGGGCAAGTCAGATCCCAGAGTGAAACATGGCTTGATAGATTTTATTTTTAGAAATCATGGAGGTAACTTACTGAACAAATTCATCAGAATCTGTTGATGAACTTTTAACTTGGAGATTAAAATATTTATGAATGAACTATATTATACCAATCAAAAATGTTGGAGAGAGACTTCAATAAAACCACAAGGAGATGATTCAATTTCCTAATATTACTTTTACCCAGCAGTATCTTTATAGACACATAACCCAGTGAAGAGTTACCACTAAGCTTGACACAAAGGCATCCTGCCTGGGACTGCTTCACATGCAAATGGTTTTCTTCCACACATTAAGTTCACCGTTTCAATGGCAACACCACTAAATTGATCGTATTGTTCAGTCCTATAGCTAACTTCTGTTAACTACTATTCCACTAACCTTGTACTTTCCTGAGAAAGCTGAAAAATTCTTGCCTTCTTTCTCTGATATGCACTGAACTCTTCCCTGTATTTCTCTGTATTTCTGTGTCACTTGGGCTACTGTGTCTAGGCAACAGCCCAGCTTTTTCTACTTCGTTTTTTTTAATCAAAATCACTGAACAGTTTAACCACTTTTCAACCCATTTCAGCCACAGGGCCATCCAAACTTTTGGGCACCAAAGCTACCTACCTACTTGGGACTGAAACTACTCCACCTTCCTTAACACAAAATGCACACACACATACATATTTGGTTGCATAATAAAGTGCACATTTCTCATTCGGATCACAACAGTCCTGATGACATAACTTTCTAGAGTTTCTACTTAACAAATGACTGAGAAACACACTGGTTTTTTGTTTGAGCACTCCTGGTAAATCTACCCAGCTGTTTATTGTCTCTAGCTACTCGTACAGCTTTCCAGAATTTAGACCATTTTAACCCACTTGCACAGGGTCTCCAAGTCTCCTTGTCTCCAAACAGAAAAACTGACCTTTTCCTGAGAGAGGTTTGCTTCCTCTCACTAAGATTTGGTTTTCTGAATTGTCTGCCACAAAACTGGACCCCATTGCCATTGGCTTTCTGTTTACCTGTTGTTTCCTAGTTGTTTATCCCCATGGCAATTCCAGGAACCTATTGATGTCATACTCAGCAAACCAATTAACGTGCTTTCAAAATACTTCCCCATACACTTTGATGGGCGGCACAGTGCTTAGCACTGCACAGCGCCGAGGACTTGGCTTCGTTTCCTGGCTTGGAACACTTTGTGTGGAGTATGCATGTTTTCCTGTGTCTGCACAGGTTTCCTCCAGGTGCTCTGGTTTCCTCCCATGTGAAAAATGTGTCGGTTAGGTGCATTAGCCATACTAAATTCTCCCTCAGTATACCCAAACAGTTGCCGGAGTGTGGCAACTAGGGGATTTTCACAGTAACTTCATTGCAGTGTTGTTGTAAGTCCACTTGTAACACTAATAAATAAACTTTAAATCTTAAGAAGTTTATCTTAAAAGGGAACGTTGCACAAATGAAAATTACTGGATTTTCCCAAAGCGCATGGGTCATCATAGTTGTTATCTTTGGCAATCAACTTGTGTGAGCAGAGGCTTTGCAGTACCTCCAGCATTGACAAAGCATGGACACAAACGACGGGAGACTGCCTGGCTCTGAGCCTGTTGACCCTTAAGATGGCAACAGCCAGGGACTTGATGAATAACAATTTCATCCTAATTAATTGTGCCAGATATAGAAGATATGACATTGTTTCCGGTTGGCCTCTGCAGTGGGAAACACTCCCTGCCCTACCCCTGCTGCAGACTTAGTCCCAGCTGGGAGAATTCCACCCAAGGTTTCTGATGAGAAGTTTAATAAGGCATAGTCTGGTCAGACAGACACACATCTATGCTATCAAGGAGAAAACACATTGCCTAAGAACATCTGCTCTTAAGCCACATATAGGTGAAGATTGGCCCTGAACATTCTATCTGAAAAGCTCTGCTCTGCACTTTTACTATAGTATAACAAGAGAAATCGGATACTGTGGACGTTAAAGCAACAACAAATTAATTCCACTAAACTACCAGACATTTTTTTTCAGTGTGCTAAAAGGATTACGGGCTTGTACTATTTCAATTCTTCAGCCTGAGGAAAAGCATGTGTAGTAAAAACGCTTGAAATCATAAAACATAAACGCATGCTACCTTTATGATGATGATGTGTGTGTGTGTTCTCATGGTCGTGATTGTGTATATTCGGGATTGTCTTCAATCAGTAACCCTGCTGGGTTTGCTCGTGACTTTCTGGGGAGTCCCTCGCCATGACCAAAAGTTCTGAAGATTACCCTGCTAGGATTAAGGACTTGTTGCTGGTGAAGAACTTGATCCACTTGAGCAAGATCCACATGTTGTCTTTCATATGAGACCCATTGACAAAAGACAGAAATAGGAATAGGAGGTCAAAATAACTGAAATAGTATGGGAGTTTTGATTTATTGGGCATTGGCACTACTACTCGGGAAATAGAGAACTGCTCCCATGGGACATGCTCCACAAAATCAGGGCTGGGATCTGTATCCTAGTGAATTGAATGATCACTGTAGTCGATAAGGGTTTAAACTCATGAAGGAAATTGGTGGGGGAGAGGTGTTGGGAGAGAGGAAGATTCAGCAAAGAGTGAATTCAAAAACAGCAAGAGAAATTTCAAGGCTGTAGAGATTTTTAGTGGTTTAGGTGAAAATAAGCACAATGGGAGAGAAAGGGTCAGAATCCTTAATAAAAGTAATGAAGCATTAACATCCAAGCTGCAGACGGGAAAGACATTGAAGTGAAAGGTATTACAATGCACCTTAACATGCAAAGCATTCAAAGTAAAATAGATGAGCTAATAATACAGAAATGAGTGGGTTGAGCTAATAATCATTATGAATTCATAGGATTAGGCATAATATATTTGCATTGGTTGAGGATTATGTTGAAAGACAGTGAGCAGAATAGAAGTAAAAGGGTAATTTTTGTGTTGGCAGGGCGTAACTAGTGTAGTATTGTCAGGATCAGAGCTTAGACCACAGGTTACAGAATCTCTGCAATGCAGAACGAGGTCATTCAGCCTATTGAGTCAGCACCGACCACTATCCCACCCAAACCCTATTCTCATAGCCCCACCTATTTATCCTACTAATCCCCTTGACACTAGGGTTAATTTAGCATGGTCAATCAACCTAAGCCACACGTCTTTGGACTGTGGGAGGAAACTGGAGCACCTGGAGGAAACCCACGCAGACACAAGGAGAAAATGCAAAATCCACACAGATAGTGACCTGAGGGCAGAACTGAACCCAGATCTTTGGACAGTGAGGCAGCAATGCTAACCACTGTGCTGCCTGATGTTTACAATGTGTATCAGTGACACAGATTATGGGACTGAGGATAATGTAGAGGGATGAGAGTGGCCAATGACAGAAAGGCCTGAATTATTTTGTGACAGGAAGTCATGTAACTAAGCACTTCTTTATACAGCTATGAAAATATTTCTACGTTACTTCAAGTGGGTGTGATTATTAGACTTCAAGTGGGTAGAAACATTAGCTTCCATTTGTTTACCTTCTGATACCATCAAGACTATGGACCAATGCATTGCATAAAATCACCAAAGTAATCTCAGCATTTAGTATAATTAGTGCATGTAATACAGGATGAAGTCCATACGAGCAACCAAACTTAACCTTAATGGATTGTGTACATGCAAAGCAAAGGACAATGGCAGGTCTTTACAAACCATTTTTCAATTGACTGCATTTTAACTCCCCATTTCTCAAGGCATTTAGGGATGGGCAACAAGTTGCTAGTGACGACCACACCCTGTTATTGAATATGTATATGAAAAAAGTCCTGTAAATTAATGTGATCCTAGTCCTGCAAAAACTAAACATCAACAGAGCAGCATAGTAGTTAACTTTCACTGATGGGGTCATCCAGCAGGTCAGAATAGAGGCCTCATGCACTCTCTCGTAGTTTCAAGTTTCTGCAGATCTCTAAACTTTGAATATACTTTGTCAAGAAAAGTTTTCACTTGCTTTGTTTGAAAATGTTATCGAATACATGATGTGTGACAAACAACACTTTCACAATGAAAAGCACAAGCAGCACGGTTCTGCTTTTGAATCAATCTGAATTTATTATTCTAAGAAGGCTGACTAGGTAACTAACTTTGCTTTCTTAGGAGCTGACATATTGTCAATTGTGCCCCTCAATTTACAGTGGAAAAGATAATGACAGACAACGTCAAACACAGTGTGCTGTTCTGCATTACATGATATAAATAGAACATAAATAAAACACAAGCATTTACTGTTGAAATTCTATACATCTTTTATAAATGTAAAATACCTTTTCAGGATAAATAAGTGACAAAATATTAGATTTAGAACAAATTGTGCCATTAATTGGACTCATACCATAGGTTGCCAACCCTGATATAAATCATAAATAAAGATTGTAAATAGCTGAGTGAGCATGCATGCATCCTGTGCATGTTTGCTTCAATCTATGCAAAGATTTAATTTTAAAATATTCCTGCCTATGCACAATTACAGTCAAATGCTAGACTGTAGGGGTTAACCAACTCTGCTAAGCTGACTAATTGTAGTTGGCTTGACTACAGGCAGAATCAGAAGGCATGATAGGTTAGCTAAAAATTGACTGTAATCCTGAATAGTACGCAATACAGGCAAATAATAGCATAACAGCAGCTGCAAGGATTGTTTTTCTAGGTGGACACAGCCTGCGAAAAACACAGCGTTTGGATTTCAGTGCACTGTTTGTTTTAGTTCAGTTCAGTACAGTTCGAGGGCCTGCTCAGAAGCCAGTCTCCAAGTTCACTTTTCTTTTGCTTCTGTCATGTTAATTTTTTAAAGTTTTTTTCAATAAAAGAAAACTATTTTAAAACTCATACCAAGTGCTGTCCTCTTGTCTGTGCAAATGAATGAATGGACCCAACACTGAGGCTCCAGCATTCCACTATCCACTGTCTGTCAACTTGAAAAAGTCCCATCTATGCCCACTATGTGTTTTGTATACCTTAACCTGCCCTCTTATCCATACCAAAATGCTTCCCAACTCCGTGAGCTCTTGTCTGTTAATCTTTGATTTGGCACCTTACCAAATGCCTTTCGAGAATCCAGGTAGACTACACCTACTCATTTCCCTTTATCCTACTAGTCACACCTTCAAAAAACTTGTAATAAATTTGTCAGACAAGATATCCTTTAGTAAAACCATGTTGACTTATTCTAAGCATAGTATGCTTTACTGAGTGCATTGTTAAAATTTTCTAATAATAGATTCAATGATTTTCCCAGCAACTGATCTTAGGCTAATTGGCCCATAACTCATTATTTTGTCTCTCTCTCCTTCCTCAAAATACCATTTAACATTTGTCAGCCTTCAATCTGATTGGACCATTCTTGAATCTAAGGAATTTTGGAAATTGTAGCTAGCACATCCACTTCCCTTCAGCCATCTGTTTTAGAACCTAGGGTGTAGACCATCAGATCCCAAGGATTTGTCAGATGTTCGTCCTTAAGTTTCTCAAATGCTTTTTTTCTGCTGATACTTCTTTCCTTACTTTCCTCATTCTCTATTGCCTTGAGGTTATTTTGCTATGAAACTTGTGTCTTCTGCTATGAAGATAGATACAATGGCTGCAATTCTCCCATCCTGCTCCACTAATTTTTTAAGCACAGTGAGAATGTATTTTCTACAGGAGGAAATTTAAATTAGTCTTTTACTGAAGTTTTATAGCCATCTTTTAAGCAACAATAAATTTCTACACACAACAGATCTACAATGTCTTTGAAAGAAACTTGAATCCAGCTCCCACCTGCCTACCCAGTTGGACATGAAGGGTCCAGCTCCATGTTTTTTGGATAGCAAGAAACTCTTTTTGGCCTGGCCAATGTTTATTCCTTCAAGTAACTAAAAATACTTCATACTTGGAAAAAAATTAGAATTGTCTGCAGTTTGTAACTCCTAACTTCATTCAAATGTATTAATATTTTTGGGTCGCACGAAATCTTAGAAAAAGTAAGATTAGTCATGTATCTGTAATTGTGTTCTTACAGTATGATTTTTGTATTTCCAGGATATTGTACTCAGTAAGAAGTTGCCCAAAATGTGCTTTGACGAAAAATGGATACTCCAGAGTATTTAGATTTGGATGCAATAGATTTTAGTGATGATGTAAATGTAAGTAATATTTTCATTATTGTATAATGTTTATCCTGTTTTAAAATACTACATTGTCAGAAATACTTGAACATTAAGGTGGGCTTGTCATCAGTTTTATTTTTAAATTTTGGTCAGAAAAGTGGTATGTCATTATTTGCGTACAACTATCTTTTTCTCAAATTCATTTAAAATCTGCAGAGTTCATTTATCATTCACAACTCATGCTGGATTAAGTAAAACTGCTAAACTAACAAAATAAGTCTTAAAACCATAATTTTTCAGGATCTGCAAGATGCATTAATGACAGCTTCAACTTTTAAAGTTTTGATTATTTATCTTAAAATACTTGAAACTTAACAGGAACCAGGTAGTTTTAAAAATGCTTCACGGTTTTACAGATCATGATCTTAAAGATGTCATTCTGACATTTGAATCCATACGCACAAGATATTGGTCAAATGTCAGATTTTCATGGAATATTTGTGCAATTTGTTATTGAATAGTCAATGCATGTTCTGTTCTTTTCACAAAAGCTGGAATACCAATTGTGCTATAATTATTTCTCATGGGTTTATTTTAAATTTGCAAAATCATTAGTCCTATAAGTGAAAGACAAATTTGCCTTAGGGTTTTTGATCAGTAATTTCAGGTTTTTCTTTTTAAGTGCTTGATTGTGCTAATGAGGAATAAATTATTCCCTTTATCCTCAACGGTAAAGAATTTCTTACTTCAACTTGCATGAAGAAAATATAGTTTCTGTCTCGGGTACTAGGCCTAGACGTAAGTATCTTACTAGAATGAGAGACCTGTTACCAAAGCATTTTGCCTTGTAGTTATTAATATAAATACAAGAATACCAAATTTCAAATGATCACAATTTATACAAAAGGAGAAAGGGGTGCTGATTGGTTTAGCTGGGCCAGGATTTATTGCCCATCAACTAAGTGGCTTAACTAGACCATTTCAGAGAGAATTTAAGAGTCAACTACACTGCTGTGGATCTGGAGTCACATGTAGACCAGACTGGATAACATTGGTAGAATTTGGAATATATATATTTGAATTATTCACCAAAACCCTCTGTCCTTGTTCATGGTTGGGATTCTCTGGTGCCACTGAAAATGAATGGCGTTTTAGCAGAATCGCTAAATTTTTCGTTCTCACTCGCAGCAGGACAACCACAGATGAAATCAGGAAATTCACCCATTATGTTAATACCTGCTCAATTATAGTAAATATAAGTTTTCTTAAGGAACTATACCATAGAAGTGAAACAATTCCTCTTGTTAGTGCATTGCATCATCTCTCTGAGTTGTTCTTGAGCTGAGAATATTCTAATAACCTGGTTTAAGTGTGTCTGCGTTGTTCAGGTAAAACTAATATATTTACACACCCATGATCACTAACTTCACTCCCTGCACAATCTTTGACATTTTCCTTTCTCATGCGATCTGTGGTTCTCTATCTCTGCATGCCCCCACCCCCTAGTTCCCCTCCCCCAACCTTGGTTATTAATCTCTATGCCTATCGGGGCGAACCTGTTCAGAAAAGTTTGAAAGATATTCAGTAGTTAACTTCAACAGGATATCTGGAAAAACCATACTACCAGGTTTCCCATCTGGAAATCATGACTCCTGCTTTCTTCATAGTCAAAGTAAATATCAGAGTCTCAATTCCATTGTTTAGCTGCAACCTTTAGCAACAGCAAGAGAGCTATGAGCAGAGTCCAGGAGTGAGCTGTGAAATTTCCCTAAACTTGGTCCTGGTGTGAAGATGCATTGAAATACTAAGCAGACTCAAGTATGTAATCTATCAGTAACAGAGTTGTATGTTTACATGTCTACCTTGTCCACAGGTTGTTTGATTTGATATCATAAGTGGACCTGTGTATTCTTTTTGTATGATGGATAAGTAATGTTGACGTTTATGTTTTAAATAAAGGTGGATTGGAGAATGAGTGGAATTGACTTCAAGATCATTGTAGCTAGAGATTTCTAGTAAACAGTAGAGTTACAGAATGTTTACAGCACTAAAAGAGGCTGTTCTGCCCATCTTGTTTTGTTTTTCTCTTCTCTTCAGATAATTATCCAATTCCCTTTTAGAAACCATGATTGAATCTGCCTTCACCACCTTCCCAATACAGCACATTCCAAATCCTAACCACTTGTTGCATAAGGAGTTTTTCCTCGTTACATCATTGTCTGTTTTACAAATCACCTTAACTCAGTGTCCTCTGGCTCTTCGGCCAGTGGGCATATTCCCATTTACTGTGTCGAGAACCCTCATGATTTTGAACACTTCTATCAAATCTCCTCTTAATCTTCTTTTCTTTAAGAACAGCCCCAACCTGTCCAGTCTGTCCCTGGAGCTGAACTTCTTCAACCCTGGAACCATTCTTGTGATCCTTTTCTGCAACTTATCTTAAGGCTTTTACATCCTTCCTGGAGTCCATGACACTCCAGTTGACGGCAAGCCAGTGTTTTATATAAGGTTATCATGATGTCTTGTTTTTGTTGTTTGTGCTCTTCCTTATGAAGGCCAGGATCCTGTATGCTTCAAACATTACTTTCTCAATCTACTCTGATCTCTTTAATGATTTGTGCACATAGTGAGGATTGATGGAGTTTTATTTTCATATCAAAAAAAGTGGCTGCAGAGATAGTGGATGCATTGGTTATAACCTTTCAAAATCCCTTAGATTCTGGAATGACCTAGGTAGATTGGAAAGTAACTCATGTAACACCTTTATTCAAAAAAAGGAGATAGAAAGCAGAAAACTGCTAGTTAGCCTAACATCTATTACAAAGAAATTGTTGGAGTTCTTTATTAAGGATATTACAACAGAATACTTAGAAAATCATAAAGTGATCAGGTAGAGTCAACATGGCTTTATGAAAGGGAAATCGCGTTTAGCTAAATTTATCAGAAATTTGAGGAAATAATAAACAAAGTGGGTAAAGGGTAACCTGTAGATGTGGCGTACATGGATTTTTTTAGGAAGCATTTGATAAGGCATCACATCAAATGTTACTGCACAAGGTAAAGATTACGTGGCGTAGGAGGTAACACATCAGCATGGATAAAGGTTTGATTGTGAACAAGAGTCAGAGACTAGGGCTAAATGGGCCATTTTTGGGTTGGCAACCTGTAACTCATGGAATACCACAGGGATCAATGTTGGGTTCTCAACTATTTACAATCTACGTCACTGACTCGGATGAAGGGACTGAAAGTATGGTAGCTAAATGACGCCTAGATAGACAGGGAAAGAAGTTATCAAGAAGAGACAGAGAGTCTGCAAAGGGAGAGACAGGTTAAGTTAGTGGGAAAATAATTAGTAGATTGATATTATGTAGGAAAATAAGAACTTGTCAAGGTGAGTAGTAAAGCAGTGTACCATATAAATGGAGAGAGATTGCAAAACTCAGTAGCACAAAGGGATTTGGGTATCCTGGTACATGAATCACAAAGTGTTCATATGCAGGTACAGCAAGTGATTAGGACAATAAATGTTTTATAAGGTGAATGGAATATAGAAGTTGGGAAGTTTTATAGGGCTTTGGTGAGAATCTGGAATACTGTATACAGTTTGGTCTTCTTATTTGAAAAAAAAGTTAGAAATAGTTCAGAGTATGTTCACTTGACTCATTCCTGCGAAAGGGGCTTATCTCATGAAGAAAGGTTGAACAGGTTGACTTACTCCCTTTGAGGTTTAGAAAAGTGAGAAGTGATTTTCGGAATATGTAAGATCCTCCGGGTACTTGATAGATAGATGCCAGGAGGATCTGTCCACTTACGGAATAGTATAGAACTAGAGGAGACAGTTTAAGAATATGATGACATGGAGAGAATTAGTTTCTCTGAGGATTGTTAGTATGTGGAATTGACTTCCCCAGAAAGCAATGGAACTTGAACATTGTCTAGTTTTACGTTGTATAGGTTCAGATTTTTAATGGACAAAGGAGTTGAGGGTTATGGGGAGCAGACAGGTAAATTAAGACCACTACCAGATGAGATATGATCTTATTGAATGGCGGAGTGGGCTGAATGGCCTACCCCAACTTCTATGTTTAAGGAGCAGTATGCTAAGTTCATAATTGCTGAAACTTAATGATTTAATGGGCAGCTGCTTCCATACCCAAAAAAAATCAAACCAGTCCGTCCTTCGATTCAGCAGTGCGAATTGTTTATATTTTACAAGTCTGTGGAATGGTCAGACTTCCTAAGATTGTTTACAGCTGCAAAATTTGTTGGTTGCTAAGCATTTGTGGAACAAAGAAATTGGAATCAACCCAGCACAATTTTGTGCACCAGAGAATTTTTTTTTTGCATGGTAGCAGCTAAATACAATAGGAACTTTAAAAGCAGAGAAGACCCAGAGAATTAAATAGATTGGATTTTCATCTTTGAGGTAGGTAGCGGGAGTCAGGACAAATCCTGATTCCACAAAGCTGCCTCAGTAAAAAGTAGGTGTAAGAGGAGCAGTTTTCATTTGGGTGGGGGCAGGTACAGGCTGGAGTCGGACATGCCAACCCTGGAAACAGTGTGAAGGCTGGCCCAAATGTGGAGGCGAGCTTTTCACAACTTCGACCCTATATAAAATGACACCAGTCACTCAGTGTGAAAAAATGAAGGTAAAAGGTTACAAGGCTGTGTAGGAGGTGACTTTAAAATACTGTCATCTGAAAAAATGTTGTAAATGTTGGTCAACTGGTTGTTAATGCTGCAAGAGATAGTCCACCCATGGGCCTTCCATAGGAAGGTTTGGAACTAACACATATGTAGAGGATCCATACAGTATTCATTCACGGGCAAAGATCCACTTCAGCGAGCCATGTAGATGGCTGCATCTTGGCAGCTTTAGCAGGTCATCACAATGTACAGCAGGTGAAATGAGCTGACCACAGGGCTGGTCTGAAGATCCTTGCGTACATATCCTTAATAACTTGCGACATTCTGTTTCACTTGAAACATTTCCAAGTGTGAGCACTCAAAAGTGCCTCATCCATAACTTCTGCAGTTGCAAGCTGTCATTGCAAACCTGCGTGATTCCAAGGGAGTAGTCCAGCAGGATCCTTTGAACTCCAAAACAGTTACGATCATTGTACCTTCTATATTCCAAAATAATTGAAATGGAGACAACCTGTCAGCAAAGCCTCATCAGGAACAACTTCCTTGAAGGAGTATGAATGGGGTCATTTATCCCATTAGCAAAGCATCTGGACAATCTTGAGCGCATTTTTTCACGCGTACTTTCTCTCATGCACTCTCTCTATCTAGCAAATTTACAAATTTTAAGCCCTGTCTGCTGTTAACTATCCGTGTGCAGCAGGCAGAGTAAAGAGTCAACCTAGCAGCTGTTGTCACTAGAAGGAAAGATAAATCAACCATCAACGTCTTCACCTCGACATTAAATCCAGAAAGTCAATCGAGTTCAGTCGGAAGCCAACCAAGTCACCAATCTTCAGGACCATATATTTTGTTAATTTTACGCGACTATAAATTGCATTATCTGTCTCCCCTATTTATAATTTATTTATATGTAAACTTGAGTCTGAAAGTTGGATGGTTAAGTACAAGAAATGCTCTCTTTATAAAAAACTAAGGAAACCTGTCTGTGTCTTTTACAGTCGCAGCATGTAGACAGTTAAACAGTCATTGAAATAGCAATCAAAGCCTGTTGCAATTACCTGCTCATAACTGAAATATGGGGGCTGCATCCATAATTACGTCAAATTGATTCCATGAAGTATTTTAGTAATTTCCACACAAACTTTCTTGTGGTTTAAAGTGCTAAAGAAGAGTGAGACAGGAATAAAAGGATGAAGAGAATTCCAGGAAATGGAAAGAAAAGTAGGAAAGGGACAAAGGGCAAGTTAAACTAAATAGGAAAAGGTCCCCTGTGCTCAGTGAAGAACTGCTAGAGAGGAAAATCACCCTATCTCAGGACCAAGTGTTAAGTTCTTCAAGTACTCACAATTGATGCCAATGTTTAATGAAAGGTGCTATGGAAGCATTTTTTTGTCTTATTTGAAAAGCGTGAGGTTTATTAAACGTGAAAAGCCCATGAGGTTTATTCCTTATACTCTAATGAGAATTCATCCAACTGAAAGATTAACCAAAAACGCCATCTTAAATGCATATAAACTGAGGTGTACCACCAAAAAATCCAAATGTTCCAAAAATTGCCCAAGCTAACTTGCAATAGGTTTGAAAGGGTTAAATAATTTGCTTTTGACCAATGGATATGGATACTTCACAGAATTGTTACAGTGCAGAAGGAGGCCATTTGACCCATCATGTCTGTACCAGCTCTTCAAATGAGCATTATGGCTTCATGCAATTTCCCTACCTTTTCCCTGTACCCTTGCATATTGTTTCTATTCAAGTAATCATCTAATTCCCTCTTGAATGTCTAGATTGAACACAGTACTCTAGTTATGGCCTAACCACCATTTTATAAAGCTCCAGCAGAACCTCCCTGCTCTTAAACCCTATGCCTCTGCTACTAAAGGCAAGAATATCATATGCCTCCTTAACCACTTTATCCACATGTCCTACTACCTTAAATAACTGGTCCTTCTGATTCTCCCTGCTTCCCAGGGTCCTGCCACTCTTAATGTATTCCCTTGTCTTGTTTGTCCTGCCTAAGTGCCTTACTTCACAGTTACCTGGATTGAATTCTATTTGCCAGCAATCAGCCCATCTCTCCAGCCAGTCTACATCCTCCTGTAACCTAAGGCTATCCTCCTCACTATTTACTATCCTACCCATTTTCTTGTCATCCACAAACTTACTGATCAACCCTTTTCCATTCAAATCTAAATCATTTATATAAACCACAAACAGGAGGGGCCTCAAGACTAATCCCTACAGGATCTTACTGGACACAGTCTTCCAGTCTGAAAATACCCCTCAAACATCACGCTTTGCTTCCTGCCACTCAGCCAATTCTGGATCCAATTTGCCAAATTTCCTTGGATTACATGGGCCCTTACCTTTGCTACTGGTCTCCCATGTGGAACTTTGTCAAAAATCTTCTGTAGACTAAGAAGACTACATCAAATGCATTTCCCTCATCTATACACCTGGTCATCCCTTCAAAAAATTCAATCAAGTCAGTCAGACATGACCTACCCTTAACAAAGCCATGCTGACTGTTCTTGATTAATCCCTGTGTCTCCAAATTCAGACTAATCCTGTTTCTCAGAATTGCTTCCAATAGTTTCCCCACCATTGAGTTTAGACTGATTGGCCTGTAGTTTCCTGATTTATCCCTTTCTCCTTTCTTAAATAATGGTATCACATTGGCTGTCTTCAAGTCCTTCAGTACCTCTCCTGTGGCCAGAGAAGAATTGAAAATTGTTGCCAGCGCCCCTGTTATTTCCTCCCTTGCCTCACTCAACAGCTTGGGATACATTTCATCTGGTCCTGGAGATTTATCTACTTTTAAGCCTGCCAAACCATTCAGAATCTCCTCTCTGTTAATTTATTGTATTACAATCCTTCTCCCTGATTTCTATACCCTCTCGTCCCACTCATTAGTGAACACTGACACAAAGTATTTATTTAGAACTCTACCTTCGTTCTCTGGCTGTACACACAAATTACCACTGTGGTCTTCAATGGGCCCTACTCTTTTGCTAGATATCCTTTTGCCCTTTAATGTACTTGTAAAACAACTTAGATTTTTTCTTTATTCTACCTGCCGGTATCTTTTAATGTCCCCTTTTTGTGCTCCTAATTTCCTTTTTAAGTTCTCTCTTGCATATTCTACACTCCTCTGGGGCTTCTGCTATTTTGAGCCCTCGATGTCTGTTATATACATCCCTTTTTAACTTTATCAGTGCTGTGTGTCCCTCGCTAACCAGGGTTCACTGGATTTGTCGATTTCCCCCCCACCCCCCATTTTCTTTATTGGAACATATTAGCCCTGTACAGTTCTTATTTCCTTCTTGAATACGTTCCACTGTTCTGTCACAGATTTACCTAAAAGTGTAAGTCCACTCTGGCCAAATGGTATCTGATGTTATTAAAATCAGCCTTCCCCCAGTTTAGAACTTTGGTTTCTGGCCCATTTTTGTCCTTTTCCATAACAATCTTGAATCTAATGGAGTTATGATTGCTGTTTGCAAAATGCTATCCCACTGAAAACTTCAACCACTTTCCCAGCTTCATTACTGAAAATGAGCTCCAGGACCTTCTACATACTGGCTTCCAAAGTTCTCCTAGATGCATTTTAAGAATTCTGCTCCCTCTAAACCTTTCACACTATAACTATCAGTTAATGTTGGAGAAGTTGAAATTCTCTACAATCGTGACCCTATTACTTTCCTCTAAAATTTGCCTACATATCTGCTCTTCTATTTCCCTCAGACTGTTAGAGGGCCAATAAAACACTTCCAGCAATGCGATTGCTTCCTTCTAGTTTTTAAGTTCTATCCATATGACTTCATTAGAAGAACCTTGTATGATGTTGTCTCTCCTTGCTACTGTAATTGATTCCCTGATCAAAATTGCACCACCTCCTCTTTTATCTCCTTCCCTGTCTCATCTGAAGATTCTACATCCTGGAATATTCAGTTGCCAATCCCGCCCCTCTCTCAGTTGTGTCTCAGAGACAGCAATTACATAGTATCCCCAAGTTTTAAATTGTGCCCTAGATTCGTCTGCTGTGTTCGTCAGATTCTAAACTCTGTAATGAAACTCATGAGCACGTGGCACCAGAAGTAATCCAAAGATTACTATTCTCTGGGTCCTGTTTTTTAATCCATTTCTTACCTCCCTAAATTTTGCGTACAGGACCACATTCCTTTTCCTACCTGTATTGTTGGTATCAATATATACCATGATTTCTGTCTGTTTGCCCTCCCCCCTTCAGCTGTTCAGTGACATCCATGCTCTGGAACCAGGGAGGCAACGTACCATCTTGAAATCATAGAATCCCTACAGTGTAGAAAGAGGCCATCTGACCCATTGAGTCTGCACCGACCACAATCCCACCCAGGCCCTACCCCCATATCCCTACATATTTACTTGCTAATCCGTCTAACCTACGCATCTCAGGACACTAAGGGGCAATTTTTAGCATAGTTTTTAGCCACACATCTTTGGACTGTGGGAGGAAAGCGGAGCACCCGGAGGAAACTCATGCAGACACAAGGAGAATGTGCAAACTCCACACAGACAGTAACCCAAGCCGGGAATCGAACCCAGGTCCCTGGAGCTGTGAAGCAGCAGTGCTAACCACTGTGCTACTGTGCCGTCCCCTTAGTGGCCACAGAAATGTACAATCGAATCCCTTACTACTATAGCCCTGTCGTTCTTCCTCCTCCCCTCCTGTGCAGCAGATCAACCTATGTGCCATGAACTTGGCTACCACTGCTTTCCCCTGCACGGTCATCTCCCCCAACATTATCCAAAACAGTATGTCTGTTAGAAAGGGGGGGTGGCCACAGGGGACTCCCGCACTGTCTGCTTCCCTCTACTGTGCCTGGTGGTCACCAATTCGTTTCTGCCCTTTAACAAAAAAGTATGCTTATTTAAGAATGCTATTAAATGACGTCCCTCACATTAATTTTATTTCCTTTTCCCAATTTGCTTACTTTTATTACTTCATTCGTATGCTGTTTCTTAGTGACATTAAATTCAGAATCAAGGCCATCTCCCAATTGCATGCTAATGACATGTAGTTCCATCTCCCCACCACTTTTTCCAACCTCAAAAACATTTCCATGTTCTCAGTCTGACATCTGATTGTGGAGAAGGTGCAATTATCTTCATCTTAAACAGAATATGATGAACTATATTCTATCTGCTTCCTTGACACTAATGCCATCGCTATTTCTTACCATCTTCTTAGGTTGAAAACGGTGCTATCTAGGCAATACATTTGCTTTAGATAAGTGAGTTTCATACTTTTCACACCTGTCTGCATTAAATTTAATCTGCCCACTTCATATTTCTCAGCAATAAATTTCATGATACTTTCAAATTATTGTATATTCAGTTCAGACTATAGCTTAACTAAGGGGTACTAATTCGATAAAGAATTAGGGTATCTGTATATCAAGTTTTTGCCCTATGAGTCTTTCCTCTTTTGTAGTGTATCCCTCAGTCCCTTCTCTTTCCACTTGCCTTCAAGCTATTTATATTGCTCATTTAATTTCCTAGCTAAAATTATTCTGCTGTTACTTTTTAGAAGTATTTGTTGGTTTACCTCTAACTTACTAATTTATAATTTGAATTCTAAACAATAATAATTAATTGGCATGAGTCATAAGATTGCATCCATCATGTCTATGCCTGATCGTGAAGAGATATCCACTTAAAATCCTATTCCTCTGCAATTTCTTATATCCATGTAATTTTCTTTTGTAAATATTTTTCTAAATAATATTTTGTCCATCTCCTTCATAATCTTAAATCTTCAACTTCCTTACCTTGATATTGTCTATATTTTTCTTCAACTCCACCCTCACTGGGGATTATTATAACCATGGAGGGTAGTTTAATGCTCTTGCCATTACAAGATTTTCCTGTAATGTAAGAATTTTGGCCACCATGTTAAATCCCCTAAATGGGCCAATTGAAAGTTGCATTCTTTCTGGGCTTTACTTGGATTAGTTATGCAATTATCCAGAAAATTCAGATTGACTCCTATTGTATAAGTTTCTTGAACCAACAAATGTAATCAGTCATATTTTATACATAACTGATGATTACTATCCCAACTTGAAATGTTATCTAGTTATTTTTAATATCACAAAATCAATCATTGTAATCTTTCAACTACAGGCATCCAGAAATTTTTATTATTCATACATTATTCTGAACTCCTTTTGGAAACAATATGAAGTTTATTGTTCTGATTAAATATAGAAAAATAAAAAGCTTTATAAAACATTCTAGTCACCCAAACTTTTATGGCAGAAATGTATATGTGTTTATTTTGTGTGTGTGGTGTGTATCTTTTAGGGGGGGATGTGTGTATTATATTGCTAAAACCACTTCAATTATCATATGGTGAGATACATAATGCAGTCTGCGTAGCATCAACCTTACTTTCAATTTCACAGAAGTTTATGGTAGCAAGAAAATCAGTGGTCACATTTGGTATCTTCACAGTTTGGAAACATAAGTTTGTTTAAGTCAACTTTTTTTATATTTTCGATATTCATGATGTGAAGCAGAAGGCAACTGATGTGTTCTTTCAGCTTCCGGTTTAGTGCGATAAACTTGGTAAAGTGTGTATTTAGATTACTATCATTAAAGCATATAAAGCTTCTCTTCTACAGTGAGTGCATAAAAATGTATGCGTAGTAGATGTCTATTACTTAAAAGAACACCAAAATTTATACAAAACTTGAAAACATTTTCTTGTGCCAAACAATTACTTGTTAAATTAGATGGTTCAGCATATTAACTACTCATGGGTTGCAAAAAATGATTTCATTTGGAACAATCTGGTCGCCTCACTACAGGAAGGATGTGGAAGCTATTGAGAGGGTGCAGAGGAGATTTACAAGGATGTTGCCTGGATTGGGAGGCATGCCTTAGGTTGAGGGAGCTAGGTCTCTTCTCCCTGGAGAGACGAAGGTTGACAGGCGACCTGATAGAGGTTTATAAAATGTTGAGAGGAATAGATAGGGTGGATTCTCGGAGGCTATTTCCCAGGGCTGAAATGGTTGCTACGAGAGGACACAGGTTTAAGGTACTGGGAAGCAAGTACAGAGGAGATGTTGGGGTAAGTTTTTCACTCAGAGGGTGGTGAGTGAGTGGAATCGGCTGCCATCGGTGGTGGTAGAGGCGATATAGCTGGGGTCTTTTAAAAGATGAGTATATGGGATCTAATGGGATTGGAAGTTACAGACAGTTCTATGGCTTGGTAGGTATAGATGTGATCAGCGCAACTTGTGGGCCGAAGGGCCTGTTTGTGCTGTAGTGTTCTATGTTCTATGTTCTATGTCACTAGAATCACAAGTCAACACTTTCTGCATTAGGCTTTCTAATGCTTAAAAATATATTAAAAATTACAAGACCAGGTAATTTTTGTGCTTTAATAATGGACCAGCATTTGAATCCAGTTTTCAGTGGCTAGTGTTTCCAAAGTTGCTTCCTCCTCCCTTTCAAACTGCAATTAACTGAGAAGAATATCAGGTGAAGAGAGTGTTTTGCATATAAAATATTTAAAGGAGCAAATATAGGTTATAGTAATTTTTTTAAAAAGTTGAATGAGTAGAAGTAATATTAACATATTTGGCATTGAAAGGTTAAGACTGTGTAGGCAGAAGCAAAGTGCCATTTCAATGTAACTGTAATTATCACATATCTTACTAAGACTGAACAAACAGTTGGTAAATTGGTCCCTTGTATTAGCTAAAACATTAACAGACACTCTGTTTTGGAACCTGAATGGATACCGAGTGAGATAGCAGTCAGATTACGTTGAAACTAGAGGCAGAAGTAAGTCATTCGGCCGTTCGAGCTTGTCCCACCATTCACCTTGATCATGACTGATCATAGAATTCAATATCCTGATTCCCACTTCCCCCCCATATGCCTTGATCCCTTTAGCCCCAAGAGCTATGTCAAATTTCTTCTTCAAATCAGCCAAGAAGTTTGCCTCAACTACATTTTGTGGTAGTGAATTCCACACATTCACTACCCTCTAGAACATAGAACATTATAGTGCAGTACAGGCCCTTTGGCCTTCGATGTTGCGCCGACTTGTGAAACCAATCTAAACCCCATCTAACCTACACTATTCCAATATCATCCATATGTTTATCCAATGACTATTTAAATGTCCTTAATGTTGGCCAGTCCAGAACTGTTGCAGGCAAAGCATTCCTTGCCCTTACTACTCTGAATAAAGAACCTCCCTCTGGCATCTGTCCTACATTTATCAACCTCAATTTAAAGCTATGTCCCCTCATGCTAGCCATCACCATCCAAGGAAAAAGGCTCTCACTGTCCACTCTATCTAATTCTCTGATCATCTTGTTTGCCTCTATTAAGTCACCTCTTAACCTTCTCTCTAACAAAAACAGCCTCAAGTCCCTCAGCCTTTCTTCATAAGACCTTCCCACCATACCAGGCAACATCCTGGTAAATCTCCTCTGCACCCTTTCCAATGCTTGCACATCCTTCCTCCAATGCGGTGACCAGAACTGTACGTAATACTCCAAGTGCAGCCGCACCAGTGTTTTGCACAGCTGCAACATGACCTCGTGGTTCCGAAACTCAATCCCTCTACCAATAAAAGCTAGTACACTGTACACCTTCTTAACAACCCTATCAACCTGCGTGCCAACTTTTAGGGATCTATGCACATGGACACAGATCTCTCTGCTCATCCACACTACCAAGTATCTCACCATTAGCCCAGAACTCTATATTCGTGTTACTCCTTCCAAAGTGAATCACCTGATACTTTTCCACATTAAATTCCATTTGCCACCTCTCAGCCCAGCTCTGCAGCTTATCTGTGTCCCTCTGTAACCTCCAACATCCTTCCGCACGGTCCACAACTCCACTGACTTTAGTGTCATCCGCAAATTTACTAACCCATCCTTCTACGCCCCCATCCAGGTTATTTATAAAAATGTCATCTTCTGAAAGAATTCAATAAGGTTTATGAGGCACGACCTACCCTTCACAAAACTGTGCTGACTATCCCTAATCAAATTATTCCTGTCCAGATGATTATAAATCCTATCTCTTATAATCCTTTCCAAAACTTTGCACACAACAGATGTAAGGCTCACTGGTCTATAATTACCAGGGCTGTCTCTACTCCCCTTCTTAAACAAGGGACAACATTTGCTATCTTCCAGTCTTCTGGCACAATTCCTGTAGACAATGACAACATAAAGATCAAAGCCAAAGGCTTTGCAATCTCCTCCCTAGTTTCCCAGAGAATCCTAGGATAAATCTCGTCCGGCCCAGGGGACTTATCTATTTTCACACTTTCCAGAATTGCTAACACCTCCTCCTATGAACCTCAATCCCATCTAGTCTATTGGCCTATATCTCAGTATTCTCCTTGCCAACGTTGTCTTTTTCCTGTGTGAATACTGATGAAAAATATTCATTTAGCGCCTCTCCTATCTCTTTGGACTCCACACACCTTCCCACTACGGTCCTTGACTGGCCCTAATCTTACCCTAGTCAATCTTTTATTCCTGACATACCTATAGAAAGCTTTAGGATTTTCCTTGATCCTACCCACCAAAGACTTCTCATGTCCCCTCCTGGCTCTTCTTAGCTCTCCCTTTAGGTCCTTCCTGGCTAACTTGTAACTCTCAAGAGCCCTAACTGAGCCTTTACGTCTCATCTTTGCATAAGTTTTTTTCTTCCTCTTCACAAGAGATTCAACTTCTTTAGTAAACCATGGCTCCCTCGCTTGACCATTTCCTCTCTGCCTGACAGGTACATACTTATCAAGGACATGCTGTAGCTGTTCCTTTAACATGCTCCACATTTCAATTGTGCCCTTCCCCTGCAGTTTCCTTCGATATCCTATGCATCCTAAATCTCGCCTAATCGCATCATAATTTCCTTTCCCCCAGCTGTAACTCTTGCTAAAGATATATACCTATCCCTTTCCATCGCTAAACGTAACCAAATTGTGGTTTCTATCACCAAAGTGTTCACCTACCTCCAAATCTAACACGTGGCCTGGTTCATTACCCAGTACCAAATCCAATGTGGCCTTGCCTCTTGTTGGCCTATCTACATCGTGTATCAGGAAACCTTTCTGCACACATTGGACAAAAACTGACCCATCTAAAGTATTCAAACTATAGCATTTCCAGTCAATATTTGTAAAGCTAAAGTCCCCTGTAACAGCCACGCTGTTACTTTTGCTCCTATCCAGAATCATCATTGCAGTTCTTTCCTCTACATCTCTGGAACTTTTCAGAGGCCTATAGAAAACTCCCAACAGGATGACCTCCTTTCCTAATCTCAGCCCATACTACCTCAATAGATGAGTCCTCAAACGTCCTTTCTGCCACCGTAATACTGTCCTTGACTAACAATGTCGCACCTCCCCCTCTCTTACCACCTTCCCTGATCTTACTGAAACATCTAAACCCCAGAACCTGCAACAACCATTCCTATCCCTGCTCTATCCAGATCTCCGAAATGGCCTCAACATCGAAGTCCCAAGTACCAACCCATGCTGCAAATTCACCCACCTTATTCCGGATGCTCTTGGCGTTGAAGCAGACACACTTCAAACCACCGTCCTGCCAGCCGATACACTCCTGCAACCTTGAAACCTTATTCATGACCTCACTACTCTCAATCTCCTGTCCACTGGAGCTACAATTCAGGTTCCCATCCCCCTGCTGAATTAGTTTAAACCGTCCCGCAGAGCATTAGCAAATTCCGCACCCCCACCCCCCCAAGGATATTGGTACCCCTCTGGTTCAGATATAGACCATCCCATTTGTAGAGGTCCCACCTACCCCAGAATGAGCCTCAATTATCCAGTTATCTGAATCCCTCCCTCCTGCATCACCCCTGTAGCCACACGTTCAACTGCTCTCTCTCCCTATTCCTCACCTCACTGACATGTGGCACGAGTAACAAACCAGAGATAACAACTCTGTTTGTTCCAGCTCTAAGCTTCCACCCTAACTCTCTGGATTTCTGCCTTACATCCCCATCCCTTTTTCTATCTATGTATTTGTTGCCTATGTGGACCATGATTTGTAGCTGGTTCCCCTCCCCTTTAAGGATCACTAAAGCAATACAGATAATAATTTTTGGATGAAGAAATTTCTGCTCACCTCGGTTCTAAAAAGTTTACCCCTTAACCTCAAACGATAATTCCAAGTTCTGGACTTCCTCACCATTGGGAACATTTTTTCTGAATCTACCGTATTAGAATTTTATAAGTTTCTATGAGATCCCGTCTCACTCTTCTAAGCTTCAGTGAATATAATCCTAACCAATTTAGACTCTCCTCATGTAATAGTCCTGTCGTCCCAGGAATCAGCCTGGGAAACCTTCGCTGTACTCTCTCTATAACAAGGACATCCCTCCTCAGGCAAGGATACCAAAACTGCCCACACTACTCCAGGTGTGGCCTACCAACACCCTATCCAGTTGCCACAAAATACCCCGATACTCAAATCCTCTCGCTATGAAGAACAACATACCATTTGCCTTCTTTACTGTGTGCTGTACCTGCATGCTTACTTTTAGTGACTGATGCACAAGGACTCTATGGTGTCATTGAGTATCCACCTCTCTCAATTTACAGCTATTCAAGGAACAATCTGTCTTCCTACTAATGCTACCAAAGCGGATAACCTCACGTTCATCCATGTAATACTGCATCTGCCATGCAGATGCCCACACATTCAGCCTGTACAAATGACGAAGCATCTCTGCATCCTCCTCACAGCTCACCCTCCCACCCAATGTTGTATCATCTGCAAATTTGGAGAATACATTCAGTTCCCTCTTCCAAATCATTAATATGTAATGTGAACAGTTGGAGTCCTGGCACAGATTCCTGCAGAACCCCACTAGTCACTGACTGTTAATCAGAAAAAGACCCATTTATGCCAACTCTTTGCTTCCTACCTGCTAACCGGTTTTCTGTCCATCTCAAGACATTACCTGTAATCCCATTTGCTTTAACTTTACATAGTAGTCTGTCATCTGAGACCTTTTCGTAAGACTTCTGAAAGCCTAAAACCACATCCATGGTTCTCCTCAGTCAACTCCACTAGTTACATCTTCAAAAAGTTCCAATAGAACAAAGAAAATTACAGCACAGGAACAGGCTCTTCAGCCTTCCAAGCCTGCACCCTTTCCAAAGCCTCCACATCCTTCTGGTAGTGTGGCAACCAGAATTGAACACTATATAATGTGACCTAACTAAGGTTCTATAAAGTTGCAACATGACTTGCCAATTTTTAAACTCAGTGCCCCACCTAATGAAGGCAAGCTTGCCATATGCTTTCTTGAATACCTTCTCCATCTGCCTTACCATGTTCAGTGACCTGTGTACCTGTACGTTCAGAACCCTCTGCCTAACAAAAGTCTTAAAGTTTCTGCTATTTACTGTATTTTGGAAGATCTAATACAGATGAGAAATATACATTACCTCACATTTCTCCAGATTAAACTCCATCTGCCATTTCTCTGCCCAAGTCTCTAATTGACTTATATCCTGTTGTATCCTCTGATGGTCCTCATCATTATCCACAATTCTGCCAACCTTTGTGTCATTCGCAAACTTACTAATAACTTTTTGTGACCCCCTCATAGCCATCCTGACTCCTTGCTTAAGTTTCTTTCTATTTTCCTTGTATTCCACACTTGCTTTGTGTGTTCCCAGCCTCCTAGCCTTGACAAATGCTTCCTTTTTCTCTTTGACTGGGCTCACAATATCTCTCATTATCCAAGGTTCCCAAAACTTGCCATACTTATTCTTCATCCTTACAAGAATGTGCCTGTCCTGAATTCCTATCAACTTATTGATTTGCCCTCAAACATCTGCCCCAATTTATATTCTGCAGTTCCTGCCTAATATTGTTGTAATTAGTCTTCCCCCAATTTAGCATCTTCACCTGATGACTACACATCTTTATCTATCAGTACCTTAAAGCTGACTGAATTGTGGTCACTGTTCCCGAACTGCTCCCCTGCTGAAATGTCGACCAGCTGGACTATCTACATAGTGTTTCAAGAAGCCTTCCTGGATGCTCCTTACAAACTCTGCCTCATCCACCCCCTAGCATGGAGTGATTCCCAGTCAATATAGGGGAAGTTACTTTTACTTGCCCAGTTACTTTTACTTGCCCTGTTACTTTTACTTGCCAAAACCTGTCTACATATTTGTTCCTCTATCTCCCGCTGGCTCTTGAGAGGCCTATAGTAAACCCCCAACATTGTGACGACATCCTTCCCATTTCTGAGATCTGCCCACATTGCGTTGCTGTATGAGCCCTCTGAGGTGTCCCCTTGCAGTCGAGCTGTGATATTCTTCTTAGCCAGTAGTGCAACTCCCCTGCGTCTTTTCACCACCTGCTTCTCAAGGGCAACTAGGGATGGGCAATAAATGCTGGCCAGCCAGCGACACCCATGTCCCACGAATGAATAAAAAAACCCCTCTATCCCACCTGAAACATCTGTATCCTGGAACGTTACGTTGCCAATTCTGTCCTTTCCTTAACCAAGCCTCGGAAACAGCAACAACATCATAGTTCCAAGTACGAATCCAAGCTCTAAATTCATCTGCCTTACCTGTTACAATTCTCGCATTGAAACAAATGCACTTCAGTCCACAAGACCCTGTTTGACCAGCAACCACACCCAGCTGCTCTTCTACTTAGTCTGATTGACCCTACTCTCTAGTTCCCCTTCAGTTAATTCACCTTTGGTTCCCCATGCCAAACTAATTTAAATCCTCCCATGTGACACACGCAAACTTCCTGGCTAGAAGATATATGCCGCTCCAGTTTAGGTGCAACCCATCTTCCTTGTGCAGGTCCCACCTGCCCCGGAAGAAATCCCATTGGTCCACATATCTGAGACCCTCCCTCCTATACCAGCTATTTAGCCATGTGTTGAGCTGTACTATCTTCGTATTCCTGGCCACAATTGCTCCTGAGATTACAAGCTGAGAGGGCCTGCTTTTTAACTTCCTATCTACATCCCTAAACTGCTGCTGCAGGACCTCATCACTCTTCCTACCTATGTCGTTAGTACCAATATGCACCATGATGCCTGGCTGTTCACCCTCTTCCTTCAGAATGCTTTCTGCCCATTCAGAGACATCTTGGACCCTGGCACCAGAGAGGCAACATACCATCCTGGAGTCTCTTTCACATCCACAGAAGCACCTGTTTGTACCCCTAACTATAGAGTCCCCTATGACTATTGCTCTTTGTCCTTTTCTGCTTAACAACATGGCCAGACATGATGCCACTGCTGTAGCTGCTGCTGCTGTTATCCCCAAAACGATATACATTTGGGGAGGAGGGGAACAACCACAGGGGATTCCTGCATCCCCTTCTAGCGGTCATCCATCCATCTGCCTGCACTTTGGGTGTCACCACATCAATAAAACTCCTGTCTGTGACTGTATCCACCACCTTCATGCTCCTAAGAGCTTCCAACTGCTGCTCCAACCCAACCATGCGGTCTGTGAGGAGCTACAATTGGGTGCATTTCTTGCAGATGTAGTTGCCCGAGACACTGGAAGTATCACAGATCTCCCACATCTCACAAGCGTAGCACTTAACCTCACTGATTAACATTTCTATCACCAATTAATTTTTTAAAGAAAATTTATTGACCTGTTATCTTCACTTGCCACTGCACATACATGAGGTAGGTCTTATTACCACTTACCTACCCAGGATGCTGTCTGGATCTCTCCCTGCAGATTAACAGTTACAAAGCAAGAAGAAAGAAAACAAATAAAAAAGGAAAAAAGCACCTCCTCTCACTCTGCACCAAATTACCGCACTATAAATTACCAAGTTTCGATCCCACTCTGGCTGTCTCACTCTGGCTGTCTCCCACTTCAGGTGCGCAAAGCTCACTAAAAGTGCGCTTATGCATCTCTCTTATATAGAGCTCAGCTAACTGAGATGGTTCACACACCAGTTAGGCTTCAAACAGAAGAATGCAATTTACGGCTTTTGCCTCTGATCAGGCTTCAGGTGATTGACAGAGAACTGGCGCACAGATATTTGGGTGTGGGCTACTCTTTTACCAACTAACTAGACCACTAAACTTATAACTGAAAAAAACCCAAAAAAACAGATTTCCCACTTACCTCTTTAATGATTATACAGCTCCAAATTGCCAAATTTCAATCCCACTTTGGCTGCCTCACTCAGGCTGTCTCCCACTTCACGTGCACAAAGCTTAAATCTTCCTTTTGTAAATCCATGCTGACTGATTATACCATTGCCTTCCAAATGCCGAGTTATGAAATCCTTGACAATAGACTCTAGCAACTGCCCCAGTACCGACATTAGTCTAACTGGTCTATAGTTCACTTTTTTCTCTCTAACTCCCTTTTTGAATAGAAGGCTTACATTAGCTACCCTGTAATCTGTAGGAATTATTCCAGAGTCCAAAGAATTTTGGAAAATAATCAACAATGGATTTACTATTTCCAACGCCACTTCCTTAAATACCCTGGGATGAAGATTATCAGGTCCTGGAGATTTATCCACCTTCATTCCCATCAATTTCCACAAAATTATTTCTCTACTAATGCTGATTTTGTTCAGCTCCCCACCAAAACATGTTTCTCTCAGCACTTCTGGTACATTAGTCATTTCTTCCTTTGTGAAGATTGAAGCAAAGTACAAATTTCATTCCTTGCCATTTCTTTATTTCTCTGTAGTATTTCATGGAGGCCTGCCTCCTTACCTTTCCCACACTTGAAGTGGAGTGGTACCCCTCAAGTTATGTAAGCAATTGTCTTCCTTGAATGCATAGGGGTACCTATGGTCCTTCATGGACTATGGCTAATTACCAATTATTAAGTCAATCAACTGTGCCTCTCTCTTTGCCATCAATCGTACTATTTAGTAGTAGCCAGTAGTATCTAGCTAGAAAGCAGCTAGTTGCTATTTCCAACAATTTTGAGTAATCCCTGATGTCAACGCAAATCATTGAGATGTAATTACATTTGATAGGACTCAAACAAGTTCTAACATGCACCCAAGCCCAATTATCCCTAACTCTCTAACTCCATTTTGCCTACTTTGTCTTAAATCACTGTAGATTGACTAGTTTTTTGCCAATTATTTAAACACTCAGGTCGAATTATAATTTGTACCTTTCATCCGTATATATTGGCTAACTGAAAAATTGCATTACTGCTGAAAGGAATGAAGAATTTATTTTTGAATGATTGATTTAGTTTGTGGTAGTTGCTAGCTTCTTATAGATACAGTAAGAAGTCTCACAACACCAGGTTAAAGTCCAACAGGTTTATTTAGTAGCACAAGCTTTCAGAGTGCTGCCCCTTCATCAGGTGAGTGGAGGATTGGGTTCACAAACAGGACATATATAGACGCAGACTCAATTTACAAGATAATGGTTGGAATGTGAGTCTTAACACATAATCAAGTCTATGCAAGTGGAGAGAGGGTTAAGGACAGGTTAAAGAGGTGTGAATTGTCTCAATCCAGGACAGTTAGTGAGATTTTGCAAGCCTAGGCAATCCGTGTGGGTTACAGATAGTGTGACATAAGAACATAAGAAATAGGAGCAGGAGTAGGCCATCTAGCCCTTCGAGCCTGCCCCGCCATTCAATAAGATCATGGCTGATCTGAAGTGGATCAGTTCCACTTTCCCGCTCTCTCCCCATAACCCTTAATTCCCTTGTCTGTCAAAAACCTATCTACCCATGAATTAAATATATTTAGCGAGGTAGCCTCCATCACTTCAACGGGCAGAGAATTCCAGAGATTCACCACCCTTTGAATGAAGAAGTTCCTCCCCAACTCCGATCTAAACTGCCCACCCCTTATCTTGAGGCTGTGTCCTCTAGTCCTGCTACCTCTACCCTATCCATCCCCTTCATTATCTTATACATCTCTATAAGATCCCCCCTCATCCTTCTAAACTCCAACAAGTACAGACCCAGTCTATTTAGTCTCTCTTTGTAGTCCAACCCCCTCATCTCCGGTATCAGCCTAGTGAACCTCCTCTGCACTCCCTCCAAGGCCAAAATATCCTTGCGCAAGTGTGGTGACCAAAACTACACACAGTACTCCAGCTGCAGCCTCACCAGTACCCTGTACAGTTGCAGCAAGACCTCCCTGCTTTTATGTTCTATCCCCCTCGCTATAAAGGCCAGCATCCCATTCGCCTTCTTGATCACCTGCTGCACCTGCAGACTGGGTTTTTGCGACTCATGCACAAGGACCCCCAGGTCCCTCTGCGCCGTAGCATGCTGCAGTTTTTCTCCCTTTAAATAGTAATCCCTCCTACTATTATTTCTGCCAAAGTGAATAACCTCACACTTGCTAACATTATACTCCATCTGCCAGGTCCTCGCCCACTCACTCAGCCTATCCAGATCCCTCTGCAGACTTTCCACACCCTCTGTGCAATTTGCTTTTCCATTCATCTTCATGTCATCAGCAAATTTCGTCACCCTACACTCAGCCCCCTACTCCAGATCATCTATATAAATGGTAAATAGCTGAGGCCCCAGCACCGATCCCTGTGGCACTCCACTAGTCACCAACCACCAATCACAGTAGCACCCATTGATACCAACTCTCTGCCTCCTATTAGACAACTAATCCTCTATCCATGCTAACACCTTACCCCCAACTTCGTGCCCCCTAACCTTCTGAAGCAACCTTTTGTGAGGCACCTTATCAAACACCTTTTGAAAATCTAGAAACACCACATCCACCGGTTCCCTTCTATCTACCGCACTAGTCACATCCTCATAGAAATCCAAAAATTTGTTAAACACGACTTCCCCTTAACGAATCCGTGCTGCGTCTGTTGTATCAAACCATTCCTTTCTAGGTGCCTCGCTATTTGAATCAATATGAATCCCAAGATCCCAGTTGAAGCTGTCCTCATGTGAGCGGGACTTGGCTATCAGTTTCTGCTCAGCAATTCTGCGTTGTTGTGTGCCTTGAAGACCTCCTTGGAAACGCTTACCCGAAGATCAGAGGCTGAATGCCCTTGAGTACTGAAGTGTTCCCCAGCAGGAAGGGAACACTCCTGCTTGGTGATTGTCGAGTGGTGTCCATTTATCCATTGTCATAGCATCTGCATGGTCTCCCCAATGTACCATGCCTCAGGACATCCTTTCCTGCAGTGTATCAGGTAGACAATATTGGCCGAGTTGCAAGAATATGTACCATGTACCTGGCGGATGGTGTTCTCGCGTGAGATGATGGTATCCATGTCGATGATCCGGCATGTCTCGCAGAAGTTGCTATGGCAGGGTTGTGTGGTGTTGTGGTCATTGTTCTCCTGAAGACTGGATAGTTTGCTGCAGACAATGGTCTGTTTTGAGGTTGCGCATGTGTCTGAAGGTAAGTAATGGTGATGTGGGGATAGCCTTGTCGAGGTGTTCGTCTTCATCGATGACGTGTAAAGGCTCGAAGATGTCGTAGCTTCTCCGCTCCAGGGAAGTATTGGATGAGGAAGGGTATTTTGTCTGCCGTGTTCCGTGTTTGTCTTCTGAGGAGGTCGGTGAGGTTTTTCGCTGTAGCATGTCGGAATTGTCAATCGATGAGTCGAGCGCCATATCCTGTTCTTACAAGGGCGTCTTTCAGCGTCTGTAGGTGAGAGTTGCGATCCTCCTCATCTGAGCAGATCCTGTGCTTACAGAGGGCTTGTCGCTAGGGGATGGCATCTTTAACATGTTTAGGATGGAAACTGGTGAAGTGGAGCATCATGAGGTTATCCGTGAGCTTGTAGTACAGTGAAGTGCTGAGGTGACCGTCCTTGATGGAGATGATTGTGTCCAAGAGTGCAACCGATTCTGGAGTGTAGCCAGTATCTAGCTAGAAAGCTAGATACTACTGGCTACACAGTCTGATGGTGAGTCTGATGGTGCGATGGAACTTGTTGATGTCATCATATAGTTGTTTCAGTGATTGTTCGCCATGAGTCTAAAGGAAGAAAATGCCGTCGATGTATCTAATAGATATCTTGTGGAATAAATAAACTGCTTGTTGCCTTCTGACTGCATTTCACATAACTTCAAGGTTATTTGTAGTCTTCGGGTGAAGCAGGATAAAAATTCAGAAGATCATTCAAGAGAATGTAAATGTAATTCCGTCTCAATTCTGAAAAGTTTTTTTTAAGTTTATTTATTCGTCACAAGTAGGCTTACATTCACACCACAGTGAAGTTACTGTGAGAATCTCCTAGTAGCCACACTCTGGCACCTGTTCAGGTACACCAAGGGAGAATTTAGCATGGTCAATGCACCTAATCTGCACATCTTTGGACTATGGAAGGAAACTGGAACACCCAGACGAAATGCATGCATACACAGGGAGAAAGTGTAAACTCCACACAGTGACCTAAGCCAGGAACAAAACCTTTCAACATTTTGTATAATTTACCAAGAATGAGATACTTCAGGAGCAGCAGTCAAATTATCTGAATGCTGATCCAGGTAATGCCTTCCCAAGTGAATTGTCAAAAATGCTTGAAACATTGTCCACCACATTCAAAGAGTGTTTGTCAAACAGTTCCCTGGCGCTGTGAGGCAGCAGTGCTAACCATTGTGCCACTGTGCTGTCCTAAAGTAGTACATTATGTACTGATTGTAAGAATTCTATCCTAAATATGGACAAAGGCAGTCTCTATTATGAATTTCACTGGTGCGAGGATGGGTTTAGAGTGACTGATTTGCATTGGCAATGTTTCCCTTTCCCTCACGTCTGTTTCTCTCTCGCACACCATGTATTCTCTCTACCTTTCTCTCACTTCCATGTTGAAAGTTGCAGAGGATACGGGATGAAAGGCTAGCTAAAACATGAGCACGGTTAAATCTAGAGGTAATAATAGATGCATGGATGAATGTTTCTGTATCAGATGAAATGAGGCTGGTAGTGAGCCAAAAGTAGTCTTAGTAATGGAGAGGCTGTGGGATAATATTTCAGCTCAAGATCTAATAGGGCAGCAGGATTGAGAAAGATCTTATTCAGTCTCAGAGAGTGATCAGGTAGAGAGATGGGGTGGCTAGGCAATAGAATTTGTGACAGAGACTAAGAGAATTTAATTGATCCAATATTTTGGAGTAAATTTCTGCTGATCCAATACTTGTGATGAATAGCAAGGCAAATTTGAGGCAATCAATAGGTAAAGAGTGTTGATAGTGAAATAGTACAAGGTGTTATTAGTGAATTTATGGTACCTGACATATTTTAGTATGATGTTGCCAAAGGGCCATGTGTAGACAAGGTTACAACCCTCCATAGATAGCAGTGCAGGAGTGGGCAAATATGCCATTGAAGGTGGCTCCGACTCGGTAGATAAGAAAAGAACTGGTCAAATCCAGTCCCACCCAACTGGACGACTGAGGAGAAGTTTTGTAGGCGGATGGTGTGGTCTGTTATATCGATGAATAAAGAAGGTTGATGAGGGTGAGACGGACACATGTACGATATAATTTATAACCTTAAAGACTGTTCCACAGATGTGATGGGTGAAAACTTGATTGAGAAGGATTCAAACGTGGGAGTTTTGAGCATGCTGAGCACAGATTTCAGAGTCATGATTAACTTGAGGCAAGTCAGGTGAATTTTGTACATAGTTGGAAGTTTGACAAACACTCTTAAATGTGGTGGACAATGCTTCAAGCATTTTTGACAGTTCACTTGGAAAGGCATTGCTGGTTCAGCATTCAGATAATTTGACTGCTGCTCCTGAAGTATCTCATTCTTGGTAAATTATACAAAATGTTGAAAGGTTTTGTTTAATATTTTTACTTTCAGTGATGTTGAGATATGATTTACTGCAGAACATTTCTGCCTTTTGATCTTGAAATGAAACCTGTAAAAGCAGATTCTACATTCTGGATATCTGGCTTCAAACTCAGCTTACAGTGTGCAGGGACTATTTACTCTTGCAGCTGGGGAAAATAGTTGATGCATACAATATGTGTTTCTCTAATTTTTCTCCTCATTTTATGTCTCTCTAGTTTGGAAACTCTTCAGCAAAAGCTCTTCCTGAACTATACAAGAGATCTGATTTGCAAAATGAAGGCCGAATAGGTATTCCATATATTCATTTTATGTATTTTTGGCTTTGCCTAGTTTGTGTTGTGTATATGTAGTTGATTGAAATTAAAAATTAATTAGGTAAAATATGTTAATCCTATATATTACTCCAAACGTAAATATTTGCATTTAAAATTCTCACAAGACATCCATCTGTCCTGCTGAGTGATTACAAAGACAACAGAAAATAAGAGCCAAAGGGATTGAAAACAGTGCTAGCCTGCTGGTACAAACTTGGCACAGTTTAGACCTGAGGCGCACACAATCTAGGGCCTCATTTACATCATTCCAGTGAGCTAAGGATGCTACCTCCTGCGTTGGAATGGAATTTAAATTTTGGTCTAATTCTTCGCTGGTCTCTGGAGCGGAGGAGTTATTTGTAAGAGATCAGCAATGGTCTTCATGGCTGCTGTGGAACCTAAAAGAGCACTCTGCCTCGTTCCACAATCATTTTTAAAAAATGAAGTTACTTTTTCAGTGACAGCCTCGAATGGTCCTTTTAAGATTGTGAGTAGGCTTGATTATCCTGAATGCAGCAGGCCTCCTGCTGGCTGCGTTCGAGACAGCCATCATCAAGAAGGGATCCTGAAGGAGCGATTAGATCCTTGCCTCTGCAACACACTACCCCATAAACACCCCCCGTAGGAAAAAAGCTTAATGATTGTTTCAGGCTTGGGCCCTAGACATGTATACTTCAGCCTTTACCAAAATGATGGATGATGTAATTTTGGCAGGGGATGTGCTTGCCTATGTCTGCTTGATGTATTGCATGCTTGTGCACCCTTTTTGCATCCAAAGCATTTAACAGGTCAATGAGCTTTTAAATAAATTTTTAAAAAAGAAAGGAAAATTGTATTTTCAACTAACATACGAAAAGTTACCAGTTGCCTCAAAAGTCACTTTTCTATGATCAATATGTTTTCCCCATACCACTACTCCTCTCGTAACACAGTTACTCTAATTCCTTCAACCTAGTTCACAGGTACAGTCTCTCATCCAACTCATCATCCTCTGTCACATCTCCCATTCCACACTGATGCTCTTCACCCTATTTCCTCTGCCATTGGAGGACCAGCTCCTCGTGGCTTCTGTCTCTCACTAGTACAGAATAGGGGGAGGGGTTTACCTTTTTTTCATTAGTTGCTCAATGTTTGAATTTGTCTCAGCCTTTTTGGGAGACTTTCTGGAGCAAATTTGCCTATTGCCAATGTGTAATTTGAACACTGTCCACCTCCTTGCACCCCACCTGAGTTCCCTCAGTTTAACTGTCACGTTTTCTGTTACGCAAGTACTCCTGTTCTCTTCCCTGTCACTCAGTTCTCCTCATCCCTTTTAGGCGCTGTTTTTTTTACCACTTCCTAACTTTAATATTATCTGTCTCTCTCTTTGCATTGTAAATAGTGGTGCTATCCTTTCCCAAATCAAATCACTGCTCTTGACATCACCTTTTTTGGTCTTCTCTCTATATTCCTAGTTGCTTTTGCCTGATTGCTGCTGTTGCTTGAAAATCAGGCTTTTGAATGCTAAAGGAGAGAGCTTCTGCTTTCACATGTAACTTCGATTATGTATTGAATGGTTGGAAATGCATAGAATTATAGGGGGTGATCCTATCAAAAAAGTTCAAAGTGCCAAAAGAATGTGAAAATGGGTGATAATTGCACCAATTATTTTGGGCGAGTTAAAAATTCAATCTTACCACACGCTGAGCAAAAAATATAGGTTGGCATGGTGTCACAGTGGCTAGCACTGTTACCTCACAGCGCCAAGGACCCAGGTTCAATTCCCGGCTTAAGTGACTCTGTGACCTGCCTTCTTAAACTGAACGTTCCCCCATGTCTGCATGGGTTTCCTCCAGGTGCTCCAGTTTCCTCCCACAGTCCAAAGATGTGCAGGTTAGGTGGATTGGCCATGTTAAATTCTCTCTGTACAGAACAGGTGTCGGAGGGTGGCAACTGGCGAATTGTCACCGTAACATCATTGCAGTGTTGATGTAAGTTTACTTATGACTAATAAATAATCTTTAAATATTGTTAAACCTGTTTCCCATCAGTAGGGGGAGGGGATGAGGCCTAAGCTCTCTGAAAGCCAGCAATTCATGGCAGATTGCACATTGCATAGAACAGAGAGATCTGTCACTATCCACACCGCCTTCTCCGCCAGAACTATTGCTGGCCTCCAAAAGCCAATACTACAGGGACCGGCCAGTCACTCCTCCTCCCGTTCCAGTTGATTGCCCATCTTTCCCCCCTCCTCCCAGCTCCCCCCCCTCCACATTTTGGTCATGAGGCTGATCTCATTGGATATCCAGTGCTGGTAATATCAAGCAAGGTGAGAAATCAGGTGCAACCTGATTTTTTTGCCTGTCATGTGATCTTACCAGCTTGGTCTGCCAACCTCTGGTGGGACGAGAAGGTAGGATTGCCCCAAAGAATCCCTACAGTGCAGAAGAGGCTATTCAGACCATCAGGTCTGCATCAACTTCCTGACAGAGTATCTTACCCAGGCCCTCTTCCCCACACTAGCCCCATAACGTCACACATTTCCCATGGTTAATTCATTTAACCTACACATCTTGGAACACTAATGGGCAATTTCAGCATGGCCAATCCACCTAACCATTAGCAGTGTTGAATAGAAAAAGGCCTAGTCCACAATGATCTTAGCGAATTCTCTAAGATCATTGTAGACTGTGCTGCCAAACTGCATTGCAGCATGCAATGCTAATAGTTGATTTGAATCATAGAATCATATCACAAAAGTAGGGAGGCCATCTCTCCTTGGAAGAGGTCTCTTGTCAGCTCATCTCCTTCTGCATAGTTCTACAATTGTTTTCCTTTTCAAAGTTAAAACTGAATTTGATTGTGGTTGTTGGAGATAAATCATCTCAGTCCTAGGACATTGCTACAGGAGTTCCTCTGTGTGGTGTCCTCAGCCAAACCAAGTCCAGTTACTTCATCAATGACCTTCCCTCTGTCATAAGGTCAGAAGTATCATGTTGGCTAATATTTGCAGTGTTTTGTTCCCTTCACAGCTCCTCGGCTACTGAAGCCGATTGTACCCATGTGTAGGAGAATTCAATCATTTGGGCTTGGGTTGATAAATGGCAAATTACATTCACGGCATACAAGTACCACACACTAATCATCTCAAACAAGAGGGAATTCCGCTACCTCCCCATGACATTCAATGACGTTGCTGGATCTCTCACCATCGACATCCTGAGGCTTCTTATTAATCAGAAACTGAACTGGACAAGCTGTATAAATACAGTGGCTACAAGGGAAGGACAGAGGCTGGGAATCTTGCACTGAGCAACTTATTTCCTCACTCCCCAAAGCTTGTCCACCATCTCCAAGGCACAAGTCAGGAACGTGATGGAAAACTCTCCATATAGCTGGATGAGTGCACTTCCAACAACACTCAAGAGTCTCAACGTCATCCAAGACAAAGAAGCCATTTGATTGGCACTCCATCCGCCACTTTCAATATTCAACCTCTCCACCACTGGCATACAGTGGCAGTAGTGTCAACCATCAACAGATTCACTGCAGCAACTCACCAAGATTCCTTTGACAGCATCTTCCAAACCTGTGACCTCTACCACCTAGAAGGACATAGGGAGCAGATTCATGGGAATACCAACATCCAGGCAAATTTACTTCTAAACCACACACCATCCTGACTTGGAAGCATATCACTGTTCCTTCACTGTTACTGGCTCAAAATTTTGCAATTCACTTTCCAACAATACTGTGGGAGTGCCTACTACCGCGGCAGTTCTAAAAGGCAGGTCACCACCACCTTCTCAATGGGAATTAAGGATGAGCACTAAATGCTGGCTTAGCTAGCAGCATACATATTCCATCAAAGAATTTTTTAAAAAAAGTTGCATCCACCACTATTTTGGACACAGGATTCCAGACCATAAAATCTCACTGCATTGAAAACTCATCTCTTCCTGGTTCTTTTACCAACGATCATTGGCCTGTATTCTTTGGTTACCCACCTTCCCTCCAGTAGAAACAGTTTCAACTCTATCAAAGCAGTTCATAATGTCAAACTCCTCTCTTAGCCCCCCTCTGCTCAAACAAAAATGAAGTCAGTCACAGCTTGCTTTATTTTGTCAAATAGCCAGAGGTCCCCCATCCCTGATGCCATTCTGGTCGATCCAGTTTGGCCCATTACAAAACCTTGATTTGATTCCTAAGGCGTGATGCCAAGAATTGGACACAAAAGCTCCAGCATAAAGCTTTAGCATAACCTTCTTGCTTTTGTACTGATAACTTCTCCTGCCTGCTTCAGGGATTTGAGTATGTGAAATATTATGTCTTTCTGTTCCTTCACTGTTTTTAAGTTATATCATTTTGTTTTTTACAGTTCCCACCATAAAAGTATCCATATTTAAAATTGACAATCACTTATATCCTTCAAAAACAACATTAACATCAATTTCAAATATTCCATTTGTTCAGAGTAGTCGTGCTTGCTCACTAGTTTACTCAACCAGGCAAGAGTCAGCTCACTGGACACGAGCTACTATTGTGATGTCAGGTCAAATTTGAACAGGATTGTTAGTTGCTCAATGATCATGTTAATAGTTCTTTCAATCAGCATTAAAGCAGATGAGCTACATATACAGATAAAAATGACAATTTTCCTAACATGCATGAAATACAGAACCTCCAAGATTGGTCAGCTATGCACTCCTACAGAAATGTTTTATCTTTTGCATTTCTCATTTTGTTATATGTATATCAGTTTTAATTTCATGGCTCTTTAGTATATGACAGTAATGCTCACCATAAAAGTCTGTCAAACATTATACCAGCAATTGCATATAGCAGGCAATTCGCATTTTTGCAAGCGTGGCTATTTTAAGTAGAGGAAATTATTTTGCTTCTCATTCTCCCTTCAAAAACATTTGCATCCATCAAATCTCATTTCTCATGTATCTTTACTTTGAAATTATATCTTTTATTCCCCACATTCAATTAATTAATGTCTATCAAAAAGATTTGCAGCATTGGCATCAACTACTGTGGAATATCACTGTATAGCTCCCTCCACCTGAAAAACAACAGTTTATCACTACTTTCTGCTTTCTGTCTCAGAGCCAATTTTGTAGATAAACTGCCACTGACCCTTGAATACCAGAAGATTCGATCTCGCTAACGAGGTCTATTATGTGGCATTTTTCAAATCTCTTTTGAAAGTTCACACACACATCAACCACAGTATCCTCATCAATCTTCCCCATGACTTCAATGAAGACTCAATCAAGTTTGTCAGATATAATTTGACTTTTACAAATCTGCTAGATTTCATTTCTTTCAAATGCTAATTAATTATGTACCAGATTATTGTCTTCAAAAGATTCCCCACACTGACATTGGGATATCAGACCTACAGATACCAGATTTAACCCTCCAGTCACTAACAGGAGCTCATAGTAGAACTGGGAAATGAAGGCCAATTTTGAATTGGTGTCCCATTAGAAAATGCCAGCACAACTAGTGATATTGCCAATAGAATTTTGTACATGATTGGAAGTTTGTAAGCCTCCAATTCTCTGCACCATTCCCATATCTAAGAAGATATGGAAGATTGTATTGACAGCCATTGCTATTTCTTCTCTTGCTTCCCTCTGCACCCAGACCCCTTCTGGACTGGATGTTCTTTCTACCTTGAGAGCTGCTGACTTTATAAGTACCTTCTTTATCTGTATTTATTCATTTTTCCAATTTTCTACTCTGTCTCCTCATTTACAGTTATATTGGCAGCATCCTCCTCCTTTATGAAGGTAGATGCAAAGTCCTTATTACCCCAAAATTTATTATCCCCATGACCAACACCATCTAGGAGGAAGGGCAGCAGATGCCTAAGAACACCACCATCTGAAGGTTCCATCCAAGTCGCTCACTATCCTGACATGAAATGTATCACTTTTCCTTCAATGTCACTGGGTTAAAATCCTTGATCCCTGCCTAACAGCACTGAGGATATACCTACACCTCAAGGACTGCAGCAGTTCAAGAAGGCAGCTCACCATCTCCTTCTGAAGAGCACCTCGGGATGGGCAATAAATGCTGACCTAGGCAGCGATGCCCGCATCCAGTAAATGAAAAAAAACCTGTCCTCTGTCTCAACCAGAAGATTTTCTTAAAGATCTTTAGTTGCCCTCCCTTTTGACTATCTATTATTCCTTTTAGTATATATGTTTATTCAAGATGCTATCTTTTCTAATGCACTCACTTAACTTGGTTTAATAATTGTGCTACTAAAATAAATTTCCATCTTTTCTGGTTGGATGATACTAAAATCACCAGGAAGGTCACACAACTGTAACCAGTAATATCTATGTAAGTAGCTTTTCTAACTCATTATTGACTAGGCTGTGGTGCATCATCTTAAAATAAGTGAGGGAAAATGCAAAGTATTGTATTAATAAAGAAATTTATTTTGCCAGTTAAGTTTTCCACTCAGATTACCTTAACTCATTTGTAGAACCTCTTAGAGTGGATTTTTCTGCCCTTCCCACCAGTGGGATCTTCCAATAGTGTAGCCAGTAATCAACAGAAATGGCCATTGACTTATAAAGCTAACAACCAATGGCAAGCCGCTTCCGTCATCGGAAAACCCACTGCGGGTAGGCTGGAAAATCCCAGCTTTAGTTGCAAAACTGTGTTGTTGAAACTTCTGGTAGGACATCATCAATGATGCACATTCTCAATGATCAACATTATCCACATTGGATGGCATTTTGGAAGACATTTAGAGCTTCTGTGAAGTTATATTGGGATCAGATACTTGAGTGGCCTTTTCTCGTGATAAAATAAAGTGGTTTAATGATTATTTTTTAATTCACGTACTTCACGACATTTGTGCAATGACACACCTGTCCAATGCAAATTAATGTGGTATTATTGGTGTTCTTTTCTACAATACTTCGGTTAGCTGACAATGGCTAATCAATTAAAATAGAAGAATTATTGGAAGCCAGTCTTTTAATTGGTTTTAGTTACACATAAAAAAGTTAGGTATAAAATTGCATGTAAAATGTAGACCAGTAATGGGCAACTTAGGCTAGTGAGTGGCCTTCCTTCATCACAGTGAGCCACAGAATTGAAATCAAGTTTATTCATTAATTATGATCCCTTAAATAGGGTTAAATACGATTAAATACATTTAATAGACGCTGAATATTTAATAACAAATTATCAAAAATGCTTAATCATTTATATATTGATAGGATTATCGTCAACTTCAAATCATAATAACAAAAGAATTATTTGCACTTTGGATGTAACTCTCACACTCAATGTTGTGGGCAATCAGCATGCATCTCACTTCACTTTGTCCTTGCTTTACGTGCGTATCACTTCAGTCATACTGGCAGGAAAGACTCACACAGACGGAAATCAGTGGAATATGGCAACCCTGCGCATGGGCAACAGTCAGCAAAACGTCTCGGGCTGTTCTCAGATCCCAGATGGATTGTATGTGACTCCTGGGCTAGAGGTTGCCACCACTGATGTAGTAGATTAATACAGAAAAGTAATAATTATCTTTAAATGGAGTTTGATCTCAAATATGCCTTTTTTAAGGTTAAACTTTCAAGGGCTTGATGACAAATCTAACAAACTACTTTGCATGGAAGATTTAAAAATAGTAATCCAACAGTTGCAAAATCTTGATTGTGCAGAATGAGAAGTTTAAGAAATTTTGAATTCATAGAATTACTCCTCTTCAAAATCTGATATTTATGTAGTGCCATGAGTCTAGAAACACAGCACTTTGGAGGTGTTTGGAGACGGGAACCCTTGAAGGAGGCACATCCTCATTCCCATCCAAGCTCCACCTGTCAAGCTTCCCACCTCTCACTACCTTCTGGCCACGAAAATTGCAACTGGGTGGGAAGTGGCCTTTGAGTTGTTATTAATTGGCCACTTAAAGGCCTCAATTGACACAGGGTGGGAAGGCAGCCTGAGGACTTGCCTACTGTCTCTTAAATCATGGTTAGATTGATGGGCATGTAGGTAGTGGGAAAAGCACTCACAGTATTTTATGCCGTCCCCCTCCCAACAACTTGCAAACCCACCCATGAAGGACCATTAAAGCCTGGTCCTAGTGTTATGCAGAAGCTGAGATTGAGACCTCTTGAGGTGAAAAGGAAAAGGATATTAGTGTTTTCAGCTATTGTTTATATGCTCAATTATGAATAGTAGAATATGGAAGGAAAGTGATGTAGCCAATTTACCAGGTTAACGTTGTCATATTAGTCCTATTTCTTGACTACGACTAACCACTTTTCTATAAAATACAATCTTAATAAATAAAATCTGTCCCACTTATTAATCTGGGAAATATTAGTAGCAGTAGCAACAGTGTATACCATCTACAAGATGCAGTGTAGGAACTCACCAGTGTGCCCTAGACAGCATGTTCCAAACCTTTGACTGCTATCACCTAGAAGGGCAAGAGCAGCAGATGCATGAGAACACCACCACCTGGAATTCGCCTTCATGTCACTCACTATCCCAAGTACCTACACCACGTGGACTGTAGCAATTCAAGACAACAGTTCACTGCCACCTTCTCAAGGACAATTAAGAATGGTCAATAAATCCTGGTCTAGTTATCAAAGCCTTTCTAGTCACTAGGCCAAAATCCTGGAGTTCACTCCCTAATGGCATTGTGGGTCAAACCGCAGCACGTGGACTGCGGCATTTCAAGACGGCAGCTCACCATCACCACTTTAAGGGTAACTAGGACTGAGCAATACTTTTTGGCTAGCCAAAACATCCCATGGCTGAATGAATAAATAAATAAGTTTTCAAGAGCCAGTTTTGTAGTGGACCATTGTTTCTTAACTATTTTACTACAGAAGACATGTCAAAGATTTTCTTTGAACAGTTTGTATATGGTAGGGTAAAGAACAATGCTAGCATAATAGAAAGTTCAAAATGTTGGCAGCTTTTAAAGGTCTAGACCTGCCTTTGCAAGGGATTGTTTTCATAAACCCTGGACAGGATTTGTCTGCATCAAGGTCTTTAATGGTTCCTGTCATTAGACAACAGCTGGGAAACATCTGGCATCCATTTTTCAATATCACTAGGAAAGAATTTCACAAGTAAATAAAACCAACATAAAAGCACAGCCCTATGAACCATAGTTCTTGTGAACTGTAGATCTAAAAACCACAATGGATTCCTTGTATAAAGTTACTACGTTACTTATTTGTTAGTAAGCTATAACTTTTCAATGTGTTTGGTAAGCTGCAAGTTATTTTTCCATTATAAAAGAAATGATGCATAGTTTATGAGGTATATTAAAGCACACATTTAGACAATTTATTGTCCATAACCTGATAAATTTTGTTCAGTAGGCAAGTGTCCATTGATACATTATGACCGTATTTAGATTTGGCTTTAAGTTAAAAACTGCTGATAAAAAGTTTAAAAAGACAATTCATTCATTCTTGCATCCAATACAAAATTCAGATACAATACTGTATTTTGCATTTTTAAATAGATATATTTGCCAAGTCAATTAGGACTTAGAATTATGGTTATTCCTCTCATAGAATCCTACTTTGCAAGAGGTAGCCATTCTGCCCATCGAGTCTGCACCAACCTCAATCCCACTGAGACCCAATCCCCATAACCCCCTACATTTACCCTAGCTACTTCCCCTGACAGTAAGGGACAATTTAGCATGGCCAATCCATCTAACCTGCACATCTTTGAACTGTGGGAGGAAACCGGAGCGCATGGAGGAAACCCACACAGACACATAATGTGCAAGCTCCATACAGACAGTGATCCAAGCTGGGAATCAAACCCTGCTCACTGGCACTATGAGGCAGCAATGCTGATCACTGCCACCGTGCCATCTCTTATTCATATGGGAGAAATCTGTTGAAATATTTTGTTTGCGCTAATTTGTTCATGCTACATCCATTAAAGTGCATGCAAAAAGTTATATTTTAGACACAAACTATTTTTTTCAGGTGTTAATTATAGCAACAAAACTTGTATAATTTTAGCATAACTCCAGGAAAACATTTTGTGGAAAACGCACTCCACGTAAGTTCAAAAATAGAGTGCTTATTTACTAATCATTAACCACACCATTACCTCAGCAGTGGGTTGCTAGAGCAGAATTACTTAATAAAAAGTCATCGATCCACACAAAAGACTAGGTTGGACCTCTTACAGCTCACAGAGTGACACCAAAAACCTATCTATTTTTTCTATGTTTTACTCCAATATTTTATTTGATTTCCTGTTTCTTTTGTACGCTTATATGTAGTTTCAATTGGATCTCATTTCCGAAGATCATATTTTTTATCAGTTGAGACGCAAATGTTTAACAAAATAGATGATCCAGTTATAAACTTAACTAAATCTTTTGATTCAATTAGAAATATAATTTTTGCTGAGATTGCTCAGGACACTACCAGCCTGATGAGCCAGGAAGTGTTATGTGGCTTCCTAAGTATTTCACACATGTAATATATTAAGTATTTCATATATGTAAATTGAAACTTTGGTTTATATTGGCAGAGACTTATCTTTTTTAGTGTTGTTAAAGGCAGTGGCTTTTGTACACAAAACACTGGGAGAGCTTAATCTTTGTGAAAATGGATTATTCCAAAAAACATTTCTGAACTCTTTTGCTTACTAATGATTTTGATCACATGTTAAGTTTCTAGTTCAAACTGGCCTTCTGGAGGTACATCATCATCAATTACCAGTGGAATAAAAGCCAAAGGCACCACAGATGTGTATAGCAAATTCAGACCTGTGAAAAGAGTTTCACCTCTAAAGCACCAACCAGAAACCACTGAAAGTGATAGAGATATTGAACAGCATGAACTCAAAGATGACTACAAAAAGCAAGATGATGCTGAAAATCCAAGTGATCGTCAGACTTTGTGTCACAACAATGGACAGTGTTTTAAGATCAAAGACACTGGCAGCAGCACTTTGCTTGGTGAACTTGAGCACTATGATTTGGATATGGATGAAATTTTGGATGTGCCTTATATTAAATTAAACCACTTTCCTTCTCAGAGATGTAGTCCTTTAACAAAGGTTGTCTCAGAGAATCAGTCAGGCATGGAAATGAGAGATGATGGCAGCAGGATCTGTTCAGCAGTGAAACATGGGAACTCGCCAACCAACTTGACACAGTTTTGTATTCTGTCACCAGTAAATAGCTTGGAGTTAAAAAAAGCTAAAGCAGTTGTCACAAACCATCATAGACATGTACCTGGCAGCGTAGAGAACTCCCAATCAACAAATGGCTGTGATACAATACAGAATGCTGAAGTAGAGGGTAAAAATTTGACCAGCAGAACTTCAAGTTTGTTTGTTAATTCACATGGACACAAGGTTGGCGGTACAGTGCCAAACTCTCGACCAAGGACATTGTCTCTGCAAAACCCAAAAGAAAGCAAGCTAGAAGAAGGAAATAGCAATAAAAATGGAATTAGTATGGGACGACCTGGAGAGACCAGTGATGAAGCAAAAAAGATTAAAAGCATTTTAAATATAGTCAAAGAAGGACAGATTTCTTTGCTGGTAAGTGAACTATCGCAATCGTTTATAAGTGTTTTAAAAATGGAGATTAGGAAAAAAGGAAAATGGTTGGGTACTTTCTCTTCATACTTCAGAGTCAAATTTTTGTTCATTTACTCTTTTTTTTTACAGTAATTTATGCCTGTTATGCCTTCTCTTCCAATGAGATTCCAAAGGAATTTCAGTCTTGCTGTAGAACAAAACTATATTGCTAAAAGCTATTTCATCATTAATTTTTAAAAAGCTAACAGATTGCCTAGCATTTGTATGTGAAAATGCTGCACCCTTGTGTGCTTCACTAAATCCAGTTGAGAAAGCAACATTTTTGATGGTCAGTGAGGCTTTACGATAGTTACAAAAGTTAGCTGAAGCTTGTGTATGTTGTGAGTCATTTTTTTAAAATTGCAAATGAACATTAGCCTTTTAGGGAGAGGATTCCATTTCTTTAGAATACTGTGTTACTTTCAGAGGATAACACTTGGCATTAAAGTCTTAAGAGTTTAAGACATCATTGTGGTTTACTCACCCTCAATTATTTCAAATTAATTTTCAGTTGTGAATCTGACTAAATTGAAGAGAACACTACAAGGCCTCTGTTATTCAATACTCACAAGAATTGAAATTTGTGCATGAATTACAAAGTTTTAGTATGCAAATACAGCAAGTGATAAGGAAGACAAATTGAGTGTTGCCATTTATTGCAAGGGGAATGGAATATAAAAATGGGGAATTTTTACTGCATCTGTACAGGACTTTGATGAGACTACATCTGGAATGCTGTGTATGATTTTGGACTCCTCTTCAAAGATAATATAATTACATTCAAAGCAGTTCAGAGAAGGTTCACTCGACTGATTCTTGAGATCAAGTTCTTATGAAAAAATGTTGAATAGGTTGGACGTATATCTATTGGACTTGAGAGGAATAGGAGGTAATCTAATTAAAAAGATCCTGATAGACTTTAACAGGGTAGATGCTGGGAAGATTATTTTTCTTGTGGGGCAGACTAGAACTGTGGGACAGAATAAGGTTGGGATTTTTTTTCTTCTGGAGGGTTGTTACTCTGGAATTCTGTTCCCTAGAAAGCAGTGGAGGTTGCATCATTGAATTTATGAGTTAGGTAGATATTTGACAGACAAAGGAGTCAATGGTTATTGGGGGCAAACAGAAAAGTGGAGTTGAGGTTGCAACCGAACAAATATGATCTTATTAAATGACAGAGAAAGCTTCAAGGGCTAAAGGGCCTACTCCTGTCCCTAGGAGTTGGAAATGACAGTAGGACTAGGGGGCACAGCCTCAAGATAAAGGGGAGGCGGTTTAGAACGGAGTTGAGGAGGAACTTCTTCACTCAGAGGGTGGTGAATCTCTGGAATTCTCTGCCCGTTGAAGTGGTGGAGGCTGCCTCGCTAAATATTTTTAAGAAGCGGGTTGATGGGTTCTTGATAAGAGAGGGGATTAAGGGTTATGGGGAGAGGGCGGGAAAGTGGAACTGAGCCACAACAGATCAGCCATGATCTTATTGAATGGCGGGGCAGGCTCGAAGGGCTAGATGGCCTACTCCTGCTCCTATTTCTTATGTTCTTATGTTCTTAATACTGAACTATGGCAGTGTCACAATTAGTTAACCTTTGTCCAATAATCTGTCAGTTCCAGCCATGCAATCAAGCAGCATGTTAATCTGCTTCCAAATAGATTTTGAATTGATATATAGTACACTGCTGAAATAAGGTAATGAGTTGGATATAGTGTTCTGCTTTGTTTTAAATAGTAATTATTCAATAGATTCTGTGGCAGTATGTAATTGCATATTGAATTCTGTCGTATCAACATTAATTTCAAAATATGCACTTATCAAAATTGATTAACTGTTCACCTTGGTGAAAATGTTTTTAAAGTTTCAGCAGTGATTGAAATGCAGTTTCCTTGACATTTGATGGATATGTCTGATTACTCCAGTGAGATAGTTCCTTAAATATTCAGTAAAATGTTAGTAATGAGTCAACTGTATAGTGGTGAGAAATGGAATCAGACTTCTCTTATCCACCCACCCCATCCCATATGTGGGTCTCACAGGGTGGAGGGGGCCATGAGGGTGAGCAGCAAGGCAGGAGGTGGATGTCAGTGGCCACCCTCTGTCCCATTGAAGGCTTTGAGTAAAAGCAAGTCGAGAAAATTGACCATGAACCTTTCCAATCACAAGTTTTTTTCAATTCATTCATGGGACATGGGCGTTGCTGGCTGGCCAGAATTTATTCACCATCCCTAGTTGCCCAAGGGCAGTTGTGAGTAAATCACATTGCTGTGGGCTTTGGGGTTGCATGTAGGCCAGACCAGGTAAGAAAAACAGACTCCCTTCCTTAAAGGAAGGAAAACCCGACACTTCAAGAGAAGGTAAGAAGGTGTTGGGTATTGGTCCAGACATCAACCTAATTTTCAGGCCCTCCCATCTTCTTCCTTGACTTCTGGAGGACAGAAAATTTCACACAATGTATTTCCACGTGTAGCTCACTTAAGCTCAAATTGCCACAATTCGTGGACAAAACTGAATGCCTTTATTTTCTTTCAAACTTACTTAATTCAGAAGTAAAGTTTATTCACACATTCAAATCTGGGGAATGGTTGCAACTTCATACACACACACACACACACACACACACACACACACACACACACACACACACACACAGTGAGAAGAAAGAAGAGTTTTTGCACCTATGAGTAAATTTTAAAAACGCACCATAGGTAGATATGGTTTTCATTTCACTTGATTGCCAGAATGCAGAAAATAAAAGTCCAGTGAGGGTTCTTTCACGGAGGAGCAACAGTTTAGCTAGCTGAAAGAGAACGTTGCAGAATTCCTTTAAAGTTGATGGTGATACAGCAAAATTAGGTTGGCATCCTAATTTTATGAGTTAGGTAGATATTTGACAGACAAAGGAGTCTATTCAACAGGCAATGGAAGGAATATAGTCTTGATGCAGGCTTGAGTTTAAATAGCAGACTCAGTTGTGAGTCTGGAACATTAAAACTTTGCAAAGGCCAGACTCTCAGTCATTTGATGTGGCCCATTAATTAGACAGTTGCAGGCTAACGAGTTGAAAGCAGTTTTTGTGCCTCTGGTCAAAATCCATTGTTTATCTTGGGAGATAGATGGTGATTTTGAACACCTCTGCAGGTTTAATAAGGTTCAATGCCTGTCCCTTTGTTATCGAAACAATTTGTCTGCTGGCCTGTGATCTCTTTGATTGTAATATATCCTCAAAATGAGATTCCACAAGGATGACAGTTGAACTTTTGTCCTGTAAATGCTGTTAGAAATTTCTGGAAACTTTGGCCAACTTGTGAATCATGTTGCAGCCATCATTTGGTTCAGCAAGGTCCACTTTTTAAATAAATAAACTTGGGTAAAGCCAGGATATTGTATTTTTCCATGGTTCGCCTTGGACCCAAAATGAAGACTCAGCACTCAACAACCTGACTTGTGAACAGGAGTCGTTTTGAACTTTCTTACTTTTAACCGGTGTCACCAATATTTGAACCTTTTACAATTTTGAACAATTTGCTGGGTTTCATTTTGCTAATTCTTTTCATAATCTTGACTGTATCATTCAAGTCATTCAGAACTCTTTTTACAAAGAAAATAAGCCCAATTTCTTTGACCTTTCTCAATTTGATTCTGTTGCCACAATGATTCTGGTTTCATGTCTTTGTGCTCCCTTGAAAGCAATAGTACAATTTTAGTTAGGTAACCAGATTGGCACGGTCTGCTCCAGATGGAGGCCTGACTGATAATTTGTATGGAAACAATGTTATCTCTTAATTTGTTTTACATCAATCGACTTACATTTCTTATCAGCATTGCCTTTTTCACTCCAGGCAACCATTAGCCTAAAGGTTGCAAACGTTTAATTGTGATGCATCTAAGATCTCTTATCAATCAACAGAAGGCTCAACAAAAATTACCAGGGAAATAATAGTTATAGAACAGGAATCAAAAAAAGGTTAAAAATAAAGTAGAAGGAACTGCCATTACGAATGAGTTAAACTATTTACAACAATGCATACAATATCTGCAATAAAGTAGGAAAATCCAAGACAGTGATATATTGTGAGGAAGCAGATACAGTAAAGATTACTGAGATACGGCCGCAGAAAAGTTAAACCTGGGATCTAAACATTGCAGGACATGCAACTTCAGAAAAGAAAAATTGAAATGATTTAATGGAAATAACAATAACAGAAGAAATAAGTGGCACAGCTATTAGTAAGACTAAAATAGATAGCATGTGAAGAAAAAAAGATAAAAAATCAAACCTATTAATAGGAGTGGAGTATAAAACATCTACTAGTGAAAGGGTGGTAGAGCAAGAAATGTGCAACCAAATTAGGAAAATAAGTTTAAAAAGAAAGGATAATTTTAGGGGAATTTCAATCAGCCTGGAATTCATTATCCAGCAGAGCTGTGTAAATGGAATAAGGCAATGGTGCACATAATTTGCATAGGACTCCATTCTAACTCAATATGTAAGAATCCCTTCAAGGAAGGATTTATTGCTGCATCTAGTAATGGTTATTGAAAAGTAGATAAATATCTAGGTTGTAGTGACCAGTATGATTTAAGATAATGTAGTAATGTAATGAATTTGGCTGGTAACAGCAGGACCCAGAATTAATAAAGGGAATGATAATACATAATCTACCTTGCATCTGATCTGGTGACAGCTATAGCCAACATTCAAAGAGGGTAATGAGATGCCTCCTTAAACCCAGTAATAAGAATAGCAGACATCTAGATAAGATCAAGTGTAAATAGCCCTAGCACCAGGAAGCAACCTAGATAACTAAGAGATCAGTAGAGGCACGCTAATTTTTGAGAGTTAAGGAACGAGAGAATAAGAATTGAGGAAAGAAGCTTGATGGAGACTTAAGAATCATAGAAATCCTACAGTACAGAAAGAGGCCATTTGGCCCATCGAGTCTGCACTGACCACAATCCCACCCAGGCCCTACCCCCATATCCCTACATATTTTACCCCCTAATCTTTCTAACCTCCGCGTCTCAGGACACTAAGGGGCAATTTTATTAGCATGGCCAATCAACCTAACCTGCACATCTTTGGACTGTGGGAGGAAACCAGAGCACCCAGAGGAAACCTACGCAGACACAAGGAGAATGTGCAAACTCCACACAGACAGTGACCCAAGCCAGGAATTGAACCCAGGTCCCTGGAGCTATGAAGTAGCGGTGCTAACCACTGTGCTACCGTGCTGCCCTTTTCACTTGGATGAAAATAAAACAGACAACAATATTGGTAACCAATGATGTAGAATAGCAATGGGAAGCTTTTAAAACAGTGTAACAAAGACGAGAAAACACAAATTCTGCTTAAGAAACATGAACAGAGAAAACACAAATTCTGCTTAAGAAACATGAACAAAGAAAACACAAATGAGACACCATGGAGCGAGATTTTACAGTTTCGCTCATTCCGAAACTGTAAAATCCCACCCGAGCTCAATGGAACTTTCCATGGTCCACCCCGCACTTGCTCTCCGATTCCCGTGGCAGGCGGGACGGTAAACTTCTGGTCCATTGGTAGGTTTTCAATTGGGATCAGGATCTCTGAAGCTGGAATCAAATACTCCTGACACCCACACTGTGAAAGGAACAGCTACCCAACAGCGATGTTTATTGGATTAGCCAATTATTTGGCAGTGCTTGCATTCACCATCAAATTAAGAAAAATGGGTGAGCTCTCGAAGTTGGACTAACAACATGGCCTCCAGCACTGAAGGAACAGCAGCAGGAGTTGCATGTAAACAGAAGAGAGAGATGGCACCTTGATCTTGATGCGCACTCTCACTGTTTCTTATAAAAGTGAAGTAATGGCCTCAGTCTCTGGATCAGCATTGAGGAAAGGAAACATTGAAACGTACGAAACATAGAAAATAGAAGCAGAAGTAGACCATTTGGCCCTTCAAGCCTGCTCCACTGTTCGTTTTGATCATGACTTATCTATATCCTGATCCCACCTCCATTGCCACTCTCCCCCCCATTCATTCCACAGGGTGACTGGCCGCTGAGAGCAGCATGGTATGATGGATGCAGCGAGCCTCAGTGATGCTGGAGGACTGACCCTACCACTGGTCTAGTGCCAGCAGGCCACTTCCAAACAACTGCTGGGCTCCAGACACTATAGGAAGCCCACAGCCAGACTGGAAAATTCCAGTTGATTAATGTACTTAACTGATTTTTTTAATTGAGGTAACAAATTATTTGCTGCTTCAAATAAAATAGCTAAGGTTTGGCACTGCACCAGGAAATTCTCCATCTTCCTGCCTCCATTCCTGTCACTATCAGCACCAAAATCCTGCCACCTTGGATGAATGAAGGTATGAAGGAAAAATCAAGGGTTTGATAAGAGCTCTTCAATTGATGGGTCATCCAGACTCAAAACAATAGCTCTGTCCTCTCTCCACAGATGCTGTCAGACCTACTGAGGTTTTCCAGCATTTTCTGTTTTTGTTTCAGATTCAGATTCCAGCATTGGCAGTAATTTGCTTGTATATAATTTGTATATGGGCAGCAGGGGAGAGCATGACAAGAAATAATAGAGAAATTAGGAAGAAAGTAAACAGGAACTATGAACTTCATTTACGAAGGAACATAAAACAAAATGGTGAGGTAATCTACACACACAAATAAAGGAAAGTTTGAATGGGAATAGCACCAAAAGAACAGCCAGGATAGAGTCTCAGGCAGTCGTAGTGAAATAACAGAAATATTGAGTAATTATTTTGCTTCTGTATTTACCAAGGAGATGGAAGATGAAATTCAAAATTATATTACAATTTCAATTGAAGAGGAGAAAAATTAAATTAACAAATCAAACTCTAGGAAGATAAAACCTCTGATTTGGTTGGATTACATCCATGCCTTTTAAAAGGCATGAGACCGTTTAATTTAGACAAATGCGAGGTGATGCATTTTGGTGGATTGAACCAGGACAGGACTTAGTTAATGGTAGGGCACTGGGGAGAGTTACAGAACAATGAGATCTAGGGGTACAAGTTCATAGCCCCTTGAAAGTGGAGTCACAGGTGGACAGAAAGCATTCAGCATGCTTAGTTTCTTCGGTCAGAACATTGAATACAGGAGCTTGGACGTCTTGTTGAAGTTGTACAAGATACTGGTAAGGCCGCACTTGGAATACTGTGTGCAATTCTGGTCACTCTATTATAGAAAGGAAATTATTAAACTAAAAAGAGTGCAGAAAAGATTTACTAGGATGCTACTGGGACTTGATGGATTGAGTTATAAGGAGAGGCTGAAATGACTGGGACTTTTTTCTCTGGAGCTTAGTAGGCTGAGGGGTGACCTATAGAGGTCTGTAAAATAATGAGGGACACAGACAAGGTAGATAGTCAGTATCTTTTCCCAAAGGCAGGGGAATCTAAAACTAGAGGGCATAGGTTTAAGGTGAGAGGGGAGAGATACAGAAGTGTCCAGAGGGGCAGTTTTTTCATACAGAGGATGGTGAGTGTCTGGAACAAGCTGCCAGAGGTAGTAGTAAAGGTACAACTTTATCTTTTAAAAAGCATTAAGCTAGTTACATGGATATGATGGATATAGAGGGATGCGGGCAATTGGGATTAGCTTAAGGGTTTTTAAAAAAAGGGCGGCATGGACAAGTTGGGCTGAAGGGCATGTTTCCATGTTGTAAACCTGTATGACTCTGAGAACCAAAAGGCACTATTACACATTTGGTAATTCATTTGAAAAAGGTGCAGTTCCAGAAGACTGACAAATAGCTGACATTCTACTTATATTTATGAAGAGAAATAGAACGTATCCAGGGAATGATAGACAAGTCAACTTAACGTGAAAAGAAAATGGAATTCCTACTAAAGAAAAAAATATAAACACATATGGAAACCAAAAATATAATAATGAATAGTCAGCACATATTTCAAAAGAGAAAGCCTTGCTTGATTTACCTCACTGACTTTTTGAAGAGCTAACAGATGACAGACAAGCATACTAGAGTAAGTGTAGCATACAAAAGGGTTTTGAAATGTTTCCACGTAATAGCCTAATGAAGAGTTGGGACAAGTATCAGAATGGATAGTTTTCTGGCTGAAATACTGATAGGAGAGAGTAGGGGTAAAGAGTAACTGTTCAGAATTGCAGAAGATACCAAAATGTAATACCTCGCTGATCTATATTAAAATTAATTTGTCAATTATATGTCCATTTTGTATCTTCATTAACATCTTGTAATTTGTTGCATTCTTCCTCATTATTGACTATCCTGCCCCGACAATAATTTGGCATCTTCTGCAAATTTAGAAATTGTGTTTCTCTCCGAGTCAAAATTATTAACATAAATTGTAAGCAACCGCAGTCCCAGCACTGATCCATGTGATCCATTCACTTTCTGCAGTTCTGAATAGTTACTCTATGCAGTTCTGAATAGTTACTGTATACCCCTATTCTCTTCCCTCAGTGGATAGCTATCTATTTTGCTACTTGTCCCATTCTTCATGCTCTGACATTATTCGACAGCGTATTACATGTATCTTTATCGAAGATCTTTGTGTGATTTGTCACACATCCATGCAACTTAGAGGGAATATTGCCAGGACTACTATCTGTTCATTCCTGGTCTTAAGGGGTAAGTGATCAGTCCACTTGTGAAAAGCAGCTTTTCAATTTTTCATATTGTATTATTACAATAAGGCTGCCTGCCTTTAATTTGACAATGGTTTGACTTTTACGTTGTGCAAGCTATGCTTCAGTGAAACCCCAGCAGCTGAAAGGTGGTAAGAACGACTGAATTCATAAGATGCATGCCTTTACTGCACTGCTTTGAGACAGGAGGAGAATGAGTGCTTCCTTCTGGCCCAACAAGCAACTTGTTAGACCCCTTCCCCAAACTCTACAATCTGTTGGCTTTCTTTGACCAACATCCAATTCTTCCTCTCACTTTTTGACCACCATCACCTGTTTCCCAAACTCTTGAAGAATATAAAGAATGCAGGAAGGAACTTAAGGAAGGAGTTAATAGGGCTAAAATGGGTCATGAAAAGTCCTTGGCAAACAGGAGTAAGGAAAATCCTAAGGCATTTTATACATATGTAAAGAACAAGAGGGTAACCAGGGAAAGGGTTGGTCCAAAGAACAAAGAACAACACAGCATGGGAAACAGGCCCTTCGGCCCAACGAGCCCACGCCGCCATTTCAACACTGTGAGTCCCCTCTTCCACCCATGACCCTTGTCTGCGCTTATGGCACTCCACATTGGAAACCAGATTGAGGGGAGACTAATTTAGGGACAATTTGTCACACCAATCAGCCTAAGAGCACATCTTTGGTGTGTGGGAGGAAACCAGAGCACCCGGAGAAAACTCACGCAAGCATGGGAAGAATGCGCAAACTCCCACAGACGCTGGCCCAAATCCATGTATCTGCACAGCAAACAGTGATAGTCACTGAGCTGTCGTGTTGCCCATCAGCTGGTCCAGTTTAAGCGTACACTAACGACATGAAGCACTAGGCTACTCTCGAAACATCCAAGAGCAGCCCTCGCATGACCCACCGCGTGTATGCCCCTTGTTGGACAACAAGGCGGACCGAAGCACCTGTGGATTAAATAACATGCACATTTTATGCAAACATTCAAGGGAATCCCCAGAAGCTCAAAAGTAAAACAAGTGAGCCAGAAAATATGTTGGAAGGTCCATAGGAATCAATAGATTCCCAGGGACGTCCCAAGGCTCTTGATCCTTATTTAAAACAGTCTTCTATATCCCTCCATTCCTATTCCACTCATGTGCCTATCTAAGTATCCCTTAGACAACTCCAGCGTGCCTGCCTCCACCACCTTACTTGGCAGTGCATTCCGTACCCCCACAACCCTCTGTGTAAAAAACCTCCCTCTAACATCCGAATTATACCTTGCCCCCCTCACCCTAAGCCTGTGGCCCCTCGTAATATTTGTTTCCAATCTAGGAAAAAGCTTACTACTGTTTACTCTATCTATACCCTTCATAATCTTATACACCTCTATTAGATCTCCACTCATTCTCCATCTTTCGAAGGAAAACAGCGCAATTTGCCCAATCTTTCCTCATAACCCAGTCCTTCCATACCAGTCCACTCAAGGATAGTGGAGGGAATCTATGCATGGAACCAGAGGAAATGGGTGAGATATTAAATGAATACTTTGCCTCGGTATTCACTAAAGAGAAAGACTTAGCGGATGAGGAGCCTGTGCTAGTGTGTGTAAATATTCTGGGTCATGTTGATATCAAAAAGGAGGTGATGGGTGTCTTAAAACACATTAAAGTAGATATGTCCCCGGGACCTGATGGGATCTATCCCAGAATACTGAGGAAGGCAAGGGAAGAAATTGCTGGGGTCTTGACAGAAATCTTTGTATCTTCATTGACTACAGGTGAAGTTCCAGAGGACTGGAGAATGGCCAATGTTGTTCTGTTGTTTAAGAAGGGCAGCAGGAATAATCTGGGAAATTATAGGCCGGTGAGCTTTACGTCAGTGGTAGGGAAACTATTTGAAAGATTCTTAGGGACAGGATTTATTCACATTTGGAAACAAAATAGTAATAGACAGCATGGTTTTGTGAAGGGGATGTCGTGTCTCACTAACATGATCGAGTTTTTTGAGGAAGTGATGAAGATGATATTAAGGGAAAGCCAGTGGATGTTGTATACATGGACTTCAGTAAAGCCTTTGACAAGATATCTCATGGTAGACTGGAACGAAAGGTGAAGTCACATGGGATCAGAGGAGAGCTGGCAAGATGGATACAGAACTGGCTTGGCCATAGAAGACAGAGGATAGCATTAGAGGGGTGCTTTTCTGAATAGAAGGCTCTGACTAGCGATGTTCCACAGGGATCAGTTCTGGGACCTTTGTTGTTCATGTTATATATAAGTGATTTGGAAGAAAATGTCTGATTAGTAAGTTTGCAGACACAAAAGTGGTGGAGTTGTGGATAGTGAGGAGAATTATCCAAAGATACAGCAAGACATGGTTGGAGACTTGGATGGAGAAATGACAGATGGTATTTAATCTGGACAAACGTGAGGTAATGCATTTTGGAAAATCTATTGCATATAGGAATTATACAGTAAATGGTAGAACCCTTAGGAGTATTGACAGGCCAAGAGATCTGGGTGTACATGTCCACCAATCACTGAAAGTGGCAACGCAGGTGGATATAGTAATCAAGAAGGCATATGGCTTGTTTGTCTTCATCGATCGGGGCCTGGAGTATAAAAATTGACAGGTCATACTGCAGCTATACAGAACCTTAGGCATCATTTGTAATATTGTATACAATTCTGATTGCTACAATACCAGAAGGATGTGGATATTTTGGAGAGGGTACAGAAGAGGTTTACCAGGATGTTGCCTGGTCTGGAGGGTATTAGCTATGAGGAGAGGTTGGATGAATTCAGTTTGTTCTCACTGGAACGACGGAGATGACGTGATAGAAGTTTACAAGATTATGAATGGCATGCATAGAGTGAATAATCAGGTGCTCTTTCCTAGGGTAGAAAAGTCAAGTACTAGGGGACATAGGTTTAAGGTGCATTGGGAAAAGCTTAGTGGAGATGTGCAAGGCAAGTTTTTTACACAGTGGGTAGTGAATGTCTGGAACTCACTGCTCGAGGAGGTGTGGGAGCAGGTACGATAACAGCATTTAAGGGGCATCTAGATGAATACATGAATGGATGGAAATGGAAATGGACCTAAACTACGGGTTTAGTTTAGGCAGCATCATGATTGGCGCAGGTTTGGAGGGCCGAAAGACCTGATCCTGTGCTGAACTGTTCTTTGTACTCCTCGCGCGCACACCACACATGCCCGAGCATGCACAAGCACGCACACGCACAAGCACGCACACGCACACACCCCAAAGAAGTTCTGCTGAGAAGTGTATGAATAGTGAGGGCCTATATTTAAAAAGCAGAACCACAAAGGTAATGACTGCTAGATGGTCTACACCAGAACTATGCTGGGACCAGTATGCTGGCTAATTGTTTAACTAGGCTGTAGTGACAGCTTTACAGCATACAGGCATTAGGGTGCACGAGCAACTATGACCAGAGCAGGGAGAAATGGCGAAAACTAACAGAGGGAGAGGAGAGAGTTTGGGTGAAGGACAGTTTGGAAATCCAAGATAAAATTTGAGACAATAGAAAAAATATATTTACATACAGAATTCTTAAAGCAGTTCAAGAGCATAAATGTTCATAGATTATTGAAGGTAGCAGGACAACAATTAATGAACAGAGAGAGAGAGAGCAGTTAATGAAGCATACAGTATCCTGGGCTTTATTAATAGGGACATAGCACAGGAACAAAGAGGTTATTTTGAACTTTGACAAGATACCAGTTAGACTACAGCTGGAGTATTGAGTAGAGTTCTGGGCACCACGGTATAAGCAGAATATGAACATATTGGAGAGGAGCTTTATAAAATGTGCTCCAGGGATGAGAAATTTCAGTTATAAGGATAGATTAGAACACAGAACATTACAGCGCAGTACAGGCCCTTCAGCCCTCGATGTTGCGCCGACCAGTGGAACAAGTCTAATGACCCTCTAATCTAAACTATTCCAGTGTTATCCATATGCCTATCCACTGACCATTTGAACACGCTTAAAGTTGGTGAGTCCACAACTGCTGCAGGCAGGGCATTCCATGCCCTTACTACCCTCTGAGTAAAGAACCGACCTCTGACATCCGTCCTATAATTATCACCCCTCAATTTAAAGCTATGTCCCCTCACGTTAGCCATCACCATCCGAGGAAAAAGGCTCTCACTGTCCACCCTATCTAACCCTCTGATCATCTTGTATGCCTCAATTAGGTCACCTCTTAACCTTCTCTCTAACGAAAATAACTTCAAGTACCCAGCCTTTCCTCATAAGACCTTCCCACCATAGCAGGCAACATCCTGGTAAACCTCCTCTGCACCCTTTCCAGTGTTTCCACATCTTTCTTATAATGCCACGACCAGAACTGAACGCAATACTCCAAGTGCGGCCGCACCAGAGTTTTGTACAGTTGCAACATGATCTCACGGCTCCGAAATTCAATCCCTCTGCCAATAAAAGCTGACACACCATATGCCTTTCTAACAACTTTATCAACCTGGGTGCCAACTTTCAGGGAGCTATGCACATGTACACCGAGATCTCTCTGCTCGTCAACACTACCAAGAATCCTTCCATTAGCCCTATATTCTGTACTCCTGTTACTCTTACCAAAGCGAATCACCTCACACTTTTCCGTATTAAACTCCATCTGCCACCTCTCAACCCAGCTCTGCAGCTTATCTATGTCCCTCTGCAAACTGTAACATCCATCCTCACTGTCTACAACTCCTCCGACTTTGATGTCGTCAGCAAATTTACTAATCCATCCTTCTACACCCTCAAATGGGTCATTTATAAAAATGACAAACAGCAGTGGTCCCAAAACAGATCCCTGAGGCACACCACTTGTAACTGAACTCTAGGTTGAATATTTCCCATCAACCACCACCCTCTGTCTTCTATCAGCTAGCCAATTCCTGATCCAATCTGCTAAATCACCCTTAATCCCATGCATCTGCGTTTTCTGCAGTAGCCTACCATGGGGAATCTTATCAAACGCTTTGCTAAAATCCATATACACCACGTCAACTGCCTTACCCTTATCCACCTCTTTGGTCACCTTCTCAAAGAACTCGATAAGGTTTGTGAGGCATGACCTATCCTTCACAAAACCGTGTTGACTATCCCTAATCAATTTATTTCTCTCTAGATGATTACAAATCCTATCTTTTATAATTCTTTCCAAAACTTTGCCCGCAACAGAAGTAAGGCTCACCGGTCTATAATTCCCAGGATGGTCTCTATTCCCCTTCTTGAACAAGGGGACAACATTTGCTATCCTCCAGTCTTCTGGCACTATACCTGTAGCCAATGACGACATGAAGATCAAAGCCTAAGGCTCTGCAATCTCCTCCCTAGTCTCCCAGAGAATCTTAGGATAAATCCCATCCGGCCCAGGGGTCTTATCTATTTTCATACCCTCAAGAATTGCTAACACCTCCTCCTTATAGAACATGGAACATTACAGCGCAGAACAGGCCCTTCGGCCCACGATGTTGCACCGACCAGTTAAAAAACAATGACCCTCTAACCTAAACCAAACCCTTACCATCCATAAACCTATCCACGGATCTCTTAAACGCCCCCAAACTAGGCGCATTTACAACTGCAGCAGGCAGGGCATTCCAATCCCTCACCACCCTCTGGGTAAAGAACCTACCCCTGACATCCATCCTATAACTACCACCCCTTAATTTAAAGCTATGCCCCCTCGTGCTAGCTTTCTCCATCCGAGGAAAAAGGCTATCACTGTCCACCCTGTCTAAACCTCTAATGTACCTCAATCCTTATGTACCTCAATCCCGCCTAGTCTAAAAGCTTGTATCTCAGTATTCTCCTCGACTACATTGACTTTTTCCTGCATGAATACTGATGAAAAGTATTCATTTAGTGCCTCTCCTATCTCTTCAGGCTCCATGCACAACTTCCTACTACTGTCCCTGCCTGGCCCTAATCTTGCCCGAACCAATCTTTTATTCTTGACATATCTGTAGAAAGCTTTAGCGTTCTCCTTGATCCTACCTGCCAAAGTCTTCTCATGTCCTCTTCTTGCTCTTCTTAACTCTCTCTTTAGCTCCTTCCTGGCTAATTTGTAACTCTCCAGTGCCCGAACTGAGCCTTCACGTCTCATCTTTACATAAGCCTCCTTCTTCCTCTTCACCAGAGATTCAACTTCCTTAGTACACCACGGTTCCCTCGCTCGACCACTTCCTCCCTGCCTGACAGGTACGTTTTTATCAAGGACTCGCAGTCGCTGCGCCTTGAACAAGCTCCACATTTCAATTGTTCCCAGCCCCTGCAGTTTCCTACTCCAACCTATGAATCCTAAATCTCGCCTAATAGCCTCATAATTACCTTTCCCCCAGCTATAACTTCTGCCCTTCGGCATATGCCTATCCCTTTCCATCACTAACGTAAACGTAACCGAATTGTGGTTTGGAAAGGATGGGACTGTTCTCCTAGGAAGAAGGCTAAATGGAGATTTGATAGATGTTTAAAATCATGAGGAGGCTGGACAGAATAGATAATGAGAAATTATTCCTGCTCATAAAAGGATCGAGAACAAGAGGGCACAGATTAAAGTGATTTGCAAATGTAAGTGTGATGTGAGAAAAAAATAGCAAGTGGTTTGAATGTGGAATGCACGATCTTGATGTATGGTAGAGGCAGGTTCAATCAAGGCATTCAAGAGTGCATAGATGATTATTTGAATAGAAACAATGTGCGAGGGTATGAAGAAAAGGCAGGAGAATGGCACTAAGTCATAATGTTCATTTGGAGAGTGGATACAGGCTCAATGAGTCAACTGGTTTCCTGCACCATAATAATTCTGTGATGTCAATATGGGTAAAAACTTGTTGACAAGAGACAGAGAGTTGAACAGAATAGTGCATCCGAGTAAAGATCTATGCATGGAATAGCATAAAAAAAATTGAAGTCAACTCATCTGAACGCGTGGAAAATCCCCAGTAAGATAAATGATCTTAAGGCGCAGATGGATCTAATCACAGAGACATGGCTACAAGATGATCAGAGTTGGTAAGTAAATATTTTGGGGTTCACAGCATTTCAAAAATACAGACAGAATGGAAAAGGAAGATGGGTGCCCTAGTAACAGAGGATAGCATAAGGACATTAGTGACAAAGGATGTTGACTCAAAATCAACATTACAATCAGTATGGGTGAAGAATAAGAGTAGCAAGGGTCAGAAAATGCGAGTAAAAGTAATTTATAGACTCTGTAAAAATAGTTATACTGTTGGGTATAGTATTAAACAAGAAATCATTAGAGCTTGTAACAAAGGCAATGTAATAGTTGTGGGGAACTTTAATCTTCATATAGACTAGGCCCATAAAATTGGCAAATATGGTTTAGAAGATGAGTTTATAGAATGCTTCTGTGACAATTTCTTGGAGCAATTCATTGTGGAACCAACTATGGATATTTAGATCTGGTATTGTGCACTGAGGTAGGATTAACTAATGATGTCATAGTAAAACATCCACTGGCAAATAGTGACAATACAACAAAAATTCCATGTTAAGTTTCAAAACAAAACATTCCTATCATAAACAATAATTTTAAACTTTAAAGCTAATTACATAAGTATGAGGGAAGAGCTAGCCAATGTTTTTTGGGTAAATAGACTAGAAGGTACAGAGGTAAATGAACAGTGGGTAACATTTAAAGAAACAATTCAAAATGTTCAACAAAAATAACATTCCATTGAGAAACAAAAACTTGGTGAGGAAGATCCATCTGTTGCTTACTAAGGAAGTTAAAGATAATATTAGATTAAAAGAAGAAGCTTATAATGTTGCAAAGTATGGTAATAAGTCTGAGGATTGGGAGTGTTTTAGAAACTAGCTAATGATCAACAAAAAAACTCAGCAGCTCTGGCAGCGACTGTAGAGAGAGAGAGTTATTGTTTCAAGTCCAATATGACTTATTTAGAACCAAAATGTTTGCCAAAAGGGATAGAGAGAAAATAGAATACAAGGGTACCAAGGACTATAAGAACAGATTGGGAGAGCTTTTACAACTATATAGAACAGAAGAGAGTAGCTAAAGTAAGCGCTGGGCCCTGAGTTTCTCCTGTCTCTGTTTCTATCATGGATAATATGGAAATGGCAGGGTCATTGAACAAATATTTTGTTTCTGTCTTCAGAATGGAACTCTCAAGTTACATACCATAAATAGAGGGTAACCTTAGGGACTAATAAGAGTGAGGAAATAAGGTAATTAGTATCAGCAGAGAAAAGGTACTGGAGAAACTAAAGGCACTAAATTCTGACAAATGCATAGATCCTGATGGCCTACATTCCAAGGATATAAAAGAGATAGTGGATGCACTGGCTATGATTATCCATGATTCTTGAGGCTCTGGCATGGTCCCAGCACATTGGAATTTAGCAAATGTGACACTGCTATTCAAGAAAGGAGGGAGAGGGAAATCAGGGAAGAATAAGCCTGTTAGCTTGACATCAATAATCAGAAAAGAGCTGGTATACGTTACTGTAGTAAATTAGAAAAGCATACTATGATTAGATTTTACAACAGGAAAATCCTGTTTGTCAAATATAATCAAGTTTTTTGAGGATGTAACTTGTAACGAAAACCAATAGATATGGTATACTTGAATTTCCAAAAGACATTAGACAACAGGTTTAACACAAGATATAGTCTTATGGTTTAGCACAAGTAGAAAATTGGTTAACAGGCAGGACACAGAGTGGGGAAAAATGGAGCATTTTCAAGTTGGTAGACTGTGACTAGTGGAGTGTTAGAAGAATCCATGTCGGGGCTTCAGCTACTTCAATGATTTAGACAAGGAGGCACAATAATGTATACTAAGTTTGCTGATGATACAAAGCTGGTTAAGAATGCAAGCTGTATGGAGACACAGATGCAAAGTGATATAGACAGGTTAAGTGAGTAGGCAACAAGGTGGCAAATGGAGTGTAATATGGATGTGATGTTATTCACTTCAGTCATAAGAATAGAAAAACAGAACATTTTTTAAAAGACATAGAACTTGTAATTGTTGATGTTCAGACAAACTTGGGGTATACATGAATAAGAAACACAAAAAGTGAGCACGCTGATACAACAAGCAATTAGGAAAGCAAATGACATGTTAACCTTTATTGCAAGGAGATCTGAGAAAAGTATAAAGAATGCAATTGTATGGGGCTTTGATGAGACTGCACCTACAATATTATGCAGTTTTAAGCTTCATACTTAAGGAAGAATATATTTGTATTGGAGGCAGAGGTTCGTTGGTGCCGGAATGAGAGAACTGTCCAGTGATGAGTAAATTATGTCTGTATTCTTTCAAGTTTAGAAAAATGATAGGTGGTATCATTGAAACATTAAAAATTCTGAATGGACTTGACAGGGTAGAAACTGAAAGATTTTTCCCTTGGCTTGGGAATTGGGAACAAGGTGATACAGTTTCAGAATGAAGGGACCTGTCACTTAGGTTTAGGATGAGAAATTTCTTCATTCAAATGGTGTAGTCGTTGGAAAACTCTATCCCAGAGCGTTATGGATGTCTTATCATTGGATACATTTAATTCAGAGATAGAAAGATTTTTGATCTCTCAGGGAAGCAAGAACTGTCAAGAGCAGGTGCAAATTTTGAGATCAAGCCCACAATCAGCCATGATCATATTGAAGGATGGATGAATGGTATGGTCTATTTCTGCTCTTTATTCTGTTCTTATGAAGAACTATGATTTTGAGTTAGATGAGGACAGATGGGAGAATGCTGAATAGCCTGTTTCTGTGTTGAATATTATAAATAATTTCATCTTACTTAACATCTACTCCTTGTTCTTATGCTAAATATTTTTTACTTGTTCATATCGAACTACATCTGCTGGGTCAATTACCATAGGACATATACCTTTCTGAATTTATTAACTGTTGCTTTTAAAAATAATTCCTTTTACAAAGCTCTTGGCACAATGAAACACACATCTCAAAGAGAGCTTTTATCCTTGAATGCTTTTACCTTTAAATTGAAGTTCTAGATGCAAAGATAAAAGGCATTAATGTGAACCTAATTTTCCTTTCAATTCATGGGATACTAATGGCCCAAAGAAATCATTTTTATTTTAAAAGAAATTAAGTTGATGAATGTTCTCTATGATGTGTTAAAAAGTACATTTTATCACAATGCATATTTTAATCAAAATTTAGAGAAATCTCTTTGCATGTGGTCGACCCAAATATTTAGACCATTCAGTATTTCCTGGTAGTGTGTATTCACATCGTATAACTTAGCAAAGAACTGCAGAAGTGTGTTGAAAAATAATTCAACAAATTAAGTTTTTTTAGTTAAATCTTGCTATATTAATCAGCAAATTCTCTGTATGGATTCAAAGTTAAATTACATTGAAAATGGAGCACAAAATGACATGCTGGCAGAATACTTTATGCTCAGACAACTTAGAGTTGCAATTTAAGTATTTGTGATCTTTTGCCAACCAATTTCATCATTTAATACTTCAGCCCCAATTTGGTGACATTTTGTACAGTATAGAATTTGTCTGAATCATTTATTTAGAATGATTATAGTGACATTTTGATGGTAAAGCATTAATTAAAGTCAGATATGGATAGAAGAGAAAATGTTAGCTACAGTTTTAATGCCATAAAAGGCATTACATATTATGGCATAACAGATTCAGTAAAAAGTCTGACAACACCAGGTTTTAGTCCAACCGATTTATTTGGTAATAGACTCACAAGCTTTCGAGGTTTCCCTCTTCATCAGGTGAATGGAGCGTTCTGGCCTCAGACAGAGCATATAAAGCACAGACAGTTTAGAGATTACTGATTAGAATGCGAATCCTTACACCTAACCTGCTGTTCAAGACCTGAAGTGGCTGACAATGTGAGTGGAAGGAGCACTGATCACAGGTTACAGAGATGTGTATTGTCTCCAGACAGTACAGTAAGTGAGGTTTTGCAAACCCAGGCAAGTCACGGGGGTTACAGATAGTGCGACATGGACGGTCTCAACAGGGATCTTGGGTTCATGTCGCACTATCTGTAACCCCCGTGACTTGCCTGGGTTTGCAAAACTTCACTTACTGTACTGTCTGGAGACAATACACGTCTCTGTAACCTGTGATCAGTGCTCCTTCCACTCACATTGTCAGCCGCTTCAGGTCTTGAACAGCAGGTTAGGTGTAAGGATTCGCATTCTAATCAGTAATCTCTAAACTGTCTGTGCTTTATATGCTCTGAGGCCAGAACTCTCCATTCACCTGACGAAGAGGGAAACCTCGAAAGCTTGCGAGTCTATTATCAAATAAATCGGTTGGACTAAAACCTGGTGTTGTCAGACTTTTTACTGTGTTTACGCCAGTCCAACGCCGGCATACCCACATCATAACAGATTCAGGACAGGAGAGCAAATGGATTATTATTTGGAAAGTCTGTAGCATATTAAAAAGACGTTCACGAAGCTTTCAACCTTCTCTAGTAACAAGTGAGACACCATTGTTCGAGAAAGGGAGTAAGAATATTACTAGTAACAACAAGCCAGTCAGTCTACTATCAGTGCTGGGCATGGAGATTTACCACAATGTTCCAGGGATGAGGAACTTTAGCTAGAAGGTTAGGTTGGAGAAAATACAATTGTTTTGGAGGAAAGGAGATTGAGGAGAGCTGAATAATGATGAGGACACAGATTTAAGATGTAAGGCAAGAGATGCAGGGAAGAACTTTTCTCAGCAGCACCTGCTGCCTATGAGAGTGATGGAAGCAGAGACAATCAAAGAACAAAGAAAATTACAGCACAAGAACAGGCCCTTAGGCCCTCCAAACCTGTACCGACCATGCTGCCATACTTAACTAAAACACCTACCCTTCCGGAGACCATATCCCTCTATTCCCATGCTATTCATGTATTTGTCAAGACACCACTTAAAAGTCACTACTGTATCTGCTTCCACTACCTTGTCCAGCAACAAATTCCAGGGACCCACTACTCTCTGTGTAAAAAATCTGCCTTGTATATCTCCTTTAAACCTTGCCCCTCGCATGTTAAACCTGTGCCCCCTAGTAATTGACTCTTCCACCCTGGGAAAAAGCTTCTGATGATCCACTCTGTTCACGCCTCTCATAATCTTGTAGACTTCTATCAGGCTACCCCTCGACCTCCGTCGTTCCAGTGAGAACAAATTAAGTTTCTCCAACCTCTCTTCATAGCTGACGCCCTCCATACTAGGCAACATCCTGGTAAATCTTTTCTGTACCCTCTCCAAAGCCTCCACATCCTTCTGGTAGTGTGGCGATCAGAATTGAACACTTACATTCCAAGTGCGGCCTAACTAAGGTTCGATAAAGCTGCAACATGACTTGCCAGTTTTTAAATGCAATGCCCCGGCTGTTGGCTTATGCCTTCTTGACTACATTCTCCACCTGCAATGCCACTTTCAGTGACCTTTGTGCCTGTACACCCAGACTCCTTTGCCTGTCAATACTCTTAAGTATTCTGCCATTTACTGCATATTTCCTATCTGTATTAGACCTTCCAAAATGCATTACCTCACATTTGTATGGATTAAACTCTGTCTGCCATCTCTCTGCCCATGTTGCCAACTATCTATATTCTCTGTCTCCTCTGATGGTCCTCATCGCTATCTGCAAATCCACCAGCCTTTGTCTCATCTGAAAACTTACTAATCAAACGAATTACATTTTCCTCCAAATCATTTATATATATATTACAAATAGCAAAGGTCCCAGCATTGATCCCTGAGGAATGCCTCTTATCACTGCTGTCCATTCAGAAACACACCCTTCCACTGCTATCCTCTGTCTTCTTTGACCTAGCCAGTTTTGTATCCACTTGCCAGCTCCCCTCTGATTCCATGTGATTTCACCTCTGCAGCAGTCTGCCATAAGGGATCTTGTCAATGGCCTTACTGAAATTCATGTAGAAACATCCACTGCCCTACCCTCATCAATCATCTTCGTCACTTCCTTGAAAAACTTGATCAAGTTTGTGAGACACAACCTCCCTTTTACAAAACCATGTTGCCTCTCAATAATACGTCCACTTATTTTCAAGTAGAAATAAATCCTGTCTCAAAGAACCCTCTCCAATAATTTCCTTACCGCTGATATAAGGCTCACCGGTCTGTAATTACCTGGATTATTCTTGCTAATCTTCTTAAACAATGGAACAACATTGACTATTCTCCAATCCGTTGGGATATCCCCTGTAGCCGGTGAGGATACAAAGATTTCTCTCAAGGTCCCAGCAATTTCCTCCCTTGCCTCTCTGTGTCCTGGGGTATATCACATCAGGCCCTGGGGACTTGCCTACCTCAATGTTTCTCAAAAACTCCAATACCTCCTTTTTGATTTCAACATGACTCAAACTATTTACACATTCTTTCCCAGACTCATCATCCACCAAGTTCTTCTCTTTCTTGAATACTGACACAAAGTACTCATTTAATACCTCGCCCATTTCCTCTCGCTCCATGTATAGATTCCCTCCCTTGTCCTTGAGTGGGCCAACTTCTCCCTGGCTACCCTCTTGCTCTTTATATATGCATAAAAAGCCTTGGGATTTTCCTTAATCTTGCTGGCCAATGCTTTTTCAATACTTCAAAATGAAATTGGATGGGCACTTGAGGGAAATAAATTTGAAGACTACATGAATAAAATGGGGAATTGAACTGATTAGAATGCTGTACAGATTGCTGTCATGGATTTAATGGACAGAATTATCTTCTCCTATGCTGTAATAACTCTGACTCTATCATTCAGATTGATGTCCATTGGTATACATATTGGTATTCATGGCTAGAGGAATGGAGTTTAAAAACAACAAGGTTATGTTGCAACTGTATAAGCTGCTGGTGAGGCCACACTTGAACTACTGTGTACAGTTTTGGTCTTCTCACTGGAGAAAGGATATACTGGTAGTGAAGGGGGTACAGAAGAGATTCACTAGGTTGATTTCAGAGTTGAAAGGGTTGGCATATGAGGAGAGACTGAGTAGACTGGGACTATACTCATGGGAATTCAGAAGAATGAGGGGAGATTTTATAGAAACATATAAGATTATGATGGGAATAGATAAGATAGAATCAGGGAAGTTGTTTCCACTGGCAAGTGAAACTAGGACTAGGGGGCATGGCCTCAAAATAAGGGGGAGCAGACTTAGGGTTGAATTGAGGGGGAATTTCTTCCAGTGAAGCAGTTGAGGCTATCTCATTGAATGTTTTTAAGGCGAGGATAGATAAATTTTTGAACAGTAAAGGAATTAAGGGTTATGGTGACTGGGCAGGTGCGGTAAGTGGCGCTGAATCCATGAAAAGATCAACCATGATCTTATTGAAAGGCAGAGCAGGCTCGAGGGGCCAGATGGCGTACTCCTGCTCCTAGTTCTTATATTCATATGTACAAAATATGCCAACTTTTAATTATGCTGTTTGGTACAAATTTCAAATAATTTAAAGTTTAATTCACGCCGAGCCAATCTGAAATAACTCGTTTTAAGTAGTTGCCAAATAAATTCTGGTGAAGTCAAATCAATTTGCATGAATTTCTGATCTGACACGCTGTTAAGATGCACAAAAATATGAAGCTGAACTGAAAAGTTATGAGTCAAAAAAATTATAAAATCCACCAGGTTTCATTTGGTCGATCTTTCTGTTTCTTATGTAAAAATTAGCCACATTTAACTGTTGACAATCTGGAGAAGATTCACGATGATAAAGGAAATAATCTACTGCACATTGCATCGTCACAAGGACACCTTGAGTGTTTGCAGCATCTGACTACCCTAATGGCAGAGGAATGCTTGACGGAGCGGAATAATGAGAAACTGACCCCATCTTCATTAGCTGTAAAGGTAGGTTGCATGAAAATTAACCAGTGAGTGCTGCATGAACAATGCACTGAGAAGTGATGGATCAGCCATGATCTTATTGAATGGTGGAGCAGGGTCAAGGCAGTCTATTCCTGTTCCTATTTCTTACAGTCTTGTGGTAAATTTGTGAAATGGAGCAAATCTGTACAACAAAGTATTTTACTTCCTCACCATTATATTTTAAAATAAGTTTGGTTTTCTTTCTATTGGCTGTCAGCACCAAAAGAGCATGATGTTGTAGGTGTATATAGTGAATTTATAGGTAAACAGTGGGTAGGGGAATTTCACAGTAACTTCATTGTAATGTTAATATAAGTCTTACTTACAATTAATAAATAAACTCTATTTTACTTTAGGTACTAATCCCAACTGTGTCTCCTGCCCCCTCCATCCACTGTTTTTCGAATGCTTATCGTTTAATTTTCTCCTTTTTTATCCTCTGATTTTGCTAAATCCTTCACCACCTGGTATCTGGACCTTTACCATTTGGAACAATTCAATATTTCCTTCTGATTTTCCCCTTTTTCAATGTGAGGAATTACATTTATATTCTCTCATTTTGTTCTTTGCATTGACATTGCTGAGATTATGAGCTCAATGTAATGGAGAATTGTAAGTTTGCCACTGTATCACTCAGTGACCAGTTTATGTTAACTTTCCATATGCTATTACATTGTCCTTCTTCCTTGATTCAATGCAGTTTTGATAATACAGTACAAGTTAAAGTTAGTGTACAAGTACTTGAGCTTTTCATCGATCACCTTGAGTGTGTGGTTGGACAACTTATTATTGTCACTAAATGAAATGTATCACCTAGAAAAGACAGCTCAACTGATCAATTTGTGCTCACATATATTTAAATCAAAGACCAAATTCTCCATGCTCCCATGATGAGCTCAATGGTGGGGAGGGGGGAATTGGTTTTACGCCAACATGAATTTCCTGCTGGATCTTCTGCTAGTGGCTGGTGGTTTTGCATCCCACAAAGGCCCAACGCCCGATCCTCTGAAACATCAGTGGGAAAACATGCCACTCCAGAATGCTTCTGGAACAACGAGGTGTGCAGAAATCAAGACTTATTGAAGAAAGCCTGGGGCTGCCTCTGGTGATCTAGATGGAGGCAGCTAGTAATCCTGCCAGGGAACTCTATAGCGGTGGCTGTGCAGTGGGAGGGAGAGCATCTCAGGTAAATCTTCCAGCTTCAGTGTCATTAAGAAGGTCCGTCTTCCAGCCTCATGAATGTTCCTGGATATCCATCTTCTTCCTTTAGGAGACCCAACTCCTTCCTTGAGGAGGCCTAACTTTCCTTTAGAAAGCTCAACTCCTTGCTTCAGGAGGCCCAACTTTTTGACAGTGGGTCATTGATATTTGGCCTCCTAAGCGGGGAGGGAGTTTGATGGGGGAGAGGGGATAAGTGGGGGGTCCTCACTCTCAAACCTTAAACTCGTATGGTGTAGGGGGGAGGATGTCTCTCATTGTTGATGGTGCTTCCTCGATCCTTGGGGTTCTTGCTTATGAGGTGGGTGAATAGCGGGGGCCATTTGAATCAGGCTGCAAGCCCACTAATGACATTTAAATGGGTGTATTCAAATATTTATAGGCTTCCTGCCCACTCTGGCCAGGAACCTGATTGGGAACAGTAGCGCAGCCTGGGAGGGTCGCGCTGGCTTTGGCAACAGATGCAAAACCTGCTTTCCCGCTGACTCCTGATTCTCTAGGCCATCGCAAATCACAGCCCGGGCTAGCGGGCCTAGAGAAATCCCCTCTCCCCCAATTATCTTTACCTGTACTGGCTTCCTCTTAAATACTATGGAGGAAATCACTTTATTATTCTGGAAGGATGCCTGTACTTGTTGCAATGTAAGAAATCTCACAACACCAGGTTAAAGTCCAACAGGTTTATGTAGCAGCACTAGCTTTCAGAGTCTCAAGGTCCTTCAGGTGAGTGAGGACTTGTGTTCACAAACAGGGCATATAAAAACACAAACTCAATTTACAAGATAATGGTTGGAATGCGAGTGTTTACAGGTTATCAAGTCTTAAAGATACAGACAATGTGAGTGGAGAGAGGGCCAAGCAAGGTTAAAGAGGTGTGTATTGTCTCCAGCCAGGACAGTTAGTGAAATTTTGCAAGTTCCGCACACATGAGGACGGCCTCAATCGGAATCTTGGGTTCATGTCACACTATTTGTAATCCCCACTACTTGCCTGGGCTTGCAAAATCTCACTAATTGGCCTGGCTGGAGATAATACACACCTCTTCAACCTGTACTTGGTCCTCCCTCCACTCACATTGTCTGTATCTTTAAGACTTGATTACCTGTAAAGATTCGCATTCCAACCATTATCTTGTAAATTGAGTTTGTGTCTGTATATACCCTGTTTGTGAACACAAGTCCTCACTCACCTGATGAAGGAGCTTGAGACTCCGAAAGCTAGTGAGAAAAACTATGTGCGGTTGTGATCTGGCTAGATCAGCAAAAAAAATGAGTGTGTTGTCTAGAAGGCATGTGATCGGATGGGTTGCGTACCAGACAAACAACAACCCCGCAGACGAGTCCGTAACCGCTCTCTGTGAAAAGTTAAAAATGCTAGGTTACACAGTAACTAACTGAAAAGAGTTAGTAACAAGATCAGTCTCGACCCAGACAGAAGAGATGATCTTGAGGCAAAACCTAACCGCTGGGCACTATTGAGTGATAGACTCGGGTCCTAGGCCAGAGAAACTTGTCGTCCCAATATGTGCAGACGAAAAGGCCGTTGTAGGTGAGCCGGCTTGGACTGCCCATCCAGCCAAGGAGGTAGTGATAACTACTTGTACCTTCTACAACAAAGCCTACCAAACCCTAATGAAGGGAACAGGATCTATGGCTAACACCGCCAATACCGCAAGCAATGGAGGTGCCCAGGATGAAGGTACCTTCATTGAGACAATAATAATCAAACCAACACAAGACCACTCAGAGGTTAAGGAGATGTTGGACTTTAATCTGGTGTTGTGAGACTTCTTACTGTGCTTACGCCAGTCCAACACCGGCATCTCCACATCTTTTTGCAATGCCAAGGGGAGTCAGAATTCCAGAATTGATTCCTGTTTCCATCTTTAGTGTTGTGGCTTTCTCTGGACCCAGAAAAGGCCCCCAGTCTGCTGCCAGTGGATTTTGGTCCCACTGAGACTATAAATGGTGCTTTACATGGAATTTGAGATAGCCCTTAGATGCGCCAAAATACTAGAGCTTATAAGTGAGATAGGCAGAAGAAGTGTTCCTCTTACCACCTCTGTGTGATCCAGAGTACAATTTAATGTTAATGTAAGAATTGACAGAAATGTTGATTGTACCCTAAAATATTGTATCGGGTGGATTTGTTCTAGAATTTTGCTCATCCATCTATGTAGTTTCTGAATGTTAGGTTTTTTTTCCTGGCAAGGAATGAGAAAAGATGTGGGAGAATCTTCCTGAGCTGCACTTCCAGTTGTCAGTGTCAGAATGGATAGAACACACTGGTTTTGGAAGAAACTCTTTGAGCCTTTATTGTCATTGGGCATAGTTCATTGTGTTTTTAACACTGCATTTAATTTGTTAAATGAATTCATGCCTTAACCACTCTTCCTAGCGTCTTGTCAGCTGTTATTCACATTCTTTGTAAAGATGTTACTTTTCAGCTCGCCCAATTATATGCTCCGAACCTATTTGATCTTGTTGCCCTTAAATATTTCAAAGTATTACTTTCTGGTTTATTTTCTGTATCTCATTAAGCATCTTGAATATCTCTGTTCAGTAACCTGACATGTTTCTTTTCAAGGTTGAACATTCTAACTCATCAATTAGTTCCTTGTTTTAAAAAAAATAGGGCAGACTCCAAAAAATGTTCTGTCCTTGGAGTGTTTGCTGACAAAAAAGGATACGTCCTTCTATTCCTTGATGTTTTTTGCCAGTAGACTAATATGGAGCCCCTAAAGCCATTCAGATGAACCTTGTTCATCAACAAAAGTCTAAAGTCAGCTACTGAAGCACATTTGCTACCACATGTCTTTCAAAAGGCTGTAGTTTTGTTTTATAACTACAGAATGCTTAAGGTGTTGAAAATTAATCTTTCTTTGATTATATGATTACAGGAAGGGCAGCTTGAGTGTCTGCGTTGGTTGATGAGCGAGACTGAAGCCATTGCTGAGCTGAGCCCTTCTGATGGTTACCCTGCCCTTATACATTATGCTGCATGCTATGGACAGGTAAGCTAAACCTATACAGGAAATAAAAGGTCAATGTTAATGTTTCTGATTGAATACCATTAATTTTACTATTCCATTTTAGGTTACATATACATTTTTCTAACATGAATGGGTAACTGTCCAAACTTATATGTTTATTCCTTTTTGCCATGCTATAGAGAAAGCCATTAATGTGCTTAGGTCATAAGGAAGCTGTAAGCTTGTAAAATTAAAAATGGTGAAACAAAAGCAATTTGAGCTTTTGAGCCTGACCCTTTGCATAGACCATAGAAGTTTCTATAGTTGTGACTGTTCAGTACTTAGCCTCCATAGAGAGGTGAATTGCCACAGGTAAAACCTCCAAGCTAAAACTGAAACTCCTGTTTACCTCATGCCCTGCACGAAGGTGAGGGAACGTTATGGCTTGTTTCTGGTACGTGGCAAATAATAACCAATTTTAGCTATCCTGTGTGTACCTGCCTGAATAAAGTGGCTTGCTGAGGTCAGTGGGATCAGCTAAATAACTCTAAAATGCAGCCTGTGTATCTTTAGTTTTGGAATTAACACAAAATTTAGTGCTATGCCCCCATACAGGAATATAGTTCAGAATACCATCGCAAGTGTGGGGATATGTTACGGAATTTGATAGTGTACATAGTTAGCAAATGTTTCTTTTACCATGTAATTAATATTTCAATCATAAGGTCTTTAAAGAGTTGATCAGTCTGGTGTTAACTATTTTTTGATGAGTATTTATCCTGGATCCTTATGGAAATAAATTCAAATAAAATAATCTGCATATGTCCATGGTAGCAGCTTTTGAATATTTTAAAGATTCACCTTCGCTGCAAACCTCTGACCTCACCTGCAGCTGGTATTCTCCAGTGCCTCTGCAGCGTATGAAGTTTTGGCTGAATGCCAAATTCTCCATTTTCGTTGACAGGGCAAACACGATCAGAAAATCCTGTCCATTGTGTCCCTTTTGCCTAAACTCCAATGCAACAATTTTATGTTCTATTAGCACAGTTCTTGCCTTGGTTTGAAGACTAAAAATTATGCTTTCTGAATCTATTCAACATTATTTCATAGTAATTTTCAAAATAAATAAATTATAGGACATAGATCATAGAATCTACAGTGCAGAAAGAGGCCTTGGGCCCACCAAGTCTGCACTGACCTCAATCCCACCTAGGTCCTATCTGCATCACCACTCATATTTACCCTACTAATACCTCTGACACTAGGGTTAATTTAGCATGGCCAATCAACCTAACCCGCACATCTTTGGACTGTGGGAGGAAACCGGAGCAAACATGGGGAGAAAGTGCAAACTCCACACACACAGTGACCCGAGGATGGAATTGAACCCGGGTCCCTGTCGCGGTGAGGCAGCCGTGCTACCCACTGTGCCGCCCTCTGTGCCACCCTAAATTATTGTAATTTACAATTAAATGTTCAAAGGTACAGCTGATTAATTGGTTACTTTTGGTGATAATGGGTGGAATTTTCCCAAAATATTTCTAAGTCTCACAATGGTGAGAAAAATGGAGTGAACCATGAAGGTCTCTGAGGTGCGCTCCACAGCACAATCTTTCAACAATGCAATGAAAGAAACTCCATGTCATCATGGAGGCTCCAGGTATATGACTCACCCGAAGTGGCTACAGCTGTGCGCTGTTAAGCAGGGGGAGCTGCATTTAAATGCTCCCACTGCAGCCACAGGTAATCAGGCCAGGAAGATGGCACCTCCCCAGAACAGCCCAATGCTTCACAGAGGGAGAACTGGGATGACTGAAGGACCATAGAGGAGAGATTTGACAGCCCAGAAGTGAGGCTGGCATTGCGGCGTGGGAAGCAGTGGCAGCGGCAGTCACTGCTCGTGCATTGACATGGAGGGCCAATGGGCAGTGCTGCTAGAAAACGTACGACCTCGTTCGGTCAGCAAGGGTGAGTCTCCATTCTGTAGTGGCATCTGACAGTCCCATCTATCACACCTGAAATCTCCACGTTGACCTCTCCCTGACAGCCCGCAACCTTCCAGCATCCAAACTTCTAGAGCCATCCTCCAATCCCCCTGGCACCCACTATCATAACCCTTGCTTGCTGAGACATGGTCCTGATATCCGCCCCGCCCGATTGCCCCCAACCCTGACAGATACTGAACCATATGTCTTCTTTTGCAGGAGACAAACCCGATGAGGCTGGGCCATCACGAGTGTGTGACTGGCTCCCCCCCCCTCCCCCCGCAGTCACCACTGAGACCTCCCCCCATCAACAACTCCAAGGAAGGCACTGACCAGTTGACACAGGCATCACCCACACTATCCACGAACAGAGATACAGTGACCATGGTGGGACATGTTAGTGCTGAGGCTTCTGGGACACTTTCTGGTGTGCAGCACATCACCATTGATGCAGGTGGAGGCAGGAACATCTGAGGGCTCAGGCAGGTGGAGGTTTGCCAGAGCTGAGGAAATAGTTGGCCTCCAACCAATTGCCAAACCACTGGGACCAGTTCTCAAAAAGCTGCTGGAGATGCAGAGACAAAGCCGAGGATTGCAGGAGGGGGTGTCAGCAACATTCTTGCAAACACCAGGCTGTTTGGAGGAGTTCCAGAGCCTACAGATTGATGGTGCTGGTGCTGGTATTGCTTGGCACCCAGACCAATACTGCAAGGATAGTGGCTGCAGTGGAAAGCCTGGGGCAGGAAATGGTAGACATAGGTGGCAAGGTCCAAGGCAAGCTGAGTTGTTGAGGACCCCAGGAGCATGCTGGAGACACAGAGGATCATGGCTGCGGACTTCAAGAGCATGGCCCAGCCACAATGGGCCATTGCTGAGGAGCTCCAGAGTTTGACCCATTCTCAGAGTACTATCGCTAAAGGATTCCAGAGGTTGGACCAAACTCAGGGCTATTGCTGAGGACTTGCACATCATGCTGCATTCATGGTTAGGCCTCCAGGGGTTGCAGCACCAGGTGACGCAGAGGCTTTTGAAGCTCACTCCAGCTGCCCCTCTGTCCCATGAAGTGTCCCAAGGGCCCACAGACACCCTAAAGGAGGAGGAATCCATGCGGGGCCTTCCAGCCAGGAGGCTCCAGCCATCCTAAGCTCTTCCGAATCCCCCCTTCCTGACAGCAGTGCGTCTCACCGGCAGCGGGCTGAAGTTGGATGAGGCTCTTCAGATCTCAGCCCACCAGGGGACAACTGCCAAGGGCATCACAGACTACGGAGCACGGAACACCTCCACCTCTGGTGCAGTTGGGTGATGGTCACCTAGACATAATGGTAGGTTGTGTAAGATTAAAAAGTTTATCAAGAGGGCACGGTGAAGGCAGTCAGTGTAGTTAGGGATAGGGTAATATGTACTATAAACAATCACTATTAAGTGTTCTTGCACCCCACAGCTGTGACTCCTCTGTCTGTGAACCGCCTCCCACAGGGAGTCTCGAACCCCAACTGTACCCAAAGAGGCTCAGAGTATTGTTCAACTCGAGAGGGGCCCTACGACCCACCAAGTATGCACCAATGATGCCTTCAGCCGGAGTCATGTGGATGCCTAGCCAAGCACAGTGCCAGATTCCCTGACTACCATGGTACTCCAAGCACTCATCTGAAAATGCCATTAGGGTTGCAAGGTCACCAGCCACCATTGTTGATGTGGGACTCTGTGTTCTCTGCGGGTGACATTTTCGGGATGATTCTCCCAAAAAAGTCGAATTTGCAGGAAAACTGGAGTAATTCACCCTGTTTTTTTTCAGTGGGAGCTCAGAGAAGAATCGCCCACATTCTGTGCAATGCATGAATATTATTAGCTTTCAAGGGGCGGGGTCTATTCACACTGGAGAGGCTGAAACCAGCAGGCCTCTGCGCATGCGCAGTTGCCCTGAAGTATCATCCTCCTTTGTTGGCCACTGAATTGCTGGCCAGCCCATGACTCCAGCAGTGCAGCCCCCCCACCCCATCTGTTCATGGGCCAGTCCCAAACCCTCCGTCCATCCCGGCCTACCTAATCTTCAGCTACCACCCACCCCCCTCAAGCAGTGACAATTTCCCACCCACCCTCAGCCAGCATCCCCTCGAATTGGCTGACATGCGATTTTCCTGGCCCACTGCGCTAAAACAATTAGTGCAGTGGGATGGGAGAATCGTCCCCTTTGCCTCCAAAATGGCATCTGTGGGATCAGTACACTTATAATAATGGCTGTGACAGACTCAATTTTGGTGAAGGCACATGCAGGGATTGTCCATTAGAGTAGGCAAATTGTGATATCAGTCAGCATGTATCACAGAATTGTTACAGTGCAGAATGAGGCCCTTCAGTCCATTGTGTTAGCAGCAGCTCTCAAAATGTAACATTGATTTGACCCTAGTTATGTCATTTTTGAATTCAAAGCTCTAACTAATCTAACCAGTGCCCTTAACCATGCACAGCTGAATACATATTCAGCAATAGGAAGACTTCCCACCAGCACCAGTGCAATTTAAAGAGATTATCAGCTTTATTCAGATTCATTACTGACTTTTTTTTATTGGTTCATGGGATCTGGACATCACTGATTCGGTCAACATTTATTGCCTGTCCTAAATTGCCTTGAGAAGGTGGTGGTATGCTGCCCTCTTGAATTGATATATTCCATGTGTGGCAGGAACGCCCACAGTGCTGTTGATTTCTGCTGGCTCTTACTGTGACTGTAGGAATGTTTGGTTATTGCCAGAGTTATTTAAATTTGCTGAAGATGGTGTGCCACATGCACACATGGTTTCTTTACAAGTCACTTGCTGCAAGATTGCATGTATAAGTTTGTATCCCCCTTAAACTACAACATGATAAACAGAAGTGACACACAGCAGGACAAGCTGTTTGAAAAGGGAGAATGGAGTGTCAGGGGTTAGGTTTGTGGAGAAGGATTATGTTTCAGACCTGCCCCAGCCAACATGCAGCACCCCTTTAATTGATGCCAGCTGGCTTTAACTCATGCTAGCCTCTTATAGCTTTGTGCCTACTGCTGGCAGCTGTTCAACAATGTGCTTAGCATTGATTGCATGTTGCAATCATTTAAATGAACAAGTTACACAAAGATTGCATGCTTATTAGACACAATGGGCATAGATGAATTGTCCATCATGATGCCTGTGCGGGTTTTTGGATATAACTGGGTTTTGCGACTTACTTTTGGCAAGACATGTAAGAGACTCCAGGATAGTATATTGCCTCCCTGGTGCCTGGTTCAAGATGTCTCTGAATGGGCAGAAATCATTCTGAAGGGAGAGGGTGAACAGCCAGAGGTCGTAGTACATATTGGTACGAACGACATAAGTAGGAAGAGTGATGAGGTCCTGCAGCAACAGTTTAGGGAGTTAGGTAGAAAGCTAAAAAGCAGAACCTCTGGGGTTGTAATCTCAGGATTACTCCCTGTGCAACATGCCATTGAGACTAGAAATAGGAAGATTGTACAGCTCAACAGCTGGTGTAGGAGTGAGGGTTTCAAATATCTGGACCATTGGGATCTTCCAGGGAAAGCGGGACCTATACAAGGATGAGTTGCATCTAAACTGGAATGGCATAAATATTCTGGCCGGAAAGTTTGCTAGTGTCACACAGAAGGATTTAAACCAGTTTGGCAGGGGGGTAGGAACCAAAGCAAAGGTGAATTAACTAAAGGGGAACCAGAGAGTAGGGCCTGTAAGACTCAGAGAAAGAGCAGGCAGGGTATGGTTGCTAATCAAAGAGGGTCTGGTGGACTGAAGTGCATTTGTTTCAATGCGAGAAGTGTAACGGTAAGGCAGATGAACTTAGAGCTTGGATTAGTACTTGAAACTATCATATAAAGGTACTAAATTTGGGGAACGTTAATTACAATATTAAGCAGGAACTGAAGAATGTAGATTGAGGGCAGATGTTTGAGGGCAAATCAACATCTGGCATGTGGGAGGCTTTCAAGTGTAAGTTGATAGGGATTCAGGTCCAGCACATTCCTGTAAGGATGAAGGATAAGTATGGCAAATTTTGGGAGCTTTGGGTAACAAGAGATATTGTGAGCTGAGTCAAAAAGAAAAAGGAAGCATTTGTCAAGTCTAGGAGGCTGGGTACACACGAAGCATGTGTGGGATACAAGGAAAGTAGGAAGAAGCTTAAGCAAGGAGAAAGGAGGGCTAAAAGGGGTCATGAAAAATCCCAAGGCTTCTTATACATATAAAAAGAGCAAGAGGGTAGCCAGGGAGAGGGTTGGCCCACTCAAAAGACAAAGGAGGGAATCTGTGCATGGGGCCAGAGGAAATGGGTGAGGTATTAAATGAGTACTTTGCATCAGTGTTCACCAAAGAGAAGGGGTTGGTGGATGATGAGTCTGGGAAAGGGTGTGTAGATAATTTGAGTCATGTTGAGATCAAAAAGGAGGAGGTATTGGGGCTTTTGAGAAATATCAAGGTAGACAAGGCCCCAGGGCCTGTTGGGATATACTCCAAAATACTGAGAAGGGCAGGGGAAAAATTGCTGGGGCCTGGAGAGAAATTTTTGTATTCTCACTGGCTATAGGGGAGGTCCCAGAAGATTAGCTAATGTTGTTCCTTTGTTTAAGAAGGATAGCAAGAATAATCCAGGTAATTACAGGCTGGTGAGCCTTACATCAGTGGTAGGGAAATTATCAGAGAGGATTCTTTGAGACAGGATTTACTCCCATTTGGAAATAAGTGGACATATTAGCGAAAGGCAACATGGCTTTGTGTAGGGGAGGTCGTGTCTCACAAACTTGATTGAGTTTTTTGAGGAAGTGAAGAAGATGATTGATGAGGGTAGGGCAGTAGATGTTGTTTACATGGACTTCAGTAAGGCCATTAACAAGGTCCTTAATGGCAGACTGGTGCAGAAGGTGAAGCCGCATGAGATCAGAGGTGAGCTGGAAGTTGGATACAAAACTGGCTCAGTCATAGAAGACAGAGGATAGCAGTGGAAGGGTGCATTTCTGAATGGAGGGCTGTGACAAGTGGCGTTCTTCAGGGATCAGTGCTGGGTTCTTTGCTGTTTGTCATATATATAAATGATTTGGAGGAAAATGTAACTGGTTTGATTAGTATGTTTGCGGATGACACAGATTGGTGGCTATGTGGATAGCAATGAGGACCATCAGAGGATACAACATGATATAGATTGGTTAGAGACTTGGGCAGAGAGATGGCAGATGGAATTTAATCCGGACAAGTGCGAGGTAATGCATTTTGGAAAGTGTAATACAGATAGGAAATATACAGTAAATGGCAGAACCCTTAAGAGTAGAGATAGCAGAAGGATCTGGGTATATTGGTACAGATCACTGAAAGTGGCAATGCAGGTGGAGAAGGTAGTCAAGAAGGCATATGGCATGCTTGCCTTCATTGGCCTGGACATTGCGTTTAAAAATTGGCAAGTCATGTTGCAGCTTTATCAAACCTTAGTTAGGCCGCACTTGGAATATACTGTTCAATTCTAGTTACCACACTACCAGAAAGATGTGGAGGTTTTGAAGATGATACAGAAAAGATTTACCAGGATGTTGCCTGGTATGGAGGGCATTAGCTATGAGGAGAGGTTGGAGAAATTTGGTTTGTTGTCACTGGAGTCATGGAGGTTGAGGGGCGACCTGATAGAAGTCCACAAGATTATGAGGTTCATGGACAGAGTGGATAGTCAGAAGCTTTTTCCCAGGGTGGAAGAGTCAGTTACTGAGGAGCATAGGTTTAAGGTGCGAGGGGCAATTACTAGGTGGCATAGGTTTAAGGTGCAAGGGGCAAGATTTAAAGGAGAGGTATGAGGCAAGTTTTTTACACAGAGGGTGGTGGGTGCCTGGAACTCGCTGCCAGGGGAGGTAGTGGAAGCAGGTACGATAGTGACTTTTAAGGGGTGCCTTGACAAATACATGAATAGGATGGGAATGGAGGAATATGGTCCCCAGAAGGGTAGGGGGCTTTTTTTCAGTGAGGCACCATGGTCGGTGCAGACTTGGAGGGCCGTACAGCCCGTTCCTGGGCTGTAATTTTCTTTGTAAGTCACAAATGTCACTCAAATCAAGATTATATTTCCATTCTGTTGACATTCACTGCTTCACTATTACTTTAGACCCACGACTGGCAAGATTCTTGGGTCCACAATTTTGATGTCTCTGTGTTTAACTTCAATGTGCTGTAATTATTTACACTCTCAGCTCCATTCTACGGTAACCTCTGGCTCAAAATGCCACCTCTTGCGTATTATCCTTTATTGAACTATATTTAGAGAGGAACCAATACTCTGTTCTCTTGGCTGCTTCTATTGGCTTCCCGTTTCCTCATTATTTTATATTTCCACCATTTATGAAAATTAACATTGTTACTTAATTATTGATCCTCTTTTGATTTGTAACAATAGAATTGTTTGCGTACTTCATGAACCAAAGATAGACCTAACTGCACCTAATACAACTTTTTAATGTCTTCCTGTCATCAAACAGAAATAGTGCCTTTTAAAATATCATAGTTTCAAATGTGATTAATGAAGTCCTTAATTATTGGCAGTCAAAGCTGTCCGATAGTGAGTTTTTGTACAATTCCAGCAGTTCTGCAATATAACTTAACAACTCAGTGTTCCAATGTTGTGGCAGAATTTCATTTTAAAGATTAAGCCATTTGCTATGTATTGATTCATGTTTAATGCTTGTATGGAAAGTAAGCCATTTTGAGTGCTGAAATATTTGGCATTCTTCAGGAGTGGTTGTGGTATTGTGATTATTGGCACTTGTATTCTGAAATTGCTACAATGTTTTCTTTTCCCCCAGGAAAAGGTTCTTCTGTGGCTTCTACAATATATGCAGGAACAAGGAATATCTTTAGATGAGGTTGATCAGTATGGAAACACTGCAGCTCATGTTGCTACCCAACATGGTCATCTGACTTGCCTTCAGGTATGGCTGATTGATTTATGATAAACATGATTTTGTCAGGCTTTGAATAAGATATGTATATTTTCCATGTATTATTTTACTTACTTGCAACGTGCAGTAAAGAATTTGAGTGAATGTTACAATGGATTTGAATGCAGTCCTTTCATCTGAGAATCTTGGGTTTGAAACATCCAGATTAATAACATAAAATTCTTCTCTTTTTGCCAGTCATAAGTGCCCTGCATGAAATGTTTGGGTCTTGTATAGTCAGGAGTCCCAATGCTCAGCTCTCACATAAGAACATAAAAACATAAGAAATAGGAGCAGGAGTAGGCCATCTAGCCCTTCGAGCCTGCCCCGCCATTCAGTAAGATCATGGCTGATCTGAAGTGGCTCAGTTCCACTTTCCCGCTTTCTCCCCATAACCCTTAATCCCCTTGCCTACCAAAAACCTATCTACCCGCGTCTTAAATATATTTAGCGAGGTGGCCTCAACCACTTCAACGGACAGAGAATTGCAGAGATTCACCACCCTTTGAGTGAAGAAGTTCCTCCTCAACTCCGTTCTAAACTGCCCCCCCTTATCTTGAGGCTGTGCCCTCTAGTCCTGCTGTCCTTTCCGAGCAGGAAGAACCTCTCCACCTCTACCCTATCCATCCCTTTCATCATCTTATACATCTCAATAAGATCCCCCCTCATCCTTCTAAACTCTAATGAGTACAAGCGCAGTCTATTCAGCCTCTCCTCATAGCTCAACCCCCTCAACTCTGGTATCAGCCTAGTGAACCTCCTCTGCACTCCCTCCAAGGCCAAAATATCCTTGCGCAAGTGCGGCGACCAAAACTGCACACAGTACTCCAGCTGCGGCCTCACCAGTGCCCTGTACAGTTGCAGCAAGACCTCCCTACTTTTATATTCAATCCCCCTCGCTATGAAGGCCAGCATCCCATTTGCCTTCCTGACCACCTGCTGCACCTGTAGGCTGGGTTTTTGCAACTCATGCACAAGGACCCCCAAGTCCCTCTGCACCGTAGCATGCTGCAGCTTTTCGCCCTGTAAGTAGTAGTCCTTCCTACTATTATTCCTACCAAAGTGGATAACCTCACACTTGCCAACATTGTATTCCATCTGCCAAGTCCTCGCCCACTCGCTCAGCCTATCTAGATCCCTCTGCAGACTTTAGCCTATCTAGATCCCTCTGCAGACTTTGCAGAAGGATCTGCATACACACTGCATAGGAGCTGTATGTTTTACTACATTTCCACAATTGATAAGTTGCAGCTAGGTATCTGAATTCAATAGTCGCATGTTATTGAGGCCTGTCCTTCAAAAATGGTTTAGGCTCATGACAGCAATGACAGATAGGCCAATAGATATATTCAACACGCCGCCTACTCATTTTCCACCTTAAGTAAAGGTCGACGTTCTGCTGTTCAAATTGGACAGATCAACTGAGAGATCTATTTTTTTGCAGTATCAAAAGGCACAGGGCACCATTCTCCCATTTTGGAGCTCAGCTGGCACCTCTGTCACTGACCAGAATAGTGGGATCCCATACTAGATCCTGCACTTTGAACCTCATTAATTATGCACAAGTGGGTTTCCCTCCAACTCTCCTGGTGGTCTGGCAGCTGATTCATTCACCTCCTCAGCTGATGGGTTCAAAGATTCCAGTGCCATATTTAAATATCAGTTCCAGCACATTCATATCACTCTCTCCATCCCACCTGTCTTCAACAGACTGTGCAGGATGCTCGCAACCCAGAGGGAAAGGGCTAACAGCCTCATGAGAAGTCTGTTTCTAATTCAACAACCCTCCCTCCCTCCTCCTCCCATCCCAAAGCCCTCATCTGCTAGGCATTCATGCCCAACTTGGACTTCCATCACACCTGGAATCTTCATTCATCCCCTTCCAGTAAACTGTGGTATCCCTTTGACTCCTTTGTGAGCTTTTCCTGCAGCTTTTTTAAAGGCCCAACTTTTCTTGGTCTTCCCACTGCCTTCTATTGTTCGTCACCCTCATCTACTTCCTTACCCCTCTGCATTGCCATCACCAGCCCACCACTCCCTTTCCCCCACCATCCTTTGCTCAGCCATCCTTCCACGTTGCACCGCCTCCCCCTCCCCCCCGCCTTTGTTAGGCCATACCCCCTCCCTGCCCAACTCACAATGGAGACATCTCACCTCCCCCCCCACCAATCAATGTTTGGACTTACATTGCAATAGAAGTATGAGTCCTGCACCATAGTTCTGTCCAGATAAATGCTGCTGCGTGGGATCTGGGTAAAGGAAACCCTTATACTCCCCAACCCCAACACAATACTGATCTGACTCAGTGACACAGGAAGGGTCCATGGGTCCAGCAGCACCAAGCTGGTCTTGGAACAGGCCCCACAGAATGGTGCACAGCGCATCAGGAGCAGTGTAGTACTGTGGCAGAAGGGCTTTGTTGCACTCATTCCTAAGTCTCTGACAAGCTGATGATCACATTGTATACACCACTCATTAGCAATTGGCTTTGACGCCAGTGTAAATCCCTGCGGGTATGATGCAGCATTGAAAGGCCTGACAGGATTCAGCAAGCAGCTGTTTTACTGAGTCTTCATGAGATGCAAATGACGTTTGCACCAGCTGCCAGCAAAAGAGCGAACCATCACTGAGGGAATTGCATTGTTCTTTTACACTGGCGAGTCTCCTTTTTGGCTTCTGCCAGATTCACTGTGCCTGGCCACCACTAAACCAGTTGCAGTCTGGTTGGCAGAATTCTGCACATAAGATCCAGGTATACTTGTACCAGTCATGTAATTAGTACCTCTATATTTGAAACAATAATGACAAAAAAAGGACAGAATCAGAAATCTCAAGATCACATTTACATTATGTATTTTTTTAAGTAGTTAAAGTACAAATGGTTATATGTGATGTGTTGAAACTATTAAGTCTTATAAGTGGAATTAGATCTTTTCATTCCTTGACTTTCTTCTGCCTTTCTTTGGGATGTTGGGACAGAAGTTTAAATGATTAAGTGTTCAAAATTGGATTTTTTTTCTACTTTTGGTTTGTATTTTTGTTTATTTCCTTAGACTTTAGTCGAATATGGAGCAAATGTGACAATACAGAACCAAGAAGGAGAGAAGCCTTCCCAGAGTGCAGAACGACATGGACACACCACCTGTTCACGTTATTTGGTGGTTGTGGAAACCTGCATGTCTCTAGCATCACAGGTGGTGAAGCTAACAAAGCAACTAAAGGAGTAAGTCATAAATGCTACAAAAATAATACATATAGTAGTAAAAGCAGAAATACTCAACAAGTCAGGTAACTAGCTTGTGAAGGGGAATAGAGTTAATGACATAACTGTTCTGATAAAAGATCATTGACCTGAAATATCAAATGCTGCCAGACCTGCTGAGTATTTCCAGCATTTAATGATTTTAATTCAGCTTCAGAGCTTTCACAGTATTTTAGAAGTAGTTTAGTTTAGAAAGACGACCAAAAGTACAATGTATCAAATTAGTAAGTGGTATAGTAGGATATACATTCAGCACTAGAAAACAGCATTCTCCATTCAGAATAAAGACAAAAAATGCTGGAAGACTGCCAGAACCAGGGTTTCCCAGTTTTTTAAAATTTTCATTTCAGATTTACTGCTTCTGCAATACCTAGTATAGTCTCTCAATTTAGAGATTTGATACCATTCTAACAGATTTTAAATAGACTTGGAGTTATACAGTTTACTTAGTTTCCATTAATTCTTTATTCTATAGATCTAAATTTGTAAATTATGTGTCTCTACTTCATTACTACAAATTGACTGATATAAAATGTCAATAAAATCAGTAGTAAATTACGCCTGTCTAAAAAGCATTGTCTATTGCTTACATTTTGATCAGTTTGTGCATATTGCAAGCAACTGTTGCAGTAATATGATATAAGTACCTAACATTGTAAATATAAAATCATTTTATTTCTTGGGTTGCACAGTAAAATTAGAGTCAGTTATTTACAGATGATACAAATTGGGTGGGAGAGTGAGCTGCGAGGAAGACGCAGAGATGCTTCAGTGTGATTTGGTGTGTGTGGGCATATGCATGACAGATGCAGTATAATGTGGATAAATGTGAGATTATCCACTTTGGTAGTGTTAATAGGAAGACAGCGTATTACTTGAATGGGTATAAATTGAGAGAGGTGGATACTCAACGAGCCCTTCGTGTCCTCATGCATCAGTCATGGAAAGTAAGTGCGCAGATACAACAGACAGTAAAGAAGGCAAATGGTATGTTGGCCTTCATAGTGAGAGGATTTGAGTATGGGATAAGGATATTTTGCTGCAATTGAATAGGATATTGGTGAGGCTATACCTGGAATGGTGTGTGCAGTTTTGGTGTCCTTATCTGAGGAGGGATGTCCTTGCTAGAGGGGGAGTACAGTAAAGGTTTACTGGACTGTTTCATGAGATGGCAGGTATTTCATATGAGGAGAGACTAAATTGTTTGGGATTATATTTACTGGACTTAGGAAGACAGAGAGGGGATTTCATAGAAACTTACAAAATTCTAACAGGGTAGATTCAGAAAGAATGTTTCCAGTGGTTGGGGAGTTCAGAACTAGGGGTCATAGTTTGACAATAAGGGGTAAATCTTTTAGAACTGAGGTGAGGAGAAATTTCTTCACCGGAAGAATGATGAATATGAGGAATTCACTACCACAGAAAGTAGTTCAGGCCAAAACATTGTCTAATTTCAAGAAGAAATTAGATATAGCTCTTGGGGCTAAATGGACCAAGGGATATAGGGAGAAGGGGGGGTTCAGGATATTGAACGGGATCAGCCATGATTAAAATGAATGGTGGAACAGGTTCAAAGGGCTGAATGACCTACTCCTGTTCTTAGTTTCTATTTCATTGTAGCAATAGTCCGAAATATTTATTTTAATTTAGCTGGCTTATACAACATATTGGTCAGGCTGCAATACAATATAAGCAGACTTCAATGTATTAACATATGAAGGAAGAAGAATCAATCATTTATTCGTCCTAAATATTGCCACTTACATTGTCAAATTTTAAAGCTGATGGGAACAATTCTCCCAAAAAAATTTGAAGTGTCGAATTCATGTAAAAACTTAAGTAAATTCCGCTGCTTTTTTCAGTGTGACTTTTAAAATGAATCTCCCACACTCGGTGCACTGCAGAGTGCCTGAGCGTGAATCATGCTGAAATTCAGTGGGCAGGGCCTATTCCCACTGGTGAGGCCAACAGCATATGTGCCAGTCTGTCAGCACTAAGGTCGTGCATGCACTGTGGCCCGACTGCCAGCCTCCTGATTGCTGGTAGCTCGATTGCTGGCCAGCCCTGTGACCCCTCATAGCTGGCCCTCTGACCCCACCATAGCATGACCGCTGGCCTTTCAGATGTGCCTGGGCCAGCCTTGACCCCTGCCCCCAGCCTGCCTTGATTTCAGTTCCTGGCCTGCTAATGATATTTAAAATAGATTTATATGCCAATTTACATAATTTATGCAGCTCTGTGCCAATTTCTGGCCCAGAGCTGATGGCACCGGAAATCCAGTGCTGGAGATACGCAGCAGCCGTAGTGCCCAGTGGGGAGCCTGCAAAATGCTACTAAAGCAGCGCAGCGGCTGGGAGAATCGCCCCCGACATGTCCTCCAGGAGTTTTCATTCATCTGTATGGAAGATCTGTGTTTTTTCTGTGGGAGGTAATCACTACACTTATGGTTGCTGCACTTATTTAAAATGCTTGGTAAATGAGTAATAGTTGTTCCACTCGAGTGTCCTGCTGTTCATTCCAGGCTCATCTTCTGTGGTGGCCAACTTAGCCCATACATGTGTAGAAATTCTGAAGTAATACTTCACCAGATGTGACCGTATTTTCAGTTTTTTCCAGATGTGTACTGACTTTTCACATCTATGTTTAAAAAATACTGGAGATTTTGAGCCATACATACGTCCGGAAGTATAAAATTTTCATATGCACATCGGTATTGATTATAATGCAATAATCATTCATTATTTATACTTTATTCTACTATAAATATAATTCATTATTCAAATAATTAAATATAACTTGATAGCAAAGGCAAAATCCAGTGTAGTTATATGGCTGTCTCTCCACACAGGCAAACAGCAGAGCAAGTCAGCTTGCAAAACCAACTTCAGCATTTCCTACAAGACCAGATGACGGAACGATCAGACCCTCAATCTTCGAGGTACCAACATGATGAGACATGAGCTTGCTGTTTTATTTTTCTTTTATTGACACATTATAGGCCTGAATAGCTATTGACAGGATTTTGATAAACTGAAAATGAAAGTGTGCTGCTTTCTTGATAACCTTAGCATAATTTCAGGTGTAGATTTGGATGGATTAGAGCACAGAAGGCGTGAAATCTGACATTGTGCTGGATTTTACTGGAGAGTGCACTGCTGACACATACACCACTCTGCCCCAGCCAAAAGGTCTGTCAAAAATCAACTGATGAAGAAAAAGTCGCAGCAATCCCTCATGGGCGGTGCCCAGATACACAAAAAGCACTCCCTGGAGATAGTACCCCCACTTCCTTCCTGCCCTCCAAGAATGGGATGTCCATACCAACTGTGTTATGGTGTGGACAGAGTAATGTTGGCATAATTATTTATAATATATTCTTTATAATATGGAATAATTATTTATTGACATACGGTGGGCAGAGATCATCTCTTCCGTAAACATTCCCAGCATGGGAGGGGGACATACATTCCAGCCCATTGTGTGCAAGTGTATTGATTTATTAGTACACAAGCTTTTAAAAATGAATGTCACAATAAAGTTACAAACATTCTGATAGCTTTTGGTAAGCTATAAGGAGTTTCTCAACTCTTCAGCTGCAGTTGCAAAGTCTGAAAAGACAGTTACTAAGAGATGGGTAAAAATGAATGGAAAGGAATTCACCTACAGGCATAAGTCTGCTGAAAGTAAAGGATAACAGGGAGCCCTTTTAGAACCTAAGTGGCTGGAATAAGCCTGCCTTGCCAATGTAACATCGTGAAACCCACCTCTTTGATTTTTTAACACTAAGTCCTTATCAGTATGGCAGAGGAAGCTGCTGTTGAGGCCAGTGGCTTCAACGCTGTTTTCCCCACCTGCTGCCACACCTTGCAAAGATCTGAGAGACTTCCATCCTCTATGTTGCCTTTGCTAATTAAGTGATTGGGATAGTTTTGTCTTTTTATTCTCAGTCTTCTATTTCTTCTGGTACAGCCCTTTAATCCATCAATACTCCACATTTTTCTCTCTTTTTTGCAGTTTGTTAATTTGCCCATTCATTAGGGATAAAATCATGGTACATATCTTTACAATTAGTCAGAGCTGTGATTGTCAAAACCAGTTTGAAAAAACTAACTCCCATCTACATGATGACTTTCTTAACCTCAGGATGTCCAAAAGCAGAATTAAGTACTTTTGAAGTATAGCGAAATCTGGAGGGGCGATTTTCCGACCTTGCCTGGCACAGATCGCACGGATCCTAGAAAATAGTGTATGGGTCTAAAAGTTGGTTCTGTGCCTAGTGCCAAGCTAATGCCAAATTTGCAATGGTCCCAGTCCCTTTCTAATGGAATGAATGGGGTTGAACCCAGAAAGGCTGCAAGGTCGATTAGTGTATTTAAAGCAGTATTTAAATATGCATACATTCGACACCAGATTCTCCCAGCTCCTGAGATCTTCCAATCTTTGGGCGCAGCGAGAAAATGGCGAGAATCACTTTTGGTCTGCACTAAGAAAACTGGCGCAATGGCCATGCTAGGTACTCGGAGGCCATTGAAGGCCTAAGTGGTCAGGGATATGACTGGGAAGTGCCCATCTGGCAGTGCCTACCTGGCACCTTGGCAGTGCCCACTGGACACCCTGATATTGCTAATTGGGTACTGCCAGTATGTCAGGGCAGTGCTAAGGAGGTGAGGCCTGAGTGGAGCTGTGATGGAGGGGGGCCTGAATGGGGGCCGTAGAGGGGGTGTTGTACAGGGGTGGATGATGAAGGGGGGTCATGATGGACGGCCTGTTGGAGGGCATTTCAGGGAACCCATCAGGAAGGCCTCAATATCGGTCACTCCTGTTGAAAATGAGGTGGGGGAACATGCCACTGATGGGTAGGGGATGGGAGGAGGTCTCTCAGAGCACTGTGAGATCGGGGCTCTGTTGCAAAATGGCACCTATGCACTCTGCAGCTAGGCTCACCAGCATGTTTAGCACCACCTCCCAGTGTGGGAGGGTGCGAGGGTAGGCGACATTACGGGGTCTAAAGTTAAGGAGAGGGTACAGGTAAGGGAAGAGGCCGAGGATGTCCCAATAATAAAGGGAGTAGGGGGCGTGAGTATGGTTCGTGGCGTTACGGCAAATAGGGTCCAGGTGAAGGCTGGGATGAAGGCACTTTATCTGAATGCACGAAGCATTCGGAATAAAGTGGATGAGCTGGTGGCGCAGATCAGCACAAATGGATATGATCTGGTGGCCATTACAGAGACGTGGCTGCAAGGTGACAGGGACTGGGAGCTGAATGTCCAGGGGTATCACGTGTTTAGGAAGGATAGGCGGGAGGGAAAAGGGGGGGGCATAGCACTGCTGATTAAGGATAGCATCAGGGTTGTAGTAAGGGATGATATAGGAGCCAAAGAGCAGAAAGTGGAATCGTTGTGGGTGGAGATTAGGAACAGCAAAGGGAGGAAGACGCTGGTGGGTGTCGTCTATAGGCCCCCAAATAATGATCTGGAGGTGGGGCAGGATGTTAACGCGCAAATAAGTGCGGCGTGCAGGAATGGAATGGCGATAATTATGGGGGATTTCAGTCTACATATTGGTCGACCCATGTTGGACGCGGTGGGCTCGAGGAGGAGTTCTTGGAATGCTGCCGGGATAGTTTCCTTGAACAGTGTGTGTTGGAGCCAACGAGGGAGCGAGCTATCTTGGATCTGGTGTTATGTAATGAGGCAAGTAGAATTAGGGACCTTGTGGTGAAGGATCCTCTTAGGGAGAGTGATCGTTGTATGGTGGAGTTTCTGGTGCAGATGGAGGAGGAGAAAGTGGGTTCCCGGACACGCGTCCTTTGTTTGAATAGAGGGGAGTATGGTAGGATGAGAGAAGAATTGGCGAATGTTGACTGGGGGAGCGCGTTGGAAGGTAGGTCTGCTGAGGAGCTGTGGAGGATCTTTAAGGAGATCTTTCTTGGTGCTCAGCAGAAATTTATCCCGATGGTTGAAAAGGACCGTAGGAGGAGAGGTAATAAGCCGTGGATAACGAAGGAGGTGAAGGAAAGTGTTAAATTAAAAGCAGAGGCATTTAGAGTAGCTAAGAGTAGTGGGCGAGAAGAGGATTGGGAGAGGTTTAAATGTCAACAAAGATTGACAAAGAAGTTGATAAAGAAGGGCAGGAGAAACTATGAAGCTGGGCTAGTGCTTAACATAAAAAAGGATAGCAAGAGTTTTTATAAATATATAAAAAGGAAGAGGCTGGCTAGGGTGAACGTTGGACCCTTAGAGGATGAGAAGGGGGACTTAGTGGTAGGGGATGGGGAAATGGCTGAGGTCTTGAATAACTTGTACGTTTCGGTCTTCATGGAGGAGGACGTGAATAATTTGCCAGGTGTTAGCGATGGAAAGGTGGTAGGACTGGAGGGTCTCAATGACATTATTGTTACTAGAGAGGCGGTGCTCGACAGAGTGGAGGGACTGATTGTGGACAAGTCCCCAGGACCGGATGGAATACATCCGAGGGTTCGGAAAGAAATGGCAGAGCTGATAGTGGATGCCTTGGTGGTTATTTTCCAAATGTCGCTGGATTCCGGGGAAGTGCCGGAAGATTGGAAAACAGCTAATGTTACGCCGTTGTTTAAGAAGGGTGGCAGGCAAAAGGCAGGGAATTATAGGCCGGTTAGTTTAACGTCTGTTGTAGGTAAAATGTTAGAATCCGACATCAAGGAGGAAATAGCGAGGCATCTTGAGGGGAATTGCTTGATAGAGCAGACACAGCACGGTTTCGTTAAGGGGAAGTCGTGTCTGACAAATTTACTGGAGTTCTATGAGGATGTGTCTAGGGCAATGGATAGAGGAGAGCCGGTAGATGTGGTCTTTCTTGATTTTCAGAAGGCGTTTGACAAGGTACCTCACAAGAGGTTATTGCAGAAGGTAAGGGGGCATGGAGTTGGGGGTAGGGTGTTAGCATGGATAGAGGATTGGTTGTCAAATAGGAGGCAGAGAGTGGGGGTTAATGGGTGCTATTCGGATTGGCTGTTGGTGACTAGTGGAGTGCCCCAGGGGTTGGTGCTGGGGCCTCAGCTATTTACCATTTATATAGATGATCTGGAGGAGGGAACCGAGTGTGTGGTGTCGAAATTTGCTGATGACACCAAGATTGGTGGAACGGCAAATTGCGCAGAGGGTGTGGAGAGTCTGCAGAAGGATCTAGATAGGCTGGGCGAATGGGCCAGGAACTGGCAAATGGAATTTAATGTTGGCAAGTGCGAGGTGGTCCACTTTGGCAGGAATAATGATAGGAAGGACTATTACTTACGTGGCGAAAAAGTGCAGCAGGCGACGGTGCAGAGGGACCTCGGGGTCCTTGTGCATGAGTCACAAAAACCCAGCCTGCAGGTGCAGCAGGTGGTCAGGAAGGCTAATGGGATGCTGGCCTTCATAGCGAGGGGGATTGAATATAAAAGTAGGGAGGTCTTGCTGCAGCTGTATAGGGCGTTGGTGAGGCCGCAGCTGGAGTACTGGGTGCAGTTTTGGTCGCCGCACTTACGCAAGGATATTTTGGCCTTGGAGGGAGTGCAGAGGAGGTTTACTAGGCTGATTCCGGAGTTGAGGGGGTTGAGCTATGAGGAGAGGCTGAATAAACTAGGCTTGTACTTGTTAGAGTTTAGAAGAATGAGGGGCGATCTCATTGAGACATATAAGATGATGAATGGGATGGATAGGATAGAGGTGGAGAGACTCTTCCCGCTCAGAAAGGACAGTAGGACTAGGGGGCACAGGCTCAAGATAAAGGGGGGGCGGTTTAGAACGGAGTTGAGGAGGAACTTCTTCACTCAAAGGGTGGTGAATCTCTGGAATTCTCTACCATTGAAGTGGTGGAGGCTGCTTCGCTAAATATTTTTAAGACGCGGGTTGATGGGTTTTTGATAAGCAAGGGGATTAAGGGTTATGGGGAGAGGATGGGAATGTGGAACTGAGCCACGACAGATCAGCCATGATCTTATTGAATGGCGGGGCAGGCTCGAAGGGCTAGATGGCCTACTCCTGCTCCTATTTCTTATGTTCTTATGTTCGCAACCCACTACTCTCCCAAAAAGTGTGTGATAGTGCGACAATTGTAATGCAGAGCCGCATGACAGACCAGCATAGTTAGCACCAGTATTTTCGCCGTTATGACACTTAGTTTTTTTGGGGGGGAAGCTCTGCCACTGGTGGCCAATTTGCACATAGCAAGCTTCGCAGCCTGCAGCGAGTTATTTTCGTTTAGTGTTCGTTGAGGGACAAATATTGGCTGGGACACCAGGAGAACTCCCCTCCTCTTTTTCAAATAGTGCTGTGGGATATTTTACATTTTATTACTTTCTCAAAATTACAAAGCCAATGCGCAGTGAGGATAGGGCAAGCCCTTAATCCATCTCCTTGCTTGCTCCAAAACCACTTCAAATTCAATCCAATTCATAGCCCCCCACAACAGAGACATAAAGATCCAAGCTGACAAGAACAGGTATTGCGTGTGATCCTATATTTGATCTTAGCCAAAAGGCTGTATCCACTTGATCGGGACCTTAGTTAAATGGCTCACCATGAAAGACTGCACCTGTGCAGCACTCCATCAGTATTGCCCTGAGGTGTGAATTTACCTTATGAATTTGAGTTCTAAATTGAGGCTTGAACCTACAATCTTCCCACCAGGGCGAGAAAGCTACCGTTGAGTCAAGTTTAACACCTAAATACAGCAAAGATAAATGTTAAAATAATCGATTTGAGTTTCAGAAATTCTTTGCATGCAAATTTTAGGAAATTTGTTAATTTTAGAGTTGCAAATTATGTATTTCTATTCCATATAGAGGCTTTCTTTCTGAACTGATTACTGTATAGCTCTGCACTATAGACTGAGAAAACCTTAAGTTTGATTTCCTTTTGTGTTGAATTTGCTGATATCCCTGGGGCAGCAGTAAGAGCAAAAAATAAGCTTCGGGCAGCTGGCTGACAAAGAAGTTGTTCTAGTTATTCCAAATCCATCTGATGCCCCAAGCAATTCCTCCCCTTCCACCTCCCCCACTCCTCTCCCCACCCCTAGTGCCTTCATTTGAGCTTGGGTTGGAGTGAACATGATAACTGTCATTAAGAGACCATGGTAGGTGAATGTCCTTGTATTTTAAAATCAATTTCATGGTACAAGATTTTTTAAAACCGAAGTTGAGCCTTGGTAAAACAATTTCTGGGAGAAAACTCTTATGGATATTTATCCTGGAGTATTCAGTAAATTAAAACTGTGGTAAAGTTTTCAAAAGGCATTTCTTATAAACCTGTAGTACGTCCATTGGATCTGCTAACTATTATCTTGACTCCTTCATCAATAAACATTGTGCTGCGATACATTCATTTTCAGTAAGACAGAATAATGCATCTTAGTTATATCCTGGCCAAAGAAAAAACAGAATAATTCAATCCCCAAGTAAACAGAGAGCCAACTTTGGACTCAAACACATTAATATCTGACTGTAGGCATGCTGTACCATTGATCAAATTTCTTCCATTAGCTTCATATTTCTTTTTATAATCCTGTATTTTCTAACCATGAAAAAGATACTATTCTCAGTGCACATCAGTGGCATAGACCAAATCTCTTTCTTTTTAATGGGCTGTATTTTTAGAAGCAATTTTAATATTTAACTATTTGTTGGCATGCAAGATGTGTACCAAATTGCTAACTTTGTTGGGAGACATAAAAAATAGCCTTTACTTGAAGGAACAGAGTGCTGTATTCTAAAAGCATTTGCTCAGCCAGATTAATGAGACCTTGACTTTCTTGTAACTTTCCAACTATTGTATTCTTTTTTGCTACATCTGTACAAATAATGTAATGCAGTTTTGAATGGTGGGACTATTATTCTCTGTAATCAAGGGAGTTGGGAACATTTGTTCACTGAATAAATTCAAAAAATAAACCATGTAAAGAAAAAGTACCCTTGAGGATTACTCCACACCATCTGTTACCATTCAGGTGGGAAACTGGGATAATCTGGAGCAGTGGATTTTCTGCAATAGACATTTGTGCTGCTCTGACATTATCTCACGGAAACTGCAAGTCACACTTTGGTGAAGTATTTCTCATCCACTCTATTTCTCAGGTTACCCAGGAACTCTTTAAAAATCATTGAAAAAGTGGAAAATAGTATTGAAAAACTGACTCAATGTTGTGGTTGTTTGTGAGAAATATGCTCTCGCAGGCTGACCAGCTATTTCTATTAATGTTGCAATTTTAAAATAACTTTAGCATTTTAAAGATGAAATTGATTAAATATTAGCTCAACAAGACAGTTTGAAAACTTTTGGAAATGTATAGTACAGTGCTAAGAACCCATCTTTAATTCATTCTTATGTATCCTGTGTTTTGTTTTGTTATTTTCTACTATAACCAGTTCCTCTACACCATCTGAAAACAACAATAAGAAGAAAATTCAGATATCCTGTGAACAAAAGATGACTGGCACAACTGCAAACGGGAATGCAGCTACTTACAATGTTGAAACCAAACCAAAGACTGCCAAAAAGGGATTGCTGAAACAAAAAGGTGATGAAGCAGACAAAATTCTCCGCCAACTCTTAGGAGAAGAAATTTCTGGAAATGTGTGCACACAAGAAAAACTTTCCTTGGAATTTCAAGATGGGCAGGAGGCAAGTGTTGTAACAGGGTCTGCAAGGAAAGTCCTGAGAGACAAAAGGGAACTGAAACTGACCAGACTGAGATATTCTCAGAGATCCTCTAGTGAGTCAGACACTGACTCCTGTATCAGTGAAGATCAGAAGAACACTCCCATTAAAAGAGCTGACAAACCACGACCAGAGCCCATTGTTGAAAAGGAGGAATACACTCCAAAAGTACACTTCATGATTAAAAAGCATGCCTCAGCAGTGGGGAGAATGTTTCCTTTTTCCCTTAAAACCTCTGGTACATCAGAGGAACAGAGCTATTCTCCTACTGCTGAAAGCAATGATAAAGTTCCTGACCGTCAGAATCAGATAAGAAGTCCAGCCAGAACCCAGTCTATTGAGGAACATTTTCTGCCTTGTGCTGACAATTCTACCACACAGAAAACTACTAACAGTCCTAAAAGTGCTCTTAAGTCCCCATCTTCAAAAAGTAGAACTGCTCAGAATTTAAAACTGAGAGTGACTTTTGAGGAGCCTGTTGTGGAAATTGAACAAACAGTTTGTGAAATAGGTAGCAGGAAGGGCACGGAAAGCGAAGGAACATTACCAAAGTCTCCATCTAGTTTAGAAATGGGTGAACCTTTGAAGCGATATGTTGGACAGTTTCGATCACCAGTGGAATCGATAAACAATAACCAGAACAACAATAATCCACAAGCTATCCATTTAACCATGACATCTGCCCCAAACTTACCACTGAATTCCACAGCAAAGAAACCTGGAGGTTCAAAAGGAAGTTTAGTAACTCCCACAAAAGTTAATACCAAGATAATGAGTGTGGTAAAATGTACTAAACAATAATACCAAGACAGTGAGTGTGGTAAATCTACTAAACAATCCATTTTTCAGTTTTTTGATGCATACTAAAAATCCAATCTAACATTTTAAAAATACAAAATATTACCAGATTTAATTATATGTACATTTGTATAGAAGAAACTTAGCTGAATAAATTTAAAAATATTTTTGACTGTTCTTTCTACATTTTTTTTAAAAAGATCCTAATGTAAACTAAAAAGAGATAGAGAATAGTTTTTAAAACACTTGCAGATATGCTGTGATTTGTTTCTGCATTATAAATATTCAGGTATTTCATAATATAAGTGTAGAGTAGGAGAGTGAGAGATGAATGGTTATGAGATTGATGTTCTGTATTAAATCAATTGTACTACTAAAATTAGATAAACTAGAAAATCTTTTTGCTTTGATTTCTCCCTTGTGCCAATTTTCATCCCTATTTTTTATGGCATTAATATCTTGATCAAGTAAGTATTCTTAAATGTAAGGTTGAGAATATTTGTCTGCAAACTGTATGTGATCCCATCCTTACCCATATCCAGTTGTCAGATAGAAGTTGAGAACAGGAGCTGAATGCTGTTTTGTCCCCTTATCAACCTAACATGGGGCCGGATTCTCCAACCTTGCCTGCAGCCAGGATTCTCTGGTCCTGCTGCAAAGTGCCAAATTCTCTGTTCTCACTGGCAGTGGCAGCAGGGCACGAACAGCTGGAGAATTCTGGCTATGATGTTTTTGACAAAAATTACCAAGTACGATTGCACCCTGGCTTATATGAACCTTGTTCATATGAGTGAGCTATTAAATGCCTTATCTAGCTGAACCACTGAAGGAACTCAGAAATGATAGCTTTTTAGGAACTGTGTAAAGGACTGGCACAGAAACACTTTTCTTTGTATTTCTGAGACTAGATTTAAATTCTGCTGCCATCCCCACGTAAATCTAATGATTATGAACAGATTTAATATCTAGCAATGGCACATACAAGGATCTTCAAAAAATACACTTCCTTTGGCTATAGATCATTATTTGTACTCAATTTGTACTCAAAAAGAAAACCTTTTCTGAGATAAGGATCAAGGCATATTCAGTAAAGCTTCTTTGAGGTAGGAGTTAAGGCGTATTTAGATAATGTTCAAGAAGGTTTTCTTTGAACCTGACTAGAGAGTGAGACATGATATCAGTAAGTAGAAAAAGTGGAAATGTTTGCCATTTCCCCGACAGTGACATCCTCAAATTAAAGAGCACAAAATGATTGTTACATTTTTAAAATATTCTAATGGTTCATTGGGCCTAGTTGAATTGCAGTACAACCCAGTGCCTGCAATCTCACCTCAACCTCCCTAATCTCCTTGCATCTGAATCCACCACCCTCCTGTCCACTTTCAATCTTTGTATAAACTCCCCTTAAACCCATGTCTTTGGCACACCTCTTGACCTCACTGTATCTTGTGACCCTTTTCCACCATGCTCACAATCTCTGACGACATCTTTTTTAATTCTTTCATGGGATGCGTGCGTAGATGGTAATTCTATCCCTAATTGCCTTTGAATTGAGTGGCTTGCTCAACCACTTCAGAGGGCATTCAAGCGTAAACTACATTTCTGTGGGTCAGGAGTCACATATAAGGATGGGAGATTTCCCTAAAGGACATTAGCAAAACAAATAGATTTTTATGACAATCAATGATGGTTTCATGATCAGCATTTCTGAAACAAGGTTTTTCCAGATTTATTAATTGAATTTAGTTTCCACCAACTGTGTGGCATTTGAACCCATGTCTCCAGAGCATTTGCCATGAATTACTAATCCAGTAGCATTACCACTGCATAACCATCCCCCTTCAACCACATTCCTTCAGTATCTGACAATGGAGACAAAACACTCCTGCAGGACCCTTATATTCTGGTGCTCAAACTTGATCTGTCACTTGCCACAATCCTCTGCTACTATTAGCTTGTTTAACCATGCTCTTGTTTCTATTTTTGCCCTCACTCCCAGCAAAACTGCCTGTACATTCTGGCATTTCCTTTAATGCAACTGCTTTCTTCACTCCAAGTCTGTTAATTAAAGACTTGAGTCTACCCGACATATAATTGACCTATACCATAATGCTGCACCCAACTGAACCAAAGTCAGCCATTGTTTCAGGATTATCCTAGATTACAAGGTTAATACCAGGTTCTCTCTTCTCAAAACCCTCTAACTCCAATGTCAGAATTAACCTTTTTAAAGTCACGAATGACATTCTGTGACCATAATCCTTTATCTTGATTTGGCATCTCAGAATGTTCAACCATGCTCCTTCTCCAACCCCTCCCTTCTATTCTTCAGCTTTGAGGAACAGTTTTCTTATAGTTCATCCCCTGCTTATCCAAACATAGCCATGATTCCCTTGCAGTGAGTTTTTTTTTCCCACCTTCCTTTCTCACACCATCACCCCAGAGTACCCTGCAACTTTTCATGGCCGCACCTGCATCATCAGTGACATGTTTGATGATCTCATCTCAAGCGTTAGGGCAGCTTCCATCTGAATGCTGATGACATTCTGCTTCACCTCTTCAGTCTCACCGTTTTGCATGAACTTTAAAATCCCTCAGTGTTGTCTCTTTCTGTTGAGTCAGTCAAACCCTCTGCTACTTCAAAATTGGGATGATCATAGCCATCATCTTTGTTCCCACATAAACTACATTCTCTTATCACTGATTCTATTCCACTTCTCGACTAGTGCTTTGAGCTGAACTAAATTTCTTGTAACTTGAGGAAGAACAGCAATCAAACATTAACCATTTCATCAAAACAACTTTTTTATTGAAATGTCTTCCGTGTGATTTGGACAACATTATTCATGTTAAGTTTTATTTTGCTTATTGTTTGATTGGAATTTGAATTTAATTCCTGTTAAAACTTTGATTTGCAGTGCTCAACAATGAGTGCTATTTCAGGTTTCATGAGCTGTACATTACAGGGTGGCAGATTAGACTGCTTACATCACCGTGGAAGGAATGTTGGTCAGAAACCAACATACCAGAACAAGCCCATCCTGCAACCATAACGCACTGGCGGAGTGCTAAATTGGTTGAGCATGGGACTTCCCCCTTCCAGTGGGAGGAGGTCCAGCTCACAGAAACGACTGGCCAATCCATTTCCTCTCCTATTGAAAACATGCCCAGCGGGAGTATGTAAAATGCAATTCCATTTATACTTGATTAAAGGCTGGATTTTCCACTTCAATATTGAAACCTTCATATCTGCCTCTGCATCCCCCAGACCTGCATACTGTAATGTTGCCCTTTGTGGGCTGCATCTTTCATAAAGTCCAATTTGTTTCAAACCCAGTTGTAGGCATCCTGTCCTATATAGGCCCTATTCCCTTTTCATTCCTGTGCTTTCTTACCAACATTGGTTCCCTACCTCCAAAAACATTAAAGTTTAAATACTTAAAAAAAACCCTATGGTCTCACTCCATTTTAACTTTGTAATCTCTTCCTGCCCAAAGTCACTCTGCCCCACCTGAAGACATAGCTTTGTAACTAGCATTTTGTGCATTTCCCATTCCCTCCACCTCACCAATGATGCCAAGCCTTCAGTTGTTCAGGTTGTACTCTCTGAGATTCCTTCTCTAAACCCTTCTGCACTTTACCCTCACCTATTATTTACTAATCTCATGAAAACAGACAGCTTTGACCAGGCTTTTGGCCAACAATCTCTGAGGTTCAACACCAATTTTTTTTTTCATGGGCCTTTCTGAAATGCTTTGGGAATTTTTTTATCCTGAAGGTGCCATATAAGTTTACACAATTGTACACAAAATTTTATTTTCCTTTTGGTTTGTAAATTTATGAAAATCTAAGTCATGAATTTTAATGATTACATAAGATGATTGGTTGATAACATTTGTCACTGAAGGGAGATCTAAAAGCTTCATACTATGAATTTTTCTCTACAATGATTTTATTTCTGTCATGAAAATGTTTTAAATCTTATTTGAAATGAACTGAAAGTTTGTTTTCTTTGAATTAGTTTGTTAATGCAGGAACAGCAATCAAATGTTAACCATTTCATCAGAACGCTTTTTTTCCTGAAATGTCTTCCATGTGATTTGGATAACATTATTCATGTTTGAAGTTTTATTTTGCTTATTGTTTGATTGGAATTTGAATTTAATTCCTGTTACAACTTTGATTTGCACTTGTTTAGTCATGTTTTCTTTAGAATCCCATGGCACTATTGTTCATACAAATAAAATGATAATGCAATCCTGAATATTGGATAAAAGACTCCTGTTCAAGCAAATGCTACAGAAGTTAACACTGGAAAATTAAGGGTTTTTTGAGAGGGGCTATGTCATTGTAACATTTAGAAAGCAAATGTATGTCTCTTTAAAAAAATTTTTTTCAATTTTTCTTTTTTTTGTAAATAAGACTAAGGTCATCTAGGGATGGGCAGATGAAATGCAAGGATACTTGCTGTAAGGTCTGTTCTCTTCCTTAGAAAAGACATAGGCACAACTGGTTCAAAGTAGAACTTCTTTATTGAGCATAATTTAAAATTAGCATTTACAGAAAGTGAAATAGACTAATTTACTTAAGAGAGAGAAATAGAGAAAGCAGAAAAAGGCAGTATTGTGCTGGTCAAAGAACTCAAAACATAGTCTGGATCAAATTGACTAAACAGCGATATCTGTCTTGTAAGATTGTTAATTTAGCACAAGTTGATAGAAAATAACCTTGCATTCAGCACTCCCATGGATTCAAATTGCAAGGTATAAAACTGAAACGTGATTGTCCCAGCCCACTGTGCTGTAGCACACTAGCAGTGCAATGGGCTGGGACACGTCAGCACAGGCCATTTAACGTGCTCGGTGCCAAGGCCTCCATGTGTCTCACAAACAAAGATTTTTAGCGCAATAATTTTCATATTTAATTCCAATTTACATCCGATTAGCGGGCCCAGGACTGAAGTTTCTGGGCCAGCTAGTGTATCTGTCCCCCCTGGGGATTTGCGTAGTGCCAAGGGACAGGGCCTAAAGGGGCAACCTGTGGGGGTTAGGGTTCCTGCTGCTACACTGTCGGGGAGATTGGGGCTGGCTGGGGGTAGGGAGGGGGACATTGGGGTTGGCCTGAGGACGTTCAGGAGGCCAGCAATCGGGGACAGTGGAGGGATCTGCAAGGCCAGTGATGCAAGGTTATGGGAGTAGCCAGCAATCAGGAGATCAGTACATGCACAGTGGCCCACTTAGCCCTATACTGTCAGGCTCTTGGGCGGGAATGGGCCCCATCCCATTTTTCAATGTGAATCTCAGTAGGGCCTCTGCAGTGCTCAGAATATGGGAGATTCATTTTCAAAATCGTACTAAAAGAATCGGCGGGTGTTATTCCAGTCTTCGTGCAAATTCAACACTTAGAATTTTTTTGGGAGAATTGCCTCCAAGGTCATTGAAATTCATTAAGTTAATGGTCATCATTTACAATTGGGATAGTAATAGGTCCAGGAATAAAATCCTCCATGCACTTTGTTTAAAAATATGTACACTAATAAATAAAGGAACTTAAAATAACTGATTTTACTCAAGAGAATATTTGCTTCTATATTAATTACCCATATTTTGACAGTGGTTGCTTAATAGGTACAGAGTGAACATTGAGCCATGAGGGTATTTCTGTTTAGTTTTTACTATGTTTATGCTGAAAATATACACTATATGGTTAAAAGGAAAGCATGAACCATTACGTAAAGCTGCAGAAACACACTTCGAAATGTGTTATTAGTAATAATCTATTAAGAATTTTTTGGCAGATGCCTCTTTCAGGTTTTGCCTTTTTTCAAAAATATCAAAGTGATTAATTTCTAATGTGTTATTACAAAAACCCAAGCAGCATTATTGATCAAATTTTTCATAAGACATGCTAGAAAATGTGTTTATATCATGATGCATACCAGGAATTCTGATATCAAAGAATCTTCTCATTTGATCCTCAGCGCATCTTAACCCATCATTCAGCTAATTACTAATTAAAACATCAACACCATCTACTCCTATTTCTCCAAAATGGCTTCTCAACAAAATTATTGCTCTGACTGAGTTTAAAGAATAGTTATGTTTTGTGAGTTGGCACTGGGAAGGCAAAGGCCTAGTGACATTATCGCAATACTATTAATCTAGAAACTTAGCTAATGTTGTGGAGACCCGGGTTCAAACCAGCATAGCAGATGGTGGAATTTGAATTCAATGAAAAATATCTGGAATTAAGAATCTACTGATGACCATGAAATCATTGTCAATTTTCAGAAAAAACCCCATTTGGTTCATTAATGTCCTTTAGGAAAGGAAATCTGCTGTCCTTACCTAGTCTGGCCTACATGTGACTCCAGATCCACAGCAATGTGGTTGATTCTCAACTGCCCTCTGAAATGGCCCAGCAAGCCAATCAGTTCATGAACAATAAATGCTGGTCAGTCAGCGTCACTCAGATCCCATAGATGAATAAAAAATCTAAGTAGCATTAAGGATCAATGTGAATCATAGTTATATAAATTAAGTCTAGCTTCTTAAAATTGGATGACAAACTTTGAGTACAACAGGGGTGGGAACATAGCTTTTGGTTGTGATTTTATTTTGTTATTTTGGAACTTAAAAAGAAATTAATATGCGGTACTATAGTTGTAATTGTTCCATGCACAGACCTTTGTAAAGCAGCCACCAGGCAACAGTTGTTGAGCCAGCCACCATAAGATCTTATATGAACAGCTAGAAATTAGTGCCATGGTGTTCTTGATTTATAAGATGGAAACCAGTTAATTGTTGGTCTATTTTTGGTTTAAGGGAGGAAAGATGTGAAATGCTTATTTTTAAAAAATAATTTTCTAATTATGTTGCATGATCATAGCATATTCATAATTTTGCATGTATTCATCTTTTGGTAACTGTGGGTTTTATTTTATTCCTGTCTATTTGCATGCATATCTGAATGAGTATTCACCGTTCTAGGACATTCACAGCAACAGTATTCGTTCGGCATATTTGCTGATCAAGGGAATTGGGATATGGTATGTTTGAATACTCCCAAAAGGAACAAACTTGATTTGTGGATCATTGGCTAATGCTATAAAGTGTGGTGGACATTATGCATTAACTTCATCTTTTGTGTCATAAATCTAACAAGTGTGGAATTAACTCTTTAGTCATCATGAAATCTTAAATTAAATTAAATAATGCCCATTCTAACTTTAATCCGTTTAATTATTTATAACATACAAATCCTAGTTTCTAAAACCTCTCTTCTGCATCATCTATTCTGCAATTTTTAAGTATTTAATCAGAAGTTAGAGTTAATAATCACTTCCACCCTTTGATAAAATGCTCCCCCTTGCGTTCAGAATATGACTTCCAGTTGAATGTTTTCTTCCAGCAATGTTAAACAAAAGAAAAAATGTAATATGATTAAAGTTAAAGTAATATGGAAACCTTTTTCAACTGAAAATTTCAGAATAGGCTACAAAGATTTACATTGATTTAGGTGTTTGCAATAAATCATGACAATGGAATAATAAAAAATTTGCTAATTTTCCACATGATAAATTGCACATTACTCGAACATATTCTTTGCTATTCTTTTGTGACACGGCTGTCCAATGAATTTGAAACACATCTTTCTTCAGTATCGATCAGATTACTTTGTTAACAATCTGTAATGAACAAGAGTCTACAGAATGATGTTTTAAATGAATGAAGTGATTGTTCCAAACAGTATGTTTGAATATACCCTGTCTTCAATGGGGTACAATTTGTTTTTTGCTGGAAAAAAAGGATATGTATTAATCTGAAACTTTTTTTTTAAAAACTGTAGTACATGATTATTATGTTCTATCTTCATTTCCAGATTTCTCTTTTACAAACATACAAAGTAGGAGCAAGAGTAGACCATTTGGCCCCTCAAGTCTATCTGCCGTTCAAAAAGATCATTGCTGATCTGATTATGGGCTCAACTCCATATTTCATCTACCCCAGATAACCTTAGGTTGTTGACTAATAAAACAGTCAGTCTATCTCTGCCTTTAAAATATTAATTGACCCTGCCTTTACCACTCTTTGGGGAAGAAAGTTCCAAAGATTCATGACCTTAATAAAAAATTTCTTCTCAACACCACCTTAAATAAGAGACCCCTTATTTTTAAAATTATAGTTAAATCCCAAAGAACATTAATATTAGTGAAAAAAATTGTGGAAGGTTAATTTGAATGGATCAAGATCCATTTGAAAAGATCTGGGTTTTTTTCATTAAAGCTGAAAGGCAAAATAATCCAATAGGCAAATAACTTTTTCCTCAGAGCATTAGCTTAGCCTGCCTTAAAATGGGCAACTTGCTTTCTCTGCTTTTGTGTTGGATTAATATTGTTCAAGAATTTGCACAAAGAAGGTGGGGATAGTAAACTGGGAAAAAGAAAAAAATCAATGAAAATGCTGTAAAACAACTAAATTCGTTTCTTTTAGGAATGGTGCGATAATATTGTATCTTGCAAATATTTTTGAAAAGTAATTTTATTCGCGAAAATTAAAAGTGTAGCTTTCTAACTGTGTTTTAATAATTTTGTTGTTGTAGGCAAAGTCACTTTAGTGACCAGCTCAAGAATCCCATGCTGAAGAATGTCTTTGATCTTTGAGATGACAGAGTTACAAGAATTCTTCCTGTAAATGCCATTCAATGGAGGAGCATCGGCATTCTGATGTCTGTAATTCAGCCTCATGTGAACCAAACATAGAATTTAACAAATTGTTCAAAAGATGGTTTTTAATCAAAAGCTAGAACAACAGTAATTATATCTTCAAACAGTAGCCTGTGAAAAGATCAGCGAGAAGCCTGTAGGCTAATGCTGCATTCCTAAATACAAGAGTTAATTAATAAATCCTGTCACCTGAATAAGATTAAGTTATATTGGTGTGCTTTCTGTAGTAAGTGCAGCCAAGAGTGGACGGCCATCTTATGATGCAGAAACACTAGTAGTTACTGATTTAGCCTTTGACAACATATTGTGCTTAGGACAATGGTCAGCTGTTTGTACTATACTAAAAGGTGAGGGGGTTTTATCCTAACTTGATAAAACATTTTTGAACGCATGGCACAGAATGGTTTGAATAATATACAAGTTGCATTGAATTTTATATTAATCTTCCATCAGAGTGTTAAGTCATTTTCTGAAAACTCAGTGCTTGCATAAATAATTGCAGGTAGAGGAAGATTACACCACATTTCTCTTCAAGACTATTGATGCTAGTTGTATTGAGTAGAATTTCAATGCTCACCAAATTTGTGGTAATCAAGTCACCATATGCAATATTAATAAATGAAAGCACAATCTTTTGAAAAATAAGTTTTATATTTTAAACTGTCAGCAATGAATATTTGTATGCAAAAAAACACAAACTTTAGGATAATTCACAGCTAAATGTTATAGCTATTTATCCACAAAAGATCAGCAATATAATGTGTGCACTGATGAAACAAATATATCAAAACAATGTATTTATTACTGTAAATTTAATGTGATGAGTGCTGTGCTGCAGGGATCAGGGCTGGAGCCTCAGTTCTACATTTTACATTAAAGATTGGAGGTATGGTTGCTAAATTTGCTGATGACACAAAGATAGGTGGGAAAATGAATTCTAGAGGAGACTTAGGCTACAAAAGGAAATAGGTTAGTGAGCAAAATTAAATGTTTATTTATTAGTCACAAGTAAGGCTTACATTAACACTGCAGTGAAGCCACTGTGAAATTTTCTTCGTTTCCATGCTCCGGCGCCTGCTTGTGTCAATACACCTAACTAGCACCCAAGAAAAACCCACACAGACGTGGGAGAACGTGCAAACTCCACACAGACAGTGACCCGAGCCAAGAATCGAACCAAGGTCCATGGCACTGTGAGGCAGCCGTGCTAACCACTGTGCCACCGTGCCACCCACTAGGCAAATGGATTATAATGTGGAAAAATGTGAGGGTATCTGGCTCGACAAATGAAAAAGAAGCATATTACCTAAATGGTGAGAGTTTGAAGAGCTCTTGAGATGGATCTGAATGTCCCAGTGGTTGAATTGCAAAAGATTAATATGCAGGTGCAGCAAGTATTAGACAAAGCTAATAGAATGTTATCATTTATTGCAAGGGGAATTGAATAGGAGAGTTAGGGAGGTTATGTTTCAGTTTTCCAAGGGATTGGTGAGATCACATCTGTGTAGAACACTGCTCTCGTTTAAGGAAGGATGTAAGTACATTGGAAACAATTCAGAAAAGGTTTGCTAAATGGAATAGGTGCGTTATCTTATGAGGAAAGGTTGAACAGGCTAGGCTTGTATTCGCTTGAGTTTAAAAGATTAAGAGTGACTTAATCAAAACCAAGATCCTGAGGGAACTTGACAGGGTGTATGTGCAAAGATGTTTCTTTTTCTGGGGGAATCTAGAACCAGGGGCCACTGTTTAAAATATGGGGTCGCCCACTTAAGACAGAGATATGGATTTTTTTTTTCTTGAGGATCGAGAGTTTTGGAATTCTCTTCTTCAAAAGGTGGTTGAGGCAGAATCTTTGAGACAGTAGTAGATAGATTCTTGATAAGTGAGGAGGTGAAAGATTATTAGGGACATGCAGGAATATGAAGTTGAGGTTAAAATTAGATCATTGTAATCTTATGGGTGGATTGGTAAAATTCTTGTGGCACACTTGGGTGGATGTAGAATTTCACCAGGAGCTTTCTTGTTGCAATCTCTCCTTATACGAGGGAGTGGGATGTTGCTCAGGGCTGGGAGCTAGGGGAGTTAAGTTGACCAGAGGTTACCCTAGATAATGTGCATTGTTGGACTGAGCTTGACATCTGTTATTTTTGGGGGGGTGATATTATGAATGCAGCCACCACTGGATTCATTTTCTGCTTTCAGAAAACACAGTTCCAGGCATAATTCTGCTAATAACCAGATTTCAGCTATACTTGCACAAAATCAGCAGGACACAAGATTTTTAATTACTTCATAAAATTCAGTTGCACGTTTGCTTATTGCTATTGAGATAATAGATCAATTCATGAAAGGAGAATATGGATAAGGAAAGCCAAAAATAGTAAAAAAAAGTTGAGTATTGAAATCTTGAAATATCTAGAATTGAAGAGGGAAAGGATAATTCAGTAAATTATTTGATTGATGAACTCCCTGGATACTATTTATAATTTATGCATGAGTAATGTGAAAATTCATGAGGTTATTCTAGTATTGTAGTCTCCTAAGCTTTTTGGTTGAATACCCTTATTCAAATTTATCCATTTCCTCCATACTCCTATAGGCAGTTTGCTTTTTAACTGATCCACTAATGAAATCATTATATAATTACATATAACAGGCAAAAATATGTTTATAATAATTTTTTCCTTACCACTAATGTGATGGATGCACTAGTTTGTGGGAGCATAAGTGCATGAAGTTGAGGGAAATAGGTGACAGTTTCAGTTTCAAACCACTTTCAACATACACATGATAATGATGCTTTAATTTTATTCAAGTGAGTGCCAAAATCCTCTTTCATAAAAGTGCATTATGGTGAATGGCATCAGAGATTCAACAGCACTGTCAGCTGAGGATATACTCTGTTTGTATTTGAATCCAAAAATCTATCAGTTCCTTTTGTTGGAACTCAACATTGAACATGCCATTAGTTGCTATGTCTAAGAAGTCCACTAGTTCTTCTATGGTCAGCTCTTCTTATGACAGAATGACAGAAAAAATTCAGAAAGATAGTGAACCTATCTTTTTTGTTGTCCATCCGGGGGAAGTAATTATGTAATTGTTGTGCCACTTCAACGTTAGGTTGCTAGATGTCACCTTTAATGCTGTCTTGAAGTTTAGTTCATTAGTCATCAGACATTTGCAAGCTTAGAAGCAGTGGAGTGTTTCTTTCGACATCATGAACTTTTTTATCCATGGCCTCAATATTATCCTAGAATCCCTACAGTGTAGAAGGAGGCCATTTGGCCCATCCAGGCTGTACCACCCACAATTCCACCCAGGCCCTATTTTCATAACCCCACATATTTACTCTGCTAATCCATTGACACTAGAGTCAATTTAGCATGGCCAGTGAACCCACACATCTTTGGACCGTGGGAGGAAACGAGAGCAGCTGGAAGAAACTTACACAGACACAAGGAGAACATGCAAATTCCACGTAGACAGTGATCTGAGCCAGGAATTGAACCAGGTCCCTGGCGCTCTGAGGCAGCAGTCCTGGACATATAAATATTGTCATGTTCAGGCCTTAGACTCTTTTATATTTAGTTCACTTGGGTGAAAGAAATATCCAATGGCAGTTCAAACACGACAGCCAGGCCACATCATGCAGACTTGCACAAAGAGAGAATAGGTGATCTGTGTAGTTCAATGAGCCTAAACAACATTTGATTATGGGACAGCCAATGAATATCCACTTGGATCAATAGATTGACTTGTTTGCTTCCTGTGCTAGCCCCCATGTGATTCACAGGGAATCCCTGATTGATCTTCCCATGGGCTCATTGAATATGAATTCCCCTGGACACAGACAATGGCTTGCCCAGCAGGAATTCATTGCCTATGCTTTTTATAAGCTCACCAGGACTGGGCCTGCTGAACGTTAGTCCTAGACAGGAATTGAGGGGGCTGGAGCCCTGCAGTCTGAGCCATCCCATGGAAATGCCCTCCGTGACCTTTGCTGCAGCATGGTGGGGTTTCCTGTGTGGGCTGCTGCTGCACACTTTGCAGTCTCCCATTATCCCGACATGCTTTGGCATGCATTGTTGCTGTCTGTCCACGGAGGTCCATCTACAGAGAGATCTTCCCCCTTAACACCGGGGACCTGGGGTGAAGGATGTTGCGTGCAGCAGTACCACACAACTGCAGGTTGCAACAGTTCACATACTCCCAAGAAACCTGCCCGCTTTAAGATCTTGTGGAGTCTATGGACCACATTTACATTGCTTTAGACTGCACTCCCTTTTTAGTTATTTCAAAAATATTTTTGTTGCTGTTTAATTTGAAGTTCAGACCCATGTTCCTGAATATGGCACCTGGTGCGAAAGGGGGGGGCAGGGAAGGAAGAGGACCTCCTCGTGAATCTGCACCTGGCCAAACTCACCGTCAATAGGCCCAGGCAGTGGGTGCCTGAGCGTGTTATCTGACCAGACAATTTGCTCCTCTACCACAGCTAAATTCATAGCTGGGATCCTTGGAAAGGGAGCATGTACAACATTGAGGCTTTCCATGCATGTTGGGCATCACAAAATCTGGCGTGCATTGTTGACCCTTTCAATCACAGTTTGATTTAAAGTTTTAAGTTTCATTTATTATTTGTTTCTGTTTTGGGCTGTCCTTCTTTAAGATGCTGCCCTTTTTGCTTTGTCCCTCAGATTATTTACTTTAGTTTCTTCGGTTCAACCCAAAAGAGGGCAGGGATGAGTGTGTGTACACTGCAGTGGTGGCTTTATTTTGCATTTTGCAATAAAATATTTTCCTTTCCAGATGGGCTTCTTGAGTTATTACACTTCCCATTTCATTCTATAGAGTAGAAAGGGTGTGAATTCAAGAGACAGAAGCATAGAAACCTTACAGTGCAGAAGGAGGCCATTCAGCCCATCAAATCTGCACCAACAACAATCCCTCCTTGGCCTTACCCCCATTACCCCACACATTTACCCCACTAATCTCTCTAACCTACACATCTCATGATACTAAGGGGGAATTTAGTATGGGCAATCAACCTAACCTGCATATCTTTGGAGTGTGGGAGGAAACTGGAGCATCACAGACACAGGGAGAATGTACAAATTCCACACAGACAGTGACCCAAGCCGGGAATCAAACTGAGGTCCTTGGAGCTATGAGGTAGCAGTGCTAACCACTGTGCTGCCCAGGTTTTTACGAAGATTTTTATAAAGCTAGCCATTCTCACAGCATTGTCCATCACTTACCTTAAGTTGATATGCATGTGCCTCCCACTGTATGTTGCAATACACCCATTTTGTATTTGAGGCAATCTCTCATATGTGTCACCAATCCACTATTATTGATTTAGCTTCATCAGTGCAGATTGTCAGACATTTTGACCTTGTTCAGTGTTGAAGCTGTCAAGCAACCAGAGAATTTCCAAGCGATTGTTCAATTAGGTAGTTATTTGCAAAATAAAATATCCTTTTATGTATTCAAAAATATACTTTACTTAAAGTAAGAAATGAGATAGGTTTGCCACAACTGTAAGCTCATCCAGTTGCCGAGCAAATGATTGCTACTAATTATTTGGTTCACTCATTCAGATGTTATAAGATCCAAAATTAGCTTATCAACAAGTAGGGAATTTAAAGTTTCAACTGATCTCAAGAGCATTGGAGCAGTGGCACATGTAGAATCCAGCATTTTGAAGTTCTTTGGGCCGAGGAAAGATCCAGTGCGCCTGTACAAAAAGAAAACCACACACATCCCAATAAGATGCTTGTGAATAAGTGTTGGAGTGCAGACTCAGGAATCCAGGGGAATGGAATGTGAGATTGAAACCCTGCAAGGTGGGCCATCATTGAAGTCATCCAAGTTAGAGTAACTTTTGGAGAGAATTCCAAGTCTAGATCTGCGAAGGTGAAGACTAGAAGCTCTTGTGAGAGAGACAGGCTGGAATTTTACTGCAGTCGGCGAGCTCACACAACGGCATTCTCCGTTGGCCTCCGGTGGGATCTTACAAGCCTCGGGGGGCTGAATCGGTAAAATTCCAGCAAGAGTTTCAAGAAGATTGGTTGACTCATACTGTTTACAGATGTCTGGGTGGGTTGCTGAGAAATCTGTCTTGGTTGCATTTACTGTTTAATGTTTAGTATGGATGATAGATATAAACAGTTTGCCTGTTAATTCACATTTACCACTTATTAACCCTGATTTTGAAGGTATAAGTTGGATATTAGGTGGCACTTCTTTGATCCCTCTGGCAGCACACCCCCACTCATAGGTTTCCCAGTGGCATTGGCTGGTTACAATGGAAACCCATTGACAGTGGTGGCACCAGAGAATCCCACTGCCAGTGAACAGCATGCCGCCTCTTGTTGCCAAGAAACACACAGCTGGGAGGCCAAAGAGTCCCACCCACTGTAAGTTGTTTTATCTTTCTCATCTTTTATAGTTTATTTGTTCAAAAATGATGAAATCTTATGGCTGTATTCTTTTAGCAGCTGTCTTGAATCTCAGACTTTGCCTACTGCAAACAAAAACTTACTGATCCCTAACCAGATCATACGAAGAGCTTGAGGGGTATGATCTAGGATCGTAAGGAGTCAGATTGTTGGCCATGTCATTGGCGTAACAGGTCATGGTGTTATTTGACAATTGTACAATCTGAGTGGCCTTTACAGCTTTCTTCCCAATTATAATGCTAACTATGTCTGCAGCCACAAATAGCATTAATTTTTTGCCTTTTGTATGGAGCCTCCCTGACCTTGCCACTCTGTAACTTACCAGGTATTATTCTTCAAGCGTCTTTGCATTGTCATCTGCCAAACATGACTGTGAAAAATTTTTGCCTGCCAAACTTTGTGACAGTGCTCATCGAAGTATTCTCATGGTTTTTGATTTTTTTAAATTTGATTTTGATTTGATTTATTATTGTCACATGTATTTACAGTGAAAAGTATTGTTTTTTGCACGCTATACAGACAAAGCATACTGTTCATAGAGAAGGAAAAAAGAGAGTGCAGAATGTAATATTACAGAGATAGCTAGGATGTAGAGAAAGATCAACTTAATGCAAGGTAAGTCCATTCAAAAGTCTGAAAGCAGCAGAGAAAAAGTTGTTCTTGAGTTGGTTGATATGTGACCTCAAACTTTTGTATCTTTCTCCCGAAGGAAGAAGGTGGAAGAGAGAATATCCGAGGTGCATGGGGTCCTTATTTATGCTGGCTGCTTTGCCGAGGCAGCAGGAAGTGTAGACAGAGTCAATGGATGGGAGGTTGGTTTGCTTGATGGATTGGGCTTCATTCACGACCTTTTGTAGTTTCTTGCAGTCCTGGGCAGTGCAGAAGCCATACCAAGCTGTGATACAACCAGAAAGACCGCTTTCTATGGTGCACCTGTAAAAGTTGGTGAGAGTCATAGCTGAATTGCCAAATTTCCTTCATCTTCTGAAAAAGTATAGGCATCGGCCTTTCTTAATTATAGTGTCAGCATGGGGGGACCAGGACAGGTTGTTGGTGATCTGGACACCTAAAAACTTGAAGGTCTCGACTCCTTCTACTTTGTCCCCATTGATGTAGACAGGGGCATGTTCTCCTTTATGCTTCCTGAAATCAATGACAATCTCCTTCGTTTTTGTTGACGTTGAGGGAGAAATTATTGTTAACAGAATCACCAGACTCTCATTCCTGTACTCTGTGTCATCATTGTTAGAGATCTGACCCACTAGGGTGGTGTCGTCAGCAAACTTGAAAATCGAATCGGAGGAGACTTTGGCCGCACAGTTGTCATAGATGTACAAGAAGTATAGTAGGGGCTGAGTGTTGAGGCATCAGTGTTGAGGATTATCGTGGAGGAGGTGTTGTTGCCTATTCTTATTGATTGTGGTCTGTGAGTTAGGAACTTCAAGACCCAATAACAGAGGGAGGTGCTGAGGCCCACATTACGCGTTTGGAGATGGGTTTCTTGGGAATAACAGTATTGAAGGCTGAGCTGTAGTCAATAATTAGGAGTCTCACATAGATGTGGTGGCCATTACGGAGACTTGGATGTCTCAGGGACAGGACTGGGTACTGCAGGTGCCAGGATTCACATGCTTCAGGAAGGACAGGGAGGGAGGCAAAAGAGGTGGTGGAGTGGCACTGTTGATCAGAGACAGTGTCGTGGCTGCAGAGAAAGAGGATGTCGTGGAGGGACTATCTACAGAGTCTCTGTGGGTGGAAGTTAGGAACAGCAAAGGGTCGAAAACTTTGCTGGGTGTATTCTATAGGCCACCCAATAGTGACAGGGAAGTTGAGGTGCAGATAGGGAAACAGATTCTGGAGAGATGTAGTAATAACAGAGTTGTCGTGATGGGAGACTTCAATTTCCCAAACATCGATTGGAATATCCCAAGGGTAAGGGGTTTGGATGGGGAGGAGTTTGTTAGGTGTGTTCAGGAAGGTTTCCTGACACAGTACGCGGACAAGCCTACGAGAGGAGAGGCTGTACTTGACCTGGTACTGGCGAATGAACCAGGACAGGTGACGGATCTCTCGGTAGGAGAGCATCTTGGGAATGGTGATCATAATTCTATCTCCTTCACAATTGCATTGGAATGAGATAGGATCAGGCAGGCTAGGAAGGTGTTTGTCTGGAGTAAGAGGAAATACGAAGACATCAGGAAGATAATTGGACAAATAAGGTGGAAGGAGGCGTTCTTAGGGAAAAGTACCGAAGGAAGGTGGCGGATATTCAAGGAATGTTTGTCTGGAGCTCTGCATGACAACGTTCCAATGAGACAGGGAGGTTTTGGTAGGTCGCGGGAACCGTGGTGCATGAGGAAAAGGAACGTGTACAAAAGGTTCAGGGAGCTAGGAGATGGTAAGGATCTTGAGGAGTATAAGGATTGTAGAAAGGAGCTTAAAAGGGAAATTAGGAGAGCCAGAAGGGGTCATGAGAAGGCCTTGGCGGGTAAGATTAAGGAGAATCCCAAGGCCTTCTATAAATATGTGAAAGGTAAAAGGATGAGAAGAGAAGGGATAGGACCTATAAAAGGTGAAGGGGGAAAGGTCTGTGTGGAACCAGAAGAAATGGCAGAGGTGCTTAATGAGTACTTTGCCTCAGTATTCACGGTGGAAACTGATCTGGGAGATTTTGCTACAGATTTGCAGCAGATGGAAAAGATTGAGTATGTGGATATTAAGGAAGAGGATGTGTTAGAACTTTTGAATTCTATCAAGATAGATAAGTCGCCGGGACCAGATGGGATGTATCCCAGGTTACTGTGGGAGGTGAGGGAGGTGATTGCAGAGCCCCTGGCGATGATCTTTGCGTTGTCAATGGAGACGGGAGAGGTTCCAGAAGATTGGAGGATTGCGGATGTGGTTCCTATTTTCAAGAAAGGGAACAGAGATAGCCCAGGAAATTACCGACCGGTGAGTCTGACCTCAGTGGTTGGTAAGCTGATGGAGAGGCTTCTGAGGGACAAGATTTACGAGCATTTGGAGAGGTCTGGCATGATCAGAAATAGTCAGCATGGTTTTGTCAAGGGCAGGTTGTGCCTTACGAGCCTAGTTGAGTTCTTTGAAAATGTGACTGAACACATTGACGAAGGAAGTGCAGTGGACGTGGTGTACATGGACTTCAGCAAGGCGTTTGATAAGGTCCCCCATGCAAGACTTCTTGAGAAGGTGAGAGGGCATGGGGTCCAAGGGGCTTTGGCCTTGTGGATCCAGAACTGGCTTGCCTGCAGAAGGCAGAGAGTGGTTGTGGATGGGTCTTTTTCTGCATGGAGGTCAGTCACCAGTGGAGTGCCCCAGGGATCTGTTCTAGGACCTTTGCTGTTTGTCATTTTCATAAATGACCTAGATGAGGAAGTGGAGGGATGGGTTAGTAAGTTCGCCGATGACACGAAGGTCGGTGGTGTTGTGGATGGTCTGGAAGGATGTCAGAAGTTGCAGCAGGACATTAGTAGGATGCAGGACTGGGCGGAGAAGTGGCAGATGGACTTCAACGTGGATAAATGTGTAGTCGTCCATTTTGGCAGGACCAATGGGATGAACGAGTACACTATCAAGGGCAGGAGTCTTAGTAGTGTTGAAGAGCAGAAGGATCTTGGGGTCCGGGTCCACAGGACTCTTAAATCGGCCTCGCAGGTGGGGGATGTGGTCAAGAAGGCGTATGGTGTACTGGCCTTCATTAATCGAGGGATTGAGTTTAGGAGTCGGGAGGTAATGCTGCAACTTTATAAGGCCCTTCTCAGGCCTCACTTGGAGTACTGTGCTTGGAGTTCTGGTCGCCTCACTATAGGAAGGACGTAGAAGCTATTGAAAGGGTACAGAGGAGATTTACAAGGATGTTGCCTGGATTGGGAGGCATGCCTTATGAAGATAGGTTGAGGGAGCTGGGACTCTTCTCCCTGGAGAGATGAAGGTTGAGAGGCGACCTGATAGAGGTTTATAAAATGTTGAGAGGAATAGATAGGGTGGATTCTCAGAGGCTATTTCCCCGGGTTGAAATGGTCACTACGAGAGGACACAGATTTAAGGTGCGGGGAGGCAAGTACAGAAGTGATGTTAGGGGTAAGTTTTTCACTCAGAGGGTGGTGAGTGAATGGAATCGGCTCCCGTCAGTGGTGGTGGAGGCAAACTCGCTGGGGTCTTTTAAAAGACTTCTGGATGAGTATATGGGATTTAATGGGATTGGGGGTTATAGATAGGTCTATGGATTGGTAGGTGTTGATGTGATCGGCGCAACTCGTGGGCCGAAGGGCCTGTTTGTGCTGTAGTGTTCTATGTTCTATGTCCTTGTTATCCTGCTGTTCCAGGATTGAATGCAGGGACAAGGAAATGGCACCTGCTGTGGATCTGTTGCAGCAGTAGGCCAACTGTAGTGGATCCAGGTAGTCCGCGAGGTTGGAATTGACTGTGCCACAACTAACCTTTCGAAGCACTTCATAATGATGGATGTCAGAGCTACCGGCCGATAGTCATTAAAGCACGTTACTTGGTTTTTCTTAAGTGCCGGGATGATGGTCGTCTTCTTGAAGCAGATAGGGACCTTAGATTGTTGTAAAGAGAAGTTGAAGATGTTTCTGAATACTTTCGCAGCTGACCCGTGCAAGATCTGAGTGCACGTCTGGGAACCCTATCTGGGCCAGTTGCTTTCCATGGATTGACCTTCGAGAAAGCTGTTCTGATATCTGCAATGGTGACCCCAGATACAGGTTCATCAGGGTCTCTAGGAAAATGGGCATTGAATGCATTGAGCTCATCAAGGAGAGTTGCATTGGAGCGGGCGATTTTACCTGCCTTCACCTTGTAGCCTGTTATGTCATGCAGACCTTGCCATAGTCGGCGGGGGTTGTTGTGGCCAGCCTGAGACCGGTACTGTCTTTTGGCATCTTTGATGGACCTCCTTAGATTGTATCTGGCTTTCTTGTATAGGTCAGTGTCGCTTGACTTGAACGCCTCAGACCTGGATTTCAGCAAGCGGTGGATATCGCTGTTAATCCCTGATTTCCGGCTGGGGAACACACGGATTTGCTTCTTTGGCACACAGTCTTCTACACACTTACTGATGAAGTCAGTTACTGTAGTGGCGTACTCATTTAGGCTGGTCGCAGGGTTTTTAAATACTGACCAGTCCACTAACTCCAAGCAGCCCCGTAGGAGATCATCCAATTCCTCAGACCAACATTGCACGACTCTCTGTGATGGATTCTCCCGCTTCAGTTTTTGCTTGTAAGCTGGAGCAGGAGCACAGCCTTGTGGTCTGATGTACCAAAGTGTGGGCGGGCAATAAAGCAGTAAGCATATTTGATATTTGTGTAGCAGTGGTCTAGGATGTTTGGGCCTCTGGTGGAGCAGGATCGTGTTGGTGGTAACTTGGGAATACGCTCTTGAGCTTGGCCTGATTGAAGTCCCCAGCCACAATGAACAAGGCCTCAGGATGTTTCGTCTCAAGGCTATTCGTAGTGATGTATATTTCGTCCAGTGCAACCTTCACATCGGCATGGAGTGGGATGTAAACTGCCATCAAGATAATGAAGGTGAACTCCCAAGGAAGATAGTCGAGATGACATTTTAGCATCAGGTAATCTAGGGAGCAGAAAGTTGCCAGTGTTGCTATATCTAGGCACCACAAGGCTTTGATTAGGAAACAGACCCCACTTCCCCTAGCCTTGCTGAGGCCACTGTATGGTCCATGCGACAGATTGAGAAGCCCTCTGGTTGTAGGGCACTGTCCTGTGAAACAGGAGTGAGCCACGTCTCCATGAAACAGAATACATAGAAGGTTTGTCATGCATTGCTTTTAATTGACTTAATGATTAAATGACTCACCTGAGGAAGGAGCACGCCCTGAAAGCTCGTGATTCCAAATAATTCTGTTGGACTTTAACCTAGTTTTCTGAGACTTCTTACTGTGCCACCCCAGTCCAACACCGGCATCTCCACATCTTGTATTACTTCAAAGAGAATGAGTTTCAAAACAAAGAGAATGAGTTTCAAAACAAAGAGAATGAGTTGATGGCACAAATCCATACAAATGGGTATGATCTAGTGGCCATTACAGAAACGTGGTTACAGGGTGACCAGGACTGGGAACTGAATATCCAGGGGTATCAGACATTTTGGAAGGATAGACAGGAAGGAAAAGGAGGCAGAGTAGCTCTGTTAATTAAGGATAACATCAGGGCGGTAGTGAGAGACGATATAGGCTCTAGGAGCAAAATGTGGAATCAATGTGGGTGGAGATAAGGAATAGTAAAAGGAAAAAGTCACTGGTGGGCGTGGTCTATAGGCCCCCAAATAATAACTTCGAGGTGGGGCGGGTTATAAACAAGCAAATAACAGATGTGTGTAAAAATGGAATAGCAATAATCATGGGGAATTTTAACATACATATTGATTGTTCAACTCAAGTCAGATGCGGTGGACTTGAGAAAGAGTTCTTAGAATGCTGTCAGGATAGTTTCCTCAAACAGTACTTTACAAAACCAATGAGGGAGCGAGCTATCTTGGATCTGGTCCTCTGTAATGAGACAGGTAAAATTAATGATCTTCTTGAGAGGGATCCTCTTGGAATGAGTGATCATAACATGATTGAATTTCTAATAGAGATAGAGGGTGAGAAAGTAGGGTCCCAAACCAGTGTCCTCTGCTTGAACAAAGTGGAGTACAATAGGGTGAGGGCAGAGTTGGCTAATGTGGACTGGGAGTGCAGACTAGTTGGTAGGACAGCTAAGAAACAGTGGAGGATTTTTAAGGAGATTTTTCTCAGTACTCAGCAAAAATATATTCCAATGAAAAAGAAGGAATGTAAGAAAAGGGATAACCAGCCGTGGATAACTAAGGAAATAAAGGAGAGTATCAAATTAAAAACCAATACATACAGAGTGGCCAAAATTAGTGGGGAACTAGAAGATTGGGAAAGCTTTAAAAAAGAACTAATAAGAAAGCGATAAAGAAAGGAAAGATAAATTATGAAACTAAACCAGCACAAAATATAAAAACTGATAGTAAAAGTTTTTACAAATATATAAAATGGAAGAGAGTGGCTAAAGTAAACGTTGGACCCTCAGAAGATGAGAAGGGGGATTTAATAATGGGAAACGAGGAAATGGCCGAGGCCTTAAACAAGTTTTTTGTGTCGGTCTTCACGGTAGAGGACACAAATAGCGTGCCAATAATTGATGGTCATGGGACTGTAGGGGGTGAGGACCTTAAAATGATTACTATTACAAAAGAGGTAGTGCTTGGTAGGCTAATGGGACTAAAGGTAGACAAGTCCCCGGGTCTGGATGTAATGCATCCCAGAGTACTAAAAGAAATGGCAGAAGTGATAGCAGATGCATTAGTTGTAATTCATCAAAATTCGCTGGACTCTGGGGAGGTGCCAGCAGACTGGAAAACAGCTAATGTAACGCCACTGTTTAAAAAAGGAGGTAGACAAAAGGCGGGTAACTACAGGCCGGTTAGCTTAATGTCCGTAGTTGGGAAAATTCTGGAGTCTATCATTAAGGAAAAAGTAGCAGGACATCTGGAAATGAATGGTTCAATCAAGCAGACGCAGCATGGATTCATGAGGGAAAGTCATGTTTGACAAATTTACTGGATTTTTATGAAGATGTAATGAGTGCAGTTGACAGAGGGGAACTGGTGGATGTGGTGTTTTTACATTTCCAAAAGGCGTTCGATAAAGGTGCCTCACAAAAGGTTGCTGCATAAGATTAAGGTACACAGAATTGGGGGTAAAGTGTTGGCATGGATTGAGGATAGGCTGTCTAACAGGAAGCAGAGAGTTGGAATAAATGGGTGCTTTTCCGGTTGGCAGTTGGTGACTAGTGGCATGCTGCAGGGATTGGTTCTGGGGCCTCAGCTGTTTACCATATACATAGATGATCTGGAGGATGGGACCAAGTGTAGGGTAACAAAGTTTGCGGATGACACAAAGATGAGTGGGAAAGCAAATTGCGTGGAGGACGTGGAAAGTCTGCAGAGAGATTTGGATAGGGTAAGTGAATGGGTGAGGATCTAGCAGATGGAGTATAACGTTGGCAAGTGTGAGGTTATCCACTTTGGAAGGAATAATAGTAAAATGGACTATTATTTAAATGGTGAAAAATACAACATGCTACTGTGCAGAGGGACCTGGGGGTCCTTGTGCTTGAATCATAAAAACTCAGTTTGCAGGTGCAGCAGGTGATCAAGAAGGCAAATGGAATGTTGGCCTTTATCACGAAGGGGATGGAATAGAAAAGCAGGGAGGTCTTGCTGCAATTGTACAAGGCACTGGTGAGGCCACAACTAGAGTACTGTGTGCAATTTTGGTCCCCTTATTTGCAAAAGGATATATTAGCTTTGGAGGGAGTGCAGAGAAGGTTCACCAGGTTGATGCTGGTGATGAGGGGGTTAGCTTATGAGGAGAGATTGAGTAGACTGGGCCTGTACTCGTTGGAGTTTAGAAGGCTGAGGGGAGATCTTATAGAGACATATAAGATAATAAAGGGGCTAGACAGGGTAGAAGCAGAGAGATTATTTCCACTTAGAAAAGACCAAGAACTAGAGGGCACAGCCTCAAAATAAGGGGGAGTCAATTTAGAACAGAGTTGAGGAGCTTCTTCTCCCAGAGGATAGTGAATCTTTGGAATTCGTGCCCATTGAAGCAGTGGAGGCTACCTCATTGAATATGTTTAAGTCACAGGTAGATAGATTTTTGACCAATAAGGGAATTAAGGTTTATGAGGAGTGGGCGGGTAAGTGGAACTGAACCACTATCAGATCAGCCATGATCTTACTGAATGGCGGGGCAGGCTCAAGGGGCTACTCCTGCTCCTATTTCTTATGTTCTTATGTTTATGTTCTTATGTTCTTGTGTTGTATTTTCAAATGTCTGCGTAAAAGTGATCACTTTAAATTATTATTCTAAAGCATTTTTCTGCTTAGCATGCACTGGGGTTGAGGATAATCATTGGGTACCGTCCAAGTGAATTTAATCTCAAATGTACTTTTCATCATACTTACATTTCATTGACATACATCCTGTTTTACTTCAGCTATTTCACTTAATAAGTCCACAGTGTATCTCACACATGGAATCAGTCATTACTTATGCAATATCCACAGCAGTCATATTGATGCTTATAGTTCAATTCTCATGGCTGGCAGTTTTTGTTTAAACACTAGCCAACTGTCCAGGTTGGAAGGTTACATTCCCATGTCCTTAATTTACTCTATACAAGTGGAAAAGTTACATCTGAAAAGCTCTAATAGGGGTATACAATTTGACGCCATGTTGTATGCTCATTGAACAAAAACAGGGAAACAAGTTAGTGTATTTTCTGTACTCTTATTGGTACATTTGAAATTAAAATTAAATCAAGCTACATGCTATGATGAAGAAGCTAATTACAAAATTTTGATCAGGAATTTGATAAAACATTTACTACCTAAGAGATACATCATTAAACAAAAATTGTTTTAAAACAAAATCTGCCATTACACGATTTCTCCTAAGTACCCCATACAGATATCTGCCATACCCCCAGATGTACCCATACCCTACTCTGCGAACCATTATTCTCATGGAATGGTCACCCATGTTTCTCACATTCCAGAAAATTGTTGAATTTTCAATCTCGTCCTTGTTAAGTGGATGTTACATGACAATTCAGGAGATTTTACTTTTGTTTGCACAGATAGAATACAAAAAGAAACCTTAAGATAACTCAGTTACTTCTAGAACCTTGAATGCTTGACCACAAAAGCAGGGAAGAAGTGATTGATAACACAGTAGAGAGGACACCACGAGAATGTGTGGGACCTGTCACTATCCCAGGTATAGGCTTTGCTGCAGGATCAACTACTCTATCCTTGCCATTTGCCAGGATTTATAAACAAAAGCCACCATTTGGAATGCCTCTAACAAAGAAAGATCAGATTTTCTTAAATTAATATGCAATAATGTCTTTGGAGGCGCCGTCATGAATTCTCACTGATGATGCACAAATGAAGCATGATTTATATATATCATTCATCATTGTATCTTCTCCACTTTTCTTCCCAGTTCAATTTATGTTCCTTTTTATGATTTCACTACTGAATTATTTTGCCTTTTGTTTTATTTATCTCACAAGAAACTATAGTGTACCATGCACAAGGTTCATATATGTCCTTGGGCAATAAGGTCCCGTTCCCCCCTACTCCCCCACCCCTTCTCTTCCCCAACACCCCCCCCCCTCCCCCACCCCCCAATAGTCGTGCGATACAAAGTCTCAGATTGTATACACTTCCTCCAGTCCTATAGCCCTTTCATAACTTTTTGGTCCAAGGTGCTTGTACATCATCTATTTATTTTACTTTACCCATTGTTAGTTGTGACTTCAGGCATCTGGAATTACCTCTCAGAATCTCCTCACATCTCTGTTCCTTTTACATGCCCCTTAAAAAAGTAGTATTTTGACCAAGGTTTGGATCACCTGCTCTAATGTTGTTCGCCTTTGAAGTGCCTTGCGACTTTATCACATTAAACGTGCTGTACTATTGTCTACAGGTTATGTAGTTTGTTGTTGTTTCTGTTCCCGCACTTAGTGGTGTATAAGACAGATTTTATTTGTTCCCATTGCGAGATATTTCCTGGAACAGGTCACTAGTCCATTGCCAGAGGCTTGTAGCTTGTGAAGGCAGGGGCACTCCACATCAAGCATGACTGAACATGAACGTTTCCCACTCTTGCCACTGCTATTGCTTGGTATTGGTATGTTGGAAAGATTTTGCGGGTTGGTACTCAATTTGTTGGCCGCATTATGAGCACACCTTCCTTGGCCATCAAAACCTGGCAAGGGACTCAAACCCTGAGCTTCTGGTTCAGAGGCAGGGGTACTACCTATGCACTACGAAACCTCCTTCCTTATGTACAGTAGCAATTTATGTAAAGTATTACAGAAGGATTTCCAGAGCGTGGGACAGTGGTGGTTCAAGGCACAGCTGCAAATGGTGGGACAAAGGGAATGGTAATATACACCTATAAGCAATGTTTGGTATACATTACAAGGGGGATATTTTTAAGTGTGCCAAATATGTGACACTTTATGAACATCAGAAATATTGGAGAATGCAAGATTTAGTGACAGGGAAGAACTGAGGGAGTTCGATATTTGTAGAATAATGGTGCTGGGAAAATTGATGGGATTGAAGGTGGATAGATCCCCAGGGCCTGATAATCTACATCCTAGAGTACTTAAGGGAGTGGCTGTAGAAATAGTGGATGCATTGGTGATCATCTTCTTCCAGGATTCTATAGATTCTGGAACAATCCCTGCAGATTGGAGGATATGTGGTGTCATTTCAATATTCAAAAAGGGAGGTAGAGAGAAAACTGAATTATAGACCAGTCAGCTTAACATCGGTAGTGGGGAAAATTTTCAAACCCATTATCAAGGACTTTATAGCAGAGCATTTAGAAAACATTGGCAGGATCAGACTAGAGTCAGCATGGAATAATGAAGGGGAAATCATGCTTGACAAATCTGTTGGAGTTCTTTGAAGATGTAACTAGTAGAGTTGACAAGGGGGAGCTAGTCGATCTGGCACATTTTCACTTTCAGAAAGCTTTTGACAAAGTCCTGCACAAGAGATTATTGTGCAAGATTAAAACGCACGGGATTGGGGGAAGCATATTGAGATGGATAGAAAACTGGTTGGCAGAGAGAAAACAAAGAGTAGGAATTAATGGATGCTTTTCAAATTGGCAGGCAGTAACTAGTGGGATGCCACAGGCATCGGTGCTGGGACCCCAGCTATTTATATATTAATGATTTGGATGAGGGAACAAAATGTAACATCTCAAAGTTTGCAGACGATGCCAAGTTGGGTGGGAGGGTGAACTGTGACGAGGATGCAGAGATCCTTCAGAATGCTCTGGATAGGTTGGGTGAGTGGGTAAATCAATGGCAGCTGCAGTATAATTTGGATAAATGTGATGTTATTCGCTTTGGAAGCAAAAACAAGAAAGCAGTTTACTATTTGAGTGGCTGCAAATTGAGACAGGGAAGTGTGCAGCAGGACCGGGGTGTCCTTGTGCACCAGTCACTGAAGATAAGCATGCAGGTGCAGTAGACAGTAAAGAAGGCAAATCGCATGTTGGCCTTTATTGCGAGAGGTTTTGTGTACAAGAGCTGGGATGTATTGCTGCAATTATACAGGGCCTTGATGAGGTCAAACCTAGGTATTGTGTACAGTTTTGGTCTCATTTTCTGAGGAAGGATGTTCTTGCTCTCATGGGAGTGCAGCAAAAGTTTACCAGGCTGATTCCAGGAATGATGGGACTGATGTATGAGGAGAGATTGACTAGGTTAGGATTGTTTTTGCTGAAGCTCAGATGAATGAGGAGAGATCTCATAAAGACTTATAAAAGGTCAGTCACCAGTGGAGTGCCCCAGGGATCTGTTCTAGGACCTTTGCTGTTTGTCATTTTCATAAATGACCTAGATGAGGATGTGGAGGGATGGGTTAGTAAGTTCGCTGATGACACGAAGGTCGGTGGTGTTGTGGATGGTCTGGAAGGATGTCAGAAGTTGCAGCAGGACATAAATAGGATGCAGGACTGGGCGGAGAAGTGGCAGATGGACTTCAACGCGGATAAATGTGTAGTCGTCCATTTTGGCAGGACCAATGGGATGAACGAGTACACTATCAAGGGCAGGAGTCTTAGTAGTGTTGAAGAGCAGAAGGATCTTGGGGTCCGGGTCCACAGGACTCTTAAATCGGCCTCGCAGGTGGAGGATGTGGTCAAGAAGGCGTATGGTGTACTGGCCTTCGTTAATCGAGGGATTGAGTTCAGGAATGGGGAGGTAATGCTGCAACTTTATAAGACCCTTGTCAGGCCTCGCTTGGAGTACTGTGCGCAGTTCTGGTTGCCTCACTATAGGAAGGACGTAGAAGCTATTGAAAGGGTACAGAGGAGATTTACAAGGATGTTGCCTGGACTGGGAGGCATGCCTTATGAAGTTAGGTTGAGGGAGCTGGGACTCTTCTCCCTGGAGAGACGAAGGTTGAGAGGCGACCTGATAGAGGTTTATAAAATGTTGAGAGGAATAGATAGGGTGGATTCTCAGAGGCTATTTCCCCGAGTTGAAATGGTCGCTACGAGAGGACACAGTTTTAAGGTGCGGGGAGGCAAGTACAAAAGTGATGTTGGGGTAAGTTTTTCACTCAGAGGGTGGTGAGTGAATGGAATCGGCTCCTGTCAGTGGTGGTGGAGGCGAACTCGCTGGGGTCTTTTAAAAGACTCCTGGATGAGTATATGGGATTTAATGGGATTGGGGGTTATAGATAGGTCTATGGATTGGTAGGTGTTGATGTGATCGGCGCAACTCGTGGGCCGAAGGGCCTGTTTGTGCTGTAGTGTTCTATGTTGTAAAATTCTAACAGGACTAGACAGGGTAGGTGCAGGGAGGATATTTCCGATGGTGGGGGAGTCCAGAACCAGGGGTCAGGATTCAAGGTAGACCATTTAGGATGGAGGTGAGGAGACATTTCTTCACCCAAAGAATGCTGAACTACAGGAAGTAGTTAATGCCAAAACACTGAATGTATTCAAGAGGTGGCTGGATATTGCACTTGAGGCAAATGGGATCAAATGTTATGGGGAGAAAGAAGGATTAGGCTATTGAGTTGGATGATCAACCATGATGGTAGTGAATAGCAGTGCAGGTTTGAAGGGCCAAATGGCCTCCTCCTATCTTCTATGTTTCTATCATGTCTGCTTTCTTTGGAATTCTCACAACAAATATTGAGGCAAATTTGTGTTCAAGTGTCTCAATGATATTTGATGGAGAAGAAAGGGCATATAAAATCCCTACAGTGTAGAAGGAGGCCATTCAGCACATCACATCTGTGCGGATTCTCCAACAGAGTATCCAGGCCCTATCCCTGTAGCCCCACACATTTATCCCACTAATCTCCCTATCCTACATATCTTGGAACACTAAGGGATAATTTAGTATGACCAATCACTTAACTTGCACATCATTAGATTGTGGAAGGAAACCAGAGCACCCAGAGGAAACCTATGCAAGCACAGGATGAACATGCAAACTCCACACAGGCCGTCACCCAAGGACGGAATTGAACCCAGCTCCCTGGTGCTGTCACCACTGCCACCATACGCCCTATATAGAAATGTAGAAAACTTTACAGAACAGAAGGAAGCTATTCTGCTTGAACCACCTTATCAGGGAATGAATTTCAGATACCTATCATCCCTTTAATCTTTCCACTAATAACTTCAAATTTGTGCCCCCGGTTATTAAATAAATTCTTCCTATCTACTATAACCCCTTCATAACTTTAGACATTCCAATTAAAATCATCTCAGCTTCCAGTATTCTAAAGAAAACAAACAGCCAATCCAATTTTTCCTCCAAATTCTCCATTCCTGGAAGTGTCTTTGTAAATCTCTTCCGTACCCTTTCTAATGCAATGACATAATTACAAGCAGTGACAGTGTTGTTGGTTTATGAAAGGCAATGATCCAAAAGAACATTGGGCTTCATGCAATGGTTGGTCTTCTCTACAGTTTCCATATATGTGACTTGTGCACCATCATATGATCCCATCTATATTTTGTTACCTACAGCCTCTAGGGTATGAGGCTTTGACTAGACCTTGCTTGATATGAAAATTTTAGGATAAGTCATCCTATGCTGGCAGCATCTCTCTAGAGGGGTGACTCCAGCATGAAGCAAGTAAAGAAACTATTATAAACATGTTTGATAGAAGCAGTGCTTTCATCAGTGGCGTTCAACATATACATATCCCAATTGTAGGGTCACATTCATTTTGAAATGATTCACTATATCTATTCAAAGGTCTAAACCAAATGTTCTGACCCCAGTATTCACTCTACCTCTTTACCTCTAACCCCTTACTAATTATTTTCATGATGGCCTTAGTTTGCATCAGGATTTGCAGTTAAGGATTGTTAATTCCTTTCTCCTTGGAAATTAGTTTCCCATAAAAGGAAGTAGAGAATAAATATTGCCTTTTGTCAGCATGTGTTTCTAGATTTTTTTCTATGCCTTTGCAGCTAGCTATTCTGACCTTTATACTTAGCAGCAAGATCCTGAGTATTTCTTCTACATTCTTTAGTGAGCTTGATGATTGTTCTTTGAGAGAACCAATTGTTAGGATACCTGATCAGAAACCCCAAGATATATTATGCAGCCAGACTACAACCTAATAACTTACTTTCTTTTTGGGCATTAGTGTGAGGATAAAATGTTTCAGTCCAAACGCAATTCTACTGACAAACTGAGTTTTGAACAAAGCAAACTTTATTTAACAACACAGTTCAAGTATAACAAATGAAATAACAACTTCTGAACAATACATAAACAATAAAATGTACAATTCTTTCCTGTTAACCTATCACCATGAGTTTCAATTCAAGCAATATTTCTCTTATAAATTTAACTTTTTTAAAATTAGTTAGCAAAACTTAGGTACATTTGCTTGTCTTAAGTTTACAGTCCTGGAGAGAGAGACAGAAAGCCACCTGTTTTCTTCCAGCAGCCCAAGCACTAACTGCTTGTATGTTAAAATGAAACTAAAATAGTATTTCTTCTCTGCAAACCTAGCTCCTCCTATTAACCACTTGACTCAGTATACCTAGTCTGAAATGCCAGAGGAACCTAAAGAAACAAAACATTAACTCTACAAAGAAACATATCCCTTGGCAAAATCAATTATTAGCCTTCTTATCATCTGTTGCCATGCTTACCAGAAAACCTAACTTTTGTAACACTGCCTTTTAAAGCAACCCTACCTTAAACTTAAATGATATCAAAATAACACAGTATCATTACACATTTCTGTACCATTTTTCTTTATATATCATGTTGCATTTTTACTTTACTAGCATGGTTTTCTTTAAACTAGATGGAATGGATCTTTGATTAAGTTACACGGGTTTCTATTGCTATCAGCTGGGGCTCATAGTTTTATAGGCAAGAGAACAAGATAGTGAGTTGAAATGTCAAGTAGCAAGGAGTTTGGGATCAAGTTTGTGGACTGATTGGAAGTGGTCACCAGCCTGTGTTTAATCTCCCTGGCATAGAGAAGATCACACTGGGAGCAGCAATACAGTAGACCAAATTGAAGGAGGTGCAAATGAAATGCTGCTTCACCTGAAAGGAGTGTTTGTGATCATGAAGAGTAAGGTGGCAGGTTTTGCACTGTCTATGATTGCATGGGAAGATGCTGTCAGAAGGGGATGAGAGGTAAGGGTGATGAAAGAGTGGACCAAGGTACCATTGAGGGAGCAGGTGGTGGGGGGAAAGGTGATAAGGGGAAGATGTGTTTCACAGTGGTATCATGGGCTGGATTGAATAAGATCCTTTGAATGCAAAGGCTGGTGAAGTGAAAAGTAAAGACAAGGGGGACCTATCATGATTCTAGGATGGAGGGAAATGGGCAAAGGAAGAGGAGTGGCAGATGGATAGGACACGTTTGAATGCCTTGTCAATCACAGAGAGGGAGTTAAGTAAAAGGCAGACATGACTTGCTCTTTGGCAAATGGAGACAAAAGACTGCCATTGGGAAGTTGGATTTTCCAAGTGGTAGCACAGCAAGTGAAAAAGCACAGAGAGACTGACAACTGTTGATCTTAAAAGGTCTTTTTCTTAAAGATAATACTGACCACCACGTGGCAACTTCCAGAGGAGAGAATTCTGTAACTTCATGGTGCAGTGTACTGTAGCATTCTGGAAGCTCTAGGCTTGAGGCATTGAAGATATTCAGGACACTATTTAGTATTAAGATCCTTGACAAAAGGTTCATGGTTAAGGTAATATCATTTTATAATTAGTAAATATATAGCAGGGGTTTTTCTTCTTCATCGGAACTAAACCCCATCATTCAACAGAATAATAAATTCAGGAGGAAAGGAAAAAATCACATTTAAGCTCAATTGTTTAAGAGGTAACTTGAGATTATTGAATGAATGAACTCTGGAATTTTAATTAGGGGATCATTACCTCTGAGAAATTGTGCTTGGTCATTTCACTTCAGGTCCTTCCTGAAGGAGTAGTTCATTAATCTAAATAAAGTACAGCTATATCTTATTTTACTTTTAAAGATTTAAAAATAAGGTCATTCATCTTTTGTCAGATGAGATGATTATAGTGTAGACTGCAGAAAGGTCTATTATTCAATTTTCTGACCTATGCTTCACATGCTGTGGGTTGCGATCTCTGGTGGGATTGCAGAAACAGCAGATGGGGTTGCAGACATTCCCTCCTCTGAGATTGCAGCCGACAGCAATCCTGAGGCCCTGGCACACATTTGGGCCTTCCGTTGCCTTGATCTTCCTCTGAGGCATGGCAGAGGAGAGCAATGGATCCAGCAGGTGGGCAAGATAAAGATCTTACATAGGCCACAAGCCCTGAATGAGAAGCTACTGGTCCTGCATTTGCACCAAGTAGGGTGACAATTTGGGGCTTCTCCCAGTGACAGGCCTTGGCTAATGGTCACTATCTTTATACAGCACAGTGTTATAGAACACTGTATAATGTATGCATTAATGCCATTTTATTGGGGGGAGGGGAAGAGGGAGCAACATGCAGCAAAATGTTTGCGTGGCAACTATCTTTATACAGTAAGAAGTCTGACAAGTTCTGCGCTGTAATGTTCTATGTTCTATGTTCTAAAACCAGGTTTAAGTCCAACTGATTTATTTGATAGTAAATTCGCAAGCTTTCGGGGTTTGCCCCTTCGTCAGGCGAATGGAGAGTTCTGGCCTCAGACAGAGCATATAACAGCACAGACAGTTTACAGATTACTGATTAGAATGTGAATCTTTACACCTAACCTGCTATTCAAGTCTTAAAGTGGCCAACCAATTTATTTGATATTACTGTATTTACCCCAGCCCAACGCCGGCATCTCCACATCATAACTATCTTTATACACAGAAAAGTGTAGCAGTGCGCATTCACAGCTAATTTAGGCCAGGAAGCAAGAGGAGAATGCTTTCATTGAGTCTTCTGTCACCAGGGATAATGGAGATCTTGACTGAAACCCACATATCTAATACGTTTTCCGCTAGCCTTGCGTGAAGATCCTCAATTTTTGGAATTGGATATCTGTCCAACTTGGCTGTTTGATTGATAGTTAATTTGCAGTCCCCACAAACGTGGATGCCCTGTTTGATTTCAATAAAAGTAAAAGATAAAGTCACCAAAGTCCCAGATGTCCATAGGTGCTCTTCCCTCTGAGGGGGAGAGCTGACTGGCAGTGGTTTAACTAAGGATCACCATACCTCAGGCAAGGGGACAAGGTTGAGAATGCAGGCTTTTATGAATAACCTTAGCCAGTACAAGAATTGAAACTGTGCTGTTGGCATCAATCTGATCACTAACCAGCTGTCCGGCTAACTGAGCTAAACTGATTTCAGTATGAGTATAATAGGGGCAGCCCATTCAGGAAACTACATGGGCCTAATGACTCTTAATTCTTCCAAACATTTAAGCTCTGTCTTGGCATTGGGTGAGCGCTAAATGATTTTTGGATAGCATCCAAATTAATATAAAATTGATGTCCCAAATTCTGCTTAATTTGTTTTGAAAAGCCTCAGGGAATTTTTTATAAACTTCTTGTAAACTATCATCGGATATACTGAAGATATCTAGCAAATTTAACTTTATCTGATGTAACCAATCTTGGCCCATGAGACTAGGCCCCTGGCCTTTTGTGACAATGATGGGTAGTTGAGTAGACTAGTGCTGATTAGTCACTGGCATGGATGTAGTTCCCAAAATTTTTAGGATTTCTCCTGTATGTGTAGCCATCCTAGCTGTTGAAATACGTAACTTTAGGGGTTGAACTCAATTTGAAGGTATTTAAATGTCTGCTCCTCTACAATGGTAACAGAAGCACTGGTATCAACTTCCATACTTAGTGGCCAAACTTTATCAAGGGCAGTATCACTGTAGAATCTGATTTACTCCTTTTTACATTATTCAATTGACATCTCAGATTTTGAATTATGTTCAAAATTGTGCTCCGGGACATTTTTTTTAATTTAAGCTAGGTGCATTCTGTTTGGCTCAGCTCTTAATTTGGATGTAGCCTTCCCGATTGCAATCAAAACACATAGAATCCCTTAATTACATTTTTCCTGGGGTTGATGTCCCCCACATCTATAACATTCATCAGAATTTCTGGTTTGTTGACTCACCTTCTATTTCTTCTGTGCCATGTCTTCTTCACTGAATTTCTGCTCTGTCTCTTTTGCACACTCAACCCTGTCCTCCTAACTTGCCAAAGTTTTGCACCTTGGCTGATTCACCTTGCTGGTACGCACACACTGTAATTTGTGAGCGCCTCTCTCCATGCGCTCAATCGCCTGAGCTATTTCCATGAGATGAATTTTCATCCTCTGCCAGTAGTATTTTTGTATGTTTAAGTTATTTACGCCATAAAAAAATGTCTTGCAGCATGTCATTTAATCCAAATTCACATGGCTCTGCCAATTTTCTTAACCTTGCCATGTATGTAACAATCGACTCCCCTGGGTCTGTTACAGCAAGTTAAATTTAAAACGCTGTATAATGATAGATAGTCTGAGGTTATAATGATCCTTAACCAAACTTACAAGTTAGTCAAAAGACTTAGTACCCAGAGTTTCTGGGAATGTTAAATTTCTAATAAAATTGCAAGTCTGAGGTCCACTTACCATAAGTAGAATGACTTTTTGCTTATCTTTAATTTCTTTAGCAGCAAAGAAATAGTGGAGTCTTTTGATATATTGAGCCCAGTGTTCAGTCTCTGGGTCAAAAGGATCATTTTTTCCAAAAAGGAGCATTATTTTGTTTTACTTCCTGTGCTGAAGAGATTTTTTTAAATAATAGTCAAATCTTTCCCCCTTGATACCAGGAGCTGGTGACTGTAATCCCGATTTACCTCATTGGCAAATGTAATAATCGTGAAGCTGTACAATTACTTGGCAGGTCAAAGTAATTGAAATATTTATTCAAAGGAAACTATGTACAAAGGAAGACAACAAAGACCTCTTCACTCTTCAAATCCCAAGGGTAAAATGTCAGAGCTCGACCGCTGATCTCCAACCACTGCTTTTCGACAACTGCAACGTGAACTCGGACTCATGCTCACCATCACAGGGCACAAGATTGGACTTATGTTGAACTGCCACTTTGTGCTCTCGGATCGGGGTCTACTGCCATATATCACATTCTGCTGACTACCACAGGCAGCCAGGACTGTCTATAGTCAGAATTGTCCCATAGCTGGTGTGGAAGGTTTGTTGACAAGCAGGTATGGTGACTCTGACGGGAGCCATAAAGTCGGAAATCTGCCGTATAAAATTATGTCGCAATTCTCTCAATGACGGGTCAATGGCGAGTCAGTCTTCCCACAAGTAGCTCACGTGAAGATGTTTCGTTTATTTGCATCTCATGAATTTTCATTAAAAGAGCTGTCAGGCTTTCCAATCTTGCATCCATCAGCGGGAACGTACTTCAGTGTCAGACTCGATTCTTCTTTTAGGGCAAACCAAATAAACCAACTCAAATTAACTCAGGGATAAGGCAAAAGGGGCAGCTCCCCAAAAGGAGGGGGAGTAGCCCAAACAGAAGTGCAAAGGAAACTTAAAACATCAAATCATAATGTGATTATCGGGGTCTATAATGTACCCCAGCCCCTGCAGTGCCCAATGTTTGTGGAAGGCGTCAACTGTGCATGTGGACACCACATGCTCCCACTCCAGGAACACCTGGCCACGAACATAGCTGTAGTAGAGGGGCAGACAGTCAGGATGGACGACCCGTTGATCGTCCTCTGCCTGGATTTGTTAATGGCATGTTTTGCCAGGCCCAGGAGCAGATTCACGAGGAGGTCACCATCCTGACCTGCCCCTGTCTGCACCAGGTGCCTATAGATCAGGAGTGTGGGACTGAAGTGCAAACAAAACATCAATAAAAGATTCTTCAGGAAAACAAAAAGGGTGTGCAATCTAAAACATTTAACATAGACATGATCCATGGAGTCCACAAGGCCACAGAAAGGGCAGTCTTGGGAGCCCATGAACCCGTGTAACCTACAGTTGTACAGAACTGCTGCCTGCATCACCCTCCACCCCTAATCCCCAAGATAATTGGGGGTGATCCCTCTGTAGAGGGACCTCCACTGAAGACCTCCGCTGCTTGGCGGCAAAAAGGCCAGTGTCAGACTCAACTGATAAAGGCTGAAGGCTCATATCAGTGCTATGTTTGGGGTTAGGGATCACAGGGGTCTCCTTCATCCTCTGGTGCCACACACCAGTGTCTATCTGGACTAAACTGTGCTGTGGGACTCATGTAGTCACTGCAACAAAGGTCCACAGTTTGACCAGGGTGTAGTGCGAGAAGATGGTGATTCATGTGGATTTCTGGTGGCCTGATGAAGAGATAAGGACAATATGGAAGGACAGCTGTGTAAGGAGGTGACGGGGGGGGGGGTGGAAATAGTAAGGGCGATGACTCACAATGACAAGCAGAGGGGTAAGGAGGTAGACAAAGAAGCTGAACAATGAAAGGCAAAGGGAAGACCAGGGGGTGAGAAGCTGGACCTCAACCAGGGCTGCATGAAAACTCACAATCAAGGGGCTCAAAGGGATACCACACTGTTTACTGGCAAAGGATGCACACAGACTCCAGATACTGTACTTTGATGTGCAAGTGGGGCATGGGCATCTGGCAGCTGATCTGGCAGTTGAATGGAGGAACAGAATATTGAGGCTGCTATCCTTTTCCCTTTGGATTGCTGATGTTCTGCACAGTCTGGTGAAGATAGATGGGCTGGAGAGCTCGATATGAGTGTACTGGACTGGTGATTAAATATGGTGGGCAAACTCATCAGCTGAGGGTGGGTGGATGATCACCAGGGGAGTAGGATGGGCACTGCCTTGTGCATAGCTATTGAGGTTCCAAGTTCTGAGTCTGGTGTGGGAATCACCATTCTGGACAACAGGACTGGCATTGGTGAAACCACCTGCTACCAAACTTAGAGCAGAATGTTACAGCCATTCATGCAAGTGGGATTTTCCAATCCTACTGCAGTGAATGGAGGTTTGGCTGAGTGCCAAAATTCTCCGCCTTCGCTGCAGCAGCAGTGTGGCATGAATGACTGGTAAGATTGCACCAATAGTCTCAAAATAGAGAATTCTGCCTTTGTTTTAGAGAAAGTTTGTTTCTGAACTTCCTTTTGGAATTTCACATCAGAGTGGAAGTGTCTGAGAAGTCCAGAGGCATACCTTTAAATTGACACCAATTCCTTGACTTGGCCAATATTTATTTCATTGTTATGGTTAAACCGTCTAAGGGATTGTTGCAAAATAGGCAGTTTAATTGTGTGCTATTCACTAAGCATGTTTTTGGGGTTGGTCTGTAGGACTCATTGCTCATTGTTCCTTGGAAGCACATCAGAGAGGGAGCGACTGGTGAGAGTCACAGGGAGGCCTGGGTAATAGATCTTTTTTCACTTGTAAAAGTTACTCACCTTGGAGAATCGACCTCATTGTTCCTCGAGAGCGCATCAGAGAGGGAGCGACTGGTGAGAAGAGAGCTTGTGAGTAAGTTACTGTGTTTTTTTTTAACTAACGTCTGTAGTCTTTTTTCAGTTTTAAACCGGATACAGGAAGTAGTTACAGGGAGGCCTGGGTAGCAGTTTTTTTTCCCTCTGGACCCCCATAAATTGGAAACTGGTAGTGTCCCAGCTGATTACACCTGCAGGAAGTGCATCCATTTCCAACTCCTTGAGGACCGTGTTAGGGACCTGGAGCTGGAACTGGAGGAACTAAGAATCTTTCGGGAAGCAGAGGCAGCTCTGGACAAAAGTTACAGGGAGATAGTTACTCCTAAAAGTGATACATGGGTGACTGCTAGAAGGGGTAAGAAGCAGTCAGAGCAGCGAACCCCCGAGGCTGTTCCTCTCCAAAATAAGTACTCTGTTTTGGATGCTGTTGGGGAGGTAGACTCAACCGGGGTAAGCCATGGAGTACAGGTCTCAGGAGTAGAGCCTGTCCTTGATGCTCAGATGGGAAGGGGGAAGAAAAGAACAGGATTAGTGATTGGGGATTCCATAGTTAAGGGAATTGATAGGAGAGTCTGTGGGAATGAGCGAGACTCGCGGTTGGTATGTTGCCTCCCAGGTGCCAGGGTCCATGATGTCTCTGATCGAGTGTTCGAGATCCTTAAGGGGGAGGGGAACCAGCCCCAAGTTGTGGTTCATGTAGGCACCCGTGACATAGGTAGGCAAAGGAACGGGGATATAAAACAGAAATTCAGAGAGTTAGGGTGGAAGCTTAGTGGTAAAACAAACAGAGTGGTTATCTCTGGTTTGTTACCTGTGCTGTGGGATAGCATGGAGAAGAATAGAGAGAGAGAACATTTGAACTCGTGGCTAAAGGGATGGTGCAGGAGGGAAGGGTTCAGATACTTGGACAATTGGGGCTCATTCTGGGGTAGGTGGGACCTGTACAAGAGGGATGGTCTGCACCTGAACCAGAGGGGTACTAATATCTTGGGGGGGAGATTTGCCAATGCTATTCAGGGGGGTTTAAACTGATTCAGAGGGGGGAAGGGAACCTGAATTGTAGCTCCAATGTACAGGAGGATGAGAATAGGGAGGTCATGGATAAGGTTTCTAGGTCACAGCAGTGTATTGGCAGGCAGGAGGGTGGTTTGAAGTGTGTATACTTTAATGCGAGGAGCATACGCAATAAGGTAGACGAACCTGCAGCCTGGATTGGTGCCTAGGACTTCGATGTTGTGGCCATTTCAGAGATATGGATAGAGCAGGGACAGGAATGGTTGTTGCAGGTTCCGGGGTTCAGATGTTTCAGTCAGAGCAGAGAAGGTGGTAGAAGAGGGGGAGGCGTGGCATTGTTAGTCAAGGACTGTATTACGGTGGCAGAAAGGATGTTTGATGTGGACCTGTCTATTGAGGTAGTATGGGCTGAGATGGAAAGGAGAGGTCACACTGTTGGGAGTTTTTTATAGGCCTCCAAAAAGTTCCAGAGGTGTAGAGGAAAGGATTGCAAAGGTGATCCTGAATAGGTGCGAAAGTAACAGGGTAGTTGTTATGGGGGACTTTAACTTTACAAATATCAGTTGGAAAAGCTATAGGTCAAGCACGTTAGAGGGGTCAGTTTTTGTCCAATGTGTGCAGGAAGGTTTCATGACACAGTATGTAGATAGGCCAACAAGAGGTGAGGCTACATTGGATTTGGTACTGGGTAATGAACCAGACCAGGTGTTAGACTTGGAGGTAGGTGAGCACTTTGGTGATAGTGACCACAATTCGGTTACGTTTACCTCAGTGATGGAAAGGGATAGGCATATACCGAAGGGCAGAAGTTATAGCTGGGGGAAAGGTAATTATGAGGCTATTACATAAGAACATAAGAAATAGGAGCAGGAGGAGGCCATCTAGCCCTTCGAGCCTGCCCCGCCATTCAATAAGATCATGGCTGATCTGAAGTGGCTCAGTTCCACTTTCCCGCTTTCTCCCCATAACCCTTAATTCCCTTGCCTACCAAAAACCTATCTACCCGCGTCTTAAATATATTTAGCGAGGTAGCCTCCACCACTTCAACGGGCAGAGAATTCCAAAGATTCACCACCCTTTGAGTGAAGAAGCTCCTCCTCAACTCTGTTCTGAACTGCTCCCCCCTTATCTTGAGGCTGTGCCCTCTAGTCCTGCTGTCCTTTCTAAGCGGGAAGAACCTCTCCACCTCTATCCTATCCATCCCTTTCATCATCTTATATGTCTCAATAAGATCCCCCCCTCATCCTTCTAAACTTTAACGAGTACAAGCCCAGTCTATTCAGCCTCTCTTCATAGCTCAACCCCCTCAACTCCGGTATCAGCCTAGTAAACCTCCTCTGCACTCCCTCCAAGGCCAAAATATCCTTGCGCAAGAGCGGCGACCAAAACTGCACACAGTACTCCAGCTGTGGCCTCACCAGTGCCCTGTACAGTTGCAGCAAGACCTCCCTACTTTTATATTCAATCCCCCTCGCTATGAAGGCCAGCATCCCATTTGCCTTCCTGACCACCTGCTGCACCTGTAGGCTGGGTTTTTGCGACTCATGCACAAGGACCCCCAGGTCCCTCTGCACCGTAGCATGCTGCAGCTTTTCGCCCTGTAAGTAGTAGTCCTTCCTACTATTATTCCTGCCAAAGTGGATAACCTCACACTTGCCAACATTGTATTCCATCTGCCAGGTCCTCGCCCACTCGCTCAGCCTATCTAGATCCCTCTGCAGACTTTCTACACCCTCCGCACAATTTGCTGTTCCACTTATCTTTGTGTCATCAGCAAATTTTGACACCTTACACTCAGCTCCCTCCTCCAGATCATCTATATAAATGGTAAATACCTGAGGCCCCAGCACCGATCCCTGGGGCACTCCACTAGTCACCAACCGCCAATCCGAATAGCACCCATTGACACCCACTCTCTGCCTCCTATTTGACAGCCAATCCCCTATCCATGCTAACACCTTACCCCCAACTCCATGCCCCCTAACCTTCTGTGACAACCTTTTGTGCAGCACCTTATCAAACGCCTTCTGAAAATCAAGAAACACCACATCCACCGGTTCCCCTCCATCCACGGCACTAGACTCATCCTCATAGAATTCCAATAAATTCGTCAGACACGACTTACCCTTAACGAATCCATGCTGCGTCTGCTCTATCAAACAATTCTTCTCAAGATGCCTCGCAATTTCTTCTTTGATGACGGATTCAAGCATTTTTCCTACAACAGACGTTAAACTAACCGGCCTATAATTCCCTGCCTTTTGCCTGCTACCCTTTTTAAACAGCGGCATAACATTAGCCGTTTTCTAATCTTCTGGCACCTCCCCGGAATCCAGCGAGGTCTGGAAAATAATCACTAAGGCATCCACTATCACCTCCGCCATTTCCTTCAGAACCCTTGGATGCATTCCATCCGGTCCTGGGGACTTGTCCACCATCAGTCCCACTAGTCTGTCGAGCACTACCTCTCTAGTGACAATGATCTCATTCAGGCCCTCAACTTCTATCATCTTTCCATCGTTAACACCTGGCAAACTATTCGTGTCCTCCTCCATGAAGACCGAAGGAAAAAACTTATTCAAGGCCTCAGCCATTTCCTCATCCCCCACCACTAAATCCCCCCCTCTCATCCTCTAAGGGTCCAACATTCACCCTAGCCAGCCTCCTCCTCTTTATATATTTATAAAAACTCTTACTATCCTTTTTTATATTTAGTGCTAGCCTAGATCCATAGTCTATCCTTCCTTTCTTTATCAACTTCTTCGTCATTCTTTGTTGATATTTAAACCACTCCCAATCCTCTACTCGCCCACTACTTTTAGCCACTCTAAACACATCAGCTTTTAATTTAATACTCTCCTTTATCTCCTTCGTTATCCACGGCTGATTATCTCTTCTCCTACGATCCTTCTTTACCATCGGAATAAATTTCTGCTGAGCACCAAGAAAGATCTCCTTAAAGATCCTCCACTGTTCCTCAGCAGACCTACCTCCCAATCTGCGCCCCCAATCTACATTCGCCAATTCCTCTCTCATCCTATCATACTCCCCTCTGTTCAAACAAAGGACACAGGTCCAGGATCCTACTTTCTCATCCTCCATCTGCATCAAAAACTCCACCATACAATGATCACTCTTCCCAAGAGGATCCTTCACCACAAGGTCCCTAATTCTACCTGCCTCATTGCATAACACCAGATCTAAGATAGCTCGCTCCCTCGTCGGCTCCAGCACACACTGTTCAAGGAAACTATCCCGGCAGCATTCTAAGAACTCTTCCTCAAGCCCACCGCGTCCAACATGGGTTGACCAATCAATATGTAGATTGAAATCCCCCATATTAGGCGAGATTTAGGATACAAAGGGTAGAGTAGGAAATTGCAGGGGCTGGGAACATCTGAAATGTGGAGCTTATTCAAGGAGCAGCTACTGCGAGTCCTTGATAAATATATACTGTCAGGCAGGGAGGAAGTGGTCGAGCGAGGGAACTGTGGTGTTCTAAGGAAGTTGAATCTCTGGTGAAGAGGAAGAAGGAGGCTTATGTAAAGATGAGACGTGAAGGCTCAGTTAGGGCACTGGAGAGTTATAAATTAGCCAGGAAGGAGCTAAAGAGAGAGTTAAGAAGAGCTAGAAGAGGACATGAGATGACTTTGGCAGACAGGATCAAGGTGAACCCTAAAGCTTTCTACAGGTATGTCAAGAATAAAAGATTGGTTAGGGCAAGATTAGGTCCAGTCAGAGACAGTAGTGGGAAGTTGTGCATGGAGCCTGAAGAGATAGGAGAGGCACTGAATGAGTATTTTTTGTCAGTATTCACACAGGAAAAAGTCAGTGTAGCTGAGGAGAATACTGCGATACCAGGTAGTAGACTAGATGCGATTGAGGTACATAAGGAGGAGGTGTTAGCAATTCTTGAGAGTATGAAAATAGATAAATCCCATGGGCTGGATGGGATTTACCCTAGGATTCTCTGGGAGGCTAGGGACGAGATTGCAGAGCCTTTGGCTTTGATCTTCATGTCGTCATTGGCTACAGGTATAGTGCTGGAAGACTGGAGGATAGCAAATGTTGTCCCCTTGTTCAAGAAGGGGAGTAGAGACCATCCTGGGAATTATAGACCAGTGAGCGTTACTTCTGTTGTGGGCAAAGTTTTGGAAAGAATTATAAGGGATAGGATTTATAATCATCTAGAGGGAAATAAATTGATTAGGGATAGTCAACACGGTTTTGTGAAGGGTAGGTCGTGCCTCACAAACCTTATTGAGTTTTTTGAAAAGGTAACCAAAGAGGTGGATAAGGGTAAGGCAGTTGACGTGGTGTATATGGATTTTAGCAAAGCGTTTGATAAGGTTCCCCATGGTAGGCTACTGCAGAAAATGCAGATGCATGGGATTGAGGGTGATTTAGCAGTTTGGATCAGGAATTGGCTAGGTGATAGAAGATAGAGGGTGGTGGTTGATGGGAAATATTCAACCTGGAGTTCAGTTACAAGTGGTGTACCTCAAGGATCTGTTTTGGGGCCACTGCTGTTTGTCATTTTTATAAATGACCGTTTGAGGGTGTAGAAGGATGGATTAGTAAATTTGCTGACGACACCAAAGTCGGAGGAGTTGTAGACAGTGAGGATGGATGTTACAGTTTGCAGAGGGACATAGATAAGCTGCAGAGCTGGGCCAAGAGGTGGCAAATGGAGTTTAATACGGAAAAGTGAGAGGTGATTCACTTTGGTAAGAGTAACAGGAGTACAGAATATAGGGCTAATGGAAGGACTCTTAGTAGCGTTGATGAGCAGAGAGATCTCGGGGTACATGTGCATAGCTCCCTGAAAGTTGGCACCCAGGTTGATAAGGTTGTTAAGAAGGCGTACGGTATGTTAGCTTTTATTAGTAGAGGGATTGAATTCCAGAGCCGAGAGGTCAAGTTACAACTGTACAAAACTCAGGTGCGGCCGCACTTGGAGTATTGCGTTCAGTTCTGGTCACCGCATTATAAGAAAGATGTGGAGGCATTGGAAAAGGTGCAGAGAAAGTTTACCACGATGTTGCCTGGTACGGTGGGAAGGTTTTATGAGGAAAGGCTGAGGGACTTGAGGTTATTTTCATTAGAGAGAAGGTTATGAGGTGACCTAATTGAAGCATACAAGATGATCAAAGGATTGGATAGGGTGGACAGTGAGAGCCTTTTTCCTCAGATGGTGATGGCTAACACGAGGGGATATAGCTTTAAATTAAGGGGTGGTAGTTATAGGACGGATGTCAGAGGTAGGTTCTTTACTCAGAGGGTAGTAAGGGCGTGGAATGCCCTGCTTGCAGCAGTTGTGGACTCGCCAACTTTAAGGGCGTTCAAATGGTCAGTGGATAGGCATATGGATAACATTGGAATAGTTTAGGTTAGAGGGTCATTAGATTGGTTCCACTGGTCGATGCAACATCGAGGGCCGAAGGGCCTGTACTGCGTTGTAATGTTCTATGACTGCTTTAACTGTATAATTTTACCTTGTGTGCTTCAATTTTTTTCTCTTGTTGATAGTTTAATTTTCAGAATAATAAAGGTTTTACTGGAATTCTATGCTTTTGGGATCAGTAGCTCTTCCTCCTCATTTTCACAATTAAGGAAGTTTATGATCAGAGAGACAGACTTCACTCGGGTTTGGCTTGCTCAGTATTGACATTAGCTGTGGTTGTAACGGTATATTATCTTGTTCTGCAATCTATAATCAAACCAATATGAAGAAAATGACCATAATGATGCACACAATCATTAAGTGGCAAGGTGGCACAGTGGTTAACGCTGTTGCCTCACAGCACCAGGGATCTGGGATCGATTCCTGGCTTGGGTCACTGTCTGTGCGGAGTCTGCACGTTTTTCCCATGTCTGCGTGGGTTTGCTCCGGGTGCTCCAGTTTCCTCCCACAGTCCAAAAGATGTGCTGGTTAGATGCATTTGCCATGCTAAATTCTCCCTCAGTGCACCCAAATAGGCGCAGGAGTATGGCAACTAGGGGATTTTCACAGTAATTTCATTGTAGTGTTAACATAAAAACTTCCCTATGACTAATAAATAATCTTTAAAAACTTTGTAACAATGTTGCACTACCTGATCTATTGGGTATTATCTGAATGTTTTTCTTGTAAATGAACTAAAATCAGAATGTGTATTAATATTGTCAAGTTTTCTGACTATATCTTTGATATTTTGTCTATAAAATTGCCGGCCACTGATCATTCTTCTGTTGGTGAATATACCTAAAACTACAATAATACAGAATAAAGCTTATCCATTCAGTGTCTGTATTGTACATTCTAATAAAAATGAATGTTTGAAATGCATTAGAATTTTTTATTTTTAGTATTATTCCTAATGATGTGTATTCTCTGCCGAATAAATCTTATCAATTGAATGATGGTACCAAAATGAAGAACCTTTGTACATTTTCTTAAATTGAGTTAGAATTTTTGAGCAGAAATAGAAGCTCTGAACAGCTCTCCATCTACTTGTATACACAAGTCTGGATTTCCATGTTAGAATATGGTTCCTTTGAGCACCACCAGGTAATGTTCAACATAGACTAGACTACCATGGACATACCATTGTCTTACAAGATGGAAATCTGCCCCAGCTTTTGATGAAGTAAATTGGGAAAAATTATTTTAGTGAAATGCAAAAAATAACCCCACAGTTTCTTTCTTCAACTATGAAGTTAAGTTCCTCTTCTATGTCTTCCATCCTCACTTCCTTCGTTACATGAAGAGCTCATGGACTTCTCTGTCACTATGACTGAGACCATCCAAACTGTTGCCTCAACCACTTCACTGTCTTCTCTGTGCCCACCAGGCCAAACTGGCTTAAAGAATCCCTTCTGTTGTAGCTTTGGACACAAATATTTCTCTAGTTTCTCTGTTATATCTCCTTGTGCCCGCTCCGATTTCATCTGGTCCTTGAGATTCACCTTTCTTTTGTTTGTTCATGGGATGCGTGTGTTGCTGACGAGGTCAGCATTTGGTGTCTGTCTCTAATTGCCATAGAGAAAGTGCTAGTGAGCTGACTTCTTAAACTGCTGCAGTCCTAGTGGTGTAGGTATTCCCATTATGTTGTTAGGAAGGGAATTCCAGGATTTTGATGCAGCGACAGTGAAGGAATGGAGATATGCTTCCAAGCACAGTGAGTGACTTGGAGGGGAACTTTCTAGTTGGTGGTGTTCCCATGTTTCCGTTGCCTTTGTCCTTCTAGATGATAGTAGTCATGGGTTTGGAAGGATCTGCCTAAGCAACTGGTGAGTTTCTGCAGTGCATTTTGTAGATGGTACACACTGTTTATCAATGGTGAAGAGAGTGAATATTTGTCAATGGGGTGCCAATCAAGCAGGTTGCTTTGTCCTAAATGGGGTCACTCCTCCTTGGTATTGTTGGAGCTGCACTCAGCCAGACATGTAATGAGTGTTCCTTTAATTCCTGACTAGTGCCTTGGAAATGCTGGACAGAATTTGGGAAGTCAGGAGATGAGTCACTCACCAAAGGATTCCTAGCCTTTGACCTGCTCTTGTAGCCATGGTATTTATATGGCTAGTTAAGTTTCTGCTCAATGGTAACCACTCCAGGACATTTAATAGTGGAGATATCATGGTAATGCCATTGAATGTCAAGGGGAAATGGTTAGATTCTCTCTTATTGCCTGGCAACTGTGAGGCATGAATGTTACTTGTTATGTATCAGCCCAAACTTAGATATTATCCAGATCCTGCTGCATTTGGACATGCACTGCTTCAGTATCTGAGGATTCTTGAATGGTGCTGAACATTGTGCAGTCATCAGTGAACATCCTCACTTCCAACCTTATGATGGAAGGAAGGTCATTGATAAAATAGCTGAAGTTGGTTGGGCCTACAACACTACCCTGAGGAACTCCTGCAGTGATGTCCTGGATCTAAAATTACTGACCTCCAACAAACACTACTATCTTCCTTTGAGCCAGGTATGACTCCAGTCAACAGAGTTTTCCCCCAATCCTCACTGATTCCAATTTTGCTAAGGTTCCTTGAAACCACACTCATGCTAATTCAGTGTCACATGTGGTCACTCTCACATCACCTGTGGGTTCTCAGTTCCTGCTCCTTCAAGCCTATTCCCACTAAACTGATCAGCAACTTCCCTTCCTGCCTCTGATATTAGCTGACATCGTTTTCTCTCTTCAGTTACTGCCTCCTTCTTCTTTGAATCTGTTACCATCTCTCCTCAAAAAGAAACCCTGATCCTTATGTCCTTGCAGAGCATTGCCCCCTCTTAATTTCCCTTTCCTCTCCAAAGTATTTGAAAATGCTACTGCCTCAATATGCGGCAATCTTTCCTGGAAGTTTCTAAAGAATATTATTATTTAGGGGTCCCAATCCACAATAATTTAAAGTGGAATGTTCAAAGTCAACAAATTGCCACCAGATTATCCAAAATTTTGAATGCCGATTAAATATTTCTAAGCAACACATTATCCAAAAATGACCAAAATGGAAGAGTTCGTAACTGCATACACCCCAACATGCTTTCTTTAGTAACACCTCGCCACTTACCCCCAGAACAATTAAGGATGTCATTTTATTACAAAAGTTACAAAATACAAATACAGAAGTTACACTATTTAAGAGGAAATGTCATCTCAATTATAAAGATGTACTTAACAAACAACAACAAACATGTTATTTAATATTTAACTGCCAAGGTACTAACAACTAAGCACCATGACGGACAGCTAGTCGGCATTGCAAGTTGTCCACAGCCTCCAGAACAATTAAAGACTAGAACATTCTTCCAGAAACCTCAATTTCCATGCCCTCTAACGACTCGTTTAAGGAAAATCTGTTGAACTTTTTAGTTAATTAATGTGACTATCGACCACACTCATTGTTCACAAGAGGTGCACATTCTCTTGCGGCAGAGTTCGGAGGGAATCCTTAAATCAAGTCAGAAATGCAAGCTGTTGTTGAGTTTGTGACAGAGCTTAAATTTAAGACAAATATCAAAGGAACGAACAGATTTGTTTTTAACACATAAAGATATTACGAGTCAGCATACCCACCCTGCTCAAAACAACGATGAAAAATTTTCCCCGCGTTGTGAATGAAACTACAGCAGCAAGAAGGTAACCGCGCCCCAGCAACCACTTCATTCTGCATCTGGTCACTGAGCAACACGGGTCACGGGGCGGCCACCAGTCACTGAAGTCGGCTAGGTGAGTACACAGATTTGGGGAAGAGCTTTCACAGAACGTCACAAATAACAGTAAATCTTACTGCCTTTGATAAACGATCGGTTTTGAAGAATAGCTTATTAACTAGATTGAAGAGCAGAATTATTACAACACCTTGTAAAGTAAACTTATAATGAGCAAAGTTCATTGTGCAGAGAAACTCGCTTTAAGAATCAGGGGAAAATTACTGTGGACGAATGTAACCCATTTATAGCTTAGTTTAAGGTTTGAGCATCCTACAAACCACGTCTAGGCCCTATGTATGGTAATATCGAGGACTATTAATGTTTTATGTCAATATTTTGTCTACAGTACGAACAGCATGTATAACCTAAATTGGCGACTGGTGCTTAGTGCGGGTAAAACGCACCTCTCGCCGACTGAGAACAGAAACAATAAACACGAATCAAAATACACTTTCTAATCTATCGTAATAATTAATCCACTGTTGTAGTTTTAATTCATAAATGTTTAGCAAGCAATTCTTGGAGAAAGAGTGACTATTATTTATCCTAATGGCATGTACAAGCATCGTCATGGTAACTTTGATTACATGGTGGATATTAGAATTTTTCTTTACAAACACTCTTCCAAGAAGCTGACCCACTAAATGTTGCGCGATAATTATTGTACGTGTTAATTTAATGTAAGTAACAATATTACCTTGATATTTTGGGTAGAATCGGTATTTGAAAAGATACTAACTGAAAAGGTCGGCAGATAACAAGAACTTTGTTAAGCCATCCCACTCTCCCTTTCACCAGACTTCTGCTGTTCGTTCTGTGGGCTGAAGTGGAATGAAATGGGGGACTTTAACTTTACGAATATTGATTGGAATTGCTATAGTTCTAGCTCGTTAGAGGGGTCAGTGTTTGTACAAAGCGTGCAGGAAGGTTTTTTGACTCAGTATGTAGATAGGCCAACTAGAGGTGAGGCTATATTGGATTTGGTGCTGGGAAATGAGCCAGACCAGGTGCTAGACTTGGACGTTGGTGTGCATTTTGGTGATAGTGACCACAATTCGGTTACGTTCACCTTAGTGATGGGAAGGGATAGGCATGAACCTTGGGTCAGTAGTTTTAGCTGGGGTAAGGGTAATTATGAGGCTATTAGGAGTGAATTAGGAAGCATAGATTGGACTAGGAGATTACAGGGACTGGGAATGTCCGAAATGTGGAGTTTTTTCAAGGAGCAGCTACTGCGAGTCCTTGATAGGTATGTCCCTGTCAGGCACGGAGGAATTGGTAGATCTAGGGAACCGTGGTGCACTAAAAGAGTTGAGTCGATGGTTAAAAAGAAAAAGGAGGCTTATGTTCGGATGAGATTTGAGGGCTCAGGTAGTGCACTAGAAAGCTTTAGATTGGCTAGGAGGGAGTTGAAGAGGGAGTTAAGAAGGGCTAAAAGAGGACATGAGAAGATCTTGGCTGATAGGATTAAGGAGAATCCTAAGGCATTCTATAGGTCTGTCAGGAACAGAACGTTGGTCAGGGCAAGGTTAGGGCCAGTTACAGACAGCAGAGGGAAGTTGTGTGTGGAACCGGAGGAGATTGGAGAAGCATTGAACCAATATTTCTCTTCGGTGTTCACGCAGGGGTACATGAATATAGCTGAGGAGGACACTGGGTTGCGGGGTGTAAAATAGACAGTATTACGGTTGATAAGGGGGATGTGCTGGATATTCTTGAGGGGCTGAAAATAGATAAGTCCCCTGGTCCGGATGGGATCTACCCTAGGATTCTCTGGGAGGCTAGAGAGGTGATTGCAGAGCCTCTGGCTCTGATCTTCAGGTCGTCATTGGTCTCTGGTGTAGTCCCGGAGGATTGGAGGATAGCGAATGTTGTCCCGTTGTTTAAGAAGGGGAACAGAAACTTCGCCGGGAATTATAGACCAGTGAGTCTTTCTTCTGTTGTGGGCAAGGTTTTAGAAAAAATTATTAGGGATAGGATTTATAGTTATTTGGAGTGTAATGAATTGATTAGAAATAGTCAGCATGGTTTTGTAGCGGGTAGGTCATGCCTTACTAACCTTATTGAGTTTTTTGAGAAGGTGACCAAAGAGGTGGATGGGGGCAAGGCAGTTGACGTGGTATATATGGATTTTAGTAAGGCGTTCGATAAGGTTCACCATGGTAGGCTTCTGCAGAAAATGCAGATGTATGGGATTGTGGGTAATCTAAGAAGTTGGATCAGGAATTGGCTATCAGATAGGAGACAGAGGGTGGTGGTTGATGGTAAATATTCATCATGGAGTTCGGTTACGAGTGGTGTGCCTCAGGGATCTGTCTTGGGGCCACTGTTGTTTGTAATCTTTATTAATGATCTGGATGAGGGTATAGTTGGGTGGATTAGTAAATTTGCTGATGACACCAAAGTCGGAGGTGTGGTAGATTGTGAGGAAGGGTGTCATAGTCTGCAGGGAGACTTAGATAGGTTGCAGAGCTGGGCCGAGAGGTGGCGGATGGAATTTAATGCAGAGAAGTGTGAGGTAATTCACTTTGGTAGGAGCAACAGATGTGTCGAGTATAGGGCTAACGGGAGGACTTTGAATAGTGTGGATGAACAGAGGGATCTAGGTGTATGTGTACATAGATCCCTGAAAGTTGGGAATCAAGTAGATAAGGTTGTTAAGAAGGCGTACGGTGTCTTGGCGTTTATTGGTAGGGGGATTGAATTTAGGAGTCGCAGCGTCATGTTGCAACTGTACACTACTCTGGTGTGGCCGCACTTGGAGTACTGTGTGCAGTTCTGGTCCCCACATTACAAGAAGGATGTGGAGGCTTTGGAGAGGGTGCAGAGGAGGTTTACTAGGATGTTGCCTGGTATGGTGGGGAGGTCCTATGAGGAGAGACTGAGGGATTTAGGGTTGTTTTTGTTGGAAAGAAGGCGGCTAAGAGGGGATCTTATTGAAACATATAAGATGATTAGAGGTTTAGATAGGGTGGATAGTGATAGCCTTTTTCCTCGGATGGAGAAAGCTAGCACGAGGGGGCATGGCTTTAAATTAAGGGGGGGTAGCTACAGGACGGATGTCAGGGGTAGGTTCTTTACCCAGCGGGTGGTGAGGGAGTGGAATGCCCTGCCTGCTGCAGTTGTAAATGCGCCTAGTTTGGGGGCGTTTAAGAGATCTGTGGATAGGTTTATGGACGAAAAGGGATTGGTATAGGCTAGTGGGTCATTGTTTTTGTAACTGGTCGGCGCAACATCGTGGGCCGAAGGGCCTGTTCTGCGCTGTAATGTTCTATGTTCTATGTTTGAAATCACCAAAAGGATGCCATCACCATTTCCCCACAGGCTACAATGTAAATAATCAAATAATGCTGTCTTTGTAAATACAATGCTATATCTGCGGTAAAGGTTGTCTTTCAAACTATTACATGGATTTAGCTAGTTCCTAACCACTTCTCAAATATCGTCTGTTTTGTTTGCAATATCAAGAGGATAAGGTGAAAAAACAGTTGCTAAAATAAAATAAAAGCTAAACTTTTTTCCTTCCTTCGCCACTCTACGAACTTAAAGATACGGCCAGGTAAGAATATTCTCTATGGAACTTAAAGGAGTAAGACGTGCCTTATCTGAAACATAAGCTAAAACAATCCAGGAGAAAGCAGAGAGTATTTTTGTTGGCCTGACCATAATTCTTTGTTCAACAATTGCCAGCAAAATCAGGTTAGGGGTTATGTTTCAAATGCTTTTTGTGAGATTTGCCATGTGCACAATGGTTTTATGTTTCTCTATAGAAACAATAGCAAAGTTTCAATAGATTTCTGAACATTTGAAAGGATGCTTTATATGAATTATAAATAAAAACAGAATACATTGAAAATACTCTGCAAGTAAAGCAGCATCTATGAAATAACATTAACATTTTGGGTCATTGATCTTTTCTCAGTAATCTTGTATTTGAGCTAGATTTTGAGATCAGCTCTGAAGCAATGCTCTCACTGACCCATGAAGAAAGCTATCCATAAAGATCTAGTGATCACTGTGGCACAGGCTTCTCCTTTCCCAACAGCAGTTTGAGATGAATGGCAAGTCTAAAGATTTGTGGGTGTGTAACAACATTGACAGCAAGCAAGGTGGACCAGCAAGTTAATTGTCCTTCACTTTCAACTTAAAATTTCAGATAAATAGAGGGTTAAGTATCAATTCAAACAACTTTTTTATAATTTGTGCAAATTGTTATCCCAACGAAGAAGTTCAATATTCCGTACATCAAAATTAGCTTTTCAGGGTGAATGAGCATGTTTAATAGTAATTATGAAGCTATTACACTATTAAGAAGCCAGTTCCATCTCATCAGCAATGTATAACTTTCTTGAGGGCTTTTACTGTGTGACTAATTGCATAAGAGTGGAAGATTTTGTGAATGGACTTACTGCTGACGGATTGAACTCTTGAGGGACTTTATCAATGCACCTTCTGGAGTAGTATTGAATCACTGACAACAGCTTCTGGATTTTTTCATAATTCTGTGCATGTTCAGATTCCCAAAGATGCAGTCATTTTCAGTCCCGTAATGATAGTGAGTGCTAACAGTTCATTACTGCTATAAAGTGCAGGCCATTAGGTTTGATATTTTTCCATATTTAACAATTCTAGTGAGTTTTCTAAATTAGCTTGCTATCTAGTAATTGTTTTATCTGAAAGTATTGGATATGCTTAAAAAAAAATTAAGCATCAAAAAATTACATTAAATGCGTATTCTAAGAAATTGGCTCATTGCCAGCAAAATAATGGCGACACTAATGATGCTCGCTATTAGTTATACAGGAACTTAAAAGAAACAGATGGAAGTCCAAAAATTATTGGCAGAGATGGGCAGTTGCACATTAATTTTGTGAAAATGGCATTTTGCTGTCTGCCTCACCATTGAAATGCACTAAATTATGTGGAAATTCTCTATTTGCATACAAGATAAAAACTAAACTTGTCATTGTCTTGGCCATTTCCAATGTCAGCCCTTTTAACTATGTGAAAAATATTAATTGTTACCTCTCTGACACTGAAAATTAATTTTTGCAGATAGTGTTAGAGATTTTTAACACGTAGATTTTAGCTTATTTTCCTTTCTGTCACGTTTCCCCCTCTCTTAATGTAGTCTTTGTCAAAACCACTTTGCTTGACCTGCAATCGCATTCATCCATTCTGACTGTACGCTTTATTGTTCACTGTTCACTTTAGAGTCCTTCAATATATGATTGGTTATGGAAGTAACTTGTGGCTTTCTGTCCCACTCAATTCCCAGATGTCCTACTTTCCTTGTTGCAATATTATCCACTTGTACTTTCAGCAACTTGCTATTTAAAAAAAAAACTTAACAGACAAGACTAAACCTGACTAATGGCAGACACATTATGTGCCTTACCATAGCAAATTGGGTCCCATTACTCATTTCTGGGAAATGAAGTGGGAGATGATGAATATGCAGAGTCATTTACTTTGCCCAATTTTCTTCAATATGGTTGTGGTAGGGTAAGAAATGTTAGTTTTATCTTTAATGAAGAATAAATTCTTGGCATGGGGTTCAGGTGTTATTAACTGCTTGGGTTCTTTGTTGCTAATGATGCACTTTGATAGGTTAACATCTTATAATTCACCTCAAACTATATGCTTAGTGATAGTTTAATCGATGGGATTAAAATGAATGATTTAGAATCTTGTGCGTTTAATGAGTTAACTATTAACTCAGCTTGATTGTTCATCTAGGAGGGATGCAGATCTATCTCTGACACAAAGTATAGCCTTTAGGTGGGATTTTTAGCTTGACCTGCCATTGCAATCATCTAGCCTGCTAAAAGTCAATGGAATTTTTGTTGACCTGCTGCAAATCCCCACGGTGGATCCCACATGATAGGGCTTTAGTGTGATTGGATTATACATGTCATTCCTGTCACACATCTAATTGTGTAATGATTGAGATGCTTGGAATTGTTTTCTCTATCACACTGATCAGGAGATAATCTGCACTTGGTAGATGATAAATAAAATATTCACCCAGATACCAGGTTAGCACCCCTCCTCCTCTTTAGATAGTACCATAGATCTTTGTAAACCGTGATTTACTAGGTAATACACTCACCTCTGAGTTAGGCTATTGGCTCAAATTTAACTGTAATACTGGAGCACAAAATCAAAGTTGGCACTTCAGTGCAACACTTATAATGACAGCAGATGAAATAAAAGCAAAAAAAACTTCAGTCTGCAATTTTGTACAAGACATTGACTGTTGGGTGAGTCAGTATTCATTTGAATATCTCCATACCTGCTCTATGGAGATGAAGGGAGATTTGAGTGAATTGGAAGTTCTTCCAGTTTCAGTATGAGAATTATGAAATTCAACAGAGTTGAATAAGAAACCTTAATAAATAAGAGTCGCAGTTAATGAGAGCTACACCCTGTATTGTACCCTAGACCTCATAGAGGAGCAGAAAAGTCAGTCTTATGTAATTTGGAGGTCTTGAAGACCCACTTTTAACCCTCAAATAATGTTTTTTCAAAATATGTTTTTAACAGCGTCCATCGGGAAAAGGGAGGAAATATTGATCAACCTGTACTGTACTGAAATGTCCAGCTGAATCTTGAGTTTTGGTGACTAAAGGATGACATAAGAAATGGAAGTAGGCGTAGGCTATCAGCCCTTCAAGCCTGCCCTGCCATTCAATATGATCATAGTTGATCTATGATGGCCTCAACTCATTTTCTGTGCCATTTCCCCATAGTCCTCTATTCCTCACTCTATCAAATATTTATTCGCCCTCACTTTGAATACTCATAATCCAGCCTCTACCATTCAGTGGGGCAAAGAATTTCAGAAATTCATGAACTTCTGTGAGAAGAAGAACTTCTTCACTCAAAGGGTGGTGAATCTCTGGAATTCTCTGCCCGTTGAAGTGGTGGAGGCTACCTCGCTAAATATATTTAAGACGCGGGTAGATAGGTTTTTGGTAGGCAAGGGGATTAAGGGTTATGGGGGGAAAGTGGGAAAGTGGAACTGAGCCACTTCAGATCAGCCATGATCTTATTGAATGGCAGGGCAGGCTTGAGGGGCTAGATGGCCTACTCCTGCTCCTATTTCTTATGTTCTTATGTAAGGAATTTCTATGTACCTCAGTTTTAAATGATCTTTAACTTGTAGCTAATTCCCCTTGCTCAAGACTCTCCCACGAGTGAAAACCTCCTACCATCCACCCTGTCAAGATGCCTAAGGATCTAATATGTTTAAATAATGTCACCCCTCAATTTTCTAAACTCTGAGGAATGATAGGATAACCCTTTCATCCCAGGAATTATCCTGGTGAACCTCCTTTGGACTGCCTGCAATGATACTATACCTTTTTTTTTAAGGTAAGGGGACCAAAACTATATGCAGTATTCCAGTTGTTGTCTCACCAACACCCTGTACAATTGTAACAAAACATCCCTATTTTTAAACTCTGGCCCCTTTGCAATAAGACCAAAATGCCACTTGCCTTCTTAAGTACATGTTGGACCTGCCTGCTGGTTTATTGTGATTCATGCACACAAACACCTAAATCCATCTGTAGTTCACTCATCTCCAGTCTCTCTTCATTTAGATATTCTGCCTTTTGATTCCTCCTCCTGAAATGCATGGCCTCACATTTCCCCATATTAAATTTCATTTGTCAGGTTTTCACCAATCTATCTATATCCCATTGCTGAATCACAATATCCTCATCGCAACATACCCTCCCCCGTTTCTTTGTATCATCGTCAAATTTGGAAGCCTTACATTCTGTTCTTTCCTCCAGGTCATTAATGTAAATAGTGAATAGTTGCAGGCTAAGAACTGATCCCTGTGGTACTCCACTAATTACATCTTTCCATTCTGAAAATGATCTATTTGTTCCAACTCTGTTTTCTATGTGACAGCCAGTTTTCAATCCATGTGAACACATTTCCCTTGGACAATTGTGCTGAGCTGGGAACATCTGATAGAGCAGTTTTAAATTGATAACTTTGGATAGTTCTGCTAGTTTTACACTTGTAGTTAATCTCTGAAAGAGAAAGGGGAAAAAAAACTTCAAACTGCAGAATAACTATTTTATTGACCCAAACTGAGCCCCACACAGGCCGTACCCCACCCCTCACCTGCACAGGATTCCCTACCAACTTGCCAACCTCCGACTCAACTGAGCCTGACCAACCCACTTCCTCCCAACCTCACACATCCCATTCATTTACCTTAGATATTTACCCTTCTGCCTTTCAATGTGGTCTTTAAATTCACTCAGTTTTTCTTTGTTCAGATTATATGCAGAAACAAGACCATCTTCCACAGCGACGCTGGTGTTATTTTGTGCTATTAAGGAAAAAAGTGTTTTTAGGGAGCAAGAGTGACATTATTGTTTGGCCTTGTGATTGCATATTGAAGGATGTGATCGTGGAGAGGGAACAGTTGAAAATGGTAGAGAAGTCAGGAGTGGTATTGTGAGAGATGTTAGGGTGCAATGATATTTATTTCTCCTTTTGAAGTCGTTAAACCTTTTTTAAAAATTGAGTGCAGGCACTGAAGTTGCTTTTGGCACTTGTCTTCTTAGTTATATCTGTGCAACCCCCTGATAGGAGCCAACCAGCATTCTGTAAAATTGAAACAAGATTAGGTACTTAAACATAGCTATTAGGGGATGCCTCTGAAGAGAGATGTGTTTGTGATTTTTTTTTTGTGTTGGTTTCCCTGACATTCTTAGTAAAACTAAATATAATTACGGTATTTGCCTTTTCATTCTATTATGATAAGTTACTTAATTTTTTTTTTAAACAGGCACATTGCTCAAAGCACATCACTCCCACCACCATATCACTAGTGACTATGGAGAAGTCCATGAAGGAGGTTGAATTCTTATGTAGAGTAGATGAACCAGCGTGGGCTGCATTCCATCTACATATTCAAAGGTGTAGGAAAGTTGAAGAATTGAAGGAGGAACTGGAGAGGATAAAGATGAGAGTTGGCTTTGTAAGTATTGAAAACTCGTAAGAATTCTCCAATGTTCTGTTAATTTGATAATCATATTCTTTGTGACAATGATAATAGTATACAATGAAGACTTGCTCCTTTGTTTCTCTGTAAATGTACTTCATAATGTGGGATTAGACTACACAAGCCAGGGCAATTTGAGACTTGAACTCAGATTCATGTGATCTAGTTGATTTTGTCCTGTGCGTGCGTGTTAGTTATATGTCCCATAAACACCCGACAACAACACTGTGAGATGAAAGCATTATGATTGTTGTCAGTATATCCTGCAGTTGCCTATTATTCTGTATTGTAGCCTATGATCTACTTTTTGTTAGCTGACTGGAATCATTTATGATTCATATTTACTGCTGAAATTGTGTCAGATATTTTGCTGGCTATGTGGTTTCCATCAGTGAAGTCCTGCACTTCAAAAATCAAGCAGTTTAGACCTGCTTTCTCAAGGTCAAGGGACACAAACATGAACACATTGGGTGGCTAAATTATATATGGCAATGTTAGATCTGGCTACATTGCATCAAGTACTGTAGGTAATGTCACCTTGGAATGCAATGATAACCCTGGCTTTTTTCAGCACCACCTTAAAATCTTTCTCCTGTCCTCCACCCTGAGAATCAACAACAAGTGCAAGAGGGTTGCTGGTATTATTTTACTTCCAGTGTTGTGTTCAATTCTGCTGTGGGACACCTCCTCCGCTGAGCACACCAAGCCAAATCTCTCTTAAGATTCTTGTTGCCATACTTCTGAACCCCTTGCTTTTTCTAGTTTGAGCTACCTCCCCTCTCTCATTTTCCAAATTCACTTTGCCCACAAGACATATCTCCCGCTTCCTTAACCAAACTTTCTAATAAATTTGAGACCCCATAACTTCCCTTCATTTTCCTGATAGCTGACATAGAAAATGGTCCCTTGTGAACAATCCTCTGCTTTTCAAAACTGGTTTCATTAGCCCTCAAAAAAAGCTCACTCTGAATCCTCTGGTTTTCCAAACCTCTGTCTCCTGAAAACCTCCTTCCCCAAAACTCTTGGAAGTATTATAGTCCCCCAAATTGGGATCCCCTCTCCTGCAGTTCCATGTTTGAATCTCTGCTGTGATGAATTCTTCACAGACCAATAATATTTTTAAAAATAAATTCTAATTTCCAGTTAATAACTGAATGGATTACAAGGTAAGGTTTCACATTTTTAAGATGTTTGCTCTGATTAAATACATTACTGACTAAACTGAACTTGTGTAAGTGACTTATACCATAAACCGGAGAACAGAACTTTAACATAACTGAGAAAAGCCATTATCAAGTAAACATTGAATAGACATTCTCTGAGTAGACATTCCATTCTCCTGGACCCCCTCCCAAGATGATTCCAAAAGTTTTATTTCTGTTCTTTTTCTTTGTCAGCCTGGGAATTTTTAATCTCAGAACTGTTTTTCACAGTAAGGTTCTCACCCCAACCAAGAATTTCATCGTCTGGTGCAAGGTAAATCTTCCAGTCTTGTTTTGTTGTACTTTAAAGACTCAGTCCCAAAACATAGAAACTGTATTACTGTAACACTCCCTTGCAAATTTGATCTTTCCAATCTGAGCACAAGCATCATTTGCAATCTTGCATGGTGAGCCCTCATAATGTCTTGCTGCCAATAGTTCTCTCTCTCAGCAGACTAACTACATGTGCAAAGTTTTCAGGGATATTTTAAAAACCCTTAAAGTCCATCTCCATGGCAATGTAAATCATCTAGGCCTTGTATCCAGGAAAAAAAAATGATTTGTTATGAGACCCAAACTCTTTTCTATCTTGGGAGGAAATTTACAATTCAAAACACAACACATTCAATACTTTGCTGAGCCATTGGAAACTGTCTGTCCTGTTAGTACACAGGCTGCTGCCATTGTCTCCAAGTGTAAACGCTGTGCACCTTCTGAATAAAACAATATAGGTCCCCCTTAATCTCTAAAAATCAAATCACCCAGGTAAACTTTGAAATCCATTTCATTGTACTTTCAAGACAGAGTCCCAAAACAACATACCCCTGTGAGTTTTTGTAACCGTTGTCCAAATTATAACAATTTATAACATTCTGCACATTCTAAGAATTATCTTACACATACACACACACAGAGCACAAGTTGATGACACCAAGATTGGTGGAGTAGTGGATGAGGTGGAGGGCTCTTGCAGGCTGCAAAGAGACATTGATAGAGTGCAGAGCAGGGCTGAAAAGTGGCAGATGGAGTTTAACCCTGATAATTGTGAGGTGATTCATTTTTGGTAGGACAAACGAATGCAGATTACAGGGTCAACGGCAGGGTTCTAAGGAATGTGGAGGAACAGAGAGATCTTGGGGTTCGTATCTACAGATCGCTGAAGGTTGCCACTCAAGTGGATAGAGCCGTGAAGAAGGCTTATAATGTGTTAGCGTTTATTAACGGGGCTTGAGTTTAAGAGCAGTGGGAGTATGCCGCAACTATACCAAACGTTGGTGAAACAACATTTGGAATATTGTGTTCAGTTCTGGTCACCTCACTATAAGAAGGATGTGGAAGCATTGGAGAGAGTGCAGAGGAGATTTACCAGAAGGCTGCCTAGTTTGGAGGGTAGGCCTTATGAGGAAAGGTTGAGGGAGCTGGGGCTTTTCTCTTTGGAGCAGAGGAGGATGCGAGGCAACTTAATAGAAGTTTATAAGATGATAAGAGGGATGGATAGAGTGGATAGAGTCTATTTCCTCGGGTGGATGTAGCTGTTACCAGGGGGCATAACTATAAGGTTCATGGTGGGAGATATAGGAGGGATGTCCAAGGTAGATCCTTCACTGAGAGAGTGGTTGGGGTGTGGAATAGACTGCCTGCTGTGATAGTGGAGTCGGACACTTTAGGAACTTTCAAGCAGTTATTGGATAGGCACATGGAGCATACCAGAATGATAGGGAGTGAGATAGCTTGATCTTGGGTTTGGATATAGCTCGGCACAACATTGAGGGCCGAAGGGTCTGTACTGTGCTATACTGTTCTGTGTTCGAAATAATGAGCTTGCCCCACGTTGTCATATTTTCCGTCTTGCCAGCATCACTATGTTTACCTTTCACCAACCCAAATTAATATAATAGTTAGGATTTAAAGTCCACTTGTGGTTGATTTTTAAAGTCCTTCCTCTCGTATCGACGAGAATTTGTTTTGCTATTAGTGACTTTTTTCAAGATGCATTGCAGTAAACATCCTTTCTCATGATGATTAAATTTCACTGTTTCCACATGCTTGGTTAGACAATTGTATCCTTGGTCTGGTTTGGTTTACTTTGTCAAGACCAACGTTAGAGTTCTGATAGTACCTTTTTCTTTTGAATACTAACTGACCAGCTGTAAATTGTCAATCAAAAATACTCTGACATAATGCTTCTTATCCCTTGTTTTTGGTATTTCCTTTGGAAGTTCTTTAGAAACGGATGTACATTGTCATTTAGGATGTTGACATTTTAAAAACTGTTTTTGGATCACCCTTCTCTTTTAGAGCTATAAGTTCTTTAATGGCCATTTTTTTTTTAAAAAAATGCTTCAGCCTAACCAACCATCTGTTGTTTTTTTTTTCTTTTTTTCAAGTTCAAGATTATAGTTTTCCTTTGCTTTAAAGGATCTTGTTTAAGGTTATGCAATGTTCCAATAAAAAAGCCTAATCACTTTTAATCAACTGCTGCATTCTTGTACATTATTTCTGCTTTTTGTCTTCCAACTGTACAAACTTTGATTCCTTCCAAGAAAGTGCCAAAGCTTCCTTCAGTTTCAGTTAAAACCTAGTCATTTTGCTTTAAAGCACCATTTCTTTTGTTTGTTCGTTAGTCTGAAATTCTGTTGCTGTATTCTGTTTTGACACCTGTGGTTTAAGGCCTTCAGGGAGATTCACCTCTATCAGTTGGTTTTATCTTTTTACTAGCAACCTTGGGTTTCATAGAACAGTACGACACAGTACAGGCCCTTCGGCCCTCGATGTTGTGCCGAGCTATGTCTAAACCCAAGATCGAGCTATCCTACTCCCTATCATTCTGGTGTGCTCCATGTGCCTATCCAATAACCTCTTAAGTTCCTAAAGTGTCCGATTCCACTATCATAGCAGGCAGTGCATTCCACACAGCAACCACTCTCTGAGTAAAGAATCTACCTCAGACATCCCTCCTATATCTCCCACCATGAACCTTATAGTTATGCCCCCTAGTAACAGCTACATCCACCCAAGGAAATAGTGGATGTGCAGAGACTATCTATCCCTCTCATCTTATAAACCTCTAAGTTACTTCTCATCCTCTTCCACTCTAAAGAGAAAAGCCCCCGCTCCCTCAACCTTTCCTCATAAGACTTGCACTCCAAACCGGGCAGGATCCTGGTAAATGTCCTCTGCACGCTCTCTAATGCTTCCACATCCTTCTTATAGTGAGGTGACCAGAACTGCACACACATTCCAAATGTGGTCTTGCCAAGGTCCTGACTAGTTGCAGCATAACACCACGGCTCTTAAACTCAAACCCCCTCAGTTTCTCAATTTCAAAAGTTTGAGCCTTGATTCCTTCAGCACCTCTTAAGTTAAACCACTGTCTCTGAACCTTTCGTAAAAGACAATCGTATGTTTGTCAAAGTTCACTGACCTAACTTAACTTTACCCATTTCAATGGGTTTTGTGGAAACATCTAGAGGCAGGACATGGTCTCCAGTTAGATTATTTCCCGAGATAAGATCAACATTATCGATAGGCAAATTGGATGCCATTCCCAAGTAACAGACCGACTGACGACAGTGTAAATTCATTTTACAGAATGGGTAAACAGTTTCCATCAGTATACTCTTATTTAGTAACGGCCTCAGAGAAATTCATGTTTTTTCCCAAACACAAAAGTTTGAGCTGACCCAGTGGGTGGGATTTTCCAGTTGGTCTTGTCCCAAAACCAGGAAATCCTGCCTGAGGTCACAGACCTTTCCACGGTCTGCTCTGCCTGCTACAATTTCCATAGTAGATGAGACAGGAAAATTTCCCCAGTATCTCTTAGACTAATGATCTTTTTGGCTCCTTTATTGGACAAAAATGAAGTTTCTTCACTCAAATGTTAAAATTCCATGCTCTTTTTATGTTCTGTTTTACGCCCACTCAAAGGGTGGTGAATCTCTGGAATTTTCTACCCGTTGAAGTGGTGGAGGCGACCTCGCTAAATATATTTAAGTCACAGGTAGATAGGTTTTTGATAGACAGGGGAATTAAGGGTTATGGGGAGAAAACGGGAAAGTGGAACTGATCCACTTCAGATCAGCCATGATCTTATTGAATGGCGGGGCAGGCTCGAAGGGCTAGATGGCCTACTCCTGCTCCTATTTCTTATGTTCTTATTATGTTCTTACATTGGATTATAATACTTTATTACAAACTTCATTTTCTGGAAAAACATGGATATGCCCTCCACAACCTACTTAGCTTCAGCTTCCTGCGGTCTGCCTTCTCATGCTGCTTCTAATGAGAAAAGGAACATGTTGATCCTCTTGAATTATTTTTATCTCTCTCATTGCCTCTTGCAGTATTCTAAAAGCATCTGCCTTTTCATTTCTGCCATCTCCCTCATTAGTGTCCTGTTCCCTATCACTTCTCTTATCTGCAGTTTTTGTTTTGTTTTTCAAACAAAAGTCTGCTGCCACCAACTTGTTTCTGGGCTAATCCATAACTATAATGCAAAACTGTCATTTTCCTTATTTAGAAAACATTATGGTTTTCTTTGGACATGGCCCTAAAGGAATACTGTTTTATTCCTACATTAATAACACCTCTCAAAAGTTTTCAAGCTCCTGATCAAACTTCATAGCCAATGCCATCAATCAAACATTGTTTTTCTTTAGCAAATTCTACAAATGTCTCTTCCTCAGATTTCTAAACTTTTGCTATAAATTTCTGGACTGAGCATAGTACTCTGAAATGTATAATTGCTTATGGACTGTCTATCCAAAAGTGTCAAACAAACCTCCGACACTTTCCTACCAAATGACTTCATAATCCAATTATCCAACTTTGTAGGAACCTTTTCAAATGTGACAAAGTAAACTTCAAGCTCTTCCTCGCTGAATTTAGGAATTGGGCAAATATTCCATGCTCAATTCTATTTTTTGTGACAGAACCTATGGGCATTTTTCTGAGACAGACCCTAACTGAAAAGGGAAACTGAATCTCCCCAGTTGCTAAGGAAACAAAGAATGAAACTGAGATTGGAAGCCAAAACTTCTGGTTGAAAGTAAATAAGAGGAGACAGAACTATCAGAGCTCAGGAGAAGTTGATGAGTTCATTGGTGAAGTACAAGGAAGCTAAATCCACAAGCTGAGAATAAGCAAGATTTAGTTGCTGTAGCTGCTTGTTACTTGAAGAAAATATTGGTGGATCGACACCATTCAGACCAAGATGAGAAGATTTTGCAAACGTGCCATTTTAGGTGAAGACCATGCCCCTGGAACTCAGGTGGGTTGCATGGTGCTGTTGGCTGGAGATCAGGCTAGCTCCTAGAAGGAAAAATGACTTCAGTGGTTCAAGAAGGTCACTCACTACTGCCTCGAGTGACTAGGATGAGCAATAAATTCTGGCCTAGCTAGTGACACCCACATCCCATAAATGAATTAAGGGGGAAAAAACATAGACTGCAGCAATTCAAGAAGGCAGCTCAGCATCACCTTCTCAAGGGCAATTAGGGATGGACATCAAATTCTGGCCTAGTTAACAGCGCCCGTATCCCATGAACGAATAATAAAAAGATTTTGTCCTCAGTTGGCTCGGTATGAAATTTTATTTGACAACATTCCTGTGAAGTAATTTGAGTTGTTTTGTATCACTGCAAATATGGTACAGATTAGTAAGCTCATGGTTATGCCAGTACCCGTGGAATGCAAATCTTAATCAGCTGTCTGGAGATGTGTTATCTACACTGACGTCAGCAACAAATGTGGTCTGTTCATGATACAAATACAGAGTTTCACTCCCCAGGCTGCTAATTTTCACTTTTGTCATATGAATATAAGAACTAGGAGCAGGAGTAGGTCATCTGGCTCCTCGAGCTGCTCTGCGATTCAATAAAGTCATGGCTGATATTTTTATGGACTCAGCTCCACTTACCCACCCGCTCACCATAACCTTTCATTCCTTTTACTGTTCAAAAATTTATCTAATCATTGCCTTAAAAACATTCAATGAGGTAGCCTCAACTGCTTCACTGGGCAGGGAAATCCACAGATTCACAACCCTTTGGGTAAAGAAGTTTCTCCTTAAAGTGGGATTGTCCAGACCCTTGAGTAAGTCGATATCAGACACACTCAAAATGTGACTTCTCGTTGAACTGTGTGTTATCCTTCCATCTAAAACATGTCAAACTTTCTTCTCAATCTTGCACCTTTTAATATACATGGGTCCAATTATGATCCGCTTCCTACCTTATATTACCACATTTTGATGTACACCTGAAATTACACCGTATTCATCCAAATGTGACCGGGAGGAGCATACTTAGAAATAGTCAGATACTAGATTAGTCATTATCTCACAACATGTCAACGATTTTCTCAAATCCTTTATTTATTACTGGTAGGTCATGGATGATTATAAAAGAGAAAAAAAAACCAGTACAAGCTGTATTTTGTCAAGCAAAGTTGGAGTCTGTGGATGATGTGGTGAGTTTGAACTTATAATACTTGAAGTTATGATTATTATTGTTCTTTATCACATTAATCAAGGTGCTACGCTCCGCTTTATAGATTACCTTAAATGAATTGATAATTGAAGCAGCACTCATGACAGCATTTATAAGTAGTTAAAGTGGAAAAAGGAAATATGGGAACAGGACCCCCACAGGGACAAGTATCTGGGTTAGATGAGAAAAATGGCTTGTAACCACACCAACATCCATGCTTCCACTGATCCTTTCCCAATAACTACCCTTAACCAGTCCTTGGCCAGATTCCCAACTCTGATTTCTTTCCCTAGTATATTGATTTAGCTGAACACTTCCAATTTCATAATCTGTAACTAGAGCGTGCATGATGTACGATAGAACAGTCCACCTCATAATCAGGCTGAATAGCTCAAACATTACTGCTGCTCTTTCTCTCTCTCTCTGCTTCCAAGTCCAGAATTTTCCTGCCTTGTCATGGTGGGACTCACTGTAGGAGATTCAGTGGCCCAGTCAAAAGTCAATTGACTTTCAGCATGATCAGACATTCCTGGTGATCGACAGAAAATCCTGTCCTAGATTTTTGTGCATCTCCAGACCATACAATAGAACATGTAAAACACACAATACGTTTCTCCAACTTAATGCCTACCTTTCTCCACCTGCACTTTGAACACTAATTTCTGACGGACCTTGGAGTGAATGTCCACAGATCCCTGAAGGTAGCGGTACAAGTTTATCAGGTGGTTAAGGAAGCATATGTGGAATTCTTTAACTCATTAGCTGAGGTATAGAATATTCAAGCAGAGGTTTTGCTGGAACTATATGAAACATTATTTAGACTACATTTGAATATTGTGTGTGGTTTTGGTCACCTCATTACTGGAAGGATGTGATTCCATTAGAGAGGGTGCAGAGGAGATCTATGAGGATATTGCCAGGACTGGAAAATTCCAGCCGTGGGGAATGATTGGATTGGCTGGGATTATTCTCCTTGGAACAGAGGAGGCTTACAGAAGATTTGACAAAGATGTGCAAAATTGAGACGAACCTGATTAGTGAATGGGAAGAACCTATTTAATTCAGCAGAAGTCAGTAACTAGGGAGCATAGATTTAAATTGATTGGCAGAAGAATTAGCAGGGAGATGAAAAATATTTTTACCCAGAGCGTTGTGAGGGTCTGGAATTCATTGCCTGATAGGACAGTAGAGGCAGAAACCCTCAACTCGTTAAAAGTTATCTGGATGTGTATCTCAAGTGCTGTTGAAATTTTTCGTCTTGCACTCATCAGGACGGATGCAAGGATATCAAATTTCAAAGGAAGCAACGATTTATTCTGCAATACAAAATGGGTGCTGATTGATTAACAAATGGACTCTAGTTGTGGTGCAGCCATGAATGTAACAGGGAACAGTTATCCCCTAAGCTTGTATTTAAATTCAAAAAAGACAAGTCAGTTCAAATTGGTCAAGTTTAGTTTAGGGAATGCACCAGGGGGTAGAGTTCTCATGATTGCCTCCAAATGTATCACAAATGTACCGTAAGTGGAATGGGAAGAATTAGTTCCTTTTCTGAATGGTACTAGTTTTCTAAAAAGGGTGGGACCCAGTGGATTCAGACTCTGCCCTACCTTGCTTAACTCCTGCTGACATTGCTTTGGTATCATGCAGTTTGTGGGTCACTGGACTTTGAATTACTATATCAGTGGAGTGATCAAAAAACAGATTCACACAGGAGCTCTTGAATGCAAGTGCTGTAAAGAAAAAAAATGCATTAACTTCATTTAAACGTAGACATTTTTGGTATTAAGCATGAAATTCTTTACTTTTAACAATTGAAAAATGTATAACTTTTCAAATGTTTATTTCAGGACGAACTGAAGGAAGTTTTGTTGGATTCAATTGAATGGCAAATGTATCAAAACCAAGTGACTATTTTTATTTTTGGCTATCAGAAAGCATGTGGTGAAAGACGTTTAATACTGTCTCATATATAAAAAGGAAGAGGCTGGCTAGGGTGAACGTTGGACCCTTAGGGGATGAGAGGGGGGACTTGGTGGTAGGGGATGGGGAAATGGCTGAGGCCTTGAATAACTTTTTTGTTTCGGTCTTCACGGAGGAAGACGTGAATAATTTGCCGGGTGTTAGCGATGGAAAGGTAGTAGGACTGGAGGGTCTCAATGACATTGTTGTTACTCGAGAGGTGGTGCTCGACAGACTGGAGGGACTGATTGTGGACAAGTCCCCAGGACCGGACGGAATGCATCCGAGGGTCCTGAAAGAAATGGCGGAGGTGATAGTGGATGCCTTGGTGATTATTTTCCAGACGTCACTGGATTCCGGGGAAGTGTCGGAAGATTGGAAAGCGGCTAATATTACGCTGTTGTTTAAGAAGGGTGGCAGGCAAAAGGCAGGGAATTATAGGCCAGTTTAACGTCTGTTGTAGGTAAAATGTTAGAATCCGTCATCAAGGAGGAAGTAGCGAGGCATCTTGAGGGGAATTGCTTGATAGAGCAGACGCAGCACGGTTTCGTTAAGGGGAAGTCGAGTCTGACAAATTTATTGGAGTTCTATGAGGATGTGTCTAGGGCGGTGGATAGAGGAGAGCCGATGGATGTGGTCGGTCTTGATTTTCAGAAGGCGTTTGACAAACAAAGAACAACCCAGCACGGGAAACAGGCCCTTCGGCCCAACGAGCCCGTGCCGCCGCATCACCCTACACCTATTCTACCTTGCGTGTCTACGAATGGAACCCCTAACTTAGCCAGATTCAGGGGAGAATAGTGTCAATTTGGTAAAACCAATCAGCCTAAGAGCACATCTTTGGGGTGTGGGAGGAAACCGGAGCGCCCGGAGGAAACCCACGCAACCACAGGGAGAATGCACAAACTCCCACAGACACAGGCCCAAATCCATGTATCTGCACAGCTAGCAGTGCTAGTCACTGAGCTGTTGCGGCGCCTGTCTACCGGTCCAGCATCAAGCACACACACCGACACGAAGTACTAGGCCACTCCCGGAACCTCCAAGAGCAGCCCACGCACGACCCACCGTGTGCATGCCCCTCGTTTGACAACGAGGTGGACCTCCACCTGCGGAATAAAAAGACAGAAACGTTAACTTACAAGTCTGCATTTCCGGTGTCTCCCGAGGTTCAGACCTTATTTAATAGCCCCTACCATAACCCTCCATCCTCGTTTCACTTATGTATCTATCTAACTAAACCTTAAACGAGTCCAACGTTCCTTCCTCCACCACCCTACTCGGTAGCGCGTTTCATACCCCCACAACTCTCTGTGTAAAGAACCTTCCTCTCATATCCAAATTATACCTCTCCCCCCTCGCCCTTAAATCATGACCTCTCGTATTTGTACCCAGTCTAGGGAGCAGTCTCTCACGATTGACTCTATCTATTCCCTTCAGTATCTTATATACCTCTATCATGTCCCCCCTCGATCTCCGTCTTTCCAAGGAGAAAAGTCCCAGTTTCTCCAACCTTTCCTCGTAACCCAGCCCCTCCATGCCAGGCAACATCCTGGTAAACCTCCTCTGCACCCTTTCCAGAGACTCCACGTCCTTCTGGTAGTAAGGTGACCAGAACTGGACGCAGTACTCCAAATGCGGTCTAACCAACGTTCTATACAACTGAAGCATTAGACGGCAGCTTTTATACTCTATACCCCTTCCTATAAAGGCTAGCCTTCCATAAGCCTTCCTAACAACCTTCTCCACTTGTATCGCAACCTTCATGGATTTGTGAACCTGCACTCCCAGGTCCCTCTGTATTTCTATACTCCTAATCTGTCTACCTTTTATCATATAGCTCCTCTCTGCATTATTCCTTCCAAAATGCATCACCTCGCATTTGTCAGGATTAAATTCCATCTGCCACCTGTCTGCCCAATGTACCAACCTATCTATATCCTGTTGTATCACCTGACATTCCACTTCAGTACCCGCCAACCCTGCCATCTTGGTGTCATCTGCAAACTTGCTGATCACACCACCTACGCTCTCTTCCAAGTCATTTTATATATACTACAAAGAGGAGAGGTCCCAGTACTGAGCCCTGCGGCACACCACTGGTCACTGGCCTCCAGCCCGAAAAGGTCCCCTCCACAACTACCCTCTGTCTCCTATTACCCAGCCAGTTCTCAATCCACCTAGCTACCTGACCTCGTATCCCATGCGCCTTTACCTTTTCTACCAGCCTACCATGAGGGACTTTGTCAAACGCCTTACTGAAATCCATATAGATGACATCAACGGCTCTCCCATCGTCAACCGTTTTTGTCACCTCCTCAAAGAATTCCACAAGATTCGTAAGGCAAGACCTCCCTCTAACAAAGCCATGTTGCGTATCCCTAATCAGATCGCAACGCTCAAAATGCCCATACATCCTACACCTAAGTATTTTTTCCATTAATTTCCCTACCACCGATGTCAAACTCACCGGTCTATAATTTCCAGGGTTATCCCTACTACCTTTTTTGAACAGCAGTACCACATTTGCTACCCTCCAGTCTTCTGGGACCTCACCTGTGTCCAAAGAAGAGACAAAGATTTGCGCCAGAGGCCCAGCAATTTCATCTTTCACCTCCCTAAGCAGCCTGGGATAAATACCATCAGGCCCCGGAGCTTTATCCGTCCTTACGCTGCCTAAAAGTCCTAGCACTTCCTCCCTCGTAATAGATATTTCCTGCAACTGATCCTCAGCTCCCTCCAAGAGACCGCACGATTCCGAACCCCTCTCCTTCGTGAATACCGATGCAAAGTATTCATTCAGGAACTCCCCCATTCCCTCCGACTCAATACATAACTCCCCACTTTTGTCCCTAAGAGGACCAATTTTCCCTCTAACTACTCTCTTGCTGCTAATATAGGAATAAAATGCCTTTGGATTTTCCTTAATCCTACCAGCCAAAGCCATTTCATGCCCTTCTAATTCACCTTTTTAGCTCCCTCCTGCTCTCTCTATATTCCTCCAGCGCACTCTCCGTACCCAGTCGTTTCGACCTAACATACGCCTCCCTCTTCTTCCTGACCAAGTCTTCAATGCCCCCTGTAATCCAAGGTACCTCACAAGAGGTTATTGCAGAAGGTAAGGGGGCATGGAGTTGGGGGTAGGGTGTTAGCGTGGATAGAGGATTGGTTGTCAAATAGGAGGCAGAGAGTGGGGGTTAATGGGTGCTATTCGGATTGGCGGTTAGTGACTAGTGGAGTGCCCCAGGGGTCGGTGCTGGGGCCTCAGCTATTTACCATTTATATAGATGATCTGGAGGAGGGAACCGAGTGTATGGTGTCGAAATTTACTGATGACACCAAGATTGGTGGAATGGCAAATTGTGCGGAGGGTGTGGAGAGTCTGCAGAAGGATCTAGATAGGCTGGGCGAATGGGCCAGGAACTGGCAAATGGAATTTAATGTTGGCAAGTGCGAGGTGGTCCAGTTTGGTAGGAATAATGGTAGGAAGGACTATTTCTTAAGTGGTGAAAAAGTGCAGCAGGCGACAGTGCAGAGGGACCTTGGGGTCCTTGTGCATGAGTTGCAAAAACCCAGCCAGCAGGTGGTCAGGAAGGCTAATGGGATGCTGGCCTTCATAGCGAGGGGGATTGAATATATAAGTAGGGAGGTCTTGCTGCGGCTGTATAGGACATTGGTGAGGCCGCAGCTGGAGTACTGTGTGCAGTTTTGGTCGCCGCACTTACGCAAGGATATTTTGGCCTTGGAGGGAGTGCAGAGGAGGTTTACTAGGCTGATACTGGAGTTGAGGGGGTTGAACTATGAGGAGAGGCTGAATAAACTAGGCTTGTACTCGTTAGAGTTTAGAAGAATGAGGGGAGATCTCATTGAGACGTATAAGATGATGAATGGGATGGATAGGATAGAACATAGAACATAGAACATTACAGCGCAGAACAGGCCCTTCGGCCCACGATGTTGCGCCGACCAGTTACAAAAACAATGACCCACTAGCCTATACCAATCCCTTTTCGTCCATAAACCTATCCAGAGATCTCTTAAACGCCCCCAAACTAGACGCATTTACAACTGCAGCAGGCAGGGCATTCCAATCCCTCACCACCCGCTGGGTAAAGAACCTACCCCTGACATCCGTCCTGTAGCTACCCCCCCTTAATTTAAAGCCATGCCCCCTCGTGCTAGCTTTCTCCATCCGAGGAAAAAGGCTATCACTATCCACCCTATCTAAACCTCTAATCATCTTATATGTTTCAATAAGATCCCCTCTTAGCCGCCTTCTTTCCAACGAAAACAACCCTAAATCCCTCAGTCTCTCCTCATAGGACCTCCCCACCATACCAGGCAACATCCTAGTAAACCTCCTCTGCACCCTCTCCAACGCCTCCACATCCTTCTTGTAATGCGGGGACCAGAACTGCACACAGTACTCCAAGTGCGGCCGCACTAGAGTAGTGTACAGTTGCAACATTACACTGCGACTCCTAAATTCAATCCCCCTACCAATAAACGCCAAGACACCGTACGCCTTCTTAACAACCTTATCTACTTGATTCCCAACTTTCAGGGATCTATGTACACACACACCTAGATCCCTCTGTTCATCCACACTATTCAAAGTCCTCCCGTTAGCCCTATACTCGACACATCTGTTGCTCCTACCAAAGTGAATTACCTCACACTTCTCTGCATTAAATTCCATCCGCCACCTCTCGGCCCAGCTCTGCAACCTATCTAAGTCTCCCTGCAGACTATGACACCCTTCCTCACAATCTACCACACCTCCAATTTTGGTGTCATCAGCAAATTTACTAATCCACCCAACTATACCCTCATCCAGATCATTAATAAAAATTACAAACAACAGTGGCCCCAAAACAGATCCCTGAGGCACACCACTCGTAACTGTACTCCATGATGAATATTTACCATCCACCACCACCCTCTGTCTCCTATCTGATAGCCAATTCCTGATCCAACTTCCTAGATTACCCACAATCCCATACATCTGCATTTTCTGCAGAAGCCTACCATGGTGAACCTTATCGAACGCCTTACTAAAATCCATGTATACCACGTCAACTGCCTTGCCCCCATCCACCTCTTTGGTCACCTTCTCAAAAAACTCAATAAGGTTAGTAAGGCATGACCTACCCGCTACAAAACCATGCTGACTATTTCTAATCAATTCATTATACTCCAAATAACTATAAATCCTATCCCTAATAATTTTTTCTAAAACCTTGCCCACAACAGAAGAAAGACTCACCGGTCTATAATTCCCGGCAAAGTCTCTGTTCCCCTTCTTAAACAATGGGACAACATTCACTATCCTCCAATCCTCCGGGACTACACCAGAGACCAATGACGACCTGAAGATCTGAGCCAGAGGCTCTGCAATCACCTCTCTAGCCTCCCAGAGAATCCTAGGGTAGATCCCATCCGGACCAGGGGACTTATCTATTTTCAGCCCCTCAAGAATTTCCAGCACATCCCCTTTATCAACCGTAATACTGTCTATTTTACACCCCTGCAACCCAATGTCCTCCTCAGCTATATTCATGTCCCCCTGCGTGAACACCGAAGAGAAATATTGGTTCAATACTTCTCCAATCTCCTCCGGTTCCACACACAACTTCCCCCTGCTGTCTGTAACTGGCCCTAATCTTGCCCTGACCAACCTTCTGTTCTTGACATACCTATAGAACGCCTTAGGATTCTCCTTAATCCTATCAGCCAAAGTCTTCTCATGTCCTCTTTTAGCCCTTCTCAACTCACTCTTCAACTCCCTCCTAGCCAATCTAAAGCTTTCTAGTGAGAGACTCTTCCCACTCAGAAAGGACAGTAGGACTAGGGGGCACAGCCTCAAGATAAAGGTGGGGGGGCGGTTTAGAACGGAGTTGAGGAGGAACTTCTTCACTCAAAGGGTGGTGAATCTCTGGAATTCTCTGCCCGTTGAGGTGGTGGAGGCTGCCTCGCTAAATATTTTTAAGACGCGGGTTGATGGGTTTTTGATGAGCGAGGGGATTAAGAGTTATGGGGGGAGGGCGGGAATGTGGAACTGAGCCACGACAGATCAGCCATGATCTTATTGAATGGCGGGCAGGCTCAAAGGGCTAGATGGCCTACTCCTGCTCCTATTTCTTATGTTCTTATCTTTGAGGTAATAAATAGAAGTATGCAATTTCACTCTACTTTTATGATACTGTACACAAAGTAATTTATTATAGGGAGAAATGTTTTCTCTCAGTGGTTGTGATGAACACAGGAAATGGTTGTTGGAAGATTGCATAACCCAAGTCCATGATCTAGACTGGAGCTATGTTCCTGATATGTGCCCAGAGTGCCAACGCAGGAAATCTCTCCTTATACGTGTTAGGTGAAGTTCAAGTTTATAAATGAGATGAATGTTCTAAATGTTCAATGGAGAATTAATAGACCGAATAATGTAATTTACAGAGTGTGTAAATAGGGAAGGTTAGTTTGGCGTCAGCTGTTTTTTGCATTTTTAATTAAACCTCCATATTTTTATTTTGTTTATCTTCCCATGGACCATGTATTATTATCTGTAAAGTATGCATGGACATAAAACCAGACAGCCTGCCTTTACAGGTGGATGCACCTTCCTACCTGGTTTTCCTTTTGTGTACTGTATCCGGACAATCCAGCATTGGGAAATCTGCTCCTCCATTAATATCTTGATCAAGATACGAACAAATACTATTTTGTTCTTGTTTTCCTTCAGTTTTTCAGTAAGCATATAGGTTTCTTCATGTCAGAAGAAGAACATCTGACTGAACTTGATGAGTTTGAATATGAAGAGGTTTCTGAAAGGGTATGTTTTCTAACGATCCTAGTAATTTCTTAAATCAAAAGTCGGGCCCTATTTGATGATTAAATGTTAACTCTTGAATGCTTATTGATTTAAGAACACACCATGAGATGACTAACATGAGCATCATGTGATTAAAATTAGCTTATATTTGAAATTGATGCTAAATGGATATTTAATACATGAGCTAATTATCTGTTTGGTTTTGGAATAGGGAATATGTTCTAGAAATTGTGAATCAGATCTGATCTAGGCATCTTTATATAGCAATTGAATGTTTTTATAACATTATAGAATTTAGTTTGCAATGATTCTGACTAAATTACGATAAATGACCCTTTTCAAAAAGGAGATTTTTAGTTCTCAAGGTAGTTGATGTTTTCATTATTAGTAAGAAAAGTGATAAAGATAAAGCAAATTGTTCACTTTGATGAAGGATGCAAATACTCGGGCTAAATGTTAACAATTAGAAAATTACGAATAAGAAGTAAAGTCAGGTGGAATTTCTTATGAATCGTAGGCTAATAAAGTCCTAACATAAATCATAATGGGAAGAGGTGAAAGAAAGAGGGTATAGTGAGAAATTGGGTAGACTGTTAATCTCTGAAAAGCAAGTGAATCTTCTTGGCCCTTACTTGTTCCTAAAAAATCTTACCTTTAAAATGGCAAATAAAATAATTTCTTGTGTTGGGAAAGGAGCAAAAGCACTGATTTGGATCATAGATTTTTGAAGTTGATGCCTATAAATTAACCCTTTTAGAACGTTCAGTATTTTTCCTACCGGTTACATCCTTCTGGAAACCATTGAATCTGTGTTTGTTCTTGCATGTTAAAAATGAAATTGTTTTTCTGAAGGTGGATGAAGCTTTTCTGCTCAGCATGCGACTCAGCACTTAGCAAGTCTGATTCAGGAGATAATAAACTACATTAACACTGCAGTTTCAAACAAAGATAATAAGGAAGTGCTATAATCACTAAAGGTATGGTAACATTTTTTGTCCTTTTATTGATGTATGCCCAAATAACCATAACAATTGCCGTTTACTAAAATTGAAGCCAAATTTGTTTCAAAAACTGGGGAATTTTTGTCAGCTCTTGGAGGCTTCTAAAACATTCTTTAAATATTTATGGTCTCACAGGTGATTACAAAGGTGCCTTTGTGTCATAAATCAGATTTAAACAAGTTAATATATCCCACATCTGGATGATGTTAAAACCAGGCAGCCATAGCCAGGAAATCCTTAATGGAGGTTAAAGGTGTTCTCACATAAAGGTGAGCCCAATAGGCTGTGGGACAGTGTTTTCTAACTGTGCCTCACAGTGCATCATAACTCTGTTTATAGGTCTTTATTTCTATAAGTATTCATTCCATATCCTCCACAAATCATGGGAATTTAGTCCAGCTTGTTAAGAGAAAACACATGCAAAACACACACATGAAAATGTCATCACTGAGCTGTATATAACTGGTCCTGCAAATCAACCTTTACACCCATGTTTTATAAAGCTCCAGGGCCAATTTGTGTGACCCCAGCTAAGTTCTTTCTAATCAAGTCGCAAATGTTTGAAGAAAGTCACTAGCCCTTTGGTAGCTTTCACTTGGATTTTTTGCACAGAAAATCAAACATTCTGTTATTTAAACATCCAGTCTGTTTTTCTTCTCTTCTTTAGGATTCCCAAGAACCAAAGGTATTAACACCAGGTGATAAACCTCTAGCAAAACATACTTATCTGTTCTTTTCAAAGCATGACTATAAAAAGAAAAATAGCTGTCCTCCTAGATCAAATTTTAACACCAGATACTTTGGCTAACATAAAGAGAGCAAACAAAATAGGCAAAAAAAATCAGCAAGTAAGGAGCTAATGTACAAATTGCAATTTTACATTGGTATAGAATACATTTCTCAATTTTTCCCATTTATTATATATTTTTGCATTGAACTGGATTAAGTACTACCTCCATTGTTGGTTCAGGATATCTGAACTAAAAGGACACATCTAACCTGTCCCTACGAGTCTCCTGGAAGGACCCATGACCTGAATTTTTTTGTCCATTGGCTGCAGGCGCTCGGCAGACCTGGAAGCAGGTGAAAATATGCTTCCGACTCGGGTTGGCCTCGGAAACTGATTTCGCACTGGCTGGCAAGCTAACAGGCAGCCAGGGTGAAACATGCTGGGAAGGACTGAAAGCTGCTGGAGAGATTGGGAAGAGGGCATGTGCTGAGAAAAGGGAATGTGCAGGCTGATGTTTGCAATGTGCTCGTTCAGGGGAACGGTCACTGTGGAGCTGTCTCAGGAAGCTGCAGACCTGTACAAAATAAATTGTAATAGAAAAACTAAGCAAAGAGTTTCCAAGCAACACACTCAAACTGAAATCTCAGTCCCCAGACATGTTTTTAAATTTTACTTCAGCCTAGACAGTTCCTTCAGGATTGAGGTTGAAGCTGAAACATAAAGGCGGTCTGGCCAATTGGCCCACTGCCAACTATAAAAGTAGATGGGCCATGTCAAATTGTGTTCACTTGTGCCCTAATGGGTTAAATTGCCTGTTTGGTTATCAGTGGGCATGCTTCTGACTCTTGTGCGTGCCCATCACATGAAACATTGAGTGCACAATGATGCCTGGATGCACACCCGATGCCTTTTTGAGCGATTTCACATGCTTCTGGGTCAGGTGCGCATTTGCCCAAACCATGCAAAATTCTAGATAATCAGTGTTGCCACAAAGCAACATCAGATGTACCAATAAGCTGTGCGCTTGTGTTCATTTTGTGTTCCACAAGAAGCACTGTGCTCTAGATGTCATTGATCCAGATGAATTGTAATGCATAAAATCAATATTATTTCAATAATGCATAAAGATATATTTACCTTGGAGAGGAAATACTCTTTGTAGACCTTTCCTCTTCTTTAGGGTGATATAAATTAGAGATGGTACGCTGGGAGTAGCAGGCCCCATGCAGAATGGTTTTGACAGTTACATACTTTACTGTAGCGTTCTTAATTGTTACATCATCTACTTACCTCCTCCCTTCTCACCAGCATATTGATAGTTTCGTGAAGGTAAAATGGAGGGTCAACAGAACAGGTGAATGGGAGCCATTAAGTTGTTAATGTTTGAGTCTCGTGGTGTGTAAAAGCAGGATTATACTATCACAGCGGACATATGTAATATTTGTGCTTGCTGATCAGAATTACACAGGCATGCAGTTATTGTTACTCATGCTGCTGATTGGCTGAAAGGGTACATAAATGGCGAGCATGTATTATGCAAAGTACGGCAGCCATATTTTGTGAAAGGGACGTGCGTTCTGCAGACATCAAAGAAACAGCTTGAAAGTAGAAACATGGCTGAAGCAAATACTGAGAGAGCACAATAATGATCAAATATGACATTGGAGACTTTGATGCAGGAAGGTGACAGGAGGAAGAGATGTGCCTCCTTCCACACAGGATGTAAGAAGCCCTTCAAGTATCAGCTCCAGTAACAGTGGGAAAAGATTGCAGAAGTATGTGTTGCCAGGAGACTAACATCCAGGAATGTAAGCAGGAAAATGTTCAATAATTTCACCAGAATTGTAAGGGATAACCTTTGCTCCTTTGCTTCCCTTCACTCTCCAGCAACCACTGCACCACTCCTCACCATATTTCCTTCTCATACTCATGCAGTCAAGACAATTACAACCCTCATTTGCCCATCCTCTGCTCGTGCCCTGAGTTCAAGGCTTGAGTTGTGGCTGCGGTATGTAACAATGTCTGTGATTAACTTCCCTGGAAAAGTGAACGTGATGGAGATATTGCTCCTGAGTAAGGTTAATGTAGCACAGGTGCTCCCTGAATATTTACTGTGATTATGGCGTCTTATAAGTTGCCCCCCGTCTCCCTCTTCTGGCAGCTGCTCCTGTTCTTTGATGTCGTTCTCGTGTTCTATCCTTCAGCCTCAAAGGCAGCAGAATACCAGTGGTGCCAGCCCAAAATGAAGTGCAATATTGGAAAAATGCTGCTCTGCTTTTCAGCACAACAACAGCCGTGCAAATGTACTAATGCTTACCAGCAGCCTGAAGGAAGAAACTAGCAGCTAGGCATTAAGCACTGCTTAATCCTTTTAAATATTACTGATGAGGGGGCCATCCTGCTGGGTAAGGATCCAATGTGCTGTGTGAGTTCTGCTCATAACGAGTCAGATGATAGAGCATTCAAAAATTGTACTGGGTCCTACGAGAAGCTCGATCCTCATTTAAATAAAATAATAAGGATGGCCATCCTGACACCATCACTAGCCCCTGACAGGCTTCTGGGACTGGATAACATGTACATGTTTACTGTCTAGATTGGGATCTTAGTAAGCCAATTGGCATCAGAACACTGGCACTGCACAGTAAAATTCATAAGCCTTGATCTTGAAAGTTTTACTATAAGGTTTTTGGCTGTAGTAATTTAGTCTCCTCAATCATCCATTGCTGAACCTTCATGAAAGTTTGTTTTTCCCTTTTTATACACTAAGGTTTAGAGAACATAATGGACAATGTAATCAGATTCACTTTCTAATCTGTTCTGACTGACCTCATGTGGCTATTATAAAAAACATACTGTTCCATTTAAAAAAAACTGCCAATATTGTTGATCAAGTACACTTAAGCATGCCTGATCTTGTTTAGCATTGTATGTTGCACAAACATAGCTTTAGAAACTATGTTGAATTTTTCAACATTAATTATCCACCATAACATTCCCCTACTTTTTTACATAAATATATTTCATATTTTAATTGTATGGTTTCCAAATGGTGTCAGCATATTTCCCATGTTGTTCACAGTGGATGAAATGATTCAAGCCGCAAATCACATGTCTGTGCTGCTGATGGTGCTAAGGAAATCCAGACACTGGAAAATGGTGCCCAAATTACTTTCGCCTCTCTTGGCTTGGTGAGCCATGCATAGAAGAGTGTTTGTGCAAGGGTGCCACTTGTGCACTGGAAGCATGCAGAGTGAGCAAATCTTAACATTAAATTTCTACCTAAGTGGAACCTTCTGGAGTTGTGGGCAACATTGCCAATATATCATAGTTTCCCAAGAATCACTGCACCAGGGGGGCAACTGAGGCCCTGTGCACCAAGAGAGGGAACTTTATTAGTAGGATGAGTGGACACATGGTGGTGGGATTCTCCTTGAGCAGGGAGCTATTGACTGCATGAATGTGACTCTGCAGCCCCACATATGTACCAGAACTGAAAGAAATGGCGGAGGTTATAGTGGATGCCATGGTGGTTATTTTCCAAACGTTGCTGGATTCCGGGGAAGTGCCGGAAGATTGGAAAACGGCTAATGTTACGCCGTTGTTTAAGAAGGGTGGCAGGCAAAAGGCAGGGAATTATAGGCTGGTTAGTTTAACGTCTGTTGTAGGTAAAATGTTAGAATCCGTCATCAAGGAGGAAATAGCGAGGCATCTTGAGGGGAATTGCGTGATAGAGCAGACGCAGCACGGCTTCGTTAAGGGGAAGTCGTGTCTGACAAATTTATTGGAGTTCTATGAGGATGTGTCTAGGGCGGTGGATAGAGGAGAGCCGGTGGATGTGGTCTTTCTTGATTTTCAGAAGGCGTTTGACAAGGTGCCTCACAGGAGGTTATTGCAGAAGGTAAGGGGGCATGGAGTTGGGGGTAGGGTGTTAGTGTGGATAGAGGATTGGTTGTCAAATAGGCAGAGAGTGGGGGTTAATGGGTGCTATTCGGATTGGCGGTTGGTGACTAGTGGAATGCCCCAGGGGTCAGTGCTGGGGCCTCAGCTATTTACCATTTATATAGATGATCTGGAGGAGGGAACCGAGTGTATGGTGTCGAAATTTACTGATGACACCAAGATTGGTGGAACGGCAAATTGCGTGGAGGGTGTGGAGAGTCTGCAGAAGGATCTAGATAGGCTGGGCGAATGGGCCAGGAACTGGCAAATGGAATTTAATGTTGGCAAGTGCGAGGTGGTCCAGTTTGGTAGGAATAATGGTAGGAAGGACTATTACTTACGTGGCGAAAAAGTGCAGCAGGCGATGGTGCAGAGGGACCTCGGGGTCCTTGTGCATGAGTCGCAAAAACCCAGCCTACAGGTGCAGCAGGTGGTCAGGAAGGCTAATGGGATGCTGGCCTTCATAGCGAGGGGGATTGAATATAAAAGTAGGGAGGTCTTGCTGCGGCTGTATAGGACATTGGTGAGGCCGCAGCTGGAGTACTGTGTGCAGTTTTGGTCGCCGCACTTACGCAAGGATATTTTGGCCTTGGAGGGAGTGCAGAGGAGGCTTACTAGGCTGATTCCGGAGTTGAGGGGGTTGAACTATGAGGAGAGGCTGAATAAACTAGGCTTGTACTCGTTAGAGTTTAGAAGAATGAGGGGACATCTCATTGAGACATATAAGATGATGAGTGGGATGGATAGGATAGAGGTGGAGAGACACTTCCCACTCAGAAAGGACAGTAGGACTAGGGGGCACAGCCTCAAGATAAAGGGGGGGCGGTTTAGAACAGAGTTGAGGAGGAGCTTCTTCACTCAAAGGGTGGTGAATCTCTGGAATTCTCTGCCCGTTGAGGTGGTGGAGGCTGCCTCGCTAAATATTTTTAAGACGCGGGTTGATGGGTTTTTGATGAGCAAGGGGATTAAGGGTTATGGGGAGAGGGCAGGAATGTGGAACTGAGCCACGACAGATCAGCCATGATCTTATTGAATGGCGGGGCAGGCTCGAGGGGCTAGATGGCCTACTCCTGCTCCTATTTCTTATGTTCTTATGTTCTAACTGCAATTCATCCCATTCCCTTAACCTGCAGTTGGCGTGTGACCATGTTAGTGAATGCTCGCTATCCAGACGGCAGTTATGCACTTCATTCCAGTGTTTTGTAGAATCGTAGAAACATGACAGTGTAGAAGGAGGCCATTTGGCCCATCGAGTCTGCACTGACAACAATCCCACTCCAGGCCCTATCCTCGCAACCCCAAACATTTACTTTGTTAATCCCTCTAACCTATGCATCCCGAGACACTACGGGAAATTTAGCATTGCCAATTATGGTGTTAGTCAACCGTTTTAGCCATATTGAATCACCATGACTTGGTGGTTCAATATGGTTCTTAATTCAGACGATGATACCTTTGACAATGTGATACTCCTTCAGAATTGTGCTGAGGAGACAGACTAGATTTTGTGTACAGACATTTTGGGAGTTGAACACGTATAGCTCCTGATTCAAAGATTGAGAGTTCTCCCTGTAAGCCGAGGCTGACAGCTTTAATCTGTGGCTTCTGGTTCTGCTCAATTTTTCTCAACTGCTGGAAACTCTGTTTCTACATACTTACTCCTTCATAATTTTAAATAATACTATCAAATTGTCCTGTAATTGTCCCAGATCTAAGTAATCAGCCTCATTTTTCAATTGTCTCTCTATCTTTTGTATTTAGTCACACAGGCAGCATTGAAGTGGATCTGCAACATTCTCCCCATATATGAAACTAAAAGCTGTATCCAGTACTTCAATTAAAGTCTTCGTAAGATTTCTATATATATTCACCAATGCATCTAGACTTTTATATAATGTAACTCATCATAAAACACAACATTTGCTTGGGCACATTTTTAGAGATGATAGATTCCCTTTGATCCCTCAGGTTGGTGGTCATTATTTATTTTGGAGTTTTTTGGCAGTGAGTGTCAACATGGGTAATTGTGGGGCAAGAAGCCATCACCATACAACCTTCTTTCTTTATTTTTTGTTCAGCCCAGAGCACTTTAAACAGTGGTCCTCGCTAAGAATACGTAATCAGAATTTTCTCTCCTAACCTATGAGCTCCATGACCAATTTCAGCACCTGAGTCCTGCCTGATCTGAGATTAGGAAATTCTGTATAAATAAAAGTTTAAACATAGAAGTTCAGGATCTGTATAGTTTAGCTGTCAACTGGATAAGCTCTGGAAACTAAATATTTATTCTTTGTGTGAATCCAGGCTGTTAATATTGTTAAGTTATTCAAATGTGTAAGGCATACATAGCTGAGCTTAATCCTGCGTTTATCTGACATCATCTACACACCTTTTAATAGGGCCATTGGAAAGCAATTGAGGATAGGAAACAGTAATAACTCATTCCCCCCCCTGCCCCCAACTCTTAACCCAGTGATAATTAAACCCTCACTGTTGCTTCAACTGCTTTCAGCTAATCTGCACTGACTTTCCTGCTTTGAATGGCAAGTGCCACATTGTGTAGTCAATTTAGTTTTAAAAAAAAACTATACAGAGTGGTTCTAGATTCTAATCCAGTTCAATCTATCAATACCTCTTGGCTGGTAAGGGGTTTATTTGGAATAGGTTTGGGCAACATTATCTGAGCTCCTCGCTGGGATGGGTTCATCACACAAAAATGTTCTATCATTTGACATAAAATAATATCATAAGGAATTTGAATATTGAAATAAATTTAAGATTCTGAAGAAGAGTCAAACGGACTCTTCAGCTACCACTAAGCTCTCACCTACTGAAAGCTGACGAGCATCTGAATCTTCCTAGATCCTGTACATCCAGAGTTAATTTTAAAGTCTGTTTCTCACTCCATAGCTGCTGCTGCCAGCCCTGCTGAGTTTATCCAGGATTTTCTGTTCTTATTTCAGATTTCCAACATCCACAGTATTTTGCGTTAACATTATTATCATTGAAGTGAAGGTATATTGTTAAGCCAGAATAGGTAGAACTTTAGCAATATTTTGGTCATGCAATGCCTGATCTGGATATAGAAAGTGAAAAAAAAATGTCACTCTTTAGGACTAAGATTTGAAAGATTTCCCAAAATGAATTGATGGAAACTTCTTTTTAATTGGATTTTGGAAGTTCCACAAATTTGGACAGAATATTTAAATTGAACAGTTTTAAAAGAAGTCATTGAGCTGAGACATTAAGTGGAATTTAAATAACTCAGGTGATGGACTTACAGGCTGTACCTCATGGAACTGTCAGAGTATTCAATCTGTACGAAGATAGCATTTGTGCAGGCGGGCGGTGTTAGAGCTGTGCACGATGCTGAAGGATGATATGAAGCCAATGGGATCTGGCATAGATCAGCTAGATAGTCAATATCCTTTCCCAAAGGTAGGGAAGTTTAAAACTAGAGGGCATAGGTTTAAGGTGAGAGGGGAGAAATACATAAGGGTCCGGAGGGGCAATTTTCTCTCACACAGGATGGTGAGTGTCTGGAACAAACTGCCAGAGGTAGTAGTAGAGGCAGGTACAATATTGTCTTTTAAAAAGCACTTAGACAGTTACATGGGGAAGATGGATATAGAGGGATATGGGCCAAATGTGGGCAATTAGGACTAGCTTTGGGGTTTCAAAAAAAAGGGCGACATGGACAAGTTGGGCTGAAGGGCCTATTTTCATGCTGTAAACCACAGCACTTATTGATGACCCCAACAATGAAATTTAAATAAGATACATGGCAATAATATTCTACAACACTTTTTTCTCCCCACCCCCCCCGCCTTAAATTTCAACCCCCCCCCCCACCTTAAAGACTGAAAATTACAGTGAAACTAATGCCTTAATTATATGTCAGTTTTTCAGGAGCTTCGTGACGATGCTATGATCTGTGCAGTATCACTGATTCTTTCAACTCTGGTGATGCTTGACTTAATTCAGCTAAACTTGTGGATGCAGGTGTGGGTTGAGTGCATGAGTGCACTGGAAGTCTTGGTACAATTGGAACCACTTCTTAATTTCCACAGCAGCATTTCCTTCCGTTGTGTTATCTGGAACTTTTGCTGTCTGAATCATGGCATAGACCAATTCGATCTTGGTCTCTGCAAAAACTCTTCTGTTGTTCAATTTCACCACCAAAGGTAGTGGACCACTTTGGTTAAGGATATGCCCAGGTAGCCAGTGCTGGCTACTGCCAAAATTCCTGATATAAACACAATCATTCAGGTTAAAATGTCTCTCCTTAACATGATAAAGAACAAAGAAAATTACGGTACAAGAACAGGCCCTCCAAGCCTGCACTGACCATGCTGCCTGACTGAACTAAAACCCCCTACCTTTCCAGGGACCATATCCCACCATTCCCAGCCTATCCATGTATTTGTCAAGACATCCCTTAAAAGTCACTATTGTATCTGCTTCCACTACCTCCCCCATCAGTGAGTTCCAGGTACCCACCACCCTCTGTGGGGGTTTGGGGGGGGTGGTAGAGAAAAAAACCTTGCCTCATACATTTCCTTTAAACCTTGCCCTTCACACCTTAAACCAAAGCTCTCTAGTAATTGACTCTTCCACCCTGGGAAAACGCTTCTGACTCTCCACTCTGTCCATGCCTCTCATAATCTTGTAGACTTTTATCAGGTCACCCCCTCAACCTCAGTCGTTCCAGTGAGAATAAACTAAGCTTCTCCAACCTCTCCTCATAGCTAATGCACTCAGGTGTCAGTCAGGTGACTGACTCACCTGATGAAGGAGTAGCGTTGATGCCGTTTGCCTTCTTGACTACCTCCCCCCGCCGCCCCCCCCCCCCCCCACCCGTGATGCCATTTTCAGTGACTTGTGTATCTGTACACCCAGATCTCTGCCTATCAATACTCTTAAGGGTTCTGCCATTTACTGTTTATTTCCTGTCTGTGTTAGACCTTCCAAAATGCATTACCTCACACTTGTCCGGATTAAACTCCATCTGCATCGCTCCACCCAAGTGTCCAACCGATCTATATCCTGCTGTATCCTCTGACGGGTCGTCATCGCTATCTGCAAATCTACCAACCTTTGCGACATCTGCAAACTTACTAATCAAACCAGTTACATTTTCCTCCAAATCATTTAAATACATATTATAAATAGGAAAGGTCTCAGCATTAATCTGAGGATTGCCACTTATCACAGCCCTCCATTCAGAAACGCACCCTTCCACAGCTACCCTCTATCTTCTATGACTGAGCCAGTTTTGTATCTACCTTGTCAGCTCACTTCTGATCCCATGCAACTTCACCTTCTGCTCCAGTCTGCCATGAGGGACCTTTTGTCAAAGGTCTTACTGAAGTCCATGTAGACAACATCCACTGCCCTAACCTCATCAATCATCTTCATCACTTACTCAAAAAAACTCGATCAAGTTAATCATGTCCCCTGTTTTTTGTCTCCTTCTTCTCCCTTTTGCTTTGACATCTGGATATAGCAGATCCAGGGGAGACTCTGATCTTCTACCCATCAATAAATCAACCGGTGAGAGTCCCATTGTTTGTGGTGTTGTCGAGAAAAATTAGATACTTTGACCAGTTTGTGTGAGTCAAACACTTTACCCAGGTGTCCTTATTTATGAGATGAACAAAAGGACAACTCGTGGTTCAACCCAATTTTATTAACAAGTTCAATAAACGTTAACACACAGTTACTTTTCGCAACTTAACTCTATTTGCCTAAGATTTTAATACTGCTCATACTGACGAACTCAACCGAACCATGGGTCCAGTTCTCAACCTCAGCCATCTGAGTCCTTGTCTTTGAAGGTGATTCTTGAACACCCTCTTCCATCTCTAAGTTATTGCTGTGTCTTATCTATTGTCTTATTTGCTGCAGGTCATCCCAAGTCTTTTCTGGGTGTGGCTTCTGGTGTCTCTTTTTCCCCTCTTTGTGCCCTTCCAGAAGGTTCTCTGGCTTCCACCCAATGGGGTGGTTAATACTACTGCCTCACAGCGTCGGGGATCTGTGTTTGATTCCTGGCTTGGGTCACTGTCTGTGTGGAGCTTGCAAGTTCTCCCTGCGTCTATGTGGGTTTCCTCCAGGAGCTCTGGTTTCCTCCCATAAGTCTGAAAGGCGTGCTGGTTAGGTGCATTGGCCATGCTAAATTCTCCCTCAGTGTACCCAAACAGGCGCTGGAGTGTGGCGAGTAGGGGATTTACACAGTAACTTCATTGCAGTGTTAACGTAAACCTATTTGTGACACTAATAAAGTAAATTGGGTTTCTGGGCAGGGAGTGCAGCATTCAATGAGGTTGCAAATTCCTTATCTGGAAAATACTAGATGCACTCCAGGTGACCTTTGTAAGGTATGCACATTCCACATAATGCCCCTCAAAAAGGTCATGGCAGGAACTCGAGGTACCAAACAGTCCAGCCAAAACTAAGGAATACACAACTATCTACCAAATATGGTCAGGTTGGCATCCTCCCAATCTCTTCTGTAGGGCAATGCCCTGGCTTGCCTTGACCTGTGTTGTTTTTAGCCTTGGCCTGTCTGGGTTCCCAGTGATACTTGTGGGTGTTTGCTGCAGCAGTTTAATTTAATGTGTCCAACTGTTCTTGGGCTTACAATTCAGACCAATGGCCATCTGGCCACAGTCTCTCCTCTTGATCCAGTGAATATCAGCAAACTGGATCATACAATTCTAACCAAATTCCTTCAAGGGCAAATACGAGAGTCTCAGACAAACGGTCCTAATCCCTAACCCAATACATATACACTGTGATAACACCATAAATACAAAATTGAACATGTCATACATACAAAATTAATTCCTACAAAATGTTTCTAAATAGAGTGTAAAAGAAATGACACGTTACTGAGTGAGAGTCCTCATTATATTCCTTGGTCATGGTGCAGGATCATTTTGTCTATGTCCAAATGCCATGTTTAATTTCTTCTTCCTTCTAGCAGGTTAGCTTTATTGCAAGGGCAGACTAATAGATGTAAGCAGGGTGAATATTACAGTTAATGGAGTTCAGAAAGGTTACAGGAAATCTCATTGAAACAAAGAATAATGAAAGACCTGGATAGAGTGGATGTGAAGAAAATGTTTCCATTAGTAGGAGAGAGTGGGACCCAAGGGCACAGCCTCAGAATAATGGGATGATTCTTTAGAAACGAGATGAGGAGGAATTTCTTTAGCCAGAGAGTGGTGACTCTGTGGAATTAATTGCCACAGAAGGCTGTGGACATAAGACATAAATAGATACATTCTTGATTGGTAAGGGGACAAAACATTATGGGGTAAAGACTGGAGAATGAGATTGAGAAACATGTCAGTCATGATTGAATGGCAGTGCAGACTTGATGGGCCGAATTGCCTAATTAAGAACATAAGAACATAAGAAATAGGAGCAGGAGTAGGCCATCCAGCCCTTCGAGCCTGCCCCGCCATTCAATAAGATCATGGCTGATCTGTCGCTGCTCAGTTCCACTTTCCCGCCCTCTCCCCATAACCCTTAATCCCCTCTCCTATCAAAAACCCATCAACCCGCGTCTTAAAAATATTTAGCGAGGCAGCCTCCACCACTTCAACGGGCAGAGAATTCCAGAGATTCACCACCCTTTGAGTGAAGAAGTTCCTCCTCAACTCCGTTCTAAACCGCCCCCCTTTTATCTTGAGGCTGTGCCCACTAGTCCTATTGTCTTTTTTGAGCGGGAAGAGTCTTTCCACCTCTATCCTATCCATCCCATTCATCATCTTATATGTCTCAATGAGATCTCCTCTCATTCTTCTAAACTCTAACGAGTACAAGCCCAGTTTATTCAGCGTCTCCTCATAGCTCAACCCCCTCAACTCCGGTATCAGCCTAGTAAACCTCCTCTGCACTCCCTCCAAGGCCAAAATATCTTTGCGCAGGTGCGGCGCCCAAAAATGCACACAGTACTCCAGTTGTGGCCTCACCAATGCCCTATACAGCTGCAGCAAGACCTCCATACTTTTATATTCAATCCCCTTTGCTATGAAGGCCAGCATCCCATTCGCCTTCCTGACCACCTGCTGCACCTGCAAGCTGGGTTTTTGCGACTCATGCACCCCGAGGTCCCTCTGCACCGTCGCCTGCTGCAGTTTTTCGCCTCGTAAGTAATAGTCCTTCCTACCATTTTTCCTACCAAAGTGGACCACCTCACACTTGCCAACATTAAATTCCATTTGCCATTTCCTGGCCCATTCGCCCAGCCTATCTAGATCCTTCTGCAGACTCTCCACACCCTCCGCACAATTTGCCGTTCCCCCAATCTTGGTGTCATCAGTAAATTTTGACACTCTACACTCGGTTCCCTCCTCCAGATCATCTATATAAATGGTAAAAAGCTGAGGCCCCAGCACCGACCCCTGGGGCACTCCACTCGTCACCATCCGCCAATCCGAATAGCACCCGTTGACCCCCACTCTCTGCCTCCTATTTGACAACCAATCCTCTATCCATGCTAACACCCTACCCCCAACTCCATGTCCCTCGACCTTCTGCAATAACCTCTTGTGAGGCACTTTGTCAAACGCTTTCTGAAAATCTAGAAAGACCACATCCACCGGCTCTCCTCTATCCACCGCCCTAGACACATCCTCATAGAACTCCAGTAAATTTGTCAGACACGACTTCCCTTTAATGAAACCGTGCTGCGTCTGCTCTATCAAGCAATTCCCTTCAAGATGCCTCGCAATTTCCTCCTTAATGACAGATTCTAACATTTTACCTACCACAGATGTTAAACTAACCGGCCTATAATTCCCCGCCTTTTGCCTGGCACCCTTCTTAAACAACGGCGTAACATTAGCCGTTTTCCAATCATCCGGCACTTCCCCGGAATCCAGCGACGTTTGGAAAATAACCACCAAGGCATCCACTATCACCTCCGCCATTTCTTTCAGAACCCTCGGATGCATTCCATCCGGTCCTGGGGACTTGTCCACAATCAGCCCCTCCAGTCTGTCGAGCACCACCTTTCTAGTAACAGTAACGTCATTAAGACCCTCCAGTCCTACCACCTTTCTATCGCTAACACCTGGCAAATTATTCACGTCCTCCTCCGTGAAGACAGAAACAAAAAAGTTATTCAATACCTTAGCCATATCCCCATCCCCTACCACTAAGTCCCCTTTCTCATCCTCTAAAGGACCAACATTCACCCTAGCCAGCCTCTTCCTTTTTATATATTTATAAAAACTCTTGCTATCCTTTTTTATATTAAGTGCTAGCCCAGCTTCATAGTTTCTCCTACCCTTCCTTATCAACTTCTTTGTCAATCTTTGTTGACATTTAAACCTCTCCCAATCCTCTTCTCGCCCACTACTCTTAGCTACTCTAAATTCCTCCGCTTTTAGTTTAACACTTTCCTTCACCTCCTTTGTTATCCACGGCTTATTACCTCTCCTCCTACTATCCTTTTTGACCATCGGAATAAATTTCCGTTGAGCACCAAGAAAGATCTCCTTAAAGATCCTCCACTGCTCCTTAACAGACCCTCCCTCCAACGCGCTCTCCCAGTCCACATTCGCCAATTCTTCTCTCATCCTACCGTATTTCCCTCTATTCAAACAAAGGACGCGTGTCCGGGAACCCACTTTCTCCTCCTCCATCTGCACCAGAAACTCCACCATACAATGATCACTCTCCCCAAGAGGATCCTTCACCACAAGGTCCCTAATTCTACCCGCTTCATTACATAGCACCAGATCCAAGATAGCTCGCTCCCTCGTCGGCTCCAACACACACTGTTCGAGGAAACTATCCCGGCAGCGTTCCAAGAACTCCTCCTCAATGTCTTAAGGTCTTATAGTTTAGTTAGGTACGACAGGCAGTGAACCCATGAATGTTTGAGCGCCAATCCCAAAAATCCTCCCACCATGTAGTGACTCTGATTTCACTAATGTTTCTTTTAATTTCCCTGTTGGTTGCACTACCTTTAATGAAGGTCTTGGGTGCGGTGGCCAGTTGTGTCCGAATTGGTTGCAGTTTGTCTGGCAGGAGTTTGATGCTGGTGTCATATTTTTCAAAGTATTCTCCCACAGCCTGTCTGAGTTTAAACCACTTTCTCTCTTCTATGTATATTTACTAATTCAATTAAACCTATTCTAATGAATATGGAATTCATTACCACAGGAAATAGTTGATGCCAAAGTATTGAATGTATTCAAGAGGTAGCTGGATGTATCAGTTGGGTTGAATGGGATCAACGGTTATGGGGAAGAAGCAAGATTAGGCTATTGAGTTGGATGATCAGCCATGTTCTAATGAATGGTAGAGCAGGCTCGAAGGGCCAAATGACCACTTCCTGCTATGCTATCTTCTATGTTTCTGATTGTTTCAGGTGCAGACTATGCCATTATCGATATAGCGCTGTACTTCCTTACCCATATTTGGCCACAAACACAACCCCTTAATTGGTTCACCTGTGGGTCTAGCCCCTTGATAGCCTTGAACATGGTGGTACTGGTAAATAATTTTGTTTACGGCCCCTAGCCAGCACCATGTATCGGCCATACTCCTTCACTGTGATTGTATCTCTCCACTGATTTAAAAGAGATGGGGTGTTCTCCTTCTTGAATCTGTTTCACGTCCTCATCGCTGCTCTCGAGGTTGTATAAAGTCTTCCACGTTAATTTGGTGCACTGAGACAGCATCAATCTGGTAATCGGGGATTGTCATGGTTCTCCTCCCAGCCCCCTTGTTTGGCCAATTCATCAGCTCTCGCATTCCCTGCCAGGAAAGATCTATGGTGTGCCCAAACTTTAATGTTCCCCTATCCTCTTACCTGCGCAGTTTGATATTTTAACAGGGGCGTGGATGGAAGGAGTTCCCCTCTGCTGACATAAATCCCCTGGCTACCCACAGTGGCAAAAGTCAGTTAAACTATTACAGACATGCATGCTATATGTCTGTTGGGAAATTGTTCAGGTGGCTTACCACATATGCTTTGGCAGCTGGGGTTTGTGGGAAGTTTTAAGGCTATCTCTGTCAGGGCCTTGCCTTACTGATCTTCCACATAGGTGCCACACCCTGTCTTTCTGTTCCCATCCTCCACCATAGAGGATCTGTCCACGAAATCTTTCAGGGCCTGTTTCCCTGCTTATCAATTCTCTGGGGTTCTGTCTCCTCATCCTTCAAGATACAAAACTGATATAAAAACCTCAAGGGCTTGGTCACGGAAGTATCACCTGCCATTCTCTTCAATCCTTCCTTCAATATTTGAACAGCTTATTTTGCCAAACCATGGGAAGTCACGGTATGCATATGGCATTTCCATTTATTTGCATGATTCACTCAAATGTTGTACTATTATCAGAAATGAGAGAGTTCAGTAAGCCATGAAATTCAAAAACTTGTAGCTTCTCTATGTTGCTCGTGCTGTATACTTTTAACCACTTAAAACGTCCGTCCACAATGACTAAAAACATATGATTCGTGACAGGATCTGTAAAATCCACATGAAGTTTCAATGAAGGATGATTGGGCCATTTTAAAAGAAGTAGTGGTGCTGGTGGCTCCATCTTCTGGTTAAACTGACATTTAGAACATGATTTCACTTTGTTCGCCAAATCCTGATCCATATTAGACCTTTTTTATTCAAGAGGTCCCTGGATGAGCCTCATGAATTTTGATTGAAAAAAGAATATTACGGCACAAGAACAGACCCTTTGGCGCACCAAGCGTGTGCTGACACATGACCCCTTTCTAAACTAAAGACCTATCAGTGGGCTCCACTGTAAGGCTCCATTGCATTTTGCTGCAAATGCTGATGTGTGGATGTGCCCACGTCTGGGTTGTCAATCCTTTCTTACGTTTCATTGGCACCTTTTATGACATTGGAGTCTGAGCTTTGTGTGATTTCACTCACCTTGACAGAGAACAGCTCATTGATTTTGTTTTTGCAGCACTGTTACAATGTCTGTGCAACCACAGGTGGCTGACTTCCTCTGTGACTTCCAGCCATGCCTTTTTGGTGAAACTGGCTGGTCTCTTCCTCAATTAAGCACCTCTTTCTGATCCTTTGCCTGGAAAAGCATCTCCAGGGAGGCATCATTAAACGTCTAACTGCAGCAATTCCCTTCAAGTTGCTTTCATTTGATCCGAGTACTGACTTGCATTTCAGCTGCCAGCAATGCCTCCCGTCTACTCCTGTTATTGACCACCTCCAACAGCTGTTGGTTGTTTGGTGAACATCAGTTGGAAAACCCATTTTAATGTCCTGCCATTTGCCCATCTGGCCACTTGATCCGATTTGAATATTGACATTGGTATTTCTTTCTGGTAAAACTCAGCCCATTAACTTTGTTTCTTTCTCTACAGATGCTGCCTAACCAGCTGATTTTTTTTTTCCAGCATTTACTGTGTTTCTTTTGCTTTCATAAACTGACTAAATTATTTTGAAACTTGGCAATCTCAAATTTGTATTTTCACTTTGTACAAGTGTGCAATTGCCATCAGTTGTAGAAATATATGGAGATCACTAGATCAGTGCTAGGAGATCACCCTCATTCTGTATCTTTTACAGTGACAACTTTGGGCTAGGACAATGCAGCAAATTCGGTTAAATATTTCAAAATCATCCTTCTACTTTTTAAAGGAGGAAACAGAAAATTGAAAAATCAGTGAACCAGATTAAAGAAGAGATACAAAAAATTACTGCTAAACTTGTATCAATCCATGCTGGTAAGTGACCTTCTGAAGCGTGAGAATATACTCATGTTTATCCATTATCTTAAAACCTATCCTAATGGAAGTGGTGTAATTTAGTAGTCCAACAATTTATTTCTTGATTTAAAGATCACATAAACAGATGAAACAGATTTTCATTGATTTATTTCAGACTGTTGAATGCAGATGTTTATATTCTTCTCTTCACGTCACCAATTTCTTATCTTTCACCTTTTATGTCCCTACATTTGTCATGAGTGTCATCCCAGGTAAACTTCTTGTTTCATCATAATTGCAAAGGCAATAGTTGGGAAAGAAGAAACTTTGAGTGGGATTTGACAGGTGAGAGGTCAAAATTTCAAAGCTCTAAAGCAGGAACCCAATTTCCTTTGAATCTCCCCGCTTCTGGTGCTAACAGAAGTGTAACAAAGTTTGAATGATCAACTTTGCTCATGGGAGGTAAATTGGCCACTTCAGTATCATAGTGAGGCTCTGTGCCTTCATTTGACAGTATATTTTTAACTCCTGTTCATTGGGTTTCTCAAGTTTTGGGAAACATAAGTGAAAGGAAGAGAGAAGCTATAGCATGAATGCATTTATGCCATTGTTTGTGGACCAGGAGAAACAGGAGTTTTGCTCCAGACCAATGAAGCCAACAATATGAACCACTCTTTCCTCTTCTAATCTGGCAGTACTGCCCCCCTCCCACCCCCCCCCCACCTCCACACCCCCCCCCCCCACCTCCACACCCCCCCCCCCCCACCTCCACACCCCCCCCCCCACCTCCACACACACCCCCCCCCACCTCCACACACCCCCCCCCCCACCTCCACACACCCCCCCCCCCACCTCCACACACCCCCCCCCCACCTCCACACACTCCCCCCCCACCTCCACACACCCCCCCCCCACCTCCACACACCCCCCCCCCACCTCCACACACCCCCCCCCCACCTCCACACACCCCCCCCCCACCTCCACACACCCCCCCCCCACCTCCACACACCCCCCCCCCCCACCTCCACACACCCCCCCCCCCACCTCCACACACCCCCCCCCCACCTCCACACACCCCCCCCCCCACCTCCACACACCCCCCCCCCACCTCCACACACCCCCCCCCCCCCCACGTTAACTGGAATGTGCTAAACGTACTCTACATATTCAAATCTTTTGGCCAAATAAAAGTGACAATTCCACAATGTAAGTGATTTCAAAGCTTTGTGGCTTCTCAAACTGCCTGGATGATGCTTTTATTACCTTGCAGTCCAGACTCTCTTTTTTTCACAAGTGCGCGAGAAATTTATCACCAGATTACTTTTTTCGCAAGTTTCTTTTATACATCCCAACATGCATGGTTCATCAACTGTAAACTTTCTAGAACCAATGGACATGGAAGTGCCAGACTTTGGCACAGAGGATCATGAGGGGCCTGAGCAGCTGAGCTTGGTTGAGAGGACATGAGAATGACCCTTTGAATTTATCTTTTAACAGCTCTCCTTATGCAGACTAGGATTCATGACTTTCAAAGGGGCCATGAACCATGGCTCTTTAGATTTCGGGTTTAGCTGCCAAGTGGTAGACAGTATGCATGGAGCATTCAGTTGTATTTACAATCTGGTCAGTTTAAGCATTTTTGTTTTTTGTTACAGATTTGGGAAAAAAAGGAACTAAAGGTGGAAGAGCTGATGAAACTAAATGAAGTAAAGAATCTGGAATATACGCACTTTAAATCTATGGTGGAAATCACCAAGGTAGCTAATTTGGAAGGAACCTTTTTATTTCTATTTACTATTGTAGTAAATGAAGTGCAAATTGTTTTATAACATCATAGTTTTAAAGATCTCCCATGGTGAACAAATGTAGCAAGAGTAAATCTTGTTTTTAATCACCATTTATTCTCTTCTACAGATAATAAAAATTTAGTTTTAATAAATAGATCAGCCTTCAATGATGTGCTCTTTAACTTGTTTTAAACTTATTTTCTTGTGCTTTATACGATTATGAACATGCAGAATTATACATTAATCTGTGATACAAATTAGAATTTGTAGAATCCCGTTGAACAGAATCTCTATCTTTGTTAATTGAAATAAATGAGGGGAAGAAGAAATAGAACATCTGAGTGGATAAAGATTAAATGGATTTTATTAATGCAGTTTCTTGATTTAATGCATTTTTATCATCAGTAAACGTGTTTCATTACCTAATGTCGAAAGTAACGATGATAGATAAATATTAATGTTTTCAATTATAGTGAGAAAAGATAATTCAGTTCAAATGTAAGAATTTGGCCAAGATGTTTTTCTGAAGTTATGCCAGCTAACTAGTGTAGCTTTCACAAAATGTGGCAGAAAATTCTTGTTGAGCTCTTCCACCACTTCTGAGATTTTTAACCAGATTAATTTCCTTCCTTTTTATTTGAAGAACATATCCAGATGAGAAACATAGGCTGAATATCCAGGATTTGCCTTTGGCCCTAGCTGACTAGTGACAATACCACCCCCACCGATGACTTTGCATCAAACTGGTGGCAAAGGTTTGCTTTGGCGGGTCTCAGGTGGTGTGGTGAAAGCAAATGACAGATGCTATTTTTGCAAGTGAAAACACTTTGTCCCTCCACTCAAAATGTGAATAATATCACCTGGAAGTGACACATAAGCAGAATGTTAGAAATTGAAGCCGTGTGAGCATCTGAGCTCTGCGTATGAGCCCGAATGTGTCCGTGAACCAGAAGGAAAACCATTTCCTGGATGAAGTTATCAAAAATGGAGTTTGTATCCAGTTTTGTGCTATTAAGAAAATGACATGATATATTGGGAAGTGTGGATATCCAGATGGATCTGGGTGTCCTTATACACCAGTCGTTGAAAGTGGAAAGGCAGGTGCAACAAGCAATGAGAAAAGTAAACATTATGTTGGCCTTCAATGCACAAGAACTTGAATTCAGAAGTAGCAATGTCCTGCTGAGGTTATACAGGGCCTTGGGGAGACCACACCTGGAGTATTGTGTCGTTTTGGTCTCCCCAGTTAAGAAAGAGTACCATTGCTATAGAGGGAGTGCAGCGGAGGATAATTAGGCTGATAATGGGGTTGGCAGGACTGCCCTATGAGGAGAGCTTGGTTGAACTAGGTCTTTGTTCACTAGAGTTTAGAAGGATAAGAGGGACCTGATTGAAATCTATAAAATTCTAACAGGGCTGAACAGACTAACTGCAGAGAGGATATTTTCACTAGTTGGGGAATCTAGACAGGGGACACAGTCTCAGGGTAGGGTACACCTGAGATGAGGAACCAGTTCTTCACTCAAAGGGTAGTCAAGCTGTGGAATTCTCTATCAAAGAAGGCTGTGGAGGCAAAGTCACTGAATGTAGTCAAGATAATTTTTTGAGATTTTAATGGCATCAGGGGGTATGGGGAGGAAGTGGAGATCAAGGATCAACCATGATCATATTGAATAGCAGAGTAGGCTTAAAGGGCCAAATGGTCTACTCCTGCTCATAGTTTCTATGCTAACATTTACCGAATCTATTCAGCGTCATGTTCAACGTCTGAAGGAATATCACTCCAAGCTAATCATCTTCCCAAGAAAGGCTTCAATGCTGAAGAAGGGAGATTCTTCTGCTGAAGAAATTAAGATGGCAACCCAGCTAACTGGACCTGTCAAGTCAATCAAGAAAATATTTATTTTACCAGTCTTATTTTCAAGGCTGTGTTACCACCATGCTACTGTTGGAAATTGGGTGCAGTCACTGGTGCACTGTGCTTTACATATGATTTTTCAACTAGAATTGTACCAAACATTCTAAAACTGAAATCCTAGAAAATTGGTTAGGAGCAAAGATGGGCAGAATTTCCACTATGAAGATAATACACTAATTCTCAGCCTCTTTCCCTAACTTGCACTCAGAGCACCCTGTGGTTTTATTTTCAGAGGTGGGATGAATTCTTATTTAATTTTAGTAAGGTATGGGTTCCTTGTGAAAAATGGCTAGACTCTCTGTATTGCTCCCTGATGGTCTCATCATGTAATCTCATCATGTGGAGAAAGTAATGCTGTATATATTAACGTTATACATTTGAATAATATAATTCTATTTCAATAATATCAATTTTAAAAATGTACTCTTGGCATGTGTTGTAATTTTAAAATCTCTCATGCTTTCGACCAGTTTGCTTACTCCAGTGTTTTACCCCGGTGCCCTTATTTGCAAGATGGACAAAGGACAAACACAAGTAAAGGTTCAATAAGTTTATTAACAATAACACTACTAACCCTTAAATTACCCACATAAAACAGAAGGTACCTCAAAATCAGATATACTACCCGCAAAGATGGTTTGGTTAAAGCTGCAGGCGTGATTCTCCGAGTCCCTCTGGTCCATCGTCTCGAAGGTGAGTCTTGATGGCAGCTTCTCCCTTCCTTCTCTGGTCAGTCTTCCAAATGGTCAAGGGTCACCTCTTTCATCAAGTCTTCCCTTGTGCCTGAAAATGTGTTCCTTTATCCCCTGCCTGCTTGCCTTTCCAGAAACTTCTCTGGCTTCCAGCCAATGAAGTCCCAGGAGGGGGTTCCAATACCCAGTGGGTTTCTTATGTCTGCCTGACAGGACACCAGGGTCTGCCCCCAGGTGTCCATCTCCATGCCGTTGCTTACATGTAACCTGCTATCAGATTAAGCCAACTGCAGGAACTTGTGGTGACAAAGTCTGGCCCAATATGGGCTTCTAACAATAGTCTGGTGCATTTCGATGGGGTGCAATGATCTCCTGCTAAGTATCAGTAGGGTGCAATGACCTTTGATGGGAGATTGATGAATCAGGCCCAGACAAGTTTGTGTATTGTGCAATTGCCCTGCCTGAGGTTTGACTGTTTGATTTTTAATATGCCCAATTCTTTAATTTAGGATATCCAATTTTATCAGCAATAAAACTAGGCCCTGTTTATGTTACACATGAGTGTTGCCTATGTCTAGTTGCTCTGAAAGGATAGTGATGAGTTATCCCCAACTTCTTGACATTCGGAGTGAAATTCGTCTTGGATGGTAGTATAAAACAGGTGATAGGGAATGGACAGTTGGTTTTATACCACGCCCAAATTTATCTCCCAAAAAGTCTATCAAGAGGGTTTTAAAATGTGGTGTTGAATGATTGTTGCCACCAATAAGCAATTTCATCTTCATTTCATAGCTGACTTATTTGCAATTCCATTTTCCAGAACATTAAGCATTAACAACAACCACTACTTATATTTATATCACATCTTTAAAGTAGTAAAACATTCCAAGGAAAATAAAGGTGAATTACTGCTGGAAATCTGAAATAAAAACGGAAAATGCTGGAAAAACTCAGCAGATCTGACAGCATCTGTAGAGAGAGAATAATGATTTGAGTCTAATGAGTCTTCATTGGAATTCTCAAGATGCTCCACATAGTATTATAAAACAATATGACACTAAACACACAAAGAAATATTAGGTCAGATAAAGATTGATCAGAAAGGGAGGTTTTAGGGAGTATCTTAGAGGGGGAAGGCAAAATAGAGAGGGTATTCCTGGAGTTAGTACTTATACATCTAAAGGCACGGCCACCAGCTGACGCAGCAATAAAATCTGGGATGTTCAATAGTCCAGAGTTAGAGGAGCACAGATACCTCCAAGGGTTGGGAGGGTGCTAGGACGTTACAAAGAAAAGGAAAAATGAGACCCTGGAGGAATTTCAAGGATGTGAATTGTGTAGTAACTTGAGGCAACATGGTGTGGCAAGTTAAAAAACTAAAGCAGATATTGATAGAATTCTTCTCAATGAAGGGTTTAATAGCATAACTCTACAGGTTTACTCCCAATAATGTCCTGACTTCAACTGCAACGTTTCAGCCCTGGGGGTATGCACACTTGCTCTGACAGGCCTAGATACGTGTTCTCATGCTCCATTGGTTTCGACCCAGTCATGTGGCCTGTGAAGGATCACCCATTGGAGGCGCCACCAAAGCCAGATGTGGCCTTGACTCCACTGCACATGTTAGAGTCTTTGGTTCTGAGGCTGGTACATACGAAGTGTATGCGGGGCCCACTTGTCTCCTGGAGCCTGCTCTAAATGGTTGACGTGCTTCTTTACTTGACAGCCCTGCGCCTCCGCATGTAAAACTGGCCCTGTTTTCTCAAAACTCTCCCTGGCACCCATGCAAGTCCACTACCAGAGTTTCTTGCCAAAATTTGGTCATTCACATTAAATGATCTATCCCCTTTGAGTGTCATGATACTCTTTCTGAGAGTCTTGCTTAGCCTTCACCTGCACCAACAAATTTGGGAACACCAAGTCCAAACATGTATGCAGGCACTGACCCATTAACAATACTGCGGGTGTGATATACAGTATAGTGTTACAGGACAGTAAAAAACTTGCCAATTACAATGGCCTTTCAGCCTGCTTCTTTGAGGAAGCCTTCGATATCTGCATGGTTCATTCCACCAGCCCATTCAGGGCTGGATGTTAGGGGGCTGACCTGATGTGCCAAATGATCAAAGTCTGATATTCGTCAGTTGTGAATGACATTCAATTCTTTTGATATCAACGCTTTGGAAGATCATGGATCCCAAAGATCTACCTCAGTTTATGGATAGTAGATGTAGCTGTTGTGGATCTTATGAGCTGAATGTCCAGCCATTTAAAGTGGTATCTACTAGGATTAGAAACATACTGGAAGGTGCAGCTGTATGCTGCCAGCAGCAGGGCCAATCTCTGCATCCTGACTAAGGCAAGAGGTGACACTGCTTTTTCTTCAGTAATGCCCCAACAATGGTTTATCGTTTGAAATGACAGTGAAATGTTATCTATAAGTGTACTGGTAAAATTACTTCACTGCATAGATAACTGTTAGACTTTCTTTGTGTATTTGTGAATTCTTTCTCAGCATCTGCCAAACTCCTCAAAGCAAATGCAATTTGTCTCTTCATCCCATCTGCCATTCTGTGGTGTAGAACTTCTCCAACTCCACATGGTGAGGCATCACAAGTAAATATAAGTGGCTTGTTCAGGTCAAAGTGCATGAGCAATGACATTGACTGTAAAGTCTATTTGACTTTAACGAAAACTTCTTTTAGCAAGTCCCCCTACTTCCATCGCTGATTTTTTAAAAAAAGTTGTTGTAGGGGGTCGGAATTGTTGTTACATTAAACAGAAATTTTCCACACTAATTAACCATTCCTAGAAAAGATGTCAGTTCTGTCACATTCTTATGCACAGGCACTCTTTTAATAGCTTTAAGTTCGTCTTCAATGGGATGCAATCGTTTTACATTCACTTTGAAACCAAGGTACATAGCCTCCTCAGCTTAAAATATATTTCTCGCGTTTTAGACGTATGCTAGCTTCCATAAACCTATTAAAGACCTCTTCAAGGTTTGCTTTGTTCTTCAGGAGACAGACCTGTAATTAGAACCTCAACCACTATACCACCACTTTGGAGATTCCTTGCAACAGGCTGTCCATAGTACATTGAAAAATGATACAGGCTGACAAGACACGAAATGGCAGTCAGATGCACTGATGTAACCCCTTGTGGGTATTTACTATAACTAACTTTTGGAGCCTTCAAATTCCAGTCATTGATAAGTATGACGTAGGTCTAGCTTAGTAAATTTGACGCCCCTTGCTAACTTAGCATAAAGGTCCTTTATTCTTGGAATGGGGTAATGATCTAGCTGGGCTCCCTTGTTTATAGTCCTCACAGATCCTTATGATACTGTCTGGTTTCAGGACTGGGCACAGCTCATTTGGAAAACTGTACTGGTTTGCTGATGCCAAGGCCTTCCAGTCTTTTCAGTTCAACCTCTAGTCTCTGCTGTAAGGTATATGCTACTGGATGAGCTCTGACAATCATGTGTTTAAGTAAATGTTGGCTTTAACGCCCTTTTATCCAATCCAATTCTGTCTGGAGTACCTCCTGATACTTGCACTGGAGTTCTTGGAATCCTCCAACCTGGGCATTAAATATTGGCAATCCAGTTTTATTTGTTTTAACCAGTTCCGTCCATGAGACTGGGCCTTTGTATTTCAATCGCCATGATGGGCAATTGAGCTGATTGGTTCCTATGTACGGTACGGTTGTCACCACTCTCTCTTCAGTATATGTCACCAGTGTAACCTCACAACTGCTAAGGCTTGAGGGCTGCAATCCTTTCTGAAGATTTATTTGCCTATGACAATGGTAGCAGTGCCTGTGTTGACCTCTGTTTTCAGGGGTGGCTGTTAACCATTAAGACATCCTCAATAGGAAGTTTCTTGTTGAGTTGGACTTGATTGCATGTATAAGCCTCAGATTCCATCTTGGATCCTCCAACAGCTTATTCACAGGGTTGTATTCATCATTTCCTTTTTTAGAATTTGGAGTGCTGTGTACAACATGCTTTGTTTTGCACCTAGTTTGCAGGTGACCCTTTTGTCATCTGAAGCAGATGAAGTTTTTGGATTGGTACATCTCTTGGGGTGGTCTCCCACGCCATAAACATGCCTGTGCATCGGACCCTGGTGCTGAATAATTCTTCTCAGGCCCGACTGTGCCCTCACTCAGGTGTTCCTACTAGCAGCCCTTTCCTGCCACAACTAGTTCACCTCATTCTGCACACCTTGCAACTCATAGAAGCTTTACTCAGCACAGTCAGTCACTCGGGCCATTTCTACTGCTTTTTCCAGTGAAATCTTGGTTTCAGCAAGGATTTTCTTTTGGCTGTTGAGGTGGTTGATCCCTCAATATGTCTCCTAAAGGAGGCCCAAACTTGCAGTGCGCTGCCAGCCATTGAAGTCTGGCCAGAGACGATCTCTGCTGCCGCCTTAACCACAGAACGAAATTATTAGCTTTGCACGATAACAGAAGCTTGGGAGTTATCGTGATGCTTAATTAAATTGACTAAGTGTCAAAGGTATTTGTGTCCTGAGCTTCAGTGATGTCTAATACCTCACCAGGTTGTAAGTCTGAGCTGCAGACCATGAGCAGTATCACCTTCTGTTGCTCCTTGGCTGATATTTTGTTAGTCTTGAAGAAATACCACTGCCTCCAACTCTTGATCTCGGGGTCGAATGGCTCTATTTTCTGGAATAGTGACATTTTTGAAAAGGAGTCTGTACCTTTTTACAATTATACAAGTCTACTCCTAACAATGCCACCTTCTGAACTGTGTAGGTACACCCACAGTGCTGTTGGGGAGAGAGTTCCAGGATTTTGATCCAGCGGCAGTGAAAGAAGGAAAAATACATTTTCAAGTCAAGATGGTGGATGACTTGGAGGACAACTTCCGAGTGGTGATGTTCCCATGTGTCCTCTGCCATTGTCCTTCTAGATGTCAGCAGTCGTGGGTTTGTAACGTGTTGTCTAAGGAGCTTTGATAAGTTCCTGTAGAGCATCTTGTAGATGGAACACACTATTGACACTGCATCAGTTGTTGATTGTGTCTTAATAAGAAAGTGCAGTTTCAACTCCGCCCTTAAAGCCTCAAGATCACCAGGAAAAGCTTTGACTCAGTCACAAATACCATCAAAGGACTCAAACAACAAACTCTCTTTTATTTAACCTTAACGTATTGAACTTTAGTTTGGCTAAGAACGTAACTACCTATGGTATAAGTTGTAAATTTTGTGAGGTTGTGAACATAGAACATAGAACACTACAGCACAAACAGGCCCTTCGGCCCACAAGTTGCGCCGATCACATCATCACCTACCAACCTACAGACCTATCTATAACCCTCAATCTCATTAAACCCCATATACTCATCCAGAAGTCTTTTAAAAGACCCCAGCGAGTTCGCCTCCACCACCACTGACGGCAGCCGATTCCATTCACTCACCACCCTCCGAGTGAAAAACTTACCCCTAACATCACTTCTGAACCTCCCTCCCCGCACCTTAAATCTGTGTCCTCTCGTAGCGACCATTTCAAACCGGGGAAATAGCCTCTGAGAGTCCACCCTATCTATTCCTCTCAACATTTTGTAAACTTCTATCAGGTCGCCTCTCAACCTTCGTCTCTCCAGGGAAAAGAGTCCCAGCTCCCTCAACCTAACTTCATAAGGCATGCCTCCCAGTCCAGGCAACATCCTTGTAAATCTCCTCTGCACCCTTTCAATAGCTTCTACATCCTTCCTATAGTGAGGCGACCAGAACTGCGCACAATACTCCAAATGAGGCCTGACAAGGGTCTTATAAAGTTCCAGCATTACCTCCCGACTCCTAAACTCAATCCCTCGATTAATGAAGGCCAGTACACCATACGCCTTCTTGACCACCTCCTCCACCTGCGAGGCCGATTTAAGAGTCCTGTGGACCTGGACCCCAAGATCCTTCTGCTCCTCAACACTACTCAGACTTCTGCCCTTGATAGTGTACTCGTTCATCCCGTTGGTTCTGCCAAAATGGACGACTACACATTTATCCGCGTTGAAGTCCATCTGCCACTTCTCCGCCCAGTCCTGCATCCTATCTATGTCCTGCTGCAACTTTTGCCATCCTTCCAGATCATCCACAACACCACCGACCTTCGTGTCATCAGCGAACTTACTTACCCATCCCTCCACTTCCTCATCCAGGTCATTTATGAAAATGACAAACAACAAGGGTCCCAGAACAGATCCTTGAGGCACTCCACTGGCGACTGACCTCCATTCAGAAAAAGCCCCATCCACAACCACTCTCTGCCTTCTGCAGGCAAGCCAGTTCTGGATCCACAAGGCCAAAGGCCCTTGGATCCCATGCCCTCTCACCTTCTCAAGAAGTCTTGCATGGGGGACCTTATCAAACGCCTTGCTGAAGTCCATGTACACTACGTCCACGGCACTTCCTTCGTCAATGTGTTCAGTCACATTATCGAAGAACTCAACTAGGCTTGTAAGGCACGACCTGCCCTTGACAAATCCATGCTGACTATTCCTGATCATGTCAAACCTCTCCAAATGTTCGTAAATCTTGTCCCTCAGAAGCCTCTCCATCAGCTTACCAACCACTGAGGTCAGACTCACCGGTCGGTAATTTCCCGGGCTATCTCTGTTCCCTTTCTTAAAAATAGGAACTACATCCGCAATCCTCCAATCCTCTGGAACCTCTCCCGTCTCCATTGATGACGCAAAGATCATCGCCAGGGGCTCTGCAATCTCTTCCCTCACCTCCCACAGTATCCTGGGCTACATCCCATCTGGTCCCGGCGACTTATCTACCTTGATAGAATTCAAAAGTTCCAACACATCCTCCTCCTTAATATTCACGTACTCAATCCTTTCCATCTGCTGCAAATCCATAACAAAATCTCCCAGATCGGCTTCCACCGTGAATACTGAGGCGAAGTACTCGTTGAGCACCTCCGCCATTTCTTCTGGTTCCACACAAACCTTTCCCCCCTCACCTTTTATAGGTCCTATCCCTTCTCTTCTTATCCTTTTACCTTTCACATATTTATAGAAGGCCTTGGGATTCTCCTTAATCTTACCCGCCAAGGTCTTCTCATGACCCCTTCTGGCTCTCCTAATTTCCCTTTTAAGTTCCCTCCTACAGTCCTTATACTCCTCAAGATCTTTAACATCTCCTAATTCCCTGAACCTCTTGTACACCTTCCTTTTCTTCCTGACTAGGTTCAACACATCCTTTGTGCACCACGGTTCCCTCGACCCACCAAAACCCCCTCGTCTCATCGGAACATTGTCATTCAGAGCTCCAGACACACACTCCTTGAATATCTGCCACCTTCCTTCGGTACTTTTCCCTAAGAACGCTTCCTTCCAGTTTATTTGTCCAAGTAACTTCCTGACTTCTTCGTATCTCCCCTTACCCCAGACAAACACCTTCCTAGCCTGCCTGATCCTATCTCGTTCCAACGCAATTGTGAAGGAGATAGAATTATGGTCACCATATCCAAGATGCTCTCCTACCGAAAGATCCATCACCTGCCCTGGTTCATTTGCCAGTACCAGGTCAAGTACAGCCTCTCCCCTCATAGGCTTGTCCACATACTGCGTCAGGAAACCTTCCTGAACACACCTAACAAACTCCTCCCCATCTATACCCCTTACCCTAGGGATATTCCAGTCGATGTTTGGGAAATTGAAGTCTCCCATCACGACAACTCTGTTATTAAAACATCTCTCCAGAATCTGTTTCCCTATTTGCACTTCAACTTCCCTGTCACTATTGGGCGGCCTATAGAATACACCCAGCAAAGTTTTTGACCCTTTGCTGTTCCTAACTTCCACCCACAGAGATTCTGTAGACAATCCCTCCACGACATCCTCTTTCTCTGTAGCCATGACACTATCCCTGATCAACAGTGCCACGCCACCACCCCTTCTGCCACCCTCCCTGTCCTTCCTGAAGCACCTGAAGCCTGGCACCTGAAGTACCCAGTCCTGTCCCTGAGACATCCAAGTCTCCGTAATGGCCACCACATCACAATCCCAAACAGCTATCCACGCCCTAAGCTCATCTACCTTATTCACTATACTCCTTGCATTAAAATATATACACTTCAGCCCCTCAGTCTGGGCATTTCCCATCTCCACCACCTGTCTAACCTCCCTCCCATACTGCCTGTGGTCCTCCCCTACCTGGGAGCAAACCTCCTCCGTCCCAGTTTCCCCATCACAGTTCCCTCCCCCCATCCTTTCTAGTTTAAAGTCCCCCCGGTAGCCTTAGCCAGTCTTCCCGCCAAGATACTAGTCCCCCTGGTATTTAAGTGCCACCCGTCCCTACTATAGAGGTCCCACCTACCCCTAAAGAGGTCCCAGTGATCTAGGAACCGAAATCCCTGCCCTCTACACCAGTCCCTCAGCCACGCATTCACCCTCCACCTCATTTCATTTCTTCCCTCATTCTCCCTTGGCACAGGCAGCAATCCTGAGATTACTACCTTTGCTTTTCTCTTCCTCAGCTGCCTACCCAGTTCCCTATAGTCCCTTTTCACGAGTGCCTCCCTCTTCTTACCTACATCAGTAGTACCTATATGTACTACTACCTCCGGTTCCTCACCCTCCCCTTTCAGGATGTCTGGGACCCGCCCAGAGACATCCCGGATCCCAGCCCCAGGGAGACAAACCACCATCCACGACTCCCTTCTACATGTTTTGCGAAACGTGGCTTCACCTTTTAAATTTTTAAATATCTTCATCGGGTGGTTTTTTAACTCAATTAATAACTACCCTTCTTTGTTTTAAACTTAAGCCTGCAGACTGGTTTCTTTGTAATCAGCATGTAGTTAGTTAAGTGCAGTCAAAGAACAAAGAGAAGTACAGCACAGGGACAGCCCCTTCGGCCCTTCAAGCCTGTGCCGATCATGATGCTCTAACTAAACTTAAAAAAAACTCTTGCCTTTACTCAGTCTGTATCCCTCTATCCCCTCCCTCTTCACGTACCCATCGAAATCTTGCTAATGTGCCTGCTTCCACTGCCATATCTGACAGCGCATTCCAGGCGCCCACCATTCTGTGTGAAAACTTCCCCCGCACATCTCCCTTAAACTTTTCTCCTGTCACCTTGAATCTGTGCTCCCTTGTAATTGATACTTCCACCCTAGGAAAAAGCCTCTGTCTATCCATCCTGTCTGTACCTCTTACAATTTTGTAGACCTCTATCAGATCTCCCCTCAGCCTCTGTCTTTCCAGTGAAAGCAATCCTAATTTATTCAACATCTCCTCACAACCAACATCCTGGTGACTCTTCTTTACACTTTCTCCAAAACTTCCACATGCTTCTGATAATGTGATGACCAGAATTGCATGCAATACTCCAAATGCAGCCTAACCAAGATTTTATATAGCTGCATGATTTCCCAACTCATGTAGTCAATGTCCTGGTCATTGGCATGCGTGCCATATGCCTTCTTAATCATCTTGGCCACTTTTATCAAGTGTTATCACTTTTAGGGAACTGTACACCTGCACACCTGGATCTCTCTGTATGTTAATGTTCCTGAGGGTTTTGCCATTTGCAGTATTATTCACACCTGAATTTGATCCTCTAAAATGCATCACCTCGTGTTTGTCCAGATTAAACTCTATCTGCCATTTCTGTGTGCAAGTCTACAATCTATCTCTATCCTGTTGTATTCTCTGACGGTCCCCAGCACTATCAGCAACTCCACCAATCTTTGTCATTCACAAACTTACTAGTTAGACCATGCACATTTTCTCTCCAGATCATTTATATACACAACAAACAGCAGTCATTGAGTAAATACCTTCATCCTTCTGAATTTGTAGAAAGAGACATTGAACATTTCTAAGGAATGTTTAGTTGCCCATGCCCTAATCTCTGGAATTCCCTCCCCACTTTTTTAACTTTCTTTTTTGAGACACTTCATAAAACCTACCTCTTTAACCAATCTTCTGACCATCCATCTATTTCTGATGTGGCTCAGTGTACTATCTTGTTTTGTATGGTCACTTGGGAATGAGTAACCATAATATGATAGACTTCTTCATCAGGATAGGGAGTGACACAGTTGATTCTGAGACTAGGGTCCTGAATTTAAATAAAGGAAACTACAATGAAACGAGTGCAGCATGGTGATGGTGGTTAGCATTGCTGTCTCACAGCGGCAGTGACCCGGATTCAATTCCAGCCTCAGGTGACTGTCTGTGTGGAGTTTGCAAATTCCCCCTGTGCCTGCATTGTTTTCCTCCAGGTGCTCTGGGTTTTCTCCTACAGTCCAAAAGTGAGCAGGTTAGATGGTTTGGCCATGCTAAATTGCTATTAGTGTCCAAAGATGTGTAGGTTAGGTGGATTAGCCATGGTAAATGCACAGGGTTAGAATAAGGCTGGGGCCTGGGTTAGATGCTCTTTTGGAAAATTGCTGCAGACTCAATGGGCCAAGTGGCCTCTTTCTGCCCTGTGTGGATTCTGAGGCATGAGGTTGTTGTGATGGATTGGGAAAAGTTACTTGAAGGGATGATGATGGATAGGCAACGGCAAACATTCAAAGCACGGAGGAATGAACTACAACAATTGTTCAAAAGTCTGTTTCAAAAGTAGAATGGGAAAGGTGGTCAAACCACGGCTGACGAGTGAAATTAGAGACAGCATATCTCTAATGATGTGCTGTCACAGCAAGGAAGAGGCATACAAATTGTCCAGGGGGAAAAAATCTGAGAATTTGGAGTAGTGTAAGAATTCAGGGAAAGTGAATCAAGGGATCAATTAAGAAAGGGAAAATAAGAGTGAGAGAGTAAGCTTTCAGGGAGCATAAAAATGGGCTATAAAAATTTCTATTGGTATGCGAGGAGAAAAAGATTGGTAAAGGCAGAAACAGGGTAATTTATAATGGGGAGCAAAGAATTGGCTGACCCATTAAGTACATACTTTGGTTCTGCCTTCTCAAAGAAGGACACAAATGACATACCAGAGATGTTGGGGAACACAGTTTAGTGAGAGGGGAGAACGGATGGAAATCAGTATTAATAGGGAAATGGTGTTGGGGAAATTGTTGGGATTGAAGGAAGTGGTCTGAGAAATAGTGGATGCATTGGTGGTCATCTTCCAAAATTCTACATACTCTGGAACTGTTCCTACAGATTGCAGGGTAGCTAATGTATCCACTAAATAAAAGGGAAGCAGAGAGAAAGCAGGGAATTGTAGACCAGTCAGGTTGATGTTGGTGGTGGGGAAAATTCTAGAGTCTGTTAGCAAAAATTATATAGCAATACACATGGAAAACAGTGGTAGATTCAGATAGAGTCAGTATGGACATACAAAAAGGAAATCTTGCTTTACTAATCTACTGGAATTCTTCAAAGATGCCACTTGTAGACTTGACGAGGGGGAGTCAGTGGATGTGGTTTATTTGGACTTCCAGAAGGCTTTTGACAAAGTCCCACACAAAAGATTAGTATTTAAAATTAAAGCACGTGGGATTGAGGTAGTGTATTGTGATAGATAGAAAACTACTTGGCAGACAGGAAACAAAGAATTGGAATAATAGGTATTTTTCCAAATGGCAGGCAGTGACTTGAAGTACCACAGGTATAGATGCTTGGACCCCAGCTATTCACAACATATATTGATGATTTAGTTGAGGGAACTAAATGTAATGTGTCCATTTGTTTTTTAGTTTATTTATTAGCATCACAAGCAAGCTTACGTTAACACTGCAATGAAGTTACTGTGAAAATTCCCTAGTCGCCAGACTCTGGCATTTGTTTGGGTGCACTAAGGGAGAATTTAGCCAATGCACCTAATCAGTCTCCATACAGCAATCACTGAAGGTAAGCATGCAGGTGCAGCAGGTGGTAAAGAAGGCAAATGATATGTTGGCCTTTGTAGCAAAGGGTTTAAACTACAGGAGCAGGGATGTCTTGCTGCAACTTTATAAGGCCTTGGTGAGGCCACATCTGGAATATTGTGTGCAGTATTTTTCTAATCTGAGGAAGGATGTTTTTGCTACGGATGGAGTGCACTGACGGTTTACCAGACCAATTCCTTAGATGGTGGGACTGATGTATGAGGAGCGATTGAGTTGGTTAGGATTATGTTCACTGGAGTTCAAAAGAACCTATAAAGTTTCAACAAGACTAGACAAGGTATATGCAGGAAGCATTTTCTTGATGTGTGGGTGAACCAGGGGTTCATAGTCTAAGGAAATGGGGTAAATCTTTTAGGGCTGAGATGAGGAGAAATTTCTTCACCCAGAGATTGGTAAGCCTGTGGAATTCAATACCTCAAAAAGCACTTGAGACTAAAATGTTATATTTCTCAAGAAGTTAGATAAAGCTCTTGGGATGAAGGGGATCAAAGGATATGGGGGGATGGTTGGATGATCAACTGTGATCATAGTAAATGGTGGAGCAAGTTCAAAGGGCTGAATAGCCTATCTTTCCCCTAATTACTATTTTTCTTTGTCTCTCTAATTCTCCTGTGAAGTGTCTTGGGAATTTTGATTATGTTAAAGATGCTAAATTTTGCTATCATTTTGCGCCCCTGTCGATGAATCTTGGGGGGGCCACTGGGGAGGCCGGGGGACCATGACTTCTCTTCTTCTTCCTCTTTTTCCGCCTAACAGTCGTCCACCCTTCCTGCTCTTCAGCCCTTGGGACTTCTTCCTGCTCATGGTTCCTAGCCATTATCTCCTCATTTTCCCTGACTAGAAACGCATCCTCCAAACGCCCCTCGAGTTGCCTGACCCGGGCCTCAAGCGCTGCAGTTCTAAACATTTAGCGCAGATGTGGACCTTGAGGAGACGTGACACCACCAAGAACTCCCACATGCGGCACCTAACACAGCTTATGTTCCTCCCTATAGCCCCTGCCATGTCCCAACCTCCTGTATGTGGTGAAAGGTAGAAATCTGCCACTCACCTTCTCTAATCCTGCTCTCACCTAAGCCCGGCGAGCGAAAGCCCTTCTCACTCAGCTCCCACTCACTCCACTGCCCGCTCGCGACGCTGCCCGCTGTATGCCGCTACCTCCTTTTTTATACCGCCCCGCTCCCCCTTCCCGACTATCCCCTCGCCTAACTTCCGGTACAGAAGTAAACTACACTCTGACAAACCCCGCAAACCGGAAGTACAGCCACAAAGCGATTTTCAGGTAAATCAGGCACTCGCCACAGCCACCAGGTACAATGATAGGCAGGAGGGCCAGAATGATTTAAAGGGACAGAAGGGGGCTGGCAAGGTGATAGTGGTAGGGGATGGGAGGGTCCAAGGCATTGATAGGAGGTTCTGTGGGCAGAGGCGTGACTCCAGGATGGTGGTCTGCCTCCCTGGAGCAGGGGTAAAGGACGTAACAGAAAGGGTAGAGGGAATTTTGAAAGGGGAGGGGACCCAGGCAGAGGTCATAGTACACATAGGGGAGGGGGACATAGGAAGGAGCAGTAGGGTAGAGGTCCGTAGGCAATTTAGGGAGTTGGGGTCCAAACTAAAGAGCAGGGCCTCCAGGGTGGCACTCTCTGGGTTGCTGCCTAGTACCAGCAGGGCAAAGAATGACGAGATCATGCAGCTGAATGCATGGTTGAGGGATTGGTGTAGGGTAGAGGGCTTTACTTTTGTGGACCACTGGGAGGTGTTTAGGAGAGAAGGGCAACTGTACAGGAGGGGTGGGGAAAATTTGAATGGGAGGGGAACTAGTGTCTTAGCGGGGAGGTTAGCTGGTGTGTTTAGGAATGGTTTAAACTAATAGGGAGGGGGGTGGGGGTGTGGCTGGGAGAGAGTTGGGTGAAAGGAAAATTATCAGGGAGAAGGAGGTTCCGAGGGACACTCGTGGGTTGAACTGTGTCTGTTTCAATGCAAGGAGTGTGACAGGAAAAACGGATGAGCTTAGGTCCTTGATGTTTATGAGGAAGTTAGATGTGGTGGCTGTAACGGAGACGTGGTTACGGGAAGGGCAGGACTGGCAGCTGAATGTTCCTGGGTTTAAGTGTTTTAGGTGTGACAGAGGAGGGTTGAAGAGAGGTGGAGGCGTGGCACTGTTAGTAAAGGAGAATATCACAGTAGTGCAGAGGGAGGACAATATGGAAGAGATAAGGATTGAGTCACTGTGGGTGGAGCTGAGGAATAAAAAGGGAGAGATTACAATGCTAGGGGTATACTATAGGCCACCCAACAGCCCGAGGTCAGTGGAGGAAGGCATTTGCAGGGGCATTTTGGATAGGTGCGGGAAGAATAGGGTGGTTGTAGTGGGTGACTTTAATCTTCCTGGAGTGGATTGGAGGGGGCCTAGAGCTGGGGGTACGGAGGGAGAGGAGTTTGTAAAATGTGTTTTGGAAGGGTCTGTAGAGCAGTATGTAACTAGCCCGACTAGGGAAGGGGCTATACTGGATTTAGTGTTGGGTAATGAGCCGGGGCAGGTGGTTGAGGTAGAGGTAGGCGAACGTGTGGCTAACAGTGACCACAAGTCCGTCTACTTTAGGATAAAAATGGAAAGGGATGAGTGCTGGCCGAATGGGAGTGTGCTGAACTGGGGAAAAGCGAGCTATAGCAGGATTAGGAGGGAGCTGCAGGACACTGATTGGGAGGGACTGTTAGCTGGAAAGTCCACGGTTGGCAAGTGGGAGGCTTTTAAGGGCAAAATGAAAATGTTGCAAGAGAGGTATGTTCCGATTAAGCGCAAAGATGGGAAAGGTAGGATTAGAGAGCCGTGGATTACAGGGGGTATCGAAGACTTGGTCAGGAAGAAGAGGGAGGCGTATGTTAAGTCGAAACAACTGGGTTCGGAGAGTGCGCTGGAGGAATATAGACAGAGTAGGAGGGAGCTAAAAAGGGGGATTAGAAGGGCGAAGAGAGGGCATGAAATGGCTTTGGCTGGTAGGATTAAGGAAAATCCAAAGGCATTTTATAGGAGCAAGTTAGAGGGAAAATTGGTCCTCTTAGGGACAAAAGTGGGGAGTTATGTATTGAGTAGGAGGGAATGGGGGAGCCCCTGAATGAATACTTTGCGTTGGTGTTCACGAAGGAGAGGGGTTCGGTGTCGTGCGGTGTTTTGGAGGGAGCTGTGGATCAGTTGCAGGAAATATCTATTACGAGGGAGGAAGTGCTAGGGCTTTTAGGTAGCGTAAGGACGGATAAAGCTCCGGGGCCTGATGGTATTTATCCCAGGCTGCTTAGGGAGGTGAAAGATGAAATTGCTGGGCCTCTGGCGCAAATCTTTGTCTCTTCTTTGGACACAAGTGAGGTCCCAGAAGACTGGAGAGTAGCAAATGTGGTACCGCTGTTTAAAAAAGGTAGTAGAGATAACCCTGGAAATTATAGACTGGTGAGTTTGACATCGGTGGTAGGGAAATTAATGGAAAAAATACTTAGGGGTAGGATGTATGAGCATTTGGAGCGTTGCGATCTGATTAGGGATACGCAACATGGCTTTGTTAGAGGGAGGTCTTGCCTTACGAATCTTGTGGAATTCTTTGAGGAGGTGACAAAAACGGTTGACGATGGGAGAGCTGTTGATGTCATCTATATGGATTTCAGTAAGGCGTTTGACAAAGTCCCTCACGGTAGGCTGGTAGAAAAGGTAAAGGCGCATGGGATACGAGGTCAGGTAGCTAGGTGGATTGAGAACTGGCTGGGCAATAGGAGGCAGAGGGTAGTTGTGGAGGGGACCTTTTCGGGCTGGAGGCCAGTGACCAGTGGTGTGCCGCAGGGCTCAGTACTGGGACCTCTCCTCTTTGTAGTATACATAAACGACTTGGAAGAGAGCGTAAGTGGTGTGATCAGCAAGTTTGCAGATGACACCAAGATGGCAGGGTTGACGGATACTGAAGTGGAATGTCAGGTGATACAACAGGATATAGATAGGTTGGTACATTGGGCAGATAGGTGGCAGATGGAATTTAATCCTGACACATGCGAGGTGATGCATTTTGGAAGGAATAATGCAGAGAGGAGCTACGAGATAAAAGGTAGACCGATTAGGAGTATAGAAATACAGAGGGACCTAGGAGTGCAGGTTCACAAGTCCATGAAGGTTGCGACACAAGTGGAAAAGGTTGTGAGGAAAGCTTATGGAATGCTAGCCTTTATAGGAAGGGGTATAGAGTATAAAAGCTGCCGTCTAATGCTTCAGTTGTACAGAACGTTGGTTAGACCGCATTTGGAGTACTACGTCCAGTTCTGGTCACCTTGCTACCGGAAGGACATGGAGACTCTGGAGAAGGTGCAGAGGAGGTTTACCAGGATGTTGCCTGGCATGGAGGGACTGGGTTACGAGGAAAGGTTGGAGAAACTGGGACTTTTCTCCTTGGAAAGACGGAGATTGAGGGGGGACATGATAGAGGTATATAAGATACTGAAGGGAATAGATAGAGTCAATTGTGAGAGACTGCTCCCTAGACTGGGTACAATTACGAGAGGGGAGAGGTATAATTTGGATGTGAGAGGAAGGTTTTTCACGCAGAGGGTCGTGGGGGTATGGAACGTGCTACCGAGTAGGGTGGTGGAGGCAGGAACGTTGGACTCATTTAAGGTTCACTTAGACAGACACATGAACGAAACGAGGATGGAGGGTTATAGTAGGGGCTATTAAATAAGGTCAGGGCCTCGGGAGACACCGGAAGTGCAGACTTGTATGTTAACGTTTTTGTCTTTTTATTCCGCAGGTGGAGGTCCACCTTGTTGTCAAACAAGGGGCATGCACATGGTGGGTCATGCGTGGGCTGCTCTTGGAGGTTCCGGGAGTGGCCTAGTACTTCGTGTCGGTGTGTGTGCTTGATCCTGGACCGGTAGACGGGCGCCGCAACAGCTCAGTGACTAGCGCTGCTAGCTGTGCGGATACATGGATTTGGGCCTGTGTCTGTGGGAGTTTGCGCATTCTCCCTGTGGTTGTGTGGGTTTCCTCCGGGCGCTCCGGTTTCCTCCCACACCCCAATGATGTGCTCTTAGGCTGATTGGTTTACCAAATTGACACTATTCTCCCCTGAATCTGGCTAAGTTAGGGGCTCCATTCGTAGACACGCAGGGTAGAATAGGTGTAGGGTGATGAGGCAGCGTGGGCTTGTTGGGCCGAAGGGCCTGTTTCCCGTGCTGGGTTGTTCTTTGTTCTAAATTAATATAACTTGCTGTTAAAATCACGCCAAACCTTTACAAATCACTTGTTAGATCTTAGCTGGTGTATTATGTACAGCTCTGGTACAGTAATTTTGAGAAGGCTGTTAAGAGAATGTAGGGAGTGCAGAGCAAGTTTCTCAGAACAGTACCATAGATGAGGGATTTCAAGTATGTGGAGAAATTGGAAAAGCTGAGATTTTTCCCATTGTAGGAGGAAAGGTTAAGGAGGGAACCTAATAGCATTCCAGAAGATTTTGATAGAGCAAATAGGGAGAAACTTAGGTTAGTAACCATGGATCATAAGATTGGCAAAGCAAGTAGAGGGGAGATTAAATTTTTCTTCATAAGGAGCATTGTTAAAACCCAGAATTCCCTATCTGAAAGGGAGGGGGAAGCAGATTCCATATGAACTTGCAAATATTTTTTCTTCATTCCTGGTACATGGGCATTGCTGGCTGGCCAGCGCTTATTGTCCATCCCTAATTGCCCTTAGAGGGCAGTTGAGAGTCAATCACATTGCTGTGGCTCTGGAATCATATGTAGGCCAGACCAGGTAAGAACAACAAATTTCCTTCCCTGAAGGATGTTAGTGAACGAGAGGGGGTTTTTCCAACAATCGACAATGGTTTCACGGTCATCAGTACATTCTTAATTCCAGATTTTTAAAAAATTGTATTCAAGTTCCACCATCTGCCGTGGCGGGATTCAAATCCGGGTCCCCAGAACATTAGCTGAGTTTCTGGATTGATAGTCTAGCAATAATGCCATTAGGCCGTCACCTCCCCTGTTAGCTGTAACATCAGATATATGGAGCTGGGATTTGGGACTACATTGGGCAGGTCTTTCAATGAAACAGCACAGATATGTTGGACTGAATGACCTCATTTTGTGTTATAAGATTCTATGATTAAGTGCACCAGATAGCTAAGGGTGTGATCATATTTAATAATTCCAATCATTTTAGCTGGTGGTAATTGTGAGAGATACTTCCTCTCTACATTTGACAGTCCAGAGTTTATTTTGATTTCCATTTAACTAAAATATGTCCCCTGATTTCCAGGAATCTATTTTTCCATCAAACAAGACTAACTAACCATCACAAATTTTTCTTTTTTCTTTCAGAAACTACCTGGTGTCAGGATCTTTTTGATTAAATTATTAAATGCACTTGTCTATTGTCAGCGAAACACGGAAAGGATTCAACAGGAATTGAAATCACGGAAGATTTTATTGGAGCATCATAGCAAAGAGTTGGAACATTTGAGAAAACAATTTCAGGAACCAGTTGAAAAAGAGAAGCTGAAATCACAGGCTACTTCAGTAATATTGGTATGATTTTAAAAAAGACCATGAAAATCCCATTTAATTATTCTGCAGTATCAGACTAATTTCCCTCATGTCCCAAACGTGGAAAGAATGGGCAGGTTCCTTTGGTTGTCTGGTATACTGCCCATGAACTTCCAGTGTGTACACTTCTTGGGTGCAAAGACATTTCAAAGAAGCTAGGTAGATGCCTTAAAGTAAGGAACAAATAATTTTACAGTGACCTGCCACCAACTTAAGGGTTCAGTGGTAGGCACTGGGTCTTGAGCGTGGGAAAATAGATTTTTAAAGACTTGCACCTTAAAACATGTAATTTCCATTGTTTTTAATTTGTTCATGGGATTTGAGTATCGCTAGCAGGGCCAACATTTGTTGCCCCCCTTAATTGCCCCTGAGAAGTTGGCAGTGAGTGCCTTTTTGAACCGTGGCAGTCGATGTGGTGTAGTACACCCACAGAGCCAAATTCCAGGAATTTAATAATGAAGGAACATAGCCAAATACAGGTAAGCACAAACCGAAAACAAAATGCAAAAAACTAATGATGGTAGGGGGTAATTTATTAGCATAAATACAGGATTAATTAAACAACGGAAAATAAGAATAAGCAGGTCATTTTCAGATTGGCAAGCTGCTAATAGTGGAGTGGTACAAGAATCATAGGGGTGGCATGGTGGCACAGTGGTTAGCACTTCTGCCTCACAGCGCCAGGGACCAAAGTTCAATTCCTGGCTCGGGTCACTGTCTGTGTGGAGTCTGCATGTTCTCCCCATGTCCGCGTGGGTTTTCTCTGGGTGCTCCAGTTTATCCCCTCAGTCCAAAAACATGCTGGTTAGGTGCATTGGCCATGCTAAATTCTCCCTCAGTGTACCCAAATAGATGTCAGTCTGTGGCGACTAGGGGATTTTCACTAACTTAATTGCAGTGTTGATGTAAAGTGACTTGTGATGCTAATAAATAAACTTTAAATGCTGAGTCCTCAGCTATTTAGTATCCACATTAATGACTTGGATTCACCCACTCCATGTTTATTCACATTGCAAAATTAATGGCAAAGTAAACTGTGAGGATCTGACTTGATCCCTGTTGAGATAATGAGCCCAATTTATAATTGCCAAGCTTTGCCAAGGAACTTTCCTTGAGCCATTCCATTAGCTCACATCAAGTTCCCCAAATAGTCAGGGAGGGCAGGCAAGATGATGTGCCAGATCTGCAAAGGGAAAGATTTCTAATTAAAAGGACCATAATACATGTTGAAATGCTACACCAGTACTTGGATTTTTGAAGCCACAACAACTATTGGAAGGGGGGGGGGGGGGGGCGGAAGAATCAGGGAAATCTTTTACTCTTATCTGAAGATCCTACTACAGAACTTAAGGGATTGTAATGAGATGAACTCTTCTAAGGCTCCAGGAGGAGGCAAAAATCTTGAACCAAGCAGATGTGGATGGAAATGGTCAAGGATGTGGGGCTACATAGTGGTACAATAGTTAGCACTACTGCCTCTCAGTTCCAGGGATCTGGGTTCAATTTTGATCTTGGATGACTGTGTAGAGTTTGCACATTCTTCCTGTATCTGCATGGATTTTCTCCAGTGCTCTGGTTTGGCCGGAGGGACTATGCTTCTGCTTCTGACTTCCTCATATCATAGAATCCCTATAGTGCAGAAGAGGCCATTTGGCCCATCGAGCTTGCACCAACTCTCTGACAGAATATCTTATCCAGGCCCTGTCACCCACCCCATCCTCGCAACGCTCACTTATGTTGGTTAAATAGATTGATCCTGATGTTTTTGGATTATGGGACAGAGCCCTATGAAGATCCAGTACCTCAGGAGGGTGGGAAAAATGAGTGGTATAAACACTTCCAGATGCCAAGCCCCAAATTCTGACTGGCCCAGCATTCCTCAGGTCCACACACCTTACAGCTCCACTCAATCCTTTCTCTCTCTCTAGGCACCTCATTTGAATGCTTTGTTGATGGAGGTCCTGTTACTGAAGGTGCATAAGAAGGTGCTTTCATTTGGAGTTGAGGATCATCTTGCAATAGATGCAGAGATGCTGGCTGCTTTGTGTGGCCTCAAATGAGGAAGATTTGCTGACATCAGAGCTCATCAAATATGTGACAAATCTGAATTGTTAATTCATACAACCTCTGGGAGGCATAATTTCAAACAATCAGTATCTTCATAGACTATCATTGCACTTCGTTGCATGGTACACATTTTCTTGATTTGATTTATTATTGTCACATGTATTAACATACAGTGAAAAGTTTCTTGCACACGATACAGTCAAAGCATACCATTCATAGAGAAGGAATCAAGAGCACTACGGGTTTAATACTGATGGCAGCAGGAAAGAAGCTGTTCTTGAGTTGGCTGGCATGTGACCTCAGACTTTTGTACCTTTTTCCTGAACGAAGAAGGTGAAAGAGAGAATGTCCGGGGTGCATGGGATCCTTAATTATGCTGGCTGCTTTGCTGAGGCAGTGAGAAGTGTAGACAGAGTCTATGGATGGGAGGCTGGTTGCATGATGGATTGGGCTACATTCACGACCTTTTGCAGTTCCTTGCAGTCTTGGGCAGAGCAGGAGCCATACCAAGCTGTGATACAACCAGAAAGAATGCTTTCTATGGTGCATCTGTAAAAGTTGGTGAAAGTTGTAGCTGACATGCCAAATTTCCTTAGTCTTCTCAGAAAGCAGAGGCGTTGCTGGGCTTTTTAAGTATGGTATCAGCATGGGGGACCAGGACAGGTTGTTGTTGTTGATCCAGACACCTAAAAACGTGAAACTCTTGACCCTTTCTACTTTGTCCCCATCAATGAAGACAGGGGCATGTTCTCTTTATGCTTCCTGAAGTCAATGACAATCTCCTTCATTTTGTTGACATTGAGGGAGAGATTATTGCACCAGTTCACTAGATTTTCTATTTCATTGCTATACTCTGTCTCAGCACTGAGTTTGTGTCTTTATGTGCCCTGCTTGTGAACAGGACTCCCACTCACCTGATGAAGGGGCAGCTGTCCGAAAGCTAGTGGCTTGTGCTACCAAATAAACCTGGCTGGATGACAGCCAGAGAAGAGCAAATTTAAGATGCTGAGGCATTCAAGCCAACGTGCCACTCTGTCTTTAAAGGCTTCTTTTTCCTGTTGGGTTAGCAGCCTTTAATGCAGAAGAAAGCCTGGCCTGAGCAATCATCTGTATGTTCTTTCTTTAAATGATACCAGCCTTATGAATTGTTGCACCATGAAAGCGTTACAGTTGCTGCCTGGTTAACAGGCACAGACATGTGGGATAATGTTTTTGTGGTCAAATATCACTTCAGCATTAATTAAATGCGAACCCTTCTCTTCAAAAGTCCATAGATATGGAATGAAGAGCTCTGGCCATGTGGATACCATCTGTGACTTTGAATTCAAGGGAATCTCACCATACTGTAAAGCTTTGTGCCAAGTCCCACTGATGCTTCCGATTGTACAGGAAAATTGATGATGGCATATCCTTAAAGCATAATGGCTTTCTCTTCTCTGATACAGATGTGCATTGCACAGAAGCTCATGTGGTTGTTTGGAAGCTTGCAGTAGCATGAAAAGCTTCATGATGTGGTAATCTTCCTGGGAACAGGAAGAGCCATTCTTGATCGAAATGTTGCATGCAGATTACTACACAATGCCGTGGCAGCTTGCCTTATCATGTGGAGACAGCGAAGGCAGAAACCCTCTGACATGCTCCAAAGTGCAGGTCCTTGGGCAACAAAGACCCAAAAACCTATCCTTGTACCTGTGCTTGTTAACCTCTCGTGTGGTCCACTAAATTAAACAGCACAGTCGGGAAATCTCAGTCTTTTTAGGGTATAAATTCAAAGCAGCCAGAAACCAAGGGTAATATAATATTGCCGCAGGAAAAAAAACACAAAAATGAAGATCAGCCCAACAAAATCAACTAATGATTGAAATTAAATGCAGCAAACAGCAAAAGACACTGGCAAAAAAACTATTCTGAAACCTACTTTCTGCCTTAAAGATGCCAATTCCCTTGAGGTTGAGTTTTTAGACTCCCAGAATGTGAAATTCCTCTGGGCACAGCCTTTCTCGTACTATAAAATTGACTCTCTGAAATGTATACTAGAATCCTATTGTAAAAAGTAAAAACTGTGGTTTCTGTTTTTACCTAAATTTGTCCTTTGGAAAAATTGGCAAAAATTGACAAATATAGGCTCCCAATTTTCAAACCTGCACACGTATCAAGATAGGCCCTGTTGTATTTGTCTCAGTATGTAGTTATAACACCCAAATATTATCAATTCCTTTAAATATAATCTAGGGCCTCATTTCCCTCTATAATTTGTGCTAATCTGTACTCCACTGAGACATACCAGAAATAGTCATATTTCTTGTTTCATTTCCTTTTTTATTCTTGCATGGAATTTGGGTGTCATTATCTGGGCCAATATTTAGTGCCCATCCCTAATTGCTCTCGGACCGAGGGGCTTGCTGGACTATTTCAGTCAACCACGCTATAGTTGGTCTGGAGTCACGTGTAGGCCAGATAGAGAAAGGAGTTTGAGGATCTAACCTTGACATGGAGGAGAGACTTGTGCACTCCCATAATTCCTTGAGTGATGCCATCAGGAGCTCCTTGCTCCTGGTGGGCCATCCATAGTGGCAAGGCCAGAGGGCGGTGCCAAACAAAGTGTGGTCCATAAAGTCCTCAACAGCGAACAGGCAAAAGAAGACTCTGCATCTCACTGCCTCTGAAATTGGAAGAAGAGTGCAGTGGCAAATTTGCCCTAGTTATAATGGTTTGGCACATCACTGAAACTTGGCCACCAACCTGTCAAGATCATGTGGACAATGACAACACACCCAGGTCCCCATTGCTAAGTCTTTTATCAGGGCCCATTTGTCAAGTCCTGTGGCAATGGCGAATTGGCGATGGATACAGGGATGTAAACCTGGTAGAACCGAGTAAAGAATCTGCATGCAGGTGCCAGATGCAAGATTGGCATGTTCAACTATCTTGCTGCCCAGTGTGAATCAATCTGATCTCACTACTCACCATTGAGCTTAAACTTCATAGCAGAAGATTCCACCCAGAGGCTGCCATATGGCATATTTGCATATGCCTCAGCTCACCAAAATGTGAAATGTTTCTAAACTCTAGAGTATTTGGATATTGGCGGGGGGTGGGGGGTGGGGTGAAGAACAAAGATGGTTTGCACCCTATCAAGAGTAAGGTTCAAGCAATAAGAAATGTGCCACAATCTCAAAATATCTCTGGGCTCAGATCTTTTTTGGATCTGGTAAATTACTATGGTAAGTTCATACCAAATGTGACAACCTTGTCTCATCCATTGAATAAACTCTTGAGGAAGGATATTCCATGGAATTGGGCAGATGAATGTGACAAAGCATTCAAGTCCTCTGGTAGATGATACAATGCTTGTACATTACGATGTGTACAAAGAGATTACACTACTGTATGATGCCCCTCCATTGGTGCTGTGATCTCCCATATGTTGGATAATGAAAAAAAATTGAATGCATTTGCCTTGATGCCAGTGAACAAAATTATGTATGCTTAGATAGAACATGAAGTATTATCTTTGATTTTTGGAGTAAATAAATTTCATAATTGCTTGTATAGTTGTAGTTTCACAATCATAACTAATCATAAACCATTTACAGCTATTTTAACCCAAAGTCTTCAATATAAACTGGATGCCTAAATGCAGAGATAGGGTTTGATTCTGACTGCTTGTAAGAATAACTTTAAGTACAGATGATTGGAAGATCAGTATAATGCTCATGCAGATATTTGTAGAATAACTTGTGGGGACCCTGTATTAGAAAGGGTATATGTTTAAATCACAAATGGATGGTCAATGCAGTTACTGGATTTAGAAATCAGGCCATTTTCTATTCATAGCGATAAGTCACCTATTGATAAAGGATGTGTTATGTGAGAAGCCAGAGTCGCAAATCCTGGAAGGTACAGCCCACAGTTGCTATTTGATTTATCAAAACTTTGGGATGAATTTGATAAAATGTTTCAAGGGTTAAATAAAGACAAAGAGACAATGAACCAGTAGGATGATTTTTTCCAAGTGGCTTTTGGCTTTTGCCAGCCTGCTCTGCTCTCGTGGTGGGATGGCAGAGGTCAGATCACCAGCCATAGACCGAGGGGTCGGGTGAGTGGGTGATGGGTAGGGGCTCATCTGCGAGAACAGAAATTTCTGGGGTAAGGTTGACTGGAGCAGGATGAATACATTATGGCTGCTGTTAAGCAGCACCAAAATCAATATCTTGGCAGGATAGAACACCAACTGCATGTGAATGGAATGGAAGTTCTTGTGCTTCCTAAACCCCTCCTCATTGTCAAGGGGAGCCCATGCAGCCATGTGGGTGCAGTCAGTAGTGACCTGCACAATCGAAATCCCACTATACTAGCAAAGCCATTTTCATTTTCATATTGGTTGTTCCTTCTGAGTGAACAAATGATGATCTGTCCTCATCTGGCGTGGATGGCCTCCTTAATTTCCCAGATGCTCCAATGGATGGCATAGAGGGAAATATTGCTACTATCACCTACTACTACCTGGAAGGATCCACGTATGTAAACATTATGGGTGACAGTGGCCTTTACAGTTTCAGACTGGCTAGCCTGTGTGAGGCTCCAGGTTGAGTTGAAGGAGCTGATACTTATCAATGACTTTGAACTTTATTCACCCTTAGGTGAAGTGTACATTCAACAAGAGTTCTTGAAAAATCCTTGGTGAGTAGGGTATTCTGTACGGAACACTATTCCTTGTGCTCCCTCAGAAAACTTTCCCTCTTGGCATATATATGTCAAACGAGGGGCAAGCACACGGTGGGTCGTGCGTGGGCTGCTCTTGGAGGTTCCGGGAGTGGCCTAGTACTTCGTGTCGGTGTGTGTGCTTGATCCTGGACCGGTAGATGGGCGCCGCAACAGCTCGGTGACTAGCACTGCTAGCTGTGCAGATACATGGATTTGGGCCAGTGTCTGTGGGAGTTTGTGCATTCTCCCTGTGGTTGCGTGGGTTTCCTCCGGGCACTCCGGTTTCCTCCCACACCCCAAAGATGTGCTCTTAGGCTGATTGGTTTTACCAAATTGACACTATTCTCCCCTGTATCTGGCTAAGTTAGGGGTTCCATTCGTAGACACGCAGGGTAGAATAGGTGTAGGATGATGCGGTGGCGCGGGCTCGTTGGGCCGAAGGGCCTGTTTCCCGTGCTGGGTTGTTCTTTGTTCTTTGTATATTCTCAGCTCTATTGTCTGGTTATGTTGCAGATGAAGCAGTGCTGTCACATCAGCCCCAACACTTTGTTCAGCTTTTCCTCTGCCCTCTCAGTCTACAACCACCAGCTCTCAAGAACTAGTCCCAGACACACTGTTTCCACAAGCAGAAGTTAAAAGCATCTCGCTTGTCTTTTTAAACAGGATTAGTGCGTCCTGGGGCTGAATAAGTGATCTTTGCTGAGTTACATATGAATTTATTCAATGGCCAGAATTTTACCACAGAATGGGAATCTCTGTTGGCTCTGGGTGGGATTTTGCAATCTTGCCCGAGCGAGATTATAAAATCCTGCCTGTCATACCTGCATGGTTCTAATTTGGACATCAAGCATCATATCAGCAGGTGTGGCTGTGTGATATCATTGTTTTGTCAGCAATTGCTTCTGGCTTATGCAGGGGCATGCAGACTAGCATGCTTCTCAAGTTGATACATCCACCAGGCAACACTGACATGGTGGCATTGGCAGATTTAGAATGAAATACACTGTGCTATGGCATGAGACCGCCCCCCCCGCCCCACAAAAGGACAGCAGGAGGGAGGGCCCAAACTGATGTAAGTGCTAAATAGTTGGAAGTGCCCCTTTCAGCTGAGCAGTAAAATGGTCTGTGCGGCTGTATACAAGATAAATCTCCTGAGCAGTTTTCCCCTCTCAATCACCAAAATGAATGATTAAGCAATTTGTTAGCTTGTTGCAGCTGGAACAAAGGGGAGGGAGAGGCAGAATGAGGGGAGAAGTGGAATTTAGGATAAGTAACCTTAGCATGTTCCAGGCAATGTGGAAGGATGGCTGAGAGTTGAAAGATAGGAGGCAATCTCCAGTGATGTCCATCTCTTGAGGCTTTTGGATTCATAGAATAAAATCCCTACATGACAGAAAGAAGCCTTTCAGCCCATTGAGTCTGTACTGACCACAGTCCCACCAGTCTCTATTCCCGTAACTGCTCACATTTAACCTGCTAATCTCTGATACTAGGGGCAATTTAGCATGGCCAGTCAACCTAACCCGCACATCTTTGGCCTGTCGGAGGAAACCTTTAGATTCACCAATCTGTTCTTGCTGTATTATAGTGTGCGGGCTGCTTTTGCCACAGTTCTGCAGATTTCAGTCATGCAGAGCGAGTACAATGAATGCACCACCAGTTCTAGGGAGAAGATCAAGGTTCTAGTTTCACAGGAACCAGATTGCATTGCTGGGTGGTTAGTTTTCAATGTAGGTTATCAAATGCAAAGGTGAGGAGACATGGGAACAATTTGGATGCACATTTGTTTTACTGCATAATACTATTTATCTTGTAGATAGTGCAAAAGTCTGCATTTCCCAAAATCCGACTGGGGATCCGATTTGAACTAAACAATGACTGGGGGGATGGAGAGAGAGGCAATGGAAATGGTATTCCGTTGAAGTTCTATTGGTTAAGAGGGAATTGAGTGGGAAATGAAGTGGTTTTGATGTTTTCCTGAATATTCAGCCCTTTTTGTGTTGTATTAATGGGGGTTTAGGTTGGCATGGCAGGGTATTTTCCCTGCAGTCTAGCTATCCGTTAACAAGCGTCACAGAGCAGGTTATCCATGGGAGCTTCCTGTTTGCATCTCAACTCGGACCCTGCTCAACAGAAGTTCCTCTCGGTTTGGCTTGAACTGTCAACCTGGGCATTGTACATACCTGAATCCTGTCATGTGGTACATTAATGTACCACATGCTAAATGATTTGCGTCACAAAAGCAGCAGCACTCATTTGCATACATATTTTAAATTGTATCACCTTGTTGGGGGCACAAAGTTTATTTTTGAGTGGCAAGAACTGAGGTTATATGACATTGTGCAGAAGTAGTTGTGTGACTGTGGAAAAAGCTGGTGAAATAACCAATGCTCTGTAGTCCTGGGTTGTGTTTGGGCTGCAGTGGGGATGGGAGAAGGTAGTGGTGTGTAGAGGTGCAAAAGTGAAGCTGAGCACTGTGCCACAAGGCCCCACTAATTGTAAATCTGCCAGCACCTGGTGGCCCTGTGTACTACTCTGGGCTTCAGTACCATGGCCTAGAGTGGTACTACTGATCAGAACACCACCGCAACTGGGCCTTTCGTTAAGTAGCTCTCTTTCTTGGAAAATAGCTCGTCCCTGAGGGAGGCTAATATTGAAAATGTTAATTAGAGTTTTTGGGGAGAAGTATTTTAAATGAATAAGTTAACTCCTGTCCCTTCATTCCCATGCATTTCCTCCCCACCCAAGATTATTGCCTCTTCTAATTTACCTTCAGCAAATCTATGCTATCATGAAACATGCATGCTTGACAGATGCTGGTGAACTAGGTCAACTGAAAGTAATTAAGGCTGCCTCTCATTTAATAGTCAATCATAGAACAATTAATTGCAATTAAGAAAGCAAGAACCTGAAACTTAGAAGCTTCTTTTGACTTTTAACATGGTCAGTGAAAACAGTCGCCTCAAAAGCACCGTCCATGCCTCATGGAGTTGGACTAAAGATGATTTGGTACGTCCATCCAAAATTAGTGAGTGCTGCAACTCTCTATTTTGGACAGGTCCAGGAATGCATCCAAGGATTATTCTGTCCTATCTTGGATTTATCCTGAGAAAGTCCCTCAGATAAATTTCAGGGCTTACTACCTTTTAAATGTGTTTTCATTTTGGATGTCAGGTTCAGTTCATCCTATGACCACTGGGTGGAGCAGTTGCTGTGTTATATAACAAAGACATCTTCTTGTTTTGTGATAAGAGGGAGCCAATACAAATACAATGTGAATATTACATTGCTATTTGAAGTCAGCAGATGTTAGACACCTAGATCATGAAGATGTGCTATAAAAATGAATACGTCAAGCAGTTCAGAATGAAACACAGGATCCTTTAGATTTAGATGCCTACATAGTTTTTAAAAAGTCACTTTTCTATCTCATGGGCTTTGTAAACATTTTTCTTTATTTGATTTTCTCTTAATATTATTGAATTAATTAAAATAGGCTGGATAATAAATGCTCCATCTCTTTTGCTGAACTAGAGACAATGGAAATGATCTTAAACATGTTAATAAAAAATCAGATTGTGTTTTTTAGTTGCAAAAGATGAAAAACAATTTGTTTATCCTGTTTTATGACCTTTTTATAATTTTTTTTTTAATTAGGAAAGCCAAAATCACCAGGAACCTTTATGTGAACAGCAGAATGAACCCCAAGGTATTAGAACAGAAATCCTGCTTACAATCAATCTGCTCTGACCTCAAATCCGTGTGCTCCTATAGTCCATGTTCTTAATCATCTGCAATTTTATTGAATCGTGATGGTGAAATGAGTCAAGACCATCAGTAAAATATTTTTCTTTGATCACTCCATTTTGTTCTACTGTGACCTCTAATAATTTGGTTCACAGTTGTCTCATTTATTTGTTTATGATTCCAACTACTGGACCTGAGAGAATCACCCAATTCTTGCTCCTGAAAGCAGCCATGCTTGCACTGGAGATATGAACATAACAGCAGCTGGCAGTGTTACATTTCAACACAAGTACATGTTTCTCCAAGGCACAGATGTGCCTTTAAACAGGCAAGTTTATTGCTAACTTTACACATAATATTGATCTATCTCAGGCAGTCTGCAAAGGCATTCAAACTTGAGCTTTATAGTTGCTTGTTAGAATTACAACTGTAAAACAATTGAAGTACTAAAGCAAAGTGTACCTCTCTGGCTGATTAACTGAACATTTTAAATAAATGACCATCACAATCTTCACAGTATGACACCCCTGCTCCATACAATCTTTTTGATACTTGCTGCAGCGCCAACCATGGCCTTCAAACTATTTATCTGAAAAATATACTCAATGCCTAATATAGTTTTACAGCACACACAAAGCGTTTGAAAAAAAAACATTTCTGTTCTCCTGATCAGTATAACCACCATTGTTGAATTTATAAGAATAAGATTTTCATATGAGCATTGAACTATTTAAGTTTAGTGCCACAGAATTGGAGATGACCTCTTTAAATCTATCATTCTACTGAGCTCCTCGTAAACTGTGTTAACCTCATGAACATTGAATTGGTGCTGTACTTATTCTGAGCTCTGAACAATATGGTTGCCAGACTGCTTGACTTCCAGGAATGCAGTACTTACAGAGAGGGATACCTTGAGTAGCTTTGCACTTGCTGGTAGATCGTGAAAGAGCACAAATCTTGGGAAATGCTACTTACTATATTTTTGCCAGTATTATACAAGTATAGGATTAAGAATTGCAGTCAGCCAGATTAGGATGAGAATGGTGTAGCTTCTATGAGACAACTTGCAGCTTTACAAGTGGTTGTCCAAATTGGACAGCCAAGTCATAGTACTTGTGTTATTAGACAGATCACCTGTAGCAATTCTAATGTAGGTCACATTCGTTCACAATGTGGTATGCAATCTGATTCAGGTGGCCGCAGTTGCATGCTGGATTGTCCTGGTAATTCCACTTGCGGAGGAGGTGTGATATCCTCGCATGGAGTGTGGAGATCCTGTTGAGGTATAGACCACTGTTTTTGGGAGAGGTCAAACCCTGGAAGCTCTACTGTTGAATCACTCACCAAGACTTTCTGGAGATCTTGGATGAGCCCAGAGGTGGTGCCATTTATCCTTTTTTGTCAAAATCCACATCACTCAAAGCATTCACAGAGTGCTAGAAAGATTTGGATGATTTGAGTCACAAATTAAGTACATTCGGAAAGTCTTAGGATAAGATAATAAGAAATAGGAACAGGAGTAAGCCATTCAGGCATTCACGCATGATAAGGCTGACCTGACTGAGGCCTTACTCCACTTTCATGCCTATTCCCATAGCCTTTACCCCCTTGTCGACCAAAAATCCATCTAATTCAGCATTAAATATATTCAATGACCCAGCCTCCACTGCGTTCCTCATCTGTCTTAAATGAGAGACCCTTTATGTTTAAACTGTTTCTCCTAATTTTAGATTGCCCCGTGAGAGAAAACATCCTCTCAGTATTTACTCTGTTTAATATGTCTCAATAAGATTACCTCTCATTTTTCTAACCCCCAGTGAGTACAGGGCCAACTGCTCAAACATTTATCTGAGGAATCCACCTAGTGAACCTTTTCTAAACTATTTCTAAAGCAAGTGTATCCCTCTTCAACTATGAAAATGAAGGCTGTATAATCTACTTAAGGTATACCAACATTCCACCACTATTAACATCCTGGGGTTACCATTTGCCAGAAATTGAATTGACAAAGCCATATAAATCCTGTGGCTGCAGGAACAGATCAGAAACAAGGAATTCTGAGGAGGGCAACTCATTTGATTTCCCAAACCCTGTCAACCAACTGCAAGGCAGAAATCAAGATTGGATACTTTCCACTTGTCTGAATGAGTGCAATTCCAAAAACACTAAAGAAGCTCAACAGTGGCCTGCTTGATTGGCACCCCATCCACCATCTTCAATACTAATGCAGAGTGGCAATGGTGTGCGCCACCTTTAAGATGCACTGCAGAAATTCAGCAACACCTTCCAAATCCACATCATCTACTGCCTAGAAGGACAAGGGTAGCAGATGCATGAGAATACCATGACCTGCAAGATCCCCTCCAAGCCACACACCATTCTGACTTGGAACTGTATTACCATTCCTTCAATATCGCTGGGTCAACATCCTGGAGTTCCCTTTTGACTGCACTTACACCACTTGGACTGCAATGGTTCAAGAAGGAAGATCACCATCACCACCTCGAGGGCAATTCAAGATGGGAATAAATTTAGGCCTCAGCAGCAAAGTCCACAACCCACAATGGAATACATGATAAAAATGCCCAGTTCAGTTGTAGCAAAACTTTCCTCCTTCTAAATGCCATCCCCTTTCAATAAAGGCTAACATTTCCTTTGGCTTCCTCAGCATTTACTGCTCTTGCATGCTAACTTTTTGTGATTAATGTACAAGGACACTCAGGTCTGTTGACTGTAGCAGTCTGTAGTCTCTATCCATTTACATAATGTTCTGTTCTATTCTTCCTGCCAGAGTAGGCAATCTCACACTTTGACACATTTTAATCTATCTAACATTGTTTTGCCCACTTAATCCATCTAGATCTCCTTAAGACTCTTTGTACCCCTCTCGCAACTTGCTTTCCTACCTATCTGTGCATCATCAACAAATTTGGCTATATATATGGTACATTCCAAGTTCAGTGCTAACTCATGCTTGCTTCTACACAGATCTCTGTTCAGTCCACAACTCTGTCTCTAATCACAAGTCAAATATCTCTTTACATCACACTGTGGCAGTGATGGTCCCAGTCCCTTGTTAATCCTTGCTATACCAGATACTTTTATACTACATGTGGTACTGATTATCCATGTTGATGTGTTGAGGACGGCGTCCAAGCATTTTGTGTGGCTGCTGTCTACATGCCCACATGGATGCTGGAGTACACACGAGCAAGGTTAGCAGTACAAAAAGCATGCATTGGATGCCTGTGGTTCCTGTTAATTTTCAGGTGTTAACTCTGGTCTTGGCCTTTTCTGTGACCTTTTTCAAGTGTTCATGGTAAACGAGGTTGTAGTTCAGCGTGTCGCCAGTGCTCTTAGTATATAGTTCGTTCTTGACCAGTTTGCTGCAAAAGGTTACCTGGAGTATCCTGTTAGCCAGTTGGTTGATGAGGTGGAAAGCAGTGACTGAGATCTTAGTTAGATTTGAGCAGAGACACCTGTAATCAAAATAATGCTTCATCACTTCCAAGCCCTGGGACAAGGTAGAGCTGAGTTCTTTTTTGGTTTAGCAAGGACCAGATCATCTGCCTAGGTGGCAGTCATACCACTCACATGGAAGTTGAAGAGAATTGAATGTTAAACAGAGGCTTGGGAAGTCTATCATTCAGGATCTTTATGGAGTTTGTTTGTCTTTGAATGAAATCTCATATCTTCGATTGCTGAGCCAGTAGAATAAGCCATATTTTGTCTACAAAATGAGTGATTGCAGTTTAAAAGTAATATATTCTGAACAGCTTTGGCAGAATGTTTCAAAGTGAAAGACGTTATGCAAATGTAACTTTTTTTGTTTAATAAATGCATCTTGAAGCACTGAACAAGGCACTTTGAAGACGTAACTGGAATTGAGAAGAGATGAGGATATTTGTATTTCATAGAATCTGAATTGTTTAATTTAATCATATGCTTCATCAAGTATATAATTTTCTTCAGGACACAATTAATACCACTCTAGAGGAACAAGCCTGTGCATGGACAAAAAACATGGAGTTCAGTAAATGTGATAAGGCTACAAATGATGTAGTTACAATCTTAAAAGGTTTCTAAAAATGTTGACTTCAATGTTGAAAGGTTCAAAAGCTCAGTCTCACTGGTATTTTGTGTGAGTGGAGAAAATGATAGTGAAGTAAGTGTCACGGGAAAATCCTTATCCCTGGAGGCTATAGAGCCCAGTAACCCCAAAAAGGCTGCTACTTAACTGCAACAAGATAGTGTTTATCTTCAGAAACAAGGCAGTATACATCTATACTATTTTAATACAAGTATGTGTTTGATTATGCAATCCTGCGGCAGTGCCAGTCAGACCACACCTCATACCTGGCAGATTATGAAGGTGGAGAATGTGTTATCCATGATTCATCAAAATTGGCCTGAAGTTATTTTATTTTATTTAAATTTCCAACTCGTGCACATTTTCAAAATTCTGAATTTTTATATTGATATTCTCATTATGTAAATTACAAATAACAATAGGTGAGGTGAGAGTGATTGCCTTTGACATCAAGGCAGCATTTGAAGAGTCACTGGGAATCCAGGGGAAAACTTTTTACTGGCAAAGAAATATGGTTTTAGTTGTTGGAGGTTAATCATCTCAGTCCCAGGACATTACTGCAGGAGTTCGTCAGGGTAGCATCTGAGGGCCAACCATCTTCAACTGCTTCAGCAATGACTTTCCCTCCATCATAAGATCAGAAGTGGGGATGTTGATGATGACTGCACAATGTTCAGCACCATTTGTGATTCCTCAGATACTGAAGCAATCCAAATGGAGCAAGACCTGGATAGCATTCAGTCTTGGGCTAGTAAGTGGCAAGTAACATTTATGCCACACAAGTGCCGTGCAATGGCCATATCCAACAAGAGAGAATCCAACCATTCTTCAATGGCATTACCATCTCTCTTTCTTCTGCCCCACCCAAAGCCTGTCCGGTATCTACAAGGCACAAGTCAAGAGTGTGATGGAATACTCTCCACTTGCCTAGATAAATGCAGCAACAATGAAGAAATTCAACACCATCCAGGACAAAGCAGCCCTCTTGACTGGCACCCCTTCTACCACCTTCAGCTTCCACTCATCCCAACGTGCAGCAATGTGTACCATCTACATGATGCACTGCAGCAACTCAGCAGGGCTCCTTCCAAACCCAGACCTCTACAGCATGGGCATATCTGCCATGAAGGGATTAAAAAAAATGCTAATGCTGGACCTGTAGGACTTCATTTATGACTTAGTGCCATGTAAATCTATTCACATTTATGACAGCCCTCTGCCTCAAAGATCAATTTCTTATCCATCAAAATGTCAATGCCAATTCCACGTGATAAAATCTTATCGAACAACCATCAATGCGATACTTTATCAAAGGTTCCCTAGAAATGAAGAGATACAGCTTCTCCTGAACTTCCATAATTCATTAATTCTGTCAATATTTCAAGAACTTCCTACAGATTTTTTTTAGAATCCTGCAGTGCCGAAGGAGGCCATTCAGCCCACCAAGTCTGCACCAACCACAATCCCACCCATACCCTATCCCCATTGCCCCATGTATTCCTCAAGAATTCAATCAGGTTAGGACACTAGAATCTCTAAAACCATGCTACCATTTTTAAAAATAATTCCTAATCCATATCTAAATGAATTGTAATCAGATCTTTGATAACATTTTCAAATATATTTTCTACAATTAAAGTCTAGCCAAGGGGCATATTATCCCACGGTCTTAAATATTGGGATCAAATAAACATTTTTCCCATCCATTAAAACTACCTTAAATTTCAAAAACCTCCCACGATGCATCTTTACATAATAGAAAAAAGTGCTTTGAAGGCTAGAAATCTGAAAAAGTAAAAATGCGAGATAAACTCAACAGGTCTGGAAGCATCTGTAAAGACAGAAAGTGTTAACGTTTTCAGTCCAGAGATTCTTCCTCAGAAGAGGGGTAGAAATGTAATGGATTTTATTGTTGGGTAGGGAGCTGGAGAAGGTGGGGCACAATAGAACATCAGGGATAGGCATGGACACATAACAAAGGGCATGTTATTGATCATATTATGGTTAAAGAAGATGCAGTTAGTAGCATAAAGGTAAGATAGCAGAAGGTGTTAACAGGAGAACAAAGGTCAGTGCTCAGTTAAAGAACAAGCGACAGACGACTGAGGTTATTCACGAAGGCCCGCTTTCTCAACTTTGCCCCTCGTTTGAGTTGTGATGATCCTCAGGTTAAATCACCACCAGTCAGCTACTACTCCTCAAAGGGGAGATTAGTCTATGACCATCTGGGACTATGGTGACGTTACCTTTCTCTTATAAATATAGCACACAGTATCTGGCTAGATAAGAAGAATTCAGAATAGTTACTGCAGACATTTATACTTTTTTATATATAGCTTTGAACAGTATGTCAGCGCTACAATGGTGCTGAAGAAGACAATTCCTGTACACATTTGGGCATTGGTTACAAGCACCAGCATAGGGACAGGTAGAAACAGTGTTAATTAATAAACTTTGGCAGGTCAGGGACCACCAGCTAAGAGGAGGAAGTTCTGGTGAAGAAGGAATAAGTTCCTGAGCCTATCTGGCCACCATCAGAAATGTCTTAAACTTTGGAGAAACCTACATTATGTGTGCTCTTTCATGCTGTTGGCTGCTTTTCCTGCAGGAAGTAGTGAAAGCAGTCAGTGCTGGCAAACAAAGCATTTGACACCTGTTTTGGCCTGCTGCTTATGAAATGTAACGGATTTGACACTGTTCCTGGGAGCCAAGTTGATTTTGTAGAAGCTCAAGGTAGTTGCCATATTGATAACCACTGCTGAGCTGTTCTTCTCCTGAAACGTATGAAAGTCTGGGCTCGAGAGAGGACACATTCCCAAGACAGTCTATAATTCATTATGGGTAGAAGTGAAGGTTGGTCTCATAGAGATGTTAAACTGTCAATGCGTTGGTTTATATAGAAGAATTGGGTTCTGGTATGGCAAAATCCACCTTTGGTATAAGAATACTCCCCTTTCATGTCTTCTCTCCCCAATGATCAAAAAATGGAAATGGAAACCCAGTAGAAAGCTGAAATTATAGTTGCCAGGTGGCTAATAAAGGGCTTCAATTAATGCAAAAGGTCTGCTACAAATGGGAAAAAGAAGTAAATGCTTGAAACATGCAAATAAAAACAGGAATGTAGCAAAGAAAATTTTAAAGCTGTGACTCAAAAGCTTTTAAAACATAAGGATATTCTTAGTGAAAAACAGTTTGATCATTTAACAATTTTCAAGGCCTTAATGCCAAAATTGAATATTAAGTGCAGTGGCCTACAATCAAGAAGCAACCTGTGGGGGATCATGTATTCTGTGAATTGAGTGAACCACAATAGGAGCAGCTGTAAACCATAAGGCCAGCCCAGACTGATCCGCCATTCAGTATGATCATGGCTGTCTTGGGCTTTCACTTTATTTTCCTGACCATTCCTCATATCCCTTGATTCTCTGAGCAAATCTATCTGTCACAGCCTTAAATGTATTCAATGATGGAGCATCCACAACCCTGGTGGTACAGAATTCCAAATATTCACAACACTTTTTGGGTGATGAAATTTCTCCTCACATCAGCCCTAAACGATTGGCCCCTTATCCCCAGACTGCGCTGCAATGTTTTAGGTTCCACAACTAGCAGAAACCATCGCTCATCGTCTACCCTGTCACATCCTTTCATCTTTTTGTAGGTTTCAATGAAATAACCTCTTATCCTTCTAAACTTCAGAGAATACAAATCCAATTTACTCAGCTTCTAATCACAGGGCAACCCCCTCATACCACCTCCAATACAAGTATATCCTTTCTTAGATGTAGAAACTGAAACTGCACACAATATTCCAGATGTGATCTCATCAAAATTTTTTAGAATTGTAGCATGACTTCTGTATTCTTGTACTCAACTCTCCTTGCAATAAAGGCCAACATTCCATTTGCCTTCCTAATTGCTTCCTGCACCTGCATTGCTAACTTTGTGTTCCTTATATGAACACAAGAAGCTTCACACCCTTTAAAAAATATAATGCTTTCTATTCTTATGACTAAACTGAATCACTTCACACTTCCTACATTATACTCCATTCTTAACCTGTCTATATATATTTGCAGCCTCTCTGCGTCCTCTCCAAATACAGCTTACCTTTCACGATTTTTTTCATCATCAGCACTTTGTTTCTTCATTTAAGTCATTAATATAGAATGTAAGTAACTGAGGCCCTAGCACTGATCCTGTTAGGACTGTTCCCAAATCTAAGGAATTTTCGAAAGTCATGGCCAGCACATCAACTATCACAGCAACTATCCCTTTTAGAACTTCGGATATAGGCTATCAAGTCCTGGAGATTTGTCAGATTTTAGTCCCTTAAGTTTCTCCAATACTTATTCTCTTTTGATATTAATTTCCTTAATTCCATCACTCCTTTAGCCTCTGGTTTACTGTCTATTTCTAAAATGAAACTTGTGTCTTTTACTGTAAAGGCAAAGAACAGTCCTCAGTTATAAAAGCGAAATACTGCAGATTCTAGAAATCAGAACTCAAAACAAAAATGCCAGAAGTACTGAAGCTTGGCAGCATCTATGGAGAAAGAAATGGAGTGAACTTTTGAGTTTGTCAGACATTCGGAACATTTACCTGAAACGTTATTTCTGTTTCTCTTTCTACAGATGATGCCAGACCTGCTGAGTATTTCCAACATAAGAACATAAGAAATAGGAGCAGGAGTAGGTCATCTAGCCCCTCGAGCCTGCCCCACCATTCAATAAGATCATGGCTGATCTGTCGTGTCTCAGTTCCACATTCCCGCCCTCTCCCCATAACCCTTAATCCCCTTGCCTATCAAAAACCTATCAACCCGCATCTTAAAAATATTTAGCGAGGCAGCCTCCACCACTTCAACGGGCAGCGAATTCCAGAGATTCACCACCCTTTAAGTGAAGAAGTTCCTCCTCAACTCCGTTCTAATCCGCCCCCCCCTTTATCTTGAGGCTGTGCCCTCTAGTCCTACTGTCCTTTCTGAGCGGGAAGAGCCTCTCCACCTCTATCCTATCCATCCCATTCATCATCTTTTATGTCTCAATGAGATCTCCCCTCATTCTTCTAAACTCTAACGAGTACAAGCCTAGTTTATTCAGCCTCTCCTCATAGCTCAGCCCCCTCAACTCCAGTATCAGTCTAGTAAACCTCCTCTGCACTCCCTCCAAGGCCAAAATATCCTTGCGTAAGTGCGGCGACCAAAACTGCACACAGTACTCCAGCTGTGGCCTCACCAGTGTCCTATACAGCTGCAGCAAGACCTCCCTACTTTTATATTCAATCCCCCTCGCTATGAAGGCCAGCATCCCATTTGCCTTCCTGACCACCTGCTGCACCTGTAGGCTGGGTTTTTGCGACTCATGCACAAGGACCCCGAGGTCCCTCTGCACCGCCACCTGCTGCAGTTTTTCACCATGTAAGTAATAGTCCTTCCTACCATTATTCCTACCAAAGTGGACAACCTCACATTTGCCAACATTAAATTCCATTTGCCAGTTCCTGGCCCATTCTAGATCCTTCTGCAGACTCTCCACACCCTCCGCGCAATTTGCCGTTCCACCAATCTTGGTGTCATCAGCAAATTTCGACACCATACACTCGGTTCCCTCCTCCAGATCATCTATATAAATGGTAAATAGCTGAGGCCCCAGCACCGACCCCTGGGGCACTCCACTAGTCACCAACCGCCAATCCGAATAGCACCCATTGACCCCACCCCCCGCCTCCTATTTGACAGCCAATCCTCTATCCACGCTAACATCCTACCCCCAACTCCATGCCCCCTTACCTTCTGTAATAACTTCTTGTGAGGCACCTTGTCAAACGCCTTCTGAAAATCAAGACAGACCACATCTACCGGCTCTCCTCTATCCACCACCCTAGACACATCCTCGTAGAACTCCAATAAATTCATCAGACACGACTTCCCCTTAACGAAACTGTGCTGCGTCTGCTCTATCAAACAATTCTCCTCAAGATGCCTCGCTATTTCCTCCTTGATGACGGATTCTAACATTTTACCTACAACACATGTTAAACTAACCGGCCTATAATTCCCTGCCTTTTGCCTCCACCCTTCTTAAACAACGGAGTAACATTAGCCGTTTTCCAATCTTCCAGCACTTCCCCGGAATCCAGCAACGTTTGGAAAATAATCACCAAGGCATCCACTATCACCTCCGCCATTTCTTTCAGAACCCTTGGATGCATTCCATCCGGTCCTGGGGACTTGTCCACAATCAGTCCCTCCAGTCTGTCGAGCACCGCCTCTCTAGTAACAATAATGTCATTCAGACCCTCCACTCCTACCATCTTTCCATCGCTAACACCCGGCAAATTATTCACGTCCTCCTCCGTGAAGACTGAAACAAAAAAGTTATTCAAGGCCTCAGCCATTTCACCATCCCCTACCACTAAGTTCCCCCTCTCATCCTCTAAGGGTCCAACGTTCACCCTAGCCAGCCTCTTCCTTTTTATATATTTATAAAAACTCTTGCTATCCCTTTTTATATTAAGCGCTAGCCCAGCTTCATAGTTTATCCTACCCTTCTTTATCAACTTCTTCGTCATCCTTTGTTGATATTTAAACCTCTCCCAATCCTCTTCTCGCCCACTACTCTTAGCTACTCTAAACGCATCCGCTTTTAATTTAACACTTTCCTTTACCTCCTTCGTTATCCACGGCTGATTATCTCTCCTCCTACGATCCCTTTTAACCATCAGAATAAATTTCTGCTGAGCACCAAGAAAGATCTCCTTAAAGATCCTCCACTGTTCCTCAGTTTAGTTCCAAGGATTGTTCTCCTGAATCAAAAATATCTGTGTGCTATCTGCACATCTAATCATTTAATTAACCTGTATAGAAAGTCTTCAGTAAATATTCCATAACTATACTTACTGCAAATACCTGTTGACCTATCTGTGAACATAAACATTTTTATCTTTTCTTAATGCATGTGCATATTCTTATTGTCTCTGCAGATGCAGTTTTATCATACCACAAATATTCCTGAGATCGTAATCACTTCAGATGTCAGGATCAAGGCACAAGAGGGTAAGGTGCAGTCAAGGGCCCTTTAAATATGGGTTCTAATGTAGGACAACGTCACACCAGAATTGTTGTCTCCATGTGAACTTTTATTCCTCACTTAAATTTCACAATGCCATGGCAACACGAAATGATTTCCCATCCTCATCACATTCCTTGATTTTATTTAAGTGGCAGCAGAAAAAACGAATAATGATGAATACAAATAATGTGAACGTACAAGATCACTTCACAAAGCAACCAAATGAATGAATCAAAATAGATCCATGCCAGTAAATAAAACAACCAAAAGCCCAAACTTTAAGAAGCAAGCTTGATCAGGCCAGGTTTCCAAATTCTTGACCACCCATTTATATCAATGCATAATGTGGGCACCAGTTCACCCAGTGGAAGTTATATCAACTTTCAGTGCTAACCAGGCATTAGTGAACAGCAGCCCCCTTTTTGCATCTGTCATAATTTTTATTTCCAGTGACTTCAAATCACCATTTCCTACTTTATACAATCACACAAAGTCAAAATGGCTCTCACTGTTGCCAAACTCATTGCAACACCACTAAATTCAACAAATATTCCATGTTGATGAGAGTTGTTCCTGCCTGTTGTGCAGATTGGTGGATGGGAGTAAATGGAACTTAGTTCTGGATTGCCATTTTCTGAATAGTGATAAGGTGGCATCAAAATTACTGTCAGGTGGAAAGTCATGTGAGGTGCTGATCCTGTGTGATTTTTCAAATACAGTAAATATGATGATCCTCATTTAGAACGAAAAATACTTGCAGACGTTATTTTATTGATATTGGTTAATAGATTGATACTCTGTCAAGGCAGAATACATTAATGAAGTGAAGTTTGTGAGGTCTACAACAAATATAATGCATTGTTTTAATTAAAATGCAATCTGCATGGACTATATCTACCAACACTAGAAACGCTTCAGTTGTCATGTTTATCTGAGGAAGGAGAGCAGACTTCTACATTTTAATCACTGGAGTTTGTCAGGAACGAAAAACAGCTAGCTTCCCACAAATCAACAGACATGTACCCTGATAAGGAGACTGAGTTTGAAAAGCCCTGCAACCCTCCCTATAGCAGTGTCTATTCTATTCTGATCAAAGAGTCTTAATTTGCCACAGAAAAATGCAATAGAGGATGCCTGTATATGTCATTTTATGTTTCGAAAAAGTAGGAACTAGCAAACTTGTGTCATGTTTGATATATAACAAATATTCACGGGTGACCAACATCTAAATTAGTTCATAAACTATCACCATGTAGAATCAGCAATGTGTGCTATTAAGCAAAAGTAATTCTGTTGTGTCATATTATTGGCAGCAAACATTGTCTTATAGTTTTATAATACACTAATAACATATTACAGATTATATTTGTGAATGCTTCATGTGATCATGTTTTGTCGCGTTTTTATTCATTTTATGTAATATAAATTACTATGCCCCATTTATAATGCAAACTACCTATGTAAACATATTTTACTGTATCCATTCACAGCTATTGGAACTGTCACACCTTAATTTTACATCTCTCATCCTTTTAGTCTGTACTGCAGAGGAATTCCTATCCTCCAAGCTCCATACTGCAGCCATATTGTCTTACATCTTGTTGTTTAACAATAAATAATCAAAGTAACCAATATGAGAAATATCACCCTGGTCCAATTATTCCCCCTTCTTTAATGCCACATCATCTGAAGATAACAGTGAATGTCATAGATCCAGTACAGGAAACTATTTGGGCTACCATGTCTGTTCCGGCTGTTTTCTAGGGCAGTGCAATGAATAACTGCTCAGCAATGTAGGTCCCTGAATTTCAAATGTTATTCCAGTTTTCCATTTAAAAACTACAATGGACTTTATTCTCATGCTTTCCCCAAGACAAAGCTTTACATGCTGCAAGGGAGACATGCATCTGTCGGGAATTCATGTGCGAATCCTACAAAATGACTGACATGCGATTCTCCCATCCTGATGCGCTAAAAAACATGTGCATGGGGATGGGAGAATTGCCCCTAAGATCTTTGCACTGCCAGAATTGCCCAATTGCAAAAATGAAAAGCTTATGACGTTTCACCGGCAGCTCAGTCATTATTGATATCCCCCCACTATCAGCGCTGACCCTTGACTCCAATGAAGATGTTAAGGGAAATTCTAATCCAACCTTGATGAAATCCTCACTATCCCAAAAGTAGAAAGGATCATTCTCCCAGAGTTGGTTGTGATTCCAATTGCACTGAGCGGAATCACCAGGGAAAATTGGGGAAGGAGAAACCAATATATATCCTGAGCAAGTGTGCTCAGCATGGTCTCATTATAAAAAACACCCTCTCCTGCTAGAAGGGCATATACAAAACCACATGGAGGCATCCTAAAACAAAGCACTGCCATCTCCTGCCATCTCCTGGATTATCTCATTAATTGAGTCAAAGATGTAAGTGATGGCTATAGCATTAAGATCATATGGAAAATGATGCCGGCTGGACAGTTCGTTGGATTGTTCAATCAGTGATGAACCTCCAACTAGCACTAAGACATTGCCAAACCCAAAAGTCCAAGAGGAAGAACATCAAATTAAAGTGAAATTCCAAGTGCAGCTCATAACCAACCTGGAAAATCTCTAACTCCATTTTAGAACAGTGGGGTCAAATGAAGCCAGCTGGACGAGATACCAATGTCCACACTATTGGCTTTGAGCATCATTGCCACAAGGACTAGTTTAACGAAAATGATGCTGAAATATGTGACCTCCTGAAACATAAACAAGCAGTCTCTGTCGCCTGGAAGAACGTTCCAAGGTCGCAAGTCAAAAAGACAGCATTGCAACAGTTCAACACTGACACACACAGAAATCTGGAAAATATAGAACATGGAAATAGGATGAGGAAGCTTGAGAAATCCAACAGTATACTGCCCATCATGACATGCAAAGCTTTTTTTTTTGAAGACACTATGATCTTCTACACACTAAGGTCAAATGGATAAAATCCATTTACCTCACAGGGTGGCATTTCTATTCTTAAAAAAGACATTGCCACTCAGCAACATTGGAAAGAACATTTTCAACACCTTATCAGCCATTCTATGAATCCACAGTGGCAGCTGATACTCTGCAGACTATGTCCAAATATTCTGCAGTAGAATCCATGGGTGAACTATCATGGGTAGGAGAACTGCAACAAGCAATTGTGGATGATTGTATTCATAGAATCATAGAAACCCTACAGTGCAAAAAGAGGCTATCTGGCCCATCGAGTCTGCATCGACCACAATCCCATCCAGGCCCTAGCCCCATATCCCTACACATTTAACCACTAATCCCTCTAATCTATGCATCTCAGGATACTAAGGGGCAATTTTAGCATGGCCAAACAACCTAACCAGTACATCTTTCGACTGTGGGAGGAAACCGGAGCACCCGGAGGAAACCCACAAAGATACAAGGAGGATGTGCAAACTCCAAACAGACAGTGACCCAAGCTGGGAATCAAACCCAGGTCCCTGGAGATGTGAAGCAGCAGTGCTAACCACGGCGCTACTGTGCCACGTTGGGTCAATTTACATAAGCATCAGAGATGAAATAGGGTTTATACTAATCAGCAACTCAGTCTCTTACGGTGGATTCTAGAACCTGCTTGTCATCTTTTTGGTCCATTTTACTTTTCTTCCCAAATTAGATTTGTATACATTTTCCCACATGTTAATGGAGCTTTTCTTATTTCTTGGTTTTTACATTAGCTGTTGACTGTGCATAAAACTTTCCTAATTTATCTATGGTTCTTTCACGCTAGCTCCTCAGGCATGGGCGTTAAAACATTTTTATCAAACCAGTCATTTGCTAACAGTCAGGGTGATCACTTTTTATTGGTTCCTTCGGACTTGTGAGTCAGCAAATCAAATGGAAAACAAACAGCCAGAATAATCCAACTGATGCGGAGAGTTAATATTTTTGTACTTCCTCTGCATTTATAGAGGCTATTGTATAAAACTACAATCACTAAAATAATGGACAGGAAGTCATGGAGGCACAGGCAATCCTCTAACATTCAATCCTACCAAGGGAGACTCCATGTTGGCTTTTGTAAAGTTAATCCTACAATGTAGTTACAAGAGATTTCTTCCAACTGAAGACTGTCCAAAGAAAATGTTCTTCTCTATGTGTAAATGGCCCTTGTGATCAACTCAAATTCCAGTAGTTTTCGCTGCAGGAAGTAATCCATTTGTTCCAACATGACTTTATTGCAAGTGGGTCAACATAAATGGCTCTCTAAGGAGAACTTTATCATTGCTAGAGTGAAGCACTCCTATTGCCACTTCCTGGTGTGGTCAGCTTTTTATCTTCTTTCAGGGAAAAATTGAAAGTGATGAGCAAGACATGATGCCAGAATGCTCTTTTACCGTGACCAAGTGTGACAAAACAATCTAGAAACATGAAAAAAGAGAAGCCTCCTCCTTGCTTTCTTAATAAAGTAATATATTTGTAGTAAGTGTGGAGTGCAAGTATAAATCTCAATGTAAACACTGTACTGACAGAACAATATGCTAGGTCTCCAACTTGTTATAAAAATTTATCTGATAAATCACTCAGACACACTTTCATAAAAAACACAAATGATCTGTCATCTTAATGACATTTTCAATTGTTTCCTTCTTTTATACTTTTCAACACTGAAACTAAGTATTTCATTTTGATCAGTTGATTGGCTGCAGTGGGACTCTTAGAAAATCCTGAAATATCAATAGTCTAGTAGAAATCATGTTTATCCTGTCATTTATTATGCCTACTGGGTATTATCTGCAGCTTTACTGAGAAAAATATCATTAAAAGTTTCAAAACTAATTGTTGCATTTGACGGTAATGGTTAGACATGACCTATCTGTTCATCTTTAAGAAAAGAAATATTGAGGGATAAAATTCCTTGTAGAATCTCTGCAAGAATTATTACTGCAATCTATTGGTATATGATGTTGTTAGTTCAATCAGTATTGTCTTTTTAATGACATAAAATAGCTAATCGTTTCTTTTTTGAGATGCAAGCCTACTTAAACAGACACATTTCCTTTTGGTGATCTAATAGACAATAACTGGAACATTTTAAATGAAATATATCCCCAATTTAAAGGAAGGCATTTCTTTAGTTAGCATACTTTTTAAAATAAATCTGAAATACCTATCACCACAACTAATATAGTTTTCTTGTTTGGTATACTCTACTTGTAACATAATTAGGGCTATTACAAAAATGGAGGTTTTATCCCCCAAAACTGAGGATTATCAACTACGTAATTGTCAAACTGAATCGAGAGTAAATGAGCTTCAGGCCATGAAATTCTTGGCAATGAAGTATTGCCCTGTAGTCGTAATGGTGGCAAAACCATTGGCAATGTTCCACTGAAGTTGACAGCAACTTTGGAGACCTCAAGTGCAGAGTAAATCAGAAATCCACACCTTACTGTCAATGATTGCACAATCCTTCAGAGAGTATGTTATTGATGTTCTCTGGATTGCAATCCCAAAGCAATTAGTGAATTGGCAAAACCACTTTTTTTACATTGATAGACTTGCCATTAAAACACTTGAAAAAAGTTGCACCTTTTTGAATGAGGTGTAACTGGGTTTTCAACAGCACAGTGACTTCATAATTACTGCCAAATACACTCATTGGACCTTCAAACCTAATTTTATATTTGTGGAATGTCAGATTTCATTACTATGGTTTTGAAGCAAAATCTACGTTTTTTTCAAAGTTTGCTGGGGGTGTAATCTTCTATCTTATTGATAATTATTTGTTTTGCAATCTGAAAATTTAAATTAAAAATTGAAATAGACAGTGCTTAACCCCCTACTTTGCTTGTGAGACTACTTCAGTGTGATTGGCTGCACACCCTATTCCTGATATCGCCATTGGATGCCTAGTGATCCTTTCACTTGACACTTGATTTAAACTGCTGGCATGGAAGGGGAGGTCTGTATCAGAGATTGCAATATCTTTGTGGATAGTTTTACATAAAACATAAGAAATAGGAGTACAGTAGACCATTCGGCCCTTTGAGCTTGCTCCACTGTTCAATAGAATCATGGCTGATCTTATTGTGGTCTCAACTCCACTGTTGTCTCTGCTATAAGCAATGACTGTCTTGACAATTAAAAATAGGCAAAGAAGTCAAGGGTTTGGGGGGGACAGACACCAAAGAAGTCAAGTGTTTTGGGGGATAGAATGTGGAATTGAGACCACAATCAGATTAGCCATGATCTTATTGAATGGTGGAGCAGGTTCAAAGGGATGAATGACTTACTCCTGCTTCTAAGTCCTACATTCCTATGTGAAAGTATCTGTCTAACTCAACCTTGAATATATTCAATGAGCCACTCTCCATTGTTTTCTAGGGGAGAAGATTCCAAAGACAAAGAAATCCCTCCTCATCTCCATCTTAAATGGGTGGCCTTCTATTTTCAGGCTGTCGTCCCCTCATTCTAGATATTTCCAGGCGAGGAACGGGGACATTTTCTTGCAAGTTAATGTTCAGCTCCATTACTTACAGCAAAATATATATTCATGCATGATAATGGATTGCCTACAGCTTTTTACCTTTGAAAGCGACCATGTAAGGCCATGGGCACAAAAGTTTAAATTAATATTTCTACTAATTTGCGCATCTCATATTTTTAGGTTGCTGATGTTGACCTCTTCTTTCATACAAATTTAGGATTTTTACACCAGCCGTTTGGAACAAATCTTGCCATGTTTTCGAACCTGCCTAATTCAAGTTGGTGAAATCAATAGGCTAAGCGATATAAGCACACACAGAAATTAGGTTTCTGGTTGTTCAGTGTCTAAATGGAGAGCCCAGACACATCCTCTCTCTAACACGAGCATGCAGGAAAATGGAGCTAAAGCCACAATTGATCAGTCATGATTTCATTGAATAGTGAGCAAGCTTGAGGGGCCAAATGGCTTAATCCTATTTCTTTGTTCTTCTGAATCAGCAACAATACTGATTGGGTACCTTTGGACAACTTAGAGATATACCCTGAAAAACATTTTTTTAGCTTTATATCTGTTAAGATTTAAGAATGCTCAGATTGAACTAAGTGAAGCTAGATGTTCCTGCATGGGAACAAGGGAAAATTGAACTGAGGCCTTGGTAGATTCCTGGGAAAAGTGATTTAACCATTGTGGATTGGTACGCTATAAGGGAAGACCTTTGCAAGGAAGTAAAATAGCTTGACTTCGTTATTGCAAATTATTAACAAATCTTGAAAAAAATGCCCTGCTAAATTTTCTCATTATTCCAAATGTGTATTTTAATTATATCAAATAATTTTAATATGAAGAGCAGGTTGGAAAAGCTCTCTTGGTGTTAGTGATTCAGATGTTGGGGTGATTCTCCCAGTCCACTGTACTGCTGGAGTAGCACAGTGAGACGGGAGACAATAGTGGAAGCCGTTTCATGAGATTCCCACTGGCCGTCATGGCCTCAGAGGTCTCCCAGGCAAAGATTTCTGATGTAATCAGCTCAGGGCTGGAAATTGGCACAGAGCTGATTATCCTATGGAAATGTCATGGTTATTAACGTTTCATTTGAAAAGTGGGCCCGGGACAGAATTCTCTGGTAGCTGCCAGCATCTCTCTTTTTCCACCACCCTGCCTGCCAAGAGTGGTTCCCACCAGTGGGGTTTACAACTGCTCCCCATTTAGGGGGAATGGGTGACTCGACCCTGCTGGAGGGAAAAGAGGCACACCAGGAGGTCAGGAGTAAGCGGTGGGGTGGGGGGGGGGGTGCCATGGGCAGTACCAACCTGGCAGTGCCAGCTTGGTACCTTGGCACTGCCTGGTGGACTGTGCCAAGGGGATAGGACCAGAGAGGCAGGATCTACTGGGGAATAAACCTATTGGGGTGATCAGTGGGGAGAGGGACCCACTACCACTCCACTGGCCATCTGGGATGGGAGGGGGTGACTGGTCATCCAGATCCACTGGAGGGGTGGGGGGTGTGGGAGACTGGTCATTGAGATCTGGGGGGTGGGGGGGGCAGTGGATGGGACTGGCGGGGGAAATCGGGGTGAGAGAAGGAAGGGAAAGACATAGGGGCTGGCCTGGGAGGCCAGTGATCAGTGATGGGGGGGTGGTCAGAAGGCCAGCGATGGGGGAGGTTGCAGGACTGGCTAGCAATTGGTCTGGAGGCCGTTAATGGGGGGGTGGGGGGAGCACTGTGCAAATGCTGATCTCCATGCTGACAGATCAGTGCATATGCAATAGTCCACTCAGTGCTATGCTGCCAGCCTCCCGGGTGGGAATAGGCCCTGCCCCCAGCTTTTCAGAGTCAATCTCACTGGGGCACTCTGTGATGCACAGAGTGTCAAAGATTCATTCTGGAGTTCATGCTAAAAAACCCAGCGGGATTTGCTCCCATTTTCCCACACATTGGGAGCCTAGAATTTTCATGGGAGAATCTAATACAGATAGGAAATATACAGTAAATGGCAGAACCCTTAAGAGTATTGATAGGCAAAGGGACCTGGATGTATAGGTACACAGGTCACTGAAAGTGGCAATGCAGATGGAGAAGGTAGTCAAGAAGCATACAGCATGCTTTCCTTCGTTGGCCAGAGTATTGAGTTTAAAATTGGCAAGTCATGTTGTAGCTTTATTGAACCTTAGTTGGCCTTATTTGGAATATAGTGTTCAATTCTGGTCACCACGCTACCAGAAGGATGTGGAGGCTTTAAAGAGGGTACAGAAAAGATTTACCAGGATGTTGCCAGGTATGGAGGGCATCAGCTATGAGAAGAGTTTGGAGAAATTTGGTTTGTTCTCCCTGGAGGTTGAGGGATGACCTGATAGAAGTCTTCAAGATTATGAGAGACACGGACAAAGTGGATAGTCAGAAGCTTTTTCCCAGGGTGTAACAGTCAATTACTAGGGGGCACTGGTTTAAGGTGTGAGGGGAAAGGCTTAAAAGAGTTGTACAAGGCAGATGTTTTACACAGAAGGTGGTGGGTGACCAGAACTCATTGCTGGGGGAGGTAGTGGAAGCAAATATGATTGTGATTTTTAAGGGGTGTCTTGACAAATGCGTGAATAGGATGGGAATGGAGGGATATGGTCCCGGAAGGGTAGGACATTTTAGTTAAGTTGGATAGCATGGTTGGTGCAGCTTGGAGAGCCAAAGGGCCTGTACCTGTGCTGTAATTTTCTTCTTTTTAATCCCAGAAGTTATGTTAGCTTCGATGGTTTACAGCCATTTTTGGACAGAATCACATTTGAAATTTATTTAAAGTCGAAATAATTCAGTAGTTTGGAGACAGCAGCATTAGAGGCAAATGCAGCAGCATCAACAATTTACATTTGCTTGTCAATGCTGTTAAGCTGATGTAAGGGCACTAGATATGGATCAGGTATTTTTTTGATAATAGAAAGAGTAAATTCAATTCAGGTGAAAGAAGAAAGTAAGAGACGTTTTAACAATTAAATGCGCAGTGTTATTAGCTCACACAATGCTATGCCAGCAACAGCAAGAAAGCGGAATCAATAGTAGGAGCAGGCCGTTCAGCCCCTTGAGCCTGTTCCAACATTCTATTAGATCTGAGCCTGAACGCCATTAGTTGCTGATTGCTCCATATCCCTTGATACCTGAACCTAACAAAATTCTATTGATTTCCATCTTGTAGGTTTCAATTGAAACAGCATCCATAGCACTTAGGGGAGAGATTTCCAACTTTCACTACCCTCTGTATGAAAACATTTAAGAGGGAAGTGAATAGATGACTGGGGAAAGAAACTAAATGGATGACCAAATAGCTTCCTTCTACATTGCATAATTCTCTGACTCTTCATTAATATGGGTGCAGTTCAGAGGAATTGGTTCAAGTTTGTGTTAATGCTAATTCTTTTGCTCCCCCATGCTAAATCCAAGAGCCTTTTGTAATGTTTTCTTTTTAAGATATTAGACTGGATATTGCATGTTTTCCATCTCACAATTAATATTGTTATAGAACATTTAGTTTAGCATGCAATAATGACAAGTAAAATTATCTCCAAAATATTTATCTTGTAATAAGGATGGAAATTCTTGAAATGTAATGAATTGGAGTGCTTAGAAAAAAAGGGAAGACTTCAGTTTATACCACTAAATATCTCAAAGTGCCTTACACATAATAAAGAAATCTAAATGCAAAAATAAATTATGATTGGCTAGGAATTAATTTTAAAACCATTTGTGAAAATAGCTTGCAGAAGCAAACCAAATTAACCATTAAAACTGTTAAAAAGTACAAATAACTTATTTTCTGCCTTCAGTTAAATTTTAAAATTAAGAAATAGGCATAATGTTGTCAATCCGCAATGCTGGGAATCAGGCTCAACCCCTAAATCTCTAATCTCAGTTTTGTTGTTGCTGAGAGTTATGAAAAAGGCTTAGCATCTCCCCACAGTGTGAGAATGTCAGCAGTAAAGTATTACCTATTTGGTAACAACTGGATCAGGACATCATTTGTCAGATGTTTACAATCAGATTGTTCATCATATCATTATAGAATTAAAGAATCCCTACAGTGCAGAAGGAGTTCATTTGTCCCATCAGCTCTATACCAACCCTCCGACAAAGCAGCCAACTCAGGCTCCATCTTTGTAACCCCATGTATTTAACATAGAACATTACAGCACCATACAGGCCCTTCGGCCCTCGATGTTGCGCCAACCAGTGGAACAAATCTAATGATCCTCTAACCTAAACTATTCCAGTGTTATCCATATGCCTATCCACTGACCATTTGAATGCCCTTAAAGTTGGTGAGTCCACAACTGCTGCAGGCAGGGCATTCCACGCCCTTACTACCCTCTGAGTAAAGATTACCCTGCTAATTTACCCTGCTAGTTCCCCTCATCCCCACTTACTTGGACACTAAAAGGCGATTTAGCAGGGTCAATCCACTTAACCTGCATATCTTTAGACTGTGGGAGGAAATTGCTTCACCCGGAGGAGCCCCACGCAGGCAATGGAGGGACTGTACAAACTCTAGACAGGCACTCAAGGCTGGAATTGAATTTGGGTCCCTGGAACTGTGAGGCAGCCGTGCTAACCACTGTGCCACCATGCTGCTTGATCTCTTAATGTTGAAAGAGAGCAGGAAGAAAATAAAAGATTTAGGGTGGGATTTTCCAACCCTTTCCATCGGTGGGATCTTCTGTTCCAGCCAAAGTTAATCCCCTGCACCAGTCTTGTCGGTGGCAGAGTGATCAAGCCATGCAGAAGCTCTGGGAGGTCCAGAAGATCCCGTCAATTGCCAATGTCTCACCACATCACTGTGGAAAAACGTGCCGCAGGGGGCCCAACCATAACAATTGAGATAGACGTTGAAAAACCTGCTCAGAATTTAAACTAAGGCCAAATGTTTTGATTTTAGTTGACTCCACAATAAATTCCTACTGATTTCTGACAAGGTAACTCAGCCCAATATATTAACCTATCTGTTCTTCAACTGTTGATGGCCAATTGTTTTACAAATTTATTTTCTGCTTCTATGTTTAACTCATGCTTCTTCATGATTGCCTACTAATATACATTTTTATTTCATCTCCAGCATAGGAGATGCAAAGCAACTTTCTGACGAAGGGAAAATGAATAACTTTGTACCAATGACTGATGAAGTTCAAAATGCATTACCCCAGGTACATCTTTGATTTTCTAGGAAGTGAGTTTGAGGGCTGGACTTTTTCCCTTTCATTCAATACAAAGAGCTGAGTGATACATAGGGGTTGGGGTTGCCACCCACTGACAGCATGTTGGGGACAGGTCCACTGTCACTTGGCCAGGACATCCACAGACATTTAGCTGCTGTCAGGACTTTAATTGGCTTGGGGCAGAACTTACACTCCATTCTGAGAGAAAGTCCCATCTCAGAGTGTCTGGTTAATCAAAGGACCAACAGCTCACTTGTCCTCGCAATGCCGTCAAGAGTGGTGGCCACTGCTGGAATTTCATGACATCCCAAAGTGGAGACACCAATGGAGCCTGGAACAAAGTGAGTCCAGGGTCTTGCAGGGGCCAGACTGATAGTCCAAGATGAGGGCTGATTTTGTTCTTTGAAGTTGGGTGCTGGAGTAGACAGGGCTGGCCTGGGGAGTGAATGCCATGAATGTACTCAACTGAGCATCCACAACATTCTGGAGATGACAGGCCCACAGGTGGGGCAGACGGTGGTTGGAGAAGCGGATGGATGGGGTGCCCAGATTGCCATGTGCTTCTTGTACTGTCAATGATTGGCTTTGGTTTGCTCTTGGTGATGAAATTCGAGGCATTCAGCCCTTTCTCTCTGATCATATTAAGATTTTCTGTATGTTTCCTTCCCATCCCGTCACAATAATTCTAGCAGTTCTTTCTGCTACAGCCTAACTGAACTGCGGTATTCTGTTTTTTATCGCTCCATCGTTTTTCAAATGGCAGTGTGATGTTTGTTACAGTTAAATCTTCTGGGACCTTTCTAGAAACTAAGGAATTCTGGAATGCATCCACTACCTGTGTACCTACTTCTTTTAAAATATTAACATTTTTAAAACTCATCTTCAAACTCCATAGACTAGGCCTCAGTTCCTCCTTCTGCAACTCGATCCTGAATTTCCTAACCCACAGACCACAATCAGTAAGGATAGGCAACAGCACCCCATCCACGATCATTCCCAACACTGGTGCCCCACAAGGCTGTGTTCTCATCCTCTACTTTCATAACGTTGACTTTGTAACCAAATTCCGCTCCAGTTCGATTTTCAAATTTGCTGATGATACCATCGGGTCTCAAACAATGATGAGACAGAATAGAGGAATGAGATAGAGAATCTGGTGCAACAACAATAATCTCTCCCTCTACGTCAACAAAATGAAGGCGATTATCATTGACTTCAGGAAGCGTAGTGGAGAACATGCTGCTGTCTACATCAATGGGGATGACATAGAATTGGTCAAAAGCTTCAGGTGTCCAGATCACTAACAACCTGTCCTGGTCCCCCCATGCCAACACTATAGTTAAGAAAATCCACCAATGCTTCTACTTTCTCAAAAGACTAAGGAAATTTGGCATGTCAGCTACGACTCTCTCCAACATTTACAGATGCACCATAGAAAGCATTCTTTTCAGTTGTATCACAGCTTGGTATGGCTCCTGTTCTGCCCAAGAATGCAAGAAACTACAAAAGATATGGATGTAGCCTAATCCATCACGCAAACCAGCCTCCCACCCATTGACTGTCTCTACATTTCCCGCTTTCTCAGCAAAGCAGCCAGAATAATTAAGGATCCCATGCCCCCTGGACATTCTCTCTTCCACTTTCTTCCATCGGGATAAAGATACAAAAGTCTGAGGTCAAGAACAGCTTCTTCCTTGCTGCCACCACACTTTTGAATGCTTAACTCATGTTAAGTTGATTTTTCTCTACACCCTAGCTATGACTGTAACACTACATTTTGCACTCTCTCGTTACCTTCTCTATGAATGGTATGCTTTGTCTGTATAACGCGCAAGAAACAATACTTTTCACTGTATAGTAATACTTATGACAATAAATCAAATTAAAGTATAGGCCATCAGATCGAGAGGATTTGTCAACTTATGTCCCATTAATTTCTCTTGTACTCTTTCTTTACTCGTACCGATTTCTTTAAGTTCCTCATTCTTGCTTGATTTGTTTTTCCACAATTTATGGAATGCTTTTTGTGTCTTCTGATATGAAGAGAGAAAGCAGGAATAGCATATTTGTTTAAAGTCTCTATCATTTCCTTATTCCCCATTTTAATTTCTCCCATTTCTACCTCTAATGTACATACAAAAGTGATCAGTTTGATAGTGCCCATTTTGCACTACTGGTTAAACCAGTTTCTAGCGCTATACATATCAAAAATGTGAAACTTATTATCAGCAATGTTCACAGGTGCCTGTTTATTCCATTCATGCATGCAGTACATTTTGTTTTACATCATTTAATCGTTGTGTGATAGCAAAGACAATAATATATCACTACATTAATTAATTATAGTTGACCTTCTTGATTAGTAGTTCTGCTCCCTGACCATTATTTAGAAATAGGTGCTTTGCATTATAAATAAGCCTGAAGTAGATGATTCAGTATATGATTCAGCAAATGAAGTAGTCACAAGTAATCAGAGTCATAGAAACCCCACAACACAGAAGGAGGCCATTTGGCCCATCACATCTGCACTCTCCTCCAACAGAGCATCATACCCCTGCTCTTTCCTCGTAACCTCACACATTACTCTGCCAATCCACCTAACCTACAGATCTTGGGATATTAAGGGGCAATTTTATAATGACCAATTCACCCAACACAGCACATCTTTGGACTATGGGAGGAAATTGAAGCACCCAGAAGAAACTCACTGTAACACTGGGGGACCATGCAAGCACCATACAGACAGCCACCAAGGCTGGAATTGAACTCAGGTCCTGGCACTGTTAGACAGCAGTGCTAACCACGGTGCCACCATGCCACCCACTAAATGTAAAGATTCTTCAATTTACAGATTCATAGCAAGAATTGTAAATTTGTTTTTAAAAGCATGGTGATATATTATATTTAATCATATTGAAATTGTAACTTTTTTGAATTCTGTGCTATTATTAATTTTGGCCATCTCATATGCAGATATACTGTATCACACAGCATAACAGGTGGGCTTCAGTTTACTGGTAACCCTTTCTATGCCAGACCCTTATACTACAGGTGTAACATTTGCAATTCCCCAGCCCTCTAACACTACTGTTATATTTTAGAAGGATTAGAAGATTATGGCTGGTACTGCCTCAATTTCCACACTTGCTTTCCTCAGAAGGCACAGATGCAACCCATAAATAAAAGCAAATGACTGCAGATGCTGGAATCTGAAACTAAAAGAGAAAATGCTGGAAAATCTCAGCTGGTCTGGCAGCATCTGTAAAGAGAGAAAAGAGCTGACGTTTCAAGTCTAGATGACCTTTTATCAAAGATGGATGCAACCCATCCAGTCGTAGGAACTTATCGACTTTAAGTGCAAGCAATTTTTTAATATCTCTTCTTTATCAATTGTGGGTCTAGCCTTTGGTTGTACTACTTTTCCCCATCCTGGAAATATACCTCAACTATACCCAAGCCATCTGTTCTTTAACAGCAACCCATTGCTTCTTTAATGTTTGGTCCTAACTTATCCTGGAATAGATCCATTCTCATTCCACTGAATTTGGCCCTCCTCCAATTTATTATTGTTATTTTAAATTCCTCCTTTTCCATGGCTAATCTAAATCATATACTCTGACCACTGAAAAAGTTCCTCAGCTGACACTTCACAGAATTTCAGAATGGTTACAGCAAAGAAGAAGGCCATTTGGCCCGCAGGTCTAAGTCTACCTCAGTCAGAATAGGAATTGAACTTGTACTTTTTAAAAAATATATTCATTTAATGGGATGTGGACTCCACTGGCTATATATTGCCCAACCCTAATTGCCCTTGAGAAGGTAGTGGCTCATTCCCACTTTCGACTGCTGCAGTCCATGTGACCCTCATCTCTCAATTCGGGTTTCTAACCTTTCTGCTTTTCAGCATCTAAGGCACTCTCTCATGTCTCCCTCTGGCAAAGGATTCTCCCTTTGAACTGCCAGATTGTGAAGGTTACAACAGACCTCAGTGATATGAGACAGTCTTTGTGGAGAATATTGCAGAGCCCCACCTAAATGATCCAAATATTAGAAGCACATCTTCAGGATGCCATGGTCTGCTCAATGATGAATCTTGTGAAGTGAAGTGCCACATTGTATCTTTCCTCAGAGGTACTCTGAGGACAATGCATGGGTATCATGAGCTGTTGTTTGAGTGTTCCCAAGCAGTCAAAATATTGACCACCCAAGCAAGGAGAGCAGTTGCTTTCCACTCACCCTGTGCATAACCCTCAATCTTACACATCTCAATCGTGTCCCCACTCAGCTTTCTCTGCTCTCCAGAAAAAAATCTAAGCCTATCCAGTCTCTCCTTATAGCTCAAATGCTCCACAACAGGCAGCATCCAAGTGAATCTCCTCTGTACCCGTCTCTAGTCCAATCACATCCTGCCTACAGTGAGGCTTCCAGATCTGCACACAGTATTCCAGATGAGGCCGAAACAATATTGTTAACAGCTCCAACATAACCATCTTGCTTTATACTCTGTGCCATGACTGATAAAAACAAATGTCCCATATGCCTTCTTAACTACCCTGTTCACCTGCTCTCCTCCTTTCAGGAATCTGTGAATAAGTATCCCAAGATCCATCTGCTCCTCTGAGCTTCCTACTGTCCTACCATTCATTAAGTACTCCCTTGCCTTGTTACTTCTTCCAAAGTATATCACCTTGTACTTGTCAGGGTTAAATACCATCAACCATTGCTCTGCTCATCTGATCAACCCATTTACATCTGCCTATAACCTACAACTTCCTTCTTCACTAATAATTATCCTACCAATCTTGGTGTCATCTGCAAACTTAATTATCATTCCCCCCACATTCTCATCTATATCACTTATGCATATAACAAACAATAGGGACCCATACTGAACCTTCCAGTATGCTACCGGATACTGATCTCCAGTCACTTGAACAACCTTCTATACCACCTGTTGTGTCCTATTACTAAGCCTGTTTCAAATCCATCTTGCCAAGTTTCCCTGAATTCCATGTATTTCAAGTTCTCAATCTATCTCCCATGTGGGACCTTGTCAAAGGCTAAATGCTGAAATCAATATAAACTACATCAACTGCACTTTCCTTATCCACACACTTTTTCAAAGAATTCTATCAAATTTATTAGGCATGACCACCCTCTGGCAAAGCCATGCTGATCATCCCTAATCAACCCATGCTTTTCCAAGTAGATATTAATTCTGTCCCTCAGAATTTTCTTCAATAAATTCCCTACCACTGACATGAGACTCACTAGTGCATAATTTCTTGGTTCATCTCTACTACCCTTCTTGTAAAGTGGAAACACATTAGCCATCCTCCAATCCTCTGGCACTTCCCTGTGGCCAGAAAGAAATTAAAATTTTGCATCAGAGCCCCTACAATTTCCTGTTTTCCCCCCACCCACCCTTCCAATGTCCTGGGGCTTCACACACACATTGCCCTCTTGGTCTTTAATGGGCCCTACTTTTTCCCTGGTTAACTTCTCTTCCCTTAATGTATTTATAAATATCTTCGGGTTCTCCCTAATCTTGTTCACAAATCCTTTTTGCTTTTCTAATTGCTTTGTTAGGTTCCCTCTTGCACTTCCAGTATTCCTCTACTGAACTGAATTGCTCCCCTTGGATTTGCTAAAAGCCTTTCTCCTCTTTCTTATCCGATCCTGAATTATCCAAGACATGCAGGGTTCCTTGAAGTTATTGCCCCTATATTTCCCCCTAGAGAAAACATGTTTGACCTCTAGTCACCCCATTTCCTTTTTGAAAGCCTCCCTTCTCCACTGTAGATTTTCTGGCAAGGAGCTGTTCCCTTTGGCCAGATCCTGCCCTATCTTAATAAAATCTGGCTTCCCCAATCCAAATCCGTCTTCTGCAGACCGTATTTCTCCTTGCCCAAAATAAACTTGAACTTTACTGTGTTCTGGACACTATCACTAAAATGTTCCTCCACTGCCACATTGAATAGTTGTCTGGCTTTGTTCCCCACAATTAGATCCAACACTGTGTCATCCCTTATTGGGCCTTCTGCATATTGATTCAAAACACTCCTCTGAATACATCTTAAGAAATCTGCCCCCTCTAAACTCTTTACACTACAACTATCCCAATTTATGTTGGAAAAGTTGAAATCCTTTAGTATAATTATCTGATTATTATTCTGACACACCTCAACGAATTGTCTACATATCTGCTCCTCTTTTTCCATGGAAATGAGAGACTTTGAAGTGCATGTTCACGGGTACCTGAAGATGGCAGGATAAGTAGAATAGATGGCTAGGAGAGCACATAAAATGCTTTACTTTACTGTATGAGGTACAGAATACAAAAGCAGGGATGGAATGCTGGAACTATATAAAACGTTAGTCAGGCCACAGCTGGAGTTACGTATACAAAGTTCTAATCACAACATTACAGTAATTTAGTAATTGCTCTGGGGAGAGGTCACAGGAGATTAACAAGAATGTTGCCAGGGCTGGAAACTTGTAGCTATGAGGAAAGATTAGGTAGGCTAGGCTTGTTTTTCTTACAACAAAGGAGGCTGACTTGATTGAAGGTAGAAAATTGTGAGGGCCTGGATAGACAGGGAAGAGGCAATATGGGTTCAGAGCTCAGGAATAGGAAAGGTGTGATCACAATGTTGGGGGTTTACTATAGGCCACCCAACTGCTAGCGGGAGATAGAGGAGCAGATATGTAGGCAGATTTTGGCAAGATGTAAAAGTAACAGGGTTGTTGTGGTGGGAGTTTTTAACTTGCCCTATATTGACTGGGGCTCACTTAGTGCTAGGGGTATGTATGGAGCAGGGTTTGTAAGGAGCATCCTGGAGGGCTTCTTGAAACAGTATATAGATAGTCCAACTAGGGAAGGAGCCATACTGCACCTGGTATTGGGGAATGAGCCCAGCCAGGTGGTCAATGTTTCAGCAGGAAAGCCATTCGGGAACAGTGACCACAATTCAGTAAGCTTTAAGGTACTGATGGATAAAGACAAGTGTAGTCCTTAGGGTTAGGTGCTAAACTGGGAGAATACTAATTACAACAATATTAGGCAGGAACTGAAGAGTGTAGATTGGGAGCAGATGTTTGAGGGCAAATCAACATCTGGCATGTGGGAGGCTTTCAAGTGTAAGTTGATAGGGATTCAGGACTGGCACATTCCTGTAAGGATGAAGGATAAGTGTGGCAGGTTTTGGGAACTTTGGATAACGAGAGATGGTATGAGCCTAGTCAAAGAGAAAAAGGAAGCATTTGTCAAGTCCAGGAGGCTGGGAATTCACTAAGTAAGTGTGGAATAGAAGGAAAGTAGAAAGAACCTTAAACAAGGAGCAAGAAGGGCTAAAAGGGGTCATGAAAAAGCATTGGCCAGCAGGATTAAGGAAAGCCCCAAGGCTTTTTATACATATATAAAGAGCAAGAGGGTAGCCAGGGAGAGGATTGGCCCACTCAAGGACAAGGGAGGGAATCTATGCATGGAGTCAGAGGAAACGGGCGATGTATTAAATGAATACTTTGCATCAGTATTCACGAAAGAGTGGATGATGAGTCTGGGAAAGGATGTGTAGATAGTTTGAGTTATGTTGAGATCAAAAAGGAGTTTTGAGGAGAAATATAAGAAATATAAAGGTAGACAAATCCCCAGGGCCTGATGGGATATACCCCAGAATACTGAGAGAGGCAAGGGAGGAAATTGCTGGGGCCTTGAGAGGAATCTTTGTGTACTCACTGGCTACAGGGGAGGTCCCAGAGGATTGGAGAAAAGCCAATGTTGTTCCTTTGTTTAAGAAGGGTAGCAAGAATAATCCAGGTAATTGCAGGCCAGTGAACCTTACATCAATGGAAGGAAAATTATTGGAGCGGATTCCTTGAGACAGGATTTATTCCCACTTGAAAATAACTGGATGTATTAGTGAGAGGCAACATGGTTTTTTTGAAGGGGAGGTCATTTCTCACAAACTTTATCGAGTTTTTCGAGGAAATGACAAAGATGATTGATGAGGGTCGAGCAGTGGATGTTATCTACATGGACTTCAGTAAGGCCTTTGACAAGGTCCCTCATAGCAGACTGATGCAGAAGGTGAAGTCGCATGGGGTCAGAGGTGAGCTGGCAAAGTGGACACAAAACTGGCTCGGTCAAAGAAAACAGAGGGTATCAGTGGAAGGGTTTCTGAATGGAGGGCCATAACAAGTGGCGTTCCTCAGGGATCAGTGCTGGGACCTTTACTATTTGTAATATATATTAATGATTTGGAGGAAAATGTAACTGGTTTGATTAGTAAGTTTGTGGACAACACAAAGGTTGGTGGATTTGAGGATAGTGATGAGGACCATCAGAGGATACAGCAGGATATAGATTGGTTGAAGACTTGGGAGGAGAGATGGCACATGGAGTTTAATCTGGACAAATGTGAGGTAATGCATTTTGGAAGGTCTAATACAGATAGGAAATATACAGTAAATGGCAGAACCCTTAAGATGGGCAAAGGGATCTGGATGTACAGGTACACAGGTCACTGGAAGTGGCAATGCAAGTGGAGAAGGTAGTCAAGAAGGCATTGGCTGGGGCATTGAGTTTAAAAATTGGCAAATCATGTTGCAGCTTTATAGAACCTTAGTTAGGCCGCATTTGGAATATAGTGTTTAATTCCGGTTGCTACACTACCAGAAGGATGTGGAGGTTTTGGAGAGGGTACAGAAAAGATTTACCAGGATGTTGCCTGGTATGGCGAGCATTAACTATGAGGAGAGGCTGGAGAAACTTGCTTTGTTCTCACTGGAACGATGGAGGTTGAGGGGCAACCTGTTAGAAGTCTACAAGATTATGAGAGGCATGGACAGAATGGATAGTCAGAGGCTTTTTCCCAGGGTGGAAGAGTCAATTACTAGGGGCACAGGTTTAAGGTGCAGAGGGCAAGATTTAAAGGAGATGTACGAGGAGGATTTTTTACACAGAGGGTAGTGGAAGCCTGGAACTCGTTGCCAGAGGAGGTAGTGGAAGTGGATATGGTAGTGAGTTTTAAGGGGTACCTTGACAAATACATGAATGGGATGGGAATAGAGGGATATGGTCCCCAGAAGAGGAGTAGGGGGTTTTAGTTAAGTTGGACAGCATGGTTAGTGCAGACTTGGAGGGCTGAAGGGCCTGTTCCTTTGCTGTAGTTTTCTTTATTCTTTGAGTTGTTTCCCCTAGTGGAGGAGTAAATTACTATGAGGCACAGATTTAGAGTGATTGGTAGAAGGATTAGAGGGCATATTAGAAAAAGCTTTTTCGCCTGGAGAATGGCATGTATCTGGAATTCATTGCCTGGATTGTTTGTTGATGAAGAAACTCTCAACTCAATTAAAAGATATCCCAATCTGTACCTGAAGTGCTGTGACCTGCAAGGCTTTGAAACTGGGGCGCTGAAAGGTGGGATTAGAATGGGTGGCTATTTTTTTCAGCCAGTGCAGACGGACTGTATGTCCTCTTCCTGTGTCATACCTTTTCCATGGTTCTAAAGTGGTGTAAGGAAAATTCTGAATTGATTTCCCACTGGCAGGATTCAGACTTTTGGCACCTCCCAATTTTCCACTTCGACCTGCCACGAAACCCATTGCTCACAGGACCAGATATTCTGCCCTTAGTTATTATTGTTGCCCATTCACTGTAAGTTTGCACCCAATGTGAAACTATTAACACCTGACTTGGCAAGAATGGGATTTTCCCAAGTGGCTAATTATACTGGAGATTACTTTAACTCAAGGTAGCTAGTCGATTCACCTTTAGAATATTGCTTTATATGCCATTTTAGTCACTGTGCTTTCACAAGGACATTGATGCATTGGTGGAAGCTCAGGTAACACACTAACAAGAATAAGTTTAAGACTTAAAGTTCTAAGTTTTGTGTTTAAATAACCTAAGTCTATTTTTGTTTGAGGGAAAAGATTGAGATGTGGTCCAAATAATGAGATGGACAAGCTTATAACTAGAAAATGTGAGTAAAAATGAACAATTCTGAAGCAAAATGAGAAATTAACAAAAAAAATGTTTTTATCAAGTGTCTTTCACAACCTCAGGATGTCATAAAGTACTTTTAGGCAATATGTACTTTAAAAAAAAGTAATCACTATTTTAATGTCAGAGATATGACAGCCAATTTGCTTATAGCAAGCTTCCATTACTGCAAGTGATGATAATCAGATAACATGCTTTAGTGAAGTTGGTTGTTTCAAGAACTCTCTGCCAAATACAGAATATTGAATTTATGGAACAGTTTCTCAATCACAGTAGTTAATGGTATATCAATAAACTCATTTAATATGTATTTATGAAGGGCAATTCAGATAATAAAGAGAAACAGTTCTTTCAGAGCTGATGACATAGATTTATCATCTGAGGATTACAGTTGGTCAGCGTTAACTAATGTAGATTGAAAGGTTGAGTCAATAGCCTAGATTTTTATTAGTTTATCTTTATGGACAGAATATTAACAGTTATGTACTCATGATTTTCTGTAGCAAGTTGCCAAAGAGTACAGTTACACACTAAGAAATGTTTCATTAGTTGCTTTCAAGCACAAAACTGATGTATTGCTGAAAAAATACATTTTTTTGAAGCTTTTCATCTTGCACTCTTCAAAACAATTGCAAGAAAACCAATGTAAGGGGAAACAACAACTTTCCATTGTATGAGAAGAGAGTGCTGATTGGTTGGCAAGTGGACAATGATTGGTAATGGCATTGTAAGAAGTCTCACAACACCAGGTTAGAGTCCAACCAGTTTATTTGATAGTAATCTCACAAGCTTTTGGAAACGGTGTTCCTCCAGAAGGTTTATGGAAGGTTCTGATCAGAGATGGGCATATAAAGTCACACACAGTTTACACAATACTGATTAGAATGCAAGTCTTTACAGCTAATCTGCTATTGAAGTCTTAAAGATGCAGACAATGTGAGTGGAGAAAGCATTAGCATAGGTTAAAGAGATGTGTATTGTCTCCAGACAGGACAGTAAATGAGATTTTACAAGCCCAGGCTTGTATTGTGCCAGGCTCACCTGGTGTTGTGAGACTTCTTACTGTGTTTACCCCAGTCCAACACCAGCATCTCTATATCATGGTAGAGGCATTGCCATGGAAAATGCACCAGTTAATAGTGAGTGACAATTAATTACCAAGCATTGTTTGAAAATTTAAACCAGGCAGATTGACTCTGGTCAAATCAATACCACGAGGAATGAAATAGCAAATGGCTGTCACTTATTTTGTTTAGCTGGAAGATGCTTAATGTGTGCACATGTTCTTTTCGCCTGCAAAGCACTGGGCCATGTGTATTTATATATACGCCACACTGCAAGGCCAATTGACAATCTTAAATTGGTTGTTTGTGTAATTCATTGTATACAAAGGATTATTTAGCAAATATTGTCTAATCACAATCACATCTAATGTTAGACACATGTTCTGAGTTCTGCAGCACAAGCTGGCCAGATACTGTCCGTACTTTGTTGTTGCGAACCAGAAGGCCTACACACTTAGTATCATATTGGCAGTGAAATTCATACACTACATTACTCATTTGTGTGATAGGCAGAATGTCTTTTTGGCTTGACAGCAACATCCTGTTTGTGGCGCACATCACTCAAGTTGTTATTGCACGACAGCAGGGTGAAACAGCTAGCTTCATCGTGCTCATGTTTTTGCGATATCTTGCCATTCTAGGGTAATCTGAGGTAGACTGGGCATTTCTGAAAGCTGAAAGTGATGGCTTTAGATCCATTCATGATTTTGTATGAATGAAATGCCAAATGACATTTGGTGATTGTCCGTTTAAGGGCAATGTGGCAGAGTAAGGGTGAGAAAATGGCTTGGGCTATATTTACAAGATTGGCAAAGAGGTCAATCTTATAACATGTGGAACTGTAAGAATCTCAACATTTGCATTGACCAGTGAAGGTAGACTTGTGGTGGATCATGGTAGTGAACCCACTGGCAGATTTCTCCAACTAGTCGTCAAGATATGGGAAGAGAATATGCCTTATCGGTTGCCTTGTAAGTGAGGCCCAATCCATTTACTGACTGTGCCAGCTTGAATAGGGCTGCCACAAAGGCATTCTGTGCGATAATGGCTACCTTAAGCAGATCATTTCACGCAATGTGTTGTACATACTTATGAACAGGCCTAAGGCCATTACCTTCAACCATGAAAAGTGCCCAGTGTACCTCAGATTATCCTGGAAGGGCAAGATATCTCAAAAATGTGAGCAACAGGTGAATCTAGTTGCTTCACCCTGCTACTATGCAGTGGCAATAAGTGTTATTCTGCACCAACAGGGTGCTGCCCACAAGCCAAAAAGATATTCTGCCTATCATACAAATAAGTAAAATGGCATGTGAATTTCAGTGCCTGTGTGATGCTAGGTATGTAGCCATATATTCCAAAGACTGGTGGATTTTTTTTGTTGTTTTTATTCCAATTCAATCAAATCAAGTCCAATTTAGAGTCTCAACAAGTTGAGACATTCCCAATCCAAGCTGACAAGACAGGGCCCTCACCTCCTGTTTTGGGCTTGATCTACATGAGCTGATTGGAGTAGGCATAGCTCCTCCTCTGAGGCTAATCTCATTTGTATCTTCGCCAAAAGGTTATAAAAATTGCTTCAAATGAAGCTAAATTGTAACCTAATGACTTCAACCAAGCACAGCATGTTGATACTACACTTGATTTTAGCCAAAAGGCCGAGACTGATGGATATATATGTTCCTCCTTCTGTTCACAACAGACAAGGTATAGCCTGTACCCAACCAGCATGTGCTTGCAAAACTCGAAACAGTGTCCAATATTGGATGTGTTTCTGCGATTGGATAACATTTGCTAAATAATCTTCATTCATTGCAGCATAATTTTTAGCACAATTTAAGATAGCCAGCCAGCTCACAGTGTAGCATAACTGTTTTACACAGGGTTCTGTTTTTTGCAGAGAGAAAGAATATGTGCACACATTGTGCCTGTTTCAGTTAAATAAGAGATAGCCATTCACTTTTGTGCATTTTCTATAGCAATGCCTCTACCAATCAAAGTCCATTTACTAACCAGTCAGCCTTCTGTTCTCGTACAGCATAAAGTTGTTGTTTGCCCTGACATTGGTATTCTTGTGATTGTCCTAATGAGAGCAGGATAAAAAGCGTCGACAAAACGCCTTTTTCAGCAGAAGCTTTCATTATTATATTTCTGATTATATTTATTCATATGTTTTACATCAAACTTATTTATTTTACTGAGGTGAGTTAGCACCAGAGGAGCTGCACCAGCAACGTATTATCTGCACCTACATCAGCTATTCAGACCTAAGTGGTATGTTGCATAATAACAGAATTTTCTCCAAAGTATGCAAGAAATATTTTTCTATATACAACCCCAAAGTGATTTACATGTGGCTTCACATAATGGTTAAATAGTACTTTACTTTGAGTGAGCAAATAGATCAAGTTTCACACATTCTTGAGTACTATTGGAGTAGGTTTAGTCTACAAAATTTAGGATTTTGTATGGAAAATGCATGCATTATTTACGTGCAGACCATGTTTAATGTGTTAAACATTTGGCACCCTGAACTTATCCTTCCTGGAAGTTAATGCAGAGTATCAACAGCAGAATTGAGACAGATATTCAGATGAAATACATCTTCACATTTCATGCATGTTCAGTTCTTGATGAGCCACATTCATAACTTGAAAGCAACTACACATTTGGCAATTTTCTGCATGAACTGTTTATTTCAAATTATGACTGTGGATCCTTTCAAATGGAATTAAAGAAGCAATGCGAAAACATTGCTGACTTGAGACTTTAGCCGACTGGAGGCCAGAACAAAATGGCAGTCAAGGGTAGTAGTTTGAATTTGTCAGCAGCACTTTGCACCCAACTGCATAGGGAGGAATAATTTATTGTGATCTCTGCAGTGCCGGAGTCTTTAAATAGAATTTACAACTTTGAGGTTTTAAAATGCATGCAAATACTCACGATGCATCCCACTCAATCTTTCTCTCCATTTGAAGTCAGAGGAAGGCAAAATAATGTAGGATAATGTAGTAAGCAGCTTCCAAGCCCCCATCAGAGTTGAAAGGTGGGCTAATTGTGCTTCATCGTGTATGACTGCTTTTGTATAAGGTAGTGAGGTGACAGAACCTTCAGCCTTTGCACAGCCAGTGGCAATGGCGCCAACTGAAAAGACCTGGTAAAACTGGTGACCATCTTGTGAATTTAGCAAGTTCAGTTTAAGATTGACAACGGCTGTGAGCGATCAGCATGTTGGAATCTGGTGACTGCACTCAACATAAAAGGAGCTGAGATATTACATCATTGCTGCTGAGATTAGGCTTTGTCCAGTAACAGCATTAAAATATAAGATAGCATTGAATCTACTGCATCAACTAATGTGATGGACCTTTTGATGTCAAGTGAAATAAACTGTCATTTCATAATAGTTGACAGAATCTTACACAAATATTGTACTACTTACAAGTCCCGTTGCTTTATTATTTTGTTGCTTTGAAATGCACTCAAAGTTGTCCAATTCATCAAGAAAAATATTTGTAAGATTGCATGTAGATAATAACAATCAAAAATCTTGAAATACATTGAACCCAAATATTCAAAAATAAATTAAAACAGATACCAAAGTGACCTTTTCATTGTTCCTATAGCACTACTTTTCTACTCACTGAGTATTCTATTAAAATATATATTGAGGCATCTTCTATTTTTTCAGAGCCCCGGAATTCCTTCAACTGTTTTTTTCCCCCCCAGTTAAGTAAAAAACAGAAAGAAAATGAGATTTTCTGTAATGGGGAAATTCTAAATAAATTCTGAAACAGCACCATGTGCACTACTTCTGATTGATTCTTGAAATAAATTGTCACTGCCCAATATTTTTGTAAGTGCTTTTCATAAATTGCTTTAATAAGAAAATATAAAGGTCAATATTTTCAATATGCCAGACATTGCAGTTTGAAGGTTTCTCCCACCATCTCTCCCACTTTTAATGGAAGGTATCACTTTTGTGGATGACCAGTATGTTGGAGCAAAGCATTGCTTCCCATGTGATCCGTTATATTGTTGTCCCTCTCTAATATATTTTTAAGGATGCTGTTTACAGGCTTAAATTATTGTTTAATGCCACTGAGATTACCTTTGAATCATTTGAAGCTCTAGGAAGTGAATTACACCACAGATTTACCGTGTACATGTATGTGGGGGTGTGTTTCTGTAGTGGTGTGGAAATACTACACATTAAGATAAAACAAAGATTGTTTCAATCTAAACTGATGTTTGCTAAGATACTTCTTGCTATTTGTTTTTTTTTCTCATATTCTATGTACCAAATATAATTGAACAGCAACAATTGAATGAGATCTGGCATGTACGAGCCAGATAAAGTATTTTTATACAGTGTCAGATAATTATGCCAAATACTTTGCCCATTGTTGAAAAAAAGCTGAATGACCATTCTTTTGTTTAGTGATTGGTGTCTAATATTACTGTAGCCCTAAGCATGCTAATCAGTCACTTTGATTCTTGTCTCCGATGATTCAATTATACAGCATGTGTCTTTCACATTGTAATAGCATGGGAGATATGTGTCTACATGAAACTATTGACTGAACTAGTTAAGAGCAGCTCAGCTAAATTATATCATCTGTCAACTTTCCCAGAAATAAGCTCGTAACGTTCATCACACAACAACTTTGTGTATGTATTTTTGAGTAAAATAGAGAACATCTTGAAGCCTTTCAATCTTGTTATTGATCAGTACTTATTAGCTAGATTTATAGCATGGAAGATGGCCATTAAGGTAGTAGACAGAACTTCTGTTTCAAAGTAGGTGAAAGAACAAACAACCCCCTAATTATAGTGAGAAAAGACACCAATTTTATATTATTCATACATTATAAAGCCAGAGTGCCAGATTTTCTTGAACGTACATTTTCTATAATATTTCTATTGGCAAATATGTCACTAGCATTGAAAAATATACATGGGAACAAACACTTGCATTGTAATCTAACTAAATTGATACAGGCTGGTGATATGATTCGATGCACATAAGGCACAGCAGAAGGTTCACCAAAGGGGCAAACTTAAATTTAGATGGGTCATATTTCCTGAGATCCACACAAAGCCATGTAAAATAAGCACCAAGAACTAGTTCTATTTCATTCAATTTAGCTAAAATTATCAAAATTGTTCCTAACAATTGGATAAAATATGATAACACAGCAACTTGCCATTTAGCCCATCAGGCTCATGCTGATGTTTTCTCAGATATTATCACCTTTGCTCTTCTGCTTAGACATTAGCAACATCAAGGTCAAGCATGTTTTGTTGCATATGATCACCTCAATCTACAGGAGTTTGACCAACCAAATATCTAATAAAGAGCATCATGCCTCCAAAAGAAAATAGTCTTCTCCCCAGATGTCCAGTAATTCATGCCAAATAAAACGTGTCCCCAATTCTGCCCAGTTGTACACCAACCTGTATAATTCTCCTCCTTATAAGAATCCTTATCTTATGAAAACAACTGTCCAAAGACAGTGCTGCCAAATAAATTTTATGAACCTTTACAGAAGGTGATGCAGTTACATTCAGTGTAAGGAATAGCGTAGCAGTTATGGAAATGGATTTTAATCAGGAGTTCAAATCCCACCATGGCAGCTTGTGAACCTGAATTTGTTCAATTAAAATAAGTCTGGAGTGAAAAGCTAGTTTCAGATCATGAATTTATGAGGTGGTTGTTAAAAACTCAATCAGTTCCCTAATGTCTTTTACAGAACGAAAACGGCCATCCTAACTAGTTTTTTTAAAATTTTAATTTCATTACAGCTTTGGTTCAAAAATGGACAAAGCAACTGAGAGGTGAGAATGAATGTTCTTTGATCAAGGCAGCAGTTGGCTGATGATGTTATCAAGGAACCTGGAAAAAAATTAAAGTCATTAGGAATCTGTGAAAAATTTTATATTGGTTGGGGTCATACCCAGCACACAAAAGGAGGATGGTTGTAATTATTGGAAGCGAATCATCTTATCCCCAGTAATTTGAAGTAGGATTTCTTTAGGATTGCATCTTAGGTTTGCCCATCTTCAACTACTTCATCAGTGACCATCTCTCCATCATAAGGTTGGAAGTGAGAATATGCACTGATGATTGCATTGTGCTCAATTTGATTTGCAACTCCTCATCTACTGAAGTGGCCTCTCTACAAGAAACAAGATCTTGACAACATCCAGACTTAAATGATGAGTGGCATGTAATTTTTTGTCATTCAAATGCAAGGCAATGGCCATCTCCAACAAAATCTCTCCATGATAGCTAGTGGTATTCCTCCTCCTCCTCCGATATTTTACCTTTAAAGGGTATTAGATTGGTTCATGGTTATGGTTCACAAAATATTGCAGTGGTTTATCATTGCCTTCTGCTATACGGCTGACCAGGAAACTATCCCACTCTTACTCCCTGATATCAGGTGTACTGGGAGAACAAATTACATGTGGGCTGTAGAGGCGCTCTACTCAACAATGGCTTTGTATTTGCATACATGTTGTAGTACCGCTACTATGGTTTACCTTAGGTGGGTTGAAGAGGATTTTTGAAACGCTGTAGTTTGGATAGATACTATCACCTGTTTGATTATGTTGTAAGTTAGCTCAATTGCAGTAAGGTCATAATCATGTTTCTTTATCTACTTACAAATTAATCAGTAGTTTTTGTTGGTTGTTGCCTAAAGGACAAGAATTCCAGATGATGTCCTGAAGTTGAGCTTCATTTGTAATTGATCTTTGAGTATTTTATCTGAATTTGAAGATGGTTGTCAGACAGACCTGATGTGTTCATGCTGTGGAGAGCTTCATTGCCTGTGGCAATTTTAATGGCTTGTTTATCGGTTCAGAAATATTGAGATCAAAAAAACACAGCAATGTAAATTCGCAGAGGAGATGTGTTGTCTGTGTTAGAAATTTTGTGGTCATCTTTTTAGCTTTTTGCAGGATTCTAATTTCTATCTGAAACTCTTCAGATGTATTCAAGCAGTTTTAACAGCTCTTTTAAAGTTAATTTAACTCTGATTTGCAATACATTTAGTGATTGTTGCCTTAGCTGGTCATAGTTACTGTTTGACTGCAATGCTGATCCTGTTGAGCACTTTCTGATGTTTCCCTGGTTTAACTCTAAATTCCACACATGAAGCAGTGATTTACAAAAGGAAATGGTTGAACATTTCAAAAACGAAAGCAAAAAGTGTTTTTTTTTAAGCAGGCTCCTTCTGGATATATTCTTCTTAGGTCAGTCTGTAGCATTTCACCTGACGAAGGGACTAACCTGAAAGCTTGTGAGTTTACTATCAAATAAAGCGGTTGGACTAAAACCTGGTGTTGTCAGACTTTTTACTGCATTTAAACTTCACCAGGAGCAGCAACAATGGACTTTCTGCTGCCTATAAATTCTGCTTACAGTGAAACTACAAATCACTTCCCCACAAATCTGCTATTTTAATTTCTGTCCCTGCTTAAACTTCATAGCTGGTATATTTTTATGATTTAAGCTGTCCCAGATTTGAACAAACCTGCGGGGACCCAATGCTTGTTTCCTGGAATGAGGTATGATCCCAAAATAGAAACAGAAACTAGGAGCATAAGTAGGCCATTTGGCCCTACGAGTCTACTTCACCATTCAATATGATCATGGCTGCTCCTGTATCTCAATGCTTTATTCCTGCTTTTTCCCTGTACCCCTCAGGAAGAAGACCAAAATTGCACTCAGTACTCCAGGTGTGGGCTCATCAATGCTCCGTATAACTGCAGTAAGACATCCCTACTTCCGAACTCAAATCCTCTTGCGTTGAAAGCCAACATACCATTTGTCTTCTGAATTGCTTGCTGCATCTGCCACTCCACTTTTATGGATGGGTGTACAAGGAGACCTCCTTGCATCCTCTTCACAACTCACAATTCCACCCAGTTTTGTGTCATTAGCAAATCTGGAAATATTACATATGTTTCCCTTATCCAAGTAATTTATTTTAAATATATATTTCAGGTCAGTTTAGCTCAGTTGGCTGGTTAGTGATGCAGAGTGATGCCAACGGCACAGGTTCTATTCCTGTTCCAGCTGAAGTTACTGATGAAGGTCCACCTTCTCAACCTTGCCCTTTGCCTGAAGTGTGGTGATCCATTCTAGTTTAAACAATCCCAACAGCACTAGCAAACAGCTTGTCTTGGCCCTGGCCAGATGCAACCCATCCTGTTGGTACTGGTCCCACATTACCCAGAACCAGTCCCAATATCCCAGGAATCTGAATTTCTCCAAAACCATTTTCCAACCACATATTATCTGATGTATCCTGCTATTTTTACTCTCGTTAGCACATGGCAGTGGCAGTAATCCTGAGATTACTACCTTTGAGGACTCCAATTTACATTCAAACTCCCTACATTCTGCTTGTAGGGCCTCATCCTTTTTTATCTATGCTGATATGTACCATGACCACTGACTATTCACCCTCCCTCTTCAGCTGAAGGTAGAGTGTGTAGAATCCCAACAAAACTGCACTATCCTTGTGCTCAGTGTATCTTGATTGTTGTTTCACTTTCACACCAGCTCTTCTACTGCATGTGAAGTTTTGAGGCCTATATATTTTGTAATCAGATCTTCTTAGAAAAAGTGCTGCCATTCTGCCACCATGCATTTTTCTACTCTTTGACTTAAACAAATGAAACATGAAGATTGGTGAAACAATAATGTGGATTCTTTATTTGATGATAAGCAATGTACAAACAAATTTATTAGGATCAATCTCTATCCTCCTCCTTGCAGACTGCCTACAGTTGTTGGGACTAACACATCACATGTGTTATGTACATAGGTAAGTAATGATTTACAGTAGATTAAGAAATGCTCTTTTAAAGGTATAGTACAGCATGTCACAACAGCTCCGATATACAGCCATCGTCAGTGCATGCAGCTAGCAGCAGCTCTCTTCCACTGAGTGCAGCTCCCTTTAAGAGAATATACCTTCAAGTGGACCTGGCAGACTGCACCATATTGCTATTGGTGTACAATGCTCAACTCCTGTTTAGTGCTCAGTCAGCCAGCAGCACAAGTAGTGAGTGTTTGGACCAGCAGTACAATCAAATAACTGCAGAGGCAGCACTAATTTTGCATGCTGCCTCCCTCATCTGCAACTGGTACGGGCAGTCACTTAATACAAATCCTACACCCAAATATTGGGCATGACCAATTTTTAGCCCTAAATGCTTTACAAAAATGACTTGGAAGAAAGCCTTGCATTCATCTAGTGCTTTCACATCACAAAATATCTTGCAGCCAATTAAATACTTTTGAAGTGCAGTCCCTTTTGTATTGTAGATAGCTTAGCAGGCAATTTGTGCACAGAAAACTCCCACAGACAGCAAAGTGATAATTGCATGGTAATCTGCATTTTTGCGATGTTGATTGAGGAATAAATATTGCTCAGGACAGTGGGAATAACTTCCTCACTCTTCTTCGAAGTAGTGATGTGATAACTTTTACCGACATATGTGGTGTCAGTTTAACATAAGCAGCAGGCAGGCTAACTCAGCAAATTACACTTTCTACAAAGTACTTAACTCATTAATTTGGTTTGTGAAATAATTCGACACAATGAGGGAAGAGGGGCTGTGCTAATCGATTACAAGTCAAGGAATGATCCGAGAGAGGGAGGGAATGACAATTAGACATGTCTAGAGGCATTAATTAGGTAAGCGGGTAGGTGACTTGTTGGTGAGCTTTTTTTTACATCTAAACTAGGGGGGTGGCTTAAACTAGCACCAGAAAATATAAGAACTGTATTAGCTTAGTTAAATTACTTAATATAACCGCAAAAGATTGGAAAGTGATATTTCAAAATCTGAAACTCTAATTAAGTAATAAAAATAGAGATGACAGAGCTGGTGATTTGTTGCAGCTGAAGCATGTGGGGATTGGTGGATACCAGTGTGATCCACAGCAGTCATAGCTGCACTAATAATCTGCAGCTTGAGGAACTTGGACTCTGAGTTGCTGAGCTGGAGTCCAAGATTAATAACACTGTGATGCATCAGTGAGGGACGTAGTTACCTGGATAGTTTGTTCCAGGAGGTAGCCTTATGTTGAGTATTTCAGATTTGTCAGGGATATGACTACAAATGAGGTAAGTATGGTAATCCCAAGTGTAGCACTGGAGACGCCTTGGACCTTTCAGACATAATGTTATTGCAGCTGTGTGGATGAGAGCAGGGACTGACCACAACACTGTGTGTGGACTGGACAGCTGCTGGCCTTTCACTTGGCTGGCAACTGTTGGAAGTGGGACTTCCTTCCAGGTGGGTGTGGAAGTCTGTCCTGAGCCATTTAATAGTCTGATAGCTATAAAATCAGCCTGGCACTTCCTAGCTAATTGTGCTTTCCTCTGATTTTGCAGCCATGAGTCAGGGTCACCACTTCTGTATAAAATGCCAACCAAAGGCTACATAGGGAAATGGGTGAGTCCTGTTTAAGTACTGCTTCCAAGGCCTTCAGTTATCTTCTTCCCAAGCTTGCTGCTATGGCGCATACGAGAACAGTCTAGTGAGGATCAGTGCTGCATTTTCCCAGACATGAAATATGTAAACTTGGCTTCCTGTCCCCTCCTGGCAGAACAATTGAAGTTAGTGATTCAGAAGAATTTGAGTGAGAGCCCTTCATGGTGAAGTGTTGACACATTGCACAGCTTAGACATCTCTTTATCCTATTATTATTTTTGCTAATTTTCTCCTCCCTTGAAGGCATTTCGATATGTTTACACAAGCATTGGTCACTCTCCAATACTTCATCCAAATACCTATTCATCATTCATGGGTGTAGTGAGTAAATATTGGCAGGGTGTTCAGCTATGGGGCTGCAGGGCTAACAGTGAAGCACTATCCTTTCTCAACAATGTGTGCAGATACATACTGCCCAGTGGGGTTCATTGGATAATGATCAGGAGTGGGAGCCCTAGCTCATGAGGCCAACTTCAGCTTGGTTTCTGTCATCTTGTCTGGAATCAGCTCAAACTAGAAATCAAACCTAACAACTTCAGTGCCTATGGTTTAGATTTATGTTGCCTTCAGCAACTGAGGCATCGAATGAATTTCTACCTCGAGTATTTTTCAGATATTCAGATAAACTGAGCCAGTGACTGAGAGTAAAATTATAATAGATGTAAATATTCAAAAATTGTTAAGCCATTAAATTTTAAGGCTGAACAGTATTGTTAATAATTATTAAGCATAGAATGCATACATAGACAGAACTATGCATTGGACTTTTCTCTATATATTCCTCTGCTTCTCTATCTCCCTCTCTTTTCACATCATCCTTGAAATCCATGATTTTAACCAGACTTTTGATCACCCTTCCTGCTAATTTCTTCTTTGACCCTGAGCTGTTTATGAATTACTTTAGTTCTACATGAAACATGCTATATTAGTGCAAGTTAAATGTTCCTGTAACATTTTGCTGTCTGCTCAACTGTCCTGGCCTGCTATACTGAATAGTGATTTGATTTATTATTGTCACATGTATTAGCATACCTGGAAAGTATTGTTTCTTGTGTGCTATACAGACAAAGCATTCCATTCATAGAGAAGGAAACAAGAGAATGCAGAATGTAGTGTTACAGTCAAAGCTAGAGTGTAGAGAAAGATCAACTTAATGCAAGGTAGGTCCATTCAAAAGTCTGATGGCAGCAGGGAAAAAGCTGTTCTTGAGTCAGTTGTATGTGACCTCAGACTTTTGTATCTTTTTCCCAAAGGAAGAAGGTAGAAGAGAGAATGTCTGGGGTGTGTGGGTTCCTTAATTATGCTGCACACATTCCCAAGGCAGCGGGAAATGTAGACAGAGTCCATGGATGGAGGCTGGTTTGCATGATGGATTGGGCTACATTCATGACCTTTTGTAGTTTCTTGCTGTCTTGGGCAGAGCAGGAGCCACACCAAGCTGTGATACAACCAGAAAGAATGCTTTCTATGTTGCAACTGTAAAAGTTGGTGAGAGTCATAGCTGACATGCCAAATTTCCTTAATCTTCTGAGAAAGTGGAGGCATTGGTGGGCTTTCTTAACTGTAGTGTTGGCTTGGGGGGAACCAGGACATATTGGTGATCCGGACACATAAAAAATTGAAGCTCTCGGCCTTTTCAACCCTATTGATGTAGACAGGGCCATGTTCTCAAATGTTGAGTCTGTGTTTATTAGGAATATAGGAACAGGAATAGACCCATTCAGCCCCTTAAGCCTGTCCACCCACTCATTGAGATCATAGATGACATGTCTCTTAACTCTATTCATATACTTTAGTTTTGTATCCTTGTATACCTTTGACCAGCGCAAATCTATTGATTTCTGATTCAAATATATTAATAAGGTGGAAGCTCCTGCTTTTTTGAGGGAGAGTTTTGCAATACTACTACCGCTGAGTGAAGAGGTGTTTCCTAATTTCTCTGGCCTGGTCTGATTTGAAGGTTATGGCTCTTTGTCTGAGAAGTGCTCACCAATGACAAAAGCTTTTCTCTCTTTAAATAACCTAAAGTACCTTTTAACATCCTGAAATCCTGCATGAAACCACACCTCATCATTGTGTATCTACTCCAGGGGTTAAAAGCTTAGTTTAAGTAAGCACTCCCCATAACCTAATATAATTAATTACAGGCTAGCCTGATGTGTCAGTATTTGGGTTGTGTATATTTAATTGTCAGCTAGCTTGGTGCCTTCAAAACCCAATCATATCTTCTGACACCATCTTTGTCCAAGAATAAAATGATGCATTCATTTTTTAATAAATTATAAAATATACACTGGGGGGAATTCTTTGGCCATTCAGGCTGCATTCTCTGGTCTTACTCCCACGGGTTTAGTGCTGGCATGGGGGTGGCACCAATGGGAAATCCCATTGACAGCAATGGGACCACAGAATTCCACCATCAGTGAACAGCATGCCATCACCTGCAGTCAAGAAACACCTAGCTAGGTGGCCAGACAGTTCCCCCCATTTTATGTCATGAGATCTATTTGTAGAACAAGTTGAAGTTGGGGTTTTAGAGGTGCAGTATCACTGTCTCTGATGGCATGAGTGACTTATAAAGGTAAGAATAGAGGGTTTAGTATAACTGTAAATTATAGACAGAAACGAGAAAGTGTGTCAATAGAAAGTGTGTAACCTCATTTTTGATATCAATAGTATAAGTTGGCTGCATTAAGAGAAATAAAATTTATCTTGTGGAAGGTCTAAGGCTGTTTCTCTTGTGCCCCATTGATGAGGCTCTTCTCCAAACTTCTCTATTTTCCCAATTTGCCAAAGATTTTGTACCCAAACAAAGAAGGATCTTGTCTTTATATAGATCCTGTACAATTTCATGATGTCAACAAAGCACTGAACAGCCAAAAGGAAAGTACATTTGAACTAGTCACTTGGTAGTAAAAGACTTGACTATTGCTGAGAAAAGAAGAGACGTGCTGCTGAGACTTTTCACTTGCACTCATCAGCTTGCTAAAGTTCAAAGGGAACAAAAATTTATACTGCATGAGGAAAGCAGTGCTGATTTGTTAGCCAAGACTGATTGTACCTCCTCAGGCAGCTTACCAGATGGGAAAAATTGACTTTGGGTTGTCAGTTTCGCCAGCAGCAGCTCTTGGTTAAGTGCTAAGTAGGCCATGGGAGCCATGGCAATTACGATACTTGTAGCGTTATGGGAGAATTCCTGCTCATCCTGGAATCTGAGGAAAGTGTTTCTTAAGAAAACAATGAAATATTTATCTTTGATTTGCAGTTGTGGGCCCACAGCTTACTGATGACAAATTTATTAGATGAATAACAGGTGTTAGAACATGGACACCACAATTTTAGCAATAATAGCAATTTTTGTACAAATTTGGCACATATTTTCCTATTGCTACACTAGCGTATTCTTCCCTAATTTATGTTTTAAAAAAGACATGGCACGTACCAGTTGCTGAGTATCCCCAAAATACTTGGCAAATTCCAATTGCAGTTCATGTATTAAAATAATCTGGTAGTATTGTGAACAGTAACTATAGAACTATCTCCTGTGGCATTACACATGAGTGAAAATTAAGTGTAATCTTCAGGTGAAACAGTGTTACATGGCGATGGATTATTGGACAAAGGTAGACAGACATGCAACAGAAAATGCTGGAAAATCACAGCAGATATGACAGCATCTGTAGAGAGAGAACAGAGTCAACATTTTGAGTCTGGATGATTCTTGATCACACACACATAATTTTGTTAATTTCTTAAAGTCAAATAACCTGTCCTTATTTTTATAGGGGACAATAGTTCACTGGTGCATTTGCCATGCCACTGTCTTAACCAATCAGGATAGTTCTCAAAGCCCATTCCATCCCCCACCTAGCACTTAAACAAGACATACTGCTTACGAGGCTGGAAACCCAAAGTCAATATTTCCCATTGGTAACTGCCTAAGGAGGTGCAATCAGTCTTGGAAGTTCATATCAATTATTCAGGTAAAGCCCGACTGAAACTAGAAGAAATAATCTACAACAGTTAAGAGACCAGCCTTGTTATATAGTACAGAAAACTGGGCACCACCAAGAAGAGAGGAACAATGACTGAATATTAATGAGTTCTGGATTGAGATAGATATGTGGAGTAACGAGAAAGGACAAAATAAGAACCAGCACATCGTGGGTCAGTGAAAATTGTGAAGACATTGAAGAAAGTGACCAAAAGTAAGAGAGGAGCTATGTGAGGTGAACGATGGAAATGAGACTGCCAGGAATAAGGAGCAGAGGAAGGTCCAAGACCAAATGGAAAGGAGTGGTGGCGAGAATCTTAAAGGCAGCAGGATTGGAAGAGGAATGTATAACTGACCAGAGGTGACGGAGAAGGGTGTTCAGCCAGCATTGTGATGACCCTTAGTAAAATGGGAAAAGCTGAAGGAAGAAGATGAAATTGCCTGAGGAGATAGGTTCGTACCATTATTCAGATGAAGCCTGAGGACCAATTTCTATCAATTCTCAAGTCTCTCACTTCTGATGTTGTCACTGTGTCCATTAATTGATCAAAATAATACTGATGCAAAATTAGTTTTAGTTTATTTATAAATAACCAGATGAGGTTTCTTGTTTAGTTTGTATGGGAATTTCCTCCAAGTACTTTTAGTGGTTCTGTTGCTAGTTATAACCTTGTGACATTTTGTCATGTATACTAGAAACAAGTTTAGAACGGAGTTGAGGAACTTCTTCACTCAAAGGGTGGTGAATCTCTGGAATTCTCTGCCCGTTGAAGTGGTGGAGGCTGCCTCGCTAAATATTTTTAAGACGCGGGTTGATGGGTTTTTGATAGGAGAGGGGATTAAGGGTTATGGGGAGAGGGCGGGAAAGTGGAACTGAGCAGCGACAGATCAGCCATGATCTTATTGAATGGCGGGGCAGGCTCGAAGGGCTGGATGGCCTACTCCTGCTCCTATTTCTTATGTTCTTATGTTCTTAAGTTTCTCAGGAGAACACATCACAATTTAGTGAGACAAATTTGACAAAACTTTAGCCATCCACTAATTCAACTAGTGTCCCTTCCAAAGATTGCCTTTGAAGATAAATGAACAGTGGGAGCAATTAAAGTAAGAAAATACCTACAGATTGGCTGACATGATTTAAGTTTTCTGCTGAGGCTGTTTGTCATTTTGTCTCTTGTAGTCTCTATCAGAATTGACTAAAAGAGTAAACATAAATCATTATCCTAATTTATTTCACCACTGCATAACCCAGGAGTCAAAAAATTGGTTTTCACTGACTTCAGGGACTGAGGAAGTCACCATCAACTTTTTTCAACTAAGGATCGATATAATTAGTAACACTGTCCAAAATCATATTTTGTGCTGGTGAGCAAATTGGCTGCTGAAAATGACAAAAGTTCACATTAAGTATAAGTGATCATTGCACACAAAGATAACAAACTTCCATAATAATACCAGCTATGTTTCTGAAAGTGTTTATAAATTTCAATACCATTATTTTTTTAACTGAAAGAAACCTATTTGTATAGCCAACTATTTACAGATGCTTTATGCAGACCAGGTACAATAGAGTTCTAAATGTGCCATCATGACTGTTTATTTAAATTAACTATTTTTTATAAAGTATAGATGAGATATAAGTTGCCCCAGAGGAATTTTGAAGTCTATTTTGCTTTATTCTCTCTAGTATATTAGAGTCTAGAGATATTAGTTTTTTTGAAAGTGAAGTTAAACTGATAAATTAGACCTCATTTATTGAACAGCAGTTGGAACCAATTGTCGAGGGAGTCATTTGACACCTTTGAACATCCTGCTAACTTAATTGGCGATAGTTTGGGGTTGGAGGAAACATTTAAGCATGTAGCAGCACACTGCAACATGAAAATGGAAAAAGCAAGCTTTTGCTCTCTGACAGGGGAAGTCATATATAGATTTTTGTGTCCATTGTTTTGGCTTATTTGTGTGTGCTTTACTCAGTCAATCAAATATAATTGACACCACTGGGTTCTACTGTTTTGTGGATGACAGGAGCTAATGCAAGGAAAAAGCTGCAAGTAAACTTCTCTGTGGTAGCTGTGAAAAGGTTCTTGCCAGGTCTGTGACATTTTTTCTCAATTGCATTAATCGACAAACTAGTAGGCTCTCAGCAATATGATTGATACTAGTCACCACAGCCTTTTACGTCTGTAAAAATATCTTAGGAATAATGATCTAAATCAACAGGTAGATGTAATTGTATTTTATAAACAAAGCTATAGACAAAACATGAATTTAGAAAGGACAGGCCTGCCAGTATGCACTGGGAACAATCCCTGCACTATAATAGATAGCCTAAATTAAATTATACTTTATTTATTAATGTCACAAGTCGGACTACATTAACAATGCAATGAAATTACTGTGAAAATCCCCTTGTTGCCACATTCCGGTGTCTGTTTGTGTACTCAAACCAGCAAACTATGCTGCCGAACTCAAAGCAATTAGCTTTAGATTCCTAACAAGATGACCAGCAGTTCCTCCCATAAGATGATAAGAAGAGATGGGTTTTTGATAAGAGAGGGGATTAAGGGTTATGGGCAGAGGGTGGGAATGTGGAACTGAGCCACGACAGATCAGCCATGATCTTATGGAATGGCGGGGCAGGCTCGAAGGGCTAGTTGGCCTACTCCTGCTCCCATTTCTTATGTTCTTATGTAAGAAAGGACTGACAATGGCCTTTGACACTTCTGAGAAGCCTGAGGAGCGTTCCTCTTCCCAACCTAGCAGAAAGGTTTAAAAAATAATTTTAACAAATATTACTCAGTGCCATGGGAGCTGCCCATGAAATATAGGAGAGTTAAGCCATTTAGCCCATCGAGTCTGCTCTGCCATTCAATCACACATGTAGGTTTCTCAACCTCATTTTGCTGCTTTTTCCCTGTAACTTTGATGTCTTTCCCAGTCAAGAACAGATCTATCTCTGATTTAAACACACTTAATGACCTGGCCTCCATAGCCTTCTGTGGCAATGAATTCCATAGATTCACCACCCTCTGCCTGAAGAAATTCCTCCTTAACTCAGTTTTAAAGGGAGGTCCCTTTACTCTGAGGCTGTGCCCACAGATATTGGTCTCTCTTACTAATGGAAAGATCTTCCTCATGTCCATACTATCCAGGCCTTTTAATATTCTGTAAGCTTCAATGAGGTCCCCAATCATCCTTCTAAACCCTGAGTGCAGACCCAGAGTCCTCAGACACTCTTCGTATGTCAAACTTTTCATTCCTGGGATCGTTTTCACTTAGCTGCTGGAGAATCCTGATGAAGTAACTAAAAGCCTGCTTCACTCATTGCTGATAGATCTTCAAAGGAGCTCTTTGTTGGGTCCTGTCCTTAATTTATATTTCAAGGCATTTGATTTCTGTTTTAGCTGCTTTGAGCTGCCTAAAAATTGGGTCTCATGTACTTAGGAATGGTACCAATGCCTGCACCGATTGCTAAAGTGGTATAATTTGAACCTATTTTGTGACCCAAAAATAGGTTCAATGAGGATCAATTTACACTCTATAAAATCTATTTGGATTAGCAGGACCTTGTAGTGTAATGCTCTTTGATGTCTCTCTGTCTTTTTTTCGTATCAAAATTAAGTTACTGAGGAAACAGAAAATCCTGGAAATACTTAGAAAACTACAGTTAACGTTTCAGGCCAATGACCTTTCTCCATAGATATTGTCTGACTTGCTGAGTATTTCCAACAATTTGTTCTTATTTCAGGTTTTCCGTATCTGCACTATTTTACCTTTTTATTAATTTGCTAAGTTCCATGATAGGCAGTGATACAGGGGAAAAATACACTTGACAGCAACATATTATGAAACAGATAAGGACTTGACCAGCAGCTATTTGGAACTATGATATTGATACATGGTATAAAGATAACTATATTATTGGTAGTAACATATAGACGTTATTTTCTGAGTAAATAAGTACAACATAAATTTTATATTTGGATTTACCCAATTGTGTTGGCTTCTGGACCAATTGAACGGAACCCATTCAGGAATAATAAATATTATTAGAAAATGTCACCATTGAAAGATTGGACAGGCTGCAGCTCTTTTGTCTAGAAAAGAGAATATTGAGGAGTGACTTGATTGAGATCTTTAAGCTTATGAAAAGGTTTGATAAAGTAGATATGGAGAAGATGTTTCCATTTTCAGGGGAGACTAAACATTGGGACATAAGTATGAAATAATCACAAATACATCTAGTAAGGAATACAGAATTTCTTTACCCAAAGTGGCTTGAATGTGGAATTAGCTACCATAAGAGTAGTTGAGGCAATTAATATAGATGCATTGAAAGTGAAGTTAAATAAACTAATGAGGGAGAAAAGAATAGAAGAACGTGTTGGATGATGTAGGGTGGGAGGAAGCTCATGTGGAGTACAAAGACCAGCACAGGTGTGTTGTGCCGAATGGCCTGCTGTAAATACTCTGCAATACTTGTTGATTAATTTTATTTGGGCATTCTTTGACAAACTAATTTTCAGTAACGTTTAATGTATAGTTTCTTTGTTGTATGGCTCTAATTAAGGACTCAGGACAGTTAGATTTTGCAACTTTTATTGACAAAGCTTGCATCAAATTTATGAACTAAGGATCAATTAAATTAAGTTCGATCATTCATTTCCAGAAAGATGCAGTTGGAGAGAGAGGTATCACTATGTGTTTCTGGTGCTGTATTTTCTTCCTGTGATACCATTAACATTTAAATTTTCCAATCATAAAAAGACATGAAAGGTGTCTTTTATTTGAAAATTATTTGTAAACACTTTTCAAATGGAGTATTGGCTAGACCAGCTTCTCCAGAGAAATTATTATTAGACGAGGTTTCGCAAATGTATATAAAAGCAAACTTAACATGCATTTCTCTGAAGTTTAAGTTTATATGATGCAAAATCCTGTCTAATCTGAAAACTAAAATAGGATGCTCAATTTTTAATCATAGCGCAGGAGCAATGTTAGTTTAACTTCATCAAGATTAAGCTATTTTTACAAAATTACACCTATTGTGAGAGGAAATACGCAAATTGTGAAATTTAATTGGATATGGTAAATGATTCTCTGTACACCCAGATTTCAATATGGCTTAAGGCAGGCAAATTTCATTGGATATCAAAGGTGATTTTGGACTAACTTTCTTACAAGCCATGATCTTTATAGATACACATGTTTTGATATATTTTATATATTTGTAACATTGAGTAAAAATGGAACGCCACTGATCCTCCCAAAATAATCCATTTCCTGCTTTTAACCAAACTTGGTAGCTTTTTCTCCTTTTGTTTAATTATCATCCTTTTTTTCACCTTGCAACTTATTTTATTGATCAGCGTGTGGCTTGTGACTGCATATTCCTGAAGGGATTGAAATTGCAAGTCCCAGCAAGCCTCAGAGGCCTCAAGATTGACTGGCTCATTTGCACCTCAGTGGAATCCTCCTTACACCAGAGCATCATTTAGGTCTGTGTTCTTCCATCTACCTTGTTTGCTGTAAATAGCTGCTCATTATGTCAGGTCAGGCTAGTGCTGTGGCGTCATGGCTCAGTGATCGTGAGCAGCTTGCAGAATACTGCAGGAAAGCCTCTGGGGGAAGATGCATGTGTCAGGCTTTGTAGTTGTCAAGGTTATAAGCGACAGTTTAGCTTGAAGGTTTAAAACGCCCTAGCAAAACCCTAACTTCTCTGGCAAATGACTTTACAAAGAGTTGACACTTGGTTTGAAATAAGACAGATGTTGGTGCAGTTTTCTTCAAGTTTGTTCTAATTCTAGGAGGTGCAATTCACCAAACTTAATCCTTTACATCGCCTGAAGACTGACAGTGTGAGACAGGCCCATTTATTTTTGTAAACACTGTGGCCGAATAATTTTCACGATAGTTTGAGTCGACTTCTTTAACCCCTTGAAGAAATAATGTATGCACTGGCCTGTAACATTATATTTTTCGGAATGCTGAATTTAAAAATGTTTTGATGTGATTGCATCATTCCATGCTTGAGTTCAGCAACAGTGCACCTAGACTACAATCAGATTGTACTACATGCTGTGACTTACCCAGCTGTTAAATTTCCTGAGGATCAAGTAATAAAGCTGATGTTATACTGATTCATATTCGGATTAGCCTGGTAGAAGGTCATTTGCAATACTCCATAACTTGGAAATGTTGTGCCAAGTATTTTATTTGTAAGAAGTAACAATGTCACATAATTTTTCAGTTCCATTGAGTTTACAATTAAAGCTTTTCAATTAGCTTACTTATCCTGCTCTTTTAAGCTGCATTATGTTTGGAATAAATACGCTGTAAATCCACGCATGTTTCAATTAAGTTTAATCATGCGTTAATATGGTGGATTACTCACCAGACAGAAAAGTGAGGACAGAAAGAAATTTCTTTGACAGCTTCAGGCTCAGAATAATTATTTTTTTTGTTGATTTATTGGTTCAATGTTGCTTCAGTGTGATTGAAGCTATAAATGCAGATAGGAAAATGAACCCAATGAAAACATTTGGGATTCTTTCCTTTATCATTGATTATATATTTAGAGGTTTTCATGTGTGTTTTTAAAATTAGTGTGATATCATGTTGCCATCTATTTTTATGGGTTAGCTAATGCTTAGTATCTAAACCTATCAGGAAAATTTTGTTACATTTGCTCAATATTATCAAGTACATATGATATTAAAACGTCTAGATATTTCTTATTTCTAACAGTCAGTGATTTAAGCTTAAATAAATTCAGGGAACCAGTTTACTGTTTCACGCACCAAAGGGAAAGACAAATCTTTGTGCACAGCCAGCATCAACTTACAAGGATCGGAATGTCCGCCAAGTTGTATGTACGATTTGCTGCTATGGAAACAATTAAACTTTCGCTTTGAAAGCTGGCTTTCAGTCATGTTAAGTGTAAGTAATGGTGACAAGAATTGCTGCGTGTTTGATCCAAATTATGTTATTGTATCGGTTTTACAAGATTACCAATTACTGTGGTAAGATTGGTTCAAATCTACATTCTTTGGAAGTTGCACTTTGACTTCCTTCTACCGCTGCACAGCTGTACTTCGAAAGGCAGAATTTTGCTAAATTGTCTTGATGAAAGCTACCATTAGGAAGTTGTTTTTTTTCCTAACACTCCTTCTGTTGTGGAACATGTTGACGTGAAGGGTATATCTCAGTAGGTAAGTACATGTGTTCTCATGTTGTTTGTTTTTCTGCTTTCTTATTCCTGAGGACAGCATCAGTGATGTAGTTATGTTGGGATACACTAATATAGCCTTTTTTGATGGGAAATATAGGTCACTTACAATTGAATAGGTACTCAAACAGCTTGCTGCTGCTGTAAAGAAACAGTTCTGAAATGTCACCAAGGCTTTGTTAATGTGACACAAATTAGATCATAGAATCCCTACAGTGCAGAAGGAGGCCATTTGGCCCATCGACTCTGCAACGACAGCAATCCCACCCAGGCCCTATCCCCGTAACCCCACATATTTATCCAGCTAATCCCTCTAACCTATCTACTCCAGGACACTAAGGGACCATTTAGCATGGCCAATCAACCTAATTTGCACATCTTTGGACTGTGGGAGGAAACCCATGCAGATACGGGAAAAATGTGCAAACTCCAAACAGTGACCCAAGCCAGGAATTGAACCCAGGTCACTGGCACTGTGAGGCAGCAGTGCTAACCACTGTGCCACCGTGCCGCCCCTTCTCATGCAGGTATGCTAAAGCTTTGCAATGTTACTCCCACTAACCTCACTATATTGGGATTTGAGATTATCTGTGCTCTTTGTTCATTAAGACTATTCTATTTGATTAAGTATTAAACAAAATTTAAGCAAAGCTTTGTTCTATGACATTTTAGGACATTAGCTATACCATGGATGAGGAAAAAGGTGAATCAGGTGACAGCAACTTTCAAGCAAGTCTCCATAATAGTTGCCAATTGCCAAACAATTTAGGAAAAATGGTATGTTATCACTGACTTAAATATATTTCATAGTCCACTTTCTGTTTAACAATATAAAAAAAAGTTCCTTCACAAACTAAAAATAAATATTCTTATGCAGAAATCCAGTGGGTTACAAACAAAATAAATTTGTTACAAAATACTTATTATGTATTTGCTAAATGTCAATTGTCTCCTCGGGTCCACTATATATCATTTTGCGCTAGACAAGTAATCTGGCCCCAGTCCTATGTAAATGGTTCTGAACTTTTTCTTTTTTTTCACTGTCAACATTGACAGCGAGCTATTGTTTTCTCAGTGTTGTTCTGACTGAATTTATAAGGTGAAGAATTGTGGGAACAATTTTAAGATCCCAATGCTCAAGGAATAGAAACTGCTGGAGTGGCACAGCAGACACAAAGCCTAATATAAAACCAGTAATTTAAGCAAATAAAGACTTGAGGAAGGAACTATAGAACCTAACATTGAATAAAATATAAAATCAGACTGTACTAAAATGTGAGGAACAAGGCAAGCAGCAAGGTACGATTGAGAAGGTGGCAGATTGGCCAAAAGGACAGTCTGATAAAATTCAGTGAAGGGATTTATTGCCTTTAGGAGCAAGTTGGTGGCTGGGTGTGGCCATAAAGTTGGACACCATGCCAGGGACACTTGCTGATGCCTACCACAATTTTGTCAAATTGATAGCCCCTTAATGCCCCCCTGCCTCTGCTGCTGGAATTTGATCGTGATGGGAGGAGGCCAGCATCAAGTGTGCAGCCCAGCAGCTTTCACTGCTCAGACTAGTGGCAGGGTAAGCAGGATATACCTCTAAGGGTTTTGTGCCTTTTGAAGACACCCCATCCCAAGGTCTTCCCACCCAGACGTTTCCCCTTCTTCCCAGCTAACCCATCGCCCATACCCTTTGCCGGCACAAGCCCCCTTCACATCAGCTCCATTGCCAGTTGCCACTGGGGATTTGATGCAGTCACTATTTACAAGGCATTGCTGGGACCTAAAAGCTATCAATTGATTGGCTGCGAGCTCTTGAAGGTGGTACATTCTCCCCAGATAAGGGTGGAAAGCACAATGCAAGTCAATGACTGCCCAATGGCCTTTATATGACTATGAAACAAGCTTGCAATGTGGGTGTGGGCTTACCCCCAACTCTTACACAGGTAACTAGGACCCTGCCCCAGTGTAAGCAAATATACAGTGGTACATTTTAGTAAAAATTAAAAGTATTGAGTAACTTTGAATAGTTGAAAGTAGGGTGCTTTGAAGAGCATGGTGATTTAGATTTACACTAAACAGAATATAAAAGTCAAGCACTAATAATGAGTCTCTCTGAAACATTAGTATGAATACTATTGGAGAACTGTATGCAATTATAGCTCCACATAATAGAAAGGATGTTGAGGAAATAGATCAGGTACAATATAGAATTACAAGGGTGTTGTATGGTATAAGGAAAAGCAAACACAGACTGGGCGGGGGAGCATTCAACTCTCTCTTGCAAGTAACAACGTTAAGCTGTTTAACTATATTAAATATGGTCAATTTCATGGTGATTAGGTTCACATTCAGAAAGGGATTATGTTCCTGGCAGGGGGCGGGGAAGATCTAAAACTGAGATTTGTCCACTGCAAATCACATTATTGTCCTCCCATAATTGTTTTTGGCCATAACGGGATTTGCACCTGTGGCAAACAGACCCTGAAAATACCCCCCTCATGATATTTGAAAAATTGGGACTTTTCATGTGATACAAGATTACATGGAGCTTTGGTGGGGGTGTGTAACATTATGAAGAACTGGGACAGCATCAATAGAAACAGAATGTTTCCATTAATACAGAGATTTAGGATAAAAACATTTAAGTGTAAATATAGGTATAAAATTAAGTGCAATGAATCTGAGACTCAGAAGCAGGGGAATGTTTTTATGTAGAGGGTTGGAATGCTGTGAAATACATTGCTAAAGATAGTAATTGAAGCTGAGATCATGGGGTGGATGTTGTCCTCAATTTGAGGAACACGAGCCAGACTATTTGCTGAGGATAAGGCCCTGAATTCTATATATCAGCCCACTCATCTGATATTTTGGTCACTGGGGTCAGGTCCAGGCTAGAGTTGCGCTCACCACATTCCATACAGTCCTCATGTATGTATGGACGCAGGTGGATGGTAAGGTTGGCAGACTCACCTTTGTTTACAGAATATCTATCAAGCTCAGTTCAAGGTTTTTAGGCCTTTGTCGCCCTATCCATCCACCTACCCATTCTTCCTCAATTCCCCCTTTATGTTCCCCATCTCCCTTCATCCCCTGCTCCACCCACATGGCTCATCTGTACCCTTTCCATTACTCCCATACTCTTCCATGTTACCCCCTGCATCTCTCCATACCTGCTCTCCCAGTATCCACTATATAATGAACCAATAAGCCATTAGCAAATCTGGTGACTTTTTGAAATGGGCACAATCACCAGAGGCTTTTGAAATCTCTTTTGGGAAACTGGTTCATCTTAGAACCTCATGATGTTGTCAATCAACAATACCATTCACGGTATCAATGAATAAAGATTTAATCCTCTTGACACTTCACAACAGCTGTATCAACAAAAGCTGAGCAGATGGTTAGACGTACATTTTTTTCCAAATGGCCTTATATTGAATGCTTGGCTAGGCTCAAAAAATGGATAAGGGTCTCAAGTCAGCAGGAGTCTGCAACAGTTGCATAGGAGGGTGCTTCTTTTTTGATCGACAAAGTCAAAGGTTGTAATAAGTTATGTTTCTATGTGATTTTTCAATGCCTATTTATTTGGTCAAGATTAAGGGATACCCACCATTAACCAGCATTTTAATAACCTGGAAATAAATCTGAATAATTCAAAAGTTACATTGACTTGTAAAGGTTTTCCTCACAGTTATTATTATATGTTATGTATTAAATAATATATTTACATATTCATTTTTACTGTATCATAAAAGTTTACATAATTGTAAACAGGTGACAGAAGTGATAGTGAGGGATCACTTTGGGATCCGTGACCATAATTCTATTGGTTTTAAGATAGCTATGGAGAATGATAGGTCTGGCCCAAAAGTTAAAATTCTAAATTGGGGCAAGGCCAATTCTGATGGTATCAGGCAAGAACTTTCAAAAGTTAATTGGGGGAGTCTATGGGAAGGCAAAGGGACATCTGGTAAGTGGCACACTTTCAAACGTGTGTTAACCAGGGTTCAGGGTAAACACATTCCTCTTAGAATGAAGGGCGGGCTGGCAGAAGTAGGGAATCCTGGATGACTCAGGATATTGAGGCTCTGGTCAAAAAAAAGAAAGAGGCACGTGACATGTATAGGCAGCTGGGATCAAGTGAATCCCTTGAAGAGTGTAGGGGATGTAGGAGTAGAATTAAGAGAGAAATCAGGAGGGCAAAAAGGGGACACAAAATTGTTTTGGCAGTTAAGGCCATAAATCCAAAGGGCAAAAGAATAACACGGGAGAGAGTAGGGCCTCTTAAAGGTCAACAAGGTCATCTGTGTGCAGATCCATAAGAGATGGGTAAGATCCTAAATGAATATTTCTCATCAGTATTTACTGTTGAGAAAAGCATGGATCTTCGGAAATTTGGAGAAATAATGATGTCTTGAGGAGTGTAAATGTTACAGAGAAGGAGATGCTGGAAGTCTTACAGTGCATCAAGGTAGATAAATCCCCAGGACCTGATGAAGTGTACCCCAGGACATTGTGGGAGGCTAGGGAGGAAATTACAGGTCCCTTAGCCAAGATATTTGAATCATCGATAGTCATGAGTGAGATGCCTAAAGATTGGAGAGTGGCAAATGTTGTTCCTTTGTTTAAAAAGGGCTGCAGGGAAAAGCCTGGGAACTACAGACCAGTTAGCCTCACATCTGTGTTGGATAAATTGTTAGAAGGTATTTTGAGAGATAGGATCTATAGGCATTTAGAGATGCAAGGACTGATTAGGGACAGTCAGTATGGTTTTGTGAGGGGAAAATCATGTCTCACAAATTTGATTGAGTTTTTTGAAGAGGTAACCAAGAAGGTAGATGAGGGCAGTGCAGTTGATGTTGTCTACATGGACTTTAGCATGAGCTTTGACAAGGTACTGCATGGTAGGTTGTTGCATAAAGTTAAATCACATGGGATCCAGGGTGAGGTATCTAAATGGATACAAAGTTGGCTTCTAGACAGAAGCCGGAGAGTGGTTGTAGAGAGTTGCTTTTCAAACTGAAGGCCTGTGAGCAGCAGTGTGCCTCAGGGATTGGTGCTGGGTCCATTGTTATTTGTTATGTGATTTGGATGAGAATATAGGAAGCATGGTTAATAAGTTTGCAGATGACACTAAGATTGGTGGTATAGTGGACAGTGAAGAAAGTTATCTCCAACTGCAATGGGATCTTGATCAGTTGGGCTAGTGGGCTGGCAAATGGCAGATGGAGTTTAATTAGACAAATGCGAGATGATGCATTTTGGTAGATTGAACCAGGGCAGGACTTATTCAATTAATGGTAGGGCTTTGGGGAGAGTTACAGAACAAAGAGATTTAGGGGTACATGTATATAGCTTCTTGAAAGTGGAGTCACAGATGGACAGAGTGATGACGAAGGCATTTGGCATGCTTGGTTTCATCGGTCAGAACATTGAATACAGGAATTGGAATGTCTTGTTCAAGTTGAACAAGACATTGGTAAAGCCTCACTTGGAATACTGTGTGCAATTCTGGTCAGCCTATTATAGAAAGGGTATTATTAAACTAGAAAGGGTATTATTAAACTAGAAAGAGTGCAGAAAAGATTTACTAGGATGCTACTGGGACTTGATGGACTGAGTTATAAGGAGAGGCTGGGTAGATAGGGACATTTTTCTCTGGAGTATAGAAGGTTGAGGGGTGATCTTATAGAAGTCTATAAAATAATGAGGGGCATGGATCAGCTAGATAGTCAATATCTTTTCCCAAAGGTAGGGGAGTCTAAAACTAGAGTGCATAGGTTTAAGGTAAGAGGGGAGAGATACAAAAGTGTTCAGAGGGGTAATTTTTTCACACAGAGGGTGGTGAGTGTCTGGAACAAGCTGCCAGAGGTAGTAGTAGAGGCGGGTAGAATTTTGTCTTTTAAAAAACATTTAGATAGTTACATGCGTATGATGGGTATGGAGGGATATGGGCCAAATGCAGGCGATTGGGATTAGCTTAGGGTTCTCAAAAAAAAGGGCAACATGGACAAGTTGAGCTGAAGGGCCTGTTTCCATGCTGTAAACCTCTATGACTCTATAATTAAGTTTTTTGACTGATAGGGCATAGGTAAATATATGATCTGGGAAAATATCTGTTGTGCTATTAGGCATGAAGGATACTGACTCACTTCAAATACACATTTACAAAATCCTCATAATCAAAGATGATCACCCTGAAAAAATCCATTCATAAAATGAGTATTCATCAAAAATAAACTCCTTTTAAAAAATGGTACTGATTTTCACCCACCCTGCTAGGTATTCAGAAAAATAAAATTTAGAATATAGTAGAGACATCAAAATTTTACAATTCTCGAAGGTAAATGATATAACTTGCTTCCCAAATCTAATTTCCAATAACTCCAAAAAGATCTTCCCCACGCTAATCAGAGATCAATAGATGTCAGTGGAAATAATAATACAGCCTTAATATTTTGTTACGCTGCCAGTTGTAAGGTTCTACTAGTAGAATGAGTTTTCTGAAAATTTTGCAATAATTGATTTTGGAATATTGAATAGTTCCATTATTTCATTAACACATATGCTCTGCAAAGCAGTTTTTGAGTCTTATTGGGGTAGGCTATTGAATCTTATTGACTAAACTATTGTAACTTATTAAGGTGAACTAGCTACTTTGAGACCTACTAAATGATGATGATTATTGACATTTTACCTCTATTAGTTTACACTAGAATGGCTATTGGCAATTTCTTTTGAAATACTCAGATGTGTTGTGTAAGACATAAATTCGCTAAGTCATAAGTCAGGTACAGATTTGAATGGGTTCATGGAACATACCAGAGGTCAGATATTTCAGACTTACTCTGAGAGAATGTTCATTTCCCCAGGTGCAAAGGTTAGGTTTTACATTATTTTAAAGATATAATTTCTCATTTAGAAATGTTAGAGGCAAACGATGCTAATGAGAAATTCAACATCATTCAGGCCAAAGCTGCACACTTGATTGGCACCCCCATCCACCACTTTCAAATAAATATTCACTGCCTCCACCTCAAATACACAGGCAGTACAATATGCACTGCAGCAACTCACCAAGGCTCCTTCAACGAAGCTGCAACCTCCATTACTTAGGACAAGGGCAGTAGATAAATGGGAACACAACTGCCTGTAAGTTCCCCTTCAAGCCACACACCATTATGACTTGGAATTATATCACCATTCCTTCACTGTTGTTGGGTCAAAACCTTGGAACTCCCTTTTATTTCTGTACTGTGAATGTACCTATACCAGATAGACTATATATGGCTCAAGAAGGTGACCTTCTCAAGGGCAGTTCAAGATGAGTAACAATTGCTGGCTTAGCAAGCGACACTTATGCATTGTGAAAGAGTTTTAAAAAAGGTTCTTGCATTCACTAATGCAAAGAATTGAATGGAAAGACTGTTTTTTCAAAAAAATATTGTACTTTTCAATGTAATATTTACCAAAATTTCAGTGCCTTGTGATTAAGCGCTACTCAGGAATTACTGGTACCATTTTGTATACAAGAATAGCTAAACACTGTGTGCCAAAACAAGGAGAACAAAGAGCTTTTCATTTTAATGCATAGTACCAGAAAGCTGCATCCCTGCTGATACTGTTGAAGATTAATTTTCCAACCCACTCACCATTGGGTAGAGCTCAAGTTACTATAAATATCAAAAGCAGTTTGAATGCAGAATTTCTGATTGCATCAAGGTTCTCCACAATGGGCAACTGAAAGTCCCTCTCTACTATGGCCTACCCCATCCCCTCCACCCCTGCTCTCCTCGCATCACCCTTCCATGATTTCTGAGGAATTTTGGAATCCTTAAATATTTTATTGGATTTAAATGTACACCCACCAAAGCAAACCTTACTTCATTTTGTCAGAGTAGGTCTATAATGGTTGGCCAATGACCTCCAGAAGGACTTTGTTCTTTCTATAAACACCACGTTAAATGAGACATACAAACTCCTCAGGGGTCTTGGCATGGTGGATGTGGAGAGGATGTTTCCCCTTCTGGGTAAATTTAGAACTAGGGGTCACTGCTTAAAAATAGAGGCCATCCCCTTAAGACGCAGATGAGAAGGATTTTTTACTCTTGAGTGTAGTGAGTCTTTGTAATTTCCTTCCTCAAAAGGCAGCGGAAGCAGAGTCTTTGAATGTTTTCAAGGCAGATAGATAAACTTTGCTCAGTGAATAAAGCCACAGGATTCCATAGGTTTAGAACAAACAAAAATAATCTTTACTACACAAGATCAGAAACAATTTACAGTATTACTTAAACTTTAACATTCAAGATTAATGTGAGGAATTTTGAATTAACAGCAAGCTATGATCATACATACTTAACTACGCAACAAATGCCAAATGCAACCAAAACGGAGTTCACAGATTCCTGAGCAACCCACTCTGATGTCAGTAACATTATTAGTCAACCAGTCTCACTGAAATTCTTATTTCTCTCACAATGGATCCCATTCTTCACCTTTGAAGTTCTAATCTTGAAATTCCCTCCAAATGTTGCTTCAACTCAGAATGCATCAACAATGGCTGACTTCCAGCTTGGATCACTGTCTGTGTGGAGTTTGTACATTCTCCCTGTGTCTCCGTGGATTTCCTCTGGGTGCTCAGGTTCCTTCCAACAGTCTGAAAGGTATGCTGGTTAGATACATTGGCCATGCTAAATTCTCCCTCAGTGTGCCTGAACAGGTGCTGGAGTGTGGCGACTAGGGGATTTTCACAATAACTTCACTTCAATGTTAATGTAAGCCTACTTGTGACACTAATAAACTTCTTCAAATTACATCCTCACCTACCAATCTCTGCTTCCTTGCCAATCAGTTGTTTCCATTCTCAGTTGTCCCACACTCCTGACCTCATCATCCCATTCCTCATTTATCTTTAGAGTATTGTTGTCACAGGCAATCTAATTATCAATGTGATTCCACTCGCAAGCTGCCAAACTCCACAGCTTGCTGAGACAATGGAAATGAGTCCTAAGGCTCAATATTCGGTTTGCCATGGGCCTCATCTTTGACTAGTGGAAATCTCTCCATTCAACTCTTGTGGAGCCAAAAGTGGCTCCATGAATTACGTGGTGGTCGGCACCACACCATTTGAAGAAAGTGAGGCAAAGGAGAAATACAATGGCATAAATATTAAATAAAACTAAACAAGTTCAAAACATTCAGAAAAATAAAGGAAAAACTAATGGCCCTAATATTTCTGTAAATGCTACCAAAGCATTCCCATTTTTTTGTGGTATCATAGATTACAAATGAAGAGATGCCGTAAAGCCTAATTCCAATTTTTGTTGAATATCCCATTATTTCTTCTTGTACTGTAATACTGCTTCAGTTAACTCTGAGCAATTCAAATTATGTCAGAAACATCTGTGCTTAGCTTTCCCCTGTTTCACCAGATGAAATGTAGGCTCACCCAATGTATGTACTGACTTTATAATGGCAGTTTCTGACCCAGTGTTGATTTAAATCAGACAGCAATTTAATTTGAATAATGCTGTGTAATTCTAATCCATTGGGTCTTTGTTTTGGTGAGGTGTCATAAAATGAACCTACCTCCACTTACCTGGTGAACGAGCAGCACTCCAAAAGCTCGTGATTCCAAATAAACCTGTTGGATTTTAACCTGATGTTGTGAGACTTCTTCCTGTGCCCACTCCAGTTTGATGCTGACATGTCCACTTCTTAAATTCTTGGGTGCATTGGAAAACAATTTAGGGGAACTTTATCCCTGATGGCAGAATGGGAATGCCACCCAGGCCACTTTGACAATGAGAAGGAAGAGGAGGACAAATGGGGAGTTCTTTTGGGGTGAAGTGTCATAAAAGAATCCTAGCAGCCATCTAGCCCTAATGTAACCATAAGAATTCATATGGAATTTACAATAGAGAAATGTTTCCAAAAATTGAGTGTCAAAAGGGAAATAGTTTGGAAGCTATGTAACTTGCCTAAGAAAGCCATGCAATACATCTGGTGTGGTACTGCCAGTTACAATTAGAATAATGACAGCATCTATTTTGCTTTCAGTACACTGAGAGATTTCTTTAGAGCCTCTGCTGAATTAGTGTCATCGGGCAAGATGTTCTGGCTTCACTCGCCTCGGGACTGGAAAATCCCACCCGAGGCCGACAGATCTTTGCATTGTCCATGTCCTGTCTGCTATGATTCCTGTGGTGGGCAGGATGGAAAAACTCTGACCATAGAATCATACAGCAGAAAAAGGGACCTTTGGTCCATCAAATCTGCACTGACAGCTACCACTGTCAAGTTGTGCCAATCCTATTTTCTGGCACTTGTCTCATATCCTTGAATGTTATGTTTCAAGTCTTCATCCAAATGCTTTTAAAAAATTGTAAGATTTATGACCTCCACTATCTTCCCAGGCGATTAGATAATGTTAATCACTCATGCATTCACCACATCATGAAGACAATGTTTCCCAGTGTTAACTAATAATCACCTTGCTATATGAGCCCTAAGATTCAGCAAGGCCTCATACTTATGATTTTTTCACACGTTTGGCTTCTCTAAGATCAAGGGAGTGGCCAGTGGCAGTCACATTACCCTTCATGTCGTGCACACAGGAGTTCTCCATATTTAAATTAGAAAGGTTTCCAATTTGTCAATATGCTGCTTGTGTATGATGACTGATAAACCAGTGCAAAAGAAAAATGCAAAGTTTCTGCATCCTCTGCACGGCACCTGTATTTGTACCATCAGCACCAGGGAGCCCAAAATCAGTTGCATCCTACTTATAGTCAATTGAGAAAAGGATTAGACTGGAGACACCTTGACAGCTGGCTGTACACTTGTTAAGCCTGGTCACAATGGATGTCTCGGCACTCTACACCAGCGTCCCCCAGGACGATAGCATTGCTCAACTGCCTTAGTACTCAATGCTGACAACAGCCAGTTTCCAGATGCAATTTTACAACTCATCCACTTCATCCTGGACCACGATGTCTTCACCTTCAACAACTAATTCTTCATCCAGACACAAGGAACAGCCATGGGGACCAAATTCACACCTCAATATGCCAACATCTTCATGCACGTGTTCGAACAAGACTTCTTCACCGCACAGGACTTTCAACCAATGCTATACACTAGATACATCAATGACATTTTCTTCCTTTGGACTCATGGTGAACAATCACTGAAACAGCTATATGATGACATCAATAAGTTCCATCCCACCATCAGACTCACCATGGACTACTCTCCAGAATTGGTTGCATTTTTGGACCATCCATTAAGGATGGTCACCTCAACACTTCACTTTTCCGCAAGCCCATGGATAACTTCACAATGCTCCACTTCTCCAGCTTCCACCCTAAACACGTTAAAGAAGCCATCCCCTACGGACAAGCCCTCCATATACACAGGATCTGCTCAGATGAGGAGGATCACAACATACACGTCCAGACGCTGAATGATGCCCTCATAAGAGCAGGATATGGCGCTCAACTCATCGATCAACAATTTCGATGCGCCACAGCGAAAAACTGCACCGATCTCCTCAGAAGACAAACATGGGACATGGTGGACAGAGTATCTTCGTTGTCCAGTATTTCCCCAGAGTGGGAAGCTACAACATCTTCGCTGGAGCCTTCAACATGTCATTGATGAAGATGAACATCTCGCCAAGGCCATCCCCACACTCCGAAAGCTAGTGGCTTTTGCTACCTGATAAACCTGTTGGACTTTAATCTGTTGTTGTATGACTTCCTGCCCTCTGAACCAACCTCTCAAAATCACAGCAAAAGCAGATATGGAATAGTGTAAATCAAGCAGTACCGGCACATGTGATGGCAACAGCATCTTGAGGACTTCCTAATAGTCAGCAATCGCCAGAGAAATGATTTGGGTACATTGAGGAGAGATAGCATGGCAACTAAGTTGCAGCTTTTATTATGGTAGCCCTAAGAGCAAACACCAGCAAAGTCGCAAGAAAAAGCAGTAACAACTGTATAAAAGGCCAAAAAAACACCTTTTTTCACCCAGGCCCTATCCCCATAACTCCATATATAGCCCTGTTAATCCTCCAGTCATTAATGGTCACTTTAGCATGGCAAATCAACCTAACCCACTCATCTTTGGACTGTAGGAGAAAATCAGAGCTGCCAGAGGAAACACAGTAAGAAGTCTGACAACACCAGGTTTAAGTCCAACCGATTTATTTGATAGTAAACTCGCAAGCTTTCGGAGTTTGCGAGTTTACTATCAAATAAATCAGTTGGACTTAAACCTGGTGTTGTCAGACTCCTTATTGTGTTTACCCCAGTCCAACGCCGGCATCTCCACATCATGACTACTATCGACACGGAGGAAACACACACAGACAAGGGGAGAACATGTAAACTCCACACAGACAGTGACCCAAGGCCGGAATTGAACCTGGGTCCCTGGTGCTGTGAGGCAGCAGTACTAACCACTGTGCCACCGTGAAAGGATTCAAAAGCTGCTTTTAATTGCATGTCCTGGTGAAAGTTCACTATTACACCCATCACTCTGACCAAGCATTTATTCCCTCCTCTTATTTCACCAAATCCAGGGCAACCTTTTACAAACCCAATGGAATGTCCATACTTAGCATCGTACTTACAGCTAGAATGGAAGTGGGGAAAAGGTCACTGAGAGATATGCATTAAAGGAGTACTGACACTACAAGAAGGAAAAGCATTGACTACATTGCAAAGTTCAGTTTGTCAAGTCAAAACTGCAGTCAGAATGCCGGCCTTACAAATATGTCAAACTAGTTTTAAGTGGTGGCAATAAGAACATAAGAAATAGGAGCAAGAGTAAATCATACAGCCACTCAAGAATGCTCCACCATTCAATATGATTGTAGCTGATCTTTGGCTTCAATTGCACTTTCCCACTTACTCCACTTGATTTCCTACAAGATTAACAACATGCCTATCTCGGTCTTAAATGTGTTTAATGATGAAACATCTAGAACTCTTGGTAGAGAATTCCAAATATCCCAGCCTTGAAGATTGAAGATATTTTTCCTTATCTCAATCTTAATTGGTCAGCCACTTCACTGAACCTTTGTCCCCATGTTCTAGATTCCATTACAAGGGAAAAGAGTCTTTCAGTATTTACCCTGAGAGAATCTTCTATGTTTCAGTGTAATCTCCTCTCATTCTTCTAAACTGAAGGGAGTTTGGGTCCAGTCTACTCAGCTTCTCATCATAGGACAACCCTCTCATCCCAGAAATCAGTCTAATAAACGTCTACTGTACCATCTCCAAAGCAAGGACAATCTTCCTTTAGTACAGAGACAAAAACTGTGCACAGTACTCCAGGACTCACCAAAGCCAAAAATAATTGGAGCAAGACTCAATTTTTATTGTACTCCAATCTCCTTGCTATAAAGTCTAACATGCCATTTGCCTTCCAATTTGCTTGTGTCTCTGAAAATTAATATTCACACCATTTTAAAAATATTTTGCTTTCCTATTCTTACTACCATGTGAATAACCTCACACTTCCCCAAATTATACTCAATCTAATACATTGTTGCCCACTTAACCTGTCTATATCTCTTTGCAGTTTCTATGTGTCTTCCTTGCATCTCACATTCCCACCTAACTTTGTATCATCAGTAAACTTAGACACGTTACTCTCAGTCTCATCATTTAATATGGATTGTAAATAGCGGAGGCCCCAGTCTGACCCATGCACTTGGTTGATTATAGCTTGTCAACATGAAAGTGCCCCATTATCCCTACTCTTTGCTTTCTGTCCATTAACAAGTCCTTAACCTGTGTTACTATATTACCCCAACTCCATGAAGTCATATTTTGCATATTAACTTCTTTGCGATATTTTACTCAATGTGTTTTGAAAATCCACGTATACTAAATCTACTGGTTCTGCTTTATCTATCCTACTGGCTGCATCCTCTTAAAAACTCTACTAAATCTGTTAAAATCCCTTATGAAAAACCACATTCTTTCTGTCTTATCATACTATGATTTGCTCAGTGTATTCTTAAGACTCCTTGATAATATATTCCCATATTTTCCCAAAGATTGATGGCAAGCTATCGGACCAATAGCTCTCCATTTTCTCCCTTTTTTGAATAGCTGTGTTACGTTTATGAACTTCCGAGTTACTGGTGCAGTTTTCTGAACATCTGATTTTTAAAAAATATTCATTGAATCAAGATCTGTGCTTCAAAACAAAAAGGGAAATTCAGAATTGAACCACTTTGCATGGATTTACATCCTTCTATTGGAGTTATTTTGGCCAGTGCCCATTGTATCCCAGGAATCAATCCTCACTATATTGCTTTCAAGGCAAATATAACCTTCCTTAGATATAGAGACCATAACTGTGCACAGCACTCCAGGTGTGGTCTTACACAATGCGTAAGTTACTAAGTACATTAAAACCAACTTTGTGGGCCATCCACACTGCTGGTATGGGGTTGCAACCCAGAATCAAGTTCAAAGTCTCTTTGTTCATTGTTATTCCTGATGCTGCATTTCATGCTTTTTTACATTCATGCTTGAGATGTGGGCCTAACTGGTATTTCTAATATTAGTTGTCCATCCCTAGATGTCTTTGAGGAAGTGATGGAGGACTGTCTTCTTCAGCTAGAGTCCATGTGGTGACAGTATTTCCAAAATCATTTTTAGGGTAGGTAGTCCCAGGATTTTGACTCAGAATCAATGAAGGAGTAGTGATTATATGTCCAAGTCATCAAGGTGTGTCTTGGAGGCAATGATGTTCCTATGAATGTGCTGCTTTTGTCCTTCTAGGTGGATGAGGTTGCAGACTTGTATTGTGTGGTTAACAAAGTCTTGGTGCATTGCTGCAGTGTGTCCTACAGACACCATGAACTGATAGATAGTGTTGAGCTTTACGAGTGTTATTGCATCTGTACCAATCCAGGCAGTGGCGAATATTTAGTCAGATGCCTGACTTATGTATTTTAGATAGCATAGGGCCTTTGAGGAGTCAGAAGGTGAGCTGCTTTGTAAAACCTTCAGCCATTTACCAGCCCAAGTATCCATGACATGTTTGTGTATTGCCTAGTTTTTAGTCATTGATGAGCCCCATGATATTGATGGTTGGAGATTTTATGATGGTAAAGCCATTGAATGTCAAAGGAAAGTGTTCAGCGTTAGAATACTTGCCATCTAGGTTCAAACTTGGATGTTGTCCAGTTGTCACTGCAAATAGGCATGAACTGTTTCAGTATCCAGAAATAGCTAATTTGGCTGAACACTGTGCAATTATCAACAATAATCCACCTTATGTTGGAAGAAAGATCACTGAGAAAGCAGGGGAAGATAGATGGATCCGGTGACTGATGTAAAAGCTTTTCTTTTAAATGTTCCATTTATTCTTCTAGTAATGATCCTGAGTCAATGCTCCTTAATACTGACTCATCAGTCAGTTCAAATAATCTTTTACTCTTTAGCTTCTTAAACTTGTATTAGATTTCTTATTTTCATTATTATTATTATTATGAAAAAGCTTTGTTTTTTAGTACTGTTGGCATCCATCCCCATATATATTGTCGGGTATTAAATTATCTGAAGTTAAAGGAATAGTTACTGCAGCCTTCATTAAAATGGACAGGTACGTAGACATGTTACCTACTACTACTATAAGGACCACATGCCACATATGAGCATGATTACAGATAATTTACTGGTGTTTTTTAAAAGCCAACTTTGTACTTCTCTGGAACCATTAAGTAGTGGGATAAACTCATTCAACTATGGTTTCCAGCCTCTTGCTATTTCCTTCCTACGATTTGTAATCTTTCTCTCTTTTATCAATCCTGTTAGGGTGACTGGTCATCTGAAAATGTCCCCTTTGCATCCTGTACATCTTTCTTGCATTAGACTATATTGATACCTGAAGGGTAATTTTACAAGTCCACGTTGCTTTACGAGCGCTGTTGGAAAGCGAGACATTCAATTGCAGTTAGGATTTGTAAAAATTACTCATCTTGTCGATTCATACTTTAACTTGTTCCTTTCCAGAACCTCAAAACTGTGCATCACCTCATGTCCCTTCAATAATCTACAAGTTTTTGAAACCAAAAATTGGTTTCATGTATGCATTACTTGAGGTGGCACAGTGGTTAGCACAGCTGCTTCACAGCTCCACAGACCTGGGCTCGATTCCCGGCTCAGCTCACTGTCTGTGTGGAGTTTGCACATTCTCCTCGTGTCTGTGTGGGTTTCCTCCGCGTACTCCAGTTTCCTCCCACAGTCCAAAGATATGCAGGCTAGGTCGATTGGCCATGCTGAAAAAAAATGTACCTTAGCGTCCTGAGCTGCGTAGGTTAGTGGGATTAGTGGGTAAAATATGTAGGGATATGGGGGTAGGGTCTGGGTGGGATTGTGTTCAGTAAAGACTCGATGGGCCAAAGGGCCTCTTTCTGCACTGTAGGGTTCTATGATTCTACTTGCTCATTCACCTTGTCCATTGTTTTCAACTGTACAGAATACTTCACTATTGAATTTGGACCTTCTTATTTTTTGCATTTGAAAAGAAAATGCCCACATCATTTGTCCATAGGACATTTAGAAATGTACATTGAGAATGAACAATAAATTGGCCCAAAGTCTTCAGAGAGCTGATTCAAGTTCAGCAGAAAGCATTGTACAGCAATTTGTAGCATAGTCTAGGGTTGACAGAACAAATCCACAACAGCATTCTGCGCATGTTTACACGAGAACAAATTGATATCAGCAGCATGTTTGAGGGAGTTCATAAGGTCCCTTATGCTTTTTCTGAAACATTTTCAAAGACAGCTGTATAAACGACTGTCTTCAGAGTGACAGGAAGTTTTACTCTTTCTTTCCCCAGAGAGACCCTGTATCTGAACAAGTCAAAAACCCTTGACAAAAGCAAACAGGGGAATTTTTCTCCCTGACCTTTCAGCTGCCTGCTTCATCAGAGGTAATGCGTCCTAATGAATCAGGAAATTTTGCTTGCGGAATTTTTTGTAACTCTTGAGTATGCATAATACATTGCAGCTGTTAGCGTATCCTTATCATTTTGACTGTAATTCCCCTGTAAATGTAACACATGCTTATTTCACAGCATTTTAAAGCAGTTCTCTGTAAACTCTGCAGTTAAAATTTTGATTTTCAGAATGTGCTTTGCTGACCAAGATATCTACCAACAAATATTGATATCTATAGCCAGATATCTTTATACAATAATCATTAGTACCATTTACTTTACAAAAAGTTGCATTCATATAATTTTGAAATAGTGTTGTCAGAACATGTTATTTTTCTGTAATTGAATACATCACAAGATGTTTGTCCTCTGTATTATGACCAATGCTACTAGTACAAGTTGCTTGATAATCCAAGCATCACCTTATCCTCAACTGATCCTGGATATTTTTCATGAGAAAAGGAAACAATAAATAAAACTTATATAAACTATTAATAAATGGTCAAGGATGTGAATGTGTGTGAGTGGCAGACGAGCTGAAACCATCAGGATCATGTGCAATCCTGTAATTTATCCCTGGGCTTCCATTATTCTGTATAGAAATAAGGGATTGAATGTGTTTTTCTGTATGTTACTGGTTCAAGACTAGTAGAAAAAAGGTTAATACTTTTCTGGATTTCACCATTGCTTTCATTACTTATGTCTGTCAAGAAGCAATCAGCACTTAATGGTAAAAGCGCAACTGCAGCAATCTCTTAATCAAACCATGATATTGAAAGAATCCAACTCCTGATACCTGCACAACTGTATTTTATAAGCTGCTCGTGTTTGTTAACTTGGTGGACCTTTGTTCCACAAAAATCTACGTTTTAATACTAATCAGCCAGCTTTTTACCTACTCATGATGAAAACAATTCTATTATTTAACCAAAGAAAAAATATATATAGGGCAGAGCTGTAGTGCATCAGAATTCCAATCTGCTGCACCACAGACCAGTATAAATGTTCACTAGCAGTTTTTTAAATACTAGGTCAGTGCCTCAATACCATGCTGCCGGTGAGGATTGGGGATGAAGCTATAAAATTGTAGTTTTGATTCTCTGATCCAAGTGTGAATCACCCTTGCTATTTATTTTTAGTTCAGTTATGTCACTGTGGAAAGAGTTGAATAGGGTCTAAAGTTTTGTGTTAAAGGGAGAAGGGCAAAATTGGTGGAAGAAGCATCCCGGTCCAAGTATTGCACATTATTTGTGGCAGGTTTCAAAATAGCATTAAATGAGGCCTGTGGGGAAAAAAAAAGTCTACCCATCAACTTATTTAATGGTAATGCATAACCTGCAAACATCCAAGAAAGGGAAAGGTGAGAAATAGGGACAGATTTTTGTCTTTGCTGCCATGATGATAAGTACTGTATGATTAAATTGCAAGACTGTAACGAAGGCCAGGCAAATTTTTTGCCAATAATTTAAATTGGATGGAAAATTAAACATGCTCTTTTGTAAATGTACTTTCCTACTCCATTATCCGAATAGCACCCATTGACCCCCACTCTCTGCCTCCTATTTGACAACCAATCCTCTATCCACGCTAACACCCTACCCCCAACTCCATGTCCCCTGACCTTCTGCAATAACCTCTTGTGAGGTACCTTGTCAAACGCCTTCTGAAAATCCAGAAAGACCACATCCACCGGCTCTCCTCTATCCACTGCCCTAGACACATCCTCATAGAACTCCAGTAAATTTGTCTGAGCCACAACAGATCAGCCATGATCTTATTGAATGGCGGGGCAGGCTCGAAGGGCTAGATGGCCTACTCCTGCTCCTATTTCTTATGTTCTTATGTTCTTATCATTTCTGTGCTTCGCTCACAGATGATGCTGTTAATGCCGACTATTAAGATGAAAATCTTTCACAGATACTCTTTAAAAAGACACGCATCAATCTCCAAAGCAACAAAAATGTAAATAATTTCAATTATTGAAATTCCTTGCTGAAAGTTGATCAGTCAATTTTATTTTTAGCACAAATATTGAATTTGTCAGTCCTAATCTTAAATAGATTACCTTATAGAGTCATGTTTATTTGTTTGAAGTCAGATTTATTTGCTATATGTAAACTTTGGTGACAAATTTCAGTAGACCCTACGATCTTCACATCTTTGTCCTGGTCTAATGCGCATTGTTTAAGAAGTCTTAATTTTTTTGATCATAACCTTTCACAAACACTGTAGTAAAATTAGCATTTCATTAATCAGTGTACTAAAATGGATATGTACAAGAAAATGGTTAGAATTTCAGTAGTATATCTTAGGGAAATTCACAGCTTTTTAAAAATTATTTCATGTGATGTGGGCGCTGTTGGCAAGGCAGATATTTATTGCTCATCCCGAATTGCCAGTCTTCAACTGCCACAGTTCTTCCAGTGAAGGGGGTTCCATGATTTCAACCAAGCATCAGTGAAGGATTGGTGATATGGTTCTCAGTCAGTAGCGGATGTGGATTAGAGAGGAACCTTCAGAGGTGGCATCCTCATGCACCTGCTCCCCTTGTCCTTCTAGATTGGATAGGTCTCTGGTTTGGAAAGTGCTGTCAAAGGGTGCTTGGAAATTTGCTGTAGTGCATCTTATGTATAGTACACACTGCAACCACTGTGCATGGGTGCCGGAGAGAATGAATGTTTAGATGGTGTGCCGAGCAGGCAGGCTGCTTTTCCCTGAATGGTGTCAAACTTCTTGGGTGCTGCTGAAGCCACACTCATCCAGGCAGGTGGAGAGTGTTCCATTAGACTTCTAACTTGAGCCTTGTAGATATTGGACAGGCCTTAGGGAATCAGGAAGTGAGTTATTTGCTGCAGTATTCCCAGCCTCTGACCTGCTCTTGTAGCCACAATATTTATGTAATTATGCCAGTTAAGCCAATGGTCACCTCCAGGGTGTTTAGTGGTGGTGGATTCAGCAGTGGTAATGCCCATCAAGGGGCAATGGTTTGATTTTTCTGTTGTTAGAGATGGCAATTGCCTGGCACCTGTGTGCCAAAAATGCTGCTTATCACTTATCAGCCCAAGCCCAAAAGTTGTCCAGACCTGGTTGCACGTACACTGACTACCTCAATATTTGAGGAGAGGTGAATGGTAACAAATATTGTGCAATCTCAATGAACATTCCCACCTCTGATTTTATGTTGGAGGGAAGGCTATTGATGAAGGAGCAGGGGATGGTTGGGCCTAGGGCACTGCCCCGAGGAACTTCTGCAGCAATGTCCTAGGACTGCGATGATTGGCCTCCAACAACCACTAACATCTTCCTTTGCCCTGGGTATGAATTAAACCAGTGGGGAGTTTTCTCATAAATTCCATTGACTTCAATCTGCTCGGGCTCGTTTGCCATACTTGGTCAAAATACTGCCAGGACTAGAGGGCACAGCCTCAAGATAAGGGGGGCGGGGGGGGTGCAGTTTAGAACGGAGTTGAGGAGGAACATCTTCACTCAAAGGGTGGTGAATCTCTGGAATTCTCTGCCTGTTGAAGTGGTGGAGGCTACCTCGCTAAATATATTTAAGACACGGGTAGATAGGTTTTTGGTAGGCAAGGGAATTAAGGGTTATGGGGAGAAAGCGGGAAAGTGGAACTGAGCCACTTCAGATCAGCCATGATCTTATTGAATGGCAGGGCAGGCTCGAAGGGCTAGATGGCCTACTCCTGCTCCTATTTCTTATGCTCTTATGTGTAAAGGGCAGCCGTTCTCACCCCTTGAGCTCAGTTCTTTTGTTTATGATTGGACTAAGGCTATAATAATACTAGCAACTTGAGTGGCACTAGCTGAACCCATACTGACTATTGATGAGCAGGTTATTATTGCGTGAGTGCTGCTTGATACAACTTTCAATAACACCTTCTGTCACTTTTTTGATAACTGAGACTATACTAACTGTCCAGATTGGATTTGATTTGCTTTTTTGTGAACTGAACATATCTAGGCAGGTATCACATTATTGGGTTATAGCCAGTGTTGTAGCTAAGTATCATCCATGTCTCTTTTTTGTTAAAGGCTGATTCTGGACCATCTGTTGGCAGTGACAATCCCAGAGGCTGCCATAAAAAAACAGTGAAATTGGAAGGGGAAGGAGGAGAGTTAAATATGAATCACGTCAACTCGAGTAGATTATCAGTGAATGAAGGTAATAATCCAATATGTATGATTTCTATTTGGTCTTCGTAATACATGCTGAATATATACTAATTGTATCATCTTGTTACAAGCTATATCATGCCAATATCTCAGTTCTCCTTTAACAAAATCCTAGCTGTAAATTCTCTTACTGTTTGGAAAAACAGTTTCTGTCGTATGAACCGGTCAACAAGTAGTAAAACTTGCTAACTCAATCCCACAAAATGCTAGCGGTCAAAACATTGACAGTGATACATTTTTAGAGAGGTCCGCCAATTATACAAACGTATTTTGATCATTTTTTTCGTTTTCAAATCTGATTAGAATATGAAATTCCTTAATTGAGCCTACTGTAATAATAGTTTGATGTGGATTTGGACAGAAAGATATGTTAGTAGCATTGGTATTTGTTTTTGTTTTTAGGCTATTGGACTAATGTGCTGTGTTATTTATCAATGTGAATTCAGTTGAAACTCTCTAAATTAGCTCCAACCATTCAATTCAACATCTGGAATTACTTTGGTGCATTTCATCATTATGTAATGTCAGATTGAAATAGTTTTGCTGCAGTTGTATGTTAAAATGGCTTAACTGATACGAATGAAAGGGGTCACAAATTGTCCTGAAGCAACGCAGTGATATTCCAGCCTACCTTGTTCGGTACCATCTTTAAAATTGAGCTGATTTCCATCTTCTAATATACTAAACAGCAAGACCATGGCCTATCTGAGACTCTTGGGCTCTGCAAAGATTATGAACATATTTCATAATAAGGAGTGCAGTGATTGGCTTGCTTATTCCAATGAAAATGCTTACCTGGAGGATATAGCAACATTCTGATACCAAGAGGCTTCAAGTCTGCTCAATTTTATTAAAAATGCCAGCACTGAGGACTCAGAAGGATAAATTTCAACTTTGCTTCTTCATCAATCTTTTTCTAAGGATTTACATTAAAACTATTTTAATATGTTTAATATATTTATACTATTTATATTATATTCATTCTATTTCAACATTTTAATTTTCTGGGGCACATATTGTTTGCCCCACCCTCCCCAGAAGAAGCGCTGGATGCAAGCCGACCTTTGTTAAATAAGGCCACTTGGAAGCATGAACATGGTGAGAGTGGGATTTCTATCCCTCAACAGGAGGAAGTCCTGCATTTAAGAACTCCAACCAATCTGATGCTCCAGCAGCTCTGTCACAGCAGTACCTGAACTCAACAGTGTATGTTGCCAGGACTGCAAGCAGGCCCGCAGACGTAGAGGACATGGGCACTGAAGGAAGGTTGGCCCTTGGGTTCTGTACAGGGAAGGATCAGGGAGCCTGGCAAGAAGACTGGGGGATCTGTTTGAGCTCACCACTGAATTTATTTGGCCTTGCTGATTTGGGTTTCCCACATGTATCTGTTGTGTATATGAGAGACTGCATTAATTTGCAGTTTGATGATGCAGGGATTAAGAGAATATCTGTCACGAGGAGGGATTTTGGTTCCATAGAGCATTGCTCAAGTGAATTCATGCAGGCTGTGGTCACACCTGTGCCGTCTTTAGATGCCAATTTGTCTGTTGGACAAGGTGACAGATAACTTGCAGGAATAGGCCATTTGGCCTTTCAAGCCTGTTCCATCATTCAGTATGATCATGATTGATCCTCTATCTCTGGACTATACTCCTGCTCTCTCCTCATACCCTTTGATGCCATTACAGTCTAGAAATCTATCTATTTCCTCCTTAAATATATTCAGTGACCTGCATCCCTATGTCCTAAATGATCTACCCCATATCTGAAGACTGTGACTCCTTGTTCTATTCACCCAGACAAAGGAAACAATCACTCTGTATCCAGTCTGTCCAGTTCTGTCAGAATTTTATATATTTCAGTTTGATCCCTTCTCATTCTTCTAAATTCCAGTGAATAAAGATCCAGTTGACCCAAACTTTCCAGATATGCAATCCTGCCATCCCAGGAATGAACCTGTTGAATCTTCACTCCTTCTATGGCAAGAATATCCTTTCTTAGCTAAGGAGACCAAAACTGCATTCAGTATTCCAGTTGCGGTCTCACCAAGGCACTGTACAACTCCACCAAAATATCTTTGTTCCTGTTCTTAGATCCACTTGGAGCGAGGGCAAACATACCATTTGCCTTCCTGCATGCCTGCCTTCAGTGACTGGTGTACAAGGACATCCAGATCCCTTTGTACTTCAACATTTCCTAATTGACCAAATTTAAATAATACTCTGCCATTCTGTTTCTCCACCCAAAGTGGATAACTTTACATTTAGCCATGTTATACTGCATCTACCATTACAATGCAACATTTACCGACATCATGACCTAGATTTTCCTGGAGTCTGAGAGACAACAGCCATCCAAAATAACGGATGATCCTAGATCAAGAAGTCTTGTCTCTTATCTGGCAGAAACCATTGTAAATGAGATGGGGGATGGGGGCAGGAAGTTCTATATGTGGGAAACTCAAACTCAGCAGGGCCAATTGAACTCATTGATGAGGACCCTGCAGCAGGGCCCTTATCCCTTAGTGTGCGAGTTTCAATCTTGAGAGCTGCAAAGTTTGTGGGTAAGATCTGTAAAACAATAATGCTGCCAAGTTATTTAAATGGACAGCCCTTTAAAAATTGAAAAAAAGTTCTTTCTAGCAAATCAATTTGTTTGTTGACATAACTCTAAATGCTATTATTATAGGATTAGTACTACTTGACTGTTTTCCACAACCTATCGTTATCACACTGGAGGATCTGTAAATCCACAGTTTGATTGACAGCTCAAAAATATTATGACAAAATTAGCTGCCTTTGATGTGGGGTTTAAAATACTAATAGTTATTTTTATACAGGATTAAGTATTTCTCAGCGTTTAATGCATTGAATGGGATTTCATGGATGAGTGATTTTTTTAATGTGGCTGTAATAGGCCACAAGGTGGTTGGGGGCATGAAATGGCACTAAGTTAGCACTGTGGTATAAGGAGACATGGGTATGACTGGTGGGCATGGGTTGGTACTAAGTTAACGTAAGGACTACAAGGGACCATAGAGTATATGGGGTCATGAGTTGGCATGAGCTGGCACCAAGCTAACAAGTGTCTGTAAGGGACATGCATTGGCACTGAATTGGCATATATAATGAGTGTTTGGGAGGGTAAGGAAGTTTTATGGATAAGGAATAGAGGACATAATTATTAAGAAAACAAGTTCCAGAGAATCCAGGCAAGCCTCTGAGATAGAACACTTCCCCTATCTTTCTACCTGCCTGCTGGATAAGCCATCTGCAAACCTTACCCTCTTACCCTCTCCCCCCAGCTCACCTATAATATTCAGCCCATAAGCACTGTTCCTTTTGCCAAAGGTGTTTCCTGTCGTGCTGCATATTTCCAGCATTTTCTACTTTTATTTCAGATATCCAGAATCCATACTATTTTGCTTTTGGCTGAAGGAATTGAACATATTTACATGTATTTTTAAAAATCAACATAAATGGCACAAGAATGATCTGACTGGGGAAAGCAATTCCTAAACCACATATTAATTAAATAAACCAAGCAACATGTAAAAAAATTAATTGGTAGGATCTTTGCATTGGGCGATTTGTAGACTAATTATAGGCCGTGGAGGAATTTGAGAAAGCATATTGAAAGTAAAATCAATCAATCAAACTTGAGTTTAACTGAATGAACTAGAACTGATTACCAGAGCTAGGTACAAATGATTCCTTATTCTGTCCCTAGTTAGAATGTCCCTATAATTTCTGCTCTAAATATCAATGCCACATCAAGATATGTTTGTCCAAAAACTTTCCAAACGTGTTGAAGAGGTCCATCTGAAGGTGGTCCACATTTGTGAGGGAATTTGTTCACCATTGGTGACATCAATACGTGTCAACTGCATCCCAAATGAACACACTGGCCTTTGAATAGACATTTGAATATTGCTGCTTATGGTTGCTCCAAACTATGATCTAAAACTTATGACTGATGGATTTTCCAGGAGTAAACATTGCTGACTATATCTACATCTCATGATCAACATTTAGCTTCTGACAGAATTGTTTGAGTGGTGGTATTCTCAACTTAAATAAAAATGAACTCATGCAAGTTTAGCAATTTTTACGAAAAAATTATGACACCTCATAACTTTATCTGAAAGAATGCAGAGTCAGACCTTCAAAGGCAAAATGTGATTTGTATCTGACTATACAGATTTAACTGAATTCAGATTGGTATGTTCTTCTGGATGTTCTTAAATTTATGTTGGAATGTTACAATGTTAGAGGAAATGAAGAATGAAATATTGTGGATGCTAGAAATCTAAAATGAAATCAGAAAATGCTGGAAAAAGTCAACAGGTTTGGCAATATCTGTGGAGAGAGAAACACAATAATTATTTCAGTGATGACATTCCATCAGTTCCATTGATATGAAATTGGCAAGATGTGACAGGTGGCTTACCACAGGGATCAGTGCTAGGGTCTGAACTAATTACGATTTATACCAATGAATGAGATCAAGGGATCAAATATATGGTTGCTACATTTGCTAATTACACAAAGACAGGTAAGAAAGTGAGTTATGAAGAGAATGTAAAGATATAAATACCAAAGAACAGATAAATTAAGTGAATGGTAAAAAAATTGGCGGACGTTTTATAATGTGGAAAATGTGAACTTTGCTAGGAAGATGAGAAAAGCAGCATATTATTTAAATGATGAGAGACTGCAGAACTCTGAGGTGCAGAAGGATCTGGGTGTCTTGGTACATGAAAGACAAAAATTTAATACACAGGTGCCAGAAATGATTAAAAAGAAATGGAATGTTGTCATTTGTCACAAGGATAATGGAATATAAAAGGAGGGATGTTTTGCTGCAGGTGAGACTGCATCTGACGGATGTGTATAGTTTTGGTATTCTTATTTACGAAAGGATATAGATACATTCGAAGCAGTTCAAAGATGGTTTACTCAGCTAATACCTGGGGTGAGAGGATTATCTCATGAGGAAAGATTGAACAGACTGGGCCTGTATCCATTAGAGTTCAGAAGAGTGAGAGTTGATCTTATTGAAACATAAGAAACAATATTGAAATATTAATGCTTATTAACAGGGGGTTTGAGTTTAAGAGCTGTGGGGTTATGATGTAACTACACAGACATTGGTGTGACCACATTTGGAATATTGTGTTCAGTTCTGGTTACCTTACTATAAGAAGGATGTGGAAGCATTGGAGAGAGTGCAGAGGAGATTTACCAGAATACTGCCTGATTTGGAGGGTAGGTCTTATGAGGAAAGGTTGAGGGAGCTGGGGCTTTTCTCTTTGGAGCGGAGGAGGATGAGAGGTGACTTAATAGAGGTTTATAAGATGATGAGGGGATTGACAGAGTGGACATGCAGAGACTATTTCCTCGGGTGGATGTAGCTGTGACTAGGGGGCATAGCTATAATGTTCATGGTGGGAGATGTAGGAGGAATGTCTGAGGTAGATTCTTCACTCAGAGAGTGGTTGGGGTGTGGAATAGACTGTCTGCTGTGATAGTGGAGTCGGACACTTCAGGAACTTTCAAGTGGTTATTGTATAGGCACATGGGGCACATGGGAATTATAGGGAGTGGGATAGCTTGACCTTGGGATTGGACGTAGCTCAGCACAACATTGAGGTCCGAAGGGCCTGTACTGTGCTGTACTGTTCTATGTTGTAAGATCCTGAGGGAATTTGACAGGGTGAATGTTGGGAGAATGTTTCCCAATGTAGAAGAGATGAGAACTAGGAGCCACAGTTTAAAGCTAAGGCGTCTCCCATTTAATTCAGACATGAGGACTTTTTTTTCTCTGAGGGTTGTAAATCTTTGAAACATTCTTTCCCAGAGAATGATGGAGGAAAGATCTTTGAATATTTTGAAGGCAAAAATGGATAGTTATTGACTAACAAATTCATGGAGGTAGGTGAAATTGTCAAGTTGAGGCCACGATCAGATTAGACATGATCTTATTGAATGGTGGAAAGGCTCGAGTGATCAAATGGCTTAATCCTGCTCCTAAATCATATGTTTGTACATTCTTATGTAAGACAGACCTTACACATTGGCTTGGCAGTCCGCTAAGCATACATATCATCAATCTCAGTCCTTTTCTTCTGGGATTTAGCCTGATCCCCAGCCAACGACAGCACATAGCAACCCAAATTCCACAGGCATGATCCTCACCAGAAATGAACCTTCTCAACTCTGCTTATGATGATTTGGATGGCATAGACCCACCAATGCTGTCTTGAAGTAACAGAAACCACTGCAGCAACTGTATATTTGTTTATTGTCACCTTATGAATCTAGTTTCGAACATAAAATCTAGGAGCAGGAGTAGGCCATCTGGCCCCTTGAGCCTGTTCTGCCATTCAATAAGATCATGGCTGATCTTTTCATGGATTCAGCTCCACTTACCCAACCGCTCACTATAACCCTTAATTCTTTCGTGGTTCAAAAATCTATCTAATGTTGCCTTAAAAGCATTCAACAAGAAAGCCTCAATTGCTTCACTGGGCAGGGAATTCCACAGATTCACAGCCCATTGAGTGAAGAAGTTCCTCCTCATCTCAGTCCTAAATCTGCTTCCCCTTATTTTGAGGCTATGCCCCCTAGTTCTAGTTCCATTCCCCCCCCCACCCCACCCTCAATCATCATAGTGTCATCTGTGAACTTGGACACATTACATACGGTTTGTCAACTCCAAATCATATATATAAATTATAAACAATTGTGGTCCTAACACTGATCCCTGAGGCACACCATCAGTCACTGATCGCCAACCAGAAAAACACTCATTTACTCCCATTGTTTGCTTTCTGTTAGTTAACCAATCCTCTATCCATGCTAATACATTACCCGTAACACCGTGCACCTTTACCTTATGCAGCAGCCTTTTGTGTGGCACCTTGTCAAATGCCTTCTGGAAATCCGTATGCATCACATCCACTGGTTCCCCATTGTCCACTGCGTTCATAATGTCCTCAAAGGATTCCAGTAAATCAGTTAAATATGACTTGCTTTTCATGGGATCATGATCCCAATGGGACAATTTCTATCCAGATGTCTCACTATTTCTTCCTTGATGATAAATTTGAGCATTTTGCCCACAACAGAAGTTAAGTTAACAGGCCTATAGTAACCCGTTTTTGTTTACTTTTTTTAAACAGTGGCGTCACATTTGCTGTTTTCCAACCTGCCAGAATTGCCCCAGAGTCCAGTGAATTTTGGTAAATTACTACTAGTGCATTTGCTATTTCTCCACCATCTCTTTTATTACCCTGGGCTGCATTCCATCAGGGCCAGGAGACTTGTCGACCTTTAGCCCCGTTAGCTTGCCCAAACCCGCTTCTATACTACACCAACTAGAGTCTGTCTTAAAAATCACAAGGTTGAAAACCACAGATCCATCACACTGGCTAATTTATCCTCATTTTTTTTAAACCAACTTTTTGGAGCTCCTTGCTGGTTTTAAAATATTCCCAATCTTCAGATTTACTACTATTCTTTACAACATTATAAGCCTCTTCTTTTAATCTAATACTATCCTTAACATTCTTCATATGACACAGGTGGTTCTTTCTCACTGATTTCATGCTTTTTAATAGAATGAGTTTTTATGTAATATTTTGAAGCATTTATTTAAATGTTTCCCAAATGTTTATTTACTGTCGTACGTTTTAGTCTGTTTACCCAATCTGTATTAACTAGCTCTCCCCTCACACCCATGCATTTAGCTTTGTTTAAGATCTTGTTTGTGATTTAAACTATGTTATTTTCAAATTTAATGTGGAATTTAGTTGTATTATAATCACTATTTCCTAGTGGATCTTTTACTATTAGACTACTAATTAACCATCTCATTGCACAATACCATATCTAAAGTAGTTTTACACCTAATTGGTGCCACAACATATTGCTCCAGGAAACTGTCACAAAAGCATTCTATAAATTCGTCTTTCAACCACATTTGCCAATTTGACTGGTCCTGTCTACAAGAAGAACAAAGAACAACACAGCACGGGAAACAGGCCCTTCGGCCCAATAAGCCCGTGCCAGCATTTCAACATTGTGAGTCCCCTCTCCACCCATGACCCTTGTCTACACTTATGGCACTCCACCTTGGAAACCAGATTGAGGGGAGACTAATTTAGGGACAATTTGTTACACCAATCCGCCTAATAGCACATCTTTGGGGTGTGGGAGGAAACCGGAGCACCCGGAGAAAACTCACGCAAGCATGGGGAGAATGCGCAAACTCCCACAGACACTGGCCCAAACCCATGTATCTACACAGCAAACAGTGATAGTCACTGAGCTGTCGTGTTGCCCAGCATCTGGTCCAGTTTAAGCATACACTAACGATGTGAAGCACTAGGCTACTCTCGAAACATCCAAGAGCAGCCCTTGTACGACCCATCGCGTGTATGCCCCTTGTTGGACAACAAGGCGGACCGAAGCACCTGTGGATTAAAGAAGATTAAACTTTCCCAGAAATATTACATTGCCTTTGTTATAAATTCCAATAATTTCCTGTTTAATGCTCTGGTATAACTACTGTGATGGGGCCTATATACTACTCTCACCTATGATATTTTTAATCACTATCCATACTGATTCTACTTATTTTTTGAGCCAAGTTTCTTTTTCATTAATGTCCTTACACCATCCTTTATTATCAGGACTATAATTCTTTTCTATTCTGTCTGTCCTTTTGAAATGTTAGTACCCGGGAATATTTATTCCCCCACCTTGATCACTTTGTAACCATATCTCTGTGATTACAATTAGGTCTAAATTATTTAGCTCCATTTGTGCCTTTAGCACATTTATCTTATTGCAGATGTTCTACAATTTCAGATCCCTGAAAAGCAATGGATTGCAGTTTTACACATAAAAGTCCTCAGATAGAGAAGAGCTGGAAATGAATTACCACTGACAATGTGAAAATGCTTCTACTTAGAATAATTAAAATTATTGTAGTTCAGTCCTTGTTGAAATCAAGTCAACATAATTAAGTCTTGTATGAGATGTGTACAAAGTCTTAGTCTCTCCTTCTCCAATGGGCAGGAACACAGATCTGACACCGATCTCCATGGCTTTTTCTTCTAATAATATTAGTGGCACTGTATGTGGCAGTTTACCTCCAGTCCTTCTTTGTTTAAACTTCACCCACAATGGAGATGACTGACCTACAAATATCTACAGGACATAACTTCACTTGATGAATGTAGCAGATTCAGTAAGAGTGACTATCAGGCAGATAAATCATGTTATATAAATATTAGGTGAGTGGCAGTGATGAACAGATACATGGGAGGAAATGCACATGTATGATGAATGCTGTTCCAACTAAAGTGGCTGTGAGGATTGAGTATACTTGACAAGACAGGATTGGAGGGTGGAGTGGGGTTGCTTTCTCCATAGGATATTTGGTGAACCTGAAATGTATTCACCTCTCCTGATTTGATTAGATCATTTAACCATTTCCAGTGCTGGATCCAAGTATGGGCCACAATATTTTTGCTGCTGACCTTCTCAGCTGCCTCGAATCATGTGTTCTTGCTGACAGAAGCAGGTTTCTTCTTTCCATTGCCAGGGAGAATAATTCCCTCCCTGTGCCTCATTCACACATTTGGTATATTAATTGGTGAAGCACCATTGAAATAGAATGTCCTAAGTCAGCCTTGTATGTTTATCATCTCTTCCCATTCACTTATACAGTTCAGTGTTATCCTGAAAAAGTTAAAAAATGACGTGTTCAGTTCCTTTAAGGGCCGGTCGGTTCACGTTTCCTTGATACCACACTGCACCTTAACCAATGACAAAAGTAAAACTAACAAATTGCCAAAGAGTTGCAGCAGAGCCTGTTATTTTGCTTCAAATGTAAAACATATTTTTGCAGGAAATGGAAGTCTAAGAAACACTGAAGCAAACAAATCTCATATACCACACAACATTTTTCCCTCCAACAGAGTTGGAAATTTAAAATAATTGTTGCCCAAACAGCATACTGGGGAATAAATGATTTGGAATCAGTTGAACATTTGATAACTTATCAAGGAGGATAAGATTTCAGAGCAACCTATAATTCAAATGATTGACTCCTGCAATGTCGAAAATTTCTCATGACATTTTCCTCATATGGAGGGTTAATTTTACATTTTGCTGCAGCATATAAGAGGTCAACTAGAAAGCATACAGTCCACCAACTCCTACTAACACCCTTTATATGCTGTACAAAATATGTGTGACCAATTAGCGGCTGCCCAGTGGGAATTCGACTAATTATAGCTGCATAGGAAGCTTCCTTTCCAACCATTTATCTTTCCCCTTGTTCCTTTCCAAGCCTGCAGTTAAGTGTCAGGACCACTTTCTCTTGCCTGTTTGAAAATGGCGTAATGCAGTAAGATCTTGTGACTTGAGCTAACATAATATAGGGCCAAATCTTTCGAGGAGTGGCAGGCACCATTGGATTTTCTTGTCCCATGCCAGAGCTCAGCATTTCTGACCTGGATGTCCAAACAAAGCTGCTTCAGAAATGTGGAGCATACCTGTTCTCCCATGTAGCGCAGGAACAATGGAGAAAACCGAACCATTCCTTTTTACAGCACCAGCTGTTGTATTTTGATACATATTCACTCAATTACACATTGAAAAGTTTGTGAACATTTAAATAACTTTGGTGTATTAGTAAATGAATGTGACTGAGTTTTTATTTGTTCATGGGACGTAGATCTTGCTGACTATGCCAGCATTTACATTAGTGCCCATCGCTAATGCCTATGAAAGGTCATGTAAGCTGCTGCCTTGAACTGCTGCAGTCCATTTGGTGTAGGTAGGGAGTGCTGTGAGGGAGGCAGTTCCAGGACTTTGACTCAGCAACAGTGAAGGAACGATAATATATTTCCAAGCTGGTGAGTGACTTGGAGGGGAACTTCCGGGCAGTGATGTTACCATGTGTCTGCTGCCCTTGTCCTTTTAGGTGGTTAAGGGTCAAGTGTTTAGATGATGCTGCCTAAGGAGCTTTGCTGAGTTCCTACAATGCATCTTGTAAATGGTATAAACTGCTTTGATTTGATTTGTTATTGTCACATGAACTGAGATGTTCTCACTAATCTTTTCAGAAATTATTTGTTTGGGAAATGAAGTCTCTCAAACTCCAAATCATCCTGAGTGAGCTGTTTGCTGCTGTACGTTAACATCAGTGGAGAGACAGAGATTGCAAATGTGTCAGAGACTCAGGCGGTGGAGTTGATCTGATTCTTCAGGGTCATTTGCATGGTGAGGGTGCCCTACCCATTTCCAGCAATGATCGAGCATCCATTCCTGAAGGGAATGGGATACAAATAAAGGAATTTTACTGAAGCACATTTCTGCTGAATCTGTATTGGTTGGAAATGACTAAAAATATTTCTGCTTTTAGAAACTTAAATGTAAAGTCATAGCCAGGTGCAAAGAAAGATCAACTTAATTCAAGGTAGGTCCACTCAAATGTCTGAAGGGAGCAGGGAAGAAGCCGTTCTTGAGTCAGTTGGTATGTATCCTCAGACTTTTGTATCTTTCTCCCCGACAGAAGAAGGTTGAAGGGAGAATGTCCGGGCTGCATGGGGTCTTTGATTATGCTGGCTGCTTTTTCAAGGCAGCGGGAAGTGTAGACAGAGTCAATGGATGGGAGGCTGGTTTGAGTGATGTGCTTCATTCATGACCCTTTGTAGTTTCTTGTGATTATGGGCAAAGCTGGAGCCATACCAAGCTGTGATAAAACCAGAAATAATGCTTTCTATGGTGCATCTGTAAAGGTTGGTGAAAGTCATAGTGGACATGCCAAATTTCCTTAGTCCTCTGAGAAAGTAGAGGCATTGGTGGGCTTTCTTAGCTATAGTGTCGGCATGGGGGGATCAGGACAGGTTGTTGGTGATTTGGACATGTAAAAACTTGAAGCTCTTGACCATTTCCACTTTGATGTAGACAGGGGCATGTCCTCCACAAAATGACTCCATTTTGTTGACATTGAGGGAGAGATTATTGTCATTGCACCAGTTCACCAGATTCCCTATTTCTTTCCTGTACTCGTCTCATCATTGTCCCACTGCGGTGGTGTCATCAGAAACTTGAAAATTTGAGTTGGAAGGGAATTTGGCCACACAGTCATAGGTGTACAAGGAGTATAGTAAGGGGCTGAGGACAGAGCCTTGCAGAACACTGGCATTGAGGATGATTGTGGAGGTGGTGCTGTTGCCTATCCTTACTGATTGCAATTTGTGGGTTAGGAAGTTCAGGAGCTAGGTTGTGTGACAGGGTGGGTTTGGTGGCAGGGTGTGGCTGTGTAGTTAATGGTGGGATGGTAAGTGGCAGAATGTGTAGGTGCCAGCCAGGTAGGGTGGCAGAATAGGAGGTGTGTGGATGGAGAGTGGTCGGTCAGGTTAGCAATGAGTTGGAGGGTCAGAGGGGATTTGGGGTGTAGGAGGATCAGGGGAGAATCACAGGGTCAGGGCAGGGAGTCACAGAGTCTGGTGGGGAGTTACAGGGTCAAGACAGGGAGTCAGAGGGTCGAGGGGGAAGTGTGTGGGTTGTGGGGAGTCGGAGGGTTGGGTGGAGTTGGAAGTTTAGCGGATCAGAGTAGGAAGGTCAGAGGAGTCAAGATTGTCAGGGGAGTCAGTGGTATTTTTGAATTTAACATTTCCTGGGTAACTATTCAGATAAGTACATCAGAGCCATCTGATGTCTCCGACCCTAACTCAGAGTTGGAGATTTTTCAGAGGAAATTGGCGTGCGGAGGATTGCTCTTCTGCAGTTGAAACTATCCAGTCAATTCCTAAAGAGTCCTTGCATTGGGACTTACAAGGAATCCTGTTATGCATATTCCAGGTCACATCCAGTCTCCAACCATCTGGAGACCAGAAAATCTAGCCCATTATGGTGAATTTTTGTACCACTTGCATTCACATTACAATATTGTGAGGGTTTTGAGAATCAGAACAGCAGGTTAGTATGTCATATAACAGAGGGGTAATGCCTCAGTCTCCTTGCTGTCAGATCAGCCTTTATTAATCTGCCACCCTTGTACTGCCACATTTTAGCTGGCATAAAAGTCTCCAAAGCCTTTTTGGATCCAATGCTTGAACAATCTAGCAGACAATATAAAATTGCAGATGATTGGATCGTGAACAAGTTTAATAGTTTATTAATTCATTTTTAAAAATTGGTGGGCGGCCAATTTTGGCACCTGCCCACCTTCCCTATTATTGGAGATAGCCATGATGTTGTCAGGTTGACAACCTGACGTATCACGTCAGATTTTACATAAGCATGGGCGAGGTGAGGGCAGCTCATCAAATTTCCAAGAGTAAAATTCACCCCAAGAATCCTATACATGGTACAAAGAATAGCTTTCAAAATAGTATTATATTTTAATCTCATTTAATATATTCCTGAAGGTATTAGTTCTGGACATGTTTTGTAACTTCACAACTTCTGAAATTATTAATTGTCCTAAATGTTCAATTTCTTGAGTGGAGATCTTATTATTACATTTAATCTGCATTTTTGTTTTGAAGGTACAAGAAACTTCATTCCATTTTCTCACACTAATGCAGAGAACAGAGAGTTATCTGAACTGCCTACACCAGCAAGCTCTGGAAGGTTTCACTACAGAAGAGCTAATACCCTTGAGACTGTCGAAGAGACCGCCTTGGAGCACAGTATTGATCTAAGGGATGAACAGACACTGGTATCAGCAAGCTACCCATTTTGTAATAATCAACTCTTAAAAATCACTTTAATCAAGTGTTTAAGACACTAAATGATAACAGACAAGGTGGCAGTACGTTTACTGACTTGTGCTTAAGTCAGCTCTGTCACCCATAACCTAAATGACAAACATAAAAGTATTTGTAAATGCAGTTTAATTCATATACTTTTCATTTATATCAATACTTCTTGATACGTGTGCAGTATTTTTTTTCATCTGATTTGCAATTTTTATTTAAACTTTCAGAAACTCAAACCTGTTTCTGAAAGTAAGATTCACAAGTGAAATGAATTTAATAGTGTCAGTCCACGTAACATGATATCACATTGAAGAATTCATACTAAACAACCTAGTTTGAATGCTACAGTTATTTAAATTGTTCCAACTAAAACTCCTTGCTGCAGGAAGAAGGAATGAACCAAGTTTCAAACCATGATCTTTACAGTAGGCTGGTGTGAATACTAGTTGGAACTGACTGCAATTTACTTTGTGATTAGTTGAAGTCACATGCCTGTCTTGGTAATTTAATATTGACTAGCACACACTGACTGGGAGGTTACAAATAATTTAAATGCCAAAAGATTGCTTTTGATACTAATGAAATAGTATATGACTGGTTAAATGGTTCGTGAATTATTTCATTAGTGAAACGATTAGTTATACAGACTGGTAGACATTGAAAAATAGCTGCCGGTTTAGATTGATGAGACCATATTATTGAAAAAGCTCTTTGCTGGAATGGGTTAAGTGAAGAAATGAAGGGCTTTATTGTGTACAATTTTGTTGTCTTAATATATTTTTCTGGATTTATAGCTGAGAATGGAGCAGTAAAGACCAAAATAAATTTTATTTATAGTAACTACATTTACATTCTTTGAAGATTTAGCTCTTTGTGTCCATATAACCTGCATAATAAATGCTTTTCTGATTTCTAGAGCAATAACCATTTGGAAGCTATTCTATTGTTTGTAGTATATATAAATGATCTTCAGGAAAATGTGGGCAGTCTGATTAGTAATATGTGGATGACATGAAGATTAGTAGAGTTGCTGTTAGTGCCGGGAATTGTTAGAGGATACAACAGGATATAGATAGATTGTTGACTTGGGCATAGAAATGGCAGACAGAGTTTAATTCAGACAAATGCGAGGTGATGCATATTGAAGGATCAAATTTAGGTGTGAATTATACTGTAAATGTCAGAACACTAAGGAACATTAACATATAGAGGGATCTGGGTGTACAGGTCCACAGTTCACCAGAGGTGGCAATACAGGTGGCCAAGGTGATTAAGAAGCATATGGCATGCTTGCCTTCGTCGGCTGGGGCACTGAGTACAAAAGTTGAGGAATCATGATGCAGCCATATAAAACCCTGGTTAGGCCAAATTTGGAGTATTGCATGTATTTCTGGTCACTACGCTACCAGAAGAACATGGAAGGTATGGAAAGAGTGCAAAAGAAGGCCCATCAGGATGATGTCTGGTGTCAAGGGTGTTGGCCATGAGCAGAGATTGAATAAACTAGGATTTACTGGAAAGACGGAGGCTGAGGGGAGACCTGACAGAGGTCTATAAAATTATGAGAGGCATAGACAGTGTGGATAGTCAGAGGCTTTTTCTTAGGGTGGAAGTATCAGTTACAAGGGGGCACAGGTTCAAAGTGAGGGAGGGAGAAAATTTAAGGGAGATGTGTGAGGGGAAGTTTTTCTTGCAGAGAACGATGGTTGCCTAGAATGCGCTACCAGAAAAGGCAGTGGAAGCAGACACATTTGCAACATTTAAGAGGCACCTGATAGATATGTGAATAGAGAGGGAATAGAGAGATACAGACCAAGTAAGGGCAGAAGATTTTTTTTTTAGGTTTAGTTAGGGCATTATCATCGGCATAGGCTTGGAGGGCCAAATGGCCTGTTCCTGTGCTGTACTTTTCTTTGTTCTCTGAACACAGTTCACAATTTACAGAAAAGAGATTCTATTTAATTACATTTTTTATGTAAAGACACATTTTTGTTATTTGTAATAATGTTTTGAAATCTTAATTGACAGAATATTTTCTATTAGCATAGTTCAGTACTTTTTCTTTGTTTACTAGTGTTAAGATACAAGATCAGAAACCCCAAGGTATATCATCAAGCCAGACTAGACCCCAACAATTTTCTATTTTGCCATCAATATGAGAATGAAGTGTTTCACTCTAGGTACAATTTTATTGACAAACAAAGAAGCTTTTCTCAAAACAAACATTATTTTACAACACAGTTTAGCTATAACAAATGAATTAGCTTTGTCTTTAACAATTGAACAATGCTTAGACATGACGGGATACAAATCTAAACTCATAGAATCTACAGTGTAGAAGGAGGCCATTTGGCCCATCAAACCTGCACCGACAACAACCCCATCCAGGTCCAAACCCCATAACACCACATATTTACCCTCCTAATCCCCCTGACACTAAATGGCAATTTATCATGGCCAATCAACCTAACATGCACATTTTTGGACTGTGGAAGGAAACCGGAGCACCTGGAGGAAATCCACACAGACACGGGGAGAACGTGCAAACTCCGCACAGACAGTGACCTGACGCCAGAATTGAACACGGGTCCCAGGTGCTGTGAGGCAGCAGTGCTAACCATTGTGTCGCCCCTATCGCTATGAGGTCCAATTCAAGCAATATTCCTCTTAAATGTTTAAATCCCCTCAGTCATATTGGTTAGCAAAACACAGGCACATTTGCTGTTATTTAGTTTACCAGCCCTGGAGCTTGCAGAGAGACCTTTTTGAGAAAGAGAGAGCTTTCTTCTTACAGTCCAGGCAGCAATTGCTTATATTTTAAAATGAATCTGAAACCCCCTCTTTCCTGCAAGTTCAGCTCCTCCCGTTAAACATGTGACTCTGTGTCTGTCAATCAACCTAATCAAAACTTGATTCTGAAACCCCAGGAGGAACACAAGTAAACACAATTTTGTTAGCTCTGCTTAAATAAATCCATGTCTAAAACAAGTACCTATCTATTACTCCCAGCTACTAATTTAAAGATTTTCCTCCACAAATTGACAACCTGCAAAACAGATCTGAATTCTAAACTCATCTTTTACGATAAGCATGATATAACTTTATTGTTTAAAGTCACAGTATCAACACACTATGAATATAATTTTTCGCATCAATTATATATAAATAATTTGTCATACACAAACCGGTTTCCATCTGAAAAAATCTGTTTATATATTCAGCATTTTAAAACAACAGTTGGTAAAGAAATGACTGGGTAATCCTGGAAATAATTTTGTTTATTAAAGAGGACAGACTTGCTGATAGCAAAATGTTCCCATTAATTCTACCCTAATATGGGATGCAGGATGATGAAGTGCTACAGTGAGTTTACTTGAACTGCATTGTTAAGCAATGGGACGCAATTCTTTCCGATGATTTTTCACATCTCAGTGCATCACAATAATGAGGAGTTAAATGGAAAATAACCTTTTCACAGGGAAACAGAGGGGAAAATCAAAAATATCTCCTGTGGTAGCATCTTAATGAGCAGTAATGGCAGAGATTTAGCAACAAGCCATCTGCCCAAACTTGTTACTAAGTATGATGAAAGGTCTGGTATGTCAACAAATAGGAAAAGAACGGAAGTTATAAATGCTGAAAAAATATAATCAGAATTGTGGTGAAGTGTTACCCCATATCCACATATGTATTTCTGGTGAGGCTTGCTGGACAGCAATCTGGTTTTCCAAATCCACATGCAATACACCTACCTCTACACAATGTGAAATCAGCTAACTTTTCATTGTCAGGGAATCAGACCTTAGACTTCAACGTTCTGTCTGATCCAGTTACTCACCAAATAAATTTCTTGATCTATCAGTGGGGCTAATGTTAAAATTAATGTCCCCCCATTCCCATAAAAGCTGTTTAAGGTCATAACCAGGCTGTTACCAGAAAAGGTGACTTCCTCTATCGCTATAATCATCTTCATCTTTTCATATTCATTTTGTATACTCATAGAAAATAGTCTAAAATTAGTCTTAAGAATGTAAAAGCACAGACCTATACTAAAAAGATGGATACAAACAAAAAACATTCTAACCTATTTAAAAATCCCAACTAAAGAGCCAGTATCCGTCAGTTCATAAATGAAGCGAGGGTATGTACTTTTTTGGGCATGTATGAATGTGTGGGCCTACTACAGCAATGTAGTCTTTGTTTGATTTATATAAATGGAACAACTTGACATTTCCAGCAACTACTATCCTCTAAGTGGTACTTTTCAGAAAGGCATAGATAGCATCTCATGCTTTACAACAGTAGGTTGCAATCACTTACTTCTGCCATCTGGAGTACCTAGAAACAATAGAGTTTGTGTTTATTTTCCTTAAATTTGCACCCAGCTTCCAGCACAATCGTCTAACTAGCATAAAAGATTGGGATTTTTTAATGTAATTAAAACTCTCAAAACTACTTGTGCTTGTGTTTTCTAAGATCTTTAACATTGGTTCAGTGTTCAATGTGCTCAGATCAGGCGTCCCACAAAAATTGGTCCCAATCCTGGTCAAATTGCAAGGTGCTGTCAGTTGCATTGGTTTGGCTCCCTCCCTTAGGTACACAGGCACTAATATGCAGACTTTAAGGGCTTTTCATCTCAAAAATATTCATTAAGGAACTGATTAGTTTACAATGAAATGTTAAATTATGCAGCATAATTTTTTTTAGTATCAGATTATCTGTTATTTTTGCTGATCTACCTATTTTCAGCTATATTATTGTAACTACCCTTGGTTATCAATCTTAAATACATCAAAGAATTCTCTTTTTTGGAAAAGAATAAGAAACAATACATTCGATTATGCACTTGAGCACACTGATTCATGGAAAATTTTGTCTTGAGATTATATATACAAGTGACTTCATCTAAAACGTGAACTACAGCCTAACCAGAACAATTTCAATTGCATTTTGGGTCATTTTTCCCAAAATGCGCTAAAACTGAAACTCCAAGCTGAAGTATAATAGGAAGCTACAAATAAAACTTGTTTTATTAATTCAAGTTACATGACTGATGGTTTTTATTTGTTTTGAGAAAACAATTCTAGATATCATGTCAGCAATTGTCCCTGATGTTAAGAAACAACTTACGTTCATATAGTGTCTTTCACAGTATCAGGTCATCCCAAAGAACTTTTCAGCCAACTAAGTGCAGTTTCAGTTGAAGCAAGTTAAGCAGCCAATGTGCATACAGTAATGTCCCACAAACTGAAGTGAGCTTAAAAACCATTCCGTCTCTGAGATCTTAGGCTGAGGCCAGCATCAGAATGAACACCCCATCCCCTGTCGTTCTTCTAAAGGTTCCCTGGGATCTTTTTGCATTTACCTCTGAAAAACGTTGTGGTCTCTGTTTAATGTCTCAAATGAAAGGCAGCATCTCATCAGGACTGTACTTAAGTATCGTCCTAGTTGTAGGCATAAGTCTCTGTCTGTAGTGGGACTTGAATTCGCAGCCTTCTGACTCAGAAGTGAAAGCCTTACTATTGATCAGTAACCCCACACAAAAATTCTGCAAAGATTCTAGGTAGCAGCGTTTGAGGGGAAGACAGTGGTGTAGTGATAACAGCGCTGACTAGTAATCCAGATGCCCAGGCTAATCCTCTGAAAACAGGGTGAAATTCCACGATGGCAAATAGTTGAATTTAAATTCAATTAATAAAGTCTGGAATTGAAAACTAGCCTCAGTTTACTGCTACCATGAATCTTCCATCGATTGTTGTGAAAACCCATCTGGTTCATTAATGCCCCAGGCGGAAGAAAATCTACTATCCTCACCTTGTTTGGCTGACTTGTGACTCCAGACCTACAGCAAAGTAGTTGACTCTTAACTGCCCTTTATATTGGTCTTGTAAAGCCACTCAATTTGAAGGCAATTAAGGACAGGTAATAAATGTTGGCCTTGCCAGTGACATCCACATCCCATGAAAAAATACATATAAAAAAAAACCTATCTAAGATACATACCGGGAGGGGACATACATTTTGTAGTCTAAAGACATTAACTTATTTTTCATTCTGCATTTTTTTAAAACCATATTTTAAGTGGAAGTGTTCCTTTGAATGTGTGTTTTGTTGGCTGTTACAAAATGCATTTGACCTTAGACTTTATACAGATGTTTATGATGGCAATGTTAATGAAGATAACATTTTTTGTTGCAGGCTGATGCCAAAATAAGTGCACTTCAGAATGAAATTAGAATCATGAGAGAATGTTACAATCAAAAATTAAGATTTCTTCAGGATCAGTTAAATAAAAAGATATCAGACTGGAATTTGGTGAGTACATTTCACTTTCATTCTAAACCATGACATTAAAACTATATTTTACCAATTTATATCTAAATTTCTGATTTTAAACCCATTTGTAACCTCAAAATATCTTGTTTAAAATTAAAAGGGAAGTAGAACTTAAACTCTCAGTTTTAGTTATGTATCTAAGGGAATCCTTCACCACTCATGTCATTTCGTCCAGCCATCCCAACCAATCTAAATCCAACTCGCATCTGGGCAATATTAGGTGTTCATAATTGAATGTAAATGTTGCTGCACTCTGCTTCCAACATCAAGTTCCCCTTCAACCTAGTTTGATGTGGACAATCAGATGTGCAAATCAATGTACTAGTCATGATGTTGCTGATTTTCTTGTGATCCATTTAATAACTGGAAAATAGGGTGTGCCACAAATCAGGCAGATCTAGAGATTTTTATGTACTCCTTCTGAATGATGCTCTGTGCCAATAGTAAAACATCATAAGATGTATTTTTTAATGTGGTACACATTGGAACTTGAATAGAATCAACGTTCTGCATGATGGACTCGCATAAATCAGTTGTACAGTTCTAATGTAGTATTGGGTGTATTTTCAATCTTTATGGATGGCCTAGTTTCACAATGCACTGCTAAACCAATGGATTTTGCTCTTGAGAGAAAATGTACAGGATTGTTTCTTCTACTCTCCACATAATACATTTTGGCCAGGATGTCTTGTGTTCTAGGCATTCCCTTGCAAGAAAGGAAAGATGGATTAAACAGCCAGTCCACTGATGTTGTACTCATTAGCACCTCCAGCGACTGGTTGCAGAGCAATATTTTCTAAACCCTGTGGGAATAAGATAACTGCCAGCCCTGTTGTTCAGATAATGATCCATTGCACAAGGGAACTAATGGATAGGAGAAAAATGAATTGAAAATGGGAGAACAGATTGTCTACAAGATTTCTTTTTAGCAATAAATAATTATTTATTTCAAAATCCTCCATACATGATTGGGAAGGGGTGCTAGAGACACTGCAAAAAAGTTAATATAAAGTAACTGCTGTTGAATTATGGAGTATTAATAACACAAAACTATTTGTAATAAATTGTAAAGAAGGAATCAAATAAATATGACATGCTCGGGAAAATACTGGAAATCTTAAAACCTTAGAATATTCTTTTCGCAATGAAGGCAGTTAACTGAGCACCTGATAGAAATGAAATAGTCCCATTTATCAGGCTGAGCTCCATTAACCAAATCTCTCTACCTTTACCCTAAATAAATTGGTAATCAATTATTTCAGAAATATCCCACATAAAAGAATGTTCCTATTTACCAAGATCCCCAGTAGCTACTAACAACTGTATATCCAACAAAAAGATTAAAGAATGAAAATTAATATTTTATTCTCTGTAAATCTTTGTATTAACTGACATTTCTACTATTTGCAGTTGTACTTAAATTATGACAACATGTATCACCTCTATTCCTTTGCCTTCACCAATGGGCTTTTATTTCACCAAAAAACTACTCAACAGTTTTCTAATACAACAGTCAAACAAAGGAATAGTTTATAAGCGAAAATGTCATAGATTAAAACAAATCAAGGTTAATAAGAAAGATGGGAAAAAAGCATCGCAATCTGAAAAATCTGATAAACCTACAATACCGGTCATTTATGTTATGGCATCACGCTTTTGGCAGGGATCCTTATCCTGGTATGTCTATGTCTATGTCATATATTTGAGCACATACAGTGCATAATTTTCCAACATTTAAATGAACTGTCAGAAAGTCAGTCGTGAGTAGAATTTAAATTTCCAATGTTTCCTTGATGTTTGAGGCACATGCAATCAGAAAATCATCCGTTTATTTTATTAAGTGCAAATTTCTAAGTAGAAGAATTAGCTATTCACAGGAAAACAACTGCACATGTTAATGCTTAGAAGGCAAAGTGTCTGTCACCCTCCCAACTCCCCAAGTTAAGTCAGGAGCAGGTAAATTTTATTCATTTATGGGATGTGGGCATTGCTGGTAAGGCCAGCATTTATTGCCCATCCTTAGTTGCCTTTGAGAAGGACAACCTTCCTGCCAGGGAGACAGCTGAAGGCCTTAGATCTCTGGGGTGGAGGTGAAGGCCGCCTTGGAGAATGCTTACCCAGAGGCTGAATGCCCATGATTGCTGGTGTTCTCCGACTGAAAGGGAACACTCCTGCCTGCTAATTGTCAAACGGTGTTCATTCCTTCATGGCCTTCACAACACACTACACAGAATCACTGAGCAGAAATTGATAGCGAAGCTCCGCACACATGAGGACGGCCTCAACCAGATCTTGGGTTCATGTCACACTATCTGTAACCCCCACGATTTGCCTGGGCTTACAAAATCTCACTAACTGACCTGTGTTTGACCCTCTCGCTACTCACATTGTCTGTACCTTTAAGACTTGATTACCAGTAAAGCCTCACATTCCAACCATTATCTTGTAAATTAACTTTGTGTCTGTATATGCCCTGTTTGTGAACACAACTCCTCACTAACCTGATGAAGGAGCAAGACTCCAAAAGCTTGTGCTGCCAAATAAACCTGTGGATTTTAACCTCATGTTGTGAGACGTCTTTCTTTCTTTAGGAAAGCAGGTTCTGATCGAGAAATGGATCTGGTTTCCGAAAGTCAGTCTTTTCGTGACACCACTTCCACCAACCTCTCCTGGAATATGACCAGCCAGAGTTGGCAGCTGATCTGGGGCCTGTTGCGTACTCTACAATTGCCATTACTGCCAGTGGTGCTACCTAGACTGAAGAGGTGCAGCTCTCTGCTTAGCGGCAGCTCTTGGAGATGATCTCTTCATCTTTAAAGGCAAAGAAGTCCTGACGACAGGCTGTTAACACTGACATTTAATCCCACCAGGTCATTGCAGGGTTGCTTTCAGACCAGTGGACAGGGCCACCTCTGTAACCATTAAATTCAGTCTGATGTCTGCAGATCTAAGTATAGAATGAAATTAATTATAAATAATATCATAGACATTGGTTTTCAATAAAGGTTTCGCAAAGGTGACTCAGTGCTTCTGAGGGAAAGCCAGATTTACAGAGAGCACAGGTCTGAATAGCGCTTGTGACATTTAGCCCAAACTTGCTGCCTTGAAATTGTGAGCACTAGAATGTGGAACTCAAATTTGTCATTTATCCTAAAAAGTAATAGTTCTGAAAAAACAGAAGGTGGCACTGTTTTCAGTGTTTTTTCTGAAGAGATCAAAATAGCATGAGGCACAGGATAAAATACATATTATAAAGTTAATGCATTACACTGTTGAAATCAGCAGCTCCTTCAACTGCATAAAATCTGATAATTCCAGATACAACTAGCAGGTCAACATGGCGGGAGAGGGAAGACATCATTGACAAGCAACTAGTAAGCTGATTGAAAGTCGAAATGATTGACCTGTTTCTGATTATAGGTAACAAAATTGATGACATAGCAGAATCAAATGTGGTGAGCAATTTGAGTGCAGTGACCTTAAACTCCAAACAGAAAAGGGACAGGTTAGTGCAAAAACAAGGATGCCATTTGGTACAGATTAGAGAATAAAATAAAATTGACAAGGAATCTTAAAGTTTTTTTATTCAATGTTTACAAAGGTAAATGATATATGGAGGTAAATCATGAATTGGTTACAAACAAGATATGAGGCACAATGGTAATGAAACTGGATTATATTATTCCAAAAGAGGATAAAGTGCCACGAGATCATGGGAGCTATCTATTGAATCTGATGGAAATAGCAGAAACCCACAAAATGGTATTTTGAGATAATATTGAGATAGGATGCATGGCAGAGAAATGGAATGTGGCAGATGTAAAACCAATTTTAAAAAGAAGACAGAATTAATGCAATTAATTATAGTCTAGTTAGTTTTGCATCCCTGGCATGGAAAATTTTAAAATACCTTTAATTAAAGATAAAGACAAGGGAATCATTGGTATAGCAAGTGATTAGGAAGTCAAGTGGAATGTTGTTGTTCAGTGCAAGAGGAGTGGAATACGAAGGTAGGGATGTTTTGTTCGTCATACAGGGCATTGGTGCAACCACATCTGAAGTACTGTATATAGTAGTTACCTTTTTAAGAATGTCTTGACTTTATTTGAGTGTCTTGGGTTGCAGGAAGATATAGACGAGATGGTCAAATGGTGGATAAGGGGCAGATGGAATTTAACCCTGAAAAGAGTGAGGTGATACACTTTGGAAGGAGCGATTTGACAAGGCAGTATACGATAAAAGGTCTGACACTGCGAGGTTCCAAAGAACAAAGAGACCTTGGCATGTTTGTCCACAGATCTCTGAAGGCGGAAAGGCATGTTGATAGAGTGGTGAAAAAGGCATATGGCACACTCACCTTTATCAATCGGGGTATAGATTCCAAAAGCAGAGAGGTCATGATGGTGTTGTATAGAACTTTGGTGAGGCCAGAGCTGGTGTACTGTATGCACATTATAGGAAGGATGTGACCGCACTGGAAGGGGTGCAGAGGAGATTCACAAAGATCTTGCCTGGGATGGAACATTTAACTTATAAAGAGAGGTTGGATAGGCTTAGGTTTTCTCTGGAGAGAAGACCAAGGGGCAACCTGATTGAAGTGTTCAAGGTTATGACGGGCATGGACAAAGTGGATAAGGAACAGCTGTTCCCCTTAGTTGAAGGGTCAGTTACGAGGGGACACAAGTTAAAAGTGAGGAGTGTGAGGTTTAGGGGGGATTTGAGGAAAACGTTTTTTACCAGAGGGTGGTGATAGTTTGGAATGAAATGCCTGGGAGGCAGGATGCCTCACATCCTTTAAAAAGTACCTGGATGAGTACTTGGCACGCCATAACATGCAAGGTTGTCGGCCAAGTGCTAGCAAGTGGGATTAAGTGGGCAGGATATGCATTGGCGCAGACTTGGGAGCCAAAGGGTCTCTTCTGCACTGTAAGATTCTGAGATTCTTATTGCATTAGAAGCAGTTCAGAGAAAGTTCACTTGACTGATTCCTGGGGTGAGGGGGTTACCTTACGAGGAGAGGTTGAACAGACTGGGCTTGTATACACTGGAGTTTAGAAGAATGAGCGGTGATCTTATTGAAACATGTATGATCCTGAGGGTGCTTCACAGGGTGGATGCTGAGAAGATTTTTTTTACTTTTTGGGAGAGACTAAAACTAGAGGATACCGTTTAAAAAGAGGGAGTCTCCCATTTAAGATGGGGATGAGGAGAATTTTTTTTCTGGAGGATTCCACAGAGAGTGGTAGAGGCAGGGTCAATGAATATTTTTAAAGCAGAAATTGATAGATTCTTAATTAACAAAGGATTCCAAGGTCCCTGGGGGTAGGCAGGAATATAAAGTCACAATCACATCAGCCATGATCTCATTGAATGGCAGTGCACACTTGAGGGTGTTGAATCGCCAACTACTGCTCCTAATTCAGATGTTCATATGAAGTAAAGAATAATCCTCAAAAAAAACAAAGAAAGCAGAGTTTTCAATTTATGTAGATCTGGAAGAGGTTACATGGATAGAAGGGACTAAACCATGAAGGGATGTATAAACATGAGCATGAGAATTTTAACTTGGAGACATTGGATGACAGGGAATCAGTGCAAATCAGAGAGGACCAGTTAGTAGGTTAACAGGGGTTGATGTGTAATAAGATTTGGGCATCAGAATTTTAGATGACCTGAATACCAAAACAGATTATTATCTGTGTCATAATTTGCCTGCACAGTAGTTATTTCTTAGACTGATGTTGATTGGAATTGAACTGCGATACATCCTTAGCTAACTTAATGAGCTGTGTTGTCTTGCAGATCCAAGCATTTAAACATTGCAGTATTCATGGCAGATATACTCTTAAAGCTGTAATAACTTAGATCTTCATTTTACCCAGTTTGAGCTCAAGATGCTCACAAATCTCACCATCAGGTCAGATCTTCAATATGATATGCTTTAATTCAGATTAAAATCGGAAATGCTGATTCACACCATTTTAAACTATGTGCCATGAAAAGAATATAAAATGTGTTTACTTTTATTGATGTACTCATATAGAGATGTAAGAGGTAGGCTAATACAAAATCAGATATTGTGTACCGATATAAATGCCCGATATAAGGTTATGAATAATTGGATTTTATCTGTTATATATTTTCTTTTCCAATTTCTGGGTCAGATCTGGGTCTGTTGTTAATTTATCAAACGTGAAGCTCATGGAAGGAATGTGACAGTTGTAATGCCTAATGTAAATTATTGACTGTAAAGATATGAAGCAGTTTGATTTCTAACTCTAGACTCATCCTTATTTGACAGGTTTTTAAAAATATTTGATTGGAGTGATATTACTTTTCATTTGCAGAAACCACAAACATTTAATTTCTTCCTGCTCTGATTTACTTTGCAAAACAGAAAAGCAAAGTCAAGTCACGTCAATATGTTATTTTTGGGACACAGAAATTGCTGAGTTTCCCCCCTCGTAAATATAATCTCTATTTAATGTTGAAGGTTGCAAATTTAGGGAGGTGCAAACGGGGCAATATTTGAGTTTAAAGTTAAGGATAAGTGGCAGAAGGATTGAAATTGATACATCTCTTTAACTTTTAACTGTCAAAGGACAAGCTAATATTAAATAAATCAAGAAGTTGCCAATCACAGTAGCCTGCATTAAGAATCACTTATAACATTGCTACAACATTTCTTACGGGCCTGCAAACATTGAGAAATACAATGTTTAAATTCATTTTCTTTATAATGTTTAGATCTACAGTGGCCTTAAAGTACCCAAAACTGAGGCGGACAGCAACTGCTTACATGGATGGAACTATCAATGTGTTAAAATAACATTTACAAAAAAGGTCATATTAAATTCCAGCTCATTAGAACTTTAAGAATGTTAGAAAAATGAAAAACATGTGTATCATTGATCTGTGATAGTCATGGTACTGTGGAGGGAGAGGTTAAGTCTGCAGATAGTTCACATGCACCCCATGTATAAGCTGCTCCCACAACACACTGATTACTGCAACTGCAATTAAATGACAAACCCTAGAGGGATCTAACCTGATATGATCACATCCCTTAGCCACCAAGAGAAAACACTTTCAATCTATCTTTCTGAACATTTGAAGTCAAAGGCCTTAGCTATTTGTCCTACTTTACAATAGCAGCCCTGCATTAGTATATCAGCTTTAATGTGAGAAAACAATGTAAACTACTTCACAAATAGATGCAAGGAGAACAGATTTTGAGCCAGTAGAGATTAGAAAAATTCATTGATCAATAAAGTGGGTCTTGAAGTTTTTAAAAGTGGAGAGAGAGAGTGTGAGTGAAAGAAGTTTAAGGAGCAAGCTCCAGTGAGCAATGTTCAGGTGCCTGCGTTTTTCTAAAAAGGCCCTTGAGATATTTTGGCTCAGATTTCTACTCCTGGCTTGGGTGAGCAGAGACAGGAATCTTCCCCAGTACTTTCCTGAACACTGGACCAGGAGGTGGGGTTGTAGGCTGGTTTAGAAATTGGGACGGGCAAACTTGGAAGAACTGAGGAGGATGCAGGTGCAGAGCTGGGCTGGGTGGAAAGCTTGTCTCAAGGATTCAGCACTGTACTCACAATATTATAAAGAGCATGAAATATACCTCCAGCCCTCAACCTTCAGCACCTCTCCCTCCCCCCCAACACATTCCCTATGCCAATCCATGCTACATCAGTCCCATCTGTGCCAAACAATTAATTCCCCTATTCCATAATGACTGCCATTGTCCCGCGTACCACCCCCCACATCAAGGTATGCCCACGTCCATTATTGTGGCCCTTTATAGCCCATGTGCCAAACTTTATCCCCTTCATACAATGAATGGCCCCTCAAGCCCCCTGTGCCAAGCTCAGCCCCCTACTCATCCCCATGTCACTATTCCAAGCAATGCTTCCCACCTATTTCCTATGGCCCCTCGTGTTTCCCATGCCAAACAATGCACCTCTCTCAACTTGAAGCTCTTTATAGCCCCTGTGGCTGTGTATGCTCCTCCACACAATTCCCCTGGCCCTTTATAGTGCCTGTACCAACTTAGTGCCCACACATGCCCTCCCACCCATTCCCCTTTGTTGTTTCCATGCCAACTCACCTAGTATCCACTATAGGCTGATCTCTGGACCTACACAGATATGAAATAAAATAAAGTTCTACAAAATGAAGTTCCAAATGTATATTCCAGACTGCACTATGGTAAAAGAAAAGCTAATTCATTAAAAAAGTATTATATTTATATTCCTTCAACTGCATAGAGCTTGATAACAACAAACATTGTATTCAAGTGCAATCCCTTATAACAAGCATTGGAATTAATTGTCCCAATCAGAGAGTCTAAAACCACTTGGATTTGTCAATCAAACTGAAATGGCAAGCATTCTACTATGATAATGGGTGGTTGCCAAAATAAACCATCCAGCACTAATCCAGTAATGGAGACCTTAAAGCATATATCAACAAAGTGAAATAGCAAGCAATTTTTTTTTTACACTTCAGATACTTATTTCAAAGGTTTAAAGGACAGAACTTTTAAATGCATTGACAGCTTGACAGGTTCCTTTGATAGGTGCTATTGACAGGTCCTCTTGACACTTCTGACAGATCCCTTTGTCAGGCTGTCTTGACAGGTACTTCTGACATTTTCAACAGTTGATTTTGGCAGGTCTATTCAAAATTCTAATGAACTTAACAGTAATGAGTTGATTCACTTTTTATGCACATCTATGTCTGCATTTAACAATTCCAAAGGGCACCTGATGACTGATGGAGTGGCATGGTGGTTAGCAATGCTGCCTCACAGCTCCTGGGACCTGGGTTCAATTCCAGCCTTGGATCACTGTATGTGCAAAGTCTGCACATTATCCCCGTGTCTGCGTGGGTTTCATCCGCATGCTCTGGTTTCCTGCCACAGTCCAAAGATGTGCAGGTTAAGTTGATTCTAGTATCAGGGGGAGTAGCAGGGTAAATGTGTGGGATTGCGGGAATATGGGTTGGGTGGGATTGTGAGGGTTGCAGACTCGATGGGCCGAATGGCTTCCTCCTGCACTGTAAGGATTCTATGACTTCCAAAGATGTCCTAGGACCAGATCCAAATAGATAATCTAGCTATCCAATCAAATCCAGAATGTCCAATACTGCTCTTGCCACATTCAATATGCACACTTTTTGATTCACGCTCCAAGGCTACCAGAATCTGACCTCAGTGAATGATTTAAATGAAACAGCTGCATCCATGCTCAAAATGTATCCTACTCCTGTTGCCACCCATGCAAAAATAGGAAGAGCAGTGTTCAGGATGGGGTTTGTGCTTTTTGGGTAGCTTTGTTATTTTCATCATGATGGAGAGCCATTGAGGTAAAAATGTGGGCTTTTATTATTGTGGTGATGGAAAGGAAAATCAAGTTAAGGGAACTAATGAAGTATAACATGGGGCAATGTGAAGTTGTTCATTTTGGCAGGAAGAATAAAAAAGCAGAGTATTGCTTAAATGAGAATTCCTGCAGAATTTTGAGGTGAAGTCAGATCTAGGTGTTCTCATGCCTACTGCAAGTAATTAAAAAGGCTAATAGAATATTATCCTTTATTATGAGATAAATTGAACATAATATAATGTTATGCTTCTGCTATACAAAACATTAGAGACCACATCTCAAATATTGTGTGCAGTTTTGATGTTCTTATTTAAGAAGGATGTGAATGCATTGGAAGTGGTTTGGAGGAGGTTTACTAGATTGATGCCTGAAATGACTGCGTTGGCTTATGCAAAAATGTTAGGTAGGTTTGTCTGGTTTCCATTGGAGTTTAGAAGAGTGAGGGGTAACTTAATTGAAGTACATAAGATTCTGAATGACCTTGACAAGGTGAACATGGAAAGGAAGTGGGTGAGTCCAAAATGAGGAGTCGCTTTTAAAACTAAGGTTCCCTTTTAGAGCAGAGATTGAGTTTTTTTTTCTCTGAGGGTTATGTGATTTTGGAACACACTGCCTTAGAAGGCTGTGAAGGTGGGGTCATCAAATATTTTTAAGGTGAAAGTAGATAGACTCTTGTCAGGCAAGGGAATCAAAAGTCATTAGGAATAAATGGGAACATGAATTCGAAACACAAACAGATTAAGCATGATTTTATCAAATGGCAGAGTGAGCCGGATGGGCTGAATGGCCTACCTGTGCTCCTATTTCATATGTTCATATGTCAGCACATGGTTGGAAAATATGCAAATACTTTGGGCAGTTTGATGGATGAGCAAAGGAATGAAATTGCTCACAAGGTAGCAAGAATGGGACAGGTACCAAAGATGACGACTTCGGTGTTCCTCATATTAAACTGGTTGAAATTATAACTCATCCAAGATTTGATAAGGGACAAAGTCTGACAGCACAAGGGGAGAGGGTAGAAGAGAAGGGGAAGGTAGATTTAAGAATACTGTTGGTCATAAGGAAAATGTGCCTGAAATCGTCATTGTCTTCCTGGATGATCTTGGAGTATTCTGGAAGATGCAACTCAAATATGATACTGGGTCTCAACTAAACTAGTCCATATGTCAAAACGAGTGTCTTGCACTGATAACATATAGCAAGTTTTAAATTGGCTTCTAAAATATACTTTTCTTCATTACATTATAAGATTTTTAAAAACTGTTTGATTTATTTATGTGCCATAAGAAATAACAATAAAAGGAAGTGTATTTATCTCACTTCCTTGGTAATACTTTAATACTTGCCCCCTAACTTACTCATTAGATTCCCGCTGATGATCCACTTTATGATTCAGCCACGAGGATCAGATTACAAAGTTCTCCGAAACTGTCACACTTGCCATTCTCTAATCAGTCTAAAGCGAGGGTTTCAACATCTGCCAGTTTTCCTACCCTCCAAGACTTAACTTTTTTTCACTCAGAGGGTGGTGGGTGCGTGGAATCGGCTGCCAGCAGTGGTGGCATAGGGTCTTTTAAGAGAGTTTTGGATAAGTACATGGAACTTAGTAAGATAGAGGGTTATTTGTACGCCTACTAGGTAGGGACATGTTCGGCACAACTTGTGGGCTGAAGGGCCTGTTTGTGCTGTAGTTTTTCTATGTTTCTATGAACACTTTATTATCACATCTCTCCTCCCAGGTGAAACACTCAATGCATTTCTGCTATTGCTCAATATGTGCTGCATAATCTAGCAGGTGCAATATTATCCAATTAGTGGACTGGGTACAAATGTCCTTTGAGGCCATGATTGAAAATGTCGTGATGGCCAACTATTCAACCCTCTCACAATCCAGCTCAATGCCTGAATATAATAGCATATAAGTGAAGGTAGTTGTATCCTTTAAGAATTTCTAAGCATAAAAATTATCCAGCATTACTTTGTTTTAATTCATTCTTGGGATTTGACTGTTGTTAGCAAGGCCTGCATGCATTGTCCACCCCTAACTGAGAAGATGATAGTGAGGTACACTCACAGTTCAATCTGTAGCAGTGTGATACAGCTAAGTGCTTTGCTTGACCATTTCAATGGGCAGCTAAGACCACATTGCTGTGACTCCGGAGTCATTTGTAGGCCAGAATGGGTAAGTGTTATGTATTTATATTGAATCTTAGTAGCTGCAGTAAGCACTTAGCATTAACATTCGCATGTCATTGCCAGAAATGATGTCACAGGTTGCAAGCACTGAAAACAGCCAAGGCGAAGAAACAGCCATCTAGTAAGCACATCTTGCAATAATGGTCTATTAGTTTTTAAACCTCTGTGCTTCCTAATGTCAAAACCAAGTACACAACAGAAAAGTTCACGATGAGGACTTTGATGCTCACTAGCCACCTGTGAGGAGAAAAAACATTAGCAAAAAGTCAGGAAAGAAGCCTTAGACAAGCTCTAGCATGTGCTCAGGACAAGGTGGACATGGGTAATGATCCTCTGTGGAGCAATTAGAGAGCTGGGATGTTTAAAAAAAAAAAGCCTGAAGATTGGGTTGTTGCCTTGTTTCAATGGGCAAAGCAAGGTAGCTACTGAAAACCTATTGCAAAGTGTGCATCTGGGGAACCTCCATTAGGAAGAAAATGGAGATGGTTTTCTGTGCCTTTGAACACTTCAATAGGCAGAACAAGTTGGGGGTCAGCAAGAACAGTGGCTCACCAGACTGGCTTCCACTACTGAGCAGGAACCAGATGCCCGGCATGATCAGCATTTGCTAATTCTCATCCTACAGCACAGCTTTGCCTCCAGTCATCTCAGGTCTCCCTGCCATTGGCTCAAGGCCTTGCTCCACTGGGACCATGTGGTGATTGATGTGCAATGGCCATCCCATGTTAAAAGAATCCAGCACAGGCATCTATCATCCCATAAACCATCTGCGACCCTCCCCAACCCATCCAAATAAACTTCAGGGCCTGGAATATCAGGACCCAACAGCAACAGACATGACTGTTGCACTGCCATCATAGCCCAGGAACTCAAGTGCTACAATATTGACATCACCGCCCTGAGGGAGACATGTCTTGCAGGAGAGTGCCAACTTAAAGAACAAGATAGTGGATACATCTTCTGGAAAGACAAACCAAAAGAAGAATGTTGTTAGTGCACACAAAATCCAGGAAAAGTGCAGGGAGCAGCATTAACCTCAGTATGTGGCCTTCTTTGATCTCGCAAAGGCCTTCAACACTGACAATCATGAGAAATTGTGGAACTTCCAGCTCAAATTTTGTTGCCCAGAGAAATTCATCAGCATCCTCCACTTAACTTCAGAGATTGGAAGACAATGGACTGGTAGTCTGCAAGGACAAGTGTGAGATCTTTCAGTCCTCTGAGCATTTGGGACATGTGATTGATGCCACAGGCCTTCACAAATCTCTGTTGAAGGTCAAGGTCATCACAGAGGTGTCTGCACCTCAGAACAATGACCAGTTGCACTCCTTTCTAATTCCTAGGATTGTTAATCTACTATGGAAGATTTGTCTCAAATTTGGCAACCATTTTAAAACCATTGCATAATCTCTTGTGCCTAAACAGGAAGTGAAACAGGTCAGATCAATTATGCTTTTTTGAAAGCCAAAAAAGCATTGCTCAAATCTGAAGTCCTTGCACATTATGGTCGTGTGGTGCATCTCCTTATGATTTTGAAGTGGTGGTACCCCGCATCATACTGCCAGGTGAAGAAAAACCCATTGTTTTTATTGTCTTGAACATAGAGCAAAGAAAAAAGTAACTGAACTTAAATCAAAACGGAGGCCTTCATGATTATTGTTGGAGTTGAGATTCCAAAGTTCCTATACAGAAGAAAGTTCACATTGTTGACAGATCACCATCCATTAATAATTTTCAGACTACACACAAAAAATCTATCACTGACAGCAAGTAGAATGCAAGAATAGGCACTGCTTTTGCCTGCACATAGTTACACCATCAAGTAGCGATGATGGAGTCTTCATTGTAATGCAGATGGATGTTTACAATTATCACTAGCAAGTAGCTCGTCAAACTACTCAAGTGGAAATATCTTCTACTTTGCACAGGTAGACAGTACACCTGTCACTTCAGGACAAGTGAAGGATTGCACTTGGAGTGATCTGATACTCTCCAAAATAATGGACATGATACTACAAAGCAAGGCCGCAGAATTGAAACCTGACTTAAAACTATACACCACTGAAAGATTGGAGTTGTCTGTACAATTAGATGTCTTCTTTGGAAGCTCAGAATGATCATTTCACCACCATTCAGAAGACAAGTGTTAGACAAAGTGCATGAGAGCCATTGTGAAATTGTATGTATGAAAGAAATAGTAAGGAGTTATTTCTGGTGATATGAAGATTAAAAAGTTAGCTGGAACCTGCTCTTCATGTGCAAAGGTACAAAACCTGCCACCATTAGTACTGTTGCATCATTGGGAATGGCTGGAAGAGGCTTGGCAATGGGTACATGTTACCTTCACAGAACCTTTTGAAGGACTATGTTCTTAGTAAAGGTCAATGCTTGTTTATAGTGGCCAGAAGTTATTATAATTAAATCTATTTAAATGGAAAAGAGTACTGAAAGTCTTTAGTAGGTTTGAATTCCCTGAACAATTGGTAAGAGACAACAGATCTCAATTTGTCTCCCAAAAATTCAAAAGTTTCTTGGAAGCAAATGGTATTCAACATGTTAGGTCTGCATTGTATAGTCTTGCTACCAATGGACTAGCAGAATGTTTCATTCAAAGCATGAAACACACATTGAGAGCAACAAGGTACACTGATTAAATGCTTTATTCAATTCCCACTAATGCATAGGAAAACCGTTCATTCAATGACTAAAATCTCTCTTGCAATATTAATGATACATTAGGTATTCGACTTGTTGAAACCTCAGGAAGCCAAAGAAATCATTCAACAGAAACAACAAGCAGAGAGAGAGAGAGAGAGAGAACGACGGATAAGTAAAACTAAGCATTATGTTTTCCCCCCCAAGCACAAGGAGTTTTGACTAGGAATTAATCCACAAGAGAGAAATGGGTTACTGCCACAATCCTTGTGCAGACTGGACCTGTCTCCTATACCGTCCAGATCAGAGATAATGTCATCTGGAGGATACATGCAGACCATCCGTTGGCAGGGAGAACGGATCCACCAGATCAGCTGAATCAGCTGAAAATCCAAATTCAACTGTACAACGTCCTGACCCGAACCTTTCTGAAACCCTGACACTAACAGACACTGTTGAGGAAGACAACACCTCACGTGTAGGCCAAACAAAGAGTCAACCTCTAATTACAACATTGACACTGGTCAAAACAACACTAATGATGATTGTGCACAAAAGATGCCAGAGGTTTGCAGTCGACTGTTCTGAGAGCAGTGACCTCCAAACCATCTGACTTACTGATTATTGTTATTTGATAATTGTTCATGTTACACTTGTTTGTAATTGTTAGGAATGTTCAATTTAAAAGGGGGGGAAATGTTATTTATTTCTACTGAGCCTTAGTAACTGCATTAAGCTCTGTATCTTAATGTATGCATGTTGTCACTGGAAGTGACATCACAGGTCATTAGCATGACAAACTGCAAAAGTGAAGAAGCAGCATGTAATGGACACTCCTTGTAAGTAAAGCACTGTTAGTTTTTAACTTTCTATGCTTCCTAACATAAATAACACTGTACACAACAGTAAGGACAGCAGATTTCCTTCCCTAAAGGCTATTAGTGAACCACATTGTGTTTTTATGCCAATCAGTATTCATGAAACTAACATTTTAGTTCATATTTATGAATTTATTGAATTTAAATTCTCCCAGCTACCATAATGGGACTTGCATTCATGTTTCCCAGGGCATTAGTCCAAGCCTCTGAATGACTACTCCTGTCACATTACCCCTATGCTACCTTTTCTGTCTTTTCCACCTTATACTTTGCCGATACATTAGAATAAAAAGCAAGTTGAAGGTGAAAGGTAGCTTTTAATGGCTTTTTAGTTGGCCTTTTTAATTGGATCTGTTGCCCACTTCAGATAAGAATTGCAGAGTAGCTGAGGAGAATTCTATGGTTTCCATATGCTAGCCCAATGCTAGGAAACTGAGCCCTTAGAAATGAAGCAGGCCTCCTGCTAGAATGATCAGGTACCTGGCTGGTTGATATTCCTATCCTATCATCTAAAATCTGTATGGTCATAATCAGAGTTTTACTGCACAGAAAGAGGCCCTTTGTCCCATCATGTCTGTACTGATCATCAAACACCTCTCTATTCTATTCCCATTTTCCAGCACTTGGTCCATAGTCTTGGCATATGCTATGGCATTTCAAGTGCTCATCTAATTGCTTCTTAAATGTTGTGAAGGCTGTTACATCTACCACCCTTTCAGGCAGGGAATTCCAGATTCTCACCACCCTCTGGGGTGAAAACGTTTTTCCTCAAATCCCCTCTAAATCCCCTGCCCTTTACCCTAAATCGATGCCCCCTGGTTATTGACCCGTCTACTAAGGAAAAAAGTTTCTATCTACCCTGTCTATATCCCTCATAAATTTTACACCCACTTCAGTCCTCCTTGCTGTAAGGAAAACAATTCCGTTGGTGAGGCAACCTATTCCAACGTTTACAGTCTATTTTATGGTTTCTTGCGGTGTAAATGTCATGTGAAGTTCAAAACTATTCTAGCAGTAGGCCAATATCACTGGTAATAAATAATAAATATTACAGGTTCACGAATGCCCTTTAGGGGAGAAAATCTGAGGTTATCGTTTGGTTTGGCTTACCTTTGACTCCAGATCCACAGAAATATGGTTGACCCTTAAATTCCTTCTGAAATAGTCTAGCAAGCTATTCAATTGTATCAAACCATTACAAAGTCTAATAATAGGAAAAAAACTGAACAGATCACCTGGCATTGATCTAGACACTAGAAACAACAGTGACAACAGCCTTGTTGGCTCTGTCCTCCTAACTTGCATCTGGGGGCTTGTGCCAAAATCGGGAGAGCTGTCATACACATGAGTCAAGCAACAACCTGACGTTGTCTGTAAGGTATGAGTCTGTGAACATAGCAATGTTCCAGACACAGACATCACCATCCCTCAGCATGTCCTGTCACACTGACAGAACAGACTCACTAGAGGTGGCGGCACAGTGGTATATGGTCAGGAGGAAGTGTCCTGGGAGCCTTCACGATCGATTGTGAACCCCAAAGCATCAGGTCAAACATAGACAAGAAAACCTCCTGCTTGTTACCACCTCCAACCACCTTCAGCTGATGAATCAGTACTCCTCCATATTGAACACCACTTGAAGGAAGCACTGATGGCTATCAAATGGTATTCAATATGGAGGACTACTATCAAGGATGGCTCAATAGCACCATTACTGACTGAACGGACCAAGTCCGTGACTGTTAGACTGGGATTGTGGCAGGTGATGAGGGAACCAACAACAGGGAAAACGTACTTGACCTCACCAGTGTCCCTGCCAAAAATGCATCTGTCCATGACAGTATTGGTAGGAGTGACCACCACACAGTCCTTTAGGAGATGAAGTCTCATTGTCACATCTGACCTTGACATTTAGTGGCATTACCATCACGGAATCCCTCACTGTCAACATCCTGGCGGTTACCATTGACCAGAGACTGAACTGAACTAACCATACAAATACTTTGGCCATAAGAGCAGGTCAAAGGCTGAGAATTAATGTGGCGAGTAACTCACCACCTGACTGTCAAGTCTATCCATCATCTACAAAGCACAAGTCAGGAACGGGATGGAATATTTTCTACTTGCCTGATTGAGGTGTGGGTCCAACAACACTCAGAGGTTTATGCCATTCAGGATAAAGCAGCCCACTTGATTGGCACCCATTCCACAACATTCAACATTCAATCCCTCGACCATGCATCGTGCAGTAGCAGCAGTGTTTACTATCTACAAGAAGCACTGCACCAACTCACCACTGCTCCTTTGACGGCACCTTCCAAACCTGCAAACTCAGACACTTAGGAAAAGGACACCAGATGCATGCAACCCTTAACCACCTGCAAGTTCCCTTCCAAGACACACACCATCTTGACTTGGAGCTATATCACCGTTCCTTCACCGTTGTTGGATGAAAATCCTGGCACTCGCTTCCTAACAGCACTGTGGATGTACCTTCACCACATGGACATGTAGGATGGCAAGGTCGCACTTCCCAACATCCAAAGAGTCATCCCTGCTGACTCTGAGTGCACTGCAACCATTTCACTCTCAAGTGAGTGTTAAATGGGTGCAGGCAGAATGCCCGCCTCTCACCCAAGAGGAAGTTCTATCTTAGAAAACTGTCAGCCAATCAGATAGGCCGACAACTGTCCAGTCCCTGCAGCAACGTTGCTTCAGCAGACAGAAGTGGATGTTCAGCAGGACGCCGGCACCTATATCTGGGCACCGCAAATGCAGCTAAGCTTAAGGAGTCCCGGGTGGGAAAGGTAGGGAAGACCTGGGGGAGGGCGTGCAAAGGGTTGATTGGGTGATAGGCTGAGCTGAGGAAGTCACGGAACTTTAAACAGGATGGACACTCAATATCAGAAGAGGGCTTCGGATGGAGGCACCCTCTTCCCGCTCAGAATCTAACTTCGCTTTCGGGCTATGCCCACAGATGTTCATTCTCCTGCCAACCTGAAAATTGAGGCTGAGTGGGAAATGGTTCATAAGTGACCACTTCTCATCTGAGGTCTTGCCTGCTTCAGTGTAAAATCACTTAGATTGGAATGGTTGGGAATGTGCAGGAAGTCCAGTCCCTCATATTTCCTACTCATTCCCACCCTGCCTAAAAACCCATTGTGTGGAAGCATAAAAACCTGGCCCAGGAAACACTAATGGTACACCCTGAAAAATGTACAGGAATTCTAATCCGTCCACATTTTTATGGCAGAAAACATAATAGATCGAAGTTCTGCAGAACTGCCGTACGTTGTGGGCTCAAACCTCATTTACATGAATAAATATATATTATCAGCCAAGTTAAACTGCCACAGTAGGAACAGTCTGCAGAATTTTCCAGCCATCCTGATTACTGTAACTTAATGTAGCTGTTTGGCAATTTTTATTAAAATTGTAAATAAGTTAATTTTGTGTTCAATGTTTCATTTGAATGCAATTGAACCATATTATGTATTGGAACTTTGTATTTCATAAGGCCAGTTCTGCTTTCCTATGGTGCAGGAGAAAGAACTATTCAATGAACAACTTGACAAGGCCTTGACACTTCTAATGTCTATAGATTGCAGCAAAGCCACTATAGAGATTTGGTGTCATCTTAGTCAAGGGCATCATAATATTTTGTTGCAGAACAAAGGTTACAGACTCTCGTATCACAATATTTTATCGTTTTGTTTTTCACATACCCCTGATACTACAAAAAGATCTCCAACAAGTTTTTAATCCTTTCTCTCTTATTGGCCTGAGATTATTCATTTGCAGTTTATGTGAAGCGTGCTGATTTTGAGCATAACTATTTTGATTTTTGTGCTTTATGATATAACCAAATGCTCTGAATGATAAGCTTTCACAAAAGGCTGAGATGTTTTATGCAATTTTTGATAACTACTGCAAAATAATGATGACAGGCAGCTTGGAACAAATCTAAACCTTAATGACATTTGTTATTTATGGCAACATAAAATTGTGGAAATGTACATCAGGACAAAAATGTGATTCATTAATAGCACATTCTAATGCTTTTTAAATTGACTTTCTTTGTAGACTTAACACAAATCAATGGTTATTCAAAATATTTACGATCATAGGCTTGCATGTCAGATTGTCTGCAGCTACTACATACAGTAATAAGTTATACCCGAGGAAAATATTTCAGCACTGTCTCTCCCAAGGGTATACATGTAACAAACCATAATTGAGTACCAGTTTGCATGATGGGTGCAGATCTCAAAAAAGGTCAGATTCTGTTCAGACTCGCTTAGTATTTTAATGGGAGTTTTAATATGTCAGACATTTCTCTCAGAATAGTGATATCTGTGGAGAACTAATAAGCTATGCTGATTAAATGATCTGTGTGGGATGGATTCTTGAGCTAATTTGATCAATTACTTTGTGTTACAGAGGTCCCCAGATGAGACAGAAGCCAGTGTACACTCTTTGGCAGATGACGAATCAGTGCAGTCAACACATGCTGTCAAGGTAATGAACACTCTTCTTCTTGTCATTTTTCTTCTTTATCTTTTAAAACAGAGTAACATCCAGTTGGCCCCAGAGAGAACTTGAGATGTATTTCTGTTATATATTATGCAGACAAAGTCTTGAAGGTACTGCTACACTCCTGGCAAACTGGACAGTTAATATTTCTTTTTATATTTGCACAACATTGATAGTGGCAAAATTTGGGATTTGTATCCATGTACTGGATAACCATTGTGACATCTGTATCGCACTCACAATATCACTAGCCTCTTTGAGTTAGGCTTACATGTTTGCTTTCATTAGCAAAATATGTATGTAAATAGAGATAAGTGACATTTAAACTGTGTAACAAAAGACAATGTAATCTGCCCTTAATAGCTATGTGAGAAAAAACTGTTTGCTCATACTGTGGCCCACACCTAGTAAGCTATCTTCTAGACAGTTGATGTCCTGCACAGCAAATACATTACCTCTGGCATTTATAGATGGATATAGCCTTTTCCTGTTTTGTTGCCTCTCCCTTCTCATGGGTACCCTATCACCCAACACGCTGTTACAGCAATGTGCTGCACTGGTGAGCTACCTACTTATATCTGTTGAACTCATTTAAAAAAATACAAATAACTTACACTTGAAAAGTACTTTGCACATAATAGAATATCTCAGGGTCCTTAGCAGGGCAAAAAGATGGACTAACTGGGAGACAGGAAGAAATTTAAATGGGAAAATATTAGTTTCTAGGAGGCATTTGAAGGGAGGGAGATAGCAAGACAAAATAGTTGAGTGAATGATGGGGTGAAGTGAAAGGAGCAGGGAACCATTAGTAATCTGGAATTAGAGTGTAAGCTTTAACTGACTCTATAAGATTAAATGATCACTTAGATAGGGCCAAGGAGTGATTTGGAGGTGAGTTGAGCATTTACGACTTGATTTGGTCAAGTACAGGAACTAAAGCAGCTTTGGAGAAAAAATATTTAAAATTAAAATCCATATTCCTATTAATTAGCATTTTTTCCAGTTCAGGTGCTAACGTGTTCTGATCTATAAACAATCTATCAATGGGGGCAACAACGTTATAGCCATTTCTGATGATATGGGACCACGTAATTCAAACCAAAGAAATAAGTACTTAAGCACAAATAGGATTGAATTGCCTGAAGTTTCAAGGAGGATTCCCTCCAAGCATGGATTGTAGCAAAATCCAGCAGTACAGACTTGTTCAGGTGAGAATGGCAGATGGACACAATGTGACCTATTGTCACTGTACCACAGATATTGAAACAAAAAAGCTGCTCCTGTAAAAATGTGTTGGAAAATCCAAAAATATAAACCTTTTTAAAAAGTAGAATAAAATTGATCAGATAAATAATTTTATAAAGTCTGAAATCATACAAAAAATACTTAGAAAAAATAAAATCTATCCCCGTGTTGCGCACCCGTTAGTTTTGACTAACTTAGGAGTTTAAAAAACGGGGCGGCATGGACAAGTTTTTAAATGTTTCATGTTAAGAAATGATTTTAAAATTATAACTTTTAAAATAATCTGGGATTCCTCATAAAGTATTCACAAATTTAGAGTCAATCCTTTATGGTCGGAAACACAAGTGTAAAATTTAAAGGAGTAATTCATCTGGAATTAGTAGGAAATTTGCCCAAATTCTCAGCTCATGGAATTTGAAACAGCAAATCTTTGGAAGGATTGTTTGTTGCCACACTGCAAAATTTGGATTAGTGCACTGAAGCATGTGAAAACTCTGGAACTTGAGGGGAATCGCTCTGATGTCCTGTATTAAATGTTCCACAACTATTGTAAATGTAAAAGCAAGCCCACTGAAGCCATTGTTCTAACTAACACTTCCAGGTTCAGACATAGTTCATTAAGAATACTTCAATCAGATTGGTGCAAGGGGACATGTAGCTACTTGCCTTGTTAAAACAGAATCCAGCTGCCCTTTAGAGAGAGCTGTGCCATTTGAATCTCTAACTTAATCTCTTTCATGAGATGTGGGTGTCACTGGCAAGACCAACGTTTCTTGTCCATCCCTAATTGCCCTTGAACTGCATGGCTTGCTAGGCCAATTCAGAAGGTAGTTAAGAGTCAACCACATTACTGGGGATCTGGAGTCACAAGTGGGCCAGATTACAAGAGAATGGCAGATTTCCTTCCTGAAAGGACATTCGTGAATCTTATTTTTTTTTAGGCCAATTGATAATGGTCTCATGCTCATCATTACTGAGAGAAGTCTTCAATTCCAGAGTTTTAATAATCAAACTTAAATTCCACTAGGTGAGATTTGAACCCACGTCCCTCGAACATTAACCTGGTACTCTGAATTACTAGTCTAGTGATTTTACCATCTCTCCCTAACTTACAACAACTTCCAGTGTGAAAGGTGAAATTAAGAGCAAGATTTTCCAGCCTTTCCCACCGGCGGGATCTTCTGGTTTCCCCTAAGATGAATCCTCCCCCCACTCCCTGAGGCGGATTCCCCACCAGCGGAGTTGGCGAGCCACACAAGACACCATAGACCTCGGTGAAACCGAAAGATCTCATTGACAGTCAATGGCGGACCACCTTTGCCCCCGGAAAACATGCGGGATGATCTCAGTTTAAATTGTTCAATTTTGCTGAATTCACACCTTCAGCTTGGAGGTCTGCATGTATCTTGAAATTTTGAGGTGCATCCTTGCTAGTTTAAAGTTTATTTATTAGTGTCACAAGTAGGCATACATTAACACCACAGTGAAGTTACTGTGAAAATCCTCTGTTAGCTATGCTGAGGGAGAATTTGGCATAGCCAATGCACCTGACCAGCACATCTTTTGGACTGTGGGAGGAAATCAGACGAAACCCACACAGACACAGGGAGAACGTGTTGGCTCCGCACAGACAGTGACACAAGCTGGGAATCGAACCCGGGTCCTTAGCATTGTGAGGCAACAGTGCTAATCATTGTGCGACCGGCCACTCCCATCCTTTCAAAAGCATCATAAGTGATGCACAGTTACCTGATATGAACAGCAAGGCTATATGCTCGGAGTGTGCATTCAGAAAATAGGTCCTGAAGTTTGTACTCTGAACTTCTTAGCAATGAGTTTCTTGATAGTTTAGTGAATAAGGACTATAATTGACAAGAGATATACAGCTCATTCATATGTCAAACAGTTAAACGCCAAGTTCTATCCCTCAACCCACACAAGGTGACAGTGGGACCATGACAATTGATCTTAGCATATCTGAACTGGGGAAGGGAAAATCAATTTGGTGGCATTAGTCATGCTGAATGAGATGGAATTTGTCTGTTGAATGAATAATCTGGCTCCTGTCAATTGGCCCAGTTTAGTGATGCCCTTGTTATTGCCAGGTTCAGAATCCTCCTGCACTCAATGCTTCCAAGAGTTGTTAAAATATAGGCTTAACCTACTCAATCTCTCCTCATTTCATCTTGGGAATCAATCTAGTGAAACTTTGTTGCCTGTAAGGCAAGTACTCCTCCCTTCGATGACTAAAACTGGATGTAGTATTTCGGGTATGCTTATACCAAGGCCCTATAAAACACCAGTGAAACTTCTTTATTCAAATAACAAAGGCAAACACACCATTTGCTTTCCTCATTGCTTGTTGTAAATTCATATCTTTCTGTGATCCCTGTACAAGAACACTCTAGTTCTGAATACCAGCATTTTATATTCTCTCACCACTTAAAAAGATATTGGGCAGTATTTTACGACCTCATCCATCTGTTTTGCAGCGGGAAAATGTCGTAAAATTGGGCATGATGTGACTAGTGGGAACGGTGCCCGTTTTTGCATTCACTCCTATTTTACCAAGAAAATAATGTGACACGATCGGGAGCCCAACCGAAATGGACGCAGTGTCAATTTACATTTTTTTTGCATTCATCACAATATCATTTGTGAGCTTCACTCCCAACCACCCCAGCTCACCTGCCTTAATGACCTCATTCGTTGCAGCCGGATCAGTCAGGAAAAGACCTTATGTATAAACGTCGCATTCAGGTGCTTGAGTGGTAGGGTGAACAAGGAAGTAGGTCTTTGCATTCAGACGGCTCCGCACTGCTCAGAGGGGTTGTTTTGTGATGGCCATGTTGTGTTTTGGGACAGGGGAGCAAGTGTGTGAAGTGTGGGGGAACTGTTGTTACTCACAGGGTCCAGCATGGACCCGGGTCAGAGCACTGACCTTGGGTCACCGTGCTGATTCTGGGTCCTCTTGCGGGCAGCAGCAAACAGTGTTGCAGGTGGTGGATGGGCTGGAATCTCTCTGAAATGGCAGTGCTGCAGCCTTAGGATTTGTCAAGCAGCACTGTCTGTGGCCACTACTGCATTAGTTCTGAGTGTGTTTGAGTGTGGGGGGAGTGGGTGTGGTGCTGTGTTGCCATCCTGGAATTTGTGGGGAGGAGGGGGTAGGAATGGAGAATGTGCATTGCTGTGGGTCTGTGGGAGAGTATGGGGAGTGTGTGCTGCTGGGGGAGCTGTGGGGTGATATGGGGAGTATGTGTTGCTGGGGATATGAGGGGGGCATGGGGAGTGTGTGTTGCTGGGGGGCTGTGGGGGGGGGAGGGCTATATGGAGTGTGTGTTACAGGGGTGGGTGGGAGGGTATGGGAAGTGTGTGTTACTGGGGGTTGGTGGGAGGTAATGGGGAGTGTATGTTGCTGGGGGTCTGTGGGAGGTAATAGGGAGGGTGTGTTCCTGTGGGGTTGTGGGACGGTATGGGGAGTGTGTGTTGCTGGGGAGGTGGGGGTGTGGGGGGCATGGGGAGTGTGTGTTACTGGGAGGCTGTGGAGGGTATGGGGAGTTTGTGTTACTGGGAGGCTGTGGAGGGTATGGGGAGTTTGTGTTACTGGGAGGCTGTGGAGGGTATGGGGAGTTTGTGTTGCTGGGCTGAGAGTGAGCAGAGTTCTTAATTTCTCCATCTGTCTCTCCCCTTCCCCAAATTCCCCACTGCCCTTTTCAGATTGACAAGCTGGCTTTTGCAATGCAGCCCATTGATCTTGTTGTTCTTTTGGTTGCTGCTAGAGCTGAGGAGGAGGGGCAGGAGGATAACTGTGGGTAGGGGAGGCTCAGGCCTTACCACCACAGGAGTAGAGGGAGACTGTCACCAGAGGCATGACATGGTGGCTATTTGCTCCGAGGTGGGGCGCAGGAGAAGGAGGGAGCGGAGACCCCGACAGTTACATATGCGAGTGTCCTTCAAGCAGCTATCGGACATCATGTGCTGCTGACAGCTCCAGCTCCAAAATGAGAGAGTGCAACACCTGTGCCATTTCTTGCAGGATCCCACTCTCAGTGACGGTGAAAATGATGACTGCCTTAAACTTTTACACCACCAGGTCCTTCCAGACCACCAGTGAAGACCTTTGTGGCATTTCCCAACTATCCGTCCACAAGTGTGTCAAGGAGGTCACGGATTCCCTGTACGCCCGGGCTGGCCAGTATATTAAATTTGACCAGTACCAGGCCCAGCAGCTAGCCTGGGTTGCAGGATTCACGGCCATCGCGGGGATGCCAAATGTGCGGCGGGCTATGGATTGCACCCACGTCATTCGCAAGGCTCTGGTGAAGAATCCAGGAAAATTCATGAACAGAAAGGGCTTCCATTCAATGATGTGCAATTGGAGTGTGATCATCAGCTGAACATCATGCATGTCTGTGCTAGACACCCCAGCAGTGTGCATGACAGCTTCATATTGAAGAGTTGCGATGTCCCTGAGGTCTTTGAAGAGGAGACCAGGATGCAGGGATTGCATGAGGTACCCGCTTCGGATTTGGCTGATGACGCCTATGCAGAGGCCTGAGACTGACACGGAGCCTTATGCACCGCTGCATTATTGAATGAGTGGCCCACTTATTCAATCATGCTGCTGTGCATACAGCTCCTCAAAATGTGGTTCAGGTGCCTAGACCGCTCTGGGTGAGCCCTCCAACAAAGCCCCCTGATATCGTCCCGCTTTGTGCTGGTGTGCTATGTCCTACACAACCTGGCGCAGCAGCAGGGAGACCTTTTGGAGGAGGAGGATGTGGAGGCCAACCAGCCCCAGACGTTGCTGGGGAGGAGGCCCTGATTGCCACAGCGCTTTGGTAACTAGGGCCTGCGTTGCCGCACATGGGTTCCATTTTACACACACACACACACACACACACACACACACACACACCACCACCACCACCCGCCGCCCCCCCCCCCCCCCCCCCCCGCCCCCCCGCCCCCACTGCCACCATCCCCACCTTGGAGTCCTATAATCTCCTGTGACATTGTCACACCAGACTGGTGGGCCTGGATAGACTGTGTTAGCAAGTTTCTGTGGCAGGTAGAGGGTGATGACAACTTGCTATGTGCAATTATGGTGATACCCTGGTGCAAACTAGTCTGACTCCTGCCTGAGCTCCACATGCACGCTGGCACCTGGTCCCACATCTGGGTGGTGGGTAAAGGAGCACTGAACCCCCATGCAGGGCCCCGGGGCAAGAGGGGTGGGGGGAGGGTATCTCTCATGGGTTCTGACTGATGCCAATGCATGCCACTCACTGTAGCCAGTGAATTATTTGAGCGCCTTGATTTTCTCAACAGTTCAGTGCAATGTGGGGCCTTCCCCACTGACATCAACATGCAGAGTCCCTCCAGTAACTGGATGTCCCTGCTGTGGGTCCAAATCAGTGCTGCGCTCACCAGATTATGACCCCTGTGTGTTCTAGAATTAGGTCCCACCAAGGTGTGTGTCTCTGCACTGGTGGAGGGTATGGATGAATGTGGTGACAGTTCTATATCCAGTGGGTCTTCAGAATCCTCCTCTGAGGTGGTCTGGGGACTGAGATTGATGGTTGGCTAGGCCTCTTCCTTCTGCTGCTGGTCCTCTCGAAGAGAGAAGAGATAATTAATGATTGGCTTCATTGTTACCAACATTATAAGACACGCTCTCAGTTTTGTTAGGTGACGGATCAGCTGTTAATGTGTCATCACTGGCTTGTGAGATGCCAGTCTTGCCCTCAGTGCAGGTGCAACTCTAGTCCTCAGCAGCCAGCTCTGCTTTACACTCTTCAAAGATGATGAGGACCCCGAGCTCAGGCACCGCTCCCCACTCTGGTCTGGGATCTATCTCTTTTGTTGTGGGCAATCTTGCCATGCATAAAGAAAAATGGGGAGACTGTGTGCAGGACAGATGATAAGGATGTCTGACTTCTTTGGGTGCTGAGTGGACTGATGAGGGCTGAAGATGTGAGCTGTTTAGGATATGAGAAGATGAAGATGTCAGTGTGTGTCTCTTGTGTTGGGTAGTGTGTGAGATCCCTGTGGAATGTAACCATGTGAAGACTTGAGGAGTTTGAGAGTTGAGAATAAGGAAGAGATTTATTAACACTGGCAGAGCAGAGGAGTTCATTCATTCTCTTCCAGCACTGGATACTAGTCCTCCGAAAAACGTTGACACAGTTTATCTTGGCAACCTGATCCCAAGCTAGTGTGGTGAGGTTGATGTGCCTCCTTCACCTATCTCAGGAATAATGGATGTCCTGGCATTCTTCAGCTGCTTTGAGAAGTGCCCCCAGCATTGTCATGAACTTAGGGACAGGAAGCTTTCTACCTTTCAAGGCCATGACCAGTCCTCGGAGGCAGAGAATGAATGATGTGCGTAGGAACAATTTAAATATGGCACCAATGAGGTCGCAGTAGGACAGACCAATCCCAGCCCATCCTGCGATACGACGTGCTTCACGTTCATGTTTAAAAGCAGAAGGCTTCGCGTAGAAAACTACCATACCAGCTGGCAGGAAACACTCAACTTTTCACACCCACCATCACACTTTGGGCCCAATTTTACCATCAGGTTGTGCCCGTTTGTGGGCGCGAAAACTTGGTAATGTTGGGCATGAGACAAGTAGCGCGATCCGTGCCTATCTCCATTGGTTTCCCCTTTACCCAGGTCCGAAAATGGCTGCGATCAGGACCACGCCTGAAATGGGCGTGACAGCCATTTAAGTACATTTGCGTGTGTTCAAATTGACTTAATGGGTTGCATACCTAACTTTTCCAGCACCTCCTTTTACCACCACGTTCACCCATCCAGAATCGTGCTCCATTGAAGTCTGATTCAGGCGCTTCAGATAGTGAGGAGGTAGGTGCCTTGCATCCGATGGCTCTTTTCTTCAGATGGGTAGGGAAGGGTGGGGAGGGGGGGCGGGGGGTGGAGTGGAAAGGGCTAATCTGTCTGTGATCAGTGTCGGAGTAGGTGGGGTCCACTGCCACTCTGCCTGTGATCTGTATGGAGGAAGGGGAGTCCACTGCCACTCTACCTGTGATCTGTATGGAGGAAGGGGAGTCCACTGCCACTCTACCTGAGATTGATGGGGCGGGGGAGAGAGGGTAGCAGGGGTCCACCATGGTCTGGGTGGTGGCTGAGTGGGGGGATAAGGGGGTCAGTAATGTTGTGGTTGTGGGGCAATGTCTGTTGGGGCCAGGGGAAGGCATTATCCAGCCCAGGAGCAATGCGCCAGGGTAGAAGCATTCTATCTTTTTTTTGTGTGCATGCACAGTTGGAGGTGCTGATTGGAGCTGTAGGGTTTCCATCACGTTAAATCCTGCCCATAGGCTTCTGCTGATATTTGTTCAGGCACAGTGCATATGGTGGTGCCTCAGAATGGGTCTAAAAGTCAGATCTGAAACGCTCCCAGTTTCAGGTCCGCCCAGCACTTAGAATCAAAATGGTAAAATAGGGCCCTTCGTCTCTGGTGTGGAAAATTCCACACAACACTCCAACTGCTGCATGCTTTCCATTTATTTAACTATTTATATTATTTTGTAGTGTCTTACATTTTCCTGTCCGTTTACTTTCCCATCTAACTTTGTATTGTCAGTAAGCTCTGATACATTACATTCAGCCTTCTACTCTAAGTCATTGATATCGATTGTAAATATTGTAGCTAAAGTTCAAGCACTGATCCCTGTGATAACCCACTAATTACAGCCAACCTAAAAATGGCTTGTTTATTCCCGCTCTCTGTTTGCTGTCTGCTAGTCAATCATTAATCCAGGCTGATGTATTATCTCTAATCCCATGACTCTAATTTCATATAACTCCTTGTATGGTATGCACCAGGTTTGTTGCAAATTGAGTTTGCTCAGGCTGTATGAAGATTACATTTTCCCAAAATTATATTACCCTATTATTATTTTGTTTTCCCATTTTATATGTGGCCTAAATTACAGCTATTGTTAGGGAGCCTATAAATTATTCAAACCAGTGTTTTCTATTTCATGCTGTTTCTGAACTCCACCCAAACAGCACAAGTTGGATTTTGACTACCGAGGAAAATTGTGTCTCGCTGGACTCACTTAGTAAAATGAGGCCTATTTTGCAACATTTTCGTACTGGGGAGCAAGCGTAGGATGAGGTAGAGCCAGATGATTCTGGAAATAGATGCCAGGAGTACAGGGGTGGATGTGTACCAAGACGGGTTGCCTCAGTTCTCTGGGACTCGGTCCTCGATGTTTTCAAAGATTTTAGGTTTACGGGACCTCACCCCTCATCTCCTAAAAGAAACTCCCCATACCGCTCATACCCACTTGCCAACTCAAATTCAACTCACCCCATACATAGAATCATAGAACCATACAGCACAGAAGTGGCCCTTCAGCCCATCAAGTCTGTACTGACACATTAGAAATACCTGAACTCCTACCTAATTCTATCTACAAGCATTTGGGCCATAGCCCTGAATGTTATGATCTGTCAAGGATGTGAGGCAACTTACCTCCTACCATCCTTCCGAGCAGTGCATTCTAGACTGTCACCATCCTCTGAGTAAAAAAGTTTTTCCAGAATGCTCCTCAGTGAAATCCCTCTGCTTTCTCTGCTGGGTGCCATGGGCAGACCTCAGGAACCATGTTAAGAATGAAAAAGAACACATTGTTAAAAATCTAATACAGGTCTCAGTAGGCAGGCCTGATTGTGGGGAAAAAAAAGACTCCTATTCATAAAAGCATTAACATTTGTAAATCTCCAAGTGGCTAATTTCTTGTGTAAACAGACTTCTGTTTACACCGCTCATCCTTTAATAGCCTCTTTAATCCAATATTCAAAATGTGAACTTTGAACCCCCAGCTTTAGAAAACTTCATTGAAACAGCTCAGTTACACCAACTTGCCTGTCAGTCAAAGCTATCCAGCACACTTCCTTTTTAAATTATTGCCTGTTTCTTTTTTTTAGTTTAAATAGCAGGGATTTTAAAAATGCATGACAGTTAAAACAAACCATTCACTTTTAAAGAACATTTTAGTCTACCCCATCAATTTGTGAATAGCACATTGTGGGTTAAGGTCCTTGGGTCTTTTTGATTTCAGTATTATCTTCAAATGACCCTGCTGAGTTCAGATTTCCTCAAGGCTAAATTACATGCTGCAGCTTAACAGAAAAAATTGCGTCTGTCAGAAACGGGGGTGGGACTTCTGCATCCATGTCCCACCAACAATTTTTAAACGTTGAGTCCACAAATATCTGAGTTTTTAAGCTAAGATCCCTTCTCTTTACTTTTTTTATCTCATTGTTTTATCAGGACTACTCCTTTTCCATTTACCCATTTCTCCTAAAAGTCAGGTATCTTACTGTACATAATTCCCAACCTCGTTCACTCTGTAACCATGTCACAGTAATTTTTATTTCTTTCTTTCTGCCCTATTGATGCAGTTATTTTGTTATGAATGCTTTGCACAAAGACATAATGCCTTTAAATTAAATTTGTTTCTCTTTTTCCCTATTTCATCTCAGTCTCGAATTCCCCATCATCTTCCTGGCCCACTCTGCTTATTTTTATAAACACTGCTCTACACTGTTAACACTTTTTCTAACCTCTTTTGAATCTATGCTGATGTGAATCCCTCCACCATCCCATTCCCTCATTAATTTAAAGCTCTTTTTACTGTCGTGATTATTCTGTTCACAAGGATGCTGGTTCCAGTCAGATTCAATGGAGCCCATCACAAGGCAACAGCTCGCTCTTTCCCCAGTCCTGTGGCCGGTGCCCCATGAATTGAAACCCTTGCCCCCCACATCACTCTTTCAGTCATGCATTTAACCTTTTAATCTGTTGTCCCTATGCCAAGGGGAAGTTAAAATTACCAGCGCTAAAATTTTCTTGCAGTTCATATGTTTCAAAAATTGTAAGTCATTTGATGCCCATCATTAACCTTCTTAAATAATTAGAGAATTCATTAATTAATGAAAATAAAGGAAACATAAGTTAATTTTGAGAATTTTGCAATAATTTGCTTGATGGTATTCTTGCACAATTATCTGCAGGTTTAGGGAACAGCATTTCTTACAGTTAATCTCGACCAAACAATTTACAGGAACCTCAATGCACCTGCAGTGCAATAATTTACAAAAATTACAGAAGTTCTGCTTCCTTAATAATTGTTCAGAGTTGGGAGAATGAGATTTGGGAAACGAGGCTAAAATAAATAACAATTAAAAAAACAAGTGGCGGAGCTAATAATATTAATGCAATGGAAATATATCACTTACAAGTAATTGATCTGCTGTGCTTTCACTACATTTTTAAATTCTGAAGAAACAAGCAAAGGAGCTATTTAAGTAATTGCTTATCTGTACAAATACAAATGCACTTCTAATACATTATAAGTAAGGCCTTTGCATCTGACATCCAGGGTAATGGGAATCATAAGCATTAAATGCCGAATTTAGGTGGTATCTACAAGTGGAATAAATTGTAGAGACTGTGCAACTGCTAAACCAAGCTGATATTAGCAATGATTATCTATGTTAATTACTTGCTTCTGTCGCACAAACTGCCCAAAATTATAATTCAGTATTTAACTCTCCATATATAATTGAAATATCAGATTTTATCACCAAAAGCGGATGAAGGATTTGAAGAAAGCAATTCAGCCGTTGAATAGGTGACCATCATGAAAATATTTATCTTTGATTTTGTCACTTATAATATCTTTTGCGCTGGAGTATCAATCATTATTATACACTTCTAAGTACAGTAGTTTATTGTACTCAGAGACCATGGAAATGCCCAGATCCCCAAGTCTGTCTGGCAATTGCAGTTGTGACATTTCACAGCCCAATACTGAGAACCAGGATATCAACACCGGAATAATTTCCTTTTCATAGCAGGAAGGCAACCGCATGCATCGTTGACTCTGCATCCCTTTACCCCATACTGTAACTTGTCGGTGCACCACTGCTCTGTAATGCTATGTTGCTTATCAAATAACCATTACCTACAGCAAGATTAGTTCTTTAATTTGATGGGATTGCTTTTGCACATTACACTTCTGTATTTTAACTGATTTCTATCTGTAGAGATTCAGCAATACAAACTAAACTTATTAAAACTGTACTCTTTTGAGATTGCTGCATGATATACAGTTCTTCATATCAGAAATGAACCCTTGCATTAATCCTTGCTGTTAGTAATTGACCATCGCACGCTATATTTCTTTCCAAATTTAGGCTAAATGTAATGATGGTTCTAAAGTGCAGTCTCTCATTATTGCCCTCAACAGCGCCTGAATTTTTGTTTAAATAAGCATTATGTTGAATCATCTTTTATTGAATGATGTATAAAGCTTTAAACTTTACGTTTGTTTAATATTCTATGAATTAATTATTTATAAACAAGATTTAATTCAACAAACTTGTTTGTGTAAAATTATCAAAATGTAGGTAAAACAAAATCAGTATTTAAAGATAATTTGAAGTAACAAGTGTTAGGGTCCCGGACCAGAACCAAGCTACATTAGGATGCCAGACTAGACCCCAACAATTTTTCTATTTTGTTTTAAAGGTGAGGAAAGGATAATTGCTTCCAGGAATGAGTCTACTGAGGAGTAGGGATCTTTTAGAGTGAAACAAACTTTAATAACTATTTGAATATAATAAATGAAGCAATTTAACTATTAACAGTTGAACATTCTACCTTTGGGCGCTTACAGGAGGTTGGGACATGGCAGGGAATATAGGGAGGAATATAAGTTGTGTCAGGTGCCACATGTGGGAGTTCTTGGTGGTGTCACGTGTCCCCAAGGTCCACATCTGCAGTAAATGTTTAGAACTGCAGCGCTTGAGGGCCCGGGTCAGGCAACTCGAGGGGCGTTTGGAGGATGCGTTTCTAGTCAGGGAAAACGAGGAGTTGATGGCTAGGAACCACGAGCAGGAAGAGGTCCCAAGGGCTGAAGAGCAGGAAGGGTGGACGACTGTTAGGAGGAGAAAGAGGGAGAAGAAGAGTTGTCAGGGTCCCCCGGCCTCCCCAGAGGCCCCCCAAGGTTCGTCGACAGGGGCACAGAAAGATAGGCAGGAAGGGGAGACTGACTTAGAGGGACAGAAGGGGGCTGGCAAGGTGATAGTGGTAGGGGATGGGAGGGTCCGAGGTATTGATAGGAGGTTCTGTGGACAGAGGCGTGACTCCAGGATGGTGGTCTGCCTCCCTGGAGCAGGGGTAAAGGATGTAACGGAAAGGGTAGAGGGTATTTTGAAAGGGGAGGGGACCCAGGCAGAGGTCATAGTACACGTAGGGGAGGGGGACATAGGAAGGAGGAGTAGGGTAGAGGTCCGTAGGCAATTTAGGGAGTTGGGGTCCAAACTAAAGAGCAGGACCTCCAGGGTGGCACTCTCTGGGTTGCTGCCCAGTACTAGCAGGGCAAAGAATGACGAGATCATGCAGTTGAATGCATGGTTGAGGGATTGGTGTAGGGTAGAGGGCCTTACTTTTGTGGATCACTGGGAGGTGTTTAGGAGAGAAGGGCAACTGTACAGGAGGGGTGGGGAGAATTTGAACGGGAGGGGAACTAGTGTCTTAGCGGGGAGGTTAGCTGGGGTGTTCAGGAATGGTTTAAACTAATAAGGAGGTGGGGGTGGGGAGGTGGCTGGGAGAGAGTCGGATGAAAGCAATATTATCAGGGAGAAGGAGGTTCCGAGGGACACTCGTGGGTTGAACTGTGTCTGGTTCAATGCTAGGAGTGTGGCAGGGAAAACGGATGAGCTTAGGGCCTTGATGTTTGTGAAGCAGTTAGATGTGACGTGGTTACGGGAAGGGCAGGACTGGCAGCTGAATGTTCCTGGGTACAAGTGTTTTAGGTGTGACAGAGGAGGGTTGAAGAGAGGTGGAGGGGTGGCACTGTTAGTAAAGGAACACATCACAGTAGTGCAGAGGGAGGGACTATTAGCTGGCAGGTCCACAGTTGGCAAGTGGGAGGCTTTTAAGGGCAAAATGAAATGGTTGCAGGGGAGGTATGTCCCGGTTAAGCGGAAGGATGGGAAAGGTAGGATTAGAGAGCCGTGGATTACAGGGGGTATCGAAGACTTGGTCAGGAAGAAGAGGGAGGCGTATGTTAGGTCGAATCGACTGGGTACGGAGAGTGCGCTGGAGGAATATAGAGAGGGTAGGAGGGAGCTAAAAAGGGGAATTAGAAGGGCGAAGAGAGGGCATGAAATGGCTTTGGCTGGTAGGATTAAGGAAAATCCAAAGGCATTTTATTCCTATATTAGGAGCAAGAGAGTAGTTAGAGGGAAAATTGGTCCTCTTAGGGACAAAAGTGGAGAGTTGTGTATTGAGTCGGAGGGAATGGGGGAGTTCCTGAATAAATACTTTGCGTCGGTATTCACGAAGGAGAGGGGTTAGGAGTTGTGCGGTCTCTTGGAGGGAGCTGAGGATCAGTTGCAGGAAATATCTATTACGAGGGAGGAAGTGCTAGGGCTTTTAGGTAGCGTAAGGACGGATAAAGCTCCGGGGCCTGATGGTATTTATCCCAGGCTGCTTAGGGAGGTGAAAGATGAAATTGCTGGGCCTCTGGCGCAAATCTTTGTCTCTTCTTTGGACACAGGTGAGGTCCCAGAGGACTGGAGGGTAGCAAATGTGGTACCGCTGTTCAAAAAAGGTAGCAGGGATAACCCTGGAAATTATAGACCGGTGAGTTTGACATCAGTGGTAGGGAAATTAATGGAAAAAATACTTAGGGGTAGGATGTATGAGCATTTGGAGCGTTGCGATCTGATTAGGGATACGCAACATGGCTTTGTTAGAGGGAGGTCTTGCCTTACGAATCTGGTGGAATTCTTTGAGGAGGTGACAAAAACGGTTGACGATGGGAGAGCCGTTGATGTCGTCTATATGGATTTCAGTAAGGCATTTGACAAAGTCCCTCATGGTAGGCTGGTAGAAAAGGTTAAGGCGCACGGGATACGAGGCCAGGTAGCTAGGTGGATTGAGAACTGGCTGGGTAATAGGAGACAGAGGGTAGTTGTGGAGGGGACCTTGTCAGGCTGGAGGCCAGTGACCAGTGGTGTGCCGCAGGGCTCAGTACTGGGACCTCTCCTCTTTGTAGTATACATAAATGACTTGGAAGAGAGCGTAGGTGGTGTGATCAGCAAGTTTGCTGATGACACCAAGATGGCAGGGTTGGCGGGTACTGAACTGGATTGTCAGGTGATACAACAGGATATAGATAGGTTGGTGCATTGGGCAGATAGGTGGCAGATGGAATTTAATCCTGACAAATGCGAGGTGATGCATTTTGGAAGGAATAATGCAGAGAGGAGCTATGTGATAAAAGGTAGACAGATTAGGAGTATAGACATACAGAGGGACCTGGGAGTGCAGGTTCACAAATCCATGAAGGTTGCGACACAAGTGGAGAAGGTTGTTAGGAAGGCTTATGGAATGCTAGCCTTTATAGGAAGGGGTATAGAGTATAAAAGCTGCCGTCTAATGCTTCAGTTGTATAGAACGTTGGTTAGACCGCATTTGGAGTACTGCGTCCAGTTCTGGTCACCTTACTACCGGAATGATGTGGAGTCTCTGGAAAGGGTGCAGAGGAGGTTTACCAGGATGTTGCCTGGCATGGAGGGGCTGGGTTACGAGGAAAGGTTGGAGAAACTGGAACTATTCTCCTTGGAAAGACGGAGATTGAGGGGGGACATGATAGAGGTATATAAGATACTGAAGGGAATAGATAGAGTTAATAGTGAGAGACTGCTCCCTAGACTGGGTACAAATACGAGAGGTCATGATTTAAGGGTGAGGGGGGAGAGGTATAATTTGGAAGTGAGAGGAAGGTTCTTTACACAAAGAGTTGTGGGGGTATGGAATGCGCTACCAAGTAGGGTGGTGGAGGCAGGAACGTTGGACTCGTTTAAGGTTCAGTTAGACAGACACGAGTGAAACGAGGATGGAGGGTTATGGTAGGGGCTATTAAATAAGGTTAGAACCTCAGGAGGCACCGGAAAAGCGGACTTGTAAGATTAACGTTTTTGTCTTTTTATTCCGCAGGTGGAGGTCCACCTCGTGTCAAACAAGGGGCATGCACACGGTGGGTTGTGCGTGGGCTGCTCTTGGAAGTTCCGGGAGTGGCCTAGTACTTCGTGCCGGTGTGTGTGCTTGATCCTGGACCAGTAGATGGGCGCCGCAACAGCTCGGTGACTAGCACTGCTAGCTGTGCAGATACATGGATTTGGGCCTGTGTCTGTGGGAGTTTGTGCATTATCCCTGTGGTTGCGTGGGTTTCCTCCGGGCGCTCCGGTTTCCTCCCACACCCCAAAGATGTGCTCTTAGGCTGATTGGTTTTACCAAATTGACACTATTCTCCCCTGAATCTGGCTAAGTTAGGGGTTCCATTCGTAGACACGCAGGGTAGAATAGGTGTAGGATGATGCGGCGGCGCGGGCTCATTGGGCCGAAGGGCCTGTTTCCCGTGCTGGGTTGTTCTTTGTTCTTAATATTTAAAATGAAAAGGAAACAACTTATCATTTTTAGTTTCAGATAAGCAACATTCCTCTTACAGACTTAAAGACCATTTTAAGTACAATTTGCAACCGTGAATATACTTGTTATAATGAGTATAGACAGTCTTTAAGCTTTCAGAGAGAAAATGAGTTCCAGAAGCCTGCAAAATCCTTCTACCTTCAAATCAGGATACAGCTGCAAACTCAACTGCTTTCCCTGAAAACCTTTTTTTCTGCCAGCTACAAACCCAAATCTGCAGCTAAACTACATCATCACATGACCCTGTCAATAATTCTAATTAGAAATCCCAGGGGAACTTAAGTAAACTAAAATCCACTCTTACTTATCATAACCACTTGCAAGGCTAAAATGAGTAATTATCTTGTTCTCCCAGCATCTGAGTTATATTCCCTCCACACATGCTGACTGCCTGTAGCATAAAGCTGAATTTTAAATATATCCCTTAAACACACACACATAATCAATTGCACTACTATCATCCACAAAGACCATGTGGTATTCTGACCATTTCTGTTTTATTAGAATTGCAATTGTGTCAGTACTATCTTCAAATGACACTGCTAAGTTCAGATTTCCTCAGGTCTAAATTACATTCTGCCCCTTAAACAAATTAAGAAAAAAATTAAAACATGGTTTCCCTTTCCTTGTATTTTAGTTAATTAATCAAAAGGATGGATATGCTCCATAAACTTGTGGAATAAATCCAAATCACAATCAGTAGAGAATAACTCTTGCACTCTAGAACTCTTCATGCCATTTATTTTAATTATGTTCATAACTTTTATTTTGCAAATATTAGTCTGATACAGGTGAAATTGATGATTATGCAAAGTTAGCTACACATATCGAAGAACAAGCCAGACCAGTGTGCTCTGATTCGCATCCAGCTTTGAATGAGCAGGAAAACCTGAAGCAGGAATTATTTGCCAGAAGTTCCTCATCACAAATGGCAAATGAAAGTAAGTACAGTGCAACATCTCCTGCGTGAAGATCCTATCCTTTCTATCTTACTGCAGCAAATTATTTGGTTCATTATATTTGATTGTGTTCGGGAATGTTGCATGGTTCGTTAAACTGTTTTGTACTCAACGCCATCTATATTTGTGTCTGTTGCTTTGTTCCATGGGATCAGCTCGTTACCACCTTCTCAGGGCAATTAAGGATGAGCAATGAGCGACATACTTATCAGTGGTGTCAACGTTGCAAAAATTAATTTTCTTTGAAAAAGAAATTCCATAGTGAAATTAGGCAACTAAAAGTACTGAAAAATATAGGGACATAGGAGCAGGTGTAAGCTAATCAGCTCTTCAAGCCTGCTCCACAACTATATATGTATACAATATATGCCTTGTGGACATAATTTCACAAAAATTCAACCTTGTTGCACCACTTTTCAGATGCTGAAGTTTGTTATGACCACTTCTGTGAACAGGAGAGTATAGCATCCTTTTAAAAGGTGCTGGCTACTTTTAAATTGCATCAGAAGTGCTTAATCTCCAGCTTTCAGGAAGCACTACCTATGTATATATTCGTAATGAGCATGTGAATGAATATTATGCACTGCCTGTGACAATATTGACAGGGAATACAATGCATAACCCCTTTGCCTGTGGGTGTGATTGCAGTTCTAAAAAATATTTGGAATATTTGCTTGTAAATTAAGCTACTTCCTTGAGGTGCAACCAACTGTGGTATCTCCTTGCTTAAAGGTCTCATTTCCAGTTGTTCATATCATGTCATTGTGCAAATGTGAGGTTATCCGCTTTGGAAGAAATAATAGTAGGATGGAATATTATTTAAATGGTGAAAAGTTGCAGCATGCTACTGTGCAGAGGGACCTGGGGGTCCTTGTGCACGAATCGCAAAAACCCAGTCTGCAGGTGCAGCAGGTGATCAAGAAGGGGAATGGAATGCTGGCCTTTATAGCGAGGGGGTTAGAATATAAAAGCAGGGGGGTCTTGCTGCAACTGTACAGGGCACTGGTAAGGCTGCAACTGGAGTACTGTGTGCAGTTTTGGTCCCCTTATTTGAGAAAGCATATATTGGCCTCGAAGGGAGTACAGAGAAGGTTCACCAGGCTGATACCGGAGATGAGGGGGTTAGCTTATGAGAAGAGATTGAGTAGATTGGGCCTGTACTCGTTGGAGTTTAGAAGGCTGAGGGAGGATCTTATAGAGACACATAAGATAATGAAGGGGCTAGATAGGGTAGAGGTAGAGAGATTCTTTCCACTTAGAAAGGAAATCAGAACTAGAGGGCACAGCCTCAAAATAAGGGGGTGGGTCAGTTTAGAACAGAGTTGAGGAGGAAGTTCTTCTCTCAGAGTTTGGTGAATCTCTGGAATTCTCTGATCTGCAAGTTGATTGTCCTGATACTTCAGAAGTTCAATCACAGCTTCAGCAGCTAATGTCACTCAGTTCTACTCACTGTATTGCTTTGCAGTGAGGAAGGGATTTATGAATGGAAATATCTCTATAATGCTATTAAAGACAAATGGGCATTTGGAAAATGCTAAATTGGATGTTCTAGAGTAATTCAACACAGCCTGAATATGTGCTTATATCCAATCAACTTTTCTGATGATAAGTAGTCACCACATTGTCTTTCTGCTAGCCGTTGTTGGGGAAATTTATCAATTGCTGAGGCCATGTGCTTCCACAAATGTTGTTTGTACCAGTCAATGCCTGAACTGCCTTGAATTGCTTTGCAGTTGGATTCTTCCAGGCAACATTGGGCAACCTCTGTCACATTAGGCAGGAAGCTGCTCACCAGTTCTCTATCGTAAGTGCTGCAAATTCAATTCCCCCTTCATAGATGCAGACAAAAAGAATAAGTTGGCCATTTCTACGGATTCACGTTTTCATGGATAGAAGCTGCAATTGATGGGAACATATGTGGCATTCAAAGCCTCATCGAACCACCCACTCAATTTTAATGATGGGAATGAATTTCATTCTATTAATGTCAACTAATGTGTGAAACAATCCTCTTAACTGGCACATCAATACCAGACACCCAGGAAGCTGCTATCTTGCCGTCATTGTGTCACTCTACTCTGGCAGCTGTGATGATTGCATCAGGATTGTTGATTGATAGTCAGGGCTATGCCCATAATCACAGCTTATGATTTTTGTAAGGCTTCCAAAGACAAAGTAAGTGATAACAGCTACAATGAGATCTATGCCTGCATAAAATGGATGACAGAATAATTATAGTAACTTTGAGTTCTATTTTGGGTGTTTGAAATACATCTAGAACCCTGCAGTACAGCCTAGAAAAAGTCTTGAGAATTGTTGTGTTCTGTTGTACACTACATAGCATTGCAATCAAGAAAGCTATATTATTTCTGAAAGCTGAAAGCCTCAATGACATAGAGAGGTTGGAAGAATCATCTTCTCCATATCATAAGAGAATGTGCAGAAAAGAGATTCTGGGCCTGTACAGGTAGCAGGCAGACAAGTTGTTTTCTCAGTTCATTCGTTGAATAATTTGCTTCCTTTTCTTTCTTCTTTCCCTTTCCATCTTCCTTCCTTTCTTCAGGCAGGTGCTTGATCAAGTAAACGATATCACAGATATTGCATAAGAGATCACCTGAGTCACTGGTCACTTCCTACAAGGCATCTGCTATGACATAAGAAATAAGAAATAAGAAATAGGAGCAGGAGTAGGCCATCTGGCCCTTCGAGCCTGCCCCGCCATTCAATAAGATCATGGCTGATCTGTCGTGTCTCAGTTCCACATTCCCGCCCTCTCCCCATAACCCTTAATCCCCTCTCTTATCAAAAACCCATCAACCCGCTTCTTAAAAATATTTAGCGAGGCAGCCTCCACCACTTCAACGGGCAGCGAATTCCAGAGATTCACCACCCTTTGAGTGAAGAAGTTCCTCCTCAACTCCGTTCTAAACCGCCCCCCCTTTATCTTGAGGCTGTGCCCCCTAGTCCTACTGTCTTTTTTGAGCGGGAAGACTCTCTCCACCTCTATCCTATCCATCCCATTCATCATCTTATACGTCTCAATGAGATCTCCCCTCATTCTTCTAAACTCTAACGAGTACAAGCCTAGTTTATTCAGCCTCTCCTCATAGCTCAATCCCCTCAACTCCGGTATCAGCCTAGTAAACCTCCTCTGCACTCCCTCCAAGGCCAAAATATCCTTGCGCAGGTGCGGCGCCCAAAACTGCACACAGTACTCCAGCCGCGGCCTCACCAATGCCCTATACAGCTGCAGCAAGACCTCCCTACTTTTATATTCAATCCCCCTCGCTATGAAGGCCAGCATCCCATTCGCCTTCCTGACCACCTGCTGCACCTGCAGGCTGGGTTTTTGCGACTCATGCACAAGGACCCCGAGGTCCCTCTGCACCGTCGCCTGCTGCAGTTTTTCGCCACGTAAGTAATAGTCCTTCCTACCATTCTTCCTACCAAAGTGGACCACCTCACACTTGCCAACATTAAATTCCATTTGCCATTTCCTGGCCCATTTGCCCAGCCTATCTAGATCCTTCTGCAGACTCTCCACACCCTCCGCACAATTTGCCTTTCCCCCAATCTTGGTGTCATCAGCAAATTTCGACACCCTACACTCGGTTCCCTCCTCCAGATCATCTATATAAATGGTAAATAGCTGAGGCCCCAGCACCGACCCCTGGGGCACCCCACTAGTCACCAACCGCCAATCCGAATATCACCCATTGACCCCCACTCTCTGCCTCCTATTTGACAACCAATCCTCTATCCACGCTAACACCCTACCCCCAACTCCATGTCCTCTGACCTTCTGCAGTAACCTCTTGTGAGGTACCTTATCAAACGCCTTCTGAAAATCCAGAAAGACCACATCCACCGGCTCTCCTCTATCCACCGCCCTAGACACATCCTCATAGAACTCCAGTAAATTTGTCAGACACGACTTCCCTTTAATGAAACCGTGTTGCGTCTGCCCTATCAAGCAATTCCCTTCAAGATGCCTCGCAATTTCCTCCTTAATGACGGATTCTAACATTTTACCTACCACAGACGTTAAACTAACCGGCCTATAATTCCCCGCCTTTTGCCTGGCACCCTTCTTAAACAACGGCGTAACATTAGCCATTTTCCAATCTTCCGGCACTTCCCCGGAATCCAGCGACGTCTGGAAAATAACCACCAAAGCATCCACTATAACCTCCGCCATTTCTTTCAGAACCCTCGGATGCATTCCATCCGGTCCTGGGGGCTTGTCCACAATCAGCCCCTCCAGTCTGTCGCGCACCACCTCTCTAGTAACAGTAATGTCATTAAGACCCTCCAGTCCTACCACCTTTCCATCGCTAACACCCGGCAAATTATTCACGTCCTCCTCCGTGAAGACAGAAACAAAAAAGCTATTCAAGACCTTAGCCATATCCCCATCCCCTACCACTAGGTCCCCTTTCTCATCCTCTGAGGGACCAACGTTCACCCTAGCCAGCCTCTTCCTTTTTATATATTTATAAAAACTCTTGCTATCCTTTTTTATATTAAGCGCTAGCCAAGCTTCATAGCTTCTTCTACCCTCCTTTATCAACTTTTTTGTCAATCTTTGTTGACATTTAAACCTTTCCCAATCCTCTTCTCGCCCACTGCTCTTAGCTACTCTAAATTCCTCCGCTTTTAATTTAACACTTTCCTTCACCTCCTTCGTTATCCACTGCTTATTACCTCTCTTCCTACTGTCCTTTTTAACCATCGGAATAAATTTCTGCTGAGCACCACACGAAACACTGAAGAGTTGTGTAGCTATACACTCGCAGGTGGAAAGGAGGTTTTAAAATCTTGAACATAGGGTGGGGTCCAGATTGCTTTTGGTCAGACGGGGTGGTAACATTTTTTTTATAAATCCCAAAGTCTGAATCCCAAGCCACCTCTCATCTGTCAACTTCCAGTTTAAATGGAGATGGAAAATCAACCCCTTCCCAGAAAGACTGTTTAATTTAAATATGTTATTTAAATTGCATCCCTTAATCTCTCTCCCAGTTTTAACACTGGCTGGCCAGTTTCATAGGCCTCAGGAAGCCTAGCAACTATAGGGAGGTAAGTAAAGAATACAACATGGAAGAGGTAAGTGCTTTCCAACACAGAAAAGTGCACCACCTCCACCCCATCTCGCAAACTAACCCATTCCCTCCCATGATTGGATCCTGCCCACCACTACCAAGTCATCTATCCCCTCATCACTATGCTTGTTTTAAATTCTTCAAGACCTCATTATGCAGGGGTTTAAATGGTTTGCTACAGCCCATGTCCACATGGGATGTGATGGCCTAGTGTTACTATTGCTAGACTATTAATCTAGAAACTCGGCTAATGTTCCGGGAACCCGGGTTCAAATCCCGCCATGGCAGATGGTGGAATTTGAATTCAATAAAAGTTGGAATTAAGAATATAATGATGACCATGAAACCACTGTTGATTGTCAGGAAAAACCCATCTGCTTCACTAATGTCCCCCCCAGTCTGGCCTACATTGACTCCAGAGCCACAGCAATGTGGTTGACTCTCAACTGCCTCCAAGGGCAACTAGGGATGGGGAATAAATGCTGGCCAGCCAGCGACATACATGTTCCACAAATGAATTCTTTAAAAATCCAATGGGTTTAAATTACAAACAAAAGAATTAGTTATCCCTTATTACAGCCTAGCAAACAATTTCCTCTCAGGCAATGATATTCCAGTAGCATTTTTAAATAAATGCTTTTTTAAAATAAATACACCCACATATTCCTTATCTTGAGTATTGAAAATTGTTTTGATTATCCATGAATTGACTCCCACTACCTGAAACATAGTGGAATGTTGCTGATAGCATTGCAAAACTTTACATTCCAACTCATTCAGAAGGAAGTTTCGCCTTTGCAATTCTTCATAACTAGTGGATTCTGTCACATAAAACCCCAAAGGTTTATGCGGCAAATCACAAGGAATGAATTTTATCATCATGTGGAACCTCTGCATGTATTCCAATTACAACTTAAATCAATTGAAATTTCAACAGTATGGATTACATTGTGCTAGAGCAGTGATGGGCAATTTAGGTGGGTGAACTGGGCTGCATGAGTGGCCTGCCTTCCTGCCCAGTGGGCCACAAAGTTGCAATCGGCAATGTGCACAAACCATAATCCTGTGAATAAGATTAAATATATTTAATTCACGTTGAATATTTCCTAATGAGCTACAGAAAATGCTACATCATTCATTTATCATTCAAACTGTCATCAACTTCAAATAAGAGAAATATTAATCCTCATGTTAAATATACTACAATTTAATGCATTTATCAAAACCAGTACCATCTACAACTAAACATTGTGCTTTGGTTAATTAGCATTGATAAGTGCTTTAAGGATTTATTTATTCATATTTATTTACCTTCATTTATTTTATTGATGAACCCTACTGCGCTGGATAACCTTCACTGCTGCTGTTACAAAAATTATGAGGAAACCACCAATTACAAATAAATTGGAACAGTATTTGAAGAAAAATTGGGGAAACAAATAAAATACTTGCCTAGCAGTTGCTCCACTCTCGGTCTTGGCCTTTCATGCGCACTTTTCTTTTTGGGTTCCAGTCTGGGTCTCACTCTATCCTGCGCAATTTTATCCCCAAGTTATCCCTCTCAGTCTCACTAATTCCTGTGCCCTTTTGTCCCTTCACTTTTGGTCTCACTCTTTCCTACGACCTTTTACCTCCAGGCCACTCTCCTCTTTTGGACAAAATTCTATCTCCAGGTTCTGCTCTTTCTTGCACCATTTTCTCTCAAGGCACTGCTCCCGGTCTCTCTCTTTCATATATCTTTTCTCTCCAGGCTCAGCTGTCTGTCTCACTCTTTCCCGTGTACTTTCCTCTCCAGTTTCCATTCTCAGCCTTGCACTTTCCTGCACTCTTTTAACTTCAGACAATGTTATTGGTCTCACTCTTATCCACACCCCTTTATATCCAAACTTCAGTCCCAGTCTCTCAATTTTCTATGCCGGTTTCCATCCTGACTCCACTCCCGGTCTCACTCTTTCCTACGCCATTTCCTGTCCAGGCTATGCTCTAAATCTCATTCTTTCCCATGCCTTTTATTTTGCTGCTCTGTTCTCAGTCCCAGACTTTTCTGCACCCTTTCCTCTCCAGGCTCCACTCTTGGTCACATTTGTACGCGTCCTTTTAAGTCCAGGCTATGTTCTCGGTCTCGCACTTCTCCCACGCTTCTATCTCCACCCTCCGCTCCTAGTCTTACTCTTTCCTGCATCCTTGTCTCTCCAGGCTTAGCTCTCAATCTTGCTCAATCCTACACATTTCTATCACTAGGCTCCACACTCTGTCTCACTTTCCCATGCCTGTTTCTCTCCAGTGCCGCTCCCAGTCTTGTTCTTTCCTGAACCCTTGTATATCCCGATTCTGCCCTCGGTCTCATTCTTCCCAATGCATTTTTGTCTCCAGACCCCATCCTCCATTTTTCCTATGCCCATCAATTCATAGAGTGCAGGTCCCTGGCGCTGTGAGACAACAATTCTAACCAAGTGCCGTCATGCTGTCTGGGCTATCTCTGGGCTCCACTCTCTGTCTTGCTCCTTACTGCACCCTTTTCCTTCGTGGAGCTTCTCTGTTTTCCTTTTTCCTGTTCCTTTCTCTCTTCAGGCTTCATTCTCAGTCTTTCCAACAACTTTTTCACTCCAGGCTCTGTTCTCTGCCTGGCTTTTTCTCGCATCCTTTTTTCTCTAGGCTCCCTTCTCAGCCTTGCTCTTTCTCAAGCTCTTCTATATCCAGGGACCATTCCTGGTCTTACTGTTTCCTGCACCATTTTCTCTCCAGACTCCTGTGCCAATTTTAAAGATCTGTTTCCAATCCAGGCAGATTTTCTGTAACCAGTCCCTTCCTAAAAGGCTGGGCCCTGGTCCTTGCACCACTACTAGAGGGAGTTGGACTGTCTATTGCCCGTGTGCAACTAGGGTTATAGTGGTTCCAACAATACATAAAGGCTTCCTAGTGTATGTTGCCATTCTGGTCTTGGTCTCCCACAGATTAAAGAAAAGAACCCCAATCAGTTATCTCATGATTTGCTCCCCAATAATACAGCAGCCCCTCCTTGTCTAGGCGCAGTGATGTAATTCAGCTACATCACTTGCTGATTCTCAGGCTGGTTTATTTGTAAAGTCCTGTCCTGAGGTGACTTTACCCTGTGGCCTGGGTAGTAAGCATTTTGCCTGTTTCAGTAGCCTTGCCTCGGGTGGACCTTGTAACTACAAATGCAGCACTATGTTGTGGAGAGACTTCCTGTCTAGTTCTGGAGTCTCTCAGTTCCAACTCCAAATGCCCTTGGCAGCAAATGGGAGACGTGAGCATTTTCTGCTGGGGACCTGGTTCTGTGGAATGGAGTTCCCCAAGGTTGATGATGGTACCACCTTTGGACCCCTGAAGCTCCCGAGTCTCTTTTCTCTATATTTTCATGATAAAGGGCCAGTTCTATGGCTTTCTTAAGGTCCAGATTTGGCTTCGTTAGTAGCTTCCTTTGGATTCCTATGTTATTTATTCCACATACCCTTTATAGCAACCCTTTAACATTTCTGGAAGTGCTGGCCCATACTCAAACTGATTTGATCTAATTTATTATTGTCATGTGGCCTGGAAACTACAGGCCAGTGAGCCTCACATCTGTAGTGGGTAAGTTGTTAAAAGGCATTTTGAGAGACAGGATCTACAGACATTTAGAGTCACAGGGACTAATTAGGGACAGTCAGCATGGCTTTGTGAGTGGAAAATCGTGTCTCACAAACTTGATGAGTTTTTTGAAGAGGTAACAAAGAAGGTAGATGAGGGCTGTGGAGTTGATGTCGTCTGAAAGGCCTTTGACAAGGTACCACATGGTAGGTTGTTGCATGAGATTAAATCTCACGGGATCCAGGGTGAGGTAGCCAAATGGATACAAAAATGACAGAAGACAGAGTGGTTGTTTTTCAAACTGGAGGCCTGTGACCAGTGGTGTGCCTCAGGGATCGGTGCTGGGTCCATGTTATTTGTCATTTATATTAATGTTTGGATGAGAATTTACTAGGCATGGTTAGTAAGTTTGTAGATGACATCAAGATTGGTGGCATAGTGGATAGTGAAGAAGGTTATCTAGGATTGCAATGAGATCTTGATCAATTGGGCCAGTGGGCTGACAAATGGCAGATGGAGTTTAATTTAGATAAATGCATTTTGGTTGATCGAACCAGGACAGGACTTACTCAGTTAATGGTCAGGCATTGGGGACAGTTACAGAACAAAGAGATCTAGGGGTACAGGTTCATAGCTCCTTGAAAGTAAAGTCACAGATGAACAGAGTGGTGAAGAAGACATTCAGCGTGGTTTCATTGGTCGGAACATTTAATACACGAGTTGGGACATCTTGTTGAAGTTGTACAAGACATTGATAAGGCCACAGTTGGAATACTGTGTACAGTTCTAGTCATCCTATTATAGAAAGGATATTATTAAACTAAAAGGACTGCAGAAAAGACTTACTAGGATGCTACCGGGACTTGATGGTTTGAGTTGTTAGGAGAGGCTCAATAGACTTTTTTCTCTGGAGCGTAGGAAGCTGAGGGGTGATCTTATAAAGATTTATAAAATAATGAGGGGCACAGATCAGCTTGGTAGTCAATAGCTTTTCCCAAAGGTAGAGGAGTCTAAAACTAGAGCGCATAGGTTTAGGGGGTGGGGAGAGAGATACGAAAGGGTCCAGAGGCACAATTTCTTCATACTGAGAGCGATGAGTGTCTGGAACAAGCTGCCAGAGGTGGGAGTAGTAGAGGGAGGTACAATTTTGTCTTTTAAAAAGTGTTTAGACAATTACATGGCTAATATGGGCATGGAGGGTTACGGGCAATTAGGACTAGATTAGGGAATTAAAAAAAGGGGCGGCGTGGACAAGTTGAACCAAAGGGCTTGTTTCCATGCTGTAAACCTCAATGACTCTATGTATTAGCATGCAGTGAAAATTATTGTTTCTTGCACACTATACAGACAAAGCATACCATTCATAGAGAAGGAAATGAGAGAGTGCAGAATGGAGAGTTACAGTCATAGCTAGGGTGTAGAGAAAGATCAACTTAGTGCAAGGTAGCAATGCTAACCACTGTGTGACCGTGCCGCCTTTTAATGAACTATAGATATGTAGTGAACCACTACGACCCCAAACCATCTGCTATTTGCAGCATACAGGTTTCACACTGAGGCAGCAGGAAAGAAGCTGTTCTTGAGTCGGTTGGTATGTGACCTCTGACTTTTGTATCTTTTTCCCGAAGGACAAAGGTAGAAGAGAGAATGTGCGGGGTGCGTGGGGTTCTTAATTATGCTGGCTGCTTTGCTGAGGAAGTGTAGACAGTCAATGGATGGGAGGTTGGTTTGTGTGATGAATTGGGCTACATTCACAATCTTATGTAGTTCCTTGTAGTCTTGGGCAGAGCAGGAGCCATACCAAGCTGTAATACAATCAGAAAGAATGCTTTCTATGGTGTATCTGTAAAAGTTGGTGAGAGTTGTAGCTGACATGCCAAATTCCCTTTGTCTTCTGAGAAAGTAAAGGTGTTGCTGGACTTTCTTAACTACAATGTGGTTATGGTGTTAACTAGAACTGTTCTGCCAATTTCCACAGTTGTGTCAAGAATTCAATAACTGGTTCTTCAAAAAATCTAATTGCCGTGTTAAACCTGTAGTGCTGCAATATAACAGATGGTTTGGGATTGTAGTAGTTCACTACTATATTTATAGTTCATTAAAAGGCGACACAGTGACACAATGGTTAGCACTGCTACCTCACACCACCAGGAACTTGGGTTCGATTCCCAGCTTGGGTCATTGCCTGTGCGGAGTTTGTACTTTGTCCCCATGTCTATGTGGGTTTTCTCTGGGTGCTCTGGTTTCTTACCACAGTTCAAAAGATGTGCTGGTTAGATGCATTGGCCATGCTGAATTCTTCCTTAGTGTACCCAAAACAGGCACCAGAGTGTGGCAACTGGGGGATTTATACAGTAACTTCATTGCAGTGTTAATGTAAGCCTACTTGTGACAAATAAATAATCTTTAAACTTTGAATCCGGACTGCCAGTTAGATTAAAGTCTTTATTTTGCTGAATGTCAGGGCCACACAAGCGGTCAGGAGGATAACTTTTTGCTGGTCATCCCCTTTTATCCCATTTGCCCAGAAGAAATACCGCAGTCAATCTGTGTACTGGGTCTAATCCTTCATACCCACATCATATGCTTACAATTTTCCAGACAGCGGCATTTTCAAACCTCCCCATTACTGACTTACTGGGTTCATAGAAAGGCAAGATTATCCAAAACTTTCCTTGTTCCTTGTCACCAATATAACTCAGGAAGTCCAACTGGAAAGAAATGGTATTTATTATTAATTATAATTAAAACAAAATTAAGCTGCTGCTCTGTCCCATACATATACAAGTCCCAGCTTTCTTTTAGTTTAAACAATTCATCCAAATTCATTTCATTACAAATACATTGTAAATTACAATCCAACTACACTCTAATTTCACAATGAGCAACCATTAAAGTAACAGTAAACAGCAAATATATCTTCCTTAATAGAACAGCGAACGGTCTCCCTTTCAATGAAAATAGAGTCCATTTTAAGTTATCAGTCACATTCTGAGGCTTTGCCTTTCAAAGTATTCCTTTTAGGTTAGGAATACCAACCAGAACAGCTATTCTCATTACAAGTTCCAACTTCTTTTATTTAAACAATTCATCAAATACATTACAATTTATCCAAATGCATTATAAATTACAATCCAAATACATTATAATTTAAGTCCATTTTATCAGCCTTTTCAAAATAGGTGCTGCTGATAAATTATTAAAACAACAAGCTAATATAATCACAATGTCGGCAGCAAATGTATCAATGGCAATCATTACCATTTATACTTCTTAATACAGCAACAAACGACCTTCCTGCCAATGAAAATGAAGTCTATTGTAATTTATCTGTCACCTTCCAGGGTTTCACCTTCTAAATCACACGAGTCCCAACCAGGACAACAGTTCTCACACAAGTTTCATCTTTATTTTTGTTTTAAAACAATTCATCCAAAAACATTAAAATCCAAATACTTTATAAATTACAATCCAAATACATTATTGTTTCACAATGATAAATTATTAAAACACGTTGATATAGACACAATGTTAGCAACAAAGTTGACCAATAACTAAACATCCAGTAGAAAAGCAAATTACAGCTGATGCTGGAATCTGAAACCAAAAGTTAAAATGCTGGAAAATCTCAGCAGATCTGGCAGCATTTATAAGGAAAGAAAAGAGTTGACATTTCCAGTCCTTTTCCAACATCTTCTCTTTTGGTACATATATCCAGTGTTGTTCTGCGGCAGTTCAATGAACATAACTTTAACCGAACTACTCCTATCCCATCACATTACCAGTAATTTCCCAAAATCTGACCCAGTCCTTCCAATCTCAAATAAATTGTATCTGAATAAAGAACAATATTGATATTAATGTTAACTAACATTGCAGGGTCACCGAGGACTACTCTGTGCGCAAAGAAAAATTCGAAAAAGTTTCTAATTTTATACAAACGTGCTACATCATTTCTATATCTTGAGTTGAATCTTCTGAGAAATGGTAATCACCGTCAGATTGCCATTTCACTCCTATTTCCCTTTTCTTGCAACAGGACCTCGGAACGAGGTCTCCTCAGAAACGTGGCGTATAGAATTGTCCTTCATAGTGCAGGAGCATTGTGGGAAGCTAAGTGAAGCCTCCTTTTTAAGGCACTAGCTGCCATATTCTGGTAAGTTTAAATATACCGTAGCCATGGAGAGTAGATATGTATGAGTTATGGTGACAGCTGGCGAGGGAGGGGTTGGGGAACGAGTTCGGTAAAGTGTACTCGGGAGGGGGGAGGTCAGGGGAAAACCTGGATGGTTAGGTGTGTAATTGGGTGGGATGGGTAGTCGTTTGGAAGGGGAAGTCAGGTGGTGGAGAGTACTTGGACCCGGGTGAAGTTAGGAGTTCAGCAGGTTGTTGGGTGGAGGGTGTTGTCGGCGGGTTGTTGGATGTAGTTGAGGTGTTGAGAGGTAGTCAGGTGAGGATATGCAAGTAGTTGGGGGTTTGGGCAGTAGTTGGAGGGAAGCAGTAGAGTGGTGGTGTAGTCAGGTGATCGGGGGAGTAGTTGGAGGGAGGTCAAGTGAGTAGTCAGATAGAGGGGTAGTTGGAGAGTCAGTAGTATAGTTACCCAAGAGTGAGAACTGATTTTAATCCTTCATTCTTTCATTCTGATCTCTGGGTAACTATTTTGGTAAGTTAGGACCATCTGAAGTCTCCAACTCTGATTAAGAACTTTGGAAGTTCCAGATGCAGGGGAATTGCTCAACAGAAGTCTAAAATTCCTGGGCAGTTCCTATATTGTCAAGTGCCTGGGGACTTGCCAGGGTCCTCCAGCATATCTTGTGGGATATCTCCAGGATAAGACCATAAGTGAAAGAAATTCTGGGGCGTTGAATCTACACTGCAGGCTTGGAATACAATGTGTAAATTACCACCAATGACCTTTTAGAACTTCCTGGCCCAACAGCTGTGCTTTATTACTTTTCTTGCTGGCATGAAAAGCCTAATTAAGTTCCTGCCCTTCAATGTGCTAACCATTTCACCTCTTTCTCCCAGCTGCTCAATATTTATCATACTGTATATGTTGCCCAATCTAAGGGTAGCACAATAGAACTGAAGGAACTTCATCTTCCTGAAAACTGCAACTGTTAAACAGAGAAAATGTATTCACAAAATGCACCCCACTTCCAGAATTACTCAATGCATTAAGCGATGATTCTTTGTGTGATATTGAAAGCTTTGAAGACGGTAAATCTATTTTCAGCAGCGTGATACTTATCCTTTTCTTTTGAAACAGTAATTAACCATATACTTACAGATTATGATCAATATGATAGAAGAAGGGGACCTCTTATGAGACAAGACATGTTAATCAATTTGAGGCCAACTTCAGATTTTACAGTTCAGCTGTTGACAGAGGAATACATCAAAATGTATGTGAAAGTTGTTCAATTTAAAGATTCCATCATTAAAAATATTATTGAAAAAGGTAAGTGTTACGGAATATTTTGAAATGCTTTACAATTAGTGCAAGCATTACCACAGCCTTCTCATATTTAGGATATGGAGGAGAAAAATCAGTGAATTGTTTCAATATGCAGTCAACCATGGCTGGAAATGTGCATATGTAGATGCGTGACATGCGGATGGGTCAGATTCTGCCACCTATGAAGCCACACAACATGAAGGGTTCATAAGAAGAAAGAGAAAGGGAGGAAATTTTCAAACTTAAAAAAAACTAGCGCATTACTGGACAAGAAAAATTCCTATAATTCAAATCCTGATATGTGTCGGTACGCGCTATATAACTTTAGGTCCTCTGTCATACTGAGTAGTAAAAGGTTAAGGCCAAATTAGGCTCAATGTATCCTTTGTATAACAAGGAAATTATACTATGAAAATTATAATTCTATGTTTCAAAAACTGTAGACATTTAATAAAATAGTAAATATTTTTAGTCATCTACAAAACTCAATTTCATGGAAGTGCACTTTGCTCCTGCAATTTCTGTTATTATGTACACCCTTCATTGAAATACAGACGAACTCATTTTCAGATGATTTTATTCTGAATTTAACAGGCACGTACAAGTGCAAGATGCATCTGTGTATATTATGTTCATTAATCCCTGAGGTATGACAATTTGTTATGAATGTGATGCTTTCCCTATCTGTTTCGAAACGTTTTTTTTAGATAAAGCTCTTGGTTAATATGTCAGTGAAAGCAGTTTGTGTAGGAGAGGTTCTACTACTGCAGTGATTACAGAAAACATCAAACAAAACAATTTATAACACATCCTGTTAATCATTACAGAAATGATCTCTGCTGCTCAGGCATTTCAGGAGATTACAGTGGTGAGATACAGCCCAGATGTGGATGTCTTAACCCAGGTTTGCCTCATGGCCAGTAGCAGTCAGTGTATCCTAAATGAGGTCTTGACAGGTAGGAGTACTATATGGCACAAAGCCATGGTAGCAGTGCCTAGAGGAAGAATCTGCCAAGCATGCCTCCCTCAGTGCTGCTTACTGTAATCACACATCATTTATTGTCAATGAAAGCTAGTATGATACACACTTGGGGGTTTGACTTGACAATTTGTTATACCTTTCTGTGTCATTATATTCTATTAGATCAAAAAGCTAAGCTTAATTGATTACTAAAGCAATATTCTTTCATTGGAAGTTATTGCTTTTATTTGGTATGCTCAGTTACCATGGACATTTACAGGTTTTTTGATGGATCACTCAAACTTTGAAAAATAAGTAGAATAATTATTTTGCATCATTAATTTTAAGATTATAGCTAAACCTACATAAAACAATAAAGCATGACACTGGCACTGCCTACTTGCAAACTCTTGTCTAGTACACCGTGCAGTAACCATAGGCATCCATGTACAGAATTATAATTAGGTAAATTCTGTTGGTTATTCTATCTAATATATGAAGCTTGCCTTAATAAAAAGGGAAAAATTGAATATCACCGAAAATTGGCATGAGGATGCAATATGCAATTAATGCATAGCTATTGCTTCCGATGCAGGCAACATGCAAACTTTATGCTGCCTATTTATTTAAATAATTTTAGCATGCAACCCAGTGCTACAAATGCAGTTGAGTGGCTGCATACTTCAGCAGGGAGCCTATGTTTGTGCTAGATTAACACCTCTTAAAGTCAGCCTGTTGGAACTGATGCTGGAAGGAGCAGGGGGAGAGAGCCTGACCTAAGTGAAGTGACTAATGCTGCAAAAGGCTTGTTTCCATTCCACCATGTGCCCCAAAGTTCTCCGATGCAGCACTGGAGTTCATGTTTCAGAAGTGAAGAGGAGGCCCTCCAGTCAGACGTTGCAAAGGCAGGTGGACCTTGATAGCAAGTGGCAAGTCAAATAGCCACAGTCTAGCCCTGGAGATCTGAATGCAGTGCTGCAAGAAGTTCAATGAACTAAAACAAATGGTCACAGTCAATCAACACATCATCAAATGTTACATCTTACCTACTGCATGACGAAACTTCCACAGTATTCAATTCATCAGACCCACATCATTCACCAATCTATCTCTAACAATTGCGACTCATATCCAACATACAAAGCTTCACCTCAACCTTACGTACTTCAAACTGCTGCAATCTTCACATCTCTCAGTATCTTCCAGGGGAAAAACAGTTCAGACTGGTATTCTTATTTCCCAGTTTTCACTCATGTTCCCTTTTAAGGTATACAAGACCAATTCAGATAAATATTCTTATTTCCACATTTTGGCTGTTTTTTTCCTTCGGAAGTTATTCAAACATGACAGCCACATCACCCAAACAAGTTGCACCACGCAAGACTTCCCTCTCTTTTGCAAAACTGGATGCAGCAGTAATAAACGGTGGATTATAGGGCATGATTCTATGTTACTACTTCCATGGGGGAGATGATGATTGGTGTAACTGAGATTGTAGCTACCGCAGGGCTCAAACCATTGAAGATATCAAATATTTAATTCTCCTCACATCTCACTTCCCCCTTGTACTGCGAGCTTTAATGATTTATACGTCACTGATTGTGTAAGCTTGCATTGCCTCCCATCCTCCTCTTCACTCACCACAACCCTACCCATGTGCCTTTTCCTTCAGATATCAGAGAACTGCAATCTGGTTAACCAATAATCTAAGAGAAAGAGTTAGAGGACTAAGATGTCAGTGATGATGAAGAAAGATCATGATGCAATCTCACACCCAAAGCCACCAGTTTATACACTGACATTAAGCATACTTCGGGGAATAAATTAGAGGCCAGATCTGAAAGTGATGAGAAACTGGGCAGAAGGGATCTGCATTCAATTCAGGAGACAAGGATAGTGAAGTTATTAGCTAACTAGAGGCTGAGATCACATGAGTGAGGACTTTGGTGGGGTGCAAATTGAAGAAGGCCTTTCGGTAGCACAATGGACCAGAAGTGCAATGGAGTGGTAATCACAATCAGATTGCTACTATGCTCCTTTTTACGAACCTTGGTCTGGTGCTGTACATTTCTCACCCAAACTTCCGATCCTGGTGAGGGAAGTGCAGTGCAGCAGCTCCAGAGTACCTCAAGTGTAGGGCAGCAATGTCTGAGGAAATGGAACCACACCCGCTTTGTGCAGCACAAGCAGCCTTAAAGCAGTAAGTTTAAAAGTCCCAACCACTGAGAAATCAGAGGGTAGATAAAGGTGCAAGGTAAGTGGGTGTGAGGGTTAGGGATATCAGGGGTAGGATGGTCCTGTGGATGGGGTGGCGTTGGGGTAATTGGGAGAGAGGGGTCAGGGGATTGCGAAGGTGGTTGGGAGTGGGGAAAGATCAGGAGGGGAGTCGGAAGTGGGGTGGTAGTCAGGGCAAGGGGGTCTGTGTTCCCTCAGAGCAATTTCTGTAGTACCACTGGGGTACCACCAACCCCCCAATCCACTCCAGAGATTGGAAGTTCTGAGCCAATGAAATGCTTGGTAAATTGGCACACATACCAGAAAGTGGTCTGTCAAGGAATATGGAGAAAGCTGACATCAACATTCTTCAGGTGTTTGCACAGAGTGTAGAAGTAGTTGTCAACTTCGTGACAACATCTGCAATCCCTTCCACGAAGCATCATCTATTTCCCAGTGTCTCCACTTCCATTGCAGAAACCACTCAATATCTGGATGCAGTGGAAGTCCATTAAGTCATGCCAGCTCAGTTTACTGCAAAGAAAGTTCATAAGGCTGTAAACATTGCTGCGGTTACCAGTGTACAAAGGGACTTGCAACGTCTCAAGCTGTCCAGCAATTCATTCTCCAACACATTGTTAGGAATACAGAGGAGCTATTAGGAGTGATTATGGCACTCTGAAGTGTGAACCTGCTGTCATCTGTCAGGTTGTCATGATGATTTGCCTACTGTGTATATTTCTGGCACAGGCTCTCTGTGACTGCAATTATGCCTTACCCAGATGAAGTCTGGAGAGCCTTACACCAGAAGTGTGCACGTGTGGCACAAAAATCAATTTGGAACTAAAATGACATCTATAGCACTGAAAATGCAGACATTATGCAACCAAATCTTGTAGTCGCTACCTTCAGAAAGCACAATCAGTGTAGCTTCTACTATTCGTGGGTGTAAGAAAAATGTCAGAAACACTATAACCAGAAATCCTTCACTTTATACTTACGTTTTTGCCTGTCTGGTGATGAATTACTGGAAACTGGTCATTTTGACATTGAGTTATTTTGAGTCTGGGCGTGATCTTAGTCTTTTCTTGCAACACTGGAATATTTTGTTCCATAAAGTGGTTACACCAACTATCTGTTGGTCTGAAATCTTTGCTGCACTTGGGGTTTTATTGGATCCAGTTAAGTGTGTCTATAGGTGTTGTACTCCTGATGGTAATGTAACCCTTCTGACAATTTGAGAGGACCTTCATTTCAATACATGCTTCTCATTCAGACCAGTGACTTATTCCTGGCGTTTTTGGTCTTAGGCATCTTCTTTAGGGCAAATTCTTTCTTGTTCCATTCTCACACCAGTTTTTCACTAACACTGAATTCCCTCGCTGCAGCACAGTTATTTGATGAGTTAGTAAATATTCCAACCTTTAGCTAATATCTGTACTGCAGAGATTCTATGATTCTATGAATTCGTTTTGTTGGAGAAACCATTTTGGCTCATGACTCGCCATGCCATATGCGGGAGCTCCCCAAATTTTCTCAACACTGCATGTTGCCTGCTCAATCCCAGGCACCAAATTGCAGTATAAAGTAAAATATCCAACTCAGGGGTGAAAAATTGAGGCAAACAACTAAAAAGAGTACGGTGTTTTGCAGCTGCAAAAAGGGTTGAGTTTTGGCATTGAGTCCTTAACGGACATCAGATGTTCAGGATTTCAGATATGGGAACGGAAGCCATTGGAGGTGATTTTCTGGCTGCAACTGGATAGGTAAGAATGGAATCAGTTGAGTACAGTCGTCTTACAAACAGTGTTGACTTATACACTGAAATCTATGGTAAGTCTGCAGAGCCACCTATGTTTATTTTTAGCTCATGAGAAACTGCTTTAAGTTAAACAAAACCGGAGTGATTGACAAAGTATATTGTATTTTCTTGTTTATTTTGCTTTTTACTGCTTTGTTCTTGACCCAAAGTCCTCCGTGCCTTGTTAAATACTGACGGGAAGGAGTGTGCTGTATCATCCTTTGATTGGTTATCCTATGAGAGAACAACCATCAGCTTCAATAACTCTCTGTATGATAAGGCCAGCGTGAATTCCTTTCAAGACACTGGAAAAAGTACTGTTCCAAATTTCACACTGGACTGTGTGGAGAATCCATCTAAACCTGAATTTCAGAAGATGTTACAGCTGCCGTAAGTGTTCACTGAGACTGTCTCCCAGAGTAATAGCTCAAGACATACTTTATAGTTGACTAACATTTGGTGACAATTTCTGCTGCTACTGTCACAGGCTGTGTTGAGCTGTCAGGCCCGGCAGTTTAGTGCATTTATCTTTTTCACAGTTTTCTATCTTGTACAGTTTGAAGCTCACTTCAGAAATATCAGGCTTTAAGTCTAATCTCACATTATTCACTTGTAAATTCTAGACATGTACGATGGCTAGATATTCTATTGCTGTAAATAGCACTTCCACCAGTAGGTTACTATCATCCATCCAGGCTTGTACCAAGTGAACCAGAAAATATACCTTTACACATGGCTTGTTTCATGGTACTGTTGGCATGTACTGATGTCTTGCATACAGATAAAGAGTAGACTAAACCATTCAGCCTTTCAAGCCTGCTCCATCAGAAAAAAAATCATGGTGGACTTGATAGTAACCTCAAACCTGCATCCTATTTACCCCTGATAACCTATCATCCACTTGCTTACTAAGAATCCATCCACCTCTGCCTTAAAAATATTCAAAGATTCTGCTTTCACCGCCTTTTCTGGAACCAAAGACTCATGGAGAGAAAAAAAATTGCCTCATCTCCATTTTAAATGGATGGCCTTTATTTTTACAAGGTGATCCCGAATTCTAAATTCTCCAGAAGAGAAAACGTCCTCTCCACATGTACCTTGCCAAGACCCCTCAGGATCTTGCATGTTTCAATCAAGTCACCATTTGCTCTTCTAAGCTTCAGTAGTTACAAGCCTAGTCTATCTAATCTTTCCTCGTAAGACCATTCCGGGTATTAGTCTGGTAAACCTTTACTGAACTGCTTCCAATGCGTTTACATGCTTCCTTAAACAAGATGGTCAATACTGTACACAGTACTCAATCTGAAATCTCATTAGTGCTCGGTATAACTGAAGCATATCCTCCCTACTTTTGTATTCAACTCCCCGTGCAATAAATGATAACATTCTAATAGCTTTCCTAATTCTAGCTGTACCTGCCTGTTAGCCTTTTGTGATTTATGCACTCAGACACTCTGTATCTCAGAGCTTTACCCACTCACTTAACTTTTTGGTATTTTTATCTATCCTCATGTTATCAGCAAATTTGGCAACATCCCATCCATCCCTTCATCCAAGTCATTTATATAAATTGGAAACAGTTGAGGTGGCAGCACTGATCCTTGTGGCATACCACTTGTTACATCTTGCCAACCTGAAAAAGACCCATTAATGCCTAGTCTCTGTTTCCTTTTAGCCAGCCAATCTTCTATCCATGCCTATATGTCATTCCCTATTCTAAGAGATTTTATTTTCAGCAGTAACCTTTGATGTGACATTTTATCAAATATGTTCTGGAAATCGAAGGACAGAACATCCCCTGTTATCCACAACATGGTTCTTCCTCAAATAACTCCAATAAGTTGGCTAAATATGAGACTGATAGCCAAGTTCTGCACACATGAGGAAGGCCTCAACTGGGATCTTGGGTTCATGTCACACTATCTGTAACCCCCAGACTTGCCTGACTTGCAAAATCTCACTAACCATCCCAACTGGAGACGATACCCATCTCTTTAACCTGTGCTTAACGCTCTCTCCACTCACATTGCCTGTACCTTTTGAGATTTGATTAGCTATAAAGAATCGCATTCCAATCATTAGTTTGTAAATTGAGTTTGTGTCTTTATATGCCCTGCTTGTGAATAGAATTCCCACTCACCTGACGAAGGGGCAGCCAGCGCTCCGAAAGGTAGTGACTTTTGCTACTGAATAAACCTGTTGGACTTTGACCTGGTGTTGTGAGACTTCTTACTGTATTTACCCCAGTCCAAGGCCAGCATCTCCACTTCCGGAACCCTGACCAGCTTGTGGCTCCATTCTGTCCTCCTCTGAAGAGACAGAGAATCAAAAGGCTGAAACTCAGTCTTCTCACAATTACTTGCTACTTACAGGGGTCAGATGTATTTAAGTGTGCTTTCCTCCCTGGAAAGTGTCCTGAACGATGATTCACTACTAGCACAAAATCCATCGGTATTTAAAGACGAGCTCTTACCTGCTGCAATACTTCAAACGATTTAATAGCCTTATGCGGCCAGCTTCCTGCTAGATGGCTGTTAGTTGGCCAAAAGAAGGATTATCTGCCATCTTTCAAAGGCAGGGGCAGAAATCAACAATCCACCCACTTAAGGGTCCAATTCCTACCCGCCACCCGGCAGCATAAAATTCACTTAAACCTTTTTAAACCTGAACTATTTCTATCTTTTCATCATTTAGTATTTGCTCTGCTCTATCCCTTTATATCCAAAATCAGTGAGTTCACACTTGTCACCATTTCAATCCACTGACTATTATTTTAGCCTACTCGCTACTCAGTCTCTGACTATTCAGTCAGCTTCCTAAGTGTAATTTTTCTTCAATTCCATGAGCTTCAACCTTAACTAATAATCTCTTACGAGGGATGTTATCAAACGCCATCTGGAAGATTGTATAATTAACATCATTATACATTCCCAAACCCACTATTTTGGTCACTTCTTCAAGAAATAAAATCAGATTTGTCAAGCAGGACCTGCAATTTACAGTGCTGGCTCTCTCTATTGTCAAGGTGTTCAAACATTCTATTCCTATTTCTCAACAACAGGTATCAGGCTAACTGGACTATGATACCACAGTTTCCTTTTCTTAACTATTAGATTGACATGTGGAAGTCTTCACATTAAAGGGATCGTTTTTGTATTGAGGAGTCCACATCAAACAGTATATTTCAGCAATAACATGCTGCGTTATTGGCCTGTGGCTATTCAAGTTTAAAGTAACACTTTTTTCCTACCAAGAATGTTACACAGTTTCCAAAACACATTCTGTCTATTCTGTCTTATACAGGCAACAACAACTTGATGACATGATCCAAAAATGTGAAGAACACTGCACAAACAAGCAGCAACATGCCAAAATGAAAAGTCATACTTCCTGTTTACAACCAGTAAGTATTCAAAAGTCAAGAATTTACATTCATCCTATTTTCCTGTTTTCTATTTGTTCATTTTTTGAACCTTCAAAGTATCCATTTGAAATCAGGCATTAAATAAATTCTAAATTTCCAACCATGTTGTTTTTCAGAGAATTCCTCAAAGTAATTACTATGATGGAATACTATGGGTACATCACTGTTATTTGAAAAACAATAGGCTTAAATACTTCTACTGTTGCAAGTCAGCTGACAACATCAACTTCCATTAACGTTAGCAATAATGTGTATTAGCAGTCATTTCTAACTTTTGTTCATGGCCTTACCATTCTTCTGGGAAGGAATTCAGTTTAATATACATATATAGACATTAAGGCATCTTTTTTGGTTTGTTAAACACTAAATAAAAGTAAATGAGTTATTTTCATCATGTTAATGGCATACTACCCAGTTAAACTATTGTGGTCTAACCCCAAGCAAAATCAAAACCATTGCTAGAAGTTCTGAAGAAAAATCGTATTGCATCTGAAAAAGTGAATGGGATTCTTTGGTTCCACTACAGTGAACAGAAATTTGGCTGAGTGCCAAATTCTCCATCCTTGCTGGCAGTGGCAACAGGATGTGAATAATTGGAGAATTCTGACTATTAATTCTGTTTCTCTCTCCCAAGATGCTGCCAGACAGGCTGAGTTTTCCAGCACTTTCTGTTTCTATATAATAAGTGACTCCATTGTTCGAGTTCATAATTCACAACTCCTCAGACACTGAAGCAGTCCATGTACAAATGCAGCAATATCCAGGTTTGGGCTGACAAGTATCATTCATGCCGCACAAGTGCTGGGCACTGACCGTCTCCTATAAGAGAGAATCTAACCATCACCCCTTGATTCAATAGCATTTCCATCATTGAATTCCCCACTATCAACATCCTAGGGGGCGGTTACCATTAACTGGAAACTGAACTAGGCTAGCCATATATATATTTGTGGCTAGAAGAGGCTGGGAATCGTGCGGCGAGTAACTCAACTCCTAACTCCCCAAACTCTGTCCACCATCTACAAAGCACAATCAGGCGTGTGATGGAATACTCTCCACTTGCCTCGATGAGTGCAGCTCCAACATCTCAAGAAGCTCAGCACATCCAAGATAAAGCAGCCTGCTTGATTAGCACCCCATCCACAAACATTCACTTCCTGCACCATTGATGCAATGTGTACCATCTGCACTGCAGGAGCTCACCAAGGTTCATTAGGCAGCAGCTCCCAAACCCACAACTGTTACCACCTAGAAGGACAAGGGTATGAGGCAGATGGGAACACCACCAACTGGAAGTTCCCCGCCAAGCCAAAGAAGGAACCATTAAAACTAAAAAAACGACCTCAGCAGTTCTGAACCTGTTCTCAAGAAGATATTTTCTTATTCTGTCAGTTTTGGCAGTTGTTGCTTGCTAATCTTGTCATTTAAGGTCCTACTGATGACTGAAAAAATAATTTCAGGACCTTCCACTTCTTTCCATACTTCAGGAAGGTGGAAATATTATAATGATCTATGATCTAGACATTCCTCTTTTATATTTTATAGCAGCTGGCTAGAGGAAGAACAGAAATTCCTGGCCACAGACAATGGATATTCAAACCCTATGAAGTTACCACCACCTGATTTGACAGGTTATGCAGATAACATATTTATCTTTTCCATGGGGTCTCACTGGGTGTAATACTGATATAAGCAGTGAAACCTTTGGGACATTGTATGAAATGTAATCCAGGTGATGGAGGACTCCGAAGTTGGCGAGATTCCTGAGCGATTTGGGAGGGCTAGCCAACTGTGATCACATGGTGACCAGCTAATTAGCGAAACTGACAATAAGAACATCAGAACATAAGAAATAGGAGCAGGAGTAGGCCATCTAGCCCCTCGAGCCTGCCCCGCCATTCAATAAGATCATGGCTGATCTGAAGATGCTCAGTTCCACTTTCCCGCTTTCTCCCCATAACCCTTAATTCCCTTGTCTGTCAAAAACCTATCTACCCGTGTCTTAAATATACTTAGCGAGGTAGCCTCCACCACTTCAACGGGCAGAGAATTCCAGAGATTCACCACCCTTTGAGTGAAGAAGTTCCTCCTCAACTCCATTCTAAACTGCCCCCCCTTTATCTTGAGGCTATGCCCTCTAGTCCCACTGTCCTTTCTTAGCGGGAAGAATCTGTCTGCCTCTACGCTATCCATCCCCTTCGTCATCTTATACGTCTCTATAAGATCCCCCCTCATCCTTCTAAACTCCAACGAGTACAGACCCAGTCTATTTAGTCCCTCTTCATAGTCTAACCCCCTCATCTCCAGTATCAGCCTAGTGAACCTCCTCTGCACTCCCTCCAAGGCCAAAATATCCTTGCGCAAGTGCGGCAACCAAAACTGCACACAGTTCTCCAGCTGCGGCCTCACCAGTACCCTGTACAGTTGCAGCAAGACCTCGCTGCTTTTATATTCTATCCCCCTCGCTTTAAAGGCCAGCATCCCATTCGCCTTCTTGATCACCTGCTGCACCTGCAGACTGGGTTTTTGCGACTCATGCACAAGGACCTCCAGGTCCCTCTGCACCGTAGCATGCTGCAGCTTTTCGCCCTTTAAATAGAAATCCCTCCTACTATTATTTCTGCCAAAGTGGATAACCTCACACTTGCTAACATTGTACTCCATCTGCCAGGTCCTCACCCACTCGCTCAGCCTATCCAGATCCCACTGCAGACTTTCCACACCCTCCGCACAATTTGCTTTTCCACTCATCTTTGTGTCATCAGCAAATTTCGTTACCCTACACTCAGCCCCCTCCTCCAGATCATCTATATAAATGGTAAATAGCTGAGGCCCCAGCACCGATCCCTGCAGCACTCCACTAGTCACCAACCGCCAATCAGAATAGCACCCATTGATACCAACTCTCTGCCTCCTATTAGACAGCCAATCCCCTATTCACGCTAACACCTTACCCCCAACTCCATGCCCCCTAACCTTCTGAAGCAATCTTTTGTGCGGCACCTTATCAAACGCATTTTGAAAATCGAGAAACACCACATCCACCATTTCCCCTCTGTCTACCACAGTAGACAAGTAGGACTCATCTAATTATGTGGTGGTGAAAGATTCTTTTGTTGCTGCTGCCTCTCCAATAATAGTGACTCTGCCTGCAGACATCTTCCTCAGCGCTAATCCTTCATTGCCCATATATCCAGCAATATTGGCTTTGTGATCACCATGGGTCTGATTTTAGCCTTTTCACCAGCTGCTGCTCCTGGATTTGAAGTTTCAACGTATGCACCATCAGCCCATGCCTTTCCAATCTATGCCCCTTATCGTGGAATCTTCTAAACAGCTCTTGCCTCCTATGGCAGACATCTACAAAATGACTAACCTTTGGCAGGATACTTTGCTTCAACACATCCAGTTTTCACTTGTTGGAGATCTGATGACCTGTGATCCACACTCATCATTTACTTAGTTCCAATAAGATGCATTTAATTGCATTCAGCTTCATGAAGATGTCTCTTAACTGCCATTAAAATGATCTTAATTGGCCTCTTACTGCATTCAAGGTGCCACCTTTCCACCAGCCATTTAATTCCACCATCAGTTTCCACCATCCAAAATGCTCACTCCTGTACAAGTTTGGGGCCATGATGTGGAGATGCTGGCGTTGGACTGGGGTAAAACAGAAAGAAATCCCACAACACCAGTTTAAAGTCCAAACAAGTTTATTTGTAGCAAAAACCATAAGCTTTTGAGACAGCCTGTCCCTTTGTCAGGTGGCTGGGAGTTTTCAGCCACTCCCAGTCACCTGACAAAGGGACAGGCTGTCCCGAAAGCTTGCGGCTTTTGATACAAATAAACCTGTTTGGACTTTAAACTGGTGTTGTGGGATTTCTTTCAATTTTGGGGCCCCATCTGTCATGATTCCCAGTCACCCAAGTTACCCCACTAATAGTATTTGCTGTCATTATCCTGTCATTGTTATATATGCACTGCATCTTCAAATAACAACCAATTCTGCTGAATTTAATGTGTATTTTAGGATGGGTGTAACTCTGATGCTTTTCTTTTATACCCCAAATTCTGATCCTCAGACCAGAGTTATGCCACATCTGCTCCAAAAGCATCTGTTAATTTTGTGCCCAATGTTCTTAATTTGACTATAATTTTGTCATTATTTTGAATAGAAGTTGGACATAATCAAGCAAGCAAATTCATCACAGCACACAAAAAGAGGGACCTTGCTAAATGAAGCCTATATTCCTGATTCCACTCTTCTTTTCACAAGAGCAGATGTAACTCATAATACCAAAATTTTGGTGAAAGGTGTCAACAATAAGATAATTTCCAAACAGAACTACAAGGTAAGAGTTACACATTTCAATTGCAGGTTACAAGTGAAGAATGATTCTGAACAATTTGAATGATTGAAAGATAGGTGTATTAATTAACTATGCACTTTCATTGAGTTTAATACAAATTATTGAGTTTTATTTCTTCTGTGTAGCACTGTTTTGAAATAAGCAGACAAAGACCTTTGTTAAAACAGTGGACAGGAATTTAAGTTTATTTATTAGTGTCACAAGTAGGCTTACATTAACATGACAATGAAGTTACTGTGAAGATCCCCTAATCGCCACGTTCTGGTGCCTGTTCGGGTACACTGAGGGAGAATTTAGCATGGCCAATGCACCTAACCAGTACGTCTTTCAGACGGTGGAAGGAAGCCCACACAGACACGGAGAGAACGTTCAGACTCCGCACAGACAGTGACCCAAGCTGGGAATCAAACCAGGGTCCCTGGTGCTGTGAGGCAGCAGTGATAACCACAGTGCCACCATGCCACCTCACGTTACCTCATTAATGAGCAAGTTAAAAACACCAATGGATATTAAACACACACATATATCAGATACTATTAGTATGTTTATCATTCTAATAAAAGAATGGACACTTGCGATGACATAATGTTGCAGATAGCTTTAAATCTTCCTAGTACCCTCCAGATGGATTCCTATTCATTGTTGAAATGAGATATGGCCAGGAGGCAAAGATTCTTTTCCAAATTAACCCTTATTTACATCTTTAACTATGTACAAAGCTTTGGGACAGAGACATTGCTTATCTCTCGGATTGTCCTCATTTTCACCGACATCATTATTACATAGCTCCTTACACATGTGCTCAGTAGTTGTTGTTAGAGCAGTATTAGAGTTAACTTTTTACTCTACATATACAATTTTTCCAAAATTGCACAGAGTGTTGGATCAGGCAAAACAAGCTATGTGAGAATCATCGGCTTCACAGACGCCTTTTCTTGCCAGGTTTAACAGCACCAGTATTGGCAAAGATTACACAGCCAGCTAGAGGGATGGGGCCTAAACACACTGGCAAAGCCAGTCTTCTGAGTCCTGGGTCTGATCTCTTAAAGATAAATTTCAGATTCCCCGTTCCCTCACCATGGAGATTGGGGACCCTCCAAAGAATCAGGGCACCCCCACCAAATGCCAAATTGGGACACCCACCCACCTTGCAGCATTGAGGTTCTCTGCTCTCCCCCACAGATCCTTCACAGGCATTGGGGTCCTCCATAATATGGGGGGATGGGGGAGGAGGATGGTGCCAAAATCAGCTCCTTCATTTCATTAATCTGTGTTGAATTCAAGTTGTATTGTCAAAAGTAAAGAGATATTTGTCAAACATCAGTCCCCTATACACACAAAGGTTACTTTGGTTCTATGGCATGTCATGTAGAAATTGAGTAAGTCAAACCCTAAAGAACCCCACCTAGACCCTGAACACAAAATGAAACATACCTGCATTGCCAAGTGGAAATTCAGTCAGCATGAGAATGAGGCCTTCATAAGGTGCATAATTAACAATAATTGGCCTCAGTTGGCTTGGCAATGCTTTCTGGTGGACAGCTAATTTGACCCTGAACCATCCTTGCTGAAAATGGCTTGGGGTTGGGGTCATGGTGGTGAACCAGCACACAAGATCACAGTGCCAAACCACCTCCAAAACCAGGATCATTTAAAAAGTCCGGGCCATGTAGCCAATTCTAATCTCATTAACCTTTACATTCATTAGAGATTTGTTAATTCTATATCATAGCAATTTGTTCTGTATTCAGTCCAGGTTACATTATTTTCATCTCTATGTATCAATTTAATTTACGTAATGCATGTACGTATCACATGGAATGCAAGAAGGTGGATTGCCACCACTTTCTCAAGGACAAGTAGGGATGGGCAATAAAATGCTTGCCTAGCAAAGAATGCCCACATCTTGTGAAAGAACAAAAGAAGTAGTACATTTCAAGAGTTGATTAATCAATATAACCTTAAGTTGTGCTGCTATTATTTTCTGGATATGTTGATTAGTGAATTGGGTTCTTGCTTATGTTTCAGAATGCAGTTCAAACCATGAAACAATATATTGACTTACAAAAGGTGAGATTCTCCCAGTTGATTAAACAGTATTCTCAGCATGTTACTTTAAAAGAGGCAGAGAAAAAAATCAAGCACTACGTTGTTACACCAAAGCCCACTTCAGAAGTTTACAAAAGAATGAAAGAACTGTACATAAAGGTACTTCATCATAACTAACATAAGTTGCTAACACCTGATGCAATTCTATATTACTAAAAGACTTGCATATGATATGTGCTACCTGTCCACAAATTTTACTTCTGATCGTCACAGTATTGAGAAACATTTCCAATGTCAATCTATATAATAGATGTTGTATGTGCGAATGTTTATAATTGGAATTTCCAATCTAAACATCCTGGGCTGAATAATACACAACAACAAGGGCCTGTACTCTACCTACATGTTATTAGATGCAATGTTGTGTTGCATTCCCAACATCAACATATCAGAACTTAATAATACTGTTGGTGGGTGGGCCTAGAAATTGGGAGCCTGCCCACCTTATTTAAATTGGTTTCAAATGGTTTGTTAAAGTGGCAATTGACTGGAAAAATACATACAGGGGAGCAATACAAAGTTGAAAGAGTGTGAATTATGCCAGGTGGGGATCTCATATTCTTTACTGAAAGATTGTAAGAGTGGTTAAATGTCACCAACTGGGTCCTTTGTTAGACCTCAGCAGTTCAGGCTGCTGTGAGTGCTGCTACATTTGTTATTGAAAGCAGTGAGTAAAGGCAATACCATTGCTGTTTTAAAGCTGCAATGTGCCTGCAGGGAAGTGCAGTTCATGCTTCATCTGTAACTCAGCCTGTTTGGTTGTAAGAACAGGGGAATAGTAGTGTCCATAGGAAACACATCCTCCAAAGAGGAGGAGCAGAAGGAGATTGAGAGAGAGAAGGCCAGATGATCAGGTGCAGGATGCACTGGTGGTATATGAGGGTAAGCACAATAAGAAGTCTCACAACACCAGGTTAAAGTCCAACAGGTTTATTTGGCAGCTCAAGCTTTCGGAGTCTCAGGGGCTCCTTCTTCGGGTGAGTGAGGGGTTGTGTTCACAAACAGGGCAAATATAGACACAAACTCAATTTACAAGATAATGGTTGGAATGGAGTATGAAGGTTGCAGACCAATTTGAATATGCTTCTCCTGCACTTGAGTGGACAAAATCACAGCATAGCCAATTCCAGGAAAAAATCCCAGAAAATCCCAGCAAAGAGTCTAATGAATGGCTTTCTAAAATCTATATTACTTGCTGTTCTTCTCCATCAGAAACATCCGTAATTGGGTAAAATGAGACCTGAAAATCTTACCATTGATGTCTAATTTCAATTTAAAATTATGTTTGAACTCATTTGAGCTTCATTATTACCATCAGAAGCTCCTTTAACTCCCCCTCCTCCAACCCACACCCTCATCCTGTACCATAGATTATAGTCTTGTAATAATGCTCTCAAGTCTGTTATTCCATATCTTTAATTTAAAATATTTTCAGAGAAAAAAACGATGGAATGAACAAGCCTTGAAATTTACAGAACAAAGAATAAATCTTGCCAATACTTTGATGAATACTTTGGAACATATTGAAAAAGAATTTGGTTTGTTCTTAATTAAGCCATCATTGTCATGGAAAGGAAGGTAAATTTGTCACTGTTCAAGTTGTTGCTTTTAAACAAAAAGTGTGAATAATCTTGTTCTTTCTAAAGCATCTATGGAGTTACATAGGCACATCCAACTTCCACAATATCCCCCTTTTCAAAAGACAGAGTATTCCTCTCTTCCAATGGAGTATAACTATTTGTAATCAAATGTCTGATTTTATCATTTTAAATGGTCTCGAGGCTTGACAGCTCTTTCACATCTCATCTGTCATGTTTGGAGGAATGGTAATAGCACTCTCATGTTTCTGGTGCTTGGTTATTTCCATTAAATTCACTTTTTGGGGTCCCCAGAGTTGCATTTCTCTTTGTTAACAACTTGTCTGCTTCTTTTTTTGGACACTGTGGGTTTGTCCCATGCCTGCCAAAGGCAATGTGTACTATGTTAATTTCTAGTCAACTCAAATTTCCTTTTTCCCTGGTGTCTGCCATGTTTTCACTGGAGGTATATGCATCGCAAATGGAATCTTAATTTCCAACATTTGTTTACTGTTTTTTTTTCTCATTGTTTTGCAAGCTTATGATTCTCTTCATCAGCTCAATAGTTGACAGTACCTCTGATTCATCCAGTACTTTTTCTTCTTGTTCCTTGCACTTCAGTGTCAGTTTTACATTTCCTTCCTGTCTGTTCTGTCTGTTGGCAACAGAATTTTGTCTTTGTTCTTAATTTTGGTTTCAATATTGGCCATGTCTGTCTTTGACAAAGTGTTAATTTGTTACAGTTCTGTAATTGTGCTATTCATGGTTTCATTATCAGACCATAAGATGGCGGAGTGAAGGAGGCTATTTGGCCCATCAAATCTGCTCTATTATTCAATAAGATCATGATTGATCTTATGTGATAATCCTCAACTCCACTTTTCCTCCTTATCTCCACAACCCTTGATTCCCTTACTGATGAAAAATCTGTCTATCTCAGCCTTGAACATACTTAATGATCCAGCCTCTACAGTAAAGAATTCCATACATTCGCTATCCTGTCAGGGAATAAATTCCTTTTCATCTCTGTCTTAAATGGGTGACCCCTTATTCTGAGATTATGCCTTCTGTCTTGGATTCTGTCATAAGGGGAAACAACATCTCAATGTGTTAGACTGTAAAGCCCCCTCAGAATCCTATATGTCTCAATAAGTTGCCTCTCATTCTTTTAAACTCCAATGAGTATACAGCCTTTCCTTATAAGAAAATCCCTCCATACCCAGGATAAAGCTAGTGAACCTTCTCTGGATTGCCACCAATGCTAGTATATCTTTCCATAGATAAGGGGAGCAAAACTGTTCACAGTATTCCAGGTGTGGTCTAATGAGTGCCTGATACAGTTTTAGCAAGACTTCTCTATTTTTATACTCCATTCTCTTTGAAATAAAGGGCGACACTCCATTTTCCTTCCCGCTATTATTTGTTTGCAGATTGGAAGGTTTTGTGGATTTTCCTTTCATTGCCTCCTCGTTTTCATACAACTGCTTCTTCAGCTCTTCAAGTCTGTTTTTTCTTTGTAGCTTTTGGCTTCCATCTGGAATATGAAACATTGCTGACTCTTCTGCCAACTCGATCTTCAGTTTGTTCAGAATAATATTAAATTCATTTTGTTTCTCTTTGTAATCTAGTTGAAATATATTTGTCCTGGTGGATTCTTGTGAAGGTCTCTAACTGGTATTTCCTTTCTTTGCAAAGCTCATTTGCTTCCATTTTGAGCTTTCCTGTAATTCAGTAGTCTCAAGTTTCTCCTGCTGTGGCTCCGTTCTACTGTTTAGGGCAGTTTTCATTTCTGCATGTTACTGAATGGTTTTGCATTTGATCGTGAATGATAATCAAATCAACTGTTCTTCCAAATGTTTACTTTCTTGTTAGTCTCTTGCCAAATCACTCGGTGTATCATGACTGATCGTTTCAATTAGCTCCTCATGTTTTTCCATCGCTATGTTTTCATTATGTTTGAGGTCTGATATTGAGTCTAATAATAAACCACAAAGACACTGGTAGTAAACTAACTGGAACAGTTCATTAACCCATCTTTGTCCTTGCACATTCAGCACAAGACAAGCTCAGTAAGCTTGATACGTGGTGGAGCTTGAGTCCTGAGTCACCTGACCCGCTCTTTTAAAGGGGCATGCCCCAACATACAAAACACTCCTCCCCTCTTACTTCAAAATCTTCACATAACATATGTACATTTTTAACACGATTACTTAAAGACACAATTCAACTATGTACAAAAACATGAATATAAACATCAACTGTGAATGATAATGTCAAAGTCCATTAAAAGTCTATGTATACATAACTAGTCTATCTGGAGGACTATAGTTCCTGGACAACTCTCTCTTTGCCACCTGGCTCAACTCGGGTGTTCTTCTCCAAATCTCCGGAAGCTCTGTCTTCCTCTCTTGCCTGGTTGCAGTCATTAGCAGCTTCTGCCTACGTTTCCTTTCTGGTCAGAACTCCCTCCGTTTCAGGAACACAAGATTCAGTTGGTTCCTCCAGCTATTCTTGCAATAATTCTATGTCAGGGAGGACTTCCCTGCTTTCATGTAGAGTAGCCGTGTATCTCCTCCAGATCCGTTCGTCCTTAATCTGAACAGTGAATGACAGTGGCTACCACTGTATTAACGTTACCGACCTTCATAAGGCGTGTTTTACCTCCCACCTCCTCTACGATAATCTGCAACATCAATGCCCCACAAGGCTGTGTTCTCAGCCCCCTACTATATTCTTTGCACACCTATGACTGTGCGGCCAAATTCTTCTCCAATTCAATTTTCAAGTCTGCTGACAACATCATTGTAGTGGGTTGGATCTCAAGCAATGACAAGACAGAGTATAGGAATGAGATAGAGAATCTGGTGAACTGGTGTGGCAACAATAATATCTCCCTTAATGTCAACAAAATGAAGGAGATTGTCATTGACTTCAGGAAGCATAAAGGAGAACATGCTCCTGTCTACATCAATGGGGACGAAGTAGAAAAGCTCAAGAGCTTTAAGTTTTTAGGTGTCCAGATCACCAACAACCTGTCCTGGTCCCCCCATGCCAACACTACAGTTAAGAAAGCCCACCCATACTTCTACTTTCTCAGAAGACTAAGAAAATTTGGCATGTCAGCTACAACTCTCACCAACTTTTACAGATGCACCATAGAAAGCATTCTTTCTGGTTGTGTCACAGCTTGGTATGGCTCCTGCTCTGCCCAAGGTTGCAACAAACTTCAAATGTAGCTCAATCTGTCACGCAAACCAACCTCCTTTCTATTGACTCCGTCCACACTTCCTGCTGTCTCGACAAAGCAGTCAGCATAATTAAGGTCTCCATGCACCCCAGACATTCTCTCTTCCACCTTCTTCCTTTGGGAAAAAGATACAAAAGTCTGAGGTCATGTACGAACTAACTCAAGAGCAGCTTCTTTCCTGTTTCCGTCAGCCTTTTGAATGGACTTACTTTGCATTAACTTGATCTTTCTTTGCACCGTAGCTATGACTGTAACACTACATTCTGCACTGTCTTGTTTCCTTCTCTATGAACAGTGTGTTCTTTTCGCTGTATGTTAATACATGGGGGGACAATAATAAATCAAATCAAATCAAATCAGTGAGCCTCTTCACACCTGAATCCATCTCTATGGTCAGCCTTTACCCAGATGATAGTGGAAAGTTTTCAACACGGTGGCCCAATCTGGCACAAATTTGTCATAATTTATCAATCCCAGAAATGATTGTAACTGTGATACGTCCTCTGGTCTGGGAACTTGCTTGATGGCCTCCGTTTGCTTGGGTGCCTTGTGTAGTCTCCCTCTATCAATGACGTGGCACAGGTATTCAAACGAATCTTTAAAGAATTCGCATTTCTCTTTCTTTACTTGCAGGCCATGCTCCCGCAATCATCTGAGCATCTAATCAAGGTTCTTCAAATGCTCCTCCTCGGTGGAGCCAGTCACCAAAATGTTGTCCAGGTAACATTGGACTATACTTAAAGTTTGGTCCATTGCTCTTTGGAAAAGGGCTGGTGCCGACATAATACCGAAAGGAATACACATAACTGAAAAACCCCCATTGAGTTATGATCATCAGAGGTGGTTGGGACTCTTCTGCAGCTCTCATTTGAAGGAAAACTTGAGATAAGTCCATCTTCAAAAATTTCTTGCCTCCTGCTGATCCACTAAATAAGTCCTCAATCAGAGGAAGTGGGTACTGGTCTGCAAACAGTGCCGGGCTTACGGTTATCTTGAAGTCCCCACAGGTTCTCACTGAGCCATCAATCTTCAAAACTGGCACATTTGGGCTGGCCCATTCATTAGTTGAGAATGCTTCCAATGTCTTCATGCTCAACAGATGTTCTAATTCGGCCTCTACCTTTTGGTCTAATTGTATATGGCACTGAACATGCCTCAGGCTCCTTGGATGAGCCTCTGACTTAAACTGAATCTTTATCTCGATTCCTTTCAACTTACCCAGGGTCTCTTTGAATACATCCTTGTATCTCTCTAGGGCAGCATCTCCCTTGTTTTCGAATCCACCAGCCTATTTATCATGTTTCAGTTTAATTTTAATTTCTGCAGCCAGAAGCATCCAATCAATACAAGGTAGTCAGTCTGGACCATATAGAACAGTAGCTCCAAGCATTGGTCCCTCAATTGTACCTTTACCAGCTCCATGTAAGTACATAGGTGATTCTTGAAGGCTTCAATGGCAGTTTTTTCACCTTGTCTCTGTATATGGAATCCATGATCAGTGATACCATTGCCCATTATCTATTTTGGAATAGATATGGAAGGACCCAGAATCTATCGGATTCACCTCCAACCAACAAAATATTAAACTGAAATTCTGTTGATTTGGGTTCTTCTGCCTCCTCGGCAGATCCAGTGGACTCTGAACCCTTCTTGGCTGGCAGCATGTATCTTGAGCCTAGCTTTTTGGTTCCTCTCCCTCTGAGTCTGCTTTTCTTCTTTTAATCGTGCCCTACAATTCCAGGCAATATGCCCCACCTGTTTACACCAGCAACATTGAGCCTTGAGTCCAACATGTGGGCTCTTTATGGCCAGACTTGCCATAGCGATGGCATTCTACGGTTGACACCATGTTCTACTGCTCTTAGCTACTTTGTGGACTCTGGCGCTGACACCGACCCCAACTGTGTTACTTCATTTTCAGCCAGTTCCATGGAAGTAGCTACATCAAAAGCCACTTTAAAGTCAAGACACTTTTGTCAGCAATTTCCATTGTATCACTCCATTGCGAAACCCACACACCAAACAATCCCTCAAGGCATCTTGTAAAAAAGTGCCCAATTTGCAGTGCTCAACAGACTCTTCAACACAGCCACAAATTGTACAATGGATTCACCTTCCCACTGCATTCTCTTAAAATATCAAAACTTTTCTGCTATCATAATTGGCTTCATGGCATAATGATTCCTGAGTGCTTTGCACAGCTCTGCTTGGGATCACTCTGCTGGTTTCTTTGATTGTATGAGGCTTCTTAACATCACAAACATTTTACTCCATATAATGCTGAAGAAAACTGCCACTGCCAGATCACCCTCTACCTTATTTACCTTTAAATAAGGGTTCTATGTAGAGCACCCAGCTTTCCATATCTTTATTGAAATGCCCATTGCTGCAAACTGGCCCTCCATTTCCTGGTTCCTTTGGTGGGGGTTTTCCAACCTTCACATTCTGTAGCCATTTTTCACGCATTTTTGCTGCTCTACATGTGCTTCTCACTGCCATTCCTTTGTTGACTATGCTCTCCTCCTTTGAGTCCCCTCAAAGTTACTTGCCTCCCAACAGTCTTGATGGAGACATCCCTCTCCTATACCTGGCCTCTGACTGAAGCCCGAGTCCCCTCGTGACCACTGCTTTCAGCCTTCCCAGCAAGTACCTCTGTGGCATTGAACGCGGTCTGAGGCCCCCGCAAACCTTCCTTTCGATGCCGAGGTGTGTTCTCTTGAATCTACCCCAGTACCTTGGCGATTCCCACTATTTTCAGAGTCCAGGATAACGATGTGAATCTTCCTCCCTCTCCTGAAAATTGGTGATGAATTACAGTCCATGGGCCATGACTCCATCCCTTTGCCAGTTATTATCTTTGAGATCTGATATAGAGACCAATAATAAACTCTCCCTCAGTGTACCTGAACAGGTGCTGGAGTGTAGCAACTGGGAAATTTTCACAGTAACTTCATTGCAGTGTTGATGTAAGCCTACTTGTGACACTAATAAATTTTAAAACTTTAACTTTAAAAACCACAAGATCAGTGGTTTTAACTAACTGGAAAGTTTATTAACACATCCTTATAGAACATAGAACAGTACAGCACAGGAAGAAGCCCTTCAGCCCATGATGTTATGCCAAACATGATGTCAAATTAAACAAATCCCTTTTTCCTACCGTTGGTCTATATCCCTCTATTTTTCACATATTCATGTGTTTATCTAAAGTCCCATAAATGCCCCATCATATCTGCCTGCACCACTACCCCCAGCAGTGCATTCCAGACACTGACCCCTATCTGTGTTAAAGAAAACTTGCCCCTCCCATCTTCTTTGAATTTTCCCACTCCTAGCACAGTCAGCATAAGACTGGCTAGACAAACACCTCCCAGGGTGGATCCTGAGTCCTGGATCACCTGACCTATTCTCTTAAAGGGGCATGCCCAAACATACATAACTGATTTGATTTAAGGAGTTTTTCAAGGCTCCAACTCCTTTGTGTGCTTTTGCTGCATACTATTTTTCCTGGGTGTGCATCTGGTTAAGTTTTCCCAACTCCTGTTTTGATTAGCCAGCTGTGGAATTAAGGGTTGTGGTTTTGGCCTGATACCTTTGTCCTCTCTGAAATTTGTTTGTTCAGATTTTGAGCAGCTTGGTTCATTGAAGTCTTCAGTTTATTGAAGACTTCAGTTGATCATACACTTTTAAACGTATGTGCACTGCTTGAATCTTATTCTTCAATTCTTCCAGTTTAGCTTTGATGTGAACATCATCTTGTAGAACAGCTTCATTTACTTTTTGTTCATTTTGCTTCTTTTGAATTACCTCAGGTAGTGTTCCTTCATTCACAGCCATCTGTGCGTACCGGACTGCTGTTGCATTTGGATAGTCATCATTTTCAAAGAACTCTTTTTTTTAAGTCTTTCGGCTGCTTCTCAGCCATTTGTTTCTTCTGCACCAAGGTCTTTGGCTCAAACATTTCAGTGGACTGACATGGTCACCAACCATCTTGTAGTTTACTTGCATATTGTTCCCCTCACTCTGGGCCTTTTCCAGTCCTCTTTCTGCAGTTTCTTGTTGCCCTTTGCATTTTATTAGGGTGAGTGCTGGACTGTCTAGCAGGACTAGAGGGCACAGCATCAGATAAGGGGGGGGGGTGCAGTTTAGATCGGAGTTGAGGAGGAACTTCTTCACTCAAAGGGTGGTGAATCTCTGGAATTCTTTGCCCGTTGAAGTGGTGGAGGCTGCCTTGCTAAATATATTTAAATCACGGGTAGATAGGTTTCTGATAGACAAATATTTTTAAATATTTTAAATATTTCTAAATATTTTTAAGACGCGGGTTGATGGGTTTTTGATAGGAGAGGGGATTAAAGGTCATGGGGAGAGGGCGGGAAAGTGGAACTGAGCAGCGACAGATCAGCCATGATCTTATTGAATGGCGGGGCAGGCTCGAAGGGCTGGATGGCCTACTCCTGCTCCTATTTCTTATGTTCTTAAGGGAATTAAGGGTTATGGGGAGAAAGCGGGAAAGTGGAACTGATCCACTTCAGATCAGCCATGATCTTATTGAATGGCGAGGCAGGCTCAAAGGACTGGATGGCCTATTCCTGCTCCTATTTCTTATGTTCTTATGTTTATGTTCTTATCTGTGCTCTCCACAACTTGACGTTTGAAGTAACTGTCAAAGCCTTTTATTATCTCATCAAATGTTGTCAAGTATTGATCCATGCATAGGCTGTGGAGTATTTCACCAGCAAATGAACCAAAGACAAATAAAAACGTTATCAACTTATACTTTTTCTGATTCCTTATTTAATCCTCTAAGTTTCCTGGAAACTAGAAATTGTCATTGACAAGGCTCTCACTCTTTTGTTAAGTTTATCCATGCCTTTATTCAATGGGCTCTTTCAGTTTTGTTGTCCCTGGTCATTTTCTTCTCTTGTACTTATAACTTTAAATGTTGTCCCTGTGAGGCTATCAGAACAGTGACTGTTTTTTCAATCAGTTGGTTTCACTGTCTTTTTGTTTGTGAGCTTTTGCTGGGGAGATTTTTGGCTCCTCAATTTAAAAATACAAAAGGCTTCACAGGTGTTATATCTCACAATAAATATATCCAGCGGGAACAGAGGTAAGCCATTTGGCCCCTAAGCCTGCTCCAACATTTAGACAATCAGTGATGATCATACTCAGTGCAGCATTCCTTTCTCTCCATATCCTTTGATGTCTTTAGTGTCTAGAAATATATCTCTTTCCTTCTTGATATATTCAGTGACTTTGCCTCTGTTGTAGAGAATTCCACAGGTTCGCTAGCCTCTGAGTGAAGAAATGGCTCCTCATTTCATTCCTAAATGGCCTACCTCATATTCTGAGACTGTAACCCCTTCGTCTAAGACCTTCCCTCCACACCCCACCTCCTGCAAGCTAGCCAAAATATCACAGCTGCACCAATCTGTCCAGTCCTGTCAGAATTGTATACATTTCAATGAGATCCCCTCTTACTCTTCTTTGGTGGTTGGTGACTAGTGGAGAGCCCCAGGGGTCGGTGCTGGGGCCTCAGCTATTTACCATTTATATAGATGATCAGGAGGAGGGAACCGAGTGTATGGTGTCGAAATTTGCTGATGATGAAGATTGGTGGAACGGCAAATTGCGCGGAGGGTGCGGAAAGTCTGCAGAAGGATCTAGATAGGCTGGGCGAATGGGCCAGGAACTGGCAAATGGAATTTAATGTTGGCAAGTGCGAGGTGGTCCACTTTGGTAGGAATAATGGTAGGAAGGACTATTACTTATGTGGCGAAAAACTGCAGCAGGCGACGGTGCAGAGGGACCTCGGGGTCCTTGTGCATGAGTCACAAAAACCCAGCCTGCAGGTGCAGCAGGTGGTCAGGAAGGCTAATGGGATGCTGGCCTTCATAGCGAGGGGGATTGAATATAAAAGTAGGGAGGTCTTGCTGCAGTTGTATAGGGCATTGGTGAGGCCGCAGCTGGAGTACTGTGTGCAGTTTTGGTCGCTGCACTTACGCAAGGATATTTTGGCCTTGGAGGGAGTGCAGAGGAGGTTTACTAGGCTGATACCGGAGTTGAGGGGGTTGAGCTATGAGGAGAGGCTGAATAAACTAGGCTTGTACTCGTTAGAGTTTAGAAGAATGAGGGGAGATCTCATTGAGACGTATAAGATGATGAATGGGATGGATAGGATAGAGGTGGAGAGACTCTTCCCGCTCAGAAAGGACAGTAGGACTAGGGGGCACAGCCTCAAGATAAAGGGGGTGGGGGCGGTTTAGAACGGAGTTGAGGAGGAACTTCTTCACTCAAAGGGTGGTGAATCTCTGGAATTCTCTGCCCGTTGAAGTGGTGGAGGCTGCCTCGCTAAATATTTTTAAGACGCGGGTTGATGGGTTTTTGATGAGCGAGGGGATTAAGGGTTATGGGGAGAGGGCGGGAATGTGGAACTGAGCCACGACAGATCAGCCATGATCTTATTGAATGGCGGGGCAGGCTCGAAGGGCCAGATGGCCTACTCCTGCTCCTATTTCTTATGTTCTTAACTCTGAATTCTGTCTCAACTAATTTTCTGTGCATAACTGCTTTTTTTCCCTTTCACCTCAGAAGGAACTTTTAAAACAATAGCAACTTATTCCTCTGTACAAGAAGCCAGGGACCTGATTGATAACGGTTCTTTTCTCTTAACCTCTGCGATCTCCAGGTGTCTGTCCTTATTCTGTCGTCTAATTTTTTATTTACTTCAGTGCAGCATGGATCCCACTGTAATGTAAGTACAGCATTTTTGTAATGTGCTCACCTTTTTGTGAACTGACCTGGCTCTTGACTCAAGGTCTTGTAATTGGTTTGCATTTTTACTCACTCTCTTGTGATCTGACCTGGTTTATTCACAATACATCACTTAGGATCTTGCGATTTCTTTTTGTGTTTTTGTGGTCTGATCAGGTTCTTCTTTTCTGCATCACTTGGGGTCTTGCAGTGAACTGCCATTCCCTGACTTTTAAGTTTATAGCAAAGTTTCTTCAACTCAATTTTTCTTCTGAGGTGCACATCTCTGTTTAAGCTTTAGCTGTTTTCAGTCTTTCTTATCTTTAGCTTCTGTAATGGGCTAGTTGTTTAAAATGCAACTTTTCATTTCACCACTGATCCCCATGTTGTATGATGGTACCACTGCTGAGCACCATTTTATGTTATGGGTTCTTTAGATGTCTCAGTGATGAGATTAATCTTTAACTAAATACAGTTCCCAGATATTGTGATGCAGACTGCTTCCAGAGTGTTCTGTGCATCTATTACCATGCGACTTTTAAGAAGCGGGTTGATGGGTTCTTGATAAGAGAGGGGATTAAGGGTTATGGGGAGAGGGTGGGAAAGTGGAACTGAGCCACAACAGATCAGCCATGATCTTATTGAATGGCGGGGCAGGCTCGAAGGGCTAGATGGCCTACTCCTGCTCCTATTTCTTATGTTCTTATGACTCTGTACATCATACTATGGGCATTGCTATTCTCTAGTCCCACATTAACCTTTGCTCTGTCCAGCATCTTTACATTACCATGGTATTCACAACCATATACAACATCTCACAACAAGCTCCACCTGTCAGATGTACAAAGAATTTTGTTACTTCCCCTAATTTGCTACCTTTTGAAAAATCCCTCTTTCCCTGAATGCAGTGGTCATGTTGGGATGTATTTGCAGCAGAAGTAAAACTCATCAACAGCTTTAAATGGCCATTTCTCATAACTGAGAACAGAGTCAATGTTCAAAGATTTTTTTTTGCTCAGAGGCTGCTGCAAAGCGATTAGAAGCTCTCTGAATATTTGTTTATAAACCTGTTTGTAGCCATGTTCAGATGTTTCCCTACAGCATGGTGATGTAAATTGATGCGTATTCCTCATCAAATGATGATTTTGAATGATGAGCCAGAAGCATAGCTTCTACCGGCTTTATTATCAATCACTAAGATTGATATCACTTGCCTAACCTCATCTAGGTGTCTTATCTCATCAAATCATTTCTTGACCAAAAGCAGATTTCTCCAACACCACCATTTAAAAACACTAGTTATGAGGGAAAGAAGGCACAGAATTAAGCCAGTATTTTCCAAACAAGTCCATTTGATTCGAAATTGAACTCCTATTACGTCAGGTCTGCTTTAAGCTGCAGAAACACAAATACTTTTGCGCAAGACAAAATTATGCCAAATGCTGTAATTTCCACCTCACTTCTAAGCACTTCTATTTCTATCCAACCACCCATTCACTGTATTTGGGTACTAAACAAACTTTCGTACTAAAACAAAAACAGAAAATGCTAGAAAACCTCAGCAGCTCTAACAGCATCTGTGGAGAGAGATTAAAGCATTTCACAGAGAAATGGTTCGAGTCTGGGTGGCTCTTTCTTCAGAGCATGTTATTTTGTACTTCATTTCATATTTGAATTGTGTAATCTTTTATCTTACACACTAGATAATTTTGAAAATAATTCTATTGATTTTAGACCAGATTCCATGACAAACAAGGTTAAAGTAAGTGTGTGTCGGAAAATACCAGTCAGAACAGGAAAGATGCTTCAAGTATCAGCACATTCTTTGAGATTTCCTGAACAAATCATCATATCTTCAGGCATCAGATCCTCAGTGCCGGTATTCTGATTTGTTATTTCATAAACAGATCTGTATGAACTGAGAAACAAATGCCGTATAACTTATGAATACAGATGTAACTTGCAGTTATGTATTGCCTTTCAGAACTTTAGCATGCTCTACAGTGCTTCTCACCCCCACATAAGTACTTTTAAAGTGTCAAAACTCAATTCCACTCCTAAGAGTGCTTCAGGTACAATGTCAGAACAAGGAGTGTCAGTAGACCTGACATTCCCCTTTTTATATTCAGGTGAGGCTTTCTGATTGGGCAAGCAATTATGACCTCAATCAGAGAGCTCATACTCCAAGAGTTCTCAAGTGCCTTGTTGAAGTCATTACATCTCCTCCACCCCAGATCCAAGGAATCTCAGCAGCTCATGCACCATAAGGGTCTGCTGCGCCATTCCAGCACTGGGTCAGGATCCTCCACCTCAGTATCCAACATGAGAGTATCTAACAGGCGCCCGTCTCTTACTACACAAGCGGTCGAGTTCTGATTTGCTCCGGGGGCAGAGGAGTAGCCATAGCTTCGTCCACAGTGTCCATTCAAGACTCTGAGGTCCTTACTCTAGCTGATGGAGAGGTGGGGCTGGCCAGTCTGGAAGAATATGTCTCGGTTCTCAGCCCGTTGGGCTGAGTTGACTCTGAGACAAACTCTGATTTCAAGGCCCGCAATTGGTCCAGATGGTTTTCTGGATGGCCTCACTCGTGTGTTCTGTAGGATACAGGCCCCGTCCTAGAGTTCACTGTTCCAGGTAACCATGCAGAATCATTTGCGTAATTCTTTACCCAAACCTTTTCATTAGCCTCCAATTGTCTATCCCAGCTGCTAGTGTTGTGGCCTTTGCATTGGGCTTCTTGTTGCTTTTCCACTCCCCACCAATGGGGTTTGTCCAATAATTGAATAACCAACAGGACAGCTTGATGCTGCTGGTTGTTCTTTTAAACCAGATTTTAAAGTCTGGAATGCTCTTTCCATGAAGCCGTTTGACAATGGATGGTACGGTGCCGCCAAATATGTCGAATCCCTTTCAACTTCATGAACGAGTTGAACTCCTGGCTGGCGAAAGAGACCAGCACCTTCAGGATCCCAGGTGTCGAGAATGAGATGAGAAGTTTCTCCACTGTTATTGTTGTGGTTACCAAATGTACTCTATGACATTCATCTGCTTGGAGTGGCCGTCCACTACGATCAAGAACATCAAGCCCATGGATGGGCCTGCATAATCTATGTGCTGCTGAGTCCAAGGTCTACCTGGCCATCCCCATGTTGTAGGGGAGCTGCTGGTGGCAACTTCTGTACCTGGTGGCATTCCTGGCACCAGCCCATGAGCATTGCTCTGTCTGCATCCATTCCAGACCATCAAACATAGCTTCTGGCCAGCATCTTCATTTTGCACACTCCTGGGTGGCCATGATGTAGTTCAGCAACATGGTTTATAATCCTTTTGTATCAAAAATTCTGTCTTCAGTGTTAATATTTGATTAAATAATAGGAATGAAGTGTCTTTATTCCAATGAAATGTTTGGGTTTGTTCTATAAACTTCATCTCAAGGTTTACCCAGTCAACTGGCATGACTGAAGTCAATAGTTCAAACACTAAGTGAATCATCCATCCTTATAAGTTCAGCTATCAAGTGTTCTACAATTCAGTATTTTTCCATAACAAGTTTACACACAAAAAAGTATGTTGGATTATTCAGGTTCGAACATCAAATGATAAAATACTTCCAAACATTCCCGAATGTTTTGTTTCTAGAAATTAACAGGTCTTACGAGGAGCAACCGTGAAGAGTTACAAGATCTTTCTTCTCATGGCAATAAAATTTCAGGGTCTGTTGAGAACTACCTGCAGGGCATATGGAAGACGCAAATCGATAACACAGAGCCTGCAACACCATGCAGAAAAGTAATTTTCACCACACCAAGAATTCTAGAAATAGAATTAAAAAGAATTGGAATTGCTGATCGAAAAGTCAGGTAACACAGCTAATGAGAAGTTATACAGACTCCACGTAATGTAGTGCGTGGGGTTCATGTCTTGAGACCAAGTTATAGACAATAGCTTTCAAAAATACCAAGCCAGAAAAATAAAACAAAATTAACAACATCGATTTAAATTACATTTTATTTCTCCTCATAACAGAATTATGAATATGAATGTACAATCAGACTATTGAAATCCACAGAAAGTTATTATTTTCATTGAATGGTTGGATGTGTGTTGAAGAAGTTAGTAATTTTAACTGTTCAGCTTTACTCCTGTCTTTGCTAAAAGTAAGATGATCTTACATTTGTGTCACACTTGCAGCAGTAGATTTCTAACCACATGAGATTCTTCTAGGTCTTCAACATCTGTGATCATCTCATTGGAAGTTTCTTAATCATATTCAGCCATGAATTGATGTTGTCAGTATCTAAATCAGCTCCAAGTATAGACCAGGCATTGTTTAAAATTGTGGGCACTGATTCCATCATAATCCACAACGTGCTTCCAAGTAATTCTTGGTTCTGAATATAAAGCTTAGGGTATGCTTGCAGGGGTTATTGATAATGCTGATTAACATTATTCTTTATTCATTCAAGGGATGTAGGCTCCGCTGGCTGGTCCTGCATTCACTGCCCATCTCTAATTGCTCTTGAGAAGCTGGCAGTGAGCTGACTTCTTAAACTGCTGCAGTCTATGTAGTGTAGATACACCCATAGTGTTGTTAAGGAGGGAGTTCTCGTATTTTGACCCAATGACAGTGAAGGAGTGGTAACATATTTCCAAGTTGGGATGGTGAGTGGCTTGGAGGGTAACTTCCCGGTGTTGGTATTTGTTATATACTTAAAAGAGTTGCAGGTTGCTTTAAGAGATGATTATGTGATTTGATGGTGACATCATTAGGGTGTTTGCACAGGCTGCTAATTCAGTTTCTGTTTCTCTCTGTACAGGCAAAAGTTCCTAGAATAAATCTGTTGTTACTTTGAGTCCATGTATGCAAACCACATATTTTCCTTTTGAGCAAAAATCCATTCCCCTATCATATTAGGACATTACAGAAAGACGGTTGACAATGAGATGGAATTTCTTTTCATTGTGAACATTGAGAGAAGATCTGCAGTAGGAGGAAGAAAAACTATGATCATCACACTTCAAATGTTAGAAAGCTGGGAGAAGCAACAACAAGATTAAATTTAAGTGCTGGTGAAGAAGTAACTCTGTGTGGTACATAAGGAGAAACAACAGCAGAACTATTGCATCATCATTCCTCATTTTTATGTCTGATCTTGATGATTAAAATTAATAATTAAACTTGTAAAAAATAAGTGGATCTTGCAGTAATTCCAAATTTCCAATTTAGCATTGAAGTATAGATATAATTGAGTCTACTATTTTCATATTATCTGATGATATTCTGATAGGAGAATTTGATCTGTTTAATAAAGTTATAAACAAACTCATTGTTATCAATATAGTTTTAAGATACCACAGCCGACACTTGGAGAAGATAAAAGAGAGAATTTTTTAGCATGTAACAAGCTCCGAAGTAATACAGCAAAGTACCCAACTTTGCAACATGTACCTTTACTAAAGAGTACCTGTGAAATTGAAGGTAAGCAACTTTATTACACAGTTTGGTAAAACTTTTATGAATTAGCCCTGTAAAGTTTGACAGTGAGAGCTCTGAAGGTGTCTGGGAGGTGCACTTATACCCTCCACAGATTTTTATTCTTACAGTTGGAACAAACTCTATTCTGTATACATTAGATTTGCAAATATGCACTTCTATAAGGGCTATGATTCATGAGTTATAAGTTTATTTACCCTCCTACAAATGGTGAAAACATAGACCCAATATAGAGCAAATGAACCTTTGCTGTGTACCAGTAACATAGCTGAAGCAATTTTTAAAAAATGTCACTAGACAGAAACTCATGAAGGTATGACCACTTTTTCACAAGCTGACTTTCCAGTCGTGGAGCATTCCTTTGAGGACAATTTCACAAAAATATTATTTAAAATGTATGTGTAATAGTTTAGTTCAAAGGTGATTTGCTACAATTTTAATAGCTACTTGTAAACTTACCAATATCCATGCTTTGATTATCATGTGTTTTACTGCAGTTCACTAAGTCTAGATAGGAGATTGGCAAAATATCTGAACACCAGACCATCAAAGAGCTCACTTACAAGTTCAGACCTAGGATGCAATCTAGATTCCTGAAGATTTCCAAAATGTTATTGTTTTTCAGATTCTTTATGATCGAAGCTAGTATGTGATGTTTAGTTGATGGGAATTAAAGATGTATCTTGTATTTTATCATGTTATCATGTTACTTTTTATTTTGTTTTTATAGAATTGCATACACACAAACTTCCTCCGATAAACACTTCATCTGAAGCTAACCTTAGACTCCACAGCAGGAAAGGTATGCCTATTTCAAAACTGCTGAATGTAGAAAAAATTGAAGGCTTCAAATTTCCTGTGCTGCTGTGTCAGGAAACTGGAATAATTTTGGCAGCAGGAAAGGAAATTGAAACAGGAAACTTTCCTGCTAGACCACTACCCACAAAACCACTTAATGTGACCCATGCTGGAAATGTGCATCGGTAGATGTTGAATCAGCAGAAAATTAGCATCACTTCAAAAATTGCCCTTAATGAAACATAACAGAATTATTTGTTTGTCCTTCTTTCTTAATTTGATTGTACGAGCATTTACTGTTGCAATATTTCACAACACAATATTTCATACTTCAAAAAGCTAACAATGCAGCCTATGTCACCACAGTATCAAAAGAATTGGGCGGGGTTTTCTGTATTGGAATGGGACTCAGAGATCTGGGTAAAATGCAAGTCTTAACCCCACACCATGGCAGGAACAGTAACCAAACATCAATTTTTACTCAAGTGGGCAATTAATGGCTAGAGTGTGTACTCACTGGCCAATAGCACACCTTCCAACACTGAAGAAGTAGCAGCCTGCCAACACAAAAGAAAGCACCTTGAGGTGCCATCTCAGCACTTTTAATTTCTCCACAGACGCCTAAAGCCACAACCGTGCCCCCTGTAAACAGGTATCAGAACTGTTAGAGGGTGAGAGCTTCAAAGTAATCCTGGAGCACATATTCCAGGTCTGCCATTGAGAAGCTGCCTCCAGGCATCAGTTATGCTTCTACATTAAAGTGGGCCAAACAGGCTGCCAGGAAAATTCCAGTCAACCTTTGGTCAATGGCCTTTATTGAGGTCAAAAATTGAGGTTTTAATTGATTTAACATGGTATCTGCTGCTTGTGGATGAGTAGCCATTCCATGCCTGATTGGACTTCCTGGAAAATGGCTGAGAGTCAGGATCATGGTATGGAACCAGCAAGTTGGCCAGTGACAGGAAATTCAGCGTCTGCTTCTCCCATTCTATTTTTTATTCTTTCAAAGGTTGAGGGCATTGCTGGCTAAGCCTGTGTTTATTGTCCATCCATAATTGAGAAGGTGGTGGTGAGCCACCTTGTTGAACCACTGCAGTTCATTTTGTGTAGGTATATCCATGATGCTATTAGGGAGTACCACAAATCTGACCCAGTGACTGAAGAAACAGTGCTATAGTTCCAAGTCAGGATGGTCTGTACCTTGGAGAGGAACATAATGGTGGTGTTCCCATGCACCTGCTGCCCTTGTCTTTCTGGATGGTAGTGGTTATGGGATTGGGAGGTGCTGTCTAAACATCCCAGGTGAATTCCTGCAGTGCATTCTACAGGTTGTACACACAGCTGCCACTGTGCATGGGTGGTGGAAGGAATGAATATTTGTGGATGGGGTGCCAATCAAGTAGGTTGCTTTATCCTGGATAGTGTCAAGCTTCTAGAGTGTTGTTGGACCAGCACTTATCCAAGCAAGTCCATTACATCCTTGATTTGTGCCTTGTTAGATGGTGGACAGGCTTTGGGAAGTCAGACAGGCTTTGTCACCCAATTCCAGTCTCTGACTTATTCTTGTTGCCACAGTTTCTGGTCCAGTCTCTCCCCCTGCCGCCTGCTTCTCCCCAGAATGTTGATAGTAGGGGATTCAGTGCTAGTAATGCTATTGAATGTCAAGGAGAGATTGATATTGCCTGGCACTTTTGTGGTGTAAATGTTATTTGCCACTTACCAACCCAAGCCTGAATATTGTCAGGCCTTGCTGCATTTGGCTGTGGACTGCTTCTGTTTCTGAGGAGTCGTGAACATTGTGCAATCATCACTGAATATCCCCACTTCTGATGTAGGGAAGGTCACTGATGTTTCAGCTGAAATTGGTTGGTTTATTCATTTTCGGACTAAGTTTTTAAGGAAATTAGGAGAAAGGTGGCCCTAGCGAAACCCAAATTGAGCATCCATGAGCAGGTTGTTGCTGAGTCAGTTCTGCTTCAATTGAGTGTTCTGATGGGCCGGGAATTGGCTAGGTTGGCTTTGTCCTGTTTCTTGTTAACAGGACACAGGTAGATGCCAGTGTTGTAGCTGTGCTGTGACAGCTTGGCTAGAGGTGTAACTTTTCAGTATTTCTGGAGCACAAGTCTTCAGTACTATTGGTGCAATATTGTTAGGGTCCATAGCCTTTACAGTTTCCAGTGCCTTCAGCTGTTTCTTGATGTCACATGGAGTAATTGGAATTGTCTGCGCTCTCATCTGTGATGTTGGGGATCTAAGGAAGGGGCTGTGTTGGATCATCCATTTAGCAATTCTAGCTGAAGATTCTTGCAAATGCTTCATTCCTTACCTTTTGCACAGATGTGTTGGGCTCCCCATCATTAAAGATGGGGATGTCTGTGGGGCCTCCTCCTTCAATGAGTTGTTTAATTGTTCACCACCATCCATGATTGGATGTGGCAGGTCAGCAGAGCTTAGATTTGATTCATTAGTTGTGTAATCTCATAGTTCTGAACATCACTTGCTGTTTCTGCTGTTTGGCATGAAAGTTGTCTTGTGTTATCTCTTCATCAGGTTGACTGCTCATTTTTAGAAAGGCCTGGTGCTGCTCCTGGCACACATGTCCTCCTGCACACTTCACTAAACCAAGATTAATCCCCTGTCTTGGTAGTAACAGTAAGATGGGGGATATGCCCGGCCATGAAGTTACAGATTGTGATCGAGTACAATTCTGCTGCTGCTGCTGTCAGTCCACAGTACCTCACAGTTGCTCAGTCTTGAGTTGCTAGATCTGATCGAAATCTATCCAATTTAGCAAGATGGTCGTGCCACACAACACAGTAGAGAGTATCCTCAGTGCGAAAATGGGATGCTGTCTCCACAAGGGCCAGGATGTTTTGCTCCCATTCTTCTTGTGGGGGTTTGGTAATGAGAGTGGAAAATCTCACGAGATGTCCAAATTGTGTTTCACGTGGGTGGAAAATCTTATCATGATAGTCCCGCCAATGATGTGGAATCCCAACATTGATCATTATAATAAATTTGAATATCCTTATCTAGTCTGTGTTTGATAATCCTGCCCCCAGTAAGATAATCTACTCACGTCAGCATGAATTACCACTGGTCTCCCATGGCGAGTAGACCTCTCAGATGAATGCATCACCCAGAGGGGACAGAATCATGCCTGGGCAAGGGGTGGCTGTGTTTGAGAAGTTCCGAGTGAACTTTTGTGCACTGAGGCAACCTTTAAAAAAGGTTCACCCCAACCTTTAAAAAACTAAGTTGCTGGTGCCAGCTATGTCATGGGAACTGTCTTTTCAAGTTCTTTTCTCCATCTCCCAAAGAATACAGCAGAGAAAATCGCTGTTGGTCCCTCCAACTTCAATATAGCTTTTCCCATACGCTGTCACACTCTACCAAAAAAGATCAAATCCTGGAAGATGCAATGATCATTCCTACCAATAATGTCATACAGTCGTGGACTAATGCATCTGCAACAAAAGATTGGTGAGGATGAGGTGAAGTAGGTTTATCCTTCTTGCTAATTCTGTCACCACCAGCCACAGACTCAGTTCTAGTAGCTACGTCCTTTAAAATTGGTCAGTACCGATGATACCGAGTCACGCTTGGTGATGGATATTGAAGTCCTGCACCCAGAATACAAAGAACAAAACAGCCCGGGAAACAGGCCCTTCGGCCCAATGAGCCTGGGCCGCCATTTTAACACCACCAGTCCACCCCTCCACCCATGACCCTTATCTATTGTTTTATGGCCATCCACATTGAGGGAAACTAATTTAGGGACAATTTATTACTGCCAATCAGCCTAATAGCACATCTTTGGGGTGTGGGAGGAAACTGGAGCACCCGGAGAAAACCCACGCAAGCACGGGGAGAATGCACAAACTCCCACAAACACTGGCCCAAATCCATGTGTCTGCACAGCAAACAGTGATAGTCACTGAGCTGTCATCTTGCCCAGCATCTGGTCCAGTTTAAGCACATACTAACGACATGAAGCACTAGGCCAATCTCGAACAACCAAGAGAAGCCCAATTACGACCCATCGCGTGTATGACCGACTTAAAACCTGTGAATGAAAAGAGAAAAAACATTATTATCATACCACGTCCATTTACCTTACCAGGAACGCCCCAATGCTAATGAAACCTTATTTAAAACAATCTCCTATATCCACCCATCTCCAACCCACTCATGTGCCTGTCTAAGTTACTCTTAAACATCTCTAGTGTGCTTGCCTCCACCACCTCACTTGGCAGAACATTCCATACCCCCACTACCCTCTGTGTGAAAAACCTCCCTCTAATATCTGTGTTATACCTCTCGCCCCTCACCTTCAGCCCATGGCCCCTCGTACTATGTATCTCTATCATAGGAAATAGCTTACCTCTGTTTACTCTATCTATACCCTTCATAAGCTTATATACCTCTATTAGATCCCCCCCTCAGTCGCTGTCTTTCAAGGGAAAAGAGCCCCAATTTCTTCAATCTCTCCTCATAACCCAGTCCTTCCATACAAGGCAACATCCTGGTAAACCTCCTCTGCACTCTCTTGAGTCTCCATGTCTTTACGGGAGTAAGGCGACCAGAACTGGACGCAGTACTCCAAATGCGGCCTAACCAACGTTCTATACAACTGCAACATTAGACTCCAGCTCTTATATTCTATACCCCTGCCTATAAAGGCTAACATACCATAGGCTTTCTTCACAACCTTTTCCACTTGTACTGCCACCTTCAAAGACTTGTGCACTTGCACCCCCAGGTCTCGCTGCAATTCTATACTCCTTACGGGCTTACCCTTAATCATATAACTCCCCCCTACATTATTCCGGCCAAAATGCATCACCTCACATTTATCCATTCTGTGTCCTTGCCACCTTCAGTACTTCATTCAAATGGTGTTCAAATTCATTATCAACTGCCCCCCATCCACCCCCGCCAGGTGTTACCATCACCTGAAACCTTTCCACATCACCCTAGAACCCATCACCGTTATCCTTCAAATGCCTTCCCTCCTCAGAGTCCACAACTGTCACAATATCCATACCCCGCCAAGCCCTGTCCATGTCATACCATGTGAAAAATCCTTAACCCCAAGAATGACCCCGTTTCTGATGAAAGTGACTTCCACCACATCTGGACCCTCAACCTCCCACCTACCATATCTCACTACCCTTACTTACATCACAGTACTTTCCTACTACCAGTACCCTTGGTTCGCTCACAAGATTCCAGCATTGATGGCACTGACCCCTCCCTCTGAACCCCATCCCACTCCCGTCAAGCCTTCCTTATGCCTCCGTCTCAACTTCTTGTCTTCCAGCATCCTCTCCTTGCATGTTTCAACCACTCCCATATCTTCCCACCTCTGCCCCAATCATCCAACAACCTCCCACTTTGTGTGTACCATACCCATAGTTGTGTGCTCCTTCAGTGCTCCAAGCGACAGCTGCTTGGGTAAGTAATCTTAATTCCCTCACCATGTACACACGGGATTTGTCTGATTATTAATTGGACGAGCATGAATTCCCTCTGACAGAGTGGAACAAATGCTTGAGAGGGGACAATTCCTGTTAGTTGGTGTTTTAATTAGCACGCAGGAGATGTAAATTCGGTTCCTGCCAAGCTTCAGTGGGAAAATAACCCGCCATGACAGTTGGGACTGCATGTCACCATTTGCCATTTCTTGCCATCAGAAGATCAATTCTTTTCATTCCAGTATATTCTCTGTCCTCCAGCAGGGATCCAGCAGAATGTGCTTCATTAATTCTAATTTTCAGCTTCAATCTGTTTGCTTTATGTTAGAAGGGCTGGGTATATAAAAAGTTTCAGCTCATGGTACTTTGTGTGGGATTTTAGGCCCCTTTGGGGCTGGAATGGAGGCAGGTAGTTATGGAATTTCATTTAACTGAGCAGTGTGTCAGCATTATCCCTCCTTTGAGCCATTTTCCAAAATGAAGGACAGTGAGCCAGCCACCTGAGAATGATGGGTAACCCCTTGAAGCACAATATAGGTTTATTGTCAACTGGAATTTTGCAGTTGGTTCCAAGTCTCCCGAGATGTCAGGGACTAGTCCAGCTACGTGGAAGAGGCCTCCCAATAGCAAACCAGGGGCAGTTTTACATACAGGCTTGGTACCCCCCACATTTGACCTTGAATTCTAAGATCAAAGTCCTGTCATAGGTATCAACTTGATTGTCACTGATTATTGGGTTTCATTCAAGGGGAAGATGGTGGCAAAATGGTAATGTCACTAGACCAGTAACCCAGAAGCCCAGGCTAATGCCCTGATGATGCAACAGCTGGTGGAATTTGAATTTGATTGATTAATAAATTCATTAAGTTCAATTAAAAAAAATCTGGAATTGAAAGCTAGTTTCAATAATGGTTTCATAAAAGGATCTTCAACTGTTGTAAAAAAACCTAGCTGGTTCACTAATGACCTTTAAGCTTATGTAAAGAAATATGTGATTCCAGACATACAGTAATGTGGTGCCTCTTAACTGCCCTCTGAGCTTAGCAAGCCATTCAATTGCACCAAAGTGTTACAGAAAAGTCAAAAATAAAATGGGATAGAGCACTTAACACTGACCTAGCCACCAGAAATACCAGACACTCAACCCTTCAAATTCCTCCTTACTAACATCTGAGGCTTACGCCAAAATTGGGAGTGCTGACCACAGACTAGTCATGCAAGTCTGGCATAATCACACTCATTGAATCATACCTTACAGCCAATGTCCCAAACCCCAACATCCTCATCCATGGGTATGTCCTGCCCAACACCCAGTAGAGGTGGCAGCATTGTGTCCTTACCCATTTTTAACCATGATTGCTTGTTGGTTGGAGAGACTGTACTCTTGTTCCCATGCTTGAGAGCTCATCTCTTTTTGCTGCAGATGTAGGCAAATTTAGACATCAGCCCGCTGAATTTCCTTTTCCCATTCTCAGGAAATCCTTGCCTGCTCTTCTCCCCATTTTCCATCTTTGTATGCTCACCCAAAAATTTTGTCAGCTGTTGAAAATTTTTCTCCCAAGTCTATCTCACTGCTTCAAGCATTGTTCACACCAGAATCCTGGGACATTAGTAAGATAAAGTTGTTTTGTCAATTGTTTAAAAATATCTCTGCATGAAAATAATAAGGCACTAGTCTATGAGTAGCAAAATGAGAGAGGGCCAATGTTGAAATGATGTTGATCAGTGATGTCAATGATAAGCATATGGGGCACCTTTCTAGTCAGGGTGCTCATCATCTCTGTAATACTAAAAAATGCACATGGAATATTTGAGGAAAATAGCATAGATACATTTAAAAGGAAACTTGATAAATATGTGAGGAAAAAATGGTTTAGAAGGATATGCTGATAGGGTTAAATGAAACTGAGAGACAGATGTATTAGTAAAACATAAACTCTAGCATTGATCAGGTGGGCCAAATGGCTTGTTTCTATGCTACAAATTCTCAAAAAGTTTGTGCAATTCTATTTAGGTTCCAATTCATTGAATAAAACAGAAGTTTAATTTTTCAGCCTCCTCTGTGGTTTCATATTTTCAATTAATAATTGATTCCAGTAGTGATTACTTATTTAGAATAATTGTAATGGTCTCTTTGTACTACTTCCTGAGGAATTCCTACTGGTCTAAAAGCTGAGTATCTACTATCATTCTGTATTATAATTTGCAATGAATAATGTTATAAAAATGATTTGCATATTCATGACCTGCTAATTTTCTGAAACTAAGCTTCACATTATACAAATGAGGTGTCTGTTAAATTATAGAAATGTTTGAAGATAGTCGTGACCAAAATACAGCCTCATCTCATCATTGAGTATTTCTGTTCACTGGGCAATTTTGCCAATCTGTACCTCACAAGTCAGACAACTGGATATGACTTTGAAGTCACCTTTGAATTCACAAGAAGAGAAGAAAAACAAGAATAAACCATTGGTATTTAAAATGTATTTGATTATTCAACCACTAAAATTGAAGAAAACATTTTTAATGAGTCTGGAGATTTGATATTAGAGTAGAGGGCAGAATGCTCGTTAAATGCTTTAATTGAATTTATGGCTGAACATTGATAAAGTTTAAAATACATGGTTCAGGAAGATTCATTTCTATATTTACATTTTCTTTACAAGAAATCTAAATTCTTAGTTTTGAATATATCAAAAGTGAAATCTTAAAGAAAATCTTGGAAACACTCAGCATATTTGGCAGTATCGGTGGCGGCATGGTGAGTGAATTAATGAAGGATCGTCAACTTGAGACTGCAGGCTGGACTTTTTTGTGGCCATTGAGACGCACCCATGTCTTCAACATATCAACCCATGTCCTCAGTGTGCCCACTGAAGCAACATACTGGACTCCCAGACTCCCAGTTGGTCACCCCCATACTTGTCATTCTAATTAGGAACAGCAGGCAAAATCCTGATGCTGCAGGCCCAATCAAAGAGTGCGCAGCATTGTTAGGCTGACAGCCTCACTAGGAGAGCTGGGTGCTGCCAAGGCAGGCAAGTGACCATGGGAATATTTCAATGTAGCAGTGCCCTCGGGCACCTGCATTAAAGTTATAAACTAAAGAAGGCCAAGCTGATAGGGCCATCGGGTTGAAGGGCAAACCTGAACTCCCCCCCCCCCCCCCCCCCCCCCCAACTAAACAGGACAATTAACTGATGGGCCCTTTCAACCTCACGTCCCCTGTCATATTATTCAATGCTGAAGTTTATTCAACCTGCTCTATGCTCTATAATGTTGCAGCAAAAATATGTGTAAACCAATAATTAATCACTTCTTTAATTAGACTAAATTCTACAGCGTAGCTGGTTTGCCTTAAAATGATTAAATGTTTCTTTCTGACTTCCTTCTTTTAATCAGGCCATCTTTCTATAATGATACGTATGGTGTTGTGCCTTTGGAGGCCAACCTCTCAAAGGACATGGTGCGCTCTTTTCCGAATGTTGTCAGGTGGAGAGCAGACAGCAGTCCTTAGCAGCACTGCCTGCCAGCCACCCTCGCGACATTCTCATTATGATATGCATAATGTATTGGGAGTACTGCAAATATTGTTTTGGGGTAATCTCTTATTTTCACCTAAGACCAGCTCACTGGCCAGCATGTGATCTGCTGTGATCTTAGCATCACTATGCTTTAACTGTTATTATTGGCCCTAATAACTTTACCTTCCTAAACTACAGTAAATGAGAACTTGTAAATAAGATTTTGGAATAATATAAAAAAGTATTTTGAGGAACAATTCATGCACTTCACATGCATAAGTGGGATGGTGCTGGTTTTCTGCATATATTTAAATTGTATCAGTAAATTTGCCTGTTGCAATAATGCAGACACAATGGAGTTGGAGTCACAGCTGTTTTTGTTTTTTGTGCCTTAATTGTTTGCCAAGATTATTAATTAAACAGTCAGTGTAAAGCTACTGTGACATGTCTTGTTTTTTTGACTTGGTAATTTTTTCCTTTGCATTAGGTATAGTGAAATTATAAACCTTTCCTTGTAAACATGCTCATATTTTTGCTTGATATGATAGAAAAGAAGAAAACTTCCCATTCCTTTGCATCCTGGAATCAATTATATAGATTCTTTGTTTCATTCTGCTCAGTTTTGGGATGATAATCAATACATTTCTGGTTGCACCACCTCTACATCACCAGGAAAAATTGCTCAGTTTGTAACATTTTCTTCTTTTTGGTACTTTCACTGATTTTGCCTCCTGCCTGTGTACAATTGCTAAAGGGTTGCCCCACTTCGGATAGGTGCCATTGCGAATTACCTTCTATTTTTGCTTTTTAAAGAGAAAAGTAAGTACTATGTTCACATAGCAATATATGCACCATTATCCCCACAAGAGTACACCTAGAGACACTCCTGTCTGTGTTTAACATCCTTGGGGAAACTTTGACTTCCAAATAAAACTACTAGAGAGAAATGGTACAAGGTGCAAGAAAATTTGCAGCCAATCTCAACCACATGTTCTGCAGTGGGTGTTTAGATCCTAGTTGGCCTTAACTTCCATGCCACTGGATTGTTCAACAGTGTCACAGGGGATGTCCACAAAATAAAGTGGAGACAAATGTAGCAAGCAAGTTACAATGTTCAGTACAGTCAGCATTTGTACCTTTTATGTTCACAATTTATATCAATGATTTGGATATGGGGACTAAATGTAATATTTCAAATTGAAAGACGTGCTGGTTGGGTGCATTGATCTGAACAGCCACCGGAGAGTGGCGACTAAGGGAATTTCACAGTGACTTCATTGCAGTGTTAATGTAAGCCTTACTTGTGACTAATAAATAAACTTTAAATTTGTTGATAACACAAAACTAGGTGGACATTTCAATTCTGAGGAGGATACAAGAAGGCTTCAAAAGAGTTTAAATAGGTTAAATCAGCAGGCAAGAATATCACAAATGGAATATAGAAATATATGAAGTTATTTATTTTGGTAGCAAAAACAAAAATGCAGGGTATTTCTTTTAGTGTTTGTAAGGGTTAATAAGTGAGATTGTGTAAACAGCACCTCCCATAATGATGAAATAAGAGAACACATGACATGGAGTTGAGGGGGATAATGTTCGTTCTTCTGCAGCATACACTTAGTCATGGATAGCTGTACATAGTTTAGTTGTATATAATAAACTGGTTATTGTTTGAACGTATTAACATCTCAGCAATCTTTCTGAAGCTAGACCAACTAACGTATAAAATGGTGACGGACTCCTGGGCACTGAAAATTCAATTTTAAACAAGAGTAAGGGCATGATCTTGTGAAAATAATTCTTTAAATGCCAAACAAGCATGAAAATGGGAGAATTTCAAACCTTTTTTTGGATGAGTTTAAAAATGCAATCTAATGACATACTGTCATTTTTTTGGACAGAAGTGCAATTCTAAACATTTTGGTGAAAGGGGAATGAAGCCTAAGCTCACCGGTGAATGTGGCTACAGACTGCTTGAGGTGCCATTGTGCAGGCATCTTGATCTCCCAGGGAACTAGGACACTACCAACCCCTATCTACCAGCACCCTCATGCTGATCTCCCCCTTCCCACATGCCGATCACTCAGAGTGCCAGGCTCCCCACTCCCTGCCAATCATCCCTGCTTGCATATCCCTCCACTAATAAATCACCCCCTTTCAAACCCCCCGCCAATCCCTCCCCCCCTTACAATCACCCCGTTTGCAAAGCTCCCCACCTTTGCTCCCACCTGGTGCAGAGCTCCTCCTTTGCCTCCCTCCACTGTGTAGCTCCCTCCCACCCCCCGTGGAACTGCCCCCTTAACTCATCCCACCCCATCTCCCCTACAGAGCTCCCCCTTGTCTTGTGCCAATCAGAGATCCATCCCCAGTCAGGATTCTCCTGCTCAGGCCACTTGGCACTACCTTGGCACAGTTATGGTGCCCAGTGGGCAGTGCTAGGGTGTCCAGATGAGCACTGCCAGGCTGGCCCTGCCCCATGGGACCACCTGACCACGTCCCCGACCAACCGTGGGGCTCCGATGGCCTTCGATCACTACTCCAGGCCATAATGTGTCCACTGGTGGAGACATTCTTGCTGGCATATGGTTTGACCGGCGAGGGAATAAGTGCAAGTGGGGATGGATGATGCTATGCCAACTACATCAATGACATGCTAAGCATGGCATTAATATTTACATTGACTCTGTATCCTTTCCAGAGCCAATGCCGGTGGCCAAACAATGCCAGTTGCACAAAGGCAAATTACTGCGGGTGTTGGAATCTGAAATAAAAACAGAAGATGTTGGAAAATCTCAGCAGGTTTGACAGCATCTGTGAGGTTTTCCAGCATTTTCAGCTTTAGTTTCAGTTGCATTGTGTGTGGCAAGAAACCGACTGCAAACCTAATTCTTTTCATCCTGCATGCAATCTTTCTGGTTCACCACACCAATCGACTGGCCTAAATGTATGAACTGCAAAAGTGGCGCCAAAACTGCAGAATTCTAAGACAGCACTGAAGAACTCTAAAGCTTTTACATAGATGAAGTGGAGGCAGGAAGCGTCAGAAAATCAACATTCAAGGCTGCACCACAGCACATGGTGGACTGTGGAGGAAATCCTTATCCAGCAATTGTAGATCAAGCAAAGACTGTGGAACTGGTGAGCAACCTTTATAGAAGGTTAAAAAAAAATCAATGTTAACGGCACACTGGCCAGACAGCACTGGGTTAAACCAGATCCCTATCAAGGGCAGGTTATGGAAAACCCTTCAAATCGGGTCTAAGTTTGTCATCATTACGCTATTAGAGAAAAGAAAATGGCTGCAAATACTTGATGCTTCAGGGGAAGGGAGTAATGAGATTATTGAAATAACTTAAAGCAAAGTTGTTTTCAACAGCTTTGCAGCATTCAAGAAATAAATAGTCTAGCTGAGAGATTCCCCCAGGGAGAGAATGGCCACTGTGGGAAAACTTTAAATACTGGAAGGAAATTTAAAACTTTAATTAAAACACTTAAAATCTTAGAAGATCTTAGCTTAGTAGATTCTAAAATTATCCCTCGAGAGATTTGGACACATGGGGATGGACCAAATCAAACATAAAACTGAGCACTTGGAGAAAAAATGGAATTCTCTGGCCATGCTCGCTGCAAAACTGGAGAATCGAGGTCAATAAACCTGTGCGCGGTATTCCCCCCCAACTACAATTCCCGTGGCTGGTGGGACAGGAGCTTTTACCCAAGATTCTTAAGTTTCCAAATTACTTCAGAATTGAACAGTAAGTCTGAAGCTGGATACATTGCTCCACAGGAACAGGAGCAGAAGATGTTATTTCAAGACAGAGCATCAATAAGATCTCTGATAAACTGGAAGACATCTTAAAAGCCTCCAATATTTCAACCTAAAGCGCAATAACATTAAAAAAAAAATCAAATTCAAAAAAGGATCCAGAACCCAGGTGACCCAGTTGATGCATTTATTAATTATTTTTACAGGCTGGTAGAAGGATCAGTCATGATCTCATCAAATAAACATTGTTGGACTTTAACCTAGTGTTGTGAGACTACTTAATGTGCTGACTCCAGTCCAATGCTGGCAACTCAACATCATGATCTCATTGAATGGTGGAGCAGAATCAATTGGCCAAATAGCCTATTTGTGCTCTTATGTCTTATGCAAGTATGGAGATCTTAAAATAGAATCAATATGAGACCATATTGTAGTCAGTGTTACTGATGAATCTCTATCAGATTTATTGCAATTCAAAAAAACCCTCACCTCAGAAAGAGCATTATAGCTGGTGAGACAACAGAGGTCTGTGAACAGAACAAAACTGAGAGATGGAGAAAAGCTTTATCTCAGAAAACTTTGAATAACCACACAATTCCTTAAACCCAGGAATGTAAAATAAGTAAGGTGGCACAGAGGTTCGCACTGCTGCATCACAGGGACCCGGGTTAAATTCCTTGGATGCCTATCTAAGTGGAGTTTGCACGTTCTCCCCGTGTTTATGGGTTTCCTCTGGGTGCTCAGGTTTCCTCTCACAGTCCAAAGATATGCAGGTTGGGTTAATTGACCATGCTAAATTACCCCTTAGCACCCCAAGATGTGGAGGTTAGGGGGATTAACAGGGTAAATATGTGGGGTTACGGGAATAGGGTCCAGCTGACATGATCTTTTGAAGAGTCTGTGCAGACTTGATGGGCTGAATGATCTCCTTCTGTACTCTAGAATTCAATTCTAGATTCTATGATCAAAGGGGATACAATTTGGATGGAAAATACAAGATGCCGCAAAGCCCTGCCAGTGCTGTGGTACCTAAAAGACCCCACAGGTGCGAACGATTATTGATTGTAGACACCCAACCTCCAATCCTTGAAGTCACATTTACATCAACAATATCATCATGCTCTCATTACCTAACTATTAACTATTGCTCTACAGTGGGTCTAATTACGTGGGAGTCAAAATCACAGAAGCCTGGTAGCAGATTGAGTTTAAGAGATTAAGTTGGCAGCGTTTCAGTGGTGGGTCGGGACTTATAACATGACTTCCAGTGGCAGGAATCTCTTTTCCCTATAATTGCATACTTCAATATTCATTAAATCACAACTTCTCCAAGTGAGTCTGATCTTCAGGAACAAATCAGCAGTCAAGGGAAAATCATGCCACCTGATTTATGATTACATAAAGATGGTATACACCAGATGAGATAGTCCATTCAGATCATAGATGAACAGCTGAAATTCCAGCAGCCAATTTGGAAGTGGAAGTGGTGCATAATTCTGCTTCTGCTGTTGCAACCCGCATCTCACAAACAAATTCCACCCTGTGACTCCAAAACTCACGTACTTGCACAGAGTTAAAATCGGATCTTAAATGTCAGCTACTAGTGCCAACTAGTCAAGTTATAGAACATCATAGAATCCCTACAGTGCAGAAGGAAGCCATTCAGCCCATTGAGCCTGTCCAACAACAATCCGACCCAGGCCCTAAAACGGCTAATGTTACGCCGTTGTTTAAGAAGGGTGCCAGGCAAAAGGCGGGGAATTATAGGCTGGTTAGTTTAACGTCTGTGGTAGGTAAAATGTTAGAATCTGTCATTAAGGAGGAAATTGCGAGGCATCTTGAAGGGAATTGCTTGATAGAGCAGACGCAGCACGGTTTCATTAAAGGGAAGTCGTGTCTGACAAATTTACTGGAGTTCTATGAGGAGGTGTCTAGGGCGGTGCATAGAGGAGAGCCGGTGGATGTGGTCTTTCTAGATTTTCAGAAGGCGTTTGACAAAGTACCTCACAAGAGGTTATTGCAGAAGGTTGAGGGACATGGAGTTGGGGGTAGGGTGTTAGCGTGGATAGAGGATTGGTTGTCAAATAGGAGGCAGAGAGTGGGGGTCAACGGGTGCTATTCGGATTGGCGGATGGTGACTAGTGGAGTGCCCCAGGGGTCGGTGCTGGGGCCTCAGCTTTTTACCATTTATATAGATGATCTGGAGGAGGGAACCGAGTGTAGAGTGTCGAAATTTGCTGATGACACCAAGATTGGGGGAACGGCAAATTGTGCGGAGGGTGTGGAGAGTCTGCACAAGGATCTAGATAGGCTGGGCGAATGGGCCAGGAAATGGCAAATGGAATTTAATGTTGGCAAGTGTGAGGTGGTCCACTTTGGTAGGAAGAATGGTAGGAAGGACTATTACTTACGTGGCGAAAAACTGCAGCAGGCGACGATGCAGAGGGACCTCGGTGTCCTTGTGCATGAGTCGCAAAAACCCAGCTTGCAGGTGCAACAGGTGGTCAGGAAGGCGAATGGGATGCTGGCCTTCATAGCGAGGGGGATTGAATATAAAAGTAGGGAGGTCTTGCTGCAGCTGTATAGGGCATTGGTGAGGCCACAACTGGAGTACTGTGTGCATTTTTGGGCGCCGCACCTGCGCAAAGATATTTTGGCCTTGGAGGGAGTGCAGAGGAGGTTTACTAGGCTGATACCGGAGTTGAGGGGGTTGAGCTATGAGGAGAGGCTGAATAAACTGGGCTTGTACTCGTTAGAGTTTAGAAGAATGAGGGGCGATCTCATTGAGACGTATAAGATGATGAATGGGATGGATAGGATAGAGGTGGAAAGACTCTTCCCACTCAAAAAAGACAGTAGGACTAGGGGGCACAGCCTCAAGATAAAGAGGGGGCGGTTTAGAACGGAGTTGAGGAGGAACTTCTTCACTCAAAGGGTGGTGAATCTCTGGAATTCTCTGCCCGTTGAAGTGGTGGAGGCTGCCTCGCTAAATATTTTTAAGAAGCGGATTGATGGGTTTTTGATAGGAGAGGGGATTAAGGGTTATGGGGAGAGGGCGGGAAAGTGGAACTGAGCAGCGACAGATCAGCCATGATCTTATTGAATGGCGGGGCAGGCTCGAAGGGCTGGATGGCCTACTCCTATTTCTTATGTTCTTATGTTCTTATATTTACACTGCTAGTCCCCCTGACACTAAGGGTCAATTTAGCACGACCAATCAACCTAAACTGCACATCTTTTGGAGTGTCGGAGGAAACGGCACAACCAGAGGAAACGCACACAGGCACAGGGAGAATGAGAAAGCCCCACGCAGACAGTCACCTGAGGCTGGAATTGAACCTGGATTCCTGATGTCGTGAGACAACAGTGCTAGCCATTAGTGTGGTAATTTTGTGTACTGCTAAGGAGAATTTGAGTTTGTTGTTAGCTGTTTTTTAGCTCTCTGGCCTGTCCCAACACATTCCCCACCACTCCACCACTTGCCCACCTGTCCCTGGCTGTTTAATCCTCCCATTAACACATTCTGCTACCTCACCTCTTGCCACCATTAGCACTCTTCATCCCTTAGTGGTACTATTAACTCTCCCCTTTGTCTTATGTCCAGGACAAATTTGCTCCTATCTCCTTTGACTGACCTATACCTTTCTTCAGTTCTGTAAAAGGATCAGTTAGATCCAAAATGTTAACAGTTTCCCTCCACAGCACAGATGCAGCCAAACCTGCAAAGTGTATCCAGCATTATCTCAAGCTGTTCAACCTCTACCTGCTTCAAGAAGATGGCCATCATCCCTGTACCAAAGAAAAGCCAGGCAGCGTGACTTAATGACTACCGCCCGGTGGCTCTGACATCCATCGTTATGGAGTACTTCGAAAGGTTAGTCATGGCACGCATCAACTCTGGTTTCCCAGATTGCCTGGACCCACTACTATCATGTATCACCACAAAAGATCCACAGTCAACGCCAAGTCCTTGTCCCATGGAATACCTGGATAACAAGAACACTTCTGTCAGACTGCTATTTATTGACTACCACTCAGCCTTCAACACCATTACCCCAGCAAAACTCATATCCAAGCTCCATGGCCTAGGGTTTGGCTCCTCCCTCTGCGACTGTTTCTGGAACTTCCTAATTCACAGACTGCAATCAGTAAGGATAGGCAATGACACCTCCTCCACAATTTTCTTCAATACCAGTGCCCTGCAATGCTATGTCCCCAGCTTCCTTATACGCTTATGACTGTGTCGCCAAATTCTGCTGCAACCCCATTTTCAAGTTTGCTGGTGATACCATCATTGTTGGTCGAATCTCAAACAATGACGAGATGGAATCATAGAGTCCCTGCAGTACAGAAGGAGGCAATTCGACCTATCGAGTCTGCACTGACAACAATCCCACCTAGGCCCTAACCCTATTACCACATGTATTTACCTGCTAATTCCCCCTGATACTAAGGGGCAATTTAGCATGGCCAATCATCCTAACCTGCACATCTTTCGACTGTGGGAGGAAATCAGAGCACCCAGAGGAAACCCACACAGACACGAGGAGAATGTGTAAACTCCACACTGACAGTGATCTGAGGCCGGAATTGAACTTGGGTCCCTAACGTTGTGAGGCCTCAGTGCTAACCACTGTGCCATCCCATGTAGTACAGGAAAGAGATAGAAAACCTGGTGAAATGGTGCAACAACAGTAATCTCTCCCACAGTGTCAATAAAATGAAGGAGATAGTCATTGACTTTAGGAAGCATATGGGAGGACATGCCCATCTACATCAATGGTGATAAAATGAAAATAGTTGAGAGCTTCAAGCTTCTAGGTGTTCAGATCACCAATAGTGTGTGCTGGTCCCTCCACACCGATTTATAGTTGAGAAACCCCACCAACATCTCTACTTTGTCAGGAGGTTATGGAAATTTGGCATGTCCACTATGACTCTCACCAATTTTTACATTCTTTTTGAATGTATCACAACATAGTATGGCTCCTGCTCTGACCAAGACCACAAAAAACTACAAAGGGCTGTGAACATAGCCCAGTCTATCATGCAAACCAGCCCCCCATCCATTGACTCCATCTATAGTTCTTGCTGCCTCTGAAATGCAGCCAGCATATAATTAAGGAGCCCATGCACCCCGGACATACACTTTTCCACCTTCTTCCATTAAGAAAAAAATACATAAGTCTGGGGTCATTACCAACCCAAGAGTAGCTTCTTCCCTGCTGCTATCAGACTTTTGAATGGACCTACCATATAATTAAATTGATCTTTCTCTCCTCCCTAGCTATAACTGTAACAATATATTCTACAGCTTTTCTTTCCCTCTCCATGTGTACTCTATGAATGGTATATTTTGTCTGTATAGTTTGCAAGAAACAATGCTTTTCAATCTATCCCAATACATGTGACAAAAATGTGACATCTCAGAAGAAAATTCCTCTGTAGTGGTGATGAACCTTCTCTGGCCTGCCTCCAATGCTAGATAAGGGGACCAAAACTATTGACAGTATTCCAAGTGTGGGTCTGACTACAGATTTTAAAAAAATCTTACTTGTAAAGCTGCCCAATAATCAGATGGTTCATCTGATTATTGGGTGGCACGTAGCACAGTGGTTAGCAGTGTTGCTTCACAGCTCCAGGGACCTGAGTTCCATTCCCGGCTTGGGTCACTGTCTGTGTGAAGTTTGCACATTCTCCTCATGTCTGTGTGGGTTTCCTCCTAGTCATCAGGTTTCCACCCACAGTCCAAAGATGTGCAGGTTAAGTTGATTGGCTATGCCAAAATTGCCCCTTAGTGTCCTGCGATGCTTAGGTTAGAGGGATTAATGGGTAAAATATGTACGGATATGTGGGTAAGGCCTGGGTGGGATTGTAGTCGGTGCAGACTCCATGGGCCAAATGGCCTCTTTCTGTACAGTAAGATTTCTATGAAGCCATTCGGAGTCTTTCTAAGCATGTATTTAAAAGGCGTGCTCATATTTTCCTTCAACTTCAGTGCAGGTGCCATGCCTCTTGGCGATGAGAAGCTACTGCCGGTGCGGAAGTCAGCACAATGCAGAGACCCTGAACCACATTCCAAACACGCGCCTGCCTCCCTCGCGTCACGCGGGCTGCACGTGATCCGGCCGTTGACGTCACCGGGTGCCCGGTATATGTGCGCGCGGCCCTGGGCTGGGTCACATGATTCGGGAGCCTGATCAGGACGGAGAAGATGGCGGCAGAGAGAGAACCTCCCCCCTTTGGAGATGGAGATGGGGATGTGGAAGGAGAGGGAGACGATTCCGAGTTTAGGGAGGCGGAGGCGGGCGAAGACCTTTTCGTCAGCACCACTAGCACCCTGGAGGTGAGGGAGTGCTGGTGGGCCATCGCGGCAGTGTTGGGTGGCTGGAGGCGGTGGCGCCGGGCCGACACTTTTTGTTATTTTTCTTTTTCTCTCTCTTGGGATTTCGCCTGAGTTTTTTCGCTGAGTGTCTCTCGACGCTTGTCATTTAAAATGAATTACATTATTGACACGGTGTTGAGTGGAGATTAGAAGTTAACAGTGCTGTCTCCACTGAGTCTAATGTAAAAAGCTGTTGTTTCTTCTGTAACAAAACGACTGTTGAACGCAGTGAACTTGTTCTTGTGTTTTGCGCATGTCAGCTTCCTACCAACAGGGTAGAAATGGTTCTAAACTTCTTATTTGAGGTTTTACCACTTGTGATTTTTGGTGCCATTGGTTCCATAGTTTAGCTTTTTTAAAATGTGGAATGGTGGTTGGTATTCATGGATGTATTCAAACTTCCCATTTAATCAAATTGGGAAGTCCTTTTTTTTAGCTTTCGATACTGTCACTTTACAGAAATTTTCAAATATTGGACTTTAAATGCAGTACATTTACAAAAGTTGCCATGTGAAAGCCACTTGATGTTTGTTAAAAGTAATCTTGTGTTAACTTCTAAGTGGAGTCGGTTTGAAATGCTTTTTTTATGCTGAGTAACAGGATATATGTGAAAGGAACAAAAGTGTTTACAAGGGAAGTAGTCCATGTTTTAAACTCGAACTTCTGGGATGGTGGAAACAGAACGGAGCCAAGTGGTTAACAAGATCACATGGTGGCTTAAATTTTTGTTTAACCAGAAATCTCTTGCAGATTGCAAGAACTTAGAACAGGAATAGTCAATTCAGCCCCCTGAGCCTCTGTCATTTAATATGATCTCATCTCATCTCAATCTCTCTCCTGGCTGCTCACCATAACCCTTCAAACCCTAATTAATTAAAAATCTGTCCACCTCTTCCCTGCTTTATGCAAAAGCCCTGGCATGTTTAAAGTTTGTTTGTCACAAGTGAACATAAGCTTACACTGCAATGAAGTTACTATGAAAATCTCTACTTGCTACACTCTGCCTCTTTTGAGTACAGTGAGGAGAACTTAGTGTAGCCAATGCATCTAACTTGTCTAGAGTAGTGAATTCCACAGATTTGATCCAAAAAGTAGTGTCTCCTTATCTGCTACCCCTATCTTAGTTAGACCTTTGCTCTAGATTGTCCTACAAGAGGAAACATCATCCATGTCTACTTTATCAGTCCTTTTTATGTTGTGCACATCAGTTAAATCTCCTTTTGTTCTTAGCTACTATCGACAATATCTAAAACTGTTGACATGAGACTTAAGGTAACTGTAATTACCTTTAAGGCTAATGCTGGCTTTTTTTTTTCAAGGAAAGTTGCTTTCTGTTTGCTTAATCTAATCACTGTGTAGCTCTTGTCCACTTCCAGGTTAGATTTTCATTTTAATGTATTCATCTGAGTACAAAAAGGGCTCAGTCTTAAATAGAAAACCAGATCATAACTGGTTTTCATTGTGTATATTCCACCACTTAACTGGCAGTTATCTGTATCAGTTAAGTTCAAAATTGTCAGCCTGGTTGTGAGCTGCTTCCTTTTAATCTTAGGTAGAGACTGAATGAAATTGCATCAGTGAATGTTTTATGGAAGTACATTTTAAAAATGGTTCTTTGAGAGCTACCACTTCATTCAAAATAAGCCCAAAAGCTAAAATTTAGTGTCCTAATTAGTTCTAGTTGTTTAAATGGTTGTTTTGGTTTGTTTTCTCTCTTTCTGGACACTTTGTTCTGCTGACATTTTTACTTTAGTTTCCTGCAGATTGCCAATCTCGGCCTGGCAGGTTTGGGGCCCTTATTCAGGCCTGATGCCTGGCAGCAAAGATTATTTTGGGAAACTTGTGATAATACACACCCCAGTTGAATAATGTAATAGTATGATTGGCAAATTAGAGGTTTGCCTGAAACTGTCCACTGTAAGCAGTGAGGGATGTTTATGTAATTTGGTTCTATTTTAAAGGGTTTTTTAATTGTAAGGTTTTTAACTATCATACAATGACTTGGTGGTTGTCTGTCTTGATAGATTATTAGCATGTTTAAAGTTTGTCATTCTCGGGTTTACATTCTCGCTGCAATGAAGTTACTATGAAAATCCCCTAGTTGCTACACTCTGACACCTGTTCAAGTGTAGTGAGAGAATCTAGCATAGCCAATGCACCTAACCAGCCTGTCTTTCAGAATGCGGGAGAAAACCTGGGCACTTGGGTCCCTGGCACTGAAGCAGCTGTGCTAACCATTGTGTCACCTGGCTAGCATGTTCTTCCTTTGCAGCTGTTTGTGGCTTGAGGTTGCTTGACAAAAATAATTATTACCTTAATTTCCCCTCACTGTCTACTCAATGTTATTGAGCTGTACTGGAACTTTTAATTTGGAGCATAAAAATATTCTTGTTCACAGCCACCTTTTATGGTGATAATCTTGTCTAGCAGGAACTGCTGGTATATCCCTCATCTGATGGCTGTGAACATTCCTACCAGCAATCTGAATCTGAAGGTTAATCACATGGTAGTCACTAGCAGGAGCTATGCCCTCCAGTTAGTGCTGTGCTTGACCTGAAACTATCTGCTAATTTAAAAAAAATTGTTCCCAAGCACAGACATTCTGACCATCAAAGCAACATTCTGATGCTTTGTGTAATCTGAATAATGTATTCTGTTGAGCCATTAACTTCTGCATATTTAAATGACATTCTTCTGGCTAGTATATTGTTGTATACTACTTGAATAGCCAGAGTTGCACCTGATGCAACACAGAATTTTAAAACTGCAATTTACTTGTTGGATATTCCATTGTCCTTCTAATGAAGATACAATAACGAGCAAAACTGGGTTCTTAAATAGCACTTGACTATATCTGAAACTGATCTTGTACAGGTTGAAGTGTTGCCAGCTTCAAACAGCTGTAGACTATTGGTGTTATAAGTAGGCCAGCATTTCTCTATTGAATTCAATACTTTCAGTGCATACATCTTCTGTCACAGAATACACAATTATATCTCTGGTTTGCGTTCCCAATACCAGGCCACAAGAGCATGACAAGACCTGGATGGCATATTGGCAGTTGTTAGCTGCATCACATGGACCTGATTTGATTCCTGGCTTAGGTCACTCTGCAGACTCTGCATATTCTCCGTGTCTGTTTGTTTCCTCCCACAGTCCAAGGGCATGTTAGTTAGATGCATTGGCTGTGCTAAATTTTCCCTCTGTTTACCCGAACAGGCATTGGTGTGGTGACTAGGGAATTTTCAGTAACTTCGTTGTAATGTTGATGTAAGCCTACTTGTGACACTAATAATTATTTGTAATGCCTTTTAAAGTATAGTGGTAATACCTGTTTTTATGATGTGACTATGTAACTGGATAATGTAAAATTAAATTCCCTAACTGAGTTTTTGTGCATCAGTTCTATTGTACTTCCTTCAGGATCTGGGTAGGTTGAAGAACCAGTGCTTAGTAATAGAAACTGTAGTTCAAAGTATATACATCAGCAATCAAAGCAGTTTGAATTAAGTGCATTTATATGGGAAAACCTAATGGAAGTTGAATTTTTATACTATGCTGGACACTTGCTTGGCAGTATGGCAACAAACTAGATTGTTTCATCAACTGAGACTGGAAAGATGCAAGAGTTACTAAGACAAGAATAGCCTTTTGTTCTGTGAAGTCTACAATCTGGGAATGTTGGATAACCAGTCAGCCCACTTCACTAAGACTTGGGACTGGGTATCAGTATCATGCTAAGAAACGTAGAAATGCTACAGTGCAGAAAGACCATTTGGCCCATCAAGCCTGCACTGACCACAATCCCACCCATTCCCAATCCCCATATCCACCCTCTAATCTACATATCTCAGAACACTAAGGGGTAATTTTAGCATGGCCAATCAACCTAACCCACACCTTTGGACTGTGGGAGGAAACTGGAGGACCCAGAAGAAACCCACACAGACACCAAGAGAATATGCAAACTCCACAGACAGTGACCCAAGCCAGGAATTGAACCCACATCCCTGGAGTTGAAAGCAGCAGTGCTAACCACTACTACCATGCTGCCCAAGTGAAATGGCTCAACCCATTTCACCTGAGCTGCCTTTTGGAAGTTTCTGAAGAGCAGTGGCTGGGTGAAATACCAGACATGGGTGCTTGGCAGAGTCTGCACAACATAATCACATTTGAGCTTATGTAGCCAGAAGCCTGGTGATTACCAAAGCAAATCCTCTATCGAGCTGGAGTCTGATAGATGCTATACTATCATTTTAAGCAAAGGAGGTGCTACAAAGAAGGCTGCACTTGAGATTTGATCAACTTCAAGTCTTGGGAGAAGCTCTCCCAGGCTTGCTGTACCTGGTGCAACCAATAAACTTTGGCTTTCAAAAGTAAGAATACAGAGCACAAGTAAGCATGTTCTGCTCTTTGATCCTGCTTTCTCATTCAATCAGATCATGGCTAATCTCACCCTGATCTCAAATCCACCTCCTCACCTGTTCCCCACTTCCTTTTTTCTCATTAGAAATATGTCTGTTTCCCTTTTGAAACCATTCCATGACTCAGACTTCACTACGCTATGGGGCAGAAAGTTTCACACATTCACTGCTATCTGCAGGAAGCAGTTCCTCATCTTGACTTTTTAAATTTATCACCTTGCAACACTTCATCAATCCCTTTTTAAAAATGTTTATACCTGAATCATATCCCCTTCCTCATCCTGCTAAACCTCAGAGCACAGACCCAGACTGTTCACTTTCTCTCCTTGTACTTTGTCCCTGGAATTGATCTGGTGAACCTCTGAACTACCTCATGTCACCACATCCTTCCTCAAATAAGGAGCTAAAATTGGACATATTACTCTAGATGTGGTCTCGCCAGCACCTATACAATTGCAATAACATTGCCAACATCCCATCTGTCTTTTATTACATGCTGCACCTATACATATTCTGAATTTGTGAACATAAAAACTCATCCCTCTGCCCAGATGCATTTTGAATCTGCTTTCCATTTAGGTAATTTGCCTTCCTACTGATACTGCCAAATGGATAACCTCACTTGCCACATTAGACTCCATCTGCCAAATTTTAGCTCTTCTGTGTGCTCTTGTCTGCTTTCTCACCTATTTAGATATCTGCCAATTTTGTTAAATGCCTGTCCCTACTTCTATATCATAGAACATAGAAAAACTACAGTACAATCAAGCCCTTCAGCCCAAAAGTTGTGCCAAACATGTCTCTACCTACTAGGCTTACCTAAACCCTCATCATATTAAGTTCCATGTACTCATCCAAAAGTCTCTTAAAAGATCCTATTGAATCCACCTCCTCCACCACTGCCAGCAGCTGATTCCATGCACGCAACACCCTCAGTGGAAAAACTTACCCCTGACATCTCCTCTGTACCTACTCCCCAGCACCCTAAACCTCTGTCCTCTTCTGGCATCCATTTCAGCCTGGGGGGGGGTGGAACCCTCAGAATCCACCTGATCAATACCTCTCAACAGCTTATACACCTCTCGGGTCACCTCATCCCTTTTCTTTCCAAGGAGAAAAGACCGAGTGCTCTCAACCTAGCCTCAAAAGGCATGCCACCTAATCCAGGCAACATCCTTGTAAATCTCTGCACCCTTTCAATGGCTTCCACATCCTCCTAATGAGCCAACCAGAACTGAGCACAGTACTCCAGGAGGGGTCTGACCAGGATCTTTTACAGCTGCAGCATTATCTTCCAACTCCTAAACTCAATTCCTGAACTGATGCAGGCCAGTACACCATACACCTTAACCATATCCTCTACCTGCAAAGCTGATTTGAGCATCCTATGAACCTGGATCCCAAGATCCTTTTGATCTTCCACACTGCTAAGAGTCTTGCTCTTTAATATATTCCATCATCCCATTTGACCTGCCAAAATGAACCACCACACACTTACCTGGATTGAAGTCTGTCTGCCACTTCTCTGCCCAGTCTTGCATTCTATCTGTCTTGTTGCAACTTCTGACATTCCTCCAAACGATCCACAACACCTCTGACCTTCATGTCATCAGCAAACTTACTAACCCATCCCTCCACTTCTCATCCAGGTCATTTATAAAAATCACAAACAGGAAGGGTCCCAGAACAGATCCCTAGGGCACTCCACTGGTGACCAACCTCCATGTAGAAAAAGACTCATCTACAGCCATTGTCTTCTATGAGTAAGGCAGTTCTGGATCCACAGAGCAATATTCCCTTAGATCCATGCCTCTTCACTTTCTCAATAAGCCCTGCATGGGTGACCTTATCGAATGCCTTGAAGTCCATACAAACTACATCTACTGCTCTTTATTTATCAATGCGTTTAGTCACATCTTCAAAAAAAACTAATAGGCTTGAAAGGCATGATCTGCCTTTGACAAAGCTGTGCTGACTATTTTTGATCATACTTCTCCAATGTTTATAAATCCTGTCTCAGGGTCTTCATCAACTTAGCAACCACTGAGGTTAGACTCACTGGTTGATAATTTTCTGAGCTATCTCTATTCCCTTGAATAGAGGAACCACATCCACAATCTTCAGAACCCTTCTTATCATCTCTGACGCAAAGATCATCATCAGCGGCTCTGCAATCTCTTCCCTCACCTCCCACAGTAACCTGGGGTACATCCCATCCAGTCCTGGTGACTTAACTAACTTGATGCTTTTCAAAAACTCCCAACACATCACCTTAATGTCAACATACTCAAGCTTTTCAGTCTGCTGTAAGCCTGCACGACAACCATCAAGGTCCTTTTCTGCTGTGAATACTGAAGTAAAGTATTCATTGAGCACCTGCTATTTCTACTGGTTTTTATACAAACTTTCCCACCCTCACATTTGATAGGTCCTATTCCTTCCCATCTCATCCTTTTTACTCTTCACATCCTTGTAGAATATCTTGGTTTTCCTTAACCTTATCTGCCAAGACCTTCTCATAACCCCTTCTGGCTCTCCTAATTTCCTTGAGTTCCTTCCTTCCTGTCATATAAATGATAGGTATCTCTAGAGTATATAAATTGTAAACAGTTGAAGTCCAAGGGCTGACCCCTATGGCACATCACTTACATTTTGCCAGCCAGAGACAGATCCTCTGCTTTGTCTGTCAGCCAGTCCTTAACACAATTTAGTACACTATCCCCATACCCTGAGATGTTGCCTTCTGGTTTAAAAACTAGGAAGGAAAATGAGCAACTCAACCAAAAAGCAATCTTCTGTGATTGTACTGTTCTCTTTGCAGCAAAACTTCTAGACATGGATCAGTCTTGGTAGTACCCCCCAGCATCCTAACAATCAGATGATGAACCTAGTTGTCATCACCTTGAAGCGACAAACCACATTATGGTTTACATAGCCTGACACTGCTGCAATTTTGTTCTAGGTTTTCCCTGTTTACATTTCCTTAAAATGAATAATAACTGCCAAGTGTTTGCTAAAATTGTGGCTTGCAATTGCATTTCTTGGTTGCTAGATCCTTTTTGACTCTTTATTGGTGGGCTTATCTAGAACTTTGCAGAATATTATGCATCCAATGGCAAGACAAAGTACCAGACATAAACTTGCTCTAGAGAGAACTTCAACCATCAGTCCACACACTGCTAATGAGAGCACAGACCCAGTGGGCAGGTCATGTCATCCATATGCCAGATGAATGCCCACCCAAGCAGCTCCTTTTTTGGAGAACTCTGCTGGAAGACACTCATGGAGGGCAGAAGAAACATGTCAAAGACACAAGGCCTCCCTGAAGTTGCTTGACATGACCACCTGGGAAACACTGGCACAAAACCACACTAACTGGCACTGCCTCATCCACAAAGGCTGTCAAGCTCACAAAGCAAGGTGTATTGCTGAAGCACAACTTAAGTGCTAGCTGTGCAAGTCCAGAGCCACCAGCCCAACTAGTGTCTACACAAGTCTGTTCAGTATGTGCCAGGACATTCTGTGTCCAAATCAGCCTGATCAGTCATCTTCAGACACACTGGATTCAGCCTCAAAATGACTAATGGTATCAAGGTCCTCATTAGACAACAATATCTAAACTTTAAAAAATCTAATTTTATATAGAATTAGCTATGCATGGTGGCAGGTATGTACTTTCCTTATCTTAAAGATGAGATGGCATTATAAATTGTGGGGGGGGGGGGGGGGAGTGCAGAGGAAATATACTTGGAATTGTATTGGAGCACATGTGAACAACTTAATTTTTCTGTGCCAGAGGCATTGAAGAACTTTGGTCAGATCACTAGTTTGCAGAATTCAGTGAGACCGTGAACTCTTCCCTTGATCAAATGTTGGCATAACATTAAAAGAAACTGTTACAAGCACTTTTGGCCTGAGTTTCTACCTATGCCAGTAATTTTCAAAGTGCTTCAATGTATCTGTTTCTCTTCTAATAGTATAGAAAGAATGGATGAAAAGGAAAATTATTCCTAAGTGAAAGGACAGGCAAGCCAAACTGACCTTTTTAATTCTTTTTGCAATATGTAGATGTATCACATTGTGTACAATTGTGCATTTTAAAAGCCTACTCTACATAGTTTTCTATCTTGGCTTGTTAGTACTTTTTATGGACTGAGCAGGTTTTTTCTAGGCTTTTCAATATGTTTAGTGGAATAGAGCTGCTGTTAAACTGGATATTTTATGAAACTTCAAACTCAACCCAAGTATTTGTTTTAATGTTTTTGTGGAATGTCACAATCACTTAAGCATAAAATCTTTTCCTAGCCTTAAACTGTTTTTGCTTTCAATCTGTATGTAGATAATTGCATTTGTATTGTTTCACAAGCTGCTTTCTGTGCATAAGTGTTTCCTTACCCATTGTTTGTTCTCTCCAGTAAGAAATGACCATTAGCCTGGCTTCCGTTGCATTTAATCTGATAAAGCCTCTTTGACATGAAGTCTGCATAACGTTCACATTTTTTTTCTTCCCAGGTTTTCATTGTGATTTAATTTGGCTAAGCTTGATGTGTTTTCTTTCAGTCCAGTCCATCTTCACCTGAACCTGCCAGTCTTCCAACTGAAGATATAAGTGTAAAGTCTAATGGTCCCAAATCTGACACTTTGCTGGATGATGACCGTGAAGATCTTTTTGCTGGTAAGGCACATCTGCAGTTCTATTTTGTACTTTATGGACCTTGGCTGCAATTGTATTAACACATTATCTCTGCCTCTCCATCTCCAGTATCGTTTTAGTTTCTCCTTGTCGGGGTTAATAGGCCTTGAGGGCAGAATAAAACGTTTGCTGATGAGTACTTCATATGGGAGCAGGCTGTAAGATAAGATCATAACTTCTGCCCTATATATCACTTTCACACTGAAGTTGTAACAATTGATTGACATGTTAGTACAGCAAAAAGTATTGTTTCTTGCATCTTGTACAGACAAAGCATACTCTTAGAGAAAAACAAGAGTTACAATTTGCACATTGTGATGCATCTGAATGTAGGACTGCAGTATCGCTGCCCAATGATCAGTAATGCAGTAATATTTTTATATTCACAATCTGTAATGCAGAAGGAGGCTATTCAGCCCATCAAATTTACACCAACAACAATCCCACCTGGGCTGTATACCCTGAGCAGGTCTGACAGCATCTGTAAGGAGACAAAGCAGAGTTAATGGTTTCAAGTTCAGATTCTTCAGAACCTGAAAAGACGGATAACGTTATTGAAATAACTTAAGAGCAAAGGACGGATGGCTTTTGTATGAGGGGGAGGAGGGTGTTTTGCATTGAGTGCACATAAGCTATCTCTTTACAAAAAATTTAAGATGGAGAAGATTCCAGAAGGCTGCAGTGTGCTGAGATGCTTCTCTTCCAACTTGTGCCAGGCTTCACAGCTGCATTGCATAGGCCAAGGACAGATCTGAGCATAAGAGCAAGTGTCTTGATACTCCTGTTATGAATTTGGCAACTTTAGATTTTGACCTTTGTTCTAAAACATTTGCATGTATTGCTTCCAGGCAAAGCATCCCCCGCCCCCTCTCACCAGGCTTTTTGTTCTGTTACTTCTTGTTGCAGCGAACACATTCTCCCTCTTCAGTCCTGATGAGTTTATAGATTTGAAACATTACTGTTTTTGTGTCCTTTGTTAAAGCAAAATCTTTGTTCTAACATTTCTATATTTGAAGTTTGATTTACAATCTGAATTTTCTTGATATAGCATAATACAATAATGACCACTTGCCTTTTTCTGTGCTCTTGGCATGTTAGGTTAGGTTTATTATCTGCTCCATAAGAATGCAAATGTCATTCTTATTTCCCCACACCCTGTTTTCAGAAGCTACAGAAGAGGTCTCTCTTGACAGTCCTGAAAGAGAACATATACTTTCTCCAGAACCTACTCCAGCTATTACACCAGTATCTCCAACACTCGTTGCACCACGATCAGAACTAAAAATATCGCATCCCATGTTTGATCGATCCAAAGAGGAGGTATGAATATCAAATTTCTTGTCAAATTACCTATTGTAATTTGCCATGTATTTAACATATTTTTGCTCATCTAAGTATCAGTTAATGTGGGATTTTATCCCATTTTCAATATGTACTGCACTTAGTGAAGAACTTAAGATAGTTTGTATTCATTTACAGTTTAATTATGTAGGGAGATATCAGTGAAGATTTCACATTGATCAATAAAAAATTGGCCAGAACATAGTACGCCACCAGCATATTTTGGCCACTAGAGGTGTGATTTCAGCTGAATTGGACATTATCGTGAGCCTTCCAAAACCAGTGGTTTGGCCTTGGCTGCAGTATTGAATAATTGAGTGCTACCTAAGCAAATTGCTCCAGGGATGAGGAACTGTTTATATGGGTAGATCGGTGAAACTGGGCCTATTCCCTGAGATTTGATAGCTGCTCAATACTGAGGGGTCTGAACAGTTGATTGAAACTCAACCCCCATTCTCAGATCAACTAGAAGCAACAATGGAAGTTATTACGCAATGAGTGGCCCAAAATAGGGATATGGAATAAACCATGTTGGAGGCTGGCTTTCAAAAGGGGATTGAGGAAGTCACAGGGCTTTGGGAATGGGAGAGTGGAACTTGTTAAATTGCTCTTACAGAAGAATGTTGGCCAATTAGAGCAAAGGTAGTTAACACAACTAGCATTTGTGTAGTATTCAAATAACTAAAATGGATTTATAGTTGTAGATTTCAGAAGTACTCTACCATGTCATATTACAATACAGGGCATTCCTGTAGAGACTATTTTTGAGATCTAAATTACCCAATGGCTGACCTCTGAAAATTTGCTAGATTCTAGAGTGGTAACTATCAAACTAAGAATGGAGGGAGGCAGAAAACCATTAGTCAGTTTCATGTCTGTTGTGGGGAAAGTGTTAGAATTGGTCATTAGAAGCTATAGCTGAGCACAGAACTTGGTGCAAGAGACAGCATGGTTTTGTGAAGGGAAATAAGAACATAAGAAATGGGAGCAGGAGTAGGCCATCTAGCCCTTCGAGCCTGCCCTGCCATTCAGTAAGATCATGGCTGATCTGTCATGGCTCAGTTCCACATTCCTGCCCTCTCCCCATAACCCTTAATCCCCTCACTTATCAAAAACCCATCAACCCATGTCTTAAAAATATTTAGCGAGGCAGCCTCCACCACTTCAACAGGCAGAGAATTCCAGAGATTCACCACCCTTTGAGTGAAGAAGTTCCTCCTCAACTCTGTTCTAAACCGCAGGAATGACATGCTTTGGATAAAGAGGAACCTGTAGATACACTGTACTCAGATTTCCAGAAAGCTTCTGGTAAGGGACCACAAAGATTCTTATGCAAAAGTAAGAACTTCTGATGGAGGGGCCAACATTAGCATGGATAGATTGAGCTGGCAATGAATAAATGGGTCTTTTGGCAGAATGTGAGTGTATAGATACTTCAGTATCTGTGTGGGAAAAGATGCACTTTGGCAGCAAGTACTATCCCGTCTCTTGTGCTTTTTAAGAGCACCATTTGTGAACTGTTGGGCCTTTACAAATGCTAAATTGAAGTTGGCTGCATGGTTACAGATGTTTCTAGTTGGGCTCCATTTGGAATATGTTGTGACAATCAGCTATGCTTCCCTAGAAGCTTGACTTAAGATAAGTGGGGGGTGGGGAGAGTGGATTTTCAAATTCTACTGTTCACTAACCTGTACCAGAACCTTGTTGTTGTGTGCAGTATCTGAAATATAATCCACTAATTGGATCTCTGCTCTAGAATAAAGTATAATCTGATGCTGACAAATGTAGTAATTGCCATACTAATAATACAGTTTGATTGCTGGTGCTGGGAAGTTGGCAATGGCTATACTCTTGCTATAAGCAGCATTTTGTTGCAACTCCATTTCATTGCAGCATTGTTTTGGCTAACTTTTTCTTGTACTCACTTGGCATTTTCTTACTGTCACTTAGTGGTTTTGAAACTTGGCTTGAACAGAATCATTTTAGCCAGAGGAATGTAGAAGTAAATCACAAATCAAATGGTAGTCTGAATCATTATTTAATTCTTCCCCTACCTGGCGTTTTAAATGCTTGAGTTGGATAAAGCTGAGTAAATACTGTATACTGAGTTTCAGTTAGAACTGATGTCCTTTCACTTCCCCACCAACAATTTGTTTAATTTCCTTTTAATTATTTGTCTTGATTTTTAAGCTAATTTTTCTACTTGATGATGCAGTTTCACCTCTCCAGTTAGTGTTTACCAGACAGATATATTTTAATGAATACAAATTCCTGCCTGTATGCACACAGCACAGTGAGCAATTCTCGAAGTATTTGGACCATGATGCCCATTTTTTTGTTAATCTTATTTTAGCTTGAGGAAGAAGCAAATGGAGATGTGTTTGACATTCATGTGTCTGTTTCTGACCCTGAGAAAGTTGGTAAGTAGAAGCTTTAAAGTGGCTCACTTTGAGAATGTGCACACTATAGCTGGTGTGGGTAACTGAGTTCCCTCACTTCCATTACATTTTTATACTTGACAACTTAATTTGAGTACTTTGCTCCAATTTTTTTTGTTTAAACTATCTTTTCAGATATGAACTTTCCTCTCCTCCCTATTCTCAATCTTTTTAAATTGCATTCCTGCCTGTGTCTCCTGAACATTGTATTTTCCTTTGTGGCACAGTGGTTAGTGCTGTTGCCTCAGCATCAGACCTGGGTTCAATTCCTGGCTTGGGTTACTCTCAATGCAGAGTCTGCATGTTCTCCCTGTCTGGGTTTCCTCATGCAGGTTAGGTGGATTGGACATGCAAAATTGCCCCTTATTGTGGGGGTGGCACTTGCAGAATAAATACATGGGATTACCGGATAGAATCTGGGTGGAATTGTTGGTGCAGGCTCAGTGGGCCAAATGGCCTCCTGCACTGTAGGATTCTATGATGTCTGTCACTTTGGAATTTGCACCAAATAAGTAGTCATCCAAATATATCATTTGTTTTGCAATGCTACTTTATCATTATAATAATGTCTTCTCTTGCCACTTAGGTGATGGTATGAATGCCTACATGGCTTACCGAGTATCAACTAAGGTAATGAGTTAATGACATGAAGTTTCCATGAGATACAATTGGAAAACATGTTCAGAATGCTACAAATGCTGCTGAAAAATAGTTGCATTAAAGTTTGTAAACTGATTAGCACCAGCATAAAATTTGAAATAAGACTAGAATGGGTGGGATTGTCAGAAAATGACCATATTCCACTTTGATTTCTGCAGGCAGGACTTGAGGCTTCAATTAGCTAATGATTTCAACAGCAGGGCACTCGTGGCTTCAATTGACAAGTTGCAGGTCTTGTGTAATCATTCTGATAAATTGAATTAAGCAATTAAAAACAGGAATAACAAATGTGGGTCAGTGTATTTAATTGATTGCAGGCCAAACAATTAATGCTGGCTCTATTTCACCATAGGTGGTTTTATACAAGATATGGATAATTAGGAATGCCCCTAAATTGGTCCAATCCATAATCTGGGGTGTGGCCACTTTTTGGGGGTTGGGAGAGAAAATGGATTTTGAAACCAGTGTAAAAACAGTGGATACCAGAGTATAGTTGACTGCAGCCTGCACTTAATTCTGCACTTACAAATTCTGCAATTTTCAGCACTTTTGCATTTAATTCTGACTAGTTGATGTCTGTATACAATTCATCCCAAATCTCTAACTGAACCACGAATTATTTAACCCTTAATCGAGTTCAATGCTTTGATACTATTTCCCACCCCACCTTTGGTCTTTCACTGTAATGGAACTGTTTTCCCCTTACATTTAAGCTGGTACTCAAGCAATCTATAAAATGTGGATTTGTTGCATGAGGATGACTGGCATAGAGGCAAACCAACTTTAAATGTAAATTCTGGTATGTTTTATTTAGCTAATTTATTAATAAAGTAGATGTGAACTTGTTGCATGAGACAAGATCAAGAATTTAATCTGTATTAGTACTGCTAATTTCAAAGGGCAGCTGAATATTTTTCAATTGGATGAATTTTATATGAACATGTAAATGACAGCTTTGAATTTGGTGAATTTTATGTCAGTTGAATGACAACTGCTATCATGGACATATCCCCAAGTAGGACAATTTTTCATTTGATGCTTGATCCATGCAAGATGTGATAATCCTGAATGTGTTTTTCTTCTATTATACAGACTACTTTGTCTATGTTTAACAGCAAAGAATTTACAGTCAAAAGGAGATTTAGTGACTTTCTGGGTCTGCACAGCAAGTTAGCTGCAAAGTATATGCATGTGGGCTATATAGTTCCTCCTGCACCAGAAAAAAGCCTTGTAGGTAAGATTCATTCACTGCAGTAAAGTGTAATAGCTGTTTCAGTGTTACCTTCTGGCAACTTTTAATTTATCTTGTCTTTTCAGTATTAACATTCCACAGCCTCATCTAACTTGAGCTGCAGTATAGGTTTGAGGTTGGTACTGTTTCTCCATTATAGGAGCTTATGCAATCTGCCATATCTTCAAAATTGGTGTTCTGCCGATTTAAACCTTTTTGACAAAGTCACTCTCCTCCCCATCTGCAGAGGTGATGACTTGGCATCCTCCCAGGTTGGCTTGTTCTCGTTTTCATTTCATTTCCTCCACTGCACTCCACTTATAAACCTGGTGAGCACCTGAGGAGAGAACTTGATCTAAATAGAAAAAGCTAGCTCCCAGTGAACAGATTCAAATAGGAAATGAGAAGAATCCTGCAGTTGAATTTTCTTCATCTGAACCACACGCAGGTTCCAAGCTCCTTGCTGAAGTTTCCACCAGTACAATATTACATGAGATGTTGGCAAATACAGACTCTGCCAAGGATGGCAGGAAGCTGAAAAGGGCCTGCAGCACTCCAGCTAGCAGCCCCACTCCATTCCTGCACTGCAGAAAAGACCAAACTGACCAAATCATTCCACAGTGCAGTTACATTCAGAAGTAGAAGTCCATGGGAAAATTGTCTGAATTGGCTTCCTATGTCCATTTCAGCCTGGTCTAGAAACCTGCCTGGAGGCAGGACAGTTTTTGGGAGCTGTCCCACACAACTATCTGAATTTTTGCCAACTTGTCTCTGTCTATAGCAGAACATTTGCAAAATTTTATCCCAACACATGCAGGTTGAAAGAGCTAAAGAGCAGTTAGCTTGCTTTTTAAAATCTACCTAGGGTGGCAGTCATTAGTACTGCTGCCTCACAGCACCTGGGTTCAAGCCCCAATTTGGGTCACTGTGTGGAGTCTGCATGTTCTCCATGTCTGCATGGAGTTTCCTCCCAGGTACCCCTGTTTCCTCCATCCAAAAGACATGCCAGTTAGGTGCATTGGCCATACTAAATTTTCCCTCCATGTACCCAAACAGATGCTAAAGTGTAGCAACTAAGTGGTTTTCAAGTAACTACTTTGCAGTGTTAATGTAAGCATACTTGTGACAAATCAATTTTAAATTTTCTTGAACCTTATCTTGAAATAGCTGCTACCTTAATCTAGCCTTGAAAGCAACACTTATAGAAATTTCTTTGCTTTTTGAGAATATATTTTAAACTCAGCATCACCCTTTGATCAGGTTTCTTGTGGCTTTTTGCTGTTCTATTTTGTAGGTGCAAACTGAATTATGTAAGTGCATTGTGGAAAGATACAATTTGGTCTTTTCCACAGTGCAGGAAATGGAGTGCTGAAGTTCTTTGTTCTCGTCTGCTGAATTCTCTAACAGAAGAATTCACTGGCCTTTTAGTAATCGTAGAAAGCAATCTACTGAATAGACCATTCCATCTATGCCAGTCTTTGAAAAATCTCCCACTCCTCTGTCCTTTCTTCAGACTTGTATCTTTTTTTCTCCGTGTTTATTTAACTTCCAGAATGGTTGAATCTGTTTTTTTTTCCTTTCAAAATCCTCATTTCTGCCTCTTAGACTAAATCTGACCTTTTGTTACCAAGCATCAAAATAAGCAGCAAGTGAAGTAATATTTGAAATCTGTCGGCAAGCTTTCAGTAAGAATTGTTAAAGATACAGATGAAGGACATTGAGCCATTGAGCCTATGCCAGCTGTGTGGAGTCATCCAGTCAGTTCAGTTCCCTGCTCTCCCTGTGGCTCAGTACATCCCATCTACCCCTGCCCATCCAAATTCTTTTCAAAACTATCCATTAGCATCATGTTACATAGCAGGCATAAAATTCCTCTGCCCCAGCATAGCATGCCTTGGCCAAAGTTTTAAATCTTGAGTCTGTGCTCCTTCTGTTCCAAGATTAGCTGATGGTACAACTTTACTTTGACTACCTTATCTAAACCTGTCATAAATCTTGTACTCCTCTCAAATCTTACCTTCATCTCCTTTGCTCCTAGGAGAACAGCTCCAGCTTCTTCAGACATATCTTGTAGCCTAATTCCTTCATCCCTGGAACCATTCTGGTAAATCTCTTCACCCTCTTGCATCCTTGCATCTTTCCTATTCGGTGACCACCAGAATTGGATGCAACACACTGAGGCCCAATCAGATTTATAGGTTCAGCCAAACCTTAACTTACCTCATTTTATGAAGCCCAAGATCCATTTGATTTGCTAACTACTTTTCTGTCCTGTCATCTTCAGAAGCACTACATAATGACTTGCATGTTCTTTAGAACTGTGCCATTAAGTCTGTATTGCCTCTCCCCTATCCCTTCTGCCAAAATCCATCTCTACTACTTCCTAAATTCCAACTGTCACCACCCTGCTAGCCTATGTCCTGTTGTAGTTGATTGGTACCATCCTCACTGGTTGCCACTGCTCCAAGTTTCATATCATCAGCAGTAGATAACATCCACCATATTCTCCATCTGTCTTTTAACTAGTCAAGCATGGTTTATGCTTGCTATGCTGGCTCCCATTAACTTGGACCTCTGCACTTAATCTTGCTCCGATTTGTTTTCTAAAACCTTATTCACCACTGTTTAAACTGACTGACTTGTAACTACTAAAAATGCCCAATAAGGGTATCTCATTTGCCACATTCCAATCTTCAGGTATCACTCTCCTATCGGGAAAATTTGATTATGGGGATACCTTTTTTGTGATCTCCACCCAATTTATTTTGGAACCTCACAGGAATAGCAGCTTGCTGACTTGAGGTGTCACACCTCCAGTACATCCTGCCTATCAGTTTTGACCCCATCCACTTCCTCTGCCATCTCCACCTCTAATTTGTAGTCATCCATTTTTCAATGTGTAACTTGTTGCCCTCTGACCCTAAGCACATTATCCCAAATCTCATAAACCCCAACCCATCTTTACCACCCACTTACTATATTCTCTTCTCTTCACTAGTTTTATTTTCCCTCTTCCCTTCTTGGCTATTGTATCTGTTCTGATTCTCACTAAGGAAATTATCAGATGCCTTTTTGTATCTTGTTCTCCACCTCCCATCTAGAAGTCCTAAATCAGAATGTAGCTAATCTGCGCCCAAGTTTGTTCTGCTGGAGATTCTCATGTTTCATTTTACCCTAGCTAGATGCCCTCCTGCCTCCTTAGGCCACTGTCTACTTTGGCCTGTTCCTGATCATCTACATTACTAATCTAAACCTTTATGGTATGATCACTTTGTTCAGCTGTTTTCTCCAAAAATACTTCTTTCCATTTGGCCCCCCCCCCTTCAATTCTCATTAAGATCCAGTAATACCTCATTTCCAGCCCTAATATCTCTTGCCTTTTTAAATGGATGGGAAGTGATTGAGGATCCTACAAACATTTAAGTACTTGGCATCCAGACATGGGCAGTAACTTTACTATTTCATGTAATGTTCCATAAACTTGACTGGACTTTGGGGGTGGATGGGAGGAGATGTTGGTGCTTGTTATGCCATTGGAATGATGTTCCTTTTAATTGTAAAGGCATGACCAAAGTCAAAGTTGGCAAAGAAGATCCATCATCTGCTGACTTTGTTGAAAAAAGGAGAGCGTCCTTGGAAAGGTAAGTTTAAGCACATACCCATTTGAAATGTAAATTGGAGCCCTTCCTTAAGACTGTCAATGTTATGAAGCTTGTATTGACATGAGCATATGAGAAATGGTAAATACTGATTTGTTATCCTTAAGAAATTGGCTTCATTGTGATGTTTTTGAAAACATGTACAATGAAGATCACATACTTTCTCACTTGAAGAATACTTAATCTTGGTTTTCAAAGTGGTAAAGAACAGATGATATAAAACACTGATGTAGCTCTCCCCTGAACAAGTTGTGAAAAACAAAATTTAAACTGAGTCAATGGTAACTAACTCTTGGGTTGCTATCTAAGAACACTTCTGGATCTTGTGGTATGGCTAATTTTCTCCATGAGTAGCTTGAGGAATCTCCAAGTTAATAGAATCCAGCTGTGTGCTTTTATCAAAGCAAATGATGACATGTGCCTTAATCTCAGACTGGCCAATTCAGATGGGATTCCATATATGGCTGTCAAAAGACAAAGTAAAATCTAACTGAAGAGTGTCAAAGAAAGATAACAAAAAACTATCCAGTTTTGAACACGTATGATCTGCAGGGAACATAACTGACTGGAAACATATCTATAGGTATACAAGGAGAAAAAGATTGAAGACAGATTATCAAGCATTGTTTTTGTTTCAGATTCCAGCATCTGTGACAGGTGTTAACTGTCATGGACATGGAGTTGACCAAAGGAGGGCAGCCTCCACCAGTTATTCATGAGCTCAAGCCCAAGTTTGACTTTTTCCTTATTTCTCCTGGAGAGAAGGATCCGGAGGACAGAATATGATCTTGAAGTTGTAGTGACGTCCCTCATGATGAGCAATGAAAGTAAACAAAACCAAGGGCTTGAAAATAAGTGAAGACTAGATTGGGGCAAGTTAAATTTGGTGCCTGTACAAGTCCCATCAGTTAAACCATTCATGTCCCCTGTGCCAAGTTGATTGACTGTGGTTATTAGATGGCCTAGTAGCAAAAGAGGTAAATTGAAAACGAGCAAAACGTTGGAATCTAAAACAAAAACAATAATAATCTGTCTTCAATCTTTTCTCCTTGTATACCTATAGGAACATTTCCAGTCAGTTATGTTCCCTGCAAGCTTATTCTTGTATTCTATTTTCTCCCTCTTAATCAGTCCCATGGACCTCCTTTGCTGAATTCTAAACTGCTCCAAATCCTCAAGTCTGTTTTCTTGGCCAATTTGTATTTCTCTCCCTTGGATCTAATACTATTGCTATACTAAGGAGCTCTTGAGTGCTTTGAATTTAGGGGTAGGGGTGAGAGGTTTAAAACTGGTATCTTTCTGGAATACTGAGTAGTTTTGACATGTGCCAGGCCTAGAATATAGTCCAGCCAGATCCTGTGTAGCATCAATACTCCAGTTCCAAGTAGTGGGGCACTCCATATGGAATGGAGATGTGGGCTGCACTGCAAATGGCTGAAATTTAAAGGTTTCAATAATGCCTAGGACTCCCAACTGCAGAAATATGAAATGTTACAGTTGGGATTCAGACAATGCACTTGTTAGTTCAGGATACTTCCATAGTTTGTGGGTATGTGGGAGAGAAAAATATTTTGGGTTGAGGGTGTTGCAGTGCCAGAGTAGTGGATTGGACCAAAGTTTGGTTCCCCCCCCCCCCCCCCCCCCCCCCAAGAAACAAGGGGAATAGTGACATGAGTAGACTTTCTGGAAGGAAATGTGCATGAGATGGAGCTGGGAACTGATTCATTAATGGCTGGTGGGGACAAGGGTGACTTGGCCAGATGTGGTTAGACCCAGTGGATGCAGGCATATTGGCAAGATAGTGGAATGGGAGTTGCTGTTTGATAAAGGACTTCAGTGGGAAGCTATAGACTTAACAAGGGGTGGGAAGGGCATATCTAATGATGGATGTTGGCAGGTGAGTGGGAAGATTTGAGGTAGAGTACTTGGAGGGGACGGCAGTGAAAGGAGATACAATAACTTGTAGAAGTGGATTGGTCTACAGCAGCAGCCAAATTGTGCATACTAATAGACACAAGGAAAACTCTGCATAGGCCTGGTTACGTAGTAGACACCTGCCTGATCCTAAACAGGTAATGGCAATAGAATGGAATCCACAGTTTAGATCTGGTTGCAGGAAGGATGGTGTTGCCATGGAACATTCCATTTGGAGACTGCAGTGAGTGAAGTCAGCTGTTGGGTGGTTCGGCATGTCAGTATGACCCTCCTGTAGACTTTTGTTGCCTATCAGAGCTGACCTCTATCACAAAGGGGAGATCTTTCAGTAGGCAGTCATTTTTCTTGAATAGACTGGTTCTGCCTTGATCAGTGCAGGCAATAATTGTAGTCTCCTTGTTCACAGCAGTTAAGTGCTGGACTGAAGATCATATGGGTCTTCCAGTTCTGGCACCCTACCTCATGGTCTGCAACCTTGCAGTAAAAGCACACTTTCTGGCAGCATATCAGACTCCAAGTGGTCTTGTGGACCAACTGCTGACTGTCCCTGTTTTAAGTGGTAGGTATAGAACCCCCTCAAGAGTCAAATCTTTTCTAAGAACCAGGAGTTCTGTACACAAGCACTACTCCAGATTGAAAGAATTACAACTTCAAAGATCCATATGGAAACCAAGCTTGCCATGTGTTCTGCCTCAAATTATATGCTGATCACAGCTGTCCTGTCAGTGAGTAACTGCAAGTTACCTTTAATACTGTGCACAGTCCTGACATTTCAGCTTGCAATTGGAAGAGCTGGCATTTTTCTAGGTGCAATGGATTCTGTCCATTTGAAGTGGGTGGCAGGTCAGCACAAAGTAATTGAGCTGAGGTAGGGTGGTTCCTCCCACCACTGAAAATGCCATGAAGTGCCCATTCTCTCCAATAAAATGTTGGGCTTACTACTTAACTGTCCCATGCTGTTAGTTATACTGTGAAGTGCTATCTCTGGTGTGCAAACCTTCTGGACTCTGGCTTGTCTACACATTAGCCCCAACTGGGGAGGTCAAGATGGTGTTGCTAAAGAAACACAAAGCACTAGCACCAGCTTGATGCAAAACTTGTTCATATTTAGACAACATCCTGCATTTGGGCTCCCCTCCAGATTTGTTTCGTCTTCATTTACACTCCAATTCTGGAGGGATTCACAAGGCAATGAAGCAATTTACTCATAACTGGGAGTTTGGTTCATAAACACCAGTGCATGTCCATACACTGGACTGCACACTGTATATCTGAGGGCCAAACATCAGATCCTGAAACTCCACACTGGAGCATTGAGAAATTGAGTTTGTCACCATGAAATACAAGGACTTGCTCTGGTGAGAGACTTGTGCATTTGGTACTCTTTTACCTTGCTGCTAGTCAGCAGTGTAGGCTGGAGATTAAGGGCAAAGTAGCATAAATAGGAAGCGTGCTAATTCTTCACCCACACATTTAAACCTATAATGTTGAGATGTTGAATGTTGTGACATTAAATGAGTTTATAGTCATGATGAAAAGCTTAACTGTTTTTTCACTTTTCATCAGGCAGTTGAAGGGAAAATCATAATTTTCAATTCATCTTTGAAGAAAAGCTTTGCTAGTTGTTAACAAGAGCCCTTGTATTCGAGATTGACTAGAATACAAGAAGCTATTAAATTTTTCTCCCCATGGCAGCATTAGAATGTTAAGTGTTTTGGCTAGTTTGTCTTGACAGCTGCATGAGTGAGCATAGATGTTAAGTGCATGGACTTAGAATATCAATCTACAAATAGTAGCTAAATTTATGGTTGAACTGTGAAATTTTGTAGATGTAAAGACCTGCCTGGGAATTATCTTGCTATCACTTGCTTTATATGATATTTTGTGCATCTTGACGCACAGAATGAAAATTACATTTTGGAGGAGCCTGACATTTCTTTGCCCTTTTTTTAAACCTGTTGACATACCAAAAGGTCAGAGTCATTTAATGCCTGTCACATCAGACAGACTGTGCAAAAGACTGACTCTTGTGGTGTTCCATGCAAGACTAAAATTGACATTTGAAATGTAGGAGTGAAAAGTTAGTTACTATTCACACTCTTCCTTGGTCAATTAATGACTTTGATTTGATAACTTGTGACACTGCAGTAAATTTAATATTTTTAATGCAGATATCTACAACGTACAATCAAGCATCCGACCCTATTGCAAGATCCTGATTTGCGGCATTTTTTAGAAAGTAATGAGGTAAGTCACCTCTAACAAAAAAAAATCAAATGATTTAACTATCCTTGCAGATAACATTTGATCTCTTGGGATTTTCATCAACACAGACGATGCATCATGCATTTCTTTCCGATCAGGAGTCCTAGATATGGGCAGGATTTTCTCTTGTGGTCACAGAGATGGCCTGCTATTAGCTGGTGGTGGGATCTTCTGGCCCTGCTGCTGTATGGGGTTTCCCATTTCATGTTAGCAGGACCAGAAGATTTCAGAGAGAATGACTGGCAGATTCTGACTATGGTCTCCAATAGCTAAAATCTGGAGTTGTGGTTAGAGAGGTAGGCTGGAGGTTTAAAAATAGTCAGGATTTTTATAGCTTTTGAAAGCAACTTTGAAATGTCCTATAGTTGAATAGCCCTGCCAACATTAGTGATTACTAGAACAATGCTACTTGAATACATGAAATCCTATTCTCAATTAATTGTTTCAGTAGGTCAACAAAGTGCCCATACATAATTTAGAAGCTAAAAATAATTGGAAGCAATTTCAAGCTATCAAAATGTAACAATCTGCACAAACATCAATTTCCAAGGTGTACCAAGAATGCAAAATTAGTGAAGATGAAAGCCTTAATCATTTAACAAGCAACAGTAGGCTATTGTACAGTAGCAAATCTCCCCCTGCCCAAACCAGGCCACTGGCGTTCTTCACCTTGAACTCATCAGGAAAGTGCACAAATGGCAAATTTCAAAGGGAACAATTTGTACTGCATGAGACACTTGCTGATTTGTTGAAACATTTCTTTAGGTCAATTTTTATTTGCAGAATAGACCTCAAATCCTGCAGTGCACAAGGAGGCCATTCAGTCCAAGTCTGCATTTTTAAATTTAATTTGGAATTGGTGGTAGGATTCCTAAATTTAAAAAACGATGTTGGGAGAAATTTTCTGTAAATTTGATCATTCACTAAACAACTTAAGAAAATTTCCCTTGATGGAAAAGTGGATAAACCTTTGAGAAGAGTTGTGCAATATAATGGGAACTAAACAGATTAGTTGTTTGGAATATTTTTAAACTTTAAATACCAGCTTGTGCTTTAAAAGGCCTGCAATACTTAAACTGATTCTAGTATTGCACATGATCTTGCACTGAGAATTTTGATGTAATGTCCATGGTGGAACAAGTGAAAGTCAAGCCAGGAACAGTGCTCAAGTGGACAGAATAGACAAGACATTTAAGGAATCTGGAATAATGGATATAATGTGGGACTTGTGGTGCTGCATTATCTGTGATATGGAAGGCATAAATGTTAATTTAGAAATTCACTAGCATTAATGATATTTTAAATTATTTGTTTAACCTAGTGTTAACCCCTTTCTCATAAGGGAGATGTCCCCAATTGCCTTCACTGCTGTTGCAACTTGGGTCTTGAGCATGGATTTCTCTGTAATATTAAGAGCAAATATGCCATGAGTGGTATTTTGCCTAATAATTGAATCTGCAGATCATAACATGCACAGACTAGTGTTTCGTGGTAACACTGGAAGCAAATTGCAAGCTCATGCTTGAATTTATTTCTTTATTGAAGTATTCAGTGGTATATTTTGCCAATTGGATGTTGATCAGTTTCCTATGGTGTTTGAGGTCTTAAAATAAGCAGGTATCAATTACTGTCTTAAGTTTATATTTTCACACTTCAAGATAGCTAAGAAATTGGTCAAAGTTTGAGCAGGCTGCAGTAAAGTTGAAGTATATTGAAATGTATGAGAGCAGAAAATGCTGTGGCCCTTTTCTTGCACTTTAACTAGACAGCAGCAAGGCTGTTAACAGGTTTGCTCACCCTTATTTGTCATTCAATTCTAGCTGCCTCGTGCGGTTAGCACCCAGGCCCTAAGTGGAGCAGGCATATTGAGGATGGTGAACAAGGCCGCCGATGCTGTCAACAAAATGACAATCAAGATGAATGAATCGGATGCAGTAAGAGCTGATTTTTGAACCTGATTAATGAGATGAATTAATGAGACTCTTCAGTTCCTTTCTAAGGGTGAAAAGATGCCAAAATAAGCTATTTGCTTATTTTCTTTTGATTTGGTCAAATTGGTGTAGGCTGTGACCACAGTTAATTTGTTTTTCCTTTAAAAGAAGAAATGTAGTTTACTGTGGGTAATGTAATTTGTAATGATTTGTTCTTAGTAAATTAACTCCATTTTTCATCTGGCAGTGGTTTGAGGAAAAGCAGCAGCAGTTTGAAAATCTGGACCAACAGTTAAGGAAACTACACACCAGTGTTGATCTCCTGGTCTGCCACAGGAAAGGTTTGTTAAAATTTATATATTAAGCCTCCAAAGATAGTTGCTGGATATGGGCTATTCAACCAGCACTAGTAACTTCTGTTTTGAGATTCTATTTGTATGTAAGTTTTTCATGTTTTGCAGAATTTGGAGTAACATTCAGTTCTGGCTGCATTCATTATTGTAATCCATCTTTTACCTTAGTTTGTGGTTCCACTTATGGTCTGACTTTGAGATTATGGTGAAAAGCATGCAATTAACATTGTGACAAGATTGCTCATTAGTCCATGCTGTTCTGCAAACAGTTGACTTTTTCTCAGCAATGTTAATATTGTTTTGAAATGTACAGTTTTAAATTCTGAAATGGTGAGCTTATTCTTGTCCTGAAATTCCACAGTAACTTCTCAAAGCTTGGTGAAGCAAGGTGTAACATTAGTACAGAACTGTCATTTTTGGTTTGAGTCTGTGCTAGCTTCCAAGTCCAGTTAGTCTCATTCCATGGCTCTTTCCCAATGTGCTTGCAATTTTTCCAAGTATTTATTCATTTCAATATCCACATTTTTGCTAATGCATTCCAGATCCTAATCAGTCACCTTTTTTAAATTGCTCATGTGGTTGCTGTTCTGGGAAATTCAACCTTATCTGTCACCTTTTGGTTATTGACCATTCAGCCATTGGCAAGTATTTTTTTTTTTGCTGGCTCTGAAATTTTAACATCAGACTTTCTCTGCTTCAAGTACTTAACCACATTTTCTGTGGTCTGTCTATACAACTATTAATGTGTCTGGATCCATTGTAGCAGATCCTGCCCAATCCTACATCTTAAGATTGGTAAAATGGCAAATTTAGTGAGGAGTATAGCCTTGGATTACAGGAGGATATAGAAGGGCTGATCAGTGGCAAATAGAAGTCAATCCAGATAAATGTGAGGTGACTTGGGCAGGACAAAAGAGAAGAGATTATATGATAAATGGCAGGACTCTGGGGAGCACTGAGGATCAGAGGGATCGTGGTGTGTATGTACACTGGTCCCTTTAAAATAGTAAGACAGTTGGATAAGAAGAAATGGTATACCATTTGCTGAGGCATAAAGTTCAAGAGCAGGGAGCTTGTATAGTCCATTCATTCCTTTGAATAGACAAAGACAGCTCTGGTACAGAGTTTAACTACACTTTTTTATGGAACAGAACTTAAACTATTACAAAAGAGAAGCTGCAGAGGCTGGCTTTTTCATTGCCAGCTCCCTATACTGATCTTGAACACCAAATTCAAAAACAAACAGCTGACAGTCATTTGTATCCTGTTGAAATTGTTTTGCACATGCTGTCTCCAACTTGGAGAAAAGGCTTTGCAGACATTTTATGCAAAGCCTGTTTTGCTTGCATTGTATGTTTCAAAAACTCAGTTAATTGAGTTAACCCAGCATGCCTTCTGACTTTTAAAATGTGGTCAGCTGTTAACCCCACCATGGTCTAGCATTTAAATCACATAAGCAGAAATATCTTAATGAAGTCTTTGCACAGCTGAAGCAAACCATACACAGGACCCCTTAAAGATTATGCTGAAGCTATATAAATGTTGGTTAGGCCATAGCTAGAATGGTGTACAGTTCTGGAACCCACATTATAGGAGGGATAGAGTCAGGTTTACAGCATAGAAACAGGCCCTTTGGCTCAACATGTCCATGCTGCCCAGGTTTTACCATTAATCTAGTCCCATTTGGCCCATATCTCCTATACCAATCTTATCCACGTAACTGGCAATGTTCTACGGACAAAATTATATTCAACTACTATCTCTGGCAGCTCATTCAGATCCTCCGGGAAAAAAATAGCACCTCAGGACCCTTTTTTTGTATTTCTCCCCTCTCTCCTCTTAAATGTCTTGTACAACTTCCAAGACATCCAACTCCTGTATTCAGTGTTTGGTTTCATTGGCCAGAACATGTTGAATGTCTTCACCACCCTGATGTGAAAATACTAAGGGCGCAGAGGAGATTTTCCAGGATGTTTCCTGAGCTGGAGAGTTTTAATTATTAAGACATTGGATAGACTGAGGTTGTTTTTCCTTGGAGCCAAGGAGGATGAGGGGGTAGTATGATTTGAGATGTGTAAATTCAGTCCAAGTAGACTGGAAGAAACTTGGGTGGAGAGATCAGTGATTGGGCTAAGCAGCAAGGGGTTTGGGGGGGGGATGAGGAACCTTTTTCACCAGAGGGTGGTGGGAGCCTGAAATTTTCCACCTGGAAAAAGTGGTGGAGGCAGAGATCCTCAAGTGTTTCAACAGGCATCTGATACCAAGGCAAATGCTAGAAAATAGGATTAGAATAGTTGATTTGTCTTGAACTGTCAGACACAATGGACCAAAGGGTCTTTGTGCTGTATGCCACTGACTCTAGATCTAGTGCAAATAGATCTCTACTCCATCTAGAGCTGAACTATTGACACAACTTTTTTTGGTCACTCTGCCTTTTTAACTTTTATCAGTATTATTAACCTGACCTACCACCCTCAAGAATTCTGCACAAACAATACAGGTCTATCATTTTAGCACTTGTGTGTTCTTATGAGAATTAATCACCACACTTTTTTTAAACTTTGAATTTCTTTGCTATTTGCCTATTCCAGTGTCATTTTGAAGTCTGTTGCTATTTTCTCTCTTTACTGCACTTCCAATTTGCCATCTTCAAATTTTTGAACTTGTTTCCTGGAGGCCCAAGTCCAAGTTGTCATTCTTCTGGGGAGTGCCAGTGTATACCTTCCTAAAAGCAGGAATAGACCTTTCTTTCTTTTGACCCTGCTGTGCCATTCATTTTGATCATTTGAATTCAATATCTGTAGCCCCAAGAGCGATATCTAATTTCATTTGAAATCAGAACGTTTGGTAGTGAATGTCACACATTCGTCACCCTGTGTGAAGAAATTTCTTCCCCCCCCCCCCCCCCCCCGCCACCTCCTTTCTGAAAGTTTCAGGATAAGGGGTGAACCTATGACCCCCTAGTTCTGGACTTGCCCACCCTGGGAATGTTTGAATCCACCCTGTTTTGAATTTTAAGTGAGACCCATCCTTCTAAACTGCAATGAATATAATCTGAACTGACCTAGTCTCTTGTCATGACAGACCTGCCAACCCAGAAATCAGCCTGGTACACCTCTGCTGTACTCTAGAGTGAGGACATCTTTCCTCTGATAAGGACACCAAAACTGCATGAACATCCTGTACAATTATAGAAAAACATCCCTATCTCTATACTCAAATCCTCTTTCTATGAAGACCAACATACTATTTGTCATCTTTACTGTGTACCTATGCACTCACTTTCAACTGCTCCAGGACACCAAGGTCTTGCTGAGTATCACCTCTCAATTTACATTCAGGTAGTAATATGTCTTATTGCTTCCAAAGTGGATAACCTCATTTATCCACAGCCTGTCCAAGTCACACTGAAGCTTCTCTGCATCCTTGCAGCTCTCCCACCTAATTTTATATCCCCTGCAAATTTGGAGGTAACAACATTTTAGTTCCCTCTTCCAAATCCTAATGTGAACAGTTGGAATCCCAGCACAGTTCTTTGCAGAATCCCACTCACTGCCTGCCAATCTGACCCATTTTATGTCAACTCTTTACTTCCAATCTGCTAACCAGCTTTCTATCTATCTTGATGTTACCTGCAATCCCATATGCTTTTGCTTCAGTCTGTTCTGAGACCTTGTGAAAAGGCTTCTGAAAGTCTAAATAAACAACTGCTAGTTCTCCAGTCAACTCTTATTAGTTGCATCCTCAAAATTCCAATAGATTTATCAAGCATGATTTACCTTTTGTAAATCCAAGCTGACATTGATTATACCACTGCCTTCCAAATGCTGAGTTATGAAATCCTTGGTAACTTGCTCTAGCAACTTCCCTAGTATCAATGTTAAACTCACTGATCCATAATTCACAATTCTAGTCTATAGCTCCTAGTTTGGAAAACCTGCCAGTTGCCTCATTTTGATGCAAATTGTGGTTGTATTTGAGGGAGATGGGGAAGGGTTGTGTTCAAGAAGGATGTGCAAAGGCTTGAGTGTAGCATACATTCTGGTATGGACTGACCTGGGCCATTGACCTGTTTCTGTGCTGTATAATCCTTGCAACCATTCTATCCCTTGATCAATGTTAAAGTTCATGCTAGTGCTGAGCCTTATTCCCATGAGCTTCAATTTTACTAAAGTCTGCATTATAGTACTTAATCAAATGCCTGTTGTAAGTTCATAGTCACTGCACTATCCTGTTTCACCTTCTACAACCTCATCAAACTTAAGTTAATCAAACTCAATTTGTCCTCCTAATCTCTGCTGGCTCAGCTTTTTAGTCTATAATGAAACTGGCTGATTAACTTTGAACTGCAAGGTTCATCCTTACTTTTTGGGATAATGGTGCAACACTTAGTCCTCTGACACACCCCTCTATCCAGGGAAAATTTGTTACTGATACCTCCACAATTTCTACCCTTTATCCTTTGAGGGAAGTGTCACATCTGGATTCAAACAACTTTATTTTGTCTTGTTAGCCTTACTTTTTTTGTTCCTTGTTCAGTGTCCAAGTGACCTGTCAAGTCACAAAGTCCTCTTTGAACTTTGCAAGGGATAGCCACACATTCTGACTTGACCAACAGAACTCCAATTTAAGATGATCAGCCCTTCTGGCTTATCTGAATCTCCTTTTTCATTTGCTGCCAATCTACAATTCATACCCTGCAGAATTAAATGGTCTACCTGTAGCATATTTGGAGGTTGTGCATTAGTTTTGCCAGAGCATTTAAATCTCAACATGAACAGTTGTTTAAAGCATTAATTAATCTAAAACAACTATTTTGTTTAGAACTGTCAGTGAATACTGCTGCCTTTGCCAAAAGTGCAGCCATGCTGGGTAATTCTGAGGACCACACTGCCCTATCAAGAGCTCTATCACAGCTAGCAGAAGTTGAAGAGAAGATAGACCAGCTTCACCAGGAACAGGCTTGTGCTGACTTCTACTTGTTTGCCGAGCTTCTAAGTGATTATGTTCGACTCATTTCTTCTGTAAAGGTAAACTGTCAAGTTTAGTAGGTATTCCTGATAGAACTGCAAGATGTTGCCAACTTGGGTTTTATAAACCAATGGGTATTAAGATGCATTCTACTAATCAGTCAGATGAGGTTAACATGCATCTATTCTACTGAAACATGAAATAAATACCTCTTGACCAAAGTGCATGTTTTGGCTAGTGTTTAGGTGAATAGTTCATTGGATTTAGTCATGGCAATGGTCATGTCCTTTTTAATTTTGATTTTAAAAACAAAAGTTAATACTCCAGACATGTTATGGTAAATTACATGTGCCTGCCTGACCTAAATTTTACAAATAACAGCTATGGGATGGAATAAATGTAATTGCAGGACATTGTTTCACTTATTTTTGAGAATGCTGGTGTAAATGGGGAATGGAAAATACCCTTTGATACTGCTAATTTTAAAGGTGACTGGTTTAGAAAATTGTGGCACATTTGGATAATACCTGATATCATTGTACTGCTGTATTTCCTGATCTTCTTCCTCTGCTTCCATAATCCATAGTATGTACATTTTCTGAAGCTTTAACATTTCTATACCTAATCAAGGATTTGGGTGAGAAAGCTGAGCACGTAAAAAGTTAGTTGCAGGAATTTTGCTGAAATTGCAAGTTTAAGTATACGCCAGATGCCACCCTAGTTCCTCCTTTTTGTTGCATACAGGCTTTAATGTAGGGACCATAATTTTAAAATTTGCTGATCTGCATTGTTTGGTAAACCACACAGGGAACTGGGATTTTAAGGCATATGGGTTAGCAGAATGGACAGTTGAAGTCATTTTGATACATTGAGCTTTGTCACTTATGTTCAGTCCAATTTTCAGTTTAATTTGGAGTAGCAGCCCTAATATCTATAGGGACACCACTGTATACTTGTCTAATTCACTTTTTTTCTAATTTTGTATCTGCAACATCACTACAGGCTTTAATTGTTTAAATTTTAATACATCACCAAATGCCAGTCTGTACGTACATCAAACACTTATTGAAGAACCCAATCAAGTTGGTGAAACACTCGTGCTGACTTTCTTTGAGAGGGTGGCACTGTTAGCACTGCTGCCTCTCAGCACCAGGGACCTGGATTCAATTCTGGCCTTCGGTGACTGGAGTCTGCACACTCCCTGTGAATACTTGGGTTTTCTCCCACAGACATGCTGGTTAGGTGCATTGGCCATATTAATTCTCCCTGTGTACCTAAAACAAGTGCTGCAGTCTAGCAACTTAGAGGGTTTTCACAGTAACTTCTTTGCAGTGTGAATGTGCAGTAAGCCTCCTTGTAACAAATTTTTTCCGATGGCCAGTTAATTTCCCAAAAATTACCTGTTTTTCATCACTGCATACTTTGGGATTCCTTCATTAATTTGTGGGTTTATCCATCACCTGTGTAAAAGATATGATTTGTTAAATGTGCATTAAAGCATATTTGACTCCATGGCATCACTGATTTTTAGTGCTTTTATGGTGTTATTGAAATGTCTTTTTACTCTGCAGGGTGTGTTTGATTATCGAATGAAATGTTGGCAGAAATGGCAGGATGCTCAAGCCACTCTCCAAAAGAAAAGGGAAGCTGATGCCAAACTCCAGTATGCAAATAAACCTGACAAAATACAGCAAGCTAAAGAAGAGATTAGAGAAGTAAGTATTTTCTTATAGATAGTTTTTATTTGGAGATGATCCTATCCAAATGTGTTGGAAATGTAAAGTCCACAACTATGTAATGGGTAATGCTTTTCAAATTTGAAAAGCTTCCTATTTAAATATGCTGGTATCTACAAAAGGATTCTGTCATATCATACAACTTCATCTTATGCAGGGTTTTTCTATTTGCATTTAATTTTTGCTTGTTTAACAATGCCAATGAAGCAGGTGGTTGTGATTATGTTTACCCTCTTCTTAAGCTTGTTACTTTTTGATTAATGGGCCATTACACTTGGTTACTTGATCTATAATGCTGAGTATTTGAAAACCAATTATCTACCTAATCAACCACATTTAACTTGGACTTAGTCACATTATTTCTTGGAAGAAAAAAATCCAGGAAGTACAGCTAATTAGAGTTTTGGTTTCAAGAGAGCAAACACTTCAGCTACCAAAGCACTAATGTTCTTAATGAGTGCTTTGAAAACAGATTTTTCATGTTCCTAAAAATAATTATTGATTTTGAAGTTAGTTCATTTTTGTAGTTAATATTTTGACAGTCAACAGTGTCACTATATCTAATCTTGCTAATTTGTGTAGCTTTAAATAACAGTTCAGTACACTCCTTATTTTGACTTTTCTACCAAGTTTATTTGGCAGTATAAATTCCCAGTCTGTGTACTGAGCACAATAGTTTGGGCCTGCTGTTTTCACAAGTGCAATTTTATTGTATAACTATTGAATTCCTTTATTTGAAGGTGGCTGAATCCATGTCTGCTATTGGTGCAGTACATTCCAAATCTAATTACTCATTTTGTCTCCTGTGGATCCTTCCACCATTGGAAACCAGTTTCGTTTACTCTAAATTGTTCATACATTTTACTCCTTTTACTCAGACAAGCTCACCTAAGTAGTATCTTCACATCCAAATTCTGTTGTCTTCACAAATCTAAATGTGAGAACTGAATAATTTAATATTTACTACCTGAGTTTTGTACTTTGCTTCTATTTACAAAGCCCAGGATCACATGCTTTAACTCATTACCCTACCCTGATAACTCAAAGCAACATATTGCAGATCTGAAAGTTCTGGATAGACTCTAGTCCAAGTGTTTCGTTGAGTCCCACTGACTTTTGGAATACCTGTGATGGAAGTTTTGCTCATTAGAACAAATGCACTGAAGAACTAGAAGGGGATTCAACTTTTTATTTGTTCACATAATCCCAGGGTGAACCCCCTTTAACTGACTGTCAAAATTGTGTTGATTATAACTCATCCTTGTTACTCTTGTAATTAGTGTTTCTAATCTCATTTGCATTTTTTGTTTTTGGCTCTTCACTATTATCTTGCCTGCAATTTAGGCTCTTGTATTGTCAGATCTGTCATGGGTGAGTCCCAGCATCCATGTCTTATTGTTTTACCTTCTTCCTAGAATATGGGAAGTGAACTGCAAATCCAATCTGGTAATAACTTTTGGTTACTAGAGTTGCCTTGGGCCTTCATAACAAATCCTCAGCTTGAATCTATAGCAGTGGTTAGGATTTAAAAAAAAAACCACTTAATAGGGCATTAGGGAGCGTTCTAGAGCTACAGGTTCATAGCTCCTTGAAAGCAGATTCATAGGTTGACAGGGTGGTAAAGAAGGCATTTGGCATGTTGGTGTCATTGGTCAGAACATTAAGTACAGGACTTGAGACATCTTGTTGAAATTGTACAAGACATGGGTAAGGCCACACTTGAATACTGTGTACAGTATTCTACACTTGGAATTCTGGCCTCCCTATTATAGAAGAGTGCAGAGAAGATTTACTGGGATGCTACCAGGACTTGATGGATTGAATTATAAGGAGAGGCTGAATAGACTGGGACTTTGTTCTCTGGAGTGTACCAGGCTGAGGGGTGACCTCATAGAGGCCTATAAAATGAAGGGCATAGATCAGCTAGATAGTCAATATCTTTTGCCAAAAGTAGAAGAGTCTAAAACTAGAAGGCATAGGTTTAAGGTGCAGGGAGAGAGGGGCAATTTTTTGAGGGTATGTCTGGAACAAACTGCTGGAGGTGGGTATAATTTTGTCCTTTAAAAAAGGCACTGACAGTTAAATGGATAAGAGGGGTATAGGCCAAACACACAATTGGAAGTAGCTTAATGGTTAAAAACTAAAATTGCATGGACAAGTTGAGCTGAAGGGCCTGTTTCCATGCTGTAAACATCCTGATTCTATGAATGGATACTGCATGTATATCAGAGTAAACTTGTACAGTTAAGGTAAGAATTCTGATTTCAGGAAGGTATATAATTAAAGTAGAATTCAACAAAATCCTGCTTCAGTAGGAATAAGTGCCAAATGAAATATTTTTTAGTAACTTGTGTAATTTGTTTTACCCTGCTTCACAAGGAAATTGAGGAGGTAGGAAGCTTTTAAACACCCATAATTTCAGTAGAAATGTACTTTGTAAATTGTAGACATTCCTTTTTAAAACTACTTTCCAAGAATTTGATTTTTAAGCTGATTCCTAACCATTCTAATTTTAAGTTTTTGTACAATTTTGCTTTCAACTTTGCCTCCTGAAGCCATTTATTCTTTAGATATAGGTTCACAAGTATCACCTTGTTCTAGTATCTTCAGCACAATGTCAGTTTTACTGATCTGCGTGAAGTGCATCACTGTCCTTGTCTTCCTCTTGCGATACCCTTATTGAGATCAGTTAACTCAGTGCAAAATGGGAAGAAAACCATGCACCTTTATTGCATGTATGACTCTGCAATTTGCAGGACAAACTTGAGTTTTTGAGTCACTGTTCAAAAACATTGACAATAAAACACATGGTTGTGAGAAGTGTTATATAAATACAGGTTTTGAGAGTTAAATCATTGCTATGCAAGCAGGTGAGCTGAAATCATCTGGCAGATTTTCCAAGTTGGACTGTATTCAAAGAGCTGACTAAATCAATACCTCACGTTTACTTCTGACGTAGTTCAAATATTGCTAAATTCTCACACAACCAAATGTGAAATGGTTAGAATGCTCATTGAAATTGGTCTGCTGGTTCATTTGATCAGTTGCAAATGCCTGAGTGAGAAAAATCATGGAAGGAAATGGTGGTAAGTACATAAAACAGTATCCAGTCTAGCCTCTAGACATAGTGATGGAGTTGACAATATCAGACTCCCAAGAATGAAGAAACACAGGCTAGAGGAAATGTACATTGCTGATGCCCTTTGAGAATATGGGAGGATATTGTTCCAGTTAATAAGACAGTGTTGTTTACCTTGACCTCTTGGCACTTGCATAACTGGTAAATTTCTGTTCAGCTTAAAGGAAACTTGCCACTTTTTCGCAAGTTTAGTGATTGTAGAAATTGATCAAAGGCACATCTTTTGAAGGATAAATCTCTCCCAGACCATTCTGACTGTATCTGTTACTGGTGCTGTGATGAAACATGATACAGGTGTAAGTGACTGAAGCAAATCTAGGTTTAGAAAAGAAGTATTCTGCTCAAAGCCTTTGACTTTCACTTTTAGGGAGGTGATCATCTCAGTTAGGACATAAAAGGGCTTGCTTCCTTTGACTCCAAGTCTAAGGAAGCAAGTCTGTTTTCTAATATTCAAACTAGAATGTAGAACTGTTGGCCCTGCAGCCCTATTCTAATCAGCTGTGGGTATGTAACATGTATTCTAACAGCTTACTTCCAGTTAACTTTGCAGCAACCCTCATCCCAAATGTTTGATATGCACATTTTTAACATGGTAGAGGCTACTTTATTCTAGATATTCAAGTACACTCATAATAAGATACCTGCAACTTTATTGAAATATGGTACAGTGGTTAGCACTGCTGCCTCAGTGCCAGGGACCCAGGTTCAAGTCCTGCCTTGGGTCACTGTCAGTGTGGAGTCTGCATGGGTTTATCAAGATGTGCTTGGTTAGGTGCATTGGCTATGCTTAATTTCTCTGTGCTTGGAACAAGTGTGTGTGGTGACTAGGGGATTTTCATAGTAATGTCATTGCAATGTTGATGTAAATCTACTTGTGACAATAAATAAACTTTAAATTTTAACTAGTTTAAGAATTTCCCACTTGTGGTTTTGTGCATTTTCTTAGGCTTTGGTTTTGTGGATTCTCGTCTGATCATACCAGTGTCCTCATTTGTACAAGTCTACTGAATTTGAGTAGCATCAGTAAACTAAGATTTTGATTTTTGTCACATGAAGTTTTGCACACTATACAAAAAGCATAGAGAAGGAGAGAAGGCAGAATATAATGTTAGGCTGTAGAGAAAGATCAACTTGGTGCAAGGTAAGGCCATAAAATCTGGCAGCAGGCAAGAAGCTGTTGAGTTGATTGGTATGTGATCTCTGGCTGCCTTTTTGACAAGGTGAAGAGCAAATGCATGGGATCCCTGATTATGCTGGGCTGCTTTTCTGAAGCTGCAAGAAATATAGACAGTCAATGGATGGGAGTTTGGTTTGCATGATGGACTGTGCTTCATTCATGACACTTTGTAGTTTATTTTGGTCTTGGGCAGAGCAGGAACTATACCAAGCTGTGATACAAGCAGAAAGAATGCTTTTACCAAAGATGAGAAACAGACATTAGATGCATGTAAAGTACAACACTACATTTACTTTTGGTGGAGTTGTTGAGCAGAAGTATTTTCCATGTCTTTAACAGTTAAACCATATTACAGTTGTATAACTTTGTCACTAATAGGGTTGGCAAGCAATTGATGGGTGCAGCAGGCCATGTGACAAATGTTTTATCAGACTATTTGACTAACCTGAATGCATTTTTAAATTGCATTGTCAAATCTTTCTGGTCTTGCTGTCTTGGTCAGCTAAGAGTTGGATTCTTGCCCAGTTAAGACTCTACTTATAGGATAGTTTCTTCAAGTGTAAATTCCATGAGGCACTTGTGAGAATATAAGAATCTCCTTGCATTTGTGCAAAACACAATCTACTATTTATCATTAATAATCCTTAATTTATTGTTAAAACATGTACTTCAACCACTGATTTTGTAAATTCTATACTTTTTAAGTAGGATGTTGAATCACTGCTTAAATGCTGAAATCAGATTTTCCTCAAGCTATTGATTTAATGTTTTATTAAAGAACTATGTTGCATCAACTGAAGTATACATATAACCAAGTAGAGTTCTGGCTGCAAAATGTAACCCTCCACTTTCAGCATCTCCAGAGGGTAGAAGATTTGATCCTACTCTTGCAGTGGGTTTGCTGCTTCTACAGAATTTCTCAAGTTTTTGTTTGAGAAACGATCCAGTGTGTTTCCGAGTGGAATAACAAACAGTCTATATTCTCCAAGCCCATGTTTCATTTTGTTGATTTTAGTTTCTCAACCTTGCAATTTTACCAGGATAGATCTGAACAACATCTGAAATTCATTTTCACAAGATGACTTTGAAACATTTGGAAAGATAAATCCATCCTTTCTCCAAGCACATGAGATGAGCCTTTTAGTTCTCAGAACAGAGTTGAGGAGGAACTTCTTCACTCAGAGGGTGGTGAATCTCTGGAATTCTCTGCCCATTGAAGTGGTGGAGGCTACTTTGCTGAATATATTTAAGTCACAGGTAGGTTTCTGATAGACAGGAGAATTGAGGGTTATGGGGAGAAAGTGGAACTGATCCACTTCAGATCAGCCATGATCTTAATGGCAGGGCAGGCTCGAAGGGCTTGATGGCCTACTCCGCTCCTATTATGTTCTCAAGTTAACGCCATAAAATTAAGCCCCTCTTCCAGCTAGGTCCCACAGCTAAACACTTGCTGTAGTGGCAATATCCTGGAAAATATTAATAACCTTTTCCATAGTTTGGAAACCACTCTTTAAAAATCACAGCCAATGACACTTCATCCACCTTCTGCTAGCTCAGTCTTCTGCTGACTTGCAGGGAAAATGATATTTGAGGTACTGTACAGCAGCTCAGTAGTAAGAGCGTGGAATGCCTTGCCTGCAACAGTACTGGATTTGCCAACATTAAGGGTATTTAAATGGCCATTGGATAAACATGGATGATATTGGAATAGTGTAGGTTAGATGGGCTTTAGATTGGTTTCACAGACCAGCACAACATTGAGGGCTGAAGTGCCTATACTGTACTGTAACATTGAGTCTCAAGCTGTGTTTTGAGACAAACTTCATGGTTTACAGCTATTCAGAGTACACATCAATGATTTGAATGAGGGAACCAAAAGTAAATCTCCAAGTTTGCTAATGCAAAACTTTTGAGGTGAGGGTCTTGAAGATTTGGACAAGTTGAGTGGGCAAATCCATGTTAGACTGGATCTCCATGTATACACGTGGAGTAAGAGAATGGCAGTGTTAAATTGTGGTTGGTAAATGAGGTACAAAAGGTGTCATACAGGAAACAACTGGGAAGGCAAATTGTATCAAAGACCAACATACAAGAGAACTTGGTACAGGAGTGTACCACTGGAATACTGTGCACTTTTGGCCTCCTTTTTATGAAAGACTATACTTGCTATAAAGAGTGCAGTGAAGATTCATCTGGAATGGTAGGATTGTAACATGAGTGGGTTGACTGGGCCAGTGGAATTTAGACTGAGGATCTAATGGAAACATAAAATTCTGACAGGATTGAATGGACTGGATGTGGGGTTATTTACTGTAACTGGGGGAATCTAGAACAGAGGGTACGTCAGGATATGGGGCAGGCCATTTGGAATTGATGCCACAAGTTCACCACTAAGTGAAGACATTGTCATTCTCTAACACAAAGCTATGTAGGCAAAATCATATGTTTTAAGAAGGAAATAAATCTTTAGACTGTAAAGGTGTCAAGTGATGTGGGCAGAGCATTTGAGTATCGCACTGGGGGATCAGCCATGATGATTAATGGCAGAGCAGGCTTGGTGTTTTCTATGTTCCTGTCCCTTACAATTTGAGGGCATGAACGGCATTCTATACAAAATGTAGATGTGATCCAGAGATTTTCCACTACTCATCTCCATTGTATTTTGTAGAGATCCATGTTAACTGTTTGTTTCCTGTATGCTTTCAAATCTGAATATGTACCAAGAGTGAAATCAAAACTTGTTGCAAAGATTTTTATTTTTATTCCAATTCAATGCAATCCAATCAATTCAAAGTCCCAACAAGTTGGGACATTCCTGATCCAAGCTGACAAGATGTGGAGATGCTGGCATTGGACTGGGGTAAACGCAATAAGAAGTCTGACAACACCAGGTTTAAGTCCAACCAATTTATTTGATAGTAAACTCAAGCTTTTGAGGTTAACCTCTATCTTGTGAATGGAGAGTTCTGGCCTCAGAGCATATAAAGCACAGACAGTTTACAGATTACTGATTAGAATGCATAAAGATTCGCAAGCTGACAAGACAGGGCTCTCACCTCTGTCATGGGCTTGATCTACATGATCCAAGCTAATTGGAGTAGGTAATAGCTCCTCCTCAAGGCTTGATCTCATTGGCATCTTAGCCAAAAGGCCAAGATGCTGCTTTAAAAATTGCTTCAAATGAAGCTAAAATGTAACCTAATGACTTCAACCAATACAGCATGTCAATACTACACTTGATCTTAGCCAAAAGGCCGAGAAGCGCAACTTCAGCTAAGCATGATGCAATAGATAAACTGAATTTGCCAGGCTAATGTTTGTAGTCTGTGTGAAGCCTGTTGCGACAGAACTTTAGGGAAATTCCAGGCAGTGCTAAATTGCTGGGAAGGCCCTGGATCAGGGAGGGCACAAATCAATGAATAACTGACTCCTATATTGCAATACTAATTGGAATGTGTGCCTGTATAACCACTTAATTATGAATGTTTTCAATAAAATTGCAATTCAGAAGCATGGGTGCTGCAAATTCTAAGCAAGATGTCATGTATGAATGTGGTTAAAACTTAGCTGATTAGGAATTTTTAATCAGTTTAATCTTTGAAGGACAAAATGCACAAATGAAAATTGAGGCTAAATGCTCTTGCTTGCTTAACTGATTTCTAAATGGCAGTGGCTTGGAGATGCAGGTGGATTGAAAAATAAAGGTGGAATTAATAGCTGCCTGGTAACCATGTATGTAGTGTCTCTCCAGTGCAGAAAGAGGTCAATTGGCCCAGCAACTCTGAAGAACATACGCAAGCCCATTTCTCTTCCTTGCAGCAATCAATCCCTGTAACGCCCCACATACCATGGCTAATCTGCCTAAACCTGCACATCTTTAGACTGGGTGAGGACACCTGGAAGATACTCATGTAGACATGGTGAGCACATACAAACTCCACACAGCCACCCAAGGTCAAAACTGAACCCAGGTCCCTAGTATTGAGCACCACATTCTGTTGTAAATCTTCTCTCCATTTTTCTTTTCCATGAACATTGCATGAGCAACTCCCTTGCCATATTTGGCAAACAGATGTTTGATTCCACATCTTGCTGTTTCTGATTTCTCCTGAACTTTATTTCCCTTCCTCGCTTTTCAACACCAGCTTCTAAATGAAGGATAAAGTTGAAGCAAAATGTCACAATTGAGCTTTTGCATCACATGCAAGTAGGCTTAGAAGCACAAGTATCTGGTGATGGGTGAAGAATTGGGAAATATGGGAAGGATTTGGCTATAGACTAGTTTCTGTTGATTTTAAAATACATTCATGCTTAGTGCCCAACTTGTCTTTAGTTTGTTAGTCATTTTCGTTTGTGGTAGTTGAATGCACATGCTGTTATTGACTCAATGTATTGTACCATTTAACCCTAAACACTTTTTAGATGAGCACCTTGAAATGCCATAGCATACAAGGCTATTAGACTTGTATGCTATGGCATACAAGCACTGAAAAGGTGGGATTAGAATAGTGTTTGGTACAGACGTGGCAAAAGACCTCTGCTGTATGACCTCAGTTTGTTTGGAGAATTACTCTTTACAATAGAGTAAACTTTTGATCTTTGATGCTCAAAACAGAATTTACTTCGTCAAATTGGATTGCATCTGAGTAAGGGATAGACTGAAGATGGCTGAGCTTGAGTGGTGGGGAAAGATGTAGCAAAGCCTTTTGGAGAGTATAGGGACAAGATGGCTGAAGGAGCTACTGTTAAGAACAGTAAAATGCAAGACTGGAGGGGGAGGTGCAAATAGATGGTGGAATGGCTTTTTGTAACATCCCTAGATGTTGGTTCTCCTTAGGTCAACATGAGCATCTGAGCTAGTCATGTAACTGAAGTTCCTGATTCCACAAGCACTAGCCCTTAGGCCTGCACAACCTTAAGTGTATGGAATTGGACATTGTCCAAACCAAGTCTGTCTTAACTCTCCCCTGCTGTCCATCTGTTTCTGTACCCTCTTATCTACATTTTTGGTCAGAATGTGAAAGCAATATATTGCACTTCTGCACTTTGAATTTCCATCTCCCTTGTGTCTGCCTACTCCTAACCTTTTATCATCTTTGTAGTTTGTCCACTGTTGCTCTTTGTGCTCCAGTCTGTCATTTAATGTTAATCATGAGATGCAGTGACCCTTATTGTCCTCTGGGAAACCCCTGTACCACCTCTGCAGTCTGAAAACCATTGATTGCTTTTATTTAGCCAATTTAACATCCATGCTGTTGCTGCCCCCTTTTTAATTCATGGGCTTCAGCTTTGACTAGTTAGGCTAGCACTTCACCCTCTTTGGAAGTACACATTACTATCAAGCCTTTACTCAGCTCAGATTTGTTAAATACTTTAACTCATGCTGACTTTCATTAATTTGTACTTGTCCAAGGCATGGTTTAAACCCCACACATTTCAAGCTTTCCTACCACAAAGGTGAACTTAATTGTCCTGTGATTGCACCTTTTTAACCAAGGGCTTCATATTTACAATTATCTGGACCTCTGGCATCATGTGTTGTCTCTACCTTGCAATTTCTGTCCTTGCTTTCCTTTTGGATACATCCCATTTTGTTTTATTAACTTGGTGTTTAGTGCAGCCATCCTTTCTAAAATCTATCAAGTTTTAACCTAGGCAGCAGCAGCAATCTTCATGCCTTAGCCATGCTCCCTGCCTCGTGCATGTGTCTCCTTTTGGTTCCCTATTTGTTAATTTATTTCTTAGGCTGACTTATTTTCTACTTAGCTGTCTTGTTTGAACAATGTCAGTTGCTCTACAGAAATCAGCTTCTAAATTTTGTAGCCAGAGTAGTCTTGCATTCCCTCTTGAATTTCACTTGATTTTCCTTTTCCTTGAGTTAAATTTCTAGTTGCAACAATCTAAACAATTCTGTACTCAACTTTTGAACTACAATTAGACTTCATGTAATAGATTTTTATTCTGTTTGCTGATGAACATAAAAATTGCTTTAAGTACTGATTGGTTCTATCTTTAAATTCACAACTTAATTTGTCTAATTCACATTCTTTCCCTACAGTGGGAGGCAAGAGTCCAACAAGGAGAGAGGGACTTTGAACAGATCTCAAAAACCATCCGCAAGGAAGTAGGCAGATTTGAGGTATGTGGAATGGATGAGTGTCTGAATAAATTTACAGCTATTTGCTCTTTAAGCCATCCTTTGATCTTGTTTGTTTCATTTTCAGAAAGAAAGAGTAAAGGACTTCAAAACTGTTATAATTAAGTACCTTGAATCTTTAGTGCAAACGCAGCAACAGGTAAGTTTTATAACTGTTCTGGCTAATTATCCAGATACTGGAATTGTGGATGCAACTATTGACTACTTTAGGCAATCTGCCAATGAGTTCATTCCAGAGCAGAGGAAGCCAGTGTGCTTGACATTGTCCTTGTGTCAGTTTTGAACTTGAAGATGATCTGAGGTCACCTATAGAACAAATTTATGGGAATATCAGTCTGGTTTTCATAAGATGGACACTTTTTTGATTTGCACATTTATATATTGGGAGGTCAGTGCAGTTAGTGTAATCAGCATATTAAATTCAGTAATGCTCTTGAACTGTCAGTTTTTTTACGTAACTGCTTCATTTAAAAGCACCGATGCAGCTTTGAGATGTCCTCTGCCCAAACAGAGCTTTATTCTGAGACTTTTTGCTCTGCCCCCAACCCCACTTCATCTTCCACTGCTCTCACTCAAGTGCTTCACCTACCAAAGTTCTTTGGTGTCCAGATGTCCTGAAAAATGCTATATAAATGCAAGCTTTAATGTGGAAGAGGGGAGACTTCCCTAATAGAACAAGTGTACCTTTCCTGTCATGCAGAATCATCTTTTTACTACTTTTCCCAAATGTCCATTTAATTTGTAGGTGTGAAAATAGGATTATTCTTCGAGTACCTACTGTAACTTTTTTATGAAAAATGTTTTCTAAATTCCATTTGAAATCTCTAATAATATCATTATTTTTCAGTTGATTAAATACTGGGAAGCATTTCTGCCTGAAGCCAAAGCAATAGCATGAGTTCCTGATGAGATGAAGAAATGTGGCCTGTCTCTTGTTTACAACTGGTTCCATACTAAGCACTGACTACAGAATTCCAACTTAATAACCACTTTTAAAATTGTAATACTGTATTACACAAGTGGTTTAACAGATTTTTTTTTATTCTGTTGCATTGTTAACCAGCTGCATGGCCTAATCCAGTCAGAATGAACTGGACTGTGGAATGAAATTCTGCAGTAGTTGCTGAATTGAACACTACTGTGCATAAAATTGCAGAGAAATATATTGCCAGTGCTGGAACTGAAATTTTGCTGTGAATGATGCTCGTGTTTCATTCTTGAAGATCTATTACTGAATTTTCATAACTAATTAATTGTAAATTGTGAAAGCATAAATCAGCATTCCTGTATAGAAATCATGAATTTTGTGATCTTTGTTACTATAATAAAGGGATATACTTAATGCACTGGAACACTACTAGCATTTTAATACACATGTAATTAGTGCAATTTAGAGGATGTCATACAAATACAAGATCTTCATTTGTTCCCCTTGAATGTGGTGGTGAGGCAGGTTCTGAAATCATTTCAGTCAGCACTGCATGTGCACATACACCATGTTATCAGGAACTTCCAGGATTGTGACCCAGTAAGGACAGTGGACAGGAACTTGCTGGAGGTCATGATGCCATGCATCTGTTGCCTGCAACCTCCAATTGGTGGAGGTCATGGGTTAGATGCTGCTTGGGGTTGAAAAGCCTTGACACTACTGCATTTCATCTTGTATATTTATGCTGCTGTCACTGTCTCAATGGAGGGGAGTGACCTTCAAGTGGTATAAGGGGCACTAATTAAGGAAACTTTTTTCTGATTTGGTTTTGAGCTCTTGGAGTGATGGAGCTACACTCATCCAGGTGATGGAGGATATTATTTCACAAATCTGACTTGTGCTTTGTAGATCTTTTAGGTGGCAGAAGATTCCTTGTTGCCATAGTATTTATGTGGGTTCCTGGTCAATTATAACATCAGGACAATAGGGAACAGTGTGTTAAGCTTGAATGTTGTCTCAGTTTTACTGTATGGAGACACACTGCTTCAACACCTGAGTAATAAATGGAACTGAATGCTGCGACCATCATCACTTTTGACTTGAGGATCATTGAAGCAGCATAAAATGGTTGTTAATTACTTGTGTCCAACTAACTAATTTTTTCAATTTCTCCAGTAAAATTCAAATTGAATCTGCTACCACCATTTCTCTACCAGCTGTCTCCCATGTGATCATAGCTTTCTAGATTTAAGGATTTGCCCCAGTTTCAATTAATAGGATCCATCTTAACTTGAGTGCACCCCACTGTCATGACAATATTAGAATCATAGAATCTCCACAGTGCAGGAGGCCATTTGGCACTGCACTGACCACAGTTCCACCCAGGCTGTATTTACTCTGCTAATCCCCCTGATACTAAGAGGCAATTTAGCATGGTCAATCAACCTAACCCACACCTTTTGGACTGTGGGAGGAAACCAAGTGTGCAAACTCTGCACAATCCCTGACAGGCAGCCCTCAACCAATATCATTCAACAGATTTGGTTCATGTTTTTAGTAGAACCTTGCTCTGTGCAAAGTGGCTGCTACATTTGCCAAATGATTAATACATAAGCAATTCAGTCACTGAACAAAGCTTTTGAATATCCTGATTTGAATATTTCTATAGTGCAAAGACCTCAGTGCCCTTGTGGGCTTATTTAATCCAAAATGTAATGTCATTTTGAAGTAAATGTTTGACACACTGCCTAACTTCAGTGTTTGCTCCAATATTGCACAAACATTTGAACTTAAATTGGCTATATAAGAACCAGATTAAGTTCTGCCTTTTTCAAACAACAGGAATGTTAAGAATGTCACCTTGCTGGACCATTTCACATGCTACACTAACTTGCTAAAGCTGCAAGTTTGCAGACCTTCATCGTTGGCTTAACTGTAAAATGCTTAATCAGAAGATGAGGTACTGATCCATAGTGGAAAGTGCAGGATGGGCATAATGACATTAGTTCTGTTATGAGTGCCATGGTGAAAAGGTACCCAACATTGACCCACTGAGAAGATGGACCTAATCAACACAGCAGCTAGATGATGAACATCATGCCACTGAATCTGGAAAATGTCCCCACTGAGGTTCCAGCATTGACATCCATCAGCCTAAGGGCATTGTTCAGGTGAGTGCAACTTCAAGCCATGTTCTTGGATTGGCATATTAATCCCACTAGTGTCATGTATGAGTCGGCGATTCTGTTCAGACCTTCAGCAGCATCCCATGAGCTGGATGAAAATCTCTTACATTGGCGTCCAGTGGGCAGCTTATCAATCACAGTGGACACCAATGGTCCTGTGGGGAAATTCAAGCCAGTGTGAAGCTAATTTTTTTTTTGTTTAAACTACCAAATTCTCTCCACTCCACCTGCTGGTGGGATCAAGGGAGAATTTCACTTTAGTCTCCCCAGTATGGACAAGACTGCAACCTGAGCAGTGAATACAGTATGCTGAAGTGAAAATGGAAGTTAGTCACTCATGTTGGAGTGCTTGGGGCCTTGGACAGTAAGATGGGTTTGATGTTTGAGGCCACACCTTTTGTCTTTTTTTTCCTCACTGCTTCACAAAGTGATCAAGTCAAATTGGTTAGTGCACATAAGGCAATATTAGGATAAAGACCAAAACCTTGGTCGTTTTTTTTTAATGAAGGGCAGTTTATAGTAAGCTTGTGTGCTGGAGTTTAAATTGGAGGTAATTCCAGAAGTTGAAGGTATAGCTACCATGGGTGCTGCAATTAAAACTGGGAATGTTTGAGGCTGCTATTTCAGAGGGTTTGGGAGGAGTGAGACCATGTAGGGGTTTGAAATGAGGATGAAAATTTTAAATTTGCTTAACCCAGAGTTGATGTCTCAATGTAAGTCTGAGCACAAGGGTGATGGATGAATGTGACTTGGGACAAATAATGCAAACAGTTTTGAATGACCATATCTATGCTGAATAGAATAGGGACATTAGTGTGATTGGAATAGTTGAGTTAAGGTAATAATTATGTCAGCAGCAAATGGATACAGTTGGGAAATATTATGGTGTAACAGAGGCAAAAGACAAAATGGATGTGTAAGCCCAGGGGAGCATATGCATCATTTTAAAGGTGGCAGAGTATATTTTCAGTGGTAAATAGACTTATGGATCTTGGACTTCCTAAATGAAGGCGTTGAGCACAAAGCAGGGATGTATGCTGAACCTTGATAAAACTCTGGTTAGGCCCCAACGTTAGCATTTGTGCCCTGCTGTCTTCACTTGAAGAAAGACATGACAATTGAGAGGGTGTATAGGATATTTACCAGTGATTCCAGGAATGGGGGTTTCAGATGCAAGATTAAAGGCTGGGATTATTCTCCTTTTCTTGGAATAAGAGATTGAAGGAAGATTTAACATGTGATTATAACAACTTTTAGTAAAGTAGATGAGGAAAAGCTGTGCCTCTTAGCTGATGCAAGGACTAAGTGATTTCTGATTTTCTGCAAAAGATGCAGGGCAAATGCAAGGAAAGTTGTTTTTTCTTTAGCAGTAGAATCTGGAATTCATTGACCAAGGGTGATAGAAGCAGAAATAACTTGATTTCAAAACTAAATTAGATGGGCTCTTGAAGGACAAACTTGCAGGGCAACAGGTATCAAACAGGAGTGGGACTGACTATTCCTCCAGTGAACCAGCTCAGCCAAATGATTTCCTTTTGTAACATAGAATCAGTCATTATGGTACAGTGGTGTAAGAAGGTGTAAATAATGCTGTGAATGTATTCAGAGACTTGCTCATGAAACCAAGGTTGCAATGAGGCTAGTTTGTTCCCCCTAGCAGCAATCTGAGACTAATTAGTAAAGCTAGAAAAGAGCTCAATGAGGATTGATCACATCAGTCTTTCCAAAATCTAACTGGAGGGAATTTCTGCTTGTCCAAAACCAGATGTTGTCCAAGCAGTCTGAAAATTGAAAAATGAGTATAATCCCATCAGCTGGGCAAGAGGTTCTCTGCATCCAAGAATGGCAATCCTGAAGGCTGGGTTGCATATTTGACACTAGGTCACCTGAGTGGGAGGGGATGAATATAATTAGCACACATGAACCACAATGTGTTAGGAATACTCATTTTAAGGAGTATGAACTATTGGGGGATAATTTTTTTAATGTACATAAGAAATAGGAGCAGGAGTAGGCCATCTAGCCCTTCGAGCCTGCCCCGCCATTCAATAAGATCATGGCTGATCTGTTGTGGCTCAGTTCCACTTTCCCGCCCTCTCCCCATAACCCTTAATCCCCTCTCTTATCAAAAACCCATCAACCCGCTTCTTAAAAATATTTAGCGAGGCAGCCTCCACCACTTCAACGGGCAGAGAATTCCAGAGATTCACCACCCTTTGAGTGAAGAAGTTCCTCCTCAACTCCGTTCTAAACCGCCTCCCCTTTATCTTGAGGCTGTGCCCCCTAGTCCTACTGTCTTTTTTGAGCGGGAAGAGTCTCTCCACCTCTATCCTATCCATCCCATTCATCATCTTATACGTCTCAATGAGATCTCCCCTCATTCTTCTAAACTCTGAGTACAAGCCTAGTTTATTCAGCCTCTCCTCATAGCTCAACCCCCTCAACTCCGGCACCAGCCTAGTAAACCTCCTCTGCACTCCCTCCAGGGCCAAAACATCCCTGCGCAGGTGCGGTGCCCAAAACTGCACACAGTACTCCAGCTGCGGCCTCACCAATGCCCTACACAGCTGCAGCAAGACCTCCCTACTTTTATATTCAATCCCCCTCGCTATGAAGGCCAGCATCCCATTCGCCTTCCTGACCACCTGCTGCACCTGCAAGCTGGGTTTTTGCGACTCATGCACAAGGACCCCGAGGTCCCTCTGCACCGTCGCCTGCTGCAGTTTTTCGCCACGTAAGTAATAGTCCTTCCTACCATTCTTCCTACCAAAGTGGACCACCTCACACTTGCCAACATTAAATTCCATTTGCCATTTCCTGGCCCATTCGCCCAGCCTATCTAGATCCTTCTGCAGACTCTCCACACCCTCCGCACAATTTGCCTTTCCCCAATCTTGTAATCTTTGCTCATGGCTCAGGTAATAGTGCAAAATTGCTGCAGAGTAAATAAGATTATGGCATTGAATGTGTGGTTCAAAAGTTGATGTGGGACAAATGGGTTTCATGGGGCTGCAGAAAGTGGGATAGGTTCCCCTGAACCACACTAGGACCAGTATTTGGCAAGTCGGCAGAAGGGTTTGAACTAAGTTATGGGGGTGGTACCAAGTGAAAGATGTCTTCATTATAAGAAGACCACCAGGTAACATGGCCATAAGCAAAATGATCATTTTGACCCACCAGGTCAATAGGGACAGAGCATGCAAATCTGGGAGTGCAGGTTAATGCCAGAGATGATGATTTTAAATATAGTTTAATGGCTCTATATCTGAATGCACTTAGCATTTGGAACAGATCAGGTATATTGACAGTTTCAAATGGAAATTTTCTAGAATCTGATAACCATTAGACATTGGCTGTAAAATGACAACTGGGAACTGAATATTTAAGAGCATATTTTGGAAGGACAAGCAGTTAAAGAATGGTAGAGAGTTAACACTCAAATTTGGATATCATTAAAGTTAGGCAGAACCTTTTTGGTTCTAAAGATAAATATGCAGAATCAGTTTTGGTAGGATTAAGAAATAGTAAAGGTGGAAAGTTACTTGTGGGTGTAGTTCATCAGTTCTTGAATAATGGGGTTTGTGACAACAATCATGGGTGATTTTGATCCTCAGTTTGTGTGAATCAGCTTGGGAAAGGTAGCCTGGGTGATTAGTTCATTGTGTTTTTGGGGCAATGCATACGCTGCTCTTTAAACCTGATAATGTGTAACACTGGATTAATGACCTGGTTAAGCAATCATTTTTTTTTCCACATTCTCCAGAGAGAAGGGTGGGTTTAAGACTGTTTTGAACTTGAGAGCAATTATGAAGGTGTGCAGGCAGAATTGCAAGTGTACAAATCTGCAAAGAAGTGTCAAGTTAGAAGATTGACTAGAATATAAAAAAACAATGAAAATAAAAGTGAGGAAAATATGAGCTAATCATAACACTGGAATTCTACCATTCTCCCACCCTACCTGCCACAGGAATCACAGCAGGCAAGGAGTAGATTGTGGGGAAACTCCATTGACCTTGGGTAGGATTTTCTGGTCTCAGGTCCATCAAGTTTCTGTAGATATTTTAAGAGTAAATATGAACATTGGCTCTTTTAGAGGGTTGGAAATTTAATAAAATAGATTAACAGATTTTGCATTTATCTTCACTATGAAGGATGTAAGCATGAGCAAATTACTGTGACTAAAAGCTGAAGCCACCAGATCCTGATGAATTTCATCTTGGGGTCTTAAAAGAAGTATATGCATTGAATGCAAGAACGGGGAGCAGGAATCAGTAAATCAGCCCCTTTTTAAACCTGCTCTGCTATTCAGCTGATCACAGCTGATTTTGTTGCTGTCTCATTTCCCTTCCTGCCTGCTCTCCATAACCTATTTATCCCCTTTGGTGGTCTGGTGTCCACTCTACTTAGATAGAGAATTCCATATATACATGACCCTTTTTAAAATCAATTTACTTTGCTTCATTATTTCAATTTTCCAAAATTTCTTTGTCTGGAAGGATCCCATCAGGTTAGATTATATAATCCAACTCCTCAAAGGAGGGAGACAAAGCAGGAAACTACAGCTGCTTAGCCTAACATCTGTTAGGGAAAATACAGATCTCTTAAGGAGATGATAAGCAGGGACCTTTAAAAACATCTGCAATCAAATCTGCTTTTGTGAAAGGAAATGCCAAATAGATAAAGGAGAACCTATAAATATGGTATGCTTAGATTTTCAGAAGGCATTTGATAAGATGTCACTTTAAACATTACAAGATAAAGACACAACTTGTGGTGTAGGAGAATATTAGCATAGCCAGTGGAATGGTTGGCTAATAGGAAACAGTATTTGATTTACTATCATGTATTAGTATACAGGGAAAAGTATTATCTGTATAACAACATGCAAGAAACATGTTCAGGATCCAGTCACAGAATCACTACAATGCAGCCCTGTCTGCACTAAACACAATCCCACCCCCTTCTATTCCCATAACCCCACATAATTACCCTGCTAATTCTGCCCCCCCCCCCCACCCCACCAAACCTAACACCAGGGTCAATTTAGCATAGCCAATCAACCTAACCTGCACATCTTCAGACTGTGGGAGGAACTGGAGCACCCAGAGGAAACCCATGCAGATGCAGGGAGAATGTGCAAACTCCACTCTGAACTGAACCCAGGTCTCTGAGGCAGCAATGCTAACCACTGTCACCCCAATCACACGGAACCGAGACCCAGGCCAAGGGGTTTGGAGAAAAGAGTTTTGTAAAAATAATGTTGAAGGCTGTGCTGCAGTCAATAAATAGGAGTCTGACATAAATGTCTTTGTTTTCTAGGGCTGAGTGCAGGTCCAGGGAGCTAGTATCTGCTATAGGCATAAATGGATTAGTTTCAGGATTCAAACAGATAAGTGATGGGGCCTCAATTATTTACAATCTGTTATGACTTGGATGATGGGAGTGCAAGTATGTTTGCTAAATTTGCTGATGAGGCAAAGATAGGTAAGTGAGTCATGAAGAGGATGTAAGTCTGCAAAGGGGTATAGATGGATTAAATGAGTGGACAAAAAAGTGCCCACTGCGGCAGGAAGAATAAAAAAAAACACAGATTAAATGGAAAGATATAGCACTCTTAACAGAGCGACCAGGGTAGCCTGGTACATGCACAAAAAGCTAGTATGCAGGTACAGCAAGAGGAAGGCAAATGGAATGCTGCCCTTTGTTGTAAGGGGAACAGAATATAAAAGTAGATATGTTTTGCCACAGTTGTGAAGGGTATTGGTGAGACAAGGTTTAGTGTACTGTGTACAGTATTAGTCTTCCTTATGAAAGGACATAATTGAAACAGAAGCAGTTCTAAAGTCAGATGACAGATTCCTAGAAGAATGAGGGGTTATCTGAAGGGGATAGGTTGGCTATGTTGGGCCTTTATCTGTTGGAGTTTAAGTGAATGAGAAGCTATCCTATTGAAATGAGGAACTTGTCGACAGAATGGCTGCTGAAAGAATGTCTCATTGTGGGAGAGACTAAAATTAGGGGACACCATTTAAAAATAAGGGTTTCTGCTATTTAAGATGGAATTGAGGAGACATCTTTGCTCTTGGAAGGTCATGGGTGGAATTTTACAGCTTCGCTCAGGTGAGACAGGAAATTCCCACCTGAGATCAACAGATTTCTGTCAGACCCTTGCCTGCGCCGATTCCGCAGTAGGTGAGGTGGTAGAGTTCCAGCCCCTAAGTCTGTGGAACACTTCCATAGAATGTCATGGAAGTAGGATCACTGAGTATTTTTTAAGGCTGAATTAGATAGTCTTGATTAAGAAGAGAGTCAAGGGTATAGGAGGCAGGATGGAAAGTGGAGTTGAGGGCACAATCTGGTCTGCCATGATCTTAGTCAATAGTGGAAGGGGGGGGGGGGGGGGGAGAGAGAGAGAGGAGGGGGGGGGGGAGAGAGAGAGAGAAGAAGGGGGGGGGGGAGAGAGAGAAGAAGGGGGGGGGGGGGAGGAGAGAGAGAAGAAGGGGGGGGGGGAGAGAGAGAGAAGAAGGGGGGGGGAGAGAGAGAGAAGAAGGGGGGGGGGGAGAGAGAGAAGAAGGGGGGGGGGAGAGAGAGAAGAGGGGGGGGGGGGAGAGAGAAAGAGGGGGGGGGGGAGAGAGAGAGAAGGGGGGGGGGGAGAGAGAGAAGAAGGGGGGGGGGAGAGAGAGAAGAAGGGGGGGGGGAGAGAGAGAAGGGAAGAGAGAGGAGGGGAGAGGGAGGAGGGGAGAGGGAGGAGGGGAGAGGGAGGAGGGGAGAGGGAGGAGGGGAGAGGGAGGAGGGGAGAGGGAGGAGGGGAGAGGGAGGAGGGGAGAGGGAGGAGGGGAGAGGGAGGAGGGGAGAGGGAGGAGGGGAGAGGGAGGAGGGGAGAGGGAGGAGGGGAGAGGGAGGAGGGGAGAGGGAGGAGGGGAGAGGGAGGAGGGGAGAGGGAGGAGGGGAGAGGGAGGAGGGGAGAGGGAGGAGGGGAGAGGGAGGAGGGGAGAGGGAGGAGGGGAGAGGGAGGAGGGGAGAGGGAGGAGGGGAGAGGGAGGAGGGGAGAGGGAGGAGGGGAGAGGGAGGAGGGGAGAGGGAGGAGGGGAGAGGGAGGAGGGGAGCGGGAGGAGGAGGGGCGGGAGGAGGAGGGGCGGGAGGAGGAGGGGCGGGAGGAGAGGGGGGGAGGGGGAGGAGGGGGGGAGGGGGAGGAGGGGGGAGAGGGGGGAGAGGGGGGGGGGAGGGGGGAGAGGGGGGGAGGGAGGAGGAGAGAGGGAGGAGGGGAGGGAGGGGGGAGGGGGAGGAGGAGAGAGGGAGGAGGGGAGGGAGGAGGAGAGAGGGAGGAGGGGAGGGAGGGGGGAGGGGGAGGAGGAGAGAGGGAGGAGGGGAGGGAGGGGGGAGAGGGGGGGAGGGGGGAGGGGGGGGGGAGGGGAGAGGGGGGGAGGGGGGGGGAGGGGGGAGAGGGAGAGGGGGGGAGGGGGGGGGAGGGGGGAGAGGGAGAGGGGGGGAGGGGGGAGGGGAGAGGGGGGAGGGGGGAGGGGAGAGGGGGGGAGGGGGGAGGGGAGAGGGAGGGGGGGGAGGGGGGAGGGGAGAGGGAGGGGGGGGGAGGGGGGAGGGGAGAGGGAGGGGGGGGGAGGGGGGAGGGGAGAGGGAGGGGGGGGAGGGGGGAGGGGAGGGGGGGGGGGGGGGGAGGGGGAAGGGGGGGGAGAGGGAGGGGGAGGGGGGAGAGGGGAGAGGGGGGAGAGGGAGGGGGAGGGGGGAGAGGGGAGAGGGGGGGGAGGGGGGGGGAGGGGGGGAGGGGGGGGGAGGGGGGAGGGGGGAGGGGGGGGGAGGGGAGAGGGGGGGGGAGGGGAGAGGGGGGGGGGAGGGGAGAGGGGGGGGGAGGGGAGAGGGAGGGGGGAGAGGGAGAGGGGGGGGAGGGGGGAGGGGAGAGGGAGGGGAGGGGGAGGGGGGAGAGGGAGAGGGGGGGAGGGGGGGGAGGGGAGAGGGAGGGGAGGGGGGGGGAGGGGGGAGGGGAGAGGGAGGGGAGGGGGAGGGGGGAGAGGGAGGAGGGGAGAGGGAGGAGGAGGGGCGGGAGGGGGGAGAGGGGGGGGAGGGGAGAGGGGGGGGGAGAGGGGGAGGGGGGGGGAGGAGGGGAGAGGGGGGGGAGGGGAGAGGGGGGGGAGGGGAGAGGGGGGGGAGGGGGGAAGAGGGGGGAGGGGGGAGGGGGGGAGAGAGGTGGAGGGGGGAGGGAGAGGGAGGGAGGGGGGAGGGAGGGGGAGGGAGAGGGGGAGGGGAGAGAGAGGGAGGGGGGAGAGGGGGGAGAGAGGGGGAGGGGGGAGGGGGGGAGAGAGGGAGGGGGGAGAGAGGGGGAGGGGGGAGGGAGAGGGAGGGAGAGGGGGAGGGGAGAGAGAGGGAGGGGGAGGGGAGAGAGGGAGAGGGGGAGGGGGAGGGAGGGGGGGAGGGGAGGGGAGGGGAGGGGGAGTGGGGGAAGTAGTGGGGGTGGTGGAGGGGGGGATGGTGGTGTTGAGGAGGTGGGGGAGGAGGAGAGAAGGGGGAGGTGGGGGCAGATTCCCATGGCAGGTGGGACCAAAAAAATGTCGCTCATAGGCTTTGCAGGACCATTTATAGGCCATATGTTTCTTATATTAGTAGACATATTCCAAATGATTGGATGTCCAATTGATGAAGTGCATGATGGCACTGCCCCCATTGACAAATTGAGGAAAAGTTTTGCCATCTATGGCATCCCAAAGGTCCCAGTGTCAGACAATAACATCAGTTACAGCAGAGAAGTTTCAAGATGTTGTCAGATCAAATCGTATTCACTATGTTTGGTTAGCACCTTACCACCCAGCCTCCAATGGGTTAGTGGAACACACTACATAATTATTCAAATCACTGACAGAAAAACCTCTACTTCTACAATATGGCTAGTTTCTTGTTGTCATACAATATCACACCAAACGACAGGGGCCACACCAGCCGAACTATGAACAGGACACCACTTACAGACATTGGATATGATATTCCCAGATTCCCTCCCCATTGATTGCAGAGTGCGCAGTGTCTTGTGGGCACTTCATGTGCCAGGTGTGCAAGGGGCAGCCTCTGTCTCCCAACTCCAAGGCATCCTCAGTGGTCTCCGATCCTACTGGTGAGGCCATCACAACACATCTGCATCGATGGGGTCTTTCACCGGAGAGGCCACTAAAGCAAGTGAGCCTGGACGATTGCATCCTGGGCTCACTAATAATATTTAAAATCAGCATTTGCATTAAGTTGGGGTGGTAGCAGAGAGCAAGGAATGTATTAGCTTAGCCCCTTTAAGAGATGATCTTGGAGGACCATGTGATCAGGTCGGCCCCTATGGAGTGTTGAGGTGGGAAGCAGAGCCAATCACATGCAGGGTGTGTATCATGGGTCAGGGAATATCCTTAGTTGCAGCCAGGGAGGAGTGGAGAATAGTTGTATGGTTAGTTCAGGCAGAGCCTTGTTTGTTAATAACTATTTATCATTAGCAATAAATTATTTTCTATTTTGAGCCACATAAAGTCACCCTCAATTCATTACAGACAGAGAAACATAAAGCCTATGACAGGCGACTGTAGTTTTCTGGTCCCTGATGATGAAAAGACAGGTAATTGTGTTTGTTTACTCTGTCCCTGGCCATAAGAATTCTTTTTTTTCTGAAGAGAGAGAGAGAGAGGTTAAAAGGAACAACCTTCTGTTAGGGACTCACAATTCTATACCTGCTCATTCTATAAGATTTTTTAAATACCCTTTCTCACAAGCTAGATTGTTCAGCAACAATCATATATGTGAAAGCTCCAGGAAAGCGCAACAAGAGATGGGATACAATTTAGCGAAACCAGTGAGTTTAGAGTTAGGGCAGTGGGGTTTATTGCTTCTATGGGGTTTATTGCTTCTATGGGCTTTGTGAAGTCTCAGGGATAGTTGAACAAATCTACCTGACCAAAATGTCTGTGAGCTCATTGCATCGCTTACTGAGAGCATAGGAGACACAGGAAGGTGTTTTAACAGACTGGTTTGTATGAAGAGAAGCTGGGGATATTATTTGCCTTCCAGAATGATCTTTGAACAGCGAGCTGCTTTAGTAATGGAGAGTAGATGTGCAGTGTATCAAGTTAAACCAAGTTTCTGCTTAAAGATACAAAGCTGTTTCCATCGGACTAAACATAAGAACATAAGAAATAGGAGCAGGAGTAGGCCAACTAGCCCTTCGAGCCTGCCCCGCCATTCAATAAGATCATGGCTGATCTGTCTTGGCTCAGTTCCACATTCCCGCCCTCTCCCCATAACCCTTAATCCCCTCTCTTATCAAAAACCCATCAACCCGCGTCTTAAAAATATTTAGCGAGGTAGCCTCCACCACTTCAACGGGCAGAGAATTCCAGAGATTCACCACCCTTTGAGTGAAGAAGTTCCTCCTCAACTCCGTTCTAAACCGCCCCCCCTTTATCTTGAGGCTGTGCCCCCTAGTCCTACTATCCTTTCTGAGCGGGAAGAGTCTCTCCACCTCTATCCTATCCATCCCATTCATCATCTTATACGTCTCAATGAGATCTCCCCTCATTCTTCTAAACTCTAACGAGTACAAGCCTAATGTCCCGTTGTTCAAAAAAGGTAGTAGGGATAACCCTGGGAATTATAGGCCGGTGAGTTTGACGTCGGTGGTAGGGAAGTTAATGGAAAAAATACTTAGGGGTAGGATGTATGAGCATTTGGAGCGTTGCGATCTGATTAGGGATACGCAACATGGCTTTGTTAGAGGGAGGTCTTGCCTTACGAATCTGGTGGAATTCTTTGAGGAGGTGACAAAAACGGTTGACAATGGGAGAGCCGTTGATGTCATCTATATGGATTTCAGTAAGACGTTTGACAAAGTCCCTCACGGTAGGCTGGTAGAAAAGGTTAAGGCGCATGGGATACGAGGCCAGGTAGCTAGGTGGATTGAGAACTGGTTGGGAAATAGAGGGTAGTTGTGGAGGGTACCTTGTCGGGCTGGAGGCCAGTGACCAGTGGTGTGCCGCAGGGCTCGGTACTGGGACCTCTCCTCTTTGTAGTCTACATAAATGACTTAGAAGAGGGAGTAGGTGGTGTGATCAGCAAGTTTGCTGATGACACCAAGATGGCAGGGTTGGCGGGTACAGAACTGGATTGTCAGGTGATACAACAGGATATAGATAGGTTGGTGCAGTGGGCAGATAGGTGGCAGATGGCATTTAATCCTGACAAATGCGAGGTGATGCATTTTGGAAGGAATAATGCAGAGGGGAGCTATGTGATAAAAGGTAGGCCGATTAGGAGTATAGACGTACAGAGAGACCTGGGAGTGCAGGTTCACAAATCCATGAAGGTTGCGTCACAAGTGGAGAACGTTGTTAGGAAGGCTTATGGGATGTTAGCCTTTATAGGAAGGGGTATAGAGTATAAAAGCTGCCGTCTAATGCTTCAGTTATGCAGAACGTTGGTTAGACCGCATTTGGAGTACTGCGTCCAGTTCTGGTCACCTTATTACCGGAAGGACGTGGAGTCTCTGGAAAGGGTGCAGAGGAGGTTTACCAGGATGTTGCCTGGCATGGGGGGACTGGGTTACGAGGAGAGATTGAAGAGACTGGGGCTATTCTCCTTGGAAAGACGGAGATTGAGAGGGGACATGATAGAGGTATATAAGATACTGAAGGGAATAGATAGAGTTAATAGTGAGAGACTGCTCCCTAGACTGGGTACGAACACGAGAGGTCATCACTTAAGGGTGAGGGGGGGGAGGTATAATTTGGAGGTAAGAGGAAGGTTCTTTACGCAGAGAGTTGTGGGGGTCTGGAATGCGCTACCGAGTAGGGTGGTGGAGGCAGGAACGTTGGACTCGTTTAAGATGCAGTTAGATAGGCACATGAGTGAAACGAGAATGGAGGGATATGGTAGGGGCTATTAAATAGGGTTAAACCTCGGGAGACACCGGAAGGGCAGGCTGTATGATTAATATTTTTTGTCTTTATTCCACAGGTGGAGGTCCACCTCGTGTCAAGCGAGGGGCATGCACACGGCGGGTCGTGCGTGGGCTGCTCTTGGAAGTCCAGGAGTGGCCTAGTACTTCATGTCGGTGTGTGTGCTTGATCCTGGACCGATAGACGGGCTCCACAACAGCTCAGTGACTAGCACTGCTAGCTGTGCAGATACATGGATTTGGGCCTGTGTCTGTGGGAGTTTGCGCATTCTCCCTGTGGTTGCGTGGGTTTCCTCCGGGCGCTCCGGTTTCCTCCCACACCCCAAAGATGTGCTTTTAGGCTAATTGGTTTCCACCAAATTGACACTATTTCTTCCCTGAATCTGACTGAGTAGGGTCCCATTCGTAGACATGCAGGGTAGAATAGGTATAGGGCGATGCGGCGGCGCAGGCTCGTTGGGCCGAAGGGCCTGTTTCCTGTGCTGGGTTGTTCTTTGTTCTAATTTATTCAGCCTCTCCTCATAGCTCAACCCCCTCAACTCCGGCATCAGCCTAGTAAACCTCCTCTGCACTCCCTCCAAGGCCAAAATATCCTTGCGTAAGTACGGCGCCCAAAACTGCACACAGTACTCCAGCTGCGGCCTCACCAATGCCCTATACAGCCGCAGCAAGACCTCCCTACTATTATATTCAATCCCCCTCGCGATGAAGGCCAGCATCCCATTCGCCTTCCTGACCACCTGCTGCACCTGCAAGCTAGGTTTTTGCGACTCATGCACAAGGACCCCGAGGTCCCTCTGCACCGTCGCCTGCTGCAGTTTTTCGCCACGTAAGTAATAATCCTTCCTACCATTATTCCTACCAAAGTGGACCACCTCGCACTTGCCAACATTAAATTCCATTTGCCATTTCCTGGCCCATTCGCCCAGCCTATCTAGATCCTTCTGTAGACTCTCACCACCCTCCGCACAATTTGCCTTTCCACCAATTTTGGTGTCATCAGCAAATTTCGACACCTTACACTCGGTTCCCTCCTCCAGATCATCTATATAAATGGTAAATAGCTGAGGCCCCAGCACCGACCCCTGGGGCACTCCACTAGTCACCATCCGCCAATCCGAATAGCACCCGTTGACCCCCACTCTTTGCCTCCTATTTGACAACCAGTCCTCTATCCACGCTAACACCCTACCCCCAACTCCATGCCCCCTTACCTTCTGCAATAACCTCTTGTGAGGTACCTTGTCAAACGCCTTCTGAAAATCAAGAAAGACCACATCCACCGGCTCTCCTCTATCCACCGCCCTAGACACATCCTCATAGAACTCCAGTAAATTTGTCAGACACGACTTCCCTTTAACAAAACCATGCTGCGTCTGCTCTATCAAGCAGTTCCCCTCAAGATGCCTCGCTATTTCCTCCTTGATGACGGATTCTAACATTTTACCTACAACAGATGTTAAACTAACAGGCCTATAATTCCCCGCCTTTTGCCTGGCACCCTTCTTAAACAACGGCGTAACATTAGCCGTTTTCCAATCTTCCGGCACTTCCCCGGAATCCAGCGACGTCTGGAAAATAACCACCAAGGCATCCATTATCACCTCCGCCATTTCTTTCAGGACCCTCGGATGCATTCCATCCGGTCCTGGGGACTTGTCCACAATCAGCCCCTCCAGTCTGTCGAGCACCACCTCACTAGTAACAGTAATGTCATCGAGACCCTCCAGTCCTACCACCTTTCCACCTCTAACATCCGGCAAATTATTCACGTCCTCCTCCGTGAAGACCGAAACAAAAAAGTTATTCAAGACCTCAGCCATTTCCCCATCCCCTACCACTAAGTCCCCCTTCTCATCCTCTAAAGGACCAACATTCACCCTAGCCAGCCTCTTCCTTTTTATATATTTATAAAAACTCTTGCTATCCTTTTTTATATTAAGCGCTAGCCCAGCTTCATAGTTTCTCCCGCCCTTCTTTATCAACTTCTTTGTCAATCTTTGTTGACATTTAAACCTCTCCCAATCCTCTTCTCGCCCACGACTCTTAGCTACTCTAAACGCCTCCGCTTTTAACTTAACACTTTCCTTCACCTCCTTCGTTATCCACGGCTTATTACCTCTCCTCCTACGGTCCTTTTTGACCATCGGAATAAATTTCTGCTGAGCACCAAGAAAGATCTCCTTAAAGATCCTCCACTGCTCCTCAGCAGACCTACCTTCCAACGCGCTCCCCCAGTCCACATTCGCCAATTCTTCTCTCATCCTACCGTACTCCCCTCTGTTCAAACAAAGGACACGTGCCAGGAACCCACTTTCTCCTCCTCCATCTGCACCAGAAACTCCACCATACAATGATCACTCTCCCCAGGAGGATCCTTCACCGCAAGTTCCCTAATTCTACCCGCCTCATTACATAGCACCAGATCCAAGATAGCTCGCTCCCTCGTCGGCTCCAACACACACTGTTCCAGAAAACTATCCCGGCAGCATTCCAAGAACTCCTCCTCGAGCCCACCGCGTCCAACATGGGTCGACCAATCAAAATGCAGATTGAAATCCCCCATAACTACGGCCGTCCCATTCCTGCACGCCACACTTATTTGCGCGTTAACGGCCCGCCCCACCTCCAGATCATTATTCGGGGGTCTATAGACGACACCCACCAGCATCTTCCTCCCTTTGCTGTTCCTAATCTCCACCCACAACGATTCCACGTTCTGCTCCTTGGCTCCAATATCATCCCTTGCTACCACCCTGATGCTATCCTTAATCAGCAGAGCTACGCCCCCCCCTTTTTCCTCCCGCCTATCCTTCCTAAACACTTGATACCCCTGGACATTCAGCTCCCAGTCCCTGTCACCTTGCAGCCACATCTCTGTAATGGCCACCAGATCATATCCATTTGTGTTGATCTGCGCCACCAGCTCATCCACTTTATTCCTAATGCTTCGCGCATTCAGATAAAGCGCCTTCATCCCAGCCTTCATCTGGACCTTATTTGCCAGAACGCCACCAACTATACTCACGCCCCCTACTCCCTCTATTATTGGGACATCCTCGGCCTCTATCCTTACCTGTACCGTCTCCTTAACTTTAGACCCCGTAATGTCACCTACCCTCACACCCTCCCCCCCCCAGTTAGTTTAAAGCCCTGTCTACAGTCCTCTTTACATGATTCGCCAGCACTCTGGTCCCAGCACGGTTCAGACCAACCCCATCCCGCCCGAACAGGTCCCACCTATTCCAATACTGGTGCCAATGCCCCATAAATTCAAACCCATTCCTCCCACACCAATCCCTGAGCCACCCATTCACTTCCTTAATCCTATCAACCCTACGCCCGTCTGCACTCGGTTCAGGCAGTAGCCCAGAGATGACCACCTTGTCGGTTCTACTTTTTAATTCCATTCCCAGCAAATGAGGGGTACATATATAAAAGCTTACCTCTGCATCCACCCTTGAACAGGTTATTCCACAATTCACTTACAATTACACTTATAAATTCCCAAACACCTAGCCTTTGGCCATCATTTGTTACAGCATTTCTGCAGCTACTGATTTGTTCCATTGCACCAACGCCTCAACGTTTGATGCCCTGGTCATCAATAAAACCATTCCCTTACCCTGATGAGCCTCCTGGTATGTGCTCATTCCTTGTCAGTTATGTACAATGGATGCAGACTTGAGATGATACGGTGGATGACTGGTTTAGACATCCACCACCAGATCTGGCTGGAACATATCAAACGTTAGCAGGTCTTGCGCTCATCAACTAAAACTAACTATTCCAGGATCATCCTGAAATATAAATATATCCCTCAGCTTCTTTCCTGTATTCTAACTGACTTCTTAAACCATCATCCCTTTCTCCTCCATCCCCACTTCCAATCAAAGATGTAAGGAACTTGTCAACTTCTTTTTCACTAAGATTGAGGCTACCTCCATGACGTCCCTCCCTTCCACTAGCCCACGAAAGACAAACTTCCTCTAATTTTTCCCACTCCCTAGTTTTGAATTTGCCTCTTTCGCTGGTTTCTATCTCGCCTCACGTCCTCTCTAAATTCATCATGTCTATGAGTTGGTGCCCCCAAGACGCTAGGCCCACTTAACTGCTAACCACCCAACTTCCTCTCCCACTCCCTACGTTATCGGATGTTATTAATGGTTCCTTCTCTTCAAGTGTTGCCCCTTCTTTGAGTCTGCCATTATCAGTCCTCTTAATTAACTGAAAGCTACAGGCCTGAAATGTTGTATATCATCACAACTATTGAAGCGATTAAAAGTAGCAACTGTGTCAAATATACATCACAGTACATCTGTTTACTCGGAATAATGTTATGCTTTATTCCAAGGTATCAGCCATGTCTGTGTAGTACCCTTCTCTGGGATAGGCCTCAAACAGATCTAGCAACTCAAGACTGGGCATCCCTGAGGTGCTGTGGGTCATCAGCAGCAGCAGAATTGTACTTCACCACAATCTGTAGTTCATGGCTTAGCATATCCTCCATTCCACCATTACCACCAACCTTGGTTCAAGGAAAAGTGCAGGAGGGCATGTCCAAAGTAACACCTGACATATCTAAAGATGAGGTGCCAATCTGATGAGCTATAATAAAGGACTATCTGCATCCCAAACAATAAAAGCAGCAAGTAACAGAGTTAAATGATTCCACAAGCACAGGATCACATTTAAGCTCTGCAGTCCTACCACATCCAGCTGTGAATTGTGGAGGCGACAGTTCCACAAATATCTCCATCCTAAATAACAGAGGAGCCCAGCACATCTGTACAAAAGATAAAGTTGAAGCATTGCAGATCTAGCAACTCAAGACTGGCATCCATGAGGCACCAAGTGGACGAATCAAACTTTATCCAGAAGTGCCAAGTGGATGATCCACTCAGCCACCTTCAGAGCTCCCCAGCATCACAGATGTCAATCTTCAGCCAATTTGATTAATCTCACATGATATCAATAAACTCTCCAAAACAGCAAAGTTATAACAACCAGATAATCTACGTTTGTGATGTTGATTAAGTATTGGCCTCGGCTTTTCTTCAAAATAGGCCAGGGAATTTTTCACACCTGAGACAGCACACAAGGTCTTGTGGCCAACTGGCCAATGGCCTGAACAGCTAGGCCAGATACAGAATTAGACAATCTAAATAAAACAGCAGCTAACAGCTTGAGAAAGAACAGCTTGTCAAAGAACAAAGAACAAAAACAGCCCAGGAAACAGGCCCTTCGACCCAATGAGCCCATGCTGCCATTTCAACATTACCAGTCCCCCCTCCACCCATGACCCTTATATATTATTTATGGCATTCCACATTGAGGGAAAATAATTTAGGGACAATTTATTACCTCTAATCAGCCTAAGAGCACATCTTTGGGGTGTGGGAGGAAACCGGAGCACCCGGAGAAAACTCACGCAAGCACGGGGAGAATGCGCAAATTCCCACAGACACTGGCCCAAATCCATGTGTCTGCACAGCAAACAGTGATGGTACTGAGCTGTCGTGTTGCCCAGCATCTGGTCCAGTTTAAGCACACACTAATGACATGAAGCACTAGACTACTCTTGAACATCCAAGAGCAGCCCTAGTACGACCCATCGCGTGTATACCCCTCGGACAACAAGGCGGACTGACTTAAAACCTGTGAATTAAAAGAGAAAAACATTAGTATCATACCACATCCTTTCACATTACCAGGGACGTCCCAATGCTAATGAACCTTATTTAAAACAATCTCCTATATCCTCCCATCGCCAACCCACTCATGTGCCTGTCTAAGTAACTCTTAAACAACTCCAGCGTGCCTGCCTCCACCACCTTACTTGGCAGAGCATTCCATACCCCCACCACCCTCTGTGTGAAAAACCTCCCTCTAATATCCGTGTTATACCTCTCCCCCCTCACCCTAAGCCCGTGGCCCCTTGTACTGTGTGTGTCTAACATAGGAAATAGCTTACCTCTGTTTACTCTATCTATACCCTTCATAATCTTATATATCTCTGTTAGATCCCCCCTCAGTTGCCGTCTTTCAAGGGAAAACAGCCCCAATTTGCTCAATCTTTCCTCATAACCCAGTCCTTCCATACCAGGCAACATCCTGGTAAATCTTTTCTACTGCCTCTTCAAAGCCTCCACATCCTTCTGGTAGAGTGGCAACCAGAACTGAACACTATATTCCAAGTGCGACCTAACTAAAGTTCTATAAAACTGCAACATGACTTGTCAATTTTTAAACTCAATGCCCCGACTGATGAAGGCAAGAATGCGATATGCCTTTTTGACTACCTTCTCCACCTGCGTTGCCACTTTCAGTGACCTGTGTACCTGTACACCTACATCCCTCTGTCAATCAATATTCTTAAGGGTTCTGCCATTTACTGTATATTTCCTATCTGTATTAGACCTTCCAAAATGCATTACCTCACATTTGTCCAAGCCTCCAACCTATCTATATCCTGCTGTATCCTTTGACGGTCCTCATTGCTATCCGCAAATCCACCAACCTTTGTGTTGTCTGCAAACTTACTAATCAAACCAGTTACATTTTCCTCCAAAATTATTTATATTTATTACAAACAGCAAAGGTCCCAGCACTGATCCCTGAGGAACACCACTTGTCACAGCCTTCCATTCAGAAATGCACCCTTCCGCTACTACCCTCTGTCTTCTACGACCGAGTCAGTTCTGTATCCACCTTGCCAGCTCATCTCTGATCCCATGTGACTTCACCTTCTGAATTGGCAACCCCATTGGGTATTTTGACCCTGCCCAGTGACCTTATAGGCTGAATGAATCTTCTGGAAGGGCACAATGAGGGGGATAAGCAGAGACACCTGTGGGTCAGCGCCAGTGAAGACTTGACTCAACTCCAGCAAGGACTCAACCTACAGTGAAGACTAGGCAGGGACACAGGGACAATGCAAGAGGGTGGGCAGGATCAACCTTCACAAAGAAGGCCCTGAATTTACAGACAAGAGATGGCAGAGCTCAGCGAAGCAGTCCCGGTAGATCGGTCATGGGTAATATCAGACAGATAGCATAAAGTATTAAGTTATGCTGGAAATTGAGTTGTTTTCAAATAGAGTTTGTATAATAAGAATTTGTTAATAGAATTTGTTAATAAAATTTGGATTGATCTGTGATTCTTTGTCTATCTTGTCAGTAAGGGCACCGGGGTAAAGTATTTTAACCCAAACTAGTCAAAGTGTCTGCTCGTTTCTAGACAAGTCGCAATTCAACATTTCACCTGGATAATAGACCGCTGACAGTGCAGCAGTTTCCCAATACTGCCCTGGAGTATCAGCCTAGATGTTCGTGCTGAAGTCCTGCAGTGGAACTTGCAGACTCAACAGTAATATTGCTCCCAGCTGAGTCAAGTCATACATAGCTAAATGGTGGAAGATCATTGTGCAGAGTTGCAAAAGTGAACTGACTGCCATCCCTGAATAATGCTGCAATTAATATAGATTCCTCATTTTCGCCTACTTGTTCTGTTTCCTGTCTTTCCCTTTTCAGTATTTCTGTTTCTTATTTCACAATCTTTGCAGCTGTGACTTGAATACTTTCTTTCCTCCAAAAGATGCAATAAAATATCTCAAAGCTATGGGAATGCAGCATCCACAGCACAAATAAAAACCTCTAATGAAATTTTTGGGCTTATTTTGCATTCTGTTGCTGAAGAGCAAAAGAAATACAAAAGACATGAAAGCTGAACTTTGAGGATTATGTTTATGGCTGTATGAGTTTCCATAATTCAAAGAATCAAAGGACCTACACTGCAGAAGGAAGCTGTTCTGCCCATCGAGTCTGCACCAACTCTCCAACAGAACATCTTACCCAGACTAACCATTCCACCTTATCCCTATAACCCTTTGCATTTATCTGACTAATTCCCCCTGACCTACACGTTTTGGAACACTAAGGGGCAATGTAGTATGACCAATCCACTTAACCTGCATATTTTTGGAGGGTGGGAGGAAACTAGAGCAACAAGAGGAAATTCTCACAGACATGGGGAGAATGTGCAAACTCCACAGTCACCCAAGGCTGGAATCAAACCCTGGTCCCTGGCACTGTGAGGTAGCAGTGCTAATTACTGCGTCGTCACAAATTGAAGTCATATCCCTATTTCTGTGTTTTTATTAACATAGCTCAGATTTAACATTAAAGTCCAAGATTTGTATGACCATGCAGGGAATGCTCCCCATATCCTTGTTATCTCAATAGGGGAAGGTACAAAAAGTAAAAAGATAGGCAACACTCAGTAGCTGATGGCTCAAAAATCAGAGATAGAGGGGAACAGGCCATTCAGTTCTTATGGTTATAAAAGTACCAAAAACATAGAAGGGGAAAAAAATAAATTGGTACATTGCCTTCTCATTTAGGAAAATAATGTTGTCAAAATGAAAGAAGCATTGGTGTTGGAGCAAAGACAAAGCAGTGAACTGTTGTATTTCAGATCAAGGCTCAGAATCAATGAGGAAACTTGTGTTTGGCGTATTAACTTTTCACTTCAAAGCTTCCCCTGAAGAACAGCCTTTCGAAGGAAATAACACTTCCTGAGCACTCTAAATTATGTGCCTAAACCTTGTAAGAGTGAGTTGCATCCCTGCTCGACTCAGAGGCCTGAGTAGTGCCAACTAATAGCTGAAGTAGTGTTATGGATTTACCTTCTCCATACGATTCATTATCTTGCATCTCTTAGATGCTTTCTCCGTTGCTAATACAGCTATGTTTTAACAGCGCCCGGGTATCGTTGCTGTTTTGGTGTTTGCTGTTAGTCTCTGATGCACGAACGGGTTTAACCTCGGACTCACTGCGTTTGAAAAAAAAGCATATTGTACAGGCACGTTCTAGAACTCTGTCCCAGGAATGGAACGCAGCCAGGGTTGCAACATTCTAATATCGGGATCACATGACACGGACAGGCGTTCACGTGACTTTCTTTTGCAAATGGCTTTTGATCAGTACTGAGTGGGAGCGTGTGTTGATCCAGGCGGGAAGGAGCTTTCTGCTACGGGGCTGACACATCGACTGCGCTCTTTTTTTGGGAAGTGGCAATTTACGTATTTTGTTTGGTCGAGTGATTCTTATCCTGGGAGCTGCTCAATACCATGCACCACATGATAGAAGTGGCCATCCCGTCCTTCAGATTTGAGGAGAGTGATCTCGAGAGAGGCTACACGGTAAGGACAAGAAGATTATGGCACTTCCCTTTCTAGGCCGCCGCTGAGTTACCCACATCACTTAAAAACCGGCTTAGTGTTTCCATTTCTCACCTGTACGTGCCTCCACTCACGCAGCGCACAAATCTAGAACGGATCCAGGGGATGATGTTGGATTTACCAAAGCTGCCAAGTATTTGTAACGAGTCCTATATCTTAAACTTCTTGGTCCAACTCGCGCTTGGCGAACGCTTTTCATCAATTGTATGTTTAAAATGCAAACACACTCTTAGTTTGCACTAGTCTTCGCTATGGCGAAAGGAGCTCGGTTTGATCATGATTTTAGGTCACTGAAGTACTTAGCCTTGCACTGAAATACAAATCGTGGGGCGATTTCAGGACAGTGGGGAAAAGTGGCCACGATTGGGAAATGCCATCCCCCTCTAAGTTACATCAATGAAATACAGGTCAAGTATCAATGAAATTGACAGGCCGTCATCAAACTTTTTGTTTACAAACGTTGGGTATTTCCGTTTTCTCCCTATTCCGAATCTAAAGGTAATATTCGGGATGTAAAAGTTGATACGTGGTGCGCAGCTATATGTTTTACAAATTTACAAAACTACTACTTCTTCAGTTAGCTCTTAAGCTTTGTGAGGCAGCCAGGTCAAAACATTCGTTGTTTTCTTTTGGGGAGGAAGACTGTGTAACTAGAGGTTACTAGACTGTGTATCCCAAAGACCCATAAAATACAGTGATTAAAATTACCGATTCTCAGTCGAACAAAATGTAGAATTTGTATTCCATATAAATTGATTTGTGGAAAATACCTGGTAATATAATTAGTTATATGCTCTTTCACAGTTGTAATTGGGGAACATAATTTGAGTTGCTTAACTTGCTCAAAGTGCTAGTAGTTACAGAGCTGTAACTGGTGATGCATTTTAAAATATCATATTAGAGATGTACAATATAAAATTAAAATACATTCAGTTGGAGTTTTTTTTTACATATATTGCTACCAAGTAGCCTTGCCTTTTCAGAATGAGTCTCTTTTTTCTGCGATGTGCAGTGAAATGCCAGGTGTTAGTTGGAAGTTTTCCAGAATTTGTAGTTGTGATGCTTTTAGTAATGTCTCCCTCAAACAGGCGCATATTTCATTAGTTGATTAATGAACCATATAAGGGTTAAAAGTAGGGTGTCGAAATTTGCTGACGACACGAAGATGAGTGGAAAAGCAAATTGCGTGGAGGGTGTGGAAAGTCTGCAGAGAGATCTGGATAGGCTGAGCGAGTCGGGGAGGACCTGGCAGATGGAGTATAATGTTAGCAAGTGTGAGGTTATCCACTTTGGCAGAAATAATAGTAGGAGGGACCATTATTTAAAAGGGGAAAAGCTGCAGCATGCTACGGTGCAGAGGGACCTGGGGGTCCTTGTACACGAGTTGTAAAAGCCCAGTCTGCAGGTGCAGCAAGTGATCAAGAAGGCGAATGGAATGTTGGCCTTTATAGCAAGGGGGATAGAATATAAAAGTAGGGAGGTCTTGCTGCAACTATACAGGGTACTGGTGAGGCCGCAGCTGTAGTACTGTGTGCAGTTTTGGTCGCTGCCCTTGCAGGATATATTGGCCTTGGAGGAAGTGCAGAGGAGGTTCAGTAGGCTGATACCAGAGATGAGGGGGTTGGACTATGAAGAGAGACTAAATAGACTGGGTCTGTACTTGTTGGAGGTTAGAAGGATGAGGGGGGGATCTAATAGAGACATATAAGATAATGAAGGGGATGGATAGGGTAGAGGCAGAGAGATTCTTCCCGCTTAGAAAGGATAGCAGGACTAGAGGACACAGCCTCAAGATAAGGGGGGTGCAGTTTAGATCAGAGTTGAGGAGGAACTTCTTCACTCAAAGGGTGGTGAATCTCTGGAATTCTCTGCCTGTTGAAGTGGTGGAGGCTACCTCGCTAAATATGTTTAAGCCGAGGGTAGATAGGTTTCTGATAGACAGGGGATTTAAGGGTTATGGGGAGAAAGCGGGAAAGTGGAACTGATCCACTTCAGATCAGCCATGATCTTATTAAATGGCGGGGCAGGCTCGAAGGGCTAGATGGCCTACTCCTGCTCCTATTTCTTATGTTCTTATGTACTTTACACTTGACTATCCTCATAATTGATTTCAGATTTATGGAACAACAAAATCAGTCCAAATGACACACGCCATTACTGAGATGGGAAATTGTGGTGAATCAAATAAATGCCCCTTTTTCTGCAGATGGAGCTACAAACATTGTACAATAGGAACTTAATTCTGTCATCTTTAACTGTAATCATTTTTTCTGCAAGATGTCCATAATGTAAGATGCTATGAAACAGAGTGAACATGATCTGATTAAACAGAACAATATGCTTGAGGGGCTGAATGGCCTATTTCTGCTCCTTTTATGTTGTCATATTTTCCAGTAAACTACAATAAATAAAACCAAACAGCATTTTGATTCACATCAAATGATTCGACTACAAAAGCTTCTTTTCCCCATTCAGTGTTTACCAGAATTAAAGGAGATCCAAATGTCTCACAGGGGGTGGTGCTGTGAAGGGGATTTCCATTTGAAGCTGAGGGTGTGATTGAGGTACTAAACTAATCCTTTGCATCTGTCTTTTTTAAGGAAGAAGATACTGCCCAAGTCGCAGTGAAAGAGGAGGTAGTTGAGATACTGAATGGGCTAAAAATTGATTAAAAAGGTTATACTTAAGGTTGATAACTGAAGTTGTGATGCATCTGAAGGTGCAGAAGAGAGGTAAGGGAGGACAGTCACTGACAGCCATGATCCCTGGAAGTTGACCATTTAGAAGGGCATTGGAAGAGGCAAGCGGAGATGAAGAGCTCAGCTCACTGAGAAGATGGCCCAGAGAAAAGAGGCCAGCAAATTGTGAATCTTCTCAGCTCATTGTCTTCCTCTGCAGTAAATGAGACAGACACTGTCTTGTCAGAGTGTAGCTCCTGAGCTTCACCAAGTAATGCTCAACTGACGGCACAAAGCATCAAGATGGAAGGCTGCCATAGAAAGAGAGGAAACTATGGAAGGATAATCTTGCAATCCTCCTCGGTTACATGGGTGGTGCTGGAGGACCAGAGAATAGCAAATGTTACATCTTTATTCAAAAAAACGCTGCAAGGATAAACCCAGCGCTGCTGCCTCACAGCGCCAGGGATCTGGGTTCAATTCTGGCCTTGGTTGGCTGTTTGTGTGAAGTTTGCATTTCTCCCCATGTCTGCGTGTGTTTCCTCCCACAGTCCAAAGATGTGCAGGTTAGATTCATTGGCCCGAATAAAAATTGCCCCTTCATGTCAGGGGTTACGGAGATAGAGCCTGGGTGGGAGTGTTGTTGGTACAGGCTTGATGAGCCCAAATGGCCACCTCCTGCAATGTAGGTATTCTGAGTGGTCCAGAAAGAGTAGATGGAGAGAAACAGTCAGTGGATGGGTCAAATCCCAGAGGTCATTAATTTAAATTATTAACTAAAGAGGTGACGGCAATATGAGGAAGGACTTGAGTAGCTAGGATTTGGAGTTTACTGTCTAAGAGTTTGACGGAGGGAGAGTCAGTTGTGGCTTTCAAAAGGAAATTGAAAAAGCACCTGAAGAGAGAATTTGCAGAGCTACGGGATAAAATGACACGAATGGAATCAGTTGATTTGCTCTTGCAGGGAACTGGCATGGAAACAGCAGGCTCTTTGTGCCGTAACCATTCTATGCTTAGAGTTCTAGAACACAATTACCAATATAAATCCAATTCCCAAATATATATTAAAGTATCCAGGGATTTGTTTTCTTGTCTCTGAGTATTTGAAGATGGCAGAGAATAGATTGACAGTGATTAAAGAAGGACATAGTTTGATTGGGAGCAAGCATATATTTCAAATGTGGTTTGGTTTAAGTTTATTTATTAATGTAAGCATTTTACATTAACGCTGCAATGAAGCTACTGTGATAATTTCCTAATCGTCACGCTCTGATGCCTGTTTGGGTACACTAGACAGAATTTAGCATGGCTAATGCACCTAACCAGCACGTCGTTCAGACTGGGAGGAAACTGGAGCAGCCAGAGGAAACCCACGCAGACATGGGGAGAACATGCAGATTCTGCACAGACAGTGACCTAAGCCAGGAATTGAACCCGAGTCCCTAGCGCTGTGAGGCAGCAGTCCTAACCACTGTGCCGTAGTACATTGTGGTTAAACGAAAAGTAGTACATTTTTGTTTTGTTAAAACAAAAGCAGAGCAAATATAGGCAAACTGAAATTGCTTACTTTGGCCCACTAATCAATGTCCCTATTGATTTACTGGGGCAAAGAGAATGTATTTATATTGAGAAACTTAGGGAAAAATGATACTGCATTAGTTGGAACAAAGAAGGGTTTAAGGGGAGGATTTAATTGAGGTGTTCCAAAGATATTTGCAATGGTGTGAGATGGTCAGCAGTGAATCCATAAAAAAAAAATGAGCAATAAAAACAGACATAGGCCAAATGACCTTGCAAGGTTGCTCTGCATGAGCTGAATGGACTGTGTGCTCTATTTTATGTATTCATCACTGAACTTTGATATCAATTTCACTTTCATCACCCATAGCTATGTCATTTGATTCTCCTAGACTTCAAAAATCTATCTCGGCCTTGAATAGACTCAATTCCTGGGCATTTAAAGCTCTCTGGGGTTGTTAATTGCAGATTCATTCATAATCCTTGATCTGAAACTATGAACCCTAATTCTGCAGTCTCCAGCTACAAGAAATAACATCTTAGCATCTTTCTTGTTAAATTCCCTTAGTTGTATACTTCAATGAGATTACCTCTGTGTCCTAAATTCCAGCAAGTAGAGACCCAATCTACTGAACCTCATCAATGTACAACCCTTTCATCCTGGGAGTCTAGTGAACCTTCACTACATATCTCCAAAGCAAGTATGGCTTTCCTTAAATAAATAGACCAAAACTTGGCAATTTTGGTGAATGCTTCAGTACCAAAGCCATTTTATGATTGTTGCAAGGTACAAAATATGCTGTGTTGCTACAATTAAAGGCTGATGTTTTAAAAAGTACTCTGCTTTTATATTCTTGCTGCCAAAGTGAGTAACCTCATGCTTCCCCACATTATACTCCATCTCCCTCGTCTCTTTGCAGCCTCTATGTATCCTTCTCGCGGCTTATTATCTCATCTAAGTTTGCATATACTGTTCCCAGTACCTTCATTTGAATTATGAATTTAGATTGTGAGCCACTGAGGCCCCACACTGATCCTTGCAGCGACCTTCTAATTGCAGTCTTCCAACTTAAAAATGACCCATTTATTCCCAATCTCTTCTGCCTGTGAAATAATTCCCTGTCCATGTGAATATATTAACCTGTATCACATGATCCTTTGTGGCATTTTCTCAACCGCCTTTTGGCAAATCTGATTATATTGCTTCCCCTTTATCTATTCTTGTCAGCTACATTCTCAAGAAGCTAAGTTATTCAAACACAATTCCCCTTTTGTAGAATCATGTCAATTCTGCTTAATCATGCTATGAATTTCTGTCTGCCTTGTTACCACTTTTAATAATAGATTGCAGCATTTTTCAGAGGACTCCAGTGAGAAAAAATTGGCCTGTAGTTCACTTTTTTTTCTTATGTTCTCTTTTGAATAACGTTGTTATGTTCACAACCATGCAGATCATTCTATAATCCAGGAACTTTTTAAAAAAACTCGATCGTTGAACCTTGGGCTATATATCATTAGGTCCAAAGGATTTGTTTGCTTTCAGTTCCTTAAGTTTCTCCAGTACATTTTCTCCTCTGTTTAGTTACCTTCTGTTCTTCACTCTTATTTGTCCATAGGTACCCACATACTTTTGGTCTGCATTTTATCTGTTGTAAAAACGGATGCCAGATATTTGTTTACCACCTCCACTATTTCCTAATTCCCTATTATAATTTCCCACACTCCAAGAGACCATTATTTACATATTGTAGGAGCTCTTAAAATACCTTTTTATATTTCGTGAGTTCGTTCTCGTTCTATTTCTTTCCTCAATCTTTGGTTACTGTTTGCTGTTAGCTAAAACTCTTGCATTCCTTTAACATAATCTGTGACATTAAAAACCTTTTTAGCCTAGCAATATCCTTTTATTTCAGCCAGTCATGGATGGATTATTTTGCACGTGGAGCTTTTATTTCTCAATGGAAAGATTTTTTTGTTGCGAATTAGTTATTTATTTAAATGGTTTCCACATGTCTTTCATTTTTTTTCAATCTACTTATTAGAACATAAGAACATAAGAACATAAGAAATAGGAGCAGGAGTAGGCCATCTAGCCCTTCGAGCCTGCCCCGCCATTCAATAAGATCATGGCTGATCTGTCGTGGCTCAGTTCCACTTTCCCGCCCTCTCCCCATAACCCTCAATCCCTTCTCTTATCAAAAACCCATCAACCCGCTTCTTAAAAATATTTAGCGAGGCAGCCTCCACCACTTCAACGGGCAGAGAATTCCAGAGATTCACCACCCTTTGAGTGAAGAAGTTCCTCCTCAACTCCGTTCTAAACCGCCTCCCCTTTATCTTGAGGCTGTGCCCCCTAGTCCTACTGTCTTTTTTGAGCGGGAAGAGTCTCTCCACCTCTATCCTATCCATCCCATTCATCATCTTATACGTCTCAATGAGATCTCCCCTCATTCTTCTAAACTCTAACGAGTACAAGCCTAGTTTATTCAGCCTCTCCTCATAGCTCAATCCCCTCAACTCCAGTATCAGCCTAGTAAACCTCCTCTGCACTCCCTCCAGGGCCAAAATATCCTTGCGCAGGTGCGGCGCCCAAAACTGCACACAGTACTCCAGCTGCGGCCTCACCAATGCCCTATACAGCTGCAGCAAGACCTCCCTACTTTTATATTCAACTCTTATATTATTTAACTCTTCCCTCCATACTTGCATGATTTACTTTATTTAAGTTTAAAACTCTTATTTGTTGTATGTCACTATCAGAATTTTACATTAAGTTTATCATATTGTGAACATTTGACTTCTTTAGCTCTACTATGGGATTACTAATTAACCCCACCCAATTGCATAATTCAAGGTCTAAAATAGGCTTATTCTTGATTGGTTTGCAACATATTGTTCTCTGAAACCATCAATGAACTCAAGACTTTCTTTGACAATTTAACAGACCTATGTGAATATAGAACTCCTCAAGACTATTACATTATTTTTGATAAAAGCTCCTATTATTTCTCGATTTAATACTTTGTGCAAAAGAGCAATGGCTATTAGGTAAGTTAAGATTGCTATAGACCCAGATGACCATAGGCTGTTCTCTTTTTTGAGAGGGAGAGATGACCAAAGGCTGTTTTCTCCTTTTGAGAAGGAGAGCTAACCAGTGGTGATTTAACCTGAGGATCACTGCACCTCAGGTCAGGGACAAAGTTGAGTAGGCAGGCCTTCATAAGAAGAACATGAGCAGGCCCTTGGCCCTCCAAGCCAGTGCCGATCATGATGCTCCAATTAAACTAAAAAAAAATCATCACTCGGACCATATCCCTTTATTCCCTCCCTATTCATGTACCTCCAGATACTTGTTAAATGTTGTTAATGTGCCTGCTTCCACCACCATCTTTGGCACCATGTTCTAGGCACCCACCACTCTCTGCATGAAAAGCTTTCCCTGCATATCTCCCTTAAACTTTCCCTGTCTCACCTTGAACCTGTGCCCCCTTGTAATTGATACTTGCGCCGTGGGAAAAGCCCCTGATTATCCACCCTGTTTACACCTCTCATAATTTTGTAGATCTCTATCAGATCTCTTCTTTCTTTCCTGTGATAACAATCCTAGTTTATTCAGCCTGTGTTTCCACTTTTTATGGAACTGTGGACCTGCATGCCAATATCCCTCTGATTGTTAATGTTCCTAAGTGTTTTGCCGCTTGCAGTAAAATTCACACCTAAATTTGATCTCGCATCACCTCACATTTGTCTGGATTAACCTCCATCTAACACTTCTGTGCCCAAGTCTCCGATCCATCTATATTGTAGTCTCTGACATGCCTGGCACTGTCAGCAACTCCACCAATCTTCGTGTCATTGTCCAAGATACTAATCAGACCACCCATATTTTCCTCCCAATCATTTATATATACATAATATGTGTGTGTGTGTATATGTGTGTGTGTGTGTGTGTATATATATATATATATATATATAATAAGAACATAAGAAATAGGAGCAGCAGTAGGCCACCTAGCCCTTCGAGCCTGCCCCGCCATTCAACAAGATCATGGCTGATCTGAAGTGGATCAGTTCCACTTTCCCGCTTTCTCCCCATAACCCTTAATTCCCTTGTCTATCAGAAACCTATCTACCCGTGACTTAAATATATTCAGCGAGGTAGCCTCCACCACTTCAATGGGCCGAGAATTCCAGAGACTCACCACCCTTTGAGTGAAGAAGTTCCTCCTCAACTCCAATCTAAACTGGCCCCCTGCCCCCTTATTTTGAGGCTGTGTCCTCTAGTCCTGCTATCCTTTCTAAGTGGGAAGAATCTCTCTACCTCTACCCTATCCATCCCCTTCATTATTTTATATGTCTCTATAAGATCTCCTCTCAACTTTCTAAACTCCAACGAGTACAACTGAGGTCCCAGCACTGGTCCCTGTGGAACACCACTAGCAACAGATCTCCATTCTGAAAAACACCTTTCCACCACTACTGTCTTCTATGACCAAGCCAGTTCTGTATCCATCTAGTCTGCCCACCCTGAATCCCGTATGATTTTAGTTTTTGTACAAGTCTGCCTTGTGGGATCTTGTCAAATGCATGAAAAATCTTAAGTGATATGGGAATTGAACCAGTGCTGTTGGGGTCGCTCTGGATTACTAACCAGCTGTCCAGCTAACTGAGCAACTATTAGGGGCAATTTCTACCAGTGTTATTTGCCCCTTGTTATTATCTCCTCCATACTAATTTCACTTTCCCATCTTCCTCTGAGCTAAGATCCTTTCTCATTACAATTCCTGTGTTATCCTTTATTACCAGAGCTCCATCCATTCTTTTTCATTATACTAGTCTTTTAAATATTAAGTACCATGGAATATTTAATTCCCATGGTAAGGCCAATAATTTAGGATTTGTGCTAAAAGCATAAATGGGCAGGTTAGAAGATTTTCTTCATGCAAGGGTTTTGCCACAAATGGTTACTTGTGTGGCATTTAGGAGACAGCTGGATTTGGGGACAAAAATATTAGATCATACAGTGCAGAAGGAGGTAATTCGGCACACTGAGTCTGCACTGACAACAATCCCACCTCGGCCCTATCCCTTTAACTCCACACCTTTATCCCGCTAAACCACAAGGCAGTGATAGTAAAATAACTCTGATGTGGACTAAGTACTCACACAGGCAGGATGGGCCAAATTATCTCAGATGCTGAAATTCTTGTTTGTCATTTAATATATTTAGGTTAATGTGAAATTAAACTTCTGGATGAGCTAATGTCTTGATGTGGGCAATTGTTAATCAAGTGTGAAAGCAAGTAATTTGAAATGGGAATGAGTCGAGCCAAGATGGAGTACTGGTGGGCAATATGAATAGAAATTTAGATTGGGTAGATAAGGGAAGTGACTTGAAGTTAACTATTGTATTTCAAAAAGAACATGTAAAATTGGCAGTGATCAGTAGATTTACTCTTGCCTGAGAAGTAGTAACCATTAAAATAATATGAAAGACCTGTAGATTCTGAGAAAAAGAACTTCTAAAAGAATGTAAAACAATAGATGGAAGGGAAAAAGTTATGGGGAAAAATTATAAAGATTGAAAGCTATATAGATAGATGTGCTTATGAGATTTTAAAGCAGTATGTTCTGCAAACAGACCTGTGAAGAAGCAGCTGCTGCCAACCTCCGGAGAAAGGTGTTTGTGTTTGCACGGTTTTGAGACCAGCTTTGGCTTCCCAGTATCAAGTGAGAAAGAGAAAAAACCTGTGTAAGACTTCTCCTGTAGAAACAGTGGACTTATGGTAAAAATACTGGAATTGTTATAGATTCAAATCCAAAAAGACTGTTGCCTGAAAGGGATCTTTAGCTTTGAGTTAATTAATCAAAATCATTTCTGGACATGTTTGTGTTGTTGTTCGTGCATCGTCATCGATGAGGACCCCAACACCATCATTTTGAGGCTGGTTGCGGTGTGTCCGAAGGTGACTGATCAGGCCAGTTTGGGCACGGAATGGCCTGGCACATATTGGACAGATTTGTGCAGACACTGTAGTTGATGTGCTGGTGGTTCTGGACTTGCGCAACTCGCACTTAAGTTGTGCTTCAGCAATGCACCTTGCTTCATAAGCTTGACAGCCTTTGCGGATGAGACGGTGCCAGGTTTTGCCAGCATTTCCCAGGTGGTCGTGTTTATGTCCAGCGACTTCAGGGAGGCCTTGAGTGTGTCTTTGAAATGTTTCTTCTGCCCTCCATGCGAGTGTCTTCCAGCAGAGAGTTCCCCAAAAAGTCGCTGCTTGGGTAGGTGCTCGTCTGACATATGGATGACATGACCTGCCCACCGGGTCTGCGCTCTCATCAGCAGTGTGTGAACTGATGATAGACTTGCTCTAGAGAGAACTTCAGTGTCTGGTACTTTGTCTTACCATCTGATGTGTAATGTTCTGCGAAGACAAGTCGTGTGGAAATGATTGAGCAGTCTTGCATGCCTTCAATACACAGTCCACGTTTCACAGGCATACAGGAGGGTAGTGAGTACTGCAGCGCTGTACATCTTAAGCTTTGTTGCTGGGCTGATTCCTCGACGTTCCCATACAGTGGAGTGCAGTCTACTGAAAGCAGAACTTGCCTTTGCTATTCTGCAGTTCACTTCTGTATCAATAGTCACTGCTTGGAAGAAGGTGCTGCCAAAATAAATGAACTGGTCCACTGCCTGTAGTTTCTGCCCTTTGATTGTGATTATGGACTCTGTGTACAGTGCATGAGGAGCAGGCTAGTGCGTGACTTCGGTCTTTTTAATGTTGACGGTGAGTCCAAAGTTGTCATAAGCTGTGGAACACTTGTCCATGCTGACTTGCATCTCTGACTCTGATCCAGCATGATGTGGAGATGCCGGCATTGGACTGGGGTAAACACAGTAAGTTGTCTCGCAACACCAGGTTAAAGTCCAACCAGTTTATTTGATAGTAAACCCACAAGCTTTCGAGGTTTGCCCCTTCGTCAGGTGAGTGGAGAGTTCTGGTTTCAAACAGAGCATATAAAAGGCACACAGTTTTACTGTGTCTGAGCCAGCATACAGGGCGCAGTCTTCAACAAAGAGGAAGTCTCCCAGACATGTTTGTAAAAGTACTGTTAACTGCATAAAAGTATTTTTTTTGAAATGTTTGCAACTAGTTGGAAATACTCCTCCTGATTTCAGATATCTTCTCAAAAAATACAAATTGCAAATTTGTAAGGATTCTATACCTTATCTATATCATAACAAAAAGCAGAGAATGGAGATCAAAATTCAGGGTAAGTATGAACAGAATCAATGAAGTTTTTTTTAATTTTGAATATCACTTCCTCAAAATAGTTTTAGTAAGGCACAGTTAAACCACATGCGAAGCCACAATTATTTACAATCATTACTTCTATGAATTTAAATGCCAAGTTTGAAAGTTCAAATTTTGCTCATCCTCTTTAGATCTGCTGCCATTTTCCTTGTCTCTTATGCTGAGCAAATTTTGCGGCCTGCTTCAGCTGATGGTGACTTTGAGGGTATACGTTGCTTCTACTCTGAATGACTTTCCCAACCTGCACAGTAGGCGAGCAGCTTGTTAAATGATATCAACAAACAAACCTGCCTCCACAATTTGGCTCTGAAATGCTGATTTGATTCTCTGATGACATAATTTAAGTGATGGCAAAAGATATATTTAAAGACCAGACTGATGTCATGTGCTTCCACCTTAGAATCCAAAAAAAAACAGGAAAATTTGCATTTTTGAAAGAATCAATGGAAATTGATTTTAAATATTTTATTTCCCTGTGAATGTACTAATTGACATCCAGTTCTTGTGCCAGGTATGAAATTGAGGATTTTGACCCAGAGAAATTAAATAAATTATATGTACCAGTTGCATTGATGTGTGATTTGATTCTTGCACCAGGGAGACACTAGTTGGTGACAGGAAAATGGAGACATGGCCTTTGGGTTGACATGCACAACCACCACAATTAGTGGCCAAATGGCTTGGCAGTAGGTGCTAAAACTGAAAATAACAACCTGCGCTGACACCTGGTAACCACTTGTTACAGAACAGGCCCCTCATGAATTGATCTCTTCAAACGCCATCAAACGTGCACCACATGAAACTACCCCATCCCCAATGACTTTGACTTGTGCATATCCTTTTTCTAGTTGAGATAATAATGATTGATGATGAACTAACATTATTAAAACAGATTATCTGCATCGTCACATTGATGTTTGCAGGATATTGTAATTTCTACAAAGGTACCTCCATTTAGCTCTGTGATTTTGGGATATCCTGGAGTGTGCATGATAAATTTTGATCTGGTGATGAAAACAGCAGTATTTTTCCAAATCAGCATGATGTGAATCATGCTAGGGAGCTTGCAGGTTGTGTTCCTGCACCTGCTACCCTAATTCATCCAGATAGTAGAGGTTGCAGATATGCAAAATGTTGCTGAAGAACGTTGCTGTTGTGCATCTTGTATATGGTACACATGGTTGCAGCCATGGTGCCTCAGTGATAGAGGGAGTGAGTGTTTAAGGTGATTGGATGGCGCTTTGTGACAAGCAGCCTGGTGATAAGTTGCTTCAGTGTTGGAAAAGCTGTTATCCAAGCAAGTGAAGGATCTTCCACCACATTCCTGATTTCATATTGGAATTGGACTTGAAACATTCACACTGTTTCTCTCTCCAGAGATGCTGCCGGAGTTTTTCCAGCATTTTCCTATTAGCACAGACTTTGGATATGCTCTCAAGATCTGCCATTTTGTGTCTCTTGCACTGATCAAATTTTGAGGCTGTGCTTCAGCTGATGGTAACTTCAAGGGTATACGCTGCTTCTACTCTTAATGGCTTCCCCAGTGTCCTATACAACTATAGCAAACCACCCCTACTTTTGTATTCCATTTCCTTACAATAAATCAAGAAGCTGGAACAGCTGTTGGGGGCACAGTGGAGCATCTGTGAGTCTGAAAGCATGTGGATAGCATGTTTAGAAAGGTATTTATACTGCAGCTGAAGGGACTTGAGGAAGGAAGGGAATGGATGATCCAACGGGCAGGTAGTTCAGGAGTATATTGGGGTCCTACTCACAAACCTATATTCCAGAGGTCATGGTACATGTTGATACCACTAATGAGGTCTTGCATCAAAAATTCAGGAGTTAGACAGTGGACTAAAAAGCAGGACATCTCTGGTTGTAATCTCTGGATTACTCCCAGTGCCATGTGCTTACAGATACAGAAATAGAAGAATAGTGTGGATGAAGAGTTGGTGAAGGACAGAAGGCTTCAATTCCTGGATGACTAGGACCGTTTCTGGGGAAGATGGGCCCTGTACAAGTGAGAAGGTCGATATCTGAACCAGGTGTGGGTGCTGATGCTGTTGGGAGGAGTTTAAACTCATTTGGCAAATGATATAGTAGCCATCACAGAGACATAGTTGAGGGAGGGGCCGGATTGGCATCTCAACATTGTGGGATGTGGAATCTTTAGGCAAGATGGGAGGGTCAAAAGAGGAGGAGGTATTGCATTATTTGTTAAGGAGTCAGTTACTGCAGTAAGAAGAGGTGATATCTTGGAGAGGATTGTAGGAAGCTTTGTGTGTGGAGTTTAGGGATTAAAAAAATGGGGCAACCACGTTGCTAGCCACACTACAGACCTCCAGATAGTCAGTGGGAAATTGAGGAGCAAATATGTACGTAATTTGCAGAGGTGCGTAAAATCAATAGCAGTAGGGTAATTTCAACTTTCCCAACATTAAATGGGATAGACATAGTGTTAGGGATTTGGATGGAATGAATTTCTTGAAATATGTACAGGAAACTTGTTACATCAAAATGGACGTGATTCAACGAGGGGTGGCACAATGCTGGACCTAATTCTGGGGAATGAAGCCAGACAGGTGGTTGAGGTAATGATGGTGACCGCAACATGGTACAATTTAAGCTTGTTATGGACCGAGAAATTGACAAGTTGCAATTGGGGGAGGGTGGATTTTAGTAAAATAAGGTAGGATCTGGCCAAGACAGACTGTGAACAGATACTTGTGGGGAAATGGGGAGGGTACAGGCACAGCATATCCTCTCTAGGATGATGGGCAGGAGTAACAAGCTCAGGAAGCCATGGATGATAGATATTCAGGATATAAAGTTAATGTTAATTTATTAGCCACAAATATGGCTTACATTAACACTGCAATGAAGTTACTGTGAAATTCCCCTAGTTGCCACAGTCCTGTGCCTGTTCAGGTCATTGCACCTAATCAGCATGTCTTTCAGAAGGTGGGAGGAAACCAGAGCATCCGGAGGAAACTTACGCTGACACGGGGAGAACATGCAAACTCCACACGCAGTGACCCAAGCCAGGAATCGAACCCAGGTCCCTGGCGCTGAGAAGCAATAGTGCTAACCTGCCACTCCATGATGTGATATGATGAGAGGGACAAGGGGAGCAAATCAGCAGAGGTATTAGTGGAGCACAAAGTGCAGTGAAGCCTAAGGTAGGGGGAAAAAAGGCAACTTTCCGTGTGGGAACCCTGTCATTCAACCCAGTTTACGTTTGCATGGTAATTCCTTCAAATACAGTGCAGTCACAGTTTGAAATGAAACCAAAACCTTCAGGTATGCAGGCACCTTTGTTTAGAATGAGTTAATTAGGAAGAGCCAGAAGGTTGGATGTGATTCTCCCAGTACTCCCGTCAGTGGGAAAACTGCACCTGTCAAGTGGAATTCAGCCACCTTTTCGATGACGATGTATGCAAATATAACACATACCAGCCAATCCTGACTTCATAGGGCTCCTTCTCCCCTCACCCCGGCAGCTGAAGAGGGGAGCCCCTCCAGCACGGAGGGGCCTTCTTCCTCAACTCCGCTCCACCCAACTATTATTAACAGAAATGCATCACCTGTGTACACACACACCCACCCATCCCAGAGAGACGCTGTGATGTACGTTCTCCTTACACCCACAAGGGCAACCTTGTGTTGCCCTGGTGTCTTGGCAGTGACACCCTCACCTTAGATTCTAAGAGGAGCAGGGGAACAAGAGGAGGCAAATGCTGTTCCTTCTCTGCCACTACTGGGATGCAGAGAAGCTGGAGGCTGTTTGGGCTCAAGCTGAAGGGAAGGGGTTGACCATGAGACTCTTTTTGTGGAATGACTCGTGGCTGGACTGCCCCTTCTCACCCTGGAAAAAGTGGTGATCGCTCTTGGCATGGTGAACTCGGGCAGCTTTCTGTTCAAAATCTTTATTCTTGTCAGTGCACTGTGAAAGTTTTCAAGTGGCCCGGTCACTTTAATATCCGTGACGCCTGGACACCTGGAACCTTCAAAATCACAGCATCCACTTCTCTCAATTTACTCTCGTTCAGATAATCTGTTTTCTTATTATTGCTACTGAAGCCAATAACCTCACATTTATCCATATTTATACTATACCTGCCATGAATATGCCCACACATATGCTGTTCAAACTACGCTGAAGTATCTCTACACCCTCCTCACAGTTACACCCTCACACCCAACTTTGTATAAGCTGCAAATTTGGAGATAATGCATTTAGTTCCTTCTTCCAAATCATTAATACATAATGTGAATAGTTGGGGTTCAAGAATACACCCCTGTGGTACTAGTCACTGCCTGCCAATTGGAAAAAATTGAAGCTATTGCACAGCAAGCAGAAGCTTTGTTTTTGTATCCCTTCACAGTTGAATATATCTCAGGTACTTACTTTTGTTCTTAACCACAATGTTTATAAATAGGCTTGTTCTGATTGACAGTTCCAGGCCATTAAGCAGCAGGTAGGAGCTTTCACTTCCTCTTTCCAAACCACAATTTTTTTTACAGCGTGATCTTTGATCTGAAGACCTTGGCTGATTTGGTGAGTCTTCAAACACTCATGCTGGATTAGATGCCTGCACTGAAGGTGGCACCACTATCCTTGCTATCCTGGCACAGAGACCCTGTGCCTGGAGAGTCCCAAGGTCCACCCAGCCCCTTGGGTACCCTCCCTCCACAGCCTGACAATGGCAGAGGGACACATAGACACAAAACCTATCTCCTTGCTTCCCCCCTGCCCCACCCTCGAAGTTCAAGGCACCAGGTCCATGCTGGTGAGGACCTGTACTGCTTGGCACCCACTGGACTTGATACTGGGGCTGCCGGAGCATACCGAGGGATCAGAGCAACAGGCCTCGATGGGAACCGAATCGGGGTTGGGCCAGGTGAATCACAATTGGCTTGACACCTGGCATAATTCCTGTTTTAGCCCAATTCAATGGGCGATCACAATTTCTAACAGGAGCTAGCAGCCCTGGAGAATTGCCAGTGTTACCTTGCCAAAAAATGCCATGGGTACTAAAGAGATTACATAAAATTAAAGGAAAAATGTGCAAAGTGCTGCACAAATCTCAGGGCACAGGAATGATGCAGAGAAAGAAAAAGAAAACATGCAAATCAACTTGCAAAGGTATCAAAATCAACACTAAAAGAACACTAGACAGGAGCAATGCGAGCTGCTTGGAACCTAATATCAGTAATTATGTTGATGGTAGGGAAATCTTGAATAATCACTTTGTCAGTATTGATAGCAGATGAGAGATCCATATGCTAGCTATTCCAAGAAAGTTAATATTGAATCAGCAGAAATTCAACAAAAGTGTCATAAGCAAAATCACTAGTGAAAGAAAATAACGATCCCAGAGAGTCCCCATGTCCAGAGTGTTTCCAGCTAAGATTTTAGGAAATTAAGCTTCTAAAGTGTTCTCAATTCAGAAATCACCCTTAGATTGGAAAATTGTATGATAAACCACTGCATAAGAGAGGTAATTGAGGGGAAAACCAGGGACTTAGAAACCAATTAGCTTAACTCTGTCGGAAAAATGCTGAAGTCTGTAAATTAAGTATAGCATGCTTGAATACCTTGAACATTTTCAGGCAATCAGTGAAAGGGCTATTGGCCTTGAATGGAATGCAGTATAGATTTACTAGAATAATACTCGGATTCATGAGAAAAGATTACACTTACTGAGGTAGTGTTCCTAGAATTTGGAAACGGGCACCTTTTTTTAACATATGATTTTGATTGAAGTTTCCAAGATCTTAAAGAGAACAGACAGACCAAACAGGAGCTTGTTCTCCTGGCTGGGGGACACAGTTGGAAGCCAAATAGCCTGTTTCTGTTCTATTCTTTTGTTCAGATGGCATTAAAGCTAGACCTTTTCAAGAATAAAATTGGAACCTCCCTATCGTGCTGCAGGTTGAAACTTGAAACTCGTTTCAAAAATCAGCAATTGGCAATTGTTAATTTTAAATTGGTTTGATAGTACTTTTTGTTAATAAATCCTTCAAGGGATTTGAGACAAAATGGGCTTTTATTGAGTTAGGTCCCACATCAATCGTGACCTCACTGAGGGGCTATATAGATCACGCCTGTTGCTGTGTCTAATTACACTTCTGTGAAATGCTTTAGATTATTCCCATGTTCATGATGCTATGTGAATGCAATTCTTTGTTGAGAGAGTGGTAATGTTTTTGGAGTATTAATCCAAAGACCAGGGTAGTATCTCGGAGACAAGAATTAAAGTCCCATCATAATAGCTGGAGGAATTTAAATTTGTTTACTAATAACCACAAAACTACTGCAATGTTGTAAAAGCCCTCTGGTTAACTTGTCCTTCAAAGTTTGTTGTCTTTAATCTGTTTGTGTAGCCTTTACCAAAGTGACCCTGTCCCCTGTATTTTTGAAATTTTGTTTATTGGGCGTTGAGCCTATTTGATCAGATCACTCTGCATTTTGTGATTTTTGTTTTTTGTAAATGTCTACCATCCTAACTTGATCTGGCCTACATCTGACTCCAGATTCTCAAGACTCTTTTATTCCTCTGCAATGCCATGCAAACCATTCCGATCAAGGGTAATTAGGGATGGGCTATAAATGCTGCCCTTGTCAATGACACTAATGTCCTAAAATTGTCAAAGGCTTTTTGTTAAGGGCAAAGATGGGAGCATTAGATTTGACAGTTTGGAGCAGAAATATACAACAATTGAGAAATGGAAACCAGCTGCCAGAAGCATGTGAAGTTAGAAAGGAGCTTGCAGAGATATCGAATGTTGCACTGTCCAGAAAAGATGCAAAGAACGGAGTAACTTCATGATGAGGAGAGACAATGGGTACATGCGAACATCACTAGAGCGGAATCAGCTGAATGAATCATCTGAAGAGACACATACTAGTTAGCTGTGACGGAGGGTCATCCAGACTATCGACATTGGCTCTATTCTCTCTTCGCAGAAGCTGTCAGATCTGCTGAGATTTCCAGCATTTTTCATTTTTGTTTCTGATTCCAGCATTGGCAGTATTTAGCTGTTATATTGAGGATTGGAAAGGGCTGAGTAATGTCATGATATATATTTGGCAACATGTCTAGCTAAGTGAATTGGAATACTGTCTACAACTGAGAATAAAATCGGATTGAGTGCATCAGAGAGATGATCCAGAAAAACCTGAACGGAATTAAACCTGTAATATCTCAATCTGTACATTTATCAGGTAAGTCATATGGACATTAAATCCCATAGACAGAATGGAAAGACCTGTGGCCCTGGTCTTTGAATAATCCTATGGGAGATGCTAGAAGTTTATATAACCTTTTACCAAAGTGACCCTGTCTCTGTATTTTTGAAATTTTATATCTTGGGGATTAAGTCTATTTGATAAGATCACCCTACCATTAGTGATTTTTGTGTAATTTAAGATGCTTGAAATTGTAGAAATTTAATCACAAAAGGAGATAATCCAGCCCTCTGTATGTGATGGCTGAGAAGAAAATATCCCACCTAATTCACTTTACAGCTATTGGTCCATAGTCTTGGAGGTTATGGTATTTCAAAGTGCATTTGTGTTTTTAAATGTGAGGTTTCTATTCCTAACTTTCAGACCATGAGTTCCAGATCCTCACCACCATCTGAACAAAAAAAATACAGCACTGGCACAGGCCCTTTGGCCCTCCAAACCTGTGCCAATCATGATGCCCTGACTAAAAGAAAACCTTCTGCCCTTACTCCATATTCCTCTATTCCCTCCACCTTCATGTAACCCATCCAGATACCTTTAAATGTTGCTAATGTGCCTGCTTCCATCACCATCTCTGGCAGCATGTTCCAGGTACCTACCATTCTCTGCATGAAAAGCTTCCCCTGCACATCTCCCTTAAGCTTGCCCCCTCTCACCTTGAGCTTGTGCCCTGATGTAATTGACACTTTCACCCTGGGAAAAAGCCTCTGACTCTCCACCCTGTCTATACCTGTCATTTTTGTAGACCTCTATCAGGTCCTCCCTGAACCTCTGTCTTTCCAATGAAAGCAGTCCTAGTTTATTCAACATCTCCTCATAATCAATACCTTTGAGATCAGGCAACATCCTGGTGAACCTTCTTTGCAGCCTCTCCAAAGCTACCACGTGCTTCTGGTAGTGTGCCGACCAGAACTGCACACAATACTCCAAATGTGGCCTAACCAATGTTTTATATAACTGCAACATGATTTCCCAATTCTTGTCCTCAAAGCCTTGGCTGACGAAGGCAAGCATGCCATGTGCCTTCTTAATCACCTTGGTTACCTGTGTTGCCACTTTTAGGGAACTGTTGACCTGCACACTCGGGTCCCTCTGTTAATATTCCTAAAGGTTCTGCCATTTACAATATAATTCAAAAATATTAAATAAAATTCCCCTCAACAATTAGTTTAAATTGATGCTCTCTGGTAATTGATCTCTCTATTGCAGAAATGGGTCCTTTTCTATCCATTCTGTCTAGACCCTTCATAATTGTGTGCACCTCAGTTAAATTTTCCCTCAATTACCTTTTTCCACAAAAACAACCCCAGGCAATCCAATCTTTCCTTGTAGCTAAAATATGCCACTGCTGACTACATCGTAGTAAATCATCATCTTTTGTATCCTTTATCAGGAGATTGCAGTCCTGTGAATTGCAATCTATAAATGTGATGATCAAAATTGTCCACAGTACTCTAGCTATAGCCTAATTAGTGTTTTACACAGTTCCAGCACAACCCTTGCATCCCATGCTTCAGCTAATAAAGCAATCCTACATGTCTTCTTAAATCCAATCATCTCTTTGATCAGTAGTACAATGATTAAAAAGCATTCATGTTACTTTCTAATTTTGAATATATATAGTTATCTTTGACTCTGTAGACTGTGCTGATATATTTCATTTAGAAGTAGTTTTAAAGTTTTAGTCACAAGTAAGGTTTACATTAACAGTGCAATTAAGTTGTTATTGCAGAAGGTAAGGGGGCATGGAGTTGGGGGTAGGGTGTTAGCGTGGATAGAGGATTGGTTGTCAAATAGGAGGCAGACAGTGGGGGTTAATGGGTGCTATTCGGATTGGCGGTTGGTGACTAGTGGAGTGCCCCAGGGGTCGGTGCTGGGGCCTCAGCTATTTACCATTTATATAGATGATCTAGAGGAGGGAACCGAGTGTACGGTGTCGAAATTTGCTGATGACACCAAGATTGGTGGAACGGCAAATTGCGCGTAGGGTGTGGAGAGTCTGCAGAAGGATCTAGATAGGCTGGGCGAATGGGCCAGGAAATGGCAAATGGAATTTAATGTTGACAAGTGTGAGGTGGTCCACTTTGGTAGGAATAATGGTAGGAAGGACTATTACTTACATGGCGAAAAATGCAGCAGGCGACGGTGCAGAGGGACCTCGGGGTCCTTGTGCATGAGTCGCAAAAACCCAGCCTGCAGGTGCAGCAGGTGGTCAGGAAGGCGAATGAGATGCTGGCCTTCATAGCGAGGGGGATTGAATATAAAAGTAGGGAGGTCTTGCTGCGGCTGTATAGGGCATTGGTGAGGCCGCAGCTGGAGTACTGTGTGCAGTTTTGGTCGCCGCATTTACACAAGGATATTTTGGCCTTGGAGGGAGTGCAGAGGAGGTTTACTAGGCTGATACCGGAGTTGAGGGGGTTGAGCTATGAGGAGAGGCTGAATAAACTAGGCTTGTACTCGTTAGAGTTTAGAAGAATGAGGGGAGATCTCATTGAGGCATATAAGATGATGAATGGGACGGATAGGATAGAGGTGGAGAGACTCTTCCCACTCAGAAAGGACAGTAGGACTAGGGGGCACAGCCTCAAGATAAAGGGGGGACAGTTTAGAACGGAGTTGAGGAGGAACTTCTTCACTCAAAGCGTGGTGAATCTCTGGAATTCTCTGCCCGTTGAGGTGGTGGAGGCTGCCTCGCTAAATATTTTTAAGATGCGGGTTGATGGGTTTTTGATAAGCGAGGGGATTAAGGGTTATGGGGAGAGGGTGGGAATGTGGAACTGAGCCACGACAGATCAGCCATGATCTTATTGAATGGCGGGGCAGGCTCGAAGGGCTAGATGGCCTACTCCTGCTCCTATTTCTTATGTTCTTACGTTAAGTTACTGTGAAATTCTCTTAGTTGCCACAGTCCAGCACCTGTTCGGGTCAGTGCACCTAACCAGCACGTCTTTCAGACTGTGGGAGGAAATTGGAGCACTCAGAGGCAACCCATGCAAACAAGGAGAGAATATACAAACTCCACACAGTCAGTGACCTAAGCCGAGCATTGAATCCAGGTCCCTGATGCTGTGAGGCAGCAGTGCTAACCACTGTGCCACCATATGGCCCCATTACCTTGCAATCTGCTATTTAAATGAAGCATTTGAAAAGGAATTGGACAGTAACATGTGCCTTCTGTCTAAAATGTCAAGGTTTATTATAAGTAGTATGAATTCTGGATATTGTGGAAACTCAATTTTCAATAACTCTGATGAAATCTTGGGTTTTGTCATGGTATAATACCAAATTGAGAGAAATGATTGGTTACAATTCAATAACTCTGATGATATGTAATGTTGTGAATCCTCACCGCCAGTCACTATCCGCAGTAAACTTTTGGAATGAGCTTCTAACTGTCCTGCATAACATTTTTTGTGTTATGAACCTGTAAAACACTTGGGTGGAAGTATCTTCTAACATCAGAATCCCACTCCCCTATCTTCATCTATATGTTGAGATTGAGAATATCTTGGAGAATCTTTTTTTTACTTCTAGGATTGGGGGTCTTGTGGCATCTTGGGAATTAATGAGCAGAGAAATTAAGTGGCGAGTAACCCATAAGCACAAATCAAAAATGTTGATTATTGAGTGAAATGATCAATGACTGCAGTGAATGTTTATTGATTCATATGGAATGTCTGTGTGAGAAGTGATCAGACACTATTTCAACTGACTTGGCTGCCAGAGTGCTGCTTTTATTGACAGTGAGATCGTACAACTGCAACATATATCAGAAATACATCATTACTGCATCATAGCAATATTCGTATTGCTGAGTTACTGTTTTTTTTTTGCTAGATTTGGTTCTGAATGTGTGAACTGATCATAACAAAAATTGAACCCTCAAAAGGATGAATTTTTACCAGAACTCAATACAATTCAAAGATTTTAGCAAATCGAGTGTTCTTTGAATTCTTAACATGTACCATCTGCATCTGACATTGAGTGAACTTCCAGCTTCCACTGTGCAGCATTTTTCACTGCTTTAGAAGTTACTTTTGTACATTTAACTTTGTTTTTCGAATGCCACTTGTTAGGCTGCACGTGAAATTATGGGAACTAACATTGTGCTTCCTTTGCTGAACTGCTTATTGAATTTGTGGGCAATTTTGGGTGATTTCTTTCCTGGAACTGGGGGTGTGGGCAGTGCTGCTGCATTGACAGTATACAAAGATATGCAACTTAATGCAGATTTAAATTGCCCAATATAGGAGTCATGGCACTAAATTGCTGTTGTTGGTAAAAGCTTAGCCAGACACAGCAGACATTTACTTTTTAAAGTCCCATCACGTGCAGATGGGCAATAAAGTCGGCAGCTGAACTGGTACCCGATCATTTGGAAGGCCAACTTATTTCAAAATAATATTTGTGCATTCAGTTGTTTAGCTTTAGTTTACTGCTGTTTGCTGATATTATCCAGAAATACAAGTTTCCACATGCACACTGACAACAGCCAGTTCTATCTCACCATCACCTTTCCATCGTCTGTAAATCACCACACTGTTTGCCCAACACGCAGCACTATGTGTATGTCCACCTCAAACATTGTTAAGCTCGTTTTCCTCTTATAACAAAAGTTAAAAGTTAAATTATTTGGGACCAAGAAAACGTATTGGCTTCCATTTTAATGTTGGGAGCAGTGTTTACTGCCTTAAGGGATTCTTCAGTTCCTTTCTCGGGAAGAAGTCCCAGGTTGGATAACTGGCAGCTCTGTAGTCCAGCAGTGCTAATTGGGAGTGGTAGTCACTCGGGGACTGCAGCAGCCTCACCATGATGAGCCCAGGCAAGTCCAGGACCTCAATAAAAGGTGGCGGGGGATGGGAGAAGGTGATGTGCTGCCAAGGAGTCTTCTTCCCTCAACATCCTTTGCCCAACACCTTTGTAAAATACCGGTGGAGATAAGATGAGGCCCTTAAGTGGCAACTTGAGGACCTTAATAGGTTGAAGGGCAGGCTGCCCAATGCTTCCCACTGCCCCTTGTAGAATTTGAAACAGAGCCAATGATAGGCAGTGTGAAGGCCATGCGTTGGATTTTTCATACACAGCCTTAAAACACAGTGGTGGGGGAGCATGATATCCAGCTCTTTGTTATGATTGATGTGTTGCAATTATCTAGAGCACTGAACACAGGACGACTGTTAATGTGTATAAGTTTCTGGCTTGTTTTGGAATTGTGGCCTGGATTAGATCTTTTCAGAGGATATCTTTAATTCACGGCAGTTTTTTTCAGGAACTGTGGAAAAAGTTAACACAGTTTTAACACATTAGCAATAATGTTAGTTCACTAATTGCTTGCTTTTTTTTCTCCCAGCTGATCAATCTCCCTTTGTTGCATGTGGCAAATTGGAAAAATATAGTTGTTGCTGTCTGTGTTGTGTGGATGTTCGCTTTTGATGGTTTTTGTTTCAAAACACTTTACATTTTGCTCCTCTTGTCTTTCATGGTAAGAGTATGAAATTCTGGGTCCAATTGTTGTTTTGCTGTCTTTGTCATAATCATGGGGAACTCACAGCCGTATTTTTTCAGTGAAGTTGAAGATAAAATAGATTATCCTCATATCGGGATGACACTGACTCTAGGAATACAAGATGACTTTTTCTTCTAGGTTGACAGAACAGGGCTGATATGTTCCATCATTGGGTTGCTTATAACCCTTATATTGTCGTAAGGAAAGCTTAAGCATTAGATTTGGTGAAGTGGTGTGAAATCACTTTGAACTGTTTTCCGTCCATGATTTAGTAAAAATCAACCTGACAAGGATAGTAAATTTTTCCTAACTTGGTATGTTAACATGCGGAGATGATATAGAAGTTGTATGAATTGCAGATGATATGTTTACTTATGTTTACTGCATTTTCTGATCAGAAAATCCATGATAGTACATGACACTCCAGCAAATTGGGTATTTTGCTGTGTGTTCCTGCATGCCATTGTAATGTCAAGCTGCTCAGCAGAACAAGGTTTCATGTGGGGCTGGAGGATAGCACTGCTCACGGTATGATGGAGAGCTACATGGTAATAGACTTGGAAACAGTCTAGAAAGAACCTGCATGGGTGCAGCAGCATGCTTGGCAGTAACTGCGATCTGTACATAGTTGAGAATTACCAAAAATAGTTCATGTTTAAATGTACAAGTCTTAAGATCTTGTCAGTGAGACACCAAACGAGCACAACACAATAGTATTAGTAGAATAAAATCAAAAAATGCTGGATAAACACAGCAGGTCTGGCAGCATTTGTGATGAGAAGCAGAGTTAATGTTTTGGATCTAAAATGATGCTTCTACAGATTTAGTTGAGGGGAAGGAAATAGCTTGTGCCAAGTATATCTTTAATATACGTATAACTAATATATTTGTTTATTCCAAGATAATAGGATTGTATTTATTTCATAATGTGCACAATAGCAGTGGAACCTTTTTATTTTGACCTTCTATCTGTGTCACCAAAGCATTGACGATATGGAAATGGAATGAAAGAAACAATGGAGGATTGTAAGTGCAGAAATAAATGCATTGTTAGTACTTGCAGCAGCAAAGCTGACTTGATTTTTAGTTCACTAAAGCTGCACAATAACGCCCTTGTGTCTTCAGTTTTAATAAGTGAATATGCGCTGTGCTGATTTGGTTTCAAGGGATTTACCCCAATACAGGTTAAAATGCAGCATAAAAGCATAGCATTCATACTTCCCTTCCCTCAGAAAATGTAGCTCTTATGTCAAGCTGAAGTGAGCCTGGAGGAGTATAATACAGTGCAAGCATCATGAAAATTGAAAGAAATAATGGAATTGCTGACTTATTTTCATGACCTAAAGTGATGATTTTTCTCATTGTACTAGAGTGGGAGTGTTTTTCGTTTTATGGTCCGTCAAAATGTTGTAGCCTTGATGATGGGAACATGAAAACCTTTTGAGGGTGTTGCTGACAGGAGACAGATTCCAATCACTTTTTCTGGCATGACAGAATAATGTTTCCACTCTAGTTCATTTAAAAAGCTGAACTGTGAAGAAACAACGCTGAGCCATGTTTTTATCTGCTTAGGAGCTGAGAAGTTAACACTCCATTTGTCAAAGGAGTTTTTGCAATAACTTGATAATGTTATCACATCGTGAGTGAATGGTGCTTGGTCTGGTCTCAGTGGTTGCTAGGATACAAACAATACACGGAATAATTTTATCTATTAAAAAGAAATAAACCCTGAATCGTTTTCTTAATCTGCACAGCTGTGTTCTATTTATCATACAAAAATGAACACAATTTTACCATCTTTTGGTCAAAGACAATACGACCTTGTATCATCACCAGTGTCCAAAAGCCGAGATAAGAACAGGAAAATAATAGAGTACAGGGGAAACAGCTTACTGTAATTATTTGTAGCTTGTCAAAATAAAGCCCTTAGGCCCACTGATTCAAATCTAAGAAATCTGCACATTTCTGCAGACTAACCTTGGCCAACAGCAGACAAATATTGCCCACATTCTTCGACAGTACTGAAATTGCATCAGTTTGTCACACACTCAGCCTACAGCCTCCGAACGATATTATTTGCTTGCAAATAGGCTCTGGTGAGAAGCCCCTAGATGCTTTTTCTCTGGTATCTGACTTTTGCCCTGTGATTTGTCATGTCCTTTTTTGCTATCAGTATCCAGTAATTTTAATAGATTCTGATGCTTTGCCTGTGGGATAGAGGAATGTAGATGGTGTCAGCTTTTGCTATATATATTGTGTTACGTCCTCAACACTTAAAGCCCTGCAGATCAGAGTGAAGGCGGTTTTCATTCAGATTGTAAAACTTGCTTTTTTTTATGAGCTGATGGCATCCTATTTGGTAGCATTAATGGGACAAGTTGATATGTGAAAGGTGAGCTTGTATTGTTAAGTGTGACTCTGGGAATCTTTTGAAAAGCAATTTTGTGATTTTAATCACCAAGAATTTTATTTTTGAAAAATCTTTATTGGATATTGATATGAAACACATGTTTTTAGGTTGAATTAAAAGGCGAAGCATGAAGTGATGTTCCACAGTGTGGAATGTAGAAACATGGAAAATAAGAGCAGGAGCAGGCTATTCAGCCCATCAAGCTTGCCTTTCATTACAATCACAGCTGGTTATCCAACTCAATAATTTGATCCAGCTTTCCCTCCATATCCTTTGGTTCTTTTAGTTCCTAGAGCTAAGTGTTTTAGCTTCAGCTGCTTTCCGTGATAGAAAATTCCAGACGCTCACCTCTCTCTCTCTCTCTCTCTCTCTCTCTCTCTCTCTCTCTGGGTGAAGAAATATCTCCTCATATCAGGCCTAAAATGATATACCCTGTTTTCCTCAGACTGTGACCTCTGGCCCTGGACTCCCTTGCCATCAGGAACATCCTTCCTGCATCTATCCTGTCTAGTCCTGTTAGAATTTTATAGGATTCTGAGTTCCTGTCATTCTTCTAAACTCTAGCAAATATAATCCTAATCTACTCAATCTCCTCATATGTATGTCCTGTCTTCCCAGGAATCAGTCTGCTAAACCTTTTGCTGCAATCCCTTCATAACAAGAACATTTCTTCCTCAAATAAGGAAACCAAAACTGCACGCAATATTCCAGGTGTGGTCTCACCAAGGCCCTGATTAATTGCAGCAAAGCATCCCTGCTCTTTACTTGAATTCCCTCACTACGAAGACCAACATACCATTTGCACCTTCTGCGTGCTTACTTTCAACGACTGGTATGTGGGCACACCCAGGTCTCATTGGCTATAGTTGAGGGAGGGTAATATGCTTCAGATAATCTGTCTTCCTGTTTTTACTACCACCTCACGTTTATCCACATTACATTGGATTTGCCCACTCACAACTTGTCCACATCACACTGAAGCATCTGCTGTGTCCAAGGAGTCAACATTGCATCTAATTACCCCACGGTCTGCATTTCTCCGAAGTGGTGGTATCATGTATATCAAGATGCTGGCGTGTGGTGAAGGGCACCACACCAAGTGCAGGAAGAGGGCTGCGGAGGGAACCAGGGAGTGTGGGTACCAGGGACTTCTCAACATCCTTATCTTCTATCTCATCAACCCCTCCACCAAAGCCCTTGTCTGCCACACGTGTGTTTGAGCACTAATATGTTCACCATGATTGCACTTCCATATTGTATATATCACCATGAGTACCTATGGGTATGTGTTGTGCACTACAGAACTGCAAAAACATTTGGAGGGTGTTCTTATTTGTGACAATGAAGGTAGCATGCTGACATCTATCTCTAGCTGAAGTCATCAAGAGCAAGGATGTGACCATATTTGTCAGGTCATAGAGGGCTTCTTCCTTCTCTGCTATACCACATAAGAATTCAGTGTTCAAAGGCTCAAGCATTGAAATGCTGTTTGCATCTTTCCTTGTCCATCCAAATTTAAGGGTGGTTCAATCAGACTGCATGAACAGATGCTGGGCCGCTGTTCAGTATGCCTGCTTAGTTCAAGGCATTCATCCACATGACAGTGTCACACACTGACCATGAGTTTACATGGACATCGCCTCTCCAGGCAATACATCTAGGCTGCATCGTTATTTAGCTCTGGCCTGATGTGGTCCCAAAAACTGCAGAACAGCAAGTATCACAGCTCAACTGATATGCTCCAGCAATTATTGCTTGTTTTCTGTCCTTGCTACTTTGGCAGCATTTGCAGGCCAGGTGGGTAGAGGATCACTTTGAGGGAACCAGAGGTGTATGCAAGTCTGGGAATGTTACATATGACACCCATAAATGGGATCATTGGTTAAATGGATGGTTTGCGAGTTCTTTCAAAGAACTGTTGTACAGTCATGGCCTCATTTCATGCAATATGCCTTGTCTGTATCTTTGCTGGCGAAGACCCTCTTTCTACATGCTGACAAGATTGTGTATAGTCTTAAGTCATTTCACTTTCAGCATTGGGGGCACAGTTTGATTATACGCAAGGTGGAGGCTTTGGCAGGTCATTTTAAAGGTGTTGGCATTTATGTGAGGGAACCAGGTTGTGAAAGACTTCTTACCATGTGTGTTTGTAATATATTGAGGCTTATGGTTTTGATGGTGGTGTAACATAGTCAAACACATTGATTCTTTCCTTTGTAAGGTAAATGGCATTCATTCCCCTGAGTGAGTGATTGTGATATCAGTGTAAGAAGTTCTTTACTTAAAAGTTGTTCATCAGTGACTGACTGATGGCAGGTGTGAAATAGGAGGGTGGAGGCAGTGCTGTTTAAAAATAAGGGGTCTACTCTAAAGTTTCGGTTTATTCTCTCTCTTCCCCAGAAAGCAAAGAAGACTGGGTCATTGAATCCTTTCAAGAATGAGTTAGGTGAAGTCAAAGATTATAGGGGTTAGACAGGAAAGTATAGTTGAGGCTACAATTGGATCAACCATCCTCTCATCAAATAGCAGAGCAGGGGGCTACTCTAGCTCCTAATTCTTGTGTGATCTTGTCACGTTGGAAGAAGGGGAGGCCCTTGAGGGTTTAAGTTGAGAGGGAAAAAGAGTATGATAATGCTGGTTGTATTTTACACCTCCAAATAGCAAAGGAAAGGAATAAATCTGTAAGAACTATAGCGAAGTGATGGTAGTAAAGAAGGGGAGTAATTTCTGGAATGTATATGGCACAGTGGTTAGCACTGCTGCCTCATGCTGCCCGGGATCTGGATACAATTCCAGCCTTGAGTGATTTGTCTGTGTGGAGTTCTCCCTGTGTCTACATGAGTTTCTTCAGGATACTCCATTTTCCTTCCAAAGGCCAAAGATGTACAGGTTAAGTGGATTGACCATGCTAAATTGCACCTGAGTGTCCAGGGTTGGGTAGATTAACTTTGGAAAATGCTTGGGATAGAGGGAGGGGGTGGACTTGCATAAGATGCTCTTTCAGAGAGTCAGTACAGACTCAATGGGCCAAATAGTTTCCTTCTGCACTGTAGGGATTCTATCATTTAGGAGAACTTCCTTGATCGGAATACTCTAGGAAGGATGTGTGGCGGGAACTGGTGCCAGGGACTGAGATGAGCTCAGGAGCTTGTCAGTGAACACCCAGGCAAGAGATCAACCTGTAAGGTGTGAATTGGAAATGCAGAAGAGCAAAGAACAATCTAAAGTAGAACTTTGAAATTGGAAGAGGGCTAATTTCAATGGTATGAGTGTGAGTGGTGATCTAGCTAGTGTGAAATGGAACCAAGATTGACAGTCAAAGATCAGCCATTGTTCCATTATAATTCTTCTTAGAGGAGGGGAATCTGATCAACTATTGGCAGAATCGGAGATATTTTTGGATGGGTGAAAACTGACAGCTAGGATGTACTAGAAAGACAGGCTATGCTTATAGTTTTAACCTAGTCATTAACCCATTTCTTAAATATAAAAGATATTTTATATCTTCCTTGACCCTTCTTTCCATTTGAACTTCTGCAATCTCCCCTCCTTTTCGATATCCTGGGATGTGGAACTTCCTCCCAGATTTGTGCCCATCTCTCCACTGCTGCTGCTGCTTTCCAGTTCTTCCATCTGGTTTCACTCTATCTGCAAGCTCCTGCCATTGTCACTAAGCTAATTTTATATCCTAACATCTGGCGCTGGCATTGCACATGGTAAATAATTGAAGTATGCCCAAAGCTCCATTCTTGGATTCCCTTCAACTGTTGATGTGTAGTCCCTCAGAGCATTCTCCACAATGATGGGCAAACTTCCTTTACTGTTTTTACACTTTGTTCCAGCACTGTTGTGTTTTGAGATCAAATCCTGCAGGAGACAAAATTTCCTTAGGTTCAGCATCAGCTAGAATAAAGTAACTCTTCAGGAACCTATTCTCTCCCTTTCCAGCTGCTTACTCAGTCTAAACTGTTGGATGTTTCATCTGGGATGCAGAGGAACCTGGAGTGGGAGGGTGAGAATCCAGTCATCATGGTTCGTGTGGGTGCCAACGACATAGGCAAAATAGGAACTAAGGATCTGCAGAGGGAGTATGCAAAGCTGGGAACCAAATTAAAAAGCAGAACCAACAAGGTGGTTATCTCCTGGATTACTACCTGAACCATGTGCAAATTGGCAAAGGGTAGATAGGATTAAAGAGATGAATGGGTGGCTCAGGGATTGGTGTGGGAGGAATGGGTTTGAATTTATGGGGCATTGGCACCAGTATTGGGGAAGATGGGACCTGTTCAGATGGGATGGTCTTAGTCTGAATCGTGCTGGGACCAGAGTCCTGGTGAATCGTATAACTAGGACTGTTGATAGGGCTTTAAGCTAATTTGGGGGGGGAGGGTGCAGGGGTGGGGGAAAATTACAAATCTAAAGTGAAGGAGAGGGTGCATGTGCAGGTAGATGTTGAGGATGTCCCAATAATAAAAGGAGTAGGAGGCATGAGAGAGGTTAGTAGCATTTCTACAAATAAAGGCTGGTATAAAGACACTGTACCTGCATGCATGAAGCATTCGGAACAAAGTGAATGAGTTGATGGCGCAAATCAGCACAAATGGATATGATCTAGTGGCCATTACGGAAACGTGGTTGCAGGGTGACAGGGACTGGGAGCTGAATGTCCGGGGGTATCAGGTGTTTAGGAAGGATAGACGGGAGGAAAAAGAGGGTGGGGTAGCTCTGTTAATTAAGGATAATATCAGGGCGGTAGTAAGGGAAGATATAGGCTCCAAAGAGCAAAACGTGGAATCGTTGTGGGTGGAGATAAGGAATAGTATGGGGAGGAAGACACTGGTTTGTGTGGCCTATAGGCCCCCAAATAATAACTTTGAGGTGGGATGGGCTATAAACAAGCAAATAATTGATGCATGCAGAAATGGAACGGCGATAATTATGGGGGATTTTAATCTGTATTGATTGGATGACCCATGTCGGACGCAGTGGGCTTGAAGAGTTCTTGGAATGCTGTCGGGATAGTTTCCTTGAACAGTATGTGATGGAACCTACGAGGGAGAGAGTTATCTTAGATCTGGTGTTGTGTAACAAGGCAGGTAGAATTAGGGATCATCTTGGGACGAGTGATCATAGTATGATTGAATTTCAGATGCAGATGGAGGATGAGAAAGTAGGGTCCCGAACCTGTGTCCTCTGTTTGAACAGAGGGGAGGATGATAGGATGAGAACGGAATTGGCGAATGTAGATTGGGAAAAGCAAATTGCATGGAGGGTGTGGAAAGTCTGCAGAGAGATCTGGATAGGCTGAGTGAGTGGACGAGGACCTGGCAGATGGAGTATAATGTTAGCAAGTGTGAGGTTATCCACTTTGGCAGAAATAATAGTAGGAGGGATTATTATTTAAAAGGTGAAAAGCTGCAGCATGCTATGGTGCAGAGGGACCTGGGGGTCCTTGTACACGAGTTGCAAAAACCCAGTCTGCAGGTGCAGCAGGTGATTGAGAAGGCAAATGGCGTGTTGGCCTTTATAGTGAGGGGGATAGAATATAAAAGTAGGGAGGTCTTGCTGCAACTGTACAGGGTGTTGGTGAGGCCGCAGCTGTAGTACTGTGTGCAGTTTTGGTTGCCGCACTTGAGGAAGGATATATTGGCCTTGGAGGGAGTGCAGAGGAGGTTCACTAGGCTGATACCGGAGATGAGGGGGTTGGACTATGAAGAGAGACTAAATAGACTGGTTTTGTACTCGTTGGAGTTTAGAAGGATGAGGGGGGATCTTATAGAGACGTATAAGATAATGAAAGGGATGGATAGGGTAGCGGTAGAGAGATTCTTCCCTTGTAGAAAGGACAGCAGGACTAGAGGGCACAGCCTCAAGATAAGGGCGGGGGGGGTGCAGTTTAGATCAGAGTTGAGGAGGAACTTCTTCACTCAAAGGGTGGTGAATCTCTGGAATTCTCTGCCTGTTGAAGTGGTGGAGGCTACCTTGCTAAATATATTTAAGTCTCTGGTAGGTAGGTTTTTGACAGACAAGGGAATTAAAGGTTATGGGGAGAAAGCAGGAAAGCGGAACTGATCCACTTCAGATCAGCCATGATCTTATTGAATGGCGGGGCAGGCTCGAGGGGCTAAATGGCCTATTCTTGCTCCTATTTCTTATGCTCTTAAACTCCCAAGTGTGCAAACATCTTCAATCTGATCTGAACTTCAAATCTGACAACTGTTCCATTGCAAGAATGCTTCCTTTCACTGCCCGCCACTGCCGCAGAGGATCACCTGCTTACAAATCTCCATTTTCCCCCTCCCTCCCGTTGCTAACACCCTAAATAGGATTTGTGAATTAAGTGTCAGTGGTGGGATTTTTCAAATAGCTTTCTTAATTGATTGAATTTTGAGATGTGTTGAGGCTCTAAGTTTGATTATCAGAATTCTGCTGACGTTAAAAACTATTCATATGGAGTGACTTGGTTAAGGATCCTATCATTCTTAAAATTTAGAACAGGTTCAGAAATCTTCTCTGAAGACTTGTTGTCACAATCTTTCATAATTTCAATTATTTATAATATAAAGTAGGAAATGGCCCCAACCCCATCCATTGTACAGAGGAATACTCTCTTTGGTTAAGTTCACTATAAACAGCTAACACTGCCTATTTAAGTATCACCTACTTGCGGGGGGGAAGCGGTGGGCAGTGATAATTGGTTTCCAATGTTGCTTTTCTGTTGGTAATTACCAGAATACACAGCATTCCAAATGTGGTGCCGTTGCAGACTAATGCATTCTTCTAATACCTGTTTCATTGTCTGACAATTAGCACAGCAGCATGCATTAATATAATGCCCAGTTTAGTTGGCTGTGCAAAGAGTTTATAAACAGTGCTGGCAAAGGGCAGTCAGCTGTGTGGTTAGTCAGATGCTCAGCATCCACTTTGGGGAAATTGAATTAAGTTTTTAATTGGGGAAAACAATATTGGCATTTATATGGTAAATATAAGAAGTGATGAACTTGATGTGAAATGCATCAAGACATTAAATCTGATGGTTTTATTCAGATAAGCTAGGTGTAGAAGTAGTTTATTTATTAACTGCTGTATGTTGGTATGGCTGGTAATTTGATTTCAAATAATTCTTCAGCATGTATTTCTCAAACTTGTAGATTGAGGGGGAAGTTCTTATTTTGTGTTCAGAATAAGGAACAACAGCATTCTGGTGGCTGTGGTTTGGTGGAGTTAGTAAGTGGCACATCAAGGATGAAAAGGAATAAATAGGATTTGTGAAGAGTTTTGAACAGCACAACTTTTGGTTACTGTGATTTGCACCAAACACTTACAGCTGCCCTTAATAAGAATTCATTGTTTTTAAATTTATTTGTTAGTGTCACAAGTAGGCTGATATTAACACTGCAATGAAGTTGTAGTGAAAATTCCCCTGGCTACCACACTCCAGCATCTGCTCGGTTACACTGAGGGAGAATTTAGTATGGCTAGTGCACCTAATCAGCATGTCTTTCGGACTGTGGGAGAAAACCGGAGGAAACCTACGCAGACACTCAGGGAATGTGCAGATTGTGCACAAACAGTTACCCAAGCTGGGATTTGAACCCAGGTCCCTGACGCTGTAAGGCTGCAGTGCTAATCATTGTATCGCTGCGTGGTACAAAATTAGTTAAAGGATAGGAGGCGAAAGTGGTGAATGGCAGATTGTTCTCTTTAATTGGATAAACCGTGTGCTGTGGGGTCCTCCAGGGATTAGTAATGGGACTATTGTTTATCTTCTACAAAAGGATTTGTACAGGTTTGTGGATGATGAACTTGGCAACGTTGTAAATTGTGGTTAATATAAGATGGAGACACAATTTAATGATGTGAAATGATGCATTTTGTCAGGGATATGCAAATGCAGAGTGGTACAGTTAAGATCCCCGATATTAGGGATTGGCTGCTTGGACCTACGACAGCATGGCCTGGGAGATGAGCATCGTTGCGCTAGAGACTTTGCTGTCAGCAGGGTTTTTGGGTTGGAATACCTCTACGGAGGGGGAGCTGGCCGTCTTCAGTCTGGAGCTTTCCTGAGCAGAATAGCAGGATTTCAAGGTTGGCCGAGTGTCTGCCAGCAGACAGATTGTACCTATCTGGGTTCGGAGAGTTTCCCTCACCTCTATTCCGAATGCACCAACAACACCAGACATGGGATACAATTTGGAGGAGATAGCTACATTTGTATCCATTAGTTATATCTGTGCTGGGGGAAACGCGAAGACTCTTTCTCCATTTTCCCTCTCTTTTTGGCGCGATGTTGGTGCTGCATTGTACTGACGTTTTCATGTCTGATTATGCATAAGCAATTGTACCAACCGCAAATTTCTGTTAGGACAATAAAAGTGTGTGAAATTGAGGGTTGTGAAGATCTGGAATACTACTGAGAAAAAGCAGTGGCATCAGGTTCTATAGCAACTTCCAAAAGGCAATTGGGTGTGGTCTGGTGGAAAGCGAGATGTGGAATTGGATTTGCTGCGTATTGAATTGGTTCATGTGATGAATGGTTTTCATTGCAACAGATTAATTTTATTAATAGCATGATTGAGCAAGAAAATCGGCCAGTGAAACATGCTTGAACTGAACTAGTTGTGATTCAGAGCACCAGTGGATTTTGATGTTTGTTTTGTACTGAAGTTACATTTATGACGAGCTTTAGAAGTTCAGCTTTGAAAACAAAAGTATTGCTATGATGATCAGACCTGGTTCAGTCATTGGGCTGAGAAATGAAAGACTGCCTAAACAGAAGGATTGAGTTTTTTTTTGTTTGCACTTTGTTACATCTGAAGTTTGTCCAGCAGGTGTCATCAGTGAGGTACCTTGCCTCAGCCCTACATTTTATTTCTATGGTCTGGCACTGAGTGAAGGCATTATACTTATACAACATTTTGTCCATAAATGATTTTCATTTTACATACAATGGAAAGATTCGTATGTGTAAATCTTTTGTGGTCATATTTTATCATTGAGGGAGACAGAAAGCAGATGTGAGCCAGAGCTTTGGATGTCACCAGTTATAGTACTTTACAATTCCGAATTGGTTTATTCATGTAGGTTTTGGTATGGAGGTTTGTTCATTTAATTTTGAACAGAATACACCTAGATAGTCCACTTATCTGAGGCCAACTATAAACTGAACTGGACCAGCCTTCTAAATACTGACTACAAAAACAAGTCAGAGGTTGGCAATTCTGATTAACTCACCACCTGACTCTTCTCCCAACCCCCACAAAGTCTGACCACCACAAGGCAAAAGTCAGGAGTAGGGTGGCATACTCTCCACTTGCCTGGATGAGTGCAGCTCCAACAACACTCAAAGAATAACATCATCCAAGGCAAAGTAGCCTGTTTGGCACTCCACCACTGACACACAGTATCAGCAATATGTACCATCTACAAGACCCATTGCAGCAATTCACCAAGGCTCCTTCGACAGCACCTTGCAAACTCGTAACTCTCTCCTAGAAGAAGGACGGCAGATGTATAGGAATACCACCACCTGCAAGTTCCCCTCCAAGTCAAACACCATTCTGAGTTGGATCTATATCATGACTCCTTCACTCTGTGGTTCAAAATCCTGAATCTCCGTAAGTGTTGTGGGTGTACTTGCGCCACATGGACTGCAACAGTTCAAGAAGGCAACTCATGACCATTACCTTGAAGACAACTGGGGATGAGCAACACTGGCAAGGCCAGCATTTGTTGCCTACATCGAGCAAAAGAATAAATTTTTAATTAATGTCTCTTCAAGGCCATTCGTGCCCAAAGCATCCGCTTGATGTTATGAAATGTCTTAGATTCAAGAACTGTGTACAGTTCCTTCATAATACCATGTAGTAAAATGACAAGATAATGTAGGATAAATCTCAATTTGCAGATGATACAAAGTTGGGTGAGAGGATGAGCTGTGAGGAGGATGCTGAGATTCTTCAGTGTGATTTGTATGGATCTGTATGCATGGCAGATGCAGTAAAATGTGGATAAATGTGAGGTTATCCACTTTTGTAGCAATAATAGGAAGACAGATTATTACTTGAATAGGTGTAAAATGAGAGAGGTGGACACTCAGCAAGACCTTGGTTTCCTCATGTATCAGTCATTTAAAGTAAGTGCGCAGACAGTAAAGAAGGCATATGGTATGTTGGCCTTTGGAATGACGGCATTTAAGTGTAAGAATAGGGACGTTTTGCAACAATTGTACAAGGCATTGATGAGGCCACTGAGTATTGTGTGCAGTTTTGGTGTCCTTTATCTGAGGAAGGATGTCTTTGCTATAGAGGGAGTACAGTGAAGGTTTACCGGACTGATTCCTCAGATGGCAGATCTAAATTGGTTAGGATTATATTCACTGGAGTTTAGAAGAGTGGGGGGGGGGAATCTCATAGAAACATATAAATTTCTAACAGGATTAGACAGAATAGACTCAAAGAAAGCAGATTCACCATTAGCCTTCAAAAGGGAATTGCAAGCATATTTAAGTTTAAAAAAATCTACCAGGGCTATGGAGATAGAGGAGAGCGTGATCAGTTGGACAGCTCTATCATAGAGCCAGCACTGGCACCAAATGACCTGTGCGCTGTATCATTTGACAGGCTAGGAGAGGATCCTCTGTAGCGTACTGGGAAAGCAGATTGGATTTAATAAAGCATTTTCAGCTGTGGTTTTTTAATAAATATGTTGGGAGATTTAAGGACATTTAATCTATCACTGTTAATCTATATTGGTTGTTATATCAAATCTCTTGATTTTTAAGTTTGTCTCATTATGAAATGGTGGGGCTGTGTCTGCAAACAATTTTCAGACATTTTTTGATTGGCTCTGCTAATTCCCCTGACACTAGAGTCAATTTACCATGGCCAGTCAACCTAACCCGCACATGTTTAGTGTGTAGGAGGAAACTGGAGCACCCAGAGGAAACCCATGCAGACATTGGGAAAATGTGCAAACTCCATACAGTGACCCGAGGCTGGAATCAAACCCGGATCCTTGGCACTGAGGCAGTGCCAACCAGTGTGCCACCATGCCATCCAAACACTTTTTAATTTCAAGTCTTCAATTACTGGAACATTCTTTGTAATTCACTTCCACACCATCTCTTAAAGGCTTTATGTCCCTCCTAAAATGCGATACCCAGAATTGGACCCTATACTCCAGTTCAGGCCTAAGCAGAGTTTTATAACAGTTCGTCATAACTTGTCTTTAGTTTTGTACTCGGTCACCTGAATTTTCGCTCTCGTTTCACTCAGACCACTAACGGAAATGGTGCAGAGGCAGCCAATGGGAGGCGAGGGCAGATTGTTTAACTATATGAAATAATAACAGCATTCTGATTTTGTTTTGGAGGTGGGGGCAAGCTGGTAATAAAATAGATCTCGAAGAGAGCATTTGTCATTTTGGACAAAATTGACTTGTAACTACTCTTGCCAGTGTTTTTTGCCTACCCGAAACATGAAAAAAATGTTGCCCTGAGACTTTGTCCTGGTTGTAATAATTATGGGACAGCAAAAAACAGCCCTTTTATCCTCCATACTTCAGATAAGAGCTCATGGCCTTCTGCCAGCTCTGTGTAGCTCCTCCTTGATGTGGAGATGCCAGCGTTGGACTGGAGTTAACATAGTAAAAAGTCTCTCAACACCAGGTTAAACTCCAACAGGTTTATATGGTAGCAAAAACCACTAGCTTTCAGAGTGCTACTCCTTCATCAGGTAAGTGGGAGTTCTGTTCACAAATGCTAGCGGCTTTTGCTACCAAAATAAACCTGTTGGACTTTAACCTGGTGTTGTGAGACTTCTTACTGTGTAGCTCCTCCTTTCCAACCCTTGATTCTCCATACCTCATCCACATGGCCCTTTACAAGCTATATGTCAACTTGGTGCCAACTCATGACACCCACCATCCTTTGCCCTGCATGCCACCTCACGCAGTATCCATCATTGACAAAACTCAAAAGTATTTTATTTCATCACGCTATGATGATCCTGTGCAATTAAAAAGTATGTGTATCATGTTTCTTGCAGAGGGTATGTTAATATTGAGATCTAGTTTGCAAGATACTGATTTGTCTAAGAAATCTTTTCATTTTGGTAGCTGGGCAAACAGGATAAGTATCTGGGGTTATTTTAAATTGACCTAATACTTTTGTTTACATGAGTTTCCCTTGGGATTTCAGAGTAGAGTTTTAATTAGATTGATTGACTGCGACCAAGTCATGTGCTAATGGGAGAAGCTAAGCTTGTAGGGAAGATGCCCAGTGTCTCTTTCATTTTGAAAAATCAAGCAGTTTGCACTTAAAAGAAGCAAGACCTCACCGTCTCATTTGTGTACACTCTCCAGTCGTGCTGTGAGGGCTTTAGGACTGGCAATCCAAGTACAAGCACGCAAACGTGTGTTTTGCTATTGATTTTGAAGAGGCCTTTTAAGTCTGTAAGAGGACTATTGCTTGAATTGGAATTCATAGGGATAGGTTAGCAGTTAAGAATTGCATCACTATTTAAGTATTGTTCAATTGTTAAATGTTAATTCATTTGCCATAGTTAAACTGTGTTGTTAAATAAAGTTTGCTTTGATAAAAGTTTCCCAGTTTTTCAGCAGAATTGTACTGACAGTGAAACATCATACCCTCACAATGCCAAAGTAGCAAATTTTTGGGGTCTAGACTTCATAATATACCTCAGGTGTTCTTATCACGTACTCTAACAGTACCATGCCATGGCTACTAAGTAGCTGTCACAACTTAACTATATTTAAAAAAAATTGATTAAAGCCCATTCAATACATTTCAATTCCTTCAATTATTTTACATGAACATCAAAGACAAATAACCTCTTTACAACCACTTGCAAGTACAATCAAATTGTGAACTAAAGATCCCATGTGATTAAGTTTGTGGAACCAGTCGAGCAAAAATAATACCATATTGATAGCAGTGGGCTTTTTTTCAGTAAATATCTACTGAAATTGCCAGCACTCTCTTTTTTAATAGCAAGCTCGCTGTTTTACTTTAAAGGGCAGTGAATTTAAATGACAAGCTTGACAGTTCCATGGACCATATCCACTTTTTAAGCACATTCGTATCTACTCTTGACAATCCCAAAGGACTACTTGATCCCACCAAATTACACCAATAGATTTTGACCATTTCAATCAAATTCATAAAGGCCATGGGCTCCAAAACTGGGAAATCTCACCCGAAGTCAACAGACCTTTGCACGGTTCCCTCCCGCTCACTAAGATTCCCATGGCAAGTGGGATAGGAAAATAATTCCCCCAGATGAGTTGTGTTTCAGGAACTTGGTTGACCAAAAATTGCTTCTGTTTGAAGGCAGCCGCACTAGTACCTTTATGAATTCTGTGTGCAAAATATGTCCCAGTCCTGCCTCACCACTCTCCCTCAGCCCGGTGAAATTGGTGTGGCACAGATACAGGGGCAAGAATTCTTGGCATTGAGCCCTTCCAACTTTGCAAAAATTCAGGCTTATGTCTCTGTCTCTGTTTTATAAAGCCTAGAATCCTGTATGCCTTCTTCCCTCTTAAAAAGGATAGCAGAACTAGAGGGCACAGCCTCAAAGTAAGGGGGGGGTGGTGCAGTTTAGATTGGAGTTGAGGAGGAACTTCACTCAAAGGGTAGTGAGTCTGGAATTCTCTGCCCATTGAAGTAGTGGAAGCTACCTCATTGAATATATTTAAGTCACAGGTAGATAGATTTCTGATAGACAAGGGAATTAAGGGTGATGGGGAGAAAGTGGGAAAGTGGAACTGATCCACTTCAGATCAGCCATGGTCTTATTGAATGGTGGGGTAGGCTCGAAGGGCTAGATGGCCTACTCCTTCTCCTATTTCTTATGTTCTTATGTAACTCCTTTATCAAACATCAACAACTTGTGCACATAAACCCCAAGCTTTCTGTTCCTGCACTCCTTTAGCATTGTAACCTTTGTTCTATATTGCTTCTTATTCTTCCTATCAAATCATAACACTTCAACATTCTCTGCGTTAACTTTCATTTGCCATGAACCCTCCCATTCCACTAACTTATCTATTTCCTCCTGAAGTCTTTCAGTATCCTCACACTTCCAAGTTTCTGCCGTTTACAAGCTTACGTATGCTCTTAAATTATGCTCTGCACACCCGAGCCTGTGTTATTAGTATAGATCCAACAAAAGCGGTGCTCCTAAACTGACGCCTGGAGAGACTCCCATTCCAGTTAAAAAAGACAATTATTGGTAGTCAAAAAACAACCAGTACTTCTTATCTTGCTAACTTTGAACCATTGTCCTTTTTTTTATTTCATCAGCTTGCCAGCAAAGTTGAAATCTATTATCTAGCACTGTAACAATACCTTTTTGGAAGGTCCACATACACCAGATCAATGGCATTACCTTCTTCAACCATATTCATTAAAAACTTAGTCAAATTAGTTGAATTCTAGCATAAATTTATTGCAAGCAAAAGACCTTTAAATCCATGTTTTGTCCAGTGACTTAATTTTCTCCCAAATTATCATTTTCTGAAGCTTTCCTGCCACTGAAATTAATTAAACTGACAGGCCTGCAGTTGCTAGTTTTATCCTTGCACCCGAATGTGACATTTGCAATTTTATAGCCCCTGGTGGTACTCCTGTATTTAAATATGGTTGGATGGTAAATTTCTCCAAATTCCACCTTCACTTTTTTCTCTCTGCATATCATCTCGTTCTGCTGACTTGTGTACAGTTAGTCTTTCTAATATCTCTTTATCCATTGTTAGCCCATCCAGTATCATGATCAGTTCCTCTATAATGGAATCCATAGATACAAAACTTGTATATTCTGTAATGGACCCCAGCTGAAAAGGGAATCCAGAAGCGCAAACAGAAATGCAAGTGACCCTCCCAATTTCTAAGGAAATAAAACTGAAACAGAGATTGAAAACACAAACTTCTGCGGAGACTGACATGGGTTTAAAATATAAATAGACACCAATCAAGCTCAGTAGAGGTTTGAGAATACAGGTAAGCTGATGAAGTTAGTGGCTACGTTCAGAAGCTAAGAAGAAGCAAATGCACGGTTGCTGAAGCTGTGTTTGTTTTTGATTTTATTTGACTTATTATCATGTATTAGTATAGAGTGAAAAATATTGTTTTTATGTGCTTTACAAAACATACTGTAGTCTGATAAGGAAAGGAGAGGGCGCAGAATGGTTTGTTACAATCATAGCTAGGGTGTAGAGAAAGATCAACATAATGAGGTAGGTCCATTCAAAAGGCTGATGGCAGCAGGAAAGAAGCTGCTTTTGAGTCAGCTAGTATGTCTCCTCAGACTTCTGTATCTTTCTCCTGATGAAAGAATGTGGAAGAGAGAATGTCGGGGTGCATGGGGTCTTTGATTATGCTGACTGCTTTTCCAAGGCAGTGGGAAATGTAGACAGAGTCAGTGGATGGGAGGCTAGTTTGCGTGATAAACGGAGCTTCATTCATGACCCTTTGTCGTTTTGTGCAGTCTTGGATAGAGCAGGAGCTATACCAAGCTGTGATACAACCAGAAGGATGCTTTCTATGGTGCACCTGTAAAAGATGGTGAGATTTGTAGCTGACGTATCAAATTTCCTTAGCCTCCTGAATAACTAGAGACATCGATGTGCTTTCTTAACTATAGCGTCTGCAAGGAGGGAACAGGTTGTTAGTGATCTGGACACCTGGAAACTTGAAGCTCTTAACCAGTTCCTGTTGATGTAGACGGGCACGTCCTCCGCTACGCTTCCTGAAGTTGATGACTATCTCTTTTTCATTTTTTGACTTGAAGGCGAGATTATTGTCATCGTACCAGTTCACCAGATTCTCTATCTCATTCCTGTACTCTTTCTTATCGTTGTTTGAGATCTGATCCACTACGGTGATGTCACCAGCAAACTTGAAAATCAGATAGGAAGGGAATTTGGCCACACAGTCATGGGTGTATAATGAGTATAGTAGGGGGGCCGAGGACACAGTCTTGCAGAGCACCCATGTTGCGGTGTTGTCAGCATGGATTTGTCAAGGGCAGGTCGTGCCTTACAAGCCTAGTTGAGTTCTTCGATAATGTGACTGAACACATTGATGAAGGAAGTGCCGTGGACGTGGTGTACATGGACTTCAGCAAGGCGTTTGATAAGGTCCCCCATGCAAGACTTCTTGAGAAGGTGAGAGGGCATGGGATCCAAGGGCCTTTGGCCTTGTGGATCCAGAACTGGCTTGCCTGCAGAAGGCAGAGAGTGGTTGTGGATGGGTCTTTTTCTGAATGGAGGTCAGTCACCAGTGGAGTGCCCCAGGGATCTGTTCTAGGACCCTTGCTGTTTGTCATTTTCATAAATGACCTGGATGAGGAAGTGGAGGGATGGGTAAGTAAGTTCGCTGATGACACGAAGGTTGGTGGTGTTGTGGATGGTCTGGAAGGATGTCAAAAGTTGCAGCAGGACATAAATAAGATGCAGGACCGGGCGGAGAAGTGGCAGATGGACTTCAACGCGGATAAATGCATAGTCGTCCATTTTGGCAGAACCAACGGGATGAACGAGTACACTATCAAGGGCAGGAGTCTTAGTAGTGTTGAAGAGCAGAAGGATCTTGGGGTCCGGGTCCACAGGACTCTTAAATCGGCCTCGCAGGTGGAAGAGGTGGTCAAGAAGGCGTATGGTGTACTGGCCTTCATTAATCGAGGGATTGAGTTTAGGAGTCGGGAGGTAATGCTGCAACTTTATAAGACCCTTGTCAGGCCTCATTTGGAGTACTGTGTGCAGTTCTGGTCGCCTCACTATAGGAAAGACGTAGAAGCTATTGAAAGGGTACAGAGGAGATTTACAAGGATGTTGCCTGGACTGGGAGGCATGCCTTATGAAGTTAGGTTGAGGGAGCTGGGTCTCTTTTCCCTGGAGAGACGAAGGTTGAGAGGCGACCTGATAGAGGTTTATAAAATGTTGAGAGGAATGGATAGGGTGGATTCTCAGAGGCTATTTCCCCGGGTTGAAATGGTCGCTACGAGAGGACACAGATTTAAGGTGCAGGGAGGAAAGTACAGAAGTGATGTTAGGGGTAAGTTTTTCACTCAGAGGGTGGTGAGTGAATGGAATCGGCTGCCGTCAGTGGTGGTGGAGGCGAACTCGCTGGGGTCTTTTAAAAGACTTCTGGATGAGTATATGGGGTTTTATGGGATTGGGGGTTATAGATAGGTGTTGATGTGATCGGCGCAACTCGTGGGCCGAAGGGCCTGTTTGTGCTGTAGTGTTCTATGTTCTATGTTCTATGTTGTCGCTATCCTTACTGATTGTGGCCTATATGTTAGGAAGTCTAGGATCCAGTCACAGACAGAGGACCCGAGCCCCAGGCTACGGAGTTTGGAGATGAGATTTGTAGGAATAATGGTGCTTGAAGGCTGAACTGTAGTTAATGGATAGGAGTCTGACGTGGATGTGTTTGTTATTTGGGTGTTCCAGCGTGGGGCCAGGGAGATGGCTTCTGCTGTGGACCCATTGCAACAATAGGTGAACTGTAGTGGATCTGGGCAATCTGGGAGGCTGGATCTACACCACCCAGAGTGGAGTTAAGCAGGTTCTGTATACATGTGCCGTTTGTTTGGTGAAGAGTAGGTTTGGGGAACTCTGGTTGTGTGCTGCTATGGGCTGGGGCTCTGGCTGATTTTCCGATAGTAGAGGAGCTGAAATTTCTTGTAAGGAAGACAGAGTTTGTGATCTGAGAATTATAATCCATATACCGTGTAGACTGCTGAACCAATTTATAAAATCTGTTTTGGTTGTATCCACTGGAGTAGCACCTCATGAGAGCAATAGGACAGGCAAGAGCACGGGGAGGTAACAATAATGGACAGATAATTAGTTGACTTTTATACATAACAAAAATTGCAGGGGTCCTGACACTGAGCCTTGGGAACACCGCTGTCTACCATGGTCCAGTTTGAACAATAACTTCATTGCAGTGTTAATGTAAGCCTATTATGGCTTACATTAAAATAAATTTTAAACATTCGCACAGATTTCTGTCTCTGTTGTTGCAGACAGTTTTTTATCCAAGTTGACAGCCCTTACACATTTTCTTTAATAAAGATTATATGGTAAGGGGCTGAGGACACAGCCTTGTGGAGCACCAAAGTTGAGGATTATCGCAGAGGAGGTTGTGGTCTATAGATCAGGAAGTCTGGGATCCAGTCACATTTGCCATTCTTCAATCCTCTGGCACCTCCCCATTATCCCAATCGATACTTAGATACTTAACGTTCACCAATATCACCATGCTATAGTTCTCCCACATCTCTCGTGAATTTCTTATTGATTTACCCCCCTTTCTCTCTACTATTTGGAGACTATTGAATAGTACAGTCATAGTGTTTAGTTTCACTTTTCAACATTTGTTTTCCCTAATCAGTGCTGACACCCTATCTCGCTTTTTCTTTGTTTTCCAAACAGTTTATCCCACATTACCATGAAACTCACTAACCTTCAACATACTTTCTGCATTTACATGTGTTGTAATCTTGTCTTTTGCATTCTTTGTAGTCCTACCTAATTTGCTGTTATCACATATGGAACTACTTCTTTCTCTAGTATTGTCCAGCACACTCACCTTGCGTGCCTTTTTCATCTTTACTACTTATATTCTATCCTCCTATCAATTTACTTTTAAACTTTCCCTGTAAGGATGTTGGTCCCAGTACTGTTGAGGTGCAATCTGTCCTTTCTTTTTATATCGATGCACTCTGGCCCAGAACTGGTTCCAAAGGCCCAAGAACTTGAAACACACTTTTCTGCACCATGCTTCAAGTCACCATTGACCTTCCCTATTTCTATTCATGCTAGCATGGGGAGTTAACGAGGGATGTCCCCTTATAAATGATGTTGTGAAATATTCAGCAGACCACAATGAATCTTGAGACTCGTTCTACTGAGAATGGCACTCTTCCAGAATGTCAGGCAGTGGAAACATTGATTTAGCATGCCAGGGCTCGAATTTATCCCATAGCTATAAATGCATAGCTTTCATTGTACATATGCTCTGATGGTTGCGCAATAAAGTCATGCCCACCGCGGTGGCTTTGATTTCTCAATAGCCAACCTTTTGGTTTGTCATGGCTCAAACACAGCCGGCAGAGTGGACTGCAAGTAACAGTAGAACACTATAATAACAGAAAGCACTTTTCAAAACATTCTTTTCCTATTTTACATTTTCAATGTTTGTATATTTGTGAACAAAAGGGGTTAATCACGTAATATTCCATTACTCTGTTCAGTAATGGGAAATAAATTGTCTTCCTTGTTTTCTTTCTAAAAAATTGGATGTTATCGTAACTGGTTTGACCGTGCATTATCAGGTTTCAGATTTCGCCACCTCAAAAGCTCCTGAGGAAGCTTATCTTGTTTTGGGCAACTTTCACAAGATAGCAACAGCTAAAGGAAATAATTGAAGAAATCCATTATTTGGAATCCATGCTTCCTTGTTAATTAAAGGATGACTGTACAGAATGGGAAAATTGATTACTGGGAAACGGCATATTGAATTGTGGTTTGTCAAAATTGGGAAACCTTGCTGGGGATGCAGTTTTAAGCCGATCCTTAAGAGATGTTGGGTCTTTTTTTTTGTTTCCTTTTCCGCTTACCTGCATTTTACTTAGGTGTTAATTTGCCATTTATTGATGGGTATCAGGCACATGTCAGACTTTTTGTTTAGTGGTCATTAGTCTAATTTGTTCTTATCATTTAATATGAAAAAAAAATCAAGAGAAGTCCGCATTTATTGAACCAAACTGAGTTGACTTACATATTCGTGTAGTTTAAAAAGGCCAAGACTACATCTGACTAGTTAAGTCAGTCTTTTCATGTGGTGCTAGCTAGTATTAATGTGGCAAAAAATTATAGATTTTGTTAATTTGATGCAGGAACTGTAAATTTGTATTAAATTGAACTTATGGTACTAATCTAGTCTGGGAATGGTCAGTCTGGGCCATTTGAAATGATCTGTTTTATCAGTGATTGTTGGACGTTCTGCGTTTCAGCGTAAGAATTTGCTCACTTTGTGCAGATTTGCTACCTGATCTGGAGAGGTAGAGAAATTAGGAGAATTAATTTACTTCTGTTTTTGTTTTTCTATCCCCAGTTTTGAAATTAGTAGATTTTGGTTTTAAAAAAAAAACATTTTTTCATATTCTTTGCTAATTGACAAATTCTTGCATTCCAGAGAACTCTTTTTCTTGTGCCAGTTCAATGTGCAGTTTAAATCCTTAGTGCTGGTTGTAGTCTTTCAGTCTAGTGTGCATAATGCATATACTTATGTACAGCATTTACTGCATAAAAGAGTGTATGGTACTTTTTTTTTTTGCTTGACTGCAAATATGATTTTGGCCCCTGAGGTTGAGCAGAAACTGCTAAGAGGTTATAGGTCAGACTTGAGAGGGCCGAGACAAATTGGGTCCCTTTGTTCGGTCTCAATTATGCTTTGGCGCACAAAAATTGCATTTATCGTGTTTTTAATCTTTTATTGTTTTGTAAAATTGTTAGCGAATCTACTTGCAAAGTCTGGTCCCATTTTCACAAAGTCGTTTATTTAGTATTCAGTAGCATTTAACATTTCAACAGTGGGTATTTCAATCATGACACCATTGCAGCTGATTTTAGGAGCTTGAGGTTTGCAACATATCGAAGAGGACTGTACTCAGCAGTATACATGCAGAATGATCAAGGGATCTTTCAAGTGATTCAAAAACTAGAGACATGGGATAATGAAGTTGTGTTCCATTAAACTCTTGTGTACAGCCAAGCATAATGTCATCACCCTTTCTGTCATGGTATCCCTATCATATCACCTCATCTGCAGCCTCAAATAGTTTTCTTCTAATCAATAAGCAGTTTTCTGTGGCCTTTCACTGCTGTCAGATGTCATTGAATGATGTAAATGGACGTCAGAATAGCAGCTTGACAGCTTGCCTTTCCCCAGGAAAAGAAATCGCTATAGATGATGCCAGTGACAGCTTGCATCTATAACAAATTTGATGTTGCTTGAGAAATTATATAGATTTTTTTTCTGACAGTAGAAGCAGGAGTGGCAGTTGGCTTCTAGTTTGTTGGTACACATTGCACTGGAATCTCTAATTTTTGCATTCTGCTATTTAGTAAATAGCGGAAAGCCAAGAATCTGATCTTGGAGCCTTTATACATATTCTATTGCTGCATTAAGTTTGAAAGCTAGAATATTAGCTTGATTATAAAAGCACATATTTACAGAATCTTGCTCTGCAAATTTATTCACAAGAGAAGTATTATGTACACTTTCACACCTCTTGGGTGATACCAAACTTTCCTGTTCTTCCGTTCTTTATTCCTTCCTCCCCAATCCAATTGCCGCAAAGAACCCAATACAAAATGGGAATGGAAATTGGGTGTAATACCAGGTTATATATTTATCTGATAATAACACGAACTAGAACAAACTTGAGTAAATCGCAATGGCATGACGGAAGAATGGATATAAGTGTCCCTTTAGTATGGAGTAGAGTTTGTGCGAGAAAATGAACTGCAAACAGCAGTTGTTTGAGATTCCGAAGTATAAGGAGGGCCATGTAGAATTAGACCTTTCATAATCCTGCAAAACCATACTGGAACTCTCAGCAGCCCGCTCAGAATGGTTTATTTTAACTACTGTAACACCTTCACTTTTGTAAAGGTTGCTGTGAATTGTTACGCCTATTAATACTATAGGGGTGATCTTACTGGTCAATGGGTATGGCGAGTGGCTAAGATTAGGCAAGGAGGCAAAACATTTGATTCATACCTTGTTTCTCACCTCTCAGAATGTTACTGGGCCCAATCAGCAGGCAAAATTGGCCTTACGCCTGAGGAGGGCATGAGGCTGAGTTTTAAATATTCATTAGCTTATTTAAATGTCATTAGTAAACCCTGACACTATTGTACAGCTCACTTGCCTTAGAGGCCTCGCTGGTGAAGGTCCTCACTGGCAAGGATCATGTATGATTCTCATCAATGGGGACCTGACATGATGGCCTCGCTGGTGGGACTGGAGGCCATTGAAGTCCCCCAAGTAGTTGAGGGTGGGGGGGGCACTGCTCACGGGGCACAAAAGTGCCAAGGAGTCAGCCCAAGGGAAGAGGGCAGTCCATGACGGGGAGGCAGGGAAGAGGAACTCCGTAGGGGATACTGAATTGGTGATCGTTCCCCCCCCCCACCCCTTCTATATTTCCCAGTGACATTTCATACACTTTCTTTAGCCCTGATTTTCAATTAACGGGGTCAGGTATGCATGCAACTCCAAAAGCTGGCAAATCTGTGTGTGTGGAGGAGGCACTGTGAAATGTTAATTAACATAAATGTTCCCAGCATCCTCCCTGAGACCCAGCCTGATCTAACTGGCTGGGTGATGAGAGTGAAAATTTGATGGCAGGAGGCTTCAGTTTGAAATTTGGCAGTAATGGGAGCAGGGATTATAGGTGCTGATATCATGGGAGGAGGGGAGAATGTTCACTTCAACCCCAAGGGTTTATATCTTTTTCCAATGGACTTCTCCTCCAGCACTGTTTCCACTGTCTAGCTTATCACCATCCTACAAACCCCTATTCATTCAAAAATCCACATCAGCTCCTCCACAAGGTGTTGCACACCCCTCAACTAATCCTTGCCCAACTGTCTACTTGTGTAACCTTGTGACTTGACTCATGTTTTTAGTTCCATTGTTAGTCAGTGGAATGTGATCCGTCTCCTATAGCAGTGTACAGTATAATTCCAGGGCCACAAATTCTTGTTAAGCAGAGCTTTGTTCTAGTCAAGGTGGCCTCATTCCCACATGAGTGCATCTCTATGTATCCTAATGTGCTGACAAATGCAGTCTATGTCAAAGTCAACAGATTCAAATGTCAAATAAAAATGCAGCAAATATGTGCAATTTGTTCACACCTTACAACAGCATTGAAAAATGTCGGGAGTTGTCTCCAGGAAAAACTCTAACCATTTTCTGCTTAATGGCTGATTTTGGGTGTGTGTGGTACTGTCCACCATAGCGACAATTTAATCAAATATGTTTTTGGTGTTTTTGTGCTACAGTATTAAATCCTGCAATACTTCTATGGCCTTTGTGTATTAGATAGGGAAATGAGCATTGGACTCTTCAAGGTCAGTGGTTTCCTTGGGTTCCATGATTTTGTGATCTACCTCTGTCTTGGTTGGCACCGTCATATGATAACTTCAGGTTAATTGTCCAAGCTTATCAGTGTAGACTTTTTGGCTTTTTAATGAGCATTACTCTATGGGATTTGTGATTCCAGTGAGAGTGGTTGACAACTTTGATATAATTGGAATTTCACCTCTTCTGAGGTTTGACTCATTACAATTTCACTCTATGCATCTTTTGCACCTCCTCTGGCGTCATATTATTGCCAGTTGCTCTGTCTCCACTCCACTTTTAGAGGCTGTTCTTTTGTCTCTCTTCCTCAACTGGGACATATTCAACTAAAGTCCTTCCCCATCAAATCCATTGATAAATTTCTATTTGACTGCACTTTCTTCATTCTTCCTACCCCTCAATTAATTAATCTTTCCACCTTTTACTTTTCCCTTTTTGTTTGCCTGCCTTTTTACCTTTTGCCTTCCTACTTTCTGCTTTGTTGGGAACTGATATGATTTCATGTGCATTGCATGTCATGTGGTTGGCAGACAATTTGTAAAATCATAGAATCCCTACAGTGCAGGAGGATTCAGCCCATCGAGTCTGCACCAACAACAACCCCACCCAGGCCCTATCCCCGTAACCCTATGTATTTACCCCTGCTAATTCCCCTGACACTAAAAGGACAGTTTACCATGGCCAATCAACCTACCCTTTACATCTTTGGATTATGGGATGAAACAGGAGCAACCAGAGGAAACCCACCCAGCCACTGGAAGAATATGCAAACTCCACACACAGTCACTTAAGGCCAAAATCGAACTCAGGTCTCTGGTGCTGTGAGGCAGCATTGCTAATCACTATGCCTCCCTATTAGAGGGAATTCATCAAGCTTTACTATGGAATGAGAAGGATGATAATATGCAACTTTTATACCCAGTTTCTTTTTGTAAGCGATACAGAAATCCACTTTAGAGGTGTAATGTAGTACTGATTAATTTCTGTATTTTCAGCTTTCCAAGTAAAATAGGTGACAACACTATCTGTTTTGAGATCATTTCCATTTTTCTGTTGGAGATCACAATCTCATGTGTGTTGTATTGACAAATTACTCTGATTTTGAATTTGCGACACTATTTCATCCCAGTCACAGTGCAGGAACAAACACAGGATCGATGTCAGTGTAATTTGTAAGCACTGCAAGCATCTGAGATCTTGACGCTTACCCAGAAGTGGATTGTCTTCTCGCTGTGAATTTTATGAAGCATTATCAGAACCCTAGCATTTATTTTGTATATAATTTTATTTTAAAAGCTTTTTTTGGCCACCTTTTACATTTGTCTTATCGTCCAAGAAAACGGAATTGCAGGTGTACCTTCGAAAAGGACCATCCATATCTGAGAGAATAATAAGAGTTTCCTTTTTGTTTTTTAGTGACAGTTGCAGTTTTCATGTGGCTATGTTTACTATATGAGTAGGTTCAAATAGATCTGAGTAGTTGAATGTATTGGGGGCTAGAAGTAAACAAGAGAATGTTTAGGTGCTTGTGCTTTCATGAGATGTGGGTGTCGCAGGCTGGGTACCAGCATTTGCTGCTTACACCTAATTGCCCTTGAACTGGGTAGTTTGGGCCATTTCAGAGGGCAGTTCAGAGTCAACCACGTTGCTGTATGTCTGGAATCATGACACATTTCCTTCTCTAAAGGATGTTGGTGAATCAGCTGGGTGGACAATCGATGATGAGTTTCATGGTCATAATTGCTCATTTCCGATCTTAAATTAAATTTAAATTCTACCTGCTACTGTGTTGGGAATTGAACCTATGTTGCCAAAGGATTTGCCTGGGTCTTTGGATTGCTAGTCCAGTGACATTCCCAATATGCCACTATCTCTCTCCATGGAAATCCACCCAATTGGAAGTAAAGAGAGGATTGGAGAATAGTTTGCCAATGATGGAGACATGTGACTGTATGTAACCAAATTGAAATAGCAAAAGTATGGTGGGGGAATTGATGTGGAGAGTGAAGTTGAGAAGGGAAAACAGAGCAATCAAGTTGGAGGCCTATAAGAGCAAGCTCAAGTGAAAATAGAAATTGATTTTTCTGGTTTAAAGGCAGAAGTCAAATAGAGAAGACATTTGATGGTGGGAGACAGGATGTGGTGATAGATGATTGGGATCTTTGAAGCAGAGTTGGTGTGGGTGAGTTGCCTGAAATATAGGTCTTGAAAGTATAAGAGAAAAGGTTGAGCTGGGATCTGAATGCGTCATTGTGACTGGGTGTAACATAATGTAGTGTATAGATGAATGAGGTATCCTGAAGGCAAAGTAGTGATATGTGAAACTTCAGTGAGGTTTGGGATGTTGGAAGTGTTTTCCAAGATGCGATATGAATGGGAATGGTTTCCAGTCGCTCTGCAAAATTTTTTGAAGGGTAAGGGTGGGTGCACCAGGTGACCTGAGAATTTATGAATGGGGCAGGGAGTTCAGAAATGATGGAGATGAGATGGATGATGGGTTGGACATGAGCTTTAGGAGAGTGAGTTGGATAGGGAGGTGCCAATAAAGGGAAATTAGATACTGGGGTAGAGCCGGCAGGGTCACCAAGCTCCCATCCAATCATGGGCACAAGACCTGAATTCTAGTTGTCAGAGTGACTGCCCTTAACATGTTGCCATTCTGACCATGTTCAAATAGGCAGTCAAAGGGGGTTGAAACACGGTTGCAGGTGAGTTGAGTGTGAGAATGGACATAGATATCTGGAATGTTCTGAAAGATCAATAAATGTCTACACCAACCTGTAAGGATAGAAAAACTGTTTGGATCTGCGATAGGGTTAGAATAGATCCACATTCTGAGTGGTCTGCAAGCAATAGGTGGGATTATGAGCTTCAGAATAAACTGAAAGGTGGTCATGAAATAAGTGCAGCATGAGAAGATGGGTACCTAAAGCAATAGGTGGGTGGAGGATTGAGAATAGTTGGGGGATGACCGAAGTTCCCTATTGTTACTGAGACCAGGAGTAGCAAGTAATGCAAAAAATTTTGAGAATAGACATTTTTGAAGGATCTGAACATGGGACTCTTGTGAACGATGGGCAAGAGTGTGGAAGGTGACAACATGATGGATATTCAAGAGGAAAGGCAAGTTGGATGTTAGTTTACAAGAATGGTTGCTAAGAGAGGCGATGATGGCAGATTTAAATGACAGGATTTGAAGAGGGATAACCATTTACAATATCAACTAACATGGGAACCCAGAAGGGAAGGTTTTGGTTAGCGGTTTGGTGGGAATAGGGCTGTGGAAACAGTAGATGAATTTCTTGAATGGGGTGAACTCGGCGGTTATAAGAGGAAGAAACTATATAACAGTGCAGGTTCAGGACTAGGGCAAGGGTTTGGAACAGTGGGCTGGGTGGAGGAAGGAAAACAGCAGGGCTAACTGTTCAGATGGTCTCCATCTTCATGACAAAGATGTCTATGAATTCCTTGCAGTTCTGTTGAAGGTGTTGGTGGTAAGGGAAGGATTAATGGTTTGTGACAGAGAAAAGAAGTGGAGGGTGATCCCAGCACTCCAGGATGGTGCTGTAATACTGAAGACTTTTTTAACAGATGAGAGCAGGAACCAATGATGATTTAGGTGATGCAGGTCTAGATGTAGTGATTTGAAGAGGTTTCATTTAGGGTGAAGGTGGCATCACCTGTCAGCCACGTTTTGAGTTAAGACCATGATTTCAGTGCAATCCACAGTTGGGTCATGGGTGGCAAGGGCCTTGTTCACGAGTTAACAGACCATTTGGAGAGAAATGCATAACGCAATGGTGAGAGTTACTTGCTGCCAGAGTCTAAAAGGTCAGCAAGGGGAGGGGTGAGTTAAAAGAAAAGGTGATTGGAATATTAGCCCCAACAGAGACACTAGGTAGGAGGTTTGGTAAAAAATTTAGTGGAGCAATGAGCCAATGCCAAGTGCTTCAATGAGCCCTTTGGAGGGGGTCAATAGAGGGACAGAGGGAAGCTGTAGGTCTCTTTAAGAGAGTCAAGCCTAGAATGGTCGCACAAGAGAGGAAAGTTGAGGAGTGAAGGACTAGGTTAGGGAATTGGGAAGGAAGAAGTGAACGGAGAAACTACTATAGAAGAGAGAAGGATCTGTGCAAAGTGAAAAGACTATTTGTTTTAGTACCACTCTCATGCAGGCTAGAGTACAGAGGGTAAAAGTCATGCTCCAACTGTACAGAAATCAGGTTCTAACTCATCGAGAGTACTGTCTCCAGTTCTGGCACTGGAATACAAGATGGATGTATTGTGTGCAGTGTAAATTCACCAGAAGGATACCATGAATAAAAGAGTTAAATGATGACGATAGGTTGGATAGTCTGGTTGTAAAAACATGGAACTTTCTTTGCCCTGCCCTAAAAACTATAGTTGTGTCAATTGAACATTTCAAAACTGATCAATTTTGTTCAAAAACTTACAGAACCAAGACAGATTAGTGGAGTTGTGACGTAAATCAACCATGATCCAATTAAATGGCTGAACTGGCATGAAGGAGTTAAATGGCTTTCCCGTGTTCTTTATTTGATTTGATTTATTGTTGTCGCATGTATTAGTATACAGTGAAAAGTATTGCTTCTGGCATGCTATACAGATAAAAGGAAGGAAAGGAGAGAGTGCAGAATGTAGTGTTACTGTCATAGCTAGGATGTAGAGATAGATCAACTTGCTGTGAGGAAGGTCCGTTCAAAAGTCTGATGGCAACAGGGAAGAAACTGCTCTTGAGTCAGTTGGTATGTTGTCTCAGACTTTTGTATTTTGTTTTCCTGATGGAAGAAGGTGGATGGAACAAGGTGGAAGAGAGTATGCCCAGGGTGCATGGGGTCCTTGATTATGCTGGCTGCTTTTCTGAGGCAACAGGAAATGTAGACTGTGTCAATGGGTGGGAGGTTGATTTGAGTGATGGACTGGGCTTCATTCACAACTCATTATAGTTTCTTGCTGTCTTGGACAAAGCAGGAGCCATACCAAGCTGTGATACAACTCTAAAGAATGCTTTCTATGGTGCATCTGTAGAAGTTGGTGAGAGTTGTAGCAGACGACTTAGTTTCCTGAGAAAGTAGAGGCGTTGGTGGGCTTTCTTAACTATAGCGTCTGCATGGAGGGACCAGGACTGGTTGTTCGTAATCTGGACATCTAAAAACTTGAAGACCATTTCCCATTTCGTTCCCATTGATGTAGACAGGGGTATGCCCTCCACTATGCTTCCTGAAGTCAATGACTGTCTCCTTTGTTTTGTTGACATTGAAGGAGAGATGATTGTCATTGCACCAATTCACCAGATCTCTATCTGTAAAATCGAGTTGGAGGAGAATTTGGTCACACAGTCGTAGGTGTGTAAGGAGTATCTTAAGGAACTGAGGATGATTGTGGAGAAGTTGTTGTTGCCTGTCCTTACTGACTGCGGTCTGAGAGTTAGGAAGTCGAGGATCCAGTTGTAGCGGATGGAGCCAAGCCTCAGGCCACGAGGTTTGGAGATAAATTGCATGGGAGTAATGGTGTTAAAGGCTGAGCTGTAATCTATGAATAGGAATTAATAGTCTATGACTATGAATTAATACACTCCTATTGAAAAGTGCTGATAAAATGGAGCTGTTTGTACCTAAGCACAAAGTCGGAAGGAGAAGAGAAGGAACAAAGTGCAGCATTTTCTGGCCGCGCTTACCCCAGGTCAGAAAATACTATCCGAGGTCAACAGACCTTTGCGTGTTCTATGTCCCGCCCACAACGATTTCCGTGGCGAGTAGAATGGAAAAATTCCATCTATGATTGACAAAGTTTTAGCTTTTATAAGTCTTTCCTTTTTTTTGAGGAGGGAAAACTGAAGAGGATAAGGACAATGTATAGTTTTAAGATGTCAGGAAAGAGTGAATTTGAGTGAAAGAATGCAACGATTCTTTACTTAACGTTTCTGCACAGTTGTTTGTTATAACCAATATTGTTAATGTAATCCTGTCAGACTAGGGAATTTGTATGCTATGTAAAGTTGCATTTCCTGTGTAATTAAAACATCACTGCTGGACGCTCGTAAAAGAAAGTGCTTAAAACATTAAAAAACAATTGTTTTGAATTTATTTCTTTTCATGGTGATGTGTTGAATTCTGCATTTTTTTTTGTTTTTTTTAGCTATTGCAAACACTTTTTTAGGAAAGTGAAATAGAGCTTTCATCACTTTTCTATACTGTTCATTTCAGTTCTTAAACGAGCCCCATTTCTGTCTTTTTCTGGTTGTCTCAAAGCAACTTCTTGCTGCTTATTAAGACCTCGAAGATACAAACCAGTAGCTTAGTAATTGCTTTCTTGAATCTGCCTTTAATAATTACACCTAGTAAAGCTGTACTGAAAATTAGAAAGGCAGAGACTAATGGAAAACTAGATTTTTCACTGAATTAGAAAGCTAGACAATCTATATATTGACAACATTTCAAGTTGAAAGAGATCAGGAAAACTGCTTTGGACTGTCCATGCGAGGAAGGAAACAGAGGCTTGATGTACAATGGCATCTACGTTTTATGGAGGGAGAAATGCTATAACAGACTTCATAGAAAAGATGGCTTTAGAAGGATGGGTGCAAATGATAGCTGATAGAAAGTAACCCTGTCACAGACTAGAAGCAACTTAGGCTCAAGAGTGTAACTGGAAATGCTGATGTGCAGAAAAATGAGATTATTACAGTGGTTCTATCTATCTGTAAACTAGGCAAATATTAATGCACTCTTTTGATGAGGCAATTTTTTTTATTTCAAACCTTTCCAAATCAAGACAAAATATCGATGTTGACTTGCACTTAATGACTGGCTTCATATTGTGCTTTCAATACTATAATGTTTTTCAACAATGGTGATCAGTGCTTTATCATTGAAGTAAGTTTTCATTTAATAGATCAAAGGTAACATACAGGTTGTATTTTATCTATGCTTTTAAAGTCTGACTGGATTTTTTTTTACTGGATCAAGATCAGATTTCTAATTACTTTTTTAAAAAAGAATGATCTTTGAGGGAAACAATTTTCAATATATTCTTCTTCACTCTTCCTGTTTCTTCACTTGTAGCACTTTTTCTTAATCCAGCTCGTTTGTTCTTTCTCAACACCAATGCTGTTAGTGTGGAAGCCCTAACTGGTACTTTAGAAAGAGGGAAAAGCTGCTAAAATATACACACATTGGTGTTGACTGAAATCTTGGGGTTGAGTGTAAAGCTTTGGCTCATGTTTGCCTTATTCCAAGCACGAAAGATAAGTGCATGTATAATTTAAACTGCAAAGGTTGTCTCTTCCCTTTCTCTTCCTTGTCATTCTGCTCAGGATGTGCCTGTTCCATCGTTGCTTTCCATATAGTTGGTGGCAAGTGTTGCTACTTCATGATGGCAAATTTGTGCAACACATAGCAGACCACAACATCTTTTGAGACACACTCAAAGGACTTAAGAAATAGGAGCAGGTATAAGCCATATGGCTGCTTGAGCCTGCTTCACCATTCATCAAAACTACAACTGATCTGTAACCTCGAGTCTGATTTTATTATTGTCACATGTATTAGCGTACTGTGAAAAGTTTTTTTTGTTCTTTTGGATGCTACACAGACAAAGCATACCGTTCAAAGAGAGGGGGCACAATGTAGTGATACATTCATAGCTAGGGTGTAGAGAAGGATCAATTTAATATTTAGAAGTCTATTCAAAAGTCTGGCTGCAGAGAAGAAGCTGCTCTTGAGTTGATTGATACGTGACCTCAGACATCTGTACCTTTTTCCTGACGGAAGAAGGTGAAAGGCAGCATATCCGGGGTGAGTGGGGTTGTTGATTATGCTGGCTGCTTTTCTGAAGCAGCGAGAAACTGCCCAATCCCCACCTTCCTTCACTACTTTTAGTGTCCAAATATTTAGAAATCTCAGTCTTGAGTATATTCAGTGACTGAGCTTTGATAGAATACTCTAAATGTTCACAATCCTCCTGAGTGAAGCGTTTACTCATAGTTTCTCCAGCCAGGGCAAACAGACACTCAACATTTACCCTGTGCAACCTTCTGTTTGTGTTTCAATGAGATCGCCCCTCATTCTTCTAAATTCCAGTGTGCATTGGCCCATTCTGTTCAATCTCTCTGTAATACAAAATCTTATTCCACAAAATTATATCCTTCCTTAGGTATAGGGACCAACATTGCATGCAGTACTCGAGATGTGGCCTCATCAATTCCCTACCCTATAAAATAGCAGCAAAATTATCTTATCTATATATTCTCCCCTGCCCTTGTAATAAAGACCAATATATTGGCTGAAATTCTCCCCAGAAAAGTTTAAGTGCTGAATTTGTGTAAAAACTGGAGTAAATCCCGCCTTTTTTTTTCAGCAGGGTTTTCAAAATGAATCTCCCACATTCTGTACATCAGACAGCATGAATTGTGCTAAAAATTGTGGGTGGGGCCTATTTCCGCTGGAGTGACCAGCAGCGTAGCGCTGAGTGGGCCACTGCACATGTGCCGATCTGTCAGTGCCTTCCAATCCAGGCAGCCAAGCTGGCACTGCCCAGGGGGACCCCTCCCTTATCTCCGACCTCCTGGGGCACCTTCATGATCCACCTTCACTACAACAGAGTCAGGCCACCAGCTTCTTGCTAGTGGGGAACTGTTGTAAACCTCGCTGGAGTGAAACACTCCTGACGAGAGGGGAGACATTAATGGGCCTGGGGACTTCAATCCCAGGCCTGCTAAAATATGTAAATTGCTATTTGAATAATTTATTCAGCTCTGCACCAATTTATGGTGCAGAATTGATGTTGCTGGAAATCCAGTGGCCAGACACGCGTGGAGCCCAGTGGGATGCCCGCTACACAGCCTCCGCTGACGTCTCCCAAGCACTCCCAGTATTGTTTTCAGAATTGGTTGTTTTATCTGCATGTTAACTTCTGGGGTAAAAGGTCACCCAAATCCATTGAAACCAATATTTAATCATTTCTAATAATTAAAAAAACAAAATTAATGTAGCTGGTTTTCAATAGCCTAAAAAGTCCATATGTAAGACTGGTAGTGATTTGCCATAGTCCATAAAGAACATATAAGCACCATGCCCACTGGAGAGTGATGTTTGGGCACCACTATGCAAAAATGGGGCACAGTAAGGAGGTAAGTGTTTATGAATGATCACAGCTGATGCAGGGATTGAACCCTTTTCATTGACATCATTTTACATCACACTCTAGCCCATTGAGCGAATTGTTTATTGGTAATATGGAACAGTAAAATGCCACTTTACTGCTGAAAGAAAGTTAACTTTCAGTCATTAGGGTGTAACCATTATGAAGAATACTCTCTGTAAAATTAATGTAATTTTCAGGTGGAGAAATGAAGAATTTTGCATCCGGATGTTTAAAAAAATTGTACAAGAGCTTCCTGAGTTTTCAAATTGCCGACTTCATCAAGGTTATCATCAAAGGCTGAAGTTATCTTCCTTTTATTATCCCTGAATCAAACCTAGCTATGAAGCAGAAAATATTGTGCTCCATTATTCAGTTTGTAAGCAGTGAAAGGACATTTGGTTTACAGTTATAATGTACTTCCTTGGTTTAAAAAATTCTTTTGCCTTGAATAATCAATAATCCCATTTCGTGCATGGTGAGGGAAAATAAGATTGTGGCGCTATTCCAGTGCTTTGTTCAATATGTTGTTTGCACAAAAAGATCATAGACTGAACAGATGATTCACCTGGAAGGTGTCATGGCTCTGTATAATGTATGTACAACATGCAGAATTGTACCCCCACACTTGTGTTGTTGCAATTAGTCTACAGGTGAATGTGCCTTTGGATTCATTCATGCCTGTTGTTTTTTTCCTGACACTATCCGAGGAAATGTTCTCGTATTATAAAATATATTAATTTTACACAAACCTTTTCTGTTAAATTAATGCAAAGACTCCATCTGGTGGTTGCTCTGATTTTATTTATTCAACATTATGTTCCATTTTCCATATTCCAAAGTGATATATACTTGCAATAGCTATTGCTTGTATGTGTGCCAGTTTTGTTGGACATTGAGATGGAAGGTTTGTTGAATATTTCCAGTTGATTTCAACAATCGGTGGGTTCAGTTTCCTTGCTTCAATGTGCCCAGTAATTGTACTTCAGACCATTATCACGATGGCATTGTCAGCAGTTGCAGTTTAAATTTTAAAAAATTAATTTAACACACAAACCTTTTAAGGGAGATTCTGATACTTATCACTTGCTGAAATATTTTAAATAATTGGTACCAATTTTACACCGATGTATTTAGTTATAAGATGGAAATGCAAAGGGGAATATTCCTTCCACAGATATTTGAAATCTTCAAAACAAGGCAAAATACCTGGTGCACCACGGGGTGGGGTGGGTAGATAGTTTGTCCAAGCCACATTTCAGATGGGATTAGGCTTGTGTGTTGGACAAGATTAATTCAGCTTAATACGGACATCAGAGCTAACTGAACATTGGATACAGTTATCAAAGGATTGGTTCTTCTGAAGTTTGCCTGGTATGAACTAAAGCATTTCCACCTAAATTGCAGAAGACTAATTCTAATGTCCCCTTCTGTGGCATGGAGGCCAAAGGGCTCTACTTTGTCACCTTGTAACATGCGTTAGCAGAGGCGAAATCCGCTTGGTATAGTTTTTGGAGTGTTGAGTCTGATGTGCTGTTCCCATTTCACGATAGGGTTAAGAAATTGGAACTACAGGTCTCACAGAAGAGTGTGGTATTTTCTCCAACAGTTATGATTTTAATTTGACTTATTATTGTCACATATATTAGTATACAGTGAAAAGTATTGTCTCTTGCGGATTATACCAATAAAACATTCCGTTCATAGAGAAGGGAAGGAGAGAATGCAGAATGTAGTGTTATAATCAAAGCTAGGGTGTAGAGAAAGATCAACTTAATAAAAGGAGGTTCATTCAAAAATCTGGTGCAGCAGTGAAGAAGCTGTCCTTGAATCGGTTGGTACATTTCCTCAGCCTTCTGTATCCTTTTTCTGATGGAAGAAGGTGGAAGAGAGAATGCCTGAAGTGCGTGGGTCGTTGATTCTGCTGGCTGGTTTTCCGAGACAGTGGGAACTGTAGATGGAGTCAGTGGATGGAAGGCTGGTTTGCATAATGGACTGTGCTTCGTTCAAGACCCTTTGTAGTGTTTTGTGGTCTTGGACACAACAGGAGCCACATCAAGCAGTGATACAACCAAAAAGAATACTTTCTACGGTGCATCTGTAAAAGTTGGTGAGAGTCGTAGTGGACATTTCCTTAGCCTCCATAGTAAGTAGAGGCATTGGTAGGTTTTTTAACTATAGCATCGCCATGGAGGGACCAGGACTGTTGGTGATCTGGATACCTAGAAACTTGGAGCACTCAACCATTTCCACTTCATTTGTTGATGCAGACAAGGGCATACCCCCCACTACACTTCCTGAAGTTGATGACTATCTCCTTTGTTTTGTTGATGTTGAGAGAGAGAGAGGGAGATTAAATAGAAAAGGAAAGGCTGATAGCATCCATTCTTTCCATTCCATAACATTTGAAATACCATTGAGGTATCTTCTGCTTGGAAAGAATAACTCAGGAAAAAATGTATCCAGAAATCCTCCGTTGCTAATTTACAGAATTGAGCCCCTGCTTTTGTACTAATTTCTTGTTATGAAATTTGAGAAGTGGCAGTAACCCTGTTATTGGAAGGGACAAGGGATGTCACTGCTGGGTCTGACTGTATACTGCAATAGTGTTGGCCTGAAAAACTGTCAAAGATTGTGTTTCAGTGGTCCAATCAATTGCAATAGCCTTTTAAAAACTTATTTTAACCAACCCAGCAACGTTGGAGTTGGAGATAGACATTGGCTTCTTGTGTGTCCATTGTTGACGCAAGTAAGAGAAAAATACTTTGATTTATTATGCTTTAATAGCATTTTTAATCTGGGTGTATTCTGGGTCTTAGCTTCACAACCTACAAAATTTGGGATGGGAGCAAAAACAGAACAAGGATTTTGTTTTGAAATCTCCCACTCCTCCAAATTAAAAACCATGCCCTCTTAGGTAACTGAATCAGTGTATCTTGTTTCTGAATATCTTGGTCACAGCCTTTGGAATTCAGTAAATGTCTTCATGGTATTGTCTTTTTTTTAAACAGGAACAGTAAGCTGACTTTCCTTTGCCAGTTTCCTACAAATACTTCATCTTAATGTTGTTATTCTCTGGCACAAATCCATTTCGAGCTACCAATTCTCTCTTTGCTTTAGATAAGATGAATTCCAACGACAGGATCAGCTTGCTTTGTATAATCTCCAATACAATCTTCATAACCTGTCTGACAAAAGACATTTGAATGTCTATTATTGCATTTCTGGACCTTTCAGTCACAGATTTCAGACCTCATGCAATGCCCTTTCTTGCCTTCAAGTGAAAGTTGATGATCTCCAAAGCAGTTGGTGAACTACTGATACTCAGACTGGGTTTTACAGGGGATGGATGACCCTACTCTTTAGGAAAAAAAATCTATGCTGACCAGAAACCCAGCTGTCCTTCAGTGATAACATGCTGGAGGCAGCCTTAACTGTATCAGAGTGGAATTTTCACCACTATCACCGCACACACAGAATCAGCCCTTAAGTGTCCATTTAAGGCCCTCTAAATAAACCCAGGAGTGGGTGACTGCCTGACTCGTTACCCATCCTCTGTAACATGGCAGACAGGTCAAGATGGGCAGCAAGGTGGTGGGCAGCTGGTGGAATGTGAATTCAATTAATCAAATCTAGAATTGAAAGCTAGTCTCAGTAATAGTGATCATGAAACCATCATTGATTGCCATCCATGCCTCATTTAGCCTACATGTGACTCCAGACCCACAGCAACATGATTAACTCTCAATTTCCTTGCCATATGTTTTGTGGAATTATCTTAAACTTTTCTTGCCATGTAAATTCAGCAGTAATCAAAAATGTTCTGCATGAATAATACAGTATTATTTTCACTTCTAATTGTCACAATTGCTCTTTTAAGCATATCTACTTTTCAAAGGAGAACTGCAGTTTAATAATTGCCAGCCACTTGCTTACCGGGTCTGTAATGTAGTAACTCATCCCGAAGTGTTTCAGAGGGAGGAGCAGGAATGGAAGGAAATTGAAAAACGTGGTTGGTTTGTAAGGATGCTTTTGAAGCTGTGGGGATTTGTTAAAGCAGAGGGTTTTAGAAGGATGTCCTGGTAAAGGGGTTTAATGGTTTTGAATAAAACTAGATGTTTCCTTTCTCCTGTTACCTCAGTCCCATCACCAATATACAATGAAGGTGAAAGAGAAAAGGACTACAGCATCGGCTGCAGAAGTTATTGCATTAATGTCTGAAACTTTAAATGGTAATGGTTAATGTTCTTGTCAGGCTTTATTTCAATCTTAGCAGAATACTTGGGCAGAAAGCTGTGTAACACATGTTAATAACCACTGCAGTGTTTTTAGATTTGCTGCAGGTACAGATTGGAATTGCTTGCCTTCTGCAGTGGGCTCCAGACGAGTGTCTGCTTTTAACAAAAAAATACACTTGGATAACTAACCCTGTTGGACATTCCTTTGTTTTACACTTGGGGTTAAGAGAATGGCTCTTCCTGATTGGACTCTTTGACACACTGCTTGTTTTCTGCATTTAACATCTATGTCACTGTCACATATCTCGCATGTGTCTAGGCTGTTAGGAAATTGTGGAATTCTCGACTCATGAAGTTCTTTTTGTTACACTGTTATCAGTAATAAGTTATAGGAGCACAACTGGCACATGACTTTTTAACACTGCTTCAGAGAGCTTTCAAAAGTCAAAAAAATTATTAGCCTCCACATATTAGCCTCTTCACTGTTTCTGCCACAACCAGCACTAAACAGAACACATCTTCAACTCTGCTCCCCTGCCTGTACTTTGAAGGGAATGTTCCCTCTGTGACACTCTAGTCTCCTCTTCAGTCACCCTCAATAACTTGTCCCCTTTCCCTGGCACCTTCCCCTGCAACCACTGGAGAAGAAACATCTGTCCTTTTACTACATTTCCTATCATCCAAGATTCCAAACACTCATTCCAAGTGAAGCATTAATTTACTTGTACTTTCAATTTGGTCATAACTGTATTCACTGCTCACAGTGTGGTCTCCTCCATACAGGGGTGACCACACACATATTCTGCAAAGTGATTACACAATTTCTGTACTCAAATGTGACCCTGAGCTTTCAGTTGCTTATTTTAATTTGCCACCATAATTCAGCACACTTAGATTTCTGTCTCGCCCTGTTCTGTCCTCAGCCTGTTGCAATGCTCCAGTGAAGCTCAATGCAAGCACCTTGGGGGAATTTTCCCATCCCACTCACCCACAGGAGTCGTAGCATGCAAAGGCCTGTTGACCATGGGTGGGATTTTCTGGTTTTGGGGCAAGCACAGTTGTAAAATCCCACCCCTTGTCTTTGGATGAGGCACTTTTAGAATGTTCTGGGCTTGAATTGAATTCAATAGTTGCAGACCATGAACACTTCTCCATTTTGTGTTTGTTTTCACAATATCCTGATTTGAATCTTTTGATTTCAGAGCTACGATTATCACCCCATTTAACTTTTGTTCCATGACATTTTTATGGAATATTTCCTGTCCTCTATCCTAATCTTCTCTTTTATTGTTTCTCCCCCTCTCCTTTCAATGCATTAAACCTGTCACCTTTCAAATTCCATTAATTTCTGAATAAGTCATAGTTGACTCAAAACATTAACTCTGTTCCTCCCTCCACAGATGCTGCCAGATCTACTAAATATTTCCAACACTTCCTGTTTTTATTTTGGCTTTTCAGCATCTAGGGTGTTCTGCTTTTATCAAAAAAAAATTCAAAATTAGCCTTACAGTGTTCAAATAATTTGCATTAAAAAGTGTGACTTTTGTTTTCTTTCTATGGGAGTAGTTTGGGGATGTTAACATGTAAATTGTGAGCAAGTCTATGCAGTACTGACTAAACTACATAGGGAATTTGTGGCATCTTATTGAAAATAACTAGGGCCAGAATCTTGAGAGGTCAAGGGTGTCTCCCACTCACTGGAACACCAATGAGAAACCTGTGTTGCTTCTCTTGGGCTTGTGACTTGATGGGTTTTCCCCGTTGGGCAGTGGTGGGCCTTCACCTGCAATCAAGAAGTCTTGCCCAGCAGCTCTTGTGCTCAGCTGCACCACAGGGGAGACCACGGGCACCAGAGTCCCAGGAATACAGAGTGACCCAGTCCACAAGTAAATAATGTTGGGGGGTGGTTGAGATGAGGGTTGTGGGGAGCAGGCTAACGCTTGCTGCAAGGGCAGACTGTGGCTCTCAGTGGGCTCCCATTTCCTGGAGTATAGTACCTTAATCATGTGCCACCTCTGAAATTACCATTGGTGACCATGCTTTCTGCTGCGTGGGCCCTTAATCTCTGAAATTCTCTCCCTAACCTATACCATTCATTCATCCTTTTTAAGGCTCATTTTAAACCCTACTCCTCACCTGCCCTAATAACTCCTTATGTGGCTCGGTGTCAAATTTTGTTTGATAATATTCCTCTGGGACATTTTACTACGTTAAAGGAAGTATATAAATCAGTTGTTATTGAATAATAATAAATCAGCCAACTGGATCCTGTGCAGAATTTGCTTCCAGTACTAACCTCCCCCATCTATACAGAGGATAGTCCAACAAGCAGCAGCTTGGATTACATTTAGTTTAGTTGCACTGAAGATTGGGAATAATAACTTGGGCAAAAGAGAATGGGAAATAAGCTATTATCAATTGATTACCATCTCCATTTTAGGATTTTTAAAATAAGCATATTGATTTACTGGGTTTTTTAACAAAAATTGTGATTTTTTTTTCAAAAAAGAATACATGTCCGTGTATTAAGATACTTTAGATAAATTGATAAAATATGCAGTACTGTGCAGTGAGGGTACAACCCCATTACCTATCTACATACTGGCAGAATCCAAGATGCCTTAACCTTTCCCCAAGTCATGCATGAAATGTCAGCTGAAGGCCCTCAGGTATAAGTTAGAGACTAAAATGTACAGCAAGATGGTATGAATCACTGTCGCTCTAAAATGTAGCATCAGCAATTCCAAACCCCTTCTACCTGGACATGTAAAAGGGGAAAAAAGCTGTTCCAAGAGGTATTGATTTTTTTTTTTACGAACGAAGAGACTTTCTCTGGTTACATGATACATCATAATCAGGTAATTTGTACTCGTGTTTCAACAGCTTCAATGCTACACAAAAAAATGTTGACTTGCAAAAAAGTGCAGAATACTTCAGATATTGAGATTTTAATGAAAAAAAACTCTTCGAAAAGATCAAATGTTAGCTATTTTTATTTTGCAATGTCTTTGAGTATTCCAATCGTTCAGCAATGACCTCTTGCACCCCACGCCCCCTCCTACGATTATAAGATATGATTAGAAGCAATGTGCCCATAAAGTCATTCTGTGAAGTGAATTGGCCTTAATGCTTTGCAGAAAATTTACACTTCCCAATCAAAAATCAATAGGATCTTGACTCCACGTACTACAGAGATCCTAAATAGTGCCAAGAAAAGCCAATTAAATAGAAAGACGGCCTCCGTGAGACAGTAAAACAAATCTAAAATACCTCATAACAGGAGGGTACTGTATAACTAAAGCAGCACCCACATGGAAAGTGTACCCTCCAGTCGTTTAGTGCTTAAGTAAAATATCATTTTCCACCATGGATCAATGTAATTCCCCCAGCCACGTTGAATTAGAGACACAGCAGAATTTTCCTTTTATATTTTTGAAACGAAATGTTGTGGTAGGTGGGTTCTATGGTGCATTTCCTGTTGGGTGATGGTTGACCAATTGCACACTCAGATTATGCACAAGCGAGTATTGCCCCGAATCACATGGTGGGCCAAGAACTGGTCCATCTGCCCTGTCTTTCCCTAATGGAGTCGACAGACTGGGTGCCATATTTAAACACCACCCACATGCTCACATTTGCTCTCTCCAACCCAGCTATATCAAGGAGGTATTTCCAGACGCTCAAGCGAATAATGACTCTCTTGAGGCCCTCATCAATGGAGTCTGCCAACACTGGGATGTGCTTTACACTAGAGATGGTTCTAGGAATCCCACAAGCCTCATATTGCCGGCCTAGGAGATGGATGCAAGGGAGGTCAGCTCGTTGGGCATCCACCAAGAAATGCCATCCAATGCAGGAGGATGAATAATCTCATCTGCTCCACCAGGGTAAGTCAACCTTCAGTTTATTCCAATCTCTCTCACATGATGGCATCAAGCAGTGTTACACTACTCAGTGTAATCTCTCACAATTGTCACAGATACTTTAAATATCACCAGCATCTCATCTATCATGCTGCCCAAACTCCATCCTCAGCCCTTACTGGGAAGGACTCAGCACACAGCAGGCCTGCATGCTTCCCAACCTTTGCTCCATCTTGCCACGTCAAATCCCATCCTTTTGTCTTCATGCAGGCAAACTTGCCCTCAAAGAGTGGGAGATCCCAGATAGGAAAAGGGAGGACTGACATCTTGGAGCTGACCAAATTCGAGAAGGATGCCGCTGAGTTGGTGGGTGAGGCAGAGATCAGTCTCATGGAGAAAGTGAGATTGGCCTCTCCCAGTCAGCCAGTATGGATGAGCCTTCCATGAGTTGATCACTTCCTGATAATCACAGTGAGTGATACGCAATGTTGCATTCCGCCTGCTTATGAACTAACTCTATCTCCTCTTTCTTACAGGCAGCAGCAGATCCAGATAGACCTCCAGCTCCACCATAACTTCCAGATCCCAGGCCACCGCAGGGGAGGAAGCTGAGGAGCCACTGGAAGAAGCCCTAACACTGCATTCACCTACACCCTGCATCAGCTCACAGATACTCTCCATGGTTATAGGATAGGCTTGGGGTCAACTCTGGAGAACATCCCATTGACACATCTCTACAGCAGTTTGAGGCAGTGACAGCCCAGGTCTCTGGCACTGAGAACTGCTGGAGATTAGGCACCTGCTGAGTCCAGATCCGATGATGAGCCTGTGGGAAAAAGCCGTGTCACAAAAGCTGGAAATACAGGTAATGAAAAATCAGGTAGAGTTGCCAGAGGTAGTCAACAGACTAAAGTGAATGACAGAGGAGTCTGTCTATATTCCCTTGGAAGAGTCCCACTCGCAAGAGCATTTTGAATAGCCCCCTCTGTATTACATATTCCCACTGTTGAAGGCTGCAGATGTCTCTCCAAACTCTAACCATTTCATCTGCAGCCCATGAACGAAGCCTGAAAGACCATGACCATAGCCTGCACGTCAAGACCACGATCTGCACAGCAAACTGCACCTTATCCTAATTGAGCGCACTGGCCTTGCCCTTCCCTGGAACAGGACTATGATGTGCGTAGCATGGCCCCCAAGCCCCAGGGCTCTCTTTAATCTCTCTCCCTGACTATGGGGTGCACGAGATCTAGGGCTGCCTTTAATCTCTGAGCCCGACCTCGCAGCACCAGGCCAGGGACTATGATTGATTTCCAATGAACTCTCCCGATTCTCCTTTTTATTGAGTGCCCCTCACCATGAACCTTTGTGCAGTCTGTCCCTCGTGCAAGCTTTTCCCCTCCCTTACTTCCATGAGTTTCTGTGTAACCGGTCCCGCTTGTGCCACATTTAACACAATCCTCCTCATATTCTGCAGTATGCATGTATCTCCTCCCACTCATTCGATACAATTCCCATCCACCACCTCTATCGGCATTCTCATTTTCCATGTTGGGCTCCAGTTTGCCACTGTTCAGTCTCTGCCTACCATAGTCTCCCCCCAGCCTCTCCAACCACACCATTGCCCATTATCACCCACGTTACCGTCTTCCTTCTCTTTCCCCTCCCTCCCGACCTAGTCACAATACTGGCCTTTGCGTCTATGCAGTCCTTCCTGGGCCCCTCAGATGATACCCTCCCAGTGAACAAACCAGATCCACATTCTCCAGTGTGACATCTCACTGGTATTGGTGAGCATCTGGAGGAGCACTGTTGCAGATAGACCTTGATATACTTGCCTCAAAGTCACGAATGATGGGAGAGCTAGCAACTGCTCGTAGAGTTGTAGGCTGGAATTTTACCATCTTGTCCTCCCCGGAATCAAAGTGGGCAAGGCTCGCAGAACAGCATTCTGCATTGGCCTTGGGTGGGATCTTACAAGCCTCAGGCAGGTGAGCCAGTACAATTCTGGCAATAGAGTCATAGGTTTACAGCATGGAAACAGGCCTTTCGATCCAACTCGTCCATGCCAGCCTTTTTTAAGCACCTAAGCTAGCCCCAATTGCCTGTGTTTAGCCCATACCCCTCTATACCAATCTCACCCATTTAACTGTCAATGCTTTTTAAAAGACAAAATTGTACCCGCCTCTATTACTACCTCTGGCAGCTCGCTCCGGATCTCAACGCCCTGAAAAAATTGCCTCTCTCGACCGTTTTGTATCACTCTAGTTTTAGACTCCTCTCCTTTGGGAAATGAGGTTGGCTATCTAACTGATCTATGCCCCTAATTATCTTATAGGGTTCAAAAAGATCACCCCCAAGTCTCCTACACTCCAGGGAAAAGTGTTCCAGTCTATCCAGCATCTCTCTATAACTCAAACTATGAAGTGCCAGTGGCATCCTAGTAAATCTTTTCTGCAATCTTTCTAGTTTAATAATATCCGTTCTATAATAAGGTAACTAGAGCTATATACAATATCCCAAGTGTAGCCTTACCACTGTCTTGTACAACTTCAACAAGATGTCCCAACTCCTGTATTCAGTGTTCTGACCAATGAAACCAAGCATGCCGAATACCTCCTTCACTGCCCTGTCCACTTGTGACTCTACTTTTAAGGAGCTATGAACTTAAGAACATAAGAAATAGGAGCAGGAGTAGGCCATCTAGCCCTTCAAGCCTGCCCCACCATTCAATAAGATCATGGCTGATCTGAAGTGGATCAGTTCTACTTTCCCGCTTTCTCCCCATAACCCTTAATTCCCTTGTCTGTCAAAAACCTATCTACCCATGACTTAAATATATTTAGCGAGGCAGCCTCCACCACTTCAACGGGCAGAGAATTCCAGAGATTCACCACCCTTTGAGTGAAGAAGTTCCTCCTCAACTCCGTTCTAAACCGCTTTCCCCCCCCCCCCCCCCCCCCCAATCTTGAGGCTGTGTCCTGCTGTCCTTTCTGAGCGGGAAGAATCTCTCTACCTCTACCCTATCCATCCCTTTCATTATCTTATACGTCTCTATAAGATCCCCCCTCAGCCTTCTAAACTCCAACGAGTACAGACCCAGTCTATTTATTCTCTCTTCATAGTCCAACCCCCTCATCTCCGGTATCAGCCTAGTGAACCTCCTCTGCACTCCCTCCAAGGCCAATATATCCTTCCTCAAGTGCGGCAACCAAAACTGCACACAGTACTCCAGCTGCGGCCTCACCAGTGCCCTGTACAGTTGCAGCAAGACCTCCCTGCTTTTATATTCTGTCCCCCGCGCTATAAAGACCAGCATTCCATTTGCCTTCTTGATCACCTGCAGACTGGGTTTTTGCACAAGGACCCCCAGATCCCTCTGCACCGTAACATGCTGCAGCTTTTCTCCCTTTAAATGGTAATCCTTCCTACTATTATTTCTGCCAAAGTGGATAACCTCACACTTGCTAACATTGTACTCCATCTGCCAGGTCCTCACCCACTCGCTCAGCCTATCCAGATCCCTCTGCAGACTTTCCACACCCTCCACACAATTTGCTTTTCCACTCATCTTTGTGTCATCAGCAAATTTCGTTACCCTACACTCAGCCCCCTCCTCCAGATCATCTATATAAATGGTAAATAGCTGAGGCCCCAGCACCGACCCCTGCGGCACCCCACTAGTCACCAACCGCCAATCAGAATAGCACCCATTGATACCAACTCTCTGCCTCCTATTAGACAGCCAATCCCCTATCCACGCTAACACCTTACCCCCAACTCCATGCCCCTTAACCTTCTGAAGCAACCTTTTGTGAGGCACCTTATCAAACGCCTTTTGAAAATCGAGAAACACCACATCCACCGGTTCCCCTCTGTCTACTGCACTAGTCACATCCTCATAGAAATCCAATAAATTCATCAAACACGACTTCCCCTTAACGAATCTGTGTTGCATCTGCTCTATCAAACCATTCTTTTCTAGGTGCCTCGCCACTTCTTTGATGACGGATTCAAGCATTTTTCCAACTACAGACGTTAAACTAACCGGCCTATAATTCCCTGCCTTTTGCCTGCTACCTTTTTTAAACAGCGGTGTAACATTAGCGGTTTTCCAATCTTCCGGCACTTCCCCAGAATCCAGCGAAGTTTAGTAAATAATCACTAAGACATCCACTATCACCTCTGCCATTTCCTTCAGAACCCTGGGATGCATTCCATCCGGTTCTGGGGACTTGTCCACCATCAGTCCTGTTAGTCTATCAAGCACTACCTCTCTAGTGACAGTAATCTCATTCAGGCCCTCAACTCTACCATCCTTCTATCTTTAATATCTGGCAAACTATTCGCGTCCTCCTCCATGAAGACCGAGGCAAAAAACTTATTTAAGGCCTCCGCCATTTCCTCATCTCCCACCACTAAATCCCCCCCCCCTCATCCTCTAAGGGACCAATATTCACTGTAGCCAGCCTCCTCCTCTTTATATATTTGTAAAAACTCTTACTGTCCTTTTTTATATTTAGTGCTAGTTTAGCTTCATAGTCTATCCTTCCTTTCTTTATCAACTTCTTAGTCATTCTTTGTTGATTTTTAAACCTCTCCCAATCTCTACTCGCCCACTACTTTTTGCCACTCTAAACGCATCAGCTTTTAATTTAATACTCTCCTTTATTTCCTTTGATAACCACGGCTGGTTATCCCTTCTCCTACATTCCTTCTTTACCATTGGAATATATTTCTGCTGAGCACCGAAAAAGATCTCCTTAAAGATCCTCCACTGTTCCTCAGCAGTCCTACCGACCAATCTGCGCCCCCAATCTACATTTGCCAATTCCTCTCTCATCCTATTGTACTACCCTCTGTTCAAACAGAGGACACAGGTTTGGGACCCTACTTCCTCATCCTCCATCTGCATCAAAAACTCAACCATACAATGATCGCTCGTCCCAAGAGGATCCCTAATTCTTCCTGCCTCGTTACACAACACCAGATCTAAGATAGCTCGCTCCCTCGTTGGTTCCGTCGCACACTGTTCAAGGAAACTATCCCGACAGCATTCCAAGAACTCTTCCTCAATCCCACCGTGTCCAACTTGGGTCAACCAGTCAATATGCAGATTGAAATCCCCCATAATTATCGCCACTCCATTTCTGCACACATCATTTATTTGCTTGTTTATAGCCCGCCCAACCTCCAGGTTATTATTTGGGGGCCTATAGACCACACCCACCAATGCCTTCCTCCCTTTACTGTACCTTATCTCCACCCACAATGATTCCACGTTCTGCTCTTTGGAGCCAATATCTTCCCTTATTACTGCCCTGATATTATCCTTAATCAGCAGAGCTACCCCACCCCCTTTTTCCTCCCGTCTATCCTTTCTAAACACTTGGTACCCCTGGACATCCTCTGTACCCCTCTGTTCTAACTCTCCCCAACACCTATCATTAACTGAGTAAGTTCTGCCCTGGCTCGATCTACCAAAATGCATTACCTTACATTTATCGAAATTAAACTCTATCTGCCATTCATCAGCCCACTGGCCCAATTGATCAAGATCATGTTGCAATCCTAGATAACTACCTTTACTGTCCACTATGCTACCAATCTTAGTATCACCTGCAAGTTTACTAACCATGCCTCAAACTCTCATCCAAATCATTGACATAAATGACAAAAAACAGTGGACCCAACACCAATCCCTGAGGCATACCACTGATCACAGGCCTCCAGTTTAAAAAACAACCCTATGCATCCAACTTCTGGCTTCCGTCATCAAGCCAATTTTATATCCATTTAGATACCTCCCACTCGATGCCAAGAGATTTAACCTTGTGCAACAATCTACCATACCTTTGTCAAAGGCCTTGCTAAAATCCATGCAGACAACATCACTTATTTACAACATGACTTAGACCGATCTAATTTCCTGCTGGTGTGACATTAGATTGAGAAATGGAACGTGATTCTGACCATTCATGACAGGGCAATTCATACAAATGGCGTTTCTGATGTGTATCACCAGGGAAACCCGACCCAGTTTTGGTGAGGGGGAAAATGGTTTTCTGTTGGTGGGAAACTGATTTTTGACCCCTGTCCAAATTTTCTGCTCCTGTCCACCATGAAACCTTCCACTGGCAGGAGTAGAATATTTCACCCACTGAATCAGGCTTATTTGGGGCACACAAACCATTCAGCCCATCAAATGCATCTATGCCAGCTGCTGCAGACCAGTTACTTGATTTGATTTATTATTGTCACATGTATAGTACACAGTGAAAAGTATTGTTTCTTGCATACTATACAAAGCGTACCATTCATAGAGAAGGAAATGAAAGTGCAGAATGCAGTGCTACAGTCATAGGTAGGTTGTTTAGAAAGATCGACTTAGTGCAAGATATGTCCATTCGAATGTCTGACAGCAGTAGGGAAGAAACTATTCTCGAGTCGGTTTGTACGTGACTCAGACTTTTGCACCTTTTTCCCAACGGAAGGTGCGTGGAGTCCTTAATTATGCTGACTGCTTTGCTGAGGCAGTGGGTAGTGTAGAGCCAATGGATGGGAGGCTGGTTTGTGTGATGGATAGTGCTACGTTCACGATCTTTTGTAGTTTCATGTCGTCTTGAGCAGAGCAGGAGCCGTAGAATGATTTCTATAGTGCATCTGTAAAAGTTGGTGAGAGTCATAACTGACATGCCAAATTTCTGTAGTCTTCAGAGAAAGTAGAGGCATTGGTGGGCTTTCTTAACTATAGTATTGGATTGGGGGGGAAGGTTGTTGGCGATCTGGACACCTAAAAACTTGAAGGTCTCAACCTTTTCTACTTTGTCCCGGTTGATGTAGACAGGGGCACGTTCTCCTCTATGCTTCCTGAAGTCAATGACAATCTCCTTCGTCTTGTTGACATTGAAGGAGAGATTATTGTTGCCACACCAGTTCACAGATTCTCTATCTCATTCCTGTACTCTGTTTTGTCATTGTTGGGATCTGTCCCACTAAGTTGGTGTTGTCAGCAAGCTTGAAAATCGAATTAGAGGGCAATTTGGCCAAACAATCAGTGTGAATTCGGTCATGAACTGGTATGCTTTGTATAGCGCGCAAGAAACAATACTTTTCACTGTATAGTACAGGAGGGGGCTGTGAACACAGCCTTGTGGGGCACCAAAGTTGAGGATGATCGTGGAAGAGGTGTTGTTGCCTATCCTTATTGATTTGTGGGCCTGTGAGTTAGGAAGTTTGGGATCCAGTCATAAAGGGAGGAGCCGAGGCCTAGACCCTGGAGTTTGGAGATGAGTTTCACGGGAATATTGATTGTTGAAGGCTGAGCTGTAGTCAATAAATAGGAGTTTGACATAGGTGTCTTTATTATCTCGATGTTTCAGGGTTGAGCGCAGGACCAGGGAGATGGTGTCTGCTGTAGACCTATTGCAGCGATAGGCAAACTAGTGGATCCAGGAGACTGGAATTTATTTGCGCCATGACTAGCCTTTCGAAATCCCAGCTTGCAGGTGCAGCAGGTGGTCAGGAAGGCGAATGGGATGCTGGCCTTCATCGCGAGGGGGATTGAATATAAAAGTAGGGAGGTCTTGCTATAGCTGTATAGGGCATTGGTGAGGCCGCAGCTGGAGTACTGTGTGCAGTTTTGGGCGCCGTACTTACGCAAGGATATTTTGGCCTTGGAGGGAGTGCAGAGGAGGTTTACTAGGCTGATGCCGGAGTTGAGGGGGTTGAGCTATGAGGAGAGGCTGAATAAATTAGGCTTGTACTCGTTAGAGTTTAGAAGAATGAGGGGAGATCTCATTGAGATGTATAAGATGATGAATGGGATGGATAGGATAGAGGTAGAGAGACTCTTCCCGCTCAGAAAGGATAGTAGGACTAGGGGGCACAGCCTCAAGATAAAGGGGGGGCGGTTTAGATCGGAGTTGAGGAGGAACTTCTTCACTCAAAGGGTGGTGAATCTCTGGAATTCTCTGCCCATTATAGTGGTGGAGGCTACCTCGCTAAATATTTTTAAGACGCGGGTTGATGGGTTTTTGATAAGAGAGGGGATTAAGGGTTATGGGGAGAGGGCGGGAATGTGGAACTGAGCCAAGACAGATCAGCCATGATCTTATTGAATGGCGGGGCAGGCTCGAAGGGCTCCTGTTTCTTATGTTCTTATTATGTTCTTATGTTCACTTCGTGGATTGACCTTCGAGAAAGCTGCTTTGACATCTGCAATGGTGACCCCAGATACAGGTTCTTCTAGGGTGGAGGACCTGCTCTCGCTGATCTCTTGCTCAAAACGGGCATAGAATGCATTGAGCTCATCGGGGAGATGAGCGTTAGAGCTGGCGATTTTACATGCCTTCATCTTGTAGCCTGTTACGTCTTGCAGACCTTGCCTCGCCATAGTTGGCAGGGGCCTGTGTGGCTAGCCTGCAATTCGACCTTGATCTGGTATTGTGTTTTGCCATCTTTGATGGATCTCCTTGATCGTATCTGGCTTTCTTATATAGATCAGGGTCGCCTTACTTGAACACCTCAGACCTGGACTTCAGCAAGTGGTGGATATCCCTGTTCATCCATGGTTTCCGGTTGAGGAACACGCGGATTTGCTTCTTTGGCACACAATCTTCTACACACTTACTAATGAAGTCAGTTACTCATGTTCGTTGCAGAGTTTTTAAATATAGATCAGTCCACTGACTCCAAGTAGCCCCATAGGAGATTGTCTGATTCCTCAGACCAACATTGCATGACTTTCTTTGATGGATTCTCCCGCTTCAGTTTTTGCTTGTAATCCAGGAGTAGGAACACAGCTTTGTGGTCTGATTTGCCAAAGTGTGGGTGGTGATAGAGCAGTGGGCATGTTTGATATTTGTGTAGCAGTAGTCTCAGATGTTTGGACTTCTGCTCAAACACCCATTCTCCTGCATGGTCATCATAGCCCTCCCAAGGTTATTTCCTCCAAGCCCCTATCCAATTTCTTCTGGAAGTTATTGATTATTTCCACAGCCAATACCCTTGTGGGCAATGAGTTCCAGTCAATATATAATTTATTCCCCACCACACACCCCCCACCCCAAAACCATGGTCAGTTCATGTTAATGGTCATTAAACTGTACAATAGCATGTCTTGTCTATATTACATTATCTACAATGGGACAGGTAATACAAAGTGATGGATTTTACAACAGAATCAAAGGGAAATGAGTAACGTAAGTTGAAAACAAGTATGGGGGAAAGATTCTCCCAGAAAAATTCTAACTGTCCAATTCGCTTAAACATTGGAATAAATTTTGCTGTATTTTTCAATGGGAGTTTCAAAATGAATCTCCCACACTCTGTGCACTGCAGAGTGCCTCAGTATGAATCAGGCTGAAATGCAGGTGGAGGGACCTATTCCCACTGGAGAAGCCGGCAGCATAGTACTGAACAGGCTATTGCGCATGCACTGATCTCAGTGCCAAGATCAACGCATGCACAGTGGCCCCACACTATTGGCCTCCTGATCAATCGCAAGCTTCGCAACCTGCATGGCTGGCTGTGTGGCCCTCCAAACCCCCCACGGCCTGACCGCTAGCCCCCCAGATGTGTCCGGGGCAGCTTTGTGCACCGCACCAGCCCCTGGCCCGCCTCAATGTTCCCTCGGAACAGATGACCAAGTTTTGAGGGTGGGGGGTGGAGGAAGAGAGACCAGATAACCAAGTATCATATACTAAACAAAGAACTCTCATTCTCCAAGTAAGTTCTCATTGGGAAATAACCAAATGTAAAGATGCCATTGATAAATTACAGAAGTTTATTTTCAAATTTGGGATGATTTGAACTTCATATTGTAGCATTAGACCATGATTTAAAGTAATTAAACACACTGAAGATGCATATGGTGTTTGAAATAATAACAGCAAAGCATTATATTTTATGTATAATTTAGCATTTCTAATCTTTAAGTGTTTTGCTTTTGCATTTACAGTTACATTCTTTTCAAATTAAAGGTCATTTTTCTATTTCCTGTTCACGTTTTGTATTCAGTTATTTTTATTGAATGAAACGGCTTTCAGCAAGTTTAAAAAATAGTTTCAGAAAAGAGAAAAACACGTCTTTTGTGAGAGATATGAAACGCATCAGAAAATCTACTAAAGATTATTTGCCCATGTTCTCAAAATGTTAAGCTGAAAGACATATGTATCTGAATGTTGGCTCTGAATTTGTCTCCTTTTAATAATTTGTTTTTACTTGAATATCGTATTGTTTATTGTGGATGTTCTGTCCCCAGCTTTGTTGGCTGCTTTCTTCCACGTTCTTTATCATCCATTTTCCAGAACAAATCAGTGACCCAAGATTCAGGCAGAGGCACTGTGCAGGGTATTAATTAGCACACCCAGAGACTTGCTATCCTGGCCTTTCAACCTTCCAAAGGCCAGTGAAGGCAGTAGAACCTGTCATATTTGTCTTGTAATGAAAGTGAACTTTTGCCATGCCCCATCGTGTTACGGCAGACTGAAAATGTCCAGCTGAGATTTTTTTTTAAATGAATATATGTGCAGGTTAGAAAGAAATTAACCTGCCACAGGAATGGTTACATGTTGTAGTAATGTTGTAAGCTGTTGATGGTTTCTGTTGTCAGGTTACTGTGCATAGAACCACAGAATTATAAACGTGTATCTGTGCTGAGCTTTCCATAATTTTAAAAAGAAATGCAAACACTGGGAGCCTGAGATTCAAAGATGCCAGAAATGCGCTGTGGGAGTCATCATCTTGAGAAGGAAAAAAAGACTGGATTAATCTTTCAAGTGACAAAATATTTTGGAGGTTTATTAACTTGTTTTGTATTTGTGGTCAATTAATTGATTTTATTCCAAGATGGGTTAGTAAAGTTAGTGGATTATATTCAATGACTCATTCCTGTGCAGAAAATGGAAGGGTTTAATAACACAAATAATCCAGAAGTTTAATTGCTGTTGAATCAGTCTGTTGGACAAACTTATCAGCTGAGCTTTTACCAGAATCATCGTAAATCAATGCTACTTTTAGGTGTCCCTGGAGCCCTTTGTTTGTTGTGTACATTGTACCATTAAAAGTAGGAGCAATTTTATGGCCATGGACCAAAGGTGCACTGAAACAAACCAGCTTTTTTTTAAAGAAATGTTTTGCTTTTGCAGGTATTTAAAATTGAAGTACTGATGAGTGGAAGGAAACACGTTGTAGAGAAACGCTACAGTGAATTTCACGCACTTCACAAAAAGGTAACTTCTTTCTTGTCTTGTCGCCAATCACCCACCCACCCCCACCCCCCACTCCCAATGTGCACCCACTGTAGGGTTCTGCTACAAGACCACAGAGCAAGTGGAATTGTTAATCATTGGTTGAAGTGACATCCTTAGGGTATTTATCTAGTAGGCAGCTAGCTCTACTGGAAACTTGAATTGTCTTGAATTTGTCTCCATTCATCTGAAGAGTTCATTACTCACCTGGCAATGCTGTCATGGTTGGAGGCAGCTGTGATGATGACTCCTTGACTGCTGTTGATAGAAGGATTCCTCAACAAAATATTGTTCACAATTGCTGTTTTCTGAGCTGATGCTGAGTACAACATTTGTAACACTTTGGCTGCAGACTCAATTAATCACTGTGTATTGTAGCCATTTGTACAGTAAACTGCATGTAGCCATATTTTTGAAAATCAGTTATCTTGGCTATCTTGTTAGGGCTGTCAGATTTACCCTTTTCGCAGCATGGATGGGAACTCCCACTGCTGAAAGTACTTCCATGCTGTTTTTGTCAGTTGGTATGATCAGAGTTGGTTTAAGCTTACTGCTTAGAGGGTTCCTATGCTTTATTCACGAACCCAACCCAACTCGTGATAGCTATAGTTGGAATATTTTTCCAATGTCGGGTACCAGATACAAACTCTGGGTCGGATGTATCTCAAGCTGCTCACAGGGTAGTATTTCCTCTACTGTACCGTGACAATATGTTTTAACAAAACCTTTGCAAAGCACCCCTTTCTGTATCTTGGTGAATTGTTTTACTTCCTACATCACCAAAGCTTATAGGACTTGATTTTCAATGTGGGTTAGGGAACCCAACGCTTAGGTACTGTGTTCATACCCCCACCACATCTGCATCACTCGCAGGACACAATCTTCAAATGTATTTGCCTTACTTGGACTGGCAGTGAACTCGCCATCCAATTTGAATTTGTTAAGCATTAGCAAGCGGTGGAAGGGCCTTCAAACCTCAAATAGAAAAGGTAAATGGCAGCCATGCTGGACCCTGCTGCTGCCTTGCAGAAAAAAGAATGCAACAAGTTGGTAGTTGCACTGCAAGTGCCTAAATGGCCAGATGAAAGCTGCTGCAGCCTAACCCATGGTGCCAAAAAGTTCTCATCATTTAAAATAAAACACATTGTTATTCGCATTGAACCAGACAGATGTCCAGTAACGTGCACCAGGCTATTCGGATTGATTGATCAATTGAAAGTTGACAGAAATATGTTTACAAAAATATGCACTTGAATTTAAAATAATTAGAGTGCCACTATTTGTTGAGAAAATTGTTTCATATTTTTTGTAACTAAATGTATTAGATTTATGGGTTTTTATTAAGTTAAAAGACCAATGTTGAAAATTAACAATTGTTTAAAATGGGGAAATTTTTATCTCTACACTTTTATCAGTCAGTTAATACACAGCAATTTACTAAAACAATTGGTGCTGATCTTTAAGGGTTTCGCAGCAAGAGGGATGGGGCAACGATTGTGATTTAGACCAGAGAAGTCACAACTTTCCTTCATATAATCTCCATGCCAAGATCCCGCGCTCTTTTGTTTATCTAACATCTTATCATGTGTGGTGTGTTTCCTTTTTTTCCTTATTCCTAATTACAAAATGGTCACTACATATTTCTCTATAGTGCATCTACCATTTACTCTCTCCTCCTGCATTCTTTCACAGATGTCATCATAATTTGCCAAGCTCCCCAATTTTTATGTTCCCTCTGAAGAGTACAGATCGTTTATACATTCCTAATAAACAAAAGCTCCATCAAAAAAGTTGGTTTTACCTCACAACCAAAAGTTCATTCTTATCATCTAATTCTCCTTAATTCTAGATACCATTAGCAATGTCTCTTTTTGTAGCATCTTTATCGAGTCCCTTTTGAAAATTTAATTTTTGACTCAATACTGCATTTCTGTTACTGCAGTAACATCTTCTAATAAATTATTCATTTGGTCACATACATTCTGCTCATTAGAAATCCATATTGATGGTCTCTGTTTAGCATATTTGCCCAAGTATTTAATGATTGTAATTCTGTCTTGGATTCCAATCGTTTATGAGCAACTAAACCTGGTCTATATTTTTCTGAATAATCGTTGTCTGTCTTTCTTGTGTATTTTTTTTCTGTGCAGATGTCTTTTTTTAAGCCATCAAAATTAGTTTGCGTCTAAACATGACAGGTGGCAAGATGGCAAATGACAACATGAAAGCTGACTCATAATTTGGCCAGACACCAGAAATTGAAAATCCCTGCAACTTTTTTTTGCCCCCAGTGAAAATCCGTCTATATTTAACTTCTTACTAATGCAATGAATTAAAAAATCTCTCTGTTAGATGTGTATTATTGTGTATAATCTCATAACAAGGTGGGAGAAAGAGGAGCACAGAATATAGTCAAATAGTATTGTATTAAAGTGGCTTTGTGTTTGTTAAATGTAAATTATAAATTATTATTTTTCTGAAAAGTTGAAGAAAAGCATTAAAACGCCTGAAATGCCTTCAAAGCACGTGAGAAACTGGGTACCTAAAGTCTTGGAACAGCGACGCCATGGTTTAGAGGCCTACCTTCAGGTATAGTGTAATTCTTCCAAAATGTGTGTGCGTTTTTTACAAAAAGGCTTGCCTCATAAATCAGGATTATGTAGTCCAGTTGCTTAAACCTGTTCTGCATTGAGAGTTCCTTTCTAGTAAAAATGAGTTTATACGCCAGTTGCCCTCAGAGGTGTTTAACCTGTTAAATATATCATGGGTTTCAACCCATATTACATGTTTCAGTTTTATTCTGTCATACTGTCACACGCCTATGAATTCTGCTATGAAATATTGATTTATCAGATCACAGGGCACTTCACACAGCAAAGTGTGGATGCCAAGAATTGTGAAATACAGACTACATAAAGATAATGGCCCATTTGTGTCACTGTCATAGCAAAAGAAATCTGTGGGTCCATCCAGGTTTTCCATGCATGCTGTCGTCTGAATAGTATCGCTAACTGATTTAGAAGCTACTCAATTTTTCAAATGTCCTTATTAATGTTATGCCATTTTTTTCAAGTCTTCTAGAATTTTTTTTATATGCATCCCTCGTGATCAGTTGTAGTTCTCAAGCAGCAAATGTATGTAAACTTGATCATGCAAGTCGCAAAGGTGATTACTTAAGTTGCCGTCTCAACACACTGAAATTAAGACTAGATTCTTTGAATCAGAATGTTAGGCCCATCAGAGATGTAGGCCAGAATATTACCGCCTCACCCACTCGCAGAACGGAATTCTCCATTGGCCTCGGGCGGGATTTTATGAGACTCGCCCGAGTGAGGTTGTAAAATCCTGGCCCTGAACTGCTAACGATCAGCAGAGTGGTCTGAACTGAGAATACTCCGATGTAGAATAGATCTACACACGAGTAATTAAAAAGCTCAAGTTTTTAACAATGGGCCTGTATCCAGTTTCGGGCTATTATCAAGTCATTATGTAGCCTTAGAATATTCCTACTTAGTTGTCTATGGTGTTTGAAGTAATTTATCTAAAAAAATATAATTTCAGAAACAGCCTATTAGTGAGCGAAGATTAGATGATTTGTAAAGGATTGAAAAGAGGCCTCTTGATTTTTTTAATATTGAGTGATGTTCCAGTGAAAGCATCACACACACTCTCCTGAAACCTGTATTTACTTTAAATTGACAGATAAACTGACAACTTGATTTTGAAGTAAAGAATCTTGAAAGTAATTGATTAGAAACCAGTGTAGCTCTGCTTTAACCAAAATTAGTTAAAACTTTGAAAATGATATTGCTACTGCCTCAACAGAGAATCATAGAAACGTAAAGCTGAATTTTTGTTCTGGAATTGGGTCCCTGACATCAGGTACACTTGTGTTCCAAGGATGTTTGTGTTCACATCTAATGTTCAATACAATTTTTGAAGCACAAGCCACTTAGTGGCTGGTGTGCTTGTTCTTTGTTCAATTATGGACGACTTGCAGGCTCTCGAGGATGAAGGACCAATAGGTGGCCCTTTAGCACTGACAGGTTGACAAGCCTGCCATCTGAAGTGGACATTGCTGATTTAGCAATGTCAAGATCGGGGTGTCCCCAGAAGTCTTTTGGTGCCAGGCTAGCACCTGGAGCCATGCTAGGGATTTGGTCTTTGTGGAGGGCAGTCAGTGTCTGCATCGCAGCCCTAATAAGCCCATGAAAGGGGTTTGATTGGCTAGCTTTCCTCTTCTCCCACCACCAGAACTCTTTGAAAAAGGCCCTGAGGCAGAACCATGTCAGCAAACCGGCAGTGGCGAGAAATTGCTGACCCATCTACCTCCAGCTCCATTTCCTCAGCGATTTGCGTATTCAGTCCACAGTGTGAATCTGCGTGGGAGATGGAGAGAATGTAACCCCTATAACCGGTATAGTAAAACACAAGCAGTGACATGTCTATCCTGTATACTTAGGATCAGAAGTTGAAATTAGCTTTTTCAAATGAATTCTGAAACACCAGTTGATGCCCCAGACTATTAATACACACCTTTTTAGACTTTTGCTGAACTTGTGATTTACTGACTGCACTTGTATGTTTGGAGGAGACCCATTGACCAGCTGTAGTAATTGCAAAATTTTCTAAAATATTAAGTTGTTAAACAGACCGTTAGTTAGTTTAGAAGGTGCCTCTGACATAAGGGGCTGGATTTTATGTTCCGGTCACACTGGGGGGCTTAATTTGAGGTGACGGGGAGGTATATAGTGACCTATCTAGGGAAACCCAAGTCATTCTAGCATGTCTCTAAGTGGGTCATAAGATTTTATTCATTTATTAGTCACAAGTAAGGCATACATTAACACTACGATGAAGTTACTGTGAAATTCCCCTTGTGGCCACACTCCGGCACCTGTTTGGGTCAATGCACCTAATCAGCACGTCTTTCAGACTGTGGGAGGAAACCGGAGCACTTGGAGGAAACCCATGCAGAGAGGGGGAGAATGTGCAAACTGCACACAGACCGTAATCAAAGCTGGGAATTGAACCTGGGTCCTTGGTGCTGTGAGGCAGCAGTACTAACCATTGCCCCACCATGGTCAAGTGGGGTTGCATATCTGACTCCCGCTTCCATTTCTTACGAAAATTGATACCACATGGGTAACAAGGCTCACTTTGAATAAGTTTAGTTCTTCCAACAATAGAATGCTGATGACTACGCAAAATGACAGGTCTCATTGGCGTAAAGACCAGGCTGTAAAAAATGGATTGTGCCGAACATTTAGGAGGTCACAATTCACCTTCACCTGGTACTGCTGAGCAGGATATAAATTTAGTGCTTTCGCCTCATTTGCTTAATTGTAGCCCAGCACCAAACGACTCCCACCAGCTGACTGTCTCTGAGCTCAGCAGAGTGCTGAGTAGTGTTGTGGTGATAGCATGTAGTGTTCCCAACTTCCTGTTCTTTAAGGAAAGCTGCACTGAATGATAGAATGCGGCAGTTGAAATTAGAGAGCTCGAGGCTTATAAGTGCAGTGCTAGAGGCCTTGGTGTGGAATTAAACAGGAGGAGAGTTGCCATTGGTTCTGCAGGGAGCCAGGAGGCCTCTGAGGGCAACTCAGGAACTGAATCAGATGGCCCAGAAAATCTTGAGGATCTGTCAGCAGTATCACCAGAAATTTAACCACGTCATGAAGTGGTCATGGTAAGTGAATGCATCTTCATGTGACAGAAGTTTAGACCTATGCTCTCTGGAATTTAGAAGAATGAGGGGAGATGAAATTGCGGTATACAAAATGATAAAAGGCATGGATAAAGTAGACGTGGAGCAGATGCTTTCTCTTGTGGGGCGTTCTAGGACGAGAGGCCATAGTCTTAGCCGTGGGGTAACAAATTTAAAATAGAGTTGAGAAACTACTTGTCCTGAACCTGTGGAATTTGCTACCCAAAAGTGCGGTGGATGCTGGGACATTTAGTAAATTTAAGGAGACGTTAGATTTTTAATTCGTAGTGGGTTGCAGAGTTATGGGGATGAGGAGCGTATCAGCCATGGCATCTGCTTTGTGAATGGCAGAGCAGACTCGATAAGCCGGATTACCTAATTCTGCACCTATATCTTATGAACTTTTGGCAGCTTTTTTGCTAAGGTAGGGCCTGCAAGTCTGAAATTCCCCATCTCGAGCTATCTGCTTCAGTAGTGAAAATCCAGCCTTTGGCCTCTGTTTTAAATACAGTAAGAAGTCCCATAATGGGTTAACATCATGACTCTCTTTTAAAGCCATGTGAAATAGTTCCCTTGTATGCTGAGAGCCTGCAGACACCACCCTTCCAGCAAGCTTGTAAGATCACTACTTGTTCATTTTTTTTCCTCTGCTATGGTTCAGATAACATAAAATTACATAAGGGCTGCTTTCAGTATTTTAAATAGAACTTTGTTTTCAATTAATTAGATTTATTTATTTCCATCGGGAACTTCTAAATTATTTCTTCAGTGATTTGGTGTGCCAAGTTGTTGATTTATCAAATTTTATTTTAAAACACTGTCAAAAACCACATTTTTGTATGATTTAAAAATATTTTGTGGTTAGTAAGTACCACTAATTCAGCAGTAATTGCACTAAATTGAGGCCATTACTGCAGTATTTACAAACCTATTATGAAGACAAAAGTACCACAAGGCACAAAGGATTTAAAATCGCTCTTCCTCTGAATGTCGACTTAGTGCGGTTAAATAATATTAATGACTAGGATTGTCAGAATGTAACTGTGCTTTCCTTAGTACAAGTGATTTTATTGATCGATATGGATGTAGCCTAACAGTCAGATTATTCTACTCTGATTTTATCTGGGCATTAACTAAGTTTATTAGTGAACAAAAGTATCTTTTGGTAGATCAAGATGATGATGTAGATTAAGAAAAGCAGAAGACCATCCATCATTTTCCTTTGTGCTAATAACTTAAATCCATCACTGTTTCTATCTGCTGCTTCCACATCCCATTGTGTCTTCAGGCTTTTGGTAATGGCCTAAGTGAACCGCAGCAATTTTCCCTCCAGTGGCAAAACTCTCTGCTCAATTGTCATAGTGCTTTTTAATTTGAAAGTGTAGGTGGTAGTCGCTACTTCAGTTCTTTCAGCCCTACACACACCTTTCTTTGCTTGTCACACCTGGTGGTAAAACTATACATTTTTTGGAAATTGACATGCTTTTGAAAAATAGCCTCTTAATCCCTTGGCAATCATTTTATGATGCATTGCTGAATTCACAGATATTCTGGTTAAGTATTTCTTTACTTACATGCTTTTATTACTGTCATCCACTTTTTAATGTGTGTAAAAGTAGGTTGTTGGAGAGATTTCCCATTCCTATTTAAAATTATTATTGAACTAAGATTGTAGTTTTGTTTCCTCTATAGGCATAGCTGAACTGCTACTTTTCCCCAAGCAAATATTATGCAGGTTACAAGTTAATGTATCCAAAAAACAAAATAAGCCCTTCGCACTTGTGTCACGTTTAGTTCTTTTAATACTGTTTGCTTGGATTTGATTAGATTCAGCAGACCCCACTGTATGATCAATGTAAGGCAAACCTCAGCGGTGCAGTTTTTCTTTTAGTAGTTAATAGAATCCCTATGGTACAGCAGGAGGCCATTTAGCCCATCAAGTCTGCACTGACCGTAATCCCACCCAGGCCCTATTTCTGCAACCCCACATATTTACCCTGCTAATCCCCTGAAATTAGAGTCAATTTAGCATGGCCAATCAACCTAAACCTTTGGACTGTGGGAGGAAAGTGGAGCACTTGGAGGAAAGCTACACAGACACAGAGAATGTGCAAACTCCCACACAGACAGTGACCTGAGGCTGGAATTGAACCCGGGTCCCTAGCACAGTGAGGCAGTAGTGCTGACCATTGTGCCACCCAATTCACAATATTGCCAGCAAACACAACCAAGCTTCCTTTTCATATTTTTTGAGGATACACAATTTCCTGCTCTAGCATCAGATTACAGAATGCCTTAAGCTAGTAAAGTCAATTTTTCATTACATGCTTTCAGCTCATTGTATCCAGCATCAGTAGTCTCTAGTTTTGATTTTTTTTTGCCCACCACCACCACCACCACCACCAAAACCAATGTGAACCATATTCCTTGATTGCATCAGTATTGTTTCATTGTGCCAAGTTAGATCCACACTATACATCCATTTAGCGATGCCTGGATCATTATTTACCATTTCTAGATTAATAGATCAGTAAAACCCATCAGAAGTATCTGTGACCAAGGTTGACAAGTAACCAGTACAAATGGCAGCATAACCTTGCAAAATCTACAAATATGATGCCGACTTTCCACTCTGACCTTTTCACATGCTGTTCATTTGATTCTATTACCAGTACTGGTGCACTTCAAGTAAAACTGATGTTTGTTGGAGGAGGAAAATTTGGTAACATTCTTGCTGGGGTGCACATCAGTATTGCTGGAGAATTGCTTTTATCAGACCCCATCTGGAATAAACAAAAGCAAAATGCTTCAAATGCTAGAAATCTGAGATAAAAGAACAGAAAATGCAGGAAATCCAGCAGGTTGTGCAGCAAATAATTTGTATTTCAGATTGATCTTGACCATAATTAGAAGATTTTAGAGAGAGGTTTAAATCCAGTGCAAAGCCAGAAGTGGATGATCCATCTGATTCATCTCCACAGTTCCCCAGCATTGCAGATGTCCATTTTCAACCAATTTGCTTCAGTCCACGTGATATGAAGAAACATCTAAAGGCACTGGATACTGCAAAGACCAGCAATAACATCAAAGACTTGTGCTTCAGGACTAGCTGCAATCTTAACCAAGCTGTTCCAGTACAGCTACAACCCTAGCATAAATCGGGCAATGTGGAAAATTGCTCAGGAATATTCTGTTCATAAAGCAGAACAAGCCAACCCAGTCAATGACCACCCCTTCAGCCTCCTCTCGATCATCAGTGAAGTGATGGAAACTGTCATCGACAGTTCATCAAGTGGCACTTACTCAGCAATTAACTGCTCACTGATGCTGAATTTGTATTCCACCAGGGCCTCTCAGCTCCTGACCTTATTAAAGGCTTTGTCCAAACATGGACAAAAGAGCCGAACTCTAGAATTGTAAAGTTGAAGTAAGAGTGACTGCTGTTGTCATCATCACAGCATTTGACTGAGTATGGAATCAAGGCGCCTATGCTAAATGAAGGTCAATGAGAATCGAAGGGAAACACTCTGCTAGTTGGCATACCTGGTACAAAGGAAGATGGTTGGAGGTCAATCAGCTCAGTTCCAGGACATCACTGCAGGAGATCCTCAGGGTAGTGACCGAATCCCAAGCATCTGCTTCTACAATAATCTTCCCTCTACCATAAAGTCAGAATGGGGATATTTGCTGATGGTGCAATGTTTGATGTCATTCACAACTCCTGAGATACCAAAGAGATTCATGTCCATATGAAGCAAGACCAGGACAATTCTCAGATTTGGGCTGAGAAGTGGTGAGTAACATTTGAGCCACACGTGCCAGCATTTCCACCAAAAGAGAATCCAACCATCGCTAGTTAATGGCATTACAATTGCTGCATCCCACTATCAATATCCTGAGGGTTACCTTTGGCCAGAAACTGAATTAGACCAGCAATATAAATAATGACTACAAGAGACTGGAAATTCTTCAGCATGTAACTTGCCTCCTAATCAACCAAAGCCCATCTAACATCTGCAAAGCACAAGTCATGGTATGATGGAATATTCTTCACTTACCTGGATGAGTGCAGCTCCAAAAAAACTCAGAAGCTTGACCATTCAGGATAAAGCAGCCCACTTGATTGGCAGCTCATACATGACCTTAAATATTCTCTCCCCTTCTGAAACCTAGTAGCAGCAGTGTGTACCATCTACAAGTTGAACTGCAGCTGAACTAAGTCTCCTTCCAAGGCAACTTCCAAACCTATGATCTCTACCACCTAGAAGGACAGGGGCAGCAGATGCATGGGAATGCACATTCCCCTCCAAGTCACTCACCATCCTGACTTGAACAATATCGTTGGTTCTTTCACAGTTACTGGGTCAGAATCCTAACAACACTGGGTGTACCTACATCATATGTACTGCAGTGGTTCAAAAAAGCAGCTCATCATGATTTTCTTGGGGACAATTAGGGATGGGGAATACAGCTGACCTGGCCAGCACTGCCCACACCCGATGAAGGAATAGAAATAGAGGATTTGAGGGTGGGTAGAGGTAGGTGGATAGAAAAAAGGAATAAAATGAAAGAGGGCAGGAGTGATTGAATTGCAAAGTAGAGTAGTACTGGTAAAAGCAAAACTAAGATGGATCCACAAGAAATGTAGATCATTGCAGCAGAGGGAGCAGGAAGCTAAGAAAATCTGACAGAGACTTTGGAATATGGCTGAAAAAAAGCAGGTAGACCCTGGAGATGCAGACAAACCCCTTGGCTGTGAATGGATAGAAGATCACCACTTCCTCACCAGATCCACACACCCTCCATTGGTGTAGCAATCCTCCATACTGTCTGAGAAAATAGGAGTGCTGATTCAGAATTAACATTGTATTGCGTACTTAAAAGGAAGAACAGTATATAATTCCATTCCAAAAGAAATGTCTTTGTCAGCAGGGCGGGAGAAGATGAACCTGATCTGCTGAGAGAGGTTAGTCAAAGGACTGATGAAACGTTCACTGAAGGTAGATCAGAGAACGAGAAGCAGAAGGGACGATTAGAAGCAGTGCGCAGGAACTTGCGGATGCATCAGGAGCAGGGGTGACTGGGGAGAGACCAGACCAATGAGGATTTTGTTTCTACGCATTCATAGATTTCTTACAGTACAGAAGGAAGCCATTTGGCCCATCGAGTCTACACTGACACTCCAACTGAACGTTACACCCAGGTCCTATCCCTGTAACCCCACATATTTACCCCACTAATCCTCCTCACCTGCACATCTTGGGACATGAAGGGTCAATTTATCATGACCAGTCCACCATCCCACACATTTTAGAACTATAGGAGGAAACCAAGGCACACAGACAGTCACCCAAAGCTGGAATTGAACCCAGGTCCCTGGTGTTGTAAGGCAGCAGTGCTAACCACTGTGCCACCATTCAGTCCTATTCATGGGATATGAACACTGCTGATAAAGCCAGCATTTGTTGCCCATCTCTAATTTGCCTTTTCTTTGCGCTAAATATCACCCCAAAAGTGGAGAGTTTTCTCCCAATTCCTGTTAAATTCTGTTCTCTCCTCCTCTCTGGAATTCAGCTATTTGGTCCATGTTTGAATCAAGGCTGTAATAAGGTCTGGAGCTGAATGCCCCTGGTGGGAAACAAACTGACCATTGGTAAGCAGGTTATTGCAGAGTAAGTGCTGATTAATTGCGCTGTTGATGACACCTTCCATTACTTTGATCAAGAATAGGCTGGGATGGTAATTGGCCAGATTAGATTTGCCATGCTTTTTGTGAGCAGGACATGTCAGGCAACATTTTTTGTAATATTGGGTAGGTGCCAGTGTTGTAGTTCATTGGAACAACTTGGTAAGGAGTGCAGCTATTTCTGGAGCACAAGCCTTCAGCCATCTCTGAATATCACGTGGAATGAACTGAATTGACTAACAGAGGACTAGTGCACCCTAACGTGGGTTGAGGTGACTGGTATACAGATCATAATGTAGGCAAGGACACAAAATCATGAGACCCAACAAAGACATTACTATTTTGATTTAGCCCATTTACTTTTTTTCTCTTAATCCTTTCTCCCGAAATGCACCCAGCTGCTCCATTCATCCATTTATATTATTTAATTCAGTTTTCCCATGTCAGTTGCTCTGCAAGCCTATTAGATATATTAGCAGTGATGTTTGACTTCCACTAGAATTTCTGTATCTGGTCTTTATACCCCTCACCATAAGTGAACAATTTGTCTTGATAAGCTTTGTCCATCTCTTAAAAAATTATTAAGTCTCATTTTCCTAACAAGAACCAGCCCAATCTCTTTAAACTTTCTTCATAATTGAAATTCCTCAATCTCTGCATAATTTTGGTTGTTTGCCTCTGCACCCATTCAAGGGCAGTATTTCCTTGCAATTTACAGTCCGTACGTTATTCTACATAGGGCCTGATTAAAATCTTGTGTAACAACAACATTGGCTTTTACTCCAGATTCTTCCATTCATGCAACCCAGTAATTTTATTTATTTATTTTTTAAGTGCAGTGAGGTGTTGGGTAGATGGATTTGTCTGCCATGATCCCCATGTTTCTTTCCTGATCGGTATGGCATTTATGAACTATCAATTTAACAGGTGGATTTTGTATTCATTTTTCAACATTCATCCATATTAAACTAAACTTGTCATCTGCTTGGCCTAATTGCCCAAAAAGATAAGAATCCTTGAGAAAATGCTGCATTATTTCATGTTGACCATGGTGCATTTTATGTTATCTCCAAATTTGGAAAGTTTTTTCCAAGTTCTTGCTGGTCTTTCACTTACTGGAAACAGGAAGAGTCACATGTTGGCTACTCCCATATCACCCATTCCCCAGTAGTAATACTTCCCCATATGTCACTGTTGCCTGATTCCTGTTTTTAAGCTTGTTTTTGACACGTCACTGCATCCTTCTCCCACGCCCCATTTTATGAATACCAAAGAAAGCCATTAATCACCTATCTGGACAATGATTTAAATCTACTGTAGTTTAGTTTGTTTATCATGTTAATTGTTCTTAATTCTGTTATAAAATTACACAAGCATCTGGTAATGCGGAATGCTTTACTTATATTACCCTATTATAGTAAGGATATTATTAAACTAGAAAGAGTGCAGGAAAGATTTACTAAGATGTTACCGGGACTTGATGGTTTGAGTTATAAGGAGAGGCTGGATAGTTTGAAACTTTTTTCTCTGGACCACAGGAGGCTGAGGAGTGATTTTTATAGAGGTCTGTAAAATAATGAGAGGCATAAATCAGCTAGATAGTCAATATCTTTTCCCATAGGTAAGGGAGTCTAAAACTAGAGGGCATGGGTTTAAGGTGAGAGGGGAGAGATACAGAAGGGCAATCTTCTCACACAGAGGGTGGTGAGTATCTGGAACAAGCTGCCAGAGGTAGTCGTAGAGTTGGGTACAACTTTTGTCTTTTAAAAAGTATTTAGATAGTTAATTGGATAAGTTGGGTGTAGAGGGATATGAGCCAAATGTGGGCAATTGGGACTAGCTCAGTGGTTTTAAAAAAAAAAGGCGGTATGGACAAGTTGGACTGAAGGGCCTGTTTCCATGCTGTAAACCTCTATGACTCTATGTCAACAAGCTGGTACTGGCCTGAATTTTACCTTTGGAATGCATCTACAGCTGGTGTGGCTGAAAGCAGATGTAAAATCTGCTCCTGACCAACATCACCTTGTCCAGATGATATTACGTTGACGCATCAATTGAGGCCCACCCATGAAACGTGACTGACGGTCGGCTTTTCAGTGCGTGCAGGGTTGTGAAAGAGTTGGGCACTAGGTCCAGTGGGGACCCAGCAGAGAGTTTAACAACTGAAGAGGCAGCTCCCTGAATGCTTCCAGGAGTTGTCAGGTGGCTGAGGGAGGTGGTTTGGAAACTTTGCAATAATTGTCTGTGGTGTCTTCTCATGGCCTCGGCATTTGATTGTCATTGAAGGCAGGAGGGCAAGTTGGGTGGGTGTTCTTCACTGTGTTTCTTTGATTACTGCCTGGATGTCCTGGTTGAGGGAGATCAGTGCCAGGTGCCAAATCCCCATGTCAAGGGAAGGCTGACCAAAAGGTGTGGGCAGAGGTCACCACCCATGTCAGTGGGAAGGAAGTGGTACAAAACATGGCTTCAGTTTTGCAGAAAGTTCAATGATCTTCTGTAGTCAGCAAGGTTAATTGCAAAAATGACATGGACCAGTATGAAGACGTGTAGTCAGTGCCAGTTTCTCAGGAAGCTTGGGGGTGTAAGTGAATGTGTGCCAACTGGTACTGGAACATGCCTTGCTGCTGGGATGTCAGTACATTTAGCGTGTGTGTGTGTGTGTGTGTGTGTGTGTGTGTGTGTGTGTGTGTGTGTGTGTGTGTGTGTGTGTGTGTGTGTGTGTGTGGGGGGAGGGGTTGGCTGGTAATCGGGGGGCAAGCTGGAATGGACTATCAAGGAGACGGAGCACTAACGATCAATTCTATTTTTCCCTGGTCAGAAGAGAAATCATAATTCTGCAGAACGCTGGCAAACAGGTGGTGGTGTTCCCAATCTGTGGACGTGATTTTACAACCTGACTTGGATGAGATCGCAAAATCTTGTCTGAGGCCAACAGAGATTTCCATTCTGCGAGCCTCACCCGCTCCAATTCTGGGACAGACGAGGCTGTAAAATCCCAGGCTACATATCCGCACCAAACGTGAGAGCAATGTCCTGGAGCAGAATGCCACCAGCCAACTCGCTCCTCTGTTCATGGTGAGGCAGGGGTCAAATAAAGGTAAGAGTACTGATCACATGCAACATTACAGGGTCCTCTCATCTGAAATAGAAATGTCACAGCCAGATTGCCCATTGAAACTTCAATGCAGATAGCACTGTGCTGCAGGTCTCCATTGTCTCCCCAGCCTGCCTAACATGCGTACTGACTATGATGATTGAATTTACTAATATCTTCTCTTCCTCCACAGATGCACCTTCCACAGGAGCTACCAGTGAATCCAAGGATAACCTCAGTAAACTTGGAGGAAGAATCACACCTACACCCTCTCTCAGAGCCAAGCACCAACACATGTCAGTGGGCATTAGGTTGTTGACTCCACGGGTAATGTACTTCACACTTTCAATGAGGAGATGGCAGAGGCAGAAAGGTCCTAGGGTGCCAAAAGTGGAAACACCCCTGCAGACCAGGACCATGTGGAATCTGTGGCAGATGATGAACCTCTGGAGTTGTTCATCTGGCAGCAGATGCTGGATGTCCAATGGGACATGAGGAGCAGGGAGGCCAAATATATGAGCTGCTTGTCATCTCTGTGAGCTCCTCTTAGGGTGCTCTGGACGAGGGCAGCAGCTCCTCTGCCCCTCTACCAATAGCTGTTGCATCTAATGATGCTGAAACCACTGAGGAGTGCCCAGAAATATGCCACATGATTGGGCCGGAAATCATCTTCAACTGGGTCGTTGGACACCCCATGTCAGTAAATTTGAAGGACACAGTGACCCTGAACTTCATGTGGCAACTTTGTATGCTTTTTGCTTGTTTGTGTACAGTAATAAAGCATTTATTTTGCTTTAATGGACTTGATGATTGCAATGCATGCCAGATGCAGCGCAGACTTGCAACTGTTTGGTGTTGTGAGACCTTGGCATTTGGAGTTGGGTTATCATATGACAGTTGTTTGCAAAGGAGACACTGCCATTGGCATGAGGAAGCATCAATGGTGTGGATGCCTAACTAATAGTTCACAGGATCAAAATGTCCCTGGCTCCCTGTCATCTGCCTCAATATCCACACCCTGTGCCTCCCTGGGCTGTTCCCCAGGCCCACCACTGGAGTCATCCTCCCTGGCCAGTGGGGGTGTCTCACTTTCCTTAACCTCCACTGGGTTTGCCCTACCAGACCAGGTTGTGAAGAGTGCAGTATGCCACCACTATGAGGATCGAAAGTACAGCAATGCTCCCCTGATTGGTCCAGGCATCTAAACCACATCCTAAGCAGTCTGGTGGTCCCGTCCACTTGCAGTCTTGTGACATCACTCCTCTGCCTCTGTTCTTGGGTGACCGGGGGGAGGGGGGGGGTGTCATCACCCACCTTTTCACCTTGTCACCCAAGAGCCATCCATCCAATAATGTAGGAGTCACAAACAGGCTCGGTACCTGTGAGTGCAGCAAGATGTAAGCACTGTGTGAGCTGTCAGGGGTAACGGGCACAAACTTGGACAATCTGTGCTCTGTGGTCACAGGTGATCTGCACTTTAGTTAACTGAAAAGAATTTCATTCAAATTAAAGCTCCCAGCTCACCTGCTGGTTCTTTGAGTGTTGTGAGAGTGCAGTTTATTACACCCTCAATGCAAGGGCATCCAGTCATCACTGTCTCCACCTGACTGGCCTCTTCTGTTTGCTTTGTGCAAACATGTCTTGTTAGTCATGAGCTTGGTGTAACTGTGTACAGCTGATTGGGACACACCACATAGATCCCACACTGAGCCCGGAAAAGAAGCAGTAGAATAGAAGTTGAGGGTTCTATGCTGCAATCCTTAGGGAAATCTTCCAGGGAAGAGGAGGTCCTGAAATGTCAAAAGGCAGCCATGAAATGTTACCAAATCAAATGAAACTCTCTGTAGCCACATAGCAACAAGCTCGTAAAGAAGTGTTTGAGCTCTGGGGGTCTCTTATCCCACTCTTGGATGAAGAAATGATAAAAATGTGTTTTTTGCCCACCTGTTTTTGCTTGTGCAATGAGCTGAAAATCTCACTGACAGTGTGAAATCGCTATTTTTGCCTTATTAATGGCCTTAATTGCCCCTTTAGTTGGTAGTGGACACGTATCTGACGTGCCTGTTCACTCACTGGCTTCAGTTACACACAGTGATATCAGGAAGTACTTCTGACATCATTTAACACCATTTTGGGTTGATTGCATGCACCTGACCTCCAAGCATAAGATTTTGGCCAGTGTTACTGAGATGTGATGACTCAGATCTCCATTCAACCTACTAAATGGATAAGAAAATATTACACTAAAACTTGCAGAGCATTTTTGAGGTGAAACATACACAAGGAGACCAATTTCAAGAAATGTTTCTAAAGTCATCATCACAGCTGAAATAGAGGAGAACTGTAAACAGTTGGGGAAAATGCAAAGTCAGTGATACATCCAGAGCAGAATCTACATGAAATTAATATGTTACAGTCTGATGCGAACAAGTATCTTTTCCTGCTTTGTTATGCCACTGGTGAATTGAAGCAAACACAGTTATTGTTTGCACCAGTGCTTTGTGTTCTCTGTGACTAACTGGGAGCACTTAAGTTGGTGATGCAGTTTTAAGAGCTCTGTTCTGGAAATTGCAAATGCAGCACTTTAAAGCTTTGCTTATCCTTCCTAAGAGACAGAAGAGCAGCTATGATGAAAAGTGAACACAAAAATCTAATCATTCTTATGGCACAGAATTCCTTCATAGACAAAGTTTTGAAAGTTGCAAGAGATGCAGTCACACAACCCTGCTGCCTTTGGTTAAAAGGAACACTGTCATTGACAAAATGCAATGATGGTTACATGGAAACAGGTGATGGAGTTTCTGAAGTTCATTAGACTGACCTCACAGATGAGAAAGAGAAGTAAACTTTAAAAAGTTTACCAAGGTGTGTGAGCCCCCTATTTTTCTGTCTGTGTAGCCTGCAAAGTCACCCTCTGACACAAACTTTTGATTTGATTATTAATAAATAACCTGCACGTTCACATGGAATGTTTTCTTTAAACACCTCTGGTGGAGAATCCTTTTCACTGCTAGCTGTGTGGCCCATTTAAGACTTCTTTTTTGCACAATTGCAGTAACGGTTAAGTAAGCACAATGCCCAAATGTGAAACTATGTTAGCCCCCTCAAGCAATTGTTTATCACTGCCTTTTCACTACAGGGCAAGGAATATGCAGCACAAGAATCATGGTCATATATGGCACAGAGGAAGACCATTCAATCCATTGAGTTCTTGCCAGCTCCCCACAGAGCAGATCAGTCTATCCCACTCCCCTGCTTGTTCCTATAGCCCTTTCAAGTATCCATCCAATCTCCTTTTGTGAAAGTTGATTGTTTGTTTCAACCACCCTCGTAGTGGGTTTGAGGCCACTTTGACTTTTTTAAAATCTTTGTGAGGGGAAGAAAAGCTGTAGGATGTGTCTCGAGCATTATTTACAGCTTGTAGACTGCACTTCCAAAATCAGTGACGTATTCTTAATGTAAAGCAGGGTGGCACAGCTGCTATTTGAGCTGTGTGCATTACCCAGATGGGTTCTTTTCAGCCACACACTGCAGGAAGGGAATGTAAGCTGCACTGCAGACACTCCTGTCACAAGCAGGAACAACAAAAAGCCATGGCAAGCTGAGTTGAATTTTCAGAATGCTACCCTCCGCTAGCCATCATCATCCCCGATGCCACTTCCTGGTCCTTATCTGGTTTTGCCACTGCATACCTCGTTACTGTCAGGTGAAAGATGTTCAGTTCAGTTGGTGAAACTGAACTATAGCCTTGCAGTATAAACATGTCAAGAAATACACCATGTATCTCTGGAATTACAGAAAAATGCATGGCGAGAATGGCACAATATAAAAGCAATATAAATGCAAAGCTGTAGCTAAATTATTCTTGAAATGCTAATAATATTTTAAAATTCACTAACAACATAGATAAAAGAGTAAATTCATATGGAGCTTTGCATGACTTGAGGACATCTCAAAGCCTTTTAGAAGCTAAATATAAAGCACTTCCAGAGTGTAGAAATGTCAGATATTGAGGCAGTTAATTTGGAAGTGGGAAATTCCCACGCTGAGCAATGAGATAAATGTTAATCTATTTTAGTAATGTCGATTGAGATCTGTTAACAAGAATGCCAGGAGGAGTTTTATGTCAACTTGAGAGAGCAAAGGTGTCGTCAGTTTAATGTCTCATCTGCAGGTTGGTGCCTGAGCAATGCAGCATTTTCTCTGCATTGCTGTGCGCCAGTCGCAATTGTGTTCATAAGCCTCTGGAATGGGGTTTGAGTTTACAACCTTCAGACTTGGGGCTGCGAGTGCTCCCAGAACCAGGGCTGACACCTAGACACGAAAGAACCTAAACTGGTGATGCCCACTGAGGAAACAAAACCAATAGATTGAAAAAAGCAAAGTGTGGAGATAAGCAAGATTAAACTGTGCACACCTGTCTCACAAAGAACTAATTAAGCAAACAAACCACACAGCAGAAAGTGAATGGGTAATAGCCCTGAATACAGGCCAGTGTGTAACACAGGGGAAATGTGCTATTGATTTCTGTTGCCCAGGAATATTAGAGGAAAAAATACTATGATCCAAGCAAGAATAAAACTGAGAAATAAGAAAAATAAAATAAACTTTTATCATTGAAAGTATCAGATATAAATGTTGCTTATGACCACAGAAATAGGAAAAATCCTGTATTTCCAAAAGAGTAGGTTGCAGTGAAAAGCTGACAAAGAAAAGATTCTTTCCAAGACTGAATCAACGGCCCCGCCAGTCAAAAGATTGGCTACACTTACAGCAAGAAGGGAATAAAAAAAGACTCTCCAATCTATTATAATAAATTTAGCATGTGTTGTACATATTACATTGAATAAGATCTTTCATTTCATACTTAATGAATTAATTAGTTGGGGAGGTTTTCTAAAGAGCCTTTCAATGTTAAAGATGAGATATTACAATTATAAATTAACAGCTACTATCTGGCAAATTTCCACAAAATATTTTGAGGCAATCTTCCACTATTTTTCAATAACTGAAATTTTTAATCAAAAAATCATTCAAAATTCAGAAAATAACAAAAATCAATATTGCACTTGTCAGTTGAATTTTTTTTTACTTCATTACCTTCAGTAAACTTTTTGTATGAAAACTTCAGCCTCTGGCGGAGGGCTGGTTTTAATATGTTTGCACGCAGCCGTGACCAAGTTAAATTTGATTTATGCAACCTAAACATGTGTATGATGCAGTTGCACAATGGCACAGTGGTCAGCACTGCTGCCTCACAGCCCCAGGGACCTGGGTTCGATTCCCAGCTTGGGTCACTGTCTGTGCAGAATCTGCAAATTGTCCCCCATTCTCAAAATATTTTGTATGGTTTCCTCCGGGTTCTCCAGTTTCCTCCCACAATCTGAAAGACTTGCTAGTTAGGTGCATTGGCCATGCTAAATTCTCCCTCCGTGTTCCCGAACAGGCACTGGAATGTGATGTTGGAGAGGATTTTCACAGTAACTTAATTGCAGTGTTAATGTAAGCCTACTTGTGACATTAATAAAATATATTTTTTTAAAACTGCTCAAGTCTTCATGGTGCAGAAATACAATTTCTAGTCCACTGTACTGCAGAAGTATATTCAGTTTCTAGCACGCCTTAAATTGCAGCTTTCCTTGCAATAAACTTAATGGGCAAAACAAGAACAACCTTTTAAAGATTTATTCCGATACAAGTAATTTTTAAACAAATAACAGACTGCATTGTGTCAATGGGTGATGCAAAGTGACTTCTCATTATAGGACTGCAGTTGCTTGGAAGAGTAAAGAGAATGTGGCTGGTATCCGAGAGGGGATAGATAGGTTTTTTTTTTAAAGTTGGAAATTGAAGCAAAGTCAGGGATCCTAATTGCTGACACTACAATGAAAAACATAGGGCTGGATTTAAGTTGAGCTGAGGAGACAAGAATGGGAGCTGCGAGCTGGCAGTCTTGGATCCCTAAATGGTGTGTGTTGGCTTCTTGATGTGGCTGTGCCTCCCATCTATTTTGGCGGAGGAATTGGGAAGTGGCAAACCGCCCAAAAGTGGTGAGTGATCAATGTGTCATGCAAACATGCCAACTGAGTGCTCGTTGAAGCTCTGAAGCAATTTTGGACAGGAGTCACTGGGAACGTTTTTCTCAGTCGATGGAAATGGGTGTTGCTGGCTGGTATCACCAGCATTTACTGCCCATCCCAAAATGCCTACTTGCTAGGCCATTTCAGAGGACATTCCTGTGATTTTGAGTTACATGTTGGCCGGACTCGAAGATGATAGATTTCCTTCCTGAAAGACATGAGTGAACCAAATGGGTTTTCTGACAATTGAGAAATGGTTTCATGATCATCACTGGACTTTTAATTCCAGCTTTTTATCAAGAGTACCCAGGCCCAGTGAGTAGTCAGATGTTTTGTTGGTGCTGGACCACCTCAGATGCAGGGGGTAATCAACTGCTCCCACGTGGGATATCAAGATGAAAACCTAGGAATGTTCATAAATAGGAAGAGAGTCTGCTTCCTTTGCATTTAACTGGTCTGTGACCACCAAAAATGTTTCCTGCAGATGGGAGTGTGGTATTCTAACATCTTCACCTTTAGGCATTCTCATGTGCTATAGCTGCTCATGTGTCATGTGCTATGACACCAGAGAGAGTACATGGGTGGCTGTTGGTTGACATTGAAGAAAAGGCTGCTGATGCCTGTAGATAACCCTTCCATGGAGACACACTGCACAAAGGCCACCGTAGAGTTTAAGATGAGGTTCTGGTGCCATAACTACATGGGGGACACTCAAGTGTACTTCCTCAGGGACGTGTCAGATTGTGTGGTTTGCTGCACTCTCCATAACATGGATCTCCAATGAGATGTGGACCTTGAAGAGGGTGGTGCAGAGGAGCAGTGTATTTTCTTGGATGAAGAGGAGGAGGAAGTAGTGGAGCTGGATCAGCCAGCCTTTCAAGGCTTTCCACCGGTCTGACTGAGGACTCAAAACATTGATCAGGACAGAAGGGAGGCTCAGTAGTTCAGGTATGTTTCTCCTGAGGGCCCTTTTCCTGGAAATTTGGTCTTCCAAGAGAGATGTAGTGCACCCAAGATGTATGTGACACAAAGCCTTTCTATTATACCCCACTACATCTGAAAGATAAGTTAGAACAGCTAACTTGAATAAATCCTTTTTCTGGGGGTTGGTGCTCTTCTCTCCGGTATGCTTAAGAGTTAAGACCATTGTGCCCTTTTTCATCATTTGAAGTGGGACAACATCTGATTTCACAGCCATTGCTGTTGCTTCCTGCACAGCTGCTTCTAGAATGACTTTGCCAATGATTCAGTAGTGCTCCAGGATGATCATATTTTTCATATTACTCGCACTGTGCACCTCAGGCTATCCCGATTGTGGTTGTGCAGAACTGGATATCGCCTTGCACTCATGAGAAGACCATTGAAGCACGCCCAGCACATACCCAATCCTGCTGACAATACTTTGGCTGCTAACAGAGTGAGAGACCTGCAGTTTTGCATGTTCTCTCCTGCCATTTTATGGAAATAGAATGCCCTGCTTTAATTTCTCTTGCAAGGGCGACTGACCTGCTGACTGCCCGCTTCTCTCTTCTATTCCGAAATCTTTGCAACCACAATAATGGCTGCTGTTTGGCCTTTCAGTTAAAATCTGCCATGTCCAACTCCTACCTTCTCAATGTCCGCAACCCCTAATTATTTGTCGAACACAATATTGAGTGGATACTTGACCATGTCTCTGGAATTTGTGTCAGCTGTCAGACACTGATTCAAAGTGTGGTCGGAATTCAGAAGTGGTCCCAATCCTAAAATGAACATTTAACCCATAATAGAGGTTGGGGGGTGGGGTGGAGGGGGAAGGTGTCTGCATTCATTCAGATTTTGGGGAAGAATAGAATTTTGAAGCCAATCAAATAACTCGTGTTTGATCATTAGAAAAGATAATTAGGTAATTCTTCATATAAATGGGATGCAACCATTAATCTAATTATTAACACCATGTGATAAAGGGAGAAGAAAAGCAGGAAAGTAGATTTTTAACCCTGATTTTAATTTCGCTTTTTAAATTGAATTTTGAATTCAAATAGAGCCTTTTGATGGCAATGGAAAGGAGAGGAGGGGAGGCTGCAAAATGGTTGTGGGGTAACTTGGCCTTGGGGCAATGAGTGAGGAAAGTGGATGAAAAGTTGAGTGAAGTGAATGATGAGCAGTGGGGGAAAATGCAAGAGTTGATCTAATAGCTGAAAAATCAAGAGATGGGATTATAATGAGAGGATGCCATAGGAAATGGAAAACAAAGTTGGGGGGAGCGGAGTGACATGGGGTGCGGCTGTGGGAACTATGAGTGATTGGTTCCTGCCACCTGCCCACCCCTGCACCGTAAGCAAAGACAGAACAAACAGAAGCAAAAAAATACAGAGCGGAAAACAAAATTAAGGGGAGTGAATTTGAACAGGAGCAATAGACACAGCAGCACAATGATCTGACCTATCAACATATTTTGCCCAAATTACATACATTTAGGAAATGTATGCAAATTGACTTTGTGCTGCAATACCTCGGTTAGTAAAGTACTGAACTTAAAAGAAGGGACAGGATTTTCTGGCTAGCGCTCGCCCCAAGGCCAGAAATTCCCACCCGAGGTCAGTGGACCTGTGCATGGTCTGCCCCTGCCTGCTATGACTTCTGTGGCGGGTGAGACAGGAAAATCCTGCCCAAGGTATCATTAGCCAAACTAAATTCAGTTCTTGAATAGAGAAATAAACTGCTATACCTGAAAATAATTTTCATTAAAAGCTGGAAATGTAAAATTATTTCTCAATATTTGCTGTATTTATTTGATCAGCTGATGAGGATTGAGATTGATAGAAAAATCAGAATCTGAAAGCTGTCTGTCTTGCTGCATGAAGATGGACAACACAATGGGTGACAAAAAGGCATAATGTTTTTTAATTGATATTTTTGATATTTGTTTGGGTTATCATTTAGTCTATATCAGTTCTTTTCAGAAGTGTGCAGGGGGAAGTTGGGGGGAGGTAAAGGGGGGAGGAAGGTAAGTGATTACAGGACAGAACTGAGAACGACCAGTTGCCCTCAATGTCCTATTACTGTCCTGTGCGTTCTATTTAATGTTTCAATGTATTTCGAGCAGCAGTTTAGTTAACTATTACTAGAATCAACACACGTGCACTATTAAACCTTTGTGACTCTTCCACGACCACTTATTATTCCATATGTACTCCACTGGATCAAGTTCATTGTGCAGTTACTATTCTATTTGCATTCGTTATTGTTAGCTTTATTTGACCTTCAGTTATTCTACAATTAATTGAATGCAATTAATCTGTTTCACTATTTGATGACTTGCTTATCAGATAGATGAAATGTGGACTAATGGCCCTCAGTGGAAAGGAGGCTCTGTTTAATTGGAGGCAACACCGCATTTACCACTGTCTGTGCTCTTGCAATTAAGAACAATTTGGAAATGTGTTTTTTACTATTGCCTACTTGATTGGATTTCTGAACTAGCAGACATTACAAATGATAGTAGAGTCCAGCATCGGTCAGAATATAAAAAACACACAACCAAATTACTTACTCTGAGAAATGTTAACAAGACTCATCAATTTTCCAGATTTTTTTTGCATTTGTTTCACTTATTTATTGATACTACACAGCTAGAACGAAGTGTCTCTTACAAAGTGCACCTTAGTGCTCTACTTTATACAATTATAGTCTTTATCAAATCACCACATCAACACGAGAAGGAATTATTTTTCTTGATTAAGCGCCCACGATTCTCCTGGGATGAAACAAAGCAAACAATTAATCTTTCTGTATTTGTCCTCTGAAGCAACTACAGAACTCAAATGTAAGATAGCAGAGGTACCTGTTAGGCAGACTGCAGTAATTAGACTTGGACTGAAATGAATGGGCTGCAGTCAGAACCCTTAATCTGCTGAGGGTTTCTGGCTGCAGCAGGTCATACTGGTAATGGACTCTACAGTGGAATTATATATATATTTTTAAATGACTAAATAGCTACAAAATAATTAACAAGGTCTGGGAATTAATATGAACTGGACAATCAGCGAATTAGCAAGAGAACCAAACAGGAGAAACTGCATTAATCTGCAGAGTTTACTGGTTACAAATTATTTAATGAAATTAAATTTGCAATTCCTGATTGTGCTGACTGGGTCTGAGCATTAATTAATTTAGCCATCTGCACATACGACAGGCAAGGGAAAGGTTGCTATAGTTGTGCAAACAATAACATTTAAAATTAACAATGTACCCAGTAAATGATACGAACAGGACAATCTGAAAATTAGCATTATTGCATTACTCCTTGCAGGTTACAATAATATAATCTTGTATACTATAACTAAATTTTACTGTACCTGGTCATCAGTAAAGTTTTACTTCATGTACGTTGATGTATAATTCCTACTCCTTGTCTGAAAATCAAGAGGAACAGTTCTTCATAAATCTTCTGCCTGTGTATAAGAGTTCTTTGTGAATCAGTTTGGGCATCAGTTCCCAGTGGGCTTGGGGCAACAACAGAAAATTCATCCTCATTCAGCACCAAATTGGCAATCTTCGAGAACCCATGGGAAGGCTGGTATGGAAAATGAAAAATATCACCCTAATACATTAGGGGTTGCTCTGAAGAGTTTGAAGCGAAAGCACATTGTTGGACCGGGGTAGTGGGAGCTCACTTTTCAGCTAACCTATGCTATACCTGACTTGGGAATACAGTAGCTGATGCTAATACAGGGTGCATGAAATGGAAAATGTTCCATTTGCCAGAACTAATGTGCCTCATCTTGTTGAGCACAGCAAAAGTCACAAAAAGTCACCGAGTGCAAGAGTTTAAACTTCTGTATTGTTGTTTAAAAATAAAACCTTAGTTTCAGTGATTCAGATCCCAGCACCAACAACCCTCCAGGAATAAACACAAATGGCATTATACTGCATCTATTAGCAGTAAACAGACATTTTGAGGGCTGCTGCTACTTTGATAAGGTTTGAAGAGCAAATCAACAGTGTCATATTTATGTTTTGAATAAAATGTATAACCTGAACTTGCTTGAAGATTCTCAGCAATATTTTAAAATTAATATGCGTCTTACAGTTGTGTATCTGAAACAGCAATGATATTCATTTTACTGAATATGAAGTATGATCGCTTTGATTTAAAGAAGTCTTCAGTCGCTTGTGTTCTCTTTTTTTAAAGTGAGCATTATAGTTGCAGATTTCGGTTTGAATTATCTGGGATTTATAATTTTAGATATTTATTAATTGCCTTATTCATTTTTTAACTAAAGTGTAAGGTAATTTTTATGATAAGTACAAATATCAGTATTTGATGTGTAGGGATAAAATTATTTGTTTTCTCGTGAAGTTGTTTGTTCATCAAGGAACATTAGTAATTATTGTGGTAAGAGCATTAAACCATGTTGAGGTGGCACAGTGGTTAGCACTGCTGTCACACAGCACCAAGAATTCGAGTTCAGTTGCAACCTTGGGTGACAGTTAGTGCTCTTCAGTGTCAGCGTGAGTTTCCCCAGCGTGCTCTGCTTTCCTCCCACACTCCACAGATGTGCAGCTTGGGTGGGTTGCCCATGGTAAATTGCCCCTTAGTGTCCCAGGATGTGTGGTTTAGATGAATTAGTGGGGTAAATATTTGGGGTTGCAGCGATAGGGAATGGGTAGGATGTTCTGTTGGAGAGTCAGGGCAGACTCAATGAGCCAAATGGCCTCCTTCTGCACTGTAGGAAAGCTTGACATTTTAGAAGATTGAAAATTCGCCCAGGTCAAAGTTAGCTGTAAATCACCATTTTTTAATTTTAAATGCTTTGATATGCATTGTTTACAAAATTCCATAGTTAAAGATTATGGGGAAACATGGGAAAATTCAACCTGGCTCCGTTTAGTTGCTAATGAACTCTCAAACATTCTAGTAGAATAAACACACCAAAATGAAGGAGAGCTCCATGGATTGAAATTAGTGCAATTTGGCCACTTTATGTAATAGAGTTGCCAAAACACATTTATAGGTCGCAGCAGAACTATATGGGAAATCAAGAAAACTTTAAAACTAATAATTGAAGCCCAAAAAGGACCTTGAATATGCAAATACCTAAGATTGTGTGTTACGTTTAAATTAATTCCAGTTTCTGAGGTGCATATTCATCCAGCTGCCTGAATTTTGGCCTGCCTTCTAAACCAACGATACCCAATGATGGGCTCAGATTAAATAGTACGAGGTGAAGTGGACAGTTGAAAGGAATAAGAATAAAGTAACAAGAGCCTTTGAAAAAAAAATTACTATCAAAATTCAACAACAAATAAAAGAAAAATGTAATGCAAAAGGAAACAGAGAATCAGGTCAGTCCAATCAAAAAAATTTGTATCCCATGGAATGGAAGCCTGGCAGGAAAACTGACAAGTGCACATTTTATAATCAATGAGCAGCTCAGAGAGAATTAGGAGCTGAGAGAACAAGTGGAATTTGTCATGGGCCCCTTTGCTGCACCAATGGTGTAACTGGAGGAAAAGGCTCCACCAACATCCCATCCTTAATAATGGGACCCAAACACAAGTGCAAAGATGAGACTAAAGCGTAAGCAACCGTCGTCAGCCAGAGGGGCTGAGTGAGATGATCTTTCTTGGCCTTCTCCATGAAATCCCATCCAGGGTCTGAATTTTCAGAATGGCAAATGCTTGGTACCCGTCATTTGGAGAGTCGACAGGGAGTGAATGTTGATTGGTAGCAAACAGGACTCCCATCCTCACTTGGACAGAAGTCCTGCCTTGGAAAACAGTCAGTCTGATTGGCTGACAGTTCTCCAACCCATCCAGGCTGCAAGAGGTACTGCAACACCATGCCTGAGACTTAAATCCTGAGAACTGCAGTGCTTTTAAGTACCAAGTTCCTGGAGCGGGGCAGTGAGGGGATGACCTGGGGGTTCAGGTGTGGGATGCTCTTATTGTCGCAGGTGATAGGTAGGCTGGGAGTGGGGGTGGGGGGAGGAGGAGGGGAGAAGTACTTCCCTGGTCTCTGACGGAAAGCACCTGAATCTGAAGGGGTCTTCTGGTGGAGGGGCCCTAGTGACTTGTATTCCTTCGGAAGATGGTTGGCTCATTTAGCTGGACAGCTGCTGTGGATCAGATTGGTGTAACAGCATAGGGTTTGATCCCCAGTCAGGATGGATTTAGGACCTGCCTCATTGTCTTACCCTTGGTGGAGGTTGTGGCACTGTGGGTCAGACCTGCTTCTGAGCAGAGAACTCGAGAAAATATTCAAAAGGCAGGCAATGATCACCCTATTAGTTCTGCCCATCATCAGCAAAGTGATGGAAAGAGAAGGAGTACGAGACCAGGTGGCCCCTAGTTATCATTTAGCTGATAATGTTCTTATTTTGGGCTCACCAGGGTCACTCCGCTGCAAAATTAATTACAATCTTGAACAAATATGGCCCTGGGCTGAGTTCTAAACATGAGGCAAAATGACTACCCTTTCTGTTGTGGCTCCAATGAGTGTTGCATCATGGACCCCTAGTAAAACTGAAGTCAGTGGGGATTGGGGTCATTCTTGGCTCAAAGGAAAATGGTTATGATTTTTTGAGACCCATCATCTCAGCTCCAGGTTAGCACTACATAAATGAATTGGATGGGAAGTGTCAGCTTTCCAATAGCTGGATGAAGGTTGGTTCTCAAATTGATGGCAGATCATGCTTTCTGACAGCAAACAGTGGGAACCTCTTTATAATGTAATAACATGTTGTGCCTGTTCATTAAAATATAATTTAAACCAGATTAAATTGTACCTTTAGAATAAGTATGCAGCAAATGGAAAACACATGCCTTCAGATTCACAGCTGTTTAAAGGTGGCATGCAGCCATCATCCCCTGGTGGATTTGGACAGGGAGGAACTTTTTTGAATGGGAAATATTGTTGAACCTGGGTAAAGGACCATTCATGTGCTGAGATTGGGTTCCGCCATGAAAGGGGAATGAGGCATGGCTCAGGGAGGGAAATGGCAGCCTTTTGAAGGCTCATGAGGGACAAAGGGAGGAAGCTGGATTACACAGGGAAGGTCAATGTCCACAAGCTATGGATCAAATATGATTTTGGGGAGATCAAGAGTTATAGGGTGAAGGCCAGTGGTAATGGAGGGGGGGTATGATGTTGAACTGATGGTAGGTCATGGGTAATGGAAGGGAGTTGTAGTGTGCTGGGGGGAAGACTCTCTATGGTTACTGAGTAAGCTATAGGATGAATGATAGTTGGTCAAGATGATGGTGATGGATAAGGGGTTACCAAAGATGGGCCGAGGGTAATGGAGTGGCATACCAGATTCTAACCAGAATGATGTCCCTGCAAGATCTCATGCAATGTCACTGTAAATCCCAGCAGTTCCAGGTGCCAAACGCTTCAAAAATAGCCAGGCTGGTGCTGCTGGGTGGGAAAGAGTAGATGCCTGTCTGTGGGGTGTGATGGGTCTGGCAACTTCCTTCCCATCCCCACCACATGATTGGCTGGAACTCTTGTCTGTCTATTTTGAATTGGATGGCTACTGCCTGATTGTACATGGCCAGATGCTTTGCCTCAAACAGGAAGTACCTCGCACTTCTGGTCCTGCCTTTGGGATCCTCGACGTAAGAGAAAGATTTGACCCCAGTTGTGAATAAAATGAAAATGCCTAACTACAATATTCTGCGCAACCAAAATAACTAAGCAGTTAATCACACAGGTATCTTCTCACTTTGTATGTCTGGAATTGTGAAATTGGTATAGCTATTATGTTTCAATTGTAGCTCTTGGGGCTAAAGGGATCAAGGGATGTGGGGAGAGAGTGGTGGGATCAGGATATTGAATTTGATATTCAACCATGATCAAAATAAATAGTGGAGCAGACTCAAAGGGCCAAATGGCCTATTCCTGCTTTTTTTTAATGTATCTATGTTATTGGAAAACTGATATCAGAATTATCCATGTAATAAATACCAATTTTCCACCAGCCTATACATTGTTGCTAATGCATCATATTGTTGTAGCAGAATTTTCAAAATGTAATTGCTTTAGTTAGGAGCTGTGGACACTTGATGGGAATGATAATAAAATTCACAAATGGGGCAGAATCCCCACTTTAGGAAACTGCTTCCAAAATGCACTTGAAATTGCACTGATGAAGTTCAGGATTCATTTAAAATCATTCGCATGATTTCACTGTAATGTTTTCCATGGGCAGTGTAATTAAATGTATTTTCTTTCTACATCATAAAGTATTTCTATTTAAGAACGATAAATTAATGCAACTCCATTAACATGGCTGAAAATGGCTAGTATTTTAAAAGGAACATTTTAAATAGGGTTTCAGTAATCTGATTTGAAATCACTGAAAATAGCGCAAACAAAATAACGCTGAACCACTTAATAGTTTCATTGATATGCACTAGTCAGTTTTGGAGTAAATTAAATATTTTTTTAGATTTTTTTTAAATGTTTTAACTAGTGCCTGTCTGCCTAAAAGCAAAAGACTAATTTAAAGAACCTTCATAAACTAGTGCAATTGGCAGAATTTTAACCTAGTGTGCAGCCACAGTTATATTTTGGCCAGGTCCTGGACTGGGCAAACTGTGGAATCTGTGTAAAATATAGAAAGCAGGAGGAGTGACTTTGAAGATAACTCAATTATGTTTAAAATTCCCCAATCTTTCATGCTGGTTTGCCAATTATCCCCAGATAAGCATCTTGGATTGAGTTTCTGCTGGATTTTTCTGCATTAATACCACATTAAAATAATATTAATCAGAAAATTAATTAAATTTTAGCCCATGAACTTTTCCACCAAGATGGCGTTTAATCAACAATATTGTATGTTTTATATATTAAATTTATTTTTTCCTCTCTTTGTGAATAGAATTAATGAACATGTGATTTCAATTAAAATACTCATCTAAGCCTGAATGTGTTCTTTTGTAACTTCATATTTTAAAAAAAAGATTATTTCTAGTATTAGCTTACACTTCCACTTAGTACTAAGATTGGACGGTGCTACAAACTGGAGAAATAGTGCTGGTGGCAGTGATAAATGCAGTCTACCTGCTTTGATGGTGTTCATTTGTCATTGGCACAAGAAAGGTTAATCAGTATTCAGCAAACAAGTTTGATTATTTACAATAATTGTAGTGCTGGGTGTCTTTATCAATGCACATCTCTGGGCGGGTTATGTGTCTGTTAAAGGAAGACAAAATAAAGTACTCAAGATTACACAAAGATTGCATTTTTCACCTCTTCTAGCAAAAACATGTCAGATTACTGTCTAAATAAATGTCTGGGGTGCATAAAACATGTAACGGAACAACCCCAGTAAGAAAAAATCAATAGCAATTCATATTTCATAAGACTATAATTGCTTCTGAAAGCGTGGCAGCAGTTTGTTTAGAGGGCTGCTCTTGTTTTGACTTTCAAGCCAGCTGTTCTGAATGACAGCAAATGGAAGAGCATAGAAGCTTTACTTCAATTTTCTCCCGATGTCTGTTAGTTTAAAGGCGTGGGAGCAGTAACTCGGAGAAAAACAGACATTCTATGCATAAATCTGTAGCATTTTGCCTTAAAGCTACTACATGTTTTGCTTGACAAGAGTTCATCATCTGCGAAGTTATCGATTTGCCAGCATTTTAACCATCAAACTGGATTCATTTCAGTGACTACAGATTCTTAAACAATCCTTCAGACATGCATGGGATCCAAACAAGTAGCTGTTTTTTTTTGACAGCTTTTCAAAATCCCCTTACCAACCAGGAAGGCTTGAACTTCATACGCTTCTATAGACTGAGATGTCACGAGGCTGCAGAAATGCTACTCCCTAATGGATTGCCATTTGGTCAACAAAACTTTGGCAGCATTGATTAACTTGACATTGAATTCAGCAGTACATTTATCACTTATGGCTGTGCTGTAGACAATCTAATAAGAGGCAAGCAATTCCCTCCAGATTTGTAACTGGTTGAGTTCAGCGTGCAGTGGAAATTTCTGACTTTACATACTACCCTTGATGCTGAGAGCATCATTTTACTCAATAGTCCACACTATCAAAACTATGTATGGGGTTTTGATCATGGGCAAGAAAAAATGTACTTGATTTAAGTAAATATTTACAATATGTTGCAAAGAAAATTGCCTGAATAAAGAACTTTGTCTATAGGGAACATCCAGAAACAGATTGGTGAATGGGAATTTTAGAATAGTGTTTCTTGAGCGGGGGAGGCGATGGCCTAGTGGTACTATCGCTAGACTATTAAGCCAGAAACTCAGCTAATTTTCTGGGGACACGGGTTCAAATCCCACCACAACAAATGGTGGAATTTAAATTCAATAAAAAAATAAGTATTTGGAATTAAGAATCTACTGATGACCATTGTCAATTGTTGGGAAAACCCATCTGGTTCACTAATGTCCTTTAGGGAAGGAAATCTGCTGTCCTTACCAGGTCTGGCCTACATGTGACTCCAGAGCTACAGCAGTATGATTGACTCTCAGCTACCCTCTGAACAAGGGCAATTAGGGATGGGCAATAATTGCTGGTTAGCCAGCGATGCCCATGTCCCACAAATGAATAAAAAATGTACCAATGCTTATAGATACAATGGAGTGAATTTTAACCCTTAGAATAGGTGGGTTGGGAGTGTGTGAGGGATAAAAGAGTGTAATTTTATTTCAATGCCTTCACTTCTGGATTTAAGAGAGGCATGGTTAGGTGCCAGCGAGATTTCCTAATTTGATGTGGACTGGTACTTACTAATGCAGTTAATGACCTTAGAACACTGAGGCATTTTCAATTCTTTTAAAACTTGCCTCAGTTTTACTTGAGCAAGACAGGATTCCCAACTCAGGAAAGTAACCAGAGAAATAGGAAGCTTTTCACACAAATTCTGGCACTTTGTTATATTTGAATAAAACGTCACTTAATGCAACTAGTGTCTCAGTTTCCTCTCACAAATACCTGACGGTGACAGTGTGGATACAACTCTTTTCAACGCAAGAGGATTTATAATTAACAAGTTCAGGATGGGAGGCATCTTGAATGTATTTATTTGACAGCAACTCAGAAGAGGAAGACCATCATCATTCACAAAAGTGATGATGTTCTGTGGTAGGGTCAGCACATGCGGCAGAAGTGATGTTTGCAGGTGGAGGAAGACTTTTTCAGATGAAAGTAACATTGAGGAAGAGGAGCAGGAGAATGAAAATGGAGCTCCCATCACCAGTCCAGCTGCTTACATTTCTGTCAGGAATACCGGAACACCGCAAATGTTCGCCTAGCATAAAACATCACAATTGGCACCAAGTACACTTTGTACTAAATAGTCATTCAACTACTTATCCACCCATTGGACTTCTATCAATTATTGATGTTCATCATGAAAAGTCAAGTGAGTCCTTCGAACTGAATAATGGGCAAGGCATGGAAGTGTTACAAATCATTACACATTAGAAAATTAAAAACAACAACATAATAAACTCCCTCATACGTAACCTTGGCGAATTACAGTTCAACTTCCTACTTATTCTACATGGTGCATTTTGTCTGGCTGAGCAGAGATATAACCAAACTGCTCAGATCCCTGCTAAGACTGTTGGAACACATTTCACCTGCAGCGCACCCACCCCCGGTGCTTTGAAGACTGAGGGTCCAGCTGTAGCTGTGCAGGGACAGTCTTGGCTATCAGGAGATGAGGCAGCATATCAGATACTGGCTGAGGTGGTTGGCGAGCAACAAGTGAGACGTGGGAGTTCTTTAGAGTTTCCACAACTGTGTTCCCTTTTGCCATTATCCTTCTCTTGCTAGCACCACATTAGTCCTAACTCTGCTGCAGATTAGCTTGGTCAAGATTTCTGATATCAGTCATCTTGTTTTAGGTGGCAGACAACTGGGTCATGGTCCTCAGTGATTCATTTAAGAGTCATGCTTGAAGCTCTATGGCGTTGGATCACTCTGTCTATGGCAGACATTCTGACAATTTCCTGCACCACCAATTCACCAGCTGTTCAGTTGAACTTTTCAATTCCCTTTACTATTGTGGAGAGAGTGTGTGTGTAGCATGTCTGTCGATACCTGGGGATGTTGCTGATATATCTTTAGCATTCTCCTCCTCAATAATAATCGCAGGCATTCAGAATCAGGGTTCAGCTGAATAAGAATTTTGTGCAGATTGCAGTCCCAGACAATGACTGTCCATATATATCCCTGCCACAGCTGTCTGTTCATGCTCACTTGTGAAGTGTGAATTATCAGGTGAACATCAAACAGTGATGGAGAGTACTTGGTAATGAAAAAGGGGTGGAGGGAGCATCGGGTACAATTGCATCAGCGAATGTACGCACTTTTCCTGGCAAGATTGAGTTACTTCTTTTGACGTTGCACCCATGACCTGGGCACAATACTCCTCATCTGCTTAATTAATTCCACCCACATCTTATTAGCGAGAACAGCAGGATTCTTCTCAAATTGTGGAAAGAACATCTGTCCTCACGGTAATTCATTGAATCTGGGTGTTTCTCTAACTTTATGTGTAACATTCATCCTAATAACATGCAGTTTATTTGTGAACTGCTTCTTTACATGAGACCAAGGTGTGTGCGCATCACACCTGCTGTGTAATTTGGTTCAGCTAAGTTGAGATCTCAGGTTCCAACCTGCTCAGCCGAGTTCCATGTTCCCTAAAGGTAATTCAAGCTCTTCCCACACAACGCTCCCCAACCACCCCAGCATGGAGGCCACCTTCAGACTAACATGGGTGTGGGGTATGTCAGTGCATTGCAACATATAGTAAGTTGAAATGCAGCTATTCTTAGCTGCACCAATAAAACAAAGAAGTGTTGTATAATCACTGGCATTTAAACCTTTCCTTCCAGTTTGGCTCACATTTGTCTCTTTCCCTCAACAGTATTTGTTTATGGATTGGTCAGGAAGAACATGTGAGGCAGAATTTAGCTAAAACACTAATTCTGCTCAGCAAGGAAAAAAGTAGACATTCTTAATTTTTTCCTCCTTTATAATGTTGGGGTGGTACAGTAGCACAGTGGTTAGCACTGCTGCCTTACATTGCCAGCAACCCAGGTTCAGTTCCACCTTGGGTGACTCTGTGGAGTTTACACATTCACCCTGTGCTCAGTATGGATTTCTTCCAGCTGCTCAAGTTTCCACCCACAGTCCAAAGATGTGCTGATTAGGTGGAACGGTCATGTTGAATTGTCCTTTAGTGTTCCAAGATATGTAGGTTAGCAGGGTAAATACGTGGGGTTGTGGGGGTGGGCTTGGGTAAGGTGCTCTGTCGGAGAATTGTTGCAGGTTCGATGGGCCAGTTGACCTGCTTCCACACTGTGGGGATTCTGTAATTCTAGAGGAAATTTCTACAAAACCATTTAATTATTGTATCGTGGGATGGACAGCAAGGGAGGGTAGAGTTTAACCATCTGTACAGTTCAGAAGCTGCAGACATAAGAGAATAAGATCAGTGGCTGTTGATGCAGCAGTTGCTTTGGTGAAGGTAATGGGTTGAATCTCTGGGAGCTCCCAAAGGTGGGAATGGAGATAGGGAGGGAGGGGGCTGTGGGGGAGGAAAAGGGAGGCTCCACCTGGCAATGGGGGTATCACTCAGACTTTGGGTCCTGTGGCACTGAGGGACAATCCCCTCCAAAAGAAGGCTGGAAACCTTCCCCCCCCACCGCCACACACACATCGGGACGGAACAGGAGAAGAAAACAGGGCAGGAAGTCAACAGAGACAAAATCACCAGTGGAGAATCCATCACCAAAGACAGGGCTATCTGGATATGACCGAGACACAGTGCCCCAGGAGACTGTTTCTCAGTCATAGATGGTCACAGAAATCTGTACTCTATTCACTGAACAAAACAAAGAACAGAGAAAATTACAGCACAGGAATAGGCCCTTCAGCCCTCCAAGTCATGTTGCCTGACTTAACTAAAACCCCCTACCCTTCTGGGGACCATATCCCTCTATTCCCATCCTATTCATGTACTTATCAAGATGCCCCTTAAAAGTCACTACCGTATTGGCATCCACTACCTCCCCCGGCAACGAGTTCCAGGCACCCACTACTCTCTGTGTAAAAAATCTGCCTCTTACATCTCCTTTAAACCTTGCCCCTCGCACCTTAAACCCCTAGTAATTGACTCTTCCACCCTGGGAAAAAACTTCTGACTATCCACTCTGCCCATGCCTCTCATAATCTTGTAGACTTCTGTCAGGTCTCCCGTCAACCTCCATTGCTCCAGTGAGAACAAACCAAGTTTCTCCAACCTCACCTCGTAGCAAAAGCCTTCCATACTAGGCAACATCCTGGTAAATCTTGTCTGTACCCTCTCCAAAGCCTCCACATCCTAGTGTGGCGACCAGAATTGAACAGTATATTCTAAGTGCAGCCTAACTAAGGTTCTATAAAGCTGCAACATGACTTGCCAATTTTTAAACTCAGTACCCCGGCCGATGAAGGCAAGCATGCCATATACCTTCTTGACTACCTTTTCCACCTGCATTGCCATTTCAGTGACCTGTGTACCTGTACACCCAGATCCCTTTGCCAATCAATACTCTTTAAGGGTTCTGCCATTTACTGTATATTTCCTATCTGTATTAGACCTTCCAAAATGCATTACCTCACACTTGAAGACCTCACAATGCTGCTCACCATGCCCTACCAGCGTCCGCAAAAGAAACAGTGGCTTTCAATATCTTCATTTCTGCCTCCTATCAGAAATCAGCTGCGAGACTTGGCATCTTGTCAACAGCATTTTAGTTTGCTGGTCAGTGATGCCTATTTGCCAGGATTGGACAGCACCCACATCTCATGACAAGCAACCTCACAAGGGAGGAGGACAATATGTTGCATCTCCATCTCTGGATCCTCCCCAGTTGCAGGGCATCATCGATGTGGCCTCATGGCAGCCAGCAGCTGGCCAGTGAGATCGAATAACAGGAAAGGTTTCCACTGGTCTAGCTGCTCTGGGATCACAACAGGAGCTTCCACCAATGTGCTTGTTTTCCTGGCAGCTGCCCTGACTGCTTCATTCTCCACAACTGTTCTGTCCTAGACTGCAAGAAACTACAAAGGGTCGTGAACAAAGCCCAGTTCATCACTCAAAACAGCCTCCCATCCATTGACACTGTCTACATTTCCTGCCACTTCGCAAAAGCAGCCAGCATAATCAAGGACCCCACGAACCCCAGACATTCTGTCTTTCACCTTCTATCGGGAAAAAGGTACAGAAGTCTGAGGTCACGTATCAACTGACTCAGGAACAGCTTCTTCCCTGCTGCCATCAGATTGTTGAATGGACCTATTTTGCATTAAGTTGATCTTCCTCTACACCCTAGCTATGACTGCAACACCACATTCTGCACTCTTTCCTTTCCTTCCCTGTGTATGGTATGCTTTGCCTGTGTAGCGCTTAAGAAACAACATTTTTCACTGTATACCAATATATGTGACAATAATAAATCAAATCAAATCAAAACAAATCTAGGCGGCTTCAGATCTTTCCGCCAACGTACAAAGTGCATGATGGTACGAAGACATACCTTTCTGCCTAGGCAGAGGCAATACGACCAACACCACCTGCTCAGTAGGACAACCATTGAGCAAGCCATCTGACTTTCAAAGATGCACTTTCAGCACCTGAATCTTTTGGGTGATGTCCTCCAATACCCTTTTGCATGGGTTTTGGTCATTATGTGGTTTACTGCACTTTCCATAACTTGGTCTTTCAGAGGGCTGTGAGGCTTTGGAAGGAGACAGTTCATCAGGGGAGAAGCAAGGGGTAAGAGAGAAGGGGAAATTGGAGGGAGATATTGCTAAACAGAGAGGTGCCTCTGCTGCACAATGATGTAGTCTCCTCCAGGAAAAAAATCTTCTTCCTTTTACTCTCAACCTCCAACATTCAATCTAGGTTGGCATTGATAAAATGAGGGCCATCTGCCTCCAGCTCCCCTGTAACATTTCACATCCCTGTGGTGCTGAGGAAGGCTTTGGCACACACTGGAACTCTCTCAGACAACCAGTGATGGCTGCAGTGAGAGTCTAACTGTGCCCCACACTTCATTTGACCCACCTCCATTCCTACCCCACTGCTTCTAAGTGGACAGGAAATCCATGTCTGGGCTCACCCAAGTGAAAATCTGACCCTTCCACCAGGGGAGGATTTCTGATCCAAAAATAGAACCAGCTCCAGCTTCCTGACTCCATGGCGAAAATTCAGCCCAATATTTTGAGTTTGTTATTTGAATCGTATAGTTAACTATGTTTCAGTGGGTGTTTGAACCCTTGCTCACTATATTTAGCCCTACTACTGCGCTTTTGTGCTGCTAGAATAATTTATGTTCATAAGTTGATACGCTGATTGAATTTACAAAACACATACTGTCATCACACATAGGCAAACCTCATACTCTATATATTAAGATTTTAATTAAAGAGGAGAAACTAGGGAACATTTAATGTTAGAACGATTGTGACTGTGATCCATCTGTAAATACCTAGAGAATATACTCCATAGAAACAGGCCATTTGACCCAAACACTCCATGTGACCACATAGTCGTAATCACATTTACCCAACACATTTATGTTCCTATACCCCATTGTCATTCAGTCCCTTTCCCTTTGTCCACTAATCCAGTCTAATATTGAAAGTTAGTATAGTTTCTGCCTCAATAACTTTGGTCTCACAACTCCGAAGAAGTTTCTTCTGTTTTAAATCTGTTGCATGTAACAATACAACTATGGCCCTTCATCTTTGACGTATTAACCAATGAACATAATCAGTTTTTATCCACCTCTGTCCTATATTTCTTAACCATTTGGTCAGTTCATGTCATGCAGAACCAGTCATGGATAAAATAGGGTGTAATGATGTCAATGTACTGTTAATCACAGTGTGTGTGGCAATTAACTTGTTAAAAGAATTGCTACTTAAACATGTTACATTGATTGTACTACACCAGGCATCAAGATCACCGACACCCATGGGTGGCCCTCACCCAGCAGCACCAGGACAAACTCCACAGCTGGAAAATGTTTGGAGCATGTGACATGGGACAGGAATGTATTCTGGGTAAATATGACCCAGTGAGATTGAACTAGGGTTAAAAAGTGGGCAATAAAAGTGTGGAGAGTTCTGACTAAAATATAAATAAATACATAGAAATAGCTGAAACCCTTTGATGTTGAGGAGTTCTTTTTGTGAGTTAGTAACACCAAGGAAGTATTATACAATAAAATTGCTTGAACTGGACAGACCTGATTGGATTGATTCTTCCACCATAGCTGACTTTTAAAAATTCCTTTATGGGACATGGGTGTCGCTGGCTGGACCAGAGTTTATTGCCCATCCCTTAAGGGCGCAATTAAGAGTCAGCCACATTGCTGTGGATCTGGAGGCATATATAGACCAGACCAGGTAGAATGCCAGAATTGTGAGTAACAGTGGGACATCATTTTTGTGTATTTATATTCATTCACATTAGCTGGGAACTGGCTAGAATTTTTTTAAAATGCTGCCTGGTGATTTTGCAACATTAGTAGAGGTATGGATTCAGGAAATTGAAATGTCACCTTGATGCTACTGTTTTGACTTTGTTGTTGAGGTAAACTGTGTTCATCATTGAAGTATCTATCTATCTGTCTCGCAGTGAATAATATGAGTATGTAAGATGCCCTCATATATATGCACACACACACATATATATATATATCTATATGCACACACACATGCACACTCGGGCTTTACGTAAAGTGTAAAGTTGAACTCCAAACTGACGAGAGCATTATTTTCTGCATTAAATGCATTTTAACTTCCCTGATCTTGAATCTGTGGTCTATTTCAGGGACCTGAGGAGTTAGTGCTGAATTAGACAGTGTTTTGTTTCTATTCAAGAAGCTGATTTGAAACTATGCCAACTCATTTCACACAGATCTCTGCCAACATAAAGATAAAATTCATGTGATGGATTTAGGCAGAAGCTGAGCCCATTGTAAAGAGTCACACATATTAACACAATCACTGCATATTTTGCTTTGAAGATCTCTACATCTGTAAGTACAAAATAGGACCAATCTATTATGTGTTCAGTGGCAATACCATGATCTACCAGCTTCCTTCATATACAGAAACATCTGATATTTTATGGAGATATTAATGCTCCCCATCCATTTTGATTTTGCAACATGCAATCTAGCAGGATGGCTGTTGATCTGCTGCTGTCCTATTCCTGCAAGTGGAATATTTTTATATCATATTCTTTTCATTTTGTTTGCTCATTCCTTGTGAAATTTTGATTTCTAAAACCTTGTTGATGGGCAAGTTTTCTTTTTAATTGTCTTAACATAATTTTGAAAGCCTGTAATTGCTTTGATTGCTGCTATGACAAAGGTAGAATAGAGTTAACATGACTGTGACAAAGGTAAACTAACCTTCCTCATCCTTCTTGACCTGTGTGTGGCCTTTGACGTGTTTGACCACACCAGCAGCTTTCCTCTGTCGTTCAAGTAGGTGGGACTGCACTTGTCTAATTCCATTCTTATCCATCCAAGTGAAGCCAGCTTCCCATTCACACACCTTTACTTCTGGTATCCCTCTCAAGGGTCTGCCTTTGTGCCCTCTTCTTTCATTTACATGAATTTTCGCCTTGGCAGCATCATCAAAAACGCACTCTCAGTTTCTTCACCAGGACCTCTCTCAAACCCTCCACTGCCTCTACATTCATGTTGCTTAGCCAAATGCAGAGTGGGATGGCAGAAACTTCCTCCAGCTAAATGTTGGGAAGGCTGAATCCATTGTCTCCAACGTCTACCATTCCCCTTGCTTCCTTGCATCTGCCTGAGGCCGATCAAGGCTGTTTACTACCTTGATTTCATATTTGACCCTGGGCTGAACTTGCAATCATGTATCCATGTCATCACTAAGCCCGCCTGTTTCCATCATCCGACTCTGCCCTTGCCTCAGGCTCATCGACTGCTGAAATCGTCATCCATGCCTCTAGACTTAACTAACTAGACTTAACTATTCCAGTGCACTTTTGACCAGCCTCCCATGCCCTAGCCTATGTGAAATTGATGTCAACTAAAGCTCTGCTGTCCATGCCCTAACTCATGCCAAGTCTTGTGTATCCAGTGTCCACTGATCTACATTGGCCCCAGATAAGCAGTGCCTCAATTTTAAAATTTACATCCAGATTAAATCTTTGGTTTGCAGCTTGTTAGAATATTGAAATAAATGACACATTCTGCGAGCAGGTTTGTTGTCAATCCACCTTCAGGAAAACCTTCAGTGAGCAGATTCAAGGTAGGTTGGACTCAAGTTTGAGATTTTTCAAAATTTTAATTTCACACCCTCTTTCTTGGTGGGGGTTAAAGTTACCCCCTTCACAGAATACTACAGTGAAGAAAAGGCCCTGCGGCTCATTGAATCTACACCAATGCATACAAGACCCTGGCCTGCCTACCTAATCCCACTTGCCAGCGCTTGACCCCCTTCGGCCCTTAGTGTGCCGTAGCCAAGGAGATTGACTTGTTCTTTAAATTACTTAATCATGTTCCATCTTTCCCATTTGCATTGTCTTTGAATACTCGGCGATGGTGTTTGGATTCTCTGGGTTTGAGGCTAGATAATATCTCTAAGCTCCATAAGCATTCTATCATTTTGTGATAGTATGTTTGTTTCACAATATTACTATTATAATTACAATCTATTTCAAAAACTCCACATTAGATTCCTAATGACATCTTCTCCAGCTTCCTTAGGCCAGAAGAATAGAAGTTAGTCCTATACCTTTAGGGGTACAGGAAGGGCAGGCTAGACAGACATAGCTGAAAAAATGTTTTCAAACAATTGTTAGAAATCTCCTAGCTGCATAGTTCAATACAAAGCTGTATGATATTATTCCAAGAATAAAAGCCATGATATCTTTGAATTATTGACAGGAAGGGGGAGATCTGAAATACAACAGATGGCTTCCCTTTCCTCAATTTTTAAAGAATTTCTTTATTAGTGCTTATCAGTTACCCACTTTTTGGAGGAAGATTTTCCCCCATAGTTCAATGAGAATTTAAAGAAAAAATTATTAAAACTTTTTGAAATTTTAAAGCTGTGTTTCGCTTTGTTTAATGGCAGTATTGTTCTGAATTGGATTACAGGCTCTATTTAATAGTATTTCAGCTCCTCAAAATCAAAAATGTATCTTGCTGAGAGACTAAGCAAGGGGGCATTGATTAACAATCACTTTGGCATCAGGGCCACTGTCCAGATTCATTTTTTTTCTTGTTTTGCATATTTTATTGATCTAAAACTGGTAAATGAGCATCATGTGGATGAAGTGAAGTTGAACTGTTTACAGGAATAAAAATAACCTTTCAATAAGAAAAGATGCATGGGTCATACTATCAGTACTATTCTGCTGCCCCAAGCAGATGGCATTCAGCTGGTATTGATTTCTTCCTGTAGTTGTGGAGCTGCACACAGCTGGGCATGCTCACTTCATTTTTTTTCTCTCTGATTGTGAGGGCGAGTTGTGAATCTTGTTCCTCTCCATGTGTTTGCAACCCTTCCTATCCAGAAACAACATTTTTTAAAGCGGCATTGAATACAGTGGAATACGACTTTATCATTGTGCTTAATATGTCAGCATTTTCCAAAAGCATTGGGCCTATATCGAAAATGGCCTAAATCACCCACCATCTGTTAAAACCAGAAGTGAAGACATTCAAATTTCATATTTCCTTTGCAACTGCATCAGCTGTTTTCAGATAATGGAATGAAACTGACAGAAAATTCATACAGATATCAGTTTTTATATGATATATAGATTTTGTTTGTATGTGGAAGAATGAACTTACATTAATATAGTGTCTATAATATTCCAAAGCACTTAATAGTCATTGAGTTTTGAGGTATTGCCTCATCAGGGTCATGCCACTGTTCTATAGGCAAGCATGGCAGCAAACATATTGCACAAAAGCCCCATTTTCCGCAATATTATGAACGGCTAACTAATCAATTTCCTCATTATCGGGTTAGGGATAAATTTATAGTATGGGGAGCTGAGGAATTAATTTAAAGCTTGGGCCCAATTTTCATAGCTGTGATCTTGCAATGTGCAATGTAAAAATGGGTGCTCATTCTTTGTCCCTGTCTTGTATCTGAATAGCGCCGGGGGTAAGGGGGAGTACTCAGAGATGTGGGTGGCCGGCCTATGTCTTTACAATACTTACCCAGAAGTTAGAAGAGGTTCTAGTGCTTCTAACCATTGCTGGGTCACTGTTTGTGTAACGCAGCTGGAATCATAAGAGCTTTAAGACTTTAAACAATATTTTCAGATGGTTCTCAGCTCAGGGCCATTGCCCAGAGGAAGTTTGCACTTATGAGCAATTACTGTGCAAACTCTTACCTTTGAAGTTCTGAGAGGGATACCCCAGTGCATCGTGGCGTTGCATCGCAGCAGCAGCAGAACCCCCGCCCCAAATACGACGCTGGGAGCTTGGAAGTTACAGCCCATTATATCTTCAAAATGCAGCATATTCTGAGTACATCATTGAAATGTTAGCCTAGATTATGTGCTCAAGAATGCGGTAAATTTGTTATGTTTGGATAATTTAGGAATATTTATTTTCACACTTGAATGCAAACAAAAACTATGGGCTGGATTTTTGCTTCTGAGACTGGTCGCTCATATGGGAAATTTTCAGACTCAGCAGACCTACCTTGCTTAAAAGGGCCATTAGACTGTATTTTCACTCTGGGTAAGAGGGGGCTGGATAGAGTTGGGCCAGCTGATGGCAGAAGAAGTCCTTGAGTGCCCATGGGGCAGGCAAGTGTGGAGGTAGTCTGCTTAGAGGGCCTAATGCAGTTCTCTGGGACTTCATTCCAGTTGTTGCTGTCACACATCAGGTGCACACCCACTCACCCTATATGTCAACTCATACCCTATACTCACCTCCATGACCCCCACACCCACATGCCACTTCCATGCCAACTCAAATCCTCCATGCCACCTACCTAGCCACTCATCCAGTATTCACCGTGGGCAGAACTCAGGAGCCATGTGGAGATGAAAAAAGACTTCTAACAATCTAATACAGATCTCATTCATATATATTTGATAGTGAAAAGACTTGCATGTTAAAACCCATTCAAAACTTTTAAAACCGCTCAAATAATTAATCTCTAATTATATATTCAGACCGCCACATCAAAAACAGCTGGTCCTTAAGTAGTTTTTTCAATCTGTCAATCAAATTATGAACTCAGAACACTGTGCTAAGACCATTGTAGCATTTGAAACTCATAATAAGAATTCATAGTAACATAAGAATAACATTTGGGGATTGTCAACAAAGACTTCTACTGAAATTGCACGGAAGGTAATGTTTTTCACTAACTTACACCAGGTGGCCTATCAGTCAGAGCAGTTCAGCCGAGGGTTTTTTTTTAACACTCACTGACATCCTGGGCAGGATTTTGCAGCCTCGCTCATCCCGAAACCATAAAATCCCGCCCATGGTCAATGGACCTTTCTGTGGACCACCCCTCACCCGCCCTGAGTCCTGTGGTGGTCGGGACGATAAAATTACGGTCCTTAAGCCTGTTTTTTCATGTTTAAGAATGGAGGATTTTTTTTAAAAACTTTGAATAATTTACTTAATAGACCTCATCAACCCTTCAAGAGAATTTAGGTCTACTCTATCAGTTTGTGATGCCTGCCCTTGAACCAGCCAAAATCTGGTCTGAATGAACTCAACACTAAGTTCAAATGGTCCTTCTCAGTTCAAGTTCCCCACCTGGTGGTTCAAGCCCCACCTCCTTCCTGCTGCCAACAAAAATGGGATCTATTGGAAATTGGCCAAGCTGAAGCACAAAGGATTTTGTGCCATTTAGCTGTTTTTTATTAACTTTTCTTGTGATTTGGAGCCAAAGAAACAGAGAATATTTTAAAAGATATCGATTGAGTTATAACTCAAACAGACGGACCTTATACAATTAAACTATACAATTAAAGTTGGTAATGCCTTTTTAAAATGTTGATGCTGACTGCTCTGCATACATAATTTTGCATTTACCCAAACCTTCAAAGCTTCACTGAACATCATGTGTATGTCAAAACCTACCTGAGTTCTCTATCAGCATCTGATTCACAAATCGGGTTTATCTAGTAAGATCTATTAATACTGAAGTTATTTTAGCATTGCATTTTACAAATTCAAGAAGCTCGGTAGAAGAGTTTACTGGTGCACTGCCTTCGGTCTGCAGCAGCTTTGCCATTATGTTTGGTTAAGTACAGGAAAGTAGATAATAGGAATAACGTAAGGAAATATGCTTAGACTATCTTGCAGAAAATTCTTGGCCTTAAAAAATGAACCCTTTTTCACAATATTCTAAAATTAGATCAGAATTTAGGAGGGAGTTATAACTGTAAAATGCCAGTTTGTTCCAATGGATAAAATCTGAACCCCTGTACAATGTTGATTTTTCAACCAATTGCTGGTTGAAAATGCACAATGTTTATCTAGCGTAAAGTATTTTAAAAATTCAATTTTGCTTCAGTTTCACAGTAGAATTAATTTTATCTTCTTCACTAAGCATTTTGAGGTGCCGATTCCTCTGAGATTTTCATTGTGCAGCATTGATGTTAGACTTGAATTCAATTTTGGGAAATTAATGAAGTGTTTGGATGCTATCTTCTGGCAGAAGGAGTGTACAGAAGATTTTTTGCAAATGATGCAATTAATATATTTGTAGCCTTCAAAGCTTGAAGAAAGCAATGTGGAAACAAGTGCATTAACCCCAAGTACATTGAATTCCCTGCACTAACTGCAGTATTCAGTTCTGACTTGGAGGAGGCACCTGATGTTTAGAGTAATTAGTTTCAATGGGAATGTCAGCAATGCTCTCGGGAGTTTTCCCTGGCCCCTAGCCTTTGATATGAAGAAAATATCACCAAGATAAAAATCATGAAAACTTATTGCATAGCTGTACATTCTTCAATGTGGTAGTGATTTTACAGTGGCAAAAATGATGATGGGAAACAATTTCTTAACCTAGACCTATGAATGTGGCATTCATATAAGTGCTTGGCGTTGGTCTGATAGATTTACCAGGTGATGCTTCAGGTCATCTTGCATTCTAAATACTGTGATAAAGTAAAAAGATGTTACATATGTAGAATTCAGTTTATTGTTGAGTAATTATATGTTCCTATATTGACTGTTGTATTTTTCCCATAGAGTTCTTAGAGATGGCGCCAGAGCGAGGCAACTTCTTGCAAGCTGTGCCTAGCATACCTTCTAGTTCTATCTTTTAGTTTCATTCTATGCTTTTAAAACTTCATTCTATCTTTCTCTACTCTCTAGCTCTAATTGTAACACTACATTCTCCATTCTCTTCTTTCCTTCTCAATGCTTTGTCTATATGGTGTGCAAGAAACAATACTTTTTACTCTATACATGTGACAATAATAAATCAAATCAAATATAGTGCAGAAGGAAGCTATTTGGCCCATCGAGTCTGCACCAACTCTCCGAAAGAGCACCTTTACCCTGGCCCAACCCTGCCCCCACCCAGTTCCTGTAACCCTATGCATTTAGCATGGCCAATCCACATAATCTGCACATCTTTGGACTGTGGTAGGAAACCGGAGCACCCGGAGGAAACCCATGCAGACACCGGGACAATGTGCAAACTCCGCACAGTCATCCAAGGTCAGAATCAGTTCCAGGTCCCTGACACTGTGAGGCAGCAGTACTAATCACTGTGCCATGTGCTACCTTTTTGAGTGGATGGAGCCTAAATGTTAGATATCTAGTTAGGTTTCTTGAATAACATTAAAAAAAACACACTTTTGGTGCATTTTAATGTAAAATGTACTTACTATTTTGTCCATATTGTACGAACATTTGTTTTAAAACAGCATTTGTGGCTAAAATTTAAAACAAGAGTGGTAAGGTTAGCCAGTTAGTTGAGCATCTGTTTTGTTGGCAAGACTAATGGAGGCTGTGTAAAGCAGTAAATTTAAGAGGTGTTCACTTCAGAGGGTAAAAATGCTGATTTCTGGTTGCAATTTTCAATTGTTATTTGTTCAGGTACCTGTGATGCAATAATTCATATTTATATTCTGGGTAGACGACAACAAATACTAAGTTAGGGTATTCTTACTGGAAGCACTTCTTGACTTAGCAGTTTAATAGTACTTATCAAGTTATGGATGATTTTTACACATTTGAATCCCTAATATATTTCCACAAAAAGAATATTTTTGTGATAATTGATGGATATAGGAACTCCAAATATTGAAACTATTTCACATCTAAAGGTTTAGTACTGAAATGCTGATGTGTGTTATATCCTCAGAAGGTTAGTGGAGTTGTCTTGCCCAAGTTTTCAGTAAGATGGTTAGTGTTATAATTGGCTGATGAGAAGGCCTGAGCCTAAATATAATGCCAACATTCGATTTCCCAGTGTCCTCAGTGAAGATCTGTCACCATTTATGTTGACTTTAGTGACAATTCTCTAGCAGTGAAACTCGAGGGAAATCATTACACTGTTTATGCCTCTGCCTTGTCGGACAGAGTTATCCTGTGATATTTTAACGTATTTTCTCCTGCATGATGGCATCTAGCTGAGGTTAAGGCAGAACAAGTCCCTCTGTAATATGGTGACTGCATTTTACTCACTGAAACAGAAAAGAAATCTGACAATTAGGTGTATGGAATGTCAGTGAAGGGACATGTGCAAGTAATCAGCAACTTCCACAGGGAGAGCAGAGTTAAGAGGCAAATTCTTAAAAAATTGAGGCTTTTAGTGGCCACACTACAGGAAAAAAAATCAATGTGGTAGAACTAAGGTTATGGTGGGTGAGAGGAGCAGAAATCAATTTTCTAAGAATGCATTTTTTTTGCATTTCCTTTTCTATACAGAATTGGTAAAATGTATTTTTGTAATGTGCTTCCATTCCATTGGCCATGTACCGTACTGTATTGCACTGAATTACAGTATGAACATGATAGGTGTAATACATTTCCTTTTCTAGATGACTCCAGATATGATGTGTTTTGTATGTACATTATATTGTAATACATGACTCACATTAATTCAGTTTAGCAGATCTGTTGCCATCCAAAATAGTGAGCTCTTTAGTCATAAAAGTTGGGTTTCTTTTGTCCAAAATATCATCTATTTACATTTCGAGGAATAAGACTTACTTGAGTGTATTTGAGCATGTTACACATAGACTGCAGGCAATGCTGATTAACCATTTGAACTTTGTTTCATCTCCTCTGACCCCCTTCTGTATTTTAAAATATCGCAGCCTCACATAATTCTTGACACTGCAATTCTTCTGACCAATTTTGAATACTTGAAATCTTGATAAACTAAATTGTTTACTAAGCTTTCAGTTCAGTTTTGTGCTGAAATTCAAGATACTGTAAAAACACTCAGACAATTAGATGATGCCCAATAATCCTTGCAAGAAGTGTCCAATTTTATAGGTGAATACTTACACTGTGAATTTCTTTAGGGATTCTCCCAGTGAGTCATCATAACCACTGAAAATTTAGCGGAAGCCCCAGATGAATAGGTAAACTGGGCTTCCATTGATATTCTGCCCAAGTTACAGCAGTCAGGAAAGCCATGGAGGGAATTTCTTGATGTCTGATTGTTTATTTATTTTAAACGATGCTACCTGGTAGATTTTAAAATGATCTGAATTTTATACAGCAAATGCAATAATTGGGACATTGATAAGACTGATTTGGAATGGGGAATCCATATGGAGTGCACCTGGGGATTTTCACAGTAACTTCATTGCAGTGTTAATGTATGCTTATTGTGACACTAATAAATAAACTTTAAAAATCCAGGGCACTAGCAATAGAAAAAACAAACATGGACGTACTTTTTATTGTTCAGTTATTTAATGCGTTTGGACAATAAATCTGATTGGAATTCTGTCTTATTATTTGATTTAATTTAATTGTTTAAACTCAAAAGGAATATTATCTGAAAAATGAAGCTGGTGAAAATGATCTTCCGTAAAACATTTGTGCTGATTCATTTATATAAAATACCCATTCATTTGGAAGATGGGAAAGACACTTAATTATTGAATTGTATGGCGCTGTAACCAGTTACTTCTGTTGTTAGAACAGGTCAAATACAGGCAAAATAAATATGATTACATGCAGCAATAATTAATAAAATGTTAAAGGAAAGGGAAATAATCTTTTGGAAGCAGTGAAAACACTTAAACCCACAATATGCAGTAACTGTGGATTATCTGTGCTCCCTGTAAAAAGGACCCAAAAGTTAAACAAACCCAAATGGTTGAACCACGAGCGTGCAAAAAAGGTGGTGATCCTAATGATTTTTTTTCTTCTTTGTGTTAGGCATGGAGCAGCAGTTCTTATGCCAGCTCAATGTCATGTGTACAGATGGAGTATGTGACCAGTGCATTGTAAGATGATCTGTCAAGCTTAACAAACAGCCCACATTGTTAACATTCCTTTAATCCTGCATTAATAACCCAAAGTAAATCCCTGAACGCACACTCATTGGACTTTCTCTTTGTTGCCATGATGGATGAGATTGCACCCTGGAAAATAAAGTAACAGCCCCTCCCCAAATAAAATTAGAGGGAAAAAAATGTAGGTTTTACTGTTGTTGCTTGTCTGGCGCCTCAACAAATAAAAAGAAGAAACCTCTAATTTCCATAATGTTTATTTGATCTACTGGTATAGCAATGATTAAACCTTAGACAAGAAGGTTGTTTTGAAAGGAGCTCTGATAATTCAGCAAGTTCATCACTAAGGAGCTGAGTTATTTAATGCAGCAAGAAACCCAGTTTGATTCTGTGTCTGTGCTCTGATGACTGACCTCAACTGGACTGCCAGTACGTATGCTACATTTAGCCCCTGCGTCCATCAGTTAGCTTTGGGAAGATCAGGCTTGTTTCTCACACTTAATGGCAATTAGAAATTTCTGCTGAAAGTGTGAATATGAATGTCAGGTGAAGCTTCTACTTCATTCTTCTTGAGATTCAATAACCTGTTATAGGCACCTGATGCATCTGGATCCTATCTCTGGGCAATATGGTGAGAAAATTGAGATACCTTTTCTGGACAATTTTTTCGCAACTCTTGGGCTGAAAATCATCAACACCAGTGGAAAATCTGGGTGTTATCCAGTCACTAACTGAGATGGTAATTTTAACAGCAACTGATAATGCGAACCCTGGGAGAAATGGGGGAAGAAATGACAGAAGCTCCAGAGATATTTTAGAATCCTGCCATGAGCGCTGGGAACATTTTAAAATTGTTCATTAAAAGTGAAATTATTAAATGAAGAGGAAATAATTTGAAGTAGGCAATATGGATTCAAGAAGGAAAATCATGCTTGAGAAACCTGATAGAGTTGTTTGAGGAAGTTACAAATGTCGTGGATAGGGGAAACCAGCAGATGTGCTATACATAGAGTCAGAAATCCTTTGACAATGTACTGTACAGGACACTGTTGAAAATGACTAAGGGGTATGGTAGTTGGGAAAGGTGGTAAATTGGATGGAAAGCAGGTTAAGAGGGAGGAAACAAAGCTGACCCTTTCCTTCCCTCACCACTCCACTGTGAGAACATTTACACATGTCTCATCCTGTGTTCCAGGGCTTTGAACCTGGGGACTGCTTGTAGTCCCTGTTCTGAATGTGCTGGGGCTACAGAGCCCCAGGTTGGTCACCAGCTCTTTGAATTTGAACTTCCTCCCAAGTGAGGAGCAGAAGTTTCAAATTCAGCCCCTGCAGCGTTCGCCTCCCGATCGCTAGCCTCCAATCATTGGCCTTCCCCAGAACCTCACTAATCGAAGGCCTACTGGATCCCTCCCCCCCTCCCCACCCAGATGAGCAGCTCCACCCGCCCCCACCCCTCCCCCCAAACCGATCCCAGTGCAGGGTGGCAGCAGGTTCCCCATCTCCACCGATCAACAGCCAATAACCCCACACATCCATTATGCTCTGCCCCCTCTGGTTCCACCCCCTTAGCATTGCCAGTTTGCCTTGGGCAATAATAGGGTGCCACGCTGGCACTGCCCAAGAGGCAGACCCCATTGCCCCCAATCTCCTGGGAGGGGCCTCAATGGTCTCCATCCCTACCATTGAGGGGAGGATACCTGTTCCCCATTAGTGGGGAGCTGTTGTAAACTCCTCTGGTGGGAACCACTCACAGTGGAGGAGGCAGACACTAGCAGGCTCTGAGAATACCATCCCAGGCCCACTGATCATATGGAAATATCTATTTCCACGACACTTGCAGATAATAATCAGCTCTGCACTGATTTCCGGAACGGAGCTGATTACGCTAAAAGAAAGCACCTGGGTGGCTTGCCAACCTCGCAAAAGGCTCCCCTCGCTGTTGGCTCCTGGCCTGCTGAACTGCTCAAGCAGTGCAGCGGGCCAGGAGATTCCTGGCCAACATTCTTCAGCTGGAAGATAAAACGCTGCAGTGTCCTTCCATTAATGCATATATCTGCAGATTTTTTCCTTTCTCCCGCCTGTCAGATTGCGTGTATTGCTATCATGAGAAACTCTATTAAGCAGTAAGACAAAAATCTTACTAAACCTGGCACAACTGTAGTGAGTGGATTTAAGAAAAAAGTCTCATTGTGACTCAACCCTGAGAGCAGCACTTGGAATGAATTAATTCTGCGAATAATGAGATACTTGGTCACTTCCTGTCTAATTAAATGTAGCATCTGAAAAGTGACAAAAAATTTAAATGAAACTAATTTTAATTTATGTTGTAAATGTTTTTCCAACATGCATGGTTTACCATTCCAGAAGTCTCCCATCTTACATATGTTCCATTGTAGAGAAATTCACCATTACCCATCCCTTTTCCCTGGTAATATGATGAATCCAATAGGTTTATTATCATCATGCATCAGTTTTTAGGATGTCTTTGAGGGAAGGAAATCTGCCCTCCTTATTCTTTCTGGAGTATATATAACTGCAGTCTCACACTCATACTTAACTGCCCTCTGAAGTGCTCAAACAAACCATTTAGGTGCATGTGTTCCTGCCTCCTCAGGGCACTTAAGGGTAGAAAATAATGCATGCCTTGTTCATGATGCTCACAACCCAAGAATTTTTTATTATATTCACTTTATGAAGCAATTATTCTGTGCTTTGAGCTTCGAGCACATATTTGAATTCAAATTACTTTTTCCTTTTGTCCGCTCTTTTTATTTTGCACATGTAATAATACATTGTGAAAACTACATTTCAATATATTTTGAATAAGGTTGATGGTAATTTATTTATTTTGACAGGCTATTCTGATTGAGAATGAGGACCTACCCAAGATATTTCTAGATTTTCTTAACATTCGTCATCTTCCTTCTTTACCAAAAGTTGAAAGTTGCAGGTAAGTGTTGAGCTGTCACTGCTCATATGTAAACTAGGTCAAAGGACGTTTCCATTGTCCGCCATTCGCCTGTCCCAATTCCATGGCAGACGGGGCAGTAGAGTTCCGGCGGTGATGTTTCCAGTTCTGCGGCCAAGAAGAGCAATTTCTTACAGTACAACAAATAATATAATGGAACCTACTCGAAATGTCTGAATGGAACAAGGCTGATATTAACTGAGTTTTGATAACAGGGAATTATGCATTTCTTTTGTTTATTAACCCCTTCATACCAGACAATAAACCAGGGGTGGCCTGAACCTTATTGCTGCATATTATAATCTTTAGACATTTGGAACAACCATTGCAGACATTCTTATTACTACTGCGCATATTTTTGTGAGGAAATATATGATCAAAAATGTAGGTGCAAATAGCATAAAAAGTATATGTAGGCAAGTTTGTTTGCTAATGTGTTTTTTAGATTTATATTTCCGTTTAAATTCAATAACCATGAAGTTCATGTACCACAATTTCTAACATTGAATTAATTGTTTATTTTACTTGTATTCAATTAATATGATTGCTTAAATTGCACTATAATAAATTATTATAATAGTAACATACCTTAAGTGAGATGGTGTAGTTATCAGGGCTAATCAGTTTAAGATGTTAAGATCTTGTGAGTCTGGGATAGAAGTATTTGAAAATCTGGCTGATATGTTGTCAATGCGGAACAAAGGAGCTCCATTAGATAAGTGTAGATTTACAGGGCCTGCATAATGTTTGGATTTTGCATACTTCGCCACTGAGTACAGTGATTCGCAGTAGTATGTTGTGCCAAAAATTTGAAAAAAAAGTTGCACAGTGGTCTTGGTTGAGGATACTTCTGGGTGATCAGTCTAGAGATTCAAAAAAAGGAATAAAAACAGAACATGTTGGAAAGACTCAGCTGGTCTGGCAGCATCTATGGAAAGAGAAACAGAGATAATGTTTTGAATCTGTATGAATTCTGACTTAGAAGAACTCATATGGACATGAAACGTTCACTATGTTTCTCTTTCCATAGATGCTGCCAGACCTGAATCTTTCCAGCATTTTCTATTTTATTTCAGAGTTCCAGCATCTGCAGTATTTTGCTTTTATTTTTGTGGTTTAAAAAAAAGATTGATTCTTCTTAAAAAAAATTATAAGCCCTGTGGAACAATAAATTAGAATGCGTGTAACTGTGTTCCAGTGCAGTAGATTCTTGCATCCATTCTCCTGTTCTGTATTAAACTGCTCTGTCCCTTTCCAATCAGAGGCTGCAAGTCAGAGAGTCAGCTGTGGGAGGGTGGGTCAGGGATCTGGAGAGACAATTCCAAAGTAGGAGTATGATGAAATACTCCCCACTTGCATGGAAGGGTTCTGCTTCAACAATATTCAAGAAGCTCGACACCATCCAGGACAAATCAGCCCTGCTGGATTGGCACCACACCCACAAACATCCACTCCCTCCACCACCCACATTCAGTAGCAGCAGTGCGCACCATCTACAAGATGCACTGCAGCAATTCACCAAAGATCCTTAAACAGCACCTTCCAAACCCACGACCACTTCCATCTCGAAGGACAAGGACAGCAAATACATGGGAACACCACCACCTGTAAGTTCCCCTCCAAGCCACGCACCATCCTGTCTTGGAAATATATCGCCGTTCTTTCACTCGCTATGTTAAAATCCTGGAATTCTCTCCTTAACGGCATTGTGGGCAAAATGGAAATTAAGTAGTAGATGGCATTTTTTCTTCTCCTTAAGTCTCTCAAGAAAAAAGTAAATAACAGGAAGCAAGAAAAAATATGGTAAAAGAAAATGTAAAAGTAAAGTTCCAGAGCCATACCCATTATGTTTTGCTGAATTCTTGGCAATAATATAAACTCCCATTTAGTGTTTGCCAATTCATCTTGGCCCCTTTAGGATGAGCAAGAAATTGTTCAGCAACTAGTTATGGCAGGTCAACAAGAAAGAGTTTTCAATTTGAGGAGATGTTATTCCCTTGGACTCTTTGCCCTCTTGTCAGACAATAGTCTTTGTGGAGCAAAGGAAGGTTTAGAGGGAAAACTGACATGATTGAATCTCTGGCTAATTTTTTCAGTAACTATACAGGCATAATGTATATATAATGGACAAAATATTCAGTACAATGTCAATGAGTCAAAATGTTTTTATTTCTTAGCTCCATTGATGACTATGATTGTGAAGAATTCAGGTAAGATCTTTATCACTGCTCTCCAATGTACCTGTTACTCTGAAAACAAGGGCAATAGTTGATAGAAAGCATAAGTACAAAGCCACACATCTCATCAACATGCCCTGTACCATCTTATTGGTATGAAAGCAATGAACATCAGTTTCCTTGTGAAGTCTTATTTTCCAGTAATTATCAGTCTCAAGAGAAGGGAGGTACTCTGGCTATGAATCAGAAATGCTTCCGGACCAATACTTGGATCAAGAAAATTTAATTGATTAATCCTAAAGGCATATCCTTCTGGACACCTTACCAATGTCGCCATGTAATTCACTGCAGAATCTTCTGTGCTCCATGGTACACAAGGATGTGTCATTGTCATGTACATAATTTATCTAAAACATCAAATGATTACATTTTACATTCACCATGATCAAACTCAGTAAAGTATTCTTCCCCATGTGTTGTTCACAATCCTTGGGATTTCCACAAAACTTAGAAGTAGCATAGCTCTGGCTGTCCTTAAAAGAATATTTCTAGCCATCCCTGAACAATTAGCTGTAGAGAAGGGTAATTATAAAATCAGATTGGCAGAAGAGACCATTTGTATTCTAATGACCCATGAGTTTTTGGTAATTATCTCTGAATTATTGCTGGAGTTTTTCCAGATAGTTTGGCCTCTTTGTGGTTTGATTCGCTTTGTGGTTTGACCAGCTCAAGGTAATGTTTTCGATAGGCAGGTAACTCTCCTTGTTTCAAATCTTGAAAATATGATTTGAGCAAAGAGGAATTGGGTTTTATCTGCATAACCTGGTAGAATAAAGGTAATTGTCACTCGGAACATGGTGATGTAACGTCATTCCAATGACATCACTTGAGAATGGATACTCAAGTTGCTCTTTCCCCTCTCCACTCTTTTGGAGTGTAGAGAACAAGAGATTGCTTTTGGATTATTTGCAGCATCTTGTCCAAAAGCCCTGAAGCTTATGTGATAGGGACTGTTGCAAAAGGGGGGAAATCAGATCTTCAGTACAACTACTTTGAGTGGAAGCTTAGAAAGCTATTTCTACAGTCTATCTTGCAGAAGCCTTGAACGCATAAATAGATTGATTGAATTGCAAGCAAACATTTCCTTTGGATTATTATGTAGCTGCCCAAATATGAATCTATTTAATCCTGAGTATGAGTAAAATCTTGGAATCTTTCTAATTAAAACCACATTTTCTGTGATTTGTTTTAATAGTTGAGTCTTTCTCAATCCCTTGGGAGAAATTGGACGATTTGACAGATTTGGGGCTCAGTGACTTTGTTTGAGACACAGACAATTAGAGAAGATCCTTTTGCAACTGGCCCTGAATCATAGAATGCTAGAAATAATAGAAGACCATTTAGTCCACACAAGCTAGCTCTATCATTCCACTATACCGTGTGGGATCTGTAAATCAATTCCACTTGCCGCCTCTTTATATTCTATGAAACATTCAGGTGTCAAACACCTATCGATCTCAGTCTTGAGACTATCAGTTGGCTCAGCCTTTTTGAGCAAAGAGTTCTGGGTTTCCAGTACATATTGTGAAAAGAAGTATTTCTCCTTTCACTACAGACCAGTCAAGCTTTAATTTTAACTATTAGTCTCTTTGTTATGAATTCTCCTCACAAGCGGAAATTGCTTCTATCTACCTTACTGAATGCTTTATCACGTAAACATATCTATTAGATCATCCCTTAACCCTCAAAATTCAAAGGAATTCTAACCAGTTTATGCAACTGCTGTGCAATTCTCTTTGCTAAGATCTGTCCTGACTCAGTAATTTAGAAACTTAACAAAAGATGCCAAGAACAGTAAAGTTCACACTGTCCAATCAAGCTCATTCATTTTAAACTTTAACTCATCCACAGGCATTTGATCTCTCTTAATTTCTTCGAATTTGGATAAACTGACATTGTGGACAAAGACCCTAAAGCTCTCTAATTATTGCACAACAAATCTGTTATTGTACTCTTCCAAGTTATCCAAAAAGTATCAAACTTGACAAAACTTTAGTACACCAGGCATCAAACTTCATTATACACAAAGTATTCAACCTCTGACATCATTGCACACACAAAACTAACCTCTGTCTACTTTGTTATATACGAAGGAACTAACATCCAACCTACTTCATTGCATACATTATAAGCAATCTTTGTCCTTACCTCGTTTTACACAAAGTAACTAACCTCTGACTTTGTTATATAGGAAGTAACTAATCTCTGATCTACTTAATTAAACACAAAGTATCAAAAAGTATTAAAACTTTACAAAATATCCAAACTCATAATACTAGGAATACTATCGGTGGTGAGGCGAAGTGATCAGATTCCCTCCAATGGACTTTGTTCTGATGTCACTGAGCCCCAGACTCTGGGCCTTGTTGCTTCTTCTGTAGTGATTGATCCTGGGTTGCTGCTGCCAATGTCTCTTGTGCCAATGTCTCTGAATTCTCCTTCTTATAATGATATTGCTGGCAGTGATCATGCTTCCAGTCACATACTGACAGGACAGGCACTAATCAATCACTGTCTTTTTGGTCACGAATGCTGAAGAGTCGTGCCTCTGTCAGGGACCATAATTCTGTCAGGTACACCACACACAGGGGTCTGTGTTCAATTACTGTCTGTTTAAGGCATAACAACAGTCACTATTCAATCAACTCCCATGTTTGTTCCCTGTCTGCACATCCTTTTCTGCTCCCACAATCCTTAGCCAGGTACAGAGTTAGCTCTTTTAATCATCTGGCTTGTAGGTGTCTTTACTTTGCTGGTGCCTTTATGAAATTGTACCCATCAGGCTACACTTTGCCTGCACAATGTTTACCACTCTTTATTAAAGACACGTTTCAATTTTTTTTAGTTCATGTTCTCTCATCTTAATAGCATGATTTACCTTAAAATCATATTCTAAATTCACCTCTTATTTATTATTTAATAGACATACATAACAAATAGTACCAATTACATTAGTGGTATGTCTTTGAAAACTGTTCAAAATGGTTGTCATATTTGACATTCATCAAAGATTTTTGGAAATATATCCATTACTCTTATGCGAATAACTTGAGTATTTTTTTAAAATATCTCCTGCTTTAGTTACAGACAGTTACATTTAAACATTTGAGAATCTAACTGAATCCTTGTGGTTAACTTCAGAGCTATTTTGGAGATTATTAAAATAAACCTTGATTGCTGAAGCAATTTTTTTTGGAAGCCATTTAATGCTAAAGGTTGTTTCTTAAATTTGTTCATGGGATGTGAGCATTGCTGGAAGGTCCAGCATTTATTGCGCAAACCAAATTGCCCTTGAGAAGGTGGTCGTCTTGAACTGCAGCACTTGAACCCTCTTGAACTGCAGCATTCCTTGTGTTTAGGTACTTCTCTAGCGCTGTTAGGTGAAATGTTCAGACTATTTACAATTTATAGAAGCAATATCTATACTATAAGTTAGCAAAATAAATGGTATTTATACATAACGTTATGTGGTAAACACCTTATCAAAATTGCACCTTTTAGGGCCACCAGTGAAATCGAACATTCTTTTTCCAGACTTTTTATTGTTTTTATTATAGTTCACAATTTTGCAGTTGAAAACAAGTTGGTATATACCTTGCACTATTTTGTGTTTTCAATTCCAGAATACTGACGTTCTTGTCCTTGACCTTTCCAGCAAACTATCCCACCAGCCAGTGCTGCTTTTCCTGAGGGATCCATACATCTTGCCCACAGCCACAGGTAATCAAAGCTGTCATCTGTTAACAGCTCTTTACTGTTTCAGCCCTTTACCATGTAACATTATGTGAAAATGAAACTGAAGCCTAACACCAATCCATGAGATTAAGACTCGCTTAGAAATGTTCTCAAACAAAATGTAATGATTTGTGTCTTTCTTCTTCTCTGTCCTGAAGAATTTGTTCAAGTTTCTATACTGGATTGTTATTGGCATGCCAATTCCAGTGTAATATAGTTGAGTACTGTTTGAGATCTTTAATTTGATCTGAACTCGATTTAGGCATGCTTTTTTTCTTTGATCATTTAGTTCTCCACCATACTGTTGAGTAAGGACAACTTGTTGAGGATGTCCTCGGAGCCGCACGCAGGTGGAGCGGAAGTGACTCTGAGGAAATTTTCATCCTTGGTGACCTCTGAGCAGTGCAGTGGTAGAAAAACAAAAGCTGGATTTAGCACATTCAGACACACCCCTTTGCAAACAAAAAATCTCTCCCACCACCTGAGTATAAAAAACAAAATTCATTAACTTAACACCTGAAATTGAAATTAAAATTGTTGTTGTGCAGGGCCAAATAAATCACTGCAGTTGATTTTCTTTATGAAATTTTACACTGCAGACTCAAGTGGTTTTCCTCATTTCTCTAATAATTAAGCTTATCTCTTGAGTGCAATATCAGTTCTTTTCTTTGCACCTGATTAGTACAGTATTCCATAGCAGAAAAGAAGTTGGAAACCAAGTAGCTCAAATTTTTCCCAGCAAGACCTATAAGAAGGAAATATCTTTGGGTTTATTGACCTGCAACTCTGTCTTTGTAGTTTAGTCTGCAAAGGTACCATTTAAATCAACAGATTTTATGCTGTTGAATAAAGCAGGGGTGTCATTTTACAGGATGTGGGTTTCACTGGCAAGGCCAATATTTATTGTCCATCCCTAGTTGCTTTCTGAAGGTGGTGGTGAGCTGCCTCCTTGAACCACTGCAGTCCCCGAGGCACAGATAAATCCATAGTGCTGTTAGGGAGAGAATTCCAGTATTTTGACCTAGCAACAGTGAAGGAGTGATGATGTAATTCCAAGCCAGGATGGTGAGTGACTTGGAAGGGAACCTCCAGGTGGTGTTCTCAGGCATCTGCTGCTCATGTCCTTTGAGATGGTAGCAGTTGTAGGTTTGGGAGATGCTGCCTAAGGAACCTTGGTGAGTTTCAAAGAACAAAAACAGCCCGGGAAACAGGCCCTTCGGCCTTGCAGTGTATCTTCTAGATGGTGCATATGGCTGCACTTTTAGGCAGTGGTGAAGGGATTGAATTGTAAAGGGGTAGCAATCAAGTGGGCAGCTTTGTCCTGGATGGTGGAAAGCTTCTTGAGTGCCTCCCTGGAGCAGGGGTACAGGATGTATCAGAGAGGATAGAGGGAATTTTGAAGGGTGAGGGGACCCAGGCTGAAGTAATTATACACATAGGAGAAAAGGACGTAGGAAGGCAGAGTAGGGGGGATGTACGTAGGCAATTTAGGGAGTTGGGGGCCAAGCTGAAGAGCAGGGCCTCCAGGGTGGCATTCTCTGGGCTGCTGCCTAGTAACAGCAGGGCTAGGAATAATGAGATCATGCAGCTGAATGCGTGGCTGAGGGATTGGTGCAAGGTAGAGGGCTTTACTTTTGTCGATCACTGGGAAGTATTTGTGAGAGAAGGGCACCTGTACAGGAGGGATGGGGAACATTTGAATGGGAGGGGGACAAATATCTTAGCTGGGAGGTTAGCTGGAGTGTTTCGGCAGGGTTTAAACTAATAGGAAGGGGGGCTGGGGATGAGACTGATAGCTCATTAGGCACTGGGATCGGGAGCGAGTTGGGTGACAGGGTAGGTTTGGTTGAAAGGAAAATTATCAGGGGAAATGAGGATCCGAGTGGGCCTGGAGGGTTGGATTGTGTCTGTTTCAATGCGAGGAGTGTAACGGGTAAAACGGATGATGTTCCTGAGGAATTTAGATGTGGTGGCAGTAACGGAGACGTGGTTACGGGAAGGGCAGGACTGGCAGCTGAATATTCCTGGGTATAAGTGTTTTAGGTGTGACAGAGGAGGGTTGAAGAGAGGTGGTGGGGTAGCATTGTTAGTAAAGGAAAACATCACAGCAGTGCAGAGGGAGGACAAAATGGTGGAGTTAGGGATTGAGTCGCTGTGGGTGGAGTTGAGGAATAGGAAGGGAGTGATTACTATGCTAGGGGTACACTGTAGGCCACCCAACAGCCCAAGGGCAGTGGAGGAAGGTATTTGCAGAGGCATTTTAGATAGGTGCAGAAAGAATAGGGTGGTTGTAGTGGGTGACTTTAATCTTCCTGGAGTGGATTGGAAGGTGCCTAGAGCTGGGGGTACGGATGGGGGGGAATTTGTAAAATGTGTGCTGGAAGGGTCCTTGGAGCAGAACGTAACTAGCCCGACTAGGGAGGGGGCTATACTGGATTTAGTGTTGGGTAATGAGCCGGGGCAGTTGTTGAAGTTGCAGGATGCGAACATGTGGCTAACAGTGACAACAAGTCTGTCTACTTTAGGATAAAAATGGAAAAGGATGAGTGCCGTCCAAAGGGGAGGGTGCTGAACTGGGGGAAGGCGAGCTATAGGCGAATTAGGAAGGAGCTGAAGGACACTGATTGGGAGGAGTTGTTAGCGGGCAAGTCCACGGTTGGCAAGTGGGAGGCTTTCAAGGGCAAACTGATGATGTTGCAGGAAAGGCACGTGCCGGTAAAGAGGAAGGATGGGAAAGGCAGGATTAGAGAGCCATGGATTACAGAGGATGTTGAGGACTTGGTCAGGAAGAAGAGAGCGGCATATGTTAGGTCTAAACAACTGGGAACGGAGAGAGCGCTGGAGGAATATAGAGAGAGCAGGAGGGAGCTTAAAAGGGGAGTTAGAAGGGCGAAAAAGGGGCACGAAATGGCTTTGGCTGATAGGATTAAGGAAAATCCAAAGGCATTTTACTCTTATATTAGGAACAAGAGGGTGGTTAGAGGGAAAATAGGTCCTCTTAGGGACAAAGGAGGGGAACTATGCATTGAGTCTGAGGGAATGGGGGAGATCCTGAATGAATACTTTGCATCGGTATTCACAAAGGAGAGGGGCTTGGTGTCTTGTAATGTCTTGGAGGGAGCTGTAGATCAGTTGAAGGAAATATCCATTACGAGGGAGGAAGTATTAGGGTTTTTAGGTGGCATAAAAACTGATAAAGCTCCAGGGTCTGATGACATTTATCCCAGGCTGCTTAGGGAGGTGAAAGATGAAATTGCTGGGCCTCTGACGCAAATCTTTGTCTCTTCTTTGGACACAGGTGAGGTCCCAGAGGACTGGAGGGTAGCTAATGTGATACCGCTGTTTAAAAAGGGCAGTAGGGATAACCCTGGTAATTATAGGCCAGTGAGTTTGACATCGGTGGTAGAAAAATTGTTGGAAAAGATTCTTAGGGATAGGATGTATAAGTATTTGGAGCATTGCGATCTGATTAGGGATACGCAACATGGCTTTGTTAGAGGGAGGTCTTGCCTTACGAATCTGGTAGAATTTTTTGAGGAGGTGACAAAAACGGTTGACGATCGGCGAGCCGTTGGTGTCATCTATATGGATTTCAGTAAGGCATTTGACATAGTCCCTCACGGTAGGCTGGTAGAAAAGGTTAAGGCACATGGGATACAAGGACAGGTATCTAGATGGATTGAAAACTGGCTAGGCAACAGGAGACAGAGAGTAGTAGTGGAAGGGTCCTTTTCTAGCTGGAGGTCTGTCACCAGTGGTGTGCCGCAGGGCTCAGTACTGGGACCTCTTCTCTTCATAATATATATAAACGACTTGGAAGAGGGCATACGTGGTGTGATCAGCAAGTTTGCAGATGACACCAACATGGCAGGATTGGCGGATAGTGAGGAAGACTGTCAGGTGACACAGCAAGATAGAGATAGGCTGGTATACTGGGCAGATAGATGGCAGATGGAATTTAATCCTGCCAAATGCGAGGTGATGCATTTTGGAAGGAATAATGCAGGGAGGAGTTACATGATAAAAGGTAGACCAATTAAGAGTATAGAAGTGCAGAGGGACCTGGGAGTGCAAGTGCACAAGTCTCTGAAGGTGGCAACCCAGGTGGAGAAGGTTGCGAAGAAAGCTTATGGAATGCTAGCCTTTATAGGAAGGGGTATAGAGTATAAGAGCTGGCGTCTAATGCTTCAGTTGTACAGAACGTTGGTTAGGCCGCATTTGGAGTACTGCGTCCAGTTCTGGTCACCTTACTATCGGAAGGACGTGGAGACCCTGGAGGGAGTGCAGGGAATGATTACCAGGATGCTGCCTGGTATGGAAGGACTGGGTTATGAGGAAAGATTGGGTAAACTGGGGCTCTTCTCCTTAGAAAGACGGAGATTAAGGGGGGATCTGATAGAGGTGTATAAAATAATGAAGGGTATAGATAGAGTCAACAGTGGCAGGCTTTTTCCTAGATTGGAGACGAATATCACAAGGGGTCACGAGTTAAGGGTGAGGGGGGAGAAGTATAATTTGGATACTAGAGGGAGGTTTTTCACACAGAGGGTCGTGGGGGTATGGAACGCGCTACCAAGTAAGGTGGTGGAGGCAGGCACGCTGGACTTGTTTAAGGTTTACTTAGATAGGGATGAGTGAAACAGGGATGGAGGGTTATAGGAGACGGTTTTAAAAAGAGTCAGAGCCTTGGGACGATACTGGAAATGTAATACTACATGTTAATGTTTTGTCTCTTTTAATCCGCAGGTGTGTCGGTCCACCTTGTTGTCTAACGAGGGGCATGCACACGGTGGGTCGTGCGTGGGCTGCTCTTGGATATTTTGAGAGTGGCCTAGTACTTCGCGTCATTGTGTGTGCTTAAACCTGGACCAGCAGATGGGCACCACAACAGCTCAGTGACTATCACTGCTAGCTGTGCAGATACATGGATTTGGGCCTGTGTCTGTGGGAGTTTGCGCATTCTCCCTGTGGTTGCGTGGATTTCCTCCGGGTGCTCCGGTTTCCTCCCACACCCCAAAGATGTGCTCTTAGGCTGATTGGTTTACCAAATTGTCCCTACACTATTCTCCCCTGAATCTGGTTACAATAGGGGTACCATTCGCATACACACGGGGCAAGGTAGGTGTAGGAAAATGCTTTGTTAAGATGGCGGCGCGGGCTCGTTGGGCCGAAGGGCCTGTTTCCCGTGCTGGGTTGTTCTTTGTTCTTTGTTGGAGCTGCACCCATCTGGATAAGTGGAGAGTGTTCCATTACACTCCAGACTTGTGCCTTGGAGACGGTGGACAAGCTTTGGGAGGTCAAATATTAAAAACTTTAAAACATATTTGGATGAACACTTGAAATGTCATGCATTCAATGATAAGGGAACACGTATTGGAAAACGGGATTAGCATGACTCTAGTGGTAGTTATTGTTTGTGCAGACTCAGTGGGGATGGGGTGGGGGGTGGTTGGCCAAAGGGTCTTTCCTGTGCTATGACTCTATAATTAGGAGGTGAGTTATCCATCACAGAATCCCTAGCTTTTGATCAACTCTGGTAGCCACAGTTTTTGGTCAGTGGTAACCACCAGGATGTTGATAGTGGGGGATTCAGCAATGGAAATGACATCGTGAATGTCACTGCAAAGCGGTAATGCACTGGATCAGTAATCCTGAGATCCAATTTAGAGTTCAAATGCCACCACGTCAGCTGGTGGAATTTAAATTCAAGGGATAAATCTGGAGTTAAAAGCGAACTAGATGAAAACATTGTCGTAAACACTTCTCTGGTTTATTAATGACCCTTGGAGAAGGAAATCTTATGTCCCTATCTGATCTGACCTGGATGTGACTCCAGACCCACTGCAATATGGTTGACTCTTCAATGCCCTTTGCTAAAAGGAAATGAAAGCAGATGGACCACCAGGCGTCAACTTAAGCACCAGAGAAAATGGTACACCCAGCAAAATCTTCCTTCCTAACATCTAAGCTTGTGCCAAAATTGGAAGAACTATCTCACAGACCAGCTTAACATAGTCATACTCACAAGATCACATCTTACAGACAATGCCACCATCACCATCCCTAACCTTAACCTCTAGCAAATACCATCTCACCTTCTCTTTCTAAGGAAAACAATCTGGTTCCTCCAATCCATCCACATAATTAAAGTTTTTCACCCTGGGAACCATTTTTCTAAAACTTCTCTGCACTCTCTCCAATGACTTCTCATTCTTCCTTATCCACTGATGGTTATAGCCATATTTCACTGAAATGTGCTGTAATTTAGCCAATATCTCATTCAAGGAGTGTATTCCTAATAAGCTTTGTATGCTCCCATCATTTTTTATTCCTAAGAGTATATTTGTATTATGCATGAATTTCTCCTATTTAGCCTGAATATTATTTTCTTGAGAATAAAGATTTATTCCATTTGTTTACTGAAGTATGAATCACCATCACCCTCCCATCTAGTCTCGATGAATCTCCATCTGCCTATCTGCACGTCCATTGTCTGTTATGTAGTTTATCCTTCTAACCTACTACAAGGAAATTAATGAAAAGATCTATTTTGGTTATGTTATTTTCGAACAATTTGTTTTCTTTTTGGTACAGCGATACTGCCAGTGAGAAAAGCTTCTAATTGTGATATAATTGATAACATTGATTAGTGGTCAATCTGAGTGGGAGCTTTGTGTCAACATTTTAATTGTGCAACCACTAATGTTTAATATAATCAGTGCTCGAGTAACAGTATCGGGGAAAAGCTTAGCAGGAACTTCATGTTTTATATATATTGTTTAAATGGAATATGAATAAGAATGAAAACTATTGCAGTACCTGGATGTTACTTGAGATCAGTGAAGCTCCATCTGACTTGACAGAAAGGACTCCAAATGGAGAGTATTCCTCCCTCCCACTCAATCTTTTATAATTCAGAATTCGCAAAGTGCAGATTTGTTCTATCTCCCCTGTTCTTTTATTGCCTTTTATGAAAGTATTAGCCCCGATCTTCTGGTTAGCTCTTCGGGGCCAGCACTTAAGTGTTTTTTTTTAGTTTAGTTTTGTGTCAGAAGGAGGCTTACATTAACACTGCAATGAAGTTATTGTGAAAATCCCTTAGTCACCACACTCTGGCGTCTGTTTGAGTGTACAGGGAGAATTTAGCATGGCCTATGCACCTAACCAGCACATCTTTAGGGCTGTGGGAGGAAACCAGAGCACCTGGAGGAAATCCTTGTAGACACGGGGAGAACGCGCAGACTTCACACAGACAGTGACCCAAGCCGGGAATCATACCAGGGACCCTGGCACTGTGGGGCCGCCCACTTTGACCCTTAAGGGAATGGACTGTAGGCAGCTAATTTGATACTTGCAAAAATGCAGATAGAATTCCCAGAACCAGTGTTGCCCCCAGGTTTCCAGTTGGTGGCCAGGTCCACTCAACAAAGCAAAATCCTGGCCCTGGTTTCTGTTTTGCCACAAAGTTAAAGTGACACTGAAAACAGGTCCAAACCTCTGGATTAAAACTGCTGGGATAAAATCACTTTAATATGGAAACAGGTTTTACCAGAGTTTCAGATAAAGAATAAAATTTGTAAATGTTTCAAAGGTGGTTACAAAAACTGAAGTATTCTAATTTTATAACACAATCTGGGTTTTTCTTGTAAATGTGATTATTACTTGGAATACTATAGACGGAATAAGATATAACAGAGAAGCAGGAAGAAAACATCTGGAAAAAGTGGTGCTGTTGACTGGATGTGGAAAGGTGTGAGGGGTAGTACTGTTTTTTAAATTAATTTATTAGTGTCACAAGTAGGCTTACATAAACACTGCAATGAAGTTACTGTGAAAATCCCCAAGTTGCCACACTCCGGCGCCTGGTCAGGTACACTGAGGTGAAGTTTAGAATGACCAGTGCATCTGACCAGCATGTCTTTTGGACTGTTGGAGGAAACTGGAGCACCTGGAGGAAACCCATGCAAACACAGACAGACCGCGCAGACTCCACATAGACAGGGACCCAAGTCGGGAATCAAACCCAGATCCCTGGCGCACTGTGAGACAGCAGTATTGACAACTGTGCCACCAGGCCGTCCCTGCTTGAACCTGTACCAGAGAATCAGGTCATTTAAAAAAATCTCATCCTGGATTAATTTCCTTGATTTATGCCTCTTCCCTTTGGAAATGGAGAGGGGGGTGTGGTGTGGTAGGGGGGAATTGCCATCACTGAGCTGTCTTCGCCAATATTCACAGTCTTGAGCTCCAGCAGAAGTTGCTCGGGGTTGATGAGCTAAGATCAGCAAGCTCAGATCACATCTGATATTGAACCCAAGCTCTTCCGAGCTCCACATTGCTGCTGTTCCAAGGAGGATGAAAGAGGCACAGAAATGGGTGCTAGTTTTCTTTTTATATTTTTACTCACTTCTACTACAATTATTACAGCAGATTTGTATACAGCATATGCAAATCCCAAAGGGAGTAATTTTCAGGCAATAAATTGGATTTAATGGGACCTTATTTTCTTAAAATAACATTTCAAGAACTCAGGTGAATGTCTGCAGAATGGGTCTACAAACCTACTAATCAATCTTGATCGGCCTTGAAAGTCAAACTAAGGTCCAGATTTATAGAATACTGAGAGGCCTGGATAGAGTGGACTTGGAGAGGATGTTTCCGCTAGTGGGGGAGACTAGAATATGGGGCACAACCTCAGAGTGAAGGGACACTCCTTTAAAACTGAGTGAAGAAGGAATTTCTTCAACCAGAGGGTGGTGAACCTGTGGAACACATTGCCACAGAAGGCTGTGGAGCCAGGACATTGAGTGTCTTTAAGACAGAGATAGGCTAGCTTTATCAATAAGGAGATCAAGGGTTTTGGGGAGAAAGCACAAGAAGGGGGATGAGAATCATATCAGCCATGACTGAATGGTGGAACAGATTCCTTGGGCCGATTGGCCTGATTCTGCCCTTATATGTTATGGTCTTATGGTCGTAGAGACGGGAAGCACAAGTCAGGAAACCTCCCAACTCTGCAGACCTGGCTCTGTAGAAATGACTCCCGTACACAGAATTTTTGCTTGGAGGGAAAGGGGAGTACATGATCAAGTCGGCATGCTGACTCCAGAGACAGGTATCCATGGAGGTGGGGGAGTGCCAAGACAAACTAGTGAGAAGGCCCACCTCAGTTCTCTATTGATTGAATTCCACTCAGTTTTATGGGAAGCTGTTTGGCCCTTTACCCCTCACTGCTTAGATCTCCCATCCACCCCATGCTTCCATGCCACCTCTATGGCCATTCAAATAGCCCATGCCATCTCCATGCTCCCTCAAACCCCAATGCCACCTCATATCCCATTCACTGCTAACCCCCACTCTACCTCTAAACCACTCACCCAATATGACTACAGGCAGGCCTCAGAAGCCACATGGAGCTGAAAATAACTTGTAGAAAACTAAGAAAGCTCTCACTCACACACTTGGTATTGAAAAGAGCTTTCATTCATCAAACCAATTTAAAGATTTTCAATCTGCTCAAGTGGCCACTCCGTTATAAAAACAAACTTATATTCAGTAACGACATTAAACATGGTTAGTCTTTTATCACCTCTTAAAACTGTCAATTAAAATGTAAACTCACCTCTGCTGAGATAAGTGGTTTTGAAGCTTTTGAAACTCAGCCAATCACTCGTAATGGGCTCAGCTGTAATAACAACCCTTGGGAAATATTAACAATAAATTCTATTAAAACTGCAAGAATGGGTAGTAATCATTTTTTCTAAGATACACCAGATACCCTATCAATTAATGCACTCCAACATATTTGTATGGTGGGTATTTGTATTTTTACCCTAATTGACTACTGAAACTTTTTTTTCATTTTTCAAATAACTTCAGTCATGAAGTGTATAAGATTATGAGAGATATGGAGAGGGTGGGTAGGAAATAGCCGTTCCCTTTAGTTGAAGGGAACATAATTTTAAGGTGAGGGGGAGGAGGTTTAAAAGAGATTTGAGGAAAATATTTTTCACGAAGGTGGTGGGAATCTGGAATGCAGTGCCTGGGAGGCTAGCAGAGACAGGAAATTTCACAACCTTTAAAAAGCGTGTGGATGAGTACTTGAAATATCATAACATTCAAGGCTATGGGGCAAATACTGCAAAGTGGATTTAATGTAGTTTTTGTGCAGTTGTGTTGGTGCAGACCTGATGGGCCAAAGGGCCTCTTCTGTACTGTATGACTCCATGACACTTAAACAGATGTTATCCTCCCATCACTATCAGTGTGTTTCACACACTTTGGGATAAGGCCCTTGGAACAGTGAAAATGTGTTTGAACTCAGCAGTATGTCTCACTGGCTCCACTGAGTTTGGGTTTCCTGCCTGTGTGATTCATGTCCCACCCCTCCAACCCCAGCAAAAATGAAACTCAGCTCTTCGAAAATTCATCCTTATGTGTTTAATTCAGAAGTGACTGATCATCTGTTAACACTCAGCCTTATCTTTCTTTCTCTTATGATCTCTTAGATGACTTCCCAAATGTAGTTATTGAAGGTGTTCTACATGGGATTTACTATCCATACCTTCAGCTTAGGTAGAGCGGAATCTACGACAAAAATGCATCTTAAGAGACCCAACCACAAGAGGAACCAGTAACTACAGTTTTTTATAAGCAGCTGTCAGTCAATTTTGATTGATTTTCCTTGGCAAGTTTTACATCTGAAGCTTAAAATACAAACTTTTTTTAACTTTTACATAACCCATCTCATTAACTCATGTCTATATATTTAAAAAGAACCGCCGTGTTTATCATTGAATGTGTGAAAAATTTCAATGTGAACCCAGAGAACATGGAACTCGTTATAACGTGGAAATCACATTATCTGAATTTTAGAATGAAGATCATTGTTAAATGGAGAAAGTTTCTATTTTATGCTTTAGATTTTCTTTCTGTTGGAAGACTCTAATCAGTGCAACATTTATTGTAAATAAACATATCAGGTAGAAATGTTTTTGCATTTGATAATGTAGAAATGAAAAAGAATATTTATCTGTAAATCACACAATAGTCCTTTATACTTAAGTTTGTAATTGTGTTAACACTTCATTGAATAAGTAAAGCATACCTATTATTTTATAATTATTTTATGTAATAAACTTGAACCAAACAATAATATATAAATGATTTCTGTTTTATTGATTTTCAGCGTGTACTTTAAAATTTATTTTGGTCATATTTTCAAATGCTGTATATGGAGCTGAGAATCTTCACTATTGACTTCTCCACAGTTGCAGCTAGTGTGAGAGACAGAAACTGCTTTCTTTTACATAGCCTTAGCTGCCCTTCCTTTAAACTAACCAAACCGCAAGATAAAGCATCCCACTGTTATAAAGAAACATATTCTGGAGAGGGAAGATTTATCCCTGAGTGATTTGCAACTGTTAACCAAGGTTAGGTTAATCACATTAGCAGAAGAGTTAGAGTTAAAAAGGAGGGGGCAAAGGAAGCAAACATAATAAGCATATCACCTGGGATTGAAAGAAGGTGTCATTTGAAACAGTGATTCTGTTGAGTTGGTTAAAATTCAGCCAATTTGATGAAGCAATTTGAGACAGAAATAGAAATGAAAAAAGGAAAAGAAATGAAAAACTCAAATTCGAAAAAAAAGAGGGAAAAGGAAGAGAGTTGCAAAAACTTGAATTTGAACTCCAGATAAAGAAGTTAGCAAGGGTGGAAAAAAAGATAAGGAAAGAGACAAGAGACCTCCAAAGAGAGAAAGGAATCAGACAGTATGAACTGGCTAGAGTAAAACTAAGATTAGAGAGTGAAAGATAGTCTATTAGGTCAGATGCAGCTTCAAATCCTATTTAATGCTTATGTGCTTGTCTCTGAAGCATACCAATTTCAGACTTGAAAGAGAAGGCTGAATGAAAACTTTGTAGAACTTGCAGTGGAGAATATGAGAAAGCTAATGATATAAGAAGAATTTCAAAACAGAATCCCAATAGCTATTTTCACAACTGGGAGGTGGTAAAGTTTCTAAGGTACAGGTAATGGCAGTTGATATAGAGGCAGCCATGGGGCAATAGGCCTGTATTTGTAAATCCACAAGGAAGCTGAAGAAATGGAAAGGAGTCTAGCTTTAGAGAGAAGACAGAAGCCATTCGATTAATGAAAGATGGTCAAAATAATGTAAGTAAACCAGTATGCTTTTATTGCAATAAGATAGAGCATAGAAAAGCAAATTGTTGGAAGTTGAATGGTAAATTTGATTTGACTTGATTTAGTTTAATATTGTCGTATGTACTAACATGCAGCAAAAAGTATTGTTTCTTGCACACTGTACAGGCGAAACACACTGTTCATAGAGAAGGAAAAGACAGAATGCAGAATGTAGTGTTACAGTCATAGCTAGAGTGTGGAGAAGGATCAATTTATTGCAAAGTAGGTCCATTCAAAAGTCTGATGGTAGCAGGGAAGAAGCTGTTCCTGAGTCAGTTGGTACATGATTTCAGACTTTTTTATCTTTTTCCCAGTAGAAGAAGGTGGAAGAGAGAATGTCCGAATTATGCTGACTGCTTTGCCAAGGCGGCGGGAAATGTAGACAGAGTCAATGGATGGGAGGCTAAATGGTGGGGCGCAGAAGGAATCTTCAGAAAAGAAAGTCCAACTAAAGGAAATATGTTGAAACACTGGCACAGTACAAGTGACAGGAATTTCCACAGAGAAAGCTGCACCAGAAAGTGAAACTTACGGGAAACCCATCATTTCTAATGTTTTTAGAGCAGGAATAGAAAGAACTGAACAGAATATTAGCTAATTAGCTATTCACCTCTGGCAGACGGGTAGCCATCATTCCTCTGAAGCTGCCTCCACATAAATAGATTGGAGGCAGAGCTATGTCAGCTGTTAGCACAATATTGATGGTATGCCTGTCTCTGCTGCCCTCTCCTCAGGTCAATGAAAATTCAATCTAATGAATTTCAGTAGTGACTTGGGTAGCAAGTTGCTCTTTTCAAAAAGTTAGCAACAGGCATGACAACTTACAGATTTCCAAGTCTAACTTCAAACTTGCAATATTTTGTTATTTTGACAGTAAATTAGAGACCAATCAAATCAAAATCTCCACATTGCATTTCTTAGTCGTGGAAAAGCCCGTTAGTTCTCTCATTCCAGCCTTCTTGAGTACAAAACAATCTGCTCTAGGATCAAAGGATATCATCTGAACTTTGTCACAAAATGTGAATTACCTGTCTGTTTTACTTTATCAACCAGTCACTGAAAGTGAATGTGAAGCAAATTGTCAATGTGACTAATCACATACTGGAATGTATTTCTAAAGCGTTTGATTTTAAGTCAAAATACATTATAGTAGCAGTGCAGCATATGTAAAAATTGTGTGGCTTCAAAAGGGCATCGATGTATTGAAGGCAAGAGCATCGAGGATGACTCAAGGACTTAAAACTCTCTGTTATGACTAGACACCAGCAAAATTAAAATTATTTGCATTGGAATAAAGATTAGGATAAATGTTTATTCTATTTCCAAACAGGTTTAATTTATTTAACGTACACTTGAGAATCTGAGCCTGCTGAAGCAAGATGAGAGTTTGAGAAATTTATTCTCTCTCCAAATAACACCCATTAAGTTGGAACAAATGCCAAAAGGTTTAATTCTATTTGAGTTTTTGAAGAGAAGCTCAATCAATAGATGACGAAGAAGGGAATCAAAGATTGCGGATTTACATAAAGACAACAATATCAAAAAAAATGTTATGAAACATTTATCGTCCCACCCACTATGGGAATCAGAGCGGGCAAAGGATGGACCATGAAAAGGTCCATTGACCACAGGCAGGATTTTGTTTTTGAGACGAGCAAGGCCGTAATATCCTACCTGATGTGTTTTGGAAAAACCTTGGAAATGTCATTTTTGGAAGAGGACAAGATTAAGAAAGAGCATACATTCATATAGTTCTGTTCGCATCACAAAACATTTCATACCTTTAGAATTAATGTTGAACTGTGGTCACTATTATGGAAGCAAACAAACGTGGACCATTTTTACACAGCAGCGCTTCAAACAGTAAGAGCTAGTTCCGGTTTGGTGGTGTTTGACTAAAAAATGAATAGCAACTAGGATTTTGTGACTTCTGACCTTCTGCAGATGATGCCCTGTGACCCTAAATGCTCACCTCATGAAAGGATGCAGCAAAACAGGAGGCTATTCAGCCCATTATTGCCATGTCTGCCTTCTAGAAGAGCAATCTAATTAATTCACTCCTTGTGCATAGCACTGAAAGATAATATGTTTTTCTATTTCTCCAATTCCCTTTGATTTCACTACAATATCTACTTTACCCTTTCACGCACTGTATTCCTGATCACAGCAACTTATCCTGAAAATTGTTTCCTCCAACAGTTCATGCTGGTGGCATTCTCTGGTCCCGCTGACAGCACACCACCCTGCTGCAGTGGCTTCCAAGGGAATTCCCACTGACAACAGCGGGACTGGAGGATCCCTCCACCAGCAAATGATGTGCATTCCTGCCACCAAGAAAATCACTGAGGAAAGGCCAGAGAATCTCACCCTCATGTCGCCTCTGGTTCATTTTGCCAAGCACATCAAATCTGTAACCTTTGTCTATTGATCCGTCTGCCACTGGAAGCATTTTCTTCTTATCTACTCCATCAAAACAATTTATGATCTTGAAGCAGCTATCAAATCTCCTCTTAACCTCCCCTACTGGAGGAAAATAGTCCCTGCTCCTCCAGTCTCTCCATTCGACAGAAATTCTTCATCCTGCTACAATTCTTGACAATCTTTTCTGCATTTACTCCAAGACCTGACGTCCTTCCTAAAGTGTGCTGCCAAAATGAACATCATACTCCAGCTGAAGCCTAACCAGTGTTTTATAAATGTGTGGCATAACTTCCCTTCCTTTGTATTCTATCCCTCTATTAATAAAGCCAAGGTTCCTGAATTCATTTTTAGCAGCCTTCTCAACCAGACCTGCCATCTTCAACGATGTGTGTACTAATATCCCCAGGTCTCTCTGTTCCTGAACCCCATTTAAACTAGTACCATTTAGTTCATTGTTCCTTTCCAGTCTTCCAAACAAAATGTATCAATTCAAACTTTTCTCCATTACATTTTATGTAACAGGCAGATCTCCATTTTATCACTCTATCAAATCCTCCTAAAGTCTATCACTATCCCCATTGTTTACTTAATTTTTCTTTGTGCTGCGGTCTTAGATTTCCGTTATCCATTGGGGGGCAGAAGTGCTTCTTGTTTTCACTCCTGAATGGTCTAGCTTTAAATTTGAGATCATATCCCCTTGTTCAATGGGACAATTCTATGGCAGAGTCCACAATACATGAAAAAAATTAACTTAGTATACTAAAGAGTCTCCATGTTTAGAATACAGATGCAAGGAACGTTTCAAGCTGACACTGTTTCACAAGAAGTGCATCCCCAACATAGAAGCATTGGACAACTTTTCTTTTGCACTGGACAGGGCAGTTGTGTAATGAACACAATTTGCTGCTGGACCTTTCACCACAGCTTCTTGATGAAACTGATGAAGATAATTTGCCATAAAACTTCTTGCTGTCAAAATACACTGGTACTTTGCAAACGATGGTCCCGATTTTGTGTTGGTAAAGACAGCGAAACTGTCAGTATTCACCATCATTACCCACTGAAACTGATATCAACTCGAGGAATCCGCACACATTCAAGGTCCCCAGCATCACAGATTTCAATCTTTAATCTATTTAGTTAACTCCACAGATTATCAAGAAATGCCTGAGCTCACTGAAGCAAAGGGGCCTCAAAGGCAAAGGCTTTGCATCCTGGTAAGAACTCAGCTATAGTGCAGAAGACTTCTGCTCCAGAATTTGTCATGCCCTAGCTAGCTGTTCCACTACAGCTACAACGCTGACATCTACCTGATAGTGAAAGTTTGCTGAGGTATGTCCTGTCCACAAAAAGCAGTACAAATCCAGTGCAGCCAATTACCCATCAGTCCATTATCATTTATCAGCTATGTAATGGAAAGTGTTGTCGACAATGCAATCAAGTGGCACTTAACAATAACCTGCTCACTGATGCTCAGTTTGGGTTTCTCCAGGCTCAGACCTCATTGATGTCTTGGTCCAAACCTGGGCAAAACAGCTGAGTTTCAAAGGTGAGGTGAGAATGATGGCCCTAGACATCAAGGCAACATTTGACAAGGGTGGCATCCTGGAGCTGTAGTATTATCAAAGTAAGTGGAAATCAAGGGGAAATCTCTCCAGTCATTCATGGGGCAAAATAACTCATCATATCCCTTCCCTCTATCATAAGGTCAGAGTGTGGGAATGTTCACAGGTAATTGTTCAGTACAATTTACAACTCCTCAGAAGTAGTCTGTGTCCAGTGGACAATATATTCAGACTTGGTCAGATAAATGTCAGATGAATGCAACATTTGTACCACAAAAGTGCTAGACAATAATTATCTCCAACAAAAATAACATAACCATCTTCCCTTCAACTGCATTAACTATTAACATCCAGGTTATCAATGACCAGAAACTTAACTTGACCAGCCAAAAAAGACAGTGGCTAAATGCACTGGGTTTCCTGTGGCAAATGACTTACTTCCGATCTCCCACATCCTTTGATCTACAAGGTACAAATCAGGAGTGTGATGGGATACTCCCACTTGTCTGGATGAATCCAGCTTCAACAACACTCAAGAAGCTCAAAATCATCCAGGACAAAGCAGGTCAATTAATTGGAACCTCAAAAACCATCTTTAACATTCACTCCCTCTGCTGCAGTGTGTACCACATTACTAGATGCACGGCAGCAACTCAGCAAGTCTTCTTCAGCAGGACTGACTAAACCTCAAACCTCTAATGCTTGAGAAAGGACAGCAAATGCACGGTAGCACAACATCTGCAAGTTTCCCCTGAAGTCAAGCATCTGACTTGGAAATCACAGTTAGAATTTTATGCTGTCTCACCAGCAGATTTTTAGGCAGTGGGGTGAAAAGGTTGAGGGGTTGGGGCGAGCAGGAACTTGAAGGGTCAGGATTATCTCCAGGTTTCCTACCTGCCCTGTCCATACAGCGATTTTACTCTGGGGATGACAAGGCCTCAGAAAAGAAGTCCTCCTTTCCCCAATGAGGTTCTTAATTTTTTCGCTGGTACAAAAATTGAACCTTTCTGGGGGAAGCACAGAATATAGTAAAATTATATCTGGGCTGGGAAGTGGGGGCGGGGGGCCACTAAAGTTAGCCCCTGCCACCCATCACCTTTAAAGTCCATTGTAGGATTTTAATACATTTTTACAAATTTTGAGGGTCTGTAACATCTATGGATTTAATTCCTTAACCACTTTATAAATCTTTTAGTTTGAATTTCTGTTGATGAGACAATGACAGTCAAGGCAGATGGGATTCTCTACAGGAAGGCTGCTAGTATATTTGTGAAAAATACATCTAATTGTTTTATGACTTATCACCTCACCTCACTTGAGTGACTTAAAATATTTTAACTTTGCAACTATTGTATCTAAAGGAAATGTGTTATTTGTTCAGAGTGGAATGTGAACTCTAAGGGGAAACAAGGAAACAAGACATTAACATTTGTCTTTTGTCTATATGCTCTAGTTACAAAGGTGGAGTGACATAAGATAACTTGTGTCCTATAACCAATGGCAGAGATTATATGGACAAGTTCCAAATAGGGGAGGAGGAATAATGAAAAGTGGGATAAAAATTGGAAAACCTGTAGTCTTTGTTAGCACAATGTCACCTTAACATCTGGCATATGACTCTTCTGGACAGAATTCAACATTTCAAAGACAGAAAAGCAAAAGACATCACCTGTGTTGGCAATGTTCAAGGTCTCCTATGAACTTGACAGATGAAGAACATCTATGTTGTTTTTACTGCTTCATGTTAAATATATGTAAAATCTCACTTAATAAATTCTGCTCAATTCATACATGCTAGTTATTTGTACTTTATAGGTCAAGGACAACTGAGGACCTAAGTGTTAGAAATTGAAAATTCAGACTTTAGATTTTTTAATTAGAACTGTTTTATACCTTGAATCCCTAATTTCATTGACTGAAAGCATCCGTGCCATTTCCCACCAGCCTCACCCCCAAATATCCCCTCACAGCCACCTCAGGCCTTCCTAATCCTCCACGTTCTGGAACTCATCTGGCCCTTAGGTTCCCAGACTTAAGTCTCCACATTTTCTTGGACGTCAACTTCTGACACTGTAGCGACTGTAGAACTGTCAGCCAATCAGATTGGTTGACAGTTCTCTTAGATGGGACTTCCTCCTGAGTGAGTGGCACAAGTCCCACCAGCAGCAGATCAACGCTCATTGTTGTATAAATTGACTACCCAGGTTCCTTGGAGTTGGCCCAGATATGCTTTCCACTGACTCTTCAGATGGCGGAAACAAGACTCCAAGGTCCAAAAAATTCAGACCCACCATTCCTTCACTATCACTGGATCAAAATCCTGGAACTCCCTAGCCAACAGCACTACAGTGTGCCAACTGCAGCATTTCAATAAGATGGCTCATCACTGCCTTTACAAGGTTAATTATAACTGCATGTTAGCAACATTCATATCGCATGAAATAAAAAAACATAGAAGCATAGAACATTACAGCACAGAAACGGGCCTTTTGGCCCTTCTTGGCTGTGCCCAACCATTTTTCTCACACTCAGAATAATACAGCAATCCAGAAGTTGCTATCAGTGAGTCCCCCCTTCCACAGAGTATGCTGTTGAGGATTTCCCCCAATTGGAAACAATTGGAAATTATTGAACTGGAAGAGCTTCCACACTTACACTCTTAGTTGCACCTTAAAAAGTTTGAAAAAGTTACACATTGTTGAATGAATTGTAAGTAGATTTTTAATTTTTTAAGTTCATAAATATTGTTAATCATCCTTACTGGCCCTAAAAAGCTCATCTTTACGTTTTTGAAATATCAAACTTCATTACAATAGAAAAATTATTTTAGCTTGAACTTTTTAACATTTGCTTATATGTGGTCTTCTATTGTAATTACTCCTGCTCCTAATTCTTATGCGCGTGTGTACTCATAATCACTTATTTAATTATGTGAGATAGTTAAATTGAAACTTAAGAATGAAGTGCTTTTAACTTCCTGGTTTGATTGCAGCGAGAATATTTCAGTGTGATTGGCTACTTGCCCCGTTTGCTGATAGGAGTGCCGCTGATGCCTTGCAACTCTTGGCTTGGCCCCTGTTTGGATCCTATAAATATTTTAAACTGCCATTGGGAAAGTGAAAAACCCACGCCACGGAAAACGTTGGCAGCTTTCTTGGAGCTCAGCAGTGAGGGTCGTTGCTTCATCCCTGAGTGCAAAATCCATCCCACTGACTCAAACCTTAGTGGTTTCTTCTTGAGTTTACTTTTGCTGAAAATATTAAGCAATTAAAATCACAAGTACATATGCTTTATTCTGTTAAGATTCCGAAATTGACACTAGTTTTATCTGGAATCGTCACAGTAAAGAGCTACTAACATGGACAACAAAATTCAATCCAACCTCAGCAGGTAAATTCATCATAAAGTGAAGATAGAAAAGTTAGTTACACTTGATGAACATTACACTTTGAAACCCATTGTTACACATGTATGTTTTCAGACATAAACAAAGCAAAACATCTAACAATGTTTCATTTCTTCAGTGATTAGGTTGATCCCAGATCAAATAGACCAGAGATCCTTTCCACTCAAGGAATAGTTCTGAATAAAACAGCTAAGTAAATATAGCAATATTGACTAAGAACAAACATTTTATCATTCTAAATGATCTGATAGGTTGGAAATGTAACTTGATGTTTTATTTGGTTTTATGAAATATATTTTCTTAAAAGTTTAACTGACACAGAAAACAGCAAACAGTTGTGATTGTCAGTGGTTGTAGTAAAAGCCCAGAAATTTGGACAGCCTCCATTTATGCATTCCCTGCACTGGACTTGTGAGGTCCAAGATTGCCCAATACTGAGGTTCAGGCCTAATATTAAATGGAGCCAGGGGCTGATGAATAACCATAGGATGCTTCATCCCTCAGCATCATGATCAGCACAGGCTTGGAGGGCCGAAGGTCCTGTTCCTATGCTGTACTTTTCTTTGTTCTTAAGTGAGCTAGGACCAGGATTTGAATTAGAATGTGGTAGCAATTAGGGAGTGGTTTGCAGAAAGTGTGGGGCCAACATATCATCAAAGGAGCAGCCTCTCTCTTCCCAACTCCACGTACAGGTAAGTTGCTTACAGAGAAAGGGATGCTCCACAGACCTATTTCTGAACGATTGTAGTGTACAATAATCTTCTAAACGTACAAGTCATTTATTGCTCAAGTCAGAGATAAAAAGTAGAATAATACTTTGGTATTAACATTAAAAAAATAGCAAAAAATGTCATCCTTCCACATCATCTGTTCTTCCTGAGAGACACTGTGGGTACGTGATATCCAGTTACTCGTCTTCATTTATTTCAACCACAAAAGGTTCTTGAACATCTATCTTGCCGCTATTTACTATCACACAGCTTTGGTACGGTTGATTTTCACTGTTTGTGTCCTGAAGTTCTATCATGTGTACTACAGACTAAGAACACAATAAGAAAAACTGTCAGCAATGTTCCAGGACATGTATTTACATGTTCAACAGTTCCAACCAGCTCCCTCGTTACCAGGATTAATATGCACTTAATTATAATCACATGTCCTTATCTTCAGTATAGCAGGTACTGTAGCTGAAAATTCCCATGGGGACAGAATGGGGAACACCCCAAATTGTGCTCACTTGTGTGCCCATTCTTTTGATCTTGCTTCATAGCCAAATTTCCTGACTACAGGCCAAAATATAAAAAATGGGCACAAAAACTGGAAATCAATGCAAACAACTGAGGATCAAATAAAGCATCAAATTCACACCATATCATCCTTCTTTAAAATATGAAAAATAAAGATTAAAGCCACTGAATGATAATTCATGCACGTTAAGCACAGTGGGCAAACAATGTCATTTTTAGGGCATTACAAAGGCTACTGGCATCTGGAGTGCACATGACTTCCGAGGTGAAGTTTGCACTCAGATAACCCTATTACAATTACTCAGGACAGGCAGATCATGATGTTGGAGTTTAATGCAGACAAGTGTGAGGTTATTGCATTTTGGAAGGATAAACCAAGGTAGAACATACAAGGTAAATGGTAGAACACTGAAGAGTGTGGTGGAACAGAGGGATTTGGGAGTACAGCTACATAATTCCCTAAAAGTGGCGTCACAGGTAGATAGGGTCATAAAGAGTGCTTTTGGAACACTGACCTTTATAAATCAAATATTGAGTATAAGAGTTGGAAGGTTATGGTGAGGTTGTATAAGACATTGGTAAGGCCAAATTTAGAGTATTGTGTGCAGTTTTGGTTACCTAATTACAGGAAGGATATTAAAAAGATTGAAAGAGTGCAGAGAAGGTTTACAAGGATGTTGCTGGGACTTGAGAAACTGAGTTACAGAGATAGGTTGAATAGGTTAGGACTTTATTCCCTGGAGCGTAGAAGAATGAGGGGAAATTTGATAGAGGTGTATAAAATTATGATGAGTGTAGATAGAGTGATTGCAAGCAGGCTTTTTCCACTGAGGCTAGGGGAGAAAAAAAACTAGGGGACATGGGTGGAGGTGAAGGTGGAAAAGTTTAAAAGGAATATTAGGGGGGGCTTCTTGACAGAGTGGTGGGAGTGTGGAATCAGCTGCCAGATGAACTGGTGGATGCAGGCTCACTTTTAACATTTAAGAAAAACTTGGACAGGTACAAGGATGAGAGGGTGTAGAGGGACATGGTCCAGGTGTAAGTCAGTGGGACAAGGCAGAAAAATGGTTCGGCACAGCCAAGAAGGGCCAAAAGACCTGTTTCTGTGCTGTAGTGTTCTATGGTTGATCAACATATGCTCCAGCTAATGCAACCTCATAAGCTTGCACAGATGAACAGGAATAAACAGCAGAAAGAATCCCCACAGCAGTGCTATTCAAAAGGAAAATCAACTACTTACAGTTTCATTGCTGATTGATTCCTTCTGACTATTGCTGTGATTATAAACCCTACTATAGTTTCCATAGTTGTTTCAAAAGTTTCTAAAATCAGCAGGGAAAGGGATGGCAACTGCTGATTTTGAGAGTTCAACACAAATCAATTTCTCCAGTCATAGGTACACTAATATGCTTTCCTCCCTGTGACTTGGAGATTGAGCAAAGACCACAGAGAGCAGGACAAGCTGCAGGAAGAGGGAGGAGGAAAGTGCTCTCAGCAGGTGGCCACATCTGCTCAGGAAACAATTCTACGACATGAGCCTCAGCAAGGATGAGGTGTGTGAAACGTCTGGCCTTCACTAGTAAGTTGTTACTAATATCTGCAAACTGCTACAGCGACGACTGCAACCTCAGAACAAGGGTTGCACTACTAGTGGACAGTGGAAGTGGTCTGGCAATGAGCTTTAATAATCTGGTTCCTTCCAGTTGGAGATATTAGCAACATCAAGCAGTTTTGCCCCTCTGTCACACTGAGGATCTCTATTCAAAGAGGACTAACTTAATTTCATTTTCTCTTGCTTGAAAGCAAGTGGACAGAGCAAGGACAAGGGTTTGCACCTGCAGGCTTCCCCATGGCGCAGGTTACCATTAACTCCATGTACATTGCTTTATGGGTGCCATGTGTCAACTGTACCATGTAGCAGAACCATAAGGGATCCCATTGTCTCAAGATCCAGCAGAGCACCATTCAGGTCAATGTCCTGGCAACAGTCATGATGTTTTCATTAGATCATAGAAGCCCATCAGTGCAGAAGGAGGCCACTTGACCCATTGGGTCTGCACAGACCACAATCCCACCCAAGTTCTATCCCCATAGTCCTACTTATTCACCTTTCTAGTTGTGCTGACACTAAGTGGCAATTTACTATGGCCAATTAGCCTAACCCACACATCTTTGGACTGTGGGAGGAAACCAGAACACCCGAAGGAAACCCACGCAGATACGAGAAGAATGTGCAAACTCCACACAGATAGTCACCTGATGCCAGATTTGAACCCGGTCCCTGACACTGTGATGCAGCAAGGCTAACCACTGTGTCACCATGTGCCCTTAAATGTGTAATAATGTGGCAGTCTGCCTTCCAGCAGCATTTGAGACACCATGTCACAAGATTATCTGCTGTTAGTATGGCTCATGAATCCTGTTCACAACTCAGACACACACAGCAAGGGTACAATGAAAGCCATGCTGTCATACAAAATGAGATACAGCAGACTAATGGGGTGCTTATAAAACAATTCTTCCTGGGCTGCTCTGGCCAAACTCCACAGTACATGCCTAAGCTAGTCCTGCTGCATAAAATTGTCTGAACGAGGAGACAGTTTGCTACTACCAACCATCTTGCAAGGAGCAGGGGAGGGAGGAAGAAGGCAGGAGGCAACCCAGGGAGTCACTTTCTGCCCAAGCAGTAAGTGAATAAACTCATTCAAATGCAATACCAATAACTATATCACCAATTGTCCATTTGCCAACAATTCTACATTCCTTACTTTCCTTCTGTCACTATCACATTGGCCTCATGACCACAATGCAGAAATAAAGGCCACCAATAAATAAACTTTCCAAACAGAATTTCTAAATGAAATCATGTCATATTGCATACAACCTTATACTAATCATTTTCCTATATGGTTTGGAGGAACAACTGAAAATGACCTGGAACTCAGTTTCTAAGTGCACATGCAAGTGTCTTCCTTACAACCATCTAACCAAGCTTTCAGACAACATCTGCCCCACCTATGACAGAGTCTTTAAATTGTGCATTGGACTTATCAGCATCTCAGAACTCATCAAATGAGAATGGAATCAAGTCATTCTCTGAGCATGAAGAAATTAAGAACTATATACTTACACTATCTGCAAATTGTAAGTCACAGAGATTGTAAGATAAGAAAGGTGGGAATGCAAGAAGGAGAATGAGGATACCACCATTTTCCCCACCATTACTCAAGTTCTCAGCAAGGCCATTTACATAATAGACAGTAGTGTCTCAAAAATGGGAGTCAGCATATGCAACAATGGCTCTCCTTCCCCAGTTAACTCATGCTGTTGTGCGTGATCTTCTCCTGCCAAAAAGAAGGAACTATTGTGCAATATATTTGGGTGACGTGGGTGTCATGAATGAAAACTAGCAATGGTGAAAGTTGGGCGATGTAGACAAGAGGCATTTTAAAAATGTGTTCATGGGGATATGGACAATCGTTGACAACGGCAGCATTTATTGCCTAACCCTAATTCCCTTGAGAAGATGATGGCTTCTTTAACTGCTTCAGTCAATGTGGCCATTAGGGAGGGAGTGCCAGGAATTTGACCGAGAGATAACGAAGGAACTAAGTGTCATCTGAGGCTGGAAAAGCTGTGAGAATTGTGGTGATGGGTCGGTGAATACAGGAACTGGGTGAATCTGACTAAAACCCAACCCTTAAGAACATAAGAAATAGGAGCAGGAGTAGGCCATCTAGCCCTTCGAGCCTGCCCCGCCATTCAATAAGATCATGGCTGATCTGTCGTGTCTCAGTTCCACTTTCCCGCCCTCTTCCCATAACCCTTAATCCCCTCTCTTATCAAGAACCCATCAACCAGCTTCTTAAAAATATTTAGCGAGGCAGCCTCCACCACTTCAACGGGCAGAGAATTCCAGAGATTCACCATAACCTTGCTGGATATGAACCAGGTCACATCACCGTGGTTGGGGGAAGAATCCAAAAGGGGGTTCTCCTTGGTGCACATTGCATTTGGCAACTCTTCCACGATTCTACAGCCAGAACACAATTCGTACATTGGAAACAAAGAATCTCCCCGAGATCCCTGACTGGGAAATGGAAACCCAAACTGAAGTCAGCTGACAAATATCTGAATTTCATTCCTTGTCTTGCTGCTTAGATGGAGAGCCTATCCTCAGTTTAATGGGATTGCAGCTACTCATACACGTAGCCAGTGTTATTTAAAGAACAGGTTTAAGGAAACAATTATATATAGTCATGCAGAAAAGAAAATGGCTAGTTACCATTCCAGATATGACCTTGCCGAACACCACATGCTTTCCATCCAGCCACTTTGGTTTTGTCAATGAAATAAAAAACTGGGAGTTGTTAGTATCTGGTCCTGCGTTTGCCATGCTGACCCATCCAACTCCATAGTGTTTCAGCTTGAAGTTTTCATCAGGAAACCTCTCTCCATAGATACTCATTCCTAGAACATCAATAAGCAGAAGGTAATGCAATTCACAATGTACATTAATCTGATACTTCAAAATATCAGGTATGTCAGGGGATTTTCACAGTAACTTCTTGCAATGTTAATGTAAGCCTACTTGTGACACCAATAAATAAACTTAATTAATTTACAGAATATTACCCATATAAAAATATCCATTTAGAGGTCTCCAGTTTTTGCTCTAATTACAAGTGCCATATTTTTAGCATGCTGCCATGTAACTCAAAATAAATGATTAGTACATATAGCAACTGGAAAGGATGAGGAAAGTTAAAATAGCGGTAAATAAATCGTGGTTCATGTTTTGATCATAAGAACTTTTAGAACACTGCAAACCACAAAAAAAAAATCACAAGCTAAACAACTGTCATTCTGATAAAGTGAAACCAGTTTCTAATGTAAATTATCACTGTAAACATTTTTTAAAAATGATAGAAGAATTTGAAGTATTTTGCAAAGAAAAATAAAGTTCAAAGACAATCATCACCTCCTGTTCCATCTCCCGAAGTAACATCTCCACCCTGTATCAAGAAATCCTTGATCACACGATGAAATGTGCTGCCAGTGTAACTGTACCCTCGCTGGGAAAAATAAATGGACATTTTAAATCAGCTAATTTGTGTTTTTGCATGGAAAACTTAGTGAAAAGTCTGACCAATATATGGATTTAGAAATCAATGAGAATAATGAGTATTAATTTTATGAAACACTACATATTTTCTCTTTAGGAGTAAAAATTCCATGGAAAATCAAAGCACTAAATGTAGTCAGTCAGCAACTGTAGGAAGTTGAATACAGCTGCCCACACACAAAATTACAAGCTTGATTTCTCTCTGGCAGAATGTGGTTCAGAACCTCAGGCCATGGATTCCATTTTACAAAATAAAAACTATGAAGATGTCACCTTAACGAAAACTGAATTTTGATTTCCTACAGGGAGCCATCAGCTCTCTAAAGTGGATGTAAAAGATCTCATGGCACAATTTGAAAGTACTTGGAGTTGTTCTCACAGAACTCTGCTTAACATTTTGCCTCAGCCAACATCAGTTCATCTGGCTCTTGGCTTCATCACTATTAGCAGAAACTTGACCCCTGCAAATTATTCCCGTATATTACAAAAGAGTTACTTTTCTGAAGCACTTCAGTGACTGAGAAAGAGATGGGTAAGACTATGAAAAATATCTGCTACAAACATCTTTGGAATCCTTTATAAAAATGGTAATCTTTTATTGGTGTAAGTAACAGCCAATAATGCAACATCAATACTGCACTAAACTTTATTTTTATATTGAAAAATTGTCCTGGTTGAATCAATAACAAGCATGTATGGTTAGATCTACTAATAATGATATGTGACTGCAAAAAAGCAAATTGAATTGATCATTATAAATATGGAAAAAAATATGTAAAAAAAAGAAGTTAGAAGCCCAAATTAAAAGGGCTAGTGAGGATGGGGAGGGGCAGCTGGGGAGGTGTGGGGGATCAAAGAATGCTTGATTTTTTTTTCAGTTTTGAAAGACTGCTGGGATGTTTTATAATGTATATTTATTGTATAATTCTTCAGATATTGAAATTTCAATTGTTACTCAACTGTCTAAGGAGTCCTGTATTCACATTAAACTAAAATACACTGAAAGAGAAAAGAAAAATAGGCATATCTAGGGTGCTACTATAGTTAGAATGCATATTCCCCATTCATCAAGTTCCTGTCATCTTTTTATTTTAGATTGTTCACTTTTTTTTTTCCAAATACATTACCAACATAGCCTGTACTGAACCAAAAGTCTCATCAAGATTAGAGTCAGGGCTTTGATTTTTAACATATACATTAAGGCCTGAATAAATACGTAATGGATCCAAACATAACAATTTCTTGGCAATTTGCATTAATTTATCTGGATTCAATTCTACATGTTAAACAGCTGAAGGAGCAATTTTACTGTGCATTCCTGAGAATAAGACCAGATACACTTCATGTGAGTTTCTAGTTTTCCCTGTAACAGGAGGACTCTGAAGCAGTCAGACAGATTGATAAATCAAGGTGTTCTAACCCACCACATCAATGCATATCATTTAGCAGTTAAGCACGCAGGTACAGCAGACAGTAAAGAAGGCAAATGGTACGTTGGCCTTTGTAACGAGAGTATTTGAGTATAAGGACAGGGATGTTTTGCTACAATTGTACAGGACATTGGTAAGGCCACATCTGGAGTATTGGTGTCTTTATCTGAGGAAGGAAGTCCATGCGATAGAGGGAGTACAGCAAAGGTTTATCAGGCTGATTCCTAGGATGGTAGGTCTGTTATATGAGGAGAGATTAAGTTGGTTAGGACTATATTCACTGGAGTTTAGAAGAATGAGAGGACATCTCATAAAGACTCTCACAGAGACTGGCAGATTCAGAAAGAATGTTCCTAAAAGTGGGGAAGTCTAGAAGTAGAGGTCATAGTTTGAGGATAAGGGGTAAACCTTTTAGGACTGAGATAAGGAGAAACTTCTTCACCCAGAGGGTAGTGAACATATGAAATCACTTCCACAGAATGTAGTTGAGGCCAAAACGTTGTCTGACTTCCAAGAATAAATTAGATATAGCTCTTTGGATCAAGGGCGAAAGGGGAATGGGGGATCAGGATATTGATCAAAACAAATGGTGGAGCAGGCTTGAAAGGACCAAATGGCCTACTCTTGCTTCTAGTTTCTAAATTAAATTCTGAGCATCACTCAGAGACCAGATAAAAGGATGCATGCTCATTCTGGAGGCTACATGACGGTATGTTACAAAAGGTGGATTTTTTAAAAAGGCAAGATTAAAATAATGAAGGAAATTAATCTGGCATGAAGTCAGAGGGATAGTATACAAATTTTCTCATCAGTCTCAGTTGGGTCATTATGGGAAAGCAGAGAAACAGCCAAAAATGTCATCACAGGGTGTAAGAGGGAGGAATGACAAGAGGGCCAAAAATTCCAATGACTCTGGTGTCTTTTCTAATGCTTTGGTAGAAGAATAGGAGCAGCCAGTTCCCTTGGGTGGAACTGTATGTTTTATAAGAATTACATGAAAATTCAGTATATTGAAATGATGAAGCTTAAGGTAACAATTTACTCTAATCTTTTTCTTTGCAAGTGTGCCTAATGCAATCCATGTATCTGACATACAGATTCTGTGTGGGGAGATCAAACTTGAAGCTGCAATTTGACACCAAGTGAATTACACTTCACCCTGCCAGCGGGTTTGTAGACTTGATGTGGAGTTGCTGGCGTTGGACTGGGATAGGCACAGTAAGTAGTCTCATAACACCAGGTTTGTAGACTGGGGATTGGCTATGAAATTCTTTGGGTGACCTTCCCATTGGACTCTCACCCATCTGACCTCTCCACAATTTTGCGATGAGATGGCCGAGGCCTAGATTAGCTTGATCGCCCTTGCCTCAGTTGAGGCTCTGAAGCGATCAGTGACCACATAAAGGCTTCTTCCTACCCAGCCTCAATTTTCACTCTGGCATGGGAAATTCAGGGGTTAGCGGGGGGAACCCAAAAACTGAGCTTGCTCGGCTTTCAGGTGAGAAGCGTTGGGTGCTTGTATGAACAGACTGCTTTCAACATCGGGCACTGTCCCAAAAAGGTATGGCCCTTGTAGGTGGTCCCTGCCCTTCCCCACACCCCCGTCTCCCCTAAGCCTCCCATTCCCTGCCTGTCCTGAGACTCCACATTTACCTTGTCCTGGACACCCAGAACTTAGACTATGAGGTTTGGTTGTAGTCCTAATCCTATCCATGCAGTTTCTAGCATTGCAGGAACTTAAGCGCTTTCAGCCAATCAAGTGGTCTGGCAGCTCTTTAAGGTGGGACTATCTCTCAGCGGAGGGTGGAAGTCCCATCTCTGGTCAATTAACACTCATTGGAGTATGAGATGGCTGGAGGGCAACATGTTCAATGCCAACTCCTTGGATGGTTGAAATTTTAAAATCCTGGCCCAAGTGTGATACTAATCGCTTGTTTCTAACATTAGATACTTGAGGTTGTGCATGTGATCACCTGGATGCTGCTAAATACTAATTATACTTAGCTTGCTTAGAAACAGAAACAGTGTGAGAATACCGCCTAAAGATCGTCTTGTGTCAGTGAATTAACTCGAGTCACATTCACTATAGATTCAGCAAAATGAAAACTGCTTCAAAACAATACTAATATTCTATGGGATATAAAATTGAATGCATTTAAAAATCATCACAATGCATACATCAATCTTTGGGCAAAATAGGGAGGCAGAGTATCAGACTGGCTCAGAAATGTGTGTGTATAGAATGAGAAAGGTGATGGTGCTTAATTAAATAATAAAATGAATTGGATTTCTACTTTGTGTTAGGGTGTCATAGTAGTTAGCACTGCTGTCTCACAGCGCCAGGAACCTGGGTTTGATTCCCAGCTTGAGTCACTGTTGAGTCTGCATATTCTCCCTATATCTGCATGGGTTTCCTTTAGGAGTTACTGTTTCTTGCCGCAGTCCAAAAGACGTGCTGGTTAGGTGCATTGGCCATGCTAAATTCTCCCTCAGTGTACCCGAACAGGCACCGGGGTGTGGTGACTAGGGGATTTTCACAGTAACTTCATTGCAGTTTTAATGTCAGCCCACATGTGTCACTAATAAACAAACAAACTTTAATAACTAGTTCGATAGTCATGATTTAACATAACAGTACCTTACCTGACCTGTTGCTAGGATGATAAAGTTTTCTACTGTCAATGGAACAACTTTACCAAATAGACCAATGACGATCCTTCCAACATCTTTACCACCAATTTCAATATCGAAGAATACCTAAAGTTGTAGAAAAGCGTAATTAGAGTTGTACGTTATATATTAATGTGATGAGTTTGGTCTGAATTACAACATTTCCATCTGTCAGAAATATTCTTCAAAAATACCGGGCAGGCAGATACGCCCATTAATTTGAATATGCATTTATTAAAATTGTTGTATTCATACTATTGGACAATTTGAGCAAAAAAGTGCAGTTGGTTTTTTGCCTAACTGAAAATTTAAATAAAACAACTTTGAATTAAGAGGAGTGAAGTATATTAATAGGACATTTTCATTTTTTTTGAAACAACTTATAAGTAAAAATCCATAAAAACTGAAAACAAAGAATTTTCTATGGAGACATGTATTAAAATCAATGCTTTGTGGTTTCCTGTTTCTACCACAGTGGTAAGTCAAGCTGGGAAGAACACCTCCTGAATGTCAATTCTTCCACCGTGAAATAAAACACTTTCAATGTGGTTGATTCTTAACTGTTCTTGGAAATGGCCCAGCAAGTCATTCAGTTGTATCAAAGTGCTAAGGAAAAGTCAAGTAAGAATAAAGCAGAATTAATCATCTTGTATCAAATCAGGCATCAGATACAACAAACACACATCGTGCCCATTTGACCCTGTGACTTTCCTCTCACTAACATCTAGGAACTTGTTTTAAAATTAGGGGAATTGACTAGTCATAGTCATTTTCACCAAATTATATCTTACAATGAATGTCCCAGAATCCTCTCTTAACATCCCTAGGTATATCCTGTCCCACCAGCATGACAGACTGAATAGTGTTGCAGCATAGTGCTGTACCGGCAGGAGTGACCGGCCAAGGGAGTCCTCAACACTGACTCTGGACCCCATTAAAATCTTATGGCATCCAAAAAAAAGGGCAAAGAAGCCTTGTGCTGATTACTACCTAATGCTCTCCCACCAAGTGACGAAACAAGACAATATTACATTGAACACCACTTGCAAGAGCACCAGGGGTGACCAGGGCACAGAATGCACTCTGAGTGGGATCAATGCGGATCATTAGAAACAGGCCTGTAGTATCACTACTAACCAAGCTAGCCAAGTCCTGAAAGACATAACTCCAAGGCTGGGCTTGCAGCAGGTGGTGAGAGAACCAACACAATGAAAGAACTGACTTGACTTTGTACCCATAAATCTACCAGTTGCTGATATATTTGTCCATGACAGTACTAGTAGGAGTGATATTGCACAGTGCCATCTTCATACTGAGGACACTCTTTAACATGTGTAGAATGACCACCATTCTAAATGGGATAGGTTCAGATCATGTCAGCAGCTCAAAAAGGGCATCCAAAATGATGCTGTGGACCATCAGCTGCAACAGAATGGTAATCCACCATAAAATATAGTCTCATGACTCAACACATCCCTCATTGTATCAGTACCATCAACACAAAATAAATACTGCAAATGCTGGAAATCTGGAATAGGATCAGAAAATGTTGGAAATATTCAGCAGGTCAGGCAGCATTATGGAGATTAATGAAGTTAACGTTTTGAATCATGATACCCTTCACTGTTACCATTAGGCCAGCAGACCAAACCTAGTTCAATGAAGAGTGTAGGAGAGCAAGAAGCAGTATCAGATATACCTCAAAATAAGGTATGAATGTTGTCAAGCTACAACACACAACAGGCTTGGTCAAAACTTGGGCAAAATAGGTGGATTCCAGAGTGAGTGAAGAGTGGCTGCTTTAAATCAAGATGTAGAGATGCCGGCATTGGATTGGGGTAAACACAGTAAGAAGTCTCACAACACCAGGTTAAAGTCCAACCAGTTTATTTGATAGTATATTTACTATCAAATAAACTGGTTGGACTTTAACTTAGTATTGAGAGACTTCTTACTGCTTTAAATCAAGGCAGCATTTGACAAGGGTGGCATCAAAGAGTCATAGTAAGTTTAGGGGTAAGCCATACCTCACACATAGGTAGATAGTTGTGCTGGTTGGAAGTTAATCCCCTCAGTCACAGGACAACTCGTTGCATGAATTCCTCAGGAGAGTGTCCCAAGCCTGACTACTTGAGCTGCTTCACGAATGAGCTTCCCTTCATTATAAGATAAGAAATATGGATGCTTGCTAATGATTGTATAATGTATAGCCCCATTCATAGCTTCCACAGATATTGAAGCAGTCCATCCCCACATGTAGCAAGACATTCTCCACAGCACTGACCCCCAGGCATAGAAGGAGCACCATAACAATGTCCAATGTGTCATGGCAAATGAAAAAGCAAACTTCTACTGTGACCAAGTAATGCAATTGAAGGATAATCCATAATTACAGTATCAACACATTAAACTGATATGTTCTCTTCCCGTTCCTCTCACATCATTGCAGTTCCTAATGGAGATCAGTCCTAGCCACGCTCCATCGCCAAGCTCACTAATAAATGACAGATGTTGTTGGTGATGTGACATCCCTGGACTTTTCACATTTATCAATGTTTTTGCTGGCAAGAAAACTTATTGTAATTCAACCATGGGAAGTCTTCCAAGAATTCTTGAGCATTGAACCTGGAAAGTCAGCTGGTCTAGACGGAGTTACAGCCAAGCTTATTGGAATCTTTGCTTTGTGTTTGGTGCTCTGTTATGCAATATCTTAAATGATTCCTTCACAGAGGGAGTAGTTCTAATGGAAGTGAGCAACCATTGTTCCAGTACTAAAAGAAAGAAGTATCACTGGGCAAACTATGCCCTATCACCTTGACAGAACATTTCTCTAAGATTGCAGAGTAGTTTGTGACTAAGTAACAATCAGGTTTTGATCCTCTATTTGACTGTGATCAGTATGGTAGCTGGGCTTGTAGGTCAACAACTCACAGTCTGGTTGACATTAGAAGTTCCTATGTGAAACTGCTTTTAAACTGGGAACAAATGCAATCATTATTACTACAAATTTTTCAAAGTTATTTGACAGGGTTGATAATCCATTTATGGTTATGACACTGTTAACATTAAACATACTTGTCCCAATGGATTGCTGCTTCCTCAAATGACCTGCCCTCAGTTTATCAGGTACTACGGTTGCCTATTTTAAAGGTGTCTAATTGACAGGAGGTTTTCTTTGTACTTGACTAGACCCAATTCTTTTACTAATCCTCAGTAATGTTCTCTCTTTTTCTGGCCAGAAATACTAGAAGTATGTGGATCATACGATATGCAGAGTGTATTGGCCTTAGGATATAGGCAGTGAGCTTCAGGAAACTTTCAACATTCTCAATGAATTGTGTAGGGAAAACAATAGGCAGTTAAATGCTACTAAATGTAGGGCCTTGTGAGCAAACTTTAGCAATCAAAAGCACATGCCCCTTGACATAAAAAGCATCAATAAGACTGAAGACCTCAACATCAACATCCTTTGGGTTACCATTGACCAGAAAACTGACTCTACCAGCCACATAAATACTGTGCCTACTAGGGCAGGTCAGAGGCTGGGAATTCTGTGATGGGTATCTCATCTTTTACTCTCCAAATTCTGTCCACCATTCACAACACACAAGTCAGGAATGTGATGGAATACTTGACACTTATGGAACAGTACAGTTCCAATAGCACTCAGCAAGCTCAACATCATCCAAGACAAAGCAGGCCACAGACCAACCAACACTTTAAACATTCACTCCCACCACCATTGGTGCACTGTAGCAGATTGATAGAACAGACGGAGGAAATGAAAAGTGGAAAAGAAGAGGTACCTGCTGGCAGATACTGAAGCAATTGGCAGGGATGGAAGAAGAGCCTGAGATTGTAGTTAAGATGAGGCCAGCAGAAGGAATGAAGGGAATGATATCAGCAAAAGGAACGGGAGAGATTTTTGAACAAGGAAGACAGCAGGGAGCATGGCCAGAAGCAGTGATGCATAATATAGGAAGAAAGGAAGTACTGGGACATAACATGGCAGAAGGCAGAGTTCAGACTACAGCTGGAAACAAAATATTTTTGACATGGGAAATTGCATGGCTTTAATCTCATGAAGAGGCATAACTTAAATTAGAAACGTTATAAGCAATATTGCAGCTAGAGTGCAGGTTTGAAATGCTCCATGAGTTAGAGACCAAGTAGCTGAATGGAAGCAGGCAGGTAGGTTTGTGATAGAAAGATGAATCAGTGATCTAGAAGTAGACAGTAAGTAAAACAAAATAAATGATGTTTTAAGTTACAGTTTATGCATGTAGATGGAAGCAGAAAAACAAGATAGCATACTGGTTAACAAACAGACTTTAGATATGCAGAGCAAAGAATTACATTATGACTGAAACTTGAAATTGCAGTGATTCACAGTTGATTGTACAAACTGGGATTAGGTTTGGAATGGGGCTGAACAAGACACTCTGATCCAACAACTTATTACTTAACCTCTGAATTATGAAGAATCAAAGTATGTAAGTGCTAACTATAGCTGAAAACGATCATCTTACAGTTGTGATAACAACATGCTTTGCACAGAAGGCTGAGAAGTCTGAACATTGTGTCATTTTGGAAGGTGATTAAATGCCTATACAACAACATTGCCTGTTGTTGGCAGTGGCAGCCTCATGAGCTCATGAGGGTGGTACTGGCCTCTTGCTATGAATGGGCCTGTTGCTGCTCTCCCACTCTTAATGGTACCACTGCTCCTCTGCACTTTATGAATCCCAATCAGAGAAGTCCTTTGAGAATGAGAAAGGAGGACAGCCAGGATATGTGTGCTTTAAGTCCTGGTCCCCATACAGCAGAGCTTAGTCGCCAGTTGTCTTGGAACTTGAGTCCAAAGAGAATTTTTACTCCAGACTCGAAAAATCCTTGGCCTCAGAACCAACAGGTGACGAGCTGATCCTCCTTGGCAGATTCAGCAGAGTTGTAATGGACACAGAGCTCTGGGAAAGTGTAATCAGCGCAGGGTGAGAGGGAAATCCAATAGCCATGGTACTCTTCTCCTGATAAATTGCCTAGAACATGGCTTTACCTTAACCAAAACCTTGTTCCATCGAAGAGAAAAATACACAGCCTCACAGCAACACCCTCGTTCCGTACACTGGTTCGACTACCTCATTATCCAAGTGAGAGACCACAAAAATGTGCGTATCACCCACATCATGACAGGAGCTAATGACTGCTGGATGGACCATTGTCTAATCTATCAGTGATCAGCATCAATGTATCCCCAAAGCAGCAATGCAACAGATACATTGCTAAAGAAAAATCAAAGTTGAGGCATTCAAAGATCCCGATAAGAGAAACCTATTCAGCCAGCGCCCAACTGCCAACCTGACTACTCCTGGTAATCCAGGAATGCAGAGTGTCCACAGTGCCTGGTCTGCCCTCAGGGCCTCCATAATCAGCACCTGCGAAGAGACGCTTGGTTACTCAACCAGGAAACACCAAGACTGGTTTGATGTGAACGACCTGGAGATTCACGAGCTGGTCAGCTGCAAGTGCAAGGCTTTTCTGAACCTGAAACAGGAATGTAACTCAAGAGCAATAAAACAGCTCTACAAACAACTGAGGTCTAGCATAAAATTCATGATGTGAAGAACAGATGGTGGGTGGAGAAAGAACAGAAGATCCAGTAGTTAGCCAACAACCAGGACATGCAAGAATTCTTTGGCGCAATCAACATCACTACGGCCCAAGCACCCAAGACCCACCCTGTTGCTGGGCAAAAACGGGAGGGTTCATCAAAACAGAGAGGCAGTCAGTGCCCACTGAAAGTAGAACTGCAAAGATCTCCTTAACAGAGAGATTGTCTTCAACATGAGTGTTCTTGCCTCCAAAAGTTTGTCACCATCCCCCTGCTCCAAGATGACATGTCTTGATCCTGACCAACGGATCCACCACAGACCCAATTTACATTTGGAATGGCGTCAAGTAAGGCTGTGTCATCACACCGACACTGTTCTTGATTTCTTTGCTTCATCTTTCAACCTCAACCTCAGCAACCTCCTCACTTGAGTGGAATTAAACTACAGAACAAATGTGAATCTGTTCAACCTCCACTGCCCACAAGCTATGTCCATGGTCGTTCCATCATTTGTCATGAACTGCAGTATGCAGATAATACTTGCATCCACGCACACTTGGAGGCTGAGCTCCAAGCTATCCTCAACACCTTCACTGAGGCATACGAGAGCATGGAAACTACACTAAATATCTGTGAGACAAAGTTCCTCTACCAAGCTTCTCCTGCCTTGCAGCATGCCCCTGCACCCCCCCCAACCCCTCTCCCTCAATTATCCAAAACCATGATGAGGCCTTGGACAACATGGACCACTTCCCATCCCTTGGCAGCCTACTGTCAACAAGGGTAGACACTGCCTTCAGTGTGCTAGTACAGCATTCGGTCATCTGAGGAAACGTGTCTGAAGACCAGGACCTTAGGCCCAGCACTTAAGACATGGTCTACAGAGCAATAGATACAGACAAATATCCTATATGGCTCAGAGATGTAGACTATGTACAGCAGACATCTCAAAATCCTGGAGAAGTGCCATCAGCACTGCCTCTGCAAGCTGGTGGAGATTTAGAATGAATTGAACCATGTAACAGTCACATTATGAACAAATCCTGCTCAAACAGTAATTGGAGCAGGATGGAGTGGTTAACAAAAATTGAAGGCTGTGACGGAGGTTGTGGATAAGAAATGATAGTGAGTCATAGTCACAGCTAAAGTCAAATAGAATATCAGCTGTAACCCATTAGCTGCTAGCTACATAACATTATCCAGATCTATACTTAGTTTTCATAAAAGCATTGTCCAGATCTATATTTAGATTTTGAAAAAAAAACATACCCAATTACCAGTTAAGTTGGAATATTCTATTCTAAAAGTAGATAAATTGTTCACCCTACTCTTCAGCCTCCAAAAGATGTTTCGGAGCACACTCAGCAGACAGGCAAAAATGGAGCATTTCAGAGGCCTGCATTCAAGCTTTGTGACATGGATTCAAATCCCACTGCAGCAGCGGGCAGAATTTAAATTCAATTAACAAAATTTGGAATATAAAGCTAATCTCAGTAAAGTTAATTTATTTGTCACAAGTAAGGCTTACATTAACATTGCAATGAAGTTACTGTGAAATTCCTTTAGTTGCCACACTCCGGCGATTGTTCAGGTTAATGCAACTAACTAGCATGCCTTTCAGACTGGTGACCTAGAACTATAATGCTTTTGCTAAGATAAGCAGTTGCCTCGAACAACAACTTGTACTGATGTAGCACCATTAAAAATCACAAATTGGCTGACAGGGGCACTGTAAAACAAAATCTGACACCACACACATAAGGTGATATTGTCACGGAATAGGTACATCACAGGACACAACATGGCCATTCATTTCTGTGCTGGCTGTATGCAAGGGCAACTCCGATAATCCCACACCTTAGCTCTACAATTTTTATTTCTGCTGAGATAATTATACAATTCCCTTTTGAACACTCTGTACTTACCTTCAGAACTCTCTCAGGTGCTGCATTCCAGTTCCTAACCACTCGCTACGTGAAAAAGATTTTGTCAATCATCTTAAATTTGCATCGTCTGGTTCTCGAGCCTTCTGCCAATGGAAATAATCCTTCTTTGTGTACTTTATCTAGACTCCAGATGATTTTGAATACCTCAATCAAATCTCCTCTTCTCCAAGAAGAGCAACGCCACCTGCTTCTCTTTTAGTGAAGATGATCAAAAGCTTAGTCAAAGATGTAGGTTTTAAGTTGTGTCATAAAGGAAGAATATGAGACAGAGAGGGATTTAGGACCTATGGAAAACATTAGTGGACTGATTAAAATTAGAGATGCTTAAAAGGCCAGACATTGAAAGTTTCAGATATCTCAGGGGGTTATGGTGCTGGAGGAGATTTGAGAGACAGGAGCAAAATTATGGAAAAATCTGTAAACAAAGATGAGAATTTTAAAATTGAGATGTTGCTTAAGTGGGATCCAGAGTTGGTTATAAGGGGTGATAAGTAAATGGAACTGAGTGTGAGTTAGGACACAGGCGACAGAGTTTTGGATGACCTCAAGTTCAAAATGTGGGAGACCAGCCATAAATGTGTTGGAATACTCAAGTCTAAAAATAACCGCATAAGGATGTCGCAGAAGATTAACTTAGACAGTCAAACAATGTTATGGAAGTGAAAGTAGGTATTTTAAGTGAGGTTGCCAATATGTGCAAACTCACCTTGGAGTCAAATGTGACACCAGTGAATAATGTACCAGTACAATGGTTTAAAAAGACAACTCAAAGTTACGGTTTTATCAAACACCTGATGCAATAACGTTTGCACAGGAATTAATTTACCAAATATCGACTCCTGCTCCTATTTCCTGATTTTATTTAAGATGGCATAACTTTGGAGATGGCTCAAACCAATAATTTTAATGTTTGCACATTACAGGAGGCAGGCATCTGGCATTTAACGAACTCTTTAACCGCAATATTTTAAAGAGTCGTTTCACTGATGAAGTCTCAGGGTGTTCGGTCTGACCCCGCGTAACAAGTGCCTGTGCTAACCACAACTTCTGGTTCGATACTTGCCATTTCCAGAAGTTCTCCCTCTTCCACCCCCCGTTCTAACTTTAGTTTTTTTGTACTCAAACTGCGTACTCCCAGCACTACTCGTCCACAAATAATTAAATTCGTGTCTGAGTGCAAGAAAGTAATGGCGAATCCACAGGCTGACAACTAAAGACCCGCCTTCTACCCATGCGGATTGGATCAGTGAGCTGCAGCGAGCTGTGCTACTGGACAGCTCAGGAGTCAGGACAGTGGGTGTCAATTCCAGCTGAGTGGGATTGCTGCCTGCGTCTATTACTGTCTCCACTGGCTGCTGGCCACTAACTGGGAACCTACCTTAGCTGTTACCTTGGGGCCTCGCTTTCTCTGAGCAATACAGGTGCTGTCAGCCAGAAGAAGCACGACGCACAGAAACCAAGACAGCGGCGAATTCATCCTGCGAAAATAAACTTTTATTTTTAGGTGGTTCTCATTATCGTCCCCGACCAAGACCCGGAGAGAAGCAGGCTCCGCCTCTCACTGGAAGCAAACAGCAGCAGCGTGGCGGCTGCAAGAGCAGAGACAACCCGCCCTTTCCGGGATCCCCAGGCACAATGTGGGTGGCAGAGCACGACTTACGTCTAACCTGCAGTTCTCACATTTTCAACCCTTTTTTGCGCTGCAAGTAGAGCGGCTGGGCACGTTTCATTGCCAACCGAATGATCTAACCTGAAAGGATTTAATAATCTCACAAACAAGCTTGCCCTGACATTATTAAACTTCCAGCAAAAAGTCTCACAACAACAGGTTTTTTTTGTTTTTATTCCAATTCAATCAAATCAAGTCCAATTCAGAGTCTCAACAAGTTGGGACATTCCGGATCCAAGCTGACAAGACAGGGCTCTCCTGTCTTGGGTTTGATCTACATGATCCAATCTGATTGGAGTAGGCATTGCACCTCCTCCAAGGCTTGATCTTATTTGTATCTTAGCCAAAAGGCCGAGATCCGCTTTTAAAAATTGCTTCAAATGAAGCTAAAATGTAACCTAATGACTTCAACCAAGCACAGCATGTTGATGCTACACTTGATCTTAGCCTAAAGGCTTTATTTGGTAGCACAAGCCACAAGCTTTCAGAGGGCTGCTCCTTCATCAGGTGAATGGGAGTTGTCATCACAAACAGGGCATACAAAGACACAAACTCAATTTACAAAATAATGGTTGGAATACAAGTCTTTACAGGTAATCAAGTCTTAAAGGTACAGACAATGTGAATGGAGAGAGGGTTAAGCACAAGTTAAAGAAATGGCTGGAGACAATATACACTCTTTACAATACACACAGTAGAGCAGACTCAGTGTGCCAAGTGGCCTAATTCTGTTCCTATGTCTTATGGTCTTTTGGCAACATTTACATTTCATTTGACCTGTGTTATTGAGGATTGAATTAAGATAAGAATTGACTTGGTAGTTTTTTTTTGGTGTCTTGATCCCCCTGCCTATTGGGGTTATAAATATTCAATTTGGAGCAATGATGACAATGATGATGCACTTTTAGTACAATGTCCCATCAAAAACACAAATCAAATCTAAATTAAAATGACACTGAATAAACCACAAGACTTAGAAAGTAGCAAGTCATACAGATGCTAACAAGAGTAAGAGTTAATATAGTATTCAATCATGATATAAACAGAAAATGTTATACTCTGACTGAACTATTAATAGATTGGTTATATATGCTGATTTCACCAAGTACTAGAAGACTGGGTTTGTTCAGTCTTGTACACTTGACCGTTCTTACTACATTAAGGTGGGTACTGGCTGGCAGTTGTTTGAAAGACAATGCTATAATTAAATATATATTCTGTGGAAAAAATATATTTTTAAAAATTAATTTACTGGATGTGAGTCTCCCTGGCTAGGTCAGCATTTATTGCCCATCTTTAGTTGCCCTGCAGAAGATGGTGCAATCTGCCTTCTTGAACTGCCATGATGTGGCGATGCCAGTGTTGGACTTCAGTAAATGCAGTAAGAAGTCTCACAACACCAGCTTAAAGTCCAGCAGGTTTATTGGTAGCAAACGCCAATAGCTTTCAGAGCGCTGCTCCTTCTTGAACTGCAGCAGCCCTTGAAATGTAGGTACATCCACAGTGCTGTTAGGAAGGGACTCCTAGGATTTTGACCCTGTGTCAGGTAAGATTGTCAGATAAGTGTACACAAACTACTTGTAGTCATCACTCTGTATGTATCCTCATAACTGAAGTTTCTCTCCCTGGAAGCATTCTTGTAAATCTCTTTTGCACTTGCATTCAGTGTATTCACATCCTTCCTATTGAGTGGTGCCCAGACCTGTACACAATATTCCAGATTTAACAATATTCTAGTCTAGCAAATGTCTTGTATAAGTTCAGCATAACCTTGTTGCTCTTGTACCTTATACACTCATTAATAAAGCCCAGGATACTATATACTTTATTAACTGCTCTCCCCACTTGTCCTGCCACATTCAATGATCTATGCACATATACACCCATGTCCCTTTGATCCTGCATCCCTTTTAAAATTATGCTCTTTATTTTATATTGTCTTTCATGTCTATCTCAACCCCTATTTCTCCTCATAACTAAAGGTTCTCATCTCTGGAATCATTCTTGTAAACCTCTTCTACATTCTCTCCACTGCATTCATGTTCTTCCTAGAGGGTTGCACCCAGAACTATACACAATATTCCCAGCTAAGATCTAATTAATGTCTTGCATAAATTCCATGTAACCGTCTTGCTCTTACACTCTTTGCATTTATTAATAAAGGATACTTTATGCTTTATTAACTGCTCTCCACCTCTTCTGACACCTTCCATGGTCTTTGCACATATTCACCCAGGTCCCTATGCTCCTACATTCTTTCAGAATTTTACTCTTTATTTTATATTGTCTCTCTATGTTCTCTTTACTGAGGTACACCATCTCACACTTCTCCATATTAAACTTCATATACCACCTATCTGCCCATGGCACTAACTTGTCTATGCCCTTTTGAAATTCTACACTATCCTCTTCACAGTTTGCCTGTTCCCTCTGGGTTCCTGTTCTCTCTGGGTTCCTCTTGCCTCTGGTTTCTTCTCTCTGTTTTCCTCTTCTCTCTGTTTCTGTTCTCTCTGATTTCCAGTTCTCTCTTGGTTCCTAAGCTACCTTGGTACCTAATCTACAGCTCTTTGCATCCTACATCCTGTAAGAACTCCATCCCTTTCTCTCAGCTCCTTTGCCTCCGTCATATTTGTTCTGATGATGCCACTTTCCAAAGTGGTGCTTCTAATATTTGCTCCTTTTTCCTCAACTGTGGATTCCCACAGGGCTCTCAACAGTTCATCTCCCATGCCACAACCCTCACCCCTTTCCTTCCCTCCCACAATAGGGATACAGTCCCTCTTGTTCTCATATTTCACCCCACCAGCCTCTGCATACAAGGCATAACGCTCTGCTATTTTTGCCAACTCCAGTTTGATGCCACCACCAAACACATCTTCCCTTCACTCCCTCTATCTGCATTCCGCAGAGACCATTCCTCCGTGATAGCCTAGTCCACTCCACCACTATATCCAACACCTGTCCCATCACTCATGGCACCTTCCCATGCAATCGCAGAATGTGTAACACCTGTCCATTTACCTCTTCCATGCTCACCATCCAAGATCCAAAACATTCATTCCAGGTTAATCAGTATTTCACTTGCACCTCGTTCAATTTGGTCTATTTGCTGTTCTCAATGTGGTCTCCTCTATATCGGAGAGACCAAATGTAGACTGGGTGATCACTTCACTGAGCACCTTCGATCTGTGTGTAATCAGGACTCTGACCGTCCGGTTGCTTGCCATTTTAACAGACGATACTGCTCCCACATGTCTGTTCTTAGCTTGCTGCAATGTTCCAGTGAAGCTCAACACAAACTGGAGGAACGGCATCTCATCTTCCGAGAAGGCAGTTTACAGCCTTCCAGCCTCAACACTGAGTTCAACAACTTCAGATGATTAGCTCTATCCCACCTCACCCCTTTGTTTTCATTCTATTTTATTTAATTTTTTACTGTTCGCTACCTTTTATTTGTTTATTGTCCTTCTTCATTTTTCTTCCCCCCTTCTTTATCCCCACTTTCCTTACTTTTTCTCTCCCTTTGCTCCCCCCCCCCCCACACATAAGATCATGAGACAAAGGAGCAGAATTAGGCCACTTAGCCTATCATGTGTGCTCTGCCATTCAATCATGGCTGATGTTTCTCATCCCCATTTTCCTGCCTTTTCCCCACATCTTCATCTGTTATAGTTTACCCTCTGATTTCAGCTTCTCTGCCGTTTGACCATTCACACCCTTTATTCTCTCTATGGACTGCCATTAGCAGCCTTTTCCACTGTTTTCTGAGACTATGACTCATCCTTCATTTCCGCACCCTGCAGTATAAATATCTCCCACTTTTTATGCCTTTTAGCTTTGACAAAGGGTCACTTGGACTCTTTTCTCTCCTTACAGATGCTGAGATTTTCCAGCTCTCTTGGTTTCTATTCTCTCTATGCTCCTGTTCTCTCTAGGGATCCTGTTATCTCTGGTTTCTGTTTGCTGTGTGTTCTGCTTCTTGCTGGGTCCCTGATCTCTCTCTCTGTCTGTTCCTGTTCTGTCTGTGTTCCAAACTTCCAAGATTTGTGTCATCTGCAAACTTTGAAACTGTCCCCTGACACCAGCATCTAGGTCGTTAATATATATCTGGAAAAGCAGGATCCCAATGGGTTGAGAGCCAACATTCCAAATTTCCCTTCCGGGTTTTGGAATAGCCTAGCATTTAACATCAGCCATGTTCCTAACAGTTAAAAAAAAAAGGAGCAGCTATCACTTTTATATTCCAAATTTAAATAATCTGTGCTCTATTTGGTCTATGACACATACATTCTAGATCTTTTCCTCCATCCTCTACAACTGTTTTAGGAGAAAGGTGCTCATTCACAAGCATGCAAAACATAAGGGTTAACTTTCATTAATAAAGAAAAATTATGTTACAGATTATCTTTAGTTTTATTTGAAATCAGATATGATTAAGGTCATAAAATGTTTTCTGAGTGTAATCACCAAGACTGAATGAAAAAATGTACCAATACAGCTCTAACGTAACAAAGGGATAAGAGCAGATTTCAGTCTTCTATGTTGTTTCTAGCATGTGTCGTAGTCACAAAGCCAAGCAATGGCGAAATCGAGCTACCTGAGCTCTCTGCTACATTTTGACAGGGAGCAGTCTTCAATGATGTGAGTCATTGATTGGGGAGCATCACACAAAGAATAGGAACCCAGAGAGAATAGAAAGACAGAGAGAACAGAAAGACAGAGAGAACAGGAACACAGAGAGAATAGGAAAAGAAAAAAAGAACAGGAACAGCGAAAAAACAGGAAGACAGAGTACAGGTGCACAGGAAGAGTGGGAACACAGAGACAACAGGAACACAGAGAGAACAAAATCAGACAGAGAACAGGAACATGGGAAGAACAGGAACACGGGGAGAACAGGAACACGGGGAGAACAGGAACACGGGGAGAACAGGAACACAGAGAGAGCAGGAACACAGGTAGAACAGGAACACAGGGAGAACAGGAACACAGGGAGAACGGGAACCCAGAGAGAACTGTAATATAGAGAGAATGGGAACACAGGGAGAAGGGGAACACAGAGAGAGCACAAGCACAGAGAGAGCAGGAGCACATGGAGAACAGGAACAGAGAGAACAGGAACACAGGATGAACTGGAACACAGAGAGAACTGGAACACAGAGAGAACTGGAACACAGAGAGAACAGGAACACAGGGAGAACAGGAACACAGAGAGAGCAGGAACACAGGGAAAACAGGAACAGAGAAAGAACAGGAACACAGAGAAAGAACAGGAACACAGGGAGAACAGGAACACAGGGAGAACAGGAACACAGGGAGAACAGGAGCACAGGGAGAACAGGAACACAGAGAGAACAGGAACACAGGGAAAACAGGAACAGAGAAAGAACAGGAACACAGAGAAAGAACAGGAAGAGAGAAAGAACAGGAACACAGGAAGAAAAGGAACACAGAGGGAACAGGAACACAGAGAACAGGAACACACAGAGAACAGCACAGGAACACAGGAAGAACAGGAACACTGGAAGAACAGGAACATGGGGAGAACTGGAACACAGAAAGAACAGGAACATGGGGAGAACAGGGACATGGGGAGAACAGGATCATAGGGAGAATAGGAACACAGAGAGCGCAGGAACACAGGGAGACCTGGAACACAGGGAGAATGGGAACCCAGAGAGAACAGGAACACAGAGAGAGCAGGACCACAGAGAGAGCAGGACCACAGAGAGAGCAGGAGCACAGTGAGAACAGGAGCATAGAGAGAACAGGAACACAGGGAAAACAGGAACACAGGGAGAACAGGAGCACACAGAGAAAATAGGAACACAGGGGGAACAGGAACACAGAGAGAGAACAGGAAGACAGGGAAAACAGGAACGAAGGGAGAACAGGAACACAGAGAAAACAGGAACAGAGAGGGAACAGGGACACAGAGTGCAGGAACACAGGGAGAACAGGAACACAGAGAGAACAGGAACACAGAAAGTACAGGAACAGAGAGGGAACAGGAATACTGGGAGAACAGGAACACAGAGAGAACAGGAACACAGAGAGAACAGGAACACAGAGAGAACAGGAACACAGGGAGAATAGGAACACAGAGAGAACAGGAACACAGGGAGAATAGGAACACAGAGAGAACAGGAACATGGAGAGTGTAGGAACACTTGGAGAACAGGAACCCAGAGAGATCAGGAACACAGAGAGAACAGGAACGCAGAGAGAACAGGAACATAGGGAGAACAGGAACACAGAGAGGACAGGAACATAGGGAGAACAGGAACACAGAGAGGACAGGAACATAGGGAGAACAGGAACACAGAGAGAAAAGGAACACAGAGAGAAAAGGAACACAGAGAGAACAGGAACACAGAGAGAAAAGGAACACAGAGAGAACAGGAACATAGGGAGAACAGGAACACAGAGAGAACAGGAACAGAGAGAACAGGAACACAGAGACAGCAGGAACACAGGGAGAATGGCAACTCAGAGAGAACTGGAATATAGAGAGAACAGGAACAGAGGAAGAACAGGAATATAGAGTGAATAAGGACACAGGGAGAAGAGGAATATAGAGAGAGCAGGAACACAGAGAGAGCAGGAACACAGGGAGAACAGGGACCAAGAAAGAACAGGAACACAGGGACAACAGGAATATAGAGAGAACAGGAACACAGAGAGAATGAGAATATAGAGAGAAAAAGAACACAGAGAGAACAGGAACACAGAAAAGGAACACAGAGTTAACAGGAACATATAGAGAACAGGAACCCAGAGAATACAGGGACCCGGAGAGAAGGGGAACACAGAAAGGACAGGAACCTGCAGCAGACAGGAGACAGAGATTGAATATGGAGAGAAGAGAACACAGAGATCAGGAACTCAGAGAGGAAAGAAAACCAATAGAACAGGGGGATTGAGAATAGTCCATAAGTCCCCCCAGTAGTTGGACACAGTATAATCAGGAAACTCCGGGGCTTGTAAGAAAGGTACAACAGTAGTCACGGATGATTTTAAAAAGCTTAGAGACTGTATTAATCAAATTGGCAAGGGTAGCTTCTTGAAGGAGAGTTTATAGAGTGTATTAGAGTTTGTTTCTTAGAACGATATGTTGTTGAATCAATTAGGGGGTATGGTATTCTGGATTGTGTAATGAGATGGGATTAATTAATGACATTATAGTAAAGAATCCTCTAGGAAAGAGTGATCCTTACATGCCTAAATTTCAAATTCAGTTTGAGGGCGATAAACATGAGTCCACACTAATGTTCTGGTATTAAACCAAAATAATTATCTAGGCCTGAGGACAGATTTGGCCATAGTGGGCTGGTTAGAAAGACTAAATGGTGGGACAGTTGATAAACAGTGGTAGACATTCAAGGAGATATTTAATACCTCCCAACTAAAATATATTCCAGAGAGGAAGAAACCGTGTAAGAGGGGGGAAATGCATCCATGGCTAAGCAAGGAGATTAAAGATAATATAAAAGCAAAACTAAGGCATATCATGTTGCAAAGGTCAATGACAGGTTCGAGAATTGGGTACTTTTATAGATCAACAAAGGGTAACTAAAAAATAATAAAGTAATAAGCAAAGGTAAATTATGAAAGAAATCTCATGCCAAAATATAACAATAGCAAAATATTCTACGAGTACATAAAAAGGAAGAGAATAACTAAAGTCAACATTGGTCCTTTGGAGGAAAAGATTGGGGAGCTAATAATGTGGAACCCAAAAATGGCAGCGACACTAAATTAGTATTTTGTATCAGTTTTCACAGGGGATGACACTAGAACCAACCTAATAGTAACAGGTAATACGGAAGTTGTTGAAAAGGAGGAACTTAAAACAATCATCATCACTAGGGGAAAAAGTAGTAAACAAATATTGGGATTAAAGGCAGACAAGTCCCCGGGGCCTAATGGCCTACGTCCTAGGATCCTAAAGAAGCATCAGTAGAGATAGTGGAGACATTGATTTTAATATTCAAAATTCCATACATACTGGAAAGGTTCCAGTGGATTGGAAAAAGGCTAATGTAACACTTCTGTTCAAAAAGGGTGAAAGACAGCAAGTAGGAAACTATAGACCAGTTAGTTTAACATCTGTTGTTGGGAAATTGTTGGAATCCATTACTAAGAAAGTAGTAATGGGACATTTGGAAAGTCAAAACACAATCCACAGAATCAGCATGGCTTTATGAAGAATAAATTGTGTTTGACTAATTTGCTAGAGTTCTTCAAAGACGTAACAAGCAAGTAAATAATGGTGGTGCTGTAGATGTACTGTACCTGTACTTCCAAAAGGCATTTATTAAGGTGCCACACAAAAGGTTAAAAAGCACGATAAGATCATGTAGCATTGGGATAATATATTCACTTGGTAGAGGATTGGCTAACCGACAGAAAGCAGAGAGATTGAGTTTTTTGGGTGTATACTCACTGGAGTTTAGAAGAATGAGAAAAAATCCAATTGAGGTATATAAGATGATAAAGGGGGTTGACACGGTAAATGTAGAATTGATGTTTCCTCTTGTTAGACATTCTAAAATGAGAGGCCATAGTTTTAGGCTAGGGAGTGGATGATTTAAAACAGAAATGAGGAGAAATTATTTGACTCAAAGAGTTATGAATCTGTGGAATTCTCTACCCCACAGTGCAGTGGATGCTGAAACACTAAACAAGTTTTAGGAGTAGAATAGATTGGTTTATAATTAGTAGCAGGATGAAGGGTTACGGGAAATGGCAGTAGGTGGAGCTGAGGCCATGATCATATTGAATATTTGAGTGGGCTGAAGGAGCTGAATTGTTTACTCCTGCTCTGAGTTCTTGTGTTCTAACAGAAACCCAGAGAGAAAGTAACACAGTGAAAACAGGAGCACAGACAGAACAGGAGCTAAAGAAATCAGGAACAGAGAGACAATTGTTCCCTCCTGTTAGAATTTTATAAGTCTCTATGAGATCCCCCCTCATTCATCTGAACTACAGCGAAAACAATCCTAACCTAGTCAATCTCTCCTCATACATCAGTCCTGCCATCCCTGGAATCAGCCTGGTAAGCCTTCGCTGCACCCTCTCGAGAGCAAGAACATCCTTCCTCAGAAAAGGAGACCAAAACTGCACACAATACTCTAGGTGTGGCCTTATCAAGGCCCTGTATAATTGCAACAATACATCCCTGTTTCTGTACTTGAAACCTCTCGCAATGAAAGCTAACACATCATTTGCCTTCTTTACTGCCTGTTGCACTTGCATACTTACCTTCAGTGACTGATGCACAAGGACACCCAGATTCCGCTGCACACTTCCCTCTCCTGATTTGCAGCCTTTCGGATAATAATCTGCCTTCTTGTTTTTGCTTTCAATGTGAATAACCTCACATTTATCCAAATTTATCCATTGATTTGCCCACTCCCCCAACCTGTCCACATCATTCTGAAGGATCTATGCATCCTCAACACAATTCGTCCTCCCACCCAACCTGATATCAACTGCAAACTTTGAGATGTCACATTTTGTTCCCTCCTCCAAATCATTAATTTATATTGTGAATTGCTGGGATCCCAACACCGATCCCTATGGCACCTCACTAGTTACTGCCTGCCAATTTGAAAAGCACCCATTAATTCGTACTCTTTGTTTCCCCTCTGCCAACCAGTTTTCTAATCATCTCAATACACATCCCCCACTTTCTGAATCTGTCTCTGCTCTCAACACCAAACATTGAGATAAAAGCAAAATGTTGCTGGAAATCTGAAATAAAAACAAAAAAAATGCTGAATAAACTCAAAGGCCTGGCAGCATCTGTGGAGAGAGAAACAGAATTAATCATCAGAATTTTACCTTCCCCCCCACCCCCCGCCGCTCACCATGGGAATCAGAGCAGGTGACAGACAGACAATGGTGACAGACAGTCCATTGACCTCAGGTGGGATTTTATGGTCTCAGGATGAGTGAGCCTGTAAAATCCCATCCAACATGTTAAGTCTGGATGACTTCTTTAGAGATGAAGTGGGATAGAATGTGATGGATTATATAGTTGGAGAGGGGATGAAGAAGGTGGAGTAGGAAAGGTCAGAAATAGGTTAGAACTAACGAAAGATTGACAAAGATATCTTGGACATAAGACAAAGGGAATGTTAATGGTAGCATTAAAGACTAAAGACAATGCTGATAGTGGCATAAAGATAAGAAGACAAAGTGTTAATAGGTCAGTGACAAAGGTCAGTAACAAAGGTCAGTACTCAGTGAAAATAAAACCAAAGAACAAGCGACAGACAGTCCTGTTGGGAAGAGGATTTGTGTAGGGACAAACAAATATGGTTGGCTCAAGATGGTGGGGAAAGTTCACAATGTAAAGATGTTGAACTCAGTGTTGAGTCCAGAAGGCTGTAATGTGTGTACCCAGAAGGTGAGGTGCTGTTTCTCCAGTTTTCATTGGGCTTTACTGGGACATTGCAGCTAGTCAAGGACAGACATGTGGGCATGAGAGCAAGATGCTGAGTTGAAAAAGCAAGTGTCGGGAAGGTTGGTGTCTTGTTTGTGGAATAAATGAAAGTGTTCTCCAAAGAAATCATCCAATCTGTGTTTAGTCTCTCCAATGTAAAGGAGACTGCATTTGGAGCAATGATCAAAGAGACTAAATTGAATGCCTTGAAACACCAAACCTTTGATAAGCTGCAAACAGTATTCCTGCACAAATCTTCCCCCTTCATATATCTAACAAGTACACTGTATAAGGATAGCCCTAGCAACTACAAATCAGTCATAATGTCAGTGGCGACAAGCTTCTAGAAACAATTATTTGGTAGTTATATGGGTTGACAGGGAAGAGCCAGCATGGATTTCTAAAAGGAAAATCAGATTAAATTAACATGCTGGAGTTTTTTTGAGGAGGTAATCGAAAGAGTTGATAAGGGTAATGCAACTGATGTGGTGTACATGGACTTTCAAAAGGCATTTGATAAAGTGCCACACAACAGACTGGTGAGAAAATAAATACAAAATTGGCTGAATTGGCAGAGAACAATGGTCAATGAATATTTTTCAGGTTGGAGGGAAATTTGTAGTGGTGTTCCCACTACTGAGTACCTTGCTTTTCCTGATACATATTATTGATCTAGAACTTGGTGTGCATGGGGCATTTTTAAAGTTTACAGATGATAGAAAACTTGGAAGTATTGTAACTGTGAGGAGGACAGTTTAGAACTTCAAAAGAGCATAGACAAGTTGGTGGAGTGGGCAGATAAATGGCAGGTGAAGGTCAAAGCAAAGAAGTGTGAGGAGATGCATTTTGGTAAGACGAACATGGAGAGTCAATACATAATAAGAGGTTGGAACAGAGGGACCTGGGTGTATATGTACATAGATTGTTGAAGATGGCAGGACAGGTGGAAAGAACAGTTAATAAAACATTTGGGATTCTAGGCTTTATTAATAGGGATATAGAGTACAAAGAGCAAGAAGATTATGCTGAGCTTACACATGACACTAGCTAGACCTCAACTAGAGTAATGTGTGCACTTCTGGTATCACTCCATAGAAAGGATTTGAACACATTGGAGAGATTGCAGAAAAGATTTACAGGAATGGTTCCAGGGATGAGAAACTTCAGTTATGAGGAGAAATTGGAGAAGTTTTGACTGTTTACCATAGAGAGAAAAAGGCTAAAAGGAGACTTAATGGAGATGGTCAAAATTATTTGGTGACTGGACAAAGTAGATGCAGAGAAACTTTTCCCTCTTGTGAAAGGATCAAGAATGAGAGGGCACAGATTGAAGTTGATTGCAAAAGAAGTAAATGTGATGTGAGAAAAAACATATTCATACAATGAGTAGTTCGGGTCTGGAATGATCTGCCTGGAATTACGGTGAAGGCAGATTCAATTAAAGCATTCAAAAGGGCATCAGAGGATTATCTAAAAAGGAATAATAAGCAGAGTTTGGGGAAAGGCAGCTGAAAGACACAGTGGTAATGCTCATTTGGAGAGCCCGTGCAGACACAATGGGTTGAATGGTTCCCCGGTGCCTGAACAATTTTGTGAATCTGTGATACTTTGAACACCGGCCAATTTCTTACATGTTCCTAAGGATTACACCGAATTCTCAACTTTTGGCATAAATAATGGAAGTTTTGTGTGAAATTTTGTCAGAAACCTTATGGAAGATTTTTAAAATTATTTTTTCATGGGATGTGGGTATCGGTGGTTTGGCCAGCATTAATGTCCATCCCTAATTGCCCTGGGGAAAGTGATGGTGAACTGCACTCATGAACTGCTCCAGTCCTTGCATTAAAGTAGCTCATGCCTGAGGGTTTTTAAATGTCCTTTTGGGTTGTCTTTTGCTCAAGTAAGTTCAGAAGGTTAGTTGGCCGAACTCTTCACCTTCTTGCTAACCCCTATGTCTGCATCACTGTATTATTGAGCATATACACCTTAGGCTTGTTCCACATTCCATTATTTTGAATGGAATTGAAGTGCGACTAATGGGTTCGTAGCTGACCTGTTCACCTTCCTTAATGTGAGCACATTCCGGCACACTTGGCAATGAGAGTTTGGATTCATGCGGCACACCCAGTAATTTGTGAACTGAGCTAAGTAGGTTCACAGCACTCTGAGCATGTCTCTTGAATTTAACCCAAGTCCCCAAATCCCTAGAGCGCTGTTCTTCCTCCCTGTATCCAATATTTGGAAAGCCAACTCCTTCCAAGGTCATGCAATAAATGGATCTCTTGCAGATGTAAAATTCAATCTACCCTATTGTCCAATGTATCGCAATTTTGTTCTTTAATTTCAATTGTAGTTTATCGATAAAACTAAATTAATCCTGTTTTCTGCTGAATTAAATGCTAATAATATTTAATCCTCAAACACCATTTTAAATTCAACTTAGTTGGCAATGTGGAACGAAAACTTAATTCGAAGAACGCGCCCAAGACTGGGGCAATGCCAGAATCGACACGATCATCTATAAGGATCACAATTGTGCCTTAAATTTGTGGCACAGATTCGTGTCTGAAAATTCAATTTACAGCCATTCTGCTCTTGTGATAAAGGACATTAATTCGATTTTTTCACACAGAGTCTATTCAAATTGTCATTTCGGGAACTTGAGCGGGACAGAAGATCTGCCAGAACATGACCATACTTAGCACACGTGCATTCCTCAAAGAATCGTTTGAATAAATTCTTACTCGAAGTGAGTAGATTCCCTTGGTGCGGCAATAGATGTAGCGGCTATTCAGTCTGAACACCAAGTTGCGGAAGTGCGGGAAGCGTACAGTTTCCACTGTGATGTTACTCGCTATGTTCACCATCGCAAATCATCTTGAGCCCTATTCTAAAACAGACCGCCTTCGCACCATGTTAATATCACTTGTTTTCATCATATGGCATTCTGCCCCTCACTTTGCGATTTATGATTTGAAAGGTTCTGGAAAGTGCCATGTTGCATTGCTTGAGTTTCACAAAGAAGACAAGGCTGAAGTGAAGTCCGGTGAAAAAGCATGAAGGAGATTGGGATGAACATGTTTCTGCATAGTTATTGAAGATATTCTCGTGTGGAGTATATATACCGCCCTCTCCTCACCATCCCCCAGGATAGCACTGGCTATTCGGATTTGTTTTTAGGTAGCTGGTTGCCCAGGTCAGGTCCAGAAAAAAAAACACGTGTGGAGTAAGTCAGCTGCTCCTTACCGAAAATCAAATACCTAATCGAAATGTAAAGTGTACTTTGATTAACCAAAAACCATATGAAAGCAACACCTGATACTGCAAATATGCATGAAGTCCTGAATGATAACTAACTATACCTTTGCTGGGATTTGACAACACAAATCCTAATCGTAAATATCCTACAGCTATTGCACTCTCACTTTCCGTTCCGCCATCGCAGGGTTGTAATGTTCATGCTTTCCTGTTGTAGTATCACCAGGCTGGAGTAACGTGATTTGTTTAATATCAAATATCCCGACAAGCTGTCTCCCTTTCCAGGTCACCACCTGGCACAGCAGTGAGCAGTCCATTCATTGTGAACTCCCGCGCTCTGTGCCTGTGACCAGGCTGATTCCAATAATATGGATGGCTTTCCAAAAACCTATTATTAACAACACATCCTTAGCAAATCTCCTCCCTACATCATCGAAGGATTGTTGGCGATTACAGTCTCAGAATACCCCTGAATGTGGAACCATTGGATTTCCTGGTGTTCAGATTATTTAGAGAATTAAATTATAATTAATGATTTATGACTTATGAAGAAAAAACAACATTGTTGCGTTGAGTTTCACAAGTCTATTCATAACATTCATTACAAGAGAATTTACTCATAGGCTCCCGTTATGTTTGCCAAATATTTCTCGATGGAAACAGGAACATCTCACTTCTAAAAGATTATAAGCGCTGGCCAGTTGGCGAGGTGTGGTTTATCGTTTTGACGGGGAGAAGATGTAAGATTTCTCAGCAACTGCTCCTGTCAGATACCGCTAGTCAGCGCTTATCTAGTCCAAAGCCTCCTTAAATGGGCTTGCGGTCTTTTATACAACCCATTCCACTTCTTTACTTGGTGTTTACTTAAAGTGATAGAAAAAAAATTGGCCCAAAGAGTTCCAAGTATTTTTCTGCACTCCATCTGTTTGCCAGATTAATTCATTTAAATACGAGTTAACAAACCGAGGGAAGTAAACAAGAAGGATCTGGATAGCTGAAGGATCCAACTTACTTGAGCCAAGAACGGGAATTTTTAGTTTGTCAGAAACGATGCTATGAATGAATAATGATGTGTGCAGAGAAACCAGATGCACCAACGACAACATCAAATTCAATATTCACTTAATACTTTTTTTACCGCTGATATTCCACCTGAGAATCTAAGCGAAAGGACTTAATAGGCATTCAAACCTGGTTGGGAGCGAAGGCCAGACTGGAGTTTCCAGGCAGCAGCGCGCACGTTTGCTGCAGATTAACTGTTCTAACGAGCCCAACGAGAAGGATATCAGCCTTATCAATAATCACCTCAATTAAAATAACAAACTTCATAGATGAATACTTCAATCTACGAACCCAATCGGTATCAGCAAACTAAGCGACTTCAGAAACTCACAGTTAGCCACAAGTACTTGCAAGCCAAAACAGGTCGGCATTCAAACGGATTGCAACCGATTAAATCTCAGACAGGTTGGTCGGGACGGGTGGTGGTAACATTTTAATGCGAATTGAATTATGTAGCTGCCGCATGAATCCAAACTCCCATTGCCAAGTGTGCCGCTGTTATTTTGCGAAGTCCAATGGTTCGGGATATGAAAGTGTGAGGAGTTGCGCCCCCTTGGGTTTGTTCAGTTACTACCGGTGAAAATCCAGGAGTTCAGAAGTGGACACTTCCCTGCTTTTCACTTCCAGCTGCTCACCAAGGAGCAAGTTGGTCAACAGTTTTGCTAAATATCCGCAATTCTATTTTCTTGGTGCACTGTGTAATCTACCAAATTTATTTACAGCCCCCTGTGTTTTTCTTCACGCCTCCATTCCGTGAGGTCAGGTTTTCCGAGATGTGTAATAAATAGCGTGAAAGTCAAAGCAAACACCGAGGGAGTCACACCCGATAATTATGATTCCATCTGTAGTTGATATTGTTGTGCGTGAAAGGCTGATAAATTCGATGGTGACGAATTACTCCAATGTCGTTATTGATCGTGTTCCTACTGTAACACATCATTCAGTGACATTGGAGTTTTGCAGCATTTTCACATTAATTCTGAATGCAACTGCAAAGATCTGCATGTTGGAGAAGTTGCGAATTTTATATTTTGATACCAAGTGGAAAGGAGTCACAGGTCTATTTTGTTTTTCGGGACATCACTGATCATAAACCCTCAAACTGTACAGTAGAGACACTCATTCTGAACTTAGATTGTTCTTTCTGAACATTTTTAAGGTTTATACCAATTATACAGGAAATGGAATCGATGGCACGTGTCTTTATAAAGTAGTGTTACATTCTCAAATTTTGCTTTGATCGTTTTTGATGTTTTAATTTTCTCACCTTTGTACTTATCGCACAAATGTGGACGGCTATCACACAGTTAGTTCTTCCGAGTGTTTCCAACAGACATTGAATTTCCCATTAACAGAAGAGAGAAAAAAGTTTTAAACATCTAACATGATCAATGCACAACTGTTTCCGAAGCTCACTTTTACCACAGAAAAACTGAAGTGGATAGACGGCGGCACTAGTATCCGCCCCGACATTATTCCAAATCAACTGCTGTCAATAATTCCACTAAAACAACTTTACGTTCATTAAAGTGGAAACACATAAAAATCTGTTAGGAGAATTTATTTTTGAACGCCTGCCTTGGCCGAATGCCGAGTATTATCGATGCAAGGTAAGATGTAATTCATCTCCCCCTCTCCCCTAGCCCCCGTCTGTTCTCTGAATAGGAAAGTTAGTGTAAAATGGTGATTCAAAGAGTGAATATAAAATGTAAAAGACCCATACATTATTTTATAAAGCTCAAGGTTCATGATAATGATGAGCGGAATGTTTGTGGTGTATTATTGTTTACTACTTCGCTGCCTTTGATAGCGGCTCGTTACAATATACTCATTAGATTTATATACGGACAGTAATTATGGTCCCGAACTATTGATTGGCAAGTTTACAATCTGTTATACTTTCCCTTTCTCTCCCGCACCCAAAATAAGTACAGATGATGCAAGGGAGTGTGATCTTCATTAATCCCCCTTGAATAAATGTCTGGATTAATGAATTATAAACCCATGAAGCCATGACCTTAAAACTATAATCAGGAGACACCCTGGCTAAGAAAAGCTGTTGAATTCTTTATCGGACTCCTGTCAAAATGAACCGTCTATTTGTCTTGCCCGATCAAGAGAATTAATTAACAAGCAATGCAAACTTTTAATTGGGTGTCAAATGGAATCAGATTTCCTAATAACCAGCAATCCAGATCGAACCGTGCCTCGCTTCTACCTTGTGGGACACGTCAAAAAATTGTGACTTGCTTTGGATATTTTACGCGAGAAAATGATGAATTTCGGTAGTTAATTTATCGATCGCAGCTCCCATTCCCGCATGTTTTATTTTAGAAGTCATTAATCAATGAAGAAAAACATGAGTGTGCTCTCTGCATTTAATACACTGAGCCTTATTTCAGTCCAACAAATTTGCTTGGAATACCACATCGATTACCGGGCCAGATTTGTGTATACTCACACGCATACATAAGCGTTTGCACATCTAATCATATTATCGCTTTATAGAGAGTACTGGGGTTGTGATTATTCTGAAAATCCGGAGTGCCTTTTTTTCGACTTATGATTTGCTGAAATCATAATACAGCCAATGATTACAAAACGCTGGATTTTCATCCCCCCCCCCCTCCCTTCCTGCCCCCCGCCCCACCCCGCACTGTAACTTATAGAAAATAACCAGGTACAACAAACGAAATATAATGTTAATATTAATTTTACGTTAATTTATCAGATCGGTTAAATCATCAATCAAGTGAATGTCAGCGAGTTGCTAAATGTGAGGAATACGATACATTGCAGCAATTAGGCGTTGCTTAAATAAATTTACATTTTTTCTTGCTATAATCGACAGAATGCATTAGCAAACTGACCTGGCTGGTGTTGGACACTTTGACAAACAGACGGACATGTAAGAATTTGCAATTTCTCCCCAGAGGACTCCTCTTAATCAGATTGCTAGTGAGCGCCTTTATTGCTCTTTGCCTCCCAAGTTCAAAAAGTCCCCGGTGAAAACAGGTTTTATTTTCCCTCACCATACTGTTCTTTTATTTTCTTTAATTGAAATCGGATTTGTGAAAGTGACAAAAGTGAATGTTACGGGCAACAGATTGACAGGGATATTCCAGAGTCGCACAGATAGATCTGAAGTATTTGGTTAACGCCCTTCCCCAATCTATGAATTGCTGGAATATTTATTGTGTGATCCCAAGTGAATAAAAATCTCGACATATATGCCATATATACTGCAGTATTGCACACATTATAGGCATTGGCTATCTATATATCAATAATAGTATCGCAGTCGATATCCAAATCAATCACAAATAATATAAATAGTGGAAGACACCAACTAAATATTGCAAAACAACCTTACTATCTTCTTTAGGCTCCATCTATTCCCTTTATTCCATTAACTTTGATAATCATGCATATTGTAATGAACACGACGATGTGACACTACATAATCCTGGTTAGAAGAATATTTACCAAACTTCACTTTATGTCAATACTGACAATGGTATTTTCTGGATTATGTGTTGCAAGCTTGATCGCAGCACTCGGTGTATTATTCTATAATATAAAAGGAATATTAAATAAACCGCATGAATTCGAAAAGATGTCTTTACAATGAACTGCCAATATATCACCAGCTATTTGACTGTTACATAAATAACGATCACTAGGGCAGAACTCAATACTCATGGTGTCTAGCACAGTATAACAATACAGTACGCACCATTAGTCGTTGTTTTAATAATCTGAAGTTCAGAGTTCAGAGTATTTTAGAATCACGTTGGCATAATACATTCTTTTAAGTGAAGCAAATTTTTCATAGTCAATTTTACTTCGCACCAAAATTCCTTTCCGCGTGATTGTGTTTGTCTTTTCGCTGTGTGTTATCAATCTATGGACCAGATGACGGACGACCCTGTCAAAATGACGCCAGTCAAAACATTTCCAGTGCTGCCCCACTGGAGTTAGCAGAATATGCGCCGCATTAGATAGAGACATAATCCAAACACCCCAGCTACTTTCTCAGAATCTACTCCAATTGTTGGGGAATTACCAATCAGTGAAAGTCGAACCTGAATATTTCCAATACCTGCACCAATGTTGGCAAAGTTCAACGGCGCTTTGGAGAACATTGCGGTGTGTGGAGGAAAGGGCGAGAGTCAAAAAAAAGTAACAATGAAATGTAGAGCAAGGGAAGCTAATGTTGAAGATGAGGAGAACGCACAGAAACATTCGTCATCGCAAAGAATAGTGAGATAGGGGAAAACACGCAAACAATGGCGAGAGTACAGGCTAATGATCGCAACACACTTAAATAAAAGTTTACTTGATATATCACATCGACCTAAAGCAGCCACACCATGGACTTACCTTCCATTTCGCACTTTCCCATTTCTGTCCCAAAGTGACTTCTTGGCTCTTTCCTCTGAATTGGTCTGAAAGGAGCAAACACATGGGCGATGTTTACTTGACCCCAACAATTCAGGCAATAGATTATGTATACACACTATTTAACTATGTTGTGCAGGCTCTAGATAAAGAAACGGACAATTTGCCACAAGTTATGCAAATGAAGACACTCCCAATAGTGATCGCTGTACTGATAGAATTTAGTGCTGTCTTTAGGGAAATGTGCTAATCTATGGTTGAAATGGACGGGGATTGAATGTAGTGGGGTGTGGTTGCTTTCCAGTTTTTCCACGTTACAGTCAGCCTCCCTCCCCCGTCCACTGTCTAATCTGTGCTGTCGTAAAAACCACGTGTCCTGCTCCAAGTCAGCCTGTAAACGTTAGAGGAACCTCATAGATGAACAGAATCCTGTGGCTCGAATCTAACGCACGGCGACTTCCCACACGAGAACCATGCTTCTCGGATACACGATTAAACACATATAAAGGAAACAAGAGCCCCCCACACCCTCTCCCCCCGTTACAATCGAACTCTGGTTGGAATAACACCGTAGGTAAGTCGTCTCTAAACCGTGTACCACGGTGCTGTATTGTGATTGTACAGAAGGACATCAGCCCCAAGTTGGGCAGTTGATCCACGAGTCCGGCAAGTTTTCCGCAAGTTATTGCGTTCTGATTGTACTTCTAAGAAAGATCTGGCGAGAAAAGATCGTCGGTGTCATATCACGATTTACGCGATATCTAGAAACTTATTGAGCAAAGCAAAACTAAGTGCCCAAGTTTCCACGACATTGCTCTGTCATATATAAAGAACGCGTTTTGAAAATATTATGCTCCGATGCTTATCGTGCACAGTAGTACAGAATTGTAAGATGCTTTGGATTGAGTGGATCTGTCATTTGAATTGTAGCTCGGGCTGGATACATATTGAAACTCGGCGCTTGCACCAGCATGTGTGTGTGTGTGTGGAATACAACTGTCAATTCGTTTCATCATTTCAGCTAAACCTGCTTCTGCATTGAGATGGGGGTCTCATTGTTAAACAATATATTTAGTATATACGTTTCAGTTTATATATTGCACATAAAGTCCAAGGAATGCTTACACCTGGCTAAAGACTTTGAATGGTTTATAAAGATGAGTTGATTAGTTGAAGAATGTATGCTAGTAACGGTTTTTTTCTTTAATTATTGAAGTTGGAAGCCTTTTGAGATGATGAAACCCAGCGAGCCCACTGGATCTGCATTCCTAAAGGTCGATCCTGCCTATATGCAACATTGGAAGCAGCTTTTCCCTCAGCCCCAGCTGAAAGTCGGCTCTCTGACAGTGATTCCCAGCCAGCTGCAGCCCCTCGACAGAGCTGGCCCGGCCAACGAGAGCCTCCGCCAGCACTCGGGACCTCTCACCTCGTCGTCGACCTCGTCGGCCCCTTCGTCCGCTTCCTCGGCGTGCTCGCTGTCTTTCTCCGGCTTGACCCCAGTGTCTGTGCCGCAGATTTCGGTGCTGGGGCAGCGCCCGGTTTCTGATCCGCCCTCAGCGCTCAACGGCAACCAAAGCAAAGAGCTGTGTTCACCCGGGCCCGAAAGGACGCCGAGGTTCGCCTTCACAACAGAGGATCTGGACTATTACCTGTACGGACAGCAGAGAATGGAGATCATCCCTATCAACAACCATACAACAGACCCCAATAACCGTGAGTAAATCATTGCTCCAATAATTTGCAAAGATGTTTGTCTGTCATTTCCCCCTCCTCGTTACTTTATAAAGGAAATTAGGTTTCACATTGTAGGATAGATTATCCCAGAAGGGAAGTTCACCCCGACGTACTCCAACATACTTTTCCTCATTTAGAGGATATTAATCACAATTTATTGCACTTTACAGCTCCTAGACTATCCTTGTATCAGCCGATGATGTATATAGTTTTATTTGATTATCAGAATGCCTGTATGAACTTTTCACCAGCTTTCCCGCTCGCTATTATAGGCGGCTGGGTTTGAAGTAAAATGAAGAATATGTACAATGCAAATCTATCATCTTAAAGTATGGAACAAAGTGATGCTTGACACGGCTTAGATGTTGTTTTGTTTCGGTTTGGGATCCCGCCGAATCAAACACTTCCTTCATTAGAATCAATTACGAAGCAACATTAAGTTGTTCTTTAGAACTGGTTTCGCTTCCCTGTGCAAACTGCTCAGACATTTCCTTACAAATTACTGAGGAAGACAATGTAACTATACCACCAGACAACATTACTGTGGCAAGAATTTTCAGCCAAGCCGTGTGTTTTTTCGACAATAGAGATCAACTTGTGGACACATCAAAATAGTGGCACTTTATCCATATCAAGAGATACTTCAGTAAACTTTTCTTTAAAAAAACGTTTAGAATACTTAAAATACCTAATATTGTGATGCATAACTTTGTGTGGAGTATGACTGAGTTAGATACAGCAGACAGGACAAGCAATCGGGAAGACAATGAAGTCGGTGAGAACATCCTTTTTAGCTGCCACTAATTAGGATCACAATTACAGTGATGGTTTAAATATATATCATTCGAAACCCTGCAGGGTGTAAAATCAAACCTGATTTTAGATCAGTCCCGAGCAACATAAAGGCATGGATTTTTTTAAAAAAAAAGCTCACACTGTGAAAGGCACTCATTGATCGTGTTGTAACTTTTTACGTAAAAAAAACAGTTAAACATTGAAACCGGTTGACAGGGACGTGGATGCAGGAGTATAATTCTATCATCGACAGACTCAGGCAAAACATTTGTTTTCTGGAATCCATAGATACTTTTTTGTTTGATCGATATTTTTTTTCAACAGCTAAGCTGAGATAACTCATTTCATATATACAGCAGCTTGGATGAATGAGCAAGGTCTTTCCAGATGCTGAGGTAAACAGAAAGCGAGTGAAAGATTTTAACTGTAGGACTGAGATGGATCCTGGAGTTACAGGATTCACTGATAAACGTCACCCAGATTCCCGACCCTGTGTTCTTTCAACATCTCCAAATAAAGTAACCCAAATGATCAAGTATGTCAAATTAGCACCTCTCCTCCACAAACTAAACGGTCATTTCAAGACTGACTACCGCCTCTAACTATAGCTTTATTATCCATATTTCCTTTGCTTGAGAGGTGGTGAATGTTTATTTAACGTGATAAAATGGTCCATCAGCACTAATCTCCATCGATAACTGCCACACAAAGATGAGCGATGAGCGGACAAGACACAATTAATTGCCACTAGTTTTCTGGAGAAAGCTGGCCGAATCGACTGTATCAGGGCACCGATCGATCGCCGCAGAGATGCTATTCATCATCTCGGTATTGTTTGGGTCTCTTAGGGACCAGCCGTAGTTTTATCTAAAAATCCTATCTGTCTTCCCCCCCACCCCTCACCACCCCCAAACTCCGTCAGCCTGGTAAAATCCAATCAGCTGCCCAATGGCACCATGCAGCCCCTAGTCTTCAGCTTTGTAACAAGAAGCACACTGAGCATCGGGAGGAAAACACGGCGAGACGCGGCTGAATGAAGAAAAAGCACTCACATGACAACTATTTTCTTTAGTTGTATTGTAATTCTAGATAATATAACTTACATATCAAGAGAGATCATTCATGGCTCTGGTGTAGTATTGACACAATTAATGCAACATATTACAAATCTGATACATACACATATATAATATAAATATTATGATAGGAAATTATCAAGTGAGGTGCACGTTAGAATCTATACTTTGGAATATATACTTTGGAATATATGCCACTGTCTCAAATGCAAATAGGGTGCGTGGTCAGGTTTCAGATATTCTGCCATTTTAATGCAATCCTGCATTGAAAGCAAAACAAATATCTTATATAGTTGAATGATTTCCTAATATTGAATAACAAGAAATATATTTGTCATCTTATAGGCAAAGGCCTATGATATCTGTATTTTGTTCTGGGCAATTTTCCTGGCGCCGCAGCTTAACCATAAGGCATATGTGATAAATGTAGTTGTCAATTTAAAATAGGTAAGAATAATTGACATTTCTGTTCAAATATTTCACGTTTAAACCAGTCTGAAGATGAAATGGTGGATGCCGATAATGGTGACAAATTATCACAAGTATAAAAAGAACTTGGCTGAGTGTTATTCTATTCACTTAAAATTTGGCCTGGGAGTACTTCGGTAAACAATCTGTGAGCAAACTAACGGGAAGCAATAAAACATTTGTTTTCACAATAAGAGATGGTCTTTCGGCATTAGGGATTTTAAAAAATGAGTATTTCTGATCATTACAATCTCACTGTAATGCTACAAGGAAATGTTCGGGTAGTGCTTGACAAAATGCAGAACTCTTTTTAAAAAGTTTAACAAGAGGTTTATAGGAGAACTGCAATCGTGGGATTTAATTCAATTAAAAACATATAATTGATTTCCCGAAGAGCAGATCCGACCAAGGAGTGGTATCGCCAGGTGTACAATCTGTTCTAACTTTGAAACCACATTGACCGCAATAAAGCAAGTACACAGAGTAATCGCTGCACAGTTTTGGGCTGGTAATTCCGCCGGGTTGAAAGCCTGGACATTCTAGATGATTGTCGTACGAGACGCGATTCAAGAGTTGTATTAGAGCAGGCAGATTGCTGTCTGGGGCTGTTTAAACATCAACGCTGGGATTTGTTGATTTTTTTTTGTGTATGGTTTCAAATGCAGAAGCATTAGGGCAGTACAGGGGGATAACGGTTTCAATATCCATACGCGTATTATTCAGCGAGTGTCCTCCTCTCGCTTTGTAATGCAACCAACGTAATACTTTTTTAAAAAATCTCACAATGCTGGATACCATTTATTTAGCACTAAAAAAAATCGTCTCTCCTATTTGCGCGGGGACATTACAATATCTGGCCTTCAGTCAATATAAGTCAAAAAGGGAAATCTTATTTGCATTACTAATCACCCCGCACTCAGCAAACTTAATGACCCCATTGAACTACAAGTGGCTCGGTCGCTGTAAACTTTTGACTGAGTCGAGTCGGGGCGGGTGCTGTTTGAAGTTGAATGGGACGAGTTGTGCGGAAAAGGAGGCCCAGCTCTGTGAAACAGCTGAAAAGCGAGGAGGGGAAGGGAGCAAGTTTCGATTTGTCCCAATCCTGTTCTTCCTCTTTCTCTCTCTGTTGGCCATTCATAAAACAAAAACAGCCTATAAACCCTCCGCACGACCATAAAAAACGAGTTTCCATCCAGCAGACATGCAACAGACAGACCAACAAACCTTCAGACCAAACTGAACGGCAAGTTTTGTTGCAGAGCGCATTACATTGTCAGCTCATTGTCTGCATAACCCGAGTGGTCAGTGACTTCCCAGCGCAGCATCTTGCACATCACTTGCCTTCCACGGAATCTTTTGAGTCAGCTTGAACTGTTAAACTACCTTTATAATATATAACATACCAGTTACACAATCCAAGGTTTCCACAAGAAGAATTGTTTTTGCGAGGCCGCTTATTACAAACATTTTCACTGGCAGTTTTGAGTAACCGGTATTATAATTGTTGAAGTGGTTTGGATCCATTATATATTTCAAAACTAAAATGAACTGTTGGATTTGGAAGGCTACATCAGTTGTTGATGATCTACTACTCTTGGAAATTAATTAAATTGAGGACAAACTATGTACAATGTACTTAAAATGCATTTGCTGTCGTACTTAGTACCAGACAATAGGATATCCTGGCTCATTTCTCACTCTCATTCTCTGTGTCGGTTTCTTCTGCTAAATTCAAGCCTTTTTTTTGCAATACACAAAATTTTAGCTATTTTAAAGATTTGATTCAGACCGGTCTTCCCACCACATTGCAGTGAATCATGCCACTTACTCTTAGTTTTGTACGTATTCCCAAGTTTCCGAAACAACACAATAGTGGCAACAAGAATAAATGGCGCCTAAAATGGAGTTAGAACATTTCAATGTATGAATACCCGTCAACATCATTTCTAAAGACTCAAGTGGCGCTACTGAAAGTGTTCTGAAATGTACTAAATGGGGAAATTCCAAACAAAGGCAGAACACAAAATGCCAATAACATGGAGAGAGTGACCTTGATGCACTGGCAATTTGAGACCATCTTTGTGGTATTCACAACAGACCGCATTCTGGGATTGGGCTGCCAACCCTGTGGAGAATTTAGCACACCGACTGCAACTATGGACAGTGCAAGTACTTCGGGTTTAACCGCGCAATGAAACAGAAATACAGGGAAACGGAACTGTTTAAGGATAGAGATGTGCATCTTTACATTTACTGCATGTTATTGTATCGCGATAGCCAGAGAACAGTCACTGAAACAAGCCTTTACATTCAAATCTGTGCTAAAAAAGTGCATAAGTAATCAATTAAAGACCAATTATCTCAGACACGGTTAGAAATTACTTTTTAAAAGCTGCAACGCTATTAACTTTTTAATGTTTATCTTTAGATACGTATGAACTCTCGACTTTACCTTTCTCTTTCTACAGGGGAGCTGCGTAAGGGAACATGATTTTGCAGCGATATAAAGGAAATATGCTTTCAGAAAGCGAAATAAAAAAAATGCAATGCCATTTTTGCCTTTTTAAAATAGCCCCCGTAGTCTTTTCCCCGTGTCTGCACTGAAGTCTGTATAATAAATGAAGTCTTTAACCCTTGTTGTAAACTGTAATAAGCTGACTAAAGAATGGTTGACATTTGCTTTTTCCTGCCATCTCTTTCCACTAATCGACTGTCTCCGTTTCTCCCCTTACAACCCTTTCCAGTTCGCCCTTTGTGTTGGCACGCATTCTCACTTCGTGTCTTTCTCACTACTCAGTGAAGCCAGAGTCCTGTTCGGGACCAGTCGTTCTAATCTGCCGTTCCTCCTTACTGTCTAGTTTAACCTGTCCCTCTGTATTAACACTGACTACTGAATGAAGCACCTTCAACCCCTTGGTATCCAGGTTACCTCGTCCACTCCCTTACATCCAACTGCTCAAGTGTGGCTCCTTTCCTCTTAATCGACTTTTCTGCCCAACATTTATTACACTCTAATAAGTAATCCATGGTATAGAGGACTTTGAGATGTTTCAACGTGAAAGTCATTGCATAAATCTAAGTACAGTTACTGGTACTGTTGAAGTATAGTCCCCTTTGCCATTTTCTTGCTGGCTAAACTGACCTGTGAACCTTCAATTCTCCTTTCTTTGCCATTAAATGAAGGATGCTTACTTTCTTACCACTCAGTTAAACTCACAATTGCACTTTGATTTCATTTAACTTATTTCTTTCCCTTGCCTTTCAGTCTAACTTCTTTTTAGGCCAGATTAACCTATGGCCTTGTCCAAGTCACTCAGTGTAATCTATGCTTGTTCCACTGTCACATAGGCTAACTTGTTCTTCTTTCACTGGCTAATCTACATTGTCCTCTCTTCAGGCTGTGACATGTGTGCTGACAATCGGAATGGCGAGTGCCCAATGCATGGACCACTCCACTCACTGCGTCGCCTGGTGGGGACAAGCAGCAGTGCAGCTACAGCTCCACCTGATGTGCCATGCGGGCTGCGTGAGCTGCCCCGGGAGGTGTGCCTGTGTACAAGCACTGTGCCAGGCTTGGGCTATGGCATCTGTGCAGCACAACGCATCCCACAGGGTACCTGGCTTGGACCTTACCAGGGAGTTGCCATCTCCAGGGAAAAGGTGCAAGTTGGAGCTCTCAGGAACAGTCGTCACCTCTGGGAGGTAAGAAGCAACTGACCTTAAATCACTCGAACATCAATATGTTTTCTTCTATTCATGCATTAATTTGTGATGCAAATTATGCTATAGGATAAAATGTTATTTGATGCTCTAAATGATGTTTGCATGAAATATTTCCCTTTTCCATGATGTTAATATCACATTCTAATTGTTGGCTGAAAAGGAAGAATGTGCAGTGTTACAGGGAGAAAGCAAGACAATGGCACTAATTGTTCAGTTGGAGACCCGGTGCATACACAATAGGCCGAATAGTCTCCTTCTGCACTGTAACAATTCTATGATTCTGAGGACATTTTTTTTCATGACAGTCTAATTTATAAAGAATGTTCAAAAAGCAAATGTTGCATATCAGATAAGAACAAAAAAAGGAAATCATAATAACCCAGCCATATTGGAATCAAATTGCCAAAAGTATATTGGACAGTTAAACTCATCTTTTGAAGCCTCTCTAACTCCTTCAAGTTCCCTCTACTTGTGAAAATAGTCTTCACAATATATGTTTTGAATATTATTGAAGGCTTCAAATCTTCTTGTCTTGCATTCATCATATGCAAGGATACCAATATAAGGGGAAACAACAATTTATGCTGCATAAGAAGAAAGTGCTGATTGGTCTGCATAATAGACTCAAGACACTGTGTCCAACAATATTCTGCAATTGGACAATGTTTGCTAAATAATCCTCAGTGTACTAACAGTTATGCTGGCAAACCAATTTCAAATTGCTGCTTGGGCTTGCTGTGTGGCACCTTTGCATGGACTGGAAGCTACATATGTTAATATACAGGGCCCTGTTCTTTGCAGATTGAAAGAACACGTACACACAAGCCTGCTGCAGCAAAACAAAATAAGTGACAGCCATTTGCTGGTTCAGTCCTCAGGGCAATGTCTTGATCAATCGGCAAGCTGTCTGGTTTAAATTTCAAACAATGCTTGGCAGTTAACAATCAGTCATCTGGTGCCTTCTCCATGGTAACACATTTACCAATCAGATAAAAGCAAATTACTGCAGATGCTGGAACCTGAAACCAAAAGAGAAAATGTTGGAAAATCTCAGCAGGTCTGGCAGCATCTGTAAGGAGTGAAAAGAGCTGATGTTTCAAATCCAGACAAAGCTAAAATGTATAGAAAGTGGGAGATATTTATATTGCAGGGTGATGGAATGAAAGATGAATCATAGCCACAGAAACCAGGGAAACCAGCTAATAGCAATCCACAGAGAGAATAAAGGACGTGAATGGCAAAACGACAGAGCAGCTGAAATGAAGATGTTGTTTTGGAGGGGTGGGGAGGTAAAGTAGGGGAAAAGAATAGGAAGAGAAATGAAGAAAGGCAACAAAAAAACATAAGGTAGAGAACAGTAAAAACAGTTCATTTTAGCTTCTCTGCCTTTTGGCCATTCATGTCCTTTATTCTCTTTGTGGATTGCTATTAGCTGGTTTCCCTGGTTTCTGTGGCTATGACTCATCTTTCATTCCCTCATCCTGCAGTATAAATATCTCCCACTGTCTGTGCCTTTTAGTTTTGACAAAGAGTCGTCTGGAATTGAAACATCAGTTCTTTTCTCTCCTTACAGATGCTGCCAGACCTGCTGAGATTTTCCAGCATTTTCTCTTTTGGTTTACCAATCAGAGTCTATTTGCCAACCAATCAGCACTTCCTCCTCATATAATATACAAGTTATTGCCTGGTTGTTATTGTTATCCCCTTGTATCAGCATTCATGTACAGTGTCTGAATCAGTGCAAGTCAAAAAGCTTCAACGTGTCTCTTTTTCAACAATACTCAAGTTCTGCACTACCAAACAACTATTAATATATGTTTTGTATCTCTGCATGAGACTGAGCAGATTTCTTGGCAGCAATGCGTTTTGGTCATTTAGGAGCAATTCATCATGTACTATGATTGGCTGCGACATTTTCCACTTTATATGTTTGCAGTATATTTTGTACTTAAAAAGAGTAATGTGTATTTTTGTAGCTGTTTGAAATCATTTTTGATGTTACTTTATCATTTTCAGTGCTGACTATTGAAATATAAGTTTTATTTTCATTATTATTGCCCACACATAAATTGGGCACTGCCAAAGAAATATTTTCACATATGCCATTGCTATATTCGATACTGGTTCTAATATATGAACCTGTAACATTAACATAAGGCTTAGAACTACAGAATCATACAGCAAATTGAATCTGCAAAAAAATAATAGTCCAGGTTTTCTGAAAAAAAGGCATCTGAATGAAGGACAATTTTGCTAATCATCAAATTGGCCAACAGCTTGTAGCAAAGAAGAAATACCCCATAAATTGTGAATCACCACACTTTCTAACCTTTTTATGTTGTTTGCTATTTGTCTTCTGAAACCAGGATCTCACCCTTAACCTCTCCTGGATTTCCATGAAGTGGTTGCACTTTAATTGCCCAGAAAGTTAAATTTGACAATTATCATTGTAAACAACTTTTAATGATATGATCTCGGCCTTTTGGCTAAGATCAAGCATGGGATTTTCCGGTGGCGCTCACCCCATAACCAGAAAATCCTGCCGAGGTCAACGGACCTTTCCATGGTCTGCCTCTCGTCTGCTCTGATTCCTGTGGCAGGCAGAACGGGAAGATTTGCCCACAAGTGTTAGATCAAGCCCAAGATGGGGTGCAATGCCTTATCTTGTCAGCTTGATTTGGATTCAATTTAATTTTGATTTTGGTTTTTGGAGCAAGCAAGGAATGGATTTGTGTTTGCCATTCTGAGCATTGGCCTTGTTACTTTAAGATTGGAGTAAAATTTAAAAAAATGTTAATGACTGCCAGTCAACCCTCTTGGCCAGAAAATAAACAATCATGAGTGGTGAGCCTGTTTCCTTTAGGTTGTGAAATAATTTAGGAGATTATAAATACATCAAATTCGAAATGAGCTTTTATTTATTTTTCCTTTTTCTCTCGCAATTCAATCTTTCCTTCCCTCTTTTTATTTCCTTCTCTATCTGCTTTGACACTGAATTTGCTACTCTCATACCTCCTTCTTCTCAGTCCATCTTACTTTTATTTCTCAATCTTTTAATCTCATTTCGTAAGACAGCTAGTTTGTTCACTGAGGTACCATTTAACATGTTGCTCTGGCTGTATAAATATCACCTTGCACGTCCAGCAACTGTGGGCAAAACATTTAAAAACTACATGTATGATTGTCAGTCTAACAAATGGGATATGCCATAAATGCCCCACTCCATCAACATCTGGCTCATTGTGTTTCCTGGAAATTTAGTTGTCACTCTTCGTTATAATGACAGAGGCTCAGCTTATTCCTTATTAGGAAGCAATGCTACCCCAATAGCTTTCCTTTTGAAATTATATTTGGAATAATTCCCAGTAAAATATTGCTTGTATTATGGATACAAAATCAACACGTCAAACTTTATTTTGATTCTTGACAAATAATATTATTAATAAGGTTTATTAGGTCAATACATTAAATAAAAGGGTATTCAGTCAATAACTGTTATTTCAGAGTATAGTTTTACTTCCAAAGGAAAAAACCTTTAATTTTCACTGGAAATATCTTCTAATCCAGGCATTTAAATTATCTGAATGCTGTAGATTTAAGCAATACATTTAATCTAGAATGTTATTGAAGAACTAGGGGAGATAGGACACAAAGTTTCAATGTTACAAGCTTCAAGCAAGACTTGTGACATTGGAAGAGCTTTTTTTCACATAGTAAGTGGAATTTAAAAATAAATGTCTCTCTTAGTATCTAAATTGTTTGCAGGGATCAATTTGCATCCAGGCAAATGCAGAGTATTGCATCACACTCCTGAGTTGTGACATGTAGATGATGGACAAGTTTTGGGGAGTCAGGAAGTGAGTTAAACACCTCAGAATTTCCAGTTTCTGACCTGCTCTTGGTTACAGCACTTACATGGTTGGCCCAGTTCAGTTTCTAGTCAATGATACCTGCCAGGATGTTGCGAGTGGGGATTTAGTGATGGCAATACCATGGAACTTCAAGGGGAGATGATTAGATTCTCTCTCGTTGGAATGGCCATTGTCTGACACTTGCCTGATACTGATCTGTATCAGTGCAAATACAAATATTGTCCAGGTTTTGCTGCATATTGACATAAAGTGCTTCACTATCTGAGGAATTGTAAATGGTATTGAACTTTACACTATCATCAGCAAATATCACCACTTCTGATCTTATGATGGAAGAAAAGTCATTGATGAAGCAACTGAAGATGGTTAGGCTTAGGACACGACCTGAGAAATTCCTGCAGCGATGTCCTGGGACTGGGTTGACTGACCCTCAACAACTACAACTATCTTCCTTTGTACTAGGTATGTCTCCAGCCAGTGAAGATTTTTTCCCCTGACTCCCATTGACTTCAGTTTTGCCAAGGCTCCTGATATCACACTCACTCAAATGCTGTATTGATGTTCAGAGCAGTCACTTTCAGCTTCCCTCTCAAGTTCAGCTCTTTTGTTGATGTTTTGGCCAAGGCTGTAATGAGGTTCAGGTAATGAAGCTGAGTTGCCCTGATGGTGTCCAAACTGAGCTTCAGTGAGCAGATTATTACTATGTAAGTGCTACTTGATAGCCCTGTCGATGACACCTTCCATCATTTTCCAGATGATTGAGAGATGGCTGATTGGCTGATAATTGACCAGATTGGATTTGTCCTGCTTTTTGTGGATTGATCATTGCTTGGCAATTTTCCACATTGTCGGCCAGCTGTGAATGTTGTAGCTGTACTGGAACAGCTTGGCCACAGGCGAGGCTAGTTCTAGAGCACATGCCTTCAGTCATTTGGTCAGCATGTTGTCAAGGCCCTTACTCTTTGCAGAATCTAATGTTGATATTAGTCATTTCTGCAGCATTTGTAACACATGCAGGATGCAGTATAATATTTCTTTACCTCTCCCCAGTGATAGGGAAGATTGCTTATATATTCTATATCAACAAAATTGTAAAAAAAATTAGAATACATTAATAGCTTTACTGAAAAGTATCAGAGGAAACTCTCTAGCTAAGTTTACAATAAGCATGAAATGGTCAGGGAAAATATATTTCTAAAGTGTTTATCCCCCCCCCCAAAGAGAGCATCACTGTACTATTCCATTTTATATAGCAATCATTCCTTTTGGAGTCCCTCTGAGTGGGATTGACAAACTTAATATCAAATTGTGACAAATTAAATGCAATTTGTTCTATCCACTTGTACTCACTGCCAACTAGATTTAGATGGTTCAAAGTCACTTACAGTTGTACACAACTTACAGCTAAAAGGCTGACAGTCTTCTTGTCCAAGCTGGACTGAAAGTACACACGTATTGTGATGCTTATTTTTCATTCTGCCTGTTTATATTTCTCTCAGCTAACAGCATAGTCCTGAATGAAATTACTTATTACAAAGAGAATTGAATTAGCATTTGTAATATTTTCAGGCATGAATCCCAATGACAGCCATAATTCTACAAATAGGCACACTTTTGGGGACCTCACAAAATTGCAATTGTATTATTTGTTGTAGTATTGTTTTCTATTTTCAGACACTTGCAAGACAAATCAAAGAGTTTATGGGGAAAAACAATTAAAACTTGCGGATCCAAAGTCAACAGATTTGTGAAAGTTTTTTGTGGCAACAATTTACTGCTTTAGCAAATGTCATAACACTTCAAACAAATTTTATTTTATTTCAATATTCCACTTGATCCTTAGTGACTTACCTCAGTTTGATGATAAGTGATAGCATGTACAACCTGCTGGACATTTTGTTTATCTCTGTTAAATGCTGGAAAAACACTACACGAATGCAGCATTTTTAATGCTGTTTATTAGAAACATTATGACAAATTATTTTGAAATATGATGATCGTTCTGAAAGCAAATATGCCATTTAATATACATTCTGCAGGATTCCACTAACAGCAATGAGATAAACGTCCAATTATTTGTTTATGGTCATGTTAGTTGAAGTATAGTGCTTTCCAGGAAACCAAACAATCTCATTGCTGTTTTTTAAATAATGCTATGGAATCTTTCACATTCAGGGAAATTTTCCCGTCCTGTCTGCCACAGGAATCGTGGTGGGCAGATGAGTGGACCATGCAGAGGTCCATTGACCTCAGGGAGGATTTTCCAGTTTTGGAACGAGCACAGCAGGAATATCCTGCCCAGGATGTGTCATTAAGTGCAGATTCATTTCTGACACTGCCACTCTTACCTAGAACTGCACTGAAGTGCCAGTCCAGATGGGCTTTAAGCCCATGGATAAACTTAAAGGCAAAAGTACAATTGCTAACAAAATAGAAGGAAGTCAGAGAAGAAATAGTAGAGGCTTTGACTATAATTTTTTAATCCTTTGAAAAACAAATTCTGCTGAAGAGTTGCTGGTGTACCATTTCTGTTCAAGAAGAGAGGGAAGGATAAATTTGATAATTATAATTTCATTAGTCCAGAGTCGGTTGTGAACAAACGTTTTAGAGTTAATTTTAACTCCTGTTGGGAAGCTTGGGAGTTTGAGGTGCAGACCTGACCCATTTTAAACTTTGGGTCTCATTTGAACTTTGGTGGTTAACCTGTTTTGAGCAGAAAGTGGTATGTATCTGGCAGAGGAAGATGCTGGATGCACACCATGCCAACAATAAGGGAAGTCACAGGAGGCAGAGTGTTTGAGGTCTCTCAGATGTAATTGGTGAATAACCTGGCACAGCAGAGGCCTCTACTTGTTCACTTCCTGGTCTCACTACAGAAGATTTTTTCACTTACTTTCAATGACTTTACTGATTTATCAACAGGTTTACCCGGTGGGGTGTTGTCCCACTCGGGAGCAGGCTAAGATGCCATTAAGATTCCATGGATGTCATGGGGTTCTGATTTTCATTTACTAGTGCTGAGTGAAACATGAGATAACAAAGAACAAACTGCTTGGATTTGATATAGACCAGTCATGTTAGACATATGTGTTGCAATTTTGTTTGATGAACTGACCGATTCCACAGATAAGGAAAATACAGTTGATGGTCCGTATGTATTTTCAAATGACATTCCCTCATGAGAGAGCTTGATGCAAAGAAAATCAGTTCATTCTATATTGAAAAGCTAATAATGGATAGGAAGCAAAGCTTTAGCATGAACAGGTAATGCTCAGTTAACAGAAGTAGAAAAGTGATATGGCAAGCTTAAGTGATAGATCCATTTTTGTTTTTGATAATGGATTCAGACATAGGATGCATAGTTAAATATCCAAAACACATAAAAGTAAAACATTTGTCAAACAATGAAGTGGAATATAAAAACCTTTAGGATAACTTACACAGATCAGCAGTTTGGACAGACAAGAGGTAGATTCAAATCAATGCACAAATATCCTACAAGATATGTTTTGGGAGGAAAAACAATGAATGAAAGTAAACACTTAATGGAGATAATTTGAAGGCTGTGATTGGACAGAGAAATCTAGACTGTGAATACATAATTCTGTAGAAGTGTGAATACTGGTAATATATTTCCACATTTTAAAAATAGCAGTTACAAATACAGAAACAAAGTTGTACTGATGCATTTGTAAAAAAATGTGTTAGTTCGCAAGTATGGTTGTGTGTACAATTTCGGGTATTCTATTATCGATAGGACAACAGACAGTTTTTGTTCATGAGGATCAGAAATTACAATAATGAGGAGGAATCTGAGATACTAAATCAAACAGACTGTATGTGTATAAGAATGCTTTAAAGTATCCCACAAAAGGCAAAGGGTTGTGATGTAATTGCAATGCACAGCATTTTTACATCAACGTAACTGTCAAATGCTACTCTGTAACATTATTTGTATTGTCTAATATATTCCTCAAAGCAAAATGAAACCTAGGAAACCAAACATTTCTGTATCACATGCCTTTTTGTATATGATTTTGAAATTATTACATCCTGGATATTCTGTGTCTCCATTTTGCTTGATCATTGACCTGCTGATGGCCTCTGCACATCATAACCCTTCCATTTCCATCTCTCTCTGAAATGCATTGTACGATGTGGTCTTGTGCTTTCTAATATATTTACAATGTTGAAATAGAATCTCATTGAACATTGTCTTACTAAAATCAGTCTTTTTTTCAAACCCCAGAACTCCTTAACATCTTAAGTCTTTCCCTCCTTCTATAGTCTTCAATCATTTAAGTTCCAATCTCAGAGTTATTTAATCGCTGTTTCATGACTTATTTTGCTTTTTCTATTTTATTCTTTTCAACCTTTTTGGCGCCTGGAGTATGGAGTCTTCAGTTAATTTCTCAATGGAAAATTCAATTAAAATTGTGCTGGCAAACATCATGCCCCAGTGCTCCTGAGATTAAAGTCAGGTTTAATTTTTTTAATGTGTTATTTGCTCAGGTTGCATTTTATCAATGTAGGATATATCCTTATAGAGTTGTACAATCCCTACAGTGTAGAAGGAAGCTGTTTAGCCCATCACGTCTGCACCAAATTTCCGAAAGAGCATCTTACCCAGGCCCTCCCCTCTGCCCTCTCCCTGTAACCTTGTGCATTTACCAGAGGTAATCCACCTAGCCTACACATCTTTGGACTGTGGGAAGAAATGGGAACATCCCAAGGAAACCTGTGCAGGCATGGTGAGAATGTGCAAACTCCTCACAGATAGTCCCCAAGGATGGAATCAAACCCAGGTCCCTGCAGCTGTGAGGTAGCAGTTTTTATTATTCCAGTCTCATATTTTGTTATTGTGATTCTTAATATGGAGGATCTATTAAGGATTTTTTTGGTTCCTAAAGGTTTGCAGTAATGAGGTTTAAGTATTTACACAGTTGTGCTGATAATAGGTATTAAAGTAATATGGTCAAATAAAGGGTTACAGGGATAAGGTGGGAAGGTGGAATTGAGGATTGACATATCAGATCAGTCATGATCTTATTGAATGGTAGAGTAGACTCAGTGGGCTGAATGGTTTACTTCTGCTCCTACATCTTATGGCCTATGGTCAATAAGAGGCAAATCATTTGCACAGGGCAGCTGGGCATAAATTGGAACTGGCCATATCACTGATATCTATCTATCCCTTAAGGCTAGACATTCTACTGACTGCCACTTTCAGAGTAGGCAATTTACCCAACACCAGCCACGATCCCTTCAGCCCCTTATAAGGAGGGAAATCATTTTCACATTAAATCATTTTCTGAGGGATGTCCAGATCACTATCCTGTATTAGACATCAGAGTGGGGGCCATATATGTTTATCTGGAATTTGGTAATTCTCAACTTGTTCCATGCACAGATCTCCACAGATAAAGTGGGCCAAGGCAAGTTGGAAACAGGGCTGACCCAGCTAAATTGGACTTCTGTTTCTCAGGATTATGATGATCCTTTGGTTGAGTGATATCATTCCCTGCACTGAGTCAGAAACTGATTTATGGTCCTGGGACCCACTCCAAGCAACCCCAATTAGTGGAGGCATGATATGTTCTCAAAATAATGGCCTGATATCAAGTGGGCTGTTGATATCCAAATGGAGTTTGAATCAGGGTTAACCGTAGCAATATTACGCTGAGGCCGAAGGGTTGGATTTGGGGGCCCAACTCCAGTCAGTTCCTACAAACAGAGACCATAACACTCACCCTGAATACTGGATTGACATCCAATTTGCATCTCACTGATGCAGATGGCGCACCCATTGTAAAGGGTAGGTGGGGTTCTCTAGCCTTGCTTGAAGCTCACCTAAGAGTAGATAATCCAAAAATAACAATTCTTTAAAAGCACTTCTGCTGTCCTAATTGATACAAGAACCTTGTGAGACTTGGGTTAGAACATGATGGCAGAGCTCAATGCATGAACAGTATTTTCTTTTAGTGCATTTTAGTTTCCAAAACTTCTGAATATATGTTGTACTGCTGACATTTATTACTGTTAAGATTCATATTTGTAAGCGATATTGACTCCAGTATATTTAAATATATTCATTATTCACATGTAAAGAATACTACCCATAGGATCCAGAAATAACCATGCCTTAGAATAATTTGTCATGACATTTTTTCTGATGTTTGTTATTAATATCTACAAACTAGATGTGTATTTTTAACTGCTACCTAGAGTTTAAAAGCACCAGGATTTATAGTGACTCTGTCAAAAGTTTGCATCTAACAGCCTTTTTTTTGCAGACACAAAATGCTTTAGTTTTCATCCATTGACTTTGAATAGACAGAAAATCTCTAGAAGCTTTGCTTCTCAGAGGGTATCTCAAGATATCACAAAGCTGTTTTATTGATTGAATTAAGATGTGGAGCAGATTGAAAGGAGGGGAAATCAGAGCTTGCCATTTAGCCTCAGAAACAATTATTGCCGGATAAAACTTGGATTTGTTTTTAACTGAAATATAAGGACAGCGATGCAAAAGAAAAGTCTGTAATTCCAGAACAATATATGATATGACAAGTCCACTGACATATTCTATCCTCTCAAATGTAAGATAATGAAGGCAAAAAAAACTTCAAATGATTCATAAGTGAATTGTGTGTTTCTATAAACCAATTGTCGATGCTTTCCTTTGAGATGGTTGAACTAAGCTTAGCTGAGTGACCCTCCTGTCTGTATTTATCTTTTGATGTTTAGATGTAACTGAGTTTATCAAAGATTTTAGAAAAAAAATCTATTTTAATAATACAGAAATGTCAGCCCCATTCACTTATTTATTGATTCTGTCCTTCCAGCATTTGGCAAGTTGGGATCTTGCCTTATGAAAATCTATCATATTCCCCATTTCAGTTCAGCTGCAAATTTTAGATTACCATTTTCAAAGCTTCAGTTTAAAATATTTCCTTATCTTTATTTCAGATACTTCTACCATTTGATTATGCAATCATGAATTAGTATCGTTGCACCTTCTTGCACATATATACTGACTGCTGCTGGCTGAACTTGTTCTCTGCAGCCATCTCTTCTTTTTACTCCATATCTATTGCTGTGGCTTCAGCTCAAATTCCTCAGCTATTTACTATTGCAAGCTGCAATGTGTTCTGTTGCTCCCATCATGGCGCCCATTACCAGCTCTCTAAGCTTAGCAGCCCTGACTGCCTCATCCCCTTCCTATAGTGAATATCTTATCAAGTTAAGATAGAATTTCACTGACACCCTCCCCTTTCTTTTCCTTTCCTACTTATTTTTATTCATTCAAGGGCTTCACTGGCTAGGCCAGCAGTTTTTGCCTATCGCTAATGCCCTTGAGAAGATTGTGCTGAGCTTCCTTCTTGAACCGTTGCAGTCCATATGTTAGGGAGGGTATTCTAGAATTTTGACTCAGTGACAGTGAAGGAATGGTATTTCCAAGTCAGGATGATGAGTGACTTGGAGGGGAAACTCCTGGTGGTGGTATTTCTAGCTGTCTGTTGCTCTTTCCTTCTAGGTGGCAGTCATTGTGGTTTTAGAAGACACTATCTAATGAGTCTTGCTGAGTTCCTGCAGTGTATCTTGTAGATGGCATGCACTGCTTGCTACCACTGTGAGTCAGGTGGCGGAGGGATTGAATGTTTATAGATAGAGTGCCAAAGAAGCAGGTTGCTTTGTCCAGGATGGTGTTAAGTTTCTTGAATGTTGTTGGAGATGCACTCATCCAGGAAAGTGGAGAATATTTCATTCCATTCCTGATTTGGGCCTTGAAGATTGTGGACAGGTTTTGGGAAATCAGGAGGTGAGTTACTTGTGCAGGATTCCTAGCCTCTGACCTTCTCTTATGGGCACACTGTTTATATGGCTAGTTCAGTTGAGTTTCTGGTCAATAGCAACCCCCAGAATGTTTATAATGGGAGGTTCAGTGATGGTAATGCCATTAAATGTTAAGGGGTGATTGTTATATTCTCTCTTGTTGGAGATGGTCATGGCCTGGCACATGTGTGACGTGAATATTACTTGCCACTTGTCAGCCCAAGCCTGGATATTGTCCAGGTCATGCTACATTTGGACATGGACTTCTGTTTGAGGAATCGTGAATGGTGCTGAATATTGTGCAATTATCAGCAACCATTCCCAATTCTGACCTCATGATGGAAGGAAAGTCATTAACGAAGCAGCCAAAGACAGTTGTGCCTCGGACATTACCCTGAGGAACTCCTGCAGAGATATCCTGAAGCTGAGATGACTGGCCTACAACAACCACAACCATTGTTCTTTGTATCAACCAACAGAGAGTTTTCCACCTGTCTCTCATTGACTCCAGTTTTGCTAGGGCCCCTTGATGTCACACTCCGTCAGATATGGCCTTTATGTCAAGGGCAATCACTCTCATCCCACCTATAGAGTTCAGCTCTTTTGTCCATGTTTGAACCAAGGCTGTAATGAGATCAGGAACTGAGTTGCCCTCGTGGAACCCAATCTGAGCTTCAGTGAGCAGGCTATTGCAGAGTAAGTGCTGCTTGATAACACTGTTAATGACACTTTCCATAACTTTATTAATGATTAAATGTAGACTACTGGAGTGGTAATTGGCGAGGTTTCATTTGTTCTGCTTTTTGCGGACAGGACTCACTTGAGCAATTTTCCACATCGTTGGGTTGATGCCAGTGTTATAGCTGTACTGAAACAGCTTGGCTAGGAGCACAAGTCATCAGTACTACTGCTGGAATATTGTCAGGGCCTGTGGTCTTTGCAGTATTCAATGCCTTTAGCTATTTATTGATATGTATGCCCTCACTTGCTATCTTATACAGCAGTATTCCAATGACTCCCTCCCCAGAATCACAGCCCTATTTGTGCCAAGCTCCAGGACATTCATATGTTTGCAAACAAAGTCCTGACCATCCATTATCTAGCAGTGGTTGCATCCTAAAAACTTTAGAGCATTATTTAGAATTCAATCCATCATGCTTGCTTTTGAGATTTGGATTCTGTGCTAAACCCGAAAGTAAGCGAACTCATGTTGAGGAATAAACTTATTGGGAAAAAGGGTATTGGGGAGTAGGTGGGGTGCTGGGGGGGTTGGGAGGAGGTGGGGGGGGTGAGAGTGTGTGAGCGGTAAGTGCGCAAGGATGTTACTGCTTTTAATACAACTGGGATAAAGCCCCAGAGAACTGAGACAAGCCTTCTAACCAGTCTGCTTTGGCACTTGTCCATCTCTGTGGCTGCCTATGATTTACTCTCTCATATCACCACCCCTGGAAGGTTGACTTTATTCAGCCCTTTAACTTGAGGCAGGCCTGGTGAGTCAGGAAAATTCCCAATATGAACTATACCTTGCTAGTGAAAATCTGGCCTGATAATCTAAATGCCAGTTGCTTCTCCTCCGATCTTCCATTCATAGGAATATCAGAAAACAAGAATAGGTCATTTAGCTCCTTCTGCCTGTTCCGCTATCCAATACAGTAATGCCTGATTCATTACAATTATCTCTCTTGTCTGTTCAACAGCTTTCTTTATTTCTTATGTTATGTTCAAATCACTCATAATCTCCTACCCTGGCCATTCACCTGGTAAAATTCATTTCTCTTTACCCTAAGGTTTAGGAGTCATAGTCTTTAGGGCACTTGACAGCTTGGATTGACTTTCTTATAATTTACCACTTCATCCCTTTCACAGCCAATTCACCCTGTGACTCCAATACCTCCCTGACACGTAAGGATAACCAATTATCCATCAGTATTTCTCCCCTATTCCTTCCATTTGCACCTCTTATGTCAAGAGGAGAAAGATTATGGGTCTTTTGATCTCAAAAATCAAGATTATTTTTCAATGGCAACCTGAATCATGACATCCTTCTCTGCATCCTTCCACATTTCTTGCCCATACAGATAATTCCAAGTTCACTCTAGATTCATTTCCTGTTTAAGGGCCAATTTCTCCTATATCAATCCTTTCCTTAGACTTTTCTTGCGTTTTCCTTAGATTATTTCTTGCCCAATCTTCAAAACTGTTGTATTCACTTTAACTTAAAAATACCACCACAACCCCCCACCACCCCATCTATTTCAAGTGTTGCTCTATTTCTAAGACTTTTGAGTAGGGCATTATGGCCTAGCTTAATATTCACTCTCTGTCATTCCTGATTTAAGTGTTCTGGCTTCTTTCCCTTGCAAAGTACTGGTGTCTTCCATTGTCAGCATTGACAGCACTTGTTACTGTAATTGCAATCACTTTGCATTATTACCTTAAAACCTACTCAAGCACCATACTCTTCACTGTATAAAAAATACATGTAACAATGATATATCAAACCAAATCAAATCCTCTAATGTTTTCATCTTGGCTGATCACCCTATCATACATCACTGTCTTTCCTTTTGATCCAATTCCTCTACACCATCATCATGTGATTTCACTCCTATTTGCCCTTTGCAGCTCACACATCTGTTTAGAAATTATCGTGTGCTCTTTGGAATACACTGAGATTCTATCTTTTTCATCCTTCTTTTCTGCATTGCCCTGCTGCCTTTCAACAGCATCATCTATAGGCATAAGGCCAGTTTTTATGAGTACGATGACAACACACCATTATACTTCTCCAGTACATCCTGATAAGTACAGAGTAATTAGTACAACTTTTTCTTTTGTTCTGCCTGAAAATACTAGATGCCTTGGGTGAAGTGCATGGAGGAAAATTGGTTGAGGAATTAGCTCATTTCTCTATTTAAAGTAGTGGGAAAAAGAATCATGTGGGCTGTCCAGTAGGCTTGCATTCCGACCAGCTCAGTGTTACACTATCCGCTATGCCAAGGCACAGCAACAGGGAAAATGTCTCATTACACCTCAATTAATAATGATTCAGTATAGAAGTTGTCAAGTACTAAGTGCACAGAACACTCTTTTCAGTTGATCTTGTTATGACAACTGCCAGCAACAAAAAAGAGAAACAGGACATAAAACAGACTACCCCCATGAAACATATTAGAAAAGCAAAATTCTATAATACAAAGAGAAACACAACGGATTCTTGGCAACTGTTATAATGAAGTAAACTCATTACAGTGAAGCTAAGATACTTTGATGTTATGACTGTTTGCTGCATAACACAGTAACTTTCAATGAGGGCGGAATGTACAGGCTGGGTTTTTCCAGTTGGCAAATTCCAGGTTGGGAATCTAGAACAGGCCCTGGGATAAAGTTCCCAGAAGTGGTAAATTGAAAAGTTGCTCCAGGGACCCGGATCCAATTCATGATAGTGAAGCAGGAGATCCAATCAGAGGGCCCTCAGAGTTGACAGATCTGCAGCCCCATCAGGAAAGGCAAGTGCAATGATGCCTCAATATGAAGGCATCCCCAGTTGCTTGCAGAGAAGCCACCAAATAAAGAGGCCTGAAGCTGATAGGGCCTTTAAGGTGGAAGAGTCGTGACAGACAAGGTTGTGGCATTTGTGGCCCTGCCACTGAGGTGTGAAGCCTATGGTTTAGATGGCCACTCAGCCTATGCTGGGAGGCTGCCTCCTATGAGCTGGTGGCCTCCACACTCTGGAGTGAGGAGATGCTCTTACAGTGGGAAATAACATCACAAAATGACACCTACATCAGGCCTTTCTTGCCTTAATTGCCTGCTCACCTCAGTGGAGTGGGAAAGTCCCCTAGAGGCAGAGAGGCATTGGGGAGCTATTGATTCATAACCCTCATGAGGTCCAGGGGGAATCACTGATTGACCTCCCTGTGGGCTTGTTGTATATGAATTTCCCTGGTAACAGGCAATGGCCTGCCCAGCTGGAGCCCATTACCTGAGCCTGTTATAAGGCTGGCCCAGGACAGGGCCTGTTGAACTGTAATCCCAGTCAGGGACTAGTGTGTGTGTACAACACGGTAGTGGTTTTACTTTGCATTCTGCAATAAACTATGTTCCTTTCCAGTCAGCATTCCTGAGTCATTACACATCCATTTTATAGCTTCTGCTGCCTGCAATCCCATTTCCAGGGGGCTGGGAAAATTCATGATGTAGAGATGCTGGCGTTGGATTAGGGTAAACACAGTAAGAAATCTCACAACACCAGGTAATAAACTGGTTGGACTTTAACTTGGTGTTGTGAGACTTCTTGCTGGGAAAATTCAGCCAGACATGTTTGGAAAAGGTGCCAGCACTTTTTTTTTACAGACTCAGTATTCAGTGAGTAACTCTTCACCAATTTGGTTCTTGAGTGGCAGGGAATTTGATCAATCAACTTGCACATGTAAACCACTACTGATAGCATTGATTGACATGCCACCTAAATTACTATAGGAAAATACAAAGACATCAATCAGTATTCGTACTGTACTTCCAGCACTACTCTGGAAATAGAATATCTCAGTCCTGATAGACACTCCTGCTATTGATGCTGTGCTGGGCAAATAAAAGCTCAAACTACTTAAATTTGGCAAGGTTCAGGTTCATATTTACTGTAAAATAGCAATTTTCTGACCCTACAAATACATTGGAAACTCATATTTGGAAGAAAAGCTTAACAAACCCAATTTTTTAATTGGATTATTGACTTAAGCAATCAATTTTGTCTATTTGGGATTTAATTCAGTGAAGATTTCAAAAAATATAAACGACTAATCTTGACTGCTTTTTGTTCAGAGACATTTTCCCATCAATATCTGCTCATCGTGCAGCGTTAGATCTTTTCCTGTGATGTGAAACATTTCAGAAATATTAGAATTCTTGGGGCCCTTTACATCAGAAACATCAGTGGATCCTTCCCCTTTTTAAATCTCTTGACCCCACCCCTGTCTATTTCATACCCCAGACAATCCATTAAAGTCCACCCCTGTAGAGAAGGTTGGGCTGCTGCTCTAATGAATAGGCACTTCTTTTTCCAATGGTATTGGGGGCACACATTGTGAACTTCCCAGGCTGCATTAGGAGAGTTACTTATTAGACAAGACAGCCCCATATTCAGTTCCAGTCCCTGATTATGTGTCCAGTAGGTCCATATGTTAATGCGTTTCTGAGTGAGATGCTTGTAACTGCAGACAAAAAGACTTGCGCTACATTTATTTAAAATGTACTATGAATTCTTCGCTGTGTAGTATGTGACCTGGAAAATGTTGGTACTTTATGAATGTGAAAGGTTAGAAATGGACAGAAACAAGATAAATTGTTAAAAATCATAAAATGCCTTCAGACATTTCCTCAGGACTCAGAAATGGCCACTATAGCTTTGACATAATACCAACAGAAACTCTATTTCTATAATTTGACATGGAAAAATGGGGCAGGTCGTGAAGACTTTCCAATAAGAGATTAAACTGAAACCCTGTTAGTCCTTGCAAGTGGCTCAGGGTTTTAACAGACCAATGGAGCTATCGGCTCTCAGCCAAGCCTCATTATGTATTCATGGTTAAGAGCCAGGCATTCATTGGAGTATTAAAAACTCTGAGCCCAAGAGAAGACACTGCTTGATTGACAACCTTGGCTGTCTAATCTATGCTGCCAAACACACAATCTTTACACAAGATTAAAAGGTTTCTGGTGTTTGCAAGTTCAGTTGTTGAAACTTTAAAAGGTCTGGACAATTGACACTTTAATTGCACTGTAGTAAGAGGACTTTTTTAACATAGTGGAAAGTTATGAATGAATAACTATTATGTTAAAGTTTCTTTTACATATCCTATTTCCATTAGCGGTTTCGTTGGCTCTATATGGTGTATAGTGGATCAGTGGGTATGAACTTGCTGCAGCTTGGCATGGGGGCCTGAGGCAATGTGGAGGTGGGTAGATGGACACTGTTTGACATCAGGGACCATGTGGGTGGGTGAAGGGCATCATTTGGCATAGGGGGCATTAGGGCCACAAGGGTTGCTGAGAAACACATAACTTGGCAAGGGGAGCATGACAGCCATAAGTATTGCTTCAGGGAGTCATACCTTGGCCCAGGGAACATGAGGAGGACTTTCTGAACTTACATTTTAATAAATTCTCTCATGCAGAGCATGAATCACGTCACCTCTGAGGTGAAACATGACTTATTGAAACCCGATCAATGCAGACCCTTAAAAGTCAGTCCTGCGAGTTGGAAACCCCGGAATGGGGTCAGGAATGCTGGAATGGGTCCTGATTGCCATTTTTAAAGGGCTCCCGAGTCATCTCGCCTCGGTGAAAATCCAGCCCAAAATACCCCATGGCAATATTTGGAGAAGAGCAGGGGAGTTCTTTTTGGTGTTTCAATATTTAGTCCTCAACAAAGATCACTAAAATGTACCTGCTCACTATCTTATTGCTCTTTATGGACCTTGCTTTGTACAAATTGATTTGAAGAGCACCATAGGGACTACACTTGAAAAGCACTTCATTGGCTGTAGAACAATTTAGGATGATCCAAGATTGTAAAAGGTACTGTGCAAGTCTTTGTTTATTTTATCACTCATACAATAATATTATAGGGCCATTTAGTTCTTAGAGTCAGTTTTGCCAATTAATTAGGTTGTGATTGGTCAACTAATCAATTCCATTCCATTCATGTGGCTTTGTTCTATACTCCTGGATAACCATACTCAACATTACTCTCAAACGTGAAAATTCAAATCAAGACATTTTTTATTATTTAATGGGATGTGCATGTAATTACCAAAACTAGCATTTGTTGCCCATCCCTAATTGCCCTTGAAACATTCCTGAGGGCAGTTATGTGTGAATCACATCACAGTCAGTCTGGAATCACAGGTAGGCCAGACCAGGTAAGGATAGCAGATTTCCTTCCCTAAAGGTCATTAGTGAACCAGGTGGACTTTTACAACAATCGACAACGGTTTCATAATCATCATAACTGAATTCATTCCAGATTTACTAATTTAATTCAAATTTCACCAGGTACATGGTGGGATTCTAACCCCAGAGAATCCGCCAGAGCTACTGGATTATTACCCCTCCCCCCTCCACCCCGGCACAGAGAGTTCCCTATTTCCACTACCCTTTATGTCTAAAAATCTAAAAATACTTCCTGGTTTCCCTCCTAAATGACTAACTTTCAAGCCTCCCTATTATATGCAACAGAATCCATCTCTTCCAGGAATTCCAGCACTGTTTTGAACATTTGCCATGAATTAGCACCTACTGTCTGATACAGAAACCTATTCCCAAAGTCTAACCCCAGAGAATCTAACCCCAGAGAATTCTAACCCCAGAGAATCCGCCAGAGCTACTGGATTATTACCCCTCCCCCCTCCACCCCGGCACAGAGAGTTCCCTATTTCCACTACCCTTTATGTCTAAAAATACTTCCTGGTTTCCCTCCTAAATGACTAACTTTCAAGCCTCCCTATTATATGCAACAGAATCCATCTCTTCCAGGAATTCCAGCACTGTTTTGAACATTTGCCATGAATTAGCACTTACTGTCTGATACAGAAACCTATTCCCAAAGTCAGTGATCCTTTGGTATAATAAAAGCCTCCTGATATCTAGCTTAGTTTCATGCTTTTGTAACATATACATTTCCTAACTAAGGTATTGTTCTTAGACATTATTGTGATAATGATGTTAAATTGAATTATCCTGGTGGTGCATCCTAATATTCTATTCGTTTTTGCTTAGCTTCTCAACACAAGTGTGGATTTTGAAAGACTCATGCCGAGTCTCTTTCTCTCTCAACAAACTTTAGGTGGAACTTCAGCCTGGTATACACACATTTGGATCTAGCTGTACTCATTACATTACATTGTTTGGTGTGGTCTAACTACTACCAAGTAGTGAGCAGGATGTGGAAGATCAAATCCATAGGGAAATTACATAGAGAAGCAAACATTATAGAGTTTTTGTGCAGTAAGGCAGGAAACAGATCAAAATAAGCATTTAAAAATGCCAAGTTCATTTGAGGCGGCACAGTGGCACAATTGTTGATACTGCTGCCTCACGTGCCAGGGACCCGGTTTGATTCCTGGCTTGGGTCACTGTCTGTGTGGAGTTTGCATGTTCTCCCCGTGTCTGCGTGGGTTTCCTCGGGGTGCTCTGGTTTCCTCTCATAGTCCAAAGATGTGTGGATTAAGTTGATTGGCCTTGCTAAATTGACCTGAGTATTAGGGGGATTAGCAGGGTAAACACATGGGGTTATGGGAATAGAGCTGGTGGGTTATGGTTGGTGCAGATTTGATGGGCCGAATGGCCTCCTTCTGCACTGTAGGGATTCAATGAAATACCATTGGAATGATGTTTTGGTCCCATAGTTACGCACAGAAATAAAGACTAAAATTCATTTTGTAATGATTAATTTTTAAAATGTTAAACCACAGCATCAAAGACAGTAGAAGCAACTTGTTAAATCTATCAGGCAATATACTTTTCCGATGCTTTTCCTGTTTCTGTTTGTAATTTCATTCAAATTATACCATTTTTGATAAACAGCACAACTGCTTATTCCAGTATGTTCTGCTCGTAAATTCAGTCAATATTCCCCAAAGACTCATTGACAAATATACTGGTCTTCATGAAGCAAAACTCTTAAAGCCCAGAAGCTCCCAGATTTGATCGTCATTCTGTTCTAATTTCAGCTAGTGTAATAATTGAAATGTTATTACCGGCCTAAGTGTCCCTCGTTAGTGAGGGGGTAATTCAACAAAGTTCCTGTGTTGGTTGTTATGCATGATCCCTCCTCAATATATCTTACAATACCGGGTTAAAGTCCAACAGGCTTATTTGGAATCATGAGCTTTTGGACCATTCCAAATAAACCTGTTGGACTTTAAGCTGGTGTAGTGAGATTTCTTAGTGTGCCTACCCCAGTCTAATGCCAGCATCTGCACATCAGAATAATGCATGTAGAGATCGATGATGAGAAGGGGATTGCGCTCCAGTTGTAAGGGTCTCTAATTCACTAAAGCACACCTTTACTTTCACTGTTTAGTGGTAAATTCAGAATTTAAAATAGCCTGCCTGCTTTATACCCTGCCTAATTCCATTAATTTCAATGGAAATGAAAATGGGACAGGATGCATTGCGAGCAACTGGTCCAAATCCACAGGTTCGCCATCTGGCAGTGCAAGTTAAAACCAGATTCGTTGAAGCACAAATATAACAATTGGACACTAGGGTGAGGTACAAGAGGATAACTGGGACCATGAAAGTGCGCACTTACAGGGGCCACTGCTTTCAGGAAAGGAGGCAGAAGAGGAACAAAAATGTTTAATTATGAAATTTGAACAGTTAGCTAACATATTGTTTCCTCTTTATACTATATTTATAGTCCCATAAATGATGTGTTTGTGTTTGCCTTGCTATGATTGATATATATATTTGATTGTAATCATATTTTTTCTCTTTATGGATATGTGTTGTTATAAACTTGATACAAGCATCACACATCCAGAACTAAAAGTCTAATCGTAAAGGACAAGAAATACTGCACTTGTGGCTTGCAAGGATGTTTGGGTTTTGGAATATGTGAACAACTGTAATATGTTTGTTATCTTTGTTCAGATAGTTCAAAAGGTATTATAATCTTCAAAGCATTAGGAACTCATTGAGATATGTTCACTTTTGTTGTTGCTGCTTTTTAATTATTGCAAGAAATGCAATCCTGTGCTTTACCGGGAGTAGTATGGGCAATAAAGATGCAATTTATAGGAAAATCCTAGCTCCTGTTTTTGTTGGCTTAGGCCTCTGCCCGTGTAAAACTGAGAGAAAGTCATGATTTATTTCACTGATTTGTAGTCACCATTGTACAGAGTAATGGGTAATTTATAGATCTTTAGGGGATGATATTCCTGAAGACAGTTATTTCACTATAAAAGACTTCCCACATTAAAACAAATGCATTGCAACTAAAACATTTTGTGATATGCTGATAATTTGCAAGAGTCTCTTTGATCACTTGTCAACAATTATGTTGTCCATTACAACATAATGACCACTCAAAGAGATCAAGAAGTAGGAACGAGGAAAGACATTAAAGGTTCTGCTTTATAAGTCATTGTACAAAACATGTTGTGTTGAACAAAGGACAGTTTTCAGTATTTATGAGCCACATATTAAAATGAATATAAGTGTTATGGTATTAATGAAATAGTAAATGGATCTCCAAAAATAGTTAAATGGATATGATTGGAACTTGGGTGTTTTTTTAATGGGTCAATTTTGTGTTTAGCAAAGGTGATGAATGTAAGTTCTGAGGAATAGAACATAAGGGTAGATATTACAAATTTGTGATCTTTGGCACAGTGCTTCACATGACTGAAACATATATCAGAAAGTCATGTGCTGTCACCTGCAAGCCGTGTAAGATTTTCGATCGATTACTTCTCAGAAAGCAGCTGTTTTGTGCTATAAGCTTGTGGTTACCTGAAGCTGGGTGAGTGTGCCAGTGTACAGATGCTATTTTCATTCTATCCACTCTTCAATTTGTGATGGATTGGTTCTAGATGTGAAAAAGACTTGTGATAACCCAGAGAACTTCACTTGTTGGGCAATAAAGATATAAAAATAAAACCAGGAAGTGCCAGCTGGTCTGGCAACATTTATGGAGAGAGAAACAGTTAAACTTTCAAGTTAAATTTGACTTCTTCAGAACATAACATTATAGTTTATTTGGTTTGTGTATTTTCAGGCTCCCCTTGGAGAATGGTATGGTGTTTGGGAAGGATTTTTGAAGGCTGATTAACAACCTGTTTACAGCAATGTAAATATTCCTTCCATGGTCAACTAGTCCTGGAGTGGGATTTGAACCCAAATCCTTCCAGTTCAGAGGCAGAATTATTACTGACTGAGTCACTCAGGCTCCATCAAAATGGTAAAACAAGTATAGAAAACAGTAAACAAATGCAGATTTTTAAAATATAGTTTGTTTTTATGGTGTGTGTTTTGGCCACAGAAAACAGAATTAATTATGCGCTTACACATGTTCCATGAGGTTGAAATACAAAAACATACGTTGCAACGGAATCAAAGCAGAAAACATTGAATTTAGCAGGTTGGGTGGTATTTGTGGAGAGGGGAACAGAATTAACGGGCAAGATCTGCTATGTAACTTACGGCAGCAGGTTCCTATCCTTCACTATGTCGGCATTAGTCACCCAACATAATTTTGCAAGGAATGGCCAATTAGTGGCCAGAGGGTGTGTTCGTCTTCCAATTAAGAATGGCGGGCAAACTTCTGACACTGGAGGGCTTCCTAGAAGCACGTACAGAGAGTGGAAGCCTGCAGTTGCAACTAAGAGAGAGAGAGAGCAACTAATATTGGAGACATGTCTCAGTACTTCCCGTATTTGTAAAAATAAATATGGCCACAGATGTCAGACCACTCTTGTGGAGGCAGAATCACCCTGAGAGTGGCTACTGGCTGCAACTATAGCCAGCTTCCTGCACCAGCTGCAGGGATGGTACTTAAATCCTGATGGAGCACTGGATCTCAGGTTGACCGATGGGAAGCCACCTCCTTTCTTTGGATGTGGAAACTTCCGGGAGGAGGGCCTTAAAAGGCCACTTAGTTGACTCTATTGACTAAGCACGCTTGTGGTTGAATAGCTTTTTGCACCTGACCTGGGATCTTTTAAAGTGATGTGGAGGTGCTGGTGTTGGACTGGGGTAAACACAGTAAGAAGTCTCACAACACCAGGTTAAAGTCCAACAAGTTTATCTGATAGTAAACAAACAAGCTTTCGGAAACACTTTTCCTTCGTCAGGTGTGTGGAAAGTTCTGATCAGAGAAGGGCGTATAAAGGCACAAACTGCTGTGAGACTTACTGTGAACATCCTTTAAAGTGGCCAGGAGTCAGGATTGTATTAGGCTACCAGTATGCAGGGCATATTAGGATATCTTTGGACCCATCCATATTTGTTTCTGCTGCTATCACATAAATCTTAAATCCTGCCCAGTGGCTCAGGTAGATGACTTTTTCAGAACTGTCTTCACAAATGCTGTTTGTGTGATGGGATTTAGATAGTACGGGTGACTAGGCAAAAACCGTGCAAATTGAGTTTCATGTGGGGAAGTGTGAGGTCATGCATTTCAGTAAGAGGAATGAAAAGGCAGAAGAGTGAGGGTGACATTTTCAAACACATAAGATCCTGAGGGGGCTTGACGGGGTAGATGGTGAGATCTTTTCACTAGTGGCTGAACAGGGGGATATAACTACAAGATAATGGCCAGTCATTTAAAACTGAGGTGCATAGAAATTTTTTCTGGTAGAGGGTATGAATCTTTGGAATTATCTGCCCTAAAGGTGGTTGGATCATTGGAACTTTTCAAAGTGGAGGTAGATAAATATTTGATAAATCAAGGGATAGAGGGCTAGGGGGAAATGGCTCAGAAAAGAAGCTGAAGCCAACATAGATCAGCCGTGATGGTATTGAATGGCATAGCAGGACTCAAGGGCCTAGTGGCCTACTTCTGCTTCTATTTCTTGTGTTCTTGTATTTTTTTAAAGGAATTAGATGGCGTTATTATTAATATCTTCAGATTTGGTTTTAAGATTGTCCAGACTATTGAGCTGAAATCTTCTCTTTCTAATCCACTACCAGATCCGAGGTTTTGATGTGAATTTAGTTTATAAAATGTCAACCAAGCTCTCAATTGCCATGGCCACGGTACAAAATTGCACAAAGCTTGTTGCATATTGGTACTAAATTGACACACTCGCTCCGAGAGACCATAAACACAATTGGTGCACGGAGAAGAAAAATTTATACGTCTCTGGGGATGGATACAAGCTTGGGATTAAGGCATATTGTTGGGACAGAGTACAGGGAGGTCAAATCGGTAATTAATTAAAAGGCAGTAATCCATCCTCAGCCTCCTAATGATGACATACATAAACCTGTTGAGTATCACTTTGTGGATTATGTCAGAAGATTTCAATTGGATTACTGTCTTGTAATTGACTGAATAGTATCCTGTATTCTTTGTCATTACCTCTTACCAATCAAATAGCGTACTGTAAATACAAGGGGAAAAAATTCTTGCTGTCAATAATATACCAAATATAAAATGACATTTCCCATTTTGTATTTATGTCAACTTTTTGAGTAAGATGGACAACAACAGGAATCTCATTTCAGACTTTAAAAGCCTGGTAGCTGATGGTCATAGTTATGATAAACAACTTTGATTAATCAGTCTTCTACAGTATTGTTAATTATTTTTGTTCGCATTTCTCTCGAACACTGGCAACAGCATTTCTATCAAATACTGACAACTCCTACAACTTGCAATGCTACCTTGTAATCAGATAATAAGTACACCAGGAATGGGGATTGGGGGGAGGTGTTATTTAGGGAGGAAAGATTCGACAGGTTGGACCTGTGTCCACTGGGTTTCAGAAGAATGAGAGGTGATCTTATTGAAACACAGAAGATCCCGAGGGGACTTAACAGAGTGGATGCCAAGAGGATGTTTTCCCTTGTGGGAGAGACTAGAACTAGGGGACACTATTCAAAAAGATAAGGGGCCTCCCATTTAAGATAGAGAGGAGGAAAATTTCTTTCTCTCAGAAGGTCGTGAGTTTTTGGATCTTTCCCCAGAGAACAGTGAAGGCAGGGTCGTTGAATATTTTTAAGGCAGAGTTGGATAGATTTTTTGATTAACAAGGGAATCAAAAGTTATGGGAGACAGGCAGATTGTCGAGTTGAGCCACAATCAGATTAGCCATGTTCCTATTGAATAATGGAGGAGGTTCAAGGGGCTGAATGGCCTACTCCTGCTCTTAATTCATACACTAACTTTTGTATGATTGTGTACGAACGACATAAATTTATTCTTCCCTCAAATTCTGTCTCCTTCACTCAGAGGAGCATGTCATATGTTCTCAGTATATAGTTAGACAACATTAACTAAAGTTGCTATCTCCTTGTTTAAATTCTTGGTTTGAGTTTGCGTCCTACTGGGTTGCACTAGCACATAATCAATGATAATATCACTGGGCTTATAAGTTTCAATTTGAATTATAAATTGTATTAATTGTTGCAACACTGACAATTTACATTTTCATACCTGTTACTCCTTTGGTGTAATAAGATGTTCCAAAGTGCTTCAGAGAAACACTATGAATAAAATCTGACACTGAGCCACATAAGGTAATACTTGGATAAAACCTTGGTCAAAGAAGTAGGTTCTTAGAAGCATCTTAAAGGAAGAAAAAGAGGGGAGAGATTTAGGAAGGGAATTCCAGAGCTTAGTTGCCAGACAGCTGAAAGTATGGCCACAAATGGAAGAGCAATTAAAATTGGGGCACTCAAGAGGCCAGAATTAGATGAGCACAGCTGTCTGTGAGGATTGTAGGGCTGGATGAGATTATGGAGATAGGGAGGGAGAGAATTTTAAAATAGAGCCATATATTAAATGGGAACCAGTGTAGGTCAATGGGCACAGGGGTGATCAGGACTTAACGTGAGTAAGGACATAGACAGCAGAATTTTGGCTAACCTCAAGTTTACATAGGAAAGAATGTGGGAGGCCAGTCAGATGCGCATTTGAATAGTCAAGTCTGGAGATGACAAATGCACCGATGAGGATTTCAGCAACAGGGGAGCTGAGTCAAAGGCACACTCAGGTGATGTTATGGAGGTAGAAATAAGCAGACTCAGTGCTGGTGTGGATATGTGGTTGGAAGCTTATCTTGGGGTCTAACTTGACATCAAGATTACAAGCAGCCTGGCTTAGTAATCTGGGAGAGAGATGGTATCAATAGCTAAGAAACAAACTTTGGAATAGAGACTGAAAAAAGTGGCTTCAGTCTTCTCAACACTTAAATTAAGGAAGTTTCTGCTCATCCAGTACTCTGTGTCAGATTGGCAGTCTAATAATTTGGCAGTTGTGAAGGAATCAAGAGAGGCGATGGTGAAAACTAGTTTCAGAAGGAGTCACTAGCAGGTAATGAGAAATATGAAGGAGCAAAGGATCAACCCTTGGGAGACACCAGGGGAAATAGAATTTAAGCAGGAGAAAAAACATTTTAAGCTATATTCTGTCTGTAATTAAATAGATAAGAATGGAATGAGATGAATGCAGTGCCACCCAACTAGACGTTGGTGGAGTAGGTTTTTTTTGTTTTATTCCAATTCAATCCAATCAAGTCCAATTCAGAATCTCAACAAGTTGAGACATTCCCGATCCAAGCTGACAAGACAGGGCTCTCACCTTTTGTCTTGGGCTTGATCTACATGATCCAAGCTGATTGGAGTAGGTGTAGCTCCTATTCCAATGCTTAATCTCATTTGCATCTTAACCAAAAGGCCAAGTTGCCGCTTTTAAAAATTGCTTCAAGTGAAGCTGAAATAAACTGAAATAAAGTGAAGTGAACCTAATGACTTCAACCAAGCACAGCATGTCAATACTACACTTGATCTTATGGTCAACTGTAACAAAGGCTGCAGATAGGCTGAGAAGGCAAGGAGCTCAGGTTTGCCTGTGATACTGTCACATAGGATTACTATTAAAACATTATAACTGTGAACACAGTTAAATATGATAGCTCACTAGGTGAAGGTGGAAACAATTGTATCATTTCGGTAGGAGTAACAGATGTGTTGAGTATAGGGCTAACGGGAGGACTTTGAATAGTGTGGAGGAGCAGAGGGATCTAGGTGTATGTGTACATAGATCCCTGAAAGTTGGGAATCAAGTAGATAAGGTTGTTAAGAAGGCATACGGTGTCTTGGCGTTTATTGGTAGGGGGATTGAATTTAGGAGTCGCAGCGTCATGTTGCAACTGTACACAACTCTGGTGCGGCCGCACTTGGAGTACTGTGTGCAGTTCTGGTCCCCACGTTACAGGAAGGACGTGGAGGCTTTGGAGAGGGTGCAGAGGAGGTTTACCAGGATGTTGCCTGGTATGGAGGGGAGGTCCTATGAGGAGAGACTGAGGGATTTGGGGTTGTTTTCGCTGGAAAGAAGGAGGCTAAGAGGGGATCTTATTGAAACATATAAGATGATTAGAGGTTTAGATAGGGTGGATAGTGATAGCCTTTTTCCTCGGATGGAGAAAGCTAGCACGAGGGGGCATGGCTTTAAATTAAGGGGGGGTAGTTATAGGACGGATGTCAGGGGTAAGTTCTTTACCCAGAGGGTGGTGAGGGATTGGAATGCCCTACCTGCTGCGGTTGTAAATGCGCCTAGTTTGGGGGCGTTTAAGAGATCTGTGGATAGTTTTATGGACGAAAAGGGATTGGTTTAGATTAGTGGGTCAGTGTTTTTTTTAAAAAACTGGTCGGCGCAACATCGTGGGCCGAAGGGCCTGTTCTGCGCTGTAATGTTCTATGTTCTATGTTCTATTTCCACTGAGCAATGTGTAGCTGAGAAATTCTGACAGTGGCCTTGTGCATCAGAAATGCAGCGGGCTGGAATTTCCACCCATGTATCTGCCTTCACCACAATCTCACCCAAATATCACAGGGTAATTTACATATTGGTTTTCTAGAACCGATATTACTGAGATGCCCACCTCATAGGATTGTGGAATTGTGGAGCAGTAACTTTCTTGCATTTTAGGATCTGGGGTGAGGAACAAACCACTTTAATCAAACATTTCAAATCTTGCGTCTACTTTCTTCATCATGGGCCTCACATTCCAATGACAATGAATTTATTAGAACCATAGAATCTCTACAATGCAGACGGAAGCCATTTTGCCCATTGAGCCTGCACCAACTTTCCAACAGAGCATCTTACCCAAACCTACCCTTCTGCCAATTCCCATAACCCCACATCTTCACCCTACTAATCACCCTAGCCTACACATCTTGGGACAATAAGGGGCAATATAGCATGGCCAATTTGTCTAACCTGCTATCTTTGGAGTGTGGGAGGAAACTGGAGCACTCAGAGGAAACCCACACAGACACAGGAAGAATGTGCAAACTCCACAGAAACAGTCATCCAAGGCTGGAATTGAACCCTGGTCCCTGGTGCTGTGAGGCAGCAGTGCTAACCACTGTGCCACCGTGCCATCCTTGGATTTATCTGGGATTAATTGGCCTTCAAATATGGCACTGTAGGCACTCATAGGGAACTGTGCAGTAAATCTGTCTGCTTCATGCAATATACTTACTACAAGCATACACATGGCATAACTGGCAGGAATGGTGGAGAAACTGTTATAGATTGGGAGAGATAACTTTCCCCTTTTCCTCACCTCCTGCTGACTGCAACAAGATGTATTTTTGAGGAGGAGTGTCTTAACTCTTTTGAGTGCTGTGATGTTAAAGGAGAGACACAAATGGACTTTCTTGTAAGTTTAATTCAAAAGAAAGAATGTGTTTATTTCTGCAACACCCAAAATGTAAATGCTACAAACACCGACACCCTAAGTGCACACGCATAAACACCGGAAAAGATAATTTCTGGCAATGTAAAATGCACTTAGATTACCATCAGAGTAACAAGGAACAAGTTACTTGTTTTTAATCAGCCCTTTAAGATGGAAGTTGATAAACATTGTAGTCCTGAAGATTCTGTTTCTTGGTTCTTTGGAAACAAATGGAGGTTGGAAATTTCTGGCTTTTTCACATGAAATTGTGAAATTTAGAGAAGATATCTTGCAGGTGAAACAAATTATCCCCTTTTCACTGTTTCAGATATGTCTTTTCAAGGCAGGGCGCTTGCCTTTAGCTGGATGTGATCTCTCCTTTTGAAGTGTTGAACTCAGATTGCCTTACAGTCTCCTGTGTTGATTAATAAAGTATGGACTCCCTCTCCAGCCAGTTTTAGTCACGTGATGGCAGTATCAAGGCATCCCGTAGAACAACGATGAGTTGGTGCTGATGTGATCGATAGGTAGGTGCTGCAGTGTGATTGGTATTCCATTAATATTCCAGGTATGATTAGTTCACTGAAAGACTTTATTTTGTATCCCACTTTCATGGGGCTGGCAAATCTGGTTGTCACTGTCCTTTAAATTTCCTCCATTGAAATGGTGTGGGGTAGTCACTTTGCACTTAGGAAGACCATTTGCATCTTTAATAACTTCTTGGACATATTTGGCAAAGTGGCCAGTGGGAAACAAGACCATTTCTTCAGTCCTTGGGTACATTTAATTCTGCATCTATGGCTTTTGTGCAATCATTTATGGCAGGGTGGGCTTGATGTCTTGCATCCCACCATCATACTTGGAGCCATATTGAAAAAACCTTCAATATTCCTGACCTGCCGTTGAAGAAAGAAGATTGATCTGCAGAAGAAAGAAGATAGATCTCCAGGAAAAGTCTGGGGCTGGAAGATGGACAACCTCGATGACACTGAATCTGGAAGATCCACCTGATAGAAGTTACCCCCACCCATTGCTGTGGTATTCCAGGGTTCCGGGTCACTGGTGTTCTCCATCCAGAACATCCCAAAGCTGGCAGCCCCAGGCCTTCATCAGGTAAGGCCCAACTTTTACACCCATGTTGTCCCACATGTGTTCAGGATCGGCCTATTTCCATGCTGGTGCAATGGAAAACTAGGTGTGGGGGTAAGATTCCAGTCAGGGCTTTATTTGCATCTCATTAGTGGGGTGCAAATCAGTTTCATGTGGCCCCCGGTGGGATTCCCAAGCTGCCATGACCAGCACCATCAGAAGATCCTGTGGCAGCAGGTGGGAAAAATGACGTGCAAGCCACTAACCCTAACAGTGGCTTCCTCCATTGCGAGAAACGTAAAAAAAATCCAAGTGACACACCCAACCATGTCACAGTGGCAAGCCTACCCACCAGCAGATTAAATTTTAAAAGTACAGAAAAGTCAGAAATAGAACCTTCATAGCACTCCCCTCCCCCGCCAACACAACAACCTTCCAAACACCATGGCCCAGTGTAACACTCCGCCCATGAAACACCTCCCCACATAACAGCTTTCTCGCCATGGAACATCCACTGCCCAACATGACGTTCTCTGAGCCAAGCACTCACCTGAATTCTTCTGGTGGGTTATGCTTCAAGGTGCATGCCATAAGAGATTCTAGTGAGGGACTGGGACTAGCAGGCAAAGAAGCCTGATAATTACATTTAAATATATTCGCAAAGTGATCCCAGATTTGAATGCCTAGATTGGTTGGTTGGGGTGAGGGGGGTATGAAACATCTGCTATAGGAAGGCCCGCTGGTGTAAATCGTGCTTTGGGACTCATGCGGGACTTTCCACTCTAGCTGCCGATCATGTACCCTAAAATTGGGAGTGGAAAATTCCCCTCATGGGGATAATTAGACTTACCTGTGTGCCTCCAGGGGTTCCCTTTGCCTGGTTCATGTTTTTAAAAACCTGTTGTAAACTTTGCTGATGTCACGTCAATAAGGGGGGATATCCTAGTGTGGGGTTGGGTGGGGGGGCGGTTGATACAGCAGGCAAGCCCAGTAATGAGATGGATATGTATTTAAACAAGGTTCAGGGCTTTCCTGGGTGGGAACCTCATTACGTCAATGGGATAATAGCATCCTGAGATCTCACTGATGCGATTCTCTGTTTTAGTGTCTCATGGGATTTTTGCACACGTCACCATTTGCGTGCGTGATGAGTGAAGGGGCAAAATATGGCCTTTGTCTTTGGACAGGATTTTACGGCCTCGCTTGAATGAGACCAGAAATTCCCACCCGAAGTCAATGGACAATCCCGTTATCCGCTCCTTGTCTGCTCTGATTCTGTGGCAGGCAAGGTGGTGAAGTTCCAGTGTTTGTCGAGAAACCATAACAAGAAGACAGGTGATTTTCCAGATTCCAATTTGTGACATTGTTTTCTTTTAAATTATCTTTGTGGGCGTGACCTGACCATGATCAAGCCCAGGATTCTGCTATACACACCCACCATAGTGTAGCTCTGACGGTGGTGGGGGGGGCGGGGGGAGGCGCAAGTGGAAGATATACCTCCCCCGACCATTGAAAGTTCTCTGGGGCCTGCCAACTGGGAGTGCAAGTAATTCCAGGGGGGCTGGCCATTTGGAGAATGTGGAAATGGTGCTCCTTATAAGACAGCAAGGAAGGAACAGAAACAACAACCACTGGGCCTTCCCATTCCCAAATGTATCACATTTCACCCCATAAAGAGTGGATGTTCTTTTTAATTTCAGCTGTAGCAATGCCATCTGGAGCAATGGCCACTGTCAGTACTGCTGAGCTGGAAGAGAGGATACCATTGGATACATTGAGTAGGAAGCAGGGTTTAACAAGTTTGGGGAGGGGGAGGATAGGTTGACTAGGGCTGGAGATTATTGGGGGACTTGCCATGGGAATGGCCATTGCCACTGGGGACCCCTCTGTGAACAATAGAATGGCCAAATGGGACATTCCTTGAACCCACAGAGTGGCTACTAGATGGTCTTCCACATGCTGGAGGGTGCACCCACCATTCGCAAAATGCCAACAATGGTGGGATGAAGTCCTTAAATGTCCTCTTAAGTTTTGCAATTGGTCTATGGGCAGGCAGGCCATCCTCTACCTTCACTACTCTGGCAAAATAACAAGACAGTGGGAAGACACCATGTACACCACCCCCACCCCTCCTGCCTTCCCTCATTGTGTTTGCCAGTCCATTCACAGGGGGCTGGTAAAAATCTAGTCCATAGTGTGTGAATGGTACTGGGATGTGTAGTCAGGAAGATTCCATGTGTAATCCCTGGTTTATGTTGAGTTAGCTGATCTCATCAGATTTTCTTATTGCTGATTCATGTCACATTCTGACGGCTTGCACAGTTGAATAAACTGTCAACACTCACTATCTGAACCCACCTGTGAAGAGTGACAACTGAGATGAAATATGTCAGAAGCAGTTGCCACCGTCAGATAAAGAGGGGGTAACAGGAAAAGTGAAAAGGTGCTTTTAAGCTATCATATCATTTACGCTATCTCAACAGAAACAGGTACACTTATGTAATCAGTTGAGTAGGGCAAGAACTTCAAAACTGATGACAATTATTCATTGCAGCTAATGTGGTTCCCAAAATTCTGTGGGTTTTTATCCCAACATCAATAAGGAACCCCCTCTTCAGAACCTATGATATTTACAGAGCTAGGAGCGGTTCACTCATTATACCGATTCCGAAGGGGACTGGATACAGTGCAATACCTGCCAATTGTAGGATGTTGGTAATTCCAGTGGAAACTGCCCACGCATGAACCCCTGGAAGAATGGTGCACATATCCCATTGGTGTGCTTGATAAGCAAGTTGAAAGTGTATTGGCTAATTTTTAAATTTGTTGAGGGTCTCCAGGCTCCAACACAGGCCTGGAACCCTAAGCTGACTTCACATAGCTTGACTAGGAGCAACTCAGTACAGTGGCACAGTGGTTAGCACTGCTGTCTCACAGTGCCAGGGACCCAGGTTCAATTCCTGGATTGGGCCATTGTCTGTGTGAAGACTGCACGTTCTCCTTGTGTCTGTGCGGGTTTCCTCCAGGTGCTCCGGTTTCCTCCCACAGTCTGAAAGATGTGTGGGCATTAGCCATGCTAAATTCTCCCTCAGTGTACCTGAACAGGTGCCAGAGTGTGGCGACTTGGGGATTTTTGCAGTAACTTAGTTGCAATGTTAATGTAAACCTAGTTGTGACAATAGTAAATAAACTTAAAACTTGAACCTGTCAGTGGAATCCCAGGCAAGGGGCAGTGGAGGGAGCTAATGATGCTACAGCCCTGGAAGATCCCCCGCTTTGTTTGGGGCATAGAGCAATGATGGGAAAGATTGGGACCTAGTAGATCCAGATTCCTGCCTACCATTGGCTCTCTTCACACTTGCACTGGATTAAGTACTTTAGAAGGGTTGCAGGTTTTTGGGTCGATGGCTTTTACCTTATTTTGAATGCCTCATATTTCAATCACACGTATGTTTAATAATGATTTGAAATCTTCATAATGAAGATGGTCGGTGTCACTGTTGCATTCACAACATTGCAACTGGGCAGCATAGTGGAACAGTGGTTAGCACTGCTGCCTCACAGCAGCAGGGATGTGGGTTCAATTCCTGGCTTAGGTCACCATCTGTTAGGGGTTTGCACATTCTTGCCATGTCTGTATGAGCTTCCTCCGGGTGCTCTGGTTTCCTTGCACAATCCAAAGATGTGCAGGTTAGGTGGACTGGCCATGCCAAATTGCCCCTTAGTGTTAGAAGGACTAGCTAGGATAAATGTATCAGGTTATGGGGATATGGCCTTGTGGGATTGTGGTTGGTGCAAACTTGATGGGCTAAATGGCCTCCTTCTACATTGTAGGATTCTATGATTCTATAATTGCAGATGTGAAAGGCCATTTAGCCCAATTTAATTTATCCTTTTTGATATATCTGACATTGCAGCAGCCTATCATTTCTTAAATTATTCTAAGATTTTTGACCTTGCACTCTATCCAGAAGTCTATTCAGTCCAATCATCACGTTTTGATTGAAAAACTTTCCTTTCAGTCTTAAATTGAACTTATTTCCTTTGTTCTCCTTAATCTCATATTTGATTTGATTTATTATTATCACGTATTAGTACACAGTGAAAAGTATTGCTTCTTGTGCGCTATACAGACAAAGCATACCGTACACAGACAGGAGAGAGTGCAGAATGTAATATTACAATCATAGCTAGGGTGTAGAGAAAGGTCAATTTAATGTAAGAAAGTCCATTCAAAAGTCTGATGGCAGCAGGGAAGAAGATGTTCTTGAGTTGGTTGGTGCATGACCTCAGACTTTTATATTTTTTTCCTGATGGAAGAAGATGGAAAACAGTGGCGCTGATTTGACCAGCTCACCCCACCCACGACTGGGGCCATGGCCTATAGGGATGAGGCCAGGCCAGATCAGTCCATCATGGAAGGAACATAAGAACATAAGAAATAGGAGCAGGAGTAGGCCATCTAGCCCTTCGAGCCTGCCCCGCCATTCAATAAGATCATGGCTGATCTGAAGTGGATCAGTTCCACTTTCCCGCCTTCTCCCCATAGCCTTAATTCCCTTGTCCATCAGAAATCTATCTACCCGTGACTTAAATATATTCAATGAGGTAGCCTCCACCACTTCAATGGGCAGAGAATTCCAGAGGATTCACCACCCTTTGAGTGAAGAAGTTCCTCCTCAACTCTGTTCTAAAATGCAGCATCCCCCCCCAGCAATATTGAGGCTGTGCCCTCTAGTTCTGGTTTTCTTTCTAAGCGGAAAGAATCTCTCTACCTCTACCCTATCTAGCCCCTTCATTATCTTGTAAGTCTCTACAAGATCCCCCCTCAGCCTTCTAAACTCCAATGAGTACAGGCCCAGTCTATTTAATTTCTCCTCATAAGCTAACCCCCTCATCTCCGGTATCAACCTGGTGAACCTTCTCTGTACTCCCTCCGAGGCCAAATATCCTTCCGCAAATAAGGGGACCAAAACTGCACACAGTAGTCCAGTTGTGGCCTCACCAGTGCCCTGTACAGTTGCAGCAAGACCTCCCTGCTTTTATATAATTTCTCCCTCACGATAAAGGCCAACATTCCATTCCCCTTCTTGATCACCTGCTGCACCTGCAGACTGAGTTTTTGCAATTCGTGCACAAGGATCCCCAGGTCCCTCTGCACAGTAGCATGCTGCAACTTTTCACCCTTTAAATAATACTCCTTCCTACTATTATTTCTACCAAAGTGGATAACCTCACATTTGCTAACGTGATGGACCTGGCCATCTGCCAGGTCCTTGCCCACTGAGTGAGGAAAGGGGCCCGCTGTACATTCTGTAACCATGATCAGTGGGGGAAAGAGAGGGGTGAGGGAAGGAGGTTCCCGCAGATAACTTTTGCCTATCGCCTAAAGGGGTGAACCCGCTACTGCTCTGCATTGTGATTGGTGGGGGGAAGGGAAGGGACATTCTGCCTGTGATCAGTTGAGTGGGACACAATCCATCTGTGCACAGGGAATGGGAGGCAGCAGGGGCTACATTTTTGGGAAGTGCGGGGCTAGACTATTTCTAGCTACTAGCAGGCGAGGCATAACTCGCCAACCAGCTTGATCAGGCAGCAGAGGGAGCTATTGCGCACGTGCTGACCTCTATGGCTGCGTATGCGTAATTCCAATAGCAGAGGCCCGACAGACAGAGAGAGCTGCTGTGATAGTGGGGGTGGGATGCTGGGTTGAGGCTGGATGCAACAGCAGAGGCCTGACAGCTCTCTCCTATCTGTCAAGCTTCTGCTGTTGGAATACCCAAAAAACAGATCAGCAACTCTCCCATTTTCATGCTAGCTGGATACTTTGATTTTTTCTCATAAAATTCTGCCCAGTTGCCGCAATTGGAGCAGGCGAGGGGAGGCAGCATTTTTCGGTCTTGGGTCGAGCAAGGCCGTAAAATTCCGCCCCGTATGTTCAGGGTACATGGTGTCCTTGATTATGGTGGCTGCTTTTCCAAGGCAGCGAGAAGTGTAGACAGAGGATGGGAGGCTGGTTTGTGTAATAGGCTGGACTTTGTTCACAACTCTTTGTAGTTTCTTGTGGTCTTACAATCATTTTCCAGATTTATCTACTCCATACCATATCATAGGCATCTTCTTTCAAAGCTGTAAAGCCTAAGGACCTGAAATTGTAGAGATTGGGGAAGGTGTAAATTTAGAAAATCATCTTGGGGGGGATTTGGAATTTGGAGCAGATCTTAAAGATTTCTGCCCAGCATAGACTCCATCAAAAATTCCAATTGACATCAGACCTTTAAAGCCAGGGACCAGCCTTGAATCTTCAGCCTTGTTGCTGCTCTGTGCATCCTCCAGCACTTGATCCTCTTGCTCAAGTCACATGTCACACCATGTGAAGAATTTCATTCCTCCACAAATATTGATGCGTTTTATTGTGTAAGTGGTCATTATACAGACAGCACTCAGCAGAGCTGGGTAGGATCAAGATTATAATAATGGCCAGAAACAATCGGGGCAGTTTACTTACACATAATGGCCACGATTCTCCCATCATGACCTGCAGCTTTTCTGGCAAGTCATGGTGGGAGATGCGTGTCACTGGTCTTGTTCCGGGATTTGCATTTATGCCAGGAACACATGCACATCTCCCAAAGGTTGTGAGCAGTCGCTGGTCAGACCATGCAGAAAACTGAAGGGAAGGCAGGGTAAGTAATTTGAATCTGTATTTAATATGTTTTAAAAGTATTTTAAATGGAATTATCTGGAACGTGTCGGTCCCAATTGAATCTCCCATGCCGCCAGGAGTACTTCATTCCGGCGGGATTTGGACTAGCCCTCCACACTCAGGGAACTAGCGGGAGACTCCATCGGAATGAAAAGGGATAATTGTGGCCCCTCCGGGATCGGGCGGCAGGGGAATGATTCCCTGGAGCATGGGCACCCTGGCAGTGCCAGCCTGTGCCCCTGACACTGCCCAAGGGGCAAAGTGTCCATGACCAGGGGGCACCTTGGCACTGCCCACCAGATATCTGGCCAAGGGGGCAGGGCCTATTGTGGGCAAGGCCTAGGGGTGATCGGAGGGTCTGGGAGGCCCCATTGCCAACCTACATGGTGATCGGTCTGGGATGGAGGGAGGGCAGTGACTGGGGCGGGCGGGGGGTGGTCTGCCAGAGGTGGCCTGCCTCTGGGGGGGGGTTCTGACCCCAGGGGGAATCAGCGAGGGGGGGTGGTCTGCTGGGGTGAGGGGTCTGGGGGAAATCGTCAGTGCAGGAGGGGGGTGGTCTAGACATCAGGGCACTCTGAGATGGGGGGGGTCACAGTTGTGCTGTGAGAGGGAAAGGGTGGGGGCTGGGGATGCAGCACTGCGGGGATCCCGGGCTGGCCAGTGATTGAGACTCAGCAAATGGGGAGTCTGACAGACTGGGACCACTGTGCATGTGCAGAGTTCCAGAACTGTCAGACTCCAACGCGAATAGGTCCCACCGCCCCCTGGGTTTTTACTGAGATTCACAACTGGGACCTCTGCAATGCACAGAGTGCAGAGATTCGAGTGTGAAGCTGAACTGACAAAATAGTCATGATCTAGAACAGTTTTCCCACCAATTCGGCACTTTTGGGAGAATCACTTCCATTGTCCCCATTGGTGGTTGAATGGTGAGCAAAGGGATAGAGATCTAGAGTAACCAAGGTGGAAACTACAGGAAGATTCTTACAATGAATTTTCTGGTTTAGAGTTGAAACCTTCACCCGGAACCTGAGTGTAAGCAGATCAGGTGAGATGGGTCCATTAAAAGTGTGGCGCCTGACCACATTTTATGCAGTGCTGGGAATTTCTGGCTATGGTTTCAAGGTGAAAGTCTGTGAGTTTTAAGGTTACTAATAGTTATAGATAAGATATAAGAATGTTAACCTATTACTACCAGTTACATATTTGCCTTTGGTGAGTATTACTTTGGTAATGAGGGAACCTGAATGCTGGTGAGTAACGTGACAGCTGGGGAAAGCAGACACAAAACCAAGATTAAATCTTCTGTTGGCCCAGGGCATAAATGTTATTAGCTGTTAAGTCCATAAGATGCCCGGTTTAGTCTCAGTTTCCTCTTGATCTAAGCTCTAATAACATGAGGGTTTTAAAGAGGGATATAGATTGTGAGTGTAAAGAGATAATGATAATTGGCCTGAATTTCCTGGAGATTTGTATCCCCTTTAAAGGCACATCCACTTTGCAGGATCCAATGTACAATGCAAAAGTCCCAGGAAATTTAGTGTAAGTAATGTCAATCTTTACTTAATAACTTCTCTGTAATTTCATCATTCACTCCATAATTTCCTAAGACTTTTGTTTACTTCATCATTTCCACTGTCAAAAAAATGAACAGCTAAGTATCAGAGCTCTACTCCGTTGAAATCAATGCTATGATTATTGAAAAATGGCGCTGTTAGGCTGAGTACACAGAAACTATGACCATTACAACAGATTTAAAAGAGGCAGCATTAATTCAGGATGTGGTAATATAGATCCTCTGAATTGTATATCATCTTCATCAGGGTGATTAAAGCAGAGCCCTTTATTGAAATGTTTTCAAATATAATGCATATACAAATGTTGTATTTATTTCTGCAATCTAGTACTGGAATAAAAAAGGAACTAATAGAATCCTTGACACTCTGGTATTGTCTCTTTGGGTGACTGCAATATTGTTTTCTGATGTTAATCAAGGATAAAGCACAACACTGAAACTCCGCAGTTCACATCCATTGTCTTGTGACACTGCGTGAGCTACAAGATGATTGCTATTTTTCCAATAATCTTCATTTTCTACCAATATTTATTCAATATTTGGCTGCCTTTACAAGTAAATAAACAGAAAAATTAGATTGCAATTCCCACAGAAGAATGAATTCTAAAACAACTACTGGCCGCACCATTCCTGTTTCAATGCTATGCTTAAAGTGATGAATTCTAAGGTTTGGATTTTCACCATGATGTAGAGCTTCTCAGTTATGACACATATGGGAGAAGAGGCCTGAATCTGGGAGTTCCAAATCCAAACAGGACACCTCCCATTTTCACAGGAGTGAGAACAGCCCTGGTTAGGCTTCACCCATTCACATTTTGCAGAAGCAACTGCTCATAAGAGTCAACAGCTGACTGTACTCATGTGTGGTTTTGGTGTGAGATATCTGAAATCCAACGTATGCAGATTAGACCTGGTAAGAGCATATCTGTACTTTGTGGATTTGTTTGGATAGTCAGGGCAACATTTTGGAGAGGTAGGATACCCCTTTGAATACGGTCATGCAACATCTGGAAGAGGTCAGCTGCCCTTTGGGAAAGGTCAAGTGCCATTCTGGAGATGTCAGTTGCCCTTCATGAGATGTCAGATGTTTTTCATGAGAGGAAAGATGCCCTTTGGGATTCTAAAAGTAGGCATGGATGTACATTAAAAGTGCATTAACTCTTTGGAACTGTGAAGCTCATTGGAACTGTCAAAACAACTATCAAATGTATCAAGTTGTACCAGTAAAGGGAACTGTCAAAAACAACCGTTAAAGGTGTCAAAGTTAACTGGAGTGTTTAAAAAATGATTCCTTGCTATTTTACGTTGTATGTTGACATAGGTCTTAGGGCCACCATTTCTGGGTTATTGGTCCATGACTGATTCCAAAACCATCCCTTATCACAGCAGGTGCCTGCCATTTCACAGTTTGATTGACAACTCAAGTGGTTATGAACTATGAATTACGATGCTTGATTTTTATAAAACATTATAAAATTGAATGAATGTTTGTTGTTATAAGGGATAATGTAGTTGAAGGAATGTAAATGTAATAAACGGGGTTATGACGAAGTGTTTTTCTGCAATATACATTTGGAACTTGGTTTTATTTAATCTCAGCATGGGTTCTGAGGTCTTCTTAAGATGGACAGTGGGTGAGATGACGTCATAGGTGCAAGGGAAAAGAGTATCACGTTAGCACGGGTTGGCATGAATTGACATTAAATTGGCATAGAGGCAATAAAGGGCAGTGCTGGGTGGGTACATGGGCATAGGTTGGTTTGGGGGGTTGAAGGACCATGGGGTAGGCAGTGGGGCTTAGGTTGGCATGACTGGCCAGGGCTAGGGTACCTGAGGCATGGATGAAGCATGTGGTGAGGGGTGTCTGAGAGCTGTTTAATTTTTTTCTGTTTTGTTATTAAAATTCAATGCAGTGCTGAAGCACTGAGGCCAGTCTTCAGCCCAATCTGCCCCCACATCCAGCGTCCTTCGTACTTGTTCCAAGGTCACCCAGCTTGACTCCCAGAGAACCCCGCCACACCGTAACAAAAATTCAGTCTTCTAGTTCACTTTGCCGCAGGTCAGATTTGTAGAGCTGGGAAGTGTCCCAATTGTGGACACCCGACCCAGGTGTAAAAATCTAGATCTAATTCTTGATCCAGAAATTGTGGCAGAGATTCACCACTCGTGGATCAGGCAACTTATGCATTCGTCACTGCTATCATTCTTACAGCAAATCCCATCCAAATGAAAAATATACACCAAGCAATTTTGAGTAATTTAGAGAACAATGTGCAGCTTTGGGAACACCATTATAGAAAGGGCATTAATGCTATAGAATAAATGCAGTTGAGGTTCATGAGGATGGTGTTAGGGATGAGACACTACGATTTAAAAGAAAAATTTGAGATACTGAGGCTATTTTCACTTGAACAGAGATGGCTGAAAAGAGATGTAATGAGATTTTTAAATTATGACAGACTTTGATAGGGTGAAGAGAAAAAAAAACTCTTTCACTAGTAGGAGATTAGGCAATATTAGTCATAGAAAAGGCAAAAAGAGAGGTTAGAAGAAATTTCTTTTCACAGAAATTACTATCAAGTGACCACCTACTACAGTGTAATGTGTATGGATTTCAGGTGAGTTCAGGGTTGGTCTTGATGGTGACATTATTGGCAGTGATGGTGCTTTTTTTCTAAATTTGAAGTGAAGTGTGGTCATTCGTTATCAGGAGGGGAGAAAACCACGAAATAATTTGAAATTAAAATACAAGATTCATGCCTTGTTTAATGTAGCATTGGAGGAATTGACCAAACATAACAGGATTCTATTTAGTTTGACATTTTAAAAACCAACTTTTTAGGTTCATCACTATCAAATCAAAACTGTTCAACATTCCCTGACTATAAATGGGGCTCAGGTCTCAGATACATAGAGCTATCTTTGATAGTATCTGTCTGATAAATCAGAAAGGAAATTTAACTTGTGGCAGCTTAACAGCTTTGCAGATTTAAATCAAAACTTCAGCCGACAAAACATGTTTTCAATGCCATCTGAACTTGTTGAATTTCCATTTACTATTTAATCAAAAATCACTGATTTAGAAATATAGAATCTCTACAATGCAGGAGGACATTTGGCCCATCGAATCTGCACTGCCAACAATCCCATCAAGACCCTATCCCTGTAACCCCACTTATTTACCCTGCTAAGTAATCCCTCTGACACTATGGGCAATTTAACTTAAGGGCATGGTTAAAATCAGAAACATACTGTGTGGATGGGTACCTGCAGGTGCAACCCTGTATTCAAGTCTTTTCATAAAACTGCACATGCATCAATAATGCAGCCTGTCAATATACTGACAGTTACTTTATAGTATAACCTTCCAATTCAGGCTGGCCACAAAAATTAAGATACACTCTTGTCTTTAAAAAAGCAAGTAATGGCAAAAAAGTGATACTTGTTACATGATGCATAATTTTTCTTTCTGACTTTTAAATTTAATTAACTGTTTTGTTTCTGGTATGCAAAGGAAAAAAATGTAAACAGATTTATAAATAGTTTTAAATCACTGTGACACAATATTAGAGCCAAGTATGTGGCATTGATTTATGTCTAACACGTATCCATTGTAGTTCTTCTTTGAACTTTTCACATAGTATGTTATAGGATCTCATGTGTGCTCTGCCCAAAGACAGGTACTTTGTTCATTGTCAGCTGATGCTTCATCCTGAGCTGGTTTCTTGGCAGATTTCAGAATCCCTCAGTGCAGGAGGAGGCCATTTGGCCCATTGAGCCTGCATTGACAACAATTGCACCCAGGCTGGTTTCCTGTAACCCCCCATTTTTATCCTGCTAATCTCCCTGACACGAAGGTCAATTTAGCATGGCCAATCAACCGAAACCCACACATCTTTGAAGTGTGGGAGGAAATCAGAGCATCCGGAGGAAGCCCACACAGACATGGGGAGAATATGCAAGCTCCATACAGACAGTGTGGCATTGAACCCGGGTCCCTGGAGCTGTGGGACAGCAGTGACAACCACTGGGCCACTATACTCTGATGGTTTGCCATTGCCTTTCACTTTCAAGGGTAGGTGCCAAGTTTACCTCAGCTGGAATGGGAATCAAAACTATATTATTGGCATTATTCTGAACTACACACTAGCCATCTAAATAACTGAGCTAACCTCTCCATTCAGTATGAAGTAAGTCCTCCATAACTGTGCATTAGTGCTTGAGACCAGAGTAAGTTTTAAGGTTTTAGTGATGTTCAGCAAAACTGCAGCCCCTTCTGTAGTTCTATTGTTTTTACTCCACATGACACTACCTTTACACTATTGATATCACATCTCTTTTATGATCCATAGCAGAATGTTGCAGGTAAGAATTTTCAGCTTGGGCAGGGGAAAGTAAAATAGGCGTTCTTCCATTCTCCGATTAATTTCTGATTGACTGATAGAGGGAAAATAGAGAAGTTGGAGTGAGGGAGCATAAAGGATGGCCAATCCAATATCACCCTTTTTATATTCATGCTAAAGTACTTCATGGGTTAAATTATGAGGAATGATCACATGAATTAGGCTTATATTCCTGAATGTAGAAGCTTTATGGGTTATTTTATTGAGGTTCTTAGAATTTTGCAACAAATTGGATAGGATGGAGAGTGAAAAAACAGTTTCTATTGCTGCAGAGTTACTGAGGTTGAGGAATCAACATAGGGTCAGTGAGGATCATGGAACATATCTAGCAGATGTAGAGGGACTGTTTAAAGATGCAATACACCTCACTCAGTCACTGCATGATTCTGCTCTTATGGGTTCATTAAAGGAAAGGATTGTACTTCACAATCATGATCTGCTGAGCAAGTCACTTACTTCATTGCATTAAATGATGCAAGGCAATTTAGCTAGAGTTGTGGTTTATACTGTGTAGTTGATCAATGTTGTGCACCAAGAGTTGACTGTTCTATAGGCTGCCGTAGTTAGCATGCAGCCTCAGTGGCATTTGCAGGGAAGACCTCAGCCACATAGGCCTAGAGCAAAGGCAAATGTTGCTATTGATGACATTGAGAACTTGAAGTCTATAGTTCATGTTACAATAAAATGATTTTGGTTTTGACATGGCTGAAACACACCAGGGCAGTTTTAAGTCAGGAATCAGAGACTTCCGCTCATAGAGATCAATGGATGTAGTCAAGACTTGATATCCAGTGGATGATTTGTGTGCAGGAGCATAGAGATAGGTAACGTGGTGCTTACATTTACCATCAATCTCTTAACAGCACCTATTCCCCCAGCTAAGTGATTGGACAATCACCCCAAAGGCAAGACTATCTATGTCTGCAATGCGTAAGAGGTAAGTTATTGATAAAATCACATGTTGCCCCCAGAAAATCTGACAACATTCCCTTACATCTAACAATTTCAATGAAACATGAAATAAAAGTAAGGAGACAGTGGAGGATAATGCATATTATATATAACTTTTAAGTTTTCAGATACTGAATATTATCTCAATTTTTACAGAGATAGCTACTGAGTAGTTGAGCTCAGAGGAAAGGGCAACCAACAAAAGTCTTTTTCAGAAGGAGAACAGTAGTTCCTTTTGGAGGAATTTGATCTCAGTTGGGTACAATCAGTGAGCTTGTCTCTTCCTCTAGAAGGAAATTTTCATATTGGGAAAAATCAGGTAATCTTTGGCTGAATGTAAGTATATAATTCTCATAGAAACATAGAACAGTACAGCACAGTAAAGGCCCTTTGGCCCTCAATGTTGTGCCGAGCTATGTCCAAACCCAAGATCAAGCTATCCCACTCCCTAACATTCTGGTGTGCTCCACGTGCCTATCCAATGACCGCTTGAAAGCTCCTAAAGTGTCCGACTCCACTATCACAGTAGGCAGTGTATTCCACACCCCAATTACTCTCTGAATGAAGAATCTACCTCGGACATCCCTCCTATATCTCCCACTATGAACCTTATGGTTATTCTCCGTAGTAACAGCTATATCCACCCGAGGAAATAATCTCTGCACTTCCACTCTATTTGTCCCCCTCATCATCTTATAAACCTCTATTAAGTCGCCTCTCATCCTCCTCCGCTCTAAAGAGAAAAGCCCCAGCTCCCTCAACCTTTCCTCATAAGACCTACCCTCCAAACCAGGCAACATCCTGGTAGATCTCCTCTGCACTCTCTCCAATGCTTCCATATCCTTCTTATAGTGAGGTGATCAGAATTGAACACAATATTCCAAATGTCGTCTCACCAATGTCCTGTACAGTTGCGGCATAACCCCACGGCTCTTAAACTCAAATCCCCTGTTAATAAACGCTAACACACTATAAGCATTCTTCTTGGCTCTATCCACTTGAGTGGCAGCCTCCAGAGATATGTGGATATGAGCCCCAAGATCTCTCTGTTCCTCCACATTCCTCAGAACCGTGCCATTGACCCTGTAATCCGCATTCAAGTTTGTCCTACCAAAATGAATCACCTCGCACTTATCAGGGTTAAACTCCATCTGCCACTTTTCGGCCCAACTCTGCATCCTATCAATGTCTCTTTGCAGCCTGCAAGAGCCCTCCACCTACTACTCCACCAATCTTGGTGTCATCAGCAAATTTACTAACCCACCCTTCAACTCCCTCTTCCAAATCATTGATAAAAGTCACAAATTGCAGAGGACCCAGCACTGATCCCTGTGGTACACTGCTGGTAACTTCTCCTTTGTTAACATTGTAAAGATCTCCAGTGGATAGGTGGAAAAATCCAGAGACATAAAAATTGAGGGCTGTGGCAATACTCATTTCCATTATTACACCTCCTGTAATGTTGACTGCTGTATAGTTTTAGTTTAAATGAATGTGGGCTGTTAAAACTATAAAACCTATTCTATTGTTCTATTCAATTATGACTGATCTGAACTCTATCTATCCCCTTTGATCTGTGATATCTTTAGCTAATAAAAACAAGTCAATCACAGGGTTGATGATCCCAACTGTACCTGCATCTACAGATTTTTGGAGGGGATATTCCAAACTTCTGCTAACCTTTGTGTGAAAACATGTTTCTTAAATTCACTTCTGAATGACCCAATTCTAAGCTTTACATTGTGCCATCTAATTCTGGATTCCTTCATCAGATCAAATAGATTTTCTGCGTCTATACTATAAAATCCCTTTATTATTTTAAAAACTTTGATTAGATTACCCCGTAGACTTCTGAACTCAAGCAAATACAAATGAGGTTTAAGCTGCCTGTCCTCCCAATCTAACCTTTTAAGCCCTGGTATCATTTTCGTGCATCACTATCCATATTCCCTCTAAGGCCAACGATCTTCAAGCGTGGTCCCCAAGGCTCTGTACAACTGAAGAAGCACTTCTTCACTTTTGTATTTTAACCTCAACATTTCATGAGTCATTTCAATTATTTTATATACGTGTGTGGTGTGTGAGCTCTGTCTTGACCCTGGGGAGAAACACACCGGTTTTCAGTCAGACCCTGACACTTTGCCATTTTTTTGATAAGATTCTGTTCAATATTTCCCTTCAGGTCCCTGACTTCCATTTCTTATATATAGGGACAACCGTTGTGGTGGCTTCACTAGTCTGCCCAAATGGGGCATCAACTCCTAGGAAAATATTGGCAATTGGAGACCTGTGGGCAATCTCTCAGAGTCTGCTGGGCAAAAGGAGAACCAGTTATCAGGTTTACCAGTCTGGTTGTCATCTGGGTCTTTCAATGAATGCAGCAGTTTTGGTTTTTTTCGACCAAATAGGAGGTTGCCTTTGGGTGAAAACTCATGCATGCCTGTTCTGTCTCACCGTACCATTATCTGCCTGGATAACGTAGGACTGTGGATGTGGTGTCTTTTCAACTCATTGTCTATAGATAGTTTGGTCTTGGATCCAAAATAGCTGTCTTGGTTGGAGGTCTGGCAGTTGCATGCTTCGTAATGTTTGCCATAGTTCCACATCTGGCTGGAATGATATTCATCTTCTTTCTCTCTCATCCAAGTCATCAACTTGTACATATGGCATTAGTGTGTGGGAGAGTAGGGAGTTGCATTCTCAGTCTTCTTCTCGTTCGGAGTTCACATGGTGCTAAACCCTTTTGGAATTGAGTAGAAAATGAACGTCATTGTTTGTCCTCAGAAATGCTTTCAATGTGCACACTCTTCTTTCAGCTTTACCTTTGGCCTGATGGTATATTATCTATCCTACTGTTCAAAAATGTGTAGATTAGGTACATGAGCCATTGTAAATGCACGGAGGGGAGGGCTTGGGTAAGATGTTCTTTTGGAGTGTTGGTGCAGATTCAGTGGGCCGAATGGCTGCCTTCTGCACTGTAGAGATTCTATCATTCTGTGGTGTGATGCTGAAGGTTAAACTGTTGAAATAAAATCCCCCAATGGTATATTGAAAGTTATGAGCAACTTCAACACTTCATCGACGGGCAATTGCCAAAAATCACTATTTCCATCGAAATATTTGTGAAGATTGAACACATTCTGAATCTTGCCAAGTTCTTGTTAGCAGATGACAAAGGATGAACTTTACATTCAACTCCTTTTTTCAGCTGTATAAGATCCATGCAAATTCTGAGAGGCTTGTTGGAATAGCTCTGGGTACCACCTTGCTGGTTCTGTTACAGGTGAAATAATCCCATGTTTCAACATAGAGTCAATTTTCTTCTTTAATTTAGGCAAGAGTGGAGGAGGAACTTTTCTGAGTGTAAACAGATAAATTGGCTTTGTTTCAGGACGTAGAGTGATATGATCTTCTGATTACAGCTTTCTTAATATTGTTAACAGCTGTGGCAATTCAGCTCTAAAGTTTTTTAGCTGATCTTCTCCTTCCTGTTCCTCCCTCTGAAAATTAGAGGTAAGGCAGTACAGGCTTTCCTGTTTAAGAGTGAACAGCTCTGGCTCAGAATCACAGATCACGTTTTAGTGACTTTTGTCTCTCTACATTGAATGGTTGTATGCAGTTGTTCTATGATCTCCTGGCTTGTGTAGCTTTTTGCACAATGGCTGAAGAGACCTTTTCTTCAACCGGAATTCAGCATCAGAAAGAACCTAACCTGCTGCACCTGTGCTGAACATAAAGCATGTCTTATTTCCCTCAAATAGGATATCAGCACTCCAGTAGCTTCCATTTGGTTGCTGGATCTCTCCAAGGAAAGGCATCTCAACATCATTGATATCTTCTAATTTATGGATCTTGCTACCTCTTGAAGGCTTCTGTTTTTGCTTATCCTGGACAAGTTTCTTGCTGCGACACACAATCTGAAAGTGACTATTCTTTCTGCAAATATGGCGGGACAATTTTTTGCACCTGTGCTTTTTCCCACCACACCAATTACAGTTCTTTTACTGGCAGCCACCATATAACTTTAATGGAACAAATCTTGCAGCAGAGAACTAGATTATGAGGCATTGCTGTGAAGATATATATACAATGTCTTATTAGCATATCACACAGTTAGAATTAACCCTTACATGACAACTCACTTACAACCCTACCTGAAAATCATTTCAGACAGAGTCTTAGGAATCAAATGAATAGATAAACTGCTCCTATAATCTTCAGCTACTAGCTGCTTGGTTTTCAGACAAAACGTAGCCAACCATTCAATGAAACACAGCTTCTTGTTAAAGAAGGGCTCGAGAAGTTTGGTATATGTTGCAGGATAAAGTTTGGTCCGAAGTGCATAATTGTTCTTTTCTACTTCTTTAACCACAAAGTACAAAATGTGCCTGTGTGGTTTTGGTCTTTATAAGAGGGTGCCTGTTGTCCTGCCATAAGAAACAGTGCTAAATTCCACTCAGGGTTATACATTATACTTTCACCATTCCACAACAGGATGTTGTAATCAGTCAGTAATAACTTTGCAATTTTTATGTGGCTACAGATCTAATTTCTAAATAACATATGGTTATCCCTTGAAGATATGCCAGTTCCTTGAGATTTAATTTAGAGAGTGATTAATTTCATATTTAGAATGTTAATTTGGTAAGTCCAAAAAGTACTAAAATAAAGGCGGATTCATTGAAACTTTAAACAAATATCAGTATAATAAACAATGTATAGTTTTAAATAAAAGCTGCTTTAATTCTCTGGTTACTTTATCTTCTATTGTTAATTTATATTTATCTCCAGTTACTTTCCCCATCTGTATTATTGCATACATGCTGCATCCAAATATAACATTCCGAGCACCACCAGATCTTTTATTTGTAAATGATTTTTATCATTTGTGTTAAGTCATTATTTTTTCTGGACAATGACAGAGGCTGTTTAACTTTTAGCGCCACATTACTACACAAATAATCACAGGTCTGTCCTCGACTGCCTTTGCATACTGTTTGTCTTGTACTTGATCCATGCACTCCACTGTACTACAGTTCAGGCTGGATCAGATATCATTCCATTACCTCACACCATGTCTTGTCACCTGTGAGTATTCATGGGAAATGATAAACTGTCTGAACCACAGACCATGTTAATTCTTCCTGTGACATGAATCAGACGAAAGGTGACAAGTTTAGCACTGGTTCACTGAGTTAGAAAGCCACATAATTAGTCACTTCAGTTATTTCATGGCCCATTTCATTTTGGATCCCAGGCTCTTCTGTGTGTACAGCAGTTACCCAATTTGTTTTTGAAAAAGATTCTGGTATTCTTTAGCAAAACATTCCATTTGGCAAAAGTTTTTCTTCCCCCCGCCCCATAATAAAAATGAAAAGCGCGATTATAAATAAATCTGCTAATTTAGGCAGACTGAAGTTCTAAAAACAGTCCCCTCCAATTGTTTTTATAAGGAAAGCAGAATGCTCTCTGAATAATTAATACATGTTATGTCAGCAAGCTAATTTTCTTCCTTAATGTAGCTGCGATTAGAACATAAATGAGAAATTACCTAGCACATTATTGTATCTACTCTCCAGGGACAGATTATCTGGCCTCAAAATGGTTCTCATTCCTGTTTCATGTCAAAATGTAATAAGCTTAGACTGGAGGAATCCAAATCAGAAATGTAATGAAAATACAGTAGAAGTCTGGGAAAGTTTTAAAGCAGTGGGTTAAAATAATTAGTGCCTTCGGTCAGACATCAGAAGGATTTTTTTCTCTCTGTACTACAATGATCAGTAGAAAGTACAGAGATCTTGAATAACCTGGGGATGGAATCCCAGCGCTCACACCAGGAATGGCCCAGTGCCAACGCTACTAGGATTTGCAGGGTCGGTGGCAGTGTACCACATTTGCATGGGGGCGGGTGGATGCAAGTACCTTCTCATTGCCCGCCCAGCCCAAACATTAATTGGTGTGTGTGTGTATGTGATGGAGGGATGGGGGTGGGGGCCGGGGGGTGAGGAAGGCCTGGGGGAAGGGGGGACTGATGAAGGGTTAGTGGATAGGGTATAAATTCATTTCCTCCTCGACATCTCGTCTAAGAAAACTGCTCAAAAATGTTTGATCAGTAAAATGATTTCACCCACAAACTACAAAATGCAGATCTGGTTGTGATAATGTTCCAAAAGTGGTTTATGTTATTGCTCCAGCTCTGCTCCCTTCAGTTTAAATGATGATGAATGATGCTGTCACATATTATCCTGAAAGAAACAATCCAAACATATTTTCCCATTTTTAAAAGGCATTTGAAAGCATTCACCCTGCCAACCATAATCCTTACAATCCAATCAAACATTTCAACCAGTAACTCCAGTTCAAATTAGAACTAATACACCAAAGCACAGGGGGAAACAAGTATGTGGATGACACAGTCTCGTTAAATGAAAAATTATGTTTCTCAAATAATTCATCATCTACTTTTTAAGACATTTTGTCAGTTTTGAACTTAAAAATATATACATAACATTTAAGCAATTGAATTCCCTCCTGAAGTAACCCTATTTTCTAGTTTTATTATCACTAATTGGGATTTAACCTGACAACTTTGGTTAATAATCAACTGATTCTTTTTATGCATTGTTTAGTATTTAACAACAACAACTTGTACTTACAGAACATCTTTATTGTGATGAAACATCCCAAGGCCCTTCACAGAAACTTTATAAAACAAATGTTGACACTGAGGCACATTAGGCGATATTAGAGAAGATGACCCCACAGCTTAGTCAAAAAAGTTATGTTTTAAGGAGTGTTTTGTAAGAAGAATGAGCAGTAGAGAGATGAAGAGATTTAGGGAGTGAAACAACTCCTCAGAAGCCAGTGTCCCTTCACTAGGTTCCCTTTATTTGCAAACTAAATTCCATTCCTAAGAGTGTTTCAGGTGGAAAGTCAGAATCTGGAGCGCCAGTAGTCCCTCTGCTCCTCAATATATATACAGACGAAGCTCCCTGATTAGGCAGGCAATCATCAGGGAGCTCATACTCCAAGGGGCCAACCTCATGGACTCCATTGAAGTCAATGCAGGGAGGGGATTTGAGAACTTAGCATCAGTATGCAATAGCTTCTGTTGACGGCTGTTAAATATCAGGTAGTTTAAGGTAATAAAGTGAATGGGTATTGGCTATTGATTATAGTTATACCCAGATGTGTATGTAAAGAAGAGTCAGCACTGTGGGTTTGGTATTAGAATGGAGAAGTAAGCTCTGTGGTGAGCAGTCTCTATCAAAACATTCTGGTCTCAGTGTCTTCTTCACACTAGGCTTGGGAATTCTCTAGCACTTTGTGATTAGGCAGCTGAAGTGGCGGTTACCAATGGTGGAGTGATTAAAATTAGGAGTGCTTAAGGGCAAGAATTAGGTCAGCAAATATAGGAGTGATGGGTTGATTGCATTTGGCCTGAGTTTTGGATGATCTCAATGTAAATACCAACCATGAGTGCGTTGGAATAGTCAAGTCTGGATGCAACAAAGGCATGGGCAATGGATTGAAGAAGAGCTGAGGTAGAGTTGGAAATGGGCAATGTTACTGGAGTGAAAATAGGTGGTATTAGAGGTAGTGCCAGTAATTGGCTGAAAGTCTATCTTGCAATCAACTATGACACTGTGAATAGTCTGGTTCAGTCTCAGATTGTTGCTAGGAGAGGGATGGAATCTATGGTGAGAGAGAGGAAGTTGTTGCTGGGATTGAAGACAATAACCTCAATCTTCCCAATGTTCAATTGGAGGAAATTGCTGCACCTCCCTTGCTAAGATGGCAGATAAACAACTTGATAATTTAGACAAAGCGGAGGGATTTAGAAGGAAAGTGGTGAGACAGAGTTCGGTGCTATCACCATATATGTGGAAACTGACATGATTTCAAATGATGTTGCTGAGACATAGCTTGTGAATAGGCAATATGTGGCATCCATGAATAAATCCTTGGAGAGAGCAGAGTTAATGTACAAGAGTGGGAAGAAAAGCCACTTATATAGTTCTCTGGCAGTGATTAGATAGATAAGAATGGAACCAGGCCACTGCAGTCTCAGCTAGTTGGACAATGGTGGAGAGCTTGATGAATGGGATGGTGCAATCAACTGTATCAAAGTCTGAAGACAGTACGCGATGATTTAATTCATGAATATGTTTTATGCAAGTGTTCTAGCAGGTTATCATGTGAGCTCAAAATCTGTGGCCTAAAAGAATGAATTAAAATTTCTTGATCATGGAATTTGTCACCGTAGCTTTGCTGCTGTGAATGCTGCAACAACCCAGAGTTCATGCAATGTTGGCCTGGGTGCCGGTGTTACTCACACATCTGCTCTAACTGACAGAGGACTGGAACAGACATGCAATTCATCATTGGAAGATACAGAATAGACAGATCATGACCTCAAACAGCCTCTATCACTGATGCACAATCTGTTTTTTGATCCATACATGTTTTATTAATGCTCCCTCTTAATTACATGTTCAGCTGCACTAATCCTGCCCATCACCTCACTTACCCCCACCCACAACTAATGCTATTTAAATAGTTAACCATATAACTTTTAGATGAGCTGCTTTGACCAGTACAGACTTAGTAAAAGCACTGTTTTAATTGCTGTTGAAGGAATATTGCAAACCTTTAGATTTATGAGGGAATGGTAATGGATTTTGACTAAAAGGTCAGTGGAGCTGGAAGGCCTGTAGGAGAAAGCATGCTTCAGTACTGGAGCTACAGTTGGAGACATCTTGGACTGCAGAATGGCTTGGAAATGGAGTGTTGGCAGCAGAGAGGGAATCTGTGCACAAAGAGAGGAGGCTTTTCAGTGGGACTTACTTACCAACCGTCTTCAGGAAGCACTTTTACTTCCACTTCAGTCAGGGGTAGTGCAGTCAGCACATATAAACGTGGTGGCAACTAAACAGTGTAATTTCTGCAAACCAGTCTGTAGTCACACTGTAGGTTGTGCTGCACAGTAGCTCTAAATGCTTTTAAAATCCATTTGAAAGACATGGCCTTCCCTGATTTGACCAGCAGTCATCACCCATCTCTAATTGCCCCTGAAAAGATTGTGGTGAGCTGCCTTCTTGAAATGCTGCAGACTCTATTGTATAGGTAACTCATGGTGCTGTAAGGGAGGGAGTTCTGTGATATTGACCCAGCGACAATGCAGATCCGATGATATATTTCCAGATCAGGATGGTTAGTGGCTTGGAGAGGAAGGTCCAGGTGGCAGTGTTCTCATGTATCTGCTGTTCCTGTCCTTCTAGATGGTAGTGATTGTGGGCATGGAAAGTGCCATCAAAGAAACCTTGCTTAGTTCCTGTTTGCATCAGTGGATCCTTCCAGGCATGAACAGCTGATCGCACTATCTCATAGTGTGCATAATATTGCTGCATCAGGGAGGTAACCAGAAATTGTCTATAACAGGAGAGAGATCTTAATAGTCTTCAGTGATCAAAGGCAAGCAGGAGGGTAGAACATGAGGTTTTGCCAGGCTAGTGGGATCCTCAATAAAGCAGGGTGCATAACTTGCAAGGATGTGGCACTGCAAGTCCCACATGTTAATAGGGAATAGTTATGCAACTGCAAGGTTACCACTCTGTTGATGTCCATATGTGTATGACCATGCCCAGAAAATTCTGCCCCTAAGGAAAGAATCCTGTCATCCTTACCTGGTTTGGTTTATATGTGATCCAGACCCACAACTCTGAAATTGCCTAGCAAGTCATTCAGTTGTATCAAACCATTATGAAATCTACAAAAAGATCAGCTGGCATCGATGTATATACCAGAAACGACAATGGCACTGTCATAAGAACATAAGAACATAAGAAATAGGAGCAGGAGTAGGCCATCTAGCCCTTCGAGCCTGCCCCGCCATTCAATAAGATCATGGCTGATCTGTCGTGGCTCAGTTCCACTTTCCCGCCCTCTCCCCATAACCCTTAATCCCCTCTCTTATCAAGAACCCATCAACCCGCTTCTTAAAAATATTTAGCGAGGCAGCCTCCACCACTTCAACGGGCAGAGAATTCCAGAGATTCACCACCCTTTGAGTGAAGAAGTTCCTCCTCAACTCTGTTCTAAACCGCCTCCCCTTTATCTTGAGGCTGTGCCCCCTAGTCCTACTGTCTTTTTTGAGCGGGAAGAGTCTCTCCACCTCTATCCTATCCATCCCATTCATCATCTTATACGTCTCAATGAGATCTCCCCTCATTCTTCTAAACTCTAACGAGTACAAGCCTAGTTTATTCAGCCTCTCCTCATAGCTCAATCCCCTCAACTCCGGTATCAGCCTAGTAAACCTCCTCTGCACTCCCTCCAGGGCCAAAATATCCTTGCGCAGGTGCGGCGCCCAAAACTGCACACAGTACTCCAGCTGCGGCCTCACCAATGCCCTATACAGCTGCAGCAAGACCTCCCTACTTTTATATTCAATCCCCTTCGCTATGAAGGCCAGCATCCCATTCGCCTTCCTGACCACCTGCTGCACCTGCAAGCTGGGTTTTTGCGACTCATGCACAAGGACCCCGAGGTCCCTCTGCACCGTCGCCTGCTGCAGTTTTTCGCCACGTAAGTAATAGTCCTTCCTACCATTCTTCCTACCAAAGTGGACCACCTCACACTTGCCAACATTAAATTCCATTTGCCATTTCCTGGCCCATTCGCCCAGCCTATCTAGATCCTTCTGCAGACTCTCCACACCCTCCGCACAATTTGCCTTTCCCCCAATCTTGGTGTCATCAGCAAATTTCGACACCCTGCACTCGGTTCCCTCCTCCAGATCATCTATATAAATGGTAAATAGCTGAGGCCCCAGCACCGACCCCTGGGGCACCCCACTAGTCACCAACCGCCAATCCGAATAGCACCCATTGACCCCCACTCTCTGCCTCCTATTTGACAACCAATCCTCTATCCACGCTAACACCCTACCCCCAACTCCATGTCCCCTGACCTTCTGCAATAACCTCTTGTGAGGTACCTTGTCAAACGCCTTCTGAAAATCCAGAAAGACCACATCCACCGGCTCTCCTCTATCCACTGCCCTAGACACATCCTCATAGAACTCCAGTAAATTTGTCAGATACGACTTCCCTTTAATGAAACCGTAAAGCCCCCCTTATTAACAACTGGGGGTGTTTTGTGCCAAAATTGGGAGAGCTGTCTCATAGACGAGTCAGTAACAGCCTAACATAGTTATACTCACAGAATCATATCTTACAGCATTACCATTCCTGGGTTTGTTCTGTCACATTGCCAGGACGCACCAGAGATGGTGGTGCAATGGTATACATTAGAGTTGGAGGAGCCCTGAGAGCCCTCAACATTGATTCTGGAACCCATGTAGTCGCCTGGCATCAGACCTGACATGGGCCTCTTACTTCATTTATTTGCTCTTTACTTTTCTTTCTGTGATTGTTCCAGCAACTGTTGCATGTTGCCTTTACGAGGGCTTGCTGCCTTTAAGCGGTCGGTGTTAGCTAGCCACCCAAGCGGCTGGGCTCTTTCGGTGTAGCAGTGTGTTGTGTGCTGGGCTGTATGCTACAAGTATGTTGATCAGCAAGCAGCATGATATTTATGTGTTTGTTGTCCCAATGGGACTGTGTGTGGGGTAATCACACATCACAATCCCTACACTCAAAAGCAGCCCTTAATAAATTCTCCACCTTCTTGTGTCATACAGAGCAAGTTTCTGATATATCCTGTCTTTTCAATAACTCTTTTTATTCTTTGTGCCGTCCTCTAGAGTTTTGGTTCTTCACCTGCTTTCTTAATAAATAGAGGATCAGTGGATATCATCTTACTGTAATTCCCAATGGTCTGTTTTATCACATGGATTATAAATGTGTAATAAATAATATGTACATGCTTTTAAATGTCAACAGGGACTTAGTAATAACACTCTTGCCTCTGAGTCAGAAAGATTGTAAATTTAAGACTCGCTGAAGAAACTTGACCACATAAGTCTCGGCTGATATTCCAGTACAATACTGAGGTGGGGCTAGAGTGTGGAGCTGCTGTCTTTTGGATGATCTAAATCAAGTCCCTGTGTTCTCTCTCAGGGAGATATAAAAGATCCTATCACACTATTTTGAAGAAGTTTAAAAGTTCATTTATTTGTGTCACAAGTAGGCTTACATTAACACTGCAATGAAGTTACTGTGAAAATCCCCTAGTCGCCACACTTCAGCACCTGTTCGGGTACACTGAGGGAGAATTGAGCATGGCCAATCCACCTAACCAGCACGTCTTTTGGACTGTGGGAGGAAACCGGAACATCCGGAGGAAACCCACGCAGACAATGCAGGTTCTGCACACACCATGACCCAGGCCAGGAATCAAACCAAGGTTCCTGGTGCTGTAAGGCAGCAGTGCTAACCACTGTGCCACTGTGCTGCCAGAGCAGTGGAGGCTTCCCTGGTTTCCTGTCCAATTTTGATCCCTTAAGCAACATTACTCAAGAAAAAAAAGAGTGTGTTGTTAGTATCATGTTGTTGGTTGCAAGAGTTTGCTATGTGCAGATTGGGTGCCACATTTCTAACAGTAACTCTACACTTCTCAAAGTACTGAATTAGGTTTCGGATGTCCTGTGGTTGTGAAAGGTGCTATATAAGTTCAATCTTTTTCAGCCATCCTTGAAAAACAACTGCTTGTATTTGGACTAATAAGACTCGATTCTTGAGGCAGACAAACTCTGGCCAGAATGTGGTTCATGTGAGGTATCTGTTGCAGTTATTAGTGGTTAAAGTAAACCAGTTATGACATTTATAGATGTGCCTTTCTAACAATGTATAACTAAAAATAAAAGTGGGAGTATGTTGAGGAATAAGTTGAAGAGGCTTTCTTACTTTATGTGACTGTGTTGCAGGCCATTAGTGGTTGATCGGTGCATGTTCTGTGTTAATCTTTTACTTAAAGTGTGTATTCGGTGTTGAATGGTGCAGATATCAATAATAATTTTAGATCCCATCAATTACTTTTGTGGAATTGGGCTTGTTTCCAAACGTAAGAATATTGCTGTAAAGGTTGATTATTTATGATCTTTACATTAATGAATGAAAATGGTTTATAGTCATTCTTGGATGTAAATTCACAAATATTTGGCAATCCTATGAAAGACCTGAATGAAGGCCTTAACAAGATGTGTATATTATTTAAGGCACTGATATTGATACCCAGTGATTGCTTCTAATTAAGATTAATATTCAACGCAAACATAATCCATTAAAAAACAAACTCAGCAAGTAAGATCCATCCCTGTCTTGCTCATGAACTTATGGATAGTATTGGATTACAAAAATAAATTTATAATTGTGCAAGGAATTGTAGCAAGTCTAAGGATTGAGTGTGTTTAAGAAACCAGCAAAGAGCCACCAAAAAGTTGTTAAAAGGGGAACATGCAGAACAGAGAGCAAATAGCCAGGAATATAAAAACAGATGCAAGAGCTTTGACAAGTATATAAAAAGGAAGAGAGTAGCTAAAATAAACATTGCCCTGTTCGAAGCAGAGACAAGAGAAATTATCATGGGGAATGGGGAAATGGCAGACAATTAACCAGTATTTCATGAGGGTCTTCACAGTAGAACACACAAGTTTTATGCCAGAAATAGATGGAAACCAAAGGGGGGATAAAAAGAGGGAAGAAATCAAGTTAATAAATATCTGCAGAGAAGAAGTACTGGAAAAACTCAAGGGATTAAAATCCAACGTATTCTCAGGACCTGATTGCCCACATCCTAGAGTTCCAAAAAAGGTATCTGCAGAGGTAGTGGACGCATTGGCTATGATTTTCCAAAATTTCCCAGATTCTGGAACAGTTTCATCAGATCAGAAGTTGTTAATGACTGATGTACAGACTAGACAGGTAGGCAGAGAACTTACAATTGGAATGTTCTCAATCCAGGGTGTGATATAAGGCTGAATATGGAGCAAAGTGTATGGATGTTGGAGTGATCATTTCTTGTGTAAGTTTGGACTCTCCTGGTTGCTTTGTGAACCATATTGTTCATTTTTGGCTGAGGTAAGGAGGTTTCTGTCCTTGAAGAGTTACCGACTGCCTATCCATAACATCATTAGGTCTTCATCTCAACAATCCCAATAGCTTAAAAATAGGGGTTGTGAAACCAGGTGGAAACTCTCGGATGAGGAATAGAAGAGAAGAAGGGAGAGGAGGCCAGCCACTCAGACACATCATCAACATGTTTGCCCTTCAGAGTAAGCAGCAGCACCCTGATGGAGTTGAAGGCTAGCAAGGCTTGCAAGGGAGAAGGGGCCTGTCAGGTGCCATTAACCTCCTAGAAGAGTATGTAGAATGAGAATTAGCTATCTGGATATGACTGAGGTACAGTGCAGATGAAGGATCCACTTTTCTGGGGGACAGTAAGATCACATCTAACTGTATATGTGGGCACCCTATGCCTGTGGCACTGAAAGTGACTGTCATCCTCAATTTTTATGCTTCAGGTCGAGTAGGAGATCTCTATGGTGTGTCACAATCTATAGCACACAGTCGCATAAAGCTTGTCATGGATGCGCTCTTTAGGAGAGTGAAAAACTTCATGCATTTCAGAACAGGTGAGGATAGCCAGGCGGAGAGTTTGCAGCTATTTCTGTCTTCCCAAAGATTCAGGGCACCATTGCTTGCACCTCTGAGATCAAAGCACCCATTGGAGAGCCAGAGTTTTTGTGAATTATAAAGGCCCATTCAATGTCCACCGAGTGTGTGCTCACCAGCAGCAGACCCTCCTGGTTTATGCAGGGTGTCCTGGGAGTTGCCATGATTCTTATATTCTTCAGCACTCCCAGGTTCCAAGACTTTGAAAACCCATGCACACTGGATGGCTGGCAGGTGGGGGATAAACGACACTCTTTGAAAATATAGCTGATGATACCTATGAGGCATCTTTGAACACCTGCTGAAGAGAGCTACAACAGAAGCCATTCTTCTTCAAGGCCCATAATCAACAGAACTATAGGGCCTACTCAAAATAAGGTTCCATAACACCTTGTGAGTCATGAATTTTTTGGAGGCTGCTGTGCCTTCATACCATCAGGTTAAAGTCCAACAGGTTTATTTGGTAGTACGAGCTTTCGAAGCACTGCCCCTTCATCAGGTGAAGGAGCAGTGTTCCGAAAGCTCGTGCTACCAAATAAACCTGTTGGACATTAATCTGGCGTTGTGAGACTACTTACTGTGTCTACCCCAGTCCAATGCCGGAGACTCCACATCATGGACTTCATATCAGGACAGTGCTTATGTTCCACATGAACTTCTCCATTGTACTGATCAGGGCACACATTCCCTCTGGAAGTCCACCAGATCACCATGTCTATCCTGCATGACACCCAGCATTTGCCACCTAATGGATGACTCCAGAGGTTACTCACCTGCCTGGGGCTCAGTCTCTTCCTGGACTCCAACACTCTTCCGAATGTCAGAGATCTGGGATCTTTCAGTCTCCAACAGCTCCTCAGGTGCATGGGGGCATGATTTTCCAGTGTATAGAGCCATCTGTACTGAGGCACTAACCCCACCAAGGTACCGGGCGTATCTGAGGTAGTACGAGGTGTGGAATGAGGCTGTTACACAACAACATCGGCAGGTCCCTCCTCCTCCAGTGTTAATCGTGCAGTTACAGCGATGCGTGCATATGAGCATAAAGAAACTAGTAGGTAGCTGCTTCTGCATTCTGCAAATGGGCATGGTGCAATTCCAATATATACGAGAAAACATAGAGGAACAGTGAACATAACCATGTATTCCTATCCCCTGAGCCCTTCATTTCAGAAGCCGTCACTCCCACATTGAAAGTGTGTCCCCTTCACTCTCACCCTCCTCAAAAACTCCCATCTCTTTTCACCCAGCACATCTCTCTCACCTGCTGGCAAACCATAAAATGTCCTCCTTCAACAGCATCCGTATGCCAAATTTGGAATTCCACCACCTGGTACCACTGCCTCCCAGCACATTGTGCTTGCTCTTCTCCTATGAAGACAAAAACACGTTCGTGAGGACATATTTTACATGGCTGAGGTGTACATGCTTCTCCCCAATATCAGTGGTCTATGTGCCCAACACTTTGCAGGACTTCTCCCTTCTACATCCCACCATCCTACCTAGTTCTAAACAGCTTTGCTAGGGCTGCTAGTGTACCACCATCCCTTTGCACCAAATGCATGATCACATATAAATATTCATGCAAGATGCAAAGTGACTTCCTTACTCACCCCTGCAGACTGGAAAAGGTCATTCAAACACTGTATTCAAGTCCTATGCACAGCCTATGGCTGTTCGCTGTCACTGTCACCTCTGTCAAGGCTGTCTTGGTGAGATGTGAAAGCTTCCTCGTGCCATCATATGTCTCCCATTGATCACCGACTGTCTGCAGGAAGGCTTACAAGCAGTCATCACAGAAATGAGGGGCTGTTTGCAATCAGCCATTTCTCTTGCCACTAACTTGGCTTTGTCCTCTGGCTACTATTCCACAATTCCTTTCACAAGTTGGTCTTGTGTGCACAGCAGATAGCAGAAATTGACTGTTACTGAAAAGCATCCTGCCACTGCACAGAGTCCCAAAATTGTTTCCTCAGTCTTGCTGGCATCCTTCCTGATTTTCAGAAAGTTAGCTTGTAGATAAAGCAAACAATTAGGGAGGCAAATGGCATGTTGGCCTTTACTGCAAGGAGATTGGTGTATAAGAATAAAGAAGTCACACTGCAATTGTACAGGGTGGTGATAACACCTGAAACACTGGGTGGACTTTTACCAGCACATTTGCCTGAGGTGCATATGATCCCACCCGAGGCCAACAGAGAATGCCGTTCATCGAGTCTCGCCCGCCCCCAGAAATGGGGCAGGCATGTGGTAAGATTGCGGCCCCTGTGTACAGCTTTAGTCTCCACATTTAAGGAAGAATAAGCTTGTATTGGAGATGATATGGTGAAGGATTACTAAATTGGCCCCTTGGATAAGATGAAGGGAGATTGGGCCTCTATTCACTGGAGTTTAGAAGAATGAATGGTGATCCTATTGAATCCATAGAGTCACTACAGGTAGAGACAGAAGCCATTCAGCCCATTGAGTCTGTGCCGACCCTCTGAAGGAGCATTTCACCTAGGCCCATACCCGACGCTAATCCTGAGCATTGATCATGGCCAATCTACCTAACCTGCACAACTTTGGTCACTAAGGGGCAATTTATCATGGCCAGTCCTCCAAACCTGTACATTTTTCGAGTGGGAGGAAACCCAAGCACCCACAGGAAGCCCATGCAGACATGGGGAGAGTGTGCAGACTTCACATAGTTACAAAAGGCAAGGAATTATAGGCCGGTTAGTTTAACGTCTGTAGTTGGAAAAATGCTAGAATCTGTCATCAAAGAAGAAATAGCGAGGCACCTGGAAAAGAATGGTTCGATTGAGCAGACGCAGCACAGATTCGTTAAGAGGAAGTCTTGTTTGACGAATTTATTGGATTTCTATGAGGATGTGACTAGTGCGGTAGACAGAGGGGAACCGGTGGATGTGGTGTTTTTAGATTTCCAAAAGGCGTTTGATAAGGTGCCTCACAAAAGGTTGCTACAGAAGGTTAGGGTGCACGGAGTTGGGGGTAAGGTATTAGCATGGATAGAGGATTGGCTGTCTAATAGGAAACAAAGAGTTGGTATCAATGGGTGCTATTCTGGTTGGCAGTTGGTGACTTGTGGAGTGCCGCAGGGATCGGTGCTGGGGCCTCAACTGTTTACCATTTATATAGATAATCTGGAGGAGGGGCTAAGTGTAGGGTGACGAAATTTGCTGATGACACGAAGATGAGTGGAAAAACAAATTGCGTGGAGGGTGTGGAAAGTTTGCAGAGAGATCTGGATAGGCTGAGCAAGTAGGCGAGGACCTGGCAGATGGAGTATAATGTTAGCAAGTGTGAGGCTATCCACTTGGGCAGAAATAATAGCAGGAGAGATTATTATTTAAAAGGCGAAAAGCTGCAACATGCTACGGTGCAGAGGGACCTGGGGGTCCTTGTGCACAAGTCGCAAAAACCCAGTCTGCAGGTGCAGCAGGTGGTCAAGAAGGCGAATGGAATGTTGGCCTTAATAGCGAGGGGGATAGAATATAAAAGTAGGGAGGTCTTGCTGCAACTGTACAGGGCACTGGTGAGGCCGCAGCTGGAGTACTGTGTGTAGTTCTGGTCACCGCACTTGCAGAAGGATATATTGGCCTTGGAGGGAGTGCAGAGGAGGTTCACTAGGCTGGTACCAGGGATGAGGGATTTGGCCTATGAAGAGAGACTAAATAGACTGGGTCTGTACTTGGAGTTTAGAAGGATGAGGGGGCATCTTATAGAGGCATATATGATAATGAAGGGGATGGATGGGGTAGAGGTAGAGAGATTCCTCCCGCTTAGAAAGGATAGCAGGACTAGAGGACACAGCCTCAAGACAAGGGGGGGCAGTTTAGATCAGAGTTGAGGAGGAACTTCTTCACTCAAAGGGTGGTGAACCTCTGGAATTCTCTGCCCGTTGAAGTGGTGGAGACTACCTTGCTGAATATATTTAAGTCACGGGTAGATAGGTTTCTGATAGACAGGGGAATTAAGGGTTATGGGGAGAAAGCGGGAAAGTAGAACTGATCCACTTCAGGTCAGCCATGATCTTATTGAATGGCAGGGCAGGCTCGAAGGGCTAGATGGCCTACTCCTGCTTCTATTTCTTATGTTCTTATGTACCCAAGGCTGGAATTGAGCCTGAGTCCCTAGCACTGTGAGGCAGCAGTGCTAACCACTGTGCTACTATACAAGCTTTGGAAGGGGCTTGATATAATGGACCCTGAGATATTGGGCAGAATTTTCTTGTTCCTCTGCGACATATTGGGCAGGAGGCCACTACGACGTGTGCTGTTCAGTGATGGTGAGATCTTATGATCCTACCGCTGTCAATGGGGTTTCCTGATCAACGCATCCTTCACTGCTGCGAAACCCATGGCGGGGTTGTGCTATCGACAGGACTGTAAGATTCTGCCAGCGTGAACAGCAGCAAAATTTTGGCAATTGCTTCCATTGGTCAGAGTATCTAAAACACAGGGATGCAGTCTCAGGATAAGGGGCGAATCACTTACAACTGAGGTGAGGAGAAATTACTGCGCTCAAAGGATTATATATCTTTGGAATTCTCTACCTGAGAGGGTTGTAGATGTTCCACCATCCATTATATAGAAGACAGGGAAAGGCAGATTTTTGAAATCTCAGGGCGTCAAGGAATGGGGGGAATGAGTGGGAGAGTGCAGTTCAAGTTCAAGATCAGCATGATTGTATTGAATGGCAGAGCAGGTTGAATGGACCATACAGTCTACTGACACTATCTTTCATTTTCCTGAGTTCTGGAATTATCGTCAGGTCTATTTTGCAGTTAAAACTGACTAGCATTTACCTGACCTGGAATTAGCAAACAGCTTGTATATGTTAAATGTTAACTTCAATATGCTGTAAGTGTGTGAAGGGAGTAATGTGGGATAAAGATCTACTGAAATGAAATTTAGGCATATTTTATGATTTACATTGAAAGCATGTTTTTAAGGTATTATTTTCTGACAACATTTACAAATGTTTACTGTTAAATCATATCGATGTGCTTATGTACAGTATTACAAAAAAGGTCTAAAATTAATTTGCGAGCTAAAATTCTTACTTTTCATCTAAACAGAATAGCTAAGTAAAATTCAAGTGTTTGCTCTTTGGGAAGAAGTGTGCTTATGCCTCACTTGTGGGTTATAGTCTTTTCCACCATTGGAATAAATATGTTTTTCATTGCTCTTAGATCATAAGACATAGAAGTAGAATTAGGCCACTCAGCCCATTGTGTCTGCTCTGCCATTCAATCCTGGCTTATATTTTTCTCATCCCCATTCCTCTGCCTTTTCCCCATAACCCTTGATCCCTTATTAATCAAGAACCTATCTATCTCTGTCTTCTCATTCTGAAAGTTCCATGAATGCAAATTATTACTTAGTTAATAAAATAAAAGCCAAGACTTAAATTATCTGAGTTGTTGTTTCTTCCTACATTTGACACAGTATTAACTTGGGGCAACATGGTGGCACAGTGGTTAGCATTGCTACCTCACAACACCAGGGACCCAGGTTCAGTTCCTGGCTTGAGTCTGTATGTTCTCCCTGTGTCTACTTGGGTTTCCTCCGGGTGCTCCGGTTTCTTCCCACAGTCTGAAAAACGTGATAGTTAGGTGCATTGGTCATGCTAAATTCTCCCTTAGTGTATCCGAACAGGGTCCAGAGTGTGTGACTAGAGGATTTTCACAGTAACTTCATTGCAGTGTTAACATAAACCTACTTGTGACAATGATAAATAAATTTTAAATCTTCATTGGTGGAACATCTCATCTCACTCAGTCTTTCATCTTCTTTAGACTTTGAAAATGCAAGCTTAGTGTTACCTCATCACAACGTCTTGATTCAACTTATCATTTTTACTTTTCAACCTTGGTGGAATTCTACATTTCTGTTCTTCATCAACATGCATTTATTAAAAACAATCAAATGACATATTTTTAAGAAGCATTTTTAACCAATGGATGGTTATTAAATGAAAAGACAGACTGAAATTCCTTTATGCTTTCAGTGACATGTTCTAATTCATATCATTTTGCAAGATAGGAATGCTCCATCCTTTCTGAAACACTTTCACTGTAACCATTAGCACTGTAGAAGTCTCGAGGCTGAAAGCGTTCAAGGTTTTTACTACGTTTGTCAGATAGTACAAAATTCCATTACCCAAATTGTTGGACATGTGTGACAGAGGTTGACCTTTTGTCATGTCAGTGCATTTTGCTTAGGCCTCAGGCTGAAGCCTAATGGCCTCAAGTCTGATTTACTCACTGTAATAAGGGCAGAAGGTCAAGCAATTGTCAGCTTGCCTGTACATTCTCTCTTCAGAGCTGGTTGGAGGCTGTTAACATGAAGCTTTTCAAAGTGAATTTACAACCAGCAGTACTGACAGAGACCAATCAGTACACCATAAATGTCAGGTTAGTGAGATTGAGCAGTAAGTAAAGTACTGACGGCACACTATTGGCTAGAATCAGTCGCTGAAGGTTTGACTAAATGTGGTAAGCATGTTCATTGGAAAATCATTAATACAACATGATTATCTGGCTGATTCAAACTTGGGGCATGATTAGTGGCGGGTGCAGGGTGACCTATTCCATACACCTCCCCAACCCCTCCCTAGATCATAAGAACTGGGAGACTTTAACTCCCAGGTCTCAGTTACTGATAGCGTACAGGAGTCAAAACTGATCAGTGATCAGGCTTCTGCGGGGCATCCACAAGAAAGGTAAGAACAGATTGGGGGAGCAGAATGCCAGACACGTGAGACGCAAAGTGTCATTGTGGGCTAGGAGAAGGACTCCTCCTCCTGTCCCTCAAAGAATCTTTAATTTTTTTTTTACAAGAATAACATGCCTGGATCCTTACTTTTACTGGTGAGTCACTGTCCATATTGATTATAGTCAAGCCCACAGTTAAAATGGAGTTCGCATCCCAGTGAGGCTTTAGATTGCTCAGAAGTTCTCCTGAAATGTTTCCATAACCAGACTAAAAACACAAACACACTAAGCTATCCCAAATAATGATAAGTGTATTCAACTTTATTTCATATCCTTTTGGGTCAGCATCCAATTGGCAAAGTTGATTTGTTATACCTTAGTTGCCAGATCAGAACAATATTTGGTTTCTCGTAGTCTGTTATACCTGACTGTATCTGAAAAATCAGTTTATAAAATTTCTTTCTGTTGATTACAACTCCAGCGAGTGAAATCTCAATGTATAATTCCTTGAAGTTAGGCTTGCTGAGCTTCAGTGAATTGTCAAATCAATCAGAATGGATATAAATAGACAATGAATGAAATGTCCAAACTAATTTTTACAGCCTGAAGCATGCTGCTTTACACTGTCTAGATTTTGTTCTCTACTTCCCACACTGGCTATCAGAAGAAATGTGGACAGGAGTGGTCATACAGTTCTTCAAACTTATAATAACATCATGTATTTTCACTGACCCAGTGAGATGGGGAGGTGAGCCCTGAAGGGCTCTCGCTTCTGGTTGGAAGCGTCTGAGTGGGAAGAAAGCAGGATTAGGTTATTGAGTTGGATAATCAGCCATGATCGTGATGAATGGTGGAGCAGGCTCGAAGGGCCAAGTGGCCCCCTCCTGGCTCATATCTTCTGTGTTTCTATGGCTGATCACACACCTCAACTTGCTTTCTGCCCTTTCCCCATATCCCTTGATTCCCTTTGTGTTGAAAAATTCAGTGAGTCTAACCCTTTGAGATCACTGTTTGGTTCAATAGTAACTTAAATTAAGTAACTTTTAAGTTAAAGTTCCCCAGTTGAATGTTGAACTAACTGATAGCTGAACCTTTAAACAACATACTGTTGACAACATTGTCCAACCCGAAGCTTAGGTTATTTCCCTTTGCAAATAACAAATACCTTGACAATAACATTAAAAAACAATAGTTATTTAAGCCTAATGGCTCATTCATCCTATTTAGGATTAGAGGATTTGAAATGAGTTGGTAGTAGGTCCCCAGGTATCGACTGGCTGTTTGCTGATCGTTTTGATCAGCGGATCTTCAGTCATTCAGCACTGATTAATCACTTCCATACTTAATATTTAGCTTTGGATAAACACTCAAATAATTAATTTTATTCACGTGTCCTGTCTGGAAGCTGATGCATTTTTTTAGCTTTTAGCATAAGGGACGAATATATTAGCCGTCGGCTGCAGCACTTTTGGGTGTCCACTTCTTTGACCATAATGTATTCTAACGATCACTGCCCCAAGGTATTCACTACTGGAGAATCAGGGCACTCAATGGTTGAGCCTTTGGTATTCGTGCCTAAGTGTGCTGCCCCTTTGTGAGGCCAAATTAAATAGCTGGTTAAAAATCATATACATATTAAAATTACATATTTAGGCCAAGGCTTTCCATCTTACCCCCTTCCCCCCTCTCCCCAACAACCCCAAACAACTAAGAGAAGTACGCTGTTGTGCCCCTGCCCTCCTACTACAAGCTTGCAACCAGTCTGGCTGGAGAAACAGCACCTATTTTAATGAGCAATGAATGTCAAAGGCACGCAAATGCCAAAGAATGGCCTCTGCTTTATTCCTTATCATTTTCACTCTTTGGACACTGGGCAGAGAGGCTGTCATGTTTTCTTACATTACATTGTCTATGCAAGTGCCTTCATAGTACAGCACTGTACTGTTCACATCATGTAAAGGAGAACCTGCAGGCACCTGTAGACAGCACATCAGGAGCCTGCAGCAAAACTTTGCCCCCAAATTGCTGAGACATTCTAGTTGAGCCTAAATCCTACGAGTTAATAAATTATGGGCTGGAAATATAGCCAGTGACTGGAGACATCTTGGAACAGAAGAACGCCTTGCCCTGCCGTAGGTGTGTTCCAATTGTGAAGGGTGATACCTAGGCCTTAATATTTGTACTTTGAAGGTATCTTGACTCACTCATAAACTGCATCATCCATCACACCACAAGATCATAAGCAATAGGAGCAAGAATAGATTCTTCAGCCCATCAACTTTGCTCTGCCATTCAATAAGATCATGACTGACCTGATTGTGTCCATTTTCTGCCCATAGCCTTTGATTCTCATCTCAATCTAGAATCTATCTAACTCAGCCTTGAATACATTCAATGACCCAGCTATCACTGCTTTCTGTGGAAGAGGATTCTAAAAGCTCACAACCCTCTGAGAGAAGAAATTCTTTCTCACCTCCACCTTAAATAGGAGAACTCTCATTTTTGAATTGTGCCTCCGAGCTCTACATCTCCCATGAGAGCAAACATCTTCTTAGCATTTACCCCAACAACCCCCCTTCAGAATCATAGATGTTTCAAAAGAAAACCTCTAATTCTTCCAAACTCCAATGGGCATAGGCCAGCCTGCTCAGCCTTCTCTCTCTCTATATGAGGAATCAACCGAGCGAACCTTCTCTTAACTGCTTCTGATGCAAATATGTCCCTCCTCAAGTTAGGAAACCAATACTGTCTGACCTATTCTGGGGATGATCTCATCAGTGCCTTCTACAGTTGTAACAAGACTTTCCTTCTTTTATACACCATCCTCCTTGCATTAAAGACCAACGTTCCATTTGCTTTCCTATTTACCTTGCCGACATGCTAACATTTAATGATTCATATACAATGATACCTAGATTCTTCCCTGTACAGCAGCATTCTGCCGTCTCTCTCCACTTAAGTATTATGCTGCTTTTCTATACTTTCTGCCAAAGTGGACAACTCACATTTCCCCCCATAATACACCAATTGTCAACTTTTTGCCCACCCACTTAATTTATCCGTTTGCATCTTTATATCCTCTTCACAACTTGCTTTTATACCTATCTTTGTATCACCAGCAGATTAGACTTCAAGTTGGTCCCTTCATCAAAATCATTAATATAGATTGTGATAGTTGAGGCTCAGGACTGTCCCCTGCAGCACTCTGCTAGTCTTCGTTTGCCAGCGAGTCTACCGTTTCCTATAAGTTCGTGCTTTGGCTTACAAGTGAGCCAAATGTTATTGGAGGCACACAGGAAAATGAAGCTAAGGGCACAATTAAATCAGGCATGCTCTTACCGATTGATAGAACAGGCTCAAGGTATTGAATGGCCTTGTTCCTATCCCTTGGGTTCTTATGTTTTAACCAGTCATCTACGCATGCTAGTATATTACTCCAAACACCATGAGCTCTTATCTTGTGCAGTAATCTTTTCTATGGCTCCTTATTGAATGCCTTTTGGAAATACAAAAACACTGGAGCTACTGGTTCCTTTACTCATGCTGCTTGTAACATCCTCAAAGAACTCAAATATATTTGTCAAATGTGATTTCTCTTCACAAAAACATGTTGACTCTCGCTGATTGTTTTAAGGTTTTCTAAATGTCCTCCTTAATAATTACCTCATTAATAATGGATTCTAACATTTCCTCAATTATAGCATTGGACTAACTGGTCTATATTTTCCTGCTTTCTGTCTCCCTCTTTTCTTGAATAGGAGTTCTACATTTGCGATTTTCTAATTCAAAGCAATCATTCCAGAATCTAGGGAATTTTAGAAAATTATAATCATTATATGATTCTATGATTCTATATCCATCCACTACCTGTGCAGCCACTTCCTTTATGATGCTAAGATGTAGCCATCAGGTCTAGAATAATTGTCAGCCTTTAGTCCCATTAGTTTTGATAGTACTTTTTCTCTAATGATTACGATTGTTTTAAGTTCCTTCCTCCTTTTAGGCCTCCTGATTTTTAACTATTTTTGGATGTTTTGTGTCTTCTATTGTGATGACAGATACAGAATACATGTTCAAAGTCTCTGCCATTTCTTTATTTCCAATTATTAATTCCCGGATCTCATTCTCTAAGGGATCATGGTTGCCTTAGCTACTCTCTTCCTTTTTATATACTTGTAAAACATTTTACCATATTTTGTTATATATCTAGTTAGCTTTCTCGCATACTCCAATTTCTACAATGCTCTATGCATCATTGTTCATCTTTTCTTTCAATTTAATTCCATCCTTAACTTCATTAGTTGTTTACAGATCCTGCATGCTTCTTGTTGGGCATTTCTTTCTCAAAGGAATCTATCTTTGTTGAGAATTATGAAATATCTTCTTAAATGTCTGCCACTGCTTCTCTAACATCTTACCATTTAACTCTTTTTCCCAATAACACTTTTGACAAATTTGTCTTTGCACCATTGTAGTTGCCTTTATTTATTTTAAAAACACTAGTTCACTAATGTCCTTTAGGGAAAGAAATCTGCCATTCTTATCCACTCCGGATTATATGTGACAATGACATAGTTGACTCCTAAATGCCTTTGGGGATAGGTAATACATGCTGGCCCAGCCAATGATGCTTACATCCCATGAATGAATAAAAATATGTTTCAGACCCACATTTTTCAAACTGATTGTAAAACTTTATCATGTTATATCATTTTTAGCTTTAGTAACAGAGAATATTTTACCATGAGTTTATTAAATAATCCTATTTCATTACGCGCTACTAAAATAGCTTGCCTCCGGTTGGTTGCAGAATGCATTGTTCTGTGAACTCATCCTCCAGTCTGTCTTTGCTAATTTGATTAATCTGATCTGCATGAAGATTAAAATCTCCCACAATTCTTCTACCTTTGTTAAAATCCCCCATTATTTCTTGATTTATGCTCTATACTACAATGTCATTACTGTGGCTTATAAACTACTCCCGCCAGAGACTTTTTTCTTCCAATCAAACTGATTCTATATTTTGATCCTTCAAGCCAAGATTATTTCTCTCTACTGTATTGCTTCATCCTTTATTAACAGAGCTACCCCACCTCCTTTTTCTCTTTCCTATACTTTCAAAATGCCAATTGCCCTTGAATATTCAAGTCCCAACTATGGTCACTTTGCAAACATATCTCTGTATTGGCTGTCTTGTTAGACTCATTTATTTCTACTTGTGCTATCAATTCCTCTACCTGCGAATGATGTGTGAATTCAGAAAAAGATCCTTGAATTCTATCATTTTATCATTTGTCCCTGTGCTGACCTTATTTGCTGTTGCACTCTTATTTTATGTGCTCAATCCAATATGGATGAGTTGCAAACCCACTTGCAAACTGCCTGTGGCAGCTGAAGTCAGGGAAACGACTCAGGTCATGATGATTCAGGTTTCATCTATGCTTAACAGGTAATTGATTCAGGTTTCATCAATGGTTAACATGTAATCAGGAAATTAATATTTAGTCCATGAAAACACATTGTTTGCATGCTTAGACAGATGCTCACTTCTGCAGTGTAAATGAGTAATAATTAACTCAGTGTAGAAATTAAGTGAAATTAAATGACACAGGAGATATCGGCCATGTCTGGAGCAATTCTGCACACTTAATACAGATCCACAGTATTTTCTTAGCTGACATAAGTGAAAACTTTCACTCAAACTCATTTTGTTTAGTAATTGTTAGAGCTAGATTGTAGTACCACCTAGTGTTAGATGGGTAATGTTTTAATGAGAGGCACATTAAAATTCAGTCTATTTCTGGTTCCCATGTAAAGATTACTTCAACTGTAACCCCCCAAAAACTCATACGAATCATCGTGAGGAAAACATATCCATTTGGCCTGGATTGTGAGGTCAGTGGTGAATCTACAATGCTTACAACTAATCTCAAAGAAAATTCCTGATCTTTGTCTGTGGATGTCGTGTTTCCAATGGCAATTTGAATCTGATGCCAAGTCAAGGGGATATTCAGGTGTCCTGCAATTGTTGTGCCATCAAGCAGGGTAAGTGGTCAATCATATTGAATTGGTCTTGCAGATCACAAACCAGAAAGTAAATGCACTGAAATTTCCACTTCTACTTACAATTGTACAGAGGCTGAAATAAACCCAGGATTGTAACTTACACCATTAACACAGAAGGTGAAATATCATAAAATATCATTAAAAAAAATAAAATTTGGAACATTTTATTGTTATGGAGAAATGTGGCATTTCATAAATATAAAATTTGTTTTTCATTGCCAGTCAGGCTATTCGGGGGTAAGTATAAACTTAATATGTCATTAAAAGCTCTATTACACCTCACTCAGTCAGATGTAACCTTTTAAAGTGCATTTATAGTGAGGCCAGGAAATTAAAGGAAAACAATCATTTGAATGATTTCTAATTATTTTTGCAGTGCACCCTATGAAGGATTGTAGGTTTACTAACAGCAACTTTTCATTTAATTTTGCGTACGTATAATTCAAATTTGTTGTAATTCAGAGGAGAAATGTTAGTGAAAGCTTACAGTTCCATCATCACAACACCCAAAGTCCTGGCTATTAAGATGTGCAAACATCAGCATTAATTGTGGATTTCAATTAAATGCTGTATGCAAGGACTTATAAATTAGGCAGTTTCACTGATTATTGCAATCATTTACAAAATTGATTACCTTGAAGAAACTCAGTGCATCCCAGTAGTAGCTGAAGACAATATATCCATCTTATGATGACAATTCATAGTGAAACAGAGCACGTTGATTAACATAAATAAGTCCTCATGGAAACAACTGGATGTTTCAAGAGTAGATTTCTGTATGGAATCCTATAAACAAGTCAATTAATATATTGAAATGTAATAAGCAGGGAGAAGAAACAGATTATTGTGACATTATTGAGAACTTGAGATCAATTGTTTTTTGCTTGTTCCATTGTTTGTGATGGGTATTCTGATAAATAAGCCTAACAACTACAAAGTTATTCATTCTTCCAGTTCTTGACAAAAGACACGCGCCAGAATTTTACCACTCCGCCCACCACAGAAATCGGAATGGGCAAGGGGCAGTCCATGGAAAGCCTCAGGATTGACCTTGGGCAGGATTTTGCAGTTTTGGGATGAGCGAAGCCATAAAATCCCAATTTGGAGACCAATTGATTTATTTAAATCCTGAAATTTTCCCCTCAAATCTCCCCCCATGAGCTCCTTGTCACCATGGAGACTCAACTCCTGTTAAGTCAAAAGATTCAATTCAAATTTTATTGTCCATTGAGAAATTAATTGTGCTCATTCATTAAAAATCACTCCCAAAATAATAATTAACAATGAAAAAGATGCACTACATCACAAACAATGAGCAATGTAAACTGAGTCAGTGCAGTGCAATGCCAGCTTATCTCTAGATACACAGAAAATACATGGACAAATTCTTTTTCTTGATCAGAGGGCTGGAATAGTGAGATGGAAGGCATTAGCTTTCCAGGGATACTCTCCTGAGGATATAAAGAGCAATGGATGCAAAATTATCATTCAGTCCATGGTAACATTATAGAAAAGACACCAATTACTTAAGTTTCCTCCCTCCTTCAGTGATCTTTGTCTTGTTTAATGGGTTGGCCTTTCCCACATTAGGAGAGGACGCAGGTAAGCAACACTTGTGCTGACATAGAAGGAATGCTGCAAAGCATTTCTCTAGTGCACCAGCCTTTCTACGATGATCATGGACCTCACCTGGCTGGGCCGGTTGATGCTATCCCACCTGCTCTGCTGTTGGATACTGCTCCCATTGTATGAAGCCAAGCCTAGGGAGTCTGATGGCGAGGACTATTAAATCTTGGTGGAGATGTTCTGTGAGGATCCCAGCTATTCCTGTCATCCTGGTGTCCTTGAAGGTGATTGCAAGTGGCAGGTCCCATAATTCCTCCAGGCTGTGGAGTAATTGGACACAGCTCGGCCCCTGATCCATCTCAGTGGCTTCCATCATGGCTGAATGAATTAAGGGAGTGCTGCATACCTGGAGAGCCAGCATTGAAGGAGGAGGACAGCACTGCCGGAACTCCAGCAGCAAGAGAACATCCTCTCTTTCCTGTCCCAAGAACAACACTACGTGTTGCCTCCAAAGGCACTGGGGTGTTCTAGGATTCTCATATTCACAAAGTGCACCACAGCTAATTGCTCCACTTACTCTTGCTACGTTCAAGAGCAGAATTCCTTGTGTCTTACGTCCTCCATCTAAAGTCAACCATAAGAGAGGGGGATAAACTGATAGAGAGATATAACTAGCGACTCTCAACAAATAAACTAGTGAGTAACCCAGGATTGAGTTTGGGGCCCCTTGCTGAATACCTCGAAATTACACTAGCCGATTATTGAAAGGCGGTGAGTTGTTGGCAGTGGGGCGCGCTGTCTACTAATATATGGTTTGTTGCTTTAGGGAGCCTGTCCTTTTTACTGCAACAAAGCCTATATGTTATACTTTGGTAAGATTCACATAAGAATCACTTTGGCTGACTGATTACATCTCTTAATGCCACTTGTAAATATTTAGTGTCATATATGTTAACAGTTACCATGCAGAATACTTTCCAGAGATCCTGCTGTCACATTACTTAACCAGTGATAAATTGTATCAGATATTTAAAGAATCTGTGAAAATATAACTTGCCACTTGTTTGTTTATATATTGACAAGATGATATAGTCCTTGAGTGTCAAAGGTGATGTGAACTGCTATGGTTTTCCTGTCAAAGTAACTAGAATTATTTAAATGGTCTAATGGGATAAGGATTTAGCACAGATTGAGGCAGGCAGACTGGCCTCCCAGCTGTTACATCATCTGACACAGGAAGTTGCTATAGTAATCAATTTAAGAGCTTTTCAGGAACACATTACAATATTTTGTAACATTCATTGAACAGTGCAAATTTTGCTCAGATCAATTCAATACTTTGGGTTCCATTTTATCCTCTGGTTTTACACTAGTCAAAACATATTTTGCTACAGATACAGAAGTGATAATGTTTGCAGGGAGACTTTGATGCTTTGATGGGGATTTTAACTGCCCTCAATTCTGCCTTTAATTGGTGCCCATTCACACTTACATTCTCTAGAGTATTACTATTTCCAGTCAAAACCAACAATCCTGGTTACCTTTCCCCACAATTTTGTTTACATTTTCAATTAAGTCATGTTCCTTTGTGTATACCAATGTTCATCTTATGTGGTCAAAACGTATGAGGTCTTTTTTTCCTCTGGCAATTTTCCCTCCTCTTCTCCTGAAGACATTGGAAGTAACTTTTAACTTTAGTTTGAGTGTAAAGCTACCAGTATTAGACCAAGGTGCCTGTTATAGACTCTTTGATATTATCACTTCTAATCGAGGAAAGGAAAATTGGGTGGGATGTATTACAGGAATCTGATACAATTCTTCCAACTTTAAGTGCTCCCATCCTCAAGTTGAAAATCACTGTCGTGGATTCATGGTTGGATGTGCCTTCGGTTTTTTTGCCAGTTTTTGTTTGCACATCATCACAGAATCGCTAAAGGGCAGAAGGAGGCCATTCGGCCCATCAAGTCTGCACCAATCACAATCCCACCCTGGCCCTATTCCCAAAACCCCTCATATTTACCTTGCTAATCTCCCAATATAAGGTTAATTTGCCATGGCCAATCAACATAACCCGTACATCTTTGGACTGTGGGAGGAAATTGGAGTACCCTAAGGAAACCCACGCAGACATTGGGAGAAAGTCCAAATTCCACACAGACAGTGACCCAAGGCTGGAATTGAACCAGGTCCCTGGTGCCGTGAGGCATCAGTGCTAACCACTGTGCCACCGTACCACCCACAAGATAAAACAGCCAGTCCTGGTTTATTCATTTAACGTGGTTTCACTTTAATGTTGTTTCTAAAATGGTGTCAATATATTCATATAATGTTGTCAGTTTCACTTTAATGTGATTTGCCTTAGCCTTCTTTTTCTGTGGCCTGCCTACTGATATGAACTTTCCTGCAGTGCTTTTGCGCTCGCCATCAGTCCCCTTTTCCTTTGCTGCTGAACTTGCCTCCTGATGTTGCCTTCCTTCTGCCTGACCTTACCTCCTGGCACTTCTTCTTGATCTTGCCTCTGTCCTGAATTGCCTGCCAGTCTCTGTTCTTATCTTGTCCCTTGCAGGCTGTTATTCCTACTTCAGTCCTGGCTCATGGTTCTGCTGCTGAAATCACACTGAAATCCTGGCCTCCAGTTGTTCGGTGCAACTAGTCCTTGGAATTCATCTACTACTTGCGCCAACCAAATTCTGCCACTAGATAGAATCTGATCAATCTAAAATGTGTTTTTTTTTAACTCATTCTTGGGATATGGATGTTGCTGGCTGCCCATCGCGAATTGCCCAAGGACAGTTGAGAGTCAACCACCTTGCTGTGACTCTGGAGTCACATGTAGTCATGATGTGGATGTGAGTTTACTATCAAAGCTTGTGAGTTTACTATCAAATAAATCGGTTGGACTAAAACTTGGTGTTGTCAGACTTTTTACTGTGTCACATGTAGGCCAGCCCTAGTAAGGATTTCCCTTCCCTAAAAGACGTTAGTGAACCAGATGGGTTTTTCCGACAACCAATACTAGTTTCATGGTCATCAGTAGACTCTTAGTTCCAGATTTTTTTTATTGAATTCGAGTTGCACCACCTGCTGTGATGGATTTGAACCCAGGTCCTCAGAACATTAGCTGAGTTTCTGGATTAATAGTCAAATGATAATACCACTTGGCTATTGCCTCCCCTGTTATTTCTTTAAACATTTTACAAAATATTGTACATTGCATTTTGCAGTGCAAGTTATTTCAGCTGGAATGCCCAATGCTGCAGATGTATGGTACAGTATCTCAACCTGTACATTGTTTTTTCCAGTGAGAAATGTTTGATGGAACCTAACTCTGGCTTTAACGTTAATTGCTATGGAAACCTATGATCCACTTAAAGGAATTTAAATTGAAGTCCCAATTTTCAGGAACTTAACCACAACTTTCAGTGAGGACTCAACAAGCTGATGAAACATGAAGGACATCAACCGCACATCCAATTTCACTTATACTTTAGCAAGTCTTTCCAGATAGCTATTAGGAACAGAAACTTTTAGCTATTCTTCTGTTCCTCCCTTCTATATAAATTTTCACTCTTGTCTTAAAGTTACAAAGCCAGTGTTCAGAGTGGACTGGGCAAACCTGAAACCATCTCCTTTCTTGCTCCAAAAACCAAATTCAAATGTTGCTGCCCCAGAGAGCAGTTAAGTTAGAACAGACTAGTAATTAAACCTAGAATCTTCTTGGTCACAATGGCTCAGCTCTTCACTACCTTAATCACCAAGTCATTGGATAAGTAATAAAACTATTCAAATTGAAAATAATTTACAGAGACAACAAGAAATAGAGCTGAAAAACATAAAAGAAAATTTGAACAAAACAAAAATCTGAATCGGACCCAGCTGGCTATGAAATTGTCTTATTTTACATAAATATTTATATTGCATACTTATCTCTTTTGGATGTGAGGGTGTACAGAGTTTTAATGAAAATTAAAGTTAAGTTTCGTGCAGCAATTAAAGAATCATTTGGAAGCTGTTTAATGAACCGAATATTTTGTCATTTGGTATTCTGTCCTCTGTCTGTGAAAAAGACTGCAAAGTTGGAAAAGAAATAAGCTGCAGTTGTTATAAAGAATGCAACAAAGGTGCATTCTGTAAAATGTGGGACATTTAAGCTTCAGTAAACTAATGCCTGATACCTGTATGTTTATCAAGATTATTGAATTAATTTACATTGAGCACATTGTTTAAAAAGATTTAGAAATGGCAAATCATAGAATCCCTACAGTGCAGAACAGTCCATTCGGCCCATCAAGTTTGAACCGACTCTCTGACTGAGTAACCTAACCCCTGCTCTAACACTGTAATCCACACAGTCCCCATGACTAATCTGTCTAATTTACACATCTGGGAACACTAAGGGGTAATTTAGCATGGCCAATCCACCTAAATGGCACATGTTTGGGCTGTGGGAGGAAACCAGAGCAGCTGGAGGAAACTCATGCATACACAGGAAGAATGTACAAACTCCACACAGACATTCACCCAAGGCTGGTACTGAACCCGAGTCCCCAGCACTGTGAGGCAACAATGCTAACCACAGTGCCACTGTGCTGCCCTCAGAATTCCATAGCCCTGATATTTATGGACCATGGTTTCAGAGTATTTATGTGAGGTGGCAAAGGGTGTGGGGTAGGTGGGATAGGGGAGGAGTTGGGTGAGGGGGGCAGAGGAAATTATGGTCTGAAATTCCTGGATTCTGAATCTAGAATTCCAGATTTCCCCAGCCATGCAGAGTTTTAACTCCAGGACATGTTTAAATATTTTCCTCAGGCCCTGCCCAACAGGCTTACAGGCTTCATTGGCTGTTGGGTGGGATGAAGGAGCAGGTGTAATGATGGAGAGGTGGAGAGATTGTCAGGTGGGGGGCAGGAAAGGGTAGTGGATTGTGGTAGACTATATTTGGGAGCAGGTCAGTAGCCAGGGCATGTAGAGTGTTATGGATCCAATGCTTCTCGCCTCCAGTATTTGTCAGATTTTCTGAGGTGAAATCAACTGAATGACAAAAATTAAAACACTGTTAAAATGCAACCATTTTAAAATCTTCAATGACCAACCTGTCCTAACAGGGCATTGGTTAGTTGCCCACTGTCCTACCTCCTTTAATAGTGGAAGAAGGCAGGTTTGAGCTGACGGTTATATTTGAAATTTGTAACGTACTTCCTTCTCACCTGACCCAAACTTGGTCATTTTTAAATGTTAAAACTCCCCCAGCTGGGTCCGCAGCACAGGCTATTTGCTCAACTGATCAATGCTGACTTTTACGTTCCACGTAAGCCTTCTCCCAACCTTCTCCATTTACATTTTTCTTTATCTGAACTGCAGCAGTAGTTTAAAAGAGAACCAGTAAGTACTGTGTTAAATTTATAGCATAACTAGTTAAACCATTTAACACGATTACAAATTGAATGAGCCAGGCGGTTATGCTGGAACTGTATAAAATGTTGGTTAGGCCACAGCTAGAGTGTTGTGTACAGTTCTGGAACCCACATTATAGGAGGGATGTGGTAGCATTGACGAGGGTGCAGAGGAGATTTACAAGGATGTTGACTGGGCAGGAGAGTTTTAGTTATGAAGAGAAAAACCTTTTCACCTAGAGTGTGATAGGAGTTTGGAACCCTGTCTGAAAGGCTGTGAAGACAGGGACATTCATAATATGTAAGCAGTATTTAGATGTGCATTTGTGATACTAAGGCACATATGCTGGAAAATGGGATTAGGAGAGTTAGGTGGTTGTTTTTGACCAGCATAGATATCATGGGCTGAAGATCCTTTTCAGTGCTATTGGGCACTATGGCTCTATCACTGGAATTTTGCCACTCCACCTGCCATAGGAATTGAAATGGGCAAGGGGCAGACAATGGGAAGGTCCATTGATCTTGGGCGAGATTTTCCGGTCTTGGGTCGAGCATGGCCGTAAAATCCTGCCCAATAACTCAATGGGTGATTTAATCTTCATATAGTTTGAGGTTTAAATTGGCAATGATAGCCTTGAGGATGAACCCATAGAACTTATTTGGGACAATGTGTTCTACAATGTGTTATTTCAGTTCTGGTAATGCATAATGAGGCAGGATTCACTGAAGATCTAATAATAAAGGATCCTTTAGGCAAGCATGATCATAACATGATAAAATTCCAGGTTCAGTTTGACAGTGAGAATCTCATATTTTAATCTAATACCAAAAACTTAAAACAAAGGTATAAGACAGAATTGGCTAATGTATACTCGGAAAATAGGTTACAATGTAAGATAAGCAGTAGTAGGTATTCAAGGAGATATTGCAGATCTCTTAACAAGGTTGCCACACAAGATAAGTGCTTGTGCTGTCTGTTTACTATCCATGTCTTAACATCGATAGAAAATGTGGGTAGTAAACTAACTAGCTGATAGGAAACAGAGGCCAGTATTTTCCAGCCTCTCTTCAGTGGGTTTTCCTGTGGTGGAGTGGCTCACCCTTGGCCACTGGTAGGATATTCCAATCCTGCCGAAGCCAATGGCGATTTGTATGGCTTGCCCGTACCATTGACAGGGAACCCGCAATGGTGGGGGATGGGTTTGACTTCATAAGCACCAGAACGTCCTATTGGCTGGAAAAGTTGGAAAATCCTGCCCAACGGGTTGGAATAAATGGCTCAGTTTTCATATTGGCAACTATAACTAATGATTTGCCACAGAGATCAGTACTCTCGGCTCAACCATTCATAAACTATATTAATGTATATATTAATGAATTGGACGAAGGGACAGAGTATATTGTAGCCAAATTTGCTAATGGTATAAGAATAGATAGAAAGCTAGTGGAAAATACAAAGAGACTGATATAAAGGATATAAACACATCGGGCAGAATTTTCTCACGCTGCCCGCCACAGGAATCATAGTGGGTGGGGCAGACCATGCAAGGTCTGTTGACCTCGGGTGGGATTTTCTGGTCTTGGGGTGAACATGGCCAGAAAATCCTGCCATTAAGTGAATGGGCAAAAATTTAGCAGATGGAGAATAAGGTGGAAAATGTGAGATCGTCTACTTTTGTTGGAAGAATAGCAAAGCAAAATATTATTTAAATGGGGAGAGACAACAAAATGTTGTGGTACAGAAGGATTTGAGTGCTCTCATACACGAGTACCAAAATGTTTGCATGCATTTTTAGCAAGTAATTAGGAAGGCAAAAGGAGGTTAGAAGATGAAAGGGGCTTGGAATGTAAAAGTAGGGTAATACCACAATTGTTGGTGAGGCCACACCTAAACTACTGTGTATAATTTTGGCTTCCTTACTTCAGAAGGGATAGATTGCATTGGAGGTGGATCAGAGAAGGTTTATTTATTTACTTATTCATGACATGTGGATGTTCTTGGCTTGGTCAACATTTATTGCCCATTTCTAATTGTTCTTGAGAAGATGGTATTGTGCAACCTCCTTGAACCACCACACTCCATATGTTGTAAGAACACAAACAGGGCTGTTAGGAAGGAAGTTCCAGAATTTTGACCCAGCGACAATGAAGGCAAGGCAATATTTCTCCAAGTCAGGAAGTATGTGGCTTGGAGGGGAACATGCAGGGGGTGGTGTTCACATGCATTTGCTCCTCTTGTCCTGAAAGGTTGAGCAGGTTGGGCCTATACTCATCAGTGTTTAGAAGAGTGAGAGGTAATTTTACTGAAATCGAAACATTTTGTGAATGCTGAAAGAATGTTTGCCTCATGTGGGAATCTAGAACTAGGGAGCACAATCTGGGCATAAATTGTCACCCATTTAAGGCAGAGATGAGGAGGAATTTCTTCTCTCAGAAGATCATTAATCTTTGGAATTCCCTACCCCAGAGAGATTGGGTCATAAAATATATTCAAGGCTGAGTTAGACTGATTTTTGATCTACAAGGGAGTCAAGGGTTATGGGGTCAGGCAGGAAAGTGGAGTCGAGGCCACAATCAGATTAGTCATGATCATATTGAACGGCGGAGCATGCTCTGGAGGTTGAATGGCCTATTCTTGCTCGAATTTTTTACACTGTTATGTCCTTGTCAAACCCTATTAACATATACTCATTTTGCCTTCTGCCTTATGCAGTTATTTAGCTTCCTGTTAAAAAAATCTGCATTATTTACCAAAACTATTTGCTCTGTTCTGAGTTCCAAATTTTCACAATATTTTGAATTCCCTGAATTTATTAGTGGCTATTTTTTATAATCCCAATCTGAGCAGGGAAAGAGCTTGTAAATAATTATTATATTTTAAATTTTAGTGCAACAGAGATTAGGAAGTCCCTGGCTCATACCCTGAGATATTTTAGCTTTATGCTGGTTGCAAAAACATTGTATATGAAGAGGTACTTGTGTTACAATCAATCTGAAACTACAATTGTGTGAGATTATCTCTTTTCTCAATTTTGATGACTTCACTCCTGACATACAGTACACTGTCTGGTGCCTGCTCTCAATGAGAAAGCAATGTTGTGGCCACAACACTTCTCTGCACTAGAAAATTTGGCCTCTGACCTCATTAACATTAATAAAATGAGCCGCCATCACTTGTTACACCTCAACAGGCAGCTCAGTTCTGGCTAGTACAGATATCAGACATGAACGATTGATGATCCTTAGCTAAATCCCCAGGAAGAGGTGGGGAGAAATGGGGAGCTTTTTATTCAGGATATTTTGCACAGAAGCAGTCCTTCCCTTTCCCTTTTGGTGGTGTGCTGCTTAGCAACTGCCTAAGAATCCCAAGCTAACTAGGCCAGACTCGTGTTCAATGCTGTGATATTGAATTTAACAAAAAAGGTCTAAAAGAATCATTGCTTTCTCATTTACAATGTTAGATCAAGTATCTTTCAGGCATTCTGTGGACATGGGATGTTGTTCCCCAAAGTTAACCCTGTACGCAATATGCCCCTGATAATTAGACACAATCAGGTCCAATTTCTGCCCCTCTGCGTACTGTCAAATCTATTTTCTATTTGTAATGTACTCATATGTTACGAGCACACATAGTACACAGTGACATCATTAAACATGTAAACTGGAATGCAGAAAGGCTCAGTGTAGAGAAGAATCTATGAATAGGCACTGATGGATAGACAGAAGTTGACCAGTATACAGAAGAGGAACTGAAACTATTTCATAATTATCATATAATGATTTGTCAGGTGGACAGACTTGCATTATGTCATCAGGGCGGTACCTAGATAGCATTTAGGCAAATCTCCCTCATACAGAACACACTGGATTAATCAGTATAATGTCCATGGCAAAAGGATTGGTTTATTTGCCTAATCTGGATTATGATCTGGAATCAACGGTAAGCAAATATATTATCCATCAAGATTATAGAAACAAGTTGCCAAAAACCGCTTTACAGACTTGATGATCAAAGTCAATCTGTCTATTTTGAAGAGTTCATGTAGACTTTTGTGAGAAGGAAAAAAAAGTTTACGTATTAGTCACAAGTAAGGCTTACGCTGCAATGAAGTTACTATCTTGGTACTCATCGATAGTCACTTAAGTTGGATTGAAGTAAAACACATGGGTCAAAATACCAATACTGAAAGTACAACAGGCAAGTTATGGTCCATTTTTGCTAGTCATGGTTACCTGAGGAGCCTCAATTTTATTCTGCTCAATTCCAAAATTTCATAGAGCAAAATGGTCTCAAACAAACCCTCATTCCTCCTTACCATCCAACACCGCAGAGGACATCTGAAAGATCTGTAGGGATAAAATAGGGACTGAAATTTCAATATGAAACAGTGGTTGTCTAAATTTTCTGCTGAAGTATGGAACAGCTCCACAGTCCATGATAGGTTATATACCTGCTGAACTAGAGATGAATAGTGTTGAGGGATACTGGTTTGACCAAACTTGATTGTTAAAGTTGAATGCAAACAGTTCAGTCAAGAATATCAGTATGAAACAAACTAAACTAAGCTAAAGGGAAAGTGGTGTCAAACAAAATGAACATGCTGAACCTCCCTCAAAAGTCACAAAAGTGGAATGTGGGAAATGTCATAAAAGGTTTGTGGAGCTGAAAGATATTTGATTGAAATTGATAGAAAGATAAGAACTCTCTGTGTAGGTCTTAAGATCCCAGGAAAGAATGAACGTAGACATGGGCTCCATCCATTTGGGCATATGCTTATGCCAGAGTGTGAACCGTTTCAGACAATAGACAACCGAAAAGAAAATATCTTCTTTGAGTACTAAACAGAAGTCAAACAGTCTAAAATCTGACTCCACACCAAATGTGTAAGGAGGTCAGAAATGCTTCATAACCAATTAATAAACTTGATTTGTAGATAGTTTAAGAGAAATAAGTCATTTGTCATCATGCCAAATGTGCATATTCACAAAGATGTGTTTATTTATTTTTAACTATTGAAGTTGTATAGTTAGTGAAACAGGAAGTAGTTTATTCAATAAAACTCCTTTTAAAGGGGAGGCAGTGTAATGTATTCATTTGTTATGAATATGTGTCGTGCGCAGTGATGTCATCAAGCACGTGAACTGTCCATCTAGATGCCTGTTTTTTTCACAAGTGCCTCTCAATATGTAACAGTGTCAATGTGAATTATGTAGTGAAACTGGTCAACAATATTAATATATGGACAGAATTAATTGTTGAAGCTCTGACTAGGCCACAGGATTACTAGAAATCAATTCTGTTTTAAAAGCAAGTCTTGCATTTTTATATTTTATGGAATATAGAAGGAAAGCATACTAATGTGTGTGCATTTGTGTGTGTGTGTTTGTTGGAGGGGGCGGGGTTGTTGAATTATTGCCAATGATAACTGACCTCCCTCGGGCACTGCTTATTGTCACTGGCATCATTCCCACAGTCTAAAACTGTGTTATTGTAACATGAAGCTTTATCTGTCACAGATGTGACATAGACCCTGAATCATAGTTAAGAAGTGCTATGAGCTTTTCTAAAAAAACTTAAGAGTCATAGAGTCATAGAGGTTTATAGCATGGAAATGGGCTCTTTGGCCCAACTTGTCCATGCTGCCCTTTTTTTTAAACCCCTAAACTAATCCCAATTGCTTGCATTTGGTCCATATCCTTCTATACCCATTTTATCCATGTAACAGTCTAGATGCTTTTAAAAAGACAACATTGTACCCGCCTCTGCTACTATCTCTGATAGCTTGTTCCAGACACTCACCACCCTCTGTCTGAAAAAATTGCCCCTCTGGACCCTTTTGTGTCTTTCCCCTCTCACCTTAAACCTGTGTCCTCCAGTTTTAGACTCCCCTACCTTTGGGAAAAGATATTGACTATCCAGCTGATCTATGTCCCTCATTATTTTATAGACCCCTATAAGATCACCCCTCAGCCTCCTATGCTCCAGGGAAGAAAGTCCCAGTCTCCCCTTACAACACAAATCATCAAATCCTGGTAACATCCTAGTAAATCTTTTCTGCACTCTTTCTAGTTTAATCATATTCTTTCTATAATAAGGTGACCAGAACTGTGCACAGTATTCCAAGTGTGGCCTTACCAATGTCTTGTATAAGTTCAACAAGACATCCCAATTCCTGTGTTCAGTGTTCTGACTGATGAAACCAAGCATGTGAATGCTTTCTTCACGTCTCTGTCCATCTGTGACTCCTCTTCCAAGGAGCTATGAACATGTACTCTGAGATCTCTTTGTTCTATAACTCTCCCCAACTCCCTACCATTAACCGAGTGACCTGATTTGATCTACCAAAATCCATCTCCTCACATTTATCTAACTTAAACCCCATCTGCCATTTATCAGCCCATTGGCCCATTTGATCAAGATCCCCTTGCAATCCAAGATAACCTTCTTCACTGTCCACTATGCCACCAATTTTGGTGTCATTTGCAAACTTATTAACCAAGCCTCCTATATTCTCATCTAAATCATTAATATAAATGACAAATAACAGCTGACCAGCACTGATCCCTGCTGAGGCACACCGCTGGTCAATGGCCTCCAGTTTGAAAAATAACTTTCTACAATCACCTTTTGGCTTCTGTCATCAAGCCAATTTTGTATCCATTTGGCTACTTCACCCTGGATCCCATGAGATTTAACCTTATGCAATAACCTATCATGAGGTACCTTGTCAAAGGCTTTGCTAAAGCCCATGTAGATAACATCAACAGCACTGTCCTCATCCACCTTCTTGATTACCCCTTCAAAAAACTATCAAATTTATGAGACATGATTTTCTACTCACAAAGCCATACTGACTGTCCCTTATCAGTCCTTGCCTCTCTAAATGCCTATAGATCTGGTCTCTCAAAATAAATTCTAACAACTTACCCACACAAATGTGAGGCCCACTGGCCTGTAGTTCCCAGGCTTTTCCCTGCAGCCCTTTTTAAGCAAAGGCACAACATTTGCCATCCTCCAATCTTCAGGCACCTCACCCATGACTATCGATGATTCAAGTATCTTGGCTAGGGGACCCACAATTTCCTCCCTAGCCTTCCACAGTGTCCCAGAATACACTTCATCAGGTCCCGGGGATTTACCTATCTTGATGCGCTAAAAGATTTCCAGCACCTCTTTCTCTATTTTATGTACACTCCTAAAGACATTACTATTTAATTCGCAAGTTCCCTGGCAGGTGTGCTTTTCTCAACAGTAAATATTAATGAGAAATATTAATTTAGGATCTCACCCATCTCTTGTGGATCCACATATAGATGACCTTGTTGATCCTTATGAGGCCCTACTAACTCCCAAGTTACTGTTTTGGCCTTTATGTATTTGGATTCTCCTTTGCCTTATCTGCCAAAACAATGTTGTATCTCCTTTTTGTCCTCCTGATTTCTCTCTTAACTCTACTGCTATACTCTCTATACTCTTCAAGGGATCCACTTGCCTATGCATGTCATGTGCCTCCTTCTTCCTCTTGACCCAGGCCTCAAAGTCCTGAGTCATCTAGAGTTCCCTACTTCTACCAGGCTTGCCCTTCACTCTAAGAGGAATGTGGTTACCCTGAACCATGGTTAACACACTTTTGAAAGTCTCCCACTTATCAGATGTCCCTTTGTCTTTCCACAGACTCCCCCAATTAACTTTTGAAAGGTCCTGCCTGATACCATCAAAATTGAACTTGCCCCAATTAAGAATTTTAACTTTTGGGCCAGACCTATCATTCTCCACAGCTATCTTAAAACTAACAGAATTGTGGTCACTGGGACCAAAGTGATCCCTCACTAACACTTCTGTCCTCTGCCCTTCCTTATTTCCCAAGGGGAGGTCACGTTTTGCCCCCTCTCTAGTTGGGCCATCCAAGTACTGAATGAGAAATTCCTCCTGAATACACTCAACAAATTTATCTCCATCCAACCCTCTAATACTTTGGCTGCCCCAGTCAATATTGGGAAAGTTAAAATCCCCTATTATTACCACATTATTTTTCTTGGAGCTATCTGTAATCTCCTTACATATCTGCTCTTCAATTTCCTACTGACTATTTGGGGGCCTATAGTACAACCCTATCAAAGTGATTTCCCCCTTCTTATTTCTCAGTTCTACCCATATAGATTCAGTGGACGGACCCTCGGATATATTCCCTCTCAGTACTGCTGTGATGTTTCCTTAATCAAAAGTGCAACTCCCCATCCTCTTTTACCTCCTGTTCTGTCTTTCCTATTGCATCTATACCTTGGAACATTGAACTGCCAGTCTTGTCCATCCCTTAGCCATGTTTCAGTAATTACTATAATATCCCAGTCCCATGTACCCATCCATGCCCTGAGTTCATCTGCCTTACCCATCGGGCCTTTTGCATTGAAATAAAAGTAGCTTGATCTGGACTTCCTTTGCTCTCTGTCTTGCTTTTGCGTGATCCGTTTGGTACTAGGATTACTGACAGTGCCGTTACTATTTAATGTGCTCTCTTTAATTTCTGTGCTGCCCTGAACCTTCTCTTCTGTCTCCCTACTGTTTTGGGTCTCATACACACACCCTCCTCAAACCAGTTTAAACCCTCCTGGGTGGCTGTGGCAAATCTCTCCACCAGGATATTAGCATCACTCCAGTTCAGGTGTAATCATCCCTCTTGAACAGGTCACTCCTTCCCCAAAAGAGATCCCAATGATCCAAAAATCTGAATCGCTGCCCCCTGCACCAGTTCCCAAGCCATGCATCCATCTGCCTAACCTTCTTATTCCTACTCTCACTGGTATGTGGCACCAGTAGTAGTCCAGAAATTACTACCTTTGAGGTCCTGCACTTTAGCCTTCTGCCTAACACTCTATATTCACACTTCAGCACTTCATCCCTTTTCCTACCTATGTCATTAATACCAATATGTACAACAACCTCTGGTTGCTCACCCTCCCCCATAAGTATGTCCTGCAACTGCTCAGAGATGTCCTTCACCCTGGCACCAGGGAGGTAACGCACCATCCTGGAGCCTCGGTTGTGGCCACAGCAGTATCTGTCTGTGTCTCTAACTCGCGAGTCCCCTATTACTACTGCTCATTTGCTCTTTGCCCGACCCTACTCTACAACAGGACCAGCTGTGGTGCCACAGGTCTGGGTGTTGCTGATATCTTTCCCTGACAGACTTCTTTTGTATATTAGTTGATACTGATTTGCTACCTATTCAGTCAAGAACTAAATCAACGTGGTAATATATGAATATCTTAATATAAAATTACATAATAATTTAAATATTTGAAATTATGTCTTTGTATGTGCAAGTTAACCTACTATACAAATACCACGGGGACGATCGTACCAAAAAAATTTCGAAGTGCTGAACGAGCATTAAAGCAGGAGAGAATAGCATTCATTATTCTTCAATAGCTTTGAGACACTATCTAATGGCATTTGGAAAAAGAAATCCCAAATGTGATTCTCACCAGTAGGGGCAGTAGACAGAACCTATTCATATTGGGAAGCAGACTGCAGACTATTATGGGTGCTATTGCACATGTGCCCGATTCTCCCAGTACTAATGCACACATTCATTTGGGTGATAGCTCATTCCTCCATTCCCCTTGACGTTGCTCCCCCACCCTCTCCAATCACTGCCCTCTCAGAAAATTGGCCTGAATACCCCCAATAGATCTCTGGCCCCTATAACCCCCTCCTCTAGCCGATCCCCTCCATCCTGATAACCCCCATCCTGTTCGATCACTGGCCCCCATTACCAACCGCAGCCAATCGCTGTTGCAGTGTTCGTTCCTCTACCTCCCCATCATGGCTCCATACTCTGCCATGGCCCTGTGGGCCTAGTGGGCACTGCCAGGGTACCAGGCTGGCACTGCCCTAGGGACACTGCCGACCACTGGTCCCAACCACCCGGGCAGCTTCAATGGTCTCCAGTCCCACCGGTGAATCTGTTGGTGGGGACCGTAAGTGATTCTAATTGGTGAGGACCTCATCCGGTGTAGTTGTAAAGGCAGTGATTCATCAATGACCCTCCCTCCATTATAAAGTCAGAAGTGATATTAGCTGGATTAGATCTCATTGAGACGTATAAGATGATGAGTGGGATGGATAGGATAGAGGTGGAGAGGCTCTTCCCGCTCAGAAAGGATAGTAGGACTAGGGGGCACAGCCTCAAGATAAAGGGGGGGTGGTTTATAACGGAGTTGAGGAGGAACTTCTTCACTCAAAGGGTGGTGAATCTCTGGAATTTTCTGCCCGTTGAAGTGGTGGAGGCTGCCTCGCTAAATATTTTTAAGACGCGGGTTGATGGGTTTTTGATAAGCGAGGGGATTAAGGGTTATGGGGAGAGGGCGGGAATGTGGAACTGAGCCACGACAGATCAGCCATGATCTTATTGAATGGCGGGGCAGGCTCGAAGGGCTAGATGGCCTACTCCTGCTCCTATTTCTTATGTTCTTATGTTCTAGAGGTTCTGTATCTGAATGTGTGCTATCAGGTGAATTATCTGAATAAATAGAAATAAATGTGGATAACCTGATAGCCGTTACAGAGATGCAGCTGCAAAATGATCAAGGCTGGGATCTGAATATTCAAAGGTACTTGACATTTTGGAAGGACAGGAAGTTGGGGAAAGCAGGTGGAGTATCTTTTATTAAGAATGACATTTGTACAATAGTGAGAGGTGACCCTTCTAAAGATCTAGCTATTAAATAACTTTGGTTAAAGATATGAAATAGCTGCTGGAAGAAGTCACTTATGGGAGCAGTTTATAGACCTCTAAACTGTGGGATGGACTTTATAAGAATAAATAATGGGATTAGTAAGAAAGGTATGGCAATAATCATGGGCAATTTTAATCTCCATATAGATTGGATGAATCAGATTGGCAAAGATAGCTTAGAAGGTGAGTTCAGACAGTGTTTGAGGACAATTTCTTAGAATAGCGTGCTTGAGAACCAACCAGAGATACGTTATCCTAGACCTGATAATATGCAATGAGACAGGATTAAGTAATTGTTTGGAGATAAAGGAATGCTTGATAGCAGTCATCATAATATGATTGAATTTCACTCTTGATTTGAGGGAGAAAGAAATGGCTGCAAATTGAATGTTTTAAGCTTAAATAAAGGCAATAAAGGTCTGAAGACAGAGCTAGCTAGTGTGAACTTAGAAATTAGCTTAAGGGTAGGATCGTAGAGATGCAATGGCAGATATTTAAGGAGATGCTTCATAAAATCTAACAAAACTACTTGCTAATGAGGAAGAAACACTGTAGGAGAATGGTGCGCTGTCTGTGGCTAATTAAGGAAGTAAATGATAGTATCAGATTGAAAGAAAAGGTGTATAATTCTATGAGGTTTAATGATAGGACAAAATTCAAGAAACCGCAAAGAATGACACAGACAATGAGGGACAAATTAGAGTATGAGAGAAAGTTAGCTAGAAATATAGAAACAGAGACTAAAAGTTTCTATAAGTATTTAGGAAGGAAAAGAGTAAGCAAATTAGATGTTGGTCCTTTAGAGTGAGAACTTGTGCAATTATTAGTGGGAAATAAGGAAATGACCAAAGCATTGAATTGATGTTTTGTCTCTGTCTTCACAGTAGAAAACACAAATACCGCTAAATTGAGAGGTGAGTGGGAAGGAGAAACTCAAAATGTTTACAATCATTTCAGTTGCCTGACATTCCATCCATACAATGCAGTACCTTACCCAGTCAATTGGAAATGAAGCAGACTCAACATTTCCCAATTGATTGATCATTGACTGCCAATTAAATACCCTGCTTGCCTCATCTCTGATAATTTTTTATAACTAATAAACAGATTTGTTCGAAGAAAGTAGAAAAAATACAATGAGGGGAAGTCTCTGGCCTCCCAGCTGTGTGTTTCTTGATGGTGAGAGATGGCGCGCTATTCATTAGTGGTGGGATTCTCTAGTCCTGCCACTGTCAATGAGATTTCCCATTGATGTCATACCACATTGCCGCAAAACTGGGTAAGGTACTGCATTGTATGGATGGAATGTCAGGTAACTGAAATGATTGTAAACATTTTGAGTTTCTCCTTCCCATTCACCTCTCAATTTAGTGGTATTTCTGAGGTGTTATTTGTGTTTTCTACTGTGAAGACAGAGACAAAATATCAATTCAATGCTTTGGTCATTTCCTTATTTCCCACTAATAATTGCACAAGTTCTCACTCTAAAGGACCAGCATCTAACTTGCTTACTCTTTTCCTTCCTAAATACTTATAGAAACTTTTAGTCTGCCGCCAACAGGACTGGAGATTCCTGCTGGCGTGGACAGACAAAGAATTCACCCCAACATGTTTTAGTTTCCTGATGATTGTTCTTCCAGGATTTTGCTTGTAATAGTATTCTGAAAATCAAGTTTATCTTTGGCAATGCATTTTAAATTAATGCAACCATGAAAAGCAGGGAGTAATTCCTATGAACTGTGCTGTCAGCAGAGGGATGTTTTCTATATCTTCAAGAAGTTGCAGACATTCCTGGCTCAAGCCTTTACAAATATCCTTTCTCGATATGGATATTTCTGCCTCTGCACCAGTGCTGACTTTCTCTTTGTCCTTCCATGTATTGAAATGACTCAGTGATTGCGCACACATCATATCTGGGCAACAACTCTGACTAAATCCTAAATATGAGCTTCCAGAATTCTTGAAGTGCAAAAAGCAGATGCAGCAATGGCATCAGCCATTCTCTATCTAAATAAAAGGTTGGCTATCTTCAAAGAAATCCTTCTCCCAAGTTGCCAGGAACAATGCTTGAGATGCAAACCATCAAAATTGGGATAATCCTGTCAAAATCATTTAAGGGTTGGAAATCTTAAGGCATAGACTATGGGGAGAAGCTTGCAGTGGAAGCAAATGTAATTTCTGCTTCTGGCTGTGATTGGAACCGAACACAGTTTCATGCTGGCTGGGCAATTAAAGGCCAGCCACTGTTAAAAGTGACCAGACATTGGCTCAACACTGCTGGCAGCGGCGGGAGCATGGCAGGTGCAATGGAAATCAAGCTAACAAAATAAATACTTCAGAAAAAAGATACAAAATCTCAAGACTAGGGCAACAGCAGACTCTTAGCTGAACTCTAACAACTCACACAGCCAATGCTCTAGCCTCCTTTTATCCTGAGTTGAATGAGAAAGGTGAAAAAAAAATGGATTGGCCATTTGCCCATGTTGCCCAAGGGCTGACCTGAAAATCACATGGCCAACATAAAAGCTCAATTCAATTGTCCTTTTAATTGTCTTAACTGGCTGAGTTTTAGCTGGTGGGTAAGTTCCCGATGTGCATCTATGGACTGAAACATCGCACATGTGCGCGATGATGTCAGGACTTGCATCCAACGTCTCCTTGCACAATTTCATGTTCTTCTGGGCTGGCCGCACATTTGAAAATTACTTGTAAAATTCTGGCCGAATAATTTTTCAGAGAAGGTGCTGATCTATCGCATATTGATATCACCAACATTACTCATTTGGATAAAAAAAATGATTAGGTTGAAAAGTTTAAGTTATGAGATTTTAATTTAAACAAACATCTACTTTCATATTCACTGGTTGGATATTTGTGTGGGTAACTTTCCAATACAGCTGATCCATTTTGTCATTCAGAGCTTTAAGAAGATCATTTATAATCCTCATGCCCACGAGAGATTTAAATCTTTCCAGAAGAAAATAATAGTTTTATGGAAAGAGCTGAATTTTGCCAGGCACTTCTATTTTAAGATATTTGTGGCTTTGCACAAGAATACATGACCCTTAACTCTTCAACAAGAGAGAAGCAAACCATCTCCCCATGATGTTCAACAGCATTACCATTGCTGAATTCTCCACTATCCATTTCATGAATTTTTAACTGAACCAATCATATAAATACTGTGGCTATGAAAATTGATCAGAGACTGGGAAATCTACAGTGAGTAACTCGCCTGCTGACTCCCAAAAGTCTGTCCACCATCTATAAAACACAAGTCAGAAGTGTGGTAGAATACTCTCCACTTATCTGGATAAGCCCATTCACCACCTTAAACATTCGCTTCCTGTACAATTTGTGGACAACAATGTGTACCACCTACTGAGATAACTCACCAAGCCTTCTTTTACAACACCTTCCAAATGTAGTGACCTCTACCACTCAGAAGGACAGGGACAGCAGATGAATGGGAGCATCACCAAAGTTCTCCTCTGAGTCACACTATCTTAATTTGGAAATTTATCACAGCCCCTTCTCTGTCGCAGGGCCAAGAACTTGCAAGTCCCTTCAGAGTAACACTGTGGGTGTGCCTACACCATATGGACTCCAGTGGTTGAAGGAAGCATCTCACTACCACTTTCTCAAGGGATAAGGAACAAATGTTGATCTTGCCAGCAACATTCCCATCTCATGAAAGAATAAAAAGAAAGAGAAACAAATTAATAGAAGAAAATAACCTGTAGCCACATATGTGCTAGCATAGTTCATCATTTTAAAAAAAGTGAAGCATTGTTCTGTGGTGATTCAGGTAAGTACAATAAGCAAATGAAATGAGCTTGCATTTATTTAGCACATTTATGATCTTAACATGTCCCAGAGGGCTTTCCAGAGCTACACTTTTGACATGTATTCACTATTATAATGTTGGAAATCCAACAACCAGTCTGCACACAGCAGATTTTCACAATCAAAACTGTGATAATGACCAGATAATCTGTTGTGATAGTTTGTGAGATAAATATTTGCTAGAACACCAGGGAGAACTCATCTGCTTTCATCTAAATACTGCCATTGAATCTTTTACCTAAGAGGTGAAGACAGAGGCTCGGTTTAACATCCTATGCTAAAGACAAGAGTTGAATCATTGGGAGTTGTGATGGTGAGCTTGGAGGTGGGGTGCATGGAGAATGGTGCATGGGTGGGATGAGGGAAGCTGTGTTTCCCGCTACTGCAAAAGTTTCCCAGGTATGAAATAGAATTGAACACCAAGTTCTAACAATCTACTAAGTTATAACTATTGCTGACCAATCTGTACGACCCTGGAAACTATTTTTTTTAAATTTGTAACAAATTTTCTACTGTGTTAAAATTCTATATTTTAAAAAATATAGTAAAAAAGTTTGTTTATGATATTTCAGCATCTATTGTGTATGTCCTCATCTTTATTTCATTTCCTGTTAAATTTATAAAAAAGGAAGGCTCATCGGTGCATTTTACTTTCTGGTTCTCTGTCTGTGAGAATTCTGCAATGTGTTTGGCTACTTACTCTGCATGTTGGATACTGGATGCCTGGCGATCCATTTAATTTGGACCCTTTTCAAGTAACACCAGGAAAGATGAAATCCACCCCACAGACGCGCTGGATCTCTGTGGGAAACTTTTTGAGGTCAGCAGTGAATTCACTGCTGATCACAAAATCTAGGTCAGTAATTGTGTTGGCTCAACATTGTTTTATTGACAGCCTGCTGGTTTGCCTTTGAACCTAAACCTCCCTGGGCTCTATGTTGCTTGGGTCCCCTTTATGGACAAGTCCCACCCAAGACTATGGGGTATGGTGCAGTCTATTTTGAATTAGATCCTGCCATGCATTTTTCACCAAATCCTACTCAGTAAGATGCTTATTAGCACCTCAAACTGCGACCTTCTTTCCCTTATTCCTTGCAGAGATGATTGCAACTCATGGTCAATCAAACCCCCTGCTGGTCAGCAACATTCCAATGAATCATAATTTGCTGAGTGGCCAATTAGTTTTGTTTTTTAAGTGCTCTTTCAGGTGCTTAACTAGATCTTAAAAGTAGCTGCATTCTCATTTACTGTTACATCATGTGGGAGAAAATTTCTGTTGTTTCGCCCACAAGCTGAAGCATATCATGTATAAACCAGCAAGACCACATTCTCCCTTTGATTTTAACAGCCCAAAGTTTTTATCCATGATTAGCACAAGGACAATTTACAGGTAATATTAAGTCACTAGCCTTTCAGTTTCTTTCAAAAAATAGTTGCTGGATTTGCAATGTCTAAATTGGCCATTTTATTACCAGGTGTTTGCAATCTTACCCTGTTGAATATTTGCAGTTTAAACAGAAGATGCCTATTTGACAGCAATGTTTCACAAACTGCAACATGTAAAATTAGGTCTGACTTTGATGCCTCAGATAGATACAGATGGGTTATTAAAGCTGTTCTTCCAAAAGGAATATATTTTATTTATATAAGTATCATCTTTTTCATTTCATCCTTGGTGATTTCAATCTCCATATCAATTCATCATTCTCTCTTGTGAGTACATGCCCTCCTATTCACCCTTCATTTCTCTGTCCAATCTGTACTATCTACAAGACACACTGCAGCAATTCACCAAAGATCCTTAGACAGCACCTTCCAAACCCACGACCACGTCCATCTAGAAGGACAAGGACAGCAGATAAATGAGAACACCGCCACCTGCAAGTTCCCCTGCAAGCCACTCACCATCCTAAAATATATCCTGGAAATATATCACCATTCCTTCACAGTCACTAGGTCAAAATTCTGGAATTTCCTCCCTAATGATGCTGTGGGTGAACCCACAGCACATGGACTGCAGTGATTCATCTTCTCAAGGGCAGTTAGGGATGGGCAATAAATGCTGGTCAGCCAGTGATGCCCATGTCCCACGAATGAATAAAACAATGGGTCTGCTCTCATGTGGCTCCATTCTTATCCATCTTAATTTTAGCCAACAAATCATCTGCAATGGCTCCCACACCACTATCTTTGTTGTTGCCTAAGGGCTTAACCTTGGTGTACTGCTATTTTTCATTCACTTTCTACCCTTTGATTACATCAGCCAAAAGCACAGCATTAACTTCCACATGTACGTTGAAGACACCCAGCTCTATTGCACCACCATTAGCCCGAGTGTTATAAATATTGTGAGGACTAAAGCCATTGGCCAGAACTTTACCCTCCATCTCCCCCCTACTCCCCACAGGAGTAGACTAGCTGGTGGGAGAGGGATATTGGATGGGGCAGCATGCCCATTGCCCTCTCCACTCTGATGGCATTTTAATACCAGATGAATTCTGGTAGCCTGGTCGGGGGCATGAAGATCCCTTGCCCAATGAAGGCACAGCGATATCCACGTGGTGATCTTCATGTTCCTCCTCCACCCTTCACTGTCTTCATGTAAATATTCCAGCCATATCCCTACTGTAAACCTTGTTCCCTAGCCAAAGAATCTATCTCTCTCCCTGACATCTATATGGGGCTGAACCTGTATTTTTTTTACAATTTTGGCATCATATTTAATCCTGGGATGAGCTTCTGACCACAGATCTGCATCATCACTGAGCCAGCCTATTTCCACCTCTGGAACAATCCCAGCACTATCCCTGTCTCAACCTATCTGCTACTAAAACTCTGATCTATGTCTTTCTTAACTCCAGGCTCAACTATTTTAATGCACTAACCAAATTCCAAGTTCTTATCCTCCGTAAACCTGAGGTCATCCTAAACTGTACTGCCTATTCTCTAACTAACATGAACGGGAACAGAGTATAGAGTGGGGACAAAGGTGTGTAGCCCCAGTCTTGGAAATTTGCGACTCATCAGACCTACCCCAGTTTCACTCAAAGATGTGGGTGTGGGATAAATTCAGGCGCATCAACCTTGGATGCAGATCATAAGTCAGCACTGGGGCATGCAAGTGCCATGACAGACAGGTTAGAAGGCCTGCCTTGCCTCAGTTCTCTGGGACTTGGTCCCAATTGTTTAAGAAACTTTTATTCTCTCTACCCTTGCACCTTACACCCTCACCATGCTACCCACCTTCGTGCCTCCTTAAGCCACCCACCACCCACCTCCCTGTCCACCCACTTCTGCTCCCATACCGCAATTCACCTCCATGACAACTCATGACACCTTTCTTGCCACCATCACAACATCTCATAACCTCATGCCACCTTCATTGTCATTTACCCAGTATACACCATGAGTTGACCTCAGGAGCCATGTAAAAATGTAAAACCTTAAACTTGTAACCATCTAACTTCTAACAATCTTTGTATAGCATGCAAGAAATGATATATTTCACTATACACTAATACATGTAACAATAAATCAAAAAAATCAAATCAAATCAAATCTAATCTAGTATAGTTCTCACCCATACATACTTGATACATTCATGAAGCCCATCCAAAAATTTTTAATTCCCTCACATGCTCAATCTGTTACAAAAATAAACAAAATTCTATTTAGGAACTATATCCAAAGACAGCTGATCCTAACAGTCTCTTTAAATTGTCAATCAAAATGTGAAATCAGTCCCTCTGCTGAGATAAATGCTTTTGTAGCTTTTTAAACGCAGCCAAACATTCAAAATAGGCTCAGCTGAAATTGTTGGGAAATGTCAACAAATAACTATCGAAATTGAAAGAACAGATGTTAATGAGTTTTTCTGCCCTACATCAGACAGACTGTCAATTAAGGCAGCCCAGCAATGTGTTTCTTTTTACACTGATAGCTTCAAAACTGTTAATTTCATGTTTAAAGGCCATCTGTTTAAAAAGCCACTCTATGGCATTTAAGCAAGCCTTATCCATGCTATGCATGCACTTATGTCTATTCCTTAAATTCGTGGCACTCACCCAGCAGGTTAAGATCCTTGAAACAATAAAAAGTTGAATCTGTTTGAATCCTGCAATAATTTCAAATGGCCTTGATGAATTCAGGTTTCCTGCTTGTATGATTCATGTCCTGCACCCTTCCTTTCCAGCAAAATTGGGATCTGTTGAAAATGGGACTGGTGCTGCTGCACCCATGTCTAGAGACATGGGTCATGAACATATGGCCCAAACTCCATTTTACTCCTGTGCCGAATTGCTTACATTAACCGATGGTCAAGCAACATTTCAATTTTGATATTCTCATCGTTGCTTTAAAATTCCTCCATGACCTTGATAGTCAGAATCACTCTATGATGGCCATGCCTTATCTGCCTATGTTTTAAGCTCCGGCATTTTCTCCTTAAACCTCATCACTCTCTACCTCTTTTTCCCTTTTTAAGATGCTGCTTACAAATTTTCTCTTTGACCAAGCTTTTGGTCATCTGTCCTATTATCTCCTTACATGGCTCATTGTCAAATATTTTTTATAATGATCCTGTGAGCTGTCTTTGATTGTTTTATTATGTTAGTTGTACTATATAAATACAAGTTGTTGTATATAACTAAACCAGATATTTGGAGAAATATCCTAACAGCTTTAATTTGTATTTTATCACCTATTGCAACACATTCATGTACCAGAAACCACAATTTTCCTTCCTACATATGTACATTAAACCAATAACATTGTTCAGCTGTTATTGATTAGTTTATGTTTTTCCCAATTTAAATGCGATGAGAGGATTAAAAAGAGTGAAGTGACTCACTATTATCTTTGTAATAGAACTGCTTGTATCAAAGCTGTGGTATCTCTCTTATTGTTGGCTCACATAATCCAGTTTCAAAGCCAGCCAAATGTGTAATCTCCTTTAAAGCAGCTCCTCTATCTTTGGGGATCCAAGCAATTTTTGTTGGCATTTGCAGTACAGTACTGGAGATGATAGTGGCATCAAAGTCGATTGTAATATTTGGCAGGGATTTTTCATCCACAATTGCTCTGCAGTGATTTGTTTCTTTGGAATGAACCTGAGCACATTTTCTGATAAAAGTATGGTAACTAATAAAGAAGTGATATTATTTTAAAAATGTAACCGTAAGTGGCTCATGTAACCAATTCTACAGTATTTAGTTAATGGCGACACTCTTTCACAAGATTTATGCTATTATCATTTCTGATTAGAAACATGTTTTGGTAGTCTCACTGTTTGTTTTAGAAGCTTTATCCATCTTTATGGATTGCATTAAATTGCCTGCTGCTGTGAAGTTGAAGGAAAAAGTTGCAATGATTGAATACCATAGAGAACAATTTTCCTTTAACATTTGTTTCTTATAGTTTCTTTTTTACAGCTTACAATGGTTTTAACTTCTTGTGTGTCAGATTATTTTAAATATAGCGTTTACTTTTAGTAATAGATTTTAATTAAGATGTAACAACTGTGATATATCAAGGAACATTTGTGGACCATCAAAGAAAGCTTTAAGAAGGAAGCATATATAACAAAGCATTGTGCTGGCCACCTTCCAGTGAACTGAAAAATAACAAATGTTATATTTAGCAGCTGGATGTAGAAATACTCCTGTAGAATACTGAGCAATAACATATTACTCACATTAGGAGACTCCAGAAACTCAGCAGCATCAATGGGGTGGGTCTCAGCCAGTCAAATGCCATCTGGCTCCAACCTTGCACGATGAATGAACTGTCAGTACTTTTTTTCCAATGGATAAGCTCAGCCAAGTAAATAGTAAAAGATTCAGTGGTTTGTTCTGATCACAGATCATGTCCTGATAGTGTAAAGCTGATCCCACAAAACGTTTTTCTGATCAGCAAGCACGGCATGTCTGAAGAAGTCTGCTGATTGATTGATAGTCCTGCTTTTATTGATAACCTCTATCATTCTTGGAGATAAGTAAGCTATTGGAGGTAAGGATGTTTCTGTTCATTCTGTACAGTGCTAACTGGTTTCACGTGACAAAGTCTCAGTACATACTGTCTTTGCACAAATCTATAGATTATGGGACAGTTTGATATATTAATTGGGCAGCTTGTAGGCTCAATGAACTTGTTCATGTTAAGCTATTTATTTAGAGAAACAATACTCAGCTTGGGGAAAATGTAAACCTTGTTTCATTTAATTCTCAAATATAGATATAACACACAAAATGGTGCTAAAAAGATGCATTTTATCCCTCAGGCAGAGGAAGAATGGTTTCATACTTTTTTTTCCAAAATGTACTGCTGTGTAATGCAGAATGCAAGAGTAGATAAATGCCTTACATTCTTCTCAATGTAAGAAGCAATGCAATCTGCTAAAGTGACAAAAATATTTTTACTAGACTTGAAAATGAATTGAAATTGATGGTGGAATTACATTCTGCTCATTAAAATTGCATAGAATTCCTGTAGTCGGGAAGGAGGCCATTTGGCCCATCGAGTCTACACTGACAACAATCCCACCCAGGCCCTCTCCCCATAACCCTACATATTTATATATGCTCCTGACATTAAGAAGCAATTTAGCATGTCCAATGAACGTAATCTGCGCATCTTTGGATGGTGGGGGAGACAGGAGCACCGGAAGGAAACCCATACAAACACAGGGAAAACGTGCAAAGTCCACACAGACAGTCATTCAAAGTTGGAATTAAACTCGGGTCCCTGGCGCTGTGAGGCAGATATGCTAACCACTGTTTTTATGTTTAATTAGCAATCAAAGAAAACAATAAAATAACTGTAAATGAGGTTGACTAAACAGCAAATCCAACATTTGCTACAACATGCTGGCCAAAGTTGGACTTTCAGAACAGGTGATTGGTGGTGGTTCCAGGAATATGATCTTGTCAAACTCCTGAGAATAAAATATTATTTGATTGAGCAGAGATATGACTATTAAAGAAGGAATTGTTGAAGTACTGCTTGTGTTCAGTGGCCTGAACTTACATTGTACGATACTGAGCCTCAGACAATTACTAGGTCCGCTTTTGAAAAAGAGGTTAAAAACGATTTCTGAAGCTGAAATGGCAATGTGTGTTGAAAACCACCTGGGTAACCTCACAGAGAAGCATATCGCTAGTTTGCCTGGTGAGACGATTTGACGAAGGCACTACATGCAGCTTCTGTTCTTGCCAGTCTGCAACCTGTGTGTCAGATTTCACACCCCAGTGTGGGAACTTTCTCAGGAGATGTCAAACATATTAACAGCCAAAGAAACACATAGATGTTGCATCAGCTGTGGTAGAACAACATTTTCAAATTAAATAAGGGGCAGATTATTACCATAATCTGCAAGGTGCAAAGATTTTCTGCGTTTAGGTTTTTGGCATGAGGAGATGTTTAAGATATGCAGATTCCCCATAATTGGAAATCCCACAGCTAGGACTTGCCTATTATTGATAGCCCTTCTGTGATCCATTATTCTGCTTTTTAGCATTCAGAAATATACCAGATGTCCCCATCTGGAAAATATAGGGCATGATTTTCCAGCCATTCCCACTAGTGGGATCTTCCAGTTCCCCTGACGGCGACCCCCCTCTCCCCCTACTCCTCCCCACCATGGGTTCTTCGGCAACGGAGGGTGTGTACAGTGGGAATCCCCATTGACAGTGGCACCCCAGAATATCCTGCCAATGGCAGGCTAGAAGATATGTTAGAAGATATCCAGCTCTCGAGACCTCACCCCTCAATCTCCTTCACCTTCTCTGATATCTCCCATGCCATCTCTAGCCCCCCACATGGTACATTATACTCTACAAGCCAAGTCAATATCAATTCATGACCCATTCCCCCTCACTCTCCATGGCCCTTATGTTGTCATGTAAACTCAATGTCAATTCATGCCCCTTTCATGCCCATTCACCAAGTATGCACCATGTACATAACCAATGAACATGTAATAACAATGGCAAGTGTGAAACTGTTGAAAGAGATTAAAAACTCCCATTCACAAATCTTTTGTAAAAAAAAATTTTGCTCCAACAACTCTGTAAAAGTCAATTAGGCCGACCATTAAAATATTAGTAACTGAGACTTCAAACATTTTGCATCTCTTATCCAGATAAACTTTGAGACATTGAGAAAACAGACTAGAGGAGGAGCAGCTTATTAGAACCACTTATGGATGTCATTCAAGAAAAGTCAACAATTCACTTTGGTTTCCAGCTTTGAACTAATGCTTTTATTGGTCTGGACTCACAATCAAACATTGAGTTGGCATGGAAAGTGTAAGGGCTGTGGAGGGTGTGGGGAGGGGGAAGGGGGGATCTAGGGGGCATCAATTGGCATTGCATTGGAATGAATGAGGCAAGGGAGTATATGGTGAGACCTTTTGAACTCAATTTTGAAAAGGTTCCTGAATCCAGATTATGGCTTGCAACTCCTCTGAGTGGCTGTAAATTATGAATCTTGAAGAAGATGTCCCAACTCTATAAAAATTATGGGAGGATAGGAAATGCCAATCCCCACAATGGAGCCAGCCATGCTGGGAATGCATGATGCAGGCTCACTACCCACACCGTTATCCTGCACCAGCAGAAATTGGGGGCGCAGGGAATGGCCGGAAGAATCCCAGAATCAAGTCCCACCTGCTATTTGTAAATTTCTCCTGAGTCCATGAGAAACCGGGCTTAGGTTTTGTGAGAATTGTGATTTCAGTGATTGTGAACATGAGAGTTATTTTGGATGTGCATCTCATAACTCAAATTATACATCTGTTAAGAACTTAGAATTGCTTCATTGCATAGAATAGTCTTTCAAACGATGTAATCTTTCTGAGGTTTTGCTGTTATGCATTAACTGGGTTGGTTGCTTCTGTTAGCAATGCTCTCACATCCTTTAATGTTTGCTAATGATGACCTAGAGACCTTTTTACTTGTTATTGAGAGCAATTATAATGAGTGCTTAAGAGGTTAGTAGAGGGTCAGACTTAAACACATCTCTACTGTAATAAAACCATTTCAAAGAGTTTTTGACAAAGATGTAGCATCCACGGTGTACGTCTCTGAAGAAATGTGCTTCATTTTTATTGGTTTCTATTGATTCATTTTAATGGTAATTCCAAAAAGGTTCTGCACATATCCATGTATTTTCTCAATGGGAGACTATTTAAGTTGTGGGTGCAGCATTTGGAAAGATATTTCTTTCCCCTGGGGTAAGTCAAAGGTTTGAACTGTAATTCATATGCACGTCAATATGGCACCAAATCCGGTACCATGCATCTTTTGTATTTTGCTTAAACGAATTTTCCCATTCCGCCTGCCACAGAAAACGCAGTGGGCGAGGGGCGGACCATGGAAGGGTCTGTTGACCTAAGGGGGGGATTTTCCGGTTTTGGGGCAAGCGTGGCCGGAAAATCCCACCCACTGTTTCATTTCACCTGCCCCGTCATTTTGTATCAAGTGACAGAAATATGCAACTTGGTACAAATAACCCTATGTTAGTATCATCATTGAATCTCTCCTGTTTTATTCCCCTTCTCCCTGTCATACATCTGCACATCGTTTTCTTTTGAGTAGAATTACTTCACAAAAGAGTGTTTTGTGAGTGATGTGGCATTAGCTGATGTCAGCAGGCTGCCACTGTTGAAATGTGGGTTTCTGCTATCTTTGGAGTAGATAGAATGTAAACACATTGTAATGTTTACGTGATACGGTAAAGTGTACTTGTTAGAGACTCCAGGAACAGTGGGAGATTGGGAACATGTCTTCAAAGATGATAGGGTACATGCTTGTAAAGGTGAAAGGGCAAATGTCTGCCAACATGATAAAACCCAGCTTGAGTTCTTGCTGTTAAAGTAATTGATTTTATTGTTTGACATGTCAGCTGATTTCTACCTAAAATCAAATGGAAGCTGGTAATTTGTTCAAACGTGTGTGATGCAACTCAATAAGTAAAATTCTGCCACATATATTGTTGTTATAGCTAGTAGAAAATAATAAGATAAATTTTAAAAAGTATACACAAGGCATTCCTGGTAACTTTGGGCTTTGTTAAATTGTAAATTCTAATAGAATTGGGTATTTTGCCTTTTGTACTGTTTCAGTGCTGGCAATGTTTCCACTCCAATTTTGGGCGAGTATTGACTGCCATTAACAGCAAACCTCATAAAAAACAACTCAAACAGAGTTAGCAACAACTGTCATTGTACTTAGAATACCAGCTGCAAAGCTTGACTCCAAAATGCCAATAGATTTAGTGTCACATATGCCAATTTTACTAGAAAAAAGACATCGGCCCTGCTTCCATGCACTTCCAGCATGCTCTGTGTTGAATGACATGCTGTTAAGGACATTAGCATAGTGTGTGTGCCAGAATTATGCAGAGTGGTGATATGGTGATATTAGTTAACAGCAACTGCTGATTTGATGCCTGATTTGTCATTTTTGACCTCACCGCTCTAGGTAACACCCGTTCTCAAACGCACAGAACTCAACCTGCTTTCAGGAGCATATAGTTCCCCTCACCAACATCATTTAAAGGCATCATCATTCAACTAGCAAGTTAATTGCTTACTCCTTTCTACGAGCTTGTGCTGAATTTATGGAAACGCTCTGCTTTGGAAGGGTTCATAATGGTTGGTAAAGTCTACAAAGAGTGGTACTGGATGTTGTGAAGACATCAAGTGTTCTGAGAACACCATCAGCTCCCAGTTGTGGATGCAATAGTCACAGCCCCCCTTGGGCTGCTGTATTAGAGGGAGATGGAGCAGTGGCTGCAGATTTTAGAGGGAGCTGGAGCAGATGCTGCAGCATTAGAGGGAGATGGAGCGGGGGCTGCAGTATTACAGGGAGATGGAGTGGGGGCTGCAGTACTAGAGGGAGATGGAGCAGAGACTGCAGTATTAGAGGGAGATGGAGCAGGGGCTGCAGTATTAGAGGGAGATGGAGCAGGGGCTGCAGTATTAGAGGGAGATGGAGCAGAGACTGCAGTATTAGAGGGAGATGGAGCGGGGGCTGCAGTATTACAGGGAGATGGAGTGGGGGCTGCAGTACTAGAGGGAGATGGAGCAGAGGCTGCAGTATTAGAGGGAGATGGAGCAGAGACTGCAGTATTAGAGGGAGATGGAGCAGAGGCAGCAGTATTAGAGGGAGATGGAGCAGGGGCTGCAGTATTAGAGGGAGATGGAGCGAGGGCTGCAGTATTAGAGGGAGATGGAGCAGAGACTGCAGTATTAGAGGGAGATGGAGCAGAGGCTGCAGTATTAGAGGGAGATGAAGCAGAGGCTGCAGTATTAGAGGGAGATGGAGCGGGGGCTGCAGTATTAGAGGGCGATGGAGCAGAGGCAGCAGTGTTAGAGGGAGATGGAGCAGAGGCAGCAGTATTAGAGGGAGTTGGAGCGGGGGCTGCAGTATTAGAGGGAGCTGGAGCAGGGGCTGCAGTATTAGAGGGAGATGGAGCAGAGGCAGCAGTGTTAGAGGGAGATGGAGCAGATGCTGCAGTATTAGAGGGAGATGGAGCGGGGGCTGCAGTATTAGAGGGAGATGAAGCAGAGGCTGCAGTATTAGAGGGAGATGGAGCAGAGACTGCAGTATTAGAGGGAGATGGAGCAGAGACTGCAGTATTAGAGGGCGATGGAGCGGGGGCTGCAAAGAAGGAATCAAGCTGCTCTCAGGGAGAGACGAAAGAGAAGAAGGGCATTCAATCAGAAATCTTAGCCACCTAGGATCTACAGCGACCATTTCTCTTATCTGCCCTAAACCTGGGACAGTTTGATCAGTGGCTGTGTTCACCAAGTAGATGATCTGTGTGCTGTCTCCTGAAACCAGGCCAGCTACCTCAAAGAAAGGTGAGGATGAATTGTCGGTGGCAATCAAAATGACTGTGGCCCTCAATGCTTCTGTAAGTACATTATTTCAGGATGGAATAGACACATTGCCAATGTGTTAGAAATGATTTGCTGCACCCAAGAAGTGACAGAGGCTCGGTATGCCAGGGGAGAGAGAGCTTCCTTGTTATCTCTCTAATCAGAGCAAAGCTGGTGAAGTGAACAAGCTGCTGTGCCAAAACAGTAACTTCCCATGAGGGAAAGAAAAAAGACTTGCTATTATATAGTGGGTTTTTTCTCTCACATTCTTAACAGTTCCTAAGTGCTGTACAACTAATGAATTATGTAGCATAAGGGGTTAACAGAAGGGGTTTGCTAAGGGATATGACATAGATGACAATGATACCAGTCAAGGCATGTTTTGAAGTCCCTCTCTCTTTCTCATTCCCTGGAGAGGTTGGAGCACTACAGCCAGGAGCAACTTGCCTATTCTGTAACCCCTTTAGATATAGTGTTAAACGAGTAACAGAGCATGACTGCAGTCTGTCCAGTACCAGATCCCACATCTAAGTTCACAGGAAAGACAGACCATCTCAGAAAATGGTGGCAGGTGTGGAAATTTTGATATAAAAAATACATTGATGTTTCAAAGAAACCACAAGAGTGAAGGAAACTCAGCAGCAGCTCATATTTATAAACTGATGGAAGGAGGAAGGAAACTGGAGAAAGGTAGCTAATGACTGTATCCAATGAGCAGTCTCTGTCCCCACCCCTGCATGCTTGATTGTCTTGATAGTCCACAAAGAGGCCAGAAATGGGAATTATGGAAATGGCATTTCCTTCAATACTGAACAGCACTGAATCTCCATAGAAGCATCATGTCAGTCCCTTTTTGCTGTAGGTCAGGTAGCAGAAAATGTTCTTCTGAGGCAGGGTGCATGGGGGTCCACAATGGACTTTGAGACCTTTCTTAACATCTTTGACACCAATTTTAGCCCAAAGTGAAACTTAGTCATCGACTGAATATGTTTTAACTAAAGATCCCAACAACTTATGGAATCAATTAAATTATGTCTAACCGAACTGTATCACCCAGCTAATTCTTGCAGTATGGGGCACTGAGGGATGAGATAATCCAGATAAAAAAATCTCTCTGGGGGAGGGGTGGAATTTTCCTGTCCCACCTGCCGTGGCAATCTTAGCAGGCAGGGGGCAGACCATGCAAAGATTTGTTGATCTCAGGTGGGACTTCCCAGTTTTGGGGCAAGCACAGCCAGAAAATCCCACCCTCTGCAGACTACAAATGATCTCCCTTTACATCAAGTGGCCCAATATATGAGGCAGAACAGGCTTCTATAATTTAACCAAACTATAATTCAGGTCAATGCTAAGGCTTCAGTGATTCCATTGACTGTGTAGGCCCAGTGGCCCCATCCACAAGAAAGCCTGCCAAATTAGGGAAAAGCGGGAAACTCCAAACTGGTTGCCATTTTGAATGCAGGCATTGTGCCACAAAAAGCTTCCACTTCAGCAAAACTGAATATTTCAAGCTTTTCTACAAATCCAATAACTTTAGCGGAGGTAGAAGATAAGAATATATTGATGAAGCGCACTCGATTCAAGAAATTGGAAATCAAAATAAAGGTTAAATTACAGAGTTCCTAGGAGAACTTTATAGCCTTCTAGACTATTGGTCAGTTATAGTGCAAGTTAACGACTTCAATATTACCATTAAAATTGCTACTGGAGTTAGTGTTACCATACTAGCAAATGATCTCGACTAGTTTCAGCCAGTACCCCTTCATTGATCAAACATCAGATCAAAGCTGCAGGCAGGATTATCGCTCCTCCTTGCTACAAGGGGCAGCAGGTCGTTGATTCATTCTATTGTTTACACAATGGATACACATCCTTATTGAGTGGTGATGTTCTCAACTTTCTAGAAATCTGATAAAAAACAGGCGTTACTCAGCATTTGAACAATGCCGGGGGGTGGGGGGGGAGCGCGGGGTAGCGTGGGGCAATCTTGAGCCTGTATTCATTGCCCATGGGGATGGAGGCAAGGGCTCAAGATCCAGTGAAACCTGGAAGTCATTGATCTCGTTGACGAGATCATGACTCTCAATTTTTGCCACCCCCTGGCTGGCAATGTATATTTCCATTCATCAACATATGGTTAAAGGTCCCTTTCACTGCATATTGAGCCCTCACCGTGACATCACATCGGTGAGGTTTACAACAGGTTCTGCCAGATGTGAACCTGTTGTGGGGATCTCCCCTCCCCCGGCGCATAAAGGTGAGTGTAGCCCCTGTGGAGAGGGACATGGCCAGGCAGCGTCCTGGCAATGCCCCCTGGCACTGCCCCTTGAAACAGGTTGGTACTGCCAGGTTGGTACCATGTCAACCTCAGAGTGCCAACCAGGCAGTACCAACCTGTGCCAGGGGACAGTGTCAAGGGAAGATCCAGTGGGGCCCTTATGTTGAGGGGCTTTATTTCTTGTTGGTGGTGGGGGGGTGGGGAGCAGACATGATAGCTAGGAATGCTGGCGATGGCTGAATGGGAGTCAGCAATCGAATGTTTGGGGGAAGGGGGATGGGTGCCAACACTGACTGTTGGAGGTGAGGGACGAAGGGATCCAATGTTTGTGGGGGCAGGACGAGGTGCTGGCTGGCATTGGGGATGCGGTGAATGCAGTTCCAATCATTGGGAGGGAGGTTATTGTTTTGTCTGATCAGGGCACTCTTTAAACATGGCGCTCTGTTCTCAGTGCAGCCATACTTCGTCGGTGTGTTGAGGTCCAACAACCCTACATGACAACGTGAAAAATGCCCATTGTGACATGCCATTTTTCTCACTGGAACCAACAGTCTGCCATTTTTTGGTAAGATTTCACCCATTGTGGAACCATCTTCAACCTTTCATTTAGAATCAGTGGCATTTCAGTGCACACTAGCTGAGGACGTTTCTTCAGTCAGCAGTAAGTTTCTTTATTTCAGAGACACCATCCACTAGACCCTGGATGGAGATTGAAGTTATGAATTTCTCAGTTCTTCACGAGGTTAGGCTGGTACAGAAAGCACTGAAACAGATGGTGACCATCAGCATGAAGAGCTGCTGGATCTGGACTGGATCTTTCCAGGGAGTGATGAGAAAGAATAACTGAGTGATCTGTTGGATGATCAGGTCCTCGAAATTGATCTCTTTTTCCAATAAATAGACATGCCATATGATGTTTCTGTTGGTTCAGTGGCTGAACAGCATCAGATCTTTATTCCACTGTACCTACCAATGTATTGCCTAGTCTATCTCTTGTCTATGAAGAGTCTTTCTGAGAGGATGCCTTGCCTGAGTCCATGTCAAAGCCCATCAAAGATCATACTGCTAAAGAGCTGGTACCTTCTAGCGATGAAAGTCAAGTGACACACATACTTCATCTTCAGCTGAGAGTCTTTTCCCATTTCGAACTGGAGGTCAGCATAGAAGCTGCAGTAATATGTTTGGCATTTCTGAAGCTGTAGAATCCTGTACAGCAATCTTGTCTCTGAGATAATTACCTACAGAAAGTTTGTCCTATCTCAGAAGATGTTGTTCTCTTGTCTCCATATTCTCAGCAATTCTTCCCATGGCCCAGAGTTGAGTAGACTAATAGGAAGAAAATTGTGGCTCTCTTAGCATTACCTAGAAAAAATAGATACTCCTCCCAAAATATCATTGGGAAACCATCTCCTCATCTTTTCTTGAAAGGCTTACACAAATGTTATGGTTTTTCCCCCCTTTGTCACTTATATTCATTGAAATCTCAGAGCTTCAATACCTTTTCAGTCTTTGATGTAGCAGTGAATGCTGTGGCTTGGACAGCCCTCGCCGGAGTTGAAAAATCATTTCTCTTCTAAAAATCTCCCCCTGTGTGCTTTGAGGGAGCAATAAGTTCCTCGGAGAGTCTTTTCTTGTCCCAGAGAATCCAAAGGTCGATGCTCTTCAGTCTTTTCGGGGATCAGTCCTCCATTGAAAAAGACTCATTGTCCTTGCAGTTCAGGCATCCTGCAATCTACACTCTGCTTACCAGCATTCCTGCTGAACTGCTGTCTCATTTTGATGATGATGATGTCCTCCAACACAAAGAAGAAAGCCCTCATGTGTCTCCAAGATGACTTTTCTCAGAGCCAGAATACTGTGGGAGATTGAATCCCACAGGATTGTGACCTGGGGAGGGGAGAGTAGGAGTTGGAATTAGTTCTAAATAGGGAATGACAGAAATGTGAGGTAAATTGTTAAATGCAATGGGTGGGATTCTCCAGCCTCCCAGTCGCGTGTTATTTGCTGGCAGGAGGTGGCATGCCATTCACTGGTGGTGGGATTCTCTGCTCCTGCCACTATCAATGGGATTTCCCATTGAAGCTACCCCATGTCAGCGGGAAACCCGCAGATGGGAGCACGCTGCCGGTGGGACCACAGAATCCTGCCAACTGTGATTGGCCGGAGAATCCCACGCATAGTTTCATGTTGTTGTTAGATGTAAGATAGTACATTTTGTGGAAAGTTTAGTATAAAGTATAAACAGAAAGTACATGCTAATGTACGGTGAAGTTAATGGTGTATAACTGATATCAATCAGTCATGTGTTATACTTGCGAGGGAAAGTGATTGGAACGCCAGGCCCTGGAGCAACATGACTCCTTTTTTACGACTACAGTCCATCTACTAGCCAAGTACCATGCTGAGTATGGGGGCACAATCCTTACTGCCACAGGTTTGGTGACTTCCTCATAATGCTGCAGACTCAATGGGCTGAAGGGCCTCTTTTGCCTCATTCTATGAACCTATGACAGGACAAGTAGAAGGAGGGTGAGAAGCAGGAGGAAGAGTAGAAGGAAGAAGGGAAGCTGGAAAAGAAGAGAAGGAAGACAAATAGGAGCAGTGAGGGATGAGGAGATTAGGTTTCCGTCCTCTCGTATGAAAACCCAAATCCCTATTTTTCAATAATTCTACATCTCTCTGAAATGGATCATCACAGCATCCTCTAGACCACAATTCTGATCTGAATGCCACTACAAAACAATCATTCCATGCCAACTATATTCAACAAATCATCCAAAACTCCATACAATAATCAACTAGTTATCCTTTGTGCATATTCTTTGTGCCTGGCTTGTGGGTGCCATTGCCCAATTTAATTTTCCTCCACACTGCTATTCCAGTGGCTGTAATATTACTGATGGAAGGCTGCTGGTTTTCAATACAGCAGACTTCAGGTGGCCTTATTGAATGCCCTTGAGCAGCTTTGAGCCTTGAAGGCTTGGCCTCAAACTGATCCACCTTGATATGGGTGGCAGTAGTCTGGGTTGTCTTGTTGACAGGAAACAGCAGAGACTATGTGGCGATTTTACTATTTTGATTCTAAGTGCTGAATCTGGCGTAATTCAGATCCAACTTGGAAACCTATTCTGAGTGCCCCCATATGCACTCAGCCTGAAAAGAAATCGCAAGTCTGAATCGCACTGTGGGCGGGGCTCATTGCACCCGAAACGCTGCTGCTCCGATCGGAGCCTTCAACTGCTCATGCACAGTGAAAAAGAAAGTTGAAAAACAGTCCCCTGTCACATCGCGCCAGGGCCGCAAAAAGCGGATAAAGCTGCCTGGGAACAAAAAACGGGAATATTGGCCCCCACAGAAATTGCCGCACTCCCACGACATAACTGTCCCCCTTATTCACCTACCCCCCATCTACCCAGACCGATCGCAACCCCCCTGCCCCCTTCCCCCCAACGATCTCCTGCAGAGTGGCGGCGGATCCCAGCAGCCCTGAACCTCGTCCCACCCACCAGAGATCCCATCTGGCATCCTCCTCCCCTCTCCACCAGAAGAGAGCAATCTGGCCTCCTCCCTTCCCCCACCAGAGAAAGATCGGGCCTCCTCCCCCAATCCCCCAGCCCCACCAGAGAGTGATCGGAGATTGGGGCCTCCTGCCTCCCCCACACCCCCCTACCAGAAAATGATCTACCCTCCCTCCTCCTCCCCACCTCACCAGAACTGATCAGGCCTCTCTCCTTCCCACCCACCAGAGATATATCCGACCTGCCTCCTCCTCCCTCACCCCCCACCAGAGAATGATCGGGCCTGCCTCCCTCCCCCCTCCACCACCGATCTGAGCCAGAGAGCTGCCAGAAGCTCTGAGGTCACTAAACTTCTTTCAACACAACATCCAGGTCCTGGGGTTATAATGCTGCATTGACCAGTATAGCTACCTGTTCCCACTGCTTTTTCAGCACTTGTTGGAGAGCTTCCTGGGCTCCTAAGGGAACATAACTTCTCTCCTCTTGTCCACCTACAGCTTCAAAGCTTCCAGCATGAAATCCGTGAACCTTGGGGAAGGCTCATTAGCCTGTTGTGCCAATTCTGTTGCTTCCTTCAAGCCTTTCACTATTTTTCAAGTAGTTTCAGCCCTGTTGCAGCCAGAATGTACCTTCCCTCATCATTAAGATGTGCAGACAGGAGTTATATGGCACAGGGCATCTTAAGTGGTGCTAGTTTCGCATGAATTTGAGCTCCCTCCTGAGATGTGCAGCCACTCAGCAGCACAATGAGCGCAGGATTACACATTGCAATCATTTTAATTATCAGGCAGCGCACTGTTCACAATCCCTGTACCTGAGTTAACCCCCACAAAGTTCACTCTCACATCCAAACTGGAGATTTGGCAGAACTGTTTCTCTTTGTAATATACAAATTTATCAAGCTAAGTGTTGCATTGATGTTGTATCATCATTCCCTGTGGTGTTGGTTTCCACTGATTTGTCTGAAAGTATTCCAGTTATTGTCTAGCCACACTTTGAACTGGAATTTACAGGAAAAACAGCATTGCCAATGTTTGTACTTAAGATGTGGTGGTACAAATTGAAAGGGAATAGACTGCACTGATCCCTGTTTGCCTCTGGCATTAAGCATCCACGGTCACTGCATTATTTGAGACTGGGGAAATCCACCATGAACATTGTACTGCCTGTAACTTGAAGTAACTGTAGCCCTGTACATAGTTTGACAATAAGTTGAAATAGTTCAAGTAACAAAACTCATTTGATATTGCTAGTTTCTCAGATGGGTGGGGCACAATAAAGCTACAGAAGCTAGCAGCATAGGAGGCTATAGATTGGTTGTATGTGCTCATTCAAATTCTATCAGCCAAGCTGTGTTCTTCATTTATAGGAAGTATATTATTGAGCCAATGTGTTAATTGTGTGCAGTGGAATACCAAATGCATAGTTTGAATGAGTGGGCCAATTGGAATAGTCTACTAAATTGCCACCTGTCTTGATGTAACATTATGTTATTCTATGACTTAACAGATGAAGTATTCAGTCTGAAATACAGGAAATTACATATGCTGCAGTACTTTATACGCTTTGAAGCAGCTAAATGTCAGCATCATCTCAGGGCCACGTTTTCACAAGAGATTCACTGCAGTGTTAGATGGGTGAATAAGACTATCCCAAAGGATAAGTAAGCCTAAATCTCAGCAAGTCCCAATATGATGCCAACATCATCTTCAAGTGCACAGTTCCAAGATTAGCTCTGGTGATATGCAGACCAGCTCGAAGGTCTGGTGGTCAAATCAGGTCAACCTACTCAGCTTGAGAAGAACAGAATCTGCATTCATGTGCAAAACACTATATGCACAGAACAAAACTGTTCAGCACCATTTTGGGTTGACAAACGTTTTAAGTCCAAGATATTGAAGTACCCTATCATCTAAATCAAAATCTTGCACAACCCCTCCTTCAAATGCTAGACTCTGGGAGTTAGTGACCTCAATAAGTTACATTTATTTCATTAGTCACAAGTAGGCTTACATTAACATGGCAATGAAGTTACTGTGAAAATCCCCTAGTTGCCACACTCTGGCGCCTGTTCGGATACACTGAGGGAGAATTTAGCATAATCCACCTAACCAGTGTCTTTTGGACTGTGGGAGGAAGCCACAGCACCCTGACAAAACCCACGCAGACACAGGGAGAACATGCAGATTCCGCATAGACATTCACCCAAGCCGGGAATTGAACCCGGGTCTCTGGCATTGTGAGGTAGCAGTGCTAACCACAATAATGGACCAATAATTTCAACTGTCCCTGTCAGGAAATGCCATCCAGTCTAAGTGGGAAGCAACAATCAAATGAGCAGAAAGTTTTCTGCTGGCTTAAAGATTCCACCTGAAATGATCTGGACAGCCTGAGTTTAGTTGTTTGTGAGCATGGGCTGATAGCACAAAACTTCCCTCATTCACTACTAATCAGCAGATAATTTCACATAGAACTTACACATCATTACATTGAAAAAACATCCATCTCATGTTGAACAGGATTTGAATCCAGGGTCAAATGCCAGCTCTGATTGCGGTGAGGGGGGTGGGGGTGGGGGGTGGGGGGGGGCAGGGAGAGCTGGGGTGGGGGGGGGTGGTTGCGGCGTTGGGGTTGTGGGGAGCTCTTGGGATCTCTGTGGTGGGCTGGTGGGAGGTTACTTTTTTGTCCTGATTGGGTCACCCTTTAAACGTGGCACAATCTCTGTGCAGCCGGGCTTAAAGTCCAACACGTTTATTTGTAGCCAGGTGGCCACCTGATGAAGGGACAGCCTGTTCTGAAAGCTTGGGGCGTTTGCTACAAATAAACTTGTTGGGCTTTAAGCTGGTGTTGTGGGATTTCTTTCTATTTTACCCCAGTCCAATGCTAGTATCTCCACATCAACCAGGCTTTGCCAGAATGTGGACCCTCGCTGCTGCGTGATGGTATGAAACACCCCCCCCAATTCTTTCTGGCAGAGTGACTTAAGTGTCAAACCCACTGCCATCCAAGTGATTCTTTCAGTGTCTAGTGTTAAGTTAGACTTTCTAATGCTTTGATAGTAAGTACTAGGTCATTTTTTTAACAAATGTTTCCATTTGCATTGAATTAAATATGCAGCTTCCTCAGTGACCAGAAGCATTGGATCCTGCTATTTTGTTTCAACTGCAATGTGTATATAACAATCCTATAGATAAGCATACTTGGCCTCACTATTTCTTGTTTTCATTGGTCATGTGTTTTTTTCATCAAAACTAACATCGATCTCTTTGCCGACTTCTCCACCCACTTCACCTCCCTATCTGAAAGACACACAGTGAAAAGCATTACTCCTGGCAGATTTAGACATGATTAGACAGTGGGCAGACAAATCATGGATTCACTTCAGTGTTAAAAGGTCCAAGTCAATAACTCTGTCAAGAAAGATGGACTATGATGTTACCTGCCTACGTTACTTTATAAAGGTTGTAAACATTATGGTTAAGGGTCTGACAAGGATTGGCCGGACGGAGTGAACCCAGACTTTATTAAAAGACTTTTATAAGACTTTTCTTTGGAGTGAAATTTCATGTTCATTAACGTAAAACATATCATTGATGGAGAATTGTTAATTTTCCTTTTAAGGCAGACAGTGTCAGCAGCAAGTCTGGGGAAGTTTCCAACCCTTTGCCTCTAGCCCACCCTTAACAGTGCAGCATCTCAGGCTCCCATTTGACCTTTTTTCTATTCCTAACTCAAGTCATTCTGTGATTTTTGAGTGCAGTTGGCAATCTAAAATAAAATTAGATATAGTCACAGATCCTTGCCCACTGATAACTGGGTTGAGACTAGTTAAAATAATTTAATATGTGGCTTTCATGCACAACAGGTGGAAAAGAATATCATTACATTTATATAGGCTGCAATTAAGTCCTCAGATGCAAATTATACCAATCTCAGTGAATCATATTGTCCTTAATTCATTTTAATGTATTATATGACCATAAAAAGGACTACACATCCAATTTGTATATAGGTGATATTGACTGGATCACAAGAGATGTTTTAAATTTTTGACATCTAGGAGGTGATCTCAAGCTCACACTTACTGTCTGCAGGAATAGCAGCAGCGGCTCAAGATCTGGAAGTCATGGATCTCCCTGATAAGATCATGATTTCGGATCTTCCTCTCCTCTCACTGGTGATGTCATCAGCTTTATGCCCATAGTGGGTGTGAACCTAATTTACATAGATTAAAATATATATAAATATAATTAATCATCCCCCTTGCCATTGGCACGGTTTACAACAGCTTCACCTGGACGTGTACCTGTTGTAGGGATTCCCCCCTGGGGGTGTAAAGGTGGATAGAGACCTGGGGAGAAAGGGACATAGCCAGGGAGCAGGAGGGAAATTTGTTCATTTTTGTAATTGGAACACTTATTCTCCAAAGTGTTGCATGTTATCTTCTAAAATTCATTTGTTTGATAAAATGAATAGTAAAGTTTATCAATGTTAGAAATGTGAGTTCAGATGAGAGCGGCCATTCTGTCCATCTAGATTGATACTTTCCAAACCTATCTATGATATTTTCCACTTCAGCATCAAACTGCATCTTTTCCCACTACTCTATATTTGGAAGATGGTTCAGATACTGATCACTCTTGACATAAAGAAATACTTCCTCACGTCAGTTCTGAAATGGCCAGTTTGCCCTTCATCTCACTGTTATGATTTAACTTGAAGGAATGCTCCGGATTAATCTTTCCCACTGTTTAGACCTCTGTAAGGTCACCATTCATTTATTTGTTTTCAAGGATGAGGATTCAAACCTTTTCTGTAAATCAGCCCTATGTTCGAGATCTTTCATTAGATATAAAGTGGTAATGATTATTGTTGACACACATTCTATAAGTAAAAGAGTACACACACACGTGCAAGGAAATGTGGCATCAAAAATAGCAACCAAGATCATAATAACACTGTTTAGCCTCCATTTCCTGTTTTATCAATAAATACCAATCTTTTAAAATGTTACATGGTAGATTAATTTTTAGAACTTCTGAATTATTTCAAATGTCAGTTTAACTGCTCAGAATTCCTTTTGTTTTTCTGATTTAATTGATGAACCTCAGTGAATATGATGGTTGGGATGTAAAAGAGTCCTGTTGAAATACTCTTGGAGATTATTATCACAAGAAGATGAAATTTAACAGTCCTGATGAGTTCTGAGAAATACACTTGATGAAATACATTTGATGTTTCTAATAGTTGTAAATGGCAAATACATTTCTGTTAACAGGTTGATGGCATGTCGTACTGAAGCTCCATATTATTCTTTGAATAAAATAGTTAATTCCTTCTCTTTTAATGTAAAGTTGTTGGGACAAACTATGGCAGATGTTACTGTTAAAAGAGAAAGGCAATGGCAATGATGTAGGATACAAAATTCAGCAGAAAAATTTGAATTGACCAACTTCATAACATAAAGGAAGGAAGCCTGTAAAGAAAGGTTAGGAACGTGGTATGCAATGTAGGCTATAAAGATTTTTGGGGGGATTTTCCACTCTTGGTTTCAGTGGGCAGGAATGGCAGAGGGGGCAGAGAATCGAGAGGGAGTCCCAATAGGGCTTTTATGCTAGCGGGATGTCCCCATCCCTGCTCGTGATATAATGGGGTTCCTGTGGTGAAATAACAGGAATCCCAATATAATCAGTGCCAACTTGGCTGTGCCAACATGTGCCGAGGAATGCCATGGTCAGACCCTCATGGGTGCGCAATTGGTCGGGGGGGGGGTTCAATTTTTGTGTGGTGGTGGGGGGGAATGCAGGCAGTGAAGGGAGAATTTACAGGCTCTGGGGGAGTGGGGTGGGGAGACCATCCAATACCTCTTAGCTTGGGGTTGTGGGGGGTTTAGTTTCACTTCAATATTAATGGATCTGTCCTTTAAAGATGGCGCCACGATTTCTGCAAATACATTGAAGTAAGTGAGCTGGTTTATGTGGCGCCAGAGATTGTTTTGTAAACCCATGCTTTGTTCATAGTCATGAAGCTGAATTCAAACCAAACTCCATGATTTGCCTTGGGTCCTACTAGACTTGATGGCAACCCATCATCGAAGCCTTTCATGGTGTGATCCCTGTTGCCAGAACAATATAGTTGTGACGATTCAGCTGTGAAAATCACTTCCATTTCAGATGTTACTTAGTTTAGACTTTTTGGAATTCAAATTCATTTGGAATATCTTAGCATAATCCTAACATAATAAAGAGGTTCAGGGGAGATAAATGTGCTTATGTTGGGACTGATGGATGGATTATCTCATGCTACCTGAGGAGCTGTGTCTATATGAACTGAGAGATTGGTAATCCTTTCACATTGCAGACTCAATGTTAATCTTGATAGTCTTTAGAAGACCTCAGCTGTGGGTGATGATGATTATTGTTGGTAATGAACCAAAGTTTTTGCTGCTATAATTAACAAAGCCATTTGTAGTTGAGTGCTTGAGTTTCTGTTCTCCTCTTGGAAAACTTTCTCCTGAAACATACAGATCATAAAAGCAACATCCTCAGCCTGTATCTCTTGTCTGCAGCAACTGATGAGAGGGTCATTGGAAGTGTAGAGATGGGCAGTCCAGAAAAGAATGGACGATAAAGGAAGATCACATCATAATGTTAAATGATACGGAAAAGGTGTATTATAGAATATTTATTTTAATTTAAACTTTGCAAGTACGATAAGTGGACATGGGTTGAAATGAGTAAAGGGTAACTTTAAAGTTATGTCTGATATCAAGACATTCTTCTTCATGCAGCGATTGATCAATGCTTGGACTGAACTTTCCAATAAAGTGATGGAGGCAAAAAAACACTCTGGATGCATTTTAAAACAAGCAATCAGATTCTGCAATGACAGGACTAAAGGGTGCTTCAGGATGGATGATCCAATATATGATGAATAATCCCCCACATGCATTGTATTTTCTGATTGTGCTGTTATCCCTTAGAGCAGCTATATGACTGGTAGCTCCAATATTGTGTTAGAATCAAAGCAGGGATTCTCTCTTTGAATTTAAACAATTCAGGACATGACAGAGAGCAGGGATATAAATGTGAGTGCCCCAGGGATCGGTGCTGGGGCCTCAGCTATTTACCATTTACATAGATGATCTGGAGGAGGGAACCGAGTGTATGGTGTCAAAATTTGCTGATGACACCAAGATTGGTGGAACAGCAAATTGCGCGGAGGGTGTGGAGAGTCTACAGAAGGATCTAGATAGGCTGGGTGAATGGGCCAGGAACTGGCAAATGGAATTTAATGTTGGCAAGTGCGAGGTGGTCCACTTTGGTAGGAATAATGGTAGGAAGGATTATTACTTATGTGGCGAAAAACTGCAGCAGGTGACAGTGCGGAGGGACTTCGGGGTCCTTGTGCATGAGTCGCAAAAACCCAGCTTGCAGGTGCAGCAGGTGGTCAGGAAAGCGAATGGGATGCTGGCCTTCATAGCGAGGGGGATTGAATATAAAAGTAGGGAGGTCTTGCTGCGGCTGTATAGGGCATTGGTGAGACCACAGCTGGAGTACTGTGTGCAGTTTTGGGCGCCGTACTTACGCAAGGATATTTTGGCCTTGGAGGGAGTGCAGAGGATGTTTACTAGGCTGATGCCGGAGTTGAGGGGGTTGAGCTATGAGGAGAGGCTGAATAAACTAGGCTTGTACTCGTTAGAGTTTAGAAGAATGAGGGGAGATCTCATTGAGACGTGTAAGATGATGAATGGGATGGATAGGATAGAGGTGGAGAGGCTCTTCCCGCTCAGAAAGGACAGTAGGACTAGGGGGCACAGCCTCAAGGTAAAGGGGGGCGGTTTAGAATGGAGTTGAGGAGGAACTTCTTCACTCAAAGGGTAGTGAATCTCTGGAATTCTCTGCTCATTGAAGTGGTGGAGGCTGCCTCGCTAAATATTTTTAAGACGCGGGTTGATGGGTTTTTGATAAGAGAGGGGATTAAGGGTTATGGGGAGAGGGCGGGAAAGTGGAACTGAACCACGACAGATCAGCCATGATCTTATTGAATGGCGGGGCAGGCTCAAAGGGCCAGATGGCCTACTCCTGCTCCTATTTCTTATGTTCTTATGTTCTTCTGATTCCCTCTTGAAACACATTACCGAGAAGCTTCACTTTGATTTAACTGGTTAATTGATTCATTTAATTGGCTTAATGATAGCATTAAAATGGTACACAAATGTATTTTCTGCAAACACTCCATCCAGTACCTTACTAAAGGAAATTTAACCTCCAAATGGCTGTTTCCTTTTATAAAGCTTACAAAAGAATGTGAATTCCTGAATGCTGGACTGTGATGCTTTCCACTGTATTTCTCGTTGTTTAAAGTGTCATTTATTTACATGAAAGTATGGGCTTTCACATTTTTTTAAGTTTCCAGTATTTTTGGTGTAATCAGACTATTGCTAAATCGTTTTACTGCATTTTGTAGTAAATGTGACACAGCTGTAAGTAATTCATTTATACACCTTCTTCAACCCAACAATATTTGAGTCTGTCCATAAAAACTGTGTGGCATTCTCAGTGAAATAGTTGCATCAAATTATTTTAGTAATCTGAATCATCTATACAATAGTATTGTTATTTGTAAAGTAAAAGTAAAGTTTATTAGTCACAAGTAAGGCTTACATTAACACTGCAATGAATTTACTGTGAAATTTCCATAGTCGCTACACTATGTCACCTGTCCAGGTCAATGTAACTAACCAGCACATCTTTCAGACTGTGGGAGGAAACCGGTGCACCTGGAGAAAACCCATGCAGACATAGGGAGAACATACAAACTCCACACAGACAATGACCCAAATCGGGAATTGAACCCAGGTCCCTGGTACTATGAGGCAGCAGTGCTAACCACTATGCCACTGTGCCGCCCTATTTGACATATATTTAGTTTATTTTCAAACAATAAGCACGAACAATGCTGTTCATTGGAAACATGCCCTTTAGACAATTCACAGAGTTAAAAAAGAATCATAAAATGCAGATCGAGCTTCTGATGTTTGTCTTAATTGAAATAAAACAATATTTTGCAAATTCACCTGTAAACTATTTTAATATTGAGACAAATATCAGACAGCAGTGCACCTCGGCTAAAACCTTTTCAATTGGTCTTGTATCTTATCCTCTAACAACTAAAAGAAAATATTGTCCAAAATAGTTTCTTTTTTGTTTGGAATTCATTATTTCATCAATTTGCTAACAGTGGAATAATGAAATCTACCATAAAGGTCAAGTTAAAATCAACAAGCATGTTGTTCCACATTTTAGTATGATTAGTTTTTTTTTAAATTGTTTATGAGATTCATGAAAACGCCACAAGTCAGTGATAAACCTCCTGGCCGTAAATTTCTATGTTTGACATTAAGCAGAGATACAGCCAAAGCAGCAAAACAGTGATCGCTGATGATCCAATCAACTGTTTGACCTTTTGACCTCTTTCTCAGATATATGATCAGGAAGGATCGCTACAGCACTTCATTGATGGCAGTGACCCCAGCAAATCAAACTGGATGAGATATATCCGGTGTGCAAGACATTGTGGGGAACAGAACATGACAGTTGTTCAGTACAGGTAGGAGAAATGTAAATTTTTTGACCTATCAACATGATACTTAGCCCAACTTGTTACTTCTGCAGTCAAATGAAATCTGATGGCAATGTATATCAGTTGACTTCATTATCATCCATTGCTTCATCTGTGATTTTCCTTCCATCAAATGTCAAGAATGAGATTGTTGGCTCAATTCCACTAACAATGCCACCAATACTGAAGTCACATAATGATTTTATTTAATCTTGGTATATGGATGACACTGGCAAGGGCACATTTACTGCCCATAGCTGGTTGTCCTAAGAAGATCTTACCCATGAACCGCTGCCATCCTTGTTGTGATGATGTTCCCATTATAGGAAACTCCAGGATTATTGCCCAGTGACAATGAAATAGTGGCAATCTCTGTTCAAGTGTAGATGATGTATGGCTTGCACTATAAATATTTCCATGATTTTACTGAGGTTGACAGTTATTCTCGCTGAACTGATGCAATTTTGTTTCTCATTGATTGTACATTGCAGCTTTACTCTACAAATGGTGTAAGAGGTAGATACTAAGTAGCCCACATGAGCCTAGAGTGGAACAAGACTTGGGCTGGCAAATTGCAGCTAATGTTTATGCCATTGAAGTACCATATAATGCCTATCTTACTTTTCTACATCACTGCCATCCACAAAGCGACCTGCCATCAACATCTTGGCAGTTACCGTTTGACCATTCAGTTAACTGGATCAGCAATATTAACAGCATGACTACAGGAACAGGGCAGAGGCTCTGTATTCTGTACTGAGTGGATTATGTTTTAAACCTTAAAATCCTGTTCACTATCTACAAGACTGAAGACAAGTTTATGATAAAATTCTCATTAGTAACCTGCATGAGTTCAACCATAACAACAATCAAAACACTCAGTATTATCTAGAACAGAGCAATTCACTTCATCAATACCTGAATTACTGTTCTCAATTTCTCAAATTCCTCCATCATCACCACACTTTTCTGCAGTATTTATGATTTATACAGTGCACTGCAGTAACTCATTGAGATTAGTTCAATAGTGTCTTCTTTCCTCGTAGCCTTTACCGCTGAGAACAAGAAGAGCAGTGGTCTCTTGGAAGCAGTCATTTTTAAGTTCTTACAAAGAACAAAGAAAAATGAACGCAGGAACGGGTCCTTCGGCCCGCCAAGCCTGCGCTGATCATGATGCCTGCCTAAACTAAAACTGTTTGCATTTACAGAGTCCGTATCCTTCCATTCCCATCCTATTCATCTATTTGTCTAGTTGCCCCTTAAATACTGCTATCGTACCTGTTCCCAGCACCTCCCCGGCCAGCAGGTTCCAGACATTCACCACCCTCTGCGTAAAAAAAACTTGCTCGCACATCTCCTCTAAACTTTTCCCCACACATCCCCTAGTACTTGACATTTCTACCCTAGGAAACAGCATCTGGCTGTCCATTCTGTCCATTCCACTCATAATCTTGTAGACCTCTATTAGGTCACCCCCTCAACCTCTGTCATTGCAGTGAGAACGAACCGAGTTTATTCAGCCTCTCCTCATAGCTAATACCCTCCAGGCTAGGCAACATCATGGTAAACTTCTTCTGTAGCCTCTCTGAAACATCCACATCCTTCTGGTAATGTGACTCCTCTCCAAGTCCTGACTTGGAAATATTTGTTGTTTCTTCCTTGTTGCTGGATCAATATTCTTGAGTTTCCTAACTAATAGCATTGTGTGAGTATCATCACTATGCCAATTCAGGAAGAAGGTCCATTGCCAACTTCTCAGGGCAGCTTTGGATGGACAGACAATGTGGCTTTGTCAGCATTACCCACATCTCATAAAAATAATGATAAATAATTTTGTCTGTTCAGAATTTCTGTTATGGACTTATCTATCCCTTACACAATTTGTACAGTAAAGTTGCAATGTACAGACAATAGGAAACAATGCCACAGCAATTCAACCAACTCTGAGAATAACACAAAGCTCAATAAAACTACAGGAATATTTGTATTGCAAGTCATACTTCAACTTTACTTGAACGTAGACTGTTATCCCTTTCTTGTCACTCTGGGTCATAATCCTGGAGTTTCTTACAATAACAGAAACACCATCACAACAAGAATAGCAGAAGTTCTTGGATAAGGCCTTCTTCAGGCATCCAGCTACGGACAGTAAATGCGGCCTTGCCAGTATCACCGATATATCAACAAAAAATTAAATACTTTATTTCCTGACTTTATTATGCAGGCAAACTGCAAAACAGAGATTTGTGAGGCCTTTTTGCTGTGGAAGGACCACTGTTATCATAATACAGAAGCATTAAGTGTCCTAATATCATTTTTACATTTGACCAGATGCTGAATGAAGAAGTGTTCATTTTTGGAAATGTTGCTGTCTCAGTGAAACTGTAAAAGCTCTGATAGATTATTTGAAAAAAATGTGAGGTGAACTCCTAAGTGTTCCATCCAAAAATCATTCCTCAACAAATACAAGCAGAAATCCGATTTACTGGACGTTTAGCTCATTTGTCGTTAATAGGAGCATGTTGTTCCCAAATTGGCTGCCACTTGACCCACATAACATCAATTATTATGCATCAAAAGTAAGTAACTATCTGTGAAGCACTTTGGGACATTCTGAGGATGCACTAATGTGGTTTATAAATGCAATTTATTTCTTTCCTTCAATGAGGATACATTCCATCCCCATTGAAACATGTCCAACTTACACATACCCAGAAAGTTTACCAGGGATTGGAGGAGTCAAAGCGGAGGAATCTCAAATGTTTACAACAGCACTGCTTGAGGTTAACCAGCTAAAATTGTGCAACTTGTAAGTATAAAGCACTGTCAGGGTTTCTTTCGCTTGTTAGTTAGGATGGCTCTGCCAATTAGATCAGTAGGTTGCAGGGTCATCTGAAGCTGAGTATGAAGAATGCTAGATGTTAGTCCGAAAGGGGTGATAACTAAATTAAATCCAAAAAAAGAGACTTACAGAAAGTACATATACGGTAAAGGAGCAAATGACAAAAAGTGATGGGACAAGAAACGTGGTAAAACATACCAAGAAGTAATATGAAATGAATATGTCAAATAATATAAAAATAAGTACTATGTAGAGTAATTACGACAGAATGAAATAGGGATTGGACCACAAAGTATGAACTAAGTAAACTCACAGGAAATGATACTGAAATGGCAGGGCTATTGGATAGAAACTTTGCATTTCATTAGAGTCCCAAGATGTGTAAGTTTAAGGGGATTAGTGGTGTAATACATGGGATTAAAGGGTAGGGCTTGGATAAGATGTTCTGTCAGAGAGTCAGTGCAGATTTGATAGGCCAAACGGCCTCCTTCTGCACTGTAGCAATTCCAAGATTCTAAATCAGTGTGAACCTGTGGCTACTCATAGCAACTGGGGAGAAGATAACAGAGGGAGTCATATCCATATATAAAAATTCAATAGAGCAAGAAATAATTCAGAGAAATAGTGGACAAAAAATATAATTCTTATCTTCAAAAAGGGAGACAGAGCTAACCCATGGAACGACAGACCCAGTTTACTTAATATCTTACTGGTCTTCTAAAAGGAAGGTTATCTTAATTATTTGAAGAACAGATAGAGTAAATAAAGTCAATGTAGTGGATGCAGTATATATGGAATTTCAGAAAGTATTTCAATAAGAGACCCAAGACTGAGTTTGAATCAGGATTCAGGTAATAAAATTGATTGAAAGATTGCTACATAACTGAATAGAGTTAAGTGCAGTTGGGGGAAGTTTTCTTAGACTGGCAAAAATGAAAAATGTGTCCTGCAGGGATCTGTGCTGGAACCACAGGACTTTATGTTGTACATTAATTATTTGGATTCAGGAATTTTAGACATGGTATTGAATGAAACTTGCAGGGTTTTTGATAGTAACAAATTTAATATTGTGATATATAAGATGGTTAGCAGAAAGAATTAGGAAGCCATTTATTCCTTGGAGGCTAAAAAACTAAATGTGGTGAAGGGAAAAGAGGGATCTGGAATTACAATCACACTAATTGCCAAAAGTAGCAACCCAATGTGATAAGGCCATTAAGAATATAAGACAAGGTACTGGGCTTTATTCCTGGGAGGAATAGAATATAAAAGCTTGCTGTATACAAATTTATGTTAAATCTTGGTTAGACTACACTGCCTGCAGTTCTGCATACAGAAAAAAGAAATTTGATACAGTGCAACATCATTGACTTGTGAGAAAAGTTCTAGCTCATGGATTAAAGAGGATAGTAGGAATGTGGAATCATAATTGGCAGAATAATGGGAAACAGCGAGTAATGGTTAGTGGATTTTTTTGGGGCTGGAGGAAGGTTTATAGTAGTGTTTGATTGGGTTCAATATTGAGACCCTTAGTTGTCTAGATCTTGGTGTATAGGGGGCAACTTCAAAGTTTGAGGATGATGCAAATTAAGGGTGGTACAAAACTTGGAAGCATGGTGAGTACAATGTAGAACCTCAGAAAGACATAGACAATTTGGTGGAATGGACAGATGAAGTTCGAAGTGGAGAAATGGAGGAAGAACATAGAACCACAATTTTAAACAATGGGTACAAGGGTGTATTGGAGCAGAGTGTGTATTTTTACATGTCATTATAAATGGCAGGATAGGTTGAGAGAGCAGTTAATAAAGCATACAATATCATAGAACATAGAACATTACAGCACAGTACAGGCCCTTCGGCCCTCGATGTTGCCTAAGCATTATTCATAGAGGCGTGAAGTACAAGAGCAAGGAGATTATGCTGAGCTTATATAAGACATTAGTTAGATCTCACCTGGGGTATTGTGGACAGCTCTGTGTGCCACATTTTAGGCAGCATCTGACTGCTTTGGGGAGGGTGCAGAAGAGGTTTACAAGAGCGGTTCCAGGAATGAGAAACCTCGGTTATGAAGATAGACTAGAGAGGCTGGGGCTGTTCTTCTTGGAGAGAAGATGACTAAGAGCAGAATGGTTAGAGGTGCTCAAAATTGTGAGGGGTATGGATATAGTAGATAGGAAGAAACTGTTACCGCTTGGAAAAAGGATCAAGAAAGACAGGGCCCACAAAGAAATTTGCAAAAGAAGCAAATACAATGTGTGAAAAAACTATTTCACACAAAGAGTGGTTCAGTATGGAATGCAAAAGTGTGGTGGAGGCAGGTTCCACTGAGACATTCAAAGGACATAAGGCAATTACTTGAATAGAAACAGTGTGCAGGGGTAATGGGGAAAAGGCAGGACAATGACACTAAGTCATTGTGCTCATTTGAAGAGCTGCTGCAGACACAGTAGGCTGAATGGCCTTCTTCTGCATCATAGCAATTTTGCGATTCTGTGATTTACAAAGACGTTGTCATAATTGACAAGGTGTAATCATCAGAAGAAATAAGATGAGATGCCGAGAGTAACTCAACTTCTGACTCTTCAAAACCTGTCCACTGCCTACAAGGCACAAGGCAGGAGCATGATGGAATAATCTCCACTTGCCTGGATGGTGCAGCTTCAACAAAATTCATGAAGCTTGATACTATCAAGCAGAAAGTAGCCACTCACTTAGCACCTCATCCGTGCCTTAAACATTCAGTCTTTCCAACACTGACATAGTAATGACCAAGGAAAGTGTGATTTGAGTCAAAAAGGAAAAGGCTACATACATGAGGTACAGGCAACTAAAAACAGATGAAGCATTTGAAGAACTCAGGGAAAATAGAAAAGAGCTCAAACAGGGAGTTAGGAGGGCAAGAAGGAGTCATGAAATGTCCTTGGCAGACAGGATTAAGTAAAATCCCAAGGCATTTTATACATATATTACAAGATTACAAGGCTACAAGATGAAGGCATGTAAAATTCTGGTTCCAACACCCCTCTCCCTGATGAGCTCAATGCATTCTACACCCATTTTGAGCAAGAGGTCAGCGAGAGCCCTTCATTGTGGAAGCCTGAATCTATATCTGAGACCACCATTGCAGATGTGAGAACAGCTTTCTTGAAGGTCAACCCACGGAAAGTGATTGGTCCGGGTGGGGTACCTGGACGAACACTCAGATCCTGTGCGGATCAGTTGGCGAGGGTATTCACGGACATCTTCAACTTCTCTTTACAACAATCTGATTCCCTATCTGCTTCAAGAAGATGACCATTATCCCAGTGCCAAAGAAAAGCCAAGCAGCTTGCCTCAATGATTATCTTCCGGTGGTTCTGACATCCGTCATTATGAAGTGCTTCAAAAAGCTAGTCATGGAATGAATCAATTCCAGCCTGCTGGACTGCCTGGATCCACTACAGTTCACCTCCTGCCGCAACAGATCTACAGCAGATGCCGTCTCCCTGGCTCTGCACTCAACTCTGGAACACTTAGATAACAAAGGCACCCATTTCAGACTCGTATTTATTGACTATAGCTCAGCATTCAACTCCATTATTCGTACGAAACTCATCTCCAAACTCCATGGCCTGGGCCTTGGCTCCACTCTCTGTGACTAGATCCTGAACTTCCTACCTCACAGACACAGTCAGTAAGGATAGGCAACAACACCACCTCCACAATCATCCTCAACATCGGTGCCCCACAAGACTGTTCTCAGCCCCCGACTATACTCCTTATACACCTATGACTGTGTGACCAAATTCCCCTCCAACTCGATTTTCAAGTTTGCTATCGACACCACCTTAGTGGATCAGATCTCAAACAATGATGAGACAGAGTACAGAAATGAGATAGAGAATCTGGTGAACTGGTGCGGCAAAAATAATCTTTCCCTCAATGTCAACAAATGAAGGAAATTGTCATCGGCTTCAGGAAGCATAGCGGAGAAAATGCCCCTGTCTACATCAATGGGGACGAAGTAGAAAGGGTCAAGAGGTTCAAGTTTTTAGGTGTCGAGATCACCGACAACTTGTCCTGGTCCCTCCATGCTAACACTATAGTTAAGAAAGCCTACCAATGCCTCTACTTTCTCAGAAGACTAAGGAAATTTTGCATATTAGCTACAACCCTCACCAAGTTTTACAGATGCACCATAGAAAGCATTCTTTCTGGTTGTATCACAGCTTGGTGTGGCTCCTGCTCTTCCCAAGACTGTAAGAAACTACAAAAGGTTGTGAATGTAGCCCAATCCATCATGCAAACCAACCTCCCATCCATTGACCCTGTCTATACTTCCCGCTGTCTTGGCAAAGCAGCCAGCATAATTAAGAACCCCACCTACCCCGAACAATCTCTATTCCACCTTCTTCCATTGGGAAAAAGATACAAAAGTCTGAGGTCAGGTACCAACTGATACAACCATAGTGGGTTGGAAGTCCAGATTAAACTGCATTCATTTCAATGCAAGAGGCCTGATGGGCAAGGCAGATGAACTCAGGGCATGGATGGGTACATGTGACTGGGATATTATAGCAATTATTGAAACATGGCTGAGGGAGGGACAGGACCGGCAGCTCAATGTTTCAGAGTACAAATGCTATAGGAAAGATAGAACAGGAGGTAAGAGGGGAGGGGGATTTGCACTTTTGATTAGGGAAAAGCAACACTGAGAGGGGATATATCCGAGGGTTTGGCCACTGAGTCTATATGGGTAGAACTGAGAAATAAGAAAGGGGAAATCATTTTGATAGGGTTGTACAATAGGCCCCCAAATAGTCAGTGGAAAATTGAGGAGCAATTATGTAAGGAAATTAAAGATAGTTCCAAGAAAAATAAGGTGTTAATAGTAGGAGATTTTAATTTTCCCAACATTGACTGGGACAGCCATAGTATTAGAGGGTAGGATGGAGAGAACTTTGTTGAGTGTATTCAAGAGGAATTTCTCATTCAGACTAGAGAGAGGACAAAACTTGACCTCCTCTTGGGAAATAAGGAAGGATCACTTTGGGATCAGTGACCATAATTCTCTTAGTTTTAAGCTAGCTATGGAGAATGATAGGTCTGGCGCAAACGTTAAAATTCTAAATTGGGGCATGTCCAATTTTGATGGTATCAGGCAGGAACTTTCAAAAGTCAATTGGGGAAGTCTATGGAGAGGCAAAGGGATGTCTGATAAGTGGGAAGCTTTTAAAATGTTTTGACCAGGTTCAGAGTAAGCACATTCCTCTTAGAGTGAAGGTCAAGGCTGTAGAAGTAGGGAACCCCAGATGACTCAGGGTATTGAGGCCCTGGTCAAGAAGAAGAAGGAAGCGCATATCATGCATAGGCAGCTGGGATCAAGTGAACCCCTTGAAGAGTATAGGGGGTGTAGGACTAGAATTGAGAGAGAAATCAGGAGGGCAAAAAGGGGACACAAGATTGTTTTGACAGATAAGGCAAAAGAGACCCAAACAGCTTCTACAAATACATAAGGGCAAAAAGACTAACTGGGGACGGAGTAGGGCCTCTTGAGGATCAACAAGGTCATCTATGTGCAGATCAACAAGAGATGGGTGAGATCCTAAATTAATATTTCCCATCAGTATTCATTGTTGAGAAAAGCATGGATGTTAGGGAATTTGGGGAAATAAATAGTGATGTCTTGAAGAGTGTACAAATAATAGAGAAGGAGGTGCTGGAAGTCTTAAAGTGCATCAAGGTAGATAAGTCCCCAAGACCCGATGAAGTATACCCCAGGACATTGTGGGAGACTAGAGAGGAAATTGTGGGTCCCCTAGCCAAGATATTTGAATCATCGGTAGTCACAGATGAGGTGTCTTAAGATTGGACAATGGCAAATAGTGTGTGTTTGTTTAAAAGGGGTAGCAGGGAAAAGCCCAGGAATTACAGGCCAGTGAGTCTCACATCTGTGATGGATAAGTTGTTGGAAGGTATTTTGAGAGACAGGATCTACAGGCATTTAGAGGCGCAAGGAGTGATTACAGGCCATCAGCATGGCTTTGTGATTGGAAAATCATGTCTCACAAATTTGATAGAGTTTTTTTGGGTAACCAAGAAGGTAGATGAGGGCAGTGCAGTTGATGTTGTCTATATGGATGTCAGTGATAGTGAAATTATTGGGGAAGATTCTTAGGAATAAGATCTATACACATTTGTAATTAAATGGTCTTCTTAGTTACAGACAGCATGGTTTTGTACAAGGGAAGTCATGTCTCACTAATTTAGTTGGGTTTTATGAGGAAGTGACAAAAATGATTGACAAGGGAAGGGCTGTGGCTGTTGTCTACATGAAGTTTAGTAAGGCATTTGACAAAGTCCCTCATGGCAGGCTGGTGCAAAAGATTAAACCTCACGGGATCAGGGGTGAACTAGCTAGATGGATTCACAACTGGCTTGGCCATAAAAGACAGAGGGTCGTGGTGGAAGGGTGTTTTTCTGAATGGAGGTCTGTAACTTGTGATATTTTGCAGGGATCAGTGCTGAGACCTTTGCTGGTTGTAATATATATAAAAGACTTGGAAGAAAACATAGCTGGTACAATGCCCAATTCTGGTCACCACATTATCAGAAGGACTTGGAGGCTTTGGAATGAGTATAAAAAAGGCTTACCAGGATGTTGCCTGGTATGGAGGGTATTAGCTATGAGGAGAGATTGAATAAACTGGGATTGTTCTCCCTGGAAAGACGAAGGCTGAAAGCCAACCTGATAGAAGTTTATAAAATAATGAGAAGTAAAGATAGGATGAACAATTGGAAATTTTTTCCCAGGATAGAAATGACAATTACAAGGGGGCACAAGTTCAAGATAAGAGGGGAACTGTTCAGTAGAGATGTGCGGGGGAAGTTTTTACACAGAGAGATGTGGGGACCTTGAATGCACTGTTAGGTGAGGTGATTGGGGCAGTTACATTAGATTTAAGACTTATCTTGATAGGCAAATGGACAAACAGGGAATAAGCAGTTAGGTAGGACAATGTGATTGGCGTAGGCTTGGAGGACCAAAGGGCCTGTTCCTGTCTTAACTGTTCTTTGTTCTTTGTATACAGTGATAGCAATGTGAACCATATACAAGAAACTTGCCAGTTCTCCTCACATTCCCAACCCACAACTTGTACTAACTAGCAAATACATGGGAGCACCACGATAGGTTCCTCTCCAAGCCACACACCATCCTGTCGCTCTTCCTTCACTGTCATTGGGTCAAAATCCTCGAACTCCCTCCCTAACATCACTGTGGGTGTATTTTCACCACAGGTACTGCAGTTGTTCAAAAAGATGGATCATAACCATCTTATCAAGGGCAATTAGGGAAGAGCAACAAATGCTGGCCTGCCAGTGACACTGCATCCCATGAAAGAATTAAAAAACATAGGAAAGGGCATGTTGAATATTCAGAAACAAATAGAGGAATACCAGGGTATGATGGGAAGTGATAATTTTAGTGGAAGGAGGCCTGCTTGGAAAATAATTACACACACTGATTTCACGTCTTGTCTCTGTGCTGTAGATTTTATGTCATTTCAGGCTGATAAGGTTTCATTTCTAATTGTTACTTGTATTCTTGCCATAATGGCCTGCTTTCCCCAACTCAAATGCCATGTTTGGCTTCTTAAATACTTTAAATATTGCTTCACTACTTCAGTTCCAATGTTTCATTGACCAGCCTGCAAGAGTTAGTACATCTTATAAATGCCTGGAGAAAACAATAATATTGGGGATTGTAGAATTTCATTACTCTAATTTCCAATACCCAGGAAACATATGGACTAGTTCCTAAGTATTCTATCAAATTCCCAATCATTGCGTAAGATTTTCTATGTAAACCATAATCTATTTCCAATTACATTTTTCTTGGGTGTAGATCCTAAAAAGCACATACTGATCCTGTTTTCCATGATGGATGATCTTAAAGAATATTTAGAAAAATTTTTTGGCCCTGTTGGAAGTGAAAGGCTTCTGTTACTGAGGGGTACTATTGTTAGAGGCAGACGTATCTGCCCCAAAGTTTTATTTTATTTATTCATGGGATGTCAGCATCACTGGCATGACCAACAAGTTATTGAACTGGAGTAAAATTTCTTCATCCATAGGTTTTGGGACAGCACAGCAAAGGGATGGAGGAAAGTCCATCTCATTCCTGATTCCTTGTAAGGGCTTACCGTGGAATTTTCAGTATATAACATTTAACATAGTGCAATAAATCTAAATTAATTAGAAAACTTGCTCGTCATAGATTGAGTATTGGATTGACTTTCTGTTTGCTCAGTGCTCTTGAATTGTTGTCTTCAACATCAATTTCAATAATTTTGTCAGTGTATATATCCAATTGAATGTAAGTTTTGTGGTGCAGTGTCTCTGCCTCTGGGTTTGAACCCCACCCCAGGACTTGATTGCCAAAGAAGATGCATTCTTAACATGGCAATAAGCTGACAGCCAAACTGCAAAATTCTTCAAGCACACTAATGACAGGTGGTAAGAGAATCCTGTTTTGATGTGGAGTGGCGCCCCTTAAGCGTAAGCGTCTGGCAACAGGCTAGAAACATGTTCCAGTAAAATGTAGCTACAGAAATAGATGAAAGGCTGCCTTGTGGGAAGAGAAACCACAAACAACATTGGGTTTGACCCGATGCACACCAGCATGCTCCCAAATGTCGTGACTCCAAATACACAACAAGCATTATCTGCTTTATTCCTGTGAATTGGAATGTCTGAGTGATGGGAACATTTGCTAAAGTGCTGTTTAAATATAAGATGGTGCATGTTACAGTGACAAATCAAGGGAATCATCATAAACTGAGAGACCAAAGCCAGTGTAGTTTATCAGTGTCATTGTAGGACCTTGGTGCATTACATTACTGCTCTGAAACACATCGCAGTCTGTCTTATTCTTAAGAAAGACACTGGTGAGTTTTGTAGGTCAGGTTGATTTGGTTGTGGCAATGTTTCTTTGACTGTGCAGGCATCATGGCAGACAACAATGAAAAGAAAGCCCCCGTAAACAAATCATAAGATTTCTCCTGAACTCTTATAGTACTGCATAATTTGCTGTAGGGTGATATTTACACATGATTTGTATATAGCAACACTAAAGGCTGGATTTAACCTGCCCCTGCTAGGTGTGTGTTTGTGGTGGTGGGGGGCACATAAATTGGAGCAAGTGTCCAGCATACCACCTTCCCACCCATCCTCGAGCTCACCTACATAATATGGCAGATTGGTGAGCACCAAAATCAGCAGTCTGCCTGCCATATTTGAATAAATAAGAAAGTGCTAATTGAACTTATTAACAAGCCACTTGACCCTGATAATAAGCTGTCGACACTATAATACGGTTAGTGTGGGAAGTCAGGTGGGTGTAGGCAGGGCAATTTTTATAAAGTTTTTAAAAGGATGAGAAGTAAGTAGGTTATGATATTTGTGCATCAGGGGAGCAGTCCTCCTAAGATAGTACTGCCCCCCACTTTCTTCCTATCTATTTGCTCTCCAAGTGTAATCCGCAATGAGGGGCAGAAGTCCTATTCTCCACCAACTTAGCCCAACCGCAGCATGTTTTGGCTGTAGGACGAACTTGCGTAGAGTGAGCTGACTCTGAGCTGGCTTCCTTGTGGAGTGATAAGCCATCCACCCCTACCCACTGCCCCGGTAAATTATAGCCTAGTATTTACTTGGCTGCAAAGGAACAGCACACCCAAAACATACCATTTCTCATGTTCAATAAGCTTCTAATGTGGTTGTCAACATGTGTCAAAATGGCAAATACACTGTCAGTTGCCTTCTGCACTGCCCTTAAAGTTGGCAATGTATAATCCAAAAAAATCATATAAAGTATAAAAAAAATTATTTAGCCCACCTAGCTCATTCTTTCCACAAATTACATACAATCAGCTTTACCACAAGTTCAGCTACAACAACTTCTTTTAGGTCCCAAAATGTAATCCAATAAAACTTTTAGAAGAGTTAGCTCATCTCAATCCTATATTGTGTGCCCTAGTGAAGCCGTTTAGAATTACATTCTCACGCTCTCAGCATTCAGTTCAAGCTGGTATTCTAATCTTACGGTAAAAGTTAGTAAAACTCAATGTTGTGTGAACTCTCAATCAACCTGCTCCCCTCAGTTTTATTTCCTGTGCATAGTATGCACGGACTTTACTGTTGAAAGGATCGCAGCATCAAGTGGTGATTTAGCGTAAATTTGAGTTTCTGTGCACAAAATCATTTTAGGAGGTAGTATGATCCGGGTGTGAGAAGGAGTAGAAAGAACGGATTGCGATCCACACATAAGGTGTGGTGGAGAAAGGGACAGGGAGTGGACAGCATCATCTAGGTGCAAGAGGGGAGGAGGATACAAAGTGAGTATCTTGTTAATACCACAGGTAAAAATAATCTGCTTCAGACTTCTTTATAGTGAACAAAATCCAGACGTTACTGACAGGACTGAAAATCCTGGAAAATACAGGTTTCTGTAGCTAGTGCCAAAATTTGATAAACAGCAGGGTGGAAAGTATGGAGGAGGAAGGACTGAGAGAATTGGAAGGGAGGGCAGAGGGTGGAGTGGCTGTCATTGCTACCTAAGGTGGCATTCTCCCAGAGGAAGGAAGGGGTGCACATAGGAAGACTGCCTATTAGGATCTGATGGCCTATTGCAGCTTCAGGCAGGGGAGGTTGTGGAGGGGGGTGGGCGGGGAGAGGGGGAGAGTAGGGGGTCCTGATTGAGCACTCTGTGGTTCAATGTAGGCCAGCCGCATGGAAATATTCCCACCTATCCTCACTAACCATCCACCTCTGTGGGGCCTATTTAACTGGTTCAAATAACTCCAGTCCTAATTACCTGATTTGAGGGTGACATCCATGATTCTGCTCCAGACTGTGTGCAGTCCCAGCAGTGACCACCAGTATTAGAGATGCTGTTGGAATGGAAGAATTGTCAGTTCTCTGATTGGCTGGCAGATCTTGGGGGTAGGCTCTTTCTTTAGAAGAATGGGATCCCAAACCCTAAGCAGTTCATTGCCTTTCTGGCACAGAATCAAGAAACGGTGAAGGTGGGTTTGCCTCTGGCCTGCTGGTCTGGACTTTCTGACAAGATTCAGCCCTGGCTGTTTTTACTGGAACAGAAAAGGTGATGAGGAGATCTGGGAGAGGAATTCAAAGTTATAGAAGATTTTGAAGAAAATCCAGAAAAGCATAAACTTCATATCAGTACCAAAAGGATAAAGGGAAATGTTAGGAGAATGTTTTTACACAAGACATGAAATTCCCTACCAGAAATAGTGGTGGAAGCAGGTTTCAGAATAAATTTTAAAAGAGAAGTGGATAAGTACTTAAACAAAGAACAAAGAACAACCCAGCACGGGAAACAGGCCCTTCGGCCCAACGAGCCCGCGCCGCCGCATCACCCTACACCTATTCTACCCTGCGTGTCTACGAATGGAACCCCTAACTCAGCCAGATTCAGGGGAGAATAGTGTCAATTTGGTAAACAAATCAGCCTAAGAGCACACATTTCACAAACTCCTCTCCCTCCGTACCCCCAGCTCTAGGCCCCCTCCAATTCACTCTGGGAAGATTAAAGTCACCCACTACAACCACTCTATTCTTCCTGCACCTGTCCAAAATGCCCCTGCAAATGCCTTCCTCCACCGACCTCGGGCTGTTGGGTGGCCTATAGTACATGCCTAGCAATGTAATCTCTCCCTTTTTATTCCTCAACTCCACCCACAGTGACTCAATCCCTGTCTCTTCCATATCGTCCTCCCTCTGCACTACTGTGATGTTTTCCTTTACTAACAACGCCACCCCTCCACCTCTCTTCAACCCTCCTCTGTCACACCTAAAACACTTGTACCCAGGAACATTCAGCTGCCAGTCCTGCCCTTCCCGTAACCACGTCTCTGTTACAGCCACCACATCTAACTGCCTCACAAACATCAAGGCCCTAAGCTCATCCGTTTTCCCTGCCACACTCCTAGCATTGAAACAGACACAGTTCAACCCACGAGTGTCCCTCGGAACCTCCTTCTCCCTGATAATTTTCCTTTCACCCGACTCTCTCCCAGCCACCTCCCCACCCCCCCTCCTTATTAGTTTAAACCATTCCTGAACACCCCAGCTAACCTCCCCGCTAAGACACTAGTTCCCCTCCCGTTCAAATTCTCCCCACCCCTCCTGTACAGTTGCCCTTCTCTCCTAAACACCTCCCAGTGATCCACAAAAGTAAAGCCCTCTATCCTACACCAATCCCTCAACCATGCATTCAACTGCATGATCTCGTCATTCTTTGCCCTGCTAGTACTGGGCAGCAACCCAGAGAGTGCCACCCTGGAGGTCCTGCTCTTTAGTTTGGACCCCAACTCCCTAAATTGCCTACGGACCTCTACCCTACTCCTCCTTCCTATGTCCCCCTCCCCTACGTGTACTATGACCTCTGCCTGGGTCCCCTCCCCTTTCAAAATACCCTCTACCCTTTCCGTTACATCCTTTACCCCTGCTCCAGGGAGGCAGACCACCATCCTGGAGTCACGCCTCTGTCCACAGAACCTCCTATCAATACCTCGGACCCTCCCATCCCCTACCACTATCACCTTGCCAGCCCCCTTCTGTCCCTCTAAGTCAGTCTCCCCTTCCTGCCTATCTTTCTGTGCCCTTGTCGACGAACCTTGGGGGGCCTCTGGGGAGGCCGGGGGACCCTGACTACTCTTCTTCTTCCTCTTTCTCCTCCTAACAGTCGTCCACCCTTCCTGCTCTTCAGCCCTTGGGACCTCTTCCTGCTCGTGGTTCCTAGCCATTATCTCCTCGTTTTCCCTGACTAGAAACGCATCCTCCAAACGCCCCTCGAGTTGCCTGACCCGGGCCCTCAAGCGCTGCAGTTCTAAACATTTACTGCAGATGTGGACCTTGGGGACACGTGACACCACCAAGAACTCCCACATGTGGCACCTGACACAACTTATATTCCTCCCTATATTCCCTGCCATGTCCCAACCTCCTGTAAGCGCCCAAAGGCAGAATGTGCAACGCCCCTTCTCTAAGCCTGCTCTTGCCTAAGCCCAGCGAGCCAAAGCCCTTCTCACTCAGTTCCCACTCACTCCGCTGCCCGCTCCTGACGCTGCCTGCTGTACGCTGCTACCCCTTTTTTATACCCCCGCTCCCCCTTAATGACAATCCCCTTGCCTAACTTCCGGTACGGAAGTAAACTACACTCTAACAAGCTCCAAGAACCGGAAGTACAGGAAAAAAGTGGTTTTCAATTCAAATCAGTCACTCACCACAGCCACAGCCACCAGGTTCAATGCTCCGGAGAACAATGAGACTTGACAAATAAAAAATTGTAAAGTGTAATAGGGAAAGACAGTGTGAATGGGATTAAGTGGGTAGCTGTTTTAGAGAACCAATTAAACTGATGGGCTGAAAAGCTTCCTTTCATGGTTAAAATTGTATGATTCTATGAACAGAGATGGGTTGGCATTGGCAAGGCTTTGTACATTAACAATAACATTAAACCAGTGGAACACTTCAACTTGTGGAACATGTATAAGAAATCAAGAAGAACATTCACACAAATAAACCCAAATAAGGATTTTGATGCTCTGGAAGGCATTATGGAAAACATAGTTGCCTGCCATGTCTCAATTGTTTTATTCTATGATAGCAGGATTGCTAGGACATTTACCCTGCACAAGTGATCCTTGGACAGCATTCCGACTGTTCCATTGTGGGAATAGAGTTTGTCATGTGGAGAACAAAAAGATATAGTGAGTGATTATTTAAGAAGGTTTTACACATCTCCACTCTCCAAACATTGTCACATAATAAATCCAGTCAAAAGATGCACATAGGGATTTATTTTATTTATGAACACAGACACATTTTTACAGTTGACTATTTAGGACCAGTAATATGTGAGGTGTAATTCTGCAAAGTTCAGCCAATTACAATGAACCGGCCTGTTGGTGGTCAGCAGGGGTTAGAGAATTGGGGTTGAAGTGTTAGAACTCTATTTCTGACCCATGCTTAGGTATTGCAAAGCTTCATAAAATTGATCCCATGGTGTTTAGACATAATAGTCTTGCTTCAGTGGAAAAATCTGTGCAAAGATTTGCTTGTCAGTAGTCCTTTCATTAACAGATTTCTGAGGGACAATTTCATAAAGTCCTGAGTGGATGTGGAAGCATGCGAGTAACAAGCCTAAACGAAAGCGTTATAGTTCATTGTTCATCCATATTCAAGTCAACAACAAAGTCTCCAGAAATTAGTCCTTGATATATTTGGAATTTTTTTTGTGTGACATGTTTGATTGACTTCATACTCTGTTTTAACAGAGTTCCAGGCTCTGTTATTTCTTGTGTTCTTAAGAGATAGAATACTAGAAATACAGAACCAAGGTCACTTTAACTTTTAAGGATAAAAGCGAAATACTGCGGATGCTGGAATCTGAAACAAAAACAGAAAATGTTGGGAAATCTCAGCAGATATGACAGCATCTATGGAGAGAGAATAGAGAGAGAAGGATCATCCAGCTTTAAAACATTTTCTCTCCACAAATGCTATCAGACCTGCTGAAATTTTCCAGCATTTTTTGTTTTTGTTAACTTTTAAGCAGTCATAATTGAAAAGTACTGATCGCTTAAAGTAAAAAAAAACTCTTGTGAAATATCATTAAAGCCCACTCATATGTCCAGTAGGGTGGCCATTGATCTGGGCTAGCCAATTAAATAAGAACTGACCTCACACCGAATCATACTGAAGTAATCATTAATATTACAGTAATAAATACACTCAATTATTATCTGTTATTTTATTGTGGCAATATTACCCTTAAACTGCCACAGTAAGCACCTAAATAAAAGTTAAATAATCAAATATTTTAATTCTTCCACATCCACTGTTCTGTTATTTTAACTTTTTTAAAATGTCCTTTTTCTCTGAGAACAAGCTAAGAACATTTTAACCTGTTTTCTTCTGTTTTCCCACCATTCACTTTGTGCTGGGAGAACCTCTGAAACATTTTGAAGTTCTTTGCCTGAACATTCTCTCCTAAACAAAAGAAATAATATACTTAGATGCTGCCTATATAGTTACGTAAGTCTTCCGTGTCTTCAGATCATCCCAAATTGCTTCACATTCAGTGAAATACTATTGAAGAGTGGTCACTGTGGTAATATGGACAAGTAAGGGAGATAGCTCATACATGGCAAGATCCCAAAATAAAGCAGCAATGACATAAATGCCCAGGTAATGGATGGGATCTTCCAGCTGTGCATGCTCTAAGACCGGACTTCCTGCTCAAGGTCAAAGGCCTTTTATGTGATCCGCCGAATTTTATGTCCCTCCTGCCATGAACAGGATGAGAAATTCCGCCCAGTATGTTTCGGTGAAATTGGCTGAGGAATAAATGTTCTTTGGATTGTTTCATGAGATGTTTTACCTTCAGCTGCATGACCAGATAGAGGTTTAATTGAATTCCTCATCTAAATCACCAAGCTGAGTCTTGTACAGTCCTTGTAAGAATGTGGTCAACCACAGAGGGATGATGATAAAACACTCAGAATCTCTCAGAGATAAAATGCAGCTGGTTGAACAAATTCATCCTAGTTGAAGGTTGGAAATAGACCAGATGCAAGCATGCTGCTAACTTTTCTTAAAAGGTTGCACATTTTATTCCATTTTCCCTTCAACACCTTCTTCAACAGAAAAGACATGTGGACTACCAATCCTCCTCCAGTCTTAGTCTACAGCCAGCATTAGGATGTCCATAAGGAAGGCCAACTGTGACTTCCCTTGAATTTATGATTTCTTATTATAAGGGAATACCAGGACAACATTGGGCTAGTATGTGGGAAAACATGAGGCAGAATTGAATTAAGCACACCAGAGTCATCATGATGGTGTTGGGAGTATCAGACAGGAAAATCCACATCAGGTTCCCAGTATCAGGAAGGCTGTCCACAATTAAGTTGGGGCAGCAAAGGCCCAATGTAGTAGACTCATTAATGAGCCACATGATACCAATTATCCTTGAGCCCACTGGAATTTAATGGTAACTCTATTTCTCTCCCATGCTTCACAAAGGCTGCCCAGCAAACCCTGGTGAGTTTGCATGCTGCATCATAGGGAGGTCCCTTGTTTTTAAGCATTCAGTACCCAATGGAGCAACCCGGAATCAGGAAAGGATAGGGCCACTGAAAGTCAAACATTTGCCTTGCATCCACCCGTACCCTGACCTCTGAACCCATCCCTCCCATAGCGATGTCCTCCCTTCAAATCCTGCCCTGGCCCCACTCACTTACGTCCTTGTATCCAGTGTTGATCCTTGGGTTGGGGAATTACTGGCCAGAACTCCTGGGGTCCTAAATCTTGTGGAAGGCCTGACACTGGCCAATTTAGTGCCTTTGGTGTACTTAATTGCATCAGACTTCCCAAAACAGAAGAGATGTGGATTGCCGATGGAGACGTGGACAACAAATTGGCAACAAATCCTAGCCAAGATTTCCATCATTCCAATGTTTGTTTAAAATTGCTTTATTTGTTCATTCATGAATAAGACAAGCATTTACTCCCAGTCCCTAATTGCTCTTGAAAAGGTATTTGTGAGCTGCCTTTATGAATCACTGCAATCTATGGGTATAGATGCTGCCATAGAGCTATTGGATCGGGTGTTCCAGGGTTTTAAGCTAGCAATGCTGAAAGAATGGCAATGTATTTCCAAGTCAAGAAGGTATCTGACTTGGGGCTGGTGTGGCTTACATGCAGCCCCTCCCTTTTTAGTGAGAGAGGTTGTCAGTTTGGAAGGTGCTGCTGAAGGAGCTTTGGTGAGTTGCTGAAGTGCACCTTGTAGATAGTACACATTGTGGCCCTGGCGTTTTGATGGTGAAGGGAGTGAATTTTTAAGTTGGTAAATGTGATGATCCACTGCTTTGTTCTAGTTGGTATTGAGATCTTAAGCATTGTTGGAGCAGCACTCATCCAGGCAGGTATTCCATTACACTCCTGGCTTGTTCCTTGTTAATGGGAGAAAGTTTTCAGAGAATCAGGCATGATGTCAACTACCATATTACACCCAGCTTCTGACTGGCCCTTGTAGCCAGAATATTTATGAGGCTGATCCAGTTAATGGTCAATGGTGAACATCCATGATATTGATGGTGGAAATTTGACAGTAGTAATGCATGGAGTGTCAAGGTATGGTGGCTCTCATGTTGGATGTGGTCATTGACTGGTACTTGTGTGGTGCAAATGTTGCCATAGATATCAAAGTATAAGTTGACCTTTGAAGCTTTGGAATATCTGTCCAAAAATGAGGTGTGACTTATATGCCAAGTATGAAAGTGAACCACTGGTGTGGTTGTGCATTGTCACCATCATTGTCATTCACCACATAAGGTCTGTTCTATCTAACATGTTTTAAACTCTATGCATCTATGCAATAACCCCTATATAGTCTGCTTAGTTTCTTGCATTCATTTATAAGGTACTGCCTGTGGAGTGAAAAATTGAGGATGACTGCTAATATAAATATGGCATACCATGGCTGAAAAGGGATAATCGACTTATACGCTGAGTATATGCAAAACACGACTATTGGGGCTGGACAAATGGGGTCATGTTAATTGTCATGTCAACAAATACTCCACAATCTACAATATTTGATATTTAGCACCCAATTGTGGATGTGATCCAGATCCTTCTGTGGCCATAATGTAGACTTGGACTGCTTTAATATTTGAGGAGTCGTGAATGATGCTGAAAGCTATGCATCACCAGTCAGTGAGCATCACCACTTCTGACTGTATATTGGAGAGAATATGATTAATGAAGCAGCTGAAGATGGTTGGGATCTAGGAGAACAATCCTAAGGAACTACTGCAGCGATGTCCTAGGGCTGAGATGTTTGGCCTCCAAAGGCCATTTTCCTTTGTAATAGAAATTTAAATGTTTTTCCCTTGATTCCCACTGCAGTCATGGGACAGAGAGACTTTAATACAACTTTGATGAGGAAGATATATTAAGGGCAGAGTTTTTCCCAGAAAATGGTAAAGTGTCAGGTTCTGACTGAAAACCAATGTGTTTCTCCTTTGAGAAGTGGCCAGGTTTCCCCTCCAGATCTTCTCACGCTTTGTCAACAAAAAGCAGGGGAGCATGTTTCTGCTATCATTCCTATGGGTGCAAACCCCTCTTTCCATTGTCTCCTCCCCGAAATAAAGGCCCTGCTACCAACCTAGTAGTGCCCCTCACCACCCAGGGGCTATACTCAGTCTGAACCCCCAGCCTGGTAATCATGACGACTTTCCACTTCTAGGAACCAGTAGTGGTTCCTGCCAGCTGAGACAGGGGAATTTATGGTTAATCTGCAAGGTAAACTTTTATGGCATATCTAAATCTATTTGTATTCATGTTAATCAGTTTCACGCCCTCGCTGAGTGTAATCCAGATTATGTCACTGGCAGAGGGTGGGGAAGATCTCACTCTGAGACCTCCCCAGTGCAAATCCTGTTGTGATCTTGCAAGAGTTAGCGGCTACAGCGGAAAGTGGATCCACTGCGAATGGGGCCAGAAAATCTCCCCTTAGGGAACTACAGAATGGATTTTTTAGATGGTTCCAGATCAACTCTATATGATCCATAAAAGAATATACAGTTTTGATTAAAAGAAGTACAATCAGTAAACTATAAGCAAACTATTGAAAATTCTCATACTTGAGGTGGAAGGGGGACCAGATGCTCACCTTAGATAGAATTTTATGGCCTCATTGCACCCATTTTGCAGCAGGAAACTGTTGTAAAATTGGGCACGACATCATTCGTGGGAATGGTGCCCATTTTCACAGCCATTCCTATATTACTGAGAAAAAATAATTGGCACGATCTGGAGCCTGTGCAAAATGGACAAAATGTCAATTTGCATTTTTTTACATTCATCACAAAGGAATTAGCAAGCTTCACTCTCGCTCGTCCCAGCTCACCTGCCTTAACCACCTCATTTTCTACGGCCAGATCAGTCAGGAAAATACCTCACGTATAAAAGTCGCTTTCAGGCGCTTGAGCAGTGAGGGTGAGCGAGGAGTTCAGTCTCTGCATTCAAACTGCTCCGTGCTGCTCAGAAGGGATTGTTTTGTGGTGGCCGTGTTGTGTTTCAGGTCAGGGGGAGGTGAAGTGTTTGGAGGGGGTGGGGTGTTGCTGTTGTTCATGGGGTTCGACTTTGGCGTCTCATCACAGATCTGGCTCAGAGCACTGAAATCAAGTCTTAGCGCTAACGTGGTTCCTAGTGCAAGCAATAGCAACCATGTTGCTGGTGGGAGATGGGCTAGAAACTTTCTGAAGTGGCAGTGCTGCAGCTTCAGGACTTGTCAAATAGCACTGTCTGTGGCCATCACTGGGTTCTGGGTGTAAGTTTGTGAGCGGAGGGGGAGGAATGGGTGGGGCTGTGTTGCCATTCTGGGCTCCAAAGGGAGACAGTGAGACACCTGTTCCATTTGTTGCAGGACCTGGCATCTTGGGGCACGATGGGGGCACCCATTCCCAGTGGTTGTGAAAGTGATGGCCATGTTAAAATTTTATGCCACCGGATCCTTCCGGACTTCCAGTGGAGACCTTTGTGGCAATTCCCAACCATCTGCCCACAGTGTGTCAAGAAGATCACAGATGCCCTGAATGCCCAGTATGGCCAGTATATTAAATTTGACCTGGACCAGGCTCAGCAGGAAGCGTCGGCTGCAAGATTCACCAAATTTGGGCTATAGACTGCACACACGTCATTCTCAAGGCCAAGATGAACAATCCAGGAAGATTCATGAATAGAAAGGTCTTCCATTCAATAATGTGCAATTGGACTGTGACCATCAGCTGAACATCACGCACGACTGCGCCAGATACCCCAGCAGTGTGCATGACAGCTTTGTATTGAGGAGTTCTGATGTCCCGGTAGTCTTTGAGGAGAAACCTAAAGTGCAGGGACGACTCGTGGGGGACATGGGCTACCTGCTTTGGACTTTGCTGATGACACCTGTGCAGAGGCCTGAGACTGAGGTGGAGAACCCAGTATAATGAGGCCCACGTTGCCACCCCTTCAGTAGTGAAGTGGGGCACAGAGATCCTCAAAATGCAATTCAATGCCTGGACCATTCTGGCAGGGCCCTCCAATAAAGCCCCCTGATATCATCCTGAAATGTGGTGATTTTCTGTGTCCTACACAACTGGCACAGTAGCAAGGAGACCTTTTGAAGGAGGAGGATGTGGAGGCTGACTAGCCAGACATCATTGGAGAGGAGACTGCCCAACGGAAAGAGGAGGAGGAAGAGAAGGAGGAGAACGACAATGAGTAACACCATCCAAGCACCAGAGGACTGGCAGCAGCAAGGATTGGGCATGCGAGGGAGACCCTCATCAGCATGTGCTTTGGTCACTAAGGGCCTGTGTTGCTACATGTAGGTTCCATTCCCCCTGCACCCCCCCACTGGGTTGGAGTCCTACAATCTCCTACATTTTAACATCAGAGTGGTGGGCCTGGGCATGCTGTGTTAGCGAGTTTCTGTGGCAGGCAGGATGGTGATGACAACTTGCTATGCATCACTGTGATGATGCCCTGGCACAAACTAGTCTGACTCCTACCTAAGCCCTGTATGCACATTGGCACCATGTCTGGGTGGTGGATGAGGGAGCACTAAACCCCCATGCAGGGTACGGGGCAGGTGGGGTGTGAGGGGAGGTAATCTCTTGTGGGTACTGGGGATGCCATGGCCGATGCTGTAAGTTGGTGGCAATGCATGCCACCCATTGCCAGTGAATTATTTGAGAGCCTTGATTTTCTCAGCAGCATTGTATCGAGGGGCATCTGACATTGATGTGCAGGGTACTTCTGGCAACCATCAGAGTTAGTATATTCCTATTAGAGGATAATTAGAAATATGTTAGTCACAGGGGTTGGGTGAAATAACATTTATTGTTGCCAATAATAGTGCTTTCAAAATAAGTGTTAATATAAAAACATATGAACATGAGACTTTAAAGTGCATAAATATTCTATCTAACTAGTGAGTGTGTTTAAGACAAAGATAGAAAGGTTCTTGATTAATGTAGGGATCAGGGGCTATGGGGAAAAGGCAGGAGAATGGGGATGAGAAAAATGTCAGCCATGATTGAATGGCGGAGCAGGCTTGATGGGCTGAGTGGCCTAATTCTGCCTTATGGTCTTATGGTATTGCCCTTCACCTGTACCATCTTAGTGCAGCTACAACTTCTTAACCTTACGTGGCCTACCACTATGTCTCAGTGTCTCCCCAGGATGTACATCAGAGGTGGAGGTGGTGAGCTATCTACCCCATCTTGTGGCCTGTGATGCCCTTGGCGATCGTCTTTGGAGGGCCTGGACCTTGACAGCCCTGGCTGCTTCCAGGTGCCAGGGACATATCCATGACATTCTTTATTCATCGCACTGCTGCTGAGATGCCCCGGTGTCTGGAAGGGGAAGTCAGAAGGTGTAGCCATAGTTTCAGTCTCCTGGGTTGAAGGCCTGGCATGGGCTCAAGCCCTTTGTCCTCCCTCGGGGTTCCTGTGGGCCCTTCGGTACTCCATGGGACGATGGTGCTCTATAAGTTCCGGAGTCACCTGGCCCTGCCAGTCCTGAAGGACCACCTGCGATCTTGCCCTGGTGGTCGAACCCTCTGTGTTGGCTTCCCAAGTCAGGGCTACCTGTCAATGGCAGCGGCAAATGTCCCCTGAGATTGGACCATGCTCTGCAGCCCCTCAGCCATGACCTTTTGTGACTGGGCCACATTTTCAAGGGCTGCTGCCTTAGCCTGCTGTGTGTCAGTGCTGTCCCACTGGGTCCCAGTGCCCTGGCACTAATACATTCTACTACTGCCTCCCAGGCTACATTCCCATCCTTTCCACTGGGATAGCATCCTGCTTGGGGGAAGAGAATGTCTGCCTTGTCTCCACCACCTCCAGGAAGCTGGCCAGATCAGCATCGGAAAAATGAGGAGCTGTCTTCCTGGAGACCATTTCTTCTTGCACTGCCTGCTTGTCTGTCCATCCTTGGAGTTTTTATGGAGCTGTCCCTTGTTAAGGCAGATCAACTGCAGACAGTTTGGCTGAATCACGCGCCCAATAGAGCATTCCAGAGAGTTTAAAGCAGTTTGCCTTGTTACCACGGAGGGGAAGCCAAGTCAGCACTTGCAAGTGTGCTGATAGCAGAAAAGTTGGGGGGTCTCTGATGTCTATGGGAGGAGGGGAGGCTGGATCTGGCCCGGGTGTGGGGGATGTTCTGTCAGCAGAGCTTTTTTTTCCCACTTTTCATGTGTATGCTCAGTTTGTGGTTCCGATCTGAGCTGCTGGCTGTTTGGTGAATTAGGCCCCACCCACTGCCTCCAGTGACTAGAAACAATCCTACCCATATTTTAAAAGAGTGAGTGCGTACGATTAGGCGTGAAAACTCACCTGAAAAACGGACACAGGAACTCTCCCAATTTCACGCTAGCTGGACACTTAGAAGAAATCTTGTAAAGTTCCACTGCTTGTTCAGGAGTTTCCTGGGCCTTTCCTGGGAGTAGATTCTTTATCTGCTGCAGAACTAGGCCAGTGATACATGGGGATTTCCCAGGTTCCTGGTTTCCTTGCTGGATCCTTGGCTGTTTGCACACCCAGTGAAACAAAATGTGCCAACAAAATGGAACCTACTTGAAGGTCCGGGTCTGCATCATGGCCTGGACCCCTGAAGCAAAACACTAATTATTTTCACAAATATTTTTAAATGCAGATCTGAAGGAAGGAGTCCCTTGACACTCTGCACTTTGATAGTGTCCAGTGGTAGAGAGGTCTGTGAACATGCTGCTTAAATTGCAGGCTTACCTATTTTCAGAACTTACGGATTTATAGTTGTAATGCTTATTATATAACACAAACCAATGAAAACTGAGCCTAGGTAGCTATATAATATTAGGAAGAGGACGGTATTTCCCATTGATTTTTTTATTCTCACCTATTATCTCGCCTACATGTCTTCTTTGTTCCTGAAGCTAATTAACTCTTTGCTAGCTATGGTTCAGTGGGCACTGATTGCCTCTCGCACATCACACAAGGGCATTCTTAATGTATGAACCTTGACAGTAAGAGTCAGCAGGCTATTCAACCTGGGGAAAAGGAGAGGGCTTCACAGCCACATCTTTTAAGTAGGGCTGGTTGTGTGGCAATCAAAAGTAGGAATGCTGGATGATTGCTTTTCCTGCATTTAGCAATAGTAATGCCTGCTGTAGTTCCTTCACTGTCTCTCTGGCTGTCAGAGTGGAGCTGCAGCTTAAAGGACCTTCATGTCTCTGGCTCAGATATTCACTGAATAGTTAAAATAATATATCCTTTCAATGAACTTTGAAACATTTGAAGTATCCTTGTGGAACTGTTCGGAAGACATATTTTACCTGCTGCAAGTTTAACTTCCCTGACATAACTGAGGGAGAATATTTTTGCTTTATGAAACTTTTGAATTTGATTTATATGGACAAGGGAAAAAAAGAATTTGATTCCCAAACAGTGTTTGGAAATGCAGAAATGGTAAAATTCTTACGATGTGCATAAACATCTATTCTTAGTACAAGTCAGTCGGTTTGCATATGTTTTGATTTGTGATGTCTTAATGGAATTCTCTTCAAAGAATTTTTAAGATTGATTGACGATCCTGACCACCCCATCCCAACACTGTTTTTATTTTGTGCTGACAATAATGTTCATTGGCACGAGTTCTACTATAACAGAGACAGGACATCATGCAGTTATCTTTATGAGTCATCCAAACACAATACTAAATACATGTCAGCAAAGGAAATATTAGTTGAGAGAAAAAATGTCTTTGATGTATTTCAGCATGCAGTGATTTGTGCAGACCTCAAAACTACTGCCCTCTTGCAAGAAACAGTGTATGCTTATAGTTTGGTAATCTTTCTAAGAGCCTCTGAGACCACCCATTGCTTTAAAACAGTCCTATCCTTTCAGAAGAAACTATACATTTACATCCAGCATGGTCTTCTTACATGCGGAACTTTGAACTCTCTTGTGGTGTTTCTGTTGGAAGAAGTCAAACAGAGAAGTGAAAATTGTGAAAAATCTTCTCCTTAATCACCACCCCCCACCCTGGTAAATTATCGCTTATTTGAACTGTATAGTACAAACCTTGTTAGAGCCTGTGAAACTGTGAGAAGACGTATGATCATTTTACAAGCCTTTGCAATTGAGACTCCCTGAACATAGTTTGTATCAGGTATTCAGAGATGCACCAAAAGCATTCTGCTTAGCTTGCACCGCTCCAGTCAAACAAGAGGCAGAATGCTCGGTAAAAACATCACAGATGGAATTTTTGCAGCTGCAATTGCATCTTAGAGATTCCCCAATTTATTTGTATTGATCTTTATGATGTTGTGGCCGAGAGTCACTAGGCAATAACAGAGTATGTTGACAAGTGTATATCTCACTGTTAGGGAATTGTGAAGATAGTCTTGCCTATGGTGTTAAGCAAAGAGCAAATTGCAATGGCGCTTGCAAATCTTCATGATTTGACTTGGTCGAAGATAATGCTACATGTTGCTTTCATCTAAAAAGTGTGGCATCTTACATTTCATAAGTTTTCTTTTCACTTGCTGTCATTTTCAAGCCAAGTGAGTTTTCCATTAGGTTTTCCAATGAGAAACTGTGTGTTATGGACCCAGAAGGTCCTGAGTTTACACTGAACTTCATGATCTCACAGAGCTCGCGGTAAGGATGTTAAGATTGGCCTCAGCAACTCTAGATGTTTGATCCTAAAAATACCACAAGAGTGCAAAGATGTGTTCGGAGGGGACTTCCACCCCTCGTTTTTCTGATCCTCTAACCCTGTACCAAACTCTAGAAATGGAGTCATCAGAATATTCAGGTTGGACATTCATGCCCATAATGGTGCAATAGATTTTGATATTCATAGTGGCACATTTCCATTCTTAGGGTTGCCACCCAAGGTCTGATTTAAACTGAAGCTACATGTCAGGACTGTCTTTGGAAATCCCTCAATTATATTTCTATTCTGTATTCACTGGTTCTTCACAAGGTCCATCGGGGCTCATATTTCTGGTGTAATCTTGGAATGCCCTGAGAGATATTTTCAAAGTCAGGAAGCAGCCTAATACAGGCAGACTACAAAAGCACAATTTACCTTGGAACCTCTGAGCAGCTGAAACTCAATGGATGCATATTTGGCCCCAAGCTGCAGTTCACCACGCTCCAGCTAAGATCAACCTTTAGTTTCATGCATTCCTTCCTAATGGGAATTATAGCTCTTTTGGCTCTTCAGAGGCTAATTGCTTTCCAGGTATAACGGGGTTCTTAAATTATTGGCACTTTTTCTTAGGCAAGGCACTGTAACTGGCTGCTGGGAAATGAATCAGTGAAGCATTGGGTAATTCACCTTTAAGGGCCCGATTTTTCCAAACGGAGCCTGAGGCCAGATCCAGGTGTAATACAGATCCGAGCCTGGAATTCTCCTTGCAGCGCGCCCATACGCTTCTTGAGGGCTCTGATCTAATCTGTGCTGTGGGCGGGGCTTAGCACTGCCGGAACGATGGAAGATCTGAACTGCGCATACGCAGTTAGAAAAAAAGTCTGAAACAGCGTGCCTGGGCGCGAAAGAGAAAAACAGCAGATAAGGGGGAGGGGTGTGGAGGATGAGCCGCGATTGGACGCCTCCGGGAGGCAGGCCCCCTTCGGCAGACCACCCCCTGCAGATCAGATCCCCCTGGGAGGCAGGGCCCCCCCCCCCAATGCGATCGCATCCCCCTGGGAGGCAGGCTCCCCCGGCAGAGAACACCCCCAACCTATCTCAATCGCTCCTCTCCCTTCTGACCTGCAGCCCTTCCTGGCCTTCTACTGGCGTCTGCTAGAGAAGGGGTGCGGGCTCATATGGATCTCTGGTTGGGGGTGGGGGGGGTGGTGGTTGGTGGAAGATTGGGGGGAGGGTGGACTTGGGAGAATCTTGCAAACTGAAAATAATGTAGCATCTTTTTTGTGCTGCCTACTTATCTATGGGAAAGGTAATTAAACTACAGTGTCCTAGTGAGCAATTAGTGACCTGTATGTCCCTGTAGCCATGAGCCAGGTGCTCAAATGTTTAGAGTCATGTGGTGAACTTGGAAGAATTGTCCCCGTGGTGGAACTTGGTTGGAAATAAGATTCAAGTTGATTACTAAATCTGAGAAATCAACCATAGTGAAAAGAAGTTTGTATCGGCAACTCTCTGTCACATTCCATGGTAGATGTGCCCCTACTAATGAATATGATTTGCATGGGCAATGTTGGGTGCAGCTAATCTGCCCCTGGAGCAGCCTTGGATCCTTTCTTTCATCTTCTTTTCATCTGAAGCTTGCACAGAATTAGAAGAATTCCCTTTGGAAGATAGTGTCAAAATTATATTTGCAGCAACTAAAAACCCAATAGTCAAAAATTTGGGAAAATATTTCAAAATATATATACCCCCATCCATATTTTGAAATTGGTGGCGGGGGGGGGGGGGGGGGGGGGTCTGATCCGGGGGTGGGGGGGGGGGCGGCGGTCTGCCGGGGTGGCCTGCCTCCCAAGGGGTCTGACGGGGGGGCCTGCCTCCCGGGGGGTTCCGATCGCAGGAGAGGTGGGGGCTGCTGGGGGGTCCTACCTCCCAGGTTTATTTTGCAGGTCGCTTACAGCACGGGTCCAGAACGGATCCGAAGACGATAAAATGGGATTTGATGGTAGAGTTGGGCGTGCAGTTCATTAAGTCGATTTAAATACATGCTAACGCATTTAAATTGTCGGGCCACCCGATTCGGGCACTGACCGGACCTGCATTGGTAAAGTCGCGATCTGCTTGGATTTGGTGCAGATCGCGTTAAAGGCCCGATTCCCGAATTTATTTTTGATAAAATCGGGCCCTAAATCTCTCCTTGCCTGGGTAAAGCGTAATTTACACTGCATTTCCTCTAACAGTCTGACTGAGATTTGGAGCTCACCAAAAGTGCATCAGAAGCATTGATCCATGTCCTGGCAAGCTGTAGCACAATTGGGTCACACACTAACATGCTGATCTTGCCTCTTTTGAAAATAGATATATAAACATCAGTATCTCATTATTTTATTCCTTTGTTTTATGTTTTGAAACTTTCAATCGTAGAATCAAGTCATAGAATTGCTACAGTGCAGGAGGAGGTCATTGGGCCCATCGAGCCTGCACCGACAACAATCTCACCCAGGCCTTATCTCTGTAACCCCATGCGTCTACCCTGCTAATCTCCTTGACATCCAGGGGCAGTTTAGCATGGCCAATCATTCTATTCTGCATATCTTTGGAGTGTGGAAGAAACCAGAGTACCCAGAGGAAACCCACGTAGACACGGGGAAAAAGTGCAAACTCCGTAGAGTCACCCAAGCTGGAATTGAACCTGGAGCCCTGGCATTGTGAGGCAGCAGTGCTAGCCAGTGTGCGACTGTGCTGCTGTATAGGGGGTAGCAATATTATTGCTAAGAATGGACCATTTTCTACGTGTCTCTCAATGTTGGCAGGAAACATTGCTGGCCCAGATACATTATTATCAAATGCAGAATAAAACTTGCTATACACAATCCCAAAAACATGCCTTAATCCGCATAAATAAAACATCTAAGGTGGGAATTCTGTCAACAGCATGCTGTTCCTGATGGCATAACCAGAAGTGTGCACCATTTCCACTCTCTTGTTTTTTCTCTTTTCCCATGCAATTACAATTAAAATTTAAAGTGCCAGTGGTGCGCATGGGAGACACATGCAATGTGTACACATTTTACATGTTTACACATGTAATGGGGAAAGTCTTTCAATAGTGCTGACAATGCAGCTGCTACATGCAGGTTATGAAATAGACTTATGATCAACAAGGCATCACAGCCAAAACTTTCCTGATCAACTCCATTGCCGTTAACATAACATTTGAGAGCGCAGAAATGGTATGGGTGTCTTTGAGAATTAAATTTCCCTTGTAATTACAATGGTTTAACCTTATTTATATGTGTGTCGTCGTTATTTGTTGAGACTGATTTAATCAGACAAGTAAATGTATTGGCCCTCCTCATGGTTGGTGGTCATAGTGGAGTTTGGGACATTTCTTTTATTGTGAAAGAAACAATGTTGTGTTTTTTGTTCACTCTTTATTGAATGTTAAAGTTAGTGTCCAGTGTTGTACCCACCGCTCTGTAGGATGTGGCTGATATTACAGGCTCAGCTGGCTGTCCCTTCCATGTGTTGTGAAGGACACGAAAGGACCACTCTCAGTAGGGATAATTAAAATGTTGTGGTAAACTCAGAGCCTTGAAAGGACTCTGCCAGCCAACATCCTGAGATGAATCTACCATTGACTCAACTTTGTCAGTTCTGAGCCTCTGTGCAAACTCCCACTCTTCTGTGCCCTTCCCTTTTGCCATAGAGTAAAACTGATGATCTTAGACACAAGTGCACAAAGCCAACTGGTGCACACCACTTTTAAACCAATGTGAATCTGATGCCATGAGAATCTTGTGCACCACTGAGTTTAACTTGAAGGTAAGGCACAAATTAAAATAGTTTTATGTTAATGAGTATTCATGGCATGCAAATATGTTACAGGTATGAACTTGCCACAGGACGGCATGAGGCGTGACACAGGGCAAACACTTTGCTGACTCTTTCTCCGTATCTCAGCCTATTATCAGGAAATTGAAATTTTGCAATTCCCGTCCAAGCAAGTCACCCCCCCTCCCCCCACATGTCAAATTTCCCACTCTTTGGAGGTTCCATAAAATTCCATCCCTCCTGTACCAATGTAATCTCTCCTTTTTTTGCATCATCAGCACTTTTGACTTTCTGAATGAGGTTGCTATTTTAATGACAGTTTGTGAGACAGAATATATAACTGAGTAAATGTGATTAAGAATTTCTCTGGTTACCATGCACAGCAATATAATAAAATCAGTTATGAAGACTTTCCTTATTTGGCAATTATGAACCTGTAAATATTTTAACAACCGGGGAATGTTTATGTTTCAAAATTAATTTCAAAAATGATCTTTGTATATATTAAAATATATCTGTGGTATCATTTTTCCTATGTTTTAGCTCCATCTTTTCAAATGTTTCACTCATCTTGCTCCTTTGATATGTACACGTGCGTGACCCTGACTGAATTCCTGGGCAAACTTCACATCCATGAATAAGCAGCAAGATTTTTCTTTGCAGCTCAGTTGATTTGGTTGTGGTCATGTGCACAGTTATGGAGAATGGGCTGTATCCTACCACTTTGCAACTCAAATGATGGCATGAATTTGCTCCTCCATGGAAACCCAGTGTCATGCAAGAAAAAAATGTGCTGTTCATAAGTTATCAAAATTGAAATCACTTTATTTATGCATTTTACCAATATCCTTTATTTGCTGTTTATTAGGTCATGCATATTCTACAGAGCCTGTGATGACATCCCAAGAGGAATGGAGCTTTTGGTCTGGTACAACGATAGCTATACCTCATTCTTTGGGATCCCCTTTCAGTGCATCGCGCAAGATGACAATCGTAAGCCTTTCCTTTAGCAACTTTAAAATAACCTGAACATACAATGTACCCTTTTCACTGCCACACTCTATTTGCTAACAAACTCTCGATCTGGCACTGCATGTGTTTAACAGGTAGAGTTTGGGCAGAACTTTGCTTTCTGTAGAAGTGGTAAAATCAGCTGAAAATTTCACGTGAAGGCTGTTTTCTTAGCAGTGTTGTTAAAATTCAGGACATCCTGATGAAATAGTGCAGTTGAGAGATGTGGAACTAAATTCTGCTGCCTGTGGTGTTGCTCTACAAGGTCTTGGTTCGTTAAATAATTCTGTTTGAGCATTTGCTGTTCCATATGCTACCAGGTTTCATTCAAAGAATTGTTGTGGATTTTATTAACTGCACAAAGTAAGAAACAGCAACAATAAATGGTTTATGGTAAATGCAACTCAAGCATTCCATCCTGCAATGCAGTGCCATGGAAAACAAAACCCAATTTGTAACATTGCATTTTGCCAGCATTTGGCAGCAAGCTGACTTCTCTTTCCTGTGGCACATTTTGGATAAGAGTCCAATCACTTTGTGCTACCTTGAGCTGGCATCATAATTGAAATTATATGGAGCCTAGCTGAAGAAAACAAGCTATCTGTGAGGCTAGATTCCTCTGTAACCAGTAACCTAGTAAGATATATGACAATATGTTTATTTTTGAGTAAGTTATAGAATGACTTACCATTTTATAAACTGGACCTATGCTCTGTAGTTTATTGCCACCTTTTACACATCCCAAATCATTACAAGTTGCAGGCTTGTGCCAGGGAGGTTGCTAAGAAAATGCTCAAGATATAATTATCCTGTGAAAGTTGTAAATGTATTCAAAACATTCAAGCTAATATTTTTTGTTTGCTACTTCAGTCAGAGATATGATCATTAAAATAGAAGTTCTTGCATTTTCATGATGGATACTGGCAGTGGTAATTTTTTTTTTTAAATAAAAACACTGGCTGTGAGTCTCCCAAAAGCGCTGAATTGGTGGGAAAACCGTTCTAGATACAGACTGTTTTCTCAGTTCAGCTTCTCATCCGAATCTCCGCAGTCTGTATACTGCAGAGATCCCATTTGTGAATGTCATTAAAAACCCAGGGGGGTGGGATCCATTCACGTTGGAGTTTGACAGCTCTGGAACTCTGGCGCATACGCAGTGGTCCCGATCTGTCAAACTCCCTGTTTTCTGGCCAGCTCAATCGCTGGCCAACCCAAGACCCCCACAGTGGTGTCCCTCCAGCGCTCCACCCCACGGCCTGATCAAAGCCCCCACAACAATTCCCAGGCCAGCCCTGACTCCGCCCCTCCGCCGTCCCGGAGTGCCCCGATGTACTGCCCACACCACCAGCCCCCCCAGCAGTGATTATCCCCTTCACCCTAGCAGATCCCCCTGCCCCCCCCGGTGATGCCCCGGGGTCAGCCCCCATCCCCCCGGAGGCAGGCCCTCCCCAGCAAACCATCCCCCCATCTCCCAGCCCACTCCAATTGCTGCCTTCTCTCCATCCCAGACCGATCCTGTCTGCGGAGTGGCAGCGGGAACTCCCCAGCCCCACGGATTGCCCCTAGGCCCTGCCCACAATAGACCTGCCTCCATTGCACTGCCCAATGCCTGATGGACAGTGCCAAAATGCCCACTGGGTATGGGCACTTTGCCCCTTGGACAGTGCCAGGAGCACCACCCCCACCTCCCGACCCCCTGGGGGGCCCCAATTGCCCCTTTATTCTGGCATGGTTTCCCACTAGTTTCCCAAACATGGGGAGCTAGTGTGAACCCCACTGGAATGAAGTACTTCTGGCAGGGTGGGAGATTCACTCAGGACCTGAAAGTTCCAATAATTACATTGAAAACATATTTAAAATACATTTGAAAAAGATTCAAATTACTTACCTGCCTTCACATCTGTTTCCAGCGTGGTCTGACCAATGATTGTTCACCGGCTCTGGGAGATTCACATGCATTCCCGGCACAAGTGCAAATCCCAGAACAAGGCTGGCTGGCAATGCACATCTCCCACTGTGACCTGCCAGAAAAGCTGTAGGTCGTGATGAGAGAATCACAGTCACTGGTGCAAGTTCACATACATTTTCCCCATGTAAATTATTATTAATAACTTGGAATGCTCATGTTTAATACTATAGATTACTTCATGAAATGACCCAGAAATATATTCTTTATAGGACTTGTACTGTGCATTTGACGATAAGTTTAATTAGGAACATTGAAATATTTCAACAATTGTCTGCAAATTGCTTCAGATGCAGTTCTAGAATTGCGAAATATACCTCGTTATATCTGAAGAACATGCAATACATTCAACGTTTAACAGTTGGGTAACTTTTTTGTGAAGAGCTTGGTTGCTTCAGGAATGTTATCACTTCCAAATTATAAATAAAACTGAAGCAAACATGCCTTCCAATAAAATTAATTATATTGCAGCATCGTATTGATTAGTGTGCCAGAGCTGCAGTTGCAGACCATCCTGTGAAGGAGATTTTCATTTGCAGGGGTGGCCTTGCAAAAGTTCAAACCTCCTCAAACTGGAGACACCCTAGAAGTCATCATCCTGTGATAGCAACAACTGCCTGTAAATGGGCTTGCTGCCTCAGGAAATTGTCTGTGATCTTTAATTGGACAGTGAACCCCAAAGATCATGTCAGCGGATGCATTGCCGATATTTGCTGGCTCGGGACCCAGAAATGATTGTGCTTTTTCAGTTAATTTTAAAGAGGACTAGATTCTACCTGAAGTCAACCTAGATCCAGCTGAGGAACAAGCAGATTTTCGCCCTGGAAAAGTCCCATTGCTGATGCAATGAGATATATAGGCCTGGAATTTCCTGATATGGTACATTTGATCACAAAGTTGGACCATGGGAACAGACTGATTCTCCAGTGTTGTATTGAAGAGGAGATTAACTGGAAAACTCATTCAGATGTGCTGCAGTGAATAGTGTGGCGTGTGACTGAAGGGAAATAGAAATCAGTGTTCTCCGCAGCACACAGTTCAGTGTCAGAGTTCTGAATCTATTTTAGAGAATAGAGCCTTCATGCTACTAACAAACAAAGCTGCCACTTACTCAATTCATACTCAATGTAGAAGTAAACAATACAAGCCACATATGTGCATGCCGGTGAAATGATTCATTTTGGTAGGAAGAATGACGAGAGGCAATGCAAGGTAATTATACGGAGGAGCAGAGGGAGAGCAGGAGCAGAGGGACTGGTGATATGTGTGAATAAATCACTGAAGGTGGCAGGAAGGTTGAGAGAGAGGTTAGTAAAGCATATCTGACCCAGGGCTTAATAAAAAGGGGCATAGACTACAAAAGCAAGGAATTTATGATAAACCCATATGAAATACTGATTTGGCCCCAACTGGTGTGGGTTTCCTCTGGGTGCTCCGGTTTCCTCCCGCAGTCCAAAGATGTGTGGGTTAGGTTGATTGGCCATGCTAAAATTGTCCCTTAGTGTCCTGAGATGTGTAGGTCAGAGGGATTAGCAGGTAAAATATGTAGGGATATGGGGGTAGGGCCTGGGTGGAATTGTGGTTGGTGCAGACTCGATGGGCCAAATGGCCTCTTTCTGCACTGTAGGGTTTCTATGATTCTATGATTCTATGGAGCATTGTGTTCAGCTCTGGGCACCATGCTTTAGGAAGAATGTGAAGGCATTCAGGAAGTTACAGAAAAGATTCACAAAAATTGTTCCAAGGATAAGGAATTTCAGTTAAGTGGATGGATTGGTTAATTTGAAGGTGTTTTCCTGGAAAAAAGAGATTATGAGCAGAATTGATAGAGGTGTTAAAAAATTATGAAGGGCTTGGACAGAGTAAATAGGGAGAAGCTGTTTCTGTTGGTGGAAGGATCAAGAACCAGAGGAAATCAGAGTAAGGTGATTGCCGAAGGAAGAAATGAGGCAAAACTGTGAGTGTTCAGGATCTGAAATACAATGTGGTGAAGGCAAATTCAGTGGAGACCTTCAAAAGAAAATTGAACAAATAATTGGACAGAAACATTTGCAGGGCTAGGAGAGAAAGGGCTGTGTTGGATTAGGTGAGTTGCTCTTGCAGAGAATTGGCAGGAACACGATGGGCAAAATGACCACCTTCTGTGTGTTAACATTTTATGGACAGAATTTTACAGTTTCCCATTAACGGGTTTGAAGACAGATAAGATGCAATGCATGGCCTGCTTGCTGCCTACTCACCTGCCCCAACCCGTTCTCCTGTTTTATAGAGGGTGGTGGAAGTATCGGGCTGCCTGCGGTTTAACACATTTTTGAACGAGGACGAATTTAAAACTTGAATATGGTACTTTGCCCAAATTAATGATATTCAAGTCAGACGATCCAGAGATTCTAAACGTTCCAGGGAGTTAACAGTTTCTGACCGCATGCCTGATGATTCAGATGTTAACTGTGTAATTATATAATTTAGTTTTTTTCTTTCCTGACAAGGTATCTCCAGTACAATTCGGCTTGTATTGATTTCATGTAGTGTGTGTCACTGCTATTTAAAACTTCTATGTTGGAATACTCGATTCCATTTATGTTGAGTCACTTCTAATAATTGACAGGATTGAAAATGGAGTAGAAGCACCTCCGTGTATTTTGTGTTGTTTACAGTGCCTTCCTTCTGGTGCAGCCTCCATTATCGATCACGATAGACAATGTTGCAGAAGCTGCTCAACTCTCTATACTATTGTTACATAATAAACATTTCCATCTTTAGTTTACAGTGCAACAATATGTTTCATGTCGCACAGTTCAATACCATACCCAGTACAGATATAAATTCAGATCATTGCCTCCTACTGGCAAAAATTGAGATGAAACAGAAAATGTCGAAAATGGAAAAGATGTGCAATGATTTAGACCTTGGCATGTTGGAGGATGAGAAAATCAGGGTAGCATTACCAAAAGAGAAAATTCTGGAAAATCTCAGCAGCATCTGTAAGGACAGAAAAGAGCTGACGTTTCGAGTCCAGGTGACCCTTTGTCAAATCTAAAAGGCACAGAAAGTGGAAGATATTTATACTGCAGGGTGAGGGAATGAAAGATGAGTCATTGCCACAGAAACCAGGAAAAAAGGCTGTTGATAGCAGTCCATAAGAGAATAAAGGGTGTGAATGGCCAAATGGCAGAGAAGCTGAAATCAGAGGACAAACAGTGACAGATGAAGACATTGCAGGGGCGGGGGGGGGGGGGGGGGGGGGTCGTGGAGTGAGGTAAAATTTAGAAAAACGGAGAGAAGGGGAGCAAAGGGGAGAAAAGGTAAGGAAGCATTCACTCTTGAAGCAAAAAAAATGAATGAATGTCTCAGGACTGAGGAAACAGAAAGCGCAGAGATCTCAAAACCAGAAACAGGAAATAAATGGATAAACCTGAGAGCGCACAACATGCTGCAAAACAGAAAATCAAAAGAAACAATGAGTGGATGACAGATGAAATACTAGCAATGATGATAAAAAGGGGAATGAAAAGAAACGCATGTGACTATGAGGAAATTGAAAAGAAAATAAAGAATGCATATGGACAGTCCAAAGAGAACTGGTAGAACAAAATGAATGATGAAGTATTAGGGCTGGAAAGGAATCACAAATGAGAGTTATGCACCAGAAGGTGAAATCTCTGATGGGTAAGAAGAAAAGTTAACAGATAGTGGGTGCATAGAATACAAAGGTAGTGAAATATTGTTTGAAAGAGATACAAAAGCAAAAGGAGAAACAGAATATATAAGTGATGATCCAAATTGAGAGAGTCCACAAGATAAATGATAGACCAAACATTTTGATATCAGAGATAAAAAAATTTTGAAATTGATGAGTACAGAAAAAGCTCCTGTATAACTGAAATAACAACAGAACATTTAAAAGAGAAACAGAATTAGGGATGGTCAGAAAATATGTGATCAAATATATATCAATGGATGCATTCACATGGCAGATTCAGTGCTACATAGGTAAATGTGAAATTGTCCACTTTGGATGGAGAAACAGAATGGAAAGATATTATTTAAGTGGTGATAGATTGGGAAAAGGGACCTGGGTGTCCTTGTACACCATTCACTCAAAACAAGCATACAGGTACAGCAAGCAGTTAGAAAGGCAAATGGTATGTTGGCCTTCATTGCAAGAAGACTTGAGTACAGGAGCAAAAATACCTTGCTGCAGCTGTGCAGGGCCCTGGTGAGACCACGTGCAGTATTGTGTGAAGCTTAGTACCACTAGTTAAGAAAGAATATACTTACCATAGAGGGACTGCAATGAAGGTTCACTAGACTGATTTCTGGGATGGCAAGATTGTTATATGAGCAGAGATTGAACTGACTGGGTCTATATTCACTGGAATTTAGAAGAATGAGGGGGGACTCTAATTGAATTCCATAAAATTTTGACAGGACTGGACAAACTGGATGTAGGGTTGTTGTTTCATCTGGCTAGGGATCTACAACAATGGGTCATAGGAGAAGGGGTAGGCCATTTAAGACTGAGATGGAGGAGAAACTTCTTGACTAGAGGGTGGTGAAGCTATTTAACACAGGAGGTTTTGGAGGTCAAGTCACAATATATTTAAGAAAAAAATAGATTTCCAGACTCTAAAGGTGTCAAGGGTATGGAGAGAGCACTGGATTATGGTGTTGAAGTAGAGAATCAGCCACGATCATATTGAATGTTGGAGCAGGCTCAAAGGGCTGAATGGCCTGCTCCTGTTTTTATTTTTCACGTTTCTATTCTGAGTGACTTGAGTTACCTAAGAAACCTAAAGTAATGCAGTGAAATCAACCTTTAGAACTATAACCTTAACGAGTCATCTCATTAAACACATCTTAATAGAAATAATAGCACATTTGAAGCAGATATTGATGAAGCACAGTCTGGATTTAGACCTGGAGTATGCACAAGGAAGGGAGTATTTAAGCCAAGGCCAAATATCCAGGAGTAAACAAATACATTTATATGCATCCTACATAAACTGAAAATGTATCACTATAAGCTAATTGATCTGTGGTTGAAATGTGACATTGACATTAAAGATGTAAGATATATTGGACCAAAAAGTGAACGTGAGGCTAGAAAATGGACAACCAAACATGTGTGAGGATGTGCAAGACAGACAAGTGTGACACACCATGACAGTAGATCTTCAAGTGAAGAGAGGAATACAGCAAGGCTGGATACTGTTGCAGAAATTGTTCAGTCAACACAGAACAAATATTTAGAGGTTGAGATGTACTTCCAGGGGTAAATGTTGGGGGCAAGAGCATAACAAGAATATGGTATGTTGATGGCACAGCACTAATTACAGAATCAGGAGATGCCATATAAAATATTATACATCAATTAAAATTTAGAAATTGAGAATATAAATGGAGTATGAACACCAGAAAGACAAAAATGATAGTAGTTAGAAGGAATACATTAGAAGAAACTAGATTGAAGATTGAAATGCATGGTGTCACACTGGAACAAGTAGATACGTTTGTCCATTTAGGACAAATGATAATAGAATGTGGTAGATGTGATGCAGAAATTAGAAGAAGAATAGAGATAACTGAAAGTAATTTTGTGAAGATGAAGAATGTGTTAGCAACAAGAAAACTCAGCAAGGAAAAATCACATGAGATGCTACATTCTATTCACTTCCCTGTGTGCCTCAAAACCTGGACAATAAATAAAGATCTGTGGAAGAAAATAAAGGCCTTTGAAATGTGGCTACTGAGATACTAAGAATTCCACTTAGAGCCCGTAAGACAAATGAAGTGCTACTTGAAAAAGCAACAGTGCTCTAAAAAGTGACACCCAGCAAAGAAAATGCCTATTTTGGCCATTTGGTTAGAGATGAGAGGTGACAGAGATCTCTCATAAAGGATAAAGTAGAGGGCATTGGAAAGAGGGGTAGATGGGTGTAGGTGAGTGGGTGTCGACGGACATCACAGAGAGGTTACAGACAAGCTACAGTGGATGTGTGAGGATGTGCAAGACAGACAAGTGTGACACACCATGACAGTAGATCTCATAGCAGAAGTAACTATAAGCAACAGCATATAAACCAAAGAAAATCAAATGTTTTCTTTGCACTTTGCCGAAAAATATTGTCTTCTTCGTGCATTAAAAGTTTAAGGATTCTACATAAGTTACCATTAATATCCATATAAACGTTTCAATTTTAATTTGCAGTCTATGGTTAGACAAATGTACCAAAACCAAATGCATACATCTGAGTGAACTGTATATTTGCGGGCCCAAATCCTGATTAGTCGATTCCACCAGGGAGTGTATGATGGTTTAGGCCATAATTCTGTCCAAAATTATACTTCACGAACCAATCCTGCTGCTTGCCACAACCCCTTTCCAACATTTTTCTCCACATCCCCCACTTCCCATTCTCCCCCACCCCACACACCGTAATGTGCGCTCCTACCCCCATTAACTGTTTCGGCCAATATCTCCCTCACCTGTTATTAAAGGAGCTGCAACCAAAGACCAACAGTGCTCGATGAAATGCTTAATCTTCCACCATCAGGAGCTACACCACAAGCACTCTGCAGGAAGATTAATACTTGTAAATGGCTTATACTAATCCCATAAAACAAAATTATCATAACGGTGTTAGCCTACAATGCTAAATGAGCTTTTGGCTTTTTAGCCAATTCAAAGAGATGCTTGCTTGGTGTCTTCAGCATGGGAGGTGAATGACTGCTGTTGGGGACCATTGAGGTACTTGTGGTCATTAGCCTTTAGAAGCTGGGGTCTGAGTGGTCCAACTGTAGACTGGCGCAAATGGGGTTTCCACCACACTGACAGCAGTGGAGCAGGGAAAACCCCAAGAAAATTCCCAGCATTCCACTTTTCAGCCTGGGAAGGAAGCATTTTAGAAGTTTTTGAGCTAGTAATTGACACAGAAAAGGTATAATCAGATTTTTACTTTAAATTAAGTTGCAAGAGTAAGATGAAGAAGCAGAGAGCAATACTAATAAAATAAAATTTAGGGCTGATGTCAAGATTCATCAGACAAACCCATCATCAATGTAAAGAATAGAATTCCAAGATGAATAATGGAAGCAAAAACTCTGAATTTTCTAAGGGACAATTTTTTTATAATTTATTCATGGGACGTGGGCATTGTTGGCTGAGCCAGCATTTATTGCCTATCCCTGATTGCCTTTCAGCTGAGTCGCTTGCTCGGTCATTTAATAGTCAACTACATTACTGTGTGTCCGGAGTTATATGTAGGCCAGAGTGGGGAAGGAATTATCTGATTTTTATTGAATTCTAATTTTACCATCTGTCACAGTGAGATTTGAACCAGATTGCCAGAGTGTTACCTTGGGTCTCTGGATTATAATTTTGTGAAAATACCACTGCACCACCACCTCCTTTCTATGGTGAACTGAGGGAAACTGAGGATTTTCCTGGTTGGGTTAATAAAGGTGGCCGTGGCCTTCTTCATCCATAATTGTCATTTGATTTTGCGATTGTACTCGAGCAAAAGTTTGGTCACAGTAAGTTTGGGGCTGTCATTTATAAACAAATTTCAAACTAAACACTAAATCCCATGCTTTTTATTCCAGATTGATTAAGAAAATAGTTCTGACATTTATCTAAAGCTGCTTTATTTTTGAAAGAAAATTCCAAGCACAAGTTAGTTCAGTTCAAAGGTTAAATTATTGATAATAAGATCAATAATATATGTCTTCTGTCACTAATAAAGTGCAAGTGCAGTTGTTACTAAACATGTTTTTATTTATACCATACCTTATTAAATCAAAATAAAAATGGTTAGAGCTTTGCTAGGCTATTATCTCATTCCATTATCTTGGAACTGATCCAGGATGGAAAGTACAGCTGGATTGTCCCTAATGCTGCTTGACTTCAGTTTTCCTCGTAATGTATACATTGGGACAGAGGGAACAAATTAATACCCCCTACCCCATCCTTACCTGGCCCTCTTCCCGCTCCTGGAAAATCATGGCAACAAATAGTGTAGCCTTTGAAGAATGTATTTCGCTAGTAAGAAGGAAGAGTAAAATTCACTTACAGGTATTGTAAAGCTTAAGTCTTTGGGTAAAGTTTGGACAACATATTCAAAGGCGTTTGACATTGTTTTGCCTCAGTGCTTGAGTTACAAATGTCATCTGTTTAAAGCAAAGGATGTTTCTTTTTTTTATTCCCATAGTGAATGTCCCATCATCTCTTGCTGACGTAATGACCAGGCATGAGACGTTACAATCGTTCAACAAAACTGCCAAAATACCACCTACGGCCGTGTACCGTTCCCTGAGGTTTCCACAGACATCATGCAGCAAGTCACTGTGTGACAAACCTGGGCCACATGACTCCATAGCTAACCATATCAATACGAAGAACCAGCGAGTACTGGCAAGTCCAACCTCAACCAGCCATTTAAGTGGAGAATTCAGTGACTGGCATCTATGGAAATGTGGACAATGCTTTAAGACCTTTACCCAGCGGATTCTTCTACAGATGCATGTGTGTCCACAGAACCCAGACAGGTAACCAGAATCGAACACAGACACAGGAGAGTGGTGAGAATGTGGAATTCGCTACCACAGAGAATAGTTGAGGTGAATAGCGTAGGTGCATTTAAGGGGAAAGTAGCAACATCATAGAGAAAGGAGTAGAAGGATATGTTGATGGGGTGGGTTAAGGGACAGTGTGAGGATGCTTTTGTGGAGAAAAAGTATCAGCGTAAGCTTGTTGGACAGAATGGTCTGTTTCCATATTGTAAATGCCACATAATAAAAATGACTGAGAGCTTAAATTTGCATCATTCTGCTTTTACATTATTGGGAGATCAGGTCCATTTTTCATGATTTAAATGAGGAATGCAATCAAATTAACCCTCCAAATATGATATTTTTGAAGGGTTGCTAACTCTTTCAGCTAGGGATGCTAACTGCAATTTAAAGTTTAAAAATTTTAAATTTATTTATTAGTGTCAAAAGAAGGCTTACATTAACACTCCGGTGCCTGTTTGGTACACCGAGGGAGAATTTAGCACGGACAATTCACCTGACCAGCACATTTTTCAGACTATGGGAAGAAACCAGGGTACCTGGAGGAAACCCATGCACACACAGGGAGAATGTGCAAACTCCACACACACAGTGACACAAGCCAGGAATTGAACCCGGGTCCCTGGCACTGTGAGGCAGCAGTGCTAACCACTGTGCCACCATGCTGCCCCACTTGGAGTGGTTCTTGGAAGCTTGGTCCCATGACCTCCTGCCTCCAACAGCCCTGCATGGTAAAACAAATGTCTTCCCACTTCCCCAATATTTCTATAATTAATAAACATAAGTGACTAAAAATTAAAATGAAAAACTACAATGTTTTAATCTCCTCACAGGTTTCCTCCTGGATTCTTTGCTCACAGCATTGTTCAGATTAATCTTCAATTCCTGGAGACTCCAGGACAATGCTGGAGGGTTGGCAAGTCTCAGCTGAATTTTAGTGTGGGCCTTGGAAAACAGACATCAGGTCAAAGAGTAGGTCTTGAGTCCACAGTGCCGGCAGTAGGACCTGGCTTGGTGAATTTACCAGAAGCAACTCCCTGATTCCCAATGAGAGGGCTGGCAGCTCTGAAGCCACATCAGGCCACCCGCGAGTTGGCCACTGCTTAGGCAGTTCAGAGATCAAAAGGCTGAGAAGGCTAAGTATCAGAATCCCAAAGGGCCAAGTTGGCAGACCCTTCCAGAATAGCAATTGACACACCGAGGGTGGTCTTCCCTGATTGCAATACTCTTTTTGGCACATTGAGCCTCCAGCTCTAAACACCCTCCCCTGCACAACTCCAGGGAGCAGAGAAACCCAGGAAAATTGTCCTTAATAGAGCCATTAATAATTTAATTAGGTAATCACCTCTATTTGGCAGACAGCCAATCTGCAGCTAATGCTGTTACAGTGAAATTCCCCCAGTAGCAGCACTACATTGGGATGCTGTCCTGATACTGCTGTCCACTATTTTCCAGGACCCTCCACGCCATCATCCCGCAGAACTGCTTCTCAGCCCATCACCCCATGGGGAAGACCTGCCCCCATGAGGCTTTTGCATATTTTCTAGTTGAAACCAAGGTGACAAAGCAGTCCAAGATTTAAAGTGCAGTTGTTTTAAGTGAGACTGAGAATAAATTGAATGGTACATTATTCCACATCTGGCCCAATGACCATGCAATGTTCCTTTAAATTGGGATTAAGTAAACAGTTACTTTCATCTTCAGAGCATTCACTGGCTGTCTGAAAGTTGTTAGTGCATCAAGCATTTGTAGGGGCAGTCCATGTAGAAAAGAAATCACTACACAGAACGTGTACATGGAGTATTATATTTATGGAAAAAACAGAAGCATCTGTGGTTCATATATTGTGGGCTGGGAATGAGTCTCTGTACTGGCTGTGCTTTCAGCAGCACCCTCCCAAACAGAGAGCCATCCACAGGCAGCTCACTCCTTCAGAGAAATGTATTCTAGGCTGCAGCAAGTGATAGTTCCAGAAGTGGGGACAAATTGGGAAATTGGGATGGGGCTGGTGGAGGACTGCCAAACAGTAACAGTCTGTGTCAGCAGGTATAGAGTGAGCAGTTGAAAAGCAGGAGGAGGAAGTGGTGGCACAGTAGCACAGTAGTTAGCTCTGCTGCCTCGCAGCACCAGGGACCCAGGTTCGATTCCAGCCTATGGTGACTGTGCGGAGTTTGCATGTTCTCCTTGTCTGAGTGGGTTTCCTCCAGGTGCTCGGGTTTCCTTCCAGAGTCCAAAGATGTGTTGGTTAGTGGGATTAGTCACGGGAAATGTGGCGCTTTACGGGATAGGACCTGGGTAAGATCATTTGTCAGTGAGTCAGTGCCGACTCGATGGGCCGAGTGGCATCTTCTGCACTGTAGGGATTCAATGAAGCAATCAACACATTCTCTTTCTGGGCAGGTTATCCGTGACTGGCTCATTCGATAGCAATACCTTTGAATATAACACTGATTCCCCAATCACCAACTGTTCCACATCTTACCGTCCCATTACACTGGACATCAGTAGCCACTCAATGAAACAAATGCCACATAAATAAACATTCCAAACAAACTTACCAAGATCCCATACAAACGTCAGTGAATCACTTATGTGCTTGTCTTCCATGTGAATTTGCCTGCCTGGGTGCTCCCTGAGTGGCTGCACCATTGGCTGTTGGCTTTTCATGGGGGGATCTTGAAGAAATCTGGCCCTACAAAAAACAGCTTTGGACTGTGCCACCTGAGTATAGACAAAGTGGTGGACAGGCAATAACAGGAGCACTGATGGAGTGACAGTGGTGGAAGATGAATAGTATCTTCCTGAGTGATGACAGCAGATTTATACTCCAGGGAGCTACCTCCACTCCCTGGAGGCGATGCCTCATCAATCCTAATAATCTGTAGGATAACAGATTACTCGACTGCTCTGGGAGCCGGTAAGCCCATTTGCGCACTAGCATTCACTGCTGTGATGGCTGCAGTTTGAGCTTGCATGACTACATTCTAAGCTTCCTCTGCAACACTTGGACACATTGCATGGCTTCTTTCTAATGATGGGATTTGCAATATTGGCTGTCAGGTGTGTGTTTAATTGCTCTCATGGAGCTGATAACTACTTTCGTGGTGGAAAAGTGGGTTCCAAACTCTGGTGAAAACCCCATGCCAAGTTTGTGATAGGCTTCTAATGCTCCTTGGGTGATGCAGCTGAATAGCTGGAAATATTTACAAGTTGAAAGCTGAGATTCTGAGGCTGGCACTGTCAGTTGGTGTGTGAGGCTGTAGTGAAGTTATAGATGTGAGGTATGAGTGGTGATTGATAGAGATGATTGACAGGTTAGTGATGGTGATTTTTAAAATAAATTTCACAGGACGTGGGTGTTGCCAGCATTTATTACTTATCGCTAATTGTCCTTGAGAAGGTGGTGGTGAGCCACCTTTTTGAATTGCTGCAGTCCATATTGTAAACCCACAGGCCGGGATTTTCCAGACGCGCTCAACCCAAAACCCAAAAATCCTGCCCAAGATCAACGGATGTTTGCATGCCCCCCCACCCCCCCCCCTCCAACCCCCCTCCACCCCCCCACCCACCCACTCCTCCTTGCTACAATTCCTGTGGTGGGCAGGATGGGAAAATTCTCTCCACAGTCTTGTTAAGAAGGAAGTTCCAGATTTTGATCCAACAACAATGAAGTAACTGATACATTTCCAAGTCGAGATGGGGAGTGGTTTGAAAGGGAACTTGTAGGTGCTGAAGTTTTCATGTATCTGCTGCCTTTGTCCTTCTCAGTGGAAGTGGTCGTGGGTTTAGAAGGTGCTGTCAAACGTCCTTGGTGAGTTGCTGCAGCGCATCTTGCAGATGGGACACACTGCTGTCACTCAGTGTCTTGGTGGCTGAGGGAGTGAATGCTTAAGGTTGTGGATGGGATGCCAATCAAGCAGCAGCTTTGTCTTGAATGGTGTCAAGCATCTTGAGTGTTGGAGCTGCACTCATCCAGGAAATTGGAGAGTTTTCCATCACACTCCTGACCTGTGCCTTGTAGGTACTGGACAAGCTCTGGGGAGTCATGAGGTGAGTTACTTATTTCATGATTCCAGTTGATGTCACTACTGGACAGGAAGGTCCCAGATGGAACTGCAGCTCAAGAGGCTGTAATGTTTACTTTTTTCAGATAACTGGATGAACAGTGGCACAGGACTGCCAATTAGCTGCTAACAATAGGAAAAAAAAATTTGTTAAACATGAAAAAATTGACCACAATGCAATATTCTTTCACTCTCACTTATTTTCAAAAATGTATGCAGATTTTAAGAATAACAGCTTACAAGATATATCTTATGCACTAATGTTCTCAGTAAATGCGCAATCCCTGTAAATCAATAGACCAACTGTGGTCATACACACCACATTCTGAAACCAAGTGACAATGTCACCCAATTCAACTTCTGTAGATTTCTCAGTTTCCCCCACATGATTATTACACTGTGAACCAACTGGATTCACCGGACTCTGGCTTCCACATGAGCATTTCCTAAACTCCAATCTTGAAAAGACATGCCATAGAATCTTCTTCCAAATAATTCTTTCTTCAGTTTTTTTCAGCAAGGATCCACTTCAAAGATTTCCAATCCTTTGTAATATTACTCTGCTTTGAATTGTCACATGCATTCAAATTTCCACACAATCTCTCAGGTACCTAGCCATGCCAATAGAATACTTCTGCTTCACAGGCTTAAGATGTTACCAAACTTTTGATAGAGCAGTGCATGTTGATTTCGGTGTTCACATTTTTATTTTCTTTACATGCAAGCATATTCAAATTAAGAAACAAAACAAGAAAGTGTACAACTGGATCAATCAAAGATTACAAGACTAGATAGGAGATTAAACATCTGATACTTGAATAGTTGGCATCCATTTTTAGGAATGCTTTTTTTGATCAAAATATAGCATTAATAATATAGTGAGATACACAACCATAGGATGTATTGTATTGCCTGTGCAAAACTAAAGAAAAATATTTTATTGCATGACAAAGGTTTGCAATTACAGTTTTGTAAAATACTTTCCCTTCAAATTTACACATGGAACAGAATATAGAAACCATAAAAAGTTACAGCACAGAAGGACTCCATTCAGCCCGTCATACCTGCATTGGCCAAAAAGAAGAGAGAAAAAATAGAAACTAGCCGCTCATTATGATCCCACTCTCCAGCATCTGGTCCGTTGCCTTGCAGGTTATAGCACTTCACGTGCAGATCCAGGTATCTTTGGGTGAAAAAGACTTTCTTCTTGTCCCCTCTAATCCTTTTACTCATCACCTTAAATCTATTCCCCCTGGTAATTGAATTCTCAGCTAAGGGAAACAGGTCTTTCCTGTCTACCTGATCTAGGCCCATCAAATTTTGTAACTTCAATAAGGTCACCCTTCAGTCTCCTCTGTTCTAAGGGAAACAACCCTAGCCTATCCAATATTTCCTCACAGCTGCAATTTTCAAACCCTGGCAACATTCTTGTAAATCTCCTTTGTCGTCTGTCAAGAACAATTATGTCCTTCTTGTAATGTGGCGGCCAGAACTGGACACAAAATTCCAGTTGTGGCCTCACTAGTATTTTAAGCAGTTCCAGCGTTACATCCCTGTTGTATTCAATACCTTGTCCAATAAAGGAAAGCATTCCATATGCTTACTTTTCCCACTTATCCACCTGCCCTGCCACCTTTAGGAACCTGTAGACATACACTCCTCTAGCCGTCTCAATAGCCCCCAGTTTACTCTTGCTTTGTTTGCCCTCCCCAAATAAATTACCTCACATGTCTCTAGGTTTAATTCCATCTGCCACTGTTCCACTCGCACAACTAAATCAATGATATTATTTTGAAGATAACAACTATCTTCTTCACTATCAACTACTTGGCCAATTTTTGTTTCATCTGCAAATTTCCCAATCATGCCTCCCACGTTTAAGTCCAAATCATTTATGTTTACAATAAATAGCAAGGGCACCAACAATAAATCTTGTGGAGCAACAGTGGAACATGTTTTCTGTTCACAAAAGTATCCATTGGCCATTCACTTTGTTTTCTGTTGCTGAGCTAATTTTTGACCCAACTTGCCACCTTCCCCTGTAACTCATGGGGTTTCACTTTACTGAGAGTCTGCCATTTGGGACTTTGTCAAATGCTTTACTAAAATCCATGTGGACAACATCCACTGCACTACCCTCATCAATCCAACTTGCTACCTCCTCAAAAAATTTGATTTGAGTTAATAAGATCTTCCCCAAACAAATCCATGCTGACTATCCTGATTAATATTACCTGAAATATTTAACAGGAAAAGGCCACATGGATTAGAAACCTTTTCCTTTGGGTAATTCTTAATCCTCTCTATCTGAAATCTTACCGTATGTTTCAATCTTTTCCATCTTTAGAAATACACTTTTCGTTCCCATTACTTGTAACTTAATTTTATTATTCTTTATGTAAGAACTTGCTATCTGATGAACCTTTTCATCATCAAATGAGTGATACCCAGCTGAATACTTTCATGCACATCATTACTGGAACACTCTTCTTAACACCACTCCTTTGGCTCACTGTCCTGGCAAACATCACTCCTCCACATATCCACTGACTTGCAACACCCACAAAGTAATAGAAAAAGTTCACAATCATCCCCCTGGATGGCCATCACTGGTGGGGCCAGCATTTGTTGCCCATTCCTGCCCCTTAAACTGAGTGCTTGTTAGAGGGCAATTTAAGAGTCAACCACATTAGTGTGGATCTGGAGTAGACCAAACCAGTAAGAATGACAGATTTCCTTCCATGAAGGACATTAGTGTGTTTTTATGACAATCCACAATGGTTTTGTGGTCATCATTATACTTTTAATTTCAGATTTTTATTTAATTCAAATTTCATCATCTGCTGTGGTAGGATTCAAACCCAGGTATTACCCTGGATCTCTTGATTATTTGTCTAGTGACAATGCCACTATGCCACTGCCTCCTGTACTCCCAACAAGAAAGCTGATCTGGTAAAACCCTTCCACACAGAACTTCAACGCAATTTCCATCTGGACAAATGAATGAAAATCATTGGACACAACAAACAAATCCCTGATCTCAAACTCAACCCAACAGCTGCCTGGTTTCAATTTCCCAAGTAAATAATTGCTCATCCTCAACAGATCCAGGAGCAGCCATGGCCCCTTTTGGCCAGCCTCCCCAGATGGGGCATTAGTGCCAGCTCCCCATGCCCCTGTTAGAGAGAGCAAACTATGCAGCACATCATAGAAGAATGTCCAATCCATAGACTCAGTGAAGACCTATCTGCACTCAACAGAGCAGCACTGGAATAAACTGCTTGGCTTAGGGACTTTGCATTCGCTAAATAAAACAATAAAATCATCAAATATCTCATTTTAAATTTGTGCCCCCAAGTTTTTGAATCTTTTACTGTGATGAGCAGTTGATGGATTAACTTTGGCAATCACTTTTACTTGTGGATTTTTAAATTTGGTTACGCATTTCTTCCATATCGATTGATATGCTGGACAAGATAGTGAACCAGTGGCATCAATCAGTGCCCTTATGGTCACCCTATATTTGGTGTAGGTGGAGAGGAACAAACAACCCAGCAAAGTTTGTAGAAATGATGCAATGTGAATTTTTTAAAAAAGTGTTAAATCTCAGTTTTAATAGAAGACTGCTAGTCATACTGCTGTACAATAATCAGCCCTGAATGCCAATGAAGGAATGTTGCTCTTTTAACTTTGACATAGTTTAAATGATTTGCAAAATTTCTTCAGTCCAAGTTTTTTTATCACATTGCAATGGAGTTACTTCTGAAAAAGATCGCTCAGCTTTTAGTTTAGCCAGAATGAAGGAGCTTTAGTGCAAAAATAAAATGATTAAAGAGAGCGGGGATTTGTGAATGGATGGTTATGTCCAGATGAGCTTTTTGAGGAGGTCACTTGTGTGGTGGATCATGGATTGTATTTTCCTCCCCTCTGTGGGGTCTTTCGTGGCCATGAGAGACAGCACATTGCCCAGTGGCAGCAAGATCTTATGGTCTCACTATTGTCAATGGGATTTCCTGTTGAATGCACACCTTGCCACTGGGAAGCCTGCAGCAGGGTGCACAGTCAGTGGAGCCATAGGGTCTCGCCAGTGTAAACAGCAGCAAGATTTTGATGCATAAATTTTATCGATATGGACTTCCAAAAGACATTTGATAAGGTACACATTAGAGATTGTTAGCAAAAATGCATGTGCATGGAATTGTAGTTAACCTTTGAACAAATTGATTGAGGAGGTAGGAGACAGAAAGTAGGCTGAATGGAACATTCTTTGGTTGGCAAGGTATGACAAGTGATGTTTCCCAGGGCTTTGGACTAGGGCTTTAACTTTTCAAACTGTTTATTAATGATTTTGGTGAAGGAATAGAGGGTTTTATGTCTATGTAAGGAGGCACAGTATGTTAAGTAGATGGGAGTGGGAAGGGTTCTAAAAAGATGAAATAAGAATGTCAGATGGAGCTCAGTGTGGGAAAGTATGAAGTGAACTGCTTTAGGTCCAACAGAGACTAAGAGCTGTGAAAGATCAAAGAGATTTAAATGTCTACGCACAGAAATCACTAACATTTTTTGCAAATGGCAAAAATAATTAGGACAGGAAAGGGTTAATTTAAACAGCACTATTTTATCCTCTCACCACCTGTTCCTAAACATAAAGGTGTATTGATTTGCTTCCCCTTTATAAGCAGAGGTGTATTTCTCAATCCTTCAGTTACAGTGTGATCTAATTTTTATGAATAATGAACAAACTCAAGATAGATTGAATTCAAAGGGTTAGTTTATTTGCACAGACTAAAATGCAGGAGGGGAGTTGCAATATTGCCTCCTCTGCATTCATACAGTAGAAGAGGGATAGAGAAATAAAAGAGTTACAGTGCAGAGATGCAGTGAAAAGAAACATTGTATCAAGAAGTTCCAAGACTCCAGAATCAAAGTCCAATGAGATATTCCTTCATGGAGATTGGGAACTGAAAATTAAGACTGGATGGTTCACTTTCTCGTGGTGCTGACTTTACTTGATAAAGTAGCGATGAATCTTGAATGCGATGGTACAGGAGTCCCAGCAGAAGCAGTGTAGATAGGAGCCAGGTATCCAAACCTGGGCAGAGAGCTCCTTTTCTGTGAGGCTGTTTATAAGATGATAAACAGAAGACTGACCTTGCTGTTGCACTAGGCAACTGGTTTCACAAACTAGAGGTCCATGGCACATGACTCCCATTCCTCCATACTGTTTTTGACACAGGATGTGTATCACTTGTCTGAGTCCCCAAGATTGTTAAATGTCCCAATCATTTGAGAATTGAAAGGAAGGTGGCAGGGCCCTTTATCCCAGCAGACAAGCAGATTCAGGTTGGCCAACCTGGGTTGTGAAATAAAGGTGGCCTTTTCATAGTTCTCTTTGAATTTGGTCTTTACAGGTCAATTGTGCTCATTAGTTCCTCTTCAGAAATAATGAGGTGCAGGTTTCTTTGATACTGGTAGTTCCTTTTGTTTAATGGTCATAGACAGACATAGTTTCAGTGATTTTAAAAGGCTTTTGTACAATTTTTTCAAAATTTTAGAAATAGCCATGAGGATATTACAAATATATTATAAAAGTTTATATTGTGAGGTCTTGGTCCCCTCACATTGACCTCTATTTATTGAAGTACAAAGAAAAGTCATGACTTGGTTATATAGAACTTGGGTCAAACCTGTTCTGGAATATTGCCTGTAGATTTGAGCAATAAACCTAAGGAAAAATATATTGGCTTCAGAGGTGGTATAACCCTGGCATTTCAAAATAAAAGGAATTAAACAGTAATTTATAATGGCAGTTTGCGTAATTTTGGTTCACATTCTCCGCTGAGTTTAAGAGGTTAGGGGTAATCACTTCATGGTTTTCAAAATGATAATAGAATTTGATTGATTGATGTGGATAAACAATTTCATCTTGTGGAAATCCAGAATAGGAAGTATAATACTAAAATTAGAACGAGGTATTTTAGGAATTTCAGCAGGATTCACTTTTTCTCACAGAGAAATAAAGAAAGGCTTGCATTTGCATAATGCTTTTCATGACAATTGAGTGTTTAAAATTAAGTGCTTTTGTAGTGTATTCACAGTAGCAAGTTTTTGTTGAGCAAACTCCCACAAACAGCAATGTAATAATGACCAGATAATCTATTTTTTCTCATGTTGATTGGGGGATAAATATTTGCCAGGCCACCAGGGATAACTTCCCTGTTCCTCTTCAAAATAGTGCCATGGTTTATTTATTATTTATTTATTAGTCATAAGTAAGGCTTACATTAACACTGTAAAGAAGTTACTGTGAAATTCCCTTAGTCGCTATGCTCCAGTGTCTATTCGGGTACACTGAGGGTGAATTTAGCATGGCCAATGTACCTAACCAGCACATCTTTCAGACTGTGGGAGGGAACTGGAGCACCCGGAGGAAACCCACACAGACAGAGGAAAAACATTCAGACTCCAAACGGACAGTGACCCAAGCCAGGTATCGAACCCAGGTCCCTGGTGCTGTGAGGCAGCAGTGCTAACCACTGTACCACTATGATGTCCCAATCCTTAGCATCCAGTTGAGCATGCCGGAGGGGCCTGATTTTAAGATCTCACCAGAAAAACGGCACCTCCAGCAGCAGCATGTTCCCTGTCAGCCTTGGTTTTTATGCTCCACTGGAGTGACAGTATAAAGTTTGAACTCTCTGTCTTCAAGAGGCTATAAATGTTAAGGCAGCTGCAATTTACAAGACTGAAATCAGTAGACTTTGTTATGTGAGGGAACTAAGGGATATGGAGCAAAGGCAGATAACTGGAGCTGAGGTACAGATGAGCCATGATCTAATTAAATAGGAATAAGCTCAAGGGCCTAAATGGTTTTTTCCTGTTTGTATATTCCTAATGTGCAATGCACTATCTCGATCTAATTAACTGCTAGTAGGTAATGAATTGTGAATTTTGCTTAGCACTGTTTTTTTTAATGCATACACAATCATCAATCCAGTGGGACTGTCAGAAGGAAATAACTGCTCAATAACATTGAGGAATATTGCTGCCAATCATTCATTGCCATAAAGGGATTGTTTCAGTGAATATAAAATAATTACACCTTTAATTTTTATGACTTACTGTAAAAATAAATTATTTTGGTGCAGTTATATTGGCCAAACTGTGAAATTGTTTTCTTAATTTGCTGTAGTTTCTTAGTTTCTCCTTTATATAGAGGCAGTTTAAATATGAGCATATTTGAATAAACTTAGTTTAGAATTTTAAACTGAAATATCCTAATTTCCTGATAAAATGTTCAACATACAGCCATTCTGAATTTGTTATCCTCCTAACCAATGTCAGAATCACAGATTATTCTAGAGCTACTGTAGAGCCAGGGAGTTGAGGGAAACCAGAGAAATTTTGTTAAAATAATTATTTTCTCAATAAAAGGTAAGATAGGAATATGTTTAAATGTTTGGCTGAAAGCTGACCAGTATAATTTAGTTCAGATTCAATGAAATAATCCTTTTAAGATATATATAGAAGATGAATGTTTATGGACACCTTAGATTCCACAGGGGATAAAAATGGTCTGAAAGTTTGTCAATATCAAATTTTATGGCTTTGAAATGTGGATGAGATTTAGCTGAACTAGATTTGTACTCACTGGATTGAATGTTTAAGTATTTTTTAAGTTTCCTTATTTGCCCTTTTTTCTCAATTCCCACCTGATTTGCTATTTTTCATAATTATCAATTACAATTCTATAGCTAACCAAAGATCAAGTAAAATCTATGGCCCATGAACTTATGTCTGATTCTCCTGATAAATTCAGTTATTCATTCAGTATTGAACATGATATAATGTATAGTGTAAATATTCATTGAATCATAGAATCCCTACAGTGCAGAAAGAGGCCATTTTCCCAAGTCTGCACCAACTCTTTGCCTGGCTTACTCTGTAACCTCATGTATTTAACCCACTAATCCTCCTAACTTATATATCTTGGGACACTAAGGGGAAATCTGACATGGCCATTCAACCTAACCCGCATATCATTGGATACCAGAAAATGTGTAAACTCAACATAGACAGTCACTAAAGGTTGGAATTAACCCAGGTCCTTGGCGCAACAAGGCAGCAATGCTAACCACTGTGCCACCCATTGAAATATATTGACAATTATGATCAAACAGTACTCTCAAAATATTTCAACACTTCTTGTTCCTTGGCCACATTGCCTGCGGCTTGGAACAGTTCCTGCAAGAGAAAATTCTGTTTAATCTCCACAATTCTTATTTAGTGTTAAAGGAATTAGACTCTAAATATCTACATATATACAAAGAAGCTCCTCTACTTCTATGATATAGTAGAAAGCCTCAGACTCTTTGATACAGTAATTGAATCAATGTTAAATGGCTTTGAACTGAGCTTTTTCTTTTACTTTTTTCTCCCTTATGACCAATCCCTTATGTACCACATTCTTGAAGTGCTTTTATATATAATATAGCGATAATGATGTGAAATTGGCACCATTATAATAATAATGGATATTACTCCTACTTCCCTCTGGCAACGAACTGCAGGAAAATATGATTAAGTGTTGCAGTGGTTGGGGATTTACAGTGTACAATATAGATAACAATTTTGGATAATATTGCCATCATTGAAATAGACTGGCAATCAACTATGCAGACACATTCCTGACATCCTTTGGAACGAAATCAATAAATGTAGGTGTGTGTGTGTGTGAAGATGCCTGAGTTCTCAATGCTGAGTCACATCTGTTGGCCTTATCTGAATCTACCACAGCATAGCAAACAATACTGTGTAGAACAAAAGTCAGTAATATTGAAAAGCAGCCTTGATTTCTTCACGACAGTAAAATGTTGTATTTTTAAACCACAAGGTTATACTCAATTATCAATTGAATATTACACTGCATTTCATTACATTGCTTGTCGAAACTTGTCAGAAGATCTAGGACCTCCCAGAAAAACACTCCAATTTAGCTCATTACCAAATTATGCCTGGTTTTAATGCAAATACTGAGTATACTGCAGGCCCACAAGGTTTACAGAACAGTGACAAAAGCTTGTTCTCTAAAGTATACACTGCCTATTTACATCGACATTCTGTCAACTTGAAGTGGTTTATTACCTTAAGTACTTTTATAGGCACACTGTAATATACAATGCCAATCCAATAGAATGCAATAAATAAAAAAATAATCATAATACATCCCACAGTTAATCATAACATTGCACTTGCATCGCGAATTTAACTTAGGGTGGTATCAATACCTCCTTGCTGAAATATGCCTAAAGCAGAGGTGAGGTTTATATATGTATATTTTAACTTTTGGCTGTACATTTTGCAAAATGAAAGGTTTGAAATGCTGTAAGGGTGGGCTTTCCCTCCAGTGTTAATATAGAACATAGAACATAGAACACTACAGCACAAACAGGTCCTTCGGCCCACGAGTTGCGCCGATCACATCAACACCTATCTATAACCCCCAATCCCATAAAACCCCATATACTCATCCAGAAGTCTTTTAAAAGACCCCAGCGAGTTCGCCTCCACCACCACTGACGGCAGCCGATTCCATTCACTCACCACCCTCTGAGTGAAAAACTTACCCCTAACATCACTTCTGTACTTTCCTCCCCGCACCTTAAACCTGTGTCCTCTCGTAGCATTTCAACCCGGGGAAATAGCCTCTGAGAATCCACCCTATCTATTCCTCTCAACATCTTATAAACCTCTATCAGGTCGCCTCTCAACCTACGTCTCTCCAGGGAAAAGAGACCCAGTTCCCTCAACCTAACTTCATAAGGCATGCCTCCCAGTCCAGGCAACATCCTTGTAAATCTCCTCTGTACCCTTTCAATAGCCTTTTTTATGAAAACATAAAAATTCACTAGACCAACAACAGCAAAAACTTGTATTTATATTGGGTGTCTAACATGGTAAACTGCCTAAGGCACTTCAGAGCTTGGGCAATTGGCATCAATAGTGGGGCAATTAAAATCAGGAATGCTCAAGAGCCAGAGTTAGAGGAGTACATACATCTCAGAGAATGGAGGTGATTATAGAGATAGGATGGAGTGAGGCATGGAGGGATTTAAAAGTGAGATGAGAATTTTAAAACTTAGGCGTTGATCATCTTAGTGCCAGTGCAGCGAGCACAGGGATGATGGGACCTAGAGAGAGTTAGGTCATTGGCAACTTTGGATGACCTCAAGTTTACAGAGGGGAGAAAGTAGAAGGCTAATCAGGAGAGTACTTGAAAAGCATAGAATGACGGGCTGCCTCCACCACCAGAAAATATGCCACATGGGAGGGTGGGAGCAGAAAACTTTGACCAATGGCTTCTTTCTTTCCAATATTTAGTTACACAGCATTGGATATGAGTCTGACCACAGTGGAGTTGAGAGTGGTGGTGGTGAGGTTTTTTTTAGAAGGAGCAAAATTAAAATGAGAGGGATGCCAGGTGACCTCATCCCTAGTTTCTGTTTAATACTGTGGGCCAGGGAGGGAGAGCTAGATGTAAAATCTGAGTGAGGATTCTCTCAGATTTGTATAGATGTAAGATATTTTGTGAGGAGAGGGCCAATTTCTATTTCTCAAAAGAAGTTGAGACTGGAAATTTTAACAGAAGAGATTTGAAGCTGCATCTTACAACAAACTATGCTCAATGTTTGCACAATTATGTAACTTGCAGAACCTTACTCTTTTAAAATATCTCCAGTTAATCTTAGTGGGAGTATAATGCTGTCTGTATCTTATCTGTGATTTAATCATGATTTGACAACTCATGGTATCAGCAATTGGTTAATTGTACAAGACAGTGGAATGTCACAGTTTAATTTTTATTCTATGGCAGTTTTATGTAATTTTAGAGGGTTGTCCAGTTAGGAAACACAGATTATAATTAATACAAAGACCAGCAAATGAGCAGTATCTTAAAATATGGGGGGGAATTCATTACTAAATAACACTGAAAGTTTTATAAATAAAACTTAGTGGTGTAAAAAAACTGTTTTATTTAATTTAATAAATGATAGAGAGTATATTTGGTTGTTTTCTAGGCCCTACCAATGTGGACACTGCTCTCAGTCATTCTCCCAGCCTTCAGAATTGAGGAATCACGTTGTAACCCATTCCAGTGACAGACCTTTTAAATGTGGGTACTGTGGACGTGCCTTTGCTGGAGCTACAACTTTGAACAATCACATTCGAACACATACAGGGGAAAAACCATTTAAGTAAGTAAGGTACAGCAATTACCTGCTTTAGGTATTTTCATGGCTGAATAATCATCTCTCTCATCACTGCAATTTTCTGTCATTCGTAATTAAGTTTATTTCAGTCTGACTTCCATTTAGGCATACTGTGTTTAAATCTTTCCTGATGGCTGGTCCAAGTTCCCTGATCATAGTGAGTACAGGTCTAAATTCCCTGATGATAATTAAAGCACTTTTAATGCCCTGCAGATTGGTAGTAGGTTCAAGTCCTAGTTCCCCACTCATTCAATGTAATTCATATTCACGTAACTGTGGATTCATATTTTCTCTTCAGTATTATTTCTTCTTACAAAACAAATAAGTTACTCATTTTTATTTAAGGAAATAATGAGTCAACACTTCTTCTTTTATTATTTAGCAAATGCAAATCCCTGAAGTCAAGTGATAGCCTCCTCATTTACTGAGTTCAAGGTGATTAGTCCACTGCTTTGCCTGTAGAGGGGACACTCCTTGGTAATGTGCAACATTCGTTACATTTCTCCACAAGTGTGTAAAGAGTTTGAACTGAAACCCCAGTGGTGGAGGTTGGCTGCACAGGGCCACTGCAGCTGACCTGTCCTGAACCTATTTAGCAATGACCAATGTCACAGTGGCATTTCAAAGCCTTCTATTTGACAGATGGGTTTTATCACAAGATGCTTGTTCGTGACTTCCTGTGTTTCCCATTCCTTGATCCAGAAGATGTCTGCTGGTAGATCTTGCTCAGAACAGGTGCTCCACATGGGGTGCTGAGATGGAAGGTGGGTTGAACAGGTTCTCATCAGGTGGTAAGTGAGATGCAGCCCAGATGGTTTCAACCAGCTTGTGGATTTTTGTCAGTTGGTGGATGCTTGAGGCAGTGATGTTTGTAACGACAGGAAGCCAGGAGTGTTGAATGGAGACTACCAGTTATGATGTGCATTGTTGCATTCAACTGAATGTCAACAAGATATGTGTGAGTGATAACCTTTGTCAGAGAGATGCACAGTACTCAGCTGCAGAATTTGATAGGGCAAATGCTGAGGTCTGGAGTGCTGTGGCAGCAGCACCTCATGTTGATCCAGCAAATTTGTTTAATAGATAAATACTGCTTTGACCTTTGCTGCTATTCCTTTCAAGTTTTCCCGGATGGACAGAGTCCTAATCAAAATCATTCCCAACTATTTTGGGTTGGGATCATACTTTAGTCTCTGGCCTTCCATACAGATAGGCTATTCTTTTTTGGTATGGCATTGTAGAGGTGGAGTACACTGGATTTCATGTGAGGGATTTAATATGAGAAGCTACAAACTGAAATAGTCCATCAACTTTGTAAAGTCTTTGTTAAGAATCTGGTCCTGAGTATATATCCCATTGCCTTGCTGCACTCCAGGCCCTATAATACTTTCTCCAATTCTGTAATCCATACAGGATTAGGACTGTCGTGTTCTACACGTGACTTCAGTTTGCTTCATGTGATATAGCTTATTTTCTTTAGCGTCACTGTCTTTCTAACATGGTACAAATGACTGTGTTTGGGTGACTGATGAACAATTTAATGTAGGTGATTTGTGAGTTACTCTAAGGTGGTGAGATAGGGTCCAGAACTTCTGACTTAAATTAATGAGCCCTGCTGTCATTTCCTCCCATGATTCATATTCCTTTCGGAGTGCTGCACTTTCTGCATCAAGGTATAGGGTGTTGATGGGTCGATAGCTCAAAGGATGGTTGTGCAAATAACTTTATGAATGGCACCACCAAAACACTTACATGAATCTTCCCATAGTTATATTACAAATAGGTATAGTATGAATAGATATAGTTACAAAGATGTGGTCCAAGATCTTGCTGTATTTCAAACAATCCTCAATATGGAAGTTCCATCACATCTTCTTTGCACTGTTGATGACAGGAAGGCAAAGATCTACGTGAATGTGTGATGGCCTGTGCTGATTCTGTGGGAAGTCAACCAGAACTGGGCACTGCACTGATTGGGGGTGACCATCAAGGGAATTGTGCCAGAACAGTACCTGGTACTAATGAGGGTGGAGAGTGGAGTGAAAACTGGCCCATTGTCCTCCTTAACCAATTCACATCATTCCAGTTTTTCTAACAAGGTGAAGCTAAAGGTCTGTGTGAGGCACAGGGTATGGCATCCATTGAACAACACCCTGCTAACTAACATCATGCTGCTTTACATTTTTGTTCTGTTCAAATTGGAACCCTGTAGGCAGATGCGGGGGAGCTGAAAATAGAGGTTTAGCATAGCAGTGTACTTAGAATAACTCATACTGTTATACATCTGCTGATAAAATGGGCATCACAGACATGAGCCACATACTTTATAAAAAACACTACATCTGGGAAATCTAAGAATCTGACTCATTGAAATGGACAAAACTCTAGCAAATAGGTGCATGTTCTCTGCTGTAATATCTTAGTAACAGCAATATTTAATATTACACCAAGACCTTCTTCACTGTTAAAAAGTTCTGTGTTGGTAATTTATAAGTCAGCCACATCATGGACATACTTCACTTGAACAGTTACACTCCAGTTAAACCAGCCTCCCATCCATTGACTGTCTATATTTCCTGCTGCCTCAGCAAAGCAACCAGCATAATTAAGGGCCCCACGCATCCTGGACATTTTTTCTTCTACCTTCTTCCATCAGGAAAAATATACAAAAGTCTAAGGTCACTTACCAACTGACTTGGGAACAATTTCTTCTCTGCTGCTGTCAGACTTTTGAATGGACCTACCTCGCAACAAGTTGGTATTTTTCTACACCCTAGCTATGACTGTAACACTACATTCTGTGCTCTGTCTCATTTCCTTCTCTATAAACGGTATGCTTTGTCTGTATAGTGCAAGAAACAATACTTTTCACTGTATGTTAATACATACGACAATAATAAATCAAATCAAATCTACCTAGAGGATAACATGATAAAATTTGATCATGAAACATGGAATACCTCATGGCATTTTAAACAGGTTTATAATAGGGTAATTTTCCATTCTACATAGGTGTTGGCACTGGTGGAGAATCAACAATCAAAGGCTGGAAATCCAGACAGAAATCATTATTGACAGATTTTCACACATTGGATTTTCCAGCTGTTCTTGCCCCAAGACAGGAAAATCCTGCTGGAGGCCAATGGACTTTGCCTGGTCTGTGTGTCACCCACTACAATTCCCATGGCGGGCAGGGCAGGAAAATTCCACCCACTGTGTTTCATACATCTTCAGATCAATGTTTTAGGTCAGGCAATGGTGATCTCACTAAAAATGGGTGAAGCTTCATTTTAAAGAATTCTCTGACCTCACCTGTGGCTGCGATTTTCCAGTTCTACTGCAGTGAATGGAGATTTGGCTGAGCACCAAATTCTCTGTTCTCACTGGCAGCAGTGGCAGGTTAATGAGGTCAGATAATCCCGGCCAATGTTATTCATACAAGCACAATTTACCAACAATGTTGTACTCTGCCCTCAGATCATTGGTGTAAAACAGGCAATCCAGTTCAAAATCACTTTGTCCTGTGGAATTTGCTATCTAAGGAGGAAGGAGCTTTCTTGGAGCGTATATAAATGTCGACTTGAACTTTGGGTTTGTGACAGTGGAATGTTCAGTACAGTTGGTATTTTGTATATTTTTCTAGGCTTTTGTCCTAATTCTTGCCAGCAGAATTTATCATTTTCACAAGCAGATTTTTGAATAGTGGGAATTGTAATGGGCACAATTCCCTTTTTGTGTTATTTGGAGAAGGCAGAAAAGGTAGACTCCTGGGAGACACCTTTTCCCACTTGTCCTATTCACACAGCTGTGTGTGTGAATGCAGATGCACATACCTAGGAATAGCCAGGGAAAACTGCTTGTCAAATTACACTTCACCAGGGTGGCTGGAACAGAATTGTGACGTCTGCTCCAAACTAATGCTCAGACCATCTTGTTTTGGAAAGGCATTTCCACAGCCTTGAATTTTCCTCAGACTCATTCCAAACTATTACATGGGACCTGACATAAACCACAAGCATTTCCACTTCATGGAAATTCAGCTGGTTTGTGACCAGCAGTGCAGGATCATTGAGGCAAATCCCAGCTTCCCATGCAGCAATCATGATGTTTTAATCTTGAGATATTCCTGCATTGAACTATTCAATGGAGAAGCCAGGCAGAAGGGATAACTTCAGGGAAATTAAAATTACCCTCTTGCCTTCTGTCACAAAGCCATTGAAACAATCACAAAGACCAATTGAATAAAGTTACAATGTAGTCCTGGCAGTTATCAGAGATTTTGGTTATATTGTAGGAAGCTGCTCGATCTTTCCAGACAACTGAAATGCTAGTCCTTTCATTCACTAATACCTTATTTCTCTGGACATAGTTTTAAAAAGCCTTGCATTTACATTATGCTTTTCATGACCTCAGGACATCCCAAAATACTGTACTGTCAATGAAGAGCTTTGGAAGTATTTTGTTCACTTCTCTAAGATGCCTCCGGAGCAAGGTGATTTCTTGCAAGCTGTGCCTAGCATACCTTCTAAATCTATCCGTTACTCTCATTCTAGGTTTCTAAAACTTCATTATCTTTCTCTACACCCTTACAATGACTATGACACTACATTCTGTGCTCTCTCGTTTCCTTCTGTATGAATGGTATGCTTTGATTGTATAATGAGCAAGAAATGATACTTTTCATTGTATACTAATACCTGTGACAAAAATAAATCAAATCAAATCATTGTTCTAATGCAGACAGCAAATCTGCACACACAGCAAGCTTCCATAAACAGTGATGTGATGATGACTAGATAATCTGCTCTTTGTGATGTTGAATGAGGAATAAATATTGACCAGAACACCTGCGTTTCTTTGAAATAGTGCCTTGGGATCTTTTACGTCCACTGAGAGAGCAAATAGGATCTTGGTTTATCATCTCATCTGAATGAAATAAAATGGAATCAAATTTCATTCAGTACAAGTGAGGAGAGCTTGTTCATATTACATTCTATGTCCTGGTGTTACTTATTTGACAAAGAGAACCATATTTTGAAATTCTGAATGCAAAGACCCCCCACCCTATTATTAACTAATAACATAGGTCAGAGGCTAACATGCTGGAAGAATGCATGCAGCTAAATGCTTGACCATGCAAAGAGTAAGTCAATGAGTTGGAAGAAGTCCTGAGCTTTAAGGAGGTCTCTAACATCATCATCCCTTACTCCTGGCCTGTTCTTACACTTGAAGTTGGCAAGTTAGCCTGTTCATATTAATTTAACAGCCCCAAAATTAGGAGTCCTCTCTTAATTTGCGTTTGCTCCTTTCTTTTATATATTGCCTCATGGGACAAACAGTAAAGTTGTGTGGTGGTGTTGGAAGTTTGAAAAGCACATGAAATGAGAGCCAAGTGCCTACCTTGCACCCCAATTTGTATGCCAGTAAATAAATATCTTATTGGTAGCTTGTATTGTTGGCTCATCTTTTCAGATGGTATTGTGACAGCAGTTTCTGTTGAAGTGGCAGGAGTCACATGTTTCTATTGTAGTATGGAATGTGAAGCCTAGAATGTGATATGTTACGAATCTTTAACTGCCAAGGTTTAGCAAGGTGAAACAAAACATTTTGTGGTGTATATAATCTGTCTATTCTCCTGATATAACACCTTTCTATAGATGATTTTCTCAGCTCCTTTGTAATTTAGCTCTGTTTATCACCTCATACCCATCAGGCCAGTGGAGCTATTGGGGACAAAGCATTATGGGATCCTTCTATTTCTTCCAGAAGGAAGGTTCCAAAGGAATATCATAAAGGCAGCGCTCATGTCCTTGATCAACCCTTTCGAGCTTTGTCCATCCAGAATTTAGGAGTCCTTTTAAATGGCATCAGCCATTTATTTAAAAATAGTTCTTTTGGGAATTGACTATATATAATTAATTAGGTTGACCTTGCCAAAGTTGGCAAAGTTGGTCCAGTGTAAAATTTGCTGTACTTCAGTTTTGCCACTTCAGTACCAAGCTGGAATAGTCACTCTTATGGTGAGGGGCACAATGAAGCATTAAATGATGTATTGTGTCAAAGTGCTTCGTAGAGATCAGACAGGTAAAATTGCTCTAAAGTTGTTACCTACATGTTCCCATACTAAATGTTAATCATGGAACAAAATCCAAAAAGTAAACTTTTATGGAACTCAGCTAACACATTCAAACCTGCTCTAAGTACCGATATATTCAGATATATACAGACAACTGCTGCTGCTGCTGCAGTGTAAACCTTAGGAAGATTCATGGAAACACTTCAACAATCTGATTGATTTTAACCAGGTTACTGTGTAAATAGATTTTTATAATTAATTGAAGAGGTTTCAGGGTCAGAATGGAAAATAGATTTCTTTTAATCCAAAGGCGTTACTTATGAGTGACCTTGTTGACTCTACTTATTTTTTTAACACCTTATTCCTGTCATCTTTTGGAAAGGGTTATGATGCAGTAGAGACTTAATATGGCAAAGTCAGTGGTCTGATTTTACCTGATGTCTTTTTGAAGTGGTAATATCTTTCGTTGCTAATCCTTGAAATGCATCAAAATATCATAATTTTTCTGAAAATAATTCAAGACAGCCATTGCCACTACAGAAATTCTAATTAAATTTTGATTTGAAGGAAAATAAATAGTACACATTGGCATAAAAAGAAATTTAATCCAGGGATGTACTTGTTCAATAAAAACTCCTTCTGACAGATTATAAGTCTTCCTGTTACTAAGAATGAAATCACAACATTTATTAAAAGTCCAGTGGATCTTCAGTGATGTTACTCAATGTTGGATGGAGGATAGTAACTGTCCCTTGCCCGCTATGTTGTAATAATGGACTGGATTGTTATGGGGTAATGGCGGATGGGAGATGATTCAGGGATTTCCACCATCATTCCTGACATCCCAGTTTTCACTGATGAAGGCAAAGGGGGCATGCAGTGAACCGTACCTTTCATCCCTAACCTGGCAGATGCCATTACAGGGCTCAGCATCTCTCAGACCCCTAATTTTTCTTGAGTTGGGCCAACTTCTCAATGAGTCAAGATTCAAGGCCCTTTCTGAGGTGTTGTGAATCTTGGATGTAGGAATTTTTTGAGAGATAACATCAAAGACTCTTAACCATGCTCCCCCTCAACCCCTCAATGCCAACTCACCCCACCCATCCCAAAAATACCACATACCTTCCACGCCAACCCATGTCTCTACTCCAAATGCTCCCCAATATCCTCCTTGCCAACTCACAGTCCTTCCACTCCCATTTGCCCAGTATATACTGTGCACAGAATCCATGTACCATATCGCCAAATTGGCATGGATGGGGCCTGGAGAGTGAATAGGGACATAAGGCAGTGTGAGGACTAGAGGGCCAAATATTTCACAAAACAACTGGGATAAAATCCCTGAGACCTGAAGCAGCCCACTCACTACTCACCAGTCCCTGTGGCTGCCTCTGACCTGCTTCTGGGGTCAACAGGCTTGATGCTTGGTAGGTCTACCCTACATTACGTTAATAAAGTGCACAACATTTTTAATAACAGTTCCAAATTTGTAATCATTGGATCTGCACCAAATATGTGATAGGATTTGTCCTATTCTTATGGTCCTTCATCCTGAACCGTTCTTGGTGAGTTTTCCATGCTCATGTGAAGGATTCCTCCACCTTTGCGGAGACAATATTACTTACAACTTACATATTGATCAAGTACATACAACCCTTTTTGTATGTACTAGATCAATAGTGCAAGTTTATTTATGAAAGTGCAGTGTTTGTAATTATTTTAAGTTCCTTCCTCCCTTTTATCTCCTGATTCGCCATTATTTTTGGAATGTTATTCATCTTTTCAAAAGTGAAGACAAACACAAAGGGGGCGATCTTACCGTTACCTCCCCACTGGCCAATAGGCGAGCAAGTCAGTAAGATTGCGAGAAGCCATGATAGCAGGTTTGCACCCGATTTCTCACCTCTCGCAGCCATTTCCAGGAGAGGCTGAATAAATTATTTAAATGTCATTTACATATCATTTCAATGAAATTAGCCACATCAGACTCAATTGTCCAGGCTCACTTGTCTGTGTGGCCTCACCGGGGGGTGTATAATCCTGTGAGAATCACAGCTGGTCTCCAGCAACAGGGACTAGGTGTGATGACCAGAGACCATTGAGGCCCACCACCCCTACTCCCTGGAGGTCGGGTCAAGGGGGTGCTGCCCCTTGGGCAGTGCCACCCTGGCACACTGGCACTGCCCACTGGACATTGGACAGTGCCAAGCAGGCGGTGCCTGAGGGGCAGGGGGATCGCTGTGCACTCTGCACAGCAATTGGTGGGGGCAGGGGAGGTGCACCACTGCTATTCTGCATAGTGTTCAGTTGCAGGGCAAGAGGCTCAATCAATCTGGCTGGCGGGAAGGGCAGTGTAGAGGTCGATTGGTCCAGCTCAGGCTAGGAGACTTGCAGTTGGCCACAGGGCCACGATTGAAATTAATTTAATAAATTTGGATCTGAAGACTAGTCTCAGTACTGATGACCATGAAACTCTCACCAATTGTTGTTAAAAACCCATTTGGCTCATTAAGGTCCTTTGGGAAGGAAATCTAACACTCTTAGCTGGTCTGGCCTACATGTGACTCCATATCCACAGCAATGTGGTTGATTCTTAACTGCTCTCTGAATGGCCTAGCAAACCACTCAATTCTCGGCTAATTAAAAATGAGCAACATATGCTGCCCTTACTGGAGACGCTCGGAACAAAATTCAGGAGTGTGATGTTATTCTCACTTAGCTGATAAGTGCAGTGAGTTTGACACCATTCTAGGAGGAATGGTGCTGCACCACCACCACCCCCACCTTCCTGTCTGATGCCTTAAGCAAGTTCACTTTTTGAGTTTTCTTCTCTGCCTCTGAACTCTATCCAACAGCCTCAAACTTGAGGCTAAGTGGAAAACAGCCCTTAAGTGGTCAATAACTGGCCATTTATGGGTCTCAACTGTAGCATGGGCAAATAGTTCCACTTAAGCCGAGGAGAGGTCTGGATGGGTGGAAGGAGTGCTATAAGGGTAGTACTATATTGATGAAGTTGGCATCATTCAAAACAGACAGTGAACCAAAGCTCAAATGTGTCTACCTTGGTACATGTTAAAGATTCAAAGAGAGCACGGGAGTTAACCTGTATTTTTGTTAACATTTCTCTTTTAACCAATACCATCAAAAAGAGATGGACTGGTCGTTTATTGTGGGACCTTGCTGTATGCATTTTAGATTTTATAGTAGTATGAGCAACTGCTGCATGTTAAATATTCTTCTTCATCTGTGAAGCAGATATTCTGAGGATGTAAATGGTCCCATAAAAATACAAATTCTTTCCTCCTTGTAATCTGCCCTGCTGTATCAGAACTCTGCACGATGTCTGCCAGGTCAACTCCAGGGGCACCAAATATTGATCAGGAGCAGAAAACTTGAGCAATTTACCCCAAATAATCTAACAACATGATACAATCTATCACCACCTGTCTGAGATGAACTAATATTGGGCAGAGCAAAGATTGAGCTCTTTGGTTGTTATTGTTGTAATATGCATTTAGGCGATAGCAGCATGACATCATTAGAAGGAAAGTGTGTCATGTCATCCAGTCTTAGTTTTATGTTTGCCTGTGAACAGAACTCAGCATAGTTCTGATGTCATCAATGTTTCTATCCATATATATGTGTTGTCCTGTGCCTGATCTAAATAAATAAACACGCAATGTTTTTACCCAATCCCTTATAAGTGGTTGGTGCTTTCATATTGTTATACAAACATGACATAGTGTTCAGCAGTGGCCAAACAGCCTGGCAGCAAGATTAAGTAAAGTTACAACATGGTCAACAGCATTACATTGTGCTACAATACATGATACATTACGTCGATGAAGTTGAAGGGTCAGAGAATGGTGAGAACACAGCATGATTACTGCGCAGAAAAGCTTTGAAGACCAAAGCCAAAGGCAATGCTTAAACAAAGAGCTGGTAAGAAGATGGATAAACCGTGGAGAGATTACATTTACAATGCACAGCCTGTTAGTTCAGTGAGTGGGACAACCATCGAGAGGACCAGCACTGGGTTAGCTCAGAAAGGGAAGGTCAGTGACCAGGGTATGGGCTACATTGATAGTGAGCGAGGAAGAGTCAAACAAAAAAGAACAAACAAATCTATCAAGAAAACATTTTGATTATAACAGGTGCCTCTGGGAGTTGTGGAACACTAAACTGAATAAAACAAGGAAGAAGGTCAAAGGGATATTGTCAAAATGTCCACAAAACCCCCAGTTTGAATTGAGATGTAGCCGACCTACAATCAAATTCAAAATGTTTAAACAGTGTACAGAGCTGTGATTTCTTGATTCATGTGTGTCTGAACCAGACAGGCAAACCATAATATCTACTTAGCAATTGGGAATTAAGGTCTACACAGGCCAAACACATCAGGAAATCAGCAGAAGAGTGAAAGAATCTGCAGCTGCCAGTGGCCCTTTCTGCCACATGCAGAATTGGTAGAAACTTGGACATTTCCTTGGTGCAGACAGAAAGCCACACCTTCCACATGTTTTCCTAGCTTTGTGAGTTCCAGTAGGTGCATCAAAAATTGAGGTTAAACTTAAGACCTGGAATATCAGTTCAGAATCAAGCTAGGCTTCAAAATTTCATGTCATTTTGACAACAGTCTATAGAATCTATAGACTACTCCTTCAGCAAATGCAGAGAAAAGGTTACCTATTGTGATTTTTGAAATGCAGAGCTAGAGCTAGCAGACAGAATTGTTGAGTTGCTGATCATGACCACTCCCATGGAAACATTCCAGAAAGATCTACTAGGTAAGTTCAGAATGTATTGCATCGAATTGCTCAAGGATGGACAGAAATACAAAGTGGTCCTTGCAGGTCGATGATGCTTACAGGTCTTAAGTTTAACCCCAATTTTTGATGCACCTGCTGGAACTCACAAAGCTAGGAAAACATGTGGAAGGTGTGGCTTTCTGTCTGCACCAAGGAAATGCCTAAGTTTCTAACAATTCTGCATGTGGCAGAAAGGGCCACTGGCAGCAGCAGTGCATGAGAGCAAAGGCTCATGGAGCTACAAAGAGCTATGCACTGATCCACACAGACCGTACACAATGGGTACCTTCAAGCAAGAAAATTGACCATCCTGTTAGACACCTGTACATGAGGTGTCGAACAAACCAAGGCATGCTGATGTGCAGAATAAGACAAAGAGTAGTGAACACATGTACTAAACCATCAATCCTGTGGAAAGTTTACAAGTTATCTCACTGTCCAAAATGTTTGTCAAGGTTGAAATTACCTGTCCTAAGAAAGTTGGCAACAATTCAATATTGGCTAACATTGATATTATGGCAAATGCTAACATTCTACCTCTGCAAATTCTAAAAGACCTGTAGCCACAGGCATGGAAGGCCAGAATGAAACTGTGCATCTTTCAGTGGACAACAGTTCACTAAGTCTGTGTGCAGGGTCCATAATCCTGGAGCACAATTATATTAAATCTTCCTGGTTGTCAAAGATGTTCTACACTATGGAGACTAAAGGCCCAGAAACAGTAGGTTTACTGGCATACTGTGACCTTGCAGTAGTGACAATCCATGGAATAATCTAGACCTCACATGAAGATCAGCCTCATAACCTATTCCTATCACCTCACCCTAACATTGAAATACCCACCATCGAACATCAAGCCATTGTTTCCATGACTGTCATTGACCTGCTCACCTCCGGAGATCTTCCATTCACAGCTTCCAACAAAGGACAATTCACTACTACCTCCTTCCTAAATTCACAAACAGGACTGTCCCGGTAGGCCCATTGTATCACCACTCTCCTCTGTCTGGCTGAACTTGTTCTCTCACTCAACAATTTCTCCATGAACTTCCTCCAAACAAAAGGTGTGGCTATGGGTATTAGTTATGCCTGTCTCTTTATGGGGTATGTAGAACATTAAACCCTCCCACACACATACACTTTCCACCCCTCTATCATATGCTCTATCTCCGACACTTACCTTGACCTCTGTCTCCATTTCTGGCAATAGACTCTCCACTAATATGGGCAGCACAGTGGGCTAGTAGTGCTGCTTTACAGCACCATGGACCCAGGTTTGATTCCTGGCTTGGGTCACTGTCTGTGTGAGATTTGCACATTCTCCCTGTGTCTGCATGGGTTTCCTGCGGGTGCTCCGGTTTCCTCCCACAGTACAAAATGTGCAGGTTAGGTGGATTATCCATGCTAAATTGCCCCTTGGGGTCAGCGGGACCAGCTAGGGTAAACGCATGGGGATAGGGCCTGGGTAGAATTGTGGTTGATGCAGACTCAATGGGCCAAATGGCCTCCTTCTGCACTGTAGGATTCTATGATTCTATCTACTACAAGCCCACCACCTCTCACAACTATCTTGACTACAGGTCTTCACATCCCATGTCCTTTAACATCTCCATCCCATTCTCTCAGTTGCTTTGCCTCTGCCACATCTGTTCCGATGATGCCACTTTCTAAAATGGCACTGCTGATATGTCTTCTTTCTTCCTTAATCGTGGTTTCCTACTCACTGTGGTTGACAGGGCTCTCCACTGTGTCCGATCCATCTCCAAGACCACTGCTCTCACTCTATCCCTTCCTCCCAGAACCAGGATAGGATTCCCCTTGTCCTTCGCTGCTCCCATACTCTTGATCAGAGAGACCAAACCCAGACTGGGTGACCACTTTGCAGAATACCTTCAGTCCATCCACAAACAGGACACAGACCTCGTGTCGCTTGCTATTTCAACACACTACTCTGCTGTCCTGTCCACATGTCTGTCCTTGGCCTGTTGCAATGTTCTAGTGAAGTCCAAAGCAAACTGGAGAAACAGCACCTCATCTTCTGATGAGGTGCTTTACAGCCTTCTGGACTGAACATTGAGTTCAACAACTTCAGAACATAAGCTCAGTTCTCTACCTTCACCCCATTTCCATTTCATTTTATTTATTTATTTTTAAATCTTATTTGTTTCATTTTTCTACCCTTTAAAAATCTTGCTTTCCATCTTGTTTTCCCTCTATGGTCTCCCCTTATATGTCTCAAGTTGTCATTTGAAACTCTTCTTACCTTGTTCCACCATTTACACATTCTGATCTTTTAATGGCTGCTATCAGCCCTCTTTTTAACCATAATCGCTACCATTTACATTCCCTTTGCCTTGTTGTCAATTATAACACCCTTACCCCAACAGTATAAATCTTGTCCTATTTTCTATTGCCTTCAGCTCTGGCGAATGGTCATCCAGACCCGAAACGTTAGCTCTATTCTCTTTCCACAGATGTTGTGGCCACTCACCTGATGAAGGAGCAGTGCTCCGCAAACTTGTGATACCATGTAAATCTGTTGGACTTTAACCTGGTGTTGTGAGACTTCTTACTGTGCCCACTCCAGTCTAACAGCAGCATCTCCACATCATATTCAGCAGACCAATGCATGTAAATTTAACTACTCTTGCACATTGTACTCTCTCAGAAACTAGACAGCAATTGATAAAACTATAAGAGAAGATGACCAACCTACTTGATAAAAATGGGATTATAGGCTTTTTTCTTTTAATTCATTTTCTTTATAGGATGCGGGCATTGGTGGTTAGGCCAGCACTTATTGCCAATCCTAGTTGCTCTTGAGGAGGTGGTGGTGAGTTGCCTTCTTGAACTGCTGCAGTTCCTGGGGTGTAGATACAGCCACAGTTCTGCTAGGGAAGGAGTTCCAGGATTTGGATCCAGTGACAGTGAAGGAACGGCGATATATTTCCAAGTCAGGATGGTGAGCGATTTGGATGGGGATTTCCAGGTGGTGATGTTTCCAAGTATCTGCTGCTCTTGCCCTTCAGGATGGTAGTGGTTGTGGATTTGGAAGGTACTGCCTAAGGAACATTGGTGAGCTCCTGCAGTGCGTTTTGTAGATAATACACATGGCTGTCAAGTTTACAGTTGGGACAACAAGTTCATATCCAGGATTTCATAGAAGTTATGTGACAACCAGTCAAGGTGACAAAGATTTGTTTGGAATCAACAGCCTATGAAGCTATTTCATAAGGGCACAGTTGTGAGGCATAAACTAGGACAAATTCCTTGCAGCTCCACACCAGCATAGAGTTCCGTTGCATCTTGGGGCAAGATTCCCAATGTAAACAGACATGTCATCCAAGAATGACAACCTCACAGATCACTGTGACCAATTAAAGCAACCCCCAGACTAAGGTTACCACCACAAGGTCTGGGCGTACAAGTAGATCACCTCTCTGTCTTACAGAGTCATAGGAGGGAACTTACTGCACTTCCCACTGGTAGCATTTTTCAGTCCCACCAAAGTCAATGGACTTTTGAACAGCTTGCCCCATTTTACAGCCTCATCTCTGTTGTAACGAGGCCATAAAATTCTGCCTATAGATTCATCAGTAGAGAGCTGAACATGAACATGTAATTCGTTACACTTCTTCGAAAGGGGACAACCCCCTGTAGCAGCAAGATGGGAAAATTCCCACCTCAGTTCCATTTTTGTTTGTGAACAGAGCTTGGCACAGTTTGGATATTTTCGTATGTTCCCTTGTGTCTAGCCTCAATAAATATGCTTACACAAATCTTTGAGTGATTGGTGTCTTTATATCATTATAAAACACAATGGTTACGACTCAATCACAACTATCTTCCAGCTATTCCACTGATAACAATTTGAAATGTAAGTCATCATTACTTGATTTCTTAATTTCCATCCCAGTGCCAACCATTTTGCCATTTTGAGCTATATTAAAAAACACCATTGCTTAAGTGTGTTATTTTCCCTCTGGACATAATTGTTTGGATAATCCAGCAAATAAGAATCAGAACCTTGTGTCCAAATTCCCTCTGCTCCATACCTGTAAGCATGAGCAGACAGAAGCTGGGAAATAAAGTAGGGAGTTATTTCCACGGGCTGCCGAGCACCCATCAACTCTAAGATTTGCTTCACTTGCAGCATGGGGAATTTTTTGGGGACAGGATATAAGGTTGGGGTGGACTCAAGTTCTATTAATGGAAATAGAGAAGTCTGCCCCAATCTCTTGACTGAAGGCAAGGATATCTTCAAATAACTTATACAGATTAGCAGTCTTGGGATTGATTTTATTGACAACATTTTCTGAGACCCTGTGCCATTGGCAGGACTTGGACAGAGGTTACATACATTGGGACATGGGAATTAGGAACAGAAGTAGGTAAATGCAGCCCTTTGAGCCTGGTCTCAAATCCATCTCCATGTCTGCCCCCATATCCCTTTAACCCATTTTTAAAAATCAGAAATATATCTAATTCACCCACTGAGGAAGTATTTTGAAAAATCACTGGTGCACTGCCTGCAATTTTCTTTCCTGCCCACTGCAAGGCCTTGCCAATGGCACAGGATCTCAGGAAATCTATCTCTAACTTGCAAGCCCATTACCAAACATTACACATCCTTTAGCTTACCTAGATCTTGTCATTGAATTGAAGTGAAAAAACAATAAACGTTAGTTACGCTGTAAAATCCTTGCTTTCACCAAACTATATCAATCTCTGTGAAGAAATGATTTTTTAAAAATAGACTGAAGCATTTGAAAGAAATTTGAATATGTTAACAGCTATGTTCAGCAGATTTAATGTTGGGGAGTTTGAAATTATGGTTTTAGTAGGCCAATAAAAACAGATAATTGCTCAGCACAGCATGAACAGGACCCCTGGGATTCTATAGTAAACAAAGGTGGAATTCTCTGGCTTTCCAATACTGCAGTAGACAATCCAGATCAGTCAACATTTCAGAAAGTTTGGTTTAAGGGTAAAATATATACAAACTGACCTCTGGGCCTTTTCATAGCAACTCTCTGCTGTCCAAAATCATCGATCAAAAGTAAAAAGGCAACTACAGCTAAGCTGTGTTTCAATCAACATGTGCTCTTTATTCATTGACCAGATCTGTCTGCGACAACATCTATTTATCATCATTTTCTTGGCATCTAATTTTGCTATGCATCTCTTGTATGCTCGCTCTGCCATACATTCGTCAGGCATTTTGGACATTTAGATTTTATGAATGTGCCACTCCTGGCATGGTATCTCGCCTGCTGGGAGTCAGCAGGGAAAATCGTTTGGAGTGCTTCACCACAATGCTGTGCCGCGTAATTGAATGGAAAATTGTGTATAACGTGCCTTCAATGCTTTCATATTTGGTTCATGAGGTGAGGGTCTGTGCCAGGAGTACAATTTATCTTTCAAGCTAGTACCTTGCAGCTGAAAAAGTGTAAACAGCATCCCAAGTTTTTAAAGCCATAGAAACCAATTCCTCACCCCTTTGTCTGACAAAAGACTGCCTGTATAAAACAGCTTCCTCCAAACTGAACTCTGGCTTAATCAATTACCATTTGTGACAAAGTAAGAAACAGTTGGGACGTGGTGAAAATAACTCTACAGAAAGTAACTCAGAGGAGCTGTACTGCTATTGTTGCAGCCAGAAATGTAAAGAAAATCAATTTTCCTTTGTTTTCCTGACAATCTGTAAAGTGGAACAAATGGTACGGCTACAGAATCAGAGGATTCTGAGATCTGCGCCTCTGAAAAAACAAGTGGGAAAATGGGGGGAGGACACTTCAACAAATGACAGTTACATTTGCCAAGCTTGTACTATCATTGCTGCGTCAACCTTAAAGGAATTCCTATCTCATTATATTTATATTATGAATTTTTGGCTTGAATTCCCCTCCCCAGGCACTGCCTCAGGCTGAACTGGACTGCTCATGACTTCAGTGCCCTGTTTGACCTGGAGCCGAGCTCTAACCTCATATTCACAAAGACTACCTCTACCACCCTCTACATTCTTGACTCAACTGATCTGTCTCATTCATGCCTTTGTAAGCTCCAGGCTTGATTTTGTCCAAAGCTGTTGGTATATACTATCAGTAAACAGAAACACATCAAACAGACGGGAGTGGATTAGCTGCCTGTTATACATCTACGATGTGGAGATGCTGGCATCGGACTGGGGTAACCACTTTAAGAAGTCTCACAACACCAGGTTAAAGTCCAGCAGGTTTATTTGGTAGCAAATGCCACTAGCTTTTGGAGCGCTGCTCCTTCGTCAGGTAAGCTGATGAAGCTTACCTGACAAAGGAGCAGTGCTCCGAAAGCGGGTGGCGGTTCCACCAAATAAACCTGTTGGACTTTAACCTGTGTTGTGAGACTTCTTAATGTGTTATACATCCAGCCCAATTTTAATTTCCATTTCCATTGTCAGATATCCACTAATGTTTGTCTCTGACTGTGTCCTGTTTTTTATTTGCATTTGTATAAAAATCAGTGCTGGTAAACATACTGCTCTTACAGACACCGAATTATACTTTGATACATTACACAATGCCAGACAAACCTAATATCTCACTCCAATTTAAGAGATCCAAAGGAAATTTACTTCATTGAACGATAAGTGACACCCTTCATCTGCTGTCTCCTGTCACCAGAGCAATGAAATGCTATTAGAATTATAGTTCCCCTTTCTTCCATTCGACTGGTCTGAAATATAGTAGTCTGGGAGGCTCTGGTGCATATTACTTCGCTTTCAACATTTTTTTGAACAGTAAACTATCATTGCGTCGTCAATGGAGACGGGAGAGGTTCCAGAGGATTGGAGGATTGCGGATGTAGTTCCTATTTTCAAGAAAGGGAACAGAGATAGCCCGGGAAATTACCGACCGGTGAGTCTGACCTCAGTGGTTGGTAAGCTGATGGAGAGGCTTCTGAGGGACAAGATTTACGAACATTTGGAGAGGTTTGACATGATCAGGAATAGTCAGCATGGATTTGTCAAGGGCAGGTCGTGCCTTACAAGCCTAGTTGAGTTCTTCGATAATGTGACTGAACACATTGACGAAGGAAGTGCCGTGGATGTAGTGTACATGGACTTCAGCAAGGCGTTTGATAAGGTCCCCCATGCAAGACTTCTTGAGAAGGTGAAAGGGCATGGGATCCAAGGGCCTTTGGCCATGTGGATCCAGAACTGGCTTGCCTGCAGAAGGCAGAGAGTGGTTGTGGATGGGGCTTTTTCTGAATGGAGGTCAGTCACCAGCGGAGTGCCTCAAGGATCTGTTCTGGGACCCTTGTTGTTTGTCATTTTCATAAATGACCTGGATGAGGAAGTGGAGGGATGGGTAAGTAAGTTCGCTGATGACACGAAGGTCGGTGGTGTTGTGGATGATCTGGAAGGATGGCAAAAGTTGCAGCAGGACATAGATAGGATGCAGGACTGGGCGGAGAAGTGGCAGATGGACTTCAACGCGGATAAATGTGTAGTCGTCCATTTTGGCAGAACCAACGGGATGAACGAGTACACTATCAAGGGCAGAAGTCTGAGTAGTGTTGAGGAGCAGAAGGATCTTGGGGTCCGGGTCCACAGGACTCTTAAATCGGCCTCGCAAGTGGAGGAGGTGGTCAAGAAGGCGTATGGTGTACTGGCCTTCATTAATCGAGGGATTGAGTTTAGGAGTCGGGAGGTAATGCTGGAACTTTATAAGACCCTTGTCAGGCCTCATTTAGAGTATTGTGCGCAGTTCTGGTCGCCTCACTATAGGAAAGATGTAGAAGCTATTGAAAGGGTGCGAAGGAGATTTACAAGGATGTTGCCTGGACTGGGAGGCATGCCTTATGAAGTTAGGTTGAGGGAGCTGGGACTCTTTTCCCTGGAGAGACGAAGGTTGAGAGGCGACCTGATAGAAGTTTACAAAATGTTGAGAGGAATAGATAGGGTGGACTCTCAGAGGCTATTTCCCCGGGTTGAAATGGTCGCTACGAGAGGACACAGATTTAAGGTGCGGGGAGGGAGGTTCAGAAGTGATGTTAGGGGTAAGTTTTTCACTCAGAGGGTGGTGAGTGAATGGAATCGGCTGCCGTCAGTGGTGGTGGAGGCGAACTCGCTGGGGTCTTTTAAAAGACTTCTGGATGAGTATATGGGGTTTAATGAGATTGAGGGTTATAGATAGGTCTGTAGGTTGGTAGGTGATGATGTGATCGGCGCAACTTGTGGGCCGAAGGGCCTGTTTGTGCTGTAGTGTTCTATGTTCTATGTTCTATAAGGTTTTATTAATAAATCAGTTGTGATCCCTTTTATCTGTTCCATTGCTAGACAAACAAAATGTTTTAAAGTTTAAAGTTTAAGTAATAGTGTCACAAGTAGGCTTACATGAACGCTGCAATGAAGTTACTGTGAAAATCCCCTAGTGCCACACTGCAGGGCCTGTTTGCATACACTAAGGAAGAATTTAAAGAACAAAGAACAACACAGCACGGGAAACAGGCCCTTCGGCCCAACGAGCCCGTGCCGCCATTTTAATATTATAAGTCTCCCCTCCACCCATGACCCTTGCCGATGCCTATGGCATTCCACATTGAGGGAAGACTAATTTGGGGACAATTTGTTACACCAATCAGCCTAACAGCACATCTTTGCGTGTGGGAGGAAACCGGAGCACCCGAAGAAAATCCACGCAAGCAAGTGGAGAATGCACAAACTCCCGCAAACACTGGCCCAAATCCATATATCTGCTCAGCAAACAGTGATAGTCACTGAGCTGTCGTGTTGCCCAGCATCTGGCCCTGTTTAAGCATACACTAACGACGTGAAGTACTAGGCTACCCTCGAAACAACCAAGAGCCCTCGTATGACCCATCGCGTGTATGCCCCTTGTTGGACAACAAGGCAGACCGAAGCATAGCATGGCCAATGCACCTGACCAGCACATCTTTCAGACTGGGAGCACCCAAAGGATCAAGAGAAAAGGAGAACCTGCAAACTCCCCATAGACAGTGACACAAGCCAGGCATTGAACATAGGTCCCTGGTGATGTGAGGCAGCAATGCTAACCTCTGTGCCACCGTACCTCCAATGTGAGGGGTGTTTTGGATTAAAATGACAATCTCTACAGACATTCAGAGTAGAAAATCCACAATCTGACTTGGCTTCTGGATAAAGCACTGAATGCCAGTGGAACACCCTGCCTGGCGAGGAGGAGGGGGGGGTGGAGAGAGATAAATAAAACTATAAGAATGATTTAGGTGATCTACAAGGCACAGCTCCTGTTGAGTAATAAAATTGGCACTGTCAGAGGTAGTAGAGAAATTCACAGGTAGAATGTTCAGTCTCCTCAATTGTAGGAGGACAGTGCGAATGAAGGTCCCACTTTTAAAAATTAATGAATATCATATTTCAGCGGTTAATTTGTGATTATCTAACATCTGGTGGTATGTGACTTTATAAGGCTTCCTTTGATGTAATGTTAGAAGTTGAATCACTGAAGAAAGATTAATGATGAAAATATTATTTATAGTTTTTGTGACATCTATGTTTGAACGTAAAGTGCAAATATTCAGCTAATTTAGGACCCGATTAGGGATCGTTTTGCTTACCTAGACCATTTTGCTTACCTAGATCTTGCTTACCTAGACCATCCAAATCTACATTTAATGAAAAAAAAATGTTTTTCTGTTGCTACCTTTGATGTCAAGGCCCTGGGGCTAAATATTCAGTAAGGACTGTTAATGGTCTCAGGAATCACATTGTGCGATTAACCGGTATCCATTCAAATGAATCCAAGCAACGTGGAAACTTCAGGCAGAATCTTGTGGAGGCAATGGGGGCCTCAGCTGCTGACACTTCAGCCAGCGAGAAACCCACATTGCCTCTTTTCAGGAAGGGCCAATGCAGCTTGTTCCAATGAGGTACTTGACAGGCCAGTGATGAGCCTTTCCCCGGGGTGGAAGACCTGCCCACTCCGAATTTCCAGCCAATCTGAGGCCAGCAGTCCTATTGAACAGCAGGGCAACTGAGGAAGTGGTGGCTGCTGCTAGTACAACACCCATCCATCATTGGATCCCAAGCCACAGTTGAGTGATGGCAGGAGGGAAGATTGCGATGAATGCTAACCTTTGCAGGTGTAATGCATTTTCTTTCAAGGTGCAGTACTTATCACATGCATGCTATTAATGGCATATGCTCCATGGTGAGACCCCCTACACTAACATCTCCTACTTTGAAAATAGACTATGAAACCCTCTCACCTGATGTCCAGGGCCCCTGTGATTTCTCAGATGCATTAATGAATGGTGAACTGCAACATGTTGATCATGTCACTGGCTGCAACCTGAAAAGATCCATTGGCCTTGAAGGCCACCATGCGCTTAATGGCCACAAGCAGTGGGCAGCATGGTGGCACAGTGGCTAGCACTGCTACCTCACAGTGCCAGGGACATGAGTTCAATTCCTGCCTCAGGTGACTGCCTTTCTGGAATTTGCACATTCTTCTTGAGTCTGTGTGAGTTTCCTCCCACACTCCAAAGATGTGCGGATTAGGTAGATTGATTAAGTTGCTAAGTTGTTTCTTAATGTCAGGGGGATTAGCGGGATAAATACGTGGGATTATGGGGATAGGGCCAGGGTGGGATTATTGTCAGTGCAGGATCAATGGACTGAATGTCCTCTTTCTGTACTGTATGGATTTCATGATGCTACCAGTGTCGTCCTTACACTGCACTGAGGCTTCAGATCCAGTTTGAAGATATAGCACGGTTCTGTGACCACCTCCTTGGTGAAGCATAGCTGCCACTGACACTATTTCTGGGGTGAAGGTATGAAAAATGCTCTGTGGAAATCCCAAGCAGATATGGTCTTTTACTGACAGCCCTCCTCTTCCCTCTATGTATACCATCTTCTCCTGTGTTCCTTGTCCTTGCGATGCTGCTAGCCAAGGGGAACTGCAGTTAAAGTCCCCATGACTGGATGCAATTGGGATAGAGAAATGCTTTTCAAAATCATTCCAAAGATCCAGCATCACTACCTTGAACAGATAAGCAACTTCTGTCAATTCCACATTGGAGCCACACAATAGCTGTATAGCAACAAATAGGTAGTCAAAAACACTGCACCTTAAATTTGGATGCTGATCCTTTGAAATGTTTTTGGCAGGTGTGCAGCTGGTGGCATCTTCAGCCGTGCATGTCTGAGAGAGTGACAACATGGCAGGGCAGGTATCAAATCAGTGTTACATATTGACTGGTGTCACAATCTACCACCTTGCATACTTCTGATGTTCTGACTGATGTTTAACCTTTACAATAAGGTATCAGCACAGACCATGCCTGATGGCTCCCATACCATCTGAATTTGCAATTTTGCAGGTCTAATGTTTTTATTACCACAATAACTGGATTTTCCACAATATAAAATTGGGTCCTTAAGCTGATGACAATCACAGATCTACATTTGTGTTAATCTGTACTATTACTAGGATAGGAGAGCCTATTCTAGTAATAATCATGGGGTGTCACTTGTGGAGGATGACATCGACAGTTGATAGAGGAAGACATGAGCAGCTGATGGAAGGAGACATGAGGAATTGATAAAAGGAAACATGGGCAGTTGATGGGAGAAGAGATGAGCAGTCAATAGAGTGAGAGAGGAGATGTTGGAGGGAAACGTGAGCAGTGGATAGCAGGAAACGTGAGCAGTGGATGGAGGGAAACGTGAGCAGTGGATAGCAGGAAACGTGAGCAGTGGATGGAGGGAAACGTGAGCAGTGGATAGAGGCAGGTTTGTCCATTTTCAGTTGGCCACTCCTCAGTCTGATCAGAGGAATGAGACAAGAAGCACCAATTGATTTTTGTGTTCAGTTATAAAGGGACTCACGGTGGCACCCCGGTAAATTGACAAGTTAGCTTCATTTGTTTATTACCAATGTGAGAGAAATAGTCATGTCTTTATATATAGCTTAATTGTCATGGGAAGGCAGCAAGAGTGACTGCTTGGGTAGTTGGTGAAGACTAAGATGAATCTTATGATATCTAAAGTGAGGGGAAAGGATTAGAAGGGGGGAAAAGCACTTTCTGGCCTCATATTCAGTTAAGAAAGCTCTTCAAAAGTTTCTCAGTGGCAGCCTCCTGCAGTTCCATCAAGGAACAATGGTTAGCTGCGTGTAGACCTGATAATTCTGAATTCAGCAGCCCTTACAGTGAAAGGAATGTTCAGTTTTGCTCTGAAAATGTACATTAGGATATTCAAGGGCCTATTGGCTACTGGAGGTGAATGCCAGAGTTGTATTAACAGAGTATGATCCAAAACGTCGACCTCTTAAATTGGATCCAGGCAGCTGTACAGAAAACAGTTGCAGTGTGATCCATTTCTAAGCCATCTTATGACTAGACTATTCCTTAATCATGTTCTGTGACAAACTAATTCATTTGTTTCAGAAACCTTGTTTGATTAGAAAACATTGCAGTTTGAGAATTTGAAGCTCCCTTGGCAGAAGACAATGGCTTTAACAACGGCTTCAGCAACTAATCAGTTTCCAAATAAACATTCAGATTGCACTAATGTGTCATCAGCACTTTGAGAAACCCTGAGAGGGAGAGCATTACACACGTGCACTAATGAATAAAACAGAAATCTTTATGTGAATACTCTTGGGTCCTTTCATTGAACAGATTGGTTTGATAGTTTGACAAAGGATATTGTTTCTTCCATTTGATAAGATTCTATCGATTAAGCTAAAGATGATTAACCCATTCAGGACATGGTTTCACAAAATAAACAACGGTAACAGTATTCAACCTTCTCCCTTTCCATTTCTGATCAGTAACAACCTTTGTCTCAGTTGATTTCCAATCTGCCCTTCATTGTCTATTCACACTTTGGCTAAAAAGGTGTTCATACCTGTTCCGGGCACATGTGATCACAATTCACAACCTGCCCACACCTGATCCCATTGAGACAGACAGTATGCAAACTTCATGCTGCCTCATTTGAACCATTTCAGCCTGCAGCCCAGTGCAACATGCTTAACTGCACATTCAACAGGTGGCATTATACCATGCATGGCATTTACTCCTCCAGCCTTTAAAAGGAAGTCTGCTTTTCATAAAGGTAAGTTGCACTGAATAGTGCTGTAGTTGGAGAGAAGTGAAATGAAACACCAAGGCAGTTTCTGCAAGTCAAGAATGTGCTGCTGAAGGCCTGAAGCTGGAGGTTGACAGGATGAAAGAGACTGTGGACTGAATATTCTTGGTTGAAATGTTATGAGCAGGGGGGCAGGAGGGCTGGTAAGAAGGCACTTGGAGGTGAGCCTGGGTATCTTTCAGCTGCCCTGGTATGTTATTGAAACAGGGAACCATAATAGCTCAGTTGCCGCTGGTGTCCAGTTCAGTCTCTGAACTGGACAATTAAGGGCCATTTCCCACATCCACAAGCATTTTACCCATGTCAGGAGGGTCTGTTGCTGTACTGGGAGACTGCCAGATAAATCCTTGCAGCCTCTCAACAGGTTCTAGAGGGCTTCTTTGATGGATTCTTCCTGATCCTGAGTGTCCTTGCAGCAGTAATAGTCTCCCCCACAACAACAGTGCTGCTGGTGCATTTTGACCCTTGCCCATCTGAGCAGGGTTGGTTTGTGATTCAGCTCTGGCAGCGTGCGGATCTTGACCATCAGTGAGAAAATTCAACTTTATGTTTCCACGGTGCTGGGGGCTGTCAAAGACTGCTTCCCTGAAGGGAATGGGAGCAAAAGTCCAGGGAGTTTTGACTTGAAGTCCATCCCCAAAGACCTATCGGCAGTGCCACAGGAGATTGGATTGAGACTGCCCAATTGGGGGGCGGAGGGGGTGTCTGTTCCACTGGTCAGAGATCTGACAGGGAAGCCCAGTCAACATTATTGAGGAGGCCCAACTGTAACTTAAGTGGCCACTGTCTGTACAAAGATAGGTAGGAAAGCAAGTTGTGAGGAGGATATAAAGAGTCTGCAAAGGGAATTAGACAGGTGAGTGGACAAAAAATTGACAGATGGAGTATTAGAATAATATGGGAAAATGTGAAGTTGTCCACTTTGGCAGGAATGCAGAAAAGCTGAGTCTTATTTATATTGAGAGAGACTGCAATATATTGCAATACACTGCAAACTGGGTGTCCTTGTATACGAATCACAAAAAGTCAATATGCAGGTACAGCAAGTTATTAGGAAGGGAAATAGAATGCTGGTAACAGCAAAATGCTGCAGGAATAAGAAGAAATAGGAGCAGGAGTAGACCATCTAGCCCCTTGAGCCTGCCCTGCCATTCAATAAGATCATGACTGAACTGAAGTGGATTAATTCCACTTACCCCCCTGCTCCCCATAACCCTTAATTCCCTTATCAATCAGAAATCTATCTACCCATGACTTAAACATATTCAGCGAGGTAGCCTCCACCACTTCAATGGGCACAGAATTCCAGAGATTCACCACCCTCTGAAAGAAGTTCCTCCTCAACTCTGTTCTAAACTGCCCACCCCCCACCTTATTTTGAGGCTGTGCCCTCTAGTTCTGATTTCCTTTCTAAGTGGAAAGAATCTTTCTACCTCTACCCTATCTAGCCCTTTCATTATCTTATATGTCTCTATAAAATCCACCCCCCCTCAGCCTTCTAAACTCCAACGAGTACAGGCCCAATCTACTCAATCTCTCCTCATAAGCTAACCGCCTCATCTCCGGTATCAGCCTGGTGAACCTTCTCTGTACTCCCTCCAAGGCCAATATATCCTTTTGCAAATAAGGGGACCAGAACTACACACAGTGCTCCAGCTGCGGCCTCACCAGTACCCTGTACAGCTGCAGCAAGACCTCCCTGCTTTTATATTCTATCCCCCTCGCTATAAAGGCCAGCATTCCATTCCCCTTCTTGATCACCTGCTGCATCTGCAGACTGAGTTTTTGCGAATCTGAGACAGAAAAGAGAAAATGCTGGAAAATCTTAACAGGTCTGATAGCTTCTGTGGACAGAGAATAGAATCTATGGCCGGAATTTTACTGGGGTGGGTGAGGCTCGCAGAAGGGAATTATCTGTTGGCCTCTGATAGGATTTTATGAGCCTTGCCGAGCCATGCCCGAGCTTTGTCATAAAATTCTGCACTTTGGGCGGGGTTTTATACTTTGCTCATCCTGAAATCGTGAAATCCCACCTGAGGTCAATGAACCTTTCCATTGTCCGCACCTTGCCTGATCCAATTCCCATGGCAAGCGAGGCAGTAACATTCTGGCAAACATTTCAAACAATGGATCTGACCTGTTGAGATTTTACAGCATTTTCTGTTTTTTGAAGTAGAATATCAGAGTTTGTTTCGAGCAGGATGGAGTATGAAAGTGGGGAAATCTTGTTACAGATATACAGGGAATTGTTGAGACCAGACAAGGAGTACTGTGTAGTTTTGCTTTTCTTATTTAAGGTCAATGGACTTTTGGCTGCCATTCTAAATTTTCCATACTTGCCCACGACAAGGGGGCCAGAAAATCCCAGCCAGACTTTGTAGTGAAAGCAGTTCAGAAAAGGTTCACTCGGCTGATTCTTGGAATGAAGGGGTTAACTTAAGAGGAAAGGTTGAGTAGGTTAGATCGCTTGGAGTTTGGAAGGATTACAGGTGATCTTTTTGAAAGATTCTGAGGAGACTTGACAGGATAATGCTGAGAGATTTTCCCCTTGCGATAGAATCTAGAATTCAGGGCAACATCCAAAAATAATGGGTCTTCCATTTAAGACATGAGGAGGAACTTATTCTCTCAGACAGTTGTTAGTCTTTGGCAGTCTCTTCCCTAGAGAACAGTGGAGGTTGGGTTATTAAATAAATTCAATTCTGAGTTAGACAGATTTTTGATCTACAAGGGAATCAAGGGTTATGGAGGTCCGGCAGGAAAGTAGAGTTAAGGCCACATTCAGAACGGCTTTGATCTCATTGAATGGTGGAACAGGCACATTGGAGAAAAATGGTGTACTCCTATTTCTATTTCTTATGATCTTATGACCCAGCATCAAGAAGGGGGTTGTTGAAAGGCACCCTCTGACCATGGCTCTTCTCCCTTCCACCCTCTCCAACAACCCTTGTGTAATCCCCATCCACCCTCACTTATGTTTGCCCTTGGAATCCTTGGTAATCTTGGGCCTCTGCTGGAGCAATACTGGCACCTACCAGCACTCCCTCTACTGCTGCCTGCTGATTAGCTGACAGCTCTTGGGTGCACAGGCTTCTGCTGCCAAGGCCCTGAACCTGTGACAGTGGAAGGCCAGACAGTGGAATGTTAAGAATAGGCTAACAGGTTTTCCAATTAAGTCCAAATTTGATGTAAATTATTCAATAGAAGTCACTGATAAATATTAGTGGTGTTGGTGGAGAATTGTGTGTGAAGTTGGGTCAAAGAAATAAAGGTCTTTTTTTAAATGAAGAAGCAGAACTCATGCCTCCTTTACTCTACAGCAACCGAGAAGCTCGAATAGTGGTAGCAGAGAATGGTTGCTAGTTCCAGGTACAGGGTTGCAAGTTATAACTTTTTGGGGAAAAAAGAGCAAGACTTCATTCAAATTCTAAAGTAGGAGGCAACAAAATGGCTGAACCCAGAATAAGAATGTCAGAATATGTCTATCCAGCATTATTTTCAGCAACTGAAACTTATGACCAATGGAGAAGTGAAGACATCATGTGGACTATGGTAACTGCTTTACAGAAAAGGAAACAAAGTATGGCATTGGCTCTTTCTTTACCTTTATAGAAGTGAAATCAGACACAAAGTGTTTTCCGAATTGGAGTTGCAACATTTGAATTCAGAAGAAAGCCTGGATAATTTATTAAATTTCATGGATAAGATTTATCAAAAGGATGACTTATTAAGTGTATATGAAGCCTGGTCAGAATTTGATAGAGTTTGGAAATCAGAGGATATTTCTATTGAAGAGCATATGATGGAATTCAGTAGGCTATATAAAAGGCTGCAAGACACCGCCTGGAATTTCCACAGTCCATGTTGGCATTTAAGTTACTGGACTGTGCTAAAGTGACCAATGTGGATAGGCTGCTGGTTTTGACAGGAGTTAAGTTTGCAGATAATACCTTATTTGGTCAAATGACAGAAGCCTTAATAAAATTTCTAGGGAAATATTCTATCCCTGTGGCTCTTATGACACAAATGGGTCAGTCAGTGGTGAAGCAGAATGTGGAAGATACACTATTAACAGGGTGGTAGATTGCATGGGCACATGCAGGCTACAAGAGTATGGCAGAAGATTGGGATGCAGAAATTATGAAGACAAAAATGCCTTTAATACCTATAGCAAGAGGAAGGATATAGAAAATGGTAACAGGAAAATGAACCCCAGAAATGCCCAGGGAATGATAAGCTGGTGTGACTCTAAATTTCATTACGCTTTCAACTGTTTGAAAAGATTTAATAGAGTGTTTGAAGTTACACATGACATGGAAAAATCAGAAGAGGAAATAGATGGTGACCAGAAAGAAAGCATTGTCTTATTAACAAGAAGTTTTACTCCTGTAATGAGAATTTTTGTTGAAGAGTTCTTCAATTGTGCTGTATTCGACAGTGGCTGCACATTTACCGTGTGTGGAGTTGACTGGTTAAAATGTTACCTGGACTGTTTAAATGCTGAAAATCAGAACAAGTTAAAGAATTTGGAAGATCCACAAGTTTCACGTTTGGGGATGACAATATCCTGAAATCACTAAAAAGAGTGCGGTATTGCTGGAGTGAATCATTTCATTAGCACAGATGTTGGGCCCAATTTTACCATTTGGAGTCTAAGGGCCGGATCTGGGTGTAATATAGATCTGAGCTTGAAATCCTCTTTGCAGCGTGCCCATACGCTTTCAGCTATCTCCGGTCTGATCCGTGCTGTGGGCGGGGCTTAGTGCTGCCAGAACGATCGGAGCTCTGAACTGCGCATACGCAATTAGAAAAAATCTGAAGCAGCGCCCAGACGGGAAAGAAAAAATAAGCAGAAAGTGGAGAGAGCGGCTCTCTGACACAAATCATCCTCTGGGTGGGTCAGAGCACCCTCTGGGTGGGGAGGGGTAAGTGGGTCAGAGCATCCTTTGGGGGGGAGGAGGAGGCGGATCAGAGCATCCTCTGGGAGGGGGAGGAGGAGGAGGTGGGTCAAATGTATTTCTGGAGGAGGGGTGCGAGAGGGCTGATCGTTGTCTGGTGGTAGGGGGGAGGAGGTGGGTCAGATGTTCTTCTGGAGGGGAGGGGGAATGAGGCCAGACCATTCTTGGGGGGGGGGGCAAGTTCATTGTCTGGGGGGTGTGGGGGAGGCAGATGGATCTCTAGAGGAGGGGGACAGGGAGGTCCGCTGCCACTCTGCGGACGATTGATGGGGAGGTGGGGAGGCAGTGGTGTCCACTGCCACTCTGCCGGCGACCCCTCCTCCACACCAGAGGACCGAATCCCTCCTCCTGGAGTGGCCGCTCTCTAACCCAGATCATCTTCTGGGAGATGGGAATGGGGGGTTTGGGGGAGGGGGGGGGGGGGGGGGGGAGGCGGGAGAAGGGAGGCGGGTCAAATGTATCACTTAAGGGGGAGGGCAAGAGGGCTGATGATTGTCTGGTTGTGGGAGGTGAGGCCCAATCGCTTACTGATAGGGGAGGTGTGGATGAATCCCTAGTGGAGCGGGCAGGGGGGTCCACTGCCAGTCTGCAGGCGATCAGTAGGGAGGGAGGGGGTGGCAGGGATGTACACTCTTCTGTCTTCTGCCTCCTTCCTTTCCTGAATGGTGGCATTACATTTGTGGTTTTCCAGTTCACTGTGAATTTTCCGGAACCTAAGAATTTGGAAGATTACAACCAATGCATCTACTTTATTTGCAGCCACTTCTGTTAAAACCCTAGGAAGTAGGCCATCAGGGCCAGGCTCTGAAGCTGCTTCAGAGGTTCCCCTGCAAAATAAAAATCGGCTTCAGATTTTTATTTTGCAGGTCGCTTACAGCGCGGATCCAGAACGGACCAGAAGACAGTGAAGTGGGATTTGGTGGTAAAGTTGGGTGCATGGTTCATTAAATCAATTTAAATGCATGCTAATCTGTGCCCAAATCGGGTGTCGGTAAAACTACGATCTGCTTGGATTCGGGTGCAGATCACATCAAAGGCCCTACATCTGAATTTACTGCGATTTTGCGCCCAATTTTTGGTAAAATTGGGCCCGTTGTGTCAAGTGAGATACCTTTTGGAGCGCTGTTCCTTCATCAGTGAATGAGCCTGATGATGGAGCAGCACTTTGGAAGCTCGTGATGCCAAATAAATCTGTTGGATTTTAAACTGATGTTGTGAGACTTCTGACTGTATAGAGTAGTTGGCATTGACAGGGATGCATTCTTCACTGATTCGTTGAGTGGCAGGCGAGAAAACTGTCATCCAAAAAAATCCTGCCCACAGAGGCTTTTACTGTCTGTTTTTATATTTCTTGCTAGTTTTCTCTCATTCTCCGTCTTACCTTTTAATCTATTTTTCCAATCCACTTTCATTAGCCAACATGTGCTTGTAATTGCCTAAGTTTAAGACACTAGCTTCAGACCAAAATATCTCACGATTTCTATTATAGATTGTAAATAGTTAAGGCCCAGCCTCAGGGTGAGGAGACAGCCCTCGAAACAACAACAACCAGAACGGGGATCAAACTCCAGACTAATCTGATCTACACGCTAACCAACTGAGCCCACCTCATTAACCATTGCCAGGATAAAATAAGCTTTGTCCGCATTGATTTCAGAACATAATATTCTAAGAATATTTTCTATGAATTCATCCTCCAGGTGACCTTTATCAGTTTGATTCTTCTAATCCATATAAATATTAAGATCAATTATTGCCCACAATTATTGCTATACCTTAGCCCCCTTTATTTTTTGATTTATATTCCGTCCTGCAGTGTAGTTACAGTCAATAGGCTTATAAACTATTCCCCCAGATATTTATTTTCTTGGCTATTTCTTATCTCCAGCTAAACTGATTCTGCAGGTAGAATTGTCCCATTTTGACACTAAGTGGCGGGGAAGGAATGTGGAATACTTCTCCTGTGGAAGCTGGCAGGAAAACCTGCCAAACCTCTAGCCCCAACCACATTAATTATGCACCTGGGTGTTTTACACCATATTCAATGGCAGAGCAGACCTGGGTGCCACGTAGTTTGCCATATTGTGTAGAGTTCCAGTATAACCTTCCTGCGGATATATTGTATGCCTCAGCTAACAAATGAAAGGATTCAATATGCCTTCTTAGCCACTTCAGGGATCTGTGGATATTCACTCCAAGGTCACTCACTTCCTCTACACCTCTCAGTATCCTCACTGAATCCTTTGCCTTGTCTGACCTCCCCAAATACATTATCTTACACTTCTCAGTGTTGAACTCCATTTGCTCCTTTTCTGCCCACTTGACTGGTCCATCGATATCGTCCTGCAGTCTACAGCAATCCTTCTCGCTATCTACCACATGATCCTAGCTTTAATCTTCCACGGTGACAGTGGAACCTTTTAAACCATTTCCAGACTGGTCAAAGCCTATGTTCAGCCACCCAACATCAATGTGATTACCAAGACCATTCAGGCTGCAGCTGTGGTGCAGTGTAAACAATGATTCACATTGTCAAGGAGTGTCCAATAAAGATGTAGTTGGGATCAAAATAATTCCATCTAGCCTCTAACTAAGTTATAGTCTGGCTCCATGACCATCTACATGTTAAAACAATAAACAGCGGGCATAATCTTGTTGTCCTCTCTCGGGATGTCAACATTCATCCTCCCTGACTGGCAGGGTAGCATTCTTCCATAACTTCTTGTTCCAGGTGTAGTCCCAGCAATGGCCACTGCACCCGGTGGCACTATTAAGCTGCCAACCTTCCAATTGGCCGACAGCTCCTGGAGATGGGTGACTGTTCTTTAAAGGAAGAACAGCCATGATATCAACCAGTTGGTTGCCTGACCCTGTAAAATGTGACAACAGACTCTGCAGATGACCAAGGCTGAGTTGACCTGGGCTTTTGGGTCCATTGTCTCAGTGAGAATAAAATGCTGGCCAATGGGTCAGTGAGCAAGTGCTCAAACCATGGAGTACCAATTCCCATAATATCATAGCCTACCTTCCCCTTTAAAAAAAAAATGACTTACTACACTGTTACTTTAATATGCTTCACTTTTTTCCCTATTGATTTATTTTCATGCACGTGATTTGGATTAGTGCCGGAGAATGGAAATCATTCAATTTCATGCAGCCAACATCAGTGTTAAACTATCACAGGTTAGAAAAAACATAACAAAATACAATGTACAGCTACTTGTACTCTGTCCCAGCAACCAGCCTCAGTTTCAACTTTCCCATTTCAGTGCCTCTGACATTATTGTCCAGATAGGCTCATTAGATACTGGAGTAATGCTGCCCAAACTCATTTCACATAAAAGTTCAACAGCCAGGAGTCAGAAGGTCCTTTTTCTCTCCCAGTCTGGTCTTTAATCTCTGAGAAATAAAGGGGCAGTGACGAACCTACTGCACCACCCAGTTATCCATTTTACACCAATGTTATGTCATGTACTTAAAGAAGCACATCAAAGTTGTGGAGAAGGTAGAGAAGGGAATTACTGAGAGGATGTAAGGGATTTGAGAAGATTTAGTATTGAGAATTGACTAAAGAAAATAGGACTGTTTTCACTAGAAAAGGTAAATTTAAGAAAAACACTTAAAGGGAAAATTCATTTTGACTGGTTAGTGAGCCAAAGGCAGACATTGAGGTTCAACAGCATATGCCGGCAGGGGGGCAGAAATTAGTTCACATAGCACCATTCCTAGCGTGGCGATGTGGACTTATCTCGATTGTTTGGTGATAGGCAGTATACCCTGTGCACTGCAGTAATGTCATTGAAGGAGGCTGTGTGGGCCATGTGAGAAGCATCCCATGGCATTACCTCATTGAATTCATTAGTAATATTATGCAAACTAATTTCTCCCCTACACTTGTTAGAACATGGAATGTCCTAGCAAAAACATTTATGGAAGCAAAAAATATTTGAAAGATACAAAGAGGGAGATAGGACACTGAAAGAATGTCTCCCCTTGTGCAGACACAGTTTAAAAATAAGGGGTCCACCATTTAAGACAAAGATGATAAGAATTTTTGTCTCTCAGCGGGTCATGAGTCACTGGAACACTGGAACACAGCATGGAAACAACATCATTGAGTATTTTTTAAGGCTGACTTTGATAGACTTTTGTCTAACAAGGGAGTCGAAGGTTACCGGAGGTAGGCAGAATGTGGAGTTGAAACTACAATCAGATCTTATTGAATGGCAGAGGAGGCTTGAGGGGCTGAATGGCCTACTTCTGCTCCTAATTTGTTTGTTTGTGTATAGGGTACGGGAGAGCAATAGGATTAAGTGGACAACACAAGGGTGCAAGCAAACGCGCAATGGGCCAAATAATCTTTCTCTGCATTGCATAATTCTGCAACTTCACTCGTCTATTGAAGTATGTGATGACTATAATTGTTCCTGTGGACAACAAGTTCCTTTTTAAAATTGATAGACATCATAAAGTGCATTTGCAAATTTAAAAGCCTATTACTGTGTGCAACTTCTCCATATTCAACAAAACTTTCTCCTTTTCTCATTGTTCCATTGAATCTTATATCTTCCCAATCAATCTGATGTTGCCTCTTAAAAATCTTAAAAAAAAAATTGGATTAGGTATGAGAATTTACAGCTCTTTGATGTTCCTTCAAAGAAGTAACAAGACTCCACCCTATTAGCCTGAGGTACATCTAGTTCCCTGAACTGCACTGGGAGAAGAGGCCTTTCCAGTTCTGATCTTTTGGTCTATTTACAGTGAATTCCAAAAAGCATTTCCTGGATTAGTTGCCATGAGAATGAACCTCTCTGTAACAATTCCACGGAGAGTCTCTATCACTCCATTTGTGTGATGTTATTCTGTGACCTTTCTCTTGCATCACCTTGATGACATTTTTGTTTGGAAGCAGTGTTTATTGTGTGTGAGCAGCTGTTTGCTATTTCCGCTGTGCAGTAAAGCCTTTGGAGAGGAAATCAGTCATTTTGGTTTAAAAATGTACTTCTCAAGTAGTTTGCTATAGAAAATATATCGAATTAAATGGGTTTGTAATCCATCAAAAAACGCAAAATGCCGGAAGTGTATAGCAGGTTTCCTCAGAATTTTGAGTAGGTCAACATTTTAATTGTCAACTGTCAGAGATTTCACTCCAAAGTGCTACTGCTTTTGTAAGTTCTGAATTAAAGATGGACAGATTCAAAAATAAGAGGAATCAATCCACCTACTCACCCAACACTGTACATGGGCAGTGCATCCAAAGTGTACTGCTTCTGCCTGGATGCACAGAATTCTTTGTTCTGCACTGTTTTGTTAATCCAGAATGAACCCTAGGAGGGCCAGTTGAAGGGGCAGTGAATTCAGGTATGAATACAGATCACTCTATTAGCAACCAAAGATCCTGATTTCACCTAAAACATAGAAACATAGAAAATAGGTGCAGGAGTAGGTCATTCAGCCATTCGAGCCTGCACCATCATTCAGTATGATCATGGTCAATCATGCACTTTCAGTATCCCGCTCCTGCTTTCTCTCCACACCCCTTGATCCCTTCAGCCACAAGGGCCATGTCCAGCTCCCTCTTAAACATATCTAACAAACTGGCCCCAACAGCTTTCTGTGGTGGAGAATTCTACAGGTTCGCAAGTTCCTGAGTGAAAAGCTCTTCCTCATCTCAGCCCTGAATGACTTACCCCTTATTCTTAGACTGTAACCCCTACTTCTGAACTTCCCCAACATCGGAAGCATTCTCCCCACATCTAGCCTGTCCAGTCCCATCAGGATTTTATATGTTTCTATGAGATCCTCACTCATTCTTCTGAATTCCAGTGAGTACAAGCCCAGTCGATCCAGTCTCTCTTCAAATATCAGTCCTGCCATTCCAGGAATCAGTCTGGTGAACCAGTCTGAGAGCAGCCTTAGCCATCTTCAGCCTATCAATCTCCTCCCCCTATTGCTCCCAAAACAGCCCTGGTGGCGTACCCTGGAAAATGCTCAAAAGCCAGGTTTGCAGGGCAGATCATAGCACCACATTTTCTTGGTGTTGTCAATTGACATTCAACCAAGAAAATGAAACTATTGAACATTCTCTCCTGCCTCACTTAAATGACTCTATTAAGCCTAACCCTATTGTACCTAATCCTGACCGATCTCTACGCCTCCGGCAAAACCCCAGAAATCCCACGGCTTTGTAAAGAGAGAAAGGGAACGGCTGAATGAACTTGGTCTCCATCCTCATCCCTGCTTTTCGGACCCATGGAAATGGTTGATCCACAGCAGGTAAATGAGCCTTTTGAAAATTTCAATTTACGTTTCTTGTATACAATTTGAAGTTTTGAAAATACAGAAGACAAAGATGTTCCATGCAAATTGATTACCATGGGGGCATGGTGGCACAGTAGTTAGCGCTGATGTCTCACACACCAGGCACCCAGCTTCAATTCCAGCCCTGGGTAACTGTGTGGATTTTGCACATTCTCCCGATGTCTGTGCTGGTTTCCTCCCACTGTCCAAAGGTTAGGTTAGGTTGATAGGCCATGATAAATTGCCCCTTAGTGTCAGGAGAATTAGGAGGATAAATATGTGGGGTTGCAGGGATGGGACCTGGGTGGGATTGTTGTTGGTGTAGACTCGATGAACCAAAAATAGCCTCCTTCTGCATTGTAGACTCTATGATTCTATGGTGAAGGGTTCATAAACCAGATATCATCTGTAAATTCACCATCATCCATAATGTGCTGTCACAACATTCGGTATATTTCAGAAGGTAGAAGAAGCAGGACATTCAGTTTTTAAGGTTTTTTCCTATCATGAAAGGAAGAGTAAAAAGACAACCACCTGTGGTTTTTAAAGCAAGAGCAGTACCTGCACTGCTATTCACATGCAGCTGAGATCTTCTTTCTTTAATACATTTAAAAATGAACAAATTGCATATTGTGAGGCGTTTACAGCACAGGAAAAGGCCACTTGATTTAACCAATCTGTGTCAGTGTTTATACTCCACATTTGCCACCTCCACCCTTCAACTAACCCCATCAACATATTTTTTGATTGCTTTTCCCCTCATGTGTTTATCTAGCTCCCCCTGAAAGGCATCAATGCCAATCCCCAGAACTATTCTTTATAGTAACATGTTTCACATTCTAACCATTTTTTGGCGAGAGAAGTTTCTCCTGAATTCCCTATTGAATTTATGAGTAACTATCTCATATTTATGACTCCTGCTTTTGGTTTCCATAACATCAGAAGTAAGAATGGAATTCAGTTGGAACTATTTTTACATTAAGCTTAAAAAAACTATACCAATTGTTACCACAGAACCTACTGAAGCTGACAGTAAGTGTTGGCTTAAAAGGCAATAAGGTTCATTTCTGACTAGAGAAGGGATTGATGTAATATATTGACAAGGTCAAATGTTGTGGTTGAGAAATAGTTAAGGGATCTGTTGGGACTTAGCCATTTGTTAAAAACAATATACTGTTGTGGAGAACTGGTGTTTTAAATACCCTTGCCCTGGTATTACATGACATTGGTTTATTAGTCTGCCTCCTCTGTGAGATTCTGCTTTTGTATAAGACAAATTCTATATTGCCACCAGCAGGAAATGCTTTTATTTGACATAAAGTTTTCTTAAATTTCCTTTGTAGAAGAAATTGCCGCAGGTGTAAAGTAACTTCTCTGACTTCAGCTAACACAAAATACATGTAGCAACACAAGATTGTCTAATATTCTGTTTTCTTATTTTGAGCACAAATCTTTCATCCTGTGGTCTAAGGCAATTAGATGCATCTTTTTAAACTGTCAGAAATCATGGCCAATTCCAACATTTGCTGATCCATTTATCTACTTTTACAATGATACATTATAAAAATGAGACATTTATTAAATATTTGCATAGAACATTACCACAAAGGAGCTCTTTAGAAAGGGCAACCTTTAAAAAAAAATTATTGGCCATTTACAGCTAACAATAGAATGGTCTAAAAACCTTAGACTAAATTGTATTTTCCAACAATAAAGGATGTTGGAATGCTGCTGGAAGGTAGCAGTGCTTCAGATCTCAGAAGCATCATTCTATATTTAAGCGTTGGGACTGTTTTGCTGAGTCTGATGTGCCATTTACAGCTCCTTCCATGTGATTTTGAATTACTGAAAGGTGAGATTTAGCCTGTCATCAATTTCTCCTAGGACTCTTGAGCATCCGACAGGCCTGCTCCTTTGATGGCATGCTCCTGAAAATCTCTTTTTGTTCTTTATCTATTTGAACTGACAGTGATCAGGGCCATAACAGGACAGGCATCTCTTGAGAAATCACCTTCCTCCTTGCCTATTGACAGATCCCTCTGTTCTGCATCAAGCAGACCTTGTCCCATCACTTGCATCAAGGCTGGGGAGTAGCCACCAATTAGACCCTGGGAGCCTTGTAAAATCTGCAACCACTTTTAAGTGTCTGTTCAGATTAGTCGAGATGAGGTAATGCCCGTCACCCTTTTACACGCAGCTCCCTGTCTCAATTTTATCATTGCCTCCACAGGTGCGAGAAGTGCGATCGGAGCTTCACACAAGCCACGCAGCTGAGTCGACACCAGCGGATGCCCAATGAGTGCAAACCAATAACAGAGAGCACAGAATCAATTGAAGTGGATTAACTGATTGACTGGCTGGAATTAAACTGCAAGGAAAGTCATGATTAAATGTCATGGACACTTAAGCAAAACCAAAGATTTCCTCTGAGCAACTTTCAATCAGTCCCAGAAAACCAAAAGCAGTAATAAAATAAGTAAGATGTTTAAAGATATTGATCTTGGCATAGGAGAGAGAAAAAGAGACCAGAAAAAAAAGATTATTTATTTATGATTAGAGAAACGACTCATTTCAGTGGACAAAATTCAAAAGAATAGGAGACTTGCATAGATTCTTATGCCCAGAATATAATACATTTCTAAGAACCTTTTAATTGTTATTTAATACCAAAGCTAGAAAAATATTAATTAGTGGGTTCAGCAATCCACAGTTGTGACTGAGAATGCACATTGTTTAATTGCACCTTTTTAAGCATGACTTGAGGGACACAGATCCTTCTTTTTTCCCAGTGGTAATGTCTACATGATAACATGAAAAGCAAAACTCTGCATTTTGAATTAAAGAGTCCCAGATTCATTGTAAAATACAAACGAAAGTATGTTCAGTATCTTTTCCTTGTTCAATTAGGGCTGTCTGCACTGTTCAGCACTACAGACCTTTTGAATAAAAGAACAATTTTCCTATTTTACTTATCAGACAGAGTGTAAAATGGCATCAAAGCAACATTAACTGAAAATGTATTGCTGCAGGACAGCTGCCAGTGTGTCTGCCAACAGAGCCACTATATCAGAGGCACATAAGTAAGTTGGAACAAACATTTGGCCATAAATCCTCTGGTAGAATAATAATTCAGCTTATGTTTGGCCTAAGGGTGAAATGCTTCTTTTGATTACATTATCCTGCATGATTAATTCTTCTAAACACGTCTATTACTTTTGAGTGCTAAAATTAATGTAAAACAACTGAAAATGTGTTTAACACTTGTTAAACTAGCAACTTGGTACCGGTACACCCGAGATGCAGAGTTCAGACGCCAACGTTTTTGTGGCATAACAGGTTCTTCTCACACTCTCCAAGCAAGAGGACCTGTCTACACATTAATGATGTGTGAGCTCCATTACAACAGCTGAAATCAACTGAAAAAGAACAAAGTTTGGTCAATGCTGTGACCAGTATGCATCTACTTCCAGTACTGAGGTTGGTACTTGTCTGGTTGGAACAAGTGAGTCAGGCACACTGATCATTCTGGTATATCTGTAACTCGAAGAATGCGTAATACACTTGCTGTGAGAGAAGCTTCAGGATTCTGTCACTTCATTTAAAATGGCACTGGTGTTCTTGTCCTTCTCCTGCAGCACTTTCAGAAAGAATTGTCTAGCCTATTGAATAACATTATAAAAATTTAAGGTGAAACCATAAAAGCAATATTGTTTATCCATTAATATTGCCATTTCGTTCACATACAAATTTTCATTAATTATATTACTACAAAAAGCCATAGAAAAAACACATTAAATTCTTCTTTATTTGCAGATATAAAACACTCTATACATGCTATTATATACTGGACATTAAGGGGGTGATCTTGAGCCCCATTTGCTGTCCATATGAATGCTGGCAGGGGCTCAAGATCTGGAAGTCACAGTTCTCACCGGCAGGTGGGCAATTTTGGATCTTCACCCTTCGCCCGCAATGTCATCAGATTCACACCCATTACAAGTGTGAATCTGCTTTACATGAATTTAAATGAATTTAAATATTATTGACCCCTCTACCCCTGCTGCATTTTGACACTGCACCAATGTAACGTGATGTCGGCACAGATTACAACAGGTTCACACAGATGTGAACTAGTCATAGAGGTGCAAGACCCTGGGCGCAAAAGTAAGTAAAGCCCCTGAGGGATGACCAGACAGTGGTCTAGCAGTGTCAACCTGTGCAAAGGATGGGCCTCCCAGTGGGGAGCTTTATGGGAAGTGAGGAATTCATTTTGATATGGAGGTGCCTGGGAGCGAATAGAGGAGCTGAGGATGCTGGCAATGGCCATTGGGGGGTTGGGGGAGGGGAGAGTTGGGCCTGATGATCGGAGGAGTGGGGAAAAGGGGCTGATGATCTGGGAGCAAACGAGCCATTGATCGGGGTTGGGGGTAGAGAAGTGCCCAATCCCATCAGGGGTAGGGAATGGAGCCCGTGAGACCTCTATAGTGGGCTGGGGGTGGGGGGGCGGTTGCGGTGGGGGTGACTCAGGTTATGATTGGAATGCCTCCTCCCCCCTAAAATGATGGTGTGAAACACACTGATTTGGAGAGAAAATCGATGTGTTTCTCTCCGTAGAAAGCTGGTGTATTTCTCTCCAGCTTTCTCGCTGGAAGCAATACTCTGCTTTTTTTGGTAAGATGCCAACAAAGGACTGATATGTAACTCATCAGCCAGAAAACAAAAAATAGTTAACGTCAAAATAAGAAACCATAGTTGGTTATATTCTGAATACATTAGATTGAGTTGACCAAAAATATCTTAAAGATACTAGCACCCTGAACCATCACTGCTCAGGCCAAAGGATTGATTTTCCAGCGACATCTTTGTTCTGCAGTATGGTATTACTGAGGTCACTTAGCACTGGAGTAACGGTTAGGGTTTTTTAAATCACATGGCAATGTCGCTGCATTTTAACCCTTTGATGGCTGCCGTGATATTCCTACGCTATTTTTTTTTAAATTTACTTCGAATGAACCAAGGAATATTTTTGACAGTACAATTTTATGTTACTCAATTTGAAACATTTTGACAGAAGATTTCATGATAGGAGTAGCTACAAGAACAGGACAGAAGCAGTTTGAACACTTACCGTAAGAACAAAATGAGGTATATTTTCCAGTCCTGTTCGCAGTGGGAATCATTGTGAGCTGAACGGATAATTTAATGGACAATTGAAAGGTCTGTTGACTCGGGCTGGAATTTCCAGTCTTGGAGCAGGTGGGAATGGAAAGTCCCAGCCAATATTTTTTATAGATAGCGTATAGTGAAAAATAAGCATTGTATTGCGAAACCAAAAAGCTTTTAAGTTTTTTTAACTACTAACTGTCCTATCATGCCACATCCTTAATGGCATTATAGCCACTGCAAAATTAATCAAGGTTAAACCTTTATACTTCTGTTTTCTCCAAATATTTCTCTTCTACATTTTTCTGTTGACCGGAATTATGAACTATTTTGTACAATGCCATTATTTTAAATTGTGTTTTTCGTGTTAAGAAGTTGATTAGTGCCCGGAATGAATAACTACTGACTAGCTAATCACAATCTTAGATGCAACTCAGCCATCCGTTAACAATTGATCCCATATTGCTGCTGAATATAAGTACATGGCACAGTCACAATGTACCTACCACCTACAGTACCACATATTGAATGATTCAAAAGTTAGCAATGGAGCTAGTTTGGCATGATGGTTGTCATATGTAAGGTTGTTATAAATAAAAATGTGCAAAAATAAAATTACTAATGTGTGAAAAATACAATGTTTAGCTAACCATAAGCCCTCCATAAAATAAATACTGTACTCAGTGGGCAGTTAATTTTGCTCATATGTGACTTTTGATCAAAATCCCTACCCTCACACCTCCACTTCCATCTCCTCCCTCTCCCAAGTACCCTACAACATTAGGTCCTGCACATTAATTGTTAATTGTGATCATGACAATGGCCAATGACTAATCTAAAAATATTAAAAACAATGGTATAAGCTTCATATTTAGATAAATGGTACAAATGATATATCTTGTCACTGAAAGCTACATTAGAGGGGCAACAAATAAAATTACAGATGAAATTTTGCTTAATTGTTTTAAATTACTTTTCATTCACCTATCTCATTCCCTGAGTAAATTTTATTACCACAAACTATTATCTGAACATTTTCTGTTGAAATATAAGGAGGGCACTTTTTTTATACTGTTCAGAAACAATGGCCAGAATGAATTCCAGCTCATTGCTTGTAATGCAGATCTGTAAGGAAATAATACCACAGAAAAAGATCAACATACTGAATTTAAAAATAAAGTGTCATTTGTTTTAATATGACTTGTACAAACTACATATGTTTTAATATGCGATTCAATAGAAAGAATAGATGATTAAAAAGAATGCTAAGTTTAATATATACTTGTGGATTAAAGATTACCATTTCAAAGACAAACTCTTTAAAAACAATTTTTGATGCAACCTCTGTCCAAATAGAACAAAAGCATTGAGTGACTTCAGGATGGCCACCCCAATTTTGGACGCATTGTGTGGACATGGTGACATTAAGAGCATTATAAGCAAACCAAAAGGAGACTTTTCTATCATTGGTATAACCAATGGCTTTAACTCTTCACTACTGGCAGCCCTGTGACTTTGATTGAGGTGGTAAACCAAGAGGAGGAGCTGCAGAGTAGGAAAAAGCCTTTTAACGGCCCTGAAAATGATAACTCTCTGGAGGTCACTGAGAGTGACTGTGACTTATTATCAATAAACACTTCCTTTACAAATAGTCTCTCTTTCTACTTGTCTTTCTACTTTATTATGCATAATAATAACTACAGAAGCAAAATTGTATTCATCCCAAAAATACTAATAATCATTTCTAATTAACACAGAACCTCAAATTTTAATATTGTTGCAGCACCAAATGATGATCTTACACAGTAGTTGTATTTTATTGATATTTTTATTATATTGAAGTTTCTCAATATAAATGGTTCAAAGACTCCAACACAAATGATATTCATTTACGTTATGCATTTGAATATGATTGTAGTTTATTAACAAGCATTTTTAAAAAATCAAAAATAGCTATAGTTAATAATTTACATAGCTATAATAGAAAATATTATCAACACATATTCCTCTTATATATTTTTTTCTTTGTCGATGAATATAAACATGGTATTCAATCAAAAACATATTTTGAAATTATTTATGAAATCAAATACTATAGGTGAAAAGTGTTTTATGATTGACATCAGTCCACTGAAATGCCAATATGCTTATTCATGTTGTTGCTTTTATGAGCTGTACATTCATTTTGTTTTACAAGATTAGTTTTAACATTCTGTACAGAACTGTGTAAACATTTTCTGATTGCAAAAGAGCCACTAACTGGAAATCTCTAGATTTATTGACTAATCATGAAACAGTATTTTGAATTAAATAGGACTATGTTCCTGGCTAAAATGACTGTCAAAAATACAGTTATTTATTCTACACCACATAGACACATGGATTGTATTTAGGGTTTTCCATTCACAATACCACAGTGACAGTGACATTTTTGCGTTAAAGACACTGGGAGTCATTTTTCCCATCATTGACGGACAGTAATCCAGCAGAACAGATCACCTGCTCATAGTGGAACCTGGTCAATTTTTATCGCATTGATTTCATTGAGAAGAAAAATCAGCTAAATTCTAAAATAAGTGTATGATTTGTTCCATCAGATTACTGGCCCAGGTGATGAAAGTAGAAAATTACTCCCACTCAGCCTGTTAAGTCAAATGCATTCAGTGTCTGGCAATGAGGAACCTCCCTGGTAGACCACTGAAAAAGTTTACAGCCTTCAGGAGACACACGGGATCTATGTGTGAGTCCCATTAAGCTTCTGAGCAACCATTGAATCCCAGCAGATCAAGGGATAATTGGTTGGAGGTGGCTCATTACTTACTTCTAATTGATAACAGGTGGGATTCCTTCCTTTACATCTGCACCTAAAATGCTGGAAACTGCAAGACTATAGGCTGGGTGTTGGAAGATGGTGATAGAACAGATGGCTTTTTTTTTAAATTTTCTTTTCCTGATGGTGCAGACATGCTAGCTGAATGGCCTTTTTCTGTAGCTTTTCTATGGTTCTTGCCTCCCACTATATTAAGAACCGTTTTGCAGACTCTAGGGACAGGATTTTCCAGCTGTACTCACCCCAAGGCCAGAAAATCCCACCTGAAGTCAACAGACCTTTACACGGTTTGTGTTCTGCCTGTTATGTTTCCTGTGGTGGATGGGATGAAAAAGTTCTGCCCTAGGAATTGGATGTGGGTTTCTCAAACCTGATTTTCCTACCCTTCTATTGTTCTTCCAAACTCTGTTCTGGCTTGCTCCATTTAAAATCATCCCATTGTGTAGGAAAGACAAAAGCAAGCTCAAGATTTCTTTCTGTGATGTTTGAATTCAGTCAGAGCAGAGATGTAAGTAGTCTGTTTCTATCTCTGTTGAAGTTACAAGGATTGTGCATGTAGGGGTGACAGTTTTAGAAAGAGTTAAGTGTTGCAGTTGCATTAGGATATATACATTGGATGAATGAGGCAATGCTATACTGGGGAGTTTTCATGCATTAGTAGAATGACTAAAATTGGTTTTAGTTTTTAAAATTAATTAAAATTGATTAATTCATTGGTTTTGAACCCCTTCAAAAGTTGCATAACTTTCCCAACTTGCAAATTTTTGTCTGTTGGCTGATAAATCACCTTTTCACTTCTTTGATAAAGACATGAATTGATGGGTGGCATGGTGGCACAGTGGTTAACACTGCTGTCTCTCAGCAACAGGAACCTGGGTTCAATTCTGGCTTTGAGGGACTGTGTAGAGTTTGCATGTTCTCCCTGTTTCTGTGTGGGTATCCTCTGGGTGCTCCAGTTTCCTCCCACACTCCAAAGATATGCAGGTTAGGTTGATTTAGCCTTGATTGGCCTTTAGTGTTAGTGGGATAATGGAAATAGGGCCTGGGTAGGATTGTTGTTGGTGCAGGCTAGATGGGTTGAATGGCCTCCTGCATTGTAGCAATTCTGTGATGGCTAACAATGGAGGATGTGCAAGGGGGTGTTTGTTTGCAGGAATGCTTTGTTTCAGTGGAATTGGGAAGAGGAAAAGAATTGCAGCATCTGATCCTAACATCAGTCCACTGGTGCAACCTACATTAATCCTGGGCAGCAATGTGAGACGCTGGTGCTGAATTGTCATCAATACCTTATTCTTTTACCTCAGGGTTATTAGCAGACAATTTGAGCTTGAGGTCTACAGAATAAACAATGACTATCTTGTGCAAAAACAAAGAACTGAAATAAAAACAGAAAATGCTGAAATACCTGGTAGGAAAGGCAACAAGTTCGAAGAGAGTTAGGCCACTTTAACCTGAACTGGAAAAAGATAGAAATGTATTGGGGATAAAGAAAAAATCTGATGGTCTGTAAGAGTGGAAAATGAGAGATTAAATAACAAAAGGTGTGATCGTGCAGGGCCAAAGGGAGTGGCAGTTGTTCAAGTAAGGAATCCAAAGATGTGTTGTCACAATTCCCCCAGAGACTGATAACTTTGTGAAGAAAGGAATTACCATAATGCCAATGGAAGTAACGAAAGGATGAAATTTCACCTTTTTAAGATGTTTACTGCAACAAACAAACTAATATCAACATTGACCAAACATTAATTAAAAGGCAATAGATACATCTAACTTAGTAAAAAGAAAGGTTTCACATTAACTAACTGATGCAACCAGAATTTGCCTTATGAACCTTTTTTTTATGTCATGCTGCAGGCAGATATGGAGTATTGAAGGAATAACAATTAAAAAAAAAAAACATTTTAATTTAAATTCAGTATCTCTACTAATGATACACAAGTGTCTACAAGATGCATTGTAACAATTCACCAAGGTTCTTTTGACAGCACTTTGAAACCTGCAACCTCTACCACCTAGAAAGATGAAGGCAGTAGATACGTGGGGACACCACCACCGGCAGGTTTCCCTTCAAAAACACACCATCTTGACTTGGATTATCACCATTCCTTCACTGTTGCCAAATCAAAATCCTGGCTCTTCTTTTCCTAACAGCGTGTGTAAGAGTCCCACAATTAGGACAGGCAACAAATAATGTCTTTGCCAGCAATGCCCACATTCCATGAAATCACTCCTAGTTGTCCAATTGTGATTCATCACTTACCACCATGCCAAATCTTCCAGTGTCCTTTAACACTTGTTCCACTCTGCCTGAGATTTCTAGATCCTGCTATCACCAGCAAGGCACACGTCAATGAATCCCCTATTCCCACAGATCTGAACCGTTCTGACAGTCTGGTATTCCAGAGATTCATGTATTTAGTCCCTTTAAATGGTTTAGTCAGCTCTGGTAAAATTCTTTCCCCATGGAAAGGTTTGCTTCTGCTCCCATTTTTTTTATAGAACAATGAAGACCTGTTCCTAGGAGAGTTCCAATTCATTCCTTGCTGCTTCTCTGCAGAATCTTTCCTGCTGTTCTATGACGTTCTGTGAGAAATGCTTAAAAACTGCCACTTGACATTTCAGTGGGTTCTACTTGACTTTCGAACCCTTCTCAACTCTCATCCTCGGGCAACTTGAAGTCACTTCTCCAAAGTTTACCAAAAATTCACCACCCTCTTTTTCACAACTATCTGTTTTAATTTGTGTTAAAGGGACAGTGGCTGGAGGAGATGAGATTGGCAGAATGATGAAAAGCAGTCACCCAAAGTACAAACAAGGGAGAATGAGTTAAAACTGAACCCTGCAAGAAGGATGGAAACAAAATCATGGAAACTCTACAGCACAGAAAGAGGCCATTTGGCCCATCAAGTCTGCACCGACTACAATTCCACCCAGGCCCTACCCCCATATCTCTACATATTTACCCACTAACCTCCCTAACCTACTCAACTCAGGACACTAAGGGTCAATTTAGCATAGCCAATCAACCTAACCCCCACATCTTTGGATTGTATGAGGAAACAGGAGCACCTGGAGAAAACCCACGCAGAGACGAGGAGAATGCACAAACTCCACACAGTGACCCAAGCCAGGAATCAAACCCAGGCCCCTGGAGCTGTGAAACAGTAGTGCTAACCACTGTGCTACCATGCCACCGTGGGAGCAGAGATTATGGGAGCAGACATTGTTAAATTCAGTGTTGAATCCTGAAGGCTGTAAAGTGCCCAGTCACAAATGATGTGCTGCTCCTCATGCTTACTTCAAGCTTCATTGAATTATTGCAGGAGACCAGGGCCAGAAAGGACTGATTGGGAACAAGGTGGAGAATTAAAATGACAGGCAACTGGAAGCTCAGGGTCATGCCTGCAGCCAGCTGATCTACAATTGATCTACACTATGGAGTAGACCGCATTTGGAACAGCGAATAGAGTGAAATAAATTGAAAGACGTACATGAAACCTTTGTTTTACCTGGAAGGAGTGTTTGGGTCTCCTGAGGAGAGAGAGAGAAGATAAAAGGGCAAATGAGGTCTTGGCAGTGATTAAGGAGTGCATCAGGGTGTTGCAGAGCGAACAGTCTCTTTGGAATACTGAAAGGTGAGGGAGAGGAAGATGTGTTTGCTGAGTGGTGGCATTACACTAGTAGTGAAAATGGTGGAGGATGAACTGTTGAATGCAGAGGCTGCTGGGGTGGAAGGTGAAGACAGGAGGAACCTTATTGTGGTTCTTGGAGGGAGGGGCTAGAATCCCCTCAACTACAGTGTGGGGAGAGGTGGGAGGGAACAATCCTCAGTGGCGAAGCAGGAAGACACATCAGAAGTGTCTGCATTGAAGGTTGCATCAGAACAATCACGATGGAGACATTGAAATTGGAATAGAATGGAATTCTTGTAGCATGCAGGGTGTAAGGAAATGTAATCAAACTGGCTGTGGGAGTCAGTGGGCTTATAGTAAATATTGGTTGTTAGTCTATCCCCAGAAACAGAGAAAGGGAGAGTGAGAAAGGGAAAGGAAGAGATGGAAGATGAGAGAAGAATGAAAATTGCATGCAAAGTGGATGATATTTTCCAGCTCAAGACAGGAGAAGGGATCAGCACTGATATATTCATCAATGAACTCGAGAAAGAGTTGATCCTAGCAGGACGCCAGCATGAAGTTCCCACCAAACACATCTGCCTCTCCCTTTCCCTTTCAGCATTCTAATGGAGCCATTATCTCCATGACACCCTGATCTGTTATATATGCTGCTTCAGATGCTGATAAAAAGAATGTGGAGTTGATGTGTGTAGGTTTTGTAGAGAAAAGCAAGCAGTTTATTAAGAGCTGTTCACTGTACAAGGGCTGGATCTCAACTAAGGCAAAGCTCATGAAATACTTGATGATGTCACGGAATGATCACGTGATCACACTCTTAAAGTGGCCATGCAACAACACAACAACTTAAATAGATAACATGGTCCACTTGTCAACCACTCCTACAACTGTTACTTTTCCATGACAACTTTCCATGCAAACCCAGGAGGTTCAAAATTAACTTTTTATCTAGATAATGGCCTGGTGGTATTATCGCTAGACTTTTAATTCAGAAACTCAACTAATGTTCTGGGGACCCTGGTTTGAATCCCACTGTGACAGTTGGTGCAATTTGAATTCAATTTTTTAAAAAATCTGGAATTAAGAATCTACCAATGACTGTGTAACCATTGTCGATTGTTGGAAAAACCCATCTGGTTCATCAATGTCCTTTAGGGAAGGAAATCTGCCATCCTTACTTGGTCTGGCCTACGTGTTACCCCAGAGTCACAGCAATGTGATTGACTCCCAACTGCTCTCAGGCAACTAAGGATGGGCAATAAATGCTGACCCAGCCAGCAACAGCAATGTCCCACAAATGAATTTTAAAAAATCTCTTTCCTTACTCACAGGGCTCTAATGCTCCTTGCAGATGAAATAGTGATTTACTGTATATTTTTCAATATAGTATATTATTTTTGCTGCTCACAATGCAGTCTTCTCTGTATTGGGAGAACCAATTGCAGAGTGGTTCACCTGAACACATCTACATGGTCCTGAGTTTACTGTGGCCTGTTTTATTTCAATTCCCCACCTTAGCCCCACACATCTTCGGTCTCCTTCAGCATTCCAATGAAGCTTAACATAAGTTTAAGGAACAACACTTGGTAAGATTCACTCAACAGCTCACCAATGTTCCTTATGTCTGTGAGCTTTACCATCTAGAAAGACAAGGTCAACAAACAAATGGGAACACCACTGCCGGAAATCTCCCCTCCAAGTCACACACCACCCTGACCTGGAATTATATTGCCGTGATTTCACTGTCGTTTGCTCAATATCCTGGAATTCCCATTGCACTGTGGGTGTATCAACACAACATGGGCAGTCGTTTAGGCTACCACATGTTCATGGGAAATTTGTGATGGCGAATAAATACTGACTGAGCCAGCAATGACCACCTCCAGTGAAAGAACAAGAAAAATTTACCTTTTCTTTAGTCAACAGCTTTTTGGATTCAACAATGTTTTCAATAATTTCACATGATACTCTCTGCCCCATGTAATATTCTTATTTTTGCAAGTTTCAATTTTAGTTTAGTTATTCCCTCGTTAGTGCTTGCCAATGGCAGCTCTTCATCAATCTACCATTCACACTTCCTTGAGACACATCTTTTATTTCTTGACATTTTTCACTGTAGCTCCCTTTATCTTTTGTCATTTAATCTCTCTTGCACTCCATGGTAGCAGCGGTTAACACTGCTGCCTCACAGTACCAAGGCCCTGAGTTTGATTCCCAGCTTGGGTCACTATCTGTGCGGAGTTTGCACACTTTCCCCATGTCTGCGTGGGTTTCCTCCACGTTAGGTGGATTGGCCATGCAAAATTCTCCCCCAGTGTACCCGAACAGGCCCTGGAATGTGGCAATTAGGGGATTTTCACAGTAACTTCATTGCAGTGTTCATGTAAGACTACTTGTGACTTATAAATAAACATTTTTTTTCACTTTTAACCTGTCAGAACTCATACCTTTTGAGCTTTGCCCACCCTCCCCCCTTTCACTTGCTTAGTGTGACGAATTCTAACTTTTCTGAATTGTAATGGAAGGTCGATGTCCTGAAATGTTAACTATGTTTCTCATTCCAAAGATGCTGCTTTCAAGTTTTACCTGCTTTGATTCCCGTGCAGTGCTTCTTGGCTGCAGCAGGAGCTGCTACCAACCTGTGTATCCTCAGCATCCATAATGCTGTTAATATTTTACTCACTTGATTTTTAAAAGGCTTCTACAGATCCTGTGACAACATTTCATGTTTTAAGATTTTATACTCCTTCAAAAACTCCTTCATTATTTCTATAGAAATATTACAATTTTGAGTCATACATTCTTTGTTTTAACATCCTCCATTCCACTAAGTCACTTACAGCTCTAAAAAAATCAATAAGGCTTTTGAACAAGAATGTGTATGGGTTTCTGGACCACTGATTTCACCTGTACTTTCTTCTGATGCAATGAATGGGAATGGAACTCACCATATCACAACACTTCCTTTTGATTTTATGTTACACAAGAAAATAAATGGTAAAGAATGTTTCCTTTTTACCTTTAATTATGGTAAAAAGCTACATTTTAGACAACTAAATGTAAAAGGACCAAGAGACAAAACAGAAAATATCAGCCCGGACACATCCCTCGAGGGACAGCATAATAAAAGATCAAGGAAACCAACAAAAGTTACAAATTCCTTGTGACAGTGAACACGGCACATTATCTGTCCACCTCCCTTAACTTCTCTGCAGCCTTTGACATGGTCAATTGCACTGTCCTCTATCAGTGCACTGTCCTCTTATCTGTTGTAAAATAAAGCATCTACGGTCAAAATCAAATCATCTCCAACAACAATTCCTCTTCCCATCCTCACAAAATAATGAACACTGGAATGTGCCAAAAGTAATGAAGCATGATGAGAAACATAAGTTGCCAGCTTATATAGTGATTCAATGTATATTTTTCAATATAGTATAGTGCTGAATCTTCCTCAGTAAATCTACTGAAGAATCTGTAATTAAGGGAGATTTAGTAGATCAAACATAGGGAGTGAATTTCACCAGAGATTCTTCGGATTGTTCACTGTAATTCTGGCAAAAGAACTGTGAGAACTCCTGAAAAATTATGCATACTCTATGGGTTGGGGGTGGGGAGGTGTTGGGGGGAGGTGCAGATGGATTTAAAAGGCATGTTAGCCATGGTTGCATATCTGACCGACAACCATTAAATCTTAGGAGAGGCCAGAGTCAGGATTTGCACCGGCAAGATTTCAGAACACAATCTTCGTGGGCCTGGCCTGTTGACATGATTAAATTCACACCCAGGAAGGGAATGAATCTGATTTGTTTGAATTTGAATCCGGGACTGCTTTTCAAAAAATGGGAACCAGGTGCCATGACCTCTGAAAGGAAGCACCACTATCTTCACCTCGCACCAGGGAGTCTAAGGGGACAGAACCATCCGGGTGGGAGGCAGGGGGGAGGCAGGGTTACGTGTAGTGGTCAGGGGTTTTCCAGAATAGGGATGTGGTCGTGTTTGGTGTGGGTGGTCCTGAAGTCTCTGCGTTGCAAAAAATCTGGAGTGGCTGCCCAGGAATCTTCAGTGTTGAGGCATGCCAGCAATGGGATCTCTGAATGATGCAACCTGAGTAAGAAGGGTCCTATTAACTTTGTCTTTTACAGAAGCAGAAAGTAGTTGTGCCCTCTAGCATTTCTGACACTCATGCTGGTCAAACTAATTGGCTGTCAAGAATTAACCCTTAATAATGTTGTCTGCCCACAGTTTCAGAGTCAAGGAATGGGACGAGTACTCAGGGTTCAGGGCTAAACGCTTGTGTGCATGGGATCAAGAGGCATTGGGTTTGCTTATGTGCTGGACCCTTACACCTGCTAGTCAGGATCCATAAGCTCCCCGCCGCCCCCCCACCCCCCCCCCCAAATGGTGGGCATCACCATTCAGTGGACTCTGGCCATTCATGATGTGCGACCATGTAAACCTCCTGTCAGAACCTCCAGTGTTATGGAGACTAAGGGAGGGGAGAACCAGATCAGAGGCCAGAGGCTGCTTTGACTGGATGAGGGCAGAGACCAGGGCCACGTGCCTTCACATATCCAGGATATGTGAAGGCACCTGAGCTGTGAGTGAGCAGTAGCAGTCGAATAAGGTGTGGGACTGTTCACTTCCAGGAACGGGAGGTTAATAGGTTGGGAAGGTACTGATATTATCCGACTACAACACCAACCTAACCATCTCTACCTCTCTCCATCTCTGAACAGGTTAGGAGAGTGAGCAAAGAAATGGCAGAAGGGATACAATGTGGAAAAGTGTGAGGTTATGCACTTTGAAGGAGGAATAGAGATATAGACTATTTTCTCAATGGGAAATGCTTAGGAAATCAAAAGCACAAAGGGACTTGGGAGTCCTGGTTCAAGATTCTCTTAAGGTTGATGTTCAGGTTCAGTCAGCAGTTGGGAAGCCAAATGCAATATTAGCATTTCATGTTGAGAGGGCTAGAATAAAAGAGCAAGGATGTACTTCTGAGGCTGTATAAGGCTCTGGTCAGACCACATTTGGAGTATTGTGAGCAGTTTTGGACTTTGTATCTAAGAAAGGATGTGCTGGCCTTGGAAAGAGTCCAGAGGAGGTTCACAGGAATGACCCTTGGAATGAAAAGCTTCTCGTATGAGGAACAGTTGAGGACTCTGGATCTGTACTCATTGGAGTTTAGAGGAATGACGGGGGAATCTTATTGAAACTTACAGGATACTGCGAGGCCTGGGTAGGGTGGATGTGGAAAGAATGTTTCCACTGGTGGGAGAGACTAGCACCAGAGGGCATAATCTCAAACTAAAAAGATGATCTTTAAAACAGAGATTAGGAGGAATTTCTTCAGCCAGAGAGTGGTGAATCTGTGGAACTCTTTGCCGCAGAAGGCTGTAGAGGCCAGGTCATTAAATGTCTGTAGAACATAGAACAATCAATATTGATAGGGAAAAGATACAGAAAACTTTTGGGATTGAGGGCAGATAAGTCCCCTGGGCCTGATGGCCTACATCCTAGTGTATTAAAGAAAGCGGTGGCAGATAAATGGATCCATTGGTTTTAATATTTCAAAATTCCCTGTACACAGAAAAGGTTCCAATAGATTGGAAACATGCTAATTTAACACCGTTATTCCAAAAAGGGGGAAATTACAGACCAGTTAGTTTAACATTTGTTGTTGGGAAAGTGTTAGAATCAATTATCAAGGAAGCAATATCAGGACATTTGGAAAGTCAAAACATTATCCATCAGAGTCAGTATGGCTTTATGAAAGGCAAATCATGTTAATTTGCTAGAGTTCTTTGAGGGTGTAACAAGCAAAGTGGATAATGGGGATCCTGTAGATGTGGTATATCTGGATTTCTGGAAAGCATTTGATAAGGTGCCGCACAAAAGGTTAATTCATCACGTTAGATCATTTGGGTTTAGGGGTAATTTATTTGCTTGATAGGTGACTGGCTGATGGACAGAAGACAAAGAATCAGGATAGATTTTTTTTTCTGGATGACAAAAAGTAACTAGTGGGATGCCACAGGGTTCGATCCTTGGTCCCCAGCTTTTTACAATCTATATCAATGATGTGGATACAAGGACAGAAGGCTCTATAGCCAAATTTGCAGATGACATAAGAAAAGGTGGGACAGTAAGTTGCAATGAGGAAATAAGAACTTTACAAATGGATTAGATAGGTTGGAAGAGTGGGCCAAAATGTGGCAGATGGAGTTTAATGTGGATAAGTGTGAGGTTGTGCAGTTTGGTTGAAAAAATCAGAAGGCGACTTATTATCTATATAGGGAGAAACTTCGGGGAACTCCTGTGCAGAGGGATCTGGGTGTCCTCATTCATAAGTTGCAGAAAATTAGCTTGCAGATACAGCTGATAATAAGGAAAGTAAATGGATGTTGGCATTTATAGCTAAAGGAATAGAATATAAAGGTAAGGAAGTATTGTTGCAACTATACAAGGCATTAGTGAGGTTGCACCTGGAGTATTGTGCACAGTTTTGATCCCCTTATTTGAGGGAAGATGTAGTGGCATTGGAGGCAGTTCAGAGGAGGTTCACTAGATTGATTCCAGAGATGAGGAGTTTGTTGTATGGAACAGTTTAGGCATATATTGTCTGGAATTTGGAAGAATGAGGGGAGATCAGATTGAGGTATACAAGACGATAAAAAGTATGGATAAAGTAGATGTGGAGCGGATGCTTCTGTTGGGGGTGGGGCATTCTAGGATGAGTGATCAGCCTTAGGATAACGGATAGCAAATTTAAAACAGAGTTCAGGAGAAACTACTTCTCACAAAGGACTGAGAATCTGTGGAATTTGCTACCCCAAAGTGCAGTGGATGCTAGGAAGTGAGTAAATTTAAGGAAAAGTTAGACAGATTTTTAATTGGTAATAGGTTGAAGGGTTATGAGGAGAAGGCAGGAAAATGAGGATAAGAAGTATATCAGCCTTGATCAATTGGTGGAGTGGACTCGATAGGCCGAATGGCCGAATTCTGCTCCTATATCTTATAAACTTATGAAGCATTAGATTTTACTTAGAAAGGAAACCAGAACTAGAGGGCACAGCCTCAAAATAAGGGGTGGGGGTGGGGGGACACAGTTTAGAACAGAGTTGAGGAGGAACCTCTCCTCTCAGAGGGTGGTGAATCTCTGGAATTTTCTGCCCATTGAAGTGGTGGAGGCTACCTCGTTGAATATGTTTAAGTCACGGGTAGATAGATTTCAGATCGATAAGGGAATTAAGGGTTATGGGGAGCAGGCGCATAAGTGGAACAGATCCACTTCAGATCAGCCATGATCTTATTGAATGATGGGGCAGGCTCGAGGGGCTAGATGGCCTACTTCTGCTCCTATTTCTTATGTTTTGTTCTTATGTTCAATTCCAGATTTTTATTGAATTCAAATTCCACCATCTGCAATGGTAGGATTTAAATTCAGGTCTCCAGCGCATTACCCTAGGTCTGGATTACTAGTATTGTCCAGTGACAATACTACGACTACTGTCTCCCTTTCTTCATATGAGGCATGTCTGTGGGAAGTGCTGTGCAAGGTTGTCCTATCAACTGGATATGCTCAGCATTTATCAGCCTGAGTTCTTTAATCTTTTCACATTTTCCAGTGTTCCTGCCAGGAATAAATATAAAACAATCAGTAATTATTTGTTGATGTAAGAAATCCTTACTTATCTGCTTATTTTTTGTTACTATAAAATTACATTTAATTGTTTTTTTTTCTTATCCTGATTTTAATCCAAATCAATTTTGTTTTCATCTGGCCTTTTCTATTTACAAAATATCTGTCTGTTGATTGAGGCACCCTACTAGTGATGTGTGTAAAACAAGCACAGAGCTTGTTGAATATTTATGGCCGTCTGGAATCAAAATGTGATAACCATTTATTAGAATATTCTATCAATGTTTAGAATGAGTCATTATTTGTATCCATCCATCCTGAGGTCTCTGTTACTTCTGGATTGGACAGTGTCTGTTGTGGCTGTAAGGGCTGGTTCATGAGTGGCAGCCCTTTCCACAGCTGGCACAGATAAATAGCTTTGGTCCAAGGTTGATTAATTTTTTTTCCTTCTGTTGGGCTCTCATTTCTGCTGTCCGGTCATTGATTTTGACCCTGATTTTTCCACATCCTTCCTAACTGCTTATATCCAGACAACTGGGCCAGCAATGAGGATCTCCTATGCATTGACTTTGAATCCGGTCAACTTGAAGTCTCACTTACAGTTATCCTTATATCTCAGAGTTGAGTGACCTATTGGTGATGTGCAAAACCAACCTCACCAGAGAGCATGTTTTTGGGGATATGGCTGTAATCTATTTGCCACACATGACCTCACCAATGGAGTTGCCATTGATTCAAGAGGGCAAACATGTTAGGCCATCTCCGTACATTGGTGTATTTCCATAATCGGCACTCTGTCCTGCAGGACATACGGAATATTCGGAGGTAGCGGAGATGGAAGCTATTCAGCTGCTTAACTTCACTTGCAAAATTTGTGCATCCCTTAATACTGTAAAGGAGGGTGCTGAGATCATGAACCTGCTACACACAGAGCTTCATATTTTTGGTTAGTTTGCTGTTGGTCCACACTTGACTTTTGAACTTTAACATGACAGCCGTGTCCTTGCCACTTCTGCTGCTGATTTTGACATTAAGGGTCAGGTGGCCGGGTAACTGTTGATCCAAGGTATGTGATGCTATCAACAACCTCCAGTGTGAGGTTGTAAATGTCGATGGAAGGTGGAGTCTCTGGGTGGGATTTATGGCCTCATTCATCCAGAAATTGTAAAAGCTTGCCTGAGGTCAATGGACCTTTCCATTGTCCACCCCTCACCTGCTCTGATTCCCAGAAAACAGGATAGTAAAATTCCTGCCTCTCTATCCTGGCCCATTAATCTGGTCCACCTGACGATGATTGTCAATTCAAATCCTTGCAGGGCCCAGGTAATATTGTTAGAACATTCTCGTGGTATTTGGAATGAGTCATAAACCATTACATTTTACCAGATACGTTGTGTACAGTTTATATTGGTTGGATTTTATGTTTAAATGTGGATTTAGTATTTTGGATTCCAGCCTTTAAACTTCAGCTAATGTAAGTGGCACTGTTTGCTTTGTGATAGCAACAACATCAGTTTCCAATACTTGTGATCAACTATGTGCTCAGTACTTCATTGTATCAATACAGGCTGAATCGACAATATATGGTGAATTGATTCTATTTCATTTGTACTCAGTTACAACTTCTTATAGATCAATTTGCCCCAGGGGATTGAACAATATTAGCGTTGTATCCTCAAAAGGCCATTGTTCTTCCTTGCTGGATATTTAGAAGAAAAACTGCAGACTAGGTAAAGGTCTTCAAAGTGTATACTCTTGTACAACAAACTCCCAGAACCAATTTCTTACAGTACCAACTAAACAATGATGAATTCTCAAGTGCACGCCATGCTGCAGGAGAGCAGCCATTAACTTGGTTTGTAACCTGTCAAATAATAATACCATTTACGTGGCAAATGAAAACTAGACAGAAAATGTAGAAATTTACTGTATATTAGACCCAATATGCTCTATAAACTAGAGGTCATTTTTAGGTTTGAATCTTTCAGCATTTATTTTCCTCTCACTATTATGGCTACTTAGCTTGAAGGATTGTCAAATAAGTCTGGGTTTCTTCCATTATCAAAACATTCCTTTTTTCAGCTAATGTGTTGAGTCGTTACTTACATTGAGCTTCACCATATTCTCGTTCCATTGCTTTTTTTGAGTTAGAGAGTGGTGAGAAGGATATCCCTGCTGCTTTCCGCTTTTGCTCACCATGTATAGCATAAAATCTTGGTACAGGGTGTCAGCATAACGTGCCTCCAGATTAATCATTCAAAAAGATTCCATGCCCAAGACAGGGATACATTCCATGCCAACTTCCGGTGCCTCTGAGTGAGATTGACAACTTGTATCAATTTGTTTCAGATAAACAGCTGATCATTTAAGGCTCTGTACAGTGTAAGTTGGTTGGTTCTTTTTGCCATTTCTCTTTCACTTCTCTATCTCTCTATCCCTCTCTCCATTCTTTGGCTTCCCTCTGTCTGTTTCTTCTTTCCTTTCAAGTGGGAGGTATGGAGGGGAAAAGAATTACAGATGACATCCTGCCATTGCTGTTCCCATCCTCTTTCCTCCCCCAATTGCTTATAGCCTTCTCAGTCATTTGTTCCATTTGTATCTTACCCCTTCACCTTCCTCTCATTTCTTCCCTCCCTTCATCCATTTCCCTTATTACTCAAGCATTCCTACTTCTTATCCTTTCTCTTTCACCATTAATTATCCGTTCACTCCCCCCAACAGGATGGCTATTGGGAAGAGACCAGAAGTATCCTCATCCTCAGTCAGTTTTCTTTCTTCCCCCCTTCTGCTGAGAGACATTGTTTGCTTCTAAAATATAAACTTTAACTTTTTTCTCTATTTGTTGCCTTTTGTCTCATTAGCATCAGAAATCAGAATCTCAGTTTCCTAAATGTACGTAATTAATGTGCCCATTGAGTGGGTCTTCAGCATGCTCTGGGTCATTGTCTATAAGCTCAGCAGCAAGTTGTCCAAGTGCCTCTTGCACTTTCTGATGGAAGGGTGGATCCTCAAAGCCAGCATGTGAATCCATTACAGCACAGTTAGTATTAAAGTTTACTTATTAGTGTCACAAGTCAGCTTACATTAACACTGCAGTGAAGCTACTGTGAAAATCTCCTAATTGCCACACTCCAATGATTGTTCAGGTACACTGAGGGAGAATTTAGCATGGCCAATGCACCTAACCAACATGTCTTCCAGCCTGTGGGAAGAAACCGGAGCATCCGGAGGAAACCCATGTAGACACGGGGAGAACGTGCAGATTCCGCAAAGCCACCCAAGCTGGGAATTGAACCCGGGTCACAGGCACTGTGAGGCAGCAGTGCTAACCACTGTACCACCATCATGTAGTACATGAACTTGCCTTCTGATGGTTTGATACCCATCCCCTTGCTCTAGCTCCTGCACCAACTTTGAGCTTATCCATAGTGTTAGTCTTTGAGCTGGTGCTTGCTCAGGCCTCCTCTTGCAGAAATGGCACAGGGGCTTCCACATTTAAGCACTGAAAATGGAAGAGAGGAAAATGTGTTAGCTTTTAGTTTAAATGGAGAAAAGAGAAAAGTAGATTTTTAAGTAGCTGCAGTTTGCCATGTAGAGTGTGTTGACTGAGACAGAAGTAAGGAGAGAAAATGGAGGTAAAGTGTGAAGAAATTTTGTGTAATGTCTTCTCCAATTTTGTAGCTGGACATGGCCTTGACTCTCTCATTGTCTGTTTTACTCCATTGGGAAGTAGGTGTGCAGTTAGTCTTGGCTTCTCCCCCCTCCATCCCGCCCCCACCCCACCCCCCCAATCCCCTGGCCTCTGTCACAATTTGTGCAGGGTTTCTTCCATAAATAAAAAGGCAGCATCTGATGTGTTAGCGTCCTCCTTGTGAGTGTTTACAAAATGTGCCTGTCATTGTAGAAGCATTAAATTTCAAGTATGTGGAATGTGGGGAAATGAACACTGCCACAATAGTGAGAGTAAAAAAATGTGAGAATGTGAACAAGATGAGATACAATCAAATGTGATGAGGTGATTGTGGGATTGAGAAGGGAAATGAGGGAAATGTTGCAGTAAGTGGTGGGCCTGCAAATATGAGGCGAAAGTAATTGAAGTGAGAGGTTGGATTCGTACTTTGATAACTTTAATGATGTCATTGAACCCCATTGACATTGTGGCAGTGTCGTAGAAGGATTAAAATCCTTAGCAAGTTATTCTTCTCATCCGGAAAGCTTTCTGTCACTCTAGGGAAACAGGCAGCACCTAGACTAGGGGAAGCAGTAGTGTAGTAGTCACTGTGCTAGTAATCCAGAGACCCTGGGTAATACACTGGGGACCTGGGTTGGAATCCCACCATGGTGAAATTTAAATTCCATTTTTAAAAAATCTGGAATCAGAAGTCTAATAATGGTTACTGACTGTTGTAAAAACCCATCTGGTTCACTAATGTCCTTTAGGAAAGAAAATCTGCCATCCTTACCGGTCTAGCCTACATGCGACTCCAGATTCACAGCACTGATCCTTAAATGCCCTCAGGGGTAGAGAATAAATGCTGGCCTAGCCAACAACTCCCACATCCCACAAATTAATAAAAAAACTAGTATGTCCTAGTTGACACTAGAGAATCTAAGTATCCTCATAGGACTTCTTATGCCAATTTCTCCACTGGCACAGTTTCCCTGTTGTCTGGGCTAGAGTACACATCCTATTTAAGAGGTGGGGGCTGCCTTTGAATGATCAATGAAGCTAGAATTTGTGTCCTCCTCCAAACATGTGTGTTCCAATGAACAATGCAGATAGTGCTGCCTACACGCCTGGATCATGTAAAGCTTTGCCAACACCAGTTTACATATCACATGGCTCACCTGCGCCGCTGCTGGGGGACCCACCATGAGGGATCGAAAGATCTCACCCTGGGATTTTTTTCTGTCATTCTCTTTGAAAATTTCTCTTGAAAACAGGTATAAAAAATATTGAAAGTTGGAAAAGGAAGGCCATTTGTCCAACAGTCAAGCAACATTGAATTAGGTAATGAGTCTTGTTACTTTCTAATTGGCATAGATAGACAATGCATCAGAAGGATGGATGTGTTGGCCAACTACTGGCAAAAACATGAAGAAATCTCTAGGGATACATATGATCATAGTTGGCAACGTACATAACATGGTCCCATTGAATGGTAGAACAGGCTCGAGGAGCTAATTAGCCAACTTTGTTCTTGTGTTCCTACATGTTGCCAGATACTCAGAGACGGACTCTGGGAGTTGACTTACCTTGCCTTCTGTTTCCATTTCCTAACCAAGAGTACTCTTTGAGGGTTTGCTGGTCCTCTACAGAAACCTGGCCTTTTTCTTCCTATTGACCTCTATAATTAAAGTGCTTCTGTGAGCTTCAAAGTCCTTTCCCTGGTGCATCATTTGTTCAGCTATTATATGCAGCCAATTTCAATACAGCTAGTCAGCAGTGGTTTCTTTATAATAAGTGCAGCTCCCTTTAACAGACATGAGCTCATGTGCTAACCATGCTGACTATCGAACATTCAGCCAGCCAGCCAAATGCATGGTTCATGCTTAACTAGATGCTGTAACCATGCAAGTGAGAAGACAGCACAAAGTTTTTATCCTGTCTATCCCAACAGGAGGCATGGACAGACCACTAATTATAACCCTTGCACCAAAAACAGAAGAAAGTGGATCGTTAGTGCCATACATAATTAAAGAAATATACATAATATAGAGCCCACATATTTACAGTTTTTCTAGAATGGAAACATTTGTGAAAATATCTAAAGAACCAAGATAAAGTCCAGAATGGATTTTATAAAATAATTTCTGAATTTAATCACTGCAAATTAGTAACTCTGATGTTGTACTATAAGCCATTCTCGCAGACTTTGGGTACAAACAGCACTTAAATCCAGAGTACTCTAGTTCCAAGTTTTAATAACTTGTGCACAAGTGAAAATGCAATGCAGTGTCCCACATTGCAGGGTATTCTGTTGATTCATACAGAAAATTTAGCAGTTATAGTTAATTACACCAAATGAGAAACGAGCAATTTTTCTAATCCTTCATTTGCATTCATATCCACCAATCATAGCACAGCCTTTTGCCCTTTCTCATCCAATAGAAAACTGTCTCTTGCCAATCCTTCATTAACGAAAATGTCCCCATATCTTGCTATTTGGTAATTGTCATAGTAATTTGATCGTTGTTTTTATCCTGTGTCCTAGTCTTGGAATGCAGTGTTTTAGTGCTGGATGAGCAGAAATTTCCTCATGTTAACATTGGGAAGACTGAAGCCATTGTTTGTCCCTGTCAAAAACTCTACATCCTAGCCACTGACTCCATTCCACTCCTTGGCAAATGTATAAGGCAGAACCGGACTGCTTGCAACTTGATCACATACTTGATCACAAGATAAGATTGTAACCACTTATTCATGCTGTCATGAAGATTCACTTCATTCCCCAAGTAACAATGCCAGACTCTTCCCCTGCCTCAGTTTTCTCAACACTGACAACCTCATCCATGTCTTTGTCACTCCAAATTGACTATATCTGGCTGGCCTCCCATCTGTAAAGCTGAGATAATCCTAAACTCTGCTGCCCATGTCCTAACTCACACCAAATGCTGTTCACTCATAAACCCTACATTCGTTGGCATATATTGGCTTGTGACTAAGCTGTGCCTCAATTTTAAAATTCTCAATCTTGATACCTTCCTATCTCTAATCTGCTCCAATCCTACAATCTGCCGAGATATCTTCCTCTAATTCTGTCCTCTCGAGCATCCCTGATTTTAGATTTCACCATTGATTGCCTTGTCTTCAAATAACTAAAGCCCTAAGCTTACAAATTCCCTCCCTAAACTTCTCTCCCTCTGTTAAGTCACTACTTAAAACCTACCTCTTTGATGAAGATTTTGGATAATCTCCTTCTGTAGTTTGGTATCCTATTACAATGCCTCTGTGAAGCACCTTGGGATATTTTATTGTGTTAGAAGTGCTATACAAATGCAAATATAATTTTTTTTAATGTGGTGTTCAGTCACAGATTGGCCGTGATCTCATTGAAAGATGAACAGGTTAAATAGCCTACACATATCCCCATGTTCTATGAGGTATAGGCGCTCAAGCCCATTCATACATTTCCATGGATTCCTAAAATATTTTGCTCCAGCTTGCTTTCCTGTATTTCTGCTGAATCACAAGAATTACATTTGGCTTGGAAGTTCAATACTGTATTGACATTTACTTATTTAAATCCTCACAGTTGTCTCTTGAAGGCAGCAAAGGCAAACAATATCTAGCTATTTGATGAACAACAACTCTATATATAGAAAAATAAGAAGCCATAACTCAAAGAAAAATGCTGAATCCCTGACTTGAACCTTTTGTCCAGACGTAAATTGTCTTCAGGAGTCAGTCGAATCTTTCCCCCAGATACGAAGAAATATATGTGTCTTATACAGCAGGGATTTACTTAAGAGCACTATTTTCCTTCTGAAGGCCCCATCATTGAAAATGGTTTCCTTACCAGAGTGTGACATGTATACTTTCCACTTCATTAACTTAATTTAAAATAAATGTGGGATAATTAGATTCTGTTCACTGGTGTAACATATTGTTTCTCGCTGTTTGATTCTGGACTTGCCTGATTCTTTAACAGATTTCTTCAGATGTGGATGTTTAATAGGCAATTCTAACTAGGTTCGATTCTTCCATTTACCATCAGAAGAGTGTATCAATTTTTAAATCAACTATGACAATATATTGCTTCCTTTAGTTTTTCTTCTAGCTAAAAATATACAAATAAGTCAACTCTTCCTTCATGTAGTGACAAATATCAACAAATTGTGCTTCAAACCTAGACAAAAATATGGATAAACGCAGGTCAATTTTTAGGAATCAGATTTATGTTATTGTTTCACTTAAAAATGTACAGATTCCTAAAATGAACGATAAATGATTGAAATCCAGCAGCTCTGGGATTGGAAAGTTTGCCGATGAGGATGAAGAAGCGCAGATCATCATTCAGGGCCTCAGCTGTGTTTCTGTTTTCCTCTGGGAACAGAAGCCATGAAAGCAGAGTTCTTCCAGCATTTCCTGACCAGCTGTAGCATGTAATAGGGGAGCAGCTCAACTGGCTGCACTCTCACTATGGGGCAGAAGGGGTGGGCTGGGGTGGAGCACTGGCAGACAACAAAGGAACTGAAATATTAATTCGCTGACTTCAACCATTCTCCCATTCTTCACTGTGGTCTTTCTTATTTGGTTGTCAAATAATTGAGTGGTTAATGAATTGGTGTCTCAAATCCAGCTATCCCAAAACTACTCATGTCCAGAAACTGAACTTATTTTAAATTGCTACGTACGAATTTTATTATCATGAGATGAGTGAAGTAACTCACTGGCTTGTTGGATTAGGTATTGCACTGGCATGGTAGTGTCGACTAGCTATCAGTGTACAAGTATTGGGTTGCAATAGCTGGTGATCAAGGACTAACAACATGGAGGTTTATTGATTACACTGAGCAGTATGTGTCTGCCACCATTTTGGGGATAATTGCCATCTCCCAACACATGACCTCTTTAGTACCTGTGTCATCTCAGTGTCCACATGGCCACCTGGTCTACTTCTTCCTCTTTTATGTTGGGACAGTGTAAGAGAACAGTTACTACATGTATATATATGCAACTACAGAATTGAACAGGGTTAACAACACATAATTATTTACATCGTGCGAAGTATTTACAGTGGTCGAGCTATTGAAGCTGGCACATAGCCCATCATGTCTCCATTCCCCCTTCACTTTTTTAAAACCAAAGTCCATTTGTTGTGCAGTTCACATGGTCCTTGAACTTTGTATTTGGTTTACTCATGAGCATATGATTGTACTAGTTAGCTGTACCTAAGTTACTCTTAGGTTAGTGTTCTCGGTATGGATGGCAGAGGCAGCTTTGCAGTGTACCCCAACGCTGCAGGGCTTGCCCTGTTGGTCTCTAGAGAAGCCTCAATTTCCATTGGTGCTACGGGCCTGGATTGCAGGCTGGCTGCATGGGGTACTGTGGTGGGTGATGGCGCTGGTTCTGATACCTGCAGTAGATGGTATCAAGCACCATCCAATGCAACCACATAGCTGTTTGGCTCTGGGTCATGGCCAGTTTGTCATGACCATGTGCGGTCTGGATTCTGACTGTTTGACCAGCTTTAAAGGGCAGAATGTATGAGCATTTCTATCATAATACCTCTTTCCCCTTCGTTTCTTTACAAGGGTGCCACTAACATTAGTTTCGACCTTCAGTTTAAGAGGGCTTTGGTAATGTGGATGGTAGTCCTGGTGCACCTGGAAAACATTCACTGCGCTGATGAGGGCAGGCCCTGTCTCAGCACATTTCACAGGCTGAGGAGTGCAGCATAGAAATGTGTGTTGTCTTGGACACATTTCTCAAATAGGTGCTTGGCTGGGTATACTGCTTATTCTGCCAGGCCACAGGACTTCGGATAAAGGGAGCTACTCATAGGGCACGATTCTCCAGTCTCATGTACTCATACATAAATTGTGCAGGAGCTGTGTTGGACCAGAGAATCATGGGAGAGGAGCCATTTGTGATTCTTCTTGCCCCACTCCACATGCCCAGAAGATTAGCGTATTTAAATCCCTGTTTTAATGTGCTCTGTTGGTTTTAAGCCAGATTACCCCTGTTTCTGGGATTCTCTGACACTCAGAGGCAATGGGGATCAATAATAATAGTCATGCCATGGGGCCCCAAAAACTATAGAAGCCCAAGTGTTTGGGGAAATGATTGAGTAGTGCCTTGGCACTAGCCCCTGGCACCCTGGCAGTGCCAAAGAGGGAACCTTAAGGGGGGCCTTTGACAGCCCCATAGCGGAGTGTCACTCAATTTGTGAGAGTGCTGGTACCAGTGAGTGTGGGAGGTGGGGGTGGGGAGGGGCAGTGGAGACACATCTGATACCAGTGATTGGGGCGGGTGGTCTTAGCCAGTGAGTAGGTGTAGGCAGGATGGGGGTTAGAATTGTCTGGACATCACAGCACCCTTTCATAATGCTGCCCCATTTTATGATGAGCGGACAAAGAACAAAGAACAAAGAACAACACAGCACGGGAAACAGGCCCTTCGGCCCAACGAGCCCGCGCCGCCGTCCTACTGTCTCAGTGACCTATTCATGATTTTAGTCTACGCCTAATGTGCGAGGATCAGGGAGGTCCAATTTAGGGACCTTGCTGGCATCCCCACTCCTAAGAAAGTGTGGGTGAATTGTGAATTGAATCACACTGACCCGAGATCTGCCTGTGGGGTAATCCTTGAGTTCCCCTATTCAGCGAGCCGAAAGTACCTGAATGGTCATGATGACAATGTCCTCTTCACGGTCTGCCTGGTCAGTAATGGGTAGGAAAGCTCTGGAAAGAGCATCAGCAAGGTGCAGCTCCTTGCCATGTTTGTAGATGACACAGAAGTTGCAGTTTGAGTATCACACCATGCAGCCATGCAGATACAGTATGAAGGGAGTATTTAAGAATAATGATGTGTGGCTGATCATCAGTTTCAACACTGACAGGATGACCATATATGAAGTCATAAAATTTCTGAAAAAACGAAGATGAAGACAAGGACTTCCTTCTCAATGCGGACATAACAAGTCTCAGCGTAAGTGAGGTTCTTGAAAGCTACTGATCTTGATGAGAAGGTCTGCCATGCTGGACACAGACTATACCAAGTCTACGCTGGGAGGTGTCTGTTGATAGGGTACAGGTGTTTGAATATGAAAGTATTGTAGCACCAGCAGGGCTGAGAATGCCTGCTTGAGTTTAACAAACTCAACAGGACGGTCCTCCTACCAACACCATTCAACATCTTGATGGAAGTGCTGACAAAGGAGTTGAGTGGCCTCAATGTACCATGGATTAAAATCATAAAGATAATTTGTTATACTAAGGAAGCAATGCAAGGTGTGTTTGTCCTTGGGAATGGATATCTGCCAAATAGCTTTTTTTAAAGTTAATTTATTAGTCACAAGTAGGCTTACATTAACACTGCAGTGAAATTCCACTAGTTGTCACACTCTGGTGCCTGTTCAGATCAATGCACCTAACCCGCAGATCTTTTAAACTGTGGGAGGAAACCAGAGCGCCCAGAGGAAACCCACACAGGCATGGGGAGAACATACAAACTCCACACCAAAAGTGACCCAAGCTGGGAATCAAACCCAGGTCCCTGATGCTGTGAGGCAGCAGTGCCACTTGTCTGGATCTGGCCTCACACCTTTAGTTGTTAACAAGTGACCAACATAGAACATTACAACGCAGTACAGGCTCTTCGGCCCTTGATGTAGTGCCGACCAGTGGAACCAATCAAATGACCCTCTAACCTAAACTATTCCAATGTTATCCATATGCCTATCCACTGACCATTTGAACGCCCTTAAAGTTGGCGAGTCCACAACTGCTGCAGGCAAGGCATTCCACTACCTTACTATCCTCTGAGTAAAGAACCTACCTCTGACATCCATCCTATAATTACCACCCCTTAATCTAAAGCTATGTCCCCTTGTGTTAGCCATCACCATCCGAGGTAAAAGGCTCTCACTGTCCACCCTATCCAATCCTTTGATCATTTTGTATGCCTCAATCAGGTCACCTCGTAACCTTCTTCTCTCCAATAAAAATAACCTCAAGTCCCTCAGCCTTTCCTCATAAGACCTTCCCACCATACCAGGCAACATCCTGGTAAACCTTCTCTGCACCCTTTCCAATGCCTCCATGTCTTTCTTATAATGCGGCGACCAGAACTGTATGCAATACGCCAAGCGCGGCCGCACCAGAGTTTTGTACAGTTGTAACATGACCTCACAGCTCCAAAATTCAATCCCTCTACCAATAAAAGCTAATACACCGTACACCTTCTTAACAACCTTATCAACCTGGGTGCCAACTTTCAGGGAGCAATGCACATGTACCCCGAGATCTCTCTGCTCGTCAACACTACTAAGAGCCCTTCCATTAGCCCTATATTCTGTACTCCTGTTACTCTTACCAAAGTGAATCACCTCACACTTTTCCATATTAAACTCCATCTGCCGCCTCTGCAGCTTATCTATGTCCCACCACAAACTGTAACATCCATCCTCACTGTCTACAACTCCTCCAACTTTGGTGTCGTCAGCAAATTTACTAATCCATCCTTCTACACCCTCATCTATAAAAATGACAAACAGCAGTGACCCCAAAACAGATCCTTGAGGTGTACCACTTGTAACTGAACTCCAGGTTGAATATTTCCCATCAACCACCATGCTCTGTCTTCTATTAGCTAGCCAATTCCTGATCCAAACTGCTAAATCACCCTCAATCCCATGCATCTGCATTTTCTGCAATAGCCTACCATGGGGAACCTTATCAAACGCTTTGCTAAAATCCATATACATCACGTCAACTGCCTTACCCTTATCCACCTCTTTGGTTACCTTTTCAAAAAACTCAATAAGGTTTGTGAGGCACGACCTACCCTTCACAAAACCGTGTTGACTATCCCTAATCAATTTATTTCCCTCTAGATGATTATAAATCCTATCCCTTATAATTCTTTCCAAAACTTTGCCCACAACAGAAGTAAGGCTCACTGGTCTATAATCCCCAGGATGGTCTCTACTCCCCCTCTTGAACAACGGGACAACATTTGCTATCCTCCAGTCTTACGGCACTATACCTGTAGCCAATGACGACATGAAGATCAAAGCCAAAGGCTCTGCAATCTCCTCCCTAGCCTCCCAGAGAATTCTAGGGTAAATCCCATCCGGCCCAGGGGACTTATCTATTTTCACACTCTCAAGAATTGCCAAAACCTCCTCCTTATGTACCTCAATCCCCTCTAGTCTACTACCTGGTATCGCAGTATTCTCCTCGACTACACTGACTTTTTCCTGCGTGAATATTGATGAAAAATACTCATTCAGTGCCTCTCCTATCTCTTCAGGCTCCATGCACAACTTCCCACTGCTGTTTCTGACTGGCCCTAATCTTGCCCAAACCAATCTTTTATTCTTGACATACCTGTAGAAAGCTTTAGGATTTTCCTTGATCCTATCTGCCAAAGTCTTCTCATGTCCTCTTCTAAATCTTCTTAACTCTCTCTTTAGCTCCTTCCTGGCTAATTTATAACTCTCCAGTGCCCTAACTGAGCCTTCACGTCTCATCTTTACATAAGCCTCCTTCTTCCTCTTCACCAGAGATTCAACTTCCTTAGTACACCATGGTTCCCTCACTCGACCACTTCCTCCCTGCCTGACAAGTACATATTTATCAAGGACTCGCAGTAGCTGCTCCTTGAATAAGCTCCACATTTCAGATGTTCCCAGCCCCTGCAATTTCCTACTCCACCCTTTGTATCCTAAATCTCGCCTAATAGCCCCATAATTACCTTTTCCCCAGCTATAACTTCTGCCCTTCGGTATATGCCTATCCCTTTCCATCACCAAGGTAAACGTAACCGAATTGTGGTCACTATCACCAAAGTGCTCACCTACCTCCAAGTCTAACACCTAGTCTGGTTCATTACCCAGTACCAAATCCAATGTAGCCTCACCTCTTGTTGGCCTATCTACATACTGTGTCAAAAAACCTTCCTGCACACATTGGACAAAAACTGACCCCTCTAACGTGCTTGAACTATAGCTTTTCCAATTAATATTTGTAAAGTTAAAGTCCCCCATAACAACTACCCTGTTACTCTCGCACCTATCCAGGATCATCTTTGCAATCCTTTCCTCTACATCTCTGGGACTTTTTGGAGGCCTATAAAAACTCCCAATAGTGTGACCTCTCCTTTCCTGTTTCTAATCTCAGCCCATACTACCTCAATAGACAGGTCCACATCAAACGTCCTTTCTGCCACCGTAATACAGTCCTTGACTAACAATGCCACGCCTCCCCCTCTTCTACCACCTTCTCTGCTCTGACTGAAACATCTGAACCCCGGAACCTGCAACAACCATTCCTGTCCCTGCTCTATCCATGTCTCTGAAATGGCCACAACATCAAAGTCCCGAAACCTGGTTGATGCTGAATCTGCATTTGGCAGTTAGAGTTTTAACTGTGTGATCCTGATTCCATCCAGGACTAAATGAAGACATGCATCATGTTCTAGCATTAAACAACTCCAGACCAGGATGGAATTGACAATGATTTCACAGGGTTGTCCTGCAAAGAGTAGCTCCATGTACCATTGGGCGACCTCACTGCCTGTGGGGATCCCATTGGGCATGCAGAGAAAATGTTATCTGCCTTGTGGAGACCTGATTGTTGCGAATTTTGAGGAGTTTTCATCTAGCAGAATTTCCAGAACCTGTACTTCACATTCAAGATGCTGATAGCCTTGGCTACAGCCTGTATGCCTGCCTTCATGGGGTGGTGAGGTCTGAGCAGTGTCTAGTTTACATGAACTGCATCAATATACATTCTGACTGAGCTTTTTTTTACTGTAGCTACCATTGCTGAAACCCATTTTGTGGCCTTGTCTATGGGGGCTATGACATGGCTACAAGCAGCGCTGTTAGGGAGAGAGTTTCAGGATCTTGACCTAGCGATGATGAAGGAACAGCGATTAATTTTTAAGTCAGGATAGTGTGTGGTTTGGAGTGCAACATGCAGGTGGCAACCTTCACCTATGCTGCTGCTCTTGCTCTTCCAGGTGGTAGAGATTTTGAAAGGTGCTATTGGAGGAGCTTTGGCATGTTGCTGTGGTGCATTTTGTAGATGCATCGTTTGCTCTGACTTTGAAGGAAGGCTTCTGTTGCATAGTATATTGCAGATCATTTTGCATCTTGTAGCAATTTAAGATTTGCTCTGAGTCTTTGCTTTAAGGTATTTTTTAAAACAGTGATGATCCCATGCCAGCTCCCCGAGCCAGCCCCAATTTTGTCCTGGGCTAGCCCTGATCGACCCTCCTCCCAATGATGAGCCCCGAGCCCCCTCACTCTCTACCCCATTGATCCCACTTGTAGAGTGGCCGCATGTCCCCCCTCACCACTGATCGCCCCAAAAGGCACCATCCCTTCTCACCCTACCCCCTAGGCAATGCCTGCTGGGTGGTGCCACAATGCATGGTGGGCAATGCTAGTGTGCCCTTTGGGCAGTGTCAAGGTGCCCAGTTAGTGGGGAGCTGTTGTAAACCACACTGGTGGGAACCTCTCCCAGTGGGATGGGGGAATTGCTAATGGGCCAGGAAACTATTGTCCTGGGCCCACTAATAATATGGAAATGTTAACTTCCATATGATAGTCAGCTCCATGCTGATATTCAGCATGGAGCTGACTGCGTTACCAAAAAGCACCTAGCAGATTCGCGACCAGTTAGACACTGACCACAAATCTCACAAGAGGTCCCCCACTGTTGTCTCCCAACCTGCTGCACTGGGACAATGCTGGCCATTACATTGGGTAGACACGTGTTCAATACTACCAAACAAAAACATGACGAATCAATTCGGTTGTACACTTTGCCTCTCAAAACCTTAGCAAAGAAATGTACATTTGGCATCCTCACCGATGAATTTGTGAGAAATCGCATTGTGTGTGGGCTCCACAGTGATGTTGTTTTCAGGTGGCTTCTTTGTGAGAAGGATTTAACACTGGAATCTGAATAAGCAGTCAGAAAGAAGCAGCAAAGAGTTCAGATGAACTGAACATGCCCTGAGCCCACTGCGGCAGCCATCAATCATAGAACAAAACCACATGTTTGACATTTGGTAAACAAAGTAACAAATATGGCAAACTGAGCCATTTTTGGAAAAGCTGCAGTTCCAAGAAACAACAGCCTGCAGCAGTTCATGAAGGTGGCTTATCAGCACCTTCTCAAGGGCAATTAGGAACAGGCAATAAATGATAGTCTAAGCAGTGACACACACACCCAGACACACAGGCATACGCTGTGAATGAAGAAAGAAGAAATGCATACAACGCAGAAAGATATCTGCACTCTATCATGCATCTACAACAGCAAAACACAAAAGTATTGCCAAAATCTGTCAGTACTAGCTTCAAGATTTTGACCTCAACTATTTTCTTGTTTACTACAAAGCCCAGTATAATACTTGAGCAAACATCTTATTCACAGAAAGTCTCATTCACAGTAATATTTCCAACAGTATAAATCTGCTGCCAGGCCATCATCATTTTGTGGAATTCCCCCATACACATTTATAAATATGCCACTTTGCAACAGAGAAATCAGGGTAATTGGGAATCAGCACTCCAAGACATGAACACTCAAGTTTTGCAATTTATTAAATTATTGCTTTCTGCAAATAATTGTCTAACCTCAAACTTTCTTTTTAATATGTTCCTTAAGCTTTAAGAAAGCCAATGAAGCTTTAAAGAAAGTAAAATGAGTTTAATGAATAGAACTCTGGTGCTATAGAATTTCTGTTCAACTAAATGATACTTGCACTCAGTAATGTCAGAGGAGATTAAAAACTCTATGGAAAGAGAAAAAACATGAATAGTTTAATACCACTATTCTGCATCCCAAGTATTAAAGCAAATCAGTACATCTCCTGTGGCATTGCTCACAGAGAATTGTTTTGATATGAAATTGAAATTGAGGATATCTGTGATTACTTTGTGAGACTGTTTTATATGTGTTTATATATATATATACATATATATGTATATATATATATAGACCCAGGCATTTTAGATGGGGAGTCACTATTCTGGAATCACACTGATCCCAATATCAGTCAGTTGATTGTGCGACTCTCTCCTGGAATTTGTAAACTGCTACCATTCTAGAATCTTCCTTTGGGAACCTGAGGGAAGGCTTTTGGTACAAGGCCTACTCACCCATAATCTTATTTGCCCATCACTTTGTCAATCAGCCATGAGGGTAATCAAAAAACTGAGCTTGCTTTAGCCTCCGTTATGCCTTTCACTCACTGGTCACTAACACTTTCACTGGAACACATGGAACAGATCACAAGCCAAAATCAAGTTGCATGGCCTGAAAATGCATAATTCAATGATCTGTTTGAGTTACACTCAAACAGAGTGCGGGTCTCAGAGGTGCAGCCTTACATCAAATCCATACTCCCTTAAATATAAGTTGTCGTATTTATCCTGGAAAGTACAGGGGTGGAATCTGATATTGAAAGTTCTATAGGAAAAATAGGATCCAATATGTGAGCAAATAAGATTGAAGGACAAAAACGCATTTAAATTTTTAATTAACCTTCATATGCAATAATCAGGTAGTCACAAGAGAAGGTAGTCACAAGAGAAAGAAAGAGTTATATAAAGAGAGATTTTTTTGGATCAATGTACAATCTCGCAGTGCAAAGTGTTAGAGTCCTGGACCAGAACCCCAAGATATGTTATGAAGACAGACAAGACAATTTTTCTATTTTGGCATAAATGGGCAGCGTGGTTACACAGTGGTTATCCCTGCTGATTGTAGAGTTGAACAATTCACAAGGTTCGCGCACACGTTCACGCCCCACTACTGTCTCCCATCATTGGATTTCGGCAGCATCTGCTCTGCGCCAGAAATCAGCGGGGTGGTGCGAAGACCACTTAAATGGTCATTTCAGTATAATTTCAATGTGATTAGCGGGCCCGGGACTGACGTCTCTGGATCTGCTAGCATCTCCTCACCCCCACTGGAGTGTTTCACTCCAGTGGGGTTTAGAGTAGCTCCCCACTTTTGGGGAACTAGCTGCCAAACCCTGCTGGAGTGAAGGGGGCAATTAATGCCCCCCCCGGGGGTTGGGTAGTGGGGGTGGTGCCGCCTGGGCATGGGCACACTGAGAAGTCTCACAACACCAGGTTAAAATCCAACGGGTTTATTTGTAGCACAAGCTTTTGGAGTGTTGCTCCTTCTTCAGATGAGAAGGAGCCTGAGGAAAGAACGACACTCTGAAAGCTTGTGCTACCAGATATAGCCTGTTTGGCTTTAACCTGCTGTTGTGAAACTTCTTACTATGCTTATCTCAGTCCACCTCTGGCATTTCCACACCATGGGCACCCTGGCAGTGCCAAACTGTTCCCCTGCCACTGCTCAAGGAGGAAAGTGCCAATGGCCAGGGAGAACCTTGGCACTGCCCACCATGCATGGGGCAGGGAAAGGTGGGCTGGGAAGACAGATGGCAGGGTTGGGCCCGGGAATGGTTGGAGGGCCAGCGTTCGGGCTGTGGAGGGAAGCGGGGCGCCGCCATTGTGGGGGTCGCAGAGCTGGTCAGTGATTGAGCTGGCCAACAATAGGGCGGCCACTGTTCATGCGCCAATCTTGGCACTGACAGATCAGCGCATGCACAGTGACCTGCTCAGTGCACTGATTTCAGCCACTCCAGCAGCAATAGGCCCCATTCTCTGTAATTTAATGATATTCACGCTAGTGGCCTCTGCAGTGCACAGAGTGTGGGAGATTCTTCTCTGAACTCCCACTGAAAAAAACAACGTGAATTACTTCAGTTTTCACATGAATTCAAAACTTAAATTTTTTGTAGGGAGAATTTCAGGTTAAGTTTCCATAATTATTATATTGTTTTTGTTACGGACACCAATTATTTCTTACTTCATGCTCTGTAGAATTGCATAACGACTGTTTGGGGTCTATAATCCACTCCCACCACCAGCCCTAGAAGTGAATTCCACAACCTCACTTGCTGTCTAAAACAAAATAGTTAAATGATTTAGACCTAGCCTTATCTTAGTGAATGTTATTCAGTTTTCATGCTGTAAAAATGGAGAGTCATAGAACATTACAGCACAGTACAGGCCCTTCGGCCCTCGATGTTGCGCCGACCAGTGGAGCCAATCTAATGACCCTCTAACCTAAACTATTCTAATATTATCCATATGCCAATCCAATGACAATTTCAATGAGGATGCTTGCAAAGGACATATACCCAGATCTCATGACAAGAAATTCCTGTTGTTCTAGATTGTACTATCATGCAGTGAGATATTGAATGAATTAATGGTCAAGATTTGTTGGGTCTATTAAAAGAATTGAGTTCGGAGAAGATGGAAGCTCGAAAGTATCAAATGACAGGAGCAATTGAAGGCTAAAAGAAAGAAAGGAATTGGATGGGGGGAAGGGGAATAAAGCATGAGGGAGAGATGGTTGCAAAGGCAGCCATTTTGATGATTGCAACCTTTACAATGAAAAGATCAGTGAGTTCCTCGCACTTGGTATGTCAAATGAACTCGACTGAATGCCAGGAAAGATGAAAGGGAGTATATGCCTTAAAATATTAATATATCGCATGCATGTTTTCTATTCCAATAGCAATGTAAAAAAAATTCTTGTTCAATTTTGAAAAAGATTTTTTTAATGAAAGCTCTGAATTACCTTTAGTGATTTGGATACAAATTTATCTGGAAATTGAGTTGGCTTATATCTAGGCATAAAAATTGAATTAGTCCACAAAATGGCATGGGGATGTGATGCATGAATGCTGCAGCATGCATTATATGTTGCAACAACTCTGCATTACCAGTGGTTCAAAGAACTAGAAAGAATGACCAAACCACTCTGACAATTTCTGTAATTGCAATTTTTACTAAGAGTTGGTGTTGGACCATTGTCTGGGCCCATCTGTTATTCTGGATTGCTGTTTCAGTTATTGTTGGAGTCAGAAAGTGAAGACTGTTCCCCCTCCAGTGAAACTCACACATCCAGATAAACTCAAGGAAATCCAAGTCTTTGTATTATTTGTCCATTCCATGAATTAAATACCTGCTATGTAAATAAACATATTCCCTCACAATGCTTTTTCCATAAAAGCTAAACACTCTGTGCTATCAACTAATGCTCAGAGGTAAACCACAAAGAGAAAATTTGGCACAAAAGGATAGCGTATGTTTATAGTCACGTGTGCCAACATTGCATTCTCTCTGTCCCAATTTGGAATTTTATCCTTAAGCCAATGTACAAAGAACAGTTAAGATACAACTTGTAAATAATTTACGAGGAATCAACCACCAATGATTTGTTGAAACAATTCTCTTATGGCATGAAATAAATTTGTAATGCAAATAGAATTTTGACTTTTGCCATCAATCTGGTACAACCCTATCATGGGAACAGAGGATCTGTAATTTTACCCTTAGGCTTTAAATGATTACAATAAAACAAAATTCAATTCACATGTGAATGTGGTATGTAAGGGGACAGATGGCGATGTTTGAAATGTTGCGGAATTTCTTTCTGAGGAAAACAGTCCAGAAATGGTAAGGGTGGAAAGGCAGAGCATCAAAAACAATTAGTGACCTACAGACTCCTCAGTTACATATAAGTGAATAATTGGAAACATACAGCTGAAAAGCTCTTAGAGAAATAAAAATATTTATTTAACCTCTTCAAAGTTAGCTCCCCTTGGGATTTCAATGATAAATTCAGTACTTCTTGGACACCATTTTGTCTCTTTTTTTATACCTCATTTTATCCTCCTCTTCATAACTGCTCAGCTCCAGGTCACACTCTTCCAGCTAAATAAGTAAGTGATAAAGCTTTGCCCTTGTCTGTAGTTTAAGCAGTCCTCATAATGGGATATCCAGATGGTAATGTTCAGACATGTCATCAGGCAAACACAATGTTATTTTATTCTTTTGGGATAATTCTAATTAGCACTCCTAAGCAGTGGCTTGCTACTTTAATTGTAAGTGCTTAACTACTGCCCAAAAGGTCACAGAAGTTCAGTTTTACATTATGGGATGAAACTTTTGTTGAAATCAGGAAAGCTGAAACCCCCTTCTGCTACCACGGTGCTTATGTGAAATATGGTGTTATGGTGTCAAGTCACTAACCCAACATCATCACGCCTGTCTCTCCAGTAAAAAGGAAATTGGGAAGACACCAACATCAGCAGCCCATTTACCTTTTTTAAAACACTAATTAAAGGCCAACTCAGCTTGTTAACAGGTCAAAAATTAAAATTTCACTTTGACCACAACATTTTCCAATGGGTGCATGGGGAAAATGTTTGGAAGGTGCCAAAGTGCCACAGTGGTTAGCACTGCTGCCTCACAGTGCCACAGGCACGGGTTCAATTCCAACCTTGGGTGACCGAATGGAGTCTGCACATTCTCCCCTATCCAGATGGGTTTTCTTCAGGTGCTTTAGTTTCCCTCCACAGTCCAAAGGTGTGCATGTTAGATGGATTAGTGATGATAAATTTGCCTTTTAGTGTTCCAAGATGTTACGGTTAGAATACTACCATGATAAATATGTGGGGTCATGAGGATAGGACAAGGGAGCGAGCCTGGGAAAGAAGCTCTCGCCATAGCCATATTGTGCTGCCTGCAGGCTAATACAGGTGACAGAGGGGTATCAGCCCCCTCAGTGGGAAGAAGTCCTGCCTGTGAGAGCTGCCAGCCAATTTGATCAACTGGCAGCTCAAGCATTCACGGTAATACCAGAGTTTAGTGCTGCTGGGACTGCAACGAGGAGCAAGAAGAAAAGTGATGGCTGCTGGAGACAGGCAAATTCTGGGCTTTTAGGATAGGGAGTGATCCAAGAACCAAGGGAGGGTGGAAGAGGGAGAGAAGGACTAGGTTTTTGAGGGCAAGCAACATGGAACAAATGTTAGGAGTGACATCTTGTGACCCCTGATACACACAGAGCACCACCAAACGACATGCCTCCCTGTCTTCCTGTCATTTTTCAACCTGGCCTCAAAAACCACACTCTCAACTCCTGCCCACCTGCCCATAGCAACCTGATGCTTGTTTTAATTTCAATTGACTGCATGCATTAAGCAATCACTCTTGTGAACACATGTATGACCAATAAGGTGTTTGTAAAAACCTTCTCCAGTTACTACAACATTGTGTTCCCCCTTGTCACCAGCTGTGCTGGAGATAAGCTGCTGTTCCTTTGCTTGGGATGTCCCTCCTGGGGAAAACAAACAAGGAGCATGAAGGATACCATCATCATTTGCGATGACTCCAGAGATATATGCTTCTTAAAAGCATTGGGAGATGGTCATCAGGGATTAACTTTAGCCCGTCCAACATTGAGACACACATTCCTTCCTAAATGCTGCAAGCTTCCAAAATCCAAATCCATCAATGTTACCACATGCCACCATCCCCAATTTCCAAACCCATTATCGCCTTCAGCATTATCTTTGCAGGAGAAAGCAGCGTACCCACCCCCGGCCTGCCCTACAATCTCACCTCATCTAAGGGTGCAAGTCCACTGGTTCTCTGCCACCTCTAGCTCTTCCTCCTCTAGAGGGATGAAAATTGCCAAGTTGAGTTGGTCACCTCTGGTCTTTGCCCTCTCACAGGCAATATTTGCCCTTTTCTCCTGCAAGTAAAAAGGAGCATTGTAATGAACCTGTTGTGGCAAAATTGTGCTTCCAATTGTGTGCCAACATGTCCTTTGTCAGCGACTAAAAATTCTCAATGATCCTTATTAACTAACACATATTGCAGTTCGAAAGCCCCTTAGCCCAACCCCAGATTCCCCCCACGTTGCGCAGAGTGGCATGTCTGCTTCATGCCTCTTCGTGCACTTGGCCAAGACCCCAGGCAATGCCCACACTTGCCACACATGATACCCTCACATCCTTCCATATACTTCTATCTGCAAAATGGTCACACACTCACCCTAGAAGAGTGTCACTAGAAGCAGTCACTGCTGCTGGGAATACAGTGAGATCTTCATCCAAAATCACCCTGGCACCTCTGGACAGAAATAAGTGAGAATTCAGAGCAGCAAGGAGACTGCTATTGGTGAAGTGACGGGGAAGATTTGAATGTGTGGGCAAGGGATTGGCTGTTAGTGGGCAACCACCACCACCCCCCCTCCCAATGCCGGATCCCTTGATCGGTCCATAAGTGCCTTTGAAAGAGAACCTCAAAACAGTTCGCAGGGCAGCCCTCAGTGCAATGACACAGTAAATCCTCCCCTTAAGTTTAATGTAGCTGGTTTTTGGTCCCAAGAGCAGCAAACATTGAAATGTTCACCAATACTGAGAGCTTCAAAAGCACCTTAAGTCCCAGTGATTGAACTTGCACCAATAACCGGACATTGCGGTACACCTCAATGGTTTCTGGAGAAGGACACCCTAATGACCTTGCCAGGCTGATTCATAAAGAGGCTAGAGGAACCTGTAACCCAGAAATTTGCCCAGACGTTAAGCTCATTTTCATGCAGGGCTGATACAACATGCTCAGGAGTGAACCCACCATTAGAAAGGCAACTGTGAGGAATTTCATTTTGCGTTGGATTGTTCTTTTTCTGTGCTTAATTATAAATTATAATTAATTATAAATCTTCACTGCAATTTGCAAAACGAAGCACTGAATAAAACTGTGAGATTCTATGTTGCAAATGCATTGCAAATTGGATGAAGAAAGAATAAATTCAGTTAAAACAAATTTTACTTCCCAAAGTAGTGAGTGCAAAGTTACCTTTAGTCAGCTATATTTAAAGCTAAAAAAGCACCTTGACGTTCAGTGTGACATGACAATCCAGCAACTTCATGGAGCTGTCCTGTTTGAAAATGATTGCAACCTGGCTCATTACTTGTTGAGGGTATATTCACCTGCATGTATTTTCATTGTAGGCAATTCAGAAATAGGTTTACCAACCCTCAAGGAATGGCCTGGAATATCCTGAAATTGAAGATCCATCTCCAGGACACTGCATTATGCAATCCTGGAGAAACATCTTCGAATGTTTCTCGTTACCAGTTATATAACATTATTGAAAATGGGGGAATGAAATAAATTGATGGTGACTTGATATGGCTCAAACTTATAAAGGCTTTATTGCCAACGATAAGTAAGTAAATATACAAAAGGTCTGACAGAATCAAACTATGTGACTGAACACCCCTCCCCCTCAGGCTCTAACTGTGAGACCAAAAGAGAAAATATCCATAGAACCCTACAGTGCAGAAAGAGGCCCATCGGCCCATCGAGTCTGCACCAAACGTAATCCCAACCAGGCCCTACCCCCATATCCCTACATATTATACCCACTAATCCATCTAACCTACACATCCCTGGACACTAAGGGTCAATTTCTTAGCATGGCCAATCAACCTAACCCGCACATCTTTGGACTGGAATACTGGAAAATCTGAGCAAGGTTTCTCTGTAAGGAGAGAAAAGAACTGATGTTTCAAGTCCAAATGACACTTTGTCAAAGCTGACTGTGGGACTGCCTCAACGCAGGATACACACCCTTGCTCTTGATTGGCTTAATTTCCTATCTTGACAATCCACAGCATCCGGTCAGGCCATGTTGCCCTCAGGTAATGCCCCCTTAAAGAACCATGTTACCACAGGAGAAAAAGACTATTTGGCTGACAGTCAAGTATCATCCAATTAGATAATGTGCCTTTTTGCCTTCCAATTGATGTAAGAAGGCAGTGTATCACCAGGATGGATGTGTTGGCTGACTAATGGCTGAAGCATGGGAGCAAATCATGTGATTAAACCCACAGGGATACATCTAATCACAGGTGACAACCCTATTCAGAGTAAGTTAACTAATTTTATTCCTGGGATGAAGTGGTTACTTTGTGAAGAAAGGTTGAACAGCCTGGGTCTATATTCACTGGAGTTTAGGAGAATGACAGTTGATCTTATTGAAACGTAAAAGATTCTGAGGGAGCTTGACTGGGTGAATTCTGAGAGGATGCTTCCCCTTAAGGGGCATTAGTTTTAGAGTAGGACAGAGAGGGAAGGAAATTTGGGAGCAACAAGTGTACAAATTTACACAGTGTACAAACAAGTATACAAGTGTATACATTTTTATATATTTATAATTTATAAAAACACTATTTGCTCTTTTCTCTCGATAATTTTCAAATTCTAAGGTTCCGTATGGATTAGCTGCCCCAGTTGAATGCCAAAGTAGTTTGTCCAAGATATGGTCCTGATCCAATTATGGGACATTAAAAATTTATTAAGGTACTTACTAAGTTTCCAAATTTTTAGAAATGTTTAAAATATTTAAAACTTTGTTTTAAAACTTCACAAAAGTCTTTAACAATATTTGAAAGTTTTTAAAAGTGTTCAAAAAAATTTAAGAATATCTAAAATCATATTAAAATATTCACCTGCCACTAAGCTGATCTCAAGGGATATGATATCGTGATTTGCCAGCAATACATCACCCTGGTTGGCCTCATTGGTGCTTTCAATGTTGCACCGTGTTGCAGCAAGAGTGGAACTTCTCACTGCAGCCTATGAATCAGGTAAGGTCATACTTCTTTGTTCAGTCCCTTTGCCATTGACTGCAAAATCTGGGATAACAGCTGTGAGGCTACAACAGTGGCTGCTGTTCTGAGACTGCAATTTCAGTACCTTGTCAAAGGAAGTGCAAAAGAAACTTAACACTGTATTTGGTTGTATAGCAGCAGAGCTGGAAGTGTGAGGTACTAACACTGGATAGAAAAAGATGCAAAATGTTTCATTTCCCAGTGCTGCAACCCTCTCCTCACCATCACACAGAAGTAAAAAAAAAACAAATTCTGCCAAAATTATGAATGTTTGTATTTTCTGTAATGGCATCCAAATATGAAAAATCGGAATTTAAGTTGTTTGAAAATAAATACTGATTCTGTGGGCATATGAAGCACCAAGGGTTGAGAACAACACACAAGACCTTTGTCCCTGACGACATTATCCACTATGATGGTTCATGTATAGATGGGATCATTGTAAAGTTATGCAAACAAAATGAAAGCAGATTTAACAGGGATAAGGGGAAAAACCTTGGGAGTGAGACTAACTGGATTGCTTACCTCAAGAGCTGCCTTGATGGACTTGCTGGTCTGAATGGCTTCCTGCTCTCCTGTAATATTCTATGATTCGGTAGGCATAGGCAACCTAAACTTGTCGGGAGAATCCCAGAGCTATAACTAAATTCTGGTGGGCTCAGGGAAAATGATCTACAAGTGGTTCAATAATGAGTTTAATTAGTCTACAGGCGAGTTTCCTGCATTGGCTCATTCTCTCCCCTGACTTAATGGGGACCAGTTTCCTGATGTGGATGTGCCGGCGTTGGACTGGGGTAAACACAGTAAAAAGTCTGACAACACCAGGTTTTAGTCCAACCAATTTATTTGATAGTAAACTCACAAGCTTTCGAGGGGACTCCCTCTTCGTCAGGTGAATGGAGAGTTCCCCTCGAAAGCTTGTGAGTTTACTATCAAATAAATTGGTTGGACTAAAACCTGGTGTTGTCAGACTTTTTACTGTGATCAGTTTCCTACCATTGGGAGTGGAATGAATGTGGCATTCCCCCATGATGATGTGGGTCAGCCACTGCCTAGCCCACTCCAGCAGGCTGCACTCTTCTCAATGCATATGTTTGAAAGAATTTGTCAGTTGCTGTGAAATTCAGCAGGTTGCAAATCATAAAGCTTGTATAAAGATGTGATATGTAATGAAGATTTGACAATATGTTCAGCAATTAAAGGGTTAAATAAGTAAACCACATATATTGATGCATTTATACTTTGACACTCTTTGATAAACAACTCTTGAAAAATAAAAACACAAAGCGTTCCAACATTATTTTACAAAATGAACTTCTTTAATACTTTAGTAGAGATGAGACCAGTACATTTTCAAAATCCATTTATCATGTGTATCATGTATGTAACTAATGCAGAAAATAATTCAGCTCAGCCATAATAGATAGTACTCATCAAAACTAATTACTAGAAGGAAAATTTTTAAAAGTGTTCTTTTTACAACATCCCAGGCTATTCGAATATGTAGATAACCCATTCCTGACAATATTTTGGAACTCAGAACTAAACAAACGCATGCGGAGAGACTCATTCTCAGATTAATTATTATTGGTTCATGTAAGGAATATAATTAAATCTTTGGCTGTGCATTCCCCTGATGACACACCCAAGTTGCCTTATCCTGACGGGAATCAAAAGGTCAGATTTGCTCACTAGCCAATTGTGCTGCCACATTTCCTGGTCTTATTTTCTCCTTTTTTTGCCTTCTCCGGGCCACTTGTTTTCTGTGGTAAGAGGAAAGTGCTACATTGCGGATCTCTACCAATGTTGAACAAGCAAGCCACTAGAAAGCACTCAAGGATTCCCTTGTGTTGCTCATGAGAACATAAGAACATAAGAAATAGGAGCAGGAGTAGGCCATCTAGCCCTTCGAGCCTGCCCTGCCATTCAATAAGATCATGGCTGATCTGAAGTGGCTCAGTTCCACTTTCCCGCTTTTTCCCCATAACCCTTAACTCCCTTGCCTATCAAAAACCTATTTACCCGTGTCTTAAATATATTTAGCGAGGTAGCCTCCACCACTTCAACGGCAGAGAATTCCAGAGATTCACCACCCTTTGAGTGAAGAAGTTCCTCCTCAACTCCGTTCTAAACTACCCCCCCCCCTTGTCTTGAGGCTGTGCCCTCTAGTCCTGCCGTCCTTTCTGAGCGAGAAGAATCTCTCTACCTCTACCCTATCCATCCTCTTCTTTGTCTTATACGTCTCTATAAGATCCCCCCTCATCCTTCTAAACTCCAACGAGTGCAGACCCAGTCTATTCAGCTTCTCTTCATAGTCCAACCCGCTCATCTCCGGTATCAGCCTAGTGAACTTCCTCTGCACTCCCTCCAAGGCCAAAATATCTTTGCGGAGGTGTGGCGACCAGAACTGCACACAGTACTCCAGCTGCGGCCTCACCAGTGCCCTGTACAGTTGCAGCAAGACCTCCCTGCTTTTATATTCTATCCCCCTCGCTATAAAGGCCAGCACCCCATTTGCCTTCTTGATTCTTGAAGTTTAAGTTTTAAGTTTTAAAGTTTATTTAAATTTATTTATTAGTGTCACATGTAGGCTTAAATGAACACTGCAGTGAAGTTATTGTGAAAATGCCTTAATGACCAGACTCTGGAGCCTGTTCAGGTACACTGAGGGAGAATTTAGCATGGCCAATGCACCTAACCAGCACATCTTTCAGACTGTGGGAGGAAACCCATGCAGAAACGGAGAGAACATGCAGTGATCCAAGCCAGGAATCAAACCTGGGTCCTGTGAAGCAGCAGTGCTAATTACTGTGCCACACTATGATATTCTTCCTCTGTGGAGAGAGATCTGAGTGACACTGAAATTGAGATATTGTCATACTTAATCTTGCTTCCTGAAGCTCTGTACAAATTCAGTTGAACGATTCCACAAGTGGATGACTTTGTCCACGTGTAAATATTAATTCAAATTAAGAAAGAATTGCCACATGATAAACAAATTTAGATTAGTTCCAGACATGTAATCTGATATAAAATTGCAAGTGTACTGGCAGAAATTTCCACCCGTTGATGTTCTGCCGCTGCTGCAAGTGAGGCTGGAGAATTTGGTGCTTTGCCAAATCTCCGTTCACTGCAGAAGGACCAGAAAATCCCGTCAATGTAAATGGTCAGAAAAATCCACCCTATGAGTCTTTCCTTGAATAAATGTTTGAAATCAATGTGAAAGCAGTTACAGTGGTATAATTTGTCATCATTTAGAGAAATAGTATATAAACTAAAATTTTGCAAAGTATCAACATATGAACACTGCCCTAATTATGTAATAAAATCTTTGTACCCATAAGTCCTATGCATCATAATATTTACAGGGAAGTAGCTTCAGCTTTCTGAGGCCAAAGTTCTGTTATTTGCTCTCATAGTACCAGAGTTAAATTATTGCTTCCATCTCCCTTCCCAGCCTTTGCCATGAAAGAGATGGATTCCAATTATTTTCCAGGAATGAAATAAAAATCTTTTCCTTCCTCTCTCTTGTCTAACCTGAACATTTATCCCAAGGAAAAAAATAACAATAGCATTTCTGAGAAATTAGATGGAAATACCACAGCAACATAGCTTATTATAAATTATTTCTCCTTCAATTTTTCACCAGTCTCCAACTACGTTTAAACAAATGAGCTAGTTCCAGGTCTGTCATTACTACTGGTTTTTGGAAGATGATGACACATCTTTTGTTTTGCCAAATGGTTTTTCCCTCCTTTCCTCCAGTTTGCATTCTTGTAACAAATCTTTGTTACAGGAAACAGCGAGGCTAAAACTTTCCACTACAATTTGCATACTCTTCTTATATTGGTATTGGCCAAGTTGTACTGGCTGAGCAAAGTGCAAGCTCAATAACACAAATTTGATTTTAATACAGCAGATACATTTCTCCTGGCAAATACCTTCTTTTGTATTTTAACTTCACCTCAACTGACCATCTAATGTCAGAAAGCTGTGATAGAGAAAACTCCAATCATGAATTGGCAATCAATATATTCTAGATGAAGTGCCATTAATATCAAAGGCATGACAGAGAAATAATTCTGAGAAAGAGGGCTCTTATTAAATCTTACAACTTTACATGGCTGAAAGGATTTGGTGATGTATTTGGAGCTGTATCCTGCATCATTGAAGACATAATTAACTTATAGAATAAGAATGTAATTTTCAAATGAGTTTGTGTAGATAACTGTGAGGTCATTCAGTTTGGTAGGAAGAATAAGGGGCCACATATTCTTTTAACAGTAAGTAATCTATTTGAGATAGAGATATAAGAGATTCTGGGCTTCAAAAACTCAATTCACGAAAAGTAGTAACATAGGTTAATAAAGCAATGAAAAAGCAAACTGATTCATCTCCAAACATACATAAATGAAAAGCAGGTAACTCATGCTAAATTTGTGTAGAACATTAGTTACTTACTGTGCAAGTCTTGTGCATAGTTCTATTCTGTTTGGAAGTATACTGTTGCGAACACATTGTCCATGGCTCAGTTGTTGAAGAAAAATGGCTGATATGATAGAGGTCTTCACGATTATGAAAAGATTTGATGTAGACATATTAAAGAGGTTTGTGAGGGAGGCTAAGATTAAGGGCCATAAGTTATCTCATGAGGGATCCTGCCACCTTCCCACTTCCACTCTAATCAAGCTTGATTTGATTTTTTTGAGGAGGAGGCCAGGTGTCTAACTGAGGACAGTGTAGTTGATGTTGGCTACATGGACTTCAGTAAGGCTTTTGACAAGGTCTTTCATGGGAGATGGATCAAGAAGGTAAGATACCATGTTATCCAGAATTTGGCAAATTGGATCCAAAATTGGTTTAGTGGCAGGAAACAGAGTGTAATGGTTGATTATTGGTTTTGTGACTGGAAGCCTGTGACCAGTGATGTATCGCAAGGATCAATGCTGGGTCTCTTGCTGTTTAAAATGTATGTTAATGATCCAGCTGTGGATGTGGGGGTATAATCAGAAAATTCACAGATGACACAAAAATTTGTGATGTAGTAAATAGTGAGGAGGAAAGCCTTAGATTACAGGATGATATAGATGGGCTTGTCAGATGGGCAGAACATTGGCAAATGAATTTAAACCTGAAAAGTGTTGGGAGGACTAATAAGTCATGTGAATACACAGTGAACAGTAGAATGCTCAGAAGTACAGAGGGTCGGAGGGGCCTTGGGGAGGGTGCTCAAAGATCCCTAAAGGCAGCAGGGCAGGTAACTAAGGTGGTTAGGAAGCATTTGGAATACTTGCTTTCATGAACTGAGGCAGAGAAAATAAGAGCAGGGGTGTTATGATAGAGCTGTACAAAACACTCGTAAGGCCACATCTAGCGTACTGCATGCAGTTCAGGTCACCACACTGAAGGAAGGATGTGATTGTACTAGAGAAAAGGTTCAGAGGAGATTCATTAGGATATTGCCTGGGCTGGAGCATTTCAGCTATGAAGAGAGGCTGCTTAGGCTGGAGTTGTTTTCCATGGGAAGGCGGGGGGGCGTTGGGGAACCTCATCGAGGTGAACAAAATTATGAAGGATTTAGGCAGAGTAGATAGGAAGAAACTTTTCCCATTAGTAGAGAAGTCAATGACCAGGGGGCATAGATTTAACGTAAGGGGCAGGAGATTTAAAGGAGATTTAAGAAAAGTCATTTTTACCAGAGGGTGATAGGAATCTAGTACTCACTGCCTGAAACAATGGTAGAGGCTGGAACGCTCAACATTTAAGAAGCATTTAGATGACAACTTAAAACATCATATTATACAAGGCTACAGACAAAGTGCTGAAAAATGGGATTAGGATAGTTGTTTGATTGCCATCACAGACTAATGGGCCAAAAGGCCCCTTTTTTCTTGTGCTGTATGACTCTAAATCTGGGGTTGAAAGTCCCATGGAACATCTTCCTGATCTGCTGCTATTGAGGCCCTCATGTGGGCTGTTAGTAACTTGATGGTCTGTTTGCTTGCTGGATCCCAGGGAAGTCCCTCATTCAAAGGCACTCTATCCTCTTGAGGGACTTAGCATTGGGAAGTGGGAATCTGCTGAGAAGCACAACCTGCCCTTGCAACTGACTCCCCCTTCCCCATGGCCCTTTTCATAAGAACATAAGAAATAGGAGCAGGAGTAGGCCATCTAGCCCTTCGAGCCTGCCCCGCCATTCAATAAGATCATGGCTGATCTGTCGTGGCTCAGTTCCACATTCCCGCCCTCTCCCCATAACCCTTAATCCCCTCTCTTATCAAAACCTAACAACCCGCGTCTTAAATATATTTAGCGAGGCAGCCTCCACCACTTCAACGGGCAGAGAATTCCAGAGATTCACCACCCTTTGAGTGAAGAAGTTCCTCCTCAACTCCGTTCTAAACCGCCCCCCTTTATCTTGAGGCTGTGTCCCCTTGTTCTACTGTCCTTTCTGAGCGGGAAGAGTCTCTCCACCTCTATCCTATCCATCCCATTCATCATCTTATACGTCTCAATGAGATCTCCCCTCATTCTTCTAAACTCTAACGAGTACAAGCCTAGTTTATTCAGCCTCTCCTCATAGCTCAACCCCCTCAACTCCGGTATCAGCCTAGTAAACCTCCTCTGCACTCCCTCCAAGGCCAAAATATCCTTGCGTAAGTACGGCGACCAAAACTGCACACAGTACTCCAGCTGCGGCCTCACCAATGCCCTATACAGCTGCAGCAAGACCTCCCTACTTTTATATTCAATCCCCCTCGCTATGAAGGCCAGCATCCCATTAGCCTTCCTGACCACCTGCTGCACCTACAGGCTGGGTTTTTGCGACTCATGCACAAGGACCCCGAGGTCCCTCCACACTGTCGCCTGTTGCAGTTTTTCGCCACGTAAGTAATAGTCCTTCCTACCATTATTCCTACCAAAGTGGACCACCTCACACTTGCCAACATTAAATTCCATTTGCCATTTCTTGGCCCATTCGCCCAGCCTATCTAGATCCTTCTGTAGACTCTCCACACCCTCCGCGCAATTTGCTGTTCCACCAATCTTGGTGTCATCAGCAAATTTTGACACCATACACTCGGTTCCCTCCTCCAGATCATCTATATAAATGGTAAATAGCTGAGGCCCCAGCACCGACCCCTGGGGCACTCCACTAGTCACCAACCGCCAATCCGAATATCACCCATTAACCCCTACTCTCTGCCTCCTATTTGACAACCAATCCTCTATCCACGCTAACACCCTACCCCCAACTCCATGCCCCCTTACCTTCTGCAATAACCTCTTGTGAGGTACTTGTCAAACGCCTTCTGAAAATCAAGTAAGACCACATCCACCGGCTCTCCTCTATCCACCGCCCTAGACACATCCTCATAGAACTCCAATAAATTTGTCAGACACAACTTCCCCTTAACGAAACCGTGCTGCGTCTGCTCTACCAAGCAATTCCCGTCAAGATGCCTCGCTATTTCCTCCTTGATGACGGATTCTAACATTTTACCTACAACAGACGTTAAACTAACAGGCCTATAATTCCCTGCCTTTTGCCTGGCACCCTTCTTAAACAACGGCGTAACATTAGCCATTTTCCAATCTTCCGGCACTTCCCCAGAATCCAGCAACATTTGGAAAATAACCACCAAGGCATCCACTATCACCTCCGCCATTTCTTTCAGAACCCTCGGATGCATTCCATCCGGTCCTGGGGACTTGTCCACAATCAGCCCCTCCAGTCTGTCGAGCACTGCCTCTCTAGTAACAATAATGTCATTGAGACCCTCCAGTCCTACCACCTTTCCATCGCTAACACCCAGCAAATTATTCACGTCTTCCTCCGTGAAGACCGAAACAAAAAAGTTATTCAAGACCTCAGCCATTTCCCCATCCCCCACCACTAAGTCCCCCCTCTCATCCTCTAAGGGTCCAACGTTCACCCTAGCCAGCCTCTTCCTTTTTATATATTTATCAAAGCTCTTGCTATCCTTTTTTATATTAAGCGCTAGCCCAGCTTCATAGTTTCTCCTGCCCTTCTTTATCAACTTCTTTGTCAATCTTTGTTGACATTTAAACCTCTCCCAATCCTCTTCTCGCCCACTACTCTTAGCTACTCCAAACGCTTCCACTTTTAATTTAACACTTTCCTTCACCTCCTTCGTTATCCACGGCTTATTACCTCTCCTCCTACGATCCTTTTTAACCATCGGAATAAATTTCTGCTGAGCACCAAGAAAGATCTCCTTAAAGATCCTCCACTGCTCCTCAGCAGACCTACCTTCCAACGCGCTCCCCCAGTCAACATTCGCCAATTCTTCTCTCATCCTACCGTACTCCCCTCTGTTCAAACAAAGGACGCGTGTCCGGGAACCCACTTTGTCCTCCTCCATCTGCACCAGAAACTCCACCATACAATGATCACTCTCCCCAAGAGGATCCTTCACCGCAAGGTCCCTAATTCTACCCGCCTCATTACATAGCACCAGATCCAAGATAGCTCGCTCGCTCCCTCGTCGGCTCCAACACACACTGTTCAAGGAAACTATCCCGGCAGCATTCCAAGAACTCCTCCTCGAGCCCACCGTGTCCAACATGGGTCGACCAATCAATATGTAGATTGAAATCTCCCATAATTATAGCCGTTCCATTCCTGCACGCCGCACTTATTTGCGCGTTAACAGCCCGCCCCACCTCCAGATCATTATTCGGGGGCCTATAGACGACACCCACCAGCGTCTTCCTCCCTTTGCTGTTCCTAATCTCCACCCACAACGATTCCACTTTCTGCTCTTTGGTTCCTATATCATCCCTTGCTACCACCCTGATGCTATCCTTAATCAGCAGAGCTACGCCCCCCCTTTTTCCTCCTGCCTATCCTTCCTAAACACTTGATAGCCCTGGACATTCAGCTCCCAGTCCCTGTCACCTTGCAGCCACGTCTCTGTAATGGCCACCAGATCATATCCATTTGTGCTGATCTGTGCCACCAGCTCATCCACTTTATTCCGAATGCTTCGTGCATTCAGATAAAGTGCCTTCATCCCAGCCTTCACCTGGACCCTATTTGCCGTAACGCCACCAACCATACTCACGCCCCCTACTCCCTTTATTATTGGGACATCCTCGGCCTCTTCCCTTACCTGTACCGTCTCCTTAACTTTAGACCCCGTAATGTCACCTACCCTCGCACCTTCCCCCCCCTAATTAGTTTAAAGCCCTGTCTACAGTCCTATTTACACGATACGCCAGGACTCTGGTCCCAGCACGGTTCAGACCAACCCCATCCCGGCCGAACAGGTCCCACCTACCCCAATACTGATGCCAATGCCCCATAAATTCAAACCCATTCCTCCCACACCAATCCCTGAGCCACCCATTCACTTCCTTAATCCTATCAACCCTACGCCCGTCTGCACTCGGTTCAGGCAGTAGCCCAGAGATGACCACCTTGTCGGTTCTACTTTTTAATTCCATTCCCAGCTTTTCATACTCCCTCCCCAGATCCTCAGTTCACATTTTGCCTACATCGTTGGCACCCACATGTACCACAACGACCGGATTCTCACCCTCCCACTCCAGGTTCCTCTGCAGCCCAGATGCGACATCCCGGACCCGAGCACCAGGCAGACAACACACCTTTCTGTGCACTTTGTCATTGTGACAAAGGACAGTGTCAATACCCTTCACCCCACTATCCCCAATCACTACTACGTTCCTTTTCACCTTCTCCTTGCCTGTGTCCTGCTGCATCACTGTACCGTGTGCAGTTTGCTCACCAACCTCACCTGCCTCGTTCTCGTCCAGACTGGAAGCAAGAACCTCAAACCTGTTATGCAGATTGAGAGGCTGAGGCATCCGCTCCCCACCCCCTTCCTCCGCTCAGCAGCCCCCTTCCTCCGCTCAGCAGCCCCCTCTTGTTCCTGACCGTTAGAGTTGGGGGGGTGGATGTCACTTGCACCCCATTGACAATGGCACCCTCTCTCCCCCTGATGAGCCTCAGTGTCTGTAGCTCAGAGGCCAGCTCATCTACCTTGAGCTGGAGCTCCTCCAGCAACCTGCACTTACTGCAGACATGGTCACTGGGAAGGACCCTGGGGTCCACCAGTTCCCACATCATACAGAAACAACACATCACATGCCCCCCCATTATTCACTGTAGTAATATTGAAAATTTCAACACGAACTTACCTGACCCTTTTGCTCCCAAGCCCTTTTGATCCTAAGCCCTAATAGCTCACTCTGCTTCCCACTCAAGCCCTAATAGCTCACTCTGCTTCCCACTCACTCCACTGCCCGCTCCGACGCTGCCCGCTGTCTACACCTGGCCTCCTTTTAAACCTGGCGCTGTTTTAAAGCCTGCTCCCCCACAACTCCCTGCAATCCACTCCCTTAGAATTCTTAAAGCGGTAAATACAAAAAGCCCGCAAAAATGCTTTTAAATGATTTAAACAGTTCTACAAGGTAAGTTCTTACTACAAAAGTGCTTTAAACTAATTTAAACAGGTTTTTAACAGGTAATTTCTTATCTGTCTCTCTGCTCCTTCACTCGTCTGCTCCAGCAAACAATGGAAGGCTTCACCGTGTCTGCGACCTCTTTCCCAACATCGTTCACCTGTGCCTGGGTCCTGCCTTTATCTAAAGCCTCAGATGGTACTGGAGCAGCAGCAGTCAGTGCCTCTCTGGTGCTGTTGCTGGGTATAGAAGTGCTGCGGCAGTTCCTTTGATCTCCAAGCTCTAATAACTCCTCCTCACCTTCTCACTTCTACAGCTTTCCTATTTTAACTACTCACTGAACTCCTCAACATTTCCCCTCACCCTTGCTCTGCTGTCATTCACCTCATCCTTAAACTTCCATCTACATCTCTATTGCTTTCACTTTTAGGAGATACAGCTCAGCTCCTACACATCTCCCTTCTCTCTTACTCTTCCTTCCTGGATTTCCCTTAAAAGGATGTTTCTTTTCAGAATTCCAAAGCAATTAAATTAAGAAGAGGAAATATGTTCTGCTTGCCCCTCTATTTGCTGCATTTACCTTTACTATTTTTCATTACAATGCAGGTCAGCTAATTACTTAGCTTTTAAGGACAATTGGTGTTATTTTTATCATATTTGAATTTTAACATCCTCTCTCCCACTTTCTCTTTGACTCCAGTCACTTTCTTTCTTTCAGATTAGTACACGTTATGACATTTCTGAAGCATAGAACAATAGTCATTGCAGGTACATAATGAGAACATTTTGAGGATTATTTTATGGAATGGGTAAAAGCAGGTGCTAACCTGCTTTCACCCTGCTTTGGATGCTGTGCCAATAAGAACTGATTTTCAAATTATTTCAAAACACTTTACTTAGAAAAGTTTGCTGTGTTTGCTTATTTTTAAAGACTGGAGACGATGGGCCCTACTTTATCATTTTGATTCTAAGTGCTGGGCAGACTTGAAACTGGAAGTGTTTCAGATCCAACTTTTACACCCATTCTCAGGTGTCCCCATATGTACTCTACCTGCAAAAATATCAGTGAGTTCAAATCGCGCTGCACAAGCCTGTGGGTGGGGCATAATGCCCCGAAATCCTCAGCTCTGCTCGGCGCTTCCAACTGTGCATATGCAGAAACAAAATGATAGAATGCGGCTCCCCTGCCACATCCCTCCCAGACCGGACAGCGCCTACCCCTCGCCCTCCACAGACATTGCCTCACCCTCCCAACATTACTGATCCCCTTACCCCCCCCACCCCCTCCACCACCCAGACCAATTGTGGGCCCCTCCCCCCCCAACCCCCCCACTGATCTCAGGCAGAGTGGCAGCGGACCCTCCCATTCCACCCACTGATCTAAAGTAGACTGGTAGCAGACCCCCCCTCCCCCATTCCGACCACTGATCTCAGGCTGAGAACCCTCTTCCCCTTGTTCCCCCCAGCCCATCTCAAGCAGAGACGCTCAGCATTTACCTCCTCACTAACTGGAGAGCTCGAATCGGACTTTTGTGGACTTCTGTTTTGCACCAATTCTGGGTGGGTGAACGTGGTGGCAAAGGGGGAAGTGCTGGTAGGGTTGGGCATGCAACCCATTAAGTCAAGTTAAATGCATTCAAATGCATTTGAATGGCCATCATGTCCATTTCAGGCATGATCCCAATCACAGCCATTTTCGGGCCTTGGTAAAGGGGAAACCGGCGCGGAGGTGGGGGTGGATTGTGCTACTTGTCTCACACCCAACTTGTCCAAGGTTTCATGCTGGGAAACGGGTGCAGCGCAATGGTAAAAATTGGACCCAATGTGTAGCTGTCTGAGAAAAAGAGGGGTGAATTAAGGATGTGACTTATTTTAATTTTCAACCAACAAATGTTGAAAACATCTACCAATTGTGCTGTACTGAATATAGATTCTTCTACCATAATGTTTGAACACCCTGAGCAGCACTAAAGCAAAGAGTATATTGAACAAACTGTTCACAAATCCATGAAGACAAGTGCGCTTAAGAAGAAATTCTTCCAGTGTAACGTGATTCACTGGATCAAATCTTTGTCCATCAAATCAACAAATATCACACAGAGGTAAAAGACACAGCACCACTCTGTGGCTTGTTTGTACAACTACAGAGTGTCGGTTAGATTCTATCCGGCTCCCAGCAGCTCAAACACAATCTTGTCTACAATTGCAAGGTGATAATGTGACAGTGAGAGCAGCAGGGCATCTGGGACCTTGGCGAATAATAGGACAAACCATGCATCTTCCTAGCCAGAGAAATTAAAAAATTGAGAGATAAACAGCAGAAAGACAGATTTGGAATGTGATTAAAGTAATGAATTCAATATTAAACCATGTATAAAAAGAGGGAAAGGAAATGTGTGAACAAAAAAAAGGTAAGAGAATAAATACTTAATTTTAAAATTTGACATTTTAAGAATATTCTAATTTGCTTATAAGGCTGTTGACACAAATTGCATTGTGTGACATCCCTGCATTGACCACAACCGACCACATGGGTGGCACAATGGTTAACACTGCTGCCACACAACTCCAGGGGACCTGAGTTTGATTCCTGGCTTGGGTCAGTGTCTGTGCACAGTTTGCACATTCTCCCTGTGTCTGCTTAGTCTTCCCCCCGATACTCCAATTTCCTTCCTCACTCCAAAGATATGCAGGTTAGATTGATTGGCCATGTTAAATTGCCCTTTAGTGTCCCAGGGTGCATAGATTAGAGGGATTAGCGGGGTGACGGGGATAGGGCCTGGGCGGGATTGTTGTCAGTGCAGACTCGATGGACCAAAAGACCTCGTTCTGTGCTGTAGGGACTGCACAATTTTATCTGGACCTTTAGCCTTTACTGGAGCAGCCCACTGTTTGCTTGTGCTGAGTCAGAACAAGCAGAACAAGCATTCTACTCAATCCCAAGTTCAGCTTTCTCCTGATATCAGCCATCCAAGAACAGAGTTCTTCCATCTCGGCAACATTGCTTCAATCTGCCTAGCCCTTTCCTCTTCACACTCAAGGTTTAGCCTCCCAAGTGGCCTCCTATTTAGCCTGGTTACATTAGCAGCCATAAGCCGCCATAAGCTTCAACTGATCCAACACCACATGCCCATCACCCCCCACATCTCCCAAGCTCCTTTGGTTCGCTATTCTTCAGTGTCAATATCCAAATTCTCTCCCCTGTTTTCGCATATTGCCCTTATCTGTGACCCCTTCTCATCATATTTCATTTTCACATGCAGCCTCCACTTAGGCAAAATCAAAAGGTGCCTTAACTCTCAATTTCTTCTGCTGCATCAGTGGAGATAATTAATTTAACTAATACTTTCCTGACCTTTGAAATTCTTCACTTAGCTGCCTCCTCTTGAGACAATTTCAGTATGACAACCTGATGATGGAAGTTCAGAAACACATCCACCCTCTATTGCATAATTGGTAAGCCTAGAACTCCAGCAGTTGTCTTATACTTCAGGGCATTTTTCTTAATTAATTGGCCAGCTTAGCTCATTAATGGGGCCTTTAGGGGTTGGTTCAGAGACAGATAACCCTGCAAGCCAACGTCCGCAGTGAGTAGCATAGTCCTGATTGAACAAGCCACAAGAAGCTTATAATGCTTTTTGCTGATTGGCTCAAAGTTTTAGCTGGTTAAACTTCTGTAGAATCCTTATGTCAGAAAATTGTAGCTTTCCAGACCAGGTAAGTTTGCATATAATGTTCCAAGTCCAAAGTTTTGCTTCACTCAGTGCTCTGCTTTGCTTTGTTCCACTTTCTGTCTGATCTTTTCAATCTTGGTGTTATCTTGCATGATCAGCCTTCACTTAGGTTTCTCAAAGTGTTGAAAAACATGGTACCAGCAGATATTGATGTAATGTTCATGCATTCGTATTGTTCATTCAACATATGTCTATGATTGGTTCTGCTAGGATGACACCAAGTAATCAAGTTTCATTTTTTCTTTAATAGACTACCTTGTTTCCAAATCTCCAGTGATTAAGTTAAGTAGTTGGGTTGTTTATGACCTGGAGTGATAAGACAAATGCTCTTTTCCCATTTGACAAATTTCAATACGTAAGCAAATTGATGGATCTGAGTATCAGCCTTTATTTCCCCAACGTGATCACTTTGTTGTGAAACTATGTTGTTAGCTGTGATAACTGGTGGTACCCTCACTTAAAGTATAAACTTCCCTTGTCCTTCAAGGCAGAAGCAGCTGAAATCAAGGTAAAAATAAAAATAATTTTGAAGGGAAAGAATATTTCAAATCTTGTTTGGGGCTGGAAATGTCATATCCTCTAAGTGAACAAGCATGAGAACATGCCTCCGCTATTTAAACGTTAATCACAATGAAGGAAAGCGAGTGCATTGTGCAGTGCTGCAGGCTTTGATGAAGATGAAGAATCAAAACAGCAGAATCCAATGCGATAAAAGTACAATATAGGTTATCTTCTGCCATCCTAAAGTTTACAATCATTTTAAAGTGGTTTTGTAGAGTCTGACGTATGTTGTACTTAACAAAATAACTGAAACAAATAAATCAAACCATTTGGTCTGAATTCTCTCCAGGTCTGTGGATATTGAGACACATGTGTATATATTAGCAACAAGGCTTCCTTTGACAAATTGTTTAAAAACTAATCATTTAATTGCATATGCTTGGTCAGTATGAGGGAAGTAAAATATATGTACCTGAAACACTTTATCTTACTGGGCCATGGGATTCTTTTTTTGTTGGGGAGTAAGAGAGATTGTGGAAAGCCTATAATGTCTGCTGTAATGGAATTTAGCCATACAACAGAGTTTGAGAATCAAATGATTTACACCAATATTCCTCCTAGTTCCAGGGCCTATGTTAGTCTGTAAAACTAAATCTTTGTTCTGTTTATCAGAAGTAATTCCTCTGTTTGTCCTGCAAAAGATTTCTTATGTTCAGATGTAGGGAGGGCTTTAGTCTGCAGTTTATCTTGTAAACCAAATGGGACTGGAGGGATTAGATACATTAACTGTCAATGATCACCTCTATTACTGTAAACAGCCATTAAGTACCAGATATATTTGCAAGATAAAAAAACAATAATTTAAAATGCCTGGTTAGGGTTATAATACATAGCATGACAAAATGTTTTAATTAGGTAAATCACATTTATCTGAAATCTTGATATAAACGGTTGTATAGAGTAACATTGACACACTTAGATAGTGAGCTATGTACAATGGCCAGATGATACAGCAAAGTGGTTGTGTTTAAAACGTTTGGAAAAAATTACTCACATTAAGAACATTGTTAAATCCATAAGAAGGAGATTACCGTCTGCAACTAATGTGTTTTGTTGGGCTGTATTCAAGTCTTTTGTCTTGTGAAATATTGTTGGGATAGAAGAAACTACATTAACAAGCATGGCCATAATAGGAATGAAAACAAAGGAGATAAAGTATTGTTAGTCTAACTAAGTCATTGTCCCTCCACATGTTGAATAAACCTGTCTAGCCTGCCGTACATGCTTTAAAAGTAAAGCTATGCAACTTTTTAAGCACATGCAGTTCTTGAAAAACATCGAACAAAGAAAGATAGCCCACTTTAAAAGTATAAGATTTTTATTAGTTTTTGTTGGCTGTCCTACATAGATTACAAAATCTCTAAAGCAATAACTGTCTCAATTGCATCTAACTCTTTGCACTTTTGTGTCCTTTTCCTACATTTACTAGCACTGACTAATGTACGGCTACACATAAAGCTCCTAATTTAGTTATTAGCTGTATCTCAGGTCACAAAACTAAAACAAAGTCCAGGAGAAGAGAATACCTTTACAATGGAGGAGGTTTTCCACTGCGTTGTTGTTTGGTATTCAGGAAGTACCTGTGCAGCTATTAAAAATGATATTTCTTTTTAAAAGTGGGTTAAAAGAGATAAAGTGAATCAGTGACAAGTTCTTGCAGAGATGCATCGTTCCAGCACTGAAATTCCAGCCAACCGCGGCTTTGTGCAGTCGTTTGACAGTGCTGTGATTTGTCAGCTGATACAGAACATGCCATGGAATAGAACGGCTGCCAGGAGTGAATATTCTGGGTCTGTGGTCCAGCAGTCTCTCAGACTGTTTACATTGAGCTCCAGGTCAGTTAATGAAATTTATAGCTCGAGAGCTTGGTTTAAATGTGCTGATGCTTTCTGTATGTGTGTGGCTTTGAGGGAGTTGCGTTCTTTTTTCTTTTGAGCGTTTTTTTTGAACAATGAACAAAGTTGCCTGCAGGATCTAACAACTGTTTTTATTACTATTGCTTCAATCATTATTGCAGTTAAAAGCTGTAGCAAGCCATTTTAACAAGATACTATCAACTGCAAGTAACTGGAACCAAACCAGGCAGAGCAATTTACTAATTATGCTTTGTAAATCCATCAGTAAGTATATCATTATCATGTTTAACATATACCTGACCAAGATATTAAATCTGCTACTCTCTCAATATCTAACCTCTACAAAATCTTATACTGGATACGTTCCAACACAAGGATGAAATGCATCATTTAATTGTCTATTTTATACCTCTTAGATTCATTATGATTTTGACTTAGAACTTATACCTCTATTTTATGATCAAACAAATGAATCACCCATGTTCATGCATCATGGTGTTTTATAATAATTGTATCTCTTTCTTTCCCAATGGGAGAGATTTATGTTTTCCTGGATGCCCACAGTCTTTTAGTAGCTCTCTTAAATAGCTGCTCTCTGCAGATAACCCACACAGTGAGTGTCCTGCAAACACTTATTTATATGAAATATCTCAGGTAAGTTTGGCCCCATTCTGATCTGATGGCCACAGAAACATTTTCAATCATGGACAATGATCAGAACCTAAAACATTAACCACGTTTCGCATCTCCCTAGCACAAGGCAACACTATTTTCCCTACCTTTATACTGCCTGAATATGGTATCACGATGATGGAGAAAAAGCCTAAATTACCTACAGACGTATTGGACTTTTAATAAGATAAATGGACATGCAAGCAAAAAATGGCTAACAATGTAAATTCTCAGAATGTAAATGCTGTCATTGTATTTCTCTGGTGTGGGTGATACTAAGAAAGAGACCATGGGAAATCACACCCTTTGTCTCAGGCAGACATTTGAAAGGAAGAAGCCACACAAACATGAACTACCATCTCCTGTGGAGATAATAGAAGTTGGTTATCATCTCAGTAGGAATTATATCCTGTAAGTTTAGTCCTGGACTGGTTTGTGGATTTTTTCCCTTCAGTAATACATAAGAGACTGGGATGAAAGCCAGCTGCAAAACTTGGTCAGTGTCGACTAGTGCTGGGGGTGTCGAAGTGTGTGACACAGAATCAAAAAGACAGCAGAAAAGCCCCTGCTGTAGCAAATAAAAATACAAACCTCACTCCCTGATTGCTGAAGTAAGCTAAGTCAAAAAAGCTACAGCTGTAAAACAAGCAGGACAACTTCTCTACAGAACCCTGGAATCTCAAAACGAACTGCTCAGCCACTGAAGCCAGTGTGACTGGAATCACAAATCTCAAAAGGCCTCAACGTTTCACCATCTACTCCTTGTGGACAAGTCAAAGACTGATTGGAATTTTTAAAATCTTATTTCTGGACTCAATTTGATTTGATTTATTATTGTCACATATGTTAGTATATAATGAAAAGTATTGTTTTTTGCACACAATCCATATTATACATAGAGAAGGGAAGGAGAGAGTGCAGAATGTATTGTTACAGTCATAGCTAGAATGTGGAGAAAGTTCAACTTATTGCGAGTTTGGATCATTCAAAAGTCTGATGGCAGAAGAAAAGAAACCGTCCTTGTGTTGGTTGGTATATGTCCTCAAACTTCTGTCTCTTTTTCCCGACAGAAGAAGATGGAAGAGAGTACGTCCGGAGTGCACAAGGTCCATAATTATGCTGGCTGCTTTTCCGAGGAAGCATAGACTGGGTCAATGGATGGGAGGCTGGTTTGAATAATGGACTGGGCTTCTCTCACAACCCTTTGTGGTTCCTTGCAGTCTTGGGCAGCGCAGAGCCATACCAAGCTGTGATACAATTGGAAAGAATCGTTTCTATGATGCATCTGTAAAGTTGGTGAGAGTCATAGCTGACATGCCAAATTTCCTTAGTCTCCTGGCACACATATAATTCTCTAAATTTGCACCCCTTTATTGTGGAGTCCCTGAGATGTAGACAAAAGTCGTAGGTAGAAGGAGGATTGGAATGAGGTGCTCACTGAGTGTTAAAATGGGCAGCGCGGGCCTGTTTTTTGTTCTTTGTCCTGGGAAAGTAGAGATGTTGATGGGCTTTCTTAACAATAGTGTCAGTATGGGAGGACCAGGACAGGTTGGTGATCTGGACACGTAAAAACTTGAAGCTCTCGACCATTTCTATTTCATCCCCATTGATGTAGACAGAGGTATGTTCTCCACTACACTTCCTTGAGAGACAGATTATTGTCATTGCACCAGTTCATCAGATTCTCTATCTCTTTCCTGTACTCCATCTCGTCATTGTTTGATTCTCACTTTTATCAATAAGTATTTTTGAACTATCATCACTATTGTTCTGTTGGAAAGACAGCAACTAATTTGTGTACAGCAAGCTCCCACAAATATCAATGTGATAAATGACTAGGTGAGGTCTTGCGATGCAGTGGGTAGCATCTCTACCTCTGAGCCAATTTTTGTTCCACCTGGGATGGTTTTAGCACCTGCCTCCTTGTATTATCTATGGTGGAGATCACAGCATTGTGGGTCAATCTTCTCATTTCTAATCTGTGTGAATGTACACACATGTGTCATTACATTCCCTGTCTTCAGTGGCTAATAAATTCACTCCTTCACTCAGGAAAGCCTGGTTAAATTGACTGTTTTTTCTATTGGGGCTGGGAAAAGGTATCCACAAGGGAAGTGATCCTTCTTGAAGTAATCAGGTTGTGACCAACTGATGGGGGTTGAATAAAAAAGGGAGCCGGTTCATCCTTCTTCACATGGGGGTGTAACAATTTGGGGGTGTCACGTCCAGAATTTAACAAATTGGGTCTCATGCTGAGACCATTCCTGATGGATGAAGGATAACAAATTGGGGAACCTTGCCTGGGGACGGGTTGCAAAAACAGCTAACTCAGCACCAAGAAAAAAAAGAAAGAAAAATATGCTTGTATTTATATAGAGTCATTCACCATCCCAGGCACCCAAGGCACTTCTTATAAATAAGTACTTTTGAACTGTCATCACTGTTGTTCTATTGGAAATATAGCAATTAATTTGTATACAGTGAGTCACACAAATATCAATGTGATAAATGGCTAGATGATTCTTATGGTGCAGTGGGTAGCATTTTTACCTCTGGGCCAATTCCTATTCCACCTAGGATGGTTTTGGGACCTGCCTTCTTGTATTATCTGTGGTGGAGATGACAGCATTGTGGGTCAGATTGGGTGAAGAAGTGGCTAGATAGTCTGTTTTAAGGGTGCCAGTTGAGGGATAAATATTGATTGGATCAAAGGGAGAAGTCTGCACTCCTTCAAATAACGTCTTGAGATATTTTATGCCCATCTGAGAGAGCTGAAGGGATTGAGTTTTGATATCTCATCTGAAAGATGATATGAAAATAATTGGTTGCACACTGCAAAGAAAATAAAGAAGCACATTCAAAGTGAGAGCACAATTAATCTGGTACAGGTTAATTTGGACAAATATTAATTTGGATATTCAGCGTTGGTTGTGTCAGGCCTTCTGCTTGACTATGTCAAAGCCAGTAATGGGACTTCTCTAGCAGCTGGTCTGTTATTTGAGAATATGACTTGGCATCTACCAGATCGCTCAAGACCCTAAAAGGATATGGTTGTTTATTGTGTTGAATGCACTTTGGATGGATTCACAGTTTTAATTTTAAAACTAATACTGGTAGAACAATTGTTTATGAGTTCTAATGGAAAGAAAATTTAAATGTTAAATTTGCTTGCAGAACAGCTCAAGTTTCACTCGTGAGCAAAACAAGAAATACTAGTGCAAATACAACACATTGTGTATTACTGAAAAAAGAGACATGCTGTTGAAGTTTTTCATCTTGCATTTAACAGGACAGCTTCATAAGAATACCAAATCCCAAAGGGAACAAAAATTGATGCTGCGTGGGAAGAGGGTGCTAATTGTTTGGCAAGTAGATCCCAATTGGTGGAAGCATTGCCCTGAAAAACGCATTGACAACAGTTAACTGCCAAGCTTCTGTTAAAATTTAATCAAGTCAACTCTCATTGGCCAGGACATGGCCAGGGGAATGAATCAGGGAATGGTTGTCGCCAAGCTATTAGTTAGTTTAAAAAGTCACAATACCTGGCCATGTTCTGTTTGTAAAGGACAGGGCCCGTGTGTAGATTTTTGTAACTTCTATAATGCGCAAGTGAGCTACACTGTGAGCTCTACCAATAATCTTAAGTGGCAGTTAGTAAACAATTCTGATTGGGCTAAGAATTACACTAAGTGTTGTCCAATCATAGAATCATATCTAATGTCAACCACTATGTTTTGAGTTTTTAATGCACAGGTTGGTTGAGTATGGTCAATGCACTAGTCACTGGGACTAAACGTTTAGCATCACACTGACACTGAAATATATTTTTCCACACTACTCATTCGTGTGGCTGGTAGAACATCTTATATGGCTTGACGGCTGCATTCTGTTAGAGGAGGAAACCACTTGTATTGCTACTGAATAGTAGCAGCTTGAAGCAACTAGCTTTACCTGTTTCTCATACCTTTTGAGAACCTTAACCTTCCAGGGTAGAGTGGGCACCGAGAATGGTGGTGTTAGGCCTATTCATTAATTTGCACAACATACAGCAAGCAATGATCTGATCAGGGCAACCATAATCCCATAGGATAGCTTTGATGTATCCAGTTTTGGCATCAAGCTTGCACAGTGAGCAAATGGTTTGGGTCCGATTTATGAAACTGCCGACAAGGCCAGTATATAGCATGTGGAACTGCAGGAATCCCAATGCATAAATTAATAAAAGTCGGCTTGCAGTAGCCAGTAGTAAAGAACTCATTGACCATTCAGCCACCATTGTGTGAATCTGTATTAATCAAACTTATGAATTCTTCAACTTGTGCGGTTGAGTTTAATTTTAATGACCCCGTGTATACCCAAATAGATGATGTTGCAATGGGATCCCCCTGGGCCCAGCTTCTCATTAACATCTTTGTCACTTTCCAGGAGAAACACATTTTTAATGGGATGGTCCAAATCATCCAACTCTGGCATATTTCTGATATGCAAATGATACATTTGCTTTATTTAAATCTGCAACTGCATGAAAGAATTTTCTTAAACATCTTAATAGGCTGCATCCTGTGCTCATTTTCATTTTTAAAATGAAGCAGCCAGTTGAGCTCCCTTTCCTTGATATGCTAGATGAGAAATCTGTCAATGAGTTCTCAATGACTGGCCACAGTCACAGATCATTATACATGCTGAGATTTGATTCCACATGATATGAGAATGGCCTTATTAGCAATCTTGTAAATAGGGTCCAAGACAGTTGTTCACTATGCAAGCATGATACTGAGATCAGTCATATTGAAGCCATTCTGTGGAATAACAATAACCCTGATCAGATCAGTGTTGAGTGTATTTCGCACAAACTCATGAATGGGTCCAAGGCCATCAATTTCAGTCCTGAAAAGTGCCTCAGTCGACCTCAGATTATGCTGGAAGGGTAAGATGTCTCAAAAATTTAATCAACAGGTAAAGCTAGCTGTTTCACGCTACAACAATGCAGTAGCAACAGGAGTGGCATTTTACACTAACAGCATGCTACTATCAGGCCAAATAAACATTCTGTGCATCACAAATGAGTGAAGTGTTATTGAATTTCAGTGTTGGGTGGAAACGAGGTATGTAGGCACTACATCCCAACAACTACTGGATCTTACCAAACAGCACGTCCCTTCAGTTGTTCACAACAGGTAAAGTACTGACATACACAAAAAAAGCCAGAGTGGGGGAAAATTCAGAACATAGTGTCCAACATTAGATTTGATTCCGCAATTGGATAATACTTACAAAAACAATCCAAATTGTGCTAAGAATTACTCTGACAACCTATTTAAGAATATTGGTCAGACTTGCTCTATGCTCACTTATGCATGCGAGAACTACATATATTCACAGTTGTATCCCTTGGAAACAGAACATATTCACACATTTCATCATTCCTAACTAAACAAAAACTGGTGGCGGGTGGGGGGGTGGCGGTGACAGGATACTGACTCCCTATTTCATCCCCCTGTACAATGCATTGATCAGAGTTGATTTTCCTGGTTTGAATTTAAACAAAAACTTCACAGTTAACTGTTCCCTGGTGCATTCTCCTTGGCAATGTCTCCACCAGAGTCGACTTTTCAAACAATCAATAACCTCTTCTCATGAAGTATCAATTGTTGTTTCCTTTGAGATTTTGTATTCTTGCATTTCTGTTCTGATGAATGCAAGATGAAAAGTTTCAACAGCAATATTAAAGTTCTGTAGCAGGAAGTGGCCTTACAGAAAATGAGCTTCCAATTCATCAGAGCCAAGTTCAAATCAGAGCTTCAATTCACATTTAAATTTGCCGCCTAGCATGAAAGCTTTTGCTACTGTATACGCAGACCATTAAATTGGAATGCCTCATTAAGATATAGCACTTTTAGGAACAGAAAGAAAATCTTCCTAGAGAAAAAAATTCTCTTCTAAGTCTATCTTCTGGTGATTTATGGAAGTGTCTGATCATTTTAGATGTGGAAGGTGAAGAACCACCATGAAGTAGTTAATTGCTGGAATCATCCCACTTTTCCTCAGAGGTAAGAAATATGGAGTGTGAAAGGAACAGCTGTTTGGCTATATTGTTAAACTAAAATTACTTATTTGAAACTTGCCAGTTTATTGAATGCTATACAAGGGATGGTTAAGAGATGTTATAGTATGAGTATAAATGTTCAATATGTCAGATAAGAGCTCCTGTTTCCATATTGAAGGCAAGCTTTAATGCTCGATTTTGCAATTGGTTTTCTTAGTTAAGAAATTCACTAAAGTTCTGAACAGTGATATCAATGCAATCATAACATAACATAGCTCAAAACAACAGGCAATCTTTAAAGGGGAGTTATTTCAGAATGTTCTAACAAGTGAGAAAAGTAGAGGAACCAAAGCCAGGACTTCTTGGATAAGAAGAGAGAAAAAGGATATAATGTCGCAAAGGAAGGTGTGTGACACATGTCAGTGAATTCTTCAACTGAGGATCAGGTCGATTATAATAATTAGACAAGGAAGTGAAGAGGAAAATAAGACTGGCCAAGAAAGAATTTTAGAAAAAATGGCAGTCAGTGTAAAAGGGAAGTCAAAAGTCTTCTCCTGACATGTAAATAGTAAGTGGGGAGTGAGACACGGGCTAGATCCAAGAGAGTCAAAGAGGATGATATAAGCTTAGAGGTACAGGGCAAGGCAGTGAAGGGCAGATGGCAGAGATAATGGATGAAAATTAGTAGAAAGCATGTACTGGAATAGCTGGCTACACTTAGAATACATAAGTCATCTAGCCAGCTGCCCAGGAGTCTTGCACCTCAGATTGTGAAAGAAAGAGCATGGAGATAGAGAAAAGGCTTGCTATAAATATTCAAACATCTCTGGATAAGGAAGAGGATTGGAAAGTGGCAAATGTGACACCCTTATTCAAGAAAGGGAGGAAACAGAAAGCAAGAAACTAAAGACCTTACAGGTAGCCTTACATCTGTCTTTGGAAAATGTTGGAATCTATCATTATGGGAATAGTAGTACAATATTTGGGAAATCAAAATACAAGCAACTAGAGTCAACATGGTTTTATGAAAAGGAAATCATGCTTGACAAATTCATTAGAGTTCTTTGAGGATGTAACAAGCAGAATAGATAAAGGGAAACCAGCCGTTATGGATTTTTGGATTTTCAAAATACATTCAATAAGCTACCACATAAAAGGTAACTACAAAAGATCATGGTGTTGGGAATAATACATTAGTACAGATGGAGAATTGGCTAACTAACAGGAAACAGAGAATCAGGATAAATGGATCATTCTCCAATTGACAAACTGTAATTTGTGGAGCGTCATAGCGATTAGTGCTGATTCCTCAAGTGTTTACAATATATATTAATGACTTGGAGAGGTGGCTAGCAGTAGGATTTCTATCTCACACTCAGGAAGAAGTCTGACCTCAGACTTACTGGCTGAGCTGATTGGCAGCAGCTCTGCAGTTCCAGCAGTGTCACTGGACAAAGTGGCCAAGCAATCCCACCAGTTTAATGCTGGATCTCACAGGAAGGCCCAGCTGTGCTGGGGAAAGATGATAGGGGTCTTGATAGACAGGCTGGGAGAAGTGGGTTAGGATTCCCCTGTCTGGAAAGCGGGCTAGTGATTGAGGTGCATCTACCTTCTCCTGCTGGAGGCCTGAGTAAAAGGGTCAGATAATGCATGTGCATATTTTCATGGACTGTGCTCCCCAATAGAAAATGTAGGCGGTTCTCTTGATTATCACTACAAAATTAAAAAATCACTTTACCTTTAACAACGTTGGGAATTTTTTTTTTGTAAATACTATGGAATTCTAAGTGTATTTGTAATTCTAATGAATATATATTAAGATTCTTATCTTCAACTCCCTCTCATACAGAGGGCAGGATTTTCCAGCTGCACTCACCCCAAGACTGGAAGATCCCACCCAAGTCAACAGACCTTTGCATAGTCCATGTCCCTCTCACTGTGGTTCCTGTGGGGTTGGGATAGGAAAATCCTGCCCACAGTTTTCATTTTGCTTCCCAAAAGGAAGAGGTTTTGGGTCAATGCCATAGTGTTAAAAGAGTGAGAATTCCAACAGATCAACTTGTTTGTTTGCTGTTCCTAAGTGCTTCAGGAGGAATTAATAAACATGATATCAATTGCCATGAGCACAACTTAAGAAATTAGCCATCAAACTGAAAATTATTGCTGGACATGCCTAAAACCTGCAATTACTTGTGATTTTGTGATTTAAATTTTTCAAGACTTTTTGGCCACCATAAAGTTGAGCTAAAAAAAGTATGAACTCTAGAAATTTTATTAGAAGAATTGTTAAATAAGAAGCAGTCATATCTTGTATACTTCTGGTCAGCTGGCTAAGGAGCACCCATGAATTTGGACTGGGGACAGATATTTTGGTTATCTAACATTACTAATGTTGCACTACACTGAAACATTTAAAAATAGAGGAAAATGAAAAACAATGTGGCCAAAGCATGGCTGAAAGAATGAGTTTATAGTGGCACAGTGATGGAAACAGGTGTTATAACCAGGTCAAGAAGGATAAAAATGACTCCTCTGTTATACCACTCCATGTCTGACTGCAACAGTGTTCTTTTTGTGAATTTAGAGAGGATGTGCTTTGCCAATACGGCACGAGTCCCATAACAAATGTTTTAAGATCCTAAAGAATTAAACCTAGGTTTTCCGAGTTTAAACAAAAAACAAGATTAGTTTATTGACACTACTTCCCAAATTTAAAAAAAATTAAGTAAATTGCAACCACGATTCATACATCACACATATTCCCTGGGCACATACGTGCACACCCACCCACACACTTTCAAAGAAGATGGTAAACAAAGAAATGTAGTTAACTGTCCTTTAGTATCAAAGAGTCCTACAATGCAGAAAAGGCCCTTCGGCCCATCAAGTCTGCACTGACAATAACCACCACTAAAGTTACGCTAATCCCATTTTCCAGCACTTGTCCCTTGAATGTTATGATATTTTAAGTGCAGATCTTTTATGCTCCCTGGGGGAGATTTGTATATCTGTTCCTTTTTTCATTCCAGTTGGGTGCAATTTAATTTGTCATTGGGACTGGCTGGCAGTCCTCCATTGTCTTAACAGAATTACACTATGTTTCTTTTTAATCCAGCCAGAAAAAGCATTAGAAATTGTATCATTCTTTTTAAAAAAAGCACTTCCTCGTAATACTTCCACACCATGTTGGGTGAAATATGATTCGTTCTCATTTCATTGCAAGGAAAAAGAATAAATAATAACAAAAATAAACAAAACTGATCCACATATATTCATCTGCATCCTCATATCTTCCTTTTCACTATGTTGATTATGTTCTGTTGAGGCCTGAATTTTGGTCCTATGCTGGTTTTAAACTCTGGCCACAGCATCAGTGATTATATTATTTTTCCTATGATGTGGATAATTTTTTGACTAATAGATTTGGAGGAACAAACTCTAAAGAAATAATCTTGCATTTTTGGTTGTGAATTTTTCCAGAAATGTTAAGGGATTGTGATCTATATAAACTGTGGTCTCTATGTAGACATTTCTGACATATATCGCAAAGTGTTTGAGAACAAGTAATAATTCTAAGATTCCTTTTTCTATAGTGGAATAATGTTTCTGGTAAATGAGTTCAATTTCTTGGAATAATACCCCTTTGGACTCTTTATACCTGATTCATTCTCCTAGAGTAGGACAACTCCCACCCCAAGGTCATTAGCATCGATGGTTATTTTACATGTTTTGCAAAATCAGAAACTGCCAACACCAGTTCATTTGGCAGCTCCTGTCTTTACAAAACATGCTTTTCAAACACTGTTTGACATCTTTCTGTCCACACCACCTTTTCTTTTTCCTACAATAAGTCTGTTAGTGAGCAGCTATAGCACTGAAGTTAAGGACAAATTTGTGGTAGAAACCACACACCCCGAGAAATCTCATTATTTCCCATTTTGTTGCAGAGATGGGAAGGTTCGTTATTGCCTGTACCTGTGCAGGTCTGGACAGTACTTGCCCTTGACCCATCACTTGCCAGTAGGAGATGGGGGCCTTTCACGCGCCTCAGGAGTTCTGGGTCCCTGTTCCCTTCCCACCTGGATGGAATACAAGTTGAATATTGTGGCTGGTTGGCAGTCCTCCATTGTCTTAATAGGATCACAGCTTATTGTTTTAAAACAATCCAGACAGAAAAGGAAGATATAGGAGTTGTATATTTCCTTCAAAATAAAATATCCTCGTAACAAGGGCATCTGTGGGGCCTGATTGAACTATCTCTCTGACCAATAAGATTTAAGAATTGGGGAGTATACGCTGGAAGGATGGAGAATGAAAGTTAATGAAAGGGGGTGAATTCAATCTCATAGCAAATACAGAAAGGAACAAAAAGAAAGATTGGGTGAAGAGAGAGAGAACAAAGAAATAGATTGAAAAAATAAGACATACTCAAGTTTAAAATAACATTTTTGAAACCTCAAAAAAATTAGATTCCTGAAGGAATGAGATTACACACTTATGATAGTTAATCTTCAATGCCAGAAGAGGTTTATTGGTTACTAATTGTGATAATGTCCATGAGGTGCATGGGAAAAATCACTAATTGATCTCTTTGTGGGTTTCATTGAGAATAAGTTCCCCTGGTAACAGGCAGTAGTCTGCCCCAGCTGAAACTTATTACCTGAGCTTTTTATAAAGCAGGCCCAGGACTGAGCCTGCTGAATTGTAGTCCCTGGCAGGGACTAGTGTGTATATACACCATGGTACTCATTTTACTTTGCATTCTGTAATAAACTATCACTGGAATTCTACTACCCTGCCCGCCATTGAATCAGAGTGGGTGAGGGACAGACAACAGAAACGTCCATTAATCTTGGGCAGGATTTTCTGATCTTGGATCAAGTGAGGCCGTAAAATCCCACTCTGTTCCTTTCCAGTCGGGCTTCCTGCATCATTACGTTAATACTTAACATATTTTTAAAACATTTTTTAGACTTATAATTATAAGAATTGACATTTTGTGGCAAGTTTAATAGAAAATTAATGTGCAAATACATCACTTTACTAAAAGAAATGGAAAGGCTAAGGGCAAGCTGCTATTTTCATTAAGCTAAAAGCAAAGCTATGCAACTCAGACAGCAACTTGAACATTTACATTTAACCACGTATCTGCCCTTCGCCTAAGGTTGCTGTATCATTTACTCATACATACAAAAAGTCTTAGTTTACTATCACTTTGGCATCAAATTCTGATGCATAATTATTCACAGGGCTTTGAAACCATTTTTATTCCAATGATAAAACTCAATTTTTTCAGCACTCTATATTGGCTGTGAATTTATTTAGGAGTACACAACACAACACAGCAGAACAATAAGCACCAGCTAGATTCAATTAGCATGAATGCTTATAAACAGCCATATGATTTGGCTATCTTAAAGAGCCATTCCAATCAATAGAAATGTCTTCCTCGTTTACACTGTAAATGAGTTACCATGTGAACTACATGTCATTGAATAACTAATACAATGGAAAAAATTTTGATTTGAAAGACATTGGGCAAGATTTTAATGCAAAGAAAACCTATTCACTTATACAGAATCAAAATTGAACCTATTAATTCAGTTTGCACCCCTAAAATTCCTTTGAATTCACCAAGAGGCAAAATGATCTTTCAACGTGAAAATTAAAAACGGTTAAACTAGCAGAAAAGCAGATTTGCCACACGCAATATATTTGCCAATAAAATATCACCAACCCAATAAATTCCATCCTTGTAAAACAGTCTTCAGAATAATAAACAGTCCCTTCATTTTATTTTTACCCTGAATGCCAAGGTTCAGAGCCATTTCTGCTTGCAGAGCCTTCATATCTGGTAAGCAAACATCTGTAAAAATATTTCTAAAGAAAACAGTTCAGATATGGCATCTCAGGGAAATTAAAGCTATTTAATATAAATCCAAAAGCAATTCTTCATTCCAAACACAGTTATTGTACCATGAAACCATTTAATTGGCAAAACATGATAAATAAACTTATAAAATGAAATTTTCTATCTGTATGCTTAAATCCTAGGTGAAAGAAAGGATCAGGGTTGAAAGACTGTAATTCCCCGTGGTGATTTGTGTTTTTAATATCTCAACTCTGTTTAGTCTTAATATCCAAATGCAGTTTTTATTTAAAATAGCAAATATTACAGATATGGAGGATACTTAATCAGGTCAGGATACAAAAACTAAACAACTCACGTACACAATCATGCCAAAAAATTACAGACTCTATGTAGAGCGGACACACCTCAATATTTAATTTTAAAGTTAATAAAAGGTTTTGTGCGTTTTATTTGAATTTACATAAATGTATGTACAACAGGCGGCACAGTGGTTAGCACTGCTGCCTCACAGTGCCAGGGGCTCAGGTTCAATTCCCAGATTGGGTCATCGTCTATGCAGAGTACTCGTATTTTCCCACAGTCCAAAAGATGTGCTGATTAGGTGCGCTGGCCTTGCTAAATTCAGTGTACCCGAACAGGCACTGGAGTGGTGCCTAGGGGATTTTCACAGTAACTTCATTGCAGTGTTAATGTAAGCCTACTTGTGACACGAATAAATAAATTTTAAAAAGAACATAAATGGCATAAAATATGTTATTTAAAAGACAGAAAATAAAGTAGAATCACTGAGGACATCTGGTCGAGACAAACTATCTGCTGTCAGTACTGGGATGCCTTTAACTATGGTACTGTAGTGCTCATGCTTCTCAGCCCAAGAGCACATTTTCTTTCATAAATCATGGAGTAACAAGAATGAGCTGTGCCAACAGACTCTACAGCCAAATGAACACATTAAACCACTAAGAAAAAGGGAAGGAAATGTCTTGAAAATTAGAAATACCTAAAATATTTTAGGTAAAACTGCAATAATATATTTTAAAAAGACAAAGATCAGCCAGAAGGAGATTAAAAAAAAGTGAAAAATCCTTTTGTAGCCAAAGAGAAACAGGTGAAGAGAGACTAAGAGGCAGCCGATTGGTAATAATAGTGAAAGAAATTGGAAAACAATCTTTGAGAAGAAAGAAGCTAGAATTTCCAGTTTTGAGCAGGATAAGCCAGTGCTTGAAGGTCAATAAACAATGAAAACATTTCAATAATGTAAATAATGAACTTTGAGTAACCCCTTCTTTAAATTGTATTAATTTCATTTTTGCCAAAAAAATCTTGTTAACATTACACATTATTTCCAGCAGATATCTGTACTACAGACAAATCATACCTGTATTACTGAAAATATTTCTGGAGCCATTATCATTTACTGATTTGGCAGCATTTGATTTCGACTCTGGATAGATGATGAGAGGAAAGGAATAAAGAAAACCTGGATTTTGTGTTGAGAATAACACCGAAGCTAACAAACAACATTTACATTATTAAAGAGTAAATCAAACAGCAATGTATATGCATGTGCATTTAAACCCAGAAATCTGGAAATTGCTACCCAATTTTGCCTCCCCTTCCATAGGTTGCACTATAACAGAACCTCACCAATAGGCCCAGAAGTGAAATCAACGTCTGGGCAAAAGGTGTCTATACCTAATCAGCATTTACCCAATATACAGCAAAAGTTAGGCTGTTGCATTTGGGTGTAAATGAATTTTAAAAGGCATAGTCAAACACAGTCACTGCCGAGCAGCTGCTTTGGCTCTAAAAATGTAATTTTGTAAGTGTGCAGCCCCATCTCTTCAGTTTTGGAGATTTTAATTAGTGGTAGAGATTTAAAAAATAAAGGTTATAATAATCATTAACTTTTTCTGATAGAGGCAAAATACTGCAGATGTTGGAACCTGAAATAAAAGCAGAAAATGCTGGAGAAACTCAGCAGGTCTGAGAGCATCTGTGGAGAGAGAATAGAGATTCTCCCATCCCGACCCGCTAATGTTTTGGTAGGTCAGGCGGGAGAATTGCACGTGCACCAATTTGCACATGTGTTCCCTGCATGCACTCATCTCCAAGCGATGGATATCCAGCGCAATTGGGATCATACAGGAAATCAGTGGGAACCACAGATAAATTATTTTAATGTTATTTGAATGTGATTATCAGGCCCGAGACTGAATTCTCCAGGCCCAATACCATCTCTTACCCCACCAGTAAAATTTCACTAGCAGGGTTCAGAGTAGCTCTCCACTTTCAGGGAACTAGCGAGAGACTGTCCTGGAGTGAAGGGGGGGCAATCAGAGGCCTCCAGGGGCTTGGGTGGTGGAGGTGTGGTGTCCCTGGGCATGGGTGCCCTGGCAGTGCCAGCTTATGCTCCCTGGGACATCTTGGCACTGGGCATGGGCAGTGCGAAGGGGGCAGGGCCTAGGGGACCCGCTGCCACACTGCATGGGGATTGGTTGGGACTGGAGAGAGGCCAGCAATCAGGACAGGCTGGAGGGTGGTGGTCTGCTATGGCGGGGGGTGGGGGGGGGGGGGGGGGGGATGGCTGCTTGAGATTGGAGCGCTCTTGTAGGTGAGGGTTGGGTCAGGGCTGGCGCGGAAATGTTTGTGGGGGCCACAGTTAGGCCACTGGGGGAGGGGTCAGCATTACGGAGGTCACGGGCTGGCCAGTGATCAAGCTGGCCAGCAAACTGCAGGCTGACAGATTGGGACCACTGCGCATGTATCGAGGCCATTCAGACTCTAGAATGAATAGGACCCCCCTCTTCATCAAGCTTTTAATGATATTTACGATTGTGACCTCCACATTGCAGAGTCTGAGCTCCCACTGAAAAACAATTGTGATTTACACCAGTTTTCCCGCAAATTCAGCGCTTAGAACCTTTCTGGGAGAACTGCCCCAACAATTTTCACTTTTCCAATTGTATCATGCAATACCACAGGAAATCAACTAGTGTATACTGAAGTAAGAACAGCAGAGCAGAAAATATTGCTGCTGCACAGTTAATTCCCGATGGGTCAAACAGAGAGAGAGAGAGAGAGAGAGAGAGGGAGAGAGAGGGAGAGACAGCGTGTGTGTGTTGGAGTATTGCTGGCATGAAGTAGAATGATCTGCATTTACTCCATTTTTATTATTAACTGCAATTTAAGGGTAGACGCTCTAGTTCATGGAGAATAATAGTACTGTCTTGGATTAAAATCAAATTGCCTCCTTTTGTCATTATGTTAAACTGCAAATTATACTGCTATTTGCTTGTACCAGATTTAAGGCTACGAGAAAGAAATTTATATAGCTCCTTCCACAATCTCAGAAGGTTTCAATGTACTTCACAATCAATTAAACCCTCTTAAAATAGTCAGTCTTGCAATGCAGCCACATTGCACCCTGGGTGCCTCAAAGCAAAATGGCAACATAATTACTTTTTGCTGGTGTTGGTTGATGAATAAATGCTGAACTAAATACTTGGATAACCCTTGTTCTGCTTTAGATTGTGCACTAGGCTCTGTTACATTCATGCGAGGAAGGAGACAGAGGGCAGGACTTCCCTCTCCCAATGCAGGGCCAATACAAGTCAGGGCTGAAGTGGAGGGCGGAGGCTTTAGAAGTGGCAGGGAAACCAGATTCCAGAATTCCAGCATCATTTCTATCAGCAACAGTTTTGAGTAGTGTGGTGTCACCAGGTGGGTCCTAAGCCCAAATCCAGCCATCTAACATTGTTCACTCAAGTGCAAGAAGAAAGCACTTCAGCCACTAAATTTTCATAGAGTTAAGCCAGCTTTTGAACAGAATAGCCAGTGGTTCACACGAGCTCAGGAGCTGCCATAAAACATGGCAGAATCCTGGTATGAATAAGGAATGGTATGATAGGCAAATTTGAAATGTGTCATCAACTTTATGTGTCAAATTAAATGACACATTTATGATAAGTTACGTATGATTTTAAAAGAGTGATTGATGAAAGTGCTTTGGGACCATTAAATGGAACAATATTGTGAAATGGAAAAGTTTTACGTGGATTAGAATACATTGTCAATTGTCCCCTGTGCATTCATGGTAGTTTCAACATTTTGACAGATTTTTCTTGGCTTCAAAGGACTTCAAATATATTCAGCTGTGGCGGTTTTGTTGACACAGTTGTTCAATGGAATCTCAGTGGATGTTTGGCTGAGTTCCAAAGCCACTAATGAATTTAGTTCAGTAGGGATTAATGACACAGATGTCAAGGAGACTTTAAGCTTTGTATTGATTGATCCATGAGATTGAAGAGGATTATGTTTTTTAAAGTAAGTTTTCAGATTCTATTTGTTTATTTTGACACATTTATGAGCTTCTCAAAGACTTCTCACTCATAAGGTCTATGTAAAATGGACACAGGAGGGGTATAGAGGATGCAGGAGAGAAGAGGTTGATGGTTAGGGCCCCCATATTCATCTCCAGAACTGAGGTGATGTCCCAGCAAACAGAAGCAGGGTTTTTAATCTGGTCACAAAGAACAGTACAGCACAGGTACAGGCCCTTTGGCCCACCAAACCTGCATCAACACATAATGCCCTTCTAAACTAAAGACCTTTTACCTCTGTGTGGTCCATATCCCTCTGTCCTCTGATTATTCATATCTGCCAAGATGCCTGTTAAATGTTGCTATTATATCTGCTTCTATCACCTCCTCTGGTAGCACACTCCAGGCACTTACCACACTAAATGTAATAAAACTTGTCTCTAACACCTCCTTTAAACTTCCCCCTTCTAACTTAAATCTATGTCCCCTAGTAATTAAGATTTCTGCCCTGGGAAAAAGACTCCGACTATCCATTCTATCCATGCCTCTCATAACTCTGCAAACTTCTATCGGGACGCCACTAAGTCTTTGACATTCATGTGAAAACAAACCAAATTTGTCCACTCTTTCCCCATAGGTAATATCATCCAAACCAGGCAACATCCTGGTAAACCTTTTCTGTATCCTCTCCAAAGCCTCCATATCCTTCTGATAGTGTGGCAACCAGAACTGTACGCAATATTCCAAATGTGGCCTAACCAAAGTTCTATACAGCTGCAACATTACTTGCCAATTTTTATATTCTATGCCCTGACAGATGAAGGCAAGCATGCCATGCACATTTTTTACTGTCTTATCCCCTTGAATTGTCATTTTCAAGGAATGGCGGACCTGTATGCCTACATCTTTCTGTAGGTTAATGCTTTTTAAGGGTTCTGTCATTTACTGCATTGGACCTTCCAAAATGCATCACCAAAATTCCACCAGCCATTTCTCTGCCAAGTCTCCAGCCTATCTATACCCTGCTGTATCCTCTGTCAATCCTCCACAGTATCTACAGCTCTCTCAATCTTTGTGTCATCTTCAAACTTACTAACCAGACCAGCTACTTGTTCCTCCAAGTCATTGTATATATTACAAACAACAGGGATCCCAGCACTGATCCCTACAGAACACCACTGATCACAGATCTCCAGTCAGAAAAACACCCCACGGATACTCTGTCTTCTATCACCAATGATGTGGAGATGCCGGCGTTGGACTGAGATAACCACAGTAAGAAGTCTCACAACACCAGGTTAGAGTCCAACTCTTCACTCACCTGACGAAGGCGCAAACCCTGAAAGCTTGTGGGTTTACTATCAAATAAACTGGTTGGATTTTAATCTGGTGTTGCGACTTCTTACTGTGTTCTATCACCAAGCCAACTCTGTATCCATCTTACCAGCTCACCATGGATCCGATGTGACTTCACCTTTTGTATCACCGTGCCATGAGGATCATTATCAAAGGCCTTACCAAAGTCTATATAGGCAACATCCACCATTCCACACTCATCAATCATCTTTGTCACTTCCACAAAGAATACTCTCAGTTTGAGAGACACTGCCTTCCCTGCACAAGACCATGCTGCCTATCACTAATAAATCCATATCTTTGCAAATGTGGGTAAATTCTGTCCCTAAGAATCCTCTCCAATGATTTCCCTACCACCTCAGCATTCACTCACCTCAGGCCTGCTACTGGTTGCAAGAGCCTGATTCCAGCTTGTCCCTGACACTCCACCATGAAAATAACATGGACATGCACTGCTGGTCATGAGACCGGATCATAACATCAGGAGATGCCCTCAACTCCTGCCTCAAAGAGTCTCTTTTTAAATACTCCAACTGAAAGTTAGAGCATTCACTTGTGCAGCACTAGATTATGTCTTCCTTAAATGTTCAAATTAATGAGGGTGTAAAAAGAGCAGATCGGAAGCTGTTCCCATTCATGAAAACACTTTGGACAAAGGTCAACAGTTAAAGGTGATTGGCAAAAGACCATAAAACATGCTGGAAAACATTTTATACAGCATGTGGTTAAAATCTGGAATGCAATGCACAAGGGTGCGGTGGAGGCAGATTCAATAGTAGCCTTCAAAAGGGAATTGGATAATTATTTGAAGAAAAAAATCATTTCAGAGCTACACGACAGAGGTAGGGGAGTGGGCCTAGCTGAGTTAGTCTGATGGATGTGATGGTCAGTTGACTTCCTTCTATGTTGTAACTATTCTATGTGCTTAGCTGTTATACTGAGTTTTGCGTGACAAAGCTCATAATGACATTGACTAATATGGAGATCTGGAGCCAATTGGAAGAAAAACTGCCCAAATGCTCCATTTCTCAGGGTTTCATCACTGAGTCAGGGTGATTCTGACTGCACCTTAAAAGACTGTCCAATTTAGGTTTGCGTGAGTCAGTCTGACGTGGGTCCAATTTCCTATCACTAAATATTGCCAATAGTAACCCACCCTGGATCATGACTGGTTGGTCAGGAGACAAATGGCAGTTGTAGATATCCAGAAAGTATCTGGAACTGCATTTTAAGGAAACTGAGTAACAGAATTCACCACTAACTGTGCCAATATATTGCAAAAATTCTTCCAACTACATCATAGGTTCAACCCATACCTATGAAATTCTGATTCTATTGATATTCAGCAATATGAAAATCAACTAATAGCTTGCAATATCCTGAAATAATTAGCAGCTTAATGTTTTTTCCTTCCATTTTATTGATCTTTGTGACTTTTTTATATATAACTATACCATTTCTTTTAGTTTTAATTATTTTGCTCATTTTCAGTTGAACTATAGCTGCGTTAGCTTAACATGGATATCTTATTATTAGCAACTTATTTCAGGTTTTGTTTGGAATTTTATGCACTCTGCATTTACTGCACTTTTTCTCAAGATTGTATTTATTACTTTAATTTTGTTTTTGAGGTTTTATCGAATTATTGACATGCATTGTTTAATTAATACAATGGCTCAATTGCACAGATATGGTCAGTATTCCAGTACACTTGTCTAAGGGCATACATGAGTAAGGAACAAGAAAAACTTGTCTAGCCATCTTTCCAATAAATAAACTCTCTTCAAATTTACTGAAATCACTGGAGAATGGTGAATAACTGAATAAAAACATCTACAAGATATTTGTGCATATTTTTCTTTGGTTACTTACCAAAGCAAACACCATTCTTTCCAAGCCATGTCACAAGAGGTTACTTCCAAGTCAATGCATTTTAATGGAAAGAGAAAAATTTAATTTAATTGGGGAATGGACTCAGGAGACTGAATTATCTACTCTGTTCCTAAAAATAAATGATGGCTTCTGCAACCATGCTTTTCAATTTCTTAAACATCGACATTAATCTTAATGGAAAAATAAATTGTATTTCGTTAACTCATCCTTATAGCTTGCAACACTAATTTAACATTATATGGCTCATCTGACTTCTCTCTGAAGGCATAGTTCCCAAAATTGCAAATGATATTCTAAACATTGTCTTAAAATAAACTGTTCCAATTTAGGTCCTTTATAATACCTTTATAATACATATCAATAGTTGTGCTTTGTCAACCAACTTGATTTGAGTTCTTAAAGTTGTCAAGTGTTGAGAAGTTGTTGTGTAGATGGAATTGCAAAAGGCATTTGCTAACGTACTATAAAATAGACATTTGTGCAAATTTAAAGTCCAAGGGATTAAAGCAGTAATAGTTTTGTGGACATGAAATTGACATGAGAGAGTCAGAAGAAAAGTCATAATTGACTCAGAATGTTAACACTATTTCTCTCTCCACAGATGCTGCCAGAGTTAGAGTACTTCATAGAATCATAGAAACCCTACAGTGCAGAAAGAGGCCAGTTGGCTTATTGAGTCTGCACCAACCACAATCCCACCCAGGCCCTACCCCTACATATTTACCCACTAATCCCTCTAACCTACACATCTCAGGACACTGAAGGGCAATTTTTTTAACATGGCCAATCAATCTAACCTGCACATCTTTGGACTGTGGGAGGAAATCAGAGCATCCACAAGAAACCCAAGCAGACACGAGGAGAATGTGCAAACTCCACACAGACAGTGACCCAAACCAGGAATTGAACTAGGTTCCTGGAGCTGCGAAGCAGCAATGCTAATCGCTATGCTACCGTGCCACCCTATTTTCCAGCACTCTTTTTATTTCAGATTTCCAACATCCATAGTATTTCAGCTTTAGTTAAATCTTTCCTTAACCATGAAATGAAGTGCTAAGTAGAGTCCAGGAGAAATATATCACAAAAAAAGCAAGCAATGTATCCCACTATGACACATCATGGATGAATAAAGAAGGCAAAATTGAAAATGACGGGAAAGGTATCCTCACTGTGCAAAGCCAAGGACAGAAGGACAAAAGGGAATGAGAAACAGCGAAGCTTAAAATCTTAATCAAGATTTCTTTTTACATTGTAAAATATTTCACAGCTACACAATAAGAGAAATTAAAAATCAGGATAAAGATTAGGTCAGCAAGAGATGGACATGATATACTCATCGGTAGTGAAAGCAAAATAGCAGAAATATCAAATACTTTCCCTTTGTGATCAGTAGAGAGACTCATGTACTGGACATGACAACAGAAGAAATGAAAATGATATGGTGATATTTAAGATAGAAAGGAAGAAGGTAATTGATAAACTCATCAAACTTGAAGGCTAAACCCCTTGGTATTAATGGATCCACTCTTTTTAAAAGTCATGGAATTTATCAAATGGAGTATAATGTAGGAAAGTACGAAGTTGTCCAATTTGAAAAATAGAAAAGCAGAATATTTAAGTGGAGAAAGACTATAGAATGCTCTGGTACAGAGGGATCTAGGTGTCTTTGTGCATAAATTGCAAAAAGTTAACATGTAGATACAGCAATTAATTGGGAAGGCAAATGGAATTTTGGCCTTCATTGTAAGGGAGCTTCAGTATAAAAGCATGGAAGACTTGCAGGGCACTGGGGAGACCAAGCTAGAGTATTATGTAAAGTTTTTGTCTGCTTATTTAAAGAGGATTGGGTTTGCATTGAGGCAGTCACAGAAAGTTCATTAAGTTGATTCCTGGGATGAATTGGTTGTCTTATGAGGAAAGATTGAGCAGGTTAAAAACAAAACAGAAATCAAAGAGTAGGAGGTAAAACTAATCAGATTGTACCAATCTCACATACCTAGTCTCATGTGAGGCTGTAGAATAAATAATACGTCCTGCACTCATCTTGGCAGATGGCCTAAAGTCATTGGCCTTTGTGCAGCACTGAGACCAGGTTTAAATGATAACCCCACAGCTACAAATCTTCTCTCTGAATACTATTCAGACTTTCTTGGTTTGCTGGGATGGTCTCTTCCTTCCATCTGGTTTCTTGGGCCTCAGTAAGACTTGGTGCATCCAAATCATCCTTCAGCTATTCTGTACATTGCCATGTCCTTCAAAGTTTGAATGTGTGCTGCCTTTGTGGATGGATTAAGTTCACAGTGTGCTGGCAACTCTCTAAATATAGTATCGCTTCAAGGCTAAGTGGAGAACTTTTTTGCCTCCCAGCAACTTATTGGTCGGCTGTGATAGAATGAGAGATTTTATCACACCTCCTCCCACTTCTGGTCCCTGACACAGCACCTCAGGTCTTTCCTGGAAACTCAGCCCATCTACTTTTAAATTTAGCTACTAGCATTAAAGGATGAAAGAAACTGGAATATAACTTTAGTATGCCAACAAAGGGGCATACGGCTCAACTGAGGAACCTAATAGATGCAAGGAATTATGAAAAGCTAAATGCCAGATTAATTCACAAAATGAGGCAAACAAGAATCTTTAGATGAAGTCAACTAACAGATATTAATCTGTAGCCATTTTACCCTCTGTTGTGGAGCTTCAGAAAATTATCAAAACAAGAACAAATATCAATGAGATCTCCTTATTGCAGAGGGGTTGGCCAAGTGGGGGAAGAAAAAAGAAATTGCATGGTTTATCTCACTGGCAGCACATCAGCGACACATGTAAAATATCATAGATAAGGTGAACACAAGCAAAACTTCTGTATGCAAAGACTGCTGTCACATTCACTTATGTGAACTTGTAGGGAGTTTACTTGTTTATCTCATTATATTATTTGACTGCAGTTTATTTGTCAAAACATGGGGAAAATACTTAATAAGTTTTCAGAACCATACTGCTATTTCAAGAATTCCTGATAACTAAAATTATTGTGCACAGTTTGTAAACATTCAAGGGAGAAACATCTAATGTAGCCAACATCCCATTCTTTTGCCAGTTAATTGAATTACTTTTTCAAGCACCAATCCTATGTAATGCAGCCCACAAACAAGTGCTTAAACTTAATTGAACATGAAGCTTTTTGGACATCCAAAGAAACTACAAGTGTCATATAAATACAAGTTCAATCTTTCGTTTATTACCCATCTCTATTAATCTTTTTATGGTTAGAACATGGGATATTTGACCCAAACCTGCTCCGCCTTTCAAGTAGATCATGGTTGATCATCTACTTCAATGTTAGCTTCTAGAATTGCTCCTCATTTCAGTCCTAAATGGCCTACCAACGCCTCTACTTTTTCAGAGGACGAAAGAAATTTGGCATGTCAGTTACGACTCTCACCAACTTTTACAGATGCATCATAGAAAGCATTCTTTCTGATCTTTATTACACTTGGTATGGCTCCTGCTCTACCCAAGACTGCAAGGAACTACATGAATATAGTCATGAATGTAGCCCAATCCATCACGCAAACCAACCTCCCATCTATTGATTCTGTCTAAAATTCCCGCTGCTTCAGCAAAGCAGCCAGTGTAATTAAGGACTCCTTCGGGAGAAAGATACAAAGGTCTGAGGTCACTTACCAGTCGACTCAAGAACAGCTTCTACCCTCCTGCTGTCAGACTTTTAAATGGACTTATCTTGCATTAAGTTGATCTTTCTCTACACCCTAGCAATGACTGTAACACTACATTCTGCCCTCTCTCTTTTGTTCTCTATGAATGTATGTTTTGTCTGTATAGTGCAAGAAACAATACTTTTCACTATGTTAATACATGTGACAATAATAAATCAAATCAAATCAAATCAAACTCTTGTTCTGAGACTGCATCCTCTGGTTCTAGACCCCGAACACTGAGCCAAGTAGATCATTCTTCCTGCACCTACCCTGTTGAGCCCTGGAAGAATTTTGTGTGCTTCAATGAGATCTCCACTTAGTCTTATAAACTCAAGAGAATAGAGGCCAAGTCTCCTCAATCTCTCCTCACGGGACAATCCCATCATCCCAGGGATCAGTCCGATGAATTTTTGTTGCATTCCTTTGAAGGCAAGAATATCCTTCCTCAGGAAAGGAGATCAAAACTGTACACAATACTCAAGGTGCAGTTTCATCAAGGCTTTATACAATTTCAGCAAGACTTCTTTACTCATACTCAAATTCTCTTGCAATAAATGCCAACATACCACATGTCCTCCTATTTGCTTTCTGTACTTGCATGTTCGCTTTCAGTGACTTAAAGATAATAACACCACAATGCCCTTTGGACGCCAACACTTCTCAATCCCTCACCGTTTAAGAAAAACTTCACATTAATTTCTCCTACCAAAGTGGATAACTTCACATGTTTTTGTGTATGAAATTCCATCTGCCATATTCTTGCTCACTCTTACAACCCAAATCCGTTTGAAACCTTTTTTGTACCCTCAGCACGGTGGCACAATGGTTAGCACTGCTGCCTCACAGCGCCAGAAACCCAGGTTTGATTTCTGACTCAGATCACTGTCTGTGTGGAGTTTGCATGTTCTCCCCATGTATGTGTGGGTTTCTTCCCCATGCTCTGGTTTCTTCCCACAGTCCAAAGATGTACAGATTAGGTGAATTGGCTATGCCAAATTCTTCCTCAGTTACCTGAACAGGCACTGGAATGTGACGACTATGGGATTTTCATAGTAGCTTCATTGCAGTGTTAATAAAAGACTACTTGTGGCTAATAAGTAAACTAAACAAACTACTCCTCACTAATATTCCCACCTAGATTGGGGTTATTAGAAAATCTGGAACTGTTATATTTTGTCCCCATACGCAAGGATATTTTGGCCTTGGAGGGAGTGCAGAGGAGGTTTACTAGGCTGATGCCGGAGTTGAGGGGGTTGAGCTATGAGGAGAGGCTGAATAAACTAGGCTTGTACTCGTTAGAGTTTAGAAGAATGAGGGGAGATCTCATTGAGACGTATAAGATGATGAATGGGATGGATAGGATAGAGGTGGAGAGACTCTTCCCGCTCAGAAAGGATAGTAGGACTAGGGGGCACAGCCTCAAGATAAAGGGGGGGCGGTTTAGAACGGAGTTGAGGAGGAACTTCTTCACTCAAAGGGTGGTGAATCTCTGGAATTCTCTGCCCGTTGAAGTGGTGGAGGCTGCCTCGCTAAATATTTTTAAGACGCGGGTTGATGGGTTTTTGATAAGCGAGGGGACTAAGGGTTATGGGGAGAGGGTGGGAAAGTGGAACTGAGCCACGACAGATCAGCCATGATCTTATTGAATGGCGGGGCAGGCTCGAAGGGTTAGTTGGCCTACTCCTGCTCCTATTTCTTATGTTCTTACGTTCTTATGTTCAAATCATTGACATATATTGTGAAAAGATGGGCCCAAGTTCTGATCCTTGTGGTACCTCACCAACCTGAAAATGGCCCATTTGTTCCTACTCTTGGTTTTCAATCCATAAATCAATTCTCAGTCCATGCTAGTATATTACCCCTAATTCCATGTGCTCTAATTTTACTAAATAACCTCCCATGTTGGACCTTATCAAAAGCCTTTTGAAAATCCAAATATAATAAATCTTGCCATTCACATTCCTGCAAAACCTCAAAAATGGCGAAACTGCAAATGACAAATGTCCTTTACAATCAAAGCGAATTAAATAGACCTCAGCCATCCTAAAATTTTACATATATAAAAGGTCAAAGGTAATAAATATTATGTTTTTCATAAATTTGAAGAGAAGTTTACTGGAGGAATGTAATAAAACGATAAAACAAGAACAATCTAAAATTTGTCGCACTCAGAGTGGAGACAGGACAAGGAATATCTTTTCTTTATTTCAGCATTTTCTAAAAATGGCCTCTCTTTTTTAATTTTTAAAATTGTGGGTAATTGAATGCTTGAAGCCGCACTGGGTAAAGTGGTATACATAAATGTTTACACAGGTCAGCAAATTTGTGAAAGAGTAAGTCATGGGACTTTACTGTACACTGCACCCACTATTTTGCCCTCATCAAGTCTATAGTTACATCTCAAAAAATTTCCCAACTAGTTTGTCAAACATAATTCCACTTTCATAACTCCATACTGACTCTGCCGAATCCTACCATTACTTTGAGTATTTGCCAATGACACAAAGGTTGGAGGTGTTGTGGATATTGTGAAGGGATGTCAGAAGTTGCAACGAGACATAGATAGGATGCAAGACTGAGTGGAGAAGTGGCAGATGGAGTTTAACCCAAATAAGTGTGTGGTGATTCATTTTGGCAGGTCAAATAGGACAACAGAATATAATATTAAGGGTAAGACGCTTGGCAGTGTGGAAGATCAGAAGGATCTTGGGGTCCAAACTCATAGGACGCTCAAATCAGCTTTGCAGGTTGAGGATGCGGTTAAGAAGGCGTATGGTGTACTGGCTTCATCAATCGAGGAATTGAGTTTAGGAGTCAGGGGATAATGCTGCAGCTGTATAAGACCCTGGTCAGACCCCACTTTGAGTACTGTGCTCAGTTCTGGTCGCCTCATTACAGGAAGGATGTGGAAGCCATAGAAAGGGTGCAGTGGAGATGAACAAGGATGTTGCCTGGATTAGGTGGCATGCCTTATGAGGCTAGGTTGAGAGAGCTCGGTCTTTTCTCCTTGGAGAGACGAAGGAGAAGAGGTGACCTGATAGAGGTGTACAAGATGTTGAGAGGTATTGATTGAGGCTTTTTCCCAGGACTGAAATGGCTGCCACAAGAGGACACAGGTTTAGGGTACTGGGGAGTAGGTACAGAGGAGATGTCAGGAGTAAGTTTTTCACTCAGAGGGTGGTAGGTGCGTGGAATTGGCTGCCAGGAGTGATGATGGAGGCGGATTCAATAGGGTCTTTTAAGAGACTTTTAGATAAGTACATAGGACTTAGTAAGATAGAGGGTTATAGGTAAGTCTAGTAGGCAGGGACATGTTCGGTGCAACTTGTGGGCCAAACAGCCTGTTTCTGCTGTAGTTTTTCTATATTCTATGTTCTATCCAGTTATCACATTCTTTCTAATAGCTCCTAGCATTTTTCCATCTACTGATGAAAAGTTAACTGGTTCGTGGTTCCCCATTTCCTCGCTTCCTCTTTTGTTAAAGAGTGGGTTTATACTTGCTACTTTCCTATCTGCAGGAATCATTCTAGAATTTATGGAATTTTGGAAGATGACCAGCATCTATTATCTCTACAGGGACCTCTTTCAACACTCTGCAATGTAGATTACCAGGGCTAGGGGATTTATCAGTTTTCAGTCCTATTAATTTCTTTAGTACTACATTTTTATGAACACAACTTTCTTTCAATTCCTCATTCTCGCCAGTCCCTTTGTTCTCGAGGATTCCTTTTTTAAAAAAATCTTCCTCCGCGAAGACAGAAACAAAGTATTTGTTTAGTTTCTGTCATTTCCTGTAATAAATTCTCCTGTCTCTGCCTGTAATGGGCCCACATTTGTCTTTTTAAATCTTTTCCTTTTATACACATGCAGCAGCTTTTAACAGTCTATTAAAAAAATCCTTTGTTACTAGCTTACTTTCACATTTCACTTCTTTTATTTATCAATTCCTTAGGCCTCTTTTGTGGAATACTAAGATGCTCTCAATCCGCAGGTGTTTTTTTTTGGCAACTTTATAAGTCCCTTCCTTCTTAAAATAGTCCATTGTCGAGTTGGTTCCTTAACATACTGTTCTAGAAAACCATCTCGCATACATTGCGGAAATTCACCCTCCACAGCATTCGTGCTAATTAGGTATACCCAATCTTTATGTAGATTGATGTCCCCATGATTACTCATTATCCATCAAATGCACCTCAAATTTCCTGATTAATTTCATGCCATACGTTCACAGTACTTCTTTGTGGCCTATAAAGAATTGACAAGTGTTTGCTGCCTGTTGCTGTTCCTTAGCTCCACCCAAACTAATTCCACACCTTGATCTTCCAATTCAGGATCCTCTCTCACAATCTTTTATTAACACTGCCACCCCACTTCCTGTTCTTTTTTGCCTTTCAGCCCAAGTCACCCCTGCAGCCACATTTCTGTAATGGCAATTAGATCATACCCATTTACTTCTATTTGTGTGATCAATTCATCTACCTTGTTGCAAATGCTATGTGCATTCAGATAAGTGCATTCAATTCTGTCTTCTAATTATTTTCCCAACATCTAGCCATATCTGCTGGCATACTCTTAAATGTATACGCTTCCTGCTGCACTCTGATTATATTTTTTTCTTATTGATACATGGCATTCTTGCTTTGCCCTCTCTCTAATGTATCACATTGTCCCTCATTTCCATTATTTAGTTTTAAAACCCCTCCATAGCCCTAGATACACAACTTGCTAGAACATTGGTCCCAGCAGAGTTCAGGTAAAGATGATCCCAATGCAGCTCTCATTTACCCTTCACAGGTGTCAGTGCCCCATGAATCTAAACCTATTTCTCCCACACCAGTCTCTGAGCTATGTATTATCTCTCTAATCTTACATGCCATACTTCAATTTGCTCTTCACTCAGGTAGGGATTATTACCTTTGAGGTTCTGTTTTATTAATTTGGCCCCAGCTATTCATATTAGCTAAGCAGATACTCTTTCCTAGTACTACCTTTGTCATTGGTACCTAAATGAATGATGAAATTGGATTCTTTCCTTCCCAGTGCAAGTTTCCCTCCAACCTAAATCATACATCCAGAACCTTGGCACCAGGCAGACAACACAGCCTTCAAGACTTTTGCTCTTAACTGCAAACAACCATGTCTAACCCCCCGCCTATACTGCAACCTATACTGCGAGGGGGATTGAATATAAAAGTAGGGAGGTCTTGCTGCAGCTGTATAGGGCATTGGTGAGGCCGCAGCTGGAGTACTGTGTGCAGTTTTGGGCGCCGCACCTGCGCAAGGATATTTTGGCCCTGGAGGGAGTGCAGAGGAGGTTTACTAGGCTGATACCGGAGTTGAGGGGATTGAGCTATGAGGAGAGGCTGAATAAACTAGGCTTGTACTCGTTAGAGTTTAGAAGAATGAGGGGAGATCTCATTGAGATGTATAAGATGATGAATGGGATGGATAGGATAGAGGTGGAGAGACTCTTCCCGCTCAAAAAAGACAGTAGGACTAGGGGGCACAGCCTCAAGATAAAGGGGAGGCGGTTTAGAACAGAGTTGAGGAGGAACTTCTTCACTCAAAGGGTGGTGAATCTCTGGAATTCTCTGCCCGTTGAAGTGGTGGAGGCTGCCTCGCTAAATATTTTTAAGAAGCGGGTTGATGGGTTTTTGATGAGCGAGGGGATTAAGGGTTATGGAGAGAAGGCGGGAAAGTGGAACTGAGCCACGACAGATCAGCCATGATCTTACTGAATGGTGGGGCAGGCTCGAAGGGCTAGATGGCCTACTCCTGCTCCTATTTCTTATGTTCTTATGTTCTTAACCCCTCCCTGCCCCCCATCACTACATTCCTATTAACTGCCCACTGGAATGGCTTCCTATACCATAATGCAATAGTCAGTTCATACATCTTTCCTGCAGCACCCACTTTCATCCATACAAGTACATCAAACCATTGGATAACTGCAATGGCAGAAATTATTCTTGATCCTGATGCCTGCCTCACTCACAGGTACACTCTCTTGTCTTTGACCATAGCCCAAATCAGAAGATCCGATCCTGAGGGAAATAATCACCTCTTGGAACAAATATCACCAAATAACTTTCCACCTTCCTGATATGTTGCATTGCCTGCAGTTCAATCTCCAGCTTGATGACTTATAGAATCCCGACAGTGCAGAAGAGACCATTCAGCCGACAGGGTGTGCACTAGAGTATCTCACCTAGGCCCTCTGCCCTGCCCCATACCTATAAACCCACACATTGACCATGACTAATCCATCTAACCTATACATCTTGGAACATTAAGGCACAGTTTAACCATGGCCAATCCACCTAACCTGCAAACCTTTGGACTGTGGGAGGAAAGCAGAGCACCCAGCTGAAACATTCACCCACCCAAGACCAGAATTGAACACAGTAATCTGGTGCTTTGAGGCGATAGTGCTAACCACTGTGACACCCACAGACTCCAAGACAAAGCTCCTCAAGCAGCAGACACCAACTGCAGCTATATTTGGCATGGACCCCACTGGAGTGCGAAAGCAGCTTTGTGTTGCAGCTGCAACACATTATCTGCTCAGCCATCTTTATTACATTATTATTTCCTTAATTAAACTTTTAACTAATGTATCTAGTCTTGTTTGTGCTTATATTGTTATTTCAATAAATTTTACTTACCCCTTTTGAACATAATAACTTAGATAATAAAAAATATGAAATAATCACCTTCCTGCTTCCCTGTGAGATCATATCTTGATCATTTCCAAATTTGGGTTCTGAATCCACAAACTGGAAAGGCCAAGCTCCTCACTGTCCAAGGTCTTGCTGCATTTCATGGCTCCTCTTTCCTGAAATCTTGCTACTTTTTACGGCTCCTCAACGATACAGCAGCAAGGCCAAGTGTAAGGCTATTTGCTGAATAGCACATAAGCCATTGCAAAGCTTCATGGAATCAGAAACTGCAAATACAACAACAAGTGCATGTTTTAAAAAAACACAAAATTTTCTGTTTCGTGAACATTTCATAAAAAATGACATTTAAAAATTAGACTATAAATCAAAAACTCTCAGTATTTTCAATGCTGGGAGCAATATATTTTAAAAACCTAACAAGTGAATTCTATAACTGTGATAAAGGGCCCAATTTTATCATTGCATTCCACCCATTTTCAGACGCGAAAACTTGGTAAAGTCGGGTGTGAGGTAATTAGCGCAATCTGCACCTGCATCTGCGCAGATGCCCACTTTATCAAGGCCTGAAAATGGCCACAATCCAAACCATGCCCGAAATGGGCGCAGTGAGTTAAATGTATTTACATGCAGTTAAATTGAATTAATGGGCTGCCCGCCCAACTTTACCAGCATTTCTCCCTTTACCATCGTGTTTGCACATCCAGATTCGGTGCGAAACAGACAGGCTCGACAAAGGTCTGTTTTGGACCCCAGCTTCCAATGGCTCTCAGACTCAGATCGGGGGGCGGGGGCGGGATAAAGAGAGGCAGGCCAGAACATTCTCTGGAGGGGGATGGGGTGGGGGGGGTGGTGGTGGGCAGGCCAGATCATTCTCTGGTGGGAGGAGGGAGAGAGGCCAGATCATTCTGGGGTGGTAGGGAAGAGCAGGAGGGTTAGATCATTCTCTGGTGAGGGAGTTGTGGGGGGAGGGAGACCAGATCGTACTCTGATTGGTGTGTTGGTTGGGGGAGGGGGGGCGGTGGTGGAGGGGGTAGGAAGGAAGGCCTGATCATTCTTTGGTTGGGGGGGGCTGGAGGGGGGATGGGTGGAGTAGAAAGGAGGAGGGAGGCCAAATCATTGTTTCGTAGGGAGGAGGAAAGCCAGGTTGCTCTCTGCTGAGGAGGCAGGGGGGTCCATTGCTTCTCTGCGGTCAATCGGTGGGGGGGTGGAAAGAAGGGGCGTTCTGCCAATCTCCAGGCGATCGGTTGAGGGAGGGGGGAGGGGGCAAAGCGTCGCAATCAGTCTGGATAGCAGGGGGTTGAGTGGATAAGGGGGACAGTTATGTTGTGGGGGTGGGGCGATGTCTGAGAGGGCCAGGTTGTGTCTGTGGGGCCATCACTCTAGCTTTTTGCTCCCGGGCCGCTTCATCTGCTTTTTGCAGATGTCATGATGTGGGTATGCCGGCGTTGGACTGGCGTAAACACAGTAAAAAGTCTGACAACACCAGGTTTTAGTCCAACCTATTTATTTGATAATATACTCGCAAGCTTTCGGGTTAGCCCCTTCGTCAGGTGAATGGAGAGTTCTGGCCTCAGACAGAGCATATAAAGCACAGTGTGTGCTTTAAATAAATAGGTTGGACTAAAACCTGGTGTTGTCAGACTTTTTACTGTGTTTTGCAGATGTGACAGGGATACATTTTTCATTTTTTTTTCCACTGCTCATGTGCAGTTCAAAACTCAGATCAGAGCTGCAGCATTTTGGGCACGATAAGCCCACCTACAGCACAATTCAGACTCGCAATTTTTTTTTCAGACTAAGTGCGTATGGGGGCACCTGAAAGCAGGTTTCCAAGTCAGATCTGAATTGTGCCCAGATTCAGCACTTCGACTGAAAATGATAAAATTGGGCTCAAAGTCAGCACCATCAAACAGATTTAAAAGATAAAACCTTGGCATCAACAGAACTTTATATAAAGCAGTGGCAATCACCTTGCTGGAAAGCAGACGTGCTCCATTCTCTGCTATCTTCTTGCCCTTAACCAACTAACATTAATGGTGTTGTAAAGTTGCATTTGTGAAATGTGTTTTTGGGAAAATCATGCCTGTAACATAGCTGTGGATTAAAACGAACTAAGACTTCAGACTTTTGCAAAGTAGCTTAGACATCCATGATCTCCCAGATAGAGCTGAAAAATTACCATGGACCACACAGAGAGGCAACCCCTCTGTTTGTTTAACTCTATGTTGACCATGACATATAACATTTTAACAGAATGATGTCTTCCATGTATGCCCTCAAAATCACATCAGTTGATTTTCAAGATGCTTCAGCTCTTGTTGGTACGTAGTCTCAGAAATTAAAGGTACAGCAGCACCAGTATCAAGCTCATCGGTTCACTTAATTTTGGAATCACCCAGAGTCTATGTGATTCACCCTTTATGATAAGATGCTCAATGGGATCTCTTCACCATATTTCTGGATATTCTCTTCTTCACAGTCAAAATGATTCTCTTCCACGTTGCAACTTCTTTTTGTAGAATGCAATTTGTTCTTTTCCTTAAAAGGTACCCAGATTCTTCTGAATATTCTTCTCAGGGGAAGCTGGTCTAGCCTAACATGCTTTCATAATGTGACCCATTTTGCCACACTTCTTGCACTGACTATTGTTGCTCCAGTATTCACTCACTGAATGGCCAGTTTTGGCTCACCTGTGACATGCTTGCAGCTGTTGGCTTCTTATAGGCAGTTCCCAACTTGTAGAGCTTGATTCTGGCACCAAATCGTGAAGCCCCTTTAACAGCCAGTTCCATCAACTCTGATTTCTAATGATGTCTTCAAAATCAAGACTTACAAGCATTGATGAAGCAATCTTTTTGGATAACCTCATTTTGGAGACCACCAACTAGATGGTCTCAAAGAGTATCTTATAATGACTCAGCAAACTTTCAATTTTGTGCCAGCTTTTTTCACATTGCCACAAACTGAGCAAAGCTTTTGCCTTCCACTTGATCCCTTTGATGAAACCTGAACTGCTCTGCGATGATCAATGGTTTTGGAGAGAAATGCTTTTCAAGGATCTTTATCAAGTCATCATAAATTTTTGTTCCTAGCTTTGCTGGATGAACCAAGCTCCCAAGAAAATTGAAGATTCTATTTCCTATTGTACTGAGATCTGGTGTGAGCAATTTGCTTGTAAAAGTACTGAAAACGCTCTACATAGGAACTCCATGAGTCAGGTTCTTCATTGAAAGAACCTAATTGATCCTATTGCATGCACTAGCAACATGAGACTTCTCAGTATTTTTTTTTAAACTGCCTTCCAACTATACCCTTTTTTACCCTGGAAACTGTTGATTTTCAAGCAGCCCCAGCTGTACATCAGAGCATCGCTTCTTTTCAAATAAGACAGCTTCGGCCTTGAATCTCACCCTTTTCTGGTCGGAAAAAGCCCCTCTTTTTAAACCACACAGAACTTCCACTCCATGGTAATCTCCTGCTCTGCCACTACACACTGCAACACATGAACTTGCAGCTTAGAGGAATACAACAAATTTTTCAGTAGGAAACACAATTTTTTTACTTTCTTTTTCATACTTGTTCTCCCTTCATTGGCACTTCAATCTTTAATCCCTCTTGTTGATTTCCCCCAACTTTCTAATATTCAAAGTGCGAGAATCCAATTTCTTTTTTTACTTTGGATCTTCTCATGTTTTTGATGAAACAAAATCCAGACTCATCACCAATTTTCATTTTGTAATGTCCTATGATGGGGTTTTGAACAGAAAGAAAAAAGGTACTTTGCATATGTAGATTCAAAATAGCAACAAGGTTTTTTGTAGCTGTTGACAGTACAAAGTAGAAAATGTGACTAACGCAAAAGTCTATTAAACACCCCAATGATATTACCATCAAATCATGTGACCAGCTCTTAAAGCAATCATTCAACAACTTAAATATATAACATAAATAGTTATCAGAATCACAACATATATATTGATAAGGGCCATTCAACTGCATCTGACACATCTAATGGAGGAAGAAAACATCTCCACCTACTTTACCTCAAAACATCACTTACTAGCTCTCCTTGAATGAAGTAAATCTTGTGTCTTTACCACAGTCCCAAGTGTTGATTGCTCTTTATGCAAAGTTTCTCTTGATATCTGACCTAAATATTCCTTTTACCAGTTTTAATTGTTGCTTTAAATTCTAGTACTCGGTCATACCTTTGGAGTAACAGGTCGGGTTCGCCACATATGCAGTTTAGTTTCTTGTACGTGCAATCCTTGGACTTGTGACATAACTTGTAAGTCAAACATAATGAGTTGAAATTCGTTTTCCCGTAGGAAAAATGGCATAAATAGGCAATTGGTACATAAACCAACGGTCAACACGGTGGCAGTGTTTAGTATTGCTGCCCCACTGTGCCAGGGACCCACGTTTGGTTCCCGGCTCGGGTCACTGCCTGTGGAGTTTGCATAGGTTTCCTTCAGGTGCTCTGGTTTCCTCCCACAGTTCAAAAGACATGCTGGTTAGGTGCATTGGCTATGTTAAACAAAAAAAATTCTCCCTCTAAATAGGCGCCAAAGTGTGGTGACTAGGGGATTTTCACAGTAACTTTATCAGTGTTAATGTAAGCCTGCTTGTTTCTTGATTTTATTTGACACTATTCCTATAGTGAAAAGTATCATTTCTTGAACGCTATACAAAGCATACCGTTTATAGAGGAGAGTGCGCAGAATGTAGTGTTACAGTCATAGCTAGGATGTAGAGAAAGATCAACTTAGTGTGGGATAGGTCCATTCAAAAGTCTGATGACAGCAGGAAGCTGTTCTCATGTCAGTTAGTACGTGACCTCAGACTTTTCTATCTTTCTCCCGATGGAAGTAGATAGAAGAAAGAATGTCCTTAAGTATGCTGGCTGATTTTCTGAGGCAGCAGGAACTGCAGAGTCAATGGATGGGAAGCTGGTGTGCGTGATGGATTGAGGTACATTGGGTTTTTGTAGTTTCTTGCAGTCTTGGAAAGAGCAGGAGCCTTACCAAGCTATGAGACAACCAGAAAGAACGCTTTCTACGGTGCATCTGTAAAAGTTGGTGAGAGTCATAGCTGACATGACAACTTTCTTTAGTCTTTTGAGAAAGTGGGCTTTCTTAATTATAGTGTCAGCATGGGGTTGTTGGTGATCTGAATACCTAAAAACTTGAAACTTTCGACCATTTCTACTTCATCCCCATTGATAACAGGGGTATGTTCTCCACTATGCTTCCTGAAGTTGATGACAATTTCCTTCATTTTGTAGACATTGAGAGATTATTGTCATCGCACAATATTCTCTCTTTCCTGTACTCTGTCTCGTCATTGAAAGATCCAACCCACTATTGTGGTGTCATCAGCAAACTTGAAAATTGAGTTGGAGGGGAATTTGACCACTAAAAAGTAAACTTTAAAACAAAGGCCGGAGATACTCATGTTAAATGCTCCCAACTCATGCCCTATCCAGTTGCTGAGGCGATGTCGACGCTCGTACACTTTAACACAAGTTCTTCAATGTGGCAGGTATAATGAAGTAAAAAGTCTGACAACACCAGGTTTTAGGCCAACCGATTTATTTGATAATACTCACAAGCTTTCGAGGTTTCCCTCTTCGTCAGGTGAATGGAGAGTTCTGGCCTCAGACAGAGCATATAAAGCACAGACAGTTTAGAGATTACTGATTAGAATGCAAATCCTTACACCTAACCTGCTGTTCAAGACCTGAAGTGGCTGACTGTGATTGTCAGCCACTTCAGGTCTTGAACAGCAGGTTAGGTGTAAGGATTTGCATTCTAATCAGTAATCTCTAAACTGTCTGTGCTTTATATGCTCTGTCTGAGGCCAGAACTCTCCATTCACCTGACGAAGAGGGAAACCTCGAAAGCTTGTGAGTATTATCAAATAAATCGGTTGGACTAAAACCTGGTGTTGTCAGACTTTTTACTGTGTTTACGCCAGTCCAACGCCAGCATACCCACATCAGGTATAATGAAACCATCGATCACTGTCAATTGCTTGTTTAATCTTGAACTTCTGGGAGTCTGACCACATATTAAATACAATGTAAGTGTATAAATGCATTAAAATAATGACATGTCAAAAAAAAACCAAGCAAAACACTTTTTTCAACCTAATAAAGACAATTCGACCTGTCAAATCATACAGATGGATAGTGCAGAATCTAAATGTACATGTATGAAGGTATTGGCATCGTAAAGTTGAAACTGATATTGGAAAGTTGAATTTATAAATGTCATAAGTTCTTTTCATCATTATATGAAAGTTGTGAAGTGGAGGACTGCTTGCACATCAATAAAAGTTTCCTTTCAGGACCCTCATTTCAAGGCATAAAACTCCAGCTGCCTTAGGTTTTTTTCATAACTCAATCTTTCAATGCTAAGGATCAATCAGGGATCTACTGTCACCTGAAAATTATTATTCTAGGATGTGGTTTTCAAATATACTTTATTCATCCTTGACTTGCCAACAGATTCTTCACTCCAGCGTAGATACTGTCAACTGTTATCTGGTATGCCCTGAATTTGTGGTTAAGGATTAAAAGATTATGAATCAATTATTGCAAAGATACTGCTAAATCAGAGTATATTTGATAGTTTAATTGATGTTTTGCAAAATAAAATTTTATTCAAACCACTCATTTATAAAACAAATTCAAAGAAAACACAAAACTTGCACTGAAGATTTGTAATTGAAGTTTTGATCCATAATGTTAAATAGTGTCAAGTTTCAAGGACAATGGTACACACAAAATCATGAATAACAGGGAAATCCTGAAAGGTGCAATCTACTTTTTTTTGAAGAAGCAGCTCCCTCTGTTGTTTAGTTACAGAATTTCAAATCCATCATTTATTCCAAGGAAATTTCTCAAATAGGTTCATTTCTTGTGAAGCATACTGATTACTTACATATTCTGTCAATGTGCACTTTCCTTTTCAATGCAAGAAATCTTAGTTAACATTTTGTATCACAAATGCTTTCATATATGGAATGGGAGGGGCACACAGGTATAAATTTTAAACTTCCCGTGCACTACTTCCTATCTGTCTGCGATTCACTACTGCTGTTCTAAGATTAAGGTCAGAACGTAATTGAACTCCTTGAAGCTTGCTCTGCCACGCAATAAGATCATGGCCTCAAGCCCAATTTCCCACCGGTTCTCCAGAACTTTTGACCCCCCCCACCGCCACCGTCCAAGATTCTTTCCAATTCAGCCTTAAATACATTCAATGACACAGCCTCCACAACTGTCTGGGGTTCAGCAGTCTGAAAATTCATATCTTTTGAAAGGAACTCCTCCTAATTTCCATCTTAAATGAGTGAACAATTATTCTGAGACTCTGCCCCCCATTTTACAATACCTTTTGCAGTGAACATCCACGTCCGTAGTGCCAATCCCCACAGATTCATATATTTCAATAAGTTCAACTTTACTTTTGAAACATGAATCGTCCCAACATTTCCTCATAAGGCAATCCTTTCATCACTGGAATCAATGTAATGAACCTTCTCTAAACTTCAACCAACGTAAGTATTTTCTATCTTAAATAAGGGCATCACAATTGTAGGCAGCACTCCAGTTGTAGTCTCACCAACACCCTGTACGGTTGTGGCAAGATCTTTCTACCTTTATATGCTACTCTCCCTCACAATAAAAGCCAGGATTCCTTTTGTCTTCCTAATTACCGTTAACATTTTGTATTTAATGTACAAGGATACACAGATCCCTCTGTACAGTCTCTGTAATCTCTTTAAATATTTTGCTTTTCTATTCTTACCATTTGCCGCATTATACTCCATCTGCCAAATGTTTGCCTTATTCACTTAACCTATGTATATCCTTTTTCAGACTCTATCCTTCTAACAAATCATTTTTGCAGCTATACTTGTATCATTAGCAAATGGGAAGCTGATTCAAATGTGTCTGGGCAGAGACATCTGGATGTCTACGTTCATGAATTGCAGAAAGTAGGTATGCAGATACAGCATGAAATTAAAAAGGCAAATGGAATGTTAACTTTTATTGCAAAAGAACTGGAATGTAAAGTATTGTTGCAATTGTATAGGGTGTTGGTGAGACCACATCTGGAGTAGTGTGTCCAGTTTTGGTCTCCTTATTTGAGGAAGGATGTGGTGGCATTGGAGGTAGTTCAGGAGGTTCACCAGATTGATTCTGGGGATGAAAGGATTGACACATGAGGTGAGATTAAACAATTCTTGCTGGAGTTAAGAAGAATAGGAGGGGATCTGATTGAGATATATAAAATAATCAAAAGAGAGTGATAAAGTAAACATAGACCAAATGTTTTCCCTTGTGACAATCTAGAACAAGAGGGTCACAGGTATAGATTGAGAGGCAGTAGATTTAAATTGTGATGAGAAATGACTTCTTGCAGAGGGTGGTAGTAAATTTGTGAAACTTGCTCCCTATAGGATGTTGGAGTCTGAATTATTAAATGGTTTCAAGAAGGAGATGGATATATTTCTAATAAAAACAGGTTAAAGGGAAATGGGGAAGTAGTAGGGAAGTGGATTGGAGACCAGTAAGAAATCAGCCATGATCTGATTGAAGGGTTGAATTGCCCACTTCTCCTAATTCCTATGTTCCTTCTATTATGCTTGGTCTCTTCATGCAAGTCATTTGTACATTTTGTAAATAATTGAAGTTGCAACATTGATCCTAGTGGCACTCCACTAGTCACCGTTTCCCAGCCGAAAACTGACCCCTCTGGTCCAACATTTTGTTTTCTATTAGTTAGCCAATCCTCTCATCATTCTAGTATGTTACCTGCCACACCATGAGCTCTTGTGCAGTAACTTTAATGCAGCATCCTACCAAATGCAATTTGGAAATTCAAATGGTTCTGCTTTAACCTCTCTGCTTGTTACATCCAAAAGTAACTAATAAATCTATCCAATTTCTCTTTCACAAACCATGTTCTCTCTGCTTGATTTTATTATGAATGTCCTGCTAATACTTTCATAATAATGGATTCTAGCATTTTCCACAGGACAAATGTTTGGCAAACTGATCTATATTTGCCTGCTTTAAATTTTTCCTTTGTTTTGAACAGAGGGTTGTTAAATTTGCAATTTTCCAATTCACTGGCACCTTGCCAGAACTCTTGCTGTTAACACCCTTTCTTGGGCATATGTAATCTTAATTGGAATATATATTGTCAAATCAACAAACTGATAACAAGCAACTTTCTTTTGGTTAACACAAAAACATAAATAGTAGAAGACGACCATATGGTCCATGAGCCACTCCTTCAATAAAATCATGGTTGACCTTGGGCTTCAATTCCATTTTCTACCCATTCCCTATATCCCTTGATTCCATGGGACTCCAAAATCTGTACTGCAGCCTTAAATATATTCAATGAAAGAGTACCCATAGCCATCGTGGGTAGAAACTTTCAAGATTCACAACCCTCAAGTGAAGGGCTTTCTCATCTCAGTTTTCAATGATCGGTCCCTTATTATAAAATTGTGCCCCTGTATTCTAGGTTTCCCAAATGGAGGGAAGGATTTCTCAGAATCACTTCTCATTCTCCTAAACTTCTAAAATGGACAATAGGGAATGAGAGAACATGAGAGAATAAATTATCACTTGACTGTTGTTTACAATGCATAGGCTCAAGGTTGAGGGGAATCGAAATAATGACCAGAATACTTGTGTGTATAAATTTTAAGACATTGTCTAACATTTGGCCTGTATAACAGTACAGTTCACACTTCAGATATTTTTCAAAAAATATGCTTCAAGATCTTCTAACTGCTGCGGGGGGTCAGGGCAAGGTTTACAGTGAGTAGTTGGTATTGCTGTAAATGTTTATCAATATATGCAATTTATATTTTCCAATACTGAAATTGCTAGCAGGAATTTAATATAAAAGAACTTTCTCATCTAGTCACTAAAACTCCAATGTGACATAAATTTTGATAAGTCTTTTCAAATTGTGATTTTCCGTCACCATGTTCATTTTTTAATCAGTTGGGCAAATCATTATAAAATTATATTGGCCAATTTAAAGAAGTAAATGATCAAAAGCATTCTATTAAGACCTTCGCAGTGAAATAGTTAACATAATACCCCTAATGGTGCATTCTCTGTTGTCAAATGCTAAGTATAGTGAGCATGAAGCAATGCCTTTGACAGCTGGATTTTTGATTTGACTTTGATTTGCTATCTCTAGTGTGGTCGATACCAATTCCAAAAGTATTAATTTGACAATTTTCTAGTTAGTTTAACTGCAACATGTACACTATTTTCACATATGACATGAATGTATTTAAATAGTCAAGTATTTCCTTTCACATTGGAAGTAAATCTTATTTTAAAGGATTCTGTGCTTCAAGTCACAAAGATGAAAAATAAACTAAAACCTAAAATAGATGAGTACATGAATCATATAATGTACATGGCATAAAGGATTGTTTGATATAACTGATAAGGCAGCAAGTGTTCCAAGTTTCTGTCAAATGATGTAAAAAAGACTATTCAGTGATTGAATTTTTGTTGCCTTCAAATCATTTCAGTGTTCCTTGTGCTTATAGCTCAATTCATAGAATCCCTACAGTGCAGAAAGAGACCAGTCGGCCCATCGAGCCTGCACTGACAACGATCCCATCCATGGAAATCGATGCAGATAGAGGGAAAATGTACAAACTCCACACAGTCACCCAAACCTAGAATTGAACCCAGGTCCCTGGCAGTGTGAGGCAGTAGTGCTAACCACTGTACCACACTGATTGATGATAGAATAAAATTATTTGCTCCTTAGAGTTGCAATACTTGAATCCCTGGTTGTGAATTTATTGCTGTATACAAGGGAGGAATCTGCTGTTTGTCATCTATGACATTATTTCAAAAATGATTGTTTTTTCCCATTTAGTTACTTTTTAAAGTAAAGTAAGGCACTTTTATCTTTTCTGTTCTCGGCAGCCCATTTTCCTACATTATTTTGTAAGCTCATCAGCCTAGTGGTGTCTTCAAAGAAAACAGTGCATAAAATTTGTGCTTAATGAATTTGAATGAAGTTTACTCTCCAAAAATAGCTACTTACAGACTAATTTAAAAACTGCATCTGTCAAAGTTACTGCATAAATAAAACAAAATTTCTAATTCATTCTAAGACAAGATTTTCCAAAAACACCTGAAGAGTTATACAAAAGTCAAATTGTGAATTCAGATCAGTATCAAAAGTTTAAATGATATATTCACAACATGTATACTAACTTTCTATTAATGAAGGATCATCAGTTAAAAAAAAAGGGGTAGATTAGAAATGGTGGTTGTCCCGTTTTTCACTATTTTCTTGAAGTGTCATTCTCATCTCTGACCACCTCGCTTTGTCATAGTTTCACGTATTTGTCTGTCAAGCTCACTGATAATCCGATCCTCATGAGTGTATACTCCTGTCCTTAGCAAAGTATCCCTCTCCTCTATGAGCCGAGCAAGATAATTGTCCAAGGCCTCATCTGGATGTTGAGTGTGATCACCACTTTCCTTCCTACTGGCAGGAGCCCGCTGATCTGAAGATTCCTTTTTATCTTCTTGCAGCTTTAACCTGTAAAAGACAAACAGAGAACTTTGAAAACACATGACAAAAATGAACTAAACTTAGCTCCAATTAGTATTTCCTGTGAAGCAAACAAAACTTAGGTGCTTCCATAAAATATGAAATAGTCAGGAATGTGAAATAGAATGATGGGTACAATGATGCAACATAGGTTAAAATCATATCATACAACATTATGCAGCGATGCGATATGGAACAATTCCTGTTCTTCAGTCAGTTCTTGATCATTGCCTCAGCACTGAAAGAATTATTAGCTGCATTCCCAAATAACAAGGTGGGAAGCAGCCATCACCTGTGAGTCATATTTTTTAGAGCTTGGAGGTTGTACCTTCACTGCTATATAGAGTCATAGAGGTTTACAGCATGGAAACAGGCCCTTCAGCCCAACTTGTCCATGCATGCCAGCCTCTTTTTTTTAAACCCCTAAGCTCGTCCCAATTCCCCGCATTTGGCCCATATTCCTTTATAGACATCTTACTCATTTAACTGTCTAAATGCTTTTTAAAAAACAAAATTGTACCCGCTTCTATTACTATCTCTAGCAGCTTGTGCCAGACACTCACCACCCTGTGTGTGAAAAAATTGCCTGGAACCGTTTGTATCTCTCCCTTCTCACCTTAAACCTACGCCCTCTACTTTTAGACTCCCCTATTTTGGGGAAGGATATTGACAATGTGGCTGATCTATGCCCCTCATTATTTTATAGAATTCAATAAAATCACTCTTCAGCCTTCTTCACTCCAAAGAAAAAGTTCCCAGTCTATCCAGCCTCACCTTATAATTCAAACCATCAAGTTCTGGTAGCATCCTAGTAAATTGCTTCTGCACTCTTTCTAGTTTAATAATATCCTTTCTGTAATATGATGACCAGAACTGTACACAGTATTCCAAGTATGGCCATACCAATGTCTCATACAACTTCAACAAGACATCCCAACTCCTGGATTCAATGTTCTGAGCAATGAAACCAAGCATACTGAATGTCTTCTTCACCACTCTGTCCACCTGTGATTCCACTTTTAAGGAGCTATGAACCTGCACCCCTAGATCTCTTTGTTCTGTAACTCTCAACGCCCTACCATTAAGTGAATAAGTCTTGGCCTGATTCAATCTACGAAAATGCATCACCTCACATTTATCCAAATTAAACTCCATCTGCCATTCGTCAGCCCACTGGCCCAATTGATCAAGATCCCATTGCAATCCTAGGTAACCTTCTCCACAGTCCACTATGTCACCAATCTTGGCATCATCTGCAAATTTAATAACCATACCTCCTATATTCTTATCCAAATCATTAATACAAATAACAAATAACAGTGGACCCAGCACTGATCCATAAGGCACACCGCTGATCACAGGTCTCCAGTTTGAAAAACAACCCCCCTCTGGCTTCTGGCAGGAAGCCAATTTTGTATCCATTTAGCTACCTCACCCTGGATCCCGTAAGATTTAACCTTATGCAACAACCAACCATGCGGTACATCTTGTCAAAGGCCTTGCTAAAGTCCACATAGACATCACCAACTGCACTGCCCTCATCTACCTTCTTGGTTATCCCTTCAAAAAACTCAATCAAATTTGTGAGACATGATTTTCCATTCAAAGCCATTCTGACTATCTCTAATCAGTCCTTGCGTCTCTAAATGCCTATAGATCCTGTCTCTCAAAATACTTTCCAACAGCTTACCCAACACAGATATGAGGCTTACCGGCCTGTAGTTCCCAGGCTTTTCCCTTTTCCTGTTTGCCACTCTCTAATCTTCAGGCACCCTGCCTGTGGCTATTGATGATTCAAATGTCTCTGCTAGGGGACTCGCAATTTCCTCCCTAGCCTCCCACAATGTCCTGGGATACACTTCATCAGATCCTGGGAATTAATCTAGCTTGATGTGCTTTAAGATTTCCAGCACCTCTTTCTCTGTAATATGTACACTCCTCAAGACATCATTATTGATTTCCTCAAGTTCCCTAACATCCATGTTTTTCTCAACGGTAAATACTGATGAGAAATGTTCATTTAGGATCTCACTGCTCTCTTGTGAATCCACACATAGATGACTTTGTTGATCCTTAAGCGACTCTACTCTTTCTCCAGTTACTCTTTTGGCCTTTATGCATTTGCAGAAGCTTTTTGGATTCTCCTTTGCCTTATCTGCCAACAAATTGAGATGAAAAGCAAATCTTCTTCGTTCAAGTGATATAGGAGTAGTTTGAAATCCACACTGTCAAATGTTTTTGCGCATCTTGCTCAACACTGTGCATGATAACAGCCAATATTTAAACTGGCTACTTATATGTGCAATTTCTACATGAAAATTCAAGTCACTATTAACTAGATTATACCCCTAAGGTGTTCTTTTAAAGAAGTTTAGCAATACATCAATGTCCAACCCTGAGCTGGAATGTTTCCTGTAGTTTACAAAGTATTTATAATTCAAACAAATAAAACTACAGCAGTTACATAATCAATATAGACAGGCAATTATCTCCCAAACACACTGTCTAAAAAGCAGTGGAAATATGGTTCAAGATTTAAGGAGAAATAATGCATCATTTGGCCTCTAAGTGTCACAGACATATCCAAGGAAACAGTATGCACTGCACAAGCTTTACCTTCAGCTAACCCTGCTCTGAATAAATATCTAGTTCAAAATGAGCTTTTTGAAGCAGTTATGGCTTTCATGCAAATTAGTATAAGATATTAACAGGCACAAGGCAATTAAATGCATAAATTTAATTATTATTTTGAGAAAAATGTAAATTTTAATGGTATTATGCTAACGCCCTGATTTTGTATATTCCAGCTTTTCATTTAAGAAAAGGCTAGGATCTCCTCATTGATGAATGAGGATTAGCATTTTCTTTTACATTACAGCGCAGTACAGGCCCGTTGGCCCTTGATGATTACTGGTCTCTCTTTGGCAGTTCACAGTTGCTGAGATTTTAATTTGTACGTTCCCCCTCTTATTCTGATCTGTGACTGTTTAACCTAAGCTGCCAACAAAGCTTTAGGCAACAAAAACATGTGCACACATATAAGATACTCATTATGAACTAGATGCATGAATATACTATCATTTCATTTTCTGAACAATTCAGCACAAAACTTGTCCTCAGTGCATGTTCATGAATATGATTCTCTTTTCTTATCATGCACCTGCATTGGATGCTTTAGATGTTTATCTTAACTTAAAAATAACACAAAACTCTAATTAAATCCTGCTAAGTATTTCTACACTTTGATACCTGTTCAATTCATTCCTAATCTTCTCTAATTCTTGTCGTTCTGTTTTAACTACTTCTTTCTCCTCAGCTGCCAGGTATCGCAGTCTCATATGTTCCAGTTCTTGTTGTTGCTTCTTCAGCCGTGCCATTGCATTTTCTTGCTCCCGCTAAAAAATGCATTAAAAAAATTTTCAGTCAATTAATTATTTTGCAGGTTCTGTTATGCATGAATAATTCCTGAATGATCAACTGGGGTCTAAATTTATTCAACTAGTTTTTTTTTATTGATAAGCAGAACTTTGCACTTATTACTGACTCACCATTGAAATAGACTGGAGCTCCTGCATTGGATTTAACATTCAATTTATTATTCTAATTTGTATTTTATGATTCAAACACTATTAGTCACAAATAATTCTTCACGATGACCAGTTAATTGGATGAAGAATTGGTTTGTCTTGTTCATCCAGATCCCTTAGGCCTAGTAGAGGATGTTGCAATTTTGCTTAGTCACATGATAGAAACTTTCATTGTAAAAACTCATTCAGCAAAATCTGGCCAACAATATTCCTGAAGCAAATTATATTTATTACGATATGAATAGAAGTCTATTTGTACTTCAGACATAAGTGAGTCAGTTCCAAAGTTATTCCACAATTAAAAGTATCTGTTTGGTAAACTGCTGAAAATCTCTGAGGGAATCCTATAGTAATCATGATACACAAGTCCAGCTACTGAATCCAACTAGGCTTTCCTTCAGCAATGAAAATCCTTCACCAAGGCCTGCAAAATACATGATTTTTTTTCCTATGGTGTGCCAAACACATGAATTACAAAATATTGCTTTATGACTTTTAAAGGTGCACTATTTGCTTTATTTGTATTTCTGCTCAAGTATGTGGGTGCGTGAGCACGAGCGCACGTGTCAAGTGAGTGATGTTGCATTGGACTTTCGTGAAGAAACCTCTGTATTTACGTCCACAATAGCTTGCTGCTATTATTAAAATTGACCACATGTATGAGTTAAGAAACATACATGTTTTTCACAAAAACAGAGATTACGGACAGTAAGGGTAGGGAATTAGGGTTTTAGATGGTACACACTGCCACCACTGTGCATCAATGGTGGAGGGAGTGAATCTTTGTGGAAGGGGAACAATCAAGTGGGGTGTTTTGCCCTGGATGGTATCAAGCTTCTTGAGTGTTATTGGAGCTGCACTCACCCAGGCATGTGAAGAGCATCCCAGCACACTCCTGACTTGACTCTTGTAGATGGTAGACAAGATTTGGGGAATGAGTTGATGAGTTACTTGTTACAAGAATTCCCAGCCTCGGATTTGCTCTTTATGCCACATTCTTTATACAGCTAGTCCAGTGGTCAATGGTAATCCCTCAGACGGTGGTGGGAGATTCAATAATGATAATGTCATTGAATATCAAGGATGCTGATTAGATTCTTGGAGGGGCTCATTATCAGGCACTTGCATGACACAAATGTCACTTGCCATGTCAGCCCAAGCCGAGATGTTTTTCACCTCATACTGCAATTGAACATGGACTCCGTCAATATTTCAGGTGTCACACAAGATACTAAACATTATGCAATCCATCTGTGAACAGCCCCACTTGGGAATTTATGATGGAAGGACAGTTATTGATGAAGCAGCTGAAGTTGTTTCGGCCTAGGGAACTACCCTGAGGAAGTCCTGCAGTTATGATCTGGAAGTGAGATAATTGATCTCCAACCATCAAAACCATCTTCCTTTGTGTCAGGTATAAATCCAACTAGCTCTTCAATACTCAAGTAGCATTGAAGTCAAGAAATCAATGCACAGCTAAATATCAATGTCACGTAGTTACCAACTAAACAAATGTTGGATGGTGTAACAGGTCGAAACCTTCAAAATATCCAGCAAGCTGTTGATGACAATAATGACTATGACGATGCAGCAAGACCAAGCCACTGCCATCGTACATACAGTAATTTACTATTGAGAAAAATCGCAAAATGTTAAAATGATTGGAAGTCAACAAAATATCAACTGCTTCAAGCGTGGCACAACTTCATAACATCCTACGTTTAGCAAAGGTAGAGGTTAGAAGTAAATGTGACGAATAAAAAATATCGATTTCAACCAAAAAACAACACTCTGAACATGCACCAGATTGCACACTCCTTCAAGACCACACATGATCTCAGTGGGAACAGCCAAGATGTTTGAAACAATAGACAAGGTCAAAAATAAAGATTTATTCATTCCAAACATGTGGTAGAAATGGTATGTAATTGATGTTAGAAGATATCTGCTTCGTGATGGAAACTAGCCATTGAAATGTTCCATCACCAGGCTTTGAAGTTATTGAATGCATTTACTTAAGTAATATTAACATTTAAAGTAGAGAACTGTCACAAGATGAAAGCAATTTTTTTCCTCACAGGTACCACTACTGAGGTCTCTATCAAGCAAATAAACATCTTTACTTGGAAAACTTGCACATAAATCTGAAGGAGTATTAGGAAACAGGCAGTCATTAGACTAAACACTGGCCACTGCATCTAATTGCTAACATGCAGAAAAAACCTTTGGCAGAACCGAAAAATCTAATAGTTTTCTGAAAATCCAAGTTGTCAAAAGGATAAGACAGCCTAACTGACTTCAAGACAATGATTTTACATAAAACTGAACCTTAAAGTACTTGATAGTGTCACTTACAACAGATCTTTAGCCAAACTTCTCAGAAATTAATCAATTAAATTGTTGACAGCAGAAAAATCTGAAGCAATGAAGAGGTGTGGGTGTTCATAAGAACAGACAAGGCATTCCAGCTACTAGGAATGAATATTGTTACTTTTCAGAAATTGTCATTAGCAAACATTTTTTAAAATGCACTCCAGGAAGAACAATATTAACATAAAGAATTAACATAAATTGCTTAACCTGTATAAAATATAACTTGTCGTCCAAATTGTTTTTTTCAGGCTTGCCGTTAGAACAAGTATGCCTTCACATTGATGACCTGGTACAAAGGAAACCTCAAAAATAACCATATTCAATCTCAAGTATGCTGCAGCTGGATATTGTCATTAACATTTTATTAGGGGGTTTTGATATTTCCTTCTGCATGCAATAGTTTATGGAAATATTTTGACAGAAGACCACAAAGATTTGGGAGCTAAGACACTGGCTGAGATTTTGGACCTACCATGATTCAGTAAGAACGTAATGGTTTGTAGGGAGACAAAAAGGCTAATTATGTTTTGACATTGTTTTTCTAAAAAAACAAAATAGGATTTATAGAACTCAGAGCTCAAGCCAAGTGGGATTCCTGCAGCTGAATAAATCCTCTTATTCAAAGAGAATGAGACAAATGCAAAGTTTGTGGGTCTTTATCCAAAAGATGTCAAACAATTGCCCACGTAGTGTATGCTAATTTCTGTCTGCAGTATTACCATGGTCAGTTGATTCTTTATGAACAAGATGATGATAATGTTGAGAGAGACACTTCAGAAACATGCTCTGCAGAGCCCTCTCATGGTCACTGTACAGTAACAAGTGAAATATCAAAATTGAATGGGAAATGCTGTCACAACTATTTGGGGAACCAAACATGTGCCACGTTAGATTTTCAAATCAGTAGATGTAAACTGAAGTCCTACCTGCCACCGTCTTAACATATGACCTTGAAATTATGCTGTCATGCCTGAGCATTTTTGTCCCTACCTCTCCTAAAGACACAATCATCACTGATCCTTTAAAACTTTGTTCAAGTTAACTGCACATGCAAGAGGCTTGCCTCTTCAAAGTTGATGCCCACTCAGCCAAAAGAGAAGTTAAACAGCTGAACCAATGTAACCATCTTATCATAGAATTCCCACAATGTAGAAGGAGGCCATTTGGCCCATTGAGCCTGCTAACCAGCTACACAGTGTAAATCCACTGACCCCATGAGAGCAGGATATCTTCAGTTGAAAAGGAAAAGTTTTTATAAGATCCATCATGTACTGCAATGTTCAAATATCTTCTTGTTCTTATCAATATGTCGTAATATCCACAAATTAGTTCTTGAATATTTTGGCAGCTATAGGTTCTTAACATTTGCTAAGGAAACAAACTACAATCTCACAAAACATTGTTGCCCAAAAAAACCCTTGCTCCCTTGGGAAATAGCTTAACATCCATGATTTTCATTAAAAACAAATTAACACTACTTTTCTAAAATTTATTAATATAAATTTTTTTTTTAACTATTTCCGTCTGCAGAATACTCACTGCTACCATAAACATCCAGAATACTTCAAGTGAAGGCAAAACCCTTAAGGCCACCTACATTAATGACTTCCTACAGCAGTAATTCAAAATTAAACCTTATACAATGTGCACTTCATAATTATATACAGTAGACATTTACAGTGTAATTGTTAGGTGCAGATCTATTGGGAGCTGAAAAACAGATTGTTTATTTTGTTTGACAGTGCAAAACAATGCAAATATCATTAAAGAAAAGCAAGTTTCCTAACTATTAGTGTTTGCAGGCGCAGGAGTGGGAGAGTGTGGAACACAGCAGTTGCACAAAGGGTGCGAGTGGAAATAGACCAAGCCCACAATAGGGCACATACAAGAGAAATAGCTTGAGAAAGAGATTAGCACTGCATCAATAAGAATGATGTTGATGCTAAAGCAATTGAAACAATTTTGGTGGCAACTTTCCCAATTCAAAGGAACCATTTTTGCTTTGAAATATGGAACCTTGAAGTGATCAACCAAACCACAGCTTGCATCTGTCACCTTTGAAAGAACAAAGAGGACATTACCTGTTTTAATCGTGCTAATTCTTTCAAGGCTCGCCCCCACTGCTGTTTGTAATGCAACTTGGATTTCGTGGCCGATTCCAATTTCCTCTCAAATTCCACCTAATAAAAAAGGTCAACAGTTGAAATTGTAAAGCCAATGTTGTGAGAATACTAAAAAACTATGTCTGTCTTTAGGAAGGAAATCTTAATATTCCACATAAATATTTTGAGGGAATCAGAATTCTGACATAAATAGGGTGAATTTATTTTCTGATCTACTTTGGTATTGCGCCAACTTCAGAAGTAATTAACTTTTTGTTAACTTCAGAAATAAATATTTTAGGGAAGCAACTATAATAAATTCAGGTGCATTTAAACTGTTGATGTTCTGAGTAATCACTTATTTCAAGGGCTTATAAAGTTGTAAAACTGTTAGAAATCCACTAAAATGAGAGCTTCAACAGAAGATAGAAAAGCATTCTAAAATTTTGAATTTATCAAGGCTGGGATTCCTAGACATGATGTGGAGATGCTGGTGTTGGACTGGGGTAAACACAGTAAGTAATAAGTGAGGTGGGACAAATCAATGATTGGCAAATATGGTGATGATCCAAGCACCAGTTTTTTCTCTATTTTCATCTTTGGAGATATTTATGATTTAAAAGTGGGGAGAAATAAATGAAATCTTTGGAACAACTGTCATTTGCTGCACATGAAATATGGCTTGAACAAAACAGCCACTGAAGCCTAAAGGTGGCCAAATAGTTTCCTTAAAATCAAACTTACAAATCTATTGCTTAACGCACATCAAAGTATTTACAGGTACCATGTGTTACAAAGATGGAACATGACACTTATGTGGAAGTCATCAGAACCACAATTATCAGGAAGCAGTCCAAGACTAGTTCAAAGAACAATTCAATTCCTTCTACAAAATGCAAGGTTATAAAAATGTGCAGATAGAAAGCAATTCAGGAATCTCCTTTAAGGCTTGATAATAATTGCACTGTCTCAAAGCAAAAATAAATATAAAAGCAAAATGTAATGGTTTGAAGCTTAATATATCCTTCCAAATCTAGGGAATTTTAATTTCCTGGTCAAAATTTTGGAATTGACAGAAATTAACACATTTTCAATAAGTCTATACAGCGCATAATTGAAGGAGAGCATAAAGGGAAATACTTACAATTTACTCAGATTTCCCTCATTATTTCTCATAGGCAGTAGAGTCTGGTGTTCAGTCTTCAATTTTTATTACAGCAAGACTGGATTGCTGTTCCCTTGTTAGAGTAACATTGTGAATTGTGGCAATGTTTCCTTAAGCAGATCATCGAGCCTTAACTAATTAGCAAGTGAATTGGCTGGTGTAGCTAAATTAAATTTAAATCTCGAATATTGCTGAATACGAGAACATGTCAAAGCTTTTCGTCCTGCACTCATCAGTATGTTTTGCCAGAATACCAATATATGGGAAAAACATGTTATATTGTATGAGAACAGAGAGCTAACTGGTTGGCAAGTGGAGTCTGATTGGTGGAGGTTATGCCAGGGAGGATGCACCAGTTATGGTGACTGACAGTTAACTGCTACGGACTGTTTGAAATTTAAACCGAACAGCTTGATTGGTCAAGGCATTGCCACGTGGAATTAACCAGTTTTGGATATTTAAAATAATGTAATGTCAGCAAAGAACAGGGTCCTAAATATCAAAGTGCTTCCAGTGCAGGCAACTGTGCCAGACTGTAAGCCCGACTGACAATCTTGAATTGGCTGTCAGTGTATTTTTTTTAAAAGCACACGGAATCATTCAGCAAATGCTGTCCAATCACGGAATCATTTCCAATGTTGAACACTGTCTTTACATGGTTGTGTACGGTCTGTACTTTGCCCATTACAAATAGTGGAAGGGACAAGCTGTCTGGCATCTGTAGTCTTTAGGATGTACAGCCTACGTAATAAGCATCGCACTGGCACTGAACTTCATATAAATACATTACTCATTTATGTTATACACAGTATTCTTTTTTGGCTTGACAGCAGCATCCTGTTCGTGGCTTCACCAGTTGCTCCCATTCTTGAGATGCTTTACCCTTGCAGTTTAATTTGAGGTAGACTGGACACATTTCAGGGTCGAAAGTGATGGCCTTGGTCCCATTCATGAGGTTACATTATATACAGTGCAAAATGATCTAATCAGGGTAACCATTATCCCACAGGACAGTTTTGATGCAGATCTATTTCAGCATCAAGTCTGCATAGTAAGCAAATAGGTCATCCCCTGTTTAATCTTGGGCTCCATATATTTTCAAGTCAGAACATAACATGTGTCCAGAATGATACTGAACTTTTGTTGACTTTGCATTGTTCTGAAGATGGCAAAAGTGTACAGCTTCTCATTATCAGAAAGACAGATCACATTAAGGAACAAAATAACAAACAGGAATAGAGAATTTCACATGAGCACAATCCCAAAAAGATTGAGTCAATTATAGCTATTGGCTGAAAGCAAAGGTTGTAGAGAAGAGGGGCCAAAAACACTGGTAAAAGAATCAATAATTAGTGCCCTAAAAAATTTGAGATTACAGAATCCCTACATTACAGGAGACAGCCATTCGGCCCATTGAGTCTGTAGTGACCACAATCCCACCCAGGCTCTATCCTCATAACCCCACACATTTACCCTGCTAAATCCCCAACACAAGAGTCAATGTAGCATGGCCAATCCACCTAACCCGTACATCTTTAGACAATGGGAGGAAACTGGCGGAAACCCACGTAGACCTGGAGGGAATGTGCAAACTCCACAAAGACAATGGCCCGAGGCCAGAATTGAACCCAAGTCCCTGGCACTGTGTTGCCCCCTGAAAAAAATAGGACGGATACAGGGCAGGTTGGGAAATTGACATTTCAATGCTATAAGTCCTTAAAATGATAGGAGCAGATGTGGTGGAATGGAAACTATCCAGGTATCTAAACAGTTAACCACAATTTTGTTTTAAGGGATATGATTTTTTTATGAAGGTGGATTTTTTTTTAAAGTCAAATACACCACATGTTTGAGTCACCTCAAATTTCACACAAGTGGCAGATGCAAAATATGTTTAATAAAGCAAATGCCATAACTTATTGAAATAATGTCAAAACGTATCTGATATGTTATGCAAGAGAAATACGTGATTAAATTTAAACAAAAATCTAACACACCAGAATCATTATTAAATTGCAGCTATTTGGAAGAAAATAGTTACATCAATTGGCTTACATAACAGCTTTGCAAATCCGATATCTGTGAATAACCTACTCCTGAAAAATATTGCAATAATTTCAAAGAAAAAAAGAGTTTTGTGGCTCGAGTTTCATGTTCTTATTGAAAATGAACAATTTGAAAATGGTCACTACCGATTGTACAGCTTCTACTTAAAGTAGTGTGAAATCAGTATCCTTACATTTACCACCCCCCAACCAAAATGTTGTTTCTTTTATTCCTAAGAATTTACATCAATTTGTCTGTAAATTATACTTTGAGATTAAATTTAATGACTAAGAATGAAAGCACAAAATGTCTAATCATTTGCTTGCACTTCAGTTATTTTTCTATCCACCATGTCTCACCAAAAACGGTGTTTTGCTGGAGCAATTTTGTTCAAAGGATTTGAAATTTAAGTTAATCAATCCCATTAAAAAAGAAAACATTGGTTTGCTTTACAGACTTCTCAACTTCAGCCTGTGAATAAAATGACAATACATTGTAGACATCTAATTGTATTCTACCTTTTCAAGAGTTAAAAGATTGATCTCTGACTGAAGTCGAATTTCAGGTTTGCTGCTCTGTTGCTCCTTGTACTGATGGAACTCTTTTTCAAGTTGTTTGTATTTCTGTTCTGCTTCATAGAGCTAGATAGAATTCATGAAAAGAAAAAAAAACTTAAGAAACTAAAGGAAGTAAGCTTATCCTTTAGACACTAAACAGATGCTCAAAATATTCATGTTCAAAAATAAATGGACTTTTAACACAACTAAAGTATATGCAGACTAACAGCAGGGCATCTGAAAACTGATCAAGCTCTGGTTTAAAAATGAATGAATAATTTCATTGTTTACATCCCGCTGACAATGCCAGCGAGGATACAAAGCAGCAACACAACCGCTACCTCTACTGCAGCAGATCATTATTTATCCATCTATTCAGTTAACACTTTGTCGGTTTACACAATATTACCATCATTTTTTTTAAACATTTATGCTGTACAATATCCAAGTACAACTTAATCAAACAGATTAGCTGATATACCGTGAATGCAGATTTCAAAACGTTACTCTTCTGCAAAAACGAAAAACTATTCTTCAGACAACAGTTCAAAAATAATTTAAGAAAAGCATGGTGACTTTATAATTTAATCAATTCCAGAAAAAGAACCTGCTTTTGAACTCTTGGCGGCAGTTAAAAATTAAGCTGCATTTAATGCAGTGCCAAGAGAGAAAAACTTGAGTTGCTGAAAGGACTCTCAAATTAAGCCACAATTGAAATAGATCTGAATATAATCCTAAACAATAGATCATATTAAAGTGTGTCATGGTTGGCATGCTACCCAAAATGTATGCAGCAGAATTCAATTTAATTGTTTAAAAAATATCTTTCTCACAACGGGTGGGCATTGCTGGCCTATTGTTGCCCATCCCTAATTGCCTTTGAGAAAGAAATGAACACAGTCCTGTCCTCATGGAGACAAAGCACCACCCTCACGTTGAGTCCATATGGTATAGGAACACATGCAATGGCATTAGGGAGGGAGTTCCAGGGTTCTGGCCCAGGCAACATGGTTCTAAGTCCAAAAGATGTGCAAGTTGGAGGGAAACCTACGCATTGTGGTGTTTCCATACGTCTGCTGCTCTTGGGGGATGTGCCAGGCCGTGAGGTTACAGGTGGTGGTTGAATACACTTGTGCTGCTATCAATAGCACACAGTGCCTGATGGATGTCCAGTTTTGAGTTGCTATATCGGTTTGAAATCTATCTTATTTCGTAAGGTGGTAGTTCCACAGAACATGATGGAGGGTACCCTAATGTGAAGGCTGGGCTTTGTCTGAGGATTGAGTTTTGTTCACTCCAGCCAACATTCTCTTGAACATATGCATCAGCAACAAGTGAATTTGTGAGGATGAGGTCAAGTATGCTTTTCCTTCTTGTTAGTTCCTTCACCACCTGCTAAGACCCAGTCTAACAGCTACATCCTTCAGGAATCAGGCAGCTGAGTCAGAAATAATGCTATCAAGTCGAGACCCAGAGTATACTCTTAGCCCATGCTACCTTCAGTACTGGATCATCAACTGCGGGAGGATGGCAGATGGTAATCGGAAGGCAATTCCTTGTCCAAGTTGGACTTGATGCCATGAGGTGTCATGGTGTCCACAGTCAATGTTTAGGACTCTCAGGGTAACCTCTTTTGACTGTATCCCACAATGGCCTCACTCCTGGTGTGTCTGCTCTGTTGGTGGAACAGGATATACCCAGGATGGCATGGTGTTGTCTGAAACATTATCTATAGGTATGATTTGATGAGCATGACAATGTCAGGCAGCTGTTTGACTGCACTGTGCACAGTTCTCCCAATTTTGGCACACCATCCTAACTTGGAAATGTATTGCTGTCTCTTCACTGTCAATGGTCAAAATCCTGGAAATTCCTTTCTAACAGCAATTTGGGTGTACCTGCACCATATGGATTTCCACCTGAGCAGGCAGACACACAGCCTCAGGCAGAAACTGAAAGCTGTAACCACACCAATGTTGTACTTTCTCAGTACTGCAATGAGCCAGGAGCCCAGGTTGTGTGCTCACATCATGGAATGGGAATTGAATCCAGACTCGTCTAACTGGCATGAGTGCTACCTCCAAGCCAAGTTGATAATGGACTGGCTGATAAGCAACTGAAACCTTTCAGGAAGAACCGGATAAACAAAGACAAAAGTAACAATGAATTCAATTTTAAAGTGCAAAATGTCAGAAAGTATATCTACCCTGGTACCAAAAATATCTGTAAGTATGATAAAATTCAAATTATATGGATGATTGACAAGATGGACAGACATAATAAAACAAGAATGAATTGATTACGAAGAATTACTATCCCCTTCAAAAGTAATTTTGTCTTCGATTAATCATTTTTCTTACCTGTTGCTGCAAGCGTAACTTATCTTGTTCTACCTGGTTCAACTTCAACTTTTCCAATTCCACCTGGCGGACAGAATCTTCAGTAGAGCGCCTTGTAGTCTCTTGCATTTCGCGCAAGCTCCGATCATGATCATCTTGTAACTCTTTCCTCAGCCTCTGGAGCTTGACACAGGACAAGTTCAAAATTCTTTTGATAACTCTCAGATAACCATAAGATGACCAACAAGGTAATCAAACATTTATGATACAGCAACTATTTTATTAATTCATTTACAAGATGTGGGCACTGCTGAAAGGCAACATTTATTGTCCGTATCAAATATCTTTTAAACGATGGTGCTAACTGCCTTCTTGAACCACTGCAGTCCTTGTAATGAAAGTACTTTCCACAGCACTGTTAGGCAGGGAGTGATAGGACTTTGTCACAAATACTTTTCCAAGTCAGCATGATGCATGATTTGGTTGGGAACAAGAAAGTGGCGTTGTTCCCATGTGCCTGCTGTTCTCATCTTTTGAAGGAAAGATGATGATCATGGTTTCAAGGTGCTGTTGAAGACAATTCAACAAGTTGCTACAATGCATCTTGCGAATGGTACACTCCAGCCATGACGCATCGGCGCTGAAGCAAGTAAAAGTTTAAGTTGGATGGGGTGATCAAGTTGGACACTTTGTACTAGACAGTGCCAAGCTTGAGCATTGTTGTATCTGCAATAATTCAAGCAAGTGGACATCATTTCATCACAATCCTGACTTGTGCTCTGGATATGGTCGGAGGATCTTAGGGATTCAGGAGATAAGTAATTTGCCACAGAATATTCTGATCTGCTTTTGTTTGCATAGCATTTGTGGCTAGGCCAGTTCAGTTTCTGATCAATAGTGACCCCTCACATGTTGATAGTGGGGGAATCTGACAATGGTAATGCTCTTCAATGTTAATGGCACTTCATTAGTACTTTGTTGGGGATGGCCATTGCCTGGCACTGTGATGCACATGTTGTTTGTCATGGATCATCACAAGTCCAATTCTTGCCAAGGTATTGCTGTGTGTGACTGCTTCATTATCTACATAGTTGTGAAAGGAACTGAATGCATAAAATAATCAGTGAACATCTCCACTTCTGACCTTATTATGAAGGGGAGGTCATTAAAGAAGCAGCTGAAGTTGGTTGGGCTAAGAACATCGGCCTGAGGAAGATCTGCAGTGATGTCCTGAAGCTGAGGGGATCGACCTCCAACAACAATAACTGTCTTCCTTTGTACAAGATGCATGTCCGACCAGTGGAAGTTTCCTCCTGACTCCAACTTATTTCAATTTTATTAGGGTTACTTGATGTCACCCTCACCTCTGGAATTCGGGTCTTTGATCCATGTTTGGACCAAGGTTTAACCTGTACTGAAGCCAAAAGGTGCTGTAAAGGAACTGAGCATTAACGAGCAGGTTATTGGTCAGCTGGTGCTGTTTGACAGCACAGTCAATGATCCTTTCGATCACTTTGAAGATGATGGTGAGTAGGTTGATGGGTGATAATTGACTGGTGGGCAGTATATAAAGCTGGGCAAGTATCTACATGTTCATGCATCACCCAGCTGGTTAGGTAATTTGGCTCCACAAACTACAAAGGGATTCAACCTCCAATTGCTGATTGTAAATGTTGTAAATTTATTGGTTAGTACACCCTTTTTCCCCTCCCCAAATAAGACAATGTTACGTAGGAGAAATAGTTTTGAATTGCTCTAAATAGGGCCTCAGAACAGAAAAACAAATAGATTGAATGGTGAAAAAATTAAGAACTAATACTCATTAAACCACAAAGGCTCAACAGAACAAAACATTCCTGGTTAGTTTGTGATTTGCTTGCCTGATGTATTCGAGAATAATGAAGAAAAAAATTCATCAAGTGACTCGGCAATTTTTGTGTCTGCTGATGGGAGGTTAGGAATGCAAATACACCACACTGCATTTAAATATTAGCCTAAAAAAAACAGACAGAATTATGTATCGGACTATTAATGCAGGGAACCAAAAGCTTGGTCAAAGGTTGGTTTTAAGTGTAGGTGGTGTAGTGGTATTGTCACTTGACTGGTAATGCAAAGTCTCAGGATAACACTGTGACGTTCGAATTCCACCACAGCAGAAAACGTAATTTAAATCTGATAAAAATCTCGAATTACAAGTCTAATGAATGACCATGAAACCATTGTTGATTCTTGTAAAAAACCATCTGGTTCACTAATGGCCTTTAGAATCTCTAGACCCACAACAATGTGGCTGATTCTTCACTGCTTTCTGAGATGATGCAGCAAGGGAAATTAGGGATGGGCAACAAATGCTGGATTTGCCAGCAGCACCCATATTGTATGAAAGAATGAAAAGAAAAGGGAGGTGTAGGGAAGAAATTCCAGATCTCAGGTCCTGTGTATGTCAATGGCAAAATAAAATTGGGCTGTGCAAGAAACCAAAATTGGAGAGCAGAGAAGGTGAAGGGTTGCAGAGCTGAATGATTAAGGTATAGGGAATTCATGCGAGGATTTGACAACATGGGTGAAAGTTTAAAATCGAGCCATATAGATTAGTCAGGTTTGCTCAATACATTTGACAATGAAGGCTTACTTTGACTGTAATTTTGCGGATTCTAGGTGCAAATTATAAATGGTAATAAATCAAATTTGATTCTTAATTCATAAAAATTGGAGTGCATATTACATTTTAAAAATTACAGCAATCTGAGCTGGTTATTACAAGACAGTTCACCAAGATAAATGTCAGCATCAGTAACTCTTAGACATAGACACCAGATTGGTTCTTGCCAAGTTCAAGGTCTGGTGGTCTGAGATTAAGCCAGTCTGTTCACAGCTTTAGTGTCACATTTCATACCGAGGTGAATTTCCAACCACATATTCACACATGCTCTAAGAGCTTTCTCATCCTGCTTAACCTTGCTCGACGTTACCAGTCTTAGCTTATCTGCTGTTGAAATCCTCATCAATACCTTTGTGGCCTCCAGACATGACCATTCCCATTCATTCTTTGCTGGTCTCCCATATTCTACACTGTTTTAACTCACAGCAAGTCCTTTTGCCCATCACCCCAATGCTTGCTCACCTTATTGGTTTCAGGTCAAGCCACGTCTTGATTTTAAAATTCTCATCCTTGTTGCCAAATCCCTCCACAGCCTTGCCCCTCCCTATCTCTGCAATCTCCTCCAACCCCATAACTCTCCAAGATATCCAAAACTTTTTTTTTATTATTCATTTGTGGAACATGGGCATTGCTGGCTGGCCAGCATTTACTGCCTATCCTTAGTTGCCCTCACGATGGTGGTGGTGAGTTGCCTTCTTGAAATGCTGCAGTCCACATGCTGTGGGTTGATCCAATAGGAAGGGAATTACAGGATTTTGATAAACACTGAAAAGGGATAGCGATGTATTTCCAAGATACGGTAGTGAGTGGTTTGATGAGGAACTTGAAGATGGTGGTATTTCCAAAAAGGGTGTTGCAGGGACCATTCTCTCATTCCTCCCCTCCCTCCCAGAGTCAGAGTAGAGTTCTCCTTGTCCTCATTTTTCACCCTACCAATTTCCACATTCGAAGGATCGTCCTCCAACATTCCTGCCAACTCCAGCAAGATGCCACTACTCTACACATCTTCCTCCTCACCCCACCATCAGCCTTCTGCAGGGACCATTCCCTCTGGGACACCCTGGTCCACTCCTCCACCACACTTAACACCTCAGCCCATCCTTGGCACCTTCTCATGCAATCGCAGAAGGTGCAAAACCTGCGCCTTTATTTCCTCCCTGCTCAATGTCCCAGGTTGTTAACACCCCTTTCAGGTGAACGAGTGCTTCACATGCACCTCCTTCAATCTGGTCTATTGCATTCACTGCTCCCAATGCAGTCTACTCTACAATCGGAGAGACCAAACTTAGACTACGTGACCACTTTGCTGAACACCTTTGGTTGCATCGCAAGCAGGTCCCTGACCTTCCTGTTGCTTGCCACTTCAACACCCTTACCAGTCCACATGCCCATCCTTAGCCTTTTGCAATGTTTCAGTGAACCCCAAAAGCAAACTGGAGGAACAGCACCTCATCTTCTGATTGGCACTTTATAGCCTTCTGGACTGAATTCTGAGTTCAACAACTTCAGAGCATGAACTCCACCTTCACCTCAATTTCATTTATTTTATTTCATCCTAGTCATCCATTTTATCACCCTTTTTTCTCCTGTCCATTTTTCCATTCCAGCTCTCCTTCTTGCCCCTAACTCCCCCACCACTTTTCAGTGCAACTACCACATTCCTCTGTTCTGCCATTCACACATTCCAATCACTTAATGGATACTCTTAGCATCTTCTGTATCCTCATTTACATTCCCTTTTTCCCATTCCACTACCCTCATAGTATAAAATGTCTGCTGATTCTCTCTTAGTGCTGACGAAGGGTCATCCAGATTCAAAGCGTTGGCTCTATTCTCTCCCCACAGATGCTGTCAGACCTGCAGAGATTTTCCAGCATTTTCTGATTTTGTTGGTGCTACAGAAGTAGCAATTTCAAAGTGGAGAGTTAACTCCACAGGCAGTAAAATCAGAGAGAAAAAAATGTATAACAGTATAATACTGAGAAGAAAGGAGAGACAGTTAACATCAGAACTGCAGCAAGTTGCAGCTATAGTCTCTGAAGAGAAGCAACTATTTTTCCACCTTCACTGAACCAGAAGACGATTTCCCAGACATGGGGACCTTAACCTGGGTTGTGGTAATTATTTGCTGGATTTAGCTCACAGAGTTACTTAATATTGGATAATGTTTGGGAAAAGAGGTGTCTCAAGAGTGCAGGTAAAACATAGGTAGTGGAAACCAAGACATAGTTTCATGTAAAATTGTGTGTGCACAGCCATCGGTATCTTTAAGTGTTGCAGTGTATTACAGTTCTTGTTCTCACGTGTTTTTTTAAAGCTAATAAATATTCTTTATTAACTGTCCATGCCACGACTGTACTGTTTACTCACTGGATTGCACATCTTTCCTAGATAATACCAAAAAACACATACACCACTAAGAACTGGTGTTACCCTTCTGGGTTTTGGGATACCCTCACACATTTAACACCAGAGTGGTTCGTAACAATATCTTAGTGATTTACTAAATAACTGCATCCTGAGAATTACGCTCCAAGGAAAAGCAATATTATTCTGAATGACCTCTATTTTACGGCAGACCTGCTCAACTTAATCAATTTTAACTATATGCAACGTTAAATTGAAATTTTCAAGGTGTTGCAAAATGTTCTGAGTAGAATTTAAAGAGGAGAGGAGTTCGCAGTATCCCACTTACATTTGTGTGGAAATCAATTGCATTAAAAACATTTACAGGTCACTATAATATAAGCAAAATACTGTGGATGGTGGCATCTGAAACAAAAATAGAAAATGCTGGAAAAGCTCAGCATGTCTGACAGCATCTATGGAGAGAGAATAATGTTTCAAGTCTGGGTGACCCTTTGTCAGAGTTGGTCATTATTGGGTAACTTGCTGTGCGCAAACTGACATCCACTTCTGCCAAATAACAAAAATTGACTTTAAAAATAATTCAATGGCCGTGAAGCATTTTGGGACATTGAGAACATGAAAGATGTTTAAATAAGAGTAGATGGTAATGTGGCAGAAATATCACTGGACTAGTAATCCGGAGTCCCAAGGCAATGCTCAGAGAACCTGAGTTCAAATACCATCACAGCAGATGGTCAAACTTGAATTCAATAAAAATTTGGAATTAAAAGACTAACCATGAAATCATTATGTTGACTGTTGTAAAAACCAATGTTCTTCAGGGAAAGAAATCTGCCTGGTCTGGCCTACATGTGACTCTAGGCCCACAGCGTTGTGGTTGACTCTTAAATGGTCCCTGAACTAAAGCAATTAAGGATGAACAATAAACAGAGGCTTTGCCTGCAATGCCCAGATCCCATCAATGAATAAAACAAAAACGTAGCCATGCGGCACCAATATATGCAAGCCCGCAGCACCAACATCTTCACACCACTGACCAGAAGTTTGACTGAATTAATCATTGCAAGGAATTAAAAGGCTGAGACAAGGTGATTCAGCTCCTCACCCCTGAAAGCCACTCCACCAGTCAACAGGCTCAAATTAAAATTGTGATGGAATACTCAACTGTCTGTGTGGCCCAGGCATAACTACTCAAAAAGTTCATCATCCAGGACCGGGCAACTCATTTGATGCCCCATTACCAAAATCAACATCCATCTCTTTCACCACCTGTGGCTGCAACATAGCCTATCTGCAATATATGATGCCATACCTCACCAAGTTCACTTGGCCAGCATCTCTCAATCCCATGCTCTCCACTACGTAGAAGAGCAAAATCATACATTAATGCATAACTCAAAGACGCTCTCCAAGTCATGCACCATCCTGATATGGACATAGATGCTATTTCTCCATTGTTGCATCAGCATCCTTGAATTCTCTACCTAACATCAGCAAGGACAACAGTGATTCAAAAAGGTCCATCACCACCACCTACAGGAGAACAGGAGATGTACAGTAAAAGCTACCTTAACTGAGTGCCTTATTGCCAAGAGCAAAACTTAATTTAAGGCATCAAATTTAGCTGTGACGTTACACTGCATTGAAAGTAAAATGGTCATCCAATATTTATTAAGCATACAGAAAGGTGTCAACTAAAACCAAGATTATATTATTTTGCACCTTCAACATTATAAAAATAAATTTAAAACACTTACCTCCATTTCACCATTAGCAAGTTGCCGCTCTCTTTTTTCCAAATCTACCAATGTTTTTTGTAGTCGTTCCTCAAGTACAGCATATTCAAGAACCTATGAACGAGGGAATAAAATTAAAATGAAGAGCCTTTCCAGTACAGGATAGATGATTTCTAAATTACACAAATGTAATTTTGTAAGACATTGCTGGACAAATGGTTCTCCACTTCTGCATACTCTCTTGAGAAAGAGGAGTCTCACTTAACTTTTTTTTAAGCAATATACCTACTCATAATGCAAACAAATCAAAGGTGAGTGACTGTGTTGAGATCTGTTACAAGAGATCCTAATAATTGTTGATCCTAATAATTGGCATTTTTAGCTTTTTCATCACCTGAACTTGTAACCTGCTTACTACCTTTTCGACAAGGTGTTTTAAATGACAATAATTATGTATTTATGGAGCCCTTCTGTAACACTGGATAGAAATGTCAGTTGTCAAAAATATTTAAAAAGATCCATGATACTGTCCAAGCATTTTATAAAGAGGTGTAAAGCTTATTTAAAAATAATCAATGTTTAAGTGCTCCCTGTCCAAGATGTCAAAAGATTTACAATTTCCTGGCAAAGCTGAGCTCTCCTGAAGGTCCACATCAGTGTCAATAATGCCTTTAATTAACAACGAGCCATGATTGGATCAACACCAGCATAAACCTAAATATTGTAAACATGTCTTTAAAAATGTTACCTAGCCTCAAGTGCTTTTCCAAAGTATTTTGATTTACTTTCTGATTTGAACATTTGCAGTTTTCATTTCTATTTACGAGACAAGCCGAAATTACTCGTTAAAATAACTGCTAACGCAGGTCATATAACTGATCAAATAGAGACAAAATCTAAGGCAGCTTTGCTTCAACTGACCAAATCCCAATATTAAATAAGTTTAAGCTGTTTAGTAGGTTATCGCCATGTTTCCAGAGAACTGAACATGGATGCCACTGATTTAAATGAAAACAAAATGGATTATTTTAAGTATGTTGCTGATAAACCGCACTAAATTTAAAGCATCAAATCTTCTTTTATAATGACAAACATTATTGTGCCTTTCCTCTTGGTCAGGTTCTTATGAATAGCAGCCAGCATTTCTTCTGCATTGGAATCATGGAAGCACAGTTCAATTTGAGTGTGGAGGAAAATCGGATTATTGGGTTTAGTGCTGAAGCACCTGGGTCAATCCAACATTACTATCAGTCCACTGAAGTATAAAATTTCTCTCACACTGATGCGAGATACCAAAGCAATAGCTGCAAACTAGCACTCGTATGCATAACTGGACTTCAACTGCTCACAAATCTTTTCCGCTTAAAACATTTAGGGATTAATGAATTTGAACTTATTTGTCCTTGTTTCTGAATGTAATTAGTATCTTTTCTATGAGGTTAGACTCGCAATTCTGACTTATTCCTCAATATGTACTCACACTTACTGACTGCAGTTACATAGAACACTACAGCACAAACAGGCCCTCCGGCCCACAAGTTGTGCCGATCATATCCATACCTAACCAGGCCATCGAACTATCTGTAACTCCCAATCCCATGAAATCCCATGTACTCATCCATAAGTCTCTTAAAAGACCCCAGCGAGTTCACCTCTACCACCACCGACGGCAGCTGATTCCACTTACTCACCACCCTCTGAGTAAAAAAAAACTTACCCCAACATGCTGTTTCCCATACTTGCTTCCCTTAAACCTGCGCGCTCTTGTAGCGACCATTTCAGCCCTGGGAAACAGCTTCCGAGAATCCACCCTATCTATTCCTCTCAACATTTTATAAACCTCTATCAGGTCACCTCTCAACCTTCGTCTCTCCAAGAAGAGACCTAGCTCCCTCAACCTATCTTCATAAGGCATGCCTCCCCAATGCAGGCAACATCCTTGTAAATCTCCTCTGCACCCTCTCAACAGCTTCCACATCCTTCCTGCAGTGAGGCGACCAGGACTGCGCAAGGTACTCCAAGTAGTTTGTTCATTTCTCAAAACAGTGCAGCACTTGACAATTTTTCTTCACTATTTGGTCAAATGTCTTTCTGTTGTCAACAAATTTCAAGACTGTGAGCGGGATTTTCCGGCCACACATGTCCCGAGACCAGAAACTCCCCACCTGAGATCAATGGACCCCCTAAATTTCTTCTCTGCACGTTCCCGTGGTGGGTGGGACCAGAAAATCTTGCCCTATGATTCAATTATGAAAGTCCAAATCAATTATATAGACTACGAACATAAGTAGAACCAGCACCTATTCCCGCGAGACACTACTTCCAACTCATCTTGAGCATATATCACTTCCTCTAGTTTTATCATTATCAATGTTAATTGATAGAGCAGCTTTATCATTGTAAAGTATTCCAAGTCACTTCACAGGATCATTGGTACAGTACCACATAAGAAGAATTGAGAGTAGATCAACAGAAGCTTACTAATGGGACAAAATTTTTAAAGATGAATCTTAAAGGACGAAAGAGAAGGAGAAGTACCAAAACATTTTGGGAGGGAATTCAAGACTTAGCACCGTGGTAGCTGAGGTGCAGTCATCATGGTAGAGTGATAATAATCAAGGATGCATCTGAGAATGAGAGTCACACAGATATTTGAGGGCTGTAGCAGGTAACAGAGTGAGGGAGACATAAGAATTTGAAAACTGATAAGAATTTTTAAAAATTATGTTGAAGAACCGATAGCAATGAAGGTTAGCAAGTGCAGGGACATAGCTGAATGAAACTTGGTGCAAATTAGAACATTGCCAGTAGAGTTCTGGATAAGCTGCAGTTTAAAGGGTGGGACGAGGGGCTGAATAGACAAGTACTGGAATAGGTAAACCTAAAGTGAAGACTCGGCTGAGGTTTTAAACAGTAGATAAGGGGAGCTAGGTGTGAAGTCAGCCAATGTAGGGAGATGAAGTGAAGTGGTCTTAATGACTCGAAGGCCATGTGGCAGGAAATTGACCAAGGTTGCCAACAATCTGGTTCAGCTTCAGACAGCAGTGAAAGAGAAGAATGGAGTTGGTGTCGAAGGGATCGAGTTAGTAGCAGAGATTAAAGGCAATGATTTTGAAGACCTTCCCAACGTTTTACTGGAAGGTATTTGTCCTCATCCAGTATTTGACGATGGACAAGTAGTCTGATATTTAGAGACGGTGGAAGGATCAACAGAAGTGGTGCTAAGATGGAGCTCGGTGTCACCAGCAATCATGAGGGAACTGACTGTGCTTTCCAATGATGGCGCCGGGCCAGGATGTAGATGAAAAACAGGAAAGAGCCCAAGAATAAATTGAGGGATGGCAGAAGTAACAGTGCCAGAGTAGGAACAGAAGCCATTGCAGTTGATTTTCTGGCTACAATCATGACAATGGAGAGGCACTGCAGAAATATTAGGCTGCAGATAGGCGAGAAGGATGAGGAGCGACAGTTTACCATTATCACAGCCACACAGGATGTGATTTATGAATTTGATAAGAAACATAACCAGAGGGTTCCAAAAACATGTGAGTTCTGGGAAAGATGGCACAGATTTGGGAAACAATATTGTATTTCAAGACTTTAGAGAAAGAGGAGATTGGAGATAAGTGGCAGTTTGCAAGGATTGAGGGGTCAAAGATTGTTTTTTTTAAAACAAAACAGGCGATGATGGCAGATTTGCAAGTAAGATTCAATCTATGCGGCAACCCATCCAATGTACTATATGTCTACATTTTTTGGCAACTTAATAGACTGCTCGTTGAAAGTTGTCTGTACGTAGTGGGTTTATTTCCTTTATCCAAATAATCACTTCTTAAGAAAAATCAATTCTGTTAAGCACAACTTGCCTTCAATAAATCTGCGCTGGCAGTTCTTGACAAACTCCTCCATTTTTAAAACTCTCACTAAATTTAGCTTGAATTATAGAGTAATTAATCTAATCTTAAACTGACATCTATAAATGGCAGACTTGTTCCATGGCCCCTTTTTGAACAAAGGTGCTATATTAACTACTTTTCAGTTCCATTGTGCAACTGGCATGTTAAAAAATGATGGAAAATTATAGCCAGAACATGCTAATACCTCTCTGGTTTCTTTAAATAGCCCCAGGTACATGCAATCAGAAACTAACTGAAGTTGTTACCTTCACAGAAACAAATTTGTTTCGACAATTATTTCTGTGAACTGTTCCATATCCTTCTCTAAACTTACATTCTCACTTCCACGACATCATAATTTATAAATAGCACTGAGTAATATTTAATATCTGTTCCACATATTTATCCTGTACAATTTGTCCCTTCTTTCAATCCTGAACAACTGATAAAAAGTGAAAATAAAAAGGATGAGATAAATTAGGTAATGTGTTTTTTTTGTGGTGCTTATTGAAGGAGCAACATTAGTCAATGCAGGAAGGTTGCTCAGGAGACTGAAAAAGAATAGAGAATTCCGTCATTATATAATGCAAACAGGTAGGCCTTACTTCACATCTTTGAAAATTGGATTGTGTATGAGCCTGGGAATAGAAATGTTCTGGTCAGGAATAGGCAGCAGATTTGCAGAGCAGTTTTATGGTTTGTAATAATTGAGTGAAAGAAATGGAAAGGTGGGCAAAAAAGATTGTTGGGGTTGGGGGTTTGAGGAAAACTTTACAAAGTCTTATAATTGTCATCTGCCACTGAGCAAGCAAATCACCATGCATAATGTATTATACTTCAATTATTTGTAGCACAAGAGAGTAAACATGCATTATGCTATTTAAATTAATGAGCACACAGCTTATTGCAGGGAAAGCAATTATTGACCCAGGAATCAGCCTTAAGTTGTTGAAAACATTTATGGTTACTTGACATCATATAACTTCTCTCTCCTATCCCCTTACCTTTTTCTTCACAAGCGCTTCCCTCTCTCTGTCTCTCTTCTTCCACTCCTCGGCAAGGGCCTGCATGTGAGCCAGCTCTTTTTGCTTCAACTATGGCAAGAAACAAATAATATATTGGTCTTCACACACAAACCACAATGAAAAATGCATCCACATGGGACACAATTTAATCAAACAAATAATACAGGAGATTTGTCTTGGAGCCTTCTAAGAGAGCAACAAAATAGAAGAAAATGGGAAAATACTAAACTCCCCTTGAGTTACATAATATTTAAATTGCAACTAAAAAATACACACGCTGAAGTATGTTGAAGTTGCTTTCGATGCTGTACTATTAAGTAGACTCCAATTATGCTCATGGTCCAAATATGCTTTTCCATTTTATCACTATTTGTTGAGAGATCTTAGTTTGGTAACATGCTGTTCTTCAAATCTACACTTGTTTCTCATTACTGAAAAAAGTGGAATTTACCTGGTCTTGAAACAAATCTTCTTGCACTTCTTTCCACATTTCCAGCTCCAATGCAGCTTTATATTCCATTGTCTCTCGAGGCTTAGGATCAGGACCTGACTCTAAAACCTGAACTGGCTTAACTGAAAGATCAGCCTGTTGTTGGTGCCCAATATTTGAATTCTAAAAAGTAAAAGCAGATATTTACCATTTAGAAATTTATTTACATTTGCGCCCTAAGCAAGTACTGGTGAACATAAGATGCAGGGGTAGGAGCCTGTTCAACCATTTAATAAGAGCAAGGGTCTGAAACCTGCGGCTCTGGGACACCTCATTTGCAGCTCCAAGCCTTTTCCAGTTGAATCCATTTAACATGAAAAGAAATTCAAGGAAAATAAGAACCTTGTCTTTATTGGGAGGATGAAATGCTAATAACTGCCTGTACTTCGAGTTTTCAAACAATTAGTTTAATTAAAAACATCATCATGTTCCAAAGAAGCCAGTTCATGTGGTATAGCTACACCACGGTTATAAATAATTCCTTTGATTTCAAGAACAGACTTTATTGGTTCCAATCATTATTGTTTCTTCTTTTTTAAAATATTTTTACTTGAGTTTTTTCATCTTTTATAAGCAAACAATGCTCTTAAAACTGGTACAGAACAGCAAAATCATCTCTATATACACAAAGGAGGAAACCAACACCATTGGGCCATCTAACTCAGAGCTTCCAGACAAAAGTAAAGAAAATGAGCAACAGGATGGGGAGAAAAAAAGACAAATGCTACAAGATGCAAAAGAGACACACACCCTCGCATGCACTCTGTTCAGAACAGTGCTGCACACTCTACTGAAAACCTTGTCAGAGTAATCTGATGTTACGGAAAGTGTTTGTTTGAGATAGGGGCCCCATACTTTCTGGAACGAGTCTGATTTGGATCATAGTATGCAAGTTCGCAATTCCATTGGAATCGACTTCATAATAATTTTGTGCCAATTCTGAACAGAAGGTGCTTCATCGTTAATCTAAAAGCATAAACTATTTTTCAAATGCTGCTAATGTTAGAATATTTTACAACCTTTTCTTATTGATGTAAATTATCCATTTATCTGGAAACCCCAGGAACAACAAACAAAAAACAACTCCAAGGTCATTTCAAATATTTTTTCTAGCTCTTTAATTATGTCCAACCAATAGTTTTTAATGTGGACACAAGACAGTGGATACAGTCCCCTATTACCAATTTATATTTTTGGCACAGGGGAATATGCCAGGGTCCATCTTGTTCTTAAGCTTGGTGAGATATACAAACATAATAGTTTCTAACATAATAAGTGATAAATTATCCTGAATGTGCTATTAGAAACCATTTTATCACAAGAACAGCACAGCAAATTAATTCCTATTAATCCTTAAAGTTTGTTTTAAAGATGACTTTACTGACAAAATTAGTTACAATACTAAAAACAACAAGTCAGAGTTAAAAATATAGCATAATTACAGCAAAGTAGGTCATCAATAGTTCTAGCACAGCAGAGCTTGCTCTCTGAAAGAGCAATTCACGTTGTGCCATCTCCCTGCCTTTTCCCAGTAGCTCTTATTTTTCAGTAAACAGATCAAGAACCACTGAAGCTGCAATGCTACCAACTGGTACCCTTGAATCACTGCCAGGAACGCAGCTTCCATTCCGGCCTCAGGTCACTGTCTGTGTGGCGTTTTCACGTTCTGCCTCCGCATACATGGCTTTTCACCAGGTGCTCTGGTTTCCTCCCACAGTCCAAAGATATGCAGGTTAGGAAGGTAGGCTATGCTAAATTGCTCCTTTATTATCAAAAATGTGTAGGCTCCGTAGTCTATCCATGGTAAATGAGTGGGGTTACTGGGATAGGGTGAGGTGAGATGAGCCTGGGTTAGATGCTCCTTCGGAAAGTCGGTGGAGACTCAAAGGACAAAGTGGCCTCCTCCCACATTGTAGGGATTCTATGGTTCTGATAAGAACAAATTTCCCCCTGTCCAGTAACCTCATGATTTTGTACACTTCAATTAAACTTTCAACCTTCTCCAAGTGGAACAGTGTCAATCCAATCCAACTTGCCAATTTCACGACCTAACCAAAGTGCCTCATCCCTGGAACTATTCTTGTGCATCTTTTCTGCACGCTTCTTAATGTTTCAAATCCTTGCTTGACTGTAGTGCCCAGAACTAGACATTACTCTAGATGAAGTCAAACCAATTTTACCATAATTTCCTTGGATTTATACTCTAGCTTCATCTTGATAAAAGCCCAGGATGCTATATCATTTATTGCTTTCTCAGTCTGTCCTGCCACCTTCTGCTTTATGCACATACACACCCAAGTCTTTCTGCTCCTGCACTCCAGTTAGAGTGAAGTCCCTATTTTCATTCAACCCTTCTCTATTGACAGAAATTTAAATGTTTTATTCATTATATATTCAAAGTCTGCATTGTACTAAATTCGTGAGATAATGTCAAATTTCTGTTTTGCGGCTCGAAATATTTTCTTTATTGGCAATTAAGAAAAACCTCCTTAAAAAGATTGCCAACTCCAAAATTTGAGCAAGGGTGATCTCTACCTTAAATCCATTTATTTCTCGTAGGCTTTATTAACAAATTATCAGGATCTGAAAGCTCCAATCATCACAAACTGTCAGAGAAGAGTGTCCCAGATTTTTGCTACTCTGTCTACAAAAGAAAGTGCTTCCTGATTTCCTTCCTAAAATGATCTAGTTCTATCTTAGGAATAGGCCCATTATTTGCTGAAACCCAATCAGCTAAAAATTTTAAAACATCAACTGCTGGAAGAACTTGGCAGTATATGTGGACGGAAATGAGTTAATGTTTTGAGTCCAATATATTCTTCTTCAGACCTTCGATTGAGTTCCAAACTGTTAACCCTGTTTTTCTCTTCACAGTTGCTGCCAAGCCTGCGGAGTTCTTCCAGCACTTTGTTTCTTTTTCAGATCTTCAGCAACTGCAGTTTTTTACTTTTATTTTAGTGGCTAAAGATTTTGTTCTATCTGGCGTATTAAATCTTTACATTTTTAAGCCTTCATCAGTCTATCCCATTATCTTTGAATCAAGGGTATACCAGCCAAGCCAATGCAACCTGTCCTCGTGATTTAACTCTCTCAAATACAGATATTATTCTGCAAACTCTAATGCTGCATCCATTCCAGAGTCAAAATATCCATCGAGCTGTTGCGTTGAAAAATGGAGTACGCTAGACAGAGCCTGACCAAGGTACTATGCAATCAAGGTATATTTTCCTTCCGTTTGTAATCCAGCCCCTTTAAAATAAGGGTTAAAATTCTTTGATTCATTTTTAGTTCTGGTAGTGCAAGTTCGATACATGCTGCCTATCTCCTAAAAGTTTCCTTGCCTCCTCTTTTCAGCTGGTTTTGCAAAAATTTTAATATAGGAATACAAGAGTCGACTGCAAAGGAAGTGATTCATGTGCTTTACAGCAGCAGACTAAGTATAGTGATAGTTAAAATTAATAAACAATGGGATAGTCGCTCCCAGTTTGAAAAGCAATATGGCCTTGATTTGGGTCAGCTGCAGGACATGATCTAATAAAGCACTAAATAAATATTAGTTATTTCCTTCTTTAGTCAAAATATATGAGACACAAGAACTTACTTTTTTTTTTAAGTTGAAAAAAATACACATCAGTCCCGTTTGGTAATTTATGAAACTACACAGCGGTTCAGATGGAACTGGCTATTACAGGAAAGTGTGTTTTCAAATACTGAGATATAGATTCCAGCACACATTTGAATATATGAGGTAATCTGGTATGTATGTACATCACATTGCAATAATGTCAAAGGGTTCTTTAATGTATTTAGTTGCTATATTTGAGACAGACTTGTTTGCTGTGTTTCTTTGGCCAGCTAGGACGATCCCGTTAACATCTTTCTCTCTTCAGTTCCTTTCAAATATCCTTTGTGTATGCAGCAATTTACATCAATGTTTAGAGATCAGACACTGCACATTTCATGGATATTTTTGAATTAACAGTAACACAATGACAGTCACCACATCCAATTTGTTCTGTGTAGTTTGCAACTTATATTTCAGTTAAGGCTTCAAGTTATATTTTAATTCAAGCCCTAATCAAACATTTTTCATTTTTTATTCAAAGGTGATCACATTCATGCTGCAGTATTTTATGAAAACGTAGGTCAAAACTTATAACACATCTATTTCTCAATTAGCATTAAAAAATCCAGGCTTGAATTTATGCAAGGATATCACATGATTACCTGAGATGAATCGGACACAGTGACATGTTGAGTTTTTACAAAATTATAATCCTCCAGAGTCATGGAGTAGTACAGTTCAGCAATTTTATTGTTTGACCTATTAAAACAATGGAACAGTTTTAAGTAAGCAACCAAAATAAATTCAGTATACGCATGTGTCAAGTGCCACAATTAATAAGGCATGCTGGTTAGCTCAGCTAGATAACTAGTCTGTGAAGCAAATTAACACCAACAGCACAGGGTTCGACCCCCATTTTGGTTGAGGTAGACTCAGGGCCTGCTTCCTCACCCTAGCTCTACCAGAAAATCATGGCACTTTGCCATGGTTTGGCAAATAGTAGTCAAGGACTTGTCTTCAGGCAAAGAAATTGAGCAGAAAAAGATCATTAAATGACTAAGTGATTCCTGTCAATGAGGGACAAAGTACTCCTCTTACATGCAAAAGCCTAATCTATCATTATGATTTCAGTGTATTATTCCCAAAGTTTACACATGGCATCAACTCCCTCTTTATATTGTAATTAAACCTTTAATCCAATGAAAATATTGGAATGCATTAACGCTCCTCTTTGTCAGCAATATTCAGATTTCAACTACTATTTCCCTATTGATTTCTTTCTTACGCTCTCTTTCAAGAGTAATCAAGGAGAAGCATGTTTCTATTTATTCCTCATACAAGATGTATACGTAAAAAGATTTCCCAACACAACCATCTTGATCCCAACGGATGAATGTCTAGTTACTGAATTATACATGAAGCAAATGTCATTGTTCAGGTAGTTTGTACCTGTAAGTGTCCTTTGGAAAGGACAAAGGTATTGACAACACTAATGCCATATTGCATAGCATAAAGATAAATATCAGTTTTTTTTAAACCTCCCTCATGTTGCCATCTAATCAGACCATTTCCACTTCACTGAAGATCTTGGCCTTGCACAGGGAAGCAGAAGTTATTCTGCAAGTCTTTTGTGTATCAAAAGGTTTGTGATCAAGTTCACAAATTGTATGCACGCCTTTTGCATACAAGAAAGAAAATATATTGATATCAGCTACAGTAACAAGTTCATTCTGGATTCCCAAAATACACATACCTTCCTTCAAAGTTTTTAATCAAACTAACAGATACAATTGAATTTGTAACATAATCATCATCAACCCCATTTTAGAATCAAATGATAAAGTGTCACAGCAGAAATTACTATGTAAACTAAGAGTTTGTGTGGAGTAGGGGGTAAAACGTCATCTAGGATATTTAATTGACGTTTAATGACAAGCAGAGAGTAGGATCATTTCCAGGTTGGCAAATTGTAACTAGTGACTTGCCAAAGGAATTAGTATTGGGGCCTCAACTATTTACAATTTAGATCAATGACTAGAATTAGAAAACACATTTTAAAAGGGGTCTTCTACTTAAGTTTGAGTTGAAGAGAAAAGATTTCTCTCTTAAAGAGGTCTTTATTTAGTATGTGGAATTCTCTTCCCCAGTGAGCAATGGAGGCAGTGTTAGGGTCAGGATTATTTTTAAGGTGGAGTTAGATTCTTGATTGATATGGGAGGTAAAGCAAGTTAGCAAAGTTGAATTGCAGCCACAGTTAGATCAGCTATTATCTTAGCAAATGGTGAAGGGGCCTAGTGGCCTATTCCTCCTCCTAATTTGTATGTTTACAAATAGATAACATCTATTTGTAAACATACAAAATACAGAATAGTTAAAATTTTAACCCTCTTGAAGCAGAAGTCCCATCCAAAGGGATTATTTTTACGGAAGGCAAAGCAAATTTTCATTTGTGTAAAATAATACATCCCAACTTGTCCTCCAAAAACACTTAATTCTCTCAATCCCAGCCTTTGCAAGCAGAGAATCAAATAACATGCAAATTTATCCAAATTCAATAATCAGGTTGAATTATTTTTTTCAAACACTGCTGACACATACAAGAAGCAGAATGGAATTAGTATTTGTTTTTGGTTGAGTCAATGTACGCTTGAAATCTGAAATAAATGCTCAATATATTCAGGTCTGGAAGCATCTGGAGACAGAAACAGAGTTAATGTGACCTGAAACATTAATTCTGTTTTATTTTGAATGAGGCTATGGTTCAGACATTGTGACAAAAGTCAAGTAGGAAAGATTACATGATCAGTGAGACACAAATCCAGGTCCCTCAGAAAGGCCTCTGAAAGCTAGCCTTGTGCATTTAGTCCAACGAACAGCTGAATATTTATGGTTAGCACATAACGAGAATATGTGAGCAGGAATTTGAAGTTTCTCTCACTTTGATCCATTCACCCATTCCACTAATATCTTAATACAGCAGATGACTCATAATGGGATAGGATATTTCACTGATTATAACAGCCCTCCCTGCCATCTCATCAGCCAAGTAATCATGCTTCATACAGGCTGTTTGACCACATAGGTCATCCATGCCTGGCCTGTTGTCCAACAGTGCTCTTTAAGGAAGTAGGAATTTAGGCCTATTTCTTGTTTTTCAGACAGGATTATGAAGGCTCAAGTCTTCTCCTTTCTCCTTCCTGGTATAAAATAAGCTAACTTAGTGCCATGATTATGCATTTCCTTTGCTATCACACCTGATCCTTTTTCAGTAAGGAGTGTCACAACACCAGGTTAAAGTCCAACAGGTTTATTTGGTATCACGGGCTTGCGGAATGCTGCTCCTTCATGAGTGCCCACCCCAGTCCAATGCCGGAATCTCCACATCATGGATCCTTTTTCTGACAAGTCAGCAAGCTCCAATCAGCACTGAGGATATTTGTAGATAGCTGCAGCTACATCATTGGGAAACATGCCTTTGTGCAAAGCTAATAGAAACAGAAAAAAAAGGGCTTTGGAACCCTCAACATCAGAACCAAATGGGAGTAGAGACTGCACTTTTGGCAGCAGGACTGGTTTGGTGTTCCAATGAATGCCCATTACATGAAAGGAATTCTTGCACGATACTTTTGAGATTTTCCAGAATTGGCTTGAATTTTACTGCATTGGTATGGCAAAGAACTATAACTTGGCAAGTAGTAAGTAGTTCCTTGACATTTGACAGTATGAAACGTACAGAAAGTGAGTGTACAAAGTGAAATAAAATAACACCTATGGGTTTTGTATCTGTACGTAAGTTGTGTCAGAACTGGTAAACCCAGTTTATCAATCTACAGGAACACAACTTACGATGATTAAACATAATATCTCAATGAGTTAAATTAATTACTTACAGGGCACATGACTCTGATACCTTGACCTCTGAAAAGTTTTGAGCTTGTGAAGATACATTATAAGAAATCATCAAAATGAAAAGGCTGAAACATTCGTTAAGCAAGTGCATAAGGATAAGATAATAGAATTTATTCAATTCGTTTTTGCAATGCTTTTTAGAGTTGACTATTCCCTGTGTGACACGCTGTCTTTATTGTACGATTTCGGTCCAATTTTGGAGCTTAACTCAAGATTATGAATGATACTTTTGTTAAAAGTACATAAACCATTTGCACTGTGCACTTCTTAAAACATTATGATGCATTTAAATTATGTCTCCTGGGAAGCCAAAGAAGTAATAGTCCAGAAATATGACAAAATTAAAAAAGACAAAAAAGTGCACAAACTACATGCTATACTCAGGCAACAGAAGTTCAAAAACATTTACTGGAAGACAAATAATAATGCATCTAGATGCAAAAAAAAATGAAGATTTAAAAAAATGAAATAATACACTATTTGAGACAAGTTCTGGTAGCTAATAGGAAAGCAAGAAAATGGTCTTGTGTCATTTAGTGATGTGGCACAAAACCCAATGTATATATCCTGCAAGAAAGCCATGATTAGGCTGGAGAATCTTAGCAGTTAAAAAAACCCACATTACAATGATTATCCATGAAAGACAAGCCCAGGAAGCAAATAACATTTAACTCAAAACTTAAGATGCAATAGTACATGCATACAGGATTTGGGAGTGGGGCACAATGAGTTGGGTTACTCATTTTGAAAATTTTAATAACCATACTTGCCCTTGTGCTGCTACAACTGGAATCCTCTCACTATAGGTCTGACGCCAACACTGATCGCCTGATGGGCCCAAAAAGCGAGATTTTTCTGCTGTCAGAACATTTGACAATTTCAATCTTGCTACTCCCAAAAGCAAGTCTTTAGTCATTTTATCTTTGTGCCAGACTTCAACCAACAAAGGTAACCTAAAAACATAAATAAATCTTAGTATATTGCAGCTATAAAATGCAACATTTGACTGTTGCATTTTATTCCATTTGTTTTCTTACTTCCTTTAAAGCCAAGTTGAGAAGTTAACATTACCAAGTTAGAATCTAAAATTAATTTGTCTCAAGATAACAAAAATAAACTTCAAGCTCGCAACTAAGTCACATAGGCAACAAAAAAATCAGGTTAATTTCTTGATTTTTGCTGGGCTAATCAATCTTGAACTGTGTTTGCAGAAGTGGCCTCAGCAATCATGTTTAAAAAAAAGTCCAGGATTCTCTTTCCTGATTGCTACTCAATCAATTCTCTTAGGAACAGAAAAAGACAGGACAGGCTAAAAAGACTGAAAAAGATAGGCAAGATTCTTTGTCTTATAAATAAAAGGTATTAAAAATACAAGTAAGCAAGTTATGGTGAACTTGTATATATCACTTTTTAGGCCCTGCTGGAGTAATGTGTCCAATTCTGGGCAGCACAATTTATGAAGAATGTCAAGGCCTTCATGAGGATGAGGTGCTTTAGTTAAGTAGAAAGAGTGAAAAAAACAGGAGTTATTTTACTTAGAGCATAGAAGGTCAAGTGGAAACTTAATTGAGATGTTGAGAATCATGGCAGTTTTTATGGAGCAAATAACAAGAAACTCTTTCCAGTGACATCAGGGTCAACAAACTGAGGATACAGATTTCAGGTAACTGGCAAAATAACCAAAAGGTGGAGAAATGTTAAGCAGTTACTTTTCAAGATTTGAAAGAAACTTCCTAAAAAAGAATCAATAATTATATTCTAAAGTGGAGTGGATTAATATTAAGGGGAAATATTTCCACAGCTATGGGGATTTGGGCTAATTGAATAGCTCTTTGAAAAAGTCAGCACATGAAAAGCCTCCTTCTACACTATCATTCCAGGATTCCAACAAATCTACTTCTGCAAATAATATTTTTCAAGGCCCAAGTTGTTGAATTTTTCTGCTTTGTTAACCTGAACTTCTTTAAAGCAGTTTAAAGATGCATCAGGGAACTCAAAATAAATATTTCAAGGCTATTTAGGAGGGCCTAATTCACAGTTGTCGTTATGCAGGTAGAATTAAACAACGCAATATAGTATGAATAATATTACCTGAAAAAAGTATCTTGTAGTTGTTGAGGTAGTGCTGCAAAATCAAATGCGCAATATGATTGAGGAAAGATCACTTCCATGTTTCTCTTAACTTCCACTGGAGGATTCGTCATGATTGGGGCTGCAGTACCAAAAAATGGGTAGGAGTACCTGATCAGCAAATTAAAGCAGAAAAGTGCTCAACTTAGTTCGGATATCATGTTATCTTCACCAGAAAATAAAGAGTCTTGCATTAGAAATTTCTCAATTGAACTCAAGCATGTTTAGTATAAAAACAAGAAATGTTGGAAAAATTCAACAGGTAAGGAATTCTGTCTCTACAAGTTGGTATTTCAGCTCAATGGCCTTCAGTCATAACACAAACCACTAGAAATGTAGCCGGTTTTAAGCAAATACAGAGACAGAGGAACAGGGATAACAAAAACCAACGTGTGGCAGAATGGAGAAGTAGAAATGAAATAGCAAAAAGGGTCCATGCCACAAGGCAAAAGAGGAGTTCATATGCTAAGAGATCCACCTTGTGCACCTCATTAAACCACTCCTCCTCCAGGTACAAGAAACCTCGGCAGTTCGTTCACCAAGAGCACTTCTTAAGGCGTTTAAGCACCGAGGCCGGTCTTCAAACCTTGCATGTGACGTAGGCAGGGTGCAGTGAACTGATGCTTATCTCTTTCATTTAGAGCGCTGAGGCACAGGTTCACTTCCTTCTTCGGGTAGTAAGGGAGTAGACTGGGCTACGTCCGCCATATCCATTTCTGCATCAATAACTGAAGACGGAGAGCAAGATCCAGTGGGTCCTGGATGTCTTTCCAAGGCTCCCAACATGCTGAATATTATTTGTTGCTGAATGGTCTGAGGATTTAAGCCTTTCAAATAGTCTAGATGTTGTCTCAGGATGGCAGCCCCATGGATGCTAGATGCAAACAGTCCTGTCACGTCAACTTTGCCGTGGAACCCCATGGGACCATGCTCATGATCCTTCAACAATACTTCATCGCCTGCCTCTAAGTGTCTCTCACAGTTGGTGTTGGGAGTTCGAATCTGGGCTTTTTGATGCCTTTCCACCCCATCTCCTCGGAGATTCAGAAAGATCAGGCCCAACCTGGTGCAGACGCAGTGGCGGGGGGGGGGGGGGGGGTCTTGTTTCTTTAAACCTGCTTTCAAGGTCTGGATCGCTATTTTCTGCAAGGCCATTAGACAATGATTGACTTTTTAATACTGCTGGACAGAGACTCACACAGCAACATACAGAGAAACATCCACTCTGATCTCCAAAAAAGAAACTTATCTCCTGGCAAATTCCACTTAACAATTTCAGAGAGGGGTAAAGAGAGACACTGCTCTCTCTCAACTCCAAAAGCAGCATCTGAGCTTAAATTTCTGTCTAAGCCCAGCTTTGCCCGTCACGTGATTATACCTGCCAAGCATCCCAATCAAGCCCTACTCCGCAAAATCCCAAAGGAAAACAGCAGAATAGCATTAGTTCTGATTAAGACAAACATTCTAGCCATTTGAAGCAATTATGCAGTTGCAGCAACAATACAGGATTCCAGTAGATAGAGTAGCTTAGAGTGCATAAGACTGCGACAACAGATCCTGCACAAACATGGCTCAAATACATTTCTTAAAAATATTGTAGAGGGAAATCTATCTGAAGTCATTCAGAAGCAGTAAAGTATACAAGAAGTAATTAAAGCTGTTTTTAAGGCTTATGTTCACATTAGAGCTGAACTGGAAGATTTGAAACGCAAAATTCAAGCTCAGTATCTACCTCTGAAAATGCATGATGAACTGAAGTCTTCAATGAACCATGCTGTTTGAGATCTGAACAAACATTTCACAGGTGACAAAAAGATATCAGGAATAAATCATAATCCTCAATTCCACAGGTGGCAAATCAAAGCAGCAGTTAGAAAATCTCAACCAGATGCACAGCCAGGAAAAAAAGCAGACAAAAAAACTACACAAAAGAAGTTGTGACCCTGAAAGATTCCCAGGAAAAAATCAACATGTAACAATGGAAAAACATGAGGAGCGACAAAGGACATTCAACGTTATCGCAGGAAAAGCTGTGTGGAACCAATCAGTTCCAATGACATGATTCACTGAAACCCAGAGTCAATTGGCAAGGCCTACAAGAAAATTAACAATTGAAAAGAATGGATTGTCCTTCAAGATCAAAAGGGATGCGTAACCATTCAGCAACGGGCAGGAATGAAGACTGCCCTAAACAGCAAAATGCAAAGACACCAGAAGAAACTTGGAGAGCTACTGAATTAAAGGAAAACTCAACATGGAAGCAAGTGAGCTTCACAAAGTAAACATCCAAAGATATGCGGGTTAGGTGCATTGGTCATGCTAAACTGTCCCTTAGTGTCCCAGGATGTGTGGCTTAGAGGGATTAGCGGGGTAAATGTGGGTTTTGGGGATAGGAGCTGGTTGGGATTGTTGTTGGTGCAGATTCGGTGGGCCAAATGGCCTCCTTCTGCACCATCGGGTTTCTGTGAAATCTATAAAACCTATTGACAGACCTTCAAACCTTAAAAGAATCCCTCAGATCAAATTACAAAGAGATGCAAAATGAATCTAACATAACCATCAACAAACTTAAGAGCTGGTTGGCACAGCAGATTCAGCAATATTCCATGTGTCAGAAGGGAGGCAGAAAAAACCAGATTAAAGAGCTGAAGAAGCAGATGTATGCAAACGAGGCAGCACTGAGAAGAAAAGCTGCAGAACTTTCAAACCTGCGAGCAGATCATGAAGCTACAAGGAACAGAATTACAAAAGTTAAACAAGACAAAACTGCTGGAGAACAACCTGGTCAACAGTGAAATGAAAGATCAAAGTTCTGTTGCAGATGGGGAAAGGAAAAACAGAAATAAAATCAAAAACTGTAAATCCAACTCTGAAGTATAAGTCACTAGTCGAAGAAGCAGCACTGGATGTCGGAGATGTTCTGTGACCTCTTCAGCTTAATGAAGAGATTCATAAGCTTGCAAAAAGATTAGAGAATAAAGCAACAAATATTTGGCTGAAATTGTGACTCAAGTGATAGTCAAGTTTCCATTTGTGAAATGATCAGCAAGAACTTGGCAGGCACCACGAAAAAAGAAATGTTGAGCCCACTCCAGGAAAGAACGAACAAAGTGCATATTTGCCTTGGATGCAACTGGACAAATCCAGTGTCTGAAAAAAAAAGCAGATGAGTTGTTAAAGAGAAACACAACTCGCAGGAACACAAAACATGAAGTATCAGAAACACTGAATATTACTATTTTCCAAACGTGAAAGATCGAGGTACAGAAGAAGTGCCAAGCCTCAAGACCACCCAAATGCATAAAGTCAGAGACGGGATAGCAAGTAAAGACTACACAATAATACAACATTTGAAGGCAGGGCAAGTTTTCAATTGTGGAGAAAGGGGATGTTTATTATGTGCCTGCATGCCATTGTAATGCCAAGATGTTCAGCAGAGCAAGAGTTAAAGTGGAAGTGGAGAACAGCACCACCCATTGTAGGATGTACAGTCACATGTAAATGACTCAAAGAGCATGCTCTGGAAGCCAATCTCGAATATCTGCGATCTATTTATAGATCTATTTATCCCAGATCTATTTATCAACAATAAGCAATTCAAGATCTCATCGAGACATCTAAAAACCCATATTACAGCACAGCTGCCACATGGAAGGGGTGTGCACATGTGGAGCTGGGGATTCAGCTCCTCTCTGTGACTGGATGCTGAACTTACGAAACCCACAGACTGCAATCAGCAGGATATGGAACATCACGTCCTCCATGATCATCCTCAACACCAGTATCCCATGAGGCTGTGTCTACAGTCCCTTTCTATACTCAAACTACTATGATGTGTAGCCAAATTCCTCTCCAACTCGACAGTGAACTGTGTGATGACAGTAATCTCTCCCCCAATATCAACAAAACAAAGGAAATAGTCATCGACTTCAGAAAGCATAGTGGACAACATGCCCCCGTCTGCATCAGTGGGGATGAAGCAGAAACGGTGGAACGCTTCACCTTTTTAGGTGTCCAGATTATCTATAGCCTGTCCTGGTTCTTCCATGACAACATTATAGTTAAGAAAGCCCACGAACATCACTACTTTCTCTGAAGTAGAAGGAAATTTGGCACATGAGCTACAACTCTCAGCAACTTTTACATATGCACCATCGAAGGCATTCTTTCTCATTGTATCAGAGCTTGGTATGGCTCCTGCTCTGTCCAAGACCACAAGAAATTACAATGGGTCGTGAACGAGGCCCAATCCATCACTCAAGCCTCCCATCACTGACACTGTCTATTCTTTCTACTGCCAAGGAAAAGCAGCCAGCATAATCAAGGATCCCACGCACCCCAAACATGCTCTCTTCCACCTTCTTCAGTCAGGAAAAAGATACAAAAGTCTGAGGAGATAAATCAACTGACTCAAGATCATCTTCACAGTTGCCATCAGACTTTTGAATGGACCTACCTCGCATTAAATTGATTTTTTGCCACACCCTAGCTATGACTGTAACACTACATTCTGCACCCTTTCCTTTCCTTGTATATGTGTGATATGCTGTGTCTGTATAGTGTGCAAGAAACAATACTTTTCACTGTACACTAATACATGTGACAATAATAAATCAAACCATGCTTTTCATTGCTTCTTTTGCCGGGTTTTTTTTATTCATTCGTGGGACATGGGTGTCACTGGCTGGCCAGCATTTATTGCCCATCCCTAGTTGCCCTTGCAGGGTAGTTGAGAATCAACCACATTGCTGTGGCTCTAGAGTCACAGGTAGGCCAGACCAGGTAAGGACAGCAGATTTCCTTTACTGAACAACATTAGCAAACCAGATGGGTTTTTCCCCCACAATCGACAATGGTTTCATGATCATGAGTAGATTTTTAATCCCCAGATTTTTTTTTGAATTCAAATTCCACCATCTGCTATGGCAGGATTCCAACTCGGGTCCCCAGAACAGTTTCTGAATTAATTGTCTAGTGATAATACAAGGCCATAGCCTCCCCATTGAATTAACTTCAATTTCTCTCCTTCTCAATCCTTCTACTAGTCAGAACCACTTCTCCCTACCAACTCTGTCGAGACCCTTCATGACTTTGAATACCTCAATCAAATCTCCTCTCAACTTTCTCTCCTCCAAGGAAAACATTACCAATTTCTTCAATCTATCCTGTAACTCAAGTTCCCCATTCCTGGATTTCTCGTGATTTTTTTCCTGCACTGTTTGCTGGAGCAGACGAGTGAAGGAACAGAGAGAGAGCTATGATTTTACCTGTTAAAAACCTGTTTAAAATAAGTTTAAAGCACTTTGTTCTTTGTAGAACTGTTTAAAGCATTTATTTATTGTATTTACTGCTTTAAGAATTCTGAGGGAGTGGTTTAGAAGGGAGTTGTGGGCCAGACAGCTTTAAATCAGCGCCAGGTTTGAAAGGAGGCCTGGTGTAGACAGCGGGCAGCGGAGTGAGAGGGAAGCAGAGTGAGCTATTAGGGCTTAATATCAAAAAGGGCTTGAGTGAAAAAAGGCCAGGTGAGTTCGTTTGAAAAAACAAGGGAAAAAAAAATTTTTTTTAAAAACTACTACAGTGAATAATGGAGGGGCATGTGACGTGTGGTTTCTGTACGATGTGGGAACTGGTGGACCCCAGGGTCCATCTCAGTGACCATGTCTGCAGTAAGTGCAGGTTGCTGGAGGAACTTCAGCTCAAGGTAGATGAGCTGGCCTCTGAGCTACAGACTCTGAGGCTCATCAGGGGGAGAGAGGGTGCCATTGTCAATGGGGTGCAAGTGACATCCACCCCCCCCTAGACTGGCTAACTCTAAGGGTCAGGGACAAGAGGGGGCTGCTGGGAGGAGGAAGGGGGGTGAGGAGCGGAGGAAGGAGAGTGGGGAGAGGAGGAAGGAGGGTGGGGAGCGGAGGCCTCAGCCTCTTAATTTGCATAACAGGTTTGAGGTTCTTGCTTCCAGTCTGGAAGAGAACAAGGCAGGTGAGGTTGGTGAGCAAACTGCACACGGTACAGTGATGCAGCAGGACATAGGCAAAGAGAAGGGGAAAAGGAACGTAGTAGTGATTGGGGATAGTGGGGTGAAGGGTATTGACACTGTCCTTTGTCACAGTGACAAAGTGCACAGAAGGGTGTGTTGTCTGCCTGGTGCTCGGGTCCGGGATGTCGCAGCTGGGGTGCAGAGGAACCTGGAGTGGGGGGGTGAGAATCCGGTCGTTGTGGTACATGTGGGTGCCGGCGACGTAAGCAAAATGCGGACTGAGGATCTGGGGAGGGAGTATGAAAAGCTGGGAATGGAATTAAAAAGTAGAACCGACAAGGTGGTCATCTCTGGGCTACTGCCTGAACCGAGTGCAGACGGGCGTAAGGTTGACAGGATTAAGGACGTGAATGGGTGGCTCAGGGATTGGTGTGGGAGGAATGGGTTTGAATTTATGGGGCATTGGCACCAGTATTGGGATAGGTGGGACCTGTTCGGGCGGGACGGGGTTGTTACGAGGTCTAAAGTTAAGGACCGGGTACAGGTAAGGGAAGAGGCCGAGGATGTCCCAATAATTGAGGGAGTAGGGGGTGTGAGTATGGTTGGTGGCGTTACGGCAAATAGGGTCCAAGTGAAGGCTGGGATGAAAGTGCTTTATCTGAATGCACGAAGCATTCAGAATAAAGTGGATGAGCTGGTGGCGCAGATCGACACAAATGGATACGATCTGGTGACCATTACAGAGACGTGGCTGCAAGGTGACAGGGACTGGGAGCTGAATGTACAGGGCTATCAAGTGTTTAGGAAGGACAGGCAGGAGGGAAAAGGGGGGGGCGTAGCTCTGCTGATTAAGGATAGCATCAAGGTGGTAGCAAGGGATGATATTGGAGACAAGGAGCAGAACGTGGAATCGTTGTGGGTGGAGATTAGGAACAGCAAAGGGAGGAAGACGCTGGTGGGTGTCGTCTATAGGCCCCCCAATAATGATCTGAAGGTGGGGCGGGCTGTTTCGCACAAATAAGTGCGGCGTGCAGGAATGGGACAGCCGTAGTTATGGGGGATTTCAATCTGCATATTGATTGCTCGAACCATGCTGGACGCGGTGGGCTCGAGGAGGAGTTCTTGGAATGCTGCCGGGATAGTTTCCTGGAACAGTGCGTGTTGGAACCGACGAGGGAGCGAGCTATCTTGGATCTCGTGCTATGTAATGAGGCGGGTAGAATTAGGGACCTTGCGGTGAAGGATCCTCTTGGGGAGAGTGATCATTGTATGGTGGAGTTTCTGGTGCAGATGGAGGAGGAGAAAGTGGGTTCCCAGACACGCGTACTTTGTTTGAATAGAGGGGAGTACGGTAGGATGAGAGAAGAATTGGTGAATGTTGACTGGGGGAGCGCGTTGGAGGGAGGGTCTGCTGAGGAGCAGTGGAGGATCTTTAAGGAGATCTTTCTTGGTGTTCAGCAGAAATTTATTCCGATGGTCAAAAAGGACCGTGGGAGGAGAGGTAATAAGGGGTGGATAGCGAAGGAGGTGAAGGAAAGTGTTAAATTAAAAGCGGAGGAATTTAGAGTAGCTAAGAGTAGTGGGCAAGAAGAGGATTGGGAGAGGTTTAAATGTCAACAAAGATTGACAAAGAAGTTGATAAAGAAGGGTGGGAGAAACTATGAAGCTGGGCTAGCGCTTAATATAAAAAAGGATAGCAAGAGTTTTTATAAATATATAAAAAGGAAGAGGCTGGCTAGGGTGAACGTTAAGAACATAAGAAATAGGAGCAGGAGTAGGCCATCTAGCCCTTCGAGCCTGCCCTGCCATTCAATAAGATCATGGCTGATCTGTCGCTGCTCAGTTCCACTTTCCCGCCCTCTCCCCATAACCCTTAATCCCCTCTCTTATCAAAAACCCATCAACCCGCGTCTTAAAAATATTTAGCGAGGCAGCCTCCACCACTTCAACAGGCAGAGAATTCCAGAGATTCACCACCCTTTGAGTGAAGAAGTTCCTCCTCAACTTCGTTCTAAACCGCCCCCCTTTTATCTTGAGGCAGTTCCCCGTAGTCCTACTGTCTTTTTTGAGCGGGAAGAGTCTCTCCACCTCTATCCTATCCATCCCATTCATCATCTTATACGTCTCAATGAGATCTCCCCTCATTCTTCTAAACTCTAACGAGTACAAGCCTAGTTTATTCAGCCTCTCCTCATTGCTCAACCCCCTCAACTCCGGTATCAGCCTAGTAAACCTCCTCTGCACTCCCTCCAAGGCCAAAATATCTTTGCGCAGGTGCGGCGCCCAAAACTGCACACAGTACTCCAGCTGCGGCCTCACCAATGCCCTATACAGCTGCAGCAAGACCTCCCTACTTTTATATTCAATCCCCCTCGCTATGAAGGCCAGCATCCCATTTGCCTTCCTGACCACCTACTGCACCTGCAAGCTGGGTTTTTGCGACTCATGCACAAGGACCCCGAGGTCCCTCTGCACCGTCGCCTGCTGCACTTTTTCGCCCCATAAGTAATAGTCCTTCCTACCATTCTTCCTACCAAAGTGGACCACCTCACACTTGCCAACATTAAATTCCATTTGCCATTTCCTGGCCCATTCGCCCAGCCTATCTAGATCCTTCTGCAGACTCTCCACACCCTCCGCACGATTTGCCATTCCCCCAATCTTGGTGTCATCCGCAAATTTCGACACCCTACACTCGGTTCCCTCCTCCAGATCATCTATATAAATGGTAAAAAGCTGAGGCCCCAGCACCGACCCCTGGGGCACTCCACTAGTCACCATCCGCCAATCCGAATAGCACCCGTTGACCCCCACTCTCTGCCTCCTATTTGACAACCAATCCTCTATCCACGCTAACACCCTACCCCCAACTCCATGTCCCTCGACCTTCAGCAAGAACCTCTTGTGAGGTGCTTTGTCAAACGCCTTCTGAAAATCCAGAAAGACCACATCCACCGGCTCTCCTCTATCCACCGCCCTAGACACATCCTCATAGAACTCCAGTAAATTTGTCAGACACGACTTCCCTTTAATGAAACCATGCTGCGTCTGCTCTATCAAGCAATTCCCTTCAAGATGCCTCGCAATTTCCTCCTTAATGACGGATTCTAACATTTTACCTACCACAGACGTTAAACTAACCGGCCTATAATTCCCCGCCTTTTGCCTGGCACCCTTCTTAAACAACGGCGTAACATTAGCCGTTTTCCAATCGTCCGGCACTTCCCCGGAATCCAGCGACGTCTGGAAAATAACCACCAAGGCATCCACTATCACCTCCGCCATTTCTTTCAGGATCCTCGGATGCATTCCATCCGGTCCTGGGGACTTGTCCACAATCAGCCCCTCCAGTCTGTCGAGCACCGCCTCTCTAGTAACAGTAATGTCATTAAGACCCTCCAGTCCTACCACCTTTCCATCGCTAACACCCGGCAAATTATTCACGTCCTCCTCCGTGAAGACAGAAACAAAAAAGTTATTCAATACCTTAGCCATATCCCCATCCCCTACCACTAGGTCCCCTTTAGAGGATGAGAAAGGGGACCTAGTGGTAGGGGATGGGGATATGGCTAAGGTATTGAATAACTTTTTTGTTTCTGTCTTCACGGAGGAGGACGTGAATAATTTGCCGGGTGTTAGCGATGGAAAGGTGGTAGGACTGGAGGGTCTTAATGACATTACTGTTACTAGAGAGGCGGTGCTCGACAGACTGGAGGGGCTGATTGTGGACAAGTCCCCAGGACCGGATGGAATGCATCCGAGGATCCTGAAAGAAATGGCGGAGGTGATAGTGGATGCCTTGGTGGTTATTTTCCAGACGTCGCTGGATTCCGGGGAAGTGCCGGAAGATTGGAAAACGGCTAATGTTACGCCGTTGTTTAAGAAGGGTGCCAGGCAAAAGGCGGGGAATTATAGGCCGGTTAGTTTAACTTCTGTGGTAGGTAAAATGTTAGAATCCGTCATTAAGGAGGAAATTGCGAGGCATCTTGAAGGGAATTGCTTGATAGAGCAGACGCAGCACGGTTTCATTAAAGGGAAGTCGTGTCTGACAAATTTACTGGAGTTCTATGAGGATGTGTCTAGGGCGGTGGATAGAGGAGAGCCGGTGGATGTGGTCTTTCTGGATTTTCAGAAGGCGTTTGACAAAGCACCTCACAAGAGGTTCTTGCTGAAGGTCGAGGGACATGGAGTTGGGGGTAGGGTGTTAGCGTGGATAGAGGATTGGTTGTCAAATAGGAGGCAGAGAGTGGGGGTCAACGGGTGCTATTCGGATTGGCGGATGGTGACTAGTGGAGTGCCCCAGGGGTCGGTGCTGGGGCCTCAGCTTTTTACCATTTATATAGATGATCTGGAGGTGGGAACCGAGTGTAGGGTGTCGAAATTTGCTGATGACACCAAGATGGGGGAACGGCAAATCGTGCGGAGGGTGTGGAGAGTCTGCAGAAGGATCTAGATAGGCTGGGCGAATGGGCCAGGAAATGGCAAATGGAATTTAATGTTGGCAAGTGTGAGGTGGTCCACTTTGGTAGGAAGAATGGTAGGAAGGATTATTACTTACGTGGCGAAAAACTGCAGCAGGCGACGGTGCAGAGGGACCTCGGGGTCCTTGTGCATGAGTCGCAAAAACCCAGCTTACAGGTGCAGCAGGTGGTCAGGAAGGCAAATGGGATGCTGGCCTTCATAGCGAGGGGGATTGAATATAAAAGTAGGGAGGTCTTGCTGCAGCTGTATAGGGCATTGGTGAGGCCGCAGCTGGAGTACTGTGTGCAGTTTTGGGCGCTGCACCTGCGCAAAGATATTTTGGCCTTGGAGGGAGTGCAGAGGAGGTTTACTAGGCTGATACCGGAGTTGAGGGGGTTGAGCTATGAGGAGAGGCTGAATAAACTAGGCTTGTACTCGTTAGAGTTTAGAAGAATGAGGGGAGATCTCATTGAGACGTATAAGATGATGAATGGGATGGATAGGATAGCGGCGGAGAGACTCTTCCCGCTCAACAAAAGACAGTAGGACTAGGGGGCACAGCCTCAAGATAAAGGGGGGGCGGTTTAGAACGGAGTTGAGGAGGAACTTCTTCACTCAAAGGGTGGTGAATCTCTGGAATTCTCTGCCCGTTGAAGTGGTGGAGGCTGCCTCGCTAAATATTTTTAAGACGCGGGTTGATGGGTTTTTGATAAGAGAGGGGATTAAGGTTTATGGGGAGAGGGCGGGAAAGTGGAACTGAGCCACAACAGATCAGCCATGATCTTATTGAATGGCGGGGCAGGCTCGAAGGGCTAGATGGCCTACTCCTGCTCCTATTTCTTATGTTCTTAATGCCTTTACATCTTTCTGGGACGGGATGCAATATTCAAATTAAGGCCAAACTCGTGTTTCATGCGCGTTTAACATAGCCTCCTTGCTCTTCTATTCTATGCCCCTATAATAAAACCTAGGATACTGTATGCATTATCAACAGTGCTCTCAACCTGCCCTGGTACCTTCAGTAACTTAAACACACATTCACCCACGTCCGGTGCTCTTGTATTCCGTTTAGAGTTGTATCTTTAACTTTATATTGTCTCTCCATATTCTCCCACTAAAATGAATCACATCATGCGTCTCAGAAACATTGGAATCACACAGCACAAGAGTGGAGTATTCAGCCCTTCAGCCTATGCTGGATCTTTGAAAGAGTGACCCAACGAGTTTGACTCTCCAAGTCTTTTTATCTACATTGAATTTCATGTGCTACTTGTCTGTCTATTCCATAAACTTGTATGTCCTTTTGAAGTTCCAAGCCATCTAGCTAACAGCTTATGGTGCTTTGAAGTTACGTATCATGAGCAAATTTTGAAACTATGTCCTCTACATCAAGGCCTCAGTCATATGTGCATCAGGAAAAGCAAGGATCCTGACACTGACATCTGGGAAACTCCACTATAAAACTTCCTCCAATACGAAAACAACTGTTCACCAATACTCTGCTTTCTGTCACTTAACCAATTTTTATATCCATGCAACCACTGTCCCTTTTACTCCATGGGTTTTAACTTTGCTCACAAGTCCTTTTTCTGGCATTTCATGAAATGCCTTTTGGAAATCCACACACATCACATCAACAGCATTACCCTCATCTACTCTCTCTCTATTGCCACATCAATTAAATACTGCTGATTTTCCTTATAAAAAAAACATGTCAAGTGACTGTTACCTTTTTATGAGAAATAGTTAATCTTGCCCTGAAATATAATTTCTAAAAACTTTCCAAAGTTAAACTTACTGGCTTGAAGCCATGGCTTACCCGTACATACGTTTTAATCAAGGGTGTAACATTTGCAATTCACTCGTCCTCTGACACCTTCCTTGTATCTGCAGAAGATTGAAAAATTATGGCCAGTCCCTCTACAGTTTCCATCCTCACTTTCCGCAGTACCATCTCATCTCGTCATGGTGACTTATCAACTTTCAACATAGCCACCCTCTCTATTCCCTCCTATGTCATTTTTTAGCCCATCCACAGTGTCAACTCACTCCTTTTTCACTATGATCCAGGAAGAATTCTTTTCCTTGGTAGATCAATTGTAAATCATTGCAAGTCTACTTTTCTACCCTTCAGCCAATTTCCTATTAATATACAGGATTTACCCCAAATCCCCACAGCTTTGATCTTAACTTAGAACACTTTGTATAGAATCTTATATTTAGACTTTCAGAAGGTATTTAGCAAAAGATGTTTTGGTTTATATTCCAGTTGACATGTAATTTCGCCAAAAGTGTCAAGGCGGTTGTCAGGTAGTCGTTCTTTCTTTACCGTTTCAATTTGAATGCAATTAAAACCTAGGCCCCTCAGGTAACCGATTATACACTGACCAAGTGCTACTTGCCTCAGTCCCCAAGTTATACTTTAAGATACAAGGAAGCATTCTCTGCCGTGGCAAGGTACTTTTAAAGTTTCACTTTACATTCCAATTCAGGTTGGCAATGATTATTTGCTGGTTTGATGGCAATAACTTTTTATTACATTGAAAAAGTTTTGAATTTTTCTTACGTTACATCCAGAGGTCAACTTCTGCAACAAACTATTAACTTGCATTTACGACAGAAAGCATGACAAATAGAGAGTCTTGTAAGTTAACATTTTCGCTCAGTAATCCACAATCACATCTCAGATAATTTACTTTGTCACAGCTGGTGAATACGCTAACAACACTATCTCATTGTTGCACAAAGCAAACTCGTAATTAAGGTTCACCCATCACTTTCTACTTTCTTGATAGCATTGGTAAGAATTCATTTAATGATGCTCAAAAATATTTCTAATTGAAGTTATTGCCAAATTACAACAGTGACTAACTAGTACCAACAGTTAAGTGTACATTTTAACAAATAATTATTGGTGGCCATGTGCATAACAAACACATGACTGCCCATGGTTAATTGGTATATATGATAATTCACCTCCCTGTGCTATTAATCTAACAGAGATTCTCACTTCAAGAAGAATTATACATAGACAACATTATTACTAGTTTAATATCAGTCAGAAGCTCTGAAGCATTTGCACCTAAAATCTTCAATGCACACCAATTACAGGAGCAACTTGCCAAAATTTCTGAAGAATATTCCTTCCAATTCCATCCATACTAAAGATTAAAATCACCATGAACAAAAGACAAGAAATGATATTCCAGTTAATTATCAACATGCATTTTTTTCTCCTAATTACTTCTGCTGCGCAACACTCCAAATTTTAGTTGACAGACAAATCATATCCAAACTCAAATATACCGTTCTGTTAGAATTGCGAACTGTGATTCAAGGTATTCCTGCAGGTTTCAACGTATCGTTGGCCCCACACTTCTGCCATCAGTTGGCTAAAACATCCATCCTTATGACACATTGGCATAGGCAGGTAAAAAACAACTGATTACTCAATTGGATGATGCTTGACTGTTTCAATATTTTTATATCTCAGACAGTGATAAAAAAAAGCAATCTTTTTTAATGTCTGGATGATTTCCATCCTCCCGCCCCATAATGCACATTGACTGCAGCCCCTCAGAAGGTTGAGTGTCCATGATTGTTGTTGCAACCCAGATTTGGATCATTATGGTTGTTTCACATGATTCTTCCACGTCTCCAACTCCCAGTCCCTTTTGGACACCTTCTATTCTTTAGAATGTGGAGGGGCAAATGGATTTCATATGTCTATGTTAAGACCCATGTACAGAAGCCTATATACCAATGGTGGAATGAGCAAGGTGGATATTAAAAGTGATTTGTGTTAAAGGTTCAAATAAACAATTAAGCGTGACCTTAATTGCCATGATTGGTGTTTTTGCACTTTACAGAACATAAATATTGAGTGCAAAAGTAGAGACATTTACCGTACTATGCAGTTTATGGCAAAATTGACATCCAATTGTCTAATGCTTCTTATGTCCAGGGCAAAGCAGAAATGATGTGCTGATGCTGGAATGGAAATCTTTGGTGCTGATGCAGAATCAGATAACTTTGAAACTGGAGCGGGATCAGATTGCAATTCCATTGCAGAAACTGGCACTATTGGAAATCAAAAAATAACTGTGACATTTCAATGTTTTCACTTAATAGAGTGAAAGTTGTCTGTAACATGCAATGCAATACCTCAGTTACCTTAAAAACTTCTGCCAAAGCATCATCGCCAAATAAAACACTCAAGTCAGGCACAGCATTACCAGCATAAAACTTACTGTATACTAAAGCACAAATTAAAAGTTTATGAAGTTCTTTGTAGAATCAATGGCACGTTGACTAGGCTGCAATAAAACAGGGTGCAAAGTCAAAGCTGTAATGTTAACTTACAGTGCTGGTTTCAGAAAACAAGAGTTTGATCATCATGGATATTATGCTGCTTTCACAATGAATATATTCAAAATTGTTTTGTACTGACAAGCGCCATTATATGGAAAGCTCAAAGTTCCTTTCAGAATATTTACAATTAATTTTACAACTAATTTTCAACAAATTGTCCATTATTCTTTTATTCGTGAAATTCTGCTCATCACAACAGATCTCCAACTACTGATCTGTTCAAACACACTCTCACCTCCATCTCTGATACACAAGTTCCCAATAAAACCATCACACACTCTCATTGCAGCCCACATCTCATTAAACTAAAGGCATAAATTTGAAGGGATATTTTTCACAACTGAGTTAGCCATTGACCAACAATTCTGGCTGGATCACTTAAAACATTGTTGGGTCCCAGGTTCACCTGCCAAAACAGTTCACGATATAGGCTTTTTCCCAGGGCTGAAATGGCTGCCACAAGAGGACACAGATTAAAGGTGCTGGGGAGTAGGCACAGACGAGATGTCAGGGTAAATTTTCCACTCAGAGGATGGTGGATGAGTGGAATCGTCTGCCATTGGTGGTGGTGGAGGCAAATTCGAAATGGTCTTTTGAGAGACTTCAGGATGAGTACATGGGACTTAATAGGATTAAGGGTTATAAGGCAAGCCTAGTAGGTAGAGATATGATCAGCGCAACTTGTGGGCCAAAGGGCCTGTCTATGCTGCAGTTTTTCTATGATTCCAGGCTCATCCTGGAACACAAACGTTTCTTTTCCTTTTTTGTAAAGCATCTTCTTAAACCTCTTTCCTCTCACTCCAAATGAGGCAGTGAACCTCTTGATTCATGAAACTTAACTACTCATCAATTGCCTCTGCCGCATCCCTCCCTTTGACCAGCCCAACAGGTCAAATTTCCTCTGAAGATCACCCTGCCTGGTCCCAAGCTTACATCTTTCTCTAATAATCACAGGAAGGACACAGAGGTTGCAAAGAGATACAAGCAGATTAAGTTAGCCGGCAACAAGATGGCAGATGGATTATAGTGTAGAGAAGAGTGAAATTATTCATTTTGGATCAGGGGGTTGTCCTATGAATGGAAGGCTCAGAAAATTGGGTCCATTTTCTCTGGAGTTCAGAAGAATGCAAGGCGATCTCACTGAAATGTACTAGGTTCTGAGGGGGTTTGATCAGGTAGACACAGATTGTTTCCACTGGCTGAGCAATCTACAAGGACAGGATTAGGGGCCTAGCATTGAGGACAAAGATGAGGGGAATCACTTCACTCAATGGGTTGTGAATCTTTGGAACTCTGCCCCAGAAGCTTACAGATTCACCATCAATGAATACAGTTAAGGCTAGGGTAGAGAGATTTCTGGTCTCTCAGCAATCAATGTATAGGGGAAGTGGCCAGAGAAGTCGAACTGAAGCCCAAGATAGGCTGTGATCATATTGAATGACAAAACAGACTCAAAGGGCCGCATGATCTAGACCTGCCTCTAATTCGTGTGTTCTTCTAAAATATTTTGCTTGACATATACTACATTTGAACATCCTGAGAATAATGGACAAGACAGTCCATTAGATATCCATGAAAAAAAATCGATCAATTTAGAAAAAATTAATCTAGAGACTTACCTTCCTAATTTAACAAAGCTACTCTTATAATGCACCAGGAATATTCAGAGTAATTTGAGATCTCATTACATATTTGGTAAGCAAATAAGACTGGAAACAGCAATCACATATTCTGTTAAGAAAATGTACTATACTGTATCGTATTGTTCCCGCAAAAGAGTTCCCCCTAGGTGAAGGGGGTAATCAATGAGCAGACCTGCCTACACTCAGAAACCTATTCTCTACTTCACTGTCAAGAAATATATTTGCAGCAATGCTATCATATATATTTAGACAAAAAAAAAGAAAATTTGAGTCACAAAGCTGATGTAGATGCAGTAATTATCAATGAAAACATTGAACTTGACAACTAGGAATGAAGGAGAATTACTGTACATTAAGGGTTGAAAATTAGGACTAAAAAGAAAGCCTCATATCACATTTAGGTGTCATTGAACACTTAAGAATTGCTTCTTTTAGCCTACGTTATGCACAACTGCACCATTCCCAGCTGAGAGGGAGGTATCCCACTCTGTTCCAATGCCTCTACCAAGGGAGCTGTCAGCATGAGCAATTATTTACCTCCCTTTTCAAAAGAAAGGCTGCGCTGTCAGCTGTAGGCAGTTTCAAAGATTAGTAATTCATCATAGATACAAAACTGCTATCACCATTTTCAACCTCTCATCATTACTGAAAACACAACACATGTTCAGGTACAGTCGCACTCAAAGTTCGATGTTCACACATCCACCCAAAAGAGGTGGATCAGATGCAAGAGCCCTAACTGATTTTTCTCACCCCTAGTCCATAACAAATCATAATACCCACTGTGTGCCACTACAGTTGAGATTAAATTGCTGAGAAATTTGATCTAGTTTGTGCAATCTATAACACTCAATTTTAATTACATGCCAGACTTAACATTTGACAGGAAAACGAAACAAATGAGTCACAATTCTATCAGAAGTACCAATAAATCTAATGTAATAAACTGCATTCTCTCAAGACTAATATATTATGACTTAGGCCCAGATTTTGTGATCAGCGCTAAGATGACATCACTTATCCTTGACCTGGTCCACAAAGATCTCGTTTCAGTGTGACATGGAATTAAGTTTTCCAGATATTGCCTGAGGGGATCTACAAGTGTCCAGCAACAGTAACCTCATGAAGCAGGCTAAGCAGCCAATCACTTTGAACTATTTTTACAGGACCAAAGGAGGAAGTAAAACACACTGATTATTCTTCATCTTTAATTAAAGATACAACACTTGCTGAAGTACAGAAAGCAAAATGCACGAGTGTAAGGTAGAAATTGAAATATCAAACTTATAAAGACTATCTTTTTTTAAAAGTTATTTTGAACTATAATGGATGAATTTGATACTCCACAAATATGAATTAGTTTTTCAGGGCAAGGAGGCCATTCATTCATAATTACGACTAAACACTAACTAAAACACCAATTCAACAGCATGAACATTTTCAAGGGTTTTTTTTGAAATGAGAGGTCTACAGCATAAAAGACTAAAGTTCGCTGATTTCTATTTGATTTCTCCAGGGAGAAATAACAACTGGGTGAGCACTGACAATATCTCATTCATTGTTACCACAAAATCTCAGCCACTGTCTTAACAAGGCTTGAAATAAATAATCAGAGAACTGAGGTGAATCTCACCTTGGGAAGGTTTTACTGGTTGCGATGAATGTGCCTTGGAATACAATGCTGATTCAGCTTGTTGTTTAAAGTGTTGCTTGTCTATTTCTTCACCAGAATCAGGCATCACTTCAAAGAAAAAAAAGATCATCGATTCAATTGCCCTTTAAGTCACACTAGCAATTCCTGAAAAGCTGCAACTAACTCTTTACAACACCAGGGTAGACCAAGTTACCAAATTTAATGATTTAACATGAACAACTTTGGAATCAAAATCAGAAATTCTACATTTTGAGATGACGCCAAATTGGAAGAGGGAAAATCAATACTGAGGACAACTGCAACAAGTTACAGAAAGTCATTAATAAACTTGCAGAATTAGCAAACTAAGTTCAACACAAATAAACGTGAAGTATTTAATTTCAGCAGCAAGAATAGGGAGGTGACTTATTTGTTCAAAGGTACAAGTCTAGATGGGGTAGAGGAACAAAGGAGATCTTACAATTACAAATACACCAATCACCAGAAGATATGCCTAGCTTCACTCACCACTTTGGATCTTTTTATTGTCTTCTTCCTGCAGACTGTTAACCTCATTTTCTGTTGCCTGATGTCGGCTGGGAGGGGAATCACTGTGTTCAGGAGATATGCTTTCAGTATTAACAGTCCTGGGCCTTTGTTCAGGAAGGGAAGGCTTAACCGTTTGAGGAGAAACAATCCTCTGCATCACTGGAGACTTGGGTTCAGGTTCCGTTTTAACTGGACTAGATGGCTTGAAACAAATTTGTTTGGTCAGCCTCAGCAAAGTCAAATTCCAAATCAAGTAGATTCATAACCATAATTAACAAATCTCAGAAGACATAAAAATAATGATCCAAAGTTTAGGATGTATATATTTAACTTATTGGTTAACAATTCAGATTACAGTACCTCTGAGGAGTTGCAATTATCAATTAGTACATCAAAGTCAAACACTTCTAAACCTTAACACAATTACCAACTGTTGTCATCATCAAATACCGACTCTGCATTCAATTTCTGACAATGAACTATATTTTGGATCACTCCAGTGTTATGATCATTGACCAGATCCCAGAATGCAGAGGGAGATCCTGTTAGGGACCAATAATATTTTGTTTAAAGTTCGGAAATCAAGACATTTACAAAGTGAATAAAGCCACAAGATTTTACTGGTTTGGAACAGAAAAAAAATCTATTATACAAGTGTACAAAGAGAGTACTGATCACATGCTCTAACATTCAAAGTATAAGCAGTCATGGGTGAACTGTGGTCAGACACATCACACAATAGATGACAGACGCAACCAGAATAGGTTCCATGAATATCTCAACAGCCTAGCCAGGTGTTTGCCACATTGACAGCCAAACAATCTCACTGAAACTTGGTCTTGCCCATGAGGGTTTCCAATCACATTTGTAGATCACACCTTGGAATTAGTCATTGTGTCATCAAGGTTCACAGTACAAAAAGAGGCCCATCATGTGCCTATCTATTCTAATCCCTTTTTCTAGTACTTGGTTGTAGCCTTGTATGCTAGGTGGTTCAATTCCTAATCAAAACGCTTCTTAAATGCTGAGAGGGCTTACACCTCTGCCATCCTTTCAAGCAGAGAGTTCCAGAGTCCCTCCACCATTTGGGGAAAAAGGTTTTCCTCAAACCGCCTCTAAATCTCCTGCTCCTTAACTTAAATTTATTCCCCCTGGTTGTTGACCTCTCTGCCAAGGGGAAATGGTTCTTCCTACCTACCTTATGTCCTTTATAATATTGTACACCTCAATCTGGTTCCCCAGCTCCCCTCAGCTTTCTCTGCTCCAAGGAAAGCAACCCCAGTCAAATCAACCTCTCTTCATAGCTGAAATGCTCCAGCCCAGGCAACATCCTGGTGAATCTCATTTGCAATCACACCCTCTTTCCCAAAGTTGTTCCCATTTGGACACCAACAACAACACGTCTCATGGGGTTTCAATCTCGCCTTCCAAGATTTGTTTGCCCAGAATCTGAGTATATTCAAGCTTCACCTTGCAAGCTCAATTTCAGATCTTCAGCTGTGCCAAGCAGAACACCACTGCTTCAAAGGAGTATCAATGCCCCAGTGGCTAGCTGCGAAAGTCACCAATCTTCGGCTACCTTCTCCGACCTTTAAAGCTTCCATCAAGCCCACTTGACTTCAAGTCTGCTCACTGAAGCACTTCCTTTAACTCACAGCTGATTTCGCTGTTCCTTTATTTTTGTTTAACTTAGCCGGACCTATTTCTGGTCCTTGTTTTTTTGTCCCACTCCTGTGTTCTCTCCCCGTCCCACCCGTGTTCTCTCCACGCACCACTCTTGTTTTCTGTTCTCTAGGACACCCATTTGGAAATGACGTTCCAGTTCAGATCACCTGACTTATTTTTTCTACCGCTTGCTATTCCTTGCTGTTGTGTAGGTAAACAGGACCGGTTCTCAGCCTGAAGGTTAAATTAGAAAAGCGTATGTGTGGCCACTGCCCAGCCAACGCAATAGCCCTGGAGCTCCTTGGGAGTTAGTGATAACTAACCTTACACTAAGGCAAGTAGCTGGATTGCATCACATTAGCAAAACTAAATATTTAGGAAATGTGATAAGTAATTTAGGACTAATCGTTTTATAATGGTACTCATTGAGCTGCAATGGCAGTCAAGACCAGCGCAGACTTCCAAGGAAACAGGGTTTGAGGATATAAAATACTCAGACCAGAATGTGCAAGTGTACTGCAGTCTCTATATTAAAGTTGCATGATGTATTTTAATACTTAACTCTTATCCTCACATTTATGCACTTAAAATGAAAACTACACGTGCAAATTTTGCATGCCTTCATTATGCATTCCTACTAGTGGTGGCACTTCCGTAGCTCCATTGCTCAGGATCAGATCAGAAACTCCAAGGTATATTATGAAGTCAATCTAGACTCTAATAACGAGGTGTTTAGCTCCAGTTATGATTTGACTGAGCCACCAGGAAGCTTTTGTTAAAACAAACATTTAAGAACACAGTTAGCACACAACAAAGAATTAGCATAACTTTTACCCATTAAAAGATTTTAACATGACAAAGCGCAATTCCTAACAGCTATCGCTCTCACTGGTTCCAATTTAAGCAATATCCCATTGATAAAAATCTAATTAGCATCAAAAACCGATATACTCGTGTGGATTTCCAGCCTTTTAACACCTCTGGGCAGACCTGTCTTCTGACTCTCATACTTTTTTTTTCCAGAGAAGGAGATATCCTCAAAACAGCAAAACTTCAGAGAAATAAACCTTCTTGTCATCCGCTAGTGATGATAGAGCTCCCCCTCCCCCCCACACACAAAGATCTTGCTCAGCAGAGTTCCCTCTATAAATCTCTGGCTGAGCATCTTGAACTCCGAGTCTCTGACAGATCCCATCTCTGGACTTCGGACAAAGGGCTCGCTCTCCCTGCAACTTCCAAGCAGCAAGTGACTTCATTTTGCTGTGTAAGCCTAGCTCCACCCAGTCAAATAACCATATCCGTCAATCAGCCTAATCAAGTCCCACTCTGAAAAACCCCAGGGGAGAAAACTAAAATAACCACAATATTCGTCCAGATTAAAACAAACACTGCAGCAATTAATAATCAATTATGCTGATGCAGTAACAACAGGGACTGCAGTGTACAGACCAAACAACACTGATAAATGGAATTGCTAAAACCGATCTTCAAGAAACATAATGCAATACATTTTTTTCAAGGCACAGTATAATGACACCATAAATAGGAAGGCAGAATTACATTGTTTCCAAAGGCAATTTTCCCCATAAATGCAGAAATAGAAATGAATAATAGGAAACTTGAAAGAATGGTTCCAAGACTTTTGATCTACTAAGTTAGTGTTCTTATGGGTAACAATTTTGTACATCAAGCTCTCACTTTTGAAAAAGATAATTACAAAATAATCTCAGATTATGCCACACAATTATTCATCAAGAAAGAATCACTGCTATCACTATACTTTACAGTAAGATAAAACTTGAATGAAAACAAGCACAATAGATAAATTTCAAATTAAGCCAAAACAAAAACAAACAATAAATACCTGAGAATGTATTCCATCTTTTCTAAGAGTTACTGACACTCCTACAGTAGGGCACAACTCCAGTGGCAGAGGAGGCACTTTTTGCTTTGCTTTGTTAGGTGCCACCAAACGAAATGCTCCTTCAACTCCCACAGGATGCTGACTTATTTCTTGGTCTCCTTTTACTAATCCTGCAAATGAGATCTCTGCAGTGCCCAGTGACCTGTCTCCACAGCACAAATGAATCTGAAATTTAAAAGACAAAGTTCAATGGATGGTGAATCTTGGATCTAAGTGCAATCAGAGGCATTACTAGACATCACATATTTAAAAACTTCAGATTATACCTATCTGGATGAAAGGGTTAATAATCACACAAGTTTAAAAATCACATAAGCTGCAAGCTGCTAGACTTAGTCACACAGATAAGGCTATGAGAAAACCACAGGTCTTGATTAATGCAGACTCAGATAAATATCAAAGGCCATACAAGTATACACAGGACCTCCACTAAATCATGTGCAGCTGCAGCTTTTAGAGTCTGTTACAACAAGAGACAATGGACAGGAGAGTTGATAAACCATGAGTTAGAAAGATAACTTCATAACTGTAAAAATATGTGCTTGGTGTTGTTATCGTTAGATCGACAAGCATAAGTTGCAATTGGACAACTTTAGCCTTATGCTATGCATGATTTAAACCTTATCAATAGTTGAGTGGATATAGATATAATTTCAGTGTAAATGTAAACTTTGACTGATATATGTTAATTTCTTGCGACTGGATTAGAAAAGACCAATCTAAAAAATGGTGCTTTCAGGTAATAGGATTGTTTAGTACATGCTGAAGGCTCAGATAAGTAGACTGACATCAGGCATACTGAATGCAATGGAAATGTAAATAATTTACTTGACAATATTTTTAACTCTGGACATGAAATTAATTTACCCAAAAAGGATTAATGAACATACAAAGTTAAATACATTGTGCAAGACCCCCTAAGAAATCACAATTGTGAAGTTATCAATTCTTTCTAGATTGTTTTGTTTACTCAACTTTGTCTTTTACTTGTGACTAACTGCAAATACACCCTGTTAGCTTTTTCCCTTGGAAGGTGATTCGTAATACACTGCCGACAATGGACTGATCCATAATGACACATCCCCACAGAGACAATGGATCATGATGTGGAGATGCCGGCGTTTAACTGGGATAAGCACAGTAAGAAGTCTCACAATACCAGGCTAAAGTCCAACAGGTTTCTTTGGTAGCACGAGCTTTCAGAGTGCTACCTCTTCATCAGGTGATAAGACAATGGATCAGTCTGCATTGGGGTGGGAGATGATGTACTCTGAAGTTGCCATCTTGCCGCTCCCTTGCACTACTTCAAATGACACATGTATCCTGTTCTTTCTTTTGTTTTAGACAAGTGCAAAAGAGCATTACCACTTTACTGCCCTCCTCCTACTTTCTGGGCATATGCAACAATTGTAACCGCATCTTATGAATGGAAAATAATATTTATATAATACCTGCAGACTTGGCTGTGAAGATAGGAATAACCGGAGAATATCAAGTCGACTACGAATCCTCACTGAAGCTCGCTCAGGTGCAAAATTTGGGTTCATCAGGTCACTGAAAGGATCATTTGTGACATCATTTCCCAGCAACGTGTAGTAAAAGAAAAATTCAAGTCTCTCTTCCGGAAGTTTAATTACACTAGGAATCAACTGGGAAAAGTGCAAAGTCACACTCCATACCATCAAGACATTTTTTATGTGCTAATATCCACATTAACAGAAAAATTACAAATAAGCCTTTGGTGAAACATTTACTAACTGAAGGGCCAGAATATTAACTGTAAAAATTATATATAAGCAGCAATCCCTTCAAATATATCCATCATTGAAAAGTGCAATTTTAATAAGCATTTACGGTTCTACTGAGAGCTTTCACAAGGACTTTGTTTCAGTTTGCTAAGTTAGGGCAATGTTTAATTCATACACTTTATTGAATTGTCACCTAACTCTTTATAAAAAGAAGCTGCTGGGAACACAGAAGAAACTCGCTCAATTCACATTCAGGTTTGCACTCTAGCTTTCTGGTTGTCTTTGAACAGAATTTGTCTTGCTTCAAAAAATACTTCAAGTGCAAAGCAATGAAAGATGTAATTAAACTTATTCTGAAGACTTTAATGTGAAGACATTTATTTATATTCTATATCATGCAGGACGAAGCACATGTTTCAACAGTATGGCAACATGATTAACATTGCAACTTCTAACTTGGGACTACTACTTTCACCAACCTGTTCTAACTGTGCTGCAAACGCAATGGTCACAGAAAGCATAAAGAAGTCAGTGCAGTATTCTGCCGGCCCTATCTGATAATAGCTTTCTTCCTCATTCAGAATTGCTGTCAGAGTCTTTGGGTTCAGGTTCAGAACAGGACATGATGGAGTTTCTATCACTATAAAATATGAAAATAGTTTAGAAAGCATTTCAATCTACAATATTAAGGTGCTGACTCTATTCAAAATAGGTTTTGAAGGTCAGTCCTCATATAGTAAGAAATAGATCCTCTACAAATACTATCACATTATTCACTTCACATCTAAAATACTTTAAGTAATTGAATTCTGAATCTGAAAGCAAATACAAGATATAAAAAAAGGAAATGCACCCACAACGTCACATGTCTCTTCTACACAAATTGACTAATCAGCTTTGCACTCCCAGCACTTTTAGAGACATAATGATCCAATGTATAACAAACTATGTTTTTCTCTACAGCATTTGTAGTGGCTAAGCAACAGAAAGAGTGTTAAAACAGCAACACCATCAAAATATTAGCCTGAGGTGGGAATGTAGAATTCAAACTGAACATGGAAATGTCTTTTGGGATGCAAGTGGAAAGAAGAGTGTAACTTTTCTGAATAAAATTTTCTAAATTAGGATTTGCAAGAAAAATCAGGGCTAATTTTATATATACAGAATCAGTTAATAGGGTAATTGCAGTGTTCATTATTTTAGGCAAGAAAATCACTGGAAGTAAACAAGCAACATAAACAAATGAGTTCTGGTCTTTTGAAACAGGAACATGTCGATGAAGTTAACTTCGTGGCTGGCTTTCCAGAACTTAGCTTTTTTACTAAAAGACAGATTTAATCATGTTTTATTGACAATACCAAGATGAAAGATAATCATAGAATCATATAAGTTACAAATAAATTTGATACGTAAACCCTTCTCAGCCTTTTGTCCAGTTCAACAAAATCAAATCAAGAATTAGTTTATTCTCTCTCTATTAGTTGCCAGCAAAAATTCAGATTTATGCATAGAAGTATGAAAGATATAATTATGGGCCTAATGAGGCCAAAAAAGCAAAAAAGGTTCGTGGATCCAGCAGTGAAATAAACGAAGTGGAGTGAAGGAGGACACGCCCCCTTTTATGGCATCAGTTGCCATAAAGCAGGTGAGTACAAAGGCAACACTGAAAGGGAGACTGAGTTTGGCAGCTGCCTGCCTACTGTTTTACGGGAACTGATCTGGAGATGGACAGGCGAACTGTCATCTTTTATGTGCCTCTCCATTGTAAACATGCTTGCAGGGGACCCTAAAACCCAAGTGAAATCATTGAACCCTACAAGTGCAGAAAGAGGCCATTTGGCCCAACGAGTCTGCACCAACAACATTCCCACCTAGACCCTACCCCGATAACCCTACATATTTACCCTGTAACTTCTCAAATCTATGCATCCCAGGACATGAAGGGGCAACTTAGCATGGTCAATGTGCCCAACGAACACATCTTTGGACTGTGGGAGGAAACCCTCGCAGAAATGTGGAAAATGTTGAGTTATTTTTAAGGTGATCAATGCATTTGAGAAGTATAGTACATCAGCTTTTGTGCCATGTCCTTGAAGTCTTCCAAGTATGATAAAAATTATCATTGGAATACTACATTATACCTGTTCTAACTAGTGTTTTTTGAGATAGTTGATGTGGAGCTCCAAACTCTGCTATCCAGTCAAACCAACAGTGCACACAAATTCAGTGACATAAATGATTGAAATTGAAATTCCCATCAATCTCTCTTTCAATAACCCAAAACAAAATTAAATAATAAGTATAACATGATTTTGTACAAAACCCTTCCTCCTCCACATAAATTTTAAAGCTTCAACCTCTAAACTCAAACTGCTACATCGACAGCCGACATATATACAAATAAAATTCCAGATTAACACCAGAGCCACTGAATTTGAATAAGGCTTGTAAGATTAGTATCTAAATCCACTTAATATGGACAGCTGCTGTGGGTAAATCATTTCAGACTAGTGACATCAATACTCTTTTCCTGACTGATAAAATAAAGCATTCATTCATGCCCAGAAAAAATCGACAAGCGAAAAATCCAAAAAAAAATCAAACCACTCTGCTAAGACAATGGTATTTGTTTTGACTGTGATAAACAGAGAAACATATTCCTCAAGAATCCCAAAAGCCTTGCATCCTGGCCAACCAATAGCACGTTTCCAATGTAAAGAACGCAGGTAACCTCCCTTGCAAACAGTTGCTTCATAAAGAAATGCAGTGAGTTCCTTGCAACAAAGTTGTTACTTGAATATTCAGAACAGATTAAAAGCATCATATTTTGATAAATGTGGAAGATGTAAAAAGAAAGCAGAAAGTGAGAAAAATAAATGGGGAGCTGAGCTGGTTTGTATTTGAACAAAACTAAAAGTATCTTTCTGGTTTACGCATACCACAGTGAAGGCGATCTATATGCAAACATTTATATTAAATGTCAAACAAGGTTTTGAACAATGAATAAGTCTTGTGGAGATAAGCTACATTCTTAAAATACTACCCTTTCTTCCTGAAAAGGACACATTAAAATGATTGCATCTGATAAGTTTATTTCTCAAAGGTGAGTGGCGATAGGAAGAGCAACAGCAGCAACAATAAAGTGGAAGACAAAACTCTTAAGCAGAGAGTGAGTGGCAGTATGTATTTGGCTAAAACAAAACAGAAATATGACTGTTTGAGCTTGAGGAGTTTGGACTCCAGATTTTGGAACTTAAGCAGCAGTTCGCAACATCAATTGTATCAGAATTGTTGCTAGTATTAAATAACACCTCTATATTCAGCTACCAGGGATTGCAGTCCAATATTTCATATCAATTTAAAACACCTACACAGAATGCCAAAATGACACTCCAAAACAGAAATCCAAATGTGGATTTACCACTTATGATCCCAGCTGATATGAAGACAGGGCAAGTCAGATTCCAGAGTGATACAGCTTAATTTCTTTGTAAACCATGGGGTAAATTTCCTGACAAATTCACAGGAGTCTGCTGATAAACTTTTAAAATAAAGTATTTGTTAAAGCAAGAAAAAGGAATCATATTACAACAGATAAAAAGATTGGAAAGATCTCAAAATAAATACAAGATGCTGATTCAACCTCCCAATATTCCATGACCCAGCAATAACTTTACACAGAGAAACCAGGGAAGTGTTACCATTAGCTTGACACAGGCACACATGCACATGGTTGGGTGAATTCTTACACCCAAAAATGACTACAGTTTGATCTAGGTTTCAGTAGCAACGCCACCATACTGGTCACGGTAAAGTTCGATAACTGACTATTCGGTTAACTATTGTCCATGAGCCTTATAGTTTTTCTCAAAGCTGATAAACCCTGTCTCCCCTCTCTGACAGACAATGATTGAACTGCCCCTCAGCTCCTGACTGTCTGTTTCAACTGACCACTGTTGCTAGGCTTTTTAACTTGGCTTTTGAATATCTCAACTTGTAGTCTCCTCAACTCACCTTTTAAAACTCAGGGCTATAATTAGATACTTAATAAACCCATATAAATTTGTGTAACGTACGGAGGAATGGTTTCTAAGGACCATGCCTTACAACACAAATCTAAATGAAACTTAAACTATTCCACTTTACATTACACAAATATACAAAAATTCAACTTGAAAAATATGCACTTATTATCACACACTCAAACAGGATTACAAACTGAAATTACTTATTGGACAGAATTACATTCTATGATTAGACCAAAGGTGTGTTGAAAGCTGTGCAACTCTTACGGATGATTTTGCTATTTATAGTCTTAGCACAACGTTTGTTGACCGAAATAGGGACAACAAAGTTCAGGAAAATAAAATTATGTACTCCGAAATACACTTACTTTTTCCATCTCTTGGTGGTGCCTCTTTGGCTTTAAAACCTTCCACCTGCGGTTTAATATCAGTCTCCAACACAATGGCAATCTTGATTTCAGGTTTACTTTTTGTGTATTTGCTGCTAAGCAAGGGATACCATTTGGGTGTCTGAAGTAAAATTTTCAAATTAATCACAATTCACAAACAGAAAAGCAAGCATTTCCTGTTTAACAAGTCGTACAGCTGGCAAATGTCCTAAGTTCTACATTTTCATTGAATACCTCCTTATCTGAAGTAAATCTCACCATTTATACCAACGTCACTTGTAGAAAAGCAAAAGCCCTAATTAAATAACAATAGATGCTTCAAAAATAACCAAGGATCAGCTATCTGAAGAATTACAGTCAGCAACTTAAATAAAAACGTCAAAACGCAAAACAGTAGCTTGCCATTACAGTTGCTTTCATCTCCACATATGCAAAAGTAGGCAATGAAAGATGAAGACACAATCTATTAAATAGCAGCAACTAACACTAGTCCATTACATGTAAAAGGAAAATTTTTACTTCATTTTCAGCTAACTCAAGTTACAATCATTTGACCATTTAACGTTACCAATTTTTTGTCTGTTCTTAAGATACTGAAGGAGTAGCAAAAGGTTGAATTGCTTTTAGTGAAAATAGAATTACTTGCTCGATTCCATTTTTGCCTTTTACAGAATGATACAACTCTGTGCTAGCTCATTCAAAGAGCTATCCAATTAGTCCCGCCTTCTGGCACTTGGTCCACAGCTCTGCAATTTAACCCTTTCAAGTATTTATCAATTTCTTTTTGAAAACTACATCCACCACTCTTTCAGACCGTACATTTTAGGTTATAACAACACAGCACAAAATAAATTCTTCTAATTTCCCCTCTGGTCCTCTTGTTGATTACTTAAATCTGTGGCCACTGGGTTACCACACCACCCACAGGAGAAACAATTTCTTCCTGTTTGCACTATCAACACTCCATATAATTCTGAACACCTTCATTAAATCTCCTCTTAATTTTCTGTGCTTCAGTGACAACTCCAGCTTCTCCAGACTATAATAATTGATTTTCTTTTCCAAATTTCTGTAACCAATCAATTTTTGGTGACTTGTTTGTGCAATTATATTAATCCCTAGAATGAATGTCTGATATTTTGCTTCCTGATTATTGTCAAACACTATTCCAGATCTGAAATTGTGATTTGGTGCTTGAACTGAGACATGGTCATAACATGTCAAGGCAAGCATCACTGATTGAGAAAAACTCTAGATTATAATTTCAACTCTTTATTCACAAAGAAAATATACTCTTCTGCCTCTTGTACAATATATTTGCTTTATCCGCACGGCTTATTTGGAGGGAAACATCAATGTTAAAATGCCAGATGACAAAGTCCACATGATGTAAAAAGTTTAGCACACTTTGAATCATTTTTTTCTACTTCTTAAATGTTGACAGAACACAAGCCAACACACCTGTTTCATCTCTTGAACAGACCTCAAATCCAAAATTATATAACCCACAGACTCCTTTGCTGATGACAGAGAATCAATTGCATAACAATATAGCTTGATGGGCGTGCGTTGTAACCTACAAAGAAAACATACTGTTATATTAGTTAAACTTCTTGGTTTAAGTTAAAATAAAGAAGGTACATTCAGTACATTTATATTTTTATCAGTGCACATAAAACCATCTAAACTATCAAATGTGCCTGAAATTCATAAAAGCTCAGCGATCAGAGTGAGTTGTTAAGGCAGAAAAGTTGTAGAAACCCAATGATACACAGGTGGCACAGTGGTTAGCACTGCTGCCTCACAGTGCCAGGGACCCTGGCTCAATTCCAGCTTTGGGTGACTGTGTGGGGAATTTGTACCTACTCCCTGTGTCTGCGTGGGTTTCCTCTGGTGCTCCAGTTTCCTCCCACATTCCAAAGATACGCAGGTTAGGTGGACTGGCAATGGTAAATTGCCCCTCAGTGTCAGGGGGATTAGCAGAATGGGGTTACAGGAAAAGGACTGAGTGGAATTGTTGTCTGTGCAGGCTTGATGGACTCCTTCTGCACTATTGGGATTCTTTAACTTCCATTTTTATCTGCTTTTCTAAACATCCATAACCAAAATAATTTCATTCCAACCATACCTGTGCTGATACAATGATCTTCTGTCAAGTTCCCAGGCAAGTTCTGTAACAAATTCAGGCTGACTTTTGTGGTCAACTGGGTCTGTGGCCAGCAATTCTCCATCAAACCGCGCTTCTACCACAATTTTGTGCCGATGACGTTTTGGAAAATGTCGCCCTAAAGCAGACAGTGAAGACCAATGTTTAAATATTCTCAGATTTATAATTCACTCAAGAGACCAGATGCAACACTGTTCAACCTTTTGAGCAGAGAACTCAGTGGATAATTAACAATATGATTCAATCTCTTTAGAGGCAAGATTGCTATGATTGAACACCATGTCCAATTTATTGTCAGTTTTAGGTGCTATTTATAAACAGGTTTAAACTGCCTTCCCATATTTACTGAGGAACTAGATTACACTGCCCAAATTCATCTCTCAATAGGTTTTGACTGACAGCAGAATAAAGAGGTTTATCTAATAAGTGATTCAAACCCAGCTCCCAGATGAAAAACTCTATCTAATTCATTGCAAATATCCAGCCCTATCATAGCATTAGTAAGTTATATGACATAGATGCCGCACAAGATATTTATAATGGTGAATCTTCGAAGCCACTTCTTTTTGCTACTTAAAGTTGAAATGTTTTCTTAAAAATCTGAGAACTCAATGGAAGTTACTGTAACTAAATTAACAGGATCACTGAAACATGACAAATATTGGATTATCATTAGATTCCACAATGCTGCTGGAATCTGTAATTCTGCACATCAGCAGTCAATGACTTTTTCAGCAGTCACTGGTTTTAAGTGAATAAAAATAGTCTCAGTTGGGAGAGGAGCGCAGCGAAGACTCAGTGAAAAAGAGCATCCTGCAATATTTTGCAGGACAATCATCAGTTAATTTCTGGATTTATATTGACTTGGCTAATCTCAACAATTTAAGTAGTAGCGGAGGAAATTGATCACAATGTCAGCGTAAAAAAGTGTTTTCAAACAACATTGTTTGGGTAGTATGTTTGTAATAACACATTCATGACCATAAAAGCTGTCTTGTAACTATGATGATGCAGAATTTTATTTGATAAACTTTTGTTTCAAAACAAAAAAGCAGCAGGGCGTGGAAAGCAGCAAAGTTTCCCACTTCTGATTGCTATCCAATGATGACTGCAGTGTGTACATGGACATCTGATGACAAAAATAGACTGGACTGTAATGTGCTATCAACGCTTGTTTAGACTCAAGAGGACAGCATGCTACGGTGCAGAGGGACCTGGGGGTCCTTGTGCATGAATTGCAAAAACCCAGTCTGCAGATGCAGCAGGTGATCAAGAAGGCGATTGGAATGTTGGCCTTCATAGTGAGGGGGATAGAATATAAAAGCAGGGAGGTCTTGCTGCAACTATACAGGGTACTGGTGAGGCCGCAGCTGGAGTACTGTGTGCAGTGTAGGTCGCCGCACTTGCGGAAGGACATATTGGCCGTGGAGGGAGTGCAGAGAAGGGTCACGAGGCTGATACCGGAGATGAGGGGGTTAGCCTATGAAGAGAGAGACTAAATAAACTGGGTCTGTACTCACTGGAGTTTAGAAGGCTGAGGGGGGGGGTCTTACAGAGACATGTAAGATAATGAAGAGGCTAGATAGGGTAGACGTAGAGAGATTCTTCCTGCTTAGACAGGATAGCAGGACTAGAGGGCACCGCCTCAAGATAAAGCGGGGGGGGGCGGGGGGGGGGAGAGAGAGAGTTTAGATCAGAGCCGAGGACGAACTTCTTCACTCACAGGGTGGTGAATCTCTGGAATTCTCTGCCCATTGCAGTGGTGGAGGCTACCTCGCTGAATATATTTAAGTAGCTAGGTTTCTGATAGACAGGGGAATTAAGGGTTAAGGGGAGAAAGCGGGAAAGTGGAACTGATCCACTTCAGATCAGTCATGATCTTATTGAATGGCGGGGCAGGCTTGAAGGGCTAGATGGCCTACTCCTGCTCCTTTTTCTTATGTTCTTATCAGCTACTTTTGCTGAGTATTGAAAGATTGCCATTGTTATGGACATTTATTTGGCACCAAAACTGGGGTCGAGGTACTTGATGTATTTTTGTTCACATGAGGTGGGTGTCACTTGCTAGGCCAAAAGTGATTGCCATTCTCTCAAGAGGGTGAGGCAGCTTTGGAACTCTTCCTTAAAAGGCAGTAGAAACAGGATTGTTTTAAGGCAAAGGAACAAAAAAAAATTGTTGATAAGCAAATGGATGAAAGGTTATTGAGGACAGGCAGGTACCTGGAGCTCAGGTCACAGCCATGATCTTACTGAATGGCACCAGAGGCCTGAGTGACCTAATTCAGCTCCTAATTTGTACGTCTGTATTCCCTAATTTCCCTCAAGGTTGTGATTAGCTACCTTCTTGGACAGCTGCAGTCCAGGTGGTGTCGATACACCAGATCCAGGAGAATGTTCCAGGTTCTTGTGATCCCAAAACTGAAGGACCAGAGATAGAGTTCCAAGACTGGGTGACTTCGGAGCGGAGCATGTAGATGGTGATGTTCCCATGGATATGCTACCCTTGTCCTTCCGGTTGCTAATGGTCACGGGTTGGAAGGCACTGCTTCAAGTGGCAACACAGTGGCACAGTAGTTAGCACTACTACCTCACAGCACTAAGGACCCAGTTCAATTCCCAGCTTGGGTCACCGTTCGTGTGGAGTTTGCATATTCCCCCAGTTACTGCACAAGTTTTCTCTAGGTGCTGTGGTTTCCTCCCACAGATCAAAAGACGTGCTCTGCCAAAGGTTCAGCCAGACTCGAAACGTTAGCTCTATTCTGTCTCTGCAGATGCTGCCAGATCTACTGAGATTTTCCAGCATTTTCTGTTTTTGTTTCAGATTCCAGCAATCAGCTATGTTTGGGTTCCTTAAGGCCACAATTAGTCAAATACTGCCTTGCTATCAAGGACGATCACTCATTTCATGTCTTGACTTCAGCTCTTTTGTCTATGTTTGGACCAAAGGTTTAGAGCCGAATGGCTCAAATAAATCCCAAATTGAGAAGTGACAAACAGCTTTTTGCAGGAAAAGTCAACTTGCCAGCATTGACAGTACCACCTTCCATCACCTTTCCAATGATTTGAGATTAGATTTAAGGGGCAGTAATTAAACAGTTGGATTTGGGCCTGCTTGTGTGTACAGAACATAGCTAGGCAATTTTCCACATTGTCAGGTAAATGTCAGTGCTGCAGCTGTACTGGAACAGCTTGGCTCGAGGCTACATTCTGAGTGCAAGGATATTTCAGCACCTGCAATCTTTGCAATAAGTATCGCGGGCCTTCAGCCGTTTCTTGATATCACAAGGATTGAAACAAATTGGCTGAAGACTGTACGTGAAGTTGAGAAGCTCAGGAGGCGACCGAGATGCATCATCGACTCGGCACCTCTGGCTAAAATGGTTGCAAATGCTTCAGTCTTGCCTTTTGCACTCAGATGCCGGGCTCCCCAAACAATGAGGGTGAAAATGTTTGTGGAGCTGCAACTTCCAGTTAGTTGTTTAAAAGTTGTTTAAAAACATCACAACTAGATGTAACAGGACTGTAGGGCTTTGATCTGATCCTTTGGTTGTGGGACTGCTTAACTCTGTCAAGGGCAAAGAACTCCCAAAGTTGAAACAAATACATGAAGTGGCTAATCAAAGTAATAGTATCTTTCTTAAAAAACAGAGTTTATATCGTCTGCAAGAGACTATGTCAGTGATTACCTAAAAGCTATCTCAAATGAAAGTAAATGATTTGTGCTACACGAGTGTCACCTTAAAGTTTATCAGTTTACCATGTCATGAACATTCAATTTTGCAATATCAAACTTACATCGCAATAATCAGCAATGCTTCAAAGACAAATCCAGCAAAGCTATCTGAAAAGATTCAATTTCCTTCAGTCAGACCTTCTGCAACTCTGCCCACAAATCCACTTCAAGCTTTGCAAAAGAGGCATTCAACATGCTCCATTTCCTTCAGCTTTAACTTTCCTTTGCATCGCCTCAACACCCAGCACCAAAAGTAAAATACATAACAGATAACATAACCTTCTACAGTTTCAATAGGCAACACTCAGCGCATAACTAAAATCCCTGCTCAAACAGCCCACTTGATGATGAGAAACATACAACACTCAAATCTTTACTGTTAACTGTAATTGGTAAGGATGCGGAGAAGGGTGGAGGGTCTTCCGGGGTTGGCAGAGGTCCTGGGGATAGTGGGCCTCCCGGGAATGAGTCTCCCCCAGAATTGGAGTCCCAGAGATGAGAATCCCAGGGACGGCGAGGCCGGTCCCGGGAGGACGGCGAGGCCGGTCCCGGGAGGACGGCGAGGCCGGTCCCGGGAGGACGGCGAGGCCGGTCCCGGGAGGACGGCGAGGCCGGTCCCGGGGACGGGGGTCCCTGAGCTGCGGGTCGCAATTACCTTCCAGGACGGAAACCACAATGAGCAGCTGCTGCTCTGCCCGGGACACCATGTTCGCGACTCCGTGAGTATCTCAGGCCCGGCTCCGTTCTCTCCGCCTCCTCCTCCCGCTCCTCAGTCCTGCTCTTTGAACTCGGTCTCCCCGCTTCTCCATCATTTTTACCGCCGCCCGCTTCAAACACAACAACTTCCGGTCCCAACGGCCGCCGCCATCAAACCGGAAACTGCAGCGCACTCACCGCGACCCCTACAGGCTGTCCGAGGCACACAGTCACAAGTCTCACAGCATCAGGTTAAAGTCCAACAGGTAGCACAAGCCACGAGCTTTCGGAGCACTGTCCCTTCATCAGGTAAGTGGGAGTTCAGTTCACAAACAGAACATATCCTCATTGTTCCTTGGGAGCACAGCAGAGAGGCAGCAATTGGTGAGAGGAGAGCTTGAGGGTAAGCTACTGTTTTTTTTTAACTAACTTCTTTAGTTTTTTTAAAATTTTAAACCAGAAACCAGAAGAAGTCGCAGGGAGGCGTGGGTAGTAGTTTTTTAACCTCTCGACCCCCATAAATTGGAACAGTGCTATTGATAAAAGTTACAGGGAGATAGTTACTCCTAAAAGTGATACATGGGTGACTGCTAGAAGGGGTAAGAAGTAGTTAGAGCAGCAATCCCCTGAGGTTGTTCCTCTCCAAAATAAGTACTCTGTTTTGGATGCTGTTGGGGAGGAAGACTCAACCGGGGTAAGCCATGCGGTACAGGTCTCAGGAGTAGAGCCTGTCCTTGATGTTCAGGTGGAAAAGGGGAAGAAAAGAACAGGATTCGTGATCGGGGATTCCACAGTTAAGGGGACAGATAGGAGAGTCTGTGGGAACGAGCAAGACTCGTGGTTGGTATGTTGCTATGTTACCTCCCAGGTGCCAGGGTCCATGATGTCTCTGATCGAGTGTACGAGATCCTTAAGGGGGAGGGGAACCAGCCCCAAGTTGTGGTTCATGTAGGCACCCATGACATAGGTAGGAAAAGGGACGGGGATGTAAGGCAGAAATTCAGGGAGTCATGGTGGAAGCTTAGGAGTAAAACAGACAGAGTTGTTATCTCTGGTTTGTTACCTGTGCCGCGGGATAGCATGGAGAAGAATAGAGAGAGAGAACATTTGAACTTGTGGCTAAAGGGATGGTGCAGGAGGGAGGGTTTCAGATACTTGGACAATTGGGGCTCATTCTGGGGTAGGTGAGATCTCTATAAAAGGGATGGTCTGCACCTGAACCAGAGGGGTACTAATATCTTGGGGGAAAAATTTGCCAAAGCTATTCGGGGGGGTTTAAACTGATTCAGAGCGGGGATGGGAACCTGAATTGTAGCTCCAATGTACAGGAGGATGAGAATAGAGAGGCCATGGATAAGGTTTCTAGGTCGCAGCAGTGTATTGGCAGGCGGGAGGGTGGTTTGAAGTGTGTATACTTTAATGTGAGGAGCAATAAGGTGGACAAACTTGCAGCCTGGATTGGTGCCTGGGACTTTGATGTTGTGGCCATTTCAGAGACATGGATAGAGCAGGGACAGGAATGGTTGTTGCAGGTTCCAGGGTTCAGATGTTTAAGTCAGAGCAGAGAAGGTGGTAGAAGAGGGGGAGGCGTGGCATTGTTAGTCAAGGACTGTATTACGGTGGCAGAAAGGACGTTTGATGTGGACCTGCCTATTGAGGTAGTATGGGCTGAGATTAGAAACAGGAAAGGAGCAGTCACCCTGCTGGGAGTTTCTTATAGGCCTCCAAAAAGTTCCAGAGATGTAGAGGAAAGGATTGCAAAGATGATCCTGGATAGGTGCGAAAATAATAGGGTAGTTGTTATGGGGGACTTTAACTTTATAAATATCGATTGGAAAAGCTACAGTTCAAGCACGTTAGAGGGGTCAGTTTTTGTCCAATGTGTGCAGGAAGGTTTTTTGACACAGTATGTAGATAGGCCAACAAGAGGTGAGGCTACATTGGATTTGGTACTGGGTAATGAACCAGACCAGGTGTTAGACTTGGAGGTAGGTGAGCACTTTGGTGATAGTGACCACAATTCGGTTACGTTTACCTTTGTGATGGAAAGGGATAGGTATATACCGAAGGGCAGAAATTATAGCTGGGGGAAAGGTAATTATGAGGCTATTAGGCGAGATTTAGGATGCATAGGTTGGAGTAGGAAACTGCAGGGACTGGGAACAACTGAAATGTGGAGCTTATTCAAGGAGCAGCTACTGCAAGTCCTTAATAAATATGTACCTGTCAGGCAGCGAGGAAGTGGTCGAGTGAGGGAACCGTGGTGTACTAAGGAAGCTGAATCTCTGGTGAAGAGGAAGAAGGAGGCTTATGTAAAGATGAGACAAGGAGGCTTATGTAAAGATGAGACATGAAGGCTCAGTTAGGGCATTGGAGAGTTACAAATTAGCCAGGAAGGAGCTAAAGAAAGAGTTAAGAAGAGCTAGAAGAGGACATGAGAAGACTTTGGCCGATAGGATCAAGGAAAACTCTAAAGCTTTCTATAGGTATGTCAAGAATAAAAGATTGGTTAGGGCAAGATTAGGGCCAGTCAGAGACAGTAGTGAGAAGTTGTGCGTGGAGCCTGAAGAGATAGGAGAGGCACTAAATGAATATTTTTCATCAGTATTCACGCAGGAAAAAGTCAATGTAGTCGAGGACAATACTGAGATACAGGCTTTTAGACTAGACGGGATTGAGGTACATAAGGAGGAGATGTTAGCAATTCGTGAGGGTATGAAAATAGGTAAGTCCCCTGGGCCTGATGGGATTTACCCTAGGATTCTTTGGGAGGCTAGGGAGGAGATTGCAGAGCCTTTGGCTTTGATCTTTATGTCATCATTGGCTACAGGTATAGTGGCAGAAGACTAGAGGATAGCAAATGTTGTCCCCTTGTTCAAGAAGGGGAGTAGAGACCATCCTGGGAATTATAGACCAGTGAGCCTTACTTCTGTTGTGGGCAAAGTTTTGGAAAGAACTCTAAGGGATAGGATTTATAATCATCTAGAGAGAAATAAATTGATTAGGGATAATCAACACGGTTTTGTGAAGGGTAGGTTGTGCTTCACAAACCTTTTTGAGTTTTTTTGAAAAGGTGACCAAAGAGGGGGATAAGGGTAAGGCAGTTGATGTGGTGTATATGGATTTTAGCAAAGTGTTTGATAAGGTTCCCCATGGTAGGCTACTGCAGAAAATGCAGATGCATGGGATTGAGGGTGATTTAGCAGTTTGGATCAGGAATTGGCTAGGTGATAGAAGATAGAGGGTGGTGGTTGATGGGAAATATTCAACCTGGAGTTCAGTTACAAGTGGTGTACCTCAGGGATCTGTTTTGGGGCTACTGCTGTTTGTCATTTATAAAAATGACAAACAGCAGTGGCCCCAAAACAGTGGCCCCTAGATGAGGATATAGAAGGATGGGTTAGTAAATTTGCTGACGACGCCAAAGTTGGAGGAGTTGTAGACAGTGAGGATGAATGTTACAGTTTGCAGAGGGACATAGATAAGCTGCAGAGCTGGGCTGAGAGGTGGCAAATGGAGTTTAATGTGGAAAAGTGTGAGGTGATTCACTATGGAAAGAATAACAGGAGTACAGAATATAGGGCTAATGGAAGGACTCTTGGTAGTGTCAACGAGCAGAGAGATCTCAGTGTACATGTGCATAGATCCCTGAAAGTTGGCACCCAGGTTGATAAGGTTGTTAAGAAGGCGTATTGTGTGTTAGCGTTTATTGGTAGAGGGATTGAATTTCGGAGCCGTGAGGTCATGTTGCAACTGTACAAAACTCTGGTGCGTCCGCACTTGGAGTATTGCATACAGTTCTGGTCACCGCATTATAAGGAAGATGTGGAGGCATTGGAAAGGGTGCAGAGGAGGTTTACCAGGATGTTGCCTGGTATGGTGGGAAGGTCTTATAAGGAAAGGCTGAGGGACTTGAGGTTATTTTCGTTAGAGAGAAGAAGGTTAAGAGGTGACCCAATTGAGGCATACAGGACGATCAGAGGGTTAAATAGGGTGGGTAGTGAGAGCCTTTTTCCTCAGATGGAGATGGCTAACACAAGGGGACATAGCTTTAAACTAAGGGGTGGTAATTATAGGGCGGATGTCAGAGGTAGGTTCTTTACTCAGAGGGTAGTAAGGGCGTGGAATGCCCTGCCTGCAGCAGTTCTGGACTCACCAACTTTAAGGGCGTTCAAATGGTCAGTGGATAGACATATGGATAACATTGGAATAGTTTAGGTTAGAGGGTCATTAGATTGGTTCCACTAGTCGGCGCAACATTGAGGGCCGAAGGGCCTGTACTGCGTTGTAATGTTCTATGTTCTATATACAGAACAAATTCAATTTACAAGATAATTGGGATGCAAGTTTTTACTAGTAATTAAATCTTAAAGTACAGACAATGTGGGTTGAGAGAGGGTTTAGCACAGGTTAAAGAGATGGGTATTGTCTCCAGCTAGGACAGTTCGTGAGATTTTTCAAGTGCAGGCAAGTCATGGGGGTTACAGATAGTGTGACATGAACCCAAGAACCCGGTTTGAGACTGTCCTCGTATGCGAAACTTGGCTATCAGTTTCTGCTCAGTGATTCTGCATTGTCATATACCGTGAAGGCCATCTTAGAGAATGCTTATCCGAAGGTCAGAGGCTGAATGCCCGTGACTGCTGAAATGTTCCCCAAAAGGAAGAGAACATTCCTGCCTGGTGATTGTCGAGCAGTGTTCATTCATCCATTGTTGCAGCGCCTGCATGGTCTCCCCAGTGTATCGTGCCTCGGGACATCCTTTCCTGTAGCATATCAGGTAGATGACATTGGCTGAGTTGCAAGAGTGTGTACTGTGTACCTGGTGGATGTACACAATCGCACAATCTCAAACAGACCATTGTCCACAACAAATGACCCAGCCTTCAGGAGAAGAGTGACCATGACACCACACAACTCTGCCACAGCAACCCCTACAAGATGTGCCAGATCACTGATACGGATGCCACCTAGAGAAAATTATTACATTAAAAAGTTATAAACATTCAGTTTACTGTCACAGAAAGCTTTCCATCTGAAGTCAAAATCACAGTTGTTCCCAGCATATCACCCGACGAGTAATTTTGTTCACAGAGTGTTAAGCATCACCATGAAATAGACAGAACACTGCCTTAGCGATATCAAGCAGTTTAAATGATTGAATCTACAATTGCCCTTCAGGTGACCTGCCTGTCCCGAATTCCCCAACACAAAACCAGCAGCCATCCATTATTGCCCAAATGTAATAATCTAATTATAACTAATGTACAAATGCAAATTAGGTTAATTACAAAATAGACTTTCCCCTGTAATTCACTGGGGTTAACTTCCATCAATATGAAACTTAATGTAATTATAAAACTATTAGTAAGACATATCAATAAATAATGTTAATTGTTGTAATTTACATTCTGTTGATCCGACCAATCCCGTTGATAAGAAAAAGAATAATTTAGGATTAAGGCTTTTTTTTATGAACATTAAATATGTATCCTGTAATTGGTTTATATTTTTATTACAAATTTGAATGTTTATACATGAAATTATTTATCACACATAGATATTTATTAGTTTCCATTTGATTAGATTTGCCTTTCGCAGAGCTACATGCTTGTACTTGATGATTCAATTTGCAGCCTTGGCCTTCCAGCATTGTTTGCCACTTAAAGCAAGCTTCAATTGCTTGGATTGCATTTTCATTGTATTTACTTTTTCCTTGGGAGCACTTTGAAGGTTGCGTAGTTATCTGAGGTGTGCCAGATGTGAAATTCTTGGGGATTACATGACCCATTGATCATAGCTCTTTTGCAAAACATCTATTTGCTTCCTGGTGCTATCTCTTTACATAACCATTATTTTTGTTATGCTGTTCTTGCATTTAAAGTGGCATAAACTACAGCAAGACCTTGGACTATTGTGAGGCTGAGACTCACTGATTTGATTTTCCTTGGAGTGATAATAGCAAAAAAGAACTTGGAGCTATTGCCACAAATAGACTGCAAAAAAAAAGATGTGATTGCCTGTCAAAAAAGCACCAGTTCTCTTTAAGAGCCATTGGGGGCCTCCTATAAATGCAGTTGGTTGATGCATCGAACTGTGCCAACCTATTTTCCCCAGATGTCTGTTCCAGACCATAGTTATTACCACTTTGGCAATGGGTGCTATAATAAGGTATCCTTGAGAAAGATACTGAAGAAAGGAGACAATCTGCTATATGCTACAGAGCTTGGTGTTCTTTTGTATATCTATCAATCTCTTTAGTACTTGAGATGCTCAGTGAGGACTCATGGTGCTGGTTTCACTCAGTTCTCTCTGCTTAAAGTATTCCATTGCTCTGATAAGTATATTTCCCAATGGAGATATATAGAACATAGAACGTACAGTACAGGCCCTTTGGCCCTCAGTGTTGTGCCGAGCTATGTCCAAACCCAAAATCAAGCTATCCCACTCCCTTTAATTCTGGTGTGCTCCATGTGCCTATCCAATACCTGCTTGAAAGTTCCTAAAGTGTCCGACTCTACTATCAGAGCAGGCAGTTGATTCCACACCCCAGCCAGTCTCTGAGTGAAGAATCTACCTCGGATATCCCTCCTATATCTCCCACCATGAACCTAATAGTTATGCCCCCTACTAACAGCTATATCCACCAGAGGAAATAGTCTCCACACATCCACTCTATCTATCCCCTCTTCATCTTATAAACCTCTATTATGTCGCCTCTCATCCTCGTCAATTTAAGAATAGAGGATGAGGAAATCATAGAACCCTACAGTGCAGAAGGAGGTCCTTCGGCCCATCGAGTCTGCACCAAACACAATCCCACCCAGGCCCTACCCCTACATCCCTACATATTATACCCAATAATCTCTCTAACCTATGCATCCCTGGATACTAAGAGGCAAATTCTTAGCATGGCCAATCAACCTAACCCGCACATCTTTGGACTGTGGGAGGAAATCAGAGTACCCAGAGGAAACCCACGCAGACACGAGGAGAATGTGCAAACTCCACACAGATAGTGACCCGAGCCGGGAATTGAACCCAAGACCCTGGAGCTGTGAAGCAGCAGTGCTAACCACCATGCTATCAAGCCATCCCGGAAGCAGATGCAGAAAAGCTAGATTGGAGGCATTTAGAATGAGGCTTCACAAAGGTGTTTCTTCTGTATCTATTCATAATCACTCACCTTGGGGCAACCAAACCAGAAGATCTTACTTAGATTTATCTGACTGTCAGTATCCTCCCTCTCTAACCAACTGGAAATTATTGGGGAAATATGTCAATTACTGTTTGAAGACCCGCAGCCCATTTCTCCAAAGGGAGCAGTATGAGCTGAAAACATTAAGATTACTACTGTTGTGAACCTACTAGCATTTGCTCCCTTCCAAGTACCGTTATGTGAATTTTGCCACATTGCAATAATAATGTATATTTATTTATCTTTAATTTTCCAAAAAAAATTCACAGGAACATTATCTAGCAAAATTTAATACTGAGTCACATAAGGATTATATTAAATCATGGCAACTCCCCAGTATCTATGAAGAAGGCTACTGATGCTTTTTGCGTAATGACTGCGTGATTCAAATTTTCTCCAAGAATGGCAATGACTAAGGACCATTCAATTCTACCAAGTGGCTGGGTCTCACAGTCGAAGGAGAAATTTGCATAATTGTTCTGACTGGGTGAGAAGAAACAAACTGGCTCCCATTTACCCAGCCTTTTTGGTTCATCTCAACAAAGATTTTTAAATTTTTTTCCCCTTAGTACCTTTTCTAATAAGTATATTTATTTTTTAATGAAGAGACAATCAAACCAGGTTTTTTTGAGTCAATGAAAGAGCAAATTTATTGGACACGAAACCTGAGGAAAAAACAACAAAAGATGTTATCACACACACACACACGTATCAGAAGGGAGAAAAATTCAAGTCCAAATAAAAGTTTCAGGAATATGCGATTGCATTTTTCCTTGTCCTTGAGGCATAGACTGTTGAACATTGCAGCCATTTGAAATGTTAACTAGACCCTCCAAAATTCTGGAGCAGATTGCAAACAGAAAACTGAACTTTAATACAATTTGCTGCCTTTTAATTCCATGATCTGTCTCCCAAAAATCAATGGGTTTCTCCTGAGGTTCTTTCCAATGGAAATACAGTGGGCAAAATTCTCTCAGTCTGCCTGCAGCGGGTTTGGTGGCAGATGGCAGCAGGGAGTCCAGCAAGAGCCATGAAAATTACTTTTCTTTGTGTCTGGCTTACAAGTTCTTAAAAACCTCCTGCCTATGCATTCCAAGAAAGGGATTTGATTAACATGTCTTGCAGTCCTTCAGCTAAAATTCTCCAAGAGCATATGCCCTGCCATCACTGCCAGCGAGAACAGACAATTTGGTGCTTAGCTAAATTACCGTTCATTGCAGTGGGACCGAAGGATCCCAGCCTCAGGCAAGGTTAAAGAATTCCAACCTTCATCTCAGAAACTTCTGACCCGTTTCACGAAATAGAATCCAAAATGAAATGGAGGTATTTCATTCTCCACAGGGATTTTGTAGCCTCTTGGTGTATCCTCGCAAGCTAACAGTTTCCCATTGCAATGACAGAATTACAGTTGATTGAAATCAATACTTTGCATTTTTAATGCCCTTCTTTCAACAGTCCCTTTTTGAAGTGGACAATGACAATGCACCCTCACTCCTTGCCACGCCCCTCCCACCCTCAGATGTGAAAATCATGCAACTCGTCAGAGCAGGTCTGCGATGCAATCCATGTACAAACTTTCCAGAGAAGTGTTCAACTTACAATGCCAGACAGGTGGTAGCCATCTTTGGTCAGTGTCCTTTTGTGTATTTTCTTCTGAAACACGTCTTCTTGAAACAGCTCGATATGTTTTTGGTTCACTGGTGAAGTTACTCAGTAGGAATTTCTTGTCATCTTTACATCCTAAATGACATCCTTTCAATTTTCTGAAAATGAAATTCTAAAAATTAAAGTAATGTCTATGTAGTCTGTAATACCACTCACCTATTCTGCATGTTATATACCTGTTATATACCTGAAATCCAGGAAACAACCATGATGCTTTCATTATTGCAACAATTTACCTCACCAACATCCACACTGCAGATCCAAGTGTTTTGATTTGTGATCAGGATTATTAAATGGTTGACAAGTCCAGTAAAACTTTCATAGAGGGATACAATAGCTACAGTGAGGCCTGTGTCATGACAAGAAGTGTCATACAGCTTCTGTAGGAATTCTCCTATGTCATTTTAGTTTCCTGAAAAAACATCAAGAAGAGTTCTGCACAATATCTTGGTGAGCCTCAAGGATTATTGTGGCCTGCTACATTCAGCATAATATTGTAATTTTTTTTCTCTGCTTCTGGAGGCTGAAAGCCTAGTTGATATGTAAATTAAAATAATAGAAGATTTATAGTATAGGAGGAGGCTACTCAACATCAGATCCATGCCAGCTCTCTGCAGGAATAACTCAGTCAATGTCAATCTCTTTCCCTGTATCTCTGCTTTTCTTAAATCAAGTGCTTCTTCAATTTCCTTTTGTAAATCATGATCAAATCTGTCTCCACCAGGCAACTAATTCCAGAACTACTCGCTGCATAAAAAAGATTTTCCTGATGTTGTCATTAACTCTTTGCCAATCACCTCAAATCAGTGTTGTTTTTCATTCTATTCTGTCTGGACCCCTCATGATTTTGAACACCTCTATCAAATCTCCTCTCACCCTTCTCTTAGGAAAATAACTCCAGCTTCTTCAATCAATCCAAACAACTGAAGTCTCCCATCCCTGGAGCCATTCTCATAATATTTTTTCTGCACCCTCTGAAACCTGCACATCCTTCCAAAAGTGCAGTACCTAGAATTGAACACAATACTTCCACTGAGGCCAAGCCAGAGTTCATCAAAGCTCACCATTATGTTCTTGCTTTTGAATTCTATGCATCTATTTATAAAGTCCAGGATCCCATATGTTTTTGAATGACTTTTTCAATCTGCCCTGCCTCCTCATTGTTTGATAGAATCACAGAATAGCTGCAGCACAGAAGGTGGCCATTTGACACCAGCTGTTCTGGCCCTCTAATGAACAGTTCACCCAATGATAACCCCTGCCTTTTCCCAGTGACCTTGTAAGTTTTCTCTTTTCAGATAAAAGCCAATTCCCTTTTTAAAGCCTCAATTGAACCTACATCCTCGACACTCAGTTTCCGATTCCAACCACTTGCTGCGTAAAGAAGATTTTCTTCATGTCGCCATTGTCTCTTTTGCTAATTGCCTTAAATCTGTGCTCTCTGGTTCTCAATCCTTCCATCATAGTCATAGAATCATAGAGGTTTACAGCATGGAAACAGGAGCTTCGGCCCAATTTGTTCATGCCACTTTTTTTTAAACCCCTAAGCTAATCCCAATTGCTTGCATTTGGCCCATATCCCTCTGTACCCATCTTATCCATGCAACTATCTAAATGCTTTTTAAAAGACAAAATTGTACCCGCCTCTACTACTACCCCTGGCAGCTTGTTCCAGACACTAACCACCCTCTGTGAAAAAATTGCCCCTCTGGATACTTTTGTATCTCTCCTCACCGTAAACCTATGCCCTCTAGTTTTAGACTCCCCTACCTTTGGGAAAAGATATTGACTAACTAGCTGATCTGTGCCCCTTATTATTTTATAGACTGCCATAAGATCACCCCTCAGCCTCCTACGCTCCAGAGAGAAAAGTCCCAGTCTGTCCAGCCTCTCCTTATAACTCAATCCATCAAGTCCCGGTAGCATCCTAGTAAATCTTTTCTGCACTCTTTCTAGTTTAATAATATCCTTTCTATAATGGGATGACTAGAACTGCACACAGTATTCCAAGTGTGGCCTTACCCATGTCTTGTACAACTTCAACAAGACATTCCAACTCCTGTGTTCAATGTTCTGACCAATGAAACCAAGCATGTCGAATGCCTTCTTCACCACTGTCCATCTGTGACTCCACTTTTAACAAACATGTACCCCCTAGATCTCTTTGTTCTGCAACTCTCCCCAGTGCCCTACCATTAACTGAGTAAGTCCTGCCCTGGTTAATCTATCAAAATGCATCACCTCACATTTGCCTAAATTTAACTACACCTGCCATTCGTCAGCCCACTTGCCCAATTGATCAAGATTCCGTTGCAATTGGAGATAACTTCCTTCACTGTCACCTATGTCACCAATCTTGGTGTCATCTGCAAACTTACTAACCATGCGTCCTATACTCTCATCCAAATCATTAATATAAATGACAAATAACAATGGCCTCAACACTGATCCCTACGGCACACCGCTGGTCACAGGCCTCCAGTTTGAAAAACAACCCTCTACAACCACACAGAAGCCAATTTTGTATCCATTAATGACAACAATTACTTCCTATCTATTTTGTCCCCATAATGTCATGATTTTGAATACATCTATCAAATTTCCACTCAATCTTCTCTTCTCCACTAGACAATTGGAGTTGGTGAACAATCCCAATCTCTCCAACCTTTCTAAATAAGGGAAGTTCCTCATCCCTGGAACCAGTATCTAAAATCTTTTCTGGCTCTCTAATATCTTCAAACCTTCCTCAAGTCTGGTGCCCATAACTGAATGCAAACCTCCAGTTGAGGCCAAACCTGTGTTCTAACCAGGTTTAATACAACTTCCTTGCTTCTCAACTCTTTGCCCATATTGATAAAGCTCAGGATGCTGGATACTTTATCAACAGATCTTGCAACCTGTCCTGACGCCTATATTGATTCATACACATATCCAGGCCTCTCTGCTCCCGCATCCACTTGAGAACTTTATCCTGTATTTTGTTTTGTGTCATTTGCAAATTTTGAAATTGGCTTTGTATGCCCCAGTCTCGGTTACGAATATATATCAGGAAAAACAGTGGTCTTAATACCAACTTTTGAGGAAGCCTGCTGTATTATCTTCCTCCAGTCCAAAAAACAACTTCACTACGGTTCTCTGTTTCCTGCTATTCAGCAAAATTTGTATCTGTGCTGCTACTTTCTGTTTTATTTCACCAGCTATAAATTTGCTGGCAATTATACTTTGTGGTATTTTATCAAATACCTTTACAAGAAGTCCATATACACTTCATCAATTGCATTACCCTCAACAACCATCTCTGTTACCCCATCAAAAAACTCACTCACGTTCATTAACCATAATATGCCTTTAACAAATGTATCCTTACTCTGATTTTATATTTCAGAGCTATGCCAAAATGACACGCCTTGTAACAAGAAATTATTCACTGAGCTTTAAAACACCTTTTCCATACTCATAGCTTGAGCTTCCAGCAACTTCTGCAGTTCGTTCATTTTTTCCTGAGTTTCATACATGCTTAACTGATCAAGCATAGTGAGCACAAATAGTAAAATGACTCACATGAAAAGAACAATTGGACACCGCATTTTTCTCCTTTGTAAAAATGAACTAGTAGACCTTTTTTCCCTTTTCCTTTTCTGCACAGAGTGCGAGCTGAGGTGATAAAAATGGAATTCAGCTTGGCAGCTGCATAGCTGGCTGTTCTCGCACATTGTACAGCACTCTGTACAAAACGAAAATGGAGGATTGTCCATGCCATCACACTGGCGAGATGGGGCTGGAAAAGGTCAGCAACATCAGGAATCCCAAGATCTTGGGCGCCTTTTTAAAGGTCACCCCAATCTCTGATTTAAAAAAACTGGAAGCAATGATGCACATGGAGTCCTTCCACCCCCACAATGCAACAGCTCCCCACTCTAATCCCCCTTGGAAAGGCATTTCCCACCCCAGGGATAAGGGGAATCCCCTGGGATAAGGGGAAAATCCCAACAAAGCTCAGAGAGAGCTCTCCCAGCAATGCCCATGATACTCCTTGGCACTACTAGGGGTCAGTTCCAGGAGTCAGCGCCAGGGCAGTGCCAAGGTTTTGGGAGCAGTGTCAAAGGACTTTCCACCCCTATCCCTTTCCCCACTGTGGGCTATACTTATCTGTAACTGGTTCACATTTTTGGAAAGCAGCTGTACACCGAGAATTCCTAATGTGGAAGGATGATACAGTGGGGAAGGTCATGAATCATATCTAAATTTACGGAAATTAAGTCCCCAACCTTACTGGGTGGGAACCTTGTTACATCAGTGATGGGGGGAGGGTGGGGAAAATCAGAAAACAAGATCTCACTGACAAGATTCTCGTTTTCAATTCTCACAGGAGTTTGTGCCCTCAGCACAGCAGGCGCAAAATGCCCACTGCCTTATTTTAAATTAAACCACCCTGAACAATTGAGTCAAGTTCAGCATGTCTGATTTCTCTAAGTGCAGAAGTAACCTTTGTGATACAAAGGTCTTTGACTACACTGGGGTCTACAGACTTCACAGGGTAGTTCTGCATGATCACCTTAATGGGGCAGATGATCAACAGCACTGTCAGTTGCCAGAAATGGAAATGCATCCTCTTAGTCACTGTCCTTGAAATATCCTGGTCTCTTCGCTAGCAAGTCTCTCGTGTTCAATTTTTTGTTGCTATCCAACAAACAAGTGTCGGTAACGGGCAGTCACCTGAACTGCTTTGGACCTGATAGGGATAATTTGAGTTTGTGGTCGAGATTTGGTCATTTTTTTGTGAACCTCATCCCCAACTTCATATTGTGGTTCCTTTGCGTTATTTGCAAGTTGAAGAATGCTTATGCTTTCCCTTGTCACTATGTGATTTCTTCTGCCTTGGTTCTGACATTCTTGTTGAATGGTGGTGACAGCTTAAGAATGGCCAGTGGCATATGAATATTAAAGTTTATTTGGTATCTTTCCGGTCAGAAAGTGCAGGGTGGATTGATAAGTGCAAAGTAGAATATGAATGGATCATTCAAATGTTTTGCACTGACATACGAGCTCTCAGACTGTCCTTTATCACCCTGCTGAATTGTTTAACGCCAACATTCAATTGCAGGTTGTGTCACAATGACAGATGGTGATGAATTTTGTAGCCTGCCAGTGACTCCATGAACTGACTGGAAATAAACATTAATTCAAGGTCATGAAAGTCTCCAACATGCATCGTTTTGTAAACAGTTTTTCCAGAATGTCAATGATCATAGTGGTCGTTATGGAATTTGCCATAGCGATTTCCAACCATTTGCTCTGTAGGTCATGAACAAAAAATGTTGATTTGTATGAGCTACTTGGGTTTGTTTAAAAATATTACTTGATGTTGTTGCCATGGTTTTGTTGGCCATGTGGTCGAATGTAGAGGTGTGGAACACAGTTCAACAGATTTTTCATTGAGTGCACCAGCTGCACTGTTTGTAATGAATTATTTTATACAGCAATCCATTGCAGGCCACCAGACTGCTTCACAGGATCATTGTTTCTCTTAACAATGATCTCAGACATACTTCATGAGCAAGATGCAATTCTCATTTGTGTAGCACTTTCAGAATAACTGCTCAAGTTTTGCATGCAATACAGTTATCTGCCAACTCCACAAGTTTGACTCATATTTGGCACAAAGGAGGATGGCTGTGGTTGTTGGAGGTCAATCATCACAGCTCCAGGACATCACTGCAGGAATTCCTCAGGGTAGTGTCTTCTACTGAATCATCTTCAGCTACTTCATTATTGATCTTCCTTCCACCATAAGGCCAGAAGTGAGGGTGTTCATTGACAATTGCACAATGTTTAGCATCATTCACGATTCTTTAAATACTGAAGTAGTCCATGTCCAAATGCAACAAAACCAAACAAGTTCTTTTAAAGCTACAGCAGTAGCTTCTAAAGAGGCTCCATGATCTCTGTCCATTTAGGAATGCATCTGCGATTAAAAAAAGAGTAGCAATGCTGAGGGATGATGGCAACTCTTTCACATTAGACAGAATCAGAAGCGCATGAATGGCTTGGATGTTGTGGGCAGACTTTACTCCAGCTGCTGTCACTTTGTACCAACAAAAATCAATCTCAGATGCCACAAAGGTTCATGTGTCTTTGTTGAGTGTCACAGTGTGTTGTGCGAGTAGAATGAGCACTGTTGATAACGACTGTTCTTATTCTGTTTTGACCCTTCAATGGACAACAACGTCATTGCTGTAAGGTTTTGGATTCTGTTAGGTATTTCTTCATAAAGTCTTTGTAGTCTTAAGTACCTTAACTACAATAACTATATACAGGGCAAAGGATTCAAGCTAGGAGCTGTCTCCAGACTTGCTTGTGAACACAGCTCTGAATAATAATAGACTAACCCCTAGGAGCAGGTTATGTGTTCTTTTACATCGTTGTGTGCATGGTACTTTACGAATCCCATAGTCAACCTACATGTGCCTGACCATCAACATCTAACAAGACTGACAAAACATGATTTTTTGATATGTGCGAAGTGCTGAAGTTAGTCCATAGGGGCATTTTTCAGAACGCAAACACACCTTTGTGAGTAACAAAAGTTGTGAGATATTGGCTTTGCTCTGCACCTTGTATCTGAAGATAGCTCCATTGCATTTACAACTTCATGAGGACTGTGAAATCATGAAATGATGCCGATAGTTCTTGGACTGTAAGAAGTTGTTAATTGTCTGGAATAATAATTTCATTGACTGTCTTAAGGTCGACATATAGTCTAAGTTTGCCATCTCACAATGGCCAGATTTGATATCGATGGTGATGAGTCAATTCGCTCAATAATATCATCTGTTTCTGGTCATTTCAGCTCCTGGGACTCTCTGCCACACAAACAGCAGCTTTCTCAAATGTTATGACACTTTTGGAATTGATATGCCAATGCAAGGAGCATGACTGCATCTCTTAATCTCCCAAATATGGTAAATAAGGAAGTATATCGCTATTTATAGTTTGTGTCATCAATCACATTAGTGTATGTTCCAATAGGATCTTCAAGTTGGAATCCAAACATATCAAAAAGTTTATCCTCTGTCTTAGATTTGCCTGGAAACAATCAGACCCAGAATTAACAAAATAAATGATGGGATGTAACCTACCTAGCAACAGGGGAGAATCTGAAGCAGCCAGCATTCAAAGGGGCTGATGAGATGGGTCCTTTCCCAATAATGAGATTAGCAGACATCTAGATAAGATCAGATGTAAATGGCCCTATCATCAAGAAGTAATTTACCAAAATGACTGGGAGATCAGGGGAGGCATACAGAGGCCAATCTTTAGAGTGTCAAGGAATTTAGGAGAGACAGATAACCCAATACATGATGAGCAAAATCAAAGAGAGCCAAGGGTATACTTGTCAACTCCTGCAGGAGTTGACAGGCCAGTTTAACATTTTATTGGAAGGCCATGGTAACCTCGAACAACAAACCAGCTAACAGCAGAGGTGCTTTGTAAAACCTTAGAGCTAAGTTAATGCAGAAACTTTTGTAAAGATGGTTTACCTATCTTCGCCAAATCTGGTAAAGACACTTCCCAGACTGGATCATCCTCCTGCTATTGTTTGGTAACTTTAAGCTGGATTTAACATAGATTTGTTTAAGGTGATTGTTGTTTAAGGAATGGGGAAGTTCACGTATTGAGAATATAGTTGGAATGAAGGGTAATTTCCAGATAAAACTATGTGTATGTCTATTACTCTGGTGCTTTTGTGTCTTATGGAGTTATGATACTATTCATGTGCATTTGTCTTTTCTTTCATTTAACAAATGGCATTTAGTAATTGGTTCACTATGACTGGGCTGCTTATTCTCACGAGTGGTTTCACGTGACTTCTCACACCATTTCAAAATCAATAATGTTCACCACCATGAACCAATTTCTCACTTTGAGACACCCTCGCAGATAATATCAATGTGGTTCGTAACACCCATAAGACTCCTGCCTTTAGCTACATAGAAAGTGAACCCATCTATGATGATACTTTTCTAGTGTACTGGAACTGTGATCCATCACACAGCAGGAATAATTGAGCCGTCAAAAGCTTGAAGAGTGTCTGTCACAAGCGGAAGTAAAAGTTGTGAAAAACACTGAATGTAGAGTTTGTCACTCACAGTTGATACTTTCAAACTGAGATCAATAAAAATCGACACTGAGATATCTTGTTTGAGCAACCTTTACAATGACCCAGTGCTTTGCCACTCATGATGATATATGTGTGCTACATTTCACAGTCAGAAAGAGTCTCCTTCATGTGTCAAAACAACAAAGTCTTTTTCTCTGACTTGCACACCTTTGGAAAGCCATTCCAATGGAAGCATGAGTTACATTTTTCCCTCCATCTGAAAATGGCTTGCGAGTGGTTGAGTACTTCCACAATATTGGTTTTGACAGCACCTGACTGTGATGAGGTAAGGATTAAATAGACTGCTGAGTTCTCTTTCTCTGTACCCTTGAACTAATTGGGCTAGCTGTATCTGAACCTTGCATCTGTGGTCACTTTCTGTGTCATCACTTCAAATCAAACATGGTTGATTCAGTTTGCACTGCCGAAGTTGTGACTTCTTTCAAAGTTCAAATCATCACCTTTCGTGAGGAGATGTTTTCTAATTCATGGAATTGAAGATTTTTCAATTAATTGGCTCTGAATTGATTGGGGTGCCAAATTTACATGAAAAAGCCAATGTCACAAAACAAAAATTGTTTCATGGGTTCACTGTTTCCTAGACACCCCTGGCAGACTGTGTATCATTCAACCATCACATTTTCCTTTGATCCAAATTAATTTTCAAGAGCACCTACCACTGTATTAAACATAAACATGATTTCAGTAAGCTACTCGAATATCCGCAGGTGCCCAAGACAACGAGTATTGCCTTCCTGTGGATTGCTGTAACATCTGGGCTGTCCATCCCTGTAATGAGCAAGTCGGTATTAGATCCCAGAGTGATTCTCAGGCGTGAATAATAGGAAGTAAAGTATTACTGGTGGATGTATTCAACAGATATTTTGTGTCTGTGTTCACAAGAGAAGACAAATAACATCAGAGAAATAATTGTAAATCAAGAGGTAAAAGGAAGGGAGGAACTTGAAACAAATACACCAGAGAAATAATACTAAGAAAATTGGCAAATGCCTTGATTGCCAGTCAGATTCATTATACTTTACCAATTATAGGTAATCCCAGACCAGCAAACAATAATAATATTTCTAGTATTCTAATTAATTATGAGACAATGAACCGTAACCTCCTCAGAGTGGCAATCAGTGTCGAATTACCAGTCCGTGGCCACTTACCGACACCAAATTTCTTCCATGCCTGTCTCATCTGACCTTCTGCCTCAAGCCAAATGAGTTCCAGAAAGGGCAGCTGTCTCCAAGGCCCAGCATTGAAGTGCACTGGCTGCTGTGAAGTAGGCAAATTTAAAGGTCCTATTGAAATTGACAGGGAGAAGGTAAGCACCGAAGGTAAGTGAATAGATTTTGGAGGTTGAAGGGGTCTGCATCGAGTGATTTTGGGGTAATTGGACATCATGGGACTGGGAAAGAGGGATTGGTCATCTGGGGTGGTGGGGAATTGGACATTGGGAGAGGTGGGATTGGACCTCGGAAGAGGTTGGATATTGTAGGAGGATGGACCTAGGCGGGTGGAGGGGTTGGACATCAACATGAGGGAGAGCCAGATATTGGCAGGTTGAGGGAGTTGGACATCAAGGGGTGGGTCAGACCTCGGGGGGGAGTGGTGAGAATGGCGACCAGACGTTGATGGGCTTGAATATTGGGAATTGGTGGAGTGAAGGGGTCAGACACTGGGAGGTTGCAGGTTGTTCTACATCGGGCGTGTTGGATCTCTGCGGGATATGGTCGGAAGTTGGAGTGTGGGGTAAGCTCAGGATTGAGGCTCAGTCAGATCATCGGGAGTGATGCTGGGCCTCCAGTGTAGAGGTTCTAGCCTGGTTCGGTGGAGAGAGTGGTGGATCAGATGCTGGTCGGAGGATTATGTTCTAGCCTCTGAGTGGGGGGATTGGATCAGGCTGGTCAGGGGTGAGAATCAGACCCAGACAGTCCACAATTGAGGGCTTAGTTCAATAATTGGATATTGTTCGGGGAAGGATCTTCTTATTGTGAATTTATTCCATGCATTAAATTGATTAATAACTTCCAAACCACACATTAACAATTCACTGTACAATTTCAGCAGTATATATCTTACAATCGATTTCAAACTTCGATTTATAAAGCATATATAGTTTCTAAGCTAAAGGCATTGCCGTTCACAATATGTGAAACGTGGAAAGCAGTGGGGTTATTTTGCTTAAACTTTTTTTTTTGCCTTGAAGAATTTATATTTGGAACTTGTGTACCAGTTCCTGGAACAACATACATTACTGTTTCTAACACTATCATCAATAAATTCGGGTCATTACTAAAGGGAAATGGAGACGTATCAATTACACAGCACAGCTTTTCTTTCACTTAGCTGAGCTTTTATTATTGTATTTCCATAATTTTTCAATACATGTTGGAGCATCAATCAAACAGCTTTTCCATTGTGCAAATTAAGGATTAAAATCAATATTGAGTCCTTATCCCTTTTGGTTGTTTCTCCAAATGTATAAATATATTGCTAACAAATCCTTTGGTTCTCAATATGCAACTGAGGGGCTCCATGGATGATCTGATCCTTCGCCTTTTCCAAATGCTATTCTTGTGTCGCACATTAGGAGGCACAAAGCAATAGCTCCAGCATAATTTTCTTTTTGACTTTCTTTTTGCAAAGGAAGTATAGGGAATATTGAACCTGCACTCCCCACTCCTTCGAATCATGTTCCAAGAAGTTTTACCATACTGCTTGTCTTTTAGACACATTTGTGCAAATCCTCCAAGAAGCACCTTGATTTCATTGGCAATGCTTGTTGCATGAACAGGGTTTATTTGTCCCTATCCCATCTCACCATTGGGTACTGTCAGATTTCCCTGTACTCCACCAAATTTCCTGGTTCTTTTAAGAATTGCCACGTGGAACGTAGAGATGGGTGCTGGGGAATGATGCAAAATTTCAGACACAGGTATTGGCCCTTGGTCGGAAGTCTCAACTAACCTTCCTGAATTTGCTGATGCTGATGTCATTGACAATGGTGAAATCTTGACAGTAGGAACCCCACCTGGAGCCTGCTCTCTGAAACCAGCTCTAATGAACCCTAGTCTAGAAAAATTGATCTGGGCTATGACGAACTCAGTGGAACAAGTGCAAGAAACACCAACTAAAGGGGAAAACCAGTTTTTTTTTTAATGTTTCCTCCCTTTATTTCCTATCTTTTCTCTGACTCTCTTGAAGGTGCCAATAGCAATTAGTTCAATAGTCAAATATTGCTCTTCAGCATTCGGCTCAAGCACTAGTTCTTCATAAGTGTAAGCCTTGGGGAGGCAATGGCCTAGTGGTATAATCATTAGACTATTAATCCAGAAACTCAGCTAATGTTCAGGCGATCAGGTTCAAATTCTGCCATGGCAGATGGTGAAATTTGAATTCAAGTAAAAATACGTGGAATTAAGAATCTAATGATAACTATGAAACCATCGTTGATTGTCTGAAAAACTTGCCCGGTTCACTAATGTTCTTTAGGGAACAAAATCTGCAGCTCTTACCTGGTCTGGCCTATGTGTGACTCCAGAATCACAGCAATGTTGTTGACTCTCAATTGCCCTCCAAGGGCAACTAGAGATGAGCATAAAGACTGGCCAGGCAGCAAAGCTCATATCGCACAAAAGAATTTAAAAAAAACAAAGAGTAGGTTTTCCAATCTCGCACAGAAGAACCAGAAAGACACATCTTTTCTCTCAACAATTCAAAGGTTTGTCTCATGCAATTTTACAAGGTTGGATCATTTCTGTAATATTTGTGAGTTCGTAGTCTAGATTCTGCAATTCTGTTGGTGTGTCTTGGTGTCAGTATTCCAAAATTCTTACATGCAACTACCAGTTTAAATATAACAAACATATCGCCCACATATCAGAAATATGCGAGGGGTAGGAGGTTCGGTGTCATTCCATCAAAGGCATGTTTCTCATGGAACCCAGCAAAGATGTTTATGAGATCTGGGCTGAGAGGGGTTCCCATGGTAACACCATTTATTTGTGGAGATGCCATGTTGGACTAGGGTGGACCAGATAAGAGGTCATATGATACCAGGTTATAGTCCAACAGATTTATTTGAAATCACAAGTTTTTGGAGTGCTGCTCCTTCATCAGGCAACTTCACCACTGATGAAGGAACAGGTCTCCAAAAGCTGTGATTTCAAATAAACCTTTTGGACTATAACCTGCTGTCATGTGACCTCTCATTTTGACCATCTGTGGCAGGGTTCTCTGGAGGCTAGGTATTGCCAAAGACTTTGGCCAGTACAAAGACTCATGGAAGTCACTGTCCCAGTTAAAGACGTATCCTTCCTAACCAATGACTGATGGGAGAATGAGAATTGGGCAGTCCAATGCCTTAGTACAAGAGAAGACTTTGAGCATTCAAATAACGCTGTGAAGTTCCAGTGCATCGGACAGATCAGTTATACATTTCTCAAGTTTATTTTCCTGTCTTCAGTTAGTTATGAACCAGTCATCTCCAGTACAAATAAATCACTGCTAACAATTCTCATATATTTGAGCCAATTGCATTTTACCCTCTGACATCATGGGATTTCATTGGTCTATAGAATCCGGATGCTTCTTCCCCCTGTAGCCTAGCAACCCCTGACACTTAAGTACAAATGTTAACGTTCCCACCAACTCTTGCTGACATCAATGGTTGAAAGCCTGACAACACCAGGTTTTAGTCCAACCGATTTATTTGATAATACTCACAAGCTTTCGAGGGGACTGCCTCTTCGTCAGGTGAATGGAGAGTTCTGGCCTCAGACAGAGCATATAAAGCACCGACAGTTTAGAGATTACTGATTAAAATGCGAATCCTTACACCTAACCTGCTGTTCAAGACCTGAAGTGGCTGACAATGTGAGTGGAAGGGATGAATGAACATCGCTCGACAATCACCAGGCAAGACTGTTCCCTTCCTGTTGGCGAACACTTCAGTGGTCACGGGCATTCAGCCTCTGACCTTCAGGTAAGCATTCTCCAAGGCGGCCTTCACGACACACAGCGCAGAGTCGCTGAACAGAGACTGATAGCCAAGTTCCGCACACATGAAGACGGTCTCAACAGGGATCTTGGGTTCATGTCGCACTATCTGTAACCCCCATGACTTGCCTGGGTTTGCAAAACCTCACTTACTGTACTGTCTGGAGACAATACACATCCCTGTGACCTGTGATCAGTGCTCCTTCCACTCACATTGTCAGCCACTTAAGGTCTTGAACAGCAGGTTAGGTGTAAGGATTCGCATTTTAATCAGTAATCTCTAAACTGTCGGTGCTTTATATGCTCTGTCTGAGGCCAGAACTCTCCATTCACCTGACGAAGAGGCAGTCCCCTCGAAAGCTTGTGAGTCTATTATCAAATAAATCGGTTGGACTAAAACCTGGTGTTGTCAGACTTTTTACTGTGTTTACGCCAGTCCAACGCCGGCATTCCCACATCATCAATGGTTGAAGCAGACAGATGTACATTTTTATGCCTGGAAAGACCTGCCTTACCTGAACTGTGTGAATAACCCTATTCATAAAGGGACTCTGAGAACACCTGCCTTATCTGGACAGAGTGAACAATCCTATTCATTAAGGGGCTCTGAGAACCTCACTGCTAGTGACTTTCACTGATAAGAAATTGCACATTCTTTAGTTTCATTGTTTAAAGAATGTGGTTCATCTCAATATGCCTATTATCCCATAAGGCTTAGCAGTAACCTTCTTTGACTAAAGTGTACAGATTTCTTTCACATACAGCTAAAATGCATTGTAAAAATCCATGTTTAAATCAGAAATGCTTATTCACGTCTCATACTTCGTTAAATCTCTTATTGTGTTCATATGTGTCTTAAGACTGTTCCCCTGATAGCGTGTAAGTTTGATCTGAGGTTATTTCACTTAAACTAAAAGTTTATTTATTAGTCACAAATAAGGCTTACATTAACACTGCAATGAAGTTACTGTGAAATTCCCCTAGTTGCTACACTCCGGCACCTGTTTGGGTCAATGCACCTAACCAACACAACTTTCAGTCTGTGGGAGGAAACCTGAGCACCCGGAGGAAACCCATGCAGTCACAGGGTGATTGTGCAATCTCCACACAGACAGTGACCCAAGCTGGGAATTGAACCCAGGTCCCTGACGCTGTGAGACAGCAGTGGTAACCACTGTGCCACCACGCTAGTATTCTAGTATTGCTGGTATTCTATTCGTGGCTTAAATCCCTAATTATTTGAAATTTCTCTAACCTACTATGAATTTCTCCAATACCAACTATTTGAGCGCACATGGTGTCAGTAAAACTGAACTCAACTGTACGAGTTGCTGAGTTCATAAATTCAGTGAATACTGATTCACACAAAGGTCTAGATCACCATGATATAGTGTTGCAACACAATTAGCTATGGTTTCCTTCAGCAGAACATTGGTGAATAGACTAGGGTGACACTAGTGTGCCTTTAAAAAATCTTTTTTAAAAATCATGTTCTCTGCAGCTGGTAAGCAGTTTTTTTTTCATTGCGATGCTGACTGCCTACTTCGCAGTCCTTTTATTGCTGCTTAAATGGTTGAAAAGGGTATTGTTTATTTTTGCTATGGGCTTCATGCGGTGTTTGGGATTTTACAACCTTTTGCATTGTTAGGGGGAAGAATGATCGACAGGTCAGGTGACAGGAGTTCTTCTATTTTCAGTTTTGGCTGCCGGCTGCTCTTTTAGTTTTGAAAGCATTTGGAGCTCAGATTGAAAAGCAGTATTTCTGTGTTTCTCTCTCCCTGGCACTGTAAATTCTGCTGGCTAGCCAAAAGCAGGTATTTTTGCCTTCTTGAGGTGAGAATTCTGTCTCTTGATGTGGTTTGCTGGAGAAAAGCTAGAGACCAGCAGTGGCATTATCTCAAAGTGGAGATCTGCTAGAAGTTACAAGGCTGGAAAGTCAGAGTTTCAATTCTCCAACCAAAGGACTAAGTTCTAGCATTAGATGGGCATCCTTGTTTAATGTGTTAAGCCCATGGCAAGGGTATGTTTTAAGGAGATTTGTTTGGTGGAAACAGTTCATATAGTTATTCAGGTTTATAAAATACCATGTCTTTTTTCTTGTTTGCAATTGGTAAAAGTTATTGTTGTATAACAATAGACTCTGCTTGATAAAAGCTCCCCAGTGAATCATTTGAATCATACCTGAAGTGAAACATCTCTTGACTACCTTAGCCAAATTCAAATTGCAAAACTTATGATCCAAATGGACATCATAAAACGCTTCGAAGTTTCACGACCTGCACGATAACACCAGTAATGTCAAATGAACATATGGACACAGCATTGCTATTGCTATGCAAGTCCTGTGTGGCCTTCACAAATGTAAAGGAATCCTTCACCATGTATCTGGAAAACCTGCTTAAAACTCATTGTGCTAATTACACTGACAACCAATGTAAGATTGTCAGTCGAGCTCATAGTGCAACACATTTACTTGGACTGGAAGCTATGCATGTTAATACACAGAACCCTATTCATTGTATTGTCACTGAACTGCTAATCCAGAGACCCAGGACAATAGCTGGGGATCTGGGTTTGGGTCCCACCATGGCAGATGGCAAACTTTGAACTCAATGAATCCCGAAATTGAAAGCCTAATAGTAACTATGAAGCTATTACCATAAAAAACTCCTCTGGTTCACTAATGTCCTTCAGTGAAGGAAATCTGCGATCTTTCCCTGTCCGGCCTACATGTGATTGACTCTTAAATTCCCTCTGAAATGAGGGCAACTGGGATTGGGCAATAAATGCAAGCTCAGACAGCAATGACTGCCACATCCTGTAAATTAATAAAAATAGATAGAAATAACATGGACACACATTGTGCCTGTTTCAGCTGTATATCTTGAAAGTTGAACCAGATAGCTGTATTTGTGGCATCATTTTAACTGAAATCCCCAATATTTACCCAAAGGGTGATTGGTCAATGTCCAATCCTCACGGCTGAAACCAATGCAAATAGAATTTTTTGATTTATTCAATCTGGATATCCCCTCCAAATGTATTTTTATCCTTATTTCCTTTCCATTCAGACTGCCCACAACATAATCTATTGTTCTTGACAGAGAAAGATCAATGACCTGAAAATAATTTTAACTCACCCACCTATACAAAACTGGGGGCGCTAGTGAGTCTGGGGGGTGGGGGGTGGTGCATTTGGAAAACCCTGGGAACTGATAAGCCGGATAATGTGGGAGGTTCAGAGTATGAATGATAACTTGTGTGGGGCTTTGTTTGGGTGCGTAAAATACAGTTATGAAGCTAGAAAGGGTTTTACTTCTTATCCTTTCATATAACTAATTGTGGAAAACCACCTGAAGTAGATGACTCAAATTGCTTTTTGGATGGTTCCCAGTTGTCCAGGGGAAGTTAGTGTTCCTGGACAATTGCTGCTTGAAGCCTTACCTCAGAGTTTTCTAGATGAATTCCACAGCATACCTTTGGCGTTTGCCCACAATCTGACATAAGGAAAGCCAGGAAGTTATGAACTTAAAAATCTGAAACAAGAGTCTTCATTGAGGATCAGAAGGAGCAAGAATACTTTTTTCCGGCATTACACACTTTTTAATGAACTGCCCCACTACAGTTATCAGTCTTCCCATCACTTAAATGGCATTTAAATATGGTGCCACGACCTTCAGATAATGGCAGGGTGGGCAAATTGTTGCCTGTCCTACCATGTGAATTGGAGACCGATGAGCCGATGCATACTCAAGGAGGTTCTAAGTGTATAATTAGGATGAGAACCCACCCCCAGAGGGAAATGTGTTGTTTATCCTGTCCGCTACTGCCCTTCATCTCCAGAACAGAGAGCTCCGCTCCTCAGCTCTGTGCCTTTCTCCACAGATGGATGGCAAAGCTGCTGAATATTTCCAGCATTTTCTGATATCCACCACTGGACCTACCTACCCTTAGCTCAGCTCTAACCTTGTGCTCCAGCTCCCTGCGCAACAGGCTCCAGCCTGTCAATCAGACTGCCTGTGGGTGGAAATCCTACTGGAAAAAAATTAAAAGGCATCCTGCAGTTTGTTAAAACTTCAAAGAAACTGCTTCCATATCAAAGAGTCCAAATGTTTAAATGTCAAGTCTTGCATCCATTCTTCATTTCTTTTAATGATGATACCACACTGGATGAGACCAAAGAACTCTGTGCTTTTACTTATGTATTCACCAGTCGCGCTCTAGGGAAATTTTAATTGCGCCGCCAACCCCCCCCAACCCCCACCCCTACCATCACCTCACAGCTAGAATGGAACATGACAGATACATTATCAGCCTGTTTGCCTCTTTGTACCATGTACTATATTCACAATACACCCTTTCCAATTGGCCAAGATCCCCTTTGGAGGCAGACACCAGCCTCATGCGTAGCAGTAAGGACTTCAATGCAACTTTTACAACAAAATAAAACAGAGATACTAGCAATATTCCAACCTACAAAGTAAAATCTCATAAGATTTGCTGCAAGATTCAGCAAGGTAATGAGCTCCATGCACTCAAGTCAATGACATCTGTGCGCTCTTGAACTATTTTTGAAGTTGGAAAGATTTTTTTACCTTTCTAAGGGAGGTCTTTTGGTGCCCATTGTGTTATGTTGGGCGCTTGTTGGACCATCTCCAACAAGATCCTTCTTTATTTACAGCTGCTATATATATTCACGTCTGCACAAGGCTGGAAGTTCTCTTCTCTCCTGATCTCTGTTACTCATTCCTGTTTTGTCACATCATCATTACATCATTAGAAGCATGTGCTTCTAATGTTAACTGTTTACTTCACAGTGGGTCGGATCTCTGCCTCTGAGCCAGAAGCTCCAGATTTAAGTTCCACCTCAGCACATGAAGACCAAGGTAGATACATTCATAACACAGCCAAACAGGTTGATTATCAGTCTGCAAATTCTTCAAACATACATCAAAGACAAGCAATAAGAGCGTGAGAGATTCTGGTTAGCCATGTGGTGGAAAGAAAGTTGTAATCCCAACCATCACAATCCATAGTCCCACCTCCAATAATTATGTAAAAGACACAACATGTCAGACTCCTTGAATGATCTGTAAAACATCATTACCACATTGTTTCTTTATGATGCAACCCACCATGAATAAACTATGTTAGAAATGCAAATCTTAGTAGGTAAAAAAATGTTGTGAAATGAAAAAGGACAGTAGAGTTATTTAAGACCCTGCAGTATTTCCTTAACCATAAATGCTAATTCTGTTAGTTTATTTTTATTTACCCACAGAATGTGGGCTTCACTGGCTAGGCCAGCATTTATTGCCCATCGTTAGTTGCCTTTCAGAAGGTGCTGATGAGCTGTCTTCTTGGACCGTTGTAGTGCCTGAGGTTTAAGTACACCAACAGTACTGTTAAGCAGGAATTCCAGATTTTGACCCAGTGAAAGTGAAGGAATGGTGATATATTTCCAAGTCAGAATGGCAAGTGACTTGGTGGCTGTTTTCCTAGGTATCTGCTGCTCTTGTCCTTCTAGATGGTAGTGGTCTGGGATTGCAAGGTGCTGCCTGAGGAACCTTGGTGAGTTCCTGTGGTGCATCTTGCAGATGGTACACACTGCTGTCATTGTTCGCTGGTGGTGAAGAGAGTGAACATGGGATGCCAATCAGGCTGGCTGCTTTGTCCAGATGGTGTCAAGCTTCTTGAGTATTGTTGGAGCTGCACTCATCCAGGCATGTGGATGAGCACTCCATTGCATTCCTGGTTTGTGCCTTGTACATGGTGGATAGCTTGTAGGGAGTCATGAGGTGAGTTATTCACCGCAGGGTTCCCAGCATTTGACCTGCTCTGGCAGCCGTAGTATTTATATGGATGTTGATAGTGGGGGATTCAGCAATGTACTGCAATTGGATGTCAAGAGGCGATGGTTAGATCCTTCTTGTTGGAGATGGTCATTGCCTGGCACTTGTGTGGCACAAATATTATTTGCCATTTGTCAGCCCAAGCCTGGGTATTGTTCAGGTTTTGCTGCAACTGGACATGGACTGCTTCAGTGTTTGAGAAATTGTGAATGGTATTGAACATTGTGCAATCATCAATGAACATCCCCACTTCTGACCTTATGATGGAAGGAAGGTCATTAATGAAGCAGCTGAAGATAGTTGAGTCCAGGACACTACCCTGAGGAGCTCCTGCGGCAATATCCTGGAGCTGAGATGATTGAATTCCAACCACACAACCATCTTCCTTTGTGCGGGATATGACTCCAACCAATGGAGCTTTTGCCCCCTGATACCCATTGATTCCAGTTTTACTAGGGCTTCTTGATGCCACATTCAGTCAAATGCTGCCTTGATGTCAAGAACAGTTAGTCTCACCTCACCTCTGGAATTTAGCTCTTTTGTCCATGTTTGAACCAATACTTCAATGAGGTCAGGAGCTGAGTGATGTTGGCAGAATCCAAACTGAGTATCAGTGAGAAGGTTATTGTTGAGTAAGTGCCACTTGATAGGACTGTTGATGACTCCTTCCATCACTTTACTGATAATCAAGAGTAAATTCATGGCCCAGTAATTGGCCGGGTTGAATTTGTCCTGTTCCTTGTGCACAGGACATACCTGGGCAATTTTCCACATTACCGCGTAGATACCAGTTGCAATTGTACTGGAACAGCTTGGCTAGGGGCACGCAAGTTCTGGAGCACAAATCTTCAGTATTATTTTTGGAATATTGTCTGGGTCCATAGCATTTGCAATATCCAAACCACAGCACTGCTTTGATTATTTCATAAACATTGAAGAAGAGAATGACTCGAACTGAATCAGTATCAATGGACTTGGAAGAAAAAGATTGCAGCCATTGGGAACAAAAGGACATAGTGACAGTAAACATGAGTCAGATCTAAAAAGAAACGATGAAGGAACCGGCAGTGTTGCTGAAAAAGGAATTGATGCTACAACGTCCAACCACTGAATTGGGATTTTAAAATGTGTTACTGATTATGGAAGTCACCAATTAAAGAATCAGAGAACGAGACAATGAATGTTAATAAGAAGCTGATAGCCATAAGGATAGTGTCCTAATCCTGAAACAGAAGTATTCATCCAGTGAGTCATTTCATTTTGTATCAGTTTATTACCTCAGTTTAAATTTATAAGGAAATTTCTTCACATTCTTCCACCCAATGAAGTGAGAAAATAATTAAAATAAGGGGGTAATTAAGTCTAAATCATTTTATTTTAGACATAAATGATATGACAGATAAAATAAGCATTGGTTCAATAAAGTGAAGAATTTTTTGGGGAATGACATGTAAAAGAGCAAAACTTTTTCTTTATACATTTATTTTTAAATGCAATGACTCATTAACATAATGGTGGCTGTTCAGAAAGAGATTTTAACTATTGTATTATTGGCTTATTTCTGTCAGGATTGATACAATTGATACTGTGGGTTTCCTCCCACAGTTTGAAAGTCATGTTGGTGAGGTGCATTGACCCAAACAGGCTCTGGAATATGGCAACTAGAGGAATTTCACAGTAACTTCATTGCAGTCTTAATGTGAGCCCTACTTGTGAAGAATAACTCCGAGGTGCATTGATTTTGGGGTCTGATGTAACATGGGATAACCACCAAGTAAGTTCAGTGCACCTATCCACGGGACTTCAATCCAATCAGCTCACTGCAATTTTATGTCTGTGTTGAGCATTAATGTGCATTAGCAGATGAAGCGCAGTCCTGTATGGTGCAATCTGAACTTTGGTATTTAAATAGTGAATCCAAAGATAGAATTCAGAGGAGCTGGGAGTTCTTAAGAATCATAGAACCCTACAGTGCAGAAGGAGGCCCTTCAGCCCATCGAGTCTGCACCAAACACAATCCCACCCAGGCCCTACCCCCATATCCCTAATATTATACCCACTAATCTCTCTAACCTACGCATCCCTGGACACTAAGGGGCAATTTCTTAGTGTGGCCAATCAACCTAACCCACACATTTTTGGACTGTGGGAGGAAACCAGAGTAGCAGAGCAAGTGGTCAGGAAGGCGAATGGGATGCTGGCCTTCATAGCGAGGGGGATTGAATATAAAAGTAGGGAGGTCTTGCTGCGGCTGTACAGGGCATTGGTGAGGCCGCAGCTGGAGTACTGTGTGCAGTTTTGGGCGCCGTACTTACGCAAGGATATTTTGGCCTTGGAGGGAGTGCAGAGGAGGTTTACTAGGCTGATGCCGGAGTTGAGGGGGTTGAGCTATGAGGAGAGGCTGAATAAATTAGGCTTGTACTCGTTAGAGTTTAGAAGAATGAGGGGAGATCTCATTGAGACGTATAAGATGATGAATGGGATGGATAGGATAGAGGTGGAGAGATTCTTCCCGCTCAGAAAGGATAGTAGGAGTAGGGGGCACAGTCTCAAGATAAAGGGGGGGCGGTTTAGAACAGAGTTGAGGAGGAACTTCTTCACTCAAAGGGTGGTGAATCTCTGGAATTCTCTGCCTGTTGAAGTGGTGGAGGCTACCTCGCTAAATATTTTTAAGACGCGGGTTGATGGGTTTTTGATAAGAGAGGGGATTAAGGGTTATGGGGAGAGGGCGGGAATGTGGAACTGAGCCACGACAGATCAGCCATGATTTTATTGAATGGCAGGGCAGGCTCGAAGGGCTAGATGGCCTACTCCTGCTCCTATTTCTTATGTTCTTATGTACCTGGAGGAAACCCACACAGACACGAGGATAATGTACAAATTCCACACAGGCAGCGGCCCGAGCTGGGAATCGAACCCAGGACCCTGGAGCTGTGAAGCAGCAGTGCTAACCACTGTACTACCATGCTGCCCCACGTGAGTTGGAAGCACAAGAAGAAAATCTTTGACAATGGATTAAGAATGTTCAAAGGCTACATTCCTCTTAATGTACTGCTAAGGTTAGTGAGGAGGTGGACAGAAATAATCTTTCCCAAGGAGTAAGAAACGCATTGCTGCCATCAAGACTGTGTCATTGGAAGTGAAGTAGGAGGTCAGCAGCACTCCTGGATTGTGAGCAAAGTACTTTAATGATCTGACTAGGTCATGAAAAGTGAATACAGTTGCACACTCACACATATCCTGGTGTGTGCGCACCAGGACACACCTTCATTCAGAACTAGAGGGCACAGCCTCAATATAAGGGAGAGGGCAGTTTAGAACAGAGTTGAGGAGGAACTTCTTCAATCAGAGGGCGGTGAATCTCTGGAGTTCTCTGCCTGTTGAAGTGGTGGAGGCTACCTTATTGAATATGTTTAAGTCACGTGTCGATAGATTTCTGATAGACAAGGGAATTAAGGGTTATGGGGAGAAAGCAGAACTGATCCACTTCAGATCAGCCATGATCTTATTGAATGGCAGGGCAGGCTCGAAGGGCTAGATGGCCTACTCCTGCTCCGATTTCTTATGTTTTTATGTTCTTATGTTCATTCTGCTTTGCATTGCCTGCTTCATCACATCAATCACCACATCCATTTAACTTGCAAATACACCAATCCTTCAGTTTTCATAGAATTCCTTCCATCCCTGTGTGTCCATCCGCCACTGCTATTCATGTTCGGCTATTCCCTGATATTTACTCCTTGCAAATGTACTGCATTCATCAGGTGAACACAAGGGGCTGAATTTTACACTCCCCTCTGGTTAAGCATTTTTCCTGCATATAAAACAGGGTGGGTGTCTACTTTACATCCACCATCATCTTCCCACCCACGTCAGGCCCACCCCCATAATGCAAGGGATAGATCAGCACTGAAGTTGCCAGCCTGTGTGCCATATTTAAAGAAATAATCAAGGATCAATTAGAGTGGTCAGGAAGGCTAATGGGATGCTGGCCTTCATAGCGAGGGGGATTGAATATAAAAGTAGGGAGGTCTTGCTGCAGCTGTATAGGGCATTGGTGAGGCCGCAGCTGGAGTACTGTGTGCAGTTTTGGTCGCCGCACTTACGCAAGGATATTTTGGCCTTGGAGGGAGTGCAGAGGAGGTTTTCTAGGCTGATGCCGGAGTTGAGGGGGTTGAACTATGAGGAGAGGCTGAATAAACTAGGCTTGTACTCGTTAGAGTTTAGAAGAATGAGGGGAGATCTCATTGAGACGTATAAGATGATGAATGGGATGGATAGGATAGAGGCGGAGAGACTCTTCCCGCTCAGAAAGGACAGTAGGACTAGGGGGCACAGCCTCAAGATAAAGGGGGGGCGGTTTAGAACAGAGTTGAGGAGGAACTTCTTCACTCAAAGGGTGGTGAATCTCTGGAATTCTCTGCCTGTTGAAGTGGTGGAGGCTGCCTCGCTAAATATATTTAAGACGCGGGTTGATAGGTTTTTAATAGGCAAGGGGATTAAGGGTTATGTGGAGAGGGCGGGAAAGTGGAACTGAGACACGACAGATCAGCCATGATCTTATTGAATGGCGGGGCAGGCTCGAGGGGCTAGATGGCCTACTCCTGCTCCTATTTCTTCTGTTCTTATGTTCTTATGTTAGTTACCAAGTCAATTGAGCCTGATGATATGCTGCTGACACCAGAAAATGTTTGGCATGGCCAGCCAGGCGGGAGGAGGCAACCTGATATTTTCACTTAATATTTAAAGAGCAGGAAGGAATGGGGAATTGGCCTTTGTGGCTGTTTAACCTCCAGCCTGCAGACATCACAGCAGGTCTCCACACACCAATGCCAGTGTTCACATCTTAGAACATAGAACATAGAACACTACAGCACAAACAGGCCCTTCGGCCCACAAGTTGCGCCGACCACATCACCTACCAACCTACAGACCTATCTATAACCCTCAATCTCATTAAACCCCATATACTCATCCAGAAGTCTTTTAAAAGACCCCAGCGAGTTCGCCTCCACCACCACTGACGGCAGCTGATTCCATTCACTCACCACCCTCTGAGTGAAAAACTTACCCCTAACATCACTTCTGAACCTCCCTCCCCGCACCTTAAATCTGTGTCCTCTCGTAGCGACCATTTCAAACCGGGGAAATAGCCTCTGAGAGTCCACCCTATCTATTCCTCTCAACATTTTGTAAACTTCTATCAGGTCGCCTCTCAACCTTCGTCTCTCCAGGGAAAAGAGTCCCAGCTCCCTCAACCTAACTTCATAAGGCATGCCTCCCAGTCCAGGCAACATCCTTGTAAATCTCCTCTGCACCCTTTCAATAGCTTCTACATCTTTCCTATAGTGAGGCGACCAGAACTGCGCACAATACTCCAAATGAGGCCTGACAAGGGTCTTATAAAGTTCCAGCATTACCTCCCGACTCCTAAACTCAATCCCTCGATTAATGAAGGCCAGTACACCATACGCCTTCTTGACCACCTCCTCCACCTGCGAGGCCGATTTAAGAGTCCTGTGGACCCGGACCCCAAGATCCTTCTGCTCCTCAACACTACTCAGACTTCTGCCCTTAATAGTGTACTCGTTCATCCCGTTGGTTCTGCCAAAATGGACGACAACACATTTATCCGCGTTGAAGTCCATCTGCCACTTCTCCGCCCAGTCCTGCATCCTATCTATGTCCTGCTGCAACTTTTGCCATCCTTCCAGATCATCCACAACACCACCGACCTTCGTGTCATCAGCGAACTTACTTACCCATCCCTCCACTTCCTCATCCAGGTCATTTATGAAAATGACAAACAACAAGGGTCCCAGAACAGATCCTTGAGGCACTCCGCTGGTGACTGACCTCCATTCAGAAAAAGCCCCATCCACAACCACTCTCTGCCTTCTGCAGGCAAGCCAGTTCTGGATCCACAAGGCCAAAGGCCCTTGGATCCCATGCCCTCTCACCTTCTCAAGAAGTCTTGCATGGGGGACCTTATCAAACGCCTTGCTGAAGTCCATGTACACTACGTCCACGGCACTTCCTTCGTCAATGTGTTCAGTCACATTATCGAAGAACTCAACTAGGCTTGTAAGGCACGACCTGCCCTTGACAAATCCATGCTGACTATTCCTGATCATGTCAAACCTCTCCAAATGTTCGTAAATCTTGTCCCTCAGAAGCCTCTCCATCAGCTTACCAACCACTGAGGTCAGACTCACCGGTCGGTAATTTCCCGGGCTATCTCTGTTCCCTTTCTTAAAAATAGGAACTACATCCGCAATCCTCCAATCCTCTGGAACCTCTCCCGTCTCCATTGACGACGCAAAGATCATCGCCAGGGGCTCTGCAATCTCTTCCCTCGCCTCCCACAGTATCCTGGGGTACATCCCATCTGGTCCCGGCGACTTATCTACCTTGATAGAATTCAAAAGTTCCAACACATCCTCCTCCTTAATATTCACGTACTCAATCCTTTCCATCTGCTGCAAATCCATAACAAAATCTCCCAGATCGGCTTCCACCGTGAATACTGAGGCGAAGTACTCGTTAAGCACCTCCGCCATTTCTTCTGGTTCCACACAAACCTTTCCCCCCTCACCTTTTATCGGTCCTATCCCTTCTCTTCTTATCCTTTTACCTTTCACATATTTATAGAAGGCCTTGGGATTCTCCTTAATCTTACTCGCCAAGGTCTTCTCATGACCCCTTCTGGCTCTCCTAATTTCCCTTTTAAGTTCCCTCCTACAGTCCTTATACTCCTCAAGATCTTTAACATCTCCTAATTCCCTGAACCTCTTGTACACCTTCCTTTTCTTCCTGACTAGGTTCAACACATCCTTTGTGCACCACGGTTCCCTCGACCCACCAAACCCCCCTCGTCTCATCGGAACGTTGTCATTCAGAGCTCTAGACACACATTCCTTGAATATCTGCCACCTTCCTTCGGTACTTTTCCCTAAGAACGCCTCCTTCCAGTTTATTTGTCCAAGTAACTTCCTGACTTCTTCGTATCTCCCCTTACCCCAGACAAACACCTTCCTAGCCTGCCTGATCCTATCTCGTTCCAACGCAATTGTGAAGGAGATAGAATTATGGTCACCATATCCAAGATGCTCTCCTACCGAAAGATCCATCACCTGCCCTGGTTCATTCGCCAGTACCAGGTCAAGTACAGCCTCTCCCCTCGTAGGCTTGTCCACATACTGCGTCAGGAAACCCTCCTGAACACACCTAACAAACTCCTCCCCATCCAAACCCCTTACCCTAGGGATATTCCAGTCGATGTTTGGGAAATTGAAGTCTCCCATCACGACAACTCTGTTATTAAAACATCTCTCCAGAATCTGTTTCCCTATTTGCACTTCAACTTCCCTGTCACTATTGGGCGGCCTATAGATTACACCCAGCAAAGTTTTTGACCCTTTGCTGTTCCTAACTTCCACCCACAGAGATTCTGTAGACAATCCCTCCACGACATCCTCTTTCTCTGTAGCCATGACACTATCCCTGATCAACAGTGCCACGCCACCACCCCTTCTGCCACCCTCCCTGTCCTTCCTGAAGCACCTGAAGCCTGGCACCTGAAGTACCCAGTCCTGTCCCTGAGACATCCAAGTCTCCGTAATGGCCACCACATCACAATCCCAAACAGCTATCCACGCCCTAAGCTCATCTACCTTATTCACTACACTCCTTGCATTAAAATATATACACTTCAGCCCCTCAGTCTGGGCATTTCCCATCTCCACCACCTGTCTAACCTCCCTCGCATACTGCCTGCGGTCCTCCCCTACCTGGGAGCGAACCTCCTCCGTCCCAGTTTCCCCAACACAGTTCCCTCCCCCCATCCTTTCTAGTTTAAAGTCCCCCTGGTAGCCTTAGCCAGTCTTCCCGCCAAGATACTAGTCCCCCTGGTATTTAAGTGCCACCCGTCCCTACTATAGAGGTCCCACCTACCCCTAAAGAGGTCCCAGTGATCTAGGAACCGAAATCCCTGCCCTCTACACCAGTCCCTCAGCCACGCATTCACCCTCCACCTCATTTCATTTCTTCCCTTATTCTCCCTTGGCACAGGCAGCAATCCTGAGATTACTACCTTCGCTTTTCTCTTCCTCAGCTGCCTACCCAGTTCCCTATAGTCCTTTTTCACAAGTGCCTCCCTCTTCTTACCTACATCAGTAGTACCTATATGTACTACTACCTCCGGTTCCTTACCCTCCCCTTTCAGGATGTCTGGGACCCGCCCAGAGACATCCTGGATCCCAGCCCCAGGGAGACAAACCACCATCCGCGACTCCCTTCTACGTCCACAAAAACGCCTGTCTGCGCCCCTCACTGTGGAGTCCCCTATTAATACTACCTTTCTGCTTCCCTTTTTGATTTTTTGGCTCACTGGCTCAGCTCCAGAGAGCTGGCCATCGCTTCCTCCCTCAGATGAGCTGTCCCCCCCAGTAGTACTCAGGCCGGAGTACTTATTTTGAAGGGGGACATCCACCGGAGTGCTCCCCATCACCCGTGTTTTCCCCTTCCTAATGGTAACCCAAGTGCCCTCATCCCGTTGCCCTGGTGTGACTACTTGCTGATAGCTCCTTTCTATAACGTCCTCACTCTCCCTAACTAGCCGAAGGTCCTCGAGCTGCATTTGCAGCTCCTTAACCTGGTTCCGTAGGGCCTGCAGCTCCACACACCGAGCACAAGTGTGGATGTCCGGCAGGCCAGGAGCCTCCAAGACCTCCCACATGTTGCATTGGCAGCAACATATAGGTCTCACACTCATATTTACCCCTTATAGCAACCCAGAGGAAAAAGTAAAAAAAAACTTATAACTTACCTTATCTCTTTGGCCCTGTGAGCCAAAGCCCTTACAGCACACACAAATACAAAAGCAGTCTTACCAGCTCTCTGACAGAGCCCCTCTCTCTCTCTCTCTTTTTTTTTAGGTTAGGGGAGGGGGGAGGGCTGGGATACTCTACCCGTGTAGAGTATCGGGAAACCCCTCCGGTCTAATTTATAGTCGGGTAAAAAAAAACGCGACCCGAGTGCCCTCGCAACTACTTCCGGGGTCAAACCGGGGTCAAACTTAAAAAAAACAATCAAAAAAAACCACTAAAAAATAAAGTTAGTTTCTAAAAGAAAAAGTCGCTTTTACTCACCCACAGCTCTCCACTCTCAAATCGCAGCCTCTCTTCAATGCTCCCACGGAACAAAGACCCTATCAAAGACTGTTTCTCTCCTAATTTGCTGCTGAGAGGCTCACTGGCCTGCCTATCAGGAGTAAAAGCAGGAGAGAAATCAAAAAACATCCGCATTGAAACTCACATCTTTGACTGGGAATTCAACTGGTGCTTGGACTTCATAGAGGGGCATCTAGCCTGCCCATGGATTGTACTTTGGACAAGCCTGCTCTGTACAATTGCAACAAGACTTCTCTATTCCTGTATTTAAATCCTGTTGCAATAAAGGCCAAATTAAAATTTGGCTTCCTAATTGCTCCCCTCGCAAGCTTCAGTGATTTGTTAAGAAGGTGTAATGACTTTAATCGGGCAATTGAAGTTGGCCTGTTCGAATATGAACTCCCTGATTAAGGGCCAAATTGATTGGTCAATCAGGGACTCTTGCTTTGTACTCAACCAAGAGTGTCAGTTCCTCTGGGACTCCTCGTGTAGTCCCGATATGCCGTTGTCAGATTTATAAATAAAGGGATTTTGGTGAAGGGATTTCTGCCTCTATGGACTTATTACAGTAGGAAACCCAAGTCTTTTTGGAAAACAACACAAAAGTTGACGAATGTCTGAGTAGAGACAACAAATGGTCCCATAGTCTGGCATTGATAACAGGGCATACAGAAGTAACATTTGAAACATTGATGGGAAAAGGGATTGTGCTTAACAATGAGCTCATTCTTGATGTTCTCCGCTGCAGGTCCACACAACAAGTCAAAAAGGAAGAAGAAGTGGTTCCCAAGCCCCACCTCCACTTCCATCTCCCAGGATGATTCAACAGAAGACTCAGAAAATGCACCATTACGTTATTTGCCCACACCCCCCAACACTGCAGAGTCATTCACGTGGGTAGGTATTTGTCTGTAAATAGGCTCAGGGTCACAATCTAGTGAGTATGTTACAGACATGTCTGCACAGCAAGCGGAGGATGTGATAGTTGGAAGGCTGCTTTAGACCAGGGCCATACTAAACTCCATGCTGGTGATGAGTCTCTGGAATTGGCCATCAGAAACCTGTTAGAGTTGCAGAGACAAGGAAGGGACCTCAGGCAGAGATACCAGAGGCCATACACAGACCGGACTGATTGAAGGCTGCAGGCTCCCCATCTTCAAATTCCTCGCCCTTTTACTGCATGAGGTTGTGTAGGGTGCAGTGTGCTGCTGTGATCATGGAGCCTCCTTGTGGTGACAAGGCTTTGCTGCACCTGAGCTGTCCAGGCCGCAGAATCTCATCTTCCAGCAGTCTGACGGTCTGTTCTGTTGTTGCCTTCAGTGAGGCCTGTATAGCATAAGGGGCGGGATTTTACAGCTTTGCTCCGGTGAGACTGGAAATTCCTGCCCAAGGTCAACAGACATTTCCATTGTTGGACACGCGCCCACACCGATTCCATGGCAGGCGAGGTGGTAGATTTCCAGCCTGTCTCTCCTCTGTAGAGATTTGTTGGTTCCTCTCGGCATCTTGAGCCAGGTCTCCTGTGGAAATGCCCTGCCACCCAGGAGCCATCCCTGCAGTTGCTGAGGGGGAGCAACAGTGTGGCATCTGAGAGTGGCTGAGGATGTAAGAGTCATGAGAGTTCCTGGGGAAGTGAGCACACACTGAAGGATTACTTTGCGATGATCACAGAAACAATGCTCTTTCAGTTTATGAAGGCTGTTGGCTGTTCCCATGTTGCGCTCAGGTTAATGTATGCAATCAATTGTGCCTTGTCTCTGTTGATTGTCAGAATTAGTAGTGAATCCCAGTCCTCTGACTATCCAGCTTTGAGTCTGTGGTGGGCACTAACTCAGTGATCCTGGAACTGGAAGCTATCACACAATATCTCCCTTCATTCACCTTTGACCTTTTTTTTCCATCACTCCAATCTTCACTTCATCACCCTTGCCCTGCCTTCAGGGGACCTTCCACCCACCCCATCACCCTTGGTCAATGATTATTGACCCTCGAACTTCCTCCGTCACTATCACTCAGCCCCTCCAACACACTGGAACTGTCCCACTCCTTACCCTCAACCTGTAATCCATCGTCCTCAACCTATCTCTATTATCCTTGACCTTTAACCTCTGTTACCCTTGGCACTGAGGACCTCTCTGTTAACCTTCTCGGTGCAAACTTTGATTTCCCCAAAATAATGTTTGACCTACAGCATTTAGACTTTGACCTTCCTTGGATTGTCAAGGGTCCTCCCTCTGACCCCACAAGATTTCATAGGGTTGCCATTTCCCTTCCTCCCTGCCTCCACTGGTTGGCCATGCCCTGTTCCCCTTTCACAGGTGCCACCTGATCTCAGTGCATTATTGCCTCCTGTCCCCAATTCATCAAACCTCTCTACACAAGAAAAAGCAACTCCTACTCAGTCCAAATCCACCACGGAGATGACCTCAGCAGTTGCACGTCACCTTTAAGCACTTGTGAATCTGAAGGCACATGTTCGTTATTTGCTTATCACTTAATTCAAAAAGTACATTTAATTCTGGCACTTTAATGAGCAGGCACTACACGCGAATATATTAAAAAGAGGTTCCCGACACTTGCCATCGGGAAGCTTAACCTGCCCTGGGTTCGTTGCCACCCTTGTTTCATTCTGCCATCAGGAAGCTGCCTTTTTGCCCCCTGCCCTCCTGCACATAATTAATTGCCCTACCTGCCTCACTTCCTGTTCGCAGGAGCTTCACAAAATTCTGACCAATATATCAAAATCAAGAAAGGCATTTCATCATTTAGACATTTTAAAGGTTTAAATCATTAATTGAATGACTATACATTCTGTTTAAATGTTCTGATAAAAACTATAATTGAAAAAAATATGAATGTTGAAGCAGCTAAATCTGCAGCCGTTTTCTCAAGTTATATTTTAAGATTATAATCATCTGCCTGTTATGACAAGAAACCTATTTCAGTCAGCATCATGTAACTTTGCACTGAATATGTTGGTGTTAATTTTTGTAACCATGTTGACAAAGTATCAGATGATTATTTCTCACTCTTTCCCAAATCCAGGTCACATTTATTTAAATTGCTCCAAACAGCTCTAAGAGGGGACAAATCGCAAAATGTTTTCATTTGAATTCATCCAAACCCAGATTTATTTTCTTGATTGAAAGGAGCCTGATTTTCATTTATGATGAAAGCAGGTGAGCGTGCAATCCATTTTACTCTGCCAGTAATGTTAGCTTGAAACCTGATCCATTTCTACGGGCAACCCTGCTTTGCATTGGCAAGAGTGAGCAGCCACTGTTTGCCTTTTTTTATAGGCAGCTTGTCCTTTGGGATAGTTGAAATCCAGTGAGACAACCAATCACCGTGGGTCAGCAGCAACATCTTAAACGGTAAAATGCAAGTGAAGGAGAGCAGCAATTCTCAGCAGCAAGGACATTTTTAAAGCAACTGCACCAGGAAAGAAACAAAATAGTAGAACTAGGCTCATTACACAAAATAAACTGCAGAATAAAAGACAGTCAGCTTTGCTTCCAGCTTTCCCTGATTGCAGCATCCTTTTTAATTACTGCTCGAAATGGCAGCTTCCATTCTGAAGGCTTCTGGTAGTCTTCCTTGTATAGTCATCAGTCAACCTCGCACTCAGATCTTGAAGAGGATTTTGACTTTTGACTCAAGAGTGCTACAAAGTGCACTTATGCAATTGAAAACTGTAGTTTACAATGGATGTGGCAATTATGCAATGGATGTGATAAACAACGGCATTCCAATTTGCTCCGTGAACCTGATGTGAGATGCGGGGGAGTTTCAAACAAGTGGTCTCGGACGTAACTAAGGGTCTGGCAATGGTGACCCATATTTACATTTGCAATTCTTTTCAAAATGTCTCCACAAGGCATTTCATTAAAATTCCGATACAGACCTTACCCAGAGAAAAAGGGAACATGAGAGATTAATAATCAGGTATGCATCTGAAAACAAGGTTGCTGTTGTTCCATTGAATGGGTTGTGCAGAGTCTTGATGGCAATGGTCAAAATATTGATGAAAGAAACCTGCCCTCTGCTTCTTGCCGCAGTGCTCCGGGAGTCAGCTGTGGATAGCCATGAACATGCCACTCACTTCATCATTCTCAGCATGACAGTGAACTTTCCCATATGTCTGAGCTCGGCTGGGCATCAACATGTCAGATAATATGCTATTGTCAATCATGGGAAATCATAACAGCGCTCATTGACATCTAAACTCTGAACCTTACATTCAGGGATTTGTAAATTCAAGTGAAATACAAACTTTTGGCTCCGAAGGGAAGTGTAAAAGGTGAGCTAAAAGCAGAAAGAGAGACAAATTAAAGGACACTCTTTTATTTTGCGGGGGCGGGTGGGGAGCAAAGGATCTGAAAAATACCGCATGAAGGAAGTTCAGTGCTGGGAACCTAGTTTGGTGAGTGGGCCGCATGAGTTCCCCTCCTTCATCTCACTGGGCTACAAGATTGAAATCAAGCTTGTTCATTAAATATGACTCAATGAATAAGACTGAATGTATTTGAGAAACACCGAATTATTCATAATGAGCTATAGAAAATGCTTAATCATTCATATATTAATCTATTGAATCAATTGAACCCATTGAACCCTACAGCACAGAAGGAGGCTATTCAGCCCATCGAGTCTGCATCTATCTCTGAAAGAGCACTCAACCCAGGCCAAATCCCCTGCCCTATCTCTGTAACTTGCCATATTGATCATTGCTAATCCACCTAGCCTGCACATTTTTGGATTCTGATGGACAGTTTAGTATGGCCAATCCACTTACCTGCACATCTTTTGACTGTGGGAGGAAACTGGAGTACCCAGAAACAGTCCACGCAGATGTGGGATAAGTGTGCAAACTCCACACAGTCACACAAGGCTAGAGTCGAACCCTGATGCTGTGAGGGTTCGACTCTGATACTATCACCATGATACTATCATCAAATTCAAATGATAAAAGAAAATAAATATTTACACTTTGGACACTTTGCTCCCACAGTTAATGTTGTGTGCAAGCAGCAAGCATCTCACCTCACTTGCCCTTGCTTTACATGTGTATCACTTCACGAAGGAAAAAGCTATGAGGACAGAAATCAGCAGAATATGACAACCCTGCATGTGGAAAACAGTCAACAAAATGCCTCATGGGCTGCACTCAGAACACAGATGGACCACTTATGGCCCCTGGGACTCAGGGAAATTTGGCTTCCCATCACCATTAAATAACGGTGGGATCTTGCACTCCTGCTCACCGTGATTGGTCACCAGAGGCCAATGTGAAATCATTTTGCAACTCATTAATAGGATGCAGATGAAGGCCCAACAAATCCGAACAATGTATCATGGAGATGTTGAGACTTACCTGGTCTGAGGCAGGTACAAAAATTGGGATGGAGGCCTTCGTCAATCGGGGATCCTGGAAGGCACAAAAGTGAGTGGATGGAGCATCTACCAGGTAGGTCTTTAATCTTCACACTGTTCCAGGAGGTCCATCTTCTATGAGCAGGAAGGTTCATCTTCTATCTTCAACTGAAGGTCAGTTGATATCCAGGCACCTTTTAAGTCTGGTATGAATTCACACTGGCCTCCATGGTGAGAAACACTTCTTATTCCTGCCCCCACCATGGGTCTTAGTCCTGGGATGCAATGTTCTGCTCTGAGGATTTAGAAATCATTTGAAACAATGAAGCTGAGAAAAAACTGAGATTTCTGGTGAAAACAAAGCAGTAAAAATATCCAATTAGATGAGAATTGAGAAAGACAGAACAAGATTTTTAAAAAAAGAGAAAGACAAATGAAACTGAGTGCATATAGAGGGAGGAAAGACAAAACATAGGTACAAAACATCAGAGAGGAAAAATAATGCAGCTGCAGGAGTTATGGGTGGCAAGAAGCCAAGTTATGGGACAGATTAATGGATTCGATCTGCCAGACAAGGAAAAAAATAAGATATGATGAAGTAAAAGTGGTCAGATTTCATAGTGATCTATATGTTGTATAAGGCTTGAGTACTTAATGAATACTTTATATCAATGTTTATGAAGGAAGAGGATGCTGCTGAATATCAATGGAAGCAATAGAGGGGGTGAAAATCAATAGGTTAGAGGTACTGGAATAGTTTGCTTTGCTTGGAGTGGCTAAGTTGCCTGGTCTGGATGGCTTGTATGCCAGATTGCTAAGGGAAGTGAGAGTTGAGATATTGGAAGGCCATAATTGTCCAATCTTCCCTCAATATGAGGGAGATGCCAGAGGATCGGAGGGTCAAGAAACAGTGTTAAGACAGTACCAGCAATTAACTGCAGGCTGGTCAATTTAACATCAGTGGTAATGACTGAATGTCAGTGACTGTGTTTGGGTGATGTGCTTGCCATAGCTGAATAGCTGGAGGTGTGTGCGGACAGCAAGAGGTGGGTCTGAGCTGGGCATCACTTGAAGATGTATGAGTGTTGTCGGGTCAAGTATCTGCATGTTAGCTTGAGTCCTGAATGTTTGTGAGTTCTGCCAGGTGAATGATGGAGCATTGAGCAGTTTGAGCACTGAGCGGGTTTTCCATGAGCAAGAGGTGATATGAAGATGCAGTCACTGACTGCATGTATGTGAGGTCATGAAACCTCTTCCTGCATTACTGCCAGGACTTCAGCGTCAGACTCTGGGCATAGCTCTCCCTTGCTACTTCCTCCCATTGCCTTCAGAGAAGCTCTGGTTTGAGAGCCTCCTGGTCCCCACGCCCCATGGAAACATAGTCCCTCGCCTTCTGTCCATTTGAGTCACCAATGCCTCCAGCCACACATCTGTGGACTTGTGTGCCGTCTCACTGTCCAGCTGTTTAACATGTCTTATTCAGCTTTGCACCTATATCAGTCAGCAACAGCCTTTTCTCACCCAATGCAGCTTCCCTTTAAAGGGACAGACTGCCTTTGGAGCTTGAGGCTAGCATGCAAACCTTTCATACTCATATGCTCACCATCCCATTGTGCATGCAGCCAATCTGCAGCCGGATCATGCAAGGATGTCCCCTCCAATTATTTAAATGAGGAGACAGTGTGAAGTTTGAAGTTCCACAGAAACAGGCACAGGTATTCTGTAAATTGTGAGCCCTGCACCCAAAGAACTGTGCAGAGGAATATGTAGCCAAGAAATTGTACGGAAAGATATTTCACTCCTTATACTTCTTGTCTTCTAATTTTTCTATTGTACAAAGTAGCAGTAGCCTGTTATATATTAATCAAGATCCATTCTTCAATGTGAGCCTGTTATGTGAGTGTAAGTAAACTGTTTCACCACAAAGGAATCAAGTCAAATCCTGTCCATACTCAGTATTCACACTGGGATAACAATCAGGAGTGAAGATCCACAGTGCTGCATGATGGAATGGCACTGATTTTATCATTGCAATGACTTTATCAAAATCATTTTACTTACTGTTAGCCTGAAAAATAAATGACATAAAATGTTGATCTGTTTTTTGGATGAGTTTTTACGCCCAGTCTCCCCCATTGATTGCATCTGCAGAGCGGCAATCTCATTACCTGGTACATATAAGGCAATTAAGACATCTAGGATTAAGTAGTTCCTACCTGTCCAGGACCTAAGCTCAAGAAAGCAATACTGTGTATGATTACAATCACAGAGTCAAACATATGGATGGAATTTTACGAGAATGATTCTAATTGTCCAGTCAGCATGAAAATGGGAGAGGTTCTGATCCTTTTTGGGTGAATTTTCACACCCAATCTTGCGCACATAATGCATGGAAAAATGTTCTAGATCATTTCTAGCTGCTGCAGGCAGTGGGCTGGGCTTCATTCACCAGCCAGCCTGCAGAGGGATCTATTACTCATGTGCAGACTTCTGATTCTGCAACTGCAGAGGTCTGACAGACAGAGAGAGAGCTGTCAGTCACAAGCCTGAATAAACAAGCCTTCCCCCTCTGCTATTGTGGGGGCCGATCTTGAACCCCTCACTGTACGAAATGCTGCCCCCATCTCCCAGACCAATTGTGCCCTCCTCCCTCCCCCACCGATTGCTTCTTCAGAGCAGCAGCAGGGCCCTTCTCCCTCTTCCCTCCTCCACCGATCAGAGCTGCAGAGTGGCAATGGGCCACCCTCTCCCCCACTGATTGTTTCTGCAGAGCAGCAGTGGGCACCTCTCCCTCCTCCACCAATGGCATCTGCAGTGGGGCCCCTCTCCCTCCCTGATTGGGTTGTCCCTTCAGGCCCCACCCCGTGGCAGTGCCTGATGGATAGTGCCAAGTTACCTGGTGGGCATTCCTGAGTTTCCAGGCTGGCAGTGCCAAGGCGCCAGGCTGACACTGCCTAAGGGGCATTCCCCTTGCCCTTGGCTTCCCGGGGAGATGGGGGGGGGGATGGTGGCGGTGGGGGGGTTGCCTCAAGGCCTCTGGTTCTATTGGCAAGGTCAACATGACTGTTCCCCGTTCATGGGGAGTATATGTTTTCCTCTCAAATAAATGCAAGCGAGCCCAGATGATTCAGTGCCAGGCATGCTAATGCCATGTAAATTAACATTAGAATTTATTTGTATAATTTATTCTGTATCTTGCCCACTTCCGCTGAGGCTGACCTCGCCAGAAATCCGGTTCTTGTAAGATTGAGAAATTGGGCACAATCCTGATTTCCCGGCTTCCGTGTGACTTCACCAGCTCGGTCCTCCCCATCAATGGACAGGGCAGACTGGTAAAATCCCACCGACATCCTTGTTTTGCAAAGGAAACTTTTTCCTTCAAAAAGAAATTTCCAATTAAATGGCAATGCAAACACATGATATAATAATTTAGTCATTGTTCTTCCAATTGTTCTTTCACTGGATTAGAAGTCCTTGTACTTGGAAACTTAAAGGGGGAATTATTACCAAAAAAATTTCTAAGTCCAGAACAAGTGTGAAAATGGGAAAGTTTCAGATCTGTTATTTCAGCGAGACCACTAGTCGGATCTTACACATCCTGTTCAAGAAAACAATCCTCGATGTATTTCTCGCCAGTGGGGTAGGGGTGGGGCCTACATTGCCAATAAGCTGAGCTGGCAGCTCGGCTCAGAGGGCTCAAATGCATATACATGCAGAAAGCAGCAAAATAGCAGCTCTCCTGCCCACAGTCCCCCTCTTCCCCATTGATGGTATGAGCCACCTCCAACGAGGTTGTTAAGGTAAGTGTGGTGGGACGATTGAGAGATGCATGCAGATTGATGTCTCGCCTATTTTGGGCAAGCTCCACATCACACATGGAATTTTTAATTTATAAGATGAAAATGGATGCGAAATGGGCACCATTCACATTCATAACTTTCTCTCAAGTTTATGACCTCACCTCCCGAAAAATGGCCGAGATCAGGTCATAAAATGATCCCCAATATCTTCAAGGGTCTGAGGCAAATGTTTTTTGTCAAGTTAACCTCTAAATTAGACCACACCCCTTAGTCCAGCACACAGCAAAAATCATTTAGTGAAATAACTTACACATTGAAGCAGTGAAAATATGCATTGAAAATGGCTGGAGCAACTCATAAATGACAGCCTGTGCCTTGTTTATTCAGCATGTGGAAGTCATTTATTGCCTCATAAACCTGGAAGATACAATGTGTACCTAATTTAAATTATTCATTTCCATTCTGTCCATTGATGGATGGTAATTTTATAAATGCTTAAATAATAATACACATTGCCTGCAAATGAATAGAGTAATGGGAGAATTCTTGGATAAATGAGAAAGCATGATTGCACTGTAAGTCAGTTATCTCGTGTGATGTTCTTCCAAACATATTCAAATTCTTCCCAGATAAGTGCTGAAATGAAATTGATTATTTGTTTGGATGAGGTGAGCCAGCGGTCATGAATCTGAAGCTGACTTCCTAGTGAGTGATTGTAAAGGAGGAGAAATAAATCTGAATGAATGTTAGAACAGATTGGAAATCCTTGGAATCAACATGATGCCCTAGACAGTTTATCATATCTTGACCCAACAATAGTGGTCAAGAGATTTGATCATTCCACAAAGGTTTGCACACGGTGGCTGGGGCACACTTAGTAAGCACTTCTTCACATAGGCATCGGGACTATGGGAAGTTGGTACTAGCAACTCTTTATCATGCATCAGGCATGCCGCCAGCACTACCTGTACTACATATTGACTGCATGTATATTTAGGGAACCTGAAAATCACACTCACTGATGACAATTAAAAGAAGCTAGCAGCTCTTAAAGGGAAGGTGCAATCCAACTACTGACAGCAGGAAATGCTAGTGAATGACCAAGTGCTACAAGAACTGTGGATCAGGCCCTGAAATTCTCCACTGCCACTTTGGAGGCTCTGATTCACATGGTGGACAGGTGGGACAAGATCATGAAATCTTTTTGTCATTATCAACACCTCCTTTAGTCTTTAACACGACAATTAACATTCCTTTTATCTTGTATCCACAACATCTTCGTCAAATTTCTCCTGCGCTCCCACCTGTCTCCAACCTTCTATTTTGCTCTACCTGCTTCAACCCTGCTTGAACAGTTTAAAATCAATCATATTTCTCCCCTCTGTAGCTCTGAAAAAGATTCATGTAGACTTGAAACGTCAATTCTGTATCTCCGCAGAGTTGTTACAACATATTGTGTATTTATTTCAGATTTCCAGTATTTTGCTTGTATTTTAGAGGTGAAATCATGTTCACTTTAGATGGGCAAATAACTTGCAAAAAAAACTCCTTCACCAATGGGAGGAGGTCATTGAGAATTCAAAATAAGGAGCTTAGCTCCTAGCGTATGGCGGCAACGCACAAAAAATATGTTTAATCTCAGCAGCATGATCGTGATAAGAATCCGACCTTAACTACTCTGTCACCAGACCTGTACAACCTGCAGTGCCATAACTCATAGCCCAGAAATGAACCCTAGGAAGATGAACCATCACCTGATATATTGGACTCTTCAGCTGCCTAATTTGCACCTACAAAATGGGCACAATGTGATTGGAATTTCTTGGCCAGCAATTCTTTAATTAAAGCAAAACAAGATGACAGACAATCAAATTTATCACAGATAATAGCATAGATCAACCTTGGAGAACCACACTTCAAATCTATTCAGAAATTTTAGAGGTCCATATTATCAAATACTCAGCCCTGAAGCCTTTTGCCTGCTTGTTGTGCAGGGGTGAATGATAAGTGATCTGCCTGTGCAGTCAGCACTTTGAAGTCTAAAATCAAGCTTTATGAGGTTTTAGGCACATAATGCATCCTCTGTACCTGAATAGTGCTGTCCTCATTCTGTGCAATCGTTAAACAGACACTGGACAGGAAGTCCCAAAGTCATGCGCATTGTTACCACTTAGGGAGGAGTTTGCTTAGTTGTTGTACCAAGTAAGTATATTTTGACATTTGTTTTGTCATTTACTCATAGAACAATGCACATCTTCTTGAAGTTCAACCTAACTTTGTCAAGGGTGATGCAAATTAAACAAAACTGTGCTTGTAGTCAAGCCATATGAGATCTAAATCTGCAACTGTACATAAAGCTCAAGGAGTCTTCAAGCAGCTTCATTAATTCCACTTTTCCTTGCCATCTCTCACTTCTCCTCTGTGCCTTAAAGGCTTCCTCCATCAATTCACTTATTGGTGATCTGAGGTTAAACTGATGCTGGACACTATTGCTGCTGCTTTCCCCGATTAGATTGAGTATCGGAAAACATATTTTAGTCTGGTGGCAGTCAGAGACTCTTTTCATAGAGTTACATGGAATTTTCAGCACAGAAACTCACCATTTGATTCAAATGGTCGATATTGGTGTTCTTGCTCCACAGATATCTCCGAGCAACTGATTTTAATTCCAGCATTTTCTATGAATGCTTTCATCCTCATTTAGGTTACCTAGTTTTCATTGAAATACATTTATGCTATTCTCAACTACTTGCTGTGGTAGCATTGGAAGAGAACTGAAAGGCGTAATGTTATTTTGTTATGTTACAGTGATACATGGAATGCTTAAACGTAAGGCAATGAATGAATTAGTAAAGAAAAGAAAATGAAAAACTTTCTTCAGGCCAGATTATCCACTTTCCTCTCCTCAAGTTGAGTATTTAGTGTGTGGTCTGTGTGCGCCATCACCTGTTATTTGCAGCGTTTCTAATTAAAGAGATGAAACAGATACAGTGAAACCCCGATTTTACGCGTCCCAATTTAACGCGAATTCAGATATAACGTGATAATCATTGGACCCTTTTTTTGTCTTTGAACTAAAACCCCCTACCGTTCCAGAGACCATATCCCTTTACTCCCACCCTATTCATTGTCAAGACGTCTCTTAAAAATTACAAGAATGCCAGCTTTTCATGTAATACATCTTACAGCATTCACCATAAAGCATAAACAAGTCAATACTAAGTCAATACTAGTCTACGAGCTTGCAATCCCTATAGTCTGATCTCTATGATGAGAATACCATGCAATTAGTTCTCCAGGAACAACGCTAACCAGAGTTGATAGTACCAAACAGAAAGGGAGTTCACAACAGCTGATTGTAGTTGTGTCCAAGGTGTGATTGTTGATTATTTACCTAACATGTTGCAACTGAGTTACTGCAGTTTTGTGTGTACATAGAAAAGATTGAAGTTTCCAAAAATTCATCACAACAAATTAATTATTTTCCCTCCACTATCTCAAGAATGACAGTTGCAAATATACATTTGATGTGTTAACCAGTGCTCAATACAATTAAAAACAATTTAGTGAGTTCATATGTCACATTTTTCACTGTGACAATTGTGACAAAATACTTTTGTGGTAAGAAAAATAGCTGCAAGTTATATTGTGGTCCCTCTCTGTTGAATGTGATTCATTTTCATATAAGGATAGTTCTCTAAATGTAGAAATGATAACTTAACCTTTGGGACGTGAGCTTTTATAAACTTGGAATCATAAAATCATACAGCAAAGAATCAGTGCAAGCCACTTGGCCCATTGCACCAGTGCTGTTCATTTGCATGGGCTATCCAATTAGTTTAACTCCCCTGCTCATTCTCTTCTTCAAGTACCCGGATTTAGCGCGACCCCACTTTTCTCGTGATAATACTTTATGGACCCCAACCATTGCGTTATAACGGGGCCGCACTGTACATAGATTGGAATGAAGAAAATCTGTCACTCAATTATCCAGGCCAGCATTCAATTTACTTGTATGAGTGTAAAAACCTATTAGTGTGCAGCAGATACTTTGTATTCTCATGGGGCTTAGTGTTTCTTGTTTGACCCATTTAATAGTTGCCATTGCCATAGTAAAACATGGATATGCATTTGAAATCTATGCGAACAGTGACATTGTGTTGTGTATTGTCCTTGTGGAATTCTCTGCATACAGTGATGTGCTGTTAATGTACACAATAAAGCAACAGTGTAAAATGAAGAAATGTTTAAAATTCTTTCACGGAAGATGAGTGTTACTGACAAGGCGACAATTTGTTGTGTAGCCATAATTACTCTTGCGAAGGTGGTGGTGAGCTGTCTTCTTCAACTATATCAGTTTATCTCCTGTAGGTATAGCCATCATGCCATTAAGAAAGTAGTTCTAGGATTTTGACAAAGCAACATTGAAGAAACAATTATCTAGTTTCAGGTCAGGATGGTGTGTGGCTTGAAGAGAAATTCCAATTGTGGTATTCCATGTGCCTGCTGCCCTTGATTGTCTGGGTGGCAGAAGTTATGTGTTTAGGAGGTGCTGTCAAAGGGGTCTTGGTGAGATACTCTCGTGCATCTTATATATAGTGCATACTGCTGCCACTTTGTATCACAAATGAAGGGACTAAATGTTTAAAATTGATGCTGATCAAGCAGGCTATTTTTCATGAATAGTATCAAGCTTCTTGAGTGTGGTTGGAGCTGCAGTCATCTAGGCAAGAGGAGAATATTCTATCAGACTCCTAACTTGTAGACAGGCCTTGGTCAATCAGGAGGTGAGGTATTCACCACAAGATTCCTAACCTTTGACCTGCTCTGGTAGCCACAGTATTTACATGGCTAGTCCAATTGAGTTTCTGGACAATGGTAACCCCCAGGATGTTGATGGTGTAAGACTCAGCATTAGTAATACCCTTGAATATGAAAAAGTGATGGTTAGGTGTTCTCTTGTTGGGGATGACACTTGTGTGGCATGAATGTTACTTGCCACTTGTCAGCCCAAGACTAGACATTGCCCAATCCTTGCTGCAGTTGGATAAGGATTGCTTCATTATCTGAGGAGTTGTGAATGATGCTGAAAATTGTACCATCATCAATGAATGTCCCCACTTCTGACCATATAATGGAAGGAAGATCATTGATGAAGCAGCTCAAGATGGTAGAGCCTAAGGCAGTATACTACTCTGAGGAACTCCTGCATTGATGTCCTGGAGCTGAGATATCTGACTTCCAATAACCACAACCACCTTCCTTAGTGCTTGGTATGAATCTAGCCAGCAGAGTTTTACCCCTTTATTCCCATTGGCTCCAGTATTATTAGGGCTCCTTGATGCTACATTTGAACAAATGCTACTTTCTTGTCAAGGGCAGTCACTTTCACCTCATTTCTGGAGTTCAACTCTTTTTTGTATGTTTGAACCAAGGCTGTAATGACATCAGGAATGGCCTTGGCGAACCCAAACTGTCAGTGAGCAGGTTATTGTTAAGTAAGTGCCGCTTGATGGCACCTTTCAATCACTTTTATGAAGATCAAGGGTAGATTAATGGGGCAGTAATTGACCAGACTGAATTTGTCCTGCTTTTTTGCACTGGACGTACCTGGGCAATTTTCCAAATTCTTGTAGTTGTACAGGAACAGCTTAATTAGGGGTGTAGCCAGTTCTGGAGCACAAGTCTTCTGTCATTTCTTGGTATCTGCTGGAGTGAATAAAAATGGCTGAAGACTGGTATATGTGATGTTGGGAACCTCGAGAAGAAGTGGGATGATGAAAATGTTGATATAAATTTGGTTGTAAGGACTGAACTGTGCACATGTATTGTGATGTGGAGATGCCGGCGTTGGACTGGGGTAAAACAGAAAGAAATCCTACAATGCCAGTTTAAAGTCCAAACAGGTTTATTTGTAGCAAAAGCTGTAAGCTTTCAGGACAGCCTGCCCCCTCTTCAGGTGGCTGAGAGTTCTGTGTTGTGGCATTATCACACATATGTCATGTAGCAATAAATGGCTTCATTCTATTTCAACCCAGGAAGTAAAATCAGATTTTGTGGAGTCAACATAATCTCAATACCGAAACCTTTCTGTGCAATTTCTATTGTATCAATACAACATCAACTTACATTTATGTAGCATCTTTAATTGGGATTGGGGGCCGGGGCAAGTAATGCATCTTTATGATCAAAGCAAATCCTACAGAGGAAACAAAAATCAAGCGGCAGCATCATTCCGATGATATCAGGAGGCAAAATTAAGAATCTCCTGCCTGTGGGTGTGCTGGAAGCAGATTCAATTATTGCTTTCAAAAAAAAAAATTGGATGATTATTTGAGGAGGAAATATTTGCAGTTCTACAGGGAAAAGACAGGTGTGGGGATTGCTTTTCCAAACAGCCAAACCAATGTGGCAAACTGAATGGCTCCCTTCTATGCTGCAGCCATTCTAGATTCTACGTGTGATTACTTAGTTGTTTGACTGGTGTATACAGGGTAATTAGTGTTAAAGCTCAAATTCACAATTTACTGCTTTTCAGCTTTGCTAGAAAATGACAGTTTGACTGCAGTTAGTGTTTGCAGGCTACAGCTTTCTACCTGTGCTCTGACAGGTCCTTCAGGTTGCTGAGGTTGCTGTTCCTCTTCCTTTAATTTGTTTTGATTTGATTTATTATTGTCACATATATTAGCATACAGTGAAAAATATTGTTTCTTGTGTCCTATACAAAGCATACTGTTCATAGAGAAGGAAACGAGAGAGTGCAGAATGCAGTGTTACAGTCATAGCTAGGGCGTCGAGAATGATCAACTCAGTGCAAGGTCGGTCCATTCAAAAGTCTGACGGCAGCAGGAAAGAAGCTGTTCTTGAGTCGGTTGGTATGTGACCTTGGACTTTTGTATCTTTCTCCCAATGGAAGACAGTGGAAGAGACAACGCCCAGGGTGCGCCGAGCCCTAAATTACTTTGGCTCCTTTTCCGAGGCAGTGGGAAGTGTAGACAGAGTCAATGGATGGGAGGCTGGTTTATGTGATGGATTGGGCTACATTCACAACGTTTTATAGTTTTTTGCAGTCTTGGGCAGAGCAGGAGCCATATCAACCTGTGATACAACCAGAAAGAATGCTTTCTATGGTGCATCTGTAAAAGTTGGTGAGAGTTGTAACTGTCATGCCAAATTTCCTTAGTCTTTGAGAAAGTGGAGGCATTGGTGGGCTTTCTTAACTATAGTGTCAGCATGGAGGGACCAGGACAGGTTGTTGATTTCATTTCACCCAAAATATGACTCAAAAAAGGCACCCATGCTAAAAAAAACTTAAATAGATTGCTTTGGCAATCCACAAACCACGAAACACATGGATCCAAAATGTCCAGAAGCCTGTATGTGTGTGCCCCTTTAAATCGTTCTCCCATTCAGGGCAGTCAGTTTCTGAGGAATATCTCATAAGCATGCTTGTCACTGACGTCAAGTTTCTAACCACATCATGGGATCCCTATCTGTCATCAGTATGTGTCTGGTGGGTGTTTTTCACACATGAATCAGTTTCAGTTAAAATTGTGATAATTGATTTTGTGGTGGGAATGGGAAGTAAGTAAATTATTACAAGAGCAGCCATTCATCTGACAGTTAACAGTGAACAATCCTGAAGAGATTCCAACTGCAGCCAAGTCTAAATTACAAACTGAGCTATCAAGGACTGGGTCTGCACATTTCAATCCTGTGTCAGCTTTTAATATCAAGGATTAAAGCAAAGTACTGCAGATGCTGGAATCTTAATCACAAATAGAAAATGCTGGAAAATCTCAGCAGGTCTGACAACATCTGTGGATAGAAATAGAACCAATGTTTCAAGTCTGGCGTTGAATGTATTCTCTTTTCACAGATGCTGTCAAACATAGAAACATAGAAAAACTACAGCACAATACAAAGTTGTGCCGAACATGTCCCTACCTTCGAGATTACCAGGCTTACCTATAACACTGTATCTTATGAAGTTCCATGTACTTATCTAAAATTCTCTTAAAAGATCCTATCGAATCCGCCTCCACCACCATTTCCGGCAACATTTCACACACCCACCGCCCTCTGAGTGAAAAATCTACCCCTGACATCTCCTCTGTGCCTACTCCCCAGCACCTTAAACCTGTGTGCTCTTGTGGCAACCATTTCAGCTCTGGGAAAAAGCCTCTGAGAATCCACTCGATCAATACCACTCAACATCTTATACACCTCTATCAGGTCACCCCTCATCCTTCATCTCTCCAAGGAGAAAAGGCCGAGCTCCCTCAACGTATCCTCATAAGGCATGCTCCCCAATCCAGGCAACATCCTTACAAATCTCCTCTGCACCCTTTCTATGGCTTCCACACCCTTCCTGTAATGAGGCGACCAGAACTGAGCACAGTACTCCGACTGGGGTCTGACCAGGGTCCTATATAGCTACAACATTATCTCTCAACTCCTAAACTCAATTTCTCGATTGGTGAAGGCCAGTACACCATATGCCTTCTTAACCACAGCTTCAACCTGCGCAGCTGCTTTGAGCATCCTATGAACTCCGACCCCAAGATCATTCTGATCTTCCGCACTGCCAAGAGTCCTACCATCAATATTCTATTCTACCATCCTATTTGACCTGCCAAAATGAACCACTTCACACTTATCTGGGTTGAACTCTGTCTGCCACTTCTCTGCCCAGTCTTGCATCCTATCAATGTCTCACTGCAACTTCTGACGTCCTTCCACACTACCCATAACACCTTCAACCTTTGTGTCATCAGCAAACTTACCAACCCATCCTTTCACTTCCTCATCCACGTCATTTATAAAAATCACAAAGTGTAAGTGTCCTAGAACAGATCCCAGGGGCACTCCACTGCTGACCAACCTCCATGCAGAATATGACCCATTTCTTCCCATTTTTTGCCTTCTGTGGGCAAGCCAGTTCTGGATCCACAAAGCAATGTCCCCTTGGATCTCATGTCCCCTCACTTTCTCAATAAGCCTTGCATGGGGCACCTTATCAAATGCCTTGCTGAAGTCCATAAAAATTACATCAACTGCCCTTCCTTCATCAATGTGTTTAGTCACATCTTCAAAAAACCTGCTGAGATTTTCCAGCCTTTTCTAGTATTGATTAAAATCAAGGATATGCTCTGTAGTCATGGTGTATGGTATTATGAGTAAACCAAAGATAATGTCGGAAATGAGTTACGATGTAGTATTATTTCTATCACAGCCATCCATTGCAACCCCAAATAGTGATTCAGATCTGAAAAAAAAATTGTCAATGTTCAACCCAGTCAATGTTTTAAGATTATTGCAGCTTACTTTGTCATCTACTGTTGCCCCAGTAGATGTTGTAGCAAGATGCAGAAGAAAGCCGGCAACCAAAGAAAGAAGAGTTGCGTGATTACTAGGTGGAAAATTTTGCTTAGCAACAAATATCTGTTAACAAGGTTCATCAAGCATGCTCTTGTTTATTCAAACTACTTACCTGATTAAGTAAAAACATGGAGAACAATAGCTCCCTGATGCATTCGCCTTGTCAATGTCTCAGCCAATCAGAGCTGACTTGCCAACCAATCTCTACCCCTTTCCTCATGCAATATAAATTGTTCTTACCTTTGAAATTTTTGAATTGATTTGATTTATTACTGTCATATGTGTTAGCATACAGTAAAAGTTTTTTCTTGCACACTGTACAGACAAAGCATACCGTTCATTGAGAAGGAAATGAAAGAGTACAGAGGGTAGTGTTACAGTCATAGCTATGATGTAGAGAAAGATCAACTTAATGCGAGAAGGTCCATTCAAAAATCTGATTGCAGCAGGGTAGAAGCTGTTCTTGAGTCGTTTGATACTTTTCCTCAGACTTTTGTCTCCTTTTCCCGATGGAAGAAAGTAGAAGAGCATATGTCCAAGGTGCGTGGGGTCCTTGATCATGCTGGCTGCTTTTCTGAGGCAGCGGAAGTGTAGACAGTGTCAATGGGTGGGAGCCTGGTTTGGGTGATGGACTGGGCTTCGTTTATGACTCTTTGTAGTTTTTGCAGCCTTTGGCACTCTTGCATTTGTCCTGATGAGGACAATATGAAAAGCTTTAACACTCTCTTTTTTTTCAACAATATTCATGCTTTGTACCTATAAACAATATTTGTCTTCCCATAGAACATAGGAAATGGGGTCTGGAATAGGAAATTTAACCCATTCTGCCATTCAATAAATTGTGGTTGAATTCTACTTGAACTCCACTTTCCTGCACTCTCCCCACATCTCTTAATTCTTTAAGTACCCAAAAATCTATTGACTTCTGTCTTGAATGTACGCTGCACAACAACTAAGCACCTACAGGTCTCTGACGTATGGAATTCCAAAGATAGACAATCCCTGAAGTGGAGAAATTTCTTCTCATTTCAGCCATAAATGGCTGGACACTTATTCTGAGACTATGACCCCATGATATAAATTCCCATCTTATTTTCATTGTCATTACCTTGATTGTGTCCATTTTTAGCTCAGGACCTATGAGTTCCACTATTTCTTCTCGACAACCATAATATGCTTCAAATCAAAAGAGCACCAGGGCACATTTCAGTGTCCATCAATCCAACTTTTATTAATTTCTGTCCTACAAGGTTTGAGTGCTTTTTAATGCTTTTCACCCAATTGTTTCCTCCCAGGAAATATCCAGAACATGAGTTTTCTACTCCTTAAATGTTTGCTCAAGAAAATAAGGGGATTGTTGCTTTGTGTCAATGCTAATCTCGAGGGATGGATGCGACCCACTACCATCTTGATAATTATCATAAAACTACAGACAACACAGATATTTGTGTGATGTGTTGGACAGATTAGTCATCATATGAGAGGGCTGAGATGAGAACTTATTTTCCCTAATTGCATCACGAGTCTTTGGAACTTTCTTCCACAGGGAGTAGTGTAGAGGTGGGGTCATTGAATATTTTTAAGGCAGAGGTAGATAGATTCTTTATTAACAGGGAATTAAATATTATTGGAGGTAGGTCGGAATGTGGAGTTGAGGCCATAATCAGACCAGCCATGATCTTATTTAACAGTGGATGGATCAGGCTCGAGTAGTCTACACCTACTCCGAATTTCTTTGGTTGTATGTACCTGAAAGTTACTGTGTCATTTGCTTCAGTGCTTATTCCACCACCTGCATCAGCTCTTGCTGTTTCTCCTGGTGAACTCTCAGCATGACCAGAGATCTGTGTGCAAACAAAGTACTTGATATTGAAGTTCAGCATAATGGTTGTCTCAATCTGATTCCCCAGCATCAAGAATTCAGGCGCAGTAGATTATGGCTTGGAACGCATGGTTTTGAGGGGGCCCTTGCATAACATTTATGTTGACAGCTATCCTGAGCTTATGACTTAAGCTAATGAGACAGATGAAGATGGGGGCTAATTTTCAGCAGTAGATGCCAGGATCAGAGGGCATAATCTCAGAGTAAGGGGTCACCCAATTAAAACAGAGAGGAGGAGAAATTCCTTCTTTCAGAAGAAATTAATCTGTGGAATTTTTTAGCACAGAGGGTTGTATAGGTTGAGTTGTTGGGTATGCTCAAGATGGAGATAGATTTTTAACTAGGAAGAATCAAGCGATAAGGTGGGAAAGTGGGATTAAGGATTATCCCATCGGATCAGTCATGATCTCATTATTGAATGGCAGACTTGATGGGCTGAATGGCCTCCTTCTGGTCCTACATATTATGGTCTAAGACAGGAAATAGGAACCAGATCTGTTTTTGTATCAGAAATCCACCTCTAGTGGAAACTGCCAACAGTTTAGATTTTCATGGGGGTGAATCCTTAATTTGATACGGAGACTAGTTTCCTCTTCTGTTAAAGCTAGTAGGAGCAGGAATGGATATGAGCCAGAGGAAGTGGAAATTCAGTCAAAGACACCCATGGCAGCAATCACTGACAGTATATTTGCCAATAATTTTAAGAAGACAATTAATCTACATATATCATGCATATATTTAAATGCAAATATATTATGCTCCACTTGTCTGCTTGCACAGCTGATGACTTTGTTTAAAAATCAGCTGACACTTTGTGAATGAAGTGAAAGGCATATGTTCAAAATATAATCACTTCTAACATATCCACTGTGAACTGATCATGGGATGGTTATTGAGATACGCCAGCTCTCTGCAAAAACAATTTAGTTTGTTCCACTCCCATGCCTTTTCCCCATAGCTCTGCAAGCTTTTTTCCCTTCAGGTGCTTATCCATCTCTCTTTTGAAAGCCACGATGCAATTTGCCTTCACCACACTCTCAGGCATTTCATTCCAGATCTGAAGCACTTCCTGTGTAGAAAAGGTTTTTCCTCATCTCACATTTAATTCTTTTGCAGACCAGCTCAAATATGTGGCCTCTGGTTCATGGCCCTTCCAGCAATACTCTCTGTCTACACTGTCTAGGCCTGTTGTGATTTTGAAGCTTTATCAAGTTACCTTGAAACCTTTTCTTTGCTAAGTAGAAGACCCCATCATCTCTCATCTATCCACCTAACTGAAGTCCCTCAGCAATGGTACTGTTGTCATAACATAAATTTTATGAGATGAGGGTGAGGTGGACATGTTGATCACCGCTACCACTACTGCAAACACTGGCCACCCCTATCCCCCTACCTCCCTCCCCACAAAACACAATACGAACTAACCTTTTGAAAAACCTGCTCCACAGCAATAACATGTTGGGGCAGCAGTGGAAATTGCTGGGGTTACAAACCTTTACGAAGAAGAGCAATGTTGACCAGAATGTGGTAAGTCCAAGGTTTTAGGATGGGAAAGGATCGAGCATCCAAGACAGCCACGGGAAGAGGGAGGGGCGTAGCGGTGTGGTGTTTGATAGGTTTTGGAAGTCAGGTAGTGTGGTGACATCTTTGCTGTGTGCCCAATGGACACATGGCACCCACCAAGTGATGTGCCACTCCCCCTCTGCGTATTTTCAAAGAACTGTTTTAAAACCTTTTATTACCTTTGCACTTAAGCCTGCCTGCATCATTTTATAGCAGTGGAGGTGGATTGAGGCACACAATTGCCATTTAATTGGTTAGGTAAGGGTCTCAATAGGTCTCAGGGCAGGTTGTCCAGTAGAGGCTTTTAACAACCCCCTGTATTCTGGGGAATGAATTGGAGGTGGGCGGGAATGGTGGGAGGTGGGCTGACCAACCAACGTATTTTGTGTGCCCTATTCCCAGTGAAAACACATTCGATGGGGAGCTGTAAAATTCAGTCCAGAAATCTTTTCTGCACCCTCTCTAATTCCTTCCAATCTGCAGTGTCCAAAAGTGGGCCAAATTCTCTAGCTCCACCAAGCTGCCATTTTCTAAAGATTCATGTCGCATTCTTGCTCTTGTATTTCACAAGCAGAATTTTAAGGCTGTGTTCACCCCAAGACCGGAAGATCCAACATGAGCGAGAAATCAGTGTCATGCCCCAATTTCTCAGCTCTCATGATCTTACTGGCACCAGATTTCCAGTCATTTCTGGCGAGAGGCTAAACAATTTATTCAAATTTATGTTTAACATGATTAACATCTATTTAGCAAGCCCAACGCTCAATTGTCTGGGCTTACTTGCCTGTATGGCCTTGCTGGGAAAGGTTCTCTCCAGCAGGGAAAATACCTGCTCTCCATGAATGAGGAACAGTTGTGTTCCCCTCACCAGTAGAACTAGAGGCCATTGAGGCCCTACAGGGAGGCTGAGGGTAAGGGGAGGGTCCACCTTGGGTACTGCCAGCCTGGTATCTTGGCAATGCCCACCAGGCAATGCCAGAGGGCAGAGCCTGAAGAGGGCACGGCCTACATGGATGGAGGCTGAAGGGGGCAGGAAGCAATGAAGCGCGGGTAAACGGCGGGAGTATCTATGACTAATTGTTTTGAGGTGAGATCTCTCACTGAGAGCGATTGGTGATATTTGCCATTGTGATCGTTTTGGCGTACTTTTGGCGATCAGAGCGTCGGGTCTGCCTCCTCGGGGCCCCGCCAGTAACCTCGGTACTGTAGGACCGAGGGCCAAATGACCACTTTGAGAAAAACTACGTGCGGTTGTGATCTGGCTAGATCAGTGAAAAGAATGAGTGTGTTGTCTAGAAGGCATGTGATCGGATGGGTTGCGAACTGGACAAACAACAACCCCGCAGACGAGTCCGTAACCGCTCTCTGTGAAAAGTTAAAAATGCTAGGTTACACAGTAACTAACTGAAAAGAGTTAGTAACAAGATCAGTCACTGTAGCACAGGCAGATGCTGAAGTACATCCGGATCCCGAGCAAGAACAGGAACCGGAAGAGGCAGATGTCGTGAATCAAGCCCCACACGTAAGTATCGCTGGTAAACCTCCGGCCCGAGTCCCTAGGCACAGGGACGTAGATGAAAACCTAATCCAGGTGGAGGAACTCCTGAGGGCGAGGAGCAATTCCGACAATCATGCCCTAGCAGTGGGTATAGTCGAGAGCATCACTGACCTTCTAATGGGCGGTCAGACTAACAGGCACAGTAAGAACGGTCCGACGGCTAAGGTACCGGAAAAAGACAGCCAGAAAGTAAGGCACCAGGTCAACTGCAGAGCCAGGAAGAGATGGGCTAAACAAAAATCCGTTTTTAGAGCAAGACAACTGCTCTATAAGAATAACAGGCGCCAGCTGGCCCGACAGATCATGGGCGCGCCTTCACAAATAACCTGTCCGTTATCCATTACCGAACTGGAGGCAAGCTTTCGGCAGAAGCTCTCCAGCCAGAACAACAAGGCAAACATAAGCAAATTCACAGCATACAGTGGGAGAACGGATAACGGTGAATTGATGAAGCCAATCACCACGGAGGAGGTTACCCAAGCCATCATGGGTATTAAGGAGGCAAGTGCACCTGGGCCGGATGGTCAGAGGCTGGAAGACATCCGGGATATACACGAGAAATATGAGACCCGCATACCTAACCTCTTCACTCTGTGGTTGGCCTCGAGAACAATCCCGAACTGTATGAAACAGAGCCGGACAGTCCTGATTCCTAAGTGCGAGGATAAGCTACGCCTGAAAAACATTGACAACTGGCGTCCAATTACGATCGGTCCTATGCAGCTTCGCCTCTTTACAAAGATCATGGCGAAAAGACTGAGCGAGACAGTCGAAATAAACCCACGGCAGAAAGGGTTTTTAGCAGCTACTCCCGGATGCAACGAGAACATCGCAGTGTTGCAAAACATCATGAAGGGAGCTAAGAGAAATCACAAGGACCTGGCCGTTGTTTTTGTGGACCTGGCGAAAACGTTCGACTCGGTGGGGCACAAGCTACTTATAAAGTCACTGCAAAGAACCAAACTGCCAAAGGCCTTTGTAGAGCTCATTCAGAACCTCTACACTGGCAACACAACGGTGGTCGAGGGCAACAAGTCCAAGACCGCACCAATAAACATTGAGAGTGGTGTCAAGCAGGGAGACCCGCTCTCTCCAATACTGTTTAACATCGCAATGGATCCCTTGATTTGTAGTCTCGAGGAGGCGAGATCTGGTGTCAGCATGACGCTAGATGGAGCAAGAGTCAACTGCTCAGCCCTCGCTTTTGCTGACGACATCGCCCTTCTGAGCGACTCATACGTCGGGATGACTCGTAACCTGAAGATTCTCCAGTCATTTTGCGACTCCGCAGATCTGGCTGTCAACACCAGCAAGACCAAAGGCTTCCACTTTACCAGTAAGAGGAAGACCTTCATATCCAATCAGTGCAAAAACTGGCAGATTCGGAAGGAAGACATTGCATACATCCCCCCAGGAGAGGCCGAAAAATACCTGGGAGCCCGAATCGATCCATGGGCTGGCGTAGAAGAAGGTGCATGGGAAGAGTGACTGAAGGCCTGGATTTCCAACTTACAGGTGGCAGCTCTTCGGCCGAGACAACGAGTAGAGCTGCTTACAGTCCACGTCGTTCCGAGGCTATACTTTCATTTGATCCTATCGGAAGCGTCACAAAACACGCTTATCAAACTTGACCAACTGATCCGTAATGCAGTCAAGCAGTTCCTACACCTTCCACCCCATACAACAGATGGAATTCTCTACTCACGGGTTCGGCATGGAGGTTTGGGGATTCCCAAGCTGGAGAACCAAATACCATCTGCGGTGATCCAGAAATGGGAGTCGCTGTCTACCTCCAAAGACCAAGTCATTCGCGCCTCTTTTCAGTTCTGCGAAAAGAACATTGGCGAAAACATCAAGGAACTGCGGTCTCTCAAGGCCCTGAGAGAGATCGAGGAGTTCATGCCAACAAATGAAGAGGGCAGCAATGACGAAACAGAGTTGAACATGGTCAGAGCCGCAGTACCCATGCTCGATGCGGAGGAGGCAGGCCCCAAGAAACCAGTGAACAAGTATGCCGGGTGGAGGGAGTGGGAGTTCTGCAAGTGGAGGCAGCTACCCTCCCGAGGTATCGGTGCACACTACTACAGTAATGATAAAATCTCAAACAGTTGGATTAAAGCTGCATATCAGCTTAAATCACATCGCCTCATAAATAACATACTACTCAGATGCAATCTATATCCGACAAGGGTGACCCTGTCAAGAGGGAATCCCTTCGCAACTAAATCCTGCCGAAGGTGTGAAACAGGTTCAGAAACTTTGAGCCACATTTCTGGTCAGTGCCCGTTTGTAAAGAACCGCCAAATTAAGCGCCATAATAAGATCCTAGAACAGCTGCGCAACTATGTCGGAAAATACGGCTGGACATCCTACCTGGAACCACAGCTTATCGCAAAAGACGGTACCCTCTGGAAACCTGACATCGTCTTTAAGAGGGAGAAAGACCAAAAGGTGGCAGTGGTAGATGTAACGGTTCGGTTTGAAGACAATTGCGGCAGTCTGGAGAAGGCGTGGCAGGAAAAGTGCCTAAAATACCAACACCTCGGACTGGAGGTTGAGAAACTAACTGGATGCCTGAATCCCCAATTCTTTGGATTTGTTGTTGGCGCCAGGGGGAAGTGGCTGGAAAAGAACAATAGCCTCATGTCCTTCCTGGGAATAAAGAGATTCCAATCATTCGCCCAACAAATTTCAAGGCTCACCTTGTCGCTAACGTTGGAGCTACTGGGGATCTTCAACGACAGGTGAGAGGCGACTGAGACCATTGGACAAGCTGGCCACTTGTCAGACCACTGGGCTTTTAGCCCGCACGGAGGCCATATGAACTTATATGGTGGACTCTGATTCAGTGTTTGTACTGTCTGTGTATTGTCTATTTGTATTTCATTGATGATACCTAATTCCATCTACAGGTGCTACAGTCCACCTTGTTGACCAACAAGGGGTGTGCACTCGGCAGGTCGTACTTGGATGGTTCTTGGGTGTTGATTCGAGAGGCGCCCGGTGCGTCACGACCGTTAGTGGATGCTAATTCTGGACTGGTCAATGTGCAACACGTCAGCTCAGTAGTTAGCACTGTGTGCTGGGCAGCAGTGTCTATGGGAGTTTGCACATTCTCCCCGTGTTTGCGTGGGTTTTCCCCGGGCATTCCGGTTTCCTCCCACATCCCAAAAACGTGCTTGTTAGGCTGATTGGCGACAAGAAATTGTCCTGTAGTTGGATCCCACTTAATTCGGCTTAATTATAACCCTCTAAATTTCCACCCTCGCCATTATGAGGGTTCCTGTGGACTCGGTACCAACAAACTGGCTCATCAGTAGGCCCCTATAAGATCTGGGATGTTCATAGATAGCTAGAAATACCAGCTCAAGCATAAATAGCTAGTTATACCATCTCTAGCTTAGACAACAGCTCACGTTCCTCAATTAAGATCAGTGGGCCCTTGACTAGGGTTCCGCTAGAGGTCGTCCAAACTGTCGACGAGCGACGTAAAGACTCGAACAAGGCACTCATTGAGTGTATTAAAATAGCCAAATGCCTCGTCATCTAATTAGTGATGCGCTTCCGGCCAGAAGCGGATAGGAACATATGGGACAGGGCCTGTGGTAATGGGCCCTGTGGGGCCAGGCCGAGGTGACCTGACTGGGGAGAAAGAGGCTGCTGTGTATTCTGCTGGAGATCATGGGTGGTGATGAAGAGAGAGCCTGCAGCCACTCTGCATGCAATTGTGGGGGTGGGAGGGGGGCCAACTGCCACTCTGCCTGAGATCGATGGTGGGTGGAGGTATGATTGAGCTGGAGGGCAGGGGGATTGGTGCAGGCTACATTTTTAGATGAGTGTCAGCCTCACGATCGACTGCGGGCCCCACAATTATGCGGGGTGGGGGAAGCAGAATTGAGACTGGCTGCTCTCTCTCTCTCTCTCTGTCAGCCCTCTGCTGTTGCAATTCAGCGTGTGCAGCCACAGAAGTCTGCATGTGCACAATAGTTCCCTTGCTGCCTGATCAGGCTGGGTGGTGAGTTTAACCCCACCCACTGCCTCTCGTAGTTTGAAACAGTCTAGCCCATTTTTTCATGCACTAAATGCATGAGATTGGGGTTAAAAACTTCCCCCAAAAAACGGATCAGCAATTCTCCCATTTTCATGCTAGCTGGACACTTAGAATTTTTCTTGTAAAATTATGCTCTGTTTATATCATTTCCCATATGCCCTTTTGATCACTTTCTTAACCTGCCTTGCCACCTTCAAAACTTTTGCTTACATACCTCCAGGTCTCTCTGTTCCTGCAACCCTTTTAAAATTGTACCCTTTATTTTGTATTGCTTTCTTTTGTTCTTCCTCCCAAAATGAGTCACTTCACACTTCTATGCATTAAGTTTTGTCTGCCATGTGTCCACTCATTACATCAACTTGTTTCTGTCCTCTTGAAGTCCATCACAATCCTCCTCACGATTATCAATACTTTCAGGTTTTGTGTTATCAAAAATTTTGAAATCCTGTCCTGTAGAGACAAGTCCTTTTCACTAAGAAATATGAAGAAAAGCAACGGTTCAAGTGTTGAGCCCTGGAGAACACAAGTAAATATACCTTCCTCCACAGCCTTATGCTGCTGTCTCTGTTTCCTGTCACTCGGTCAACTTCGCATCCAACTGCCACTGACTCTTTGAGTCCATGAACAGCAATTTTGGTGGCACTTTATCAACCATCTTTTGGAAGTTCAGATACACCGCATTCGCTACCTAATCAATTCTTTCTATTACTGCAAAAAACAGCTCAATCCAGTTCGTCACATATTATTTACTTTTAATCAGTCCATGCTGGCTTTGCTCAATTAATCTACATATATCAAAATGTTAATTTTTGTCCATGATTGTTGTTTCTCAAAGCTTTCCCATCACCAGGATTAAACAGACTTGCCTGTAGTTGCTGGTTTATCCTTACATTCTTACTTGAATGAGAGTGTAACATTTGCGATTGACGAGTCCTCTGCAGCACCCTGGTTCTAAAGAGGATTGGAAAATTATGGCCAGCGCTCATGCAATTTCCACCCTTACTTCTTTCAGTATTCTTGGATGTTTCCTATCTGAACCTGGTTACTTACCTCTTAAGTACAGCCAGCTTTTGTGATGTATCCTCTTTGTCAACCTTTAGCCCATGCAGTCTCGCAACTACCTCCTTATTTACTATGATTCAGGCAGCATCCACTTCCTTTGTAAAGGTAGATGTAAAATTTTCATTCAGCACCCTGCCTACATGTGTAGATCCACCGTTTTGTCTTTAATTGGCCTCAACTCCTCCTCTTATTAGCCTTTTATTATTTATATGCCTATCAAAGACTTTTGGATTCCCTCTTATGTTTGCAGCCAGTCCCTTCTCATATTCTCTCTATACCTCTCATTTTCTATTATACTTCCTCCCTGAATTTTCTAAATTTAGACGGGTTCTCACTTGTATAACCATTTGCCATACACACCCTTTTTCTGTCTTTTCCTACTGTTCCATCATCCAGGGAGCTCTGGGTTTGCTTGTCCTGTCTGTCCTCCTCATGGGAATGTACCTTGACTGTACCTGAACCATCTCCTCTTTAAAGGCAGCTTTTTGTTCCATTCCACTTGTGCCAGCCAATTTAATTCCAAGTTACTTAGCACAGCTCCATTCTCAACTCACTGAAATTGATCCTCCTTCTATTAACTATTTTCACTGAAGAGTGCACATTGTCCTTTTCCATAACTATTTTAAATCTTCAGATACTATGATTCCTGTTTGCTAAATGTTCCCCTACTTGATCCACTCAACTTGCCTCATTTCTTTGCACCAGGTCCAACAATGCCTCCTTGGTCTTTTGGTCAGAAATTATTTTCCTTCTTTCCCTTTAAATTATTATTATCCTGCGCTACAGTAGGATATTTGAAGACCCCCCCCCCCCCATTATCACTATTTTATATTTCCTGCAGCTCTGTAATTTCTTTGCAAATTTTCTCCAATATTTATTTTCCACTGGTTAGTAGTCTATGGAGTACACCTCGTATTGTAATGGCACCTCTGTAGTTCCCAAATTCTAATATAGATTCTGTCCTTGACACCTTCAGGCCATCCTTTCTCTCCAACACTGTAATATTCTCCTTAATTGATAGCACCGGTCTTCTTCCCTTCTTTCTTTCCCTTATGTGACAGCATCCACATTACCAGGATTTATTCCTGCTCTGAGAATATCAATAAAATGCTAGATCAGCAATAACAAATAGGATTAGCACATTTCTGCCAATTTCTAATTTAATTTTCTGATCTCAGAGTGTATAATAAATGCAATTCCCCCAATCATCTTTTTTACTTTTTATTCTTTCACGAGATAAAGGTGTTGCTGGCTTGGCCAGCATTTATTGCCCATCCCTACTTGCCCTTGAGAAAGTAGTGGAGAGTCACCATTGTGCACTGCCGCAGTCCTTCCGGTGCAGGTAGTAATGGAGTTCCATCATTTTGGCCTAGTGGCAGTGATGATTGCAGGCGGGATCTATTTTGCTTTAGTAATATGACATATGTGTAATTTCTGAAATTAATAAGTGCTGTAATTTGCTGTCATAACTGGGAATAATCTACTGTTGTGCACTTATTATATGCCTGTCTTTTCACAGCAAACTCCATAACAACCTCAGCCACAATGACCCACAACTACCTGGATCACACAGAAGGTGGTCACAAAGATATTAGCTCACTCTTTGTCTCCTCAAATAATATTTGGAACAATTCTTAAAATTTGCTATCACTGTTCAACTTAAAAAATATGTACTAACCCTACACTTGTTATCTGAAAAATGATAATATTCCTTATTTCAAGACACAAATGAGGCATGCGAGTCGGCTGAGTAAGAATCACACATACTAACCCCATTTTAATTCCCAGCCTTTATTTAAATGTTCAAACACTGACTCTCACCTGAAACTGGTTGGAATGATAAAGGTGTTATTTGAAACAGGTGGCTGCCTCCAGAGAATGAGGCAATGGTTTTCAACTCAAAGACAAATATTAAAAGAGGGTCCCAGGGCCATTGTGGTCAGGGAGCCATAACAGGATCGGCTCAAGGTTTCATTATGAGTCAAGGAGGAGCATCAGCTTAGCCATGCCCCTTCTGATCATGATCCTGCCTGGTGCTAAAATTCATTGATGGCACCGTGGTGCCACACCTGGGTTGCAGCAGCCATCCTTTCCAATATCTATTGTGCCACCAATGAGAACATCCTGTTGTTGGGATGCAACTCCTCATGTAATCCATGGATGTGAATGCTCATACTCAGAATGGGCTGTTCCAAACTACTGAGTAAGCCTCATTCCCATTACACGATTTCAGTTCCCTTACATCCACTGGGAGTAATGCTGCATGAGATTCCACGAGATTGGCAGTCTTCCATTGTTTAAGCTCATGCAGTTGAGCCCCCAAGACATGATGATGGACTCCTTCACTTGCAGTGCATGAGTTTGCATTGCCTCGGGAACCCCACCAAGTCTCCACACATCTGCTGCTGCTGACCCGAGCAGTGTGCCCCGTAAAGTAACTTATGGGAATCCACTACAATGTGAGCAGGAGTATCATCATCACTGCCCTCCCCATCTGATGGAGACTGTGCCACTTGATAGATCTGTTGATGATCCCTTTAATCACTTTGCTGATGATCAAGGGTAGACTGATGGGGCAGTCATTGACCAGGTTGGATTTATCCTGTTTTTGTGCATAGGACATACTTGGGCAATTTTCCACATTGTCAGATGGTTGCTGATGTTGTAATTGTACTGGGACAGCTTGGGTAGGTGTGCGGCAAGGTCTGGAATACAAGTCTTTAGTACTATTACTGGAATATTGTCAGGGCCCTTTGATGTACCCAGTGTCTGCAGCTGATTCTTGGTATCACATGGAGTGAGTCAAATTGGCTGAAGACTGACACCTGTGATGCTGAGGATGTCCGGAGAAAATCAAGATGGACTATTGACTCGGCACTTCTGGCTGACAATGGTTGTGCATGCTTATCTTTTGCACTGATTATGCTGGACTTCTCCATCACTGAGCTGGATATAGTTGTGGAGTCTCCTCCTCCAGTGAGTTGGTTAATTGCCCACCACCATTCACAACTGGCTGTGACAGGACTGCAGAGTTTAGATCCATCATTTATTACTCACCTCCGAACTGTATTCTATTTCAGAGGGTGTTTGAGAGTCAGCCACATTGTTGTGGATCCGGAGTCATATGTAAGCCAAACCAGGTAAGGACAGCAGATTTCCATCCCTGAAGGTCATTAGTGAAGCAGATGGGTTTTTATGACAATCAACAATGGTTTCATGGTGATCATAGACTTTTTTATCAGATTCAAATTTCACCATCTAACATGATGGGATTCGAACCCAGTCTTACCCTGGATCTCTGGGTTACTGACATTCAGCCTGCTGTGTCCATGCTGGCTCTCTGAAGGAGTAATTTAGCAAGTCCCACTTACTTGTCTTTTCTAAAGCCCTGAAATTATTTTCCCTTCAGATGATCATCCAATTCCCCCTTGAAACTCACAATTGAGTCTGCTTTAATTATGGCCTCAGGCAGCAGATCCACACCACTTGTAGCTTAAAACATATTTCCTCATATAACCTTTGGTTCTTTTGCCGATCATTTTAACCCTATGTCCTCTAGCTCTCAACGCTTCCTCCAATGGGAGCCATTTCTCTCTATCTACATTGTCGAGATTCCATATAATTGTGAGAACCTCTATCAAATCTCCCTTCAGCCTTCTCTAAGGAGAACAATTCCAGCTTCTCCAATCTATCCACATAACAGAAGCCCTCATTCTTGGAATCAGGTCATTAACAGAGATTAGTAAAAGCAGTGGTCTTCGTACTGACCTTACAGAACCCAACTGTATACCTTCCTTCAATCCATTACTGTTTCCTATCACTTAGCCAACTTCATATCCATGATACCACTGTCTATTTTATTCCAAGGGCTTTGACTTTACTGACAATCCTTTAGGTGGCACTTTATTAAACAACTTTTGGCTGTTCAAAGATACCATATGAACCACGATACCATTCTCAAACCTTATCAAAAAATTCAATCAAGTTAGTTAAACCTTTAACAAATCCCCCATTCTGACTTTCTCAAATTAAGCAACAACTTGTCTAAGTGACTCAATTATGTGCCAGATTATTGCTTCCCACCACCAAACTTAAAATGACTTGGCTGTAGTCATTGGGTTTTTCCTTTTATGAATAAGGAAGTAACATTTTCAATTCTCCTGATCTCTGGAATTTCCCCTACATCTAAAGAGACTTGGAAATTTGTGACCTCTGCAACTTCCACCATTACTCCCTTCAGCATGCTCAAACACATCCCACTCAACCTCGATGACATCAATTTTAAGTGCAGCCGATCTACTGCATACCTCTTTGTTATCAATTTGCAGCCCATTTAGTATCACAATCTCCACTTTAACAATGACTTTGGCGGCATCATGTCCTCAATAAAGACTGAAGCAAAGCAATCATATTGCAAAGCCTCAAGCGTGCCCTCCGCTTCCATTTGAAGGCTTTCATTTGGTCCCTAATTGTACCCTCCCCTGTACCCCTTCATCTCTCACTCCCACCCACCTCATTTTGTGCATTTTATTAATTGTACATATCTCGAGGTCCAATGGATTTCCTTTTATATCAGCTGCCAATGGCTTCTCAGACTCTTTCTTTGACCTAGTTGTTTCCTTTTTCACTTCCTCTTTGAATTTCCTGTGTTTAGTTTGGTTCTCATTCATATTAACAACCTGACATCAATCACATTACCCCCTTGTCCACTTCATTCACATTCTATCTCTTTCATCCAGGAAGCTCTGGCTTTGGTTTCCTTGTCTTTCCCCTTGATCCAGGAAATTTACCTCAACTGTACCTGTACCATATTTCCCTGAAATGCCCATTATTCAATTTATCATTTTACTTGTCAATCTTAGATTCCAATTTACCCAGAACTGAAGTATTTTCAACCCATTGAAATTGGTACCCCTCCAATTAAGTACGTTTACTCAAAGTTCTTTAAAATTTATTCATGGGTTGTGGGCATCACTGGCTAAGCCAGAATTTATTGCCCATCCCTGATCTGAATAGCTTGCGAGGCCATTTCAGAGATCAGTTCAGAGTCAACCATATTGCAGTGGAGTTACACATAGGCCAGAGCAGGTAAGGATGGCTGATTCCTTCCCTGAAGAACATGAGTGAAAAAGATGTTTTTTTGACAATGAACTTTGGTTTCATGGTCATTAGACTTGCAATTCCAGATTATTATTGAACTCAAATTTCAACATGCATGTACTGAAGACTGGAATTAATTACGTAATAATACGTATTGTATTACTTCGAAAACTGACCCCATGCAACACCTCATTATTTCTTACTCTTGTGCTATCTGTCTCTCCCAATCATTTATGCACCGTGGTTTCTTTTTCTAATGTTACACCTGGGTTCGAAAAAACACTGCCAAATTAGTTTAAATCCCCCCTCCATAACACCAGCAAACCACCCTGCAAGGAATTGGTCTCACTGAGTTGCAACCTGTGCAGCCTGTACAGATTCCCATCTCCCCAGAACTAGGCTAATCTCCCAAGAATCTAAGGCCCTGGCCCTCCCTTCTGCACCGCCTCTCCTACAAGATTTAAAAAAATTGATTCAAGGGAGCTGGACTTCACTAGCTAGGCCACAATTTATTGCCCATTCCTAATTGCCCCTGAGAAGGTGGCGATCAGCTGCTTTCTCGAATTGTTGCAATTCATAAGGCTGTAAGAAATAGGAACAAGAGTTGACCATTCAGCCTCTCAAGCCTGCTCCATCATTCATTTGGGTCGTGGCTTATCCAATATTCCTCTCATCCACTTTCCTTCCCTTTCCACGTGACCCATGATTCTCTTACTTATCAAGAATCCATCCATCTCAGCCTTAAATATACGCAAGAACTCTGCCCCCACGTGTCAGTGGCACAGTGGTTAACACTGCTGCCTCACAGGGACATGGGTTCGATTTCTGGCTTGGATCACTGTCTGTGCAGAGTCTGCACGTTCTCCCCATGTCTGCAGTGGTTTCATCCGGGTGCTCCGGTTTCCTCCCAGAGTCCGTGCTGGTCAGGTGCATTCGCCATATTGAATTCTCTGTCAGTGTACCTGAACAGGCGCCTGAGTGTGTTGACTCAGGGATTTTCACAGTAACTTCATTGCAGTGTTAATGTTAGCTTACTTACAATAATAAATAAACTTGAACTTAAAACTTAAACTTAAACCACACTCTCCATGGCAAGGAATTCCAAAGAATCACACCCCTCTGAAAAAATAAATTCTTCCTCTGGTCCTAGACTCTTCCATGAGGGGAAACAGCCTCTTAGCATTTACCCGCTCAAGCGCCTGAAGAATCCCATATGTTTCAACAAGATCATTTCTAATGAATAGACTCCCAACCTGTTTCACCTTCCCTCATAAGACAGTCCCTCCATACCAGAGATCACCCACATGAACCTCCTCTGAACTGCTTCCAATGAAATAATATATTTCCTTAAATATGGGTCTGTACCTGCTCACCAGTTAAAATAAGGACTAACATTCCATTAGCGATACTGATTACCTGCTGCACCTGTGTGCTAGCTTTCTATGTTTTGTGCACAAGTACCTCCAGGTGCCCTTGTATTGCAGCTTTCTGCAGTTTTTCTCCATTTAAATAATACTCTTGTTCTTTTGTTCTCCCTTCCAAAATGAACAACTCCACATTTTCCCACAGTATGCTCCCTTTGCCAATTTTTTGCTGACTTATTTAACCTATCAATATCAATGTGGTGTACGTACATCCACAGTGCTGCTAACGAGTCCCAGGATTTTGACTGAGCATCAGTGAATTGACAGCAATATATTTAAAAGTCAGGATGGTGAGTGGTTTGGAGGAGAACTTCCAAGTAATGGTAGTCACATGTATCTGCTGATAAACCTAATCAGTCCTCCCATTTCAATATTCACTGTTCATGTGGCATCCAGAGTAATCTGGTGATTATTGTCCTTTATGATTCCGTTTATTAATCTTATTAAAATGTATCCATCGCTCAGAATGATATGTCTGGATCCTTGTCATCCCCACAACCAATGCCTGCTCTGGTGCCATAAGTACAGCCAGCCCAACAATTGTTGAATTGCTCTTATTCCCAAGATGCAAAATGGTACTGACCACATTTGCTTCAAAAGCTGATGACCAATCCATGGCCTTGGACCTTCCTTCCATGCTGCAGCTACTGAGGGAGCATGCCACTTATGGCAGCTTTTAGGGTGATAATTACATGGTGACAATTAATGTTTATTATTTGAACAACAATGTAAAATTAGTAAGTCTTTTGAAATCCACAGTTTGCTACACCCGATACTTTGGTGTGCTCAACAAACTTTGATACTAATCCTTTTCTACTCTTCCAAATCAATCTTGATCTGCAGACTAAATATAGAAAATAGGAGTAGAAATAGGCCATTCGGTCTTTTGTGCCTGCTCCGCCATTCAATATGATCATGACTGATTGTCTGTCTCAACACTATACTCCTGTGCTCTTCCCATACCTTGTGACACTTTTAGAGTCCAGAAATCTATCTGTTTCCTTCTGAACTACATTCAGAGACTTGGCCTCAACAGCTTGGGTCAAGCCTTGCTCTTTGTAAATCCAGGTTCACTGTTTCAGTTTTGTCCATGCTTGTTCTACGCGTTCATCAATTTATTTATTGTCATGCTATCTGTTTCCTTATTATTAAGATAAGGTAAATCGGTCAATAATTACTTTCCTTAGTCCTCTAACCTCTTTTAAAATCAGAGCCAACATTTAGTACTCTTCAGTGCTTTTTCTTAATCTTTTCATGGGATGGCAGCAAGGCCAGTGTTTGTTACCCATCTCTAATTGCCCTTGAAAAAGTGATGGTGGGCTATCTTCTTGGACCAGTGTGGTCCATGTAGCATCAGTGTACAACACAGAAGGGAGTTCCAGGATGGTGACCCAGTGACAATGAAGGAACATTGATTTTTCAGAGTAATTTCTGAGTCAGAAAGGTGTGGTTTGGACGGGAACTTGTATGTGACAGTGTTCCCACGCACCTGCTGCCCTTGTCTTCTAGGTGGCAAAAGTCGTGGTTTTAGAAAGTACTGTCGAAAGAGCCTTGGTGAGTTGCTCCAGTGCATCTTGTAAATGGCACATAATGCTTCCACTGTGTAAATACTTAAGGTGGTGGTGGATTGAGTGCCAATCAAGTGGGGGTTTGTCCTGATTGTTAGGTTTCTTGACTGTTGTTGGAGCTGCATTATCCTGCATCCAGACTAAATCTTCTGCAAAAAAAACTTTGATTCAAACCAGAGAGTAAGATACTTTCCTGCTTCTCAATGTAGCCAGAGTGCTATTCAACAAAGTCAGGTAGCAGCATGTCTCCCCCTCACAATTTGTTAAAAGCACTGCTGTCTCACAACATCAAGGAATTGAATTCAATTCTGGCCTTGGGTGACTGACTGTGTGGACTTTGTACATCCTGCCTGTGCCTGCGTGAGTTTCCTTCAGGTGCTCCAGTTTCACAGAAACTAGAATCAGGAGTAGACCATTCTGCCCTTTGAGCCTGCTCCACCATTCATCTTGATCATGGCTGATCATCAAATTCAATATCCTGTTCCCCCCTTCCTCCCATATCCCTTGACCCTGTTAGCCCCAAGAGCTATATATAATTTCTTCTTGAAATCAGACAACATCTTGGCCTCAACTACATTCTGTGGTAGTGAATCCCACACGTTCCCCACCCTCTGGGTTAAGAAATTTTTCCTCACCTCAGTTCTAAAAGGATTACCCCTTATACTCAAACTATGACCCGTAATTCTGGATCCTCCACCATTGGGAACAGTCTTTTTGAATTTACCCTGTTTAACCCTTTTAGAATTTTATTAGTTTCTATGAGATCCCCTCTCACTTTTCTAAATGCCAGTGAATATAATCCTAGCTGACTTGATCTCTCCTCATATGACAGACCTGCCAGCCCAGGAATCAGACTGGTAAACCTTCGCTGTATTCCCTCTACAGCAAGGACATCCTTCCTCAGATAGGCCACCAAAACTGCACACAATGCTCCTCACCAACACCCTATACAATTATAGCAAAACATCCCTACCCTCCACTTAAATCCCCTCACTATGAATGCCAACATACCATTTGCCTCCTTTACTGCCTGCTGTACCTGCGCACTTACTTTCAGCAGCTAATACACAAGGACTCCAAAGTCTTGTTGAGTATCCGCCTCTCTCAATTTACACACATTCACATAATCTGTCTTCCTATTATTGCTACCAAAGTGAATAACCTCACATTTATCCACATTATACTGTATCTGCAATGCACATGCCCACACATTCAGCCTGTCCAAATCATGCTGAAGCATCTCTTCATCCTCTTCACAGCTTACCCTCCCACCCAACTTTGTATCATCTGCAAATTTGGAAATGATACATTCAGTTTCCTTTTCCAAATTATTAATATGTAATGTGAACAGTTGGGGTCCTAGCACAGATCCCTGTGGAATCCTACTAGTCACTGACACATTTATACCAACTCTTTGCTTGCTATCTGCTAACCAACTTTCTATCCACCTCAAGCCATTACCTGCAACCCCACGTGTTTTAACTTTCCATAGTCTGTTATGTGAGACTTTGTCGAAAGCTTTCTGAAAATCTAAATAAACCAAATTCACTAGTTCTCCTTGGTCAACTCAACTCGTTACATCATAATTCCAATAATTTCCCTTTTGTAAATCCATGCTGACTTTGTCTGATTATACCACTGGCTTCCAAATGTTGAGTTATGAAATCCTTGACAATAGACTAACGACTTCCCTGGTACCGATGTTAGGCTCACTGGTTATAATTCCTGTTTTCTCTCCACCTCCCTTTTTGACTAGCATGCTTACATTAGCTACCCTCCAATCTGCAGGAACTTTTCCAGAGTCCAAAGAATTTTGGAAAATATTCACCAGTAGATCTATTATTTCCAGGGCCACTTCCTTAAGTTCTCTGGGATGAAGATTATCAGGACCTTGAGATTTATCCTCCCACATGCGTGAGTTAGGTAGATTGGTCATGCTAAATTGCCCCTTAGTGTCAGGGTAAATACGTGGGGTTATATGGATAGGGCCTGGGTGGAATTGTTGTCAGTGCTTGATGGGCCAAATGGGCTCCTTCTACATTGTAGGGAATCTGTGATACAATGGTTTACTGTGAGGAAAAGGTTAATATTTTTATTGCATGAATATCATTTTCTAGTTTTGTAGTTTTCACTGAGCTTTTGTTGGAAGAATAAAAATATAAAAGAATAAAAATACAAAGCAAGCTTGTTTTATTTTCAGCTTTGAGAGAAAACCTAATTAGAAGCAGAGACAGGGAGCTTCAATCGACAAGTTGTACAGTGGTCAGAAATGCTCCCTTTCTGAGGATGTCCTGAAGAAGCTTTTGATAAGTTAGGGAGAGTGAATCAAATTTGTGTGTAGGATATATGCTTGTAAGGACAGAAAAATCAGTATCAATATATAAGTGTGATTTTCCAGCCTTGCCATGCCTAGTACAGATCGCACCGGTCCTGAAAAATTGAGTGCAGACCTGAAAATTGGCTTTGCACCAGGCGAGACAATGATTTGCAATTGCCCTGGTCTCTTTCTACTGACACAACCCAGAAAGTATGTGAGGCTGATTAGCATATTTAAAGCAGCATTTAAAATGCTTAGCCCGTTCAACTATGGATTCTCCCAGCAACTGGAATCTTTTGACCCTTGTGAATGGCCCAAGCCTCGTGAGAATCAGTACTGGTCTCCATTAGTGGAGATAAGCCATACTGGCCGTGCTGTGGGGCCTCAGTGGCCGTTGAAGCCCCCGCATGGTTGGGGACATGGCTGGGCAGAACCCATTTGGCGGTGCCCATCTTGGCAGTGCCAGTTGGGCCTTGTCAGTGACAGTGCCAAGGAAATGTGACCTGATTGATGGTGGGAATAATGACAGGGTGGACATGACAGTGGGGGTCAAGAAGGGGGGTCTTGAAGAGGTGAAGCATGAAGGAATGGAGCATTTTAGGGGGACATCAAGGAGGACCATGTTAGGGGTCATGAAGAGGCCCATTGGAAGGGCGCTGATGCCAGAGATCTGAGGAGGAGAGGGGTAGGGAAACATGCCACTGATGAGGGGGAGGGTGGGTGCCTCCCAGTGCACTGTGAAATCAGGATGCCCTTTCAAAATGGCAGCTGATTGCTTTGTAGCCGGGCTCCCCGGCATGTTAAGGCCCACCCCTTCCAGAATTGATGTAAAACAAACCATATTCCCAAAAAATGACTATGTGTGGGGCAATTGCGGTCCAGGCAGACTGGCATGGATTGCTCCAGTTTTCTCACAAGTACAACACTTTATCATTTTCTGGGAAAATTGTTGCCCTGAATTGTCATGCGCAATTTGTGAAAATGGGTAGAAAAGTCAAATACTTTGGAGTGTGAAGGTCTGGCTCATCAAGTACACCAAGCTAGGAACTGTGACATGCTTTCAATTTCTCACAAAACTTTCAAGTTCTGGTCATAAGTGTGACATGTTATATTTAACTATTGTCAATAAGAATTCTATCCTTAATATATTTTGAATAACTGACATAAATGCAAGAGACCTATTACTTTTTGGATTAACTTATCATAACCAAAACATTGTCTGATTTCAAGAAGAAATTAGATATAGCTCTTAGAGCTAAAGGGTTCGAGGGATGTGGGAGGAAGGCAGGATCAGGATATTGAATTTGATGTTCAGAAATGATCAAAATGAATAGCAGAGCAAGTTCAAAGGGCCGAACAGCCACCTCCTGCTTCTAGTTTCTATGTTTCTATGTCCATCTTCTGATACTTACCATCAATATCTATAAAGTAGCAAAGTACTTTAAGCACCCTGAAGCTCTTCACCTGCCTGTCTTCCTTCAGTCATACTCTCACAAGTTTTCAAACCACAGAAAGGCATCATTCAATGAGGTCATAATATAAAATAGATAACTTCCTGTTGCATACATATGTCACCACACCCATTATGGCCACATGCAAGGAATTGCATATTGATGCATGTCATGTCAATTAAAAGTAATTTGGCCCTTTCTGCTTTCTTTTTCAGGGGGGAAGACCAGAAAGAGGTGATGATGGTAAACTTCTGCCCTCTCACCCTCTGTAAGAAGGAAGCATGGAAGAAAGGTCAAAGAAGATGTCAGAAATGATGGAGTAGGAGGGTATGTGGCAGCTGTGGGATTGTGATGGCATTCTATTTCTTTTTATCCTTCTTTCTACTGTCCTCCCATGTTAACTGTCACTGAACAAAAGCTGCTCCTGAAGACTCTATCCTGCTCCCTCCTGTATCTCATCTACCTGCTGCCCTTTGATGATATTGCTTGAAATGCATAACAGTGAAAATACGCTGATGACACCCACTTCTACCCCTCAACACCACTTCTATCGATTAATCCTTTCACCATCTGATTTGTCATGTTATTTGTCAGAAACCCAATCTTGGATAAATAAACATTTTGTGTGATTAAACATTAGGGAGACAGATGCCATTATCTTTGCCCTTTGCCAAAGATACCATTCTTCAGTCATGACTTTCATCACTTTTCTTGGCTACTGTCTTAGGTTGAACTCTAGTGTAACACAGGTGCCTTATTTGACCCTGAGTTGCATTTGCACCTCATATCCTGCCCATCATCAAAACTCTTAACTTTCACATTTGTGATCCTTCTGCTGCTAAAAATATTGTCCATTCCATTGTTAGCTCTGGATTTGACTGTTCTAATGTTTTCTTGGCCAGCTTCTCACCTTCTATTTTTCCTGAACTTGAGTTCATCTAAAGCTTTTTTGCCCATATCCTAATGCATGCAATTATTCACCATCTCATGCTTGCCAACGTACCTTAGTTCACTAAAATTCTCATTCTTTCATTTAAATTATGATGTGGCCTAATTACTTTTTATCCCTGCAATTTCCTCTAGCCCTACAAGGTTCAGGGAACCCTGCATTCCCCAATTCTGGCCCCTTGTACATCCCTAATTTCCGTCACCTCGCCTTCTGGTCCAGATAAAACCAAACACCAATACATTGCACAGTCAAGTTTAGCCGAGGATTCATTTAACTGTTTATGCCCTGGTTCACAAACTTACTCCAATAAGCTCTCAGTCTCTCCTTTTTAAACAGGATATTTAGTCCTAAAATGATAGTTCAGTTCTAAAATGGCTTGATGTTGGATTTTGTCTGATAATTCTATTGTGTGAAGGTGCTGTATAAATGCAAGTTGTCATGGAAAGTGGTACGTGAGCTCTGCTCCACAGGAAAGAACTCTAGGTGGCATGGTGGCACAATGGTTAGCACTGTTGCCTCACAGGGACCCAGGCTTGATGCCTGGTTTGGCTCACTGTCTGTGCAGTAATTTCATTACACTGTTGATGTAAATCTACTTGTGACATTAATAAACTTAAATTAACTCTTCCATCTACAGATGTGCTGTAGAAAGAGGACACTGTTTTCTCTGTATCCAAACCTACCACCACCAACAACAACTTCCATCACTTAATCTCTAAATTCGAAACACTCATGGACATGAATTAGGGATTAAATTGGAAGGGAGTGTCTTGAGTGAAACACAGAGCATGAATGAGCAGAAACAACTGACGTGGCCTTTTAGGAGCTTTGATAGTTAAGGAATCAGGATAGGTCAACCCTCAGCAAAAGACTTGAGGATCTACAGCTTGTGGATCCTAATTTTAAAGGAATTATGCTGGAAGGACATCTTGTTGGGGCTGTATCTGGCAGTGCACTGCAGGTAGGACCGAGGAATCCACCAACATTATTATCAGTACATTAGAGAACGATCTCACAAAGCTGCAGAGTAAGAAGTCTCACAATACCAGATTAAAGTCCAACAGATTTATTTGGAATCACGAGCTTTCTGAGCATTGGTCCTTCATCAGGTGAGTGGAGAACTGGGTTCACAAACAGCGCATGTATAGACCTAAACTTAATTACACGATAATGGTTGGAATGCAAGTCTTAAAAGGTAATTAAGTCTTTATAGGTACAGACAATGTGAGTGTAGAGAGGTTAAACACAGGTTAAGGAAGTGTGAATTGTCTCAAGCCAGGACAGTTATTAAAACTTTGCAATCCAAGGCAAGTCATGGGGGTGAAAGGTAGTGTGATATGAATCCAAAATCCCAGTTGAGGCCATCCTTGCGTGTGCGGAACTTGGCTATCAGTTTCTGCTCCGCGATTCTGCATTGTCGTGTTTCTTGAAGACCGCCTTGGAGGATGCTTACCCGAAGATCGGAAGCTGAATGCCCTTGACTGCTGAAATGTTCCCCCACAGGAAGGAAACACTCCTGCCTGGCCATTGTCGAGCAGTGTCCATCCATCAACTTACATCAAAACTGCAGTGTAGGGGCCTTTAACATGTCATCAATGAAGACGAACATTTTGCCAAGGCCATCCCCACACACACACACACTACTTGCCTTCAAATAATCACGCAACCTCAAACAGATCATTGTCTGCAGCAAACTATCCAGCTTCAGGAGAACAACAGCCACATCACCACACAGCCCTGCCAGTGCAATCTCTGCAAGATGTGCAGGATCATCGACACGGATGCCATTGTCTCACACGAGAATACCATCCACCAGGTACACTGTGCATACTCATGCAACTCGGCCAATGTTGTCTACCTGATACGCTGCACGAAAGGATGTCCCGAGGCATGGTACATCGGTGAGACCATGCAGATGCTACGACAATGGATAAATGGACACCGCTCAACAATCATCAGGCAGGAGCGTTCCCTTCCTGTCGGGAAACGCTCCCTGTAACCCTCACGACTTGCCAGGGCTTGTAACTTCTTACTAACTGTTCTGGTTTGAGACAATTCACACCTCTTTAACCTGTTCTTAACCCTCTCTCCACTCGCATTGTCTGTACCTGTAAAGATTTGATTACCTCTAAAGACTCCCATTCCAACCATTATCTTGTAATTGAATCTGTATCTATGTATGCCCTGTTTGTGAACCCAATTCTCCACTCACCTGATGAAGGAGCTGTGCTACCAAATAAACCTGTTGGACTTTAACCTGGCATTATGAGACTTCTTACTGTGCCCATCCCAGTCCAACACTGGCATCTCCACATCAGAGCTGCAGAGCATAAGGGAATTTGTGGGAGCTCCAGGAATATTTGCAGAGAAGGCTCCTGTAACAAAGTCACTCAGGCTAGTCCATGCTTCCAGGAAAACTTAGAACTTTGCCATACGGGTTTCGTTTTTTGGATTGGAGAGGCTATCTCATTAATCTTGACAACCAGTTACAACTATGCAATAGGGCTTAATGAATCTCATCACTACCATGCTGCACCTCAATGATCACAATAAACCAGAGTCCAAACTTAGTATTGTGACATGAATCAGATTGGAGAAATATCACATATCTCTGGATCACAGTACATCCAGGCCCTCACACCTAGCTTCTCAGATGACTGCGATTGAAAAGATGTAAGCCCACATAGAATAATAAGATCTAGAATAGACCTAATTCAGAACTTGGCTGTTGAGAGGCAATGACCATCGTCATCTACAGAAACTTATATTGGATCCCTTCCTGCTATTTTGGCCAATCAAATAGAACCAAAGAGAAGCTCAAGATTAAAGAGTGCACACATCACATGGTTGAACGCATACACAATGAGATTCCAATAATATAAATGATTGCAATTCATGTTATTGCTGTATGCAGACAGATTTGAAAGTTTATTTCATTAAGTTTTAAGAATGAGTGCTTTGTAAGTTTCAGTGTCAGAGGAACTTTCCTTTGATGATGACACTCTTGAAGAGTGGAGGGGAAGATGTGAAGCGCATGGCAATTGCATTAGCATTATGAAATTTTCATGAATGCATCTTGTAGTCAGCTAAGGGAGTCCTCGACATCACATTCAGGGTACTGATCTCTTCTTGATCCTCACAGTGCTTGTTGGGTTTTTCTACTCAAGGACTTCATTCTGAGGTGTCAGTAATGCTTGAAGCCAGATTCAATTTCAACCACCCCTCCCCCCACATTATGCAGTTGCCTCCCCAGCGGGGTCTGCACGAGCCAGGCTTTGGTATGGGTCCTCACAAGTGTGGACCTGGCATGTTGGACTCCAATGGTCCAGGGACCACCACTAACCCTTCAGCAATGAGAGGCATCCTTCCCCCAAATCCCACCCCACAGATGCAGGCATGAGGTTGACATGACTTGACGTTCCTCTCATCCCCACCGCTCGACCCCCTCAGATACCCCATTCAGGCCACGTGCCTTGGCGGTGCCAATGGTGCACTGTCCCTGGAACTGACACTGTAGCCTGACAACTTGGGTCTATAGAGGTTCAAGGAGGTAGATCCAGTGGCCTGTCACTTCCAGGTTGTGCAGCAAGTGTCCTTCAAGGGTCCTGGGGGCTGGGTGGGTGATTGGAGAGGGTTTCTCACCAGCAGGGCAACAGAGGTCAGTACTTGGTTGGAAGAGATCCATTTGCCCTTACGTTGACCTACTTTCTTGTTTCACTGGATCCTGCCCTGTTTGCTCATGTTTCAGATTTCGTACTAAAACCTAGTTCCCATTGTCTATTGATTTCCTCCATTGCGTTTATTTTACCTTGTTTTATGACATGCATCTATGTCATATAATCTCAGTCATCTAATCATCTGTTTCTCTTTCGAGTTCATTATTCCATATTTTCACTCTCACACAAGTGGGCAGGGCCTCAACATACTGGCAAAACCAGGCTGCACAGAGATCAGAGTATGCCCCAGTTATAATCTGATAAACCTCCCCCCCAGCCCAATGGAGGTCTCAGGGACTCCCTTCCCCACCCCTGATCAAAGTCAGCACTTCTCTACAAACCCCTTAGCCCCCCACGGTCTGAGCTGGGTCCCAGTTACATCATAAACTTCCCCAGTGGCCATCACTGGCATCCCTAGCTCTTCCATCTGCTCCCAAATGGCCATAACCATATCTAAATGAGACCACCACCACCCTCCACCTTGAGTGTCCCGCTGGGGCTTTCCCCTTAACACATCCTAGTTGGCATGGTGCCAAGCTGGCAGTGCCAACCTGTGCCAAGGGGCAATACCAAGGCCATGTTCCTCTCCCCAGAGGCTGTACTTACTTTTGCGCCCCCGAGGGGACCCCCATGACAGGTTTACATTGAGTTGAATCTGGTTAAACCATGCCAATGTGTCGTCACGCCAGCGTGGTGTCAATATATGCCAAGGTTCGATATCAGGCGAGGGGACATGTTAATTGTAGTGAAATCTATTCAAAGGCATGTAAAGCAGGTTCACATGTATAATGAGTGTGACTTTGATTATGTCACTGGAGAGAGGTGAGGAAAACTCATGATCATGAACTAACTTGTAAGAACTGCAACTTCTGGATTGCGAGCTCCCACCAGCATTCGCACAGACAGCAAACATGGGCTTAAGATCAGCCCCCCAATGCTTTTCTTTTTCCTTCTTTGCTCTGATCCTCTTTAAATGTTGTTCATTGTTCAGTTTGTTGACTCTGATGAACAGTTACACTGAAACATTAACTTTTCTTAACTTCCCAGCTGCAGACTGACCTGCTGAATGTTACCAATATTTTCTGCTTTTGTTTAAGATTGATTTTGTACTCAAATTAGAACCTGCAATTTCAATTTAAAGCTGACACGATTATACTTTAGGTTTTAGCATGTTATGTATTAGCTCCTTGAGCAATCTGAGTGATTGAGTGGATTGCTTGAAAGTGTTCATTCAAAAGGGAGATCAGTAGTAACCGAATGTCATTGTAATTGTTGGTACAATTACCTGAGATAATATAATATGTTAATATTGGCAGAAAATAACAATAATAAGCGGTGACCTTCAGTGTGTTTTGAATGCTAGGATCCTGACATTATTTAAGATAACATCAATTATTACAATTAATGCAACTCAATTATATTTCTCTACATTGAATTCTTATATGTATGGTCCACGTAACTCCAGAGGCAGAGAACAGTTAATGAGAGTAAAATGTCAAAAGATACAAAGCGTTTCTTGTTTTATTTCTAATGCCAGAGGCACTTGTGATGATGTGTCAACACAACACCCGAGGTCAGTGGAGGAAGGCATTTGCAGGGGCATTTTGGATAGGTGCGGGAAGAATAGGGTGGTTGTAGTGGGTGATTTCAATCTTCCTGGAGTGAATTGGAGAGGGCCTAGAGCTGGGGGTACGGAGGGAGAGGAGTTTGTGAAATGTGTTTTGGAAGGGTCTCTAGAGCAGTATGTAACTAGCCCGACTATGGGAAGGGGCTACACTGGATTTAGTGTTGGGTAATGAGCCAGGGGAGGTGGTCGAGGTAGAGGTAGGTGAACATGTGGCTAACAGTGACCACAAGTCCGTCTACTTTAGGATAAAAATGGATAGGGATGAGTGTCGGCCGAATGGGAGTGTGCTGAACTGGGGAAAGGCCAGCTATAGCCGGATTAGGAGGGAGCTGCAGGACACTGACTGGGAGGGACTGTTAGCTGGCAAGTCCACGGTTGGCAAGTGGGAGGCTTTTAAGGGCAAAATGAAAATATTGCAGGAGAGGTATGTTCCGGTTAAGCGGAGGATGGGAAAGGTAGGATTAGGGAGCCGTGGATTACAGGGGGTATTGAAGACTTGTTCAGGAAGAAGAGGGAGGCGTATGTTAGGACGAAACAACTGGGTACGGAGAGTGCGCTGGAGGAATATAGAGAGAGTAGGAGGGAGCTAAAAAGGGGAATTAGAAGGGCGAAGAGAGGGCATGAAATGGCTTTGGCTGGTAGGATTAAGGAAAATCCAAAGGCAGTTTATTCCTATATTAGGAGCAAGAGAGTAGTTAGAGGGAAAATTGGTCCTCTTAGGGACAAAAGTGGGGAGTTATGTATTGAGTCGGAGGGAATGGGGGAGCTCCTGAATGAATACTTTGCGTCGGTATTCACGAAGGAGAGGGGGTCGGTAGCATGCGGTCTCTTGGAGGGAGTTAAGGATCAGTTGCAGGAAATATCTATTACGAGGGAGGAAGTGCTAGGGCTTTTAGGTAGCGTAAGGATGGATAAAGCTCCGGGGCCTGATGGTATTTATCCCAGGCTGCTTAGGGAGGTGAAAGATGAAATTGCTGGGCCTCTGGCGCAAATCTTTGTCTCTTCTTTGGACACAAGTGAGGTCCCAGAAGACTGGAGGGTAGCAAATGTGGTACCGCTGTTTAAAAAAGGTAGTAGGGATAACCCTGGAAATTATAGACTGGTGAGTTTGACATCGGTGGTAGGGAAATTAATGGAAAAAGTACTTAGGGGTAGGATGTATAAGCATTTGGAGTGTTGCGATCTGATTAGGGATACGCAACATGGCTTTGTTAGAGGGAGGTCTTGCCTTACGAATCTGGTAGAATTCTTTGAGGAGGTGACAAAAACGGTTGACGATGGGAGAGCCGTTGATGTCATCTATATGGATTTCAGTAAGGCGTTTGACAAAGTTCCTCATGGTATGCTGGTAGAAAAGGTTAAGGCGCATGGGATACGAGGTCAGGTAGCTAGGTGGATTGAGAACTGGCTGGGCAATAGGAGGCAGAGGGTAGTTGTGGAGGGGACCTTTTCGGGCTGGAGGCCAGTGACCAGTGGTGTGCCGCAGGGCTCAGTACTGGGACCTCTCCTCTTTGTAGTATACATAAACGACTTGGAAGAGAGCGTAAGTGGTGTGATCAGCAAGTTTGCGGATGACACCAAGATGGCGGGGTTGGTGGATACTGAAGTGGAATGTCAGGTGATACAACAGGATATAGATAGATTGGTGCATTGGGCAGATAGGTGGCAGATGGAATTTAATCCTGACAAATGCGAGGTGATGCATTTTGGAAGGAATAATGCAGAGAGGAGCTACGTGATAAAAGGTAGACCGATTAGAAGTATAGAAATACAGAGGGACCTGGGACTGCAGGTTCACAAGTCTATGAAGGTTGCGACACAAGTGGAGAAGGTTGTTAGGAAGGCTTATGGAATGCTAGCCTTTATAGGAAGGGGTATAGAGTATAAAAGCTGCAGTCTAATGCTTCAGTTGTACAGAACATTGGTTAGACCGCATTTGGAGTACTGCGTCCAGTCCTGGTCACCTTACTACCAGAAGGACGTGGAGTCTCTGGAGAGGGTGCAGAGGAGGTTTACCAGGATGTTGCCTGGCATGGAGGGACTGGGTTACGAGGAAAGGTTGGAGAAACTGGGACTTTTCTCCTTGGAAAGACAGAGATTGAGGGGGGACATGATAGAGGTATATAAGATACTGAAGGGAATAGATAGAGTCAACAGTGAGAGACTGCTCCCTAGACTGGGTACAAATACGAGAGGTCATGATTTAAGGGTGAGGGGGGAGAGGTATAATTTGGATGTGAGAGGAAGGTTCTTTACGCAGAGGGTCGTGGGGGTATGGAACGCGCTACCGAGTAGGGTGGTGGAGGCGGGAACGTTGGACTCGTTTAAGGTTCAGTTAGACAGACACATGAGCGAAACGAGGATGGAGGGTTATAGTAGGGGCTATTAAATAAGGTCAGATCCTCGGGAGACACCGGAAATGCAGACTTGTAAGTTAACGTTTTTTGTCTTTTTATTCCGCAGGTGGAGGTCCACCTCGTTGTCAAACAAGGGGCATGCACACGGCGGGTCATGCGTGGGCTGCTCTTGGAGGTTCCGGGAGTGGCCTAGTACTTCGTGTCGGTGTGTGTGCTTGATCCTGGACCGGCAGATGGGCGCCGCAACAGCTCGGTGACTAGCGCTGCTAGCTGTGCAGATACATGGATTTGGGCCTGTGTCTGTGGGAGTTTGCGCATTCTCCCTGTGGTTGCGTGGGTTTCCTCCGGGCGCTCCGGTTTCCTCCCACACCCCAAAGATGTGCTCTTAGGCTGATTGGTTTACCAAATTGACACTATTCTCCCCTGAATCTGGCTAAGTTAGGGGTTCCATTTGTAGACATGCAGGGTAGAATAGGTGTAGGGTGATGCGGTGGCGCGGGCTCGTTGGGCCGAAGGGCCTGTTTCCCGTGCTGGGTTGTTCTTTGTTCTTTGTTCTAACACAAGAAAATTCAGTTATATACAGTGCAAATCCTAAACACTGCAAAATCACATCCATTTATTTGTTTATTCCAATTATATTTCATGGGGGAAGTTTTTCCATCTCATCCGCCATGGGAATCATAGCAGGCAGGGGCAGACCGTGCAAAGGTCTGTTGACTTCGGGCGGGATTTTCCGATCTTATGGCCAGCGTGGCCGGGAATTCTCGCCTATCATATGTAGAAAACAAGAGCTGCTTGAACACTTTTACTGGATATTATGTGAGTCATTTTAGTTGACTTTCCTGCTCTTATTATTATTCTTCAGGGTAAGTGCAAATTTGATCAGAATACGTTGTTAATTCTTATTCAATTCTGATCAATAGCTAGAATCAGCAACTTTCTGCAAATGGTCAATTGCATTTGCAAATAGTTTATAACAATTAAAATTAGCATTATACTTTGCAACTCCTTACTCAGGGAAGTATTTATTTTTAAGTGGAGCAACACAAAGCATATATATAAGAATTTAATGTCGAGCAATATAATTGAGTTGCATTAATTCTAAATAATTTATATTATCTTAAATAATTTAGTAAAGTAAACAATGTCGCATGCTATAATGCTTCCATTATGCTGAAGTTAATTGTTCTCCATAATAGTTGTGTCTGTTGATGTCTATGTTTGTCTCTATATGTTGGTAGAACACAAGCAATTTTTAATTGGACAATATTTTCTTGTTTTATAATGAATCAGAGGCAGGAATTAAAACTATCCATACTTTCCTCATTCTTTAATTAATTCAAAGTTCTTAACAATATGCAATACTTCAGTAATTTGTGATGGAACTGTTTATAGTTTGTATGCTCTGGACTTATTAGCATTATACACCTTACAAAAGCAAACAAATATTTAACAGTAATCTAAATTCTTATAGCCAAGTATCAAGAGCAAGAAAATTGCATTCTATTCCTACTTACCATTTGAGATGTGGAGGGACAACTTAAATCAGTGATATATAATTTGCAGCCAGAATGATGTTATTATCTTTATGTACTGATGTAAATCTGACAAAAGATATCTACCCTAAACATCAGTCAGTGTTCTTTTTTTCAGATTCTGACAAACCTGCTGAACATTTCCAGCATTCCTGTTTGATTTCAGATTTTGAGCATTAACTTTTAAAAATTTACTTTTATTTTGCTTTGATTATAAATTATCTTTCAAATATTCTAACCTGCAAGTATTCTTGTTCATTCTTCAGTGTGATATGTTTTATTTGTCCCTTCCATACTTAATGGATTCTGGATCATCATTTGTAGAACACTGAGGGAATTTAAAAGACAAGTTTTTCACTCAGATGTGGTACATCTGTATGGTACCACAGGGAGTTTTTGAATGAGTACTGGGAAATGAAGAATATAAATGTTCCTGGAAAGTAGCAAGGAAATAAGAACTGGAACTATTCATGCCTCCCTTGTCCTTTAACTCAAAGTTGTCAACAACGTGCAATCCTTTTAATCATTTGTGATTGAGCAGTTTGCAGTTTAAGATTATGCCCAATAGTGGAGCTCTGTTTAGGTGCGATTAACTAAATAACAAGAAGAACTTGCATCCATATAGAGTTTTCCATAACATTAGAAAATTCCAAAGTGTTTTACAGCCATTGAGGTAACTTGGAAGTGCAGTCACTGTTGTAATGCAGAGAAACATGGCAACCAGCTTTCACAAAACAAGATTCCACGATTCACATTGAAATAAATAATGGAGTTGTCAGTTTTCGTCATCTTGGACGCAGGAAGGTAATGATCAGGATTTTAGGAGAACCCTATGTCTTCAAATAGTCTCCGGGGATCTTTTCCTATCACTTGAGATAGCTCTTGGGGCCTTGGTTTAATGTCATGATGCTACATCTGACAGTGCAGCATTCCCTCACTCATGGCTCCCTTCAATGCTGTACTTTCTACAATGGGTGTGCCCCAATAATCTATCAAATGTTCCTTCTAAGCTGGTCAAATGGATATCAATTGTGCAGGTATCATGCTGGCCACTCATCAGATACAATGTTGCTGTCCAAAATATGTAAAGATACCAAACATTGAACTATACAAGAAATGCATACAATCCATCTGAGCTCCCATTTTCTTCTTTGTCTTCAATTCATCCCTTGATGATCTTATTCATAGACACTGGTTTAAATTCCCTCATATTTTGAACATTAACAGTGACAACATTTCAAAAGTGCTCAGTTAACTGTAAAAGTGCTTTGGGACATCCTGAGGTCATGAAAGATGCAATATGAATCCAAGTCTTTTGTTTTTTTTTCTCTTCTTAACTTACACATATAGTTTGTTGACAATTCAGTACTGTTTCTTTGCCATCTCTTCTTGATCATCATTGAACTGTCCAAATGCAGTATCAAGCTGTGAACGAACAAGAACCTCACATCAGCAAGACCAAAGCCATCTAGTTCAGCTTCCACAAAAAACTCACAACTTGACACTCGTTCTCTGACAGGTCTCAGACTAAGCCTGATGGTGAGTAATATCAGCATCGTATTTGACAAACCTTGTTATGCTTAAAGAATAATGCCTCATCAGGGCAAAATCACATATTTTCACTTTACAATCTTGTTTGCATCCATCTTGCTCACTACAACAAGGCTGTAATGTTTATCCATACCTTTGTCACCTCCCAACTTGAGTAATATAACATTCTCTTTGGCAACCTCCCCAAGTGCTGTCCTTAACAAATTGCAACCCATCCAGAATTCTGCCTTGCATATCCTACTCCACCTTAATCTAGTTTCCCAATTACCCAAGTGCTAGTCAAATTGTTTTGGGTCCCTATATCTCTGAAGGCATTTTGAAATTCTTGTCTTCATCAACTGATCTGACCATTCCCTCACTCTCTCCTCCCTCTGCAGATTTAACCATTCTTTCACTCTTTATCTCGCCCTTAGTTTCAATTTATTCCCTCAGCTCTTCTCACTCACCTCCTTTGTTTTGCCTCTTCATTTCGCCTTCAACTGCAGAACGTTCAACTTTTTTTTAGATTTATTTATTAGTGTCACAAAGTAGGCTTATGTGGGCGGCACAGTGGCTAAGTGGTTAGCACTGCTGCCTCGCAGTGCTAGAGACCCGGGTTCAACTCTGGCCTCAGGTGACTGTCTGTAGAATTTGCATAGTTCCCCCATGTCTGCATGGGTTTCTTCCAGATGCTCCGGTTTCCTCCTACAGTCCAAAGATGTACAGGTTGGGTTAATTGGCCATGCTAAATTGCCCCTTAGTATCGGGGGATTAGGAGGCTAAATATATGGGGCTACAGGGATTGTTGCTGTGCAGCCTCGATGGGCCAAATGGCCTCCTTCTGCACTGTAGATTCTATGATAAACACTGCAATGAAGTTACTGTGGACATCCCCTGGTTACCACTTTCTAGCATCTGTTTGGGTACACTGAGGGAGAATTTAGCATGGCCAAGCACCTAACCAGCACATCTTCTGGACTGTGGGAGGAAACTGGAGCACCCAGAGGAAATGCACGCAGACATAGAGCGAATGTGCAGACTCTGCACAGACAGTGACCCAAGCGGGGAATTGAACCCAGGTCCCTGGAACTGAGACAGCAATGCTGACTACTGTGCCACCATGCCGCCCCACAGTGAAGGAATGGTTAAATCTACAGAGGGAGGAAAGAGTGAAGGAATGGTTAAATCTACAGAGGGAGGAAAGAGTGAAGGAATGGAATGTTTCCAACCAAGTTGGCAATTTTATTTTTGACACACGTTGATGGAATGCTCTCTTTAAGCCCTTCTACCTTCCTTTCTTGACACCCCCTTCATTATTATCCTTCGCAAAACTTACACCTCTGCTTTTCTCTTTAGTTATCTTAATCAATCCTTCTTCCATTGCTGTTTAATTTCTAGTTATTTTGTACTCTGAGATATTGTATTAATGTCAATGCACTGAGGAGCAAATTGTTTGAAGCTGTTGATTCTATGATTTTTATGCTCTTGAGCACTGTAGTATCCCTTACCCTTTTTGTATGTGACTGTATTTGCCAAAAAAAAATTTCCACCATTTGTTTCTACTCCTCTCAAGGACCAGTTAAAAGCAGGTCATTCTCTGTGTCTAATGTACTCTCCAGTCTCTGCAATGCCCGTCGGTTGCAAAAAGCCTCCAATAGCATCTGCTCCAAGGAAGCATTTGCATCCAGTTCAGATTCATGCCCTGTAAATTCCAAAATAATTTGCAAACTCCTCTCAGTGGAGCCATTACATTGCCACCATTTGGCAAGTGTGTGTCTGATTGCAGTGCATCAGTTTTACTCATAAAATCATGAGAAAATGAGTGGGCGTAGGCCTTCTTGATTGTCGAGCCTGCTCCACTATTCAGTAAGATCATGGCTAATCTGATTGTGGCTCCACTTTTCTGCCCATTCCCCATAACCCTTGACTCCATTGTCAATCAAAATATGTCTAATACAGGGTTGAATATTTCAATGACCCAGCCTCCATGGTTCATTGGGGAATAGAATTCCAAACACTAACAACCCTCTAAGGGAAGAAATTCCTCCTGATCTCCATGTTAAATGTCAGACCCTTTATTTTTAAATTGTGCCCCCAGGTTCTAGAGTCCCCCATAAGAGGAAACATCCTCGAACATCTTGTCAATGCCCTTGTAATCTTATGGGGATGATTTTCAGACCTTGCCACGCCTGGTGAAGATCATGACAATCCCAGAAAATAGTTTGTGGACCTAAAAGTCGATTTTGTGCCCAGTGTCAAATGGTTAGCAATCGTTCAGGTCCCTTTTTAATGTCACAAACTGGATCATGCCCAGAAAGGGCACAAGACTGATTACCATTTTTAAAGTAGCATTCAAACATGCATAGCCTAGTCAACACCAGATTCTTCCAACTCCCAGGATCTTTCTATCTTTAGACACATGTGACATCTGTGAGATATACTACTGGCCTTCATTAGCAGACACGAGGTGCGATGGCCATGTCAGAGGGCTTGGAGGCCATTGAAACCCTCAAGTGGTTCAATCAATCATAGAATCAATCATAGAACCCTACAGTGCAGAAAGAGGCCCTTCGGCCCATCAAGTCTGCACTGACCACAATCCCACCAGGCCCTACCCCATATCCCTATATATTTTACCCGCTAATACCTCTAATCTACACATCTCAGGACACTAAGGGGCAATTTTAGCATGGCCAATCAACCTAACTCGCACATCTTTGGACTGTGGGAGGAAACCGGAGCACCCGGAGGAAACCCACGCAGACACGAGGAGAATATGCAAACTCCACACAGACAGTGAGCCGAGCCAGGAAAGGAACCCAGGTCCCTGGAGCTGTGAAGCAGCAGTGCTAACCACCATGCTACCGTGCCGCCACATGGTTGGGGGACGTGGCTGGGCAGTGCCCACCTGACACCCCAGAGTGGTGGGGATAGGGGATGGGGCCTGTGGAGGTGAGGATGGGAGGGCTATGATGTTGGGGTCTATGGAGGGGGCTGTGCAAGGTTGGAGCATTTGGGGGAGGGGTATGTTGTTAGAGTGTAACCGGTGACAACTTTGTATTGGTTGTAATGTGACCTATGGGAACAAGATGTAAGGGTCAACTGGTGCAGTAAACCATGGAACCAATTACAGAGAGATGTAATAGTCAGCTGACCAGCTGATTCACCATAAATAAGAAATCACATAGAATTGTATAGAGCTTGGAGTGGCCCAGGGCGAGGCCCCAAGTTTGGAGTAATGATGATTCTTTATTAAACCCTTCCTTTGATTCATAAGTTGGAGTAAGTTTTGTTGTATTTTCATATCTGCATTTTTGAAAAGTTCCTTCTGAGGAAACATATGTCAGGGGTTATGAAGGTCCCACTGAGAGGGCTCTTATGCTCCTGATGTCAGTGATCTGTGTTGGGGAGTGGATGGGGAAATATGTTGCCAAATTGGCAGGGGGGGTGGGTCCCAATGTCCAGGTGCCAGATAGGCATTGCCTATCTATGTCCCTGATGATCCGATGTCTTCAAATGCCTCTGAGCCCCCTGGCAAGGCCATTATGCCTGGTCTATGCGAGTGGAGACCAGGAATGATTCTCACCAGTCTTGCATCGTGAGTTTAGTCATTCTTCTAAACTCCAGTGAGTGTAGGTCAAACTTGCTCAACCTTTTCTCATTAGACAAGCCCTTCATCCCAGGAATCAGCCAAGAAAACTTTCTTTGAACTGCTTTGAAGTAAGTATATCCTTCTTTAAATAAGGAGACCAAAAATGTACACTGTATTCAGTGTGGTCTCACACTGCCTTGTACAGCTGTTTCAAGGTTTCCCTACTTTTTTATTCCATCTACCTTGCATTTCCCTTCCTAATTACTTGTTGTATCTGCAAGCTGACACTTTGCGATTCATGTACAAGGACGCCCAATCCCCTCTGTATTGCAGTATTCTGCACTCTTACTCAATTTAAATAATAGTCTACTTTTCTATTTTTCCTGCCAAAGTGGACAACCTCATAATTTCCCAAATTATACTCCATCTGCCAATTTTTTGTCTATTCACTTAACTATCTATATTGCTTTGTATCCTCCTCACAACTTGCTGTCCAGTCCAACTTTTTATCATCAACAAACTTGGTTGCATTATAGTCAATCTTTTCATTGAAGTCAGGAATAGAAATAGTTGAGGCCCAATGATTCTATATGGGATTATGGTTTCATATGGGATTAGGTGAGAATTCAGGTGCTTCTAATGTGTCAGTGCAGACTCAATGGGCCAATGGGTCTCTTCTATGTTATATGTATGATTCTATGGTTCAAGCACCGATCCCTGAACTAATTCCTTAGTTATGGTTTGCCAACCTGAAAACAACACATTTATCCTCAGTTCTTTATTTTTTGTTAGTTAGAAAATCCTCCATCCTTTTAATGTATCACTCCCAACACCAGGGGCTCTTATCTTCTGCAGAACCCTTTATTTGGCACCTTATCGAATGCCTTTTTGGAAATCCAAATACACTACATCTACTGGTTCTCCTTATCCACCCTGTTCACTATTATCAAAGAACGCTAATAAATTCAACTCTGCCGCTTAAGTTATGATTTTCTAAAATATTCTGCTGTTATCTCTTAAATAATTGATTCTAGCTTTTTCCCAATGGCAGATGTTAGATTAACTGGCTCAAAGTTTCTTGCTCTCTGTCTCCCTCCTTTCTAGTGGTGGACTTTTCAGTTGGCTGGAACCTTTACAGAATCGAGGGAATTTTGGGAGATTACAACCAATGCAACTATTATCTTTGTAGCCACTTCCATTAAGATCCTAGGATGCAGGCCATCACGTCCATAGACTTGCCAGCCTTTAGTCCACATAGCTTTCCTGGTACTGAGTGATCATGATTAGTTTAAGTTTTCCCTCCATTTTGCCTCTTGATTGTCTACTATTCTTGAAATATTATCTACGGTCTTCTGTTATGAAGAAAGATACAAAATACTTGTTCAGTCTGTGCCATTTCCTCGTTTCCAATTATTAATACCCAAGCTCATCTTCTAAGAGACCAACACTCACTGTCACTATTCTCTTCCTTCTTCGATAACTGTTGAAGCTTTTCCCATCTGTTTTATATTTCTTGCTAGTTTTCTCTCATACTCCAATTTATTTCTTTTTTCAGTCATCCTTTGCTGATTTAGCACATTTTCCCAGTCTTCTGGGCTACCACTAACCTTTGCAGCATTGTACATCATTTCTTTCAATTTGATGCTAGCCTTAACTTCCTTAATTAGCCACAGGTGGTGCATCCTTTTCATCCTTTGTTCCTTGATGGAATATACCTTTGCTGAGAGTGGTGAAATATCTCAAATGTCTGCCACTGCTTTTCTACCAGTTTATTTTTTAACCTATTTTCTTATTCCATGTTCGTCAACTCTGTCTTCATACTCTTAAATTTTCTTTATTAAAATTAAAGATACTAATTTCAAACTCACATTTCTCACCCTCAGACTGAATGTGAAATTCTATCACATTATAATCATTGCTACAGCAATGATCCTTTACCATAAGGCATTGATTATTTGTCTCATAACACACCACCAGGTGTAAAATTGTCTGTTCCCTGGTTGGTTCCAGAACTTATTGTTTGAACAAATGCCCTGACTACACTCGAAGAATTCATCCTCCAGGCTACTTTTGCCAATTTGAATTGCCTAATCTCGCATGATTGTTGCAGTACATTCTTGCAAGCCCCCATTATTTCCTATGTATACTTTGTCCGATGGTGTAACTATTGTCAGGGAGCCCCATAAACCATTCCCCTTCGTGTCTTCTTTCCTTTGCTATTTTCTACATACATCCAAACTGATTCTACGTTTCAATCCTTCAAATAAACATAATTTCTTACCATTATGTTGATCTCATCCTTGATTAACAGAGCAACCCCATCTCCTTTTCCATTCTTCCATCTTTGCAAAATGTCACATACTCTTGATTATTCAGTTCCCAGGTGTAATAACTATCATACTTATTTATTCTTATTTGTGCTATCAATTCGTTCAACTTGTTACCAGTGCTGCAATTCCTTTTACCACTTCCTCCTGCCATGACCTCATTAGCTGCTGTACACTTAGCTCGGACTCTTCCTGTTACACCCTTGTTATCATTACCTGGACCATCACCCTGCAAGATCGCTTTGTCTTTTCTCTTTAACATTCCAAATCTGCCCTCACATGAAGCCTCTTCCCCACCCTAACTGTTTAGTTTAAAGCCCTCACTGCAGAGTCAGTTATACGATTCATCAGTACACTAGTCACAGCATATTTCAGGTAAAGGTTGTCTCAATGGTATAATCCCCACTTTCCCCAGTACAGGTATCCGTGTCCCACGAATCAAATCCCCTTTCTCCCCCACCAACCTTGAAGCCATGCACTCAACTTTCTAATTTTATTTACCCCGTGCCAATTTTTTTGTGGCTCAGGTAGTTTTTGATTTTAATTTCATGCCCAGCTGCTCATACTCCCTCAGCAGGACCGCTTTCTTAGTCCTAGCTATGTCATTAGTACCCATGAGTACTATGACAACATAATCCTTCCCCCCGACCTCAGGAGATGTCCTTAACTCTGGCGCAGACAGGTAACACAGCCTTTAGAACTCATGCTCTCGGATGTAGAGAACACCATCACCTTCTCAAGGACAACTAGGAATGGGCAATAAATGTTGGTCTAGTCAGTGACGCCTACGTCCCATAAATGAATTTTTTTTGAATGTCTGGCCCCTTGATTATACTGTTTCCTGAGTAACCTACGTTCCTTGTTACTATTTAGCTTGAATGGTTCCCAGCACTACAATGCATAGTTATTCCTGGTATCCTGGCCAATATTTATCCCTCAATCAACATGAGGAAAACAGAATATCTGGCCATTATTACATTGCTGTTTGTGGGACCTTGCTGTGTCTAAATTGGCTACACTTCAAAAGTAGTTCAATGGCTATGGAATGCTTTGGTGGCTGCAAAACGCTATATAAATGCAAGTCTTTTTTTTCTATGATATATGACTTGAAAATGGGCACTGAACTAGATCTGCACCTTGGCCTAAATATGCCTTGGCTTGTAACCTCACACTACTTGAACCCTACTCTTGGTTTTGACTCCTCAATTACAGTTTGTCAGGCATTTGACTAATACTAACAAAAAGAGCTTTTACAATGACATCTAGCAGCTTTCTTTGGAAGTTAGGACAGGAATTTTTGAATCATTATTGAATTGTACATTGCTTTAGGCAACTGATAAGTCGGGGCACCCTCAGGGCAACAACTATTCCTTAAGGAAGGTACCAGGAATAAAATAACTGATAGCGGGCCCAAACTGACCCAGAATCAGTGACTGGAACATTTCAAATCTGTATCTGTAATATATCCATGCCAGTGGACACATTTTGTCAACATTTATATCTATGTGCCACAGTCCAATTAACCATCTGCCTCTAACCCCATTTCAATAGAAGACTGCACTTGACATATGAAATTGGCTAGTTATTAAATAGGTTTTGTAGGAATGGTGGCAACATCAATGAATGATGATCCAGAATTACAGGACAGAGGACCACAGTGGAATTTCGTTTAAGAATTCTTAAGTTGTGATGTTTTCAATTTTTAAACCTAATTTCGTATATACATGCCATAATACAGGATTTTCTAGTATTGCGATTGAGAACGTTCATGACTTTGATAATTATTTAATGTACTTTTTTTCCCAAAGAAAAGTTTCTTGTGATTATTTTATACTCACTAAAGTGAAGGAAGTTAGTCCCATTAAATAAAGTTTTGGAGCCAACATCAAGCACTGCCACGTCAGTTACATCCATGGTTGGACCCAGAACAAAATCATACCACTTTGCCGCAGCTATGCATTTTACCTCTAACCTCAAATGGGCAGCAGCAGCAATGTCACAGTTTTCATTTCACATCCTATAAGTCTTCCGAGTTGCCAATGTATTATCAAGTGGGGCCAAATTAGATGTTGTTTTTAACCATATTTATGTATCAATTTTCTACTTATCAAGCTGTGGAATGTTTTTCACCTGTTGCCAATTGGAGCACAAGTTGATGCAGAATAAAGTTGCTACTTTTATGACAACAATATGCTGCAGCTTCAATTTCGAAAAGCATCCCCTTTTGACATTTGGTCTGACATTTCTTTAATTTGACACATGGACTATTCTGAGCGACATTAACAGTTTAGTGCCAGTTAGATATAGTTGTGTGGTGTAACCCCAATACTATGGGAACTTGATTGAGACAAATTAAATGTGTTTCATATTCGTCCTTTATACTGCTCATGAGGGCTTGATTTATGGTCAGAATCTTCGTTTTCTGTTGACTGGTGAGGAGTACATGGACAGGGAAGTGGTATTGAACATGTGTGCGATGTTGGTTGGAATGCACTTGCAGTTTTGTATGGGTGGGCTGTGAAGATAAGAAAGGGGGTGCATTCCCTGCAATATTAAGGACTTTTCAGGTGTTGGGAGAACTGTGAGAGGCTGTCTTTTTTTTTGTTGGAGCCTGGATGTTTAGAAATGAGAAAGTAATCAAGTGGAGGTCTTCAAAGCAGTGAAGGAGTGAATTGTTTCCATAGATTGGTGTGACAGTGGTAAGAGTGCACAGATTTAAGATAGTCATGATGGGAGTTCAGAGACAGACTGGATAAATAATTTCTCTGGACAATGTTTTTAATGGGAAGTTAATGGAGGCTGCCTCAGACGAGAGAATGTTGCAAGGTGCGGGGAGTAAACAGGGCAGGAATATTGGACTGAATGTAGAGAAAAATACCTGCACAAATTTGTTAGCCCAAATAGTTTGCTTTGGTATTGTAATGTTCTGTGGTTCCATGAGAAATATCTGTAATAAACTACCTACTACCTCGTAAGTAATATTTTGGTCTACATTGCACATTATACTAGATACGATAAAATTGCCGTAGTCCCAGATGACCATCGGCTGCTCTCCTCTTTGAAGGGGAAGAGATTACTGGTGGTGATTTAACCTGAGGATCACCACACCTCAGGTGACAGGTAACGTTGATATGGTGGAGCCTCCATGAATAACCTCAGCCGGTGCTTAAATTGAACCCATGCTGTTGGTGTCACTCTGCGTCACAAGCCAGCCATCTAGCCAACTGAGCTAACCAACCCCCCAACATTATACTATGTCCTTGAGCCAACAGTACATTATCAAAATTTTATTTCTTATATTCTGTATAATGTTGGCCGTCATTGAGATTGGCTAAAATGCACTTTTATACAAATAAAGTATCTTGCATATTCCCTTATGATGGTAAACGACCAGCATTAATACAGTCAACTCAATATGCAGGAAGACTTTTAGATCCAAAACTACTTCATGGCTTCCCTAGAGTCACTCAGAATTGAATTTTAAGGGTTCAATTTGTTGACTGTCACAATATGAATGTATCTATTTGTTCTAGTTGTGACTATGTAAAAGGATTAAAAGTTAATTTCACCAAGGAATACTGCAAGCCCTGTAATAGAACCATAGCAAAGTTGCAGCCACAGAAGGAGGCCATTCAGACCATCTTGTCTATACTAGTCCAAGGACACCCAGGTGCCCTCTTTAATCCCACCTTCTTGCGCCAGACCTATAGCCCGGTAGCTTACAGCACTGAAGGTACAGATCCAAGTGCTTTTATAAAGAGTTTAGGATCTCTGCCTTTACCACTGACTTGGGCAGAGAATTCCAGATACACACTATTGTCTGCATAAAAAAAGTTCTTCCTCATATGCCCTCTACACCTTCTGCTGCTTATCTCGAATCCGTGTCCCTGGTTCTAGTATTGTCTGCCAAGGTAAACAATTTTATTCTGTCCACTCTAACTCTTCCCCTTATAATTTTGTACACCTCAATCAAGTCACCCCTGAGCCTTCTTTGTTCCAAGGAAAATAACCCACAATCGATCCAATCCTCCCTTGTAATTGTACTTTTCTAGCCCTGGCAACATTCTTGTAAACTCCTTTGCACTCACTCCAGAGCAATTACATCTTTCCTGTAAGTTGGTAACCAGACCTGCACACAATACTTCAGTTTTCCACTATCTGCTTCTCAGCCAATCTTTGTGTCATCTGCAAATTTCTCAATCATGTCCCCCCATGTTCATGTCCAAATGGGCGGCACAGTGGCACAGTGGTTAGCACTGATACCTCACAACACCAGAGTCCTGGGTTTAATTCCAGACTTAGGTGACTGTCTGTGCAGAAACTGCATGATTTCCTGTGTCTGCAGGTTTCCTCCGGGTGCTCTGGTTTCCTCCCATAGTTGAAAGATGTGGGGTTAGGTTGACTGGCCATGCTAAATTACCCCTTACTGTCAGGGGGAGTAGCAGGGTAAATATGTGAAGTTACAGAGTAGGGCCTGAGTGGGATTGTTATTGGTGCAGGCTTGATGGGCCAAATGGCCTCCTTCTGTACTGTAGGGATTCTATGATTCTAAAGCAGTATAAGAAAACACAGACATTAAGGTTCCCAACACCAAGCTCTGTGGAACGCTACTTGAAACAACTTTCCATTTGCAAGGGCACCCATTGACCCTTTTGTTCCCTGTTACTAAGCTAATGTTTGATCCAGTTTGCCACTTTACCCTGTGTCCCATGGTCTTTTACCTTTTTGACCAATCTGTCATGTAGGATCTTGTCAAACACCTTGCTAAAATCCATGTACACAACATCCACTGCACAACTCCATCAACCTTTCTTATCAGTTCCTTAAAGAATTCAATCAAATTTGTGAGGTAAGACCTTCCTTTAACAAATTGATGCTGACCATCCCTGGCGAGTCCATGCCTTTGTACTTGATAGTTAATCTCAGGATTGATTCTACTAATTTGCCCATCACCAATGTAAAACTAACTGGCCTATAATTGTTTGGCACTTACTTTGATTTCTTTTTAAATAATGGAACTATATTGGCTCTTCTCTAGATCTAAGAATGTTCCCCTTTGGAAAATCTTCCTCATAATATTTGCTATCTCCTTCCTGACCTCCTTTTGCAGCCTCAGAAACAATCCATCTGGCCCTGGCGACTTACCAACTTTCAAGGATTTCAACTCTTCGAGTATTTCCTCTCTCTTTATGATTATCATGTCCAATATCTCACAATGCTCCTCCTGGACTATGAAATCTATATCATCCCTTTCCTGTTAAAACACAGTTACAAAATATTCATTTAAAACCTTCCCCACATTTATACACAAGTTCCCATCTTCATCTCTGACTGGTCCCACTTTTTCCTTAACTAACCTTTTACCATTAATGTATTGGTAAAACATCTTTGGGTTTCCTTTAACTGTACTTGCTAATCTTTTTTCATCCCTTTCATTTTCTTATTTTCTTTTTTATTTTGTCCCTGCACTTCCTATATTCATCTAGGCTATCTACAGTGCTTAATTCTTTGTGCCAATCGTGCACTTTGTTTTTTCTGTTTGATCTTCTCCTGCATTTCTCTAAACAAACAAGGTGCGTGGAGGGGGTCAAGATTTGGAAGTACCGCTCTTATTTTTGAAGAGGACATGTCTACTTCGTCTACGTTGGATTTTCGATTTTCAATGCTTCCCACTGGTTTTCCACTGCTTTATCCTCTAGTAGTGCTGTTCAGTCCACCTCAAGTCCCTGCTCATTTCTGCAAAATTTGCCTCCTTACAGTTTGAAACTTTACTCTTGCTTTATCTGTGTCCTTTTTCATGGTAATATTAAATTTAACTGAATTGTGATCACTTTCCCTGATGTAGATGCTTCACCCTTGTTCTTCATTCCCCAAGACTAGGTCGAGAAATGCATCTTCTCTCATTGGGTGTGTCACTAATTGGTTGAAAAATTTTTCTGGATAGACTGCATGAATTTTTTGCCTTCACTGCACCTTATATTGTTTGAGTGCCAGTTGATATTGGGATAAAGTCTCCTACTATTATTGTTCTTTTATTCCTGCAAGCAGAAATTGCCTACATGTTTGTTCTTTTAAGACTATAAGATCATAAGACTTGGGGCAGAATTAGGCCACTCAACCCATCGAGTCTGCTCCGCCATTCAATCATGGCTGATATTTTTCTCATTCTCATTTTCCTGGCTTTTCCCTATAACCCCTGATCCCCTTATTAATCAAGAATATATCTATCTCTGTCTTAAAGACACTCAATGACCTGGCCTCCACCGTCTTCTGCTGCAAAGCGTTCCACAGATTTACCTCTCTCTGGATGAAGAAATTCCTCCTCATCTCTGTTTGAAAGAATTGTCCCTTCAGTCTGAGGTTGCGGCCTCTGATTCTAGTTTTTCCTAGTAGTAGAAATATCCTCTCCACGTCCACTCTATCCAGGCCTTGCAGTATCCTATAAGTTTCAATAAGATCACCCCCTCATCCTTCTAAACTCCAACGAGTACAGACCCAGAGTCCTCAACCATTCATCATATGACAAGCTCTTCACTCAGGGATCATTCTTGTGAACAACCCCTGTACCCTTTCCAAGGCCAGTACATATGGGGCCCAAAACTGTTCACAATACTCCATATATGTCTGACCAGAGCCTTACACAGCCTCAGGAGTACATCCCTGTTCTTGTATTCTAGCCCTCTTGACATGAATGCCAACACTGCATTTGCCTTCCAACTGTCAACTGAGCCAACACATTAACCTTAAGAGAACAAGGACTTCCAAGTCCCTTTGTGTTTCTGATTTCCTAAGCATTTCCCTGTTTAGAAAATAGTCTATGCCTCCATTCCTCCTTCCAAAGTGCATAACTCACACTTTTCCACATTGTATTCCATCTGCCACTTCTTTGCCCACTCTCTTAAGCTGGCCAAGTCCTTCTGCACCTCCTCTGCTTCCTTAATACTACCTGCCCTCTACATATCTTTGTATCATCTGCAACCTTAGCAACAATGCTTTCAGTTCCTTCTTCCAAATCGTTAACGTATATTGTGAAAAATTGTGGTCCCAGCACTGACCCCTGAGGCACACCACTAGTCACCAGCTGCCATCTTGAAAAAGACCCCTTTGTCCCCACTCTCTGCTTTCTGCCAGTCAGTTCTGCCAGTTTTTATCTCTTTTTGGCTATTTGAGAGTCTGTAGTATACTCCCTGCAGTGCGACCGCCCCTTTTTTTATTTCGAAGGTCAACCCATTAAGCCTTCCTTTTTGATCCATTTAGTATACCGTCCCTTCTTGCAACTGGAATTGATTCTTTAACTGTTATGCTATCCCCTACCCTTTATTTTAATCTCCTGCTCTATCATGTCTGATGACTCTATAACCAGGGATATTGAGCTGCCAATTTTGGTCCTCCTTTAGCCAGGTTTCCATTATAGCAGAGGCATCCTGCTGCCACGTGTCCACCTGCGCCCTTAATTCACGTATCTTGTTTGTAATACTTCTTGCATTGAAGTATAGTTTAACTCTGTCAACTTCTCTTGCTGGACACTTTTTAAACCTTGCTTCTTCTGTAATTCCAAGCCTCATCATCAAGCCTCATACTGCATCATCTACGCCACTAACTGATGTTCCACCTCCATTTTTCTGATGTGAATCTGACTTTATGTGATTCTGCTCTTGGGATCCCATCCCCCTGCCACACTAGTTTAAATACTCCACAACAGAACTAGCAGAACCTGTTAAGTTCATCAGTATGTAAGAGGGAGAAGGTAATACTTTTTGCTTTCTTGACGGATAGAAAACAATGAAGCCAAATAGAAAGAGAAAAAACAGTCCAAGACGTTCAAATTGCAGTGAGGAAATCAGTAAGACTGAAACTAGCAGTTCCACATTAAGGGATAGAAGACCAATTCCAACAAGTTTTCCTGAAACTCTTCATTTCCAGGTTTTACTGGCTGTTAATCAGAGTAGTATTGGTTTATATGTTGGATTAACTCATTGGGAATATTTGGAGTTATCAGGGTAGCTCTGGGCTGCCTGCCTCAGGACCGAGCTGTGTGCTTCGCTTGCTGGACGCTGATTGGTCTGAACGCTGTCACTCGGAGGCTGTACCGAACGCTGATTGGCTATTCCGTTGTCACTCAGGGGCTGTCCCTGGCGTTGATTGGCTGTGTCACGGTCACTGAGGGGGCTGCTCCTGGCGCTGATTGGCTATTTCGCTGTCACTCAGGGGCTATTCCGGATGTTGATTGGCTATTCCTCTGTCACTCAGGGGCTATGCCTAGCGCTGATTGGCTGTGCTGCTGTCACTCAGGGGCTGTACCTGGCGCTGATTGGTTATGCCTTTGTCACTCAGGGGCCTGGACGGGCGCTGATTGGCTATCTTCCTGTCACTCAGGGGCTGTGCCGGGCATTTCCGCTGGCGCTCGGTGACTCGGAACATTTTGTAACAAAAAGCGGAGGAGCTGAGAGTGGAGGAGCCGGGGCTGCGGGGCCTCTGCTCAAAGCGTTGTGAAGACCTGCTGCTGCTGTGTCTGCCTCTGCCAGTCAAAAACTACCCTCCCCGGGCACCGATAGCAGGGCTATCGCTCCAAACCGACGCACTTTATATTCAGATAACCGCAAAGCAAACAATCCCCGGGCAGGTCTGTGTCGGTTTGTCTCCATTCTGTCTATCAACTTGGATGTGCGTCTGTGTAAAGCTGGCTGTGCGCAGACTACCTGGGGCTGCATTTCTCTGTGTGTGTGTGTGTGTGTGTGTTCCCTCTGCCTCCTGCAGCAGTGGGAAGCTGCTCCTTCCTTCCTCCTTCTCTGTCTGCCTCCCATTTGAATCCCAGCTTCTTTCCTGCTGGGTGGGGGAGCTGTTGTCAGGGTTGATTATGGAATTGGATCATGGTAAGGCACAGGCAAGAGTTGGAATCTGGATTGATCTGTAGTTGGTGATGCTGTGTGTAACTTTTAACAAGCCCTGAGGTTGCAGGTTAGTGTGGGAAGGAAGCCCCCCCCCCCCCCCCCCACCATCCCCTTCCCCTTACTCACTGGGAGATGCTGTATCAGTGTTGCTTTGTGTAGTTACCCCAGTTCCTTTTTTTCAATATATCTGGAAGTAAATAAAATTCAGACAGTACAGGAGTGGGTTGGGAAGGAGTTGTGCCTCTGATTCCTTTGTGCAGCCAGTCCCCCTCTCTTGTCGGGTGTCTGCAGGGTGTCACTGCTCTGTGGGTGCTGCTGTGCACATGTCCAGCACTGCCTCCCTCTGTTAGTGCAGGGAGGATGAGGGGGAAGCTCTGTGTGTGTGCAGCAGCACTCTTTTTGTTCCCACTGAGGGACAGCAGCCTTTGGTGATGATCGTCAGGGAAGCTGCAGTTTCCCCCAACACAACCTGTGATTTGGTAGTGTTTGTAAATACAGACCTAGGGAGGGAGAGAAAGCAGCAAGAGATTGTGTTTGGTGTGTGCACACAGGGTGTTAGCAGCTCAGCTTTTATCTGATGCTGGGGTTTAGAGGGTGGTTTGCAGCACTGAGGCCTGCAAGGTCTCACCAGCACTTTCCTAGCCTTTCTGGCTGCTTGCATACTCACGAATGGGGGGTTGGCACTAGGGCTGCTGGAATTTTTGTGTTACATATTGTATTTTCCGTGCGTCTGCCTTCCCCAGAGCTGGCTGGCCAATGCAAGCCCTTCCGAGTTGTAAAAGCGAAGAACGTTTAGAAGGATGTCTGGCCAACTGTGAAATGTAATTTATTCTGTTCAACAAGTGAGCTAGCTGCTGGTGACTTGAGGCCTGCTTCTCACATTGGATACAAAACCTGTTTTGTAACTAGCTATGGCCTGTTCTTTTCAGACCACACATGTTAAATGGTGAATAATAAGTAGTTTAGTTATGAGACTGTGTTATCTCACTGAAGGGCTTGTATTGTAGGCTGTGAGAAATAATTAATACCTTGTAATGACTCATGTAACAAGTTTTTTTTGTAACATATGCTCTGCAATTCATGAAGGCTGTTCTGCAGACCCAACTTGCTGATGGTTTATCTGACCTCCAAAAGAACTGTTAAGATATTCAATGAGTTTTTTGCAATGATTCCTTCTTCCTCTTTTCAAATCAATTGACTGTGATTCAGGGGCATTTGGTGAGGTCAGTGTCTTGGTGTTATTAAGTTGTGGAACAAAGAGCAACAAATTCAATGTTTCCACCCTGATGTTACAGTAAGAATATTTTTAAAGAAGCAAATATTGTATGAAGGATTGATTTGATTTTAAATTGGTCGAAGGAAGGATGGCTTGAAAGGCAGCCATCAGGAAGCACACACTGTGGTATGTTGTATGATGACCTGTCGATTGGTGGCCCAGGCAACTGATAATCCAGAATGAATAACTAATATAGAGTCAGCAAAATAATGAGCTGTGTAAGGTGATCAAAATGTAAGTGAATTCTGCATTTTTAAGTTGAGCTTTTATATTTTAATTTTTTGAATTTATGAAAATGTTACTCATGGCACATTGGCATAGTGGTTAGCACAGATGCCTCGCAGTGCCAGGTGCCTGGGTTCAATTCTGTCCTTGAGTGACTGTCTGCGTGGGTTTTCTCTTGGTGTTCGAGCTTCCTAGAATCCCTACGGTGCAGAAGGAAGCCATTTGGGCCATTGAATCTGCACTGACCACAATCCCACCCAAGCCCTATTCCCATCACCCCACATGCTTATCTTCCCACAATCTAAAGTTGTGCTGGTTAGATAGATTGGCCGTATTTTAAAAAAAAGCCCCTCTGTGTCAGGGGCATCAGCAGGGTAAATATGTGGGTTATGGGCATTGGACCGAGGTTGGATTGTTGTCAGTGCAGACGCCAAGGGCCAAATGAATTTGTGAAAGTTTCTGAAGTATTTATTGAAGTTGAAAATTTTGTTGAGGAACAAAGGTTTGAATTGTTTGTTATAAAAATCGTTGTTTTGACAGAATTGTTGATGTGTTCTTTTTCATTTTTGTTCGTGTTGTCCTGTGACTATTTATGAAGTAGAACATGATCAGGTGTTTGTTTATTGGATGAATGTTTGTTAACACAACAGTTAAGTGTTAACATAGAAGCAAATTACTGTGGATGCTGGAATCTGAAACAAAAACAGAAAATGCTGGAAAATCTCAGCATGTCTGACAGCATCTGTGGAGAGAATAGAGCCGACCTTTTAAGTCTGGATGAGACATGAGCACGATTCACTGTCCACAGATGCTATGAGATTTTCCAGCATCTTTTGTTTTAATTTAAGTGTTAACATTCATTGAAAATAGTGTGCAGAGGCGCATGAGCCTATTGGCATATTAAAATTGTTGCTTTATGTTACCATTTGAAAAGGGAATATTTTGTCCAAGATAATACAGACAGGAATTGTACCACATGCCACAGCATGCTGGACAATGCTTTATTTTGGTTAACCAAATAAATATGTAATTGAACTGACCACTGAATTAGCTTGTTACTGTCTTTAATAAGTATTATGGATTCTTAACCTTGTAGCAGAAGAAGATATTAGCTTTAAATCATTTCATATTCCAGCATTTCCCAGTGTATTTAGCACAAAATCAAATGTGGTGCTATTAATGTGAAAAGGAGTGAACACGCATTTTATATTCAGTTAAGTAAATCTGCTGTACGAAAATAATAGGTTGAGCTATATGCTAAATGGATACTTCAGAAGTTTTTCTTTGGGCGGTGTGTAGATTCCCAGCTTTCACTTTTTCTCCTTGCTTACTTGATTGCAGTTCGTGGACAAAGGCTGTTGGGCCCTTTTCAAGCAGCATTTGATATCCAGTTTTCTCTCCTCCTCCTCTTCAAGAAGTTGAATCATATGAAAAAATAATTCAGTGGATGCTGAGATGACCTCAATGGCAATTATGGATAGGCAGTAAATGCTGGCCCAGCCAGCAATGCCCACATCCTGTAAACGAACAAAACAATATTGAAGTGGTTATTCTTTATCAGGAGCTTGGGACAGTCACTGTTGGTAAAAGATGAAATCATGAGAGACATCACAGTTGAGCATGTCTTCTTTGTGTTGACGTGTACTTTTCCAGTCCCCAAGTAGTGTTGCTACTCCTGCCCCAGGTGCACTGAAGTAAGTTGGAACATTGCCAACCTGGCTCAATATCATAAGAAGGTGCATTGACGTTCTGAGCCACCAGGGGCTTTTCTTTGTAAACAGGCTATTGTGAATGAGAGAGTGACTTGATTCTTCTGTGTTTCTTCTACAACATTCATCAATGGTGTATAGTTTTATCGACCTAAATCTCTCAACCACATGTTGCTACTTCATAATGGGGCTCTTATTAATTAAACCTAATTTGATGAGCAATTAAAACCTTGGATGCTACACTTGCCTTTCATTATTCTATTTTCTCTGGTTACTTTCAAGGTGATGTTAAAACGTCACAGGGTAAGAAAATTGGACAGGTCAAATTGTAGGATACAAAAATATTTAAAAACTTCCGGCTGCAACAAAACTAAATAAATCTGATGTTTTTGTGGATTCCAAGCAGTTTCCTTCCAAATAGCTGTAACCGTGGCAGAGGAGAAGGTGTCACAGGAGCTTCTGCACTTGAGCTGATGCATTTGTTACTGTGCTGGTGGGTTGTGTGTGTGTGAGAGAGCACAGGAGTTTGTTTTTGGGGAGGTAACATATCACTAAAAACTCTTTTTGGCAGGTAACCTAACACTGACAACGAGGAAATAAGTATGGAGCCACGGTTACACATGCAATTCAAGATCAAATGAAGAAGTAAAGAGCATCTTCAGGAACTGGCCTTCATAGACTGGCAGCAGTCCCTGCTTCCTTTCTGCCCCCTCCCCCTGCATTTGTTCCCTTTTTTTAGTGTGGAAACTATTTGGTATTTCTACCAATTTTAACCACTGATGTATATGCCAAACTGAAAAAAAAATGGTGAATTCCAACAAGAATGTTGAGCTTCCAAACTCGTCACATGGTTATGATGTATGATTTTCAACTTTGTGCAGAACTTACAAATGCTATCCATTGAAGTTTGAAAATGACAAGTGACAAAATCCTTCTATAGAATTTGAGCTGCTCAACATGTTTGTTTTCCATATATAGAAATAGTTGAGTGAATTTGTTTCATATTGAATTCATTGGTGGCAATGACCTTGGGGCTAAGGTGCAAGAGGTAGAAAAGTTCCAATTTTAAACTGTAAAGATTTGGAATTGATTCATCCAAGTGGAGAACACTGGAAGATAGTGGAACAGGGAATCTTACAAATTCAACTTCATTTTTATCAAAAAGTTCTTGATCTGAATGACACCCAAATTGTTGATTCCTAACATACGCACCCTATTTGAAATAATTGGAATTTCAGCAAGAAATTTGACAGCCTGCAAAGTTGATTTTAATTCAGAATTCTTTCTTGCTCAATGGCTTGCACTCAAATATTATCCAACTATGAATTTTCAAGTTCCTTTTAATCCCAACCGAAATAATGCTTTTGAAATTGATGAGTTGTAGGAATTTACTCACGCTTGGAAGCACTAGTTAGTATATGCCACAACAGAAGTTGATTTGTCAACAAACTGCTGCAAGCTCTTAAGGAGTTAGAACTCTTCTGAAAGTGCCACTGCCTCCTCAATGAGCGAGGACACTCAGCAAGCTTGTTTAGTTGGCTTGTTTGGCTGACATGTTGACAGGTTTTAGATGTCTGTACACATTTCAAGTAGAGCAACATCCTGCAGCTCTGCTTAACACGTGCAGAGGATATTTAGAAAGGATTTCCAGTAAAAGATTCTTTTTTGAACATTTTAACTGCTGAACAAAATTGGGTGGCTGTTGGAGCTGTTAAAATTAAGTGCAGAGGTGCACTTGTTTCTGGAGTAGGAAATATTTAGTCAGTCGCTACAAGGGATTCATTATGTATTTATTTGCAGACTGCAAGCGCTAGTAAAATGCAGTGCATTAAAATGTCTTGTGTGCATGGACAATATTTTGCTTGTTTTAACAAGAACATTAGATACCCAAGTTAAATAACTTGGCGTTTCACTGAAGGCAAGGTATATTGAATGCTTTTGTTCTCAGAGGACATCTCTACTGTATTGATTTTCATCTTGGATGGTTTGTGGGTCTCTTTATATTCTTGAGAAAAGTATATGCTGCTCTGCTTATTAAGTCATTGACAATGTAGATGTTCATGGCTGGCGTGCACCATTAAGTCTGTTTGCTTTCCACCTTTTGATATCAAAGTCATGATGCTGATTTAATAACTCATTTTTATTTTATTTTTTCAGGTCGCTAGTGTGCCGCTAGTTGGAACGAATATCTTGTCCAAATGGTGGAATTTGTTGATGGTTGTTTTTGTTACCAAGGAAGCTTTTGCGAATGGGATGAAAATAATGATTTCTGAATACTCTGCCTGTGATTAAACGCCGGGGCTGCTACACACTGATTTTTATTCCAAATGATGCTTCCGCTGTGGAACTATACAGTCTGAAAGTGCATAACCGAGTACATACAGAAAATTGCCACAAGCAGGAACTCGTTATGGAGAAAACTAAGGATAAAGATAAAATGGAAGAAAGATCTAGAGTGGGCAGGAGTGGTGGACGAAGTGCCCACAGTTCTGGTGTCTTAATGGTTGGACCCAACTTCAGGGTTGGAAAAAAGATAGGATGTGGCAATTTTGGAGAACTTAGATTAGGTAAGAGTCTTAAAGTACACAATTATATTGATGTGCGTTTTTAAGACTTGAATTTCTAGAAATGACTGAAATGTTGCAATTACTTGGACTTCCAATTTCCAGATGACTTTTCGAACTTGAAAACTGGGATATTAACATTCTTCGCGGAGACAGTGGCCCTGCCACCCCTTCTTTTAAAAAGTCAGTAGTGAGTTTGCCTCTGTCCTGCTGGGAAACCACAACCAGGGTGTATGGTGGTTGGGCTATTAACTGTCTGTGTTTGTGGATTCTGCCCCCTAGGAACTGTGCAACCTCCCAGAGCTGCTGGCCAAGCAGTTGGCTGGCTGTTCTCCAGTCTCAGCAGCTCCAACAGGAATGTTGGCCATGACTGGGACTCCAGCAGTTCCCCACAGTGAATAACATTGGGAGGCTGGGCCCCCGAGTACTTGGGGGTGGCTTTACCAGACCCAGTCAGACCTGGCCTGTCATCAGCAGATGTGTGGGTTGACAAGTAGGGAGAGCAATTATCATTTTTTTTGGGGGAGAGGAGGAAGCATCTGTTTGGTGCAAGGTTTCCCTGGTGACCTTGTTGACAATCACCCACCCCTTAATTGGCCACTTAGGAACCTCAAGGACGTGGGCTGCCCAAGACATCTATTGTTGGATTGAAAATATACCAGTTCCTGTCTTTCTGGCAAAATTATATTTTCATTTTGTTTTTTTCTGATTTTGTTATAACTAAAGATTAAGTTTGTTAAAGGATACTTATAGGCCTTCAACTGCATCAGTGACAAAATATGTTTTCTGCATTGGCTCAAGATGAGCTCTTTCTTTGCAATTAAGAGATCCAATGGGGTAGATCGAAATCTGAAGCATGGAAAACAATTAGAGGAGAATTAGTCAATGAAAAATTGAATGCACATGAGTTAGTAAATTCATCCATGCAAACTGGATTAGTAAAATGTTGCTTTCTGGTTTAAGGGCTTGAAACAAGTCAAATCTGAGCAGTCTTCATCCAGCTCAGCAAACATGAAACTATCCCATATTGTCTATTGTTCGTGCTGAAATAAAGTGGGGGGAGTGTTTGAAAGGAAGTAAGATTTATCAAGCAGCTGCAGCCACTGTGTACACAGCAAAATCCTAGAAACAGCAGCTGTTGGCTCAGGGATATATCATGGCCCAGGATAAGGTGGGAAAACATCCCGTTTCTTCTTTGAAACGGGACCAATGAATCTTTTCTGTCTACTTGAAGCAACTGGCGCCTCGGTTGATGTCCTTCAAGGAAGAAAATCTGCTACCATTAAGGTCTGGTTGACTTATGACTTTGGAGTCAACTACATTACTGTGGATCCGAACTGCCCTTTGAAATGGCTGAGCAAACTGCTCATTTAAGGGAAGTTGGGGATTGGTAAAATAAGACTGGCCTATCCTGCGTCACCAACTTCACATGAAAAATAAATCAAAAAGAGCATCTTCAATAGTACAGCATTCACTCAGTATTGCATTGGCATGTCAGCCTAGCCTTTGTATTCAGGCCTCTTCTGTGGGTTTGAACCACAACTTGCATGTGTGTGCTACCACTGAGCCAAGACTGATCCCCTGCCCCACTATGCTGTACATGGCCTAGCAGCTTTGTCAATCAGGTCATCAAGTTCAAGCATGTCGTTCTTTTTCTATTTCTTCCTTTATTAGCTTAATTCATCGTGTTTAAATTCAGTGGCTTTGGAGTTGGGATGAAGCTGTTTCCAGTGCTGCTGCTTTATTGGTGGATAAATCCCAAATCAGAATATCAAGATCTGTTGATGTTCAATCTAAACAGACTAAGACCTATTTGAAGCATTGGCTGGCTGGCTCGCTGTCTTCAGTTTAAAATCAATCATGTTCCAGGTTATGCATTTAAGTGAACAGCTACAGGTTAAAGCCTTGTCCAGCTCCCATGTACCTTGCAATGACGTTTGAGAGGAAACTGACCTTCAGGGAACACCTAAAAACAATTGCAGCCAGGGTCAAATCTAGAAACAAGATAATTGTCAAACTAGCCAGTCCAACTAAGGTAATCCGAACCTCAGCAGTCACACCCATTCCCAGTAGCAGAATACTGCACCCCCCCCCTTGGTTAAGATCTACAAACATATGTAGGCACGTACACAAACTCCTGATTTAAGGAAATATTGACGTTAATGGACCTTTTGCCTGTTGCAGCAATGTGACTGCAAATTGAGGCCAGAGACATGTTTTTTGAAAGCAAAGGGGGAGATACGATCCTGGAAATAGATGTGATGCCATTGATGTCCTCCTTCCCTATTCTGAGAGGTGATTGTTTGGGGTGGGAGTTCAAGGGAGCTGACGTATATCGGGTAGTTCAGGGTTTTTTGACCTGCCAGAGCCAAAGTTGTTTTAAAATCTAGCCAACACTGTTCTATTAACAGCAGACTGATCAATATGCAGTTAATGTTGGTGGAGTCAACCTAGTTACTTGTGGTTCTGGGCTCATAGCCCTAATTAAGGGTCACAATGACAACTGGTGTAGAATTTTTTTTACATTTTGGGGTGGCACAGTAGTTTGCACTACTGCCTCACAGCACCAGGGATGTTGGTTTGATTCCTGGCTTGGGTCACTGTCTGTGTGGAGTTTGTATGTTCTCCCCGCGTCTGTGTGGGTTTTCTCCAAGTGCTCTGGTTTCCTTCCACAGTCTGAAAGGCATGCTGGTTAGGCACCTTGACCCGAATAGGGGCTGGAGTGTGGCAACTAGTGGAATTTCGCAGTAACTTCATTGCAGTGTTAATGTGAGCCTTACTTGTGACTAATAAACTTTAAAAAAACTTGAAGGAAAACTGAGAATATCGGTTCACAAGTTTAACATTTGCTTTTCTTTTTAAAGTGGAATTTATTGCTTAATGGTAGTTTAGATTCCATCCAGTTTCTTTCTTGTCTCTGCTGAGTCGGTTTCTGACTAAGTATGGCTGAGTATGTTGGATTTGTTTTTGGTTATTTCAACCATGGATTACATCTTTGCAAAGATGTAGCAGAGAGTTCTGATAATGGTCTCTGATTAGAAAATCTAATTTTAGTCAGTATAAATATGTTTATTTATGTAAAGATTTGAATAAATGCAATGATCTATTATCTACTTTTTGTGATTGTGAAATTCCTAGCCTTAAAATTAATGCCAAAATTTAAAACTTGCCTTGAGGTCAAATTAATTTAAAACATGTCCCTTTTTCTCCATACGTTATTTCATACTTTTTAATGTGTTATCATTTCCCAAATCCATGCCCAATTTCTCTACAACTCCTCAAGATTGAATCCCTACAACATTATCGTGTTGAAATGGCTCTATGTTAAAGGCATTCTTTGTGATGGTGACCACTATAAATTATCCCTCCTCATCCTCTTTGCAAGTGCAAGATGTTCACGCTCGTCAACAGTGGCAAATGTTGGCCATGGATAGATTGTTTAGTTTCAAGTCCAAGGAAGGAATCAGTGTTGAGTTTTATAAATGTCTATTTTAAACTGTTCATTTATTTTCAAGATTGCATGAAGTTGTGTCTAAAGGATAGTTAATCAGTGTTTCTGCTTGGATACAAAACCCATGTGATTCAGGTTGCCATGGAGATGGCCTTGAGGGGAAGAAGAGTGCAAAAAAGGCATTAGGAGTTGGATAGCAATGTTCCCTAAAAGATGTTCTTGGATTTCATAAGTCATTCTGCTGGGACAGTTAAAAAGAGAGCAGTTCATGGCAGTAGGTCTTAATGGCCCATCACTCAGGAATGTGGGTAGGAGCTTGCACTCTGATTGAAGAGGCCACATAAAATGAGGCTGTAGGATTTGCTTATCTTGAGCTGGAGGGTAAATCTTTGGAAAGCTGGGAAAGAAAAATAATGTAAGTAAACCCTCTGGTGCTGAGAGTTATTTGGGACTGGTTCTAGTAGAATGGAGTGTCTACAGTATGATCGATACGGGGAATGTTGTTTCCTGTAGTTGAGAATGCAAGGTGCATGTGAAATAACATTGTTTCTTGTTAAAATAAGGTTTGTTAAAATAAAAGTCTTAAAATGGGTAATCATGTAGGAAATTTGGATTTCTCCTTAGAAGTTAATGGTCTCTTTGGAGGAGAATTGTTACTATCCCCAAAGCCTCTCCAGCATTATTTGACTGGGTGTGACTGCAACAATTGAAACATAGCCAGCCAATTATCTGCAATGGCTTCTTTTCTCACTCGAACATAATTTCCTCTGGGTTTATCTTTACCTGGCTTTAACTTTTGCCCCCTCCTTTTTCTGTTACACATGTCACCACTCGGCGATAACAACTCAAAGCAGTGTTCGCTTTCACATGTATGCTGAAGAAACCCAACTCTACCTCACCACCATTTTAGGACTGTAGGCTTTAAATTATCAGACTGCTTATCTAGAATCTAGTGCTGCATCAGCAGAAATTTCCTTCATCTAAATGCTAGGAAGACTGAAGCTATTGACTTTGATCATTTGTCACAAGCTGTTTGGTAACCATCAACTCCATCCTCTTTCTTTCTCTGTCCTTCTCGCGCTCTCATACTGAATCAGGCTGTTTGCAAACTTGGTGCTGATTTGACCTTGAGATGGGCTTCCAACCACAAATCCGTGTTATCACTAAAATTGCCTGTTTCCTGCCATATTATTGTCTGACTCTGCCCCTACACCAATTCCTCTACTGCTGAAACTCTCATTGAAGCCTTTATTATTTTTGCATTTATTAACCTCAGCCAACTTGAAATTAGTCAAAACTGCATTTGTCATGCTCGCTGACTTACAAAGGTTAAGCAGCACCTTTGTTCTTTTCTTAAAGTCCCTGTTTTCAATCCTTTCCTACCCTTATTCCCCTCCTTATCACTAATTTTTTTTAGTCCTACAATTCTCATACCTGAGTTCCATCAGTTCTGGCTATTTGTGCTTCTTTGGTCTTAATTGCTCCACCAATGGTGGCTGTACCTTCCATTCCAAGGCCATAAGCCTAGGAATTTCCTTTCAGCCTTCTTTCCTCCTTTAAGACTATCCTGATGACCTATCACTTTGATCAAACTCTTGGTATCCTTGATACTGCCTTCTGTGGCTTAGTGACACATTTTGTTTTGATAATGTTCCTGTGAAGCAATTGAGGACACTTTATTACATAAAACTTCTAAATAAATATGTTAGTGTATATGTGCTGTATAGAATAGTGCTGCTCACATCAAGTTTCAGCAGGTATGTAAAATGGCACAGAGCTCTTTAGTGCTATATTAGGAAAGATGCTAGTTAGAGCAGAAGTGCTTGATGGTATCTGAAAGCTCTGCTATGAAGCAATATCCTTCAAGTGTTCTTGAAACCTCCAGAGAAGATTAAACATTTGACTTAGCTTCGTCAGTAAAACGGATCTTTGCTCAGGCATCTCCTGAAGTGGAGTGAAGTTTATTTTCCTGTTAAGCCTATTATAACACATCCTATTGCTGTTGTCACATGCAAAATTTGCATTTATTTTGCAAACTTAAAATACAAAAGTTGTTTTGAGGTGCTTCACATGTGTAGTGTGGAAGATCAAGAGGAAATAACAGAAGCTCATTCAGGGCGACAAGATGTCTGTGTTGCAAATAATCTGGTTTAGTCTGAGGAAGAGGATGGAATTGAGGCCAATGGCACAGAGTCTGTGGCTGATGTTCACAGTGGTGGCCAGTCTCTCCCCAATGTTTAACCAGAATAAACTGGGGAAAAAAAACTGCCGATTAACCAGCACTGGATGTTGGATGACTAGTCTGACAACAGGCAGGGTGTAATTGAAGGATGGAGAGAGATGGTGATGAATTTGCAAAATGTGGAAGCTGGCCTTAGAATTGAAGGTGATGTCAAGAGGCATTTATGTAGATGAAGATCGCTGGACTGAAAACAGATGATTGTGGGACACTGCATGTAAATGTTTGGTGATATGAGAAGCCACTGCTAAAAATGCTCTGCTTGCAATCAAATAGCTAACAATGAAACTAATTGAGGGCTGTCCTACTGGTTTCACACGAGAAGAGGCATGTCCAAGGCTGAAGTATGGTCAACTGTGTCAAAAGGCTGGAGAAGCCCAGAAACTGCGTTGTAATCATGTTTGGATTGTGTAATTTGAGATTTGATTTGGGTTTGGCCGATGTGAAAATGTTTTGATTGTGACAGAATATGTGAAGACATTGGAGAAGGAAGTGAGATTGCAGATGGAACAGTAGTTTGGAAGACAAGCCAACAAGTTTGGAGATTGAGATCCATCATCATCTCCATGTTTGAGGGACAGTATCAGAGCTTGCACGGAACAGGAGGAATAGTTGGATGATGACTGGCAATGGTATCAAAAGAGTAGACAGCAGTTTCATAGCTGAGACAAGCTCTTGAGGAGAGGTTGAGATCTGGATTTTGGGCTAAGGCAGGAGAGAGTTTAGCTTGGTCAGTGAGGCTAAAGCTGGGAGAAAGCAGTTGACTGGCTGCAACCTTAACAACAAAGTCATGAGTTTATTGTTTTTAAGGGTATGAGGAGAAAGATTTACTGATGCTTCGTAATGGAGGAAAGAAACCATGGGTTATGAGTGGAGAGGGGACTAAGTTTCAATGTAGTCTTAAAGGTCTGGTGATGGACGACTGAACCAGCTATGTGCCACAAACACTTGAGCATCAGGAACAATAAAAGATAAAAAGTTAGAAGCAGTGTGTTTGAAATTGTAGTTAATAGCTTGACAGAGTATTTCCAAGATGTTGAAGGGGAATGTGGGTGATGAGAGGTACAAGTATGTGATTAAAGATGACTTGTCTGTGGTAGGGTTGTCGTGAGAAGTGGCTATAAGGCTGTCAATATGGATCTGAGTGTGTGGAGATGGAGAGGGTGTACTGAGGGCCAGGAGGAGAAGTAAAATTGGAGAAGAGTATGAGTTGAGCTCAGAATTATAACTGAGCATCAAGAGTTGCTCAGCACAGTGAGGGAGGATATTTTCTAAGAAACATGGGATGGAGCTTTGTTTGAGGACAATGAAAATTTTAAAGCAAAAGTGAGAGTTGGGAAAAGAAGGGTAATGTGCGGGGAGAGGGTGAGCTGTGATCAATTAAGATGGATCATAACACCACTGTGCTGGTTGGGAGGGGGAATGTGAGGAAAGAAATCCAGTTGTGGTGACTTCAGTAAGGGGCTCAACCTTGCCATTCAGTAACCAAGATTCAGTCAGCAATCAGTACGAATGGCATTGAAACTTAATAGTGATTGATGCATCTCACTTGTATGATTTTTCTGCCTCTCGACATTTTATTTTCAGCCTTGAGGCTCCGGCCTCTGTCGGCACTCTGACTAACACTCAGCCTCCGTGTTTGGTCTCCCCGGTTGTAGCTTTGTGAGGAGCACTGGTTGTAAATGAGCAGCAGGCTTAAAATAGGGTTGGTGGTATTTTACATTTGGAAAGGTTTCATTGTGTGCTAGAAGGAAGAATTTCCTGCTCCTCTTCTCCATGGCAGTGCTTGTTTGGCCACCTACCAACCTCACAGCTTCGGGTTTGGGTGGGATTTGGGCCTTGTCTATTTAAATAAGACTCTGAAATTAAAATGGCCTCGGCCACACGTTGGCAACTTGATGCTTGCTGCCGCAGCCTTACACTTGCGCATCCAAGTTAAAATCCCTCCATGGCCTTTCTCTTTCATACTTCTGTTGGCACATCTTGTCATGTAAACCCACCCAGACATTTTTCCCTCACTTCAACATCATGTACATCTCCTATCCCTTTTTAATGTCATTTATAGTTGTGCTTTCAGCTAGCTGCTGTCATAAAATCCTTACAGAACAGAAACAGGTCGATCAACGCATCGAGGCCCTATCCCCAAATCTCTGCTAATCCCCCAGGCACTAGGGGGCAATTTTGGCATAGCCAGTCAACTGAACCTGCACATCTTTGCACTGTGGGAGAAAACTGGAGCAATCGGAGGAAAGCCACACAAACTGGGAGAACGTGCAAACTTCAGTGATTCGAGGCCAGAATTCAGTTGGGTTCCCTGGAGCATTGAGGCAGCAATGCTAACCATTGTCACTGTGCTGCCAAAGCCCCATAGCCCCCTCCTTCTCCGCTTGTCCTCCTTTAAGATTTGCCTCATTTGAGAACAGTAAAAGGCATGAACAATTTCATCCTCTTTGACTTGCTGTCTGTTTTTCCCTCTACACAAGGCTAGCCTTCGTTAACTTTTTTTTATAAACTGAAATCCTTGTTAAAAAAATTTGTCTGAAATAACATCTGTTGGGAGTTGCAAGATAGAAATTCATCATTTGTAAACCAAATTCACAAGTGTCTCTGGTAAACTGTGTTTTATTAATAAAAGAGCTGTATTGAATTTACATATCTGTAGAAAAAGAATCAAAATTGAAATAAACCTAACTCTGAATTAATGTTTCTTTTAACTTTAAGTGAAGTTAACTTTAACTTCAGTAAATCCGCCTTTAAAACAAGTTTAAGTTCCATAGATTTAACACAGTTTCATCAGCTATTGGTTTTGGTGAATTTTTTTGTTTAAAAAGAAAACTTTCTGATTGCACATTTAGAATAATTTCTCATGTGACTCATAGAAATGTAATACTATAAAATGTGTTCCTCAAACCAAGGAAATAATTTCCAATCATGGTGTAGCTATACCACTCGAATAGGTTTATGTTTAGCACAATGATATTTCTTGTTTTAAATAATTTAAATTGTCAAGTGCAGTGTCATGATTAGCCTGTTAGTCCTACATTAAACACATGTATCGATGTGTTCCAACCAGGAAAAAAAAGAGATGTTGGAGGTGCAGGTTGCAGAATCTTGGGCTAGGCAGCTGAAGACACAACCTCTGAGGTGCAAAATTGAGGCAGCACTGAGATCTGAGGTTTCTAGGAGTGAAGGAGGTTAGCACTATGGAGTAAATTGAAGAAGAGGATAAGAATTTAATATTTGTGTCACTGGACTGGGATCTTTTGTCTGTCAGCAAGCAGAGTGGTGGGTGAAAGCGCCTTAATCTGAGAGATATCAGCAGCTTAGTTTTGGATGTGTTACAGTTTATGAAGGATGAAAGGAGGAGCTCATCCAGGAGAGCATTGGAATAATTGACTCTGAAGGTGATTAAAATCCTGAATGAGGGCATGAGCGGCAGATAAGCAGGCAGGTGCAGAAACTGGAGGAGGAGATAACTGGCAATGAGCCTGCTTTGGCACATCTGGTTCTGTGCATTAGCGCATGTTATTTTTCATGCGGTGAGAGCTGATATTAGTCAAGATGTTCAAAAACCTTAACTTGAGCTGTAGCCACTCAATACTGTGTAGAAAAGGAATGGATATTCTAACTACAGAATGTCCCCATTTTCTATGAACCAATTTGAGTATTTGAGACATGAACAGTTTGGAATGTGTATTTGTTTGGACACACTCCCTTATTGTATCACCAGAGAGAAAGCTGACATTATAGCCAACCTTGAATCAATAAACCAGTCAGTGAATATTGGTGCACGTTTTCCAATTCGTTGTCTCATGGTAAAGAGTGAGAGTTAGGCGAGAGAGCTTGGTCCTCAATACTGTGTTTGCATTCATTGATTTTAATTGTGGATATCACCTGATGGGTTGGCCTGGTATTCAGAGGAGAATCATGTAGCCAAGTGGTGAAGTTGTTGCTTCCAAGATGTTTATTTAATTCAATTTTTGCTTAAGTCCCATGAATTTCACCCAATCCCCACTGCGTTTAATTGCATAGTTTATACCTGAACTTGTGCAATTAATTGTTTTCCGTATGTGTGCAGATGAGTGAGTGGCAGGTCGGTCAGCAGTGTATGGCATCAAGTTGAGCTTGATGTACCCTGTAGCTAGTCTACAAATAAATATTGGCAGGATTTTGATTTTTCTCTGACAAAGTTCTCTGCCCTAGATTGTGCAGATCAATTATAGCACTGTGAAGTTCAGTTAGCATTGATCAAGTATACATCAGTTCCACAGTGGCAGCACATTTATCAACAAAAGCATATAGGAACTTTGTATAAATGTATGTGGTTTTGCCTTGAGAATGCTTCTCATAAAAACACTTCATACTCCCTCATTTTGGCTCATTGTAGGTGGGGCCTGTGATATCAAGTTGTGTGTCATACACGTTGGTGTTAATCTGGTATTCCCACCATCCTAATTTGTGTAATTTCAATTTGAATAAATTATTTCTTTGAAACAAGAAGCAAATAGCATTGAAATACGAGGGTGGAATTTTATAACCCCAGTGGCACTGAAGCCTAGCTCACTGAATCCAGCATGGGAGAATTCCCCGTGGCAAGGCTGGAAATTCCTGGCCATAGGTCTGGATTTTCAAGACGATCCTTGGAAGAGTAAAAATGGTCGCTGGAACCTAATTCTGAGAAGTATTCTCAAGGGGGAAAAAAAACCACACACTTGTTGAAAATTCCTCTTTGGTTTTGTTGATTTAAATGTGCTATCACTGTGGAACTGAGTAATACATGATTCAATTCTTGGGATTTCTGATTTTCAGCAGTGCTGTTTAAAGGTATGAGTTGAGTTGTAAACCCACATTCGGAACTCCCTATTTGGTTCACTCCGTTGCGTGGATGTGCATTCCCTAATGGCTGACAGTTTTCATGCATTGGGCCAGTTTTTCAAACAGCCACGGTTCATGGTATTTGGGAACTGTAGTGTGGATGAGGAAATCTTTTTGAAAAGCAAGTTAGAAAGGTCTCAATGATGTCAAACTGTGCTCCTCGACCAACCCCCCCTCCCCCCGTGCTGAGCTAAGCTCTTTCATCCAGCTTTCCCCACCCCTTTTTCCTACAACCATGTCCTCCAATATGAGCTATGGCAATTCATGCCCGTTCATCCTCTGTAAAATCTGCCTAGTAAAAAGTCTGACAACACCAGGTTTTAGTCCAACCTATTTATTTGATAATATTCTCACAAGCTTTCGAGGGGACAGCCTCTTCGTCAGGTGAATGGAGAGTTCTGGCCTCAGACAGAGCATATAAAGCACAGACAGTTTAGAGATTACTGATTAGAATGCGAATCCTTACACCTAACCTGCTGTTCAAGACCTGAAGTGGCTGACAGTGTGAGTGGTAGGAGCACTGATCACAGTTTAAAGAGATGTGTATTGCCTCCAGACAGTACAGTAAGTGAGGTTTTGCAAACCCAGGCAGGACGGTCTCAACAGGGATCTTGGGTTCATGTCGCACTATCTGTAACCCCCGTGACTTGCCTGGGTTTGCAAAACCTCACTTACTGTACTGTCTGGAGACAATACACATCTCTTTAAACTGTGATCAGTGCTCCTACCACTCACATTATCAGCCACTTCAGGTCTTGAACAGCAGGTTAGGTGTAAGGATTCGCATTTTAATCAGTAATCTCTAAACTGTCTGTGCTTTATATGCTCTGTCTGAGGCCAGAACTCTCCATTCACCTGACGAAGAGGCTGTCCCCTCGAAAGCTTGTGAGAATATTATCAAATAAATAGGTTGGACTAAAACATAAGAAATAGGAGCAGGAGTAGGCCATCTGGCCCTTCGAGCCTGCCCCGCCATTCAATAAGATCATGGCTGATCTGTCGTGGCTCAGTTCCACTGGTGTTGTCAGACTTTTTACTGTGTTTACGCCAGTCCAACGCCGGCATACCCACATCATGAAATCTGCCTAGACCAGTGAAGCCTGTAGATGTGTGTAATGATGCTTAGCTGAGATTCTGGACATCCATTAGCATGCTAAAACAGCTGTGCCCCAGAGGAAATATTGCTTTAATGATTCTTGTGATCTCTTCTGTCAATTTCACAATGTTTATTTATCCCAGATAGAGATTTCACATACTTGCCACTTCTGCCATTGATAATTTAAAGAATGTAGGTGAGGGCTAAAGGGCATGTTTTTATTCTAACCTGACTGAAGCACCAGTGCTTTTTTTTTTGTGTGGGTGCTTTTTTCCTCAAGGCAGGTACACAGTTGACCAAGTAAGTTTTCCAACTTCCTATACCAGCCTCAAGGATGCAAATCCAGACCACAATATTTGTTTTGGAATGTTTGGATGAAAGTGGGGGCTACAAGGTGAATAAGTTGACTGACCATCGCACTGTGGTACAGGAAGTTGGTGAAGTTGGAGGAGTACGTGGTAAAAGAGAACAGTAGAGTGAGGAGGATTGACACTGTCCTGAAGGATCAGTCACAAGAGGACATAGGTTCAACTAAGGAGAACAGCTGCTCCTTATCCACTATGTCCATGTCCCTCAATCTTGTATATCTCGATCAAGTTGTCCCTCAGTCTCTGATACTCCAATGAAAACCCAAGCCTATCCAACCTCTTTATAACTTAAATGTTTAAGATGACTTAGATTCTTGACTGGCAAGGGGGTGAAAAGTTATGCTTGATGTTTGTCATATCAGCCATGATCTTACTGAATGGTGGTGCAGACTTGAGGTTGAGTGGCCTACTGCTAATTAGTATGTGTTTGTAGGACGTGGAATTTTGAAACATATACCAAAGTAGGATATTGCTGAAATGTCTCCTGAATTTACCTTCTGCTTTCTCAGTGTTTCAGCCATGTAACACGTTTATATTGCACTGTATCTTTGGAGCACATAGCTAGTCATGCATTACCTCAGTCTCTGAAAGGATGACAGAACTTGCAACCTATTACATCAGCTGCTTTCTGAGCAAACTCCTGACCATCCAGCTTCCTTGGATCTTCCTCCTTGTTGATGGTATTCACCTCTTGCTCAGCTTTAGAACACTGTTCCACTGATAAGTGACAAAATAAAGCCCTGTTTTTTCACTCTGTTTGAACTACTGCTCTGTCCATCCTCTGTTTTCCATATTACCTGAATACATCTTGTCACTCGGCATTTCTTGCAGCATTCCTTTTTTAAATCCTTCAAACAAGTTTCCAGTCTGTGCCACAGATTATTGTGGTTACCTCTGCTTTTGCGTCACATCAGTTGTTGGGAACATGCTTGAATCTGTTAATAAGGAATTTCTAATGATTCATTGCAAGGACAGTATGGTTAGAACATGTTAACGTGGCTTTATGAAAGGGAAATCCTGTTTGACAAACTCATGAGAGTCTTTTGAGATAGGGTAGATGAAGAGGCAGCAGGATATGTACTACACTAGATATCCAAAAGACATCCAGTAAGGTGGCACCCAAGCTTAATAGGCAAGTTAAGGCTGATAGAAATGGCATTATATAGTATCCATAGAGGATTGGTTAACAGAAGGCAGAGTGAGCAAAAATAGGACTGTTTCAAGTTGGCAGGCAGTAACTGGTGGTTTGCCGCAAGGATCAGCATTGGGGTTTCAGCAATTTGTAATTCTACTGATAACTTGGATGCACAGAGTAATGTATTAAAGTTATCTTATGATACCAAGCTTGGTGGGAAGGTAGGCTACGGGAAGGATATGGACCATAAGACGTAGGAGCAGAATTAGGCTGCTCAATCTATTGAGTCTGTTCCACCATTTCAATCATGCTGATATTTTTCTCATTCCCATTCTCCTGCCTTTTCTCCATAACCCCGATCCCCTTATTAATCAAGAACCTATGTCTCTGTCTTAAAGACACCCAATGACCTGGTTCCCATAACCTTCTGTGGCAAAGAGTTCCACAGATTCAGCACTCTTTGGCTGAAGAAATTCCTCCTCATCTCAGTTTGAAAGGAGCATCCCTTTATTCTGAACTTGTGCCTCTGGCTCTACTTTGTCCTACTAGTAGAAACGTCCTCTCCACAGCAACTCCACAGTCTCGCAGCATCCTGTAAGTTTCAATAATATCAATTCCCCCCCCCCCCCCCCACTTCATTGTTCTAAACTCCCATGAGTTTAGACCCAGAGTCCTCAAAGTGTTCCTCATGACAAGCTCTTCATTCCAGGGATCATTCTTGTGAACTTTCTCTGCACCCTTTCCAAGGCCAGCACATCCTTCTATATAGGGCCCAAAACTGCTCACGATACCCCAAATGGGGTCTGACCAGAGCCTTATACGGTCTCAGAAGTACATCCCTGCACTTGTATTCTAGCCTCTCGACATAAAAGCCAACATTACATTGGCCTTTCTGTTGACGGAACCTGCGTGTTAACCTTAGTCTTAAACAAGGACTCTCTTTTGTGCTTCTGATTTCCTAAGCATTTCCCCATTTAGCAAATAGTCTGTCTCCATTCCTCCTCCTAAAATGCGTAACCTCACACTTTGCCTCATTGTATTCCATCTGCCACTACTTTGCCCACTCTCCTAACCTGTCCAAGTCCTTCTGCAACCCCCCCCGCCCCCCCCCGCCCGCTTCCTCTATACTACCTGTCCCTCTACATGTCTTTGTATCATCTCCAATCTTAGAACAGTGCCTTCAGTTCTGTCTTCCAAATCATTAATGTACATTGTGAAAAGCTGTGGTCCCAGCACTGACCACCAGTCACTGGCTGCCATCCTGAGAAAGATGTCTTTATCCCCACTCTCTGCCTTCTGCCAGTCAGCCAATCCTCTATCCATTGCCAGGATCTTACCCTTAACACTATGGGATTTTAACTTATTTAACAGTCTCCTATGCGGCACCTTTTCAAAGGCCTTCTGGAAATCTAAATAAATGTCCACTGATCCTCCTTTATCTAACTTCCTTGTTACTTTCTCAAAGAACTCTTAATGGATTTGTCAGACATGAGCTCCCCTTGACAAAGCCATACTGACTCAATTCTACTTTATCATGCATTTCCAAGTACTCTGCGATCTCATCTTTAATAATGGACTCTCAGATCTTGCCAATGACTGAAGTCAGGCTAATCGGCCTATAATTTTCCATCTGCTGCCGCCGCCTCCTCCTCCTCTTAAACAGCAGTGTTACATTAGCCACTTTCCAGTTCTCTGGTACCCTCCCTGCCTTCAGTGATTCCTGAAAGATCACCACCAGTGCCTGCACCATTTCCTCAGCTATCTCTTTTTTAGAACCCTGGGGTGTAGTCCATTCAGTCCAGGTGATATAGCCACCTTCAGACCTTCCAGTTTCCCCAAAATCATCTCCTGAGCGATGGCCACTATGCTCACCTGTTCCCCCTGATTCTTCTGGAGCTCTGGCACCCCACTAGTGTCTTCCACCATGAAGACTAATGCAAAGTAACTGTTCAGTCCCTCCGCCATTTCTTTGTTTACTATAATTACTTCTCCAGCCTCATTTTCCAGTGGTTCAATGGCTATTTTTGCCTCTTTTATACATTGAAAAACTCTTCCTGTCTTTTATGTTTCCTGCTAGCTTATGCTCATAATTCATCTTCTACCCCTTTTTTAAATTGTCCTCTGCTCACTTTTAAGGGATTTGGACAAGTTAAGTGAGCGGGCAACAAGATGACATGGAGTATGATTTAGGGAGGAGTGAGGTTATTCACTTTGGTAACAAGAATAGAAAAGCAAAATATTTTTACAAGATGTGAAACCTCTAACTGTGCTTGAAGAAGGACCACAAGTTAGCATGCAGGGGAAGTGAATGGCATGTTGACCTTTATTGCAAGGGGATTGAGTCTAAGAACAAAACAGCTGTACAGAGTTTTTTGGTGAGACTACATTGAGAATACTGTGTGTGGTTTTAGTCTTCATATTTAGGAGAGACTAGACTGTTCCAAATATGATGCAAGTAAAGGTTCATGAGGTTGGTCCCTGGGATGAGAGGGTTGTCCTCTGATGAAGGGCAACGTAATTTGGAGCTATACTGAGAGGTGATCTCATGGAAACCTGTAAGATTTTGAGAGGTTTGTTGGGATAAACACTGAGGAGCTGTTTTCTGTTTTTGGGGAAATTTAAAATATGAGGGAGAGCAATCATCAAGGACTCAGAAGAACCGAAAGCGTTATGAATCTTTGGAATCCCTACACTAGAGGTTTGTGTATGCTCCATTCTGAATACATTTCAAGTTGAGATAGACTGACTTTCCAATTTTTGGAATTGAGGGATTTGGGAAGCAGGTGGGGAAATTGCATTGAAGTCCAAGGTCAGCTGTGATCCTATTGAATGGCAGAGCAGGCTTGATGGGCCATGTTCTTGATTCTGACTGTGGTTTGTTGTTGACCTTGCTTTCTATCCCTTTTTCCCCACTCTTGACAGTTGTTCTCCTTTTTATTGCCTTTTCTTCCATGCTCCACATGCATGAGGTGGCACTGTTCTACTTCTGGTTCTATCCGACCATATAACAGTCGCTATATTTCCTTAAATTGTTTCCTCTGGACTTCATCCTTGTCCTTTTGAGTAACTTATCATCCATGTGCTACCTCTCCAAAGCTTCATCCTGATTAAAATCAGGAGTATTTAATTGTTTATGAAGTGCTTGGAAGTCATACAATGTGCTGTATAAACTCTGTCTCAAAATCGGTTTTCCTGATTAAATTTCTTGCCTCAAATGCCTCACCACTGTGTATATTGGTCCACATTGCCAGTTATTTTAACATGCTTGTCAACATACTGCCCCTTGTTTCTAAATGCCTTCCTGGACTCATCATTCCATAATCTCTATAATTTTCTCCGATGCTGAGTTGTCTGCACTCCTCCAGTTCTATCCCCTTGTGCATCCCCAGTTTTAATTGCTCTTGCAGCTGTGCCTCAATGGCCATTATCCCCAGCTCTCATTAAATCTCATTGTTGCTACTTCCTTGTTTTAAGATGCTGTTTAAAACCTACCACAAGCTTAGCCGTCAACCCTAATAATGTTTTTTGTCCCTGTCAGAGTTTGTTGATAACCCACCTGTGAAGTGCCTTAGTGTGCCTCATATTAAAGGTGCAATATAAATACAATTTGAGCACTATAATGCATCTCTTTTATGTGAGCTTATGAGACAGCTTTGGAAATTTGTTTTCTGGCTGTGGGTATCCGTGGAAAGGCCGATGTTTTTTGCTCATCCCCAATTGCCTTCATGGTAATGAAAGTCCACCTTCAACCTCTGCAGTCTGTCATGAAGCTGTATGTGCTGTTGGGTGAAGACTTTCAGGTTTTTGATCCAGCAACAGTGAAGGGATGACAATGTTTCAAAGTCAGGATTGTCTATAGCTTGGGGACCTTGCAGGTTCAGGAATATAGGAGCAGGCGGAGACTTTTTAATGCGCCAAACTTGCTGCACCGTTCATATTGCCGGACATCCATGTCATTGCCTTTTCGTACACTATCTCCATGTCACCTCTGTCATTGGTATTTAAAAATCTGTCACTCTGTTTTAAGCAGACTAAATGACTGAGCTTGCACAGCCTTCTGGGGTAGAGAATTATGAAGATTTTCAACCCTATATTTTAAAAAACTATCCTAAGTGGTGTCTCCCTTAATTTGCAATGGTGTCCCCTGGTTTGAGACTTTCCACAGTGAGAAGTCTCTCAACACCAGGTTAAAGTCCAACAGGTTTATTTGTAGCAGATGCCACTAGCTTTTGGAACTCGAGTGGCATCTGCTACAAATAAACCTGTTGCACTTTAACCTGGTGTTGTGAGACTTCTTAGTGTTTATTCAAGTCCAACACTGGCATCTCCACCATTGAGACTTTCCAACTGGGGGAATATCTCATCTCCATCTGTACTGTCAATCCCTTTTAATTATTTTGTAGGTTTCAATGAGATCACCTCTCCTCCTTGGAAATTCTGTCCCAGTTTCCCCAGTCTCTCTCAATAGGGACAGTCCTGCCTTTCTGTTCTCAGGAAGGCAGGACTGAATGCTCCCTATATGGCAATAATATCCTGCTTAAGGGGACCAAAACTAGACACTATTCCAGGTGTGGCCTCCTCGAGGGTTCTATACAGTTGAAGCAACATCTCATTACTCCTCTACTTAAACCCTTGAAATGAAGGTTACTTTTAGCATTCCTAATCATTTGCTGCATCTGCATGTTCGGCTTCATTAATTTATTGATCAGGGCACCCAGGTCCTTTCTGTATATCTGCACTTTCTAATCTCTCTCCATTTAAGAAATACCCTAGCATCTCATCCTCCTTCCAAAGTGGATAACCTCTCATTTTTCCACTTTTATATTCCTTCTGCTCTGTTCTTGCCCACTCCAAGTCTGTCCTTATTCTCTCGATGCTACTTTGCATCTTCCTCCCAATGCATATTTCCACCTGGCTTTAAGTCATCCACAAACTTAGAAATGCTACATCAGTCCCCACATCCAATCATTTTGATAGATATTGTGAACAGCTGGGCCTCTGAGTGCTGAACACTGCAGTACTGCTCTGCCAATGGGGGAATAACCTATTTGTTCCGACTCTGTTTTCTACCAGTGTTCCATTTATTGCATCCTTTTATTATAGATTGTATTCTGGTGCATTTGTCCTTCTAGGTGATAAACGTTGGAGTTTGGAAGTCTTGAATAGTTCTTGTAGTTCATCTTGTGGAAGATACACACTGTAGCCGCTGTGCACTGATGGAAGTGAACATTCAAGGTGCTGAATGGGGTGTCAATCAAGTGGGTGTTTTTTACCTCCAAGTAAGTTGGGCTTTGTGTTTGGAGAGTATTCCAGCACACTACTGACTTGTGCTTTGGGGAATCATGTGAGTTATTCTCTGCAGAATTCTGCGTCTCAGACATGCAGTTGTACTATTGATATGGCTGGTCCAGATAAATGTCTGGTTTGTGGGAACCACCAGGATATAGATGAGGTGTTCAGCTGTGGTAGTCACTTTAAATGTCAGTAATCGTTGGGCTCTGGTTGGAGATTGTCACTGCTTGGTGCACGTGTGGCACAAATGTCATTTGCCATTTATTAGCCCAAGTCTGAACATTCTTCAGGCCCTGCTGCTTACAGAAATGGGATTGCTTCAGTATATGTAGAGCTGCAAGACTTGGCAGTCATGAGTGAATATCTTGTCTTTTGACCCAGTAATGGGAAGACGGTCATTTAAAGCAGCTGAAGTTGGCTGGATCGCAGGTCCTACCTTGAGGAATTCCTGCAGTCATGTCTCAGGACTCAGATGATTGACCTCCAATAACCAAAACCATCTTCGTTTGTGCGAGGTATGACTTCAACCAGTGGAGAGTTTTTTTCTCCTCGATTCCTGTTGACTCCAATTTTACTGGTCTCCTTGATATCACACTTGATCAAGCTCTGCCTTGTTGTCATGGGTAGTTATTCTAATCTCACCAAATGAAGTTGTAGAAAATTACTTGTGAATTAAAAGAAAAGACAATTGCGTTTATAGAGCACCTTTTTCATGAGCTCCAGATTTCCCCAGTGCTTTTAAGCCAATTGAGCATTTCAAAATTAGCACTGTGGGTAAATGTTGCGAATAAATCTCTTCCTTCTCCTGTTTCTTGTCTGAACTTGCTTTCTCCTGCTGCTGCCCCAGGCTGGCATTCCTCTTTGGTAAGTTCATAGCTTACAGTCTGTGCTGCTTTTGACATTGTCAAAGGTCCAATTGAGGAACCTCTGGTTGGGACCTCATGAGCAGAACCCCCAATTGCTCTAGTTTTACCTCTCGCCCTTTTTCTGCCAGCATGCCCACTGGAGAATAATTCACCAACCCATGTCCCATTCTGCTTCCTTGGACTGTGCCAGTAGATCAACAGTCACTGTCTATTTCGGTGTTCCATCCAAGACTGTTCACTTGTGAATAGAGTCCTTACAATCCAAATTTTAAATTGTAGATAAGTGTATTGATGTCTTCCCTTGACAGACACTTTGCTTTCTGGTGGCAGCACCTTGCTTCTTCATGCAACTTTACTACTCAAATCATAACGATTGGGTCTAATCACCAAATCATACGTCTTTGTTTCCTTTTCCTATTTTCTTGGTACCACTTTCCCTTTCGAGTACTTCATGTTGTTCGTAAAATCATAAAATGCTCTCAGCAAAGTAGAAGGTTTCTCATCTTGTCTGTGTGGTTCTCTGCTTCCTTTCTCCTGTAGCCCAGCAAATCTTTATTTTCTTCACATAATTGTCCAATTTTGAAAACTGCAATGAATCTGCCTTCACAGCACTATGTATTTCACATCCTAACCACTTGCTGCTGTTTTGAAAAAAAGCTTTTCCTTTAGGGGCCATTGCTACTTTGGCCAATCACCATATATTGGTGTCCATTAGTTCTCAATCCTTCAATAGTTTATCCTTATTGACTTTGTCCAAGCCTTTGAATTTGAATACCTCCATCAAATCAACTCTTAATCTTCGCTTCAAGGAGAACAGCCCCTGTGTCTACAATCTACCCATGTTACTTGAGTCCCTCTTCCCTGGGTTGATCCCCCTATTGCCTGTCCTTTCCTAAAATTCTCAGTTTCTACTGACTCCAGGTGCTACTCTGGGGTTCTCACCAATTGATATATCCTGTTCTTTTCCTTCCTGACCCTGCATTACAATGAAGTCAACCTCCTTTTGACTTCAGTCTCTCTCTCTCAATAGACCTGAGAATGAGTTAATTGCACACCTGTCCTCCCTGAATATCTCTCTCCACATAAACTATTGTCTATATTCACAACCACCCATCTATCTTGCCATCTTGTATAACCTTCATAACGTTTTCCTTAAGAAAACCAATATCTTCAACCATCTTTTATCCTTCCATTTCCTTCATCCATCCAGTCCCACTTCCTTAATCTCAAAGATTTTTCCTGTAAGCTCCTCGCAAATGCAGCTTTGCACTGCTTGGTCTTTGGCCTTGCATTTACCATTGTAGCTCTGCAGCTGTTAATCTGCTGACTTGATTCCATCTTTGCTGCTCCTGTCCTCCTGAAACTTTTTATCTCCACTCCTGGTGATTTTGTCCTGGTACAATCCTCATTTAACAGATTGATCCTTCGATGTATCTGCTCTCTCCGTGCATCACCAAATGTGGCAAGACCATCTAGTGCCACCAAGCCCTGCTCCTTCTGTCAAAATTGTTCAATATTCTCGGGTCTACCTGGAGAGCAAACGTGATTCCAAGCTTTTTCTTCTTACTTTGCTCAAACCAGCTGACTTTGTGGCATTGACCATCCCTTTTAATGTTGTGTAAAATGGAAGTTTGAATCTTCCCCAGAATTCTGAAACAGCCCTTGTTAAAATGATAAATGACTGGCATTGACTGATTATGGTATAGAATCCTGCCTTGACCCCTGCAGCTTTTGATATGATAGCCTACTCCAGTGCTTCTCATTGATTGTCCAGTGGGATTGGCTCCCAGTCTTTCTTTGTGGTTCCAGTTTAAAATTCTCATGTCTAGAACCTCCACCTGCGTTCTTCTGACTCTGGTGTCTTCTGCCTCTTTTTCTTTGCTTCCACCATTGGCAGGCATGCCTTCAACATCCATTTCTCTGCTCTGAATTTCCTGTTTTATGCTGCTCTATCATTCTCTCCTCCTTTTACAATTGCCTCTTTGACACATCCCTTTTTTTTGTCTCATTTATGTCTGCTTGGAACTTTGTCTTTAAAAGCCACTAGATGCATGTAATTGTTGATTTGCCTGGCATAGTGATGTGCTCTTGGGTGTCTGGACATCTATGTTGCATTAGTTAGCTTGTTTTCTGACTCCATTCTTCTCTCAGAATGCACTTCACTGGGTGTCAGAGTGACAGCTCTTTGTGGTTTCCCCAGAGGATATGTGAGAACAGATTGGTGGATATCATCTCATTGTGTATGGTTCCTTTCTCTTTTGGGGAGGTGCTTTGCATTAATCCAACACCGCCTGCAGCAGGGATTACATGGTCGGAGATGGCACTTGCATCCAAATATGATTTTTTTTCCATCAGAAAGATATAACGTGTATTAGAATATTATGGGAGCAGTTGGTGATCTGTTGCATGATAAAGTCAGCTCTGATTTCAGTTTTATTCTGTGATATAATTTCAGATGCCACCACTGTACCTTGTGTGATACACATTTATCCATTCCCATATTCCACGACACCTCTGGTACATTTGCTCTTGTTTTCATGGAGTAGCAGCCTCTGCTCTTTTGTTTTTGCTCCTTAGCCTCTGGTGATGGAAAAAGATGTGTTTGCATTCTCAAAGCTCATCTTCTAGGAAGAATTACAAAATGTTTACAATATTTTGAGTGTAGGTGTCAGAATTTTTTTAATTAACTGCAGAGGCATCAACAGAACTTCTGTTTTGGAGATTTGGGGGATAATGTGCAATAATTGGAGTTCTTTATCCTTGATCTGCAGTTATAGTATGCAAAACCGACAAGGTCCTTTTCTGTAACTGGAGCACCTTCAAGGTTTGCAGTTTCAGCACATGTTCAGCTTTGTTCCAGAGCTGTACACACAACACACTTGCAGGTCAAGGCATCTGTTCTGTTCCCATTAGTAAAAGGTTCCAAAATGCTCAGTGCTTCATTCAAGTTGTGGTCTAGTCAACATTTCTTAAGGAAGTGTGGTCACTTGGAGCATCAATCCCATCTGTAACCTGATTGAGAGGGTGCCAGGATGCAACACCTTCTGTTCCTTATAAAATGCTGATGGGACAACTGAAAATCTTGGATTATATTCTGAAGAATTGTTTAGATAGAAAGTTGAAATATATTTTATGGGGGCTCGAACATCAACAACTGTCATGGTTACTTCACAGGGAACCAGAATACAGATTTTATCCTGACATAGTTGGCTTAATTCATGCTATAATATGTAATCTGTTTAATTGCAAACCTTAATGAATTGTTGATTAAACTGTACTAAATAGGTGAGAAATGTTTGATAACTTGTATTGCGCAAATAGCATGTGTGTATATCAGGTCTCAGCTGGTCAGCCAGAAGTGCATATTGAAAGGTGAGGATTGGTGGCTGGAGCACCTCTGGCTGGACTTGCTTTCAGGATATGGACTTGGAGAAGGGAAAAGCTAGAAAATAGGTCTGAAAGAAAATATTTCTGAGCTGGATGGATAGCATGACTTTCTCTTCCTTGTCTGTGCCTTTTTAAATTATTTATTTAGATTCTCATTCAATGTAGTTTAGTTGAGTGCATTTAAAAAGAGAAATGGTGACTGCTGGAAATGCAAATCAAAACAGGAAGTGCTCCAAATGCAGAACACTGATAGCTGAGCATCTGAAAAGAATGACAAGTTGGTTCATGCTTCTCATTCCCCCCAGTTGGGTTGAAGGATTACCCCAAAATGGACAAAACATTCTCTTTTTAAATGTGTGTATGAGACAATGTGTGCCTCTTTAATGAATCAAGTGGTTGCTCTTTATTTGGAACATGCTTTATCTCTAGTACTCTACATTACTGGGCAGCATGGTGACAATGGTTAGCAATGCTGCCTCACAGCACCAGGGACCTGGGTTTAATTCCTGGCTTGGATCACTGTGCACAGTCTGCATTGGTTTCCTCTGGGTGTTCCGGTTTCATCCCACAATCTGAAAGATGAGCTGGTAAGGCACATTGGCCATGCTAAATTTTCCCTCAGTGTCTCTGAACAGGTGCTGGAGTGTGGTGATGAGGGGATTTTCACAAACTTCATTGCACTGTTAACGTAAGCCTATTTGTGACACTGATAAAGAAACTTTAACATTTGAGTGTGTGCTTAAGGGTTGGTTAACCAGATGGAATGCAAATTTTCATGCAGTAATCACTTCTCTGTCTCCAGTTCTAGCTTTCATTTTGATAGGAAAATGTGAGAAATATTTTGCTGCCTAAAAGTTATTAGCCCTTAACATGTTAACTATGACAGTAAAACAATACATTAAAACAGTGACAGCTTTTCACAAGTACTCCATTTGGATGTTCAGTGATCATGAAAAGCACTAATGTAAATAGAATTCTTATTTTAATACACCAAGATTGGAAGAATTCATGTTATCTAACAAACGATGATCTCAGGTGAAGCCATTAATGCTTCGTCAATTAATGCTGAGAAAAGCTAGCCCAGTAGTTGAGGAGATTGAGGATTATGAGGATAACTACTTGGGATGATTTTAATGTTCTGTGTAACTCTTATTGGCCAGTTGCTGCAACTATGAAAATATGTCGTAAAAGGCATCTTAGTAACTGTGGTTTGATTAAAGCTGTGAGTTGGTATATTTCTTGTGTTACTTTGAGAAATTTCACCGGATATTTCCTTTTGCAAATTGTATGGATTAGTTAGAATCTGTGATGGAACAAATTGATCATATTCTGATATAATGTGCCTCATTTCATTTGTGAACATTATTGTGATCTTTTAGCCACTTTTAGAACTTCATTATTGGGGTATATTATATTGTGACTTGGAAACCATTCCACAACCATGTTATTTCCCAATAGTGAGTTTCAGCTGCACTGAGTCTGAAGCTTAAGCCTTGCCCCAACTTCTATCACTGAACTGTAATGCACGTGCAACTTTGGAAAATTACATTCCTAACAACATCACATGCACTATCTTACACTGCACAGAAATAGTTTGAATTGCCATGGAGGTTAGCAGCTGATTTTAAAAACCAAGAATATGATAAATATCATTACTGCTTAAAGTAGTACGGTATGTTGAATCTGTTGAAGTAAAAGACGATTGCATTCCATTTGTCGCACGTTAAGATGTTGGAACTGTTGAATATGAAAGTAGAAAATGGAGCAGATGTTTTCTGCTGGAGCTGAATGCTTAAAAGCCACTGCCGAAGTGGAATGGTAAAGTTTCATACAGGATTAAGTCGAAGATAATTCACCTTTAGTAAATACAATACCCTCTGCTCCCCATTCAGAAAAACCCTAAAGCATTGAAAGTGCACTGGAACAGGAGCTGGCCATTCAGCTCCTTCTCCCTCTTCTGCCATTCACTTTTTGGTGATGTCTGATCTGTAACTTAATTCTATTTATTCTCTTAAGGTTTTTGACTGATACTGGGATTGGTGGGACTGTCCTATGAGGAGAGATTGGTTTGAGTGGGCCTGTGTTCATGAGTTTTTAGAAGGATGAGGGGAGATCTAATTGAAAAACACACAGCTCCAACAGTGCTTGATAGACTAGATGCAAGGTGACTCTAGAATTTGGGGACACAGTTTCTTGATTATAGGGTAAACCATTTAGGACTGAGATGAGGACAAATTTCTTCACTCCAAGGTCAGACTTCTGGAATTCTCTACCACAAAGCTGTGGGAGCCAAATCACTGCATATATTTGAGCGAGAGAGAGGTAAGTTTGTTAATGTTAATGGTATCAAGGCAGATGGAGAGAAAGCACGAGGTATGGCATTGAGATCAGATATCAGTCATGATCATACTGAATGGTGAAGCAGTCTTGAAAGGCCAAAAGGCCTACTCCTGCTCCTAATTTGTATGTAACTTTTATATCCTTGCCAAATATTTAAAAAAAAAGGCCAAAAGCAAAATGTTGTGTTGATTTGAAATCAAAACTAAAAATGCTCCAAATAGTGAGCAGGTGTGGCAGCATCCGCTGAGAGAAAAAAACCGACTTATCTTCAGCACCTTAGCTAAATGTCCCTTAAACTTCTACATGTAAGGGAATACAAACCTCAAGCAAATGCATCTTGCCTTCCTAATTTACTTCTCAACTCTGGGGAACTTAACTGTGCATGTGCAGGCTACTAGAATCTTTTTGAGCAGAAGTGCATGGAGTTATGTATGGTAATCACTAGCACTTGTTGGAGTCAATTGAGCTAACATATTTCACCATTGCTTTCTCAACCCATCGAGAGAATGGCCAACATTCCATTGCAATTTCCAAACTTGAGCCTTTAAATAGCTCTGCCCACTTGTTCATTATTTAGAAAATACGCCAATCTATCTTTCTTGCCTTCGTTGTTGATGAAGTAAAATTTCCCTCGCATTGAACTCCTCCTGCCAACTCATTTGGTCCATTGGTAACCATTTGCAACTTTCTGCTTGCCAGCTACAATATTTACTGTACCACTACTTTCCTCACATCCTGTGAAAGATTAACAATGCTGGCAAGGCCGTATTTGTTGCCTGTTCTTAACTGCCTTTGAAGGTTGTGTTGAGCTACCTTCTTCAACCACTGCAATTCATGTGGGGGTAGCTACATCCACAGCGTGATTAACTTTCAGGTTTTTCACCCAGCAACAGTGAAGAAATGGTGATATGGTTCCAAGTGCAGATGGTGTGTGGCTTGAGGGGAACTTGCAGGTTGTGGTATTTGAAGTACATGCTGCATTTATTCTTCTCGATGGTGGAGATCACAGGTTTGGAAAGAGCTGTTGAAGGAGGCTTCGTGAGTTAAAGTGCATCTTGTATGTGGTCACTACTGCTACAGTGTAGTGGTGGTGGAGCAAGATATGAATGTTTAAAGTGATGCATTGGGTACTGATATGCTTTGACCTTCAGTGTCAAGTTTCTTGGGTGTGATTCAAGTTTCATTTATCTAAAATGGAGAGTAATCCTTTACTCTTGATGTGCAGTGTAGATGGCGGACAGACTTTGGGAAGTCAGGAGGTGTTGCTGTCTGTAGAATTGCCAGCCTCTGACCCGCTCTTGGAGCCGCAGTACATGGCTGATCCAGTTTGGTCTCTGGTGAGTGGGATCATTCAGGATGCTGAGGTTTGCAAGGTTGTCTATATATACTTTAATCAAAGTAATTTGTAGATACTGTAAAAAGCTGAGTCTCACTCCAGATCCCAGAGAGACATGTTTGGTCATCTTCTGTGAAGTGGAGTGCATATCCCTAATCTGTCTCCTAACCAATTGCCCACCCGTGCCAATAGGTTGCCTCCAATTCCGTATCTTCTCATTTTTGTTAACTGTCCCTTGTGTGGAATTTTATTGAATGCCTTCTGCAAGTCAGTATGGAGTGTCCACAGATGTTAAAAGTAATTGACTATATTAGTTATTGCTTCAGAAATCCAACTAGCTTTGAAACTGTCCTCCCTTTTGATAAATTTTATGCTGGTTCTCTGATATGATTGATTACATGGTTCCAAGATGTTTATTCTTTTTGTGGCAGTCAGGTCACCCCAGCCAGTTTACTTACCACTTCCTCTAACTTGTATTCTACAGTTTAGGCTCAACACTCAATTGGCTTCAATTGCATACTGTTTTTTGTGACCCAGAGCCACATGCTTTCCTTAATGACCCTTCCTAACAGCTCATGGACGACAGTGGTTCAACCAGGTAGCTCACTGCCATCATCTGAATTTGGGATGGGCAACAAATGCTGGCCTAGCCAGTGGTAGACGCCCACATCCTGTGAAAGAGAGAAACAGCAACGAATGCCTAATTGACGTGAAATTTCTGCTTATACTTTGTGGCCTTAAAGGGACTGACTAGATTAAATCTATGTAGCTAAAATATATTTTTGTTTCGTTTTTTGGTTGGCAAGGAGCCAAATGGCTAATAGTCCCCAGTGGCTGGAAATTGGGGCAGATAAACTCGAAGCATTGTTAACCCATCTGAGCGTTATGAGCCATGTAGATGCCTGGCCACTCGCCTATCATTTGTCCGAAGCTGATATTCTTCTTGCGTCACTGTCCGAGGCTGTCAGTTTCTCAAATAAATAGTTTGTATGAGTGCTTCCCACAACGGCAGTGTGATTTTTTTTTTGTTTGCAATTATATTTCCGCATCAGCTATGTTTCCAGAAGTTGGAGTCTGTTATAGTGTCTCATACTTGTTGACAATCAGATGGATGTAACATTGTGTGAAAGGTAAAATTCATTCAAGATTTCCAGTTGAAAGTGGCATTTTGTTTTGTTTCCTTAACAGGAGGGTTAAGCAGCAATGTCATGCAGTTGGTTCCTGATCCACCCCCAAAAGGAATCCAGCCACAGAGAATTTGTCAGTGTAGCTGTTGAGGAATTTTAAATGCTGTGCAGCAGAGTGATCATTGGTCTTTGTGGATTTTAAATAACTGCTTTTGAAAGAAGAGGGAGGAGGTGGAAATTCTCTCCAAATGCATTGAGCAATTTCAAGTCAATTTTCATGTTGTTATTGAGTGGGTCGACCCATTCCATTATAAAAATGTTTGAAAAGTCACCGTGCCACATGATCCCAGAGGGGAAAACATATTCAAATATCAACATTTTATTTGCAGTACCTGTTTCACCTGGTTCTGTGATGCATTGATTGTAAAGCACCTGCCACGTAACATGGTGACTATCTGAATTTCATGGCTCAAATTTGCCAGCCTGATGTAGATGTAGCTTGAAGTCCTTCCATCTTACCTATGGTTTTTGTCCCCTCCAAACTTCTCTGTTCAATGCTCTGTAAACTTCAGCTCAACCAAAACTCCGCTAACATTATCTTATCCTGCGTGAAGCCCCTTCATCCATTCCCTCCTCTCCTTGGCACACAGTCCCCCTCATTGTTCCCAATTTAAATTTTTCATCCTTGTGTTTTGAATGCTTTCATAGCCTTGACCTTTTCCGATTATCACCTTTGTCAACTCCAGCTTGACAACTGTCAGACTGCAAGAATTCTCACCATTGGTGACTGTCTCAGGCTGTCCACATTGGCAATTCCCTCCTTAAACTCCATTACAGCTTTAAGATTAGAGTGGCTCGAAAGGACGTGTGCAGAGTTTGGTTAACTGTGACAACTTCTTTCTGCTTGGGCAGAGTGTATAATGCTGATGTCAACTTTTTGCGCTGCATAGTTTATAACAGATTGCAAATTTTCTCTATCTCCATGAAGTCTTGCTAATTCCACAGTATTAATAAAGGAAAGAATTTGCATTAACACGGGGGTTTTTGTGATCTCGAGATGCCTTACAATGCTTTATGACTAATGCAGATGAGGCAGCTGGTCTTGTATATGGGCGCAGGGAGGTAAGGAGTTATCAAGAAGCCTGACAACAGAACGAGAATAGACTCTTCATCCAGCTGGCTGATTCATGACAGTCCGTGGAACAGTTTTTTTTTGTTCACGTCTCAATGTTTTAAAGTGATTGAACAGAAATTTTCAAGAAAAGGTCAGAAAACATTTTAATGCCCAATAATATTTCTTCACATTTGCTTGTGATTGTATCCTGGAGATTAACTTCCTGGAGACTCCAGTCCAATCCTGAAGAGTTGACAATTTGATTTTTTTCCCTCCTCCTCTCTCGCTCAATCATGCTTTTTTCCCCTCTCCCTTCTCTCACTGGCTATCTTTCCTGCTTTGTTTCTTTCTCTTGCCACCTCTTGGCTGCGGTCTCATCCTACTTATCATCAACACCACACTTGATTCCCCTTTTGCAGTTTTATGGGAGGTCGATTCACACCTCAAATTACTGTTGTCTGAAACAATTTGTTTCAATTTGACAGAAATTAATTCCAAGTAGGCTTCTTGGTGAAATGCATCTTTCCCCGAAGAACTTGTTAACCTTTAAGGAATACTGGGCTGTTGTAAAGAAAGCTGCAATTGTGGGCATGTACAGGCTTGCATCTTGTACTCGTCAGTACATGCACTGGTGATTCTGAATTGTTTGAGCTATCCGAGCATCTAATATCTCGCTGTTACAAGTTAAAACCAGCTGCTGATGTGAAGGACTGAGGTCACCCCAGGAGGTGTAAAGTGTTTGATTTGCAGAGAGTAATGAAAAGATGGAAAAAGGGGCTCAATAAATTAGTCTTACAGATCTACGAGTCAAATGTCTTCTCAGCTGTGCCAAACTTAGTCTTGGTTGGTATAGACATGATGTTTTTCTTATTATGCATCATTATTGATTATAGATGTTGGTTTTGAGCTGACTGTTACTCCATTTTGATTCACTATCTTAATTAGGAGTTGGGAGCCAACACAGTGTAGAATACTTTGAGTTTGGTTACTGTGCCACGATTTGTGTGTCCCATTTTTCATCAATATAGGTGCAAATGTGGAATGTAAATTCTTGAGCAATTAAGTCATTCAAGGATGGGTATTGGATCTGGGACAGTTCACAGGAACATCTCAAATTGTTTTCAGGATCATGATGTTTGGCAAGTCTGTTGGAACTTGGTAACCATTTTGAAATTTTTTGAAACTTAGCAAGACAAATTTCAAATTGCATGTGTCAAATTGCCACAAAATTGGGTTAACTCCAGATGATATAACAGAAATGAGGCCATTTGGCTGGTTGTGGTTGTCCTTTTTTTTTGTGCCAGTGAAATCCAGAACAATGATCTTGTTTCCTTATCCTCTTCATAGACCTGCATCTTTTGCTTCAAGTAGTTGATTATCTTATGTTTTAAAAGATGCAGTCTGTTTTTTGCCTCAGCCGTGCCTTGTGGCAAATGATTCTGTGCTCCAAAACCTTTGACATAAAGAAATTTATCCTAACTTCAAGATATTAAATTGACGCCCCTTGTCATTTGCTCAACAGATGCAATTTTTGTTCCCTACACTGCCTGTCAAACTCCTCATTATTTTAAAATTCTCCATTGTCTCCCTGAAGACTTGCTGCTCAGCTGCAGTGAATATAATCTCAGTATCTCAAGTTAAGATGGAGAGCCATTTGACTTATCCTCTAATAATTGTTCTATTATTGTTTATTCATGAGCTTCTAGTTGTCTTAGAAATACAGGAGTTTCAACCATCCATTCCCAGCAACTTTACCTTCCTAGTTTTTCTTAAGGAGTTTCGAACTCGTGAACCAATCTTCAGTTTGTCTGCGGTCCTTACCCTCCACATTTCCTGTTATTTTTCTCTCTCTTTAATCTGTGAATGCGAAGTGGGGCATTGCGAACACTCCTTTCAAGGATTTTGAATGTGTAAAATGAACTCAACTTTTTGAATTAATCTGAAGTCACATTTGTTGTGGTTAATAAAATTGGATCACTCAAAGAAAATGAGGGGTTGGCGAAAAAAAATGCCACCGCTTATACCTGTAAAACAAGCTTAAATTGTTTTGTTTATGGACAGTGCTGTTTGACTTGTTCCCTTACTGTCCATAATAATTAACTGTTGAGCTTAGTGCCATGTGCTACAAAATCATCATCTTCTCGTATTTACATACAACCTAGAATACAAAGATTGGGGAGGAGATAAACTGATGTGTAATGCAGCACGACGAAGTTCAATATGAAAAACATGCAAGACGTGTTGTTGGATGACTTGGAGTCCGACAGATAATTTTAGATGCCTCATCCATAGTGATGTTTAAAATATTGAGGGAAACGCCATTTTAAGAACAATTGAATGGTAAACACAAAACAATGCTTTTAAACACACCATAACAGCTAAACAAATAGTCAGAGGTACCAATATGTTGCAAGGGAAAATTTAGGAAAGAAAGTAAGGATAATCCAACGTTGAAATTGCTGGGAATAGATGATAAACTCCTGTACTTATCTAGCACAGCTAGAACCTCGTGAATAAACAAGAAGATTATTATTCTTCGAAAATAAATGGCTCTCTGCCTTAACATGAGATGCTGAGATTATTTTCACTGCAGCTGAGCAGATAATTCTTAAGGGAATCGGCTGAGGATTTTAAAATAATTGATGGGCCAATTATCCTCCCTGGACAGAGCTAGCTTCTTTGTGTCTTGCCAGTTGGATGTTAATAAGCAAACTGCATGTGCATTTCAGAAAGGAAATAGTGTTCAGAAGGCCATCGTTTTGGGTCATGATCTTCCTTTCCACAAAGGCTTCAACATGGATGTGTTCAGCATTTGGAGTACCTGGATTTTCAGGACTGATGTCTTGGCTGTTGTGGATTGAAGGGGGTGCCATTTATGTTGAGGTTTTGATGTTTGGGAAGCCATTGTCTTAGTCGATTCACTGACTCTGCCAACGAGATTGACTTAACAAATGCAAGTGGTCTTCCAGTAGCTCCCTTGGCAGTGAGTCTGAAGGGTTATCCAGTGTTGGCTCTATTCTCTCCCTGTGGATGTTGTCAGACCTGCTGAGATTGTCCACTATTTTCTGTTTTTGTTCCAGGTAGTCTGATAGTAACTCCTTGGGCATAATGAGGGTGACATCTTTGAAACTGAGAGAAGAATTGCCTTATTCAGGAGACTGCTGGGGATAACTCTGTTATAGGTTCAACCATCTTAATTGTCTTCGTTTAGACCAAAATAAGAAACAGCAATTCGAATCCAGATTTTGGATATTTAGTGTTGGGTTTGTGTTCTGTGTGGGTAGAACTCCACGTAATCGTCTTATCAAATTCTTTCTGCTTTTATTTTCTTTTCATGTATGAATTCCGCTTTGGCCTTTGGACTTCACTGGTAAAGGAACATGCTGCATCCCTCCCCCGCCATGCTTTATTGGAGTGTCAGTGCAAGCTCAATGAGGCCTCCTTCTGCACTGTTAGCATCCTATGATAGTGCTTACCTTTGGCTGTTTAACTCATTATTCTAGTAGAACTTTTATGCCACGATTAACACCTAACCTGGCCTTTAACACAATCCTTTCCATTCCCTTTGTATTGTGTCCTTGACATCTTTGTCAAATCTCTCCTGAGCTACTCCTTCCTGACCCTATTTTGATTTACCTGCTCCACCCCTTCTCTTCAATCGTATAAGGCTTCACATTTCTCCCTCAACTCTGACGCTTGAAGCATTAAATCCTGTTCTTCTCTCTCCATAGTTGTTGTTACACCTGCTGAGCTTTTCCAGCTTTTTCTGTTTTTTGATTTCCAGCATTTGCAGGATTTTGTTTCTATTCACGTGCAATATTTTGCTTTCATTACACGCTGCATATAGTTATTTTTATCCAAGGCTGTTTGGAAGTTGAGTTAGGCTGGGGCTGATTTTTGTGTCTTAATTTCCATCAATTCTTAAACACAAGTTAGAATGCTATGCGTTTGCATTAAACTGTTAAGAGTTTATCTGTTTGCACTATTATTTGTAGATCTCAGTGCCAGTTCATACAGGTGAATATGTAGAGGAATACTTCAGTTTTAATGCAGAGAGGAATACTTTTTAAGTCAGTTCATTCCTGGAAACGACAACTTAAATCAAATGACTTGTATTGAAGTAGTTTTTCCCCATTTGAATTCGTGTAATATTGGGAGATGCGTCCCCAAACCCTAATACAGGGTGGCACGGTAGCACAATGGTTAGCACTGCTGCCTCCAAATACCAGGGATTTGGGATTGATTCCTAGTTTGGGTCACTGTCTATGCAGAGTCTACACGTACTTCGAGTCTGTGTGGGTTTCCTCCCACAGTCCGAAAGAGGTGCTGGTTAGCTGCATTGGCCATGCTAAATTTTCCCTCAGGATACCTGAACAAGCTCCATAGTGTGAAAATAGGGGATTTTCACAAACTTCATTGCAATGCAAATGTAAGCCCACTTGTGGCATTAATAAACTAAAAAGAAATGCATGTTGTTTGCTAAAAATGAACAGAACACAATTCACACAATGCTTTGTTTACAACATGAACCAAGTGGCATTTCTGCTGCTCGTTTTTCGATCCCTGTTTGTCTTGAGCAGTTTGGTGAATTGCAGATTTGAAGAATACTTGAATAGATTTATGCTTTTTGCTTTTATGGCACAACTCCCTGTAATAACTAACCGTAAAAATTCCTCTGACCATCAAACGTCATTCCAAAGAAGGGTCACTGTCATTGAAAATTTTCAGTGCTTCCTCAATGAGCTTGAAAGGCTCTAATGTGTTTGTCTTTGTTGCTTGCTTTGTGCTGTTTCGGGGTTTAAAAAAAGGTAGCTGACGGTGACAAACAAAAGAATCTAGAGATTGTCTAAGAATAAAAGACAAGGCCTATAAAGTTGGTAGAAATAGGAGTGAACTTGGAGATTTTGGAATACAGCAAAGGAAGACCAATAAACTGATAAAGGACAATGCGATATGAATGTGAGCTAGCAAAAAACATACAAAATAGACTGAAAATCTCTGTAGGTACATAAAAATGTGGGTCCATTGCAGGCAGATTGCAGAGAATTTATAATGTGGAACAGAGAAATGACAGAAGCTAAATGATCACTGTGTCCATCTTCACTGAGGAAGATGTAAGAGAGATCCTAGAATTACAGATCCAAAAGATTAGGGAAAATAGGAATTAATGGAAATTAATGTGACTGAAGGTTGGTAAGTCTCCTTGACCTGATATTCTACATCCCAGAGTGTTGAAAGAGGTTGTTACGGAGATAATGGATGTATTGATCTTCCAAAATTCTATGCATTCTGGAATGGTTCCTGCAAATACAAAGGTACCAAATGTCACTCCAAATTTTGAGAGAGAGGGGAAAAAACAAGGAACTTCACATCTGTTAACATGATGTCAGGGTAGGAAAATACTGGAATCTGTCATGAAGATGAGACAAATTGACCACTCAGATCATTATTATCCAAGTGTCCAAGTCTACATGGATTAATGAATATGAAACTATGTTTGACAAACCTGTTGGAGTTTGAGGGTGTTGTGAACAAAATTGGTAAGATGAGTTGATGAACGTAGTATACTTGGATTTGCAAAAGGCTTTTGATAAAGTCGGACATGGGAAATTGGTTAACGAAAGAAAAGCATGTGGCATAGCTGGTAATATACTGGCGTGGATTCAAAACTGGTTAATGGTCAGAAATCCAGGAGGCGCAGTAAATGGGTCTCCAGATGACAAATCCAGTGACAATACCGTTAACCCACTGCATCCCCTGTGGAATTATGGCTGATCATCCTCTGTAATGTGTTTTATCCACACTATCACATTCCTTCCTTCTGACAGGAAGTTTGCGGATGAAAAAGCTTGGTGGGTATTTGAGTTGTAAGGAACATGCAGAATGACTTCCAAGAGTTTTGGATAGACTTAATGAGTGGACAAAGACATTGCAGATGGGATATGATGTGGATAAATGTGAGGTTATCCACTTTGGAAGGAAGGACAGCTGTGCAGAGTGTTTCTTAAATGGTGCAGGATTAAAAAGGATCTGGCTGTTCTTATCCATAATTCACAAAACTGAAGTGCAGTGCTGGTTTACCAGACCTGTTTCTGTGCTCTGAAGTGAGACTGGACAAACTGGATCTGTATTCTCAGGAGTTTGAAAAAATGAGTGATCTCATTGAAGCCTCCAAAATACTTGGAGATATTCTGGATCGATGCAGGTAATATGTATCCCCTTGTTGTGGCATCTAGAAGCAGGGGGCACCATTTCAAAATAAGGGGAAAGCCACTTACAGCTGAAGTGAGGTGACATATTTGTCCTCGAGTTGTGAATCTTTCGAATTCTCTACACCAGAGCCATGGAAGCTCGGTCATTGTGCGTAAACCAAAGATTAATAGATTTATACATCGCAAAGGAATATGATAGTGTGGATAAAATACTTTGTAGAGGATGATCAGCCAGGGGATGCATGTAGGGGATGCAGTGGGTTAGTGGTATTGTCACTGAATTTGTCATCTAGACACCAGAGCTAAGGCTGTGGAAACAAGGATTCAAACGCCATCATGGAGCTGGAGGAATTTGCATTCAATTAATCTGGAATTTCAAGCTAGTTTTGATAATGGTGATCATGAAACTATCATTAGTTGTCCAGTGCCTCATCAAAGGTTATTGTGGAAAATAAAAGGTTATGGTTTAGGGCATAATGTATTGTTATGGACAGAAGATTGGCTGGCTGGAAACAGAAGGGCAGCCATAAATGGGTCATTTTCTGGTTGGTGTGCCACAAGGATCAGTTCTGAATTCTCAGCGTTTTACAGTTAATTTTGTTAGGAAATATTGTTTCATTTAAGTTGTGTTTTTGTCAGTTTAAGTTTTAGTTTCACTTTTAAAAGTTGCCTGAAAGCATGTGGCTTTGTTTAGATGCCTGCATTTAATGAGGTTTTTTACAACCTGAAGGCAAATATGGTATTTTTTCAAAAATTGGCTGTTGAACATAGAACACTACAGCACAAACAGGCCCTTCGGCCCACGAGTTGCGCCGATCACATCAACACCTACCAATCTATAGACCTATCTATAACCCCCAATCCCATAAAACCCCATATACTCATCCAGAAGTCTTTTAAAAGACCCCAGCGAGTTCGCCTCCATCACCACTGACGGCAGCCGATTCCATTCACTCACCACCCTCTGAGTGAAAAACTTACCCCTAACATCACTTCTGTACTTGCCTCCCCGCACCTTAAATCTGTGTCTTCTCGTAGCGACCAATTCAACCCGGGGAAATAGCCTCTGAGAATCCACCCTATCTATTCCTCTCAACATTTTATAAACTTCTATCAGGTCGCCTCTCAACCTTCATCTCTCCAGGAAAAAGAGACCCAGCTCCCTCAATCTAACTTCATAAGGCATGCCTCCCAGTCCAGGCAACATCCTTGTAAATCTCCTCTGTACCCTTTCAATAGCTTCTACGTCTTTCCTATAGTGAGGCGACCAGAACTGCGCACAGTACTCCAAATGAGGCCTGACAAGGGTCTTATAAAGGCCTAGCAACCAGGGCCCCCACAAAAAACAGAAGCAGTGAGTCAGTTGGAACAATGTAGCTTCAACCCAAGAAGCATTCCACAGCAAGGACTGGAACAAAGACAAAGATATAAACTGCAGAGATCAGAACGAAACAACAAAGTCCCAGGAATTCAAACAAAAAAATGTTCCAGTAAAGCATGAAAGTCGAGAAACAAAGAACAGCAATCTGGAAATAAAGTTGTGTTCAGGAAAGGATTGTGGAACACAGGGACTCCCACTTAGGGCTGCAAAGTGTGGATCTGGGGATGTTGGCTTGCAAGAAGCCAGAAATCCAAAGTGATACAAAGGTTGCTGAACCCTTAATACAGCCTGTGAAGTTCTGTTGATGGCTGGGTATCTGAGTGTGTGGAAGACAAAACATGAATACACGTGGCGCTCCAGTGCAGAGGAATTCTGAAAGGAAAGGTTGAAACTGCTGGTGTATCTTTGAAGACATCAGAGAGGCAACATCATTTGGGAGAAAATTCCAAGTATGCACTTCAAGAGTGGAGATTGGAACCATTGTGTGGAAGACAGTTAGTTAGACCAGTTGGCTCAGTGTGATGAGCGTCTAGGGGGAATGATAAGAAATCTGCAGAAGTTTTTGGCATCTACCCACTTGGTTTCAGTGTCTGACCACAATTTGCATATGAGTGATAGAGGATGGATTTTGCAACTGGCATTATCCTTATGAATCTGTATATATCTGTAAAGGTATAGTTGGGGTGAAGGAGTAGTGTACAATAGTTAGTCTTGTTCAAGAAATGTTTTATTGTTTTAAGTTCATCAGCTGACTCTTGTGACTGTTTAGTAGCTGTCTTCCAAATATCTAAACAAAATTATCAAGCTGGGGTCCCCCTGGGATCTGACCTTGCCCAGTAGTAACATAGCTAGGATTGTATTAATATAAATGACTCCGATATGGGGAAAGGTAGTATAGTTACTCAATTTCCTGACAAGACAAAGATGGATAGGAAAGTGAGTTGTGAAGGGAGAGTGGGGAAAGATCTGGAAAATAGTGTAATGCGGGCAAATGTGAAATAGTCTTATTTTGTTCAGAAGAACAAACTGTTCCATCAAAATGATTGCAGATTTCTGAAATTCGGAGGAATCTGGATGTCCAAGCTGATTCCAGGGATGGCAGAAGTGATGAATGAGGAGAGATGGACAAGGTTTGGATTGTTTTCACTGCAGCTCGGATGAATGAGGGGGGATCTCACAGAGACTAACAGGAATAGACAATGTAAATGCAGGGAAGGTATTCCTTGATAGTGGGGGAAGTACAGAACCAGGGTTTACAGTCTGAGGATTCAGGGTAGACCATTTAGCACAGGTGAAGAGACATTTCCTCACCTCAAGAGTGGTGAGCCTGTGGGATTCATTAGCACAGGAAATTGATGCCAAACTATTGAATGTAGTCAAGAGGCGGCTAGATATAGCACTTGGAACGAATGGGATCAAGGTTATGGGGAAAAAGCAGGATTAGGCTATGGAGTTGGGCGATCAGCCATGATCAGGCTTAAAGGGCCAAACGACTGTCTCCTACTCCTATCTTGTATGTTTGCTAAAGGATGAATCACAAGCTGGTATGTAGGTACAGCAAGTAATTAAGAAAGCTAATACAATGTTACTGTTTATTGAGGGGAATTTCATAGAAAGGTAGGGAGGTTAAACTTCAGCTATGCACAGGTGAAATCACATCTGGAATACTGTGAATTGGTCTCCTGAGGAAGGATGCAAATACATGAGAGGCATTTCAGAGAAAGTTAACAATGCTTGGAATGAGTGTTATTTTATGAGGAAAGTAATAAATGGTTGTGGAGAGGATTTTGCTTCTTGGAGAATCTAGAATGAATTATCAATGTTTAACACCAGCTTGCAGGTGCAGCAGGTGGTCAGGAAGGCGAATGGGATGCTGGCCTTCATAGCGAGGGGGATTGAATATAAAAGTAGGGAGGTCTTGCTGCAGCTGTATAGGGCATTGGTGAGGCCGCAGCTGGAGTACTGTGTGCAGTTTTGGGCGCCGCACCTGCGCAAGGATATTTTGGCCCTGGAGGGAGTGCAGAGGAGGTTTACTAGGCTGATACCGGAGTTGAGGGGATTGAGCTATGAGGAGAGGCTGAATAAACTAGGCTTGTACTCGTTAGAGTTTAGAAGAATGAGGGGAGATCTCATTGAGACGTATAAGATGATGAATGGGATGGATAGGATAGAGGTGGAGAGACTCTTCCCGCTCAAAAAAGACAGTAGGACTAGGGGGCACAGCCTCAAGATAAAGGGGAGGCGGTTTAGAATGGAGTTGAGGAGGAACTTCTTCACTCAAAGGGTGGTGAATCTCTGGAATTCTCTGCCCGTTGAAGTGGTGGAGGCTGCCTCGCTAAATATTTTTAAGAAGCGGGTTGATGGGTTCTTGATAAGAGAGGGGATTAAGGGTTATGGGGAGAGGGCGGGAAAGTGGAACTGAGCCACAACAGATCAGCCATGATCTTATTGAATGGCGGGGCAGGCTCGAAGGGCTAGATGGCCTACTCCTGCTCCTATTTCTTATGTTCTTATGTTATGTTCTAACATAAGGGATTGCCTATTTCAGACATGAGAATTTTTTTCTGTTTGAGGGATACAAGTCTTTGGAACTCTTCTTCAGAAGGCAGTAGAAGCAGAGCTTTGGAAGATGTTGAAAGCAGAGCAAGATAGGTTCTTGATTAACAATAGGGTGTCAAGTATCTGGGGTAGGCAGTAATATGGAGTGGTGGTTCCAATCTGATCAGCCATGATCTCACTGAATGCGGACCAGCTTTGAGGGGCTGTGTGACTTGCCCCTTGCTCCTAATTTTTATGTTCATATGTATGTAAAAATCCATCTGGTTCAGTCCTTCAGGGAAGAGAATCTGCTGTCTGTGATCTGGCCTAGATTTCATAGAATCATTGAATCCTTACAGTGCAGAAAGAGGCCATTTGGCCCATTTTGAACCTGCACCAACAACCATCCCACCCAGGCTCTATTCCCCCCAACTCCACATACATTTACCCTATGAATCCCCCAATAGTAGGGGGCAATTGAGCATGGCCAATCACCCTAGCCTGAATATCTTTTGGATTTTGATTCCAGATCCACAACAGTGTGGTTGAATCTTAACTGTCCTCTTGATGGCTTCGCAAACCACTCAATTCAGGAGCAATTGGGGATGGGCAACAAATGCTGCCTGAGCAGCGATGTCCACATCCCATGAAAGAAATGTTAAAACAGGCTCGATGGGCTGAATGGCCAACTATTGCTCCTACGTTCCTCTCTGCAAAACTGGCCAGCTAAATAATCCAAGTTTTTCTGTTTTATCTTCAGAATTCTGGCATTGACCAGCTTTTTGCTTTTACATAAGTATTTATTATTTTAGTGCTTTTTCATTCTTTGTCTTGCTGAAAGTGCACAGGTCTGGTGTTTGCAGCCTTTATTCCTGCTCCACTCAAACATGAGCTTTGTCAACAGGGAAAAATATCATGTCCAGTCAGTGTGTGACACCAATCATCTGATCAAAAATCAATACTTAGCCAGGCAGTTATCATTTTCTTCCCATTTTCAATCCAGTAACTAATTAGCCGGAAACCAACTGCTCCCATTGGTGAAAGGATCAAGAACCAGAGATCATAAGATTTCAGATAATTAGCAAAAGAAGCACTGGCAACAAGAATTCTTCTGATGTTGCGTGGTCAGGATCTCGAATGCACTGCTTGTGTGTTGAAGACAGGGTTAATACATGATTTCAAAGGGGAATGGGAATCTGAAAAGGGAAAGTTCTATTTTTACTTCAAAAAGGCAGGGGAGTGGCACTCGGTGAACTGTTTGAGTGCCAGCATACACACAGATGGCCACCTCTTGTGCTGTCACCTCACTTCTCTCATCATCTCCTGACAGAACTAGTTCCTGCTGAAACTGCATTAGCTCCTCGGTCAGTGCTTCACCAATGGAATTCCTAGCATTGTCTTATTGTCATCTTGGTCCACTTCAGAAAATCAATAGTTAATCTGTCTTGGTGATTAGGTTCAATTAATTAAGTTGTGAACAGCTTCAGGGAAGATCTTGTTGCACACATGTCATGGTTGACTGTTTTACCTCTATTCCAAGCATTTGCATTGTTGCTAATTGCCTGAAGAATGTTGTCTCTTTGCCAGAGCTTGCATTTCATCAGTTTTCCTTCACTGTCAGTATCTTTTGATTTGTGCGAAGCCCCAAGTGGGTAGTGAGCTTTAAACCTTGATCCATGGGCTGGATGAACAAAGTGGTGCTTTTACGGAAGGATCCCACACAGATTTTGATTTTGGTGAAAAAGATTCGATGGATGTGCTGGGGCTTTGTCCAAAAGTGACAAAGCCTGATGAGAGATGTTTTCCTGAGCATGATATTCCTTGACATCTGGGCAAAAATGCACTGAAGGCCACCTGGAGAAAAAAAACAAGATGTTAATTGTCGTTGAAGTTGTAGTATTTGACCCCCCCCCCCCCCCCCCCCCCCCCACCTCTGCAATTACAGGAAGATGTTGCTTGCTTCATTGCTGATATATTTATTTTCATGATGCACAAGCGAAGGCTTAATCTTAGTTACTGTCTGCATTTGTATCCAGCAACAAAGCCAACGCATAATTTTTCTTTATTCCGTTCATAGGAATGGGTAGAAAATTCTGGCTTAGTCAGTGACACCCACATCTTAATTGTCCATGGAAGGATGATGAGCTGCTTTCTTGAACTGCTGCCCATGTTGTGTTGCTATGCCCACAGTGCTGTCAGGAAGGGAGTTCTTGGATTTTGACCCAGCAACGTGAAGGAACAATGATGTAGTTCCAACTAGTTAGTATGGTGCTTGGAAGGGAACCTCTGGGTATTCCCCTGTATCTGCTGCCCTTGTCCTAGAAGTCGCAAGTTTTGAAGATGCTACTGATTTGAAGCTTGGAGAGTTGGTGGAGTGGATCTTATAGATGGTACGCTCTGCTTTGACTGTATCAGTGATGGAGGGAATGAATGTTTATGGTGGTAGCTTAGTTTAAGCTCAAGTAAACCAGCTTGAATCCTGGTGAAATTTTCTCTTTAGTTGAAATAAATGTCCTGCTAGGTATTCTGGTTCAAAAAGACCAACCTCATTCACATTGAAGATTTGGGGCAGTGTGCAGCCTCCCTCATGAATGATAGTCTTCAACTTGTCAGATAATTACTGGCTGCTACTTTTGTTTGCAGCTCTTCATTCATCTTGATGTTATACAGGTTATGGCATCTCTTGAATATATCAAACTAACTACAACTTGCAATAAAATTTCAATGATAGACCTCTCACGTTTTTGCTTTTCCAAATCATCATTAAATAAGCCCTTAACCTTTTCTTGGGTCATCACTGTGTTACTGGGTATTTCCCTTTTTGGACCTTGTTCCTGATCTGCACACTACGTAATTGCTCCATGTTTTCTAAAGCACTTTATCTTCGATGGGTGATTTTTTTTTTTCCTTTCTTTGGCATTGAGAGGAGTAGCACTTTGCCCAACAAACTCTGTTTGCTTTGTTCTTTTGATCGTGTGCATGGTCTTTAGTAGGACTAACTCTGGCTGCTGCCATCTTACAAACATCATTACATTTCTAATTTCTGTCCAAAGTAATGGTTGGATCTCCTCTTGGCTGCAGTGGAATCCTTGTCATTTAATGCACAGTTGCTAGCCATCTTGCAGATTTTATTGGCATATCATAAGGTAATGTTGAGAAGCAAAGTAAAACAATGCCAGTTAATGTACCTAGGACAATTTTGCTAGTTGCACCCTGTGCATGTGTTCTGGCTGCTACAGTGTTGAACAGTGTATCAAGGGCTCTTTGAATTATCCATACACGTGCAGAAATGTGATAATTCTGTGCCTCCTGGAGAAGGCATCACAACCTATTAATAGCCTTTAGAAAACTTGAATGGGAAAGAGTGAAAAAATAAAAAAATTAAGCGGACAGAAACCTGAGATTTCTCAGATAATAGTCCTATCTGACCCTTTTGGCTTCTGCTGAAGGGAGTTAGCCATTCTGCTGATCCACCTCAATGTTAATACTGTTGAATGTCCAGAAGAAGAACTGGCTATATCAGCTTTGTGGTATATGTCAACAGCACAATATGGTCAATGAGGCTAATAATTATCCAGATTTGCCACCTCCCATGCAGCACCATGTAAAGAACGATGTTCCACTGATGGAGATGTCTCTGAAAATCACTTGCGTCAGGTAGGGCTTTCACATACATGTGCCATCCACATATCAATGGGGGAAAAAAAAAGATGGTGCCAGAGCGAGGTGACTTCTAGCGTGTTGACCCAGCATGCTCTCTAATTCCGTCTTTTACTCTTGTGCAATGCTCTTTTAAAATTTAACTTGAACTCCTTTCAAGTTTCTCATTTTCAGACTTTTGAAAAGATCTACCCTGTACTAAGCTGATCTTTCTCCTTGTAACTACAACACAAGCTTCTGCACCCTCTCCTTTCCTTCTCCCCAATGTACTGTATGAACAGTGTGTTTTGTCAATAGAGCGTACAAGAAGCAATACTTTTCCACTGTATGTGACAAACCAAATCCAAGTTTTCCTGTTCCAATTGATTTTGGGAATTAGCAGTCCAAAACGTGCTAACTTTTTGTTCATTTGTGGGACATGGGCATAGCTGGCGATGGGCAATAATTGCTCTTGAGAAGGTGATGGTGGACTGCCTTCTTGAATCGCTACGGTCCATGTTTTGTGGGTTGATCCACAAGGCTGTTAGAGAGGAAATTCCACGATTTTGACCCAGTGACGATGAAGGAACAGCGATTTATATTACCACGTCAGGATGGTGAACGGCTTGGAGAGGAACTTACAGGTGGTGGTGTTTCCATGTATTTGCTGCCCTTGTCCTTCCAGGTGGAAGGTGCTGTCTAAGGGTCTTTGGTGAATTGCTGCAGTGCATTTTAGAACATAGAACAATACAGCACAGTACAAGCCCTTTGGCCCTCAATGTTGTGCTGTGCTATCACAAGATCAAGCTATTCTCTCCATGCGCCTATCCAATAACCACTTGAAAGTTCCTAAAGTGTCCTACTCCACTATCACAGCAGGCAGTCTATTCCATACCCCAACCACTGAGTAAAGAATTTCCTACATCCTGCCAACATTCTGTGATGCTCTTATTCGTCCATGAACAGAACTCCTATAAACTTGCATTTCCTACTGGAAAGTTGTGGACCTACAACAACTTGTATTTGTAATAGCACCTTTTAGTGCAGTGAAGTGCTCAGTGCTTCACAGGAGTGTCAGTAAACCAGATTTGACATGGATCCCCAAAAGGAGATGTCTGGGTGACTAAATGTTTGGCTGGGGTTGTTGGTTTTAAAAAGCATCCGAACGGGCTGAAGAGTTGTAAAGGAATAAGGAGGAAATCTTAAAGCTTGAGAGCCTTGGCAGCTGAAGCACAGGTGCCAATAGAGGAGCAATTGAAATTGGGCATGTTGGCAAAGTGCAAATGCCTCAGATTATATAACTGGAGGCGATTACAGAAATAGACGGAGGGGGGTAAGACCATGGAAGGATTTGAACACCCAGGATGAGTATTTTAAAACTGGGAACCAGCATAGGTCAATGAGCATAGGGCTGATGTGTGAGTGGGACTTGGGCTGACATAGTTCACATAGGGCTGATGGAGGATAGAAGGTGGTGGCTGGCTAGAAGTGTTTGGGACAGTCAAGTCTAGAGTTAATACAAGCAGAAATGAGGATCTCAGTGGAAGATGAGCTCAGGCAAGGATGGAGGTGGGATCATTGCTGTGGCTTTATGAGCAGAAGGCTATTTCTGGATCAAATTTCACACTTCAGTTGTGAACAGTCTGGTTCAGCTTCAAGCAGTTGCTGACGGAGGATTGGAGTCGAAGACCAAAAATAATTGCTTTTGGCTTCCCAATATTTTTAATTAAAGGAAATTCTGTCACGGCCATGATGTCAGTACAATCATTCTCAATGAATTCATGGATGATGAGTGCCTTGTTCACAGGCAAATGGATATTTTAGAGCAAGGTGTGGAGAGCAACAGTAAAAACTGATCAACTGGCGAGTCTGCAGGGAAGAATGCATTGAAGAGGAAATTGTTAAAATGAGCACTCAACAGATATGCAACGTAATGGTCAGTGTGAAAGAAGGATGATGGAAGTTAGGATTGCTGTTGGTGAAAAAGGGGCAATAAGTGCCTCATTGGGCCTTGAGATGTGATGAAAGGGGCAGAGGGAAGCTGAGGGGTTGAGCCTGATAGGGTGGCAAGAGAGCAGGAAAGTCATGCAGCACTGAAGGGCTAGTGTAGGGATTTAAAGTTTATTTATTAGTCGCACATAGGCTTACATTAACACTGCAATGAAATTAGTATAAACACCCCATAGTCGCCACACTCTAGCACCTGTTTGGGTACACTGAGGGAGAATTTAGCATGGCCACTTCACCTAATCAGCAGGTCTTTCAGACTGTGGGAGGAAACCAGAGCACCTGGAGGAAACTCACATGGACGCAGGGAGAACGTGCAAGCCCCACACCAGAGAGTGACCCAAGCCAGGAATTGAACCCAGGTCCCTCGTGCTGTGAGGCAGCAATGCTGACCACTGTCACTTAGGAGGACAGAGCAGTCGAGACAAGAGAAATGAAAGGAGGTGAAATGACAGAAAAGAGAAAATGAAAAGACAATTATGGGGTGGAGGAGAGTCAGAATAGAAGTGTCAGGTGGGGTTTCAAACTACTTGGACCTGGTTTGTGGGGATATGTTGCAGACCACTGAGTCAGTTACTATGGCAGTGTGCATTTTTACATGCATGTTTTAGCTGTGTCTATGAATAGTGATGGGGACTGGCTCTAACCTTTCAATGATGTGGGTATGCCGGCGTTGGACTGGCGTAAACACAGTAAAAAGTCTGACAACACCAGGTTTTAGTCCAACCTATTTATTTGATAATATTCTCACAAGCTTTCGAGGGGACAGCCTCTTCGTCAGGTGAATGGAGAGTTCTGGCCTCAGACAGAGCATATAAAGCACAGACAGTTTAGAGATTACTGATTAAAATGCGAATCCTTACACCTAACCTGCTGTTCAAGACCTGAAGTGGCTGATAATGTGAGTGGTAGGAGCACTGATCACAGTTTAAAGAGATGTGTATTGTCTCCAGACAGTACAGTAAGTGAGGTTTTGCAAACCCAGGCAAGTCACGGGGGTTACAGATAGTGCGACATGAACCCAAGATCCCTGTTGAGACCGTCCTCATGTGTGCGGAACTTGGCTATCAGTCTCTGCTCAGCGACTCTGCGCTGTCGTGTGTCGTGAAGGCCGCCTTGGAGAATGCTTACCCGAAGGTCAGAGGCTGAATGCCCGTGACCACTGAAGTGTTCGCCAACAGGAAGGGAACAGTCTTGCCTGGTGACTGTCGAGCGATGTTCATTCATCCGTTGTCGTAGCGTCTGCATGGTCTCCCCAATGTACCATGCTTCGGGACATCCTTTCTTGCAACGTATCAGGTAGACAATGTTGGCCGAGTTGCAAGAGTATTTACCATGTACCTGGTGGAAGTGACCAGGAATCATCTCTGTTCTTGCCGTCTGCCTTTGGTTTGTGTTGGAAAGATTCATTGGTTGATAACCACCCTGTTTAGCCATGCTAGGAACACGTTATCCATGGTCATCAAGCCCTGGAATGGGACTTGAACCAAGAGCTTCTGACTTGGATGTAGGGACACTGTCTGCTGTGCCACAAGTGCTCCTATTGACCTGATCATGTAGAAATTGTTAGGATGCATGTATTCCTGGTGATCAACTGGGATAAATAGGAAGGAGTCCAGAATAAAAGTCAGAAGTCCTGTGATACTATAAAATTATGTCGAAGGAGTGGAACCAGCACGCAGCATTGGCCAACTGTTCTCCAAGTTTGGAAACAAGCAGGGAGAGTACAGCAGAAGCTGTTCGAAGTGTAGAATATTCTACACTGACCAGAGGCATTTCTGTGGGAATCAAGATCCATGAGGTGTACAAGATGAACATAAAATAACAGCTGGGGGTCACCATAAGATCCAGAAGTGACAGGGAAATGCACTTGGAATCCAGCAAAGAAGCCTGATCAGACAAAGCAGCAGGATAGTTACGAGAACAAATATCAAGCAATTCATTGTTGACAATTGATTCAAATTCTGCTGATAAATCCTTTGGTTTCCTCTTTGCTTAGACTAAGGCTGGAAACCAAGGCCTGCGTAGCTAAGTTATTGAGACCAGGTTGGAGCAGAGGAGGTGCTACAGTGTCTTAATGGAAAGTAAGAAAGAAGGCTTTCCCATTCTGTGGCGTCGGTGTTCTCAAGGAGATCCTCAGCTGGCATCAAAGTCTGCATCAGGCAAATTGACTCTGGATTTAGACCACCAGAGGCCAATTAAAAATGAAAGCAGCAAAATGTTGATTCATGCCAAGGAGTAATTCTGTAAGAAGTACACAGCTGTAATGGTACTTATCTTGTAAATGTACTGACAAACTGATTATTATCAGAGTGTTTCAAATTATTTAATTGAAATACTGATAGTGACTCGGGATTTAAAGATCTTTAAAATCATGTAAAAGCTACTAGTGATGTCAAGATTTTTTATGCTCTTAATGTAGCAAAGAATAGATCACAACAATAACAAAATGCTGGAACATCTCAGCAGGCCTGACAGTATCTGTGGGGAGAGAATAGAGCCAGCGTTTCGAGTCTAGGTGACCCTTAAGAGCATCATATGATGCTTTTACTAACATGTAGGAGTGGGCATGTGGAGTTTTTACACAACACTGCATATCTGAACAGAGCGGAAGTGGGAGACACACAACATTCCAGGTACAGATTGAGAAATTGTGGCTTTCCAAATGTGGAGAGAGCATTTTGAACAACGCAACATGAGTAAAATGTCAGAAATGAAAAGATGGTTGACGGAGGTGGAAGTAGGTGGCAGTAATTTAAGATGATGAATTAAAAGCATTGCACGAGGAATATATTAAACAACATGGAAAAAGCATATTGGTTTCAGTATGAGTGATTTTGTTGTTTATGTTGTATATTTATACTGATGCTAAATTCTCATCTGTCAGCTCAATAGTGACAGTGGGACTGAATATAGATTAATACTTCTAGTAAAATAAGCAGAATGTCAACACGATATAAATGCTTTTTATTGGATGCATTCCACAGTTAGTGATCCCTTTACTTTCTAATTCATTTCAGTGGGATGAATTGTGACTGCTTAATACAGGAGGTGGTATGAAAGGAGCTGTTTTAAAACTCAAAATTGTTTCAAATTTGAGCTGATGATTTTTTTAAAATAGCTTAAATCTTGCATTTAATTTTCTGAAAAGGAACCTTCTCAATTCTCTAAAGAAGTTAGCTCTTGTTTTCTGGTCTTGCATTTAACCTTGATCCCTCAACTGTTGTGTATGATCTGCTTGGAAGCCAAAATCTTACAGCACTGAAGGAGGCCATTTGGCCCACCATGCCTGTGCTAGTAGTTTCAACCCTTCATAATATTAAACCTTTTGCTTGCATTGCCCCAAAATCTGTGTTCTTACATTACTTTCCACCCGCCCCCCGCAATGTGAGAGACCCTAATTTTTCACTTTTGTGCAAGTATTTCTTTGCACCTGACAGCATTTTGAAATCCTGAAATCTGCATGGTACCCTTTCTAAAACCTCTTTTTTTTCCCCGAATATATAGAGCGCAGTCTTATGCACAGAAGTCTAACTGGGGCCTTGTTAAGCCTTTTAAATTGTCTCATGTTTACGTCTTTTATATTAAATTTGTTACGATAAAATGTCAAGTTCAGAAACAAAACCTGAATTTTTACCTTCAATGTTGTATGAACCTGAATCTCAATCTGTTTGCTATTTCAGAGCAAGTGTGTTAGCATATAAAGTGTACTTTTTTAAACCAGAATGTATTACCTGATATCCTTTTTCAACTTAACCGGGGAAATGAGCGGCAAAGGCTGATCAGTCTTTCTTTGCAGTTTTATTTGATCTGAAGGTTTAGCAATACCTACAATTCAATTGTCTGTGAATATTGACATCATCCCCTCTAGTCAGTGATCAGTGATTTGAATATGTGCAATGAAGTATAATGCCTCCAGATGTGAATTTTATGGGACGCTACCACCAAATTTCAGCTACTCTCAAAGTCCTAATTGTTGTCGTCATCTCCCATAAAGCAAAAATTTAATGCACTTCTCCCCTTAATTCTGCACCACTTCCTGAACTTTCCATGTGTGACCTTGTCTAAGACTGTCCTAAAGTCTATGGATATTGCATCAACTGTATTTTCCTGATCGATGTTCGTGCCAAAATGTACGTTTGTCACAGAGGTTGGTGAATGCCTGGAACATGCTGCTAGAGGTGGTGGAGGAAGCAGATTGTATCATGTTCAAGAGGCATCTGGGTAGGTAGATGAATAGGTAGGGAATAGAGGGATATGGACCACATAGAGGCAAGAAAATATTAGATTAGAGAGGCATCTGTGTCAGCACAGACTTGGGGGTGGGGTGGTCATTGGGGTTTATAGCATGGAAACAGGCCCTTTGGCCCAACTTGTCCATGCCACCCTTTTTTTTAAAAACCCTAATCTAATTCCAATTGACCGCATTTGGCCCATATCCCTCTATACCCATTGTACTCATGTGACTATCTAAATGCCTTTTAAAAGAAAAAATTGTACCTGCCTCTACGACTACCTCTGGCAGCTTGTTCCAGACACTCACCACCCTCTGTATGAAAAAATTGCCCCTCTGGACACTTTTGTATCTCTCCCCTCTCACCTTAAACCTATGCCCTCTAGTTTTAGACTCCTCTACCTTTGGGAAAAGTTATTGACTATCCACCTTGTCTATGCTCCTCATTACCTTATAGACCTCTATAAGGTCACCCCCTCAGCCTCCTACGCTCCAGAGGAAAAGAGTCTGTCTATTCAGCCTCTCCTTATAACTCAATCCATCAAGTTCCGGTAGCATTCTAGTAAATATTTTCTGCACTCTTTCTAGTTTTATGATATCCTTTCTATAATAGGGTGACGTATTGCACACAGTATTCCAACTGTGGCCTTATCAATGTCTTCTACAACTTCAACAAGACGTCTTAGCTCCTGTTTTCAATAGGATACAAAGGGCCTGTTTCTGTGCTGCACTGTTCTTTGTTCGAAATGTGACTGTTGTTTTGAAATTTATGCTGTTTATGTCAACCTAATTGATATAAACATCTGTCCAGATGTTAATCTCATCCTGAATTAAAGATAGTAAAGTACCCCTTAAGACATATTCAGCTAATTGGCCTCTAATTACTCAGATTAGAGTGGTCTTCATTTGTAAAAGTGCTTGCAATGTGACCCTGTGGCACATAACCCATAGTAAGAAGTCTCAACACCAGGTTAAAATCCAACAGGTTTTCATGACCCATAATCCATAGTCATTAAAACGACAAAAACTTGCATAGCATTTTTAATGAGCTAAATATCCCAAGTCAGAATTTCTTGGGCCTCAGCAATTTCTTTCCTTATCAACCACCGGATCTGAAGACCTAATTGGGTACTTAGTCTTTGACCTAATGAAATGGTCGAATGTTTTCCTTCAGTTTGCCATTAACATTGTTCACCTCGATCTGAGCTACTTTTGGGTTCATCACCTCTTTGATAGTCTTCTCTTCAGTAAAGACTCACATGAAGTAGTTATTTAATTGCCATCACGATATGGCAAATTGAACCATTTTTCTCATAAGCCCCAGTTTACTTCAAACAATTTTCTTACTGACATTTCTGTAAAATATTTTGCTGTGTCTTTTAGTGTTTTTGAAGTTTCTTCCTTCATACGTGGCCAATCCAGCTTTCCATCCTTTATTTTCATACTTGTTCATTATTATTCAATTTTTACTTAAGTGCTTTCGTTATCAAAACATCTCACCCTGAAATTCAGCATTTTTGAAATATATTTATTCTGCATATTTGCAACCACTTCTACTTTAGAAAAAAGTGCCATTTGCTGTTTGACAGTACTTTTTTGAAAAAAAGGCTTTTAAAGGTTTGTTTATCAGTGTCATAAGTAGGTTTACGTTACGTTACATTGCATATTAGAGGCCAGGCTCCAAGCCATCACCAATATCTTCAGAGTGTATGGGCCTTACAATAAACATTCACATGACAAGGTTCTCCCCCTATACACCGCCACCACCACCACCACCGTCTTTCGAACAATGGGAGGACACCAGAGAATCCAAAGGGAACCCACGCAGACCCTGGGAGAACGTGCTGAAGTGTTGTGAGGCACCACTGTCACCGTGCATCCAGTTTACCAATTGCTCCTTTTACGTTGACTTGTCCAGTTCATTTCCTCATCATTCTTAGATCTCCCTGAATCCAGTCTAGTGTTCTTGTTTTTGTACTGACTGTTTTCCTTTCTCGTTGAACCTTAAAACTTCCATTGTGGCCACTACTGCCAAGATACTTCGCAACGTTGAATGTGTCTATCTATTCATAATCAAAGCCAACAATATCTTGATGATGTTGTATGATTTGCTGCTGCTGCTGAGGCAGTTCCATTGGGATGACTTTCTTCATGCTAAAAATGAATTTGGAGGTGACAGGAACCCAATGTGTGACCTACAAGTCGTCACAGGTGGGGCAGATAGTGGTTGGAGGAGTGAGTAGGTGGGGTGCCTGGCCTGTCTTGTGCTCCTTTTGCTGTTGACCCTTGGCTTCAGCTTGCTCCTGGTGGGGAAACCCAAGGTGATCTTGCACCAGGGTTCCCAGGTGTTGGTAGGGATGTTACTGTTTTTCGAGGAGACATTGAGGGTGGCCTTGAAGCTTTCTTCTGCCTGCCTGCTGCTCGCTTGCAATGTCAAAGCTTTGAATGGCGAAAGAGATTGTATCAGGTGTGAAGATGATGTGGCCTGCCCAGCAGAGCTGACGTGTGGTTAATTCTTTGATGTTGGCCTCAGCGAGAACACTGACGTTGGGTCACCTATCCTGCCAATGGAGTTGCAGGATCTGGCAGAGGCAGTATTTGCGACACTTGAGTTTAGAGGTGCCTCGTATACCATGTCTGAGCCACATTACAGAGCGGATATCACTATTATTCCAGACCATGAGCTTGGTACCTGCTCATAGGTCCTGATTCTCAAACAGACTCTTCCTTAGGCAAGCAAAAGCTGCACTGGCACACTGAAGGCAATGTTGAACTTTTTTTATCAATGTCTGTCTTTGATAGTCAACTCCCAAGATAATAGAAGTGCTCCACATTATCCAAAGTCTCATCATAGATTTTGATTGGGGGCATGGGCAGTAGTGTGCAGTGCTGTGTTGTGTTATGAGGGCACAGGGGGAGGAGGATCTTTGTCATATGAATGTAAGGCCCATACACTCTGAAGATATTGGTGATGGCTTGGAGCCTGCCCTCTAAGTGTGCAAGTATCATCTGCATGCTGTAGTTTATGACCTGAGGATGGGAAGACCTTGGATCTGGTTTGCAGTTGGCAGAGGTTGAACAGATTCTAGTTTTTTTTGCTGTTGGTTAGCTCCATTCTAAGAGGGGGCTCGCTGAGGGCGAGAAGGAGCATTGCAGCATGAAAGTTGAGAGTATTGTCAGTGTGATGACACAACCTTGCTTTGACACCAGTCTGAATGTGAATTAGGTCTGTGGTGGATTCATTGAGGGGTGGGGGGGAGGAAAGCTTGCATATGGAGCAGGCAGAGAGTGGTGACAAATTTTTGGGGGCAGCTATAACAGATGCTTCATAATCCCTCACTGTTGAAGGCCTTTTTGAGATCAAAGGTGACTTTATACTAAGGTTGATGCTGTTCCCTGCATTTCTGTTATACTTGCCACACAATGAAGATTGTCTGTTAGGACACTTAGTGGATGGAATTCATGTTGTGACTGAAGCAGTCCTTCAGCCACAGGGAGAAGGTGATTGAGGAGGACTCTTGCAATAACCTGTGGCCAATATCTGGGAAATTCCTCTGTTTTAACTGCAGTTAGACTTATCACATTCCTTGAAGATGGTCACAATTTGGGCATCCCTGAAATCTCCTGGCATGCTCTCCTCCCAAATAAGGGACATGTATTTGCACCAATAATGCTTCACTGCCGTATTTTAGTGCTGCAGTGTGGATTCCATGTGTTCCTGATGCTGCCTTGTTCTTGAGCTGTCGGATGACTTTTCTACTTTGTGCTGGTTTGGGGTTGTGCTGAGATGCTTTCAGGTGCCTGTGGACAGGGTCAAGGACACATGTGAAATACAGTCCCTTTTGTTAAGGAGATCTTCAAAACGTCCCTTCCAGTGAGTGCTCACTCCCTCTCTACTGTTGGCCAGCAGTGCGGTGGTCCTTTCAGTGCTTGGGTTGTAGGTGGTCTTGACTGTACTACAAGTGCATCATGGTTGTCAGCTAACTGCTGGACCTCCTTGCGCTTTCTCCACCCACCATCTGTTCATTGGGTTGTAGGTTTTTTACTGGATCTCTGTCTTCAGTCATCTGTCGAGTTGCTTGCTTATTCTTGAGTTGAGACAATCCTTGGCTTGTGGCTTATCAGCTCTGTACTTGGTTTTGAGGGGTGGAAGATGCCTATGCTTTTAATGTGGGTTTGCCTTCTTTCTTAGCTGCCATGTGGGCTTGAAGGACTAAAGCCTTGATCCAGTGGCATGGGGATCCAAGATGATTGGAGACCAGCCTCCATTGTATGGGCCTAAGACGTTAAAGTACACATGCTCCTGTTTTTCGTTCTCCTTCCCGCAGGACTACTGTCTCACTGCGAGGGGGCCCTGTTCCATCCCTCCCACTTAGATTGGCTTGTACCTTTACTTGTTAACGGAAGTGCTCTCTGCAGCAAAATTGACGCTACCTTTCACACCTTTTTATATTTCTTATTGGCATAGATTATATTTATTTTTCCACGGTTGTCCAGTTTAGTTTATTACTGTTAATTTCAGATTCTCCTGTAAAAAGAGTGCTTTCCCACAATTTATTTTGCACAAATAATGCATTGTAATAGGAACACTTTAGTTATTTTATTTCTCTCATCCTTATTATACTTTGTCGAGCCAATTTTATTCTGTTATACGGAGGAGGGTGGAATTTTACAAAGCCTGCGAGAGAGGTAAATGAGGCAAATGGGGTGACTTAAATGGATGGGATGTGACAGTTGTTTGAGATGCAAAGATAAGGTCAGTGGTGTGTCTGTAGTGTATCAAGCCTTATGCTGGCTTGTGGTGGTTTCATCCTTGTAACACATTGGCATGTCTCGAATACTCAATAGCTTAAAACGTTTTGTAATGGCATTCTACCTTCAGGGTAAAGCCAGGGTTACCTTGTCCACATTCGTTTGGTGACGTACAGTAGGCAGCTTTGTGCAATTGTGAGGTCAGTGGTCTTTCTCATTGAACACAAAGGAGAATGACAACTTGCATGGAGGCTGAGAACCTGCCAGGGAGTTGGGAATTGGGGGTGGTAAGTGGTTTGTGAGATGCAGCCAAGGGCATGGAGCAGTGAAGTGGGAAGGGTGTTCTGGGTGGGATGGGAGGAGGAGTAGTGGGGACGGTCAGTCCAGGTCAGAAAATGAACGGCATAAAGGGAAGGGTCAGTCATGTTTGAATGTGGGTGCATTTCAGGGTGTTGGCAGAATCCTTAGAGGGCTTTGAGTCAAACTACAAGATTTAAATTATCCCGACCAAAGGTGCTTTTGGAAAATATGCTTTAAAATGTGTGGAAGGGTTGAGCTAGCAAGTTCAGCATTGGCGACTGAGATGAACATTCAATGAAGACTGAGTGAGAAAAACAATGTTTCTCCCACAATAAAGGGAAATGTCTCCAACTTTCCTGTAACCATCAATGCATGTCAACTGCATAGCACATGTGAATAAAATGAAATCGATGTCTGTGAAATATTTACAAGTTAAAGTTAATTTTGAACAGTACCTGTACTTGGTTTGTGTTCCTAAGTCTTTGGTTAATGACAATGGAGTTGGACAGAAGTTTTGGCTGTGATGCTGAGTCTACATGTTTGATGTGGAGGCTCTTTATAGCTCGCCCATAGCTGCAGCATTGCCAGCTGAAAAGCACTCCATGTCAAGTGTAACCTCCTGCATGTTGTCAGGACTTCTAATTTTAATATTGTGGGAGATGAGGTCAAAAACAGAATGCTGGAAAATCTCAGCAGGTATGACAACATACCTAAAAAGAATTACATCTTCAAGGAAAGAGCAGCACAGTGACACCAGTGGTTAGCACTGCTGCCTCGCAACGTCAGGAACCCACTGATTCCTGGCTTGGGTCACTGTCTGTGTGGAGTTTGCACATTCTCCTTGTGTCTGTATGGGTTTCCTCAGGGTGCTCCAGTTTCGACCCACAGTTGGAACAAGGAATGTTCCACATACCCCATAAAAAGACAAGTGTAGCTATGATCCATGCGGATATCCATTGCTGTTCCTTTGATTTTGGAGAAAGTGGGATGAGTTAAAGGAGAAGGAGAGAGAGGGAGAGAATGAGTTCAGCCAGGTGGAAGTTGAGTGGTAGTGGATGGGAATTGTTTAGGCCTCTTTTTTTTTCAAGAAAGCAAAGGATCCTCAGGCTGTCCTGGTGTGGGATGGAAGTGTAGAGAGATTGCGCATTGATTGTGACTAGGAAGTTGTCAATATGACGCAGGGCATCAGAGGAATTCTGGATGTAGGTGGGGAGGGAATGGAGAACGGGAGTGAGAATGGAGTCAGATAAAAGAAAATAAGTTCTGTGGGGCAGAAGTACACTGACACAATGGGCCTATCAAGATAGTCCTTTTTGTGGATTTTGGGAAGTTGGTAGAAACAAGCTCTCTGGGGTTGGGAGACTGAGGTTGGAAGCTGTTGTGGCGTGTGGGGGACAGCGGGGGGGTGCGTGAGGAGGAAGGCATCTGAGAAAATTAGGCCAGTGATGTTAGAGATAAGGCTTGATGTTCAGTCATGGTCCGGGGGAGGTGGGAGGAAGTATCTGAATTGGCGCTCAGCCTCTGCAAGCTAGTGGTCAGTATGCCAGATGACAACAGCAATCCCTTTGTCAGCAGGTTTGATGAAAAATGTCAGGGTTGGACCTGAGGGAGCAAAGGATGGAAAGCTCAAGGAGGGTGGATTCCATGGGTCCTGGCTACAATTGTCTTTTTATGGAGTATGTGGAACATTCCTTGTTCCAGGGCTACCCAGGTTCCCTCCCACAACCTGGTTTACTGGTACATCAATGACTATTTTGGTGCCACTTCATGCTCTCGTCCAGACCTCCCAAAATTCATCAACTTGGCTTCTGGTTTCCACCCCTCCATTGTCTTCACATGGTTTATTTCAGATACTTCCCTTCCCTTCTTTTGACCTTTTTCTGTCTCCATTTCAAGTTGAAGTCTCACAACACCAGGTTAAAGTCCAATCAGTTTATTTGATAGTAAACCCACAAGCTTTCAGAAATGCTGTTCCTTCGTCAGGTGTGTGCAAAGTTCTCCTGACGAAGGAACAGTGTTTCTGAAAGTTTGTGGGTTTACGATCAAACTGTTTGGACTTTAACCTGGTATTGTGAGACTTCTTACTGTGTTTACCCAAGTCCAACACTAGCATCTCCACTCAGGCAACAAACTATCTACCAATATCCATGACAAGCCCACTGACACTCACAGCTATCTGGACAACAGCTCATGGCACCCTACATCTTGCATGGACCTTTCTCTCATCTCCTTCCCCTCTGCATTTGTTCTGATGATGCCATTTTCCAAAGTGGTGTTTCTAATAGGTGTTCCTTTTTCCTCAACCATGGATTCCCATTTACAGTTGTTGATGGGGCCCTCAATGGCGTGCAGTTGATCTCCTGTGCCATGACCCTTATCCCCTCTCCTCCCTCACAGTACAAGGATGGAGCCTCCCCCCGTCCCCCCACCGTGTTCTCACCCTCCTCACTCACTTCCCCCTCCTCGCTCACCTCACCCCCCCCGCCCCCTCCTCGCTCACCTCACCCCCCCGCCCCCTCCTCGCTCACCTCACCCCCCCGCCCCCTCCTCGCTCACCTCACCCCCCCGCCCCCTCCTCGCTCACCTCACCCCCCCCGCCCCCTCCTCGCTCACCTCACCCCCCCCGCCCCCTCCTCGCTCACCTCACCCCCCCCGCCCCCTCCTCGCTCACCTCACCCCCCCCGCCCCCTCCTCGCTCACCTCACCCCCCCCGCCCCCTCCTCGCTCACCTCACCCCCCCCGCCCCCTCCTCGCTCACCTCACCCCCCCCCCGCCCCCTCCTCGCTCACCTCACCCCCCCCCCGCCCCCTCCTCGCTCACCTCACCGAAGTTCCAAAGCATTCATTCCAGGTTAAGCAGTGTTTCACTTGCACCTCTTTCAATTTGATGTATTGCATTCGCTGCTCCCACTGTGGTCACCTCTCAGAGAATCCAAGCCTGGACTAGGTGATGGCTTTGCTGAGCGCCTTCGGTCTGTGCGCAGTCAGGACTCTGACTTTCCGATTGCTTGGCATTTTAACACACAATCCTGCTCCCATGCCCACATGTCTGTCCTTGGCTTGCTGCAATGTTCCAGTGAAGCTCAGTGCAAACCTGGAGGAACGGCATCTCATCTGGCTAGACAGCCTTCTGCTCTAAACATCAAATTCATCAAGTTCAGATGATTTGCTCCACGTCATCTCGACCCTTTGTTTTCATTCTAGTTTATTTAATTTTTTTACTATTCTCTACCTTTTTTATTTCTTGTCTCTCGATTTTTCTTTCCCCCTACTTTATACCCCTTCCCTTTTTCTGTTCCTTTGGCACACCGCTCTTTCTCCTTCTTCTCCTTCTTCTCCTTCTTCTCCTTCTTCTCCTCCTCCTCCTCCTCCTCCTCCTCCTCCTCCTCCTCCTCCTCCTCCTCCTCCTCCTCCTCCCCCCCCCCCCCCTCGCACACGCTCTCTCTCTCTCCACCATTGTTCCTTGTGGTTGCAGATGCCAGCATTCACAGTAATTTGCTTTTGTCCTAAATTGCCCCTTAGTGTCAGGGGGTTGATAGGGTTATGGGGATAGGGCCTGGGTGGGATTGTGGTCACTGCAGACTGGGTGGGCCACATAACCACCTTTTGCATTGTGGGGATTCCATGATAATAGACGTTTAGCGAAGAAGTTCCAGAACTTCGGACCTTGGCCACTGAAGTCATAGCCCCTTGCAGCATTACAAATAGATGACTCCTTGTCATATCCTGATTCAAACCTCAGTCAACCCCAACACTGTCCCCTTTGCATGCAAACACAGGAGAGCTAAGGCTGAAACACTCACTCTTGATGGAGCAGCTGATTTAGGTGATGTCCTAATCTTGGCTACTGCATTCCCCCCCCCCCCCCCCCCCCCAAAAGCTCCTGATGGCCTGTCATTTTAATTCTCCATCTTGTTGTCACACTGACCATCTCTGTCCTTGGCTGACTATTCTGTTCAAGGGAAGTTGAAGAAACAGCACTTCAGCCTTTGGTTAAGCACTTTAAAGAAAAGGCATCCAGAAGACTAATGTTTTACATCAGTACACCAGTTCTAGGCATGTCATTTTGTTGTTTCTTTTCTTGCCCCATTGCCATTCTGTTTGTCCATGTAAGACTAATTACTTCTGTCATTCACTCTCCTGTCTTTCACCATTCCTTATGTCCTTGTTCCACTCAACCCCTTGCTGAAAACCTATTATGTCTCCTCCTGTTCTGATTCCAGGTCATGGGACTGACATGTTAACTGTTTCTCTCTGCAGTTGCTGCCTGACCTGCTGAGTATTTGCAATGTATTCTGTTTTTGAGGTTTCCATTAACCATTTGATTAGGAAAAAAGTTTGAATATTGAGGCATTGCTTTACAAAGAGCTAATGTATGTCATTGAGCATGGGTCATAGGGAGATGGGACTTGGTGACTCACAGGTTGGTAGAAGAAATGACTGTCAGAGTCTCTGATGTGCCCTCTCCCTGGTGTGTCCGTTCTGTGTCCCACTCTTTTGCCCCCCACCCCACTCATTTGCATATCTCGCCTCCTTTTGCTCCACTATCAGTTGCCCTGAGTGCAGTTCTGTTGAGCCTGTGTCATCATGCATCCCTTCCACCCCCCAATGCCATCCCAACAAGACCTGCCCTCCATCTGTTTCTTTTAAGCAAGTTGTTGCAACTTTTTTCACCCAAGATTTTGGTCTCTTCCTTTGGCATATTTCCCCCTCCCTATCCATGAAATGCTTGGTTTTACATTAAGGATATCACTTAAATGAAAATTACTGTCTTTGGATGGGGGGGCGTGGGGTCTTGCTCTTCCTTGTGCACAATCTCTCTTGGATTTGCTCACTGACAGAGTGATGAGAGGTAATAGCATAGAAGGAAGCTATTTGTCTCGTCTCCGGGAGTAATTCAGCTAGTCCCACTTCCCTACCCTTTCTTCATAGCTTTGCAGGTTTTTCTTTCCAGACACTAAAATTTACTCATTTCAGAGAGCTGGTGCAGACACAATGGGCCTAATGGCTGCCCTTTGCTGTAACAATTGTTAGTATTTATTTCCCATCTGTCATTGTCTGTTTTCTTTGCCCCAGTTTTGCTCCTTGTTAACTGGGGAGCCTGTTTTCTTTTTGTTTTTTGATCACACTTAAAAGGGAAATTATGCTGGAAATGTTTATGATGCAGTATCTTTCTCTTGTGCTGATGGAAGGGAGGTTAAAGTTTCGTTTTACGTCTGGCTTTGCTCTGGAATCACCCCTCCATGTTTTCTGTGCAACTTTACTGACGAAATAATTGCAGAACCCGTTCCCACAACTTGTCGGATTTTATAACAAATTACACAATGTTTCATGCTCCAATTTGGAATTATCTTTTTGGTATCCTTTTAAAATGGTTGTTTTTTCATAGCGTCATTAATGTATGTAATTGTTTCGATTGGCAAAATAACTACTCAAATTACTGCACTGTCGACAAAGCAGCAAAATCTTAAAGGAGTCTAATTGTTTTCTTTTTTCTTCTTCAAGGTAAAAACTTGTACACAAATGAGTATGTGGCAATTAAACTGGTAAGTCAGTAACTATTATTACTGTCTATAACTGCTGTTGTGACTGGATCCTTAGTAATTCCGAATTGACGATTGGATTTCTTTTTAGTCATGTGCAAGTTGCACATGCAGTTGTGTTGGTTATGTTTAAAAGGCAAATAATTAACATTTTAGTTTACAGCATTCAAAAGATGTCTTGATAAGGATGCAGTGAAACCCTCAGGAATTTTGCTTTAAAAGTTTTTTTCCTGAATTATTTTAAGGGAAGCATTTATGTGGTGTGGCAGTCGCTTCAAGATTAAGTAGTTTCTTTTTGCCCCCATACTCAAAGCTTGATTTCCTGACAGTGTCCCTGTGCAAAATAGAATTGCATCTCTAAACTGTTGGCAGCCACTGTGGTGATATTTTATAAATGCGTCAAGGGCAGAGGGTATTTAAGGACAGAGTGGGATCCATTAGTGACCAAAAAGGTAATTTGAATGTGGTGAAGGAAGATGTGGCTTAAGAACATTGTAGCATTAATTTCAAGAAAAAAGGGCCATGGATGGCTGAAGTAATTTCAGGCCTGTCAGCCTAACCTCACTAGTCAGCAAATTATTGGGAAAATTCTGCAAGACAGTGTAAACTGACTTCTGGAGAGGTATGGATTATCAGGGACAGTCAGCATGGATTTGTTAAAGGAAATGTAGTGTCTGACTACTGTGATTTAGTTGTTGGAGGAGATAGTGAGGAAGGTTTGGCTAACATGTTGGTTGTGGTCTGCATGGATTTTAGGCTATTTGTCAAGGCCCCACATGGCAGATAGGTCAGAAAATTAAAAGCTCATGAGATCTAAGGAAGTGGCAAGTTGGATCCAAAATTGGCTCAGTGGCAGTAAGTAACAGGTAATGGTCCACAGGTATTTGTGATTTTGAGGGTTGATTTATTGTGCGGCTTCAAGAGAGCTTGAAACACAATTTTCATGGTATACATAAATGATTTAGACTTAAAACGCAGGGGTCTTTAAGTTTTTATATTTTATGAAAACTGGCAGTGATTGACAACGCGGAAGAACATTGTAGACTGCTGTAAGACCCAGTCAACAGGTCAGGTGGCAGCAAAATGATAACTGAATTCAATTCTGAGACATTTGAAGTAATGCAGTTTGGAAGGGTAAATACAGTAATGGGATTGTGAAAAATGTAGAGGAGAGGAGGGACCGAGAAACGTATGTCCGCAGATTCCCAAAAAGTATTAGGACGGGTACATCAGGTGGTCAGGTTTCTTTCCTTTACTGGCTGAGGCCTAGAGTATAAGAGCAGAGGTTATGCGTGTACTGTGTATGAGTTGTAACACAACCATTTTGCGTTTAGTCCTGATCACTGCATTATAGGAAGGATGTGATCATGTTAGAAAGGCCATAAAAGAAAGTTGAAGATGTTGCCAGGAATAGAGGATTTTGGTTTTGAGGACAGGTTTGATCGGCTTTGTATGTTTTCTTTGGAACAATGGAAGAAGCAAGATGTGTGGTCCTCACTTAAAACGAAGGTGCCTCGCTAGAGTGGATAAGAAAGTCAAGTGTCTGTTTGCAGGAGGCAGCATAGCTTTATGGTAAATTCGTAGAAGGACTAGAGAGGCTGAAAAGAGTAACATTTTAAACAAGGGTGGTGGGGGACTGGAAGTCACTGTCTGAAAGAGTGATAACTGCAGTTGTCCTTGTGCATTTAAAAAAACTAATATGTACATGGGATGCTGTGACCTGTGGAAGGTGGGATTGGATTGGACAACTGTTTTTCTTAGCCAGTGCAGACATGGTAGGTCGTAATTCCACTGGAGCCGTAAATCTTTTCAAGTATCGTTGTCAGTGATGAAGTCAAGGAGTTTCACTGGGATTAATGCATTTTGGCTTCGATTGAGATGCTTGATATCAATGTGGAAAGATCAGGCTCGTAGATTTAGTACAATGGCCAAACCATTTTCTGCCCAATTGGCCTGATTTGAGTAACTATGTAAGTCTCGGTATTAGTATGCTGCGTGGGCCAATAGTTGATGCATGGATGCGGTATCTTCATTGGAATTGGTATTTCCTGCAGCACAGAAGGTATAATTTTGATTTGCTTTTTGCAGAATCACTCACTGAAGTGTTAAATTACAAAATTTCCCTTAACTTGTATTAAAGTCCTTGTACATTGATAGTAATTTTTCTTGGACTGTTTATCGCCTGTTAGAATTAATGATTTACATTTAGCATTGGGTACAATAGATAGATACACAGAAATTGGTAAACTGACACTGCATGGTTGATTTACATCTCTCTTGACTAGTTGCAACAAATTTTAAAGGATTTGTTTCATTTAGTTAAAAGATCAAATGCATTTGATCACTTGTTTTGCTTGTTTGAGACTGAGGACTTGATTTTGAGTTGTTACAATTGGTTTAGTTGTTCACTGCCAGACCTGGCTGGAACACACACAGAACAGGTCCTGCTCACTCAGTACTCAGCATCAACCTGGAATGTAAAGATAACCCATGGCTTTTCTACTTGACTGCAAACTGTCTTCCGAAAGCCCTCTTCAATGTCTGCACGCTTTCTCTCTCTCTCTTTCTCTCCCCCCCCCACCCCCGTTTCCACGCACAAGTACAATAAATATTAGTTAACTGTTGTGCTTGAGATGCCTCATGCTTATCTGCATGTTTGCAACAGTATGTTAACTTGAATTTTGTAGTTTCTTTCCTGCTATCTGCAAATGGGAACTGTATATTTGGCGGTGGGGTGGTGGGGGAACTCCCCTGCTTTCCATGATGGTGAGGCTGGTTTTGAATTGAATAGCTGGCAAGCTTAAACAATGTTTATTTTGTTGAACAGCAGGTATTGAAACAACAACATCTTTCGTTTTTATAATGCCTTGACCTTAAGAGTGCACTGGGACGTTTTACTAAGTCACTACATTTCATTTTGAAATTATCTGAAATTAATTGAGGTAACAAAGTGCAAAGTAAATTAGGGATTACTTTCCTGGTTGTTGAAACAGTTTTTTTTTCATATTTAGGAACCTATGAAGTCCAGAGCACCACAACTTCACTTGGAATATAGGTTCTACAAACAGCTGGGATCTGGAGGTAAATGTCAACATCTAGTCATAACACAATACTTCTAAATTGTTGATGAATGGATATTAAGAGCTTCTGACATTTTATTTTTTGATGACAATGTGATTTGATGAGCAGCAATTAAGTTTGTTTGATTCTGAATTATGATTCAAGAGCAATAATTTAGTTGAGCTAGAGTTGCAATTCATTTTGTTTTTACAAAGACCAGTGATGAACATGTTAAGTTGTTTTGGAGAAGTGTAATATTTTGTTTGATTTTAGTGAATTGTTGCAGATATGATTAGTCATGTTGAGAAAATATAAACTAACAGTTTGGTCAAGGTAGGTGTGCAGGTACAAATTTAATTTGTCCACTGCACATGGAACAATTTACATGGTCAAAGTCTGACACAAATTAAACCTTGAATTGGGCTAAACAGACCCTCTATACTATTTGTCACTTGGAATGAAGAATATATAATCTGATTGTAATCGTTTGTTTTATTTGCAATGATTAACTTCGTTCCCAATGATTGTCTGTATAAGAACAATAGAGACAGGAGGAGTAGCAGCAGGGGAACTTGAACTCTACTGAAGCATAGTGTGAATAGCAGACAACAAACTTGTATCATAATTAAAGAACTGTATTATTAAAAAAAAGTTCATGCAACAGCTGCACAGCTTGTATATACAGCTTAACTAACTGCAAACTAGTTATTGGAGATCCCCTCGTTCTGAAATATTTGGTGCGCTTAAAATCTGTAAGGATTGATTTAGTCAATGACAGTGATGGTCATGGAAATTGGTTAGCACTACTTTCCTGATGTGAAATGTGGGTGGTTTAAATAGGAGGGCCTGTATGTGTAATATATAGTTTAGTATGCAGTGGTGTGGGCTCCTTTAGAATTTAACTCTTTTTTTTAAAACAAAGTTGCAACTTCAGTTTATCAGTAAGGGAAGTTCAGTTTGCAAGCAGCTGAAATGTCAGCTTTCACTTGTTCATTGCAAGTGGTAAGATTACAGGGATTCAGTCTCACTTCTGATTTCCCAAGAGCACCGTGAAATGTTGGGTGGGATTTTTCTGTTCGCAGGGAGCTGGGTCAGGACAAGGTTGCTGGTTGATTTGTTAATTGGTTTAAGTCTTGCCATGCAGCTGTTGGTGTGCACACGAGTTTATGTTCCTGTATCCGAGGATGGTTTTCAAAAACTATTTCAAAATTTTTCCACTTGCTCATGGTTCTTTTTGGAATGAATTGATGTGAGTGAACCTTTTCGGAAAGATCTTTAGAAATGGATCAAATTCGGATTGTGTTTTTGGGCTTAATGTCTTGCGTCAGCCAATGAAAGGGCGCTCTGTCTCCTTCTGAGTTTTCATTGGTTGGATAGGGTGAATTAAATATGAGCACCCTTAACGTAATTTATTGGAGTCGGAACCAGTTTCTGGTTGAGAACTGATACGATGCAAAGGTCTATACATTTCATAGAACATAGAACATAGAACATAGAACATTACAGCGCAGAACAGGCCCTTCGGCCCACGATGTTGCGCCGACCAGTTACAAAAACAATGACCCACTAGCCTATACCAATCCCTTTTCGTCCATAAACCTATCCAGAGATCTCTTAAACGCCCCCAAACTAGACGCATTTACAACTGCAGCAGGCAGGGCATTCCAATCCCTCACCACCCGCTGGGTAAAGAACCTACCCCTGACATCCGTCCTGTAGCTACCCCCCCTTAATTTAAAGCCATGCCCCCTCGTGCTAGCTTTCTCCAGTTTAATAATCACCTTAATTTAGAAATGCATTGCACCAGTACCTATAGTGGTTGGTTTGTGTGTGGCAACAGCCAGTAGCAAATGAAACCTGCTTTCCAGTACTAACAATCAGCCTTTCCAAACAGGTTGCAGAGAGTTGCCTGTGAGACCCCAAAGTTAGTATTAGCTTCTTGATATTATGCTCAGTCCTCAAATTGTTTCTTTGAAAAGGGTGGTATACTGAGAGGATGAGGCTGGTCATGGACAGCTGGAGCCAAGCTTTCTGTCTGTGCTCAAGCCCTAAAGAAACTTCAGGGAATTGACTTAATTTTTCCCACAAATTTGCACATTCCTCCATGCCCTTTTCTCAACATCAAACTGATTTCTACCTTTCACTTTGCTACAATGGCCCCTCATTTAGCCAGTACCATCCTGCCTGTCTATTCAGTTCTTGGCATCTCCCCTGCTTAGACAGAACTCCTTAAAGTATCTCTATTGTGTCTTTAATTTCCCAACTGCTGCTTGTTTTTAAACTTCTCCCTCCTGCTGAGCTGTCGCTGTTTTGCACTTGTCAATGTAAAGCAATTTGAAATGTGCCCCTGCATAAGGGGTGCTATAAATTGCAAGTAGTTGTCCAGTGATATTAAAAACTGCAACTGTTTTGTTGACCATTTATCCATGACCATGTCCATTTCTTAGATTATGTATTTCAAGATGCTGGAAATGAATAATGATTAAAAGCGCAAATGAAAATAACTTTTTTCTTGGACTATATATTGATTGAGAAGGCATTTTCATGTGTGGGGCAGGGTGGATGAGCCAGGAGCCCTTTTATGCCTTTGTTTTGTTCATGTATTTGTATTAGCTTAACAGCCAGTATCATGTTTTGAAGAAGTGCAACTTGGAGGTGATAATAGTTACTCAGCTGTATTTTTGATCTATTAATGCCTTAAGCTGGAACACATGGATCAGATTTAATCTGAGAAGGATATAGCTGTTTAGTCAGTGGTGACTGGTGAGAGCAGATCCTTCATTGCGTGGACATAGCCAGTCGGAATTTTCTGTGAAACCTTTTTGGATGCAGTTTTTGTGGAGAGCTGATAGTTTATAAATTTAACCAAATTGCCTGTAAATGCTGATTTATATTTGAAGAAATAGCATCTCATGTTTTTTTAATATCAAACCTTGATTTTTAAGAGTTTGTCTCATGACCTTTGAGCTGGGTTTGGCATTACTAATTTAGATACCAACACACAACAAAGAGGTGAAGTATCGAAACTTGCAGTAAGAATGGAGAAAAGTTGAGAACACAGATGACAGTGTGTGGAAACAAACCAAAGACAACAAAAGAGTCAAATGAAGATATGGAGAGTACAACATAATGAGGACTGGAAGAGAAGAGGGTAGAATTCCAGGAAGAGAGAAATGTTTTCTGTGCATTTCCAATGCCATGGTAATTAACACGATGATAGTGTTTTAAACATTGTTCTTGCCTGATCCATACGTAACTATCAATTACTGCAAATACAGTCTGAAAATAGGAAGTAACTAATAACAGTTTTAGAAACTTTGGGGGTCAGCACAGCCGCAATACACCTCTGCTTTGTAAAACTTCGAATTTTACCATTGTTTTTAGACCAGGCTCAACACGTTTATTATCCAGGCATAAAACTGTTCTGAACAAGAGTCTTATCAGACTCAAAGTTAACGCAGTTTCTACTCCATATATACTGCCAGGCCTGCTGAATTTTTTTGGAACTTTTGTTTGCACTTCAGATCTCCAGGTTTGGCAGTATTTTGCTATTATTTAAAACAGATTCAGTTTGGTTCAAAGATTTGGCAGATTTTTCATGGGCATGAACTGAAAGTGGAGGGGAGCAGCACTGCGAACTATGTGAATAGAAATGGAAGAATGTTTTTTAAAGTGAATTTCACCGATGAATCTTGGCTTAATTCTGATGGATTGGCTTCTGCTTCCTATTACTTTTTTTTCAGATGCTCGCAAAGTGCAAGCTGCTAATTTTGGAGAACCAGAGCTGTAATAGAAATTGGATTCCGAGCTCTTGAAGTCATGAGCCAATTAGGGTGGGAAAAAAACTGAAGGGGAACTGTAAACATAAGACTTGTACCTGATTCACTGAATAAAATTTTTGTGGGTCAGAGAAAGATTTTCAAAAAAATACTTCAGTAAAATTCCATAAGGACTGTTTTTATTGGAATTTTCAAGTTTCCCCAAACACTTCAGAATCAAATGACAAGCATTAAGCCTCCCCCTCGCAATTTTAGTCTGGCAGGCACAATTCTTGGGTGTCCAAACCCCACACAAGACACCCCCAGCCTCTGGTGCAACTAATTGGTCTCTTTGGAAACACTTTGGGCTACTGAGTGATTAACAGGTTCATCCAATTGCACGTGAGATGAGATGAAATGAATGAATGAATTTCAGATGATTTGACATTGCTGTTCTCCTGGTTAATTACGTACTTATTCAGTCAGTGTTAGGTTTTCTGTGCTTGATGCAAGTGCAAATTATTTGTTTAAAAATATGTGCATCAGAAAAGACTCTCTTCAAGATTATGCGAGTAGCTGAAGTGCTGAGGCATCCTTCTGTGAGACAAATGTTTTGAAAAATTGTATTTTGTTTTCCAGGTTTTAAATTATGATTTGACACTGAGGGTTAATTATTTCTAAAAGATTACTGTTCACAATGATGTATTGCAGTGTGATCATCATGTTAAATGGCAGATCTAGCAATCAAAACCGAGGAATTGTTAGGCTCTTGTTATGACTGGGATGGGAGGAGCGTGCAGCTTATCTAACCCCACTACACCACAGATTGCACCATTGGTTTAAAAGTTTAATTCATTCAAGAAAATGCCAATTATTTACCTTCAGTACCATTTGACCCAGAATAAAATAGACTTTAACCAGGTTTTTTTCAATGAACTCAATGATTTATTATAAAATGCAACTTTTTGAAACAAATTTTAAGAACTGGTGCACACACACTTATAGTCAGCGTATAATTATTTATCCATTTTTGTAAAAATTCCACAGCACTTCTGCAAGTAGGGATTCAATGTGTGTGCATGTGATAAGCAGAGATGGGTTTTGGAGAATAACTTTGACATAAACGGATAAAGTTGATAGGGTTTTGATGCTGTTGACCTGGAGCCCCCTCATGTGAAGACAGACTACTGAACCTGCTAGATAACTGGAGGCTCTCAGTGGAGCTTCGGCATGGAGGAGAATGTAGACTTGGATCAATTCTTATTTCAAGTTTTCAAATGCAGAGAAGTTATTCTTTCTCTGCAGGTTGATAATCTTGCATGTAATTTCAGACAAGATCGAGGTGAGTTAGGGGACGTCCTTCTCGACATAGTCCCCAAAACACGCTGATTTCAGAAGTCACACATCAAACATTCTGTCATATGATTTCCACTAAATCACTAGCCTTTGCCAGGTTTCTTCCCCCCGCCCCCAAAAATCAATTAAAATGATTGCAGTTCAAACTAAACTGCTCTATTTCCCCCTCAAGTACCATGTTGGTCTTGTGATTTCTTCGAAAAAGGCAGCATTGCTCCCAGTCCAATGGTTAAAAAAAGTCAGCATTCAAGTGTTTTGATATCCATATCTTTGAAAACCATATTTCCCTTTCAAAATATTATGCTAACACTCTGAAAGTCAGCAACACTACAATTAGTAATCTTTCAGTTCTCTCACTATGATCCTAAGCCACCTTGGAGACCAATCTGTTCTACAAGAGTGTGTAGAATGTTGTCTAGAGGAGTCTGAAGCATACCTTAGAAAAAACATTGATCTGTTGAAGCCCGTGTTTTACAAGCTGAATTTCCAGTGGCATAGGTTATCCACATCCCATCTACAACCATGGTGGAGCTGTTGAGTAAAGGAGCAGAGGTTCAAGCATTTGGAGGTATCTTCAACTTAAAAGTGCTGAATATGCAATCCTTCTCTCTCATTCTGATATTCACATTTATAAATGCCAACACATTTTTATTTATATACTGTCTTTAATATAATAAAACACTCCAAAGCATTTCCAAAGAGTTGAAACAGCTGCATCATGATAGGTTGAAAAGACGTGTGGGTTCGGTGGATTGGCGTGCTTAAAAAATTGCTCCTTAGTGTAAAGGGGTACTAGGTTGGATAAATACATGGGGTTATGGGGATACGACCTGAGTGGGATTGTGGTCAGTGCAGACTTGATCTGCCGAGTGGCCTCTTTCTGTACTGCAGCATTCATGATGACCAAAATCTTGGACAAAGAAGAAGATTTTGAGGTGCATCTTAAAGGTGGACAGTGAGATCCAAGAGATACGGAGGCTGTTCCAGAACTTGGGACCTCAGCAACTGAAAGCATGGCCAGCAATTGTGTAGCAATTAAAATTGTGGATGCCCAAGAGGCCTGAATTAGATGAGCGCCAGTATCTCTTGAGTGCTGTGTGACTGAGGGTAGAGCTCAGATATGGGGAGGAATGAGGCCATGTGAAAACAAGGATGAATTTTGAAATAGTGTTATTGTTTAACTAGATGCCATTATAGGTCAGCAAACGCAGGAGCGATAGGGGAATGGAAGTTGCTGCAAGTTGGAAAGCTGGTAATAGCACTCCAGACGAAGTTTATGGAGAGTGGAATGTAGGAGGGCAGTCTGGAGTACATTGGAATTATCACGTCCGAAGCTGAGGAAGGCAGGAATGAGAATTTATTCAGAATGAACCAAAACAAGGGTGAAGTTAGTTGAGTTATGGAGTTGGAGTTAAACAGTCGTAGTCATGGTTGGAAGCTCCTTGGTGGGTTCAGATGTGACATCAGGATTGCAAGCATAAGAAATAGGAGCAGGAGTAGGCCATCTAGCCCTTCGAGCCTGCCCTGCCATTCAATAAGATCTTGGCTGATCTGAAGTGGATCAGTTCCACTTTCCCGCTTTCCCCATAACCCTTAGTTCCCTTGTCTATCAGAAACCTATCTACCCGTGACTTAAATATATTTAGCGAGGTAGCCTCCACCACTGCAATGGGCAGAGAATTCCAGAGATTCACCACCCTTTGAGTGAAGAAGTTCCTCCGCAACTTCGATCTAAACTGCCCCCCCCCCCCCACTTTTTATCTTGAGGCTGTGCCCTCTAGTCCTGCTATCCTTTGAGTGGGAAGAATCTCTACCTCTACCCTATCCATCCCCTTCATTATCTTGTACGTCTCTATAAGATCCCCCCTCATCCTTCTAAACTCCAAGTGCAGACCCAGTCTATTTAGTCTCTCTCCATAGGCCAACCCCCTCATCTCTGGTATCAGCCTAGTGAACCTCCTCTGCACTCCCTCCAAGGCCAATATATCCTTCTGTAAGTGTGGCGACCAAAACTGCACACAGTACTCCAGCTGCAGCCTCACCGGTACCCTGTACAGTCGCAGCAAGACCTCCCTACTTTTGTATTCTAAGCAGACTGGCTTAATCTTCAGTTGCCAAGGAGATTGGCAGAGTTTGTAGCTTGGAGAACAGAGTTGGAACTAGGTATAACCCAATGTTGCTTCATGATGATTTCACCATTTAGTTCTGCAGTCTCTCCATTTAAATAATATGCAGCTTTTCTAGTCTTTCTGCATTTTTGCATTTGCACTTTTCCATATTTTAGCACCTCTGCCAATTTTCCATCCACTCAGTTAGCTTATCAAAATCCCTTTGCAGACTTACTGTCCTCTTGGCAACCTACTTTCCTACCTATCTTTGTGTCATTGGAAAATTGAGTTACCACATGTTCAGTACCTTCAAGCAAGTTGATGAGAGAGATTGTACATATTTTAGGTCCTAGCATTGAACCCTGTGGCATTCCACGAGTAACAGCTAGCCAACCCAAAAATGTCAACTGTTTCTGTTGACTAACCAATGCCTTTTACATCATGTTACCCCCTAAGCAATGTTTTGTAAGGTAATGTTTGATGGAACACCTTAGAAATATATTTTGGAATTCAATTGTACCATTGATTAAAGATTCCTCTAATTTGAGGTCAGTCATTAATCCTTTTCAATTGCACGTTGCCTGGTTGAAAATAGCCTGCTTCTTGGTTAATACATGTCTAAACTATTAGCCCAAAATGCACTCTAAGCTCCACTTTGAGGCTATCTTTACTATTCTGATTGGTCCCATTTATGTGAAGGTTAAAATCACTGATGGTTATTGTAGTATTTTTCTTACAAGCCTCCACTTCTTCTTTGTTATATGCTATCTGACAAGCTATTTTGACAAGGTTGAGAAATTACTCCCAGAAGTGACTTGTATTTGAGCTATTTATTACCTCTACCCAAACTTATTCAACATCCAAATCTCCTGGATGAAGCTTATCTCTTAATACTGTATTAATGTTATTCTTAATTGACAGTGGCCCACAACCTTTTCCTCGTTTCCTGTCATTGCAAAACGTCAGATATCTTCCATTCTTCCCTATTAATTAGAGGGACAGACATTACTAGCCTTAACAGTAAGGCAGCATTCAACTGAAGATTGAGAAGGATCTCTAACAGTTATCACTGGGGAAAAGGAAACCCCCCAATTCCTGATATAATCCTGATGCAATACAAGATCGTGGTTGTTCAAATGCACTTTACTGCAGCCTCATGACCTCATGGGAGGAGTTCCTTAGGGAAGCCTTCTCGGCCCAGCTATCTTTTACAGCTTATTAGTTTTGCCTTTCCAATGTCAGGAATGGGTCTTTTGGCTGATGTATACATTTCTAATTCACTTAGAGCTCTACTGGTAATTATGCAGCCAATGCAAGCCTATGGCAGGACTTGAATAACATTGTGGTTTGGATGACAAATAACAGTGTGCTAAGTGAAGACATTTCAAACAAGAAAAAACATTTGTTCCCCTGACCTTCGGAGGCCATTCCAAACACTCATATCTTGAAGATCAGCATTTACAAGGCTATTAACAGTAGCCATATCAATACCATGAATGCAAAGTCAGGCAAGGCACATGGACTCTGTGGTGCTTGGCTCATCTCTAGTCAGCTCATGGTTTCTCATTGAGCAAGTTAAATGAGGGAATGTAGGAGGGCATTCTTAATTGAGGTGCTAACCTGGTGAAGCTGCAATACAGAACAACTTGCATAGAAACAGCATGCAATCGAGCTATGTGATCCCACAGCTAGTGGATCAGATCTGAACTCTGCATTCTTGCCATATCCAGTCATGAATGGTGGTAGACAAACAATTAACAGGAGGAAGAGGCTCCACAAATAGCCCCATCCTCAATGATGGGGGAGCCCAGCACTTGAGTTCAAAACATAAGGCTGAAGCATTTGTATTGATGTACATTCAGAACGGTTAAGTGGTTGATCTATCTTGACTCCTCCTAAGGACCTGAGTATGAAATGTCAGCCTTCATCCAGTTTTCATTCCCACTTGATATCAAGAAATGGCTGAAGCCCCTAGATATTGCAGAGGCAATGGGCCATGGCAGCTTTGCAGCAATTACACTGAAGATCTGTGCTCCAGAGCTAACCTGCCCCATTGTCAAGCCAGTAAAGTTAAGACACCGGCATGCACCCGACCAGTGTGGAAGATTGCTCAGATATGTCCTGTCTACAAAAAGCCAGACAAATCCAATCTGGTCAATGCTTGCCTCACTCTACGTTTGTTGAACAAATTGATGGAAAGTGTCATGCGACAATGTTATCAAGTGGCACTTGCACAGTTAAACAACCTGCTCATTGATGCTCCGTTTGGATTTCACTCAGACTATCTGGATCAAACCTCAGTGTAGCCTTGACCTAAATATGGACAAAAGAACTGAACCTGATGAGTGACTTCCCTTGGCCCCAAGGGAAAGTTTGATTTAGATGTGGCATCAAAGAACACTAAAATTGATATCAGTGGGAATCAGGGAGAAGTCTCCACTGTTAAAGTCATGACTGGCACAAAGGAAGTTGGTTGCTGGAGGTCAGTCATCTCAGACCCAGTGCAAGGCCACAAGAGTTCCTTAGGGTATTATCCTAGGCCCAATCATCTTCAGCTGCTTCCTCAGGACAGAAATGGCAGTGATCACTGAGGAATGCACCAAGTTGAGTGCATCTCCAAGGCAATAGTCAGGAGTGTAATGGAATACTTTCCACTTTCCTGGAAGAGTGCAGTTTCAACAATACTCAAGAAGCTTGACACTAAGTAGCAGGCTTGATTAGCGTTCCATCTTAAAAATTCAACCCCTTCATCACTGATGCACAGTGGCAGTGGTCTACAAGACACTGCAGCAACTCCTCAAGGTGCCTTCAACAGCAACTTCCATGACCATACCACTACCTGAGGGCAAGGGCTGTAGCCACATGGGAATACCACCAGTAGCAAGTTCCCCTGCAGCCCCTCACCATCTGGACTGGGAAATGTGTTGCCAATCCGACACTCCAGAGTTAAACTCCTGGAACGCTCTCCCTAACAGCACTGGGTGCACCTACACACCTGGACTGCAGCGGATCAAGAAGGATGTGCACCACCATGAAGGGCAATTGGGGATGAGTAATAAATGCTGGCCTGGCCAGCAATGCCCACATGTCACGAAACAATAAAAAGCATTGCAAGTCAGGAGTATAAAGTCGTGCACTCCGCTTGTCTGGTTGGATACAGTTTGATGCCATACAAGATTGAAACTTTGACTTGTCCAACACTGGCGTTACTGGAGTCAATATTTGCTCTCCATTTCTAACAGCATTGTGGGTGTACCTACACCACATGGACTGCAGTGGTTAAAGAAGGCAGCTCACCACCACCACCTTGAGTATTTGGGGCTAAACGATGAATGCTGGCTATGTCAGCAACGTGAATCCGATGAACAAATGAAAAGATTATTCATTCTGGCCAGCATGAGCACCTCATGCTTGCAATATGTATGATACAGTTTCAACCAGTTTACCTTGACAGCATTTCATACTTGTGTGGTTGCTCCTCTGCACATTGGAGTCTCAAACTCTAAAAAAAAATTATACACCTGGGCAGGATCTTCCCATAATTTGTTAGTGTCAGACTCTGACCGAAAAACAGCGTCTGCCTGTCGAGATGCACAGCCAAGTTTTCAGATCAGAACTTCAGCCACTCTGACACCCAAAAAAATCTGGGAGTGTGGTTAACACTGTCAGTCCTGCAGGGTGGGACCTGGCAGAGCTGGTTCCACAGTTATCAGGGCACCATAATGAAAGCACTGAAGTTAAACTCTCTCTCTGCCCCCTCCCTTCCCAGATGAACTCTGTCAGTGCTGTTACTGGGCTACCACGAAATGAAGTAACATAGCTAACCTTGATTCCAGCACTTTGCCAACTATTCCACCAAAAGCAAAATAAAAACATCATTTACAAAGAGCAAGTTACCTATAGAAGTTGTATGCAGGTGACCCTGATTAGAAGTGTGTTCTGATGAGTCATTTTTTTTGTTTTAGCATGGTTGGTTGTTAAGGAAGTTATGTAGTGCTGCCATATTTGCTCGAGTGGTTACTGAGATTTTAAAGAAACAAACTGCTGCTCACCACCTCCTTTTAGTGCCCCCCCCCGACTCTGCCACTCCCAAACTGCCATCTTTCCCACTTGCTGTCTCCCTACCTGAACTTCCTGCTGCCCCCATTGATGACTGTCCTGCTGGGTCCCTCTTGCCAACACTTTCCCAAGTCCATGCTCACTGCCAGAATTTAAGGTAGCGACAATTGGCGAGCCAGAGCATGGTTGAAGGAACAAGTTTCTAGGAGAATTTTTTATCAGTTAAGCCGATAGGTCTTTTATGTGAGAATTACAGGTCAGTAATGTCAGTCACCCTTATTCGATGTTTTCTTATGGGAAAGTGATTTTTGTTTCGTAACACATTTTCTAGTAACACGTTAGGAGTGCTAAATGAGGGATGGTTGTACGTTTTGAAATAGTCTTCAATGTTTTATGAATTGTTTAAAATCATCCAAAACCTGTGGACATAACACACACTAGCTGAATTAAAAGCAAAAGACTATGGATTTCTTTTTCTGTCCACAGATGCTGTCAGACTTGCAGAATTTTTTTGTTTTTATAGCAGAGTAACTTGTTTGACTGGGTTCTAAATTCCAGTGTTGTTCGAAGGTAGTTGTCAAATATTTCTGCATTGCTGTACATATTGGCAATGTAACTAAAGCTTTATGAAAGACTTGTTAACCTCTTTGTGAAACATGCTTATGTGGTTTCTATTAGTGTGCTGTTGGCAAACAAGGTCCAACATGCACATCAAAAGAGCTGCTTTTAGCAGCAAACTCTTAAAATTTTGCAGGCTATCGATGGACTAAGGCCAAGGAATGAGTACTGAGTAGATGAAAGAGAGTTTCCTTTTGACTTGGGTCTGAACTTATTGCTTTACTCTTCAAACAAAATTGTTTGCATTGAAGTGAATTGCTGTCTTTAATATTTGTAGAGTTATGTTCTCAGCTTGTGCCCCTGCTGTTCATTGTTGAACTTTGCTCATGCATTTTTAATCACATCTAGAAACAGGAGTTAAGTATGTTGCCTGGGAAAAATGAATTGTAGCATTATCTGATTTGCCCAAGGTATGATGATCAGAAATGAAGTTCAAGTGCAGTTTACAAATAACTTGGATTTTGTACGTGGATCCATTTAGAACTAGGTTTAGCTATTTGTCATATCAGTTTTCATACCTGGTCATTGAACATCAACTGGGCAAAGAACAGGGAGGAAAATTGTATCAAAGGATTGGAGATGGAGCCTGCTCAATTTTTGTTCCAGTATTAGGCTTGCAATACATTTTCCTGTTTTATTTTGCTCTCCGCTCAGTTACAGCAATGTTCAATATCTAAACAGTAAGGATGAAAATCCTTCCTGTGTGTGCATGAAGTTGAGGAGGATTGTCCAAATTGATTTTTTTTTCTGTTTCACTGAGGAGTTTGGGCCAATGACTGCTGAAGAAATTTGGCGTCTCCTTAAGTGACTAGGTGTATCAAAGCCTTACCTGAATACGTTTGTGTGACTGCAATCGTATATGATGCCGATAACTTCAAGCCTTGTTTAATTTAAGAATTCTAAGACTTGTTTATTGCCTCTCCACGATGCTGAATGTGATTAAAAATATACAATGAACATTCTAGTTTGCTAGTGCGAATGTGGCACAATGTCAAGTACAAAACCAAAAAAGCTGCTATTAAGTTCCTGAATAATCATGATCATTTGTTCATTTAGTTTATGATGAGTTAAATTCTTAAATATTTGCATCTGATCATTTAGGGCAAGAGTTAGGACAGTGGGTCAGTTGTGCATATTATGTTTAAGTGCATGTTTTGTAGTAAGTGGTATATCCTTTAACGATGAAAATGCTAAATTTTGGTTCAGTTGCAGAGTTGCCTTAATTTTAGGCACTAAATTGCTCATAAATAATATGTTGCTAAATATGCTCGAGCTGTTTTGAATCTTTGGAAGAGAAAGCAAAGAAGATAATGAGACCAATTATTTTGAAACATGTTCAAATTAATGCTTGTAATTAGGGGTGCTGAGTACTTGAGATAGACACTGGGATCATGGAGCGTTTGTTTATTTTCAAGTTGACTCATGCATGGGTTTTCTGATTTTGTGGGGATTATTTTTTTCAGCATTTTAGATCAAAAAAAACTGAAGTGAAATGAGTTGTGAGCAATATGCACCAGATTAAGGATAAGAGATTGCGCATGCACACAGCATTTTTGGGCTTACTTAGCGAAAATGCATCGGGAAGGCCAGGTGAATGGTACTGGATGTCGCTTTTATATAAATGCTTCCTCCACTTTCAGTAACCTAAATCCCATTTTCGCAGTCAATTTTTTTTCCTCACAATCTGAGACTGGAAAATCCCCACTCCCCCCTGGTGAGGTTAACAACCCTTCCTGTTGTCCACACCTCACCTGCTCTGATTCCTGTCGTTGGTGGGATGGTAGAATTCCGGCCCGTGTATCTGTTAAATTTTTAAATCAGAAACTGGAAAGCGTACATGCTGAATTGTCTGCTTGCTACAAGGTGACAAACTAGCTACTAAATGCTCAAGCTCAATGCTGAAACAGCTGGTAGATATTGAGCAGTTTGACAGTTGTGTAGGACTTACTTCTGTATGCCTGTTGCTCCTTCTGACGTTCCTTAATGCCACTTCCCATATGCTGATTTTTCTTTTTTCTCTACATCCTGAAACATTATGCTATAACTCCATTCTACCTCACAACTGCCACCTCTTGCCCTCATTCCCTTCAACATTCCTTATTTTCAAACATCTACCTAATTTGTTTCACAAGGCATTGGAAACATTGTTTTATTCGTCTTTCATTCAGTGTTGAAACAAGGAAGGGGACAACATTGTGAGTAACAGAGCGTTGTAGAGCAGTAGAGAAGTATTGTACGTGAATGGCACTGCAGAAGGCCAGCTTGTCAAGAAGGAAGCGCATCCTCAGATCAAAAATGTCTTCTGGCAAAATGTATTTATATCTTTGCTCCGACATTACTCATAATGATTATGTTCAAGGTGTTGTAGAAATATCATAGATCGTGCACCAAGTAACCAGAGTACAATGGCATACTCGATGGGGTTGAGATTTATTCCACCCCTCACATGATGGACAGGAGGGAGTTTGGTGTTAAAAATGAAAACGTGAAATGCAATCCCAACCTCTACGTGCCTGTGCGATGATTGTGCCAGTAGGTTGCATGTTGTGCCTGTGTACTGCTCAGTGTGGGACAGTTCATGATGATGATTGAATTGGGCTCTTACAGTGCAGTTGGGAGCTGAATTTCAATTTTCTACTGGCTGGCATCAGCAACCAAGCAGAGACGGCTGTAGCAAGGTTGAGCAGGTATGTGCTTTTTGTTGCACTGCTCGTCAACCAGGAGTGCTGTGTCCTGGCCCTTCAAGCAAGCCGTTGTTAATTGTTGCTTCTGCTCATGGCCATGTTTCATAAAATTCCCGCCAGCACCAGTGCTTCCCTATTCCTCTTCGCCTCGCTAAATATCATAGCTAGTGTCGGGCATGCTTCCTGTTGTTGTAGACAGTATTTTATAATTGTTATAACCTAGGTCATCATCTCACTGACTGCTATATTGGAGAAAATAATGCCTCAAATGTCAAGCAGGCATAACAATTAGCCTGTATTCGTAAGAACACTCAGCAATTTGGATGCTCGTCTTTGATGTTTTATCCCTGAGGACATACCACAATCGTTTTTTTTCACAATTTTCCATTGTTATCTTTATTTTGTTTTAACTCTCATTTGTGTGTGGATATAAACTAATTTTAATGTGAACTTTGGTGTTCTCAAGCTTTTGAAAGAAGATCTTGCTATTTTGAATCCCAGGGTGAATTGCTACTTTTTTTTAATATAGATGCTTTAGGATTAATGCTTTGCATTGTGGTAACATGATGGTATTTTCATTGCGTAATCCATTGACCCAGGGTCGTGCTCTGGGGAGACAGATTCAAATCTGATGACAGCAGATGGTAAAATCTGAATACAGTGTAAAAAAACAAAACTAAAAACTAGAATGAAAAATGACTATGAAATCGTTGTCGATTGTCATAAAAACCCATCTGATTCACAAATGTCCTTCGCTGGTCTGGTCTGCGTGTAACGCCACATCCACAGCAATGTGGTTGACTTTTAAAATGCCTTCAGAAATGGCCGAGCAAACACTCATTTGAATCGGACAGCTCAAAAGTCTTCCAAGAATTCGATTAGATAGACCACCTGGCAATGACAACAATGAACCTAGCCCTGTCAACGCTACAAAGTCCTCCTCAGGAACATGTGGGGGCTCGTGCTGTCTCTCAATCAACAGCTTGACATTTGTCTTGTCTCTTGGGCAGGATAGATCCAGCAGAGGTGAGGAGGTGGCATAGTGGTATACAGTTGGGTGGGAGTTGTCCTGTGAGTCCTCAGTATGATTCTGGACCCCATGACATTCCCCCTGCCACCGCCACCATGACTACGACCACCACCATGAGTGGCTCGGTAGCACTACAGCTGGCTGAGGACTAAACAATCTAACTGCAAGACTGGTCCACTGTAAATGTGAGGGAATCAACAAAAGGGAAAAGCAAAGTTGATCTCATCCTCACCACCTTGCCTGCTGCAGATGCATCTGCCCATGACCATTATTGGTAGCAGTTGAAGAAGGCTGCTAATCACCATCTTCACGAGGGCAATTGGAGATGGGCCAGTATTGCTGGCCTAGCCAGTGATGCCCATGTCCCGTGAATGAACAGGTTTTTTCTAGTGCTGCACTTGCTGATTGCAGTTTCATGATTTTTTTTAAAAACATTTTCTTGTCTACATACATGCGCAGACTGTAAGTAAAGATCAAAACTATGACTTGCTTTTTAAATGGTATGTTTCAACTTCTAGTAATGTAATATTACGGGTGTGTAGGTGCATGCATATCAGTATTGTATCCATGCATGCTAAAAGATGTTTTGATAGATTATAACAACTGTAAAATAGTTCCGATCAGTTTAATTTTTTATGATTTTGTTCAGATTTTTAGAAATTTTATTCTGGTGCCATAAACAGCAAGGCACCTACACTCAGGCCTCTGCTGGCTTCTGGGAGTTGAGGTCTTTTTTTATTAGTCTCCCAGGATGCTGTCAGATCTCCACTGCTGGCCTATTGTACAGATTGACCCAATGTTGTGCATCAATATGCTGAGCTTGTGTTATAAAATTGCATTATGACGCTGAATGCATGACGTACTGGACCAGCTCAGAATCTATTCCTGGCTCTGCTTTTAAGTTTTAAATTGAGGATTAATTAAACAGGAATCAAATCTGTATTATCCCTTGCCTTCAATCCCTTAGATCAGCTGCATGCTGACTCCTAAAGAGGAAAGTAGGGTAAATAAATTGCTAGCTGTGTAAAATGATTTGCATTAGTGCTTTTTAAGTGCTTTTGTAGATCTCTGTAATGTTGTTTTTCTTTGTTCAACAATAACATTTCTGGAAACCTTAACATTAGAGATCAAGCAGAGTGTTATTTTGGTGGGATAGTTGTCTTCCTTGTGAAAAAGTTTGAATTCCTCTTTTGACTGATCTCTTTTGGATGAGGTTTGTCAGTGTTGAATGGGTTATCCCATTGTGGACCCAAGTCCTCAGCAGTTTAATTGTGATAGTGGTTGTAAATAGGAATTTCTTGTATTGTGATTGGGGTGCATAGTCAGCAGTAAGAGGAAGTACATTTATAAGCCCATGATATTTGTCAATTTCAGTTTTTGTATTGAAAAAAGTAGAGAACCCCGTATTGCTTAAAATTCCATAAAATTTTGTTACAATCTCAGTAGAGACCAGTTATCTGGCTGCCTGTTTTGGTTATTTTTGGAATATGAAAACCCAGGTCTTCAGTGAAGAATAAAGCCAAGAGATTTGGTGTTTAAATCAAAAGAATTTTACTACAGAACAAAGAAAAAAAATGCATCTGAGTAACTTGTCTTAAATAGTCAGGTTCAAGATACTGAACTGCAACAAACTTGGGTGCGCAGTTTCCCATTCCACCTGCCTTGGGAAACATCGTGAGTGAAGGACAGACTGTGGAAAGGTCCATTGTCCTCTGGTAGGACTTTCTAGTTTCGGCATGAGCGCCGCCAGAAAATCCTGCCCTTATCTATTAATCTAAAGGGAATTCCTTAAATCGCACTTCCTTCTAGATCCATAGACTGAATCCCGATAAACCGGAAGATTTATTGCCTGGTCTGAGTGCTGCTTTGAAGATTTTCTGGGGCCTTCAGCTTCTGGCAATGTTTTACCTTCAGCCCCTCTTGAGTAGATCATTGCCATTTCAGTTACAAGGGCTCTTGATTCTCATTTTAATTGTGGAGCTTTGCATGTGAAAGCATTCATCTTTGCTCTCTGGCATTCACTTATATATTTAATCAACGCACACAATTTCAAATAAACTGTTTTCCCTCTCCTCACTTGCTCAAAACCTAAAACTAAACCTCTTGAACACAGAACCCCACCCTGGAACTTGCTCACCTCTGCAGTTAACTTGTTGACCCCTTGTATTGTTTATCTCCTAGGCATCTTGGCCACTCAATAATTTTCTGGAACTGAACTGCTTTTAAAACAAAAAATCTTGTTCTTCAAAGGATTATCGTTCCATATAAAATACAGTTCTCTTCTTAACCCCCCAACCTCTCCAAAACAAGTCCCAACACAAATCGCAGCAGGAAAGTGGGCAATTTGGCCCAATGGGTCCACATGGGAATTAAAAATAAAGTCAGCCAATTTTGTAGCATCTGCAGATAGAGTTAACATTCAAATCAAATATGATTCAGCAGAACTCAAGTAGTAGAAATGTGATGTAGTTTACACTGTTGAACGGGAGGCGGCAAAGGACAGGGATACACTGGACAAGAGAGATTAAAGAGCAAAGGTGTCATAGAACAGAAGGATAAGGAGTGGTGATAGTTGTATTTAAAAAAAAAACTTTGGTTTAAAGTGAGTGTTAAGGTAGGTTTATGAAAAGCACTGCCTGAAAGCAAAATATGAAAAAACAAATCAGGCCTCGACGAAGAAAAATCGAAATGGAGGACCGGATTCATTGTCTGAAATCATTGTCTGAAATCATTACTCAGTGTTGAGTTCAGAGTGCTCTAAAAAGATGAGGGTTGCTGCTCCTTGAGCTTGCTTTGAGCTTCACTTGGATATTAGAGCAGGCTGAGGACAGATGTGTGAATGTAAGAGCAAGGCAGTAAATTAAAACAGCAGGCAGTGGAAGGTTTGGGTCATGCTTGTGGATGAAGTGGACATGTTCTGCAAAGTGTTCACCCAGCTTGTTGGTCTCCCTGGTATAGAGGAGACTACATTGTAAACAGTGGACATTGTGTAGTAAAGTGAAAGAGTGTTGTCAGGGGAATGCTGACCAGGGAGGGCACAGTATGATTGGTGGCATTGTGCTGGAGGTAACAGAAATGGCATACGATGATTCTTTGAGTGCAGAGGCTGGTGGGGTGGACAAAGGGAGACATATTGAAAGCCTCATTGTGGAAGATAGCATGAGAACAGATTTGACAGAAATGGAGAAACTGAAAATGAAATGAGTCCTTTTATAGGAAGCAGGGTGTGAAGTACTATCATCCAGGAAGCGGTGGGTGTCAGTAGACTTGTAATGAATATTAGCAGGCAGCCTGTAACCCAGAAAAGGAGACAGCAAAGTCTAGGAAGGGAAGGCAAATGTTGGTGATGTGAAGGTCAGATGAGTGGAAATTGGAAACAAAACTCGGGTGTTTTTTTTTCCCAGTTCTGGGCAAAAGCAGGAAGTGGTACGACACGGTCATCAATGTAACGTAAGTAGGAATGCTGAAGTTCTGAATAGGACTGGAACAAGAAATGTTCCACATGTTCCAAAAGAAGACAGGCATAACGAAGACTATGTGGGTGCCCTTCATTTGGAGGAAATGAGGCAAGTTAAAAGAAATTGCTCCATGAGAGAATGAGTTCAGGAGGGGTTTAGTGATGGATGGGGGACTGTCTGGGCCTCTGTTCAAGGAAGAAGCAAAGAGCCCTCAGACAGTCCTGGTGCAGGATGGAGATGCCGAGGCATTGGGTGTCCCTAATGATGAGGAAACGTTTCGAGCCATGGTTGGAGATTCATATTGAAGAGGAGGCAGTTAGGGCCAAAAAAAACTGGAAATTGAACTTTGCTGAAAAGAGACATATCAAAGCTTTTCATCTTAGACTCATCAGGACACTTCGAATGAATACCAGTACAAGAGGAAAACAACGATTTGTATTGTAAGTAAAGAGAATGCTGATTGGCTGGCAGGTAAGCTGGTGCATTGTCAATGGCAACACCTGTACCAATCTGAATCAACTTGCCATCTTTCCCTTCAAAAAAATTTAGGAATATCTCCTCAACATTGCTTTGTCAACGGATGGTGCTTCTGACTTGCTCAATGGCTGAGCAGGCTGAGTGGTCTGCAAACCATCAAGAATCAAATCAGACTTAATGTATGCTGAACTTACTGATCTCGGGCAATGTTGATCTTATTTCTGAGCAGATCAAGGCAACTGAATCAATCTGAATTCAGTATCCTGATCACTTATGAAACTTGCGAGAAATGTTGCCACCTGTAGGTACAGGGTTAGATTGTAACGGCTGAAGTTCACACGTGAAGCATTTCACATCTGAGGGCCGCAAAGTTCATGGTCTGTATGAATGTAGTTTTGTTTTTGTGAATCCTTACTCTACATCTACTGGAGTTGCTACCTTTAGCAAATAAGATCTGGAGATGCTGGCATTGGACTGGGGTGGGCGCAGTAAGAAATCTCTCAACACTAGTTTGAAGTTCAACAGGTTTATTTGGAATCACAAGCTTTTAGAGAGCTTGTCCTCCATCAGTTGAGTGGAGAGGTAGGTTTCACAAACACGGCATATATAGACGAATACACAGTTGCAAGATAATGGTTGGAAAGTGAGGCTTTACAGGTACAGACAGTGGGTGGGGGGGGTGGGGGAGAGAACTTCAGCATCTACAGATGTCTGTTGCATTCCTCTTTGTCTGAGGCGATACTGCCTACATGGAGCACTTGTCTGCAGAGGATGGCTTCTTTAATGTATTTAGGGTGGAAGCTGGAGAAGTGGAGCATTGTGAGGTTATTTGTTGGCTTGCAGTACAGTGAAGTGCTCAGGTGACTGTCCTTGATGAGATGAGTGCATCCAAGAATGCAACCAATTCTGGAGAGTCTGATGGTGTGGATGGACCTTGTTGATGTTATCATGTAGTGGTTCTTCGCTGTGAGTCCAAAGGAAGAAAATATCATTGATGTATCTGGTGTATAGTGTTGGTTAAAGGTCCTGTGTGGTGAAAAGGTTTTGTTTGAACTTGTGCGTGAAGCTGTTCGTGTATTGCGATGCAAATCTGGTCCCCATTGCTGTTTTGTTTTGTCAGGTTATCAAAGGTCAAGACTTTGTGGTCCAGGATGAAGTGGATGAGTTGTAGAATTGCATCTGGAGCTTGGCAGTTGTTGGCATTGAGTACTGAGGCTATTGCAACAATGCCACAGTCATGGGGGATGCTGATTGAGAGTGCTACTCTCCACTCGCACTGTCTGCACCTATAAAAACTTAATTACCTGTAAAGGCGTGCTTTCCAATGATTATTTTGCTATTGTGCCTTTGTTTATATGTGTGTTTGCGAAACCTACCTCTCCACGCACCTGATTAAGGACCAATGCTCCAAAAGCTCATGATTCCAAATAAACCTGTTGCACTTTAACCTGGTGTTGTGAGACTTCTTACTTATCAGATAAGAGGAAAGCATCAGGAGCATGAAATGCAGATCAGCATATGTGTAATTTGACCCTTGTGACAAGTTTATTGCTATAAACTGTAATAATTTAGTTATTTTGATAAAACTTTTCTTTCTGAATGGATTAATTTGGTGCATGAAGTTCTTGAGTAGAATGTTGCTATTATTTTGGGACCAGCAATGCATGATATTTGAGTCAGACAAAACAGTAAAAGTTATCTTATCAGCTCTGGGCTGTTGCCACCTAACAAGCAAAAGAAAATGGACAGGTTCTGCTGACAAGCAGCTTTGGTCACATGTCGTAAAATTCTTCCTCTTGCGCTGTGCTATGGGGCGATCCCAGCAAACGTGTTTGGTCTTTTTAAAAATCAAATTCCTGAGGGCCGTACAACATCTTCTGCAAATCGTACTTCCATTTTGCTTCTGAGGCGCCTAACTTGGAAGGATTGATTATTGCCCAGGAACACAGTGTTTGTTGCTGAGACTCCCAAGAGGGAGACAATAGAGCGACTCCAAATTACTTCACTCGATGCTGTGATGGTGCATTCGTATGGCTTGACACAGCAATCTTGATGCACATGTGCAACAAGTGCACATATTTAGATGGCCTAGTCAGTTGGCAAGCCTGAGGTGGAGTTGTTGCATCAAATGACATTTGATTTAGTTAGTAATGCATCGTTAGAATTGATTTGTGCATCCAGTCATCAATAGTGTAACTGGTGCTGAAATGGGTCCTTAAGGGAACATGTACTTGCATATTTGCTGTTCGTAACATGTTTAAGATGATTAGATGCTGATGCTATTTTATGTACATGGATCTGGTAAATCTCCAGAGATTGTCAGGACTGTATGGAAGCTCCTCTTGCCAGGTTGCATTTATTTCTGTTTCACCCTTCGTATCCTGGTTGGATGTAATCTTGTGAAACTGAGAAAGCAAGTCTAAATTTATAGTGGAAAGCAAACCTGAATAGCCGTTCTGTTAATTTGTCAGAAATAACAACAGTGGCATTAAAGATACAAAGTGCCTATTTTACAAATTAAGTATCATACAAGATGAATTATGTTGCAGCTGGATCATGTGGTTTCTTAAAGGGCCCCTTCTCACACAGCTGTTGTCTTTATCTTGGCATAAAGAGTACCCTTATCCCTTTGTCTGGTGCACTTGTATTCTACGTCTCTACTGATCATGGAGTCAGACTGACATTTGTTTTAAAAACGTTTTCCCTCTTGGACAATTTTGGATAAGTCTGCTTGTAGCTAAGTCAGATTGAAATCATTGCATGCCAGATTGTGAAATTAATTTCTTAAAGCAGAGGCAGCTGCAGGCTGTTGTTTACCAATGGCCCTTCATTGTATTTTGTCATCTTAATTGGCCAGCAGAAAACAATGGCGGAGGCAGGTGGTGCAATAGAGGGCTGCAATTTAGAGTGAAGTGTTCAAACCATTTGGCTGTTACAGTTCTGTTCCTTTCACTTTCTGTTGCAGGTGCACAGCATCTGTCTTCTGTGTCAATCTTTTGTTGCATTGTTTGTTAAAATGTTTTTAATTGTCATACAATGTGTGCCTAGTTAACCCAGTGCATGGATTCTTGTGCAAGATATTATTTTCTAAGGATGGGTTAGACAGAGGTTGAGAAGAATGCTCCATTTGATACTTATAACTAAAAACAATTGTCAAATCCTCAAGCTTGTCTTCTGCACTCACGTGCTGGGCTCTGCCACTAGTGGGAAAGGGGATGTGCATAGGAGTCTCCACCAATTAGTTGTTTAACCATTCATCATCTTTTGCAACAGGATGTGGCAGGGCTGCAGATCCATTGCTTATGTTTGCAAGTTGATTTTGCTGTTTGGTGTGTATGCGGTCATATGTTGCAACTCCAGCAGGTTGGGGACTCATTTTCAGAGATGTCTGGTGGCACTGCTCCTGACATGTTTTTGTTTCAAGTTTTCATTGAACTAGAATTGGCCATCTGGCATGAAACCAAGGGCTACCATCTCAGTGCAAAGGCGGGATTTAGTGTCCACAAGAATTTTGTGGTGGTCAGTTCCTGCAGTGCTGTTATTTGCAACAAGTAGATTGGTGATGACAAAGGTCAAGTAGATGATTCCCTTCCTGTCTCTAACATTTGCATGCCTTTTTATCGCTGAGATCGTCCAGTTCTGGCCTGTTGTGCATTTCTGATGTTAATCATGTGTTAGTCCAACCGATTTATTTGATAGTAAACTCCCAAGCTTTCGAGGTTTCCCTCTTCGTCAGGTGAAACCTCAAGCTTGTGAGTTTACTATCAAATAAATCGGTTGGACTAAAACTTGCTGTTGTCAGACTTTTTACTGTGTTTACCCCAGTCCAACGCCGGCACATCCACATCATCGTTAATCATGTGGCCATTGATTCTGTGCTTTCTGCTGCCTTGACCTTGAGCTGCAGCATTCCCTCCCTCGATCTCCCTGCCTCTTTACATCTTTTAAGATGCTTCTTGAAAGCTCCCTGTGACCCTAAGAAGTAGGGGTAGGCCATCTGGCCCCTCCTGTCTGCTCTGCCATTCAATAAGATCATGGCTAACCTTTTTTTCGTGGACCGGCTCCACTTACCCACCCGCTCATCATAATCCTTAATTCCTTTACTGTTGAAAAATGTATCTGTGTTTACCTTTTTAAAAGCATTCAACAAGGCGGTCTCTATTGCTTCACTGGGCAGGGAATTCCACAGATTCACAACCCTTTGGCTAAAGAAGTCCCTCCTCCTCCCACCCCCACCCCAAACTAGGTCCTAAATCTTCTCCCCCTTATTTTGAGGCCCCTTTATTATTGGAGTTCAGTGGAAACAACCACCCTGCTTCTATCTTATCTATTCCCTTCATAATCTTGTATGTTTCTCTAAGATCTCCCCTCATTCTTCTGATTTCAGTGAGTATAGTCCCAGTCTACTCAGTTTCTCCTCATAAGCCAACTCTCTCAACTCTGGAATCAACCTGGTGAATCTCCTTTGCACCCCCTCCAGTGTCAGTTTATCCATTCTCAAGTAAGGAGACCAAAACTGTACACAGTCCTCCAGGTGTGGGCTCATCAGCACCTAGTACAGCTGCAATATAATCTCCCTGCTTTTAAACTCAATCGCTTGAGCAATGAAGGACAAAATTCCATTTGCTGCCTTAATTACTTGCTGTACCTGCAAACGAACTCCTTGTGATTCATGTGCAAGGATACCTAGGTCCCTCTGCGCAGCAGCATGCTGCAATTTTTTACTATTTAAAGAATAGTCCATTTTGCTGTTATTCCTACCAAAAATGGATGACTTCACATTTGCCAAAATTGTACTCCATCTGCCAGATCCTTGCCCACTTGGTAAGACTATCTATTTCCCTTTGCAGACATTCAGTGTCCTCTGCACACTCTGCCCTACCACTCATCTTGGTGTCATTGGTGGATTTGTGACCACCCTATCTATCCTTTTTCACTAGAGCACTGGTCCCAGATCAGTTCAGGTGAAAACCGTCCCAGTGGTTCAAATCTCTCCTGTTCCAATACTGATAGTGATGCCCCGTGAAATGGAACCCCTCTTTTTTGCCATAAGTTAACTTCCCTAATTTTCACCACCCTGTTGCAATTGGCATGTGACATGGGTTGTAATCCAGAGATTATAACCCTTGAGGACCTGTTCTTTAACTTAGCTCCTCAGACTGCTCAGGGAGACGAGGTGAAATTGCTGGGCCTCAAACAGAAATCTTTGTTTCTTCACTGGACAGAGGTGAGGCCCCAGAGGATTGGAGGAAAGCAAATGTGGTCCTGTTATTTAAGAACGAGAGCAAGGATAACCTGGGTAATTATAGGCCAGTGAGCTTGATATTCATGGTAGGGAAATTGTTGGAGAAGATTAAGGATATATATGCTTAGAATGGGATTTAGAATGGGATAATCTCATTAGCGATAGACAGCATGGTTTTGTACGAGGGAGGTTGTGCCTCACAAACTTGGTTGAGTTTTTTGAGGAGGTGACAAAAAAATTGACGAGGGAAGGGCAGTGGATGTCGTCTATATGGATTTTAGTAAAGCGTTTGACAAGGTCCCTCCATAGCAGGCTGGTGCGAAAGGTCAAATCTCACAGAATAAAAGGGGAGCTAGCTCGATGGGCGGAGAACTGGCTTGGCCATAGAAGACAGGGTGGCAGTGGAGGGGACTTCCGGTTGGAGGTCTGTGACTAATGGTGTTCCGCAGGGCTCTGTACTGGGACCTCTGCTGTTTGTGATATGTATAAATGATTTGGTAGAAGATGTAGCTGGTGTGATCAGTAAGTTTGCAGACGACATGAAGATTGCTGGATTTGCGGATAGTGATGAGAATACAGCAGGATATAGGCTGGAAAGTTGAGCGGAGAAATGGCCGATGGAATTTAATCCAGATAAATAAGAAGTGATGCATTTCGATAGATCTCATGTAGGGGGGAGCTGTACAATAAATGCAGAGCCATCAGGGGTATAGACACAAGTCCACAGATGCCTAAAGGTGGCAGCACAGGTGAAGAGGGTGGTAAACAAAGCATATGGCATGCTTGCCTCTATTGGACAGGGCATAGAGTATAAAAGTTGGCATATGATATTGCAGCTATATAGAGCATTGGTTAGGCGTCTTGTTCTGGTCACCACACTATCAGAAGGACATGGAGGCTTTGGAGAGAGCACAGAAAAGGTTTAGCAGGATGTTGCCTGGTATGGAGGGTCTTAGCTATGAGGAGAGATTGGGCAAACTGGGGTTTTCCTCCTTGGAAAGATGGAGGACGAGGGGTGACCTAAAAGAGGTGTATAAAATTATGAAGGGCATAGGGTGAACAGTGGGAAGCTTCTTCCCAGGTCAGAGGTGATGAACACAAGGGGTCACAAGTTCAAGGTGAGGGGGACAAGGTTCAACACAGATGTCAGAAGGACGTATTTTACACAGATGGTGGTGGGGGCCTGGGATGCATTGCCAGGCAAGGTGGTTGAGGTGGATGTGCTGGGATCATTTAAGACTTAGCCACATGAACAGACTGGGAATAGGAGGATACAAATGAGCAGTCTAGTTGGGTGCATGAGCGGCACATGCTTGGAGGGCCAAAGGGCCTGATCCTATGCTGTACTGTTCTTTGTTCTTTATTAGAACACTACAGCACAAACAGGCCCTTCGGCCCACAAGTTGCACCGATCGTATGCATACCTACCAGGCCTATCTATAACTCCCAATCCCATGTACTCATGCAGAAGTCTCTTAAAAGACCCCAGTGAATTCACCTCTACCACCACCGATGGCAGCTGTTTCCACTCAATCACCGCCCTCTGAGTGGAAAAACTTAGCCCTGACATCTCCTCTGTACCTGCTCCCCAGGACCTTAAACCTGTGTCCTCTCGTAGCGACCATTTCAGCCCTGGGAAATAGCCTCCGAGAATCCACCCTATCTATACCTCTCAACATGTTATAAACCTCTATCAGGTTGCCTCTCCAGGGAGAAGAGACCTAGCTCCCTCAACCAATCTTCATAAGGCATGCCTCTCAATCCAGGCAACAGCCTTGTAAATCTCCTGCACCGTCTCAAAAGCTTCCACGTCCTTCCTGTCGTGAGGTGACCAGAACTGCGCACGGTACTCCAAGTGGGGGTCTGACAAGGGTATTATAAAGTTGTATTACCTCCTGACTCCTAAACTCAATCCCTCGATTGAAGGCTAGCACACCATACGCCACCTTGACACATCCTCCACCTGCAAGGCTGATTCTACGAGTCCTATGGACCCGGACCCCAAGGTCCTTCTGCTCCTCAACGCTGCTCAGAGTCCTACCCTTGATATTGTACTCTTTCATCCCATTGGACCTGCCAAAATGGACCACTACACATTTATCCATGTTGAAGTCCATCTGCCACTTCTCTGCCCAATCTTGCATCCTATCTATGTCTCGCTGCAACTTCCGATATCCCTCCAGACTATCCACAACACCACCAACCTTCGTGTTGTTGGCAAACTTACTAAACCCATTCCTCCATTTCCTGTTGTTTGTTCTAATCCCGAAACAAGTCCTCCTTTCCTAGCCTTGCCCATGTTTGTCCCAACGTGGACCACGACAGCTGGATCCTACCTTTCCCACTCCAATCTCCTTTTCAAGCTGGTCAGATACATCTCTCACCTGGCACCAGGCAGGCACCATACCATGCGGGACTCATGATGTGGCTTACAAAGGATGCTATCAATCGCCCTAATGATAGAATCCCTTCCAACTCCCACTTGTCTTTTTGCTCCCCCTCTTGCGTGGCCTCCTGTACCACAGCCCTTTTCCTTATCCACACCAGGAACAACTATCTCATACCTACTGGACAAGATCAAGAGCTGAGGCTCCGAGGTTCCTGAATTTCAGATTCCCTTATCTGCCTCACTTGTCGTCACACCCTGATGTCCCTGACCACTGAGCGAATTAGAAGTAACTAATCTACTGGGTGCTTATGGTCAGCTGTTCTAATGTTGCCTTCTGTGGCTCAGTGCCCAAAAGGTGTATATTGTTGATGCTTTTGTCAGATGGTTTGGATGTTGGCTATGTTAAAGGCACTGAAAATACAAGTTGTGGTTGGTTCCGTCACTCTCTGCTGCCAGTCTAGTCACTCATAGAACATAGGTTTAGATCTCAGCGTGGACAATTGGGAATTTGAATTTAGATCTATCCCTACCAATAAATCCGATAGATCCTGATTTGCATAGTCAGCACAAGATCTGCTTGTTGGGTCTGAGTGGTACTGTAGAAAAGCAAAAACAAAACCTCCTTTAGTCAACAGTCTGCCGTGTAAATATGTAATTTATGTTTGAAAGGTCACTTAATTGAACCACTAAATCTACCGGTAAGTGAACTGTTCATCAGTTTTAATTGAATTTCATTTCAGTGTGGCACCTGAAATTGACTGATATTCTAACATAGCAACTTTTTTCATATCGATTCGAAAGTAACTTATCGTCACTGTGCAGTGCTGGAGGGATCATTGTGCTATACTACAAGTTGTCCCAGCCTAGAGGCTATCTACATCTAGTAACTCAAACAGTAATACCATTTCTAACTGTGTAAGAAACTTTGGACATGAGAAGATTGCAATGTATGAAATCTATACCATTGAAACTCCTGGCATTCCCCCCTGTTTGGAGTATGCGTTGGAAGTGGTTGAACATCCTTCTGTGTTTCACCTGGCCTTGCAGCTTATGAGAGCTTTGTACTGGAGCTGTGGTTCCCAACCAGTATGCCAAGGCACACCGTGCCATGAAGACTCCCCTCCAAGTGTGCAGCAAAAATGATTCAAAATTCATGTAATCAGATTTAAAACTAACCTTTTGTCTTCAGATCTTAGGTCAGCATCTCTAAGACCTAATGCATCTCAGGCCGGGAAAGGGCTGCACATGCATGCTTTAGATTTTTTACATTGGTTACGTGCAGGGGCTTGATCAACGGGACTTGGAGCTGAAGACAAAGGCCCCATGTGCCGGCAAAAAAGATGAAAACTCAAAGGCTGCAAAATTCCTGTGAGCAGGCAGAGGTTGAAAGTGAAGTTCCCAGTAAGACAAGAAGATAGAAAAATTGGGAGGTTGCCTCAAAATGTTTTTCTAATAGAGGTGTGCCATGACATAGAAAAGATTGGGAACCACTGTCCTAAAGCACTTTACACCTGAGTGTTTTAACTAATGTGGTGTGTGGCATAATGCAAATAAATGTGGTTTGAGTCTCAATTGTGGTTATATATCTTCAGTGTATAACCATTAGGAGTAACCTCTTGAAGAACTAACTGTATTGACCTGACAAGCAAGGTATGTGTTGTTTGGCATCATTGGTCAAATTGAGTCATTGCCGATTTTTCTCGTCAAGTGGGGATTCGTTACAGGACTACGAAGTCATATAAAGAAGTATATGATTGCACAGGTGAGAAATGCACACATGTAGCAGAGTAATGGTTAGCTTTGTCAGATAATATACGTTGACTTGTTCTGCTGTGCTACATGGATCAGAGTAGGCCAGTTCTGATAAAATGTGCCATAATCTCTGTCAGCAGTATGTGGGGTCTGTTGTATCATGCTGTAAGTCAGAAACCATCATTGTTTTCATTGTATGGGTGTAATTGCGATTGAGGTATGTGCTGTAAGAACCAAACCTAAGATATAGTATTGGTGTTTCAAGTGCACCAGCTTTTGCTGTATGCTAATCAATAGTCTAAAACACAACAAAGTATCTGACTTCGACATGTTGAGCTGGAGTGTGAATGTGTTATGACCCTGTTTCTGTTGGCAGCAGTGCAGGTTACTAGTCAATTTGCACAAATTACATCAGATTTATTGGGATGAAGTGAAGGATTACTTAAAACCATCTATGATTTATTTTTAGCAAAACTAATTGGTAGTATATATTTTGTGGGGAGTGAGTTTTTTCCTTGTTTCTCATTTGAGATGAAATGTCTTGGATAAAATTGGCAATCTAAACTTTAAGTCCAAATGTTGATGGTATGGAATTTTTTTTGCATTGTATTGACAGTTATGTTCATGTGTTCCTCTTGCATATCTTTTGAAATTTAGCATTTGGAAATCAGTAGGTCTGGGTTCTCCTAAGGAGTGCAGACACCCTGGTATCAATAAAGGAAAATGCAGGAACTGTTCTCTCATCTTAAGTTCCATGAAACTGTCTCCCTTAATTCAGTGGCATGTTTACATGTTAAAAATTGCACCTTGAGTGCAGTTTGCTGTTGTTGGATCTGACAGCTATGAAGTGCAACCAATGAAGGGTGTCCCTAGTCTCACCATAGTTCTCTTTGATACGGAAAAAGTTTAAATTTGCCAGTTCAAAGACCTGGTCGAATCCTTAGCTGTGTTCAGTTTGATATAACTGCAATGCAAGTTCTTGCTGTGTTTAAATTTGGTGAAAGAGCAGTTAATTATCCCTTTAGGTCTAATGTTATACTTGGGAGTGTGTCAAGAAACTGCAGAACTACACACTTGCAATGTAGGAACACTACAGCATGATTAAACTTGTTCTGAATCTGTTACAAGACCACAAGGTTATATTTAAGATAACTGTCGTCTTTGTCAATCTTATTTGCATGATGCATATTTTTTCAGATCTCCTGTGATAGTATCACCACTTTAGCTACTCACTGTGGACTACAATAATGCAGTGAAGAGGAGTGTGTTATTGTAAATGTATGTGATTTTTCTTATGTGCACATAGATTTGTGTTCTCATGCTCTTGCCTCTGGTGTGCACTCATTCTTGAATGTTTCCTTGCGCTATTGCTCATACTGACAAAATTTCTTTAGTGTTTGCTGTCTCTCTTGCTGATGTTGGTGTATTGTTTTCCTCATTCTCCTTACACTTTGTCTTTTTTGCCCTTCTTTCTTGCTCAACTTCTTCACTCAAAGGGTGGTGAATCTCTGGAATTCTCTGCCTGTTGAAGTGGTGGAGGCTACCTCACTAAATATTTTTAAGAGGGTTGATGGGTTTTTGATAAGAGAGGGGATTAAGGGTTATGGGGAGAGGGTGGGAATGTGGAACTGAGCCACGACAGATCAGCCATGATCTTATTGAATGGCGGGGCAGGCTCGAAGGGCCAGATGGCCTACTCCTCCTATTTCTTATGTTCTTATTATGTTCTTACTCATACAATTACTTATCACAGAATGGTTACAGCACAGAAGATGACTATTTGGCCTGCCATGTCAGTCAGCTCACTGGTAGAGCAACTTTGCTAGCTCCACACCCTTGCCTTTGCCCAAAGCGCTACAAGTTTTGAAAGCCAGGATTGAAACTTTAAGGGTGTTCAAATGGTCAGTGGATAGGCATATGGATAACATTGGAATAGTTTAGGTTAGAATGTCATTAGATTGGTTCCACTGGTTGGCGCAACATCAAGGGCCGAAGGGCCTGTACTGGGCTGTAATGTTCTGTTCAATGTTATGTTATTCTATGAATCTGTCTCCTCTACGTTCTTAGCCAGTGCATTCCAGATTTGAACCACTTGCTCTGTGAAAACATGTTTCTCTTTATGGTTCTTTTACTATTCACTTTAAATCAGTGTTCTGTGGATCTTGGTTGTTTTGTCAGTGGACCAGCCATATAGACTTTCTGGTGACAAGAGTAGGTCCAAGGCTGGGAACTCTGTGGCAATAAGTTAGTTCCTGATTTCCCCAAAACCTGTTCATATCTGCAAGGCACAAGTCAGAAATATGGTGGAAAACTCTTCACTTAACCGGATGAGTGTAGCACCAACAGAACTCAAAGTTCAACACCATCCAGAATAAAGCATTATGTTTGACCCATAAGAACTTGGAGCGGGAGTAGGCCATCTGGCCCCTCAAATCTGTCCTGCTGTTCAACAAGATCATAGCTGACATTTTTGTGGACTCCATTCCACTTATCCGCTCGCTCACCATAACCCTTAATTCCTTTACTGTTCAAAAATGTATCTATCCTTGCCTTAAAAACAGTAAACGAGGTAGTCTCAACTGCTGCACTAGGTAGGGAATTCCACAGATTCAAAACCCTTTGGGTGACGAAGTTCTCCCTCAACTCGGTCCAAAATTCTCCCCCTCCCATATTTTGAGGCCATGCCCCTTGGTTGTAGTTTCACCTGCCAGTGGAAACAACTTCCCTGCTTTTATCTATTCCCTTCATCTGATCGGTTTCTATAAGATCTCCCCTCGTTCTTCTGAATTTAATGAGTACAGCCCCTGTCTACTCACTCTCTACTCGTAAACTAACCCTAAACCTTTTGCCCCACCCCCCCATCAGCTTATTTTCAGGTGTTGCTTAACCTGTTTTCTGATGACTTCTAGTTATCGGCCTTAATGTCTCCTTATTTGGCTTGATCGTAATTTTGTTGCATAACGCTTTTGAAAAGCACCTTGGAACATCTTAGTGCGTTGAAGGCACTCTGATCACAAGCCGCTGCTTTATCAGCGTGAAGGTGGGAAGCAGAGTAGGGCCTCACCGACAGAATGATTATGAAACAGAACATGGTTTCCTGTTGCTGCGATCGGCCGTGGTCACAGTTTCAAAGGCTTTAGTGGTTGGTAATCCTGTTTAGTCTGTTACTGTCCTATTTTTATAATTTGATTTCATGGATTGAGAGTGGTTGCTCATCATTTTGGTTATGTAATGTGATTACCAAATGGAACATTGGGGAAGTAGAAAATAATCAGCTAGTTAGTAAATAGATGAACAATCCAATGGACATGACTCAACAAAGAAAATGAACACCATGCAAAAAAACCCCAAAAACAATTAATTTTTTTGTTAAGACAAGTATGTTGAAGCTAAAGGAGGAACATCAACAAATGCAAACAACTTTACTTTCATAATAACATGCCAGTCCTTGTCAATACAACATTTTGTAGCAGTTCACATGCTGTATAATAAACTTAGATTCGTAACTGCGATTGCTGACTAAAACAGAAATGGTGGTTGTTATTATGCACATTTGTCTTTAGCTTACTGAAATATGCAATCTTTGATCTGCTGACCGTGGGGTAACTCCATCTGTGTTTGTGGCAAACCAAGGTAATTGTAACAGTCTCGTTATTCATTGGTGGTGACGTCCTAGTCGGAGAAATGCAGTTGTGGTAAAATAATTGCCATGTAACGAATTTCAGCTGGCTCTCAACAAAGCTCCATTTCAACCTGATGAGTAACCACAACATTTCTTCGGAAATGTCCCTTGTGGACCAAGGTCAAGTCATCTGAACTTTGTTCTTTTGATAGCTGATATTTATTTTCTGGGACGAAACATTCAGTCCTTTGAGCCTGCTCTGCCTGCGTTCAGTTACCTTGTGTTTGATTTTTACCTCAGCTCCATACTTAATGTGGCTCCTAATCACTTGATACTCTTGCTTAACAATCTATTTGCTCTGATACTTAAATTTTTCCAGCTCCAATTGGCCCAACATCTGAAACCTTTTGGCAGAGAGAATTCAACTTTTTAAAAGAAATTATTCTTCGTTTGAAAACCATGCTTTCTGATTTTCTCTGAAGTGGTTTAAAGGTTATACCACCTTCTCTCAACTCCTCTGTGAGAGGATGTCGTTTATTTTCATCTGTATCAAATTCTTTTAAACATCTCAACCTTCCATGTTCTCGGGAATCCAAGCCAAACTTATGCAATCTGCTCCTAATTTAGCCCTCCAAGCTTTAGTCCAGTGAACCTGTGTTGTGTCCAGTCCAAGGCTAGGTACAGTTCACTAAACTGAATGTAATACAGATAAGCTCTGACATCAACTCTGTACAATTGAAACTAAAATTCCTCTTTTGCATTCCAGCCCATTTAGATGAAGAGCAATGTTACATTGCCTTACTGGCATTGAATGATGTGAGAACTTGAACTTTAAATCTTTTTGCTCCTCTACTCGTCTTATAGTTTTCTACCATTTTAGAAAACATGCTGATGCACCTTCGGGTCCACAGTTCGGTGACTTCACACTTGATGACATTAGTTCTGTCCACCCACAGTCTGTTTTTTCAAAACTTGTTGCACCCCTCTGCAATACTTACTATCTCTCTCAATTTAGCACCATCTGCAAAATTTGACATGCAAATACCTATTCCTCCTTCTACACTGAGGCCCCAGAACAAAAGACTGGAGAAAATCAATAATAATACCCTGTCAGTCTGAATACATACTTTTTAGCCACTGTAAACTATTCTGGAACTCAGGACTGAAGGCTACTTAATTACAGTTCTCCGCAGCCTTGTTTGCCAATATTGTGTTTAACTTCTGGTTACCTACTGGAAATCTGTACTGATATCAAACATTCCATTGTCTATCTTATTGGTGATCTCTCATTTAACAACTCAACAAATGAGTTGGGTACAGCTTACAATCGATAATGCCATCAAAACGTTCTTCAGTTTATCTCCTCTGTATTTTTCTTGCATTTAGGCTTAACACCAAAAATAAATTTCCAGAAAATATTACCCTGATTCTGCTTTTAAAGACAAATACAAAAGAAAAGGTACACGTTTACAAATTGTTGTAATACTTCCATTGATGACAAACTGAGCTCCCTTGATGACCCGGACAATGAGAAGAAAAGTGGAGAAAAATACAACAAGCAATCAAGTTCAGTGGCTCAAAATTTAACGGCTGTGTCAGTGGCCTGCAGCAGCCCCACTACGGCCCGTTCCAGAAGTGTGAAAGGAGTAAATGCCAACCTCAGCCAGTTAACTGTTTGCCATCCCTTTCAAGGTCAAGAGCCCACCTCCAAGAACTGCTGGTGAATCTAAGGGCTGGCAGCTCTTCAGACCCAGCACCACCTCTGGATGTGGTGACCACAACCAGGATTGCAGAAGACTCAGCAGTATAATTGGAGGACACAGTAAAGTGGTGGGTGGGCTGGCTCACTGGAGCCAGTGAGGTGGGCACTGACGAGTGAGGGAGTGGCCCTCTGTAGGGTACCAGGTGTTCAACAGGAGGCCTGGCAAGGAGGCCACCAGGATATATCATCAATTCTTGAAGTCCTCAATTGGCTTCTGACGAGGGCATTCCTCCACTAACTTAACCACATTATATACACCCTAATCTCTGTTTTGCAGTTTTGGAGTTGGTGGCATACCTTAAGTTCTGCTCATTTGTCTGTATCAAAACATGTGAACTGGCTTTGTTACTGGGTCAGTCTGTGTTGCCAGAGGCTTCACATAATGTGTAAAATGTTTCCATTGACGTAATTGTTCTTTTCTAAATATGATGCCATAACTTAAAGTTTACTTTTGATTCACAAAGCAAGCCCACTGTGAATAGCTGCTGAAGACAGACAAAAAAGGTAGATTGTAGTGTGACCCAGCAGGTGTCACTGAAAATGGTTTGATGCTCAAAAAGAAAACAACTGTTGTACCTGAGGGTAGGACTTATTCATTAAGGAAGTGAGTGAGGGAGAGAATAACCTGTCTGCACAGAATGCCATAGCAAGAGCCAGCTAGCACAAACACCAGCAATCTCTTGGAATTCTTACAGTTTTGTCACATAAGAACGTAAGAAATAGGAGCAGGAGTAGGCCATCTAGCCCTTCGAGCCTGCCCCGCCATTCAGTAAGATCATGGCTGATCTGTCGTGGCTCAGTTCCACATTCCCGCCCTCTTCCCATAACCCTTAATCCCCTCTCTTATCAAAAACCCATCAACCTGCATCTTAAAAATATTTAGCGAGGTAGCCTCCACCACTTCAACGGGCAGAGAATTCCAGAGATTCACCACCCTTTGAGTGAAGAAGTTCCTCCTCAACTCCGTTATAAACCGCGCCCCCCCCCTTTATCTTGAGGCTGTGTCCCCTAGTCCTATTATCCTTTCTGAGCGGGAAGAGTCTCTCCACCTCTATCCTATCCATCCCATTCATCATCTTATATGTCTCAGAGATCTCCCCTCATTCTTCTAAACTCTAACGAGTACAAGCTTAGTTTATTCAGCCTCTCCTCATAGCTCAACCCCCTCAACTCTGGCATCAGCCTAGTAAACCTCCTCTGCACTCCCTCCAAGGCCAAAATATCTTTGCGTAAGTACAGCGCCCAAAACTGCACACAGTACTCCAGCTGCGGCCTCACCAATGCCCTAAACAACCGCAGCAAGACCTCCCTACTTTTATATTCGATCCCCGTCGCTATGAAGGTCAGCATCCCATTTGCCTTCCTGATCACCTGCTGCACCTGCAAGCTGGGTTTTTGCGACTCATGCACAAGGACCCTGAGGTCCCTCTGCACCGTCGCCTGCTGCAGTTTTTCGCCACGTAAGTGATAATCCTTCCTACCACTATTCCTACCAAAGTGGACCACCTCACACTTGCCAACATTAAATTCCATTTGCCATTTCCTGGCCCATTTGCCCAGCCTATCTAGATCCTTCTGCAGACTCTCCACACCCTCCGCGCAATTTGCCTTTCCTCCAATCTTGGTGTCATCAGCAAATTTCAACACCCTACACTCGGTTCCCTCCTCCAGATCATCTATATAAATGGTAAATAGCTGAGGCCCCAGCACCGACCCCTGAAGCACTCCACTAGTCACCATCCGCCAATCCGAATAGCACCCGTTGACCCCCACTCTCTGCCTCCTATTTGACAACCAATCCTCTATCCACGCTAACACCCTACCCCCAACTCCCTGTCCCCTGACCTTCTGCAATAACCTCCTGTGAGGTACCTTGTCAAACGCCTTCTGAAAATCCAGAAAGACCACATCCACCGGCTCTCCTCTATCCACCGCCCTAGACACATCCTCATAGAACTCCAGTAAATTTGTCAGACATGACTTCCCTGTAACGAAACCGTGCTGCGTCTGCTCTATCAAGCAATTCCTCTCAAGATGCCTCGCTATTTCCTCCTTGATGACGGATTCTAACATTTTACCTACAACAGACGTTAAATTAACCGGCCTATAATTCCCTGCCTTTTGCCTGGCACCCTTCTTAAACAACGGCGTAACATTAGCCGCTTTCCAATCTTCTGGCACTTCACCGGAATCCAGCGACGTCTGGAAAATAACCACCAAGGCATCCACTATCACCTCCGCCATTTCTTTCAGAACCCTTGGATGCATTCCATCCGGTCCTGGCGACTTGTCCACAATCAGTCCCTCCAGTCTGTCGAGCACCTCCTCTCTAGTAACAGTAATGTCATTAAGACCCTCCAGTCCTACCACCTTTCCATCTCTAACACCTGGCAAATTATTCACGTCCTCCTCCGTGAAGACAGAAACAAAAAAGTTATTCAGGACCTCAGCCATGTCCCCATCCCCTACCACTAAGTCCCCCTTCTCATCCTCTAAGGGACCAATGTTCACCCTAGACAGCCTCTTCCTTTTTATATATTTATAAAAACTCTTGCTATCCTTTTTTATATTAAGCGCAAGCCCAGCTTCATAGTTTCTCCTACCCTTTATCTTTGTCAATCTTTGTTGACATTTAAACCTCTCCCAATCCTCTTCTCGCCAACTACTCTTTACTACTCTAAACGCCTCCGCTTTTAATTTAACACTTTCCTTCACCTCCTTCGTTATCCACGGCTTATTACCTCTCCTCCTACTGTCCTTTTTGACCATCGGAATAAATTTCTGCTGAGCACCAAGAAAGATCTCCTTAAAGATCCTCCACTGCTCCTCAGCAGACCTACCTTCCAACGCGCTCCCCCAGTCCACATTCGCCAATTCCTCTCTCATCTTACCGTACTCCCCTCTGTTCAAACAAAGGACACGCGTCCGGGAACCCACTTTCTCCTCCTCCATCTGCACCAGAAACTCCTCCATACAATGATCACTCTCCCCCAAGAGGATCCTTCACTGCAAGGTCCCTAATTCTACCCGCCTCATTACATAGCACCAGATCCAAGATAGCTCGCTCGCTCCCTCGTCGGCTCCAACACACACTGTTTGAGGAAACTATCCCGGCAGCATTCCAAGAACTCCTCCTCGAGCCCACCGCGTCCAACATGGGTCGACCAATCTATATGTAGATTGAAATCCCCCATAACTACGGCCGTCCCATTCCTGCACGCCGCACTTATTTGCGCGTTAACAGCCCACCCCACCTCCAGATCATTATTCGGGGGCCTATAGACGACACCCACCAGCGTCTTTCTCCCTTTGCTGTTCCTAATCTCTACCCACAACGATTCCACGTTCTGCTCCTTGTCTCCAATATCATCCCTTGCTACCACCCTGATGCTATCCTTAATCAGCAGAGCTACGCCGCCGCCCACCCCCCCCCCCCCCTCCTGCCTATCCTTCCTAAACACTTGATATCCCTGGACATTCAGCTCCCAGTCCCTGTCACCTTGCAGCCACGTTTCTGTAATGGCCACCAGATCATATCCATTTGCGCTGATCTGCGCCACCAGCTCATCCACTTTATTCCAAATGCTTCGTGCATTCAGGTAAAGTGCCTTCATCCCAGCCTTCACCTGGACCCTATTTGCCGTAACGCCACGAACCATACTCATGCCCCCTACTGCCTCTTGGTGACCATGGAGGAAGAGGAGTTACAACGGTCAGTAAAGAATAAGTAATTTTTAAGTTAGTATTTTCTAACAAAAGCATTCTACCTGATTTTTTAAGTCAGACTGCCAATAAAGAAATAAATGAAAGATTAGAGTTAAAATTTATTTATTAGTCACAAGTAGGCTTACATTCACACTGTAATGAACTTGTTGTGAAAATCCCCAAGTTGTCACACTCTGGCGCCTATTCGGTACACAAAGAATTTACATGGTTAATGCACCTAAACAGCACATGTTTGTACTGTGGGAGGAAACCGGAGCACCCAGAGGAAACCCATGGGGATAATGTGCAAACTCCACGTACCTGACCCAAGCTGGGAATCAAACCTGGGTCCCTGGTGCTGTGAGGTAGCAGTGCTAACCATGGTGCCGCTCCCGAGAACTAGAGAAAGCATATTGGACTATGACTGAGACTTATGCTTTGGTGAGGCTCTCTTTCATGTTGAATGGTGAAAGTGCCGAAAAATCGCAAGTCCCAGCCCCAACAATTCACCACCCATTACCAAGGGGACAGTTTATAAAGGCAGTTGGCCACCTAAAACATCAGCTGCCTCGACTGAAATGGATTTTGGTAGCCCAGGAATGAAATCTGGAGTGTGCAGATGAGACTTGGCAAAAACACGTCTGACTTTTGTGTATAGCGTTTGGAGAATTGAGGAGGGAGGTGTGTGAGTGGGGGGCTGGGGTGGTGATGGAAGGTACTTTAAAACTGTTAAGAGCAGGCTTACTGGAACTGTCAGTAGACCTGTTTTAACATTTGTTGTCAAATCTGTCAGAAGTACCCTCTTGAGGACCTCTCAAAATTGTTGCTATGCTTCAGGTACTATATAAATGTAAGCTGCTTATCAAACCTTTTGTTCAAACAGAAAGGGAGTTTGAGCTTCATCTTGCAGCTAAAACGTCTCAACCCCCAGATCGTGTTAGTGACTCTCAAATTATCATGCGATCCTTTTCTATAGTAGAACGCTACCTGCTTGTATGTTAATGTACCTTAATGATGACTTTTATGGTTTAGCTTTACCATTTTGTCTTGAGTGCTTGTTTTTGTGAAACGTGGACACCCACTTATTTTTGCTCCATATCCTTATCAACTTGAGCTCCTCCCCCCCCCCCCCCCCCCCCCCCCCCCCAATGATGATTTGTCTCATTGTTTTTCATATGCCTCTGAAATGTCTTGTCAATTGCTGTTGCTGCAGCCTCCATAAAATATGGAAAGAAGTGAAGCATTCAACATGGATTCCCACTCGTGGAAGTATACATGCTGACGCAAATATACAAAACCACTCAGAAGGCAAATTGACTCTCGCTCTGGTGTCAAACAGGAAATGCTCAAAATACTCAGCAAGTCAGACACTGCGTGGAGGGCAAAACAGCTAACATTTTGAATCTGCTCCAAAGTTGCTGCTGGACTTGCTGAATATTTGCAGCAGTTGCTGTTTTTATTTCAGATTTACAGCATCTGTTTTGGTACGCATGTTGTTGTGATAATGTTGAACATGTATTTACACCATTCCTAAGGCATGAAGTGGAGCTTCTGGTAATGATTGCACGAATAAAATCATCAAAGCGTGAAAATTATACGGTCACATAAAAAAACGAAGGGAAAGTTAAAAATGTTAAATTCCCTGCTTGAAAAATGAGACTATTTGAATATGGAGAGCAGGCAATGAGTAGTTTAAATGTGGTGTAGTCTTGATGTGTCGCATATTTTTTGAATTCGATGTTGGTGCTTGGTCACAACAGGATTGTGGTCGGTATGACTAATGTAGGCATACTTGGTTGAAGAGTGGGCAACGTAGGTAACCTTCCTTCATCTCAGTGGGCCACAGGATTGAAATTGGGCTTGTTCACTAACCATGATCCCACGGATGAGACTGAATTCGTTTAATACATGCTGAATATTTCACAAGTTATGGAAAATGTTTAATCATGTATATATTATATATTATGTATCAACTTGATGGTAAAAACAAATCACATTTTGGACATGAAGGGAGCGCTCATCTGTTACATAAAATCAGCATGCACTCCCGTCACTTGTAGGGAAAAAAAACTGTGGATGGAAATCAGCAGAATGAGGCAATCCTGCATGTGCAAACGGTCAACAAAATGTCTCGTGGGCCGCACTCAACCTGGATGGGCCGCATATGGCTTCCAGGTCACAGGTTGCCCACTGCTGATTATAGACTGCCTGCACTCGTTTACTAAGTGTGTGTGTGTGTGTGTGTGTGTGTGTGTGTGTGTGTATATGTATGTATGTATATATTCACATTGTTGTGTCTGTAAGTCTCCACCATGTTCAACTTCACTCACACAGATTAAATGGTTTTTCAACACAGCAGTCAGAATTTTGATGACTGGATGTCCATCCCTTTTAAAGGATCACCATTAAGAGCTGATTAAGAACCATTAAGATGCCAATTGGAGGGTCAGCAGTGCCACTGGGAGTAGGCCACAGAGTGCTCAATTTAGGAGGCCACGTGGCCATCTGCCTCTCGCCTCCCTCAAGGCCAGCAGCATTAAACAATCAGGCTCACACATGACGAGTTTAACCATGCTGGTAGTGTGACAGCGGGAAGAGCGCTGTCTTCCATTCATCAAGTGCCTTGGTAGCAGGAAGATGATGGGCGTATCAGCAGCACCCCTGTCCCGCCTCTCGGCCCAGTCCCTAGACGACTGGTAAAATTCTGCACAGTGTGAGAGATGTATTTTGCTGTTGCCCAGACACATTTATTTCCTGGAGGCAACCAACGATTTAACTTCTGTTTAATGTATTTATTATATTTTGTCTGGTTGCCACCTTTTTAATACTTTTTTTCACTTCTAATGCTTACTTTTAAAATAATTACCTGATTAGGCAAAGTCCATATAGGCCAGCAATGTAAATACTGTAATGTTAATTTGCATGGGTAGTTGGACTGTCACTCAACTTGCATGAAATGGGTCAAAGAACAAAAACAGCCTGCAAAACAGGCCCTTCGGCCCAACAAGCCCGCGCCGCCACCTCAACACCACCAGTCCCCCTCTCCGCCCACGACCCTTGCCTAATGTTTTATGGCCATCCAGATTGAGGGAAACTGATTTAGGGACAATTATTCCTGCCAATCAGCCTAACAGCACATCTTTGGGGTGTGGGAGGAAACCGGAGCATCCGGAGAAAACCCACGCAAGCACGGGGAGAATGCACAAACTCCCACAGACACCAGCCCAAATCCATGTGTCTGCACAGCAATCAGCGATAGTCACTGAGCTGTCGTCTTGCGCAGTATCTGGTCCAGTTTAGGCACACGCTAACGACGTGAAGCACTCGGCCAATCTCGAACAACCAAGAGCAGCCCCAGTACGACCCATCGCGTGTATGCCCCTCGTTGGACACAAGGCAGACCGACTTAAAACCTGTGAATGAAAAGGGGGAAAAAAAAACTGGTCTGGTAGCAGCAATCATTTTTCTCTGACACCCTCCAGCCAAGCAGGGATGACTAACTTGCAAAGATGGCTCTTTTTCTAATTGGAAGTACTGGTGACTCCTTCAGTTGTAGTGGTGCTGCCGGCGGCCAGTTTAAAATACATTGCAAACATAGTAGCTGATAATAGATATGCAAAAAGCAAGCTGTTTGCTATTTGCACAAATAGTAGACTCCAACTGCATTTCTTCACGTCAACAGCAAGCTTAATGTCAAACTAACGTCCTCTCAATCTCAGTCCTAACCTGTGTTTATTTCCAGAATAATCATGGAGTTATTTTGTGGTGCCTATGTAATTTAGGTTTCCCTGTGGCCCTTGGCTTATTAATTTATTATATTCACAGGGCACTGTAGATCAGAGTGTACGTCGGAGTGATTTGTTTCTGTAACTGTATGTGAATAATATAGTAACTGTGCGGTTTCTGCTGCTGAAGTCAGGTCACAAGTATTTTTACATTGAGAATGAGACGGTGATCTGGATGACACTGGAACACATAACAACATGAAGGGGAGGAAGTGAAGCATGACTCCGGACTGCTACATGTGGCTGTCGAGTTAAATGGCAGTTTTGGAACATGTGGTGTTGAATTTATCATGCATCACCTGTTTTATTTGCTTGGAATGGGACATGATGTTGCAGGAAGTTGAGTCCTCAGCCTGGTTTATTTTAAACTGATAGCCATTATCCCATAAATAGCTCTAGTTCCATAATTTTGATATTTCCTGTCCACTTCCTTTTTTCTTCTCTGGATTGAATTTTATTGTTCACAGCTTCGGGAATAGTAGTACAATTCTGGATGCAGTATTGAAGAGAAACAGGACTTTGGAGTGATCTTTTTGTATGCATGTGATGGGAGCTTTTGAAATAGAGATTGAGCTTTATTTTTGTAAGTTTAGGTAATTTCCTCCAGGGTTATGTATTTAAGCAGTGACAGTCAGTTAAGGTATCACCTTTAACTTGATGAAAGATGCCAAGGTGCTTCATATCAATGATTTTATCAATGGCTTGGAAGAGGGGGCTGAAAGGTGGGTTAGTAAATTTGCTGATGACACCAAGATTGGTGGAGTAGTGGATGAGGTGGAGGGCTCTTGCAGGCTGCCAAGAGACATTGATAGGATGCAGAGCTGGGCAGAAAAGTGGCAGATGGAGTTTAACCCTGATAAGTGTGAGGTGATTCGTTTTGGCAGGACAAACTTGAATGCGGATTACAGGGTCAATGGCAGGGTTCTGAGGAACGTGGAGAGATCTTGGGGTTCATATCTGCAGATCTCAAGGTTGCCACTCAAGTGGACAGAGCCGTTTGTTAACGGGGTGTGAGTTTGAGCCATGGGGTTGTGCTGCAACTATACCGAATCTTTGAGACCACATTTGGAATATTGTGTTCAGTTCTGATCACCTCAGTATAAGAAGGATGTGGAAGCATTGGAGAGAGTGCGGAGGAGATTTACCAGGATGCTGCCTGGTTTGGAGGGTAGGCCTTGAGGAAAGGTTGAGGGAGCTGGGACTTTTCTCTTCAGAGGAGAGGAGACTTAATAGAGGTTTATAAGATGATGAGAGGGATTGATAGAGTGAATGTGCAGAGACTGTGCGCTTGGTGGATGTAGCTGTTACGAGGGGACATAACAATAACGTTCATGGTGGGAGATATAGAAGGGGCGTCTGAGGTAGATTTTTCACTCAGTGGTTGGGGTGTGGAATGCACTGCCTGCTATGATAGTGGAGTTGGATACGTTAGAAATTTTCAAGCGGTTATTGGATAGGCACATGGATCACACCAGAATGATAGGGAGTAAGGTAGCTTCATCTTGGGTTTGGACATAGCTCAGCACAACATTGAGGGCCGAAGGGCCTGTACAGCTCTATGTTCCATAAGAGCATTATAAAAGAATGACAGAGTTACGTAAGGAGATCTTGCATTAGATGACCAAAAGCTTAGTCAAAGATAGATTTAAAGAAGGAAAGCAAGTTGGAGAGGCATTGTAAGGGAATGCCAGAGCTTATGAATTGGGTAACTGAAAGCACAGCCACCAATGGTGGAGCAATACTGAAATGTAGATGAGGCCTAAATAAGCAATATGCAGATATGAGGGTTATGGAATTGGAGAAGATTTTAGAGATAGGGAACGGCAAAGCCATGGAGGAACTTTAAAACCAGGATGCGAATTTGTGAATTAAGACGCGGGTGTCTAGTCAAGCAATATGACCAGCAAGGTGGTGAGTGGGGAATGGGACTTGCTGTGAGTTGAGATGTACGCAGCAGGGTTTCAGCTGGTACCACTGGTGTATGGAGGGTTGAAGATAGTAAACCAGCTAGGAGTGTGTTGGAACAATTGAGTTTCAGAGGAACAAAGGCCTGTGTTAGGACTCCACCGGCTAATGAGCTGAGCCAGGGAGGAAGTTCGGTGATCTGAATGTTAAGAATTTTCACTTCTGTTGACAAGGACTGAACATTCCATCATGGATGAGGCTATTAATTGCCACTTTCACTTGAAATTAATGGCATCTTCCTGATAGTGTACCAACTTAAGTAGGTGTGTTAGACTTGTGGAATAATGCAAGGAAATCATTTTTTCTGGGAGAAGAAAGCAGGATATAAATGGATCCATGGCTAAGAAAACAATTATGTGCTTCAAGGGAATGCCCAGTCCCATTGGGAGGGGGAGCAGTTAATATTTCCTCTGTTTATCTTGTACTCAGTTATCCAACTTCATAGGAAACATCACGAGAGATATGGATGAATGAGGCTATTCGGCCCATCTTAATTCAACCCTCCAGGACAACCCTGTTCTCATTCCATTTGTTGCATATTATTTCTTAAATGATTCCAATGCTTTTTAGCTCCAACGGTTTGCTCAAAGTTCTATTGCAAGTGTTGATCCTCGTGTACAGAACTTGGCTATCAGTTTCTGCTCAGTGATTCTGCATCGTTGTGTATCCTGAAGGCTGCATGCATGAGGTCACCCTCAATCTGGATCTTGGGTTCATGTCACACTAGATATAACCCTACCATTTGGCCTGTGCTTGCAAAATCCTACTAACTGTCCTGGCTTGACACAAATTCACACCTCCTTTAACCTGTTATTATCCCCCTCTCCACTCCCATGGTCTGTACCTGTAAAAAAAAAAAAATTTGCATTATCGTTATCATAACCATTATCTTGCATCTTGTGTTTATCTATGTTAGTGAACCCACCTCTCCACTCACCTGATTAAAGGAGCAGTGCTCAAAGCTCATGATTCAAAATAAACTTGTTGGACTTGAACCTGGTATTTTTTATTCTTGAGAATTGGTTACAGTACACGACATGCAGTCTAACCAGAGCATTAGGCACTAAACCCATAGTCTCCCGATTTTAGCTAAATATTCCATCGATCCATTGTTTCTGCTGATTGCTGCTCGGTTTTGTTTGAACTTTGAGTTTACTAATAGTTATAGGCATTCTTGTAACCTCATTTGTAGATATTTTGACACCATAAATAGGGTACTTGTGTTGTGTATCATTTTTCCACTTTTGTGCAACTCGTAACACTTGCTGGCATGTATCTGTATCTCAGTATTGAACATGTTAACCATGAGAACATAATTGTGCTTTTTGTTGACACTCCATGTAGCACAGCTGATAAAATTGGAGCAGTTTAAAAACAGAGATCCAGACATCATGTCTTTGTTCAAACTCAAACCATTATAGAAAAAATCAATTGTTGAAGAAAGAACTCTTGGATTAAAAACCTTTCCCTTGCTGAGAATGTCCAGAAATGCTCCAGAAGCAATGAATTACTTTTCAAGTATGTTTCTGATTTGTAAGTAAACACAGCAGTTATGGTCATAGCATTGAAATTGAAAGGTCAGTTACTCTGTTTAATTGAGGAATGAATGGTGATTGGAACCATGGGACAACTTTCCAGCATCACTTCAGATCGGACTATGTGTATGTCCATGTGAACAGGTAAATGCCACCTTAGTTAAATACTTCATCTGAAAGCTGGCCCTGCATTGGATTAAATTTCAAATACTGGGGTGGCACAGTAGTTAGCACTGCTGCCTCACAATGCCAGGGACCTGAATTTGGTTCTTGTCTTGGGTCATTGTCTGTGTAGAGTTTCCACATACTCCTTCCGTCCGCACATGTTTTCTGCGGGTGCTGCAGTTTCCTCCCAAAAGCTGTGCTGGTGAAGTGCATTGGCCATGCTCAAGTCTCCTCCTGTACTCAAACAGGTGCTGGAGTGTGGTGACTGGGGGATGTTCACAGTAACTTTGTTACAGTGATAATGTAAGCCCACTTGTGACACTAATTAAGCCTTAAACATTAAACTAGCTTGAATGCTTGTTCTTTTGGCTCGGACGAGCATGCTACCACTAATTCCGACATTGTATCATATGATATGTGGATTCTGAGTAGGATAATTCCTCCTCCGTTCTTACCTTCCCCCCTTTTTGACCTTAGGATCCCTACAGTGCAGAAGGAGGCCATTCAGCCCATTGAGTCTGCACTGACAACTATCCCATCCAGGCCCTATACCCCAACCCCACATATTTCTTTGCGCTGTTAATCCCCTGACATTGAGGGTCAATTTAGCATGGCCAATCAATCTAACCACATCTTTTGCGTGTGGGAGGATACCAGAATGCCCAAAGGAAACCCATACAGACACAGGAAGAGCTTGCAAACTCCACACAGACAGTCATCCAAAATTGGAATTGAACTTGGCTCCCTGGTACTGTGCAGCAGCAATGCTAACTACTGTGCTGCCATGCAGCCAAAGACGTGTTGACCCTTGCTGTGCCCTAGCTTTGTCATTGTGATCCCACTGCTATTCTAGCTGAGAACAAAGTTGGTTCAATTCTATTCATTCTTTGCCTCTTGTTACTATTTCGATCTATTTTCCCATTTTATCATTTTTAAGACACTTGCTCAAAATCTAACAGCATGATAGGTTGTAACTTTTTAGGTTAATGCTGACCTCTTCAAATAGCCTACTCCAGGAACATCTATTACGTTCTGCGCCTCATCCGTGCCTTTTACTAGTATGTGAATGATAGTGGGAATATTTATTTGGAAAACTGAAGTAAATGGTGACACTTATCCTTCCTGAGCAGAATGTTTTCAATCGACTCTCGATGAGTGAAGAATCTCAGTTTAAGTAGGAATTGTTTGCCAGCTTTATTTGGAGTAAATAATTTGCAAAAGATTTACAGTTAATACCCTGACATTTGATGGGAATATGGAGTGCTGCAGCTGCCACACTATTGTAGGCTTGTTTATGCAGGTTGCAAAGAGCCCTTTGAATCACTGTCCTTGTTTAACCTTTCAAACTGTAATGTGCCATTACAAGTTACTAAGTGTCTGCTTTAATGCTAGTGACCATTGTCACAGTTGATCAATTGTATTTCTATTCTCATTTTATTAGTTTTTCCCTTCTATCCTCTGTGTGCTTCTGTCTCCTAATACTGTACGCCTTGCTGAGTTCTAGCATATGTCACTCTATCAATATAGCCTTACAGTAAATTGAAAGCCTGACTTACAGAATCTTTGTTTGTGTACAATGCCAGGAACTGACACCCACACTGCTTTTCTTCCGGTTTACATTGTACAGATGACTGAGTTTAGTTCCAAGCTACGTTATCTTCTTTTAATGGTTATTTTATGTGTTGAACATGTGCAGCACATTAATACCTGTTCAACAGATTCTGATCAGTATAAACTGAAGTTTTGTTACAGTGCAAGTGTTGTTTTCCTGCCCTTTCACTTTGGAAGAAGGCCAGAATGCCGTGAAATACTTTAAAGGAAAAGCTACTTGTGATTTCATATGTAGATATGACATTACGCCAGGTGCCTAGTTTTCTTCCCTTGTCATGGTGGGAAGGGGAACTGATTGTCATAAAAGGGGAGGATATGCAAATTTATTTGATGGTACTTTCTGGGCAGAAGCAGATGTTGAGTAATATTCACACTTCTAAGTTGATTTTTGTGAAATGAAAGGTTACTTTAAAAAGGGTGGCACAGTGGCTTGCACTGCTGCCTCACTGCACCAGGAAGCTGGGTTCGATTCCTGGCGTGAGTCACTGTCTGTGCGGAGTTTGCACGTTCTTCCCATTTCTGCCTGGGTCTCCTGGGTGCTCTGGTTTCCTCCCGCAGCCTGAAAGGTGCATTGGTCATGTTAAATTACTCCTTGGTGTACACGGACAGGTGCCGGAGTGTGGGGACAAAAGGATTTTCACGAACTTCGTTGCAGTGTTAATGTCAGCCTTCTTATGGTGACAGTAAATAAACTTTAAACTTTCCTTCAGCTGAAAGTTGGCCCTCAAGGGTTGGTGCAGTGAACTGGGGATAATTGCGGAGGATTTAAAGGGGGAGAAAAATGGAGGGCTAATAATTCTGAGTCGGCAGAGAAAAATCACCCAGTTGAGTTACTAAATACTTTATATCTCACTGCAGCGAAGGCAGTGGTGAGCTGACCTTGTTTGTTTGGAGCGTGAGCTTGATGTGTTGCAGCAAAATGATTTTATTTGCATGTTTTGTCAGCACATGTTTGGAGCAGCTGCAGTTGAACAACAGGGTCATTAGGCTGTAAATGGCAGAAGAAATGCATGTGCATTTATTATTATTTTCCTCTCTTCTCTCACCTGTGTGTAAACACAAACAACACACAGTACCAATCTCCCTGGGAAAGGTGAATAAGACCAACTGCAGTATTGAAACAGGAGTAGAGAGCAGGCCATCGGTGTAGGCACTAGTGGATAGTGTTTATGTTCGGCAGATAGTGGGGTGGTGGAAGAGTTCCCCAGGCTGCCTTCCATCCTCATTTTGAGAACCATTGCTCAGTTGATCATTGCTGTTTTCCACAGCTTGTTCCACAACTAAAGGAGTAACAGGGTCTGGACTAGTTAGGGCCTGGGCAGGTCGACAGTCCACAGAAGGCTAGGCGTGAATGCTGATGAAAATCAGAGTAATGCAGTACAGGAGGCCATTCAGTCCATTGGGTCTGTTAGCTTTTTCAAAGAGCAATCTAGTTTGTCCCATTTCCTGTTCTTTCTTTTCCTATATCTCAATGATTTTTCAAGTATTTCCCCAGTTCCCGTTCGAAGGATACGAATAACTTTGTATCCAGCACCCTGTCATGCACTGCATTCCAACGAATTAAATAAAAATACTTTTCCATCTCATTTTCTAGCTTTCTTGCCAAACACTTTAATTCTGAATGCTCTGATCAACCCTTCAGGCATTGAAAAAAATGTACTTACTGTATCTAGCCATTCATGATTTTTAACCATCTTAAGCAAACCTCTTGGCTTCCTTTGCTGCAAGGAGAACAGATTCTCACTCCGTGCACATAACTGTAATCCCTTAACCTTGGAATCATTCTAACCTCTCCTATAATCTCCAACATCTTCACATCTTTCCAGTGTGGTGCCCAGAATCGGATGCAATATTTCACCTGGGGCCAAACTAATGTTCTTTTCAGAGATGTAGCACACCTTCCCAATTTTTGTATTGCACCTCAGTTTATAAAGCTCAGGATTCCACGTGCATCATTAACTGTTTTGAAGGTGGCAGTGCAGATGAATGAAGACTTGACAGCAATAACTAGATTTTCAAAAGCAATTTATTGTAAGATGCTTTGTGATGTTCTGAGGCGATGAAAGGGGTTCATGAATGATAGTTCTATATTTCTTTTATATCAAGTCATTCATTAGCTGACATTATCTAATTTGGCTTGGGTTATATTGGAGTCTATAAGCTTATCCATTGTGTGTCATAAGATAAAACTTGTCATAAGACAAGTTTATCCGTGCATGACTTTGTCCATACTGACAAAGCTATTGGAGAGACCATGAGGGAGGTAACTGGGTTGTGTATCTGACTTTTGCTTGTTATGGATCACATTAGTAGATGTCAAAGCACAGACTATATACAAATTGAATTGCTGGTACATACAGCATGCATAATTAATGAATTTAATGGAGGAATGTGATCAGAAGGACTGTTACAAATGCTACCCCTTTGAAATGTGAGGCTTTGAAAAATGCTTTAAAATCTCATGAACCAGTTTTGTTTACTTTTTGTCTGTTTTGTCAAAGTAAGAAATCTGGAAAGTGTTAGAATCCAGGATTATTAATTGACATTCTTTCTAATATCACCATGTGTGTGATCTTGGTTTGTTCTAGAAATAAATAACTAAGTAGCTTTTACCATTGTTAGCCCAGGAAGTAGAATATGTTTATTTGGGCCATTGGCAGCATGCTGACCATTTGAGACTTGGGTTTAGTTGAAGACCCCCGAAGAAATTGATGCAAATTCTTCAGTCAAGTACCATACTGAGGGAGTGCTGCAGTGTTGGAAGCAGTGACCTTTGGGTGAACTGTTAAGAGTTTGGGTGGATACAAAAGGCCGTGTGAGAAAAGCAGGTGAGTTCTGGCCAACATTTACTCCTCAATCTGCACCACCAAAATAGGTTAGGTCGTCACTCCATTGTTATTGGTACTGTACGTCACAGTGAGTTGACCCGGTGTATAAGATTCCCCAAAAGTTGGGTTTTTTTTCACAAACTCGGCATATAAGTTGATCTGTTTTCAGCAACAGGATGCTATAATCTAACTGGTAGTCGGCCTCCATTTCTAAACTTATTTGCTTATAGCTCATTTCTGGGCACAGGGGTAGAGCAGATAATGAGGTCTATATTGCAAAGATGCATGGGAGTTTAAAATGTGTCCACACCTTGCATGGTGAATAATGAAGAGAAATGAGCCTTTTAGCCAATCAAATGAAGTATTGAACTGGTTTCCAGCCAAAAGTTATAATATTTGCTGACTTGTCAAATGTCAGTGCTACAGTTGGGGAATTTGGTGTTCGTGGAAATACTGATACCTCAACGGAAGGAGGAGGAATCCAGGCTGAAGACGATGCCCAAGACAAAATGTGCTGTCAGGACAGAGACCAACCACAGACATAATCTTAAAGTATTTATCAGAACATGTTCTTGGCCATCGTTAGAATGGTTACATCACCAGAAATGCAGTATCTATGTACACAATTAAATGGGGCCTGATCAAACCATGGATCCAGCAACAGTTTCATTGCATCATTCATTGGTAAGAGCTGCTTTGTGGAAATGAAATGTCTAGCCTGAAGGCCCAAGATCATTCAGTGAATGCTAAAGGTACCAGTTTCCAGAAACCCATCATTGGCAAGAACACAAGTGCCCATTATGCCACATCAGCAACGTGGATAAAACACCCATGACTTTCAATATGTACAATAACCAAAATGTGGAGTGCAAAGATTCAAAAACAATTCAAGTGAAATCCACAGGATGAGGAAACATGATTTCATGGTATTTGCCTACACGGTCTACGGAACCAAATTAAAAGTATGGTGATATTCTTTAAAAACGTAAAGCCAAGCCGAAATTTAAGTTCCTTGAAGGAGTTTTTGTGCATGTTCATGATGGGGAGTGAAGTTGTATATTAATGACGTGTGGACTCGGTATCAAAGCTGTTGTTGTGGGACATGTGCCGATTCCACATAACTGATGAAATCAACAAGTGCATGTGAAGAAATAATACCCAAATGGCAGATAGACCAGAGTGGAAGCATTGGCCTGTCTGTTCAGTTTTTGGGTATCTGCGTCAGCAGGCTATTAAATGATCATGGTAAAACTGATGGAGTTGGTGAATGGCTAATGAGGACATTGACATGAATTGCTGGTGTCTTTTATTCGCATTTCAAAATGGTAATCCACACACACACGTCAGCAGCTTACTGAGGTGTCGCTTGATGGAACTTCTCAAAGCCACTTCAGCCTTATGGTTAAAGTGAAGTGTTAGGTCAAGCCCAAGATGGGGTGTAATGCCTCCTCTTGTCAGCTTAGATTTTGTTCCCTTTTCTCATGGGGGGCATGAATTGAATTCCATTTGAATTTGGCTGTTTGGATGGAGAAAAACTAGGTGGTAAAATCTTAGTGGGAGACAGGAGGATCTGGAGATAAACAGGAACACCTAAAGGAGTGTGAGAGAGGAGGACCCAGAGATGGACAGCTAAAGGACCTATCTAGTCTGTTCTGCAGTTGCATTGTGGAGCCAACACATCCTGACAACCATCAGTGACACACTGGGAAACAAGTAGTAATTGGTGGATTTTTCCTCATTTATCATTCAAATCTGGTCACTTCAGCAGTTGTTGGGTTTTAGTAGCAATAAGGTTTACTGGGCAACGAAGCTGATTAGATGGGCTGGAGAGGTTTTTTCCCTAAATTTCAATCAAGCTAAGTAGAATGCCTGTTGAAATAATAAGAATGTAAGCATAGGCTGAGCTAGACACAATCTATAAAATTAATTCGTAAAATGCTATGAAGGTGGCAGAGCAGGTGATGGATGGCAAAGCAGGTGATGTGTGGGAGCTTATGGACACCCTGGCGGTCCAAGGCAAAGAGATCTGCCATGTCTGTCTGCAGCTGGGGCACTATTGTTCAGTCATTGAGCTGGAGGTAAAGCTGCAGACACTGCAATACCTCGGAGGGGTAAAGTTAGCTGAACACACTGTTCCAGGAGGCACCTTCTGAGATTGGGTCATCTGATTTGGCTCATGGTCAAGATTGAGAGTGAGGCAGGAATGGGGATCAAGATGGTAGAAGTACGGGAGCTTCAGCCTGTGCAGCTATTCGATAGGTTCAAAATTCTTGCAGCTTATATGGACAAAAACGGAAGCTGCAGTTGAATGAGCGTGGTCAGCTTGCAACATTGTACGTGAAGCCATTCAAGTAGGAGTTTAAAAAAACAGTCAACAGTATTTTCAGGGAGATTGATGCAGTTTTTCACATCCAAGAGCAACAGTACAGCCGACAGTGTTTAATGCCAGAGTTTGGGACATTTGCCATGGGCTGGAGAGTTAGTTGCAGCTAGAGGGCGACGATCCAGTTGTTGCGGCCCATCGCATGGTCAGACAAGAAAAAGCTTTTGCTTAGAAGGTATGAGCATCTAGGGGCTAAATTTTACTACTTAGATTATTATCTGAGCCACAGGCAGATTGGAGTAGGGTAAATAATATGTGGCTCAAAGATTGGTATATGAAATATGAGTTTTGATTCATGGAGCACTGGCACTAGGACAAGAAGTGGGGACTGTACCATTGGGAGCCATGCTGGGATCTAGTGAGTTGTAGAACTTGGGTAGTAGCAAAGGCTTTCAGCAAAATAATGGGGGTGAGGGATGTGTGGGAAGGGGTGATATGTTGGGGAGAGGACAAGGCAAGAGAGCAAGGTAGCAATTTGATAGTTCAAGGAAGACAAAGGGATAGAGCATACAAACTTCAAAATGTGCCAGCAAATAAGGCTGGAGATTGGGAAAAGTCTACACAGACAGGATTAAAGACGCTCTGCCTAGACATAGCATTTGTAACATGATGGATGACTTGGTGGCACAAATAGAGATACACACATGATCTAATTACTATTACGGAGACGGGACTGCAGGGTGACCAAGGCTGGGAACTGAATGTAACCTACAAAGAATAAGTGAAAAGAAAAATATCAGTGAAGGATGAGATTGAAGCATTAGTGAGAGGACCTTAGATCAAAAGATTAAGATATAGAATCAATTTAAATGAAGCTCAGAAACAGCAAGTGGCAACAGACCTCTGTAGGAGTTATTTATAGGTCATCAAGCAGTGGTGGTAATGTAGGGCATGGTATAAACCAGGAAATTAATGGTGCGTTTAACAAGTGTAATGCAGTAAGCTTCGGGGATAACAATCTACATAGAGATTGGATAAATCCCATTAGCATAAAGGTTGTGGAGGATGAATTCCTGGTATGTATACAAGATAATATGTTCAGGACTCAAATAGAGAAAAGGCTATTTTAGATCTGGTATGAGAACTGGTTAATATTGTAAAAAAAGTCTCTAGGGAAAAGGGATCATAATATGCTGGAATTGTACATGTTTAAAAGGGATCTGGTTCAATCTGAAATTAGAGGCAAATTGGCTGTTATAGATTGGGAAACTATACTAAGACATATAGGGTAGATAAGCAATAGCTAATATTTTTAAAAAAATACCCATTTTACAATACATTTTAATATTTCTTGTGGCACAAATCCCCACAGAAATCATAGAATCCTTATAATGCCGAAGGAGGCAATTTGGCCCATGTCTGCACCAACTCTCTGGCAGAGCATCTTACCCCACCCTTTTCCCTCGCCCTGTTCTGTATCAGCCCACATTTCCCGTGGTTAATCCATCTAACCTACACATCTTGGGACACTGAGGAGCAATTTACCTGGAGATGGGAGAATGTGCAAACTCCACACTGTCACCCAAAGCAGAAATTGAACCCGAGTCCCTGGCACTAAGACAGTCGTGTTAACCACTCTGCAAGATGAATCAACAATGGCAAATGAGAGAAGGCGAAGGTTATATTAGATCAAAGAATTTTTTAAAGGGCCCAAAAAGTAGAAATCCTGAGGATTGGTCGCATTTTAAAATTCAGCGAAGGAAGTTTTAAAAAGCTGATCAAGAGAAAATGGAATATGAAAGTAAACTAGTGAAAAACTAAGAATTTTAAAAATTTCTGTAGGTCCGTAAGACAAAAAAACAGGCAGAGATGGGAGAATTTATAATAGGCAATAATACTTTGTCTTCACAGAGGAAGATCCGAAAAACCTTCCAGAAATATGAGAGAACCAAGGCGCTAGTGAGAATGAGGAACTGAAATAAATAAGTATCAGTAAAAAAAAGTAGTACTGGACAAATTCAGGGGACTGAAAAATGACAAATCCCCTGGGCTTTTATTATCCGCATCCTAGGCTACTAAAGGTAGCTGTAGAGAAATTGGATGCTTTGATGGTCATTCTCCAAACTTCTGCACGTTTTGGAATGATTCATGCAGATTGAAAGTTATCAAATGTAACTTCATTATTTAGCAAAGGGGGAGAGAGAAGACAAACTATCAACCTGTTAACCCAATGTCATTAGTAGGGAAAATGCTTGGGTCTATTACAAAGGATCAGCTAACTGAGGATTTATTGAGTGATAAGGAAGAAGACTGGTCACCTCACTATCAGTGAGATGTGGAAGCTTTGGAGAGTGTGCAAAGAAGGTCCAGCAGGATGTTGCCTGGTCTCAAAGCTTTTGGCTATGAGGAGAAGTTGAATAAACTAGGATTGTTTTCACTAGAAAGGAGGAGGTTGAGGGGAGACCTGATAGAGGTATACAAGATTTAGAGGCATAGGGTGGATAGTGAGAGCTCTTTCCCAGGGTGAAAGTGTCAATTACAAGGGGGCACAGGTTCAAGGTGAGGGGGGAAAGTTTAAGGGAGATGTTGGAGGAAATTGTTCAGGCAGAGAGTGTGGTGGATGCCTGAAACATGCTGTCAGAGGAAGCAGTGGAAGTACACACATTAGACATGTTGAATGGTAACATGAACAGAAATTGAGGGATACAGACCGAGTATGGGCAGAAGAACTTTTAGTAAGGGCATCCTGATCAGCACAAACTGAGGGGGCTGAGGGGCCTGTTCCTGTGCTGTACTTTTCTTTGTTCTAAGATGGTAGATGGAATATATATGTGGAAAAATGGGAAGTTACTCACTTGGGGTTGCTGATGACACCAAGATTGGTGGAACGGCAAATTGTGCGGAAGGTGTGGAGAGTCTACAGAAGGATCTAGATAGGCTGGGCGAATGGGCCAGGAAATGGCAAATGGAATTTAATGTTGGCAAGTGCGAGGTGGTCTACTTTGGTAGGAATAATGGTAAGAAGGATTATCACTTACGTGGCGAAAAACTGCAGCAGGCGACGGTGCAGAGGGACCTCGGGGTCCTTGTGCATGAGTCGCAAAAACCCAGCTTGCAGGTGCAGCAGGTGGTCAGGAAGGCGAATGGGATGCTGGCCTTCATAGCGAGGGGGATTGAATATAAAAGTAGGGAGGTCTTGCTGCGGCTGTATAGGGCATTGGTGAGGCCGCAGCTGGAGTACTGTGTGCAGTTTTGGGCGCCGTACTTACGCAAGGATATTTTGGCCTTGGAGGGAGTGCAGAGGAGGTTTACTAGGCTGATGCCGGAGTTGAGCGGGTTGAGCTATGAGGAGAGGCTGAATAAACTAGGCTTGTACTCGTTAGAGTTTAGAAGAATGAGGGGAGATCTCATTGAGACGTATAAGATGATGAATGGGATGGATAGGATAGAGGTGGAGAGGCTCTTCCCACTCAAAGGATAGTAGGACTAGGGGGCACAGCCTCAAGATAAAGGGGTGGCGGTTTAGAACGGAGTTGAGGAGGAACTTCTTCACTCAAAGGGTGGTGAATCTCTGGAATTCTCTGCCCGTTGAAGTGGTGGAGGCTACCTCGCTAAATATTTTTAAGATGCGGGTTGATGGGTTTTTGATAAGAGAGGGGATTAAGGGTTATGGGGAGAGGGCGGGAATGTGGAACTGAGCCACGACAGATCAGCCATGATCTTATTGAATGGCGGGGCAGGCTCGACAGGCTCGGTGGCCTACTCCTGCTCCTATTTCTTATGTAAATACTGAAATTCAGTATATTGAATGATAGATTGAGAAGTGTTAATGTCCAAGAGGTGTTCTGAAAGTTGACATGCAGGTACAGCATGCAATTAAGCAGGCAAGTGCTGTATAGACATAGAACAGTACAGTACAGGCCCTTCACCCCTCAGTGTTATGCCAACCTATGTCTAAACCCAAGATCAAGCTATCCCACTCCCTATCATTCTGGTGTGCTGCATGTGCCTATCCAATTACCACTTAAAAGTTCCTAAAGTGTCCGACTCCACTATCATAGCAGGCAGTGTATTCCACACCCCAACCACTCAGTGAAGAATCTCCCTCCTATATTCCCACCATGAACCTTATTGTTATGCCCCCTAGTAACAGCTACATCCACCCAAGGAAATAGTCTCTGCATGTCCACTCTATCTATCCCCCTTGTCATGTTATAAACTTCTATTATGTCGCCTCTCATCGTCCTTCGCTCTAAAGAGAAAAGCCCCAGCTCCCTCAACCTTTCCTCATAAGACCTACTTTCCAAACCAGGCAGCATCCTGGTAAATCTCTGCACTCTCTCTCCAATGCTTCCACATCCTCCTTTATAGTGAGATGACCAGATCTGCGCACACTATTCCAAATGTGGTCTCACCAAGATCCGGTATAGTGGCAGCATAACCCCACGGCTCTTAAACTCACACCCCTTGCTAATAAACGCTCACATATTAGAAGCCTTCTTCATGGCTCTATCCACTTGAATGGCAACCTTCAGAGATCTGTGGATATGAATCCCAAGATCTTTCTGTCCCTCCACATTCCTCAGAACCCTGCCGTTGACCTTGTAATCTACATTCAAGTTTGTCCTACCAAAATGAATCACTTTGCACTTATCTGGGTGAAACTCCATCTGCCACTTTTCTGCCCAGCTCTGCATCCCATCAATGTCTCTTGGCAGCCTGCAAGAGCTCTCCATCTCATCCATTTACCTTTTAATGGCAAGAGGATTTGAATATATGTGTGAAGATGTTTGCTGTAGTTATGTAGAGCCTTGCTGAGACCACACCTGCAGTACTGTTGACTTTTCTCTTAACTAAGGAGGGATATATTACCACAGAGTCCAACAAAGGCTTATCAGCCCGATGCCTGGGATGGTGGGATTATTCTGTGAGGACGGATTGAGGAGAGTGGGCCTGTTTTCTCGATTTTTATGAATGAGAGGTGATCTCATTGAAGCATACAAGATTGTTACTGGTATTAACAGGGGAATTGCACAAAAGATGCTTCCCCTGGCTGGAGGTTCTAGAACCAAGGGACACAGTTTTAGAATACAAGGTAGGCCACAGACTGTGAAGAGGGAGATGGGGGCTCAGTTGTTGAGTATGTTTAAGACAGAGCTTGATAGATTTCTAGATATTATTGACATTGAATGATATGGGGATAGTGTGGGAAAACAGTGAGGCAGAACATCAGCCATGATTTGGTGCAGGCTTGGGGGGTCAAATGGCCTACTCCTGTTCTACTTATCTTAGTCTGCTGAGCTATCAGTACTCTTAGCCAATTGCGTTCCTGTGTTTGCTGGGGCAGCAAGATGGCACAACCAGGGATACCCAGTTTGGGTCATTGTCTGTGTGGAGTTTGCACATTCTCCCTGTGCCTGTGTGGGTTTCCTCCCATACTGCAAAGATGTGTGGGTTAGGCTGATTGGCCATGTCAAGTTACCCCTTAGTGCCAGGCGGTCAGTAGGATTAATAGGTAGGGCTATGAGAATAGGACCTGATTTGATGGGCCAAATGCCTCCTGCACTGTAGGGACTGTATACACTCTGAATCCCTTAACTTTAAGTGAGAATCTTGGAAATTTATTTCTTTCTTGTTGTGGTTGCCCTCCAGCAGTTGCTTGGCTACTGTCAACCTGGTTTGATCACCAGAAATGGGTGTTTTCTGAAGTAGACAGAATCTTGAAAATTGGCATCAGTACAGTGGGGATGTAAAGTAGTAAGAAAGTGAAATGAAGGTCTCTGCCTGGATCCGAGGATGGGCACAGTTCTAAACTGATTTTTTTTTTTGGATCACTTTTTTTTTTAAACCCTGAAAAAGGTCAACGAGTAGATGACATGTACACAAGGATCTTGATTCCTAACCCCCTCTGTCAGTCTCTCGAGCTTTTCTCTTACACAACATGTTTTTAGGACAATACCAAGTTCAGTCTCTGGTTTGTCCTTCATTAATGTGAGTTGGGCTGCTATCGTTGGCTGCAACTACGAGTCTTAGCCTTTTGGAATAATCAAATGTGTGGTCTAAACTGTCGATGCTGCTCAGTTCTCTTTGCTTATGATGTTTAAGTTAGGCAACGTATTTGGCTGAGGGGATGCAGAGTTGCTGGCACATATGGGACTGGATCCTGACAGTAGATAGGCTTTCAGAAGCCAAGGGAGGAAAAAAAGTGATGGGTTGTGGAGATTGAAACATCTTATTCTGCTATTCTGTTGGGGCTGCCATATGGTTAAGTACTTGTGCAATGATGTGCTGACTAATATGCGACTCAACACAATTTTCCACTGACGACCTGACCTACCCCATGGGCTCCCATCCTTCACGTGATCTCCCTGAACCTCGACTTAGTCTTTCCTCATATGACAGACCTGCCATCCCAGGAATCAGCCTGGAAAACCAGAGAGAGTGCATACAAGATTGTTACTGGTATTGACAGGGGAATTGCACAAAAGATGCTTCCCCTGGCTGGAGGTTCTAGAACCAAGGGACACAGTTTTAGAATACAAGGTAGGCCACAGACTGTGAAGAGGGAGATGGGGGCTCAGTTGTTAAGAGCCTTCTCTATAGCACTCTCTCTCTATAGCAAGGGTATCTTTCCTCAGATAAGACACCAAAACTGCACTCAATATCCCAGGTGTGGCCTCACTTGCGCTCTATACAATTGCAGTAAAACATCTCTACTCCTATACTTGAATTCCTTTGCTATGAAAGCCAGCGTACCATTTGCTGCCTTTACTATCTGCTGTACCAATGTGCTTACTTCAGCATGAAAACACCCACGGTCTCGGTGAGTATCTAGCTATCTCAATTTATGCCCATTCAAATAATCTACCTTCCTATTATTGCTACTGAAGTGGATAATCTTCCGTTGCCACACGTAAGCCCACTCACTTAGCTTGTCCAAATCACGCTGAAGCATCTCTCTCTGCAATCTCCTCACAGCTCGCCCTCCCACCCAATTTCGTATCATCTGCAAATTTGGAGATAATGCACTTAGTTCTCTCTTTCAAATCATTAACATATACTGTGAACAGTTGGGGGTCATAGGAAAGATTCCTGTAATACCCCACTCGTCATTGCCTGCAAATTGGAGAAAGACCCATTTATACCAAATCTTTGCTTCCTATCTGTTAAGCAACTTTAACACCATCTCAATACGCTACCTTCAATCCCATGCCCTTTAACGTAACCAAGTAGTCTGCTAAACCTTGTCAAAAGCCTTCCGAAAGTCTGAGTAAACCACAACCACTGGTTCTCCTTGGTCAACTCTTAGCTACGTCGGCAAGGAATTCTAATAGATTGCTCAAGCATCATTTCCCCTTTGTAAATCCGTGATGACTTTGCCTGATTATACCACTGCTTTCCAAATGTTGAGCTATGAAATCCTTGATAATGGGCTCACAGTTTCCCCAATACTGATAGGCTCACTGGTGTATAGTTCCCTGTTGTCTCTCTGGCTCCCTTTTGAAATAGTGGTCTTGTATTAGCTACCCATGCGTCTGTAGAAACCAGTCCAGAGTCTAAAGAATTTTGGAGAATGACCACCAATGGATCTACTATTTCGAGGGACACTTCCTTCTGTAGTCTGAAATGAAGACTATCATGTTTTGGATAATTATCTGCTTTCAATCCCATCAATTTCTCAACGTCTGAGGTCACATACAAACTGACTCTTCCGTGGCATTTTGAATGGACCTATCTCAGTGAGGTGATCTTTCCCGACGCCCTAGCTATGACTGTAACTCTATATTCTGCACTTTGTCCTTTCCTTCTTCATGAACGAATGCTTTATCTATATCGTGCGTAAGAAACAATACTTCTCACTGTATACTACTACATGTGACAAGAATAAATCAAATCCAAATCGCATCATCTAATACTGATTTCCTATGTCAAAAGAGAAAATGCTGGAAAATCTCAGCAGGTCTGGTAAACGCTGCCTGACCTCAAGTTTTCCAGCATTTTTCTTTTGGTTTCAGATTCCAGCATCTGCAGTAATTTTGGTTTTTATCCTGATTTCTTTCATTCCTCTCCTAAAACTTGTTTCTCTCAATGGGACATCCTCCCTGAAGTTTTCTGCCCAGAATTTACCACGATACTCCTCCTGGGACCTAACCAGTGTTTTAGCATTTCCTTGCTTTTGTACTCTGTCTTTATTTATAAAGCCAGTGCCTTTCTGCAGCCTCCTGAGGTTAACCTGCCACTTCCCCAGATTTGTACGTGTAAACCTACAAGACCCTTGTCTGCTGTTGCGTCCCCTTTAAACAAAAAAACTCGCTTTCTCGTGATGTTTGGTGTAGATTGATGACTGAAATCTCAGGTTGAGGACCTGCTTTCATAGCATTTTAAAAATTGTTGTGCCTCAACTTCAACAGCTTGAAGTTTGAGTGCATAATAACCGGTTATTACATGTGTTTACCTCAAAAGTGACATTTCTATCCAGGGAACGAGATGTTGTAAAAATAAAATGCTGAAAATACACAACAACCTTATCAACATCAGATGAGAGAAATGCTGGTTAATATGTTGGGCACAGATGTTTCCTTGGAAAGTCCTTGGCATTTCAGACATATTTTTTCGTTGGCTTTTTAAATTTTAGAGTTTTCTCTTGCCCTCCATTTAAAAATCAAGTACTCCTACTTGTTTGTGAGAAATGATAACTGAGAAATATTGTCAGAGTGGTGCGGGAGCAGGGATGTGAATGTATAAGTCAACAAATCTGCATGTCGTTGCAACGAGTTGAAAAGCTTGCACTGGGCTTCGTGCCATCACTTAAAGTAGCTGAGAAATGTCCCCGTGCAAATTCATTGTCTTGTTCAAAATAAAAATTTTATGATGCCTAAAAGCCACTCGACAGTTGGTTTGATTTACCATACTAGCTTGCAGTGTTACAGATCAAATTATATCTGTACCTGGGCCAATATTCTGAATAAGGTTCCATTTCTCTGACGAGATGCAAAAAGATTTGCTGATTCTGTGCTTAATAATTTTTGACTATAAACGTTGAGGTATCCCAGTTTACTAATGAGAGAAGTGAGTTAACAAATTAATGAGACTAAAAATGTGGTTTGTCAGGAAAAAATCACTTCCAAAGGAGTAGAAACTTAGGCCATTGGGCCATTCTAGCCTGCTTAGTCCTACCAAGATAAATTATTCAAGATAGAATTGCTAATCTTGTGTTTCTACCCTGTTAAACACAAGTTGTCCAGCCTTCCTTTCTCCCCTCTCTGATTATAGAGTGAAGCACTGCTTGTTTCAGTGCTTGTTTGTTATCGGAAGTGTAGCTGGCTCCTGCCTCCCAACTTCCACTGTCAGACTCAGATGCTGTCGTGCTGTGCGGGTGCTGAATTCTGAATTTTGCTGCAGGTATCTACTGTAGTTCACTGGTGCTGACTGCTCCCTGAAGTGGATTGTTTCTTTTGTGAGTTGAACCACTCAGCCCATTATCAATTAATGAGATGGTAGGATTCAGAGGTGAATCCTCTCTGTGCCACCTTCTCCCCGTTTATCAGGATCAGATTGCAGTGTTCCACACGTTCATATTCCTTCAATTGTGAAATTTGGACGTGTGAGCACAGTCAGCTGGACTGCTTTTTTTTCCACAAACTGGGCAAACACTGAGGAGAAAACTTGTTATAATCAGTATAACTTCTGTTCGTGTATTATTAAATGGAGAACCTGGATAGGTAGAGTCCATAGAACCCTACAGTGCAGAAAGAGGCCCATCGAGTCTGCACCGAACACAATCCCCCCCAGGCCCTACCCCCGTATCCCCAAGATATTATACCCACTAATCCCGCTAAGGGACAATTTCTTAGCATAGCTATTCAACCTAACCCGCACATCTTTGGACTAGGGTCCTTCACCTAATGTGAAAACATAATTTCATTCTGGGCAGAGCAGAGACTTTTGCAGCTTGTTGATGCCTGACTGATTTTTGAATATGCAAGTGTTGTTTTGAAAGCCCCACCTAGCCCTTTGGCCCAGAGATCAGAGGAATTTGTCACCACAAGGGTATTAGATACCGTGCTGAATGGTCAGATATTGCTAGCAAATGTATAATATCTCTGCTTTGCTTACAGATGGCCAACTCAACATGGAACTGTCTGAAATAGACATTGCAGTTATTCAAGTATCATTCATTCAAGAATGGTCAGCTCTATACTATGATACTATGCTTGTTCTGTGGTTGATGGGGACTGGCTGCTCATCACCTCCATCATAAGATAATGACCTAAGAATTCCTGTATCCTATTTAAGGAATAGCATTAGTTAGAAGTTGCCTTGTCTTGTTTAATTTGAAGTGGTGGAGGCTACCTCGCTAAATATATTTAAGACACGGGTAGATAGGTTTTTGATAGGCAAGGGGATTAAGGGTTATGGGGAGAGGGTGGGAAAGTGGGACTGAGCCACGACAGATCAGCCATGATCTTATTGAATGGCGGGGCAGGCTCGAAGGGCTAGATGGCCTACTCCTGCTCCTATTTCTTATGTTCTTATTATCTTGCACTGCATGTTCCTGGAAATGTGAGAGAAATGGCATGGCACCCTTGAGAGAGCATCTGGGACTTGTTTGAACAGGGCTAGCAATCTTGTATCTCCTGAACCAAACAGATTGAAGAATTGTGAAATGAACAGAGCTAGGTATGTTGCAAGTGAGAATAGTGAATTCACTTCAATCAGGTTCAAAAGAGAATTGGTGAGAGAAAGATTGGATTGTGTATCTCTGGGGTGGGGTAGTTAGTTCGAAAATAGAATTGTAAACGTGCCCGTTTTTGTTTTTATTCAGACCTTTTCAAGCTTGTTGGTAAGGTTCAATGTGAAATGCTTTAAATGGATTGTATTCTGTCGCACAATGATTGTTGTCATGCAAACTGTTAGAAACTTGCTAACCTGACCACCTCCGTGCTATAGATTGTGTCTTGTTAATCATGAGGCAGATATTGCAACTCACGTTTCTCCTTTCAAGAAAATCATTAATCACATTTTATAAATGAGATCTCATCAGATTGAGTAATATAAGTCCACAGGAATAACATACAAGATTAATATATTCATGCAGTTCTGTGCTTGGTAAGGCACAGTCAGCCAGTGTGGTAGCGTTTTCACATAGCTCATAAGAGTGGTATAGTAGCACTTGCGCATCTTCGACCAAGGACCCAGAAAGGCGGGTGTGGACAGTTCCAAACACCAAGGCTGAGAAGCTCAGTATTTGAGTTCTCATCAACCACGCTGAACAGCCTCGGCTTAGGACCTGACAGACCGGCTTAGAACTTTGAAGCCGGTCTGTCAGGTCAATTTCACTTGTTGCTGTGCTGCGGCTGGATTGGGTTAGGGAATGACTTGTTGCATTATCTGTTCTGAGATATTAAGCAGCATTTCTGTCTGATTTCATGGAGTGCTTTTTACAGAAGTTAAACTTGAGCACAGTACTCAAAGGTTTATGTAAAAAGCAGAGCGGAACCAAATAAAATTTAAAAAAAATCGAAAATGGAAAATGCTGGACAGACTGAGCAGATTCTGCAATGCAACCTTATAAGGAGGCAATGGCCGAGTGGTATTAACGCTGGAATATTAATTCAGAAACACAGTTCATGTTCTCGGGAGCCGGGTTTGAATCCCACCACGGCAGATGGTGGAATTTGAATTCAATAACAAAAGGTCTGGAATTAAGAATCTACCGATGACCTTAACTATTGTTGATGGCTGGAAAAGGACATCTGGTTCACTCATGTCCAATTCATTACTCGTGTCCTCCAGGGAAGGAAATCTGCTATTCTTACTTGGTGTGGCCTACATGTGACTTCACATGCTCAGCAACGTGGTTGACTCAAGTTCCCTCAAATGGCCCAGCAAGGCTCTCCGTTCAAAGGCAACGAGTGATGGGCAATAAATGCGTGCCATCCAACAAATGAATTAAAAAAAAAGCTGTGGAGAAAGCAAGCTCAGGTTAACGGTTCAGGGCTGATCCTCCTTCGGTACCAGAAGATTGATCTGTGCTCTGTTCCACTGACATGTGCTTTTTTTGCCTATCAGTTTGGTAAAGTCCACATTTGATTTTGGAGTTGCAGATTTTGTAATGAAAGCACAGGGTGCCTGCTGTAGTTCCTCGGGTCAGCAGCTCTCTTGCATGCTCTCCCTACATGATCTGCTGCAGTCATTCTTCCTGTACTGACATCTAACTACTGCTGGAATAATGCCATGCCTGTGCTGTGCCTTAGCAATGGGCAAGGTCCAGGTGATACTGCTGCCTTGTTTTCAGTGTCGAGTGATTCAGTGGCTCATTGCTGAATGTCTGCGTTTGCGGTGGAGAAGCAGTGGCTGATGAATTGAACTGATCGACATTTGTGAGCAAGTATCACGATCTGTGGCTGATTCCTGTGAACCTGGACATGTTAGTGACCCCAAAATAAAAATAACAGGCATAAAGATTACTGATATCAGACAAGGAATAAAGTGCCTGAAAAGTATATCAAAATAGCCATCCCCGGCTTCAGGACATAGCTGTGTAACCCTCCACCAGTGAAGCAAAATAAGCCTTGAGCTTTGCAGCAGAAACAGAGGAGCCATTCAGCTCCTCCTTTGCTGGCTCACCCTTGAAATCAGAACATGACTGATCTGGGAGCCCAAGCTCTATCCACCTGTGTTGGCTCCATAGCTACACTCTAGGGCAGAAATAATATCCCCATCTCAGAAAATTATTCACTCTGCTCGTATCTTCGGTTTTATATGGGAGTGAGAGTCCCACTTATCGCACCATTTGTGTGACTGGACTTCACTGCCAATCTGTATGTGTACTGAAGATCATTTGGCAAGAGAGGATGATGCAGCTACTTAACCTGGTGTTCAAATCAGTGCCCTTCTATTTTTTAGCATGCCCTTTTCCCTGCCAATTTTGCACTCTGGCCCAAAGTTATTTGTGCTCTGGATTTGGCTAGAAAAAGTTTTTGCAAGGTGAAGATGTTCCACAGGCGTGGAGCCATCTGTGCAGGGCAAACTGAGTGAACCTTATTCCCCGCCTATCAGTGTTTCAATTTCAGGAAGTTTCCAGGCAGAAGCTTAATCAGAAGCAGAAATAACTTTGAACTGTTTAATGACTTAAAAAAAACAGTGCAATGGAACTGTTTCACTTCCCCTTTTAACACCACCATCAAAGCGATGAGTGATTTATTTTGGGCAAAGCTTTGCAACAATGCTTTAACCTCTGCTTTATTGGTTCTGAGTCCTGTATTAAGGTGGGTATTCTGCACTGTGTGGGTGTGGGAATGGGGACCATCTTTAATTGCTGTGGCTTGCTTTGTATTTAAACTAATTTGCATTTGTCTGATCACTGAGTGTTACGTGACAGACTGACTATATGGCCAAGATCAGGCAGTTGTGGTTTATCTTGATCCTAGAAATATTTTTGAGATCTATTCAGGCATTGAAGTCTATTCCTGGAACATTTTTGGTCAGTTTAATTCTGTGATGTTTGCAAATGTAGAAGTTTTAATTTCGCCTAGCACTGATATCTGTGAACAGTTGTATATCAGCGCTGTACTTAGGACAGGTCATGGACCTCAAGCCATTCTGTTTCTCTCTACACAGATGTTCCAGACTTGCTGAGTACTTTCAGAATTTTCTTTTTTCCAAAAATATTCAAATTTTGCACTTGTATATTTATCTTGACGTTTGCTCCACTGATAGGCGGGGGTGGGGATGTTAGTTAATGTAATGTTATATTTACTAATTTATTAGTGTCACAATTGGGCTTACATTAGCATTGCAGTGAACTTACTGTGAAAATCCCTGAATCGCCACACTTTGATGCCTATTTGGGTACACTGAGGGAGAATTTAGCATGGCCAACGCACTTAACGAGCATGTCTTTGGGAGGAAACCAGAGCCACGGAGGAAACTCTGTCAGCAGTGGAGAGAATGCCTGTGCAGAGTTTGCACAAGGACCTAAGCCGGGAATCGAACCCAGGTCCCTGGCGCTGTGAGGCAGCAGTGCTAACTACTGTGCCACCATGTTGCCCTATGGCTTTGAGGGAAATAATATTTTAAACTGATTTGATTGTACTTTGTTAGTTCAGTAACTGAAGAAGCCTATTACCAGAGGATTTACTCGTACTTTTTGTTTGGTGACAATTCCTCAGCCCTGGCTCCTGGCTGCAGGATTCACGTCTTGTATTTAAATGCACCCTCCTAGAACTTGCTCCACACCCCTAACCTGGCGAAACACGTCAAGATCCACCCCCTTCCTCTCTCACCTCTGACGGTTTCTCCCTCCATTTCTCCACTTGCTTCCCACTCCCAAATCCTGCATATTTCACCTCCTGCCAAACCCGTCTCCCACCCCACTTTTTTTCCCACCATTTACATTAAACTAAATCTATCCCATTTCTGCCCATTCCACCAACTTGATTATATCCAATTGAAGTCTTATCACTATGATTTTCACCATTCACAGTACTTCCAAGTCTTGCATCATCATCAACCTTTAAAATTATGGCCTGTACACCTAAGTCTAGTTTTTAAATGTAAATCAAGAAAGCAGTGGACCCTCGTTATACCTTCCTCCAACCCAGTCAGAAGTAAGTCATCTGCAATTCATGTTTTAGTGAGCTTAAATTAAACTGTTAAATAACAAAAAATAAAATACCTACTGGGGCTAATATTTTTCACTTAAAATGCAAAGTTTTACCAACATTTTGGGAACTCCAATGATTAATATGTAGGTAAGCCAAGTAATAGGAGATTTGGGAATAATATAGCCAACACATTTTCTTAATGATTCTGCACCTCAAAGTTTGTCAGAACACCAATGTTCACTCACTTGTTGCTGTTGAATACTCCCTGATTAAGTGAGATTATGAATGAGTTGCAGAATGAAGGCCCCTCTTAGTTTAATCTCGCAAGGAAGGAACCTTTGCGAAATGTGCATTTTCTGAATTGAATTTTTGTTGCTTTTTACTGTGAATGAAGTGGTTGGATTATGTTGAATCACAGGCTTGTCGCCCTGAATGCAGTAGACTCGGTTGCTTCACCAATTTCACATTGAACCTTTAGACCTGACAAAGAGAATATTTCATTTTATTATTCTAGGCAGGCTTGCAATGCAGGTCTGAAAGGTTAAAAACGAGCCCATTGTGGCATCTAGTAACTTATTTTCAGAATTTTGCCCTCCCTTTGGCAAATGTTTGAAAACTCTGTTTAAAACAGTTCTGGCAAAACCACAGGACAGGCATGTTGATATCAAAATCCAGAGTTGAGGTACCTTTTCATGTTATATGTATTAAAATGGTTGTGCTTTTATAATCCTGAATAGTTTGATTTGGAGCCTAAATTACAAACTAGAGTAAGAATGCAATGCTACAGAATGTAGATGGAATACTGATTTATTTATTTTTGCCTTTTATCTACAGATGGAATTCCTCAGGTTTACTACTTTGGTCCATGTGGAAAATACAATGCTATGGTGCTTGAATTACTGGGACCTAGCTTGGAAGATTTATTTGACCTTTGTGACAGAACCTTTACCCTTAAGACAGTGCTTATGATAGCTATACAGCTAGTAAGTATTCCAATTCTCAATATTCACTCAAAAAGGTGGCATTAATCTGTTATCAATAGACTTAGCAATCTGCTTGTAAATTTCCTATTCTGTTTGGTTAAAGTGCGGACTAACTCTCGCTAGTATTGCTTCGAGTGATTTTCTATGACGTTGCGACACTACGTTGCTTTCTTAGATCAGCAACGTTTACTAGTCATGTTGTAGAGTATATTTGCAATCTTCCTGACTTCAAACTTGGGTTCTGGTATTAATTAAGAGATTTACAAGAAACAGGGTGAACATCTGATGACAGTACCCTGCTGGCAAGGATCCTATAATTTAATATTGTCATAGAATATTGATGGAACCTTGATTTCCTTAATAAACACTGAGGCGGCATTTTAAACCAGCCATCCTGCTACAGCAACATAAGATGTCTACAGAGTTTGTGAAATAAACTAGTCATTGGAGTTCGCTGAAACAAAATGCAGATCAAATAGTAAAACGTTACTGCAGCCAGGACTGGAAAATCCTGCACAAATCCCATGGATTTGTGGCTGTTTCTCTAAATTTTCCGTCCTACCTGCAATGGAAATTTCCAGCCCAAATCTTCGTGCAGTCTACGTAGATATTATCGGTGAAAGGGATTTTATATCAACTTGCACCCAATTCAAGTTTATATGTTGTAGAACAATGTCAAATTAATCTGCTGAACGTTTTCTGTTTAGTGTGCAAAGTTGTCATCAGAAAATTTGTTGCAAGTAATAATTGGCCGTTAAAGAATCAACTCAAGTTGTGAACTTTAATTCTCCGAATATTTTTAAAATTATTCATTCTTGAGATGTGCCGGTCATTGACGAGACCAGCATTTATTGCCCATTCCTGATTGTTCTCGAGAAGCTAGTGATGAGCTATCTTCTTGAACTGCTGCAGTCCACATGGTATAACTATGTCCACAGTGCTGTTGGGGAGGAAATTCCAGGATTTTGACCCAGCGACAAGTGAAGGACTGGTGAAATATTTCCAAGTCAGGATGGTGGGTGGCTTGGAGGGGAATTTTGAGATTCTGGTGTCCCTTTGAGTCTGCTGCCCTTGGCCTTCTAGATGGTTGTGGTGTTGGGTCTGGAAGATGCTGTCCAAGGAGTCTTGATGAGTTCCTGCTGTGCATCTTGGTGGTGGTATATACTGCTGCTACTGTGGATCGTGGTGGAGGGAGAGAATGTTTGTGGATGGGGTACCAATCGAACGGGCTGCTTTTTTTTTGGATGGTTGGTGTCAAGCTTTTTGACTGTTGGAGCTGCACTTATCGAGGCAAATATTCCACCTTGTGCCTTTTGGATGACGGACAGGTTTAAGAGTCAGGAGGTGAGTTACTCGTTCCAGGATTGCTAACCTCATCTATTGTTACAGTCACAGTATTTATATGGTTGGTCCAGTTAACTTTCTGATCAATGGTGAACGCCCAAGGTTGTTGTTCGGAGATTCAGTGATACCAGTGCCATTGAATATTAAGGTGACTTTGGAAACTTCAAATTTAAAGGCAGATTGAAGAAGTTGGGACTTTGTTCCTTGGAGAAAAAAAGTATTCAAAATCATGAGGGACCTTAATAGAATAGATAGGGGCAAAACTGTTCCTACTTGTGATAAAATTAAAACAAGAGAGCATAGATTTAAAATAATTGGCGGAAGCAAAAGTGACATGAAAAAAACATTTTTGTTTGGGTCTTGAATACAGAGGGAATTAAATCATATTTTTGAAAAAAAGTTAAAGAAAAAGGGGCTTGGTGAATTGCTCGGTTGTAGAGTTAGTGCACAGACAATGGGCCGAATAACAATCCCATGCATTGTAAAGAGATGTGATTCTGTGAATGTCTTGCTGGTATAGGAGTGAAAATGAGCTCTGAGAATGTCTTCAGTTGTTTGTGCGCTTGAAAGTGAAGATGAGTAATTTAAAACATTAGACTTTTGTAAACTGGGAAACAAACTTGTAAAAGCGAATGCAAGGTTGAAAAGAGTGAAAAAGGAAACTAGGTTAGTTGGTAATAACATGACTCTAAACTGGGCCTTTAAAAGCTTCATATTTTTGTAAGTAGAACCATAAAAGATGAACAGTTCACTGCACAGAAGAAACCCATTTGGCCCATTGTATTTACTTGAGCAATCTAAAATTAATTAATTTCCTACACTCTTTGCATTTCTCTGAACCTTTCCCTACTGCACAATAACTTTCCCTTTAAAGATACTGTAGACATTCAGACATTCCTTATGAAAAAAAAACTTTGATCTCCCTGTCTTCTGTATAAAGAAATAAAGTTTTAATGGTTTGAAGTTTATTTATTCATGTCACAAGTAGGTTTACATTAACACTGCAATGAAGTTACTGTGACAATCCCCTCATCGCCACATTTGGTACCTGTTCGGGTACATTGAGAGAGAATTCAGCATGACCAGTTGACCGAACCAGCACACCTTTGGACTGTGGGAGGAAACCCATGCAGACACAGGAATATCATGCAGACTCTGCACAGACAGTGACCCAAGCCACAAGTTGAACCCCGGTTCCTGGCACTGAGACAGTAGTGCTAACTACTGTGCCACCATACCACCTGAATTTAATTTCTCCCCTCACATCCCGGAATGATTTGAAATTTTTGACTCCCTGTAACTCGATCACCAACCAAAAGAAATGCAATGAATAAGGAAAGGTATGAAAATAAAATAAAAAAATGTCTTAAGACTCAGCTTCACCTTGTCTGTTTTGGTGTAATTAATCACAGTATCTCCAGACTCCTCTTATTTATGCTTTGGCTAGAATGATGCTGAAGCAAGAATCCATCTAGCACGCACATTGCTGGCTTTCCAGTACTTTTGTGGTCTAACCACTGCTTTGTACTAATGTATCATCTGTGACTTGCTGCTTATGCTTTGTGCCTTTACAATTCCAAAGTGCATCAATGGTCTTTATTAAAGCTCTATCTAACTTCAAACAGTTTTGTAATCGAGATCCAGGATCCTGCTGTCATTCCATCTTTCAATATTTTCTCATTGAGTAAAGATACCAATTTTCTGTTTTCTTAACAAAATAAGTTGCTTAACATAGCTTCACATCAAATTGTGTCTATGTCCTCTTGCAATATTCATGTGTATATATTACGTACCCATATCTACATACAAAACAAAAATAAACTCAACGCATTGCTTCGATCCCTACTTCAATCGAAACAAATCCATTAATCCTGTTTGCTTCCTGTCAATCAGCCAACTTTCCACCCACAGTACTACATTTCCTTCAATACAATATCCCTGAATTTTTGTGGTAAATCTTGACGAATGCGTTCTTGAAGCCCTAGTATGCTATCGGCATTTCCTTTCATCTGTCTCATCAGATTTGATTTAAGATTGAACGTTTTTGGCAAATCTACACTGTCCACAAGAATTCCAAAAATTTAATCTTGTGGGGATTCCAAGAATTTACCTACAACTGAGCTTTACAGTGATGCTTTGTTTCCAAATTCTTCTCCTTGAACAGCTTTTTACGTCTGACTGCCCTCCAGTACTACGTCATAATTTGTACTTAGCCCTTCTCAGTTTATCTGCTACTGAAACCCTCATCCATGCTTTCATTACCTCTGGACTTGACTGTTTCAACGCAGTCCTGGCTGGTGTCTCACATTCTATGCTTGGTTAACTTGCAGTCACCCAAAACTCCCTTGCCTGTGTCTTAACCTGCAGAGAGTTTTGTTCCCTTATCCTCACTGACCACATTGATTGTTAGTGGAGTAATATTTTGAGTTTAAAATTATTTTCCGTGTTTTCAAATCTCTTCATACCCCTGTAAGCTCTTCCAGCCCTGCAATCCATAGATATCTGCAGTCGTCTTATTCTGGCCTATTGTGCATTCCTGATTTTAATTACTCCTGTGTGCCATAACTTGAGTTTCTGGAGCTCCAAGCTCTGGAATACCCTCTCTACACCCCTCTAATGTGTTTCACTCCTTGAAGACATTCCTTAACCCTTCTCTTTGATCAATCTTTGGTCATGTTACCCAATATCACCTTTTTAGGTTTTGTGCCCAGCTTTGCTTTATAATGCTACTTTGAAGTGCCTTGGGATATCTCATTATGTTTAAGGTCCTATGCAAATGCAACCTGTTATTTCAAAGGAAAATAGAACAATTGTGGGCATGTCTTTTGTCTTTCTCCTACTTAATTCAAGCCATCAGGGCCCAGTGACTTTTTAAAAAGTTCTTCCATGGAAGTTGCATATCATTGGCTTGGCCAGTATTGTCATTGCCCATTTCCAGTTGTCTGTGAGGAGATGGTTGTGAGCCACCTTCTTGAACCACTTCAGTCTGTGGTGTAGGTGCAGCCACAACTCACTCTGAGGGACTTCAAGGATTTTGTTGTAGTGACACTGAAAGAACAGGGAAATAGTTTCAGGTCAGGAGGGTAAGTGACTTGGAGGGAAACTTGCAGGTGACAGTGTTCCCATGTGTCTGTTGCCCTTGCCTTTAAGTGGTAGAGGTCATGAGTTTGGTGAGTGCTTCAGTGCATCTTGTAGGTGTGCACATTGCTGCCACTGTGCATCAGTGGTAGAGGGAGTTGCTGTTGAAGGTGGTGAATGGAGTGCCAACCAAGGAGCTCTACATTGTCCCAGATGGTGTTGAGCTTTTTGAAAGTGCACTTATCCAGTTAACTACAAAATATTCCTTTACACAGTGCCTTGTGGATGCTGAACAGACTTTGGGGTATCAAGAGGTGAGTTGCGTGCCACAGAATTGCCAGCCTTTGTTCTGCTCCCACCCGTCCAGTAACTGCAAAGCCACCTCTGATCTGTTGAATAGTAATTGTTTACAAGCACTTACTACGCAATGCAAATATATATTACCTTGGAGGCTTACGTAATTAAAAATGTCATGTCGTTGTCTTTCTGGATGACGCACGTCCGTTGTCAATGGAATTGTAGAACAGCATTGATTCCTTAGAAACTGATAACTCCTCAATGCTTTTAAAAACTGTGATCTGTTTGTGCACACTGTGCTGTTTAAAATTAGTCCATTTTTTGAATTGCCAGCATGGCTACTATTAAATGAAGTTTGTTCCATTGAAGTTATCTGCTGTACGTGCATGTTTAAGTTTCTATTTAGCAGAGATATTTTTGGTAAGGAACAAATTGTCAAAGTGCCTACATGAAGCTTTGTTTAATAGCTCCCAAATTTTGTGTTCAAGTTATGGTAACTTTTGTTTTTCGATCTCAATATTGACCCTGGTACATGAATCACAACAAGTTGGTATTCAGGTGCAATCAGTGATTTGGAAGGAAAATGGAATGTTGACATTTATAGCAAAATGAATGGATTGTAAAAGTAGAGAGGTTTTACCACTGTTGTACAGTTGGTACGACTGTAGTGAGTACAATTGTGGATTCATTCAAGAGAGGATGTATATACATTAGAAGCAGTTCAGAGAAGGTTCACTTAACTGATACTTGGACTGGAGTATTGCTTTCTTATAAGAAAAGCACTTCATTTTTCACACACTGAAGTTCAGAACAAGAACGATAAGTGATCTTTTAGGTCATATAGTGAAGACACTGGACAGGGGGGATTCTGAAAGAATGTTTCCCCTTGTCGGAGAGATTAAAACGAGGGGACACAATTTAAAAATAATGGGCCTCCCATTTAAGATGCAGATGACGTGTCAATTTATTCTGAAGATTGACAGCCTTTGGAGCTCCCACAAAGTGGTGGATGCAAGGTCTCTTAATGTATTCACTGATGGATGTGAGCAACACTGTCATGGCCAGCGTTTGTTACCCATGGCAAATTGCCCTTGAAAAGTAATGGTGAGCTTTCTGCTTGAACTGCTGCAGTCCATGGTTTGTCATGTGTTCCTACAAACACTGAATGCTGTTCGGAAAAGAGTTCCAGGATTGTCACTCAGCAGCAGTGAAGGGAAAGTGATTTTGATCCAAGTCAGGGCACTGTGTAGTTTGGAAGAGAGCTTGCAGGTTGTGGTATTTCAGTGCTTTTTTCTAATGTTTTATTTTTTAATGTCACAAGTCGGCTTACATTAACGCTGCAATGAAGTTACTGTGAAAATCTCCTAGTTGTGTCTCTCTGGCACCTATTTGGGTGCACTGAGGGAGAATTTAGCATGGTCAATGCACCTAATCAACACGTCTTTCAGACTGGGAGGAAACTAGGCCACCTGAAGAAAAGCCACGCAGACATGGGGAGAACGTGCAAATTCCGCACAGACAGTAACCCAAGCCAGGAATCGAACCTGGCGCCATGAGGTAGCAGTGCTAACCACTGTGCCATCATGCTGCCGTGCATCTGCTGTCCTTGTCGTTCTAGGTGATAAAATTTAAGGGTTTAGAGAGTGCTGTTGTCCAAGTCCTGATAAATTACTGTCGTGCATCTTGAAGTTCATACACATTGCCACTGCATCAGTGGTGGAGGGAGTCAAGGGTAAGGTGGTGGATGGAGTCCTAGACAAGCAAGCTGCTTTGTCCTGGATCATGTTGAGCTTCGTGTTGTTGGAGCTAGACTTAACTATAGGTGGAGCATATTCCATCACATTCCTCACTTGCGCCTTGTAGTTGATGGAAAGGGCTTGGAGAGCTGGGAAGTGAAATACTCTGCAAAATTCCCAACCTCAGACCAACTCTTCCAACCACAGTATTTATATGGCTGGTCCCATTGAGCTGTTGGTCAAAGTTAATCCTAGGATGTTGACGAGGGAGGAATTGAGTGATATTAATATCCTTGAATGCCAAGGAAAGATGGTTAGGTTCTCTCCTGTTGGAGATGGTCATTGCTTGGCACTTGTGCAGCGATTGATGTAACTGAGTGGCTTCCTGGGCAGTTGACAGTCGGTCACGTTGCCATGGCTCTGGAGTCGCATGTAGGCCAGACCAGGTAAGGATGAACAAGGGCAGCAGCTATATGGGAACGTAACCACCTGCAACATAACTACACTCCAAGACAAACTCCACCTTGACCTGGAAATATATCGCCCTTGTTTCGCAGTCGCTGGGCTAAAATTCTAGAATTCCCTCCCTAACGTCATCGTGAGCCAATCCAGAGCATGAGAGTTGTAGCCTCAAAAGGGCAACTAGGGATGGGCAATAAATCTGGCCAGCCTGTGGGTGCCCATGTCCCACAAAGGAATAAAAAAAACTTGTGTGGTGCAAATGTTATTTGCCACTTGTCAGTCCAAGCTAGGATATTTGCCTAAATCTTATTGAATTTGGGCATGGACTATTTCAGTACCTGTGGAGTTATAAATGGTGCTGAACATTGAATGGATATCTCCACTTCTGATTTCTAATGGAAGGAAGACCATTGATGAAGCACCTGGAGATGGTTGAGCTAGGACACTACGCTGAAGAATTTCAGCTGTCATATCCCAGGACTGTGATCTCCAGCCGCCACAATCATTTTCCTTTGTGCAAGGCATGACTCCAGCTGCCAAAGAGTTTTCCCCTTTATTCCCGCTGACTCCAGTTTTTCTTTAGCTCCTTGCTTGGCCAAATATAGCCTTGATGTTAAGGGCAGCCACCTCTTCTCAAACATTGGCGTTCAGCACTTTTGCACATATTTGAGGTTAAGAGCTGCTAGTTTTAACGTAAGAGTAAATGGACTCCTGCACGAGGAGTTTCTTGGGCTCAGCAAGACTGAGATGTTCAGGCCATGATCGTACTGAATAGTGGACCAGGCTTGAGGGGCCCAGTGGCTGACTCTTAATTTGTCTGTTCATAACTGCAATTCGGTCAAAATAGTTTTGTTACCTTTTATCAAATTAGTTTATCAGAAATTGCTCGCTGATGGGCCATAAGGAAGATTCTTAATCACATTTCTCATCAATACTTTTTCATTCTTTGGAAATGTAAAGTGCACTGGAAATCTCAACTCCACTGGCAAAATCAGGATGTTCGTATGCTGTGTTCCTGTTCCATTGAATACTTTTCGATTTTTTTTTTTTGGAAAATAACTTGCTCCTAACGCAAATACTGCTTTGTCTTGCGATACTCTTGCTCACAAAATTGGTGTCTCAAAGCTATGAGTAAAGTAGGGGTGGGAAAACTAACATGAGGTAGTCATTTCTTTTTGTTGTCACCAGCTGTTTTATTATAATGTTCCCCACACACAGTCTGCAGTCAAGCCCAGAGTACATGATAAAAAGAAAGACTTGTATTTATGTAGTAGCACTTTCCACAATCTTGGCAAGCCTAAAGTGCTTCCCAGCCAATCAGACTATCTGTTTTACTGATGTTGATTGAGGGATAAAAATTGGCCAGGGCACCAACGGGAACTTTGATTTGGTGGCTTGGCATCTTTTTTAGCTGCCTAAGGTAGCATCTTTGTTGCAGTACTGGAATGTCAGTTTGGATTGTATGCTCAAGTCAGGATTGAAGCTAGAACCCACAATGTTTCAGCTGAAGAGGCAAAAATGCTACCACTGAACCACAGCAATGTGGTGTTCTCTCAAATGATGTAAGGTCGTTATTTGCTTGTCTGTGTTGTGTAATTGTCAACTGAGAACTCAAAATTTAACTCTTAGGTGCAAAATGCATTGTTTAACTGTTTATCTAACTCATTGTTCTGTGCTTGAAACATGATGGAAGCTGTAAACAGAAGTTTGAGAGAATCCAACATTGAATATTTCTCAATTTTTATCATATTTTCATGTCTAATGTCATCACCCTGTATACTTTCCCCTTAATTCGGAATATCATTTTGTTGAGTATTGGTTTGGAGCTCATTAGCAGAGAAATTGATAAATGCAAACCAGATTAAAAATAGTGAAATTTGTCTTGTGCAACATTCATCCCTGGCTGTTCTACCTTTTTAGAAGAATTAAATGAGAAAACAATGGATCAACATCATTACCAAAAAGAGAAAAGGTGACAGCTTAAAATATTTTTCACAATATAAAAATAAGAACTTCAAAAGTAGGAGCACCTGTAAGCCATTTGGCCCCTTGAGCCTCCTCCACTGTTCAATAAGATTGTGGCCTTAACTTGACCTTCCTGTGTATCACTCATAACCCTTGACTCCAAAATTATCCCTGTCTTTGATATATTCAATGACCCAACCTCCACTATTTATTGGGTAAATGAATGACCTTCTGAGAGAAATAAATACTCAACCTCAGTTTGCAATAGGCAACCCCTCATGTTTAAATTGTGCCTCCTGGTTCCAGATTTCCTTGAAAAAAGAAACATCCACTCAGCATTTAACTTGTCAAATCCCCTTAGAAGCTTCTATATTTCAATAAGATTATCTCCTCTTCTGAGTTCCAGTGGGTGTTGTGCCAGCGTGCTCAACTTTCCTTAACACAAACTCCTCATCCTAGCAATTGGCCCCCTTCTCTGAACTTTATCCAATAGAAGTGTTATGTTGTGTAAGGTGACCAAAATGTATGCCATATCTTTGGTTTGATCTCTTCAATTTGATGTTTAGTTGTAGAAGCAGGCAAGTCTTTCTATCAGGTGTTCTCTTTGCAATAAAAACCAATGTTCCATTTGCCACCTTAATTACTTCCCATTACTGCATGTTTATTTGTTGTGATTCATGCACAGTGTCTCCAGATTCCTCCATTCTTAAGCATTCTGAAGGCTCTCTTCATTGAAATTATAATGTTTTTCTGCCCATCAGCCAAAATGGGCAATCTCACATTTTCCCACGTTATACTCTGCCAAATTTTTGCCTGCTCACTTGACTTATCCATATCATTGCACAGACTTTGTATCCTTGTCGTAACTTCTTTCCGGATCACAGAATTCAGTAAATTCGTTCAGCAGAATTGTCATTCACAGCATCATGTTGATTGTGTTGGGAAAATCATATTTTCATGATGTATTTTTCCTTCAAAATTTGGAGGGACCTTACTTGGAGACTTGGATTTTCTTCTACAAAAAAAGTAATAAGTTCACCTTTGGACTGGAAGCAAGAATGCCTTTTAAAGAAATTACTTGACCAGCCCTGGTATTTGCGAGGTGAAGAGTTTTGTGCTTTAATATTTTAATTCATGGGACAAACTTGTTAAAAGGCAAAGGCTAATCATTTACTGGAAATTACACAATGGGTGTGCTTTAAGTTTTAACTTGTGTTTTGAATTCAGTTGGGACTGAAGTAAAATAGTGAGAAGCTTCCTAGCTTTCACTCTCTTTGCATTGCCTGAGATAGTGTGGTTATCAGGATCCAGTTATGAACTCATCTGTCTCTGGGGGAACTCAGGAGACAGAAACAATAATTTGATTTGATTTTGATTTGGTTTATTATTGTCACATGTATTTACATTGTGAAAAGTATTATTTCTTGCATGCTATGCAGATAAAGCATACCATTCATAGAGAAGGAAACGAGAGAGTGCAAAATGTAGTGTTACAGTCATAGCTAGGGTGTAGAGAATGATCAACTTAATGCAAGGTAAGTCCATTCAAAAATCTGACAGCAGCAGGGAAGAAGCTGTTCTTGAGGCGATTGGTACTTGACCTCAGACTTTTATCTTTTTCCTGAGGGGAAGGAGGTGGAAGAGAATGTCCATGGTGTGTGGGGTCATAGAATAGAATAATAGAAAAACTACAAGACAAACAGGCCCTTCGGCCCACAAGTTGCGCTGATCATAACTCTACCTACTAGGCTTACCTCTAACCCTCAATCCTATTAAGTCCCACATACGCATCCAGAAGTCTCTTAAGACCCTATCGAATTTGCCCCCACCACCACCGACGGCAGCCGATTCCAGTCACCCACCACCCTCTGAGTGAAAAACTTACCCCGACATCTCCTCTGTACCAACTCCCCAGCACCTTAAACCTGGGTCCTTAATTGTGCTGGCTGCTTTGGCAAGGCAGTGGGAAGTGTAGACTGTCAATGGATGGGAGGCTGGTTTGTGTTATGGGTTGGGCTACATTCATGACTTTTTGTAGTTCCTTGCAGTCTTGGGCAGAGTGGAAGCCATACCAAGTTGTGATATAGCAGGAAACAATGCTTTTCTGTGGTACATCTCTAAAAGTTGAGAGTCATAGCTGATGTGCCAGATTTCTAATAAAGATTTATTCAGACAATTTCTCCTCCATGCTGAAGCTCCTCCACTGATCTATCTGCGCACAAGGGTTCTCCAAATTGATAACATTGAAACTCTGAAAACTTCATCCTTTTTGTTCGAAGTCTACTCTTCAACTGCCCATCTCTGCAGAACCGCTGTTTCTTACGTTTCTGTGTATGTGTTGGGGAAGGAATTGATCATTATACTTTGTGTATGGGATTTAATGGGATTGGGAGTTGTAGATAGCTCTATAGCCTAGTTGGTATGGATATGATCGGTGCAACTTGTGGGCCGAAGGGCCTGTTTATGCTGTGGTGTTCTATGTTCTAGAGTGCAGTTGTGTGTATTAACCAGTTCTTTCATCTTGTTTGAAAAAACAAGTTCTGTTTTTTAATAAATCAATCATAAGAGTTTATTGAAAGAAGCTGGTTAATGTTTCTAATAATTGGCCATTTTGCTGAATCAATTAGATGTTTGCACTAGTGTTGCAACCCGTGGAATAGTGGAGCTACATCAGCTGTAGACTCTTCCCATCCCAGTTGTAACAGTTCTTTCTTTCTAATAGTATTCTGGTTTCCTAAATGTTCTGCATCCTCCCTCTTTAATGATGGATTCTAGCATTTTCCAAATGACAGACGTTAAACTAACTGGCCTACTGTTTGCTGCTTTAGGTCTCTTTTTGGTAACTTAAGTTTTTATAGTTTTCCAGTTTGCTGGGGTCTTCCAGAAACTTAAGAAATTTTGGAGAATTACAATCAGTGCATCCACCACCTTGGCAGCCACCTCTTTCACGAGCCAAGAATGCAGGTCCAGGCAATTCACCAAAGATCCTTAGAGAGCATCTTCCAAACTTCACAACCACTTCCATCTAGAAGGACATGGGCAACAGATACATAGGAATACCACCACCTACAAGTTCCCCTCGAAGTCACTCACCATCCTGAATTGGAAATATCACTGTTTCTTTGCAGATGTTGGGTCAAAATCCTGGAATTTCTTCCATAACTGTATTGTGGGTCAACCCACAGCACATGGACTGCAGCGTATCAAGAAAGCAGCTCATCACCATCTCCTCCGGGGCGGCTAGGGATGTGTAATAAATGCTGGCCTGCCAGTGATGCCAATGTCCCATGAATGAATTAATCAGCTTTAAATTCTACTGGTTTCCCAATTTTTTTTTTCTCTCTCATGGTAGTGATTGTTAAGCTTTTCTTTCCCTTTTATCTTTTAGATTTTCTACATTTCTTGGTGTCTTTGAGTTTCTTCTCATGTTTACAAGTGTGTTTTTGTTAGAGCAGTTTGTGGTTAAGAGCATGAAAACCACATGTAATCCATGGTGCTCATGTTCTACTTAAGTTTTATTTAAAACTTTAATTTCTCTCATTCTTCAGCAATTCATTGTTCAATAAAAGATTTTTAAAATTTGGATTTGGTATTCCATTTTGTTCTGGCTGTTGTTTGGCCCAGGTAAATTATCCGACTAGATATGGAGCGCTCTTTTTAAACCCTGTGTTGTATTTTAGTAAGGAAACTGGTCTCTCAACTGCCTGTGAATGCGCGACTAGCACTCCTTACTCTGCCACAAAGGTTAAAATTACATTTCACAAAAAGCATCTTATTTTTAAGTGTTAGACAAGTGACACCTATAATGTTTGGGGTTGGATTTCTGAGGGGTTTTGGAGGCAATTTATCTCAGTTGTAGCCCTCTCACTTGGGTCGAGGGTTCAAACCACATTCCAGCGAGTGCGTAATCCAGCTTACACTGCAGTGCAATATTGATGGAATGTGACATTGAGAGTTGCCAGCTTTTGGATAAGATATTCAGCTGAGGTACTGCCCCCCTCTCAAATGGAGTTACAGCTTCCGTGGTGCTATTGGGAATGCAGAGAGGTTCTCCTGGCCAATATGTATCATTCAACTTGTATCACTGAAATAAACTATCCAATCATTTTAACTCATTGTTTACACTGAGGCATTTCTTGACATTATGAACAATTACTGCACCAATTTTATTGGCTGCAATCTGCTGTGGGATGCCTTGGGGTCTTGTAAGGCACATATAAATGCAAGTAGTTTGCTTTCACGATAGTAACTCTGATGGGTATGCAGCAAAACAGTCGTCATTTTGGATGGGATCTGAATATGATCCTGGATCTTAATGGATAAAACAGCAGCATGTCAGATCACTGGTACTAATGTACCTGCTGCACTTGGCTGCCAGCTGATGTTTGTAGACCCCACTTTGCGATTTCAATCTCAATTGTGGGCAGGACCTGTTGGGTGGCAGAGGTTATAAAAGGAATTGCAATATTCATGTTTAAATAATTTCACAACTCCTTACCTCTTGGGATTGTGACAGATGGTTGATTTTCTGATTTCTGTGGGGAAGTTTCGTTGATGCGCTCTAATACTGACGTACTAAACTGGGTGTCCTCACTCTGGTCCCCTTGATCTTGTTGGGGTCAACATTGGATAGCGCTGAGCAGGCGTGTCCCAGCACTTAAAACGCCCTGCAGACATTTAGTCCCTGGTTATTGATTTGAGTCAGCCTTATTTAATACCTAAAATGCATTGATTCAGTACCAGTTAATCTGTTTTATTAAATGTCGTGTCATTTCTGATGTTATGAGCAATTGTCACATTTCAAGTCACTGTTGTATGAATCCCAAATGCTTTGGTATCAGCACTGTTTTCCTGTACTTTGATCCTGGTACTTTGTATAGTTTATATATGCTTTATTTATGATTTGGTCATTTTGTGTTTTACTTACTCCCTTCTTACTTCCTCCTCCTCTAACAGATTTCCCGAATGGAGTACGTTCACTCAAAAAACTTGATATACAGAGATGTAAAGCCAGAGAACTTCTTAGTGGGACGACCAGGAAGCAAAAACCAGAATGTAATTCACATAATAGATTTTGGCCTTGCTAAAGAATACATAGACCCAGAGACAAAAAAGCACATCCCTTACAGAGAACACAAGAGCCTTACTGGAACGGCCAGATACATGAGCATAAATACACATTTAGGAAAAGGTGAGTAATTTCCATTAAGCTGTCTGTCTTAAAAATTGTTTGACGTTTTGATTTTTTTAAAAAAAATTATAACAAGGATTTAATTAGAATTGTGTGTTGAATTGAAAGTATATATTTAAATTGAGATGAATTATCACTTGCCTTTCGGATTTCATATTTTGTGAAAAATCTATTGACACCAGTGCACATTCGGACCTTCGGTAACCATAAGGTGTTGGCATATAAATCGATTTTTTGAAACGTCCCGAAACCGCAGGTTGATTCAGATATTGAATCTAAGAGTGGGTGCTGCCATTTTGAAATGTCATCAGCACCTGACACAGAGTAGGCATATAAACTCAGCAAATGTTCACAACACATCCTAAATTGTTTGCTTTATCCCTTTTTGTACTGAGTTAAAAAGTACCACGAAGTAAGACATCTGTTTGTTCAGTGAAAAAATTGAGGCTGATCACTAATGTATAAGTTGTATGTTGTGATTGAAAAACAGGTTTGTCTTTTGCCACGTGTACGCAAAGATGAGATTTTTGGGGCTGGACAAATGGGGGCTTTCTAATGCATTGGGTTGACTTGTATGCTGTATTTTAATTAGAACACTACAGCCCAAACAGGCCCTTCGGCCCACAAGTTGTGCTGGTCATATCCATACCTACCAGGCCTATCTATAACTCCAAATCCCATTTAAATCCCATGTATTCATCCAGCAGTCTCTTTAAAAGACCCCAGCAAGTTCACCTCTATCACCACCGATGGCAGCCGATTCCACTCACTCACCGCCCTCTGAGTGAAAAACTTACCCCTGATATCTCCTCTGTACCTGCTCCCCAGCACCTTAAACCTGTGTCCTCTCGTAGCAACCATTTCAGCCCTGGGAAATAGCCTCTGAGAATCCACCCTATCTATCCCTCTTAACATTTTATAAACCTCTATCAGGTTGCCTCTCTGGGGAGAAGAGACCTAGCTCCCTCAACCTATCTTAAGGCATGCCACCCAATCCAGGCAACATCCTTGTAAATCTCCTCTGCACCCTCTCAATAGCTTCCATATCCTTCCTGTAGTGAGGCGACCAGAACTGTGCACAGTATTCCAAGTGGGGTCTGACAAGGGTCCTATAAAGTTGCAGCATTACCTCCCGACTCCTAAACTCAATCCCTCAATTGATGAAGGCTAGCACACCATACGCCTTCTTGACCACATCCTCCACCTGTGAGGCCGCTTGAAGAGTCCTATGGACCCGGACCCCAAGGTCCTTCTGCTCCTCAACACTGCTACAAGTCCTACCCTTGATATTGTACTCCTTCATCCCACTAGACCTGCCAAAATGGACCACTACACATTTATCCGCGTGGTACAGAAAAAGAGAATTTAGTCAATCGTGGAGAATGGAAGTCGTATTAAATATTTTCTCCCCACACTTGTGGTTGCTGGTTTCATCAGTAAAATTTCACTGATCCATTCCCACCACCTCAAATAAAATGACTTCACCTTTACAAATGTATGTGGCATGCTGTAGAATGTTCAGCAATCTGCTGTAAATTATCTTTGGAAATGCAGTCAGATTCCAAGTGTAAAGTTTTTAAGCACAGATAATTGACATGCCTTGGTAACGGTAGCTAAATTTAAATGATAATATCTTTGCTTAAAGCCAAACGTGTGCGCTTGTAATAAGTTCACATATGCAGTCTGATCTGCATCTTCAAATACTACTAGTTACATTTTTATGGTTTATAATGTGAGGGAACGTGTATCTTTTTACCACTATTTATTTAAGGGTATTTGGTGAATGCCCTACTTTACAGTTTCGGTGGTCTTTCTGAAAGCAGACCCCTCAACCCCAACAAAACAGAAGCTGAAGCCTTTTGCAATCCAGGACTTAGTAGAACCTGCTGCACACTATATGTTTCCAAGCCACTACAGAAGCACATGTTATCAATGCACCACACGCAAGCTGGGTATGCTGTCTGAATAAGTTAACTTCTGACTAGATTTGCAGTCTCGAACTCTGCAATGACTGTTCAAAGCTGACTAAAACTTGGGAATCTACCCTGCAAATTTTAATCAAACTTCAGTATATACATGCTAATGCATACTAATAGCTAAATCACATGATTGGGAATTGCGTCTGTATGATTGCAAGAGTAAAGATTTATTTCTGTTAACTACTGTTGAAATTGCAGCCAGAAAGCCATATGCAATTCACATATGTGTGTGTAATTAGATAAGAGTGTCCCTGAGAATTTGAAACTATTTGCAGCGGCATGAGACATAAAAAAGTTTGAAAGTTACTCAGCTGTTTTAATGTGTTCTTGATGTTTTGTGCAAGCAGTTTTGTGTAGTCCAGAGATGTGCAGGTTAGGTTGATTGTCTGTGATAAATTGCCCCTTAGTGGGATTAGCAGGGTCAATACGTGAGGTTATGCAGATAGGGCCTGGGTGGGATGGTTGTCAATGCCGATAGAACCAAATGGTCTCCTTTTGCATTGAATTTTGATTCAATAAATCTGACTTGCATCAGACACAGTTCATGAATAAAATTGATGCCTGCTTCCTTTCTCTATTACAGTTTTAATGCTATTTTTGAAATTTGGTGCGTTACTTTTCTCCTTTGTGCTGCAGAAAGTTTTTGTTTCAGGCATTGGTGAATATTTGAATGAGGAATGAGATAATTGGGTCACTGGAGAAATGTATCTGATTATTGATCTTGGTACAGGTGCTATAGTAAGCAACCAAGATGGTCACTTAATTTATGAAATTAATTTTGATAGTTGTGTGAGGAAATCTGTACTTTTTTCAAGATTAAAACTTCACTTGTGTCAGAGAATTCTGATGCAAGTGCGGAAAGCACCAAAATGGGAAAAGCAAGATCAAATTACTCTGAGACAAAGTGAAAGCTTCACCACAGGATTGGAGTTGAACTGTGCCAATGTGAGCCCAGGTGACAGATCTGTAAGGAGCTGAGAGAGGAGAGATGGTTCTGTGCTGCTGAGGGCAGGGGCACGGGGAAGTCCCTGGAGCCATTGGCAGCGCCATGCTGTTAAGATGTTTATTTCAGGAAGCCCAGAAGCAGTGTTTGCTTCATACAGCTGGGGTTCAAGGGAGCTCAGAAGCCATTGTTGATAGCATTGTGGCAGAGGAGCTGGGACCATGCCTGTGTTTAGACAGTGGAGTATAGTCCGGTAAACACAGTAAGCGATGCAGTTTTGGTGATTGGTCAGCTCGGCTGGAAAAGACCAAGCAGGCTGGACCCGGGAGCCAATTTGAGAGAAATTTGGAGTAGTTGGCCTTTTGGATGAAAATTCTACTTAACTTAGGTGGAGTGGAGCTGCTTTTGATTGTGGATCAGACTAGCTCTTCAAAGAGGAACTGAAATTCCTCACAAAAAAGGGTTTTAAAGAGTTTTTGTGACTTGTGATGACTGGGTGAGTTGATGAGAAAATCAGGGGACCTTCCTTGGTTGTGTCTGCCATTTAATGTGCAGTTTATAGTGTTGAACCATAGTTTGCTTGTTGACATTTACCTCAATTCTAGATGTTGAAGTATAAGATAGATAGTATTGACCATTTGTTTTGTTGACTCTCTTATTGTTAAATTCCTTTGTTTTGAAACCATGGAATCTTTTGGTTCTATTCTCTTAGTAAGTTTTTAAAAAAAAGTTATTTACTGGTCCCTAATTCGAGTGTATCAAAATTTAGAGTCTGCTCTGGGATCGTACCAATTGTGAATCTGTTCTTTTCTGTTAAATCTTGAAAACTTAGTTGAGGTTAGTAACAGTTTTAACATTGCTGACAAGAGATTTTTGGCTTTGTACTAACACTGCAATTGAGATGGATTCCCATTTGGTATTTTCTCCCTTGCTGTCCATAAAAAAAAATGGAACTCAGGAAAATCCATTATCTTTTTTCAATTTCACAACTGCCAATCAAATGTGGATTCAAACAAAACCCACAAAATATTTGAATTGGGCAAGTTGGCCCCTCGCTTTAGACATTGGGAGCGGGATGGCACCAGACTAATCAACAATCAAAATTTTTTGGCTCATTTTCAGAGCGTGAACATGGCTTTTAATTCATAGTTACCATGGCAGAAACAATCAAGGCCATGGCATATGATGGAAGTCACAGAATAGCTACAGCACAGAAAAAGGCCATTCGGTCCATCGTATCAGCACCAGCGCTCAAAATGAGCAGTGTACTCTGCCATTCTCCTGCCTTCTCCACGTGAGCCTGCATGATCTTTTTCGGTTAACAGTTAATGGAAAAGAGAACTGATAAGTGGTGTTTGAAAGGGAAGAAAAGAGCTTGAAGCTCTATGGAGTGCAGGAGAGTGGATGGAAATACAGGGGAGGAATAGCAGAACAGTGCCAGCATGAAATTGGATGGAAAAAGCAGTATATTTCTATGGCTCATAAAAGGGAGATTTAAGTATGAAAGTATGACTTCAATGGGCAGGAGCATGAGTAAGAAAAGTTTTCCAGCATGAACCGAGAAGAGAATGCTCTTTTGATGTTAGGACACTAAGATGCAGTGATGGGGGAAAAGACTCCAACGTATCAAAAAGACAGAAAAAGATCTAGAAACTAATATGTTTTCAAATGCTGGTGACATTTTACAAGTGGCAGATGAAATCCATGACATACAGGACAATAGCAAATGACAAGGAAAGTTTGAACGTCCTTTGTGATATGTAACATATATATGTATATGTGTGTGTATATTATTTCAGTAAAAGTGTTGCTGTGTATGTATAAATGTGCTTCATGCTTAATAGTACAACAGTTAGTGAATGTCATAGAGGACTGGCTCATTTTTGATTTAGGATTTATTTTTGCTTGAACCATTGGCAGTTTGACTGTATGTTGTTGCGAACGAATGCTGATGTGACTTTGGTTTGCTTATAGAATTATTTCAGTACTGGGGTATTTTGAGTGGAGGTTTAAAATGGTGACTGGCAGCATTAGCCATGAAATTTGTACATGCAGAGGAAAATTTATGTTGCTTAGCAGAAGGTATTGTCCTTTTGACAAGTGACTATATTGTCCTTTGTCTTTTATATTGTGGCTATGTCTCAACTGACCATGTGTAGTTCCATTCAGGATAATAACAAAGTTCAGTATATTGAAAAATAAACGTTTAATTTAAATAGTGCATAAAATAATTGTTCAAAATTGAATCAATAATGGTGTTTCATCTAAATAATAAATGTCGACTATTCATAGAGTCTCACTTGGATTGTCTTAAAGTAATTTTTCGGGTGCTAAGGATTATAGCTGTTGGGTTGTGGTACTGACTATGCATGATAAGTGCATGCTAATGCTTTACATAAGATTGCAGAAGAAGATCACTTAAAAAAAAATTTTACAAAATGTTCTTTGATGCATGTGATCTGTGCTAAATTATGCTTCTATTCTTCCCTTATCTGGCACATTGTAGAGGTTATTCTTGGGTTTTGTTGCAGTGTTGCGATCTTTACAGCTTTTAAATACAAATGAGATGAATGAAAAGCAAATATGCTTAGGAAAAATAAAACCTAAAGTGTAATTCTGTTGGGGGTATGGGGTCGAATGTATCGGTCTTCAAATTGCAGGAGGATGGATATATGGCTGAAGGTGCATGTCAGGATGCTCTGGAATTTCTGAACATGCAGAGTTACCTGGGAATTATTCAGGATGTTTCAACTTTGAACAATTTCCCTGCATCCTGGGATCCTTCGTGATTGTTTCAAGAGTTAGAGTCAGAGATTTCCAATAGTTTTGCACCCAGGAAATAGTCAACAGATCAAAACCTAATCTAACACCTGGTAATTTTGCTGTCGAACACTCCACACCAATCCCATAACCTGACCTGACTACCACTCACAACTGCCTCCTGACCCCTATACCTGCTCACCCACTTGATCATTCATCAACATTCAAAATGGACACTTAAACTTGCAATATGGCAGCTCGTGCAATAAAAATGGAGGCCTGTCCCCTCTTCCCTGCTCCTGATGTCTTCTGATGGAAGTTGTTCATTCCTGTGAAAGGGCTTGGAAGATCCGTGAAGAAATACACCAGAGTGTCACATTGAGGTAATTTGAGCGCAGCAGTGATTTGGATGATCATCGTGACTGCTTGGAAGAATGAGCCATAACTGATGCTGAAAGCATGGACCACTTGAACTTGCAGATTTCTTTGAGCCTGAGAAAGCTATGATTATAACTTATGTTCGTTGAAGTAAAATATATATGGCAGTGAAGCTGACAATTTCGTGCAGGCTATAAAAATGTTTCTACGTGATGTCTTGTAACATCATATCCATCAAGAAATGCAGTTCAAAAAATGTTTAAATTTGAACGCAACAGCAGTATGTACTAAACTAGATATCACCTGTTGAAAGAGGAGGAGGAACAGTGAAGAACAAAATGTTATTTTGTTTAGAAAGTTCTTTATTCTGATACACCACATCATCTATAACATCCAATGCAACATTACCATGTTATGGAAGAACACTCAATTTATTCTGGTGGATGAACAAATCCAGAAATCAATGTTCTGTTTCTTTTAATCCCTTTGGATTCTGCACATAGCTGGTGATTTGTACAGAATTTGATCTTGTGTTTCAGCCAGTATCTCTACTTGTATATGATTTAAGTGGCACGTGATTTCAGTGCAGTCCATCATATACTATATGCCCCCTTATTCTGAGCCAGAAAGCCAGGGAATTTGGTTGCATTTTGAATAGAAGGGAACAAGAAAGCAAGTTTTTGCTAATTCTGTACCAGCCTGTATCTTTCAAATCAAAATACATGTGTTTTGCAGCCATTTGACTGCATAATTTTTAGTTATATATTCAAAATCTTCCAAGTGGTTTGTCTATTTTACCTTAGTTACTGTATCTAGTGTCATTTATCGGGCACAGAATGCATTATTAACATCGTCAGTCTGCTGAACAATACGTCACTGAAAAAATATTTGCATATTAGTTTGATGTTTTTTGACAAGCTCAAGTTGATGCATCTTGAGAAAAGAAATTGATATTCAAAATCATACTTGCACAAGAAAAATATCAACCTGAGGCCTGTAGTTAACCCACAGAAACTTGGGCTGATTTATAATTTTGCTGTTGCAGGCCATGAAATATACTAAATATTTTATTGAACTTGTGTGGATGCTTTTATGCTAAATTCCTCAATGTTTTTTAAAGACGAAATTACTTTTTTTAAAAAAAGTCTCCCTTTTGAAGTGAACTGATGATCTGTGATCATTTGTACAAGCTGATATTTGCCAACAAAGTACTAATGTACCAACTTGATGATCAATCCTTGTGTTCCTGGTTGATTTCACAGCTTCAGGCATCTCTTCTGCCTTGCATTCCATTGGACAGAGCCAGGTGACACAGAAACAAAGCTAGAGGATTCTGCAATCTTTGAATGTGCCTGCAACATGCGCTACTTGAGCGTGAACTCCAGGGGGAGGGCAAATTTGAGGTCTGAGGCCACACTGTTACTCACCTTTTGCCTTGTGGCTTAAACTGCACTGTAGTTGCTGGAGTTCCATCCCTTACAATTTCAAGCTAGCTGTGAGGATAAGATTTCATGTTTAACATGTGGAAGCCCAACATTTAAGTTTCCAAATCATAGAATGGCTACAGCTCAAAAGGAGGTAATTCAGCCCATTGTTTTTGGCATTGCCCCTCTCTCCCCTCCCCTCGCTTTCCCTTGAGCTCTTCATTTTTTTTCTTTCAGCTAATGATCCAGTTCCCTTTTCAGAGACCCAATTGGATAGCTGTCAGTGGGGCTTGAGCATTTCCCCACAAGAGAGCAGGGAAAGATGCGATTGACCAACTGTTTTATTAAAATATAATGTTCGTTTGGTATGACTAATGAGAAAGACTTGTTTTGTCAGAACATCCCCATGGAAACAGCAGTGAATCAGAATCCTAGTGTCCCTCATTTGTGCAGCCTGTAAATGGAGGTCTTGCGACCTCTTGGTAGACTCCTTGCTCGTCACTTGCTATGAGTTGTCTCAAGACTGAAGAATCTGACAAAGGATCAGCACAGGACTTCCACAGACCTGGCTGTTCGTTGTGTCATTGTGGAATATATGGCCAAGATATGACCGATACTAACTTATAATAATGTCAAAGATTAGTTAAACACAGTCAATACTTCCCAATTGTCAAACAAAGGGAAAACAGAGGGAGGATAAGTAAAGCAAAACAGGAAATAAAATCAGTAATTCGAATCCTTAGCAATTCTTCATAACAAATTCTGCAGGCTAATAATTCCAGCTACGATGACCGGAACTTCAGGCAATTTTTCTTTCAAATGTTGCACAACCTGCTGTGTCTCCTTAACATTTGTTGTCTGAAGGGGCCACTTCAGCATTGGGTACGTTGGATATTTTGAGTTTGGTATGGATGGTCCTCAAATCATGCAGAACCAGATTTCAGTGTTGGCTTCGAGGTGGGGCAGTCAGCTGCAGTGTTTCCCCAGGAGAGGGATCTGCTGTGCAAAAGTTGAGCTGTTTCAGATGCTCTTGTACCTTTTTAGAGCCATGTATAGAACCGCAAAGGCCTCGGAGACAAATGCACTAGTAACACAAAGCATTATAATGAATGGTTAATTTTTATGTTGGATTATTGCTTGATGCTTTAATGCCCATGATGTTTAAAGCTGAATCATAAGCCGAATTGGTTGCTTTCCAAATAAGGGTGGAGATTAAATCGAGGATCAAAAATAATAAAAGAACAAATTATATCGACACCACTTATAACTTGGATGCTTAATCAACAATAAGAGTGAAGTGAATTAAGTTTATTTATTAGTCGCAAGTTGGCTTACATTAATGTAATTATTATATTACGTCACTTACATTGATGTGAATCTTCTCAAGTTAGCACTGAAATTGCTCTGCAAGGGAGGTAGGGAAAGTTGACACTTGCTACTTTTAATTTTAGTGCAATGCTATGGTGTTTACTAAAAAGACGACAAATGTTAGGAACACGTAGCAGGTTGTGCAGCATTTGAAAGAAAAATTTGCCTAAAGTTCTGGTCATCATAGCTGGCATTATTAACCTGCAGAATTTATTATAAAGAATTGCTCAGGATTTGAATTGCTGATTTTATTTCCTGTTTTGCTTTTCTTATCCTTCCTCTGTGTTTTCCCTTTGTTTGACAAATGGGAAATATTGACTGTGTTTGACTAATCTTTGACATTATTATAAGTTAGTACTGGTTATATCTCAGTCATATACTCCGTCATAATCTTACAGGCCTTGCAGTACAATGGTAACACATCCTTTCAGGGAGAGTAAGACCAGTGAGCTGAAACTCAGGTATACTGAAATGGAACATAATGGAGTAAACTTTCATGTCATTAAAAGATCATAAAGTACAATAATGTGTGCAGAGTAATTAGTTTTACAGATCTCAAAACCAACTTGTAAATGTACCTTAGATTTAGGATTGTTGGCTTAGTTAATAATTTGGTACTTTTTGTTTGGATACATCCTCTTTGAAACTTGAATACATACTGACTATGTTTTAATCAGTGATCACAATTGAGCAAAAATACAGTTGAAAGGATAGGTTTTCAATGGGAGTTTTCCTAGTCATTCATGTCACTACCTCAATATGGTGAGGTGGCACTACCTTCTCAACTGCCCTGCTGCCTGAGTCAATCAGTCCAGAATTCTATATGCCAGCATCTTAATTGGTTGCAGCATGATTCAACTCTAAATCACTGTGTATGGATCATTACTTGACTTCGAGGAAGGCCTGAATGCAGAAAATTGAAGTGTGGTTCCATCTTTTCAACACTTTGCATGTACTTTATGCACAGAATTCTTTTTACCAAACACGTTGCAAAATAGATTGAACTGCAGATGTGTTTTGGAAATGTGGAGCTTATAATGTGATAAAATAGCAGCATTCAACTTCCATAAAAATGTGAGCTATTTAAGGACTCTTGTGCTTTGTGACATTAATTTATGATGAGAGGCTGACAGGTAGTTTGTTTTCTAAGAACTGTCTTCAGATTTCATCTGGTTTGGCAGTGAGCCAGAGGTAGAAAGGGAAGCACTAAGGTCCACATTGTTTTTCTCTCTCTTAAATGATCCTGTCGTTTTCCATTTGCCCTCAAGCTTATTTCATTTCAGTAGTAAAATTGTTACATGTTCATCTACCTTGTCAATGAAGCATCTCATTATTCGAACATAAGAACATAAGAAATAGGAGCAGGAGTAGGCCATCCAGCCCTTCGAGCCTGCCCCGCCATTCAGTAAGATCATGGCTGATCTGTCGCTGCTCAGTTCCACTTTCCCGCCCTCCCCCCATAACCCTTAATCCCCTCTCCTATCAAAAACCCATCAACCCGCGTCTTAAAAATATTTAGCGAGGCAGCCTCCACCACTTCAACGGGCAGAGAATTCCAGAGATTCACCACCCTTTGAGTGAAGAAGTTCCTCCTCAACTCCGTTCTAAACCGCCCCCCTTTTATCTTGAGGCTGTGCCCCCTAGTCCTACTGTCCTTTCTGAGCGGGAAGAGTCTTTCTACCTCTATCCTATCCATCCCATTCATCATCATATACGTCTCAATGAGATCTCCCCTCATTCTTCTAAACTCTAACGAGTACAAGCCTAGTTTATTCAGCCTCTCCTCATAGCTCAACCCCCTCAACTCCGGTATCAGCCTAGTAAACCTCCTCTGCACTCCCTCCAAGGCCAAAATATCCTTGCGTAAGTACAGCGCCCAAAACTTAAGTAACTTAATTTGATGTATTCATATTTCTCATTTACATGCTTCCTCTTGGGGACATCATCCAAAAATATGTGGAGTTCTACATGTATGCTGATGACATCCAGCCCCACCTCCATTGCCTGTTGTCTTCTGTCTCTGATTTGCTACAATGTTTCCCCTTTATCTGGTCCTGGATGAGCAAGAATTTCATGCAAACTAAATGTTAAGAATACCAAAGTCATGATTTTTGGTTCCATCACTCCTGAAGGTCGCTGCCTGGCATAAACCAGACTATTCCTAACCTTTGGTGTTTGATTTGACTCTAAAGATAAGCTTTCAACCTCATCACTGCTCCATTGCTAAGACTGCTCAATTACACGTCCAAAACATCACACATCTGTGTCCCTATTATACCTAGTGCTGTAGTCCTTATCAACTTGTTGCTTAGATACTTGGATATTCCAGTGCTCCGCTGACTGCCCCCAACCATCTACCGACCCCCATTGCCCCCACATCTTCCACCCTCTAGACTTAAGCTCATCCAAAACTCTGACAATATTGCAGCTTGTACTAAGTCTTGTTCACCCATTACCCCTGTGCTTGTTAACCAACTTTGGCTCTCAATTCAATAATGCCTTGATTTTAAAAAATTGATTCCTTGTTTTCAAATCTCTCCACAATTTTCCTCCAACCCTCCAAGATCCCTGCACTCCAATTCTGGTCTCTTGGGCACTCCAATGATAACTCTATCTTTAGCACCTTGGGGTCCTAGATCTGCAATTCCAGCCCTAAGTCTCCCTATCTTCCTCATGTTGTTTGATGACATTCTCCAAAACCTACCTACTTAGTTGCCCTAATTTTTCTTCATGTGGCTTGCTGTCAAATTTTGTTTGAAGTTCCTATGAAGGACTTTGGGACATTTTACTGTGTTAAATAAATGCAGGTTGTGGTTGGTGTTGTTACCAACTAAGTTGATTTTTATTTGTTCAAAAAATGGCTGCATGAACAATAGTAAACTCTATGAACTCCTTGCAAATGCAGAGAAACAATAGTCTCCTGAAAGCCGTGGCTACCTTTGTGAAATGTGAGTGGTTTGCAGGTGTTTATCTTCAATTGTTTATCATAGGTTACAGAGCAGAGGGGCTGTTCAGCTCATCTGCACCAGCCAGAAAAGAGAAAAAAAGGTAGCTGCTCATTTTAATCCCATTTCTCAGTGCACACTCTGTAGCCTTGCAGGTTGCATATTCCAGATTAGGTGCAGATCTCAGTGCCTTTTTAATTGAGTGCTTTTGTGTTCACGATAACTTTGAATTTCAAATTGCAGATGTGGTTGGGGTTGTATTATGTTTCGCTTTGAATTTGTGTGTCACTGCAATGGTATGAAGTTGGTAAAAGTATTGTTGCAGATCCTACAATATCAGTGCACGAAGCCCATTTAGTTTCCACCAGCACTCATTTTGTATGAAACTTTGAAATGATAGCCGAATGCAGTGATCTGTGCTGACGTTCTCCCTTAATATGGGTGCTGAAACAGAGGCCAGTGGGCACAGAAAATTGCACTGCTGTCTGTCATGCTGGCTTGCCATCACGGTTGACAGTTTACAATTTTGCAGAGGAGGGATGGAAGGTAGGACACAGCATCCTGCCTGATTTGAATCAAAGATAAAGTTGAGCTTGCAAACAAGTAGGCTGAGGGCCAATTTCATATTTTTGTGAAGACACATGGGTTTCACAATGGATCTGGAACAGTCCTTGTGGAAGCAGATACTTGCACTTTCTCTAAGTATTTTCACCTCTCTGTCAGTAACTTTGTCACCAGCGCTACCTGGCAATGTTCCACTGCTGCCTCTTTGAAAATAGTGCGATTGGGGTGATGGTGCACTTGTCCTCCTATATGAGCGCACTCTGCTTTGCATTGTGTACCCTCTTCTCCTACAAGGACATAAGGGAGAGATGAGGCAAAATTGGCCCCTCACCATTGTCAGAGATTGCATTGAAGATGCCAGGCCCTCAGAACTCTAAACCTTGCATGTGGGTCAGTAATTACCCTAGGTATGTAACTTTGCCCTGTTCAGAAGCACCATGCATCCTTTGCCAGACAACACATGTCAAACAGTGCTCGCGGCATTAATGATACAGGTGGGTAGGAAGAGAGGCCCTCAAGGACAATCCTCTGAAGGGATTGGGTGAAAGTGCTGGCAATTCAACAGAGTCTGGTGCTGCCAACCTACCAGCAGCACCACAACACAGTCTAATGACCTCACAAGGTTGGGTAAAACCTGTGAATGCTCTTTCGTATTACTGTAAATTATACAATTCTAATGGAGCAGAGAGCCTGGGGTTGTATGTGCACAAATCATTCAAGGTGGAAGAGAAGGTTGAGAAAGCAATTAATAAAACTTGTAAGTGATTCTGGTCTCTATAAATAGTAACAGTTCAGAATAAAGAAAAGCGAGTGTCAGAGTCCACAGTTAGTATCTAATGGAAGTGGTATACAAATTGGTAAACAGCCTAAAGCCTGTTCCCTTCCAGATGAGCTAGATTAAAATTATCTTTGTTAGAAGCCATGAAGATTACAAACTCACGCACTCCTAATATTGGTCAAGTGTGTGATTTTGGACATTGTAAAAAGTCTGACAACACCAGGTTTTAGTCCAACCTATTTATTTGATAATATACTCACAAGCTTTCGGGGTTAGCTCCTTCGTCAGGTGAATGGAGAGTTCTGGCCTCTGAAAGAGCATATAAAGCACAGACAGTTTAGAGATTACTGATTAGAATGTGAATCCTTACAACTAACCTGCTGTTCAAGACCTGAAGTGGCTGATAATGTGAGTGGAAGGAGCACTGATCACAGTTTAAAGAGATGTGTATTGTCTCCAGACAGTACAGTAAGTGAGGTTTTGCAAACCCAGGCAAGTCACGGGGGTTACAGATAGTGCGACATGAACCCGAGATCCCTGTTGAGACTGTCTTCATGTGTGCGGAACTTGGCTATCAGTCTCTGTTCAGCGACTCTGCGCTGTCGTGTGTCGTGAAGGCCGCCTTGGAGAATGCTTACCCGAAGGTCAGAGGCTGAATGCCCGTGACCACTGAAGTGTTCGCCAACAGGAAGGGAACAGTCTTGCCTGGTGACTGTCGAGCGATGTTCATTCATACGTTGTCGTAGCGTCTGCATGGTCTCCCCAATGTACCATGCTTCGGGACAGCAACCTCTGCAAGACATGCCGGATCATCGACATGGATACCATCATCACACGTGAGAATACCATCCACCAGGTACATGGTAAATACTCTTGCAACTCGGCCAACATTGTCTACCTGATACGTTGCAAGAAAGGATGTCCCGAAGCATGGTACATTGGGGAGACCATGCAGACGCTACGACAACGGATGAATGAACATCGCTCGACAGTCACCAGGCAAGACTGTTCCCTTCCTGTTGGCGAACACTTCAGTGGTCACGGGCATTCAGCCTCTGACCTTCGGGTAAGCATTCTCCAAGGCGGCCTTCACGACACACGACAGCGCAGAGTCGCTGAACAGAGACTGATAGCCAAGTTCCGCACACATGAAGACGGTCTCAACAGGGATCTTGGGTTCATGTCGTGCTATCTGTAACCCCCGTGACTTACCTGGGTTTGCAAAACCTCACTTACTGTACTGTCTGGAGACAATACACATCTCTTTAAACCGTGATCAGTGCTCCTTCCACTCACATTATCAGCCACTTCAGGTCTTGAACAGCAGGTTAGGTGTAAGGATTCGCATTCTAATCAGTAATCTCTAAACTGTCTGTGCTTTATATGCTCTGTCTGAGGCCAGAACTCTCCATTCACCTGACGAAGGGGCTAACCCCGAAAGCTTGTGAGTATATTATCAAATAAATAGGTTGGACTAAAACCTGGTGTTGTCAGACTTTTTACTGTGTTTTACGCCAGTCCAACGCCGGCATACCCACATTTTGGACATTGACAGAAGAATATCTTCGCTTTAATGAATGGGTAGATTTCTCTCCAAAGAAGCAAGTTGATAACATGCTGTTTTGAGTTATGAATAGCATCAATTATTAATCCAGGATTTAAACCAATCTCAGCCCAAAAACTAACTTGAAACAAAAATCTTGTACTATCTGACTGTCCTTGCAAATGAAAATTACTTTGTACGTGCTTTTATTTATGCATGTGTGGTGTGATTGTTGCTAACTGAACTTCAAATTATTGAAAATTGCCTGTTATTTTTCAGATCTCTCAATTTGCAACAAAGTAATTGGTTTTTTTCCACATGCCTTGCATGAGAAAGAAAAAGGAAATGATAGCAGAAGAAAACTCACTTTACGTTAGGATGTCACGACTGCTTTTTAAGGTGCTGAATATTTTGAGGGAAAAGATTTTTAATATTTGTAAAAATTCCTTTACAGAACAAAGCAGAAGAGATGACTTAGAAGCATTAGGTCACATGTTCATGTATTTCCTCCGTGGCAGTCTTCCTTGGCAGGGCCTTAAGGCAGGTTTTTTTTCTCACTCTCCAATTTTCCAAACCAAACTACTCATTCCAGGTGAGCATTGCTGTGGTAACGACATTGCTGCGTTCACTTCCTTTTCCAGGCAGACACATTAAAAGAAAGATATCAGAAGATTGGGGACACCAAGCGAGCAACACCAGTCGAAGTGTTGTGTGAAAACTTTCCAGGTAACTTTAAATCTCTCAACAGTCCCAGTGATTCTCGGGTTTCCAGAAGTCTAGATACTATTTGCCACTTAAATTCAATGCAATGCACAAGGTTTATACAATTCTCTATTGATAGCTAATGCTGCTGATGTATCATCATTATCCTTTCATCGAGAAAGAAAAGTGAAGGCAGTAAAATCAAACTATTTGAATTTTAGTTTGTATATGTACATTCAGATCTGAGTTTTTTCAGTTGAGGTCAAGTTTAAAGGGTGAACGTTTTTTGCCAATCTGGTGGTGTTACTCACAGATGTGTGGACTTCATGCAGCTCATGGGATCCAAAGCTAAATTTTTTTATTGAAAGCTCCTAAGGTTTGTCCAAAATGCTGCCATTGCATTTGTGGTATAGCAAGACACACAGCTCAAACAAGGTTACAAGGAGATTGACTGACTGTGGAGTTGATGAGAAAATGAATGAAAACAGCACGTTGGTTATAATGTAGAAACAGTGAGTCTGAAGTTTCCCAAGTTTTAAAAGATTGGGACAAAAGAAGGAGAATTCTGTTGACATGTTGCGTTTTGCATCCTACATCTGGTTCTCTCAAGAGCACTGCAGAAATTGCTGGATTTGTAAACTCCAATGATGATGATTTCTCCTTGTCTACACACTGAAAAAACATTTTCAATACGTGTATATTTTGAACTTTCTCATTTGTCCGTGGGATGAGAATACAGCTGGCAAGGCCAGCATTTATTGCCGTTGCAGGTGCTGATGAGCCACTGCCTAGAATTACTGCAATTCATGTCGTATAAATATAATCCACACTGCCAGTAGAAAAGGAATTCCAGGATTTGACCCAGTGACACTGAATATTTTTATAGTTGTAGATATCGTTCCTAACCTGAATGGTGTGTGACTTTGAGGAGATCTTGTGTCGGTATTATGCATGGGTACTGTGCATCTTTGCCTTTGTCTAAGTGGTCAAGTTTGTGGGGGGTTTGCAAGGTGCTGTCACAGGAGCTTTGGTGAGTTGCTGCAGTGCACCTAGTAAATGGTACAAATCACTGCTATAGTCCCTGTTGGTAAACGGAGTGAATCTGTAAGGTGATGGATGAGGTGCAAATCAAATAGGCTGTCTTGTCCTGAGTGGCTCGAGTGTTGCTGGAGCTGTACTCGCCCAGGCAAGTGTAGAGTATTCCATCATGCTCCTGACTTGTGCTTGTAGATGGTGGACAGGCTTTGGGGAGTCAACAGGTGAATTCATGGCTGTAAATTCCTAGCCTCTGACCTGTGCTTGTAGCCACAGTATTTATAAGGCTAGTCCAGTTCAGTTTCTGGGTAATGGTGACCTCTGTGGATGTTGATGGTAGAAGATTCAGTGACAATTCTGTTGAATGCCAAGGGTAGGTGATTAGATTCTCCTTTATTGGAGATGGTAATTGCCTCACTATGGGTGCACATTACTGTGGCTGTACCTGCATCACATGGATTGCAGCGTTTCAAGAAGGCAGCTCACTCCCCTTCTTCAAGGACAGTTAAAGATGGGCAATAAGTGCTCACAGAGGCAGCAATGCCCACATCTCTTGAATGAACAAAATAGCACTTGTGTGGCACAAATGTTGTTTGCCACTGATCAGGCCTTCCTGAATATTGTCCAAGTCTTCCTGCATTTGGGCATGTACTGTTCCAGTAACTGAAAAATCATGAATGGGACTGACTACTGTATTTGTCAGAAAACACCCCCACTTCTGACCTAATGATGGGGTGAAGGCAATGAAGCAGTTGAAAATGGTAGGCCTAGGACACTATATCCTGAGGAATTCTTGTAGTGATGTCTTGGAACTGAGATGATTGGCCTCCAACAATTAGAACCATCTTCCTTTGTGCTAGGTATGACTCCAGCTGGAGTTTCTCCCGATTCCATTGACTTCATTTTTACTCGGCTCCTTGATGCCATATTTGGTTAAAATGCTCTCTTGACATTAAGGGCTTCCTCCCCACCACTAGAAGGCAGCTTGCTACCCCGTGTGAGCTGCTCCATCCATGTTTCTGGCAAGGATATGATGAAGTCTGGAGCCAAGTGCCCCGGACAGGGCCCAAGCTGAGCATCCGTGAGCATGTTATTGCAGAGTAAATGCCACTTGATAGCACTGTCAACAAAATCTTCTATCACACTGCTGCTGATTGAGAGGTACCTTCTGGGGCCGTAATTAGCTGAATTGGATTTGTCCTACTTTTTGTAGGTAGAATGTACTTGGCTATTTTCTGCATGGAAGATGTCAGTGTTGTAGCTGTCCTGGAGCAGCTTTGCTCAGGACACACTAGTTCTGGAATGCAAGTTTTCACCATTAAATGCATTTGCAGCATCCAGTGCATTCAAGATGATTTTTTAGTGTCGTGAATCAGAAGGTATTGGCTGAAGGCTAATTGTAATGCTGGGGCCTTGGGCTGAGACTTGGATGGATCCACTCACCACTTTCGCTGAATGCTGATTGGAGATGTTTAAGTCTCATCCTTTGCCCTGACCTGCTGGGCAGCCACACATTGTGCAAATTTCGGGAACCTCATCCTCTGCTAAGTTGTTTAATTATCCACTGCCATTCATGATCGCGTTTGACCGGACTGCAGAGCTTTGATTAGATCCGTTGGTTGTAGGATTACTTTGCTCTGAATTATTGCACACTGCTTTAGCTATTCAGCGTACAGTTGCCTGTGTTGTTGCTTCACTGGAATTGGCACCTCATTTTTTAGTTCTGCACATGCCATGCTCTCTGCCACTTCTCCTTGCACCAGAGTTGGTTCTCTTGGTATGGTAATGCGCAGAGTGTACGATATGCAAGATCATGGCATTACAGAATGCAGTTCCGTTGCTGCTAATGGTCCACAGAGCCACAGCCAAATTTTGAGCTGCTCAATCTGTTCTGAATCTATCCCTTTTAGCACAGTTGCACTGCAGCACATGATGGAATTCTTTTTCATTAGTGCCAGAAGTAGCCATATGTCAACACTGCAATGAAGTACTGTAAAAAATCCCCTAGTCGCCACATTCCGGCATTTGTTTGGGTATACTGGGGGAGAATTTAGCATGGCACCTAACCACATCTTTCAGACTATGGGAGGACCCGGAGGAACTCAACGCAGACATGGGAGAACCTGCAAAGTCCACACAGACACTGACCCAAGCTAGGAATCGAATATAGGTCCCTTGTGCTGTGGGGAAGCAGTGCTAACCAGAGGAATCTGTCCTCAATATGCTAGACCCTGGCCGTACATGGCCACTGATCAACAAGGTGGCTGGTGGCACAGTGGTTAGCACCAGATTCCATTCCTGTCACTGTCTTTGTGGAGCTTGCACATTCTCCCTGTGTCTGCTCCAGTTTCCTCCCACAGTCCAAAGATGTGCGGGTTAGTTTGATTGGCCATGCTAAATTGTCCGTTAGCATCAGGTGGATGAGCAGGTAAAATGTGTGGAGTTGTGGGAATAGGCCAGGGTGGTGTCGTGGTTGATGCAGACTCGGTGGGCCGAATGGCCTCCTTCTGTACTGTCGGGATTCCAAGGTGAGGTACAAGCTCATTGAAATTGTCCTTGAAAATATATTCATGACAAAAATGAGAGGTTCCGTTTTATTTTGGTTGCTTAAGGTTTATATATAATTGAACATCTGATCTCTGTCTAGTCCATGGTAAATTTCTCATCTTTTTATTCCTGTCTACTGGTGCAAAATGAGTCTGCACATTTTAATGTTATCAGAAATCTGTTGGACACCATATGACTGCAGTATCTCATACTTGCCTGACTTTAACCTGTGAACGATTTGGGATATAAAATCTCTATCAAAGATGTTTTTTTTGCAATTCTTCCACGTTTCTTTTGTATTACATTTGGGAACAGATAAACAATTAAATTTTTTTTGGGATTACTTGAAAATTTGTAAGAATACAAAAGGGAAATTCATGTTTTTAACTAACATGCTGCATTCTCAATCTTCTAAAAGCAATGTAAAATATGAGATGCTGACAGCAAAATATCTGGAGAGAATGCCTTTTCATATTTAGTTAATTTTGTCCTATTTGAAATCTGAGGAGAGGAAGGATGAAGATAATCTTTTTAAATTGGAGGAAGTGTTTGCTATAAACAGTTTATAACATAAGAATAACAAGCATGGAACATAATATCTTCTAACTAAATTATTTATAATTTGTGATGTGATTAAAAACAGTGCAATGCTGTGAAGGATTTGTACAGATGAGGTTTTATTAAACCCCTTTGTTTTAATAATGTTTAAAATGCATTTTTAATTCAGTTTTAAAATAGAGGGTATTTGCCGATGTCTTTTTAACACTTGCTAACTTTGAGCTGTAGTGTGTTTTGTTTGGACTACCTGAATTTTTATTTCATTCATTTGAGGGACATGGACAATGCTAGCTGGTCAGCCTTTATTGCCCTTCCCTAGTTGCCCTCGAGAAGGTGATGGTGAGCTGCTGCTTTAACACTGCAGTCAATGTGCTGTGGGTTGACCCACAATGCCTTTAGGGAGGGAATTTCTGTTCTTATAGGTACTACTCCCTTGCTTATCCTGAATAGGAACCTTTCAAAAGATTTATAACCTTGACTAAACTGCTGTTTTATTCATTAATGACGATTAATGAATCATTTTCTTAAGTACTATCATCTTTTAAAAGTAGTTTTGACACTACTCAGTATACTGAATTTAATTTTAAAGTTGTTTTGCAGGTAATATTTGGCAAAAAGAAATCAGCATGGGTAAAAACATTTGACAAGAGAATAGAGAAAATCAAAACTAATCTTCTAGCAGTTATTTGTGGAAATAAGCAGGAATTGTATTAAACCTACTTTTTCCCACTATGCCATAGAGAAACTTGAAAGTGGTGATATTTAATGACTCCAAGATAAAACATTTAAACTGTAATTTTGTGTTTACAGAAGAGATGGCGACATACTTGCGTTATGTAAGAAGATTGGACTTCTTTGAGAAACCAGACTATGATTACCTAAGGAAGCTCTTCACAGACTTATTTGATAAGAAGGGTTACATGTTCGATTATGAATATGACTGGATTGGCAAACAGCTTGTAAGACTAAAAATTGACTTATTTACAAATATTATTTTTGTCAGGTGAATATAGTTATTGCAAAACGCAACAGGCACTTCAGATATTTCTGGATGGGATTAGAAATCCAGATAAAATTGTTGGCCTCTGTCTGCAACTTTAAAATGTTTCGTCCTTTATCACAAATAATGTTTGGAATGTGAAGCTTGAGCAAAGCTGAAGCTGATATGAGATGTGCTCATGTGATGTTGAAACTCAGAACCCTCTGTATCATATTCTGAAAGTCAGACTGACTATGCTCTGTATCCACAGTGGCTTACTAAACATAACTGAGGCACGATTCTCAAGCGTACTGGGCTTAATTCTCAATCTGTTTCATGATAGCTAATCTCAGACAGCAGCAGTGGAGGAGCTGGGGCTGGAGGTTTCAGAACCCTGAGTTGGAAAGTATTAAGTTTGACTTTGTTGTGATGCCCTGTACAATTAAATTGTCTGCCAGCATTCACTACCATGTCTTATGTAAGCAAAATAATTCCTTGGATGAGTTGTTGAAGGGCTTCTGACATCCATGGATGTGTAACCAAACTAGTAAAAAGGGAAGAAAATCGAGAGGAAAAAATACAAGGAACTAGAACTATTATTGAACTCTGATTTAGTCTGCTGTTTGGCACAGCAGAAATCCATCACTCTGCTGACAAAGCTTCAAACCAAAGCACTGAGGAATCCCTGGTGGGTCACACCTCACTTACCTTAGTTCAATGAATTTAGCTGAAGATCAGCAAGTGCCAGTGATTCAGGATCTTTAATTGTCTGCAGAATTATTGCTGTAGCTTTTTTCATTCATTCATGGGACACGGACGTCGCTGGCTGGCCAGCATTTATTGGCCATCCCTCGTGGCCCTTGTTCGGAGGGCAGTTGAGAGCCAATCATATTGCTATGGCTCTGGAATCAGATGTAGGCCAGATCAGGTAAAGACAGCACATTTCCTTCCCTGAAGGGCATAAGTGAACCAGATGGGCTTCCTCGACAATCAACAATGACTTCGTTGTCATTAGTAGATTCTTAATTTAGATTTTTTTTATTGAATTCAAATTCCGTCATCTCCCATGGGGATTCGAACCCCGATTCCCAGACCATTAGCTGAGTTTCTAGATTAATAATCTAGCGATAATACCACTAGACCATCGCCTCCCCAACCTTGTGAACCTTGGCTTTAATAGCCTAAAACCAAGCAATGTTTTCCATTACAAGCATCGGTAAAGGCTCATTGCTTATCTGACAAGGAACACTTTTTACATAACATGGAATTGGTGTGCAGGGTTATCTGGAGCTGAATAGACCCATTTATCCATTATACTTTCAGTACCACTGTACTCAATGAGCAAGGCTATCTGGTTTACCAACACTACTTTGAGTGCTGCAGGATTGCATCAAATGATTCAGACATAGTGCATGGAAGTCAGTTTCAATCTTGCATCACTGGGTGTGCCCTTTTAGAAGCAGTTCAGCATGAAAGAGGCTGTACTTCCCATTGCATTGTATGAAGTTCATATAATGCTTCTGCATCATTGAGCATTTTAATTGCACATTGTAACTAATGTTTTATATGCTATTAAAGGAGGTTGGTTTCCTGGTTCATAATTGCAAGCCCATCTAATAATGAATGATGGTGCAATTCATTACTCTACCTTTTGTTAATGTTTATTTGAGTTTGCAATGAATGGAAATTGATGCCAAATACATTTGTTGTATTAAGAGTTGTCAGTGCTGCAGAATGAAACATTATTTCAAGCCTTTTGTGTGTGACACACTTCTGGATAAATAGACAGTTTAGGAGCATTGACATTTATGACAGCAGCAAATTATTTTTCAATAACTCAATTATTCAGGAAAGCAGTTCTCTTTAAGAGAAAGGCAGAGATGCCTGGATCAGTACAAATACATTTCTTTGTAGCTGCTTATAGTGCATTTTCCCAAATACCCATCCAAATGATTACATCTGTGTATCTCCAACAGTGTTTTTCCTTGATTCCCTTTCATCCATTTCCCAATTAAGGAATTCCTGTTATGTGGTTCTACTCCTACCTGAATGAACACAGTCAGCGCATCTCCATCAATAACTTATCTCCTATCCAAGGACCCATCATTTTCATCAAAATGTTTCCTCTAGTCAAAGCATCAACAGACATGACACAGTTGCCATAGTTACGCCAATGAAATCGTGATGCACCTTTCCACCACACGGCTCAGTAACCAGTATTGCAACAAACAAATTAACAGTTACCTAGAAATATATATAGCTGCAAGAATAACTTGTTCAGGCAAAAAGATCAATCTTTTCTGGTGAAAAGAAACTTTTTTTTGGACAAGGTCGCAAGATTGTTCACAAAACAATGTGAGAAATGGGTGTCGGGTTGCACTGGAGAGAAATGGACATTTTAACTTTTGCTGTGGACCCTTGATGAGAACTATTTAAAAAAAATACAGCTGAGTCGAACAAAAGGAAGGGGCAGGAAAAATACATGTATATTAACAGCCACTGTCACTTCTTTTGCGATTGCCCTTGCATCAGTTTGTCTTCAACATCAGAAATGTTTCCCAATTCGGCTAACTGCGGAGATAATGTGCTCAAGTCTCTGGAGTGGAGCATGAACCTACAACCTTTTGACTCCAAGAAAAATAGAGCTTGTGTAAGGAGAAATATAGGGATACCTGCTTAATTTGGCATTCTGGAAATATTAATTGAATGCTGACTGGGGACTTGTTGCATGTTGCAATTTCAACGCTCACTTTATTGTTAGCTGAGTGATGTAGATTAATGTTTGCAGGCAAAAGGCAGTATTGTGTACTTCCAATGAGTAACAAAGAGCAGCTGTTTCAAGTTCACGTTGACACTTCAGTTATCTTTATTTAAGATTGTAAAGACTGTTTTCTTTAATTGTAGCCTACTCCGGTTGGTTCAATTCATGCAGATAGTGCTCTAACAGCGAACAGAGATGGTCATCAGTACAGGGACAGAACACAGCAAACCAAAGCTCAGGTAGGTGTGGAAATATCATTGTGATTTGGATTGTTATTTGCAATAAGTTATTTGAGTACCTTCTAGGAAATGAAGGTGCTTTTTCACTGCTTTTGAGGTTTATTGGTGCACCAGGAGTGTTGGCTTCCAGACTGGAGTAACTGGTAACAACTTTGAAGTAAACTTGCTGGATGTATTATGGTCAAAAAAGTTTGCTTGCTGCTGGCCTAAAAGAATCTGACCAGGTTGCATTTGTGTTGCTGTTGATTGCACAAGATTTGACTGGCAATAGCTGAAGCCACAAGAACTGGAACAACTAGGAAACTGAAAGAGAAGCAGAGTCTGTGAGTGGAGTTCCAGCTGTAGATCAGTTGTGTGATGTGAACCTTGCATTGAATGATTATATTGTCATAAACTGAGCATGTTTCAGTCATATTAGAAATTGCATAAATTCTCATTTGCTACGTGTGGGGTTCAGATCTGCTGATAAGCGTGAGCCGAAGTCTGACATGTGTCCGTTGCTCTGACAATGAGCCGTGGGATGTAAACAAGTATTAGTGTTTCCCTTTGGAAAGAAAACCCAGTTTGGTTTTGTTGGCTGAAGCTGGACCATAAGTTTTTTGATAACTTTTCTTCCCTTGAGAGTATTTTATATTTTGAATCTATACACTTTTTAAATACTTGTATAACTTGATTTATCATATAAAATGTCTGTTAAATATTATACTTCCATGGAAACAACTGATCTTCCACGCCATACGTGTTATACAACATTGAGTATGGATATGTCTATATATTTTATAATTATAGTTGTAATATTCTGGACTAGAGGATGGAATGGGGCTGTGGGGAGTGGGGCTGTGAGGAATGGCTGGTGAAATGTAGAAATTGCTTGTTTATTAACTGTGGTAGTGGTTGTTATAAGTTTTTGGACGCAATTTCTACACATTGTTCAATGAGGGAGAAAAAAACTCAATGTCTAGCTGATTTTTATTTTTCATTGGCAAGCTCCCAAGTACATTTGATACCATGTCTTAAGGTGGCCTTAAGCTTAAATTTGGGAGAAATTGTCTATCCAAGTTTCATAATGGTTGCCACTGGAAGCAAAGTTAATTATCATAAGTGATATGCAAAAATGACTTGAGTGCATTACTTGTGTCTGGCATTTGGTTGAGTCTCCAAATTGGGGAATCTAGTCTTGGCTTGCAAGCCAGAACAAGCCTGTGTCGGAGAAACATTTTGCAGGTGTTTATTGAATACAGTAGTTTTTTAAAAGCTTTTTGAGACTTGTAATTTTTTAATGGCTTTTTTATATATGTTGTTATTTATGTATCTAATTATTCAGCTGATTCCAAAATAAATTTCATCCAAATTCAAGTAAATAAAGCAACCTGGATGAAACTTTGGGCTTCAAAATGGTTGAGTGTCTGGGACATGTTTGTTGATTTACATTTCAGTGGATTTCCTTGAGGTTTTTTTAAAAATGAAAAAAAAACTTGACACTTGATTTTATTTTTGCCATGAACAGATTTGGTGAGTCATTCACATATCTTATTCATGATACACTGCGCATGAGCTTTAATTATTTAGAAACAAATGCTTATGAAGTAACTGCAAAAGGGAGGAAAAAGTCTCTGGCCAATGTGAGCCTATCAGCATGACCATAAAGCTCAAATGAAGAAAATTCTCATGGAATGTTTAGAACAATGCAGCAATGATGTCTGTGAACCAAGTATTATCAGAAGTTCTTAACTTAAGTTCAGAATTGAATTTTGTACAAAACTCAAGTTAATTACTCAATTTTGCTACACCAAAAATTTATTGCATTATAGTCCCAATGTTTTGAATTTTTCACTTTAGTTGCTATTTTTGTGCAGATAAGAAACACAGTTCCACTTGTTAAATTGGACAATTTTATATTTAAGAGACAGAAATGAATACAATACTGCAGTGATTAGGAGAATAAAACATCATTCGAATTCTGGTTTGTTTATGGGAGAGTGCAGTCTTCATTCTCCCAATGTTGTTAAAGGCTGGGCTAATAAGTAATTGTCATCTTGCATGAATGAGATGCTACCAGTGCAACAGGCGTGAAACTCGTGTTCAGTCTTTGTAAGCACAGCCATGAGCTGCAACTTCCCAGCAAAAAAAATTGATTTATCCATTTGTCGCTGGGGTTCGGGAAGCCTGCTTAGGGAATACGCAAGAGCTGATTGGTGACTATGAATATTAATGAAATCTACAGTAATATGAAAGTACCTTGGTGATTTATTGATTACCTGATAAAATTCTTCTGCCCTTAGGGTAGGGGGGTGAGTCACTCACTTATTTTGATGTGGCAGTGAAGCAGGGGATGTTTGGTTGCTGAGGGGAAAAGCTCACTCTTTCTATATTCTGATAAGTTACAAAAACATTACCTTTGATCCTTTGCATCCATATTTTTGTAATGGTTATCAAACATTTTCAATCCAGCCAGATTTAAAAGATTTGAGAAATCTTGTTCCAAGACATTAAATTGTGGGGCTATGAAATTCACTTTCACTGTTCATTTGCATTTCTATGAATGAGATTAGTCCACACCGTGGCACACAACTAATGGCCTACTGTTGCTAAACTGCAGAGGATTCCCTCATTGTTTCCAGAACGGACCATGCAGGGAAGGCTTGATAAATTTTTTTTGCAAGGAAGTTTGGGTAGAAGCCATGTCAGCAAAGTTGTCAGTGGTTTGAATTGCTGATAAGCAAAGGCAAATGACTGTCAGCAACAAAGAAGTAGTGTAAAAATAATTTCCTACCTGCAGAAGTATAAATCAAAAGTTATTCAGCCTGTTGTGTTCAAAGTGCTCCTCAATTAACTCAATGATGCAGAAATCTGACTGCAATGACCTTGGAGTTGCTCCTCCATAGACAAGTTACGTCACTGAAAGAGGCCAATCAGCCCATTGTGTCTGCGCCAAAAAAGAGAGATGAGCATCAACTAGCGGCTCATTTAATCCGACTTTCCAGAATCTGGTCCGTAGCTTGCTGGCTACAGCCCTTCAGATGCAGATCCAAGCACCTTTTTTAAATGAGTTTCAACATCGACCACCAATTTGGGCAGTAACTTCAGATGCCCATCCCCTCTGGGTGAGCATTTTTCCTTGTTTCCCTTCTGATCCTTCTACCAATCACCTTAAACCTGTGCTTCCCTGGTAATTGAGCCCTGAGCTTGAAACAGGGCATCCCTGTTTAGGCCCCCTCTAATTTTATATACTTCAAGCAGGTCACCCCTCAGCCTCCTGTCTTCAAAGGAAAACAACTCTAGCCTCTCCAGTATTCCCTTAAAATTATAGTCTTCAAGCCTTGCCAAAATTCTGTCTCCAGAGCAATTATATCCTTCCTGCTATGTGGTGACCAAAGCTGTGTACACAATTTCAGCAGTGATCTAGTCTGTTTTACACAGTTGCAGCGCAACATTCTTGCTTTTGTATTCAATACCTTATCTAATGAAGAAAAGCATTCCAGATGCTCTCTTTTCCACCTCATCCATCTTCAGGGACCTGTGAATATGTGAAGGCCCCTCACTTCCTCTACTCTACTCAATATCCTTCTGTTTACTGAGTCTTTTTTGGTGTTTGCCCTCCCTGAGTGCATTACCACTCATTTCTTCCGATTAGAATCCATTTGCCACTAGGACTCATCATTGATATTCTGAAACCAACAGCTATAGTCTTCTATCAGCTACACGGCCAATTTCTGTGCCATCCAGTGGCAGTTCAGTCAACCTAGGTGTAGAAGCATGAAGCAGCTGATGGGAAGTCACTCAAGAATGGAAGTTTAGGCCATGATTTATAGTTTTGCTCTGACCTCCACTGTCTGATATAAACAGTTTGGATATTGTGTGCCACACTGAACCAACTGAGAGAAAGTAGGCAAGTTTTATCAGGTGAGAACATGAGACACTGGCCTGTAATTTTCAGTCAGCAGCAGAACATCAGCAATCGTTGACCTCAAAGCTGCTTCGGTATCTAGTGATCTTTGCACGAAGAATTTCAAATCAATGTGCATGTGATTGCAGTGCAAGTTAATGGGGATTTCCAGTGTTGAGCTGCAATGAAATCATCAAGTTGTCTAAGCAGTCAGTGATAATGATGAATGTTCACAGACAGCAAAATGAAAGCTGCAAATCATGAAATCACTTTTTTTAAAGATGTTTACACATTGTGGAACAAAGATTGGGGCATTGGTATAGGGTTATGGCAAAAGTTATAGTATCATAAATGTTTTGAAATTATTTACAAGAGTCCAGTCATTAATCATGATGGAGACATTTAACAACTTCTTAGTTCCACATCAGTTTGTTCAGCAGTCTCTATTGTTCAGATCATTGTTTGAAACTTCTGGCTGAGCATGACTGGGGTTCACAGCGCAGCCCATGTTGGAGCAGTTAATGATGGTGAAAGAGGTTCACAGTGGAGGCTGTGATGGGGCAGTTAAGGACAAGCTGCAGCTTCAGCATTTCTGTGTTAATAGGTGCTTATGCTAAATTCTGAAGTTATGATTAGATCTAGAGGGGATAATGGTTGGGACCATGACAGTTCACTATCCGCAGAATCTGGCCAATTAACCTTATAAATGAAACTCAACAGTTTTGCTCATACCATTAAAGGTTATACTTGCACTGTTTCTATGCGGCTGAAATATCTCTTGGTGCTTCACATGAAGTGGATTGGTCAGCAGCTGCTGTCATCTTAGCAGCGCCCAAAGATCCTTGTGGGTACTGCTGGAATTGAAATAGTCCGCATGAAGAAGTGAAGATGCCTCCTGGACTTGAAGCAAGCCTGAGAATTTTGGGTAGAAATGTCTGGGTTCCCCAGTGAAGGGAGTGAATGGGATGGGGGCTTGGGTTAGAGCAATTGGGAAGCAGAATAAGGCCTTTAGGTGGCAGTTAATTATCCACATAAGGGCCTCAGTAGGCCTGAGGTCAGACAGGCTGCTGAATGTCTTATCCAGCCCTGTCATGTGGGAAAGAGGTTGACAGTTAGCAGGAAAGTAATGGCAGGCTTGTCACTTGTTCTATTTTACGAGTGTATCCCCAATTGCCTGGCACTACCTCCCCCCCGCATTGAAATGCACCAGGTGACTGCAAAATTCACCCCAATTAATTACTACTTGGTAAACAATGACTATGTTTGTGTGTAGGCAAATGCAGCAACCATTCCAAGCTATTCCTGCCCAGCAAATTGTGTTGTATGAAATTGGCAGTATGTTTGCACTGATTTTGCTCTGCATTGGAGGAGTAATATCTTACTAAGCGTGTCCATTAGCATGCTATTGGAAGTCTTGACAGTAGACCTGGAACACTCCACAATCTGTGTGGCTTTGGATAGATTCAGAACCGATCTAGCAGTTCGAAGGCACTGTGGGTTATCAGTAGCTGCATCATTTCATCCCAGTAAAATCTGGCCTGGCATATTCCAACTTTACCAATACCAACAGATTTACTTGCTGCATTCAATTGTGAATGGCGGTGGAGAATTCAACAAAAAGAGGAGGAGAGCATATGAACATCTCATACCTGAACCCAGCATGAGTTTAGAAAACAAGGCTGAGGTTTTTGCAACCACTTTCACTCAAGTGCCAAGTGAATGATCTATCTTGGCCTCCTGCTCAGGTCTTTATGCTCACAGAAGCCTGTTTTTAGCTAATTTGATCACTTCCGATCACAGTCAAAGATGGCTAAGCAATCTGGATAGAGCAAAGACAATGGGCCCTACCAAGATCCCAGCTGCTGTACTGAACACTTGTGCTCCAGATCTTGTCATGCCTCCAGCCAAACTATTCCAGTGCAGCTGCAACACTGGCCTCTGCTGAATAAAGTGGACAATTACGCAGTTATGTCCTATTCACAGAAAGAAAGACAAAACTAATCTGGCAAATTATCATGCATCAGTCTGCTCTCAGGCATCAGCTAAGAGATGGAAGGTGATGTCATCAACAGTGCTGTTAAACTGCACTTGGACAACAATAATGTACAGAAGATAAAAGCAAGGTATTGTAGCTGCTGGAATCTGAAACAAAAACAGAAAATGCTGGAAAGTCTCAGCAGGCCTGACAGCATCTGTGTGGAGAGAATAGAATCCATGTTTAGGGTCTGGAGGACCCTTTGTCTCACCATTGCTTTGTTTGGGTTCTTCCAGGACCACTGGTTGCAGATCTCATTACAGCCTTCGCCCAGGTAAGTACAGGAAAGCTGAATTCCTAAAATGAGGAGAGAGTCAGTACTCGTGACACCAGTGCAGTTTCTCCAATGTTCATGGCTCTGGATTGGCCATTGGTATGGCAGTGATCACTGGATGCCTTGTCTATAAATTATTCAATTGACCTACTGGACAACATTCATTTTAAGCAGCACTGGTATGTGGCTGCACAGTAATCATGAAGGGCAAAACTGGCTGCAAATGAGCAGAAATTCCAGCTTGAGATGTGTGTATGCATGAGCACAAGAAATGGACTGCTCATAGCAAAGGGAAATTTGATGGAATATTGCTGACTAGCAGAATTAATTTGAGATCGAGGTTAATGTCACATTTTCTTGAAAGCCATAAAAATTTTGTATAGTACGTAATAATCATAGAATCTTACAGTGCAGGAGGAGGCCATTCAACTCATTGAGTCTGCAGCAACCACGTTCCCACCCAGGCCCTATCCCCATGACCCCACGCATTTACCCTAGCTAGTCACCCTGACACTAAGGGGCAATTTGACATGGCCAATCCATCTAACTTGCACATCTTTGAACTGTGGGAGGCTACTGGAGCACTCGGAGTAAACCCACGCAAACACTGGGAGAATGTGCAAACTCTACACAGACACAGACCCGGGAATTAAACCTCGGACACTGGCGCTGTGAAGCAGCAGTGCTAACCACTGTGCTGTCCATTTAATGATAAATGATGGAATACAATCTCTTCATTCAAGCCAAACCGTATCAATTGAATTTAATGGAATTCCTTTGGAAAACAGTGGAATACTTCAATAAAATGTACATGGATTTTAAAAAGACCCAAGTTGTTGTACAAGGGTTATTTACGAAATTGAGATAAAGGTTGAAAGGGAATATGATAATATGGATAGGAAATTAGATAAACAACTGGAAGCAAGGGTGAATGGAATTGTTTTTGGATTGAGGGATGAGAATACTGGTAATAACCAGGCGTCAGTATTCAGACTATTACTCTCGATTTTATATGCTGCAGAATCTGTTATGGGGCTGCAATATCTAAAATATGCATGTGACACAAAATTCAAGTTTTCGGTGAATGGTTTCAAGAGGACACATGAGATAGTAGACTATAAGTGTCAGCTGGCATTTGAGGCTGAAATATTTTGAATGAGGAGTGGATTAAATGTTACATGTTTAAAATTTTTAACAAAGATTCTTGAGCCAGTGCAGAGTAGCTGAAATGTTTTCCTATAGCCTTTCTCATGGTTTTGATTCTCGATAGTTGAGCGAACTGGGTTGTGCCCAAGGCTGAAGTGCCCTACCTTGCCTTTTCACTGGTTGTGAATGCTCGACCTGAAATGCTGGTGGACACCGGGTCCATAATCTTTTCAATGCTTGGAAAAGAAGAGATGCAAGTGGGATGCTGCTAAGTAGAAAAGCTTTTTCGGAGAGCCAGTGTGGGAGTGATGGAACAGATTAGATCTCCAGACATTGGAGTAGAAATGGGCCTTTTGGCCCATTGAGTCTGCTCCACCATTCAATGAGATTCTTTCTGTGCTGTGACATTGTATAAAAATGTGTCCTGCTGGAGTTGTGTTTTTTTTTCAAAATTTAATTGAATATGAGGTAGTGTTTTATAACGATATGGTTGAGAAAAAAATTTTTAAATTGAGCATCAGATTTTCTGAGGAATTGTTCAGTTTTTAATCCTCAACTTAGAAAAAGCTTGCAATAGCGTGGTAAGCCCTGTGGGTGACTTGTAGCAACGTGCCATAAATGAACACGTAAAAAGACCATTAGTAAAGCAATCATGTAAATATTCTTATTTTGCTGCTCCCAATTTCACAGGCAGTAAAATGTCCAAGTATATCTGGGAAATAAGTTAGAAATGTTACTACGATTCATTTAAAGATGCACTGAAGAATTGTTCACATAAGAACATGAGAAATAGGAGCAGGAGCAGGAGTAGGCCATCGAGCCCTTCGAGCCTGCCCCGCCATTCAATAAGACCATGGCTGATCTGAAGTGGATCAGTTCCACTTTCTCCCCATAACCCTTAATTTCCTTGTCTACCAAAAACCTATCTACCCATGACTTAAATATATTTAGCGAGGTAGCCTCCACCACTTCAAGGGCAGAGAATTCCAGAGATTCACCACCCTTTGAGTGAAGAAGTTCCTCCTCAACTCTGATCGAAACTGCCCCCCCACCTCTATCTTGAGGCTGTGCCCTCAAGTCCTGCTATCCTTTCTAAGCGGGAAGAATCTCTCTACCTTTACCCTATCCATCCCCTTCATTATCTTATACGTCTCTATAAGATCCCCCCCCATCCTTCTAAACTCCGAGTATAGACCCAGTCTATTTAGTCTCTCTTCATAGTCCAACCCCCTCATCTCCGGTATCAGCCAAGTGAACCTCCTCTGCGCTCCCTCCAAGGCCAAAATATCCTTGCGCAAGTGCGGTGACCAAGACTGCACACAGTACTCCAGCTGCGGCCCCACCAGTGCCCTGTACAGTCGCAGCAAGACCTCCCTGCTTTTATATTCTATGCCCCTCGCTATAAAGGCCAGCATTCTATTTGCCGCCTTGATCACCTGCTGCACCTGCAGACTGGGTTTTTGCGACTAATGCACAAGGACCCCCAGGTCCCTCTGCACCATAGCATGCTGCAGCTTTTCGCCCTTTAAATAGTAACCCCTCCTACTATTATTTCTGCCGAAGTGGATAACCTCACACTTGTTTAAGGAGCAATGTATCCATACGTGGTATTATTTTCTCTTCGCTGTTGTATCCAATTGTCTCCTTTGGGTTTTAGCCACCCAGCTCCTGTAGTTGTAAGTGTGCTGGAGCAGTGTTGATTGTTATCTAGCATTCTATATGGCTTACCTCCTGACTTTTTTCACTTGTGCCTTCTAATTCCATTTTGTTTGGAGATCAACATATCACTTATTCTCCATGGGGCCAAGATGAGTCCACTTTGTGTCCTGATTGTTAAAGTCAGTGAGAAGGATGTAAAGAGGTGACAGTGATTTATATAGGTTAAATGAGTGGGTAGAAGGTTGACAGGTGCAGTATAATGTAGAAAAATGGGATCTTGTCCAGCAGATAGGATGGAAAAGCAGTAAATGGAGAGGGATTGCAGAATTGAGGCACAGAGGAATGTGAATATCTTGGTGCATGAATCACAGGATAATATGTAGGTGCGGCAGGTGATTAGAAAGGCAAATTGTCTGTTCTTCAATGCAAGGGTTATGGAATATAGAAGTAGAGAGGTTTTGCTCCAATTGTACAGTGTTGGTGAGACTACATGTGGAGTTTTGTACACCATTTTGGTCTCCTTGCTTAAGTAAGGACGTAATTGCATTAGAAGCAGTTTAGAGAAAGTTCACGATTCATGAGATGAAGGGGTGACCTTATAAGAAAAGGTTGGACCTGTGTCCATTAGAGTTTGAAAGAATGAGAGGTGATGTCCCACTTCAGATTTTTAGGGGACTTGACAAGCTGGATGCAGAGAGGATGTTTCCCATTTGAGCAAGACCAGAACTTGAGGACACAGTTTAAAAATAAAGATCTCCATTTAAAATGGAGCTGAAGAGAATTTTTTTGAGTTGGTGGTCTATGGAATTCTCTTTCTTCTGTCCCAAGAACATTGAAGGCAGTCCATTGAATATTTCAAGGACTGAGTTAGGTAGATTCTTGATTAACTATAGTATCGATTCTTGATTAACTATAGTATCTAAAGATATGGGGAAAATGGAATTGAGGCCATAATCAGATCAGCAATAATCTTATCATGGCAGAACAGGCTTGAGGGGCCAAATAGCCAACTGCTCCTAATTCATACTTTATTATGTTTTTTGACTTAGGATTTTGAAATTTTGATGTGTAATCCAACTTTGAGTTGTGCATGACAGATTGTTTGCCTTATATTCTTGATGCTACAGGAATGGTTATTTATGACATAAATAACACTTTACAACAAGCATAGACAACAGGATGCAGCCTAGTCTGACATTAATTCTGCTTAAAACAGTCAGAAGGCAGCACTTGACTACTTGGGCTGTCACTTTGATTCAGTTATGACTTGCTTCCACTCTGGTTCATTGGGTTCAGAGATGACTGAGTCCAATACATTCTGTCACATTTTGGGCTTGAAAGTTTGGGCAAATGGGTTGTTTGGCAGTTTTTGCACTCCCTCCGACATCTTGACCTTAGGGTCTGTGTATTCCAGTTAAAATCTGTGTTCAGTGCCTTCCCGGATGAGCCTTGGTCAGTCACAAGCAAGGGTCCCCTGTGAGTTGACAAGCACATTTGATCCCTTCAAAGGTGCTTTGAGGATATCCCTGAAACGTTTCCGTTATTCTCTTGTAACTTTTCTGCCATGACCGAGTTCGAATAGAGCAAATGCTTTGAACTGCTGGTGTCAGGCATCAAAGCAACGTGTCCTGCCAATGCAACTAGTTTTGATTGATTACGCTTTAATGCTGGGCACATTGTATGTTGGACTGCCTGCCTTCCCATGGGTATTGGAGGATCTTGTGAAGGCACTACTAGTGATACTTTGCCAGTGTTTTGAGGTGCCTATTATCAGGCTTTCCAAGTCTTCAAAGTTTTCCAAAGATCACTGTTGCTCGGTCTGCAATCTTAATCTCTGGTTTGAGACCCAGACCCTCAAATACTCTTCCTCCTTCGTCAGCTAAAGGCTGAACTGGCACACTGGAGATGATCCCTTTGTTGAGAGGAGAGTTTCAAGATAGGATAGCATAATACTAGCGCTCGATGTACACCTATGTATCTTGACAGAGAATCTTGACGATAATGACTTTGAGGCTGCCATGTTGAAGTTCAATCAATGCTATTGAATGGTGAAGTGAAGTTCAGTGCCACCGGAAACTGCTGATCTTTGCTCAATCCATGAAGCGTAAAGATCTGATCAGCGCAAGACTTGTTCTTCCTTATTTCAGAGTTGACCATCAGTTGCCAGTTTAAGCCTATTAAGGGTAATGGTTCCAAACAACTTACCAGGGACAGAAAATAACATGACACCACACCAGTTCTGGCTGTTGTTTCTGTCTCTCTTTTTGCAAAGCATGATATTGATGTCTTTTTGCCCAAACTCCTAGTGCTCGTTGCCCCTTAGACCAAGTTAAATAAGAATTGGGTGGTAATCAAATGTCTGGCTCCACTTCATTCTGCACTAATCTGATCTGATTGAGATTAGTTTTTTAAAATTAGTCCTGGTGCATCTGATTCCATCACAGTTAGCATCCCATTCAATGGAGTTAGTTTTTTTGGGTCTGGAAGTGATCTGTTGAGGTTTTTGTATGAATAATTCCCTTTGTGTTTTTTTTTCTTTTTAGTGATGAGGCAACTATGTAGTATTTTCACAGTAACTTCATTGCAGTGTTAATGTAAGTCTACTTGTGACAATGACAAGCTTTTAACTTTAGTATTTGATAGGACCTTCACTGTGGTATTTAACATATATTGCAAATTTCTTACCATTCTGAAAAGTCTCTCCATTGTTCCCCTTACTATTTTTTCAGTTTGTTTGGCAATGGAATTTATTTTGTCTTTACACGTTGAGCTGGCTTGTTTTTTCTTTCCTCCACTTGATATCACTGGGATCAGATGTGCTACGTACATCTGGCTTGACCTTTCCCTTTCAGTATTTGCATGTCATGTGTTAGCATGAAGCCACTCCTTGTTCTTGCCTTTGATATATCACAATACCAACTCCGCCATCACGATGTAATGTTTTTTAATGGAAGTGAAACTGCTTTCTGCATGATCAAACATATTGACCATCCCTGCAGCAATTTAAATTCTACATTGCAAGTTGGTTCTTTGAACTTAACGTTCTGCCTTTTATCAGCGTGTATAAAACTTTTTCGCTCAGAGGGTGGTGGGAATCTAGAACTCACTACTGAAAAGGGTGGTAGAGTTAGGAATGCTCAACATTTCAGAAGCCTTTATCTGAGTCCATAAAATGCAACAGCAAACAAGGCTACGGACCAGGTGCTGGAAAATGAGGTGAGATAGGTGTTTGCTGATGCAGACATGATGGGCCGAAGGGCTTCTTTCCATGCTGTAAAACTCTGACTCTCTTGATCTCCACACTACCACCTTCACTTCTTTAAAATTCGATTTCCATAGTATCAACATACAGCTGGTGACCGCTGATTAACGTCAATGTCACAAAAAGCCTGAATGATACGTAGAGAGTTTTAAAAACTCTTTTTAACCTTGTTGCTTTGCTCATCTGTGGTGGTCAGTTTTAAGCGACATGTCTGAAATCTTGCAAGGAGCAGTCTGTTGTTGATGTGTTTCCAGCCCAAATTGGTAGAGGGAAGGTGCCTCACCAAAATGAGTGTACCCCTTTCTAGCCACCTTCTGAAGTTTGAGTGCAGGATGATGCTCCCTTCTGACAAAATCCGAAATGTCTGTTCTGTAATGGTTTCCAGTTCTTTTCTGCCCAGCTGTATAAAAGGTGTAAATAACCCACTTTTACACCCACGGAAACTGCTATGATTCAGCGCTGTGATGAGCAGTCCTTTGAAAATACCTGCTTCGTTTCCGTGAATGCTAATTATGCCATTTTAGACATGGCAGGTAATTTACCTGTCATTTTCTTTGTGCATTGATGCGACCATTATGTTAATTTTAGTTTCATAAAGTCAGGTGGTGTTCGTACTACAGAAACACGAAGATATGGATTAATTCCATTTATGAGCAACCACGAACAATGGTTAAACAGTGAAATTGCAGATGTTAGAAAGTTTCATAGTCATAAGGTTTGCAGCTGGAAAAGGGCCAAGAAGGTTTCTCAGTCAGACCAAAATTTTGGACCTGTTATCTTATATTTGCCATAACTTCATTAGGTTTTGAGGTATTCCCAGCTGTAAAAATTAATTTCAATGGTCAAATCTCAATTTTAATTTTCAATCAGTAAAGTGACCTGGATGTTAAGTTGCAGGTGTGGCAGCAAAAATGAGAAGTTATTAAATATTGTGATCATCAGTTCATAATGCATGAATGTTAATATTTTACTAAACTGTGCAATCATTCTGTTTTAGTTTCTGTTTTTGGTTTTTGTGTATTTTTTTTGTACAGTTTTGAGTTGTTTTAATCTTCCCACAGCATGAGGTTTTTAATGAGTTGTTGGGATTTTTTTTCTTCCTGTTCCATGCATGCTTTATAAAATAAAAATGGCAGTCAGCAGACCATAGGGGAGCTTGGGACACTCAGCAGACCAACCCCCAGCACTTGAGAGCTCACCTGGCAGCTGACCGACATGGTGGTTCTGTACAGGTATTTTCTGCTTCTTTGCCTCTCCGCCTTGCATGTTTATATGGCTAATTCAGGAGTCTTGAGTTGTTGCATCCTTCTGTATGTACAGCAAAAAAGACATTGTGTGTGGTGTGTGTAACATATCCTGCTGTCTTTGTCTATATCTTTCTCAAAATCTTAGTATACCTTTATTTGCTCCGACTGACATTAAATACCAAAACGTTAAGTTCTGAACTGTTAGAAAATATATCTTTGTTAAACCAGTTTGAGGCCCTTTAATCCTGTCTCTGTAAAGTGGATAGCATCAGCATTAACTTGCATGTTTGAACAATGTGCTGATATGACTTACTGAATTAATCTCACATCTGGGCACATGGAGGCCTTCGTAGTCATGTTCATGTATTGCTCCAGACAGCATTAATTTGGCTCTGATTTATTTTCTTCATATTTTACAAAGACAATTTAATTTTAAATGTTGTTAAGCTGGATGCTTTGGAGGATTCTAGTCTTGTAGTTATTTTGACGGTTGTGATTTTGAATATATGCAATGGGCAGAATTCAAGCTGTCAGAACTCAAGATGAGAGCTTGCATGGTGCAGTACATTTAAACTCTGTGCTCTACAATAAAATGGAAAAATGGCTGGTCAGGCCTGGTGATTTCTAGAAGTTGAGATGCCATTCCTGTTGCAATGAAGCATGGAGTGAAGTCCAGGAATTTGAACGAACTGTAGGAGTTGCTACCCTGAGCACAAATTATTGATGATATGGCAGCAATATCAGAGGCCTGGGGCCTTCAGCATATTGGTGTGCATAGAGAAGATACTGAAATAAAGAATATCTTTGAATTTTTTGTACATCTCTCTGTTCCATGCACTGATCTACTATTCAACTATAGTTCTCCATGTCCACTCTTGAATTGAAATGTGTGGACATATAAACTTGCCATGTCATTGTAATGTCCTGCCTGTGGAGGCAAAACATTAAGGCTGAATTATGTTGGGTGGCTAGGTCCCAAGTGTCTCTTGCTCTCTAACCCACATCATTTGGAACACTCAGTGGCAGGGCAATTAGTAATGTGACCTGGAAAAGCTGGGATTGTGGTGTTGAAAATCATATAGGGCTCTGGCAGACTAAATAAGGGAGAACTGTTCCCAGGATGGTTGATAACTATAGGGCGTGGATTTAAAATAAGTAGGAATAAATTCTGTTTATGAGGATTTTATTTTTATACAGAGGTTCTGGCCTACACTGTAATGCCACATATGCATGTATGTTTGTGAGCATATCTACATAGCAATGTTCTGGATATTTGTCACTCTATATGTGTATACACTATGATTTAAAATGTTTAGATGCTGAGATATTTAATAAGCTTTGTCACTATAGTTAAGGTGCAGTAATTGGATGTAGGGGTAGAAAATAATTATTATTGCTCCAGCACTCCCACTACTGGACCACTGAATCCAATATCAACTTTGAGGTGCATGAGAAGTTGCTGGGTACTATTGTCTGGGCTGGGATTGGATTCTGAGCATAGTTGTCACTGGAATGATCAGTAGGTGCATGCATGCCCTTCATATTGAATGTATGTATCTGTTATATGTGGAATGCAGAAACCACAGTGGCAGTATAAAGAGTTGCAGGTCTGTTGCTTTATCCATTATTGTTTTCATATTCTTGCATCAGATTCAGGAAGAATGAGTTTGGAATTGTTTTAAGACGTGGAACAGTTGGGTGTACTGTTTGTTCTGAAATGGAAAGCACATGCGCGATGAGTCAAGAGAAATTTGTCTTTTTACACTTCCAGTTGATTTTAAACAAGCATCAACAGCATATCACATCACTTAGCAATGTGAAACATTGAGTTCACACTTGACTATTCACAAGCTTAAGTGCCAGTGATTGCAAGTGTTAATGGTCAATGTCTGTTCCTTTGTCGAGATATTGGCTACTCCATTTGGATTAATTCACCAACAGTTACGATTTGCATTTATATTGTGCCTTTAACTTAGAAAGATGTCCCATGGAAATATCACAAAGATGCACACAAAATATGATATTAAACCAAAGAAAATAAAGTTTGAGCAAATATTTGGCCAAAGAGGTGGATTTTTTTTTTGAAGAGTGCCTTGTATGAGCAGAGGCAAGTAGGGTGGTGGAGGATCTTGTGTGGCACATTCCAGAATATGGAGTCTAGGTGGCTGATGGTCTTGGTCTTGTTTTCAGTGCTGGAGCAAAGAGAGGTGCGAATGCACAAGAGATGAGAGTTCTCCCAGGTCTTTGGTGTAGAGCTGGAGGAGGTTACATAGTTGGGAGTGGATGAGGCCATGAAGGAATTTAAATATGAGGATTAGAATCTTAAACCTGAGAGGTTGGGGAAATTGCAAGTGCCTTCAACTCTCTAGATCTTATCTCCTCTCTGTATCCATCTTCTCTTTTTAAGCCTCAAACCCATTCTTTCTTTAACCTTTTAGTCACTTCTCTTTAGTATCTCTCTCTTCAACTCGTCTTGAACTTTTCTATGACCTTTGCTTGTACCTAGCATCTTGGGGCTTTTTTGTACATTGAAGCATGGTTTAACACAAGTCGTAAATTTTCTGTCAAGCATGGTAACTTCACAATGTGTTCTGGTCGAGTAATGGTCTTAACTATTGCCATTACCTTCCTGTGGTATTTTGAGTGAGTGTACTATATATTTTAGTTGTTCAGAAAAGTAGTTTGTAAATAAAGTACAGATATTTTGAGCTGAATTTACCTGTGCAAGGAAGGTTTCAAGTTTAAATCCAATAGTTATCCATCATGACAACATTTATTTGAGCAATGGTTTTCTTTGTAAAGACTGCTCTAATTTTGTTATCCATCAACTTAAACCTGACTTGAATTGCTCGTGAGGAGGTGCTATCACCCTTTTTCTTTTTGCCTTCTTTCATTTTCATTTTATAATTTCCTTTTCCAGATCAGCTTTGCCAAGCTGACTAACTTGATGTATATGCCTTTGTTACAAACTCAATTTTTTGTTTAGCACTCTGTCCAATGATTTAACTGATGCTAAGGGGACTGTAAGCAGCATGCACCAGCTTTTTCTGATCCTTGCTGTTCCTAATTCCCACCCATACAGATTATACTTGCTGGTTTTCTGAGTCAAGGTTCTTTCTTACTGATATCCTTATCATCAGAACCATCTGTCCTCTTCTCCCATTCTGTTTCAAAATGTTATGCGTTCTGGAATATTTATTTCTTAAGCTTGGTCACCTTGTAACCATGTCTGTAAAATTATGATTAGATGAAATTTTAGAAGTAAAATGCAATCTTTTCCTAGTACAAAGTTGGCATGATGATTGCTCCTGGTGAGTGACCTTGTGTGAATTGCTTTGGATTTCTCACTATTTGTTGTTGTCTCTTCCTGGAATAGTGTGACTACCTTTTTAACAGTTAAAGCTGTGTAGAAAATGTCAGATGTCTCTTGGTGCCTGCTCCCATCAATGCAATTTTCTTACTTGAAAACTAATTTTTATGGTGATAACACTTAGTTTTTATTCAGAAGCAGCAAGTAGTGTTTTCTTTGCACAAATTTTGTTTTTCTGAATTCATTTGACTGAACTGCATTCTTTAACATTAAAGTAATTGCTTGCAGTTGACTGATTTATTGATTAATTTGCAGAAAAAAAACACTATTGTTCCCCTCCACTTTTTCCTTGCATGTTTGGAAAATTAAGCTGCACTAAAGAATTGTGTGTTTAGGGTGTTGAGAAGAAAGTGTGTAATGTAGAATGTTAGTTATGTTAACAGGATCTGTAAAAGCTTGGGAGAGTTGTATTTCTCACAGGATAACTACTGGTGAGGTTTTAATAAATTTCAATCTCCATATGGTTAATTTGGTATTAAAATTTTGGGCTAGTTGATATTTTCTTGGACAACTAGGTTTAAAACTTGAGACAGCTGAGTCTTGCACGGGAATGTTTTTGTATAAATTTTAAACCTCAAGGAGATATTATGTATAAATACAGTCACTGCTGGGGCAGCACGGTAGCACAGTGGTTAGTACTGCCGCTTCACAGCGCCAGGGACCTGGGTTTGATTCCTGGCTTGGGTCACTGTCTGTATGGAATTTGCACATTTGCCCTGTGTCTGTGTGGGTTTCCTTTGGGTGCTCGGGTTTCCTCCCACAATCTGAAAGACGTGCTGCTTCATTGACCCAAACAGGTGCAGGATTGTGGTGACTAGGGGAATTTCAGTAACTTTATTGCAGTGTTAATGTAAGCCTTACTTGTGACGAATAAATAAACTTTAATTTCTTATCTTGAGTTGTTTTAATTTCTTTAAAACGTAACTTTGTGTAACATATAACATGTAGATTCTGGGAGCTAAAATGGTATTTATTGGAAAGCTAAAATCCTAAAGGTTAACGTTCCTGTTTCTCTGGGTTTGTTAGTTTTCAGCTTTTGCAGCGTGGTACTGATGAGTTTAAAATACCTTGTCTTTTACGTTGCTCCTGTGATTTTTGGAACATCAAGCAACTTTGCTAAAATTGATTTCAGCCACTTGATTTCCAATCAATCAAATGGTAAGACCTTGAGTTTGATCAATCACTGGTGCAACACCAAAAAGGAAGTGACTTTGTTAAGCAAGTTAATCGGCAACCTCTTGAGAAAGAACGCACTATGTAGACAGAGTATTAATATTTAAATAATCACCTTGTCTTTTTTTATCAAGATGTGGTAGATCCTTTTTCTTTAGCCCATTGTGCCATTAAATGTCAGGATTTGAAAAGGGCTTCATGATCTTACTCTTTTTCACTTACCTGTGTAAGAGACAATTTTTTAAAAATGTGAAGAAAGCAACAGAAAATTGACAGTAAAGTTAGTTTGTTGTAATTTGACAGTAAAGTTAATTTGTATTTTAAGAGATCAATATTAACACTTGGGAAGGTGGCCTAAAATTGAATTCATTGTAGAAAAGTTGGTTAAGTAAATTTTGATCATTTCTGTTGGCTTTGCTTGCTTTTCAGGTGGTTAGTTCAACAAATGGGGAACTGAATACAGATGATCCAACAGCAGGACACTCCAATGCACCAATCACAGCTCCAGCTGAAGTGGAAGTTATGGATGAAACAAAGTATGTACATGTTTTGCTTCATGTAACTTCACAAACTACTGTTGCTTAAGAATTATTTCTGTAAATTGGTATATTCCGTGAGGAAAAAGCCTTAAAGGTCTTTGTATGACTTCTTCCCAGCTTCTCTTCTAATACAACTATAATATCTCCCACTCTTTGAAGTTATAGCTTATCAATATGCAACAAATCCATTACTGTGGAACTGAAAAACAAGGGTATTTTTCAATTGTCTTCTAGGCCAATTAACCTACAACAAAAGCAAAATTCTGCGGATGCTGGAAATCTGAAATAAAAACAGAAAATGCTGGAAATACTCAGCAGGTCAGGCAGGATCTGTGGAGAGAGAAACAAAGTTAACGTTTCCGGTCGATGACCTCTCTTCAGAACTGGAAGAAGTTAGCGATGTAACAGCTTTTAAGCAAGTACAGAGGTTGGGAGGAACAGGGGAGGAAAGAACAAAAGGCAAGATCTTTGGTAGGGTGGAGGGTAGGAGTGATTAAATGACAAAAGGGATAATGATGCAAGATAAAAGCAGATGAAATGGGACATAGAAATGAAAAATGGATATTGAGCTACAATTGGTTAAAAAGAAACCATCACCAACACCTACTAACTTTTCATAATTGAAATCAATGCTGGGGAAGATTATCAATTGCCTCAAAAAGATGTGGGGCTGTTTCTGAAGATTCTATTGAGCTTTATTAGAAAAATGTAGAACACAGAGTGTAAGAGGTCAGACTGGGAATGGGACAAAATCACAAATGACTTCAGAGATACTAAATGGGTTTTTTGCATCTGTATTTACTGAAACGGACATGGAGCCTACGAAAATGGGGCAAACAGGTAGGGAGGTCATGGAACCTTTACAGATGACAGGGGAGGAGGTGCTGGCGGTCTTGAGGCAAATCAGAGTGGATAAATCCCCAGGACTGGACAGGGTATTCCCACGGACCTTGAGGGAGGCTAGTAATGAACTTGCAGGGGCCCTGCCAGACATATTTAAAGTGTCAGTATTCACGGGGGAGGTGCCTGATGATTGGAGGGTGGCTCATGTTGTTCTGTTGCTTAAAGGTTCCAAAAGAAATCTGGGAAATTATAGGCCAGTAAGTTTGACATCAGTGGTGGGTAAGTTATTGGAAGGTGTGATAAAGCATAGGATCTACAAATGTTTGGAAAGACAGGGACTTATTAGGGAGAGTCAACATGGCTTTGTGCATGGTAGGTCATGTTTGCCAATGTATTAGAGTTTTTTGAGGAGGTTACTAGGGAAGTGGATGAAGGGAAGGCGGTGGATGTCGTCTACCTGGATTTCAGCAAGGCCTTTGACAAGGTCCCTCTTGGGACGTTAGTTAGGAAGGTTCAGTTGCTAGGTATACATGGGGAGGTAGTAAATTGGATTAGATACTGGCTCAATGGAAGAAGCCAGAGAGTGGCTGTGGAGGGTTGCCTCTGAGTGGAGGCCTGTGATTAATGGTGCGCTGCAGGGATTGGTGTTGGGTCCATTGTTGTTTATCATCCAGATCATTGATATAGATGACAATGTGGTAAATTGGATCGGCAAATTAGCTGATAATGCGAAGATTGGAGGTGTAGTGGACAGTGAGGAAGGTTTTCAAAGCTTGCAGAGGGATTTGGACCAACTAGAGAAATGGGCTGAAAAATGGCAAATGGAAGTTAATGCAGACAAGTGTGAGGTATTGCACTTTGGAAGGACAAACCAAAGTAGAACATACAGGGTAAATGGTAGGAGTCTGAAGAATGCAGTTGAACAGAGGGATCTGAGAATACAGGTGCAGAATTCCCTAAAAGCGGCATCACAGGTGGATTGGGTCGTAAAGAGTGCTTTTGGTACATTGGCCTTTATAAATCGGAGTATCGAGGACAAAAGTTGGCGTGTTATGCTAAGGTTGTATAAGGCATTGGTGAGGCCAAATTTAGAGTAATGTGTACAGTTTTGGTCACCTAGTTACAGGAAGGATGTAATTAAGGTTGAAAGAGTGCAGAGAAGGTTCACGAGGATGTTGCCAGGACTTGAGAAGCTGAGTTACAGAGAGAGATTGAATAGGTTAGGACTTTATTCCCTGGAGCGTAGAAGATTGAGGGGAGATTTGATAGAGGTGTGCAAGATTTTGATGGGTATGGATAGAATGAATGCAAGCAGGCTTTTTCCAGTGAGGTGAGAGGAGAAAAACACCAGAGGGCATGGGTTAAGGGTGAAAGGAGAAAAGTTTAAAGGGAATATTGGGGGATTCTTCACGCAGAGTGGTGGGAATGAGCTGTCAGATAAAGTGGTAAATGCAGGGTCACTTTTAACATTTAAGAAAAACTTGGATGGGTTCATGGATGAGAGGGGTGTGGAGGGATACGGCCCAAGTGCAGATCAGTGGGACTAGGCAAAAAATGGTTCAGCACAGACAAGGGCCAAAAGGCCTGTCTCTGAGCTGTAATTTTCTATGGTTCTATGGGTCAAAGTCATGTTTGTGGAATGAACAAAGATGCCCAGAAAATTGATTGCCCAATCGCCTTCAATTTCCCCAATGTGGAGGAGACATTGTATTTGATTCTCACAATGTATGAAATTGAAAGAAAGACATATAAATCTGTTTCAGTTGGATGGTGTGTTTGAGATGGTGGACACTGCAAAGGTGCGAATGGATGGGATTTGCATCTGTGCTTGCACCAAAAGCTACCAATTGAAAGGGAGTGGCTTTGGGGGCATTAAAGAGTGGAGCAGATTGCAAGAGGGAATCATTTGAGTGGCAAAGAAGGTGGCATCATGTCAGGGTGGCAGAAATGGCAGAGAGTGATCTTTTAAAACTGAAGATTGATGGGGTTGAAGGCGAGGAGAAGACTCGATTGTTAATCCTGGAAGGGAAGGGCTGACATGAGGGCTCATGTGTGGGAAGGGAGCAACAAGTTTGAAGGTCCTGCTGTCATGGTGAAGTGGAGTTCTTAGTGGAGGAAATACGAAAACATTGGAAGCACCAGTGAGGAAATGGCAAAGTTGGCACGGGGGGGAAAGCTTAAAAAAAAAATTGAGTCCTTAGAGAAAATGGATTGGAGGAAGTATACACAAGGTTGCTGTCGGAGTTGGCTTTTTAACAGTCTAGCCCCAGAAAAGGAAATGGAGAAGTCAGGGATGGATTATTTGAAGCAATGAAAAGGTAGCTAAGGAAAGGTAATCCAATTTTCCAGTTTGGGGTGAGAGCAGGATGTAGCATCAATGGAGTCATTAATATATTAGGGATAAGGGCAAGGGAGTGAACTGGAGCATGGAATGTACCTCTTAGTCCATGAAAGGATAGCTAACCTCGCACTATACAGGTTCCAAAGTAGCAGATTTTAATTATAGGGCGTGAGTAGCTGAAAAAGAAATTATACAATTGTAGAATGCTGCACATGTTTTGTTGGTTATGAGTTGTAACATCTTCTGCATAGATTATCATCTCTTGATTTGGATTTGATTTATTGTCACATATTAGTATACAGTGAAAACTGTTGTTTCTTGTGCACTATTCAGACAAAGCATACTGTTTATAGAGAAGGAAGCAAGAGTGCAGAATGTAGTGTTACAGTCCTAGCTAGGGTGTTTAGAAAGATCAACTTTAATGCAAGGTAGGTCCATTCAAAAGTCTGACAGCAGCAGGGAAGAAGCTGTTCTTCAGTTGGTTGGTACGTGACCTCAGACTTCTGTAACTTTTTCCCGATGGAAGAAGGTCGAAGAGAGAGTGTCCCGGGGTGCGTGGGGTCTTTGATTATGCAGGCTGCGCTGTTGAGGCAATGGGGAGTGTGGACAAAATCAATGGATGGGAGGCTGGTTTGCATGATGGATTGGGCTACATGCATGATCTTTTGTAGTTTCTTGCAGTCTTGGGCAGAACAGGAGCCATACCAAGCTGTGATACAACCAGAAAGAATGCTTTCCATGCTGCATCTGTAAAAATTGTTGAGTCGTAGCTGACATGCCAAATTTCCTTAGTCTTCTGAGAAAGTAGAGGAGTTAGTGGGGCTTTTGTAACTATAGTGTCAGCATGAGGAGATCAGGACAGATGGTTGATGATCTGGACACCAAAAAAACTTGAAGCTCTTGACTCTTTCTAGTTAGTCCAATTGGTTTCTTTTGAACCCATCAGCAAGCAGGGAAAATTAACAGAATGCCCCAAAACTTGTTTTTGACAGTAAACGATTGATATCAACATTTAAAATTAAAATTTACCTGTGCCTTGTAAAACAAAATTAGCTGTGTAACTCTGGTCAGCATGACTTGCAAAAATATACTTGTCACATTGCTTCAAGAAGTGCCCTGCAGGTTTTTTTTCAATGGGACCTTTCCCAGTTTATGGACCAAAGTACGAAACAAAGGTGCCTGGATGTCATATTTGTATCATTGCTCATTTCTCAAATTCAATTGCTTTGAATCTAAGCTCTGAGCACTAAGTGGAACTAAATTCCTCATTTGCAAACCAGAAGTACCTAAAGACGAGAAAGTTTCACAAGATTTTTTCCTTCTTGAAAGGTTCTGAATCCTGTTAAAAATGGGCTCCAAGAATCATTCTTGCTTAACTGTAATTTTGGTTCTTTTTTAAAAGCAAATTGCCTTAGTGTCCATTGTGTGTTGCTTGTGCAGATCTGAAGCTATTAGATTTACATTTTTGAGAGCAGTTTTTCTCACTATGGGCTCTGGTTTTGATTCCTTTTTGTTTCTGTTTGTTTCTTCCCTTTATGTATAGCTGCCAGAAAGTGTTGAACATGTGGTGAGTGGTTTCAGTCTGTAGGCAGACAGGAATAGGTTCAGCTAACAAGAGCTGCTGGTCTGTTCCCTAAAAACACCCAAGTTACAAGGCAATTAATTTACAATGATTGTACATAAATTTGCAGATTGCTTTCAGAAAAGCAATTTTGAGCATTCTGAACATTTTGATCATTAAGAACTTTTTATTCTTTGGATATGATTTTGACGAGTACAAATTGGGAGCGCAATGACCTGTGACACCTTGTTGTTGAACTATTCTGCTTGCTTTTTAACTTTTCCGCCTGAAATTTTGATTTAGGCTTTGATGTATTCTCTGGAGCTGTGTGATGTTGAAACTTGCTTTTCATGAATTTGTGCTTTTCCTGCACGACACCAGTTTAGAGCTCTCAACCCTTTCATGCACAGAGCAGATGCTAATTATATTGGTTTAAATGATGAAAAGATTTGGCCCCGAGATTGCAAAGAGTTGGGAGCTCTTGACCTTGTGGTGTTTTTGTGCATTGACAATTACTCTCTGTGCTTTCCTACTACCTGCTAGTTTTTGATGCTGTACCCTCCACTTTGTTGCCAGTTGTGAGCTTATTTTTAATGAGCACTGCTCAGTTACCTATTTCCTTTTCGACTAATAAAACTTTTTTGGAGATGGACCAAACATGGCATGTCCCTTTTGAATTTTTTAATTACTGTTTTGCTAAGGTTTAAGATTTGATCATCATCTTACTTTAAAATGCCAAGTTTTGATTGTAGTCCAGGCACAATTGTGCAACATTTATAATGAAGCCATTTAAGATGTTAAGAATAAATATTACATTTTATTTGCTGATTTGTCTTTTATCACATGTCAAAACCAAGTATTATTGTATTCATTTTCTTAACCTTCCACACCCTTGTAACCTCACCACCACCTCAGCATCTTCTACTGAGAACTTGCCATTCCTCTGACTGTGTTTTGTACAACCCCCTCTCTTTGCATTATCATTGGCAACCTTTAGCCACCGACCTATGCTTCAGACGTTGCAAGTCCCTTCATAAATCTATCTTGATTTCAACCTTTTCTCCTTAAAGGCTGTTCTCAAACCTACTTGTTTGACAAAGCTTTTGATCACAAATCCTAATATCTTTTTAGTTCTGTCCCTTGTTATTTGACTTCACCTCCTTGACACACCTGGATTGTTTGTGTACTAAGGATCTTATGTCAGTGCATGTACAGCGTGTGACTGCTTTTTTTAAATCAAGTACAGTAAATAAGATTCCATTGTTATTCTAGAAGAAATTTAGCTACAGTTAATTGCTGTAGTTTTTCTTTTTTTGAATATGGACGCGTGATATACAGAAGGGGAAAGAAGAATTCAATAATAAGCTTCAGGCATATTAATTGCTCATCAAAGTCAGTGGGGTCATCAGTTTAGCAAGCTAATTTTATATTTACTGTTGGCCTGTCCACCCCTTCAATAATTTTCTTTGAACAAGAAGCAAACATTTCAGAATCTTCCTTTGTGTGAATAACTCATTTTAATGCTTTATGGAAGGAACAGACAAAACAGACCTTTTTCTCAGTTGGTCTTGTGCGAGTGAAAATGAAATAATGATGTCTGGAAGTTTATTTTTAGGAATCCAATTCCGATTTAATATAATAAGCAGTTTCTATAGAATTCTAGAAACATTGAGAGCTGTAAATGAAGTAACACTTGAGTCTAAGCAGTCAGATGATATGTTTGCTAGTACAGTTTGATAGGTTTGTTTTTAATGCTCTGCTGTTAAAAAAGATTGTAAGCAATGAACTCTTAGAAGATACTTGAACTTTACACTAATACATATTGAGCTACATTCTTCCACACACAAAATACACGTGTATCTAAGAGGTGGTTGGCTTTAGACATACATCGATGATCGAGTTTTCTATATTTTAGTGTAAACTTGTGCAAAAATTTCAGTCGAAAGGAAAAATTTGAAGCAATTCATTATACTTTTTGAACGAAGTACAGATTCTTGAATTAATAAGTTGTATTGCAAATTCTTGTGTTTCTCAATGTGGTGTGATCCCAGTCTATTATTGCTGCCAAGTGGGCACCATGAAATTTTCATGGGGACGTTAATACTGGAGAACAGAACTACTTTCAATTTCTTTACATCAAGTGGTAACATAAATTATTGCCCAATGAAAGATGGTGCAGGTTAGATGCCTTATTCCAATCTTGACAGAAACCCCCTCAAAAAGTTTGATTTCCCACTACAGCTTTGGTCTCCATAAATGAGATTTCTTATTTTAAGATCATTGTGCCAAATTAGGATTAGGTTTGTGCAGTAGCATTGTCGACTAGGAGTTCAGTTCTATTGGTAAAGCAGTTTCGAAACATCCACCTGCTGAAGCAACTGACAGGTTTTTTTGGTCAACGTGAATTACATTGGCTGACTTGGAGTTATGAGAATAACGTACCTGGATTTACTGTTCTCTACTTTCTCACCTTATCTCAAATTTGTGCAAGCAATCAGTGGAATAAAAAAATGACCACCCACGTCACTTCACCAACGTATTGTTGTGCAAAGCAATATTTAAAATAGGATGTAATCATCGCAGTTCTCAAAATATGTGATTTATCGTTATTTTCACTTTTTTAATTCCCAGTATTTTGGTAAATTCTTCAACGTTACACTTGCCTAATGTTGGTATGTCAAAAACTTTCCCTATGTTTATAATGCATTTCCCATAGAAAAGTTACAGCACAGAATGAGGCCAATCAGTCCATCTTGTCCATGCCAGCCTAAGGACAACCAGGTGCCCTTTCTAATCTCACCTTCATGCACCTGGTCCATAGTCCTGTAGCTTATAGCACTTACGGCGCAAATCCAGGTACTTGTTAAGAGAGTCTCTGCCTCCACTGCCAACTGGGGCAGCAAATTCCAGACGTGCACTAGTCTCTGTAAATAAAAAAGAATGTTCTTCCTCATGTCCCCCCTACATCGTCTGCCACTGAATCTAAGTCCCCTGGATCTAGAATGAACTACCATAAGTGGCCATAATCTGCTGAAGTGGAGTTGCTGGAAATGCTCTTCCTGTATAAATGTTGATAAAAATGAACAAATTCAATGAAGTGTTCTGACATGTTATGACCCCAAAAATCCATGCTAGATTTGTGTTGTAAATCTGCTTGAATGATAGTAAGCTTGACTAGAACCTGATTGTTACGTTTGGATCGTTTGATTGGAATTTAACGTACCTCCTTTAGCCTCAATGTGGGAATCATTATGGGCTTTCTGCTAGGACAGGAGAAGGATGCCCTTTTCTTATTTGAAAGATTTAAAACTGCTCCCTTTGCACATTACTGTTGGGGGCATGGTGTATTTATTTCTGAAAGGGCAGGGAAAATGTGAGTTGTCATACCCCAGGTATTGGCATATTCCCTATGTGTGTGACTGATTTTCAACTTGTACCTCAGGGTCTAAAATTGAGTTTGCAAATTGGTCAGTCATTGTGGAAATAACTTTTATTTCTGTGTGCCTCAAAAGTGAATTAATTGGGAATATATTTCAAAATGTGGAGCTTCCATCGATATTGATATGCCTGCAATAGACGTGAAGATGCCGGCATTGGACTGGAATGGGCACAGTAAGAAGTCTCTCAACACCAGGTTAAAATCCACACCAGGTTTATTCTGTAGCACGAGCTTTTGGAGTGCTGCCCCTTCATCAGGTCAGTTGACTCATCTGATGAAGGGGCATCGCTCTGAAAGCTTGTGCTACCAAATAAACCTGTTGGCCTTTAACCTGGTGTTGTGAGACTTTTTATTGTAATAGATGTGTAAAGTAGTTTGGTTATTAACTTTTTGTGGTGATAAGCCTGAAATGGGGGGGAAAAGAACTATTGGCCCGTGGAGGCATGCATGTCATGAGCTGCCTCAAATGTCATCAGAGCTGAGGGTCACGATGATTCAGACAAACTCCTGCTGTTGGAACTAGTCTGCTGCTGTCGTTTTAGAAGTAAACACAACCCAATGAGCCAGTGACTAGGAAGATTCTAGTTTTTTTCCTCCCCCATTGGCATTGATGCAGAAAGCTTTATAAATTTAGATGATGAAATACAATTTCAGGAGTTTAGAGTAGGGATGGGAACCCTTTTTTGACCAAATGGACTGAAATTTTCAGCATGTAAAATGTCAACACCAAAAAATCAAGTCCATCAGCTGAATATCAGTGAAATTTTCATGGCCATACCAGATCAGACAAAAGTAAAATCAGTCAAGCTTTGCAATAGAAAATGGAGAGAGTGAATTGAACAGTTAATTTTTGCAGTGTTTCAGTTGCTTACCATTCCTCTTGAGGTAGCAGAGTTCTCTGTGTCACAGTTTTCTCCTCATGTTACTCCTCCACAAAGTGAAATGTGACCCCTGGCTCTTGGGAAACCATTTCTCTTCACTAGGTGTATCACAGAAAGCAAAAAAATTCAACCTCTAAGTCTTCCAGCATTCATCAATCACTTTATATTATTCAATCCACCAGATGACTATAATCTTTTCTTGCTGCCTCACCCAAATTCTTCCTCCAGGAATTTTGTATTCATTCAAAGCATGTGGATATTGCTGGCTAAGCCAGCATTTATTGCCCATCCCTAATTACCCTCGAAGGTGGTGGTGAGCTGTTGTCTTGAATCATTGCAGTCTATTTTGTATAGGTAAACCCACTGAGTTGTTATGGAGAGAATTCCAGGATTTTGACCCAGTGAAAATGAATGATGATATATTTCCAAGCCAGAATAGTGAGTTGCTTGGATGGGAGCTTCCAGGTGTTGGTGTTCCTATGTATTTGTTACTCTTGTTCTGCATGGTCATGGTCATGGGTGTGGGTTTGGAAGATGCTGTCTGAGAAGCCATGCTGTGTTCCTGCAGTGCATCTTAAAGATGCTATGCATTGCTGCTACTGTGCATTGGTGCTAGAGGAAATTAATATTTGTGATTGGGGTGCCAGTCAAGCAGTTTGCTTTGTCCTAGGTGGTCTCAAGTTTCTTGAATGTTGCTGGAACTGCCCTCTCCAGGCAAATGGAGAGTATTCTAGCACATTCCTGACTTGTGTTTTGTAGCTGGTGGACAGGCTCTGAGAAGTCAGGAGGCAATTTACTCACCACAGGGTTCCTCGCCTCTGACTTGTTTTTGTAGCCACAGCATCCATATGGCTAGTCCAGTTCAATTTCTGATCAATGGTAACCTTCCAGAATGTTTATTGTGAGAGAGAATTCAGCAATGGCAATGCCATTGAATGTCAAGGGGCTATGGTTAGATTCTCTCTTGTTGGAGATGGTCATCGTCTGGCACATGAGTGATGCAAATATTACATGCTTCTTGCCTGGGTACTGTTTTCACCTCAGTAACTTGAAAATATCTGTAGACTTTTAACAAGGTTTTGTTTTCTATTCTTCACTTACAATCTGCCTACTTTTATATCTGAATATGTAGGCTGTATTCTGTAATCCCATATCTTGTAATTCTGTGTATTACATGATGCACCTATCCTGATTCTACCCAAAAAGCTAGACACATTTTAATTTGTAGTTGTTCAACAAAAGTGTGAAGAATGAGCAATTTGCACATACTGTACAAAATAGCAAATCCCATAGAAGCAGGAACAGGAGTCTCTCTTGTTTGGGTTTGTTGTAGGTTAATGAGCGATCATGTTCCACTTCAGTCTTTATATCGATCCTTAATTTGTGAAATAACATCAAAGTTCAGCTTTTCACATGTATAGAAGCTGAAGATAAATGACAACCCTCACCGCTTGAGCTGTAATAAAACATTTGCAGAATGAAACCTCAGCAATTTTGAGGGAAAGATGGATTAAACTGAGTCACAAACCTCTTTCTCAGTCCCATCTTTTGTGTTTTCATTGACCTGAGGTTGTGGTGGAAATCGGTCCCATGTGGGCAAGATTTTGTGTTCCTGAAGGAGAGGTTGAAGAACGATGAATATTCGGTTGAATCTGGGGCAGTGAGAAGGGAAAATAAGGTCACTGGTGCTGCCTTAGTTGTTTTGTTTGAAGGAATTAATTGATCAGAACCAACCATACTGCATACAGGGCTGTTGCTGTGATGTAGGATCAAGGCAGTTCTGTCAATACATGGCAAAGAGACTGTGTGCTGAGATGAACTGAGGAGGTTCTGAAGAAGAGCCCATTTTTGTGAAGACCGCGCCAATGGAACTTGGTTAAAATCAAAATACTGTGGGTGTCAGAATCTGATACGAAAACAGAATGCTGGAAAATCTCAGCAGGTCTGACAGCATCTGTGGAGAGAGAATAGAGTCAACGTTTCTAGTCTGGATGACCCAGACTTAGGTTAGGTGGAAGCTACTATCAGGTTAGAATCAGTGGCTAGCCCTTTAAGAAAAAGAATGGTATTTCCATTGTTGTTCTAGATTTCTTCCAACATCTGCTGCCGAGACAGCACGTGAATGATCAGTCAAGCTTATCAGTGCTCCATAGGCTGTTCGACATCGTACAAATGTTACCTTCATTTCTGTAGCGAGATGTCACAGGTTGCGCTTGACACTGATTCTTGTGAAGATCAATAAACCAAAAGATTAAAATTTACTTGAACCACCCCAATGGACAAGATGTCACTTTGTGATGATTATTTTAATGACCAAATCTCAATCAACATAAATTAAGCATGAATTCACAGGCAAATTGTAGTCAATGTAAACTGTAAATGATACATTAAATAGATACAAATGAGGATATGTCAGATTGACTAGCCAGTCCACTCAGCCATAAAGTCCATCAAAACTCTAAATTTCCTCAACTCCATTGAATAAAATAACTAGTGCAACACCAATAACTTGATATTTTCTTCAGGCCATTCTCTGATCTAGCCTTCATGTCCACCTTTCTACAACTACACCCTAACCCCTCCTTCCTACTAACAAAGCTTTGGTCATATGGGCTCCATTTCTGCCACAACCTTGAATCACATGAGCCTGTTTCCTGCCCTTTCAGAGGCTGGGCGAGCATCCCAGCTATATCCACTCTTAACTGCACCAACTTTTCAAAGCAGCAGAAACTGGAATCCTCAGCTCTCTGCCCAGGGATGTCCCCATCCCATGCAGACAGCCCTGCCAGAGTTTAGGACAAATGCAATATCTTCACTGCCAGGTCCACACAGCCCAGTACCGAGGTTGGCCGCCCCCCGAGACACCAGTCCTGTGCACAGCCTTCCCCCACTCACCATCACAGGCTCCATCAGAGTTATCTTGTGGTGGAATGTAGCACAAATCCAGAACTTTACAGAATGGAGGATAAATCTGGTCACCCCTGGATATGTTGGAAACTGAACATAAATACTGCAGGGCCCAATTTTGAGTGGGCCAGTAGGGATGGCACTGAGATGCCTTCAGTGTCACTGCCAGAAGTGATGCAATCTAACAAGTGGTCCAAATAAAATGAAAGATGCTTCACATAAAGCAACAAAAATCATTTTCAATAAACTTAAAACGAAAAAGAACCTTGCAAAATTAAATCACTACATTACTACAAGCCCACAAGTGCTCATTCAAGCTTTCGAGCAGAGTTATTGGGTAGAGGATTCCAGGTTGATCCTCAGGCTAGAATTTGGTGCCCCTGTTTTCTGCAAGTGTGATGGGGCACAATATCTCCAAGAGCCAAAAGACAAGATTCTTACCCATGAGAACTCGTGGTGAAATTGTTTTTTTTCCCTCTCTCTTCCCCCACCCCCACCCCCAATTGATATAACATGGTTTACACTCAGGGAGGCTGGGAACCTTATTTAAATACATTTCAACAACATTAGCAGGCTTCCCCCACCCCCATTAGATCGTCCACCCACATTCACATTCCCTCCTCTCACCCATGTGACGTCATATTACAACAATTGTGGATCAACATGAACCAGCTAAAGAAATCCTGCCGGGGGTGCACAGCTAAGTACATCCCCTGGTGGGGAGAGGGACATGCCCAGCAGTGTCTGGGCTCTGGGCTCAGTGCTGCTCCTGACACTAAGGAGCAGGAGCAGTGCTGAAGGTGCTTCCTTTGGGAAGTTCCATGAGGGCATGGTCCTCCTGTGTGTGTCCCTTGGGGGAGGAGGATTCTGGGGGCGGGGGTGGTGCATATGGTATCCTTATTTGTTTGAAGACTGGGAACCCTTTCAAAAGATTGCTTCATTCTTCTGGGACTCGCCGCCAATATTTATTTCCTCCAAGTGTTTAAAAATCCAGCTAGAAAAGTTAGCACCATAGCTGGCAGGTTTCACAATGCTTTTTCCATCTGAGACTACAGTCTACCTGCCATTGTTCATAAACGTTGATGGAAGGATCAGCTCGGGAGAAAGACTTGCATTTAGTTGATGCCTTTCACAATCTCCAGGCGTTCCAAAGCCCTGTACAGCCAATCAAGTACTTTTGAAGTGTAGTCATCGTTGTAATGTAGGAAACAAAGCAGCTAATTTTGCTTTCACAAGCAGCAATATGACAATGACCAGAGCTTGTTTTAGCCTGTTGATTGAGGGATAAATATTGGCCAGGAACTGGGATTATACCCCTGTTTCTCTGAAGTAGTGCCATTGGATCTTTTATATCTATGTGATAAACAGAGAAGCCTCATTTTAAGCTTTTATTTGAATAATGTCATGTTTGACAGAGTTGCCCTCCTTCGGTACTGCACTGGAGTGTCTGACTAAATTTTCAAGTTTCTGAAGCTGGCCTGAACTCAACCTGTAGACTCAGGACAAGAGAATGGTGCTATCTGAGCCACAGCTGTCACGAAAGGTTCCAGTTTCAAAGCCTAGTTTCCTCTGAGCTAATACTCTTAGCAGTGTAGAGGATCAGAAGGACTTTGGAGTCCGGGTCCATAGGACTCTTATATTGGCCTCGCAGGTGGAGGATGTGGTCAAGAAGGCATATGGTGTACTAGCCTTCATTAATCGAGGGATTGAGTTTAGGAGTCGGGAGATAATGCTGCAGCTTTATAAGACCCTAGTCAGACCCCACTTGGAGTACTGTACGCAGATCTTGTCGTCTGATTACAAGAAAGATGTGGAAGCTATTGAAAGGGTGCAGAGGAGATTTACAAGGACGTTGCCTGGATTGGTTGGCATGCCTTATGAGGATAGGTTGAGGGAGCTAGGTCTCTTCTTCCTGGAGAGATGAAGGATGAGAGGTGATCTGATAGAGGTTTTTAAGACCTCGAGAGGCATAGATTGGGTGGATTCTCGGAGGCTATTTCCCAGGGCTGAAATGGTCGCTACGAGAGGACACAGGTTTAGGGTGCTGGGGAGTAGGTACAGAGGAGATGTCAGGGCTAAGTTTTTCACTGAGGGTGGTGGGTGAGTGGAATCGGCTGCCATCAGTGGTGGTGGAGGTGAACTCGTTGGCGTCTTTTAAGAGACTTCTGGCTGAGTACGTGGGATTTAATGGGATTGAGGGTTCTAGGTAGGCCTAGTAGGTAGGGATATGATCAGCGCAACTTGTGGGCCAAAGGGCCTGTGGTTTCCTATGTTCTGTATGTTCTAATACACCTTGAGCTGCCAAATAAACCTGTTGGACTTTAACTTAGTGTTGTGAGTCTTACTGTGCTTACCCCAGTCCAATGCCAGCATCTCCACATCACTAATACATCATAGCCAGGGTATCAGTTAAGAGCTTGACTTGCTCTGTGTACTAAACAAATGAGGTGGAGGGAGAGGAATTGTTTTGGGGTAGGAAGGTGGTGTCTTGCATCCACTTGTGTGAGGAGGCTCATGTAGAACATAAACACAAGCAGAGTGGAATTAATATTCTGATTGAATAAATTTGCCAATTTAACCTGTCAGAAAACATGACTGAGTATTCATTTAAACTGTAGTGAGATATGGGGACTCCCAAGTAATCTGCCCTGAGAAGCAGGTCTTTAATTATAAATTCTAAGTGTGATGCCTTTCTTATTTTTTTGGTAGTGATTTAAATTACTAGCAGGCAGCATTTCCCAGTGCTGAGGAAATGCAAGGAAAACTTGTGTCACAGTTGCCTCCTTCATCTCCCTCCCATGCCCCCACCTCCCACCTCTATCTGTTCCCCCCGCCACCTCTCCCGCCTGATTGCTGCTTTTGCGTTCCCACCCCATCTACTCACTAGCTTTCATGCTTTCATTCCCTCTCCCTCTCAACTGATGGTCTATCCTCAATGCCCCAAGCTGCCGTCTTCTGTTGGCATTCCACACTGGCAACCAGCCAACTTTGCGGTGCTTGCACAACATGGAGTAAGCTTTGACAGGGCCCATCTTCCCATGATTTCTGGCTCATCTTACCACCCCCACCCCCCCACACGTGGTAGTATTAATTACTGATTTTTTTTTTACTTCAGTGCACACAAGCTAACACTACACCAGAACCTAATTAGGCGTGACTGATGCACTCATGGTTGTGGTGCCATTTTCCACTCTGACTTAAACATTTTGTTTGTAAACATCTATGGAACCTCACCAGCATTTGTCCATGCCTTCAGAAATGAACAATACCTGGTGAAATAGCTCCCTTTGAATCTCTGATTCGGTAAAGCCAAGATCAGCTATGTCTATGATGCAGGGTAGTTGCATTGTATGTGAGGACTCACTGTTTGGAATAACCCATAAGAAATGAGCAATATTGAGATAAGCGAAACATAGTCAAAATAATGAAGAAAATTGAGAAAGCAATGCAAGTAACTTATTCGTTATGCTGAAAGGTTCAAGTATCCGGAGTGAGAAGATGGGATTAAGAAGGGTAGTCATATGAAACTTTTCTACAAGACCAATGTTGTCTGTGAAATGCAGACAGACACTTTGCCCAGTTTGTATATCTCAAACACTTGCCAGGCACCCTTACTTACAAGATGAACAAAAGGACCAAACTCGGTTCGCAGTTCAACTAATTTTGTTAACAAGTTCAATAATATTAACACAGTATTCCCAAATTATCTAAACTCTCTTTTTACCTAAGATTCTGATACTACCCATGCCGAAGAACTTGACCGAGCCACAGGTCCAGTTCTGAGTATTTTCCACTTCAAGGTCTTCATCTGTGAAGCTGATTCTCGTACATCCTTTTCTGTTGTCTCTGGGTTGTCAACAAGTCTTGCCTATAGTCGTCTTCACTGTGGGTCAAGCTGAGTCTTTGCTCCTAGTGGCCTCCAGAGATTTCCTCTTATCCTGTTCCTCTTATCCTGTTCCTCTTATCCTGTTCCTCTTATCCTGTTCCTCTTATCCTGTTCCTCTTATCCTGTTCCTCTTATCCTGTTCCTCTTATCCTGTTCCTCTTATCCTGTTCCTCTTATCCTGTTCCTCTTATCCTGTTCCTCTTATCCTGTTCCTCTTATCCTGTTCCTCTTATCCTGTTCCTCTTATCCTGTTCCTCTTATCCTGTTCCTCTTATCCTGTTCCTCTTATCCTGTTCCTCTTATCCTGTTCCTCTTATCCTGTTCCTCTTATCCTGTTCCTCTTATCCTGTTCCTCTTATCCTGTTCCTCTTATCCTGTTCCTCTTATCCTGTTCCTCTTATCCTGTTCCTCTTATCCTGTTCCTCTTATCCTGTTCCTCTTATCCTGTTCCTCTTATCCTGTTCCTCTTATCCTGTTCCTCTTATCCTGTTCCTCTTATCCTGTTCCTCTTATCCTGTTCCTCTTATCCTGTTCCTCTTATCCTGTTCCTCTTATCCTGTTCCTCTTATCCTGTTCCTCTTATCCTGTTCCTCTTATCCTGTTCCTCTTATCCTGTTCCTCTTATCCTGTTCCTCTTATCCTGTTCCTCTTATCCTGTTCCTCTTATCCTGTTCCTCTTATCCTGTTCCTCTTATCCTGTTCCTCTTATCCTGTTCCTCTTATCCTGTTCCTCTTATCCTGTTCCTCTTATCCTGTTCCTCTTATCCTGTTCCTCTTATCCTGTTCCTCTTATCCTGTTCCTCTTATCCTGTTCCTCTTATCCTGTTCCTCTTATCCTGTTCCTCTTATCCTGTTCCTCTGCATCCTTCGGGAATCTTCCCGGGTTACCAGTTGGAGGTCATAGCACACAATCAGGTTGCACATCCCTTATTTGGAGGATGCTAGATTCACCCCCAGATGACCATCGCCATGTATGCATTGTCCATGCCGTTCCTTTCCAAATAAGGTTATGGCAGGGACCTGAGGCAGCAGAGTCTGGCCAAAACTAGGGAACATAGAAACTATATGCCAAATATGGTCACGGTCAAGTTCTTCCGATCTCCGCTTCTGGAGCATGCCGTGATCTCTATGTTTTTCTCTTTGGCCTGTCCGAGTTCCCAATGATCCTTGCTGTAGGAGCTGTTTGCTCCAGCAGTTTGAATTCAGAGTATCTATTGGTCCATTGGGCTTATGAATCAGGCTTCCAAATAAGGGATGTACAATCTCATTGGGTGCTGTGACCTCCATCTGGCCACATGAGTAGCAAATATATTTGCAGGAAAGGTTAGGTCACTTGAAATAGGCTGTTATTCCCACTGCAGTCACCACCCAATGATAACTGTTTGAGTGCACCTTTCAACATTTTGAGAAGAATTCTGGCCCCGGCTATGATGTATTATGCGAAAGCAGTTGAGACTGTCACGTTCATTTGCAGTCTTTTGGATGAGTTACTTAAGGGAATCGTGAGCAGCTATCTGAGCAAGGGTTGGAAAGTTGAAAAGTCAGAAGGGGAGAATAATGTGAAGCACAGCAAAAGAATTTTTATATCGCAAGATGCTCAAGGCTTGGATCAAATATGCCCAAAGTGTCTGTATCTTCACCCCAACATCTGTAGGGGGCCTGAGTGTAGTAATCGTCAAAACTTGATGGAGATGGATTTTACTTAGTGTGCTCCTAGTATTTATGAGAAGTCCAGTTAAGTTTTGAGTCAAATGGTAAACTCAGGAAGATTTTAGCAGGGTTTCAGTAGTGGTAATGTCAAAGAGAGATGGTTAAATTCTGAGTGACCAACTCCTGTTCCTGTGTTGGCATAGTTTGATTCAAATTAATTTTCTTAATAGCAAAGGAAAGTACTCATTTACTTCCCTTTTTTAAATTATGTATTTTGAACCAAAAGCGGCATTCTTTTCTGTATAATTTACTTTTTCATATGATTGCATATTGTCTATAATAATAGTGCTTGGAGAACTACCTGGTGTATTGTGCTACATCTAATCCCATAGGAAGTATTATAACATCATCCTTGGAGCCCAAATATGATTTTAACGTTTTGCCTTTGAATAATTTCCCAAATCCAGATAAATGGATGCTTACTTTGAGTCATTTCTTTTTGTTTGGTTATTCTTTTGTTTTGTTTTTCTCTCATTTCCTCCAATACCCATAATTTCTCCCTTTCTTCCCTGGTTATCTCTCCCTCTTCTTCATCATCCTCCAATTTCCCCCCTCTTCCTTCCCTTTGCTTCCCATCTAAGTTTCCACCTTTCTTCACCATCCTCTCCCTTTCTTGCCTTTTGCTTTTCCACTATGAGTCCACTACTTTCCCCCACTTTCTTGCTTCCTTCCTCTGCTTATAACATTTCAGGTGTTATTGTTCTGCTCATTGATATATTCTGCTCAAATTCTGAAATTATCTGATTGGCTTCCTCTTGTTACCTCTGCCACCATTCATTTGGTGCTATTTGCAAATCTGTTTTGAACTCTAATCTAAAAAACTGTGCCAGTCCCTGCACTGATCTCCAACTCACTCTACCTAGTGCTTGTCTTTCACTGTACTTCTCCTTTACCCTCCATTACTGGTTAAAGAAACACTTTTTTCCCTGTTGTCTCACACTTCCCATTCTATCTCTCTTCTGTGCATACATTCTTTACTTTTTTGATTTGATTTATTATTGTCACATGTATTAGTGTACAGTGAAATGTATTATTTCTTGTGCACTATACAGACAAAGCATACCATACATAGAGAAGGAAAGGAGTGCAGAATGTAGTGTTACCGTTATAGCTAGGGTGTAGACAAAGATCAACTTAATGTGAGGTAAGTCCATTCAGAAGTCTGACAGCAGCAGAAAGAAGTTTGTTTTTGAGTTGGTTGGCACATTATTTCAGACTTTTGTATCTTTTTCTGGACAGATGGACAAGAGTATGTCTGGGGTGCATGGGGTCCTTGATTATGCTGGCTGCTTTTGAGGCAGCAGGAAATCTAGACAGTCTCAATGGATGGGAGGCTGGTTTGCATAATGAGATTTGACTACATTGACGACCTCTTATAGTGTTTTGCGGTCTTGGGCAGAGCAGGAGCCATACCAAGCTGAGATACAACGAAAAAGAATGCTTTCTATGGTGCATCTGTAAAAGATGGTGAGAGTCATAGCAGACATGCCAAATTTCCTTAGTCTTCTGAGTAAGTAGAGGCATTGGGGGCTTTTGTAACTATAGCATCCGCATGGAGGGACCAGGACAGGTTTCTCATTCAACCACTTGCTTGCTGTTGTCGCTGTGTCTCCTTTTCCAACCCTTTATCCTCACTCTCTGTCTCTCTCTCTCTCTCTCTTCTTTCCCCCCCCCCCACTTCCATTCTTTTACTATCATTCTCTTGTTGCTACCATCCCTTTCTCTCTCGTTACGTTCTACATTGTTCACAGACTTTGATCCCTTTCTCCCTATCCCTCTGTCAGTGGATTGTCAGATTCCATTCTCTTTCTCTAGCTCAGGTTTCTATGTTTGAGGAGCTGTTTCTAATTCTGTTTGTCTCCTGGTTGCTTTCTGTTCTCTGATTCTGTGTAGTCTGCGTATGTATGATCAGTTAGGTTTTATGAATCTGATTCAAAGCATATGCACCAATTTTGAGAGTTTTGACCAAATGATAATTACGGTTAAATGGTTAGATATTTTTTCGATTTAGTTTCCTTCATATGATTTTGTTTTTCTTTCAAACCACCATAGGTGCTGCTGTTTCTTCAAGCGGAGAAAAAGGAAAACTATTCAACGTCACAAATGACTCTGGAAACCGTCTGATCATGGAGAGTTACTTACTTGTTCATCTGCTGTCTCATCATAAACAAGAAACCAATCATCTCTGCAGTGACAACAGACTTTTATCAAAGGACTTTTTCCTTATGTTTTTTGCCCAGTGATTTGGGTGGTTGTCTTATGTGGGTATTTTTGTTTTTATTTCGTCAGTCTTCATCTTGAACCTATGCTTCATCAGAAATTTGTGTGTTCATATTTTGAAGTTGGAAGAGGGACCTCTTGTCAGGGTAATGTATGAAACAAAAACTGTTCACTTGACTTCAACCAAATCAAGCTGCAATTTTAACGAGAGGGTTGATTTTGAAGGCAGGAATATTGTATGGCGCTTGGTGATAACCTCAGAACAGTTACAAATCAAGAATGAATTTGTCTACACAGGAGCTGCTTTGAATAGATCTGTAGTAACTGCATAGCCAGGTATTTGGTCTGCCAACTGGAGGACCCAAGACATGATTGTCACTGTCCTAACAAATGAAGAAACTTGAGGAAAAAAAACATACAGCAAATTCTGAATTGTACATTCACCCTTCATTTGTCTCAGTTGAAGACATCTGCACAGAATTTTCAGTATTAAATTTTATGCTATCCTTATCTGTCTTTTGGAAGTCACTGTCCAGAGGTACTGTGGAAGGAATGGATTGATTCAGCAGCTGGTAATTCATGGCTGTTGCACTGTTGCAATATACACAACATGAGACAGCTGTAGACATTCATGTGTGCAAACAATACTTGCTTTTTTACCTCCTAATGGAGAAGCAGTGTAGTAGAAAGGGCAGCATGTGCTTATTATATGATATTATGACATGTTTGTAAAATGTAAACTGTGCTTCCTGATGTATTGTTTGGACAGATTAATGCTGAATGTTCTGAGAATGAAGGAAGTAAGAGGGGTGTCGTAATCATGCCTTTAAATGTACTACATGGTAAGACACCGTGTGAAGCTGTGATGGTGGATAAAGAGAAAAGTGCATCTTGAAGAAAGTAATTGGGCCTAAAAGGATTTTAGGCAAGTCCTGGCTAGCTTCAATGCATCCTGTACTGCCAGGATACTTGGATGCACTATGTCCAATCCATAAAGTAGCCCTTGATGAAAAGCTAACATAAGAATGTGAAATAAATAGGTCGGATAATATTGCCTTTTGCATTTAATGGCTGTGGTACCCAAACTGTGCAGTTGTATGTGAAACATTCCTTTCTTATCGTAATCACAGCTCTTCAAAGACTTCATGCTGGAGATGGGTCAGGTACTTTCCCAATAAACCCTTGAAGTGCCTGCATTTTGAACCAACCAGCTATTCTATAGAACATCTCATTCTGATTTCCATCCTCTGCTCAACAGTTTGTTTCCACAGACGTTTAAATACAATGTTGTGCAGTGTTTTATCAGCTGTTTTATACACTGTTTTTAGTTTCAATCTTGCGCTGGATATTCTTGACTTTTTTTGATCAGCAATGTTAAGTTCTGGATTATGTCTGATGCAATGTATTAAGTTCAAATAATATGTTGCATGCAAACTTCTTAGCTTTTGGGTTAGAAAGACTGGAAGACAAGGCAGAATATTTTAACATGAAACTGCAAATCATAATGGCAGGGAACCACTACTATGTCTGCAGTATTTGACCAAATCCTTTTTTTCTTTAATTACATAATGTGTGTAAATAAGTACAGTATTATTTCTGTACCTTAAATTTGAACATCACTTTCAATTTATTTTAATTGGTAGCATTTTTTTGCCTGTACAGTGTGCACAACGTGAAGTTGTCACAAATAGCAAAGAAAGTGTGTTGTATATTAATGTAATTATGGACTGTAATCTTTACAAATGAATCCATCACCTTTCGTTCGCTGCAACGAAGACCAGTGCATCCGCTGCTTATCGGCAACGTTTCTAGTGCTGCATTTTACACCTGGGAAGAAGTTTCTTTCTGGCAATACAAGCTGGTCGTGGTTGGAAAATGCAGCTGGGTTCAGTTTAGGCCAACAATTTTACGCAGTCACCGCTTTTCTGTCAATACTAATGAAGTGAAATCTGCCTGACTGTACAAGTGATGTAATACATCCCTGTTTCCCAATATGTAACTGAAAAAAATAAAAGTAGTTTTTTTTTAAATTAGACTGGCAATGTTGTTTGTCCCAACGTTTAACTGTTGTTCTATCTGACCATGCATGTCAGAAGCTCAAACTGTTCATTGTTTTTTGATTCTGTATGCAGGTAGGTGTTGAGCGTTGACTTGAATTTAATTGATTTGAATTTGTTCATGCCTTCCTTCCTGCTTTGCTGATTGACCAAAGCATTAGTGAAATGAATAACTGCATTCTTTTAAAGTTGTGTTCTGAAAGTGAACTGTCATATATATATATATAAATGTAGTAATACGTGCACTGTACATTGTATGGTTTGAAAGCCAAACTATGGAAATCACTGAGCAGATGCTTTTTTGCACTGGCAAAATATTTGATATAGTGTTTACTGTAATATATTGTAATGAAAGTGCTAAATTAAAAAAGATTTTTTTAAATGCCCCTTTAAATTATGTGAAAACGAAAAAGAAAACCACCAGAAAAAGAGCAAATCTGAGACCCAAGCGGCTACAAAATGTGGCCGTGTGAAATGTGGTTATTTTAGAAGGTGCAATGAAAAGTCACATGAACATGAGCAGGGTGCTAAAATGAAAATATGAGTTAAGGATTTCATAGAAAAACCATTTGCAAGTAGCAAGCTGAGGAATTCAAACAACATATTTGTAGAAGAAAGTTAGATATTTATTAGAGCCACTAAAATGTTTCTCGTATGTGCTGTTCGGAAGGGCACGCCGAGTCGCTGGAAAACAAGCCAGTAAGCTTCTAAGGCCAGAGGTCAGCAGAATCAAACTGAATGTTCCTGACTTATTGTTTGGTTAATGAATTAATGTGTTGTGCTTTGGTAAGCTATTTTGTATTGCATCACTTCCACCGTTGGCTTATTACCTTCCATAGAATAATTTGTAATCTCTTACAAAAGTTGATACGACAAGAGTTTTTGTTTGTCTTATATGTTATCAAAATCATTCTTTAGCTAATATACAAGGTAATTAAACATGTAAAGATGCACAAAAAGAGTTGACAGTATTCAGTTCATTGTAACTACAGTAAATTAAACTCTTCCTCGGCACCACTGATTGGAAAGTGTAGGGCTGTAACTTCCAGGTTCCCCAGTGTTGGATTTGGTAGTACACTGAACTGCGCTGGGAATCGCTCTCAAAACTTCCCAGGTAAGCATTTTTATGGTAATAAAGGCTGGCCTAGTCCAGGGATGCCCACATCCCATAAATTCATGTTTAATATTGTCCAGAAGCACTAACTTCCCCTGGGTAATTGTGCTGTGCTAGGAACCATCTGAAAGTGGAATTTAAATTATTAGCTTTGGATGGTTCCACCAGGGTTACAGTAATAGCTACTCTGAAAAAGTTAGAATTGAAACCACCTTTCTGGGGAAATGCCCAGGTCGATCCCTGCATGGCCCCTTCTCCCCCTCCCTCTCGCTCCACCACAGTGGACTCCCTCACCCAACTGAGGAATGATTCCACCCCCATTATATTCTCCACCCTGCAAACCCCCATGGGACCCTGTATTTCACCCCTTCCCTGCCTGATCAGACCCACCCACCAGTATCTGAACTCCTTAAACCTGATCTCCAAAAACCAGCCCCAACCTGTTCCTGTGTGTCCATCCAAACCACTCTCTCTTTCTCTGGCCTGTCAATTTCAATGGGATGTTTGAACTTTACAGCAACCAGATTGGTAAAAATAGGGAGGCGATGGCCTAAGTGTTATCGCTAGACTATTAATCCAGAAACTCAGCTAATGTTCTAGGCACCCGTGTTCAAATCCTGCCACAGCAGATGGTGGAATTTGAATGAAATAATAAGTATCTGGAGTTAAAAATCTCCAACTATCGTCAGTTATTGTAAAAACCCATCTGATGCAGTATTGTCCATTAGGGAAGGAAGTCTGCCATCCTTGTCTGGTCTGCGACACTAGAGCCACAGCAGTGTAGTTGATTCTCAACTGCAATCTGAAATGGCCTAGCAAGCTACTCTGTTGAAGGGCAGCTAGGAATGGGCAATAAATGCTGGCCCATGTCCCACAAATCAATTTTTAAAAATTCCTTCTCTCTGACTCTTACACTTCGACACTGATGACAGCTGCGCCACCTGGATCTCACCCAATCTGAGTCGCAAGGTCAGCAAGTCAGGTATGGAAGAAATTAGGCACAGCTATCTGGGCATGGAGTTGCAATTCAATGACGATGATTGCTATTATGAGGAAGTTACAGCATGTAGTTATCCAGATGAGTAGATTTCACATTTTGACTGTTATTTTACATTCAGTAGTTTACTGCCGTGTTGCTATCAGTCTGAGCAACAGTTGATGAAAGCAAATTACTGCGGCTGCTGGAATCTGAAACTAAAAGAAAATGCTGGAGAATCTCAGCAGGTCTGGCAGCATCTGTAAGGAGAGAAAAGAGCTGATGTTTTGAGTCCAGACGATCCTTTGTCAAAGCCATCTTACAGATGTTGCCAGACCTCCTGAGATTTTCCAGCATTTTCTCTTTTGGTTTGAGCAACAATTGACATTGCAACATAGTTAGAGTTCTTGGTGCATGTTGTGTGTTTTTAAATAAATCTTTAGTTGTTGATGTATTGAATAAGTTTCTACAGACAAAAAGTTATTTAATTATTTTCTTGCCAAAATTGGCTTTCTGATCAAATATTTTTCCCATTTCCATTATCAATTTATATCTGTGATATTTATTACAAGATGAATTTTTTATCCATATTCCGTTAAGCTGTACAACTTGTATTGTGCTTTCCTGGATTTATATCACGTTACCAAAATAGCTCAAAGAAACAACAAAGTGAGAGAGCAGAGTAGGTTATAAATAAGTGTTCATGAATTCATTAAAAAAAATAAGCACCACCAAAGGATGAGGTCTATGAATTTCTATGCTGGTGTGTGATATGAGAACAGCTAGATTGTAAAACAATATTTTCATTGATTAGTCTGAGATACTGCCCTACATTAATAGACAAACAAGAATATTCTGCATTCACATTGTGATATTCTGTTTTGAAGGGTTTCTTTTTATTTCCATTGAATGATGCTCAGAGAAATTTGGAGACACGCATAATAATGTGAATTAATATGGAATGCCCACCCTCAATGTAAGTACATAATAGCAAATAATAGGTGTTCTGATGTGTGAACTGTCTTCTGTTTCCTCCAGTGCAGATAAATTGCCTGAAAGAGCAATGTTTTTGAAAATTAAACATGGTAAATCAGATGATACTCCATTTAAAATGATAGGAGTGTATTGTCATGCAGTGTGCAATGTTATTCTAGTACTGAGGTGAAACTCTACCCTCAAAAGGGCACAAATTCAATACCGCCTCCTATCAATTAGAGTGTAATTGCTATTTTGGTGAGTCAGTCAGTGAAAATGGTAGCTCCAGAGATTAGAATTTTTTTTAGTGTTGCTTTGCATCATGCGCATTTAGTGTGCAGCATTGTTCTTTAATGTACTGTTGAATTTTCTCTGATATTCATGGAGATTTATCAGATATATTTATCCCAAGTCACATGCAACATGTTGATTTATGGTAATAAATAAATTGATACTTTTGTTATACATCATTGGATATTAGTGGTATTTAATTCAAAGATTATGTAAAATTTTGCAAATTGGTTGCATGCTTTTTTTCATTGATTTTCATTTATTTGTCTAAGTGGCTAGATTTATTTCCAAGTTTTAAAAGCAATGAACATAATGAAAGCTTGTAGGGAAGATGTTCATAACTGAAAGTAAATACTACAGTGAGCTTCACTGTAGCTTACTGGCATTGAGAAGTTGGCCCTGGCCTTTTGGAGCACTGCATAATGGGTGGCAGGACTAAGAGTAGATGGTCTGGATTAGAAATGGGGAGTCATCTCTCATGACTCTTGTTTCTTGTGAGCATTGCGGAATGGTAGTAAAATCGAGAGCAACACCTTGATTGAAACCTGTGACGGGAAGAGGGAAAAAAAACCCTTTGTACAACACAGGTGCAGGTCCTGGAACACCAGTTTTAAGGGGAGATTGCTTATTCTGGAGTAACCAGGGAGGGCTGGTTGTTGGGTCTGAGAAAACCGGAGAGGAGGACTGCCAGAGTGTGAGGTTATTGGAGTGATTTTGAAATGTCTCACCTCTCTGACAGGCACTCTCCAAAGAATGGGAGGCAAATTGCGACCGACATCTTCAAATTTGGAAGTGGCTAACAGGCAAATTCCTTATCCTCTGGATTCCTTGAGTATTTCCAGCACATGCCATGTCTTTCTCTTCTTCTGCCTTTTGAAGTGATGCTGAACTGTGTCCAGAAGAATGATATACCAGAAACCATGATGACACTGTGCCAGCCAAGAGTCTGATCCCTTACCTTTTATCCCCACTTTTCATTATTCCTGAATCCCTTTTTTGGAAAGAGTTCAAATTCACCTCTTCCGGTGGCTTAGGGTGCAAGTTATCTCTTGTCACTCCACCTCTGTGACTTGAGTCAGGAGAATAAAGAAAAATGCCCATCCCTTGTTTCCTGGGCCCCCAAAGTTTTCATTCCATTGTAAATGCTACATCCTTTAGATAAAGAGCGGTCACAAACAATGTGACCCAGGCCTCTGAGAACCAAAACCATTAAGAACAAACATTAATAACACTTCCTATCATAATGTCAGAAGAGAAAGATATGCCCAATAGACAGAGTTGTCCCTAGGGAATGGCATATCAAGGCCACTGCCTTTGGCCCCATGTTTTGGGGAACCCTGTGTTTTGACATCATGGTCTCAGATGTAACACTAATTGTGGGGAGGCAGTGGTGTAGTGCTATTGTTGCTGGACTTGTAATCTAGAGGTCTAGGAACCCAGGTTCAACTCCCACCTTGGCAGATGGTGGAATTTGAATTAAATGAAGATCTGCAGTTAAAAGTCCAATGATAATCATGAAACCATGGTTGGTTGTCCGAAAAACCATATGATTCACTAATGTCCTTCAGGGAAGGAAATTTGTCCTTTGGGGCAGCACAGTGGCACAACGATTGACACTGCTACCTTATAGTGCCATTGGACATGGGTTCCATTCCATCTTGGGTCAGTGTCTGTGCGGAGTCTACATGTTCTCCCCAGGTCTGCATGGATTGCCACCAGCTGCTCCAGTTTTCCTCCACAGTCCTCAGATGTGCAGGTTAGGGGGATTAGACATGGTAAGTGTGCAGAGTGAAGGGATGGGCATAGATAAAATGCTGTTACGGAGAGTCAGTGCAAACTCGATGGGCTGACTGGCTTCTTTTGGCATTGTAGGGATTCTCTGTGCCTCCAGATGTACAGAAATGTGGTTGACTCTTAAATGTCTTCCGAGTTGGCCCAACAGTTCATGGGCAATAAATGCTGTCCTAGCTAGTGATGCCCACATCCAATGAATAAAAAAAAACTTTGCACTCATCAGCATGTGCATTCCAAATGTGTATTTCTGTTAGAAAAAGATCACTGTGGATCATGAGATCATAGACACCTAGGATGTGAAGTCTTTAGCCTTAAGCAGAATTGTACTCAATGCGGGGACAGGATCAGAGCCAGTGTTGGGTTGAAATTTGAGTGGGTGTGACCATCCATTACCAGTTTAGATTGAAAGCATCGGTTTAATTACACAAAAGACTGACCCTCTTGTTATTTAAAATACAAGGGCTGGTACTGGCAGAGCCAAAGACAAATGGGGAAGTAGCAGCTCGGGTTGGAGAAAAGGCAGAGGTAAAAAAGAGAGAAGAAATGGGTAAGATCCTGAAAGTTTCACTGGAAAAGTTCATGTTTTTTAAATGCTGTGGCTCATGAGAAAAATGCTGAATTGATGGACTCCAGCGAATGTACCGCAGCTGAGGAAGAGGATATTAATGCAAAATGTACACAGATTGCTGGAATAGCCAAAATTTCCGATGCTGTTTCCACTGAGGAAGGAATATATGATCCAGCGAATTGGTTTTATTTATTTGACAACAAGGTGACGTTCATTTTTGTGGCCTGTGGGAATAACCAGTAGTGACTGTCTTTCAATTGGCCCTTTTCAGAAGACTCATACACATGGAGAATGCCGAATGGAGAGTGAGCTGAAAGAAACCAGAAGAGAAAATGCTGTAAAATCTCAGCAGGTCTGGCAGCATCTATAAAGAGAGAAAAGAGCTGACACCGAGACTCCCAACGTCAGCTCTTTTTCTGTCCTTACAGATGTTACCGGACCTGAGATTCTCCAGCATTTTCTCTTTTGGTTTCAGGTTCCAGCACCCGTAGTAATTTGCTTTTATAGAGTTGAAAGAAATTGGCTAGTGTACTTGAAAAGAGCTGATGCATCTTTTTGCTGCTGCTACAAATTGCATAGCTTAAAAACAGCACACAAATTAGTAAAGGGAAGCTATGGTGATACGAAGCATCTCCATGACCGATTTATGATCTCAACAATTATTTGATAAGCGTATTCAAATTGCAAAAAAAAGGATTCAAATGAAGTGAAGATCCTGTTCAATAAAGATAATAGATGAGTACTCACAAAGAGAAATGAACGCAAAGACTCATTGCAAACCATGTCGTCATGTATTATACCAAGCTGAACATAACACAACATTTCTTGGAATAAATGGAAGGCTTTGTGAACTTTACATTGGCAACTTTCTGGGATTAATAGGATTGATTTAGAAATCATCGCAATGATGCAAGAACATGTCCGACTCATCAAAAGCGCAGAACTCCATGACTGTTATCTCAGACCTTGGATTCAAAATGAGCTCATCTCTAATGGCATAGAAGGTGAAGAAAAAGATTAGTGAAAAGGTGGTTCTTTAGTGTACTCCTGGTCTGAGTCGCCAAGTGCTGTATGTTGATGTGACTTCTGAAACAAGTGAAGGTACAGGAGAATTTTATTGCCAGACTTCCAATTTAAAGCCGCTGAGGATTGTTGGATTCTCTTACAGCCGTACTGGATGTGCTTAGCCTCCATATTACTGTCTGTAGGGGACAAGGATGTGACAATAGGGCAAATATCGAGAATCAGTAATGAGGCAGACAGGCGAACATCCTTGATGTAATGTACAAAATGCAGCAGTCAGTTTACCCAGATCTGGCTCCCACAAACAGCAACATCCTGCCCTCAAGAACTGCTGGCCACTTAGAATCGGGCAGCACATGATACTGGCAGTACCTCGGGGAATGTTGGCCATTGCCAGTCCTGGAATGGGACTCACTCGAAGGATTGTCGGAGGAGACCCCAGACCAAGATGAGTATGGCAGGATTGCTAAGACCATTGAGAGAAACTCCACAAGGAGGGTGAAGGGAGCCAGATGTTAAGGGTGGGAGATGGCATCCCGAGGCCTCATTTATTTCCATTAGTGGGACCCCTTTGCTGGACTTGGGGTACTGGAGAAAGAAGGATGCAGAAGTGAAAGACAGTCCCATGATGGAGTAAGTGTTTATCCAGGGTGGCAGTGGTTATCGGTTTACTAATTTACGTTGTACACTACTGTGCTTGCTCTGAGATGTGCGAATTATATTTTCATTTTTAGATTTGATATGTTTGTGGCACTACATCGCCTCAGACGATGACCGCACCGTAAACAATACCTGCTTGCTCTACACTTTAAACTAACTTAGATGGATGCAGCTTAGCAGCACAATTAATAAAGCCATTAAGGACAAAATAAGTCTCTCCGACCATGTAATCTCTGAAAGCGAGGAGCCGCCTGCTGGGTCGAAACCCTGAAGCACATCCACCAGCCTTCCCAAAAGCACTCTGGACCCACATAGATCACTAACTCCAGTGGTTCAAGAAGTAGCTCACTATCACCTGGACAGCAATTGAGGATGGACAATAAATGCTGGCCGAGTCAGATATGCCCACGTCCCATGACTATATCTATCTTTAAATCTTGTTCACAGTAGCTACAGATATTCAAACTCTCAGGGCCTTGCAGGCAGGAGCATCTCCAAGCATTTTGCCGCCTTCATTGTCATTCCCGGTTAATTCCCCATGGCAATGCCATTGGGATTCCCAAACTGAGTTCCACAGGACTCAATCCAGGCTTTCTGGAGGAGGTCTGACCAAATTAACTTTTAAGAATGGGATCTCAAACACATTCTTTCGATTGGCTACCGATCGGCATACTTGTCAACCTATCCCCAGCCAATGCACTGAGAAGTCAGCCTTTGATTGGATGAGCCAGAAATACTGGAGAAGTCAGTTTAAGTTCACAGGCAAGACCAAGAATGAAGACAACCGGATGGCAGAGCAAGGTGAGTCACAACTACTGGGGAGGTGAGGGCTGAAGGGTACTAATGAGGTGGGGCTGGGGGGCGGGGGGAAGGAAGGGTGGTAAGCAGAGTGTGCTGTGTGGGTTGCTTTTGGCCCTGAGTCTGTGTGCGCATGTTTTGTATGTTTCTACTTGATGCATAATCATTTTGTGTGGTTTAACCCTTCAATGTAATAACGTTTCTTACAGTTTTTGGAAAGGCTTGGGAAACTTTGCCTTGGATAATCTTCGTTGATTTCCTTGAATTTAAGCTAAAGCATGGCAATCAACTGTTTCCTGGTGCATTCTGCATAGCAATGGCTCGACCAGTTTGTGTCCATCTGTCAACCAATCAGCACACTCTTCTCATGCAGTATAAATTGTTCGTTTTGCAGTTGGTATCTTGTAAATCTGTCCTGATGAGTGCAAGACAAAAAGCTTTGATAGCTTGTCTCTCTTTTTCAGCAATGCAACTTTTGTTATTTGCAACATTTACGACAATTGTTTTGAAGTCAGAATAAAGGTTCAATTAAAAACTCTGAAATATAAATTGTAAGCTTTAATAAACACTAGATTATAAATTGCCCCTTTGCCCTCGATAAAAAAGCGAGGTGTCTGTTCACGTTATGTTGATGTAAAATGCCATGAAATTAAAACTGAAGTTTAAGGAAGGCAATTTTTTTTTTAGGCAGCATTGTAATGAGTGTCTTTGACTTTTTATGACAGTGTTTTGTGAATTGCTGTGAAACATTCTGCAGTTACTACTTTACTTGAAGCACTCCTGTAGCTTACAGCTGGTCTTTGAACTCTTAGACCATTTGCCATCAGATTTTAATTTGCTTCTGTGGAGTTCAGCAAACAAGCACCATGGCCCCTGCTGGGCTGTTGAAAATCTTTAGGTATTCAATCAAAGCAGTAGATAAATTGTCATTTTGTGCATAAAATGTTATAATGGTGTAGACAATGTTGAATTGATGGTGTACATGTTGGAAATACGTTGAGTTCATAATGAGTTCAGTATAAATTTTATGGTCATTACAAATACACAATAGGTACTTCTGACTAGACATTCTACTGTACGATGATTAGAGGCTACAGCTTCTTAATAATAGCTTGACTTTAGAGCCTCTCCTGGGAGCTTGTAAAAGGTCAATTTGAATGTCAATTTAAAACAGCCATGTTATTGAAAATCTCAATTAATAATAGATGAGCCAATCGCGACAGTAGAATTAAGCTTCCAGCAATATTTTTCATATGTTTTTGTTGATAGGGTTAACATACTTCTCTAAAATTCTTATCAATTTGAGATTGTCTTAATGAGCATTTTTAAAAATTTCTAGACTGTTTAGTATCAGAAATGAGGAATCATTAATTATTCTAGCTTTGATTTGCACCCGATGATTTATTTAGTGGGAATGAAGGTTTCCTGTACAAAGCCTTTTAAAAGCTAAGCATTACAATGGAACCTGTTGATGCTAATACCACTTTCCAGGAATTTAAAAGCAAGAGACAACCTCTAAGGGAAATCAGCCCACAGGCTTTCTGCATGAAATCTGGCTGATATGTGGAATCTTTATACCTATTTTCAATTGTTTAATGTTTCACTTGAAAACAGCAGAAATTGAGGTACAGGAAAATAGTGCTAACTGTGTTACCGTAACATATTGTGAATTAAGCTAGGCATCATATTTGACATGAAGAAAAACAGCATTGTGGATGATTATATTAACTGAGACTCAATAAGTTGGGCTTTAAATACATAGCTGGAACTGAGCAATGGATGCAGCTCAAAGTGATCTTGGGTTTAACTCAGTGTCTGTGGGGAGTGGTTGGAGTCGTGTGGGAGTCGGGGGAGGTTTGATGGACGACTCAGTGCTTCATAGAACATGTACAAATAAATATCTGATGCAAATCAAATTGGGCTGTTGTCTCTTCGTAACAACCTGCCAGCCTCTCATGTCGAGGTTCTGGCATAAGGAATGATCATTTGAGTCACTACTGTGCAAAACACATGCTTCATTTCATTTTCCATTGCATGTTTTTCCTGGAACAGGTTGCCTGAAGACAGAGGGTTTGAGGGAGTGCCACTCCATTTCAAACATAGCTGATCAAGAATATCACCGCCACTGCCTGCCTTTAGGTGTGGTAAGGATTTGCAGATTAATAATTAACCTGAAAGTGCTTGTTGGGGGCCAATCATATCAGTCCAAGAAAATTGTTACAGGAATCCTTTGTGGTAGTCTTCTCGGACAACCACTTTCAGTTATTTCTGTCCATCGTAAGGTCAGAAGTTTTATTGCGTTGTGAAAACACCTTCCATGGCCATCAAGTCCTGAGATGGAGCTTGAACCCAAAGTTTCTGGCTCAGAGGCAGGGATGTTACCCACTGCACCACAAGATCTCGTTCCTCCTCTATACACAAACCATAAAATCATTCCCCTCCCTCAATTTTCATCACTTCCTCAGCTACATTGACCTTAGCTGGCTCACTTACTCATCTCTTTCAATTTTAAAGTGTCTGGGAAGGGGAAACAGGCATCTATTACTTTATTTCTTTAAAAATATTTTGTTTGTTGTATTTTGTACTTCAGGACCACTAGGGGGTCTCTCAAATTGTGCATGTGGCAATTGATCACATAGTGACTTCCCCTTAAATTCAAGGAGATTTGTGTTTATGTTAATTACATATAGAATAAAAACAATGTCCCTCGATATACTCCATATAGTGTTCAAGTAACTGGGAATCAAGGGGAAAACTTGGCAGTGGTTGATGTCATACCTGGCACAAAGGAAAATGGTTGTGATTCTTGGTGATCAATCATAATAGTTCCAAAAAATAATGGCAGGAATCCCTCAGGGTAGTGTTTTCAGCCCAACCATCTTCAGCTGCTTCTTCAATGGCCTCCTGTCTTTCATATGGTCAGAAGTAGGAATGTTTGCGGATGACTGCACGATGTTCACTACCATTTGTGACTTCTCTGGTACTGAAGCAGTCTATGTCCAGTCCATTGACTGGTGAAAAGCCAGGAGTTCAATAAGAATAGGGCTGGTGAAAAGCAGAGTTTGGAGAGTGACGGAGTTAGGACAGGATGAGATGCATCCAAAGATACTGAGAAAGTAGAAGTTGGGGTACTGGCCATAATGTTTCAGTATTCCTTAGACTTTAGAGCTAGTGCCAGAAGACTGGAGGATTGTACTCTTGTTAGAAAAAAGGGTTCAAAGATAATCTCTCCCTCTGTCTAGCAACTATGTTCTTTAAGATTCCGCCAACTAGCACTATGGTGGTACTACTGAGCCACTGCTGATGATTCAAGACCCCACTCAGAACATTCTGCATTCTGCAGCCTTGCTACCTTCACTGCTTCCATCAAGTGGTGTCCAACATGGAAGGATGCTGATTCATTACTCCCCTGGCACTGAAATGTTCATGTGATGCTAAACATTCATATCAGAATGGTCTGGATTTAATCAATAAATATTGAATTGATAATCTCAACTTGGTCAGCAGTTGGGGTGCTAACATGGGCTTCATTACACTCATAGCTATGGCAAGACATGTGCTCCAGATCTTGAATCAATTGCCCTTCTAGAAAGTGTAACATGGGTAAGGACAGAAAAAAGTGATGATTCTCATAGCCCCAACACCATATCTTCACTGCATATGTTATGTACTCTGGACGAGAAAGGATCATCAGGCTAATGCATGCTTCCCTCACTTCTTACTGGAGTCATTCCCATATTCCCAACATTTCTTCCACTGTCTCCTGGATGATGAAGAGACCTGGAGCCACTCTGGAAATAACTGAGAAAAATACCTCCATTTCACCACACTGCTGTGGGTCCTTTGGCTTGGCTATTACTCAATCTCAGTTTCCCAAATAAATTGTGTTTGTGTATAATATAGTCTTTCTGTCTAATTCCTGAACAGGAAGGCAATGAAAGATTTCAATTTAATGCTGAACTATTCTTTAGTAGAATTCTTTTGTGTATATGTAGTGTGTGCTGTACTTAATTCTTCTGGGAGCGTTTGCAAACTCAAAACTGCATATTAATATATAAATCCCAAGTTCTTTCAAAATAAGGAAGAGTGCATCCATACCCTACCACACTATTGAAGTTGCAAAGCATTCTACATTTCCGACATTCTCTATTTTTGCATCTTCTCAAGGACAGTTTCTAACTTGCCACTGACAGAAAAACATGTTGCGAAGCTTGGTATTTTGCAAGACACACCACTAACTAGATTGGGCTTGCAACGAAAAGGTGCAATACAAAACATCTGAATTGTCTTAACTTTTCCTTTTTAAGCACTGAAGCTTTATTAAAATTTTCACCAATTCCTTCAGATTTATAGTATCTGCCATTGCCAGAGCCAAGTCAATCCGTTTATTTAATTGCTGGTGGCTTTTCCTTCCTTGATTGTTCTGCCCCTGAGAATTTGGTGCATATTTTTTGAATAAACATAATAAGTTAATGGTGATCACTGTACTGCATCAGAACCATGTAAAATAAATTATAATCCTAACATTTTTATTTTTCAAGTGATCAAATACTGGTAGGGGTAGAGTCTCAAGAGTTCATCATTAATTCAAATGCTCAAAATGCTTGGTTCATTTTAAGTGCCATCATCTTTTTAAAGCTCATTTGAAAATAAATTTTCCAATAAGGAACTGAGTTGAAGTAAATAAATTCTGAAGGTGGTGTGATACTCCAGAAAGGATATTTTGTCATTCCTTGTTCTATCATTTGAAATTTTATATACATATATATGCCATCCACTTATTTGAATGGAAATCTGCTCCTGATCTGCAGCGATGTGGAATGGTTCACATTTCTCCCCTAATGAATGTATTAATCTGCTCACACTGATTCACTAACAAACTGGCAGAGTTTTCCTCTTGCGTTTCCTGAGTCTATGCTCCAGTCCCCAACCCTCATTGGAAAATATGGTATGATTCAGGGTGATTTTGAGATTTTCCTCTGCTATGTGGGTAAGTACAAGCCTCCACTCCTCCATTTTTCCCGATTCGCTGCGATTTAAAAACTCGGTTTCTGATGACTTGCAGTTCAACGTTGCACCACCTTCTGTCATGATGCATCAGCAAGTTTTGGTGGTTCTTTTATGAGTGGTTCTTTTGGTCCTGTCATTTTTCAGGGCATGGTGGCAGAGTGGTTAGCACTGCTGCTTCACAGCGCCATGGACCAAGGTTTGATTCCCACCTTGGGTTAGTGTTTGTGTGAAGTTTGCATATTCTCCCTGTGTCTGCGTGGTTTTCCTCCGGATGCCCCAGTTTCCTCCCACAGTCCAAAAATGTGCAAGTTAGGTGGATTGGCCATGCTAAATTGCCCCTTAGTGTCAGGGTGACTAGCTAGGGTAAAAGCATGGGGTTATGAGGATACAGCCTGGGTGGGATTGGGATTGGTACAGACTCAATGGGTCGAATGGCCTACTTTTGCATTGTAGGATTCCATGAAATTGATGATTCCTAATAGACAGAGCAAGATTATCCATGTCAATCTGTGAATAGTTAATGATGTTCATTGCAAATTACTAACCTGTGTCAACAAAGATGATTTTTATTCATTTACAGGATATGGGCTAGGCCAGCATTTATTGCCCATTTGGAAATCCCATCAGGATTTGGAAACCCAGCCACTTTTTGAGCAAGCATCGAGAGTTCTATCTGAAGTGGGAATAGACTTCTCAAAGGAAGGAAGACTGGATTCACTTAACCAGTATGTTGTCTCATTGCAGAGAAGTGTGATTTGAGTTATAAGCAAACCCCTTGGTGGTTCTTTTGAAGGGGTGAGGATGAATATAGGATAATCACCAGCTCCAGGAGCATCATTGCTCATACTTAATTTATTGAAACCTTTTCTGCACTGAATCTAACATCAACTGAACTTGTCCATCCTTCAAAACAATACAGAGCAAAAGATCCTCCCCTGCTTTTCCAGCACAGTGAACAATCACCCACAATTCTACCACCCCCCCCCCCCCCCCCCCCAAATTCATCGTTCACCACACACCACAGGGGCACTCTTCATCACTTCATTCTCAGTCCTAACACACATTGAACTCTACCAGGATTGTAATCTTGCTGGACATTCCTCATCTCCCTGGCCTCAAATTCATTTCATCTTTCCACTCAGCCTTTAATGCTCCTTATGTTTTCACACTTGAGCATCAATCTGGACTCTACCTTCCTCCTTTCCTGATAACCTCCTCTCTCGTGGTCTCCATCAATTCCCCCTCAGCCTTAAGAACATAAGAACTAGGAGCAGGATTAAGCCACTTGGCCCCTCGAGCCTGCTCTGCCATTAAATAAGATCACGGCTGATCGTCCCAGTCTAGTCAGTCTTTCCTCATAAGCTAACCCCCTCAACTCTGGAATCAACCTAGTGAATCTTCTCTGCACCCCTCCATTGCCAGCATATCCTTTCTCAAGTAAGGAGACCAAAACTCTACACAGTACTCCAGGTGCAGCCTCACCAACACTTTGTACAGTTGCAACACAATGTCACTGTTTTTAAACTGCGTCCCTCTAGCAAAGAAGGACAAAATTTCATTTGCTGCCTTAATTATCTGCTGCACCTGCAAACCAACTTTGTGATTCATGCACAAGGACATCCAGGTCCCTCTGCATAGCAGCATGCTGCAACTTTTTACCAAGAATAGTCCAATTTGCTATTATTTCTACCAAAATGGATGACTTCCCATTTACCAATGTTTGTACTCCATCTGCCAGACCCTTGCCCACTCACTTAAGCTATCTATATCCTTTTGCAGACCTTCAGTGTACCCTGCACACTTTGCTCTTGACCCTATTATTCCCTACTCTATAATGCTGCTTCATCTGAAGACTATACTTAATCTTATACTTTGTTGTCGATGCATGGGAGATTGACTAGTAATTTATTTCAAATCTGCACACTTTCTCTTTTTAAATGTACTCATAAGAGTTTGTAAACTACTTAAGCTGTAATTGCATCTTCCTCCAATGGTGGTGCTGCATTACCACATCTGACAGGGGCTGAATATTCAGGCTCTGATGTGGATAGCCATGGAGGTGTGTGGATAGACATGGAAGTTTGCTTTGCCGACCGGCATGGTGTTTTCCCTCTTCCTCCTCATCCTGCTAAAATATCGTGACCTGACTGCGCAGACCTGCTTTACTTAAGATTTCCATAAGTTGGAGAGATGGTGTGTGCATCTTTGGGCGCCCACACTCTCATTTACCAACCTGCTATTCATCCTCCAGTTTAGAGAACATGCCCACCTTTCTTAATTGAGCAGTGAACCTACCATCTGGCCAACTCGGGGAAAATTATAGGTGAGTGAATGCCCCACTTCCCCCATTTGAACCTGATACCGTGATCCTGAAGCCTGCAGAAAAGCCCTGCTAGAGTTTGTGTAGAGAGACAAGTTTAAACATATAATTTTGTATGTGCGTATATATAGGCATTTAAAGTGCAAGTTTAAAAATTGCTTTCAAAAATCTTAAAACTGGCACTGAATTCATCCATGTGCTTTGGTCCAAACCCTACTTCAGCTGAACAATGCCCCTCTGCGCTGTTGGTGTATCATTTGAACATAAACTGCCAGGTGGGAACATGCTTGCATCAGATTAAGTGGCTGGTGCAATTCTATCAATTTCCTATCAAGCCAATTAGATTGAAGTTGACATTTGGTCTTGAATCACTGTTTGCTGTCTCTAATCCATTGGAATTTAGCACCAAATCTCATTGCAAATGTGAATTTCTTAATTGTCTACTTTGTACATGAATGACATTTTACCAGGATTGAATGGGAACAGGGTTGGAGAGCAGGAGGTGAGCCTGCTGGACAGGAATGAGCCTGGAGAAGGCACAAGGGGAGATGGACAGAAACTGGAGAAAGACATAGATTGAGGACCGTGATAGGTAGGAACCTTGGAGGAAGCATTGAATGGTGGAGAAGGGGAATGAGTGATGCCAGTGGCGGATTACCTACCACGTGGACCCCTAGGCTGAGCTTTAGTAAGGCCCCCTGACCTTGCCCCTGCATCATGCTGAGGATTTTGATGTTGATATTGGTGAATTATCAGATGATGATCGTGAATTTGATGATACGTTGACAGCATTGGAGGCAGTGGTGACATTACCGTGCTGTAGTGTGGCACTAATAGTACGTAAGGTGAATGTTGAAAAAAGTGCTATATGTAACTAAGTATTAAGTATGTATAGATATTTAGAGCATGACAATAAACTCTTTGATGTGCTTATTTTGTATTTATTTTCAAGCAGTACAAGTCCGGGGGCGAAGCTCTTCTATTTATAGGTGTTATGTAAATTCACCCACATGATATAGTTATGAAAACGTCTTCATCCTTAAAAGGGTTAAACCAATTTTTTTTTGCTGTTGGGGCCCCCTCCCTTCTGGACCCTTAATCCGCCACTGAGTGATGCACAGAGGAAATTGAATGGACAGTCTCAACCTTAATGATGGTGAAATCCATGAGCCTCTTGTACTTGGTGGTGAAGGCAGAGGGGAAGGTTTTTAAGAAGATGGCTGATGGTGAGGAACAGAAGCCAAGATAGCCATGGAATGGTTGGCAGAGAGAGGAGGCTGCAAGGGCAGATTAAATTGTAAAAGGGGTGTCCTGCTGCTTGCCTTCAAAACAATGTAATTGACTCCAATGTTTCAAGGATGGACCAGGTGTGGGTGGTAAATCTGGTGAGTTGGTGAAATGGATGCCTTGTTTATTACAACTGGGGGGTTAAATTTGAAATTGACACCCTACTCAAAAATTGGCAGGAATGATGTCATGGCCAGCCAATGGGCAGGGGTGGGAAATGAGGCATGAGACAGCTGTCCCTGGGGACCTGAAGGATAACTTGAGGTACACTTGAATTTTTAACATCCATGGTTCTTATATTTTGACTATGGACCCAGCATAACCCAGTTAGGTTCTGGGGCAGTGGGGAGGGTAGGGGTGGGAGGATGTTCAGAGAGATACTGGCGTGGAGAGAGAGTGAAGGAGTATGAGTGGCCTGAGCAGTTTTTTCTGCTCCTCCTCACCCCCAAGGAAACCTACCAAAGAATAAAAAGATCTTAATTTACTGGAACCCAGCTGGCTGCGGGGACTGCCTTCCCGCCGGCCGGCTCTGTTGCGTTTGGCATGTGAGTTAACTTTGAATCCCAGTAAAAATCACTAATTGATCTCATTGGAGAGGAACTTCAACACTTAAGTTCTCTCCTTCTCCCCTTGACGAACCTCAAAGTGGAGGAAAATACAAACCATGAGATTTCACTTTGGGGTCAACCACCATCCAATTATAAATGATGCTCAAAACTTTATTTTGAGTTCATCATCTGTAAGTCAACTGAATTTAGACAACTGAAAGTGATTAAGAAATATATACATACTTAACCATTTATTATGTTGTACTATAGTGGTCAATTCCTTAAATTAGAAGTTAATATTGAAGAGTTTTCTAATCAATGCCTTTGTGCCTTCAATTTCAGAGCCCCTTGAATACCTGCAAATGGCTGCAATTAGCAGAAACTTGCTATGGTGATTAATTTGGTCGGTGTGGTCAGTTTTGAGTGTGGAGCCTGCTTCTAGCAATGTGTATTTTGAAGTTGTAAAGAAGCACGCAGCAGTTCGATTTGGGTTGATCATAACTTGCATTTGAAATACCAGCTATATGGTTATAGCTGTTTTGGGTTGATTTCGGAGTTAATACACTGGAGGAAAAACACCCACTGTCTCCGAGCAGGACCTCCTGTCCAAGAGCCACCAGGTGGGAATGGTGTGGCTTTAGGACAGTAAGTGGGATCATCCTCATGTTAACCTATCCCTTACATATTCTCACCAAGCGAGCTGAAATCTGTTCCATTGTCTATGAAGCACTTTCAGATGCTTCTACCAGGTCTGAGAAGGCACCAACTCATTTTGCTGTGGGCGATGGGGTCCTTGGAAGCTATGTATTGAGTCGGAGCACATTTTAAATGAATACCCCAATTTACTTTTGCAGTCTTTCTCTCCTTCTGACTCTGACCCCCATTCACTGTTGCTGCCAGTAGGTGGTGCTATTGTCACAGTTACAGCAGAGCTACCTACTTGTTCCAAATCTGGCTGATCTGAATGCAATTAGTGCTAAAGAGCACCAACCTTTCAGGAGCAACTCATTAAAGGAGAATGACACTGCAAGGTCTGTATCGTCCCATCTTAATCTGTGACACATCAGATTAAAAAAGGAGCAAAATATATAACCAGATGTGAAATGTCATAGTTAAACATTTTTCCTCTTCCTGCTCTAATTAGCTGCGTTAATTACGATGGTTCTAAGTGTAGTGAATTGGCAATGTGCTTGGTTTTAATCAGCATGGTGCTTGCTGACCGCAGCCTAACTGCGAGATCTTTTGTTTTTTATAAAGGAGACAGAATTTTTACATTAGGCAAGAGTCTTATTATCAGGTCAGTTGAATCTTGCATTTTTGGGGTGAAATGAGACACAATGTTTTTTTTGATTTCAATATATTTACTCTTTAAAATGTAGTTCAATGAAAATTGGATCTCTAATTTATCTAATATGTTATGCTCTTAAACAGTTTGATTTTGATGTTACAGCTGTAAGGCTAGCACATGAGATGGAAGATGTCTCCACTAATGAATGCATATTATCCCATATTGCCTGTGTTCCAATATGGCGGCTTTCCTGTGTCAAGACTGGTCACTAGTAAGGCAGCTTGTTTGATATGATGGGAAAGCTGTTCAAAAAATGCTCATCCAAGGCCCAAAATGTGCCAAAATCAGTCCATCACTTCTCATGTGCCACCTATCAAACTGAAAGTCATCCTTTTGTGTGATCAATTTTTTATTCTAGCACAGAGATATTTTGTCCACCTGCATGCTTGCAAAAAAGTGTTTAATTTTTCATCCAGAGTATCGTGCTAAACTTGATTTTTTTTCAAATAAATCTGCAATCTTTCTCATTCTGGGCAGAAACTCCAAACCATTTTGAAGGCCAATTTCAGGAATCTTGGTTTAGCTGAATGAAAATATCTGCTGAGCTGCTTCAGTGTTTAAGTCAATAATCTGTATCGGTGTGTTTCAGGTCTGTGCACATATGCAGCATGACAGTGTAGAAACTGCAAAGTGCATCAGCCTCCGTAGCAATGCCTGGTGGACATCAATCCACAAGCTTTGTATTTTTATATAGCTTTTTGCAACCATATCCCAAAGCACTTTACAACCAATTGGTGAACAAAGAACAGTGTGATAATGACAGAATAATGTTTCTGTGAAATAGATTGAGGGATAATAACTGGCATAGACGCAATGGATAACTATTTTCTTTGAAATGATGCCATGGTATCTTAAAGACAAGTAAGCAGATAGAGATTTAGTCGAATGGCTCGTCTGAAAGACAGCACATCCAACAGTGCAGTGCTTCACAGTATTGTACCAGAGTGTCAGCCTTGATAATTGTGCTCATGCTCTTGAGTTTATCTGGAAACATGTGACTGAGAGGTGAAAGTGCTACCAACTGAGCTACAATTGGCTCTCATTTCAAAGGAGGTCCATGCATGCCAAGTGGGCAAGGTTATTTTCACTTGTGCTACTGCAATTGCCAAGTTTGTTCCTTAGAGCTCTACATGGTAGGAATGGAGGGTCTTAATGACGTTACTGTTACTAGAGAGGTGGTGCTCGACAGACTGGAGGGGCTGATTGTGGACAAGTCCCCAGGACCGGATGGAATGCATCCGAGGGTTCTGAAAGAAATGGCGGAGGTGATAGTGGATGCCTTGGTGGTTATTTTCCAGACGTCGCTGGATTCCGGGGAAGTGCCGGAAGATTGGAAAACGGCTAATGTTACGCCGTTGTTTAAGAAGGGTGCCAGGCAAAAGGCGGGGAATTATAGGCCGGTTAGTTTAACGTCTGTGGTAGGTAAAATGTTAGAATCCGTCATTAAGCAGGAAATTGCGAGGCATCTTGAAGGGAATTGCTTGATAGGGCGGACGCAACACGGTTTCATTAAAGGGAAGTCGTGTCTGACAAATTTACTGGAGTTCTATGAGGATGTGTCTAGGGCAGTGGATAGAGGAGAGCCGGTGGATGTGGTCTTTCTGGATTTTCAGAAGGCGTTTGACAAGGTACCTCACAAGAGGTTATTGCAGAAGGTCAGGGGACATGGAGTTGGGGGTAGGGTGTTAGCGTGGATAGAGGATTGGTTGTCAAATAGGAGGCAGAGAGTGGGGGTCAATGGGTGCTATTCGGATTGGCGGTTGGTGACTAGTGGGGTGCCCCAGGGGTCGGTGCTGGGGCCTCAGCTATTTACCATTTACATAGATGATCTGGAGGAGGGAACCGAGTGCAGGGTGTCGAAATTTGCTGATGACACCAAGATTGGGGGAAAGGCAAATTGTGCGGAGGGTGTGGAGAGTCTGCAGAAGGATCTAGATAGGCTGGGCGAATGGGCCAGGAAATGGCAAATGGAATTTAATGTTGGCAAGTGTGAGGTGGTCCACTTTGGTAGGAAGAATGGTAGGAAGGACTATTACTTACGTGGCGAAAAACTACAGCAGGCGACGGTGCAGAGGGACCTCGGGGTCCTTGTGCATGAGTCGCAAAAACCCAGCTTGCAGGTGCAGCAGGTGGTCAGGAAGGCGAATGGGATGCTGGCCTTCATAGCGAGGGGGATTGAATATAAAAGTAGGGAGGTCTTGCTGCAGCTGTATAGGGCATTGGTGAGGCCGCAGCTGGAGTACTGTGTGCAGTTTTGGGCGCCGCACCTGCGCAAGGATATTTTGGCCCTGGAGGGAGTGCAGAGGAGGTTTACTAGGCTGATACCGGAGTTGAGGGGATTGAGCTATGAGGAGAGGCTGAATAAACTAGGCTTGTACTCGTTAGAGTTTAGAAGAATGAGGGGAGATCTCATTGAGACGTATAAGATGATGAATGGGATGGATAGGATAGAGGTGGAGAGACTCTTCCCGCTCAAAAAAGACAGTAGGACTAGGGGGCACAGCCTCAAGATAAAGGGGAGGCGGTTTAGAACGGAGTTGAGGAGGAACTTCTTCACTAAAAGGGTGGTGAATCTCTGGAATTCTCTGCCCGTTGAAGTGGTGGAGGCTGCCTCGCTAAATATTTTTAAGAAGCGGGTTGATGGGTTCTTGATAAGAGAGGGGATTAAGGGTTATGGGGAGAGGGCGGGAAAGTGGAACTGAGCCACAACAGATCAGCCATGATCTTATTGAATGGCGGGGCAGGCTCGAAGGGCTAGATGGCCTACTCCTGCTCCTATTTCTTATGTTCTTATGTTCTTATATTCTATCTCAACTATCATTGTATATTGCCACAATGATACGGTATGACGTGCATGTGTGATATTAATCGTTAATTTTGTTGGTAAAATATAGAACTCCTTGGAAGAACTTGAAAAAGCAAGCAAAGACACTAACTGAAGATGGCTGCCACCAGTCACCTGATGTCTGATATTACAAGTTGGCTAGTTTCTGTCGGTGGTCAGGGACAAAAGGGTTAGATGTGACTGCAAATGAGGTAAGTAAGGAAACTCAGAGGGCAGCCTCTACAGTTGTCCAATAGGTCTGAGATTATCAGGGCGATACAGTGGCAAGTGGTTAGTGCTGCTGTTTCTCACCGTCAGGGACCCTGGTTCAGTTCTGGCCTTAGGTCACTGTGTATCTGTGTGGAGATTATAACCAGTCTCCCATCCATTGACACTGCCTACACTTCCCACTGCCTTTGGAAAATCAACCAGCATAATCAAGGAACCCACGCACCCCAGACATAGTCGTTTCCACCATCTTCCATCGGGGAAAAGATACAAAAGTCAGAAATCGCGTACCAACCAATTGAAGAACAGCTTCTTCCCTGCCGCCAAGACTTGTGAATCAAGCTACCTCATGTTAATCTTTTCGTACATGCTAGCTATGACTGTAACACTTTCTCCTTCTCTGTGAATGGTATGCTTCATCTCTATCATGTGCAAGAAACAATACTTATAACTGTATCCTAATACATGTGACAATAAATGAAATCAAAACAAAATGCTTAGGAAAATGAATGTTGGTCCTCCAGAGAATAAGATTGTCGTGTTAATAGATAATAAGGAAATGTTGGATAAAATGAACAAATATTTAGCAAGAACCTTCCAGTAACAGCTGTAAATCAGGAAGTGGGAGGGAGAGAGGAATTTGGTGAAATTGCAGTCACTAGGGAAGTTGTACTGAGAAAATTGATGGAGCTGTGGCTAGCAAGTCCCCAGGTCCTGATGAACTTCCTCCTTAATGAGATGGCTAATGAGATAGCAGATGTGTTGCTGTTGATTTTTCAAAATTGTTGAGATTCTGAAAAGATTCCTTCAAACAGGACAGGAGCAAATACATTCAACAAAGGTGGAAGACTCATACATTCAAACTGGCCTATAGTTTCCTGTATGTCATGGGGAAGGTCTTAGAATGGAAGACTCTAAAGCTGGGCACTTAAAAAAGCAAAAGGAACATCATGTTTAACCAATTTGTTGGAGCTCTTTGTAAGAGTAATATTCCCTAAAACAAAAGGGAGTCTGTAGGCAGACTGTAGAAAGCATTTGATGAGTTGCTGCATCCAAGGTCATTACAGAAGATAAAGGCTCATGATGTCGGGGGGTAACATATTAGCGCACCAATCCAAGATTGGTTGGCTGGCAGAAAGCAGATATGCATAAATGGGTCTTTGTGAATTGGTAGGATGCGACGAGTGGAGTTGCACAGGTGACCATGCTGGGGCCTCAATGTTTTGCAATTGACATTGGGATTCGATTAGGAGAGTGAAGGCACAGTAGGTAAATTTGCAAAGATAGAAAGTATTCAGTAACAAAGTCAGATGGAGTTTGCATATTGATATGGCTGTGAATTGCCAAAAATCTGGCAGATGGAATATAATGTGGAAAAAATAAAGCTTTTCACTTTTGCTGGAAGAGTAATAAAGCAGAATATTACTTAAATGAAGACCGCAGGATTCTGAGGTGCAAAGGGATTAGGTGTTCTGTACACAAAGTAATTAAGAAGGCTAATGGAATGCTATCCTTTATTCTAAGAGAAATTGAAAATAAGCATAAGGATGTTATGCTTCAGTTATACAGAGTATTGCTGAGACCACATTTCAAATATTGTGTGCAGTTTTGGTCTTAATTCAGTTTCAATTCTCTTCTTGCACCCCCTGATGCACTAAGGCGAAGTTCTGTCTGTTTCCATCGCTAATTATTTCTGAAGCAGGTCATTCATCTTTCACCAGAGGCTTATAGCTTGAGGGGCACCTGTCCACACCAAGGATGGCTGACTAGGAATCACTCCTTGCCATTGGTGTGTTTGGAAGGATTTGCAGGTTGACACTGAACATGGTTTGACTGCGTTATGAATGTGCACCATCCTTGGCCATCAAGTCCTATGTAGGATTCAAACCTAGGACTTCTGGCTCAGAGGCAGGGACAGTACCCAATGTGTCATGACTCAAAAATAGTTAGGAAATATGTTGTAACTCCTTTCTTATTTAAGGAAGGATATAAATGCATTGAAGTGCATTCAGAGGAGGTTTATTAGATTGATAACTGGAATGAGTGGGTTGTCTAATGAGGCTAGGTTGTGAAGGCTGGCCTTGTTTCCCACTGGAATTTAGAAGATTGAGGGATGACTTGACTGAAATATATAAGATCCTGAATGATCTTGACAAGATGGATGTGAAAGTATGTTTCCTCTTTTATGGGTCTATCCAGAACTAAGGTGCACAGTTTTAAAATTAAGGTTGCTGTTAAGACAGATGAAAATTTTTTTTAAGAGTGTTGTATGAGTTTGGGATTCTCTGCCTTAAGATGGTGGAGGCAGGGTCATTAAATATTGTTAACATAGAGGTAGATAATTTCTTGTTAGGCATGGGAATTGGGGGTTATCAGGGATAGATGGGAATGTGGAACTCGAAACACAGATTAGCCATAGTCTTAATAAATAATGGAACAGGCTCCAGAGACCGAATGGCTGACTTCTCCTATTTTGTATATTCGTAAGGTCAGAAGTTGATGTCGTGCCCTCATGCGTTCCAACTCTTTGCATCACAAAAATATTTTGAGCTGAAGTTTGAGCGATGAATCTACTTCCCAGGGCTGAATGGACTTTGTGGTAGAATCATAGAATCCTACAGTGCAGGAAGAAGCAATTTGGCCCATTGAGTCTGCACCAACCACATTCCTACACAGGCCCTATCCTCATAATCTCATGCATTTATCCTAGCTAGTCCCCGTGACACTAAGGGGCAATTTAGCATGGCCAATCCACCTAACCTGCACATCTTTCGACTATGGGAGGAAACCGGGAAGAATGTAAAAAAAAACTCCACACAGACTGTGTTCTAAGCCAGGAATTGAACCCAGGTCCCTGTGATGTGAGGCTGCAGTGCTAACCACTGTCACTGTGCCTCCCAGGCTTAGTGGCAGACCGAGACTCTCTGGAATTGTATGTAAAAGTACACATCAACATTTGATCCAGGAATGTCGGGGCCATTGTAATGCTTGGATTGACACAGTTTTAGTGTGAAAAGTACATTTTACTATTATTCTGAAATACGAAATAATTTGTATATTCATGTCTACATCATCGATTAAGCTCTCCTAAATATGTAAACACTATGAAAAAGACATGCTGCTCTTAGCTTAGTTGGTGTGAAGTTCTTCTGGAACCCTTTTGCTGTCAGTTGGATTTGCTTTTTGATATAGTTACAAATTAACTTATTCTATTTTCAGATATACATTAGAAATCTTTCAGAACTGACCATTCATGGACTCTTCAGATACAAGGGAAGGGCACAGTATTTCCTCCAAAATCAGCATTATAATGTGGCACAGGCACTTAAAAAAATTATGGTATCATGGTAAAAGCAGTTATTTGAAGGAAGATTTGTTGCTTTTTAAAAACATTACCTCTGGAGGGCAGTGTTCACCGTCTTTTTGTTAACTTATCACCATTAAATGTCTTGAGTGTACTATCTGGGTGAGGCCAGCTTCACCTGCAATTCGCCACTTCATTACAGCTGTGTTAATGTAAAAGATTGATAACGTGCAAAATCTGCTTATAACTGCTGAATATGGCCACCTATCACCCCAATTAGCCTCAGTATTGATCAGGGGATGAGCAATCTCTGGCTGAAAATGAGCTTGGTTGAAGTGACAGCAGCCACTGTGATACAGAGGAGAAAGAGATGCAACTTGACCTTTTTGGGAGCTATGGCATTTTCCTGTGCACTGTGTCAGAAAACATTACAAGACTGCAAATGTTTTTGATATTCTGTAAAATTGCCATGCAGCATTCTGTTTTCAAACTTGAATTTGGAACAAAATAATATTTGTACGTGCAAAGATTCTTTTTAAAAAAAAAAATTAAGTGAGATTCTGCCGCTAATAAAAATGGGAATGTTTTAAAATTACAATTGAGTTACAGCACACCATCATACAATTTGATCAGCCATGATCAAAATGAATGATGGAGCAGGTTCGAAAGGCTGAATGGCCTCCTTCTGCACTGTAGGGATTCTATGACTTACAGAAACAGAAAAATAGAAGCAGAAGTAGGCCATTTGGCTCATCGAGCCTGTACTGACAACAATCCCACCCATGCCTTATCCCCATAACCCCAGTTGCCTACCCTGCTAATCCTCCTGACACTAAAGGACAATTTAGAATGGCCAATCAACCTAACCCGTACATCTTTGAAGTGTGGGAGGAAACACTGGGAAAATGTGCAACTCCACACAGTCACCCAAAGCCGGAATTGAACCTGAGTCCCAGGCACTGTGAGGCAAAGGTGCTAACCATTGTGTCACTGTGCCGCTCATCAAATCCCGTAATAAAAAAGTGAAAGGTGTTCTTCAATGAGATTTCATTTAGTCATTACTGTCGTAAATGCTTCTAATGTTATCACTCACCTTTTGATATGCTTAAACTGCTGAATATTGCTCGAACAATTTGTTCTAATTTTGTGACTAAATTTATTCTCCAAATAGATTTGTGGACACAGTTGTGTAGGATTCTGACCTTTAATCAATATGATACCACGGTGGCAAGTTGCACAAGTCCACTAAATTGTATTAAATTCCTGATCTGCTTATTGCTGAAAAATGCAGACGCTCATTTTTTTAAGACAGGTTACGAAACCACAGCATTGTTTAATATTGCAGAATAACCCATAACTTAATATTTGTAGGAATAATTTGATCCATACAGTGCTGCAGCTATAATATTGATTTCCCGTTCCACATCATGTCAGTGCCGCCTTCTGCATCTGTCACATTATTTAAGCAGCAGGCTAAGGTTCAGTGCCTTTACAGCCATGCTGATTGTTATTGTTCTATCCCCAGGTGGTGTCATGACCTCTTTGAATTTCGTTAGCAAATCCGGTTTCTTTGTTATCAGTAATTGCTAATCCATTTAATTTATGCATATTCATGTCGATGCAAAGTACAATCAGCCACAAAAATAACAAGTAATATACAAGCTTTTGCTGGTTGTGCCAGGATTTTTGAAATTCTCTGCAGTGGGAGCAATGAAAACTATGCTGATAACATTACATTGATTGAAACAACAGAATGTTTTGCCGCATCATGAAGCTCTGTTCTTGTACTTTAAAAAATACGATTTCACAACTTTCGACTGACTGGATATTTTGCATTCTGAAATGAGACAAAGAACTACTTAAAAAAGAAAGGTCAAGGTGAAAAACAAACAAACAACAGAGACATTTCATATAATTCAGAGATCCATCAAAGCTTGTCACTGTCTAAAGAAGACACATTAAAATGCAAAGTATTGATCATTAAAATAATGGCTGCCAAAGATCAATACATCCAAAGCTCCATGAAAATGCACAATGGGTGAAGTATAACAGGCCACACTGCAGCCACTGCGGAGGGATTGCAAGTAGGTTTTCAGCAGCTGAAAAGCATAGCTCTCTCTCCCGCTCTCTTTTGGGAACAGGAATATTACCCAGGTTCAGAAATCAACTTCCCTAAAAATTTACTGGTAAACCAAGAACTTTCAATAATTGCAGCATATTATGTGTGTGCACTTTCCTGTTCTTGGAGCCTACCAGCTGTACAGTATCATGGGCACATCTCCCACGTTCCTTCCTCATGCTCATGCTATCCCTCAGCAGTCCCCTGGGCTTCCGACACCTCCACATCTTCACCTTCCAAAGAACTCTCCCATCCTCCTCCAGTTCACCCTCTGATAAGAGCTCACCTCTTTGCATCTATTTGTAAAGGGTATAACAAACAGCAATCATTGCAGGAAATCATCTCTTGTATCTTACAGAAAGCCACGTGAGCAGTCCATGCATCAGAAGCGCATCTTCAGAATACTTTGGTCTACTCTCGGGAACATGTGGAGCTGTGAACAGTGTTGTCCGCCTGCTCAGCACAAGTTTGAGGCTGGTGCACTGGAGTCATCAGCCAGTGTTGAAGTGGATGGCTCTTATCCTCCAGCAGCCATCCCTGAAGATGTTCTGCTCCTTGAAAATCCCAGGCGCCCAGGAGTGACTGCAGATATAGGAGTCATGCCAACTGCAAGATAGTGTGCACACGTGCAGGATGTACTTGTGATGGTCTCCAAGAGTTGTATGTTGATGAAATGGTAGCCCTTGCAGTTCATAAACATTTGGGACTGCTATCATGGAGCCAGTCTTGCCACATGGATGCAGTCTATTGCATCCTGCACTCTCAGGAAACCTGAAATAACTGCTAAGTTGGTGAATCTTTAACCTTGTCTATCTTCTTCCAGAGCAAACCTAACATAATCATGGGCCTTCCTGCACTGGGCTTCAATGGCCTGCTTTATGTTGTGATGCGGACAAGGAAATGTCACAGAGTTTCCATGTTGATCCTTGGAAAGACCTGAGGCAAAAAATTGAGTGTCGCTACCAACCTAAAAGTCACTGGCGGAGGGAAAGCACCAACTCCATTTGGCATTAGGTCTTTACAAAGAATGTGGTAAATATAATGTACGGTGTCTCTGGACAGTCAAAGCAGTGCCTGGCACTGCCTCATTCATTTGTAAGTAGGAGATTCTGACAATAAACCCTCAGTGTGGTGAGTATCGCCATTTTCTGGGTTTCTCCTGCTTGCCCTCCTGTTCATGCTCAGTCTCTTCCAGCCATGTACTCCAGGTGGTGCCATCTGCTGAAGCTACACATGTCAACACCTCTCCTTCCTTCACCACCTCCATTTAATGAGGACTCTGAAAAATGCAACATTGAGCCCGGGATCCATTAGTCCTTTGCTCACTCTGAAATTAAACTTCCAGGACAACAAGGATTAAAGGTGCAGAAAGGGAAGCTGTGGTTGAGAGCTGAGTGGGAGATGTGGAGCTGTACAGCTTTGGGAGCCTTGATTGTTTTGTGTCTGATGCAGCCTCACCCTGAGACACGCTCACACCAATGTTCTGTTCTATATCTGTAACATCTGAGCCCTGTGGGAGGTGACAAGATGTGAATGAAATGATTAAACAAAAGTAGCTCTGCATGCCATTCTTTAGATTGGCACAACTATGACCATTCACTTGCTCATGGCCAATGAATGGAATCCATTTGACCACTGGTGAATGGCATTCATTGTTAACCCATGACTGCTCTTCACTGATGGGATGGCAGATACGATGCAGCTCTGCCCCCTTTTTACTATTGTTTTCATTCTCCAACGTTGCATTCCTCCCTTATACACTGTAAATGTTGAGACTTTGATATAAGGTTATAGAGTTCCAGCTATGCCGTTAACAGCACTGAATGAAATGCTTGCCTTTCACTTGCTCCTCATGCAATGAGGTCTTTCTCCTTTTATAACTGATCTGGACCCTGCCCACTGTAGCAGCATCAACAAGTGTGCGCACATTCTGGACGGGAGTCCGATACCCCTGGTTAGAGGTCCTCCCACACGTCCTCACTCCTCTTCCAGCCACAACCATTCTTTCTTTCGTTGTTACACAATACAGTAATTCTGTGACTTCAAGATGCTGTTGCTGCACTTGTAATTCAGGACCGAGTTCAGCCTTCCCTCCTTCGTTATCTGTCTGCCTCTGATTTACCTGGGCCTCAGCATTCACATGGAACTATCTCCTGTAATTCTCTGGCCCTCTGGTCTTCCCCATGAATATTGGACCTCACCATTATCGTGGTGGATGTTCTGACTACCACCTGTGAGTTCATCATTAGAAAGTGGCTGTGCCCGATGTGGACCTCCACCTACTCCATCTGAAGGCTGTGTGCACTGTTGCTGCTGAGGTATGTGATGCCCCCTTCCCCATCAGTTGTTGATGCAATTTCTATTACAATTTGGTTCCATTCTAAGACTGTAACATAAGGATTAAGCTGTTCAGTTTTGGATTTGCACAAAATTGAGATTGTCAAAAAAAATTAATCTAAATAATATAGGCACATGTACAAATCCCCTGCGTTACCAGGCTTCTAGGAAGTGGTTTTTATGGTACTGCAACATACTGGATTCCTCTCAACTGGATAATATATAAAAACAATCATGTTTTCACCCCAAATAAAAGAGTATTGTTACTATTGCTCCATCACACACCTTGTCACCTGTCAATTTGCAGCAAATAGACTGCAGCTGGAATTTTACTGCCCCACCTATCAGAAGAATTGGAGGAGATGAGGGGCAGACAATGGAAAGGTCTGTTGACCTCAGGCAGGATTTTACGGTTTCTGGGTGAGAGAGGTTGTAAAATCCCGCTCTGCTGGTCTGCACGTGCAGAACATAAGAACATAAGAAATAGGAGCAGGAGTAGGCCATCTGGCCCTTCGAGCCTGCCCCGCCATTCAATAAGATCATGGCTGATCTGTCGTGGCTCAGTTCCACTTTCCCGCCCTCTCCCCATAACCCTTAATCCCCTCTCTTATCAAAAACCCATCAACCCGCTTCTTAAAAATATTTAGCGAGGCAGCCTCCACCACTTCAACGGGCAGAGAATTCCAGAGATTCACCACCCTTTGAGTGAAGAAGTTCCTCCTCAACTCCGTTCTGAACTGCCCCCCCTTTATCTTGAGGCTGTGCCCCCTAGTCCTACTGTCTTTTTTGAGCGGGAAGAGTCTTTCCACCTCTATCCTATCCATCCCATTCATCATCTTATACGTCTCAATGAGATCTCCCCTCATTCTTCTAAACTCTAACGAGTACAAGCCTAGTTTATTCAGCCTCTCCTCATAGCTCAACCCCCTCAACTCCGGTATCAGCCTAGTAAACCTCCTCTGCACTCCCTCCAAGGCCAAAATATCCTTGCGCAGGTGCGGCGCCCAAAACTGCACACAGTACTCCAGCTGCGGCCTCACCAATGCCCTATACAGCTGCAGCAAGACCTCCCTACTTTTATATTCAATCCCCCTCGCTATGAAGGCCAGCATCCCATTCGCCTTCCTGACCACCTGCTGCACCTGCAGGCTGGGTTTTTGCGACTCATGCACAAGGACCCCGAGGTCCCTCTGCACCGTCGCCTGCTGCAGTTTTTCGCCACGTAAGTAATAGTCCTTCCTACCATTCTTCCTACCAAAGTGGACCACCTCACACTTGCCAACATTAAATTTCATTTGCCATTTCCTGGCCCATTCGCCCAGCCTATCTAGATCCTTCTGCAGACTCTCCACACCCTCCGCACAATTTGCCTTTCCCCCAATCTTGGTGTCATCAGCAAATTTCGACACCCTACACTCGGTTCCCTCCTCCAGATCATCTATATAAATGGTAAATAGCTGAGGCCCCAGCACCGACCCCTGGGGCACTCCACTAGTCACCAACCGCCAATCCGAATAGCACCCATTGACCCCCACTCTCTGCCTCCTATTTGAGGCACCTTTGACTGTATCCAGCTAAGTTTCAATCTTCTCCAACAAGCTTAAATGGACCATATCAAATTAGTACAAGTTCTCAGGTCTGATTGGTATTCATCTGGAAAGTTGTCATTTTAAAGTAACAAACTCTGAATTCAAAGTTGAAATTCTTGTTTATTCGGGGGAAGAAAAAGTACCTCGTGTTTTGCATAGTAATTTTCACTTCAAGGAGAAATATACAGTTCCATCGCTATTTGTCTGAACTTGTACACTAGCTTAATGATTTGTGTACATGGATACTAATCTCCTAGTGTCTTGCATTTGTGTTTACTCAAGTGGATAACGACATACATCCCCACATTGAATTCCATTCACCATAATTTAGAACTCTGACTGAATCTATGTGAAAAGCAAAATATTGTAAATGCTGGAATCAAACAAAAACAGAAAATACTGGAAAATCTCACCAGGTGTGACAGCATCTGTGGAAAGAAAATCGAGCCAACGTTTTAAATCTGGAAGACCCTTCTTCAGAGCCAGCTCTTTGGTGGTGCCACAATAATCTGTTGTGATTGTTCAATTTTGTCTTGTTTGTGATGATCATAATCTGGCACTTGCATGGTGCAAAATCTATCTCCTATTTTGCTTTAGCTTGGCGATCGTTCAGATTCTTTGTTATCAGAGGTGGTGTGGAGCTCAGCATTGGAATCACGAGTGAATAATCTAGCTCCTGATATTATGAAGGAGTGAAGGTCACTGATTATGGTTTTAAAAATGATTGAAGCAAGGATGCATTCCTGAGGAATTTTTGAAACAGTGTCCTTGTCCTTTATTTTACAAAGACCAAGAATAAAGGGTTAGCTGTCAAGTATAAAACTTTAATTGTACTTTGCGTAATAAATTGACCCTTAGTGTCATTGGACCAACTAGGGTAAACGCCTGGGGTTATGGGAATATGGCCTGGGTGAGTGTGGTCAATGCAGACTCGAGCTGAATGTTCCCCTTCTGCACTGTAGGGATTCTACGATAATGATATTTCACCTGAACTCAGTTTTGTAGAAGCACTGTAGGATGTTCTGCCTCTTCCATATTCCCAGTTCTGCTTGGAAGTGGCCTTTCAGCTATTGAAGTACTTGTTGCTCCTTTCATTCATAGTTATTGATTCAGGATGAGGATGGGGGAGGGTAAGTGATCAGAGTTTACAGGTAAGTTGCTTTATTTTATGAAGACCAAGAATAAATAGCGTTGATTCATAATTTCACCTGTTTTAAGGATGAATTGGGAGGATTCTATGGGAGTTATCCATAATGCACATTAAATTAAAACAGTGATGAGAAGGCTTTGAGTACAGCTGATACAGAACAGAAACTCAACACTGAGTGTTTGTTAAAACTCTATCCTTATTGCTGCTACTTGTTTCTAAACTGGATTTTTAATGCTGAACAAAGACAGTTAAAATAGTTGAAAATTATTCCCAGCAATTTCCTGACACACATTTTCCTCTCAGTTACAGAAACGTGATACTTCATTCTAGCCAAGGAGTTATTAATAGACAACCCGGGACTAGTCAGACTAATTTCAAAAGAAGCTACAGGCAGGTTACTTGCATTTGGTAAGCCAATCCTGCTTGCAAAGTCCATTGGTCTATTGAGGCAATGCTTTCCCAAATGCCAGATCCCCAACATAATTGATGCCACTTTCAATCCATCATGGCTGAGATGTTATCAGTCCTGAAAACATTTCCAGATGTTGGACAAACATCCTTCTTTTAAGTCATTGTGGAGAAAGGAGGTCACATGACCCAAGTCTTGCTCTTGGGATACTTCAATATTACCTTTCTGAACTGCTAACAGGTGAGCTACAGATGAGCTGGCTCTATCCAGGGAGGATCACCAACCCATCTAACCTGACTCTTCTGGAAGATTTTGTACCATTACCTGTGGAATCAATGCAATCTCTGCGTGTCTACTTCATCTTGCAGCAGCACAACCTAATATCAAATCTGACAGCACCAGGCTCCAGCCAGCCAAACTCAAAATGCCTCCATGGAAGAATTCCTCATTGGCCTCCTGACTTTTTTTGTGACTTTGGAACTCATGTGAACCAAAATTCTGTTTTTCTGTGGTCCTTTTACTCTACTCCTTTTCTTTATCCCATCCCATGTGGAATGGCACACTGTTAATCTCACCTGACGAAGGAGCAAGATAGCTTGTGATACCAAATAAACCTCGTTGGACTTTAACCTGGTGTTGTGAGACTTCTTACTGTGCCCACCTCAGTAAAACACTGGCATCTCCACATCATGGACATTGTTAACACTTCCTTTTCTCTGGTTTTGAATGAGTGAAGTAAACTAACTCAGGTTTGCCATGGATTATGCATAAAACTAGATCGCCCAAAAGCAACTGGATTGGAAAAAAAATGCCACTGTTTATTCTTTAAACAAATAAATTCAAAAAACCTTATGCTTGCAGAAAGTTGGTTAGAGGGAAATCAATGCTGTCTGAAGTAACCTCAGTTCTGTCTGTAATAGCGAGCATGGCAGAAATAGCATAATGTAAAAGTGTGACAGGGCGTGCATGTTATATACTAGATTTTAATATGTCACAGTCTGCTTCGCTGTATGCAGGTAAGCTTAACAGTGAATGAAATGCTGAGTCAGATTTGATGTAATAAGGTTCTGGCATTGAATTTCGAAATATATCTTCCTATAATGAAACATTCTGTGCCACTGAGGATTTTTATTAATGCATATGCTCATTAAACATCCATTATTTTCAAAGATATTCTTAGCAAGCCCTGAAAGGGCTGCATGCAATGGCCCATCCATCAATGTTTCTGAAAACTGATTGTCGTCACAGTATATTAACTGCATGAATGAAATGCATCAGATTTTCAGACTATTTCAGAAGTCAATACTCAATGAGATGTTTCCACACCATGAGAAATATACAACAAATATTTGAGAGTTTTAATTGAAAAACATTTATTTGTCAGATGTATTGTTTAATGTATTGCCAATGATTTCATACTTCATGTTATGCCGTGTACACTGTGCAGCCATAATCTGCAATTTCAGGGATAATTTTCTGACCACACCGCAAATGGAGAGTCGTAATTGCCCACCGGTAACGCAGCAAGGAATCGTGCCTTGTGTGCACTGGATTTTCCAACATGTGTTACTGACAGGAAAGCCTTTCCAACAGTAAGATAAGGTAAGAAAAATGACTCTTTTTAACCTCTGTTCATTGTCAGAGAGACAACAAAGTAAGAATCCTTGTTGCGTTTCTGGCACTTTTTAATTTTTAAATTCCTATTTATTCCTATTTATTGTTTCGGAGAAGTCAAAGCTATTAATGCTTCTAAACATCTAAAACCAAAATTGTAAGTGGCACGGTGGTTAGCACTGCTACCTTGCAGTGCCAGAGATCTGGGTTTGATTCCCATCTCGGGTCAATGTCTGTACGGAGTCTGCACATTCTCTCTGTGTCTGCATTGTCTTCCTCCCAGGTGCTCCAATTTCCTCCCACAGTCCTAAAGACATGCTGGTTAGGTCCATTGGCCATGCTAACTTCTCCCTCAGTGTACCTGAACAGGTGCCAGAATGTGGTGACTAGGGGATTTTCACAGTAACTTTATTGCAGTGTTAATTTAAACCTACTTGTGGCATTAATAAATTACCTTTTAAATCAGCTATTTTATTCTGTTTTACAATCCAACTGAGAACCAACAAAACTCATCCGACCAATGTAAGTGTTTCCTCAACATTGATCCTTTTTGATTGTCTTACCTTCATTACCAAAAATTGATGATTCTCCATCACTTTGGGTCGTTGTAACTTAGTGGTTGCTCTTTAGTTAGACGTTGCTGCCCTCTGATGAAGTGACATAATGGCATGGTGATAATGTCATTTGATTAGTAATCCAAAGGCCCCACCAATATTTTGGGGACATGGGTTGAGATCCCATCATGGTAGCTGGTGGAATTAAAATTCAATTAGTAAATGTGGAATTGAAAGCTAGTCTCAGTAATGGTGACCATGACAGCTATCAGTGTTGTTTTAAAAAAAACTATTTGGCCAGTTAATGAAATCTGCTGACCTTATCTGATCTGGCCTCTATATCACTCCAGACCTATGGTAACGTGGTTGATTCTTAATTGGCCTCTGAATTAGCCTGGTAAGTCACTCAATTCAAAGGCAATTAGGGATGGGTGAGAAATACTGGCCTTGCTGGTAACACCATGTGAAAGGATAAAAAGAAATAAAATTAGCACAAGAAATGGCTGATAAAAGATTAAAAATAAATAAATTGGCGAGGTGTGAAATACGAATTATGATTTAGAGATGCTTACTTGTACCACTGGAGTTTTACTCCTTTTTAAAGGTGTCTAATGCTGACAGTATTATGTTTTTGGTTAATCATTTGCTTATTTTTTTCTTTTGTTTCATTTCCCATCAGATTTTTTTTATTTCTTAACATTATTGTTGTGACATTATGTACCATACAATTTAACAACTCTTTCAGAAAGCCTGTCAAGCAGAATTGTTGTGATGCATTCATACAAAACACAATAAGCATAATTTTCTAACTGGATGTACATATAAAATGCTTTCTGCATTAATTCAAATTATGCTTCATATAGGCCATTGCCATAACAACAGAATTTAATGTCAAACATCTGACCTTTTTATAAGTAAGACATGATCCTATCATCTTTAAACCGGAAGTAGAACAAATTTTAAAATCTAATGTACTCCTCCTGGAATATTTAATTGCCTATTTTACCTCTGCTCAAAATTATTGACGAGGTTAAAAGTCATCAAGCCATATGGAAAATCTCGCTCTGTTCTTTCAAAATAGAAATGTTTCCCTTTTATATAGTTCACAGATAAATTGTTTTTTCCCAAGAACAATTGCCAGTTATTCCAGTAAGAACTGGCAGAACTCATTGTCACAGACATGGCATGGAATTTTCATTTTACTTGCTTTTTGAGTGGGCGAATTGAGTAATGGCTGCCATTTATTTTGTTTTCAGATTCAGTAAGCCATGAACAAGAGCTTTATACATAGGATGTAAACTAAAACCAGCGCGTGAAATATTGGTCAGAGGGAATCAAAATTTGACGAACAGCTAAATAATGTTTTATTTTGGCAAATCCACCTAGTTGGATGCAGTTGACACGAAAATTAGGTAATGGGATGATACAGCAATGGCAGCATCTGTTTGATGCTGTAGGTAAGTTGATGTGCTATTATCATAAATTTAAATATTAATTAAAACACTGCCCTCGGGGGACAATCCACCTTTAGCGATCTGAATCACATCCTTACAAAATATTGAGCAACATGAGTAAATTACCATTCAGGCTTCAAGATCCTCTATGAAGATAATATGCCTAATTATTGACATTCATGTCATATCATGTACAATTTGGTACTTTTACACTTTCGACTGATTGTAGTCAGTCCCTGGGGTACTGAGTAGGCTACAACTTGCAAACTTACTCAAACTGCTGCCTATATTTATACACTATGCTTCCAACAAGTTTAAAAATATCTAATATATCAAAAACTATTATTCTAGTTTTGTGAGTGGGGCAAAGATAGGGACAGGCTGACCCATGATGCAGGTGCATCCACTCATTTGCTCAATTGGGCACAAAACACCTAATTTTGCAATGAAAGTCTGCCAGCATCTCTAATTTGAATAGGCCATTAGTATAGGAAAAAGCTCGAGAACTTGGCTTGTGGTGCAACTCGGTAAGGCAGCAACTTGAAAAAGGCCTGGCGGTAGCTTACCGTAAAAGGGGAAGAGGCGGTAGCGACTTTTCGCTATCGTGCAATGGAGCCAAGTGTGCAGTGCAACGCTGTTTGCTGAAGATTTAAAGATCCTGCTGGAAGTGCAGCAACAGAGTATGGCACTGCTTGGGGTTAAAGGCCAATTTCTAGTCTAGGCAGGGATTTCTGCTGAGTGGATAGAAGCTGCTGACTAATTCAATAAAGTCATCCAAAACTTCCATAAAATAAAACTAAAAATATTGCTGATGTGGAATCTGAATGAAAACAGAAAATGCTGGAAAATCACAGCAGGTCTGACAGAATCTGTGCAGAGAGAATATTTTTTCGCTCTCTTGGCGCAACAGACTAATGCTCTTTATTCATTATGGCAAAGCTGCATAAAGCACTAATGGAGCAACATGGGTAGCAGAGTGGTTAGCTCTGCTGCCTCACAGCACCAGGAACCCGAGTTTGAGTCCCAGCTTGGGTCACTGTGTGGAATTTGTACGTTTTCCCTATGTCTGTGTGGCTTTTCTCTGGGTGCTCCAGTTTCCTCCCACAGTCCAAAGATGTGTACGTTCAGTGAACTGGCTATGCTAAATTCTCCCTCTGTGTACCTGAGCAGGCACAGTAAAAAGTCTGACAACACCAGGTTTTAGTCCAACCTATTTATTTGATAATATTCTCACAAGCTTTCGAGGGGACAGCCTCTTCGTCAGGTGAATGGAGAGTTCTGGCCTCAGACAGAGCATATAAAGCACAGACAGTTTAGAGATTACTGATTAAAATGCGAATCCTTACACCTAACCTGCTGTTCAAGACCTGAAGTGGCTGACAATGTGAGTGGTAGGAGCACTGATCACAGTTTAAAGAGATGTGTATTGTCTCCAGACAGTACAGTAAGTGAGGTTTTGCAAACCCAGGCAAGTCACGGGGGTTACAGATAGTGCGACATGAACCCAAGATCCCTGTTGAGACCGTCCTCATGTGTGCGGAACTTGGCTATCAGTCTCTGCTCAGCGACTCTGCGCTGTCGTGTGTTGTGAAGGCCGCCTTGGAGAATGCTTACCCGAAGGTCAGAGGCTGAATGCCCGTGACCAAAGAACACGCTCGTCAACTCAACAATCTGATCAAGACCTTTGATCCGGACCTTCAGAGCACCCTCCGTGCTCTCATTCCACGTACTCCCCGCATAGGAGATCTCTACTGCCTCCCAAAGATACACAAGGCAAACACACCTGGCCGTCCCATCGTATCGGGCAATGGAACTCTGTGCGAGAACCTCTCCGGCTACGTCGAGGGCATCCTGAAACCCATTGTACAAAGAACCCCCAGCTTTTGTCGCGACACTACGGACTTCCTACTGAAACTCAGCACACATGGAGCAGTTGAACCAGGGACACTCCTCGTCACAATGGATGTCTCAGCGCTCTACACCAACATCCCCCACGACGATGGCATTGCTGCGACTGCATCAGTACTCAATGCTGACAACTGCCAGTTTCCAGATGCAATTTTACAACTCATCCGCTTTATCCTGGACCACAATGTCTTCACCTTCAACAACCAGTTTTTCATCCAGACACATGGAACAGCCATGGGGACCAAATTTGCGCCTCAATATGCCAACATCTTCATGCACAGGTTCGAACAAGACTTCTTCACTGCACAGAATCTTCAACCGATGCTGTACACTAGATACATCGATGACATTTTCTTCCTCTGGCCTCATGGTGAACAATCACTGAAACAACTATATGATGATATCAACAAATTCCACCCCACCATCAGACTCACCATGGACTATTCCCCAGAATCACTTGCATTCTTGGACACACGCATCTCCATTAAGGACGGTCACCTCAGCACCTCACTGTACCGCAAGCCCACAGACAATCTCACAATGCTCCACTTCTCCAGTTTCCACCCTAAACATGTTAAAGAAGCCATTCCCTATGGACAAGCCCTCCGTATACACAGGATTTGCTCAGATGAGGAGGATCGTGACAGACACCTCCAGACCCTGAAAGATGCCCTCGTAAGAACAGGATATGGTGCTCGACTCATAGATCGGCAGTTTCGATGCGCCACAGCGAAAAACCGCACCGATCTCCTCAGAAGACAAACACGGGACACAGTGGACAGAGTTCCCTTCGTCGTCCAGTACTTCCCCGGAGCGGAGAAGCTACGACATCTTCTCCGGAGTCTTCAACATATCATTGATGAAGACGAACATCTCGCCAGGGCCATCCCCACACCCCCACTTCTTGCTTTCAGACAACCACACAACCTCAAACAGACCATTGTTCGCAGCAAACTACCCAGCCTTCAGGAGAACAGTGACCACAATACCACACAACCCTGCCACAGCAACCTCTGCAAGACATGCCGGATCATCGACATGGATACCATCATCACACGTGAGAATACCATCCACCAGGTACACGGTAAATACTCTTGCAACTCGGCCAACATTGTCTACCTGATACGTTGCAAGAAAGGATGTCCCGAAGCATGGTACATTGGGGAGACCATGCAGACGCTACGACAACGGATGAATGAACATCGCTCGACAGTCACCAGGCAAGACTGTTCCCTTCCTGTTGGCGAACACTTCAGTGGTCACGGGCATTCAGCCTCTGACCTTGGGGTAAGCATTCTCCAAGGCGGCCTTCACGACACACGACAGTGCAGAGTCGCTGAGCAGAGACTGATAGCCAAGTTCCGCACACATGAGGACGGTCTCAACAGGGATCTTGGGTTCATGTCGCACTATCTGTAACCCCCGTGACTTGCCTGGGTTTGCAAAACCTCACTTACTGTACTGTCTGGAGACAATACACATCTCTTTAAACTGTGATCAGTGCTCCTACCACTCACATTGTCAGCCACTTCAGGTCTTGAACAGCAGGTTAGGTGTAAGGATTCGCATTTTAATCAGTAATCTCTAAACTGTCTGTGCTTTATATGCTCTGTCTGAGGCCAGAACTCTCCATTCACCTGACGAAGAGGCTGTCCCCTCGAAAGCTTGTGAGAATATTATCAAATAAATAGGTTGGACTAAAACCTGGTGTTGTCAGACTTTTTACTGTGTTTACGCCAGTCCAACGCCGGCATACCCACATCATACCTGAGCAGGCACCAGAGTGTGGTGCCTAGGGGATTTTCACAGTAACTTCATTGCAATGTTAATGTAAGCCTACTTGTGACTCATAAATAAACTTGCATATTTGAAGGTATGGTTGGCAGCTCAATAACAGCAAACAGGCTATTATGTTCCTCTGCTATCAGGGATTTTGAGTTAGAGTCAGAGGTTTACAACATGGAAACAGGCCCTTGAGTCTTTAGTGTCAATGCCGCCCTTTTTTTAAAACCGCTAAGCTAATCCCAATTGTCCGCATTTGGCCCGTACCCCTCTATACCCATCGTACCCATGTAACTACCTAAATGCTTTTTAAAAGGCAAGATTGTACCTGTCTGTACTAATATCTCTGGCAGCTTGTTCCAGACACTCAGCACCCTCTGTGTGAAAAAATTGCCCCTCTGGATACTTCTGTAAGTCTCCCCCCTCACTTAAACATATACCCTCTAGTTTTAGACTCCCTTACCTTTGGGAAAAGATATTGACTATCTAGCTGATTTATGCCCCTCATTATTTTACATGCCTTTACAAGATCACCTACGCTCCAGAGAAGAATGTCCCATCTATCCAGCCTCCTTATAATTCAATCCGTAAAATCCCAGTAGCATCCTAGTAAATCTTTTCTGCAATCTTTCTAGTTTAATAATGTCCTTTCTATAATACTGTGACCAGAATTGCACACCAGTATTCCAAGTGTGGCCTTACCAATGTCTTGTACAACTTCAACAAGACATTCCAACTCCTGTATTCAATGTTTTGATCAATGAAAACAAGCACACCAAATGCCTTCTTCACCACTCTGTCCATCTGTGATTCCACTTGCAAGGAGCTATGAACATGTACCTCTAGATCTCTTTGTTCTGTAACCCTCCCCAACACCCTTCCATTAACTGAGTAAGTCCTGCCCTGGATCAATCTACCACAACGTATCACTTCGCATTTGTCTAAATTAAACTCCATCTGCCATTCATCGGCCCACTGGCCCAATTGATCACGATCCTGTTGCAGTTGGAGATAACTTTCTTCATTGTCTACCATGCCACCAATCTTAGTGTCTTCTGCAAACTTATTAACCACGCCTCCTATATTCTCCTCCAAATCATTCATATAAATGACAAATAACAGTGGACCCAACGCTGATCCCTGAGACACACTGCTGGTCACAGATCTCCAGTTTAATAAACAACTCTCTACCACCACCCTCTAGAAGCCAATTTTGTATTCATTTAGATACCTCATCCTGGATCTTGAGAGATTTAACCTTACGCAACAACCTACTATGCGGTACCTTGTCAAAGGCTAAAGTCTATGTAGACAGCGACAACTGCAATTCAAACATCTGATCATCTCAGAGCCCCATGATTCTCTTTTATCTGTTAGCACACATTGAAGGCATCCTGGCTGTGACCTGGGCATGCATAGTTATTCTTCTGTGGCAGGATGTGACTTGAATAGTGAATATGAACAGTTTTTGCTCACTGTGACAATGGACTTGTTTCAAGAATCTTGATGCCCACATATGTGCAGTGCACAGCTCTGTGTTTGAGGGAACCCTGCTTCCTCAATGAAAACTCTTTCTTGCCCAGCACGTTTCCACAGGAATGAGAGGAAGTTGTTGCTAATTTACAAACCAATTAGTTCAACAAATGTATAGACTGCAGAGTACCTGATGTGGCATGTATCTCTTGGGATGACTTGAAGAAGCTGGTAGTATAAGATCTGTACTTCGCTCCTTCTTTAATACAGATGTTGTTGGTGGACCATTCTGCAACAGATTGTGTGATTCCACGGCAAGTTTTCTTGTGAAGCTGTGGTGGTAAAGATAGAGCTCATCCTACATTTGGAAGGGTCAATAAATTCAGATCCCAGAGCAGCAGTCTCCGAACTTTTTCAACAATCACTTTTTAAATCTAAATGAAGCACAAGATCTACTCTTAAAAATTTTAGTTTACTACAACGCCCAAAAATGTGCACGTCGCATAACATTCACCTATTCTCAATGTGACACCTGTCCTTGCACGCTATCTGAGTGCTGTGAAGTCTGGGTCATAGTTTGAAATGGCCAGTCTTGTACAGTCCATCTGAGAGTCATGTGCGATACTTAGACTGAATGACTTTCATCGAGGAAAAAACCATCCATGTAGCTATGTGGAACCAAAACAAGTTCATCTTGAGGGCATAGGATGTCTGTTCACAAGTTCCCGAAAGTCTCTGTCCTATAACCTAACGTTCAGCTAACATTTTGCATGGTGATGACTTCCATGTCAAATCCACTGCTTTGTTTGAACAGCTGCTGAAATTTTGCAGTCAGTTCTCCAAAGTCCACGTGAAGAAAAAGATTTGAGAGAAACATAATGATTCGTTCCGCCTTGTCTAACTCCTGAAATTATCTGAATCCTTTTCCAATTTGTTCAGATGGTGGCTGAATTTGTTGGGATGGAACCCTTTTCTGTTTGACCTGTTGTTGTATTTTCTTCAGATTTGGGAAATGCTGAATAATTTTGTTCTTCATCTTTGAGGGCTGCAGGCCTGGTTTCAGCGTGAATGCATTCACTGGACTGAGAGGGTGTGACAAATCTCCGTCCCTCCCATGAAGTTGATGATTTAGCTCGTTCAATTTGCACTTATGTTCATAAATTCCAAATCTCGCAACCACACAGTATCTGATTGCTCGTCATGCACCTCATTTCTTGATTTTAAAAAGTTAACTATTCCAGGGAGCAGATTTAAAAATCTCTGGAGGACTTTTCCTCAACTTAACCACCTCACATCTGCATGAAAGATTATCTCACTGTAGGTGCTCATCAAGTAATGATTTGATCAAACCATGTTGCAGATCTCTGGTACAAATTGAGTTGATGATCTTGATGACAACTGTCACTACATGAGAATAATCAACAACCTTGCTGGCTGATGCTTGTTGGTAGATAACACAACGGTAATTGACAAAGGAGGAGGATTCAGCAGCATTTCTGCGAAGTGCACAATGTCTGCATTGACGCCCAGCATTGACGTTGCACCATCAGTTGTGATTGAAACCAGTGTATTGCTGAGAATGTTTGTTTTTCTCAGTCATGTACCAGGGGAGGGACAGAGACTTGTCACAGACGATTAGTGCATTGAGTGTGTTCAAGTTGAAACTGGGCCTGTGGTCGTTCCAGTTAAAGAAGAAAATTATTGAGTACTTGCAAAATCTGGAGAAAAATCCAACAAGTGGACAGGAAGAAAGGGTTTCATGCAAACAAATTCATTGCCAATGTCCTTGCCTCTTGTCCCCTCTAAGTGGCAAAAGGGTAAGAAAATCCTCCGTTGTTGTGGAGTATCAACGCCTTGAGTGTGTTCAATCAGCTGGACTATATCTGTCATGTCTACTGATTCATCAAACTGCAGTGAAAAATATCCATGGTTTGATAAGTCTTGGTGTATTTGTGAGCCAAGTTCTCAGAAAACCAATGCACCCTTCCAGCTACTGTTAAAGCACAGAGCAGTATGCTCCTGATAGCTGTCATAACTTCATTTTTGTTTTTAAAGTCTTTCAACAAGGTGTCGGCAGCAGCCATCGTAGCCTCCTTGATAACTTCAGCATTGGTGAATGGTTTCTTGCATTTGCCAATGTCTGATGTAAGAAGATGCCTCTTTTCTAGCCTTGCCGTTAGCCACAGGTTTTGAAAAGAGTGGCTGAGCTTTTAAAATCCTCTTACACTCCAACTTTCTTTGAATCGCACTGTTTAAAGGGAATTTTTACTGAAAGTTGGCCATGATGCCATTTCAATACTTTTTTCTCTCAGTTGCACTTTGGTAACGAATAATCTTTGTCTTTGACATTCATATAAATAAGTCCACTTTACTATTCTTGGTGTAAATGGTAGGTTTTTGCCACTTTTTCTGATTTCCCCTGGTTCCTTGCTTATCATTTTGGCTTCAGAAAATTAATCTTTGCAACATGAAAGTATTCCAAGTTCTGGCACTTTTGGACAACAGGCAATGAGCTGAAAAAATATTTTTCAGCGGCAACTGTTCACTGTCATAGGTGGACAGTTGGTTTGTTTAAACCTAAAGAATTTTGGATTCGTCTGTGTGCTGTCATTTGGCTCTTTTTAAAGAAAACTGCAGTAGCTGGCATTTGTGAGCCATGGCTGCGAGGGTGTAAAATACAACAACTGTACAGAGTCTCGTCTTTTCCTGCTCTCTTGCCCTCTCTCTCTATCTGTTGAGGTTGACTGTTCAAGACTCTGGGATCGAATGGTTGAAGATCACTGTCCTAGAGTGGTGATAGATTTAACTAGGCACGGCTGCATCTTTTGGCCCATCATAAGCACCTCTTTTGTATTATGGAACACATTGGGAACTAAGCATCTCTCTTTCATGCTCTGCCCAGTATTCAAAGCGTGAAATAGCGTATCATGAGAACCTTATTTTTAATCTTAAGAAGCATTGGAAAGCATTTCATTTAAAATGTAACATTAATATTAAAATTGAAACAGCATTGGTAAATATTTGGAGTTGAAAAACAATCTGAATGACATTGGCTGTGAAAAGTAATATAACTTGTGGCAGAGTATACGTGTGAAAGCAAATTAGAAATCGGATGTACTTTAACCAGCTCTTTCTTTGACTTGCTGGAAACAGTGGCAATGGCTGGCAAGGTGGCACAGTGGTTAGCACTGCAGCCTCCCCAGTGACCAAGGTTCAATTCCTAGCTTGGGTCACTGTCTCTCTGGAGTCTGCATGTTCTCCTCATGTCTGTGTGGGTTTCCTCCAGCTGTTCTGGTTTCCTCCTACAGTCTGAAAGACATGCTGGTTAAGTGGATTGGCCATGCTAAGTTTTTCCTCAGTGTACCCGAATAGGCATCGGAGTGTTACGACAAGGGGATTTGCACAGTAACTTCATTGCACGTTCAAGCCTAATTGTGACACACAAATGTGCTCTCATGCTAAGCTGTGAAGACCTGGATGATATCAGGTTTGATATCTGGTCTGTTCTGAAATGACAGACCTCAGCCACTATAACATTTGGTACTCTGCAGTTAGTTGATCTAAGCATTCTGGGAGGGATAATAAATTAGCTTCTGTTTACAATGATGCTTGCTGGAAAGTGTGTGCACTGTGCACACATCTAAATGAATAGAATCTAATAATGCTACTTGTATGTAAATAGCATTCCAGTGCTTACATTTTAGGCTGACACATGAATGGTCAATAAGTATAGGAATGTTTCCTGCATATTTGTCACAACGATGCATCTCATCCTGAATTACTTGTGTCTTCCTTAAGTTCAGAATGTACCCATGTTTTTAAAAATGGACATAGAAGCCAAAGTAAATTATAAGATAATTCAGTGGCTAGATGGATACACTAGGTGCTAAGACAGAGCCATTTCAAAGGATGAGACAAAGCAAAAACTTAACAATAACCTCCTGTGGAGATAATGGAGGTTGATTACCACCTTAGCAGAAACTATGTCCCAGATATGTTGGTGTTTTTCCCTGTCCAAGAATACACAAGAAAAGGGGCCAAAAAACAACTTGTAATTCTAGTCCAAGTGTGTTAGTCTGGTGTTGCTCCACTCTGGAGTGTGCTGTGAAAGGTCACAGATGAAGAGCATCCACTGGTCACCCCTGCTGCTTATAGATAATGTCAAGTCAGCATAGCCACAGTTGAAAAGGAAGCAGGACAACGCTCTTAAGCTAACTTGCAGAATCAGGCATCTCCAAACCAACCGCTCAACTGCCGAAGTCAGTGCAATCGGAGTCATGCAATTTAACGGCCACAATGTTGCAACATCAACTCTTCGCTGACAAGTCGGAGGCTGATTCTTACGTCTATCTTTACTTTCAATGTTGGACTCGCTTCTTATTGCTAATCTGTGTATGTATGTTACATTTTCTTTTCATGTTTTAGTTAGTAAGAAACTCATTCTTTAACTCAACTTTAACTAAACTTTAATCTCACTGATTAAATTGGCTCCTTTTAAAAGATAAATACATTAGTGCGGAAAAAGGTATCCAGAAGGGAGGGATCCTTTTCAAATTAATCTGGTTGCCACGAACAAAGGGAGTTGAATACAGAAAGGGAGCCAGTTCATCCATCCTCACCTGGGGGTTTGCCAATTTGGGGTTATCCATCTTGAATTTAACAAATTGGGGCTTGTGCTGAGGCAGCCCACAGAGGGAAGGAGCATGACAAATTGGGGGCTTCACCCAAGCCCAGTCGTAACAATGTTGTTAGTGATCTAAGGACATGAACATATTGAGGCTTGGAGACGGTGAAGGGTGCAGCAGTAATCTTTTGACCATCAAATTATTTATAGTTATCATATGCTTTTTAAAATGATTGTGATCATATTTTTATTTATTCATTCCTGTGACATGGTGTCGCTGGCTGGCCAACATTTATTGCCCATCACTGGTTTCACGACATTCGTTGAGAGTCAGTCACATTGCAGTGGCTCTGGAGTCACATGTAGGCCAGACCAAGTAAGGACGGCAGATTTCCTTCACTAAAGGACATTAGTGAACCAAATGGGTTTTTCCGACAATGGTTTCATGGTCATCAGTAGATTCTTCATTCCAGATATTTTTATTGAATTCAAATGCCATCATCTGCCGTGGTGGGACTTGTACCTTAGTCTTCAGAACATGAGCTGAGTTTCTGGGTTAATAGTCAAACGATAATGGACCATCACCTCCCCTAAATGCAATGGGTGAATTCAGAAGGTTGTAGGTAATGATAGCAGCCTGAACAAGGAATGAAGAGTTCAGGAAAGACTCATGTTTCGGGGAAGAAAGAATGAATGTTGGTGATGTTATTTTGTTTGGAATGTATGTTAATTTATGATACTAGGTGCAGTGGGTTAAGTGGATGATGAGTTTACCTTTGTTGTTGATTTTTGGTGAACCCCCTCCCCTCCCAAAACTCCCCATCCCTGTAAAACGGACAGAAAGGTAATGAAAAGCACGGTTGGACAAAGTAAAATGGGAGACAATGGGTTTGGAAACATCATCATCAGTCTCTATTTTCCAAGACTCCTGGCAGTTTCTCTCATATAGATGTTGACAGTTTTTATACCTAATGAGAGAGGGGTCTTTTTATTGATCCTGAGATGATGCTTGCCACTACCGGAGATGGAGGCTTTGTTTTACCTGGGAGAGCAGTATGCTAGAAGGCATTTTCATACATTGGTGAGATGATAGTCAAGTAAATAGTATTTCCTTGTTGACTTTTTCAGAATGGAATTTCTGATTATTTTGTCAAGGACAAGAATATTTTGATCAAAAGGAAGAACAAGGCAAAATCAAATATTGAAACTTCCTCTGTGAGGTAGCAGCAACTTGGATGAAAACTTGAACAGTGGGGTAAACCCAGCTGGCAAATAAGATATGAACATTTTCATCTGTGAGTGACAAAAGTGCAGTCATCAGCAAGTTGTGAATCTGTTCTAAGATGAATAATCTCTGTATATAGTGGTACATATTTTTGAGGTTGCACTCTTTGTTTATTATCAGTCTTCCTATTTAAAATGCATTAAATGCTGTATTCGTTAAAAATTAATTTTTAAAATCAAAGTGAGGATCTGTGTGCCATGTTAACTTATAAACAACATGGTTCAGGTACCTTTTAGTTTAGATGCCATTGGCAAAAGTTCATATGATAAATTATCTAAGAGACAGCACCAAACATTTGTTACTGAATGTTATTCTCTGCACATGTCAAAGCATTCCCAAATGACAATCATAAACAAATTTAAAATGCTGCTTTACAACAATCACTGCTTCCTGTCACAATACTGATATTGACTGATGAAATGTGGTTTGGTTAATGTATTGAATGGTTGCAAACAGTTGAGGTAATTAACATTTATGTCCAGTTGCAAGGAATGTTTTCTTTTCAGCTCAACTGCTGTCTTTTCAAGTGGCTCAGATATACACCACGTTAATACTTAACTGTTCTATTAATTATGTGATTTGTGTCATTTTGCATGTATCCTTTTTGCACCTTCCATGATGGAAACATTTAACCTTAGAAGTACTCTCAGGGTTTGTATTAAGGATAATTTCCTTGACCTTAGTGATACTTTCAGGGTTTGAACTCAATGCTTCCACTCTGGAAGGTGAACAGTGCCTTCAGCAGAAGGTAGATTAGGAGCAATAGACTCATCAGTGATTTCGGGAGTGGCTGATTGATCCAAAGTCATGGTTAAAGTCTCTGGTGAAGCTGAGGTAGTTCTGGCTATCTCTGATGGTGATAACATGTTGATGCATGTAGACAATAACAGATTGCCTGTTGTTTGCAAATTAACTCCTCTTTTCATACAGTATATGAGATTGGACCAATTTGAGCAAAGATATTTGCCCACTGCTCATTGGTGGTATAACTGTGTGATAAAACTTGTTCTCCTTGCTGGAATAGGCATTGTTTTGAATTGTGGTCCCGTTGTAGAATTTGTGACTGATTGCATTCTACTATTTCAAATGTCTCCAGCAGTGAGTAAATCGAAAGTTGTTCTCCACTTTCTCATTATGTGTAATAAAGCTAGCAAATTTTATGTTGTCGCACGTGTGATGTTGCGATACATCACCAAAATGTTTTTTATGTGGTGAGTTAATTAACTTTGATCTTTAGGAGCTTTCAATGCATGACTCAGGGATTGGACAAATCTTTTGGCTGATCCATTTGTGGATGGGTGGTATGGGGCTGATTTGATGTGTTGAAAACCATTCCTTTTCAGGTACTCATCCATGTCTTGTGCCATAAATTGTTGTCTGTTGTCACTGTTTGCTTGGGTTTTCCAGTCCTAGCAAAAACCCCCTCAAGCTCCTCGATGGTCTATTTTACAGTGGTGGATTTGATCATGGGAAATTTTGGCCCTTTCATAACATAAGAACGTAACATAAGAAATAGGAGCAGGAGTAGGCCATCTAGCCCTTCGAGCCTGCCCCGCCATTCAATAAGATCTTGGCTGATCTGTCGTGCCTCAGTTCCACTTTCCCGCCCTCTCCCCATAACCCTTAATCCCCTCTCTTATCAAAAACCCATCAACCCGCGTCTTAAAAATATTTAGCGAGGTAGCCTCCACCACTTCAACGGGCAGAGAATTCCAGAGATTCACCACCCTTTGAGTGAAGAAGTTCCTCCTCAACTCCGTTCTAAACTGCCCCCCTTTTATCTTGAGGCTGTGCCCCCTAGTCCTACTGTCTTTTTTGAGCGGGAAGAGTCTTTCCACCTCTATCCTATCCATCCCATTCATCATCTTATACGTCTCAATGAGATCTCCCCTCATTCTTCTAAACTCTAACGAGTACAAGCCCAGTTTATTCAGCCTCTCCTCATAGCTCAACCCCCTCAAGTCCGGTATCAGCCTAGTAAACCTCCTCTGCACTCCCTCCAAGGCCAAAATATCTTTGCGCAGGTGCGGCGCCCAAAACTGCACACAGTACTCCAGCTGCAGCCTCACCAATGCCCTATACAGCTGCAGCAAGACCTCCCTACTTTTATATTCAATCCCCCTCGCTATGAAGGCCAGCATCCCATTTGCCTTCCTGACCACCTGCTGCACCTGCAAGCTGGGTTTTTGCGACTCATGCACAAGGACCCCGAGGTCCCTCTGCACCGTCGCCTGCTGCAGTTTTTCGCCCCGTAAGTAATAGTCCTTCCTACCATTCTTCCTACCAAAGTGGACCACCTCACACTTGCCAACATTAAATTCCATTTGCCATTTCCTGGCCCATTCGCCCAGCCTATTTAGATCCTTCTTCAGACTCTCCACACCCTCCGCACAATTTGCCATTCCCCCAATCTTGGTGTCATCAGCAAATTTCGACACCCTACACTCGGTTCCCTCCTCCAGATCATCTATATAAATGGTAAAAAGCTGAGGCCCCAGCACCGACCCCTGGGGCACTCCACTAGTCACCATCCGCCAATCCGAATAGCACCCGTTGACCCCCACTCTCTGCCTCCTATTTGACAACCAATCCTCTATCCACGCTAACACCCTACCCCCAACTCCATGTCCCTCGACCTTCTGCAATAACCTTTCGTGTACATTGATGACTATAAAGAACGTGCCCTTTGTATGAGCCTGCCAAATCCACACACAAACATTGCTATGGCATTTTCAGCCTCTGATGTGGAGATGCCGGCGTTGGACTGGGGTAAACACAGTAGGAAGTCTGACAACACCAGGTTTAAGTCCAACTGATTTATTTGATAGTAAACTCACAAGCTTTCGGGGTTTGCCCCTTCGTCAGGCGAATGGAGAGGTCTGACCTCAGACAGAGCATATAACAGCACAGGCAGTTTACAGATTACTGATTAGAATGTGAGTCTTTACACCTAACCTGCAGATCCAACCAAAGAACACACTCGTCAACTCAACACTCTGATCAAGACCTTTGATCCGGACCTTCAGAGCACCCTCCGTGCTCTCATTCCACGTACTCCCCACGTTGGGGATCTCTGCTGCCTCCCAAAGATACACAAGGCAAACATACCCGGCCGTCCCATCGTATCGGGCAATGGGACTCTGTGCGAGAACCTCTCCGGCTATGTCGAGGGCATCCTGAAACCCATTGTACAAAGAACCCCCAGCTTTTGTCGCGACACTACGGACTTCCTACAGAATCTCAGCGCACACGGTGCAGTTGAACCAGGAGCATGTCTCGGCACGCTACACCAACATCCCCCACAACGATGGCATTGCTGCAACTGCCTCAGTACTCAACACCAACAACTGCCAGTTTCCAGATGCAATTTTACAACTCATCCGCTTTATCCTGGACCACAATGTCTTCACCTTCAACAACCAGTTTTTCATCCAGACACATGGAACCGCTTTGGGGACCAAGTTCGCACCTCAATATGCCAACATCTTCATGCACAGGTTTGAACAAGACTTCTTCACCGCACAGGATCTTCAACCGATGCTATACACTAGATACATCGATGACATTTTCTTCCTTTGGACTCATGGTGAACAATCACTGAAACAACTATATGATGATGTCAACAAGTTCCATCCCACCATCAGACTCACCATGGACTACTCTCCAGAATCAGTTGCATTCTTGGACATGCACATCTCAATCAAGGACGGTCACCTCAGCACCTCACTGTATCACAAGCCCACAGACAACCTCACAATGATCCGCTTCTCCAGCTTTCACCCTAAACACATGAAAGAAGCCATCCCCTATGGACAAGCCCTCCATATACACAGGATTTGCTCAGATGAGGAGGATCGTGACAGACACCTCCAGACGCTGAAAGATGCCCTCATAAGAACAGGATATGGCACTCGACTCATCGATCGACAGTTCCCGTGCGCCACAGCGAAAAACCGCACTGACCTCCTCAGAAGACAAACATGGGACTTGGACAGAGTACCCTTCGTCGTCCAGTACTTCCCCGGAGCGGAGAAGCTACGACATCTTCTTCGGAGCCTTCAACATATCATTGATGAAGATGAACATCTCGCCAGGGCCATCCCCACACCCCCAACTCTTGCCTTCAGACAACCGCACAGCCTCAAACAGACCATTGTTCGCAGCAAACTACGCAGCCTTCAGGAGAACAGTGACCACAACACCACACAACCCTGCCACAGCAACCTCTGTAAGACATGCTGGATCATCAACATGGATGACATCACACATGAGAATACCATCCACCAGGTACACGGTAAATACTCTTGCAACTTGGCCGACGTTGTCTACCTAATACGTTGCAGGAAAGGATGTCCCGAAGCATGGTACGTTGGGGAGACCATGCAGACGCTACGACAACGGATGAATGAACACTGCTCGACAATCACCAGGCAAGACTGTTCCCTTCCTGTTGGCGAACACTTCAGTGGTCACGGGCATTCAGCCTCTGACCTTGGGGTAAGCATTCTTCAAGGCAGCCTTCATGACGCACGACAGCGCAGAGTCGCTGAACAGAGACTGATAGCCAAGTTCCACACACGTGAGGATGGCCTCAACAGGGATCTTGGGTTCATGTCGCACTATCTGTAACCCCCGTGACTTGCCTGGGTTTGCAAAACCTCACTCACTGTACTGTCTGGAGACAATACACATCTCTTTAACCTGAGCTTAATACTCCTTCCACTCACATTGTTGGCCTCTTTAAGACTTGAACAGTAGGTCAGGTGTAAAGATTCACATTCTAATCAGTAATCTGTAAACTGTCTGTGCTGTTATATGCTCTGTCTGAGGCCAGAACTCTCCATTCACCTGACGAAGGGGCAAACCCTGAAAGCTTGTGAGTTTACTATCAAATAAATGGGTTGGACTTAAACCTGGTGTTGCCAGACTTCTTAATATTTTCAGCTTCTCCCATAGATGCAATGGGGACAATGGTTGTACGTGACTGACACAGTCCTGCCTTTTCCTCAACCTGGGCGCCTTGTTTTGGCACTAAAAGTAACTTCTCATCTGTTCTTTCATTCTGACTATACCTGGGTGTCCTTCGTGTGATTGTTCCAGAATAATTCATTGCAAATTTGAAGGAAATATCACTCTCATCCTCCACAATAGGTATCTGCTCTATACCGTTATCTCCAATTTCCTGGAAGTATTTGGCTTTATATTAGGATGCATTCCCACTATCCTTCCATTTAACAACCTTTCCAGTATCTTTCCCATTACATGAGGGCTTTTCTGGTTTGTTGTTGGACTTGAGTAGCAGTCACTGGAATATTGCTTATCTGCAATAAGTAAAAGCTATTGGGAACATTACTTGGTGGTACACGTTCAGCAGGTAAACAGAGAAAATTACAGCATAGGAACAGTCCCTTTGGCCCTCCGAGCCTACACTGACCATGCTGCTCGACTGAACTAAAACCACCTACCCTTCCGGGGACCATATCCCTCTACTTCCATCCTATTTATGTATTTATCAAGACGTCCCTTAAAAGTCATTATAGTATCTGCTTCCACCACTTCCCCTGGTAGAGAGTTCTGCATCATCATCTTGTTTAAAAAAAAACTTACCTCATAAATCTCCTTTAAACCTTGCCCCTCAGACTTAAACTTATGCCCCATAGTAATTGACTCTTCCACCCTGGGGAAAAAAGCTTCTGACTATCCATTCTGTCCATACCTCTTATAATCTTGTCGACTTCTATCAGGTCTCCCCTCAACCTCAGTCGTTCCAGTGAGAACAAACCAAGTTTCTCCAATCTCTCCTCATAGCTAATGCCCTCCATACCAGACAACATATTGGTAAATTTTCTCTGTACCCTCTCCAAAACCCTCCACACCATCCTAGTAGTGTGGTAAGCAGAAATGAGCACTATATTCCAAGTGGGGCCCAATTAATGTTCTATAAAACTGCAACATGACTTACCAATTTTTAAACTCAATGCCCGGCCAATGAAGGCAAGCATGCCGTATGCCTTCTTGACTACCTTCTCCACCTACGTTGCCACTTTCAGTGACCTGTGTACTTGTACACCCAGATCTCTCTGCTTATCAATACTGTATATTTCTTATGTATTAGACACTTCAAATGCATTACTTCACATTTGTCCTGATTAAATCCCATCTGCCATCTCTCTGCCGAAGTCTCCAACCGATCTATTTCCTGCAGTATCCTCTGATAGTCCTCAGTGCTATCTGCAAATCCACCAACCTTTGTGTCGTCCGCAAACTTAATAATCAAACCAGTTACGTTTTCCTCCAAATCATTTATTTATAAAGCCCACAAAGGTCCCAACAGTGATCCCTCAGGAATGACCTCCATTCGGAGATGCACCCTTCCACCGCTTTCCTCTGTCTTCTATGACCCAGCCAGTTCTGTATCTACCTTGCCAACTTACCTTTGATCCCATGTGACTTCACCTTCTGCACAGTCTGCCATGAAGGACCTTGTCAAAGGTCTCACTGAAGTCCATGTAGACAATACCCTCATAAATCATCTTCATCACTTCCTCAAATCTCAATCAAGTTAGACATGAGCTTCCCTTCACAAAACCATGTTGCTTCTCACTAATATGTCCACTTACTTTCAAGTGGGAATAAATCCTGTCTCGAAGAATCCTCTCCAATAATTACCCTACACTGATGTAAGGCTCAAAGGCCTGTAATTATCTGGATTATTCTTGCTACCCTTAAACAAAGGAACAACATTGGCTATTCTCCAATCCTCTTGGACCTCACCTGTAGTCAGTGAGGATATAAAGATTTTTCTCAAGGCCCCAGCAATTTCCTCTCTTGCGCCTCTTAGTATTCTGAGGTGTATCCCATCAGGCTCTTGGGACTTGCCCACCTTAATGTTTTCAAGAACCTCAAGACCTCCCCCTTTTTAATCTCAAAATGACTCAAACTACACACCCTTTCCCAGACTCGTAATCCACCAAGTCCTCCTTTTTGGTGAATACTGATACAAAGTACTTATTTAATACCTCACCCATTTCCTCTGGCTCCATGCATAGATTCCCTCGCCTGTCCTTGAGTGGGTCAACTGTCTTTCTAGCTACCCTCTTGCTCTTTATATATGAAGTCTTGGGATTTTCCTTAATTCTGCTGGCCAATGACTTTTTGTGACCCCTTTTAGCCCTCTTTATTCCTTGCTTAAGTTTCTTTCAACTTTCTTTCTATTCCATGCTTGCTTCGTGTGTTCCCAGCCTTGACAAACGCTCTTTTTCCACTTTGAGTAGGCTCACAATATCTCTCGTTATCCCAAGTTCCCAAAACTTGTCAGACTTTTCCTTCATCTTTACAGGAATGTGCTGGTAATGAATCCCTATCAACTTGTACTTGAAAGCCTCCCATGTGCCAGATGTTGATTTGTCCTGAAACATCTGCCCCCAATCTACATTCTTCAGTCCCTGCCTAATATTATTGTACAGATTTAAAGGTAAACATGACGATCAATCTGCATTGGCATAGCTGTCAGACTGAAGGTATCTGATTTTATATGCGCGTGCTGACAGTATTAATGACTATCGCTGAAGCATGCTTGCAGCGAGCGATGGAATATCTTTGTATGGCCCGAAGATGGTTGTTAAATGTCGATGGTCCATTAAACAATGTCAAGTGATGATCATGTGAGTATTGATGGAACTTTCTTAGTCCAAAAGTAATACTCAGTGTTTCTTTTTCCTACTGTGCATAGTTTACAGCGCTGAATCAAAAAGCTATTGGTCTTTCTTCCCCAGAAAGTAGTGTGTGAGACACCCCTGTTCCAACTCCATGTGGTGATGCATTGAAGGCAAGGTGTACTGGCAAATTTGGGTGGAAATGTACCCCTATCTGACTTTCTCAGCACTACTTGAGCTACTTTCTAAGCTTTTTAACAATCTGATGCCTATTGCTATGCTTGTTTAAAATGCTTAAGTAGGGTTGCTGAGTTTGAGGATAACTTCCCACAATTGGTTATTAATTCTAGGAATGATCTCAGTTGTGTTACGTTTATTGGCCCTGGAAGTTCCTTGAGACCTTCCATTTTGGGTGCTTTGTGTAAATCTTTGCTGTCAATGACATGGCCTAGATATTGGATAGATGTCTGAAGGAAATTGGGTTTATTTTTCCTGACATGTAAACTATGCACCTAAAGACCTTCTAACATTGTTTCAAGATAACTTAAACGTTCTTATTCATTTAATTAAATTAAAATACCGCCAAAATAATATTGTACTCCTTCTACATAGTTTAAGATCTGGTCTGTTGACAATTGCAATAAAGTGGGTGCTAAGGTTATTCCAAAAAGCAATCATTTGTAGTGGAAAAGGCCTTTGAATGATAGTAAGGAAGAGTTGAGATTCAGCTGCAACGTTCATTTGCAGGTCGGCCAATGACAAGTTAATTTTGCTCAACTTCTGTCCTCCTGCTAGGCCAGCAGACAAGTCCTCAATCAATGGTAATGGGTATAGATCTGCACAGGGAACTGGATTCATTATTGTCTTAGAATCTCTGCAATAGTATCGTGCCATCTTGTTTCATTACATCCACTGTTGGGGTTGCCGAGTCACTGATGGTGACGGGTTCTAAGACTCCTGTGTCTACAAGTGTCTTCAATTCCAGTTCTACCTTTGGAACTACAGCATAAAGTACTACTCTGACCTTGAGACTTAAGGTGGCTGTTTGATTTAATTTTGTGTGACACTTGAACTTCTTTCATTGATCCCATTGTATCTTTGAATACACGACTGTATTTCTCAGATGCTTTGTAAGTTTGTCTTAGAATCCACCAGGAATCCACAGCCTTCCAATTTAACTTTATCTTCTCTGGCCAAGAATGATCAGAGAGAGCTGGAATGTTTCCTTGGACAACATAGAATTGCAGTTCCATGGTTTTCCCACTTAACACGACTTTGATGTCGATGTGTCTTCTGAGAGCCATTATTTTTTCCGTGTAGGTCCTCAGGATAATATCCACTGGCTGTAAGGGTAGATGCTTCAGACATTGTTTGTAGGTGGTCTCGGTAATTATGGAGGCATCACCCTGCCCGCCCCCCAATCCCCAGCTTATGTCCTATTCAATTTTGGATATACCCAAAATCGATGTGATTCACTTCAAATTGATAAGGCATTCAGCTCTAATTATTTGGCAGACTTGTGTGTTGCGTCTTCATTTATCTTACTGTTCTTTTCTTTTATATTATAAATTATATTTTGGTCAAATTACTTTTATTTTTCTTTGGTATATCCAGGCTTTTTTTTCGGGACACTTTTGCGAAAGTTTTTTTCAGCAAGCCCTGGCAATGTGACAGTCTTGCCGCAATGTTTACCTCGGCTGTTCTTGCCCCAGCACTCAGCCAGTGATTGGCCAATTTCTATACAATGATGACCTGCCTGTTGCTGGAGAGACTTCCTCTCGATGGCGCCCATGTTATTTATCCTCTTGCCTGCTCCTACCTGAGAACCCACTTTTGCAGCAAGCTCCAACGCTGTTTTTAACCGTAAGTTCTGTTCCATTAATGACCTTCATTGCAAAGCTTCATTTTAGGTGGATTGGCCTTGCTAAATTGCCCTGTAGTGTCCCAGGTTGTGTAGGTTAGGTAGATAAGGGGTTACAGGGATTGGATGATGGTGTGGTGTGGGTCTGAGTAAGATGCTGAGTCAGTGTAGACTAAATGAGCTGAATGGCCTCCTTCCGCACTGTAGTGATTCTATGATTTCTAAGGTCCCCAACTAAGCCTGTCTCAGATAACGTCATCCAAACAGTCATTAAATTCACTGCTGTGCGGAGCACTTCAGGATCACGATGAACTGTATGACCTTTTCTCCAACTAACTGATTCCTTTTCTGAAAACAAAAACAACCTGCAATGATAGGTTTGGGGATAACGATCTTTAAAAGTTTTGGTTTGTCCTTGATGTGTTTTGCTATCAGGTTTCTGGAGTTGAACCAAAAAGATTAAAAGTTTTCCTGCCAATAGTGCGTAGGAAAACTGGGACTACAATTTGCTTGGATATTTTATTGGCCTGGATATAATAGTGAAATCTTTCTGTATAAGTCTTAATGCTCAGATTCTTCCTCGAATGGTCTAATTGTGCCATACTTTCTCGTCATTTTTCACTTGCACTATAAACTGCACAACAGTGCCTTGGATGGAAAATGGTCTATGTTCTATAGCAGTATGAGCTGTAGCAGCTATTTTTCACCAAAGACCTACTGCAGTGCAAAAATCTTTTCTCTTCTAATCCATCTCCATGCATACTTGAATGGAACACACAAGCTCTGCAGCCTGAACTCAGGGTGTCAGTTTAATTAACTCAGGGTCTTCTTTTCTTCCCATAGCTTTACTGGTCCAATGGCAGGTGCCAATGCCTAAGCCATCATTGATTTTGTCTGATGTCGGGACTTCACGTTGCCTTCCGTTGGCAAGTGCTATTTCAATTTTTATTGTCTTTTTTTCGTTGAACAATTAAAATCTGTTCCTTGTTGCCAGTCTTTTGATCCCGTTACATTTGTAGTACTTGTTGCAGAATGAGAAAAAGAGAGTGGTGTAACAACAGAACAGGTTTGATGAGTAACTATTTATTTCCACAGTGGCTTGACCCGGACTGACTGAAGTCTGGGAAGTAACTGATGACATCACAGACTGACCATATGATCAAGCTGTTAAAGGGACCATGTAACATGTAACAGTTGTTGTCCATTGTTACATTGCTTTCCGATGCCTGTACTGCATGTGCTTACAGTTGGCAAAACAGAATTGGTACGAGGTCAAGAGGAGACCTTTATAAATTTATAGTAGTTCAGAAATGGATGTGAACATTTACCACTGTGCCAATCCACCTTCTCCCACTTCAGAGTATCTAAAGTGTATCATAGAACATCAGAAGTAATTTTCTAAATGCCTTGCAGGCTGAAAATATATTCAGCACAAAGTGAAAACATGAGAAAGGCACTCAGCAGTACATATTTGTGAGAATCAGCATTGTCATAATGTCACAATGCATTTCAAATACCTTTATCCATTGGTTCACCAGACCCCGCCCCCAAAAGAAATTGTCATAATTTGTGATAATAGGGATTCATAGTAATTTGTACTGTCAGAGTTGCTTCAAAGACGCATCGATTACTATGCATTTCTCTGTTCCCATGTTCTCCTGCCAGATTCTGAATACTATCAACAATAAAAGTACAGAAATATTGACAAATTATTATGGTTGTTCCTTGCTGTAAAGTTTTGATCTTTGAAGAATATATGAGAACAAGTTGACATTACAATATAATTACAGTGCTCTCAATAATCTCTAGATGTTTGCAAAGGGGAGCTAGTGCATGGAAAAAGTGCTGCAGCATCAAATTGGATGACATGGATAATATGAAAATGATGTTATCAGTTGTCGTTTGTATTTAGATGAATACTCTGGAAAAGGCAGGAGAGCTAAACGGGATAACTTCTGAAACTAGAGTTAGGATTGCAATGTGCAACCACCCTGCTCCTACTGGAGCTAAAGCGCAAGATGTGATCATTGTGCTGCCTGATCATTTGCATGATTGTTGCAAACAGCAAGCACTAGATATACTATTTGGCTACATGCAAGAGTAAGGGATCCAAAATTAGCATTTGCTAAAAATAAAGCTAAACTGCTGTACCTAAAGGGAAGATGCCGTGTGTCTGAACAGTTTGGGTGTCCTATAGAAGCTGAATCTGATCTGGGAAAGATGAAAGAGTGACTGAACATTGTTGCTCCGGAGTAACTTGATTTTTTTTAACCTTGTGTGATTATTGATAAAACAGAATCCAGAGAACCATAGTCAAATTAACAGTGCAGAAGAAGGCCATTCAGCCCATCATGTTTGCACTGGTCAATAAAGAGATAAAGAAATTTGCTCATTTTACTCCCACTTTACAGCACCTGGTCCATAGCCTTACAGGTTATGGCACTTCAGGTGCAGACCACCAATTCAAGTGGTGAATTCCAAGTTTCTGGTATCCTCTGGGTGAAAAATCTTTTCTGCATGTCTACTCTAATCCTTCTACAATTAGCACTCTGCTAATTGAATGCTCAGTTAGGGGAAATAAGTCGTTCCTGTTTATCCTATGTAGGCCCCCCACAATTTTGTATACCTCAGTTACGTCATCTCTCAGCTTCCTCTGTTCTAAGAAAAATAACCCAAGCCTACCTAAGCCTAACTAGTACAATATGGTTGAATTTAAAATATAGATGGAGCGTGAGAAGGTAAAATTCAATACTAGTGTCTTGTGCTTAAATAAAGGAGACAACAAAGGGATGAGGGAGGTGTTGGCTAAGGTAGACTGGGAGCAAAAACTTTATGGTGGGACAATTGAGGAATAGTGGAGGACTTTGAAAGCGATCTTTCATAATGCTGAGCAAAAATATATACCTGTGATAAGGAAGGACTGTAGAAAAAGAAATAGTCAGCCCTGGGTATTTAAGGAAATAAAGGAGGGTATCAAATTGAAAGATTAGTGCATAACTTAGAGGATTGGGAAATCTTTCAAGGTCAACAGAAAACCACGAGAAAAGCTATAAAGAAAAATAAGATGGATTATGAGAGTAAACCAGCTCAGAATATAAAAACAGATAGCAATAGTTTCTACAAACATATAAAATGAAAAAGAGTGGCTAACGTAAACATTAGAGGATGAGAAGAGGGATGTAGTAGCTGGAAATGAAAAAATGGCTGAGGCACAGAATAGGTATTTTGAGTTGGTCTTAACAGTGGAAGACACAAATAACGTGCCAAAAATTGGTGGCAGGTGAGGGCCTAGGAACTATCATTATCACGAAAGAGATAGTGTTGGGCAAGCTAATGGGGCTAAAGGTAGACAAATGTCCTGGCCCTGATGGAATGTACCCCAATGTCCTAAAAGAGATGGAGGGGAATAGCAAATGCACTAGTGGTAATTTACTAAAATTCGCTGGACTCTGGGGTGGTTCCCGCAGATTGGAAAACAGCAAATGTGACACCACAGTTTAAAAAAGAAGGTAGACAAAAGGTAGGTAACAATAGGCTCGTTAGTTTAACTTCTGTAGTAGGGAAAATGCTTGAATCTATCATCAAGGAAGAAATAACGAGACATCTAGATACAAATTGTCCCATTGGTAAAATGCAGCATGGGTTCATGAAGGGCAGGCCATGTTTGACTAATTTGGTAGAATTTTTTGAGAACATTTCATGTGCAGTAGTCAATAGGGAACCTGTGGATGTGGTGTGGCAGTTGACAAGGTGCTGCACCAAAGACTGCTACATAAGATAAAGATGCACTGTGTTACAGGTAAGGTAAAAGCAAAGAGTGGGGGTAAATGGGTATTTTTCTGTATGGCAATCGGAGGTGTGCCTCAGGGATCAGTGTTCGGATCACAATTGTTTACAATTTACATTGATGATTTGAAGTTGGGGACCAAGTGTAGTGTGTCAAAATTTGCAGATGACACTAAGATGGGTGGCAGAGCAAAGTGTGCAGAGAATGCTGAAAGTCTGCAAAAGGATTAGATAGTCTAAGGGAGTGGCGAGGATCTGGCAGATGGAGCACGATATTGGTAAATGTGAGGTCATCCATTTTGGTAGGAATAACAGTAAAATGGACTATTATTTAAATAGTTTTCTATTCTCATTTTCTATTCAACCACAACAGCCATATATATTGTATCCACTGGCACACTTTCCTTTGTCTTGCATGACAAGGTTGTGAACAGTTGAAGGCAGCAGGAGCTCATCAGAAAGGGAGAAACCTGTTTACGTCCTGTATCCTCAATGGAGGAGATAGTGCTGGGGATTATCAAGATGGTTATTGTGGAGACTGTGCCTAGCAGTGGAGCAGAAAGCATTGATAATGACAGTGTGTTCACACCTAATTCTCTTCCTTGTTCTTGCTTTCTTCTCATTCCTTTTGACTAAACTGCAGAATATGTAAGTGCGCACATTTTTCTCCCCTCCAACTACTACCCACTCCCCCAACCCATTCCTCATCACAGTCTTATCTTTTTGTATCTTTTTCCCTTCAGATATCCAAGAAGTGCAACCTGGCAGACAGTGGAGTAACAAAGAAAACGATGATGAGGACACAATTGATTTCATGCTCACTGTCAACCATCAGCTCAGATAGTGAAACTTAGAGGTGGAATCTGTATGTGGTGAGAGGCCAAACATGCGCTGCAGTCAGGACAAGGAATACACAGGTTGCAGAAGACTCAAATGCAGGTGAGGATTTTGATGGGATGGATTACACACATAGGCTAATGGCTAAACAGCCTGTTAGTAGGCCTGCAATCAGTCAAAACAGAAGGAGGAGATGAGCTTGAATTTGGCATATGGAGCTTTGTGTTGAACTGTTTGAACATGTCACCGTGCTGCCCCTCTATTAGTAAAATTGTGGACCCCGATGATGCAGTGGCAAATGGCTAATGTCTCCACTTCCACCAAATGAGAGAGTTCTGAAGCTCAAACTGAAATCCCATCATGTCAGCCTACACCAGGCTTCAGGTAGCAATGTTCAAAGGCTCTGGCAATCTGTCCTCCAATTGATTTACTGAGCTGTGGATGCAGCAGTGATACATGGAGCATGAGCCTGCTGTTCTCGCTGAGAATAACAGTATTTCTGCTCCTGTCCTTGCTTCTCTATAACTGTCCTTGCAATTTTCTGTTGGCTAACTAGCCAAGATTGCTGCCTTCCTCGCTGAGATGGTGCAGCTTGAGCTGGTCCTTTCGGCCCAGAGCTGCTCAAGGTCCAAGATCATCTGTAGTCTGCTCCATTGAAAGTCTGCAGCCTTCCAGCAAACAGCTTCAGCCAATGGAGTGAGAGCATTAAGACATCAAAGGCATGTGGAACACTGACAAGTGATTGCACAAAGATGATTATTAGACATTTGCATATCATGTGGCATGATTTTATTTATATACTTGATATAGAATATGCATTTCCTGACGGCTTCTATTTTTGTATTGTGGCCAAGAGCTTTGAATACTGGTGACAGTGAAGTTCAGATTGAGCTAAGCCTACAGACCCGCTGAGATGTTCCAGCATTTTCTGTTTTTGTTTCAGATTCCAGTATCTGCAGTATTTTGCTTATACCTGCAGTATCATGGATGGCTCAGTTGCATTGTGGGTGGAAGAAGAGTAGTGGAGGAGCAATAATGGAAGGGGATTCAATGGTGATGGGAACAGCCAAGCATTTTTGTGATCAAAGACCTGATGTTTTCTTCATGCTGCCCTGGTCAAGGATGTCACTGAACAACTACAAAACATTGTGAGGGGAGAGGGTCAACAGCCGGGAGTTGTAGTTGTGGCAGTAGGTTAGTCATAGCTCTAGCTATGTCTTGTCCTTTGTAAATGGTTAGCATGTTTTTAAAAGAAAAAGTCTTTTGGGGAAAAAGACTATTGCCTTTGAGCAAGATCTGTGAGGGGGTGGGTGGCAGTATGGAAGAATGTGTGCATAATAGTATGGGAATACAGACTTGGGTGGGGATTGAGGAGGGGACGATGTAAAGGGTTATTTCTAATGATATTTACTGAGCACGTGAATTACGAGCTATGTCACAGTGATGCATTCATTGAGGAGGTGCATGTGAAACACCTGAGAAGGTCCAGTTATGTCTTGGTTTTATTTAACAACTTCAAATAAGAGGCATGTAAATAAATGCTTTTGAATAAAGGATCCTTGCCTCTACGTAAGATCTCTCATAGAGCAATAAGCCAATAAATCCCAAGATAAACCCACAATAACAGACTATCTATTGACTTTATTGGATTATTATTTTTTGTGAAGTTACTCTACAGTTGTACCACTGTTCCTACTGAAGACTAATGTATTGAGTTTGTTGGCACAGTTGAACACAGGGAGCATCTTGCTGTTTAAAAATTGGATGTTTTGATAATGTTTTTGGTCACCTACATAACGAGTGATATACAGAGATTGGATTGTTGTTCTTTGTGGCTTTTAGTTGTTGTTTCAGCCCCATTTTAAGTTATAATTATTGTACTAGCTTGCCCATTTTAACGTGTTTTCTCAGGTTCCGGTGGCAGTAGATGTCTCCTTCGCTTGAACTGGAACTTCCACAACACCTCTACATCTGTACCCTTTTGTCTACGTTTTGTTGGCGATATTAGAATGGTAGCTGAAACTGTTGGGTTCATTTTAACAAAAAAAACTGGTCCCATCCTAACCTCATCCAAATGCTCTTCATGAGCATTTCTGAATTTTAGTGATCATGTGACTACCAAATATTCTAATAACTTCAAAGGAAGCAGCAAAATAACGAATGCTATTTTGGTTTAAAACTGATTTAGACTCATTACTTTGTCCGCACTGAAATCCATGTCTGTGCTTTACCTTTCAATAGATTTGAAAACAAATTCTATTCATGGCAAAGGCAGGTTAATAAATATAGAAATCTTAAAATAGGATATTGATGAATTAGAGCATGAATGTTTATTACTGCAAACATTTTATTTTTCTTCTTTACAATGCTCTTTGCCAGACATTTAGATAGGAACATAGTTGACCATAAGGCACGAGCAGAATTAGGCTTGTCAGCCCATAAAGTCTGCTCCACCATTCAATCATGGCTGATATTTTTCTCATTCCCGTTCTCTTGCCTTTTCTCCATAATCCCTGATCTCCTTATTAATCAAGAACCCATCTTTCACTTTATTAAATTCATTCAATGATCTAAGCCTCCACAGATTCACTGCCCTTTGGCTGAAGAAATTCCTCCTTATCTCTATTTTAAAGCATTGTCCCTTTAGCCTGAGGTTGTGCCCTCTGATTCTAGTTTTTCCTACCAGTGGAAACATCCTCTCCACGTCCATTATATCAAGGCCTCACAGTTTCCTGTAAGTTTCAATAAGATGTCCCCTCATCCTTCTAAACTCCAACGAGTACAAACCTCGAGCCCTCAACCGCCTCTCATACGACAAGCTCTTCATTCTAGAGATCATTCTTGTGAACTTCCTCTGGACCCTTTCCAAGGCCAGCACATCCCCCCGCCTTAGATATGGGGCCCCAAACTGCTCATAATATTCCAAATGAGATCTGATCAGAGCCTTTTACAGCATCAGAAGTACATCCCTGCTCTTGTATTCTAGCCTTCTCAACATGAATGCTAACGTTGCATTTGTGTTCCTAACTGCCGACTGAACCTGCACATTAACCTTAAGAAAATCTTGAACAAGGATGCCCAATTAATTAATGAACTTTATAAGCTTTTTTATTCTTTGATGGGAAGTTGGCGTCGCTGGCTGGGCCAGCATTTGTTGCTCTTGAACTGAGTGACTTGTTTGGCCATTTCAGAGGACAGTTAAAAGTTAATCATGTTGCAGGGGGTCTGGAGTCATGTGTAGGCCAGGCTGGCTAAGGACTCCCCCCCCCCCCCCCCTCTACAGGTGGGTTTTTATGACAATTGATGATAGTTGTTCTGGTCGTCATGATTGAAAATAGCTTTAAATTCCAGATATATTCATTAAATTTAAATTCCAACAGTTGCTGTGGTGGGATTTGAACACAGATCCCCAGAGCAGTATCTTGGGCCTCTGGATTACTCAGCCAGTGACTTAACCTCCTCTGTGCGATAATCTCCCCCAGAAAATAATGTCAAACTTATTCTCTTAGAGATCTGTGGTACTTTCTGTCCTAAAGTTGATTTTAGTCAGTTGATTTGGAACTGTTACTGTAAAACAAGAAAAACTTTTAGAAAAGCAGAGAATGTGGTCCAGGTATGCTGATCTGTTTAATTATAGTGTTCGCAAGATCATAATTGTGACAAAGATGTTAATCAGCTTTTCTTTTGTTGTGGATCTCATTGGGTTGCAATGACTGATGACAAGGGACTAACAACAATAAAACTTTGCTCACAGTGCTGAGTAGCTCTTACACATTGTGCATCTGCCTATGCCCCAGGGAGATCTTGGTGTAATGGCTCCTTGGCTTGATGTGGCTTGTGTACTGCATGATGTACATCTGGATACTTCGCTCTAGATTTACACATAAATTGAGGGCCAATACAGGGATTCTGTTGCTGTGTACCTGGTTAGTGCCAATCTTGCATGTCTTTAATAGCGTTTCTGGGTATAGCATTTCTGCAGACTCAGTCCATCTTTCACAGTTAGCTACTCTCTCAGAGAAGAATATGTGCAGTACATGGAGAAGGAGGACTTGCACCAGCCTTTCAGAATGACATTGTGGAACTGCCTGTGTATGAGATCTGCCTGTGGGGTATCCTTGAGTTCCTCGAATGAGCGAGGCAAAAGTACTCAAATGGTCATGATGACCATATCCTCCTCCTCGTCAGTAATGGGTAGGAAAGCTCTGGGAAGAACATCAGCAAGGTACAGCTCCTTGCCATGTCTGTAGATGAGAGGTTGCAGCACTGCAGTTTGAAAATCAAATGTGATGTTATCCAGTTTGGAAGCAAAAACAAAAAGACACATTATTATCTCAATGGCTATAAATTGAGAGGGGAATGAGCAATGAGACCTAGGTGTCCTCATACATCAGTCACTGAAGGTAAGCATGCAGCTGCAGCAAACAGTAAAAAAGGCAAATGCTATGTCAACCTTCAGAGCGAGAGGATTGATTACAGCAGCAGGGGTATCTTGCTGCAGTTATACAGGGCCTTGCTGAAGCCATACCTAGAATATTGTGTGCAGTTTGTCACCTTTTCTGAGGAAGGATGCTCTTGCTGTAGACGGAGCGCAGCAAAGGTTTGAGATTAATTCCTGGGATGGCGAGACTGACATATAAGGAGAGATTGAGTCTGTTCAGATTATATTTGCTGGAGTTCAGAAGAATGGGGTTGGCTCTCAAAGAAATACACAATTCTAACAGGACTGAATAGGGTAGATGCAGGAAGGATGCTCCCAATGGTGAGGGTGTCCAGAACCAGGGGTCATAAGGAAGTACAGAGAATGGCTTTTCCGAGGAATCAACTTGTCTTGATTTTCAACTTGGTGAAAACACTGATATATTCAATATTGCTTATTATGCAAAAGTTACAGGGGAAACCTTTTTGGATTGAGATGAGGAGAAATTTCCTCAGAGTGGAAAGCCTGTGGAATTTGCAACCACAAAGCAGTTGAGGCCAAAACTTTGTTTTTGAGAAGGTATTAGATATAGCTCTTGGGCAAAGGGGCTCAGAGATATGGGGGTGGGGGGTGGTGAATCAGTCTATGATCAGCCATGATCATGATGAATGGCAGAGCAGCCTCGAAGGGGTGAACGGTCTACTACTGCTCCTATTTTCTGTGTTTCTATAATGTTTGTCCTCGGTGACCCTGCTAAGGGGAAGGCGAAGTAATGAGATTTCCAATCCTGATTGCTATTAAGTCACGACTGATGAAAAATGTATGTTTGTGAATGTCGAGGATTAGCTTCTGTTTTGATCCCTTTCACAGCCAAATGGCCTGCCAGAAAGGTCTTTCTAGAGCAACATATAATGATTGCATAAAATATTGAAGAGCTCCTGTGTGACAGTGTGCTAACAAGAATTATCACAGGTGGGATCAGGGAGATATAAAAATAAAAGCAAAGCATGAGTAGCAATTGCCTAATAATTTTTGGTGCCGTAATAATCTATAATAAAGTAATTTTTTTTGTCTGTCCAGACAGTTTTGCTTGATCACTTAAAGGGTTGTGTCAATTGGTGGGTTTATTTTGTGGAAGTCCCCGGAAAATGTTTTTCCACTCGGTATACAGGATACCATAATATTGCAATAAAATGTTACGCTATCTATTTAGCTAATTTTCATCTGACAGCTATAAAATTTCACTGGATCAACATTCTTACTGAACACAAAAGCATTTCCACAAGCAATTCAACAGCACCTTGTTTTTGGGCCTGTTTTGATTCTGTTAAAGTTTTTGGTGAAAGAATAGCTCAAATATTGCTTCTTGGTGGTGGATCACTTAATGACTAACAATATTATATTCGGAGGGAAAATTGTTTTGCTGTGAGATGACTTTCGACAGTTCCTGCCAGTTATTCCTGGAGTATCGAGAGGATGTACTGTAGGAAGTTGTGTCAACCGAAAAAGAAAGTCATATAACTGAGGGACTTCAAACTTCATTTAATAGTGTTTGTAGATTGGCTTCTTAAACAAGTGCTCAGAAAATTGGGAGGTACAATTGAAGTAGCAGAGAATTGCTTTTCCAAGGAGTCAACTTGTCTTGGTTTTCTATTTGGTGAAAGTGCTGATATATTCAGTACTGCTTATTATGCAAAAACAATTGTTTGCAATGAAATTAAGATTTTAATGAAATGCTTTACTGTTGGGTGAACCGAAACAATACACTAGCAGCGACTCTATGGATGAAGGTGATAACAGTGTGTACCTGCCATAGTTTTTACACAGTTTAACTTTAGCGGAGATGCCAGTATACAGCTCAGCCTCAGGAAGGAGCACTTATAATAAAATGTTGCTGCAAATTTGAACCCAAAAAAGGATTTTGTCATGGAGTAGATTGTTTGTTAGGAAGATGTCATGATAGCTGATGTGTGGACTTGAGTGTTAGATGCTATAATTGCTGTTAAGATACTGTAAGGGGCACTTTGTACTAAATATGGGGTCACCTGTCTTGGGGGGTTTGAAGGTAGATTATGTTAGTGAGTTAGCCAGCATAACAGATTAAATGATTGTGTTCTTTCAGTCACTGTCAGTCTGGTTCCTTCAATTTGAAAAGTGGCATTGGTGATTAAGGTAAACATGATGTGGGTATGCCGGCGTTGGACTGGCGTAAACACAGTAAAAAGTCTGACAACACCAGGTTTTAGTCCAACCTATTTATTTGATAATATACTCACTAGCTTTCGGGGTTACCCCCTTCACCTGACGAAGGGGGTAACCCCGAAAGCTAGTGAGTATATTATCAAATAAATAGGTTGGACTAAAACCTGGTGTTGTCAGACTTTTTACTGTGATTAAGGTAAATGCAGAGATATTTAGGGTTGTGTCTCACGTGCTGTAGCTGATGCATCTGCAGTCCAGGAAACTGAGCTGTTTGATTTGGAGTGATGCCAGTACTGTGTGTGTGAAATGGAGAGAGCAGCTAGAGTAATTCAAAGCATATGATGGAGCAACCATGCTGCAGAAATGGGCCTTTTTATTCAATGTGGGTGCTCAATGAGGAAGACTTTGAAGACGTTGCTTGACATGGGACAAAAGGCAGATTGTGAATGTGTGGTGAAAGTTTTGAAGGATCATTATGTCATGACACAAAATGGCATATTTTCTGTCAGACGAGACAAAGAGAGAATCAGTCGCTCCAAAACCAGGACAGGCTATCAATATCTCCTTCCAAATAATGGCTTAAAGGATCAGTTAGGTAAACTATTTGATCCACACTCTTAACAGTAGGAAAACAATGGAGTTGAGGAGGAACTTCTTCACTCAAAAGGTGGTGAATCTCTGGAATTCTCTGCCCATTGAAGTAGTGGAGGCTACCTCACTAAATATATTTAAGTCACGGGTAGATAGATTTCTGATAGGTTAAGGGTTATGGGGAGAAAGCGGGAAAGTGGAAGTGAACCACTATCGGATCAGCCATGATCTTATTGAATGGCGGGGCAGGCTCGAAGGGCTAGATGGCCTGCTCCTGCTTCTATTTCTTATGTTCTTAAAAAGAAACAGAAAATGCTGGAAAATCTCAGCAGGCCTGAAGGCACCTGCGGAGAGAGAATATAGCCAATGATCAGGATGTTTTTTTTGTCAGAGGTGAAGGTGAGAAAAATTAGACCAGATTTACACTGTGAAGGTGAGGGGTTTGGGTGGTTTTCAAGGCTGTAGTTGATAGAAATGGCATAGACAAAAAGATAAAGGAAATGGAAATAGTGATGATAAAATCTGAGAATGGTGTATGAGCGCCCATAAAGAGATCAGATATAAATGGCAGAATGAAGGTGCAGAATGTAGAAATTCAACAGTTGGCCTTAGTGGGTGGGGGTGGATTGTGGTCACAAGCTGCAAAGCAAGATTTTGGCAGTGGAAAATAAATAAGAATATTAAGTAATGAAAATGGATGAATAAAATGAAAAGAAATGAAATTAAGTAAATGGAGTTTGAGTGGAGCTGGAGGAGAGAATTCATGCTCTGAAGTTGTTGAACTCAGTGTTCAATCCAAAAGGCTGTGAAGTGCCCAGCCGGAAAGAAGCATTCCTCCAGTTTATGTTGGGCTTTACTGGAACATTGCAAAAGGCCAAGGAAGAACAAGTAGACTGGAGAACAGGGGAGTTGAATTGGCAAGTGACAGGAAGGTCTGGGTCCTGTTTTGAGAATGAACTGAAGGTGTTCTGCAAAGTGGTCACTCTGTGTACATTTTGTTCTCTCTGATGTAGACTACACCATATTGGGAGCAGTGAATGCAATAGACCAGATTGATGGAGGTGCATGTGAAGCTTTGCTCCACCTGAAAAGAGTTGTGGAACTCTCGGATGGTGAGCAGGGAAGAGGTGAAGAGGCAGGTGTTGCACCTTTTACGATTGCATTGGAAGGTACTATTGGCAGTGAGCGAAGTGTTGGGTGTGATAGAGCAGTGGACCACGGTATCCTGGAGGAATGGTCCCCGAGCAATGCTGACAGGGGGAGTTGTGTTGAGTGGCGGCATCATGCTTGAAGTGGCGGAGAATGATTTTTGAATGCTGAGGCTGGTGGGTGAAAAGTAAGGACAAGGGGAACCTTATCTTGGTTTTGAGGGGGAGGGGGTTAGAGCAGTGGCATGGGAGATGGGTTGAATATGGTTGACGAAAAAGATGTCACCGCTCTGCTCAGGACATTTACCAGAGTCTGTAGAGAGCGACTGGGATGCAACCCACTCACAAACCATGATGTGTTTGTAGGGGCATACCGCACCAATAAAGCAAAACCCTCTACAAGTTGAGCCCTGACAAACTGATTCAGATCAGATGAGATAACTGTACACTGGAGAGCTTGAGATAGCTCAAACCCCAAAATTAGATAGCTCAAAAAGACTCTGCATTGACTAAATGCAGTGACCAGGACCAGCTCCTATCCAATCCCCCATATTGAGAATTCTATAGCAAAATAGGCCACACTGTCTACTTGAGTAAAATTGAACTTTTAAACCAGTTCTGGAAAGTCCCCACAATTCTGCGTATGAGAGAAATCTCATTTTTGTCACCCAGATACAAAATTAAAAATGCCTGAGCAACCTTCCAGAAGTTGACAAACTATGTAGTAGCTGGATTAACCAATTGCACAGTATACCTGGACAATCTGTTAATTTTCAATGATACTTGGGATGGTAACTCATTTAAACCATCAAGAGACAGTGTTGCTGGTCTGCAAAGGGCTAACCTTCTAATGAACTTGGCTGAGGCAAAGGTGACTTGCCTTTAGGACAAAGGCAAGCACTAGCCAGGAAAGTGACAAGTACACGCCACAGTCAATTTTCCTGTTCCCAAAACCAAGAGTTTCCATGAGCGTGCGGATTTTAACGCAAACTTGTCTTAAATTTAACATCCAAACAGCCCCACTAATGGATTCAGTAAAGAAAGCCTCCATGGTCGTGTGGTTAGAGATATTCCAGAGGCTTCTGAGAAACTAAAAGCCATCCAGATAAACTTTTCCAGTTGCTCCAAGCTTCAGTAAACCTTTTTGAGCTCCAGTGATCCAAGGGTAGGAGCCATTCTACTCCAGGAAGATGATTCTAGAATCAATTGCCCAATTTTTCAAAAAAAAAACGAGCAAAATATAGTCCACAATTGTGAAGGAAACCTCTTGTTAACGTTTCAGTATTTCAAAGTCAATGAGTACCAAGAGACCATTTGTATACACGGACAACAACTTGAAGTTTCTGGAAAGATTCAAAGAGGACCATGTCAGGTTGTTCTACTGGGGCTTTGCTTCTACAGCCCTTCACTTTAAACATTGCCCACATTGCAGCAAAGAATAATGTCATTGTTGAAACCTTATTCCAAGTATAATGCTATCTGGGGACTACACCAGAAAGTGGGGAAAAGCTATTGCAATTTTGAATTACCATGCATGAATGGAAGTGTGTTTCTTTTTCCTTTAGCTTCATAAGGGAGCCATCAAAAAATTGGAATTCATTCATTTGTTCCCTGTGGAAAGTGTAGGCATGAAAACGTTACAATTTTAAGAAGACTGAATTCTTTTTAAAATGAACTGTGATGAGCTGTAAAATGGCTGCCAAGGGGGCACCTGACTTTTGTAACTTGAACAGTCCAGCAAGCCTTATGAAAGGTTTTAAATTAGATTATAATGGACATGGGTCACTCTTGAATAGGCATTCCTGAAAAGCACTCTGGCTGTTGTCAAGGCATGCTCCAAAACATAGGGACAAGGGCGGCATGGTAATGCAGTGGTTAGCACTGCTGCTTCATGGTGCCAGGGACCCGGGTTTGATTACCGGCTTGGTTCACTGTCTGTGTGGAACTTGCATGTTCTCCCCATGTCTGCATGGGTTTCCTCTGGGTGCTCCAGTTTCTTCCCACACTCTGAAAGATGTGCTGGTTGGATGTATTGACCCGAACAGGCACCAGACTGTGGCGACTAGGTGAATTTCACAGTAACTTCATTGCAGTGCTAATGTGAGCTTTATTTGTGACTAATAAATAAAGTTTAATAAACTGTCAGGCTCTCAGACTTTGGGTCTGTTGTGTTACATGGGGTGTTATTGAGACTAAGATGCACAATGAAGTGCTAAAGACCACTATTTACTTTTATTACATATCAGCTGCTTAAGACGATGTGACTGAAACCCCTTTTTCATCATGAAAAACCATCATTTGCCTTGTATCAACCATTTATTATGTGATCAAAACTGCCCTCTGATTCTGAAATCCTTTTATCCAAAAACAGACGAATAGAGAGGGGGAGAGAAAGAAAGAGAGAGAGCAGTCAGTCTGCAGAACACCAGCCACAACACCACACTTAGTGGAGAAAGGATGTGTCATCTTGACAATTCAAAATGTGTCAGGGTTAAAGTCGTTTACAAGCCTTTTTCAACCTGTTGTGAAAGCTGAGCTCACCTGTAAGAGACTGGACCTCGAGCTACAAAAATCATCAGGACTGGGTCTGCATGAACTGCTGAACAGTCCCTACTTTGAAGGAAAGCTTCAGTGAATCTGAGTTTGACCTAAACTACTTCAATTCCAGAATGGGGAAAGCTCCCTCCTTTACTGGACGATCAAAAAATATGTAAACTGCCAACTATTCAGGTTGGGTTTAGTATTTGTAGAAATGCACGACTATCTTTAATTATATCATTCTTGGGCTCGTGTTGTGTGATTGACATAATAATAGATGTTTCTGAGGTCAGTGTGTGAATAAATAATACACCTTTAGTCAAGAAGGTATCTGGCATGCTTCCCTTCATCAGTCTGGGTATAGAGTATAAAAATTGGAAAGTTATATTGTATGAAACCTTTAGTTAGGCCACGTTTTGGAATATTGGTCGAGTTCTGGTCCCCACACTACCAAAAGGATGTCAAAGCTTTAGCGAGCATACAGAAAAGGTTTACCAGCATATTGCCCAGTTTGGAAGGCATTAGCTACGAGGAGAGATTGGACAAACTTTGTTGTCACATGAATATCGGAGGCTGAAAGGTAACCTGGTAGAAGCTCATAAAATTATGAGGCAATAACAGAATGGATAGTTGGAGTCTTTTTCCCCATGTAGAAATGTCAATTAATAGGGGCATAGGTAAAAGGGGGGATAATTTCAAGGAGGTGAGAGGCAAGTTTTTGACAGAAGGTGATAAGTGCTTGGAATGCACTGCCAGAGAAGGTGATAGAAGCAGATACAACAACAACGCTTACAATGCCCCTGAACAGATACATGAATAGGCAGGGAATAGAGGGATACAGACCCCGTACAGACAAAAGGTCTTTAGTTTAGAAAGGCAGACTTGGTGGGCAGAAGGACTTGTTCGTGTGCTGTACTGATCTTGGGTCTTCTTTTGTTCTTTGCTTAAATCTGTGAAAGTCTGCTGCTGGTGACTTTTAAATTGCACAATATTGGCCGGTTGGGAAAATACATTTATTATCCTTATCAAAATTAAACTACGCTGATTACAGGTAGAAGGGAAAGGGAATTGGGGGTTTTGGTGTATATCCCTCCCCTGTCCGTGACAGTGAAAAACTGCAAGTGGCAAATATTAAAAGTTTAAATGCTCTGCTCTCACAAGTAAACCTGTTCCACTGAGTAGTAATGACACCTCTAGAGGAATGGTTAAGGACCAATATCGTAACCAGTGACAGATACAGCTCCGGCTTTTAATTTGACAGTTATTGATTTGACTGACATTTTTAACACGCTTCCAAGATTCTGTGATCAGATAACATTTGTTCATATTTTTCTAAGTGATAATTTCATGATAATCTAAATAACTAAAAAAAAACATATACTGCAATAGAACGAGGAAACATATTTAATATGAATTCATAAAGTCAACATTCAACTTGTGGCACAAAATTAAGATTTTTGACGAGATTTTTTGGTCCAAGTTTACTGCCACGTGTGTGGACAATTAATTTTTAATAGTGTCTATACCTGTGAGCTTGCTTGTTATTGACCACAAGTTACCTAATACAAAAGTCAACAACTAACTCATAAGTAACTTCATTGCAGTGTTAATGTAAGCTTATTTATGACACTGATAAATACACTTAACTTGTGAATAATGCCAATATAGTAAGAAATGAAGGAAGCAACTAATGATTTGTGAAGGATTTGGATTAGTTGCACAATGCACAGGTTAACGTCAAATGTATAATTTAAAAATAAGATCACAGCACATTATTCAGAAAAGTGCAGCATAAGTATGAAGAGATTATGCTGAGGGTTTTAATATGCTTGTCAAAGCACACTTTAAATATGTATTCTGATCACAATCTTCAAAAAGAATATGTATGCATTAGGGAGAATGAAGTGAAGAATGAAATTCGTCCGTAGGGGTTGAAACATTAGCACAGTACAGATTAGAGAAATGTATCAAATTCAGTCTGAAGGCAAGAAGGTTAAGGGCATATCTCATCATCAAAGGTAAAATATTAATAAAAGAAAATTAAATTGTATTGAACAGAAAATATAAATTTAAACTCTTGAAGAAAATCTCAAGTGGACATCACAATGTATTATCCTTCAAAGTGGTGATGGACTCGTGTTTTGTGGCACCCGTGCTCACCTTAATTTCTAGGCCCTCCCCACCCCCCTCCCTCCAGTGACGCCATGCCCCACTCCCAGTGATGATACCCTGCCCCAATACGGTCACACATTTGCTTTTTAAATAGTTATTGGTCTTCCTAAAGCAAACGTTCACCCCTTGAGAATTATTGCAAGTTGTGTACTTAGATCAGTATTTTGCATTTTGAATTAATGTTGTTAAATGTGATGAGGGAAACATTTGTAAGTTTAAGACATTAAAATTAACTTCTGTTGGTAGTTGCTCACTCATGCGCACAGATTCAAGGCAGACTACTCTATAAGGTGCAAAAAGGAAATCAGATTTTGAAAACAATTAATTGATTTTATGTCATGTTAAAAATGTGAAATCTTTAAACTCAAATTCTGTTGTTTCTCTCTTTAAATACAGTTATTTAAACCTGAGTGTCCAGCTTTGCACCAGCCCCGATTCCCTGTTTAATCTGCTCCAGATCAACTTCCTTTTGCTCAAGTCAAACTCCTTCGATTCTTCCTCCTTCCTGACCTTCTCTTGTTGAGGCTCTGCTCATTGGCTGTTCACCTCCTGCTCCTTCATCACGTTCTTGGCCACTTGAAAGACCAATCCTTGTGTAGCTTCAATGGAGCTGCTGCTGCCAATGTGAGGGAGATGGTGATGATGGCAATGGCAGTGGGCAGGGACATCAGTCAACATCGTGCCTTTGAGCCTGATGACAGAGGCCACCTTGGCCACTTTTGTTTGGTCTTCCTTCTTTTTGCCTCTCTTGATGAAGAAATTGTCAAGGCTCTTGTCATCTTGCACGGCTGTGCTGGGCTAAGATTTGGGGCTGGGCTGAAACTGGACACTCACGGAGGTCCTGGTTTGGTGATTCAGGATGATAGGTTGGCACAGGAGGGTCCAGGAACTAGCCAGAGCTTCCCAAAGCAGGCTGGACACGAGCGATGAAACCAGAGACAGCATTGGCAATGAGTGGTCCACATGTTTTTGCCTCCTGGGTGGCTGGAATTGGCCTTTTGAAATCTTGCTGGGAAGTTAGAACATCCACACCTTTGCATCTGTTGCTGGCGCACACTGTGATCTAAGCCCCAGGGTTTTAATTGAGGATCGAGTGAAATGTGAATCTAATTGAGTCCTACACTCTAAGGGGACGCAAACAATCAGAGTTAGAAGTTGCTCATCAGCAAATGTAGAGCTATTTGCTCTGATTTTGAACAAAGCTCTGGTGTCCTCACAGCACCAACCAGCACGGTGTGCCCCCTATTGGTGGGGCCCTGAGCCTTGGCATGATGTTCCAGAGCTATCGAGCTCTGATTGGTGTCCCTACAGCACCGGTAAGCACGGGATTCTGCTAACTGTGGGGCTGTGTGCCTAGACACAGTGTGTTTCATTGCAAGTCCACCTCCGTTTCAAAGGATGATAAATATTTGAAATAACTTATCCAGGAAAGGTGCCACAGTTAAAGACAACAGAGAAATTCAAGATACAGTTGGGTGTTAGGATGGGTGAGTCAGAGTATTCCATGACCTTCAACTCTTCTAAAACTCTGCTGCATGTAGCTTAACTCACACCAAATCCCATTTAAACCAACACATTGTACTTGCCAATTTCCATTTTCCCCCTGTCCACAATGTCTCAATTTTCAAAATCTCACCTTTCTGTTTAAATCTTCCCATGCCCTAACTCCCCTCTATCTCTGTAACCTTCCCCAGTCCTCTCACCATTGACACATCCTGTGTTCCTCCAACTGCGGCTTCTTGCTAATCTCCAGTTTCCTTTGCCCACAATTAGCAACTATGATATCTACAAGTAAGTGCTAATCTCTGGAATTACCTCCCCAACTTCTCTGTCTCCCTGCCTTTCAGACTTGAGTTAAAACTTCACCTCTTTGACCAAGCATTTGATCACGTTCTCAAGTCTCAATTTTCAATCTAGTTTTCTGTCGGATGTGCTCCTGTTAAACAACTTGGCTGTTTCACCAGATTAAAGACACTACGTAAATAGAAGTTATTGTTATTGTTGTACACTGACTAGCTCAGATATATTGAATGGCATTCACTTGAACTCTTTTTTTGTGTTATTATTCCAGGGCTGGCTAAATGGTATTTTCTCACTTGAGTACAGACTTCAGTCAGAACTGGAATTTGATCACTCGAGATCAAGACCATTATCTACCCACCTGCTTTCATGGCCTTTGAGAAATATATTTGATTGAGATAGCCATAACAATCATCTTTATGCTAAATGCTTGGACGCAATTCTGATAGCATTGAGCAAAATAAGTTAAATTGAGCTATGACGTTTTTTAAAAATGCTTTCTTTCATATGATGAGTGTTTCTGGCTCAGTCAGCATTTGTTGTCCATCCCTAATTGCCCTTGGGAAGGTAGTGTTGAGCTGCCTTCTTGAACCATTGCAGCTAATGTGTTATAGGTAAAGTCTCAGCACTGTTAAGAAGGGAACTCCATGATTTTGAGTCAATGACAGTCAAGGAAGGGTGATATAGTTCCAGGTTAGGATGATGTGTGGCTTGGAGGGGAATTTGGAGGTGACGATGTCCCTATGCACCTGGCCTGTGTTCAGGACCAAATCAGAAACTCCAAGGTATATTATGAAGTTAACTTAGACCCCAACTATTTTTTGATTTTGGCATTAGAAATTTCGCTCCACGGTGATTGTTTACCTATTAGGAAATTTTCTTAAAATAAACTTTATTTAACAATACAGTTAGACTGTAACAAAAAGAATTAGCATAACTTTTACCAACTGAAATACTTAAACATGACAAGGTATAATTCTTAACTGCTAGCTATCTCTACTAGTTCTAATTTAAGCAATATTCCTCATAGATGTACACTCCCCTTTGGAATCAGTTGGCAAACACACAGGCATCCATGAGTTGCTAGTCTTCCAGCCTTTTAACATCTCTGAACAGAGATACAGAGAGAGACACCTGCCTTCTAACTTTTAGACAGCAGCCTCCAGAGAAAGACCTGTCTTCACGCAACACAACTCCAGAGAGAGAGAGAGGGGAAAAAATGCCTTTTGCAGACCTCTGGGGAGAGATACTTATTTTTTTAGCAGGTTCCACACTTCTATTTCCAGGGATGAAGAGAGAAAGAGCTGCTACTCTTTCAAAATTCAAACAACAACTACCCGCTTGTCTCTCTCTAAGCCTAGCTCCACCTAGTCACATGACTCTCCCTTCTTATCAAGCAGCCTAATTAAACACAACTCTGAAATTGCAGGGGACAACTGTAAAAATAACAAAACTATATTAACTCAGATTAAAACCCCAATGATCAGAAGCAATATTCTTTTGCATGCTTTGCATGTGGGTTGCTTTTTGTAGACAATCGGCACCATAACCAGAGCTGAAATATAAAACAGTCTCTTCATAAGAAATATGACACAGATATATTTGCTTAGGACACAGTGTCATCATGCCTCTCAACATTTGTCCTTGGTAGAATGACTGGTGGAGAATTCAAGTGGAGTGAGTTAAAGAGAAAAAAGCGAAAAATGCAGAGATTAAATAATTCAAAATGCAAGAGATGATGGGAGGAAAGATCAGGTGAGGGGGAAGAAAGAAGCCATGAGAGCCTGAGGGCAAAGATGCTTTGGGAATGAGGTTGTGGGGGATTCATGAATGATTAGAGGAAAGATTGGAAAGGATTAGTTTTTCCTGCAACCCTCTCAGTTTGTATGTGTTAGTTTCCTTTCCTCATATCAAACCACAATACTCACCATCTCCCAACTGCAAGGAAAGAAGAAAATAAAAGAAATGGTCAAGCTGGAATCTGAGGAAAGTAATTGGAAGAGTTTAAGTTGAGAGGATCAGTAGAGAAAGGGAAGACAAGAAGGAAATGACTATGATCACCAACAGAGATCAGTAATAAAGTGGCCTTATGCTCTGACTTAGCCTGCCATGCCATGTGGCAGTCTCTCATGTCTGTGTTTATTGTAGTAAAAATGGTTGATAAAACTAACAATCAGCTCTTGCATTTTACACTACCCTTGACTCGTGCTGTTTATGAACTTAAAACTTCATGAATTTCTGAAACATGCCTAAGAGCCACAATGAGAAAACTGCTGCAGACCTCTTTTTGAATTTGAGGCGCAACAGCAGCTGAGGGATAGAAAAGCACAATATACACAAAAAGGAGTATGGTTTGTGAGAATGAGGCAGACCCAATAAACACAAGAGAAAAGGTAAATTAAATTATTCATGTTAACTGGAACTACTTGTCCTCATATTTCACCCTCCTTACCTTTGGAACAATTAAAAAAAAGACAAATTGTAGCAAACTTGATCTCTGCCAGCCAATTTCAATAACGATTTATTTTTACAGGTTACTCACACAAAAAAATTATAGGAGAGAAAAGATCAGCTGGAAACAGGACTGGAATTTAGAAAAAGGTATAGTTCATAGCTCAAGATAATTTGGAGATTGATGGAGTCAAAATATATGTTGTAAATACAACATTTTATCTTCTCTTAGTGGTGATACGTGAACAGGAGAAATGATAAATGTTTTCTTAATCCTTAACATAATTAATAGTCTCTTCTTCAAAAGCAAGGCAAGCGTAATGCAACATGATTCCAAATGCCTTTTTGAACTCACCAAGAGGGAAAGAGATGCAGACGTTTGGAGTAAATGGGATGTATGGTTGTGAGGGGAGGCGAAATGTTGGCACCTTTCTTCTCTGGTTTGGACTCAATGTCACCTCAAGGGATGTGTTAGATGGCCCTTCTCTTCTCCAACACTGAATTTCCTGCTCTGCTGCATATGGGAGGGAGAATGTACCCTTTCAGATACTGTGTCTTCAAGTTTTCTCCCTGTAAAGAGCAGGGATATTGGGCATGCAACATTTCCATTTTCTTAAAAGTCTATTTGTTCTCAGTGGGAACAATTATTTTCTAAAAAAAAATATTATCCGTGGAATATGGACATTGTTGGCCAGACCATTTATTATCTCTCCATCTGCCCTTGAGAAAGTAATGGTGCGCTCCCTTCTTGGTGCTTTACAGAATGTGTAGTGAAAGTAACTCCTATAGCATTGTTTGGGAGTGAAATCTAGGATTTTGACCCAGCATTAGATGAAGTAAACCCAATGGCTGGGATTCTCTGGCTGTTCCCACGAGCAGCGCAACCCTGCCTGTGAGTTTCCTGCCGGCATGGGGTACCATCAATGGGTATTCCCATTGACAGTGGCAGGACAAGAGAATCCCATTGCTAGCAAACAATGTGCCCCCCTCCCCCACGAGGGAAACACGTGGCTGGGAGGCAGGAGAATTTTGACCTATATGGTTCCAAGTTAAGATGGGATGTAACTTGAAGGTAGTGTTCGTATGCACCCATTGCCCTCGTCCTTCAAGGCAGTAGAGGTCACGGGTTGGGAGATATGGCTTGATATTGATGATTGATGGAGAAGACCCTGAGATGCAGGATTTATGAACATTTGGAGAGGTATAGTGTGACTCAGAATAATCAGCACGGCTTTGCCAAAGGCAGATCATGCCTTACGAGCCTGATTGACTTTTTTGAGGATGTCTCGAAACACATTGACAAAGGAAGAGCAGTAGATGTAGTTTATATGGACTTCAGCAAGGTGTTTGATAAGGTGCCCCATGCAAGGCTTATTGAGAAAGTGAGGGGGCATGAGATCCAAGGGGACAACGCTTTGTGGATTCAGCACTGTCATGCCCACAGAAGGCATAGACTGGTTGTAGATAGGGACATGTAGGTGAATTGGCTATGCTAAATTGCCCCTCAGTGCAAGGGGAACTAACTCATGTAAATGATGGGGTTTTGGGGATAGGGCTTGGTGAGATTGTGGTTGGTGCAGACTCGATGGGCCAAATGGTCTCCTACACAGTAAGATTCTATAATTCTATGAACTACTGCAACTTTCCCTCTTATATTTTGTTTGGATTTGATTCCTCCTTGAATCTTTCATGTGCTGTCATCCATTTAGCACTCCTGTTCCTACATGTATAATGTTTTAATAAATTGTTCCATGTGATTCACACACAATCTCTTTTCGTCGACAACTTGTAATTTGCTTTTACATAAATGGATACTTAATTCAAACTGCAATTTTCTCCCTTCCATTTAATAGAGACAACGTTGCCACAATCTATACTTTTGTTAGATATGGAAACATAACTCTTATTCACGCATAGCATTAAGATCTGCGTCATTATTTTCAATTCATCTTGCAAGATTGCATTCATTTGGCTGGATATTAGCAGCCCTTTGGGGATAGGATGGGAGTGGGAAAGCTGGCTAGATGGCACAGAAAGGTAGCAGCCTGTGCTCTTCGGAGTGGGGAATAAGATTAGGGCTTGGGCCCTGCTGACTACTGAAATGTGCTTGCCTCACCCTTTTATCCCACTCCTCCGTCCCAACCAACAATTTCAGCCTCCACTGCTGTCACCATAAAACAGTAAGAAGTCTGACAACACCAGGTTTAAGTCCAACCGATTTATTTGATAGTGAGTTTACTATCAAATAAATCGGTTGGACTTAAACCTGGTGTTGTCAGACTTTTTACTGTGTTTACCCCAGTCCAACGCTGGCATATCCACATCATGGTCACCATAAAATACAGCCCACTGTCACATTCGGGCACATCCAGCCTGCTGTCACGCGTGTGCCCGCCCAGCTGGCTCACCGTCACCCAGCCTGCCCGCCGTCACCTGCCCAGCCTGGCCGACACACTCACTAATGCTGTAACATCAGAATCTTCTTAAACCCCACCATTTTTAGTATTTAGTAGATGTTTTGTAATATCTGTAAAATTTTCTCTTGTAGGAACATAATGAGGAAAATGTTAATCATTTATACAAAAGGAATGACTGGTGATTGGCCTCAGATTCTATATTTGTATTTACTTAAATGGAGCACTTTTAGTTTTACTTCCAGTTTCTGCAGTCAAGCTCTATAGAATAGACAGGATAGGTGGGAAATTCTTTCAAAGTTAGTAACAATGTTTTTGGCAGAAAGGTTTGACAAGGATATCTCTGAGTGGGATTAAGTCTAAATCAAATCAGAGTTTTATAGGATAGTTTACTAAGCTGACATTCAATTTGATGCACGGATCTGATGTTCCTTTCCATCTAATAATGCGAGATTGGAAAGGTTTTGAAAGTTGTTCAGAGCAAGGCCAGCATTTATTGCTCATCCTGAATGTACTTAAGAAGCTAACCTCTTGAAGCATGACAGTGTGTTTGGGGAATACTGTTCACAGTACTATTAGGGAGGGTGTGCCAGAATTTTGACGCAGTGGTAATGAAGAAACGACAAACTATTTCTAAGTCAGGATGTTGCGTGACTTGGAGGGGAACTTGCAAGTGATGGTGCTTCCCGACCATTACTCTTGCAGGCAGAATAGGTTGCAGCTACTGAAGAAAGCTTGGCTAGTTGTTGCAGTGGATTTTGTGAATGGTAATCCTTTCAGCCAATATGCCCGAGTAGTGGAGGGAATGTGTGCTTCATGGTGAATACCGATGAATCAGCTGCTTTGTCCTGGATGAGGTGGAACTTCATGAATGTTCTTCTGTAAGTGGAGCGAATTCCATCACACTGCTGACTTGTGTCTTATAATTAGTGGATAGATTTTGGAGAGTCAGAAGGTGAGTTACAATAGAATATTCAGTGTCTGCTCTGCTCTTGTAGCTCCTGTATCTGTTTGGCTGGTTTAGTTATGTTTCTGGTCAGTGGCGACCCCACTGTTAATGTAGAGGGTTCATTGGTGATAATGCCATTGATTCAAGTGGAGGTAATTAGAATCTATCTTGTTTGTATGGTGTATATGTTACTTGGCACTTAGCAGCCCAAACCTGAATATTGTCCAATTCTTGCTGCACATGGATGCAGACTGTTTCCATATCTGAGGAGTTCTGAATGGAACTGTATTCTAATGCTCAACTTACAATATTATGGGGATGCACTTTTTTGTTTTGGTTGTCCTGTGGTTCCACCACATGTTCCAGTTTTTGGTCCCAGTGGCTGGGCTTCCTAATCTCTAAGATTCAGCTGTATGCCAATATTCAAAATAAGGAAAAAGGGGAAAAGGCATATGGGAACAGGGTGGATAAATGTAATTAGGGCTATTCATTTGTGAGGCAGGTAAATGCTGAAGTGGTTGGACTGAATATCCTGTTTCCCATCTTGTCACTTCTATGAATGATTATGTATTTCAGGCTAGGCTGTCATTAAATTTAGTAAAAGGAAAAATAATGAAACAAAAATAAAAATGAACTTTCTAGAACAATATTAAGTTTACATCTAATTTCATCCTTGACAGGAAAATAGCAAAGCTCTCTAGAATCTGAGTCTTTGCTTTGAGGTCTTTGATGTATTTTATGTCGGTGCATAACTGCTGTGCGAATTAAACATCTTTTGAGTTAAAGCCTGGATGGATGTCTTACCTCCTTTTGAAGAAGAGACTACCTTCTTTGAAGAACATTCTCCACCTTCATGCCTATTGGATCAAAGCAGACCTTTGATGGTTGGCATGTTAATGTGTTACCAATTGATTTTATCTTTCAGTCAGATGAAACATTTACTGCCTAGTCCTTTGAGCAGGATAACTTTTAAACCTTCTAACATTTGACCGTATATCTTGGGGTGAAGCAACCATTACGTTCTTTCTTTTCACTGGGGCGAGCCCTAGTTATTTAGCCTCTCAATCTTGATGCAATGCCAACCTTTTTGGACCATTTTTCTACAAAAAATTTTGGGAGCGATAATATGGCAATCATGTGTTAAATTACATTTTGCTTACATGTTTAGCATTTGACTTTTTGTCTTGTGCTGTAACTGCTGAGACAGCTGATGCAAAATTTGTTTCTGTAGCACCTGTAGTTTTGGCACTACGGGTACTGTTGTGATCCCAAAATGATGTTTGCCCATTGCATGAACAATTACAGCACTGCCCACACCAGACACCATTTTGGTGAGGGTATTAGTGCTGCCTTAGGAGGGTGCATATGACATATGCAGAGTTTGTATGTCTTGACTTTAATGAGTGTCTAACACTGTTTTGATGCCAGCACTGCCATTTTCAACTTTACTAATTCAACTAACCCATTTTTTAAAAACAAACACAGCTGAATATGTATTCAGCAACAGGAGGGGAACATCCCCAGTACTATTTACAGGGATCAGCAACTACTTCCAGGTTAACCATTGATTCTGACTGGCTCTATTTGAGCTTGTAAAAGTGCTGAGAGTTTTCTGGTGTTGGTTTGAACTGGTAAAGCCAACAGGGACTGTTGCTGCATGTAATGAAGGCATTGGCTTTGACTTGAAAGATACTACTAAGGCCACTTGCACACAGTCATAAGTCCTGTCGTTATCACTTTCCTTGCTCTTGTGCTTTTCAAGGAGATTGAACAGAGCTTCAAAGAGGGAGGAGAGGAGGGTAAGGCTCCCAGATTGAGATCTTATTCTCCCAGGGCCCTGCAGAAGTTTCCCTTTTAATCCAAGCAGGAACACTTGGGACATTTTCATTTTATGAAGGTGCTCAGTGAAATCTGTCACCAAGAAGACCTGCAAAAAACCGAGCAGAGCAAGGACAGCAGTGCCAGTGATTGTGAAGGTGGCCATGGCCATGAAAGACTTTGCTTTGGGATCCTGCCAGGCTGGAACAGTGGCGACACCTTCAACATCTCCCACTTTGCTATCTGCTGCTGTTATGAGGGAGATGACTGATGTTCTTAATGCCACGAGATAGGAGTGTATTCTGTTCTCGCTGTCCAGAGAAAAATAGGTTGAACATGCAACTTGCTTTGCTAGGATATGAGCTTCCCCATGGCGCAGTGTGCTATTGAGTGCACACACATGTCTTGATGGGTGATGCATCGAAAGGCAGAGATTTAACACAACCACAAAGTTCCACACCTCTAAATGTACAATTGAACTTAAGACCATAAGAAATAGAAACAGGCCATTCGGCCCCTCAAGCCTGTTTCACCATTCAATAGAGTCACGGCTGATCCAATGACCTTCCTCATGCCCACTTGACTGTCCTTACCCTATAACCCTTGATTCCTTTACTGATCAAAAATCTATCTATCTCAGTAGTAACTATGCATAATGACTCCGTCTCCATAGCTCTCTGTGGCAAGAGGTTCCAAAGACACTCATCACTCTCAGAACATAAATTCCTCCTCATCTCAGTCTTAAATCAATGCCTCTTTCTACCTCTGGCCCTGACTCTCCCACGAGAAGAAATTTCCTCTCAGCATTTACCCTTTCAAACGTCAAGAATCCTTTGTATTTCAGTGAGCTCGTTTCTCATTCTTCTAAATTCCAATGAATTGAGTCTCAACCTGTTTAACCTTCCTTCGTGAGACAATCCCGCCATACTGGAGATCATCTTACTGAACCTTCTCTGAACTGTCTCCAATGAAATAGTATATTTCCTTAAACAGGGGGACAAAACGGCTCGCAGTACTCCAGACGTGGTCTCACCAGAACCTTGTACGGTTGCAGCAAAACTTCCCTCTTTTTCTCCTCCAAACCCCCATGAAATAAGGGCCAACATTTGATTAGCCTTCCTGATCATGTGCTAGCTTTGTGTTTTGTGCACAAGTACCCTCAGTGTCTTTTTCTTGTAGCTTTCTGCAGTTTTTCTTCATTTAAATAATCCTCTGCTTTTTCGTTTGCCCTTCCAAAATGACCAACTTCACATTTTCCCACATTATACTCCATTTGTCAACTTTATGCCCATGTACTTAACCTATCAATATCTCTTTGTAAGCTGTTTGTGTCTCTCACGCAACTTGCCTTTCCACCTATTTTGTCTGTAAATGTCTGTAAATTTGGCTACATTACATTTGCTTCCTTCCTTCAAGTCATTAATGTTGTAAACAATTGTGGTACCATCACTGGTGCCTGAGGAACCCCTTGGTTACAGGTCATCAACGTGAAAAAGAAACCTTTATCCCCACTCACTATTTCCTGCCCATTAGCTAATTCTCTATTCGTGCCAATAAATTACCTCCACCACCATGGGCTCTTACCTTATGACTTGTGTGTGGATCCAGTCTCTGTACTATCTTCTAAAGTACCTGTTAGAGGGATTTAGGATAACCTATTACTAAAAGACTAATAAATCAAGGTAAACTAATTTAAAGCGAATCTTGCATAGATAAAAAATACACTGTCTGGAATTAAATATACAGTTGCATTGAAATACATATAACCACTTAGAAAATTTAAATATGTATTTTTGAAATATTGTGCAAATATTATTTTTGTAATGTAATGTACGCTCTGGCCAACTACAAACTGCCCCAAGGGGTAATGGGGTAAAAGCTGAGTAAGATGAACCACATTTTTATAGAACAATGCAACCACAGAGCACGTTTTTTTCTCAGTATAGGTTATCAAAAGTACAAGTTTCCCAGATACTAAAATTAATGGAATAATTCAATTTCTACTGATAAGAAAATGCTCAGCAGACAGTGGGAAAAAGAACTCTTGAACTTTATGACCTATGTAATTGAGTTGCTAAAGAGACCTTTGCTAAAGAGGGAATTGCCCTGGGGAAAAGGCAACAGTGGGAAAGGTACCTTTGAAGTTACAACCGATGTAATTGGGGTTATTAAGAGACAGTGCGCAGGAGCTTCCAGATTCTATGGACCAATTAATTCTCATGCTGCCAGGGAGTAGGATGTAATTGGCTGATGTAAATAATTTATACCAACATGATTGGTCCATCCTATTAGGATGAACAGAATAGGTGGGCAGATGATTTCTGAAATGTTTAATTGCAGTATGTCTTGACAATGTAACTTAGTAATTTGAGCTGTCTCAAACCCAGGAGACTTGGGCCTCTCCTGCACATGCAGCCAGGCCCAAGTCAATAAAGTATGCCTTCAACCAGAATTTACTGCCTCCATGAGTTTTTTTTTATTTGCTGAGCTGTAATAATAGAGAAATCTCCCATCTCAAGCCAGCATAATACAGAGATCTCTGAAAAGCTCCAACAGTACCTGCAGAGTTACTAGATGCCTGTGTGAAATTGAATGATGGTGTTTCATCCCATCCCCTTTTGCCATTCATTTTCCTGCACTATTTCCTGGTTAGGCAGTAGCTTTTGGGAATCTGAAAGAGTGAAACCACAAGAGTTGCAGTGAGGGGAGAGGGGGGAAAGCAAGAGATAGGTGCATGGTTACACCATCACTGGCTTGTAAATTAAAGAGATGATGTAATAAGGGGAAAGTGGAATAGAAAATGTACATCAGAGAAGAACATATAGTCATCATCAATGATTTCAAAACTGCCAGAGGGCACAGTTGTGATTGCAACTATTCCAATGATGGCCAGCACTGTTTCTTCCATCGTGGTGAGGATATGCAGCCAGGCCCATATACTGCTGATGACGTGCTGCTGCCTCTCATTGTCCTACAATGGAGAGAAATGAGTATCTGTAAGTGTGGCACAATGCGTTAGGATGGTGTACCTAACATGGTTGAGTAGCTGGTGGTGCAGATTGTGAAATGTGGTGTGAGGCTACCAGCAGCAGTGTTTGTGTGGTGGGTCAAATGAAGCTATGGATTTGAAGTATGAATTGTTGTTGATAGAGATTGTTTGCACTTTGATAGGAAGAAAAATAAATTCCAGGGGTGAGATACATTAGGTATGAAGTTACATTGGAAGAGTTGGGACATTTCCTCTTGGAGAGTGGAAAGTTGAGGGGAAACTTAATAGAGCTTTTCAAAATCATGAAGGTTCTGGACAAGATACATGAGGAGAAGTTGTACTCACTAGTGGAAGGATTGGGAACTGGAAGGCACAGATTTAATGGAATTGGCAGAAGAAGCAATGACAACATGAGGAAGAACCTTATCGTGGAGCAAGTTGTTCAAGGTCTAGAAATGCTGCATGTGTGTGGTGGAGGCAGGTTTAATTGAGGCTTTGAAAAGGGAAACAGATTGTTATCTGAAAACAAAAGAAATGCAGGGGAATTGCCATGGGGGGAAAGGCAACCGTGGCAGTAGGTGAATTTCTCTATTAACACACACTGGCTGGGCTGAGTGACCTCCTTCTGCACTGTAACTATCCTAATGAATCAATTCAATCCCTGCATGCTGTATTGAGCAGCCTGTGAGGCAAGTGGTGTAGTGGTAAGAACTGACATTTAATGATGCAATCACTGATCTTGATCACTCGTGTGAGGTAATTGAACCTTCTGTGGCACTGCGTTCATTTCCTGAGGTCTACATGCTTGGCACTGACCGACAGCTATCTACTCCCATGGCCTTCAGTGTCTACCTGGAGAGCGTCCTTGTCCCTGTGGAAAGAGAATATCATTTCCCCTGTTCACTTCATTCACTGGGGCTTCTCATGCTATGTCAGAGAACCTTGGGATGTGTTCTCTGTTCTCTTGTGACATTTTCAGCCTTTCTACAGGTCAGGTTCTCTAAGATGATTAGCTAGGAAGTTCAGAGGACCGGAAGGACATTTGCATGCTTGTTTAAAGATCACCCACGGCAACAGAGCAGATAGATAAGGTGATTAAGAAGGCATATGGGTTTCTTGCCTTTATTAGCCAAGACATTGAATATATGGGAGGTTATGAGGGAACTGTATAAAACATTTCTTCAACAAGAACTAGGGTAGTGTGTGCAGTTTTAGTTATCACAGTATAGGAAGGGTGATTGTAGTCAAAAGGGTGGGATGGAGCTTTTCAGCTATGAAGCGAGGCTGGTTACTCAGGGATTGTTTTCCTTAAGGCAGAGGGTGCACCTGATTAAGATGCATAAAATTATGGGGTAAATGGGTAGAAACTTTTCCATTTGTGAGGTGAATAACCAGGGAACATAGATGTAAGGTAAGGGACAGGAGAGTTAGAGAGCATTTGATGAGAAACCTTTTCACCCAGAGGATGGTGGAAATTTGGAACTCACTGCCTGAAAGTATGGTAGGGGTGGGAACCTTCACAACATTTAAGAATCATTTAGATGAGCACTTGAAATGCCTTAGCATACAAGGCTATGGACCAAGTGCTGGGAAATGGGATTAAGATAGGTTCTTGATGGCTGGCACAGACACAATGGACCAAAGGGCCTCTTTCTGTGCTGTAAAACTCAATGTGTGATGAATTATCACTCCAATTATGATGAACACTGTTTCCTTCACAGGGTGAGAACATGCCCATCTCTCACTGGTTTAGTTTGCTACCTCCAGCTATGTGCCACCTTGTCCTGCAAGAAAGAGGAAAATACATCAGTAAGTGTGATGCAACGTTTTTGGTGATGTTGCTGTCATGGTTGAATAACTGCCACTGCATGCAACCCATGGATGAGAGTGCGGCTAGTGGTAGCGTTAAGCAGATGAGGGTAAAGTGAAGTTATGAATGTAGGCATATGTCGTGCAAAATAGCATGAGTGAAACTGGTGTGTTGAATTAGAACATAAGAACATAAGAAATAGGAGCAAGAGTAGGCCATCTAGCCCTTCGAGCCTGCCCCGCCATTCAATAAGATCATGGCTGATCTGTCGCTGCTCAGTTCCACTTTCCCGCCCTCTCCCCATAACCCTTAATCCCCTCTCCTATCAAAAACCCATCAACCCGCGTCTTAAAAATATTTAGCGAGGCAGCCTCCACCACTTCAACGGGCAGAGAATTCCAGAGATTCACCACCCTTTGAGTGAAGAAGTTCCTCCTCAACTCCGTTCTAAACCGCCCCCCCCTTTATCTTGAGCCTGTGCCCCCTAGTCCTACTGTCTTTTTTGAGCGGGAAGAGTCTTTCCACCTCTATCCTATCCATCCCATTCATCATCTTATACGTCTCAATGAGATCTCCCCTCATTCTTCTAAACTCTAACGAGTACAAGCCTAGTTTATTCAGCCTCTCCTCATAGCTCAACCCCCTCAACTCCGGTATCAGCCTAGTAAACCTCCTCTGCACTCCCTCCAAGGCCAAAATATCTTTGCGCAGGTGCGGCGCCCAAAACTGCACACAGTACTCCAGCTGCGGCCTCACCAATGCCCTATACAGCTGCAGCAAGACCTCCCTACTTTTATATTCAATCCCCCTCACTATGAAGGCCAGCATCCCATTTGCCTTCCTGACCACCTGCTGCACCTGCAAGCTGGGTTTTTGCGACTCATGCACAAGGACCCCGAGGTCCCTCTGCACCGTCGCCTGTTGCAGTTTTTCGCCCCGTAAGTAACAGTCCTTCCTACCATTCTACCTACCAAAGTGGACCACCTCACACTTGCCAACATTAAATTCCATTTGCCATTTCCTGGCCCATTCGCCCAGCCTATCTAGATCCTTCTGCAGACTCTCCACACCCTCCGCACAATTTGCCGTTCCCCCAATCTTGGTGTCATCAGCAAATTTCGACACTCTACACTCGGTTCCCTCCTCCAGATCATCTATATAAATGGTAAAAAGCTGAGGCCCCAGCACCGACCCCTGGGGCACTCCACTCGTCACCATCCGCCAATCCGAATAGCACCCGTTGACCCCCACTCTCTGCCTCCTATTTGACAACCAATCCTCTATCCACGCTAACACCCTACCCCCAACTCCATGTCCCTCGACCTTCTGCAATAACCTCTTGTGAGGCACTTTGTCAAACGCCTTCTGAAAATCTAGAAAGACCACATCCACCGGCTCTCCTCTATCCACCGCCCTAGACACATCCTCATAGAACTCCAGTCAATTTGTCAGACATGACTTCCCTTTAATGAAACTGTGCTGCGTCTGCTCTATCAAGCAATTCCCTTCAAGATGCCTCGCAATTTCCTCCTTAATGACAGATTCTAACATTTTACCTACCACAGACGTTAAACTAACTGGCCTATAATTCCCCGCCTTTTGCCTGGCACCCTTCTTAAACAATGGCGTAACATTAGCCGTTTTCCAATCATCCGGCACTTCCCCGGAATCCAGCGACGTTTGGAAAATAACCACCAAGGCATCCACTATCACCTCTGCCATTTCTTTCAGAACCCTCGGATGCATTCCATCCGGTCCTGGGGACTTGTCCACAATCAGCCCCTCCAGTCTGTCGAGCACCACCTCTCTAGTAACAGTAATGTCATTAAGACCCTCCAGTCCTACCACCTTTCCATCGCTAACACCCGGCAAATTATTCACGTCCTCCTCCGTGAAGACAGAAACAAAAAAGTTATTCAATACCTTAGCCATATCCCCATCCCCTACCACTAGGTCCCCTTTCTCATCCTCTAAAGGACCAACATTCACCCTAGCCAGCCTCTTCCTTTTTATATATTTATAAAAACTCTTGCTATCCTTTTTTATATTAAGCGCTAGCCCAGCTTCATAGTTTCTCCTACCCTTCCTTATCAACTTCTTTGTCAATCTTTGTTGACATTTAAACTTCTCCCAATCCTCTTCTCGCCCACTACTCTTAGCTACTCTAAATTCCTCCGCTTTTAGTTTAACACTTTCCTTCACCTCCTTCGTTATCCACGGCTTATTACCTCTCCTCCTACTATCCTTTTTGACCATCGGAATAAATTTCCGCTGAGCACCAAGGAAGATCTCCTTAAAGATCCTCCACTGCTCCTCAACAGACCCTCCCTCCAACGCGCTCCCCCAGTCCACATTCGCCAATTCTTCTCTCATCCTACCATACTCCCGTGTCCGGGAACCCACTTCCTCCTCCTCCATCTGCACCAGAAACTCCACCATACAATGATCACTCTCCCCAAGAGGATCCTTCACCACAAGGTCCCTAAATCTACCCGCCTCATTACATAGCACCAGATCCAAGATAGCTCGCTCCCTCGTCGGCTCCAACACACACTGTTCGAGGAAACTATCCCGGCAGCATTCCAAGAACTCTTCCTCGAGCCCCCCGCGTCCAACATGGGTCGACCAATCAATATGCAGATTGAAATCCCCCACAACTACGGCCGTCCCATTCCTGCACGCCGCACTTATTTGCGCGTTAACAGCCCGCCCCATCTCCAGATCATTATTCGGGGGCCTATAGACGACACCCACCAGCGTCTTCCTCCCTTTGCTGTTCCTAATCTCTACCCACAACGATTCCACCCTCTGCTCCTTGGCTCCAATATCATCCCTTGCCACCACCGTGATGCTATCCTTAATCAGCAGAGCTACGCCCCCCCCCCTTTTCCCTCCTGCCTATCCTTCCTAAACACTTGATAGCCCTGTACATTCAGCTCCCAGTCCCTGTCACCCTGCAGCCACGTCTGTGTAATAGATTTGAGGTGGTTCAGTAAGGAAGGGACATTTGAAGATGGAGTCATGAATCTTGACCCCTCATGTGGAATCAAAGGCTGAATTTCATGAACAGAAGTGGAAGTGTGTGGTGTTGCCCCATTGTGCTTTTCCCCTTGTTCCTGCTGTGATTTGGCACCAGCTGGCCAATCAATGGCCTACCAGTGGGAGTGTTGATGGTGGAGGGAGGGGTGTTCTTAGATGACAAGGTTTGGCCTTGAACTGGAAGGTAGTTCCGGTGCTGATGTAAAAGGGCTACTGGCAGTGCAGCTGACACACTGAGGGGGGAGTAGGTATTTAGCTATTCATCACCTCAGGAAATAGGGGGAGTGGGGATGGGGAGACTGACATTACTGACCAGCACATCTGGTTTGGTACTTCCTGTCTCAGCTACCATCTCTGCCACCCTTGGATAGTAAAGGTGGAGATCACATGCTCCTCCAGAGCATCCGCCCTACAGCTTAGAATGACCCAATTTCGTAAGCTTGATTGCTAAGGGTGATGGAGGAGGCAAGATGCTCAATTGTGTATCTGAGTTCCTTGATTCCTTTCAGGGTTATTTTTAGCCCCGCTTTCTTTTCAAGAATCAGTTTGTGAAACCAGTGTCCAGTCTTCCTTTGTATGAGCCCTGAAGCAGACTTTCCAAGTGATGGGTTCTTAAGTCTTTAAGCTGATCAGATACTGAATTAGTTAAAGACAGAAATAACATTAAAATGGGGTACATTGTTGACATTTAATTTCTTTAATAGTTTTGCACATACTTTGAAAATGGTTAACAGGGAATTGTAAGATGGTACACATAAAGGTGTAGGATATGATTTTACTGGCTGTTAATGCCACGCTGCTGCTTCCCGCTGCAGTGAATGTGGAGAATTTGGTGAACAGCCAAATCTCTCTCCACTACAGCGGGATGGGAAAATTCCGCCGGTGTGAATGGTGGGAAAATTCCGGCCAGTGTGCCTCAAATCCAGCTAGCCAAAAAATGGCAGGTTGCAAATTGGACATTATTTTTAAAGCTGTATATTGGTTGTTATTAAATGAATAAATAACTTGACAGCTTTTTTCATATAGTGCATGTCTGTTGTTGGTTTCCCTTCCTGCACCGAGTGGTGCAAAAGGCAAACTTTCATCCGTTCCTAGAGCAAGGTTTTTTTCTGGAACAGGTCACTAGCCTGTCACCAGAGGCTTATTACTTGAGGACACCACACTCCATCAAGCACGACTGACCAGCCGTGTCTCGAACTTCCAGCTTGATACTCAACTTGTTGGATGCATTATGAACACACCTTCCTTGGCCATCAAGCGTTGGAACTCAAGCCTCGATCTCCTGACTCAGAGGCAGGAACGTTACCCACTGCATCACAAGACTTAATATCAATGGCATGGTGGTGCACTATTTATTGGGATTGTGCACCAGTCTTTTCCTGCACTCCGAGTGTTGTGAATGATCTCGATCTGAATTGCCCAATACGAATCACCTGACATGAAAACTGATAACATTCAAAATCCGGCACAAACTCAGTCCCGAGGTTGCTGGTTTTGAGACATTATAGGTGCAATCTTACTGGCCGTTCACGCCACGCTCCCACTGCAGCAAAGTCAAAGAATTTTGTGCCCAGCCAAATCTCCGTTCACTGCAGTGGGATGGGAAAATCCCACTGGTTTGAAGGGCTGTAACATTCTGGCCTATAACTGTATATTATTTCTATTCTTCGTATTTTGTTTTATTGAGAAATGCAGTGAAGTTAATTGTAACATTCATTTATTTTGGAGTACATGAAAAGGAATATGTTGTGTACAATGTTTCACATTTATTTGAGTAAAAGTTGTAGTTTTATTTTTTGTCACTTTATTTTGTCCAGCATATTTTTCAACTCTTCCAACTTTTGATTTCCGTTTCATAAGCAACTGGCAACTTGCAATCTCTCCTTTTTGCTGTAACACGAGCAATTTCTGGACATCTGTGCCACATCTGGTGATAATTTATTCTTTGGATTTGCTACCATTATTTTAATCTTATTGGAAGTCTTTGGCTTGTAAGCTAAACGTTTCTCCACATTTAAGTTTCAGTTTTAAGCCATTCCAGGTTTAAACACTCATAACATCCAACAGAATCCACAATTTAAAATAAGTCAATAGTTGAGCTTCTGAGCAGCAGCAATGGTTGTTGGATTGCTGCTCTGATCAAAAATTCCCCTGACTTAAAGCTGCTGCACATTTCTTCTGGAACCTTCCACACCTGGCTTTCACAGAAAGGCACGATGCGGTGTCTGTCAAGGAACTTTGTTGGAGAGGAGTACAGTGAGGGGAAGACAGCAAATGCCCCTTTTACTGTACTGGCTGATGTGTGTAAAAGGTCCAGTTTGATAATGAATTAATGTTAGTGAATGACTATTAATGAATGAGCAATGGGTGTGGTAGGCAAGTGGATTAATAGATGGGTTTGGTTGTGGGTGGTAAGGTGGCAAGTGGATAGGATGGTAGTTGGGTCGGGTGGGTAGAGTGGATGAGGTAGCGGGTGGGTAGACTGGATATTTTTATCAAGTGGTGAGGATGGACAGGTCGGAGTTAATCGATGGACGGGGTACAGCGGTTGGATCAGGTCAGTCGTCAGGTTGATTTCATGGGGGTAAACTGGTGAAATCGAGGGGGTAGTTGGATGATTGAGGAAGAAGTTGGGTGGTTGGGATAGCTGGTTGAGAGGGTAGTCGGGTCAGGAGGGTAATCGGGTTGGGGGTGATAGTTCATTTGGGAAGGATGGTCAGGAGCGGTCCAGTAATGAGAGGAGTTTGAATAGTCTGGTGGTCTGCAAGGTGGTGATGGAGAAGCCATGGGGGTAACTTGGTGTGGTTGGTTGTTGAATTATCCATGCAGACAAAGTTTTAATTTATTCATATTTCCTGGGTAACTCTCCAGGAATGCTATAAGTATCCAACTCTAACTCAGAGTTGGAGACATTCAAACTTGGTCCTGGGCAGCAGGATAATTGCCCATCAGAAGTTGAAAGTTTCCAAGCAATTCCCATATAGATCTGCACACAGGGTCCCAATGCACATCTTCAGTCATACATCTAATCTTCAGCGGTCTGGAGATATGGGCCAAATATGCTTCACATCTCTTCAATCTCCTCATGCAGTTAAAACTTGGTCTAAATCTGACTCATAACACTGGTATTGAATGCCTGTTCAGAGATGTTTTATGCAGCACTAAGATAATATCCATCTCTATCTAATACTAAGCTGAGTGGGTGTTTTTAGCAATTGTTTACTGCTGTGTTAATTCTATGTACAGGTCAATGATAGTCAAATGTTTACTCAATGGTTGGAGTAAAATTGGACAGTCTCAATAGCTGCTGCATGATATCTACACTGGGCTTTGATACTTTATTGCTGATGCTATCTGTTTGATGTTTAGAATTTTTCAGAGGATGTGAACTTGAGTTGAATGGCTGATGAAGATGGGGAAATGAACAACATATGCAATGTATTTGATGCTTTAAACAGAAGAACACTCATGTCCATTATTCACGAGTCAGCAAATGGGAAGAGGGGAGAGGCCCCATTCTGTGGTGTCTGAACTACTGATGACCTTTGATAGTTGCTTAATAAAATGTGAACTAGTTTCTGTTTAAACAACATTCTGAAAAGAGCACCTAATGAGTTGCAGTGAGACGTGGAGATGATTCCATTCGTGAGAAGACTCTTCATGACCTTTTTGCCTCTTTTATGTGGTATTATAAACTTGACAATTTTCAAGAGTAGAACTGCGTCAAACTGCTTGTCATCTATCCAAGCACCCTTTTCTTATAATAATGTTCAAGTTCCCGTGCCTGAGGGAGCTTAATTCCTTTTATCAAATCTCTCCCCTCCTGTCTTGAAAGTCTATAATCCTTTTACAGGTATTGACTGGCATCCTGTAAATACCCGAGTGGTTGTTCTTCATGCGTGAGCGTAGACAGTGAGTGTTGACAGGCCGCTCATCTGGGGGTTACACAGCAGTGGCTGATTCTGACCTTGCGTGACATTTATTCACAAGCACTTACCAGCCAGCATCACCAGATTGTGAGCAAGAGTGGCTACCCCAGGTGACTTCCTCCTCCTCCCTGTCTAGGGAGCACTTAAGCCAATCCAGCTCTGCTGCTGCTAACCTGGCTCAGATCAACTAACAAAACACATCTGGCGATTGAACCTGAAATGTTTCTCTTATGGCTCAGTTCCTCACTGCGAGGTGCATTAACCAAATAAGTCACCATGGGAATTTGAGGTTATACATTAAAATGGGGTTGTGTCTCCAACAATAATTTTAAACATCTAAATATGCGGTTATTTTAAATTCTTGTAGTCAATTATGTTTTCAAGGCAAGCTGCCATCTGCTTCCCTGCCAAGAATGATTGCCTTCTGACTGAAGGAGCTGCCTCCGCACAAGGATCTCATAGCAATCTGTGGATGTGATACTACCTTTCAGAATAAACTTGTCTTCATTTCAGTGTTTGTGTAGTGTGCGAAGATGTGATCCCAGGATATTGTGGTCTTCTGGGTAGATTTAGCTTTCAGCCTCATGGAAACAGTGCACTCATATCTCTAAAACTGGCAGGCATTGAGTGACCGATTGCCCCATTGCAACTGTAGCCACAACAATGTTTCTCTTGGGCCAAGTGTTGAGCGGTTGGATGGCTCCCGAGTAAGGCAGTACACTCATTTTGCATCTAAATCAGGATCTTCTGATGTACATAGTTTCTCAGTTACCGCCATTGAACGGAGCTGGAGGGAAAATACACTGTTCAGGCTGCGATTGATACAGGGGTAGCAATTGTTCTTGGTGCAATATTAAGTCGAGATCCTATGTGCTCAGTGATTCAAAGACAAAATTTGAAGAAAGTTAGATGAGTAAAATTTAGTTTTCTGTTTTATATGGGAAGTTGCAAATGCAAAATTGCTGTGACTTAAGAATATTATTGTGCCTCTAACTATGCTGGAAGTACATTCCAATGTTTTAATCTGATTTGCCATTAAGTAATTCAGCAGGTTCAGATAAAAATATTCAAACTATGGCCCTTCTTCTGGCCTGCAAGATTGAGTAAATTGTTCAGGATATGTGGAGCGACGCTGTTGACTAATACTGCTGTAAAACTGGGGATGTGAGTTTTGAAACTAAATGCAAGTTTTCCTTTTCCTCCTTAGGCACTCCCTTGGGGTCAAGGATTACTTGCTTCCACTCGATGGATTCTGAAGGGCTGATCAGTCCAATGCACAATCTGCAGACTCTACCACATGCAGAATAGGTGGTACTTGAAGGGTTGGGTAGATAAGATTTTGAAAGTCCGTACATTCTTTTGGACACCCTGACTTTGCCTCTGCAAATTCTCAATGGCTTTCATAAGACCCTAAGACATTGGAGCAGAATTAGGCCACTCAGCCCATTGAATCTGCTCTGCCATTCAATCATTCTCCCCATTCTCTTGCCTTTTCCCCATAACCCCTGATCCCCTTATTAATCGAGAACCTATCTCTCTCTGTTTTAATGACACCCAATGACCTGGCCTCTACAGCCTTCTGTGGCGAAGATTTCCACAGATTCACCATTCTGGCTGAAGAAATTCCTCCTCATCTCTGTTTTAAAGGATCATCGCTTTAGCCTGATGTTGTGCCCTCTGATTCTAGTTTTGCCTGCTATTGGAAACAACCTCTCCGCATCCACTTTATCCAGGCCTCTCCAGTATCCTGCAAGTTTCAATAAGATCCCCCCTCATCCTTCTAAACTCTGAGGACAGTCTGAGCCCTCAAAAGTTCCTCATACGACAAGCCCTTGATTCCAGGGATCATTCTTATGAACTTCATCTGGATCCTTTCCAAGGCCAGCACATCCATCTTTAGATATGGGACCCAAAACTGCTTAATACTCCAAAGGGACTCTGACCAGAGCCTTATGCGGCCTCAGAAGTATATCCCTGCTCTTGTATTCAAATAGGAGGCAGAGAGTGGGGGTCAACGGGTGCTATTCGGATTGGCGGATGGTGACGAGTGGAGTGCCCCAGGGGTCGGTGCTGGGGCCTCAGCTTTTTACCTTTTATATAGATGATCTGGAGGAGGGAACCGAGTGTAGAGTGTCAAAATTTGCTGATGACACCAAGATTGGGGGAACGGCAAATCGTGCGGAGGGTGTGGAGAGTCTGCAGAAGGATCTAGATAGGCTGGACGAATGGGCCAGGAAATGGCAAATAGAATTTAATGTTGGCAAGTGTGAGGTGGTCCACTTTGGTAGGAAGAATGGTAGGAAGGACTATTACTTACGGGGCGAAAAACTGCAGCAGGCGACGGTGCAGAGGGACCTCGGGGTCCTTGTGCATGAGTCGCAAAAACACAGCTTGCAGGTGCAGCAGGTGGTCAGGAAGGCAAATGGGATGCTGGCCTTCATAGCGAGGGGGATTGAATATAAAAGTAGGGAGGTCTTGCTGCAGCTGTATAGGGCATTGGTGAGGCCGCAGCTGGAGTACTGTGTGCAGTTTTGGGCGCCGCACCTGCGCAAAGATATTTTGGCCTTGGAGGGAGTGCAGAGGACGTTTACTAGGCTGATACCGGAGTTGAGGGGGTTGAGCTATGAGGAGAGGCTGAATAAACTGGGCTTGTACTTGTTAGAGTTTAGAAGAATGAGGGGAGATCTCATTGAGACGTATAAGATGATGAATGGGATGGATAGGATAGAGGTGGAAAGACTCTTCCTGCTCAAAAAAGACAGTAGGACTAAGGGGCACAGCCTCAAGATAAAAGGGGGGCGGTTTAGAACGGAGTTGAGGAGGAACTTCTTCACTCAAAGGGTGGTGAATCTCTGGAATTCTCTGCCTGTTGAAGTGGTGGAGGCTGCCTCGCTAAATATTTTTAAGACGCGGGTTGATGGGTTTTTGATAAGAGAGGGGATTAAGGGTTATGGGGAGAGGGCGGGAAAGTGGAACTGAGCAGCGACAGATCAGCCATGATCTTATTGAATGGCGGGGCAGGCTCGAAGGGCTGGATGGCCTACTCCTGCTCCTATTTCTTATGTTCTTATATTCCAGCCCTCTTGCCATGAACACTAACATTGCATTTACCTTCCTAAATTCTGACTGAACCTCCACGTCAACCTGAAGAGAATCTTAAACTGCAGTGTGGTACCCTCTCTGCCTCCAGTGATGCCTGAAAGAGCAACACCAATGCCTTCACAATTTCCTCAGCTATCTCTCTTACAACCCTGGGGTGTAGTCCATCTGGTCCAGGTGGTTTATCCATCTTCAGGCCTTACAGTTTTCCCAGGACCTTCTCCTTAGTTATGGCTAGTATACTCACCTGTGCCCCCTGACTCTCTGGAAATCTGGCATTACACTGGTGTCTTCCATCATGAAGACTGTGGGTAACGGTTCAGTTCCTCTGTTATTGCTTTGCTTTGTTTCCCACTACTGTTTCTCCAGCCGAATTTTCCAGTGGTCCAATGGCTATTTTTGCCCCTCTCTTGACTTTTATATATTGAAAAAAATCTCTTCCTATCTCCTTTTATATCACTCACTAGCTTACACTCACATTTCATCTCCCCACCACCCTGCGCGCCTCCCCCCCCCCCATTGTTTTTTTAGTTGTCCTCTGCTTGCTTTTAAAGGCTTCCCAATCCTCTGGCTTCCCACTAATCTTTGCCACTTAATATGTTTTTTCTTCTGCTTTTATGCTGTCCCTGACTTCCCTCGTCAGCCATGGTTGCCTTGTCCTCCCCTTAGCACATTTCCTCTTCCTCAGGATGAATTTCTGTTGTGCCTCCTAAATAACTCCCAAAACCTCCTGCCATTGCTGTTCCACTGTCTTTCCTGCTCAGCTCCCTTTCCAATCCTGGCCAGCTCCTCCCTCACGACTTTGCAGTTACCTTGATTTAATTGTAATTATGTTGCATCTGATTCTAGCTTCTCCCTCTCAAACTGCAGGATAAACGTTATCATATTGTGGTCACTGCTCCCTAAGGGTTCCTTCACCTTAAGTTCCCTAATCAAGTCTGCCTCATTACACATCACCAAATCCAGAATTGCCTGTTCCCTGGTAGACTCTTGTCACAAGCTGCTCCAAAACAAAATCTTAGACATTCCACAAATTCCTTTTCTTGGGATCCACTACAAATCTGATTTTCCTAGTCCACCTCTTTATTGAAGTCCCCCATGATTTTTGTAATATTGCCTTTTTTATATGCTTTTTTCAATCTCCTGATTTATTTTCTGCCCCACCTCCTAACTACTGCTCGGGGGCTTGTACATAACTCCCATCAGGGTCTTCTTACCTTTGTGATTCCTCGACTCTACCCACAGAGACTCTATGCCTTCCGATCCTATATCACTTTTTGCTATCGATTTAACTTCATTGCTTACTGACAATTCCTTACTGATAATGCCCCTTTTGCCAATCTGCCTGTCCTTCCGATAGGACACATATCTTTGGATATTTAGATCCTAACCCTGATCCCCTTGCAGCCATGTCCATGGCATTTCCATGTGTTTAATGCCTTCATAAATGAATCTTAGCTATTTTGGCCAAATGCCTTGAGGATATCCTTAAGCATTTCAATTGTCCTCCTTGGAGCCTCCTGCCATAAGTGAATTCTGAGTCGAGCACTTGCTTCTGGAGTCTGGTGTCAGGTATACAAACGACCTTTGTCACCCGGTAAATCTGGTTATAAACAATTAACACCTTGATGCCGGGCAACTTGGCTTGGGAGGAGAAGGTGTTGTTGGACCACCTCTCTTGCCACTGGATTTGAGAATTTGGCGAAGGCTCCACTGGTTCTACTTCTCCAGTGTATTGAGGGGCTTCTGTCGGCTGCCCAAACCTCTGAAGTGGAGTAAGTAGAAGATAGAGAGAGATTCCTCAGGGCAGCCAAATTTGAGGAGGATCCTCCATAACTCCATAAGTGGTTGACAAGAGTCAGGTTTCCATGAGGTCATGAAGTGGCCAGGTACAGACTTAACAGATGGCTTTCTACTATCAATTTTCCACCAAAACTATTTGTAAAAAATTATTTTAGTTTTTTTTAAACCAAAGTGCATTCGTGCATGTTTAGAACAGAGTTACACCGGTGAAGGATGCTTGGTATGCTGATGGATATGGTTCTTCCAAAAGACTGGAAACAATGAACGATTTGTTACCTTTATCTCTGTAATCTATTAACAGCTCTTGTGTTGACAACTCTCTGGTCCTTAGCACTTGGCAGAAGGTGTTCGGAAGGCATTTCTCTTTGGCTATGAAGATAAGATATAGAGACAGGAACACAGGCAGGCAGTCAGGCTTTTCAAACAGAAAGATGTGAGCAATTGAAGCCTAACAAAATTTTAAGTAGAGTAGAATGCAGGCAGTAATGAAAATTATTCAGTTAAAGTCTACTAAGTTGACCCACTGATGTGGTGCTTCATAACAAGTTCATTATTTTGTATTAAATTTAAACAAGTTGTGATGGAAGCATGTGAATTGAATTGTAACTGTTCCTCTGTGTTCAAGTGCAGTGCAGTAACCATCTTAACAAAGTATATCTGGCTTAATTTCTCCAAGTATTCACTTGACCTGCCTTTGGAAATATTAAAGAAACAAATGTATGAAAGACACACATGTATTTCTGTTTGCAAGGGGATGTTTTTGTTACATCTTTAGGTTACACTATGGTTAGAAATTATGTGCACAAATTCTGAAACATAAGATGTTCAGATCATTTATTTATACATCTGCATTAGCTTATTGCATGTTGTGCAGTTTAAATTTAACCCTTTGTGACTCATGGAAGTTTAGAGATGCATGCAAGGCTTCCAATATGCGTAATAAAGTAACTAAATACTGGGGAGTCTGAAGCTACTGCCTTTGATCCCTGCTGGAAACTTGGTTCCCTGATGCCCACATCTATCCTGATAACTACCTGCAGTCGAATCTTCTGACAACACGTTTGCTCCAACAAGGTAATAGTCCATCTTTGTAACATTACCTGACTCTGACCTGTGGCTATTCTGCTGCTGAAACCTGAATCAATGCCTTTGGTAAATCTGGCATTTCTATGCTCTCCTGGCAGCCTCCCATCGTCACCCTACATTAACTTGCGCGAAACCAAATGCGCAAATCTTATCTTGCACTAAATCTTATTTACCAATCACTCACCTGCAGGTGACTTGTACTTGATCCTGGTCAGATGATGACTCAAATTTAAAATCCTCGTCCTTGTTTTCGAATCCTTCCATCCTTGCCACTTCATTTCCCTGTAACTTCTTCCAAGCTTCGGAAATCCCTGCACTCAGCCAATTCTGGTCTCTTGAGTATCAGCAATATTCGTTGCCTCGCTATTAGTGACTTTGATTTCAGCTGCCCTGAATTCTGGAATTCATTCTGTAAACCTCTCTGCCTTACCATCTTTCCTCCTTTAAGATGCTACTAGAACCTATTTCTTGGACCAAATGTTTGGTCATCTGCTCTGCTATCTGTGGTATGGTATCAAAAACATTTTATTGATAACACACTTGTTAACTGTCTTGGGATGTTTTGCCATAGGTGCCATATAAATGCAAGCTTTCATTATTTGGGTAAAATTTTCTTGGAAAGTAGTGTTATTCCTCTATTCTTTTATCCCTCTTTGTTCCTTACTTCCATTGAAATAGAACCAAGCGTTAAGAAAGAAATACCTTGGACTTAAATGGTGCCTTTTACAACCTCAGGATGTCCCAATATAGCCAGATAAGTTCTTTTGAAAGTGCAGTTACTGTTTTAATGTTGGGAACTGCATATCCACTTTGGACAAATGTCCTGAGTTAGAGTTCTGCCCTTGCCACCACATGGGAAACAAATTTGCTCTACCTTTTAGATAAAAGCAAAATACTGCGGATGCTGGAATCTGAAACAAAAACAAAAAATGCTGGAAAATCTCAGCAGGTCTGACAGCATCTGTGGGGAGAGATTAGTGCCAACGTTTCGAGTTTAGATGACCCTTTGTCAGAGCTCAGCTAGGTTCTACCTCTTGCTGACCATTGGACCCACCAGTCTATAGCACTGAATACGTCAGTGCAGTTCATTCATTTTCCAGCTGAAAGCAGATGTTAGCTCACAAGGCCAACATCAACAAATGGGTTGAAAGAATAATCGTAATCATGATATTTTCACTACAGGATGAAAGTCTAAAACTGTTGGCCAAAAAAGTAAAGATTTATTTTCCCGCTTGCTCAGCAGGTTTTCCTCTATTAACTTGGTAAAGTTACAGCTTATTTGTATTTCTTTTGTGTTTTTCCCTTCCTTTCCTGAAAGATTTAACTAATGCAGAGATTAATTCCATGACATTACATAAGCTATTCTCCCATGGGACGTTATGACCCGATATTTACATTGTAACCCGAGCGCCAGGCTGTCGAGACCAGTTCTAACATCTCCACTGCTATCCCGGCTAAGGTGAATTAGCTCAAACACCAGTGGTTGAGGCCAGGAACTGCATGGCCTCCAGTGCCCCGTAGTGATCTGGTCAGTGTGCAATCCTGAGCCGTCTTTTAATTCTGCAATATCTTTTTGTTTCTCTTCTGAACAATTTGTCGCTCAGATAAGACAATTATTGTCCAGAAAATTGAATGTTGCTTTTCAATATGTATTGACTTAAATTTAAAAAAAAATTAGAATTCTTGTCTGCTTCTGCTCTGCCCACTTCCCTTTCATTTTGCTTTTGTCAGCTATTATTTTCCATTACAAGATATCCTAGTTTGTTAGGATATGTCTATTTTTGTTTATGGATTCCAATCTACAGTACTTGGGGAGGTCCTGCGCCATTTTTGATTTAATTAAGTGCACTTTTGTTTGTACTTAGCCTCCCTCTTGTCCATCTGAACATGATTACATGAGGTCTCTGGACTGTGGGTCACAGGTCATCAGCAGTTTCCATGTTAAATGAATATTTGGTTAGATTGGAAAATAAGAGGCTGCAGCAGTTTAGCAAAATTCAGTTCATCTGGTAGCCAGCTATGTTAACAATTATGTCACATGTCTGCACATTTGCTGGATGAAAGGAGCCCTCGAGGGTATATGGAAATACATTTGCACAGAAATCATCCTTTGCACGCCTTGTGTCCATTTTAGTTATACCAATCCAAAAGAAACATTTTTAATCTATGAGCTATGTTTTCTGGACTAAAATAATAAGTCTGTTGGTCTCTGAATCGCAATAAGCCGCTTTTTCATTCTCATCTTCTACATAGTTAACAGAGTATAACATTCAGTAAGGATGAAATTGTCTGCATTAATCTGGGCAGTTTTATTCGCATCAATGCTTTAACATTCCAGAAATTGTTATTTTGGCTTGCTCCTGCTGGAATTTGAAGTGCTGTGACTGTGAAGAAGATTCATTAGAGTGCATGACACACAAACGATATGGTTTTCACAAAAGACGTCTGATATAGAACTTAATTTGTTCTAGCCTTCAGAATCCAGAATAGGAGATACAGTTAAGCAACACAAAGGAAATACTCATAGTTCAGAGTGGCATTTACCTTCATATGTGAACCAAGATGATTAAAAATGAAAACGATGGTAATATTTTTGAGAGTAACAGGGCTAAATTTGGTATGCTTCAAAACTGGGGCAGGGATCATTGTGTGATTGATTGCATGTCAATTGACTGCAATGCAGGCAACACACCAAATTCATGCTGTCCACTGTTTTAAATGATTTCACTGTCCACTCATCATTAACCATATTGATGACTGGCCAGACATCTGAGTGGTGGGTCAATATTATCAGTGGCTAGCTTGTATTGCTTAAAACTAGTCTGAAACACTAGTTTTGTGGTCCTGTGGGAGCTGAGCCTAACCTGGGAAAAACAGAAGAAGACATAACATTGGAGAGTTCTGGCTCCAAGGTTTTTGGATGTTACACTGCAGACATTGACAGAGGAAGTACAAAGTAGGAGAGATGTTCTGTATTCACAGGGAGCCAGGAGGCCTGAATGACTCAAGCTGAGAAGACAATGGGAACAATTAGCCAAACAGATCTATGTCAAGAATCAAGCTTTAGGATGTGAATGCAGTGTCACGAGAAGGTCAGTGATGCATCTTCAAATGCCATATTGTACCAACTGCACAGCGAAGCTCAGACACTGCTCAGTTATCAACAGCCTCATCACTGACCTAACAATACAATGTATCGTTCAGGATGCACACCTGACATTCATAAGCTACACCTCACCCTCCCATACTTAGTATGGCTGCAAGCCTCACAAGCACATCTTATAGGTTGTTCACAGCTATCCAACGTGTCAGTCAAACAGATCACTCAGCACTAACTGGCACACTTTCCCCTCTTATGCAGGACAAGCTGACACACAACTGGATACAACAGGAGCAAACTGAAGTCATCAAGATGCAGGTATCTCATGCCTGATCCTTCTCCTCACATCCTACCTCCCTACATTTGATACTCTTCTGATTTCCAAACTGCAGATGATGTAAAGAAATATCTTGTCTCCACTTGCAAAACATAACCTTATCCTTGTGCTTTTCTCCTTTCAGATGCCCAAGAAGTGCAACTTGGGAATCCCCTTAGAACGTTCTCAGGTAATATTTGCAAGACAATTGCCAAGAAGTGCAAACTATCCATGGGAAATTGCCTTGCACCGGGAACCATTGAAAAATGCAATTTAACTCTCGAACTTCGGATTGTTCCAATTGGGTTACACCACGAGTTACTTAAATAAAATTAGAAGAATTAAACTACTTCTACCTTCTGGTTAACTATTTACAGACCTAGGTGTCTCCCTTTCATGCACCCTACTCTTGTTCCATCTCCCTGAGACACCTTTACTCCTTCCCTCCTTCCCACCCCACTCCGCCCCACCCCCCACCGCCGCCCCACCACCCCCACCAAAACCATCAGGGGTGTCTTGCCAACCCACTGAGTACTACCCCCACAGGACCCCTACACTCCAAAGGGACTACAACACCCTGCAGGACCACCTCAACTACTGGATTACCCCACCTCCATAGTGCTCATCCCAACACCTTCCCCGCACCCCGCCCCCCAACCCCCAGGCCAACCCACTAACCACCTCTGACATCTGACCTGTCGACATTCAACCAGCCCCACATTTCCACCCTGCCCTTCAACCAGCCCTGAATCGCAAACTCTGACCTTGACTGTTGACCCCCTGATCTTTGACCCTGACTTCTGACAGCCCCAACCTGACCCTTTTGAACTCCAATCACTCCTAACCTTTGATCATCCATAACCCACACATCCTATCCAGCCACCTGAGACACTTAACATTTTTGCTGGTCTATCATGGAACTTTAAACTTCAATGGACATTGAACTTACCTGATTTAAAGCAGTTAGTGCCATTAAAAAAGGGGGTGTGGCCTCCTTCCTTCCAACTCAGCTGCACTTCCTGGATTTTACCCAGAAGATCATGTGAGATAGTTTGAAGAAAAATAAGGTAAAAACTGGGAATGGAGTGGCATACTGATGCTGATTGTCACTCTAGGGATGTTTGGACCCATGACGAGTAATTGAAAGGATAGCGTTGGGACAGGATGAGTTTAGAGGTGGTGGGGTGCATTTCGTTGGGGGTGGGGGGGGAGGGGTGCAAATGATCCCATTCACCCTAAGTGCTATATCTAGCCGCCTCTTGAGTGCATTCAATGTTCTGGCATCAACTACTTTCTGTGGCTTTGAATACCACGGGCTCACCATTCTTTGGGTGAAGAAATGACTCCTCATCTCCATCCTAAATGGTCTACCCTGAATCCTCAGACTGTGACCCCTAGTTCTGCACTCACCCACCGTTGGGTTTGCCAAGTGGGGACCCTGTTGCCTTCACCCAGAAACTAATTTAGGCCCTGAAGTGCCCGCATAATAGCCTTGTTCTATCACCTTGTTGAGTTTGTTTGCAGGTTTCCAGCGAGGGTGTTTGTGTGTAAGTATTCAATGCCTGATTGAGGGACCAGGCATCAGGCAAGTGGTCTGTGGCTCTCTCTTGCCACATAACTCCCCACCCCATGACCCCAATCCCACTCTGTCACTTCAAAAATCTTTGACACAAAAGAACACGTTCATTTTTGGATGATGAAAGGTTGCGATTCTGCAACATGAAAGCTTAGGAATGGCAGAAAACCATTTGAGCTGGAAATTATACCCATTACCCACTTAGCTGTCATCTCACAATATCCCCAGATCCCTCTGTTCTGATCTCTTCTTAGCAGGGATTTTACAAGAGTTTGAGATAGTTGGTGAGGGTATCAGGAAGGAGGAAGAAGTGTTGTGTGCTCATTGCCTTCTTGCCATGGCAATGACCTCTCTCTCAAATGCCATTTGAGCTACTTAAGTGGACTGTTTAGGGTCTCGTGCTGCTACCATAGACTCTGATCTGTGCTATGAGATTATAGTCTCTCTCTACACCTAAGTACCACCGTGGTGTCTGTCATTTTGCATGAGTGGAGGGCATGAGTCAGCACCATGCGAGGTCTTGTAAGGTGAAGTTCTCAGGGTCCTGAGATTCTCTGTGCTGGATCCAGGTTGTCTGAAGGCATTGGATACCTGGCAAACGCATCCACTAGAAATTATTAGTGCGTGATAGCCATGTTACATTCAGAACAGTAGACTCAAGGAGGCATGAACAGAGGTAGGTTCCTCAGAGAGGTTTTTGTACCAACTTCAACATTATTTCAGGAACTGTCCATGCCTTCCCCAGTTAGCGCGACAGCATGATACTGTAAGTGAGTTAGGAATTTAATATCGGACACTCCTACCTCCCACATATGTGACTTCTCCCTTTTAAAGTGCACAATCTTATTCTGCATGAAAACAGACAGAGTGAGCAAGGTGCATGCCATGGTAAGTGAAAAGGATGCCATGTGTGTGTGTGTGTGCGCTGAGCAGAGCCATGGGTGCAATAAGGAGGTGACCTCCACAGGAGATGAGGCCGGAAGGAGATGTGAGGCTGTGTGTGAGAGATTAAGTGGTGAAGTCTCCTGAGCTGACACTGTGTGAGATACCAATAAATCTGGGCTTGAGTGTGAGAGCTTAAAGTGATGAGATGGTTGACTTACCCTGGTGCACAGTTGAGATCGTTCATCCTTTATCTCCACTGGATGGCTAGTCTCTTTCGTGTAGCATTGGTACTGATCACCACTGCTATTGCCCCTCCCCCCAAGCTGGGGAGGTGAGATTGCTGGACTTCCTCCGGCCAGAGTAGGGGATGGGACAGTGAGAGAGTTGTAGAGTGTGAGGAAGGGAAAGCATACTGAGCTTTCACAACATTCAAAAGGTGGTTCCAGTGATCCATTACTGGATCTGGATATGGCACTCTTCTTGGCTTTTGTTGCCATCGCTTCACTGGGTCAATCCTAGGCTGGAAGCATTGAGAACTGTGCGCATGGCTGCAGTTTAAATTTGGCATCTGGAAGTGAGGAGGCAGTGAGGTAACAGCATGGCAGAAAGATGGCATGTTTCCACTTAATTTGAGGTGGGAAGTAGTCAATATGATGCAAGAAGCTGCCATTGCGGCCACTGGGAAAAAGGTCCATTTTTCACGCCAAATACCACACTACGTGCGTTCAGGAAAAATTCTGTTTCCAATCTATTTTCTGTTAATTTATCATTTACAATCTAATTCTGGCTTGGATTTTCTTTTGTTATTAGACATTTTGTTATTTGGACAGGAGCATGAGCCTTGCCCAGTGTTGTGAATATAGGATTTTCACACCACTGAAATGCATGTTGTTATCGAAACATAGAAGATAGGGGCAGGAGCCTGTTCTGACATTTATTACAATTATAGCTGATCATCCAACTCAACAGGCTAATCCTGCTTTCTCCCTGTCACCTTTGATCCCATTTGTCCCAAGCGCTATATTTAGCTGCCTTTTGAGTACATTCAATCTTTTGGCATCAACTACTTCCTGCGGCTTTGAATTCAACAGGCTCGCCATTCTTTGGGTGAAGAAATGACTCCTCATCTCCGTCCTAAACAGTCTACCCTGAATTCTCAGACTGTGACCTCTAGTTCTGGATTCCCCCACCATCGGGAATATCCTCCCTGCATCTACCCTGTCTAGACCTGTTGGAATTTTTTGTAAATCACATTGAGTGCTTGGGACATCTTTTTTCATTTAAGAGCATTTTGTGGAGAGGGGAAAGGGTCTCCTACTTATTAATAATAGGATTTGGTAAATTCAGAAAATGCTTCACTTGGTCTAAGATTAGAATCAGTTGTATCAAATTGTTTCCTAATTACTTCTATTGTATTAAAATGCAACTCCAAACGCAAGTCAAAATGTGAATGTATCATTTTCGACAAATGTACTGTTTTTAATGTTGGCCATTTGAAACCGATCCAATCTAGAGAACAGCAGCAGATTTTAAACCCTGAAGCATTGTTGTAAAAAGCATGTTCCTGTTTAGTGTTTGCTGTTATCCTTGGTCTCAATTTGAATTACCAAATGAATTATTAAGTGGACTGTGGTACAAAGATGTGCAAAATCTGGTCTTTTTATCAACACTTCATAAAATGCCTGGCTGAAGAGCAATATTCTTGACAAACTAGTTACGTGACTGTGGCATGATGTTTGCTGTACAGTTGAAGCTTTGGAATGTAGCATGCGTGAGTATGACATCTGGCAGCTTTTAGAATGGTGTGTTTGGCCACTATAGGGGACCACAACTTGAGAAAGATCTACTTGCCATGTATAAAGAAAGCTCACTTCCTCATTCTGAATGAGGAAACAATTTGTATTCAAAGAATTTTTATTAATCACGAACAGGCAGCATGGTAGTGCAGTGGTTAGCACTGCTGCTTCAGAGCTCCAGGGACCTGGGTTCGATTCCTGGCTTGGGTCACTGTCTATGTGGAGTGTGCACATTCTCCTCATGTCTGCGTGGGTATCCTCCAGGTGCTCCAGTTTCCTCCCACTGTCCAAAGATGTGTGGGTTAGGTTGATTGGCCATGCTTAAATTGCCCCTTAGTGTCCTGGGATGTGTAGGTTACAGAGATTAGTGGGTAAAACGTGTGGGGATATGGGGGTAGGGCCTGGGTAGGATTGTGGTTGGTGCAGACTCTGGGCCAAATGGCCTGTTTCCGTACTGTAGGGTTTCTATGATTTCTATGATCTTTGTCCATTATAAGAAGTGAAGTATTAATGATCCTCATTCTGCTCTGGCAATTTGAAAATAGTTACCACGTGCCCTGCTTTATGCAATGTAACTTTTGTATTCTTATGACAACCTTCAACTCAGTTTGAAGATGACTAGTTTCAATTTGTTGTTTGTTCAATGTATCAGACAACTTTTGAGAGCCATCATGTGAAAAAACATCCAAATGATACGGCCTGTGGCATATTTTCTTAAACCACATATGCATGTGGCAAATTGGAAAAAGTCATGCGTATGTAACATATAAAAGAATAAAGTTTTGTTGTTAAAGGTTCTTCATATCTTTATCCAACAACAGCAGCTGTTCCTCTTCCCTTTTTGAGCAGAGCTCTAGTTATTCAACTGTAGGTTTTGGCTTTCTGTCAAAACAACTGGGAGGAATAACACACCTGTCAGCACTTGGCAAACCACAGTAATATAATTATTTTAATTTTTCAAGCATATTTACCAATGTATATTATGAATTTCCATCTCTCCTCAGCTGGCTCATTAAAAGCAAATGGTCTCTTACAGTAGACGAGCTGGTTTTGAGTTTTACTTATTAAGTTCCTTTGTCGTGATAGAAATCGTGCTGTTCTTAAGTGGTTTGATTCTCTTTGAAGTGGCTTTCATGTGAATCGTCTGTTTGTGAGCCTGGCTATTGTTTAATTCATGAATGAACTGTTTTCCCTCCTTCCTTATTGGTCAATCTAATACTTTAATTCAGAACTTCAATATTTCCCTGAAAACGATGCAATTCCCATATTTAAACTAATGTTTGAATAAGTATTTTTCTAATTTCTCTCAAATGGATTAGCTGTTTTAATAAACTCAGTTTTTTTTGTAAATTATTTTTGAATTGTACCAAGCAACGTATCCTTAGGATATTTGCAACAGGCAAAGCATTCTTGTGAATCTGTCCTGATGTGTGGTAGACAAAAAACTTTGATAGTATGTCTGTTTTTCAGCAATACTCAGATCTGTAGTATTCAGTTCCTTAGCTGTCAGAGAATGTGAACATGCTGTACTAATATTGGACATGTTGTTTGGAATAATAGAGGCTGTAGATTGTGGTTGAACTCAAAGAAAGGAATGAAGTTTAGAGACAATGCTTTTAATGACGGTTTGGGAAAGGGATACTGTGACTTTATGTTGTATTTTCCTTACAGTTGTTACTGATAGCATTCTTGACTTTAGTTGCACTATGGCACTACATACAAGCTGCAATTAATTAAATGCCTCAGATAGCATTTAATACCACTGCAAGAGATGTGTTTTCTCTGCATCAGGAAAGGGACAGAGCCGCTAGAGCTGCATTTTTGTTTGGCCTCCATAGCAGGCTTATTGTTCAGCCTGTCTGCTTAAGTGACTTTATGCTACCCATCAATGTGGAATTCTCCCTGACATCGAGATGGCGTGAGGCTAAAAATGAAAAGAAACTGCGGGTTAAATAGGGTGATTGGGTGGTATTTGAAATAGAATGCTGTCATATTGTATAGCAAACTAAGATCATATTTAAAGTAACAGTCTCTGGAAAATATGTTTGCCAAACGCTCACACAATAATTCCAAAGTTTGTCATTTGCACATAATGTTGTGGTTTTGGCAGCTTCATGTGAGCTGTTCTCCATATCCATGTATAGAAGGAATGCAGTCTCATTGCTAAATGACCACAGCATAGTAATGATAGTTTCCCATAAGTGCATCTTTCAGTTTTGTGATCCTGTAGTTAGGGGACATCATTGTGCTTATCAATGAGCAACCTACCTTGATTTATTAGCTTATTTTTAATCAGATATAAGAACAAAGCCTCAAAGCTGCGGTGTCATGCTATGCGTTCCAGTTAGTCATTTATTCAGATACTTAGCAGCCTTATCACCTTTTTAGCTAAATTACTCTCAGCCGGTTGTTCTGTTAGCCCAGATCAGTTCTTTATGCACAAATTGCCAGCTATCTTATCAGTTCAGATCTGTCTGACAACCACCTAAGTGATTGCATTATCCCTTCTGATAAATGCTGTTTATAGTGTTCCAGGTATTGGTCAATTAGTTAGTCAAACATCAATCAGAGCTACTATTCTTTTTAATTCTCTACGTTGTGCTAATCTTCAAGTGCAATCCAACTTGTCTTTAAATCAGTGTTCAAGGTCTAGATTCCAGTTCCTATTCAATGATTTAAGTTTTTCATTATGGTTCATGCTAAACTTATTGCCCATTTCTATCACAGAGTGTGTGCTTATTCAATAAAAGGCATGGAACCTGGTAATTGAAATTTGACTGGTGGATGAATAGGAAGAACTTACCAGAACTGATAGCATCAGCGGTTATGTGAGACTGAATTGGATGACTTGTGAATGACAAAATGAGACACTGACCTCTACTTTGTGCAGAAATTGTATTTGCAACTGATAATGCTAACAGGTGCGTCAAGACAGAAAAGAATCATGGAATGCAAAAGAAGGCCATTTGGTCGAATGAGTCAACTTCCGACAGAGCATCTTACCCAGGCCCTATCCCCTTAACTCCACATATTTACCCCTCTAATTCTGATCCATCTTGGAACACCAAGAGATAATTTAACATGGCCAATCAACCTAACCTGAACATATTTGGACTGTGGGAAGAAACTGGACACCTGGAAGAAACCCACAGAAACATGGGGAGAGCGTGCAAACTGCATACAATCACCCAAGGTTGAAATTGGACCCTGGCGTTGTGAGGCAGCAGTGCTAACCACTGTGTCACTGTGTTTCTCAGTAATTGCTGAGGCAGGATGAATACATTACACTTGGCAAAATCAATCATGTTGAAGTGTGCAGAATCTGTACTAAGAATCAATCGCGTGGTTTTCCTTTTGTTTTTTTCAGAAGAAAAGAAAGAATTACACACTGTTGCTTTATAAACCTAACACATGGTAAATAGCAACATTTTATAGACAGCTATTAGATAAATAACCAGTTCATTTTTTTTGGTGGCAATGGATGAAGGAGGAATACTGGCCAAGATGCCGCCATGCTCTTTTGGTAGAAGTGCCTTATTGTTAATCCTTCATCTGAAAAGCAGACAGACCAGCCTTTCAGAAAAACAGAAGATCTGGCAAATTGGCACTCCTCTCAATGCTACACTAAAGCATTAGTCTAGATTATGATCTTAGCCCGGAGTAGCAATTGAATCCTTGACCTATGAATTCAGAGGTAAGCGTGCTACCACTGAATCAAGGCTGATACTCCAATCTTTATTGTAAATTAGAGGGAGAATCTCGCTGAAGCCACGCAAGTTATTTTAATGTGGGCTGTTATAAAGCAATACTGGTAGATGCTTGGGAGAAGCAGACATCAACTGTCAATCAAAGATTCTTCAAAGGAAGAGCCTACACAGACTGGAACAGAAAGAACACTCTACAAAAGTAGTGTACTGAATAAGGAAAAATGGTAAAAAGACAAAATTTAACGACATTTAGAATACTCACAGCTATTATAACTGGATGGATGAATGAATGGAGAGCACAAATAGAATTTTTAATGTTCATTTGTGGGGTGTGGATGTCACTGGTTAGGCCAACGTTTGTTTCCTCCTAACTTCCCTTGAGAAGGTGGTGGTGAGCCGCCACCTTGAATCGCCGCAGTGCATGTGATGTCGATACACTGACAATGCAGTTACAGAGCGAGTTCCAGGATTTTTTAGATTAATAGGGATGATATGATAGCCAAATTCAGAGACATGGGCTGTGATTTTCCTGCCCTCCACAGTGGGTTTTCCTGCACAGGAGGTGGCGAGCAGGATCTTCCAGTCCGGCTAACCTCAATGGCCATTTGCATGGCTCACTGGCCATGGTACATGTGGTCATGGCCACAGAGGGTCAAATTTGGCAGGACCAGAAGATCCCTTTGGTAAGAAGGGCTGGAAAATCCAATCCGTGGCTGCAAGGTGATCAACGCTGGGAACTGAATATTTCAGTATATGTGACATTTAGGATGGATATGAAGATGGGAAAATGAAGTAAGATGGCTTTTTAATAAAGAATTACATGAGTACAATAATGAGAAATGATCCTGGCTTGGCAAATCAAGATTTACAATCAGTGTGTGCAGCGATAAGAACTATGAACATACAGATTAGCACCAGGAGCAGACCATTTGGCCCCTTATGGCTGCTCTGCTGTTCAATAAGGTCATGGCAGATCTGATTTTAGTAACAACTCCACATTCTGCCTAAGCCTGCTAAACTTGACTTCCTTACTAATCAAGAATCTATCCGTCTCTGCCTTAAAATATCAATAACCTTGTCTCTACTCTTCAGGAAGAGCATTCCAAAGGTTCACAACTCAGAGAAAATCTCTATCTTAAATGGGAGACCCTTTGTTTTTAAACTCTATCTTAAACCCTATCTCCTAGCTCTCAGTTTCCCACAAAGGGAAAACATCCTTTCAGCATCCAATCTGTCTAATGGCCTCAGGATCTTGCATGTTTCAATAGGATCGTCTCTCATTCTTTGAAACGCCAACAGATACAGGCCCAAACGTAAAATAACCCCCAATCCCAGGTGGAATTACTTCCGACACATTTATATCGCTTTTTAAATAAGGAGACCAAAGCAACACAGAGTTCTAGGTGTGATCGCAACTCTGTAATACTATAGCAAAACATCCTTACTTTCATATTCCATTCCCCTTGCAATCAATGACAACGTTTAATTTGCGTCCCTAATCACTTGCTTTACCTGCATTCTAACTTTTTGTGATTCATGTACCAAGACATCAGATTCCATGTACCTCAGAATTCCGCACTCGCTCTTCATTTTAATGATATGCTGTTTTTCTATTCTTCCTGCCAAAATGGACAAGTTCACATTTTCCTCACATTATACTCCATCTGCCAAACCATTGTTTCACGTCCCTTTGCCAACTCCTTATGTCCTCTTCACAGCTTATTTTCCTACCTATCTTTGTGCCAATAGCAAATTTAGCAACTAGCAAGGGAAATTAATCACTTGTGGGAGTAGTTTATAATCCCCCTCACATTCACGCCATGGCATGAGAGGGTATACATCAAGAAATAAGCAGGACTCATAAAGGTACTGCAACAATTAGGGGCAATTTTAGTTGTCACACAGATTGGACAAATCAAATTAGCCAAGGTAGCTATGAAAATGAGATCATAGAGGGAAGTAGGGATAGATTTTTGGAGTAATACTTTCTAGAAACAATCAGGAAGCAGGCCCTTTTCAACCTGGGAATGTATAATAGAATAGCATTAATTGATGACATCATAGAAAAGGATGAACATGGTATGGGTGATCATAACATGATAAAATTTTGCATTCAATTTGAGGATGAGAAACTTGGATCTGAAATTAATGCCTTAAGCTTAAAGCAATTAAGATATGAAGACAGAGTTGATCACAGTGAACTGGGACATAGATTTAAAGGTAAGATGATTAATAAAAAAGCAGTGGCAAACATTTAATGAGATATTTTATGACTCTCGACAAAGACACGTTCCATTCATAATACTCTACAAGAAGTATCAAATGCAACAAATTGAAAGGAAGGTTGCGAAGATTCATGGTCGGACAGATAATTGGGGAAATTTTATAAACACTCAAAGGATTACTAAAAAAAAAATTGGAATATGAGAGTAAATTAACGAGGAATATAAAAACAGTAAGAACTTTAAGTATTTACAAAGGATGAGAATAGTTAAAGTAAACAATTATTCCTTTGAGGAAGGGACTGGGAATTAGTAATGAAAAACAAGGAAATGGCAGAGACTTTGGGTAGTATTTTGTATCTATCGTCTTGGTAGAAGACAGTAAAAGCATTTGGAGAATAGTAGAGAATCAAGAGGCAAAAAGGGAGGGTGGAATGTAAAATAATCACTTGAAAAATTACCAAGAAAACTAATTGGACTGAAGGCTGTCAAGTCCCCTGGACCTGATGGCCCACATCATAGGGTGTTAAAAGAAGTGGCTGCACAGATTGTGGTGCATTGATTTCAATCTTCCAAAATCTCCTAGATTCTGGAAAGATCCCAGCAAACTGGAAAACTGCAGATATAACACACCTATTGAAGACAGGAAGGAGATCAAAAGCAAAAAATGTGTCCAACATCTGTCATTGGGAAAACGCTAGAATCAGTTGTTAAAGCAGGAGTAGCAAGAATTTAGAAAATCATAATATAATCAGACAGAGTCAGCATATTTCTGTGAAAGGGAAATTGTACAAGATAAATTTATTAGAGCTCTTTGAGGGTGGAGAAAGAAGAACCAGTATGTATTGTGTATTTGAATTTCTAAAAGGCATTCAATAAGGTGCCAGGTAGACAGTTAGTGCACACCATAAGAGCTCATGGTTATGATGGTAATAGGTTAGCATGGACGCGCAACAGTGAACAGTGTTGGGGTAAATGGGCCAACCCAATCCCTCCCTCCCTCCCCCCACCCCCACTGATCCCTAATGCAAAGTATGCAGCAGTTCTCCCCCTTCCCCCACCCCGATGGGCAGTGTTAGGCTCGAGGGTAATTCTCTGCCCCAACCTCCAGTGGGGGGGGTTCTTCAATGGGCTCTGCTCCCTTCCAGCGAGGTCATCACGCCTGGTATCCATTGATGGAGACCAGCTTTAATCCTCACTGGTTTTGAACAGTAAAGGAATTAAGGGTTATGGTGACCGGGTGGGTAAGTGGGGCTGAGTCCATGAAAAGATCAGCCATGATCTCATTGAATCTTATTGGGAGCAGGCTTGAAGGGCCAGATGGCCTACTCCTGCTCCTAGTTCTTATATTCTCAAAGATAATCTAGAAATCAAAAAGTGAATGAAAATGTCCTACTTCAGGCAATCACCTTCAGCAGGCAGAAGGTGCTGGGAAAACTGAGACTTAAAGGCTGACAAATCCCAAACCAGATAGCTTGCATCCTGGGATCTTAAATGAGTGGCTGCACAGAGAGTAGTTTCATTGGTTATAATCTTCCAAAATTCATTAGATTCTGGGAGGTCCCAGTGGATTGGAAAATAGCTAATGTAATACCTTTATTCAAGAAGGGATAGGGAAAGGAGGAAACCTCTGGCCAGTTGACTTAACATCTATTGAAGAGAAGTTGCTAGAATCCAGTAATAAGGAAGTTATGGTAGGATACACAGAAGATCATAATGTGATCACAAAGCCATAGAGTCATACAATACAGTAAAGGACCTTCAGCCCATCAAGTCTATACTGACAATAATTACCACCAAAGTTGCGCTAATCCCTTTTTCTAGTACCTGTCCCATATCCTTGATAAGGCAGAATCAACATGCTTTGTGAAAAGGAAATCACATTGAAGGAATCTATTAAAGTTTTTGAGGAAGTAACAAACAAGTTGGCTAAAGGGCAACTAGTCGATGTAGTGTATTTGGATTTCCAAAAGACATTTGATAAGGTGCCACGTCAGAGATTATTACATTAGAGGACTGGGTTTTGGGGTATTAGCATGGGTGAAGGATTCGTTAGCTAACAGGAAGCAGAGGAGAGATTTTTCAGGATGACAAACTGCAATGAGTAGTTTGCCATTGGGATCAATGCCGCACAAAGTTTGGTAAGAAGTCTTACAACACTAGGTTAAAGTCCAACAGGTTTATTTAGTAGCACAAGCTTTCGGAGTGTTACTCCTTCCTCAGGTGAGTGAAGAGTTGTATTCACAAACAGGCCATACAGTGACACATACTCAATTTACAAGATCATGGCTGGAATATGAGTCTTTACTGGTAATCAAGTCCTTACAGGTACAGAGAATGTGAGTGGAGAGAGGGTTAAGCACAGGTTAAAGAGATGTGTATTGTCTCCAGTCAGGACAGTTTGTGTGATTTTGCAAGCCCAGGCAAGTCATGGGGGTTACAGATAGTGTGACGTGAACCCAAGATCCTGGCTAAGGCTGTCCTTGTGTGTGGAACTTGGCTATCAGTGTTTGCTCAGCGATTCTGCGTCATTGTGTGTCGTGAAGGCCGCCTTGGAGAATGTTTACCCGAAGATCAGAGCCTGAATGTCCTTGACTGCTGAAGTGTTCCCCGACAGGAAGGGAACACTCCTGCTTGGTGATTGTCGAGTAGTGTTCATTCACCCGTTGTTGTAGCGTCTGCATTGTCTCGCCGACGTACCAAGCCTCGGGACATCCTCTCCTGCAGCGTATCAGGTAGACAACGTTGACCAAGTCGCAGGAGTATGTACTGTGTAACTGGTGGATAGTGTTCTCGTGTGAGATGATGGCACCCGTGTCAATGATTTAGCATGTCTTACAGAGGTTGCTGTGTCATGGTCACTGTTCTCCTGAAGGCACTCACAGGACAGCCCCAAACATCACCCAAGCACAATGCAATGCCATCCACACTCTAAAGACCAAGTGCAACATTGTCATCAGACCAGCAGACAAAGGAGGGGCTAAGTCATACTGAATAGAACGGATTACTGCAAAGAAGTGTACCAACAACTAAACAACGAGGAACATAACAGACAGTTACCCACGGATCTGACCAAAGAACACACCTGTCAACTCAACAGCCTGATGAAGACCTTTGATCCAGACCTTCAGAACACCCTTCATGCTCCCATCCCACATACTCCCCGTGTTGGAGATCTCTATGCTTCCCAAAGATGCACAAGGCCAACACACCGTCCCATCGTAATCGGGCAATGTGACCCTGTGTGAGAACTTCTCTGCTACATTGACGGCATCCTGAAATCCATTGTACAAAGAACCCCCAGCTTCTGCCGCGACACTATGGACTTCCTACAGAAACTCGGCACACATGGAGCAGGTGAACCAGGAGCATTCTTCATCACAATGGATGTCTTGGCACTCTACATCAGCATCCCCCATTTGACAACATTGCTCAACTGTCTCAGTACTCAATGCCAACAACTGCCAATCTCCAGATGCAATTTTACAACTCATCCACTTCATCTTGGACCACAATGTCTTCACCTTCAACAACCAGTTGTTCATCCAGACATAAGGAACAGCCATGGGGACCAAATTCACACCACAATATGCCAACATCTTCATGCACAGGTTTGAACAAGACCTCTTCACTGCACAGGACCTTCAACTGATGCTATACATTGGATACATCTTTGACATTTTCTTCCTTTGGACTTGTGGTGAACAATCACTGAAACAACTACATGTTGACATCAACAAGTTCAATCCCACCATCAGATTTACCATGGACGACTCTCTGGAATCGATTGCATTCTTGGACACACACACACCTTCAACGAAGACAGTCACCTCAGCACTTCACTGTACTGCAAGCCCACAGATAACTTCACGATAGTCCACTTCTCCAGCTTCCACCCTAAACACTTTGAAGAGGCTATCCCCCATGAACAAGCCCTCCGTAAACATAGGATCTATTCAGATGAAGAGGATCGCAGCAGACACCACCAGATGCTGAGAGACACCCGCATAAGAGCAGGATATGGCGCTTGACTCATCAATCGACAGTTCTGATGCGCCACAGTGATAAACCACACCGACCTCCTCAGAAGACAAACACGGGACACGGCTGACAGAGTACCCTTCGTCGTCCAGTACTTCCCTGGAGTGGAGAAGCTATGACATCTTCTCCGGAGTCTTCAATGTGTCATTGATGAAGACGAACATCTCGCCAAGGCCATTCCCACACCCTCACTTACCTTCAAACAACCGCACAACCTCAAATAGACCATTGTCCGCAGCAAACTACCCAGCCTTCAGGAGAACAGTGACCACGCAACCCTGCTGCAGCAACCTCTGCAAGACATGCCGGATCATCAACATGGATGCCATCATTATCACATGAAAACACCATCTCCCAGATACACGGCACATACTGTTGTGATTTGGGCAACATTGCCTACATGATACACTGCAGGAAAGAATGTCCCAAGGTGTGGTACGTTGGGGAGACCATGCAGACGCTACAACAACAGATGAATGAACACCTTCCTGTCGGGGAACACTTCAGTGCTCACGAGCATTCAGCCTCTGATCTTCAGGTAAGCGTTCTCCAAGGCGGCCTTCATGACACATGACAACGCGGATGTCGCTGAGCAAAAACTGATAGCCAAGTTCTGCACACAAGGACAGCCTCAACTGGGATCTCGGATTCATGTCACTCTGTTTGTAACTTCCACAATTTACTTGGGCTTGCAAAATCTCACTAACTGTCCTGGCTTGAGACAATACGCACCTCTGTAACCTGTGTTTAACCCTCTCTCCACTCACATTGTCTGTACCTGTAAAGACTTGATTCCTGTAAAGACTTTAACCATTATCTTGTAAATTGAGTCTGTGTCACTGTATGCCCTCACTCACCTGAAGAAGGAGCGACACTCCAAAAGCTTGTGCTACTAAATAAACCTGATGGACTTTAACCTGGTATTTTGAGACGTCTTACTGTGTTTACCCCAGTCCAACACCGACATCTCCACATCATCGCACAAAATTTGGCCAGATGGAATATAGTGAGAATGTGAACTTGTCCTCTTTGGCAAAATGAATGGAAAAGTTTTTTCAAGAGCTAGAAATAGCAGAACTCAGTGGTGCTGAGGGATCTTGGTGTCTCGTACTTAAGTCCCAAACATACAGATAAAGCAAGTGATTAGAAAACCAACTGGTTTGTTAGAATCATGGAAACATGTTGCAAGGAAGTCCAGCATTTTTAATCTGCAATGTGCCGTCTTTTAGGTGGGCTGCAGTCAGGACTAAATAGTCCTACCTACACTTGACAATCAGTTTGGTTGAAGAACCACGTGTACACATCACATTGGATATCAAACCACTCATCAGAGTTGGTAATTCTGGTCTCTATTTGCGGGGTTGTCTGGAATGGGGTTCAAACCTGACCTTTTTAATTCAAAGGTGGAAATACTGCCACTGAACTAAAGATTACTCCATGCAAGTAGCTCACTGGATGTGAACTCAGCACCTGGAGCCCATGGACGGACTTTTACATCAACCCCCAGAAATTTGTTGGTGGGGAGGTTGGACTTCATGTATCATTGGGTATTTTAATAGCAGCATGGTAGTTGGGTGGTTCTTCTGCCCTCAGATCAGTAAGTGGCCAATTAATGGCCGCCTGCCATCATTTTTGGCATTTTACCAATAGCAGGTGTGTTTATGTCACGTGACTAGGATGCTTGGTAAACACATGGTCAGGACTCCTCACTAGCGCCTCCCCAACCCCCCAGATGGTGATCGATCCTCTGTTTATCTTCCACATCACCTCTCTGGCCTCATGATCATGTGTCCCCCTCCTCACCAGCCTCATGATAGTTGTCACCCACACCCCTCCCTCTTCCTGACCCTCACCCTCCACCGTTCACTGCGGCCTATCTGATTGGCCTCAGCAAAGCCACCCAGACTGACTTGAGGATTTGGCCTCCATCACTGTTCATCGTGGTGACTGACTGAAGTCCCAGCTGTAGTCACCGTTCTTAGTGGTACTGTTCAGACTGGAGACCTGCCAGCCACCTGGTTGTGTCTCCCAGTAAAGTCCACTGTTAAGCAGAATTTATCCCCTTATGGGACAGACAACTGTAAAATCAGGTTGTGGCAGGCTATCCCCTGCCTTTACGGCAAGGGGTGATGGGGGTTCCACCTCTGTGAAAGGTTCTAGCCCGTGTTCTAGTCCCTGCAGGATGGAGCTATATGGAATGTGACTCAAATCCATCACCATCTGATTCGGATAAGAAAGTTACGACTGGACAAAGACCTAGTCGAATACAGTGTTCTGCTTTAAACTACCTTTAAATTTTGAATTGTCAGTTGTTTCAAACTTGTTGTGTAGCTTCCAGAGTTAAAAATGTTTGCTGCAAAAATAAAATAAATAATGATTTATCGTTGTTTCTCAAATTTCCTGCAGTATAATCTGTTTCTTTGCAAATTGCTGAAACAATTAAATATGCATGATACAGATGGAATGTAGCTGATATTAACTATAACCCACAATTTGCTAATAAGTTTCATTGTCCTTTGTCCTTGTCCTTTTCAAACCCTTCAACTATATTGTGTATTATAGTTTATAGTCTGACGTAATTGGAAATGATGAAAAACATATTCTGTGTATTGTGATGTTCGTAGGAAGCACAGTTTGCCAATGTCATGAATCCATCCATCGGTCACTTAATTTGCATTGCAATATGTTTTGTATCTTGGGAAGGTTGATTTACAAAGAAATGTCAGATGTTATAAAAAATGATTAATAGGGAAAAAGGTTAAACCTATATTTTCCAGATAGATTTACAAGACATCTCAACCACAGATTTGATCATAATGGAAAAAATGTTTCCACTACCTCAGAGGATTATAAACCTAACAACGTTATTGAATTATTTTTAACGCAAATGTAATAGTGTGCATCATAAATATGTAAGTACTCCAAACCTATTTTTAAAAATGCTGTTAAATGATTTATTTGCATGGTATTTACACTTGTAAGGAAATGAGTTCTGAGACACAGAAAAACAAAGGAACTTACTGGAGAATCACTAAAGCATTTATTGTCTGCAAAGAAGTGATATTTCTGACCAGCCCCTCTGCAAACTAGGAGTTTAGAAATTATTACTTATAACCTTATGCACACTTTTGCAATCCATGTTGTCCATTTGGAATAAGTAGTTTCTCGTAGAGTATTTGGCTCATTAAATCTTTTCATTGCCGCAAAAAGGTTTATATTTTTGTCCAAGGTGGGTTTTTCAGTGCATTAAATTGGATTTTTCTTACATATTAGTTTGTATTTTTATTTTAGCCTACAGGTATATCCATTCCATGGAAACAATGTCTATCATTTTGTTAGATATAAGTCAGAAGCTGTACATGCTGTAAAGGTAATCTGTGAATTTCTTTTTTTTGATACATTGCTGTGGAAAGTTCCAGCAATCTGGACTCCCTTGCCAGTTTATGGATATCTTTGGAGTGTGTGTGTGTATAATAAAGAAAGAAGAAGAAAGATGAGGGAATGATGTGTACCTGTCACACACACAAATAAACATGTAAATGGTACAAAAAAACATGCACTTAGCAATAGCATTGACAACAGTGAAGGTATTAAGTACATTTTAAGCCATGACATTTTTGACATATTCCAAATTGTTGACACAATTTACTCATCACATCATTGTATCCATGGTAACTTTACCTGCATGTTTTTCTAAAATGCTCTTTCCCACTTTTTAAGATCTGCTATTAATGTTTATATCCATGACAGAAACAGAAAGTAGAACTAGGGTCCACTGGATACAATAATTATTCAGTAGCGTGATCTACCCTAAAATTTCATGGATCGCATCTAATGGGACCTGACATAGATCCTCCCTTTTGTCATATGTAACTTGCTTGAGTTATCATAAGGAAGGAATGTAGATAACTAACTGCACAATGGTAAAGTGATACTCTTCATCAGTGACATTTGAAGGCATCTCACTGTAATGTAAACAATCTGTTCATTATCTGAACCACTTGCTGTGTGAAATATTCTTTTCTCACATCACATTTGCTTTTTTGCAAATCATTTTAAATCTATGTCCTCTTGTTCTCGATCCTTTAATGAGTGGGAAGTTTCTTTCTATCTATCAAGTCCAGCCTCCCCATGATTTTGAACATCTCTATCAAATCTCCTCTTAATCACCTTCTCTCCAAGGAGAACAGTCCCAAACTCCCCAATCTTTCCTCATATCCGAAATTTCTCATCCCTGGAACCTGGTGAACATTTTCTGCATTATCTCCAATGTATTCACATCCTCCCTATATAGTTTGGCACCCCAGAACTGTACACAATATTCCACCTGAGGTCTAAATAGTATAAATTCAGCATAATCTCCTTGCTCTTGTATTCTATGTCCCTATTAATAAAGCCCAAAGTACTATATGTTTTATTAGCCGTGCTCACCACCTGTCCTGCCCCTTCAATGATCTATGCACATATACACCCAGCTCTCTCTGCTCCTACATCCTTTTCAAACTTTTACCCCTCGTGTTATATTGTCTCTCCATGTCCTTCCTACCGGAATGCATAACTCACTTCTCCAAATTGAACTTCACCTGTCACCTATATGCCCACTCCACCAATTTATCTTGTCCTTTTGAAGTTCTGAATTGCCCTCTTCACAGTTTACGGTACTTCAAAGTATTGTGTCATCCGCAAACTTTGAAACTGTCCTTTGCACATCAAAATCTAGGTCATTAATATATGTCAGGAAAAAGTAAGGGTTCCAATACCTGGGGAACGCCGCACTAAACTTTCCTCCAACCAGAAAAACATCCATTGACCTTTAATCTCTCTCCTATTGTTGAGGCAATTTTGTATTTGTGTTGCTTCTGTTCCTTTTACTTCATGATCTCTAACTTTTCTCACAAGTATGTTATGTGGCACTGTATTGAATGCCTTTTGAAAATCCATCAACAGCATTACCCTCATCAACCTTCTCTGCTACTTCCTCAAAAAAGACTCCAAGTTAGTTAAACATAATTTCCTCTTTAGAAATCCATGTCGGCTGTTTCTAATCAATCCACATTTTCCCATGTGATGAATAATTCTACCCTAAGTAATACTTTCTAGAAGCTTGCCCATCACTGATGTTCAACTGACTAGTCTGTAATTGCTGGTGCCATCCTTGCAACCTTTTTTGAACAAGGGTATCGTATGTGAAATTCTCCAGTCCTCTGGCACCTCCCTGAACCTAGAGAAGATCACTCGAGATGGAAGTAGGCTACCAGGCCCTTCAAGACTGCCTCACAATTCAGTATGACCATGGCTGATCTATGTTGGCCTCAACTCCTTTTCTGAGCCATTTCCCCATAGTCCTCCATTTTTTGATCTACCAAAAATCTATCCACCTCCATTTTGAATGTTTCTAATTTATCCAGACGACTCCACCCTTTGGGACAGAGAATTTCTGTGATTCACCGCCCTCTGTGAGAAGAAATTTCTATGTACTTCCGTTTTAAATGACAGGCCCGTTACCTTGTAACTGTGGTCCCTTGTTTGAGATCCTCCCACTAGTGAAAATATATCACCTTTTACCCCATCAAGTCCCCACAGGATCTTATGTGTTTGATGATGGCACAGTGGTTAACACTGCTTCCTCACAGGTTGGAAGCTATTGCAAGTGATTCTCTGGATATGATTATATGGATAAGAATGGGACCAGGTGATTGCTATTCCTCCCAGCTTGATGACAGTTGTGATCATTGTAGGCAGGTTGAGGAGGAGGATCGATAGTTTGCCTTGTCACAGTCAATACAATTTGTAATTTTGCTAAGAGATATTTTAGTCTTCTGGGAGAGGAAGAATGCTGACATAGAGTTCCAGGGAAGATGAGCTGAAATTTGGAAGCTGAGAACCCATTTAAGGACTTTGGAGATGAGAGGGAGGTTGGGAATGAGTTGCATGAATATCTTTGAAAGAATGAAGAGGTCCAGGGTCAGAATGTTGTATTCAAGAATCACAATATTGTGTAGAAAATTCCAAAGGCAATAAAAATAATTGTTTTTTGAAAGGATTTCAGCAATAACAGTAACAGGTAAGAATGGCAGATTTCCTTCCTTTAGTGAAGGAAATCTGCCATCCTTACGCAGCCTAGCCTACATGTGACTCCAGAACCACAGCCATGTTGTTGACTTTCAACTGCCCTTCAAGGGCAACTAGGGATGGCCATCCAGCGACGCTCAAGTCCCACAAATTAATTTAAAAAAAAATCACTTCCTATATAGGCCTAATTATTAGCATACCAACAAAAGCAAAATAGTGAGTGCTAGAAATCTGAAATCAAAATAGGAAATGCTGAAATATTTGAATGTTATTGTTCTTTTTGTAGCTGCTACATAAATGTCTGTCTTCTTGACAGCTGTTGTCAAAAGCTCACCTGTAGAACTGACTAGATATAAAACTATTTATCCTTTAGCTGAACACTATATGCTGAATCATGGAATCACTACAGGGCAGGAGGCGGCCATTTGGCCTATTGGATCTGCCCCAATTCTCTGACAGATTGTCTTTCTTTGACCCTTTCCCCTGCGCAATCTCCATTAACCCTACACGTTTTACCATGACTGATCCATCTAACCTACACATCTTGGGATATAAAGGCCAATTTAGCCTGGCTAATCCACCTAACCTGGAGGAAACTGGAGCACCTGAAGAAAACCCATGCCAACACATGGAATGTGCAAATTCCACACAAAGTCATCCAAGGCTGGAATTGAAGCCAGGTCCGTGGTGCTGTGAGGCAAAGTGCTAACTACTGTGCCACCGCTATCTCAGTAAACTGTCTCTAATCTACGTATATCCTTCTGCTGTTTTAACTTCCTTTATCCCCCAAGCATGACTTGCAGAAGTGATGTTGTCCTTTTAGTGACAATTTTTGATGTATTATGTGAGTAATTTCATTCTGTGGACTAGCATCTGGAGGATTGACTTAAAACTGGAAGTCAGCAGTGGTGGATGGCAGGGAGCAGTGGTAGGGTGGGTGAGTTTAAGGTTTTCATATAGAATTGCCAGAAGTATGGCCTGTAGCAAATCTTTCACATATTTTCAGCACTTTTCCTGCCTGACAGCTAGTGGACAGGAAAGCCTGCAGCACAAGACAACAGCTGGAGAGTCAACAAGAGGGGGGGAGCAAGATTAGGAGATTGGTGCAGCGAGTGGGTGGGATTGAGGGTGGAGTTTTCAGTTGCAGATGATGGATTGAATCTGCATTTTGAGAGTGGTCATAGAGGTTGGTTGGTGTTCAGTGGAGATTGTGGAGGTGCAAGGAGTGATGGTGAAGAAAGGGTTAAATACAGGGTGGTTGGGACTGAAGTTGTAGGGAGGGCAGTTTGAGATTGCAGGGATGGAAGTTGAAAATCATGGGGGATGGTGGGATGAGTCAGAGTTTGTGGGGAGGATGATGTTGTCTGATTCCAGAGTGCTTAGGAATCTGAGATTGCAGGATGGGGAGTTGGAGATTAGATGGACTGTGGGAGTCAGAATGGCAGGGGTGGGGGAGTAGGAGATGGCAAGGGTGGGGGAGTCAGAGATATCAGGGGTGGGTTAGTCGACGGGAGTGGATTGGAGCCGGTGATCACAGGAGGTAACCACAGAATGTCGCTGCTGACAACACAGGTGGGTGTTGCAGCTTGAGGCGGCAGGGTGAGCTCCAGCCTGCGGGATTGGGGAAGTGAGATGGCTCAGAGAATCAAGATTGGGGAACAGTGGTATGATCTCTGTGCAAAATGAAAAGAATTTAGCTTGCTGGGTCAACTTTGGTGTCTGAAGAAATGTAACAGTTGCAGTGAAGAGGCCATATTTGTCAATAATTGTTCATTTTACTATTGGTACAAAATAGAAAGTGTTTCCTTCTATGGTAGTCATTAAAAATCATTATTTGATTAATTGTATAGGGTTTGAGATAAGGGCTCAGGAGCTCATGTTTTTATATACTGTGCCGATTAAGTAATTAAATTGCATTTCAAAAATGGCCTTGTTCAGATGTTAAAATATTACTCTGGGCCTGATTGCATAACATTTCACTTTTTATCACCCAATAGCTATAGCGTGGTCTGAGCAATAAATGTGATTTGGATACTTCACTCACACTCTGGTTATAAATTTATATATTTCCAACCACTGCAGTCACAGAATAGAATTACATCTATAAACAAGAGCAATTCTGACTGGAACTGGGATTCAGAAGAATCTCACAAGGCTACAGTAAACAGCTGACGCGAATCTCCTGTGGATTTCAGCTATTAGTCAAACAGCACATACATCAAGAAGGTAATTTAATACGGCTCAGCACATGAATAGACCTGGGGATAGCCCTTTCACAAATCCTGAGTGAATTGCTTTCAGCTTGAGTCGTCTTGACTTGAACTGAATACTGCCTCTCTGAATTTGAATTGCACTGATCCAAAATGAATCTATTTAGATATGTGAAGTCAAAAGGGAATTGTATTATATAAACTCAATTTGTTGTGATAATACATCATAATTTCAAAGGTATTTGGGGTGGCATCACATAGCAAGTTTACCAATATCTCATTAAGTGAAACCGAGAGGTTATCTTCACTATACGTCCTGGTGAATTAGGTCAGCCTGCATGTATTTAGGTCTATGAAGCGACAGTGATGATCAGATTTGCACATTTTAAATGGCAGTTTTCGGATTTGTTGGATTTCAGATCTTTTCCCTGACACACTCAAAGAATTGACTGTATTAATATCTGTGTTTTCCTTTTCATTTTCCATTTCTTACAGATATTCCTCCGGTAAGCCAAGCAAGGATTAAGATCTGACTGCTCTTCAGGTCCTTTGCTGCTTTTGTGGATCTGTTGGCAGAATACATAGATCCTGGGGATGAAGTGTAGCTTTTCAAAGAAGTGAAACACTGTCCTTTCCAATCCAAAGTGGAACTGACCTATTACATGTGGTGAGGTAAATGTGACCACAGGGATGAAATCAGGTCAAATTTGTTGAATACTGACTGTTGGCTCCAAGATATTTGCTGCCTTTCTAAATTCTGTTGTGTCTATTGATTGGGTTCTGCTCTGTTTGTAAGTTGTTCAAGAGGCACCCAAAAGCTTTTAACTTAAGTTGCAATCATCCCGTAGAGCAATATTTCATCCTGCTACCTTATTCGTGATCTATTTTAGTTAAACAGTGCAACAGTTTGTTTTAACCCTTTCCTATTTAGTTTTCGAAAATTATTTTGCTATCTCCTTCCCATCATGATGTGGAGATGCCAGTGTTGGACTGAGGTGGGGACAGTAAGAAGTCTCACAACACCAGGTTAAAATCCAACAGGTTTATTTGTTAGCACAAGCTTTTAGAGCACTGCCCCTTGTCATTCACATGATGAAGGCGTGGTGCTCTGAAAGCTCGTGGCTTGTGCTACCAAATACACCTGTTGGACTTTAACCTGGTGTTGTGAGACTTCTCACTGTCCTTCCCATCATGGTGGAGTAAAATGTACATTTATTCATATAAACAGTGATTGGGTAGTATGGAACTTGAGTATTGCTGAAAATAAGACTTTCTGTTGATGCTATTCAACTTGCATTCATCAGGACAGATATAAGAAACCAAATTCCAGAAGGAACAGCAATTTATATTGCATGAGAAAAGGGCAAATTTATTCTGACTTGTCAAGGCATTTGGGAACTATGTTTTTAATTCAAAAAGGTGCAATGCCTGGACATGTTTCTTTTGCCTACATGTGAATCAATATAGCTTACAGCCCAGTTACTAACCTTAAATTGGTTGGTAGACTTGGGATTGTTCAGCAAGCACTGTCCAATCATGGAATCACATCTAACAGTAGCTATTATTATGTTTTACAAGTGTGGGCTAGTTGGGTATGATCAGTATTCTGCTACTGTGAACAGCCGAAGGGATGTGTTATTTGATATGTTTGTATGTTACTTTATTCATTCATGGGATGTGGGCTAGGCCATCTCAGAGGACATTTAAGAGTCAACCACATTGCTGTGGATCTGGAGTCGCATGTAGGTGAGGTTAAGTGAGAATGCCAGATTTCCTTCTGTAAAGGGAATTAATTCTGTAATTAGTGAACCAGATGGGTTTTTATGTTAATCGAGTCATGGTCATCATTAGACTTTTAATTCCAGATTTTATTGAATTCAAATCTCGCCATCTGTGGTTGAAGGATTCAAACACCAGTCCCTCCAAGCATTCACCTGCCTCTGGATTACTTGTCCAGTGATGATACAACTATGCCATCACCTTTCCTTGTATTGCACCGACACATCCCTTTGGCTATTCACAGCAAGCATTGAGTTTTAATGAACACTTCTTGTACTACATGGTCTTGTTTCTCTGTGGGTGTATTCATTCTATCTGTAATTGAGACTGATGACAGCTGTAATATCTCAATTGTGTGGGTAAAATGTGGCAGAGTATTAGACTGCCACTAGAATTGATTCAGTATAACATTTAATGGCACTTGGCAGCAAAGAAAAGTTAACAACTGTAACATTGAAAAATAGTAGACTGGGTGAGTGGACAGCACTAATACGGAAGGGAAAGACTTGGTCTGGTCTTTATGTGTAGCAGGATTGCATACAGATTAAAAATTGTTTCCTATTTCAATGCACAGAGAACCCAAAGCAGCTGTTCCACTGTGGTGCGTGTAATGGTTGTGTCATCGAGAGAATCATGATGCCATTTCATATGCCAGTTTTTTTCCTTTCCATCAGCTGTGAAATTTATTAACTTTCATAGGTCTGTGAAGACTGACTACCCTCCAGACAAATATAGGAGGACAGACTGATTTCCCCAGCCCCTTCACCCCTGGCACTAGGTCAGGGTCATTGAAGTTTATGCCTCTATTGCCATCCGATTGCAAGCAGCTAAGTGAGCACTAACTGGACAACTGAGGGGGTCTTCTGATCTGTGGTTGAGTTATATGATGCTTTTACCAATTGAGTCTCAAGGAAAGTCAATGTACAATAACTAGTTCATGGAATTTCCCCGTTGTGCGATGCACCACATCACAATGCTTTATAATCCCAGTCTCCCTCTCTTCTGTTCAAAATGGGAGTCAGTTCAACTTTTAAAAAAATGAATATAGGGAAGTGTTATATAATGAAATCTCCAATGATGCTTATACAGCATTTCCACATGATTGGGATTTTGCTGTGGTACTGGCAGCGAACTTATCAACATTCACTGTCATTGCTCCACTGAAACTAACAGCAACTTCAGATATACACAGCAGAATGCTGAAATTCTGGGGCGATTCTCCCTAAAATGCTGAATTGGTGAGAAAACTTGTCTAGATCACGATTATTTTATCATTCAACTTCAGACCCAAACCTCCTCACTGTGAGCACTATAGAGGTCACAATTGTGAATACCATTAAAATCTGAGGCGGGGGGAATGTATTTGCGCCGGAGTCTGACAGTTCTGCTGTGCATGCGCAGTGGCGCCAATCTGTCAGTCTCCCCAACAGTTGCTGGCCCCAACAGCCTGCCCTTCCAGCTCCCCCCACTCCATGGCTCGATTGCAACCCCCATGACAATTCCTGGGCCAGCCCCAACCCCATCCCATCCTGGAGTGTCCCAATGTCCAGCCCAACCCTCCAGAAATGGGGATTCCACTTCACCTCTGGAAGATCAACCGCCCTTGATAGGAGGCAGACTGCCCCAATCGCTGGCTGCCTTCCAACCCCATGCAGAGCAGCAACCGGACCCCCCACCAATTGCCCCATGCCCTGCCCCCTTGGCACTACCCCATGCCTGATAGGCAAGGCCAAGGTGCCTCCTCGGCATGGGCACTTTGCCCCTTGGGCAGTGCTGGGGGCACAGGCTGGCACTGCCGAAGTGCCCATGCCCAGGAGGCACTAGCCCCTGTCACCTGACCCCCCTGGGGGGCCCTGATTGCTCCTCCTTCACTCTGGCGAGGTCTCCTGCTAGTTCCCTGGATGTGGGGAGCTACTGTAAATCCCACCAGAATGAAGTTCTCCTGGTGGGATGGGAGATGCTATCGGGCCAGCACTGTGTGCAATTCTGGTCACCCTATTATAGAAAGGATATTGTTAAACTAGAAAGAGTGCAGAAAAGATTTACTAGGATGCTACTGGGACTTGATGGATTGAGTTATAAGGAGAGGCTGAATAGACTGGGACCGTTTTCTTTGGAGCGTAGGAGGCTGAGGGATGACCTTATAGAGGTCTGTAAAATAATGAAGGGCATAGACAAGATAGATGGTCAATATCTTTTCCTAAAGGTAGGGGAGTTTAAAACTAGAGGGCGTCAGTTTAAGGTGAAAGGTGAGCGATAAAAACGTGTCCAGAGAGTCAATTTTTTCACAAACAGGGTAGTGAGTGTCTGGAACAAGCTGCCAGAGGTAGTAGTAGAGGTGGGTACAATTTTATCTTTTAAAAAGCATTTAGATAATTACATGGGTATGATGGGTATAGAGGTATATGGGTCAAATGTGGGCATTTGGGATTAGATTAGGGGTTTTAAAAAAGGCAGCATGGACAAGTTGGGCCGTAGGGCCTGTTTCCATGCTGTAGGCCTCTGTGACTCTGTTCCTAAGCTCCGTGCCAGGCTTGATGATGACGTTTAAACTACATCGAAAATATACTTAAATCATATTAAAATCATTTGCCTCTCTTCCTGCTGGTTTCCCGTGTTCTCTGGCTCTGGGAGACGCACGTGCGTCGGGAATGCTCACGCAAATCCTATGACATGGCGGACATGTGATTCTCTGGACCCAACTCACCAGTAAATTTATGGGTGGCGATGGGAGAATCACCCCCTCTATTACTATCTGTAAGTGTATGCTCTGCCATTGGTTGTGCTGTTATTGGGTTTCCCACAAACAGGGTCATGATTTAACAAAATCTTCTAATTCTGCATTGTTTAATTTTCTTAAAAAGCCCTATTATAACAGGTTTTGCAGGGTGTTTCTCTATTTTTTTAAGGGAAAGAATTTATTTTTCTGTGCGGATCCTTTAAAATTCTTTTGCACAGCTATGCACACACAATAACTTTAAAGAGGCTGATTTGTGTGTGGCATGTGTAGCGATTTCTGGGTAGTTAAGTGGCTGTGCTGCTTACAGGAAACATTGATCAGTATTCACTGCCATTACCACTCCATACCTGACTACAACTTGGGAAGGCACGGTGGCACAGTAGTTAGCACTGTTGCCTGATAGCACCAGGGACATGGGTTTGATTCCCGGCTTGGTTTACTGTCTATGTGGAGTTGGCACCTTCTCCCTGAGTCTGCATGCGTTTCCTCCGGGTGCTCCAGTTTCCTCCCACAGACCAAAGATGTATGGATTAGGTGCATTGGCCATACTAAATTGCCCCATAGTGTCAGAGGACTAGCTAGGGTAAATGCATGGGGTAATGGGGATATGGCCTGAGTGGGATTGTTCTTGGTGCAGACTTGATGGGCTGAATGGCCGCCTTCTGTACTGTAGGATTCTATGAACTAGAGGATGTGGGTAATGTGTAGGTTAACACGGAAGTCCTGAAGTTGTGGTCTGTGGGTTCGGACACAGATTGTGCTGTGGACGTCCCATCTTTGTGGCAAAGCAATGGCACGGTGATAATGTAATTGGATGAATAATTCAAAGGTGCAGGCCAATACTCTGGAAACATGGGTTTGAATCTAAACCCCAGAAGTGGGTGGAATTTAAATTCAATTAATAAACTTGGAATTTAAATGATGACCGTATGTAGGAGAGTTTTCTGAGACCTTTGTATTCTGCTGGCTTTCACATGGGAGATTTCTCCTCTTAATTATTGCTCATCAAATACAAAGAGCTCATGGAAGCAGTAATTCTGGTTGAAGACGTACTTTATTGCCCAGGCCTGGTCCATGCACATGACAGAACAATTTGAGGCAGCCCAAATTATTCTAAATTGCATTGTTTTCTGTATACAATTATACAGATTTCCAAAATCATTTGCCTGCCCCTTTTCTCATCCAGCCAGACATAAGCCAATCATTACTAATATAGATCATATAGCTTGGCAAGTAACATTTTACTTTCCGACATCATAGAAATATGTAAATGAAATTCTTTCCCTCTGTCTCCTAGCAACTCTTTATCAGGAAGTTGTATTGCTTGATTCATTCAACTGTTTGGGATTGCTGAAACCATCTGAGACCCATGTTGATCAGAGTGTTCTCTTTGTTTCACACATTGGCTGTATTGTTTTCAAGGAATGTAGTTCTTTTTACTTAGCTATATCCCACCATGCCTTGGGGCAGTGTTTCGTTGGCCAAAGTGTGTGTTTTTTAATACAGAATGTGATATGTTTTCAAAAATACATGGTTAAATTCTCTAACAGTGGTTATATGTATTTCTATGCAAACAGTACCTTTGTAACTCCAGCTACTTTGTGATTTTTCTATACCATATTCATTTTAAATTAATCGATTCTGGCCTATTAGTCTTTTAGTCACAGGTTATCCTTAACTCCCTCTAGCACCATAAAATCATGGTTGATTTTCTAAAAAGTCATCTGGTTCACTAATAAGCTTCAGGGAAGGAAACCTGTCATCTTTACCTGGTCTGGCCTACATGTGACGCCAGACCCACAGCATCGTGGTTGATTTTTAAATGCCCTCTGAAATTGCTGAGGAAGCCACTTAGTTGTATCAAACCATTACATAGGAATATAAGAAATAGGAGCAGGAGTAGGCCATTCAGTCCCTCAAGACAGCCCCGCCATTCAATAAAATCATGGCTGATCTGATAGTCATTCAGTTCCACTTACCCGCCTGCTCCCCATAACCCTTAATTCCCTTATTGGTCAGAAAACTATCCACCTGTGACTTAAACACATTTAAGGAGGTAGCCTCCACTGCTTCAATGGGCAGAGAATTCCAAAGATTCACTACTCTCTGAGAGAAGAAGCTCCTCCTCAACTCTGTTCTAAACTGACCCCCTCCCCTTATCTTGAGGCTGTGCCTTTTAGTTCTAGAATCAGTAACAGCAAACAAGCCTACTCGATCTTGTCCTTACCAATCTACCTGTTGCAGATGCATCTGCCTCTAACAGTATTGGTAGGGGTCACCACTCCACAGTCTTTGTGGTGACAAAGTCCAGTCTTTACATTGAGGATACTGTCATAACTTTGGCTCACTAGCTAGGGATGAAACAACTAATGTTTATTTACAACATGTTATCTTACAGTCTTGAAGCTTTTTGGCTGCCAATCAGCATCCAGAACTGATCTGAGAACAAAGCCTATGTTTGCTCGGGGTGAACACCCACCCTGATTGGTTTTCCTAGATCGGTTTATTGCCCCTTAAAGGACTGAGACACCACAGTTACCTTCCATCACATTATGTGGCACTATGACTGTGTGAAATGGGATGGGTTTCAAGCAGATCTAGCAACTCTAATCTGGTCATCCATAAGGTGCTGTAGGCAGTAGGATAATTCAACCACAATTTGTAACCTCATGTCCCAGTATATCGCCCATTCCACCATTACCATCAAGCCGGTGGGGGGGTGGTCAACCCTGGTTCAATGAGGAGTACAGGAAAGCTGGTACAAGGAACACCAGGCGTACCTAAAAATGAGGTGTCAACATGGTGAGGCTACAGCACAGAACTACTTGCATAAAAAACAGAATGTGATAGCCGGAGTTAAGCAATCTCACAATCAATGGATCAGATCAAAGTAGTGCAGTCTTGCCAAAAGCATGAACGATGGTGGACACTTAGATAGCTAACAAGAATAGGAAGCTCCACAAATAGCCCCAACTTCAATGGCAAGGAACCCAGCACATTAATACAAAAGGGAAACAGTTGCAGCCACCTTCAGCCAGAAGTGCTGAGTTAATGGTCCATCTTGGCACCTTCTTGAGGTTCCTAACATCAAATATTTCAACTTTCATCAAATTTGATTCATTCCATGTGATATCAAAAAATGGCCAAAGACACATCAGCAAATTGATGTAAGGTGTTGTCAACGGTGCAATCAAGCAGCACTTAAACAGCAATAACCTGATTGATGACTTGTTTCCACCAGGGCCACTCAGCTCCTGATCTCATTATAGCCTTGGTCCAAACATAAGCAACAGAGCTGAACTCAGTACGCAAGGTGCGAGTGACTATCCTTGACATCAAGGCAGCACTTGACCAAGTGTAGCGTCAAGAAGCCCTAGCAAAACTGAAGTCGGTGGAAACCAGTGGGGAACTTTACACTGTTTGAAGTTATACTTAGCATAAAGAAAGATGGTTTTGGCTGTTGGAGGTTAATTATCTCAGTCTCAGGATGGTGTTGCAGGAATTGGTCAGGGTTGTGTCCCAGGCCCAATCATCTTAAGCTGCTTCATCAATGACTTCCCCTCCATAATGTTAGAATTGGAAATATTTGCTGACAGTTGCGCCATGTTCAGCACCATTTGTGCTTCCTCAGATACTGAAGTGTGCCTCCACAACCTGGGCAATATTCAGGCATGGACTGGTAAGTGGCAAGGAACATTTGTGTTGCATTGCCAGGCAATGACCAGCTCTTAAGAAAGAAAACCTAACCATTGCCCCTTGACACTGAATGATATTACCATCTCTGAATCCCCTGCTGTCAATATCCTGAGATTAACATTGACCAGAAATGGAACTGGATCAGCCAAACTAATACTGAGACTACAGGACCAGGTCAGAGGCTGAAATTCTGTGGCAAATAACTCACTTCCTGACTTCCAAAAACCTGTCCACATCTACAAGGCTGAAGTCAGGAGTTTGATGGAATACTTTCCATTTGTGTGATGAGTGCACCTCCAATAGTACTCAAAAAGCTCTATACCATCCAGGGCAAAGCTCCCATGATTTGGTACCCCATACACTACCTTAACCATTAATTCCTTCCATTATCAATGCGCAGTAACAGCAGTGAGTACCATCTACAAGATGCACTGCAGCAATTTGCCAATGTTCCTTCAACAACACGTTGCAATAAATTCCAGCCTCGTTTGCAACACCCATAACTTGCAAAAGAATAAAAATACTCCCCCAGAGCCTATAAACATTTATATTAATGAAAATCTCAACTTTCCCCCTCACATTGCTGACAGAAACCCCATTGAAAGTCAGACCTTGTTCAATCAGATGTAACTGGATTTTTAACAGCAATGTTAATTTGGGCCAGTGGGCTGACAAATGGAAGATGGAGCTTAATTTAGACAAATGCGAGGTGATACATTTTGGTAAATTGAACAGGGCAGGACTTACTCAGTTAATGGTAGGGTGTTGGAGAGAGTTAGGGGTATAGGTTCATAGCTCCTTGAAAGTGGAGTCACAGGTAGACAGAGTGGTGAAGAAGGCATTCAGCATGCTTGGTTTCATTGGTCAGAACATTGAACACAGGAGTTGGGACGTCTTGTTGAACTTGTACAAGACATTGGTAAGGCCACACTTGGAATACTGTATACAGTTCTGATCACCCTATTATAGAAAGGATATTATTAAACTTGAAGGAGTACAGAAAAGATTTACTTGGATGCTACCAGAGCTTGATGTTTTTGAGTTACAAGGAGAGGCTGGAAACACTGGGACATTTTTCTTGGAATGTAGACGGCTGAGGGGTGATCTTATAGAGGCCTATAAAATAATGAGGGGCACAGATGAGCTCGATAGTCACTATCTTTTCCCAAAGATAGGGCAGACTAAAACCTAAAAGGGATAGCTTTAAGATGAGAGAGAAGAGATACAAAAGTGTCCAGAGGAGCAATTTTTTCACATAGAGGGTGGTGAGTGTCTGGAACAAGCTGCCAGAGGTAGTAGTAGAGGCGGGTGCAATTTTGTCTTTTAAAAGGCATTTAGACAGTTACATGAGTAAGATAGACATAGAGGAATATGGGCCAAATGTGGGCAAGTGGGAGTGTTTTCGGGGCTTTCAAAAAAAAAGGGCAGCATGGACAAGTCGGGCTGAAGGGCCTGTTTCCATGCTGCAAACCTATATGTGATTGATCACCAACAAAACTGGAAAAATAATTCTGAAAATATAATTTTATAATTGTGGAGTATGCAAATGACTCACTAGTAAACATTTTTAAACTAATTTTTAATCCAATCTTTTAAAAATATTTTGGATTCTTTTAGTTTCTACACTTAGCCTATCTGTACATCCCAATCTTTCGTTTGTTTGTTGCAAAAAGGTTTTAAAAGTGAGCTTATTTTACTGCTTTATTTTTCCTGTTTCTGTATCTGTGAAAATCATTTAATGTGAGTGGCTGTAGGCAGCCTGATGACTTCACTTCAGATCTGCTGTGATGGCTATGGGGGATCGTCAATAGATCTCCCCATGGGTCTGGTGAAATATAAATTATCTTTTGAGTGAGCAGAGGCTCGCCCAATAGGAAAGAAACAGTGGGAGTTTAAACCAGCTGTGCCTACCTCAACTGGGGACTGCAGGTTTCAGTGCTTTGACTTGTGTACTGTAGCTGGGGAAGTGGTGATTTATTCAGTGTCTAAATAAAGAGGATTGGTGACGGAAGACTGGTCAGCTTATTACAAGGTCCATGTTGTGAATGCCAAGTAATGAATCCTGAGATCAGTAGCTGTAAGACAGCTTGGAGATAGAGGTCAAATTCTTCTTGCAGAAACTGAGATCTCTCCCAACAAGACTTAGTTTTTAATAAAAGCAGAAAATGCTGGATAACCTCAGCATTTGTGGCACCAATTCTGTAGAAGGTTCATTTGGGCTTGAAATAGTAATTGTGTTTCTCTCTCCAGAGATGCTGCCAGACCTGCTGAGTTTATCCAGCATTTTGTGCTTTTATTTCAGATTTCCTGCATTTTGTTTTTTTTCTGAGACTTACTTTGTGATCGGTGGCGCATAGTAATGGAGTGGTTAGCACTGCTGCCTTACAGCACAGGGACCTGGGTTAAATTCTGGCTTTGGGTAATTGTCTTTGTGGAGTTCGCACATTTTCCTTGTGGTTACTTGGGTTTCTTCCGGGTGCTCCGGTCAGACCTACGCCTACCCCTCTCAACTACCCCTTCGACATCCCCCCTTCTTCCTCCTCGATCACTCCTACTGACACCTCAATTAACCCCCAACCTGATCTGCCTACATTCTGACCAGCCTCCTGACCAGAAGTGATGAGTGGCCAACCTGACCCATCCTCCTGACCAGATTCAACTACCCCAGACCCAATGACCACCCCACCACTTACACGTTACTCACTTTCCACCCTCCCTACCCACCTACACCTCACCCACTTACCTCCCCCAACCCTACCCACTTAAGTCACTCAGTTACACACCGTACCACCCTACCCGTCACTCATTTATTCATTCACCCACTCTGTTGCAAATCAGCTGCCATCCATTGACCCTGCCTACACTCTCCACTGCCTCGGAAAATCAGCCGGCATAATTAAGGACCCCACACACCCTGGACATTTTGTCTTTCACCTTCTTCCATCGGGAAAAAGACATAAAAGTCTGAGGTCACGTACCAACCGATTCAAGAACAGCTTCTTCCCTGGTGCCATCAGATTTTTGAATGGACTTACCTTGCATTAAGTTGATCTTTCTCTACACCCTAGGTAGGACTGTAACATTACATTCTGCACTCTCTTGTTTCCTTCTCCATGAATGGTATGTTTTCGCTGTATGGCATGCAAAAAACAATACTTTTCACGATGTTAATACGCGTGACAATAATAAATCAAATCAAAATCACCAATTCATGGTATTCATCCATTGACTAACATAATGTGTATAGTTCTGGTCACCCTATTATAGAAAGGATATTATTAAACTAGAAAGAGTGCAGTAGAGATTTACTAGGATGCTACCAGGATTTGATGGTTTGAGCCAAAAGGAGAGGCTGGATAGACTGGGACTTTTTTCTCTGGAGTGTAGAAGGCTGAGGGGTGATCTTATCGAGGTCCATAAAATAATGAGGGGCACAGATCAACCAGATCTAAAGTCTAATACTAGTAGGCATAGGTTTAAGGTGAGGGGGGAAAGATATAAAAGGGTCCAGAGGGGCAATTTTTTCACACAGAGGGTAGTGAGTGTCTGAAGCTGCCAGAGGTAGTAGTAGAGGTGGGTACAATTTTGTCTTTTAAAAAATGTTTAGTCAATTACATGGGTAAGATGGATATGTGGGATATGGGCCAAATGCAGGCAATTGAGACTAGCTTAGGGTTTAAAATAAAAGGGCAGCATGGACAAGCTGGGCTGAAAGACTGTTTTCCATGCTCTAAATCTCTATGATTCTAACATTCACACTGGACATTTAAACTTACCACATAGTAGTTAGTGCCATTAAATGTGAGTGTGTTCCATCTTCCCCTGATGCTAAAGCAATGCGATGGAGCTCTCCGATGGATGCTGTGCACTGCATTTTTATAGAAGCCAGGTTCAGAAGACCCACCAAGAAATGTGAACCAGCTTCTAAGCATTAAAGAGTTTGAGTGGAGTGGCAATCCAGTGATGATTTGGGCCAATGACTTCATCTCAAGTATAATTTATTGGCTGTAATAGGAATTAGATGAATACAGTTTATTTATTTGTATCTATGTCCATTATCGTAAGTCCATCATTGCAAAAAATTGAGTATTCCTGATGTTGCTCGACATTTAAATTCCCAATGTCAGGAACTTTTCTATTGCATGTCTAAATCCACTTATGTATTTGTCATATATAAGAACCTCTGCAATCCTGTAACTCTATCATTCAGATTATCTGCGCTCCATCTCAATTTCAGATTTTTCACATTCCTTTTTTTTAAACTAGCTGTGAACTGTTCAGAATTAGTCAGCATGAAAGAGCCATAGTTTAAAAATCTGAAACTTTAGATTCATTGGAATAATGAATCTACTCATCTTTCAAAGCTAGTAACATACCTCAATTGCATTCCAGAGAATAAGTAACAGGAAAACAAAAACAAATCCACACATTTCCTCGGAAGACACTAATTAGGTGTAATTAGGTTGGAGTGTTGTCATGAACGACCAAAAAAATCACTGCACATGCTGTCAAACCAACAGATCTATGTTTACATATACAATTTAAACAGTTCTATGCACTAGATGCTAACATTGTTCTGTTAGATTTTACTTCTATATGCTGTCTTCTCATTAATTCCCTTTCAAGGCTGGAGTCCACATTTTTCAAACCTTTATCAAAGGCAGTCTCATGGGCCTTCTCTCCGCCACGACCAGGGTTTAGATATTTCTCCTCTGAAATAGATGACCATACGTGAATGTGATATAATGGCCTAAGACATGTAAATCGTGATTATTAACCCCCTCTACGTTGGGACAACTGATGTGAAAATGTGAGGTATGGCACGTTCTGCAACTCTTTACATACACCTGTCCACATAGCAGGCATACTTTCTACTGCTGGAACATTGAGAGAAGGTACAAAGAGATACGGATCCATTGTTGAGTGCCTTTCCACGCATGAATGCCCCATATTTACCAATCTGGCAAAGGAATAGGGGAAGAAAACTTCTGAGTTTAGGTCTGCCCTGCTGATTTACAGTTGAACTTCCTATTTGTCTTGATTGTTACTGGTCTGCATTCACTGGATCTGGTTAATGCTCAGTCTACTAATTTCCCAGATTTCTTTCAACTTCCTCTTCATCCAGCCAGTTATCATTCCCAACTGTGTCCTGATTTTTCTTTGAATATACATTTGCCTGCATTGAATTTGATCTGCCATAGCTTCATTCACATATGAATGTTGCTTAAGCCTTTCCATAAGACTGTTGTAACTGCTGCATAATATTCCTAAATTTTGAGTGTAAAATATCCAGCAGGGTAATCTGACATTTTTGATATACTAATAGGGAAGAAAGCCAAATCCTTATGATACTGATATAAGAAAATGTTATGCCAAATAATAATGTACTGTTAGATTTTGCAGTCAGTTGCAAAGTAACAGCGCTCCCACTGACTTCAATGGAAGTTGCCCCCAAGGAACTAACAGCTGTCGTGGCACGCATTACCCCCTACCCAATGTTAGTTCTGATCTGGTGCCAAGTCAAGGGGATCACCAGCCATCCAACAACAGTAATATCATCAAGCATGGTAAGCAGACAATGACACTGAAGTCTTCACGCAAAGGACAAACTTAAGTAAAAACTATTGTGGAGAGAAAAAGAGAGCTCTGAAGAAGGGTCATACGCACTTGAAACGTTAACTGTGTTTCTCTCTCCACAGATGCAGCCAGACCTGCTGAGTTTATTCAGCATTTTCTGTTTTTATTTCAGTATAAGCCACAGAATCCCTTCATCTTTAATGCTAAATTTTATAGACCGACACAGGATTAAGTTTGAAACTAAAATATTAGAAACAAACTTCAAAGCAATGTTGTAAATGTGTTTTTAAAATCATAATTCAGAAGTTTCATTTACACTAAATAAATTATTATTTCAAGGCCAGCATGGCAGGGGAAGGGTGAATATAGTCTGGGATACGGGAGTTGGTTTTGTCAGGTGAGGGATGAATAGAGACTGGGGTCTGGGGGAGATGTTGAGTGGACACAAGGATGCGCGGGTTGAGTGAGGGTTTACTGCATCAGGGATTTCTGACCCACCTATCTCAAATTAATTTTATAAAGTGTCAGCCATGGCTCACTTTGTTGGAGGAAGGGTGTAGGGGGTTGCTGGTGGATTCTCATTTCTATGCATCAGAAGGTTGTGGATTCAAGTCCCACTCCGGGGAGACGGGCATAAAACTCTGGGTTGAAATTTTTATGTTACGCTGTTGAAGGCGCTTTCCAGCGAGAGCTGGAATTCTCTGATCACCCATGGCTGAGATTCTCTGGTCCTTAAAATTAACGTTCATTTATTAGCCACAAGTAGGTTTACATTAACATTACCATGAAGTTACTGTGAAAATCCCCTAGTCGCCACACTCCAGCACCTGTTCAGGTACACTGAGAGAGAATTTAGCACGGTCAATGCACCTAATTACATGCCTTTCAGATTGAGGGGGGAAACTGGAGCACCCGGAGAAAACCCAGAAAGACATGGGGAGAATGTGCAAACTCCACACAGGCAGTGACCCAAGCTGGCCATGGAACACAGGTCGCTGTGAGGCAGCAGTGCTAACCACTGTGCCACCACTATGCCGCTCAATTACAGTGAATGGTGATTTGGCTGAGCACCAAATTCTCCGTGCTTGCTGGCTGCGGTAGAGGAGTGTGCGAAACCAGAGAATCCCAGCTGAGATATTAAATTGAGACCCTTTCCACACACTCTGATGGATGAAAAGATCCGATGGAACTATTTCAAATGAGAGCAAGGGGGTTATTCTTGATGCCCTGGCTGATACTTATTTCTCAAATAACATCCCTAAAATAAATTATCAGGCCATTATCACATCTGTATTTCTGGAAGATTGTTGTATGCAAATTGGTTGCAGCATTTTTGACATAAGTGATGATCATGTAAAGCAGTCTATAAATACAAGTTATTTTTTTAAAAAGTGGTTCTTGAAGAACTATGAAATATCTTAAACTTTAAATTAGGGCCTAACTTGAAAGCCAATAAAAAAGGCTCACACTTCCAGCTCTGCTGCTCCTGATGAATTTTGGGCCTCTCCTGGCAAGACAGGGTGCCAAGTGTTGAAGTACACCAGCATGCAGGGATCTCTAGCAGGTTGGCTCTCAAGTCAGTGGCAATTCCGTTAGGTGGGTCATATCTGCTGAATGGATGAGAACCACATCTGCACTTTCATAAGTTTGCTCTCAGCATAGACAAACAGGTCACACAAGTCTGTGATATAAGGATATCTACAAGTGGGACTTCTAGTTGACTGGGATCAGGGGGATGCATGAGTTGTCCTTGCTGCGAGTGAGAGTATCTTGAGACAGGCTGTCAGAAAGGGCCTGGAAAAAGCAGAGGACAAAACAAAATATAAATGAAGGTATTATGAAAAATCCCCTAATCTCCACACTCCAGAGCTAGTTTGGGTACACTGAGGGAAAGTTTAGCATGACCAATTCACCTAACCAACACGTCTTTGAACTGTGGGAGGAGACCGGAGCACCCAGAGGAAACCCATGCAGACACAGGGAGAATGTGCAAACACCGCACAGACAGTGACTCAAGCCGGGAATTGAACCCAGGTCCTTGGCACTGAGGCAGAAGTGCTAACCGCACTGTGCCATCATGCCACCCTAAATAAATAAATGACCAGATGCGGAAAAGGCACCCCACTGAAAGGAAAAAAAATCACTCAACCTCAGCCCAATGCCATTCATCTGTGTGAAAGGAACTGCCAGTCATGAATAAGCCATAAAGAGTCAAGTTCAATACAGAAGGGAAACAGAACCCGCGTGCAGTCCATCATCTACTGAGACAGATAGATGCCAATTGTAATAATTCTGGTTTTGCCTGAAAGAAAATGCCACTAATTTCTGGGCTTCTGATTCTATCTTGCAGTTCAATTTAGTAGTTGTATCTCATCACAATGAGTGCTTTTTAGTCTGATTTCTATAACAAAAGAAGAATTCACGTGGATAAATACGTATGGTTGTAGCAGTCAATACATAAAGCAAGCAGTGTTTAAGGTCCCAGGATCCTCCTGTGGTTTAGTTGGATTTCTACCAGTTGTGACACTGTTAACCTTAATAAGGAAAGGACATGCAACAAAAACCAAATGATATTGAACATAGATATACAAAATAAAACATCTGCATTAAGTTTTGGAACTACTTTAGTCCCTGACATAAGCGATGGAAAATTGAATGACCATAGTTAGAATCAAACTAACCATTTCCTGAAATGTGTGGAAGGTGTCGTAATAGTTTATTTTGTACGGGTTTGGCATCTGAAGATAATTGCAAGGGGGCTTCAAGTGTTTGATCTGCGTGACCACAAAAATGAAAACAAAGTACCAAATCTTCTGTTGGCCAAGCAACAGAAAGACTACACTTTAACAGTACTGGGAGATAATTATAAAGTGCACAATACTAATTCAGAAAACAAGAAGCAGATGTAAATGCAATTACTATCAATGCTGACAGCTTACTTTACTTCAGTTAAGAACACTTAAGTTATACACCATGCTTGTGACTCTTTTGCATATAGTTTCTGCTGAAATTGTGCTCAAACACATGGGCTGTAAACTCATGGCCAGGATTTTGACCATGGTGGGGTTTTCCTCCCCGTCACCTGAACTGGGAATCCATTAGTGCATCTACACTAACTTCTACAGTAAAGGTAGTGATTGTAGTCCATCAGCAGCATGACTCTGACAGGAGAAAGAGAATGAACAGAAATTCAGGGATTGAAGAAGTACCAATGATGAGGGAGAACAAAACGAAAGGAAAAAGATCAATGGATACGAAAGATCAATGAAAAGGAGAGGGAAAGGGGAAGAGGCAGAAGCTCAGAATACAGCTTCATCTGGGGAGGAAGTAAAGGGAGTGGGCATGGAGAGGGAGCGTATAACCTTGGATGCACAGCAGATGCCTGAAATCAAGATATTGGAGGGAGATCGATTGTCAATGTGAATGTAATGTAATGAGTATTACTATGTGCTGAGTTGGAGGGGAGAAGGGAGTCATGTTCGATTAAAGGGGAAGGGAGAATTCATCCTCACACCACTGTGTTTCCACCAGTGCCCTTGCTGTTGCCTGGCAGCCAGCCAGCAAGGTGCACACAGGACAGGCAGAGGATGATTTGTTGACTTTTGTGGAAGTTTAGGTGGTTTGATTTGTAAATTTGGGTTGGAATGTTTGTTTTGTGATTGCTTATATTTCTGCATTGTGGCCAGGAGGACACTGTGATGGTCAGTGACAGACAGAAGGTAGGTGTGGGATGAGCTAAGAGCTCTCCTCCATGTTCCTCCGTCATTGAGCAGTTTGACCTCCTCTATGGCATTCACACTCACAACCTACCTAAATTGTTTTCTGATGACTCCCATCCCAGAAGCATACATGCACAATGTAGATGTTATTTTAATGCAGGTACTGACCCTTTAGCAGGGATCCCAAAATATGGAAGGTCCCAAATACCAACAACATTCAAGGCTGCACCCAAGGTAACAACATGCACAAAACACTTCTGTTGTTTATTTTTCATATTTTGTTATACTTTATGTATTATAAATGCATGTAAGGCCTGGCACCCAAAATCCATAAGATCCCCAAATCTGGAATAAGTCCGGTCCCAAGCTCCTCAGGTACAGGGTCCAGTACCTGTACTGAAAAGGCATCTACAGCTTCAAAACTTAGGGTGCTACTGGAGTGCATTTTGAGGCCTATGATTTGATGTATGTGTGGGTAAAAGTATTAATTAAGGGCAACAAAACAGAATAATGCAAGGAATCATGTAATAGAATTATGGAGAGGGAATGTTCTTTGTGCTATGTTGGGCTTGAGAATGTTACCAAGTCTGCCAATTTTGTAAATGATTCTTTCAGTCAAATTAAGTACCAGACAACTTGTATATAAAGCAAGATCTAACAAGTTTGAAACATTGGCCTAAAACTCATCTGTACGTTAACAAAGCTGAAGAAGCAGAATCGCTGTCCTGAATATGTTAAAGGTATTCAATAATGTAGTGGGTGGAACAGATTTTTCACCTCTGGGATCTGGCTTCAAATGAGTTTAATTCCTCACGTCAAGGATGGTTGCTTCTTGCAGATGGCTGGTAAGAAGTGTTGGCTATTAGTTCACAGATGAGGCCCTACCTTAGCCTTATCGCACAGCAAGGACGTCAGTCGTCAGCTGTCAAGGTAGTGGCAGAGAGTTGACTCGAGCATCTGCCCTTTCTATTTGGGCCCTTCAGTTGGGGATGGGGGGGGGGTGTGTCCAGGTGAGACATGCAAATTGTCTTTGACTTTGGCAGAACTGGAAGATGTTGGTGTTCTCTCACTGCAGCAGGGAGGGGTGCTGGAAAATTGTAAAATTTGAGTTTTTTGTGTCTCATATTACAAATGTTAAAATTTCAGTAGGCTAAGCTGGCACATTGGATATGATGATATACTTTGTATTCAGCTTTAAATAGATGGCTTCCAAGGTATGGGACATTTTCCAACATTTCATAATAGGTCTAAATTGAAGGTGTTAGATTCAATACATTTGGTGTGCATTAATAGATGACTTTGGTATTTCTGGTGTTTAGATGAAGTTCATAGCTGACAAGTTCACTGAAGTCTTTATATTGCCGTTGTTTCCCCCCCATCCCCCCACCCACCAGCCCTGCAGCACCCTCTCCTCCCCCTGCCCCGCAGCACCCTCTCTTCCCCCCTGCCCCGCAGCACCCTTTCTTCCCCCCCCAACTCCCCTCCCCACTACCCCCCCCCCCCCCCCCCCCCCCCCAGGCCCTGCAACACCTTCTCACTCCCAAGTCCCACAGCACCTCCTCTCCCCTGGGCCCCATAGCCACTTTTCTCTTCTTTCCCCCAAAACACACTCTTCCCCCAGAAGATTTACTACCACTAGTGATCACTGCTCATCCAATCAGAAGCTGTTTCTCTCCGTGTCTGTGTGGGTTTCCTCTGGGTGCTCCAGTTTCCTCCCACAGTCCAAAGATGTGCAAGTCAGGTGGAAGGGCCATGCTAAATTGCTGGGGGATTAGCTAGAGTAAATGCATGGAGTTATTGTTGTTGGTGCAGACTCGATGGGCCGAATAGTCTCCTTCTGCATTGTAGGATTCTATGATTCTCTCCCACATTTATTGGCTTTCTAAACAGTACTTCCCAGGACCACAATCTGGCCTTTAGGCTGCTGGTTGGACAAGCTAGTTATATTGTCCTCTACGTTGCTCTCTGTTCAGAAGGTGTAGATTAGTTTAGTAATGGTTGCCTGCAGTTAACATGCACCAGTCTTCCTCAGTAAAATAACAGATATCTTTGGCTATCTTGAAAAAGATGTATATGTATGTGTGTGTGTGTCATACATGAGAACAAGGAATTGAATTTCTTCAGCCTTCTCAGTCCACCATTTGTTCTTAAAATTGTGGGTTTTTCTTTGAATATCAATTTTGGCTGTCTAGTGGGTGATCTTCTTAGCTGTGCAATTTGAATCCTGTTGCTAGCTTTGGAGTGTTATCCATTTGCAATTGATGCATTTGCCTCGTTCTCTATTGCTCTCATCAAACCAAGCCTTGAAGTCTTTTCATGGTGCTTCTGAGGATTTCTTGGTGTGTGTGAGTAGCGATGGATTTTATTGATTGTTGTCTCCAAGCTGGATGTTGCTTGATGCTGTGTCTGTCTGTTCCTGTTGCTCCCCATTGATTTCTTCTGGAAATTCCTTGAGCTTTATGTCAGTTAACAGGCCAGAAATATTGAACTTTCTCTGTACCTGTCAGGGCTGTTGGTTCATTTTGGGGGTCAAATCAAGTGCCAATAATGTGTAAATGAGGCACTGGACTGTCTAGTATTTGTCAGCCATAACCGTAGCATGTACAATATGCACATTTACAATTCCAAGCCATGACTATTGTCTATTAAATGTCAGTGTTTCAGTCTTGGATTTTGGCAGGATGACTTGAAATTGTTTATTTGGCAGAAAAGGCTGCTTATGATCACAAGGTCATGTCCTCTCTACAGGATAAGGAGTTGGACTTTCCAACTCCATGATTTCCAATGGTGTTTCACCAAAGGGTATGGTTGTCTCAAACCCTAGTATTGACATCACTGAGAAGTACAATCTTTAACTGTGATTCTACAGCTATCCAGAGGATTGTGGATGCTCTGTCGCTGAATGCACTTACAGCTAGTTTGATGGATTTTGAGTCTCTTGGGAATTGAGCAATATGGGATCAGACGGAAAATGGATTTGAAGTCCTGGTTCAACCTTGAATGGCAGACTAGTCTCATTAGGTGGTCTACTCCTGCTTCTATTTCTTGCCTTTGTTTATTTTGCAACAAGCCTCCTTATCTGGAGGTTGTTCTGGCTACCACCGCCGTCCCCCCACATTCCAAAGATTCCTACCCTTTTAATTTAAGTAATTTCTCCCCATATTAGACATAAATGATTGGCCCCTTAACCTGAGACTGTGTTCCCGTGTTTTAGACTCCCTGACCAGCGAAAGCAATCTCTCTGCCTATCTTATCAAGCCTGTCAGAATTTTCTAGTTTTCAATGAGAACATCTCTCATTCTTCCAAACTCCAGAGAGTATAAGACTAAATTTACTTAGCTTCTCATTATGAAACAACCCCCTCATCTCAGGGACCAATTTAGTGAACCTTTGCTATACCATCTCCAATCCTTTCTCAAAGCTGCGCATGCTTTTCCAGAAGTGATCTCACCAAAATTCTACACAATTGGGGCAAGACTTCTTTATTCTCGCATTCTAATCCCTTGCAGTAAAAACCAACATACTATTTGCTTTCCTGATTGCTCGCTGCAGTTGCATGCTAACCTTATGTTCCTTGTATGAGCACATTAAAGATTTTTGAACATTAATACTTAGAAGTTTCAAATCATTTTTTTCCACTCCTATGCCAAAGTCAATAAGTTCACATTTTCTTGCATTGTATTCCATCTGCCACCTTGTTTCTCACTCACTTAATCTACCTTATTCTGTAGCAGCCTCTCTGTGTCCTCCCAACTGCTTACCTTCCCAAAGAGCCTCTCCTAACAAATAAGCAGCTGCAGATCACAATGGTAAGATGTGATCTACCTCTGCATTCACTGAGGCAAATGGGAGTTTTGAATGATGTGGCAGTAGATCACAGATTTGTGACATAGTGCACAAGGGTTGCCATTCAATAAATCCCACTATAACATAATCCCTCAGTGATGAATATGCTGATTGCTCTGAAGGTGGATGAAAGGCTGCAGTAAGTCCCTGTTCTCAATGAATTAAGCTGATGAAGGAACAGTGCTCTGAAAGCTCGTGATTCCAGATAAACCTGTTGTTGTGAGACTTCTTACTGTACAGCATTTCCACATCCTGCTCTCAATTGTGCAGGCTTGATCGCTGAAACCAGGCAATGCCCGGCCGAGACAATGTGAACCTGATGTCCAACACTGTAAAAGTCACCATGAATAGGCCTTTTGCAGATGTCAAGCTTCCTCAAGCTTTTTGGTGGTTTGTTAGTAACAATGGAGCATGTCTGTGATATCTGGAAGTTTCTAGTCACAGCCTGACACAAAGACAGCAGATCGAACATACAGAGCTAATAGAAAGAATCAGTCAATATTCTGACTGAATGCATTGACACTTTTGCATTTTTATCAGAGTATTTGTCACATTTATATGAGACTAATTTTGACATTTCAGCTAGCATGTTGTATTGTGTATAATAATCAGCATAGCTCAACTTAGTTTGCAAAATTAAGTTCCCAATGACAGCAACGTTCTCATTCTAGATAATATGCTTATGAACATGGTTTCATGTATCACAGTGGAGATTTAAAATATGCTAACTTTATCATTCACTAATTCTGAACAGTTGTTCCTTCTTTCACCTCAGGAGTAAGAAGAGAATTGCACTTGCCCCATCTGCATAGCAGAAGTGCAAGATAATTTGCCCTGGTAAACTTGTAGGAGGCTATAGTAACTAGATTTAGAAAAGGATTGTTGGTCTGTTTAAAATGATTTCAGGCAGATGTATCTCTGGGGCATCTTTAAAAATGTAAAGTGCAGTGAGGCTAATTTGTGAATTGCTAATGAACGTTGCTGGCTGCAAAGTAAACAAAACTGTTAATTAACTGTTAATCTTTCAATACGTTTCTTCAAATTGTAAACTCATCATTATATTTTGTGTGGATATCTGAGCATTAGGGTTGTTTGGCAATGATGATCTTTAATCTTGATGAAATAAAAAGGGAATCTGCATTGTTGGGTAATGGATGAAAATACATTCCAACTTTGATATTTAATTTAAACAAGCCTGAAGGAGAATCCTATATTCAAATAGAGAAGGATACTTAAAACCAGCTTGGGAAGGTCTACAATGTACACATTCTTTTGAACTATGCTAGAAAAATATGGTTTTGTTAAAGAGGCTAATTTTCACAGACACTGCACAAAAGAAGGCCATTCGGCCCATCACTCATCCACCGGCTCTCCAAGTGAGCAACGCACCTAATGCCACTCCATTCCCTTCTCCCCATGATGCTGCATATTCTTTCCTTTTCAGATAATCCAATTCTCTCTTGCATCTTCATGGAACATAGTAATACTTCCAGGTAGGAATGGACCATTGGTCCATCCAGCCCATTCATCCATAATATTCTCGCTGCATTCCTAATAATTCTATAAAGACAGGCTGAGGAATGCCAAAGAACTGATAAGACCAGCAAAGAAGGTTCAGAAAGAAAATAAAGCTGGGTACTTGAAAAGGAAGGGTAAAGCATTTATCAGGTATATCATAAGTGAACAAAGAATGGCCCACTGAAAATAAAAATATGGAAGGGGAAAACAGAGAAATTGCTGACGTACTTGATCATTATTTTTCAACCAAAAAAAAGGGGGAGAAGACCATAATTAGAGTAAATTTAAAGTGAACATAGAGTGTTTTTTTAACTTATAAGAGGGTATATTGGGGAGGTTGCTGAAGCTCAAGGTAGATCAGGCTCCAAGCTCTGATAACTTCATTTCTGAAGGAATTGATTGTAAATCCTCTTGCAGACATTTTTCAAACATCACTGGACTCGGCCTAAATCCCTGAGGATTGGAAAATGACAAATGCAACTCTCATCTTCAAAGAAAAAAGGGCATGAGATGAACCATCAAATTATGGACCTCACTGCCACTTGTGGGAAAATGTTTGAAAGTATTATGTGGGATAATGTGAGGGAGCATTTTGAGGAGCATGTGCTAATCCAATACAGTCAACCTGGGTTTAGGACTGGCAAGTAATGCTTGACTAATTCATTGAATTCCTTTGGAGAGATTATCATGAAAGGACTCTCACTGAACTGAAAAGCATTTCTGTGGTGTAGTAGTGAGTGGTGGCTAAAATATTTCTAATTTTCCACTGCAAGACTGAGCATTGGATTAGAGTGCTGACTTTCAACTTCTAGGACTACTGTTAAAATGGAACTAAAATCCAGACGAAAGTGATAACAGTCCCTTTCTCTGGTAACTAGAAGTGACTGATTTATAATTACAGAATCATAGAATCTACAGTGCAGAAAGAGGCTACTTGGCCCATCGAGCCTGCACTGACAACAACCTCATCCAGGTTCTGTCCTGTCCCCATAACTCCACATATTACCCTCCTAATCCCCCTGACATTAAGGGACAATTTTATCATGGCCAATCAACCTAACCCACACACTTTTGGAGCATGGGAGGAAACCGGAGCACCCAGAGGGAACCCACGCAGACAATGGGAGAATATGCAAGCTCCACACAGACAGTCACCTGAGGCCGGAATTGAACCTGGGTCCCTGGCTCTGTGAGGCAGCAGTGCCACCGTGCCGCCTGATTTAAGCAACTTAATCCAGTATCTCATGGTGCAGGGATAAATTGACCGCAAGTGAATTTGATTAAACATCGCAATTAGCTGACAAAATAGTTGATTTATTTAAATGGAAATGTTTACACTAATGCAGAGAGAGATCTTTCCTGAAGTTGGAGATGAAACATGCCATTCAGTCACAGTAAAGAGATTCGGCATCTGTTTGTGTAAAATGAAAGAGATCGATGCTAACAGTGATTGAAGCTAACAGTGTGTGTAAATTTGAATGATGTTGTGTTCCCCAGTAACAATTGTCACACAAATAATTCACAAAAATACAAAATACTGCACCAATACATGTGATGTAATCACAGTAAAAATGAAAGAATTTCAAGAGAGAGCCTAAATGATTCCCCTGGGGACGCATGGAATGCATCTCGTGAAATTGGACTCACTTCCTGCCTATATATATTCATTTTCTCTTGTTTCTCCATTTATTTTTCAGCTGACAGTATTATTTCTCTTATCAGCTCCAGCCTGGTTCATATTCTCTTAACATTGTTATTTATGCATATAGGCATCAAGATGATGAAATTGCTCTGAAAGTTGGACAAATAACATGTATTTAGTGTGTGTTATGGTATAATAATACTTATTATTAAAGGAATGGTTGCGAATTTTTGCCTGGAATTTTTCCTGAGAGTAAACATACATAAAACACAGCAGTCGTGTTTTTAAGGGGTTCCCTCTAAAATGTAAATTTTTCATGTGTTTATAAAAATCTTCAAAGTGATGGAACTTTGTTCTTGATACTTGCCACTTCATCGAATCTCAGGATTTTGCATGATCAGCTGGAATAGAATATGTTGTCAGCTCTTCATCCACATAAGCTTATCTTGAGTTACTGGGAAAATTAGAGAGATGTAGTCCCTTAAACCTACATTTTAGCTTTATATTACAAGTAGAATGATAGAGGTTTAAAACACCCAAGGAAGCCATTTAGCCTATGATGTCTGTGATGGCACGTTGGTAAAACAATCAGAAATTAATTACGTTGTCTTATTCTTTCGGCATGGCAATGCATTTTTCTGTTTCAAATTTATTAGCTTTTGCCTTAAAAGGTGCAATGGATTGTATCTCAGTGACTCCCAGTGACAAAGCAATCCACGTTCCAACAGTTATTCAATTAAATAAATTTCTCTGAGCCTTGCTTCTCATTTTAGTGACAGTAGTAATTGGTGACCACTCGTTACCAATTCCTTGTTCCCTATTCACCCTCTGAATGTTATGTAAGCATGCAGCAGGTCATTAGCAGGATTACTAAAACTTGTAACATTTATTGTGGGTGAAAGTACTATTAACATGACATGAATGCATTTTACTTCCCTGTCCAAAGCAAGCGTTTCAATTTGGGGACTCAGAACATGAGATGTAAGTGAGCACAAGAGGAAACATTTGCTACTGCAACCTCAGGAATATGTTTTGTTTCTTTTTAATTACTTGCACTGCAGACTAAAACCAAGTTTAAAACCATTACCAATGTGTACCAAAGTTGATTAAATATTCCACTCTAACAGGGATTAGTATTGATTGTATTTTCCATATATGATGGTGTAATATTTTTTCTACTAACACATACTTATATAATTTCATTATCATGACCTGTTCCAGGAGATGAAGCTTATTTATATGTTAACTAATGATAAATTGTATGAAAACGTTAGGAGGAATGTGTTGAAATATTTATGTTACCATATCTCTGTCAAATTTTGCTCCTGTAAAGCCCTTTAGGATGTTTTACTGCATTAAAAGTGACATATATATCCATATATAATATATACATTTATGTTGCTGTTATACCTTAGGCTATTATTTTTAATGTGTAAAAAGGAAAACAGTTGGTTTCTTGGGCATGAATTAATGTAGGGTCTTCTGGGTACATGAGAATTTTATTTACCTGAGCTAATCAGATCTGGAGAGACACACTGCACAGCAGTATTGGAAAGAAGCTGTAAATTTGAGCTCATTGAGTGCATGATTAGAAGCTTAACAACAGTAGCAGCATTGAAGGTGCATTCTGATTGGCTTTTCAATGGATCATTAATTGTCATCTATCCAATTTCACAGGAAGTGCACAGAGCATAGACAAATGTTCTTGAGAATGTTGAAAGGAGAGCAAATATTATTCAACTCTTATTCAATACATTACCTATAGTCTAAGAGTTATTCGCCCCCTTCTATTGCCATTTTCTTCTTTCTTCAAGTTAACTGGACAGTGAGTAGTACTGCACATGGCTGTGATTTTTGCTCCACTTTACTTAGAAGTTACTAGAGTTACAATTGAATTATGATAAAGACAGAATTAGTTTCCTTAGAGAGGTTGCTTGGATCAGCATTTTGACTAGTTCAAGATAAAATTATAGCAGAGTGCATTTTGGTTAAGAAGTGTACTTTACTGGGATCAGGAAGTCAGTGCAATGAGGATGAATGGGACCTTTTACCATTTGAATCTGATACTCAGATTAGAGTCACATCAGATATTGGGTCAGTCTTTTTTTGTTTGAAAGTGATTGTGTCTGCTTCACTCCTCGGAGAGATTTCTGAATAAACAAAATTATATATTAGAGAATGTACTCATTTAGTGGCACCTGGACATAAACAACATGGTTAAAAAATAAAGGCTGTAAAACGTTTCTCTGTAGTGATGGGGTTTGGGTGTTAGAGTGTGTTTTGTGAGTGCATGCTTCTGGTGTCGGTTGCGTACTCATCCTGTTAAGGGTATTAATGCTCATGCAGGTAGTAAGCTGAATGAGAAGTCATCTTATTAAAACCTATCGAGGGGATTTGACAGGCTTGATGCTGAAAGGATGTTTCCCTTTTTGGGGGTGAAGCTGGAACTAAGATACACAGTGTAAAAATAAAGGTCTCAAAGTTGAGCTGAGGTGAAATTTTTTGAGGGTCACGAGACTTCAGAATGCCTTTCCCTAGAGAGTGGTGGAGACAGGGTCAATGAATATTTTTCAGGCTGAGTTAGAGATTCCTGATCGACCAGGGAGTCAAAGGTTATCAGGGTTGGGAGGAAAACAGAGTTGAGGCTACAATCAGATCAGCCATCATTTTATTGAATGGTACAACAGACTTGAGGAGCTGAATGGCCTACTCCTGCTCCTAATTTGTACGTTCATATGTGTTTTCATATGTTGCTAAAAGTATGCAGAGTAGCAGATTCTAAGGTAAGTCAATGTGCAATGCTGATTTGGTACCAATGATGCCATTTTGGAGCTCAACACACCAGCTCTTTTCCATTCTTAACCTCTCACAGCCAAGCAAGTGTCCAGCAGAAGGAAGATCCCCCACAACTGTGCTATTTTAAGGGATCATTAACAACTTTCAGGTTAGTTGCTAATCAATTTCTATTGGCTCTTGTTGAAATTGTAGAATTGTCTGGTAATATCTAGATTTGTTCAAAGTTGCAGAAGTCTAAAAGACAGAGGTCTTGTCCTGCCTTCAAGGAATGTGCCTAAACCAATTGCTCCCAGACTAGAGTGCAGTTAGTATTTCCCCTTGAACTACAGCAAGCAGGAAAAGTGAGCAGAAAATACAAGGTTCAAGACAAGTTGCTGTTGTATTACCTTGTGTGAAATTATTAATACAACAGTCTGTAAGTCAAATGTTTATTTATTAGTGTCACAAGTAGGCTTACATTAATACTGCAATGAAGCTATTGTGAAAATCACGTAGTCACCACACTTCACTACCTGTTCGAGTATAATGAAGGAGAATTTAGCATTACTAATGCACCTAACCAGCTGCCTTTTGGACTGTGGGAGGAAACCTGAGCACCCTCACACAGACACACGGGGAGAGCGTGCAGATTCCGCACAGACACATGGGGAGAGCGTGCAGATTCCGCACAGACACACGGGGAGAGCATGCCGATTCCGCACAGACACACGGGGAGAGTGTGCCGATTCCGCACAGACGCACGGGGAGAGCGTGCAGATTCCGCACAGACACACGGGGAGAGCGTGCCAATTCCACACAAAGTGACCCAAGCCGAGAATTGGATCCAGGTCCATGGCGCTGCGTTGCAGCAGTGCTAACCACTGTTCCACCGTGTCGCCCTTAAATCCAAAGTTCAGAGGGTAAATGAAAAATACAGTAAAGAGAGTTACAAAGGGAAATCCAAAGTGTTCTTTATGCATATAAATAATAAAATAATAGTAAAATGAAGGGTATAGCTGATTAGGAACCACAAATGAAATCTATGAATGGAGGCAGAGAGTATGGTTGAGCTACTGAACAAATATTTTGCATCTATCTTTACCAATGAAGGAGATGTTGATAAAGCCATAGTAAAATCAAATATAGTTGTGGAACTACATGGGTCAAAGGTTGATGAAGAGGATGTATTAGAAAGGCTAACTGCACTTAAAGTTGTTATGTCAACAATACAGGATGGGTTGCATCTAAGGATATTCAGGGAAGTAAGGGAGGAAATTTTGGAGGTACTGGCCAAACCCTACCACCCTTTTGAGATGCACGAATGGTGCCAGAGGACTGAAGAATTGCAAATGTTACAACTTTGTCCAGAAAAGGATGTTGGAGCAAAAACAGCAGCTTCAGCCCTCCAACTTAATGTCAATGGTGGAAAATATTTAGAAACGTTTGAAGAAAGAATTATTACTCAGATAATAATGTATCTGCAATACCACAAAAATATAACACAACAGTAAGTACATTAATGACTGACTTAACCATATAACATAAGTAATATTCTCTCCCTCCTTTAAATGTTGTCTCTTGGCTCCATCATAATGCTTAATTCTCCTAATACTGAGTTCCAATATTGGACTTGTTAATGTCAAATTCCAAACCTATAGTCATCTCTTGGTTTACTGCAGAAAATCCTAAACCTATATGATAATTACCTTCATCACTAATAGGTTTCTTAAAATAAAGCCTTTAAACCTACATCTGGGTTCTTTATTGTCAACCCCAAATGTTGCATGTCAATTGGCACAATTATTAACTCCTAATTCTCTCCCAGCATGAGCCAAGTCTCCTGAGATTAATGCCATGCCCTAACAATTGCAAGATCCCCAGTGCTGCCCCTTACTTTTATACCCTTTCTGTAGGCAGCTTTTGCAACATTTAGCCCAGATTTTAGCACTCGTAAGTACAGCTAATAGTAATGTGGATAAGGCAGGAATGTGGAATTGAGGATTACCATATCAAATTAGTCATGATTTCATTGTATGGTGGAGCAGACTCAATGGGTTGAATGGCCTACTTCTACTCCAACATCTCATAGTCTTAGTACCTTGCTAAGGTTTTCAAAATCTTGTCCAAATTGCATACACCTACAGCACCTTTTAATTCTGATTTGAACTGGTGATGTATAAGATTATGAGGCGCATAGATTGGGTGGATAGGAAGACACTTTTGAGTCAATGGCCGAGGTGCAGAGATTTACGGGATGAGTTGGAAGGCTAAAAGGGGAGGAGGGGAGAAAATCTTTCACTTAGAAGTGGTGAAAGTCTGGACCTCACTGTCAGAATGGATGGTTGAGTCTAAAATTCTGGTAGCATTTTAGAAGTATTTAGATTTCTCTACTGCTGCCATGAACCAAGTGCTACAAAATGGGATTAGTGTAGTCAGATCTTCGTTGACTGTGGTGGACATAGCCGAATGACTTCCTTCTGTGCTGTAAATGTCTATGAATCTACAATGTTCCAAGCGGAATATCTGAACTTCTGTACCAGTGCCAACTGCAAGACTAATTCATTTCTATGTGCTTCTTCCATCATGGATGCCAGCACTACTGGAAAAATGAATCAACCCACATCGGCTTCAGCCTGCTAATCTCTTTGAAGGAATACACCTCTGGACTTTTCATTCTGAACTCTGGGCTCATGTGAAAAAGTTAGTCGTATTTTGTCTGTGTTTTTTGCCCTGTATCTCTTTCCTTCCCTTATTCCTCATTTATTGTATGAATGCAAAAAGAGGGGAATGTTGTGAACCACCTTTCTGCGTTTTGAGTGAGTGTAAAATAAATTAACTCTCTGATTTTACCCTATCTCGAGTTTGCTTTGGGGTTACTAATAGATAGTTGGATCGCTTGAAGACTGGAGGGTTGGGGAGCATAAGCCATCACTTCCTAAAGGGGAAATCAAAATTCAAAAAATACCTTTCTGTTTATGGATCGATGGTGAGTGAAAAATATCAGAGCTATTTTAAATTGATATGCCCCCTCCTATCCATTAACACAGAGTCATTAAGACAGCTAAAAGAATTGCTCAAAAGAACTATTAATTGTAAGGGAAATTGAAGATAGAAAGAGACAGATTATGCTTCAATTATCCAGGGTATTGGTGAGATCACATCTGGCGTACTGCATACAGCTTCAGTCTCCTTATTTAAGGAAGGATATAAATGCACTAAAACCATTTCAGAGAAGGTTAACTAGACTAATACTTGAAACAGGAAGGTTGTCTTATGAAGAAAGTTTGGACAAGCTAAGCTTGCATCTGGTGGAGTTTAGAAGAATTAGAGGAGACTTAACTGAAACAAATAAGATCTTGAGGGGTCTTGACAGAGTGAGTGTGGAGTGGATGTTTCCCCTTGGAGAATCAAAAACTAGAAGTCACTTTTAAAAATAAGGGGTTACCCACTTAAATGAGAATTTATTTCTTTAAGATGGTCTCTTCCTCAACAGCAGGTGGAAGGCAGAGATAAATAAGTTCTTGATGAGCAAAGGCATGAAAAGTTATTGGGGATAGGTGGGAATGTGATATTGAGGTTCCAATCCTATCAAGCCATGACCATATTGAAAAGCAGAGTAGACTTGCGGGGTCTATTCTGTTCCTATGTATGTTCATATGTCAGTGGCAGTGATCTGAAATTCACTGCCTATAAAGGTGATAGAAATGTAGATAATTAATGATTTCAAAAGAAAATTGAATTGCACTTGAGGGACTATGCGGATACTACAGGGTGATGGGACTCACTGAATTGCTTGAGAAAGAGTTAGTATGGATTCGATGGATTGACTGGCGTCCTTCTGTACTGTAACGATTCTATTACAATCTCATCTGTTTTAACTTGCAAACCTTTTGTCTTTATGAAAATTCTGTCATTTCTGTGCGGATAGAAGAATGCTGATATTATTTAAGTGTTGCACTTAATATTCTTCATAAACATAAACGTGTGTTAGTGACACCAACCAGTTGACTAAAAGTACCTTAATATTCAGATTAGTATCATGTTTTCATATTAATCAAGCTTGTTGCTCAGCCTTCTACACTGATGTAACATTGTATTTTTGTGCAAACTGTGGGATTGGAAACCTTTACAGATATGAACAAGACCCCATATTTTCAGTCTTTCAGAGCAATGAAAAAACACATATCCTAAGAGGCTGGGAGGCAGATTCAAATAAATTGCTTGAAACATGTCCCAAACCCTTTACAGATCCGGGAATTAATGCTGCTGCTTTGCTGTGCTGGGTGCATCCCAATTGTGCAGAGAAAATAAGCAACGTGTTGGCTTGTTTCTTGAAGCAAATTAGCAAATATCACTGAAGGAAGTAAAGACATTTTGTGCTCTTTTGATAGGCCCAGATCTTCTGTGAAGCACCAATCATCATCAGGTTACTGCTCTGCCTTGCCTGGACGCTACTCTTCATTTCTAGCCATGTCTGCTGAGCCCAGTTTCTCCAGCAGTGTGATGTCCATTGGCAAGCTCCATTACAGCTCTGTAGCATCAGGTGGGAGACAAGACATATCCCCATTTTATAGACATAGCTGCTGTATGGTAAATTTAAGTGTGCAGTGTAAATGTTAGTGAGTGTGTAGCCAAGCAGATAAATGAATGAATGGGTAAGGGTAACATGGACAATAGAAGCAGGAGCCCTTTGAGTTTGCTCTGTCTTACCATTGCTGATCATTCAACTTGAGCCTAATCCAACCCGTTGGCAATCAGGTGAGATGGGCAGTGAGTAGGATGGCAGGCAGATCAGGGAGTAGTTGGATCAGGTCGGGTGGGGAGTGATAATCAGGTCGGTGCGGGTCAGGGGTTAGTTGGGTAGTGGCGGGGGGGGGGTGGGGGGGGTGGTGCAGTCAGATCTGGTTTGGGTGGGGGTGATTGTGGGGTTAGTCAGGTGGTCAGGGGAGTAGTCGGGTCATAGAAAGCCTTTAGTGCCGAAGGAGGTCATTCGGCCCATCAAGTCTGCACTGTCAACAATCTCACCCAAGGAATTTAGCATGATGGGGGAAAGAAGGTGAAATATTCCATATCATTGGAGAACTGAAGTTCTGGGATAGAATCTCCTTTTAATGTCAATATAAATTTCTATAAGTGATGCAACCATTAAATAAAAGGAAATTAAATTGAAAACTACAGAAGGAATTTAGTGAGGATTGGATTAACCATTCTGGACTTATTTATTCTTTATTTTCAATGCAATGACCTTCGTTATTCCATAAAACTAGATGCAATTAAATGTAACGTTTCCAGTGAACACTAATCAGTTGTATATGAGGATCTGAGAAAGTCCCTTTTTTTGATGGTGTTTCTACTCCTTGACACTAACAAACTTATTTGATCTGTGTATCCACTTGGTAATTATGGTTTAATGTTTATCCCGTAAACTGAAAAAAATGAAACAATTTTACATTGTGAAGGTTGTCATGGCATTTAAATCTTGTGTCTATCTCAAACTCACGTTCTTGAATGAGTATTGTTGATAGTCATCCTGTCAGTTTGTCTATTATTGGATTTTTTGACAGGAACTGTGATTTAAATGATTATTTTTGTTCTATTCTTTTAAGAACATAAGAACATAAGAAATAGGAGCAGGAGTAGGCCATCTAGCCCCTCGAGCCTGCCCCGCCATTCAATAAGATCATGGCTGATCTGAAGTGGCTCAGTTCCACTTTCCCGCCTTCTCCCCATAACCCTTAATCTCCTTGCCTACCAAAAACCTATCTACCCGCGTCTTAAATATATTTAGCGAGGCAGCCTCCACCACTTCAACGGGCAGAGAATTCCAGAGATTCACCACCCTTTGAGTGAAGAAGTTCCTCCTCAATTCTGTTCTCAACTGCGCCCCCCTTATCTTGAGGCTGTGCCCTCTCGTCCTGCTGTCCTTTCTGAGCGGGAAAAACCTCTCCACCTCTACCCTATCCAACCCCTTCATCATCTTATACGTCTCAATAAGATCCCCCCTCATCCTTCTAAACTCCAACGAGTACAAGCCCAGTCTATTCAGCCTCTCTTCATAGTTCAACCCCCTCAACTCCAGTATCAGCCTAGTGAACCTCCTCTGCACTCCCTCCAAGGCCAAAATATCCTTGCGCAAGTGCGGCGACCAAAACTGCACACAGTACTCCAGCTGCGGCCTCACCAGTGCCCTGAACAGTTGCAGCAAGACCTCCCCGCTTTTATATTCTATCCCCCTTGCTATAAAGGCCAGCATCCCATTTGCCTTCCTGATCACCTGCTGCACCTGCAGACTGGGTTTTTGCGACTCATGCACAAGGACCCCCAGGTCCCTCTGCACTGTAGCATGCTGCAGCTTTTTGCCCTTTAAATAGTAGTCCCTCCTACTATTATTCCTGCCAAAGTGGATAACCTCACACCTCCAAACAACATCTAATGAATACAGATAAAACGCCAACTTTTAAATTAGCAGTACAAAGACATTTGTGCCAAGTTTGGATCCCTGTTCTTTCAGCACAAACACACCTGAGTTGAGAGCATTACACATTTTGGAATTCAGGCAGAGCTAAGTTATTTGAATCTGTTGATTGTCAGATAGCAGGAGCAACATACCGAAGGACAACAGTTCTAGAACTAACCATAGAACTGCTCAAATCAGTTCAGCTGAATGTTTCTGCCTTTTTCAGAATCAACTTCAGGAAAAAAATATAATGAATTAACTCGAACTTGGAAATAACCAATACAATCTTCACGTTGTTCAGAAGTTGAAGTCATCGGAGCTTATAAAGTGTTGTGATTTTTCAGCAATATAACATTTACTTTTAGATATCATTTTAATGATATGGATCTATGACTTAAACTTTTCTTTTTAAATAAGTTCCTGCGATAAGCTCATATTAAACAGACAACTGGGCCATGGAGCATTTAAAGGCTTACAGCACTGTTTATAGATTATAAAGCAGAATAAAAGCTGACATTCACTTGTATGTTGACACAGTAATCAAAACCTGAATGAATCTCTGGCCAGTCATGAATTACTTACTTACCGTGACACTGGCAAGGCTGACAGTTCAATCACAACTCTTTTTTTTAATGGTGAATACTGTGTTTAAAGTGGTAATGCTGTTTCTTCCTCCAAATGACAGTAATGACAAATGGCTTTGAAGGAATGCATAACTTTGAACAAGAAAATATAGGCTACCTGCTGAAAGCAGGGCTCCATGCAGCCAAGTGGCAATGATGAATAGAGTGATATTGTGCCTGACAAGTAGTAAAATAACTATTCATTCACTACAGAACATCTGCAGAACACGTTATGATATGTACGGAATGGGTGGAAGCAAGCCAGAGAAAAGGAAAGTGGATATTTCTGTGCTTGTACGATTATAACTATTGAAAACATGTTCATTTTAATTGAATGAAACCGAATAGCTTGATACTCACTTATTCTTGTCAAGTGTATTTTTTGTGGACTTTAGATGGAAAGTCAAAAACCACAATGCTAGAAATGGAAAGAGTAGGAAAGAAAGAAAAATGTTATAGTGTTAATTTGTGTCATTGGGACACAACCAGCAGTAGTGGGGCCACTGGCCATGCTCCAAGGGAAGGACATTGGTCAATGGGGATGTTGGCACCACAGGAAGTGCAAACTTAGAGGAGAGGGGAATGAAGTGGGGTTGTTCATGTTGGGGCAAGAACATGCCTGGCCGTGACCTACAGTTACATTGTAAAGTCAGAAGGAATAAGCTTGTTACTGCTGGTTCCAAGCTCAGATCAATAAAAATGGCAACATTCATACTTTTTTTGAGGGTATGAGACTCCATATTTGTTAAATGAATTTGTCAGGGGCAGAGATCTTGTTCATCAGTATTGATTACACTGTTGAACGATCTATCACCCCTTAAAAACTCCTGATTGAACATGAAGCCCCACATGCTACTGTCACGTTACCTATCCAGCCATACTTGTGATTTTTAACTAATTGCTTAATTATTCTATTCAATTATTTATTTTCTTTTAAATATTTCTTAATCTTTTCACAAACTGCAGGACATATTAAAATCTTTGGAAAATAGATATTGGCCACTTATCAGATATTCACCAACAGCTCACTTTGTCCTCTGTAGAGCAGAAACTCATTCCTACAGAGTGAAAAAGTTAGAAAAGCAGAGGGGTACTGCTCTTCCCTTCTCACCAAACTCCCACTTGTCACCAAACTTCCACATTCTGCTCAAAGTTACACTCCATTTCTCAAACTGTCTTGTTCTTCATCAACAAACTGATGCTCTTGACTTTTGTGCATAAGATCAGTTTCCCACCTTGCCGTATCACCCACAGACCAGGTGTTAGATTTGAAGGTAGGTGAGCACTTTGGTGATAGTGACCACAGTTCGGTTACGTTTACCTTAGTGATGGAAAGGGATAGGCATATACCGAAGGGCAGAAGTTATAGCTGGGGGAAAGGTAATAATGAGGCTATTCGGCGAGATTTAGGATACATAGGGTGGAGTAGGAAATTGCAGGGGCTGGGAACATCTGAAACGTGGAGCTTATTCAAGGAGTAGCTACTGCGAGTCCTTGATAAATATGTACTTGTCAGGCAGGGAGGAAGTGGTCGAGTGAGGGAACCATGGTGTGCTAAGGAAGTTGAATCTCTGGTGAAGAGGAAGAAGGAGGCTTATGTAAAGATGAGACATGAAGGCTCAGTTCAGGCACTGGAGAGTTATAAATTAGCCAGGAAGGAGCTAAAGAGAGAGTTGAGCTAGAAGAGGACATGAGAAGACTTTGGCGGATAGGATCAAGGAAAATCCTAAAGCTTTCTACAGGTATGTCAAGAATAAAAGATTGGTTAGGGCAAGATTAGGGCCAGTCAGAGACAGCAGTGGGAAGTTGTGCATGGAGCCTGAAGAGATAGGAGAGGCACTGAATGAGTATTTTTTGTCAGTATTCACGCAGGAAAAAGTCAGTGTAGTCGAGGAGAATACTGCGATACCAGGTAGTAGACTAGATGGGATTGAGGTACATAAGGAGGAGGTGTTGGCAATTCTTGAGAGTATGAAAATAGGTAAGTCCCCTGGGCTGGATGGGATTTACCCTAGGATTCTCTGGGAGGCTAGGGAGGAGATTGCAGAACCTTTGGCTTTGATCTTCATGTCGTCATTGGCTACAGGTATAGTGCCGGATGACTGGAAGATAACAAATGTTGTCCCTTTGTTCAAGAAGGGGAGTAGAGACCATCCTGGGAATTATAGACCAGTGAGCCTTACTTCTGTTGTGGGCAAAGTTTTGGAAAGAATTATAAGGGTTAGGATTTATAATCATCTAGAGGGAAATAAATTGATTAGGGATAGTCAACACGGTTTTGTGAAGGGTAGGTTGTGCCTCACAAACCTTATCGAGTTTTTTGAAAAGGTGACCAAAGAGGTGGATAAGGGTAAGGCAGTTGACGTGGTGTATATGGATTTTAGCAAAGCATTTGATAAGGTTCCCCATGGTAGGCTATTGCAGAAAATACGGATGCATGGGATTGAGGGTGATTTAACCGTTTGGATCAGGAATTGGCTAGCTAATAGAAGACAGAGGGTGGTAGTTGATGGGAAATATTCAACCTGGAGTTCAGTTACAAGTGGTGTACCTCAAGGATCTGTTTTGGGGCCACTGCTGTTTGTCATTTTTATAAATGACCTAGATGAGGGTGTAGAAGGATGGATTAGTAAATTTGCTGATGACACCAAAGTTGGAGGAGTTGTAGACAGTGAGGATGGATGTTACAGTTTGCAGAGGGATATAGATAAGCTGCAGAGCTGGGCCGAGAGGTGGCAGATGGAGTTCAATATGGAAAAGTGTGAGGTGATTCACTTTGGTAAGAATAACAAGAGTACAGAATATAAGGCTAATGGAAGGACTCTTAGTAGTGTTGACGAGCAGAGAGATCTCAGTGTACATGTGCAAAGATCCCTGAAAGTTGGCACCCAGGTTGATAAGGTTGTTAAGAAGGCGTATGGTGTATTAGCTTTTATTGATAGAGGGATTGAATTTTGGAGCCGTGAGGTCATGTTACAACTGTACAAAACTCTGGTGTGGCCGCACTTGGAATATTGCGTACAGTTCTGGTCGCCGCATTATGAGAAAGATGTGGAGGCATTGGAAAGGGTGCAGAGAAGGTTTACTAGGGTGTTGTCTGGTATGGTGGGAAGGTCTTATGAGGAAAGGCTGAGGGACTTGAGGTTATTTTCATTGGAGAGAAGAAGGTTACGAGGTGACCTGATTGAGGCTTACAAGATGATCAAAGGATTGGATAGGGTGGACAGTGAGAGCCTTTTACCTCGGATGGTGATGGCTAACATGAGGGGACATAGCTTTAAATTAAGGGGTGGTAATTATAGGACGGACGTCAGAGGTAGGTTCTTTACTCAGAGGGTAGTAAGGTCGTGGAATGCCTTGCCTGCAGCAGTTGTGGACTCACCAACTTTAAGGGCATTCAAATTGTCAGTGGATAGGCATATGGATAACATTGGAATAGTTTAGGTTAGAGGGTCATTAGATTGGTTCCACTGGTTGGCGCAACATCGAGGGCCAAAGGGCCTGTACTGCGCTTCTATGTTCTATGTTCCTCCCATTTTCCTCTACACTCACGACCTCCTAGTCTTATTCCCCTGTCACTAACCTGTTGTCATTCACGTTATTATTGCTCATGAGGATATTCCTGTTTTCCTACTGAACTGTTTAATGTTGATGTCCCTGTGTCATTTGTTGAGCTAACCCCCTCACCACATGCACCCATACCTTTTGGGTTTCTCTCTGCTCCCCTGAGACTATCCATTTGTGAACACCCCCTCCCCCCACTGGCACCCCTCCCCCCAACCATAATAACACCTGTACCATGATTTTTCAGCTCCAGGCTTCCAGAATCCAGGTGCTTCCCCTGAATGTTACTGTCTTCTACCTCACAGTCGCATGACTCAAACTCACAGGGCCAAATGTCTTAGGTAACTGACCATGCCCCACATGCCACAATATGTCTCATTGTCACTGCCCAGAGAGGCCACCGCCCCCACCCAAGACAGGGACCAAGACCTGAGTACCTTTCATAACTCTCTGGCCTCACAGCCTCAGGACAGAGTCTCAAACACCCCTGACAGCGTGGCCTCGGCCCCAGAACAGTTTTAGATTTTCTTTTTTTGATATTAACTAACCTTGTCACAAGGTCCAAGACAAATTTCCACCTTCAGAAAATAGATTTTGACTGCTTATGGATTTTCACCAAAAACTCACCAACAGCTCACCTCCTCCCCTTCACTGGAGAGTCTTGCAACTTGTTATCTCAGGGTGGTGTTTCACCACTCTCCTTTCATATATCCACCTCATTGCTTCTGTCTCCCAGTCCCCTATCGCACATCCCCCCACACCATTGTGCCCCGATCTCATTCCTCCCCTTTCATGCCCTTCCCCCCTCCCCCCTGTCTATCGTGAGCCCTCAGACCACCTCCTGGCTCTCCCCTCCTCGTTCATGTTCTTCCCCCACGCCTCTGCCTATGTAGATAGGCCCTGGCCCTGTCCATTGGCCATGCTGGATGACCTCCTGATGATGGAACCCTGCTGCTGTTCTTGATTGGTTGCGGCTGCCAAGGGGCAGTTTTGTAATTGGCTGCCTTCGGCATGATCACATTTGACATCCTGTGACAGCCACTTTTACATTCCTGATCCAGAATTGAAAGCAACCTCAGGATGTCAGAGACATATCCATGAAAATGCAGCCTGTCTTATCTGGGTCATGGTCACTATCATTTTCATCCTTCACAGTCTCATCAGGAATAAAGGCGAGAGAATTCTCAGAGGTTTTATGATGTGCTATTTAAAACAAAGATCAGAAGTAAAGCACAAACATCAAAGCATATAAAAGCCACACACTGCTTGGTTAACCTTTCTGCACACCGTACAGTCACAGCAGTTGAATGCAGTAGATGTGAGACAGATTAAATTCCATGCAGAGAAACTTCTCATATATTATACATATGTTGTTGCAACCAATTACAATTAAAGTGAAGTGAATCAGATACGTTATAAGTAATGAAGTCAGACATGAATTCAAATCATCCTTGTTCTGACCTTTGGCCAGACCCTGAGACATAGAGGGAGATTGGGTAGGAGCCAAAAGCATTTTGTTTAAAGTTGATGAAGTTTGCGATTCAAGTTTACTATGTGAATAAAGATACAAGCTTCCAAGGCTTTGAACAAACAAAAGTGAGCTTTACAATAGAGTTTTAGAAAGATAAAACAATTTACAAATATCTATCTTATACTTGAACATTAAGGCTAAGTATGAGGTACATGTGACACACTGATAGCACAGAGCAATGCCAAAAAGCACAGGTTCAGTTTCTGTAATGGCTGACATTACTCATGAACCTCAACCTTACCCCTCACCTGAGGTGTGGTGATCCTCAGGTTAAATCACCACCAGTCAGCTCTGCCCCTCAAAAGGGAGAGCAGCCTATGGCCATCTAGGGCTCTGGTGACTTTGCCTATTTTCCGTGTGACACACTATAGATAACAGATGCGACCAAAACCAGTTCCATGGATTTCTCAACAACCCACTGAAACTTTGTCTTTCTCACAAGGGTTTCCAATTTCCATATTTGAAGATCTCACCTTGGAATTTTCTCCAAAGGTCACTCGACTGGCTCCAGCAGTGCCCCATCTCACAGAGTTTCAATCTCGTTTTTTGAGGTTTTTTGGTCCCTACGTTTTCAAGTACACTCAAACTTCACCTTCCAAACACAATTTTAAATCTTTCACCATGCCAAACAGAACATCATTGCTCTAAATGGATACCTAATAAATAAACTTAAAACCTTTGCTAGCCCACAGCACAGAGTTACTGATCTTTGGCTACCTTCTTGGATGCTGAGGTCTTCTCTCATGCCCACCTCACTCAATGTCTGCTTTCTGACGCTCTTTCTTTACTTTGGAGTCTATTTCTCTGCTACTTTCTTTGAACATAACGGGATCTATTTTTGTCCCCCCTCATTATCGCCTTACTAGGACTACCTATTGGGACCTCTCCCTGTCCCCTCCCTGGTTTGGAACCTTCTCTGTTCCCCTGTATCCTACTCCTCGGGACACGCTCACTGTACTGGCACTCTGTATCTGACTCATCTCTTTCACACTGTTTTTCTTCTCTTCTGTGAGATGTGCAGGGCCAGTCCTTATACTGAAGAGCATTATATAATCAAACTGCGCTTGTGCAGCCAGTTCCCAGTGACACATGTGCGGGAGACTGGAGGTTCATTGGGAACCAGAATTCCTGACCTTGGAATGTCAGTATAGTTGTTATTACGTTCTCCGGCACGTTATCCAAGTGCCTTTTTCATATGTGAGTCTGACCAATGAATGGTGAAAAACCATTGAGTTTTAGATGCTTCACAGCAAGCCCTATCCCGTTCCAATACACACAATCCAAAGGAACATGCTTACAAGCAGGAGTTGCAGTGGAAAGCATACCAGAAGCCAGCTCGCTAAAGGAGTTTGTGCAAAAACACCCTAATGACCAGTGGTAGCATGCGGAGCTGCTAGATAATGATGACAATTAGTGTACAATGCTAACTTGATGTCATTGCTGCCATTTTTGAACTGCATCTCCCAACCAAGCAACGGTCCAAAACGTCAGCATCGCAATATAGTGACAAACAGTATGAAATAATCCTATCCCCACCCCCACCCCATGCCATCAGCACTATTTAATGGAATCATGAGCAATTTACAGGCTAGTTTCTGGACTTGTTTCTTTTGGCTGCCGGTCATAGTCATAGGGGTCTACAGCATGGAAACAGGACCTTCAGCCCAAATTGTCCATGCCGCCCTTTCTTTTTTTTTAAACCCCTAAGCTAATCTCAATTGCCTGCATTTGGCCCATATCCCTCTATACCCATTTTACCCATGTTATTGTCAAAATGCTTTTGAAAAGACAAAATTGTACCCACCTCTACTACTACCTCTGGCAGCTTGTTCCAGACACTCACCACCATTTGCTAATGCAAATGTATCTAACCTTGAAGCTTTTCTATATAAGTTTGAATCATTGACAGAGTGCGCTCTGGCTGGTGGTGAAGAACTTTTTCTTTCATTTCAATGCTTGGGCTGCAACAGGTTGATTGCAGACGCAGATGGCCTGGTAGGATTTCCTCTTGGAATTGAGCATGATGGGAGAATGAAGAGAGGCTGCACCGAGTGAGATAAACTGCCAGAAGAGGGAGATGGAGAATGGATCTCAGCAGATGGCCATATCAGCCAGTGATCTTTACAGAATAATTTCTCTTTTTGTATTGGTCTTTAGTGAGGACAAATTCATGAGGCATCTGTACTTCACAAAAGGTTATCACTGAAATCTGCCAAGTGTTTTAAACACAGCAATAACTTCAAAATAGAGTAAGGAAAGCATTGCCTGTGGTTGTGAAAGTCTCTGTGGCTCTTAACTTGAAAGTGGGATTTTCCTTCCAGGGTGAGAAATAGTGATCTGGACTGGCTCTGTGTATTTAATTCACCCTCTGGAAGCAAGGGAGGGTGAGGTGAAATGATCACTTATTATAATTGTCATAGAAGCAGTCACATAATTGGCATGCAGTCAGTGCACCTGTCCAATTCAAGATGGTGAATGGGCTCTGGAAGGGGGCAGGCTGATCAGAGGCTCTGCAGCTTGAGAAGAACGATTGGCTATAATGGAAGGTGTACAAGGACTTTAAATAAAGACACCCTCTAGACGGCGGCCTGTGGCTGCTCCTGACCCAGGCAGGTAGAGAGGTGGTCTCGGCCTCCTGGAATACTAGCCCCAAATGCTGTTGTGGAGAGACTATTTCCAATCACAAAAACCTTACCCCCTTCACCTGCAGGAATCTGGAGATTGGCTGAAAATTTCCAATAACCTTCTTTAATTGGCCTCAATTAGGTTCTTCATGAACTTGGTCAGTTCCCTGCCACACGTGGATGGGTAATACCATGGGACTCTTCATGTAGTTTCTGCAAAAATGGATGCATTTGGGAAGTTGGCACCACTTAGACCTTTGGTAGCTGTTTGTGCTACAATGCAAGCTATGAAATTGGCTATCAGATCCTGCACCATGTTGTGCTCCAAAAATATATATTAGAAATGTCCACCCATTTTATGTTTGTGTGGGCGGACTCCAAGCTCTGTGTAAAACAATGTGCCAGGTTTGTGCCAGACCCTTTCGTGCTCCTTGACATTTACAGAGGGCTTTCCAGTACACCAAGGTTTGGTTATGTATATCCATCAGCCTTCTATTGTAGCTGGCCCATCAAATTCCTCATCTGCCTCATATGTAGAACTAGTGTATGAACTTGCTCTCTGGTGAGTTGATATCCTTTCTTCCTGCCCTGGCTTCTGCACACTTGCCCAATCTCTTACCATATGTAGATCCTTTCTCTATGCTAGCCTCCAAAATATATATGCTAACAGACCCTGGGCTGCTGGCTGTGACTGTGAAATTGAGTGACCGCATCCCTTCATCTTTATTTCTTCCCCTTCTTGTAACAATTGAAAAGACTGCAGTTTCTTAGGTTTCTGAAATGAATGGGCACATAGATTGAAAGAAGTTAAGTGAATGAGCACTCAGTTATTCAGATCTGCTTATCACTGAGAATAGCTGGCTGCTACCATGTAAGAGTTATGGGTGTGACCCTTGCAACAGTGCCAATAATGTGAGGAGGAGGTAATATGTAAGAATGGTAAAGTTGAAGCCTGATTGACAGAGATCATTGGTAGGTGAGTGATTAGAGTGTAAAGAATTGAACAGTGTGTGAGGCTAGTGGTGCAGTTAGATGGATATGCCATTTGGAAATGAACTTGCTCACCTTGACAATTGATGTGTGCAACTTTCTATTTGGCACTTCTGGCTGAAAATGGTTGCAAGTGTTTCAGCTTTGCCTTTTGCACTCAAGACATTGAGGATAAGGATTTCCTAAAACCTTCTCCTCCTGTTACTTGAATATTGCCCACAACCATTCATGACTAGATGTGGCAGCACTGCAGAGCTTTGATCTGATCAGTTGGTTGTGTGATTGTTTAATTTATCTAGTCCATGCTACTTTCACTGTTCAACGTGCAGGTAATCCTGTATTGTAGCGCCACCAGGTTGTCACTTTATTTTTAGATACACCTGGTGCTGCTCATGGCATGCTGTTCTACATTTCTCATTGAACCAGATTGGAGATCACCTCGCTTGATGGTAATAATAGAGCTGAGGATATTTGAGGCCACAATGCCACAGGTTGTGGTTGAATACAATTCTTCTGTTGCTGATGGCCCACAGCCACCTGTGGATGCCCAGTTTTGAACAGCGAGCTGTGTTCTGAATTAATCTCAGTTAGCACAGTGGAAGTGTCCAGAACGTGATCACAAATCTCTAATGTGCAAACATGGGAATTCATCTCCACCTGGACTGTGTCAATTCCATGGATACTGTCATGGACAGATGCATGTGACAGGTAGATTGGTGATATTGAGATTGAGTAATTCTTTTTTATCCCTCATTCCTCTTAGCATCTTCTCCCAAGTTGAGTCTAGTAGTAGTCTACCCTTCAGGATTCAGCCAGCTTGGTCCGTAGAGATGATTGACATTAGGTGGGATTTTCCAGCACCACCTACTGTACTTTCCAGTGGTGGAGGATGCGGCCACTCGCTGGATCTTTTGGTCTATGACCGTTTACATGGCTTATCCATCTCACTGTGGGGAACCCACTGTGGTGGGCAGGGCGGGGTGTGCCTACCTTCGGTGGGATCAGAAATCCCATTGGTGGAGAGGCCAGAAAAACATACCTATTTTACAAAGAACAACACAGCACAGGAAACAGGCCCTTTGGCCCAACGAGCCTGTGCAGCTATTTTAACATTGTGAGTGCCCTCCTCTACCCATGACCTTTGTCTGCGCCTGTTGGGGAAGATTGAGGGGAGACTAATTTAGGGACAATTTGTTACACCAATCAGCCTAAGAGCATGTTTTTGGGGTGTGGGAGGAAACCGGAGCACCCGGAGAAAACCCACGCAATCATGGGGAGAAGGTGCAAACTCCCGCAGACACCGGCCCAAATCCATGTATCTGCACAGCAAACAGTGATAGTCACTGAGCTGTCATGTTGCCCAGCATCTGGTCCAGTTTAAGCATATAGTAACAACATGAAGCACTAGGCTATTCTCGAAACAACATCCAAGAACAGCCCTTGCACGACCCACCGCGTGTATGCCCCTTGTTGGACAACAAGGTGGACCGAATCACCTGTGAAGTAAAAGAAAAGACATCAATAAATATGCAGAACTTAGACATTTACGGAATCCCCAGAAGCTCAGAAGTAAGACAAGTGAGCCATGAAATATGTTGGAAGGTCCATAGGAATCAGTTGATTCCCAGGGATGTCCCAAGGCTCTTGATCTTTATTTAGAACAGTCTCCTGTATCCCTCCATCTCTAGTCCGCTCATGTGCCTATCTAAGTAAGCCTTAAACAACCCCAGTGTGCCTGCCTCCACCACCCTACTTGGCAGTGCATTCCAGGCCCCCACCGTCCTCTGTGTGAAAAACCTCCCTTTAACATCCGAATTATACCTCGCCCCCCCCTCACCCTAAGCCCGTGGCCCCTCATAATTTTTGTGTCCAATCTAGGAAAAAGCTTACCTCTGTTCTCTGTAGCTATACCCTTCATAATCTTATACACCTCTATTAGATCTCCCTTCATTCTCCGCCTTTCTAAGGAGAACAGCCCCAATTTGCCCAATCTCTCCTCATAGCTCAGTCCTTCCATACCAGGCAGCATCCTGGTAAACCTCCTCTGCACTCTCTCCAAGGTCTCCATGTCCTTCCGGTAGTGAGGCAACCAGAACTGGACGCAATACTCCAAATGCGGGCGAACCAACGTTCTATACAACTGCAACATTCGATGCCAGCTTTTATACTCTATGCCCCTTCCTATAAAGGCAAGCATACCATAGGCCTTCTTTGCCACCCTCTCCACCTGTACTGCCACCTTCAAGGACTTGTGTACTTGCACCCCCAGGTCCCTCTGCGTTTCTATACTCTTAATAGGTCTACCATTTATCGTGTAACTCCCCCTTACATTATTTCTTCCAAAATGCATCACCTCGCATTTATCTGGATTAAATTCCATCTGCCATTTCTCTGCCCAACATACCAGCCTATCTATATCGTGCTGTATTGCTTGACACTGCTCCTCACAATCAGCAAGTCCAGCCATCTTTGTGTCATCTGCAAACTTGCTGATCACACCACGTACTCCCTCTTCCAAGTCATTTACGTACATTACAAATAGCGAAGGTCCCAGTACTGAGCCCTGCAGCACACCCTAGTTACAGACCTCCAACTAGAAAAGGACCCTTCCACTACTACTCTGTCTCCTGCTACCAAGCCAGTTCTCAATCCATCTAGACACCTGTCCTTGTATTCCATGAGCCTTAACCTTTTCCACCAACCTACCATGAGGGACTTTGTCAAACGCCTTACTGAAATCCACGTAGACGCCATCCACGGCTCGTCCTTCATCGACTATTTTTGTCACCAAACTTTTCCCAATGTTCTCTCCCTCAAGCATGCTTCTCGTTATTTGCAAACTGACAGCTCTGTTTGAGATTTACTCCATGAGTCACAGGTGAACCAAAAATGGAGTCAAAGTCATAGGTGATTTCCAAGCTGTTTCTCAGGTTCAATGAATCAAATGTGATTAATACAGAAATGGCATATGACCTGTAACAGGTGAGAATGGTTTACTGGTTCTGGATCACAAGGAGGGAAATATGCTGGATGCTGATCTCTGCTGCTGGACTTCACTATTCCCAGATTGGGCAAATGGGTGGACGAAGTTGGACTCTGTAGCTGCAGGTGGCAGTCTCTCCTGCTCACTGTCTTGCTGAGTAAGCCAAAGTGTTAGACAGAAGCTGGCATGGCTCACTTTGAATAACTTCCCTCTCTGTGAACTCATCTAACAAACGTGTTTGGCTAGACCATTATTGGTCCACTTCCAGAAGCTTTTATCTGACCAAAGTGATTCTTCTCTATTGAGAGCCTGCTTAGATACCTAATATCTAGGGGTTTGATTATTGTCATTTGTCCATTGGCAAAGGACAAATATTTAAGTTAATCCCTCCTGTTCCATAGAAGCCCGTGAATTCATCTTGTGGCTATTACATAGAGTCATGGAGGTTTACAGTATGGAACCAGGCCCTTCAGCTCAACTTGTCTATGCTGCCCCTTTGTTTTTAACCACTAAGCCAGTCCCAATTGCCCACATTTGGCATATATCCCTCTATAACCATCTTATCAATGTAACTGTCTAAATGCTTTTTAAAAGACAAAATTGTACCTGCCCCTACTACTACTACCTCTGGCAGCTTGTTTCAGCCACTCACCACCCTCTGTGTGAAAAAATTGCCTCTGTGGACACTTTTATATCTCTCCCCTCTCACCACAAACCTATGCCCTCTAATTTTAGACTCTCCTACCTTTGGGAAAAGGTATTGACTGTCTAGCTGATCTATGCCCCTCATTATTTTATAGACCTCTATAAGATCACTCATCAGCCTTCTATGCTCCAGAGAAAAATGTCCCAGTGTATCCAACCTCTCCTTATAACACAAACCATCAAGCCCTAGTAGCATCCTAGTAATCTTTTCTGCACTCATTCTAGTTTAATAATATATTTTCCATAATAGGGTGACCAGAACTGCACACAGCATTCCAACTGTGGCCTTACCAATGCCTTGTATAACTTCAACAAGATGTCCCAACTCTCCTGTATTTAATGCCTGACCAATGAAACAAAGCATGCTGAATACTTCTTCACTACTCTGTCCACCTGTGACTTCACTTTCAAGGAGCTATGAACTGTACCTCTAGATCTCTTTGTTCTATAACATTCCCCAATGCCCTACCATTAACTGAGTAAGTCCTGCTCTGGTTCAATTGACAAGAATGCATCACCTCGCACTTATCTAAATTAAACTCCATCTGCCATTTGTCAGTCCACAGGCCCAATTGATCAAGATCCTGCTGCAATCTGAGATAACCACCTTCACTGTCCACTATGACACCAATCTTGGTGTCATCCACAAACTTACTAACCATGCCTCCTAAATTCTCATCCAAATCATTAATATAAATGACAAAAGCAGTGGACCCAGCACCGATCCCTGAGGCACACTGCTGGTCACAGGCCTCCAGTTTGACATCCTGCTAGGACATCCTGTTTAACCTTGACTCGGACAGCTGATTTATACACTGGTTATGTTAACCACTTTATCAGGTTTTAGCAATGTACTGTTAGAACTGTGCTTTCATCATGTCCTTGTTCGAGATAATGGGCCAACATTGTCTTTGATCTGTCAGCCCAGCTGCCTGCTAAAGGAACTTGCTTAATAAGAGAATAAATGATTTTGACCGCCATTTATAGCAATGGGGTTCAGAGCTTCAACAAAGAGAAGTTTCTTAGTATGAGACATTGGAGACAGTTTTCAGGGCATTGCCATGTTTTAATGTTCAATGTTGGACAGGGTGACAGTATGTTGGGGAACGTAAAATCAATAAAACAATGGTGAAAGTAGCTCCATTTTGGGTTAGGGAAGTTGTTGCAGTGGAAGCAAAGCCCTTCAATTTGTTCTGTCACAGTGAGTTCCTCCCCGCTCCCTCCTTTTCCTCTCTCGTGGTGCAGACCAGGAGATGTGGCTGTGTTTTCCTCCATGTTTGGATCAGTTTGTCTTCTCTCCTCTGTGGTGTTTGCAGAAATTGGCACAGATCACCTCCAAGAATCCAGCAAAGTGCTTCCATCAATTGTGCTTGAACAAAACTCACTGAAAAACATTTTCCTGCTGCAATTTGTGGAGTGGCCCTTTACTTAGAACAAGTTCAAGTCCCACCTAGCACCCTTATACCTGAGCTTCTTTGAGTGGTAGACAAATCTGTGGTTTGGTCCTGCATTTATCAGGTTTCCAATGTTAGTGTGCTGGCCAGTTTGGCTGTCTAATGTCTGGGAAGCACCCCTTCAAAGCCTAACAGCTCATGTGGCAGATGTTACCCCTTCTACTAACCCCAGCCCTCCCCAACACCCAGTGTCTCATTTTACTGCAGCAGAGCTATGCCAGCAGCACAGAAAGTGGGCATCAATACATCATGTCCCAGGAAACAGCAGTTAGCTTCTGTGTGAATGCTTAAAGCAATGTTGCAGCAAAGCATTTTTTTAGCTCTCAATGCTCTGACTCAAGACTTTAACTAATGCCAGGAGTCTGGGCCTCTGAACTAAACTGGGTTGAACATTTACAAAGAAAATAGGCATGATGGAAAGAGGAAAACTTGACATAAGACTGTAACAGGTAGAGTAATTATAATACACAGGGGAGATTCTCCAGGGCTGCTAGCCCCAGCTGTGACTCTTGATGGTTTGTCAATCAAACGAGAGGGCCATGTCAAGATTCTTGCTGCATGTCAAGCACATTGCGAGTCTCCCAGTCTGCTGTGCCTGCCCCCACAGAGGGCAAAAACTTGATCAGAATGAATTTAAATCCATTCAAACGTCATTATTGGGTTTGAGGCCAAATACTCCAATCTCCCGGTGTGCACCCTCACCACCCTGCCCCCCAACCCCTCTGCTGGGGGTCCTACGGGCATCAATCTCTCATGGTCCTACTGAGAGGGGGCTGCCAGATGCTGTGGGCTCTGAGAGGGGCCAAGGAGATAAGCACTGTCTCAAATTGTGTCCATGTGCTCTTCTGTCAGTGCCAGGTTGCATACTGAGGTCCTCAAAGGACCTGGGATTGTGGGGGCTCGGACCTGGGAGGGTGGGAGTAACCACTCAGATGGGGGTCTCTTTGCTGGATTTCACCTTTTACCCTGGAAAACAGATGGTGATTTCAGACACCTTTTTTGGTAAAATTCTTTGTCATTCTCTTTGAAGTGAGTTGGTCACATTAAAATCCATGTCCACTGAACAGCTGGAAGCCTTCAAAATCACAGCAGCACTTCATCCTACAGGAGTGATCATCTTTGGTTGATTTCAGAAGCGTAAGGGCCGGAATTCCTTCGAATTCCTTGCTGCCACTGCCAGTGAGGATGGCTGCCACGGGATCAGAGAATCTCGCTGGCCTGAGCAGCCAGAGACTTCCATCACAGGCGTTACCAGACCTCTTTGAAGTGCTTTGATTGACTGGAGTTGTCAGTTTCATTGGGGAGATCTCCCTTTCTAGTTTGAATAAGCCGCAGTTGCTGTTTGAAAACTTTGAACTTCTTTGACAGTTCCAGAGCAGGTCAAAAGAAGGAATTAGCTGCAGTTTGCTTATACAAGGAGTAGATGGTCCATTAGCTGTGAAAAGCTTTTCTGACTGATAGATCCAGAGTGGATCAAATAGTTTGTTGTTTATATAATCAATTCACACTCCATTAATGCTGAAGTGCTTCCTCTTTTCACCATACCTGTTCTGTCTGACCCTATTTTTTTGAAGCCTCTGACTCTTCCTAGAAAGCTTTCTAATACTGTTTTTTCCCATTTGTTTTCTTGTCTTGTCTGCAAAGCTTTTCACTAAACCCATATTTTGTTGTGTCTGAATGTGTACAGTATACAAAATAAGTTAAATGAGCTTATAGCACTGATTGAAATTGGCCGGTATGACGTTGTGGGCATCAGACAGATGTGGCTATGAGGGGATCAGGGCTGGGAGCTAAATATCTAAGAATACACATCCCATCGAAAAGATAGGCAAGTGGGCAGAGGGGGCGTGGTAAGAAATGAAATTAAAACAATAGCAAGAAACGACGTAGGGTCAGAATTTTTGGAATATGTGTGGGTAGAGTTGAGGAACTGCAAAGATAAAAAGATCATGATAGGAGTTATGTACAGGCTTCTGAGCAGTAGTCAGGATGTGGGGCACAAAGATCACCAGAAGGTAGAAAAGACGAATACGAAAGGCAAGGTTACAGTAATCATGGGGACTTCAATATGCATGTGGACTGGAAAAATCAGGTTGGTAGTGGATCTCAAGAAAAGGAATTTTTGAAATGTGTAGAGATGGCTTTTTGGAGCAGCTTGTGATAGAGTCACGAGGGAACAGGCAATTCTGGATTTGATGATGTGTAATGAGGAAGCATAACGTGAAGGAACCCTCAGAAGGCAGTGACCCTAATTTGATAGAACTCATCCTGCAGATTGAGGAGGAGAATCTGGAATCAGATGTAACGGTATTGCAGTTGAGTAAAGGTAACAAAAGAGGTGTGAGAGAGGAGCTGGCCAGAGTTGATTCGGAGAGGAGCCTAGCAGGAAAGATGGTGAAACAACAATGGCAGGAGTTTCTGGAAGTAATTCTAGAGATACAGCAAAATTTCATCCCAAGAAAGAAGCATACTAAGTGGAGGATAAGACAACCATGGATAACTAGGGAAGACAGTGATGACTTGGAAGCAAAGGAAAACATACAATGTAGTGAAGATTAATGGGAAGTCAGGGGATTGGGAAACCTTTAAAACCAACAGAGGACAACTAAAAAAGAAATAAGGGTGAAGAATGTGAAATATGAGGGTAAGTTAGCCAGTAATATAAAAGAAGATTGTCAGAGTTTTTTTTAGATATATAAAGGGTAAGAGAGAGGCAAGAGTGGACATTGGATCACTGAGATGTAGTAATGGGGAACAAGTAACTGGTGGAGGAACTTAATAGATACTTTGTGTCAATCTTCACATTGGAAATATCAGTAACTTACCAAAAATTCAAGAGAGCCAGGGGGCAGAGATGAATATGGTGGCCATTACCATGGAGAAGATGCTAGGGAAGCTGAAAAGTCCGAAGGTGAATAAATCACCTGGACCAGATGGACTACATCCCAGAGTAGCTGAAGAGACAGCGGAGGTATTGCTGTTGATCTTTCAGGAATCACTGGAGTCAGGGAAGGTCCCAAAGCACTAGAAAATCACTCATGTAACAGCCCTGTTTGAGGAGGGAGGGAGGCAAAATATGGGAAATTATTGGCTGGTTCGTCTGACTTTGGTCATTGGTAAGATTTTAGAGTCCATTATTAGGGATGAGATTTTGGAATACTTGGAAGTGCATGGTAAAAATAAGGTAAAGTCATCAGGGTTTCATCAAGAGGAGGTCATGCCTGACAAATCTATTACAATTCTTTTGAGGAGGTAACAAGCAGGTTAGATAAAGGAGATCCTCTGGATGTTATCTGCTTGGATTTCCAGAAAGCCTTTGACAAGGTGGCACACAGGAGGTGCTAAGTAAGATAAGACCCTGTGATGTTGGAGGCAAGGTACTAACAAGGGTAGAAAATTGGCTGACTGGTAGAAGGCAGAGAGTGGCGATAAAAGGGTCTTCTTCAGGATGGCAGCTAGTAGCTTGAGGAGTTGCAAATGGGTCAATATTGGGGTCATAACTTTTCACTTTATACATCAATGATCTAGATGAAGGAACTGAGGGCATTGTGGCTAAGTTTGCAGATGACCTGGTGAGTATCATCTGGAAGTAATTCGTTCGGCAAAATTTGGATGGAGGGAAGGTAGTATTGAGGAGGCGGGGAGGCTGCACAAGAAATTGGACTCTTTCAGAGAGTGTATGAAGAAGTGGCAAATGGAATACAACATGGGAAAGTTGAGGTTGTGCACTTTGGCCGGAAGACTAGAGGCATAGACTATTTTCTAAATGGGGAGTAAATTCAGAAATCAAAAGCTCAAAGGGATTTGGGAGTCCTAGTTCGGGATTCTCTTAAGGTCAACTTGCAGGTTGACTTAGTGGTTAGGAAGGCAAATGCAATGTTAGCATTCATTTCAAAAGGACTAGAATACAAAAACAGGGATGTACTGCTGAGTCTTTATAAGGCTCTGTTGAGACCACATTTTGAATATTGTGAGCAATTTTGGGCCCCGTATCAAGGAAGGATGTGCTGGTCTTGGAGAAAGCCCCACGGATGCTCATGAGAATAATCCTGAGAATGAAAAACTTGATGTATGAGAAGTGTCTGAGGACTCTGGGTCTGTACTTGATGGAGTTTAGAAGGATGGGGGTGTTGGGAGTGGGAGTCTTGTGGATACTTGCAGAATATTGCAAGATCGGCTTAGAATCCAAGGGCATAGCCTCAGAGTAAAGGGCTAACCCTTTAGAACTGAGATGAGGAGGAATTTCTTCAGCCTGAGATGGAGAATCTTTAGAGTTCATTGTTTCAGAAGGCTGTGGAGTCATTGAGTGCATTTAAGACTTTGATAGTATGTTCTTGATTGGTAATGGGATCAAAGATCACAGGGAAAAGGTGGGAGAATGGGGTTGAAAAACTTACCTGCCATGATTAAACTTTGGGTGAAATGGTCTATTTCTGTTCCAGTATCTTATGGTTTTATTACCACTTTTTTCTCTTGCTGTATTTTTTCAACTCTGCCACATTTCAAGATTGGATAGGTTTGGGTTTTTATTTCCGAGATAGAAGAGGCTGAGAGAAGATTTGATTGAAGTACATAATCCAATGAGGGGGCCTTGACAGAGTCAATGTGGAAGGATCTATTTCTAAAAGCAGAGGAGTCTCCAGGAGACATAGATTAAAATTGATAGGTTGAAGGATTAAAGGGGAGTTGAGGGAAATTACTTTAACCGTAGAGTGGGGTTGAGGTTGAGGCGGGAATGGGGGGGGTGGGGAGGGTGGGGGGGGGTGGTGGGTGGAAGGGGGAGACGGTGGGCAGGCAGCAGAGGCAGAAAGCTCTGAAAACATGCACCGCGTGGTAATCCATTGGAAGTACCAAGTTCCACGGAACTACTGCCAAGGTCAGAAAAATGAATTACTTTCCACCGTCAGCCGTATGATGGGCTGAATGGCCACTTCTGCTATTATTTTCTATAAATCTATAGCCAATCTCCTCACTTTGTCCAATGAGACCCTGGGAAAGACCATTCATAGTCATTAAATAAGACATCAAATTAATTTTGCCAGTGTCATCTGAGGTGAGGATGCAGAATCTTGTCCAGTTGAACATTTGCTCATTTGGTAATTCATTGGCTCTTAGAAATTTCATCTGTTTGGCTTTTGTTGTGGCTGCCTTGGATTTGAAATTGACCTTAGAGTTGTGACACTCCCTCGTTTAAAAACATGACAGATCCTACAGGCAAAAACTGTTAATTGAAGCACCAGACTCTTCCCACATGAATTTTCTTTCTCTTATCAATGTTTACCTTAATAACTGTTTATAATATTCGAATGTAATTCATTGGCATACTGGAACATGATGAGGATACGATAAAGTGCCATGCAAGAATGCAAGTCTTTTTATGATGATTACTCCTTATTTTCATCATCTACAAGTAAGATGGTTGGCGGCTGATAATGAGGAAGTACGCAAGAGCTAGTACTGGCATAAGTCTCCCTATCTGTGTGGGGAATGTTTGCCTTCCAATGGTTAGATGAGATTGAAAGCTCGTAGGGCATTATATATGTTAATCAATGCCTCTGCTTTATTCTCTCCAAGCTCAAATCCCTAGTGTACTGTGCCACCCTGATGCTCTAGGTACAATTTCAGAACTACACCTCATTTTGTTGACATGACTATGTGTGAAGGATAGAACCATGGAGATGCAGTTGTCCTGAGGTAAACCACAGGTTTGATTCAGTTATGTCACATATTTTAAATGGATATTGTGTAGCATATCTAATTTGTCTTGTAGTGAACTTATTTTTGGGGAGCAGTTCAGTTCTAGGCTTCGATGATTTTTTTTTCACTGTTCTTGTTGCAGTAGAGACTGTCAGAGGCAAATCTACAGTTATAACTCCAAAAGATTGGCCTTATGAAAGATCCAAGATGAAATGTTTCCTGCATTAATGTGAGACTGGGTTATTTTTCCTTCAGTTATTCTGAGAGATGGAAAAACAGGATATGGTCTTGAATGTCAGCTGAATAGCTGATCTGCGATTCAGGAACTTTACATGCCTGGTTTGTTAGGCCCGGCATGATTCACGTGGGGGCATTTTTTTCAGTTTTTAAGTGGTTCAATCCCATCTCAGTAGCGCTGCCAGTGCCAGCAGGAAGCACACTGATTTTCCCGCTGGCAGCAGCACTTAAAATTAATTCGGGAGAATTGCAGCAGATTCTCTGTGAGAAACATAAATCAGTTCCACAAATAAAATCCACAATACTAGAACTAAAATTGTTATTTTATTAGATTTGCTATCTAGGCATTTGTTCAGATTCAGATTACAGAGAATTTTCTTCTGTCCCTAGTTCTCAACAAACTGTAAGAGCACATTTCAAACTTCAGTTAGGCAAGGCCAAATAACAATGTCTGTGCCTGACATTAAGTACTTCTTGTCACTTAAGGAGACAAAGGATCTTTGCAATGTTTCTTTGCTTCTTGCCTGACTTCTTAGTGGAAATGCTTTTCCAAGGAGACTACATACAAAGTGAAAGAGTTGTCAGATGACTGGGTTGCCGTGTCAGGGAGGTGAATTCAGACATTCAGGCGTGACAGGCATTCCGCACTCTCTCAGTCAGCCATCGGAAGCCTTGAAATATTTTGTTCTGATTGTGGTGGCAATTCACTCCCCACACAGCCGATTAATCTTTAATTCTTTGCCTTGTTTGTGAACAAAAAACGATAGTGCTATTTGTACAAGAATATTAAAATTGGTACAGAAACCTACTTTGATATATGAGACTTGAGGTCAAAACACAGATGTCAGTTTTGCATAAAAGATTTATGTTCATGTACGCAATAAGGATTCAGGTAACTGCAAGTGATGACTAGTTAAAAATGAAGAACAATGGCAGATTAGTTATAAATTTTACAGCAAATTAATTTGTGGTTGAATGGTAATTGTTTATGTTTATGGATGTAATATGAAGCTAAGGGCAACTTGGAAATAGGATCTGCTTCCTCAAACCACATGTTCTGCAATACAAGTTGGGGCCAACTTTCATCCTGTGACTGCATCAGATGTGCAGTTCAAGGATCTTTATAGTCTGATTTAAAAAAAAGCAGAGGCCTGAAATGTCAGAACTCCAAATCCTTTAATGCATAGTTCATTATAATAACCAAGGGATGTGAAATAACATGTCCCATGCCTTTCCTTTCGTTTTTCCACCTGATCCACACTCCTTTTGTGAACAGGCACCCATCGTTGCTAGGTGTTGCATTTTATGGGCTTAATAAGAGGATTTGGATAAGAGTTTAGGCCATATATTGTCTATTTTACTTTGTTCATGTATTTTTCTGTTAACAATTGATAAACTTTCGTACCAATTGGTTTAATTTACTAATTCTCCTTCCCCTCTACTCCCTGTCCCTATGAGAATTCCCTTATTGAGGTGTTTTCATGAAGAAGAGAGGAATTTGTCTGTCAGCCAAGGCTCAGTTAGTAGCATTTTCACCTCTGAATCACAAGTTCAATTCCCACTCCAGGGCTTGTGCACAAAATTAAGGCTGACACTGCAGTGCAGCACTGAGAGTGTACTGCACTACTGCCGCCTTCAAAACCTGCATGCCAGTTCTAGTGGATGTAAAAAGTTCTATGGTGCTAGTTTGAAGAAGACTGTTAACCATAATGTCCTAGTCACTATTTATCCCTCAATAAACATTGCAAGGGAAGATTATGTGTTTGTGAAAATTTGATGTACACGTACCTTGCTGCCATTTTTCTTGCAAAATGACAGTGACTACATTTCAAAAGTATTTCATAGGCTGTAATGCACTTTGCGATGACAAATGGTCCTGAAAAGTGCTACACAAATTGAAGTCTTTCCTTCAAGGAAACCATACCTGGCTGGGATGCATATGCACTATTAGTACTCTCATTTCTCCAGTCAAGGATAAGCATTGTTTGCATTAGCAGACAATTGCAGGCTCAACTCTTAATGTAGACTATAGCACAGCAAATAGCGCACATACATATGGAAGACCTAATTATTATGTTGCATTCTTTGTCAGAAGTAATCCAATTGCAGAATCATTTATGTGGCCCTTCATAAAACAAGCCTTCAGTCAGTTAAGTGTGATTGGCTACACCCAAAACATTACCAACAATGTGTACGTGTACAGTTGCGCTTGCCTGGCAATGTCTGTGGTGAACTGTCTTCGTAAGGTCCCTCTCAGCAGAATTACAGCATCTATAGTGTGAATATTTATTGTAAGGGTGCACCATAGGGTGCCACGAATGACAGTGATAGACAGATTGCCTCCACCTTATTTCATTCAAGCCACAATGCCGATTTATGGGGACAGTACATGAAGGTGGATCAAATGCTAGCTCAGTCTATTATTCCTCACTAGAATTATGTCTGCATTTTGAGTTTGCTTTTCCATGTTCTTTCATTTTTGTCTGTCAGTTCTTAATCTCCTATCTCTTCAACTTTGGCAAATGTCGCTAATGGTCTGAGATGCTTTCTGAACTTTTTCAAAGGCTTTCAGAACTTTAGTTGCTCTACAGCAACATTGTTTTAAAAAAAATGTCCATTTCTTTCAATCTTACTTGCTTGCAGCTTTCAACTCATTACCAATGTGTTCTCCGCAAGTCTGTGCCTGGATCTGTAAGCAGTTATGGAAATAGAGTGCTTCATGACATTTAAGTGCGATTAACATATTACCATTCTGGCTGAGTTAGTACCAATATTTGACCATTTAAAACCGATTCCAACCAGCATGCACAAATCAGCCACAATTGCAGTGAACTGTTAAGAGGTTATTCCTAATCAGGGAGCAAATCTGAAAGACTAGTAATGCCTGACAGCTTGGAATGAACAGCAAAAGGAAAATTGGATCATCTGATGAGTTACAAAGCAATGTTCATCTCAGATTATGCTGTTAACATGTGTTAATGGAACAGTGAAAAGGAGGTTCTACATTGCACTCAATTCACATTATCTCCTCCATTGGGACTACTTGATGATGTAATTGGCTATAAAAGGAAAATGTTCCCATTCCTTTACACTACTCAGTTTGATTAGCATAAAATGATAAAGCAGCATCAGAAAAGAAGAATGTGACCAATGTACAATTTTTAAACCATTAATCCACATTTTCTTAAATAATGCCAGTCCAGCCCCCATTGGAGGTTCAATAATATATTGGTGATGTTACAAGACTATAAAGACCTGGACTGATGATTAGGAGATAGGAGTGTAATTCCCACAACATCAATTGGGAAATTTACTTTCAATTAATTGAATAAAATCTGGAGTACAAAAACTAATATCAATAGTTGTGACCGTGAAGGTATTGAATTGTTGTAAAAATGCATCTGGTTCACAACTGTTCTTTAAGAAAAGAAATCTGCAGTCCTTAGTTGGTCTGACCTAAATGTGATTCTAGATCCACAGAAAAATGATCGACTATTAACTGCCTTCCGCACTCAGTTTACAAACCACTCAGTTGTATTCAAGAAGGCAGCTCATTGTCACCTTCTTAGAGGCAATTAGAAATGGGCAGTAAGTACTGCCTGTGTCAGTGATTACCATATCCCTTGAATAAATAAAAATAATCAAAGGAACTTATCATGTAAAGATGGCACATATACAACCAGTATTTAGAATGAGACGGAAGTGATTAACTGAACATGAATCTGGCTCAATGATAAATGTTTCAAAGCAATGTCCAAACACATTTGATTTTTATGCAAGTGTCACCCCAAGGTGCAATTTGTGTTTTGCGCTATATGATAGTTTCCATAGCTTTAACAGTCCTCATCTTGATTTCCTAAAGCAAATAACCATGTCCCGAAGATCCATGTACGAAAAAGCCCAATATAGAATAATTGTTTAGTCATTCAGATATGTATTTGTAATACAGACGTTTATGAGAAATTCATTTCACTTACTGCTCTGCAGACTGTAATTCTTGTTAAATCAGCGGTGGAAAGAAAGAAAAACTCCATAACTTAATTTCAGACGTCATAGCAAAATGCAGCTTATGAATTTTACAATTCTAGTTTTAGTTCAAAAGCTGAAATTTGGTAAGCATTAAGTGAATTGTTATGTCAAGCAGACGGCAAGACTCCACCATAGAAAATCACATAAAAGCTTTATTACTTTGTGTGTCTGGTTTGCATTTTTTTCCCTTTGGTTTGTGATCTATTACAAATTTACAAACAGAAAATACTGGAAACACTCAGTAGATCAGGCAGCATCTGATCTTGCAGTACTCAATTTCTCTTCTCGCTGCAGTCAAATCACCTCCCTCTGAATTTGCGGCTTATGATTATATTACACATTTAACTTGAATAAGCATTTGAACTGGGCATAGCCTGCACTTTAAAAAAACACTGAGGATGAAATTCCCTTACGTGTTACTCCCAGTCAATCAATTAAACATCAAATTTCTTTTTTTTAAAAAAATAAATTGGCCACCAATTTAACTTAAATTGAGTGCAAAAGAATTTCATATGAATGTGTGCAACTCCACTATTTTTAAAATTTATTTACTTAAGTTTGAAGATAAAATTGTCCAAATCAAATCTTTATATATCCGTAAGCGGTGCTGAACACATCAGTTCTCACATAATGAAACAGAAATGAGCATTATTTACATTTGAAATTTTAGCTTCAGAAGTAATCATGTTGCATGTCCCAGCCCGAGAGGAGTTGAACTTACTAATCAGTGAGGTAGAGATGGAAGATATAAGTATTGACATTGCCATTTGTTTAACTCTTACATGGTGACTTTAGCCAACTTTAATTATATTAATCCAACTTGTTTCAAATGTGTATACTTTTGGGGTTACTTGCTTTCAACTCAGCATGGGACATTGAAAACATACAGATTTTAGGCTCTGGGTCAATAATAATAAACTCTAGAAAACAAATATATTTTTCAAACAGTTTTCCTTGTTCAGAGCAGGTAAATTAATTCATGCCCTGCAACAATTACATAACTAACTAAATTTGTGGACATAATCCACATTCAATATATAAATAAATATCCCTTGAATACCATTACTTGTAACAACAGATTGCCTTTATGCAATGTAATAAATTGTTTCAAAACATTTCAGTGCAACAGGCATTAAACACTGAAGTGAAAACAGAGTTGGAGGATGTGGCTAAAGTTCTGGTCACTGACATGGGTATCGGGGAAGTTATTGGTAAATACAAGGGAGCAAATAGATGTGAACAGGTATGATCTAGTCAGGGTTACAGAAATGCAGCTGTAGGATAACCAGGGATGGGAACTGAACATTCAGGGTTATTCCATATTCAAGAAGGACAGACAAAAAGGAAAAGGCGATGTAGTTGTATTGCCAGTTAATGAGGTAATTGACACAATAGTGAAAAAGGACATTAGCTTTGACAATGTGGAATCTGTATGGGTAGAGCTGAGAAATACTAAGGGACAGTAAACAACAGTGGGACTTGTATATAGACCCCCCAAACTATTGTGGTGATGTTGGGGATGGCACTAAGTGACAAAGGAACATTATGAATGATGTCAATCTGCATATTGATTGGGCAAATCAAATTCATAACAAAATGGTAGCAGAGGAATATGCATGGGATGGTTTTCTGGACCTATGCATGAAGGAACCAATGAGAGAAGGGGCCATCTTAGACTGACTATTGTGTAACGAGAAATTAATAATTGGCAATCTAGTCCCTTTGGGGATGAGCAACCATAATATGGGAAGAATTCTTCACCCAGATGGGGAGTGGTATAGCTGATTCTGGGAATAGGGTCCTGAATCTAAATGAAGGAAATTAGGATCGTATGAGGTGCAAGTTGACAGGCAATGTTATTTAAAGGGATAGGCAATGGCAAACTTCAAAGAGTGCAATTATTGTTCACTCCTGTCTGGCACAAAAATAAAATGGTAAAGGTGGCCAAACTGAGGCTTACAAGGATGATTAGAGATGGTATTAGATCCAAGGAAAAGGCATACAAATTAGCAACAGACCTAAGGATTGGCATCAGTTTAGAATTCAGGAAAGGGAGACAAAGGGATTGATTAATAAGGGGGAAATAGAGTCTGACTGTAATGTTGTATGGAACATAATGAAGCTTTTACTGTCAGTTTTTAAGTTAGTGCAGAAAATAAGATTAGTGAAGATAAATGTAGGCCCCTTACGGTCAGAAACAATGCAATTGATAATAGGGAACAAGTAAATTGCTGATGAACTGAATATATACTTTGATTCTGTCCTCATAAAAGAGGACACAAATAATATACCAAAAATGTTGGGGGACATAGGTTTAGGAATTGAAGGAAATCAGAATTAGTAGGGAAATGTCACTGGGGGAATTGAAGGTTGATAAATCCCCAGAGCCTAATAATCTACATCCCTGAGTACTTAAGGAAGTGGCTCTAAAAATGTAGGATGCATTGGTGGTCATATTCCAAGATTCTATATACCCTGGAAAAATTCCTACTGACTGAGGGTAGCTATGTAACTCCCATATTTTAAAAAAGAAGGTTAAAAGAAAATAAGAGATTAAAGATGCGTTAACCGGGTATTGGTAGTGTGGAAATTGCTGGAGTCCATTATAAAAGATTTAATAGCAGAGTATTTGAAAACAGTGGCAGATTCAATCAGAGTCAGCGAAAGGAAAATCACGCTTGACAAATCTATTGGAATTCTTTGAGGATGTAACTAGTAGAGTTGATGAGGGGGAGGTATGTTTATCTTCATAGTGAGAGGATTCGAGCACAGGAGCAGGGATGGCTTCCTGCAGTTATACAGGGCCTTGCTGAGACCACACCTGGACTTCTGTGTGCAGTATTTTCTCCTTATCTGAGGAAGGATGTTCTTGCTCTGGAGGGAGCGCAGTTAAGATTCTTGGTGAGACAGGACTGATGTATGAGGAGAGATTGAGTCAGTTAGGATTATATTCACTGGAATTTAGAAAAATGAGGCGGGGGGTGGGGGGTGGGGATGGACAAGACAAGCAGGCAGGATGTTTCTGATGGCAGGACAGTCCAGAACCAGGCATCACAGTCTGAGGATACAGGGTAGATTATTTAGAACTGAGATGAGGAGACATTTCTTCACTCAGGGAGTCAGTCATAAGCCTGTGGAATCCTCTACCACAGAAAGCAGTTGAAGCCAAAACATTGTACATTTTCAAGAAGGAGTTAGATATAGCTCTTGGGGTTAAAGGGATCACAGGTTATGGGAGTGGGGAGGAGGGGGATAGCAGGACCAGGTTACTGAGTTGGATGAACAGCTATGATCCTAATGAATGGTGGAGCAGGTTCAAAGGGCTGAATAGTCTACTCCTGCTTCCCTTTTCTATGTTTCTAGGTTGGAAGGTGTAGGGTGTAAGGGAGAGTTTTCCAGAGTTGAGAGCCAAACAGCATCTGTTAATCGAGATCAATTAGAGGGAAAGTGGTGTAGAAAGAAGGCCAGAATAAGACAGAGTGCACAATGGTGGGTAGGGCAGGAGGAGTGTGCAGAGGTAATGGAAGAGAGTCAGGAATAACTTGGAAACGAGGACAAGAATTTTCAATTTGATTCAGTAGTTTTTTGATTAGATTTATTATTGTCACGTGTATTAGCATACAGTGAAAAGTATTGTTTCTTGTCCGCTATCCAGACCAAGCATACCATACTTAGAGAAGGAAAGGAGAGGATGCAGAATGTAGTGTTACAATCATAGGTAGGGTGTTGAGAAAGATCAACTTGATACAAGATAGGTCCATTCAAAATTTTGATGCCAGCAGGGAAGAAACTGGTTTTGATTCAGGTGATCTGTGACCTCAGACTTTTGTATATTTTTCTCAACAGAAGAAGGTGGAAGAAACTACGTCCAGGGAGTGTGGGGTCCTTGATTATGCTGGCTGCTTTTCCAATGCAGCAGGAGGTATAGATCGAGTCAATGGGTGGAAGACTGGGTTAGCCTGATGGATTGGACTTTATTCACAACCCTTTGTAGTTTTTTGCGGTCTTGGATAGAGCAGGAGCCATACCAAACTGTGGTACAACCAGAAAGAATGCTTTCTATGGTGCATCAGCAAAAGTTGGTGAGAGTCATACAGATGGTAAGTCATTGGGAGTTAAGAATAGGGTGATATGATAAGGACGTAGCACAGGGCAATATTGGACAGTGGTGTTTTTTGAGGGCTGGAAGGTCTTTTTTCATCATTCTGTCAAAAATACATCAAGTAAATTCATGTCATATCTTTTCATGTTTTCTCTAAAGAAGATAAGAGCAAGGGCTACCGTAAGTTTGGTCAAAGAGGTGACAGAGGACTTTTCTAAATGTGGTGGAAGGCATGCAGAGGTTTAGGGAGAAACATCCACCAAGCAGCATTCAGCTGAAAATGGTTACCAATGATGGGACAGTTTTGGAAAATGGGGGATCAGACCAATGCACAGAGAGCTAGCATCAAAGAAATAGTGTATTAAAGAAGGCAGAAGGGATAGAGAGGAGTGCAGAAATAGGATGAGGTATGGCCATGGAGGTATTTTATTGATCCATGGGAAATACGAAGCCAATTGCAAAAAGGAGAGTGGAGGACAAGTAAGGCATAATGTACTGCAAGATAAAGTATTTGACTATTGGAGTTTATGTACAGTGGTGGCCAGCAAAAACTACCACAGAACATTCAATACTGAAGGTAAGAAGGGCAGACACAAAGCTTATAGCCCTATGGACCTGAGCATGACAGAGATGGGCAATACTGTGAACATGTAAGAAAATATGTGAAGCTGGTGTAGGGTTTAAAGTTAAGCTCATAATGAAGCAGGATACTGAGGGATGAATAGAATCAGTTAACAGGGACTGATATTTGCAAGAAGAGTTGAGGCCAAAGGTACTGACCTTCCCAATGTTGAGCTTATGAAGTTATAAATCATCCCAGACTTGATGTAGAATGTGCACTCTGACAGCAACTAGGTAATTGAGGAGTCAAGAGGGGTAATGTTAGTTATCATCTGCATACCTGTAAAACCTGCCAATCATGTTGCAACTGGCAGAGCATAGGGAAGGAAGAGGAGGAATGTTTTGAAGTACTGGATTTTTATTTTTTCATCTTCAATGTAAAACATCTTCTTACTGGCGTCAATGCCTCTTGGGTCAAAAGGCCTGTACTGTGCGTTTACTTTGAATCAAGTCCACTGTTAACTTTGCCAAACTGAGGAACCGGCATAGTTGTAATTCTGTGAACAATTACTACATTGTAGAGAAATGCTTTTCGTGGAAGTGACTTATGCACAAATATGCCCTGGCAGGTGTTTCTGCCAAATATCTTTGCTTACAAAGCATACAAAAATTACACCCACATTCCAAGGTATCACCACCATGAAACCAGATAAGTTTCAGAAACTAAGCCCCGTAGGTGATTTTGGCATGTTTAATTTTAAAATGAGTTGAAATCAGAGAAAATAGATGGTGGACGTTTAGGGAATACCCCTCCCCCACCCCAGGAAAAGAACCAGGGGATATCTAATGTTTTTTGAGTTGAAGCTCCACTGTTACTGATAGGATGTTGTAAAGTAAGGCTAGTAACTTCAAGAAGAGAAAACAGTGTCATTATTATTTATTGGCCTGTATTGCTATGATTGTTTTGAAATTTTCATCTTGTCAGTTGACCTTTAAGGGTGACCCATCATAAAGTAAAGATTTTACAGTCCTGCTGAAACCCTTTCTCAAACTCCCTGTTTCTGAAAGCATATTACCCTGCTAAAAGCAATCACAAGACAAGGAACCTTAATTTAACCTCAGCCAGCCACAGCAGTTCCCTTGAGACACATGGATGACTGATAACATAGCAGCAAGCAGAACCAATCCAAAAATCATTGAGTCAAAGACAGAGGAATAGAACACATCATATTATATTTCTGACTGACTCTTCTTCATAAAAGGACGTGTGCACATGCATTTGCGACAGCTGATCAAAATGTTTATAGGTTTACAAGATCAGATGCATTTTTGACACTCCATTGCTGTAAAACTTTAGAGACCAAGTCATTTGTTTCAAATGCACTCAGTGTGCATGTGTTATAGTGGATAATTTTCACCTAATACATTTACTTGCTAATCAATCTATAATCTGCTTATAGAGAAAGTTATTGATTTGAATATCTCATTTTGAACTGCATGGTTTAATTCTAAAGACACTGCTTTAGCAATTGTGAGAGCTACTGATTTATAAGTAAACATTCCAATAAATCACGCCATGTTAAACTCTCATTGTATTGCCTTATAATTCTCATACAATTAGCTTTCCTGTAATTTATTTTGGTAAACAAAGTTCTCCTGATCAGTGGTGCAGTGTTAAGTGCAGCGGGGTTTCCATGCAAGAGCAAATTTGCAAAATTATTCTGTCTCTAATTTATCAAATACATCCTCAGACACTGCCAGCATTCATAACAGTGCTACTCCAGCAAGGCTTTTGACAAGCTGGTGAAAGTTGGATACAATGTGCAAGGCTGCGGGTTATCTTAGAAGTGTTATCAGTAACCCATACAGATTAGAAGCAGAGATGGAAGCATATTCTCACAGTCAGGCCAGAAAGCTAGAATTAAAGCCATTTGGTTTCAGTCGGATTCCACTTCAATGTCCTGGTCTTGTGGTTAGCAATCTAAACTCTCAGTGGCTAAAACCTTTAAGTACCATCTAAGTAAATAATAGCCCTTTTGAGAGTGTGTGTTAGAACTATCCAAGATGCAATCTACTAGTTCGCTTTACTACGGTTTCAGCTTTAAATCCATTAAGAAGGCTTCTTTGTGAGCACTGTACTATTCTGTGACTGTACGCCTACTCATATCCCACACAGGTTTCCATCCCAAGTCAGGAGTTCAAGATTGAGTAGATGTAGAAAACAAATGGAATACAGAACCCATTTGCAGAAAATCGGCACCCAATTTTTCGTAAAGTGTGCGAAACACCTGACTCGGGATAATTTGCAGAAAATTTCAAACAGGGAAAATGAATGAATCCATTTCAAAAGTCAAGCTACCAACTGGAAAATAGTTTAAAAGCAAAATCCTGTGGGTGCTGGAAATCTGAAATAAAAACAGAAAATGCTGGATAAACTCAGCAGCATCTGTGGGGCGACAGGGTTAATAGGAGGAATCTTCCCATTTTTTTGGCAGTGTGTTATTGTGGGCTGGAGTGTAGCTTGCCGGCAGTGTTGGTGGACCTCCTGTTATATGTTTAAACACTTTGAAAAAAATAATTCACAGCTTTCTCACTGCCTCCGTGGCAGGCAGTCCCTGGTTCACCCACCCTGCCATCAGCTGAGTGCTTCAATTAGAGAGGTGCTCCATTTGAACATTGCCCCAGGGCACCCCAGCATATGTTCCAAGTCCACCAAAAGAATGGCTGCTAAGAAATTCACCCTAAGATTCTCGGAAGGTCCCCTCACCAAAATGCTGGATACCATAGAGGAGAGGCACCACATCTTGTACCTGCAGGTAGCGAGGAATCCTTCCAGCAAGGTCATCAACCTCACACGGGAGGCAGTGACAATGGCAGTGCTGGTAAACACAGTAAGAAGTTTCACAACACCAGGTTAAAGTCCAACAGGTTTATCTGATAGTAAACACCAGTAGCTTTCAGGGTTTGTCCGTTCTTCAGGGGAGTGGGAGTTCTAATCACAAACGGAGCATATAAAGGCATACACAGTTTACAGAATACTGATTAGAATGCGAGCCTTTACAGCTAATCAAGTCTTAAAGGTGCAGACAATGTGAGTACAGATAGCATTAAGTATAGATTAAAGAGATGTGAATTGTCTCCAGACAGGACAGTAAGTGAGATGTTGCAAATTCCGGCAAGTCATGGGGATTACACATAGTGTGACATGAATCCAAGATCTCGGTTGCGGAACTTGGCTATCAGTTTCTGCTCAGCGACTCTGCACTGTCGTATGTATGAAGGCCGCTTTGGAGAAGGTTTACCCGAAGATCAGAGGTCGAATGCCCATGACCGCTGAAGTGTTCACCAGCAGGAAGGGAACAGTCTTGCCTGGTGATTGTCGAGCGGTGTTCATTCATCCATTGTCGTAGCGTCTGCATGGTCCCCCCAATGTACCATGCTTCGGGACATCCTTTCTTGCAGGTAGATAACATTGGCCGAGTTGCAAGAGTATGTGCTGTGTACCTGGTGGATAGTGTTCTCACGTGAGATAATGGCATCCGTGTTGATGATCCAGCATGTCTTGCAGAGGTTGTTTTGGTAGGGTTGTGTGGTGTTGTGGTCACTGTTCTCCTGAAGGCTGGGTAGTTTGCTGCGGACAATGGTCTGTTTGAGATTTGTGGTTGTTTGAAGGCAAGAAGCGGGGGTATAGGGATGGCCTTGGCAAGATGTTTGTGTTCATCAACGACATGTTGAAGACTCTGGAGAAGATGTAAATGCCAGCTCCCTTAGAGGAAGCCAGCCATCCAATGCTGGGAGAAGATGAATGACCTCTGTTCAGCCTGGGTAACGTTTAACACTCTTTGCTCATACATTCACGCACGCATCCACCAGGAGCTTGCTAACTGCCCCCTCAAGGGGCATTACCACTCGCTCTCCCAGATGCACCTTCATCTCTCCTGTGGTTTGTCTCCTTGCTCTCACTCACCAACCACACGCACCAGATTTCCTTATCACTTGTCCTGGCAATGGCTTTCTTCCACTCTTCCCCCTCTGTTTTCTTACTGGCTCACAATAGGCAGGAGAGATCCCAGACAGGTGGAAGGATGCCTGAGTTAAAAAATCCTTTCGTCCTTTGAGGAGAAAGTCCTCCAGCTGGACGAGGAGGAAGAGGACCGGTCCTGCAGTGAGGGCATGGCAGGTGCCAACAAACTAAGTGAGGACCCATGACACTAACATCCTTCACATCAATCTAACATCAGCTTTGTCTCTTCTGTCCTTCAACCCTGCCATGCACAATAGTGTCTCCCTTCTCTTGCAGGTACATTGGAGGAGCAGAACAATGTGGACACCAGAGTCCATATCAGACACCAGTAAAGATGAATTTTCCAACATTGAGCTAGAAGAAGTATCACAGCTTTGACCCACACCCTCCACCACCACAGAAGCACAATCTTGGTGAGACTTAGTAGTAAAGAGATCTTCAGGATCATAATCTTGTGAACATCTTACTCTGTCTGATCCAGACAGGCGGAGGCAAGGAACCAGTAATCGGAGGACAGCCGGAGACCAGGACTCGCTGAGCCCCTGTCAAGTGATGTACCTCTGGACTCGGTCATGCCTTAGTTCCAGGAGATCCAAAGGCAAAGTCAGGGACATAGGAAGGGATGTCAGGTACCTTCCTCGGATTGAAAGGCCAAATGGACAAAAGGCCAAAGTGCCTTGTTTCTAAGGAGATTGGAACCCTCCGAGAATCTTGGGGTGAATTTCTTAGCAGCCATTCTCTTTGGTGGACTTGGAACAAATGCTGGGGAGCCCTGGGGCAATGTTTAAATGGCACGCCCCTCTAATGGAAGCACTCAGGTGCAGGGCTTTAACTCCATAGATCAGATACTTGTAGGCATCTATGAGTGCTTCTCAGCCTCACTCCAGCTGCCCCTCCATCACAAGGAGGAAGCCAGGGGCTCTCAGGCATCCATACGGAGGAGAGCCTGGTGTACCCAGGAGACTCTGGGAGTGTCTAGTCCCTCTGATTCCCTCTTCCTAAGACTGAAAACAAAACTCCAGCCCCACAGACCAAGGAAGTTGGCACCACCACCGCAGCACCCAGAAGCAGGCTGAGGCCCTCCAGGTCTCAGCTCTCCAGAGGACACCTGCCCCTGTCCTCAAAGACAACAGGGCATGGCAGAGAATAGGCTGAAAATCCTGGGGAAACATAAAAATGTAGCAGCAGGATTAGAAAGGTTAAGAAACTTGTGTTGCACAGCGTGGGAACGGGTGTTAGGTGCTTGTAGATGGTGAACAGCTATGTAAGTCATTAGCTACCTCGGTCAATGAATTAAATCTCACTTTTTCCAATCTCTCTGTGGCTCCCAGATCTCATAATATTTCTTCATGTTGTGTTGCTGAGACAACTGTATCCATGTTCCACTGTGAGGCTGAGTGCTCACTCGAGAGCCACCTCCATCTGCTGTCTGCAAGTCTGCCAACTCATTGGTTGGTGTTCCCTCATATAGACAAGCAAATGTCTCCTTGGTAATGAGGAACTTTTCTACAATGGTCAGGGCCACCACTCAAACCAATCATTGTGAATGTCTGATCTCAGCACTTGCAACACAATGGTTCTAACTTGATGAAACCTATGACCCTGGTCATTTTGGAGTCAGTGGCACATGAGCCATATCAGTGAGGGGGTCCGGCAGACAAAGCAGAAGAGACATCAGCACGTTGGGACTTTATTAGTTGCCCCAATCCTGAGGATGAAGTGGAAGGATATTAGGGCATCTAGAGTTCTCCTGGCACTCTGGCCATCACCACTGCCTGCTGGCCTTTCTGTGCTCCCTACAGGCATTCTTCCTTAGCCACCTTAACATCAGCTTCATCAGAGGGGAAGTGCCGCTCATCCATTTCCTCAGTCAGCTCCTCACTCTGTTGAAGCATCTGATTGTGGAGGCCACAGCACACAACCACAGTGAGTGAGTACCACCCTCTGCTGACTATATTGCAGAGCTTCACCTGGTCGATCTGGCACTAGAGCAGCATTTTCAGCATTCGGACGGTCTGCTCAACCAAAGCATGGGTAGCACTATCAGCCTTCATGTGCTGGGTCTCTGATATTCTCTGTGGCTTCTTCATGGGGGTCATCAGCCACTTGTCCCTGATGAACACCCCTGTAGCCATTGTGCTCCCTCAAAGACATCTGGGTTCTGTGAATGACAAAGGATGAAGTTGTTGTGTATGCTCCCTAGGAACCTAGCACACCTCTGGAGGATGCGATGTGTGGTTGCAGATGAGCTGAACGTTAAGAGAGTGGAAGCCCTTGCAGCTGATGAACTGCAATCTTCGATGCCATGGGGACCAGAGAGTCAATGGCTCCCTGAATTTGTGGGAAGCCTGCAATCTGGATGGCTCTGGTGTCCTAGCTAGCCTGGTCCTGGTTAAAATTGCTGCAATTGTGAGCTCTTTTAAAGAGTGCATCCGTCATCTCCCTGATACACTTACGAATGGAGGCCTGCAAGATGCCAGAAAGGTTACCAGTGAAACCTTGAAAGGAGCCAGATGCATAAAAGCTGAGGGAGATGTGACCTTCAAAGCTCCATGCAGTGGATGTCCCCCAGGGCCATGCAACAGCAACTCCTGGAGAAGGTGGCACAGATGAACAACCATATCCTTGGATGGCAAAGTCTTCTCTGACAATGGTTTTTGCTCATTTCGACAAAGGTCACGCACCATCTGTAGACTCAGGGCTGCAGAAGGTGCCTCCATGCAGCCACTCTCTGGGGTGTCTCCTGTGGCAGCACAGCAGGTCCTACCATCCCTCCGTTCTGGCCTCTGTAGACCATACATCAATGCACATGTCTTCTCTCTTGTCGCAGTGCTGGAAGGATGACAACCAGTTCTATGCATACTCAGTGAGTGGGAGGAAAGAGAAGGAGTGAACATTGAGGAGCTGCTGCCATGGCCTGACCTTTTGCCTATTCATCCCTGGGAGCATCATCCCAATGGTCCCTGACTGCTGTGCTAGCCATCACATTGTGGATTATTCTCGTCCAATCCCCTTCCTTTAATCTTGCACTCGGACCTCTGTGGGACACTTACAAAGTTGATCGCTTGACATGTATTGCACTTTCTTATGTCATGGTCCTGTTCTCATATCACTCCATTACCAACATCTGCAGCATCTCTTCAGTAAATTGACTTTTCCCTATTGAATGATGGTCAGTTTCTTGCTCCAGCAATATTGCATTCGTCTGATCCTCTTTTGGCAGCAATGACATAGTCAATGCCACTTTAACTGGTATGGAAGGTTTTGTATCTCTGTGTTTCTTCCTTTCCGATCTAATACAACATCTTGGTTTAACCTTATCTTTTTTTTATAGTTTCTTGTAATAATTCTGCCTCTGCTTACATCAGACACAGTACATTGATTCATAGGCATCCTGATCCATATGATCTCCTGGACTGGTATTGATATCCTGATAGGAACAGTGGGCAATTTTTCAGGGCATTTTCCCATATTGGCCCCTTGTTTTTTCTGATTTATTTTCCCCTCTCAGGACATCTATGAGAGGGAAGGAGCAGGCTTGATAGATTTTCCTCGAACACACTTCTAACAATGGGGAGTAGAGAGGTTGCCCTTTATCTTACATAGTATTTAATAACAGCTGTGCTTCTAACAGTCTGTTGCATTGTTATTGGTACTATGGCAGTATGTTCAGGGCTATGGCGTTGTAATTAGGTAAATGGCATTGTGGTGAGGACCATGGTATTGTGATTAGGTAAATGGTATTGTGGTGAAGACGATAGCATTGTGATTGGGTATATGACATTATGACTTGCCTATAATATTGTGATGGCATTATAATGGAATTATGAGTAGGTCTCTGACTGTCCATTGATACTAACAACATTACATCCTTGCACATTGCACATGTGAAAGCTAATTGTCCCAATTTGATAGCGTTTTGTTACCATTGGTTAAAAACATTCTCCCCCCACCACCGTAGAGGGGTGTGACTGCATTTGTTGGAGCATAAATAGCAATGCGGGCACAAAATCTCGCAAGAATCAGAAAACAAGATTCTCATTGGCGAGATCTCGTTTCCTGATTTTCTCTGCCCCTCACTGGTGACAAGGATGGGAAGCTCATTTAATAAATTTTAATATTATTAACAGGCCTCCCCGCCATATGACCCCTCATTCCCCCCCCCGCCACCGCAACTCATTGAATGTTCATACCTTGCTGACGAAGCCTCCAACAGTTTCAGAACAATGCGATTTGAGTCAAGGGAAACCTGCTAGGGGCACCAAGGTAAGTATAGCCCTTGGGGGAGGGGATCATGCCCCCTGGCATTGCCCCCTGCACAGTTTGAGACATCTGTGGCTAGAAAAGTTTGGGAAACCCTGTGCTAATGAATTGGTTATTGCATTGCCATCAGTGTTAACAGGATCCACAGAGCTGAGTGCCATTCAGATTTATCACATACCTGCATCTCACATTTGAAAAGCACAATATTTAAAAGATTTTTAAAATCAAGTTAAGCATAATGAATTTCATTTGGAGTTGATTTATCCTTTCAGCTGTTGACGTTGACTTTCCCAATTTTGCATGGGCAGCTGACCTGTGATATTCTGTTCCTTAATATGAATCAAATAATGAAAGCCCTTGTCCCAGTTCATGAACCGCAGGCCAGAAACTGAATGTTATAGGGATCAAATTTGTACCAACTCTTGTGCTTGCCTCATCACGTTGCAACTGTTATGATGGATTGTTCTATCACATCGTATCTCCCTGAGGAGTGCATACTGGACAAAACAGCATTTAACTCATTTATTTTCAAGTGGATAAAGAGAAAACATACATTTATATAGTGTCTATCATGACCTCTGGGCCTCCTAAAATTCTTCACTACAAAGTAAGCACTTTCAAAATTTGGTCACTATTGCACTGTTAGCTGCAAGAAGCACAAGCTAACTTCACATAGCAAGATTCCATTAACAGCAGTGAGACAAATGAACAGATAATGTGTTCTGGTGATAATGGTTGAGGGATAAGTGTTGGCGAAGTGAACTCGTCTGAAAATAGCCCCAGGGGATCTTTTATCTCCATCTAAAAGCCAAATTAATCTAATGTCTAATTCAAAGATGGCTTCTCTCTCCTCTGCTAGTGCAGCATAGACAGACTTTTAATTAGTAAAGAAATCAGGGATTATGGGGAAGTGGTGAGAAAGTGAAGTTGAGGACTTTCATACCAGATCAGTCATGATCTCATTGAATGACAGAGCAGACTCAATGGGCCAAATGGCCTACTCCTGCTCCTATGTCTTAGAGTCTTTTCACACAGTACAGAATATCATATACGAGTATGCATATTACCATTAACACTTGATTAACACATTTAAAAGAATTTTCTTTTATTAAATGGCCCCTTAATTGCACTCTATCAGATGTGATTGAATCTGCTTCCATTTCCAGCTTAAAATCATTAGTGTTCATCTGACATTTCCCAGATGTAGACCTATCCTGGGTAGGGACCTGTATTGGGATGTAAAGGGCCAGGAATTCAATTGCTGAGAGGCTGGCAGATGTAATTATGGCAGTGCATGACTGAGAGTCTTTCTGGCTGCTGTTCAAACAGCAGCCAGCCTCAAAGATCTGTTTAGGACTTTGGGGGAAAAAATACAATACATACTTTTCAGGCTTTCCCTGGTCTTGCTACCTTGTCCTCTCAGATGCTGTGATCTGAGGGTTGAGGGACAAGGGCTAATACAAGTTTTTTGGGTGCCCATGAGTTTTAGCACCAGCTGATGAACCTGTAAAATGATGAGATGCAAGTCCCTGTCAGGGCCATCTTCCTTCATAGACACAACTGTGCAACATCTGCACCTGCTGCAGGGCAAAGCACTCCACCAAGCCACCAAGAAATTCCCAGGAAAATGTGGGAATCAGCATCATGTATCTCTGTCTCTTATTCCACTCTTTTGTGCTCAGGAACTGAGCATCCTCCAAGCATACTGAACATGGGAGGTGGACAGATGGATTGCTAGATGTCCAATAAAACCCATTTGGCATATCATTAGAAATATAAAGTGCCACTCGCCAGCACATTGTCTTCTGATGTTCCCACCCCTGCAGTGAGATACCACAGGCTGCACACATTGCTTCCTCTTTTTGGGGAGGCTCAGATTTGGCACTGAACCCAGCCAAATGTCAAACTGGTATGCATATGGTCTTAGTTTATCAATTAATAATCCAGAGGCATATGACTAATACCTTTGTTGTTCAATTGGTCTACAGTGGTGGCATTGTACTTTTACAGACTGCAGGCATGTAATCTTGACATTGCATAAAATTTCCTGTAGATAATAACAAACAAAGCAAAATAAGTACAGCTTCAGATATCATTTATCAAACAGAATACCAGTTTTCATTTTTAAGCCTCAAAGAAATGTGAGCTACCCAGGAGCCAAAGTTCACAGTCACTAAAATCAAGCCTTTATTCCTTTGAAGATTCACATCCTCAGCCGCGTGAAGGGAATTTTTTTTTTATCATCTTGCCAATATCCATCAGCAGCTGATGCTTTGTGCCAAAGAGAATAGACCAAGAAGAAGATGACAATCCATTTGACACAGAGATCTGAAGATAAGCAGTTAGGCTGAATGCATTAAAATTGGCTGAGGATTCAGAGTATCCCATCAGGAAATTAATGTTACACTTCAATGCAAGTCAGCTTGATCACTTGGGATTTTGAACAAATAGCACAAAGATTTTCAAATGAAGAAAAATGCAGCTAGTCTCCCTGTGTTTATAGCACCTTAATTACCCGTATCTGCTAATTATCATATCAGATCTGTTATGTATGCAGGGTGTAGTGTGAATTGGAAAAGACTCTTCAAAATCACACAATGTCAACTGAACCCGTAATGCTAATGCTTTTGGACTGTGCTGATTCAAGGCAAGCTCATCTATTTTACTGACTGATTCATGTTTTTTCTATACAGCCGTAGCACTCTGCTCCATCAGCCAGCCATTCAATTTTCTAGCTGACAAATATTCAGGATGAATTTATTCCTGCTTACCAAGCAGTAGTGAATAAACATTTCATGCATACAGAAGTGTGCACTATGCTTCAGTGCTGAAAAGTGCTGCTTTATGTAGCCTTTTATGAGAATGACCTTTGGATGACAGATGTGCACAGTATGTTGATTGCTGAAAATCAATCCCCCCGCCCCACCCCCCCACCAGTTGCCAAACAGAGTGATGAGCAGGGATGTGTTGCTTTATCGTTACAAGCATTCTAGTTATACTGATTGGATACAGAGCCAGCCACTGTAACACCAAGTGTTTTTGGAGCTTAAAAAAATTAAATGCAATTCACTTCAGCTCCAACCTTTTTTTTTAGAGCACCTGGATGAGCTTAATGCAATGAAGCAAAGCATCACAATTTCCAAGGCACGTGGGGAATATCCCCTACCTCATAGCTCAGATGCATATAATGAAGCTTGCTCCATGAAACAGCAAAATGTCTTACTCCCTAGTGCAGTCCCGTTGAAAACCCAAGGACTAACGGACAGATGCAAAGCCGATACGCGGAAAAGGCTCTGCTTTCGATTTTCTCTTTCACTTTGCTTGGCTGTGCTTCTAACTTGTCCCCCCACCTCCCCCCACAAACACACACATACACACCCTCCTCCTATGCCCCGTTATTGTTTCTTATTTCCTCTCTTTGTTAGAATTTCATACCCTGAATTCTCAATAGCACGATAATTATTCAATGTGGGTTAGAGGGAAGACTTAAGCACTCCCAATTATATTAATGACGTTGATTATGTCTGGTGACATTCTCATAGGATTGTCGCAGCTATTTTGAAAGCAATCGTGACAAAGGCCAAAGTCTGCAGAGTAGTTTGAGAATACATAAAACCGATTTTTTTTTGCCACAGGATTTCCATGGCAGGTCCAATTTTACCCCACAAGTTTACCACAAGTAATTTTGTGTTTTTTTTCATTTTGTTTTTACATGGGTTTGCATAATTAAGCAGTGAATAAAATAAAATGAATAGCTTAATTTATACAATGCTTCTCACGACCTCAGGTTGTCCCAAAGTGCTTCACAGCCAGTTAAGTATTTGTTTAGTCACTGTTGTAATGTTGGGTGGAGAATGCCATAATATGCCATGAAAAATAATGTCAGGAGGTTTTCACCTTGGTAGTCAAAAATGTATGATTCTTTTACAGCCCTGGATATGATATATATTTATAGTGGAGGAGATCCAACATTTTGAAATTCTTCTTTAAAATGAATACTATTACAAACTCCTAGTATTGTGGTCATTGGTATTAAAACTATAGTCAAATGAATAATCCTAATCCCCCTTCTGGTACAAAATCCAGAATGTATATTGAACTGTGTTTTCAGAATATTGGTGCTACTAAATTACAAAACCTTAGTTTGACAATGAATTTTTTTTAAAAGACGCTCGTTTTGATTAAGTTTTTTTAATTAAAACCCTTATTTCAGGGATTTTTAATACAGTGGCGAAATAGGTTGATGGGGTTGGGTAATGATGTTTCAGAATTAAAATATTTTATGGTTTCAGGCATATGGCTTATTCTGTGAGATTTGCCACACACCCAAGAGGTATAGATTTAAATAATTTCTAGCAATTTAGAAACAAATACTTGGGGTGGAAATTGTGTTTGATGTGCCCTTGCTTAGTGTTTCAAAATGTCTATTTAGAACGGAATGAGTGAATTCCTTCCTGTATGAACATAGAGCTGTAAAGAGGCCATTTCTAACAATAAGCCACTAAGCTGTGTCCTTGAAGCATTTTTCATTAGGAAAATAGGAAGGAAGCTGAACTTTGTTGTGAGGGGATGCTGAACAGTCTAAGCCTTGCAGAAATGTGCCTTGTTCTCCCAGAGGATTATTCTTTGCACTGCTGTGTGAATAATAGCATTTGGCACTTAAACATGGGGCTTTGACAATCTTGCCTCCTCCTGTATATGATTGGCTGATCTCTGAAAAATGACACTTCAAGTTCCTTTCCTTTTACAATCTTGATCATCGATTGGTACTCTTTTATTTTCCTGTCTAGACTTTGCAAAACTGATCATTGCAAATGGAAGTGATGAACCCTGAGAAGCAGCCTGTTTATATAACAGAATCAGTAGGTATAATAGAGAATTGAACGCTGTGCACAATTGAGAGTCTGGAACCTAAGCAATTTATTCCAACTGGCGGTAAAACTGACTTATGCAAATCTGCTCCTCTGAGTCTATCTGCCTGATCTGCGCAGCTGCACTCCCAAGTCCTTAGCATCAGATCAAAATATTTCACAGATAGGTAGAATATTTTGCCATAAAATTTTCCACCATTCTTTGTCAATATAAATGAATATTAGGTGCTGTGAATTCTTTTGTTGCTTCAGATTGTCCTTGAGTTTGTAGAATGTGACTGTGGATTCATGTTTTCGGTCTTTGCATACAGTTGTGTTAAAAGAACAGAGCTCTTCTTTGGAAGGTGCATTCCAGTTAATTTGTACTAGAGATTGTTCGAGTTCTGTCAATCTGATTGAAGTCCAAGTAATTGTGGAATGTATCAGACATTTGGAGGAAGAGCTACTTCAGTTGGCAGGAGAGATCACCTGGCCCCTGCTACGCTCATCCTTCCATGCAAACTCATAGACCAAGTTAGAGGCATTGAGCCTGCGGTGACTCAGTCGTCACGTCCTTAGTTACAAGATTCAAGCTTCACATAAGAACATAAGAAATAGGAGCAGGAGTAGGCCATTTAGCCCTTCGAGCCTGCCCCGCCATTCAACAAGATCATGGCTGATCTGTCGTGGCTCAGTTCCACTTTCCCGCCGTCTCCCCATAACCCTTAATCCCCTCTCTTATTAAAAACCCATCAACCCGCGTCTTAAATATATTTAGCGAGGCAGCCTCCACCACTTCAACAGGCAGAGAATTCCAGAGATTCACCACCCTTTGAGTGAAGAAGTTCCTCCTCAACTCCGTCCTAAACCGCCCCCCCCTTTATCTTGAGGTTGTGCCCTCTAGTCCTACTGTCCTTTCTGAGCGGGAAGAGCCTCTCCACCTCTATCCTATCCATCCCATTCATCATCTTATATGTCTCAATGAGATCTCCCCTCATTCTTCTAAACTCCAACGAGTACAAGCCTAGTTTATTCAGCCTCTCCTCATAGTTCAACCTCCTCAACTCCGGTATCAGCCTAGTAAACCTCCTCTGCACTCCCTCCAAGGCCAAAATATCCTTGCGTAAGTGCGGCAACCAAAACTGCACACAGTACTCCAGCTGCGGCCTCACCAGTGCCCTGTACAGTTGCAGCAAGACCTCCCTACTTTTATATTCAATCCCCCTCGCTATGAAGGCCAGCATCCCATTAGCCTTCCTGACCACCTGCTGCACCTGCAGGCTGGGTTTTTGCGACTCATGCACAAGGACCCCGAGGTCCCTCTGCACCGTCGCATGCTGCAGTTTTTCGCCATGTAAGTAATAGTCCTTCCTACCATTATTCCTACCAAAGTGGACAACTTCACACTTGCCAACATTAAATTCCATTTGCCAGTTCTTGGCCCATTCGCCCAGCCTATCTAGATCCTTCTGCAGACTTTCCACGCCCTCCGCACAATTTGCCTTTCCACCAATTTTGGTGTCATCAGCAAATTTCGACACCGTACACTCGGTTCCCTCCTCCAGATCATCTATATAAATGGTAAATAGCTGAGACCCCAGCACCGACCCCTGGGGCACTCCACTAGTCACCAACTGCCAATCCGAATAGCACCCATTGACCCCCACTCTCTGCCTCCTATTTGACAGCCAATCCCCTATCTACGCTAACACCCTACCCCCAACTCCATGTCCCCTTACCTTCTGCAATAACCTCTTGTGCAGCACCTTATCAAACGCCTTCTGAAAATCAAGAAAGACCACATCCACCGGCTCTCCTCTATCCACCGCCCTAGACACATCCTCATAGAACTCCAATAAATTCTTCAGACACGACTTCCCCTTAACGAAACCGTGCTGCGTCTGCTTTATCAAACAATTCTCCTCAAGATGCCTCGCTATTTTCTCCTTGATCACGGATTCTAACATTTTACCTACAACAGACGTTAAACTAACCGGCCTATAATTCCCTTCCTTTTGCCTGGCACCCTTCTTAAACAACGGCGTAACATTAGCCGTTTTCCAATCTTCCGGCACTTCCCCGGAATCCAGCGATGTTTGGAAAATAATCACCAAAGCATCCACTATCACCTCAGCCATTTCTTTCACTCCAGAGACTTGACACAAAATCTATTAGTTGACTTTCTTTTGGTGGAGATCTTAAAGTAGGCCCTTTCTGCCCCCTCAAGAGGAAGCGATGGTCTAGTGGTGTTATCGCTGGGCTATTAATTCAGAAACTCAGCTCATGTTCTAGGACCCGGGTTCGAATCCTGTCATGGCAGTTGGTGAAATTTGAATTCAATAAAAAAGAAATCTGGAATTAAGAATTTCCTGATGACTGTGAAACCATTGTCGATTGTTGTTAAAATCCATCTGGTTCACTAATGTCCTTTAAGGGAGGAAATTTGTTGTCCTTACCTGGTCTGGCTTACACGTGACTCCAGAGCCACAGCAATGCAGTTGACTCTCAACTGCTCCCCAGGGTAACTAGAGATGGGCAATAAATGCTGGCCAGCCAGCGATGCCCCCATGCCATGAATGAATTAAAAAAACACACTCTTTCAAGGACCAATGGAATTCTTCTCTGTGTCCTGGCCAATGTTTGCCCCTGAAACAACATTATTAAAACAAAATACTGGTTGATATCATGTAACAGTGGGAGCTAGGTGTGACCATGTTCGCTACCCAGTGGTGACCACCTTTCAAAAGGCTATAAAATGTTGTGGGACATCCTGAGACTATGAAAGGCAATCTACAAATCCAAGTTTTTTTTTCTGTTTCAGTAGCATCAAATAATCAAAGAACGTGCAAAATTGTGGTCAGAAAACAACATTAAGTATGGTAAAACAAAGGAAAACTGAGTCCCAGCTGTCAATACCAGTACTTAGCGTATCGAGTAGATTTGATTTGTCATAGCTGAATACAAAAATTTCTCTATTATCTCACAAAGCATACATGCAGCATCCATGAGGAAGAACAAAGTGCATTACTGTGCATTTGGGGTTCTTGAGAAGATAGGCCATCTGTATCAAAATGTTGCTGAAGTTCAGAATTTCACAAGTAAATCTAAACTAACTCAGGTTTTGCTCACACCCTTTTGTTCACAGTTTGCAGAATTATCCGGAACGGGGCCATTAAATCAAATCAGCAGCAGCCTCTAACTGCAGTACCATGTTTTAAAGCTGCAGTTTATCTTTCTAATGACTTACCAGTCAATCTTAGAGCAATTTTACTCAGCACTTGGCTTGTTCCTGTTCCTATTCCTATTGGTTGATTCCAGACAACCAATCAGCCTGGCCATTGGAAACACTAAGTTCCAGTCTGTCCCAGTAGAGAGATTGTGTGAAGAAGAAAAATCCTCTTAACCTGTCAAGTAACAGGTGAATGAAGAAGATGGGGAAAGAATATTGAGGCAAAATTGTTTTGTTGTAAATTATATTATTAACTTGCAAGTGCTCAGTGTAACACAAGAATTTTATTAAACCGTGCAAATCTAAATTAATTACAACTTTCCGGATTATGTATGCATTTATTATCTTTTCAGGCAGGCCGTTTGTGAAAGTGGAAAATAAAAACATAGGAGATTATTTGATACTTAGAGTATTATTGGATTTCCTATAGATTGTATTTTAAGGTTTCATTACTAATGCTGAGTAATGTAGTGTGATCCAGGGGGAAATTAGAATTACATCTGAGATCACAGCACATATGGCTCCTTTGGTTTTATTTCAAAATTTTCAATCACGATAAAAGATTTCAAAACAGATGCAGCAATGAACAACAATACTTAACATTTCTTAATCTGAAGACTTAACAGACACAGATAAAAGGCGGCAGTTTTGCATCATGTGTTAGATGTCAGACGTAACATTTTTACTTTCAAATAAGCTTGTCTTGAAGAGTGTGGAAGCTTCAAATGTGTTCATGATTCCATTTTATCATGCACCAGCATCTTTGTGGGGTTCCTGCCAGCTAGTAAACAGGAAGCTGTGCTTTAATAGCCTGGCAGCCACTTTATCTGTTTTTACCCTCATTTGTTTTTTGAAAAATAATTGCAAAGTAAGTGACTGCCTGAAACTATAATAATATATTAGTAGTCATTTTCTACCAAATTAAAATCCTGCCATTCAAACACCTTTAGGCTCAGCATGAGCTACAGAACTGTGATTTGATTAGAATGGGTCAGTGAGAGCTGAATTAGTGCGCAATTTAATCAAATGAGTTTCATTTTCAGATCCTACAGGAACTGGCATAAAGCAGATGCAATGCTTTTTAGTTGCTTCCATTATTTGTTAATTAACACAAAGGCTACACATCCGTTATTGTCTCACATCACTGATGAATTAAAGCTGCTGAGAACTTGTTATTGGATTCAATTCCATCTTCCAGGCTGGAAGTGTTTGTGGCTCAGACGGGGCAGGGTTACAACTTGCCTCAATGCCACTCACCAGTGGCACAGTGAGACATTTTGAGGTGAAGTAGAAGTTCTTAAGAAAATATGGTGCCTAAAACATTTCTAAATCTACATTGTTTTCTTATATTTTAATCATTTGAGGCCCCAAGGATCAGTAAAAGCCTGGTTTTTAAGTGAAAAACATTAGTGCCAGTAGGCATTTTGTTTTTAACTATGTGGTACTTTGAAACACTAGTCTTTAGCCAAGCCAGAATTTAATTCTGCAACCCGTTTAATTATTTAATTCAATCATATTAAAAACATGAATTTCATACTTTACTTACTTCTGATAGGGGTCTGGTATGTAGAAGGGTCACTTTTTTTTTATTTATATTTTCTAACCTAAACCTGTACAGGGCACAATTTCGACATCAGATGATGCAAGATTTGGAAGTGTTGTGAACTGTGAGGAGGCTAGTGATAGACTAAAAAAGGATATAGGTAGGTTGGTGGAATGGGCAGAGACATGAAAGAATTTAATGTAGAGGAGTATGTAGCCATACATTTTGGTCATAAGAATGAGAGATGACAAAATAAAGAGTACAATCCTAAAGGAAATGCAGGAACAGAGGGATCTGGGTGTATATGTGCATAAATCATTGCAAGTGGCAGGACAAGTTGAGAAAGCGTTTAATACATTACCTGGTACAGGGTGAAATGCAATTAAGTTATGAACTTTCATGAAGCACTGGGTCAGCCTCTGCAGGACAGGATGTGAAGGCTTTAGAGAGGGTGCAGAACAGATTCACAAGAATGGTTGATGAGAAATATCAGTGATATAGACAGATTGGCAAAGAGTGAAGTGGCAAGTGTGAAGTGTGAGATTGAGGATATAGAAAGAGACCTTGAGAGAGAGTGGAAAGAGAGATAGAAGGAGAAAGAGAGATAAAGGGAGAAAGAGAGAGGGAGAGAGATGCAGAGGGACTTGGGGGTCCTTGTGCATGAGTCGCAAAAACCCAGCCTACAGGTGCAGCAGGTGGTCAGGAAGGCAAATGGGATGCTGGCCTTCATAGCGAGGGGGATTGAATATAAAAGTAGGGAGGTCTTGCTGCAACTGTACAGGGCACTGGTGAGGTCGCAGCTGGAGTACTGTGTGCAGTTTTGGTCGCCGCACCTGGGAGTGCAAAGGAGGTTCACTAGGCTGATACCAGAGTTGAGGGGGTTGAGCTATGAGGAGAGGCTGAATAGACTGGGCTTGTACTCGTTAGAGTTTAGAAGGATGAGGGGAGGTCTCATTGAGACGTATAAGATGATGAAAGGGATGGATAGGGTAGAGGTGGAGAGGTTCTTCCTGCTCAGAAAGGACAGCAGGACTAGAGGGCACAGCCTCAAGATAAGGTGGTGGGGGGTGGGTGGTGCGCAGTTTAGAACAGAGTTGAGGAGGAACTTCTTCACTCAAAGGGTGGTGAATCTCTGGAATTCTCTGCCCGTGGAAGTGGTGGAGGCTACCTCGCTAAATATATTTAAGACGCGGGTAGATAGTTTTTTGGTAGGCAAGGGGATTAAGGGTTATGGGGAGAAAGTGGGAAAGTGGAACTGAGCCACTTCAGATCAGCCATGATCTTGTTGAATGGCGGGGCAGGCTCGAAGGGCTAGATGGCCTACTCCTGCTCCTAATTCCTATGTTCTTATGTTCTCTCACTCTCTCTTGCTCTCACAATCTCCAATCACTCAGTGAGACTCAGTGGGACTTGCCATTCTGGGCAGCTTGATGCTCTGGGTCTCACATCATCCTTCCAGCTACCTCATGCTCTGGCACTGAATCTTACCTGAAATACTTACCTTCGCTGTGCTGCTTTTCTTATTACTGGCTGGTTTCTCTCTGATTTACTGTTGATAGGTTTATTAGATTACTAGATTTGTGATCCTATCAGCAGCAAACACAGGGAAGAACCAAGCCATGATTGGATCTGAGCAGCTTAACAGCATTTTTCAAATCCTGGTCTCTTGAATATCCAGGTTTGGTAATGAGTCTGTGCAAAATCCAAAGTGCTGGAATCATGCTCATGATCAGTCTGCACTAACTCCTTTTGGAAGTATATGTGCCTAGATGCTGATGAGGATAGAATCAGACTCCATCAAGGCTGATACCGGAGTTGAGGGGGTTGAGCTATGAGGAGAGGCTGAATAAACTAGGCTTGTACTCGTTGGAGTTTAGAAGAATGAGGGGAGATCTCATTGAGACGTATAAGATGATGAATGGGATGGATAGGATAGAGGTGGAGAGACTCTTCCCGCTCAAAAAAGACAGTAGGACTAGGGGGCACAGCCTCAAGATAAAGGGGGGGCGGTTTAGAACGGAGTTGAGGAGGAACTTCTTCACTCAAAGGGTGGTGAATCTCTGGAATTCTCTGCCCGTTGAAGTGGTGGAGGCTGCCTCGCTAAATATTTTTAAGACACGGGTTGATGGGTTTTTGATAAGAGAGGGGATTAAGGGTTATGGGGAGAGGGCGGGAAGGTGGAACTGAGCCACGACAGATCAGCCATGATCTTATTGAATGGCGGGGCAGGCTCGAAGGGCTAGATGGCCTACTCCTGCTCCTATTTCTTATGTTCTTATGTTCTTATGTAACACATATTCAGATGCTCTGCCTATGTATTGTACCTAGACTCTCAGACGAAATATAAACCCCGTGAGTGATGTACGAGAGATGATGGTGCTTGCACATTAGTACTTCAATGAGGGATTTGTGCTTTTGTAAGAGAAAAATGTAGAAATCATAAAACTTATCACCAGAAGTTGCATGATTAGTCCTCATAAACTACCCTGTAAGAAATCTCCACAAAATGAACTGTGGGAAAGAAGTCTGCAATTAACATAATAGCCCTGTAGAAAATTTGTTACCGGATATGGATAGAAACAAATAGACTGCAATGAGAGTCTGCTAAGGAACCTGATTAAATTTTCATTAAAATATATTGGCAAACTACCTGTATTGAATGAGAGCTGAGAGACGGTTTGTTGATTGTGACGGTTGAGGGTTGATGAGAAATTGGAAATCCAGCAGTTCCTCCATGGAGCTGAACTGGAATCAGGACCTTAAGTGAGGTTAGGCAAAGGCAATTCTCGGGGTGAGGATTAGCAGGATGGAGAGCATATACTAGTGCTAAAGAAATTAATGCGGCCACATTTTTCATTTATTATAAAGATCCCTTTTGAGGATCTATATCAAGTTGGCAGCGCCTCTGGGCTCATTATTTAGCTGGAGGATGGAATAAGTTAAAGTTTATTTATTAGTCACAAGTAGGCTTACATTAACACTGCAATGAAGTTACTGTGGAAAACCCTCGAATCACTGCACTCCGGCACCGGTTCGGGTACATTGAAGGAGAATTGAGTGTGGCCAATGCACCTAACCAACACATCTTATTACTTGGGGAATCACTTTCCGGTAAATACACATGTATGATGTGTAGAGTGAGGGAAAGATTAGCTCAGCTTTGATACTGTTGTAATATAGTCATAAAGTCAGAGATGTTTACATCATGGAAACAGGCCCTTCAGCCCAATTTGTCCATGCTTCCCGCTTGTACCACTAAGCTAGTCCCAATTGCCCGCATTTGGCCCATATCCCTCTGTGTCCATTCAGAAGTCACACAACACCAGGTTAAAGTCCAACAGGGAATCACGAGCTTTTGGAGCACTGCTCCTTCCTCAGATGAGTGGGCACTGTTGGACTTTAACCTGATATTGTGAGACTTCTTACTGTGCCCACCCCAGTCCAACAACAGCATTTCCACATCATCTTACCCATGTAACTGTCTTTTTAAAAGACAAAATTGTACACACCTCTACTAATAGCTCTAGCAGCTTGTTCCAGACACTCACCATGCTCTGTGTGAAAAATTGCCCCAGTGAACCCTTCTGTATCTCTCCCCTCTCACCTTAATTAAATATATGCCCTCTAGCTTTAGAGTCTCATACCTTGGGAAAAGATGTTGACTATGTACATGATCTGTGCCCCTCATTATTTTATAGATCTCCATAAGACCATCCCTAAGCCTCCTATGCTCCAAGGAATATAGTCCCAGTCTATCAAGCCTGTCCTCATAGTTCAAACCATCAAGTCCCCATAGCATCCTGGTAAATCTATTCTGCACTTTTTCTAGTTTAAAAATATCATTTCTATATTAGGGTGACCAGAACTAGAGACAGTATTCCAAGTTTGGCCTTACTAATGTCTTGTACAACTTTAACAAGACATCTCAATGTTCTGACCAATGAAACCAAGGATGCCCAGTGCTTTCTTTGCCACTGTGTCCACCTGTGACTCCATTTTCAAGGAGCGATGAATCTGTACTCCTGGATTTCTTTGTTCTATAACTCTCCCCAACAGCCTATCATTAACTAAGTAGGTCCTGCCCGATTCAATCTACCAAAATGCATCATCTCACGTTTATCTAAATTAAACTCAATCTGCCATTCATTGATCCACTGGCCCAATTGATCAAGATCCCATTGCAATCCAAGTTAATCTTCACTGTCCACTACGCCACTAATCTTAGTGTCATTTGCAAAGTAGTCTTAAGTAGAAAATAAAAAAAAGGGACTGATCCTCTGCAGACATACAATCTCACCATTGCCAGAAGACATCATAACCCCAATGTATTGTTACATCCAGTACAAGCATGATGATATTGGAAATTATGAACAACAGGATCATACTTTGGGCGTGATTTTCCAGCCCCACCTGCTCCCGAAATGTTCCTGTCCTGCCGAAAGTCAACGGACTGTTGGCGGGTGGCTGAATCTCCTGCAACGGGTCCTGCCATGATGGGGTTGGAAAATCCTGACCTTTGTGAAATTGGCCACAGACTCTGTTAAGACAGCTGCAAATGAACATATAACTATGAGCATTTAAATTGTGGCAGCATTCAATTCTGCGACCAATCCTTTTTAAATGTGTAGCTGAATAAAGGTAATTTATAGCCACTTGTGAAACTTAAACATCATCTTGTTTAAGGATAAACCAGAGTTTGAGAAATATGAGATCCTTGTCTCCAAATGCCATATTGAACAAAGGAGAATATTTGAGCTCAAGTTGTGGCAGAGTTAAGAGTGAATGGCTGTTTTCAACTGCCATTGTATAGTGGTGTCTGGATCCCAAAAATGTTAGCCTGAAGTCTTGTTCCTGAAACTATTTCTTTGATCTTTGTCTCAGCTTTCTCTCTCAGACTAAAAGGTGTTCTGCTTTGACGCTCTTGTCAATGTTAATCTCATTTGGCAGTTGTGTAACTTCTCAAATCCTTGAAACACTGGTCCACACTCCTCCCTAAGCATAGGATTCACATAATTCACTTTCAATCCAATGCATCCCCGAATGTTGAGCAGTTTCTCTGTTTAAAAGAGGCCCACTATCCTCCTTAATCATCACAAATTCTGCCTTGATGTTCTGATCCCCAGCTCTCACATCCACAATGAAGCATCCAGCAGTTTGAAGTGGAGCTTTAGATTTTGCTTTCTGACACATTTTCAAGATGTGTGTTTGATTCTTGTTGACTTCAGTTCCACTCTCAGTGCTCTGTCAATATTGTCACTGTTTGAATCTCCAGTAATGCTCACTTTAACATCACCGACAAACACGAGAATCTTCTTGGGGTTGCTGCCATTGACAGAAAACATATATCCATGATTTCTATTAGTATCCTCAATGCCTGAATCCTCTCAACCTGACTCACAGTTGTGTTACTTTCATCTCCCTCCTCTATATGGTTTTGCTGTTTAAATTTACGAATACCTGGATTCCACTGTGTCACATGTTCCCCTCAACTTTTGTCATGCTAATGGAAGAGGTACGACCAAGTTTCATTCTGTGACATTGTCCTTCCACTGTTTCCAAAGCAGTTATTAATTCCAAAATATCATCCAACGTTAGGTCACCTTCCTGACTTGCAATGTTGAACCCCCTGATCCATTATCTGCCGCAACGTAATTGCAACCACCCCACAACTGCCTCAAACAGGTGGGATAACTGATTCTCTCTCTTTCCATCTCATCTAATGGAAAACATGCCGTTGAAATGTGCCATTTGGCATCAATACATGGTGACCCTTCAAAGCTTTCGTTTGTAATCCGCCTTCTCTCCAAAGCCAGGCAACATCCCTCATTGAACACCCACATTGAACAACAGCAGACCCCAACTTGCAGCACAGTCTGAACTCCTTCAGCCATGTTTTCCATTTCACACTGATGATACTGACATCACATTGGAACAAATGGCTCAATCTTCCGGATCACAGACATATCAGCACCAGCCAATGCCATGATGCAATCCCAAATATATCTGCAGTTAACCTTGTCACCAATGTCACATCTCAGGCTGAAGTCACAGATTGAGTTGCAAGGGCAACATCATTTGACCTGCCATGTTGGCTACCTTCCTAATGTCTGCTATGTTGCCTTCACCCTCCCCAGGTCAGGTGGTCCCATATGTGGTATACAGTGCATCTTACAGCATCTTGTCCAGGCACCATATATTATCGAGTGCTATTCACACTCGCATTCTCATCATGACAGCAGCAGGGATGGGCAGGGCAGGTAGGCACCGGGGTTGGTAACACTGACATGGCATCCAAATATACTGCCACGTCCCATCTACCATCCTGTCCCTGGGGCTCCATAGAAATCCAGCTCATGTTTTGGCAAAAAGCACCCCCTCTTTCAGTTACAACGTACCAAACAGTGGGCAGATTATGCCAAGTACATTTTATACGAGCAGTTTGTCACAATGGTCCAAGAATGTAACTAGGAACTGGGTACCCCGTCCACATATGCAGATTGGGTTAGGGCAAAGTGAATTAATTTCTAGCCAATATTGTTGCTTAGTTCAAATATTTAACTTGCTCCTTGTTGAAGTTCCCCTGCTTATGAAGCAAAATGATGTGACAGCAAGTCATTTTCTGTAATTGGAAATTCAGGGCTTTAGGAAAGAGAATGTGTCAGTTTTATAACAGATGATCAATTCGTAAAGTGTCACAGCTCCTCTGGAACTCTACATGTGCTGTGGTATTTTCAACATTGCATTATTGATATTGAGCGGTATTATCAATTTTCTAAAATTGAAATGATTGTTTGCAAGAATTAATAACATTACTGGCTTACAGAGGTGACTCAGAAATCTTCAACATGTTTTGCTGGTGCTCTGCAGAACTATGTCCTCCTCATTTTGCAGTGAGGCTTTTGGACAGTTGCCATCTGACATTGCTGTTGAAGTGTCTTTGATGTTGGGCTGTCTCATGGTCCATGTGAAATGAATTAATCTGCTACAATAAGCATTTGGAAATTTAACCATGGGACAATAGATAGGTGGAACTGTAAATTAGTGTGCTGTGCCATTCACTCGCCTCCGCCCCCTCCACAATTTCATGGGCAGTCGGGGAGGAGTTGGATGGGTCAATTGTCAATGGGCCATTGAGACCTTTCGGTGGAATTTTAATGCTCAATTCAGGGCTTCATCCGACTGCACTCCAATATAACAGATGACAAGGGAGGCCTGCTTCCATAGCCTGATGGGTTTAACTCTACAGATTGTTGGTCAGTGAGAGGGTGGGTGCCTCCTCCCCTGTATCAATTGGAGTCCTCCATTCCCCACAGTTTTTCCCCTTCACATTCACATTCCCTTCCTTCCCTGCTCTGTCCAACATGCTTCCCCTCCTTGCTGGGGTTCTCAGCCTGGACACAGTGATATCCCTCGCTTATCTGAATGTCTGGATCCAATGCTGGATGCCACTTCTTCGGCCCACCTGCACTACCAACAGTGGCCACCCCGCCTGTTTGGCAGCGCTGGTTGGCAACTCCATGAGATGGACAGATTTTCTGCCTCATTCTAATTAATGAGATGCCATCCAAAAAAATCAGAGCATTGCAAACTGTCTGAACAGGGCTGGGCTCATTACTGAAATTTACACTGGGGACCCCGCACTCAGCTTAAATTCTGCAGCTATGGTCTAAATCTATGTAACCTGACCATCTGGTATCATTATTTTGAACCTGTTCCTCTAGTGAAAGTGCAGTGGAGTGCATACAGGTAACCTCCACTTATCCCCCTGCTCTGCAGAGCCGAGGGCAACAATGGAGGCGGGCAGGGGGCAAAAGTGACATTGGTCAATTGTTCACCAGCCAGCTTATTATTGCCCCTTCTATTCTTACGCCCTGCCTTAAAAAAAAATAAAAAAGTTTATTTATTAGTCACAAGTAGGCTTACATTAATATTGCAATGAAGTTACTGTGAAATTCCCTTAGTCACCACAGTCTGACACCTGTTCAAGTTAATGCACCTAACCAGCACGTCTTTCAGAATATGGAAAGAAACCAGAGCATCCAGAGGAAACCCATGCAGACATGGGGAGAATGTGCAAACTCCACACAGACGGTGATCCAAGCTGGGAATTGAACCCAAGTTTCTGGAGCTGTGAAGCAGCAATGCTAAACACTGTGCTACCATGCCACCCATAATGTATTTTAGCTATAAATTGGCCTGCACGGTTTTGTTTTTGGGTGCCAATATCACAGTATGTGATTTGTTCATGCCTAGTAAAGGTAAGCAGCGGACAAATTTGCTGCTGTCTTCTCAGTTACCTGATTGAAGCAAAGAACAGAGTGACTTTCATGCTGCTGACAGAATGACTGCTCAGCAAGGGGCTGAACAGTGAATACTGTCGCAATGATAGAGAAGAAGCGCAAATTACATCTGGCTGTATTGAAATTTTAAATAAGATGTGTTTTTAAAAGTGGACATGCAAGCCAAAGATGGCTGAAGACGTAAATTCTGAGAATGTAACTTATAATTAACTAATTATTCAAAATTACTCCTACATTAGTGAGGCTATGGGAGAAAGATAATGAAATGTTGCACCCTGTCTGAGATAGACCTTTGAAAAGAAGAAGTCATGTAAACATGAGCTGCCATCACCTGTGGAGATAATGGAAGCTGATTATCATCTCAGCAGGAATTATATCCTGTAAATTAAGTCCTAAACTGGTTTGTGGAAATACACAAGAGACTGAGATAAAGAGCCAGCTGCCAAACTTAGTTGGTGTGGGCTAGTATTGGGGGTATCAGAATATGTGATACAGTAACAAAGAAGTTCCCCTGCTCTGGCACGTAAAAATACAAGTCTCTCTATCTCTCTCTGCTGAAGCAAGCCAGGTCAGCAAAACTACAGCTGAAAAGGAAACAAGGCCATTTCTCAGCTAAGCTGATGATCCTGAAATCTGGAAACCAGCTGCTCAATGGCTGAAGTCAGTGTGACTGGAATCTCAAATGTCAAATAGCTGTAATGTTTCACCACCTACTCCTCACAGGCAAGTCAAAAACTGATACATATTTTTTAAAAAACTTATTTTTGGATTCACTTCTCATTCCTAATCTGTGTGCTTTATCGTATTCTTCGCGTTTAGTAGCGAATGAACTCATTCTTTTTTCACTCAAGATAGACTGGTTAGATTGGCTCTTTTTAAAACTTAAATATAATGGGACTGGGAAAAGGTTTTCTTTTGGAAGTAATCCTGTTAAGTAATCCTATTGCGACCAACCAAGGAGGTTGAATAAAGGGCACCAATTCATCTCTCTCCACGTGGGGCTATATCAATTTGGGATTATCCCATCTAAATTTAACAAACTGGGGCTTGTGCCAAGATAGTTCCTACAAAGTTTACGCAGGGTAAAAAAAACTGGGGACCTCTGATACAGCCACACTTCTGTTTTGTAAGGAAGTCTTCCCTTCTTAAATGGAAGCTGCAGAAATCTGTTGCTCAGTACTATTGTCATAATTCTAAACAAAATTAATCACTGCAAGGGAGAATGAGGGCCTTAGAGGTGGAAGTAGACAGATGGAGAGACAACACGATTCCACAGGAAGCCAGGAGACTGGCAAGGGCAATGCTCAGCAGGGACTAGAGGCAGGTGGCCAAGGAGATCAATTCTTGGTTTCTGTACCACAAGAAGTCTAATAATCTCAACCAAGAAGATGAAGGTCAGTAAATTTACCTCCATATGATATTTCCTATCCACCACACCACCAACGCCTCACACTACTCAATACTCCATGCCCCTATTACTCATTCATCAGCTACCCCTGGACTCGAGCATAACATCCCGGTAGTATGCCCACAAACACATCCCAATGCTGCTAATCTCTCACACAGAAATTTCAACGATTCAGTTATGTTAGACACATCACTCAAAAATAGTACAACGCAATCGTTGGTATTTTTACCCGCTCTCTTAAAGGACAAGGTGACACACCACAGGAGGGAGCACAGGAGAATCTGAGTGAGACAAGGATGCCTGAATCTCCCAAGCCTCACATAGAAATGGTTTTTCACGTCATAGGGTTGTTTGTAACAGAGCCCATGGCAATCACCCTTGCTGAGACTGGCCTTGTGCTCCATCTCAATTCTAGCTCATCCTTATTCTGCTATCTGACAGGATGAGCTAACTGCTGATGGTGTGACCATGGACGTTTTTGAGTTATACTCACCTGCTTTCTCTCATCCCAAACTTTTCCCACTGAGTTTCTATTTTCTGGCACCCTAAAACTGCCATCTGACCATCCACAGCAGCCTCTGGAGAAGAGAAAGTAACAGCACAGAACTGAGTCACCAGTTCAGACATTTGCACTGAATATACCATAGATTCTGGTATTGATTTGGAACCTGCCCATGGGGGAAAGCGGACTACAGCCACCCTAGAGAGAAAAGGATGGTTTGTGTGCCAGCTTTAGGAAGGTGAGATTTTAGATAATCTCTGCTGCCGTGGATTTAGATGTGGACTTTGGTGGACAGCTGATAGAAAAACACTGACGGCTTACCATTTGTTCTTATGCCATTGTCAAGGAACATGGAGAAGTCCAACTTCTACTTGGCAGAGGGTATTGGGCAGAGCAAACTTTTTGGTGGCCTCTGCTTATCTCTCTGGTGTGCAACAGAGCTAAAGAGACTGCAGCTGCTGCCCCATAAATGTTATTGCTTTTGTGATCACCAAATCCTCTGCCCTCCTGGCAGGACGCAGTGACACTCTGGTAAATTCAGGAAATGGTCATAACATCTCCCTAGCACAATACATCCTGTCATTTTATGATAGCAGACGTTTTGGCTGGCACAGTCACGATGGGCTGAAGGGCCTCCTTCTATGCCATAAATCTCTATGACCCTACACAAGTTACTCAAAATGAACTTCCTTACAATTTTAAAAACAACACCAGTACAAGGCCCCTCTTGTAGCTGAACACTTGCTCTTTGGTGAGTGATAAGTGGATTCACTGAATGGACCTGCTTGGTCTAGGTTTGAAAGCTATCCATCACATTAGCCAGGAGGCTGAGTGACATCATGTCTGTTGTTCCCAGTCCATGTAAAGTATGCCCATCTGATTGCCAGCTTAACGTGTGGCACTAGCTCAACATGAGGCACCACAGGGGCCACACCAGAAGCCGCTCCACCAGCCGCTTCTTTCACATTATCTGTGGTCACACTACATTTCCAAATTCCTGTGCCCACTGTATTGCAGAAAAGTGCCTGTGGTGTGAAGTGTGGGAATGACGGCGCACGCTCAAAGTCTGGAAAGTGTGACTCATAACAGTGAGTTTTCGGTTCCGATCTTCCTAGCCTCTCGTCGGTGGTGTGGTGCAAGACACTGTGGGGTCACAGAAAGTCATTTTAAGACAATAGCACGTCATCAGCGAGCACTATCTCCAGGACTTTTCCACTCACTGGATATTCAGTGGGTGCCAACGTGACATCACATTGACATGGTTTGCAACAGGTTCACTGGGGATGTAAAGGTGAGTATACCCCTTGGGGGAGAAGGACATGGCCAAGGAGTGGCTGGAAATGCCACTTGATGCTGCCCCTTGGTGCAGATTAGCAGTGCCAAGGGGTGGGTCCAAGTGGAGCTTTATGGGGAAGGGGGATTTATTTAGATGTGGCGATGGTTGGGAGCAGATGGAAGGGCAGGGGATGCTGGAAATGGCTGGTGGGGGAGGGGTGTGCCTGCTCAGAATGTGGGGTGGGTGTGGGGTGGATGATCAGAAGCTGGACAGGTGGGGCCGATGATTGGTTTGAGGCGGGGCGGGGGGGGAGGTGTGGGAAGAAAGTGCCGATGATCAGGAAGGATGGTATAGAAGTGCCAAGTGATTGGGAGCAGGGGGTAGAGAAGTGCCAACTCCGATCAAGAGTGTGTGGTGGGGGGGGGTTCACACCTCTATTGGGTTGGGGGTTGGAAGATTTACTCAGTTTCTTATCAGGGACCCTTTTAATGATGGCGCTCCAATCAATGAGCAGTGAGGTTTTGCTGGTATATTGACACCTCCCCCTCCCCTCTGTATGATAGCGAATAGCACTCCCCCTCCCCTCTGTATGATAGTGAATAGCACTCCCCCTCCCCTCTGTATGATAGCGAATAGCACTCCCCCTCCCCTCTGTATGATAGTGAATAGTGCTCCCCCTTGTTTCTGTTTGGAGAAAACTGTCAAGTTTCTCTGGAGAGAAACGCATCGGTTTTCTTGCTAGAAGCAACACCCTGCCATTTATTGGTCAGATTTTGCCCCCTATATTTTTTGATCTTCCTCCCAGAAGATGCTAGGTTCTCTCCATTAGTAGGTCAGGTGATGCTGGTGCAATCTTACAGACATGAACTGCCTACGTCGCCCATGCAAACAACCTCATACCCACAATCTACCCTGCTTCACCCGGTTCTACCAGCAGAGTGGGCCAATCAGTGAGTATTTCAGTGGAACAAATTGCTTGTTATGGCTATCTGATGCCTATTCATACAAGGGCAATGACCTTGTGTAAGCTTGATAGAAATTGTGAGAATGTTGCAGGATGCCATACAGATTTAAATAAAACCTATTCTGTATAATGTTGAGGGGTTCCATTTACACTTTACGTTGAAGATAACTGTGTCGATAACTGCATGAAATCACTCAGAGCAATGTGTCCTTATTATTTTGTTCAGAGTAAATCAGAATTTTTTTCAAGGTTTTGTTGACAGCTTGTTAAAGCTGGATTAATGTGTTTTTTTGACATTTATATGAGCGATAAGCAGCTACTTTGAAAAGTGTTAAAGAAGTGTTACTATAGATGGGTTGTTATCGGCTGTTGTTTTGTTTCTGCCAACAAATCACATTCTCAGCAAATCAGATATATATTAGAAGCACTTGTTCAAGCATTTTCATTTAACACATCAAAAGGTGATGAGCAAGCATCTCTTTCTTATTTTCTGAATAGAGGCCTTAAGTGGCCACATGGCGTTTTACTTTCAAAATTTCTGTTGAATGTGAATATGTGAGCAATAACAAAATGGAATTGGCTAGTTAGTACCTGTGGGAATAGTACTTCTGTACCAGGCATGTAATCAGCAGATAGACAGACAGACAGCTGCTTTTTTTTCATTCAGCTGTGAAATGTACACAATTTTGTCAAATGGCTCGCAAAGATTTCACAAAGTTCTATCTTTTATGGATCAGAATGTAGAAGTCATGTTGGATGGCATTATATGTGCTATTGGAAAGCTTCATAGATAGATATATGTGGTGAACATTTTGGGCTTGGAAAGGCAGGAAAATCCAGTCATGACAGGAAATAACTTGGCTTCAAGAAATATGTGTTTGTATCTCTCACTGGCAGCCTTACAATTCCTGCTGGCACCCCTGCGTCATCCCCGTCTCCCAGCAACTCTTACACTCAAAATGAGTGAAAAACTGTTGACTAATCCACCATTCTTTAAATGGAGGCAATTACGTTATAAGTGCTAGTCTTCAAAGATGTATCGAAAATACATGAAATGCTTGCACACTTGGGGAGACGGTGGCATATTGATAATGTCAGTGGACTAGCAACATCACCAGCTAATGCTCTGGGAGCGTGGGTTCAAATCCCACCACGGCAGCTAGTGGAAATTCAATTCAATTAATGATTTTAGAACTAAAAGCTGGTCTCAGTAATAGTGACCTTGAAAGCATTGCTGATTGTCAGTAAAACCCACCTGGTTCACTAATATCCTTTAGGGGAGGACATCTGCTGTTCTAATCTGGTCTGGCCTACACACATCTCCAGATCCAGATAAATGAGACTTCATGGGGTCCAGGGTCAATGTTGAGGACTCCCAGGGCAACTCCTTCCTGACTGGGTCACTGTCAGTGCTCTTTGAAATGGCTTAGCAAACCACTCAACCATATCAAAGTCCAAAAGGAACGAAACCTGATCAGTCACTTGATATCACCCTCGGTGTCAGAGATGACAATGGCGTATCCAGCCCAGTGTGTAACATCTGGGAGCTTGTGCCACAGACTATCAAGCAACAGCTTGACATAGCCATACTTACAGAATTGCATCTTACAGTTCTCGACACCACCATCACCATCCCTGAGTATGTCCTGTCCCACCACCAAGACAGACCCACCAGAGGTGGCGGCACAGTGGTACACATTTGGGATGGAGTTACTCTTGGAGTCCTCAACATTAGCTTTGTACCCCATGATGTCTCATGGCACCTGATCAAGCCAGGAAACCTCCTGCTGATTACCATGTACTCCTCAGCTGACAAATCAGTTCTCCTCCACGTTGAACACCACTTGGACGAAATACTGAGATGGAAAGGGCACAGAATGTACTCTTGATAGGAGTTTTCAATGTTCGTCACAAAATGGGGCTCAGTAGCGCCACTACTGACCAAGCTAGCCGAATCTCAGAATGTAGCTGTGAGACTGAATCTGTGGCAGATGGTGAGAGAGCCAACAAGAAGGAACACCTCCTTGTTAGAGCTGGTCACTGAGTAGTCCCTGCAGTTACAATGTTCTACCTTCACATTGAGGATACCAGCAATCATATTGTGTGGAATTACCATGGTCAATCGTACGCATTTGAACCGATCTAGTAATTCCAAACTAGACATCCACGAGACACTGTGGGCCATCATCAGGATAAGTCCAACCTAGCTAATTACTGCCTAATTAGTCTACTTTTAATTATTAATAAAGTGATAGAAGCTGCCACTGACAGTGCTATTAAATGACTGTTACACTGCATTCACCTGCCCACTGACAGTTTGCGTTCTGCCCAGATCACTTAGCTGCTGCCCTCATTGCAGCCAAAGAGCTGACTCCCAGAGATGAGATGAGGGTGACTACCCTTGACAATGAGGCAGCATTTGATTGAGTGTGGCATCAAGGAGCCTTAGTCAAACTGGAGTCAATGGGAATCGGGGGAAAACTCTCAATTTGTTGAAGTCATATGTAGCACCAAGGAAGGTGGTTATGGCTGTTGCAGATTAATCATCTTCAGCCCAGGACATCACTGCGGGAGTTCCTCAGGGTAGTGTCCTCAGCCCAACTATCTTCAGCTGCTTTATCAAATACCTTCCCTTGATCATAAGGTCAAAAATGGAGGTGTTCGCTGTTGATGGTTGCATAATGTTCAGCACCACTCGCAATGCCTCAGGTTCTGAAGCATTCTGTGCCCAAATGCAAAACAACCTGACATCATTCAGACTTGGGCTGATGTGTGGCATGAATGTTATTTGCTATACAAGTGCCAGGTAATGACCACTTTCACGAGTGAATCCAACCATTTCCCCTTGACATCCTAATCTGGTGTTAGAGCACTTAAGGTGCAGATCCAGGTACCTTTTAAATGAGTTGAGGATTTCTGCATCCACCACCAAACCAGGCAGTGAATTCCAGACACCCACCACTGTTCCTAAATTTTTGACAGTAGTGTATTCATATTCCCGGTTCATATGTTTGCAGGTGGTATGAAGATTCCTGTTAGTGTTAGGATTGTGGTTGAGAATAAATTACGACAGCAGATCTTAATGCGATGGGGGAATAGGCCCACATTTGACAAATGGTATTTAACATAGCTAAATGTGTTATGCACATGTGCAGGAACAACAAGTATGCTTACAATTTGCACAATACCGAACCAGAGTCTGTTGGAAGAAAAATGTTTTCCGTTGTTATTGTTGTACATTATCTTTTTGAAGTTCAAAACAAATATAATAAAGGATTAGCCAAAACAAGTAAGATATTAGGTTGCATCTTTAAGCTGATTCAATCTAAAACATAACATTCCATTTTGTACTTGTAACAGCTTGTTCAGGCCTCTCTTAGAATGTTGTGACCAGTTTGGATTCTCAGTTGGTGGGTGATACAGAGGCTTTGGAAAAGATTTCGAGAAGGTTTATATCAGCCATGATTGAATGGCAGAGCAGATTCGATGGGCCAAATGGCCTAATTCTGCTCCTATGTTCTTTAGTCTTACAAGGGCCTGAAAAATTATGCACAATTTAAAATAACCTTTGTTATCCGGTTAGACTTGAAAAGCTGGATCCACTTACATTTAGAGAGTTTAAAGTAAAAGTTAAAGTTTATCTACTAGCCACAAGTAAGGCTTACATTAACACTGCAATGAAGTTACTGTGAAATTCTCCACAGTCTGGCACCTGTTCAGGTCAATGCAACTAACCAGCATGTCTTTCAGACTGTGGGAGGAAACCGGAGTACCTGGACAAAACCCATGCAGACATGGGGAGAATATGCACATTCCACACAAACAATGATCCAAGCTAAGAATCGAGCCCCTGGCGCTGTGAAGCAGCAATGCTAACCACTGTGCTACCGTGCTGCTGTAAAAGAGAAATTTTCCTAAACTTGTCTTTGGATTTTTAAAATTCATTTTTTGGCCTGGCTTCTGGTAGGTAGAGTTTTGAAGTGCGGAAATCCCAGGGTAAAGAAGTGTTTGTATTGGCAAATGATTTCAGCTGGGTTGGGGAGAGTCAGGGTTTAAGTGCAAAAGTTGTACAGAATTTGCTTAGATGTAATGTGATTCTTTTAGAGGATATAACAATTCATCATAACAATGCAACCCTATTATTTTTGGCTGTCGCTTCGTGACACTGGCCCTGCAACCGAAGAAATATTTTAACCAGATTGTCTGACGGCGGGGGGGGTGTAGGGATCATGAACATAAAAGGTTGGCGGCATACTAAGTAATATAGTGTTGTTCCCTGGATTAGATGTGGTCATCTAAATGGGTCTTAGAATCCCTACCATGCAGAAAGTAGCCATTCAGCCCATCAAGTTTACACCGACTCACCAACAGAGCATCTTAAGTAGGCCTAGCCCCTCCCACCCTATTCCTGCAAACCCACACATTTACATCACTAATCCAACTAACCTACACACCTAAGGAGAATTTAACATGGCCAATCCACCTAACCAGCCTGTGGGAGGAAACCCACGTGGGCAAGGGGGAGTTTGGCAAACTCCACACAATTGAACCTGGGTCCCTGATACTGTGAGGCAGCAGTGCTAACCGCTCTGCCACAGTGCTGCTGTAGGAGAGAAATTTTCCTAAACTTGCCTTTGGATTTTTAAAATCCATTTTTTGGCCTGGATGCTGATGGGTAGAGGGTTTTGTTAATCATGTTAGAATCTTCATTGCCCACAAACAATTGGTCAGATGAATCAGGGAAGTATATGGCTGGAGAAGGCCATCATTGGCCTAATTGAATAGCAGCTATCGTTACGCCCAATGAAAGGAAATGGTGTCCACGTGATGGTCTTAAACTGTATGTCTACATCAATCGCTTTTTCTCTGATTAACTTGCCTCCCTCTATAAAGGGTAATCTTGTTGAATGCTTTTGCCAGTTTTTCTACCCTTTAATATCGAGCAACAAAACAGAAATAGCTGCTTAAAGTTGGACTCAAAGCACTCTTCAATTTTACAGAAGTAGTAATCTTTTTGAAGAACATTGTCTTGCCACTGTAAGGCCCCTTGATTTGGATCATACGAACGTATGAATCTGAAGAAGGAGTAGACCTGGAGTAGGGGAAGAAGCTCCCCCTGCCAAGACACAGCTCTGAGGACATCAATTAAACAAATCATTCCTATAAACTATGAGCTAATTCCACATTTGGGCAAATTTGAGAGCCGTTCAACTGTGGGAAACCGATCTATATGAGGCTGAATGATTTCCTAGCCAAGGTGATGGTTTCCTGAAGATTCGTAGGACTTCTTTTGAAGCTAATTTGACACATTGCCGTATGGAACATTACCCTCAACAAGAGGGAGACTCAACCAGAGTGTTGTCCCGATAAAAATGAAATTAGCAATGTTTTGCGCATTCAAATAAATTTCTTCCATGAATGAATAAGGAGAATGCTTTGGACAAAGAAAAACACACTCTGCTGGATTTCTCTTCCCTTTTAGCACTTAACAAGGGGATAAATGATATTGACATTAAAGAATGACTTCTTCAGCGGGAGCAGGTGTCCCTGGATGAAATACACATGTGACTATTGTTATCAGCCTAATGGACTGTTTTGACAGTTTATCATTTACAACCTGCCCTCTCATTACAGTGTAAAAGAGACTCCTGTGACTACACTACCCTGATATCTATACAGGCTGCTCAAAAGATGACTTGTTTTCATGCCATAATGCTGGTTATTCCAAGCGGGTTTGATTTATTTTATTGACTGACAAAGGGCTAGTTATGAATCTATTAAATAGCTGAGTGAATGTTCTAAGTTTAACCCTGAGTAGACCGTCGTACTTGGCAACCTGCTGTTCGTCACCGATCGTTGTTGAAAACATTCTTTTCTACCCAAAATAATGGATTCGGATCCCTGTTTTGATAAGCTATTTCTCAGCTCCACCCATGAAGTAGTAGCAGTGACAGAGCTTTGGAGATTCTGCTGAGTGGAACATAATAAAGCAGTTATACAAAACCATTCCCCATAGCGGGAGATCGTGGATGTTCAGAATGCTGGCAATGGGTTCACTTAAAGTTTAGAAGGGTGCAATTGTGACAGCTAAGAATTCTTAACATAAGAAAATACGGGCACAATTTTGCCAGTCTTGCCAGCAGCAGGTATCATGGGGAAGAGGGCGTGGGTGTTGCTGGCGGGAGGCCAAAAATCAGATTCCTGACATTGGGAAAGTAAGCTGGAACCTTCCTCATCTGACGTTCATGGTATCGCCTTTCCAACTAGTGAACATTGGGAATATATTTTGCATCTTGTGAATACTTATAAAGAGGGCAACAGACCAGAATTTTGTGCCGCTGTGAAATCTTATGCCCCATGAACTGGAACTTTGTTCAGTTACCCGACTTGAAAAATGTGGTATGCACCTGGCAAAGGAGACCTCTCATACTTATGTGCCACAGGGTACTGCCTTCCCCACTCCCACTGCTCTTTGCCAGGGTGCTGGCAATCTCTGGCATTCGCTTAAAGGAAGGTAGGGGAAGGGGGTGCAGTTGGAAGACTGGGGGTGGGGGCGCTGTAGGTCGAGTGGTTTGCTGGGCTGTTGGCAGGCAAAGTCCAAGGTAGGAGGGGATGGTGTGGAAGACAAAGTCCAAGGTGGGAGTGGAGGGTGGTTTCTGCAGAAGGGAAAATGTCCTGAGTGGCAAAAAGTAAATTAAGAGAAAGTTAGTACTGATATCAGGAAGTTCTTTTTCACACAGATAGTAATTGCAATAACAACTTGCATTTATATGCATCTTCAAAATGTAAAATATTCCAAGACACTTCACAAGACTAACTCTCAAACCAATTTGGACATTGAGCCACATAATGAGCACTGATGACCAAAATCTTACTGAAAGTGGTACATTTTAAAGAACAACTCAAACAAGGAGAGAGGGGTAAAATGGTTTAGATCGGGAATTCCAGGGCTTGGGGCTTAAGCAGTTCAAAGCCACCAGTGTGGAGTGAGAAAAATTGAGGACATGCGAGTGGTAAGATTTGGAGCCCAGAGGCTTGGAGGACATGACAGAGCTGAGAAAGAGCAAGGCCATGGAGAGATTTCAAAACAAAGGTGTCCATTTTACAACTGAAGCATTGCTAGACTGGGTCCAATTTAAATCAGTGAGCACAGAAATGATGCATGAATAGGACTTGCTATGAGTTAGGACACAGGCGGCAGACTTCTTGATAAGCTCAAGTTTATGGAAGGTGTGATGTGGAAGGCCAGTAGGAAGAGCAATTGGGACAAGTCAAGAGGCCACAAATGGTCAGATGAGGGTTTCAGCAACAGATGGCTGAGACAGGGGCAGAGAAGATACAGAGGTTGAGGTCAGTGACCTTGGTGGTGAAGAAGGATAGGGCTCCACCTCAGATTGTTAACAGGGAGAGGTTATGGATTCAGTGGTCAGGGAGCAGATTTTGTGGCAGACATAGAGATAATAACCTGAATTTTGCTGTTGAAGCAGGTGTTTCACCAGGGACCCTGAAAGTGGGTCAGGATATCAGTGTTGGGGTTTGTGACGAACCTGCTTCAGCAATCTGTAGGACTCAGGACTGCACCTTGTTAGCAGCAGTCAACTAATTGGTTGTTGTCAGGGTGGTCATTCCCATTAATGACTGGGGCTACCCTTGGAAGAAGAGAATGCTATGGAAGAATGGCAGCCAGCACCATTGCCATGGGGGCAAATAGTGCAACTTGGAGCCTTATCTACAGGTCAAGAGTGTCTGAATAGAAAGGTACTCCAGCGAGCATCCATTGGGAGGACACCAGGGTTCACCATGCAGCAGAGGGCCCACCCTGCTGCTAATCATGGCAGAAAGAGGGTCTAATTTGGAACTTCAGTGAATCTACGACCCTCCTTCCTGAGGCCAATTCTCCACCTTTCTCCCCTCCAGGAACATGATTGACACTCCACCTCCTACCTTCCCTCACCACTTTATATCTCAACCTTCCTTTCAGCCCATCCCCTGAGGGCTGATAATAGTCAACCCTTTTCCCATTATTGAACGATTGAAAATTACTGCTTGTCCAATACAGAATGTCAAATCAGCAGCATGAGAAATCACAGCAGTGGAGCAAACGGGAGTTGGATGCTGGTTTGAGCTGGGTAATGTCAGAGCTGGTGTGGTATCTGAAAGGAGAAGCATGCATATGAGTGATAGGAAGTGCATGGCAAAAGCTGAAATTAGTTTCAAAGCAGATTGTAAAATGGAAGCAACCGTTTCTTTGTTCTGACTGGTTCAACTGTTTTCTTCCTCTATTTTGGAGTTCTGACTTCAGTCTGTACAGCACCTACACCTTAGAAAATAAGAAGCTGAATGGGGCAGAAGAGCAAAGAATTTAGGAATGCAGAAAAAAAAATCATTAAAAGCTGGGAGTTAGTTTTAGGTGTGTAGAATTCAGAAGCTAGCTGTGCTGAGCATAGTCCTAGCCTCCATTTTAGGCCAGCCATGGTATTGTTGGTTGCAATCTCATCGCTGGAATAGAAGGTTTTAGGTTCGGGTCGCAATCCAGTACCTGACCATAAATATCTGGCTCCAGTGCAGTGCTGAGGGAGTTCGCACTGTCAAAGGTGCCTTCTTTTGAATGAGATGTCAGACTGAAGCCCAGTCTACTCTCTCATATAGACACAAAAGATCCCCTAGCAAAATGTCAAGGATGTGTAAGGCATTTATCCCTGGTGTCCTTGCCAAGATTTATCTCTCGATCAACATTATAAAAAGAGATTATCTACCCATTATCACTTGCTATTTGTGGGAGCTTGTTGTGTGTAAAGTGACTGTTATGTTTCCTACATTACAACAGTGACTATATTTCAAATATACTTCATTGGCTGTAAAGTACTTCAGGATATCCTGTGTCATGAAAAGTGTTGCAGAAATGAAAGTTTATTTTTATCTCTGAAAAGAACATTGTATTTTCTACAGTGCTTTGAAAAAGATTTACAAGGATCAACCAGAACTGAGAAGATTACAGCTGTTGCCATGCTACGTTCCTCAATCTTCTATCTCTGTCTTGCTGCAACTGGATCTGTTCTGCCAGGCCTCATATCCTCATCCTTCCTCCTCCCCCAGCATTGCCATTCCTCACCCAGACCAAGGGGTACCCATAGCAAGATACCCATGGCCAAATATTCCCTTTCGCCTGATGACTTCTATGAAGACCATAATAAAACCATAAGACGTAGAAGCAGGAGTAGGTCATTCAGCCCATTGAGTCTGCTCTGACAATGACTGATCTAATATAATCCTTAACTCCACTTCCCTGCCTTATCCCCATAATCCTTGACTCTATTACTGATTAAAAACCTGTCTGTGAGAGAGAGTGGTAATGTCCACTGCCAACTCAATGGGCATGTGTACGTAGATTGAGACTTTCTGAACCACCTCAGCTCTCTTGACCCCAGTCTCGCCATCTGGCCATGGATTACCTCGAGGTGCATTGTCAGACTGAAGGCCTATGAGGACACTTAGGATAAGGATCAGCTATTGCATCATGTAGGCTGCCATTGCAAATGTTTGAGGAGTCGGTACCTTCGAACCTTTGCTGTCAACACCCCATTCTCCAGACCACACCTCAGCTCAGAAATGAAGCATGCTCCCAATACTTCAACGTTGCTCAGAGGATTAGGTAAGGGGAACTACAGACTCTTGTTTTGAAGTGCAGAGTTGAAACAACAGGAATCACAATGCTTCACTTCACATTGGCCACTCACACAGGTCACTTTTGCAACAGAATACTCAATTCTTCTCATCAACCTCCTCATAGAATCTTGAGACCCTCCCATGAATGCCTCCCTCGTCTGGCCTGTGCTTTGGTCTCTTCACTTGCAGTATTGGCTTCCTCAAGCTCATTGCTGCCAGGTATCGTAGCGCAGCAGGCCACAATGATCTATGATACTCTCTAGTGAATGTACGAGAGTGCTCCCAAGACCTGCCCAAGAGTCGTATCTTCATCATCCCTTTGATGTGCCCGATTAATGTCTACATAGCCGCATTAGGTTTGTTGTACCGTCTCTCTGTAGGAGTCTGAGGACACCACATGGATGTCACCAACCATACCCTTTGGAGGTACCTTTGTCCCTGAGGAGCCAGCTCTGGATTCTGTGTGGTCCTTCAAAGATCTCTGGAATCTGCGATCTACTCAAGATATATGAGGGATGGATGCTTCCTGGCTATCTGCCACAAACCTGCATGATTTGCTTGTTATGGTCACACACCAGCTGTATGTTGAAGGAGTAGAAGCCTTTGTGGTTTATGTACTGGTCCTGATGCCAGAGAGCTTTCTTAGCCACATGAGTATTGTTGATGGCAACCAGCACCTGGAGATCTCCGCAAAGGCCAGTACTCTGGCATCCTGGTAAGCTTGAACTCTGTCAAAGTTGATATAATTGTATGGGACATGGGGAAAAGGATGTTTGTGAATGAATCCGTATATAGATAGATAGTTGAACGATCTCTCAGAGGTCCCCATTTGAGCTCTGGGAGGAGCCAATGAAGTAGAAGTTGAGTGCAGCTGTTACTTTCACAGCCGCATTCAAATATGCCTTGTATCCACCTCAGCCCTCAATGTCTTGAGGCCACCTGCACTATTGAATATGGCTTCCCCCACACATCCTGGCTTTCGCTAAGCCTGTCCAGGACCAGAACCTCCAAATTTGCCTCAAGACAGTTCACCCACTTTGCCAAGCCACACCATCACCCTGGGGACTCCCAATTTGCTTCAGGGTTGTTCCTCACCCCCCCACTCCCTTTCCCTTTGCCAAGCTAACCCTTACCTTGATGCCATTGAGAAGACACACCAGCCTTAATGCTGTTTGATTGGGTCACAGCTCAGCACCAAAGCCTGCAGCTGAATTGTGTGATCACGGGTCATGGGAGAAAGGATGTCTGTGAATAAATTGATGGGCAAATTGTTCTTGAGTGGAGGATTGGACTGCAGGTCACCAGGTACACATCACTTATGTAGCATCCTGAAATACATTGATGTGATTGTACACTGATGTGGCCTCATGATCCAGCCTGGGGAGATGGTTTCGGTGGGTGGGTATCATAATTAGATATAAATGAATGGAAATGATGAATCTGATATTCTAAAGTGGGAAATGTGGCACGCCATTGGCAGGAGGAGCAGACAATCACAACCTGGTTTTATGACGACATAATCCAGATTTTCACTCTCACCCACCATGACACCTGTCTCAAACAAGAATGGAAAATCCCGGCCATTGTCTTCTGCTAAAAGTGGGCTAATCTGGCATTTCAGTTAAAGACCTCACCATGGCCACTTTGGAGGCCTTTTAGTTCTTGAATTCGCTTCCAAAAATCATCCTGCCAGTGTTTTGAGTTGGCTCTATTACCAGAACAAGTATTAAAACACTATGATTTATTTGTCCAGAGTGGTTGAATACACATAATTTGAGCTGTATTATCTATAAGAAGGCAATTTGAACAAGCCTGATCAGTTTCTGCTGATGAGGCAGGTTGTTGCCATGGAGATGTCCTTAATGGTAAACACTGCAATCTAACAAAATTGATTGTGAGGTGAAAGTGAATCACAAAACTATCAGAATCTTCACTAGTCTTGAGATCTTGACAAAATTCTGTTAGAATTCTGTCCCTCTCTTCCAATTCTGTATAGATTTTAACTGTAAAAATGACTTAATAGATGCATGTGATATGATTTCAGTATACCAGTATTCAACCATGGGTAGTGATTGAATTAAGAGCAAGTGTAATCTAACTCATATTTTTATCAGAAAAACATTTTTTTTCCAAAATGACAATAAAGGGAGTTTGATTTTAAAGGTTACGCAGTTCGGAAACAGAAATCCTGTCTGTTGATTTAGCAAGAAAAATTGAATCATATTTAATGTTGCTTTATGGATTCTTAACCATACAAAAGTGGAATTAAAAACATAAGTTATAATAAATCCATCTTTTATCCATGAAAACCTTGTTAAAGATCACTAATAAGAAATGTGTGCATTATTTTACAGCAACACAGACAAACCAAAAGGGAGTTTTATTTCAAGCTAGACCAATGGTTAATGGAGTTAATGTCGGGGAAAATGTCAAATTGTTATGGCAGATGAAAATAATTTGGATAGTTTGCCCAATTGGTTGGTATACTAAGTTAGAGTAAGGCTGGACAAGTCATAGAGGTTTACAGCATGGAAACAGGCCCTTTGGCCCACCTTGTCCACACTGTCCTTTTTTTTAAAACGCCTAAATTAATCCCAATTGCCCGCATTTGGCCCATATCTCCCTATACCCATCATACCCAAAGTGTCGAGTATTTTAAAGTCAGTATCTTTATGGGAGCTCTCCACCACAGTTGAAGCTGCCTCTCATTGTATCTTGAAGTCTGGACATCAAAGAATCCATAGCAGCCGTGACAGAATTCATAAAAGACGCTTGTGCTGTGCTTATAACTTGTATAAGTGTGGTGTCCATGTAAAGTGCCACTAATTGTAAAATGTGCAATTGTTCCTTCAAAGTTCTATGCTTGGCCATCTCTTTTCCACTACATGCTGCCTCTGTGTGACTACAGACACATGGTCAACTTATATGTGTAAGTCTGGCTCTAACCATACAGCATTTCTTTCCACTGGTTCTGTACTTCCAGAGTGCTGGTTCAACATCAAGCCTTTGATATGCCATAACTTCTCACAATGTACCGTTAGGAAGAGTGATCAGAAGCTCATTTTCGGCACTGATTCCATATCTATCCCCAGCCAAGTTCTCAGACTGAAGAAGACTATTGACACCTGTTTGATTTTGAGTTAATTTGATATACTCCATCCCTGTGATCACCTCTGCATTATTTCCGTCTTTGTTCCTGCACAAGCTCTCTGCCAAAAAAATTCTAGTATATCTCCTTGTTACTTTTATAACACTTTCTTTGTTTGGCTTTCATTTTCCATTATATTCAACCTATCCAAAATGCTCCCTGTTTCTTACTTTGCAATATGTTTTGCTTACCCATTCTTTCTGACACACCTTGGTTCTCCCTCCTCCAATAACGTAAATTTAGAAACCTCATCCTCTCTTTAAATTCTCACTGGGCTTTCTTTCACTTCTTCACCAGAAATTACTTTTGCCCTAAATCTCTGACGCCTGAACACTGCAATCCTCTGTCTCCAGCCTTTTGCGCATTCTCCTCTCTATGCTTCACCATTAGTGACAGGGCTTTTAGCCACTTTATTTAACTGTAGTTTCTTGTCTAAAGATCTCCACTTCTTTTTCTTCCATTATCAACCTGCTTAAACCAATTTCTGGCCAAGTCCATTTGTCACATGAAGTGAAATAGGAACAGGACTAAGCAGTCAGTCTCTTGATTCTGTTTCACTATTTGACTAGGTCTTTACATTAACTTCATCTGCTTGCCTTTGCCAACCTGCCTGCTGAAATTTCAATTGACCCATCCTCTTGAGGGAGGTAGTTCCATATTTCTACCGCTCTCTGTGTGAAGAAGTATTCCTGAGCTCAGCCAAATTGCTGAGCTCTAATTTTAAGTCTATGTTCCACATTCTCAATTTCCCCAACAGAAAGAAATGCATTCTTTCTATCGACCTAATCAACACCTTAGATCATATTAAACACCTCCATTCAATCATCCCTTACTCTTCAACTACTGAAGTTTAATTTATGCAACCTAGCCTTCTAATTTAACCCTTGAAGCTCTACTGAATTTGGGCTACACACTGCAAGGCCAACATCCCATTCCGAGTTGTGATGCCCAGAACTGAACACAATGTTCCAAGTGAGACCTAACCAGAGCTTTGGAGTAGGATCATAAAATCCCTACAGTACAGAAGGAGGCCATTCAGCCCAGTTTGGTTGCACCATCTCTCCGATAGAGCATCTTACCCAAGCCGATGTTTTATCCTCACAATCCCACATGTTTACCTGAATAATCCTCCTAACCTATGCATCTTGGGACACTAAGGAACAATTTAGCATGGTGAATCCACCCAACCTGCACATCTTTGGACTGCAGGAGGAAACCAGAGCACCCAGACGAAACCCACACAGACAAAGGAACAAAGTGCAACCTCCAGACAGAGTCACCCAAGGTTGGAATTGAACCCAATCCCTGGCACTGTGAGGCAGCAGTGCTAACCACGGTGCCGCCCTCTTATTCACCATTCGTATTATTTCCTATCCTAGCTTTTGGCCCAATCTTCTATTTTTGAAAAGTCACGTTTTATTTTGCATTAAAGGCTCCATTTGATGAATGTTGTTGTTGTGATATACTGAGAATAGATAAAGGAAAGAAAGGAACATGACATTAATATGAGACATATAAAAAGTGACTTAGTGCAATTTAATTAGCTGGGGGAAAGAGCAGATCAAACAGTGGACGGGCAGGGGAGATATTTAAATACAAAGCAGTTAAAGGTGCAGAGTAAATACATTCAAAATTTAAATGGAGAGGAACAAAAATGAATCTGAAGAAGAGATCAGTAAAATATACAAAAGAAAACGAAAGTGGTAAATTTTTTTAGAGTCACTCTTGCTCCATTGTCACAATTTTGTTGACAGCTTTTTTTTCAGATGGTGCTGCTGTCCACCTGATCCTACTCTCCACTGAGAGCCATAATCAACATCCTATGTGTGACATGCACCTGCTTTGGAATTCTAACACTGAAGGTTTAGGAAAATGTATGTGGGAAGGACAATTATCAATGGAGGAAACTTCCCAGGCTCTTCAGGGAGGGAAATAGGCCCTAATTTCTATGTGTGCTGCGTGTAGCATGAAGATCGTGGTGGAAGTCATCAGATCATAGAGGGGTGGCTAGTTCAGATAGTGGTCATGGTTAAGCCCTGATCGTGGAGATCTTCAGGTGTCGATGTTTACTGGTAAGCTTTTTGGGCTTAGAGAAAACCCATTTGCTCTTCCTGGCCCACAAGCAGTTCTTTAAAGGCACTCATCTCATGATTTAGTTCCACTTTATCTTCTTTTACCTGCTGGGATTCCTGGGGCCTGGGGAAACCAAGCTTAAAAATAGAATTGCTGTTAACATTGAATCGTAGAATTCCTACAGTGCAGAAGGAGGCCATTCAGCCCATCAAGTCTGCACCAACGCTCCAGAAGAACATCTTACCCAGGCCCTATCCCATAACCTCACATATTTACTCCTCTAATCCCCCTAACATACACACCTTCTAACCTGACACGAAGGAACAATTTAGCATAGCTAATCCACCTAAACTGCACATCTTTGGACTGTGGGAGGAAACCAGAGCACCCGAAGAAAATCCACACAGACACGGGGAGAATGTGCAAACTCCACATAGCCAGTGACTCAAAGCCAGAATTGAACACAGGTCCCTGGCGCTGTGAGGCAGCAGTGCTAACCACTGTGCCTCCATGCTACCCACTACCTACCTATTGCCCGACATCGGACAGAAGGTGGATTATGAACGCGCAATGAAAGCTTTAAGGACAATTATATTGTCCTGCCCTTACATGACATCATTCGAATATTTAAATAACCAACCCACCTCCTGCAAGCAGGCTAATCCACTGCCTCTTCTCCCACCTTTATTAAAAAGGACCCTCAGTGCGCCAGTTTTTGTTTCAAAATTTAACTTTTTAATCTCCACTAAACCTAACCCACATTACGTTATTTCATGGACAGCAGTTTGTCAATGAAATAATTTCAGACTGACTGATGATTAAATAATTGCAGCAGACTTAAATTTAATGGCTTTATCGTTCCTAACTCTATGACACATCAAATAAACACTTTGACTTCCATTTTCATAGCACCCGATCCAGTTGTTATTGCTTCTTAAGCTGGACTACGAGAACTGAAACCCTCTGTAGTAATACATAGATCCTGATGCCATTGTCAATTTTTATTTCTAAATCTATTTGCAACATTTCAAAGCTATACTATATGCAAGCAGCCCTAAAAATCATCCGAGGGTAGCACTAGTTAGACTTGTATATACATCATCCATTTGACATGTCATCTGTAGGCTGGAAGATCAGGCTGGAGAAGATTCTGATGCTGCAGAGAATAACTGGGCCTTTAAATCTTCCATCTAATGTGCAAAAGTAATGATTGGGAGTGGACAATTTGAAGGTGAGTCCTTTAAATCATTTTTTTTCACAATTGAACATTTTCAGATACTTATTGTTGCTGCTGTGTGTAAATGTTACATAGCATTTTCTTTTACATTAGAAATTCCTTGGTGAAATATTTAAACAGTTCAGCATTAGCATGTGAGAGAAGCAGCAAGCACAAGGACGGTATCATGTCTGGCTAGCTATATAGATTTTGTTAAGAAATGTCAACTTTCATTTGGTATTTTAGCATATTCTGTACCACATGCATATAGCATAAGAGCAAAGCTTATACATGGAATTTTATTTGATTTCCTGTTCTACAAGCTATTTCCCGCCTGGAAATTGGTCTGTACCTGGGGAGTTCGGAATTCAGGAGTAGAGGGGAGATGATGCTTTAGGTTTGGGGTCCAACCAGGGGTGGAGAGGAGATCAGTATTCAAAATCTGGCTCATGGAGCACAGAGGAAATTAAAGCCAGGAATCAGAGACTTGAGAGGAGAATAAGCTCAGAGGTTGGGGTTTGGATGAGAGGAGAGATGAGTTCAGGAATAGAAATTGGGGCTAAGAGCAAAGTGAAAATTGGGCTGGTGGGGGTGGGCAAGGAGCATAGGGTGATTGGGGCTGGGAATTAAGAGGTGGGCCAGGAGCCAGGCAATATTGAGTAGAGGGGGTATTGTGGCTGGGGATTATAGGCATTGAGAATATAAAAGGGGCCAATGTTTGGGCCAGGACAGAGAGCTTTTGGGGATGGGGATTGGGCTGAGCGGTGATGTTAGGGATGCTTGATGCAATGGTTGTTGTCTTTAATGTAGGATTGAGAGGAGGCTCACACTTGGGTAAATTAGGTATTGCAGGCACATCCTAGTGCTGGTGCCAGGTGTTTCTGGGAATACCATACTAAAAACTGAAAAAAGGGACCTTTTAAAGGCAAAAGGGCCTTATTTGCATATGCAAAGAACCTACCTCCTGTTTCAGGTAAAGGTGTAGGTTGCCTCTTTATTCTTATCCAGCATTCCAGGTGGTGCATTGCATAATGAAATTGTATGTGTTTCCATATTGCAGCCTGAGTAACTTGAACAGATGCCTTGTAACCTTGTAAAACAGATACCTTCTAACCTAATTTCTAGTGGCTAGTGTATCTATTCCACACCATGCATGATAATGAACATAGATCTCAATAGAATCCCAGGAAAATTCGATACAGTAAAATATTTTTACAGGAGCGCTGGTCTATTTGAAACTGACATTTTCTGATTTTTTTCCAAGTAACCTTCCCACACAGTCATATTCACGAAATCCTGCAAAGAGCTGCAAAGTAGAGCAAGTTGCTAAGATCAATGCCAGTAATAATCTTACTATCAGGAAGGCAGGATCTGATTTTATTGATACTATTTTTCTGTAAAACTTAATTTCCTGAAATTGAATCATTTTAATCCTCCAATGTATGGTCAGAGGAGCAGTTCCAGCAATTGAAGCATCATGTCTTTACTCTGGTTGAGAGAGAATTCGGGCAGCCTTGGAGTCAAGGGAGTCAAAAATTACTTAACCTACCATTTTCCTACTTCTCTGAACTGTGTGGAAACTTTGGGCAGGAAATCCCAGCCCGAGATCAATGGCCGTTTTGTTTGTCCATCAAATTCTCCAACCCGCCTGTGGTAATTCTGATGATGGGTGGGATTGGAAAATTTAGGCCTTTGTTTATGGAATCTGTGTTTCCTATGGCACTCTGTGATGCAATACCAACATATTACACCACAATCTAATCCTCCTATTTTTCACCTGTCAATGTGACAAAGACTGGTTGTGTAAGCTGAAAAAAGATTCAAGAAATACTAGTAGAATGCCATGATGAGCTTGATGTTTCCAGCAGTTCCCCTCATCCCTGTCATCATTCACACTAATTTTTGTCACTCTTCCGGATCAGGTGAGTAGGTCTCTATCACGTGTGTTTGGGAGAGAGAGAGAGAGAATGAAAGATCAGAAATCTGTTTATGATCACCTTGTGCATGCATTGAATAGCAGTAAGATCTACATTTTATCCAGTTACAATGAGCAGTCCAATCCACTGCGAGGTTTCCTCTCTCAGGGTCACAAATGTATCTGTGCTCAGATGCTGAATTTAATTACAGTTCATGATGTTACGCAAGATGAATTTCATTATGTCGCTGCAGAGAAAAGTATCTGCCTGCAATCACTGCGCATCGAAAGCCTCTGTGCAGCATTTTTGCAGCATAAGCACAGGAACAAGAATGTTTCAGTCTTGTCAAGTGTCATTTCATTTGGACGGAATCACTCATTTTGATTTAAAAATGCCACCCACTTGAATAAAATTTACTCACGTATGAAAGAACTTTAAATTAACTCGCTCTTAATGTTTCCAGAATATTTGAAGATTCGCCAGTGCCACATGTATAAAACATTTTCTTACAGTAGCCAGAAGAAGTTAAGTTTCTTTTTATATACAGGAATACTGTCTTTGTAACTAAAATGTGTATCCATCCGTTAGTGATAAAAGTGGCACCCAGTTTACTTCAGAAGCTGAACGATGAGGACTTTCCCAGGTTTGATCTTTGACCCATGCTGAGTTGGCTGATCTGGGGAATTAGAACATTGTTAGAGTTACTGTGCATGTGCGTGAATGCAAGGAGTGTGGTAAATAAGGTTGATGAGCTGCAGGCACAGATAGCCAAGTGGAAATATGATGTTGTGGTGATAACAGAAGTCTGACACAAAGATGGGCAGGACTGGGTATTAAATATTCCTGGATACAAGGTGTTCAGGAAAGATAGAGAGGGAAAGAAAGGAGAAGGAGTGGCAGTATCGATTAAGGAAAACATTGCGGTGCCTGAGAGAGAGGATGTTCCAGAGGGTCAAGGGCAGAATCAATATGGCTAGAACTAAGGAATGAAGAAAGTGATGCAATTGCATTGCTTGGTATAGTCTGTAGGCCATCAACTAGTGGGAACAATGTAGAGGAACTTTGTAAGGAAATTATAGAAAAGTGCAAGAAATACCTATAATAGAGGAATTTAGTTATCAAAATATATTTTGGCATCGTAATAGAATAAAGGGTAAGAATTCCTAGAATGTATTCAGAACTTTCTCCGTCAGTACATTTTCAGTCCAACAAGGAAGGAGACATTTCTGATCCTTGTTCTTAGGAATGCGGTGGGCCAACTGGATTAAGTGTTAGTAGAGAAACATTCAAGCCACAGTGGTAATCATATTATGAGGTTTAGACTGGCTGTAGGAAAGGAACAATCCAAAGTAAGAATAATTAATTAAAGGACAACCACCTTCAATTGAGTAAGAATGGACATGACGTAGATAAATTGGAAGCAAAGATTATCAGGGAAACTGTAATTGAACTGTACGGTGCCTTTAGAGAAGAGAGTTTCAGTACAGTCAAGGTAAGTTCACCTGAGGGGGAAAGTTGAGGCAAATAAATCCAGAGCTCCCTGGATAACAAAAGAGATGGAGAGTAAGATGAGGCAGAAAAAGGGCATGTAAGAGTTGCCATGTGGATAACACAATTGAGAATTAGGCTCAACATTGAAGATTTTGAGGGGAATTGAGAAAATAAGAGAAAGAGGGAGAGGGAGAAGAGCTTAGCTGTTAACTTAAAAGGGAATCCAAAAATCTGTTATCTTCCAAAAATGGTGCCATAGGACTGGAGATATTATATACCCTTGTGCAAAAAACTGATGTGAAGATAAACCCAGCAACTATTGGCTGATCAGTTTAACTCAATGATGTAGAAGTTTTTAGAAAATGATTCAGGAATAAATTAACAATCACTTCGGCAATTGTGGGTAAATTAGAAAAAGCAAACATGGATTTGTTAAGGGTAACTCATGGTTAACTAACATTTTTGAGTTTTTTGATAAAGAAACAGAGTTGATTGACGAGGGCGATGCCATTGATGTGGTGTATGTAGACTTCCGAAAGGCATTTGATAAACTGCCACACAACAGACTTGTTAGAAAAGTTAGAACTGATAGAATGAAAGATGGAGCAGCAACATGAATAAACAAGCAACATGGTGCTCTAACAAAAGGTCACCTTGACTCGAAGTATCGGCTCTATTCTCTCTCCACAGATGCTGTCAGATCTTTTGAGAATTTCCAGCATTTTCGGTTTTTGTATCAGATTCCAACATTTGCAGTACTTTACTTCTTTATTGGATAAAAAATCGTCTGATTGATAGGAAATAGAGTAGTGGCGAATGGTTGCTTTTTAGAAAATAGCATGGTTTATAGTGACGTTCCCTCCGAAGAGCGAAGGCATTAGAGAGGGAAGAGCAAGGGGGCCCTAACACTGACCCTTGGGGAACTCCACTATAAGTTTTCCCTTGCTCTTCCGTATATATAATAATGATCTAGTCATTGATGTACCATGCACAATTTGAACATTTGCAGATGACACTGAGGTCAATAGTGTTAAATCTCCAAAGGACACAGACAGTTTAGTGGAATGGGCTGATAGTGGCTGATAAAATTTAATGCAGAGAAGTGTTAAATGATTGATTTTGTAGAAAGAATGTGGAGAGGTAATAAAGAAATAACAGGAGCGTGCAGGAGCAGAGGGATTTTGGAATATATGTTTGCAAATTATTGAAGGTAACAGCAGAGGTTGAGAGAGTGGTTAATAAAATGTAAATGAGATCCTGGACTTTACAACTGAGGGCATGAAGTCCAAAAGCAACAAAGTTATGATAAACCTGTATAAAAGTTCGGCCTCAACTGGAGAATTTCACCCAGTTCTATGCAGTACACTTTAGAAAGGATGTGGAGATAATGGAGGGGGTTCAGAAAAGATTTGTGACAATAGTTCCAGAATTGAGGCACTTGAGTTATGTAGATAGATTGGAGAAGCAGGGACTGAAGGTTGAGAGAAGATTTGATGGAGGCATTCAAAACCATGAGGACACTCAAAAGAATAGATTGAGAAACTATTCCCAATGGTAGAAGTTTGGCAAACCAGAGGGTACAGATTCAAGGTAATATGCAAAAGAAGCAATGGCAACATGAGGGAAAATTTCTTGTTACACAGCAAATGGTTAGCACTACCTGAGAGAATGGTGGAGGCAGATTCAGCTGAGGCATTTGAAAGGGAATTGGATTGTTATCTAAAAATGAAATAAATTGCAAGGTGATATGGCAAGGGCGATGGACTGGCAGTGAATGAATTGCTCTTGCAGAAAAGCGGCAAATACATGATAAGTTGAATGGCCTCATTCTGTGTTGTAACCATTGTGATTCTATAGGCACCGTACAATGGACCTCAGCACCACTAAGATTGTCCTTGTGTTTTCTTGCACCCAAACCGAGTTGGTCTAATGACACCTGCTGAGGATGTGAATGATCAGTTACAATAACTTACATGGGATGGAAAATAGTTTTGTGAACTGCACCAATATTGAAATCACAAAATTACAGACAGAAATTAGAAAATGTATGAATGACCAAACACAGAGTGATTAACACTGATGTCCTGATCCTTTTTTGATTTGCAACCCAACCTGCCTGAGCACAGATTTTGTGTATTTTGGTTTATAAAATATATTTACAGAAATGCCCTTTTTTAATTTGGCTAGAAAGTATGAATCATCGGAGATGGTGTAAAATTATAAACCAGCTTGCATCTATCTCATTTTATTGGATTTTGGCTCTCTTTCAGGGTTTGTTTCCTCTGCTGTGGTTTGTTGATTCAAATATGTTAGCCAGTCTTTTCTGCACTGCTCATGAATCCTAGGAAACTAATAAAGTTCTGCACCAAACAGCAAGAAAAGGAACAGCTGAACCAAGGAGTGAACAGCAGATTGTTGGGAGCTGGAGAGCAAGATACTTTCACTTTCATGAAAGTGTTATATTGAACGGCTGAAGTGGGACCCATGAGACACAACTGTGGAACTGCTCCAGGGAGAAACGCAACAAGTTTATGAAAAGAGTCGTCTAGAGGTACCATATTCACTGGCATGAGAAGATGTGGAATGTGCAGCTTGTGTGATTCAATTTCATGTTAGTTAACATCAGAGCTGAATCAATCTGTGATTCCGAGAGATCAGGATAATTTAGACTTTGGATAATAGTGGAAACTGGGCACTTTTTGGATGAGATGTATATCGGGCAGTTGAATTCCAATTGCTTGTATTTATATTATAAAAGTTTAAAGTAACCTTGCTATGCCTACATGAATATAACAAGTCATGAGCAATCTTTCAAAAAAGAACTAATAAGAAAATGATTGTAGAATCACTGGAGTATGGCACTGCTGAGGAAATCAGATGGTTTGGGGAGGATTCCTGTTTCACGGTGGGATACTGTGTTTCCAGCTACTCAGGGTGTACCCATCATGTCACAGAATTACAGAATTGTGACATTTGGAAGGAAGACCTTTGGACAATCATGTCTGCACCAGCTCCCTAAATGAGCAGCATGACTTAGTGCCATTCATAGAATCATAAAATCTCTACAGTGCAAATGGAGGCCATTCAGCCCATTGAGGCTGCACTGACTCTCCGACAGAGCATCCCACCCAGGCCCTTTTCCCATATCCCCACGTATTTACGCTAATCCCCCATACCTACACATCTTGGGACACTAAAGGACAATTTATCATGGCCAATCCACCTAGCCTGGATTCCCTTACCATTTCACCGTCACCCTGCACATTGTTGCTATTCAAGTTATCATCTAATGCCCTCTTAAATGCCTCAGTTGAACCTGTCTCCACCACACTTCAGGCAGTGCATTCCAGACTTGAAACACTCACTGCGTGAAAAAGCTTTTTCTCATGTCACATTTCCTTCTTTTGCAAATCACTGTAGTCCATGCTTTCTCGTTCATGATCCTTTTACAGGGATGAACAGTTTCTCCCAATCTACTATGTCCAGTCCCTCTTATGATTTTAAACATCTCCATCCAATCTCCTCATAGCCTTCTCTCCAATCTCTAATCTATTCTCATAACTGAAGTTTCTCATTCCCTAAAAGCATTCTTATAAGCTTCTCCACTCTTTCCAATGCATTCACATCCTTCCTAAAGTGTACACAATATTCTGTGCATAATATTCCAGTTGAAGTCTAACTCATGTCTTGTACAATTTCAGCATAACCTCCTTGCTCTTGTATTCTACACCCCTGTGAATAAAGCTCAGAATACTATATTCTTTATTAACTGCTCTCTGCACTTGTTCTGCCACCTTCAATGATTTATGTACATATACACCCAGGCCCATCTGCTCCAACACCTCTTTAAGAATCTTATCCCTTATTTTCTACTGTCTCTCCATGTTCTCCCAATCAAAATACATTACCTCACACTTCTCCACATTGAACTTTATCTGCCCATTCCACCTCACACTTCTCCACATTGAACTTTATTTGCCCATTCCGCCAACTTGTCTATGCTCTTTTGAAGTTCTACATTGTCCTCTTCATAGTTTATAATGCTTGCAAGGTTTGTGTCATCCGTGAACTTTGAAATTATGCCCTGTACGTCAAGATCTCGATCATCAATATATGGAAAGAAAAGCAAACGCCATTTCTCTGGCCCTGTACTCAACCCTGGAACATCTAGATTACAAGGACACCTATGTCAGATTCTATTTATTGACTACAGCTCAGCCTTCAACAGTATTATTTTCATGAAACTCATCTCCAAGCTCTGTGGCTTGGGCCTCGATACCTCCCTCTGCGACTGGATCCTGAACTTCCTAACTCATAGACCACAATCAGTAAGGATAGACAACAACACCTCCTCCACGATCATCCTCAACACCGGTGCTGCACAAGGCTGTGTTCTCAGCCCCCTACTATGTTCCTTATACACCTATGACTGTGCGGCCAAATTCCCCTCCAATTCAATTTTCAAGTTTGCTGACGATACCACCGTAGTAGGTCAGATCTCAAACAGTGTCAAGACAGAGTACAGGAATGAGATAGAGAATCTGGTGGACTGGTTTGGCAACAATAATCTCTCCCTCAATATCAACAAAATGAATGAAATTGTCATTGACTTCATGAAGCATAAAGGAGAACACGCTCCTGTCTGCATGAATGGGGACGAAGTAAAAAAGGTCGAGAGCTTCAAGTTAATTACCAAAACCTGTCCTGATTCCCCCCATGCCGACACTATAGTTAAGAAAGCCCATCAATGTTTCTATTTTCTCAGAAGACTAAGGAAATTTGGCATGTCAGCTATGACTGTCACCAACTTTTACAGATGCACCATAGAAAGCATTCTTTCTGGTATCATAGCTTGGCATGGCTCCTGTTCTTCCCAAGATGGCAAGGAACTACAAAAGGTCATGAATGTAGCCCAGTCCATCACGCAAAACAGTATCCCATCCATTGACTCTGTCTATACTTCCTGCTGTCCCGGCAAAGCAGCCAGCATTATTAAGGATGCCACACACCTCGGACATTCTCTCTTTCACCTTCTTCTTCGGGGAAAAGATACAAAAGTCTGAGGTCACATACCAACCGACTCAAGAAAAGCTTCTTCCTTGCTGCTGTCAGGTTTTTGAATGGACTTACCTTGCATTAAGTTGATCTTTCTCTACACCCTAGCTATGACTGTAACACTACATTCTGCACTCTCTCATTTCCATCTCTTTGAACAGTATGCTTTGTCTGTATAGTGCTCAAGAAACAATACTTCTCACTATATGTTAATACATGTGACAATAATAAAGCAAATCAAATCAAGAAAGAACTCCATGTAGATTACAAAATTACACTTCCTTTTTTTTAGAACCAGTACTAATATGGCATTGACTTAAGGGTGGAAGATTAACATGTTATCTTCCCTGCCAGTGGCAGTGGTAAGATGAAGGGCGCAGCATTCCTCCTCTCACTTTGCAGCTTGCTCAAGTGGGAAGGAGGTTGTTGTGGAGGTGGGAGCACAAAAGTCTGACTAAAAAGTGGTGGTGTGGGAACCGGACCCAATGTAGATCTGCAAGGATTGAGCTTAAGGTTAAGTGAGACTTGGACTTGGATTTTTGCAATGGCGGGGAGCCCCTCCATTTTTGTGAAAATGATGGATGAGGGCAAAAATCACAAGTTCTGGCAAAGGTAAGTGGGCCCAGGACAGGATTCAGGCATATGCATTTTACAGAGACAGCTGTCCATATGAAACAGCCCATGTTCAAATGCAACAAGACCTGAACAATATCCTGGCTTGGCTGACAAGTGGCAAATAACATTCACGCCATACAGATGCCAGGCAATGATCATCACCAATAAGAGACACTCTAACCACCGCTCCTTAACGTTCAGTGGTGTACCCATCACTAAATCCCCCAATGTCAATATCCTTGGGGTTACCATTGACCAGAAACTCAACTGGACTCATTACATAAACACAATGGCTACAACAGCAGTTCAGAAGGTAGGAATATTGCAGCGAATAACTCACCTCTTGACTCCCCAGAGCCTGTCCACAATCTACAAGGCACAAGTTAGGAGTGCGACAGAATATGCCCTACTTGCCTGGATGGGTGCAGCTCCAACAACACTTAAGAAGCTTGACACCACCAATGCTCAGTAGCAGCAGTGTGTGCTATCTAAAAGGTGCGCTGCAGCAATTCCTCAAGAATCCTTAGACAGCACCATGACTACTTCCATCTAGAAGGACAAGAGCAGCAGATAAATGGGAGCACCACCACCTGTAAGTTCCCCTTCAAGCCACTCATCATCCTGATTTGGAAATATACAGCCATTCCTTCACAGTCACTTGGACAAAATCCTGGAATTCCCTCCCTAATGGCATTGTGGATCAACACACAGCACATGGATGCAGTGATTCAAGAAGGCAGCTCACCAACATCTCCTCAAGGGCAACTAGGGATGGGCAATAAAGAATGGTCAGCCAGTGATGCCAATGTCCCATGAATGAATTAAAAAAAATCAAAGGCTGTCTCAACTCATGTCTAATTTTGGTGATCCAGGCTGTTGAACACAATGTGTGGAGGCAGCACGTGGTAAGAGTAGGACTGAACTTCATGGAATCCTTTGAAGAGGTGGGTATCCCTTTGGATTTGGACCTGGGACATCTCTGGGGGAGGGAAGATGCCCTTTGGTGGAGGGGAGATGTCCTTTGGTGTTGCTAAAATTAGGCATGAATATATGTTAAAATTGCATTCATGTAACAACTGTAAAGCTCATTGGAACTGGCAAAATGGAACTGTCAAAGGCAACTGTCGAGTTTTCAAAGCATTTAAAACTTCCATCCATTAAATCTATGAAATAAATATTTGAAGTGCGAAAAAAAAATTGCTTGCTATTTCATTCTAGCTGTTGACATAAGCCTGAGGTCTACCATAACTGAATTAGAGCTGCATGACTGGTTTCACAAGAGTAAAATGCTTCCCATTTCACAGTTGCTTGATAGTTCCAAGTGATTACAGACTCTTGGAAGTGGGACGATGAATTCTCATGTTTGTTTCTATAAGGGCATTGGGATGGAATGTTTATTTTTATTAGAATGTAATTGAAGAAATGTAAATATAGTTGGTCTTTATGAATGAAAGTATAATTGATCTTTATGAATGAAAGTGTTCTTTTAAAAATAAACTCTGCAATAGATATTTCAAAGATTATTCTGTTTAATTTCAGACTCGGTCCTGAGGTGTGCCCCTGATGGATACTGGGTGAGTTGGCATGATAGGTGCAAGTACAAAGGTTATTTTGTGGAGGTGTAAGTCGGCACTAAGTTGCCATCACATCTATAAAGGGACACGTTTGAATCGAGAGGCATAGTTTATCATGGGGTGGGTAGAAGGACATTTTATAAAAAGCCATGGGACATGGTTAGAGGGGCATAGGTTAACCTCACTCCTATTTCTCATCTCCATTCTGCATCTCAATGATATCATCTAAGCGCACAGCAATACTTTTCACATGTACGCTACTGAAACCCAACTTTTCTTCATCTCAAACCTGCTCGACTCCTTCGCTGTTGTGAACTTATCAGGCAACTTATCCAACAATTACTACTGAATGAGCAGAAATATTCTCTAATTAAATACTGGAATATTATTGTTTTTGGCCCCCTCTCCAAAATCTGCTTGCAAACTACTGACCCTATCCCACTCTCTGTCAACAGCTTGAGGTTAAGTTAGCCTATTTTACAACCTTTGCATCATGTTTGACCCCAAAGTCAGATTCCAACTTCATTTGTGACTGTGTTAAAAGCATCTATTTCCAGCTCTGTAATGTCGCTTGACTTCACACTTCATCTACAGCTAAAATCCTCATCCATTCCCTTGTTATATCTGGAATTCACTGTTCCATTGCATTCCTAATGGGGTTCCCACATACTACGTCCACAAATTTAAGGTAATCCAAAATTCTGCTCCTGTGGCTTAACCCACGAGCCTGGTTCCCCTATCACTCCTATGCTTGCTGACTTACACTGGGTTCTGGTTAAGCAGCGCCCTGATTTTAATATTCTCATCCTTGTTTTCAAATCTTTCCAAAGCCTCATCCCACCTTATCTCTGTAATCCAGTCCTTCAATCCTGCAGGATATCTGAGCTCCTTTAATCTTGGCCTTTTGTGCACTCCAGACTTGAATCACTCTACCCTTGGTGCTGTTGCCTTCAGTTGCCAAGCCCCAAAGTTCTGAATACCTTTCTTACAACTCTCTGCCTCTGTTACCTCACTTGCCTCCTCCAAGACGCTCCACAAAACCTAATTCTTTGACTCAGCTTTGAAGCATCTGACTTAATTTCTCCTTTTTTGTGGCTTGAGATCAATCTTTGGTCTTTTAGGGAATCGGTGGATATGGGGTACAGATGGGAATGCGGAGTTGAGGCCGGGGGTGAGCCATGATGATATTGAATGGTGGAGCAAGCTCAGTGATTTAGTTTTCTCCTGCTCTTAGTTATTTTGTTCCTATGTTGCCATATTTTGTTTTCTAACAGTCCTGTGAAGAACATTGGGGTGTTTTATTTTGTCATAGGTGCAGAAGCAAAAAATAAAATAGAACAAGTTCAACAAAGCAGTTCGAAGCCTCTGGTGAATTTCCTAGTTCTGCTGAGCACCTAGATTGCACAACACTTTTAAACAATATTTAAGTGAGAGAATGGTAATTTTAAAAAAAATCAATACTGGACATTTTATTGGAAAAAAAAGCACCAAAAACATTGCAAAATTACATCTGATTATGACGTTTTCAGCAATTTCAAGTTGAAGCTGTTGATTTTATTCATAGATTTCTCTTAGGATATCATCAGTATTCGGCAATTATTGACTGAAGCTGGTCAATTATTAACAGGTCAGTGCTTTCCAGCAGTGAAATGCTTTCTAAAACTTTACAAAACTATATACACCAGGTAGTTAACGGAGCCTGGGGACTTCCCTCTCTTCATTACTTTTGTGCTTATAAATGGCCTTTGTTGTCAGGAGTCCCTAATTTCAGATGCTCCCTTTAAGACTTGATGATCTTGTAATCTTCTGAAGAACCTCACCTGCGTTTTTCTTTTCAGCCCAGTGAACAATTTGATTTGTAGTAAACAACATAAAATAAACATAGAAAATAAGGGCTGAAGTATGTCCTTCGGCCCTTTGAGCCTGCTCCACCATTCAATATGATCATGGCTGATCCTCTATCTCAACACCATACTCCCATACTTTCCCCTTACACCTTGACACCTTTAGAGTCTAGGCATTTATCTAATTTCTCCTTGAATATATTCAGGAAATTGGCCTCCATAGCCTTCTGTTTTAGAGAATTCAACAGATTCAAACCCTCTCTTCAGCTCAGCCCTAAATGGCCTACTCCGCATCCCAAGACAGTGAGCCTCTTGTTTTACACCCTCCAGCCAAATGGAAACAACATCTTTCCTTCTGGTCTTTGCAGCTTTGTCAGAATTGTATACATTTCAATCAGATCTGCTCTCATTATTCTAAATTCCAGTGAATACAGACCCAGTCAACTCAATCTCTCCACATACAACAATCCTGGCATTCCTGGAATCAGTCCGGTAAACCTTTGCTGCATTGTCTCAATGTTAAGTATATCCTTTCTTAGGAGACCAAAACTGCGCACAATACTCCCCGTATGGTCTCACCAAGGCCCTGTACAGCTGCAGTAAGTCAACCACAACAATTTTTGAGCATGGTGGAACAGATTAAGATTATTGTTCACGGAAATCCTGCCCAACATCTACAAAGAAGAGATAGTTCTCAAGTGTGTTCCTTCTAGCCTGTCTCACATTTTTTGTCTCTATATATGCATTGCACACACAATATTTAAAGCATTCAAGTTCTTTAATGGTACGCATGTGGAATGTTGTTGACTGTTCATCTAGTGTCTGCTGGTTCTGGAAGTAGCATTGCCATTCCAGGGAATGTTTTTGCCGTGACGAGTGTTGCTACTGATCTGTTGCATTTGTTGGGGTGCACTTTGCCTCTGGGACTGATTGTCAATCTGTTTCTTGTTCAGTTGGCAAAATTAACTTTCCATTATCGACTGCTTGCTGTGAAGGAATCACTTCAGGGGATATTTCAGAATACTCAGAAAAGTTGCATTCCAGTGAGAAAGAAAGACTCTAAGAAAAGGAAGCATCATCCATGGCTAACTAAGGAATTTAAATTTATCAAACTGAAAGATAAACTGTATTTTTTTGAAAAGAAGAGTGAGTGGTCAGAAGATTGGATAGAACAGAAAGAATAGCAAAGAATGACTAGCAGATGAATAAAGGAGTAATTTGAGTGTGAACAAAAACTAGCTGGGAATATAAAACAGATGGAAAAAAGTTTCTACAGATATTTTAAAAAGGAAAGAGTAAGTGAAATAACTGGTGACCTTCTATAAAGTGAATTTGGAGAAATAACAAAAAATAAGAAAATGGCAGCTGAACTCCAACAAGTATTTGTTTGCATTTACTGAAGAGGATACAAATAACATCCCAGAAATAAATGAAAATCAGGAAGTGAAAGGGAAGGAGGAACTTAAAGCAATTACAATCACCAGAGAAAGGATACTGAGAAAATTATTAGAACCAAAATCTGCCAAGTTCCCAGGTTCTGATAGACTTCACCCTTGAGTCTTCGAAGGAGTGCCTGCTGAAATAATAGATGCATTGGTTTTAATTTTCCAAAATTCCTTAGACTCTGGAAAGGTCCTACCAAATAAGAAAGTAGTAGAAGTGATTCTTCTATTCAAGAAAGGGAGGAGACAGGAAGCAGGGAACTACAGGCCAGTTTGCTTAATATTTGTCACAGGGTAAATGTTGGAATTTATTATCTGGAAGGTTATAGTGAGGCTGTTAGAAAGTCTAAATACCATCAGAAGAGTGAACATAGTTTTGTGAAAGGGAAATCATGTTTGACTAATTTATTAGAGTTCTTTGAAAAAGTAACATGCATTGATTGACAGATAATGTGGTGCAGCTTAGAAAAACAAATTGGCAACCTGCTCAACAATCTTATCACCAGAAATGGAGACAGAGAGGTCAAGGAAGGGAAAAGAAGTGTCAGAGATGGACCATGTGAAGGTGATAGAGGGGTGGAAATTGGAAGTAAAGTTGGTACATTTTTCCAATTTTTGATGACAGCATGAATCGGCACCAAAATAGCTGCCAATGTGCTGCATTTGGCACTTCCCACGTCCATGACCACTTTCAAATTGCTTCCTATGTACGCAGAGGTCATTTTTATGGAGAAGGATCTGTTGTGTCAGGAAATGAAGAAAACCAGGTATAACATCTCAAATCTTTTTCTGTTGAACAATATTTATGAGGTGATTTGGATGTATTACATGGATTGTGCAGAATGAATTGTACCCCTAGTGACCCAGGAAGACAAATATATTCAAAAACAACATGGCAATAACATGTAAGAATATGTAAAACATCATTACATCCAATGGGAAACTAGGGCAGGATTACTCTGCCAATAATATTAAAAGTCTTGTGCTTATATTGTACTCTCCATGACCCCACCTGCTGTTTCCAAGCACTTTACGGCCATTGAAATAGTTTTTGAAAAGTAGTCACTGTAGCAATGTAGGAAATGTGATCATTTGAATTCAACAATTTCTACGAACAGCAATGTGATAATGATGAGATAATCTGTTTGTTGATATCATAATCAAAGAGTTGTGAAAGAAGTGAAACATTAAAAGATTAAAATGTAGATGAAGGTAAGGAAGAAAAGTGGAAAGAATTTGACAGATGAATAATGGTTTGCTTATTCAATATTTCCTTTTTTATTTCAACAACCCACTTTCTATCCATGAATTGGTTAAGATTTTATTCAGCTTTTTCTTTATCTGGTTCATGAATGTTACTAAATGAAACGATGGGCAAGATTTTCTGGCTTCACTTAGTGCAGATTGTGCCAATCCAGGAAAATTTTTTATGAACTTAAAGACGGATTTTGCACCTGGCACCAAATGATTTGCAATCATTCCAGTCTTTTACTGCTGATGCAAACCAGATTTTGCCCAGAAAGGGTTAAAGTATGATTAGGATATTTAACGCAGCATTGAACAAGGGAGGTGCCAGAGTGGTGGTGGGGCATGATGAAGGCATGAAGGGGAGGCGATAACAGGATACTATGAAGGCAGGCTATGGGGGGAAACAATGAGGATGGGTGATGATGGAAGGCCATGACAGGAGGCCATGAAGGGGTAGTATTTCGAGGAACATGAAGTGACACCCATTGAGAGGGTCCCATTGTCTGATGTTGATGATCGGTGTTGGGGAGGAGAAGGGGGAATGAGGGTGGGTGGTGAGTCCCAATATCTATGGAGGGAGGAAGAGGGTTTTTTAGTACATTGATAGATCGGTGTGCCCTTTCAGAATGGCGCCTGATCACTTTGCAGCGAGACTGACTGTCATGTTTAAGCCCTGCCCCTCCCAGAACTAGCGTGAAACTCGCCACTCTCCCAAAACATGACTAAATGTGGGACTACTGCAATCTCGTACAAAATGACACTTACTGCAGGAGTTTCCAGTCGCACGCACCCCAAGACCAGTAATTCCCACCTGAGGTCAATGGACCTTTAAATGGTCCGTCAAATTTTCTATCCCTCCCACTGTGATTCCTTTGTGCACAGGATGAAAAAATTCTACCTTTAGTCATCTTTTGGCAAAATTCCAGCTGATGCCACTGAAGTTACCTTCTGGAAACTATTGCTATTTTGGATATTCTTTGTTAAATCTTTTACATCATTAAAAAAAGTTAATAAATCTACTACAAAAGTTATAGAGCATATCTTAATTTCTCCTGAGGATATTCATAAATAAATTTTAATTATAAAACCAACTTATATAGAATAGCACACTCAAATGATCTTGTTTCTCTCCATGAAATGTCTGGGTTTGATTACAGTGATCGCAAGTATATTTTCCTTCATTTGTTAAAGTTGGTGCAAACTGATCTGAATGTAAAATGATATTTCCAAACTTATACATTGGGGTCCAGAAGTTAGGTGCAGGAATGCAGTATGCTGATGTATGTGCTGAGTGTATCAATTAGAAATCTTGGCTGTTTATCTAGGTTGACTTTCCAAGATCAGATGAACATTCGCTACTTTGCATCGCAGTAGTAGGTGCTGTGCCACTAAGGATGCATTTCGGTCACAATGCAAGAAGTCTCACAACACCTGGTTAAAGTTCAAGAGGTTTATTTGGAATCATGAGCTTTCAGAGTGCTGCTCCTTCCTCAGGTGAGTAACACCAGAGGGAAATATTTGTACCCAGCAGTCCTCTTCGTAACAGTTATGGGACATCACAGACCTACCAAAATAACTGAATGGAGCAAAATATAGATCCCAAATTTTGCCTAATTCTAACCTGCCAGTATTGGGAGAAAGAGGTCATTCCATTCTTTGTAGCAGAGGAGTGGGCAAGCTGGCATTGGTCTTGCCCATCTCACTGTAAAATTGCAGACTATTTGGGGGTGGGAAAATCATCTGGACAGTTTTACAGGCTCCCTATACGTTTAAATCCACTGACTGAACATTGTAAAATTCTGACCTTCGTGTCATCCTCACAACTTGCCTTCCAACCTACCTTCGTATTTTCAGTAAATTCGGAATAGCTAAGGCCCCAGCACTGGTCCCTTTAGCATGCCAGTTACAGTTGTCAACCTGAAAAAAAAGTCCCATTTATCCCGACTCTCTTTCTCTATTCGTCAATCAATCTCCTATCCGTGCTGGTAAATTACTACAACCAGATCCCCTACCAATACTCCCAATATCAATAAAAATGTCCCCAGTATAACTAGACCACCCAATTCTCACCTCCAAGATTATGGCTCTTGCATTCGTGCATTGATATCCCAGGATATGTTAGAAGAATGGCCTCTTTCTCCCATTCATTTTAAACCTTCATATTTTGCTTCTAAATAATGTTTGGGTGAATGGCACTGCTATAATTTATTCACAAATGCGCAGCCGTTCCAGGTATGGGTCAGACTAATATCTAATATCTAAAAGTTGCTTTCTGAGTTGAGTTGTTAACTTGGTGAAAATGACATCTCAATGTCTACCTCACCATCGAATGTATTGATTGCCATGTTGCTGCTTATTTGCATGACTAAAATTATCATAGAAAGTTGCGCCTTATCATTTCAAGTCAAAGTACCGTTTTAATGATGTGGCAAGTGGGAGACTATCATTCTTTCAAATATTAGTTGTTGTTTGTGATTGTAAAAATGTAAAAATTAAAAATAATTTTTGTGTTTCTCAGGTATCTTTTGTTCCCTCGCAATTTCTCTTTTTGTATGTTATTTGAAACTAAATACAGCCATTGTAATTTATAATTCCTTCTCAGTTCAAATCTCTCTATTTCAATCTGATCGATAAAGGAGATAGCCAGTTGTTTGCCCTTTTCAGTTATGTCTCAGATGCCTGATTTCCTTCACTGTTATCAGCTTGCACCTTTCGAATCTAAGCATGTAAAAAATTTAAAAAGCTAAATGTGCAGAGGTGAACCAAACTAATTGCAGTTACCATTCGCTGACCTGCTACAGCAAATAATGGCTCATTATGCACTCAGTGACAAAACAGATCTACCTCCAAGAGTGGTAGATGCTTTTATATGATGAAAAGGTTAAAAAATTTTACAAAAAGTTTATGTACTTTTTGTATTGATGACCTAGATGTTTCAATACTAATGATGGCAAAACTATCAACGTTCACCACTTCACCACCATTATTCCTCTGAAACTGACAACAATGTCTAGGTCGGTACAACAATTAAACACCAGAAGCTGCCTTCAATGATTCTGTGCTTCTCTGCAAGTGCATTGTTGAAGTCCTCACAGAATGTATTCAATTGTAAATAACTCAAATGATGCAAACATACTCTTTCACGTTACTTGTGTCACTGCAAATAACCTTGACAATGTTAAACCTTGTTAAATGAGGTGCAACTGAGTTTTTAATAGCATACAAAGTTTCTAATTACAACTGAAAAGCCTCAGTGACTCTGAAAAACTCATTTGACATTTGTGGGATGTTAATTTTCTCTATTACAGTTAAAAATAATTCAAGTTTTAAAATAGTTTATTTTGAAAAGTTTGTGATATTTCGGGTGAAATCTTATCAAAAAAATGTTTCCGGTGAGAAAACTTCCAGAGAAACACAAAGGATTTTGCTCCAGTTCTTATGACACTCTGCCTAAAAAAATCAAGGGGATGTGTTTCACACTGTCATGTGAGGGACAGGGCCTCAACATGACAGCAAAACCTGACTGCACTGAGATTGGGATGCCGTGTTTAAGGGGTGCCCTGATCATAACAGGAATTAACCCCATCCGGATTACTCAGGGAATCTCCTCCCCATCCCCGATTAATGTGATGTGAAGAAAAAATTTTTAACACTGAGTATTCCTGGACTGGAATGCACTGCCTGGAATTCTGGTGGAGGCAAGTTCCACTAAAGCATTCAAGAAGGCATTAGATGATTATCTGATTAGAAACAATGTGCAGAGTTATGGGGAAAAGGCAGGGAAATGTCACATTTTCCCCATGCCTGCGAGGGTTTCCTCCGGTGCTCTGGTTTCCCCACACAGTCCAAAGGTGTGCAGATTAGATGGTTAGGCCATGTTAAATTGCCCCTTGGTGCCCCAAGATGTGCAGGTCAGGGGGGATTAGCCATGGCAAGTGTGTGGAATTACCGGAATAGGATGGGGGAGAGGGCCTCGGTAAGGTGCTCTGTCAGAGAGTTAATGTATACACGGTGGGCCAGATGGCCTCTTCTGCACTGTAGGGATTCTATGAAAATGATCACAGACTCCGAAATGCTGGAAAATGTTCTTGCCTCCAGAGCACCCTACAAAATCTATCCCATATCATCATTGCTTTGGTCACTTTTCAGAAGTTTCTGAATCCACTGCAGCTTTAAAATGCACTTTATATTTCAGCCTTTCTCCTCCAATACAAATGTTTGGTAAACGTTTTGTTCATATTATAACTTGCCTGTTTCATTTTTACCTACCATTTTAGTGTAGTAATTTGTTTTAACACATAATAGGTCAGTATTTTTGCAACTGCCCTTTGCTTGTTTACGAGATTGGCATTGAGCTGAGCACGTGTGATGGAACTTTTGGAAATCTGGCAGACAGCTGCAGTGTGAGAACTGTGTTACTTTGGGTCAAGAGTTGACCCCAGGAGAAGTGATTTAATAATAGCAGCACAATAACCCAGATGTAAATTGGATCCACTTGAACTACATTGAAAGGCATGCTTTTACAGCATAATCATTGGCTTTAAATGATGGATTGAGGTAAAGAGGTGGTTGAAGAAAAAAATATGTTGCATAGCAAGACAGTGATCCTCAAATGGTTTTGCAGCTATTGGGAAAATTTTGTGGGATTAATTAACTGGAAATTTTTGTAGCACCTTCTAATGATGCAGACTTTCTAAACTCAGGATAGATATTAAATTAGTTGTGCAGTGGGGTGACAGATGCACTAAAAATTTCATAGCTTATTTAACTTCCTTTTCTGCTGAGCAAAGTTTGTAATTCCTGTATGTAGAGGGAAAGAATCCTCAAAGGAGAAAAAATATCTACATTCCACGACAATATTTTAAACAAGGCAATAGCTCTGTAGAACACAGATGTCTAATGCCTCATTTAATGTAAAATCAAGAGGAGCCTGAAGTTACTTACCTGAATTGAAACCAATTTTTAAAAATGGATTTTAATCACTACTCCCTGAATTCTGTTATATCTGGTTTGTTGCCTCGTGCTTTCATTATGCAATGCAGTGGGAGGAAAACTGAGCAGGGAGTCAAGATAAGAGCCTGATTGGAAGCATTTTCTTTTGCACATGCTGATTCGAAACAGGCATAAGCAATGGAATATCTTCATGGTGCGTAACAGGATAAACAAATTTACACAAAAGGGACCCTTCTTAAGTGACAGTGACTGATGGAATCATGATTTGCAGGGTCCCCTTTTTCATGAGGCCTAACCTAAGTCAATGTCATATTTTGTTAGAAGGAATTTCCAATTTTGCCAGTGTTTTGAGCAACACATTGTAGATTTTGCTTCTTATAACCAGGCACACCAGCTTATGAGAATTGAATGGGGTGGCATGGTAGCACAGTGGTTAGCATTACTGCTTCACAGCTCCAGGGACCTGGGTTTGATTCCCAGCTTGGGTCACTGTCTGTGTGGAGTTTGTACATTCTCCTTGTCTCTGTGTGGGTTTGCTCCGGTTTCCTCCCACAGTCTGAAAATGTGCGGGTTAGTTTGATTGGCCATGCTAAAAAAATTGCCTGTTGGTGTCCTGAGATGTGTAGGTTAGAGGGATTAGTGGGTAAATATGTAGGGATATCGGGGTAGGGCCTGGATGAGATTGTAGTCAGTGTAGACTCGATGGGCCAACTGGCCTCTTTCTGCACTGTAGGGATTCTATGATTCTATGAATGAATCAACTTGTATCAACTTGCTAATTGGCATTACAGGAATTAGAAAGATAGCATTTTCCAACTCCATCCATTTTTCAGTTGAAGCAAAAATCTGTTTTTTGCTTGTATTTTTCTTTCGGAAACACGAGAATGAGGTTTCCCCTGAGGCTGTAACAGACAAGATGATTTTGCTTCCTCTTGCAAACACTAATGGAGCCTTAATCATTGGAGGTCTGAACATTTTTGCCTTCTCAACTTCCCCTGACCTTAGAAAAGCTATTGGGCGAAGGAGTGCCATGAGAAAACTGAGTTGAAAATGCAAGGGCTAGAATCTGCTTTGCAGTAACGGATTTGATCACACTTTGTTTTTGTCACATGGGGTGACAGAAGTTTTCACTGACATTTCACAATTCCATCTCTTTACAATTAAGGCCATTAGTTTTTGCTGAACAAAGTCAAGTGTAGTTTCTAATTTCAAGTGAATGAAGGTTTGTTCACTGTTTAGTGGATCCCATTGTAAAATATTCCCCATGTTCTGTGAGAAACATTAGCCTGAGATCTTTGAATTGCCCTAGCCCTGCTCCCTCACTCCCAGCATTACCAGCTGTTTTTGCACAAAGCTCCATTTTTCATGTGTGAGCTTAGATATTGATTACTAACAGAATGAGACCATAACAATCCAGTCTTCAACACACACATCCCTTCTTTTCCAGCTGCGTTCATTAAATTACCATCTCATACAGGGATCAAGGTTAATATTTATCCTCCTCCAGGCAAGTAACATTCCTATACCAGTCGAGTTTCCAAAGTTTAGACAGGGATTGAATCATGGCTGGGCGTTCTTGGCCCACATGCCATAGCAGTCATTTGTCTGTTGAGATGAGGGCTTTCTTTAGGCCTACTTGTGAATTAAGTGTTGGCTCAATACAACACAAGAGAAATCTCTAAACTAAACGTCAGAGTGAATGACGACTTTATCAGAATATCTTTTGGCATAACTTTCGTCAAATGAAGTGGAGTTGAGGCAGGACTTATGGCAGGATAGGTAAGATTTTGCAGCATACTTGGCTGATTAACTTGGGAGAGTTGATGGAAAATCTATTTCACCAGTGCGCTGCAAGTGTATGAACTATAGTGAAAAAAAACTCAACTTTTATCAAGTGTATGAACTATAGCGAAAAAAGAACTCCTGACTAGAACTACAGCAAGATCTTCTGATAAAAGCAATGGCTTCTCTGGCAAAATGCAGTATGCATGTAAGTTCAGTCATTTACAGCAATCTCTCCATGTGTTTGATTGGATAGTTACCCAATCATCTCTATTAAGAACATAAGAACATAAGAAATAGGAGCAGGAGTAGGCCATCTAGCCCTTCGAGCCTGCCCCGCCATTCAATAAGATCATGGCTGATCTGTCGCTGCTGAGTTTCACTTTCCCACCCTCTCCCCATAACCCTTAATCCCCTCTCTTATCAAAAACCCATCAACCCGCGTCTTAAAAATATTTAGCGAGGCAGCCTCCACCACTTCAACGGGCAGAGAATTCCAGAGATTCACCACCCTTTGAGTGAAGAAGTTCCTCCTCAACTCCGTTCTAAACCGCCCCCCTTTTATCTTGAGGCTGTGCCCCCTAGTCCTACTGTCTTTTTTAAGCGGGAAGAGTCTCTCCACCTCTATCCTATCCATCCCATTCATCATCTTATACGTCTCAATGAGATCTCCCCTCATTCTTCTAAACTCTAACGAGTACAAGCCTAGTTTATTCAACCTCTCCTCATAGCTCAACCCCCTCAACTCCGGTATCAGCCAAGTAAACCTCCTCTGCACTCCCTCCAAGGCCAAAATATCTTTGCGCAGGTGCGGCGCCCAAAACTGCACACAGTACTCCAGCTGCGGCCTCACCAATGCCCTATACAGCTGCAGCAAGACCTCCCTACTTTTATATTCAATCCCCCTCGCTATGAAGGCCAGCATCCCATTTGCCTTCCTGACCACCTGCTGCACCTGCAAGCTGGGTTTTTGCGACTCATGCACAAGGACCCCGAGGTCCCTCTGCACCGTCGCCTGCTGCACTTTTTCGCCCCATAAGTAATAGTCCTTCCTACCATTCTTCCTACCAAAGTGGACCACCTCACACTTGCCAACATTAAATTCCATTTGCCATTTCCTGGCCCATTCGCCCAGCATATCTAGATCCTTCTGCAGACTCTCCACACCCTCCGCACGATTTGCCGTTCCCCCAATCTTGGTGTCATCAGCAAATTTCGACACCCTACACTCGGTTCCCTCCTCCAGATCATCTATATAAATGGTAAAAAGCTGAGGCCCCAGCACCGACCCCTGGGGCACTCCACTAGTCACCATCCGCCAATCCGAATAGCATCCGTTGACCCCCACTCTCTGCCTCCTATTTGACAACCAATCCTCTATCCACGCTAACACCCTACCCCCAACTCCATGTCCCTCGACCTTCTGCAATAACCTCTTGTGAGGTACTTTGTCAAACGCCTTCTGAAAGTGTCACTCAATGCGACCTTACTTCATGAGATGTTTCCCTCCCCCCGACAGTGCTATTATGTTAGTTTTGGAGATGTGACTGGTCATGTGCTGAGCCTGCCAAGGAATCCAATATTTGAACTTCCCAATTCCTTGAAGGTTATTTTCTCCAACTCTCTTCACCTTTCACAAGTGACTGACCAACTCAGTATCTGAACACACCCCCCCACACACACCTGTCCCACCTTCTGATCAGCATTCCGACCACAAGGTCCAATTTAAATAACAGACACAATCCAAGCGCTAGGAGTTATGGTCTGAGGCAAGAGAAGAATTGAAAATCAGAGGGGATGGGAGTGGGATGATGGTGGATGGCCATCAGTAGGTGGGTCAAGGAGCATCAGTAAGTGGCGGGGGGAGGGCAACAGCAGGCGGTCAAAGAGAAAGAGAATCTGTAGCTGGTGCATTGGAATTGCACGTTCTTTGTTTGTAGGGTTGGGAAGGACTCCCTTACTTTCCCTGGCTCCGCATTTAGGTGTCTACATTTTAAAAACTTACCTTGTTTGCAGCATAATGGACTGTCCCTTTAAAGATCATTCTAAATGCAAATTGCATTGTCACCAGATGCCTCTTGGCAAATCAATCTTACTGCCCACCATACTGAAGATATTTAGCACCCCAAAAGATTGGCACTGTAATTTCTAGGCCACCAATTTTTGACCTATCTTTTTCTTTATGTAAAATTTAATTTTACAATTTATGTGAAATATTCAGCAGAGTCTGTGGAGGAAGAAGAGATGCCCCCCCCCCCCCCCCCCCCCCCCCGACTCTTGTCGCTCCTGGATCAGGTGCAGAGAGTCAGGACATTTCCTCTCTCCATGAGCGTGACTTAGAGGAAAAGAGACTGGAAGTTGTGATTTTTCATTCTGTGGGGCTCATTGGATTAGAAGTCAGGATCCCCTGTCCCAGAATGAGTGTGGAGGCTCCAAATATAGACAATGTGACACTGTGTGAAAGACGGAAGAAAATCCAATAAAGCAAAAAAAGACCCTCCAGCCCTCACCCTCCCCGCCATACACGCCATATGCTCCAACTATGGCAACAATGCTAGTTGTGTATGCAGCTCCATACCGTAAATGCTGACCTATGACTTTGTATTACCCTCTGTGAACCCTTGTACTTTCCACTTCAATCAATGACCCACACCCATAGCAACTTTATTTAACACTCTAGACAATATTGTTTGAAACATTTAAAGGGCAGGACTTTTAAATGTCTTGATAGCTCCCTTTAACAGTTGCTTTTGACAGGGCGTCTTAACCATATAGACAGTCTCTTGACAGTTCTCACAGGTCCTCTTGACAATATTAACAAGTCGTCTTGACAGTCTTAATAGTAGGTTTTGACATATGTTGAGAGTTCTAATGAGCTTGACAGTAATGAGTTCATTCGTATTTATGCCTATTTTTAACAATTCCAAAGAGCACCTGACCTTTCCCAAAGGTGTCTTGATATCAGATCCAAAGACTACCTGACTTCTCCGAAGAGATACACCTAGCTATTAAAATGAATTCACCAAGTTCAGACAACCGCTTACATGGTCTAATCGGCACACATTGGGTTTTTACACTCTTGGCCTACCAAGATCCTGCTTCACTGGGGACAGCTGATGATTTAAGTGTCCAGCCGTCTCCATAAACTCTGCCTGTGCAAACCCTGGCATGACTCCTTTCACATCCCCACAAAAATGGGAAGTGCAGTGTTTGAGGGCAACACCTCCAATTTCTGGTTACATGCCCCATTTTAACCACAACAGAGAGGCTCTCGGCTAAAGTTATCATTTCAGGCCTGTAAAATTTCATTGGATCTGGGAAAGCTCAGAAATGTAATCAACATGAAGCAAATAAAAGGTGGCGGGGGGAAGGGCAATTGTGGGGAGGGGCGGTGGGGGCATGTGGGGAGGGCAGGAACAAGCAAAAAGGAATGGTTTATTATAGGGTGGAAGGCAGGACGGATTAAAGGAAAAAGGTTTCATGATGCAAAGCCCAAGGAAGTGGTAATGCGTCTAATAAAGAAAGAAAAGATGTGTCCAGAGGATTTGGGGAGGACAGGACTCCGAATAGCAAAGGCAGGAAGGAAATAATAGAGAAATAAAATCAGAAAATAAGAACAATTCCTTCATGACTGTTCTAGGAAATCTTTACAATGAACTCTAGTGAGTGCTTTCAGATTTATGGCTGGTGAAGGTGGCAGGCGAGATAATTTTTTGGTGGATATGGATTGAGTAGGAGCTGCTTTTTTTTTAATAATAGACTGTTCTGCTGGGCCATTTGAAAGGAAACATTCTTGCACTGCGGTAATGTGCCGACTGTGAAAGGGGAATCAGGGCATGGAGAGAGGAGGGTTGTGGTGGATTTACAGTGGCTCATGGGGACTCGCAACTTTTCTGGCAGGTCAGTGTGGGAGATGCACGTCACCAGCCTTGTTCCAGAATTTGCACATGCGCTCCCAGTTGCCGGTCAGACCATGCTGGAAACTGGCAGGAAGGCAGGTGAGTAATTTAAATCTGTTTTTGATATGTTTTAAATGTCTTTTAAATATAATTATCTGGAACTTACCGGTCCAGATCGAATCTCCCACCTCGCCAGGAGTACTTCATTCCGGGCGGGGTTTGGAATAGTTCCCCACATTTGGGGAACTACCAGGACACCCCGCCAGAATGAAGAGGGGGAGAAAGGGGTCCCCCAGAGGGTTGGATGGTGGAGGGATGGTGCCCCTTGGGCTGTGCCAGGAGGCACAGGCTGGCATTGCCAGGGTGCCCATGCCTACGGGGCACCATTTCACTGCCCATCAGGTATTGGGCCGTGAATTTTAATTTTAATCAGGATTTTAATAAGATTCACGACTGGGACCTCTGCAACGCACAGAGTATGGAGATTTGGGTGAGAAGTTGAACTGACAAAACAGTTGGGATTTTGAACAGTTTTCCCACCAGTTCAATGTGTTTGGGAGAATCGTGGCCATGATCTCAGCACCTATCCTGTCAAGTCCTTTCTGAACTTGCCATGTTTCAATCAGATCACCTCTCAATGTTGTCAACTCAGCAGAATTTAGACCTAAATTACTCAGCCTCTCATCATTGGACAACTCTGTCATCCTAGGAACCAATCTATGAAACATTTCTGTACAACATCAAATGCAAGTATATCGTTCCTTAAAAATGGAGACCAGAACTCCAGCCACTACTCCAGGTGAATGGTGTTCCACCATTACTGGCTGGGGAGTCGAGATCCAGGAGTCACGATCTCAAAATAAGGGGTTGTGAATTTGGGTGGGCGATGAGAATAGATTTCTTCACTTAAAGGGCTGTCATATTTAGAATTATTGGCCCAAGGAGCTGTGGATGCTTAGTTGTTGAGAGATTTTTGGATACTGAGGGAACCAAGTGGTATAGGATAATGCAGGAAGTTGTAGCTAATGTAGAAGATTAACAATGATACAGAAAGGCAGAGAAAGTTCACAGTGCCAAATGCTACATTCCTGCTTCTATTCCTTATCATTTATTTTCTTTCCAAGACAAACCTCATTTGATGTGTCAAGGTAAGTGCTCCTTTATCTGTATACACATCATTGGTTCAAGGCAGATGCAGTATAAGCATTTACGATGGATGCCTATTCTGATCTGCGTCTTCTTTTGGAGCCAGCAGTATAGTGGCATGTCTGGCATCAAACTCATCATCAGGACTATGGCATTGCTGCATTATGTGGAGATACTGGCGTTGGACTGGGGTAAACACAGTAAGAAGTCTCACAAAGCCAGGTTAAAGTCCAACAGATTTATTCGGTAGCACAAGTCACTAGCTTTCAGAGTGCTGCTCCTTCATCAGGTAAGCTGTTGGCTTATGCTACCAAATAAACCTGTTGGACTTTAACCTGGTGTTGTGAGACTTCTTATTGCTGTATTAAACAGTATTATAGAATTTTACAGCAGAGAAACACACTATTTTAATCCAACGGGTCTCTGTTGTGGTTCAGTTCCACATGACCCTCCTCCCATCCTCCTTCATCCTACTCTTACAATATACCCTCCTTTTCATTTCTCCCTTTATGCACATACCTTGCTTACCCTTAGACACATCAATGCCAATCATCTCACTACTCCGTATAATACCAAGTTCCATAAATAATCCTATACTTTCAGATGGCAGATAGAGTCTCAGTAACAGATAGGAATCGTTAATACATTAGCATAAAATGAAAAAAATGCCAAGCCAAAGCAAAAGCCTAAAAGTCTGGAATGTTAGTACTGCCAAGTTTCATTTGCTCCTTTTAAGGTTGAAAAAAAATGGCTGAACAAGCTTTTTTAAAATAGGTGCTGATATCCAGCTGTGCTTGCACTGCATTCAAACTGGATTGTGAGGAGAATTTGATTTAAATAAATTCAGCATGCGTAATGAAGGAAGTGCACCTGCTCTGCTCCCCTGACGTTGGTTTACCATATTATTAGCATGCTGGTGTATATCATCATTGAATCAGCTTCAATCTCCCTGTGTAGCTTCAAAGGTAAAGTCAAGGCCCAGCCTGCACTTTCCTCCCAACAGTCTCACAGGGACTGCCATTGGTCACCACATCACCATCTGCTGCACGCGTGAGTGAGATTGGTTGTGGGGTGGCCTTGCTGAGGGCAAAGGTCTGGGTCCTTGGCAGATTTTCATGGTGACTGCCTATTGTGACTGTTTTTCAAGGCCGCCATATGAAAATTTTCAGTAGCTCCAGAAAGCAGCCATCGTGTCCCTAAAGTGCCCACTTTCAATGTAAAATGTTTTGTGAAGCCTCCTACCTTTCTACTTCACTGCCAGAACACTGGTGAAGAATTGGGCAAGATTTTCAGCAGGACACTTCTTCCCATCTTTGTCACGATGCCAGTCTTGTGCTTTAATGCTGTTCCCACATGTCTCGGGGATTTCAGTGGAGATCCTGTTGCAGCTCTTGCAGAGTTCCTCCCTTCTGTAGCTGTGGGCTGTCCTTCGGTTACCATGATATCATCACAGTGGACAAAAATCCTGACATATTGCAACGCAGCTTGGAGGAGAAGTCCATCACACTGTGCTTCCTTGCATTTATTGATGCAATACTGTCCATTTTTCAGCGATTCTGACTTCAAAACACAGGGTTAAAGAATACTGTAGTTCTTGTGATCTCTGACTTTTTAAATTCTTGCTTAAGGGAAATAATTTAATACTATGCATTTGCTGGTAAAAAAACATATTGATATCTTTTGACATCCAATCCAAATGAGTCAAAATGACTTTTAGTTAATACTTCTAAACACTGAAGTACATGCTTATTAATGTATATATAAATTGTTAAAGGATAATTTGTCAGAACCAGAACAACGGAATAAAAAAGCTCTCATCTCATCTCCGCATAAAAACCTGAACATCACTTTCTTCTTCAAGGAATAGCAAATTTTTCAGGAACTGCAACTCCTATCTTTGCCGTTATTTCACATAAGCCCATCATCACTCTGGTGAGCTGGCAAAACGTGATCAATAATAATCAAGACTACAATGTTAATGTGTGTTTCCCAGCTGGAAATGCAGCCCCAGCCACTGAGACATGTAGGGGGGAAAAAAACTGCTTTACAGTTAATTCAAGGGCAAGAAAAACAACAGTGCATCTCAGACAAGGCTTCTTTTTATGCATGCATGGATTCCTGTTATTCCAAAAGGATTAAACTGTGCAGTCAGTGTTCATTGACGACCAAACAAATTACTTTAGATTTTTAATTAACTCGTGGAATGTCGAGCCTGGTGCTCAACTAATATGTGAACTTCTAACGTAATTCCAAAAACCATCCAGCCTTTAGAGTCCTGATGATCCTTTGTTGATTTCACAATGGGCATGTCATTATTTCTTCATTAAATATTATCAAATAGAATTGAACAAACGTGTAAGTTCATAAACCGTTGCTTTAATTGCAGAATTGAGCTACTTCATAAATGGAGTTTAAAATAAATGTAATCTTACTTTGTATTCCTTTTATTTTGTTGCTTAAATTTAATTGCAGCCCTTAAAGGGCTAGATTAATCCATCACACAAACTTTTCTAATGATGCTTTCAATTCTTATTTAGGATAGTAATTCATTTTTGATCATATACGCCCCTGTCACCAGTGCACCCCCTTCCCCCCAACCCCCAACACCATCTCCACAAAATGGCATGTAACAATTACAGCAGTACTATACTGCTGGGGAAATAGAGTTGAACAGTAATGGTTCTTCAGCCTACTTTCATTATATTTCCTGAAATACATCATCCTTGCTGAAGTAGTACAGCAGTTGTCATTTCTGCTTTACAGTGTGGCCTCAAGAAATATCATCTGAAATCTTTCAAAGAGCATACAGATAGGAATTACAGTAATAACATGCTATAGGAGTAATGTTCCCCTAATTTTATTACTTTCCTCTATTCACAATGCATCAGAAACTTCTAATTCAACCAGCAGTCGGAAATTGTCACTATCTCCTGCATCATTTGCATCTCCAGGCATGTTAGTGGGCAGCACAGGTTAGTGAGCAGCACCTGTCTGGTAGGAGGAATTAAATAGACTTATTGGAAGTCCCAAAGATACAAAGAGAAGTAAACTGAACAGCCTCCTGAATACAAAAACATAAAGTTAAATGCTGACATGAAAATCTTTGAGGCACATAGAATCAGGCCTCTCCAGTGCAGAAGGAGGCCATTTAGCCGATTGAGTCTGCACCAACCACAATCCTACTCAGGCCCTATCCCCATAACCCCATGCATTTACCCTAGTTAAATCCCCCTGACATTCAGGATCAATGTAGCATAGCCAATCCACCTAAGCTGCAAATCTTTGGTCTGTGGGAGGAAACCCATGCAGACACAGGGAAAATGTGCAAACTCCACAGACAGTGCCTCAAGCCAGGAATCAAACCTGGGTCCCTGGCACTGTGAGACAGCAGTTCTAACCACTGTGCCGACCTAATCACCGTGCCACCATGCTGTGTATGAATGTATCAACAATCGACAACAAGCAGTAATGCACTTGGACACATCACTGCATCAAAGGGTGAAATGATTATGTGGTAGAAGAAACACTGGGGCAGCACCTGCACAGGGACCCAGCTTCTCCTGCAAGAAGTGGTAGTTATAGGATGGATGTCAGGGGTAGGTTCTTTACCCAGAGGGTGGTGAGGGATTGGAATGCCCTGCCTGCTGCAGTTGTAAATGCGTCTAGTTTGGGGGCGTTTAAGAGTTCCGTGGATAGGTTTATGTATGGAAAGGGTTTGGTTTAGGTTAGAGGGTCATTGCTTTTTAACTGGTTGGCGCAACATCGTGGGCCAAAGGGCCTGTTCTGCGCTGTAATGTTCTATGTTTTATGTTCTAAGTGTGTATGCCCTAGTGAAAGATTGTGAAGATGTGTATGTCAGGAGAGAACAGTTCATGTTAGCGCATAAAAAATGGGTACAACCCTTTGGCACTAGCTAATCTTAAATGTGCACCAGATTTTCACATCACTATAAGTCACACATTTCAATCATGCTGGCCATTTCCCATCCATTTCTGTCATGAGTTTGATTTTGTAGCAACCACTCTGGTGTTGAATGATATATTATGCTACACTTCATTGTACCCATCCTAGATTCAAAACCACATGTTTATCACATAGAGAGCTGTATGGGTTGAATTTTGCAGTCAGTAGCAAATGAATGGTGGAGACCGTTCGTTACATTTAGCTTGGCCTGTAGACTTTCTTTGCGATTTTGCACTGGAACTTGTTAGAGCCAAAATGGACAACGTGCTCTACAAAGCATCTTGGACCTGTGTAAATATGGTTTAAAAAAACTGTGTATCTCCTTAAATTATCAGATTGAAGAATCAATTAAAAGTGTAACTTCTGATCCAGGAATGGTCATTCAGAAAATTTAATTCAACATCAAATTGGGTGCAGAAAATGAAGTAAAGAGAGGGAAAGAAAGACTGGAGTAAAAGTGAGATATATGAGAGAAGACTTTTTAAAATCTTTATTCTTTTAAATTTTTCAACCTACAGCAATAATTAAAATCTGATGGTTTGTATTTGTCATTACAAATTAATTTTCAATCCCAATGGAGTTGTTATAAGTTAATTAAGAATTATCATACTATTAAAGAGGTACTACAATGGAACAGGCAAACCTTAACTCTTATTCTTAGGTAAGTACAGCAACTTTGCATGCTCCTTTGATGAGTTAATCAGTGGGATACAATTATGACAAAGCATTTGGAGAAGTAGGGATCCAGTATATTTTGATTGTTGTAGCATGGGATCAGTGCCAGTGTAGATAGGTGAAGCAGAAGTGTTAGTTTTGAAGTATGCAGTAATGTCAATAATCTGCATAAACTCTCAAATTAATACCCATTAGACTTAAATCCACAAGGACACATTTGAAAAAAATACTACCCGTAGTAAATCTAAAATGACACTTGTGCGATAGGAGTGCTCGTCTGAGATTGAGACTGAGACATGTAGTTGGAATGCCCGACTACTGTACCTGACTTGGGAGTGCTTGATGTTGATGCTGAATGTCAAAAATGAAAGCAGTTATATTCCCAGCACTGACATTGCTCATCTTAAAGGAGCACAAATTGTTTGAAAAACATTAATGGACCAAAACTGTGTATCAATTTCCCAATGTGCGGTTCTGATGTAGGAGCAGGATATATACACAAGAATGGACATCTGTGTTAATACTGTAACCCATCTCCATTTTGTCAGGAATTCCTACTTTTCAAGAATTCCTACCATTTGGAGCCAGTCTATCTGTTTTTTTTGAACAAGTTGCTTCTCATCATAACTGTTCCTCTCACTGTCGCTCACCTTTCAATAGTGACGGCATGAAGATTTTTAAAGGATTGTTTGGTTTCGGGTAAAGAAAGGCAAAGTGGGGTAAGTATGGACAATAAAAGACACTGGAATTAGTTACAGCCACACGCCTGAGCAATCAGAGAGAGAGTCTAATTATGAAAAGATCACAAGCGGCCCTCAGCCTTGGATCCTTGATAATTAGATGAGAATTAAACAATTTAAAAAATAATCAGAGGCAGTGGTCGACTCAGAATTAAATCTTAAACCTAAAGATGTTTTCCACTATATTCCTCAGCAGTTTTCAGGTAAGCAAATAAATGATTTTCTAAAGTAACCTGGAGCATTTGATGAAGTGGAGATGCCAGCGTTGGACTGGGATAAACACATTTGATGAAATCAGGGCTGGAGAGAGTACAGTGGAAGTCTCATCTATTTCAATAGGAAAATGGTCAAACATTACATCCGAATTAAAATCTGGCATTGTTTTTGGCAATGAACCTGATTTTCTACTGAGATGCTTAATTTAGCAAATTAAGCACTCTATCAGCTCTACTCTCAGCAAGTCTCAGTTATGTCATAGATCCCTCGGAAGGAGGGTGGAGTTTAGGGTTAAACATCAGATCTGTGGAATTGTCAAGGTCAACCTCACTGAGCAGTGAGATACAATATGAAAAAGGCAGCTGATGTCATGCAGTTAGGTTAAACATTGCACGAACACTTTTGTTTAAATAATTCATGCTGCTTCTTGTACGTGGCTGTATTAATTATTTCAGTCCTCCAATACCAGGGAGTATTGTTCTTGCTTGATTTGAATTGCGAGTAGTATCAACTGCATAATAACCGTTGAAAAAATAAAACAAATGTATTCATAGGATGCAGCATTCATTGTGCACAAGTACAGAACTGAATATGCCTGACAGATAAAGGAAAGGGGAGAGAAAAGTCACCATGATGTTAAGAGACAGCCTAACATCTCTGCAGAATAAATTACATGATTGACTAAAAGCCTAGGCATTGCATCTCTCATACACAGAAATTGGAATGATAAAAGCTTGCTTTGGCTGGAGATGATATTTACTGTGTGATAGATTTACTAGCACCCCTTGTACAGTCATACTGTATTGAATTATTGGCCTTTATTTAGCTGCATGTCCGCTGAAACTTGAGTGTCTATTTAAGCATAAGTGAGTTGGAGCACTGCCAAAGCTTTCAAGCCTCTGGCAGATTTGTGGATAGAAGCAAATGGCATCAAGCTCAAATAACAAGGGGCTTAAGGACAGGTCAGTGCTGGAAAAACAATGCAGACAACAGTAGCCTATGAATATTGATGCGTACATAAATATTAATGAAAAATGTTGCACACCATTTGTTTCATAACCCTTGTTCCCCACACTTCAAACAATACCTAAAATCCTTGTGGTAGAAACACTACATAAATATTATTCAATCTTTTAGAAGGAAATAAAATTGTGCACTATTACAGAAAGACAATAAATCTCAAACATTTTTGTATCCTTTAAGTCCCGCCTAATGTATAGATTTGCATATAGGATTTTATGCATTCACTATAATTGTTGCTTTCATTTTTAGAAAAACAAGTGTAATACAGCGCTTACAGTATTTGTTTAAAGAGCTACTCTACAATGATATGTAATGATTTAGCACCATCTAATGCAACGCATAGTTGAAATCTCATTGTGACGGACATAAAAAAGCATCATTGCAACTGTATTTTTGCTGCTGTCTTTTCCTCACTGAGCATATTTTGAATATATTATTTTTCTTAATCTCTCATAGGATGTGAGGTTGTTGGCAAGGCCAACCTTTGTTGCCCATCCCCAACTGTCCTTGTGGCTTTTTAAAATGCATTGATGGAATGTGAGTGGTGCTGGCTAGGCCAGCATTTATTGCCCATCCCATGGCTCGTTAGGAAACTTCAGAGGGCAGTTAAAAATCAAACACATCGCTATGAGTCTGGAGTCACATGTAGGCCAGACCGGTTAGGGATTGCAGAATTTCTTCCCTAAAGTACATTCGTGAGCCAAATGAGTTTTTATGATAATTGATGATAGTTGTCATATTGAGACTAGTTTATATTCCAGATTTATTAATTAATTGAATTCAAAGTCCATCAGCTGCCATGATGGGATTTGAGCCAATGTCCCCAAAGCATTAGCCTAAGTTTCTTGTTTACTATTTCAGTGACAAAACTATTACACCACGATCTCCCCAGAAACATGCCTTGATGTGTTTGTGTATGTGTGTAAGTGTACATTTGTATATAGACAAGTCATTGAGATAATGCCTCTTTCATGGCTCAGTTGATAAACCATTAACTGCTGTAGAACTTAGTCATTCTTGTTCTCAACATCATGACTGGGGAGGAAATAACATTAATCAACCAGATTAATGGCCTTTTCCTGCCCAGCCTCAATTTGTAGTCTGGATGATGGATTGGGGGGAATACCCAAAATTGAACAAAGTTCACTCCCGGGCAGGAAGCAGGGGGCACCTCCATCAGAAGCCCTTTCTGACTGGGGACATAAAAATGTTTTTATACTTATATTATCAAATTGATAACCCACTCCCATCAAACTGGCCAAAATGTCAAGTTGACAATCTTTGTTCAAATGAAAGCAATGCTGCAAGATTAGCAGCCAACTCCAAGGCCAATATTCAAGCTTGTGCTTGAATATTGGCCTTACCTACTGAATAGATAAGGAGCTCAACACCATACCCACCAGGCCACTGTGCCACTTAATTCACTGTCAAGACATGATTGACCTACGACTAGGAATAGAGTGGTGGGACGGGGAGGTGGTGGTTGAACACACATAGACATTTCCCATTGAATTCAAGTCCAACACCTTAACTACTCAAACGTGCTGTTAAAGTGCCAAATTGGCAGACACTGCCCGGTAAAATACAATAGTGCCAGTTTAACAGCCCATTAGTTGCAGAGACTAGCACTGTAGAAACTTGCATTTTGCAGTCAGCTAGGGCTTAAGGGATTGTGCTTTACGTGAGAACTGTTATTACGTTTCCAAGTAGGGTGTATTGAATAGGTTAAATTACCATATAAAGCAAAGGCTAATTAGCACTAATTTTAACATGTAAAACAGTTTCCATGTCCCTGTACAGCTGCAGAATCCAGTGCCACACTGCTTATCAGAGTACAAGGTGAAAATTATATCTTAGCACAGCTGAAAAATAGAGCACTAACAAAGACTTCCAGCCTATACAGAATGTGTGCTGCCAGTAGACTAGGGAATGTACTCAGCTGTGTAGAGCTGATTATGAAAGATGAAAGAACCTAACGTTTAATTCCCCAGCCTCCACAACCAGGCACACAGCTCAAAGAGAAGCCAGAAGGATTCATGCCTTCTGTTTTGGAAAGAAATCTTCAGCTAAATCCTCATATGATTCACTGTAGATATATAACTTACAAAGTCATCCCAGTTTAATGGCTTGCAGCATATCTTTAGCAAGTTCAGCAATTCAAAATTGTACGTTAATCAATTTTTTGTGAGTCGTCAAATCAATTTTAGTGTGTACTATTTTTTGCAATGTTAATATCAGTCTCATGGGATGGGCTGCGTTACTAGCAATCTAATAGGATTTCTGATTTGCTCAATGCAATGTTATTATTTTCAAACCATAATCATTCCAAAATGGATACAAGTTTGAAAGCTGGGCTCTCTGAAGGTATTGTATATTCACATTAAACTCCTTTCATATCCTCCAACACAATTCTCAACAATTCACTCTCTCCACCACATCCTGCACCATACAACCACAAGAGCACACTGCAATGCCCCTCTTTCTCATTCCAAATACACCTTTCTCCCTTGAAATCATCACTCACTGCACTTTCTTCTTATATCTAAAGAAATCTTCCTCACTTATTTGGTTTTGCCTTTATTTCTTTCCCATTCTCATTCCCACCTTGTATGTTCTCCAACTGTCAATACATGCACCGTATGCACAAACTCCTAAGTTACCACTTGTCATTTCAAAAACTACTCATAAACTCTCAGCTTCTATTTCTGCAGAGCAACACCATCCATAATGTAGGAAATGGGAGTAAGATCAATGGGGAAGTACCTAACATCATTGCTCTCACCCAAGCAAAGAAGGACACCTACAACTCTTCATCACAGCAAAATGCACAAGTTGCACAATGTCAAAATATTTTATCAAGGCTATCAATGGCAAACGTGCACCATTAATCTTTCTTCCTAATTTGTTCTTTTTCTCCTTCATCTAGCCCTGTGGAACAGGCAGAAGATGGCATTTGGGAGGAGAGTAGTCCTGATGGTGCAACATTACAGGCTCCATTTATGTCACAAGTCAGCACTGACATTTACAGTCTATGTGGATAACACTGAGTTAGTGTGGTCTGCACATGATGAAACACCCAGCAGTGGTGAACAACAGCAGATACTGACAGTGGAAACAGTCCGAGAGAAAACTTTCCCCTGAGGGAGAGATCATGCCCAGTTCTGCTGAATAAGAAAAAGATGAGAATATCAGAGGCCATGAAAGAACTGCCTTCCTCACACAGTATTGAAGTTGGTAGATCTCACCCAGCACTGTGGTCTGAATAAACACTGCAGGTGAAAATCCATGACTTCTTCACAATTTTTAATCGCTTGACACTTGCTCTCCAGTTTAATTCAATCCTCCATGACCAGAAATTAAAATTGAAACACTCTGCAACCAAACACAACAGACTTCAGACCAGGAATGACTTTTCCTGTGGCTATAGTGAAGAAGTTACAGGCACAGATCATCAAGCATCAGGTTAGGGAGCTGCAGCTCACCAGGTACAGTGCTCTGCCAACATTTGTGTAGGCCATAATGATCCCACAGGACCTCACCGAGAAAATAACTTTCCAAGAATGCTATTGGGCATCTAAGCCACCTTTTATCATTTGTGGCTGAATTCTTCTCCGTTGGTGGTTGGTGCTGTATTGTTCTTTGTTCTTTAACAGCATCTAAGGGGCATCTAGACAAATACATGAATAGAATGGGTGCAGAAGGATATGGACTCCGGAAGTCCATACGGTTTTAGTTTAGGCAGACATCATGATCGGCGCAGACTTGGAGGGCCAAGGGCCTGTTCCTGTGTTAGACTGTTCTTTGTTCTTTGCTCTTTGAGAGAAGGAGACTATAGCGTTTACTCAGGAATCAGATCCTGTGGATCTCATTTGTTCTCAGGGTGGGTTTGGAATATTAATTCCATCTTTAAATAACTGCAGCCAGTAAAAGGGTGATATCATTTTGAGCAGCAAAGAGTGTAAGATATTAATGGGTTATTTTCTTCAGTGGATTTTCGTTCTTTTGGTGAAAGCTACTTTGCAAATTGTAAGATTAAATGATTAAGAATAGGAGATACAACATCAACCAGTGCATATCCATTTCTGAGTTAACAACTGAGGGTTTGGGGTCAGAGGAGTAACCCATTTGAGATAGGTCAGTACTCATAATATTTAAATGCGATTGCATGACTTAGGTTTTGGCAATAATTTGGATTGAAGACCTTCAGTGCAGGTTTTCTAGGGCTCAGAAAGTTTAGAAGTAGCTGTGAGGTGCTTTTCCAGTACTGCTTCTGGGACAGAAGGAGCAGAAATGCTCTTTCCCAGCACAAGTAAAATTGTCTGAAACCTCCAGACACCGTCAACATTCCCTTCACCCCATTATTACACTCTCACTCGCTATCTATCCTGCATTCTCTTCACCCATCCACCTCCCATCCGCCCCCCCATTCCCGCCCCTCCCACCCTCCCTCCCCCCAAGAACGTGATTTGGAATGGGTTGGGGAAGGATGGTCGGGATAAGGAATTCTGAGCAAAGAATTATTGGGCGATTGGAAGCTTCCATACCTTGGTGCCTCAAGTACTGTGAAACTTGCCTGTAACTTTAGACATGCTACCCTTATAATAGAGCACAACAGAACCATACATACATATAAATACTCCAAGATCATTATGCTTATTTTAAGTCACTGAGTTAACTTCACCCATAACGTGATTTCTGCTCGCTATCAGCACTGATCTTCTGGTTTGTTGGAGACTGGACGTACAGTTCAAGGTGTGTGTCAGGACCTTGTGGAATCCTGATGTGATGACCTGCATGGGCATTGTGTGGGAAGTTTGAATTTCTGACAGGTAACTTGTCTGCTCCATGGGACCCTCTGTGAAAATCTTTGGCTCTGAACTAATGTTGGAAACTTCACATAGTTCTGCAGGACTTACCTTGATAGTTACCCATGAAAGGTTAGATAAAAAAGTCCTAGTCTCACACTTGACTAACTATACAACTGACCCCCCCCTCCCGCAATCACCCATACTGATACCCTTGACTGCCCCCCAGACCCCCTAACTACTTCCCTGATCCCCGCTGATTACTGCATGATCCAACCTGACCTGATTACACCCTAACCCAACCTAACCATCTCCAGATCTGACAATCTCGCACGATCCGACTTCACCATCCCATGGCCCACCTATGGATTCATCTACCTGCCACCATATTCAATTATCACCTTACTCACCAACTGTCCTACCCATCTGCCACCTCAAAAGACTGCCACCTCAGCCACATACCACCTTTTCCACCTGCTACCATACTCTCCTGCCATCAGACCCACTTACTACCTCATGCACCTGCCTCATCCACCGACATCACTACACATTCATTTATCCATCATTTGCCTATTCACCTGAAGACCCGTTCACTAACATTAACATTGCACCTTTAAATTCACCATGTGACAACTAGCACTGTAAATGGGGCGGGGGGAGGTGGGGTCTGTCATTTTTTTCCCACAGTGCTACAGTGCTGAGATGGAGTTCTCCAATGGATGCTGTGCTCCACATTTCTGGAGAAGCCAGACTCACAAGACCTGTCAGGAATCGCAGCAGTAGCTTTTAAGCATGGGAAAATTCGAGCAGAATGACAATCTGACAATGATTTGTGAAAAACTAGGCTCTCATATTGTTCTGTTCATGCAGTTCAATGAATACTAAGAGCATTTCAGGTCAAGGGATGCATTATCTCACACTGGCAGCTTATACAAGTTGCTGGTCACCATAAAGCTGCAGTACTAGACAGAAGTGGCTGCAGCAAGAACTGGTAGGATGATGCCACCTTTTACATGATGCAATTCTCGGAAATGCTGGCCTGAAGGATCATATTTTATAAGAGTCATGTGGTAGGAGATGGGCAGGAAAGGTCAATATCATTTCAGCTGAGGCTAATGCGTGGGTGACAATGCACAAGAACCTTATCCTGTGAGTTTCTCTTTGTAGGAAAGCAGTTCAATAGTTAAAGAATGAAGTAGTAATGAACTTATGGAACCAAATCCAGCAAGTTCAAGCAAATAAGCCTGCTTATGGAGGATGTTATGATGGCCATTGGGATCGTCAATTGATCTTCCCATGGGACTCATAGAGAACAAGCCCTCCATTAAACAGGTGGAGGCTCGCCCAATTGGGATAGAATAGCTGTGGGTTTTAAAACCAGTTGGCTTCACTCAGGCTGTGAAGGACTCTGGAGCTGATCTGTACACAATGGCCACAGGTACCTTATGCACCTTGTAAATAAGAAGTGTTGGTAACAGAAGACTAGCCTTGGCAGGATTATTACAGTTAACAAACTAAAGCTAAGAGAGTTTTTGTATGCAATGCTTTGTTTGATAGAGCAGATGCAGCACGGTTTCGTTCAGGGGAAGTCGTGTCTAACGAATTTATTGGAGTTCTATGAGGATGTGTCTAGGGCGGTGGATAGAGGAGAGCCGATGGATGTGGTCTTTCTTGATTTTCAGAAGGCGTTTGATAAGGTGCCGCACAAGAGGTTATTACAGAAGGTTAGAGGGCATGGAGTTGGGGTAGGGTGTTAGCGTGGATAGGGGATTGGCTGTCAAATAGAAGGCAGAGTGTGGGGGTCAATGGGTGCTATTCGGATTGGCGGTTGGTGACTAGTGGAGTGCCCCAGGGGTCGGTGCTGGGGCCTCAGCTATTTACCATTTATATAGATGATCTGGAGGAGGGAACCGAGCGTATGGTGTCAAAATTTGCTGATGATACCAAGATTGGTGGAACGGCAAATTGTGCGGAGGGTGTGGAAAGTCTGCAGAAGGATCTAGATAGGCTGGGAGAGTGGGCCAGGAACTGGCAAATGGAATTTAATATTGGCAAGTGCGAGGTGGTCCACTTTGGTAGGAATAATGGTAGGAAGGACTACTACATGGCGAAAAACTGCAGCATGCGATGGTGCAGAGGGACCTCGGGGTCCTTATGCATGAGTCGCAAAAACCCAACCTGCAGGCGGTCAGGAAGGCTAATGGGATGCTGGCCTTCATAACGAGGGGGATTGAATATAAAAGTAGGGAGGTCTTGCTGCAACTGTACATGGCACTGGTGAGGCTGCAGCTGGAGTACTGTGTGCAGTTTTGGTCGCCGCACTTATGCAAGGATATTTTGGCCTTGGAGGGAGTGCAGAGGAGGTTTACTAGGCTGATACCAGAGTTGAGGGGGTTGAACTATGAGGAGAGGCTGAATAAACTAGGCTTGTACTCGTTAGAGTTTAGAAGAATGAGGGGAGATCTCATTGAGACATATAAGATGATGAATGGGATGGATAGGATAGAGGTGGAGAGACTCTTCCCGCTCAGAAAGGACAGCAGAACTAGGGGGCACAGCCTCAAGATAAAGGGGGGGCAGTTTAGAACGGAGTTGAGGAGGAACTTTTTCACTCAAAGGGTGGTGAATCTCTGGAATTCTCTGCCCCTTGAAGTGGTGGAGGCTGCCTCGCTAAATATATTTAAGACACGGGTTGATAGGTTTTTGATAGGTGAGGGGATTAAGGGTTTTGGGGAGAGGGCGGGAAAGTGGAACTGAGCCACGACAGATCAGCCATGATCTTATTGAATGGCGGGGCAGGCTCGAAGGGCTAGATGGCCTACTCCTGCTCCTATTTCTTATGTTCTTAATGTGATCAGTAAGTTCCTGGAGCAATTTTTAGTCAATCCAACCGCAACAGAGACATCCAGCATTATTAATCTTGATTTTGATGCACACTCTTGCACCAAATGGATATCAGGTGGTCCTCAGCATCCCATTTCTCTAAATTCCAAGGACCTCAACTCTGATCAACCCAATAGAAAAATGGCTGGATGTGCCATCCTTTATGAGGGTTAGCTTAACAGTGGTTGATTCCCATTAGTTCAAGAGCATGCCATTCTCCCAGTTTTCCCACAGTAACGTTGCTTGCTGTGCACTTAAGTGGGACAATGACTTTGACTAGACATGCATCTTTGTTCATTTCCAGTGGAATGAAGCTCTGATGCAAGTAACTGAAGATAATGTAATGGTGCACATATACCCCAAACTGAAATAATTGTTTTCTCTATGAGTCCACACAGGGTATGTTAGAAAATTAGATTTCTTCTTGGATCAATCATACTGCCCTGAAATTATTTGTTACAATAATGCTCCAGTACCTATATTAACATAGTTAATTGTTGGAGGGTAAATAGTCAAAAGAGCAATAATTTATTCTTAGGATGTGAGCAATACTGGCTAGACCTGTACTTATTTGCTCATCTCTAATTGACCTTGACAAGGTGCTGGCAAATGTCAACCACATTATTGTGGGTCGGGAATCAAATATAGGTCAGAGTGGTTAAAGATAGCAGATTTCCTGCCCTAAGACATATTAGTGAACCAGATATGTTAAATGACAATCCAGTAAGTCCATGGTCACTATGACCAGATTTAATTTCGTTTTATTTTAATTAATTGCACTTAAATTCTCTAGCAGCTGTGGTGACATTTTAACACATGTCTGCAGATTATTAGTCCATGTCTCTGGATTACTAGAGCAATGACATAACCAAAATGCTGATGTAATCCTCCATCCTTGTTAACTCTTTGCATTCAGCCATTGTGGATGATTGTCGGCGATACTATGCTGCATAACTAATATGACGTTCTGGAATACCGAGCTCAACGTTCAATGGGTTTATTCTAAAGAAAGACAGCTGCCCACTGAACCACTATCCCCACCTACCCCCCCCACCCCCCCAGCCCCTCCATCCTCTTAGAGTGCAGACTAAAGCAGTTTCCACTATTTGCAAAATAAGATGTGCTTTCTCATAGCAAATTTCGGGTATCCACAGAACATATTGCAATTTGATGAGAGATGTTTAGCTTCTACCTGAAGCTGGAAAAAAAACCAGAGCAATACCTGGGACTTTAAGCACAGGGTGGAAAAGAAGACTGAAACCGTGATACATCCAAAGATAGGCAAAGACAAACACCTTAAGCAACAGCATTACCAGTAGGAAATGTATGTTTGGTCACCAACACTATTGAGCCCAAAGGACCAAGAATAAGTAATATCAATGTCAAAACTGTGGGAACTGTGGGGATCATTTTCTACTTTCTTTCCATTGAAATTGGGTAGGATATACAAGGGAGCAATTGATCTGGTACTGCCTGCTTTCTGTTCCCACCAAAGTTGAAAAATAAACACACTCCCATATCTCAAAGCACCAGGGCTACATCAAAAAACTTCAATGTCACAATGCACTTCTGGGAATCCTGCAGAATCAAAATACATATTAGCCTCATAAAACACACTTGAACATAAATTGAATGCATTTTTTAAGGGAATGCTTTGATTATAGAAAGTGGAGTGAGGCAGATGTTTCCAGATACAAGGTCGCTTCTTAATTGAATACAATTTATGATGGTGTTCCATATTCTCAGGCTTGTTAACTTTGAAATCAATGACAGCATTTATGGATTCTTGATGCATGTTGCATCCTGCAGAAACATGTTTCATAGTCCGTCTTCATTACTCAAAAACAAAATCTGCCACACATGTATCCTGTTTGTGGAATTTAATAGAATTTGGCTTAATTTACTGTCAAATAAATGGGCCTAATTTATCTGGAGTATTTGGCAATTCTTAAGCATATAGTTAAACAAACTCAAAATGGACACAAAAGCCATTTTCATAATGACTAGAGGCTAGCCTTGCAAAATATAGAAGGACATCTGTCCAGGTATCCTGTGTTCATCAGAAGCGGCTGAATTGGTATTACCCTAATGTCACTCAGCTGACATGATAACCATTGCTAAAATTTGGGCCACAGAAGTCCATTGCGCAAATCTATATACAATTTTGCGATGGAAGATGAAGTTGCAGTGCCTCTAATCTGCAGCATGACAGAGGCATGGGGAAAGAGAATGCTTTGCTCAATATCTTGCACCAAGTTGGAGCTGAGATCCACTGTACTCCTTGACAATGACAGGAAACTTCTGGAAAGCTACCTGGCTTTTTGGTGTCTTTACCCATCAGTACTCCTTCTGTATGCCAGATCCTCACCTGAAGCAGACTGGTCTATGACCTCACCCTTGGTCAGCTGGCAAACAAATTATCCTTTACCTGTGGCCTGTCCTGGTGCTGATCCAAATTCAATGCTAGCATCCAAGGTACATGTAGTGCCAATATCTGAGCTGGTAGCTGTGAGTGCCAGATCAAATGACAGGGCCTGTTCGTCAGTGCTATGTGGTTGCTCTTTCTCTTCCTCCTGAGACCGCTGTGGCTACACAAACAGCATCCCTTGGGTGTCTGAAAGCAGGAAATTTGAGGGGGAAGGTTGATGTGAGGGAAGGGGTTGGGTTGGAATCAAGAGTTCTCTGGCCACATCATCTGAAGCTTGTTCTTCATACTAGATAACAAGGTAATGGTGAGCTGGCAGTTGAGAAAGGGACGTGGCATCATTCTCACTATTGTCAGTGATGCTGAATGATTCAGGTTCTGTCATAGCTAGCTCCGTCATACTGAGAATCATCTCCTCCATAGGACTCAGGACGCACGCTGTTAATAGTATGTTAATTATATTAAGATCCACAAGAGAAGAGCATTGTTTAATAATGTACTTACAGTGCTTCTAAAGAGAGAAATGCTGGGTTGGTAGGGGTAGGAAGCAGACATACTTAATGCTGCATTCATATTCATGTAATGTTCACATCACACAAGTGCCAGGCAATGACAATCTCCAATCAGAGAAAATCTAATCATCTCCCTTGACATATAACTGATGTACTAGCCAGGCGGCATGGTTGCACAGTAATTAGCACTGTTGCCTCACAGCTCCAGGGACTTGTGTTCGATTCCTGGCTTGGATCACTGTGTGGAGTTTGCACATTCTCCCTGTGTCTGTGTGGGTTTCCTCCGCATACTCTGGTCTCCTCCCACAGTCCAGAGATGTGTGGGTGAGGTGCATTGGCCATGCTAAATTGCCCCTTAGTGTCCCAGGATGTATAGATTAGAGGGATTAGCAGGGTAAATATGTGGTTTGATGGGAATAGGGCCTGGGTGGGATTGTTTCTGGTGCAGACTCGATGGGCTAAGTAGCCTCCTTCTGCACTGTAGGGCTTCTATGAATTCTATAATGGCATTACTATTGCTGAATCCCCCACTATCGATATCCTGGGATTTACCATTGACCAGAAACTGAACTGGATTGGCCATATGAATACTGTGGCTAAAAGAGCAGGTCAGAGGCTAGGAATCCTGTGGTGAGTAACTCATCTCCTGATTCCCAAAGCTCATCCACCACCTGCAAGGCACAAGTCAGTCAGGAATGTAATGGAATACTCTCCATTGATGAGTGTATTGCCAACAACATTCAAAAGCTCAAAACCCTCCAGGACAAGCAGCTCGCTTAATTGCTATCCCTTCCACACATTCACTCCCTCTACCACCGGCAAACAGTAGCAACAGTGTTTACCAACTACAAGATACACTGAAAGAACTTATCAAGGTTCCTTAGGCAGCACCTTCCAAACACACAACTACTACCATCTAGAAGGACAAGAACAGCAGAAAACTGGAACCATCCTAATTCGTGATTTAAATTGCCTATTTGGGTGGTCCTCAGCACAGGGGCAATTGTCCATCAAAGCTTGCACTTCCCAAGAAATTGCTGTTCAAAACTTACCCGGGAACTTCTGGTGGGGGTGAGTCCCCAGTGTACCTTTGGGATACCCAACTTCTCCAATCCAACCCATTGTTTCACTACCCTGGAGCTTGGCAATAGTTCTAAAGAATCTGTTTAAACAATTGAGTTGCTAGTTATGCTATCAAGTCTGCTATTGTGATTTAACTTTCTCTCATGGTGGAGTGGTTAATGTATTGATGCAAAATTCCTTGCTTCACCGTCCTCTCAGTTATTAATCCATTTGTTTGCAACAGACTAACACATTTTAAAACAATGCACAAAGGAATTTTACATTGATGTAATAATTAATATGCGCAATAAATTAAAACCCACAACATTTTATTTGATATTTTAAGATTTGTAATCTATTTCTGCTGTTAGTTTAGCTTTGTTGTTTGATTGTCAATCCATTGTAGGATTCTGCTACCTATCAGGCACAGACAAGGCAAGAAGATGGCACTTTAATCATCTGTTGGATTTTAAGATTTGATTCGAAAAAGAATGTTGGGACTTTGCAGAAAACCGACATTAGAAGAATTGACTTTAAGGAGTAAACGGCTTCATGACATGACACGTGTGTTCAACGGAAAATTAATAGCAGCGAGAACGATAAAACTGCATCATATCATACTGAAGTAGCAGCTAAATGGTTCAGAAAGACACAAATGTATTAATTTACCTGTGTATGAAATGAAACCGACCTGATGAAATGTCATAAACTTCATGTGTGACAATTCAGTATTGGGGATAAAAAGCATAACACCAGTATTTCTCCATCACTTTTACATGAACCGATATTTAACACCATGCACAGATCAGAATGTGCCCTGTTGCAATCAAACAGCAATCTCTACAAGTTATTTTTCTACTGGATCAGTCATTGTACTCTTACCGAGAAAAAAAATTGAAAAGGGGATCCTTAAGTAAAAGGACGTCCCTGAAAAATCAGAAGGATGATCTTGCCCCATTCTCCATGATGGTAGACCATAAGCAAGTATAGGATAAGAAAGGCCATTCAACCTATCAAGTCCACTTGTTCCCTCCTTTTGGAAGTTTTACTCCACCCATTTAACCTCCTGGGGAGGGGGGGATGCGAAGGGATGTTTTTCTTTACAAATACATCCTGAACTATGAAGGTAATTAAACAATCTCCAGAATTCATCCCCCGAGCTCAAGTGTTGAGCCAATAGACAGTTCTAAGTGGTTAGATTACTTGTCAGTGATAATGTGGATATTCAATTATTATAACTGAACACTTTTACAATGTTCCCATACATATGTTCTAGACACAAGAATCATTCGCAAATCATGTTTATGCCCTTCTTAATATGAGAATCTTATGTAGTCCATAAGTGGTTGTTTTTGAAGCAGTAATGACATGTTTTATTATTTAATCCTCAGCTCAATCAAATACACTTAATTTTCAGCAGCAATGCCCAAACTCTCTGCAAGTGCAGAAATTCAATACACTTTCTCCTACTTGCTAATTTGAGGGCACCTTCATAAAGTCAACATACTATTGATCTTCAGAAACGCAATTATCGGTGTGAAAATAATTTTGCTCCATCGCGAACTTCCAATCATGACCTTGTTATTCACAGTATCCTTCATCACCTGTTTTCTATTCAATGTAGGTGTTATTGTTTAATCTGAATGCTTTGGTTAAAGCTGAACCTACACATCTTTCCTTTGTCTTATTTAGTGATGTTGGTTTATATGATGGTGATATTGTGTTTCCTGACATATAGTTTGGGGAGTTTTCCTTTGTTTCCTTGCATCAACTGGAGCAAAGACAATGTAAATCTATTGTAAAATGCTGCATTACTGCTGCCTCCACAATGAAGTGTGGTACTTTGCTAATAGATCTATACTGGAATTTTCCTGGTATATTTGCAATTAGAGAAATGTGAAGATAGCACTAACATACCGATATAACAAAGGAATAATTACTAAAGGGAGACAAGAATTAAATTAAGAATTTCAAAACCTATGCTTATTTCTCCCAGCGGTAGACACAGGCGATAGGGAGAGAGATCCATGGCACTTTTTTCCCCTGAGGTTGTCATTAGGATTTTGGAGATTTTCCCCCAACATAGGCGTACTACCTGAACCTGCAGGGCTATGGAACTCAATCCAAAGAGGAACAAGTCTGCGGTCCCAACCCATTACCTCATTTTGTTGTTCCTTCTTCCACTGCCACCATCCATATCCCCTGCAATCCCCACCACAGAGCCTGCTATCACACTCATAAGTTTGAAATCCCTGAAAAAGTTGATTGCACCTTGTTCAATTAAACATAACTGAACATGTTAACAAAATAATTTGGTTATATAGAATCTCAATATTGCCAAAAAAGAGACATGCTATTAAAGCTTTTCATTTTGCACTCATCAGAATAGCTACACAAGATAAACCAACAGTAAATGGAGCAATAACTTATGTTTCATGAGAAGCTTGTCTGGCAAGTGAACTCTGATTGGTAGAGGCATTATGGTGGTGAATGCAGCTCAGAACTGTCAACTGTGAACTGCTAAGTTTTTGTTTCAAATTCCAACCGCACAGGTCAACTCTCATTGGCCAAGACATTGTCATGGGAAATGAATCAGTGAATGGCTGTCTCCCAAGCTTTTGTTTAGTTGGACAAAATGTAATGCAACAGGCAAAATGCTGAATATGCACAAGCAGCCTGTGTTTCCAAAATCCAAAACATAGGGAGCAACCTTGAGCCATGTTCATCTCTGTGCAAATATTGGCAGTGTTCAAGATCTGGCAGTTGGAGTTCTTGCTGGCAAGAACTTGATTTTGGATCTTCTGTAATCCTCACCAATGACATCTTCAGGTTCACATCCATAACGAGTGTGAACCTGCTTTACATGGACTTGAACAGATTTAAACAAATTAACCCTTCTCCTTTCCAGATTTTGACCCCCCTCCCACGCACTATGTATTAACACAACACTAACATGACATCATATTGGCATGGTTTACAACAGGTTCACCTGTCATGGGGGTCTTCCCAAGGCTGTAAAAGTAAGTATAGCCCCTGGAGAAGAGGAACATAGCCAGGCACAGGTCAACACTGCCAGGGTTGCACCATGCCCATGTCAATCTGGTGGCACAGTGGTTAGCACTGCTGCCTCACAATGCCAGGGACCAGAGTTTGATCCCCAGCTTGGGTCACTGTCTATGTGGAGTTTGCACATTCTCCCTGTGTCTGCAGGGTTTCCTCCAGGTGTTCCGGTTTCCTCCCATAGTCTGAAAGACGTGTTGGGTAAGTCCATTGACCTGAACAGGCACCGGCGTGTGGCGACTAGGGGAATTTTACAGTGACTTCATTGCAGTGTTAATGTAAGCCTACTTGTGACTAATAAATAAACTTTAACTTTAATCTGGCAGTGCTAACATAATGGTACCAACATATTTCTCTCATTTTTTTTAAAGGCTTTTTCAGGATATTTTATCTTCCATCTTCAAAGGTATGTGGGTTAGGTTGATAGGCCATGCTAAAAATTGCCCCTTAGAGTTGTGAGATGCATAGGTTAGAGGGATTAGTGAATAAATATGTAGGGATATGGGGATAGGGCCTGGGTAGGTTTATGGTTGGTGCAGACTCAATGGGCCGAATGACGACCTCCTGCACTGTAAGGTTTCTATGATTTCGCTCTATGTGCACATCCCAATTTGTAATTTGTTCTAAAGAAAAGTTCATGTGATTTTATTTTACTGTTCACACATTGATGATTGTGAAGAGGTGGGGGAAGCTGTGAAAATCCTTTACTATGATTGGCCACCCGGACATCACGATGACATCACTCCAATTCTGTGCTGTGTATGTCCAGTAAAGACCGCTGCCACTAGTTACAATGCCATGCCACAGCAATAGAGAGGATGTTTCCTGCCAAAGCACCGGTGAGTTACTGCTAACCACAAACTCCGGACCAATGTTAATATTTTCAGAAGCTTAAATAGTTTGAGTCCATGCTAGAGTTGATGAAATATACTGGTCTAGAAGTTGATGATGGTCCATTATAATCAATCCCATGCAGGCCAGGAGGACCGAGTTTGACCTGAAATGAAGCATTTAACCTCATTTGCACTTTTGCCCAAGCTGCCATACTTATTGCATCTCTACAAACAGCTCGTGTATTCTATACCATTGTCTATCAGCCTGCTTGCCTGGATATGCCAGATTCTGGCCTAATAACAGAATTCCTGTGAGCCTTGCAAGAAGTAGAGCTTTTTAAATGGTGATAAGTCATAAGGTGATTATTATGAGCTACAAGAGGGAATTTCAAAGTACAAATACAAATACAAATACTGATGATACCTGAGGATTACAGCAGCAATTTACAAAAGGGATTTTTTGCAATGATAAAGAATGTATCCTTATAAGAATAGTGGCACCAGAGCGTCAGGGGCAAGTATGTGACCTCCGGATAAAGAGAATTCCTGTGACCGCTGCCCTGAAAAGGACGCTGGTGTATCCTCGGCGACCAACACCAGACGGGGGTTGATGCCATAAATGTATTATTTTGGAATGAAGGTTTTTTTCAGCAAATGTTTAATACTCACCTTATAAAATGGGAGCGGGGGAGGCAGGTGGACGGTGTGGATTATATTCAGTTGAGAGTGGAACTGATGGCAATCTCCTGCATCTAGCAACAGTTGCCAGATTTTGTGGCCACCTGGGAATGGCAGACGCCTCTCATGTGCCTGGTATGCTAATGATATAACCTTTCCCTGACCCCTCATAATCCAGTAGGGTCAGTGACAGAGATCAATATTGGACAGATTACTGTAATAACTGCTAGAAGTTCATGGATTTTTTGAAATAGTAAATCTAAAAACGAAAGGAGATGAAAATAAACTCTGCTTTTTTTTTAGCTGATCTTAGCATTCAAAACAGCCAAATCTTTTCCAACTGAGCTGGGATGTGCCTAGGAAACACATCACCATTAATAAATTAGAATGCTGTATTATGATGTTAGAGTTAATCTAAGTTACCAAGGATCTGATATGTTTATAACTTAATTTCTGTGTTTTCTGTGAATGTCACCAAGAATGACCAAAAAGTAAGATAAATTACTTAAAAAATATATCATTTCCTTTCAAATGAAAATTTTTGTTCAATCTTTCTTCCGAATTATTAGGGCCAATAGCAGTTCAGTGTTGGCAATGCACCTTTTTTTTCTGATTTCTTGAATGCTTGATGTTTCGTTAATTTTTCCTTCCATGTTTATTTATTATCATTCGGATTGTGAATTTTTAAAATAGCAGACATTGAGTTGCTAATACCTTTCTAGTACAAATACTTTTTCAAGTCATAAACCGAAGCTACATGAGAGGACACAGCATTAGTGTTTTGCTTGACAAATATGCTTGTTGTGCTGACAAGTCCAGATTATACAGAGTATGGTATCACAGTGTATTTGATTACCAGGGACATTGGCTCAGCAAGACACGAATCTGTCATTACTGCAGCCAAAACATGTTCCTGACAAATTGCCACTTCATTTCATCTTTTGTGATGAGAGAAAAAAAAGGTTGTTTTCTCTCTACCAAAAGAAAGGAAGGCAGTTTTGGGATTTACAGATACTGAGTAATTTATGGAAAACGTATTTTGTTATGTTTCAGCTCAAATCCTTTTTGCATATTTCAAAGAGCATACAAGTAGAAAATAGTTTTGACATCTAAAGCTTCAGTTTTTCAATGACTAACTGCTGAAGACTTATTAAATGGAAGTATGTTAGCAGGTATCTGAAAAATATCTGACAGGAGCAGACAGAACACTTTATTTTCACATTGACCCTTTATATTTTTAATGGTAACTTCATTTTAGTACTGTGCAAGCTTATCCCTGTTGTAAATGCATCTTCCCATATAATTGCCAATGTTAATACTGTACATTGAATTGTAGAAGCCCTACAGTGCAGAAGGAGGCCATTCGGCCTATCAAGCCTACATTGAGAACAATTCCACCCAAGCCCTATCCCTGTAATCCCATGTAATTACCCTGTTAATCCCCCCTGACACTAAGGGACAATTTCGCATGGCCAATCAACCTTATCTGCACATCTTTGGACTGTAGAAGAAAATCGGAGCGCCTGAATGAAACTTCTGCAGATACGGGGAGAATGTGCAAACTCCACACATACAGTGACCCAAGGCCGGATTTGAACCTGGGCCCCTGGCGTTGTGAGGCAGCAGTGCTAACTACTGTGCCACCCCATACATACTTGTGTAAAGTTGAATTTTTGAGACTCATTTTGCAGGCAAAAATTTAAGGGTCGACTTTTACACAAGGATTTACTTTCAACTAAAGCACATCTGCCCATTACACCTAACATGGCTCTCAGAAAAATCCAGAAGGTAATGGGGGGAGTGGATCCCACACCAGCCATTTACACTCTCTCTTTTTGTGTATTTTTATTCAGGAACCTTTCCGGTCCCCCATATCTTCGGAGAGGAAGCAGTGGCATCATCAGGACCTACGGTTTCAATGCTGCTTAGGGGTCAGAGAAAGGGAATGGAAAGGACCGTGTCATCGGAAAATGTCATACTGACAACTCCCAGTCCTTGACCTAAGCCTTGATGTAGGGGTTTGCACTGAGTTGGTGTTCACAAGGGCCCAGTGATAAGGCCTGAGCCTCCCCTTCTCTTCACAGAAAGGTTGAGGATGGTGTTGGAAGACATAGATCTTTGGAAGTTGGTACCTATATCTTGTTTCCAGGTGCATTGTTTATTACTCTTCTCCAGGTTTTCCCCTCAGAATTCAAGATCAATTTATATTCTTCTTGCCTTTATTGACAAATTGAAACTGGAGGAATTATTGCATGTGTAAATGTTTTAATGAATAATGAGTTGAAGGTTTTGATGTGAAATTGAATACAGAATGGAACTCATTAAGACAGGTAAGGAAATTATTACATGCTGCTACGGATTTAAATATAGCAGACGTGTCATCTACAATATAGGAAATATGTGGGGTAGGAGATTAGGTAACTTCAAATTCACCTTCCAAGTGGAGCACGCAAATTAATTCCCTTTCCTTGATGTACAAGTTGAGAAATCTGCCAGGGGGTCTACTGCAAGCCTGGTAAACATATATATTGGAATTTGTACAGCTCCACACACACCATAAGATTGGCATTATTGGCAACAATGTAAACAGGGCCCAAGCCATTTGCTCACCATGCTAGCTTGATGCTGAAATAGGGCCACATCAAAGCTATCCTGTGGAATAATAGAAACCCTGATCAGATCACTTTGCGCTGTAAATCGCACAAACTCATGAATGGACCTAAGGCTGTTAAGTGCTCTGTTTACCTCAGATTACCCTGAAAGGGGAAGGTGTCTCAAAACTCTGAGCAGCAGATGAAGCTAGCTGTTTCATGCTGCTACTATGCAGGAACAACATGGGTGGTACTCTCCACTAACAGAATGCTGCTGTCAAATCAAACAGCAATCACACAAATGAGTAACGTATTATATAAGTTTCAGTTCCAGTGTGATGCTTGGTATGTAGGCCGCCCATTCCATGACTGGTAGATCGTATTAAACAGCATGCCTCTTCCACCATTTGCACCAGGCGAAGCACAGACTGTACACAGCCAGCCTGTGTCCAACATTAGAAGCGATTCCATGTTTATGACAACATTTTCTAAATAATCCTCAGAGTGCTAAAAATTATGCTGACAACCAATTTAAGATTATCGCTCAGGCTTGCAAAATGGAGCATTTGCATGGACCGGAAGCAACATATGTTAATCCTCAGAGCCCTGTTCTTTGTAGTCAGAAAGAACATCTACACACATTGGGGGGAGATTTTTCATCCTGTCCACCTATAATACAAAATTGTTGCTTCTCCTGACATTGGAGTTCTTGTGATTATCCTGATGACTGTAATACTCAAGTTCTGTATTACTAAATGACTATTAGTTTATTCAGAAATTGTGCTGACATTCAAATTGTATTCTCGCAAATGTTGCTGCCTTAAAGAAAGGGGAAGTGACTTTGAACAAAAAAATCTGTAAATGAAATTAAGATATTTGACCAGAATTTGCAGATTTGTGGAGACGCCATGTGTATTTGAAATCACGGTAGGGACCCAGATTCAGAAGTCCTGCCCCATTTCATACAGATTCAATTTTTGCTGATGGGGAAAGGGGCTGGGCATGACTCACACAGAAGCTCAGCAGGACCACTGGAACTGAATTCAAGTATATCCAATTTTTGCTTCAGCAAAGACCTTATCCCACAGGAGTCATAAATTTAGGGAGGAAACCATAAATACTTGCGAAGGTTGCACAAGGCATGTTGAACTATCAAGCTATGAAGTTATTTAAATCCCCAACCCTTTATGGATAAGGATACAACCAGTTGGTGTCAGTGAGAGTTGAAATATTTCAAGTTGTGAAGTTATTTAATCCCCTGAGAATAAGTTGCTGCAGCTATTTCTGTTACTTGAAGATAACATTGTTGGATCTATACTATCCAGGCCAAGTTGAACAGGTTCTACAAACATTGGCCATTTTTGATGAAGACCGTATCCATGGAAATTGGGTTGTTTTTGTGCTGCTATCAGCTAGGGATTAGACTAGCTTCTAGAAGGAGAGGAGTTGAAGATCTTTGTATGGAAGATGGAGTTTTGAAGGAATTTATGACTGAGTTTTATGACATATATTCTGTGTGAACTGTGGAGCCAATTCATAAGTCCAGTCTTGATTTAATGTGTAATTTATACTTTATAATTTACTGCAATTTGTCAGTTAATTCATATTTAACATATGTTGATTTGGGATGTTAAAATATAGGGATTACCTAAACTAATATTTGGGCCTGAATTTTCAGGAAGGTGAACGTTCAACATCCATCATCCTGAGAATCAGCAGGGAACACTGCTACCAGCTGTGCCATTTCATGCTCAATCGGAAGCTGATTGCAACCTCTGTCTGTCCTTGGGAGAAGTTCCACCTTGGAGAGCTGTTGGCTATTCAGGTTGGCTAACAGCCCTTCAACCCCAGCAGGCACAGCGCTGTAGTGGCCAGGAGAGGTACTGCAGCAGCTGGCCTGAGAGTAAGTCCTGGGTCTGCACATAAGGTAAGTGTCGATAGTAGTCATGATGTGGGTATGCCGGCGTTGGTAAGTACCAGGGATCCAGGGCGGGCTGGTAGGGAATGTGTCGAACAGGTGGGGGCGGGATCTCACTGTTGAAATGTAGACAGGGAGGGAGATGGAAGGGGGCAGAGCTTCCAGGTCCCTGAGGAGGGGGGTTTCCCAAAATTCCCAATCTTTTCCAGACAAGATTAAGATTGTTAATTTTTTCCATTTGGCACCCTGATCCTATTGGTACCCACTGGCCTGAAAATTGAGGCTGGGCAGGAAAATACGACTAAGTGGCCATTAAGTAAATGACATGAAAGAAAATGTCGCTCGTCCAATTAGCAAGTCTGTGGATGATACTAAGATTGCTGGAGTTGCGGATAGTGACAAAGATTGTCAGAGAATAAGCAAGATATTAATAGATAGGCTGGAAAATTGGGCAGAGAAATGGCAGATGGAATTTAATCTGGACAAATGCCAGTTGATGCATTTTGTTGGTCAAATTTAGGTTGGAGCTATAAAATAAATGGCAGAACTATCAGGAGCATAGACACACAGAAATCTGGGCATGCAGGTCCACAGATCCTTATAAGTGGCAGCACAGGTGGAAAAGATGGTGAAGAAAGCATATGGCATGCTTGCCTTCATCAAACGGTGCACCAAGTATAAAAGTTGGCAAATGAAGTTGGTTATATAAAACATTGATTAGGCCACATTTGGAATACTGTGTCCAATTCTGGTCACCACACTACCAGAAAGATGTGGAGGCTTTGGAGGGAGTGCAGAAAAGGTTTACCAGGATATTGCCTGGTATGGCAGGTATTAGCTATGAAGAGAGATTGAATAAACTGGGATTGTTCTCCCTAGAAAGACAGATTCTGAGAGGGGCGATCTGATAGAAGTTTATAAAATTATGAGGGGCATAGAAAAGGTAAACATTTGGAAGCTTTTTCCTAGAGCAGACATGACAATTACAAAGGGACACAATTTCAAGTTGATGGGGGAAAGGTTCAGTAGCGAAGTGCGGGGGATGTTTTTTACACAGAGGGTGGTAGGGGCCTGGAATGCACTGCCAAGTGAGGTTGTTCAGGCAGACATGTTAGCAACATTTAAAACTTATTTAGATAGACATATGAACAAGCAGGGAATAGAGGTATACTGGCAGTTGATCTAGATAGGACAACATGATTGGCGCAGACTTGATGGGCTGAAGGGCCTGTTCCAGTGCTCTACTGTTTTTTATTCTTTGTTAATAGGGGCCTGGGTTGGTTTCCCTTCTGAGGTCTTTACTGCCCTACCATGAAATTCTGTCTGGGTCAGGCAGGATCCCAGAGAAAATCCTGTTGATGCAATGTAGCGCTTGGAACTGGTCATGGGGGAAGGATAAAAATCTGGCCTTAATGTTTGATTTGTTTGAATATTATACAGTAAAAATAATCCTGTTTTAATTTGCAGCATTTTGTGGCTTCAAACTTTTGGTAAATAACTGGGATTTGGAGTTCTATCTTTTAAAAAATGACCAGTTTCCACAGAGATTGTAAAAATTCAGTTTGTTTGATAGCTTAAAAAGTTATCAAAAGATTAGCTGTCTTTTGTGTGGAGGTATAAATACAATTCCATTTGTTTTGGTAATAGATTAAGTACTTCAGTGGCTTTCAAAGTTTTCAGTGTGCTCATGAATGACAGTATATATATTTAGATCTTTAGTCTATTTCTCCTCAACATAGGCCTTGAGATCTACCCATGACAGATAATGAATGAGCTGGCATGGATGGTGTAAGGGCCAATGAGAGTTGGCTAGGGGTATGGGTTGTCATGAGGGCTAAGGCGGGTGGTTGGCACAAGTTGGCATGGGAGTGGAGCGGGTGGAGGGATGATGGAATATGACTGCTGAGGACTAGAGGGCCCAATATTTTGTAAAACAACAGAGATGAAGCTCCAGAGAATGAAGGAGGGCCTTTTTGACAGCTCACCCAGAGCTTGGCAGCGCCTGTGACCACTTCCCATGCCAGGCTGGACACACACCTGCACCTGTAGCCCCAAGAGTGAAACTTGAGCTGTTACATTTCCTGATTTTGAGCTATCCAGTTAGGGAGTAAAAATTCCACCCATTATTGAACAATATTTGAATAACACACAAACCTCTGTGCTTTGCTATCTCACCTGAACTGAGGTATTAATCTCACTCCAGGCACCCTGCCAACTAGGGATGACTCTCAAGAACCTGCCAAGAGGTGAAACCCACAAAAAGCATCATCGGATGTTTGGGAAAATGATGGAGATATGTCATTTAACCCCCTTAACTAGTGAGGTGAAAAATACTCAACATTTCTAGGTAGGTTCTCCTTTCATCTGAAAACTTGTGGGGCTGGAGGCAATCAGAGAAATAGGGAGGGGTGAGGCCAGGCAGGGTTTTGAAAGTAAGGATTAGAATTTTAAAATAAAGATCTTGCTTGTTTGACCAGGAGGTGAGCAAGCACAGTGGTGATGGGGAAACAGGACTTGGTGTGAGTTAAGACCTGAGCAACAGTGTTTCAGACACCTCAATCTTAGGAAGGGTAGAATGTGGAAACCAAACCAGGATTGCATTGGAATAGAAGAGTCTTAATCTCTTTTATCCTTCTTATTACTCTTCAAGTCTCTATATTTACTTCAGTCTTTCACTGAGTTGGAACATAGAACATGGAACAGTACAGGCCTTTCGGCCGAGCTATGTCTGAACCCAAGATCAAGCTATCCCACTCCCTATCATTCTGATGTGTTCTATGTGCCTATCCAATAACCGCTTGAAAGTTCCTAAAGTGTCCGACTCCACTATCACGGCAGGCAATGTATTCCACACCCCAACCACTCTCTGAGTAAAGAATCTACCTTGGACATCCCTCCTATATCTCCCACCATGAGCCCCCTAGTAATAGCTACATCCAGCCGAGAAAATAACCTCTGAACATCCACTCTATCTATCCCCCTCATCATCTTATAAACCTCTTTAAGTCGCCTTTCATCCTCCTCCGCTCTAAAGAGAAAAGCCCCAGCTCCTTCAATCTTTCCTCATAAGACCTACCCTCCAAACCAGGCAGCATCCTGGTAAATCTCCTCTGTACTCTCTCCAATGCTTCCAAATCCTTCTTATAGTGAGGTGACCAGAACTGCACACAATATTCCAAATGTGGTCTCACCAGGGTCCTGTATAGTTGCAGCATAACCCCACAACTTTAAACTCAAGCCCCCCTGTTAACAAACGCTCACACACTATAAGTCTTCTTCACGGCTCTATCCACTTGAGTGACAACCTTCAGAGATCTGTGGATATGAACCCCAAGATCTCTCTGTTCCTCCACATTCCTCAGAACCCTGCTATTGACCCTGTAATCCACGTTCAAGTTTGTCCTACCAAAATGAATCACCTCGCATGTATCAGGATTAAACTCTGGTTTTTTGCTTTCATTGATCAGGGAAATAATCCACTGGATGTGATGTCCATTAAGTCCCAGAGGCGGCATTGATATTGCTGAATCATTATTACAAGGGTAAGCATAATTTGCCTAAAGCTGCCATCACAGCAATTTTGGCCCACTTTCTTACCATATGGTCATGGCAATAAAGCATCACAGCGTGACTCTAAATATTCTTGTTTTTTATTTCATACAGATCAACATTATTCATAAACAGGATTTAATTTAGCTAAGCTTCATGCAGTAAAAAAATGTAGATAAAGAGTGTAGAATAAATTTCTACAGTCAGTGTGGCTGGCTGACCCAGAAACTATATTCACATGAAAGGAGAGGAGAACAGCATCAGCTTTTCTTTTTCGAATTGTTGTCAAGGTGGCTGTAATTATAGGCTCAGTGTTCAAAATTGCCAAGTATGGTGTTTTTACAGCACTAACGTTATTAGTGTTGCACTGTTTCTGCATCAGAAAGCAAATGTGAAACTTTGAAACAATTTATGCAACCACATCAATCAGTTGTGACATATATTTCCATTTAAATGATCCCATCAGTACAACTGGAGTAGTGTTTCCTGCCCAAAATAACTATATTTGGTCCAAAAGAATATATAATACATGTGTAAATTGATGAGATGGTGATTTAGTTATAAACAGTTACTTCATTGTAAATGAATTAATGCTAAAAATAAAATGGTTTAAAGTACATTTCTCAAAATATTTTATTTCTGAACCAAATTATTATTTAACATTCAAATAATGATTCACCTTTTCTTCATGCACTTTGATTCCAACTGATGTAACAGTGATTAAAAAAGTGAATTTAAATATTATAATGGGCCAAGATTTGCTGCCAAGGAAACAAAGGCTGATGGCACTTGGTTTGATTCATTTTAACGCATTTTTCATTATAACCTGCATTTGTAAATGCGGATGCTGCACCAAATTCAGATCAGGGGCACTGTGCATGGTTCCGCTACAAAATCCAGAGAAGTTGCTGTTTGATTTGTGCTGCTCTGCCATTAGCTTTGCAAAAAATGGCAGCTGATTGTGTGGCTCACTTTTGAGATACATTGAATAGCCTGAAGTTGTGTTTGCATGATAAATATAACAGCAAGTTAAGTCTCAATAATTTTGATTCAAATACCATTTTCAGGACATAGTCAGTTGGGCAGTGTTAATCATTTTCAATCAACCTCTCTAACACTGAAAATTAACTATTACAAGTCTCATTCCTTCAGGTTTTAATTGCTGTTGGAGATATTAAAAATGTTCCACTTTACAAAAAAATGTACTTTTTCATTCTATCTCTTTTTTTGCCTCCTAGTGCAGTCTCACTTTCCCTCTAGTTATTTCCTTTCAGTGCTTGATTAGACAGTTGCTTTCCCTGATCATGCAGTTCCCCAGATGTTCAGTTTCTTTCACTGCATTGTTATCTACTCTCACTTCCAGCAACTTGTTGCACCAGAAATTTAATAACCAAATTGTGTAAAGACGATTCTAGCTGACTGCTGTTGCTTGGAGCTAGTCTTACCCAGAGTTTGGTATGTCACACTTGCCTGTCTTGCACATTCCTTATACAACCGCTATAACTCATGTCTAACTACTTTGTGATGCCCATTATCAAACTATGCTTAGGTTGATGTCTCTTTCTGCTGCCCTCCACTGTGCTCCTTAGAAGAATCTCTGTAGCTTTTCTGATCAAATGGCCAAAATACTGATATTCTTTTCTCTGGGTGTCACTTTTGAGAGTTTTTTCTGTTCCTGCAATTTCAAACACTTCTTCATTTGACTTATGGCCCATAAATTATATTTTATGCATATATCTTAGCATCCACATTTCAAAAGCCTTTTCTTCCACAGATTTTGACCTACTGTCCAGGTTTCTGAGGTGTACAGAAAAGTGGGCAGAATGTAGCATCACACGAGTCTTTTTCTTCTTACAAGCTTGAGTTTTCTTGTTGTCACCACATTTTTCATCTTCACAAAATTACTTCTGGCTACCTCTATCCTTCTTCTGACTTTGGCATCGCATCTACCATCTTCTGTTATCATTTGACGGCAGGCACTATTAGATGCCCCATCACAGAAAATTCTAGTCTGTTATCTTACAAGAATATTGTCAGTTATGCACTTAGTTTTATGCCATACAACATTGAGAGAATCTCCCTTATGAACAGAGATTTGAAAAATAAGTTGCAGATAACAAAGATCAAAAGGTACTTTGATTAAAAGAAGCAAAACCTATAGCTCACACATGTTTACTGATTTGCAAATAATTATTTTTCATCCAAAATACATTTACATCGTCACTAGAAATACCCTCCTATTTGACAATAGTTTGGAGTCAGAATACCTTTTCATGCATCACACAGAAGCAGATTAGTTTTTGACTAAGGATTTCTGAATGGAAAACATTTTGTATGACTGAGGATCTACAGAGCTCCTTGTTTAGTTAGGTTGGGATGCTGCAAGGGCCCACTTTTTTTTTGTGCAAATTTATTCCTTCATAGATGTTGACTGTTGTCTTGAAGTTCCAAATGGGAACTGGGAATGCGGCAATGGATGTTGGAGCGGTGTGGGGGTGGGGGGGTCCTGCGATGGCTGTGTAGGTGGGATGTTGGGTGGAAGGGGTCCAATGTTGGGAGAAGGCGGAGGCGGCGGCACTGACTGCTGGGAGAGTAAATGCCAGCTCTGATCGGGGCAGGGTGGGCGGGGGGGGGGGGTGAATGCCGGTTTCGGCCAGGGAGGGGTGGGGGGAGAAGTGTTGTCTCTGATTGGGGGAATAAGTGCAGGCACTGACAAGGGGACAGGTGGTTTGGGGGAGCCCCTGAGAACTCGATGTTGCGGGGGGGAGGTTACTTCTTGCTTTGATAGGAGCACCCATGAAACAATCTCAATGCAGCCAGGCTCTGCAGCATGTTGAGGCCCTGCCCCTCTACATGACAGCATGAAACACATCCAACTTTTTTTTGTCAGAGTGTAGTAAGATCTGGAGAGAAAACTGACCTGTTTCTCTAGAGAGAATCACACCCTTCTTTTCAATGGAACCAACATTCTGCCAAATTTAGGTAAGATCAGCTCGGATTTCATTTTTAATGGTGTGTTAATGTGGTGACCCATGGTTTGTTCTGATTTAGTGAAAAATGGCAGCAGACCAATGCAGTGGTAATATTCCCCAAATTTGTGAATGGGAATGATCTTTTCTAAAACTCAGTATTTAGGGAGCAAATAAATAATGACCGTCACTGAACATTTCTAAGCAGTATTGAATGAGTAGTAATGGTTTGTTCTGGATTCCTCATTGTTTTGTTCTGTGATATAGATTTCTTTTATATAGGTTGCATACATCAACTATGCTGCTGCAGCCCTCCTGTCACTTCTGTCATTTTATACAGGACACCTGACTTCAGTCAATCTTACGTAACTGGTAGCCATTCATGAGTGGCAATTTTTCAATTAAAGTGTGTTCTACTAAGATACATTTTCATTTACTGATAACTTGTGATTTAATTAGTACATTTGAATTCAGTCAAGTTTGTGGATATTTCATCAGGATACAGTGATGTAAAGTTGGTCTAAGTAAGTCTAACTGCCATGTCTAAACAAAGCAAAAACATAACCAACGTGCAAAATCCTCAGAAGAAAGTTTGACTCACGTTCAAAGGAGAATGGCTGCATGAAATAGTAGAAACATGAAGCTGAGTTTTTCGGATGGCTATCCGAAAGTCAGTAGGGAACACATCCCTAATGATTCCAAGTGCCCCACGGTCACTTCACATTCGAATGGGAATTATTGGCTGCAGGTGGAATCGGCCCCCCCCACCCCCCCTCACTTGGGAGGAAGTCCCAGCTTAGAGACCTGCCAGCTGATCAGGTTGATCAGTAGTTCTCCAGTTCCTGAGGTGACAGTGTTGCAGTGGATAGAAGAAGAAGCCAGTATGCCTGAGACTAAGTTCGGGCACCAGGAGCCCAGGTAAGTTCAAAGGCTTTCAAGGCGAGAGTGTAATGAAGGCCTTGGGAGATGGAGAGACAGGGGTGGGTTGGAGGCCTGGAAGCCACCAGATCTTAAATGGACTGTGTCCGACTTCAGAAGAGGACTTCTGATGGAGACATTCTGCCCTTGCTGCTTCCCGCCTGACATGTAATTGTGTTGTTTTTTTGGCTTTGCCCTTGCAAGTCCTTGTGTCAACCTGAAAATTGAGGCTGGGTAGGAAATGGACCTCAAGTGGCCAAGTGAGTAAGAACTTGGAGGGAATCCTGTCCCTTCGCTTTCATGTTCCCCTGCTGGTGGGGAATGTAAAATTATAGCCACATTCTCAACAATTATGGATTGCACAAAACTTGGAATGTTTGTGAACTGTGAGGAGAATGGTCTAGAATTTCAAAAGGACATAAGCAAGTTGGTGAAATGGTAGACAAGTGGCAGATGAAGTTAACAGCTGAGGCAATTAACAAGTGGCAGATGGGTGGCACGGTGGCACAGTGATTAGCAGCGCTGCTCACAGCACTAGGGTCCCAGGTTTGATTCCCGTCTTGGGTCACTGTCTGTGTGGAATTTGCATGTTCTCCCCGTGTCTCGTAGGTTTCTTCCAGGTGCTCCGGTTTCCTTCCACAGTCCAAAGATGTGCTTGGCCACGCTAAATTGACCCTAATTTCGGATCCTAATTTAGCAGGGTAAATATTAGCAGAGGTTACGGGGGTAGAGTGGGATTTTTGTCAGTGCAGACTCGATGGGATGAATGGTCTCCTTCTGTACTGTGGGATTCTATGATTCTAAGTTCAATATCGAGAAATGTGAAGTAATTCATTTCGTAGAAAGAACATGGAGAGGCAATATAAAATGAAGGGTATAATTCCAAACGCTGCAGGAGCAGAGGAACTTGGGTGTATATGTGCATCAGTCACTGAAGCTGGTAGATTAAATTGAGAACACAATTAATTAAGTATGTAGTTTCCTGGGCTTATTAATACGGGCATAGAACACAAGAGCAAGGAGGTTGTGGCTTGTAAAAGACACTAGTTCAGACTCAACTGAAGTATTACCTCATTCTGAGCACCACAGTTTTGGAAAAAAGTAAAGACATTGAGAGAGTGCAGAAAAAATTATCCAGAGATAAAGTTGTGGAGATAAATTGGAGAAGTTTGGACTGTTTTCCTTTGACAAAAGAAGATTGAAAGGAAATTTGATACAGATATTCAAAATCATGAGGGGTTTGGACAAAGTTGATAGGGAGAAATCTTTTCATGAAAAGATTGAGAACGAGAGGATACAGATTTAAAGCAATTGGCAAAAGAAGCAAAAGCATTATGAGAAACAATATTCTCACATAGTGAGTGGTTGACGCTGGGAATAAACTGCCTGACAGTGTGTTGGAGACAGGTTTAACTGAAACATTCAAAAGGAAATTAGGCAGTTATCTGAAAAAGAAGAACATGCAGGGTCACAGGGAGAAGATGGGAGAAAGAAACTAAGCGAATTGTTAATTTGAAGAGCTGCTGCAGACATAATGGGCGGAATGACCTCCATCTGCGGTGTAACAATTCTATGAACTTGTAAAGCAAGAATTGTGTATGACTGAGGGAAGTTTTCGAGTGAAGTGTTAATGTGGGCTTGATCTGCAAAATTTGTGCTGAAGAATATCCAGCAACTTTACTCAGAAGAAACGGGAAGATGGATGGAAACTGGACTGCACAAGGAGCCATTTATCAAGCAAAAGTCATGAATCTGCTATACATGGGTTTAGAAGCAAAAGTTCAGATTCACTGGGGCTTGATGTGCGAAAGCATGTGACCACAAGCCAATAATGACAGACAAGGAAGACTGGTACTGATGGAAAGGCAATATTCAAAGTCAGAATAAATAAATATTCTGAGGGACAATGTTCAGCTTGCAGTACAAATTAAAGGCGCCGTGAACTCTCTGCAAAATAAAAATAACCACATTCAAAGTATCTGGATGTATCAATGAGCCTGCCTAGCAAAAACTATGCATTCAAGGTTTTGGAGATGGTTAACAGTGTTCGCTGTACAGAGTTACAGATATTCACCAGCCTTCCTATCATACATCTATTGTTGATGGAAGCACAGATATTTATGTAAATATGATGCTTGTAATTTACTTCAAGTTTGGGAGATGCAGCACCTATAGCACATAAAACAGTGTTTGGTGGAATTATCAACTGTCTGCCTATAACGTGCAAACCATTACAGCTGCTGTTGAAGACTTTTACATCTGAATTTTTACATGGTGAAAATTGTGAAGTTCACTTCAGATGGTGCTTCTGTCATGCTAGTGAAAAACAATAGTGTTGTCACACAATTCAGGCAGCGCATTCCATATGTAGTAGAGCAACACTAGATCATTCACAAGAGCTGGGGTTATTCAATACCTGGAACAAAGTACCCATGATGAAGGAATAAAATCTTTTGAAGACCTTTTTTATGACCTTCTGCGGATCAAGGAGGACAATTTGTGGAAATAGCACATGCCACAGAAAATGCGACTGTATCATTTAAACCTCTAAACGAAATAAGGTGTCTCTCCAGATATTTTGCTGTAAGTGCTTTGATGCGCAGTCACGAGACAATTCTTAGATACTCTGAACATGAAATTTCAGGAAATAATGACCCCATAGCAAAGTACAGCCTGAAGAAGCTCTCTGACACTAATTACTGTATCACTCTAACAGCATTAAATCATGTAATACGTGAATTAGCTGAACTGTCCAAATGCTTTCAGAAGAGCTCTTTGACAACACTTGAAGCTGTACAGTTAGCGAGGGTCAAAATCCACATGATGTGAGGACAGCATTACTGAGAAACACTCTCTTGGAGCAATGGTGTGAAAAATCTAATTGCATCACTTTGATCATACAAAATTAGTTATGAATTTGGCACTAAAATCATTAGCAAGCTAGCTGACAACTATAATCAAAATTTTGATCTTAGTCAACTAAGTTAAATGAAGTCATCTGTCTAAAATACTGGTAGACACATCAGCAAAGTTAGTAAACATACATTTTTGTTTCCTTCATCCAAGTCATTGATGTACATTGCCTCCAGTGCTGATTGTGAATGTACTTTATAATAATATCAAAACTAAATCAGGAAACAGATCAAAAGTAAATCAGCTGGATATGCTAATCAGGATCAAATTTCACACTTTATAGAATCCCAGACGGAAGCCATCCAGCCCACCAATCCTGCACTGGAAATAATCCTTCCCAGACCCTATCCCCGTAATTCCATATATTTACCCTGCTAATTCCCCTGACATGAAGGGATAATTCAGCATGACCAATCCACATTCCCTGCACATATTTGGACTATGGGAGGAAACCAGAGCAAACCCGCACTGACACAGGGAGAATGTGCAAACTCCACACAGACTGTCTCCCAAAGCCAGAATTGAACCTGGGTCCTTGGCGCTGTGAGGTAGCAGTACTAATAACTGTGCCACTGTGCCGCCCAGACTTCAAGTGGTAGAGAGATAAACTTTGAGAAAGTACATAAACACTAGAAGAATGATAAAGACAGAAAATTTCCTGACCCAGGACAAATATCTGCCCCATTATCTAACCTGCCAACTAATGGCCTGTGATCCCATTCCAGTGACAGAGATTAAGTGGTCAAGGATATGGGCCTGAATTTTCACCCTTGAGGCAGGTAGGGGTTAGGAAAATTCCTGGCTCAGATTTCTCGCCTTGGCAGAAAGTGCACATAAAGACAGAATTTTCATTGTCGGAGGGCGGATGCAGACTAGTGTTGAATCAAATGACTCAGGCAGAAGTTCAGAGGCAGCCACAGTGCCTGTCAGGAACTGAGGTAGACTGTTTAAAAGGTCAAATATACAAAATGAGGCTTGTCTGGAATCCCAGAAATCCATTACGCTTGTTGAACCAACTGCACCCCAGGGACACAATTGTTTTATTTATAGCTCAGGCTCTCTCATCTCTGGTGTAAATTTCACAATGTTTATTTATACAAGGTTACGTGGTTTCAAGGATTTGTGTTTTCTGTTATTGATACTTTAAAGGTCTGGGTGATTGCCTTGCAGTGAAATTATGTTTTTAACAAGAGTGTAAAAGTAATGCATGAAAATCTTCAAAGTCTTATGTGGAAAGGTTGGACTAGGTGGCCTGAATCCATTGAAGATAGAGATGAAAAGAATTGTTTTCTCTCAGAGAAACGTGAATCTTTGGAATCTTTTCCCCAGAGAGCAGTGGAAGCTCGGTCCATGAATTGTGTTAAGATTGAAGTAGAAAGATTCCTTCCGAACATACAAACATATGAAATAGGAGCAGAACTGGGCCTTTCAGCCCCTCAAAACTGTTCTGCCATTCAATAAGATCATGGCGGATTTATTTGTGTTTCAAATTCCACATTTTTATCACCCTAAGTAATCTTTAATTTCCTTGCCTAACAAGAATCTAATCTACCTCTGCCTTAAAATATTCAGTGACCCCGCTTCCTTCTGAGACAGAGAGTTCCAAAGTCACATAACCCTCAGAGAAAAATTTCTTCTCATTTCTTACCTTAAAGGGTGACCCTAATATTAAGGTATATTTCCCTACTCTGGACTCATCCAGAAAAGGGAATTAAGGGTTATGGGGAGAAGGGGGGAAAGTGGAACTGATCCACTTCAGATCAGCCATGATCTTATTGAATGGAGGGGCAGGCTCAAAGGGCTAGATGGCCTACTCCTGCTCCTAGTTCTTATGTTCTTAAAAGGAATCTTCCTTTCCACATCCACCTTATCAAGATTATTTAGGATTTTAAAGTTTCAGTCAAGTCACCTCTCAATCTTCCATAAAACCAGTGGATATTAATCAAGTCTGCCTAACCTTTCCTCGTAAAACGACACTCCCATTCTAGATATCAATCCAGTAAATCTCCCCTGAACAACCTCCAGGATTTACATCCTTCCTGCAATAAAGAAACCAAAACTGCACATAATATTTGAATTCTGCTCTCACCAATGTGCTGTAAAACTGAAGCATAACATCTGGAAAACTTTCGCTCAGTCCACAAGCATGACCCCAACCTTCCTGTTGCTTGCCATTTTAACTCAACACCTTACTCTCATACTCGCATGTCCTTCTATGGCTTGCTGCAATGCAAGTGAAGCCTGGTACAAGCTGGAGGAGCAGCACCTCATCTTTTGGTTGGGCACATTGGAGCTCAATGTTAACTTTGTTTCTCTCTCCATCGATGCTGCCAGACCTGCTGAGCTCTTCCAGCATTTTCTGTTTCCGTTTCAGATTTTCAGTATCTGCAGTATTTTGCTTTTATGTAAGCAGTGTACCTTGTTAGTTATTTATTGTTTTAATATCCTTTCTTCTCCTTCCATACCTATGGCACACACCTGCACATTAGCTTGATATAAGTGCACATAACAATATAGGCGAAAAAAAGAGGAAATTTTCGTGAAGAGCCAATGTAAGTGGGAGGGTTCATGAGTTAGTTCAGCATTTCCTCAGTATTGCATTGACTATCAGACATTAGATGTAATCTTATTGGCCATTTGTGCCATGGTCCTGCAGCAGTGAAGTCGGAGAATTTGATGCAAAGCAAATCTCCGTCCGCTGCAGCGAGTTGGGAAAATTCCACCGGCAAGAACGGCCGTTACATTCAGGCCTTGGTCTTTTTGAGAGACTGAGGCCCTGGGGTGAGATTTGAAGGTGGAGCCTTGTAACTGAGAGGCAAAAGGGTTTCCAGCCGAGGCACAGTTGTTAGCGTGAGTGAAAAATAGGGGAGCTGCTCGCTCTTTGTTTTGAGAGACATTTTTGAACATAAGCAGTTTTATTTAAAAGCAAGCTGCAGTTGGATATTTCTGTGCCTGGACTTGGCTCAGTGCCTTTCAGCTATCAAAAGCATGAGTAATTGGAACAATTAGAAATAATGGCACTTCAAAAGTAATGCATTCAGATGACACTGAATCACCCGCAAGAAAACACAAGTATTTGAGCACAGTATTCCACTCAAGACAACAGATCCCCATTATAAGGAATAAGCAACATCCAGATGAAAAGAAATATGAATAAACAAATCCTTGTTGCTGAAGTACGTTTGGCATGACTTATAGTTAAATAAAATGGCTTTGATGTTAACTCTCCCACGACAGGGCGGAAGAGGGTCACTAAAGGTTAAATGAAACAAGAAACATTAATGCAACCCAGGGTATTTGTACAATTGCTATTTTATGAATGGGATTTCTTGCCTTTCCTGTATTGGTTCATTAATATAGTTAAATCAGCTCACACAGTGCAATTGGGAGGCCAGTTTAGAATATATGGCCACTATGTAGGTTTTCCAGTTGTTGGAAACTGGCAGTAAAAGAAAGGCAAGAACTGCTGGTGTCTTAAGGTAAGAACTTCTCAGCATTCCTCATTAACTTGGATCACTTACCGTGCAAGAGGCAGAGTCTACCAAAGAAATTCAAGCTGGAGTTAACAGGGATCATGGTGTTGTGAACTTACTTAAGCATCTCGATTATAATGAAAATTTGTCTTCTGAAAGCCCTCGTGTGGTTGTTGACGATGGGTGGCTGTGAAAGTTGGACCATCAGGAAGAGTGATGAGGCTTGAATAAGAGCATTGGAAATGAAAGTACTCAGATGGATAGTATTGTATTATGAATGACCAAGTGGACAAACGAGTGGGTGCTCAAGAAAGTTGGTACAGAGGAATTTGTTTGAGGCAGTGATATCAAGAAAGCTCATATACTTTGGACATATGATGAGAACAGGAGGGGAGTGTTTGCAAAAAAAACCCCAATATAAGGCAAAACACCTAGAAAACATGCATAAGAAGATTTAAGATGGCATGGGTGTATAATACCAGAACATGGACTTGGTTGTTTATGGTGTAGGCAACGAAAGCAATGGAGAATAAGAATCAGTGGAGAAAGATTAGTAATAGTGCAACCAACCCACAGAGTGAAAAAAGACATGGCAAGGCATTTCTCGTGGGCCATGAGGAACTGGAGTTGTACTCCAGCTTGGGCCTCTCCTCTAGTAACACTATCTAATGCTCCCGAGCCCTGATCACCAATCTTGTCCCGTGATGGCTTATCTTTTCTCCCCTTTCCTACCTGCAAGCTCTGATTGGCAGTAGGGCCACTAATGGAGGTAAAATGTAATAATGAAACCTTGCTGTTAAATTTAGCACATCTGTTTCTGTGGCCTTGCTTGGTTTTTGGCTATTTTAAGCCTCTCTGCCTCCATGTAAACACTAGGGAGAATGAGGTGAATTTCCTCCTCCCATCATTTTGTCAGAATTGCAGCAGAAATGTTGTTCTCATGTGTAAATGGTATGCGCTCCCAGAAGAGGGACAGTGATGAAAAGGAGAAACTCCAGGGAAATGTGCCCTCAAATTCAGCTGTGGCTCCCTTGATAGCAATCTCACCTCTGAGTCATAACATTTTAGGTTCAAGTCCCACTCCAGGATAGAGCACAAAAATCAAGGTTGACATTCCAGTGCAGTGCTGAGGAAATGCTGAGGATGAGGTATTAAACCGAGTGGATGTAAAGGATCTGATATTACTATGTCAAAAAAGCTCAAGGGAGTTATCCCTCAGTGGCCTGGCCAATATTTCTCTTTCAATCAATGTCAGGAACAGACTATCTGGTCATTATGACATTGCTGTTTGTGGATATTTGCTGTGTGCAAATTGGTTGCCACTTTTCTACATTATAACAATGACTACATTTCCAAGTATTTCATTGGCTATAAGGTGCTTTGAGATGTTCATTGCTTCTGAAAAGTATTAGATACATGCAAGTGTCTCTTTCTGTTTTCCTTAAATGTTTGGATTAAAAATTAATTATCCTCTAAATATAACATTCTTGACTAATTAATAAGGCGTTAATAAAACATATGCTGAAATCAATTACTTTAAAAGTCACAAGAAGATTTTTTAAATTATTTCACGGGGGTGTTGCTGGCAAAGCCAGTATTTGTTGTTCATAGAGTCATAGAAGTTTACAGCATGAAACAGGCTTTTCAGCTCAATGTCCATGCCACCCCTTTATTTTGAAACCCTAAACTAATCCCGATTGCCCGTATTTGGCCCATATCCCTCTACACTCATCGTACCCATGTAACTACCTAAATGCTTTTTGAAAGATAAAATTGTACCCTCCTCTATTACCACCTCTGGCAGCTTGTTCCAGACACTCACCACTTCTGTGTAAAAAAATTGCCCCTTTGGACACTTTTGTATCTCTCCCCTTTCACCTTAAACCAATGCCCTCTAGTTTTAGTCTTCCCTACTTTTGGGAAAAGGTATTGACTATCTACCTTGTCTGTGTTCATCATTATTGTATAGATAAGGTCACCCCTCAGCCTCCTATGCTCCAGAGGAAAAAGTCCCAGTCTATTCAGCCTCTCCTTATAAACTCAATCCATCAAGTCCTGGTAGTATCCTAGTAAATCTTTTCTGCACTCTTTCTAGTTTAATAATATCCTTTCTATAATAGGGTGACCAGAATTGTACACAGTATTCTAAGTGTGGCCTTACCAAGGTCTTGTACAACTTCAACAAGACATCCCAACTCCTGTATTCAATGTTCTGACTGGTGAAACCAAGCATGCCAAACGCCTTCTTCACCACACTGTCCCCCTGTGACTTCACTTTCAAGGAGTTATGAACATGTACCCCTAGATCTCTTTGTTCTGTAACTTTTTCAAGGGCCCTACTGCAACTGAGTAAGTTCTGCCCTGGTTCAATCTACCAAAATGCATTACCTCACAGTTGTCTAAATTAAACTCCATCTGCCATTCGTCAGCCCACTGTATATAATATTGTATATTATTGTTCATTCCTACTTGCCTTTGAGAAGGTAGTGATGAGCTGCCTTCTTGAACCATCATTGTCCATTCTGAAGTTGTTCAGTATAACTGAATGGCTTGCTAAGCCATTTCAGAGGCCAGTTAAGAGTCAACCACATTACTATGGATCTAGAGTTACATGTAGGACAGACTAGGTAAGGATGCCAGGTTTCCTTCTCGAAAGGACATTACTGAACACTAGTCGGTTTTAACAATGACTGCTTTTGTTGCCAGTATTGCACATGAGCAATTCTAGCATTTCTCTGCCAAGTCGAGAGGACGAGAATACAAGAGCAGGGATGTACCTCAGACTGTATAAAGCTCTGATCACATCACATTTGGAGCATTGTGAGCAGTTTTGGGCCATGTTATATCTAAGGAAGGATGTGCTAGCCTTGGAAAGGGTCCACAGGAGGTTCACAAGAATGATCCCTGGAATGAAGAGCTTGTCATATGAGGAACGGTTGAGGACTCTGGGTCTGTACTTATTAGAGTTTAGAAGGATGAGAGGGGATCTTATTAAAACCTACAGGATGCTGCAAGGCATCGATAGAGTGGATATGGAGAGGATATTTCCACTAGTAGGAAAAACTAGAACCAGAGGGCACAATCTCTAGCTAAAGGGAGGATCCTTTAAAACAGAGATGAGGAGGAATTTCTTTAGCCAGAGAGTGGTGAATCTGTGGAACTCTTTGCTGCAGAAGGCTGTGGGGGCCAAATCGCTGAGTGTCTTTAAAAAGGAGATAGATCAGTTCTTGATTAATAAGGGCATCAGTGGTTATAGGGAGAAGGCAGGAGAATGGGAATGAGAAAAATATCAGCCATAATTGAATAGTGGAACAGACTCGATGGGTTGAGTGGTCTAATTCTGCTCCTATGTCTTATGATCCAAAGATCATAAATTTTCACCCTGAACCTGTGAAAAAGGAAACCAACAGAAACTTTGAGTTTCTGATATGTCCTCAGTTCCAAAGAGACAGGGATATCCCTCTGAATTTGAGGGCAAACCATCAAGACACAGAGTGTACAGAAATTAATGGAAAATGTTCCCATGTCAACCTCATCACAAGTAGAATGAAGTTTCTGGACCTCTAGTTGGTGAGGGGGAAGGGGGAGTTGGGTGATACTGAGTCCTACGGCATTGATACAGATAGATGTCCAATTCATACTAAGACTTTATATAATTAGTTGGTTGCCCTGAATGCTGATCACAGATTAAAAAGTGTGTCCAACTTGCCCCGTAACTTCTCTTCCTGTTTCCATCCTTCCAATATCTTTTGACTTATTCTCTCTGGCTTTGGTTTCTCCACTCTTTCTGGTCCCCTCGTATTACTGCCTGTGCAGCTTTCCTGCACACTTTCACTCTCCTTTCCATTCTGATTTTCCCTCTTTATGTATATTGTTGTTTTCTGCATATTGTTGTTTTCTCTTTCTATGACCCCTATTTTCCTTCCTCTCTGTTGTGCAGAGCAGGACTATAGGGGAAAGCTGGGTCTGGGAGTGGCAAGCGTGGGCTAGACCTACTCAGATTCCTGTAAGTAGTTGGAGGAGTAAAACTGGAGGGAAACAAGCACTCTGGCAGTGGTCTGCAGTGGGATCAGCAGATCAGGTCATGCAACCAATGTATTTGATGACAATTGTAATTGTTGGATCTGCTTATATGATAAATGTGTTTTCTTAAACTCCCTATTAAAAGCATACAATGAGGTGTAGAATAATAAAAAAGACCAGATTTAAAAACAAATGAAAAGGAAATTGGGTAAAACATTTTTACAACTGTGGTTGAGCCTAACAACTTTATTTTGACATGATTGGAAATGAATTGTAGTTGCTCTTACTATTGGAAACAAAGGACAGAAGTCTGAGGATCAAAGCTCCATATGAAAAAATAATTCCTGTACTTAAAAAGTCATTCAGGCAGACAATAAATCAGTCAAGGGGGATGGGTGGTTTGAAGTACAAAGCTTGAATTAACATGGGTAAGGAAAATGAAACTGGAATGAATTAGAATGGGATGAACTTGTGTTCATTAGGCCCCAGTGTCAGAGATCAGAAGGCTAAACTTAAATTCAAACTGCATAAACACATGTGATAGATAGTAAATGAAACTAAATTAGAAATATAAAGAAAATTAAATAATTTTAGAAAAACCCAGATTGTTTTCAACTGTGGAGGAAGCCACAAATAGGTCAGCTGTCATTAATAGCTGCTGACCAGCTGACAGATTTAAGACACGAGAAGGATTAATGCATTATGATTTAGAATCTCAAATTTGTGAGGATCAGATTAGACTGTAATGTCCCTCTTGGATCTCTGGAACAATGAGAATGATTACAGTTGTGTTGATTTATTCTTTCATAAAGATTTGCCTGGAATGAATTGAAGAGATAGGCAAAAAACTGAGATGATCACATACTCCATGGGACACAGAGATTTATGTATTGCTCAGCCTGTAGGTGTTGAAGTGAAGGTGGATGCATATTCTGTCATTTCAAACATGATTGTCTTTGGAGATCAGGGAATACTTCTGTATAATTTTTCATTCAACAGGTTTTGTTTTGCAAAAATATATTTTATTCCTATAAAATCTGAAGACACATTACAAAGCATTTCAAATTATTATAACAGTAAAGTACAATGATATTCTCCAGAGATCAAAATGTACTCTGAGGTGCTTTACTTCAGTGATGAGATTATTACAAACATTTCAATATTTTCATTCCAGGAAGTACAATTATTTTCAAACTATATGCATCAATCATATTGTACTCTGTGGTGCTTCAATACAGTTACATACCATTAGAATTAATCACGTAGTCCGAGGGGTTTTACATTGTTACCAGCCTCGGTGTACATTGGTTGAAAGATCTTATACCTTTCTCCATTGCGCCTTGGGAGTGGCTACCCCAAGCTTGAGTGCATCCCTGAGTACGTAGTCCTGGACCTTGGAATACACCAGTCTGCAACATTCGATTGAGGACAATTCTTCACACTGGAAGACCAGCAGGTTTTGCAGAATCTGTAACAAACTAGAATTTGTGTTGTGAATGGAAGGCACAAGTCTGATGGACCACATCACTCTTTTTAATGGAAATAACCATGTACATTAATAAAATAAAAAATGGCTACTTAAAGAGGGGGTTTCTCAAGCTAGCTTAGAGGTCTTCACCTGGGCAGAACTTTTGAGTTTTCTTTAGTTTCCTCATGAACCTAAGTGAGGAACTTATTCAAGTACAATTTGTGACTGTTAAATGCAATTGGCCAGGACTTCCCAGTGAAAATAACATGCTCACTGCAATTTAATTGTAAATAGGGCAACAACTTCCTGTAACCACACATGCACAGTTAAATACAGAAATAAGGGTTGCTGTCTGAGGCCTTTTGCTCCTCAAGGGCTTTGTTATATTGTTGTCTCACTGAGGGATTTTCTATTAAAATGCATGATAGAGTGTGAAGCTGTAGCACTTACATGATACTTACTAAAATTACCAGAGAAAGTTAGGTCCTGTCCATTCTAGTGTAAGCAAATTCTTAATAGCATTATAAGTCTTAATTATTATCTAACATTTTGGGGGCAAAAGTTAACTTCTATTATTGTAGATTTAAATTTTAATTATGGTTGGAAATTTAATTTTTCTTTAATTGTAATACGTTATCTTTCCGCCTCTTCTCTCTTAATCTCATATTTCCTTCCTTCTGCTTTTGATACTTGATTTGACATTCAAATATAAATTCTGCTGCTTCCTATTTATTTATTTATTAGTGTCACAAGTAGGCTTACATTAACACTGCAATGAAGTTACTGTGAAAATCCCATAGTCGCCATACTCCATCTCTGTTGGAGTTCACTGAGGGAGAATTTAGCATGGCCGATCCACCTAATCCGCATGCCTTTCAGATTGTGGGAGGAAATCGGAGCACCCGAAGGAAACACATGTAGACACAGGGAGAATGTGCAGACTCTGCACAGTGGCCGAAGCCGAGAATCGAACTGAGATCCCTGGTGTTGTGAGGCAGCAGTGCTAACCACTGTGCCCCATGCTGCCCATATTGGTTCAGGCTCTTTATTCCCATTAATCTGATTTGTTATGGAGACATGTAGTTGCCTGAACTCATAGGTCCCAGATTCTCTATTGAGGTCGCTCAGGGAATGGCTTTCCAATTTCTGCAAGTTCTGGTGCAAAAGCCCAATGAAAAACCTGTAGGCAAGTGTAATTTTAATGTATAATTGGTGGCATTCATTCTCTACTGTTCCATAAAGTCAAGCCTATGAAATACATATAATTGCATTAAGCCATACTCCAGTTCTTAATGCATATTTGTATTAATATTGCACCCCTAACACTTCCCAAACCCCAACTCAAGCAGCCCACCTACCTTGCTACTATTCTTTTCCTTCCCATATCCAAGCTTACCTTATCCATTATAACAAGAGACCTATTATTGCTCTTTTAAATGCCAAAGAATAAGAAATTATTCTTTGCATTACTTACAATGCCACTGTCAGTCCTGAGCTCAGTGATTTTAAAAAGGGTTGATGAGCCCTACTCCACTCGCAGCTGAAAAGGTTTGTTTTGAGCTTCATTCAGAAGGACTCTGAAAATGAGCAATTACTCTTACAATAGCTGACATGGATCTATCTTCCCTACCTGGATCCCAAATCTCAGCCCTGGAAAATGTGGGAAGGGCTCTAACTGCTCAGTTAACAGGATGCTCACAGATCTGGCTGAAACTTATTATTGGTATGTGTGGAGAGAACAGAAGATGATGAGTGCAATGCCAACAAAATATTGCTGGCATTCTGCATACTTTAATACTGCTATCATAACCAGCTGTGTCTCTGTAAGTCATAGGGCTTCTGCAGAAAATCAGTCACCAATATTGAGACTGGCATTATGCTTTTCTAAAGTACACTAACAATAAAGAGGGAGATTTGCCCTCCTCCATTTTATGGGGATGAGAATGGCCTGAGAGAGGGAGAGACAAAACATCTTTTACACCTGTGGGATTCCCCCACTCAATTGTCCACACCCCTTCCAATAATGCAACAGGGGTCCCAACTTTTAAAGTCAGGATCCCCACTTACAGTGAATTGACTATGTGTACCAAATATTTACACCTGATTGTCCCTGCGCATCAGACTGTCCGTTCACGTCAATACCCTGATGCAAATCACAACAGGTGCCTCTAAAAATGCCGTTTCACCAATTTATTATTAAACACAGAAAATATTTATTAGTGGGAATTGTTCAACAGCCACATGGCTGCATCTCACTCCCAAAATGTCTCTTTGCCTAAGAAAGCTCCAACCTCAGGGGTGATTCCCTACTCAGAGTTCCAGTTGGTCACCCAAGCCAGATGATCATTTTCTGCTCTGTTGCCCTCAAGGAGACAATCACCACAGTCCTGGTGAATAGAATCCACCAAAAGTGCAGAGCTCACTACAACCCCCCCATGGGGGGCAATTGCCTCACACTACTGTGGCACTGTTCTCCTAGCACTGCCTGGGCAGGGATGGGGAGGTGGGGGAGAAGTTGCATGGGGGGGCAGGGTATTCTGTATCTGTAAGGGGGTGGTTCAATGTCCAAGGGGTGTTAATGATATAATTTTAATTTTTTTTTAGAACATTTAAAAATGGCATTCTGATCTTTCAAAAACCTAAGTTGCTGGTGGGGTGTGCTCAATTAGATCGTGTCCCACCGGCATAATATTGTGGCACTCGCCCCTTCAATTTTCTTCCAAGGTGCTTGAAAATACTGTGGGAAAAGCTGGCAAGGCAACCCCTGGGCAGTCATCCACTTTTCCCACCCAAGAGAATACTTTGAGAAAAAAAATCTGAAAATTCCAAACCTAAGATTCTATTAGAAAGGAAACACATAATTACCCCCTACATTCTCTGGCATAAATTTATTGTGAGAATTTATTACAAGAATAAATTAGAATTGGTTATGGTGCAAAGTTTGGAACCAGCAAAGCTTGCTGCTCTGATGTATGTAATGTTTGCATGTTTCTTTCAAAAAATCACTTTAATGCATGTTCATCAAATGATGTTAAAAAAAATGCTACTGGGATTTAGCAGAGATTTTACCTGATGCCATTGTGCTTTTGGTTGTAAAATGACATGTATCACACGCAATGATTCATTTTGAATTCTATATAATGGTTATTTACCAGGGAGGGAAGAAAATCAATTTGCAGCAAATGGTTTCTCATCTTGCAATGAACTTTTACGTTTCAGTCTATCATTTATTTTACTTCAGTGTTTGTTCGGACCAGCTGCTTGTGTGTTTGGCACTGGCAATAAAGATTTTAAAGCAGTGAGCAGGTTGAATTCTACTGTTGTTGCGGTGCCGCAATAGTGTGTCACTGTCCCCTTCCAGCACACTACTATAACTATGCAGCATTCAAATAATGACTGTACAGGCAGCAATAATGCTTGTGTGGAAATAGGGAGGCAGCAAAATCCAGCACATGTAATTCTGCTGTTAGTATTTAGTATTTTGAGAGTTAATCCAGATAGCTCCCCCATCTCATCCCACAAGTACGACATTTTGTACCTATCTAGCACCTTTGATTGTATTTAATGTCATATCCCAAGACACTTCACGGGCATTACAAAACAAAATTTGACACTAATCCACAGAGGAAGGTAACAGATAAGAAAACTAAAAGTTTGATTAAAGAAAAGGTCTTTAAGGAGGGTCTTAAATGAGGAAAGCAGGTGGAGAGATGTACAGAGGGAATTCCAGAGTTTGGGGCCTGGGTAGCTAAAGGCATCACCACCAATTGTGGAGCAATTAATGTTGGGGGATGCACAAGAGGCCAGAATTAAGGGAATGCAGATATTGTGGAGTGTTGTGAAATTGCAAGAGATTACAGGAGTAGGAAAGGGTGAGACCATGGACAGATTTGAAAGCAAGGATGAGAATTTTCAAATCAAGATGTTGCTTGACTGGGAGCCAATGTGGGTCAGGTTGATAGGAGAATTGGACTTGGTGTGAATTAAGACATGGGCAGCAGAATTTTGGATGAATGCAAGTTTATCAAACATAACTGTGGGGGACCAGCCAGAAGTGTATTGGCATTGTCATGTCCAGTGGTAATGAAGTCATGAATAAGGATTTCAGCAGCAGATAAGCTGAGACAGGAATGAAGTCAGACATTCTTAGTAATGGCATGAAAATGAACTTGGAAGCTCATCTTGGGATCAATTGTGACACCATCATTTTTACAAGCAATTTTGAAAAAGGTGCTTCAGCCACCTACACAAAAATCTCCTCTCGGGAACGAGACTTCCGACTGCCACTCTGGAGCAACACCAACCTCAGCCATTTCCCTAAGTTGAGGGACATCTGCTATGCAAAGTAGGCTCCAGGTGAGGTTGCTACCACCAAGAGAGTATTTGCAATATATCTCTGTAATGGGGTGGTTGGGAAACCATTGCAGCACCAGAGAGGTGGTGAGCAGCTTTGGAATGGTAGAAATCCCTCAAGATTGATGTGTCTGTGAATGTTCCCCCGAAGGCTTCAGGTGAGTTGGAGGGGCACAATGGCACAGTGGTGAGCATTGCTGCCTCACAGTGCTAGAGATCTGGGTTCAATTCTGGCTTCGGGTCTATGTAGAATTTGTACGTTCTTCCCTTGTCAGTGAGGGTTTCCTCTGGTTGCCTCCCACAGCCCAAAAATGTGTAGGTTAGGTGGATTGGCCATGCTAAATTAGTATCAGGGGGTGAGCAGGGTAAACAAGTGGGGTTCAGAGATAGGGCCTGGATGAGATTGTTGTCGGTTTAGACTCGATGGGCTACATAGCCTCCTTCTGCTCTGTAGGGATTCTATGATTCTGTTCTATGATTCTAGGAAAATGTTTCAGGTCAACTGGAATTAGGCACAACTCTAAACCTTTCCCTATTGTGATTCCTTTTTATTACGAAAGGTCACAAATGGGATTGCTAAACACAAAAGTAAATTCTTTATTCAAAAAGATTAAGTCACATATCCACAATCTTGGAGAGCTGTTGATAGTATATTTTACTGTTTACACTCTGAGACTCCTCAGATACTGAAGCAGTCCATGTTCAAATGCTGCAAGATCTCAAAATAGGCAGACTTGCGCTGACAAGTGGCAAGTAACATTCATGACACACAAGTGCCAGGCAATGACCATCACCAATAAGAGACACTCTAACCACTGCCCCTTGACATTCGATGCTTTTACCATCACTGAATCCCCAACTGTCAACATCCTTGGGGTTACAATTGACCAGAAACTCAACTGGACTTAGCACATAAACACATATAACAGCAGGTCAGAGGCTAGAAATACCACAGTGAGTAACTCACCTCCTGACTCCCCAAAGCCTATCTATTATCTACAAGACACAAGTCGGAGGTGATGGAATACTCCCCCATTTGCCTAGATGAGTGCAGCTCCAACAAAACTCAAGAAGCTCGACACCATCCAGGACAAAGCAGCCTGCTTGACTGGCACCACATCTACAAACGTCCACTCCCTTCAGCACCAACGCACAGTAACAGCAGTGTATACTATCTACAAGATATACTGCAGCAATTCACCAAAGATCCTTCGACAGCACCTTCCAAACCCAAGGCCACTTCCATCTAGAAGGACAAGGGCAGCAGACAAATGGGAACACCACCACCTGAAAATTCCCTTCCAAGCCACTCACCATCCTGACTTGGAAATATATCAGCATTCCTTCTCAGTGCTGGATTAAAATCCTGGAATTCCCTCCCTAACGGCATTGTGGGTCAACCCACAGAACATGGATTGCAGCGATTCAAGAAGGAAGCTCACCACCACCTTCTTGAAGGCAACTCGGGATGGGCAATAAATGCTGGCCAGCATTTAAATGAATTAAAAAAGCTTACTCCAGTTTTTACACAAATTCGACACTTAGAATTTCTTTTGGGGAGAATCGCCCCCCAGATCTTTGACAGATTTCAGCTGCAACTTGACTAGAGTGAAGCCAGAAACCTTTTGCTGCTGCAACCAGTAAGCCACTGCAAATCCATTGCTGAAATCTTCCCACTTCTATTTCTTCAGTGTACCAACAGAGAATTATCAGGCCTATAATGTTTTAAGCTTCCATCTCAAGATAATCAAATATAACCGTAAATTTTCAAGGCTCTTAAGACATAATCCCCTACTGTTCTTCAGTAATTATGTTTCCTTGGTGGGTAGGGGTGTGTGTGTGTGTGTGTGTGTGTGTGTGTGTGTGTGTGTGTGTGTGTGTGTGTGTGTGTGTGTGTGTGTGTGTGTGTGTGTACATATTTGTGTGTATGCACACGTGTGCATTTGCTTTTGCCAGTGGTGCTGTTGTGAATAAATGTGGGTGTTGAAAAATAATCATTTATCCTCTTTAAACTTACAAGAAAACCTACCTTCTGTCTGCTCTTGAGAGTTACAGTACACAAAGTTAAAGCACTTTTTCTTTAAAACACATCTGTTTGGTCAGTTGAGGGGTGGATAAACCCCTCAATTGACTATTCTACCACCTCTCTCCTGTTTGTAATAAGTTGGACATTAAAGATTTCTTGGTGCTATTTAAGGAAGAGCAGGGGAGTTCTCACTGGTGTCCTGATTATTTTTCCCTCCACAACCAACACCTAAAACAGATAATTTAGGAAATATATAATGACTGTGCCAAATTGGTTTCCCTTTTTCCTATATTGTAACAGTGACTATATTTCAAAAACAGACTTTTTGCAAATCCTGAAATTGAGAAAGGCACTATATAAATGTTTTCTTCTGTTTTCTTTTTGTTCTTTGGACCAAGAAGAGAAAGGTATAGTGGCGCCAACTTCACTCAGCTATTTCAGTCATCGCCAGCCATAACTCCATTGGAATCTAGCAGAATGGCTACGAATTCCACTCTCCAGTGGCTTCAACTTGGGAGCAGGACCACTGCCAATCTTAACCAGGATTTATCTAAACTGATGGTGAAGGGCACGAAGGGATAGGTCAGTCCAGTTCCCAAAGAACCTGGCCTCTCTCTTCATTCATTGATCCATTATTGGTTTTCTGCCTTTAGTGCCTGGGCCCTAAGTTCTGGACTCCCCTCTCTGAAATTCTACCTCGCTGCCTTTCTCTTCTCCATTAAGATGTTCCTTAACACCTACGTTTTCTATCAAGTTTTAATTGCATGTCCTAATATCTCGGTAGTACCAGATTTTGTTTGTTATCAGCCCTGTGAAGAACTTTGGGCATTTTGCTATGTTAAAGGCACAAGTTGGACAGGTTTGTTTAACTTTTTGGCAAAGACTGACAAACCAGCAGCTCCTTGTGAACAAAGTGCCTTCTCACTGATCCAGGATCAGCACCAGTAGATACAACTTCCACTGTAAGTTCTGGTTGGGATAATGAGCTCAAGAGCAGTGCACACTGTACATTTTGCATAGTTCAAACTGTGGATCACTTTACATTCAGGAAAAGCAATGGAATTATCATGAATATTGCATGAGCATGAAATCTCGTGGAAATAGTGCTTTAATAGAAAAACAGATTTCTAGCTTTCAGATGAATTAATATCCCTCCATTGAGACATATTTATGTTAGTTTGAAAAAAAACAAATCTTGCACTGTCTTTGGATCAAACCTGTCTTTATTTCTCAGTGTAACAGTTCCTTAGGACAGGCAGAAATGTTTCTATTCTCAGGTAATATTTTCAGTGCGATTTTTGTTGTAAGTCTGGACAAGTTGCCAATGCATGTAGCATTGTAACAGTAAACAGGTAATCTGTCAGCAAAACAAGCCAGCATAGCTCACAACTGTACAAAATCAGACAACTCCAAATCAGACAATAGCGTAGGAGCACATAGTAAACAACAAATAATTGTCAAGTTTTCAGAACTGCTTCCCAAAAAACCGCATGATTTGAGTCAAATCAGGTTTAACATACAAAAAGCGGTATGTCCTGTTCTGAAGTATAGGATGGATGGTGGGAGCTGAAATGGAGGTGCCTTCTGCTTACGGGTGAGATGGCTGAATATGTGTGATCTCCTGCTGTTTGGCTCATTACATATGCATTTATGAGGAACTTGGCAAAGTCTGTAGTGGGGGCACTTTCCCTGCCCTTACCTCAGGGAGTTAAATGGGGATGCAATATTTAATGGGCACCTGGACACTCATTCACTCATTGCAAGCCAGGATCTCTAGATTACTTGTTCAAAATGTCACAAGAACGTAAGAAATAGGAGCCAGAGGAGACCATATGGCCTGTTGAGTCTGCATCACCATTCAACATGATCATGGCTGATCTTGGATTTCAATTCCATTTTCCTGCCTGCTCCCCATATCCCTTAGTTCTTTGAGAGAACAAAAATCTGTCTCAGCTTTAAATATATTCAATGATGAAATATCCACAACCCTCTGAGGTAGAGGATTCCAAAGATTCACAACTTGAGTGAAGAAATTTCTCCTCATCTCAGTCCTAAAGGATTGACCCCTTATCCTGAGACTATGCCCCTCTGTTTTAGATTTCCCAACCATGGAAACAATCTCTCAGTGTCTACTCTAACAAGTCCCTTCAGAACTGTATAGTTTTCAATGAGATTACCTCTCATTGTTCTAAACTACAGATAATATACTTTTAATTTATTTACCTTCTCATTATAAAACAATCCCCTCAACTCAGGGACCAATTTAGCGAAACTTCCAATGCAAGTGTATCCTTTCTTAACTGTAGAAACCAAAACTTCACACAGTATTCCAGATATAGTCACACTACAAAACCTATACAATTGGAGCAAGACTTCCAACAATGCCTCTACTTTCTCAGAAGACTAAGGAAATTTGGCATGTCAGCTACGACTCCCACCAACTTTTATAGATGTACCATAGAAAGCATTCTTTCTGGTTGTATCACAGCTTGTGTATGGCTCCTGATCTGCCCAAGACTGCAAGGAACTACAAAAGGTCATGAATGTAGCCCAATCCATCAGGCAAACCAGCCTCCCATCCATTGACTCTGTCTACACTTCCCGCTGCCTTGACAAAGCAAGCAGCATAATTAAGGATCCCACACACCCCAGACATTCTATCTTCTACCTTCTTTCTTTGGGAAAAAATGTCTGAGGTCACATACCAATCAACTCAAGAACAGCTTCTTCCCTGCTGCTGTCAGACTTTTGAATGGACTTACCTTGCATTAAGTTGATCTTTCTCTACCCCCTAGCTATGACTGTAACACTATATTTTGTCCTCCCTTGTTTCCTTGTCTATGAACAGTATGTTTTTTCTGTATAGCATGCAAGAAACAATGCTTTTCACTGTATGTTAATACATGTGACAATAATAAATCAAATCAAATCAAATCAAAATCAAACTGTAGAAAGCACTAGAGTAAATCAGTGCAAAAATCAGGGAGCGGGGTCTATTCCTGCTGGAGAGACCGGCAGCATAGCGCTGAATAGGTCACTGCGCATGCGCTGACCTGTCCTGATCGGCACATGTGTAGTGGCCCTGCACTGTTGGCTCCCCGATTGCTGGCCAATTCAATCACTGGTTAGCTTGGCAACCCTAGCTATGACTGTAACACTACATTCTGCACACTCTTGTTCCTTCTCTATGAACGGTATGCTTTGTCTGTAAATCATGCAAGAAATAATACTTTTCACTGTATGTTAATACATGTGACAATAATAAATCAAATCAAATTCTTTATTCTTTCTCATACCCCAGTCCTCTTGCAATAAAGGCCAAAATGCTATTTGCCTTAATTGTTTGCTGCAGCTGCATGCTATCTTTCTCTATTCCTTGTACAAGCACGCCCAACTTTTTTGAACATCAACGCTCACAAGTCCAGGGTCATCAAAGCCCAGTCCTTGCATTCTCTCTCAGACTCTGTTGAGCTTCCCTCAAAGTACACGAGGCAGATTTGGAAGGCCTTCTACTTGCCATCATAGATGTAACACTCACCCCCCCTAATTCGCCATTATTATCTACCTGGAAAACCCATGGTTGCAACTGGGCACGTTAGCAATCCACTTATCTCGCCCACTCTGGCCATTCCTGCCTCAGTCATGGGAAGATAAGTCTTCAGCTCCATCTTCACTTCTGCTCCACACATTGCTAAAATGACACTGCTTGAGATGCTCGAGTTATGGAGGAATACTGCTGTGTTGGCAGTTTGACCACAGAGATGAGAACACATGGTTCTCTATCCAGTTAACTAATTAGTTTTAGGGTGCTGTTTTAGTTGGCCCCTAACCACATCAATAATTCCACCCACTGTTGAAGACCCTCCCCCCACTTTGAGGCCTGGCCCTATTTTTTGGACTGCATTGTGACTGTGAAAATAAAGCAATGGTGTGCATCTCAGTTTAATGAAGATCCAGCACATTTGACCCTATCACATCAGCCACCAAGTGTCCCTAATCTTCATTTACCAACACCGCATAATTCTTCACCTTGCATCTACCCCCTTGACCCTTTAGATGTTTAATATGTGATCGTCTCGTGGCATCATTGTTAGACTATTAATCCAGAAACTCAGCCACTGTTCTGGGGACACGGGTTTGAATTCTACCGCACAGGTGGTGGAATTTGAATTTAAAAAAATCTGGAATTAAGAATCCACTGATGACCATGAAACCATGATCGATTGTTCGAAAAACCCATCTGGTTCACTAATGTCCTTTAGGAAAGAAACCTACTGTCCTAACTTGGCTTGGCCTACATATGGCTCCAGAAATAGGCAATGTAGTTGACTCTTAAATGCCCTCTGGAATAGCCTAGCAAGCCATTCAGTTCAAGGGCAATTAGGGATGGGCAATAACTACTGGCCAGCCAGTGATGCCCATGTCCCATGAATAAATCAGAAAAACTCTGCTCTCCTCCCTGAACCCTTAACCATCCAAGTGCACATGTCCATTCTAACCCTGACCCTTCTCTGAGACCACCACGAACCTGAATTTTTACAGTCAGCTTCATGAAATCATGCAGCACCCAACCATAACCCTGCCACTGCTACCCTACTCGATCCAACATCTCCATCATTGTCACCATATCCTCTCTATCCTAGCACCCTAATCTTAATGCTCAGAGCCCAAACCTCAACATCCATAGCCCCATCCTTTGGATTCCTCTATCTACCACCATCACCACACAGATAGCTGCTCTTCAAAGAACAAAAACAGCCCGGGAAATAGGCCCTTCGGCTTCCAACCAGAAGCATGAACAATGCCCGATCTGGCAGATTAATTTGCCTTGCTTGACTGTTGACTTCGTGTGTCTACTCTCCCCAGACATCCTGCACTAACCCTCTCCAGACAGCCTTCATCACATGACCAAGATATTCTGCACTAACCCTCCTCAGGCAGCCGGTACCAACTGTCCCAGAGAGCTTGCACCAAATCTCCCTGGATAGCCATCACCAACCGTCTCCAGACAGCCTGCACCAACTCTCCCCGGACATCCAACGCTTGTCCTCCCCAATCAACACCATCCCTCCACAGATTGTGCCAACCTTCCATGTACATCCTGCACCAACACTGCCCTGACATCCTGTGCTATCCCTGCCTCCCTTGCCCATCCACTCCTCCACTCTTCCTCGCTAACTCTGACTCTCTTGTCCAGCATGCAAGTTGCACTGTCACCACCGAGTCTCATGCATAGGTTGGCATTTTCATACACTCCCCAAAGAGAACAACGCAGTGGCCACTCACCAATAACCATAGAAGAATTCTACTCAGCCAGGTGCAATCATATTATATGCAATTATAAATGTGAATGTTTCAGTTTCTGGTTTGCCAGTTGAGAACTTAATTTGGAGGAGCATTTAATTCTGGTATGGTGGCCTTTTAATGAGCCTGGATGACAAGCAAAAGGACTTCCCCACATTGGTCCGATCCCAAGAACCCAGTAGCAAAAGTTCAACTTGCCGTCGGGAAACTGATTTTTGACGTCCTGCCAAATTAAGTTCCCCTGCCCGTCAAGCTTCCTGTTGCTGGTGGGACTGGAAGACTCCGTCCAGACTCTGAAGCACGATTTGCTGTGTAATTGTCCAGTAGTGACATTTGGTGAGGGGATGTCTTAAAAGTGTTTACAAGTTAGGGGTTGAACGTCCCAATCTTGTTCCAACTTTTTAAACAATTTTAAAAATGTCAAATTTTATAACAGCATTGCAGAAGTTAGCTGTCACTTTTTTCAGTGGATTGGCAAAAAAATCTGTAATTATAGTGCAGCACATTTTTTCATTAAAAACTTTTTTTTAAGGGAAGTTAGTGTTGGGAAATGGAAAACTCCATGCTCAAATGTGCACACCTATGCGACTCAGATCCTGCTATACCTATTCATATATATAAGCCAATGGGTGTTTTTTTGAAGTCATTTATTGATTTATTTCTTTTTAATTTATTATGACTTACCAAATTTTGAAAGTCTCTTGCAGTTCTGCTGCTGGAAGCTATTATAAAAGCTGTAAGTCAGAGAGTAGATGAATCATTGCATAACTAAATACATTCAGAGGCAAGTCAGTGGGAAGAATGTCAGGGCTTTCACGATGAAAAAAGCAGGTGATCTACCTTCCAGTACTTCACATGGTAACACTACCATACACAAATTTACAACCTATAATTCAGTTCATTGGATTGGCCTGGGTCAGCGCCTGTCTGATTAGTAATTGATATTTTTTTTAGAAGTTGAAGCATTCCATTCCGCACCTCAGTGCAATTCACAGCACACCAGTTAGCTGAGAATCCACATTTTCGCCTTACTGGAATGACATAGTCTGTCCTTCTGTTTTGTATTGACTGACAAATACCATCTGACCAATTAACATCCAGTGACATGATACCCAATTAGAAGCCTGATTTCATTGGCTAACCAATTAACATCCTGCAGCATGATAACCAATTAGAAGCCTAATTGCATTGGCTGGCCAATTAACATCCTGCAACCTGACAACCAATTAGAACTCTAGTTGCATTAACTGGCCAATTAACATCATACCACCTGAAGGCATAATTTTAAATTAATAGATTGTTTGCACTGGTAGGCCTTTTGATCTGATTGTCTTGATTGAAATTTGTACAAGATCATGGTAAAAGCACTGTATGCAGGGATGTGGGTATTTAGAAATCTCTTTTTCCCACCTTGTCTCTGCGATTTCTGTAAATCTCATATAATTGTGATATATTATGGCACTTTACATAATGGCATCCCATTAATGCTGTGGCCCCAGTAATGAATAAGTGGATGAGGTTGCCTGCCAACTCTATCCCATTCTTGAAAAAAAAGTTGAAAAATTATATTTAATAAATTGAACAAGATGAATTAGATGGTATACACGCTCGCGCATTCACTCAGAAAATCAGGTCTTTATTTTTGCATATCAGCCGATCTACTGCTCCCACGGGAAAACAAAACCACAGAATAGTTTATTGGTTCAGGAGAGCTGCATACAGAAAAATGCTTGATGTTGTTTTTCTGAAATTCAATGCATTTATAATATCATGTATTTGAGACCCAAGAAAGTTGCAATTGAAGTAACATAATCTGATTTTTGTTGCATGTAATTATGATTATTATATGATTCTGCTGATTAATTGCATTCTGTTTTTAATCATAAAATGTTAAAAATAAAATACAGTGACTCATTGAAAAGTTGAATCATTAGTTAAAGATGACCAAATAAAATGTCTGCCATAAAATTTGGACAGTGGATGATATAATTTAAAAAGATATTCCCACTACTTGCGAAGATAAAATTCACTTTAGCAGGAGAAGATTGTGTAATTCACACCTTGAGCAAAATGACACCTTCGTAACCCGATCCAGGCAGGCACACACACATTATACAGTGGAGCCTTTTTCTTGTGAATAAGTACTGCTAACTTAATAATTTGTCAGCTTAGCTTTTTCTCAGGTTAGTCGATTGTGTTTCTCAGTTGTGAGAAAGCAATGAATGGCTATAGGCACAAGCTTCAATTTTTAAATCGCTACACTGCTGATCCTTTCTTCCCAGAAAGACTCCAAATTCAAATCCAAATTTGTTCTTTAGCTAAGCATATTTATTCTGTCATCATTGTCCCATAAAAATGTCCCATTTATATTTGCTATATCACCATCAGCAAAATGATGAAATGCATTTAATTTAAAAATGTATTGAAGTTTTCGCACAATGCATTTTTCTTCCCTTTCAGATTTTGTTTTTCTGAGTCAATTGCCTTAAACAAACGTTGACTTTATCGTTGACTGAAATTTCACTCAGGAATCTAATGCCATAGTGACCTGGAAATGTGAGCAATACAGACACAATAATTAATGCTGTTAAATGTCATAGAACAACTTGCAGAACGTGTATTGCTGTTGCTGTTGAAAACTGAAGAATGAAATTGTAGCCAGCTCCAGGAAGAGAATCTCCCCAGATAAACTTCTAGGACACAAAAGAACCATTATTCTTTGATTTTTTTTACATGAATCATCTCTACTTTTCTTGATAAGAACAAGGCTATGCATCTTTCAAAGCAAGTAACAGAAAGAGTATGACATGGCCACATTTTATTGCTAGCTGTCAGACACAGATGAATAACGCAAACCAGCTCCATTACACAAAGAAGAATGAATTTCATTTTTAATGCACAGCAACACATTCATTTTACAATTCATAGCTACGTGTAATAGCTCATTTTAAGAAATAAATTATGTATGATATGAACTTCTGTATTCAAGAAGTGCATTTCTTAGTGTTCATTTAAAGCTGCCCTGTGAGTACTGTCTGCTTTATACCCTGAAGGTTGTGCTTTTGAAGATTATCATGGAACATACGACTGTTAACTCATCTCAGACATTTAGAATGCATGGATTTTATGCACCCTACTTACTGTGAACCGCTTATCGTGGAATCAGCATATAGTTTTGGATGGTTTTCATCAGAAGTGTTGCCTGGAAACAGAACTGAAGCAAATCTTTTGAACATTCTTGCTTTTATCTACATGCTGATTTTAAACTCCACAGAAACAAAGAGGATTCTTTTAATTTTAAACAGAAGCTAAATATATATTATGCTAATGCTGTTTTAGAGGGCAGCAATGAATCACAAGTAATGAGATTTTCATCGTGTAACAATGATCTTTTCAAATGGATGTCAAGAGATTGCCTCAGTGTGTTTTCTATCGACTGGTCGAAAGATCTGATGGCAAAAACTGTCTCAAATGACTCTTTCCTGATACCCTCCAAAATCAGGCAGCTTAATCTAAACCAAGACATCATCTCAAACTAGGGAGCATATTTATGGGTTGCAAATAATTGCAATTTGATGTAGTCTTTGATCATAATCCTTCTAGTGAAATATGGAAATGTTTGCGTTTGGATAATCCCGTTTAAGTGAATAACAAGACCCATTGCATTTTCGCTTTCAATAATGGAGATGAGTGGTGGCTGTTTTTTTAAATCAATACTTCTGGAAGGAATTCACTTGTGGAACCATATTTTTGATTTTAGAAAAACATTGTATTAAGACCAACACTGCATGTACGTATTCTCTAATTCTGTGTAGAATTATTTCTGTTTCAAGATTGTTCTTGGAAGCAGATGTTTCTGTCTGATGTGTGTGCAGATATTCATGTGTTCTGGGTGTGTGTGTGTGTGTGTGTGTGTGTGTGTGTGTGTGTGTGTGTGTGTGTGTGTGTGTGTGTGTGTGTGTGTGTGTGTGTGTGTGTGTGTGTGTGTGTGTGTGTGTGTGTGCACTGAGTTTCTGTGCATATTAAGTGTAAGTATTGCAGCTGGGAATGCATGAATATGTGTGTACTCTTTTATTTCTTTGTTGAAAATTAAGAATTAATCGTTCTTGTCACTCATTTAAACAGGTTTATCCAATCACAGATATTTCTATATTTTAATGTAATGTGTCAGAGAAAAGCTTACTGTAGTCTATCTCAACAATTCTCCTTGACTCCGATCTCAAAACTGCTTCTCTACCTCTTCGACAATTGTATCAGTTTTGATTACTCCATTTCCTGTTAAGAATTCTCTGAGTGTAATTGACTGTTTGGTGTTAATTTGTTCCGCATTGTGTATAGATTGTACATAACGCAATGCTCATTATGGAGATGGGATTGCACAAATAGTACTCTTAAAACTAGCACAAAAATGCCACTTTGATCTAATCACTTCAGGTTGCTTTCCTAACCAGCTGCCAGAGATCAGAGGATGACATATTAATAAACTGAACCATCCACTCCTATCTGTGCTTGTGTCTATGTGCATGCATCTGTATGTGACACGACCATTTGATCAGCAAAATATGACCAAGTTACCGCTACAATGTCCAGGAGTCAATATTGTATTCTGACAGTCACTCTCACCTCTATGATAATAACAACAATAAATGTCATATCCTTCTGGAGAACAAACTCAGTGATTTAACTATATTACTAACATTGAGATAACTATTCTAGTCTTATTGGATCCTCCGCGCAGTAGTTCCACCTTCTTGTAGTCAGAGGCGGATTTACAGTTGATGGGGCCCTGTGCTCATTTTCCTTTCTAGGCTGCCGAACCTCCCCTTCCCCTCCCCCTCCCCTTCCCTTGCCTTCACACCCCTCCTGAACCCACTCACTCTTACCCTACAGAACACAAAGACAGAAGGCACAAAAATACGCCAACTGATCACTGCTTTTTAACTTGTATAAACATGCCTGTACGAATAATTTTGCTGAATTGAAATCCAAGCTTCCCTCTTGTCAGAATGATGGTAAAGATGGTTTATACTGCGATGTGAGTCTTGAGGTGAGCAATCATGGAACTAGCTGATGAGCAACAAGATGGAGAAATCAGCCAATGGTATCACTGGAGCACAGGCCAGTGCAGGAGCAAATGCTCCAATCAGCGAGATACATAGAATCACAACAGTGCAGAAGGAGGCCATTTGGCCTATTGAGTCTGCCCCAAAAACAATTCCACCCAGGCCTAATCCCCATATTACCCTTCTAGTCCCCCTAACACTAAGGGACAATTTAGCATGGCTAATCAATCTGATCCACATTTCTTTGGACTGTGGGAGGAAACCAGAGCACTTGGAGGAAACCCATGTAGACATGGGGAGAATGTGCAATTCCACACAGACAGTGATCCGAAGCTGGAACTGAATCCAGGTCCCTGGTGCTGTAAGGCACTAATGCTAACCACTGTGCCACCATGCTGCCTATACATACATTGTCATTCAGTATATTTCAGAGTCTCATTCAGTTTCAAAAATAAAACAGAGTGACCAGGAGAGTCCAGGTGGAGAGAGCAGTAGAGTCCAGGTCTAATATCAATATTTTTTTTCTGGCAGGATTCCATTATTTGTCTGAGAGACTTTCTGAAGGTCAGTCTTGAGAGCATTGGTGGTTCAATCTGCCAGCATGTGACAATCTGCAGCCATTATATCAGATAAGCAATGGTCCATTTTAAAAAACAAATTTTAATCAAGCCAATATGGAAGAGAGATTTTTAAGATTTTCTTGCTTCTTCATCTGTTGGCATGGCAATTTAGATAGCTTTTTCCCTTTACACTTTCTTCACAAAATCATCAAGTACATCATTATAGGTAAAATCTTGAAAAGACAAATGCCAGAATTCTATCGCCCTGCCTGCCACGGGAATCAGAGCAGGCAAGACACGGACAATGGGAAAGTCCATTTGCCTTAGGTGGGATTTTCCATCCTGTAGAATGTGATCTTCCAGCTCATCATGTTGGTGAGATATTCTGGTTCCATCGATGGTGCATGTGTTTCCCAGTGGTATGGGGTGGAATCCATGGGAAATCAATTGTCAGTGGCAGGACCAAACGACCCTGCCACCAGCCAATGGTTTGCTGCTTCCTGCCGCATAGAAAAATGGCACGGGGAGACCAGTGAATCCCTTTCAATCAACAATGTTGCCAAACTTGTCAAATGTTCCCTACTCATTGTGCTTCGCAAATAATTTTGAACTATAATGTTCACCAGAAACATTTGTGACAGGTATTGTTAGAATATTTTCAGGATGGTTTACACGTTTGGATTGGTTGCCTACATACCACCACACACAAGACTGTACAAATCAGCTGGTGATCTCGAGGCACAGAGCTCATCATTATCAATGAAATGAGTGAATTATTTCCCTTCATCTTCAAAAAAACGTGTCTCTATGTCCTCCTGGTAGAAGTTACTTAATTTCTTATTGCAGGGGCTTTTAGCATTTTCATCCAAATGTCAGTCAAAAAACATGCAAAATAAATCAACAATTTTCTTCGGTGATTTAGTTTTACTCTGCAACTGCACCATTATTGTGTCACAATTAATACTGACAGAGTCAATGATGGTCTTCTCTTTCTCTTTTAAAGTGATTTTATTGTCTCCAGTTTCATTGAAAAATAACTCCCTGCATCTCATGTGTTTCTCATTATCAGAGGGATCTTTATTTTTTGTTAATATTAGTGCCTCTGCTTCCACCAAGCTATATCATTTCGAACTTCCATGACTAAACTTTTAACTGAGGCTAACAATTATGCAGCATTCAGTAAAGCTGTGTCAAAATTTTGCATGGATTTGTTGATGGCACTAATTGTTTGAAGCAAACAGTTCAACAAAAGAGTAAAAACAGCAATATCGTACTTTTCAAACTTCTCAGCTAAGGATTTTGCTTCAGCTTTCATGAGTTTTTTTTTAAATTTGATGCAGTTATAGCTAATAAGCTTTCTTTTATATCAGGAAAATTAAGTTTCAAAGCCAAAACAGTATCTGTGCAAGTGGATCACCTGGTGCCACAAATTTTTTTGGCTATCAAATGTTTTCCATTTGGCTGCTCCAAGTGTGATTGCAATATGTTCCATTGATGCATGGAAACCAAATAAAGGGCATATAGATTTGCCATAAAGTAAAAAAAATGCAGCTTTCTCACAGGATTCAGCCGTAGCATTATAGATTACATTCAAGGAGTGACTGGAACATGGGATGAATAATGCATAGGAGCTTACATTGTTTAGTCTATCTTGTATAGAACTGAATAGTTTCCTGCCATATTTGTGGCATTATCAAAGCTCTGCCCTTGACATTTTTTTATGCCCAAACCTAAATTAGCAATGATTTCCAAAACAGTTGTCTTCTGGCACTCAGAATTGTAGGTTGTTGTTGGAAATTGTTTGATAACTTCACCATCGCTGATCACATATCTTAAAATGAATGTTAATTGGTCCACATAACTCACATCTGATTTTGAATCAACTATTATGGAATAGCATTTGGCATCTTTTACTTCATTAGTGAACTGGGTGCTCTGCCATTATAGTGATGAAGTCATCATAGATTTGGTGCATTTAAAGTTGGTCTTCTCTAGCCACAATGTTAATAACTTTTCAGATGCTCTTTGAGAGCCTTGTCAAATTCACTGAGATATTCAAGGCAGGCTAAAAAATTACCTCGTCAATTTGACAATGAGGACTCACCATGCCTTCTTAGAGATATTCCCAAAGAAGATAGCAGTTTAAATGTGACAGCAACATATCTTGTCATGTATTCCCAATAAGGACATTTGTTCTCAAACTGAGTCGATAATGCTGAATGGATTCTTCCAGATAGTTTACAAATTTGAACAAACACACGTCACTTTAAACTGGCCTTTGGAAATTTCATGATCAGCAATATCTCTTCCAACATTTTTCCAGTTAGAATGCCGTCAACAAAACCTTGTTCCTCTTTACTAGTTTCGGAGAATAATTTGCAAACATAATAGTAGATTTCCTTGGAGATTTCTGAAAAAAAATCAACCAATTTCTATTTTGAGTTATCCCATTTCTCTTCACCTTCAGAAGGTGGGACTTATGAAGACTTTGAACCTGCTTTTGGCCTCCTACTTCAAATTCTCAAATTTTCCATATTGCCTATGTTTTCTGGTTTATTTAGTACAAAGCATTCTATAATACCCAGTGGGACAAATTTTAGCCAGAAGGCTATGTCTTCAGTGTTGGTTTCTTCCCTTACTTCAACAGAAGAATCTGTAATATCTTGTTGTTTATTGTCATTTCAGAATCCGCTTCTTGTTCAACCTTTTCAGGTAACGTAGTATCTCTAGAAGTTGGCAAGTCTAATTCAACAGATAATTCACCCGCACTTTTGATGGATGGGGCTGAATGTGCAGTTTGTACACTATTCAATACATCAAACCTTTTGAAGTACAAAATATCTTTTTGCCTCGCTTCATCCTCTTTCCCCACCTTCAATTTTTTGCAATTTTGACTGCTAGATTGATAGTGTGGCTTCATTTTGCTAAAGAAACTGATCTTGATTTGAATTAAATTGAAAGAGCAGGTATTGGCATAGTCAATTCCATGTTTTTATCAGTTTCAATTTAAGCTCTGCAAAAGTTGGTTTCATCTTTTAGTATGAAGCTGTGACTTTGGACTTTAGACACCTTTCATTCTTCTCAATGCCCATTCCCCCTTCACAAACTCACAAACTTTCCCTCCCCATGGACCCTCCAAACCCATCACAAACTCTCTCCCGCCATAATGTACCCGGCCCTCACACTCTCCCTCCCAGGAAAGTCTGCAGCCCTGGCTAATCTCCCCTCACACTCTCCACCCCCAATACCCATTCAATATTCCCCCCCACCACTCCTGCATCATCTTATAATCTCCACCCCCCAACACTCACACTCTCACAATCTCACTCTTCTTGCTTGCCTTGGGTGTTCAAAGCAGCTTCCTGCCTCACTTGTCATCTTCTCATGGCAAAGGCGTGACATTGGGCCTTGCACCTTGCCTGCCTGTTGTTGTTGTCCTGGATTTGTTAGTGCCAGCACTTCAGTGGCTCATTTTGTGGCTTGATTCAGTGTCTCAAGCTCGCCATTGTTAGACTGGATCTGTAAGTGTTGGTGACCAGAACAAACCTCTCCCCTACTTGGCTCCTGTTGGCTTTTGCAAGTTCAGCAGCCTCTCCATCTCCTCTCCTTATTGTCTCACGCATGCCTCAAATTAGCTGTTTGTACGATCTATCACCAATTTCCCCAGTCTCTCAGACTTACCAATCAGAGTCTGATTTTGTTCTGCACTTGCAGTTAATGGACTCATTTTTATTTGTTGAGCCTATAAGCGAATGCAGAATAAACATGCTCAGTGCGTACTAACCTGGCACGCCCCACCCCCCCCACCCCTTCTCCCTTTGGTCGGGATTCTGTACCTAGCTATATTTTGTTGTAAATCTGCCCCTGATTTTAATATGTACAATGCAGCAGTCAGTTTGGAGGCAACATGACAGGAACTTGCATATTAAAAAAGGCATATTTCAAAGAAAAGAGAGTAAAATCGCTTTTTGTTATCCAATGTCCACAAGTTAATATCTTGCTAAATAAGGTGTCATGCAATCTGTCTACCCAGGGAGTATCATGGGTGCAAACAGTGCTGGTTTCCAGGTGTAACTGAAAGAATGGCCAGTTTTTCAGCTGACAGTGTGTTGTGCTGTGTTATTGATTGAAGCAGTTATGAAGATATCCGGTTCAATATAATTCTTTCTGGATGAAAACTACCATTGGTTAGCTCTCTGTGTTACAAATTCCATTTTATCCTATGCGCTGCTTTCTGATAACAGCTCTGCAAAAACAGCTATAGTTGACGTAATAATGGATTGCAAACATGAACCACATTTCCCTCTTTATTCTTTCAAAATGGGCGATTATTTCTTGCAATGTAAAATAACCAAATACAATCAGTTGTTGTAAATCGAATTCAACATATCGTCAAAAGAAAATGGAGTCAATAATTTGTGTTAATTCTGAGGTTCATTCTGCTACTTTAAGTCCCATTTTGCTGTGGGCTGCCTGCATTGTTTAAATAATAGAATACGTTCTGAAATGTGTTATTTCATTTCCTAGTCTGCCAAGGGACATGTCGTGTAGTGGTCGGCAAATCTAATCTAGAAGAGCTGGGGTTAGATCAGCATAAAGTCAATGTCTTGTGCAAGCAAGTGACATTGCATCATTTTAATGATAGCCTTATCTGTCTGAATGTTTGATTATTTGTAGCTTGGTCTGATGGAGATAAAAATACTCCAATAACTGTCCCAGCTAAGTGGTCCATGACAAAGGCTCACAAATGGCAAACCATGCTTGCAGACCACCACTGATCTTGACAGGTGGGACTTTCCAGCCGGGCTCTTCCCAAGACCTTTGCATGGTCTGCCCCTCCCCATCCGCTACAATTCTCATGACGGACAGGATGGTAAAATTCCAGCCAATGTCTTTACACTAACCTAGCATATGCAAACCTTTGATAGATTTTGTTCACATGTTCATTCACTTAAAGGTTCCTTTCACTTCACACTTCAAATACTAGAAAATTGGAAATTATCCCAAAATTAATTTCTTCCTCTCGTTAAGTTGACACTCCTATCGCATGACGGTATAGATATTCTTAGTCATTACCTAAAGTACTTTTACTTTCACACTTATTTCAAGGAAAGCAATATTTATTCAGAGTTGTGATCTCAGGCTGTTGCGTTGCCTTTTTACATCAATGCACTTTGAGTCCTCAGTGGAGATCTAATAGAAAGGTCAGTTACCACACAGCATTGCCAATATATAGTTCACTTAGTTAGTGGGATATTAAGTGTTTAAAACCATGGCATACGCATAGAGCCTAAGTGTAGGAAGTGTGCTGTCAATGAATGGAACATCAATTTTCTTCCAATTAAGACATATGGCTTGATTTTACTCTTATATGTGGGGAAATGTCCTGGCTTGGTGCACCCACCTTGGGAAAAATTGTCCTGAATGCCATGGTTTTCATTCTTGGCGAGGATAGTGTGGGATAGAGTTGGGCCTTCCACCCTTGGATGAAAAATTTGCCCTAGGGCCAGTTAAGTGCAAACTTCAGCTCTTTAACAGGCCTGCTTCAGTTCTCTGGGATTTTGCCCCAATTGTTTTGTTAAATAATAGGCCATCTAACCCTTATCGCTCATTCCCCTTATGCCACTACCCATTCCTATGCCAACTAATGCATGTCCAACCACACCAATGTTTCCTTACACACCCCCATGCCAACCAATGCTCTCAGTAATCTCCATGGTTTTTTACACCCCATATTCCAACTTAGTATCATGCCAATCCATCGATCATTATTTGCTCTTACAACTTCTATGCTCACCCATCCAGTCTCCACCATGGACAGAACTGAGGAACCATGCTACAATTAAATGAAGTGCTAAATATCTGTTACAGACTTCACTATATAAAGAAACACTCGCATTCATTAAAGTCCACTCAATATATTTAAATTCCCTCAAGTACTTAATCATCAATGAAAACAAACATTAGCCCACAGAAAAGATAACTATTCCTTTAATAGCAGTTTTCAGCTGTCAATCAAACTGCAAGTTTATAGCACTCTTTTCCCCATTGTGATAATGACAGGTTGTGGAAACGGTCAAGAAGTAACAATGTTACAATGATGACGTTTGGGATTATATTAACAAATATCTATTGAAACTGCTAGAATCAATATTTTCTACGCTCAGGGACCCAGGCAGGTAGATTTTCTTTTCAAATTTTGAAGGGCAGAGGATTTAAGTAACTTGATAATTTGAGGGTTCTATATAACGCATTCATCCTTCAAGTGCATTTACATCTCCACCATAAAGTTGTGGAACAGACACTGTGGGTTTAGGCCATTCTTGGATTGGAATTTGGATTTGTTTGTCCTGTGCATTGAGTTTAATGCCCACGTTGATTTGTAATTCACACCTTATGCTTCACACTCCACTCCATTTTCCCTCCTGGTGAAATGGGGTCTTCCAGAAATGGGAGTGGAGCGTCCGGAACAAGGTCCGGTCTGTCACTTAAAAGTCCATGAAATCTCCAGGGCTCCATGAAAATATGTTACTTAGTATCAACATGAAGGTACCTAATTGCCTTAGATTATTTGTCTTATGCTGTACAGTAATGTAACTCTAGAGGGGGTGAAATTTGGTTCAGGAGTTAGGGTGGGCAATTGACTTTAATGGAAAAGCAAATCATGTGAGTGTAAAATGAGCTGCTGATTTGCTGTTGTCAATTTTGCAATACTATCTGTAACCAATTTCATCCTGTTCATGTTTGGAGTTGATACCACAGTCAATGGAATGCAGTGAACAGATATGATCACACTTTATGATACACAGGAGAATATAATGTAAACATCACTTACTTAGATTGCAATAGGTTGAAACCAGCATTTTAGAAGTCTTAACTCAATACTCTTAATATCCATTCCTTTTTTTAACTATTAACGTTAAAATTTAAAATTTGTTTATTAGTGTCACAAGTAGGCATACAGTATGAAGCTACTGTGAAAATCCCCTATCACCACATTCTAGCGCCAGTTCGAGAGCACTGATGGAGAATTTAGCATAGCCAATGCAGATAACCAGCATGTCTTTCAGACTATGGGAGGAAACCAAAGCACCCGGAGGAAACCCATGCAGGCATGGGGAGAATGTGCAGGCTCCGCAGAATGACCCAAGCTGGGCATCGAACACAGCTTTTTTTTTATACCTTGCCATGGTATTCAGTCACAGTTTGTCTTCTTTTCAAAAGCAACTGAGAAATATGCTGCAGCAATTGCCTGACATCTACTCATGGATCCAATAAATGACTTGATTCATATCTAAATGTATTTTTTTAAAAAGGAGCGGGATGATAATATTGGGAAATGGCTGCTTGAAATAGGATAAGGTGTCGAGTAGGTTTGAATCTCTTGACAGCTCTATTTTCCTGCCTAGACAGCCTGACAAGGAGGGAAGTGGTCTCTCTAAGATCCAGATTTTTTTGTTGTTTTGTCAGACTGCAGATGGTCTTCTCAGATTCAATAGTGTTGGGAATCCTAATGTTTTACTGCAGCTCCTTACACAGTACTTGGAATAAATGCAGTTCCACTCAGAGCTAGAAGCATCATTTCTCCTTAGCTGGGGTTGCAGCAGCTGCTGCTGCTGAAGATTAGGGCTCTAGACAACCCTCCGGGGGTTTGCCTTTGCCTGCTGAGTTGCTTTTTATACAGCAGCAATTTATTAAATTGCCTTCTTTTTAAGTGCAGTAATAGTCCTTGTTCTTAGAATAGTTTAAGCAACATCCAGCACCTTAATATTTTGAGAAGGTGGGTTTAATTACATTGTGTTTCCCTAACAGAATAGTTTTGATTGCATCCTCACTGACTGAAATGAGGGAAAGTGATTTTGTTTTGGATTCAGAATGACAGCAATCAAGCTGGAGACAGTCTCCCTGACCTTTTTCTGAAATTTGTTTCTTGACGCACTGCAGATCACTGTACAATCACATTGACTGAAGCATATGGCCAAAAGCAATTAAAATGAAACTCTGGATTATTCCCAAAAAGTGTCGAGTGGTGTGTGGGAAACTCAAAGTGAAGTATCTCACTAACAAGTTATTTTATGGTTCATTACTAAAAGTGGAAAGCCTGCAATCAAAATGTTAAAAGTGTCTGTCCTGTGTCAGCTGTGTAAGAGATGAGGAGAAGGAACATTGGGGCTGGGGGTTTTAAATTGAGCCACTTTGTAAAGACGTGGTGGGAACTGGTTTAATCATTCACTGCCAGAGCTGACTAGAACACATCAAGCACTATTGGGTTTGTCTCTTACCTGCTAAAAATGCCCACTATTTCAGGATCATCCTGGACAAAAAGATAAATCCCAACTACTTTTCTCTCTTGCAAATTATCCTCTTAAACCCTTTCATGTCCTCCTCCACCCTTCCAAAAATAACAGGTGGATTTTGTCCTGAGCATCGAAACGATCTGATCAGCTGACCCCTGTCTCCCTGCTTCCCACAAGTCCACCAGGCCAAACTTTCTCTAAAGGTCTCCCCTATCCTAGCCCTGAACTTCAATCTTTCTCTGATTTCACTGCGATGGCCTCTCATGCTAAATGAGTTCATTCTGTTCAGGTGACCCATTTCCTGCATTTGCAACCTAAATATCTGCTGACTGCCCAGCCTCCCCTCCTGATTCTGACGATAGCTGACATTGTCAGCAGTTTCCGTTTCAGGTACTCTCTCTCCTTTAAGTTTGATATCATCGCTCCTCAACCAAACAACTCAACCCTACTGACCTTGCAAACAGCTGTCCCATCTTCAACCCCCTCCCCACCTTTCCACTTCAAAGTCCTTATTATCCCCTCCCAAATCAATGCCCATCTTTCCTAAAACTCCATGGTATTATCTTGTTATCCTAAACTCCAGAGAAATAAGCCCAATATACTCAGCCTCTTATCATAGGACAGCCCTCTCATACCAAAGACCAATTTACTGAATCTTCACTGTACTGCCTCTGATGCGAGTTTATCCATTCTTAAATGTGAAGATCAAAACTGCGGACAGTATTCCAGCTGGGTGGGACTGCACTTGCCTGATTCCATTCTTGTCTATCTAATCACAGCCAAAGAATCACTTTCAATGGCTTCTATTCCCAAACCCTTATCTGTGGTGTCTCCCAAAGAGCTATCCTTGCCCACCTCCCCAACAACTCACCCCTCCCCCCACCCCCCACTCCAACTCCTTTTTATTTCACAACTACATGTTATGCCTTGGAGACATGATCTGAAAGCATAGTTATTTTTCACATATATGCTAACTACCTCACCGCCGCTTCTCCACTGATTCCTCTACTGCTGATTAATTATTGGACTGCTTTTCTGACACCCAGTACTGGGTGAAAAGGAATTTCCTACAATTAAATGCTGAGAAGATTGAAGCCATTGCTTTTTGTCCCACTTCCAAACTCCATCCCTTAGTTACCAGGTCCATCTGGCTTTCTGGTATCTGAGACTTGGGCTGGAATTCTCCCATCCTGCCACTGGAATTTTAGCAGGCAGGCTCCATCAATGTGAAACCCCATTGACATCCAGGTGGAGATTTCCAGCTGTTAGACCAGCGTGGCTGGAGAATCCCACCCTTAATGAATGGAATTTCCTGACCATTCACACCGTACCGCCCCTATAAGCAAGGAAGGGGAATTTGGTGCTCAGTCAAATCTCCATTCACTGCAGTGAGATCAGAGAGTCCCATTGGTATGAATGGCCAGAAAGTTGTGGCCCATCAGTCTGTTCACTGGTGCCCTATTTGATCCATGATGAGGTTTGAACATCTATTCATGTCGTCTCTAAAACCGCCTATGCCCACCTCTCCAACTTTGCCCCGTCTCAGCTTATTTGCTGCTGAAACTCTAATTCATGCCTTTATTGCCTCTATATAATGACTGCTCCAATGCAATCCTGGCTGGTCTCCCACATTCAACCCTCTGTATGCTTGTGGTTATCCAAAGATTTGCTGCCCATGTCCTTAATTCACATCAACTTCCGTTCACCTAACACTCCCTATGGTTGCTGACTTAGCAAGGGTCAGGGTCAAGCAACATCTTGATTTAAAAATTCTCATCCTTGTTTTCAAATATCTCCCTGGCCCCACCTCTTCCTTTCTCTGTTATCTTCTCCAGCCCCAAAACCCACAGTGGTATGTATGCTCCTCTAATTGTGGTCTCTTGAGCCTGACCTAATATTTCCTTAGTTGGTTCAGTATCATATTTTGTTTTATAATGTTCATGTGAACTACTTTGGGAGGTGCTTCATTATTGTTTGGTGCTAGTAAAAAGAATGCTCTTTCTAAGCCATGCAGCTGGGCAATAGTATAAATAATTTAAAGAGGCCAAACACTTAAAACAAATCAACCTTGCACTTCAAAAATGAATTTGAGGGTACATTGGTGTTAAGCCTCTGATACCAATAATAAAACAATAACCAATAAAACCTAATAAATATATATAAATTCAAATTAAGCATTTTTAATTCTGTCTTTGCAACTTTCTAAGTACTGGACTCAGACATTCTAAAACCCACCACAAATCTCAGACACAAACTGTCAGAGGCTCACTCCATCAGTTTGAAGTCTGCATCTGTTTACAACTCAAGTGGCTGAGACTAAATTTCTGATTGGTTCTCTCAGAAGACACACCCAACAGTTTGTGTGAGTTGTGTAATTTGATCTCGCCTATTGTGGAGTAATTCAATGTTCCCTAAATGTATAATTTAACCCAGTTGCCAGGCAGCTACGGCGTTCAGACAAGGCACAATGCTAAGCGTTTTGTTTCCAGAGAACAGAAAAGTGTTCACAGCCCCAGTTAAGAGCGTGCACCACGCTCACATTACTGAATCCAGACATTGCATAAGCTCTTACACTGCTGAGTTCCGAGAACATGCAGCATTCTTACTGCTGAGTTCTGAGAACACACAGTGCTCACACCGCCCAGTATGGAGAAAACACAGAATTCAGAGAATATAGACAGTGCTCAGACTATTTCAGAAAATGCACAGCACTAACTATATTGAGTTCAGAGAATGCGCGTGTCCCATGGTAGTCAGTTTAGAGAACATGCAGTGTTGACAAATTTAAATTTAATTTTGAGCTGTGTTTGCTGAAATTAGTTGCTTGAGCACTATGTGTTGTCTGAGGTTAACAATGTGTTGTCTGAACAAAGTACTGCTGCTCTCTGTCCTCTCAACTTAGCAATGTGAGTACAATGTGTTCTCTGGACATAGTGTGAGCACAGACAGGAAGATTTTTCTCTCTTCAGGTACCATGCCTTAAGAGGGCATTGGCAACCAAGATTTCCACGTTTTCATCCATGGTTATCCTTGGCAAGGTGCTGCAGTTGTTAGCCATTGCCTTCTGCAGGTCCTGGCTGAATAGGAGACTCTCCAACTCTTACTACTTGCCATAAGCATATTGGAGGATATGCAGGTTGATACGTAGCCTGTTTGGACACATTATGAAAGCACCTTTATAACCATCATATTCTAAAGTCAGACTCAAGCCGTGAGCCTTATACTCAGGAGGACTGCCATGTATTGCACCACAAAGCCTCCCACTAACATGAGATGAAGAGTTTCAAAATCATGATGTTGCTTGACCGAGAGCCAATATACGTCAATAAACACAGAATGGTGGGTGAATAATATGGGTTAGAGATAACACTACCAGAAGGACATGGAAGCTTTGGAGAGAGTGCAAAGAAGGTTCACCAGGATGTTGCCTGGTCTCGAAGGTGTTGATTATGAGGAGAAGCTTCGACCTGATAGAGGTCTACTAAATTATGAGAGGCATAGACCTGGAACCCCCATTTGCTTTTGACAAGTTGGTGATGAGCTGCCATCTTGAACCTTTGCAATCCATGTGTGAAGGTGCACCTGCAATGCTTTTGGGCAGGAACATCCAAGATTTTGAATAAATGATAGTGAAGGAATGGTGATGGTATGTGCCCAAGTGTAACCTGAAGGTGCATCTAAGGTTTCTCCATTCTTGCTGTCTTTGTGCTTCTAGGTGCTAGAAGTCTTTGATTTGGCAGGTGCTGTTGAGGAGGCCTTGGTGAGATGTTGTAGATAGTACACACTCCAGCCACTGTGCACTGGCTGTGGAAGGAGTGAATGTTTAAGTTGGTAATGCCACTGAATGTCAAGGGAAGGTGTTTAAACCCTCTCTTGTTGAAGAGGGTCATTTCTTGGCACTCGTGTTGCACAAATGTTACTTGTCACTTATCAGATCAAGCCTAATGCTGTACAAGTCTTGTTGCATTTGGGCATGGACTGCTTCAGGTTCTGAGGAATTGAAAATGGTGCTGAACACTGCAATCAGTAGATGTCCCCACTTATTTAAAGTTAACATTTAATAAGAGTGAGCTGCAGGAGTAGGCCATCTGGCCCTTCGAGCCTGCCCCGCCATTCAATAAGATCATGGCTGATCTGTCGTGGCTCAGTTCCACTTTCCCGCCCTCTCCCCATAACCCTTAATCCCCTCTCTTATCAAAAACCCATCAACCCGCTTCTTGAAAATATTTAGCGAGGCAGCCTCCACCACTTCAACGGGCAGAGAATTCCAGAGATTCACCACCCTTTGAGTGAAGAAGTTCCTCCTCAAGTCCGTTCTAAAACGCCTCCCCTTTATCTTGAGGCTGTGCCCCCTAGTCCTACTGTCTTTTTTCAGTGGGAAGAGTCTCTCCACCTCTATCCTATCCATCCCATTCATCATCTTATACTTCTCAATAAGATCTCCCCTCATTCTTCTAAACTCCAACGAGTACAAGCCTAGTTTATTCAGCCTCTGCTCATAGTTCAACCCCCTCAACTCCGGTATCAGCCTAGTAAACCTCCTCTGCACTCCCTCCAAGGCCAAAATATCTTTGCGCAGGTGCGGCGCCCAAAACTGCACACAGTACTCCAGCTGCGGCCTCACCAATGCCCTATACAGCTGCAGCAAGACCTCCCTACTTTTATATTCAATCCCCCTCGCTATGAAGGCCAGCATCCCATTCGCCTTCCTGACCACCTGCTGCACCTGCAAGCTGGGTTTTTGCGACTCATGCACAAGGACCCCGAGGTCCCTCTGCACCGTCGCCTGCTGCAGTTTTTCGCCCCGTAAGTAATAGTCCTTCCTACCATTCTTCCTACCAAAGTGGACCACCTCACACTTGCCAACATTAAATTCCATTTGCCATTTCCTGGCCCATTCGCCCAGCCTATTTAGATCCTTCTGCAGACTCTCCACACCCTCCGCACAATTTGCCGTTCCCCCAATCTTGGTGTCATCCGCAAATTTCGACACCCTACACTCGGTTCCCTCCTCCAGATCATCTATATAAATGGTAAAAAGCTGAGGCCCCAGCACCGACCCCTGGGGCACTCCACTAGTCACCATCCGCCAATCCGAATAGCACCCATTAACCCCCACTCTCTGCCTCCTATTTGACAACCAATCCTCTATCCATGCTAACACCCTACCCCCAACTCCAAGTCCCCTTACCTTCTGCAATAACCTCTTATGAGGTACTTTGTCAAACGCCTTCTGAAAATCCAGAAAGACCACATCCACCGGCTCTCCTCTATCGACCGCCCTAGACACATCCTCATAGAACTCCAGTAAATTTGTCAGACACGACTTCCCTTTAATGAAACCGTGCTGCGTCTGCTCTATCAAGCAATTCCTCTCAAGATGCCTCGCAATTTCCTCCTTAATGACGGATTCTAACATTTTACCTACCACAGACGTTAAACTAACCGGCCTATAATTCCCCGCCTTTTGCCTGGCACCCTTCTTAAATAACGGCGTAACATTAGCCGTTTTCCAATCTTCCGGCACTTCCCCGGAATCCAGCGACGTCTGGAAAATAACCACCAATGCATCCACTATAAACTCCGCCATTTCTTTCAGAACCCTCAGATGCATTCCATCCGGTCCTGGGGACTTGTCCACAATCAGCCCCTCCAGTCTGTTGAGCACCGCCTCTCTAGTAACAGTAATGTCATTAAGACCCTCCAGTCCTACCACCTTTCCATCGCTAACACCCGGCAAATTATTCACGTCCTCCTCCGTGAAGACAGAAACAAAAAAGTTATTCAATACCTTAGCCATATCCCCATCCCCTACCACTAGGTCCCCTTTCTCATCCTCTAAAGGACCAACGTTCACCCTAGCCAGCCTCTTCCTTTTTATATATTTATTAAAAACTCTTGCTATCCTTTTTTATATTAAGCGCTAGCCCAGCTTCATAGTTTCTCCTACCCTCCTTTATCAACTTCTTTGTCAATCTTTGTTGACATTTAAACCTCTCCCAATCCTCTTCTCGCCCACTACTCTTAGCTACTCTAAATTCCTCCGCTTTTAATTTAACACTTTCCTTCACCTCCTTCGTTATCCACGGCTTATTACCTCTCCTCCCACAGTCCTTTTTGACCATCGGAATAAATTTCTGCTGAGCACCAAGAAAGATCTCCTTGAAGATCCTCCACTGCTCCTCAGCAGACCCTCCCTCCAGTGCACTCCCCCAGTCCACATTCGCCAATTCTTCTCTCATCCTACCGTACTCCCCTCTGTTCAAACAAAGGACGCGTTCTGACAAACCCACTTTCTCCTCCTCCATCTGCACCAGAAACTCCACCATACAATGATCACTCTCCCCAAGAGGATCCTTCACCACAAGGTCCCTAATTCTACCCGCCTCATTACATAGCACCAGATCCAAGATAGCTCGCTCCCTCGTCGGCTCCAACACACACTGTTCGAGGAAACTATCCCGGCAGCATTCCAAGAACTCCTCCTCGAGCCCACCGCGTCCAACATGGGTCGACCAATCAATACGCAGATTGAAATCCCCCATAACTACGGCCGTGCCATTCCTGCATGCCGCACTTATTTGTGCGTTAACAGCCTGCCCCACCTCCAGATCATTATTCGGGGGCCTATAGACGACACCCACCAGCGTCTTCCTCCCTTTGCTGTTCCTAATCTCCACCCACAACGATTCCACGTTCTGTTCCTTGTCTCCAATGTCATCCCTTGCTACCACCCTGATGCTATCCTTAATCAGCAGAGCTACGCCCCCCCCTCTTTCCTCCTGCCTATCCTTCCTAAATACTTGATACCCTTGGACATTCAGCTCCCAGTCCCTGTCACCTTGCAGCCACGTCTCTGTAATGGCCACCAGATCGTATCCATTTGTGTCGATCTGTGCCACCAGCTCATCCACTTTATTCCGAATGCTTCGTGCATTCAGATAAAGTGCCTTCATCCCAGCCTTCACCTGGACCCTATTTGCCGTAACTCCACCAACCGTACTCACGCCCCCTACTCCCTCTATTATTGGGACTTCCTCGGCCTCTTCCCTTACCTGTACCCTCTCCTTAACTTTAGACCTCATAAGGTCACCTACCCTCGCACCCTCCCCCCCCCTAATTAGTTTAAAGCCCTGTCTACAGTCCTCTTTACTCGATTCGCCAGCACTCTGGTCCCAGCACGGTTCAGACCAACCCCATCCCGCCCAAACAGGTCCCACCTACCCCAATACTGGTGCCAATGCCCCATAAATTCAAACCCATTCCTCCCACACCAATCCCTGAGCCACCCATTCACTTCCTTAATCCTGTCAACCCTACGCCCGTCTGCACACTGTTCAGGCAGTAGCCCAGAGATGACCACCTTGTCGGTTCTACTTTTTAATTCCATTCCCAGCTTCTCATACTCCCTCCCCAGATCCTCAGTCCGCACTTTGCCTACGTCGTTGGCACCCACATGTACCACAACGACCGGATTCTCACCCTCCCACTCCAGGTTCCTCTGCAGCCCAGCTGCGACATCCCGGACCCGAGCACCAGGCAGACAACACACCCTTCTGTGCACTAAAGTTTAATCATTAGTCACAAATAGGCTTACATTAACACTGCAATGAAGTTCTTGTGAAAATCCCCTTGTCGAGGGAAGATTATTGATTAAGCAGCTGAAGATGGTTGTGTTTAGGACTCTACTTTCAGTAACTCCTGCAGCAGAATTGGTCTCTAACAACCGTGGCCATCTTCCTTATTCTAGGCATTATTCTAGATTGTGCCTCATTGATCAAAAGTGCAATCTCTCTCATGTTCCCTCTAGAATTCAGCTCTTTTGTCCATGTTTAGACCAAGGCTAAAAGTGGTCTAGAGCTAAACAATACTGGTGGAGGCCAAACTGAGCTTCGGTGAGCAGGTTAATGGTGATAAAGTGCTGTGTAATAGAACTGTCAAAAACACCTTTCATCACTTTACTATGATTGAGAGTAGGCTGAGGGAGCAGTAATTGGCCAGAATGGATTTGTCTTGCTTTGTATCGACAGGACATTTCTGGGCAATTTTCCACTTTAACAGAAACAGAAAATGCTCACAATACAAAGAAGGCCTGAACATCTGCGGAGCGAGAAATCAGAGTTAATAGACCCACTTTTAACTGTGCAGGTGGGTGAGTTTTGAGTGGGTTAAAAGCTAGGCCAATATTTCAGGTCAATAATCTATCATCAGAACTGGGAGTACTTAATGTAAGAGGGGCTAAGGGAGGCAAGAACGTAAGGGTAGGTCTGTGATAGAGTGGAAAGGAGGCAAGATGAAATAACAATGCAAAACAAAAAGAGGTGGTAATCGTACAAGTAAAAAAAAAGTCCAAGTAAAAATGTCCAGCAGATGTGTAAATATGAAAAGTGGAATCATAACCAGCTACCATACAAAAGAAAAATAATGGAAGAGGTTAGTGTTGTGTTTCCTTCTATCCTTCAAACACAAACTTATCAATCACTCACTTAGGACTGGTAGACAATTTTGTGAAATCATTATTCAAAGATTATAGTGGGGATGATCTTGCCAAAGAAGTTCTAAGTCCAGGACGGGCGTGTAAATGGGAGAGTTTCAGTTCCATATTTTGGGTGAGTTCAAACCTGCCATCTTGTGCACTCAGTGCTTTACAAAAACAGCAGAAATTGTTCCTCACCTGTAGCGGGGGAGGGGGCGGTGCTTAAATCATCCAAATGCTGGCTAAGGCCAACAGGGGCCGCCATTGCGTGTATACAGGTCTCTGTACAGGCCTGTCACTCAACTTCAGCCTGCCTCCAAGGCCTCAAACAAAGCAACCTCCTAGCCTCTATGAGGGCCTGCAGCCTATCATGACCCCCCTCAACACCACCTAGAGCAATCTCACCTTCCCTTCAAAACCTTTCCACAATCGTCACCCCAGGGCCAGACCTTATCATCCCCCTCCCTCCCCCAGTGATACCTGGTGCAGAGTGGCAGCAGGATCCCCTTACTCCCCCATTGATCCCTGGTGTAGAGTTGCAGCAGGTTCCTCCACCACTGACCAGCCACGTGCCCTGTCTGGCCCCGTAACCCCAGTAGACCCATCACTGTTCTGGCCCCACCCACCTTTGGCATGATGCCTGGTGGGCAGTCCTAGGATGCTTGGTGGACACCGCCAGAGTGCCAGGTTGGCAGTGCCTGGCTACCAGGCTGGTAGTGCAAGGGTGCCAGGCTGGCACTGTCCAAGGGACACCACCATTGCCACGACCTCCCCAGGGGATTTCAATGGCCTCTGGTTCTACCGGCGAGGTCATCACAACTGGTCACTATTCCTGGGGGTGGGTTGTGATTCCCTCCCTGATGTGCTCTCACAGGCAAGTGAGTCCGGATGACTGAGTCCCGGGCTCATTAAATCAATTTAAATACAGTTTTAAATATATTTAAATGAAGTATGCAGCCTCTCACTGGGAATTAGCATGAGGCTGATTACACCAGATATCCCTTGCCAGTAAGATCGCAAGAGGTGAGAAATGGGCCCTAACCTAATTTTTCAGTTCTCTTGCAATCTTACTAACTTGCCCAGTCTATCAGCTGGTGGGTGCAACAGTAAGATCACCCCTTAGTATCCACATATTGCTGGAGAGCTGTTACTAGTACATCTTGCATGGTCAAATAACATAATCCAATCACTGTGTCATGCAACAGTTGATATCATATCCTCTCTGTTGATGTGTGCAGATTATATACATACCCACATAAAGACATACTACAACAGTTACACTCTGGAAGTGTTGAACTCAATGTTAAATCCAGAAGGCAGTAAAGTGCCTAGTCGAAAATTGAAGTGCTTTTTCTCGAGCTGATATTGAGTTTGCCATTTTATTTTGTAGGCACCAGGTTCTTCAGCATAGTTTAAAATGCTGTTAGTCCTGGAGCACAAATCTTCAGCATCAATATCAGCAAGGTGTTGGGGCCTGAGTCTTTGCTGTATCCAGTATTCTCAGTCATTTCTTGACAGCATGGGGAGTGAATCAAATTGCCTGAAGACTGGCATTCTCAAAAGGAGGCTGAGAATGGTCATCCACTCAGCACTTCCAGCTGATAATTATTGTGAATGTTTCAGCCTTGTACTTCACACTCGTGCTGGGTGGTGTCAGTTTTTACAATGGGAATGTTTAAGGTGCCTCCTCCCCTGATTAGTTGTTTCCTGTCCACCACCATTCATGGATGTGGCCGGGCTACAGATCTTTGATCTGATGTGTTGGTTGTGGGATTGTTTAGCTCAGTCTACGGCATGCTACTTCCATTTAGTCACAAGTTTTCCAATCCAGGAAGGGTGCATTTTAGGTTGCTGAGGGAAGCAAGGAGGGAGATAGTGTAAGCTCTGAATCACACAGTTTGACTCTCATTAATCTTGAAGCAATGCCGATGGACTGGAAGATTGAAAATGTTAATCAAAGAATAAGAACATAAGAACATAAGAAATAGGAGCAGGAGTAGGCCATCTGGCCCTTCGAGCCTGCCCCGCCATTCAATAAGATCATGGCTGATCTGTCGTGGCTCAGTTCCACTTTCCCGCCCTCTCCCCATAACCCTTAATCCCCTCTCTTATCAAAAACCCATCAACCCGCTTCTTAAAAATATTTAGCGAGGCAGCCTCCACCACTTCAACGGGCAGAGAATTCCAGAGATTCACCACCCTTTGAGTGAAGAAGTTCCTCCTCAACTCCGTTCTGAACTGCCCCCCCTTTATCTTGAGGCTGTGCCCCCTAGTCCTACTCATAACTACAGGTTAATCAGTAGGGTTGGCATAGTGGCACCATGGTTAGTACTCCTGCCTTACAGCACTAGGGACCTGAGTTTGATTCCTGGCTTAGGTCATTGTCTGTGTGGAGTTTGCACGTTCTCCCTGTGTCTGCATGGGTATTCCCCGAGTGCTCCAGTTTCCTCCCATGGTCCAAAAGGAATGCTGGTTAGGTGCATTGGCCATGCTAAATTCTCCCTCAGTGTACCTAAACAGGGGATTTTCACAGTAACTTCATTGCATTGTTAATGTAAGCCTACTTTTGACACTAATAAATAAACTAATGTCAGTGAGAGACCACCGTCAAGGACAAAATTAATTCTTAATTGGAGAAGCAGCTCGCAACAATTTGTTAAAGTGTACCCAAATTATGCCTGATAATTAACTTGATTGAGCCATTTGATGAAGTAAGAGAGAGTGTTGATGAAGCTGGTGCAGTAGATGTTGTAAAAATTAACTTTCAAAAGACATTTGGTAAAGGCATCTCATAATTGGAAAATAGAGATTTATGGGATTAAAAGAAAAGTAGTAACTTGGATATGAAATTGTCTAAGTGCTAAGAGGGAGGAAACATTTAGAAGGCTGGGCAGTGAATTTATGTTCTAACTGGAGTGAAGGGTGCAGGGGGGTCCACCGAGGGTCAGTACAAAGACCATTGTTTTCCTTAGCACACGTAATTGACTTGGGCTTGGATATAGGGAATACATTAGTGAAGTTTGCAGTAAAATGCCAACCTAATAAATAGCGAAGAAGATAGTAGTAGACTTCAGGACGACATAGATTGATGAGATTGGCAGACACATGGCAAATAAATCTGAAATGATGCACTTTGGGAGGAACAATAAGAGAAGGCAGCAAGATTAGATGATACTATTCTGAGAAGGGTGTATAAACAGAGGAACTTGGGGGTGGACATTCACACAATCTTGAAGGTGGCAGAGCAAGTTGGTGAGGCAAATTGCAAAATCATATGGGATATCTGGCTTTGTAAGTAGGGGATTTTAATATAAAAGCAAGAAAGTCATGTCAAACCTTTACAAATCACTGATAATGTACAATACTGAGCATCATATTTTTAGGAAGGATTTGAAGGTACAGAGAAGGAACAGAGGACATTTACCAGGAGGATCAGATATCAGATTACCAGGTATAAGAGATTCCACCTATGTGGAGGGGCTGGAGAAACTTGGAATGTTCTCCTTAAAGTAGGGATGGTTAAGGTGAGAGCTTAAGTCTTCAAAATTATGATGAGTTTTAATAGAAAAAATAGGGACCAGACAGATCAGTAACCAAGTCCATAGATTTAAAGTAATTGTTAAAAAGTACTAGAGGGGCAATGAGAAGGAATTTCCTCACACAGTAGGTTTCCATAATCTGAAGCACACCAGTCATGGTGGCACAGTGATTAGCACTACTGCCTCATAAGCTAGGGACCTGGGTTCGATTCCTGGCTTGGCTGACTGTCTGTGCAGAGTTTGCACATTCTCCCCATATCCGCATGGGTTTCCTCCAGGTGCTGCAGTTTCCTCACATAGTCCAAAGACCCACTGGTTAGATGGTTAGGCCATGCTAAGGTGGAGATTAGGAACAGTAAAGGGAGGAAGACGTTGGTGGGTGTTGTCTATAGGCGCCCGAATAATGATCTGGAGGTGGGGCAGGCTGTTAACGCGCAAATAAATGCGGCGTGCAGTAATGGAACGGCTATAATTATGGGAGATTTCAATCTGCATATTGATTGGTCGACCCATGTTGGACGCGGTGGGCTCGAGGAGGAGTTCTTGGAATGCTGCCGGGATAGTTTCCTCGAACAGTGTGTGTTGGAGCCGACGAGGGAGCGAGCTATCTTGGATCTGGTGCTATGTAATGAGGCGGGTAGAACTAGGGACCTTGTGGTGAAGGATCCTCTTGGGGAGAGTGATCATTGTATGGTGGAGTTTCTGGTGCAGATGGAGGAGGAGAAAGTGGGTTCCCGGACACGTGTCCTTTGTTTGAACAGAGGGGAGTACGGTAGGATGAGAGAAGAATTGGCGAATGTTGACTGGGGGAGAGCGTTGGAAGGTAGGTCTGCTGAGGAGCAGTGGAGGATCTTTAAGGAGATCTTTCTTGGTGCTCAGCAGAAATTTATTCCGATGGTTAAAAAGGACCGTAGGAGGAGAGGTAATAAGCCGTGGATAACGAAAGAGGTGAAGGAAAGTGTTAAACTAAAAGCGGAGGCGTTTAGAGTAGCTAAGAGTAGTAGGCGAGAAGAGGATTGGGAGAGGTTTAAAGTCAACAAAGATTGACAAAGAAGTTGATAAAGAAGGGTAGGAGAAACAATGAAGCTGGGCTAGCGCTTAATATAAAAAAGGATAGCAAGAGTTTTTATAAATATATAAAAAGGAAGAGGCTGGCTAGGGTGAACGTTGGACCCTTAGAGGTTGAGAGGGGGGACTTAGTCGTAGGGGATGGGGATATGGCTGAAGTCTTGAATAACTTTTTTGTTTCAGTCTTCACGGAGGAAGACGTGAATAATTTGCCGGGTGGTAGCGATGGAAAGGTGGTAAGACTGGAGGGTCTCAATGACATTATTGTTACTAGAGAGGCGGTGCTCGACAGACTGGAGGGACTGATTGTGGACAAGTCCCCAGGATCGGATGGAATGCATCCGAGGGTCCTGAAAGAAATGGCGGAGGTGATAGTGGATGCCTTGGTGGTTATTTTCCAGACGTCGCTGGATTCCGGGGAAGTGCCGGAAGATTGGAAAGCGTCTAATGTTACGCCGTTGTTTAAGAAGGGTGCCAGGCAAAAGGCAGGGAATTATAGGCCAGTTAGTTTAACGTCTGTTGTAGGTAAAATGTTAGAATCCGTCATCAAGGAGGAAATAGCGAGGCATCTAGAGAGGAATTGCTTGATAGAGCAGACGCAGCATGGTTTCGTTAAGGGGAAGTTGTGCCTGACAAATTTATTGGAGTCCTATGAGGATGTGTATCGGGTGGTGGATAGAGGAGAGCCGGTGGATGTGGTCTTTCTTGATTTTCAGAAGGCGTTTGACAAGGTACCTCACAAGAGGTTATTGCAGAAGGTAAGGGGGCATGGAGTTGGGGGTAGGGTGTTAGCGTGGATAGAGGATTGGTTGTCAAATAGGAGGCAGAGAGTGGGGGTTAATGGGTGCTATTCGGATTGGCGGTTGGCGACTAGTGGAGTGCCCCGGGGTCGGTGCTGGGGCCTCAGCTATTTACCATTTATATAGACGATCTAGAGGAGGGAACCGAGTGTATGGTGTCGAAATTTGCTGATGACACCAAGATTGGTGGAACGGCAAATTGTGCGGAGGGTGTGGAGAGTCTGCAGAAGGATCTAGATAGGCTGGGAGAGTGGGCCAGGAAATGGCAAATGGAATTTAATGTTGGCAAGTGCGAGGTGGTCCACTTTGGTAGGAAGAATGGTAGGAAAGACTATTACTTACGTGGCGAAAAACTGCAGCAGGCAACGGTGCAGAGGGACCTCGGGGTCCTTGTGCATGAGTTGCAAAAACCCAGCCTGCAGGTGGTCAGGAAGGCTAATGGGATGCTGGCCTTCATAGCGACGGGGATTGAATATAAAAGTAGGGAGGTCTTGCTGCGGCTGTATAGGGCATTGGTGAGGCCGCAGCTGGAGTACTGTGTACAGTTTTGGTCGCTGTACTTACGCAAGGATATTTTGGCCTTGGAGGGAGTGCAGAGGAGGTTTACTAGGCTGATACCGGAGTTGAGGGGGTTGAGCTATGAGGAGAGGCTGAATAAACTAGGCATGTACTCGTTAGAGTTTAGAAGAATGAGGGGAGATCTCATTGAGACATATAAGATGATGAATGGGATGGATAGGATAGAGGTGGAGAGACTCTTCCCGCTCAGAAAGGACAGTAGGACTAGGGGGCACAGCCTCAAGATAAAGGGGGGTGCGGTTTAGAACGGAGTTGAGGAGGAACTTCTTCACTCAAAGGGTGGTGAATCTCTGGAATTCTCTGCCCGTTGAGGTGGTGGAGGCTATCTCGCTAAATATTTTTAAGATGTGGGTTGATGGGTTTTTGATAAGCGAGGGGATTAAGGGTTATGGGGAGAGGGCGGGAATGTGGAACTGAGCCACGACAGATCAGCCATGATCTTATTGAATGGCGGGGTAGGCTCGAAGGGCGAGCTGGCCTACTCCTGCTCCTATTTCTTATGTTCTTATGTTCTTAAACTCCCCCTCAGCGTAGCCAAACAGGTGCCGGAATGTGGAGACTAGGGGATTTTCAAAGTAACTTCATTGCAGTGTGAATGTAAGCATACTTGTGACTAATAAACAAACTTTATACTACTTTATAGTGAAAAGGGTGGTAGAATCAGATTCTATAGGAATTTGCGGAATTAATTGATGATGTGTATTTGATGAGAGCTATTTTCTATAGGAATTTGCAGGGTTATGGAAAGTTGGATAGCTTTTGCAAAGACTTTCCTTGTGTGCTGTAAGATTATCTGATTCTATGAGTTAGCATCCTGTGTGTAGCTTCACTAGAGTGACACTTGAACCCGACCCCCAGATCATTCCTGGGTCCCAACACCACATCATGTCTGTCTTGCAGATATATAAAGGCTGTCATTTGGCCAGAGGAGAGTTTAGCTCTTAATTAATAGTTCCAGCTGCTGCCTCAAAGCAGGAAAGCCGCGGGCTGTCAGAGAATGGATTGGTGTAGACATTCCAGGTGCGACAGACAGGACTGTTGCCAGGATGGGATGGAAACTCACTCTTGCTGCCCAAATGAGGTCATTCAATTTTTTCTGCCCATTGGTTCTTTGTGCCAGTGCACGGGCACTGACAACCCTTGCCAACACTTTTCAGGCTGCAATGCTGGCCTGACCCCTGGGCTGTTTATCATACCAGGGGAAGAAGATGTCCTTCCTTTCCTCCAACCATCCCAGTTCTTCCCCCATGAAGTGTGGGGCTGCTTTATGGGGTGCCATCTTCCTGGCATGACTGACTGTGACTGCAGTGGGAGTATTTAAATGCAGCTCCCCTTGCTTAACGCACACAGCTGTAGCTACTTTGGGTGAGTCACACAGCTGGAGTCTCCATGATGGTGTGATTCACGTGGAGCCTCTTTTATTGCACTGACTGTCTAAAGGTTGTGCTGTGGGTCGTGTCTGGGAGGCTGGCATAATTCTCCCCATTTTTCTCACTGTTATGTATTGAGAAAATTCCGGCCACTAACTTCCGGAGTCTAAAACTAGAGGGCATAAATTTAAAGTGAGGGGGAGAGATACAAAAGTGTCCAGAGGGGCATATTTTTCACACAGAGGGTGGTGAGTGTCTGGAACAAGCTGCCAGAGGTAGTATCAGAGGCGGGTACAGTCTTGTCTTTTAAAAAGCACTTAGACAGTTACATGGGTAAGATGGGTATAAAGAGATATGGGCCAAATGCGGGCAATTGGGACTAACTTAGGGGCTTAAAAAAAAGGGAGGCACAGACAGGTTGGACCAAAGAGCCTGTTCCCATGCTGTAAACCTCTATGACTCTATTTCTCTCCATAGATGCTGCCTGACCTGCTGAGTATTTCCAACTTTTAAAAAATTTTTATTTCAGATGCCCAACAGCCACAATATTCTGTTTTTCAATTTTTCCCAAACTAATGTAACTATCTACCAAAGTTGAAGGATCAATCTCCTCCTGTGGCACCATCTTTAAAATGGAGATCTGAGGTTCAATATCGAGGGCTCCTCTGAATTATGTACAGAATAATGCTGCACTGGGAGTGGGGGGGGAGGGGGAAAGCGGGGTGAAGCATAAATTTAACTCCCAATTTGGACTTAAATATAGTTATTGTAGGTGTATGGGAGTAAAAGCATTTTGTTTCTCCCTACAGTTCATGGTTAACCTTTCCAAAAAAATAGATTGTACAATTCTTTCCCTGATGGGAAACTATATTCAAGTGGTCAAGTCGTTCGTTCAGAATTGTTAGTGTTTTTTTTTTCCTTCTTTGTTCAGCTAGTTCTTGCTCCTCTTGTTTGTAATTCATTTTGGATAAATGTCACTGAGAACTCATTCATCTTGTGCAAGGTTCCTTCTCTATAACATTTACATTTAGATAAGTTCACATACATAAGATGATGTAATATACTTGAGATTGGTCAGAAACTGCTTGTTGAATCTAATGGTCTTTTCCTATTGCTAAAAATATTTATGCTCATATCATTACCTAACAATTATACTGTATAACCTTATCCACAATGATTACTCATTTAGAGATATATAAAGGAGATGCTATAAAGTAATAGATGACGTATGGTTTTATTATTTACATGCATGATGGGGATGATTTCAAGTAAATGGCACCTCAGATATACTTAGCTATTGTGGGGCATGATTTTCTGGGTATGAGGTAGGGTTTAATATATTTTCAAATATCTTTGCTGTAGGAATTTAGTGATGTCAATATTGAGCACTTGGTTTGGGGATTGGCCAGTCCCCAGGTGAGGTTCCACAATTTGTTAAATTCTGGATGGAATAGCTCCAAATTGTTATGCCCTGGGTGAGGAGGGATGAACTGGTTTCCTTTCCTTTTCAACCCCTTCGGTTGGTCACAAAATGACTAATTTTAAGAAGATCTCTCCCCTTGCAGATACCTTTACTCAGCCCAATGGTTATGTTTAAAAGGGAGCCAACTTAACCAGGCTTTCTTGAGTTAAAGAAAAAGTTTATCAGCTTCTAAATGTGGGGAGAAAGCTAAAACACGTACATTCACATGGATTAGAAATGAGATTGGAGTCGGAAAATTAGTTTATAAAAATTACACAAATCAACCTTTGACTTGTGCAGGGGGAGTTATAGCGGAATGTTGTGGTCATTGAGGCTCGTGATTCCAGTGGTGCTGACTTCAGCAGGTAAATAGTCAGTTTTGAGATTCCAATGTTTTGCAATTTATAAAGTTTTTTTTCCATTATTGCCACAAGTAGGCTTGCATTAACACTGCAGTGAAGTGTCGGTGAAAATCGTCGCCACACTCTGACGCTTGTTTGGGTACACCGTGGGAGAAGTTAGCATGGCCAATGCACCTAACCAGTATGTCTTTCGGTTTGGCTGAGAAGTTGCACTGTTTCCTTTACAGCTGTGGCTTTGCTGATTTAGGTTGCATCATTAATCAGAGCAAGAGAGAGTTACTTGTACAGATCTGTGGGAATCTCCTGTTGCTTCCTTTCTTCTTGTGTCACACACCAACACATCCAGAACTGTCTTTTATCCCACTCTTTGTATATTCCTGGAAGCCGAAAATCCACAAACCGGTATGGGGCATTGCTCAAAGAATATCATTCTTGCTGAGATGATAACCAGCTCCCACTATCTCCACAGGAGATGATAGTTAGTTTCTGTGTGCATGCTTTTGTCTTGAGAAAAGGTCTGATTCCATTATTTCTTTCTTAGCATCATCCACCAGCAATTCAGCCAGCGGCTGAATTTACACCCTCAGCCATCTTTGGTTTGTATTTCCATTTTAAAGCCACAGATCTTATTAAAAGTACACTATTCATGATTTTTCTCCATTGTCACTACAGTATGTATTGGGTGGCACTAGGAAAGAAGATGGATTTCAACTTCAGTCATTTCAAGAAAGTTTTTGTTAAGTCAATATAAAATGTAAAAATACTGCTTCCCTTTCTCTTCCTGCTTGGATTGTATTTACAAATATTGATCATAACTGGTTTACAGATTTCCTGGCCTCCATAAAGGTTTTGGTGCTGAGTCAGTTTTTAACTGTTCGGTTTAGTTACTACTCACAGAAGGTACTGCTTCATTCTAAAAAACTGATTATTCAGACACTGAAGTTGAAACTGATTCATATTCTGGCATAATCTTGCGAACAAATGAATCATAGAACATAGAACATAGAACATAGAACATAGAACACTACAGCACAAACAGGCCCTTCGGCCCACAAGTTGCGCCGACCACATCACCTACCAACCTACAGACCTATCTATAACCCTCAATCTCATTAAACCCCATATACTCATCCAGAAGTCTTTTAAAAGACCCCAGCGAGTTCGCCTCCACCACCACTGACGGCAGCCGATTCCATTCACTCACCACCCTCTGAGTGAAAAACTTACCCCTAACATCACTTCTGAACCTCCCTCCCCGCACCTTAAATCTGTGTCCTCTCGTAGCGACCATTTCAAACCGGGGAAATAGCCTCTGAGAGTCCACCCTATCTATTCCTCTCAACATTTTGTAAACTTCTATCAGGTCGCCTCTCAACCTTCGTCTCTCCAGGGAAAAGAGTCCCAGCTCCCTCAACCTAACTTCATAAGGCATGCCTCCCAGTCCAGGCAACATCCTTGTAAATCTCCTCTGCACCCTTTCAATAGCTTCTACATCTTTCCTATAGTGAGGCGACCAGAACTGCGCACAATACTCCAAATGAGGCCTGACAAGGGTCTTATAAAGTTCCAGCATTACCTCCCGACTCCTAAACTCAATCCCTCGATTAATGAAGGCCAGTACACCATACGCCTTCTTGACCACCTCCTCCACCTGCGAGGCCGATTTAAGAGTCCTGTGGACCCGGACCCCAAGATCCTACTGCTCCTCAACACTACTCAGACTTCTGCCCTTAATAGTGTACTCGTTCATCCCGTTGGTTCTGCCAAAATGGACGACAACACATTTATCCGCGTTGAAGTCCATCTGCCACTTCTCCGCCCAGTCCTGCATCCTATCTATGTCCTGCTGCAACTTTTGCCATCCTTCCAGATCATCCACAACACCACTGACCTTCGTGTCATCAGCGAACTTACTTACCCATCCCTCCACTTCCTCATCCAGGTCATTTATGAAAATGACAAACAACAAGGGTCCCAGAACAGATCCTTGAGGCACTCCGCTGGTGACTGACCTCCATTCAGAAAAAGCCCCATCCACAACCACTCTCTGCCTTCTGCAGGCAAGCCAGTTCTGGATCCACAAGGCCAAAGGCCCTTGGATCCCATGCCCTCTCACCTTCTCAAGAAGTCTTGCATGGGGGACCTTATCAAACGCCTTGCTGAAGTCCATGTACACTACGTCCACGGCACTTCCTTCGTCAATGTGTTCAGTCACATTATCGAAGAACTCAACTAGGCTTGTAAGGCACGACCTGCCCTTGACAAATCCATGCTGACTATTCCTGATCATGTCAAACCTCTCCAAATGTTCGTAAATCTTGTCCCTCAGAAGCCTCTCCATCAGCTTACCAACCACTGAGGTCAGACTCACCGGTCGGTAATTTCCCGGGCTATCTCTGTTCCCTTTCTTAAAAATAGGAACTACATCCGCAATCCTCCAATCCTCTGGAACCTCTCCCGTCTCCATTGACGACGCAAAGATCATCGCCAGGGGCTCTGCAATCTCTTCCCTCGCCTCCCACAGTATCCTGGGGTACATCCCATCTGGTCCCGGCGACTTATCTACCTTGATAGAATTCAAAAGTTCCAACACATCCTCCTCCTTAATATTCACGTACTCAATCCTTTCCATCTGCTGCAAATCCATAACAAAATCTCCCAGATCGGCTTCCACCGTGAATACTGAGGCGAAGTACTCGTTAAGCACCTCCGCCATTTCTTCTGGTTCCACACAAACCTTTCCCCCCTCACCTTTTATCGGTCCTATCCCTTCTCTTCTTATCCTTTTACCTTTCACATATTTATAGAAGGCCTTGGGATTCTCCTTAATCTTACTCGCCAAGGTCTTCTCATGACCCCTTCTGGCTCTCCTAATTTCCCTTTTAAGTTCCCTCCTACAGTCCTTATACTCCTCAAGATCTTTAACATCTCCTAATTCCCTGAACCTCTTGTACACCTTCCTTTTCTTCCTGACTAGGTTCAACACATCCTTTGTGCACCACGGTTCCCTCGACCCACCAAACCCCCCTCGTCTCATCGGAACGTTGTCATTCAGAGCTCTAGACACACATTCCTTGAATATCTGCCACCTTCCTTCGGTACTTTTCCCTAAGAACGCCTCCTTCCAGTTTATTTGTCCAAGTAACTTCCTGACTTCTTCGTATCTCCCCTTACCCCAGACAAACACCTTCCTAGCCTGCCTGATCCTATCTCGTTCCAACGCAATTGTGAAGGAGATAGAATTATGGTCACCATATCCAAGATGCTCTCCTACCGAAAGATCCATCACCTGCCCTGGTTCATTCGCCAGTACCAGGTCAAGTACAGCCTCTCCCCTCGTAGGCTTGTCCACATACTGTGTCAGGAAACCCTCCTGAACACACCTAACAAACTCCTCCCCATCCAAACCCCTTACCCTAGGGATATTCCAGTCGATGTTTGGGAAATTGAAGTCTCCCATCACGACAACTCTGTTATTAAAACATCTCTCCAGAATCTGTTTCCCTATTTGCACTTCAACTTCCCTGTCACTATTGGGCGGCCTATAGATTACACCCAGCAAAGTTTTTGACCCTTTGCTGTTCCTAACTTCCACCCACAGAGATTCTGTAGACAATCCCTCCACGACATCCTCTTTCTCTGTAGCCATGACACTATCCCTGATCAACAGTGCCACGCCACCACCCCTTCTGCCACCCTCCCTGTCCTTCCTGAAGCACCTGAAGCCTGGCACCTGAAGTACCCAGTCCTGTCCCTGAGACATCCAAGTCTCCATAATGGCCACCACATCACAATCCCAAACAGCTATCCACGCCCTAAGCTCATCTACCTTATTCACTATACTCCTTGCATTAAAATATATACACTTCAGCCCCTCAGTCTGGGCATTTCCCATCTCCACCACCTGTCTAACCTCCCTCGCATACTGCCTGCGGTCCTCCCCTACCTGGGAGCGAACCTCCTCCGTCCCAGTTTCCCCAACACAGTTCCCTCCCCCCATCCTTTCTAGTTTAAAGTCCCCCCGGTAGCCTTAGCCAGTCTTCCCGCCAAGATACTAGTCCCCCTGGTATTTAAGTGCCACCCGTCCCTACTATAGAGGTCCCACCTACCCCTAAAGAGGTCCCAGTGATCTAGGAACCGAAATCCCTGCCCTCTACACCAGTCCCTCAGCCACGCATTCACCCTCCACCTCATTTCATTTCTTCCCTTATTCTCCCTTGGCACAGGCAGCAATCCTGAGATTACTACCTTCGCTTTTCTCTTCCTCAGCTGCCTACCCAGTTCCCTATAGTCCTTTTTCACAAGTGCCTCCCTCTTCTTACCTACGTCAGTAGTACCTATATGTACTACTACCTCCGGTTCCTCACCCTCCCCTTTCAGGATGTCTGGGACCCGCCCAGAGACATCCCGGATCCCAGCCCCAGGGAGACAAACCACCATCCGCGACTCCCTTCTACGTCCACAAAAACGCCTGTCTGCGCCCCTCACTGTGGAGTCCCCTATTAATACTACCTTTCTGCTTCCCTTTTTGATTTTTTTGGCTCACTGGCTCAGCTCCAGAGAGCTGGCCATCGCTTCCTCCCTCAGATGAGCTGTCCCCCCCAGTAGTACTCAGGCCGGAGTACTTATTTTGAAGGGGGACATCCACCGGAGTGCTCCCCATCACCCGTGTTTTCCCCTTCCTAATGGTAACCCAAGTGCCCTCATCCCGTTGCCCTGGTGTGACTACCTGCTGATAGCTCCTTTCTATAACGTCCTCACTCTCCCTAACGAGCCACGTTTTGGTTCATCTCTTACCAGAATTACAGAAATGAAAGAAAGACTTGCATTTATTTAGCTCTTTTCATAAACACTAGCCTCTCAATACATTTCACAGCCAATGAAGTACTTTCTTGCAGTGTAGCCAATGTTGTAATGTAGCGAACACAGCAGCCAATGAGCATGCATCATCCTCCCACAAACAATGATGTGATAATGACCAGATCGTCTGTTTTTGTGATATTGATTGAGAGATAAATGTTGGCCAGGAGACCAAGTGCATCCTCCCTGCTGTTCTCCAGAATAGTGCCATGAGATATTTAACATCCACTCATGCAGGCAGAAGGGACCTCAGATTTAAATGTTTCATGAGAAAGGTAGAGCCTCAGACAGTGCGGTATTCCCTCAGTATTCCACTGGAGTGTCAGCCTTAATTCGGTACTTCAGCAAGATCATGTGATCCAAAAGGAGATTTCCCACTTCCCCAGCACTTTGAAAAAATATTCCTGGTCCCATATATTTCTGTTATCCCACTTACGTGGCTTGTGAGGGGGTCTCAAAATATGAGTATTTGCCTTTGAACCTGCATTCTCCTTCGTTTATGTCCCACTGACATTGCCTGAATTGTTTGTGTTCAACTACAACAGTCAGGTTTGTTGGAACCATACTCAAATGTGCCCTTAACCGTTTTTTCATTGGCCTCCTTCTCTCCCCCCACCGGCCCTGACTGCAGAATGGCAGCAGGACCCCCACCTCCTCTGTTCACCCCATCATACCCCACTCCCTTGGCATTGCCCCATGCCCCCTGGGAACTGGTACTTTGCCCTTTGGGCAGTGCCAGAGGACTCAGGCGAGCACTGCAAGGAGCCAAAGCCCAGGGGACACCCCCTAGGCCTCGACCCACTGGGAGGGCCCTGATTGCCACCCCTTCACTCCAAGGTGGTTGGACCACCAACACCCCACAAGTGGTAGAACAAAAGTGGAAGTCAAGGATTGGTTAGAGGGTGGGTGAGATTAAATGATAAAAATGTCCTGGAACAAAATGCAAAGGATTGTAGTTTGTGGTGGGACACGTGAGTTGCCATTGCTGTTGAGTTGCCCAGTGATACAGCTGGTGAACAACACCAAAGAACATGGATGTTGGTGTGACCAGAAAATCCTGCCACCATTCAATGGTAAGTCATCTCTGTCATCAGAGAACCTGCCGCAGGGGACACACTTTGTTTGGCATCTCCCTTTAATATTGATACCAAGACTGATCCTATCTGGAGCAAGGCTCGCCATTGACCATTGGCAGGATCTTCCAGTCACTCCAATGCCCAAACTTATTGGTGTTGCTCACCAGCCGTGCCAACGGGCAACTCACCCGCCAATGGCGACCCACATCTTTGCCACAAAACCCACCATGGAGGGACAGGGGGCGCTGGAAAATCCAGGCCATTGTGTTTAATTTTTCAGTGCTTGACTGTGTGCGTCCATTGACTGCTCAGTTTGACAGAGTGCTATGAGTCAAACCTAGAGCAAGGAGATGTTGGCACAAGAGATTGTCGGAATGTGCAAACCTTTCCACCACAACATGGTGGTGATCCACAGAGGGTACAATCATGGTATTGAACTAATGACATAAAGTAAAATCACATAATTGAATTCAATAAATTTGGCGATTTAATGGCTAACATTTTGAAAAATGTTATTGGATTATTGTAAATAACTAACTGGTTTACCAATCCAAATATACAAGATCTGGCGTATATTTAACTTCAGTCCCATAATACATTGTCGACTTTTAATATTGTCTGGGTAACTAGGGATGCCATGATATTGAGATGCCAGCATTGGACTGGGGGGGGTGGTGGGGGGGGGGGGGGGGGTGGTGCACAGTAAAAAGTTTTACAACGTCATGTTAAAATCCAACACATCTTTGGATCACCCGATGAAGAGCAGTGCTCCGAAAGCTCGTGATACCAAATAAAGCTGTTGGATTTTAACCCGGTGTTGTGAGACTTTTTACTGTAACTAGAGATGGTAATAAATAATGCCTGTGTTGCTCATACCACAAAAATCAAACTACCATTTTTTAAAAAAGCCATTCGGAAAACAGCTTTCACGGCTTTCAGACTGCTATACACAAACCTACATATGCTCGCTGATGCAAATGCCACACAACAGCAGAGAACCTGTAGCAGGCTCCACAGCAGTGACAACCTTGAAATATATTACTGCCCCACTTCTTTATGCTATTCTGCAATTGAAATGCAACACCAATCAACAGAATTTTTAAAGAATGTCGATCAATTTAAATCGAATTCTCCAAGGTGTTTCCGCAGATGTGGACATAGCCCCAGGGTTCATTAAGAAGGGTGGGTGGAAGCTATCCCACTTTCCCCAACCTTGCATGGTTCTTTGAGTTAATTGGAGCACAGATTGCAGTGATCTATCCAACTTCTAACTTTACGTTGCATTGGAAATTTAGGGTCAGTATGTACCTCACTGCTCCACAGGGTTGAAAAAGATTCTAGTTGTCAAACGGGTGGCACCATGGTACAGTGGTTAGTACCGCTGCCTCACAGGGCCAGGGACCTGGGTTCAATTCTGGCCTCGGGTACTGTGTGGAGTTTGCACATTCTCCCCGCATCTGCATGGGTTTGCTCCAGTTTCCTCCTACACTCCAAAGATGTGTGGGTGAGGTTGATTGGCTGTGCTGAATTGCCTCATAATAAGGTAAATGCATCGGTTTATAGGGTCAGACCCTGGGGAGGATTGTTGTCGGTGCAGTCTCGATGGGCCAAGTGACTTTATCCTGCACTTCAGGGAATCTATGAACTGTAAATTCTTTGTATAAGATTGTGCTGAAATAGGAAACTACTCTTTAAAGAAAAGAAAATTGAATGAGGAATCCATGATGAGAGGTAGGTTGAATTCTATTGCCTTTTGAAATAAATTGATGCCATTTGCAAAACCACTTTCTCATAACCACTGAGCAGATAATTTAAGCACAAAGCCCTCAGTTGCCCACCTCCAAATTAATACCTTGATTTTCTCTTTATCCACCTGCACTACATCATTACTGCGCTCTTTGTATCCAATGCAAGACAAAGTCATGTCAATAGAAAAAAACTTTCCCCCAAGGTAAGTACATTTGACATTTATAGATGCAGACTGAGTCATTACATTCACAACATAAAAAGGCAAAGGAAAGTGACTGCTTTTCACTGAATCAAATTTGTCAGCAATGTTATCGCATCCCTCAATGTGCGGTCATAGAAACAAGCAACTAGGAATCAAAAGCATATTTTTCATTTTTTTGGATTGATATACGCTATACCTTTTTGCTTTGATTTGATTTATTATTGTCATATATAAGTATATAGTGAAAAGTATGTTTTCTTGTGCGCTAAACAAACAAAGCATACCGTAGTGAGTCAGATCTCAAACAATGAGACGGAGTACAGGAAAGGGATAGGGAATCTGGTAAACTGCTGCAATGACAATAATCTCTCCCTAAATGTCCACAAAATGAAGGAGTTAGTTATCATATTCAGAAAGCGTAAAGGAAAACTTGTCCCTGTCTACAGAAATGGGGATGAAGTGGAAGTGGTCAAGAACTTCACATTTCTAGGTTTCCAGATCACCAACAACCTGTCCTGGTCACTCCATGCTGACACTATAATTAAAAAAGCCCACCAACATCTCTACTTTCTTTGGAGGCTAAGGAAATTTGGCATCTCCACTACGACACTCACCAACTTTTACAGATGTACCATAGAAAGCATTTTTTCTGGTTGTGTCACAGCTTGGTATGGCTCCTGCTCTGCCAAGACTGCAAGGAACTACAAAGGATCGTGAACGAAGCTCATAAGCACTGTATGTTGTCCAGCCAGATCTGCTGGTCAATGATTAAACTAGTTCACACATCCGATCAAGTCTATTTCCCATGGAGTTAAAACAGCGAAAGATGGCCTGAGTGGAAATCAATGGAACAGCCAGGGTGAAAGGGAGTTTTACTGTCGACGATGGCATCAATGATAAAAGTGAAGGTGTACTTGGGCAAATCAGTAGCTGAAGAAGTATTGTGACAAATGGAGGGTCAGCAACTAGGCAGTTGTTATTTTTGAGAGTGCAGTTGTAAGTGAGATGGGGAAGAATTTTTTCCCAGAATTGGACTCAGAAGGAAGTAAGATTAGGAAGGAAAAGTGGATTAGGGTGAAGCATGATTCAAGGAAGTGACCAGAGATGGTCTCACCTCTAGTTGCTATAATGGGAATGGCAAGGCTACATTAAATCACATTAAATCAAGGGGATGACCATGAAAATGGGCAAGGAAATTGACATGGAGGAAAGATTTAGGGAGGATAAGATGGCTGTGGGCTCAGGTGAGAGGCAACATAATTAATAAGGTGGAGATTGAAATCACCAAGGATGAGAAGTCATGCAGTATAGACACAGTAAGTAGTCTCACAATACGAGGTTAAAATCCAACAGGTTTAATTGGTAGCATGAGCTTTTGGAGCACCGCTCCTTCATCACGAGTGCAGGATTTGTTTCACAAATGGGCATATATAGACATAAACTCAATTACAAGGTAATGGTTGGAATGTGAGTCTTAACATGTAATCAAGTCTTTACAGGTGCAAACAATGTGAGTGGAGAGAGCATTAAGCACAGATTATAAAGGTGTGAATTGTCTCCAGCCAGGACAGTTAGTGAGATTTTGCAAGCCCAGGCAAGTCACACACATAGTGTGACATGAACCCAAGATCCCGGTTGAGGCCGTCCTCATGTGTGTGGAACTTGGCTGTCAGTTTCTGCTCAGTGATTCTGCGTTATGTGTCATGTTGCCTTGGACAACACTTACCTGAAGGCCAGAGGCTGAAGGCCGTTAACTATTGAAGTGTTCCCCGACAGGAAGAGAACACTTCAGTCTGGTGATTGTTGATTGTCCATTCATCCATTGTTGTAGTGCCTGCATGATCTCGCCAATGTACCATGCCTTGGGACATCCTTTCCTGCAGCGTATCACATAGACAATGTTGGCCGAGTCATAAGAGTATGTACCGTGTACCTGGTGGATGATGTTCTCATGTGAGGTGATGACATTTGTGTCGATGATCTGGCATGTCTTGCAGAGGCTGCTGTGGCAGGGTTGTGTAGTGTTGTGGTCACTGTTCTCCTGAAGGCTGGTTAGTTTGCTGAGGACAATGGTCTGTTTGAGGTTGTGCAGTTGTTTGAAGGCAAGTAATGGGAGTGTGGGGATGGTCTTGGCGAGGTGTTTGTCTTCACTGATGACATGTTGAAGAATCTGGAGAGGATGTTGTAGCTTCTCTGCTCCAGGGAAGTACTAGACGATGAAGGGTACTCTGTCCACTGTGTCGTGTGTTTGTCTCCTGAGGAAGTCTGTGTGGTTTTTCACTGGCACGTCAGAACTGTTGATCGATGAGTTGAATGTCATATCTTGTTCTTACAAGTGCATCTTTTAGTGTCTACATAGCTTTTCACCTGGTGCTCCAGTTTCCTCCCACAATCCAATGATGTGCAGTTTAGGTGGATTGGCCATGCTAAATTGCCCCATAGTGTTAGGGAAGTAGAAGGACAAATGCATGGATCTACAGATATAGGGCCTTGGTGGGATTGTGGTCAGTGCAGACTCGATGGGCCAAATAGCCTCCTTCTGCACTGGAGGGATTCTATGATTCTACGGGAATGAACTGTGTCCCTTCCTGTATACAACTCCTTTGGTTGGTCGCAATCAGATTAATTAAAAAAGGATCCCTTTTTTTGTGGATATCTTTTCCAGTCCATATTAATTTATATATTAGAAGGAATGAATTTAACCAAGGTTTCTTGAGTCAAAGAAAGAGTGAGTTTATTAGCTACTGAAACCTGAAAAAATAATAAAATGTACAGAGGTTAGAAATGAGAAGTGAGTACAAAAATAAGACAAAAATCAGTTTTTGACAAGTGAGGAGTGGATGGTGAAATGTTGTGGCTGTTTGAGATTCATGATTCCAGCAGTGTTGACATCAGCAGTTGATTAGTTGATTTCAAAATTCCTGCTTTGCAGCTTAGTTGGGAGAAGTGAGCCTGCTTCCTTTTCAGCTGTTGCTTTACTGGCTTGACATGATTCCAGCAAGCAGAGAGAGGGTAATGCTTTTTTTATCCTGTCAGAGCAGTGCGCGAGCCTGTCTTTCCTTGCTTCTGTGTCACCCACTCTGACACCCCAGCATTAGTCCACACTGATAATGTTTGCATCTGCTGTTTTATCTCAGACCACTCCATATTCCTGGAAGGGGAAACTGTGCAAAAAGGCCTGGGACATAACCTACATGACATGATTCCTACTGAGATGATAAACAGCTGCCATTATCTCTACAAGATTTTGCAGCCAATTTCTGTATTGCTTCTTCCTTTGATATGTCCAATCTGAAAAAAAGGGTGAGACATTCCATTGTCCCTCTGTACTTAGGAGCTATTCAGGCAGTTATTGAATTTATGCTCAGCCATCTTTGGCTTGTCTTATTTAAAAGTTCAACATTCCTATTTGTAATCTGGCGATTTGGTCCATTGTCTTTACATAAGCTTCATGAAGATGAAGGAATCCTTCATGTTATTATGGAAAGCTCACTCAAAACTAGTTGTCACAATGTACTCAACCCTTTGGATGTTTCATGTTGTACATGTGGCATAGATAAGATAGGGTGAAACAGCACATCACTTTGAGTCTTTGGCACCCTTTACATATGTGGACATAGTGAACCTTAAAGATGAATTTTAGCGTATACACCACAAGATAGCTTGTTACTCTTACACAAGCCAAACAAATGGTTTTGTAACTTACTTTCAAGCAAGGCTATGCAGTCATGCTTGGTGACAGTTCCACTGGATATGAATTTGGACCTGTCATTAAGAACAGCATGTACTTTTAAAGATAACTAATCCAATCCTTTGCAGGCTTGCAAGCTTGTATATCTGGGTTGGTCTTGAGGCCTTGCAACACAGCCAGACATTCAAATTGCATGTGAAAAATTATGAACCAGTATTTGCAAAAACTCAGACAATAAAGTTTAACATTAAATTTAAATTTATTTAGTAGTGTCACAAGAAGGCTTACATTAACACTGCAATGAAGTTACTGTGAAAATCCCATACTCTGGTGCTGTTTAAGTACACTGAAGGAAAATTTAGCATGGTCAATGTACCTAACCAGTATGTCTTTTGAACTACGGGAGGAAACCAGAGCACCTGGAGGAAATCCATGCAGACACAAGGAGAATGTGCAAACTCCAAACCAACAGTGACCCAAGTTGGGAATCAAACCTGGTCCTATGCCACTGTGCCACCCATTAGATGTCTTTTAGACATCATTCTGTGATTGGACAGCACTTGTTGAACAATAGGTATTCTCAGAATTATGCTAACAACCAATTCAAGATCAGCAGTCATTCTCACAATGTGGCTCACTTATACTTGCTAGATGCAATGTATATTTATGCACAGGGATCTGTTCTATGCAAGCAAATGGAACATATCCAGGCATTGCTCCTTTCTTAAATTAAACAAAAGCATGGAGGACAGTAGTTTTTCACTAATACATTTTCCATGGTAATATCTCAATCAGAGTCGACTTTCCAAGCAATCGGCATGCTTTTCTCATGGAATATAAATTATTGCTCCCTTCAAAATTTGGTATTCTTGCTTTTGCTCTGATAAGTGCAAGATGAAAAGCTTCAACAGCATGTCTCCTTTTTCAGCAATATTCAAGATCCGTACTATCAATTGACTAATTGGTATCCATGTTTAGGGTCATATTCCACCATTTAGTTTATGATTATCTGTGAAATGTTGAGGGCGACATTGGTCTTTGTCAGTAGTGCAATAAGGGTTCATTGTCAGTTGACAGTCATTTTACATCAGACCCCATCTTTTTTTCCATTGAATTCACATAAAAGAAAACCAGGCACACTGTTAACAAGCTACAATTTCGTTATAAGTCCATTTCATGTTACTGGGAAGATCAATTTCAATCCCAACTGCTTTTCATTCATCTCATTTTCATTCATCTCATTCTCCCCAACTTCATTCAGTGTCAGCTAAATCCTACATGTGGATTTGGCTGGATAGCAATTTAAAATTCATACTTGTTAATCAATTGCATTTCATGCAAGCCTCAGGTTTTACAGTCCCAAATGAACATTGGCTGTTGGAGTATCGTTAGCCATTATGCTGATTCTCATTTTGGTATGCAGTTCAGTGAAATTTAGGTTCCTAAGTTTGCCTTTCTGAAAATTAAAATTGCTGGCAGGACCTGTATTTATTGCCCATCTGGTCTTTTATAAAACTGTTCAGTTTTTAATCTGTCATAACAAGGATATATAATATTCTAATAAAATATGCAACACATCTCTGTTTATGTGAGTAAGAATGTGATATATTGCATCTTGAAACTATAAAACTATTAAATTACTTTAATATTCGATTCCCCAAAATTGATTCATTTTACAAGCTGCCTGTTATCTGACAGCCCTGGTATGGCTTTACATGATAGTCCCCGGTATGAAATTCCATGTACTGCAAAGATAAACTCAATAGCGTTCACACATTAACAGACAAATTATAAGCAACATATGCAAAACACATTAGCATCTATTTAGCACAACAAACCATCAGATGTGTGAAAGAAAATGGTCTGAAAAAGCCTCTGAAGGTTCTTAAACAAGGCTGTTGACAACTGGAGAAGAGCTGTTCCAGGATGTTAGCATAGCTCGAATATATGACCAAGCTTTGTCAACAGTCCATCATTCCTGACGTCACAACGAGAACAATGCGTCACTTCTGCTTTCTCTCTTTTTGCTGTTTCCCACGCGATTATAATTAAAATTTTACATGCCAGTGGCACACATGCCAAAAACATGTGGGCAGGGGAAGCTATTCATAAGTGAATTGTTCTGTCAGCTAACAATGCTGCAGTAACAGATGGTTTACTAAAGAGCCTCGTGATCAAATAAGGAGACTCCTGCATCATGGTCACAGTTCTCTGGGGGATGAACTGAAGAGCACCGCCACAATGGTCCAGGCAGTGGAACCGTATCTTGAGAAGGCCAAGCTTGGTGGCAGCGTGGCCCTCCTTATAGAAGGCCTCAATCAAGGACTCAGGCCTCTGCACTAATGTCATCAGCCATGACCTCAACGAGCCATCTCAGCAGCCAGGGTTGGTCCACAAAGAGCCTGGAGATAGCCAAGTGCCCAAGAGTAAATCTATCATGCTATTGTACTCAGTGGCCCTGGGCAGTTAATGCACGAGCTGTGACTTGTAACTCAGTCAGATGTTAGCCCCCTCCCCACCCTTGGAATATCTATTCTGCCTCCTCTCTGAGTGACATACAGCCAGCCCCTTGGGCTGGCACATTTCAGTCATGGGAGGCCCTCCTGCCCAGATACAGACCCCTGGCAGCCCTGGCCATTGGCAGCAGCAGATTGGGTTGAGCTCTGTGGCACTAATAAAGACAATTAGGTTGGCTGCAAGAATGCTCTCTCTGAGGAACGCTTGCAATATGATTTCTGGATGTACCTGGATCACTAGTGCAAACTAGCCTCCAGGAATGGCATGTAGTTCAGACAGAGCAAAAACTCTCTTAACTTCCATGCAATTAGACATTACAGTGCTCGTTGTAGGAGGCAGTTCAGGGTTTATGCAGTGTGAAGAGCTGTGTTAATATCTGACAAGCTAACATGATTGTGATGACAGCTGTTAGATCTGGTGTTTGTAACTGTTGGTGGGGCCTGGGAGAGAATATCAAATTTAGTGCAACATCAGTGGACTTTGCAGTTGCATTGGCAGTCCCTCAAGGGCCTCTCAACAGCCATTGAGAATATTCGCCACAGCAGTCCCAATCCAGCCCGACCTACAGATCTTCTGCCCCACCAAGAATCCCAAGCCCCTGCACCTTTAAAGGACCCCTGCGCACGGCAGCAGCTGACTTGCCCTTTTGCACTCTGAAGGTAGGTGTTAAGCTGTACTCATCTCAGTAGTAATTTGCACCCGTTTGACTTCCCACTGGGATGGTGGGAACATTCAGGATGGGGGGATTGTCAAACTTGCTAATGAGATTGAAAACAAGTCAGTCTCATGCTAATCAGCCCCGCATCCTTTCTGGGTGAGATTCGGTTTATGCCAGCAGAAAGGGCCCAGGAATATTGTAAAGCAGCTGGCACCAGGCACAAAGCATGAGTTTGGGCCTGCATGCAATGTTCCTGGATTAGCACGATCTGCGTCAAGTGCAACATCACTGGAAAATGACAGCCTGAGATACATTGTGTTTTTTTCCTGCATGTGCCTCTTTCAGGATTTTAATTCCTTAAACAGAAGACTCTTTCCAATTGTGAAACCAAAGATAACAAAAGTTCTATGAAGTTAAGTATCAACAATTTTGCCAATTTTTTATTCCTTTCCTTCTTGATTCCTTCCCAGGGTACAGTTCCAAAGGAAAATGTTGTCTCTTGTACTTTGATCAGTTGGCCATTATTCATCTACATGCCTTCATAACACCTACAAGGGCAAACATTCTCTCAGCATCCACACTGCCAACTCTCCTTAGAATCTTTTATGTTTCAATAAGGTCACCTCTCGTTCTTCTAAACTTCAAACGGTACAGGTCCAATCTGTTCAAGCTTTCATTATAAAGTAATCTCTTGAATCCAGGTGCCAAGATAGGGAACCTTATCTGAATTTCCTCCAATGCAAGAATGTCCCTCCTTATGTAAAGAGATGAGATCTGTATGCAGTACTCTAGGTGGTGTCTTACCAATGCGCTGTACAGTTGTAACAAAGTTTTACTACTTTTTTCCATCCCCGCCCCATGTGAAAGGCCATGTAAGATTTTTTGGGATTCAGGAGTCCAAGATAGCGGTCGACTATTTTCAGATAGTTTATAAAGTTTACGAAGAAATGACAGTTTACTTGATGATGTATTAATTAATTAATCAGAAGAAGTATACAACCCATGATAGTTGAAAGTAGTTTATGATCCCAGAGGACAGACAGTTGGTACAGAGTGTGTTGGCCTCAGTAGCTAGAGACAGCAGCATTCTTTTATGGAGTCATAGAGTCATAGAGGTTTACAACATGGAAACAGGCCTTTCAGCCCAACTTGCCCATGACGCCCTTTTTTTAAAACCGCCTAAGCTAGTCCCAATTGCCTGCATTTGGCCCATATCCCTCTATACCCATCTTACCCACATAACTGTCTAAATGCTTTTTAAAAGGCAAAATTGTACCTGCTCCTACTACTACTTCTGTCAGCATATTCCAGACACTCACCACTCTCCATGAAAAAAATTGCCCCTCTGGACACTTCTGTATCTCTCCTCTTTCGCCTGAAATCTATGTCCTCTAGATTTAGACTCCCCTTCCTTTGGGGAATGATATTGACTATCCAGCTGATCTATGTCCCTCATTTTATTGACCTCTATAAGATCACACCTCAGCCTTCCATGCTCCAGAGGGTCATATCCTGGTTCTTCCCAAATACTTGCACAGATAAGGGGGATGCACAAAATGCCATCATATAACCAGGGCTGTATGAATGTCAATATGGCAGTCTGAACTTCTCCATGACCATTGCAGTAGCTTTCTCAGAAGCCTCCAATATTCCTTGATATATACTCTTTCCTTCAATTCAGTTACCGGTTGGGGCCCAGTAATTTACTCCCACAATTCATTCTTTACTTTGCTGTTTCTTATTTCTGCCCAAACAGATTTTGCATTTGGATCTTCCGAGCCAAGATCATTTCTCATTACTGACCTTACTACAAAGTTACTCCCCTTCCTTTTTCCTTCTTCTTATTGGCAAAAATGTTAAATACCATTGAATATTCAGTTTCCACCCTGGTCACTTTGCAACCACAGTTCAATAATGAAAGCTATTTATTTCAATTTATGGTGTTGAATTATGGTTACGAATGTTGCATGCACTCAGATAAAGAGCCTTTAATGCTGTCTTTTGCTATTTCCCTATTTTGATCATATTTGATTGTGCACATATTTGTTTGAATACATTGTCCCTGTAACAGTCCGTTCCTGTATCATTCTTAATATTGCTGCTTTCCACTATTGCCTTGCTCTTTCTCATTAATTGGCTAAATCTTTCCTCTTGTGAATTCCCCTCCCACCAATTATCTAGTCTAAAAGCTTCTCTACAGCCCTGGTTATATGATTCACCAGGACACTGGTCCCAGTGAAATTCAAGTGATAATCACGGACCTCACACACTCTGGACATTCTCTCTTCCACCTTCTGCAGCCAGGAAAAAGATACAGAAGCCAGATCACATACCAACTGACTCAAAAACAGCTTCTTCCCTGCTGCCATCAGACTTTTGAATGGACATACCTCACATTAAGATGATCTTTCTCTACACCCTAGGTATGACTGTAACACTACATTTTGTACTCTCTCCTTCCTTCTCTATGAATGTTGTGCTTTGTCTGTATAGCATGCAAGAAATAAAACTTGTCATTGCATACCTTATATTAAGTTCATCTTTCTCCACACCTCAGGTATGACTGTAACACTATATTCTGTACCCGCTCCTTTCTTTCTCTCCTATGTACTCTATGAACAGTATGCTATGTCCGTATAGCACACAAGAAACAATACTTTTCACCGTATCCCAATACATGTGACAATAATAAATCAAATCAAATCGAAGGAAATCTGTTCCTAACGTACAGCTTTTCCTTTCCTCAGTATTAGTACCAGTGGCCCATGAATCAAAACCCATTGATCCAACACCAATCTTTAAACCATGCATTCAACTTTCTAATCTTATTTACCATATGCCATCAGTTTATATTTTCTGCTATTCAAACTTTGCCCTTTTTAAGCTAATTTGGGAAATATCTTGTAAGAAATATACTAGACTATTAAATTCATTGCAATTGAGTACTTGAACTTGCATGATTCCTGGACAAACACAAATTTACGTCCAGCAAATTTCCCCTTAGAAAGCATTAATTTATATTCCTTTGCTCTGCCATTTTTTTCAATTTTTTGTCGAGGGAGTTATTATCCAATAACGTTTCAGACTTGCATGAGATTTAACAAATGAAATATAGAAATGCCTACTGAAATGCAACAGGAATTATAAATTAATTATCATTAATTAACAGGAAAAGGAAACAACATTCAGTCAACTGCACGACATCTGTAATTTAGTCCTGCACAGACCACTTCTGTATCGTTGCCACTAATAGGTGAAAAGGTTAATGAACTAAATCACATTCTGGAATAATTACTGAATTATTGAACACCATGCACTGCCTTGTCATTACAGCTCCACTATCGCTCATTAAAAAAGTAACTATGTCACATGGGCAGAGCAGAGTTGGAGAATTAATGCCATTTTCTTTCCATGACTTTAACTTAAGTAGCCTGAAAAGATGCTGTGTGCTGGGTGGCAAGGGCCCTCAGCCATGATTTTCTATCAATTACATTCATTCCAGGAAACTAATTTGCTGAACTAATCTACAATATTGTTTCACACAAGAGCATACTTGGTGTAGATCCTGGGAGATCATCGTACTGAAAATAATCCAGGTCTCTCACCTATTTTATTGTCTGTGGTATTTCATTGTTGCTGCTGCAAAATAGGAGAAAAATGTATTTTCAACAGAACTCTTGATATTATCTCTTTCACCTCATTTGCTCTCATTCTGCTCACATCAGATGTGAATAATGGCATTCTCCACCGCTTTTTGGCTGTTCACAAGTGTTCATGAAAATAGACTGAAACTCTTATTTCAGTATAAAGAAGTCCAACAATTATCAATGTAACCATGGACAAGGCCAACCTTCGATTATACCAGGCACAGTGATCACGCTTACGTAAATATAAACATGGGAATTGTGCAAGGTTGCTGTGCTTGAGAAACAATTGGAGAGACAGAGGCTATGGAAAGGATTTCTAGCATGCAGGTAGCCACCTTGTAGGTAGATGGAAATAACCAAACAAAGAAAGAGAAGTGAGTGGGCATCCACTGGGTGAAGGAGCACTTTGAGAGAGAGGCAATGGCCTAATGGTAGTATTGCTAGACTATTCTGAGAACCTTGGTTTGAACTCTGCCGCGGCAGATGGTGGAATTTGAATTCAATAAAAAATATCTGGAATTAAGAGCCTATTAATCACAACGAAACCATTGCTATTGTCAGAAAAACCCATCTGGTTCACTAATGTTCTTTAGGGAAGGAAATCTGCTGTCCTTAACTGGCCTGACCTTCATGTGACTCCAGACACATAGCAAGGTGGTTGGCTTGCAACTGTCCTCTGAAATGGCCGAGTGAGACACTCAGTTCAAAGGCAACTAGGGATGGGCAATAAATGCTGGCCAGCCAGTGACACCTGTGTCCCATAAATGAAATAATGAAGAAGAAAATTGCAGAAAGCTCCTAGAAATCAGAAGTTGTTGCCTAAGTATACAATGCTGAATGCCCATCACAGATAATACAACATCCCTAGGGAAAGGAAATCACAAGCAGTGGCACGGTACTGTGAAATAAGTGGTTACTAGAGAAAGACATGATGGGGTTGAAAAGAGTTTATAATTATAAGGGATTCTGTGCCTTTGATGCATTTGACAACTGGGAGCCTTGAATGACCAATTTGGAGTGACCACAAAGGATTCTAGAAAGGAAATACAGAGTGAAATTGTGGTTTACACTAGAACCAGTGACATAAGGAAGATAGATGAAGGTTTTGTGGGGAAATTTGAAGAGTTAGGAATTAAAGAGACATCTCCAAGAGTATTCCTAATGCTTGCACTGGGCAATTCAGAAAGAAATAAATGACACATCAGCATGCAGTTTAATAAATGGTGTGGTGGATTTCAGAAACTTTAAAGTAAAAAAGGAGTTGCATTTTGTATCACACCTTTCATACTTTCAGAATCTCCCAAAGGGCTTCACAGTTGCTGAAGTATTTTGCAAGTGTAGTCATCCTTATAGGAAGGATAGTGGTCAAATTAGCAGACTCCCAAAAAAAGCGATGTGATCAGGAACAGATAAATTGTTTTAGATATTGGTTCTAGGCATTGGCTTGAGCTCTGTGGCAGGATTAAACTGTACAGGTACATTTTATCAAAGTAAAATAGCAGTCAATGTAAAGAGGCAAATAGAGTGGTGGAGGAAAGGTTTAAACTAGTAAGGAAAATGGAAAATACGGTAGAGCAGCTAAGAATACATTTTATTATCAGATCAGTTTAACATAGTGAATTCAAGTGGGCATGGAGAGATGGTCGACTCCTGTTCCTATATATCTCTAGGAACGAAAGAATTAAAGAAAAATAGTAGAAGCAAAAAGTGTCCCAAGGAATATGAAAATGTAACAGTTTCAAACTTGCAGGTCTAGGTGAAGTATTCGCTCAGATTTAGTGTTGTAAGGCAGCCCCTTAAGAGAACCTTTCACCTCCTATTCTCTGGAGGGGACCTTTACTGCTCAGTTTCTAGTTAAGTGATTGCATTACCCAGGGAACATAATAATAAGTCCCTTGTTGTGTATAATGAATACTATGATCATGTCAATGTCACCATCTATTTGTTTCTATCTTTTCAGGAGGTGGAATGAAAAACATTCCATGAGGCCAATTCTAAAGTAATAAACTGATTTATTTTACATGGAACATTTTTATGCACACATATAGTTTTCAGTGAAATATATCTCTATTTTTTATTTCTCGCCATATGAAGCAATAAATATGTGGCCTTGTCCCCTTTATAAAAACAGAGAGGGGAATTTTGCAATCCTGTTGTGGTGGTGGCGAAGCCAGAAGATCCGATAAGCCATTCGAAAATCCATTGACTCTGGCAGAACAAGAAAATCTCACCATGAGAGAAGCTGGAAAATTCCACAATAAACTCCACAGCATGGAAGGAGGCCATTCAACCCATCATGTCTGTGCCAGTTATTGGCCCAGCTCAGCCACACATGAAAACAAACTGATCAGACACAAAGCTTTACTCTGAATGTGTCGTGTGTCCATAATTCAACCTGGACCTGCACAACCTCTGCCCGGACTGTTCTACTTTGAGAGAGATAGAAAACACTGTCCCGCAGCTCTGTATTGTCTGACTGAGTTAACATATTCAATGAAAAGCCTTTGCCCCTGCTGTGGTGTCTCACAGCAGCTAAATTGCCTGTTTAGCTAAGTCAAGCTAAGCACTGAATAAAAAACATTCATGCTTTAAGGCTTTGCGCTGCCAAGGGATATGCTCAATTACTCCCTTGTCTTGAAACTCATGTGACATGTGAGAGTACACCATTTCAATGTCTGTTCCATCTGCTATCCCACTCAACTGTCCAATCAGCATGCTAAATGGCCCTGTGTCACTCCCAGAATTTTGTAAATTGAATCTAACCTTACAATAGTAATATAATATAGAATAAATAAAAAGTTGAATATGTTATAGGGATAGAGTATGAAGAGCCATGTTTTATGGTAAATACAGATAAATAGAGAAGGATAGTGAAGGAAAGATCAAAAAACAGTTCTTTAAGATGGCACCGGAGCTTGGTGACTTTTTGCAAGCTGTGCCCAGCATACCGTCTAATTCTATTTTTTACTCTCGCTCTATGTTTTTCAAACTCTATTCTAACTCTTTTAAACTCTCTAACTATGATTTACACCCTAGCTATGACTGTAACACCACATTTTGCACCCTCTTCTTTCCTTCTCTAAGAAGGATGCTTTGCACAGGGTGCAAGAAACTATACTTTTCACTGAATTCTGATGCATGTGACAATAATAAATCAAATCAAATCAAAAAAAGAGAAATGTGATTGAATTAATACAGATGTATAAGTTTTTTTCTATTTCCTCAGCTTTATTTCTATTGCTTTTATTCATACATAGGGACACTAACTAAAATGAAGGTTATGATGATGTTATGGTGGCTTCATGCTGGCAATAGTTAGCTATAATATTTTCAACGGGGACAAGGAAGGAATAAAAATGGAGGAGGGCTAATTAAAAACATGGCTATAGCCAATAAAATGACAGGTTTGACTGATGTTGCTAATTGCTTATACTCTGCCTGGATAAGAATAAGTATTGGGGTGGCATGGTAGCACAGTGTTAGCACTGAAGCTGCACAGGACAGGGACTAGGGTTCAATTCCCAGCTTGAGTCACTGTCGGTGTGGTGTTTGCATGTTCTCCCCGTGTCTGCATGGGTTTCGTCCAGGTGCTCTGGTTTCCTCCCACATTCTGAAAGATGTGCTGGTTTAGGTGCATTGACCCAAACAGGCACCAGATTGTGGCAACTAGAGGAATTTTACAATAACTTCAATGCAGTGTTAATCCAAGCTCTTACTTGTGACTAATAAATTAACTTTAAAATTCAGAGCCCCAGTTTTGCTTTCAGGTTCCCCCCAAATTCAAGTGAGTCTGGAAGGGGTGCAGTGGAAAATTATTATACTGTCTTTCTGCCAGTTCATATCATTTCTGACATATTTGACTGGATGTAATAGCAATCATTGTATACAACAGCCATTGTATGGGTTTGCACCTTGTTGTTCGTCATCATTGATGAGGACCTCGACACCATTAGTCATTTTGAGGCTGGTTGTGGTGTGTCCGAAGACTGATCAGGCCAATTCGGGTATGGAATGTCCTGGCACATATTGGACAGACTTGTGTAGGCATTGTAGTTATTGCGCTGGTGGTTCTGGACTTACGCAGCTCATGCTTAAGTTGTGCTTCAGCAATTCACCTTACTTCATAAGCTTGACAGCCTTTGTGAATGAGGCAGTGTCAGGTAGGGCAGTTTTGTGCCAGCATTTCCCAGGTGGTCGTGTTTATGTCCAGCAACTTCAGGGAGGCCTTGAGTGTGTCTTTGAAATGTTTCTTCTGCCCTCCATGCGAGCGTCTTCCAGCAGAGAGTTCTTCAAAAAGGAGCTGCTTGGGTATGCACTCGTCTGGCATATGGATGACATGACCTGCTCACCGGGTCTGCGCTCTCATCAGCAGCGTGTGGACTGATGGTAGAATTGCTCTAGAGAGAACTTCAGTGTCTGGTACTTTGTCTTGCCATCTGATGCGCAAAAACCCAGCTTGCAGGTGCAGCAGGTAGTCAGGAAGGCGAATGGGATGCTGGCCTTCATAGTGAGGGGGATTGAATATAAAAGTAGGGAGGTCTTGCTGCAGCTGTATAGGGCATTGGTGAGGCCGCAGCTGGAGTACTGTGTGCAGTTTTGGGCGCCGCACCTGCGCAAAGATATTTTGGCCTTGGAGGGAGTGCAGAGGAGGTTTACTAGGCTGATACCGGAGTTGAGGGGGTTGAGCTATGAGGAGAGGCTGAATAAACTAGGCTTGTACTCGTTAGAGTTTAGAAGAATGAGGGGAAATCTCATTGAGACGTATAAGATGATGAATGGGATGGATAGGATAGAGGTGGAGAGACTCTTCCTGCTCAAAAAAGACAGTAGGACTAGGGGGCACAGCCTCAAGATAAAAGGGGGGTGGTTTAGAACGGAGTTGAGGAAGAACTTCTTCACTCAAAGGGTGGTGAATCTCTGGAATTCTCTGCCCGTTGAAGTGGTGGAGGCTGCCTCGCTAAATATTTTTAAGACGCGGGTTGATGGGTTTTTGATAAGAGAGGGGATTGAGGGTTATGGGGAGAAAGCGGGAAAGTGGACCTGAGCAGCGACAGATCAGCCATGATCTTATTGAATGGCGGGGCAGGCTCGAAGGGCTAGATGGCCTACTCCTGCTCCTATTTCTTATGTTCTTATGTTCTTATAATATTCTGCGAAGACAAGTCATGTGGAAATGAGTGAGCTGTCTTGCATGCCTTCAATACACAGTCCACGTTTCACAGAAATACAGGAGGGTAGTGAGTACCACAGCACTGTAGACCTTCAGTTTTGTTGCTAGGCTGATTCCTCGACATTTCCATACAGTGGAGCGTAGTCTACTGAAAGCAGAACTTGCCTTTGCTGTTCTGCAGTTAACTTCTGTATCACTACTCACTGCTTGGGAGAGGATGCTGCCAAGATAAGTGAACTGGTCCACTGCCTGTAGTTCCTGCCCTTTGATTGTGATTATGGGCTCTGTGTACGGTGCATGAGGAGCAGATTGGTGCATGACTTTGCTCTTTTTAATGTTGATGGTGAGTCCAAAGTTGTCACAAGCCATGGAAAACTTGTCCATACTGACTTGCATCTCTGGCTCTGAGACAGTATACAGGGCGGAGCCAACGGCAAAGACAAAGTCTCTCAGAACAGTCTCCTACACTTTGATAATAGCTTGAAGTCTCCTCAGGCTGAAGAGCTTCCCATCCACTCTGTACTTGAGGCTGATTCCAGCAACACTGCCCTGGAAGGCATCATTCAGCATAGCAGTATACATCATGCTGAACAGTGTGGGTGTGAGCACACAGCCCTGTTTGATGCCATTGGTGACTGGGAATGCCTCAGAGGATTCTCCACCACCCAGTACTCTCACCATCATGCTATCATGAAACTGGCGTACCATCTGAATGAATTTGGGGGGGGCAGCCAAATTTTGACACGATCCTCCACAGGTCTTGTCGGCTTACAGTGTTGAAGGCTTTTGAGAGGTCAACAAAGGTTGCGTAGAGCTTGCGATTCTGCCCCTGACACTTCTCCTGAAGTTGGCGCATAGCAAAAATCATGTCAATAGTCCCGCGACCTTTGCGGAAGCCACACTGTGACTCTGGAAGCAGGCCCAGCTCCAGATGAGTGACGAGACGATTTAGCAGGACTCTTGCAAGGTCTTTTCTTATGATGGAGAGCAGCAAGATTCCTCGGTGGTTGTCGCATACTTGCTGATTGCCCTTCCACTTGTAGAGGTGTATGATGGAAGCATCTTTAAGTTCCTGAGGAATGGATCCTTGCTTCCAAAAGGACTGGAACAACTCGGTGAGCTTCTTGATTAGTGCAGGACCAGCAGCTTTATAGATCTCTGCGGGTATGGCATCTGCCCCTGGGGCTTTGCCACAGGATAGCTGGCTGACAGCTTTTGTGACTTTGGTCACTACTGGTGGGTCATTCATGGCGCTGTTGACATGAACCTGTGGAATCCTATCTATTGCCTCATCGTTAATAGATGATGCTCGGTTGAGGATGGCTTCAAAGTGGTTAGCCCATCTCTGCAGGATTGAGCCCCCTCTGTAATAAGAATTGTACCATCTGTACTCAGGAGGGGGGTGCTCCTGAGAGATTGAGATCTGTAGAGTGTTGAGGGCTTCATAGACTGTTTCAAGTCGGTTCTGTCAGCATATCCCTGTATTTCATCTGCCTTGGTGCTCAGCCAGGCATCCTGCATTTTATGCAGTTCATTCTGGACTGTCCTGCGAGCACTGCTAAAAGCAGTTTGGGTGTTTGGGTTTGCACCAGATGCTAACAAAACACCTTTAATTCTGCAACAGTTTGCATTGTTAGCTTAATCATTTTTCACTAACAACAACCAGTTTCTCAATGCTTACTTACCTGTCCTATCCTACCTAACAAAACGTACAAAAAATTCAACCAGGAGCTGTGTGCAGAGAACTAAATGTCTGCTAGAAAGAATGGCTTGTAAACAGAGTGACAATAGGAATATGGTGAGAGTGGCAAAATGGAGCAGAGAGGAGGTGCTGAGAAATTAAAGTTTAAAATTTATTTATTAGTGTGACAAGTAGGTTTACATTAACACTGCAATGAAGCTACTGTGAAAATCCCCTAGTTGCCAGTTCTGGCGCCTGAACGGGTACACTGAGGGAGAATTTAGCATGGCCAATGCACCTAACCAGCACGTCTTTCAGACTGAGGGATGAAACTGGAGCACTGGGAGACAATCCATGCAGACACGGGGAGAACATGCAGACTCCACCCTGACAGTGACCCAAGCTGAGAATTGAACCTGGGTCTCTGGACTGAGACAACAGTGCTAACCTCCACTGTGCCACTGTGCCCACATGCCACTATGCTGCCCAAGGGATAAGAATAAATGCCTAAATAATCAGAGCAACGAATTACATCTGAAGGTCTTTCTTTAAGTACAGCGGTCAGGAATGAGATAGAAAAGTCTTGTGAATTGGTGCAACGACAATAATCTCTCCCTTAATGTCAACAAAAAGAAAGAGATAGTCAATGACATCAGGAAGCATAGTGGGGACATGCCCCTGTTTACATCAAAGGAGTCATGATGTGGGTATGCCAGTGTTGGACTGGGGTAAACACAGTAAAAAGTCTGACAACACCAGGTTTAGGTCCAACCGATTTATTTGATAGTAAACTCACAAGCTTTCGAGGTTAAGCTCTCCTTCAGGTGAATGGAGAGTTCTGGCCTCAGACAGAGCATATAAAACACAGACAGTTTACAGATTACTGATTGGAATGTAAATCTTTACACCTAACCTGCTGTTCAAGTCCTAAAGTGGCTGACAATGTGTGTGCTCCTTCCAATCAGTAATCTGTAAACTGTCTGTGCTTTATATGCTCTGTCTGAGGCCCGAACTCTCCATTCACCTGAAGAAGAGCTTAACCTCGAAAGCTTGTGAGTTTACTATCAAATAAATTGCTTGTGCTTAAACCTGGTGTTGTGTCAGACTTTTTACTGTACATCAAAGGAGACAAAGTAAAAAGGATTGAGAGCTTCAAGTCTTCAGATGTCCAAATCACCAATAACCTGTCCTGGACCACTCCCCCCTCCATGCTGACACTATTGTTAAGAAAACCCACCAACATCTCTACTTTCTCAGAAAACTAAGGAAATTTGGCATGACAGCTATGACTCTCACCAACTTTTACAGATGCATCATAGAAAGCATTCTTTCTGGTTGTATCACAGCTTAGTATGGCTTCTGCTCTGACCACAAGAAATTACGAAGGGTTGTGAATGTAGCCCAGTCCATCACGCAAACCAGCCTCCCATCCTTTGAATCTGGCTGCACTTCCTGCTGCTTCAGCAAAGCAGCCAGCATAATTAAGGGCTCCATGCACCCTGGACATATTCTTTTCTACCTTCTTCCATTGGGAAAAAGCTACAAAAGTCTGAGGACGCGTACCAACCGGCTCAAGCACAGCTTCTTCCGCGCTGTCATCATACTTTTGAATGGACCTGCCTTGCACTAAATTGATCTTTCTCTACACTCTAGCTATGGCTGTAACACTACATTCTGCACCCTCTCCTTTCATTCTCTATAAATTGCATGCTTTGTTTGTAGAGCATGCAAGAAATAATGCTTTTCACTGTATATTAAAATATACAACAATAATAAATGAAATCAAATCAAAAGATCAGAGAACAGAGACCCTGGAATTCCTGTCCCATATATGAAGTCTAGGATATTTAGTTTGTCCTGGGCAACCATGTCTGCAGAATGCCTCAAGTGATCAAACTTGAGCTCAGGGTTTCTGAGCTGGAATGGGCCTGGAATCACAACAAGGAACACAGGAGGCTGAAACAGTGTTGGAATAGATTTTTCAGGAGATAGTCATCTGCAGCTATAGAGTCCATGAGAGTTGTAAGTGATTAGCCATTCAGCAGGAGACAAAGAGGTAAGTAGTGCAGGAATCCTCCAAAAATGTAGCTTTCTTAAACCAGTTTTCTTAACTTTCTTAAACCAGCTTTCTTAAACCAGTGTGAGGGTGATGATGCTTTGGGGGGATGTAATCTAGAGTGATACCCATGGCAACATGGTACAAACAACTTTTTTATTATTCATTCAAGGAATGTGGGTATCACTGATTAGGTCTGCATTTATTGCCTATTCATAATTGCCTGTGAGAATGTGGTGATGAGCTGCCTTCTTGAACCACTGTAGTCCTGAGGTGTAGGTGCATCCACAGTGCTGTTAGGGAGGATGTTCTAGGATTTTGACTCAGTGACAGTGAAGAAAGGACGATATATTTCCAAGTCAGGGTGATGAATGGCTTTCTGGGGAACTTCCAGGAGGTGGTGTTCCCAGGTATTTGCTGTTCTTGCCGTTCTGGATGGCAGTGGTTGTGGGTTTGGAAAATGCTGGTTAAGGAATCATGGTGAGTTCCTGCAGTGTATTTTCTAGATGGTACACACTGATGCTATTGTGTGTTGGTGGTGGAGGATTTGAATGTATGTGATGAAGTGCCAATCAAGTGGCCTGCTTTATCCTGGATGGTGTTAAGCTTCTTGAGTGTTGCTGCACTCATCCAGGCAAGTGGGGAATATTCCATCTTACTCTTGTAGATTATGGGCAGGCTTTGGGGAGTCAGAAGGTGTGTTACTCACTAACCTCTGACTTGCTCTAGTAGCTGCAGTATTTATATGGCAAGTCCAGTTCCATTTCAGGTTAATGATAACCCTCAGGATTTTGGGGATGTTGGAAATGGGTGATTCAGTGATGGTAATGTCATTGAATTTTAAGGGGCGATGGTTAAACTCTCTTTTCTTGGAGATGGCCATTGACTGGCACTTTTGTGATGTGAATGTTACTTGCCACTTGTCAACCCAAGCCTGGATATTATTCAGGTCTTGCTGCATTTGGATATAAGGATTTAGGAATGGTGGTGAACATTGTGCAATTGTCAGAGAACATCCCCACCTATGATGGAAGGAAGTTAATTGATGAAGCAGCTGAAGATGGTTGGGTCGAGAACACTACCCGAAGAAACTTCTGCAGTGGTGTCCGGGAACTGAGATTACTAAATTCCAACAACTACAACCATCTTCCTTTGTACCAGGTATGATGCCAACCAGTGGAAAGTTTTCCCCAATTCCTATTGATGACAGTTTTGTTGAACTCTTTGATGTTACACTCAGTCAAATGCAGCCCTGATGTCAAGGGCAGTCATTCTCACTTCATGTCTGACGTTCAGCCCTTTTGTCCATGTTTGAACCAAAACTGCAGAGGGGCACCATGAAGTGTAAAAATTCAGCAGTCACTGGTGCGTAGTTAGGATTAGACAGGCATTTGTGTAACTGCAGCCAGGAGTTAGAGGTGAACTATCAGAAATTGGGATTCATCGTAGAACCAATAACCTAGGAAGGAAAACAAAAAAGAGACAGGATCTGGGATTACTACCAGCGCCACACATTTGTGATGGCAGGAATTATAGAATAAAACACATAGCTAGAGAAATAGTACAGGAGGGAGGACTTCAGATTCCTGGGGCATTGGGACCACTTCTGGGATAGGCAGGATCTATTCATGGTCTTTAGTAGCTATTAAAAAGAGCAGTGGTTGTAATACAGAACACTGAAAAACAGACTCACAGAAGCACCGAAAGAGGCCATTCGGCCCATCATGTCTGCACTAGGTCTCTGAATGAGCAATTCACCTTGTGCCATTCCCCAGCCTTCTCCCTGTAATTAGTTAACCTGGGTTTCACTCCAGGAGATCAGGGTCGATTGTTCTCACAGGAAGGTTAACTCCTATGGTGGAGAGGGTTTAATTGAACTTGACTGCAGGATGGGCAGCAGAATGAAACATTAGCCAAGGCAGAAAATAGACAGTCCTGAATGCATGGTTGATTTTTAACTTGAGGGAATTATGCAGTAATGTCCCTCAGAGATCAGTATTAGAACCATTGTTCTTTTTGATAGCTGCTAATGACACAGGCATGGATGCATAGAGGGTGCAGTTTCAAAGCTTGCAAATGATACAAAGCTCAGAACTGTAGCATAATGAGGCAGTTAGAAGGAGACTTCAGGAAGATACAGCAGACTGATGAAATGGCCAGACACGTGCCAGATTAAACTTAACACAGGAAGACAGAAGTAGTGAACTGAATGGTATGATTTTAATGAGGCTGCAGGAACAGGGACACCTGGTAAGTATACAAACATTTGCAGGTGGCATATCAAGTTTAGAAAGGTGTTAAAAAAGCATATGGGATCCTTGTCTTTATTATAGAGGAATACAGTACAAAGGGAAGTTATGCTTTCTGCCTAAGCTGATGTATCATGTTCAAATTCAATATAGAGAGACTGGAAAGGCTGGCATGTTTTCCTCAGAACAAAGTTAAGAAGAGCATTAAAAATGTGTTCAAAATACAGAACACCATTCCCAGCCGTAGGAAGGTAAGTGGAGGATGCACATATAACTTGATTGCCCTAACCTTTGGCCCTCAGTCACATTCTTGCTTGATTTACAGAAGTTTCCTTGGAAAGGCTGCTGAGTTTTGGTCGCATGGCATTTGACATAGTTTGAATAAAGTTCCTCTTTAGTTTGAACCCATTCTTCCCTGTCCAACTCTTAACATTTACATTAACAGTCATTTTCCAGATTTACATTTACTATCCTGTTAATTCCCCTATGTATATTTATAAGATTACAGCCACAAAATTATTTGGTGCCATGGGTACCATTCTTGTTGCGAAGTAGCATCTGTGTCAAATGCACACTCTTTTGTTGCAGGTCACATTGGATGTCATCTTGACTAAGCCTTCAGTGTGGATACAATGAGCATCTACTGGGACAATGTAGGCAATTCTGGAGCTCTGCACTCCAGCCAATGCCTACTTGGAACCTTTTACAGGTAAACATGCATTCAGCAGCAGGAAGGACCTACCCCTCTCTGTTATCATGGGCTTGTCTTGGGATTCATTAGCTTCTTATTCGAGAAGATATCTCACTGGAGGCAATGGTCTTTGTTCAAAAAAAAATTTACTCAGGTGCTAACTCTTTAAAAATGTTAAATAAGACTAACATATAGCTATAGCTGCCCTCTGGAATGCTGTTCAGACATCCTCTCTCGCTGAATGACATCACTGTAACATGGTTTCCTCTGCTCAGTATATTCTCTCATTAGAGTTAACCCTTGACTCTACATCTCCCCAACTCCATTATTCCCACAAATGTTAATGTCCTGTACTATCTAAAGTTGTACACTGGGAAAAGGTGAAAGCACTGGCTTGATAAAATGAAGCATTTTCAGCTCCTGTGCCGAGCTTTGCAGCTGTATCGTTCACTGCCGTTGTGATGACAAGAGATGTGACGATGCTGGCATTGGACTGGAGTGGACAAGATGAGAGGTCACACGGGTTATAGTCCAACAGGTTTATTTGAAATCACAAGCTCCTTCATCAGGTGAAGTCAGGAGCAGTACTCCGAAATAAACTTGTTGGACCACAACCTCGTGTTGTGTGACCTCTCATCTTGATGACAAGAGAAGCATTCAATACTTGAGCAAGGACTGAATCTGACAGATGAAAAGAAGAATGAAGTAGATCCTGAGGACACTGCTGGAGTTGAGGAAAGGAGGAATTCCTAACTACTATTAGTGTAGGAATTACTCTTTCTATAGGTATTGGTATCATTACCAGGCCTACTTCAGTGTAAGGCTACTCCACAACAGACAGTGGGATCACGGAGTCAGCAGGATAATGTAGGATTACGCACCATTATCAAGAATGGAATAAACATCAGGACTGGGATCTATAAATTAAAAAGTTTACTTATTAGTCACAAGTAAGGTTTCCATTAACATTGCAATGAAGTTACTGTAAAATTCCCCCGGTCACCACAGTCTGGTGTCTGTTGTGTCAATGCACCCTAACCAGCATGTCTCTCAGACTGTGGGAGGAAACCAGAGCACCCAAAAGAAACCCACGCAGACCGTGTGTAAACTTGACACAGACAGTGATCCAAGCTGGGAATTGAACCCAGGTCTCTGGCATTGTGAAGCAGCAGTGCTAACTACTGTGCTACCATGCCCCCTATTTATGTAGGAATTGCTGCATTTCTGGTCTGCAGAGTTGCTTTAGAGTTCAAAGTTAGTGTCAGATATTTGCACTACAAGAGTATCAATACAAAAAGAAAGATAAATAGGATCAGTATATCTTCAGACAATTGTTCTGTGACCAGCTCTTTCGTCAGATGCTGTGGTAATTTCGGTAAATGCAGTATGGCATTTACGCACATTCCTTTACTGCAATATGTTCCCTTTCAGTTGCTGCACCATTCCTAATGTGTAAATCCCTCTCTGTGCCTTGCTGGTGCAATGTGACTGTTAATAGTTGGATTTTCAGTTTGACTTTCTCTTTTAGGTAGTTAGACTTTTCCAATTCTTGCTTAATGTTAATATCTTCAAGCTCCACTTGCTACTCGATCTTTAGCTTTTTCTAAGGTACTCTTCAGCTGTAAAAGCTTTGCAGTTTGAGCCTTTGCTTCTGCATGGAAGGAAAGCTTGACTGCTTCCATGGCTTGCTGATGAAATCCAAGAATGGTCAGAATTATGCCTAGAAAACAGAGAAAAGGTAAGGATGGCAACCTGATTGCAATATTTAAAGGAACAATGTACTTGCAGAAAAAGATTGGTTGTTCATACTTTGTCTTCTCTGCAGTGGATGTCACCCCAATATCATGGTCAATATTTGGCTCTCAATCAACAAAAATATATTTATCTGGCAATTATTGTAGTTTGTGGATGCTTGCTGTGCACAAATTAGCTGCCATGTTTGCTACTTTACAAGAAAGACTATGCTTCAAAAATACTTCGTTGGCTATAAACTGTTTTAAGACCTTTGGTGGTTGTGAAAAGCGATATATTATTGCATTCAGTCAATTGGTAGTACAGGACTTGAGTATTACCCAAAAGAGAGACAAATTCTTGAAGCTTTTTGTCTTGCACTCATTAGGACAAATGGAAGAATGCCAAATTTCAAAAGATCACAATAACTTATACTACAGGACAAAATGGTGCTGATCGGTTGACATGTCAACGTGCAACATGGCTCATTTACATTTGTTGGAAACTGTATACATTCATATACAGGGACCCACTCTCTGCAAAAAAAGGAATATGTACCCCATTTTGACAATGGACCTTCGGGGCCTTATTGTCTCTCATTGCTTTCTCCATGGCAATGCCTTGGTCAGATCAATTTGTCAACTAATCAGCAACCTTCTCTCCTGTCGTATAAATTATTGCGATTGTTTGATATTTGGCATTCTTGGGTTTGTCCTGATGAGTGCAAGACAAAAAGCTTCAGCAACATGGCTCTCTTTTCAGCAATATAAATACAAGTCTTTCCTTTTGTTAAAAAATGGAAGCAGGCAGGATGAGGCAGGTTAGGGTTGGATTTGAGATTATGTTACATTCCTGTGACTGCACGTTTGGGGATGGGGGGCAGGGCGGTGAAAAGTTCCTCTCAATGACCTGGCAAACCTCCTTTCTTTCAACATCTGTAAGCTTTACCTCATGCAAAAGCATTTGCTTCTCATGTGTAATCCAACACCAAGTCCCACTTATGGTTCATTGTGGATTGGTATTAACCTACCTTGGATTATTCCCCTCCAAATATAAAAGGAGCATCACCTTCATCAACGACTGTGATTGGTGGGCCCTTATTCATCTCTTTACAAACACATGCACATTTGTATAATTTCCATTGAAATGTGTCATTCTGTCACTTGTAGGTGACATGTTGTTGATAAAATGACCTCTCCACTCTTCTCCGTGCAAAAACATTTCCTAAACAATTGTTTTCATCATAACAGTGTCCTTCAATCATTTTACAAATGTGCACTAATATTGAAATCCCATGTTGACTGAAATACTCACCTTCTCTAATCTAAGCAAGTTGGAACTGTTTGCTTTTGCTTCTGTGGTTCCTGACCTTATTTCAATGTACTGTTAGGATGACGATTATGAACAGTTATTGCCACATATGGAGGATTTTAAATTACCCAGGCCTGCGAGCTAAAGCAGTTTGATTGCATTTAATCAGACTCTGCTCTGCAGAAATCTTGTCTGGGTAAATGAGTTACTGTTAGGAAATGCAATGAAATGCATAAAGAGAATCAATTGCAAATGCTAGCATATTATCTCACTGTCAGGTTTGTTCACTGTTTATCTGATTACATGCATAATACAATGGGACCTAATAAAAATATGAGAGTTTTACACAACCAATGCAGATGACAGGGGCAAATTTTGCCACATTTATCTTTCCTCTTATGCTGTAACAATAAATTGCATCCAATCTTCAATGCTTTCAGAGTCCTCTGTCAGCACCAAGCATTGATTGGGACTATCAATATGTGAGGACTCACAGAGAAGCAATAAAATTGTATGAAATGACTCAGACCTCTGAACACAACCATCATCACAAGTTTAATTGACAGTTTATTTGCTACTAGTGAAACCATTGGTTGCCATAGCAACAAAATTACGTTGTTTACTGGTTTCATGAATATTGACTTTTGCTTGTCAAATTATTGCGATTTTAATAACACCAAGGTCCTTCTTTTTTCACCTCCCTTGGTACATTTCTTTCACTGAAGAGCCTATTTGCCTCCAAATTTTTTAAATTATCAGCAATGCTCACTCTACCCCAAGTCAAATAAAGATTCTTGCTGTGCAATTGCTCAATTTAAACACATGATTGAATTATCCACACAACCTCTTCAAATGTCAAGAGGCCAGGGGCTCCTTCAATTCCCTGTGGGCCATTAAGAAATTGCACTGCTTGATGGGTAACTACAGGATTGCCACTTCATTTCTGTCTGATAGTGGTAGATGTGCTACAAGCTACCTCCAAAGTTAAGAAAGAACTGATCACATACCTGATATTTACCCAGTCATTCCTGCTGCAAGTTCATGGATGGTTGAAAGGAACAGCATTTGTCAGAGCAGCAATGGCCCACATGGAGAAAAAACTGTTGATTACTAAAATCCTGTGTGGGATCTCATCATAAGATTCCTGAAAATCAAAGTATACCACATCAATGGTGTCCCCTCATCTATTTTGTTAGTTACATCCTCAAAAAACTCCAATAGGTTTATCAACCATGATTTTCCTTTCCTAAGTCTATACTGCAACTACTCAATCTTCCTATTATTTTCTAAGACTCCAGTTACCACATCCTTTATAATCGATTCTAGCATTTTCTCCTACTGATATCTGGCTAACAGATCTGCAGTTCCCCATTTTCTCTCTCTCTCTCCTTTCTTAAATGGTGAGGTTACATTTGTTACCTTTCATTCTGTAGAAATCATTCCAAAATCTATAGAATTTTGGAAGATAACCACTGATGCACCCATTATCTCTGTAGCCACTTCTTTCAACACTCTGGGAGCTAAATCTTCATTCCCAAAGATTTATCAACTTGCAGTCCCAATAATTTCTCCAGTACTATATTCACTAATATTATTTTCTTTCAGTTCCTCATTCCTACCAGTCCCTTAGTTCTTAGTTTTATTTGTATCTTCCTCCATTAAGACAAACACAAACTATTTATTTAATTTCTCTGCCATTTCCTTATTCCCCATTATAAATTCCCTTGTCTCTGCCTGTAATGGGCCCATGTTTGTCTTTGTTAATCTTTTGCTTTTCACATACTTATAGAAGCTTTTACTGTCCATTTTTACATTTCTTACTAGTTTACATTCAAGTTTCTCTTGCTTGATCAGTTTCATGGTCCTTCTTGAAACTGCTCTCAAACCTCAGGCTTACAACTTTGGCAGATTCCCAACACCCTGTAAGTGAAAAAGGTTTTCCTCAAAGCCCCTCTAAATATTCTGCCCCTTACTTTAAATCTATGTCCCCTGGTTATTGACCCATGTACTAAGGGGAGAAGTTTCTTCTTATCTATCCTATGTCCCTCATAATTTTGTACGTCTTGATTTTGTCTCCCCCTCAGCCTTCTCTGCTCTTAAGAAAAACAGCCACAGCCTAATCAGCCTTTCTTTAAAGCTGAAAAGTTCCAGCTGCATCTTGGTGAATCACCTCTCCACCCTCTCTAGTGCAATCATATCCTCCCTATCGTATGGCGACCAGAACTGCACACAGTACTCTAGCTGTGAGCTAATGAGCATTTTATACAGCTCCATCATAACCTCTCTACTCTGATCTACTATGTTTCATGATGTGGAGATGCTGGCGTTGGACTGGGGTAAACACAGTAAGAAGTCTCACAACACCAAGTTAAAGCCCAACAGGTTTATTTGGTAGCAAACGCCACTAGCTTTCGGAACACTGCTCCTTCATCAGGTGAGTGGCAAGCTAAACTCTGAGAGAAACTTGGGAACAAGTGCACACAACCTAGTGCATCACTCAGATCCCAATTCAAAAAAAAGGCTTCACACATTCTGGGGAGGGGGAGGAGGGGCGGTGGGATAGGGGTGGTGTTCACAGACAAGTCTCCACAGCAGCTTCTCCATCGCTGCCTTCTCATGCTGTATTAACGCGCTGGTGGGGGAAAGTGAGCGTAAGCAAGAGGACCCCAGGATACAGGCTACAATGCAGGGGTGGAGAGATGGAAAAGAACCCTGGGACATGAACTACAGTGATGGGGGTCAAGGCAATGCAGACGGAATGCATAAGGAGGGAAGATGAAGACAATGGCAAGGCTAATGATGTCAAAGGTGAGCGCCCTTAGCTGACAGCATTTAGTTTTAGCCTAATTGCCATGCTTGGAGTCAGATTAGTCAGGTAATTGTGCTTACTCAAGCTAATGTCTGAGAGTGTCAATGATTGCTGCTCTAAATTTAACCCCTCGCACATGCAATGATCTGGCAGAATCATTAGGCAATTGGGAAAGCTGGATTATGCCCTTAGAAAAGAGGCCATGAAACACTGCCCGAGGAGTATGTTCCTAATACCTTGCTCTGTGTTAAAGTATCTATTGACAAGTGCCCCTCATAGACCAAGTAGAGTGCAAGGACTTGGAGTGCCTGCGTCTGAGATGAGAGCTCAAGATGCAATCGAATGGCAGGAGTTTTCACCTCCCGACCACATGGTGCAGTGTTTTGCACAACCATCATATACACTAAACATTAGGCATCTATATTATGGCTAGGATTCTCCGACATGCATAAAGGAGCCATGAGAGTTAGCTGCAGGCCATGAATGATTAAAGACTGGTCCTCAGCAGACTGACGCTAACCATCAATCTCTCACTTTGATTTTGCAATAAGGAAACCATCAAGAAGATGGAGCTTGGTGATATTGCTGTCATCCTTCTCGCTCATTGACATGAGAGAAGATGACATCAACTGCGACACCTGGTTTGCCAAAAACAGGAGCAGAACCGTCAAGAGGAAGCATTCTTCGGGCCTGCTCCTCACACAGAGGATGAACTCCAAATAGCCATCATTCATAAGAACATAAGAACATAAGAACATAAGAAATAGGAGCAGGAGTAGGCCATCTGGCCCTTCGAGCCTGCCCCGCCATTCAATAAGATCATGGCTGATCTGTCGTGGCTCAGTTCCACTTTCCCGCCCTCTCCCCATAACCCTTAATCCCCTCTCTTATCAAAAACCCATCAACCCGCTTCTTAAAAATATTTAGCGAGGCAGCCTCCACCACTTCAACGGGCAGAGAATTCCAGAGATTCACCACCCTTTGAGTGAAGAAGTTCCTCCTCAACTCCGTTCTGAACCGCCCCCCCTTTATCTTGAGGCTGTGCCCCCTAGTCCTACTGTCTTTTTTGAGCGGGAAGAGTCTTTCCACCTCTATCCTATCCATCCCATTCATCATCTTATACGTCTCCGCCTAATCAGATCCAGGTGCCTGTTATTCCTGGAGATGTCAGAGAACCAGTGTCACCGCATGTCCAGGAACTAGTTGATCACATCTGCCAACTGCTGCAGGATTTGGCGCTGGGGGACTTAGAGAGCATCCATTGCTAATATCTGTAAAAATGATTGGCATTCAATTTTTATGTCAATGGCTCCTCTCAGGGCACCACATGTGACCACTGCAAACATATGCATCTAGGAGGTCATCCGAAGACATAGTCTTTGCAAGGGCATACCGTTTTGTGAATTTCAACTGAAATCAGGTAAGGCAGGATGCAAGAGTCATGGCACTTTTGCAGATCTCTGGTTTTCCATAGATTTGGAGTGCCATCTACTGCACTCTTGTGGCACTCAGATCTCCATGGCAACAAGCAATCAAGTTTGTCAAGTACAAAAGTTCCCACTTGCTGAATGTTTAGCTGGTGTGTGACCATACCAAAAACATCCTGGCATCTGTGTATCAGGCCCAAGGATTATCCATGGCTCCTACATTCTTAGCCACTCTCAGCTACCTGACATCTTTCAGGCTCCAAAGAAGCTGCATGTTTGGCTCCTCTGCGACAAGGGCTACCCACTGATGGCATGGTTGATGGCACCTATGTAGAGGTCACAGACTACAGCAGAGACAAGATATCACAGAGCTCATCTGTGACCCCGAGACTGCTCTATAATGAGGTACACTGAGATGTGTGTCTCTGCACTGGCAGAGGGTGTGGATGAGCATTGTAACAGGTCTTCAATGGTTGTGTCTGCAGAATCCTCTTCTGAAGTGTTCTCAGAGCTGGAGTCAAGGACTTGGCTCAAGCACCCCATCAGCTGCTTCCCAGATGTGCTTATGAAAGAAAGGGGAGTTCATTAGTTCATGCCAGGAGCCTGACAAATTGGAGACGTCACTTACAATATGGTTGTCCGAAGAATATTGCAATGCTGGATCCTCACATGGACACTGGTTGAACACCACTGACCTCACCATCAGCACATGAACAGTCTATAGCCTCGCCAGCAAGCTGAATGACTCTCTCCTCAGAGTGCGGGGCATCCTTCCACAAGCTGGGTTCTCTCCCTCTTGGTGTGAGCCAGCTTGTTCCGCATGAGGGCAGCATGGTGGCACAGCGGGTAGCACTGCTGCCTCACAGCTTCAGGGACACAGGTTCAGTTTCAGCCTTGGATGACTCTGGAGTTTGCACATTCTCTCTGGGTCTGCGTGGATTTCCTCTGGGTGCTCTGGTTTCCTCCCACCCATCCTAAAATATGCAGGTTAGGTGGATTGGCTAAATACTAAATACTAAATTGCCCTAAGTGTCTCAAGATGTGTCACTTAGATGGGATCAGCCATGTTGAATGTGTGCTGTTATGGGGATAGAATGGGGGAGAGGGCCTGGGTAAAACACTTTGTCAGAGAATTGGTGCAGACTCAATGGGCCAAATGGCCGCCTTTGGCATTGTCGGGATTCTATGGATTCTATGAAGATAGATGGAGAGAGTTTAAGCAGGCCAAGTGATAAGGATGCCTGGTATGTGTGGGGTCATGGACTTGAAGGAAACACAACACACAGTGGAGATGAAGGTGTATGTGGGAGATAGAGTGGTGTTGTCCCTTCAGCTGGCTTTGAGTGAGAAGCTTGCAGATGTGTGATGGGTCTGTCAACATGTGAGTTGAGAGTGAAGAGAAGAATGGCTTGACCTGGTAGACCAGAGGAGATTATTCATCCTCTTTTGGTACTGGATGGCTGTCCTCTTTTGGAGGGTGTTGGTGCTGAGCACCACTGCCATTGCCTCCCATGCTGGATTGGTGTTCTTACCTGATGGTCTTTGTCTAGAGAGTGGATAGAGAACATAGCAGTGAGCCTGCACTGCTTCCAACAAGTGCTTAAGGGAGGTGTCATTGAATTTTGGGGCAGCACGTTTATTGGCTTGGGCAGCCACCAGTTCAGAGAGGCTTCCTATTCCTTGAAGTTCCCTAGCTGTGTGCAGGGGCAGACTTTAAATATGGCAGATTGAATTAGTGAAGCTCACGATGGGGCCACCCACCAGCAATACAATGTGAAACCCGTGCCTGCTCAATTTTCTCACTAAGTGCTGCTGCACAATAGAGTAAAAAACTTACCATTGGCATCAATAGGTCCAAAGCTGCTATCCCTGCCCAACATCTGACATTGCTGATTCCTGGGACAATTCCACCACAATTTCTCAATCTGTCAAAGCCAATTTGCCCCTTATACCTTTGACATTCCCTTTGTTTAGATTTAAGACCCTAGTTTCAGATTGAACTACATCATTTTCAAATTGAATGTAAAATTCTGCCATCTAATGGCTCCTCTTCCCTCGAGGCTCCTTTACAATGAACTTATTAATTAGCTCCTTCTCATTGCACAATGCTAGATCATAAATAACATGTTCTCTAGTTGGTTCCTCAACATCTTGAATACGTTCTGGGAAATTGTCCTCTGCAGGATTCATGCTAATTAAGTTATTTCCCCAGTCTATATGTAGATTGTAGTCCCACATGATTATTGCATTACTCTTGTTACATGCACCTCTCATTTCCTGATTTATAACATGCCCTCTATTACCACTACTATTTGGTGGCCTATAAACAACTCTAACCGATGTTTTCTGCCCCTTGCTTTTTATTAGCTCTACCTAAACTGATTCTCTACCTTGATCTTCCAATCTATGATGCTCTCTCACTAATTTACTGGTCTCACCCTTTATTAAGGATGATGGGTAAGGCGGTGGCTTAGTGGCATTATTGCTAGACGATTAGTCCAGAAACTCAGCTAATGTGTTGGGGAGGTGGGTTCAAATCTCATCACAGCAGATGGTGGAATTTGAATTCAATCAAAAAAAAGGTCTGGGATAAATACTCTCCTTATGACCATAAAACCATTGAACAGTGTCGGAAAAACCCATTTGGTTCACTCGTCCTTTTGGGAAGGAAATCTGCTGTGCTTACCTGGTCTGGCCTGCATGTGGCTCCAGTAAAAAGTCTGACAACACCAGGTTTCAGTCCAACCGATTTATTTGATAGTAAATTCACAAGCTTTCGGGGTTTGCCCTTCGTCAGGTGAATGGAGAGTTCTGGCCTGAGACAGAGCATATAAAGCACAGACAGTTTACAGATTACTGATTAGAATGCGAATCTTTACACCTAACCTGCTGTTCAAGTCTTAAAGTGGCTAACAATGTGTTTGGAAGGAGCACTGATCACAGGTTAAAGAGGTGTGTATTGTCTCCAGACAGTACAGTAAGTGAGGTTTTGCAAACCCAGGCAAGTCACAGGGGGTACAGATAGTGCGACATGAACCCAAGATCCCTGTTGAGACCGTCCTCATGTGTGCGGAACTTGGCTATCAGTCTCTGCTCAGCGACTCTGCGCTGTCGTGTGTCGTGAAGGCCACCTTGGAGAATGCTTACCCGAAGGTCAGAAGCTGAATGCCCGTGACCACTGAAGTGTTCGCCAACAGGAAGGGAACAGTCTTGTCTGGTGATTGTTGAGCGATGTTCATTCATCCGTTGTCGTAGCATTCTAATCAGTAATCTGTAAACTGTCTGTCCTTTATATGCTCTGTCTGAGGCCAGAACTCTCCATTCACCTGACGAAGGGGCTAACCCGAAAGCTAGTGAATTTACTATCAAATAAATCGGTTGGACTGAAACCTGGTGTTGTCAGACTTTTTACTGTGTTTACCCCAGTCCAACACCGGCATATCCACATTGTGACTCCAGAGCCACAGCAAAGTGGTTGACTCTCAACTGCCCTCTGAACAAGGGTAACTAGAGATGGACAATAAATTCTGGCCAGGCAGCGACCACATATGTCCCATGCATGAATAAAAACAAAGTTAGACCACCTCCTAATTTTTTGCTTATCCTTCATGGATGTCAAATATCTTTGAATATTCAGTCCCCAAGTGTTAGGTTTGCAGCACTTTTTTCTCAATTTTACATTTACCATAAATTTTGTCTGGGTTAAAATAAGGCCTACAGGTTCGGCACTTGGGTGGGATATTGGGGATGCTGCTATTTCTGAAACTATATAAATCACCATCTATCGGAGCACAATTGTTCTTAGTTTATTTCAAATTCCTATATGAAACTTACATCAGTCAGAAAATTGTGTCTGTTAAGCCAACTGTACTGCAATAAAAGCTCTGTAGTATATGATTTCTAATTGACCAAAACTATAATGCAAGGTTAATATAATACTTAATGGATGGCTGCTCTGCAAAAGTGCTTTCATTTAAGATTTGCATATTTTGTAAAGTCAAATATTGTAAAAATCTATGATCATTAACCTATTAGCAGTTTAGAATATTATATGTGTTATGTGTAGCATAAATTATGGAAACATTTATAAAACATTCATTGACAATTTCATTGCATAGAATGTACAAAAGAAACTTTCCTGCTGTTATTCTTCCATGAGTCTTGTTTTATCCAAATATTATATTCAGTACAGTAGGTGTTACAAAGCAATACAGGAGTAATTTAAAACCAGTATTCATGATTAAAGTTCAAGAAAGCCTCCACAAAAATAAATAGATTTGTTTAGGTACATCAATAGATGAGGAAGCCAGTGAATCAATCCAATTCTGCAGCAATACAGGGTAACAAGGTCACAGAGTGGTCACTGTACCTTTTCCAGGTAAAGTTCTCATGCTCAGTGTTATGAGGCATAATCAACAGTGGAACCAATGATTTTTTTTGGCAATAGCAAAACAGCATCATGTTTGCTTACAGGTGAAGCATCTTTTGGGAAGATGCACCATAGAAAGCATCCTTCCCAAGTGTTTCACAGTTTGGAATGGCTCCAGCTCTGTCCAAGATCACATGAAACTACAAAGCTTCATGAACGAAGCTCAGTCCATCACTCAAACCAGCCTCCCATCCACTGACACTGCCAACACTTCCTACTGCGTCGAAAAAGCAGCCAGCATAATCAAGGATCTCACGCACCCCGGACACTTTCTCTTCTATCTTCTTCCGTTAGGAAAAAGATATAAAAGTCTGAGATTACATAACAACTGACTCAAGAACAACTTCTTCCCTGCAGTGATCAGACTTTTCAGTGGACCTACCTTATGCCAAACTGATCTACGTCTACACCCTAGCTATGGCTATAACACTACATTCTCCACCCTCTCCTTTCCTTTTCTATATGGGCATGCTTTGTCTGTATCGCTTGCAAGAAACAATGCTTTTTACTGTATACTAATACATGTGACAATAATAAATCAAATCAGTACTTCCTTTACATGCAAAAAGGCATGGGAAACCACCTTATGCATTCTTTCCCCAGTTATATTGCCCATTGAAATTGTAAAGGGGAAGTTGCTACGAGCAACTGAAGAGAAAAGCGCAAAACCACATAGCATGGAGAAATGGGGAGAAAACCTACCCTAAGGCAGGTCACTGCTACAAGTCAGGCAAAATGGATAGTATCACATGTGCTATGTGTTGAAGTCAATGGAATTAAATATTGGGGGCAGTATAATGAATGTCAATAATTAGAATGCTTTCAACATTTGGAGTGTTGATATGAAATGACTCATCTTACTAATGAGACCTTTTGATTATTGTGCAAGGTGTGAATAACTAACCTCATTCACAGAAAATGCTGAAGGATTTATTTTGTTTTTTTGTTTTCGGAGATCAAGCTATTTTGTATTTCATTCTACTGAAGCCAGTGATAAATGTGCAGCTTGTGCTTCTTGCTGCAAAATTACATCTCAAATATGCATACAGTTCTTTCTCTTTTACAGAAAGGATGGTTTTCAATAGATAAAACTCTTTGCTTGCTATGAGAAAAGTAAGATTATATCAAAGTAATGCTGTGGAAAGAATCTGGGTATGTTGAATGTTCCTTGTTCAATTGCAGTTGTATACATTTAATTTGATAATTAATTTGACATTCTTTGGATTCAAAGCAGTTTTTATGACCCATTACTGAATGTGGGGCTGAATTTTCAATTGTCGATGGAGGTATAACTTTTGGGTAGAATTTGTAAATGAAGGTACTGGAGGACTGGAGGTAACATAGTTTACAAATTCCTGCCTCCATCAACAAGCTCAAGCTGCACATTTATCACTGGCTTCAGTAGAATTAAATATAAAAAGGCTCGATTTCCGAAAACAAACAAACAAAATAAATTATTTTGCATTTTCTGCGAATAAGGGTATTAGTGAACAACCTTAATTTATTCACACCTTCCACAATAATCAAAAGGTCTCATTAGTAAGATGACTCATTTCATATCAACATTCCAAATATGGAAATTGCTGTCTGATTTGTTCTGCTGCTCCCTAAGCTTCACATCACTGATACCTCATCAATAATCTCAGTATTAACATAGTCGAAGGATCTGATCTTGCTCAAATGTGCATACTAATTACCCAATAAACATATCATAAAAAGTCAGGACTCGTCCGTTCAGCTATAAGAGAATCTTTGTTGATGTGAAATTTTTCATACTGTCAACTAACCACTCTGGCCTTGAAAATTCAATTTTAAAAATTTCCTTCAAAATTTAAAGACTAAAAAAAAAAGTTCACTTTTACTTTGTCTTTGGCCAGAATGTTACCGCCTTGCCCACCCTGGAATCGGTGCAGGCGAGGCTCGCAGAATGGAATTTTCCATTGGCCTCTGGTGGGATTTTATGAGCCTTGCCTGAGCGAGGTCGTAACATATCATCATTTCCGTCTCTTTTATCTCTGTCTCTCTTTGTCCCATCTTCCTTTCCCTTTCTTCATTCCACTTTCTATAAACAATTTTACATTGAATTAAGTCTTCTAATTGATACTTCCTGGTTTAGGCTCTATATTGACCAGGTGGAGTTTTTGAGTGGGGGAGGGGGGAAGTGGTGAGTGATGTTCCAGGGGAATATAGGTGCATCACCCTATAGGCAGCTTGATTGATTTACTTGGCTCCCGCTTGAGTACAATTGTGTCAGAGGAAGATGGAGCCACATTAGCCCCAAAATTGAGGCAGCATGGTGGCATAGTGGTTAATACTGCTGCCTCACAGTGCCAGGGACCCAAGTTCAATTCCAACCTTAGGTGACTGTGTGGAGTTTGCACATTCTTCCCGTGTCTCCCCGGGGGTTTCCTCCGGGTGATCCCGTTCCGTCCCACAGTTCAAAGACATGCAGATTGGTCAATTGCGCCTTAGTGTTAGGGGGATTAGCAGGGTAAATACATAGGATTGCAGGGATAGGGCCTAGATGGGATTGTTGTTGGTGCAGACTCGATGGGCTAAATGGCCTACTTCTGCACAGCTGGAATTAAATTCTATTCTGTGATTAGCTTCAACAACTTGCTATTGCTCTTGTGGAAGTGTGGAAGGGCCCTGATATTGATACCAGTAACACAAATAATTCGTTTGGTGTCTGATGTTGAGTGGGGATCTGATCCAGACCCTGTAGGACAATGTCGGTCCCATCCTTAACCCTAAGGGTGAGTCCAATTCTCAAACAGTAGTGGGCGAGTGGGCTGACTGGGGAAGGGGGACAATGCCAAGGAAACAGGCAAGCTTGGGGTGGGTGGATTGCTGTATTGGGCTATGCTGTATTGGAACTTACCTTCCCTCCTGGCAGAACTTCCAATCTCATTAGAATATTTGTGGTCAACCTGCCTCTTAGGAACAGATTGGCTGCCTGCCCCACAATACCCCTGCTTAACCAGGAAGTCAATGGGTTGGAGTCAGGTTTGAGGTTTTTAAAAGCCCACCATCATTAGGATTGAAATGACACCTTGGATGCCACAGTGAGAATTCTTCAATTTGAAATGTGAAGAGGCACAATTCCACTGCTACACCCACTAATGTAACTCAGGTGCTACATGGAAAGGGATATGTATTTAATGGCTCCCCCCCAAGGTGGGTTCTGAGCTGGGGAGGTGGGGGAACAGTAGGGGAGGGGGTGTAAAACTGAATGGATAGGATTCCCTCAGGATCCCGCCTGCCCAAACCCAGGTGCAATTTAACGCTTGGGCAAGCAAAGCCTTCCCCATCCTTTCACCTATCAAGGACCTAATGTAGCCACTTAGTTGCCACTTAAGGGCCTTTCTCACCCAGCCTCAATTTTTCAACTGGTGGAATGGGTTTCGATATGGTGGGGAAGTGATATTAAACCTTTTCCCTATCTCAGGTGGGAAGGGGGAGGGCTGACTCACTGATGTCCCCTCAGAGTTGTGTGCCCTCCCCCTTGGGATGTTGGAATTCTGTGCCCACCTTCCCACCAGCCAACCGCCCAATGCCGAACTTGCCCCCTCCTGAACTCCCCTCGGACATCCCCTAACCTCCTGCCCTTGGGACACTTGGGACTTCTTTTTCTAAAGTCTCAGGATGTAGTCTCAGGCAGAGTGTTGCAGTACTGCTTCTGGCCACTGTGACACTCTGATAGTTCTGCCCACTGTCAATCAACACTTAAGTGAGCATTAAATGGCAATGGGAGTCCAAGAATCATAGATTCATAAAGATTTACAGCATGGATACAGGCCCTTTAGCCCAACTTGCCCATGCCACCGTTTTTTTTTTAGTGACTAAGCTAGTCCCAATTGTTTGTGTTTGGCCCATATTCCTCAATAGCTATCTTACTCATGTAAATATCTAAACGCTTTTTCAAAGACAAAATTGTACCCGTCTCTACTACTGTCTCTGGCAGCTTGTTCCAGACACGCACCACCCTCTGTGTGAAAAAATTGCCCCTCTGAACCCTTTTGTATCTCTCCCCTCTGACCTTAAATCTATGTTCTCTAGTTTTAGACTCCTCTACCTTTGGGAAAAGGTATTGACTATCTAGCTGATCTATGACTCTCGTTATTTTATAGACCTCTATAAAATCATCACTCAGCCTCCTACGCTTCAGAGAAAGAAGTCTCAGTCTATTCAGCCTCTCCTTGTAACTCAAACCATCAAGGCCTGGTAGCATCCTAGTAAATCTTTTCTGCACCCTTCCTAGTTTAATAATATCCTTTCTATAATAGGATGACCAGAACTGTACTCAGTATTCCAAGTATGGCCTTACCCATGTCTTGTACAACTTCAACAAGACATCTTAACTCCTGTATTCAATGTTCTGACCGATGAAACCAAGCATGCCAAATGCCTTCTTCACCATCCTGTCCACCTGTGACTCCATTTTCAAGGAGCTATGAACCTGTACCCCTTGATCTCTTTGTTCTGTAATTCTCCCCAACGCCCTACCATTATCTGAATAAGTCCTGCCCTGGTTCAATCGACCAAAATGCATCACCTCGCATTTATCTAAATTAAACTCCAACTGCCATTCGTTAGCCTACTGGCCCAATTGATCAAGATCCCACTGTAATCCTAGATAGCCTTTTTCACTGTCCACCATGCTACGAATCTTGGTGCCATCTACAAACTTACTAACCACGCGTCCTAAATTCTCATCCAAATCATTTGTATAAATGACAAATAACAGTGGACTCAACATCGATGCATGGGGTACATTGTTGGTTACAGGCCTCCAGTTTGAAAAACAACCCTCTACAACCACCCCCTGTCGAACAATTCCAATTGCAAGGAAGGGTGGAAGGTGCGTTGGGTTTGCGCTTACGATTGACTTCTAAGGATCAATTGCATTCCTTAAAATTCTCCCCACTAATTTGTCAGTCTGAAGTCCACTTATAGCCCATGTTATAATCTTGATGAATGGCAAAAGCCATTCCTTTACTGTTGACTCCAAAGTCCAAGCCAATGCAGCTACCTCTCAAAAAACTACAGATGAAAGAAACACACGTTCAGAAAGGAAACTCTAAATGGTCAACCAAGCTAATCTCAGCAATGCTTGCTATGCAGCGAGGAATGAAAAAAGTAGTGTCTTCAGCATGGGCAGAGTTTACATAAAATTTAATTAAATTAAGTGGTTTAATGAGGCCCTCACAAATCAATTGGAAGCATCGAAAAGGTGGAATATTTTTCTAGTGCTGATTACAGCACCTTGTAAATCTGGCACTCAAGCCTAATAACAGTCAGTTTCAGTGAATTGCATCATTCACATGTATGGGTTACTTAGGCTGTCTGGGTTTGGGTCAAGCAGGAAGTCAATGTAGAAACCAATCATAGGCACAAACTCAACCCACCTTCAACCTCCTACTTGCAATTTTAATTGTGATGGGACTGGGGGAAGGTAACTAATCAGCTCCCAGGAGGTGGGTCACTTAATAAAATATTTTAATAGGGCTGTATGCCTCAGATTTATTTTTTTCCCTATTCAAGATGGACCTTGGAAACTCATCAGCAAGAGAGGGGCATGGACTGTTCCATGGAAGAGTTAAGGCTGTTTCAGCATGTGTTGCAGGGTAGAAGATCTTCCTTCCGCACCCACCAGAAAATCGGTTAATTCTCTCAGCAATTAGACTCCACTCCCACATTGATTTAATTCCTTCATAATGTCCTCCATGGCTTGCAATCTTATCACACCCTCTATTGTCCTCCATGTACCACCCTCACTCTGCACAATCTTCTCTAACCTCTCTGATCTCTCTGACCTCTCATAATCTTCATTCTTTCTCTTGTGATCTCTAAAGCAGTTTCCATAATCTTCGCTATTCCTCGTTTGACCTCTTAGCACCAATTCACCCAGTATCAATGTCCTTCTAGACTCCTGATTGGCCTGGCTCTTCTTCTGAATGATGTAGCCCCCATCTTCCCAACCTGATCGCTCCAATCTTTTTGGTTCTTCCACTGACTTCTATGAAGACCATAAAATGCCAATCTCCCTAAACCATTTTGCTATTGATACTCCGTCATTCCCAATCCTGATGTCTCCCTTCCTCTGTTCACTTTCTGTGGCCTAGTGACATAGGCCCACCACTTACTAACAGGCAGTCTCACAATATAGTTGTCTGCATCTGAAAACAGAGGCAAAAATGGCAATCATACCCTACCATTTAATTCAGTATTCCTGACCTCTAAACCACACCCCTATATTGCTGTACCGCAACCCCCGCGCCCCGCCATCCATTCTCTCCTCACCTCACTAGAAGGTCTGGTATTTCAGATGGACGGGATTAAATTATATCTCTGATCTAGATTTACCTGTGCTATTGTATTGTTTATATGCTTCAATTCAGGACAGTTAGCATTATTTATGGCTGGCCTGCTTATTACCTTTAAATATCATTTAGACTTTAGTTGATTTGTCTGTGATTGATTATCAGTGATAATCTTTCATTCCAAATGACATGATGTGTCAGTGCCATATCATCACGTGCCCCATAGATTAGCATTTGCATTATGTTAATCCCTATGCTACATCTCCTCCCCGGGCACATATGGCTTGAATTTTCAGGATAGCAAATGCATTCCCTCTGACTTCAACAGTCTGCTGCCAATTTTCACTCAATTGATCATTGATTGGCAGAAAGTAGGACATCTATCTGCACTTGGACTTAATCTGTCTATATCTCTTTGCTGCCTCTGTGTAAACCCAGAGTTTACCTTCCCACCTAACTTCATGAGCAAACTTTGATTTATTGCTGTTTGTCTCTTCATTTAAGAGATTAGTATGGTTGTAAATAGCTGAGGTCGCAGCACTAATCCTTGCAGTGCTACATTCACTGCACTATTTGACAACTTGAAAAAATCCTGTTTATGCCCACTCTCTGCTTTCTACCCATTAACCAATCCTCTACTCTTGCTTAACTCTATCCCAACCTTTCTCTTGCCTATAAACATTTTGGGTGGCACCTTTTGGAAATCCAGGTATGCTACACCTTTGGTTACCCTTTATTTATCCTTCTACTTGCATCCTCTAAAAACTCTTAATAAATTTGTCATACAGGATTTCCCCTTAGTAAAACCATGTTGACTTCTTCTAATCATTCTACATTTTTCTCCTCATACCATTTTTTCTCTAAGGAAAACAGACCCAATCTCTCCAATCTATATTCAGCTACAATTGTTTATCCCTGGAATCATTCTTGTGAATCTCCTCTGTACTCTCTCCAATTCCTTCACACCCTCCCTCAAGTATAGCACTCAGAACTGGATGCAGTACTTCAGATGAGGCCTAATTAGTGTCTTGTACAAGTTCAACATGACTTCCCTAATCTTGTACTCAATGCCCCTGTAATGAAACCTAGGATACTATATGCTAAGATTTGCAAGGGGGGGGGGGGGCGGGTGGGGAGGTGGGGATAGGTGGTGAGAGGTGGGTGGTGGAAGGGTTCAGGGAGGTGTTGCAGGGTTCAGGGAAGCGTAAAGTTTCATAGAGGTGTTTCCTTCTGTGTTCCTGCCCACCTCAACCTGGTAGCAGTTTCACGCTGGGACGGGTAGGGCCTTGGGCGAGAAGCCCATCCTTGCCCCAAATAAGGCCCTTAAGTGACAACTTAATGGCCACTTTAGGGCCATTTCACACCCAGCCTCAATATTTTGAGTGGCTGATGGATGACAGCTCAAAGGGGTAAACATGTAAATAAGAATAATTGGAGCTCAGGTGGGAAGGGGGGGTGTGTCCATTAATGCCCCCTTCTGTCAGGGGGGAGTATCTCCTTAAGGCTTGGTGATCTTTGAACTGCTGCCTCTGCACAAAAGGAAGGAACTAACCAAAATTGGATATTTCTCATTTCTTGTCTTCCAGGAGCAATCTCCATATGGGTCCTCCAGGCTTAAAGATGAACAGGGCAGTGGCAGTGAATGTTTCTGCAGTTCCTCTACCAATACTTGCCTATGATGTGCATATCACCAGAGTGCCTGATGGGCATCTTGCCAAAGTGGCACCACTGAATTGTGGGTGCTTGTCACATGGTGTCAAGAGTGGATTACGTTGATGCCACCGCCGCTGTTGCCGTAGGTAATAGACCAGGATTCTAGCAAGGAAGAGCCTCAGCAGTATCAGGGTATCTCCTTAAAGACTAATTTATTGATGCTATTTATAAGAACATAAGAACATAAGAAATAGGAGCAGGAGTAGGCCATCTAGCCCTTCGAGCCTGCCCCGCCATTCAATAAGATCATGGCTGATCTGTCGTGGCTCAGTTCCACTTTCCCGCCCTCTCCCCATAACCCTTAATCCCTTCTCTTATCAAAAACCCATCAACCCGCTTCTTAAAAATATTTAGCGAGGCAGCCTCCACCACTTCAACGGGCAGAGAATTCCAGAGATTCACCACCCTTTGAGTGAAGAAGTTCCTCCTCAACTCCGTTCTAAACCGCCTCCCCTTTATCTTGAGGCTGTGCCCCCTAGTCCTACTGTCTTTTTTGAGCGGGAAGAGTCTCTCCACCTCTATCCTATCCATCCCATTCATCATCTTATACGTCTCAATGAGATCTCCCCTCATTCTTCTAAACTCTAACGAGTACAAGCCTAGTTTATTCAGCCTCTCCTCATAGCTCAATCCCCTCAACTCCGGTATCAGCCTAGTAAACCTCCTCTGCACTCCCTCCAGGGCCAAAATATCCTTGCGCAGGTGCGGCGCCCAAAACTGCACACAGTACTCCAGCTGCGGCCTCACCAATGCCCTATACAGCTGCAGCAAGACCTCCCTACTTTTATATTCATATTTATATTATGTATATGGTAAGTTATTAGAAAGGCACATTGTCCCTCAGGGCTGCCCACTCCCTATACCTTGCATGTAACTGTCTGATGTCAGTGCCGCACTATCATGTGCTCCACAGACTAGCAAATCCATTCTATTCACCTTTTATGCTACAACATCTGCTATTTATATCAGCTCTGATTTGAATTGCCGTATTTCAAAGCCCAATCACACAAACCAGCCCCCCCATCCATTGACTCTGTCTACACTTCCTGCTGCCTGAAAAGCAGCCAGCATAATCAAGGACTCCACGGATCCTGGACATTCTCTCTTCCACCTTCTTCCATCAGGAAAAAGATACAAAAGTCTGAGATCACTTACCAAGCGGCTCAAGAACAGCTTCTTCCCTGCTGCCGTCAGACTTTTGAATGGACCTAACTTATACTAAGCTGATCTTTTGCTAGCTGTGGCTGTAACAACCTCTTCTTTCCCTCTCCCCTGTGTACTCTATAAATGGTTTGCTTTGTCTGTATAGAAACAATACTTTTCACTGTCTTACCAATACATGTGACAATAATAAGTCAAATCAAATCAAATTGTGCCATTTTTATCATGGTTAACTTGAGGAAAATTCATAGAATAGATGTGGAATCCAGATGCCAGGAAGCTAAGACTCCATCTGAATTGGCATGCCAAAGCAAAAATATCATTAGACTGACCAAGCGGGTAGGGACTGAAGGGAGGGCGAAAGGAGCAGGAGTTCCTACTCAATCAACAAGACACGTCTCCAAAATCAACAGTGTCTGCTGCACATTGCACAATTATACAAACCAGAGAATTAGAGGGCCAGAAGCTACACCCTCAACACATGTCAGACATGGAGGAAGAATGATTGATGACAACCTACGGGCAGAAAGGGTTTGTGCATCAAATATTGATTGACAGGACCTTCACCATGTCCTCAATTTGGAACTTGCACAATCGTAGTAGCATATGAAAACAAAGGAAAATAATCAAGCCTTCTCCATACAGCCATCATGCAACCTATACACATTCTGACTCCCTTGCCCCTGTCAATCATTTGCAGAGTGCTCTGGAAGACGAAAAGTTAGCAAGAAAATTTTATCTGGCCAACCTAAGGAAAATAAACTCTAAAATCTCCCTCCAGTTTCCAAAGGCAATTTCAGAATCTATAGCGATGAGGATATTTGTCACACTTACATATATAATAATGCTAGCCACACACTAGAATGGATCCTGCCGCATTTTGAATGTTTAATTAAAACAAAGCTTCCTTGAAGTTGCAGCAGCTCTTTAAGACTTTTTGCTCATAAATACCCTGATCCTCACAATCTTAATATCATCAGCACATATGAAAGTACATTGGAAGGAAAGAACATGCAGTTTCATATAGCTGCTTTTATAGTCTCAAAACATGTCAAGTGCTTTACAGCCAGTTAAGTACTTTTGAAGTGTAGTCTGCTGCACTGTAGGAAATGCAGCAAGCTCTTACAAACACCAATGAGACCATGACCATATTAATCTATTTTAGTGATGTTGGTTAACAGGCAAATATTACCCACAACACAAGGGAAAGCTCCCCTGCTTTTCTTCAAAGAAATGCCTTGGAATATTTTACATGCGTTTTAGAGGGCAGACAGTCTTGACTCAACATCTCATCTGAAAGACGGCACCTCTGACAGTGCCACACTCCTTCAGTACTGCGCTAGAGTATCAACCTAATGGTTGTGCTCAGGCCTCTGAGGTATATGTGAGCCCATGACCTTCTGACTCCAAAGTGGAAATGTTACCACCTAGGCCATGTCAGGAACACTATACAAGAGTCATGCTGAAAAGTAATGATCATGTACCATTTTGGCCATGATTAATTTGTCAATCCAAAAGCAAAGTCCTACAGATGTTGCCAATCTGTAATAAGAGCAGAAAATGCTGGAGTTACTCAGCAGGTTGGCAGTATCTGCAGAGAGAGAATCATAATTAACATTTCAGGTTGATGACCTCTCATCAGGATTGATAGAAGAGGTAAATAATTCAATATTTGTGAAATCAGTGCAGCTCAGGAAACTATAGCCACACTTCCTGTGATAGTTCTTGCTTACAGGTTCAGATCAAAGAATTGCCCCTAGCATTCAACTTCTATGAACAAACATCTCACTGTTCACTATAAAATTGTTTTGATTCCGATCTTAGCTGTATTAATTACCACACCACACTCTGCCTATGCTGGCATCATATCTAAGTGTCAGAACCTATTGTTTTTAGGGCTATAGTTTTATTAGTTAGCTATGGAGTATTTTTCAAAAGGCTGGAATTTAACATGCTTGCTGACTGAATCATTAAATCTGATGGGCAGTATCTCAGTTAACAACCATTAGTCAAGCTCTCTAAAGTGATAGAGGAAAGATCATTGCAGACATAACAGTGCTGATGGTGCAAAGCAATTACATATTTGTCTGGTGGGATAATTATGTCTAAACTTTACTTGACCGTATAAGTTCCAGATATCAATTACTTGGCATTTTTCAAGTAAACGATTACAGTCGTTCAATTTTCAATAAAGTCTTTATGAGGGGAAAGAAAAGAACCTGCATTTCAACTGGATTAAATCACAAATGGCTCAAGAAGTACTGCAGCATTACAACAATGTGGTGTTGTGGCTTGCTGAATTGACAGACATCTAAAGAGTTGTCTAGTTGCTGGAAATTGACAGAGGTGATCCATTCAGTACCCACCAGTCATTAAAAGTTAGCATCAGTAATTCACTGGGAGTGCAGGCTGACAAGCTGAATGCTAATCCTTTTTTGAGCATGCCATCAATTTCTAAGGGAGAAAACAGATCAGATGAGCTCATTAAAGTGGAGGGGCAAATCTGGACTCTGAGATCAAACATGGGTATGAACCTTTACAATGAAGGATACCCAGAGTTGACCAAGACCTGGATTTTACTGCCCTTGTTGCCAGGTGCATTTTTGGCAGGAGGGGCATGTAAAATATGATATGAAGGTAAGACACTACCTCCCTGTCCACCCCCACCTGGTCCCTATAATCCAGGAGGAGGGGTAGACAGCTCACTAACTGCCCACCTGTGACCAATTGACACCCTTAAGTGACCAATTATTGACCACCCTATGACTTCATTCCACCCCACTGCGATAATGTGCTGAGAAAGGTGGGCGAAAGGGATAAGGCAGATTTTTTTCCATCAAAGTTGTGAAATACTGGGAAGGAAATGAAGGGTAGGTACATCTTGGTGGGGGTGGGAGGGGGGTGGTAGTGGGGGTGCTGGAGGGGTCCTTTCTCTGTATTAGAAGTAGTCCCCCTAAGATTGTACTATTTTGTGCCTCCTCACTTGGCCCCCATAACAAAACAACTCACTTTATTGGCACCCAACAATCACCGCAAACATTCACTCTGAATACCATTGACCTGCCATGGTTACAGTGCGTACCATTTACTGCTGTAACTTGCCAAGCCACGTAGAAAACCAAGGACAGCAGAAACATGGGAACAGCATCACTTGCCAATTCACATCCGAGTTACACACCACCCTGGCTTGGAACTATATCACCGTAACCGTCATCATTGTTGGGTCAAAATCCTGGAACCAGAGTTGGATTCACATTGGAACACATGTCCGTAAGCACAGGGCCTGGTCAATATGGGGGGCCCGTGCTGGCTGGTGCACTGTGCATCCAATCAGAGCCTGATTATGCTACAATTGCTGGTAGGCTTATTTGGTTAAAATGTGGCCACTGAAGTGACAGGATGCAGATACACGTCATGCTTCTTCCCACATTGATCTCCTGAATAGAAAGGTGCTAATGGAGTATGATCACCATCAATCTTCAGCAACGAAGAGCTAAACAAGCTCTTCGTTAGTATGTATCAGTGGGGAATTTGCTGGTGTCCTGAAATGATACATTGCATGAGAAGATCCAAGACAGAACACGGGAGCAAAACATCTGAGAAAGAAGGAAGTCTCACTCTCAAGGTAATTCTCTCCATTTTCAGGATTAGTATGTAAGGAACCACAAGGAACCTAGATTTGTACTGCAATTGTGGCTGATGATATTAATGTGTAACTTCTGGGTAAAAACCTGAAGTGGGATACCATACAAAACCGCTTCCCCCAAGGTTTTATTCACTCATGTTACTGACATCCTCAAGCAAAGGCTTAGATGCCTAAATTGAACAGTGTGAAGCAGCAGTGTAGCTGGTCGAGAAATTATCACATCTTGCATCTTACACAATTTCACCCCGCAAAGGAATACAAAAATGGAGCAGGCGCAGGAAGTGAGACAGCAGCCACCAGAGGCTGTAGATGAGGCTCAGCCAGCAGATTTGTCCACACCACCAACAGCTCGCTCAGTAAGAGTCCTTAAGCAAGCTGCAATAGATCAAGAATTAATTTAAATTGCTGTAACCTCCAGTGCACACCTGCCATCTCCATACCTACTCTTGCTTTATGAAACCTTACCTCTCTGTTAGTGCCAGTCACACTTCAAGCCCCATGAATGCTACATAATTTCTCTCCAGGGACTATGGTTTGTATCATATTTAAATAATTATCAGAACACATTTCAGTATTGGATTATTTGTTGTTAAATAATACCGGGGCTAAAAGGATTAAATTATGAAGAGAAATTTCTGGACCTAGGCTTGTATTCCCTTGGGTTTTGAAGAATAAGCAGACATTTAATTGAGTTGTTTAAGATGATTAAATATGTTAACGGGGAGTTAGAGAAAAATTGTTTCCTTTAGTGGAGGATTTCAGAATAAGGGGTTGAATTATTCAGGGTGTACTTCTTCAGCCAAGGGACAGTGGAAATCTGTAACTCTCCAAAAAACTGTTGAAGCTAGATGATTGAGAATTTCAAAAGTGAGAGGGATCTGGGTGTCCTGGTGCATGAATCGCAAAGCTTAGCATTCAGGTGCAGCAAAGCTAATAGAATGTTATAATTTATATTGAATATAAAAGTAAGGAGGTACAGGGCATTGGTCTCCTTATTTGAGGAAAGAGGTAAATGCATTGGAAGCAGTTCAGCGAAGGGTTGCTAAATTAATACCCGGAATGGAAGAACTGTCTTGTGAGAAAAGGCTGAGCAGTCTAGGCTTGTACCTGCTGTTATTTAGAAGAATAAGGGGTGATTTATTTGAAGCATATAAGATCCTGAGAGGTCTTGACAAGATATGGAAAGGATGCCTCCCCTTGTAGGCAAATTTAGAATTAGAAATCACTGGTTAACAACAAAGAAGTGATAGGAAGAGATGGGGAAGAACAATTTCTCTCTGAGGTTATGAAACTTTGGAATTCTTTTCCTCCAAAGGTGGTTGAGGCAGAGCTCTTGAAAATCTTTATGCCAGAAGTAGATAGATTCTTGATAATCTAGGGGGTAAAAGGTTATCAGGGATAGGCAGGAATGTGAATTTGCGGTTAAAAATTAGACCAGCCGTGTTCTCACTGAATGGTGGAGCAGGCTCGAAGGATAAGTGACCTACCCCTGCTTCTAATTTGTATTTTTGCACGATTTATAGATTTTTGATAAACAAGAATAATGATTATGGATTGATAAAAGTAAAATATGGATCAGCAGTGAAATAACTGGCTGGCAGAACAGTGTTAAGGATCTGATCCTTTCTGTTTGTTAGGCATCAATCCTTAAATGTTTGTATTTCTAAAATAGTAATGTTAAATTAAGGGAAATGATAGGATATGCCAGCACTTTTCTCAGCTTTGTTCCCAGTGGGTGAGATTCACTGCTGCGAGTTCAAGTTCATAAATTAACTTCTAGAATCAAACCCTGACCTCAGTCTGTCCTCTGTGCAGTTTTCACCTGAACCCTCTTGCTGCACTTCATAATTATATTAGAAGTTCCAATCATTGAAGTGAGTACTGGTGAAGAGTTTGGGTATGACAGGAATATTAAACATTCATTTATTAAATGACATTGCTATTAGACTTAGCATAATATCTATGCCAGGTGGGAACATTTTAAACACTGCAGCTGAATAATGATATGTCCATATGTTGACCAGAATGTTCCCCTCCCAGGATACATAGGGAGGGCAGGGGGGAAACCAGGAAGTTTGAAGGTGGGGAAGGAGGGAATGTTCAGAGGGAGGGGTCAGTGCTGTCAATGATGGGATACCTTGGGGTGAACCAAGAGTTCTGGAGCTGGGAGGGCGCTGTGATTGTGAGAGGGATCAATGGAATGCAGTAGTGTGGGCGGGCGGATAAGGGTCTGGATGTGGTAGGAGTAAGGTCTCATTTGGGTGTATCACTGAAAGGGGCAATACATTTATCGTGGATCTTGGGAATGAGCAGGACCAGGGGTGGACATGGGATTTGTGACAGGAGGATTTTGAAGGAGGATGGTGATGGGCTCTAGGATGATGGAAAGATGAAGATAACATTGGGGGGAGGGGGGGTATGTCGATGGTGATATGGGAGAGGGGTGAGTTACAGGAGGGGAGTAGAAGGTGTTGGAGATAGTCTGGAAGAGGCAAAGGCAGATCAGGTTATCGATACCCTTGATATCCAATGGAAAAATGCCATTTGGAAGAAGGGCCATTGGATGGTTGGAGCTGAAGGTCAGCTCAGCTAGACAACCGAAAGAAAATCCTGATAATCTATCCTGACAAGGCAAAATCTCTTTGTGGTGTCCATAGGAAAGTGGAGGAAGAATAGCGTGAGTGGGAGGCTTCTTGCATTTGGCTCAAATCAGTCTTAGTAAAGACCGATGCTTCCTTTTGCAGGCATGATTATTTTAGTTTCAGTTTTTCTTTAACTTTATTTATTAGTGTCACAAGTAGGCTTACATTAACACTGTAATGAAATTACTGTGAAAAGCCCCTAGTCACCACTGTCCGGTGCCTGTTTGAGGAAGAATTTAGCATGGTCAATCCAACTGACCAGCATGTCTTTTGGACTGTGGGAGGAAACTGGAGCACCCAGAGGAAACCCAAGTAGACACAGGGACAACATGCAATGTGCAGACAGTGACCCAAGCCGGGAATCGATCCCGGGTCCCTGGTGCTGTGAGGCAGCAGTGCTGACCACTATGCCACAGTGCCGCCCACACATAGAGAATACTGGTTGTTCTGCAGCTTCCTCTTTACACAGCAGACCATAACCACTCTGAATAACTTTGATGGGACATACTGAACGGTTCCTTCAGATCAGTCATTGTCCTGAAGCAACACAACACTTGTTCTCTCATAGCTCTTATGTTTATGCGGCTCTTGTATCTCTTTTTTGGTTCACTCATAGCGTTCCTTATAGGAGTCATCAAGTTGCGTTTGTGTCTTTTTATACTGTTTGTGAACAGAGCTCCTACTCACGTGACAAAGGGGCAGCGCTCCGAAAGCTAGTGGCTTTTGCTACCAAATAAACCCTTTGGACTTTAACCCGGTATTGTAAGATTTCTTATTGTGTTTATCCCAGTCCAAAGCCGGCATCTCCACATCATGGCTACCATCTCTGAGAGGAGCCGAAGATAAAGTTCCAATCTATGGTGACCATGACAGGAACTGGCAATGTTTGCCCAGTGCTCCTTTTGGAAGGAGGTCTTCCTCCAGGAGGCTGGAAACATCAGCAGCCACCTGCCATGAAAGTCTGAGTCCCCAGAGATACTACTTGTTCATGTTATGTTGTGGAATCTGACTGTAAGCCCCTTGCTGAAGGTTTCACCTCCTTTGACCTGCAGCTCTGTGACTTTTCCCTCTGTCCTATGAGGCAGCAAGTGGTTGTATAGAAAGCCACTGTAGTTGGTGCTGCAGCTATTTGTGCAGGACCTGTTGGCATGGCTGTTTCTTTTACACCTCACCAGAGGTCCAGGCTCCTGATGCCTGTGTTGCTTCAGATTACAGTGAAGATGCTCCAGATCAGTTAAAAGTTGTTCAGGTTCTCAGAATTACCCTGCAAACACAAACCTTTCTCTGAGGTTGGCCACAAGCATTGCAAATCCACAAGATTTCTCAGCATACTAGTTTTTAATTGTTCAATGACTCCCTGCTCTGCTCTTGCCTGGTTACCCTTAACAAATCCACATAGCCCAGGAAACCTAAAGCCAGAATGCTGGGTTAGATTCATAATTAAACGTGTCTTCATTGATCTTGATTTGATTTGATTTGAATTGAATTGATTTATTATTGTTACATATTGGGATAATGTGAGAAGTATTTTTTCTTGTGTGCTATACAGGCAAAACATACCATTCATAATGTACCCAAGGGAGAAGGAAAGGAGAGAGTGGAGATTATAAGTACCTACCCAACAGTTCTACATCCGTTCCCACCTTGCCTCCAAACTGCCCGGATGGGATCATGTCAGATTTCCAACCCATCGCCATGGCGTAGGGCTTTAAATCCTCTCATCTGCCCATTCACAAACCCCCTCCCCATGAGAGTTAAAATTGGGCCCTCTTGAATCCTGGATAAAGAATATTCCCACAGGCACTGGAGGGATGCGGATATTCATCTGATTGTATCGCAGTGGAACAAATAATTAACATTTAAATCAATCTGGCTACACTAGCATTACAAAAGATATCTTCATCCAATGCTCTTCAAGGTCATGACTTAATTCCTCATTTATTCTGAAGTTTCACTATCGGTCTTTAACCCATGATACTCTTTATTGTTGCCACCAACTTCATCACAATCTTCAGCCACATTTTCAGATTGAAAACTGCTTGCAATGTCAATATCTTAACTGGTGCTGAGCTTCTGACTCTACACGCCCTCCAGCCTACTTTCACCTCCGTAACATTACCCTCAGCTCATTTGTGCCACATCACCCCATCTATGCCTTTGTCACACTAAATTCAACTATTCCAACTTCTCCTGACTGGCCTTATCCATAACCTCAGTTCATCCTAAACCCAGCTGCTGGTTTTCTATCCTGCAACAAGTCTGCTCACTCGCTGCTCACTGACCTACATTGCATCCTGGTCCCCTGACACCTCAAATTTAAAATGATCATCTTTGTTGATAAATTCCTTCATGACATCTTTTCTTACTCTCTCTGTAACATCCTCTGGTCTTAAAATCATGTGTTTTTCTAACACTGGCTTCTGGCACCTCCACCTTTCCTTTCACCCCACATGTGGCAGTGCCTTTAGCCAGTTAGGCTCTATTCATTTTAATTCCCTTCCTAAATCTCTCTACCTTCCTCTCCTCCAACGTTCCTTAAAACACATCTCTTTGATCAAGCTTTTAGCCATCCTCCTTCTTTGGTTTGATGTTGACTATTTAAAATCTGATTATGCTTTTGTGAAGCACCTTGGAAAACTTTTCTACATTAAAGTTGTCATGTAAGCATCGATCATTGTTATTCTTCTTTACATTGTGAGAGTGAACTGTCCAGGCAACACCGATACTCCAAGGGGATAAATGTAAGTATATTGCTGTCCCAGAACAAGTCTGGTTTATCAATCGTTGCAAGTACCAGTCTGAAATGTTAAATTAATGACACAGGCTAGGACTGCAGTACCACACATCATAATTAGTGTCAGTCATTATCAGCAGGTGAGCCAAGTTGACAAAGAGGCATTTACTAAATCAGAATGGAAGAACAGTGCAAAATGAAAAACTGAAAGAGATGGAATCAGTTTTTATTCCTTCTCTATTTTCCAGAAGAAATGGATAGCTTTGTTAGTTTAATAATACAGTACGGGGCTTTCTTAAATAATCACCAATAAACACTGATTTAATATTTAAGAAATGAGCACTAGATTTCTTGAGTGCTCAAGAAATTAGGCCGCCAGGAAGTCCAACAGAGTTTAATAGTCTAGACTAAGAAATTAAAGTGTCCTTCAAACAAGCACTGGCTTTAAATGGGGTAAAACGAGATGTGAGGGATTACACATGTGATCAATACTCCCCTGTGCTTCTGGACCTTGCAGCATTTGCTCTTATTCCCTCACCAACAATCCCTAACTTACGTGAAGGGTTAATTGAGTATCAAAACATCAAAAAATTCAGATCCTAAGTAAAAATCGTTCTGTGTAGCTTTCCAATTTTTAGCATCCACTTTCAAACAGGCATTCTTATTATTGTCAACAACTGAACTTAGATAGACGGAGACTTTTCCTAATTTTGGCTGAATTCTGAAAAGACTGCTTTATTAATGGCTCATGTTCAACAGCAAAGCAATCTCCTTAAGCTCACCTGTAAATTGATAATATTCCTTTGTTTTTGTTTTCTGAATAATAAGTTATCTTAAACATCATTACAAGTCACTGCAGAATAGTATTGTTGAAAAGTAAGCACATGATGGGGGTTGGGTAGGGGTGAACGTAAATTGTTCTTGTGTGGGCTAATCCTCTGAATTGAAACTGTTACATTTCCCACAGAGTGCACCATTCCTTCGGGACCCTCTACAACCACCACTAAAAAAATCATTGTCATTTAAATGTGCACGTTTAAGTACCATTAATAACTTTTCCTATTGATTCTGTAAGCATAAAACATCATTAACTGAAACTAACAAGATAAAACACATTCTCAAGATTATTTTGAGCATAACCTTTCATAATTAGATTGTTTGCCTTATCCCATTATAATGGCAATATAAAAATGTACCATCAGACCTTGACATAGTGGTAAAATGCATGTGTGCTTTTTAGTGTGATAAATATTCATGAAGTATTTCATGATATCAAGTATTTTGTGATTTAACTGTGCCTGCTACTGTAGTGTAAATATTATTGAATAGTTATATTGACATCTAATTTATCTATGAGTGAAGTAGTAAAGAATATTGGAATTGCAAAATGTGTCCAGTGGTTCCAAGCTACCCCTGTAATGACCCACACAGACTAGACAGGCGAAAGAGTATGTACACACACATTAATATGTACATTTTAATTACCATTAACCAAGGCAGGGGAGATAGGTCTTCTGGCGCAGTGGCAGTGTCCCTACCTCTGGCTAGACTTTCAGGTTTAAGCCCTACTTCAGGACTTGATAGCAATAGAAGGTGTATTCATAATATGACCAAACAAGTTGATTAGCAGCCTATAGATCCTTCAAATACTCCTGATGGCAATGGTAAGAATGGGTGAGTTTCCTGGTCAACCACACAGCAAAAGGCAATAGCAAACCACTGCAGTATTTTACCAAGCATAATAATGGGCTGATCCAATGGAAGTCTATAGTTGTCAACACGCCCTTAGAATAAAGTACCTCAAAGAGGAGGAGGAGAAAAGGAGTGTGGGTGCAGAGGGGGTGCAGGGGACAGTGGTTGGAAAGGGTGGTTGATCTTACCATTGCACCCTGCGAGCCGATGAGCTTGATGAGCCAGTAAGGTCACATGAGAGCCAAGAAATCAGGTTCATGCCTGATTTCTCTCCTCTCATGATCTTACTGGCACCAGATATCCGGTGCGATCAGCCTAGCACCCATTTCTGGCGCATGACTGAATGATTTATTCAAATGAAATGTAGATCTTAATTTGTATGGATTTAATAAACCTGGGAGACTATCATCTGGGTTCATGAGATCTGTGGCTTTGCCAGGAGAGGTTCTCTCCAATGAGGATCACAGCTGGCACCCAGCAACAGGGATTAGTCTTCATAGCATCGCTGGTAGAAGCAGAGGCCATTGAGGCTCCCCTAGGGGGTTCTGGGGTAAGGGGAGTGCCTCTTCGGCAGTGCCAGACTGCACTGCCAGGGCACCCTGGCCCTGCTCACTGGGTACGTTGGTGGAGGCCAGAGGACGCAGGGCCTGTTGGGAGTCGGGTCGGGGGGGAGGTGGTGTGTGGGGGCAGACCAGGGATGGCTGCTCAGTGGTGAGGGGGGACCTGTCTATCTGAGGGTCAGTTGTTGACAATAACAAGGATGGCTGTTTGAAAGCGGATTCTAAAAATTGGAAAGTTACACAGAATGATCTGCATTAGGGATTAGTAGGGGATGATCAGGATGGTGATTGCAGGGGGAGAGGGTGAGGATTAGTCTGGTTTGGGGACGGTCATGGGGTTAGAGTGGTCTGGTTGACTTGGGGAGGGTGCAATAGACCTCAGGCCCCCATGCTAGCTGAAGGGGTTGCTTTGTTTAGGCAGGCTGAAAGCAGCAGAGCTGAGTGACAGGCCTCTGCTGCTCGAGACCTGCACATGCGTAATTGTGCCCTCTGCTGCTCTCAGTCAACATTCAGGCGGTTTAAGCCTTGTCTCTCCCCTCTGGTGATGAGAAACCGTGTTTGAGGATGTTTTTGTCTGAGGGCATAAAATGGCAGATTTGAATTCACCCTGCAGAAACTCTGCAGTTTTCATGCCCTTCCTGGATGTAGAATCATTTTGGTAAGATTGCGCCCCACTCCCCCGCCACTGCCACAGGGCATTGTAATGTTAGTAACAACAAAAACTATTTCTTTAAAATATAGTCAAAATGCTATGAGCTACAAGGCAGGTACAGGTTAATAGATTTTTATGTAACACTGTTTTACTGACCCTCGTAAATCCACATGTACTAATATCAATGAAAAAGGGTATTTGATTATCAACTAAGTGGAAAAGATTTTAACCAGCCTGAATGATGCTTTCCAATTGCAAGTACAATATTAATAGAAGTTTACAACAAAGCAAACCATTCAGTTAATTTACACTCCTGCCGTCAATGAAATACCCTTACTTTAATGTGATTTTCCTGCTGAATTTCTTTGAATCATAGAATCATGCAATTGTAGAATCCCTACAGCACAGAAGGAGGCCATTCAGCCCATCGAGCCTGCACTGACCACGATCCCACAACAGGCTCTATCCCCATAACCCGACTAGGATCAATTAAACATGGCCAATTAACCTAACCCACACATCTTTGGAGTGTGGGAGGAAACCGGAGCAACCTGAGGAAACCCACGCAAACACGGGGCGAACATGTAAACTCCAGGCTGGAGTGACCCAAGGCTGGAATTGAACCTGGATCCCTGAGGCAGCAGTGCTAACCACTGTGCTGTCCCACAAGAGTTGTTCAATAGCTGGGCAGCATGCTAACATTTTCATTTTCAAGCAAATTAGAAATTTCATGGTTCTCACTTTGCTTTTTAAGAAATTCATGTTTGAGAACATTTACTCACACTGGAAATGAATGCATATCCTCAAGGTGGTGGCTGCTGGCATTTCCACTTGTGTTCCTCACAATCTTCACAGATAAAGGCATGACTTCAATGTTTTGAACAATTTCATTTTTGTGTTTAGAATCTATGCTATTCTTTGATAAACGTGTTATTTTACATATTTGCCACCCGTGAATGGTTTTCCTCATGTCGCAATCACTTGAGCTGCTACAAAACTAGCACTAATTGTGCCACCTGGTGATTTCACCCATTTAACAAATGTGTTCCTGGATTTCTCTGCTTATTCTTCAGCTCCTCCATGTTCACTTGGATTTCTCCAAATGGACAACTATAAGTTAAGATACCGTCCAAAGCCTCTTGAGATATAATTTCTTGTTGTTTGTGAATTCCTCATCACAAATGGACATACGAATTAGGAACAGGAATAGGCCGCTCAGCCCTCAACCTCTCTGCACAGAAATGAAGAACATGAAGAAAGGTGGCTGCCGAATGGGAAAGTATGGATCATTTTTCAATCTTCTACCTCTGGTATGCAGCCTTGCCCAGATCAAAAATCTGACCATCTTTGGCACATGATTTTCCAACTGTTCGTTTAAATGGTCAGAAAATCATAATGAGTATATATTCAAACAATTGATCTGTGGAAATGTGTTTGGAAGATTCATCCTGGAACCCCGCTACCATACAGTCAGTATTGACTTTTGTTTTGATTGTGCAAACCTCTCAAACCATTTGAGGAAAAGTTTGGTAGTACTTGATTCTGCGTTGTGGAATCCAAAATCTTTTGCTCTTCAGATGCGCTCCCACTGTAATTCCAATGGGAATCTGGTGGAACAATTTAGCAATATGGCTGACATGCCATCTCCCTCAAACAATGCCAGTGACTTAAAATTGTGGCAAGCACGCTGGCACAATAGTTAGCACTGCCTCACATCGCCAGGGCCCCAGGTTTAATTCTGGCCTTGGGTCACTGTCTATTTGGAATTTGCACATTCTTCCGGTTTCTGCATGGGTTTCCTCCAGGTGCTCCGGTTTCCCCCCACAGTCCAAATATATGATTGGCCATGCTAAATTGATCCTAGTGTCAGGGGGATTAGCAGGGTAAATACACGGAGTTGCAAGAATAGGGCCTGGGTGAGATTGTGGTCGGCGCAGATTTGATGGGCCGAATGGCCTCCTTCTGTACTGTAGGGATCTTATGATTCTATGAAGTGCTGCATATTCCAGGAATTCCCATAACCCTGACCTGCTGGAACATTGTTGGCCATACAACCTGAAAACACTGGTGCATCATCCCAATGATTGGCAAAAGTGGGGCATTCCTTACACACCCAGCAAGTCCCACTAGGATCTTTTTTCAAAAATCAGCATTCCTCAACCTCCTTATAATTGAGGATGATGGGTTTTGAAAGGACAATTTCAGTGAGACTGTGCCCCAATACTCTTCGCCCAGCAGAAGAGTATCCCAGCAGAACCAGCATATCTGTGACTACCAAGCAGGTACAATTCAAAGATCTCACCTCCTCCTGATTCTTAACTATTGTAGGGTCATAACCTGAGGTCAGGAATGGGTGCATCCTTTTTTTACGTTTGGATGCTTGGGCCATAGATCTTCAATTCCCATATTTGGGTGTCATATATTCTTCCAGCACAAGCACAATCTGCTTTGATTATGATCAAGACCAGAAAACCTGCCTATTTTAGCTACAAGAGAAATTTCATGAATTACAAATGACAACAACATTTACAGTGATACACCTCATAAGGTCTGACAAGATCGCATCTTTCCAACAAGATTCATGTGAAGTAGAGGCTGAGAAATTGAGGGCTGATTTCCCATTCATTGAAATGCCTTCCTATTATCCTTTGGTGTGCATTATTAATCATTACTCATTATATATTATTAAGTAAGTGCATTATAAAACACATTATGAATAAGCTTCTGTTAAGTCACTTTGTTGTGACTGAAGGAGCTGTGTGCAATCAATCTAATATAATGTAACACTGAGATCAGGTAATGAAATTGTTAAGATAATATTGCCATTGCTAGTTGGAACAGTAATGTAATTGCATTTTGCTCAGTATTGGTAGTTTTCTCATTTCTCTGAGATGAACAATTCAAAAACAAAATCTAGCTGAATATTTTGAAGAACTAACTGCATGAGTGCAAAACAAAGTATGGTATTAAAACAGAAATATGGATCCATTTGATTAGTTGCGTCTGTGGAATTTCACTGAGCCTAAACAACATTCAGTACCAGGCGCACTTTGCTTTTCAAAATGGGGTTTATTTATGTAACAGAAGTAAGAGTACATAAAGTTCAGCATGAAGCACAGAATCTGATTGCTTGCTGTCGTCTCTAATGTAGAGCAATAATTAGCCACAGTATGAGTGAGACTGCTTGCAGGCAAACATTAGCATTAAAACGGTCCTTTTGTGTTCTTTCATTAAGGTCAATAGGTACATGAACATAAATTAGAATACTGGACTGCAATTGTATTTAAGTAGATCACGTGTAGTCATTCAGTTGGATCTATATTACATCTGTGCACTAATCCAGCACTAATGCGGGAAGTGTAGCTTTCAGAGTAATCCACACAATCCTTCTGTAAAACATATGAATGCACAAAAACAAATCAATGATTGGCATGATTTTCTGAAATGATGTCGTCTACAAACTGGGGCAACTTGAGTCGATGCTGAATGCAATGTGAAATAATTGGCGCTAATTGGCATTGTTTTCCTGGGTTGCTCATGTTCCAGTGACATTTAGTTTATGTACAATGCATGATTGTATATATCCCTCGATTTAAAATGCCAGTAATTAAAAAGCAGTGGGCAGATATCATTTGATATGTAAGGTTACATTTCATGTTCAGTGAAAGTATTCAATGCACAAGAGAGGTTTGAAAGCAAGATCTTATTTCTCTACTATTACATTTCAAAAGATCAGGAGGGCTTAAAGTTGTTCTGTGAACCTCTCCTTCAGTTTTACCAGAAAATTTCTCCTTCAATACATTATATGATTTTTACAACCGATCAGTATTTACCAATACTGCTGTGCTGACAGCTGTTTTTCTTTGTTATTGGTACTATTTTTTTCTCTTCAACTCCATTCATTTTTGAAAAAGCCTGCCTGTGTGTGACAAAGCTGGCACACGTTAACAATGGTTACTCCTGGTCAGATGTTTGATAAATCTACTGCATTAAGACACTTTTTTTCAGATGATAGTGAAATTTTTTTTAACTGTGACCACAAAACACAAGCAGTGCTGCAGGAGTTATAGTCTATAACCAGTATTAGTGTGCATAACACTTGTTTTATTTCTTTATCTGTTGATCTGTAGAAGGCCCTTAGGAGGATCTTTCTGTGTTGTGTGCTGCTTCATTCTGCAGAGCACTCAGGCAATAACCTATCATCATTATTACAGGAATCTTCACTAGCTCCTGCAGAAAGATGTTCTGACTCTTACAGCTCCATCAACTCAGTAATCTATTCCAATCAACTGGTGATGGATTTGACATGCCAATCGTATCCAAGTTGGTGCGTGTGTGATTGTCAACTGGGTCAGAGCTGCGAGTGGCCTTTAGGATCATTTGGAAGGAAATCTCGAGGTACAACTTCTCTTTTCCTGAAAGAAAGAGCCATTTTTCTAATGGAGATTACATCATTATTTATTTATTATTTTCTAAGTCCCTGTCTCATTCCATAAGGTGAGAGGTGTGATACTTGCAGAGGGCACTTTTTGTCCTTCCATGGCCAAGAATTGAATTTGATCCTGCTTGCCCCAACATGGTGCTTAACTAGGAACATTATAGTGATATAAATATTTACACTTCACAACAGAAATGCAGTACAATCTCTGACAGCACTTGTTGTTAACAGGTTTATATACTTTTCTGGTCTCACCAAACAATGAAAACTAGGCAGTGGAATGGTCATGCTGGAGGAGGAATTGTTTCTGCCTGGCAGGGAAACGAGTGTTTTCAGAACAAAACTAGAAAGTCATTATCTTAACCTTGCATAATGCTTAACAACTGCTATCCTTTAAATCTGTTATCTACCATCTCCTTTCAAGAAAACATCCTGAGATTTCCTCTGAAAGAAACACACTAATTCACTAAACAGCAGACTGACCAGGATTATCTCATTATTTTGTCGCGTGATGTTCCAGAGTTTGCCAGACAATCAAAAGCTTATGTTAAAAAAAAGTCTCCATTTGGCTAATAGCACACCAGTAGATTTCCAAGGGCTCTGTCAGAATTCTCAGCAAAAGACGTTTCTTTGTTTTTTTGCAGAAAATCCTATTATTTTTCCCGATCCTTGAGAAACATAGGGAACTTTTGCTGGAACATTGTTTAATGTCACCGTCTGCAAAAAGAAAACTGGAAAGTGATGAAAGCCTGTGCTATGTGAAAACAGATGCTGCCTAGGGAATATGTTTTAATTGTTTCCAAATGTTGTTCATGTCTGTGAAAATCATCATCTTTTGTTAGCCAGGGAAACTAATCTTTATGGAACAGTAATGTTAGCCTTGAATATAGCAGCCTCTGCCATTGCCATGGCTTTCCTGTTATGTATTTAACATAGTACACGGCTTTTCATTAAAGTATTTCAGGTTTTTTTTTACCTGAATAATAGCTGGTTCATTAAATTCTCTCACTTCCTTTGACCTTCTCTCCCACTCTAAACGTGGCAATACTGAGACTTAATTAGAAGGGCCTAGATCAGAGACTGGTAATCTCTGACAATTCTAAAAATTCATTTTATTGCAACAGGAAAACTGAAAATGTTTCTACTTTGCCACGGTTCCCTAATGCCTTCTACAATCGGTGTGTTCCTTATCTTTCAACAACTCAGCTGTCTACTACGCCTCAGTGGTAAGATTTAAATGAGAAAACAACAGAATCTAATCCTTGCTCCCTACTTTGCCTTAGGCTGATATAGGCAGCTTGTAAGAATGGTATTTGTTAAGAGGCTGAAAGGCATCTATCATTTTCCTCCGGTCCCTTTTCCACAATATCTCCTCCCTTTGCTATTTAAAAAAGGCAGAAAGAGCGAAAAATAACACATGGAAAGACCGCTGTTTCCTGCAGCGAGACTTTACATTTCACAGGAAGAAAATGACTGGAATTGTACGGTATCATTTAAATAGCTCCTCTCTGTTGGAATCATGCCATCTTGTTAATGAGTTTCAGAGCCGTGTGTCTTATCCCCCCCACCCCCATCTCTAATGGCACCATTTACCAGGAAGATAATTTGTGCTGTTTTGATTAGCTTTTCCTCGCCATTACACTGGAAAGTAGGCAAAAAAAAAGCACAACTCTGATCTCCAGTCCAAGTATACGAAGTCCCGCCACTTCACAGGGATTCACAGGAAGCTAATGGTCAAATGCTTTTAATCCTCTACCAGGCAATGCCTTCTATGTCCACAAGTGTCACTATCACATAACTGTTAAAGAAAATAGCAAAAAACAACCCCATCCTGAATAAGTGCATGAAACCCATTCTAGACAGCATTGAAGGCTGCAGTAGCTAGTTATTGATGTCCATATTCATTTTAAAAAGGCATTCATTGTGACACAACCACAATACAGATTCCAAGCAGTCCAACACCTGCTATTAAAGTGACACCATAGGCTGCCACCTGTGTTTCATATGTTAAATTCGTTTCCTTTATATCATTTATCTTTTCGTTTGCTTCAGCGATAAAAATGACAAATTAAATATTAATTGTGGGTGTTTGACAAGCTTCTTTTTAAAAAAACCTCCTTAAACCAATTTATAAAATATGTAAATTGTGAGAAGAAAAGCAATAATTATGTTATACAAATTACATTATTTCTCCCAAATAAAATAGAAGTTATTCCCCAGACTGGCGAGACGGACTCTGGCTTCGGCATTTCATTTAATCTTATTTCCCTGCAAAATCAATAAACAATAACAGAAGCGAGAGGACAATTTGACATGCACTGCAGTGTTTTTGTAAAGTGTCATTCTGAGCACACAAAGAAGGCAAGAAAATGAAATTGGTGCTTTTCATTGCTTTGTTCATATAATGTGTATTCTTGAAATGTAATTGTGATAGATGCAGAAAGCAAATGGCTGTATCATTAAATTTGCATGACCTCCATTTTGGACTGATTTATCTGTGGCCTTTGGAGCTCCTCCTTTTAATGAAAAAGGATTGAAGGATATTGATATTGCCTGTGACTGCTTGTAGCACTGCGTGGCTGTGCGTGCTGCAGAGGCTCTTGATTGGTTAGCACACAACAAACACCAAAGTGGTAAGAGTCAATTGTATTTGCTGAGCAGGATTTATCTCCTCACCAGCTTGTAACCCAATGCTCTCTGCCACTAAAGGTCAATGCTACAGTGTGACAGACAAAAGGAGTAAGGCATGGCAGAGGTTGGCCTGCTGGGGGTCAGCTGTGACCGACTTGCCCCTGAAACCTGAGCAGCCCCTTGTCACTCCAGCAGCCCCTTGTGAAAATGGTTGGCCTTTTGAGAATTCCGAAGCTTCATTCCTTGTTGTCAAATCATAATGAAAATTCCTCCTTGTGGCCTCTGACCTGTCACCTGCACAGTTTCTGCTTCATAAACTCATAAAGCATAAGCTGGGGGTGGGGGGAAAGAAAACCGGTTTCAGAGCTATTTACAGGGTGATGTTTCACTGAAGGTGGGAGTCATTTGTTTTATGTGTAAAACAGACAGGAGATGATCCTGCATGCTCTGTAGCTTCCATTCATTTTCAGGTGAGTTGCACAGGGCATTCAAGCTTCTAAGATGCAGAAAAGCTGGCAAAACAGTATGGGCAGAATGACACTTTACAAAAATAATGCAGTGCATGCCAAATTGTCCTCTCACTTCCCACAGTGGGTGTCATGTGGGAAACCTTCCCACTGCTATGTTATTTTGCATGGTTTGAAAATCGGCGCAATGGGTTAGGAGAATCACCCCCAAAGCTTTTGTGCCTATTAATTAACTGGAGTAAGGGTCTCAATTAACACCACATCAGGGCTGCATACTGCCCAGCCTCAATTTAAAGGCAATTTAAATGTGACAGCAGGCTATCACTTTGGCTGAAGCATTCATGACAATCTTCAGCCGAAATGCCGACTGGAAGAACCATCTCAACCTCCTCCAGAGATCCCCAAAATCACAGATGTCCATATTCAGCCAGTTTGATTCACTCCACATGGTATCAAGAAATGGCTGAAGCCGCTGGATGCTGCAAAGTCTATGGGCCCTGACAACATTTCAGCAATAGTTTTGCAAATTTATGCTCCAGAACTAGCTGCACCACTAGCCAAGCTGTTCCAGTACAGCTGCAATACCAGCATCTACCCACCAATGTGGAAATCTGCCTAGGTATGTCCTGTCCACAAAAAGTCCTGTAAAATCTGGAAAGAGTTGTAGTGAACATGCCACATTTCCTTAGTCTTCTGAGAAGTACAAGCATTGGTGGGCTTTCTCAACTATAGCGTTGTGATGGGGGGGAACCACGACAGGTTGTTGGTGATCTGGACACCTAAAAACTTGAAGCTCTCGACCTTTTCTACTTCATCCCCATTGATGTAGACAGGGACATGTCCCCCATGATGCTTCCTGAAGTCGATACTATCTCCTTTGTTTTGTTGACATGACAGATAGATTATTGTCTTTGCACCAGTTCACCAGCTTCTCTACCTCTTTGCTGCACCCCATCTCATCATTATTTGAGATCCGACCCACTATGGTAGTGTCATGAGCAAACTTTAAAATTGAGTTGGAGGGGAAAATGACCGCACAGTCATAGGTGTATAAGGAGCATAGTAGGGGGCTGAGGACACAGCCTAGAGGGGTACCAGTGTTGAGGATGATTGAGGAGGAGATGATGTTGCCTATCTTTACTGATTGTGGTCTGTGGCTTAGGAAGTTCAGGATTCAGTCATAGAGAGAAGAGCCGAGCCCCAGGTCATGGAGCTTGGAGATGAGTTTCGTCTCCTGATTTTGACTTCTGTTTGGATTTATCCTCCACAAGTTTTCTACATTAAAACACAGCAATGTGCAAACATTTCACAATTGAGCACTGAGGTTTCCATCTGTCAGTTTCATTGCGTTTCTTGCATTTGATGTGTACCATAGCAAAGAAAGTCTGCTCACATGTCTATGTTGATCCAAACATTGGCATCAACTTTGCAATGCAATGCCGAACAACTGGACCAGGGTTATTTAAGCAAAATTCTAATATATCTTTCCTCTTTAACAAGTTCATTTTATCTTCAGGGCAGCACAGTGGCACAGTGGTTTGTGTTGCTGCCCCAAAGTGCCAGGAACATGGGGTCGATTCCAGTCATGGGTGACTGTCTGTGTGGAGTTTGCACATTCTCCCTGCATCTGCATGGGTTTCCTTCGGGTGTTCCAGTTTCCTCCCACGTCCAAAGATATGTGGTTTAGGGGGATTAGCAATGGTAAATGTGCAGGGTTACAAGGATAGGGTGGAGGGGAGGGTCCAGGTGGGATGCTCTTTCAGAGAGTTGGTGCAGGCTCAATGGGCTGAATGGCCTCTTTCTGACTGGAGGGTTTCTATGGTAATCTTCATCCAGGGTACGAATATGAAGTCATTCCCCCTCGAACCTCCTATTATCAACCCCAATCCTTTAACATATTATGCCACATTTGCTCAGATCAAATTCAAGTGGGTTTGAGAGCAATGAGAGGACAGGCAACAGTTCACAGAGGAAAGATAAGCAATTCTCAAAATCATTCTACCAGTGTACACAGCGCTTGTTTGTGTATTGATGGATCATATTCATTTCCTTGGTCAGAGTGCTTTCCCAATACTTTATTTAAATTTGGGAAGTGAGTATAGTTACATGACTAAGTGTACATTAACTGTAGGCACAATATTTATATTTCTTACACTAGCAGCTAGTGTGATTTTTTTTTCCCCTGAAATAACTTATTCAACAAGTTCAGGTGACCAGTGGTTTCCCTGAGGAAAGTCATATCCAAAATGCTGCTCACTTCTTCTATTTCTGGAAACAGATGAGAGTCCAGTGCAAGAAACTGCTGGATTTCTGATAGGAGTGCAAGAAGTGGTTCAGTACTTTACCACAGCTTCACCAGAGCACTTCAGTGTACGTGACAAAGGGGGGATTTCACTGGCCCTGTTTGCTGATGGTGGCAATCCTGACTGTCCACTGAATCGGGCACTGGGGCTAAAAACAGCATTCCCACTGGGTGTGAAAGCTTTTTTTAATTCATTTATGGGATGTGGGACATGGGAGGCGCTGGCTGGCCAGCATTTTTGCCATCCCTAGTTACCATAGGGGGTTTGATAGTAAACCAACATTGCTGTGGCTCTGGAGTCGCATTTAGGCCAGGCCAAGTAGGGACGGCAAATTTCTTTCCTAAAGGACATTAGTGAACCAGATAGGTTTTTTTGATAATCAACAATGGTTTCATGATCACAATAGATCCTTAATTCTGCACTTTAAAAATTTAATTCAAATTTCATTACCTGCCGTGGTGTGATACAATTCCGGGTCCCCAGAACCTCTATTTGGGATTCACCAAGACTGCCAGAGTGGGCAGGAACTCAATAATTATGTAAAACTCCTCATCCAATTACTAGGGGGCACAAGTTTAAGACGCGAGGGGCAAGGTTTAATGGAGATGTATGAGGCAGAATTTTTACACCGAGTAGAGGATGCCTGGAACTCGTTGCTGGGGAATGTAGTGGAAGCGAATACGGTAGTGACTTTTAAAGGGTGTCTTGACAAATACATGAATAGGATGGGAGGAGAGGGACATGGTCCCCAGAAGGATAGGGGGCTTTAGTTCAGTTGGGCAACATGGTCGGTGCAGGCTTGGAGGGCCAAAGAGCTTGTTCCTGTGCTGTAATTTTTTTTGTTCTTTGTAATTTATCATTGGCAGGCTGGCTGGCTCATTCACTGGCCACCCGCTATTCATACACCTCCCCAGCAGGAACTGCACCTAACAGGCTTTGATGTTGGTCATGACCAACATGGACCTGGTGTGTTATACGCTGAAGATAGTCAAGGAGGTAGGTCCAGTGCCCATGTGCTCCTCTGCTGCTGCCAGGCTGCAGAGGTCGAGTCATCCGAGGGTCCTGGAGATTGGATAGGCTCAGGCTGGGACAAGGGGTTGACCTCAGCACTATTTCCCACAATGGGGGGTGGTGTCATGACTGGTCTGCTTCTTCTAGCTTGTTCAGTTTCAGGATGGCACATTCAGACACCATCCAGGAGTAAAATACTCATTATTGTCTCTGTCCTCCACACCCTTTGAAGTTCTCTGGTCACTTTATTCTCCATGCCCCCTAGACAGCTGGAATGTTTCCAAATAACTGCAGCATTCCATTCAGCAGAAGGAATCCACTTTGCGCTCTCTAGAAAGCTGCAGATGTGAGAAGATTCCTTTTCTCTTACAGACCTCTGGAAGATCACTCTTAACCCTCCTACGCTCCAGAGAAAAAAGTCCCAGTCTATCCGATCTCTCCATCAACTCCTGGTAGCATCCTAGTAACTCTCTTCTGCACTCTTTCTAGTTTAATAATATCCTTTCCATAATAGTGACCAGAACTGTACGCAGTATTCCAAATGCAGCCTTACCAATGTCTTACACAATTTCAACAAGGTGTCCCAACTCCTGTATTCAATGTTCTGACCAATGAAACCAAGCATGCTGAATGCCTTCTTCACTATTCTGTCCACCTCCGACTCCACTTTCAATGAGCTGTGAACCTGTACTCCTCGATCTTTTTGTTCTATAATTCTCCCCAACATCATTAACTTAGTAAGTCCTGTCCTGGTTTGATCAACCAAAATGCATCACCTCACATTTATCTAAATTAAAATCCATCTGCCATTCATCAGCCCACTGGCTCAATTGATCAAGACCGCATTGTAATCCTTGGTTACCTTCTTCACTGTCCACTATGCCACCAATCTTGGTGTCATCTGCAAATTTACTAACTATGCCTACTAAATTTGTATCCAAATCATTAATATAAATGACAAGTAACAATGGGCCCAGCACCAATCCCTGAGGCACACTGCCGGTCACAGGCCTCCAGTTTGATAAACAACCCTCTTCAACCGCCTTCTATCTTCTGTCATCAAGTCAATTTTGTATCCATTTCGCTACCTCACTCTGGATCCCGTGTGATTTAACCTTATGCAACAACCGACCATGTGGTACCTTACTTAAGGCCTTACTAAAGTCAATGTAGACAGCATCAACTGCACTGCCCTCATCTAGCTTCTTGGTTACCCCTTCTAAAAACTCAATCAAATTTCTGAGACATGATTCTCCATTTACAAAGCTATGCTGACTGTCCCTAATCAGTCCTTGGTGCTAATTTGGGTGAATCACGGCCAATGTCTCCATATTCTGTTTCAATTTGGCCCACAAGTCCCATGAACTGATGGTGATACAGAGAACGGGCACATTTGAAGTCAATCTGTACCATTTTGTCTCTTACACCTTTCAATCTGTCTCCCTTGTCAAGTTTAGCACAGAGCACTTCTTGGTGTGTAATGCAATGCACAGTAAAAATGTCAATAAAGCTACAAATACATGATGTATTCTTGTCATGGAGGGGCACCCATCTGTTGTAACTGATACAAATTTTTCCTAACGTAACGCGTCATCTTTAAAATAATCAATAAATGCCTCAAAAAATACTGAGCCCCGTGCTCGCTCGTGTATTCCCAAGAGATCTCAAAATTGTTCTGTCACCTTCAGATCATTATCAACACAACGAACCCATCTGCAGAGCTGAGCAATGTGGTTACTATCGTTGCATTCACCCAGAGCTTCACCGATGGCCTCACTCGACCTGAAAAGCTGCTCTGCCAGATCAGCAACAATTCTTGCACTCTGCGATTCACAATATACCTGCTGAGTTGCAGACATTTAACAAGTTTGGTAATTTCCTCTTGGTTTTTATGCCCAGCAAATAAAACATCTGCAGACTTGATGATGCATTCTTTCAATAATTTGCCATCTGAGAATGGCTTTCCATTTTTTTTGCAAGTAACTAAGCCATATGAAAGCTAGCCAAAGTCACCACATCACTCTTATTAAATGCTTGCCTAAATACCTGATTCTGTGTTTTCATCATGTCCTTCAGATTGAAAAGCAGTCAAGCACATTGGACAGAACCTAAGGAAATTTTGCCCTGTGAGAGTGACGACATGTTTCATAATGTCTGTTAATATTGTATTTTGTTGCAACTGCCATCACCTCATTGCAAATTAAGCACAGTGGTCTCCCTTTCTGCTGAGTAAAAAAAAATCCAGCTCCCAACTCTCTTCTTCTTCTTCACTACATCACTTCAACACAAAATGATCTATTAGGCAGTAGCAAAGCAGACAACAGCCAGCATATCAACAACAACAAGTGCAATCTGCCACATGTGCACCGGCACTCCCCCTGTGCTTGAATATCTAAGATGCGCTGCACGTGCTGGTTGAATCGTTGGAACTGCAGCATCGCGATTCTGGGATCAACTGTAAGAGGGCAATCTTAGCGGGAATTCTAGCAGCGCATTCTGGTGGGAACCGCAACAGAGCATCCTGCTATCACCTCATAGCAATGTGATCCCAGACCCAGAATGAACTCAGTCATGGTGTGATTTATCTTCCTGCCCATATGATGGACAAGACTAAGTGGGCTGCACTCAGGGCCCTGATCAGCCACATGCAGCCTTTGGGCCACAGGATGCCCACCACTTGTGTCGATCATGTAGTCTAGTGAGCCTGCTCTGTCATTCAACATGATTATGATTGATCTTCAGCCTTAACTCCACTTTCCCGCCTGCTCCCCATATCCTTTGATTCCCTGGGAAATCTGTCTCAACTTTAAATATAGTCAAAGATGGATCATCTGCAACCCCCAGGGTGGAGAATTTCAAAGATTCACAATTCTTCAAATGAATACATTTCCACTTATTTCAGTCCTAAACCATTGGCCCCCTTACCCTGAGATTGTGCTCCCTTGTCAAAATGTCAGAGCATCCTGAAACATGTAAGCATGTAATAAAAAAGGCAAATGGGATGTTGGCATTAATGCAAAAGGACTGGAGTATAAAAGTAGAGAAGTGTTGGTGCATTTGTATTGGGTGTTGGTGAGACCACATTTGGAATATTGTGGTATATTGTTTTGATCTCTTTGTTTGAGAAAGGATATGGTGGCATTGGAGGCAGTTCAGAGGAGGTTTACCAGAGGAGGGATTAAACAGTTTGGGTTTATACTCACTCGAATTTAGAAAGATGAGAGGGGAGGGGATGTCTGGTTGAGGTATATAAAATTTTAAAAGGAATTCATAAAGTAAATGTAGACCAAATGTTTTCCCTTATGGTGTAATCTCGAACAAGAGGTCACCGATATAGGTTGAGAGGTGGCAGGTTTAAAACTGAGTTGAGGAGGAAGTACTTCTTGCAGAGGATGATGAATTTGTGGAAGTCGCTGCCCCATGGCGCGGTGGAGTCTGAATCACTGAACGGTTTCAAGAAGGAGATAGATATATTCCAATAAAAAAGGGATAAGGGGATATGGAAAATAGGTGGGGGAGGTGAATTTAAGGCCAGGGAGAACCAGCCTGGATCTGATTGAGTGGTGGAGCAGGCTCAAAGATTTGAATTTGACGACTTCTGTTCTTAATTCCTATGTCCCTATTGATGTAGGAGAATTTGGAAGGAGCCATGATAATGCCACTTCAACCTTCTTGGCACTAGGGGCTGTGAGGGTAGGAGCTGTTGTGAAAGTAAACTTGAATTGCTATATTGCATCCTGATAAATTGTAGCCACATTGCATTAGTGATGAAGGAAGTGTATATTGATTCAACCGCAGATTACCAATCCAGAACATGTCCCAGGTCAGAACGGTGTTGAGCTTGTTCTTGCAACTATACCTGTGCAGGTGAGTGGTTGGTAGTCAGTCACACTCCAACATTATCCTGACACGTGTTTTTCACTTGTCCAAAGACACTGAGAGGGATTTTCCAGCCTTTTCGTAGAACCATAGAATTCCTATAATGCAGAAAGAGGCCATTTGGCCCATCAAGTCTGCACCAATTCTCCAAAAGGGTATGTTACCCAAGCCCCTCCCTCTGCCCAATTCTCATAACCCATGCATTAATCATGGCCAATCCACCAAACCCGCCATTCTTCGGATTATGGGAGGAAACTGGAGCACTCAGAGGAAACATGCACATATATGGGGAGAACGTGCAAACTACATACAGACTGTGACTGAGGCCAGAAGCGAACCTGGGTCCCTGGTGTTATGAGACAGCAGTGCTATCACTGCCACGGACTCTGCTGTTCCGATCCCAGTGACGACAACCCCCACAGTGGGTTCCTCGGTGGCAGATTGGCCAAGCCACGCAAAACATTGTATACATAGACATTGATGGGACTGGAAAATCTCGCTGGTGGCCAACGGTGAGCTGCCTCTGTCACTGGAAAACCCACCATGGCGGAGGGGGGGGGGGCAAGAAAATCCTGATGCACTCAATCTTAGTACAGACCAGAGATTGGGACTACGATTAGCCTCAAGGGAACCAGATAAAGGATATTTGATTTGTTGACTTTATGGCTGAGCAAGACATTACAATGCGGCTTGCATTTACCTACTGAGCCACAGTGGACTCCTTAGAATAAAGTACAGGCAAATTAATCTAACATGACAAGAAACACTGTGGTTTTATTTTTCTTATTTTCTCTCAGGAATCATGTTATAATAAAGCAACATTTTCCAAGGGATAGCAAAACAAACATGTTTGTAAATCTTAGGTACCAAGCAACCCTGCAAATAATAACCGCAAACAAATGAATTGCACTTGTTATAACACTGTTTAGCTTCATATCCTTCTACCAAGCGATAAAAAGCGAGTGCAGAGGCTGACAGCAGGTCAGAAATCAGTATACACGTCCTCTTCCAGAAGGACATAGAATGAAACACAATTCTCAAAGAAAAATCTTGAAATTGCATTTTGCATAGGGGACAAAGGTGCGAAAAAGTTGTAAGAATGGCCACTTTATGAGCAAATGCTTAAAGTACTGCACTACCTATAAGCCCATAATGCAGCAGGCACCATTATCTCGAAAGGAGGTCGACTTGGGTATTTCATTACCACAAGGAAATGCAGATCATCTCTGCCTGACATTTACTTTACACCAGCCAGTATATATCTCCCTGTGTATGCATCCTTAAATCTGTCATCAAAACATATTTGTGACAAGGCCACAGGCAAGAATGGAGCTGACTAATCACTGTGGAGCTGATGTTTGATTATCAGCACGTACCAGCACATTCCACATCTTTTTACGGTTTAACCTTTTTGCCACAAAGTGTTTGGAAGTGTTCCAGTTTGCTTCAACATGCGATGTTAGCAGTCCCTCTATTAAAGTGCAGCCCTTCCCACTGCAAGCAGCAGCAAACGTGAAAAGACTGACTGTGCTGCTGAGGAATTTTGTTTTAAAAATAGTGCATGTTGATAAGAAAAAAAGCAATGCAAATTAAAGTAACTGCAGGCCTTAATGTGGAACAGTGGGGCTGTGTGAGTGCTCTTGGCCGCTTAAGTGTATCCTCTGGGCTAAAAACAATAGATTAAACTGCGATGAAATGCAAATAAAAATGGGTGCTCAGCAGAAAAAAATCTGATCTGTATGAGGGAGTGAAATGATATCAGTTTAACTGTTTCTTGTCAAACTCCCATAATGAGCAACATTTCTCTTGCTTTCCTATTCCTGATTTATTGCTGCTGCTGGTGTGTAATTTTAGGAATGTTGTGAGTAATTCTCACCCAACAAATCATTATTTTATGAAAATGTATTGAAAAATGTCTGCGGCCGGTTAGCACCAATAAAACCCATTTGCTGCACAATTGGTATAAATCACACTGCTTGTTTACTGGAGTTAGTTTCTGCCCACTGAACAGTGTTGTTTTTCACTGAGTTCACCCTGGCTATTTATCTCTATTCCCTCTGGCAGTAGCATTGATGGTGTCGGCTTGGCAAGCCCAGAAAAATATGCGGCATTGTTTGGGAAAGGCAGCTTGCCAACCCCGACAAGGGGAAAATTCTGTTGGACAAAGAATCTCATGTTTCCTGCGTTTGCATGTTTTCAGTTAAAAATAAATTATTCCTATCACACCTCAAAAAAATAATGGGGGCAATTTTGCACCCACATCCACTGTCAGCATGAACATCAGTTAGGGCGCAAAGTCCTTTGCGATTCGGGAGATGAGATTCTGGCTGGCGAGATCTCATTTTCTGATTTTTCACACCCCTGGCCGGTGATGTTAGGGGGTTCATGCCCACAAAGGGCAGGAACCTCATTTAATACATTTGAATATATTTACATATAATTAGCAAGCCAGCCTCCACCACGTGAATCCCCCCTCATTGAATATTCAAACATTGCTGGTAACGTCAGCAAGGTTTACAACAAGTTGTGAACAATGAGATTCGGTCCAGGAAATTTGCCCCCCCTGCAGGGGTGTAAACGTTAAGTGTACCCCTGGGGAGAGGGACAGCCTGTGCCAGAAGGCAGTGAAAAGGGTGGACCCTCTGGAGACCCCTCCTGGGGATAGGGTTCCTCTTCTGTTTGTTGGGGAGAAGTGGGGGAGGGGAATGGGGAAGGAGGCCCTGACGTTGTTGATTCTGGTGGAGGGAGGGGGTAACCCGTACCCGTGAGGTGGGGCTGGGGACGGGCGGGGTTGGATTTCTCTCTGTGTTGATCGGGGTGCCCTTTAAAGATGGTACCCCTATCTCAGTGGAGCCAGCCTTGGCAATTTTATCAGGCCCCGCCCTGTCACAGTGATGGTGTAAACCAAGTGCCCTGATCTTCTCTTCGGAGGGGGCTCAGAATCTGGGCTAAATCTGGGCTGTGCAGCTGGGTTTCAGTCAGAGGCTGACACCCTTGACAAAATGTCAGACAATAGGTTTGTGATAAGAATAACTTGGAAGGAATTCTCACCAAATAATAAAGAGGACTCAGTAAAACCTATCCTCTTATGTACTTACCGAGTTACAGGTATGGCAGTACTTTTGCAGTAACTGTGCACATGAGCTGTAGGAATTTTCAAATTCATCTCCTGATGTACTGAAAGCAATCCATCTCCCCCTTCAACACATGTTCAGACTTTTTACATCACTAGAAGTATACCCTGATTAGCAAGCAACCAAAAGCAAAATCACAAATGTCCAACATCACTGGGCTTTTCAGTGTCAAAGGTATTCCAACTGTCAGCATTTCATGCTTCTACTGAGTATTTGTTGCCTTCTGTCAAAACAACATTGGAATAAACTTCCTGTGTAAACCAGATGTCTCCCACGCAGACTGCTGGTCTTCTGCAACACTCTTGGGAAATTTGAGACATGTGGGGTCAATCTTCCCAAAGAAATTCTAAGGTAGGAGGGAAAATGGGAGAGTTTCTGGCCCAATTTTTGGGCAGGTTCAAATCCAGTTTCTTATCCACTTAGTGCAGGAAAAAATGGGCTAAATCATTCCTCACCTGTAGGAGAAGGGAGCAGGGCTTATATCACCAGCAAGTCTGCTGTAGCAGCAGATGACATCATTGCGTATGTGCAAACCTCTGTGGCTGCACATGCGCAATAGCAATCAGCGGATGCCTGACAGGTCTGAGAGACCTGTCAGAGAGACCTGTCAGAGAGACCTGTCAGGTTTCTGCTGCTGCAGTCGGCCTCGACTCAGCCCCCACCCCTCCCAGTTATCGTGGGGACCCATGGCCGATCACTGGCCCCACTCTGCCCAGAGATATCACCCCTGCCCTCACCCACCACCCAGATTGATCGCTCCCCTCCACCTTTTATAGAACGTAGAACATTACATCGCAGTACAGGCCCTTCGGTCCTCGATGTTGCGCCAACCACTGGACCCTCTAACCTAAACTATTCCAACATTATCCATATGCCTATCCACTGATCATTTGAACGCCCTTAAAGTTGGTGAGTCCACAACTGCTGCAGGCTGGTCATTCCACGCCCTTACTACCCTCTGAGTAAAGAACCTACCTCTGACATCCGTCCTATAATTATCACCCCTCAATTTAAAGCTATGTCCCCTCATGTTAGCCATCACCATCCGAGGAAAACGGGTCTCACTGTCCGCCCTATCTAATCCTCTGATCATCTTGTATGCCTCAACTAGGTTACCTCTTAACCTTCTTCTCTCTAACGAAAACAACCTCAAGTCCCTCAGCCTTTCCTCATAAGACCTTCCCACCGTACCAGGCAACATCCTGGTAAACCTCCTCTGCACCCTTTCCAATGCCTCCACATCTTTCTTGTAATGCGGTGACCAGAACTGTACACAATACTCCAAGTGCGGCCACACCAGAGTTTTGTACAGTTGCAACATGATCTCACGGCTCTGAAATTCAATTCTTCTACAAATAAAAGCTAAAAACTACTCCCACAGATTGCCTGCAGAGGGGAACCTCCCCCCCCCACCCCGGCCCACACTGATCGTCTGGAGAGTGGCATCAGAGACCCCTTCCCAACCCCACCAATCACCAGCACAGTAGCAGCGGGCCCATCTCCCTACCCGATTGCCCACTCTTAGTGTGGCCCTGCTGCCATAGGTTCCCCCCCGGCACTACCCAGTGACACTGCCTAGATGCCAGTCTGGCAGTGCCTAAGGGGCACCCACCCTTGCCCTTGACCTCCCGGGTAAGGCCTCAATGGCCTCTAGTTCATCAGCAAGGCCAACATGACTGCCCATTGGTGAGGCCGAGTTGTGATTCATGCGGGACAGAAACTCTCCTGGCGAGGTCACACAGGCAAGTCAACCTCGGCGATAATGTCCCGGGCTCACTAATTCTATGTAAATGAGATTTAAATGCAATTTAAATAATTTATTCAGCCTGGTGCTGGAAACGGGTGCAAGGCTAACCTCGCCAGAGATCCAGTGCCGGTAAGATCGCGAGAGGTGTGAAATCGGGCGCGAACTGGCTTGCCCCGCCCATGGGGCAACAAGGTAAGATCACCACCCCCCCCCGGATCTATCACATGCATCAGAGGATTGTGATTGCAAAGCAACATGTGCAATTGCTCATTGTTTGCACAATTACTAAAATTTACCTCCTTATTCTGAATTGATATTTTTGACTTTATTATTCAATCTTTGTCAAAATGACCATTCCGGTTGTGTAGTTCCATCACTGTCTCTAATTCCCATAACGTTGGACTAGATTTTGCAAATAAACAACACCAGTGTTTCATCTCATTTGCATTTCTCCATTGCCATTTTCTGTGATTTTGCAATGGATTTCCCTGAGAGTCAATCATCAGGAAAGGGCAAACAGCTTTGAGAACTGGAAAAACAACTGTATGACTGGGATTCTCCGATCTCGCCCGTGACTGGGATTTTCCATTCCTGCTGATATGAACGGAAATTTGGCTGAGCACCAAATTTTCCATATGCGCTGGTGGTGGTGGTGGGGCGAATGAGATCAGAGAATCTCGGCCTATGTCTCCATAACCAATCAAACATAACAAGTGGGGAATGCAGCAGCTGAAATAGGAATTGTCTGTTAGAACATTTAAATTACTGTAAAAAATCTTATAAAGGAAAGGAAAGAGAGTGAAAAAATACTAGAATAAGAGAGAGAGAGGTAGACAAAGAGAAAAAGTAAAAAACATTTCTCACTTAAGTTCTTTATTGAAAATCCCTAACAATATTTAAATTCTGAAGGAGTGAAATTCCACAACTGTTAACGGTAATTTTTAGTGTCAAAGAAATGGTTTGGTAAACGTTAAGGTTCTCAGAGTTAAAAGCGTACTTCAACTAGAATGAGCAAACTCTAACTTGTTCTGCCAAGTTTAGTGGATGTTTAAGCTAAGTACAACTTCACATTTATGTTTAAGCTAAGTACAACTTCACATTTATGTTTAAGCTAAGTACAACTTCACGTTTATGTTTAAGCTAAGTACAACTTCACGTTTATGTTTAAGCTAAGTACAACTTCACGTTTATGTTTAAGCTAAGTACAACTTCACGTTTATGTTTAAGCTAAGTACAACTTTACATTTGAATAAGTGAGTCGTCTTAGTGAGCTGCCCTTATTAGGCAGCATCTGGAGGAGTTGGGAAGTTAGACAAAAACTTCCAGATTTTCACATTTAACTGCACGTGTGGTCACTAGATTTTGCTATCTGATTTGCACTTTCATAATGGGGAGTCTCACCATAATTTCAACGGCAATGTCTGGCCCAATGAGTGGGATTTTCTGGCTGTGCTCATCCCAAAACCAGAAAACCCTACCCAAAGTCAATGGATCTTTGCATGGACTGCCCTCACCCCACTTGCTACAATTCCCCTGGCAAGCTGTACGGGAAAATATGTATTATAACTCACATAAAAAGAAAATTAACTGCAGGAAAGGGGAATATGAGAATTGGTAATGTGGTCTTAATGACATACACCTCATGTTGGAATTGCTGCTGTGAAGTGTTATCTTGGTATAGTTCACTATAGTTCTGGTCATGTCAATCTTCAGGGTGCCAACAACTAACCAAGGCTGTCAAACTGCCCTTTGCATGCTCAGCATGAAGGTATGGCAAAACTGGGGACTGGGCTAGGGTCAGAGCCAAATTCAGAAAGTAATATAAAGAGAGGAACAAAAGATTGGAATAGGAGAGAGAGATAAAATTGATTGAGGGAAAAAGTAAGGAAATGTTTTTAATTTTAGTTCTTTGTTAAAAACCCCCAACGTTATTTGAATTCTGAAGGAATGAGACTCCACAATTATTAAAGTTATCAAAGAGTCATTTTAGAACAAGATGGGGTTTTCTCTAAATCTAAAGAATGACATGCATCAGCAGTTTCAAAAGGGAAATGAAATTCATCAAAACCTTCAGAGATGTATGTTGGATCACCAGCTGACTACCAGTTGTCTGTTGGTTGAAATCACAGAATAACAATAATCACTGCAGATGAGGAAACTTGTAGCCTAGGAGTTCCTTCCATCGCCAATTCCCTTTCTGATGTTTATGGCCTTGTTAGGGAGTTTTGGTTGAAATCAGTCCCCATTGAAACTGCTGGAGGAAGTTAAGATCTGACATATCTGAGTCTGAACTGTATCCCAGAATCTTCCATCACTCATAATTTTCAGTCACTATTATTAAAACAAAACTCTTATTTCTCCCTTCCTGTTATTCCTGTTGTTTTCTTTTCTACTTATCCCCCACAATGTATTATTCTACTCACCCCACCATCATTTCATTCCCTCCTTTGTTTAACCTCCCACTGCCACTCCCCTCACCCCACAATCAGACCAAGCCACCAACTCCTCCTCACCTCACCAAAGACATCCGTTTAAATTGTTTGCTGATTAGTAGTTGCCTGTTTTGATACAAACCATGACCAAAACCCTTGTTCAGAAAATGCAATTGAAGAATAAAGGTTAAAATGAACAGAGGAAAGAACCATTCTATTAGATAAATCGCATTAAAGCTTAATGAGTAAAATTTTTTCTTTTTTTCTAAGTATTGGCTCTGGCAGGAAAGGTGGAAGACAACCCACCAGCTACCTTGCCAGGTTTCCTCGCTGTATTTTCAAATGCTTAGGGTTAGAAAGTAAAGGGACATGCTGGCCTTATTCAGAGTCCACCAGGGGCAGTACCAACGCACTACAGAGGGCACTGCCGGGGTATCTCATAGTCATGACCCTTTTGCCTCTTTGAGTTGTACTTATCTGTGCACCCCCCAGCGGAGACCATTCACCACATCACTGTTGGTCCGGACCTGTGCAAAATCCCACTGATGTGATATCACGTTGCTGGGGGAGGAATTCTGAATGTCGAATAATGAATAATACAGCGGGGAAGCTCACTAATGTCATTGAAATGTACGGTAATGGGGTTCCCGGTCTTTCCTGGCAGGAACCACATTATGTCATTGGCTGGGCATACGGACAATCTGAACAGGAAATCCCGTCAGCGTAAAGTCCTTTAGGGACTCCTGTCGGATTCACTGTCTTGCTGAGTTTCTTGCATACCGACACTACGGGTGGAGAACCCTAGCCAGTGTGTACTTAAATAGACATCTCAATAATTAAATGCAACTGTTCTGAAATAAAGCATTAAAGAAAGAAAAAAAAACTGTTAGTATATCACAGTGAGAATATTTCCTAACATGTATCAATGATCTTTTTCTCTCTTGCCTGAAAGAACACATTCAGATGCAGCATGGTGGAGGAATTTTATTGGATGTGAACTTGTTTTCAGCTCTGCGCACTGCAACTGTGGTTTTGGGGGAATGGTAATTAAAAAAAGATACATGCTTAACTATAAGGGAGCAGGATTCTTCCAGGATGGGGCACCTTGGGTCAGTATTATGCAGCTGATTCAATGATGTGGAGATGCCAGCATTGGACTGGGGTAAGCACAGTGAGAAGTCTCACAACACCAGGTTAAACACCAACAGGTTTATTTGGTAGCAGAAGCTTTCGGAGTGTCGCTCCTTCTTCAGGTGAGTGAAGAGTTACGTTACGGAAGGATACTCCAAAAGCTCATGCTACCAAATAAACCTGCTGGACTTTAATCTGGTGTTGTGAGACTTCTTATTGTGATGATTCAACAGCATCACTGGCAAAGGTTTGATGCCCCTTCTCATCACAGAAGTACAATGACACCTAGAAAGGAAAGAAAATAAGAATCAGGGCTGAGATTCGCCCCAAAAAAGTCCCCAATTCATATGAAAACTGGAGTAACTCCTGCCAGCTTTTTTTAGTGGGATTTTCAGATTGAATCTCGACACACTGCGCATCACGGAGTGTCCTAGCGAGATCCCTTCTAAAAATCCGAGAATGGGGCCTATTGCCACTGGAGAGGCCGGCAGCATACAAATGAGCAGGCCACAGAGCATGTGTCCATCTGTCAGAGTAGAGATTAGCAGATGAGCAGTGGCGTTTCCGCCCGCCCCCCTCATTGCCGTCTCCTGATTGCTGACCAGCTCTGCAATCCCCCCATTACTGGCCTTCCGACATATGCGCACCCCCAATCCACCCCCTGGTTGCCAGTCATGGGCCTCACTGAGCCAGCATCAGTGTCATTCCCTCCCCGTCATCAGTCAGCCCTGATCTCCCTCACCCCATGGACAGTCCTGACCGCCACCCCCCCTCCCCTCACCAAAGGCAGTCCTGAACCCCACCCCCCCTTTCCCTAGGGGCCCAGACCTCCCCAGCAGGGAAGTTGGGGAATGGGGAGGAAGATGCGAGTGGGCCAGGAGACTTCAGTTCCGGGCCAGCTGATCAGAAGGAAATCTGGGTTAGAATATTGAAATCAGCTGCACGGCGATTTCGGCATGGAGTTGATTACTCTGAAAAACTTAGTACCGCAGATGCATGGGGGCTTATGGCACCCAGTGGAAAGCCTGCAAAACAGCCTCCGCTGATGTCTCCCAGTCCATAGCAGTGCTACAGCAGCCCAATGGGCTGGGAAAATCACCCCCAGGATAAACGAAGCCCTTTAAAATTACCAACCAAATTCATTTTTAGTTCACTAAAACACGGGGGGCGGGGGGGTGGGGGGGGGGGGCGATTTTCTGCCTCCATTTTCAGCAGGCGTGAATGGTGAAGGGGAATTGAGTAGGTGGTTCCAAACCAGCTTTCACACCAGTGGGATTTCCCCTGCTCGATCGTCCCTCCCTCCAGCCAGTGATGTAGCAGGATTCCTGCAATGACAGGAAGGCTATTTGAATACATTCTCATATAATTAGTGGGCCTCCCCGCTGTAACATTCCCCATGTAGGCAAGTACCCCATCTAGCAGCATGATCTTATGTTGGCAGCGTTTCCAATACGTTTTTAAAAAACAGGGAGCTAGCAAACAGAAACCACAGGTAAGTACAGTTCTCAGGAGAGAATGTCATGCCTGACACTGTCACCCGGCACTGCCCTGCCAAGCCCAGGAACATCAGCTGCAATACATCAATACATCAACTGCTGCATTTTTCTTCCTTCTCTCAGTGAACTGCAAACCACATAGGAGCCAGACTGAAACTAGAAAACTCTCCCAGCAAATGCCTCAATCAAGTAAAACCAGAGAGCTTCCCTGAGATCTACCTGTCTCCATGATGGTGTAACCTGCTCTGGCTATCCTCAAAACTGACCTTTAAGCTAATTATCCCTCATTTCTAATTTCTCCAGATATATAGGCCCACCTACTAATTTAGTCATATCTCTTCAATTCTGACTCTACTGAAAAAAAGGAAACTTCTGAACTGCCATTTCTTTATGTGTCCTGGCAAACACTAAAGGCTAGCATTTTAATTAACTCACCTTTGCAATGTAATCATCCCAAAGAGAAATATTACCACTAAAATATTAACATGTAAACTAGATCTTAACAGCAATTGTAAGAAGTCCTCAAACAACATGTAGATATGTTGTAACTTGCTGTAAATTGCTTTTTATAACATAGCTTGACATATGGAGGCAATGGCCTAGTGGTATTATTGCTAGACTATTAATCCAAAAACTTGGCTAATGTTCTGGGGAGCCAGGTTCAAATGCCATCACGGTAGATGGTGGAAATTGAATTCACTAAAAGTATCTGGAATTAAGAATCTATTGATGACAAAGAAACTTTTGTCGATTGTCAGAAAACCCCATCTGGTTCATTCATGTCCTTTAGGGAAGGGGATTTGTCATCCTTACCCAGTCTGGCCTACATGTGACTCCAGATCCATAGCACTGTTGTTGACTCTGAAATGCCCTCAGGGATGGACAATAAATGCTGGCCCGGCCAACGATGCCAACATCCCACAAACAAATAAAAAAAATTGGGGGAAAGGCAAATTGTGCGGAGGGTGTGGAGAGTCTGCAGAAGGATCTGGATAGGCTGGGCGAATGGGCCAGGAAATGGCAAATGGAATTTAATGTTGGCAAGTGTGAGGTGGTCCACTTTGGTAGGAAGAATGGTAGGAAGGACTATTACTTACGTGGCGAAAAACTGCAGCAGGCGACGGTGCAGAGGGACCTCGGGGTCCTTGTGCATGAGTCGCAAAAACCCAGCCTGCAGATGCAGCAGGTGGTCAGGAAGGCGAATGGGATGCTGGCCTTCATAGCGAGGGGGATTGAATATAAAAGTAGGGAGGTCTTGCTGCAGCTGTATAGGGCATTGGTGAGGCCGCAGCTGGAGTACTGTGTGCAGTTTTGGGCGCCGCACCTGCGCAAGGATATTTTGGCCTTGGAGGGAGTGCAGAGGAGGTTTACTAGGCTGATACCGGAGTTGAGGGGGTTGAGCTATGAGGAGAGGCTGAATAAACTAGGCTTGTACTCGTTAGAGTTTAGAAGAATGAGGGGAGATCTCATTGAGACGTATAAGATGATGAATGGGATGGATAGGATAGAGATGGAGAGACTCTTCCCGCTCAAAAAAGACAGTAGGACTAGGGGGCACAGCCTCAAGATAAAGGGGGGGCGGTTTAGAACGGAGTTGAGGAGGAACTTCTTCACTCAAAGGGTGGTGAATATCTGGAATTCTCTGCCCGTTGAAGTGGTGGAGGCTGCCTCGCTAAATATTTTTAAGTCGCGGGTTGATGGGTTTTTGATAAGAGAGGGGATTAAGGGTTATGGGGAGAGGGCGGGAAAGTGGAACTGAGACACGACAGATCAGCCATGATCTTATTGAATGGCGGGGCAGGCTCGAAGGGCCAGATGGCCTACTCCTGCTCCTATTTCTTATGTTCTTATGTTCTTATGAATATGCTTAAAAGATAGTTCACAACTGATCAGAATGCATTTTTTTAAAGGCATGTGTTTAAGGTATATTTTTAAAAATAAATTTGTAACCTAGAAACTTTGAGGGGGTGCTTGGAAAAGAGGTGACATTAATTTTGAATAGGACTGTATGAAGGAAAGAATGTGAGTTTACATGGTGCCGTGCATTCAGCATTTAATTATTGATGCAGTTAAACATTATAATTTGTATTATTGCAAAATCGCTTCCAACTGTCTCTGTGGGAAAATTGGTGTGTGTTCAGGAACTGCTATCAATATCACCTCATACTGTTTTGGTTTCCTACTAATTGTAGTCATATTGAAGCAAATGGTTTAAGTAATAAAAATATACTTTGAGAATCACATTTGGTCCCCTAGACTGTCATGGAGCTTCTGGTATTTGAAAAGAGTGGCTGGTAAGACAGGCCTTCTCTTTTAAAACTTGCTTACTCTTCCTTCCAAATTTCCCTTTGCAGCAGCAATCCAAACTTGAAGTAACCCTTGCTTCTGGCCTATTTGATCAAACCATCTTAGAATACAGGTAAGACGGACACAGGTGGCACAGTGGCACAGTGGTTAGCACTGCTGCCTCACAGAGCCAGGGACCTGGATTCGATACCCGGCTAGATCACTATCTGTGTGGAGTTTGCACATTCTCCCCATGTCTGCGTGGGTTTTCTCCAGGTGCTCCAGTTTCCTCCAACATTCTGAAAGATGTGCTGGTTAGGTACATTGACCTGAACAGGCATCGGAGTGTGGTGACTAGGGGAATTTCACAGTAACTTCATTGCAATGTTAATGCAAACCTACTTGTGACACTAACAAATAAACTTTAACTTTATGAGTGTGAAAAGGGTACGTGGTCTCCTTGGCTCTGGTCTTAAACCCAGTGAACATTACCACTGTGCTGTAGGCTCTTAGGATTTCCACCCCCAATTATTAACCCAGAGGCCACAAGAGAAAATAGTGAACTGTCCCTGTTCTACACTTCCAAATGTCATGTGCTGGTATGTAGAGTTCTGTGAATGTGCTGAACATGCAGGGTTCTGCTTTATCTCAATCAAAAAACAGGCCAACATAACAAGACGCTTTCCATTCACACTGCACCAAAGGGACGTATAGACACCTCCAATACAATAGGGGTATTCATTAGATTTCACAATTGGAACCCAAATGGAGGCCACTAAAAACTCATTACAGAAAAAATCTGAAATCTAATAAGCTGAGGTTTGATGTAACTGGAAGAATTTGTGCTGAGAGAGCTGGTTAAAGGAGAGGCTGCACTTGAACTCCTTGAAGAACAGTGGAACATCTCTGCTGCATCGTATGATTTTCAAGGCTGCCTTTGAGCAGATTTAGCATGTAGGCTTATTTGAATGACTCGTATGGTTAGCTATGTGGTGCTAACACAACTTTGTAGGTAACATATGCACCATGTTATTTTAATCACATGCTGTTACTCAATCATCCTCTTACACATTCTCAAAAATCCTGGGACAGGAAGTGGGCCGGCAATAAAATCTCAAGACTTTGTGATATTTACACTGATGGGGAGAAACTTTAAAGGGAATATTAAATTGAATTAATTTGCTACAGGGCAAAAGTGCTCCAGCAGCTATAAGGAGTTGGCATAGAACATTAATTCAATTAGCACAATCAGTCCTTCCATCAAAGTGTCTAATAAACATTTTCAATTCGGCATATCATGTTGCTGACATTTGACAGCATTATTTCTACAGCCTTATTTATGGAATTTGATTTTTGTAATTGCATGTTCAGCCACCATAGATACAGTTCATCTTCTCTGTAACCTCAGCTCAGCAACAACCTGTATTGCATAAGAGCGCCTCAAAGTGCTTTACAGAATAAAGAAGGAGAAAATAAATGCCAGCAAAGGAGAGATCATGAGATTTTTTTTTCTTTTATTTTTTCATGAGGTATGGGCATCACTGATCCTTATTGATTGCCCATCCCTAATTGCCCTTGAACTGAATGCCTTGCTAGGCTGTCAACAACATTTGAATTTTGATTTGATTTGATTTATTATTGCCACATGTAATCGTATAAAGTGTTTCTTGCGCGCTATACAGAAAAAGCATACTGTACATAAAGAAGGAAACGAGAGAATGCAGAATACAGTGTTACAGTCATAGCGAGGGTGTAGAGAAAGATCAACTTAATGTGAGGTAAGTTCATTAAAAAGTCTGATGCCAGCAGGGAAGAAGCTGTTCTTGAGTCGGTTGGCTCAAAATCGCCCCCAGTGTCCCAGAGGGAGCATTGTTACTGATCCTCCCAAACACCCCACCAGCATAGTTACATCCATCTAGCTTGTGGAGAGGTTGCATTTCAAATTGGGTCCACATTCTTGTGAGAACAGCACAGACATGTTCCGACAGCTGACAGAGGTTGTGGTAGTCATGATGTGGAGTTGCTGGCGTTGGACTGGGGTAAACACAGTAAGAAGTCTCACAACACCAGGTTAAAGTCCGACCAGTTTATTTGATAGTAAACCCACAAGCTTTCGGGGTTTGCCCCTTCGTCAGGTGAGTGGAGAGTTGTGGTCTCAGACAGAGCGTATAACAGCACACACAGTTTACAGAATACTGATTAGAATGTGAGTCTTTACACCTAACCTGCTATTCAAGTCTTAAAGATGCAGACAATGTGACAATGGATTTCCACTCACATTGTTAAAAAGTAACAAGACAAGTATCAAGGAATTGACTGAGGTCTCTAATATTAAGTACTGTGGAGGCAGGATGAAGAAATATTTGCTGTTTAATCTAGACCTCGGAGATCTTATGGCATGGTGGGAGGGAACCTACCTTGCTCGTACAGAAGCTCTGGGTTTCTGTCCAGCTAGTGGATTTTGCAACCAAATAAACCTTTTGGACTTTAACCTGGTGTTGTGAGGCTTCTTATTGAGTCCAACACCAGGCTTGTTGGACGTAGAAGGAGCATTCATAACGAGGTTGAACAGGCTGCTAACCAGCTTGAGAATCCTTGCACCACTCCCCCTCTATTTCCCAAAGGGAAAAACTGCCTATGGTACAAAGATATGTCTCATAGAAATGTGGGCTTAAATGATATTGAGATCATGGGATCGTCTTCTGCAGAATACAGCAGACCATGTTAAAAGATCTTTGGTATTTTGGGTGATTTTGTTAATTTAACTTTACGGTCAGGGGGAAATTTCATGACTGCTCAGAAATTACGTCGGGTGACACTACCTACAAACCCGTGAGGTATTTGACTGAAATTTCACTCTCCACTATTTAATTTGAGATTTTAACCTGCATAATGCCAGGGTCGGGAATTTTTAGATGTAATAATTCGCTTCCACAAGGAGGTTAAAAAATGAGGGTGAATGCATGCAGTAAAAATAGCACAAGTTCAAGAGACCACTTTCTCTGTTCCATTCTTCTCCTCTTAGAAAATTATTGAACAATGTAACATGCTGTGATTTCAGAACAATCGAAAAATAAGATGACAAATTTATTGCAAAGTAATTATTGCAAAAATATGAGAAAAGAATGTTGGAGATTACACTTATAAATCAAACTTTTTTTATTAACTCACATTACTGCCATGTTCTGAAAGGCAGACACATCATGTAACATCTTCAGTGTTTGAAACATTGCCGCCTCTAACATAAAGCTTCAAAGTCTGGCACCTACAAACAATCAGCAAGGCAAATAACTCCAGGAGTTCATAAGGATGATTGATGCATTTTTAATTATCTCAGGGGTCAATAAGAGCGAATAAAAAAATTGATGCATTTGTCTCTTTCTATCCCTATATTGATTTTTGGGAAGAAATTTTTATCTGTATTTTTTAAAATCTGAGCTTTACATGACGCATTTTTGACTACACCTCCAAAAAGGGCTTTGAAATATTTTTCTATGTCAAAGGTGACACATGAATGTTGTTGTTGCCAGAAACTTCAAAGATGTTTCCTCTGGTCCTTGTTGACGAATCCATTTGTCAGAAACATAAGATAAATCTGAGTAGATATCTAAACAAAAAAAAATCAGGAATGAGTTCAAAGGCAATGAAGCAATGTCTCACTAAATGTAAATAAGAGTGGGCTCTTTACTCCAAAAACCTTTCGTATCAAGCTCAGAAATTAGATATATTGTAATGACAGTATACTATGTGTAATTTATTGCATATTGCAGTAAGGCAACATTTACTAGGTATGGCACCAGTTCAGGTAACCACATTTAAGACAGAGAATCTGGCTTGCAGCCTGATTTGCGGAACTGCAGCTGTTTCCATTCAACCAAACTAATCAGCACCAACAGTGAAATGCAACTGAAAACTATCAGAATTGATGGGTTTACCATCTGTGGCTTAATTCCTCAACATTCCCATTTAAACTTACATGACCACAGTTGTAAAGGAATGGTTTTACAGTACATTTGCTCCAAAAAGGGAAACTTGAATCTATTTAAAACTGAAGCATACTAAATCTATTTTTATATATTCACAAACTTAACATGCTTTGAACATATCCCCCCTGCCCCCAACCCCACTCTTTTTCAGGGAACAAAACTTCAGAGTTTTTGTTTACTGGTGGAACTGTCTGAACTCTGCTCTTTGCTCCAAGTTCAAGCCCAGTTGTGGGGCCAGGAATTGGGAACACAAAGCAGAGACCAGGAAAATTAATAAACCACAAACCCACAGAATTTGATCTCTGTTAGAAAAGAAATAATTGTTTGGCAAAAGGAGTGGAAAATGTAATGAGGATCTGTGCTGCATGATTATACATAGCCAATTGTAATAGTTGACTCACTAATACAGTCTTCTGCCACAGTATTCTCACCATATTTTATTTCCTCCTGCTGAGAATCAAACATTATAATTTGCTATCAGAAGGTGAGAAACATTCTTATTTCTTATTCCATGTAGTGCTTGCTAACATGGAAAGTGATGCACCAGTTGGAATGATATCATTTGGAGATTTGATTTGTAGAATATTTTGTAACCAATCATATGTTTATTTTACAATTTCATCCTATATTCTCCTATCATTCATGCCAGTGGGATCTTCTGGTCCCACTGACAGCACACCACCGCTGTCCCATTGACAGCAGCAAGACCAGGTGAATGGCATGCTGCCTCCCATTGCCGGGGGCGGAGCGGGGGCATTGAACACTGCCCCCCCCACCCCTCCCCACACCCGCACCCCCCAACTTTCTATCTCTAGACAATTTGATGGTACTATAACGTATTTATTAAAAAGAGAGGGTAATTTTGACATTAGTCAATAGTGTAAATGGACAGAAGAGGATTGGCCATCCATTGGAGACTTCCTCAAATTATCTTGTCATTCAAATCATTTTTAAGCCTAAGGTTAAAAAGGAAACAGACTCCAGGATCAGAATTTTACATCAATCAGGTGGGCGCACGCCTAACCTGGAAGCATATGATGTTGCACGAGAAGGTGTTGGGGGTGTAACACAATGTCATTTGGCACTTGCACAATATTTCACTCAGCAGGTGCCACACAGGGATCCGAAGCGTTCCTGCCAACAATTAGGTGGCTAATTGGGCTAATTAAAGAACAAATTAAAAGTCATTTCATGTGGCCTGTGTACTTCTGTGGTTGGCGGGGGTGGGGGGGGCGGTGGGGAAACAATCTCCCTCATTGGCTCTCTTTCCACAATGGGTTTTATCCCCCAAGATATACCCAACTCCCCTCCAACCATTTGCTCCTTGCCCTCTAGCCTCTCCATCAAGACCTCCCGACCCCCTATCCCCCAACATGTTCACCTCCCCTCCCATCCCTGTCATGAAACCCCACACTTATCCTGGCTCCAGGACTGAGAATCTGGGGACTGCTTGCAATCCCAGCAGTGGTCACTGCTCCCAATGGTGCGGCTGGCATTACATAGCTGCTGGCCATTCAGATTGGTCTACAGCTTTCGGAGGTGGAAATTCCTTCCCAGTAAGGGACAAAGGTTTCACTGCAGACCAATTAACACTCCTTGAATGGGCCTGCAGGGTAGCTGGCATCAGGTGGGATTCGTTCCCAAATGATTCTTCAGGTAGTGGGGCAGGAAACCTCTCCACCTGCTAAATTCTGCTCAAGGAGCTATTCAATCAGATGACCAAAAACTTAGTCAAAGAGGTGGGTTTTAAAGAGTATTTTAAAGGGAGAAAATGATATAGAGAGATGGAGTATTGTCGGGACAGTATTCCAGAGTTTAAGGCTGAGACAACTGAAGGCGCAGCCGCCAATGGTGGTACCTGGTGTTGTCAGACTTTTTACTGCAATTAAGACCAGCATATATGGAGCACAGATAACTCGGAGAGTTCTGTGGTTGATGGAGGTAACAGAGATAGGGAAGGGTGAGACCGTGAAGGAATTTGAAAACATGGATGAGAGCACAGGAGTGATAGAAGGACGGAACTTTCTACATACAGGAACTGCGGAGGTTTGGATGACCTCAGGTTTACAGAGGGTAGAATGTGGGAGACTAGCCAGGAACATGTTGGGATAGTGGAATGTAAAGCAATCAAGGATATGAATAGGGGTTTCAACAGCAGACAAGCTGAAACAGGGGTGAAGTCGACTGATAGTGCAGATGTTGAAATTGGCAGTCTTGATGATGGCATGAATATGAGTTGGGAAACCCTTATCTACATTTATGTTAACAACAAATGCAGGTTTCATTAAATCTTGACTATAGAGCTCAATTTTATGGCAGGGTGGATGGCTCACGCCCACTCCTCCCCCCAACCACATCAGAAGGTGAGTTGGTCAGCAGCTGGCATGCCAGAGAAAGGCATATCCACAGACATACAATGGTGCTGGAGGACTAAATGAGGTGACAGTTGGATATCTGCCCTTCCATGGGATGAACTTCCATCTTTAACAGGTGCTGGCCAATGGCCAGAACCTTCCGGCCACTCACACCAACAGGGTCATCCGGTCCTGTCAATAGCGTGTCCCTGACATGGGTTTCCTAGTGTTGAGGGGTGCTTTCAATGGAAAACCCCATTGATAATGATGGGACTATAAGATCCCACCTTTGGCCTACTGTGGTCCACCTCCCACCACCATGAAACGCACCGTAGGCTGCATGGTAAATGCTGGCTAATTTGTCCAAATTTCACCTGTCCCCTGTCCAGTGCCAAAGAGATGGAAGTCCCTCACATTTCTTAAGTACCAGAGTTTGTAATTTCAGTTCTGAATATGTGAATTTCTTTAAAGCATCGGTATCTTTATTTTGTTTCAAGACCATTTAATAAATTGGACTTTGTTCATAGTTCATTTGGATTGATAGTGATGTGATACTTAGAGATGTTCAAACAGAGAACAAGGTACATAGATTTCAATAGGAGCTTGAAAACTTATCCCAGTATAATATGGCGGACTTGGAGGCTGAGAGACCAGGAAAATAGAACAAAAATGAATTGGGATGTTCCCTGACCCAGTCCCGCTGGCAAGGAAGTTCCCCAGGGCAGCCTGGGAAATGGATCAGCTTCTCAATGAACTTAGGCGGGCAGCCAATTTATGTAATTAAGGCCTCATATGGCTCATTTAGAGGGCTTACTGGCATTTTGCCGGTGGCGGAGACATCCCCTGCCACGTGCAGAAGCTGCCAGCTCAATGGAGGCAGCCTTCCCTTGGCAGGCTGGGCAGTCAACAGAGCCCATGTCCCAAAAAGGGAACTACCCTAATATAATGACAAAGGCAGAGGAGGCCTATTGGAAGGCTGTGTCTTTGAATATTGCTAAGTCAATCTCACAGCCAGGGACCCCCATTTTCTCCTGATGTCAGAACACTGAAGCTTGCAATTAAAATGTGCCTATGATCTTGGGTTGTGATGTCTGAAGAACTATAGGGAATATTTTACAACTGCTATTCTCTATGATATTGTTTTCACAGCAAAAGAAAGAGTGATAAATTAAGGATTCCTTAATTTCCTGAAGGAATTTTACTCAAAGTCAAGGGATCAGCAAGAACTTGATAAATACAAACAACTTGGAAAAACGTTTGGTGATGTAGAAAGAATTATTCCATCCCTGATTAGACAGTCAAGTGCTCAAAAAAAAATGTTTTTCTTTGTTTAAGTAAATCATGGGTTCAGTCACTTAATATCACAGTTACTTTCACAGCTATAACAACCAGAAGCAGCTCAGCCATGTTTATAGTGCAAATACCATGGTGTTCAGATGGTGCAGTCAGTGAAACCTGTTGGCTTCAGCCATATTATTATTTTTGGCCATGTAACTTCAATAAAGCTGGAATGAGTGAATTAATGACGAGTTGAGGCCTCTGTAAGTATCACCATTGCTAATGCTTAGCAACATCCACTGACATCAGATCCTCACTGGATACTAGGATTTCTGGACAAAGACATCAATTTAGATTGCTCTCTCACTGCATTATAGCATTCCCTTCAAGTTCTGGTGCTAACCTCTAGTTCTCTTTTAAACTTATTCACACTGCAAATAACACAGGATGGAGTAGGATATGATGATGTAGTGGTAATGTGCTGGGCTAAAAATACAAAGAACATGGCCTGAATCTTGCATTCGGAGGTCGGGCATGTGTTCATTCTGATTAAACATAAAATAGTGTCAAATGACATCAGGCTTCCCAAAGTCAGCACACACACGTGCAATATTTTGGTTGGCGTACACACGTGTGAGTTGGGTCAGTGCCCGCTGGCAATTAGAGGGCCAATTAAGGCACTTGTGCATGATTCATCGCTGCCCGTATGACTGGCAACTCAGACAAAATGGGTGAGCATCCAAAGGCACGATAAACTCCCCCGGAGCCCCAGCACTTTCATTCTCATTATGTGTTTGTCGCTGTTATGACAACAGAATTGTTCCAGATTTTCTTTTGATTACAGTAATATCTCAAGCCTGCCTTTTGCATTTCAGGACTTCATTGTCCCTCAAAGGTTTCCCTAAGGATTGCAGCACAGTGCTCTCCCCTTTGCAAGGAACTGATACTTTGCATCCCATCTAATGGAGATAGTGTTCTCAACTAGTGGGACTTCAAATGTCTGAGGTCCAGTGCTACATGAGGATCCATCTCTCTAGGGTATTGTGACAGCAATATGCCACAATATTGGTCTGGGAATCATCTCCAACTGCATGCGCAGCTACCCCATGCCAATGGATCTGAAGGTCATAGTGACCCTCAACTTCTACTCCACTGGTTCTTTTCAGGGTGGCACAATGGCACAGTGGTTAGCACTGCTGCCTCACAGCGCCTGGGACCTGGGTTTGATTCCCGGCTTGAGTCACTGTCTGTCTGGAGTCTGCACATTTTCACCATGTCTGCATGGGTTTCCTCTGGGTGTCCAGTTTCCTCCCACAGGCTGAAAGCTGTGCTGGTTAGGTGCATTGGCCATGCTAAATTTTCCCTTAGTGTACCCAAACAGATGCTGGAGTGTGTTGACTAGGGGATTTTCACAATAACTTCATTGCAGTGTTAACGTAAGCCTACTTGTGACCTTCGCGTATGCCTTCTTTTTTTTTCCCCACTTCCCTTGGATGAAATGACCCTTTAAACTCACTGTCTAGGCTCACACTGTAATAATGACCATTTGGCCCATCATCAAAACACAAATCAGTTTTTGAGAAAGGTGGGACTATAAGTGAGACTCTGAGTAAACATGAGGAGATGACACATTTTACTTTTCAGTAGGTAGCACAGAGATCAAAGTTGCATGGGAAAACTCAAAAGCTGTAAATCAGGCAGCTAACAGGAGTGAGGAAAATTAGTGACAAAAAGCTTGAACAGAAAGCCCATGAATTGAAAAAAGACTGCACAATCTATGAAGAGATCTCTAGCAGCATGTCCAAGGCTACATATAAGATTTCAATGGGTGACATTCATAGACTGCTCAAGTTTCACTATTGCAGTTTATAATATAATCCAAACCCCTTGAATGTGCTGTGGCTTTATAGAACACTCCCAGCTATCCATTATTCTCTGGATAATGAAGGTAGAGATTTTAAGTTTCAATGCTTCCAACATAAATTATACGGAAGTTTTAAAGATGGAAAGTTTTGACTGTTGATGCAGCTGCTAGAACATCAAAATACCTGTCAGTAGGGGTCAAGATTACGTTCGAGCAGGAATTGTACTCCCAGATGCTGGGGCAGAGATGCATTGAATGGAAACTCTGAAGCCATAACGTTAGCTTTGCACTGAACTGGAACAGTTGAAGCTTTGAGGTTTTTTGTTACAGCTTTGCATCAACAATACCGAAGCAGCTTATTGTGAGGCAAATCGGACACTAAATATTGAACATTGCATTTTATAGGATTGTCAGAGAGCTTTTTTTTATTTAAAATAAATGGGGAGGTTGAAAACATATATACATTTTATGGAATAAAAAATAGTCTGCTGAATATGTTTTCTCAATAAAGTGAGCCTTTATGGAAATATTTCTTTCAAATGCAAAGAAGAATATGATAAGAAAAATGCTGGAAAATTCTATCAAGAATTTATGCATATTACCTTAGTGATATGAGATGAGATTCTCAAAAACATTCAGGGCTGAATGAATTACCACAGCAAGCTGCCATTGATTTTTACAGGTCCGGTCACAGAGGGCATATATGATTTAGTGGTGTTATTTATCCTGCAGGGTCTTCCTGAACCTCTGCAGTTTCTACTGTTTTTCATTAGTCTTTATTTTGTTGAATATCATTGCATCTTAAAACACCTTAATATAAAAGTTTTTGATGTGTTCGCAAATACATCACCAAAATATAAACATTTTTTTAGAAGCCATGGTGCTGCGTGACTATAATACTGAAGAGTGCTTTTGTGTCGCAGGCATTAAATAGCAATCGTACAGACATGTAATTAAACACTTCAAACAGTAACAGCATTAGCTGTGGCTTGCAAAACAAAACCGAGAACCTGCATTTCAAATCACCTTGACTGATCTGCTGCTGCAGATGCAGGTTTTGGAATATATTTTCTGCTCAATGCCTATCCTGAGAAATTCATTTTCTTTATTATTTATTTAACTAAAATGAATATGAATTTATCACACTTGCAAGGTCTAAAATAAAATCCAATTGGATTACTGCTGAATTACAAGTAGCTGTTACTTGCTACACTGGCTAGCTAATGTGATGTATAAACGGTGTTGAATTTCAAAACACGTACAGACTAACTATATCAGTTCAATAAAAAATAATACTTGATAGATTAATATACCATCTTTAAGCTTATGAGGAGCTTGGTCCCCACTAACATTTCCATAGAGCTACAGGTGCCGGCTAAAAGGTGAAAATGAGCAGAACTGAATGAAGGGAAAATGGCAGAGCTGAGAATTCCTTTGCGAGGGTGTACATGATTTACAAGCAACTAATTCTCTTTGAACTCAGTGCTTTCTTATTGAGAAACACAAGCAGTAAAGGCTAGAATAGCCATAGGACAGTATCAACAACTTACATTTCTATAGAGCCTTTAACATTGCAAAATTTCTCAAGGCCCTGTTATTCAATAGCACATGGCACCAAGCGACTTAAAGGAATATTAGCACAGGTGATGACTGTGGTGATTGTCCCTTTAAGGATCAATCTGGGAGTAAGTGTCCCAAGACCCTGAGCAACCAACTGGGGTATTTGGTAGCAAACGCAACTAGCTTTTGGGGTTTTTCCCCCTTCATCAGGTGAGTAGGGGAAAAGCCCCGAAAGCTAGTGGCTTTTGCTACCAAATAAACCTGTTGGACTTTAGCCTGGTGTTGTGAGAGTTCTTACTGTGTTTACCCCAGTCCAACATCAGCAGCTCTACATCATCACCAACTGGGAAGCATCATGCGGATAACCCCGGTAAGCGAGGCTTCTTGGGAGCTGATTGCAGCCACAGGGCTGTAAGCCTCTCTATAATTTTAAGCTGTAAATAAACGAGTTGTGTTTTTCCTAAACTGATGAACGAGCATCTTGACATTTGGCAACGAAGATGAAAAGAAATGAACCTCAGATTGTGAGTATCTATTTACTTTGAAGTTGAGAAAAAAAGAGTACCTACCAAGATGCCGCTTTTTGGACAGATGGATCCACTTGACTCCTCCATGGAGGACTGCACACAATAAGAAGAGTGCATCGGGTAATACTTCCGAGCGAATGTAACTGGGGAGGAGGCAAAACGCAAGGCAATTCTCCTGAGTGCGTGTGGAACACAAACTTTTTTTCAATGTTTTCTTACTGAGAAACCTGAGCAGTGGATGCTGGATGTCCATAAGACAGCACAACAACTTTCATTTGTGTAGGGCCTTTAACATTGCAAAACTTCTCAAAACCCTGTTATTCAATAAAATGTGATACCAAGCGACTTAAAGAAATATTAGCGCAGATGACCAAAGATCCGATCAAAGAGGTAGATGTTAAGGTGCTCCTTAAAAGAGGAAAGAGATTTACAGAGTTTTAGGGAGATAATTTTGAAATTAAGGGCTAGACAGCTGAAGGTTCAGGCTGCCAAGGTTGGAGCAATTAGGATCAGAGGTGTGTAGTAACTTAAAACTGGAGCATCACAGGGATCTTAGGAGGAGATTACTGAGATAAGGAGGGGCAAAGCAATGGAGCGATTTGAAAATAAAGATGTGGGCCACGAACTTGCCATCTGGCTACGCCTGTCAATCAGCATAGCGAGCTGGGAAAATAGTATGAAATGCTCAAAATCCATTTGGTGTCTGACTCCAAATGGTTTGCTACCTTCCCTGCCCCTTTTTACTGGTGCGAGCCACTTCACGTCCAACCTTATTAGCGTGAATTTGAATGGATTTCAGCATCATTAGGGAGGTCAGCATGCAATTGTCCTCCATCCCGGATGCTTCCCACCTCTCTGATATGACATCATGCCTGCATGATCACTCCTACTCTATAGATGTATGGCACAGGTGCAGCAGTAACGAAGGGGAGTAAGTACTACTGAGCACCAACCCATGGGTTGTGAGGGGGGCCTCAGACGCTGCAATGGTATGGGATGGGAATCTTGCATGGGTGCCGGGTTTTGGGGGGGGCACATGCCAGTATGGGGGTCCTCATGTCAGAAGTTGCAACTGGCTTGAGGCTCCTTTTCATGAAATCCCTCTGGCCACTGAAACGACTCCCAAGGGGTTGCTTATGAGGTCAACTTTCAGCCCACTCATGTCGTCGCTGTGGTTACCCTATCATCACTAAAGTTGTTCTTGCATCATTTCTTACATCATGTCTACTGTAGACATATTAACTAATTAATAGCTATGATTAGTCAATAATACCATTACCATTACATTATGGAACTACTGGGATGGTAGAAGGGAAACTAAATGAAACCTGACATGTTGTGGTGGGTGGGGATTTTTACTAATAAAATAGGTGGGTTTGGGTTGGGTAGGGGGCTAAAGTCTTGCAATTTAACTGAGGTTGGAGGATGCATGATTCAAGGAGGTTTGGAACTTTCATTTGTAGTAATGAGGCTGTGAGCTTCATTGTCCTTTAGCTTTTGGACTTTTACTGTACCTGACTGGGTTTCCTGAGGCGTGAGGAATTTGGAAACTTCTCCAAGCTGAGGGCTTTAAGGATATAGGAGATAAGTTCATTCACACTTACCCCCAAGATCGAGGCACCTGTCTGAAAGGTCTTTGTGATTTTACTACAACACCTATTCTAATGGCCTTCACCTATAACACCCCCAGCACCAGACCCCGATCCTACCACCCTGCCCCTGCTACCAGCGCCTGACACTCCCCACCATGATGTGGAGGTGTTGGACTGGGATAAACACAGTAAGAAGTCCCACAACACCAGGTTAAAGTCCAACGGAATTATTTGGTAGCAAATGTCACGAGCTTTTGGAGTGCTGCTCCTTCGTCAGGTGAGTGGGGAGTGGCCTTGATTCTAACAACATCTCTCATCCATCATCTGTCGCATCATATCCTGATCTCACCCAGGCCCTCATCTCCTACCCCAGCACCCTGACCTGCTCTGCTCACTGGGCATCACTATCTACCCCCCACGACCAGATGCTTATCCTCACACCAATCCACTTTCTCACCCGACCAATGTCCAATCTCTCCCTACCCCACCAGACTTCTTCCTTCATCTCCCTTCATGTCCCAACTTGATCATACCTAGCATGACTCTTGTACCCTCCAAGCTCCAATCACAATCCCTCCAATCGTTCCTCTCCCACCAGCTCCCCTCCCACCACTCCTTGATCAAAACTTTTTCAAGTGTATACTTACAGGGTGTTGTTGGTGTGGTCAGGGAAGAGCTCCCCACATGACTGAAAGTCTAGCTGACGATAGAGGAGGGCTGCCCTAGTAGACCCAATGTATCAGCCTATTCTTGCCCCATGGAACACATTTCTTCCGAAATGGACCCCATTCTTTCTTCTCTTATCCAGTCTCTTCCCAGTTCATCATTCCTCTGATACTCTGTCATGTCAACAATTTCCAGTTCCATGACCCCAACTGCCACCTCTTCACTATGGACATCCAATTCCTCTATGCCTTCATCCCCCATCAGTAGAGTTTGAGAGCTCGCCACATCTTCCTTAAGCAGATGCCTGAACAATCCCTGTCTACCACTCTCCTCCTCCTGGTTGAACTTGTTCTGTCACTAAATAATTTCTCCTTTGATTTGTCTCACATCCTTCAAATAAAAGGTGTAGCCATGGCCACCCAAGTGTGCCTCGGTTATACCTATCTTTTTGTAGGTAATGGGGAATATTCCTTGTTCCAGTCCTACTCGGGCCTGCTCCTGCTACTTTTTTTCTGGCATATCAATGACTATTTCAGTGCTCTTGTTTGGACCTGAAAAAATACATCAATTTTGCTTCCAATATCCCTCACTGACCTTCACATGGTCCACCTCTGATACTTCACTTTTCTTCCTTAACCTCTCTGTCTCCATTTCCAGCGATAGATTCACCATCAATATTCATTACAAGCCCACCGACTCTCCCAGCTGCCTCAACTACAGTTCCTCACATCCTGCTCCCTTGTAAGGACCCCATCCCATTCTTCCATTCTCTCCATGTCTACTGCATCTGTTCCAATTATGTCAGCTTTGAAATCGTGCTTCTGACATGTTTGCTTTTTTTTAAGTGAGGCTTTCCCAGTACCTATGGTTGACATAGCACTTAGTTAGGTTTGATCCATCTCCCACATCTCTGCTCTCACCCCTTCCCCTCTGTTCCAGAACCAAGATTGGGTCCCTCTTGCCCTCACTTTCCACCCCATCAACCTCTGCATTCAAAGAAACATCTTCTGCCATTCCTGCCACCTCCAGCATGATGCCACACTAAAGACATCTTCCCCTCTCAGATTCTACAGGGACTGCTTCCTCCTCAAAACCCTGGTCCACTCCTCCATCACTCTAACGCACCAGCCCCTTCCCTCATCACCTTCCCTTGCGATCACAGAAGGTGCAACACCTGCCTCTCTACCTCTTCCCTTCTCATGATTCAAGGCCCCAAACACCCCTTTCAGATTAAACAATGTTGCTCTTGTACCTCCTTCAATTTTGTCTATTATATTCAATGTTCCCAATGAACTCTCCTCAATTTCGGAGACTAAATACAGACTGTGTTACTGCTTTGCAGAACATCTTTGCTTAATCTGCAAGCATGACCCCAACATTCCTGTTCCTTGCTACTTTAACTCACCATTTGCTCTCATGCCCACATGTCCATCCTTGACCTGTTGAAATGCTCCAATGAAGCCCAACACAAACTGGAGAAGCAGCATCTCTTCTTTAGATTAGACATGTTACAGCCCTCAGGATTCAGCATTGAGTTCAACAAATTTAGATTGTGACCTTTCTCCTCCATCTTAAAACCTTGTTTTAAATATCCCATACATTTCTTGTTTCAATGCTATAATCCTTCCCACTCCCCTTCCTCCCATACTTGGCCACCCTTCTTTTGTTCTTAAGGTTGCTGCACCTTGTTGCAATTTCTTACAGCTGCAGTTTAATATCTAACATATTTCTCCCTCCCTTTAGTTCTGATGAGGAGCCAAATTCAATTGAAACATTAACTCTGTTTTCTCACTCTACAGGTGCAGCCAGACCTGCTGAGATTTTCCAGTTCTTGTTTCAAATTCTAGCATCTGCAGTATTTTGCTTATTCTACAACCTGACTTTAGTTTGTATCCTTTTGATCAGGGACCCGTCATCAAGATTTCCTTCTAGCCAATCAGCATTAGAAACCCTACAGTGCAGAAGGAGGCCATTCAGCTCATCGAGTCTGCACCGACTACAATCCCACCTAAGCCATATTTACCTTGCTAATCCCTCTAATCCTATGCATCCCGGGACACTAAGAGGAATTTAGCATGGCCAATGCACCTAACTCGCACACCTTTGGACTGTAGGAGGAAACCAGGAGGACCCAAAAGAAACCCACACAGACATGGGGAGAACATGCCAAACTCCACACAGAGAGTGACCCAAGCCAGGAATTGAATCTGGGTTCCTGGAGCTGTGAGGCAGCAGTGCTAACCACTGTGCCACCGTGCTGCACATATTGCAAACTTAACTTCATTTACTACTAATGTTAGACTCACTGGAGCCTAAATGTGCCAAATGTGTCTGAGCTATAACTCCACAAGTTCTTTCTTATAATGACAGTATTATGGCACTTCATGAGATATCAACAGAAAGACTTCTTCAACAACATTCCAAGAATATATATAAATTAAGATTTTACACCACTGAGCCTATGTACAGTACAATTTGATAACTTAAACTTTATTCATCACAGAAATGTGCCAGCTAGGTGAAGGCTAACATTTATAAATAACTATTTACCTAGTGAAATGGTTTAAATAAATTCAAAATCTCCAACTCAAATATTATAATGTGCCCAAACAACGTTTCCTGATTCAGCTGCTAGTGTGTGATGTTGGGGGTCCCTTTAAATGAGTGACCATGATCTCATTCTGGCTCACAGCCTCTGTCCCTGGGTATTCTTCCTTCATTAGTTGAATGGGCTGGTTGCCCATCATTGTCTGGCGCTGTTGGACGTTTCCACACTGGATGGCCATTAATTCACCACTACATGTTTTATTTGTTGTTTTTCAAAGGCAGGGCAGGAGCAGGCAGTCCATCTACTTCTAGAAAAGAATCCTGCCCACAGCCCAATGAGATATGTAATATTCAGCCCCTGAGGACTATTTATTGTGTTGATTACCCTTGTTTGTTGGTACAGAGGATGAAATGGATTCAAAAGAAGGGGCAAACCAGTAACACCAGTTAATATTCTTCAAATAATGATTTCATCATATCTCCTGCACTTTTCTCCAGTGTCTTCTAGCCCAGCAAAACACATATTGACCATTCAGCGTTGCTGGAGGATCAGCTGCAGGCGAAATACAATTTAATATAGCAAAGTTAAAAATACAAGATCAACAGTTTTAAGGCTATTTTGCACAAATTGCTTTTTCTGCAGCCTGAGTTTTCATTAGTTCCAATGGTAATTGCTCTGCTGCTTGTCCTTTTCCTTCCAACTCCAGTTGTGGTGAAAATAAATTCTAGGTCCAACAGCCAATAACTTTCCAGTCGCACCTTTCCACTTTATTGCATGTACATTGCTTTGGCTAAGGGCACCATTTATACAGCCTTCAATTCTCAAGGCTGGTGATGAGAGCAAATTCCACGGCACAGGTATATGTGACAGGTGGACAAGTCACATGTCACGGTTTGAGGATAAACCTTTAGGAATGAGGTGGGGAGAGTGGGGAATCTGTGGAATTCACTACTACTACGCGAGTTGAGACCAAAACATATAATTTCAAGAAGGAATTAAATATAGCTCTTGGGGCTAACGGGATCAAGAGATATAGGGGAAAGGTGGTATTGAATTTGGTGATTGGCCATGATCATGGTGAAAGGCAGAGGAGGTTCAAAGGGCTGAATGTCCCCATTCCTGCTTTTACTTTCTATGTATGTTCCCATGTATGTCCAGAAGGAAGAAGAAAACTCATTTTACTCCTCGTCGCTAATGAAATAATCTCACCGAGGCCAGCCTTCCATCACCAAAATCCTTCATTTACAACATTCATAAGGAAGTGCTCCTGCAGCTATTGTGTACAGGTCATGCCCTGGAGTCCATAGACAGCCAGCCTGAGTGGAACCGTTTGCTTTTAAACTCCCCATTGCCCCATCTCTATGGGGTAAGTCTCTACTCGCTTATTAGGGGACTTTGTACTCTACCAGGCCCATGGGCAGACCTATTGATGATTCTCCCGTGGCCATTGTAATAGAGTTGCTGTATGAACAGATATATAAATACAAATCCTGCCCCACCTCCTCTGCTGTTGAATAATTGGAACGAGAGAGATGCTGGAAACATAGGAAGAAGTAAATCTAATTTTCAAACGATATAAAATAAAATCCTTGCCCAAGCCCTGTCTACACTGTGAACTCAGCCCACTTTTGATATAGTTACAGCTGCAAACCTGCAATTGACACATCAGAGACATTCTAAATTAGAATCCTGATACTCCAATGGAACTGGAATTAGAATGCCATGTAATCATTCAACATTCCATTCCGGCCTAGGCTGCCACTGATGAACTTCAGGCCCTTAAAAGTTTAAAATTTGAATTAAAAAAAAATCTGTAGCAACAATTTATTGCATGCAGCAATGAGACTCAACAATTTAAATTATTCTGTTTCTGCTGGGACTGTTGCATTAGCGATTGTAATATTACAAATGACTTTCAGCTGCAGGTTTTCTGAGCAGTTAATGTGTAAATCCGGAATATCCTTAAAACTAACAGAGAGGTGAAGAGTGAGGCAAACAGCACATTGGAGCAAATTGCCCAATAAGTCCTGATGATTCGCAATTCACCACATTGCACCTTTTTTGGCTGAGCCGGCTGGTCGATTTTATGCATTAGCACGCAACATGAACTCACTGTTACTTCTCCAGCAAGATTTGGAGACAATGGCATTTTCCCGTCCTGTCCTCCATGGGAATTGTAGCTGGTAGGAACAGACCATGAAAAGATCCGTTAACCTTGGGGGGGAGTATCCAGCCTTGGGGCGTGTGCAGCCAGAACATCCCACGCAATGGGGACAATTCTCAGGAATTATTCACCACAAGTGCAAATCCCATTATAGCCACTAACTCTTGCAAGAGGGCTAGAACAGGGAATTTGTGGAGGTACAATCTCAGTTTGAGATCTTCCTCCTTCCCCACTGGTGACATAATCACAGATGTACACCTGATTTCTATGACTTTGAATTCATTTAAATATCACTATACAGCATAGCACTATTATTTCTGGGATCATTAGGTGCTTCCCCCAGCCGATGTAACATCACACTGGTGACAATCACTCTGAAAATGAAAACCAGTGATGAAGAACACTCCAGAGGGGCGAAGGTAAGTCTAGTCCATGGGTGATGAGGGACAGGGGCACTGCCCCTTGGCACTTCTAAGTTGGCACTGCCTGATTAGCACTACCAGGGCAGGTCCTCTGTGTTGCCCTTTCTGGGGGGAGGGGGTTCTCTTATGTGTGGGAGGGGCCCCAATGGATGATGGGGACATTGTGCCTGCATTAGGGGTGGGGGGGTGCATAGACTATGTGGGTTACTACCCCAGTGCCAGCTGGGAATGAAGGGTCCTAATGTATGTGGAGAGGAGAGAAGGGCTTTGATCTCTGAATCTCAAAGCCTAGGAACCCCTACCCCCCTCTACCCACACAGTTGGCTGTGTAATTCTCACAGGTTTATTTGATAGTAAACGCCACAAGTTTTCGGAATGCTGTTCCTTCATCAGGTGAGTGGAGAGTCCTGATCAGAAACAGAGCATATAAAGGCACACACAGTTTACAGAATACTGATTAGAATGTGAGTCTTTATAGCTAATCTGCTAATCAAGTCTTAAAGGTGCACACAATGTGAGTGGAGACAGCATTAAGCATAGGTTAAAGAGATGTGTATTGTCTCCAGACAGGACAGTAAGTGAGATGTTGCAAGTTCAAGCAAGTCATGGGGGTTACAGACAGTGTGACAGGAACCCAAGATCCCTGTTGAGGCCATCCTCATGTGTGTGGAACTTGGCTATCAGTTTCTGCTCAGCGACTCTGTGCTGCCGTATGCCGTGAAGGCCGCCTTGGAGAACGTTTACCCGAAGATCAGAGGCCGAATGCCCATGATCGCTGACGTGTTCGCCAACAAGAAGGGAACAGTCTTGCCTGGTGATTGTCAAGCAGTGTTCATTCATCCGTTGTCGTAGCGTCTGCATGGTCTCCCCAATGTACCATATCTCGGGACATCCTTCCTTGCTGCATAGCCAAGTTCCGCACACATGAGGGTGGCCTCAGCAGGGATCTTGGGTTCATGTCACACTATCTGTAACCCTCATGACTTGCCTGAACTTGCAACATCTCACTTACTGTCCTGTCTGGAAACAAAAACATCTTTTTAACATATGCTTAATGCTATCTCCACTCACATTGTCTGCACCTTTAAGACTTGAATAGCACATTAGCTGTAAAGATTCGCATTCTAATCAGTATTCTGCAAACTGTGTGTGCCTTTCTATGCCCTGTTTCTGATCAGAACTCTCCATTCACCTGACGAAGGAACAGCGTTCTGAAAGCTTGTGGCGTTTACTATCAAATAAACCTGTTGGTCTTTAATGTGGTGTTGAGAGACTCCTTATTGTGTTTACCCCAGTCCAATGCCAGCATCTCCACATCATGTGTAATTCTCGCCAGTACTTTGAAATTGCTGAGGGTGTTGTTTGATGAGGATAGCAAAGGCAGCTGTGAAAACAGTGAGTTTCACGTAGGTATTCTCACCTGTTTCAGCATCTTTGGGAAAATTCCACCCAAAAGCACCTTCTACTTCATTGTAGCCTGGAAATTCTTGTTAGGATAAGACACTTGAGACTACAGAAATAATCTGCGGCGGTGTGAGTTGTTGCTTACCCTTTGTCACAGCTATATCCAGCTGTTACTTTTCATCCTTTGCCTCAGCTTCTGGTGTTTCACTTGTGGAAAGTCACATGACCACTCCCATCCCCCTCTTGCCTTTGATTGCAGACCACTGGGAGTTGTAGTCTGCTCTCCACCAAATTCCAAGCTCTCTGCCATGCAGGAATAGAAGGACAACATTTCCCAACCAATGCTAAGGGGTCCTCCTTTCTGATTTGTGGGGTGGGGAGAAGTCTGATGGTGCTTTAAAATCTCCTGGAAAGCCTTCCTTGGGCACTGGGTGATGGATGCCAATCTTAGTAGTATCCTGGCCATTCTGGGAGAGGTGGCAACCCTACTGGAAGTTTGTATGAATTTAAACCAATGATATGCTGAATAATGATCCTGCTGGTTGCACTGGCCTCATTGTAGGTGCTCTAACCATAATGATGTCGAAGCTAAAGAATCTTATCACCGTTCTTGCTGGCAGGATTTTCCCATTCTATTGCAGTGAACAGAAATTTGGCTGCTGCCAAATTCTCCAACTTTGCTGCAATGGGAGCGTGGCATGAACGGCAGGTAAGATCGCACCCAAAGAGTCTGAACAGCAGCTATTTAATGTGTAACATAATTCTGTACACATATACAAGTTGGCTTCTTCAGTCTAAGAGAGCTTACTCCATTCAGAATATTGCCAGACTACTATTAGTCGTATGACTCCATTTTCAGCATCATCTGGGCAGTGCTGTTCCCCAGCCCCACTTTAATACTACAAAATCTAGCCCTGATCTCCCAGGAGTTACCTTTCCAGTTTTGACATTAAACTGCATGCTAGTGTTGATTCAACAGCAACTTGTAATTTAGATATGTAATAAAACATCCCAAGGCGCATCAACATTTGCCAGCAACTTGATAACATGAAGCCAGATGACCGAAAGTACGGTCAAAGTGGTAGGTTTTAAGGACAGCCTTAAATGAAGGAACTGAGGAAGAGAGGCAGAAAGCTTCAGGGAGGGAATTCCAGAGCTTCAGGCTTTAGAAGCTGAACGCAAGGCTACCAATGATGGAACAAATAGCACTGGGGTTTCTTAAAAGACCAGAATTAGAGAAGCGTTGATATTTGAGAGAGTTTTTAGGATGGAAGTGATTACAGAGATTGGGATGGACGAAGTAATGGAACATTTGAGAATTTAAACATTGTCGCATTACTTAACCAGGAGTCAATATCGGTGAGTACAGGGTGATGAGTGAAAGGGACTTGGCAATTAGGACATACGCAGCAAGATTTTGAATGGCTTCTAGTATGCAGAGTTTAGGACTTGGGAAGCTGGCCAGGACTGCACTGGAATAATCAGATCTAGAGGGAACAAAGCCACGGATGGGGGTACTAATTAATCAACTGAGCATTGATAGGATAGAACTTCTGGCAGAGTGCCTCAAGTATCATGGGAAAATCTTTTGTTGCACTCCCACCACCCCACTCTTGTTATCTGCAAATCGCATGATTCAAATTTCCTCAGAATTTATGTTTTTTGCATTAACTTTCTTGTTATTTACATTACTTAATTCAATTTTTGGAAACTCACATATTTTAATTCAACAGCCCCATCAAATTATGAGAAACAGATTGTAGCTTTTTAAACACTTGAAATACAAATAAATATGTTGCTGAAAAAGAAAAGCAGTCCTGTGAATGGATGAGGAGGTGATTCGTTCTTTCAGGAAACTGCCAGAGCTTTAAAATTTATGTAGATGATTGCTTGATGGCTAGGCGTCCACATGACTATCTAGAAACCATTAAAGATGCCAGTATTTTTGGAAAACCGACATTTCTGTAGAACTGGACAACTGCTGTCATTGCTATTCACTGAGAAAGAAGACAAAGGGATTGGATCATCTGAATAAGTACGAATAAGTCTTTATAAGACCCTTGTCAGGCCTCATTTGGAGTACTGTGCGCAGTTCTGGTCGCCTCACTATAGGAAGGATGTAGAAGCTATTGAAAGGGTACAGAGGAGATTTACAAGGATGTTGCCTGGACTGGGAGGCATGCCTTATGAAGTTAGGTTGAGGGAGCTGGGACTCTTTTCCCTGGAGAGATGAAGGTTGAGAGGCGACCTGATAGAAGTTTATAAAATGTTGAGAGGAATAGATAGGGTGGATTCTCAGAGGCTATTTCCCCGGGTTGAAATGGTCGCTACGAGAGGACACAGATTTAAGGTGCGGGGAGGCAAGTACAGAAGTGATGTTAGGGGTAAGTTTTTCACTCAGAGGGTGGTGAGTGAATGGAATCGGCTGCCGTCAGTGGTGGTGGAGGCGAACTCGCTGGGGTCTTTTAAAAGACTTCTGGATGAGTATATGGAATTTAATGGGATTGGGGGTTATAGATAGGTCTATAGATTGGTAGGTGTTGATGTGATCGGCGCAACTCGTGGGCCGAAGGGCCTGTTTGTGCTGTAGTGTTCTACGTTCTATGTTCTATGTTCTATGAATGATCTATGTACAATTAGACTGCATATTTCCTTAATGAATAGTTTTGTTTTTCATCAATGGCTATTGAACAACGCTAGAGCTGCCTTAAATATAGTAACACATTCCACTCTCCCTGCCTCTCCAACAGCCTTAAAATTATTGTCAATTAAGCATTAAACAAGCCATAAATTTCACTTGCCACTCTACTGGTCAGCAGTACACATGACTTGCTAGCATAGCAGCAATTTATAGATTCACATATTTTCAACTCTTTGGAAGAAAGCACTGGAGAAAGTGTACATTTGTGGAATTTAGAGCTGATGTGATTGTACTGTGATTTCACTGGCTCCTATGCGTGGTCCTGGCAAAGCCATCAACAACACCAAAGTAAACTTTCCAGACCAATTAAACTGACAGCTGGGAGACTCTTTCTCTTAAACTGCAAACTTTTTCCTTTGATGATCTTAGCAACTTTACTGACAGCTATTCACGAGCCATGCCTTGGGAACTACTGATGGCACTAAGTTCAATATTAATGAGGTTTGGATTATCTATATTCTCAGCAGCAGCCGCTACAGTGAATGAGGACCCCCTTTGTTGTTTTGTTTATAACGTTTGCTGCACTTTCTTCTTAGCACAAATGTTATCATTAGCAATTACAACTAAGGTTAACTGGCAATGTATTTCTAATGATGTGGGTATGCCGGCGTTGGACTGGCGTAAACACAGTAAAAAGTCTGACAACACCAGGTTTTAGTCCAACCTATTTATTTGATAATATTCTCACAAGCTTTCGAGGGGTTACCCTCTTCGTCAGGTGAACTCTCCATTCACCTGACGAAGAGGGTAACCCCTCGAAAGCTTGTGAGAATATTATCAAATAAATAGGTTGGACTAAAACCTGGTGTTGTCAGACTTTTTACAATGTATTTCTACCCATGTACAGTAATAAGGTTCGGTATAGAATGAATTGAACAATCTCAGCCAAATTTTTTTTTAAATCCTTTATAGGGCATAAGCATACCTGGCTGGCCAGCATTTATTGCCCATCCTTAGTTGCCCTCGAGATGGTTGTGATGAGCTGCTTTCTTGAAATGTTGCATCCACGTGCTGTGGGTTTATCCACAATGCCTTTAGGGAGGGAATTCCAGGATTTTGACCCAGTGACTGTGAAGGAACGGCTATATATTTCAAGTCAGGATGGTGAGTGGCTTGGAAGGGAACTTACAGGTGGTGATATTCCCATGTATCTGCTGCTCTTGTCCTTCTAGATGGAAGTCATCATGGGTTTGGAAGATGTTGTTTAAGGATCTTTGGTGAATTGCTACAGTGTATCTTGTAGATGGTACACACAGCTGCCACTGACATCGGTGATGGAGGGAGAGTATGTTTGTGAATGAGGTGTGGGATTCAAAGCTGTCCTTGATCTAATACAAATTGTCAGTCTTGTTTAGAGAGTCCTTAAAATGACTGGTATCAAAAAACTAAGACAATCAAAGAATTTCCACCACCACGTAATGTCACAGAGCTTCAGCAATTATGGGAAAGTAGGAAAGTTTTTTCTAATCTGGCACACGTATATGAACGATTCTTCAGCAAGACAAAGCATGGTATTGCAAAAAAAATGACAAATTTCATTTGAAAAGATAAAAGAGATGCTCATTTTACCAGTCGTATTGGGTGGCGTTCCCGGCCATTCATGCCATTGAAATTCCAGCTGTGGTGAATGGAGATTTGGCTGAACGCCGAGTTCTCTACCCTCTCTGGCAGTAGTAGCAGACCACGAACAGCCAGAGAATTCTGGCCCTTGGCTCACTATGGCTCAGAATTGCCTATGGCAGTTGTTGCAAATTCATCTCTGGACTCAGAGCAATATTCTTTCAGACTCAGAGAGATTGTAAATGCAGGCTAGTGTGCTACATACCTTGATCATTGACAGAAACAAAGATACATTCTAATTGAAAAAGAAGCATTAGCATCTACATGGGCTTGTGAGGAGTGTGTCAACTACACCTTGGGCCTAAAGATTACCATTGAGACAGGCTACAAATCATTGGTTTTGTTATTAAATGTTAAAAAATGCAGAGATTTTTGTCGATATTGATGGGATTTGATGCTCCAACTGAAGAAAACAGTATATGCATCATCTTGTATTCCAGCTGAAAAGCCTGAATAAGACGATATATATTTTGTCAATGCTTCATTGATGAGAAAATTTCTATCTCCTATTACACAGAGGCGAAAAGAAATTTGAGAAGCATTGAAAATAGATGAAGAATGTGCACAAATTCAGGACTACTGTCTCAAAGGATGACCAGAATATTTTGCAAATAATCTCATCCTGAAACAATACTTCTTGAAATGGAAAAATCTCTGTCATGGATAGTTTGCTGATTTATGATGAGCAATTGGTCACATCTAGAGCTTTAGACTTGTGATGCTTCAGAGAATACACCAGGAATGTTTGGGCATTACAAAGTGTCGTGCCAGTGTGCAAAATGCTGTTTGATGGCCAGGAATCTCAAAATCGTTAGAAGGATTTATTTTAAATTGTGACACTTGTGATACGTTGCCAGGAGCAAAGAGGACCACTGAAGGTATCCATCCTCATGACTGTTCAGAACCTGCGAATGTCTTGGAATGGATCTTTGGTATGGATCCTTTAGAATGGATCCTTTGGAATAAATTCTTTGGAATCGATCTTTCTGTGCCCAAAGGGAAGACATTCCCTGTTGATTATTACTCTAGAGAAATGAGGTTAAGTGCCTGTGCAGCCTCACCTTGGAAGTTGTCATTATGTTAATAAAATAACTTTTTGATGCACACAAAATTCAGACCTAGCCACTTTGACAATCAATATTTTAAGCTGTTAACAGAAACTTATGGGTTTGTCCACTTAACTAAATCACACATATACCCAAAAGTTAATGAGGAGGTCAAAATAGAAATAAGGACTGTAATGGCTTTGTTGAAGATTGAATGACAGTATCAACTTGGCACTGTTGAGCTACCATTCCACATTGTTTCAGAATGGTCTGGCTCCATGTGAGTGGCCAATTAATAGCCATATGAGGGCCTTAGTGTGCCTCCATGGGTATTCTACCTATGGCAGAGACAATGTGGGTAGGTAGCCAGTTATATACTGGTGGGCCTGTCGGTGGCTGTGGTGCTCTCCTTCTGCTCTAGCATCCTTTGTCCAATGGCGGGACCCATTGGTGGCAGAGAACTTGCTGGTAATGGGTGTTCTGAGCCCTATAAACTGATCTTCCTTCCCAATTCTCTGATGCCTGCTTGCTAGGCCTTGCAATCCTGCCACACCCCTTTATCTGTTCTGGGAGTTTTGATGGCAGTTCTTCTCTGTAGGGCCTACTGTTGTAGAAGCAGTGGCCACCATCTTTGGTGACGCTGCTGGTACTGAAGAGTGGCTGACCTCTCATTGACTAGTAGCACATGGAGACTGAACATCCATCCTGTAGGACCCCGGAACTGCAATGCTGACCATTCTGCATCGGATTGTCTTTTACTCACAATAGGGTGCCTGAGAATGACTCCAGCTGGTGGACAGGCCCACCAGTGCAATCATTAAATCCAATATAGTATCTGTGCTGGCTAAAATAGAGCTCTCCCACCTAATCCCATTTTCTGCCTCTTAGTTTGTAGTCTTAGAGATTATGGTTCTTCAAGTATCCAAGTGCTGTGTGTTTCTGCTTGTAACATTCTTGTGTGTTCTAGAACCCCATCACCCTCTGGCTAAAAAAAATTCTCCTCAGCTCCACTCAAATCTTTCTACCAATTATTTTAAATATATTCTCTCTTCTTATTGATCTCTCTGTGAAGGTAAATAAGTCCCTCACATCCATTCCATTCAGACTCCTTATAATTTTATACACATCAATAAATCTCCTCTCAGACTCCACTGTTCCAAAAAAATCCCAATCTACCCAGCTGCTAAAATCTCCATTTCTGGGAACATCCTGATAAATCTTCTCTATACATATTGAATGCAATCACAGTCTTCTTTTAATGCAGTGGCAAGAACTTACTAACCATCTTGTGGCACAGTGATTAGCATTGTTGCCTCACAGCACCAGGGACCTGGGCTCGATTCCCAACTTGGGTCACTGTCTGTGTGAAGTTTGCATGTTCTCCCTGTGTTTACATGGGTTTCCTCCGAGTGCTCCGGTTTCCTCCCACAATCTAAAGATGCGTGGGTTAGGTGGATTGGCCTTGCTACATTGTTACTTAGTGTCCAAAGATGTGCAAATTAGATGGATTGTCCATGCTAAATTGCCCCTTAGTGTCAGGCGGACAAGTTAGGGTAAATGCATGGGGTTATGGGGATAAGGCCTGGGTGGGATTGTGGTCAGTGCACACTCGATGGGCCAAATGGCCACCTTCTGCACTGTAGGATTCTATAATTTATCTATCTGTCCTGTTGCTTCAGAGATCTGTAGAAATGCAACACAAAAAACAAAGAAAAGTACAGCACAGGAACAATGCCTTTGGCCCTCTAAGCTTTGCCAATCATGATACCCTAACTAAACTAAAAAGACCCTTCTATCCTTACTCTGTCCATATCTCTCTATTCCCTCCCTACTCATGTACACATCCAGATGCCTCTTAAATGCAGTGCAACTTTGCACCCTCTCCTCTATGTGAAAAACTTCCACTGCACATCTCCCTTAAACTTCCCCCTCTCACCTTAGACCTTTTCCCCTTGTAATTAACACTTCAATCTTGGGAAAAAGTATCTGACTATCCACTCTGTCTATGCCTCTCTTAATTTTCATAGAAATAGAAGATCATAGAAACCCTATAGTACAGGAAGAGGCCATTTGGCCCATCGAGTCTGCACCGACCGCAATCCCACCTAAGCCCTACTCCCATATCCCTACATATTTTACCCACTAATCTCTCTAACCTACACACCTCAGGAACTAAGGGACAATTTTAGCAAGGCCAATCAACCTAACCCGCACATCTTTGTAGACATCTATTATGTCTCCCCTCAGCCTCTATCTTTTCAGTGAAAACAATTCTAGTTTATTCAACCTCACCTCATAGCCAACAGCCTCAAGACCAGGAAACATCCTGGTGAGCCTTCTTTGCATTCTCTTCAAAGATTCTATGTCCTTCTGGTAGTGTGACAATCAGAACTGCAAGCAAAACTCCAAATGTAGTCAGACCAAGGATTTATATAGCTGCAACATGATTTGCCAACTCTTGTACTCAATGCCCCGATGAAGACAAGCATATCATATGGCTTCTTATTCACCTTAATCAATACAAGGCCATCTCTATTCCTCAATATTCTTAGTAACCTACTATTATATTTATTACACATTCCCTTATCCTTTCGCCCTCCCTGAATACATTACTTTACGCTTCCCAAGATTGAATACCAGTTGCTGCCTACTACTCACCTGATCAGTTTATTGACACCTTCCTGCAATCTTCCTCAATATCAATTACACATAAATTAGTGCAGGTCTGAATTTAGAATTCAGAAGGTAGCATTAATTTTGACTGCAAATTTTCATAAATTGCACCATAAAAATGAACTGTAACATGTAATTCAATCATTTTATGAATATCAGTGATTTTTATGGTGAAATTCAGGCTTATGATCATGTTTATTTGCAAAATAAAGTTTTGTGTTCATTTGCCATTTACGTAAAACCTTTATGCCTAATTACTTACACAGTAATTCATACATTAATTTGTTGCTGTAACTGAGAATTTGCCAATTGGAGATCCTTGGTAACAATGGCTATTATGCATTCCCTTTCAAATATGCTACAGTTCAGAAGAAAGGCAGCTTTTACGAATATCTTGTTTGTTTGCAATGTGTCAAAATAAACCGTATGCTTTAATTTTCAAGATTGGGTACTATGTGCACATTCAATTTACTCTTGCATTGAAAACAGGATTACAAGCTGTATAATCTTGTGCCTCAGAGGTCAAGGTTTCAAACAGAATGATATGATGCTTCATCAGTGGCGAAACAGCTATTGATCTTTAAGACTGATTAATTATGACACAAAATGGATTATTCCTACATTAATTGTCACTTTAGGTCTCATATTCCTCCATAATTCATCTAAAATCAATGCCATGTCTAATATAGGAGCAATGTTTTTGATATATATGCTACAGAATATGATCATGAATTTCATGTTTTGTAATTAGCATAATGGAGAGACACAAATCCAACAAGGCATTCTTCCTTCATTAGAAATTTATGCTGTTCAAACCAGATATTCTGGCATTCAGTGTCAAATTTCAGCCCTGAGAGAGGAGCAGTGGAATTGTGAGCTCATGGGGGTGGCATGGCAGCACAGTGGTTAGCACTACTGCTTCACAGCACCAGGGATCCAGGTTCAATTCCTGACTTGGGTCACTGTCTGTGCAGAATTTGCACATTCCCCCTGTGTCTGTGTGGGTTCCCTCTGGGTGCCCTGGTTTATTCCCACAGTCTGAAAGATGTGCTGGCTTGGTGCATTGACCCAACAGATGCCAGAGTGTGGCGACTAGGGGAATTTCAAGGTAACTTCATTGCAGTGTTAATGAAAGACTTACCTGTGACTAATAAATAAGCTTTACTTTATGTTAAGAATAAACGCTTTTGCAGAATTTTGGTAAGTACCAACTAATGCATAAATACTTTAAAGATGGCACTTTTAACTTTGACATAACTTCCTTTTTCATTTCTGCATTAAGGCTGGGAGTGAGATATCTACATTTTTAAGAGTTAAATATTTTTCTTTTGCTCCATTTCAAATTCAAGCCCTTCACCCCACCTTTCTCCCACTTTGGATGTGTCAACATTTCTACAATTCTATCCATCAATATTTCTTTATCTTTTACATAAATTGCAAATATGAAGTTCAGAGCCAAAATCCGCACAAAGGACTGTTTTATACATGAAATAACTTGGATGAAGGATCAGAAGCGTTCCATCAGTGTGGAATTCCTTAATGCTGAAACAATTGAATTCATCCCAACAGCCTCAGTGCCACCTAAATTTTCCAGAGCTACCAGGTTGTTTGTTTGCTGAACGCTTGCTTCCACTGTAATTCATTTAACGTCAGAGGAGCTAAAAGATCCTTGACCTTTTTTCCATTGATTGAACTATGGAGATGTTACAGCTGAGGTCAGGAGGGGAGGGCTTGGTAGTTTGATTTGCAGGCAAATGCCAAGAACCTTTACCACTATGAGTATCTCTCGGATGTGCCTGAAGTGAATGGCCAGAAAAAGCAATTGCCAGCAAGCTTCTCATTAATGCTACTCAGCAAATACTACTGAACGGCAGGGATTTGGAAAATGTCCATCACTGTAAAATAAATGGGATTAATTTTACATTAATTATGTGACTACCCTTGACACCAAGGCAGTATTTGATGGAATGTGGCATTAAGGAGCGGAGGTAAAATTAAAGCCGATGGGACTCTAGTTGGAGTCATACATGGCACAAAGAAAGATGGTTTTGGTTGTAGGAGGCCAGTCATCTCAACCCTAGGACATTGCTACAGGAGTTCCACAGGGCAGTGTCCTAGGGTCAAGCATCTTCAGCTACTTCATCAATGACCTTCCCTTCATTATAAGGTCAGAAGTGGGATGTTTGTTGATGATTGCACAATGTTCAGACCTATTTGCAACATGTCAGATACAAAAGCAGTTCGTGCCTGCATACAGCAAGACTGGACAATGTTTAAGATGAGCTGATCAGTTATAGGGCATCTAAACCACACAAATGCCAGTTGATAATAATCGTAATAAAGAGATAATTTAATCAATTCCCTTTGATTTTCAACAACATTACCATTGCTGAATCCCCTACCAACATCATCCTGGCAAATACCAGAAACTTAACTATCATATTAATATTGTGTCTATAACAGAAGGTCAGAGGCAGGGAATTTTGCAGTTAACAAATCACCTCCCGACTTCTCAAAGCCTGCTCACCACCTACAAGATGCAAATCAAAAGCCAGAATTGAAAATGGGACCCTGAAATTGTGAGATTGCAATGGGGCACAGATCAAGTGTTCAGAGGGACAATTTTTTCACACAGAGCGTGGTGAGTGTCTGGAACAAGCTGCCAGAGGTAGTAGTAGAGGCAGGTACAATTTTGTCTTTTAAAAAGCATTTGGATAATTACATGGGTACAATGGGTATAGAGAGATATAGGCCAAATGCAGGCAATTGGGATTAGCTTAGGGGTTTTAAAAAAGAAAAGGTGGCATGGACAAGTTGGGCCAAAGGGCCTGTTTCTATGCTGTAAATCTCTAAGACTCTTTTGGGGTTTCATCCACCCAGCCCATGTTGCCCAGTTCCATGTCTCCCCCTACCCCATGTACCCTGCAGCCATCCAAGTGTCAGACAGCCCTGTCCCAGACTCCCATGCCACAGACTGCATATTCACACAGCAGTAAAATCAGGCTTACATAGTACAGACGGCATACCATAGGCACCAATTGTAAATACCCCAGCCATCCATCTGCCCATCCACGTAAATAATGTCTTCTCCCCTCAACAGCTGGCCTCCTCTTTCTCTCACTCCCACCCCTCAAAACTCTCCAATGGCCTCTGTCCCCATGGATTCCCTGGCGCTAAGTGAAAGCAGTGGCTTTTACTTCCTGCCTCCCTCTTGGAGGTCATGGTGCCTGGTTCCGGTGGTTAAAAAGCAATTGCAATTCGTGCCAGCGTGACGTCAGGCCTGGTAGGTGGGAAGATTCCATGAGAGCTGAAGACACAACGTTAAATGATAATGCAATCAAATTCATGTTAATCAGATTCTCACCCTTCTTGGGCATGAACCTGATTGCATCATCAGAGAGGGCCAGGGAAGATCTGAAATCTTACCAGCATAAATCCTGTTTTTGGCCTCTCATGAGGTTTAATGACTATTACGGGATTTGTGCCAGTGGCCAATGTGCTTGCTAAATCATCCAGGGGGAGAAAAAATGACAGCATCCCAAACCTTGACATCCTGCTGAGTTCAAATGAATAACATTGCAGCAGCAATTGGTGTGAACAGTCAAATTAGCTTTCATTAACTCCAGCCTGTTAGGTTCGGATGACCTGTCTGAAACCTAATGCCTTGTGAAGTTAACCCATTGGAAATAAATTTAACACATTTTAATGGGAATATTTTCAAGAGTCCAGAAACATGATAGCTAATCTTATAGCTGAGGAGCTGCAATTATCCTCAGTGTCTATTTTTAGGAGGCAGAAGAAAGGTCAGGCAAATATTTGTATATTAGGGAAGAGACAGAAAGGCAAAGTGACATTCTTTTCTGATGAAAAGTTATTGCACTGGAATGTTAGCTCTCTTTTCTAGATCTTCACAGCTGCCAGACCTGCTGAATGTTTCCAGCATTTTCTGTTTTAGATTTCCAACAGTATTTTCTTTTTGTATTTTTTTATTTTTGTTTCTGGTATTAATTTGTTTGGAATGTTTTATTAAATCTCTGTTATACCTGAACTGAAACAGGTACCAGCTGTGATTCAACACCTCTGACTCAGAACGTTCTGGTTCATATCAGGACACTGTTCACTCCAGAACCTGAAGGTGAAAATCAACGCAGGTGCTCCAGTGCACTGATGAGGGAATTTTCCAGACCCGCTTGCCATGGGAATTGTAGCAGGCAGGACACAGAACATGCAAATATCCATTGATTTTGGGAGGAATTTTCCAGCCTTGGAGCACACACGGCCAGAAAATCCTGCCCATTATCTTTCAAGTGAGATGTGAAAGCAATATTAAAGATAGATGATGCTGTGCTGTGTACCTGTATTTAGATCACAGACACTCTGTATGTTTCAGTCAGTCTGGAAATCACATGGATTGCTGAAGTTTGTTAATGTTTCAGGGTGGTAGGTATTTGTTTAATTCTTTCATGGGATGTGAGTGTCACTGGCTAAGCCAGCCCAATTGCCCATCCCTAATTGCCCTGCAGAAGGTGGCCGTGAGCTGAGTTCTTAAATCCATTGCAGTGCATGAGGTGTAGGTACACCCACAGTTAGGGAGGAAGTTGCCAGTGACTGTAAAGGAATGGTAGTAAATTTTCAAGTCAGAACATGAACTTTCAGATGGTGTCGTTCCCATGCGTCTGCTGCCCTTGCCCCTCTAGGTAGTAGAAGTGTGGGTTTGGAAGTTGAGGTAAAAGGAGTCTTGGTGAGCTATTGCAATGCATCTTATAGAATAATACACACACTGCTGCTACTCCATCAGTAGTGGAGGGAGTGAATACTTCGGTTCGTGGAGGGGTACCAATCAAGTTAGCTGCCTTATGTCGGCGTCAAACCTTTTGTGTGTTGTTTGAATAGCACTCATCTAGGCAAATAGAGAGTATTCCACCATGTTCCTGTAAATGGGGGGAGGAGTCAGGAAGTGAGTGACTCGCCGTAGAATTCCCAGTCTCTAACCTACTGTTGTAACCACAGGATTTATATGATCGGTCCAATTCATTTTCCAGTCAATGACAATAGTGGGCGATTTGGCAGGGGCAATGATTTTAGCTTCAAATGGAGATGGTTGGGTTGTCTCTTGTTGGAGATGATAATTGTCTGACACTTGTGTGTATGAATGTTACTTACTACTTTGCAGCCCAAGCCCAACATAGTCCAGGTCTGGCTGCATATGGTCTTGGGTTACTTCAGTATCTGAAGAGGTACAATGGTGCTGAATTGTGTAATCATCAGCAAACATCCTCACTTTTAAACCTAAGAAGGAGGGAAGCTCATTAGTGCATTTTCACCTGGTTCATGGTTTAATTGTCCTCTATTCTGGCATGACATGACGGGATAGAACAGGACTGCAAAGTTTTGATCTGATTCATTAATTGTGCAATCAAGTGTTGCCATTACCATCAAGCCAAAGGATAAACTGAAGAATATGCCAGACCATGGGGTTACAGATTACAGATGAATGCAAATTTGCTGCTACTGATGGCCCACATTACCTCATAGGTAAGTGTCTGAAGGTCACAGAAAGCAGGAAGACAACCAGAGGTTCTGAAGGTCGCACAATGCCTGAAAATTGTAGGAGGAGGTTGAAGGTTACGGAATCCCTTAACATTTTGGAGAGCCAGGAAATGGTGGGGAGATAGGAAAATCCCCCAGGAGATTTGCATAAGTGGACATGGGGAATCACTTCTCCTCAACTTAGACCATGAGAAGTATTGGAGAAGTACCTGCCTGCTGGATCTTACAGCTCTCCAGTTCAAGTTCAGGAGACTGAGCACACAGTTGTTGACTTCAAGTACTTCCCAAAATATGAGGACCAGATTATAATCATGGTTCCATCTTTCCAGGATGGAATAATTGGATGTCATCAAAGATTTTCTTCTATCCTTCTTCATTGTTCTGCTCCAGATACAGAACCTTTAAATATCCACCACTCCACAGACACTGCGTTACCTTACTCTTCAATCTTTATTTCCTCTGTTTCAATTTCAGTAGCTGTCCTTCAGAGCTTACTCCATAATCATTTGCATATGACATTCTTGTTCTTTCATCTTTCGAAAGCATTTGAAAAACATAGCTCTTCAACCATGAGTTTATTCATCCTTGCCTTTATTGCTTGCTATCCAGTTTTGCCATTTACCCTGTAAAGGTTCTTTGACAATGTTGTTTCTGTGCACAAAGACATTTCTTGAAATTAAAGTCATGGTTGCAAATCTTACCCAAATACATTTATATGACGTGGGATCTTCCAGCCCTGTCGAACACCAGGAACATCAGATTCTGCCAAAAGTCAATGGATTTTTGGCTAGCCAGCCATATACCCTATGGTGGATCCTGCCATGGCAGGACTAGAAAATCCTAGCCATTGTTTCTTTAATATCAAAAAAATGTCAACAATTTGCAAAGATATAATTGTCATTGTTTGGACTATAGAAAGCGGAACACTTTACTATTTAACCATCAAGCCTTGGTAAAAGTTAGCAGAGCAACTGCTGATAATAATAGCTGGGAAGAACACATTGGTATCGCATTGCTTCTGGGTGCACAGTCCAATTAGAAATATTGCCCAAAAGGGAGGGAATACTGAGGGAGAATGTGGTGTTTTGGGCAATATCTTTACTCTTCGGTCCAGTCAGAGCATACATTAAATACAGCACTGGAAAATACAACTTTTCTATGCCATTGAGCAGAAAGGCTAAACCAGAGTTCCAGGAATATTTCCACCAATTTTCATATTAAAATGATTCCCTTTAAAAACAACCCCTCATTAATTACTAAATCAGACCAAACCTATTGTTTACGATCGCCCAACAGCAACCGCATTTTTAAAGCACCTTTAAAATAGCAAAACATCTTAAGGTGCTTCATAAGTAAGGCAATAAGACGACATGTATTCAAAAGTTTTGTCAAAGAGTGTCTTCAAACGTGAGAGAGAAGCAGAAGGATGGAGAGGTTTAGAGGGGTGACTCCAGAATTCTGGGCTTTGGCGCTAAAGGCATAGCTAACAGTGATGAAGAAATGAAAATCAGGAAAAGGCAAGATGCCAGAATTGGAGGGGTATAGAGTCTATGGGATATAGGCCAAACTCAGGCAATTGGGAGTAGTTAGGAGGGCATTGTGGTCAGCACGGACCGGTTGGGCTGTAGGGCCTGTGCCCATACTGTATTGCTCTATAACTCTATGGGCCCGATTTTACCATTTTGATTCTAAGTGCTGGGTGGACTTGAATCTGGGAGTGTTTCAGATCCAACTTTTAGACTCATTCTCAGGTGCCCCCATATGCACTCTGTCTGGAAAAAAACAGCAATTCTGAATCGCTTTGCAGAAGGTTATCACGTGTGAAACATTGCAGATCCAATCAGAGCCTTCAACTGCGCATGCCCAGGAAAAAAATTTGAAAAGCGCTCCACTGCCACATCATTCCCAGGGCGGACAATGCCTCCGCCTGGCCCCAACAGACATTACCCCATTCTCACAACATAACTGACAGTCTTATCTCCCCACCCTCCTGTTACCCAGACTGATCATGGTCCTCTGCTCTCCTTCCCCCCCAGCGATTGCATGCAGAGTGACAGTGGTCGCCCCACCCCTCCACTGATCGCATGCAGAATGGCAGCGGACTCCCCTTCTCCCCCACTGGTCACACACAGAGTGGCAGCAGACCCCTCCCTTCTCCCCATCGATCATTCACAGACTGGCAGCAGACCCAACCCATCCCCCCCCCAGCCCTCCCCCACCAGAGAGCCTTTTGACAAGCCTCCTTCCCCCACCTCCCCCCACCAGAGAGCCATCTGACCTGCCTCCCTCCCCTCCCCCAACCAAAGAGTGATCTGACACACCCCACCCCCTGCCCTCCACCATCGATCTGAGCCAGAGAGCCGCCGGAAGCTTTGATCTTACCTCCTCAGAAGCTAGAGTGCCCAAATCGGACCTTTGTGGACCATACCTGTTTTGTGCTGAACCTGGATGGGCGTATGCGGTGGTAAAAGGGGAAGTGCCACTAAGTTTGGGTGACTAGCCTATTTGCATGCGTTTAAATTGATGTTACGCCCATTTCGGGTGTGGTGCAGATGGTGGCCATTTTAAGCCCTTGGTAAAGAGGGAGAAGGTGTGGAGCCGGTCACGGATCGTGCTACTCACCTCATGCCCGTCTTTACCAAGTTTTCGTGCCCTAAAACAGGCGCAGCTTGATGGTAAAATTGGGCCCTATGATTCTACCTCAGAGGGAGGGCTATGAAACTTGGCTTTTGAGCTACCAGAGCATCAGAAGGCAACCTTTCGCACATTGAAATCTATTATCCGTCACCAACACACAAAAAAAGGGAGGGGTTGTCCCATCTACTGCAAGGAGGAATATCCCAGGCAATAAAGCTGAACAAAGTATACACATATCATATACCACAAAGGTATTTTAACATAAAATGAATAGATGCATTAATTCCATCCTGCACGATATTTGCCAATAAGAAAATATGTGTATTTCCTGTGGAGATTAAACAGTCAAACTTTGTTTAGACAAATGCAGAAGCATTTTTCAGATTGAAGACGCCAATGTAGTTTTGTATGAACTCTAACATTGGCGAAGTCAGTGTTCACACCACTTATTGCACCTTATTAATATACTAATTAACCAATTTCCATTCCAATCCCATGAGCAAATTGGCAACAGCAGCAACACTGATTATACCAAGTGTTAAGTCTTTGCAGCAGTTCTGAAGTACTGAGAAAATGTGGCAAAGTTTATCTAATGCAGAGTTGGCTCGGCATAAAATGGGAAAGAGTAAACAAGCAGATGTGGGTAAGAATATTACAGAGTCCATGATGTGCCAAAAATGTGGTCTCATTTGGGCTTTTTAAAAATGTTGTCATCTTTATACTTAAATAGGTCTTGATGCATAGATTGGGGAACAGTTACTGCAATTTAATTGGGTTCAGTCTGATAGTAGAAAAGGAAGAAGAAAAAGTGGGGTCAAGGATACCTGATTTTCAGTAAGATAAAATAAATTCTGTCCAGATTCTATTGAAGGAAGAATTTGTAAATAAAACTGTTATTAATGTGAAATATTTAAACAGGAGATTCGAAGCGCACGAGTATGTGAAGGAAAATAAAGGAAGTTCTTTGAAAGCTGAGGTTCTGTAGATAAGCAGAGATTGGATCCAATTTGAAATTCCTTAAATAAATATTTAATACTTGCAGGGCAAATAATAAAAAGGCCATAAGGACAGATGTATTAAGTACAAGAAAAATAATATGAGAAATTAAAAGATGAAGAGATGAAATATGAGTGGGGAAGGCAAGCATATAGAGGAGAGTATAGGAATGAGAGTAATACAAAATAGCTACTTACAGTTTTCACAGAGGACGTGAATATTAGGATTAACAGATTTAGGAATGGAACCATTTGTGTCAACATACTTCAAGACAGTACCAGAAGTTAAAAATTTAATTCAGTTGTCAAAACAGAATCCCCTGATGAGCTAATGATTCCATTGGACTGGACTTATAGCCAAGCATACATAATAAGGCTTGTCTGAATTGTTCATTCTGTCTGATTGACATCTTTAAGTGGCTGTATTAAGTTGTTCTTTCAGTGATCTCTTTTGCCAATATCTCAATGTTAATTTGGACAAATTTAAGACATGTGAGGTGTTCGAAGAATCAATAATTTAGTATTCTATCCATTGATTGTTTTATAGGATTACAAGAATAGCAGTTTATTTTATCAAAATAAGATTTGCGAATTGGTGTTTTTTTGTTCTTTCTGAGCAGCTCCACACTTGCCATTGTTATTTTATGGCTATTGGTCCTCGATCAATATGTACCTGTCAGGCAGGGAGGAAGTGGTCGAGCGAGGGAACCGTGGTTTACTAAGGAAGATGAATCTCTAGTGAAGAGGAAGAAGGAGGCTTATGTAATGATGAGACATGAAGGCTCAGTTAGGGCACTACAGAGTTACAAGTTAACCAGGAAGGACCTAAAGAGAGAGTTAAGAAGAGCCAGAAGAGGACATGAGAAGTCTCTGGCAGGTAGGATCAAGGAAAACCCTAAAGCTTTCTATAGGTATGTCAGGAATAAAATAATGATTAGGGCAAGATTAGGGCCAGTCAGGGACAATAGTGGGAAGTTGTGTGTGGAGTCTGAAGAGATAGGAGAGGCACTGAATGAATATTTTTCTTCAGTATTCACACAGGACAAAGTCAATGTAGTCGAGGAGAATACTGAGATACAGGCTTTTGGACTAGACGGGATTGAGGTTCATAAGGAGGAGGCATTAGCAATTCTAGAAAGTATGAAAATAGATAAGTCCCCTGGGCCGGATGGGATTTACCCTAGGATTCTCTGGGCGGCTAGGGAGGAGATTGCAGAGCCTTTTGCTTTGATCTTTATGTCATTGTTGTCTACAGGTATAGTACCAGAAGACTGGAGGATAGCAAATGTGGTCCCCTTGTTCAAGAAGTGGAGTAGAGACCATCCTGGAAATTATAGACCGGTGAGCCTTATTCCTGTGGTGGGCAAAGTTTTGGAAAGGATTATAAGAGATAGGATTTATAATCATCTAGAGAGAAATAATTTGATAGGGATAGTCAACATGGTTTTGTGAAGGGTAGGTCATGCCTCACAAACCTTATTGAGTTCTTTGAGAAGGTGACCAAAGAGGTGGATGAGGGTAAAGCAGCTGATGTGGTGAATATGGATTTCAGTAAAGTGTTTAATAAGGTTCCCCACGGTAAGCTACTGCAGAAAATACGGATGCATGAAATTGAGGGTGACTTAGCAATTTGGATCAGGAATTGCTAGCTGAAAGAAGACAGAGGGTAGTAGTTGATGGGAAATGTTCAACCTGGAGTTCAGTTACTAGTGATGTACCGCAGGGATCTGTTTTGGGGTCACTACTGTTTGTCATTTTTATAAATGACCTAGATGAGGGTGTAGAAGGATGGGTTAGTAAATTTATGGATGAGACTAAAGTCGGAGGAGTTGTGGACAGTGCGGATGGATGTTACAGTTTGCAGAGGGACATAGATAAGCTGCAGAGCTGGGCCAAGAGGTGGCAAATGGAGTTTAATGCGGAAAAGTGTGAGGTGATTCACTTTGGAAGGAGTAAAAGGATTACAGAGTATTGGGCTAATGGAAAGGCTTTTGGTAGTGTGGATGAGCAGAGAGATCTCAGTGTCCATGTGCATAGCTCCCTGAAAGTTGGCACCCAGGCTGATAGGGTTGTTAAGAAGGTGTATGGTGTGTTAGCTTTTATTGGTAGAGGGATTAAGTTTCGGAGCCATGAGATCACGTTGCAGCTGTACAAAACTCTGGTGCGGCTGCACTTGGAGTATTGCGTACAGTTCTGGTCGCTGCATTATAGAAAAGATGTGGAAGCATTGGGAAGGGTGCAGAGGGGATTTACCAAAATGTTGCCTGGTATGGTGGGAAGGTCTTATGAAGAAAGGCTAAGGGACTTGACGTTGTTTTCATTAGAGAGAAGAAGGTTAAGAGGTGACTTAATTGAGGCATACAATATGATCAGAGGATTAGATAGGGTTGGCAGTGAGAGCCTTTTTCCTCGGATGGTGAGGGCTAACACAAGGAGGCGTAGTTTTAAATTGAGGGGTGATAAATATAGGACAGATGTCAGAGGTAGGTTCTTTACTCAGAGGGTAGTAAGGGCATGGAATGCCCTGCCTGCAGCAGTTGTGCACTCGCCAACTTTAAGGGCATTCAAATAGTCATTGGATAGACATATGGATAATATTGGAATAGTTTTGGTTAGATTGGTTCCACTGGTCGGTGCAACATCGAGGGCCGAAGGGCCTGTACTGCGCTGTAACGTTCTATGTTCTATGTTATGTAAAAAGAGAATATTGGGTGAATAGGCATAGAAGGTGCAGGAGCTGGCACTGAATTAGCATGGCAGTTTGAGAGACTGTAGGGAGTGGCAGGGAACATGAATTGACATGGATAATGTAAGGATGGGGGTAGTTTTAGGTCTAATATTGGCATAAAATTGACACGGTGAGTTTGAATGGCAATTGAAGTGGTTGGGGAACATAAGCGATGAGTTGGCATAAAAGAAATATGGAGTCATAGAGGTGGGGAGGAGGTAGTTGGGTGGGTAGGGGTGAGGGGTTATGGAGGGTATGCTCTAAAGGGCCTAAAATGTCCTAACAAAACCGGGACAAGGTTGCAGAGAATTGAGACTGGCATTATAACCAGCTCACTTTGGTATTTGCCCATCCACTCCCCACTCCCCATGCCACCAATGTTCTGTTTCCAGAGTCAACCAGCCAGAATCCATTCCATATCTGTCTCCTCAGAGTAAAAGTTGTGTGTGTCTGGGCACGTTTTATGAAGGCCATTCAGATGAGACGGGAAGATTTTCAACTCAGCTATCTGCCTCGGTAGCCCCCTAATGTCAGGTGTTGACAGCACTCTCAACTCTGTGCCATCGGTTCTGGCACCACACCTCACTCCAGAGACTTGAGAAAAAAATTTAGAATGATGTTCCAGTCCGGTTCTAAAGGAATGTAACCTCGTCATAAGTTCAATGCCAGATGAGGTGGGTGGCACGATGTCACAATGATTAGCACTGCTGCCTCACAGCGTCAGGGACCCTGATTCGGTTCCCTGCTTGGGTCACTGTCTATGCTGAGTCTGAATATTCTCCCCGTTTCTTTCTGGGTTTCCTCTAGCTGCTCTGGTTTCCTCCTGATGTGGGAATGCCGGTGTTGGACTGGCGTAAACACAGTAAAAAGTCTGACAACACCAGGTTTTAGTCCAACCGATTTATTTGATAATACTCACAAGCTTTCGAGGGGACTGCCTCTTCGTCAGGTGAATGGAGAGTTCTGGCCTCAGACAGAGCATATAAAGCACAGACAGTTTAGAGATTACTGATTAAAATGCGAATCCTTACACCTAACCTGCTGTACACTTCAGGTCTTGAACAGCAGGTTAGGTGTAAGGATTCGCATTTTAATCAGTAATCTCTAAACTGTCTGTGCTTTATATGCTCTGTCTGAGGCCAGAACTCTCCATTCACCTGACGAAGAGGCAGTCCCCTCGAAAGCTTGTGAGTATTATCAAATAAATCGGTTGGACTAAAACCTGGTGTCGTCAGACTTTTTACTGGTTTCCTCCCACAGTCTGAAAAATGTGCTGGTTAGGTGTATTGGCTATGCTAAATTCTTCCTCAGCGTACCCGAACAGGTGCAGAGTGTGGCGACTAGGGGATTTTCCCTGTAACTTCAGTTCAGTGTTAATGTAAGCCCACTTGTGACACTAATAAATAAACTTAAACCTTGATGTTGAATGAATGTCTTCTTTCCAAGGGTGATGTAAAAATGCCCATGGTTGTAGTTTGCAAAAGGGCAGGGGAGTAATCCTCAGTTTCCTGGCCAACATTTATTCTCAAATAACGTTACAAAAATAGTTTCTTAGGTTATTATTATGTTGCTGTCTGTGGGAGTTTGCAGAGAGAAAATTTTCTGCCACATTTTTTAGCTACAACAGTGTCTGCGCTTCAAAAGCACTTCATTGTCTGTAAAACATTTTGGAACATTCTGTGGTCATGAAAAAAACGCTCTACTTTCAAGGCTTTCTTTCCTTTCATTACCTGGAATGAAAGAAGCTTTTCAAGAATGATTCTAAATGGGTTAGCAAATTTAAATAGAAATAAAGAAGCAAAACAACTTCTGCACAGTTGGCAGAGTAAACAATAACAATTTATATTTATATAGTGCCTTTAATGGAATGAAAGGTCCTAAGGGTATTCACAGCAGCATTACAAAAGAAATGTAACACCAAGCTACATAAGGAGATATAGCCTTGGGTCACTGTCTGTGTGGAACCTGCACATTCTCTCTGAGTTTGCATGGATTTCCTCCAGGTGTTCCAGTTTCCTCCCACAGTCTGAAAGACGTGCAGGTTAGCTGGGCATGCCAAATTGCCTCTTAGTGCCCTAGAATGTGTAGTTAGGAGATTAAGGGAGCAAATATATGGGGTTGTGAGGATAGGGCAGGGGGTGGGCCTGGATAAGATGTTCTGTGGGAGAGTTGGTGCAGACTTGATGGGCCGAATGGCCTCCTTTTGCACTCCAGAGATTCTGTGATCTATAATATTGGGTCAGATGACCAAATACTTGGTCAGTGAATTTGATTTTAAGCAATGCCTTAAAGGAGGAAATAAAGGTAGAGAGGCTGAGAGAAGTCAGGAGGGGATTGCAGAGGTTGGGATCAAGGCAAATGAAGGCATCTCCACAATTAGAAAAAGGAATGTACAAGAGGCCAGAACTTGGAGAGCACAGGTACCTGGGAAGGTTTAGTGAATGGAGGAGATTGCAGAGATAGGAAGGGGCAAGGCCATGGAGGGACTTGAAAATGAGCATGAGAACTTTAAGATCAGGATGTTGCTTGACTGGGAACCAATATAGACCAGCAAGCACAGGGTTGATAGGGCAATGGTTGTTGCTGCAAGTTAAGAAACATCATAGCTTTGAATGACATCAAGTCGTCTATGTGCAGATCCACTAGGGATGGGTGAGATCCTAAATAATATTTCTCATTAGTATTTATTATTGAGGAAAGCATGGGTGTTAGGGAACTTGGGGAAATAAATAATGATGTCTTGAGGAATGTACATATTACAGAGAAGGAATTGCTAGAAGTCTTAAAGCGCATCAAGGTAGATAAATCCCCGGGACCTGATGAAATGTATCCCAGGACATTGTGGGAGGCTAGGGAGGAAATTGCGGGTCCACTGGCAGAGATATTTGAATCATCAATAGTCAAAGGTGAGGTGCCTGAAGATTAGAGAGTGGCAAATGTTGTGCCTTTGTTTAAGAAGGGCTGCAGGGAAAAGACTGGGAATTATAGGCCAGTGAGCCTCACATCTGTGGTGGTTAAATTGTTGGAAGGTATTTTGAGAGATCGGAATTACAGGCATTGAGAGACACAAGAACTGATTAGGTACAGTCAGTATGGCTTTGTGAGTGGAAAACCATGTCTCATAAATTTGATTGAGTTTTTTGAAGGGGAAACTAAGAAGGTAAATGAGGGCAGTGCAATTGATGTTGCCTACATGGACTTTAGCAAGGCCTTAGACAAGGTACTGCATAGTAGGTTGTTGCATAAGGGCAATATCATGGGATCCAGGGTGAAGTTATGAAATGGACACAAAATTGGCTTGATGACAGAAGCCAGAGGGTGGTTGTAGAGGGCTGTTTTTCAAACTGGAGGCCTGTGACCAGCGGTGTGCCTCACTGTTAATTGTCTTTATAGTAATGGTTTGCATGAGAATATAGGGGGCTTGGTTAGTAAGTTTGCAGATGACACCAAGGTTAGTGACGTCGTGGACAGTGAAGAAGGTTATCTCGGATTGCAATAGGGTCTTGATCAATTGGGCTAGTGGGTTGACGAATGATAGATGGAGTTTAATTTAGATAAATGTGAAGTGATGCATTTTGGTGGATTGAACCAGGGTAGAACTAATTCAGTTAATGGTAGAGTATTCGGGAGAGTTACAGAACAAAGAGGTCTAGGGTTTCATGTTCATAGCTTCTTGAAAGTGGAGTAATAGGTGGACACAGTGGTGAAGAAGACATTCGGCATGCTTGGTGTCATTGATCAGAACATTGAATACAGGAGTTGGGATGTCTTGTTGAAGTTGTACAAGACATTGGTAAAGACACACGTGGAATATTGTTCTGGTCATCCTATAATAGAAGGGATATTATTAAGCTAGAAAGAATGCAGAAAAGATTTATTAGGATGCTACCAGGAATTGATAGTTTGAGTTATAAGGAGAGGGTGGATTGACTAGGACTTCTTTCTCCGGTGCATAGAAGGCTGAGGGGTGATCTTACAGAGGTCTATAAAATAATAAGGGACATAGATCAGCTAGATAGTTAATATTTTTTCCCATAGGTAAGAGAGTTTAAAACTAGAGGGCATAGGTTTAATGTGAGAGGGTAGAGGTACAAAAATGTCCAGAGGGACATTTTTTTCACACAGAGAGTAGTGAGTGTCTAGAACAAGCTGCCAGAGGTAATAGTAGAGGCAGGTACAATTTTGTCTTTAAAAAGTATTTAGACAGTTACATGAGCAAGATATGTTTGGAGGGATATGGGCCAAATGTGGGCAGTTGGGACGAGCTTTGGCGTTTTAAAAAAAGGGCAGCATTGACAAGTTGGGGCAAAGGGCCTGCTTCCATGCTGTAAATCTCTATGACCATCACTCTATGACTACCTATGATTAAGTTTATGAAGGGTGGAATGTGGGAGACCAGCCAAGGGAACGTTGGAATACTCAGATGTCAGATTAACAAAATGGATGAGGGAATGAGCAGCAGATGAGATAAGGCAAGGCTGGAGTCAGTTGATGTTACGGAAGTGAAAATAGGCAATCTTGGACAGTCACTGTGTGAATGTTGGAACATGTAGAAACAAGACAAAAAGAACAAGAAAGGCAATGAAAAACTGAGAATTATAACTGAAGCAGTAAAACATTAGTTGTTTTTTCTTTCAGTTCTGCAGGAGGGCTGCCAGAAAAAAGCTGAGCATTTTATAAGATGTAAATGGTTTGCAACTGAGGATGATCACAAAATAGTATATTCTGAACAATTACTTTCACAAAGTATTCACAAGGGAGGCCATAAGCAGCATGCCCTTTCCAAAAGAAGATAAGTAAAGCAAAATCTTCAATATAAATGAGATGGAAGCCCCAGACATACTAAAAGGACTCAAAACAAACATATCCCCAGGGATAGGTAGTATTTATCTCAAAGTGCTGGGAGAGATCAGAGAGATTTGTGAGGCATTGACAGTCATTATGAAGGAGTTAATAGTCACTGGGGAACTACCAGTAGAGCAGAAATAGGCTAATGTGGTGCCCATGTTCGACAAAGAGAATGAAATAGACACAGGGTCCTGCAAAGCCATTAGTGAAGTGTTTGATAAATGATTTCATTCCACAAAAAAACGGAATTGATTATCAAGATAAAACTAGAGGTTTGTGCAATAACTTAGCAAACAGCAGCCAATATAGGTTCAGAAAGAGAAGAAGCTGCCAGATGAATTGCTTCAACCTTATTGTGGAACTGAATGTGGGAAGTGTGAAAATGTAGGTTTCCAAATGAAAGATTATTGTTGAGCTCAATTCAGGGTAAATCTTAATAATGTGCAAGAAAGTGTCTGACATATACAAACCAATGGGGACTTGCTTATGTCGATGGGACAGGAGAACTGATCAGTATGGCCCAGAACTCAGTGTTAGTACCGCGACTGTATCGAAATTACATTCAAGAATTGGTTCCAAAAATTCAATGCAAGTTATACAGAGCTGCAGATGACACCAAATTGAGGGACAATGGAATCCGAGAAGATAATTCAAGAATAATAAGTTGGACAAAAGATATAAGTGGTCAAGGATTTAAGGCCTATAATTGAAGTACTTCACAGAGGAAGGGAACATAGGAAATGTTGAAGGACATGAATGGTGTTGAAATGGCTAAAGCTGAAATTGAAAAAGACCAATGTTTCTTAGACTATTGAAACGTATTGTCAAAACAGTAAAATACAAATCAGAGAAACAAAATGTTCAATTCTGATTTCTGAGATATAAGCAAGATTTTAAAGGGCCGGTGACAGTGCAGAGAAGGCAACATATTAAAGGCTTTTAAAGTGGACATTGAAGACAGTTTACTGACAGTGTCTTCCTGCTCTACAATTTCTTTCAACAATATATGCAGCAGCAACAATGTACCAGGAAGAATATCTTCTCAAACTTTTGCTCTTAAGTAACACAGTGTCCTGAACTGCATGTGCATATATCACCATCACTCTTTTTTATTCGTTCATGGGATGTGGGTGTCACTGACTCGGTCAGCATTTATTACCCTCGCACTGGGTGGCTTGCTTTACCATTTCAGAGGCTAAAGAGTCAACCACATTGCTATGGGCCTGCAGTCACATGTCAGACCAGCTAAGGACGACAGATTTCCTTCCCTAAAGGAAATTATTGAACCATCGTGCATTAATGCTAGACCAAAATCATGGAAAGCGTGACATAATAATCTCAGAAGAGCAGCATCATCACCATGGTTCACCACAGCTTCAAGGAGGAGGCCCATTACTTTAGGGATAAGTAATGTTGTTTTGCCGCAGTACTCACACCCTGCGAACAATACAGAAGAATTAATTAAATTGCTGAATTCAGGCTGCGCAAATAATTCTTTTTGTCAGTACTTTCTCCCCATTCCCTTCTCTCATGAAGATCTTGGTTCCTAATATTTTCATAGATGCCAATTACCCTCCACTGCTTCACTTCAGTGATCACCTGCATAATGAACGTCAAGCATGGTGGCACAGTGGTTAGCACTGCTGCCTCACAGCGGCAGGGACCTGGGTTCAATTCCGGCCTAGGGTTACTGTCTGTGTGGAGTTTGCACATTCTCACTGTGAACAGGTTTCCTCTGGGTACCCCAGCTTCCTCCCATTGTCCAAAATGTGTAGGTTAGGCTGATTGACCATGCTAAATTGCTCCTTACTGTCAGGAGGATTAGGAGTGTAAATGAAATAACTCCACGGAGACGAAGGTCTTGTCTCCCAGTGTTTCTTTATTTAGAACAATATTACATTACAGAGTTCTCTCTCTTTGTGGCTTCCTGCTACAGCAGGCAGAGAAACTAACACACCTGCTTTAAATAGGAAGCGTGAGGCTCCTTGTTTGGACCATCAATTAGGACTTATCAGGGATATCTTTTCCTTAGGACTCATCAGGAATTCGTACTGTAGTAGACCAACCTCATCAGCCTGACGGAAGTCATCACAGTAAATATGTGGGGTTCTGGGGATATGACAGGACCTGGATGGAATCGTTGTCGGTCCAGGCTTGATGGGCCAAATGGCCTTCTCCTACACTGCCCAATTTTACCATCACATTGTGCCCATTTTCAGGCGCGAAAACTTGGTAAAGTCAGGTGTGAAGCAAGTAGCATGATCTGCACCTGCCTCTGTGCTGGTTCCCCCTTTACCAAGGCCCAAAAATGGCCATGATTTAAATTGACTTAATGGGCTGCACGGCCCACTTTACCAGCACTCCCCCCTTTATCACCGCGATCCCCCATCCAGAATCAACGCGAAACAGATATACTCTATATAAGTCCAATTCGGGTGCTCCAGTTAGTAAGGAGATAAATGCCAAGCGTTTGACAGCTCTCTGCTTGAGATTGGTGGTGGGTGGGGGGTGGGGTGGGGTGGGGGAGCGGTGGGGAGGGGGAGGTAGGTCCAGCAACTCTCTACTTGAGATCAGTTGGGGTAGGGGAAGGGGGGTTTGCTGCCACTCTGCCTGAGATTGGTGGGGGAGAAGAGGGAGGGTGGATCACTCTGCCTGAGATCGGTGAGGGGGAAGGGGGAGGGGCCCCTAATCGGTCTGGGTGGTGGAGGGGTGGGGGATAAGGGAGTCAGTAATGTTGTGGGGTTGGGCCAACGTCTGTGGGGGTGAGGGGGAGGCATTATTCAGCCTGGGAGGGATGTGTCAGGGGAGCCGCATTCTATAATTTTTTTTCTGTGCATGCACAGTTGGAGGCACTGATCAGAGCTGCAGGATTTTGGGCGATTAAGCCCCCCCCACAGGCTTGTGGAGCACAATTTGGAATCGCTGATATTTTTGCAGGCAGGGTGCCTATGGGGAAGCCTGAGAATGAGTCTATAAGTCGGATCTGAAACACTCCCAGTTTCAAGTCTGCCCAGCACTTGAATCAAAATGGTAAAATGAGGCCCCATCATTCTAGTAGAGGATTCAATTGTGGGGAAATTACAGTCAAGGCCAATCTATTCTTATCTGCATCCATACATGCACACGCTCCCAGAATGATTCAGCTCATTATTTCCCCCTTGCTAGCACAGGGCACTGAAGTCTCTAATGCACCTAAACTGCAACACTGCGGGGAATCAAGCGATTTAAAACAGACCTGAGAAATATAATTCTGTAAGGCTGACAATGCTTTTCCTTAAATGGAATGTGACAGATAGTGTGCAGTCAGAGACGTAACTGATTTGACCTGCAAAGAACTGATGGCAATGCAGTCCAAAGATTTCTGCATCTCTGCTTCCTCTTGCATGCTGCACAGATTCAGTACACCTGTACGTCTATGCTAAAGCTAATGTTTCAGGTTGACAATATTCCATCAAGATCATTGACCTGTTAACTCTGTTTCTCGCTCCACAGATGCTGCTTGACCTATTGAGTATTTCTAGCATTTTCTGTTTCTTTTTAATCTGCAGATTTCCACCCGCTACAGTATTTTACTTTTGGGAATGTTTATGAGGCTTTGCAAATAACGCAATGCGTAAGTAACATAGTGTCAGAATTCAGCAGCAGTTCACATAAATACAGCAGAGTCAGGCAGACTCTGGAACCATTTAGAAATGAGTGGTGGAAACCAATTGTAGGACTCCTACCCCATTCCCAATGTTGGGAATTTTCACCCATCCAGCACTCCCAAACTGGTAGTTCCATGGGGGGGCAGGCATTTCATAGCACCCCCCACAATTCTTGTGGAGGGGGACCAGCATGAAGATGACATGCAAGGGATGGAAGGGGCATGGGCAATGGGTGAAGGGGTAAGAATGTACCAAGGGCAAGGGCTAGAGGGTTTAACCACTTTTAATACAACTGGGACAAAGTCCAGAAAACTGAGGTGGGCCTTCTAAGCAGCTAGCCTTAACACTCATCCAGTCTGTGACCGCCTACGATCTGCTTCTGGAGTTGGCATCCCTGCCTCCCCAGACTGAAGACTGCACACAACAGAGCTCTTTAAACTGAATTGGATTTGTCAAGTTGGGACTTGCCCCAACTCAAGATACCCACCACAGTAGTGATGATGCCACATTGATGCCAGATCTCTCACACACACACACACACACACACCCATTCATCACCCATTTTCCTGAACGTTTCCTCTCAATAAACATTTTCCAACAGGTCTCAAGTGAGACTGGTATCAAATCAACAGCAACAACTAAAATACCTTTGATTATTATGGTGTATTTAAACATGAAAATATTCCAATGCATTTCACAGGGACATGAAATGAACAGAGTTCCATCTGCCTCTTCCTGCCATTCTGAGGGAAAAGAAGCTTCCTCTGCACCCTTAATGCCGGAGGGTAACCTCCAAACAGACATTTCTGAGTGTCACACATCCTCGAGATATTGCCATTTCACTGCTGCCACATTTGTCAACTGCCCTTCACTCTCTCTACCTGTTACTTTAGTACAAGGTGCTACCTCCCTTTACATATGGTGCTAGTACTTCCTCCTGGCTGTTTTGCATGATTGACCAGTCTGCATGCATGCTCACTGTTAATAAGGCAGCTGTGATAAAATTACATTTCCTCTTCCACCAACCATAGTATGCTGGCCTTTATAGCAAAGGGGATAGAATATAAAAGCAGGGAGGTCTTGCTGCAACTGTACAGGGCACTGGTGAGGCCTCAGCTGGAGTACTGTGTGCAGTTTTGGTCGCCGCACTTGCGCAAGGATATTTTGGCCTTGGAGGGAGTGCAGAGGAGGTTCACTAGGCTGATACCGGAGATGAGGGGATTGGACTATGAAGAGAGACTAAATAGATTGGGTCTGTACTCGTTGGAGTTTAGAAGGATGAGGGTGGATCTTATAGAGATGTATAAGATAATGAAAGGGATGGATAGGGTAAAGGTAGAGAGATTCTTCCCCCTTAGAAAGGATAGCAGGACTAGAGGGCACAGCCTCAAAATAAGGGCGGGGGGGCAGTTTAGAACGGAGTTGAGGAGGAACTTCTTCACTCAGAGGGTGGTGAATCTCTGGAATTCTCTGCCCGTTGAAGTGATGGAGACCACCTCGCTAAATATATTTAAGTCATGGGTAGATAGGTTTTTGACAGACAAGGGAATTAAGAGTTATGGGGAGAGAGCGGGAAAGTGGAACTGATCCACTTCAGATCAGCCATGATCTTATTGAATGGCGGGGCCTACTCCTGCTCCTATTTCTTATATTCTTATGTTCTTATGTAATGTAACCACCAATTTGGCCATGCCACCTACTTTGCAACTTTATGTCAGAACTCCCTCACTGGCGGCAAAATTCCATCCATTGTGTTCAAACCTGAGCATCACACTTTAGGAGGGGCATCAAGATCTTACAAAGGTTGCAGATGAGATCTACCAGAATGGCACTAACGTTGAGAAACTACAGTTTTGTAGATAAGCCTGAGAAGCTAGGATAATTCTCCTTAGAATAGAAAAACTAAAGAGGAAATTTGCTGGCAGTATTCACAATCAAGAACAGTTTTGATAGGGTGATTAATGGCAGAATTTGGCTAAATGGGGGACATAGATTTAAGCTGATTTGCAAAAAACTAGAGACAACCTAGGGGTTGTTTTTATTGTTGTGATCTGGAATGCATTGCCTAAAAGACTAATGCCAATAGGTTCAATTGTGATTTCCAAGAGGGTACTGGATGAATACTTGAAGTGAAGAAAATGACAGGATGACAGGAAAAGAGTAGGCGTGTTGGATGAATTGGTTAACTGTTTTCAGGAACCCACACAAGTATGATGGCCTGAATGGCCTCCATCTGCTCTGGACCATTCCATGACTCTATGTCATTGATACAAGTGCTTAGCTCCAAGGGGATGTGGGGTTTAAAAGACCACATTTTGGGCTGTTTTCTACTTTGAACTACTGTTATTTTCTTTGAATTCTCTTCTTTTCCCACTTTTATTTAATTTGAATTCATTTTCTGCACCTTTAGCAATCAACTCTTTGGCAGACATAGGCTGATTCAAGCATACCTTGGCATCCCTTTGGGGATTCCCTTTAGGAAGATAGAAGATATGTACTGTCAAGTATAGAGTCATGCCATAGTGTCCTAAACACTTCGGAGGACATGTGACCTGACAGCTTATGTTTTACCAGGAAGGGAGTCTGGAACTATGTTATCTCCTGCAGTGAGACCTCAATATCCTCTCCTCGACTACACAACTTTGCCTGCAGTGCTGAAAGTCACAACTTGATTCATCTTTTATGCATCTGGTTCTTTTCAGATTGCCCCAGGTGACATGTGTCAACTCAACCGTTCACTGCTGCTTCCAGCAACTCAATAAATTGGTCAGGCCAACAATTTCATCACTTGATAAACATCAGCAGGGAAGTGGCTGTACTTGGTGATGAAACCCATGTGGGAACCTATAACACTGATGCGCAGCAAGAAATTACATTTCATTAATGTGTAGGTTAGAAATGAACACTGGAACTGCAAACCAAGAAGGTACATTACAGGCACATTGGAAACTATCATGACTCATGTATTTCAGAGTAGCCTGCAATTGCAGAGTAATCTCGCAGTACAGCTGGCTAAAATGGATGGATTCTGGTAGGCCATAGATATCCTCAGGAACCTTGGCTGATGACATTGTGTGGACTCTCAGAACAGCAATTTGAACTAAATAAAATGAAACATGTAGCACTGCTAGAAACTAAATAGAATACATCAGCGATCTATTGAAATGATCATTCCATTATCTGGTATCCATTGGAGATATGCTCTATACCTTTGCAAAAGTGCCAAACCTTATTGTCATGGGTTCAAAATGGCTCATAACTTCCAACCTCTGGAAGGGTGGGCTATACCCACAAGGTACCCCAGAAGATGTACTGGGGGACCACGATGTAAGTCCCCACATAAGGACTACACAGGATATTCAAACTGCTGATGGGCAGTAACCCTGTATGAGCAACAAGGCAATAATCTGATTTAAATACATACTCTGACATCCAGAATGAGCTCAAGATAAACAAGAATTAACAAACTGCGGTCATGTAACCGCAAAATGCACATTAAATGACAGACATGACCAAGCCAATTCTCTTAAAATTCTCAGCAACCCACACAGATGTCAGTTATCACTGTGAGTCACATCAATTCTTTAACAATTCTGGGTAAGATTTTCCAGTCCTGCCAATAGCAGGTGTGTCTGGAAAAAGTGGGGGAAGGCAAAAAGTCTGTTTTCTCCTGGTGTAAAAAGAAGTTGCTTTCTGACTTCAGTGGCAGCTTGGGTGTCCCACCGTGCCATGTCAGGGACAGTCTGTGCATAGAGTTAAGCAGCATGAATTCTCATTATGAAGCTAACTCACCAGAATCACCCTCTCATTCCTGATAGGAAGCCCATGCTAGCATCTAATTAGACCACTGTGATTGACAACTGGATATAGGTGACATTCAAATAGCAACCTGCGCATCACTTGTGACTTTGAGGTATGTTCACCAACCTTTTAGTGTGCTGCACTTGCAGCTGCTCCAACTCTGTTGCAGACTGTGCAGACAAGACCAGTGGGAACCCAAAGGTTGTTCAGAGGCAAAGCTTTCCATTCCAGATCAGTGGTAAGGTTGGGGGATGGCAGAAGGGGCTGGAGGGCTAAGGCTTGACTCAGGGGGCGATACTGGTACAAAAGGCAGAGATGGGGAAGGGGTTGGAGGGAAAAGACTAGACTGTACAAATAAAAAACTCGGCAACGTTGGGCATACACATGAGGGGACGGGCAGGCTGGGGAAGCATACACACAGATACATAAGTGGCTGGTGGGGATTGTGGGGTGATGGAGTGGGTTTGGGGCAGGTGGGAGCTGGAACGTGTACCAGGGGCCAGAATGGATAGACAGTTCTGGTGGTGGTGCTTCAGCTGATCCTGAAGACAGTAATAGCACTGCCAAAGGACTAAGTGGGGATGTAGCGGCTGGAATCGAAATATCACATTTGTGCCGAGGTCACTCCCTAGCCAAAGGCAGGAAGATGGCCTTTTGGAGGTGAACATTCACTCATGTCCCTGTCCGATGTTTCTGCAGAGGCATTTATGAAGGACAGATGGATGGACCAGTTAACATGGCATTCATCCTGGCATACAGGCAACCGCAAAGGTGGAAAAGAAGAGCATTTCAACATTATGTTGGGTAAAGAGGCTCAGCCTGATAAGCAAGGGGCAGTGGGGCCCTTTAGATCCCAGAAGCTGAGGCAGACAGGTCTATAGGCCCCGATGCTCACAATGAGGGTGCAAAACACACCCCCTCTGAGGAGAAACATGCCAGTTTTCAGTCAGAACCTGATATTTTGCAATTTTTGGGGGAAAATTACCCCCATTATACACATAAGTGCCAGACAACCAGGAGGTTACCATGACTCATATATCTTGAGTCAATCATAGGTTCCACAGATTTTCGAGTACCTCAGTACATCCAGGATTGGCTCCTCAGGAACAAAGGCTACCAAGTAAAGGCATGGCTGATGGTGCATCTGTGGCCTGCAGGTGCCTCTGAGGAAAGATATAAAGGTGCTCACCCCTCAACACTGATGGAACAGACCATTGGCATTGTGAAGATGCAATGTCTGGATAGGTCAGGCGGCACTTTCTAGTATTCTCCCCAGGGGGTCTCATGCATCTTTGTGGCTTGCTGCACCCTACATACCCTGGCATTGTGAAGGGGCTGCCTTTCAGGTGTCAAGATAAAGGAGCTGCATGTGTCCTCCAATGACAAGAGGGCTGAGGCCGAGGAAGCCCAGAAGGAGTCCAGACAAGGTACGTATGCATGTGTAATATTAATATTCAACAGGTTCCGGGAGAATAATGACAATTAGCTATGATGATCCTTTTTGACCAGTGTCGTCCATGCTGGGTCCACCACATAACCATTTTTTGCTTTCCTGCTCTTCAACCAAGAAGCTGAAATAAGAGAGGAGGCGCTTGTTGCTGTGCTAGCGACAGCTGAGGATGCAGCCGATGTCTCATTCCCTGCCTCTGACCAGTGAATGGCTAACCACCCCACCTGCTGGGCACAGGATTATTCTGGAAACAGGAATGGAATGAGAGAGCTTTCACCACCCACTTCCTCATTGTATCATGTAAAATTATGGCCCACCGTAGGAGAATGAAGTGAGGTTGATGTCCACTGACTCTCTGTGAGGTTTCCTTCTGCATCCAGACTGCGGGGTGCTGGCCCCTTAACTAGAATTTTTGAAAGACAATGGGAAAAAACATTTATTGGAAACCTGTACATTTTGAAGAACATTCAGATGCTATTGATATGATGTAGTGATGCAAGATAAATTAGCAAATGACAGAACATGCGAACGAAGGAAGACTTTGAATGACTTGCTCTAGGTGGACACCTCTCCATTTTATTATAGGCTTCCTTTGTTTGCATTCATGGAGACATTGGTGAAATGCTCATTTTTCTCTGAGACTTTCTGTAGCTATAAAATTGACGACAGTGCAGTCCTAAACAAAAGAACATACATCTGGAGGTCTATCTTTGTGCCACTCTTTTTTTAGTCAGAGAATGAGGTTTACAGTAGGAGTCTGATGTTGCAGTTGTATAGAACGTTGGTTAGGCCTTACTTGGAGTACTGCGTCCAGTTCTGGTCGCCGTACTACCGGAAGGATGTAGAGATCCTGGAGAGAGTGCAGAGGAGATTTACCAGGATGCTGCCTGGTATGGAAGGGCTGTCTTACGAGGAAAGATTGAACGAACTTGGGCTGTTTTCCCTTGAGAGACGTCGGCTGAGGGGGGATCTAATAGAGGTTTATAAGATTATGAAGGGGATAGATAGAGTAAATGGTGGTAAGCTTTTTCCGCTATTAGAAACGGATAGAACGAGGGGTCACGGGCTTAGGGTGAGGGGGGCTAGGTATAAGACAAATATTAGAGGGCAGTTTTTCACGCAAAGGGTAGTGGGGGTGTGGAATGCACTGCCGAGTAAGGTGGTGGAAGCAGGCACGCTAGGGTTGTTTAAGAGTCACTTAGACAGCCACATGAGCGGTCTACATATAGGGGGATATAGCAGGCCTTACTAAACATTGTAGGCTTGGGATTACGTTTTTGCCTCAGGGATGTTACAGTCTTTGCCTGTTTAATAATGAATTTTTTGTCTCCACAGGCATTTAAGTCCACCTTGTTGACCAGCAAGGGGCATGCATGCGGCAGGTTGTAGTGGGCTGCTCTTGGACGTTGCTTTGGGAGTTGCCTATTGCTTCATGTCGTTAGTATGCTTAAACTGGACCATCTCGAGGGCAACATGACAGCTCAGAGACTATCTCTGTTGCTGTGCGGATACATGGATTTGGGCCTGTGTCTGTGGGAGTTTGCACGTTCTCCCCGTGGTTGCGTGGGTTTCCTCCGGGTGCTCCGGTTTCCTCCCACATCCCAAAGATGTGCATTTAGGCTGATTGATTGGGTAACAAATTGTCCCTATATTGGACCTCCCTGATCCTCGCACATTAGGCGTAGACTAAAATCATGAATAGGTCACTGAGACAATGGGACGGCGGCGCGGGCTCGTTGGGCCGAAGGGCCTGTTTCCCGTGCTGTGTTGTTCTTTGTTCTTTGTTCTTTTGTTCTACAGGAAAGATGACATATTATGCTTGTCACAAACTTATAGATGCTTTCTTTTGAAAACAAAATGGAGAATGGACTGTCTGCTTTGAAGCAAGATGGAGTTGAGAGTGTAGGTAACCTCCATTCTTGGCTGCCAATATACATGGAGCTGCATAAGGCTGGAAGAAAGGCTATAACTATATTTGAAGCAGGAGTCGACTTGACTGATTCCTGGGGTGAGGGAGTTTTCTTATGAGGAAGGTTGGACAGTTGGGCCTGCATCCACTAGAGTTTAGAAGAATGAGAGATGATCTTGTTGAAACATGCAAGTCTCTGGGGGTGGATGCTGAGAGGATGTTTCTGGAATTAGGGACATTGTTTAAAGGTAAGGGGCAGACTTCTCCCATAGTTCCATCGGCAAGTTCAATGGCAGTTGGTGGGGAGGGGGATTGGGAGAGAGAATTCAGCAGGAGTTCTAAAATTGGATTTATACTGCCGTGAATTTCCCACAGGATCTTCTGTTGGTGCTCACCATAAGAACATAAGAACATAAGAAATAGGAGCAGCAGTAGGCCATCTAGCCCTTCGAGCCTGCCCCGCCATTCAATAAGATCATGGCTGATCTGTTGTGGCTCAGTTCCACTTTCCCGCCCTCTCCCCATAACCCTTAATCCCCTCTCTTATCAAGAACCCATCAACCCGCTTCTTAAAAATATTTAGCGAGGCAGCCTCCACCACTTCAACGGGCAGAGAATTCCAGAGATTCACCACCCTTTGAGTGAAGAAGTTCCTCCTCAACTCCATTCTAAACCGCCTCCCCTTTATCTTGAGGCTGTGCCCCCTAGTCCTACTGTCTTTTTTGAGCGGGAAGAGCCTCTCCACCTCTATCCTATCCATCCCATTCATCATCTTATACGTCTCAATGAGATCTCCCCTCATTCTTCTAAACTCTAACGAGTACAAGCCTAGTTTATTCAGCCTCTCCTCATAGCTCAATCCCCTCAACTCCGGTATCAGCCTAGTAAACCTCCTCTGCACTCCCTCCAGGGCCAAAATATCCTTGCGCAGGTGCGGCGCCCAAAACTGCACACAGTACTCCAGCTGCAGCCTCACCAATGCCCTATACAGCTGCAGCAAGACCTCCCTACTTTTATATTCAATCCCCCTCGCTATGAAGGCCAGCATCCCATTCGCCTTCCTGACCACCTGCTGCACCTGCAAGCTGGGTTTTTGCGACTCATGCACAAGGACCCCGAGGTCCCTCTGCACCGTCGCCTGCTGCAGTTTTTCGCCCCGTAAGTAATAGTCCTTCCTACCATTCTTCCTACCAAAGTGGACCACCTCACACTTGCCAACATTAAATTCCATTTGCCATTTCCTGGCCCATTCGCCCAGCCTATCTAGATCCTTCTGCAGACTCTCCACACCCTCCGCACAATTTGCCTTTCCCCCATGGTTGAAGGCTGGTATGAAACGGATTGGCATTCTGCTAATCGATGCAGGTGAACTGGAATTTATTTTTCTTCATTCATTCATGGAACATGGGCATCACTGGTTGGCCAGCATTTATTGCCCATTCCAGTTGCCCTTGAGAAAGTGGTGGTGAGCTGCCTTCTTAAATTGCTGCAGTCCATGTGCTATGGATTGATCTATAACGCCGTTAAGGAGGGAATTCCAGGATTTTGACCCAGCAACAGCGAAGGAATGGAGATATATTTCCAACTCAGGATGGTGAGCGGCTTGGAGGGGAACTTGCAGATAGTGGTGTTCCCATGTATCTGCTGCTCTTGTCCTTCTAGATGGAAGGTGGGTTTGCAAGATGCTGCCTAAGGATCTTTGGTGAATTGCTGCAGTGCATCTTGTAGATAGTGCACACCGCTGCTACTAAGTGTTGGTGGTGGAAAGATTGAATGTTTGTAGATGTGGTGCCAATCAAGCGGGCTGCTTTGTCCTGGATGATGTCAAGCTTCTGAAGTGTTGTTAGAGCTGCACTCAGCCAGGCAAGTGAAGAGTATTCCATCACACTCCTGACTTGTGCCTTGAAGATAGTGGATAGACTTTGGGGACTCAGGAGGTGAGTTACTTGCCACAGTATTCCTAGCTTCTGGCCTGTTCTTGTAGCCACTGTGTTTATGTGATGAGTCCAGTTCAGTTTCTGGTCAATGGAACCCCAGGGATGTTGAAAGTGGGGGATTCAGTGATGGTTACACCATTGAATGTTAAGGGGTGGTAGCTAGAGTGTCTCCTATTGGTAATGTCCATTGCCTGGCATTTGTATGGCGTGAATGTTACTTGTCACTTGTCAGCCCAAGCCTGGAAATGGTCCAGATCTTGTTCCATTTGAGCATGTACCACTTCAGTATCTGAGGAGTTGTGAATGGTGCTGAACATTGTGCAATCATCAGTGGCTATTCCCACTTCTGACCTTATGACGGAGGGACGGTCATTGATTGTTGGACTTAGGACACTACTCTGAGGGATTCCTGCAGAAATGTCCTGGAGCTGGAGATGGAGATGAATGACCTTCCATAACCACAGCCATCTTCTTACGTACCAGGTATGACTCCAACCAGCCGATGTTTGCCCCCTGATACCCATTGATTCCAGTTTCGCTAGGGCTTCTTGATGCCACACTCGATCGAATGCGGCCTTGATTCAAGGACTGTCACTCTCACCTCACCTCTGGAATTCAGCTCTTTTGTCCGTGCTTGAACCAACGCTGTAATGAGGTCAGGAGCTAAGTGACCCTGCTGAAACCCAAATTGAGCAGGTTATTGCTGAGCAGATGCTGCTTGATAGCACTGACCCCTTCCATCACTGGAATCTTCCACTCAAACCCGACTCCTGACAACAGCGGGAAAATGTCAGTCTGGAACATGTCTGAAGCATTGTGGCAAGCAGCAATGACTTAATGAATTCCTGATACAGCCTCTGGAGTTCAGGATGGAGGCCTGGACCCCAGAGCACGACAGCAGTGGGTTGGGGAAGCATCCACAGATGGATCTTCCAGGTTCAGCATCATTGAGTGGCCCATCTTCCGGACTGAGCGTGTTCCTGGGGATCCATCTTCTTTCTTCAGGGAGGTCTATCTTTTATCCTTAATGGTTAATTGGTGATTATGGTCATCTTTTCAATATTGCATCCAGATATGACAGCAGGACTTGGGCACACCACTCGACAGAATACAGCGCTAAATCCCCGAGTGCATAATAAATTAGATTGGGGCTGGAAGATATGGCAAACTTTCACGTTCGGCTTTCACGTTCCCACACCTTGGGACTTAGTCCCAAATGGAAGAATTCTGCCCAAGTTATTTCCCTTAAAGATAAAGATGAAAAGAATGTTTTTCTCTTCGGGGATCATTAGTCTTCCCCAGGGAGGAGTAGAGGAAGGGTCATTGATTATTTTTAAGACTGAATTAGATACTTTCTTGACTGACAAGGAAATGAAAAATGCAAGGGTTAGATCGGAAAGTAGAGGCCATAATCAGATCAGCCATGAAATGGTGGAGCAGGCTTGAGGAACTAAATTGTCTATCTTGCTTTTAATTTCTGTTCTTTAATTTTTTTTATATACAATAGGTTGTTCTGATCTGGAATGCATTGCCTGGAAGTTTCAATAGTAGCTTTCCAAAAAGAATTGGATAAAGACTTGGAAATTTTTAAAATGCAGGATTCTGAGGAAAGAACGGGGAAGAGCACTAACTACAGAGCTCTTCCAGATTGCATGATGAGCTGGATAGATTTCTTCTGTGTTGGTGATTCTACAATTCTGTTATTTTTAACTCCCTTGACATGATCTCAGTAAGGGAAACTGGTCTCTGTAACCTTGAAATTAGTGGATTCCTGGCCCCAGGCTCAGCACAATAGACAGCAAAGTCAGGAGAACATTTGCAGGAATTGCTGATACACAGAAGCTGCACCAGCATATTTATGCTCCAGTCTTGGAAAAGCAACCTTCCTCCTCTTGGCTTCCACACTTCCAACATTGTGACAATAATTGCGCTGAGAACACACGAACAGTTTGTAAACGAGGGAACCATGATGAATCCCTTCTGTGCAACGGAAGTGCAAAATGTGCGGAGCAAATGAATTAGTGCCATTGATGCGCTTCCAGTAGAATTTCAGACAGTCTGTTTTGGCTGGTGTGCCATTTTGGGTGCCAAAGATTCCATCTTATTGCTAGACTGTCTGAATACTGAGCTTCACTTGTGGTCTGCAATTTTCATGTTTATGTTCGATATTTCCTCTTCAAATTCTTTTGGTTGCATTCTACTCAAAATACGTCTGCAGGTATTGAAACTACTGTGACAGAATTAATAACCCAATCTGACCAATGTATATAAAGCTAATTTGCTCCTGAATGCGTTGAATAATCACTTTGGCACTTGCTCACAGTAAACTGAAATAGAGCCTATGATGTAAAGTGCAGCCTTATTCATACCTTCTCAAGAAACATGTTTCATAAGTGGATCAGTCTTTCAAGCTTTTTATGTGTTGAATGTGTGAGTTAATTGGGAAAAAGATTGAGCTTTTCTAATCATTCATATAAATTGGATGCTCTTATCACAGAGGATTTTGTAAACAGGCTTTCCTGCAGAATCAGGATGATTGAATAAATGTCACAATGGCAGAAATTATTGATAGTAGATGAAATAATCAATACGTCCTGATAATTAACAGTTTTCAGTGATATTTAATACAACTCAGGTTTTATCTAAAATTATTCATTTGGCAGGTGTTGTGGTTGATAATGTGGGCCAGGAACAGCAATGCTTCTTTCACCTCTCCCAGTGTAATGCACAGTCAGGGCATTTAAATAGATATCAGGAACTCTGCAAGGGCACTTTGGATGCCATAGAACTGTCATAGGGACAAGGAGCACATTATCCAGTGCTAAAACCTTGTAAAGAATTGCTGGCTACTCTTAGAAGAAGAATGCTTCAAAATTGCAAGAAGGTTAGAAGGGACAGGGCGTGATAAGATCTAGCTTTGAGAAACTATCTGTAAATTCAATTGTTGCATAGCATCCAAACAGATCCAACATCAAAACCACTGTGAAAAGCAGCTCCTGGCAACAAGTCACTTTAGTGAAACCTGATGCAACCAAGGTATTACCAGTGGCTCTGTGGAACTTCAGGACCAATAACATTTAACTACCCTTTTGCATGCTCGCCTTCTGAGCCTGACAACAAGACCCTGCAGCTTTCTGCTTAAAAACCTGAAAAATTGCCAACATCTCTGTTTTTCATCTCTCTGTATCAGGCAGCTGCTGCTGAGTACTTGAGGTCAGGAGCTCCACAACAGAAACCATATGAACTGTTTATTGATTGTCAAGGCGGGCTAGTGGACTGCTGAACCTGAAACAATGGGCAGAATTAAATGGAGCCCCCTGGAGAGGGCAGGATGGTGGGCAGGCATGAAAATCCCAGAGGCAGGAAAACTGTCCCGCATTCAGCAAGTGGAAGGGGCCAGTGTGGGAAGCCCATCCACTGGAAGCGCAAAGACAATTGGACTCATTAGCAAGCCACTTAAAACCATTATCCCTGGGCCAATTAGGCTTGAATGGTGACTCAGAGATTAGGCAAGACTCACATTAGTCTCACATCTCTCTAGGAAGGTGTCCTGACTGGTTTGCCAGCTTTCTACTGGGGGTCCCTCACTGAGTGCCTGTGATTGAGGGACTTGCCCACAATAAGAAATTGGGATTCAACCCCCTGCCCTGCATTTGTCCATCAGACCACTCCCACCACGAGTGATGCCCTCCTTTTGACCCCGATCCTGCCCCAATTACCTTTTTACAAGCTTCAGAAATCAATGTTCTCAGTGGTGCTGCCGGTGCTTGAAGAACTGCCAATCTCTGATTGGCCAACAGATTTCAGGAGTAATATTCCCATCCTACAGGGGGCTGAATTGAAATGGAAAGCTAATTCTGCACGGGTAAGTGCCTGCTTACTTGTAATTGCATCAGGCCTCCCAGAGAAAAGCAGGTGGACTTCCACCCACTTCTCCAGTTGGTGGGTGTGGACCCAATGACTAACTCTAAATTGCAACTGAGGTAAAATTCTCCCATGCTCCAGCTGGGTCAGCTGAACATTTGGGGCTGCCTCCAGAGTTTGAGATGGAGGCCGCCAGTGACCCTGTACCCTGGAACACTGCTGCAATGGTCGGGGGTGAGAGGGGTGTTGGGGAGCTGGAGGGCATCTATCAAGTGAATCTTCCAGTTTCAGTACCAAGGAGGAGGTCCATCTTGCAGCCTCAGTGTGTTCTTACAGATCCATCTTCCTTCTTCAACAGTGAGTCAGTGATGTTGGTGCCTTTAAATATGGCATTGAGATATGATGGTGTGATGTGTGCCATCAAGCCAGTGCAACTTTGGAAGATGGCTCAATACCCCTGGATGCATAATTAATTATGTTGGGCTTGGAAAATGTGTTCTTTCCAGTCAGTCTACACAGCAGGAAACTCCCTATCCCCATCTCCGTCATTGGACTGGGTCCCGGATGGAGAATTCTGCCCACTATTTAAGTCTCCACAGATGCTGCCTAACCTGTCGAGTGTTTCCAGTATTTTCTTTCTCTATAATGAATTGCTTATTGTTCACAGTTCTGGGAAAGCAACTTCAAAACTTGATGCATTTTGACCATGTTTTTCCGCACCTTTTTTAAGACTCGTGTGATAAACTTTGCTTCAAAAATTTGTTTGGAAACAAATTTTTTAACTCGACAGAGTTAAATCTTTAAACTCGACAGAAGCGCTTGCTTCCTTTTTCTCTCTATTGTTTCTCTGTTGAATGTGTCAGGCTTAGGCAATCCGATAACATTGCTGTAAATTGCAGTTCCATAGAGCGCAGGAGTTGCTTGCCCTGACCTGTCTGCTTTTGACTTGGGCAGAATGCTTTGAAGGTGAGTTGTTTGGGAATTTCTAAAGCTTAGCAACATTAATAATGTGCAAAGCAAATGTCAGAACTCAATGCAAAGCTACTTTCTTCCCTTCCTTCTGCTGCATCCTTTCTTATCTTGGACTTAGTTTTAACAAAGCTACTTTTCTGTCTTTTTCTCCCTTATTATGAAGAAAGCACTGACATTGTGCTGCAAGTAACCTTCACACCCCTACCCCACAGCGGACATTGGCTGCTTGTACATGTGGAATTGTGGACACACATCCACATCCTTTGTCTATGAAATGCTTTGAACATCAGTATATTGTACATATTGCGATACTTGGTGAGGTAATTTTTAAAGAAGACTTTTGGCTTTTTTTCCAGCAAATTAGTAAATGGGTACAAAAGATAATTTAAAAGGCTAATGGGACATTAGACATCATCTCAAGGTGGTTGGAAGCATTAAACGTTGGGCTAATATTGTATGAAGCTCTGGTTAGAACTGAGGTGCAAGTATTCAATTCTGGGCACTGCACATCAGGAGTGATAAGCTGGTCATGAAGAGAGTGTAAATAGGTTTTAAATTCCTAAGTGGCACTGCTAAGTAGATATTTAACAACAATGTTGAGTTAATTAGACTGTGTAGATTTTTCCAAATTTCTATCCATGGTTATACAGAAGTCTAACCTCAATGGAAGTTATTTGCTCTCTTTGATAGCCAGCATTACCACTAGATTGACTGTTTTAATTATGTACAGAAAACATGTACCTGATTTTTCTGGTGAAAATGACAGGTGTAGAAATCAATGCTGTATAAATAGTGGGATTTTCTGGCCTCCCTGTAGCATATTTTTGATAGAGCAGACGCAGCACGGTTTCGTTAAGGGGAAGTCGTGTCTGACAAATTTACTGGAGTTCTATGAGGATGTGTCTAGGGCGGTGGATAGAGGAGAGCCGGTGGATGTGGTCTTTCTTGATTTTCAGAAGGCGTTCGAAAAGGTACCTCACAAGAGGTTATTGTAGAAGGCCAGGGGACATGGAGTTGGGGGTAGGGTGTTAGCATGGATAGAGGATTGGTTGTCAAATAGAAGTCATGATGTGGGAATGCCGGTGTTGGACTGGCGTAAACACAGTAAAAAGTCTGACCAACCGATTTATTTGATAATAGACTCACAAGCTTTCGAGGGGACTGCCTCTTCGTCAGGTGAATGGAGAGTTCTGGCCTCAGACAGAGCATATAAAGCACAGACAGTTTACAGATTACTGATTAGAATGCGAATCCTTACACCTAACCTGCTGTTCAAGACCTGAAGTGGCTGACAATGGTTAGGTGTAAGGATTCGCATTTTAATCAGTAATCTCTAAACTGTCTGTGCTTTATATGCTCTGTCTGAGGCCAGAACTCTCCATTCACCTGACGAAGAGGCAGTCCCCTCGAAAGCTTGTGAGTATTATCAAATAAATCGGTTGGACTAAAACCTGGTGTTGTCAGACTTTTTACTGTCAAATAGAAGGCAGAGAGTGGGGGTCAATGGGTGTTATTCGGATTGGTGGATGGTGACTAGTGGAGTGCCCCAGGGGTCGGTGCTGGGGCCTCAGCTATTTACCATTTATATAGATGGTCTGGAGGAGGGAACCGAGTGTGTGGTGTCGAAATTTGCTGATGACACCAAGATTGGTGGAACGGCAAATTGTGCGGAGGGTGTGGAGGGTCTACAGAAGGATCTAGATAGGCTGGGCGAATGCGCCGGGAACTGGCAAATGGAATTTAATGTTGGCAAGTGCGAGGTGGTCCACTTTGGTAGGAATAATGGTAGGAAGGAATATTACTTACGTGGCGAAAAACTGCAGCAGGCGACGGTGCAGAGGGACCTCGGGGTCCTTGTGCATGAGTCGCAAAAACCCAGCCTGCAGGTGCAGCAGGTGGTCAGGAAGGCTAATGGGATGCTGGCCTTCATAGCGAGGGGGATTGAATATAAAAGTAGGGAGGTCTTGCTGCAGCTGTATAGGGCATTGGTGAGGCCACAGCTGGAGTACTGTGTGCAGTTTTGGGCGCCGTACTTACGCAAGGATATTTTGGCCTTGGAGGGAGTGCAGAGGAGGTTTACTAGGCTGATGCCGGAGTTGAAGGGGTTGAGCTTTGAGGAGAGGCTGAATAAACTAGGCTTGTACTCATTAGAGTTTAGAAGAATGAGGGGGGATCTCATTGAGACATATAAGATGATGAATGGGATGGATAGGATAGAGGTGGAGAGAATCTTCCTGCTCAAAAGAGACAGTAGGACTAGGGGGCACAGCCTCAAGATAAAGGGGGGGCGGTTTAGAACGGAGTTGAGGAGGAACTTCTTCACTCAAAGGGTGGTGAATCTCTGGAATTCTCTGCCTGTTGAAGTGGTGGAGGCTGCCTCGCTAAATATTTTTAAGACGCGGGTTGATGGGTTTTTGATAAGAGAGGGGATTAAGGGTTATGGGGAGAGGGCGGGAAAGTGGAACTGAGCCACGACAGATCAGCCATGATCTTATTGAATGGCGGGGCAGGCTCGAAGGGCTAGATGGCCTACTCCTGTTCATATTTCTTATGTTCTTATGTTCTTATATTTCTTATGGCAGGAGTTGGTGCGCCATTAGGCAGCAGCAGGATCTTTTGGCCCCACCACTGTCAATGGGATTTCCCATTGACTGCACTCCATGCCATTGGGAATCCAACGGCGGAGTTGGACTCTCTGAGGGACCAGAAGTTCCCGACAGCATGAATAGTTGGAAAATTCTGGTCAAAAAGTGTAATTCAAATAGCAATTTCAGGAAACTACACATGTGTGGTGTCTGGTGGGATGTAGCCCCTTTAAGGGAACAGGTCAGGTGACCCTGGGTGTGGAGTGATTTGCCTGGGAACTGCCTGGGAGGGCAGTGGTAGTTTGGAATGTGGGAGGGAGTAGACCTGCAATAAATACCCACATTCCCCGATGTCTGTCTGTGGTGTGAGTTCTTGAGGATACTCCCTCATAGTTGAGAATTTAACAATGTGCAGTTAAATACTTCAAAATGGGAAATCGCTGTCCCAATTACCTTGCCACCCTCAGTAGCTGCACAATGTTGACACCTCACAAAGTGACTTGATATTGAAAGACATGGAAGGGGGTGACATTGCTGTGCTGATGGGATATAGATACACATTAAACTCACTGCAACTGGTGAGGGACTGTCCATCCTAGTAAAAGTAAATTTTTAACAGAGTGATAAGGCAAAATTACTGGCAGCCTCTATGATACTCAAGATTAATTTCTACATGTGCAAAGACTTATTCCTTCAGCATCAGAATTTTACACTCTCCCATCAGCGGATTTAAGTTGGGGGGGGGGGGTGACATGAAATTAAAGGGACAGAATTCCCTCCGGGTTCCAGCCTGTTCCAAACTCGTAGTGATTTTACATTGCGATGGGCAAGACCCTCGGATGAGAAGCCCACTCTTGCCCCACTTGAGGTCCTTAATTATTGCTCACTTAAGGGCCATTTCCCACCTCAGTTCTTAAGCTGGAGAGAGGATTGAACTTGCAAGGAGGAAAATAACAAGTGTTCCAACTTGCGTGGGAAGGGAGAGGGATTGCTTCCATCAGAAGCCCCTTTCAATCCACCGCAGCACCGTCACTGCGGGGCATGGAAAGCTGCTGGCTAATCTGACTGTGTGAGAGTGAGCTGGAGTACGTGGACATTAAACGTGAGTCCTGAGTGATAGTAGGTGAGTGATGGGGCAGTGTGCTGCATTGAACAGTACTAAGAGTTGATGGTGTAGTGAAATATCTTGTGAAAATGTATTCACCGACTTTGACCACCTACTTGAGGTCACTAGATAGCTTGTGACAATAATCCCTGGAACCAGGCTTTGGGAATTGACTTCCCTGGCCTAATTGCTTCTGAGAGCAGTCCTTCACAGGACCTCCTAGCCCCATGTGGAATAATGAGGTCTTTCCTCCTATCCACCTCCATGACTAAAGTCACCAGTATCCCATCTGGGAGCCCTCTCTCTATCCTGATGCTCCGGAGCTTTTCCTTTTTACAACAATAACTTTCTGTGATTCAGCGCAGCTTCCCTTTCAGAAGGATGGACTGCTTTTGAGAACAACAGCTTACTGCTCAGTCCCCTGCTTGGACCTACTCTACATTCAGCTAAATAAAAGAGGTAGCATCAAATTTGGAGCTGCCTACCTCCACAACAATGAGGGCAGACAGGCCATAAATCACAGTACCTGTGCCCAAGGATTGTGTCAGCCAATTTCTAGCGCAAGGTACAAACACAAACAAAAAACAATCAAAAACCAGGGGGCAAACAAAGAAAATGGAGAAATGGGAGTAAAAAAAAGTGAAGTGTTTATTAACAGGGGGTTTGAGTTTAAGAGCCATGGGGTTATGCTGCAATTATACAGGTCCTTGGTGAGACCACGTTTGGAATGTTGTGTTGAGTTCTGATCACCTCACTATAAGAAGGATGTGGAAGCATTGGAGAGAGTACAGAGGACACTTACCAGGATGCTGCCTGGTTTGGAGGCTAGGTCTTATGAGGAAAGGTTGAGGGAGCTGGGGCTTTTCTCTTTAGAGCGGAGGAGGATGAGAGGCGACTTAATAGATGATGAGGGGGATAGATAGAGTGGACGTACAGAGACTATTTCCTCGGGTGGATGTAGCTGTTACTAGGGACCGTAACTATAAGATTCATGGTAGGAGATATAGGAGGGATGTCCGAGGTAAATTTTTTACTCAGGGAGTGGTTGGTGTGTGGAATACGCTACCTGCTATGATGGTGGAGTCAGACACTTTAGGAACTTTCAAGTGGTTATTGGATAGGCACATGGAGCACACCAGAATAATAGGGAGTGGGATAGCTCGATGTTGGTTTCGGACATAGCTCGGCACAACATCGAGGGCTGAAGGGCCTGTACTGTACTGTATTATTCTATGTTCTATGACGTTTGATAGAAATACATAGAAAGGACAAGACAGATAAAGGACATTCCGCTTTTCTGTGTGAATGTTCCAGATGAAGCTCCTCCCATCCTATCTCACCTAACTCTATCAACATATGCATGCAGCTGAGGTTAATAAAGAAAGAATAACAATGTCATAATATAAGCTTTCTTAAAGTTACTTCATAAGTCAGCATTTCTTCGTGAGTTTTCATTCAAATGTTTACTGGAAAACTAGGTGGACAAATATGGATAAAATAAAGGTGAATAAATTCAGCCATGCAGTCCCTATTTTTCAGCTAAATGACCTTTGAAGGTTCCAGTATTACAGCAGGAAGCACATTTCATTATTAACAATAACAGCTCCACTTACTGCATTGGTAAAGACCAGAAAAATATCTGCAAGTAGTGTTCACAGCCAAAACAGTCTTCTAAATATGCAAATGAGGGCCGTAATCCCTGGTTGAGGCCTCTGCCCCAAAAGTGGCTTGTTTAGAGGCAGTCAGTTAAAATGCTGGCTGTATTGAGAAAACTGGGTTTACCTGTGGCACCACAGGCTATCCCGGAGGCAGCAGCCAACAAGATACAATTTTAAAATATGCTTAACTGAATATGGAGGTCAAAGGAGCAAACGTGCTCCTCCTGATCCTACGCTCAAAGAAAGAGGACCACTACCAGCCAGTCCAACCTTCCCATTTGCTTCCACTTCCCTTTATCCAATCTGCACCCTTATCCCACTGCTACAGACCATTGCTTTCATTGATCAACTCCTCCCTCTTCGAGGTTCTTCAAACAAGAAGGATTCCAAAAGAAATCTCTGTGAGGAGAGTTGCTCTTTATGAGTCATAGAATTCCTCCAATGCAGAATAGGCCATTTGGCCCATCAAGCCTGCATCGACTCTCTGACAAAGTATCTTACCCAGGCCTTCTCCCACTGCCCTACCCCCATAACCATATACATTTACCATGGCTGATCCATCTAACTGACACTAAGGGGCAATTTACCACAGCCAATCCACTTAACCTGCACATCTTTGGACCATAAGAGGAAACCAGAGCACCCGGAGGAAATCCACGCAGATACGGGAAGAACGTGCAAACTCCACACTGACAGTATGAATGAAGTGTCTATTTCTGTGATACTGTTGTCACAATGCCACGTTTAGGCACAAGCAAGACGAAAGGCAACCTTATCATTTAACCTTACCACTTTCTAAAAAGTAATGAATGTGAAACGAAGTCACCGATACTGCAATATGTGATTGATAACAAAAATAAGTGATGCCTGTTTTACCTTGACATACTGAGGGATCAGCTAGGCTACTGACAGTGTTGAACTTTGATCTTGGCCTTCAACTCTCTCTAGATTATCCCCAGTCTGACGGAAGAGCACACAGACATATCCATTCAAAGTTAATTAAGATATAAAATGCATGGCGTAATGTGGGACCATGAGAAGATATTCTATTTGTTTCAAGATAATAGTGTATCACCCTCAATTATTGCTGTAATGTTTTGTACATCTGCCAACAATGAACTTTTTGCACAGAAAGAAAAAGACTGAGCTTTACTACGGTTTGAAATTTATGCGTTTGCTATTCCTGTCATGACTCTCACAAAATCTGTAATCTGCCAGCCTCCAAGAGTTTTTGGCTACCTTTTACCCTTACTTCTTAAGTGAGAATGGATAGTGAGGCAGATTGTGAGACACAGCACAGAGCATCGCTAGATAAGCATTTCTTTTTAAGAACAAGGAGAAACAAGTATTTTCTTATCTTTGTCATTGCTGCTGTGTAATTTATGGGCATTAAGAAGAACCTTCAATCTTCAAAGGCAAAAATCAATATTAATCCACTCTTACTTGCAATAGAAGGATGTGGCTGGGGATGGTGTCACTAGGTACAGGGGAACTGCAAACTCTGAGCGGTCAAAGGATCCTCAAAGGCAGTCATTGCACAGTTAGTAAAATAGGACATTTGATGCAGAAAATTAATTCTGTCAGTATAAAACTCTGCAGCAAACAGAATTTAAAAAGAAACATTTCATCATTGTTTAAACAGTAATTTCCTGTAAATACTCTGTCATGATTATTTAATCATTTGCTGAATGCAAAAGATGTAAGATATTCATGCTGCTTGGAGAGGTGTTAATCTGTGTGGCATATTTTATTCAGCAAAATAAATTTTTCATCAGCCTATAGCTTTCAACTACTGATTGCACAGCATCAGGCTGGGGGAAAAGAATATAAATCAACCAGCTTCCTTTCTGAGTAAGATTGAAAAATAATTGATAAAATAATTCATTTTTATTTTACTTGACATATTTCCATGGTATTCCAGCTTCTCAACATAATACACTCATTTTGTGACTTTTTTTGTATTTTTAAGATTAAGGCATCTCTTAATACAAAGCTCTCCAAGATGGATAATCTAAAACTGTTTTTTGAAAAAGAAACATGGGTCACCTTTCATTTGTGAGCGCTTGCATGCATGCATAAATCCGCCCTGATTAAAACAAAATCTTTTTAGCCAAATCGTAAGTTCAACAATGGCTGACTGTTACGGGGACAGTCTGAACCCAAACTGTCATCATGAACAAACAACTGCCAGCCTGCAGTCCTTTTGTCAGCTCCTGACAAGTGGATCAATAAAAACACAGAGAAAGTTCAATAAGAACAGACAACAGTAATCTGGCTGGCTTTTCAGAGGCTGCAAAAAGCAAGGAACAACCTCCCCTTGTTCATTTCTTCAAGCCCCTTCAGGCTATCACCTTCCCTGGCCCCTGTTAATTAAAAACTGCCTCCCGCTAAAGTTCGTTGGCAGACATTTTCCTAGTGTCAAACATTCAGCTGGCTGCTGTGAGAGGAAATTAGATGAGGGAGAACTCTGAAACTGCGAGGAGAGAGAAAAGAACAAGAGCATTAGAGCCAAAATCACATCTTATTGCTTAGGGTCATCAATCAGCAACTGCAAATTTGTAACATGACTTCATCTCTCTACACCTCCCCCACCAAACAAATCGAAATGTGAATTACATATTATGCTACATTCTTAGACTAATTCTCTTTTGTTCCCTTGGCAGCAAAGAACACCTTGAGACCACCTTCCACAGTGCGGAGAAATAAAGGATTTTTTTCCTCTCCCTCTCTCAGCGGCTGTGGCAGTGATTAGAATTTTAATTGTCTGGCAGAGAGTGGAGAAAATCATTGAAACGCCATAAAAGATTCACAATGCCAGGGAGATGAAGGGTGTGCTGAGGCAGCTTCACAGGCTGATTGTTACATTAATAATTCTGCATGAACATTAAGTCCAATCGATTTGCACCAAATGCTGCTCAAACATAAAACCCAAACCAAAACATGTTTCACCATAGATTGTACAGAGCCTGAGCTTTGAAGTGACAACATAACCTTTACTGGATTTTTTCTGTAAAATTGGATACCTATGTGATCTCATTGCAGTCATTTTCATGCCAATAATTAATGTTATAATTACAAAACCCAGCCACAGACTTTAATTGCATTTTGCTGATCATTTCCTCCCATGTGAATGACATATTTACTATTATCAGCCTCTACAGCTTATTTAATGCTCTCACAATTGAATATGACTTTAACGAAAAAACCTGTGAAACATAGAAATATAGAAAATAGGAGGAGGAGTAGGCCATTCGGCCCTCTGAGCCTACTCCACCATTTGTTAACTCATCTAACTCAATAGCCTGATCCCACCTTCCCCCCAAATCATTTAATCCCCTTTCATCCAAAGAGCTGTATCGAACTCCTTGAAAACATATATGTTGGAATTCTATCTCCCTGTTCAACACGCAATCGGAGCAGGTGAGAGGCAGAAAACAAAAATGTCCATTGACCTTGGGCAGGATTTTCCAGTCTCTCTCAAGTATAGCCGTAAAATTCCACCTGTAATGATTTGGCCTCAATTGTTTCATGTGATAGTGAATTCCACAGATTCACCAAGTTCCTTCTCCACTCAGTCCTAAAAGGTTCACCTTGTATCCTTCGGCTGTAACCCCTCATTCTGGACACTCCCACCATTGGGGACATTCTTCTTGCATCTGTCATGTTTAATCCTATCAGAATCCCATCAGAGCTTTCTATGAGATCCCCCCTCAATTCTTCTGAACTCCAGTGAATATAATCCTAACTGACTCAATCTCTCCAAATACATCAGTTCTGCCATCCCAGTAATTAGTCTGATAACCTTTCACTGTACTCCCTCTGTAGCAAGATCATCCTTCCTCAGATAAAGAGACCAAAACTGCGCACACTATTCCTGGTGTGGCCTCCCCAGCATCCTGTATAATTGCAGCAAGACATCCCTGCTCCTATACTCAAATCCTCTTGATATGAAGACCAACATACCTTTGCCTTTTACACTGCCTCCTGCCAGCTTACTTTCAGTGACTAGTGTACAAAGACACACAAGTCTCAATGCACATTCCCCTCTTTTAATTTATAGCCATTCAGATAATAATCTGCCTTCCCGTTTTTGCTACCGAAGTGGATGACCTCACAGTTATTCACGTTACACTGGTGGGGTGGGGAATTGGGAGGGTCAGCAGTCAGGGATTGGGATGGGTGTTAGTCAGTCTGGGGGTGGGATGGGGTGTTGCAAGTATGTTGGGCTGTGAGGAAGTGGGGGGGAGGGTTGGGTTGGGTTTGGCTGGACCTGATGCGGTCAAACTAGACCCAAACCTTGTTTGTCAATAATTTCCAGATTAGATGTTGAGGCCCAATCTGTTTGCTCAAGTGAATGGAAAATATCTCTTGGCCTTCTTCTAAAAGGAAGATGGAATCTCCTAATGTCTCAGCCGATATATTTACAAGAATGAACCAAGGATGAGAAATTTCAGCTATGAGGATAGATTGGGGAGATTGGGATTGTTCTCCTTGGAAAGATGAAGGTGAAGAGGAGATTTGATAGAGATGTTCAAACTCATGAGGGGGCTGGCCGGAGTGGATAGGGAAGAAGTGTTTCTGTTTGTAAAAGGATCCTGGAAGTATGGTGAAGAAAGGTTGAAGAGGACATAAGAACATTAATTGAATAGAAGGAATGTACTAGCGTACGAGGAAAGGCAAGGGAATGGCACTAAGTCATGATGCTCATTTGGAGAGCCAGTGCAGACACGATGGGCTAAATGGCCTCCTTCTGCACAATAAGAATTCTGTGATATTTCCCTCAAGTAATTATCACTGTTATCAATTTAGTTGCTATTTGCTAAACCTTTACAAATTTGCTACCGTATCTGCTTTTCTAACAATTGCACAGCACTTCAGAATTTATGCAACTTTGTTAAGACACAAAATACAAAAGGTGTTTTTTGACAATAGCTATATCCTTTTGAGAGACAGAATAGAACTCGGGGACACCGTTTAAAACTAAGGGGTAGCCCATTCAAGACTGAAATGAGGCAAAATATTTTCTCTCAACTGTTCGTTAGTCTTTGGAACTCTTTCCCAAAGAGTGGTGGAGGCAACGCCATGAATATTTTAAGGCAGGGGTAAATAGATTCTTGACGAACAAGGGAGTCAAAAGTTACTAGGGAGGCTGGAATGTGGAGTTGAGGCCACAATGATAAGGCATAATCTTATTTGATAGTGGAGCTGGAATGGCCTACTCCTGCTCCTAGCTCATATGTTCATATACTTGTATTTCCTCTATCTCAAACTCAAGCATAGTTACCATGGCAATTATCCATTAAAGGATAACTTTGCAGAGTAAGGGTCACATGACCTGGGGAGCCAATCGGGGAGCAGGGTGGGGGATTGCCCCTGTAAACATGAGCTCCTGTACTCAGAGTCACCTTGGGAGCTGATTGTAGCCATGTGGCTGCAAGCCTCTGTATTGTTTTAACTTGGAAGCAAACTGCGGGCAATCTTATGAAAACAATTCTAAATCCAGAACAAGCATGAAAACAAGAGAGTTTCGGTTCCATTTTTTGGCAAGTCCAAATCTCGAACCTTATGCCCTTAATGCATAAAAAATGCTGAAACCCATTTCTCACCAGTAGTGGGAGTGAATGAGGCTTAAATCAGCAGAAAGTGAGCTGATAGCAGAGTGTGCCGTTGTGCATGTGCAGGCCTCTGCTGTGAGAGCTGCAGAGACCAGTCACGCAGTTTTTGTTGCATATCACCAGCCCCAGTGGCCTAAACCCAGCATCCCCTCCTGCACTACAACAGGGCCCCGTAGCCAATTGTGAGCACCACCCCTCCAGAAGGACCGATCAATCCCCACCTCCCCGGACCAATCAATTCTCACCTCTCCCTGGAAAATCAACCTCCACCCCTTGGACCGATTGACCCCAACCCCTCGACCAATCACAACTGCAGAGTGGCAGCGATCCCTCCTACCAATCACAATTTCAGAGTACTCAGTGGTTCCCCCTCCACCCAATTGGCCTGCCTCTGGTGTGCTCCCACAACAAGTAGGCCCCATATGCTCAGGCCTTGCCTGCTTGGCACTGCCCAATGCCCAGTGGCCAATGCCAGGGTGCCAGACTAGCAGTGCCAGCTGAGCACTACCCAAGGGCATCGCCTTTTGCCCTGACCTTCCAGGAGGCCTTAATGACCTCCAGTTCTACCGATGAGACCATCACGTGCAGTCCCCATTGATGGGCAACCATTCATTATCATTGCCAGACAGAACACTCCTCAGTGACGCCACACAGGCAAGTGAGCCCGGATGATCGAGTCCCAGACTCGCTAATTCTGTTTAAATTACACTTAAATTCTATTTAAATAATTTAATTATCATGCTGGATCTCTGGTGCTGGTAAGATCGTGAGAGGCGAGAAATTGGGCACCAAACTGATTTTTCAGTTCTCTCGTGATCTTATCGGCTTGCCCTGCCCATCGGTTAATGAGGTGCAATGGTACGATCGCCCCCAATGTGTTTTCTATAGACAGGTGAATGAGCAGTTTTACATTTTATGATGAAGATGAAAAAACATCCTCAGACTGTGAGTATCCAGTTTACATTGAAGTATAATGAAGTTGAGAAAGGAAAAGTGTTCTTACCAAGATGCCCCTCTATGGGTGGACCCATTTGATTTCTCCCTGGAGGACTGAACACAATACGTAGAGTGCCTTGGGTATTACTTCCAAGCCAATGATGTAGGCGAAGAGGGAAATCGTATGGTAATTCTTCTTGGCGCATATGGCACCCGAACTTATGATATCATTCACAGTCTCATGGCCCCAGATACACTTGATTCCAAATCAATGAGTGGGCACATGGAATTGGTGCAATCACATTTCCAGCCTAAACCAACAGTCATACTCCAGAATTCAACTTTAATTCAAGGGGGAGAACCCCAGGTGAAACAATTGTGACTTATATCTTTAAATTGAAACAGATACCAGAGTATTGAGATTTTGGAGACACCATGAATGATTTGTCACAGGACAGATTAGTCTGCGGGGTGAATATTGAGGTGCTTCAACAGAGCTTACTTGCAGAGGCCGATATAAATTTTAAATGAGCAACAGAGATATTGCAGACAACAGAAAGCGCCAAAAGTGGTGCACAAGAGCACGCAAAAGGTTCACCAGTTAGAGCAGGAATCTGCAATTAGCAGTGGCTCCAAAATCAAAGAAGTAGCCGTGAGGCAGAAAATAAGTTCAGCCACAAGTAAGGCAAGAAGATTTCAAAGAGGTAATCAATCAGCAAAGTTAGAAGCGAAATGTTACCGATGTGAATGTCACCACTCCCCTGAATCCTGCAGGTATAAGGAAGCTGAGTGATTTTTCTTCATAGGAGAGGCTACTTAAGGTGTTGCAGAGCCAAGTTAAATCTACTGAGTAGCTAGTTAAATAATACGTCACCAATATACAATGTGGAGGAGTCTAGCAGCAACAATTTAAATATTCACTCACTGTTTAATATAAATGTGGATAAGATAGCCCCTATTACTGTAATGACCTGGATAAATGGGAAGCCTCTAAAGATGGAAGTTGGCGCAGGGTATCAGATACAGTGATAGCTGATATACATATCGATACTTGAGATGAGTTCAACCATTGAACTTGCAGAGTGGTGTGGTTAAATTAACAATTGTTATTAGAAGAGGCTGTGGCTTAATGGTGTTGTTGCTGGACTCATAATCTAGAGATCCAGGGTGCTGATCTGTGGAGTTAAGTTCAAATCTTACCATGGCAGAAATATGAATTCAATAAAAATCTGGAATTAAAATTCTAATGATAATCATGAAATCATTGTCATAAAAACTCATTTGGTTTACTAATGCAGATCTCTTGTCCTTACTTGGTCTGGCCTACATGTAACTCCAGACACACAGCAATGTGGTTGACTTTTAATGCTTTAGGGATGGGCAATAAATGCTGGCCCAGCCAGCAATGCTCACATCCTGTGAATGATTTTTTTTTAAATGGTACCTGTAAACAACAGTCTGCCCAACCCTCAGTGATCATAGTGAAGGATCAAGTCTTCTCAGCTGCAATTGGCTTAAGATAATCAAGTTGAATTGGACTGAGATTTTCCAAGTATGGGAAGGAGGGCTGCTTAAGCTGATGAAGAGATACAAGACCATCTTCAAGAATGAATTAGGCAAAATAAAAAACCTGCAAATGAAAATCAATGTGGACCTAAAGTCGACCCCTTGATTCTTTAAGATGAGACCAGTACTATATGCTTTGTGAGTGAAATTAAAGTGATTAGAAAACCAGGTGTTATCCAACCAATTCAATTATTGGAATGGGTTGCACCCATTATTCCCATATTGAAACCAGATAAGACTGTCTACATTTGTGATGATTAGAAGTTAATAGTTAATTGGGCTGCCAAATTGGATAAATATTCAACCTGAAGATTGAAGCCCTGTATACAAAGCTGACTGGAGATCAATCTTACACAAAGCTGGACATGAGTCAGACATGAGTTGAGGGGGTTGAGCTATGAGGAGAGGCTGAATAAACTAGGCTTGTACTCATTAGAGTTTAGAAGAATGAGGGGAGATCTCATTGAGACATATAAGATGATGAATGGGATGGATAGGATAGAGGTGGAGAGACTTACTGCTCAGAAAGGACAGTAGGACTAGGGGCACAGCCTCAAGATAAAGGGGGGGGGGGGTGGTTTAGAACGGAGTTGAGGAGGAACTTCTTCGCTCAAAGGGTGGTGAATCTCTGGAATTCTCTGCCCGTTGAAGTGGTGGAGGCTGCCTTGCTAAATATTTTTAAGACGCGGGTTGATGGGTTTTTGATAAGCGAGGGGATTAAGGGTTATGGGGAGAGGGCGGGAATGTGGAACTGAGCCACGACAGATCAGCCATGATCTTATTGAATGGCGGGGCAGGCTCGAAGGGCTAGATGGCCTACTCCTGCTCCTATTTCTTATGTTCTTATGTTCTTATATCAACAATTTGAATTTGACAATGCTTCCTTGAGGTTACGTCATGATAAACACATACAAAGGATGCCTTTTGGTGTGTCTTCAGCATGTACAATTTTCCAGAGGACAATGGACAGTCTGTTGCAGGGGTTGCCATGAGTTGTGGTATACCTTGATGACATTCTCATAACTGGATCAACAGAAGTTGAACATCTAGCAAACTTAGAGGAGGAGCTGGAGAGATTTCAAGAGGCTGGGGTTTGCCTCAGGAAGGAGAAAAACACTTTTCAGTCACAGAGGTAACTAATCTTGTGCACCATGTGGATGCACAAGGATTACACTCAGTGGAAGGCAAGGCCGTAAAGGAGGCACCAGATCCAAAAATATATCTGAGCTCATGTCATTTTTGGGAATGATGAATTACTATTTCTTTTTTGGCAAACTCATTGACATTAATAATCCCCTTGCATAATCTTGATCTTGGAAAACTCCCCAGAAAGAAGCTTTCATCAGATCAAAACAATTACTGCAATCTTCAAACTTCTTAGTACATTTCAACCCATTTAAGAAACTGGTGTTCATCTGTGATGCTTCTGCAAATGGTATTGGTGTGTTGTTGTCCAATATGATGGATGATAGATTAGAACAGCCAGTCAGAGCTGGAACCCACCCATCCCTGTTCTGAGCATATGCCCCAATCTCAGTGCAACTAGGCTTTGCCAGTGCATGAAGCCCCACCCCCTACATAAAAAAAACCCTTTGAATTTTTTAGTCAGAGTTTTGTAAGATTTGGAGAGAAAACTGACCGGTTTCCCTAGAGAGAAACACATTGCTTTACTCGCCGGAAACGACACTCTACCATTTTTTGGTAAGGTTCTCCTCATGATCTCTAAAACTGGATCCCTGTCTTATCAAATGGACATAGATGGAAGGATCATCTGAAAACACGTAGGCCATTTGAGAAAAAGAGAGATGCCCCAACAACCTTTTTGCCATCAGGAAGTATATTGCCATCGGGAAAAGTTGTTGACTGTTCTATCACTGAATACCTGGTTGTTCTGTGACAGGCATAACTGATGTCTCTGTGGAAACAAATAGAACTGAACTGTGTGAGCAGTTGGTGGTGACAGAAATCCTGTGGAAGTGCCCCTGACCGAGGGGTTACACCACTGGATAAGGATTTGGAATTCTCCCTGAAAGATTTAATTCATAATTGACTAAATTTGTGTACTAAATGTTTAATTATTTTGGATTGCATAAATTGAGTATTGACATTTCAATAAAAGGACTTAGAGGGGGAGGGATGTAATGATTATCCCTTTAGAATCAATCTTCAGATTAAGGGTCACATGGCCCAAAGAATCAATCAAGGAGCAGATTGGGGGATCACCCTGGTAACTGCTGGCTTCTGTACTCGGAGACATCTCGGGAGCTGATTGTCGTCACAATTCTGCAAGTCAAATATAGCTTTAACCTGTAAATAAATGTATTTTCCCTAAAGCATCTTTACATTGACTGGGAAGATTTTGTCACCTCTACATGGTATATTTCTCACGGCCAGAGGTGGCACACCATTCACCGGTGGCAGGATCTTCTGGTGCTGGCATGTCGATGGGATTCCCACTGAGTGCAATGCATGCCACCGGGAAATCAGTGACAGGGTTGTACTTAATCTAAACTATAGACTTCACCATAAGTTAGATGCAATTTTTATACTGAAATTATAATATTGCTTGGAGTTAAAGGGAAAAATTGCTTTGAATGTTGTTGAATATTTTTATGTAAATGTATAATATTTCCATTATATAATATTTATATTCCATGCTTTGATTAGAAGAAGTTATTGGCTGGAATTTTACCACCCATCCACCACGGGAATCAGAGCGGGAGAGGGGCGGCCAATGTGAAGGTCTGTTGACATTTGGCAGGATTTTACAGTTTTGGAATGAGCCAGGACATAAAATCCTGTCAAGGTTATGCTAATACAGATTGAACTTTCTGCCAATTCTAAAATACAATTGAATCTTAGAATGTTCATAGAATGTTCATAGAATCCCTATAGTGCAGAAGGAAGCTATTCGGCCCATTGAGTCTATGCTGACAACAATCCCACCCAGCCCCTATCCCCAAACCCCATATATGTTCCCTGCTCATCGCCTTAATCTGCACATCTTGGGACACTAAGGGGTAATTTAACGTGGTCAGTCAGCCTAACCCGCAAATCTTTGGACCGTGGGAGGAAACCGGAACACCCGAAGAAACCCATGCTGTCACAGGGAGAACGTGTAGACTCCACGCAGACAGTGACCCAAGGCTGGAATTGAACCTGGGTCCCTGGCACTTGTAACATTCTATATTTAATTTTTTTTAAAATAATGTTTGTGTCTAATGAAATCTCTTTTAGTGCCAGCATGTAAGAAGTTTCTACAGTGCTGCCATTCATCACTTATGGCATGGCAGTTATAAAAAAATTAGAGGCCAAGAACACATGCTTTGCGCCATCAGTAGCAAAAACAATTTCCACATCAAGAGTACAATATGTTTCTGAATCAGATTACCAAACGTTTGTCTTCTTTTCAATTCTTCACCTGCTGCACACATGGTATGTTGGCAGTTTTTTGTCTCTTTTCCTGAGATAAACAAAAGGAATGTGTAGTTTACAATGTACGGTTAAGAGGAACATGTATTATAAGTAAAGAAATTGGTTTGATGTTAGCATTGATTTTTGTCCCCTCACTGCTTGCTGTACAATGCATGGTGAATACCGTAAAGCAGCGACTGATGTTTGATAATTATCTCACAGGGCAGGAGTGGCTAATACAGCCCCAACTAATGAGTGGAGTAAATTTTCAGCCGTCCGTTGGGAATTGGGGGATTATTTTTAATAAATTCTCCAAATTATTGTCCTAAAAGGAAACTTAAGTGCACTGAAGCAATGATTGATGAAACAATCTAAGGTCAAAAGGTCAACCTTTGCTCTGCTGTGATTAAGGAAAACTGAATGTGAAGCCAATGTGGTGAACACCTGCGAGAAAGGATTAAGACACACTGGAAGCAACAAACTCAATCCTGTCGAGAACAAAAATCTATCCTTCTCTAGCCATTAACCTATTGTGTTTAGATTGATCCTGCCAAAAGGTCCAAACCTAGAAAATAATAGTGACCAGTAAATTAGGTTTTGATTGCATTGATGAATGTTTCATTGAATATCTTTTCACATTTCACCGCTTGAGTCCAGACCTATAGAATAAATGAGTATAAGTTTGAGGATGGGCAGTTTTCATTTTTAGTTTATTTATTAGTGTCGCAAGTAGGCTTACATTAACACTGCAATGAAGTTACGATGAAAATCGCCTAGTTACCATACTCCAGGGCCTATTTGGGTATACTGAGGGAGAATTTAGCATGGCCAATGCATATAACCAGCGTATCTTTTGGACTTGTGGGAGGAAACCGGAGCTCCCAGAGGAAACCCATGCAGACACGGGAAGAACGTGCAGACACCACACAGACAGTGACCCAAGTTGAGAATCAAACCTGGGTCTCTGGTGCTGTGAGGCAGCAGTGCTAACGACTGTGCCACCATGCCGCCCATTTTAAATATATAGCTTTGGGATTGTAGATGTTGCATGCAGGAAGAAGTGGCAAGGCCTAAATGAATACTGACTAGTTAAAGGGAAATATAAAGCCACTAAAGAGCTGCTATTACATTAAATACAGCTGAAGTTAAATTATCTGCTGGCTGTCATTCAAAATCAAAGGAGTTGATCTCAGATAGAAAACTGATGGACTGAAATGTCAATGCACTGAAAGTAGTAAATGGAATTTAAGTGATTGCCACCTTCTAAATACTAACAGGAATATATAATTTTACTCAGCTTGCTCTCTGAAAGCTAGGATGCATTAGGTTGGGCTAAATCAGAATAATGAACAATTGATTGGCTGTGAAAACACATGCACAAATGTTGCTTAAGTAGCTAACCATCCACTTAGCTGGTGTAAATAATGCTCTGTGAATCAATCCAGCTATAGAGACTACAATTAAAGGCTGAAACAGACAGACACCAAAGATAATGCAAATCCCAATTTCAATATCAGATTTGCAGGTCACAATAAACAGTATGGTGCAAAGAAAGTTTTGTTCCAGGGTGCTAATGGACAATGCATGAATCACAGAGAGTTAAGCATACATTGCCTTCTATGAAGGTGAGAGTATGTACCCAGTGCATGTGTAAAGGTGTCTTTGGGAAAAGTGCCAATCTGTGAAGTGAGGATTACCAGATGGAAATTTGTGACTTCTGTGTAGTTTCTTTTTATTTAAGAGGCTATTCAATCCATCACTTGTAGATGTCAGATGAGATTGCTTATGTTCCTTAGTAAGGTTAACCTGAATTGGTCTTGTAATCTAATTGAAACAAAGTGTTGTCAACCAGCTGAGACCAAAGGAGGATCACATGAGAAGATAATATTATTGGGCCATAAATTCCTGTCTTCCCAGCATCGGATTTGGGGGTTACCCCAATGATGTTCTGGGGAATCCCTTTGGGAAGTTCCCAGGTAAGGATTTACCCTGCAATTGTCCAGAAAGGCTAACATCCCCTGGACAATTGCGCTGGGGTGGGAAACATCTGACAAAGTGATTTAAATCACTTAATTTGGATTGTTCTGCAGTTTTACTCTCATAATTATTCTGAAAGAATTAGAAGGAATAAAATGACTTCTAACTTCAGGGTATTTATTTTAAAGTCTCATATCAAGCCCTGCACGGGACAACCCCTCTCCACCAACCCACACCCCACACAACCCCCACCCCCTGAACTCCAGGGGATCTCCTACACCATTCCCCAATCACCCTACCTGCCACCTCCAAAACTACAAAAGGTTGTGAATGTAGCCCAATCCATCTCGCAAACCAGCCTCCCATCCATTGACTCTGTCTAAACTTCCTGCTGCCTCAGCAAAACAGCCAGCATAATTAAGGATCCCATGCACCCCAGACATTCTCTCTTCCACCTTCTTCCCTCTGGAAAAAGATACAAAAGTCTGAGGTCATGTACCAACTGACTCAAGAACAGCTTCTTCCCTGCTGCTGCTGTCAAACTTATAAATGCATTACGTTGATATTTTTCTAGAACCTAACCATAACTGTAATACCACATGCTGCACCCTCTCATTTCCTTCTCTATGAATGGTATGTTTTGTCTGTATAGCATGTAAGAAACAATGTTTTTCACTGTATGCTGATACATGTGACAATAATAAATCAAATCAAAATCAAATCAAATCACTCTCAAGGTTCCCCCCGCCAACCCTCCTGGCCTGAACCTTCCAGCCCAGTACGACTCAACATCAGACACTGTCACCTCTCACCACCCCACCCACCCAACCCCTGACTTGAATCCCCAAGAGCTCCCTGGAAAATACCTTCACTGCACTTTCCAAAAGAGTATACTGACAAATGCGTAATGTTATTATTATATAGTGTTATCATTTATGAAATGAATAAATTTGGTACACGTATCAATGGGCAATGACCAGATTTTGGCTGGATCTCTCCGGCTGTTTGCACCCTGCTGCCAGTGAGAACAGAGAATTTGGCACTAAGCCCAATCTCTGTATACTGTGGTGGAACCAGAGAATTGCAGCTGGAGGGTGAGGTCAGAGAATCCGACCCATTAACTTGGGCGCTACCCAAACGAGCAGATTCAATGTGAGATCTGTATCCATGTCAAAAGCATAGCTGGAATATCATCAATAAGCATTTGACAATTACCAAAGCTGATCATCCATCAAAAAGAATGTAACTGTATCTCAAACAGAAATCCATCCATACATCCATTGATTTTATTCTCCCTGCATTGTTTTTTTTTTATGACGTACAACCATAACCAGAAAATAAGTCAGAGAATGATTTATGTTTGAAGTGTAAATAGGCTGTTTTGACATTCATGTGACTGTTCAAATGAGTTGCGTGCATGCTTGTATATTTATGAATAGCTTCACAAAGTCGCTTGCCTATTAAACTTTACGTGAACAATTTCTGCAGGATAAGATCTTTAATAAGCACCATACAATTTCCAGTGTAACCTTGCATGAATATTTTTTAAAGGTATTGCACACAGAGGGCAATAAAATCATTAAAATACAGAAAAGGACTGCATTCAAAAAATAATACTTCAGTGTATAAATCCTAAAACGAATTCTAGGGATTTAATTTTTCCGATCTGTTGGTTAAATGTTTGTGCAAAGTTAATTTGTTAAATGATGTAATATAGTCAATCATCCTTTGGAAGTAAGCAGATTCACGATAATTATTCCAGTGACAAAGAATCATAGTTATGAGGATGGATTGGAGAGGTTGGGATTGTTTTTCTTGGAAAAGAGAAGGCTGAAAGGAGACTTGACATAGGTACTCAGGATCCTGACAGAATTGCATAGAAGCTGTTCCCACTCAAGAGAGCATCAGGAGCTAGAGGGCAGAGATTCAAGGTAATTGCCAAATAGAGTAGAAATGATGTGAGGAAAGATTTTTGCACCCAGAGAGTGGTTGGAGTCTGGAATAAACTGCCTGAGAGGGTGGTGGGGGCCAGTTCAATCAAAGTATAGATTGCCATCTGAAATGAAAGAGCGTGTGTGGTTAAAGTAAAGTTGATTTATTAGTCACAAGTAGGTTTCCATTAACACTTCAATAAAGTTACTGTGAAAATTCCCTAGTCAGCACACTCCCGTGCCTGTTCAGGGATAAGGCAGAAGAGTGGGATTAGATAGAATGCTCTTTTAGAGAACCAGTGCAGACTCAATGGGCTGAATGCCCTCCTTCTGTACTGGTAAGAAAAGATGTACAGGTTAGCTATGTTTTGCATTGCACACAATAGCATTTTACTCATTTGTGTTATCAGTGCACGACTAAAGGAAGCTATACACTAAGGGCCAGAATTTGACTGCTGAGGCGGGAAAACGTCCTGACTTAGTGGAACCACCTCAGTAGAAAGTGCCCTGAGCCACTCAATCTTTGCTCTGGGGAGCAGGTGCAAGATGGAGTAAGGCTCCCTGACCCCAGAAACAGTGCTTCCACAGGAGAGCAAAAGCCTGCAGGCTGGTCAAGAAGGCCCACCTCAGTTCTCTGGTATTTTTCCCTGTTATGTTCAAAGGTTTTAGGCTCTCCAGCCTTCACCTCTCACCCTCCCCCTTCTGCCCACGCACCGCCATGCCTCCTTATTCCTTCAAGGCCAACTCGTACCAACTCATTCTCCCTAACAACTCCCATGGTCCTTTTTCCATCCCAACTCAACATCAATTCATGGCACCCAGGCACTCCCCTTGGCCTCTCATGCTGTTCATGCTGATTCAGTGCCAACTCATTTTTCTTCCATGCCCATTCAACCTCCATTCACTATGTACATAACCAATGAGCCAAACGTACAATGGCAAATCTTGAACTACTAAGAGAAATCTGCCTCTGAAACAAAAAATGTTGTTCCCACCAGCATATAAAGGTATAAATGAGACAGAGTATCAATAACAGTGGTTTCCAACATTTCATGTCTCTTTATCAAATAAACATTGAAATATTAATGAGAAAGATCACAGAAAGAACAGTTTACTATAACTACATAAGGCTATCAATCAAACTAATTTAACAATTTACTTCAGTTGTCAAAACAAAATCCTCTGCTGTGTTAATGCTTTTATTGATCTGAGCTCACAGCTAAGCCTCATTATGCAAATGTGACATGAATTGGTATTAAGTTTGTATGAACGGTATGAGAGACCATGGGGATAGGCTGGGGGGAGGGGGGACAGGGGGCATGAATTGATACTGAATTGGGATGGTGAGTATAAGAGGGCATGGAGATAAGTGGGACACAGGCTTTAGCACTGAGTTGGAATGGAGACTACATAGGTGCATAGAACTGGTATGGGGGGGCATGGGTGAGACTTTTTGAACTTACGTTTCAAAAGGTTCCCCAATCCAGACTATGGTTCGCAACTGCCCTGATGGGCTGTGAATCAAGAGTTGTGGGGAGGCTGTCCTAGTCCTTGAAAATTGCAGCGCACTAGAAGATTCCCATGCTTGCGTTGGAGCTGGCCAAATCAGGAGAGGAGGATGTGGATTTCCTACCTAGGTACATCCATATCCCATGCCAGTAGAAACTAAGGATGCCAGGAAAGGGAGTGAGAAACCAGGGCTCCCATCGCTACCGGCAACTTTTCTGTTGGGTCGCAGTGGGAGATGCGCGTTGCTGGCCTTGAACAGGGATTTGCACATGTGCCGGGAATGCATGCGCATTTCCCAGAGCCAGCAAACAGTCACCAGTCACACCATGCTGGAAACAGGTGGGAAGGCAGGTAAGTCACTTGAATCTTTTTAAAATATGTTTTATATATGTTTTTTAGTTCATTATTGGGTCCTTTCAGATCCCGAGTGAATCCCTCATCCTGCCTGGAGTACGTCATTCCGGCAGGGTTCAGAATAGCTCCCCTGTTTGGGGAAACAGCGAGAGACCCTGTTAGAATGAAGGCAGTGGCAATTGGGGCCCCCCAAGGGGTTGGATGGCAGGGGGTATGGCGCCCCTGGTCATGTTCACCCTGGCAGTGCCAGCATGTACTCTCTGACACTGCCCAAGGGACAAAGTTCCTATGCCCAGGGGGCATCTTGGCACTGCCCATTGGGCATCAGGCAGTGCCAAGGGGTTGGGACTACTGTGGGCAGGGCCTAGGGGCAATCGGTGGGGGTGGGAGGTGCCACTGCCACTCTGCAGACAGAATTGGTCTGGAGTGGAGGGAGGGTAGCAATTAGGGCTGGCTTGGAGGGGGGTGGTCTGGTGGTGGGGGGTCCTGACAGGGGTCAGCGCAGGTGAGGGGGTGGGGGGATCACCACTGCAGAGGTGGCGGGGGGTGGGGGGGGGGGGAGGCGCTGTGCCATTGGCGCACTCAGGAATAGGATGGGGTCAGGGCTGGCCCAGGAATTGTTGTGGGGGACCACAATCGGTCCATGGGGGACGGGGGTGGCTAGAGGGGCAGCACTGTGGGTGTCCCAGGCTGACCAGCGATCAGGCTGGTCAGCAAACGGGAAGTCTGACAGATCGGGACCACTGCACATGCACAGAGTTCCAGAACTGTCAGACTCTGGTGCGAATAGACCCTGCCCCCTTGGAATTTTAATGATATTCACAAGTGGGATCTCTGCAGTGCACAGAGTGCGGAGATTCACATGAGAAGCTGAACTGACAAGACCGTTAGGATTTAAAACAGTTTTCCCACCAATGCAGCACTTTTGGGAGAATCGCCTCCCAGGAATCAATACCTGTCCATGATTTTAAATGTTTCTGGAGTTGTTCTGACTGTGAACATCTGGACTTTGATCACTGATTGACTGATCATCTGATTATCATTGTACCATTTACCTGGGAACAAATGTTTAGCTGAAACCATAGCTTTTTGCTAATTCATTGATTTTCAGCATGTTAACTTTGCTGACAGAACGGTCATGCTTTTAAGGAACCCTTTGGAAACTGAAATACCACTTACAGAGGCTTTCATATTCAATTTATGACCTGGAGTTCCGACAATGGGTGCAAACAAGAAATTTAACCCAAAATAAGCCAAACTCTGCCTCTTGGACCAAAGTGAATTTGTGCCCATGTTTCACTCATTAACATAAGTCCAACCTCCAACATTTCTCATATATCAGCAGAATCAAGTAACAGAAACGATCTGTGCTGGAAACCAGGTCAATGAGGCCTCCAGGCATCATGGGATGAGGGAAGATCAAAGATGAGGAAAAACAAGTTTCCTCTCAGAATCAAGCTGAAGACCACAGCATTTATCTTCATGTCCAGAAAACCTGTGTGTTAACCTCAGTAAGAAGTGGTAACACCATCAGCCCAATGTTTTGAATTGATATGTATAGGAGCTACTAATAGTTTATTAGAATTGAGCAGTCTAATTATCTGGACAGGAGGTGTGAACTCTCAGAATATGTTCCAAAGGGATTGGTGTGCTTTATATTGAGAAAGCAGATTACATTGGTATAGCAGCCAAGAATGGCCTGCTCCCGAGTTTCTCCTCAATTACTGTGAATATTAACTCTCAATTAGCCAATTAAACTTGCCAATTTATTTAAAGATTAAAGGAAGAGCAATTCAGTGCAAGAGCCAGCCGGATGGTCCATCATGATTCATTCCTTTGGAAATGAATGCATGGAATCAAAGCTGTTGAAAAGGTTTTAAAGTCACTACAGGTGGAAAAGTAAAATATTTTAATGTGAAGTATGACATTACATTCAATGTATTTCATTTTTTTTTATTAATTTCAAACACATATTTTACATCGATACAGTTTCTCTGTTGCCCTTTGGTAAGGCCTCAAAGTGTCTCTTTTTCATATGCGAACATTAATAATCAATGTTGACAGGCCATTCAATCATAGGGGTATCTCAGCTAAACCGTGTGATCCACAAATGTGCACCCTGGTGATCAGGGCCCGAGCCATTTTCCCAGTCCCTCATCCAGGTCATCTGAGGTTGATAATTCCTGAACGTTTACAAACCAGCAACAAATTCATCCCTGTAAATCTAACCTAATTTATTAACAGTAGTTGAGATTGGCTAAAGATGGGGAATTGAACCTGGGACCATGATGATCTCTATGGCTTAACTATTCATTAAATAAGCACCTTCAGCATTGTCGGAATTTATAGTGCTGTTGTCATATTGATGAATTGTGTGGAAAGAGCAGCCTTGCAAAATGTAGTTGAAAAAATGTATGGTTATGACAGAAAATATATGTGTATTTGTGGAATAGTACAAATCAAACCACATTGGCCACATGGGACAGAGATTCCAAAAGCTCTCCAATAATCATGAATCATTATTTAACACCTGGGGTTTAGAACTCTCACAATCATCTGGGTGTTGTGGAGTCACATTACTGACATGCACTGACGTCACTGTTTATCTGTACCCCAATTCCTAATTTTGATGTTTTGGGTCAGCTGATCCAGCATTGGTAAGGTGGTATACAGAACATATATGACCCATGCGTGGGGGTTGGGGGTTGGGGTTGGGGGGGGGGGGGGGTGAGTTTTCCTGTCCCACCTGCCATGGGAATTGTAGTGAGTGGGACTGGGTCAATCAATGGTCCATTGACCTCGGGCGGGATCTTCGAGTCTTGGGGAGAGTGTGGCCAGAAAATCCCACTCAATATGTAGATACCTAATTAAGTATTCTTAAATTTTGGAGAAAGCCAGGAGCTAGATGTACATGGCTGAGACTTAATGAGGCTATATTAGACAATATGTCTCACTTATGGAGCTGCTTCAACCTATTAAAACATTATACAGTAACCAGTTAATGGTCACAATGTCTTAGCTTCTGCTCCTCATTTTGTCCTCTTTTCAACACTGAAGTCTGATAACACATACACAAAACAATAATGCATCAACCCCCTTTAGAATGATTTCATTTCTCTCTAATAGCTTCCTTTCAAATCATATTTGCATGTTACTACAGTAATCTATTTACTGTAATCTTGAATCCAAATCAGCTAAAGCAGTGATAGGTCATTCTGTAGTTAAGTCTACATATAGTAAATTGACCTGAGGCTGGTATGTGCTTGCTGAGAAGGGATTGACAGGCATCTAAGCGTCTCGCTTTATCTATTTTTATTTTTAATGAAAGCATTCTAAAGTTAATTTCATCCTTTAAAAGTATTGCTGCTGCACTGAGATTTAATGAAGGCTTAATCAACATCAGCTCTGAGAGTTCTTTATGTGCAATCCACTGCTAGATAAATTACTTAACACAAGGAAATTGAACACTAATGTATTATGCAACAGATTAGTTTTTACATTTGCATAATGTGTTACAAATGACCTACAGTTTCAAGCAATAGAAACTCAATAAAAATGAAAGTTGAAAGAATGAGTGATGTCAATATTCTAATTATTTCATGTTTGCCTGTGGATCAAGCGTGCCCTTGCTATTATTATTATTAAATATCCGACTGGACTTGTGCTGTCACTGAGCACAGAGCCATCCTTTCTGTGAAGTTGTGTGCTCTGTATTCCACTTGTTTGCAATGTGAGATTTTATCCGCTGCAGGATCTGAACTCAGATAGCTCAATGCCTTTGAATCGTAGGGTCAAGGACAAAGACCCATCTGCTGTCAACATCAAGCTTGACAACTGCTATCCTCGATTTATTTAATAATCTGCTTCTCTTCTAACAGGCCAGACTACTTAAATACCTGTATGGGCACTGTCAATAGTGTTTAGCTGAAGTGTAATATTACATGAATCACAGACCCTTTAGGCTGTATAATGGACTGGTAATTTATTACTGAAGGACAGAGCTGTTCTGAAAATTCTGCTAGCACATGTGGCACACAGTATGAATTATCTAAGCACAAGGGCAGCAGATGCTCTCATTAAATTTACAGTCCTTGCCAGTGGAGAGTGAAGGGTTTTTTTTAAAGTATATATGCAGCTGTGGCCTTATGATGATATATGTGGCTAGTAACACTAGACTAGCACTAAATACAATGGACAGATTGAACACCCAGCTGAAACCACAAGAAAACACATCCATTTGATCGTTGAAATGGGGCTTTTATCATTCACAACCTTTTAGTTTAATTAGACTTTGGAATCATTAGCACGCACCTCTTTATGTGTACATGTGTGAGACTAAGATTTCAATTAAACCATGTTTTTCATAATCTTTAAGCGTAGCAAAGGTCTGTGTGTATTGTGGGGACAGTTGTGTGCTGCTCAAGAGATATATTACAGTCAGGAACAAATTCCTGACACATTAGATATATTTTAGGAAAGCAATAAAGATCTCAGTGATAGGGTAAAACCTTTCAACCTGTTGTTTTGCCTGCAAGTAAGATACAAGAATTGCCATCTACCATTTAAAAACATTATGAAAACACCTTCTAATGCTCCCAGCAACTGAGTTTATTAATGTTTAACTTCATTGAGCACTGAATTTCTCTGACATTTTACAAGACACACATCATATTTCATTACTTAACACGCACTGGTATTGCATTCAGCAGTTATGATGCTGGATAGGGTGTAGGTGGATGAGAAGATCAAACTATAATTATATGCAATGTAACCTTTTTATTGCAACATACACTAAAAAGCCTTTACTGATCTGCTAAAGTGTGATTTTCCCATAGAATTTTATTTTAGTTATTAAAATTGAAGGAAGCTGCACTCTGAAGTTCAGCAAAATGTGTTTTAAAGGGCATCAAAGATTTTATTTTAAAATCCTGGAGGAATTTTAAATTGGGAGGGAGGAAGAATACAGAAACTGGTAGTGGATTGGCCACCTATTATACATTCTGCACCCATTTTCTTCCAAACAGCATTAAAATGACGTAAGGAACAGGCAACATTACTTTACTAGTTAGAGGTCATGCTTTATAAGCTGACTAGATTTCTGTGATAGTTAACCGAGCAAGTGTAGGAGACTAATTCAGAACATAAGAACATAAGAAATAGGAGCAGGAGTAGGCCATCTAGCCCTTCGAGCCTGCCCCGCCATTCAATAAGATCATGGCTGATCTGTCGTGGCTCAGTTCCACATTCCTGCCCTCCCCCCATAACCCTTAATCCCCTCTCTTATCAAAAACCCATCAACCCGCATCTTAAAAATATTGAGCGAGGTAGCCTCCACCACTTCAACGGGCAGAGAATTCCAGAGATTCACCACCCTTTGAATGAAGAAGTTCTTCCTCAACTCTGTTCTAAACCGCCCCCCCTTTATCTTGAGGCTGTGCCCCCTAGTCCTACTGTCCTTTCTGAGCGGGAAGAATCTCTCCACCTCTATCCTATCCATCCCATTCATCATCTTATATGTCTCAATGAGATCTCCCCTCATTCTTCTAAACTCTAACGAGTACAAGCCTAGTTTATTCAGCCTCTCCTCATAGCTCAACCCCTTCAACTCCGGCATCAGCCTAGTAAACCTCCTCTGCACTCCCTCCAAGGCCAAAATATCCTTGCGTAAGTACGGCGCCCAAAACTGCACACAGTACTCCAGCTGCGGCCTCACCAATGCCCTATGCAGCTGCAGCAAGACCTCCCTACTTTTATATTCAGTCCCCCTCGCTATGAAGGCCAGCATCCCATTCGCCTTCCTGACCACCTGCTGCACCTGCAAGCTGGGTTTTTGCGACTCATGCACAAGGACCCCGAGGTCCCTCTGCACCGTCGCCTGCCGCAGTTTTTTACTTGGATTTTCAAACAGTAGAACAAAGTTCCTTTTATGAGGCTAATAAGGAAGTTTAAAGCTCATGAAAAAGGCCCATAGACAAATTGTCTAGACGGATTTGGGACTTAGCGAGGGAACGTAAGACAAAAAGTGATAATGAACTGAAAATGTTCCACATGAGTAAAAACTAACAAATGGAAGGATCAGTTCTGGGACCCTTACCATCGACAGAATTTATGATTAAGATGGAACAGAATTCCTATTGTAACATTATTAAATTTGTTCCATACTAACATATGAATTACATACAAACATATGAATTAGGACTAGGAGTAGGCCATTCAGAACCTTGAGCCTGCTCTGCTATTTGGTATGAGCTTTATGAAAAGGAAATGAGTAACAAGAGATGGATATTATGGAAACTAAAGAGGAAACATTTATATAGCCTCTTTCATATCCTCATGATGTCTAAAATGCACCTTAGACAGTTAAGTTGTTATTACTGGGTGAGGAGGAGTAAGCTGGCTCCCCTTTTATTCACCCCACTTGGTTGGTCACAACAAAGATTTAATAAATGTATTTTCACCGTGGATACCTTTTCCAATCTAAAGGTATTTATTTGCTAATAAGGAACCAATCAAACCAGGCTTTCTTAAAAAAGAGTAAATTTATTAGTTATTAAACCCCCTTCCCAACAATAAAGACATAACAGGCCGCACACAGATATCTGAAGTAAGAAGGTTAGAGTGCAATAAAAGGTCAAAAAAATACGTGATTAAGTCCTCTGCTTGTCTTTGAGACACAGATAGTTGAGTGTTGTGGTTGTCTGAAATGAACTGATTTCCTGTAGGATTCTAGAGTTGACGTGGTTCAAGTCTGCCTTTGTTAAAGACACCCTTATAGCTTTAGAGAAAGAGAGGGATCTTCACTGTTCTCTTCCAACAATGTATTTAGATGACTGTTTCTTTTTCCTCCTCATTCACTTGGTTCCACTTGGCAGAAGCATTTTTAAAATTTCTGTCTGACTATTCCCAGAAAGGAACTCAATAAGTATGCCTTGCAGTCATTGTTGTCAACGAAGTAATCCTATTTTTTGATCTTTTCATCTCCAAAATAGAAATTGACAAGTGATGTGTTTTTTTCTCCACATGGGGGCTTTGAATGGCTGATGAGTATTTGGCTGGTTAGCGGTTCCCGTTGTCTTGATCGAACTATACAGCAGATCAAAGTCCAGCACTTTGCATTTTTAATGTCATTCTTTCAAGAAAGAGCTTGTTTAAAGTGGACCTTTGGCGTGAAATTCCATGCAGTAGGTCTGCAATGCAATTTACATGGAAACTTTCCAGAGAAGTGGTCAAATTACAGTATCAGACATCAAGAGTGGTGGAGCTGGAAATTCCTGCCCAAAGTCAATAGACCTTTGGCTGCTGGCCCCACCATCTCCCGTCATGGGAAGCTCTGCAAAATGCTGCCTCAGGTGACTCATGGCATCCATTGTTAATCAGTGAATTATCTTGTATTTTTTTAAACAGGTCTTCTTTAAACAGTTTAATATGTCTGAGGTTCACTGCTGAAGTTGTAGGTAGATGTCACTCAGTCACGATTCCCCATCTTCGTGACTTAAGAATCTTCTGAAATGTTGTCAATGATTGTGTTGGAAATGCAGTAGTCAATTTTCACTCAGTAAACGCCCACAAGTAATAAAGCTAAATGATCAGATAATCTGTTTTGATGGTGCTATTTCTAGGATAAATGTTACCAGGACATCAGGCAAGCATGCTGCTCTTCCTTGAAAGCCACAATAGCTTTTTACCCGACTTGAGAGGACAGACAGAGCCTCAGTTTACCAAATAATCTGAAAAGCAGCAGCCTGAATTTTTTTGGAGGACCGTGGCCTTGGAGGGAGTGCAGAGGAGGTTTACTAGGCTGATACCGGAGTTGAGGGGGTTGAGCTATGAGGAGAGGCTGAATAAACTAGGCTTGTACTCGTTAGAGTTTAGAAGAATGAGGGGAGATCTCATTGAGACGTATAAGATGATGAATGGGATGGATAGGATAGAGGTGGAGAGACTCTTCCCGCTCAGAAAGGACAGTAGGACTAGGGGGCACAGCCTCAAGATAAAGGGGGGGCGGTTTAGAACGGAGTTGAGGAGGAACTTCTTCACTCAAAGGGTGGTGAATCTCTGGAATTCTCTGCCCATTGAGGTGGTGGAGACTGCCTCGCTAAATATTTTTTAAGACGCGGGTTGATGGGTTTTTGATAAGAGAGGGGATTAAGGGTTATGGGGAGAGGGCAGGAATGTGGAACTGAGACACGACAGATCAGCCATGATCTTATTGAATGGCGGGGCAGGCTCGAAGAGCTGGATGGCCTACTCCTATTTCTTATATTCTTATGTTCTTATTATGAAGTCCTGTTCCCTAGGGCGAAAGCTCACAATGACCCTGCTCCGACAAGCAATAGGATCTTGGGTTGGCATTTTGCCAGCATTGGACAGTTAACAGATCAGGGCCAATGTCCAACTGAAGATGCAACTCACCCTCTGGAGCTATTTGTATAATCAGAGGGCCAGTAGTTCAGCCACCTTTGCAGCACCATTGATAATGGGGATTAAACTGAAGCTGCATCTCCAGAATGAAGGTGCCTTAATGTCAAATCCCCCTCTGAAGAGCAGAGGTTTTGGGGAGGAGGTTTTGGGTAATGTTACACCTGAGGAACCATTGCCATTAGAGGATCCCAACCTGGCTCATGGATCTCCCATCAAGAGGGCATCCTCCTTCCCAAAATCCTGAGAAGCTGCCATGGTTTGCCCAGCAGTCTCGTCATTGGGCAGCAACAGTCCTGCCATGAGCAAAATGCCCACCGGAGTGGGAAGCGGCCCTTAATTTGGCTTTAAATGGTTCAATTAGCCACCTATCAGGTGACTGCATCACTGAGGTGCCCTACACTGGTAATATGCCATGATGGCAGAAAGCCTTTCCCTAACATATTGGCAGTCCTCCCTTCTCCCAGTCAATCATCAACTGGGAAGTAAAATACAGCCTAGGATCTCTTATAGTGCTGTGGTCTCCCTGTACTGCACTGAAATTTCAATCTAAAGTATGTGCTCAAATCCAGGATATATCAACAAATCAAAGCCGGAATTAAATGTGGATGAATATAATGCACGTATCCACAATATATAGTAGTGGTAAACTTGTATATAACATGAAAGGATATATAAAAAATAATATTCTTGGCTTTAGTTGATTCAGGAGGTAAGTAATTGCACATTCTCTGGCAGATTCTAGTTTCTTTGGCTTCTGATTACAAATTGGAAAGGTTCCGTCTTGTAAAAAAGCTGTGTGCAGTTTTAGGGATCGGCCAGATCCATTGGGATTCATACGAATGCGGGAATCCTCACAGGAGGGACGGGTAATTTGATGGACCAGCAAAAGGTCCATTGACTTTGGGTGTGGGACCAGAAAATCCCACCGGTAGAGATATTTAACAACTCTACTTGATGTATTTCTGGGGGAGGTTGGGGACAAAATCTAATGTTGAAAGGTAAGGGATCAACAGATGGCATAGATAAATATCCCATAATGGAACAATCAGACACAAGGGCCTGCTTTCCCAACAGGGCCAGGAAATAAAGGGTGAAACTGTTGTTAGGTCCCCTCATTTGGGATGGTGGTGGGGAGGGAGAAATCTCTCAGCTATGCTTTTCACAAGGGTGGTCAATTAATGGCCTGGAGTCAAATTCACCATCTAATTAAGGATGGTGGATGGGCCTTCAAAGTTGGAGGGCCAATCAAAGTCCTTCCAGTTTGACAGGAACAGCAAATTGCGATGAAAGGTAAGTAATGTGAGATCACTTCAGGTCGGAGGCATCCTCTGTCTATTTTATTTTCAATCTTTAATTTAGAAATAGATCACTGTTGTTACGGAGAGGGGAACCTGTGGATGCTCTTGCCACAGACCTGCCTGGAGCACTGTCCACCCAGTATGTTGCCATAAATTGGCCTCTAGGCCTCTAAACTGCTTCCTGCAATAATCTGAAGACTCACTAAGTGCATTTCAGATGGCCTCTGTTAACTACCCCCAATAACGCTCGCTAATTGGCTACCTACTGCATAGGGATGGCCTCTCATCCAACTGCACAGAAAAAGCCCAGAGACAGGTTCAAGCTGGAAAACTGGCAAATTGGTGAGGCTATTTTGAGCTCTTGGCAACCCCCTACCCCTCGTGCATGTTCTCCTCTTCACAACCCCGCCAAAAGTCCTGTTCCTGATGGGCTGAATGGTCTTTTCTCATTGAATTTATACCGTACCATTCTTTCTCAGAAGCTGCTGAGTTTTCATCAGCCAATTAATAGCACAGTAGATAAGATGGCAGTACAAGCTGACAGGACATTTTGATACATTTTTCACTGTGTATTATGTTACTTCCAGCATTAGAAAAACACTACAACGCATGTGAAAAAATATGCAAGGCTCTTCAATGTAAGGGTCAACTTACCTTTAAAGGACAGATCCCCATGATGAATCATTGCATTAAAAGCATATTCACATTACAATACAGCACCTAACAGTAACGTTTGAAGCTGTGAGATAAATTTATACTTTTCTTTTAGAATGTTCCAAGCTCCTCAGCAGGCTCATTCTCTTCATAAACTCTCAAGCCTGACATGCTGTTAAAGGGCTTTCAAAACATCGCTCCACCACACAAGAGGAGGAAATCCAGTTTTGATTGATTTGCTTTATTATTAACACATGTATTAGTGTACAGTGAAAAATATTGTTTCTTGTGCACTGGACAGACAAAGCATACTGTTCATAGAGTACATGGGGCAGAAGGAAAGGAGAGGGTGCAAAATATAGTATTACAGTCATAGAAAGATCAATTTAATGTAAGGTAGGTCCAGAAATCTGAAGATGGCAGCATGGTAGAAGTTTCTTGAGTCAGTTGATGCATGATCTCAATCTATTGTATCTTTTTTCTGACGGAAAAAGGTGGAACAGTGTATGCCCAGGATGCTTAGAGTCCTTGATTATGCTGGCTGCTTTTCCAAGGCAGCGGGAACATAGGAACATAGGAATTAGGAGTGAGAGTAGGCAAGTAAGCCCTTCGAGCCCACTCCGCCATTCTATATGATCACGGCTGATCTCCATCTCATCATAACTCCACTTCCCTGCCTTTTCCCCAAAGTCCTTTATCCCGCTTTTCATCAAACAGTTATCTATCTTTTTCTTGAATCCATTGACTGATTCTGCATCCACTCCACTGTTGGCAGTGAGTTCCACAGATTCACAACCCTCTTTAAGAAGTAGCTCCTCCTTATCTCTGCCTTGAACCTTCCCCCTCTTACTCTACAACTATGACCTCTTGTCCTAGACTGTTCTAGAAACATAGGGCTCGATTTTACCAGATTGATTCTAAGCGCTGAATCTGGGAGTGTTTCAGATCTGACTTTTAGACCTGTTCTCAGACGCCCCCATACGCACCCTGCCTGCAAAAAAATCAGTGATTCCAAATCACGCTGCGGAAGCCCGTGGGCGGGGCTTATCGTGCCCAAAATCCTGCAGCTCCGTACAGAACCTTCAACTGTGCATGCACAGTAAAAACAAATAGAAAAATGCTTCCCCATCATGTCGATCCTGGACTGGATAAATCTGCCCCCCCCAGCCCCAAAGACATTGCCCCACCCCCACGACATAACTAACCCCCTTATCCCCCCAGCCCTTCACTACCCAGACCGACCGTGACCCCCTGCCTGCCTTTCCCCCCACCAATCTCACACAGAGTGGCAGCAAACCTTCCCTTCCCCTCTACTCCCACCAGAGAGCGACCTGACCCACCTCCCTCCCTCCCCCCCCCCACCAGAGAGCGATCTGACCTGCCTCTCTCCCTCTGCTGCCCCCCTCCTCTCCCTCAACGCCCCCCCCCCACCCTGCTCCCGCTCCCCCCACTCCCCATCCCCCCCCCACCCCTCCCAATCTGAGTCAGACAGCTACTGAACTTACCTTCTCAGAAGCTGGAGCACCTGAATTGGACCTTTGTAGACCATTTCTGTTTCATGCTGAATCAGGATGGGCGAACGCAATGGTAAAGGGGGAAGTGCTGGTAAGTTTGGGCGTGTAGCCCATTAAGTCCATTTAAATGCACGCAAATACATTTAAATTGCTGTCGCGCCCGTTTCAGGTGCAGTCCAGGCAACAGCTGTTTCTGGCGATTGGTAAAGGGGGAACAGGCGTGGAGACGGGCGCAGATCACACTATCATCTCACACTCAACTTTATCAAGTTTTTGCGCCCAAAAACAGGTGCAACTTGATGGTAAAATTGGGCCCATAGAAAACATTGAACATAGGAGCAGGAGGAGGCCATCCAGCCCTTCGAGAAGGTGAACATTTGGTTCACATTTACTTTATCAATCCCATTGAGTATTTTACATATCTCAATCAAATCCTGCCACATTCTTCTGTACTCCAGCAACTAGAAGCCTAAGCTACTCATCCAATCCTCATACAACAACCCCTTCAAACCTGGAATCAATCCAGTGAACCTCTCCTGAACCGCTTCCAGTGCAATCACATCCTTCCTCAAAGAAGGTGACCAAAACTGAATACATTACTCCAAGCATGGTCTCACCAATGCATTATACAATTGTAACGACACTTCTCTACTTTTATTCTCTAGACCCTTTGCAATAAATGCCAAGATTCCATTTGCCTTCCTTTTTAGAGTGGAGGAGAATAAGAGGCGACATAATAGAGGTTTATAAGATGATGAGGGGGATAGATAGACTGGGCGTGCAGAGTCTATTTCCTCGGGCAGATGTAGCTGTTACTAGGGGGCATAACTATAAGGTTCATGGTGGGAGATATAGGAGGGATGTCCGAGGTGCATTCTTCACTCAGAGTGGTTGGGGTGTGGAATGCACTGCCTGGTGTGATAGTGGAGTCGGACACTAGGAACTTTTAAGCGGTTGTAGGATAAGCACATAGAGCACACCATCTTTCTCTGAATTCTTGAGCCCCATTTCCTGATACACCTTTCTCCCAGAGATATGGAACAAATTAGTGTTGCTGACAGCAGCTTGTTGCACTCTCTGCTCTTAGTAAAGAGCCATGATAGCATATTCTTTCCTGACACACATAAGACTAGAGATCAAAGACGTGGGTTCTTCAAGATTAAGCATTGAAAGAAGCTTGATCTTGGGTTTGGACATAGCTCGGCACCACATTGAGGGCCGAAGGGCCTGTACTGTGTTGTATTGTTCTATGTTCTGTAACATTCTACTCCTGAATAGCCACTTTCTGAGATTCTTGCACAAGGGCACCCAGATCCACTGCACACATGCCTTTTGAATCTGTTTCCTATTTAAATAATAATTTGCCCTTTTATTTTCCTGGCCAAAATGGATAACTTTGCATTTATCCGCATTAAACACCATCTGCCAGATTCTGGCCATTCCTCTAGCCTGTCAATATCCATTTGTAAATTTTTTATCTCCTCATCACAGTCTGCTTTCCACCTATTTTTGTGTCGTCAGCAAATTTCACTATGTTACCCTCTGTCCCTGCCTGTAAATCATTGATATAGATTATAAATAGTTGTGGTCCAAGTACTGAACTGTGCGGGACCCCAATAGTTACAGATCGCCAACTAGAGAAGGACCCATTTATCACAACCCACTGCTTTCTATCAATCCTCAATTCAAGCTACTAATCTACCCTCAACCCCTTGGGACCTAATTTGGATCAGATTGTAGTGTGGCACCTTATCGAATGCTTTCTGGAAGTTCGGATAGATCACATCCACAGGATCCCTGTTATCCATCTTGCTAGTTGCATCCTCAAAGAGCTCTAGCAGGTTTGTCAATCAAGATTTGCCCTTCACAAAACCATGTTGACACTGGTGAATTGAGCTTTGTTTTTCCAGATGCTCAGTCACCTCCTCATTATTGATTGACTCCAGTAACTTTTCCACTGCAGACATCAAGCTGACTGGTCTTTATTTTCCAACTTTTTGCCTCTCTCCTTTCTTGAATAAGGGCATCACATTAACACGTTTCTAGTCCAGCGGAGCCTTTCTGGGATCCAGTGAATTTTGGAATATGTGTAGTGTAGTCTTGGAAAGTGTAGTCAGGGTCAATGGAGGGGAGGCCATTTTGTGTAATGGACTGGGTTATATTCGCAACATAGTTTCTTGTGGTCTTGGCCATACCAAGGTGTGATACATCCAGAAAGGCTGCTCTCTGGTGCATGGTTAAAAATTTGTGCGAGTCGTGGCGGACATGCCAAATTTCCTTAGCCTCCTGAGAAAGTAACTCAACATCAGTTAGGGTGAGTATGTGTTTTGCTCAGGAGGCATGGCTGACCTACAAAAAGACTAAAGGAAAATAGTATGGGCCAGGACAGCTGAGGAAAATTAGATTTCCACAAAGAAAAACTAAGTATGACTATTCTCACTCACATCCTGAAGAAAATCCAGCCCTAAGATTAGTTTTTAGTTATATTTTGTTATTTGTTAGCACACAGTTCAGTCATATTTAGCATTTTCATCAGATGTATTAGGATTAAGATTTTGGCAATTTTTTATATTATAGTTTTCCTATGTTGTATATAGAATAACAGTGGCACAATTATATTCTTCCCATCTCTGAATTCTTGGGCCCCTTTTCCTGATACACCTTTATCCCAGAGATATGGAACAAATTAGTGTTGCTGACAGCAGCTTGTTGCACTCTCTGCTCTTAGTAAAGAGCCAGGATAGCGTATTTTTTCCTGACACACATAAGACTAGAGATCAAAGTTGTGGGTTCTTCAAGATTAATCGTTGAAAGAAGACCAAATATTGTCTGAAATATTCTTCATTGGATGTGCTTCACAGCAATGTCTCAGACCTCAGGCCAAAATAAAACAAGGATGTACATTGTAGAAGTTGTTTACCAAGAAAACTATTCCCCCCTCCCGCTCCTGCACCACTTTCTCTCAGCTTCTAAATTATGGTACCGCTCTCACGGGACCGAATCTTTAAATCCTGCTGGATGGAAAAGAGGGGATGAGAATACCATCCCTGCTGACAGGTTGGCTCCACATTATTGTTCCCACCACAAGGACAGGAGGTGGGCAGCCCCCAGAAACCCACTGCTCAGCTGATAATTGCAATTAAATTAGTTTAAGAAGTTATTAAGAACTTGTTGAGGATATGTTGAGGTGGCACGATGGCACAATGGTTACCACTACTGCCTCACAACTCCAGGGACTTGGGTGAATGTGCGTTTGGTGTTTGACGTTCTCCCTGCATCTGCGTGGGTTTCTCCAGGAGCTCCGGCCCCCCCCACAATCTAAAGATGTGCAAGTTGGATGGCTGGTCATGAGAAATGTGTGGGGTTGCAGGAAAAGGGCAAGGGAGAGGGAGAGATAAGTTGCTCTGTGGAGAGTTAGTGCAGATGTGCCAAATGGCCTGTTTTGTACTGTAGGGATTTTATGCTGAGGTGTTGATAGAGATGCACAGGCTGCAAGCTGGGTCAGAGCAGATTGGGTGCCTGGAGATGGGTACTCCAACTTAATTGAACCAATAAAAGGAAGAAGGGCTCAGACTCATCCATTGGCACCTTATCCATTGTGTTAGCACGGTTTATAAGAGGAGCAGTCATTAAATGCTCAGGCAGTGCAGGAGGCTCTCAACCTTCTAGGACATTAAAGGAAGGGACAAGCCTTTCAAACTCAAATAACTGCAAGGAAGGCAGCAGCTGGCAATAGGAATATGAGTCTCAGATTTTTAATCCACTGGCGATAAGGAGCGACATCCGTGATAGTCAGAGGTAAGTGAGAGGTAAGTCCTGACTCACAAATTTGATTGAATTCTTTGAGGAGGTAACTAAGCGTGTAGACGAAGGTGGAGCAGTTGGTGTCATATACATGGATTTTAGTAAGGTGTTTGATAAGGTTCCCATGGTGGGGAACCTTATCTCATGAAGAAAATAAGGAAGTGTGGGAAAAAAGGAAATTTGGCTGATTGGATAAGTAACTGGCTATGTCATGAAGACAGAGGGTGGTGGCAGAAGGAAAATTTTCAGACTGGAGGCCAGTTACCAGCAGTGTACCACAGGGGATCTCTGCTGTTTGTGATTTTTATCAATGACTTGGAAGAGGGGGCGGAAGGGTGAGTTAGTAAATTTGCTGATGACACCAAGGTTGGTGGAGTAGTGGATGAGGTGGAGGGCTCTTGCAGGCTGCAAAGAGACATTGATAGGATGCAGAGCTGGGCCAAAAAGTGGCAGATGGAGTTTAACCCTGATAAGTGTGAGGTGATTCATTTTGGTAGGACAAACTTGAATGCGGATTACAGGGTCAATGGCAAGGTTCTACGGAATGTGGAGGAACAGAGAGATCTTGGGGTTCATATCCACAGATCTCTGCAGGTTGCCACTCAAGTGGATAGAGCCATGAAGAAGGCTTATAGTGTGTTAGCGTTTATTCACAGGGGGTTTGAGTTTAAGGGTCATGGGGTTATGCTGCGACTATACCAGACATTGGTGAGACCACATTTGGAATATTGTGTGTAGTTCTGGTTACCTCACTATAAGAAGGATGTGGAAGCATTGGAGAGGGTGCAGAGGAGATTTACCAGGATGCTGCCTGGTTTGGACGGTAGATCTTATGAGGAAAGGTTGAGGGAGCTGGGGCTTTTCTCTTTAGAGCGGAGGGGGGTGAGAGGCAACTTAATAGAGGTTTATAAGATGATGAGGGGGATAGATAGGGTGGACGTGCAGAGACTATTTCCTCAGGTGGATGCAGCTGTTATTAGGGGGCATAACTATAAGGTTCATGGTGGGAGATATAGGATGGATGTCCAAGGTAGATTCTTCACTCAGAGGGGTGTGGAATGCACTACCTGCTGTGATAGTGGAGTCAGACACTTTAGGAACTTTCAAGCGGTTATTGGATAGGCACATGGAGGACACCAGAATTATAGGGAGTGGGATAGCTTGATCTTGGGTTTGGACATAGCTCAGCACAACATTGAGGACCAAAGAGCCGGTACTGTGCTGTACTGTTCTATGTTTTTCTATGTTTCCAATATCTGGATGAATTGTAGGGAGTTGGGTATATCCCTCTGTGAGAATCCAAGACAGATACACTAAAATCAATGACATCTGCTTCTAGAACCATCAAACAGGCCATCAGGTCTCTGAGGATGTAAATTCAATGCCTGCACCAGTGGGTTGGGCCCTGCAATATACTTCTGCAAGGGTCTTGCATATAGTGGTGTGATACTGTGCTCTCCATAACATGGCCTGGACCTGGAACTCTGAGAGGGCCTGGATTGGCAAAGCATATTGGAGAAAGGGAAGGGTGTACAAGGAGGAAGATGCAGAACACAGAGCTCCCCCAGCTCCAAAAGATAGTGGTAGGGCCTGGCGCAGGACTTGAGGATCTCAACAGGATGTCTCAATTACAGGGATCATGTGTTGCCAATGAAGGATATGCATCTGCTGACACTGTTCATAGATGCTTGCTCTCCTTCACCACTCCCTCTTTTCCTCTCCCACTATTAATAAAGGAGGCTCACACATCTGAACTTATGTACTAATAATTACATGGTGCTCAAAAAGACAAACTGCAAATACTTACAAGTGAAAGACACTCTAGTGATCCACCTAATACTCTCTCTGCTTGATGCAATGGATGCTGATCTTGCCACTTTTACATAGTGGCCTTGGACAAGTTAGAGGCAGCCTTCTTGTGTATTGCTGCTTGCAGCTGAGATGTTTATGATTGGGATACACTGCACAGATCAACCACGGAGCTCAGAAAAGACCTGAGTCAATGTTAGTCTCCTTTCCCAGTTCATTGGAATCACTAGGGGCCATTTACCCTTTTAAGCACAAGATCCTATTAGGAAGGTCGGAAGCCTCTGCATTTGTACATAGGGGGCCATGACTTTAGTGATAGCTAATAGTGACCACTGGGTACAGGCTGCGTTGGTCTAATGTCTGTGGATTCCTTTGCACATTTGTGGTGTTCCTTCATGTGGCTTGGTTCTCAATTGAAACAGATGGTGCACGGTCCTGCAGCTCTGCCTTATACATTTCTTCCTTTTCAAGGGTGGGGAGGAGTTTTCCATTTCTCACCTTCCTCTTTTCCCTTAGGGTCCACTTCCTTCCCCTCTTACTCCCTCTTATTGTTTCCCTGCTGAGTTGAGCAATTTGACCCATGCTATGGTTCAGAGGGCTGTGAGTCAAATCCTCTTTCTTCATTACCACTGCCCTTGTTCCTCAAGGTGCATTTTACTATTGTAAAGGAGAACATTTCTGAACTCTAATAAAATCACTTCTGTTATTCCATCATGAGTATTCTCTATCTTTAAGAGATGCACCCAACGGTCAAATGCAACCTGTCCGACTCTCAAATTCCAGATATGCTTGTGTGGGCTTTATCTGGGAATTTCAGAATTTCTGACGATGTGCCTCTGGCACGAGTTCACACACACTCAAGGTTGCATCTTTACTCTTTTTATTATCAGCAGCCACTCAGGGGCCAGGGTGGAGAAGATGTTTTGAAATTTTCCTGTTACCTGATTTAGTGAGTGGAATGTTACCACACTTTTTCCAGTTGTTAGTTCTGTTGAGGAAACCAATATAAATCCCCTTGGTGCCAGCTCCAGGAAACCTCACGGAATTTTGAACTCTTTGAGAATTTTTTTTTACCCACCTGAATCACAACTGCACTTGTAGCGGGCTTGCTGCTGATCTGCTCACTCTGGGAAATCCTAACCTCTGCAAGCAGTGGAGCGCTCCTTTTAAATGCCTCCCGAGCACTTGTTTCTAATCTAGTCATAGGGTTGGCTGCCAGGAAGTCAGCACCAAGATTCTCTGAGGGAGCCCTGACTAACCTCCTGGACGGTGTACAGCAGAGATGAGATTACCCATACCTGCATTCCCGCAGACCTTCATTCACCAAGGTCACCACCCCTGCCTGGGAGGCAGTGGCCATAGTGAGTGCCAGCTCACTACAGAAGACACCAATGCCACAAGAAGATGAATGACCTTCTTTACTAGTACTCAACCTGCTGGTGAGCACCTCACAGCGGGAGACCCATAGCAGGTGGAAGCAGGACATCCCAGGGCTGCAGAACTGAGAGGGATGCTGGAGCCTAGGACTTTGCTGAGCCCAAGGCAGGTGTGCCCCTGGATCTACTTCCCCAGAGTCACGAATATCAGAAATGGATGACAGTATCCCTCCTCAGACTGCAAGGCTGACTGGAGGAGTTCCATCACCTTCTCTCTGAAGAGATGGTGCTGTTGCTCCAATAGTGAGGCTAACATTGCAGGTGTGACGTGTGCAGAGGAGACCTTGGTGCAGGATACACATTCCATGGCAGGAGATGGCCACTCCATTGTTCAGCTCATGAGCTGCATGTCTGAAGGCATGATCCCCATGGTGCAGGGATTCAACTGCATAGTGCAGGCATTAATGAGAGACCAATGACTGTCAGCTTAGGACGACAGCAGGGCTTCTGGATCTGCCCCACTGTCCCATGGAAGATAGCAGGGTCCCCAGGAACCAGGATCAGCAAGAACGCAGCCGGGGCCTTCTATGGACCAGGGAAGGGGGTTGTCCAGCCTATCTGATACCCACATCCCTGTGAGCAACACATCTCCAGCCCTGTACAGCGAGGCAGGCAATACTGCAACACCCATGCAGCCCAAAAAAAGGCTTCGATCCTGCAAGTAGGCCCATCATGGGGTGTTTGCCACAGTTACCTCAGACAACAGGACATGGAAGTCAGCAGATCACCTCAACCTTGACTGAGCAAGAAAGTGAAGGCACTAGGTGAAGAAATAAACTATAGGTACTTAATGGACATGGCTGAAGCTAGACACTAGTAGAGATAAATCACCATTGTAAATTTGCTTTTGTATTAAACATGACTCTGTTGATCTCCATATTGTCCATACTGTCATTTCAAATCCCCATGGCACGCTCGGCACTCGCTGCCTATGGAATGTCCCTGCCACCTGCCACACTGACGAGGCAGTAAAAGCAACTCCCCCCCCACCACCCCCTCCCCACACACACACACACACACACACACACACACACACACACACACACACACACACACACACACACACACACACACACACACACACACACACACTGGATCCACTCCCCCAACCTCCCAACTTCCGATTCATGGAAGATCAAAGCTCAGGTTTTTCATGTCTGTGTCTCTTCTCCAGCGATGTGTAACCAAAGTATAGAGAGGCTGCACATTCGGTTGTAGGTTGGAGGAAAACACTAGGATCGCTGACCTTGGAGGGGGCAGTAATAACTGACACAGGTCATCCAGTGTCTCTGAAACATAGAAAGTAGGAGCAAGAGGAGGCCATTTGGTCCTTTGAACCTGTTCCACCATTCATTGTGATCATGGCTGATCATCCAATTCAATAGCCTAATCCTGCTTTTCCCCATTACCTTTGACCCTATTCACGCCAAGTGCCATATCCAGCTGCCTCTTGAATACATTCAATAGTTCAGCATCAATTATTTCCTGTGGAATGAATTCCAGAGGCTCACCACTCTGACGAAATGTCTCCTCACCTCCATCTGAAATGGTCTGCCCTGAATCCTCAGATTGTGGCCCTGATTCTGTACACTCCCACCATTGGGAACATCCTGAATTCAGTGAGGTCTTGGAGTCAGTGCTTACTAATGAGATGGTAATGTATTGAAATGAGATTCTTGGGTCCCCCCTTACATAGAACATAGAACATAGAAAAACTACAGCACAAACAAGCCCTTCGGCCCACAAGTTGCACCGAACATGTCCCTGCCTACTAGGCTTACCTATAATCCTCTACCTTACTAAGTCCCATGTACTTACTCAAAAGTGTCTTAAAAGACCCTATCGAATCCCCCTCCACCATCACTGCCAGCAGCTGATTCCACGCACCCACCACCCTCTGAGTGAAAAACTTACCCCTGACATCTCCTCTGTACCCACTCCCCAGCACCCTAAATCTGTGTCCTCTTATGGCAGCTATTTCAACCCTGGGAAAAAACCTCTGAGAATCCACTCAATCAATACCTCTCAGCATCTTATACACCTCTATCAGGTCACCTCTCATCCTTCATCTCTGCAAGGAGAAAAGACCGAGCTCTCTCAACCTATCCTCAGAAGGCATGCCACCTAATCCAGGTAACATCCTTGTAAATCTCCTCTGCACCCCTTCTATGGCTTCCACATCCTTTCTGTAAAGAGGTGACCAGAACTGGGCACAGTACTCCAAGTGGGGTCTGACCAGGATCTTATACAGCTGTAGCATTGTCTCCTGACTCCTAAACTCAATTCCTCGATTGATGAAGGCCGGTACACCATACGTCTTAACCACATCCTCAACCTGTGAAGCTGATTTGAGCAACCTATGAACCCGGACCCCAAGATCCTTCTGATCTTCCACACTGCTAAGAGTCTTACCCTTAATATTATATTCCGTCATCCTATTTGACCTGCCAAAATGAACCACCACACACTTATCTGGATTGAAGTTCATCTGCCACTTCTCCGTCCAGTCTTCATCCTATCTATGTCTCGTTGCAACTTCTGGCATCCCTCCACACTATCCACAACACCTCCAACCTTTGTGTCATCGGCAAACTTACCAACCCATCCCTCCACTTCCTCATCCAGGTCATTTACAAAAATCACAAAGAGCAATGGTCCCAGAACAGATCCCTGGGGCACTCCACTGGTGACCAAACTCCATGCAGAAAAAGACCCATCCACAACAACTCTTTGCCTTCTGTGGGCAAGCCAGTACTGGATCCACAAAGCGTTGTCCCCTTGGATCCCATGCCCCCTGACTTTCTCAATAAGCCTTGGATGGGTGACCTTATCGAATGCCTTGCTGAAGTCCATATAAACTACATCAAATGCTCTTCCTTCATCAATGTGTTTAGTCACATCTTCAAAAAAATTCGAATAGGCTCGCAAGGCACGATCTGCCCTTGACAAAGCTGTGCTGACTATTTTTGATCATACTATACCTCTCCAAATGTTCAATAATCCTGCCTCTCAGGATCTTCTCTAGCAACTTACCAACCACTGAGGTTAGACTCATCGGTCGATAATTTCCTGGGCCATCTCTTCTCCCTTTCTTGAATAAAGGAACCACATCCGCAATCCTCCAGAACCTCTCCTGTCTCCATTGATGATGCAAAGATCATCGCCAGAGGCCCTGCAATCTCTTCCCTCGCCTCCCATAGTAACCTGGGGCACATCCCATCCGGTCCCAGCTACTTATCTAACTTGATGCTTTTCAAAAGCTCCAACACATTCTCTTTCTTAATGTCAACATACTCAAGCTTTTCAGTCCATTGCAAGCCTGCACTACAACCACCAAGATCCTTTTCCACTATGAATGCTGAGGTAAAGTATTCGTTGAGTACCTCTGTTATTTCTACCGGTTCTATACAAACTTTCCCACTGTCACATTTAATAGGTCCTATTCCTTCACTTCTCATCCTTTTGCTCTTCACATACTTGTAGAATGCCTTGGGGTTTTCCATAATCTTACCTGCCAATGCCTTCTCATGACCCCTTCTGTCTTTCCTAATTTCCTTCTTAAGTTCCTTCCTACAGGTCGTATACTCCTCTAGATCCCTAACATTATCTAGCTCCCTGAACCTTTTGTAAGCTTTTCTTTTCTTCTTGACTAAATTCATTACAGCTTTCGTGCACCATGGTTCCTGTAACTACCAAAACTTCCCTGTCTCATCAGAACGTTGTCGTGCAGAACTCCAGACAAATATTCTTTGAAAATCTGCCACATTACTTCTGTACATTTCTCTGAGAAAACCTCCTTCCAATTTATGCTGCTAATTTCCTGCCTGATGGCTTTATAATTCCCCTTACTCCAGAAAAACACTTTCCTAGCTTATCCAAACCTATTTCTCTCCAATGCTAATGTAAAGGAGATAGAGTTATGTTCACTATCCCCAAAATGCTCTCCCACTAAAAGACCTGACACCTGCCAGGTTCATTACCCAATACCAAATCAAGGACAGCCTCTCCTCTTGTTGGCTTATTCACATACTGTGTTAGGAAACCTCCTGAACACACCTAACAAGCTCTTCCCCATCCAAACCCCTTACCCTAGGGAGATTCCAGTCAATATTTGGGAAATTAGAGTCTCCCATCATGACAACTCTTATTATTACATCTCTCTAGGATCTGTTTCCCTATTGGCTCCTCAACAACCCTGTTACTATTGGGCGGCCTATAGAAAACACCCAATAAAGTTATTGACCCTTCCTGTTCCGAACCTCCACCCACAGAGACTCTGTAGTCAATCCCTCCAGACACTATCTCTGTCACTATCTCTTCTTCACCCAAAGAGTGGTGAGCCTGTGGAATGCATTTTTTACATTACTCCGCCGGCCAGGGAAGTTGAAAATTGCAATCTCGCCAGTGAGATTCACGTTTTCCAATTCTCTCCAAATGTTGTGCCCACATTGCTGATCCCATGCACAACTAATGCCAGCTCAAGGTCACCCTCTGTATCAGCAGAGCTTATACTTTCTCGGGTAAATGTAACTGATCTGCTACTTTATCGAAAGTAGTAAAGAAGGATTTTCTGGCTAAATTTTCCATCCTCTCTGGTGGCAGCAGCTGGGCGAGAATGGCTGGAGAATCCTGGCTTACATCTTTAAATTTGGCAACAAATTTGGAGAATTTTAGGGCTTTGAGGCCTGTTTGGGGGTTACAGGGAGTCTGGCTGTCATTGGGCAGAATGAGAGTTCCCCTTACAACTTCAAGATGATTTTTGGACTTTATCTCTATTATAACTGAAAATTCCGTTCTTCCCTCCCCCTCTCTTTATAAGCTTCACATTCTCTTTTTCCTGAAATCCTAGCTCCTTTGCTCAGGCTAGGCTTTCTTCCCTTTCTTTCCGCAGTTTAGTTTCCAGCTCCTCCAGCTCTGTTTTGGCTAAACTAACCCGGCTGTCTGTTTCTGATTCAGTTTCTGCCGTCTGTTCTGAATCCAGACAGAATTCAAAATCCTCAGCCAGCACTTTCAGGAATTCCTGTCTCTTTGTCTCACTGAGGATCCTAAATCTTACTCATCTGGCAATGATCTTGCGTTGCATAATGTCTAACCCTCCGGACCACTAAATTATTGTGCATCAAACCTGGCAATCTTCATGTACTCTTTGCATATTTTCTTAATAAAACAAAGCTTGGTGCTTCAGCTCCTGGTTTGGTTTCAAACACTTTGGGCTTGCTCTTTCCCTTCTACTTCCAATTTCTTTGCAATTCAAATTTTGGCTGCTTTCACAATGGATTATACCCCAGCTTTCAGTACAAATTTGGCTCGGCTCATTTTGTAATGGATAATATCCTGGATAAAAGTTCCCAAATGTCACAAGGCTTTTCCTTAAAGTGATCTGTGAGGTAAGAATTTGTGCATGGGCATGTAGCCTGCTTTTAATTTATGCATGGTTCAATTTAAAAATAACCAACAGACAAGCCTTCGCATTAAATAAGATTAAGGTTAGTTTATTACCAAACTCCTGTTGTTAGTTACTTAGGTAAAAGTGATAGATTTTCAGTATTTATCACTAAAGTACAAATGGAAAGATTAAGAGCAGGTAACGATAAAAAGATACTTAAAGATGAGATTTTAAATCAGTCTTGGTCAAATATTGTTGTGGGTCCATTGCTTCTTTCCAAAGCAAAGGGGTTGAAACTTAAAGTTCGGTTTCACAGATGTGATGGCTTCTGTAGTTGAAGCTTTGGACTTGAAGCAGGACATGTCCTGCGAGTGAGTGAGGGTGCCAAGTGTCACTTTTATGCAACTGCAGATGGTGGCCCTTGGTGGCTTGACAGTGCAGCCATCTAAATAGCTGTTTCTGAAAACCTTCCTCAACCTCCCTCTGTTGAGAAGCAGTTTCTGTTTCAAATGTGAAAATGTAAAAGAAAGGAACACCCTCTCCAGCCTGGGCCTTCTCACTGGCAAGAACTAAAGAGAGATAGATAAGACACTGTTGGCCTTTATAGCCAACACCAATGGTTTATAAGCATAAGAAGCTAAATGAATCAGTGCTGACAGGTCCTCAACACAGTTTTGGCTCTGAGCCTAGTTGAGGGGTTAGTAAATACCCTGTGCATACTTTCCTCCCATCATCAGGAGCAGCATGCACCTTCAGTTTATTTATTAGTGTCACAAGTAGGCTTACATTATCACTGCAATGAAGTTACTGTGAAAATCCTCCAGTTGCCACATTTCAACAGCTGTTTGGGTACGCTGAGGGAGAATTTAGCATGGCCAGTGCACCTAACCAGCATGTCTTTTGGACTATGGGAGGAAATTGGAGAACTCAGAGGAAATCCACGCAGACACAGGGAGAATGTGCAGCCTGCGCACAGACAGTGACCCAAGTCGGGAATCAAATCGGGAATGCTGGTGCAGTGAGGCAGCAGTGCTGCCATCTTGCTGCCAGGCTCCTTGGTCGGTGTGTGCGCTGGAGTTTGAATACCCAAAGGCCCTTCCTGAAGGTTTGACATTGCAAGTGAGAATCAGGTTATTGAACCTCTTCCTATATTAGTTCCTACCGGCTATGTTGTATTTGCTCATTGTCTCAAACACCTTGATCAAGTCTTGGTCTGGGAGGGGCATCTTCTCCTGCTACCTTCACCCTCACTGCCTCATGGAGAATCCCATGTTGCCATTTACAAAGTGAGCACCAAGCTGCCCCGAGTTCCAGTCCTTAGCTTCTCCTGTTCCATCAGTAACAATACCAGAGGAAATGATTTCATGAAATGGCAGCCACAGTAACGGCCATCATGGCCAATTGAAATCTGGCCCACTCTTGCTAATCCCTGGCTTTCACCACAGTAAGTGTTGATTGCTCCCCACACCCCCTCAGCCAGTTAACAATCTGCCCCAATCTGTGGAAATCAAGGACTGTGACTGCTTCCTGCTTCACTGGGCACACGCCCTGCCTCCGGCACCAGTTCATGATCTGTACACAGTCCTGACATGTAGGGCAGAATTTTACAGATCTTGCTCATCTCAGAACTGTAAAACCCCACCCGAGGTCAACGGACCTTCCCATGCTCCGTCCCTTGACCACTCCGATTCTCATGGCGGGCAGGCTGGTAGAATTCCAATTGTACTTTCAGCTCCAAAGTAAGAAAAATCCAGTCCATAATGTTTGTCTCCTGAGCCTTCATTAAAACATGTCTTGTGTTTATCATTATCTTTATCCTTGTTTCCCAGGTTTGATCCTGGGTTTCTGTCATTGACAGTTAATGCCATCTGTTTGGGCTATGCATCAGTGACGAGGGTGACTCCCTATGATCTTTCTCTCATTTCCAATGTGAAGTGCCTGGCATCCACCCTGACTTTTCTTCCTCACAGTAGCAGCAGGACTGAAATTAGAAAATGACCACAGGAGGATTGTGAGCAAGAGCCAGACCTTCATTCCACCGGTATAAGGATTCAGGGCTTCAATCTGCTCTTGCAGTCCTCTTCCCCCTCCTCTAAAAACATTCTGAAGTTGAACATTTAATCACAGTTAGCAACTAGCAAGTGGAATTTAGCCAAATAAAGTTGACTTGGTAGAAGGCCACAACTTTGCTTAATAAAAGTGTTGGTGTCTCTCTGGAACACATCTGCCATATAAATCACTCAGCATTAACTCATATCATTCTTATAAATGCTCTTCCTACTTCTTGTGTGGTTTTAAGACCAACATGATCTTTTTGAATAGCATCATTCAGGAAGTTATTCTAGTTTTTAATGCAGATTAACAATGTCATGTTCTGCATAGAGAAATGTTTTATTCCCCCACCATCTTAATCAAAATTTATACAACAGATACAGCCACTGAACTATTGCCTGCCCTATGGATTCATCTCTGCTATGGATTATGTTACAATATGTGAACATTTAATGCAAATGGCACGGTGGCACAGTGGTTAGCACTGTTGCTTCACAGTGCTACAGACCCAGTTCAATTCTTGGCTTTGAATTATGTGGAGTCTGCATGTTTTCCCTGTGTCTGTGTGTGTTTCCTCTGGGTGCTCTGGTTTCCCCCCACAGTCTGAAAGATGTGTTTGTTAGATGCATTGGCCATGCTAAATTTTCGCTCAGTGTTCCCGAACAGGTGCTGGAGTGTGGTGACTAAGGTATTTTCACAGTAACTAAATTACTGTGTTAATGTAAGCCTACATGTGACACTAATAAATGAACATTCACAATAATTTTTCCTTTCTGGTTCAGAATGTATTGCCTATCTGTACTGATAGAAACACTCCTTGTGGAAAATGCCAAGTGCTTCACAGAGAAGGTAGTTAATGTTAAACAAGTCCCAACATCCCCAGCAAATGTTTCCATTCACGCTACATTTGTTGCATAAGATCCCCCATAAAAACTAGCTCTCTGCCAAAACTTTGTGTCCCCTCTCCTAATATCACATGCTTTTATTACTTTTTGTCTGATTACTCCCTTGTGAATTTATCTATGTTAAAAGACTACAAGAATATAAGTTGTCATTTTAAAACTATCATTTACCACAAAGCATGCTTATTGTTAAATGTAAATCTAAAAAGGCTCTTGCAAAATACTAAATGGGTAATGATAGAGAACAGATTTTATTTTTATCAGGATCCAAGTCAATCTTCTCAACAATTGAGTGAGGATATTAAAGGTGCTAATATATCACACATTGTTTATTCATTGCAAAAATGTAGTGTGCATTTATCAGGTTGACCAACTTAAGAGCTGCAGTTCAAACTGAGGAGACAGCTGAGGAATTCAAAAATGGATTGGGAATTTTTTCATAAACAGAAGAACTAATCAGTTAAGTTTAACACCGATAAATGTAAAATGCCACACAAAAAGAGAGAAAATAGGCAGCAAGGTCACAATTGACATACAATTAGATTGAAATTGTAAGAATCCTGGTGGTTTCAGTTGACTTGTTGCTCAATGCTGTCAAGCAATTAAAATAATGAGTGAAATAGCCAATTCAGCGAATATAGTAAGAAGTAAATAATTCCAAAGCCAGTCAGATTATCTTGATTATTTTGTTCAGTTCTGATCACAAGACACATAGGGGAGAATTTTCCCGTCCCACGTGCCTCAAGAATTGTAACGGGCAATGGAGTGGACCATGCAAAGGTCCATTGGATTTTCCTGTTTTGGGATGAGCACAGCCAGAAAATCCTGTTTGTAGTTTACAAACAAGTTCTGGAGGCACCTCAGAGAGATTGATCCTTGATGTCATATAACTGAATTATGAGGAAAAATTGCATGTAAATTTGTAAGTACACAATGGGGTATATGTTAAACAGTACAGGAAATGTAAATGCAAAATATTACCTCAAACTAAACCGTGACAAAAAGAAAGCTGAGTTTGAAGTAATAAAAGGCAAATTTATGCTTGGTGTTTGAAAGTCATTTTTCCAAGAATGGAATGCTGGGTAGTGGAGGCAACAACTTGTATTATTTCAGAAGCTATTGGATGCTGTGATTAAGAGCTGGGACCTCTCTGACTGGATGAGATAAAATGGATGGAATGTCTTTCTCATCTATGGCTGGAATTTTACTGGCCTGCCCACCACAGGTATCGGAGCAGGTGAGCGGCAGAGCACAGGAAGGTCTGTTGACCTTGGGCAGGATTTTACAGTTTCTGAACGAGTACATCTACTTTCTCTTCATGTGAGCTGAGCAGACAGACTGGAGGCTGAATCTGGATTCTTTCTGATTCATATTGCTCCATAATGCAGTGAGGCACATGAGGAACATTTGCCACTGTACATATTAGATAGGCTGGGGCAACCTTCCCACTTTATTGGCATCGTGGTGAATTGTCAGCAGGCTGGATTTCCATCCATCCCTTGGCAGCACCTTTGGCATTGGCTCATTTCCTGGAATTAAAATGATGAAAATAACTGAGTGGGCCATTTAGGGTGCCTCTGAAGTACCCATCTCAAGTTTGGGAGAGAAAAATGATTGTGACTCCCCATCTGGTTGGTGCTCAAGCTGAAGACCCTAAAAGTAGTTTGTTCTCCTTGGGTTTTGAATATGCTGCTTTGAATTATTCTATTCTGTTCTTCCTGCAATCCTGACATCCAAAAATATTCCCATTAGCCTTGTCCATTGTAATACATTGGGTACTTTTCCTGACAGAAATACTCCGGAGTGACATCAGATGCTGGTGGGGCCATTTCCCTCCCAATTTTTCCTCTCTTATCTGCCCATCTCATATTGGTTTGTAATTGTAACTGAAGAGGAAATTTGGCCTGGCTGTTGCTACTTTTCATTTGTGCTCACCATTTTTGATCCCAGTTCCACACATTTCATTCTGACTTATCCGACAACATTTTCCAGTCCATGTGCTCTCTCTCGCTATCAAAATCAGATTGAATTCAAATTGAATTGGTTTGAACTCGTTCCAAACTATGAACAGTGCATTCCTGGCTCTGCTCAAGGCGTGTGTCAGATGGCATTAAATCTCTGGTTGACAGGTGGGACTCTGGTGTAATCTGAAGCATGATATGAGTGAGGAATTAAATTGGAATCTTCACGTCAGCCTGCAGCCACATTTAAAACAATATCAGGAGTTGACACTTTCTTTTCTGAACTAACACTGGTTATATAATTTGGCCACATCAAAAGAGCTGTAAAGTCAGAATGGATATCTATATCACAAAGACTGGAATTCCTTGAATGAGCAGAAGAATTAAAATGAAAATGAGCTGAAATAGAAGATGTAACAAACTTAGGGCAAGTGAGGTCTTACCTATCAGTTTGGGCACTGGGGCCAAAGTGGGGAAGTTGGGGGGGGGGAGTGTTGGGGGAGGAGATTTGAGGTGGGTGGGATGTTTGGTTGTGGGTGGGTGGGCAGGAGGCTGGTTGTGGGTGGGTGGGGCAGTTGGTTGTGAGTGGGTTAGGGGGCTGATTGTGGGTGGGTGGGGTGGAGGCCCATGTTGCTTTTCTCTAGGAGACCCTCACTATTACATCCTACTCAGCCACTTAGCTGGATAATGTCGGATCTTCTGTTCAATTCTGCCAGCCCAAGAGAAGCTGGCCAAACAGACACCAACAGCATTCCAGTGTCACAATGCCACCGGGAATGGTCACTGCTGCCTGTACTGCAATGGGGCCTCTCACAGGGATTTTTAAAAATCCATTCATGGAGTGTGAACGTCACTTATTTATTGCCCAAGCCTAATTTCCCTTGAAGAGGTAGTGATGAGCTGTCTTCTTGAACTGCTGCAGTTTGTGTGGTGTAGGTACACCCACAGTGCTGTTAGGGAGGAAGGTCCAGGGTTTTGACCTAGCAACAGTGAAGGAACGACAATATATTTCCAATTCAAAATGGTGAGTGATTTGGAGGGGAATTTCCAGGTGGTGATGTTCCCAGGTATCTGCTGCTTTTGTTCTTCAAGATAGTAATGGTTGTGGGTTTGGGAGGTGTTGCTTAAGGATCCTGGATGAGTTCTTGGAGTACATCTTGTAAATGATACAAGCTGCTGCCACTGTGCATCAGTGGTGGAGGGAGTGAATGTTCGCAGAAGGATGGGCACTCAAGTGAGCTGCTTTGTCCTGAATGGTATCAAGTTTTTTTGAGTGCTGTTGGAGCAGCAGTCATCCAGACAAGTGGAGAGTATTCCATCACACTCCTGACTCGTGTTTCTGGACAGGCTTTGGGGGTGTTAGGAGGTGAGCTACTTGCCAGGATGTTGATGCAGGATGGGAAGGAGGTCACTGGTGTGGATGGATAGAGAGGTTGGAAGAAACAGTTGGATGAATGGCTTACATGGAGCTCTCTCTCCTGATACTATGTTCCTTGATCAGGTGCAGACTACTGTAAATGCGGAACACCCAACCCCAGATGGCCACTGGATTGGGTCTCTATAGATGGTGAGACCCCCCTGCCCACACCACTGGTTGAATACCTGTGGTGACGGGATGATGCCTTTAAGTGGCTCCTTGAAGGGCCTTATTTGGCCTCTGAGCTGAAGGCCACCCACAAGGCTTCCCATCTCAAACTCGGCTGGAAGGAGCTTGGAGGGAAGTAGAACCCCCAATCCGTCTGCCCAGTCAAAGTTTCCCACTCTTTCACTTCTGAACTGGCCTGGGTGGGGGAGGAGGGCTTTAACTTCTGCTCAATGAATGAGTACTTTCCATTGGTTACCACAAGAAGAAATGCTTGTGGGAACAAAATGGTAACAACAATACCAAATTATGACAAGCAAACTCAATATAGACCAAAGATTAAACTTGTGACTTTTGTTAGGGAAATTAGTGATAACATAAAATAAATCGGAATATTTTCTGTTGGTTACGTATCATTAAAAACTATTGGAGCATAAAGATGCTTATTGTCAGGACAGTTTGGTTGCATTTAATGGAACTAGTGATTTTGATATGTTGATGAGCTTAACAATACTGCAAATATACTTATCCGAGGCAAGCTGATAACAATGGGAATCAAAATATAAAGAGTTTGAATAAGATGTTAATGACTCAAAGGATGAAACAAATGCTGTGATTTCGCACTGCATTCACCATGAATGCAAACAGCAACATGGGTGCAAAATATTACGAGATATGGAAATCAAGAACATTGCTAGCGAGATATAATTTTCCGATTCTCCCCATCTCTGCCTGTGATGTGATGATGTTCCCACACAGTAAAGTCAGGAACCTCATTTAAATATATTTCAATATAATTAGCAGGCTCCCCCTCTGCATTGTCCCCCACATGTAGAATTTGATATGTTATGGAGGATTAAAACAATTTTTAACAAACAAGAAACAGGTGAAGGGACCAAGATGAGATGCACAGGTAGATATAGCCCCAAGAGGAGAGGGATATGCCCAAGCAGTGCCCTGGCATTCCCTCCTGCCACTGCCCTGGCACTGACTCTGGCACTCTGGCACTGCCCTGACATCCTGCCACCGCCCCTGGTGGTTCAAAGGAGCAATGCCATGGACCAATGCTAGGAGCTGTCTGTGATGTTCCTTGGTGGGGATGGGGGTAGTGGGGGGGTGGGGGGAGCTTCCCCTTAATAGTTCCTGTTGTGGATCTGAAGGTTTACCCTTGTGCCCGTGGAGAGGTTCCTTCTGTCTGTAGGGGGGATCAGCAATAAATGCTCTGCTCCACCATTATGATGGCATGGGCCACGGTTCCAGATTTTTTGCATATAACAGCAGACAGTTTACAGATTACTGATTAGAATGCGAATCTTTACATCTAACCTGCTATCCAAGTCTTAAAGTGGCTAACAATGTGAGTGGAAGGAGCACTGAGCACAGGTTACAGAGATGTGTATTGTCTCCAGACAGTACAGTAAGTTAGGTTTTACAAACCCAGGCAAGTCACAGGGGTTACAGATAGTGCGACATGAACCCAAGATCCCTGTTGAGACCATCCTCATGTATGCAGAACTTGGCTATCTAGTAATCTGTAAATTGTCTGTGCTGTTATATGCTCTGTCTGATGCCAGTACTCTCCATTCACCTGACGAAGAATCAAACCTTGAAAACTTGTGAGTTTACTATCAAATTAATCAGTTGGGCTTAAACCTGGAGTTGTCAGTCCCCTTGTAACTGACATTTCCACTGTTGGAAAAAGTCTCTGACTATCCACGCTGTCTGTGCCTCTCACAATTTTGTACACCTTTGTCGGGTCTCCCCTCAACCTCTGTCTTTCCAGTGAAACACAGTAAAAAGTCTGACAACACCAGGTTTTAGTCCAACCTATTTATTTGATAATATTCTCACAAGCTTTCGAGGGGTTACCCTCTTCGTCAGGTGAATGGAGAGTTCTGGCCTCAGACAGAGCATATAAAGCACAGACAGTTTAGAGATTACTGATTAAAATGCGAATCCTTACACCTAACCTGCTGTTCAAGACCTGAAGTGGCTGACAATGAAAACAAGTCCAGTGAAAACAAGCCTAGTTTATTCAACCTCTCCTCATAGCCAACATCCTTGAGACTAGGCAACAACCTGGTGAGCCTTCTTTGCACTCTCTCCAAAGCTTTCATGCCCTCCTGGTAGTATGGTGACCAGAACTGCACGCAATACTCCAAATGCGGCCTAACCAAGGTTTTATATAGCTGCAACATGATTTCCCAACTATTGTACTAAATGCCCGTCTGAAGAAAGCTAGCATGCCATATGCCTTCTTAATCACCTTGGTCATCTGTGTTGCCACTTTTAGGGAACTGTGGATCTGTACACCCAGATCCCTCTGTATATTAATGTTCCTAAGGATTCTGCCATTTGCAGTATTATTCACACCTAAATTTGATCCTTTAAAATGCATCACTTTGCATTTGTTTGGATTAAATTCCATCTGCCTTTTCTGTGCCCAAGCCTCCAATCTATCTATATCCTGTTGTATCCTCTAACAATTCCCAGCACTACCAGCAACTCCACCAATCTTCGTGTCATCTACAAACTTACTAATCAGACCACCCAGATCATTTATATATACTGCAAACAACAGAGGTCCCAATACTGATCTCTGCAGAACACTAGCTACAGGTGTCCACTCTGAAAAACATCCTTCCACCACTACTCTCTGCTTCCTATGACCAAGCCAATTCTGTATCTCTCTAGCCAGCCCACCCCAAATCCTGTGTGATTTTAGTTTTTGTACCAGTCTGCCATGTGGGACCTTGTCGAATGCCTTATTAAAATCCATATAAATATATCCACAGCTTTCCTTCATCAATCATCTTTGTCACCTCCTCAAAAAACTCAATCAACTTGGTGAGACATGACCTTCCCCATACAAAACCATGCTGCCTGTCACTAACTAGTCCATTTTTTTCCAAATGTGCGTATATCCTGTCCCTCAGTATGTTCCCCAAAAGCTTCCCCACCACTGATGTCAGGCTCATTGGCTTATAATTTCCTAGATTATCCCTGCTTCCTTTTGTAAACAAGGGAATAACATTGGCTGTTCTCCAGTACCTTGGGACTTCGCCTATGGTCAAAGAGGATGTGAAGATACCTGTTAAAACCTCAGTTGTTTTCTCCCTTGCCTCATGTAGTAATCTGGGATAGATCCCATCTGGCCCTGGGGACCTGTCTACCTTAATGCAATTTAGGAAACTCAACACTTCCTCCTTAGATGTATTGACATTCTCTAGAGTATTCACACACCTATCCTTGACCTCAACATCCGTTGTTTTTCTCCTTGGTGAATGCCAATAGAAAGTACTCATTAAGGATCTCACCAACTTTCTGTGGCTCCACTCATAGCTTCCCTCCATTGTCCTTGAGTGGGCCTATTCTTTCTCTTGCTACCTTCTTTCTCCTAATATATACAAAAAAAACCTTGGGATTCTCCTTGACGCTATTTCTAAAGTCATTTCATGGCTGCTTTTAGCCCTCCTAATTCCACGTTTAAGTTCCTTCCTACTTACAATATACTTTTCAAGGGCTTCATCAGTTTTAGATGCCTAGACCCATCCTATGCTTTTCTCTTTTGACTAAGCTTACAATTTCTCTTGTCATTCATGGTTCCAGATGACATTTCTATCCTTCATTTTTGCAGGGACATGCTATCCTACACTTCAATCAACTGGCCTTTAAAAGCCTCCCATGTGCCAGATGTGGATTTGCCCTCAACAGCTGTTCCCAATCCACATTCCCCACTGCCTAATTTGGGTGTAATTGGCCCTTGCCCAATTAAGCATTCTTACCCAAGGGCCACTCTTGTCCTTATCCATGACTACCTGAAATCTTATGGAATTATGGTCACTAAACCCAAAATGCTCCCCCACTGAAACATTGATCACCCAGCCTGGCTCATTCCCCATTGCTGTGTCTAGTATGGCTCCTTCCCCGGTTGGATTGTTAACATACTGTATCAAAAAGCCCTCCTGGACACATCTAACAAATTGACCTACATCCGAGACCCTGGCTGTAAGGGAGTCCCAGTTAATATAGGGGAAACTATAGTCACCTACCACAATTACCCTCCTTTTCTTCACACCTTTTCGATATCTGACTACACAACTGCTCTTCTAACTCCTGTGGGCTGTTGGGGGGTCTATAGTACACTCCCAGCATTGTGATTTCACCCTTCCTGTTCCTGAGCTCCACCCATAATGCCTCACTACAAGATCCCTCCAATGTGTCCTCCCTTAACATAGCTGTGATCTGCTCCCTAATCAGCAATGCAGCTCCCCCATCCCTTTTGTTTCCAGTAGTGAATCCCTGCCATTTATAAAAAGTTGTCTGTCTGCTACATATATATGGTGGTATAAAGTGGTGAATGTTTTTTTTTAATGTGCGGCGTTTTGTTTTCAGCTATCTTCATTCACTAAGAAAGGTTGCTTGGCATCAATTCAATTGCACCAATTCAATATAAGCAAGATGACGTTTGTAATGTAAGTAAGATGATGATGTTTTCAACCTGGGAGTCCTAAGCTTACTGGGTTCTCAAACAATTAGAATGAATGAAAGCGGGTATTGCAACATATTTAAGAAATAGCCATGGACAAATAGCCCTCTGTGTTAGAATGCAAGTATTGAGTGACAAGAACCACATTCTGAATCAATCACATAAATCATTTTGGAGCCCTCACAAACATACAGTATTGGCAAACAGGCAAAGTGGAAAAATAAGGAGGAAATTGGAGTGGGGGGATTAGTGGTAAATTGAGTATCAACTTTATAAAAACCTGTAGAAGTAAATAATTTCACATGATAGCTTGTACTTTCCAACCAAAATTTTATCAACAAAAGCTGACATTTTACTCAATGCACCAGGAAATTCAAAACAAGTAACTTAGATCATAATGAAACTTAATGCTCTCGTCTCTTGATTCAGTGCTAGATGTGACTTTATTATATGTTGGCACAGGTGGGATTTTAAAGCTAAAATTCCTTCCTGTGGTTTTGGATTTGCAATCTCCTCTCCCACCCACCCAGACAATAAACAGTCACTTCTGCCACTATGGTGACAGTATTAGCGCTGCGTCTCATCTATTGCTAACTATTATGCTGCGGTTTATACATTGTGATTGTATCTCTGCTCCTCATTCTGCAGATGTAGGATGGTGTATAATCACCACAGGAATTGATGGTTTTTTTGCAGGTCTAGTTCTTGAGCTTTTTACTGAAACAATGGTGGTGTTAATATTATTACACCCTGTAGAACGAGGTCTATTTTTTGCACTTGCCACACCATTAACTCCAAATCCATTAGTGTCCATTTACAACACAATATTACACAATGGCTAGCACTCACACTCAATTAATGCATTCAACGTTGGCAATGTAATACTGTGAAAAAGGCATTAAAATTCTATCATTACTCCTATGAAATATCTGTAGCCAAAATAGCGGAACAGAGATGTGGCACAGCATATTTTGAAGTGTTTAGTGAGAGCAGGACTACAGAAGGAGCAGTACGGCTCAACCGAGCACAAATGACATGACTGATAGGACTGACAGTGTGTATTAGTGTATTTGTGAGTGACTGGTATGTTCTTACTGTAGATTCAGCTAATCTCCTACTAAAGAAAGCTGACCTGTTGATAATGGAAACAATTAGCCTCAGTTCTACTGCTTGCATTTTACGAGATGATCTTATCCATGAGTGCTGCAGAGAGAGTAAAGAATAAACTTTTACCTTATCCTAACATTCGCTCTTCACTTTTTTTTTCATTTTGTCTCCGTTCTCTCTCTCACTGCCTTTTACTTGGCTTCAACTTCCTTGTTTTCTTCTGTCATTGCACTCCTTCTACTCTGCTTCTGCTAATTTATTTGTTTTGCTGCTATTATTTCCAACCTTTTCAGCAATCTGTTTAGTGTTTAAGAAGAATCTTGTTGCTGTTTCCTCTTCCCCCACTCATTGGCCTAAGTTCCCAGTGCAGTGTGGGTTCCTAATGTGAGTACCATCTGTGCCTGGGCTGAAACACAATATTAATTGTGGCTGCTGACATTCCAAGAGAGCCATTTTAAAAGATGTTTCTCCCCACCCCCCCAAATTTTCTTCCTTTTCTCAAAGACCCTAGGGGTGGGATTTTCTGTCTGCGCTTGCCCCCAGACCAGAAAATCCCAGCCGAGGTCAACAGTCCTTTGCTTGGTCCATGTCCCACCCACTATGATTCCCATGGCAGGCGGGACTGGAAAATTCTGCCCCGGGTCTTTTTTGGGATATGGTTTATTGGATCTTAGCAACTTTCCTGTAACTTGCCAAAATGGCCAATATTCAGGTTCGGGCCATGACAGTTAGTGCTTTCAGGCTATTCAACTATAGAAGGCACTATCCAAGAAATATTGTGCCTACTACACCTGACAACCAGATGCACACTTTCTAATCAAACCCACTGAAGAGAGTATCAAAGGCAATTGTACTGCCAAACTGCTGCTCTGGCTGCAATCATTTAAGTCAACACAGACTGGATCAATCTTTAACTATTTTTGAAGTAAGTAACAGAGGTGAGCAGGATTTGTTACTTTCTTGACTGTTTTTGGCTGTACTTTAGGACTTTCATAATGTATAAGAATCACCATAGATGTAGAGTTGTTATTGGCTTCTTTCCATCAGCATAGATCTGATGGGGGTGGGGAGTATATTCAACCTGGTGCACTTTTGCTGATGGCTAAAAAAAAACAACCTGTGAGAGCTCAGTTCTACCACAAGTACCACATGTGAAGCAGTTATCAGGTGTCATTGTGGGCTGTTGTTTTTGGCATTGACATCTGTTGCCCAAGCTGCTGTAGCCACTTGTCATCGTAGTGATTCACACCAGCCCACAGGTGGTATCACTATTTTCCTCTGTCATCAGCTAGTGACTCTAAGATGTAGTAACCAAAGTTTAAGGCCTTCATGTCACACTTTCAGGCATTCTTGAAGTGGAGTTTTGTGCATCCAAATGGTCACCTGGTTCTGGATATCACCCGAAAGTAAGTCCTTAGGAATGTGACCTGATGATAGGGGTGTTCAGAGCAATAGTTTGAGGATAATTTTAACCACAGAATGTAGCTGAGGTCAAGAAGAAATTAGATACAGCTCATGGAGCTAAAGGGATCAAGGGATACGGGGGAAAGGTGGGATCAGGATATTGATTTTGATGATCAGCCATGATCAAAATGAATGACGGAGCAGGCTCAAAGGGCTCAATGGCCTACCCTTGCCTCTATTTTATATGGTTCTATGTCTTCCAACTGGTGAATGTACCCAAACCAGTGAAGTCACTTCTGCTCAATGAATGCCAAGATACTTGGGAGCTTTGCCTTTGAGAGGATTTCCACATTCATCATTTTGCCCTTCCATAAAGTACTCAGAACACACTGCAAAGAGTAGAAATGAACATTGTTGAACTTCCTTTCTCGATAGCTGTAAGTGATAACTATTTACAAACAGATTGAATATGCAACAGACTTCTATTTATTGACTATAGCTCAGTCTTCTATGCCATTGCTGCAACAGAACTCATCTCCAAACTCCACGGCATGGGGCTCGGCTCCTTCCTCTGTGACTGAATCTTGAACTTCCTAACTCACAGACCCCAATCAGTGAGTATAGGCAACAACACTTCCTACACAATCATCCTCAACATCGGAGACTCACAAGACTGTGTCCTTAGCCCCCTACTATACTCCTTATACACCTATGACTGTGGCCAAATTCCCCTCCAACTCAATTTTCAAGTTTGCTGATGACACTACTGTAGTGGGTCAGATCTCAATGACGAGAAGAAGTGGTTAGCACTGTGGTTAGCACTGTGGTTAGACAGTGGTTGGCACTGCTGTCTCATAGCGCCAGCAATCCAGATTCAATTCCGTCCTGGGTGACTGTCTGTGTGGAGTTTGCACATTCTTCTCGTGTCTGCATGGGTTTCCTTCAGGCGTTCCAGTTTCCTCCCATTGTCCAAAGATGACCCTAGTGTCAGGGGGAATAGCAGGGTAAATACATGGGATTAAGCGGATTGGGTCTGGGTGCGATTGTGGTCAGTGCAGATTTGATGGGTCAAATGGCCTCCTTCTGCACTGTAGGGATTCTATGAGTACAGGAAAGAGATAAAGAATTTGGTGAACTGCTGCGATGACAATAAACTCTCCCTCAATGTCAACAAAACGAAGGAAATTGTCATTGACTTCAGTAGTGCAAAATACTGGCTACATCTACTTGACGTAGAAAGCTTCAAGTTTTTAAGTGCCCAGATCTCCAATAACCTGTCCTGGTCATCCCATGCCAACCATGCCAACAACATGGTTAAGAAAGCCCATCAATGCCTCTACTTTTCTCAGAAGAGTAAGGAAATTTGGCATGTCCGCTACAACTCTTATCAACCTATACACATGCACCATAGAAAGCATCCTTTCTGGTTGTATCACAGCTTAGTATGTTGCTCTGAGCAGAACCTTCAGTGAATGAAGCCCAGTCCACCACTCAAACCAGCCTCCCACCCATTGACACCAACTACACTTCCCGCTGCCTTGAAAAAGTAGCCAGCATTATTAAGGACACCACGAAACCCGGACATACTCCCTTGCACCTTCTTCCATCGGGGAAGAAGGTGCAAGGGAGAACACGTACCAACCTAACTCAAAAACAGCTACTTCTCTGCTGCCATCAGACCTTTGAATGAACCTACCTCACATTAAGTTGATCTTCCTCTACACCCTAACTATGACTATAACATTACCTTCTGCACTCTCTGCTTTCCTTCTCTATGAATGTTATGCTTTGTCTGTATAGCATGGAAGAAACAATATTTTTCACTGTATACTAATGCATGTGACAACAATAAATCAAATCAAACCAATTCAGTCTTCAATATTTCACAGTCACACAACAGGTGCTGAGAACACAATCTTCACAAAGCTGTTTCTTGTTCCCAACAGTCAGCTTGATGTTATTCCATGCATGTTTTATGAGATGTAGAATTCTGATTTTGGATCCAAGATCCAGATTTACGACACCAATCACTCATGACAATTGAGAGTCAGGACTGGGAGGGGTTGTGGAATGTTGGCTTTGAAACATTGGTATTCACTTTCATTCCAGTCTTGTTGTGGTGCTGGCTGTGTATGCAGACTCTAATTGAAAAGTGGAGGTAATTAAAACTGCAACACATCATTTAGTTATTAATTATTACTTCATCCTTTGAGGATTCAGCAGATTGCAGAGCATTATGGATATTTGATGTTATTTTTCACAATCTCACAAGTAATATTGATTGCATCTTCAATGTACTGGCTCCAGCTTCCTGAGATTTTTGTTGCCAATAATTACTAATTCCCCTCTGCTCTGTGAGGTCAAAAACAAAACAGACAACTTCATTAATGAATCAATTTATTTGCAGAAATGCTGTTACACTTGTGTTGATACTCAGGAGACTTGTCAGTTTTTACTTTTAAGTCACCTATCTTCCCTTTCTTATTAATTTCCTGAACTGTCTTTATGTACCAACTGTAAATTAAGAAGATTGCACTTTTATTACCATTTATGAGTCCAGTATTGACTTATACTAATATCAATCCAGTATTGACTTATACTATTTGGATGAGGAATTGATAATGGTGCACTCATCAGACACTACGAGTGTTCCTTGAGCGCCAAGATGGCTGCCATGGTACACTTGCATGTTTTGAAGCAAAGCACAACAGCCTCCTTCTTAATACAGGTGTTAGCAGATGCACAGTGAACATCTGTAAGCACAGCTGGCAGGTCATCTTGCTGCTGATTTGTTGCCAGCATTTAGGAGATCAACATTCCAGCCAGCACCCTTCTTACAGCTGACCATGAGCTAAACACCAGAAAGGACATCACACCCCCTTCCCCAACAGCATCCTATTAAGGGATCAACAGATACTTATAGCTGAGCCGTTTGTTGATTTCTTCTGGCTGTTGCTATAATTCTACACATTTTTGCCACATTCGCTACTAGATTCAAATTTCAAAAAGGAGCGGTGTGACATGTGCTGTGGTGCTTTTTGCTGACTTCAAGCATTCGGTACAAATCTCTTGCTCTCAGATCTGGGTGGTGCAATACATTTTAGCCTCGAAATACAGCGTGATATGCACAATGAGGAAGGCTTGCAGAGCAGGACAAGCTACTAGAAGAGGAAGGAGTAGGTGGAGAAGAAGAGCTGTCAGCAGGAGGACACATCCACTGTAGGTGTTCAGGAACAATTCTCCATCGTGGACCTCAATGAAGAACTGCATCTGAGATGACTGTGTGAGGAGGGCTGCACTGTAATCTGTCAACTCCAACTTCAGAGCAGGGCAAGGCCAACATTACAATAACTGTGTAGCCGACTGAATATTATGTGTCTGGTATCCTTCAGATTGCACCTGCAGATATTCACAACATCTTTCAGTTTGCATTCTCTGGATGGAATCTCATTCAACCTCAAATTCCTGGCTAGTCAGGAACTGGATAGTCAGAAACGTTTTCCCAGGGTGGAAGGGTCAATTACTAGGGGTCATAGGTTTGAGGTGCGAGAGGCAAGGTTTGAAACAGATGTAAGAGGCAGATTTTTTACACAGAGAGTACTGGGTGCCTGGAACTCATTGCCGGGGAGGTAGTGGAAGCAGATACGATAGTGACTTTTAAGGGATGTCTTAACAAGTACATGAATAGGATGGGAATAGAGGGATATGGTCCCCAGAGGAGTAAGGGGTTTTAGTTAAGTCAGGCAGCATGGATGACGCAGGCTTGGAGGGCCAAAGGACCTGTTCCTGTGCTGTAATTTTCTTTGTTTTTTGTTTATCAATATAACAGATAGTCATGTCTTTCTTTTGGAAAATCATTAATAAATAACCTGATTCCTCTCTGTATTCAACCAAAGTATTTTTAAAATTCATTCATGGGATAAGATCATCGCTGGCTAGGCCAGCATTTAGTGTCCATCCCTAATTGCCCTTAAGAAAGTGGATGTGAGATGGCTTCTTGAACCACTGCAGTCCATCAGTGTAGATACATACATGGTACTGTTTGGAAAGGAGTTTCAGGATTTTGACCCAGCAACAGTGAAGGAAAAATATAGTTCCAAGTCAGAATGGGTGTATCTTGGAGAGGAATGTGCAGAAGGTGGTTTCCCCTGCCTCTACTGCATTTTTCTTTCTAGGTGGTAGAGTTTATGAATTTGGGAAGTGCTGCTGAAGGAGGCTTGACAAGTTGCTACAGTGCATCTTGTAGATGGTACAAACTGCAGCCAAGGTGCAATGATGCGCAGGGAGTAAATGTTTAAGATGGTAGATAGAGTGCCAATCAAGTAGGCTGATTTGAGATGGCATTGAGGTTCTTGAGCATTGTTGGGGCTGCGTTTGTTCATGCAAATGGATAGTATTTTATCACAATCTTGTCTTTTCCTTGTAGATGGTGGACAGGCTTTGGCAAGTCAGGAGGTGAGTTACTCAACATAGAATTCCATACCTTGGGCCCCCTCTTGTAGGTACAGTTGTCATAATTCAGGTCAGGAACCGCAAAGTGTTTCAAGTGACCCACTCGGGAGGTTTGAACAAACAAAGTTTATTTAAGAATACAGTTAACTTTATAGAAGAAAATTGGCAATAACTTTTGCCAATTACAAACTAGAAAAAAGACAATCATGATATCATATAACCCTTAACAAATATAACCTAAAATGTTCCAATCAAACAATATTTCCCATAGACAAAAGAACTTTTAATATAACAAAGACTAATGTTCACGCAATACTGGGACTGAGTACTGTAGATGAATGCTGCAGTTCTCTTGAGGTACACATAGACAGACTTGGAGTCAGAGCAGCTTCCCTGCACACCAGGAAGAGACTCTGGTTGAGCCACCAACGGCTGATTCTCTACTGGAGGAAGGCAAGAAGCCTTGCTTTCAGCTATCCAGCAGAATTTCCAAAACCAGGGAGAGAGAGAAAAGTTTCTTTTCAGCTTGATGTCTCTTTTAAACCAAAACTGCTGCCAGTCAAACAGAAATTGAAGCCTTAAATTCACTAGGAAGGAATAAAAAAATGTCCAAAATACATGGCCTTTCTCCTAACAATGTAGGATCATGAAAGATCCCAAAATAAAAATAAACAAACCCCATTTAAGTAGCAATAAAATTACTTCTATGGACAACTCAGCAACAATGCAATAAATCAAAGCTGTGAAAGCTGCAGAGAACATGATTTAAAAAAAAACTTTCTTAAAGGTACTCTAACATCACATAGTAATTATGCGGCTGATCCAGTTAAGTTTCTAGTCAATGCTAATCTCTAAGATTCAGTGATGGTAATACCATTGAATGTTAAGGGGTAATGGTTAGACAGTCTCTTGGAGATGATCATTGCCTGACATTTGTGTGGGGCACGTATGTTTATTTAGCTACCCAAATCTGAATGTTGTTATGGTCTTGCTACATATGGCAGAGCTGTTTCATTATCTGAGGAGTTGGACATGGAGCTGAATACTGTGCAATCATCAGTGAACATCTCCACAATCAGCCCTTATGATGGAGGAAAGTCTATTGATGATGTAATGGAAATGGTTGGGTCTAGGACACTGTCTCAATGCTCAGCATAACAAATTCTAAAATAATGTTAACAAGATTTATGTAATTGACAGATTGTTTACTTCTGTCTAGAACGCACTGAGTTCATTGTGTGAAATGCACAAGCACATTAGGAATGGGGCAGGCAGTTCAGCTCTTCAAGCATACTCTAATATAGCATGGCTGATCTGCACCTTATCTGTACCATGTCCCTCAATTACTCCATATCCATTTACCTTCACTTAATTATATTGTATCTAAAAGTAAATTATGGCAGATGCAGGAAATCTGATACATAAACAGAAATTTCTGGAAATGCTCAGCAGATCTGGCTGCAGCTGTGGAAGGAAAAGCCAATGAAAGGTTATGATCTGAAACTCTAGAATCTACCTATCTTAGTTTTGAATGCTCCGAGTGTGCAAGCATTTACAATCTTTTGGTGGGAGAGAGTTCCAGATTTAAAGCACCTTTTGTGTGAACACTGCTAGGATTTGCACATGAGGGGCCTTGCTTTAATTTGAAGATTCTGTTATCCTCTTCTTTTCTGAACCAGAGGGAATAGTTTCTCTATATCAACCTGAATGGACAGCCTTGTTAACTTCAGCTAAAGATTGGAGATCACCCTTATTCTGTGCCACAAGCATTCAGTTACCAAATATGGATAGATAGGCTGGTATATTGGACAGATAGATGGCAGATGGAATTTAATCCTGATAAATGCGAGGTGATGCATTTTGGAAGGAATAATGCAGGGAGGAGTTACATGATAAAGGGTAGACCAATTAAGAGTATAGAAATGCAGAGGGACCTGGGAGTGCAAGTGCACAAGTCTCTGAAGGTGGCAACCCAAGTGGAGAAGGTTGCGAAGAAAGCTTATGGAATAGGAAGGGGTATAGAGTATAAGAGCTGGCGTCTAATGCTACAGTTGTACAGAACGTTGGTTAGACCGCATTTGGAGTACTGCGTCCAGTTTTGGTCACTTTACCACCGGAAGGACATGGAGACCCTGGAGAGAGTGCAGAGGAGGTTTACCAGGATGCTGCCTGGTATGGAAGGACTGGGTTATGAGGAAAGAATGGGTAAACTTGGGCTCTTTTCCTTAGAAAGACGGAAATTAAGGGGGGATCTGATAGAGGTGTATAAAATAATGAAGGGTATAGATAGAGTAAACAGTGGCAGGCTTTTTCCTAGATTGGAGACAAATATCACGAGGGGTCACGAGCTAAGGGTGAGGGGGGAGAAGTATAATTTGGATACTAGAGGGAGGTTTTTCACACAGAGGGTCATGGGGTTATGGAACGCGCTACCAAGTAAGGTGGTGGAGGCAGGCACACTGGACTTGTTTAAGGTTTACTTAGATAGGCACATGAGTGAAACAGGGATGGAGGTTATAGGAGACGGTTTTAAATAAGGGCCAGATCCTCGGGACGTTAATGGAAATCTAATGCTACATGTGTTGATGTTTTGCCTCTTTTACTCTGCAGGTGTGTCGGTCCACCTTGTTGTCTAACGAGGGGCATGCACACGGTGGGTCGTGTGTGGGCTGCTCTTGGATATTTCGAGAGTGGCCTAGTACTTCGCGTCGTGTGTGTGCTTAAAACTGGACCAGCAGACGGGCACCACAACAGCTCAGTGACTATCACTGTTTGCTGTGCAGATTCATGGATTTGGGCCAGTGTCTGTGGGAGTTTGCGCATTGTCCCTGTGGTTGCGTGGGTTTTCTCCAGGGGCTCCGGTTCCCTCCCACACCCCAAAGATATGCTCTTAGGCTGATTGGTATAACAAATTGCCCCTAAATTTTTCTCCCCTGAATCTGGTTTCCAATGGGGGTACCATTCGCATACACACGGGTTAAGGTAGGTGTAGGAAAATGCTTGTTAAGATGGCTGCGTGGGCTCGTTGGGCCGAAGGGCCTGTTTCCCGTGCTATGTTGTTCTTTATTCTTTGTTCTTTGACACTGATAATGAGACTTTGGCTGAGATTCTCCCAAAAAAAACAAGCACCCAAACGTCGGGCAGGAATATGGGAGTATTACCTGCTTGTATTTTGGTGCCTGTTCGGGTACACTCAGGGGCAATTTAGCATGGCCAATACACCTAATCAGCACGTCTTTCAAACCATGGGAGGGAATTGGAGCCAGCCCACACAGACATGAGGAGAATGTGCAGACTCTGCACAGACAGTGACCCAAGCAGGGGAATTGAACCTGGGTCCCTAGCATAGTGAGGCAGTAGTGCTAACCACTGTGCTGCTATAACATGCAGACCTGAAAAGATTAAATAGGTCAGTGTGCAGTCTCTAAAAAAGCTAATTAATCTGCCCTGTTAGCATATTACACAAAGTATTGGCTGTCATTGCACCAATTTGAATGGAAAAACTACCTTTTAGTCTGATTATTATCATCATCCCTGACTGGTCATCAATCCCAATTGATCATGTTCTGATACCATTAGATTTTATATGAAAAGATCTAGTTTTTTGGTACATTAATTTATAAATTACTGTTGGCAATAGCAACAGATAATGCTTTAATGTACTGGGATGGTGTTCTCCTGTCCCATATTTTAATAGAATGTGAACTGATGTGAAATAAATGTCTTAGTGCCTTAATTTAAATAATCCATGGAGGAATGTCATACAAAAGAGTTCTGCCTTTGTCTCCTAATACTGCTAACAGCTATTTCTAGACTATTGTTAGTTTTGAATGCTTACCTCTGGCCTTTAGAACTGAACTTATGTTTCTCATATCAATCACCATGAACATGTATCCAATTTATTTCTCTATTTGTTTTGAACTCCCTTGTCATAGCTTTGCTGTTTGCATAAACTGTTCTGTGTTGTATTTGGATGAGGAAAGTAAAATGGTGTAATCGGATCTGCGTTGTGCCAGTGGCGTTCTTCCCAGTCAAGTACCTACGTGCAAGCTTTAGCAAAGTTTTTCCCATTCAGTCTCTGCTGAAATGCACAGATTAATTTAACTGTTTAATGTGAGTCTGACCTGGCCTGCAGTTCAGTAAATACGTGAGAATTCATAAAGTGCATGCATAAATCTTTCATCTTGTTTATTACTCAGTGGCTTAAACAGCAAGGTTGTTTTGCCTGAAGCAGCAGAAAAGGTGGCAAACTGAACCTCAATTGTTATATTTGTTGGAATCTTCTCCATTATCCAGCTTTGTAAATATTCACAACTATTCCATTCTCCAATGAAAATGTCTAATTTTATTTCAGCTGAATTTCAGCCAGTGGAACCTTGTTCTGAGGTTGCACCAGCTATTCCCACAGCCTCACCAGGAGCGGCAGTCAGATGGAAGTTGACCTTCAGTTTTGTGGTGCCTGTCACCAAACCGCCATCCAATGTGACTGACCATTTCTCTGCAATTGAGCTGATTGTTTCACATCCCAGGCAATTTGGGCTGGGACACCCATTTTCCAGTATTTGCAATGATCAGGTTTTGTGCATGTGCATTATCTGCCTTCATAGAACGCACCTGCACAGGCGCAATGTGTGCTCCTCTTCAGCCATCCCTCTGACAGAGTCTGAAATGCTCTGCAAGGAACCCTCCCTCCCAGTCCAACCACCTTCACAGCTCTGACAACAGCACCCATAGGCCCACCCCATCCTCAGCTCTGATGACACCCCCCTGTACACCCACCCCATCCTCAGGTCTGGCAGCACCCTGCATTTTCCTAACCCATTCTCACAGCTGTGGCAGCAAATACCCAACCGCCTGCCACCTTCATAGGTCTGGCAGAACCCCTCACCATTTCCCCACCCTACTCTCACAGCTCTGGCAGAATCCCCTGCCATTCCGCCTCCCCACTCTCACAGCTCTGGCTGCACCTGCAGGTGTCCATTAAACATTTCACTGGAGTTAGTCACCTTGCTGCCACTTCCTGCCACATTGGGCATTTCTTGCTGAATGTAATGTTGTTTGCTCAATATATCTGTCAAATATTGTAATGATATAATTTCCTTCATTAGTGCCAAAGCAATTATGGGAACAATGAACCCTGAGTAAGGCAACTGAGGTAGAATGGGATGAAAATCAGTTTAGTAAGGCCACTCTGGAGTAGGGCAAAGTGAAGGACAGATGAAGGTAGCATACAGGGGATTCTGGTTAGAGGCAGTAAGACCATGGTAGCAAATGTTAAAATTGAAACTATTGATTCTCAATAATTTGCACAAGGATTTTGCTGTAGACAATCAGCAGAAACCCCAGAGAAGTAAGTAAATGACATTTAAACCATTCCTCTAGATTTCTATCAAAGTAACCATGGGCAGTAAGGAGAAACCCATGAAAAATGTTCTCTCCTCAATCCTATGTGTCCATATAGGTTCTCAATCACTGATATTGTTCTAATTTTAAACAATTCTACAAATTAAGTAAAATATGAACAGGTAAAAATTCAACAGCTATTAGATATTCTTTTTCTACTTCCTGAAATGATAAAAATGATGAAAGGTTGTGATTTTGTCTCTGTACATATTTTCTTTCTTGGGTTGTCTACCAACCACAGGGAGCTCTGGAGTCTATGCCGCATGTATGAATGTTTCAGTCCATCCGGCTCAATCACACAATTGAATCTCTCTGTTCTCCCTGTTTAAACCCCTCAAACAGTTACCAAGGTCCATTAGGTTTCTGTGACTGACAGTCCATTGAAAAATAACTGCCTGTCATATTCAATAGCACAGCCAATTGTAAAGTTTGTATGCATTTAAAGTCAGTGTTGGCTGCTTGTTCAAAGCTGTCAACATGGAAACAATAATGACAAACTTTGCAATATATGTCTCAATATAGACTGGGACGCAAAAAGCATCAGAGCTGGCATCCTGTTACAAGTGTCTGTATATGTCCACTGGAAACCTTATTGCTGCCTAATCCTGTTGAAATATGGAAGGTTAGGAGCAGGTTCCCTTATTTAAATGTAAATGCTAGCATCTTGGCAGAAGGGGTTTGAGGGTCAGATGGGGGAACAGGGAGGTGGTAGGAGTCGGTTGGAAATAGGTGGATATTTTAGCTTGCTCTGTCAGTGTGAATGGAATAATCCCACCGTTGTAATGACCTCCAAAACTTTCCATCTCATTCTATTTCCATGCCCACGTGTCTTTGCCTGAACTGGGCTTTTTTTTTTAGGTTGCTGAGACATCATATTGACATGTTTGTGAGCCTCATTTAAAGTTGCTGATCAATAAGCCCACTGCAGCCACTTCATTCAAAAAAAGGCCACCAGGTATGAAACAAATGCTTAGACTTTATTGGACCAGGAGGAGCAGATGTTCTTCTCCAGACCTAACAGGCTAGGTCTGGCTCTCTGCTGATTTCTTTTCACCTACTTCTCACCCGCAAAACACTGATGGGAAGCCTGATTTTCTCCTGTCAACTTTAAAAACATTGAAAAAATTCATTTACAGGATGTGGCCATCACTAGCGAGGCCAATATTTATTGACAAATTCTCCCTCAGTGTCCCCAAACAGGAGCCGGAGTATGGCGACTAGGGAATTTTTACAGCAACTTTATTGCAGTGTTAATGTAGGCCTACTTGTGACACTAATAAATAAACTTGAACTTAAAACTTTTCCTTGAGAAGGCTGTAGTAAGCTACCTTCTTGAACCGCTACAGATGCTGAGGTGTAGGTACAGTGACAGTGTCATTAGGGAGGGCACTCTGATTTTGACCCAGTGACAGTGAAAGAATTTCCAGAAGTCAGAATGGTGAGTGACTTGGAGAGGAACTTGCATGTGGTGATGCTCTCATGTGTCTGCTGCCTTTATCCTTTGAGATGGTAACCATCATATATTTCAAAGGTGCTGCTTCATAGAATCCCTACAGTGCAGAAGGAAACCAATTGGCCCGTCGAGTCTGCAACGACAACAATCCCACCCAGGCTTTATCCGCATAACCCATGCATTTACCCTGCAAATCTCCCTGACACTGACAGTTTAGCATGACCAAGCAACCTAACCTGTGCATCTTTGGAGTGTGGGAGGCAACCGAAGCACCAAAGAAAATCCATGGATACAAGGTTAATGTGCAAACTCCACACAGTCACCTGAGGCTGGAATTGAACCTGGGTCTCTGGCTTTGAGGCAGCAGTGCTAACCATTGTGCCACCCGACATCTTATTAAACATCTTTTCTTCTCCATGATTCAATACATGGGCAGCACAGTGGCACAGTGGATAGCACTGCTGCCTCACAGCTCCAGGGACCTGGGTTCAATTCTCTGCTTGGGTGACTGTCTGTGTAGAGTTTGTACATTCTCCCCGTGTCTGTGTGGGTTCCCTCCAGGCACTCTGGTTTCCTCTCAAAGTGCAAAAATGTGCAGGTTAGGTTGATTGGCCATGCTAAGTTGTCCCTTAGTGTCCAGGGGACTAGCAGGATGAATACATGGGATTGCAGGGGATAATGCCTGGGTGGGGTTGTTGTCAGTGCATACTCAATGGGCCACTTGGTCTCCTTCTGCACTGCAGGGTTCTATGATTCTATGAAAACAAGTCTCAACAATTGTTTTGGATATAGCTTGCTACCTGATAGGTAATTTTTTTGAAATATGCTTAGCTAGGTATGGAGCTGAGAGCACTCCTCCTGATCCCTGGCCTTCATTTGCCTGAGGGTTAGAATGCTCCTAGTGTTCTTGCTGATAGGCACTGTAGGCTAATCTGAAAATTAAAGTGAACATCAAAACTGTTCATCCAGGAATACAAAGCTTGCAAATCCAACCTATCAAGAACTTAAGTAAATAAATAGAGATGTAAAACAAAAAATGGCCCACCGTGGCCTGATTTTCACTGCAGAATTAAAGTGTTTTAAAACATTCATCAATAGTTCTGGACTTCTCTCCCACTGATGCTTCATACTTCAAGACATTCTGATACTACAGTGCGCTGTAGATAGACCCTCTCACCTAATCATTGAAACTTGAGGAGCTGGTGCTAGTCGTTCAATCCAACAAAATTGTGTCTTCTCTGAGATTGAGTCGGGAGAAATTCTTCATGATTTGGTTTCCATTCTTGACCTACTTCTCAGCAGCACACAGTCCCATCAGCCATCCTTACCACATAAATATAAATACTGTGTAAAAATTACAAAGAATGACCAACCCAATTCAACAACAGTTTGGCAACAAGAAGCTAACATAATACTGGCAAACATATTACACTGGAACAAATTACCAGAGTTGTCAAGACATCATCCATAACCATACACTGTCTGTCACTGTCTGTTCTACATTATACTGATAGGTTACTACGTATACAACATAGAGAAAAATTTCCTTTTCATGTGAAGCAAAATGATAAACATGTTGAGGCCAAATTTCTGTTGCTTTTTGATGCATTGCCACATCTTGAGAAAGTGTAGTGGAAGGATTGACAATGTGTTCAGGATCCAGATGTGTTAGGCTCCAGCCTGTGTATTAAGCCTTGATTGGAGTGACGCTTCAGCTTATAACCACAACAAGGTCATTGCTGCTCCCCAAGAAACTCCCTCGGCCTAAGAATCCACCTATGGCTAATCTGCAGCCTATGAGAGGAGTATGTGTGTTTCGGCTCCCTTATGCCGGGGTGGGGGGTGGGGGTAGAGGGTGGGGGGTGGTGGTTGAATCTGGGCTCTTCGTTACCAAAAGACTTGAATTATTTTACAATACAAAGTAAACAGAATAATCTACCCAATTCTTTGCAGATCATATACCTTCAAAACCTTTATAAAACAAAGAAATAGCATTAAAAAAAAAACACAAAGGCTAATTGCAAAAGATACACAAACAAATTAGTTTTTTTCTATGAGGTCAGTCTGCATCCTAAACCTAGTTTTGCTGAATTTGTAGAACTCTGAATGTTTTAGTGTTCCAATTCCAAAAGTACATGATGACTGCTTAGGTTTAATCGTGGTCTATTTGCAATTTAAACAAACAAAGTGAGTCTATTTATGAATGCAATTGCACTGTGACCATAAGGTAGTTTGATTCCAGGTCATGTGATTCTGTGCACTGTGCAATTACTCTCTCATGCTCTGGAGGCAATCTGTTCGACCATTTGCTGTGAACTTTATTTCTGATGTAACCGGAATGAAGCAAGAATTGTTGGGCATAGTTCATGCCAGAAGCTATAGTGTCAGGAACTGACATTCTGTTGAGCCCAACACTGAATTTAGATATAACGGTGGCTTAATAGCATGTGGAGCTGGTCTTGAATAGCCTTCCAATGTCTTCCAAATGGATTCAACACCAATTTTCACCACTGTTGCACTGTGGATGCAATATGTCACGAATGTAGGCCAATCCTTCACGCAAACCAGTCTCCTATCCATTGACTCTGTCTACACTTCCTGCTGCCTTGGCAAAGCACCAGCATAATTAAGGACCCCACACAGCCCAGACATTCTCTCTTCCACCTTCTTCCTTTGGGAAAAAGATACAAAGTTTTGAGGCCACGTACCAACCGACTCGAGAACAGCTTCTTTCCTGCTGCCATCAGACTTTTGAATGGACTTACCTTGCATTAAGTTGATTTTTCTCTACACCCTAGCTATGACTGTAAAACTACATTCTGCACTCTCCCGTTTCCTTCTCTATGAATGGCACACTTGCGCACAAGAAATAATACTTCTCACTGTATGCTAATACATGTGACAATAATAAATCAAATCAAATCAAATCAAATATGTGAAATCTACAGGCTCCATTGCTAAACTCATTTGGGTAGAAATTTGGACGTGCACATTTCCTGTCCATCACTGGAGGCTTAAAGGCCAGTTAGCACCTGAAAAATATGCACTCTGTATCAGAGTTTATAGATCATAAAGTTGAAATCAACAGTATCTATCAGTCAATATATATCACTGAGTAATACAACGGCACAGAAATCGTGGCGATGAAGCACTACCAGTCCTCAGAATGTAAACACTAACAGCACACAAGAAACCATATAGTTGGAGCAGTTGAGCTCGTTATCATAGCGAGAGGATTTGTGTATATGGATAGGGATGTTTTGTTGCAATTATATAGGATGTTGGTGAGTCCACACCTGGAGTATTGTGAGCACTTTTGGTGTCCTTATCCTAGGAAGGAGATCCTTGCTATAGAGGGAGTACAGCGAAGGTTTACCAGGCTGATTGCTGGGATGGCAGGTCTGTCATATGAGGAGAGATTAAATCGGTTAGGATTATATTCCTTGGAGTTTAGAAGAGTGAAAGGGGATCTCATAGAAACTTATAAAATTCTAACAGGATTAAAAACAGTAGAAGCATAATAATAAAGGCAAATCACTGCAGATGCTGGAACCTGAAACCAAAACAGAAAATGGAAAATCTGAGCAGGTCTGGCAGCATCTGTAAGGAGAGGAAAGAGCTGACATTTCAAGTCCAGATGACCTTTTGTCAAAGCTGAAAGGCACAGACAGTGGGAGATATTTATACTGCAGGGTGAGGGAATGAATGATGAGTCATAGCCACAGAAACCAGGGGAAAAGACTGCTAATGGCAATCCACAAAGAGAGTAAAGGATGTGAATGGCCAAACGGCAGAGAAGCCAAAATCAGAGGGTAAGCTGTGGCAGATGAAGATGTTGGAGGGGAGTGGCAGAATGGATGGGACAGAGGTAACAGTTAAAAAAGGGGGAGAAAAGATAAGGGAAGAGGGATAAAGTAGAGGGAAAGAGTGGGAGGGGGAAGAAAAATGAGGAAAGACAATAAAGAAACAAAAGGCAGAGAATAGTAAAAAATTAAATAAAATAGTATGAAAACAAAGGGGTCGTGGTGGGGTAGAGCTAATCATCTGGAGTTGTTGAATTCAATGTTGAGACCAGAAGGCTGTTAAGTGCCTTGTCAGAAGATGAGATGCTGTTCCTTCAGTTTGGAATCTAACAGTGTAGATTCAGAAAGAATGTTCCCAATGTTGGAGGAGCCCAGAACTAGGGATCATGGTTTGAGGAGAAGGGGTAAACCTTTTAGAACTGAGTTGAGAAGAAATTCCTTCACCCAGAGGTTGGTGAATGTGTGGAATTCATTACCACAGAAAGTATTTGAGGCCAAACCATTGTCTGATTTCAAGAATGAATTAAATATTGCTCTTGGGGCTAAAGGGATTAAGGGATATGGGGGGGTTTGGTATTGAAAGGGGGATCAGGATATTTAATTTGATGATCAGCCATGATCAAAATGAATGGTGGACCAGGCTCAAAGAGCCAATTGGCCTACTCCTCCTATTTTCTATATTTCTATGTTTCCATGTTCATCAAATGGGGACTGCTGGGCAAAGTTTGAAGAGTTAGAATTTTGCTCAATCATCATCAAATAGATGAAAGGTGAGATTGACAGTGGTTTTTAATTGGCACAGAACAGTACATGGTCACTGATGCTTAGTTTGGTACCACCAGGAGTATTTGGCTGCAAACCTCATTATAGCCTTGGTCCAAACATTGCAAAAGGGGTGAATTCCAAAGATGAGATGAGACTGACTGCCCTTGACAACTAGGTAGCATTTGACAAAGAATGACATCAAGAAGCTCTTGTAAAACTGATGTCAATGGGAATCAGAGGGGAATTTCTCTCTGCTGGTTAGACTCAAACCTAGCACAAAGATGTAATTGTAGGTGACCAATTATTACAGCCCAGGGTGTCACACCTCAAAGTAGTACCCTCAGCCCAACCATTTATAGTGGCTTCATCAATGATCAATCCTTCTTGAATAGATCAGAAGGAGGTTCATTCATTGGTGATGCACAATGTTTCTATTCACAATTCCTCAGGTACTGAAGCAGACCGTGCCTGCATGTAGTAACACCTGGACATTATTCAGGCTTACACCATTCATACTACATCGTGGGCCGAAGGGCCTGTTCTGCGCTGTAATGTTCTATGTTCTATGTTCTATGTTCTATTTCCATGCAATGTTTTCCTTAACAAGGGAGAGACGGGGTCTCATAGAAACTTTAAAAATTCTAACAGTTAGACCTGGTAGATTTAGGAAAGATATCCCCAATGATAGAGGAACACACAACGAGGGGTCATAAATGCCCAACCTCCATCTACATCTTTGACATTAAATGGCATTACTATCATATTATCAACATCCTGGGAGTTACCACTGACTAGAAAATCTAAGTGTATCAGTCTTATAAACTAAGTGCCTACAGGAGCAGATTTGAGACTTTGTGTTTTACAGTGAATGAATCACTTCCTGATTCCCCAAAGCCTTCGTAAAATCTATGGCAAATGTGTTGGAATACTCTCCACTTCCCTGGATTAGTGCAGCTCCAACAATGCTTAAAAGGCTTGACACCAACCAAGACAAAACAACTCACTTGAACATCATGTCATCCATCACCTTATAATCCCTCCACTAACAACACACTATTTGCCAAATGTTCTTTAGCAGCATCTTCGAACCAATGGTTTTGAGAAGAACGCAGAAGATACAGGCTCATGGGACCATAACCAATGCCAAGTTCCCCTCCAAATTACAGATCCTCCTGTTCCTTCATTGTCCCTTGGTCAAAAGCCTGGAATGCTCTTCCTCACAGTACAGAGTGTATCTTTACCGCACAAACTGCAGGAATCAAAGAAAGTGGGTCACCACCACTTTTTCAAGGACAAGTAAGGATTGGCAATAAATTGGGGCCTTGCGGAAATGTCCTTGTTCTTTGAATGAAGAATAAAAATTAAGAAATACCTTTTATTAAGCAGCTGTAGCCTGAAAGGGTTGTCCAGCTCATCTGAAATGAAAGGCTTGCATTTTAACAGTGTCTTTCATGACCACAGGATGTCTCAAAGCACTTCACAGTCAATAAAGTAGTCTTTGAAGTGTAGTCACTGTTTTAATGAAGGAAGTGTGGCGACCGATTTGCGCACACCAAGCTTCCACGAAGATAACGACCAAGTATTTTTTTCATGATATTGATTGAGGAACAATATTGACCGGGGCAGTGGAGATAATTCCTCTGCTCTTCTTCAAAATAGTGGTTTGGGATCTTTTACACCCACATGAACAGCAGGTGATCTTCATGTAATATATCAGACAGAACAGCGTTCCTTCAGAACTCCATGGGAGTGTGGGCCTTTGTTTTTATATTCACATCCTACTGACTCAAAGGCAAGAGTGCAACACCGCTGACATCATGACATTGAAAGGGTTTGTTCTTGAGATGCTGAAGTGATGTTTCCCCATTCACATCTCCTACACTCAGAAACAACGATGGCTTGTGAAGCTCTTCAAGATTCTCTAAAAATCCTGTTCTGTGTTTGACTAGCATAACATACATGTCACCTGAGATTGATCAAAAAGTGCTATAAGATGACTTGATTTTATCCAATAGGCCTTGTATCCTTAGCATAATAGTCCTTGAGTAGCAGCATCTGAGTTACAATCATGGAATCATAGAATCCCTACAGTGCAGAAGGAGGCCATTCTGGCCTATTGAGTCTGCACCAATTCTCTGACAGAGCACCTGCCCCCAGGCCCTATTCCCTTAAACCCACAGATTTACCATGGCTAATCCACCTAAGCTACACATCTTGGGACACTAAGCAGCAACTTAGCTAGGCCAATCCATCTAACCTGCGCATCTCTGGACTGTGGGAGCAAACAGTGAAAACTCCACCCAAGGCTGATATTAAACTCGGGTCCCTGGAGCTGTGAGGCAGCAGTGTTAACGATCGTGTCACTGTAATGTCTTCATCAATATTGGCTTTCATCAGAACTTTATAATCTTCTTCAAATAGTGCCATGCAACAACCAGCAGGGCAGGACCATAGTCATGGTCACTGACAATGCAGCGCTCTTTGAAGACTGAAGCTAGATGGAGTGGACAAATCCTGGAATGGGCCATAAGTCCACCACCAAATGATTCAGAGATGAGCGCTTATCTACTTAATCAGATTGATTTTCCAGCGTGGGAGGCCATTGTCCATTGGCTGACAACCACATGAAGCATCGCACAGTGCAGGCAGCAGATGAATGATCTAATCTGACCTGCTGGGGAAGCCCTCTCTCAGCTCCATCCTACGTTAAACACTCAGCATGGCATCATGTACTCAGTTACTCTCTTCACGGATCTCACACATCCATTAGCGGGGACATATATAAACACTCATACTCTCACAGGTACTTTCACATCACCACCTTCCCACATGCCTATGTTACTCACACTCTATCCTCTGGCCATTCTAGGGAGGGTCACCACACACAGGGAACATGCATTTCACCCAAGCTCTGCTCCATCCTCTCTGATCCCATGCCTTTCTTATATCTTCATGTAGACAAAGCTGGCATACAACAAGTGGGAGTGAGCCCAGTCTGGGGTGGGGTGGCTGAAATGCTCACCTTGTGGGAATTCAAAGAGGCTGCAGCCTACCTTACTGCGTAGGGATCACTCCTGTAGGGAAGGTGAGTTTGGCCTCTTCCAACAACATAGTATGGATCTCAGTCTATCACTTCATCAAATCCTAACAATCACAGTGAATGGAATGTACCCTGAAATAGCGTCAGCTCCTCCACGAACGCTCTATTTTATTTTGGCTAAAGACCGGTAGATTCAGGGTACTCAGGCAGCTGAGCAACAGTCTGAGCTCACAAAGCACGTCTGACGTCCAGGAGGCTCAAGAAGATTCATCACAGCGCTCACCCACAACCTCCACCAATGCAGACACATACTGCATCAGGGCGTAGATTGGACTTGGGGTCACTTTCTGGAGAACATTTCACTATTTGGAGATGCCAGCGTTGGACTGGGGTAAACACAGTAAGAAGTCTCACAACACCAGATTAAAGTCCAACAACTTCATTTGATAGTAAACCCACAAGCTTTCAGAAACCTGTTCCTTTGTCAGGTGTGTGGAACTTTCACTTTAACCTGGTGTTGTGAGACTTCTTACTGAACATTTCACTGACAGGTTGTCACAACAGCCAGAGGCAGGGACATTCCTACTCTATCTCCAAGCCCTGAACAAAAACAGGATCTTTCACATTGTTCCCCTTAGCAATGAGGGCAAAGGACAACAGTGACCCTTTTAAGCCACACCAATCCAAACCTTGGAGCGTCCATATGAACAATCCCTAAAGTGCCACACTAATGAGACCCTCTGCCATCCCATTTCAGAGTCTTCATGTATTCCCTTCCAGTAAATGATGTGATATCCATTTGACTCCCTTGTCTGCCAGTGCTTCATCCACCCTTGTCGGAGTCCAGCTTCCCACAACTTTGTCTTCCCTCTGCCTTCCACTGATCATCATCCTCCTTGCTCTTCTGCCTTCTAACCTATCCCCTTGACCTTTTGCCTTGTCCTTGCACAATCCTCCTTTCCCACTGCTCCCCATGTATTTGCTGTCCCCCTGCTCTTGCACAGCCCTCCTTCCCTATTTGCTCCCCCCACATCTCACATCCCATCTCCGGTTGAACTTTGAGTGGAAGATACATGAGACCCACAGCACAGTATTGTCCTTAGAGACAGTATCAGCATGGAGCTGGAGGGCATGATTGAAATGCCCCAGGAGTGTGGCATTCAGCACAGAAAGAGCAGTGCAGCACTCCGGCAGGTTGGCTATGTATGCTGCCCTCGCCTCAAATGCCCTTCCTTTCCAAATGGGTTTGAGGCCAACGTGATTTCCCACTTATGTGATGCAAGATTGGAAGGCATGTGGAGATGTCGCAAGCAGGTGTTTTAATGAGCATTCATTGATATAAATGAATGCAAATTGTGTTCACGCCATTATGCAGCAGGAATACCGAGGAGCAGTCAGGAGAATTGCAACGTGTTTTTTTTATACTGGTGGGTTTCTGACTTTTTTGATCTCACTGGATTCTCCGCTCCCACCCGCCACAGGGGGATGGGAGAATCTGCACAGTTTTGTTTTCCTCTGCCCTTTCTGTACAAAACCAACCTTTCCCACTGTAAGCAGAGAAAAATATGAGCCAGGAACTTTCTGAGGAGGAGAGGAAAATAGAGACACATTGGATAAAGGATCTGAATTTAAAGCATTAATCTTCCATTTTAATTGTGCATTTCCAGCATTTTCCGTTTTTAACTTCAAGTTTTCAGCATTCTGTTTTTTTCCTACTGGAAACAATTTACTCACTTGTCATAAATTTTAATCTTGTCTCTGGAGTCTGGAATGGTTTACTCTCAAGAAGCCTTTTGCTTTGTTCATTAATTTTAATGAAAACATAAAGAAGTGAACACAATTTATGCTCATGTCTAGTTTGTTGGTAAAATTTGAAACAGCTGGATTTGATATACAGGCGGTACGAGGACATGTTGAAGATGGAGCATTTTATGCCAAATAGGACATAGCAATCATGTGAATTCAAGACTCCTTTATTTGGAAGATTCATCGTTATGAACCATCTGTAGCCTGCATTCCCAGAAAAGCTTTTTATATTTCAAAGGTCAGGTAAAAAAAGCAATTTATCTCCGACAATGGTTTTCTCTTTTTCACAGAAAGATTTTGTGCAGAACATTTCCTCTGACACAAAAGGACTCTGTTATTTCCAAATGAAAAGGAATATTACTGCTAAATATAAAGTCACAAGGAATGAATACTGGAAATCGTTAATAACAGCTGGCTTTATACCGTTGGGTAATTATGATAACTTTCTTTCTCAGAACAGCATAGTTTCAGCACTGCTGCCTCACAGCGCCAGGTATCTGGGTTCAATTCCGGCCTCGGGTCACTGTTGGAGCAGAATCTGTATGTTCATTCCGTGTCTGCGTGGGTTTCCTCCGGGTGCTCCGGTTTCCTCCCATACGCCAAAAATGTGCGGCTAAATTGACCCTTCATATCAGGGGAATTAGCACAATAAATATATGGGATTACAGAGATAGGGCCTGGGTGGGATTGTTATCGATGCAGTCTTGATGGGCCGAATGGCCTCCTTCTGTTCTGTGGGAATTCTACAATTCAAATGTTGTTGCCTCGAATATGGAAATATAGACCTTGGCATTTTTCCGCAAGCTATAAATTTTATTGGCTGACTAATTGGGTAATGGGTGCAGAGCATACTGAAGAAAGATACATTATTAGTCTTTATTTATTGCATATTGACCATTAGCTTTTACAATGGTTATCACAGATACTTACTAAAACTATTAGATCACCATTCAATACGACAATATAAAGTATTGAATTTTTGAATGGTTAGTGACATTTTTATCAGCTTCCTAGCCTGAAGATGAAGATTACTGACTAGGTGAACAATATTCTGCCAACGTAATGCCAGCTGTTATCTGGAGATGTTGGCCCATTGTACAGCATTCCTATCACAGTAACCCAATTACCCACCTTTGCTCTACGTTGAGTGTTAATTGAAAAGGATCTACTTCTCTTTTGTATTTTCTCATATTGCCCAGAGTTTATTTCCAAAGAGCAGCGTGCCCTGACTAATTCTACGCACTAGAAAGGTAGGTCACACCACACTGCAGCTGTTATTCTGACAATTGATTGACAGAAATATCATTTAATTATTATTTCATTTCTAAAGCTGTTATTTAACATAATGGACACACAGAGAAAGCCTGGGTTAACGATGACAAAATTCAGCTGCTTATTCCAATGTACTGACTGCCTTTTCGGCTCCAAAATTGTGGCTGGAATTCTCCGGCGTCGTTCACCTCACCTTCGCTGCCCGTGAGAACGGAAAATTTGGCGCTCAGCCAAAACTCCATTCATTGCAGCGGATAAGGAGAATTCCAGCCACGGGCAAGGTCAGAGAATTCCGACCCATGGCTGGAATTTTACTGGCACACCCGTCCCAGATTTGGACAGGATTTTATGAGCCTTGCCCTCGTAAAATATAGACCCGTGTCTGTGATAAGCAGTAACAAATCTGGTGTAAATGCTGAGGGCATTAAAGTGTGCAGAAGGCAGTCACCAGAAGTAGGCAGATTGAGATGCCCATCAGCACTTAACACGGATTGAATGCTAGTGCTACTATTTTGGAACTTGACACTCCAGCCTATACCGTACAGCTCTTTAAACGGATCATCACCTACCTACAGGTCAGTTGCTGAATGATTCCTACTGGGCATTGCTCTGATCATAGAAGTGTTTAGTGCTTTTGAAACTCTTTAAGGTTGTCAAAGTCTACAGGGAGTGGTGTGGATGTCATGAGGATTGTAGGCTTTCGCATTTGACAGGGAAACTGAAAGCACGTTGCTTTGTGAGCACCACATATCAACTCTGAGATGTACCACATCTAAAGAGCATTGTGTGATTGTGTGATGATACTCTGTTACTAATATACTTTATGTTTGAGGAGGAATGCTTTAAGATGCAGTGTTTGTTACAAGCGGTCAGTTAGTTTGGAAGGAATACAGCAGATGCTGGGAAGCAGGGTAATTAATCCTTTTAGACATGTAAGTGTTAATTTTACAGGAGGCTCAATGACCTTTTGTTTACCAAAGAAAATGGGTGTTTTTTTGATTTCAGTAACAGAGGTTCTAAAGGGGGTTCCACTCCCTCAATGCCCAACTGGGGAGTATAAAAGCATCCACAATATATCATGTGGGTCAATGTTTAATATGATAGCAGCAGTCGTGATGCCTTCATTCTACAGCACTGTGCTGGACCATGTGACCCGCTATGACAAATCAGCAGGTGGCTGCTGGGCAGCAAAGTCTGTCATTTAATGGTATGGTTCATGATTCCTGGGGGAAAACCAAGTAAAAGTGGGCTATATGCATTGAATGAAAGTGCACACGCTGCCGCAGGGAATAAGATAGAGCAGATGACTGGAGTACTGAAACAATGCTTCTGCTGCCTGGACCACTTTGCAAGAGCCCTGCAGTACTAGGTAAAACATTAGTCAAAGCCTTGTGGTGGTCTGCTGTGTGCAACCCTCACCATTGTCAGGGGATAGCCTGAGCCACCAGCTCTCTAGTCATCTTTTTATCAAAACAAGTTTTATCCATAACAGTTCAAATATAACTAAAAGAGAAAATGTTGGAAAATCTCAGCAGGTCTGGCAGCATCTGTAAGGAGAGAAAAGAGTTGTGTTTCGAGTCCAGGTGACCGTTGTCAAAGCTTTGACAAAGCATTTTCTCTTTTGGTTTCAGATTCCAGCATATGCTGTAATTTTATCCACAGTTTAAATACACCTCTAACAAAATGAAACTGTTTAACTCTTAACCATTGAATAACCTTTAAACATGAAAAGAACAAAACACTTAATTTTAACTTATTCCTATTCAGTTCCAATTAAGCAATATTCCTCTTATAGACTTGAACCCCAATTTAAAAATAGTTAGCAAATCCAGGCATCTTGGCTTTCACCTTTGTTAATGGCTTTGGAGCTTCCAGAGAGATTTTATAGAGAGAGAGAAAAAGGGCCACTTATAGCTTCTATCTTCAAACAGCCGTCTCCAGCAGCCAAACTCAGAAAGCTGTTCTTCTCAGCTACAAACGCAGCTCCTCCATTTCTAGTATCACATGACTATATGACCAGGTGTAGCTAACTCACTTTTCCATTACTTAACTCAAGAAACCAAACACCCTTTTCTTTGGTAAACAAAAGCTTACATGGCTAAAAGGATTAATTACCCTGCTTCCCAGCATCTGCTGTGTTCCTTCCAAACTACCAGCGTTGCTCAAGCGAAACTGGAAATTCCGGCCTGAGGTCAACAGAGATTTTTGTTATCAGACTCTCATCTGCTCTGATTCCACGGTGAGCGAAGTGTTAGAGTTCCAGCACTGTGTCAGGTATCAGAGTTCTGTCTGCAAGTGTGAGCAAGTAATGGTGTTTCTTCTTCATCACAGTCCTCCTGCTTTTTCACCTCATGCAGCTTTCACCACTACCTGGTCAGCTTGTAGTTTTTAGGTAAATAAAAGAGAAAAATCACAAGAGTAAGGTTATATTGAGGGGAAATGAGACAGATGCTGAAACAAGTAAATCTGAAGAGATGTTGGGGTGAGGGATAAGTGGATTGTGTGAAGGAGGATTAGATACAAGGATGATGTGTTTAGCTCTGCCACTGGTCGTGGCCTCAGCAATAGCCACTCCCATAAAGATCAGAAACATCTCCTTACTCTGAATGAGGACATTCAACCCTGGCCATCCCCTAAAGCTGAGCTGCTGCTGTAGTCATGCACTAACTTGTTCTGCAAGAGAAAGTGAAGTGTTTGTGTGGAGTGTGAAGGATTCTGCTTGGGTGACATAGCTGTTATGGTTCAATAGCTCAAAGTGTGTGTAATGTCATGGATATGCAACTATGATGTTACAGATTTTAAGCACATTTCTGGTTTCAAGCATAGAGTTTAAAGTCACTTTCAAAATGGAAAGATGGACAGACAACATGGCATCTTCCAGTGTTTATTCAAATGTTGGTGTCTCCAGTGCTGGTGATGAAGAGTGATTAAAAATGCAAAGGCCCATCCAGCAATGTCCATTGAATACTAAAACGTGTGAAAACCCCTTTTACTCAGGAGGGAACAGAAGACAGGAAGGAGCATAATTAAAACAGAAAATGAACTCAGCCGGTCTGGCAGCATCTGTGGAGATAGAAACAGAGTTGATGCTTCAAGGCCAATATGACTCTCCTTTGGAACTGGAGAGAGGCAGAAATGTGATTGGTTTTGTGCTATTGAAAAATGGGGGAGGGTTAGGTGAGCAAAGCAGAAATTAAGGGATAGGTTTGATGGCAAGGAGAGTAAATGACAAAGATGTCATGGAACACAAGATAAAGGGAATGGTTATGATAATATTAAGGATGAAAGCTTTGGCCCAGACTGGGTGTTAATAGCAGAATAAAGATCAGCCCTGCCTGAAAATAAAAACATGAGAACAAGATACAGACTGGCACGTAGGAGCATAAAAAATCAAATAGGAGGACAGAGTTCATGGTCTGAAGTTGCTGAACTCAATGTTACATCTTAGAATCCCTATAGTGTCGAAATAAACCACTTGGCCCATCGAGTCCGCACCTACCCTCCAACAAAGTATCTTACCCAGGTCCACCCTGCTGCCCAATCTCAGGAACCCCACATATTCATCATGCTAATCCATACATCTTTGGGCACTAAGGGACAATTTATTATGGCCAATCCATCTAACCTGCACATCTTTGGACTGTGGGAGGAAACTGGAGCACCCAGAGGAAACCCATGCAGACGCAGACAGAACATACAAACTCCACACTGCCACCCAAGACTGTTATCGAACGTGAGTCCCTGGTGCTGTGAAGCAGCAGTGCTAACCACTGTGCCAGCATGCCGCCCTGAGTCCAGAAGGCTGTCAAGTGCTGAATTGAAAGATGAGATTCTATTCCTTCAGCTTGAATGGGGCTTCACTGAAACATTGTTGCAGATTTAGGATAGAAATGTGAACAGGCGGGCAAGATGATGAATTGAAATGGCAAAAGATTGGAAGGTCAGGGTCATACTTGCAGTCTGAGCAAGGGTGTAGGCCCTAACAACTCGTGCTAGCTTGTCATGATTTTGTACTCCCTGCTCAGGGAATGCAGATACTCAACAGTCTGCTTAGAGCTTGCTGCAAAGTGTGATCTTTAACGTAACTGGCAATTCAGTGTTTGTGTGCAGCCTGCATTCATAACTGTGGCCATTTTTTGGCCCTATCCAATTTTATCCCATTGTGTTTGTGTATTCAAACAAACTTATAGAATGACATTGGCAAAACTGTGGACACTGTGTTTTCTCTCACATATAGAAGTAAAAAACAGGAGCAAAGAAAACTGCTGAGAATTGAACTGAAGTAAGAAAGGTTAACAATTAACATGTTGATCTTACTAATCTCCCACTTTCTGAGTGATGGCACTGATTAAATAATCACAGTAGTTGTTGCATCACTATCAAGCAATGCACCAAACCTTAGATTAATAATCCCTGCTCCTTTAGGCATTATATTTGCTGACTCGGGATCTGTTGCCAATTTACAATGTTCTGAATTGAATATTCAACATGTAAATGCTATGAAGGATTAACAAAAGTGAGAGAGGTTATTATAAAGAACTGCAACAGCACAATCTACAGTCATACAGTTTTAGAGCACAGAGAGAGGACATCAAATCTGTGAGATACCATCATATCTATGGGGCCTCTTTCTGTACTGTGGTTATACTTTACAGTTTACACTTTAAACTTATCAGCTTGGATCTTGTATGTCTCTCTTGTGGGGACCATTATTTGGTTTTGATTTGAATTTCGTATTTGTTTTTGGAGCAAATAAGGAAATGGATTGAGGGCTTGTCCTGTCCACTCTGCGCATGGGTTTTGTAATTTTAAGACTGGAGTAAAACTCTAAAAAATAAATAGAGATTAAATCCAATTGTGTGTCATCTGTGGCTGAGTTGGTGACACTCTCATCTCTGAGTCAGACAAGTTAGGAAGAGTATGTCAAAACGAAGCACTGCCAATCTACCTTTCATGGCGCTCCTTTGATGAAGTGTGTCCTGACTAATACTTAGCTCTGAAACAACAGCATAAAGCAGATTATCTGGTCATTATGACATTGCTGTTTGCAGCAGAAATTGGCAGTTATGTTTCCCAGATAATGACAGTAGTGCTTCATTGACTGTAAAGGCTTTGGGACATCTTGCGGTTGTGGGAGGTGCTATTTAAATGCAATTCCTTTTTTTTCTCTGTATCAATATACTCCAAACTGAATCAGGTTGCAATCAGAATCAGAGCACAGAAAACATTGGAAATTTCTCAGCAGGTCTAACAGCAGCTATGGAGACAAAAGCAAAGGTAACAATTCAGGTCAATAACAATACCTTCCATCAGAAAGATAATTTTGTTTTGAGTTTTTATTTCAGATTTCCACCATCTAAAGTAATTTGCTGTTGAATAATCAGAATTCATTTTATGAGGAGCAACATTCATCATTGTGAGAGGTGCTATCCCTTTAATTGAAGAGTGAGTATAGTGTTTCTAGCGCACATTTCTGAACCTATTTCATTTGCCTTATTATATTTTCTCTTGATGATTACAGCATCTGTAGATTTTAGGGTTCCTGTTGATCGAAGGTTGTGCAGTGAAGGGTTCACTGGACAGTCAGTTTCCAATGTATGAAGTATTTGAAATATCACCTGGAAAAGGATTCCCACTGAAATATCTTCAAATATTATTGAAGGACAAAACATGTCAAATATTTTCATAGCATCACAGCAGTTATAGCACAGAAAATGGTGTTCAGTCCATTAACTGGAGCTGTCTACTAAAATCCCATTTCCTTCAATAAATCTCTTTTTCAGCCGAGTTCACTTTTAAATGATGGTGGTCGCTTCCAAAGCCATTTCTCATGTTCCAATAATCCTGCGTGAAAAATAGTTTTTATTTTCAAATTCTCCTTTCATTCTTCTGATGATAATTTTTAGTTTATGCCCTTTTGCTACCAATTGACCAAGCAGTGGCCATTATTTACCCTCTGAAAATTGTTGTGATTTTTAAAATGTCGAACGCTCGATCTTCCCCAAGAATGTAACCAATAGGCTGGTGGTGAAAGAAGAAAGCCATGTCTGGCAATGTAAGATATAAAACCAGTCCATAGCCCATGTTTAATAGAAGTGGATCCAAGCACAAGTCAAAGCTATGCTAAGTAAATCAGCATCAAAATTCATGTCAAGTTTTGTCCATGCTCAAATAGTGTGCTTGCCGGGAAGGACAGGGCCTCACAGTCGTAATTCACATTCCATATCAGATCACAGCTGCTGGCTACAGGAAGCTTTGTTTAGTCTCTGATTAGGTTCCTGTTCTATTCTCTGTGGTGCAACGTTGAGAGAGAAAAAAACAAGAGAAATCTTATCCGTGCATGGTTTGATAAAACAGGAAGGGAAGGGGGAAAAAGCTAAGCAAAGCTCTCAGGCAGATTATTAATGTGCCATTTACAAGTCCCTACTACTTACTGCAGAACAAGAATGTTGTGCGGTGTATAACGCTCCCCCCCCATCTCCCACCACCGACCCACCCCCACCTCCTCCCCCTCCCCAGTCTTTCCAGTTCTATTGCTTTCACTAAAACGCTTGCTAGACAGTTGGCTCAGCCTCAGAGGAGAATGGAGTAAGCATTATATAAATCACTGATGCATTTCACAGCCAAGATAAACTCGAGCAGCAGAGATAGGCTCAGTTAGTTCAACAAGCACATTGGCTACTCTGAAGAATAAAAAAAAACATTCTTGCAAAAATACCATGAGAAAGAAACTCAAATTACTGACAAACATTTATTCTTGGATTTACAACAGTTTCATTTTCCACCATTGATTAACAACCCCACTGGATCTAAATTTATCTTACTTGGAAGAGGGAAAACGAGGGAATTTTTATGGGGCTGTTAAAAGCGCCTTTGAAGATAATGCATTCCAGCTGAGCATATCATAGTTCACTGCAACAAACATTGCCAACTTGCTGAAACACTAAATAGCCAATTTCTGCCAGAGCATATTATCTAAGGATCAGTTGATTTCATGAGTAAAGATATAACTTTCCTGAATTTCTTTCCCAAAGGCTTGACTGCAGGTTTTTTAAAACAAATCACCAGGTCATGGAGAAAGGCATTTCTAATTGCCCACCGGCCCTTGTCCCTCTCCCCTCCATCTCTCACCCCCGACCGCGCCCCCCCCCTTCCCCCCCACCTCCCTCCCCCAGGCATCCCAAGGGAAAATCTGCTTTCAATGTAAGGCTGTCACACCCCATTAAAAGCTACCCTCCCACTTCCCCATTGTGCGTTAGCACAAGGTGATTGTAATGGACCGTGATTTCCTATATCACGAGGCCATTTCATCTGCTCGTATCCGCTACATGGTGCTCACTGCTGTTTGGATTTGGCTCGAGTTCATATTTGAATCAGAGTCTATAAATACATGAAGTGTTGCCAGCTTGACAAGCAGCTAGGGATTTACCAAGCATCCAATCTAGAGTGCTTTATAGCCTTGGATGCTGGCTGATGAAATGTGGCTTGGGCTGCAGTAAGCTACCCGGGTGCTGGCCCTGACCAAGGGGAAATCTGCCAATGTAAGTCTCCGGGGTGGGTACAGACTCGAGTAAGAGAGTGTAGGGAGGGGAGACTCGCCAGTATTTTGTACTGTACTATTAATTTGCAACTGAATGCTGGATCTGTTAGTTTTACAAATCAATCAAGGTGCTTGACTCTTTGCTGGTGCAGAGGTCACAGGCAGAAGTGATATGACTCGGGTTGCAGATGGGACTTCTCGAGATGTCAAACAGGCTCACCATGACGCACATTAACACCCACATGCTCCTCTGTGTCACTTCCAATTTATTTTATCTTACTGTGTCAGCCTGCGCAGCTTACTCCCATATTAATAACTGAACTTTTTATTAAAGACAGGAAAAATAAACACTGCTGGTAGCGCTGCAAGACTGTTGGCTTCTTTTCACGAAAGCTGGCCCTGGGTCTGGAGGGGATTTTTTTTAAGCATTCTGAGAAGGAAACAGGCAATCAATGTGGATGTGGTATGAGTACAGAAGAGTGAATACAGTCTCCTGTTTGTTAGTTTGGCAGAAAAGCTGCTCTATCAATAGAGTGATGGGCAGAACGCTAACAGCAGTCTGTGATGTCCCACCAGAATACTAATTTCCACTTTAAAACACGCTGCAAGCCTGTTTTGAAAGCTTTTGTGGTTGTCTCTCAGAACTTTCAAGAATCAAAGCGACCTTCCCCTTCCCCCAGGGTCATCACCCTTCCCACAGTTTGAATTGGATATGAAAAAACACTGAAATGTTTGACTGATCATTACTAGCAGTGTGCTTTCCAGTGGTTAATTGAAGTTCATGTAATTGTCCTATTTTTAGCAACTGCTCTCTCTGTCTTCAATTATCTGTCAAGGTTTTTAAAACCAAAGGAAAGATCAGTCTTTATAAACAAAAAAACAGATTCAAGGTTCAGTAGCACACTGGTGGTGACAAAGCCAGGTTTTAAATTGCTGCTGAGGTGGGATCGGAGGCTGTTGGGCCTACGATTTCATTGGCATGATCCTGTATCCGGAACATTTTGGAACATTCTGGTCTGCGGTGAGGTGGGGGAGAACAGCTTCCTGCACTCGAGTGGCTTGTAGCTAATCAGACATCATTAAGGACTTATTAGGATTATTCTGCCAGTCAGCGTACGGGCTCTTTGTTGAAGCTGAAACATGATCCAGTGATCGAGGCGTCTCACAGCGGCAGGCCGAAGGGTATGTGCTCCATCAACTATCTTTGACACCACGAGATGGTCACAGCTGTGGAGGGGTTTCCGGAAGATGTCCAATCGCAGCCTCAACAGCCTGCCCACCATCTGTAATGAGACGGCAAGCTAAATGCCCAGCTCGTCACAAATCCTGCCGGGACCTGGAAATGTTCCTGACATCAGAGTGCTGACCCGGGGCTAAAATCCAGTCCCAACATCCTCTCATTATTTTCAGACTCAGAGCTGAATTTTGAGATCCCGCTGGGGAATGAAAATATTGCTGCTGTTCACCCCACTGGCAATTTTCACTCGGACAGGAGGAGGGCAAACTGAGGAGCTGCAGATCATGTAATGATGACAGTTAGGGTTGGTGAAGAAGTCATTGAGAGTTCTTTGAGGGCTATGTTCAGATTTTGATAGGAGAGCATGGGCTGCACACATTGAACAGAATTTAATGTGGACAATGTGAGTTGGGGGGGGGGCGGGGGGGGAAGGCAGAGGGGAGTAAGGGAGGGTGGGGGGGGGGTTGGTGGAATGGGAGGGGGTGGTTGAATCTACAACGAAACCTAGTGGCACCCTTGATCTCCAATAGCCCGAAGGGAACGTAGTGTCTAATTGAGAAAGGTGACCTGCTGTCTGGGCTCCTGCCTCAACCAGGGGCATTTAATTGCTGCGCTATTGGATATCCCTTTCACCATGAGCTATCAGTCAATCGAAGGCAGTTCTGCAGTACTGGCAAAAACACTGGGAATGCTGGCTACTAACAATGCTGCACTGGGGCCTACACAGAGGATGAACCTCCTGCCTGATCACATGGCACCCTCTACATCTGAACTCACTTCCAAGGGGAGCATTAGATTCCACCCATGAACTGAACAGACCAGGTGCAGGGGGAGGCAGGGGTGCTATGGTAGTAATGGAACGTGACCAATAATCCAGAGGGCCAGGCTGCAGCTCTGTAATGTAGGTTCCAATCCCACCACCACAGTGTGAAATTTCTGGTGGAATTTAAATTCAGTTATTAAATCTGGAATTCAGAGCTAGCTTTAATAAGGTGATTATGAATCCATTGCCACTGGCTGCTAAAACCCATCTCATTCATTAATGCTCCTTCAGGGGTGGGAGTCAGCTGTCTTTACCTGGTCAGACCTGCACTTGGCTGCAGGCTCACACCAATATGGTTGACTAAAACGGCCCAGCAAGCCAGTTTTATCAACTGCTATTAAGTCAAGGAAAAAGGACCACCTGACAAAAGACATTAGCACTGGAAACAACAACAGCAAATCCATTACTATCAACCTTGTAAAGCTCTCCTTTTGAACATCTGAGGGCCACAATTTGGAGAGCTGGGAAATAAATTTCCACTTACCAGCCTCTCCAAGAACCAGTGGTTCCCCCGTGTTGAACATCAATTCGAAGAAGCGCTGAGGGTGACAAGGGCACAGAATATGCTCTGGGAGGGGGGCTGCAACATCCATCACCAAGATAGGTTCGGTAGCACCACTACTGACTCAACTGACCAAATCTTAAAGGACATAGCTGCTAGGATGGGTCTGTGGCAGGTGATGAGGGGACCAACAAGAGGGAAAATCCTACCTGAATTTGTCCTCACCAATCTACCTATGACAGATGCATCTGTCCATGACAACAATATCAGTAGGCATGACCACTGCACAGTCCCTGTGGAGACAAAATGTGCCTTCACATTGAAGATACCCTCAATTGCGTTGTATGACATAACTAAATTCAGCTAGATTTCCAACAGACCTAGTAATTCAGCTATTGGCACACAGGTGCTACCGGTCAGTGGAGGTTGTGGGGAGGGGTCACATGGGTAACTGTGGTTCATGGTGTTGCTAGCATTGTTGGGATTAGAGAGGTAGCAAATCTTCCAAATACACTTAGAATTCCACCTGAGAACAAAGAGATGAGCAGCTGGCAATGTTTTAAAGTTTGGGTGCATAAATCTCAGCTTTCGGGTCCATTGACAATAAAGAGCAACATCCTCAACAGGAAGGGCAAAACCCTGGGCAGCAGGAGTGCAGAGAAGAGGGATGACTGACAGGAAGCTCAGAGACACCGGACCCTCAGTATCGGATCTACTGGTGAAGCCAAAGCTACCTCGAGTTGAGTAAGAACCAGGTCCTGAGGCACTCATCCAGGCATGTAATCAATGAGATTACTGCCCTTGCCACCAAGGACTTTACACATTGCAGCACTGATTGCTACATCTTGTCAGCAGCCATTAAAGTTACACTCATCTTGACCATCTTTGATTCTGGCTCCTTCCAAGGATCAGCTGGGGACCTTCATGGTCCCTCACAAATGGCCGTCCACCAGCGCATCTCAGTGCATCACTGTTGCCCTCTTTGGGAAAGCTAAGTAGTACAGTCAATTCTGGACAGGTGAGGCCTCATTTAGCTCAGAAGGCTTTGTCAACATTGCTAAATTCTCCAGGTGGAGGGCATCATCAATTCTATTCATGTGGCCTTCAAGAACCAAGTGAGCAGCCAGTGAGATTTATCAACAGGAATGGCATCCGTTCCCTCAGCTAGAAAAGGCCGAAACTGGAACAAGAACTTCCTGTATGTCTGCTCACTTTTCCAGCATTTGTCATTATACTTCCACTCTCTACCAGTCCAGGCTGCTACAATTCCTCATTTCACCATTAAAACTATGTGGACGAGTTCTAATTCCTGTAACTCTAACCTCTTGTGTATTCCCAATCATAATTGTTTCAGCAGCGAAGGTTGTACCTTCAGTTGTGTGGGTAGGCCCCAAGTTCTAGAATTCCCTCCCTACATCTCTACATCACTCTACCTTGATTGTTTCCTTTAAGACACTCCTTAAAACCTACCTCTTTGCCCAACTCAATATCTGAAATATTCTGTCATGTGCCTCAGTGTCAATACATTGTTTTATAATTCTCTGGTGAAGCATCTTGGGATGTTTCATTAACTGGAAGAAGCTATAGATTGCTGTTGACAGAATCACAGGATTTTTGTGGTGCAAAATGAGGCTATTCAACCCATCGTGTCTGCATCGGCCCTTTGAATGACCATTATGATTTAGTGCCATTTTCCTAACTTTTCCCCATAATCCTGCAGATTATTTCTATTCAGATAATCATCTAATATCCCCTTGAATTCCTCAATTGAACCTATCTCCACCAAACTTCCAGGCAGTGCATTCCCGTCCCGAACTACTCGCTGCTTGAAAATGTTTTTTTCTCACAACATATTTGCTTGTTTTGCAAATCTCTTTGAATTTGTGCCCTCCCATTCTTGATCTTTCTAAAGAGGAACAATTTCTCCCTATCCACTGATGCTTCCTCATGTTGTTCCAGGGGACAGGGGATATCCCTTGAAGACATGTCTTCTCATCCCTTTACGTGTCTCTAATAACAGCAGCACAGAGGTAATATGTCCACAACCATCTGCTCACAAGGACCAGCACTGAGCAAGCCATCAGGCCTCTGAAGATGTAGTTCTGGTGCCTGGACTGGCGATGCCCTGCAGTACACTCCTGCAAGGGTTTTATCTGTTGTGATGGTCTGCTGTGTTTTCCATTGAGGGCAGTAAAGCCATGAATAAACAGAGCTCATCAAATGGAGAGGCAGAGCAGGATGTGGAAGAGGAGGAGGAAGATGCAGTACACTGAGGTGTTATGGCTGCACAGGGAGCTAACTGTTCTCAAAGGCCTTGTCAGTGTTCCAGGATTTCACCAACAGTAGTACTGAAGACTTGTATTTCAGAAGTTGCTGTGAGCCTAGCCAAACATAGCTGCAACATTGGCATCGACCTAGCAATGTGGAAAATTCTCCACCTGGGAAATTTTTATTTCCTGTACATAAAAGTAAGACAAATCCAACCTGGACAATTACAGCCCATTCAGTCCACTTTTGATCATCAGTAAAGTGATGGAAGGGATTAGATGATTATTTGAATAGAAATAATCTGCAGAGTTACAGAGAAAAGACAGGAAAATGGCACTAAATCATAATGTGCCATTAAATGGCACTTGGTTAACAATAACTTGTTTACTAATGCTCACTTTGGGTTCAGCCAGAGTCACTCAGCTCCCGACCTCATTACAGCCTTGGTTCAAACATGGACAAAAGAACTGGACAGCAGAATGAGGTGACAGTGACTGCCCTTCACAACAAGGCAGAACTTGAGGCAGTGTAGCATAAAGGAAGCCCCAGCAAAACTGGAGTCAAAGGAAATCAGGGGGAAAACTTTCCACTGGTTGGAATCATACCTGGCACAAAGGAAGATGGTTGTGGTGGTTAGAGGGCAGCCATCTCAGTTCTAGGGTATCACAGCAGGAGTTTCTCAGGGTAGTGTCTTCTGCCCAACCACCTTAAGCTGCTTCATCATGACCTTTCTTCTATCATAAGGTCAGACATGTGGATGATTCACTGATGAGAGCACAATGTTAAGCACCATTTGCAGCTCCTCAGATACTGAAGCAGTTCATGACCAAATGCTGCAAGACCTGGACAATATCCAGGTTTGGGCTGACAAGTTGCAAGTAACATTCATGCCACACAGGTGTAGGGCAATGACAATCTCCTATAAGAGAGAATCTAACCATCATCCCTCGATATATCAACATCCTGGATTACCATTGACCAGGACCGAAATTGGACTAACCATATAAATACAGTGGCTCCTACAGCAGATCAGCAAATAACTCTCCCTCTGACTTCCCAAATCCTATCCAACATCTACAAGGCACAAGCCAGGAATGTGATGGGCTTGCCTGGATAAGTGCTTCCCCAGAAACACTCAAGAAGCTCAACACCATCCAGGTTAAACCAGCCTGTTTAATTGGCGCACCATCCACAAGTATCTAAACCCTTCAAACCAATGCACCATGGTTGCATTGTGTACTATCTACAAGATGCATTGCAGGAACCAAAGCTCTTTAAACAGGACTGTTACAGGCAGAGACACATGAGAACACCACCACCTTCAATTTAGCTTCCATGTCACTCATCATCTTGATTTGGAAATATATGGCTGTTCCTTCAGTATCGCTGGGTCAAAATCCTGGAACTCCCTCCTTAACAGCACTCTGGGTGTACCTATGCCATATGGACTGCAGTTGTTCAAGAAGGCAGCTCACAACCACTTTTTCCTGAGCAATTCGGGATGGTCAATAAATGCTAGCCCAGCCAGTCCAGCAGTCTTGCTGTCACATTATAATTCAAGTCAGAAACACCAAAGTGTTTTATGAAGCCTGCATGGATCATAAGTTTTTCAATTTGAATTTGGCTGGGGTAAGCATGAGATGTCTCACTTCAGGTACGATTCAACTGACCTACTAGGGAACTTTTATCAAACAAAGTTTATTTAAGGATACAATTAACATGTATAGAAAGAAAATTAGCAATAACTTTTACCAATAACAAAAAAGAAAAAAAACCGTGATACTGTATAAACTTTAACAGCTAAATACTGTTCCAACCCCCTAACAAATCCCATAAGCAAAATCCTTGCCACAAGTTTAGCGCTGAAAATACAAATGCTCACATGATGCTGGAACTCAATCCTTTGGTTGGATGCTGCAATTCTTTTGATGCACACACAGATAAGCTTGAAGTCAGAACAGCTTCCCAAAACACCAAGGAGAGAGAGAGACTCTAGGTACTAGCTAGCAAACCACCAACAGCAGAATTTTCACTCCAGGAAGGCCAGGAGACCTGCTTCTAGCTAGCCAACAAAATTTGCAAGACCAGGGGGAGAGAGAGAGAGAGAAAACCTACCTGCCACTTAACAACCAAGACAGCTTCTGACTCTAAACCAAAACTGCAAATGAATCCTTGGATTCATCTGGGGAGGTACCACCTGACTTTAACTTGTCAATCAATCTTCCACCTCACAATGCAAGGTCATTAAAAAAAAGTGCAGAAACTACCTGAGGCTCCAGTAAAAACAAACAAAAACGCATTTAAACAATTGAAGCAGCAATAAAAGGCCTTCTAGTAGACAGTTCAACAGCAATGAAACCAAAAGTCTGCTTACAACTGCAGAGAACATGATTTAAAAAAAATTCTTAAAGGTACACTAGCGTCACACACCATTCATACACCTTTATTCCACTGCAACATTTAATTCTTCTTTTTCTGGCCTACCATTAATGAAAGGAGGCTAACAAGTTTGGTTTCAAGTTCCAATATTTAAGTGATGCTCCAAAAGACAAGAAGTGCACAGTTACACCACAGTGACTCACTCAATGCTCTACACAATGCAGTGGCCTCCGCTCTCAGCTACTTGCACACAGTTCTCCTCTTGTGGCCTTGGATAATGTTAGTAGCCTGTTATCCATTTGTCTCTGCTTGTAGCTGAGGAGCACATGGGAGTTGCCCTTGTTGTGGAGGATATGGGTGATCACCAGAGGCTGCTGCACCAATATCATTGCCAGGCAGCTTCAGTCACTGTGCTCTGGCACAGAGATTGTGCCTCAGTTAAAAGGTCAATGAGACCGATGATGATGACAATGTCCAGTGAAGGGCAGTAACCTAATTCCCCTCATTGACTCCCACAGCCCTTGGTGACTCTCCAGTTAGTTATTGAAGGCAAGCGGAGTACAATTAACATACCCTGCATCCACACCCTCAATATCACCACTGTTGACTAGTCAGTGCTATATAGTGTGCCTCACATCCTGTGTGCACAATTCTGACATGCACTCTAAGTGCTGTCATATATGAGTTTGGCCTTTCTCTCAATGGAGGAATTCATGCCCTCTAATCCCTCAGCCATTGGTGACATACATAACCTGTATGAACCCCTCCATTCTCAGAACATGATCCTACACTGTCTCAAGGAGCTCTGACATGTGGGAACAAATTTACTGCTGCTTGTCTAAGCAGCATCTTTTGTGATTCTAGAGGTCCTGCATCAATGGCCAGCTGAGTATGGTTATGTCAACCTTCCATTGCTTGAGAGGGATTGCACACTGCAGCATCTGCCTCTGGCATCTCCTGCTGCACATTATTGCTATGGTCATCTCCCAGTGTCATCCTATTGAACTGTGGATGAGAGCGCACTGTGGTGACTGTATCAGCACTGGCAGAAGTTATGCTTGTAAGGGAATCAAGAGTTATGGAGAAGACAAATGGCCAAGTAGAGTTGAGATCACAACAAAACAAATGTACGAATTAGAACAGGGGTAGGCACCTCGACTCTTTGAACCTGCTCCATCGTTCAATAAGATCACCAGTGATCTGATTGTAACCTCAGCTTCACATTCCCACCTACCTCCAACAACCTTTCATCCCCTTGCTTATCAAGAATCTATATAGCTCTGCCTTAAAATATTCAGACACTGTTTTCACTGCCTTTTGAGGAAGATAGTTCCAAGATTCATGGCTCTCTGAGGGAAAGAATTTCTACTGTTCTGTGCCTTAAATGAGCTGCCTCTTAATTTTAAACAGTGACTCCTAGTTATAGATTCTTTGTCAAGAGGATGACGTGGAGATGTCGGCATTGGACTGGGGTGGGCATAGTAAGAAATCCCACAACACCAGGCTAAAGTCCAATAGATTAATTGCTGTTAAGCTCGTGATTCCAAATAAACCTGTTGGACTTTAACCTGGTGTTATGAGACTTCTTACTAATAAGACAAAGCACCTTTTCCATATCAATCCTGTCAAGACCCCTCAGGATGTCAAAGGTTTCAATCAAGTCCCCTCCAACTCTCTTAAACTTCAGTGAATACAAGTCTAACCTGCCCAATCTTTCCTCAGAAGACAAGCCACCCATTACTGGTATTAGCCTAGTAATCCTTCTCTGAACTGCTTCTTACACATTCACATCTTTCCTTAAATAAGGAAACCAGCACAATATACAGTATTCCAGATGTGGTCTCAACAATGACTTTACAACTGAAGCATAATTTCAGTTGTAAAGGCATTACAGGACTGCTGGAATCACAGAAAGCGCTACTTAGACAAGCAATGGCAGATATGTTCCCACATGTCAGAGGGCGGCACGGTGGCACAGTTGTTAGCATTGCTGCCACACAGCACCGGGGACACGGGTTCAATTTCAGCCTTGGGTCATTGTCTGTGTAGAATTTGCACATTCTCCCTGTGTCTGCATGGGTTTCCTCTGGGTGTTCTGGTTTCTTCCCACAGTCTGAAAGATGTGTGGGTTAGATTGATTGGCCATGATAAATTGAGCCTAGTGTCAGGGGAATTAGCTGAGCAAATGTGTGGAGTTACAGGAATAGGGTCTGGGATTGTGGCTGGTTCAGACTCGCTGGGCTGAATGGCCTCCTTCTGTACCGTAGGGATTCTATTCTATGATAACCTTGCTACTTTTGTATTCAATTTCCCACACAATAAATGATAACATTCCATTAGCTTTTTTAATGACTTGCTGTACCTGCATACTAGCATTTTGTGATTCATGGACAAAGACATATAAATTTCTCTGAATTCCAGAGCTCTGCGATCTCTCATCACTTAGATTTAAAAAAAGCTTCTTTTTTAATTCTTCTTGACAAAATGGATAATTTCACATTTTCCCACAAATTTATTCCATTTGCCAGGTCTATGCCCACTTTACCTATCTATGACCCTCTGTAGCCTCCTTGTGCCCTCTTCACAATTTATTTTCTCACCTACTTTTGTGTCGTCAACAAATTTAACAACCATACCTTTGCTTTGTTCAGCCAAGTCATTTATATAAATTGTAAAAAGCTGAGACTCAACACTGATCTCTGTGGCACATCACTTATTATACCCTGCCAACTAGAAAAAAAACCATTCATGCCAATTCTCTGTTTGCAGTTATTTAGCCAATCTTCTATCCATGTCAATATATTACTCCCTAGTCATACAGCTTTCACTTTCCACAATAACCTTTGATGTAGCACCTTATCAAATGCCTCCCGGAAATCATCCACCTGTTCCTCTTTATTCAGGGTACATGTAGCTCCTTCAAAGAACTAAATAAATGGGTTAACATGATTTCCCTTTTACAAAATCATATTGACTCTTCCTGATTGCCTTGAATTTTTCTAAGTGCCCTGCAATAGCATCTTTAATAATGGCTTCTAACATTTTCCCAATGACAAAAGTGAAGCTAACTGGCTGGTAGTTTCCTGCTTTCTGTCTGTCTGCCTTTTTGAATAAAAGAGTTATATTTGCCATCTTCCAATCTAATGGCGCTTTCTCTGAATCTCAGGAATTTTGGAAAATTAAAATCAATGCATTGATTATCTTCCTTGTCATTTCTTTCAAGACCTTAGGATGAAATTTATCTGGACCCTGGGATTTGTCAGCCCCAGCACCAACAATTTGCTCAATACCACTTACTTACCTGGTGATTGTGGTTTTCCTGATTTCCTCCCTCTCTTCCATTCCTGATTTACAGCTATTTCTGGGATGTTACTTATATTCTCCATAGTGAAGACCAAATGCAAAATACTTGTTCAATTCATCCGCTATCTCCCTACTTTCCATTATTAATTCTCCGGATACGCTTTCTATAGGACCAATGCTCACTTTGCTAACTCTTCTCATTTAAGAATCTATTGAAACTCTTACTATCCGTCTTTACGTTTCCAGCTACTTTTCTCTCATATTCAAATTTATCCCTCCTTTTTAAACTTTTTGTCATTCTTTGCTGTTCTCTACATTTTGTCCCATCTCCTGACCTTTGCACAATTATATGTGTAATAATTCAAGGTGACTCAATGTGGCAAATAAACAACTAAAGAGTTTATTGAGAAGAAGAACTATGTACATAAAGGGTTCAATAGCACAATTAATACATGCCTAGTCCTAATAACTCCAGACTCCAGCTGGGGCCCTCCAGCCCTGGATGCCTGCTGTCGCTTCTGATTGGTCCAGCTTTGCACATTTGTGCTCTGTTGGCTCCAGCCCTGTCACATGGCCAGCGAAGGATCGCCTCTTAAAGGTACCACATATTTTCCCCCCTAACCTTTGGACTATGTATGATAAACCAAAAGGCAAAACAGTTAACACATAGGTAGAGAAACAATAATATTACAGAAGGGATACCAGGGAAAATCATTTATAAGGTCAGCTGGTCTGGAGACTTGCAGACCCTTGTGGAATGCTGTCAGGGGTTCTTCATCAGCCAACAACACAGGATGGGCTGGACATGCTAGACACCTCTGGAGCAAGTCTCTGGTTGACCCCTTTTTCTGCTTCAGCCACGAAAGCCAGAGGCTGCCTTGGACCCACCATGAACATGGAACTGTTTGTTCAGAGGCTGGCAGATACAAACTTGAGACATGGCACACTTACTTGTTTCCTGGAGTTGGCTCTTGTGTAAGTGAGCAACATGCTTCTTAACTCGATGACCCTGGGCCTACACCACATATAAGTCTGGCCATGTCTCCCCCATAAATCTTCCTGGCACCCAGGCAGGGCAACCACCAACATTCCATGCCAATATGAAGTTGTCCAACTTAAATGACCCCTTCTCTTTCTGAGAGTCATGATACTCTTTCCAAGAGGCTTTCTAGCTACCACCTTTCCTGACAAATTTGGGAACACCAAGTCCAAACAGGTATGCAGGTGCCGACCCATTAGCAACTCTTCAATGTCACCTTTGCCAGTGTCAGACCTCAAAGGAGGCAGCTTTCCTGCAGCAGGCTGAGAGCTGAAGACTCTATACTGCAAAAAAATGGGCTACCACCATACAGGATCACAATCACAGCCAAGACTAACACAGCAGATGGGTCTTCCTTCTGCCCAAATGTTCCCACCAGCCAGGATCCTTTTCAATTGCTTTCAGTTGTCCAGACCAGAGAGAGGGCATCTCCATGTTGAGGCACAGCTGAAGAACCAGAGCTGCCAGCAGTCTGGCTGGGCTGCTCTTATTGTGAGTCTGCCCACCATCCTTAATTGGACAGTAAACTCAGAGGCAGGCAATTAGGATGCCATCTCCAGGAAGATTGGTCTCATTCCCAGCAAATTCAAATTTGGGAGCCTCATTTGGCCCCAAGGTTAGGATCCCAAAGCCTGCAGGAAAGTCCAGCCCTTTACGGGTGGCACAGTGGTTAGCACTGCTTCCTCACAGTGGCAGGGACCTGGGTTTGACTCCTCACTTGTGTCACAATCTGTGTGGAGTTTGCACATTCTCCCCATGTCTGCTTGGGTTTCCTCCAGGTGATTCAGTTTCCTCTCACCATCCAAAGATGTATGGATTAGATGGATTAGCCATGATAAATTTCCCCTTAGTGTCAGGGGGACTAGCTAGGGTAAATACGTGGGGCTATTGAGATCGAGCCTGGGTGGCATTGTGGTCGATACAGACTGGATGAGCCGAATGGCCTCCTTCTGCACTGTAGGATTCTATGATTCTTTGAAGTCAGGTAAACGTCCTTCAGGTCATGCCACTATCTTTAGGCTGTAAGAAATGGAAAGACCTCTGGAAATGGCTAAACGCTTGCATGTCGTCAGAAAACCAGTAGAAATTAATTGACAGCTAAACTAGAAGTAGCTTTAAATATTGCTGATGGAGGGTTCTTCTGCTGTTGAATGCACACTTAGCCCTGAAAAGTGAAGGATTCTGGGCTTTGCTGGGGCTTTGTATTCCAAAATAGCATCATCAGTATCAAGTCAATGTTCTTCACTAATTGAGGTCACAATTTGCCTACTCGGCGTTTCCCCAGCAGATGCTTCCTGTTAACAGACTGACAACCTCGCCAAGCTGACATCTGGCATCAAGTGTTCACATCCTGCAAATGCCCTTTTGGAGGTGAAACAGCACCCATAGAAGAAGAAAATGGGTGCCCTGCATCTGAATTCAGTGTCATCATTTGCCTTTCACTATTCATGTCAGAGGGTGGATTCTCCGGCCGTTCATGCCAGTAGGATTGTCCCATCTGGCTGCAGTGAACGGAGATTTGGCTGAGCGCCAAATTCTCCATCCTCTCTATCAGCGGCAGCAGGGGTGGGGGGGGTGGGGGTGAACAGTTGAGAATTCTGGCCATTGCCTCTCTCTGTCACTGTCAGCATTTGTCTCTCATTGTCTCACAATTTCAAGGTCTTGTGATGTTTTGCTGAATTTGTAGTCAAAATTCAGGAGAGTAATCCAAATACATTGATTTCTCCTTTCTGCATTTAGAGAGTAGTGCAGCTGGGCATTGCTGTTGCTATGGAAACCAAGAGAATATAAATCCTTTTGCTGACTTGCACACTCCAAGTTTAACACTGCTGAGAGTGCACCAGGAAGACTGGGTACAATGCGCATGGGTAGGGGTTCTTTCTGCCCATGCAGCTATTTACAAGGCCAGTAGCACTGGGAATGTTAGGCATGAGGTGAAGATTCCCAGTAATGGAATATCCTGTTTCACTGCCCATCACAATATCTTGGTGCAGGATGAACAACTGTCAGTAAAAGTTGGGAGTCAACTACACCTCTGACCTGGAGCAATGAAGAAAAAGAAGACAATTTTAAAAAGTATTTGACGGTTGAATCCTCCAGCATGGGCTTAGTTGCATACCTTGTAAACTCTGTGGGTGGGGAAAGAGTGTTCTGTAAACTTTGGAAGTAAAGTTTTTCCCAAACTCTAAAGATACAGTACACTAGAACAGTGGGGACACGATTCTCTGCTAATTCTGTGGTACATTATACAACAGACCCTAGAGTTACAGAACAGTGCCGATTCTGGGACTAAATTAGAATTCCTATGGCGCAGAAAGTGGCCATTTGGCCCATCGAGTCTGCACCAAAAACAATTCCACCCAGTTCCTCTCCCCATAACCCCACGTATTTACTCTGCTGTTCTCCATGACACTAAGGAGCAATTTAGCATGGCCAATCCACCTAACACACACATCTTTGGAGTGCAGGAGGAAACCAGAGCGCCAGGAGGAAACCCACACAGACACAGGGAGCCTGGAATTGAACCCGGATCTCTGGTACTGCGAGGCAGCTGTACTAACCACTATGCTACTGTGCCGCCCAGTGAACTCTGGATGTAATGTATGGAGAAATCTCTGGAGTGCAGCTCACCACAGATTCATTGGAGATGGGAGGCTTCCAATACCGCAGACTCTGGAGGGTTCGATATAGGTATAACTCCACAGGTATTGCACATTGCAGACTCTTGGGGATACAGTTTATCATAGACTCTGGGAATACAGCATATCACACACTCTGGGGTATAGTATATCACACACGCTGGGACATAATACATTTCAGACTATGGGGTTTAGTCTACCACACATTCTGGAGATTCAGTATATCACACATCTGGGGGTACAGTATATGACAGACTCCGGGGTGCAATAAATCACATACTTTGAGGGTATAGTATAACACAGATTCTAGGGGTACAGTATACTGTACTCCCAGAGTCTGTACCACAGACACTGGGGGCACAGTGCACCACAGGTTCTGATGGTACCGTATCTCTGAAGATACAGTATACGCAAGATCTGGTGGTATGGTATGCTGCAACCTCTAGGAATACAGTATACCTTAGACTCTGGGGTACACTACATTGCAAATTTTGGGGGTACAGTATACCACAGACTCTGGGGATACAGCACACTGCACTTTGGGGTATATCATGCTGCAGATTTTGGTGGTACAATAAATTGCAAACTCTCAAAGTACCATATACTGCAGTTTCTAAGGGCGTGGTATACCATAGACTCTGGGAGTACAGTAAACTGGGGTACAGTGCATCACAGACTCTAGGTGTAGAAATTTTGGAGATACACTACAATGCAGAGTTGAGAGTAAAGTATAGTGCAAACTTTGAGGGAACAGTACTTTGCAGATTCTCCTGGTACAGTGCTACAAACCCTAGGAGTCCAACTCATATCAGGCTCCAGGGATACATAATAGAACCGACTCTGGGGTTGTACAGTTTATCACAGATGTTGGAGCTTTAGTCTATTGCAGACTTTGGGGCACAGTTACACTACATGGCAGATTCCCATGTACAATATGCCACAGACTCTGGGCTTACAGCCTCTGGGAACACCTAGTCACTCAAGTGATGCCCACATAAGTACAGGACCCTACTTACTGATAAATATAGAGGGAGCTTCCCAAGAACCCAGAACATCAGCCAAGGTTAGTAGCAGGGGTTCCCAGCAAGCACGACCCCAATTGCACTAATATGTGGGCGAAGGTCCTCGTCTATTGCCCCAAAACTGACTTTAGCAACTCTGGTGACTCAAACTTGAGGAAGGTATCTTCAATGTGAAGAGAGGACTTTGGGAATGAACTTACCGGCTGTTCATGCCACACTCTGACTGCAGCAAGATCAGAAAATTTGGCACCCAGTGAAATCTCCATTCACTGCAGTGGGATGGGAAAATCTTGCCTGTATGAATGGCCATATCATTCTTGCCTTCATCTCCACAAGGCCTGTGCAGTGGTTGCTCCTACCAATACTATCTTAGATAGATGCATCTGCCTTCACCTGTTGTTTTGCTTAAGGATCTAATACCCATCGTCATATAGCGATGAAATTTTTGATCTTACAGGAATGTCACAAGATTAGTAATTTCCACCTATCCATGACAGCCATCTTTACTTTCATCTGACATTGCTTCCTGTCATGAATCTTCATTCCAATATGGCATCTTCAACATGCAAAGGAAATCAAACATGTCATAATATCAGAAACCACAACAATGTGTGGAAGCAATTTGACCGACTGGTGGTTCATGGGCTGAGCTGAGGGCAGCATAGACAGTTACAAGCCTCACTGGATTTCACCTACAGATTTGAATACTTGAGTAACTGCACCTAAAGTACACTTGAAATAGATGTTATGGTTCAAGTTTCTGTTAAATTCATTGGTATCATCACAAGTGTAAAATCTGCCACGAAACAACACACACAGGGGCAATACAATAGAATGCAATTGTTTCTTTTTTTCATTCCTCATACTTAAGAGTGGTAACCTTGTACAGTTTATTAATATTGCTGAAAATGGGTTTATCAGTGAAAACAAGAATTTGCGTGAAGGCATCCAGTCTTCTGTCTATGAGTAAAGGATTTTAAATTATTGAAATAACTTAAAAATAAACTGAGCCATATAATAGTTTCATTGGGGTAGACTAGCCAGTTCCTTAATAATGGCAAGGTGGGACAGTTGGGGCAGGGGGCACTGCTGCCTCACAGCTCCAGGGACCTGGGTTTGATTCACGGCTTGGGTCACTGTCTGTGTGGAGTTTGCACATTCTCCCTGTGTCTGCGTGGGTTTCCTCTGGGTGCTCCAATTTTCTCCCACAGTCCAAGGATGTGCAGGTTAGGTGCATTGGCCATGCTAAATTTCCCCTTAGTTGTCCTGGGATGCATTAGTTAGAGTGGTACAACCTCAGGCAAAAGGGACAATCCTTTAAAACAGAAATGAGGAGGAATTTCTTCAGGCAGACAGTGGTGAATCTGTGGAACTCTTTGGCACAGAAGGTTGTGGAGGCCAGGTCATTGAGTGTCTTTAAGTCAGAGACAGATAGGTTTTTGCTACGGTGCAAGACAGCATGCTACGGTGCAGAGGGACCTAGAGGTCCTTGTGCACAAATTGCAAAAACCCAGTCTGCAGGTGCAGCAGGTGATGAAGAAGGTGAATGGGATGCTGGCCTTTATAGCGAGGGGGGTAGAATATAAAAGCAGGGAGGTCTTGCTGCAACTGGACAGGGTACTGGTGAGGCCACAGCTGGAGTACTGTGCGCAATTTTTGTTGCCACACTTGCAGAAGGATATATTGGCCTTGGAGGGAGTGCAGAGAAGGTTTACTAGGCTGATACCGGAGATGAGGGGGTTAGCCTATGAAGAGAGACTGAATAGACTGGGTCTGTACTCGTTGGAGTTTAGAAGGCTGAGGGGGGATCTTATAGAGACATAAAATAATGAAGGGGACTGATAGGGTAGAGGTAGAGAGATTCTTCCCACTTAGAAAGGATATCAGGACTAGAGGGCACAGCCTCAAGATAAGGGGGATGCAGTTTAGATCAGAGCTGAGGAGGAACTTCTTCACTCAAAGGGTGGTGAATCTCTGGAATTCTCTGCCCGTTGAAGTGGTGGAGGCTACCTTGCTGAATATATTTAAGTCACGGGTAGATAGGTTTCTGATAGACAGGGGAATTAAGGGTTATGGGGAGAAAGCAGGAAAGTGGAACTGATCAACTTCAGATCAGCCATGATCTTATTGAATGGCGGGGCAGGCTCGAGGGGCTAGATGGCTTACTCCTGCTCCTATTTCTTATGTTCTTATGTTCTTGATTAATAACGAAAGAAGTGCCGTGGACGTAGTGTACATGGACTTCAGCAAGGCGTTTGATAAGGTCCCCCATGCAAGACTTCTTGAGAAGGTGAGAGGGCATGGGATCCAAGGGCCTTTGGCCTTGTGGATCCAGAACTGGCTTGCCTGCAGAAGGCAGAGAGTGGTTGTGGATGGGGCTTTTTCTGAATGGAGGTCAGTCACCAGCGGAGTGCCTCAAGGATCTGTTCTGGGACCCTTGTTGTTTGTCATTTTCATAAATGACCTGGATGAGGAAGTGGAGGGATGGGTAAGTAAGTTCGCTGATGACACGAAGGTCGGTGGTGTTGTGGATGATCTGGAAGGATGGCAAAAGTTGCAGCAGGACATAGATAGGATGCAGGACTGGGCGGAGAAGTGGCAGATGGACTTCAACGCGGATAAATGTGTAGTCGTCCATTTTGGCAGAACCAACGGGATGAACGAGTACACTATCAAGGGCAGAAGTCTGAGTAGTGTTGAGGAGCAGAAGGATCTTGGGGTCCGGGTCCACAGGACTCTTAAATCGGCCTCGCAGGTGGAGGAGGTGGTCAAGAAGGCGTATGGTGTACTGGCCTTCATTAATCGAGGGATTGAGTTTAGGAGTCGGGAGGTAATGCTGGAACTTTATAAGACCCTTGTCAGGCCTCATTTGGAGTATTGTGCGCAGTTCTGGTCGCCTCACTATAGGAAGGATGTAGAAGCTATTGAAAGGGTGCAGAGGAGATTTACAAGGATGTTGCCTGGACTGGGAGGCATGCCTTATGAAGTTAGGTTGAGGGAGCTGGGACTCTTTTCCCTAGAGAGACGAAGGTTGAGAGGCGACCTGATAGAAGTTTACAAAATGTTGAGAGGAATAGATAGGGTGGACTCTCAGAGGCTATTTCCCCGGTTTGAAATGGTCGCTACGAGAGGACACAGATTTAAGGTGCGGGGAGGGAGGTTCAGAAGTGATGTTAGGGGTAAGTTTTTCACTCAGAGGGTGGTGAGTGAATGGAATCGGCTGCCGTCAGTGGTGGTGGAGGCGAACTCGCTGGGGTCTTTTAAAAGACTTCTGGATGAGTATATGGGGTTTAATGAGATTGAGGGTTATAGATAGGTCTGTAGGTTGGTAGGTGATGATGTGATCGGCGCAACTTGTGGGCCGAAGGGCCTGTTTGTGCTGTAGTGTTCTATGTTCTATGTTCTATGTTCTATGTTCTATAAGGGGCTCATTGGTTATGGGGAAAAGGCAGGAGAATGTGGATGAGAAAAACATCAGCAATAATTGAATGATGGAGCAGACTCGATGGGCCCACTGGTGTAGTTCTGCTCCTATGTTTTATGGTCTTATTAACGGGGTAAAGATGTGGGTTACGGAGCGAGGGGCTAAGTGGAATTGTTGTCAGTGCAGACTTAATGGCTGAATGGCCTCCTTCTGCACTGTAGCGTTTCTATTAAATATTTTTGACATAGAAAGCGAAAGTCTATTGCCCACTCTGTGCCTAAGAAAATGGGTAGAACTTGAAGAACCTCCCACAATGGGAGAAATCTCACAATTTCTACCTGGGCCTGGCCAATTTATTTTGGAGGCCTGATTTGGATGGATTGAATCTTGAGCCAGTGTAAAAGGTTGTGGTGAGCACAAACGTAAGCTCTTTTGGGAGTAACTCAGGTTTACAACCCTGATTTTTTGAGCTAATTTGGACAATTGTACTGGAATTATGGGCACAAGACCTGGGGACAAATTTTCTCATTCCAGCTGCCACGGGAATCGTAGTGGGCAAGGGGCAGACCACGTAAAAATCAATTGACTGCTGGTTCTGGGGCGAGCATGGCCAGAAAATCCTAACCGTGTGAATAAAGCTTACGCCAGCATAAAATTCAGTATTTGTCACATTTTTGTTGCAGCTTTTTTTTAACAAGCTGACACAACTTTGTGAAGAGTGCAAAAATGGAATGTCTTAACTGCAGAGAAAAATGAACAGAAGACCGACAACACTTTAAATTCTCAAATGTCAATAATTGAGCTGATGTTGGCCTTCTGGTGTTCGTCTGTTATTCATTCAAGAAAGTGTTACTTAATAAAAATGGCAAAATGTTGTGTTACACATGTCATTTGTAAATTGCTGGTACAAGCATTTTTGTATATTCATTCAGCCGTGATCTATGTGAGAAGATGCACAAACTGAAAAATAGCAATGGGGGCAACCTGAAAACGTTTTTAGATCACACGGATCTTGGATTGCACTTATCTCGGTGATTATCTACACAAGCTAATACAAGATTTATTAATTGAAGTACAGCAATATGAGTTAAATTCAGTTCACATCATATAAACTAGGAGTTGTTGTGAACAGCTGATTTGAGTAAAATGATGGATGTTACTTAAACTGAACTAATGCCTTGGATAGAAAAGTCACCTATACTCTTGACAAGTCTGTCAATGTTGGTGCAAGTGTTTTACCCATTTCAATCAAGAGTGCACTCCTTTGTCTCTTTCATTCCACACTGTAAAGAATCATTTCAGGCTATTAAAAATACACTGTCCAGTTTAGAAATGGTTGGGCCTGTTTGGTATGAATTTAACTGACCATATGCCACACTAAATGATAATCTATCACTGGGGTGAGTTATTTTAAACTCTTAAAGCTCTATTCAAGTCCTGCTTCTAACTATATTCATACAGTTTTTCAAAGACTGCATTCAGTTCCGATCAGGTATAACGCCTGAAGGTATAAATGATAAGACAATTTAACTACATTTCTGGTAGATCTTCTTGTGCCAGCACACCAGAATTTTTTGGAGAAAGAGGAGCATGTTTACAGGAGGTCCACTGAGGTCAGATGAAAGTTACTAAGTTTAGTTTAATTTCAATGTTGAATTAAAATTTATTTGCTTATTAAAATTAAGTTAATTGCAAAAGCTTTGCACAATATGATTGTATTGCTATATAAAAATCAATTAACTCCCTGTGTCAGTTCCGTATTCATACAGCTACACTCCTCTTCACAATATATGGTGAAAAGAATGTACTGCGGAAAATTGGAGAATGAAAAATAGGTTCCAGTATTGGCCTTGAGGTAAAACATGTTTACACTGCAAAATGTGGATGAAATGTATTTTGGCTGAGGCATGTACTGAGTGAAACCTAGTCCAGTGTTGAGTGTGAAGTTGGAAAAGAATTCCAGGAACTGGTGAAGTGTAAAAGCTTGTGAAGTTATTTTCTTCAGTGGGCTCCCAAAGTGAGAAATTTGAGGCTGCAAATCAGGGGATTGACTTCAAGCTGTTGTAAATGCCTGCTGCAGACCTCCTGCTGCTCCCAGCTAGAAATCAAAGCTCAACGCATGCATAGGGTTGGTGATTTAATATCTGCCTGACTGGCTCGAGGCTCAGCTGATATGAATTAAGTTGGGACATCCTCTACTATAAACCTTCAGGCGTTATACCTGATCAGAACTGAGTGCAGTCTTTGAAAAACTGTCTAAAAATAATTAGAAACAGGAATTGAATAGCCTTTTAGACTTTAAAAAAAATCACCCCAGTGTTAGATTGTCACTTAGTGCGGCATTTGATCATTTAGATCCATACTGAACAAGCCCAAACCTTTCTAAAATTGACAGTCTCTTTTTATTACTTCCACAGCACTAAGTATTTCCATAAACCAAGAGAATAGTTCAATGTTCAGGAATACTATTCCTGTGCTGGACTAGTCGTTCTTTTCACTTGTGGCAAAGAATGTGGACAACATAGGGATCTGAAGTTTCCTCAAGGTTTCTTCTGAACTACCACTGTAACTGCAGCCCAAACCTTGCTTAAAGTGCATAAGTGGAGAATCCACTGATCTTACACTGAAGCTACATGACTGATTGAGAGAAAATACTTGGTGACAGTTTCTAAATCTAAGTGTGTAAAGCAATCTAATTTAAATCAGATTGTAAACAGTTCAAGTCGATTTGCCTGTCACTATCCTCCCTGAGGAACAGAACTACAGTGTGAATACGGCTACAGTGATGTGATACCTTCTCCAGAAGATGAACTCTAAGTAGAATGTAAAGGCTGAGCTACTGCAATGAATTCGCAGCAACTTGATCCAAGGTGAAAGTTGTCTTCCAGTAAAGCAAAGAATTAAAGCATGTTGAAGAACAGTGTCTGAAAAAATTGAAATGGCCAAAGTCTTTGGGTGAAATTTTCCCACAATTTGCTAGAGTGTCAAACTCTGACTGAAAACCGGCGTGTATGTCTCCACGCGCACAGCCCAGCTTTCAGAATGGGGCCAGAGTTTTCCCGTCCCACCCACCACGGGAATTGGAGCAGGCAGGACGTGGACCATGCAAAGATCTGTTGATTTTGGGTGGGATTTTCTGGTCTTAGGGCGAGCGCAGCCAGAAAATCCGACCCCAGGCCTTCAGCCACTCTGAGTGAGAATTCTGGGTAGTGGTCTGTGCCGTCACTCTGGCAGGCTGGGGCCTAATAAAGCCAACAAGGCCAATTCTACAGAGACCGGGGCCGAAAATCTCCCATCTCACTCACCGCAGGAATCGTAGCGGGAGAGGCAGAAAAATCAGTGGATCATTTAAAGGGCATCTGAGCTCGGGCAGGAATTTTCAATCTTGCAGTGCGTCCAGCAGGAGAATCCTGTCCCGGGCATCATCTTTAAAGGGTGCCCCCAATCAGTGCTGAAATTAAACTCCCCCTGGCCCCCACCTCCCCCACACAACCACCGTCACCACCCACAGACATGGAGCATCCTCTAGCAGAGAGGTGGCATCAGGGGTTTTCTATCCCGCAACTGCACAAGCTTCATACGCTCTCTCCACCACACACCCCCACCCCCAGAGCCACCATGACAATATCGCAGGCACACTTCCTGCCACAACCAAATCCCATCCCCCCCCCACCTCCCACAGGCATTGATTGGCAGTGCTGACCTGTCCCTGGGGGCAGTGCCAACTTGTGCCAAAGGGCAATGCAGGGGTTAATGCTAGTGCACCACCCAGGCATATCCCTTTCCCCCCAGGAGATATAATCACCTCGGCACCACGAGGGGGATCCCCCCGACTGAACCTGCTGAACCTGTCTTTAAATCCCATTGTGAACCTTGCCAACATGACATCATGTCAATGAGGTTTGAATATCCGGTGCGGGGGGGGGAAACTCTTGTGGCAGGGAGTTCCGTTAAAGTGTTAAAATTCTCGTTATGTCACCAGTGAGGGGTGAGGAAAATCAGGACCTCGCCGGTGAGAATCTCGTTTTCTGACTCCCGTGGGATTTTGCACCCGTATCGCTGTTTGCAGGAGTAAAATCGCCCCCTTTGAGACAAGTAAGGCTAGGTTCAATATTTCTCACATAAGTGAAAGCTGCTTTTGTACATTACTGCTACAAATTAGTGCATCCACTGCCAAACACAGCAGGTACATAAACACATGGCTGAACACCAACACAAACTGAATCCTTGGGGTAGAGTTACTGCTTTGGGGTAGTCAGAAAATTTGGTGAGGTTGGATTTGAAATTGCATGTCCAAGTTTACAGTGAAATTAATTTGCACAAGCACAAATGTTAAATCTTCTGTGCACCAGTGCAATTGGCGCAGTGTAATATTATGGAATTATTATCTTTTCTTTGCACCAAGAAAAATCATTGATGTAGTTAAAAGTAGTAGCCTGGTGCAGTTTGATTAATATAGTTGAAAATGAGTTTCTTACAAAAAAAAATAACCATTTTAATAAATGCCCACTTGTCCAGCTGTGACTAACTTGATTTAAAATTATGGACAGTGACTAAACAAACTGTATTGTACCATTTAGTAGTTTCAGTGTTGTACACTAATCAGTTTCTTAGCCATATGTAAAATCTTCTAAAACATGCCTACTTGAGCCTGCGTACCTCAGAAAACAAGTTCAATCTGAAGATCATCTTCAAACAGGAAGCATTAGTTGAAATTTATTGTCCTCATTATTTCAAGCTGCAGGTATGGCCGAGTGTAGTGGGTTGAACAATCTTTGAGTGGAATGATTTTTAAACGAGTGTTAAAGCTCAGGAAGATTTGACTTACCCTTGGCATAACATGCACTTGAACTTCCACAATCTTTGCTTTGGTTCAGTTAATTTCACCTGGATTGTACAGATAAAACAAGCTCAAATGAGTGGAAACCCTACCTTATGTGCCATCAGTACACACGACTATGTTAGAATGGGTTGCGTCAGACTTAAAACGAACATCCTTATGGATGGTTGGTTTAACTTTATTGTGAAAACATTTTTCCAATAGAAATGTTTGAAGGGAGTTTATCCATTTGCTAGATATATAACAATGTAAAATGCTAGGATTTGTTTTTGAGTAAATGCTGGGGATTTGTGCCATTGAAAAGAAGATTTGTGCCCTGAATTGTATACCAGCCATAAATCAACTGAACACTTCTGGCCATTAGTGGAGGAATTGGTTATTTAATTATGTGATTTAGGATACAACTTTTTATTTTTTTACAGGAAGACTTATTTTCAGCAGAAGCAGGGTAGAACATAATTCTACTATTAATATACAAAGATTTGGTTAAGAACAGTAACATTTTTTTAGGTTCTCTTTTTCACCTACTTCTCTCAATTCTTTTCTTGAATGTGCTGATTTTCGTTCTAGAAGAATTCAGTAAGCATCCCTCCAAAACCTTTGCCAACCAGAGTGTTGGCAGGCAACTTGAGTACAGGAGTGATGTACAAATTCTGATGTTGTTCTCACTCAACTTTCACATATAACCACATTGAGAAATTGCTCGGAGAGGGTTCCTATCAATCTTCTGCCAAAGTTACAGTGGTTGATCTGGAGATCCCGCAATGAAACTTGCAACCATACATTCCATCAGGGATTTGGAAAGTCACACAGGAGTGGGACTCTCCCTTGTAGTTTTGTCATTTTGTGGATGTCCAACTGTTCCAGATTGCAATCTGCACTAGGTCCGATCTGGACTTTCCTGATCTCTATGGCTTTGTGTTACATGCAAAAGGTTGAAAATAAAGATATTGTAGTCCACACGATGATTTGCTTCTGTTTTGGTTTATTTTGTCCTGCAAGCAAAAATGTAACATTGAGATAGTATAAGTTTGGAAAGTACATGAATGAGTGACAGACACTGGAATTTCACAGGCCCAACACTCTGTTGCTTTATTTCTTGCAAAGGATCGCCAATCATGCCTCCAAAAATGAAGTAGGCTGGTAATCTTTTCCAGATAGTTCTTCTTGTGTGTCCAGGAAAAAGGGAAGCTGTGTGTTATTTAATGTTCCCTACTTCCAGCAAGTTACCACATGGCAGATTTAATTGGGGCCAAGAGTTCAATATTAGTGGTTAATTAGGCCAACCACATGAAGGGTTTGCGGGGAGAACTTTAACTCCAATGTGTGAAAGCATGGACCAATCATTCAGAAGTGAACTATGCCTAACTTGGTGATCTACAAGGTCAATATTAGTTACATATGGATCGCATATTCAACAGGATATTTGTAAACACATTTAAAAATGTTAAACTGAAATTGTACTCTTGTCTGACTTGAATAGGACATCAAATTCTTGTTTTCAAGAAACAAGAGGCATTCAAATACTGGGGTCAATGCAAAGAAAAAACACAGCATCAGAAAGCTAGTCTCCAGCAATTGGGAGGGGTGAAGTTTGGATGTGGGAAGGGAAGGGCATTGCTGCAGGGATAGAGGAGAGAGAATCAGCCATTGGAGCGGGAGAATGCGAGAGGCAGAGGATGGGTTAAAGATCTCCTTCAAGGACCAATGCAGCACTCAAGCTTCTGCTGATCTGCAAAGAATTCTGAGAATGGAGTTTTTTGGACTCTTTGGAGCTAATATCTCCTACCACCCTTTTACTGCTAGATTTCCCAATGTTTGGGAAGCTCAGGCAGCAGTGGTTAATTTTAAATTTGGTTCCTAGCTACACTGTGTGTGTTCAATATAAGTATGTTAATCAAGTAATCCTTAGTGGGACATTCAGTTGCCAAAAAAGCCTCTGCTGTAAATTGGCACTTGGTGCATGCACTTTGGTTTAGGTTACATCTTTTGATCTTTTGTCATTATTAAGTAGCATGGTGGAGTCCAGCTCCAACTTGGCAGTGGGCTTCACACGGAGTGTGGAACACATCCGCTCCGTCACAGCATTGGTTAATTCTCTCACACCTATCCATGATGGCCAATGTCTCAAACAGATGGATATTACTCAACTTCTCAGTGCTGCAGTGGAAGTCAGGCAGAGGTCACGAGATCCACATTTGCTGCCATGCAGTACAGACTGCTGCCATCATGGATGCAGATTTCGATGCTCAAAGGGGTTCGCAGGCTGTCACAGCACCCAGCAATCTGAGCTTCCACCCTGTGGAAATGACAGTGTCATTGTGATGCATGAACCTGCTCTTTGCTCAGAATCACAGAGCATTGTCCACCCCCCACTAACACCCCCAGAGCCCCTGCCATTGTCCCAGCCCTGACTGCTGTTGTGTATGCCAGGGGGCAACAGTCCAAAGCCGAGTCCACAAGGCCCAGAGATGCTTGAAAGCAGCCTGCAAGACCATCAACTGCAAGTCAGCAGCCTCCACCCAGCTGTGTTTCCGTCACTGCAGTATCACTGCATAGGAGCATTAGGCAAGGCAAAGGCATCCATAACACATACATTCAGGAAATGTACAAGGGTGAATAATTCAGTTTAGTGTATATTGTTGGAAGTATTGTCAGACAAAGTTGTTAAAAATAAATTTTTTGTTGATAACTTTTATTTCAGGACTTTGGCCAAGAGAATGGTATGATGGTACATAGCAGAAGGATAACAAAGTGAAAGATTGTGGATAATTGTGATGTAGAAATGAAATCTCAATTTAACTGGCTCAATATCTGATAGGCCACCCAAAACAAAAAAGCACAGGATCCCTCCTCCCTGCCTTCTCATCCTGAGGTGGCCACTGAGTGCCTGGCAGCAAGTGCCATATCCTCATGATAATCAGGTTTTAGAGGGTGCAACAGGCCTCCACAATCCTGAACACATGATCTGGTTAATACAGGAGGATCCCCAGAGCAGTTCAGATGGCAGAACTAGCCCTCCGGATGTCAGTGACTTGTTCCAAAATGTTCCTCATTGCTGAATGGCTCTCTTTGTAGATGTGCCATCTTGGGTTGTCAAGTCATGCAGAGGAGTCATTAACTAGCATTAGAGAAGGTAATTCTGCCACCCAGCGAGTTATTAACTAGCTGTAGAAAAGGCAATCCTATTACCGAGGGAGTCATTAACTAGCTGTAGATCCTTGTCACTTAGCAGCCTGCATCTGGTTCTTTGAGGTGGCCAAAGACATTGAGTACAGGATGACTGCGTCATCACTGCTGCCAGGGTAGTGGACATTCAATGAGAGGATCTGGGCATGATCAGACATGATCAGACAATAAATAGACATTGATAGACTGGTAGCCTTTGTACATTAAGGAAAATCTCCCCCTTAACAAGTGGGGGCCGCAGAAATACATGGGTACACTTGATTACACTCCAAACTTTTGGGAATCCCAACAGCTTGGTAGATCCACATGTGCTCCCCTTCTACTTTTCTCTGGTCAGTGATTATAACCACTCTCCTCCGAAAGGCCTCTGTCATCTTTCTGATGCTTTGATGGATAGCAAGTTGTGAGAGTTTGCTGCTGCCTACGCCCAGAAGGACCATTGATGTCGAACTTTCAGACAACAGTAACCTTGATCCTAACCCTGATCATTCTGTACAGCTGCAGTACAGGTTGTGGGAGATGGCACTTGAAAGGATCCATTCATATGACAATTGAGACTGCTGGCAGCACTGTTCTTACTGTGCTTATCCCAGTCCAGCACTGGCATCTCCACATCAGCACTATTCTTGCCAGCTAGGTTGCAGCAAGGAGCACAGATCAGTCACCATTCCCATGTTGAAATATAGGCACCTCAGTTATTGCTGTGGCCATGGTGAAAGGAGAGAAATATTCCCTATGGTGCAAATAGGGCTGTTCTTTTTAGTCAGTGGTTAAGTCCTATGGTGGGAGTGAGGACAAGGTGAGTTTCCCACTGTGGAGGCCAACAAGAACGGGAAATCACACCATATCTTCTCTCCCCAGGGGTTTTGTGGCATCTTCCACGGCAGGTTGGACTTGATGACACATGTTTTACCATCAAACCTGGGTGCCATAATGAAAAAGCGCCCAACATCCCTGACCCACAGTTAAAAAAAGGTGGACCTCAGGAGAAAAACAGATAGGTTTCCTGAAGAATGAAAATGGATCTCCAGGAGCATTCGGAGCTTGAACGATAAGCCTACTCAACGAAGCTGAATCTGGGAGATCCACCTGATAGAAGCTCACCTGCCCATTGCTGTGGTGTTTCAGGGTTCAGGGTCACTGGCAGCTTCCATCCCAAACTCCGAAGGCAGCCTTCTTTGGATAGATCCAACTTTTGAATGTGACGTTTGTCCAGAAGTGCTATGGACTGACATGTTTTCCTGCTGGATTAACAGGTAAGTGGGTGTGGGAGGAAGATTCTGGTTAGGCCTTCATTAGCATCCCATAGTAGGATGCAAATCGGTTTCATGCTGCCCTCCAGTTGGATTTCCAAACTGCCATGGCAGACACCATCAGAAAGTTCCGCTGTAGGGCAGCATGGTGGCACAATGGTTAGCACTGCTACCTCACAGCACCAGGGACCCATGTTCATTCCCGGCTTGGATCACTATCTGTGCAACGTTTGCACATTCTTCCTGTGTCTGCATGGGTTTTCTCTGGGTGCTCCGGCTTTCTCCCACACTCCAAATTTGTGCGGGTTAAGTTGATTGGCCATGTTAAATTGCTACTTAGTATCAGGGGTTAGTAGGGTAAATAAGTAAGGTTATGGAGATCGGGCTTTGGTGGGATTTTGGTCGGCGCAGACTCGATGGGCTGAATGGCCTCCTTCTGAACCGTAGGGATTCTATGATAAATGTACACTGGCGTGAATCCAATTGCTGTGCCTCCGATTAAATATGCCCCTCCTGCTCAGCATTGAACCTCTTGGAAGGGGTATGGGGGATTTTCACTCTTGGACTTAAATCTCACTTGATCAAATCTGTTTTTTGATTAAATTGACTTGGTGACATTCCTCAGTTTGAAAATAAATGGTAATATTTGCAATTGTGGCACAATACAGTTGGTCAACATTTTGGTATGAACCACAATGTGCCTAATTCAGCACAGGCTTTGTTCTTCTCCTGCCAGATCCCACCCATTGCCAGCATTTATTGGTTGCTTTGGAGACAGAACGGTCAGACCTGCAGCAGCGATTGGCTGAGTAGCTTGTCAATCAGGGATAGTCCTAAACCTGAAAATCGCCATCTCTTCCTTCCTCATTGACCGAATGTAAGGGGAAGACTGTTTGTTAACATCAGTGGAAACATCTGAAGGTAGAGAGTGCAACTCCAGCCCATGAGTTAAATAAGGATTTTTGGCCAAGTTCCTGCCAGCATGCACTGTAGACAAAACACAAAAGCTTTCTATGGCTGTTCCTGACCCAACTCTTCCACGCTCTCACTGCCTCCACCTCCACCCACCCTGCAACCGAAACAAAATTTCAATTGCTGCGGACCGGAATAGGAGACAGGGTCACGGGAGAGAGGGATAGAGATGGGAACAGAGAGAGACGGATGGGGAGGAATGGAGAACGTGGGAGAGGGGAACAGGGGAGAAAGACAGGGCAGGGGAAGGGGAGCATGGAAGAAGGGACACAGGGGAATAGGCTAGAGGAGAGGGACAAAGGGATGCAGATCATCAGCACACAAGAGCGAAACAGTGAATGCTGAAATGTTGAGGTTAGTTAGTTATTTGCTTACTGAGTAGGCGTCTAATGTCTCACAAGCTCCACACCAATCATGTTATCATTTTCATAGAATCATAGAAATCTTACAGTGCAGAAGGAGGCCATTCAGCCCATCAAATCTGTATTGACCACAATCCCATCCCGGCCCTATCCTCATAACCCTACTTGTTTACCCTACTAACCCCCGACACTAAAGGGCAATTTAGCGTGGCCAATCAACCTAATCCGCGCACACCTTTGAACTGTGGGAGAAAACTGGAGCACCCGGAGGAAACCCACGCAGACGTGGGGAGAAACTCCACATAGACAGTGACTCAAGCGGGAATCAAACCCAAGTCTCTGGTGCTGTGAGGCAGCAGTGCTAACCACTGTGGCAAGCAACCGCTGCTGCAGGTCTGACCGTTCTGTCCCCAAAGCAACCAGTAAATATTGGCAATGGGTGGGATCTGGCAGGAGAAGAACAAAGCCTGTGTTGGATTAGATACACTGTGGTTCATGTCAAAATGTTCATCAGCTGTATTGTGCCGAATTGCAAATATTACCATTTTGTTATAGAACGTATGAAATTGTGGCCACCAAGTGAACTGTTCTCTGTAAAACATCTGGAATGGGTGGTCAATGGCTCTGAGGTGTCAGTAAGTTTGTGTGCCATCCCAAAAGCTATCCTGAAAAGTATGCTTTTGTGTCTGCTTTTTCACAAACTAAGTGCAATTTTTACACGTCCTTCTATTCGAAGAAACGGCGCTCTTTTTCAAATTTACAGGCAGGATCTTACCAAAAATCTTCAAAGTTTCAGACTTGAGCAGAAAATTAGCGTGAAACTCTCCAGGCTGGTTTTCTCTCCAGATTTTGAACCTCTTAGTCTAAAATAAATGAGTGGGTGTGGTTTACGCCATCACTCTGGTGGAGTGGGATCTGTTAGAACCAGCAAGACTAGCTGCACATTTTATAGTGCGCCCTGGTCGGAATAAAAAAAAACCTCCCCGCCCCCGTACCACAGAATTTCGGAGGCTCCTCTCCCTGCACCACCCCCACCCACAACAATCATCGTCAGCATTGTCATACCCCAACAAATGATACAAAGAAAAACTTCTTCAACTTCCATGTTTTCACTTTATCAGATTGGCAGAGTTTGATGAAGAAAAGTCAAAAGAGCAAGAACAGACATTATTGACTTTCACTTTTTAAAAAATGACTTGGAGGTGGTGGAATGTCTTTGTTACAACTCTGGGCTCCAGGTAGGCATGGCTTTCTACTGAGAACCGCTCTCCTCCGCCACCTCCTCTGCTTGTGTATTCCCCTTTTGAAGGCTGGAAATCCATTTCCTCACCATGCTGAAGCCTAAGTGGGACTGGTGCTTAGCCCCTATAACACAAGCAGGCTTTTCCCTGACAGGACACACAAAATCCCTCTGACTCCATGTTGGGGATGATGTGGAGATGCCGGCATTGATGTCGACGACATCAACACGTTCCATCCCACCATCAGGCTCACCATGGACTACTCTCCGGAATCGATTACATTCTTGGACACACGCATCTCCATTAAGGATGGTCACCTCAGCACCTCACTGTACCGCAAGCCCACAGACAATCTCACAATGCTCCACTTCTCCAGCTTCCACCCTAAACATGTTAAAGAAGCCATCCCCTATAGACAAGCCCTCCATATACACAGGATCTGCTCAGATGAGGAACGCAACAGACACCTCCAGACGCTGAAAGATGCCTTCATAAGAACAGGATATGGCGCTCAACTCATCGATCAACGGTTCCGATGCGCCACAGCGAAAAAACGCACCGACCTCCTCAGAAGACAAACACGGGACATGGTGGACAGTACTTCCCTGGAGCGGAGAAGCTATGACACTTTCTCCAGAGCCTTCAACATGTCATTGATGAAGACGAACATCTCACCAAGGCCATCCCCACACCCCTACTTCTTGCCTTCAAACAACCGCATAACCTCAAACAGACCATTGTCTGCAGCAAACTACCCAGCCTCCAGGAGAACAGTAATCATGATGCCACACAATCCTGCCACAGCAGCCTCTGCAAGACGTGCCAGATCATCGACACTGATGCCATCATGAGAATACCATTCACCAGGTACATGGTTTTACTCTTGCAACTCGGCCAATGTTGTCTGCCTGATACACTTTAGGAAAGGATGTCCCGAGGCATGGTACATTGGGGAGACCATGCAGACGCTACGACAACAGATGAATGAACATCGCTCGACAATCACCAGGCAAGAGTGTTCTCTTCCTGTTGGGGAACACTTCAGCTGTCAAGGGCATTTGGGTAAGCGTTCTCCAAGGTGGCCTTCACAACACACGACAGCGTAGAGTCGCTGAGCAGAGACTGAAAGCCAAGTTCCACACACATGAGGATGGCCCCAACCGGGATTTTGGATTCATGTCACACTATTTGTAACCCCCATGACTTGCCTGGGCTTGCAACATCTCACTTACACATCTCTTTAACTTACGTTTAATGCCATTTCCACTCACATTTCTGCACCTTTAAGACTTGATTAGCTGTAAAGACTTGCATTCTAATCAGTTTTCTGTAAACTGAGTGTGTATCTTTTTATGCCCTGTTTGTGAAATCCTCACTCACCTGATGAAGGGGCAGAGCCTCGAAAGCTAGTGGCGTTTGCTACCAAATAAACCTGTTGGACTTTAACCTGGTGTTGTGAGACTTCTTTCCACGTTGGGGAACAGCTCTTTGAGATCCAAAGGGAAATAATAAAACTCCATGGGGCAGCATGGCTGCACAATGGGTTAGCATTGCTGCCTCACAGCGCCAAGGGCCTAAGTTCAATTACCGGCTTTGGTCACTGTCTGTGCGCAGACTGCATGTTCTCCCCATGTCTGTGTGGGTTTCCTCTGGGTGCTCCAGTTTCCTCCCTCATTCCAAAGATGTGCTGATTAGGTGCATTGGCCATGCTAAATTCTCCCTCAGTGTACCCCAACAGGTGCTGGAGTATGGCAAATAGGAGATTTTCACAGTAACTTCAATGCAGTGTTAATGTAAGCCTATCTGTGATACTAAATAATAAATAAACTTTAAAACTCCTTCAGGAACACAACATAGAACTTCCACAATTTTGCACCAGCAAAGGAAAGGCAAAAAGATCTCACTTGGTAGTTGGATGGTTAACCTTTAAGTAATGAGTTGCCCCTCACCTCAGCTTGGAGAGATTTTGAGTGTTGCATTAATTGGGCTTTCATGATCTAACATGGCAGATTGTATGCCAGATCTCCATTGACAATCTGCACATTCTATCACACATATGGAAGACATGTACTAGTGCTCTGTCAGTCAGGGTGTAGCAGTGTGGGCTGCACTGGAGTAATCCAGAAGCTTTCCAGCCTGCATTATTTCACTTTAGAGCTTCCATAATACCCACAACAGCAGTGTTGTGACACCCAATTTCACCGGCCATATTTTTACGAAGGATAGATATTGACCATGTGAATAAAAAGAACAAAATGTTGACGATTGACATATTGATCTTCTGGTGTTTTCTGGCTGGGGAGTTTGATTTCAGAAGACTGTTTTCTCTTTTCAGAATAAAAAGGGGGTAGATTGTATTGCAGGTTTAAAAGTCATTACAGAATGATTACAAGTCACCAGCAGGAGGCTGATGGAATCTCTTGAGAAAGAATGTCAATGTCTATTTCCAGGCATTGGCACTATAGTGGTCATTATATCTTAACTCAGTGGGAGGAAAATCCTTGGGATCAAGTGAAACGCTCATTTTACACCTTGTGCAATATTTCCCTCCATTGACTTCACTGAAGAGTTAAATCAGATGGGATGCAAAACCAGCATTATATTCATTGAATCAGTTTCCCAACAAGTGGATTAGGTTAAAATTGTCTCTTCATGCTACAGTGGGAAACTAGGAGAAACACCGCCATGGATTTTCCTGAAGTGTTTTCATTTCTGGGTAGCCATAGGAAACATAAAGGAAAATGATCCAAAACTCACAGTAGTAACAGAAGGATGTGCCCCATAACCACATACTGCATCGGCAGCTAAAAATGGAAGTATTTTTGCTTTTCCCGGGTGTCAAATGTCCTTGGAATGTCACTTGAAATTTAAATACTTCCCAGCTTGTCAGAGGATGGAAACATTTAATACGGCAAGTATAGTTTTCACAAAATGAATATGCAGCTTCTGTTGTTTTTATATGTCCTGGGGCTGCTATCTGGCTGCCGATTCTTCTGTGTTTTGTTTCTATCATCTCCATAACTTCATGAAGACTGATATCCTGTTCCCTTGATCAGTTATTATTCTCTGTGCTGTGGTATATCTCACAACGAAGTACATATTGAACATTGGGTAATACATAACCTACATTCTCTCACTCCCCTTCTGAACTTTGTCCATTTCTGAGCTCATTGACAACTTTTAGCATGTATTATTGCTCCCAGTAAAGATTCACAAGAAGTCTCATGCCATGCCATCAGTTTTATCTATCTGCAGCATCCACTTACGTATCTTTCAAACTTGGGTCTGTCAGACACTTTCTCACAATCTATGAAACATGCACTGCTCCCGTCGGTCCTATTTCTTGTTTACATTTCATTCCCAAATTGAATATCCCTTTGTGTGTCAGGCTTGGCTCAGTAGCAGTGTTCTTGCCTTTCAGGATATAGTGGGTTCAAGCCTGGCTCCAGAGATTTGAGTATATATCCAAGTTAATTCTTCAGTAATGCCCTGCAGGGGGTTCTGCCTTTTGGATGAGAATGTTATACCGTAAAAAATATGTTTTCTCATGTGAAACATAAAGGATTACATGACACTATTTGAAGAAGAATGCAGGAGTTTACATGCTGTCCTAGCCAATATTTTTTCTGAACTGAAACAGATTGCCTGGTCATTATTTCATGCTTGTTTGTGGCCCTTGCTTTGTGCATAATTGCTTGTTTGTTCCATAGATTATAACAGTGACACTTAAAAAATGTGTTTAATTAACCAAGGCATATTGTGGGAATCTGAGGCCAGAAAAGGTAAGAAATAGAATGCAAATCTTTTCATTCCCTCCTTATAAAACCAAAATGTTCCTGTCTTCATCTTCCAAGCGTTTTCCTTTCTATTTGTTTGACCAGATACTCTGAATTCAGTAATGTGAAGCAGGCAGGATGAGTAGCTGGATTTAAGATCAATGTAAAATTGACACACAATTTGAGATATGCCAATGATAGTACTGATCTTAGAAACAGAAAAAAGAAATCTATGAAATGTTTAGTTGTTTGATTTGAAATATGGATTCAAAATAAAGGCTTAGAGGACAAAGTCAATAGCAATCATAAAAAAGAGAAGCAACTAAAAATTGGCCAGATGTTTTTCTCATACGCAATCTAGTAATCTATAGACTGACAACAATAGAACCCACCTGGAGGTCCAACACTGGGCCGTAGCATTCATCAATTTTCAACCATCTTGTAAAGGTCACAACAGCAACTTTCAAATGGGGGAGCAGGGGGTTGGGGTTTTGGGGGGAGGGGAGCGGTGGACAACACACTTCCATAAAGCAGACATCCTCCACTGGATTTTGATTTGATTCGATTTATTATTGTCACATGTATTAGCATACAGTGAAAAGTATTGTTTCTTGTGCACTATACAGACAAAGCATACCATTCATAGAGAAGGAAATGAGAGAATGCAGAATGTAGAGTTACAATCATAGCTAGGGTGTAAACAAAGATCAACTTAATTCAAGCTAAGTCCATTCAAAAGTCTGACAGCAGCAGGGAAGGAGCTGTTCTTGAGTCAGTTGGTACGTGACCTCAGCCTTTTATATCTTTTTCTCGAAGGAAGGAGGTGGAAGAGAGAATGTCCAGGATGCATGGGATCCTTAATTATGCTGGCTGCTTCGCCAAGGTAATGGGAAGTGTAGACAGAGTCAATGGATGGGAGGCTGGTTTGAGTGATGAATTGGGCTACATCCATGACTTTTTGTAGTTCCTTGCAGTCTTGGTCAGAGCAGGAGCCATACCAAGCTGTGATACAACCAGAAAGAATGCTTTCTATGGTGCATCTGTAAACGTTGGTGAGAGTCATAGCTGACATGTTAAATTTCCTTAGTCTTTTGAGAAAGTAGAGGCGTTGGTAGACTTTCGTGATTATAGTGTCAGCATGGGAGGACCAGGATCAGGTTGTTGGTGATCTGGACACCTAAAAACTTGAAGCTCTTGACCCTTTCTACTTCATCCCCGTTGATATAGACAGGGGCGTGTTCTCCTCTACACTTCCTGAAATCAATTACCCTCTCCTTCGTTTTATTGACACTGAGGGAGAGATTATTGTCTCCCTACCAGTTCACCAGATTCCCTATCTCACTCCTGTATTCTGTCTCATCATTGTTTGCAATCTGCCCCTCTACTGTTGTGTCATCAGCAAATTTGAAAATCGAATTGGAGGTGAATTTGGCTCCACAGTCATAGGTGTTTAAGGAGTATAGTAGGGGGATGAGAACACAGCCTTGTGGGGCACCAGTGTTGAGGATGATCATGGAGGAGGTGTTGTTGCCTATTCTTACTGATTGTGGTCTGTGAGTTAGGAAATTCAGGATCCAGTCATAGAAAGGGGAGCTGAGGCCTAGGCCACAGAGTTTGGAGATGAGTTTCATAAGAATAATAGCGTTGAAGGCTGAGCTGTAGTCAATAAATAGGAGTCTGACTTCCCCTGACTTGTTGGAATCTGGTGACATGGGCACCTGCCATTGATACTGAACTGAACTCAAGCTAGAAATTAAGGCAGGTTCAGAGTTCCTGACCTCAGGACAATAATATTTCCAACTCACCATCGTCAGAAGGATTCACATCCTATCGGTAAATCAATGCTTCTTGCTCCTGCAAAAACTATCAAGACTATAATAAATTCATAGGATGGAATATTTTGGTCCCATAGAGCTGTAAAACGTGGTGAGATGTTCAAAAGCTCATTGACTTAAATTGAAACGTGAAATCCCATTGATGTAAAATTGCATCCATAGATTGAAAAGATAAGAGTTTGAAAGAAAAATCGTACTCAACATAATTTGGCTACAAAGCGTTAGCTGTTTAGTCTCCAAAATAGCATCTATGATGTGCAGGTACTCATCTGGTGAAAACTGGGGGGGGCAGCTTGTGTGCATATAGGGAGCATTCACCAGAAGTATGTGGTGTCGGCAGATTTGCATATAACAATAGTCTGATGGTAGCATTGCCTTTGTGGAGTCAATGGCCCACCAAGTACTTTCTCTGGACCTATGTAAGAAGCTATAATATTTTTGATTGAGTTAATCAAACCTTTAATCAAAACTTGTTGCTGAGATTTGTGGGAGCTATTGAAACTGGCTAGGCAGGTTGGGTGGTGGTGGGGGGGTTGTTGTTGGCACGGACATATTGCAGCCTGTTGTTTGCTCGTTACAGATCAGCAACATTACAGAGGAATGAGTCTGTAACACATTCAAGCCATGGGATGTTTAGCAAAAAGCATAAACAATCAGGAAATAAGACAAAACTAATAAATGAACATCTTCAAAGCTATATTTAGTTATGCCAAGTTAGAACTCTGGTTCTGCTGTATACAAATAACACTGAGCCAAATGTCTGTTTAGCTAACGTAAGTGTTCTATAAACAGCAAGAGAGTGACACAAACTGACGTTGAATGTGATGTCAAAGTTTATTCCTTTTAAGCAGAAAAACTAGGAGACATGCTGAGTGTAAATGTGTAACTGCTTTATTAGATAATCTCTGTCTTTAATCCTCCAATCAGTAACTTAAGAGACTTAAATTGACTAATTGCCCTGTGGGTATAAAGTGTACATGTGATCAGGAAAGAAAGCTGATTGAGAAAGATCATGAAGGCATAAGCAACATCTACGAGCGAAAATTACTGAAGACAATTTCAACAGATGGGAATTACCTAATGAATGTCAAGTATTAGAGTTTGAATAAAGAGCCAGATGGTTCATTGGACAATTGCAGTTTAAGATGGATTTTGATATGTTGGTATGATCTTGTCAATAAAACATCCTGCCCACTGCTTACAGGGTAATAATATCTGTAATTCCAGATTACATAATTGAAACTAATGGATGTGCTGCTAATGGATGTATTGTTAGTACATGTCGTGTAAGAGGAATTGTATTGTTCAAACTTACTTAAAACTTTAGTGTTTAATTTGAACTTTAAGTGTTACCTCATTATTTTTCCGAGCTCTTATGTCTGAACAGTAGAATGCTTGTCAGGAGTAGAAGATTATACATTATGACTCAGACAACTGGATATTTATTCAGCAGTACGACTATATTGTGCCTTTAAGAAATATATTTCAGTCATGTTTATGTGCTGAATGTGTTTACTAGTCTCTTCCATTTTATTGGATCCATTTTGTCTGGCTCCAGAAGCACTATAATGTTACTGCAGCAACATAATTGATCATAATCAATGCAGTATTTGTTTTGATATAAACTAATGCAGAGTTTGGTTGCTTTTTGTTTTCCACTGGGATATTGCAGAGTTGTACTTGATTAGGTTGATTGACAGGCAAGGTCATAAGACTGGGTACAGTTAGGCTTACAGAGAACTGCTTCTGGAATTTTTAGAGAGAGGTTGCTTTCTCTGCATCCCTTGCTCAGCTGAAGTGGAGACTGGAATCTGCAAAGAAATAAACTTTTTTCTCTGAGATTCTACTATCCAGGGGTGGAGCTTTTTCTAGGAATCGCTACATGAGAATTGGAAGACAGGTGTCTGTCTGGATCACTCTCCAGAAGTGTCAGAAGACTAGGCATTTATTGTAAGCATCTTTGGTTTCTGCGCTAACTGGTTCTGAAGAAGGGATTCCTGTCTGTGGGGGATACTACTAAATGGAACAAAAGAGACAACTAGCTGGTAAGAATTATACTTTGTCATGTTTAAGTATTTTGATTGATAAAAGTTATGCTAATTCTGTTTTGTTATATTCTAACTGTGTTCTTAAATAAAGTTTGTTTTGATAAAAGCTTCCTAGTGGATCACTTGAATCACACCTGGAGCAAAACACTTTATGGTCACCCTAATGCTAAATCAGATGTAAAAGTTAGGGTCTAGGCTAACTCTACTGAATACCTTGAAGTTTCTGATCTGCTCCTTAACAAGCAGCAAGAGGGATCCTTGTCTCATGCTATCTAAATGTATTATCAACAAATTTCAGGTTTGTTACTGATTGATTTCTATTGCTTCTGTTTGCAATTGTAGACGTCTGCTGGTTTCTGAGGTTCTTTAAGGTTGCTAAAAATCCACAGGGAATAGTATGGCATGTATTGAAGGACATTGTCCTGACTTCAGGAATTCTGCATAAACCACATGCTCTTAGGTATGTGCAAATTAGTAGCCAGTCCCCTTGATTACAAAATGACAAAGAGGATGAACAGAGGGCAGTAGAATAAGAGAAGCCACAAAAGAAGGGAGAAGGGCCCTCAGCAGAGACAATTCTGCTATCTGAACCTCAGGGAGGAACAGGTGTATCAGAAATTTGCACTTTACTAAGGAGGTCATCACTAAAATGTACCACCTGCTCCAGCTACAGCTACAATCTCAGAGCAGGGAAAGAATGACATTCCAGTGGCTGTAAAGGTGAACACGGTTATTATGGACAGGGATGATAGGATGGCTTCCCCCCTTTCTACATCTCAACTGACTGAAGACAGATATGTTTTTAAAAGGGAAAAATTGTTTTAGCATCTCAGGTGCTTAGCCTGACAGACAAATGACAGGTTTTCTCATCTGAAATATGCTCACAGCTGCATGCCCTCATATGGGCATGCACATACAGGTACAGCAAGTACTTACACACATACACATACATTAAAAAAAGCGATTACAAAAGATTTGGCATGGCCTTAAATCTCTCAAGTCTGAAGAAGTTTTGAAATGTTACAAGACTAGGATTCCTTTTTGGCAGGTTTATTTGTAGCAAAAGCTGCAAGTTTTCGGGACAGGCTGTCCCAAAAACTTGCAGCTTTTGCTACAAATAAACCTGTTTGGACTTTGAACTGGTGTTGTGGGATTTCTTTCTATTTTACCCCAGTACGACGCCATCATTCCTTTTTGGTCCACTGAGGAAATAGAGTCTGGATGCTGATGAAAGATAATTTATACAAGTTTATATGAACATAGAAATTAAGAGCAAGAGGAGGCCAATTGACTCCTCAAGCCTGCTCCACCATTCAATAAGATCATGGTTGGTTTGATTGTAACCTCAACACCACTTTCCTGCCCACCCCAGATAACTTCTCACACCCTTGTTAATCAATAAGTTATCTCATCCTGCTGTAAAATTACCAAAATATTCTGCTTCCACTGCTTTTTAAGGAAGAGAGTTCCAGAGACTCATGACTCTCTGAGAGAAAAATATTCTCCTTGTTTCCATCTTAAATGAGTGTAGCCTTATTTTTAAACAGTGACCAAGAGCAAATATCGTCCACAATGCCCCTTGGGATCTTAAAAGTTTCAATCAAGACTCTTCTGAAATCCATGTGGATGCAAACCTAATCTCTCCAACTTTTCTTCATAAGGCAACCTGCCCATTCATGTATTATTCTAGTAAACCTTCTCCGAACTACTTCTAATGTATTTAAATCTTTCCTTAAATAAGGAGACCAATATAGAACATAATACTCCAGATGTGGTCTCACCATTGTCCTGTACAACTGAAGCACAATTTCCCTACTTTGGTAATCAATTAACTTCACAATAAATTATAACATTCTATTAGCTTCCTAAGTACTTGCTGTACCTGTATACTAGCCTTTTGTGATTCATGCACGTGGACACCCAGGTCTCTATGCGAGACAGAACTTTACAATCTCTTACTATTTAGATGATAAGCTTCTATTTTTTATTTCTATCAAAACAGACAAGTTCACATTTGTCTAGACCTTAACTTATCTATGTCCCTTTGTAGCTTCCTTAAGTTCACTTCACAATTTACTTACCTACCAATCTTTGTGTCATCAGCAAACTTAGCAACTACCCCTTTTTATAAATTGTAATAAATTTTTATAAATTTATATAAATTGTAAAATGTTGAGGCCCCAGTACTGATCCCTGTGGAACACCACTCATCATGCCCTGCCAACCAGAAAAAGAGCCATGTGTGTCAACTCACTGTTTCCTGTTACTTTGCCAATGGTTGCCTTGTACACGATGAGCATTTATTTTTCTCAATAACCTTTGATGAGGAACTTCTGGAAGTCCAAGTTTAGTACATTCACTGGTTCTCATTTATCCACAGCACATCTGACTCCTTGTTTATTTGCTTGCAGTGGTGGGTTTCCCTTGCTTTACTCCAGTTGACTCCTGCAGGGAAAGCTTGGTTCAGTTTCTCATAGGCTGATCAGAATTCTCTGATGGTTCTTAGGCAGAGCCCACTTCCTTCGCTGGCCTGGATTTTTCCCTTTTCTTTCTGTTCCAAAAGTGTGCCTCATTAAATGACCCTTATCAGAAATCTAGGCCCTGATTCTCCCATCGTTACCCACAACTTTTCTGGTGAGTCGAGGTGGGCGATGCATGTCACCGGCCTTGTTCCAGGATTTACACATGCAGCAGAAACGCATGTATATCTCCCAGAGCCAGCGAACAGTCGCCAGACAGACTATGCTGGAAACCGGTGGGAAGGCAGGTACGTCATTTGAATCCTTTTTTAGATGTATTTTAAATATGTATAGCGGGTTATTATCGGGAACTCCCACCCCATCAGGAGTACTTCATTCCGGCGGGGTTCAGATTAGCTCCCCACATTCAGGAAACTAGTGGGAGACACCATTGAAATGAAGTGGGGGCAATTGGGGTCCCCAAGGGGGTCGGGCAGTGGGGGTGGTGCCTCCTGGCTTGGGCATCCAGGCAGTGCCAGCCTATGCCCCTGGCCTTCCCAAGGGACAAAGTGCCCATGCCCAGGGGCACCTTGGTACTGCCACCAGGCATTGAGCAATGCCAAGGGGTGCGGCCTTTTGTGGCTGGGGCAAATGGAATGATCAGTGGGGGTGGGGGTCCCACTGCCATTCTGCAGAAGGATTGGTCTGGCTGGAGGGAGACAAGTGATCGAGACAGGTTGGGTGTGTGGTCTGCTGAGAGGGGGGCCTGCTTCCCAGGGGGTGTCTGATCCAGGAGGGGGGGAAGGGGTGTGCCAGCAGGGGTTGGGTGCTGTGCCTGGGGGGTCTGCCTCCTGTTGGGGGGATTTGCCTCAGGGGAGGGAGGTTGGTCTGCTGGGAGGGGGGGCGGTGGGGAGAGGGGGAGAGGGTCAGTAGGGGGGGAGGGATGGTCTGCCAGGATGAGGGGGATGGAGGGATTCCCACTGTTGAGTGTTGTGGACTGGATATCAGGGCGCGCTGAGGCAGGGGGGTCGGGGCTAGCCCGGGAATTGTCAGGTTGGCCAGCAAACGGGGAGTCTGACAGATCAGGGCCACTGCGCATGTGCAGAGTTCCAGAACTGTCAGACTCCGACGCGAATAGACCCTGCTTCCCTGGTTTTTAATGAGATTCCCGATTGTGACCTCTGTATTGCACAGAGTGGGGGAGATTCAGGTGAGAAAAAACTGAAAAAACAGTCATGATCTAAAATAATTTTCCCATCAATTCAGCACTTCTGGAAGAATCGCACCCCACCCCCACTGCTAATTTCTGTCATGTGACCAGAGCAGTTTTATGTTATTGTTCTCACAGGTGATCCCTGGTGACTTGGCCATTGTCAAACAATGAGGTCCGAGTTTCATCCATTCACAAGTCATTGAGTGAGAGTGGAGTTTTTTTATACTTATTCTTTAGTATCCTGTTCTGAAGTTGAAAAATCTACAAGTTCTTTGAACTAGTTCATCCAATCATTTGGATAATGGCAGTCATTAACCACAAGGAAAGTTTGTTGCATTTTAATGACTTCTCAATAAGACGTCCTGAAAGTTCAGTTGCATTTTAATGTTTTATCCACACATGGAGGCTCGCTCCAGGGCCATAGATAATTCCATTTATATTGACAGAAGAGAAAAGGTCACTTCAACTCTCAATTCCATTTTGCCTTAAAAATAAAGTGTCCATTTCAAAGATATGATCCATAAATCCATAAGTTTATAATGCATGGGCAGGACAATGGCCATGAACTGGACTATGTGTCCAGTTCCTTTGAAGATAGGACCAAGCAGTATTTGTAACACCTCCCAGTTTGTCCTCCACTGTTCCTGAGGGACAATTTATGAGGCTCTATACACCAAGTGGGCTGAATGCATTCCGTCCTATATTGTGTTACAAGCAGTTGGAGATGGAAGATATTTTCTCTCTTTTTCCCACCTCCTGATTAATTGCAAAAAGATGTATTTTCTTAGAGAAGAATTGCTTTAACCCTTTGGATGCTATGACTTTTCAGAACAGGCACAAAAACAGGCTTTGTGGTAAATTTAGCTTAAAAGAAATGATAAAAGTTTATTTCTCACAACACCCAAAAATGTATGCTACAAGCACCCACTCCTCTTTCCTACAAACATAGAGACATGCACGCACACAAGAAAAATTATTGCAAAAAAGTGGAGGATGGACTGATATTTTAAGACACACTTGCCTGCTGAATGTGATGTATGAATTATGATTAATAGATACTGTTAGTAGGTGAGTGGGTGCAATGTGAAGTACGTGAGTTTAATGATGCAGATGATAGGATCTGCTATTTGAAGATGCATTCACTAACCCTGACCACTTTTTACACGTGTGTGAGACCATTGTTCTTTTGGTGGCATTGCTTCTAGACTCTTGGAACTTGATGCCTGGAAGTAACTGCCACAATTCTCTAGTGTCTTTGCATTTGCATAGTGTGTCTGGAGGATTTCCTCGTTCCTTATAGATGGATGTATTTCTCCCCCTTTCGACCTCAGCACCCAGGCTTCCAGTGCAGCATCAGAAAATCTTATAGCCATTGCCTGCCACCCTGTTACCTTACTGAGTGTTTGGCATAACTTCCAGCTCCTGCTCCAGCCACAACGTACATCTTCTTTAAGGAGAGCAGGCTGGTTTTAAGTAGCTTTATCATGTGCTGGCCCCTCACGATTTTGCACCCTCTGCTCAGATGTGCAGTCACTCGACAGTGTGCTTAGTGGTTGCTGTGCGCTACTATCACTAAAATTAGCAGGCAATACAAAGTTTGTGTGCTGCCTGCATCGGAAGGAATGTGTACAGGATGATCCCACACTGCAATCCCTGCACCCATTTTTGAGCCCTGTCCAGTTCTGCCTGCCTCATGTAAAAACGTAATAATCATTATCCTAAGCATTGTGCTAGCCTTTCCATCATTGCCCGTAACACAATAACACTTCTTGTGCCAAATCACAGAAACTGATGAAATATTAATGTGACGAGAATAGCTGCCTGCATTTAGAGAAAACTTCCATTGCTGTACCACAAGTGTTTGGAGCGGTAAAATGTGGGATTTACATCTGTATGATAGGAAAAGACTGATGCACATCTCCTGTTGATTCCCCATCCAGTGACAAATTCAGTGTGTGTGTCAGTCAGGTAATTTAATATTTCCCAGCACATGTACTGACTTGGGATAATCTCATATAAATCAGAGGGAATGGTGAGGGGAGTCAAAGTGTACTTAAATTCAGTTGCGCTAGTTCAGCAACTTTCAATTCTGTGCTAAAATAATTCAGGGTAAGCGATTCAACAGATTTTTTTTAAGTTCTAGGGTGTTACTGACTACACGTAAGGAAAATATTACTACGTTAACAAGTGATTATTTATTTGCTGCAGCTGCAGAACTTGCTCCACTTAATGATAGTGTTTAGTTATGTAAAGCTTAGATGAGCAAGGAAAGTTTCTTTTCAGTCCTGTCTAATTGAGTATGTGAATCATATGTTTGTCCATGTCACTCAACACTGGAGCATTGTTATATCCAGGATTGGAACATGTGACTAAGCTGTTGAAAATCCTGTAGGAGATTTTCCAATCTCAGACAATAAAGCTTAATGTAGTTGTAGAGCAGATGTGCTAACTGGCAGCTACCACAGAAGACATGTTCCACATCCTGAGGCTCAAGTTATGGTAGATCAGGTTTGATGTTACACCATAGAAAGTCACTTTGATATTTTAACTCAGCAGAATAAATTTACTTCTTCTTCTCACAAATTCTTCAATAAGCCCATGTATTATCATGTGGCGCACTAAAAATTGGTTGAAGCACTAAAGTCATGCGTGCTGCTTGCAATGGATGATGTTAACTTATCACCAGCTTAACTGCCTGGAGCAACTAAACTCCAATAAAGTGCATTTGATGAATGCACAGTCAGTTTTGCTTAGGGAGCTCTCAGTTGGGGTGACCCTAATATAAAGCAGCAATATGTAATAACAGAAAAGGCTATGCTATTTAACAGCTTGATATACAAAAGAACCAAAATCTCTTAAAATATGCCTACTATGTCAGGAAAGAAATATTAGCCTCTGCTCAAGTGTTGTTTATCAATGACTTTTTCTCTACTTGAAGAGGTTTTACAAGTTTACGTTGGAAAGGCATCACATTATTCTATGGAGGGAGTCAGAATGTTATCATTGAATGTCACTGAGGAACTACATGTTTTCTAATAATGAATCTCTGGTAGGAAATGGGACTTTTGCACTATGAAATATGGAATAGTTTTTAAAACCGCTAAAGATTGTCAGTGTAATTGGCAAATTTAATCCCTCTTTAGCTAACAATGGGAAGTTTTTTTGTTGTACTTAGTAATTTTGCACTCTTCTTGCCTTCTTAAAGGTTCTACCTCTTCCTGAGGTACAATTTTGTTCTTGGTTCAACCTGGAGAGAGGAAGAATGGAAGGATCATGTCTCTCTAGCTAGAATTTATGTTGCTCGGGTGGGTATGTACCTACCCGGGAAGCGGGTGAAATTGTGTGAATATAGATGTTGCTTACGCACCCAATGTTATTGCACAATAATTCAGTCGGTGGACACAGGCAGGAATCAAAAACACACCCGCCAACAATCAAGTAGGCAGTTTAGCCGATTGTGGGGCTAATTAAATGCAATTTTATGTGGGCTGTCTGCTTTTACAATTAACGGTAGGCCGATTGGTCAGGCAACTTTTACATGTTAGCTTCAACCTCGGTCCAGGGACTGAGGAACTGTCCAGGTGAAATAAAATTTATAAAGGTGTCTGGGGACCGAGATTTATATTTGAATGTGCTGCCCAGACACACTTTGCATAGTTTCTCCATCACAATTCATGTTTTACAGGTCAGCAGCTCCCTGAGACAGCTCTGCAGTGGTCGTGCCCATGAGGGAACACATTGGAAGGGCCATCCGCAGCTTCCCTTTTACCGATGCCCCATCTCTTCCTGCTTTCCCCAGCAGCCTCCGCCTTTCACAGAGCATACTTTATGCTGGCTGCCCACTAATTAGCCAGCCAGTTTAAAGTTGTGCTCCAGGGTCGATTGCAGCCAGGAATATGTTTCAAACGCTCTTCCATGCTTGTCCATTGTGTGAAACACAATGGGTGAAAAATTCAGACCTCCCAGATTTTTCCAAATTGCGTTTTAAATTTGTTTCTTCACCCGCACCAAATTCCGTAGTTCGCTAATACTCTTTATAGACAGTGGTGCCTCTTATTTCAGATGACAGCAGTTCTTATATATTATGGTGTAAAGGGCTGCTCATGATGGAAGCTCCCACGGCCAACACTGATCTTCTCTGATGTTCACATATACACACTTTCCCTTGCCACTGTGTAACAGTCAGGAGCCAGATCGCCCAGCTGACTTTTTTCTCCCTTAGTTGGGTTGCTGGATCCACCTACAGCATTTCAGCTACTGGTCTGGTCAAGATAAAATTACATTGCGGAACAGAATCATAATCAGAATTTCCTCCTTTATGTGGCTCAGATTCAAAACTGGGCTACGTCTATCCACAAATCAAATTCAGGGCTAATTTATTCATGAGGAAACAAACAGACACAACTTCTAAAAGTTAGCCTGAGACCACTTAACCGCCATGCTTCCCAAGCCCTTTTAAACACATGGGAAGACTATTAAATTTAAATTTAATTCCCCTTGGAAGAAACAATAATGTTCTATTAACTTTATTCATTACTTGCTGTACCTGCAGACTAATTTTATGAGATTCGTGAACTGGAACACCCAGATCCCTCTACACATCAGAAATTTGCAATCTCTCACTATTTAAATAATATGCTTTTATTTCATTCTCCCTATCAAAATAGACTTTCCCAGATTATACTCCATTTGCCAGATTGTTTTCTACTCACTTAACCTATCTATGTTTCTGTGTAATCTCATTATGTCCTCTCTACAACCTACCTATCTTCGTGTCATCTGCAAACTTAGCAACCATACCTTCAGTCCCTTCATCCAAGTCATTTAAATATTGGAACACGTCAAGGCTCTAGGACTGAACCCTGTGGCACACTACATGTCAGATCCTGCCAACCAGAAAAAGACCCATTTAAAAAAAAATCAGGTTCCCGATGGCACTATGGACGTACCTCATGTGTTGACACAGATCACTTGCACAAATTAAAACCTGTGATGATGACGGCAATGGTCAAGTACAGGGTGGGTGGGGATACTTTCCCTGTTTTAACATTGTTAATTCCCTGATCCTATTCCAACCATCATGGAAGGTTAATGTCAAGGTCAACGGCAAAAGAAAAGCAAAGAGAGACACAAGGAGACAGAAAGAGTGAATTGAAACCCAACAGGAGGGAGAGAGTAAATAAATGAAAGGGTGGTAGACAAGCAGAGACACACATGTTGACCATATTCGACCTCTGATTGGCTAGGGCAGGTGGGGCAATTGCCCTGGGAGTCCTTGATTTTGGGGAAGGACCACCACTGTCCAGTGAATTGTGTGGGTGGGACTTGATATGATTGAGCTTTCCAAAAATTGGTTATGGAGGGCTTTGGTGGCTCTCTGACCAGCAGGCAAGACACATATCACTTCCGCTAAAAATCCAATGTCTTTGGAGACTCACTAGTGCTTACAAAAAAATTAACCTTTCAGAGATTGATTAAATTAAGCTATTTAGATATTCATAATGCCGTACCCTAACCCACAACAAATTTCTTAGCAGCAAAAGTACATGCCAGGTGAATGGTGATCAGTATCTGAAGAAGGAGCTTGCATCCTTGAGAAACTTGGCTTAACAGTTATTTATCTTGGCATCTGGCAAATTGTGGGCTCAAGCATTTCTCCAAAACTTAAGCACATAATCTAGGCTGACACTTTAATATAGATTTCAGGGAGTGCAGTGTTGCCAGCAGGTTGAGATATTAAACCAATGTGCATTTTTCTGATTAGGTGGACATAGAACATACAAATACCCAATTCCCAGTGTCTTATCTGGCATCTGTTCTTCAACTAACTGTACAGAAAATAAAATAATATGTAATTTATCTCATTGCTCTTTGCGGACCTCGCAGGGCACATATTAGTTGTCATGCTTGCTTACAAAACATTGACTACAGTTGAATATAATTCACTGACTACGAGATACTTAGGATATCCAAGGACATGAAAGTCACTACATAAATTCACATTTGTTTTTATCATCTGTCACATCTGCAGAATGTTACAATTTAATTTCCAATGAGTTGTATTAGAAAGGTAGCCATGGCAGTTGACGTGGTATATATGGATTTTAGTAAGGCGTTTGATAAGGTTCACCATGGTAGGCTTCTGCAGAAAATGCAGATGTATGGGATTGGGGGTAATCTAGGTACTTGGATCAGGAATTGGTTAGCAGATAGGAGACAGAGGGTGGTGGTTGATGGTAAATATTCGTCATGGAGTTCGGTTACGAGTGGTGTGCCTCAGGGATCTGTTTTGGGGCCACTGCTGTTTGTAATTTTTATTAATGATCTGGATGAGGGTATAGTTGGGTGGATTAGTAAGTTTGCTGATGACACCAAAGTCGGAGGTGTGGTAGATTGTGAGGAAGGGTGTCATAGTTTGCAGGGTGACTTAGACAGGTTGCAGAGCTGGGCCGCGAGGTGGCGGGTGGAGTTTAATGCGGAGAAGTGTGAGGTAATTCATTTCGGTAGGAGTAACAGATGTGTTGAGTATAGGGCTAACGGGAGGACTTTGAATAGTGTGGAGGAGCAGAGGGATCTAGGTGTATGTGTACATAGATCCCTGAAAGTTGGGAATCAAGTAGATAAGGTTGTTAAGAAGGCATACGGTGTCTTGGCGTTTAATGGTAGGGGGATTGAATTTAGGAGTCGCAGCGTCATGTTGCAACTGTACACAACTCTGGTGCGGCCGCACTTGGAGTACTGTGTGCAGTTCTGGTCCCCACATTACAGGAAGGACGTGGAGGCTTTGGAGAGGGTGCAGAGGAGGTTTACCAGGATGTTGCCTGGTATGGAGGGGAGGTCCTATGAGGAGAGACTGAGGGATTTGGGGTTGTTTTCACTGGAAAGAAGGAGGCTAAGAGGGGATCTTATTGAAACGTATAAGATGATTAGAGGTTTAGATAGGGTGGATAGTGATAGCCTTTTTCCTCGGATGGAGAAAGCTAGCACGAGGGGGCATGGCTTTAAATTAAGGGGGGGTAGTTATAGGACGGATGTCAGGGGTTGGTTCTTTACCCAGAGGGTGGTGAGGGACTGGAATGCCCTGCCTGCTGCAGTTGTAAATGCGCCTAGTTTGGGGGCGTTTAAGAGATCTGTGGATAGGTTTATGGACGAAAAGGGATTGGTTTAGATTAGTGGGTCAGTGTTTTTTTTTAAAAAACTGGTCGGCGCAACATCGTGGGCCAAAGGGCCTGTTCTGCGCTGTAATGTTCTATGTTCTATGTTCTATGGCGTTATGGCACCAAATCTGGCAGACATTCATATATGGAGAGTTCCACAAATAGCAAATGAAAGGAGCAAGCTATCTGTTTTGCTTGTGTTGGTTGATTGTAGGCCAAGAAAGCTGGAGGACTTCAGGCTGTTAAATATTTTCATTGGATTTATATCTGCTCAACCAGTAAGACAGGTCCAGGGTATCTGGACCTTATCTGAAAAACAATGCTAACAATTCTGTAGTCTCTCAATACTGCTTAGAACGTATGTGTAAGTCATGGAGTGAACCCACAGAAGTTCTAAGTGAGAAGAGAGAGAACAACTAAACGAGGCAAATTAGAACGCAGCGGTAACAAACATGATCTTCAAATTATACATTTGCATTATTCACCCCAGTACTGAAGGAAGGAGAGGGGCTCGGGCTGATTCCTCTACCTGCACAGATGAAAAGCCCAAGCCCCTGCCAGTGTGTTTGATGGCGGACATGGGGGAGGGAATATAGGAGAATGGTTGAAAATCACGTGGGCATGAATTTACAGCAGGGTTTTCTGCTGGTGACTGCCATAGCAGATCAGAAAACCAGAGACCGGATGTGAACCCATCTTGTTAATGGGATGGATGTAAATGCTTGATCACCTCCCTCCACCCCTTCCCAACCACACCAGATTCTCTGCATTGCCAATGGGAAAACACACCAGGCATGAAATACATTCAGTACAATGTTATGTGAAGCAGGCAAGACTCATTTGAACATTTTCTGGGGTTGCCACTAGAGTCAGGATGGAAGTCACTGCATCGCTGGAACACCACAGCCATGGTTTGGGAGCACATCTGCAGATGGATGTTCCAGATTAGGTGTCCAGGAGGGTGTTTACTTTCCAGCCTCAGAATGTACCTGGAGATCCCTTTTCTTTCTCAGAAAGTCCATCTTCCAGTTCAGAGTGCTCCCAGAAATCTATCTTCATTTTGAAGAGGTCCACCTTTTGTTTCAATAGTGAGTCAGTGATGATGGTTGCCTTTCAATATGGCAGCCAGATATGGTGGTGGACTACATGCCATCCAAATCTGCCCTGCCACTAAATATGATGTAAAGCAGCTAGAGCAATAATTAATGAGGGCAGGGCCAGATGATTTGACGTGTTTTCCCACTGGCTGCTGTGTTCCAACCCTCACCAAAGAACCTAGGCTGGAATTCTCTGGCCATTTACGCTCTTTTGCCTCTACCCACAAGAATGGAGAATTTGGCATTCAGTCAAAACTCTGTTCACTGCAGCGGGACAAGAGGATGCCAGCTGAGGGCAAAGTTGGAGAATCTCCGGGCATTAGTCTCAAAATATGGGAGGATTCTGCCCCATATTTAGTGGTAAGAGTTCAATTATGGTTAATACATGTAGGATTCTTGGTGGTCTGGGAACTTGTACACGTGCAATCAGGATTCTACTTTGAACTCAAGGTTTTAAATAAAGATTCACGTCCAAACCAAAAAAAAAGCTTCTTATTGTTCATGTTCCGAGTTAAATGAGGTTAGCAATGCCAACTAAATTCCCAATAGCCATGAATGCTACCGTGCAAATTGCAATAGTGAATGAGTGACAAGGATCATTCTGATGGGTGGGAGGAGGAATGGAAATGTCATGCTGACGTGATGAAGGAAATGGAGTACCCAGGGGTTCAAGGTTCAACAAAATTGTTAATGCACTTCAGAGGGAGCAGCAGGCTGAATGTAACTAGTACTTCATCCAATCTGGGACCACTTACTTGATAATAAGATCTTCAGAAAAACAAAAAATTTACCTCACGGCACAAAACAAACGGATATTTTTCATGAAGAAACCAAACTCCGGAAGATTTCCAGAGTACTCCAATCAGTTTTAAAGGACGTAATCTGCCACAGCAGCTGTCCTTGCTCTTATCTGAAGCAAAGATTGATTAAAATTGGTTAATTCAGAAAATGCTAATCCAACACAAATTGTTTTACCCATCATGCTGCTTGCTAAGCTGTAACTATTTGTACTGACAAGGCTCAGCATCACTGGCACGTGAACAAGATCATGAGTCCATAGTTAAACCATTCTTTCATAGAAAACAATGAACAATCAACTGGTATTGAATGGCACCATGGTTACTCTAGCAACTAGAAATGCCACTTGAATTTAAAATATTTTCAAACAGCATCATTTGTTTTAAATCAAACATATCCCAAGTGTTTTTATTTTGCAAATTCCAACACTCAGCTTTTGAGCAATGGATCGCTCTTAGTAATTGGAACAATTTGGAATACCCACCAAATGCTATAAGAACCTGCCAAACATTCAGCTCAGAAGTGGCTGTATGTGAAAAAGATTGGGTTCCATTTCTATCCAACGTAAGGGATACGAAAGAAACACTAAAAGGTCAGAACGCGTTTTAGGTTGTGGCTTTCAAATTCTTTGTGTTTCATTTATCGGAAACAAAATAATTATAAACCACTAAAACGCCAACTTCTGATACATTTATGGGCCACCAGAAACAGGGAAGTCTGCTGGAGGACACGTACGACTACAATTGGCTTAATGCCTATTTAGAAACTGCCCTGATCGTGGATGTGAGTAATTGAAATTAATTAAAGAAGCAAATGATGGTTGGTTATCATACAACTGTATGAGAACAGGTAATACACAACATTGCTTGTCACTGCAGGCAATCTCTAATGCTCATTGCCAACATTCTAAACAGAACGTTGAAAATATATAAATCAAGCAAACCCACAGTTGACAGCTAAATAACAGAAGTGCTGAACTCATTCCAACTGAGACAGTCCACTTAGCTGCAGTCTGTTTGTCTGTACATGGATCCCTAGTGCTTTGTATGTTAGTGTAGTAAATTCTCTACTGGAAGACTTCTGCCAAGTCTGCAGCACGATCCTGACAACATTCTTTTCAAGCCAAAAATGAAATCCTCTCCAGCAAGCTGAGATGACATGCTGTTTTTTTGGCTACATTTCTTCTGTGTCTCTGTCAGTACTGGCAGAGACACTTGTTTATTTGATGTGTTCTGGTTAGCATGACTCACCCACAGAATGTCTGCATTTTAGTCCAGCCACTTTTGTTTTGTTACAGGTGAACCTCTTCTTGCTCCCCTTTTCAACTCACTTGCTTCACAACCTGAACTCGATTAGAAGAGTACAAGTCAAACCTCACTATCCGTGAGGCCGTTTACAAGTGAGCATTCAACATTCGACTTCATTGTGGTGCAGCTGTACAGTACAATGGAACGCCAAAGTGCTGCATTGTCAAGTTTAATGGAGGAAAAGGGTAGGAAAGAAGGCCTAGAGGTTTGTCCTACAGGCAAAGGGCACCCCCTCGAAAAGAGACACCCCCCACCCTCCACCTCAATGCCAAACCTTTAACCCTTTCAGATTAAAAACTGGCATTCCCAATCCCACCTTGCTGCCCATGTCAACTGTGTTATGCCATGGGCAGAATGTTTTTGGGTCAAAAGGCTTGATAACAAACCCAATTTACCCTTAGTTGGTGATTTAAATATTTTATGGCTGGGAGCAGGAAGGTGGTGGGATAGGCACCCACCCCATTTTACGTGTCCCCCCTCCTCCTGTGGAAAACACCCCCACCTGGGGCATATAAAATTCAACCTCAGGCAACTCCTTTAGGAAGGACAAGCCAATCTGTGCAAGGTTTGTCTCCTTGTACCCACAGATTCTATTTTCAGAATTGAATTGATCAGAGCCTGGCTGGAGTCGACCCATTATACCCCACACCCACAATCAGTTTATGGTATAGGGGCACCACAAAGTTGAGCGAAAGTTCAAAAATAGTTCATCCAATTCTACTTCAGCTCCAGAGCTTTAGGGCCCCTCAGCATTGAGAGACTTCTGAGTGCAAGGTTTCCACATGGGCTCTTCCCATTTCTTGTCATAAGATTTGCATCAGCCCTGGAGATAAGGCAGAATAAATTGCTTTCAGCAGTTCATATCACCTTTCTGAAAAGATTGACCAACCTTCCATTGAAGTTGCTACAGGAGATGGAGAAACACCTTGGAAGTTCTTCTCCTGATCTTTAACATTTTGAGTGGTATACATCACGTAAGAATGAGCAAGCAGCTTGACTTGGACCATGGAAAACTATACAACATACATACAATATTCACCAAAAATGCCCATCTCCAGTTGAAGTTGGCAAGAATGAACATTATAGCATTGAAGTTATACATATCAGGCACCAGAAATCTTTTGGAGTTAGACCTTAGCATCCAGGCATTGCAAATTCCAATGATTAGGAGAATATTTTGGACAGCATCTCCAGAGCTATTGCAAGGATTTAAATGCTACAGCAGGATTTTAAGAAGACAGTATATTGGCTGCAAAATCATTGTACTCTCCTTCTTTCTTACCAACTTTAACAAGCTACTACTCCTTATTCCAAATGTTAATGCAAATGAACTATCAGATCAAGAAGTGGTGGCAAATGGCTATTGTATCAATTAGATGCTTTGATAGAGGAATTAAAGATATGGGCGGAAGGATAGTCAAAGAAACTCCTTCATGGAGTACTTAACTTTACAACTTCTGTTAAAATAGTAGACAAAGGAATGGCATATTCAGCATTCACAGTCATTTCTTTGAGACTCAAAACGAATTACTGATATGTAACAGTATAAAGATAGTTCTTCATCATAGCTACTACTACAAAGCTTATACTATTAATAAAAAGGTGACTACATGCATTGGCTTCACCATATCTAACTTGCTTTCCAGTGCTTATGGAGACAGGAACTGACGGAGTCCTTTGGATCTCATAAGGGAAGAAGTAGTTCATTTGGGTTAATTTGAGCAGTACTGCTCTGTTGTCACTCCTCTTTATTCTTTATCATTTCATATGATTCTATACTTTCATTAATATGTAATTCTTTAAGATTGTGATTTGATCTAAAGGAAAATGGATTAATGGGCTGATTGAATGGTGCTACGCAGCTCAATTTGTAAAAGAAAATCTTTTAAATGAGAGCCCTGCCTTCTAAGGGGCCTGAAATAGTAATGGAAAAGATTAAAGTATAAAGAAGCACATTAATGTCATTAATCGGACATTAGGTTTGTCTAATAGGTGGGGATAAAGCAATTAGTGGGCCAGAGACAGTTTATAATTATTTGTTTACTAGCGGTTGGGGAATTCTTATCTGTTCATGCATAATTGAATTTATGAAGAAGAATAATACTTTGAACGTATGGAATATTTATGAATGAGTATTATGCATAGTTAGTAATCATGAGGAGGATTGGTTGAATGTGGCTTGCAGATAAGAGCTTATGAATTTACACACCTGGCATGAAACATTTCCCACTAAACCACATATTAACTTCATGATATTCATTCTCTTAAAGTATTTGAGTAGCTCATGACTTACTGGAAATGTTGAAGGTCTCAGGCAATTACACCTAATATAGAGACAGGATGCATTTTGGACGCATTCCATTGCATTTATCAGCTACTCCATGTTGATGGGCGTGATTTTACCACTTTGCTGCACCCAGCAATTAGTGCAGCGAGCTGGGAAAATAGTGTGCAAAGCTAAAAATCTGATTTGTGCCCAGTGCAAAATGGTTTGCTATCTTCCTTTTCCCTTTCACTAAAATAAGGGGTATTATAGACAGTGTGGAATGTTATCAAAAATTGCAGCAGGATCTTGATCAGCTGGGGAAGTGGGCTGAGAAATGGCAAACAGAGTTCAATACAGATAAGTGTGCGGTGTTGCATTTGGGAAAGTCAAATCAAGGTAGGACTTTCATGATGAATGGTAGGGAGTATCATGGAACAGAGTGACCTTTGAGTTCAGGTGTACAGTTCTCTAAAGGTGGAGTCACAGCTAGATAGGGCAGTGAAGTAGGCTTTTGGCATGCTGGCCTTCATCAGTCAGTGCATCGAGTATAGAAGTTGGCAAGTTATGTTGCAGCTGTACTGAACATTGGTGAGGCTGTCCCTGAAGTATCGTGTTCAGTTTTGGTCACCTTGCTATAGGAAAGATGTTATTCAACTGGAGAGAGTGCAGAAGAGATTTACAAGGATGTTGCCAGGACTCAAGCGACCGAGCTATAGGGAGAGATTGGACAGGCTGGGGGTTTTTCTTTGGAGCATGGAATACTGAGGGGTGATCTTGTAGAGGTGTATAAGACCATGAGAGGCATGGATAGGGTGAATGCACTCAGTCTTTCTCTCAGGGTTTGGGAATCGAGAACTAGAGGGCATAGGTTTAAGTTAAGAGGGGAAAGAATTAATGTGAACCTGAGGAGCAACTTTTTTTTACAGAGGGTGGTACGTATATAGAAAAAGCTGCTGGAGGAAGTGGTTGAGGCAGGGACATTGACAGCATTTAAAAGACATTTGGACAGATTCATGGATAAGAAAGGTTTAGAGGGATATGGGCTAAATGCAGGCAAATAGGACTAGCTTTCCAAAATGTAACACCACACACTTTTCTGTGTTGAACTCAATTTGCTATTTCTCAGCCCGCTTCCCCAGTTGATCAAGATCCTGCTGCAATTTTTGATAACCTTCCTCATTGTCTACTGTACCACCTATTTTAGTGTCATCTGCAGACTTACTGACCATGCCTTGTACATTCTCATCCAAATCGTTAATATAGAGAACAAACAGCAATGGGCCCAACACTGACCCCTGAGGCACGCTACTAGTCATAGGTCTTCGGTCCATCAACCACCCTTCCACCATTCCCTCTGCTTCCCACCATCAATTCAATTGTATATCCAATTTGCCAACTCTCCCTGACAGGTGAAAAGGGAGAGAGGAAAGGGAGATGGGATGTTTTCCTAAGAGAGTGGCAAGAGAGGGAGATAAGAATATGTGCACTGTCTCAGGACCTAGAGACTGCTGGAGGCAGGCTGTAAAATAACACACCCAACAAGTCCAACACTATACAGCGGGGCTGAAAAGGCTGAAAAAAGCTATCAGGAATCTGCAGAGCAGCAGGTCTGACCTGGAGTGGTAGAACTGAGGAGTCACTTCATCCTTCCTTAGTGGTCGTAACAATTGGAAATATATCGATGAACACAAAGCATAACATCATGGCTGAAATTGCAGTGGTACATGGGTGAATTGGTTGCTGGAGAAAAACAGAATTTGGGGTAGTGCCAGATTCCAGGAGTTTTTTGGATTGTTTATGTTCCAGCATTGGGGAGCACCAGGTCTGTCTTCCATCTGTACCTCCAACATTGTGGGCATCTTTCGAGAGGTTTAAGCCAATCCTACCTTCCTTCAGACAAATGGAATTACTTCTTGTCAAGTCAGAGTTGCTGAGTTCCACTGAATCATAGATGCCTACAGAAGGAGGCCATTCTGCCCATTGTGTCTGCACCAACTCTCTGACAGAGTATCTTACTAAACTCTATCCCCATGTATTTATCTTGCTAATCCACCTAACACATACATCTTGAGACTGGGGGAGGTCCGTGAACATTTGGGGAAAGCAAGCAATTTGAAAGGGGATCAATTCCCTCTAAATAAATTATCATATGCTTCTTTAATAAGAACATAAGAACTAGGAGCAGGAATAGGCCACCTGGCACCTCAACTATTTGATGACATCAATAAGTTCCATCCCACCATCAGACTCACCATGGCCTACTCTCTGGAATCAGCTGCATTCTTGGACACACGTATCTCCAGCAAGAATGGTCACCTCAGCACTTCACTGTACTGCAAGCCCACGGATAACCTCACAATGCTCCACTTCTCCAGCTTACACCCTAAACATGTTAAAGTAACTATCCCCTACCGACAAGCCCTCCGTATACACAGGATCTGCTCAGATGAGGACGATCGCAACAGATACCACAGATGCTGAAAGACGCCCTCATAAGAACAGGATATAGTGCTCGACTCATCGATCGATAGTTCTGACATGCCACAGCAGAAACCGCACCGACATCCTCAGAAGACAAACATGGAACACGGCGGACAGAGTACCCTTCATTGTCCAGTATTCCCCGGAGCAGAGAAGGTACGACATCTTCTCCAGAGTCTTCAACATGTCATCGATGAAGACAAACATCTCGCCAAGGCCATTCCCACACCCCCACTTCATACCTTCAAACAACCTCAAACAGACCATTTCCGCAGCAAACTACGCAGCCTTCAGGAGAACAGTGACCATGACACCACACAACCCTGCCACAGCAATCTCTGCAAGATGTGCTGGATTATCAACATGGATGCCATCATCTCCTGTGAGAACACCATCTACCAGGTATACGGTACATACGCTTGCAACTCAGTCAACATTGTTTACTTGATAAGCTGTAGGAAAGAATATCCCGAGGCATGGTACATTGGGGGGACCATGCAGACACTATGACAATGAATGAATGAACACCGTTCAACAATCACAAGGCAGGAGAGTTCGCTTCCTGTTGGAGAACACTTCAGCCGTCACGGGCATTCAGCCTCTGATCTTCGGGTAAGCGTTCTCCAAGGTGGCCTTCACGGCACACGACAACGCAGAGTCACTGAGCAGAAGCTGATAGCCAAGTTCCGCACACATGAGGATGGCCTCAACCGGGATCTTGGGTTCATGTCACACTATCTGTAACCCCCATGACTTGCCTGGGCTTGTAAAGTCTCACTAATTGGCCTGGCTGGAGACAATACACACCTCTTTAACCTGTGCTTGGCCCTCTCTCCACTCACATTGTCTGTATCTTTAAGACTTGATTACCTGTAAAGAGTCCTATTCCAACCATTATCTTGTAAATTGAGTTTGTGTCTGTATATACCCTGTTTGAGAACACAAGTCCTCACTCACCTGATGAAGGAGCCTGAGACTCCGAAAGCTATGGCTGCCAAATAAACCTGTTGGACTTTAATCTGATGTTGTGAGACATCTTAATGTGCTTACCCCAGTCCAACTCTGACATCTCTACACCATTGCATCTTAGCCAGCCAACCCAAACTTCTGCAGTCCACGCTGAGATGCTGCTTTCTAAAGCTGTATTTTCTGGACTCAGAGAAGCTCAAGGTTGTCCTCCAAGACCATTTGCAGCCTCCTCCATGGACTGTCAGCAGCCTTCAGCTCCAGGGAGAGAACGGAACTGGAACATGAGGATGTGCCAAGGCACAGGGTAACCGGGTACCAAGAGAACATACTACAGTGATTAGTTTACATTATGTGCAATATGGCATGGTTCAGTTGATAAATTTGGTCTGGAAGGTTTATTGTGTGGTGGCTTTTATCTTTGCATTGGTCAGTGAAAAGGAGTGTAATACTATTGGTGACTGGGAAACTAGGATTGTGATTAGGAATACTGCACTATCCAGAGTAACAGAAGGCGGGAAATGATATTCCACAGGATCAGTGCTGGCACCACTGAGATTCACAATTTATATTAATGATTTGGACTTCAGAATCAAAAATACTTCTAAACTTCTAAATTTGCAAATGACACCAAATAGGAGAGTGTTGTCAATACCAAGGAAGACTGTAACAAATGGTGGGGGTGACACTAATAAATTGACCAAATGGACAAATAATTGGCAAATCAAATTCAACACATATAAACGTGAGGTGGTACAGTTTGGTGGAAGAGTAGGCAGATTGTGCAGGATGCACCAGATCAGCACAAATGTTGTTGCCTGTTCTTCAGAGTGGCCCAGACAGCAGATGTGTTGCTCAACACGCCAATGACTTTCTCTATCACATTCCACAAGGTAGCCTGGTTCTCCGTTATGGAATGTTATGCAGAAATTAGAGTCATGCGCTATGTCAATGGCAGCTGGCCCTTGTGACCCAGTAGCCACCCCTTTCTTTTCTGTAGTGGCTCAGATACAGCTGGTACAGGAGATTGCTACAAAATGAAGATATCATGTCGACTGCCAGGATACTACACTTTGCCTTATCAGATGCACTTCCTATGATCACATAGCAGCTGGACAATCTCTTTCAGCTTGGTACATGAATGAGTTGACATGTGGCACCTGAGAAATAATGCAGTAGGCAGACAATGGAGCCCTGCAGCCCGGGGAATCTGCAATCCTAGCAAACCCTTGTGCTCATTCCACCCGTTTGTCTCTGACAAGACTGAATAAAATGTCATTAGTTTTCAGTGAATAAAGAGCCTCCGTGCAATAATGGATGGCGAACTATAAAATAATCCAATTATCTCCAGCACCAGCCTGGAAAGAGCCAGACACATAATAGATCATTACTACAGTCATTGGCAGTGCTGGCCTTGCACTGCTCTGAAGTTGTTGTGTTTGCAGCAGGTGACAGATGTAAGTGAGAACCTCCTTAGTGGAGCACAGATCTCTCACGGATTGTATCTCCCTGATGCTCAGCTAGGTGAACTCCTGTCATAACACTCTCGCCTTCTGCCTGGAACCTTTCACCTCCTCCCACTACTCCCTCTTCCAACAGCTTATTCTTCTCTCTGCAGCCTGTGCTGATCCTCTCAATCAAATTGCTGTCTTCAGTCTGGGCTGAGATGCATAAAGGCTCATGATCACAGTGACTTTTGCATTCTCTGGGAATATGACCTTTGCCCAGTTCTGAGATTGCAGAAGCAGTTGGTAAATTTCAGTGGGGACATACTGAAGTGCAGATGTCTCAATCAATGATCTTCACTGAAATTCAGGCAAGAGAACGCCACCACCTCCCCACCCCCCCATGAGAACGTCATGTCCAGTGAGAACCTTTTTCTCCTCCTCCATCTCCCAGTAGCTAGTCATGCTCTAAGGGACTTCAGTTCATTCTTTGACATATTCTTTCTACAAATCATGGTCCAGTCTAAGTGGAAAGTCTACACAAGTTCACCAATGTCTGGGAGCAACTGGTTTGCACAGAGCTCACCAAAAATTACTCAACACCTGTCACCCTGCTCCCTGTAGACTTTACAAACTGGAGAAAGCACCAGGGACTTGTACAATAGTCACAACAACCAGAAGAAATCAATCAGCAACTACCCCAAATTTAGATTCCTTTAAACAGCATTGTTGGGGTTGGGAGTGGAGAACATTCCTTCTACTTCTTAAAACACATTCAGCTGTGAGCTTAAGAGAGGGTGTGGCTGGAGCATTGAATTCCAAAATGACAGCGCTGGCGCTCAGTCAAAGAGTGGCGAGTTGAATGAATTGTGATCTGCTTTCTCTCCATGGGCATTAACTATGTGTCCTAATGCCTTTACTAGAATTGGAAGAACCCACCATTTGATTTTCATTCTCACTTGCTGGAAAACTGTCTAAAACCAGACAATAATTTCCTCTGACAGGATCTTCCAAAGCGACACTTTGGTATTGCATTACATTAACAGAATTACCCAGTGACATACCGATACATCAGACACATTAGCTAGTGCTTCATCAGTTTTATCACACACCCAGAATGTGCAGCAAGAAGACATTGGCTCACAACCCAGGGCATATAAAATATCATCTTAATTTTCTGTTTGCTTTCACTTAGATCACAGTAGTGTGCTAGTATTACATCCCAGTGCAATTTGGCTGAGCGCATTTGGCAGTGTAGATTGGCTCTGTTGTCACCCTAATTATCACAGTGGTCAAAAACTAGCACAAATTCGCTTTGTACACCTTCTCGGACACCTCTTCAATCCTTTGACACACTGTCTATAGGATTGTTGGTGAAATATCCAGCTCTAATCTGATTGAGTGATGCCAAATGAGAATCAGACCTTTTAGTCAACCAATTGAATAATTAACCCTCCCAAAATTTACCAGCCATGCTGTAATTCTATATTCAGACAATCCACATAACATGAGCAAACAAAATTGCTGTTTTAGGCATAATTCAATTCTTTCTTTATTGAGCTTATATCCTTGCTCTGTTTCATTGTCGGATTAGGTTGTTTTTCATCACTTTTCAATACCTTTTCATCAGCTAATGGATTTGCTCTTGAAGTAACATCCAGCAACTTTTCACCTCTTTCCAGCTTTTTAAAAGATCCATTGAAAATGTTGTTTAAAAGGGTCCCGGGTGCTTTCAGAACTGTTCACATGATTTGATGGTGATGTCATTAGCATGCTTGCACAGGCTGCTGTTTTACTTTCAGTTTGTACTCTGGACAGGCAAAAGGTCCTGGAAAGGTCCTGTTGTTGTGAGTTTGAATCTATGAGTGCAAACCACATCTTTTCTTTTTGTGTAAAACACACAACCCCCAACATAGATAGGACATTACAAAAAGAAAATTGGCTACAAGTCAGTAATTTGTTTTATCAAGAACATCTAGAAAAGTTCTTGAGTCAAAGAAAAACATTGTGGGTCCTCATTTTTCAAATATTAGAAAGTTGGGGGAAGCAATAACAGGGTTAAATATTGAATTGTCAGTGCAGCAAGGCCAACTAGTAAAAATGCTCTCTGTATGGTTTGAAAAGGTCAGAGAGGGTGAGATCTCAGGCAATATCTGGCATATTTGAAAAGAGCTATGCTTTGCAGAAAAGTTGAGACCATTTGAAAAGAAAGAATACATTCAAGTCAACAGTCTCCAGGGTAAAATAGGGACTACTGAGAAAGCAGCGAAAAAAATTTAAAAATATACTGAGCAGTCTCGAATCACTAGTGTCTGCAAGAGAAATGTCAGGTCAGTTAAAATACGTGGGGCCTTTCAATTAAGAAAATTAATCATGGAGTTGCTATGCAGAGCAGTTTCAGTGCTTTATACAAATGAATAAAATTGCAAATGAGTTGCTCATGCAAGTTTTTCTCAGTACTATAGGAAGTAAAACCTATTATTTGCTCCAGAAGTTGGTCCATCCAGCAAAGCCAGGAACCAAAACTTGCAATGACTTGACAAAGATTCTTGAATTAGTCTCCAAACCAACTGATCATTGTGGAACAGTTCAGGTTCCACGAAGGAATCAAGCTGAAAACCAAAGCATTGCTAATTGTTTGGCAACCTTAAAGATGCTGGCACAGCATGCTGAGTTTAGTGAGATACTAGAAGATACTCTTTGAGATTGTCTAGTTTGTGAATTCAGAATGAAGTTATCCAAAGAAGACTGCTTACTGAACATGCTTTGACTTTAAAGACAGCAGTAGAAATCAGTGTCTTTGTAATTGGCTGCTAAAGAGACTTCACAATTTGGTGCAGGAATCAAGATCCAAGTTGGGAATTGCACATAAGAAGTCAAAATAGCAACAAGAATGTCTCAGATGTGCCAAAATGGGACATTCAGCGAGTGAATACTGGAGCAGGGACAATCAATGCAAGAATTGTGGCAAAATGGGTCACCTTGCAAAAACTTTTTAAGTTAGACCAGCTTCACCTAAGAATATTTAAGAAAAATAATACCACGATTGTGAAGAAAAGAATGTCATGGTTGGATAAGATAATGCATAACTGAATTATTGTCAATAGATTGGTCAATGTCAAAACAGATCTACAGTACCTTCTGGATAAATATAAAAATGTATTCGAAGAGACACTTGGCTCAATGAAGGAAGTTCAACTGAAACTCAAAATAAAGCCGAATAGTCAATCAAAAAGTCTCAAAGCAAGAATGATGCAATATGCAATTCTTCCTAGAATTGAAGATTAATTAATATGACTAGTTACCATTGGTGTATCAGGACCAGTTAAGATGAGTGACTGGGCTATCCCTATTGTACCTTTCATGGAACCACATGTTTCAGTTCATATTTGTGCTGATTTTCAAACAATCCAGTATTGTGTGTTGATCAATATTCGCTTTGTTTAATTGATTTATTTGCTAGGTTATCAGGTGGGCAGAAATTCAGCAAGACTGATATTTCATAAGCATACTAACAGATGAGTGTAGCCACTGAATCACAACTATTGCTTACCACGCTATCAAGATCAACCGCAACATTGTCATCAAACCAGCAGACAAAGGAGGAGCCACCATCATACTGAACAGGACGGATTACTGCAAAGAAGTGTGCCAACAACCGAACAACGAGGAACATTTCAGACAGTTACCCACAGATCCGATCAAAGAACACACCTGTCAACTCAACAGACTGATCAAGACCTTTAATCCAGACCTCCAGAGCACCCTCTGTGCTCATCACATGCACTCCTCACGCTGGAGATCTCTACTGCCTCCTGAAAATACACAAGGCCAAATGCACGGCCGTCTAATCGTTTCAGGCAATGGGAGCCTGTGTGAGACCTTCTTTGGCTATGTTGAGGGCCTATCGTACAAAGGACTCCCAGCTTCTGTCGTGACACTACAGACTTCTTATAGAAACGCACCCATGGAGCAGTTGAACCAGGAACATTCCTTGTCACAGTGGATGTCTCAGCACTGTACACCAGCATAGTCCACAACGACGGGAATGCTGCAACTATCTCCATACTCAACGCTGACAACTGCCAATCTCCAGATACAATTCTATAACTCACTTGCTTCATCCTGGACCACAATGTCTTCACCTTCAACAACCGGTTCTTCATCCAGACACATGGAACAGCCATGGGGACAAAATTCACACCTCAGTATGCCAACATCTTCATGCATAGGTTTGAACAAGACTTCTTCACTGCATGGGACCTTCATCTGACACTATTGATGACATTGATGACATTTTCTTCCTTTGGACTCATGGCGAACAATCACTGAAATAACGACATGGTGACATCAACAAATTCAATCCCACCATCAAGACTCGTCATGGACTACTCTCCGGAATCAGTTGCATTCTTGGACACAAGCACCTCCATCAAGGATGGTCACCTCAGTACTTCACTGTACCGCAAACCCACGGATAACCTCACGATGCTCTACTTCTCCAGCTTCCACCCAAAAGACATTAAAGAAACCATCCCCTACGGACAAGCCCTTATATACACAGGATCTGCTCAGATAAGGAGGATCGCAACAGACACTTCCAGACACTGAAAGATGCCTTCGTAAGAACAGGATATGGCGTTCGATTCATTGGTCGACAGTTCTGACTTGCCACAGCGAAAAACCGCACTGACATCCTCAGAAGACAAACATGGGACAAGGCGGACAGAGTACCCTTCATCATCCAGTACTTCCCTGGAGCAGAGAAGCTACAACATCTTCTCCGGAGTCTTCAATGTGTCATCGATGGAGACTAACATCTCGCCAAGGCCATTCCCACATCCCCACTTCTCGTGCAACCTCAAGCAGACCATTGTACGCAGCAAGCTACCCAGCCTTCAGGAGAACAGTGATCACAACACCGCACAACCCTGAAACAACAACCTCTGCAAGATGTGCCAGATCATCGACACGGATGCCATCATCTCATGTGAGAACACCATCCATCAGGTACACAGTACGTACACTTGTGACTCAGCCAATATTGTCTACCTGACACGTTGCAGGAAAGGATGTGCTGAGGCATGGTATATTGGGGAGACCATGCAGACACTATGACAACGGATGAATGAGCACTGCTTGACAATCACCAGGCAGGAATATTCCCTTTATATGGGGAACACTTCAGCAGTCAAAAGCATTCAGCCTCTGATTTTCTGGTAAGCATTCTCCAAGGTGGCCTTCACGATCATTGAGGGAAATCTTGGATGCAAGATGCCCGGCTCTTAAATTGAGACTGTAAAAATATAGCGGCTAGCCCTCATAATCAGTAGGAAATCACCCTGCAACGCAAAATTGCTGAGCAGAAACTGATATCCAAGTTCCGCACACATGAGGACGGCCTCAACCGGGATCTTGGGTTTATGTCACACCATCTGTAACCCTCACGACTTGCCTGGGAGGGCAAAATCTCACTGACTGTCCTGGCTGGGAGCAATACACATCTCTTCAACCTGTGCTTAACAATCTCTCCACTCACATTGTTTGCACCTGTAAAGAGTTGATTATCTGTTAAGACTCACATTCCAACCATTATCTTGTAATTGAGTTTGTGTCTATATATGCCCTGTTTGTGAAACAAATCCTACACTCACTTGATGAAAGTGCAGTGCTCTGAAAGCTCATGCTACCAAATAAATCTATTGGACTTTAACCTGGCATTGTGAGACTACTTACATTGCTTACCAACATTACTCATAAAGGATTTTTTCATGATAAAAGATTACTTTTTGGAATAATATCTGCACCAGCCCTAATCCAAAGATTGACTGATCTGATTTTAAGTGGCCTGTCTGATGTCAAGGACTCCCCATGAGCTAGTCACCCCAGGGAAGAGGAGGAGATGCAGTGTGATTTCTGGCTGATTTTGAGGGCTAGCTGCCATATTTTTATAATCTCGATTTGAGGGCCGGACGTCTTGCATCCGAGATTTTCCCCAATGATTGGCTTGTGACTTTGGCATTTTCAGGCTCTGTAGATGGCTTGTGAGCTCCTAGTTGATCGCTGATCCTGGACTTTGTTCCCATATGATTTTTCTCCTGATTATATAATATTGTCATTTGTGTTCTTGCTGAAAGCCTTTCTGCCAGTGTGCTCCAGAGTGGGTGGGAGCTGGAACTTGATCGTCTGGCCAGGAGCCCTCTTTTTTTTCGTTGGGGAACACTCCAAGTGGGTTGTGTGTTCTTGGAGGTCATGCAGTACATGTTTGATTGTTTTATTTGTGACCTGTAATCCTTACATTTGCACAGAAAGAATACGTTATTTTACAGTACTCTTCAGTTTAGCTATAGAAAGGATGAGTAGCACCACAACAGGGTGGTGGGTGGGCGGATAGATGTAGAGGTGATTGGTCCTCATTTTACGTGAGGAAAACCCCCATTAGAACTCTTGGTGGAGTGGGGCTTTTTTGTTAGTTATTTTGTGTGTAAGAAATTCTGTGCTTATCCTGTGGTGGTGCAGACAGAATGAATGCCCTGGAGAGGACTGGACTTTTTTTCTTTATTAATGGCACTTCTGGTTGGTGTGAGTGTGGGGGAGGTGTGGCGGAGGTGGATGTCCTAGCATGGTTCACAGGTCTTTGAATTTTGAATTTCTATTTTGTTGTTCTGTAATAGGGGTGCACCTTTGGGCCATGTTTTCATGGCCTTATCCAGATGTCCTATTCCCTACATTCCTTTTCTGTAGCCCTTTTAATATCCATATATGAGGAGGCACTGACCCTAACAATAGGGATCATGATGTCTGATCCTTTATAATATTTGTATTGATCTTTGCAGGTCTTCTCCCTGTGTATATGTGAGACAATGATTGTTCTGTACTGTGCTGAATCCTGGGAATTGGTTGCATATTGTACTGAATATAAAGTTGAAAATTCTCAATAAAAATATTATTGAAGAAGATTGTTTTGCCCCTTCATTTGGTTACTTAAATGTTTGAACTAACAGCGTAGTGAGCAATTTGGTTTTTGCTCCATAAGATTTGTCGTGCTTCCTGACATTTATTTCTCGTATGTTTCTATTTCAATTCAAAAATAAAGTAGCAAAATTAGCTTTGCTTTACTTTTATATCATTTGGAATATAACAAATATGTTTCATAATTGTATGTGACCATTTGCTTGAACAGATTCTTTTTTAATCACTTTATGGTCCAATGCCTTTTCTCACTACATCTAAATTGATCTAAATTGTTCCTTACTCATTCAAACACTGATTTTCAAACACCCTGCTGCTTAATGTCAGTTATCCTCCTGTCTCCAGTTTGCAGAATTCTCTATTATGTCTCCTGCTTGCATTGAAAAGAAATCATGTAAAAATGGCATGTGTGATTTAAACAATTTGACTTATTATAGGTCAGAAGTTTTCATCCAAATATTGCTGAACTGTACCAATTTCATATTTCATGGAAGGAACAGTCAAGAAGATTCAGAATGAGAATTTTCATATACTGTCATTCACTCATGGGTGTGTGATGACCTATCTTAACACAATTAGCTTAATGATTGATTGCCTGTGAACCAGTTTGGGGTAGGTGGAATCTTTCTGAACTGCTTCCATTTTACAAAGCATACACAGAAATTCTGTGATGTATCAGACATGCTATTAGCACAGAACTTCTACACCTTTTTTCAACTAATTTTATCTGTCTTCCAGAGGCTAGCAGGCACAGAAATTGGGATAAAATTCATTCCAGTGGGATTCTGCCTCTCCTTCACGACATCGGTTACTTCTGATAGGACGTTGCGGTGGGGGTTGGGGTTAGGTGGGGGTGAGGAGGATGGCAAACAGTTATAGGTATCTTCTATCTGCTCCTCCTTCTGCGCCAACAATGTGGGTCGAATCTCAAACAATGATGAGACAGAATACAGAAAAGAGATAGAGAATCTGGTGAACTGGTGCAATGACAATAATCTCTACCTCAAGCTCAACAAAACAAAACAGAGTAGCATCACAGCCAGGTGGACCTTCATTGTCAATGGACCCAAATCCTGGAACTCTCTTCTCAACAGTACTTCTGAACTCTCCTGCCCCACATGGACTGCTGTGGTTCAAGAAAGCAGCTCATCATCACTTTCTCAATAATTTTTGATTTGATTGATTATTGTCATATGAATTAGCAAACAGTGAAAAGTATTGTTTCTTGCACACTATACAGACAGAGCATACTGATCATAGAGGAGGAAATGAGTGAGTGGAAAATGTAGTGTTACAGTCATAACTAGGGTGTAGAGAAAGATCAACTTAATCCAAGGTAGGTCCATTCAAAAGTCTGACGGCACCAGGGAAGAAAATGTTCTTGAGTCAGTTGGTACGTGACCACAGACTTTTGTGTTTCTTTCCCGATGGAAGAAAATGGAAGAGAGAATGTCTGGGGTGCGTGGTGTCCTTAATTATGCTGGCCGCTTTGCCGAGGCAGTGGGAAGTGTAGACAGAGTCAATGGATGGGAGGCTGGTTTGCATGATGGATTGGGCTACATTCATGATCTTTTGTAGTTCCTTGCGGTCTTGGGCAGAGCAGGAGCCATACCAAGCTGTGATACAACCAGAAAGAATGCTTTCTATAGTGCATCTGCAAAAGTTGGTGAGAGTCGTAGCTGACATGCCAAATTTCCTTAGTCTTCTGAGAAAGTAGAGGTGTTGTTGGGCTCTCTTATCTATAATGTCAGCATGGGGGGGACTAGGACAGATTGTTGGTGATCTGGACTCCTAAAAACTTGAAGCTCTCAACACTTTGTACTTCATCCTCATTGATGTAGACAGGGACATGTTCTCCTTTACGCTTCCTGAAGTTAATGACAATCTCCTTCGTTTTGTTGACATTGAGAGAGAAATTATTGTTGCCGCACCAGTTCACCAAATTCTCTATCTCATTCCTGTATTCTGTCTTGTCATTGTTTGAGATCTGACCCAACTATGGTAATGTCGTCAGCAAACTTGAAAATCAAAAATCGAAAATCCATGGCAATTAATAATTGGCCTAGGCAGCAACACCCACATCCTGTGAAAAGAATCTGCCTGACAAAGACTGAAATATCTGTGATACAGGCCATTAGCAACTCCCCCAGTGCCATTTTTATTGGGATTTGATTGGTGTACAATCAATTGCCAGGCTCATCAGTGAAAGAGAATATTTTCACCAGCTTCTGGCACTCTGTAAAGTTGGTCAGTTCAACTTTTCAACAGAGAAGCAATGAACTGCTCCAATATCCCACAAGTTTTGGAGATAAGAGCCCACTATCACAGGTCATAGTGTTGGTCCTACTCCAATACGTAAATAACCCTGTTTCCTGGGTTTGGAATGGGTGCAAGGTGTGAACAGACTAGCTGACTCCATAATCTCCAGGAGAGGGCAAAGACAGGGGATGATGTGCTTGTGATCTGGATCCTCACTCCCTTTGAGGAGCAGGCACGGAGCTTGGGGGAGAGGAAAGGATCTGCACCATAAGTGACAAAATGGTCAGGCTGGAGCATAGAAGTGACACCTGGCAATGCTCCACTCACTGGAGATATCTCAAGTAAGCTGCATGCAGCCCAGATGCCTCTCCCTCCTATGTACTTAACCTTCTGCCCTGTGTTGCAAGAAGGGACCCCAATCTCCCTGGGTCATCTGGTATCGCAGCCCCAACTGCTGCTCTGCCCATTCTGCCCCTGACACCTCTGATGACTCCTCAGTGGAAGTGGAGGATGGGACCTCCGAGGGTGGCACCCTTTTGGCATCAGCTTCCACTTCACAAGTCACCAACCAGATACTCTCACAACAGTCTGTCAGGTTAATGACGAGGCATCTGGGTCACTGTACCTCTTACAAAGACGTTGTGCCAATTGAACTTCCAGGCTATTATACTTTAGCTTTCCATTAACCCGAAAACACAAATTTGTCTTTTCTCTTCTCAGGTGCTAACGGATTTAATGGGTAAAATTTGCAAGTCCCGCCCACTGCAGGAATCGTAGTGGGCAAGGGGTGGACTATGCAAATGTCTGTTGGCCTGGGCAGGATTTTCCAGTCTTGCTACAAGATGAGGCAGAAAATCCCACCCACTGTGTTCCTCAAGCATTTCCTATTTTTAACAGCAAGAAAAGCAACACGAATCAAAGTACAAGCTTGGGGTGCCATCCAGTATTATTGGTCCAATAAAAAGGTTAAAAACTGTAGTTAGTTCGCTATTTGAAAGCTAACTGTAAGTTATGATGGGCTTTTAGGAAGAATTATCATCTGGCAGTGAACTCCCCCAATTTTAGCAGCATGTATGAATTGTGAAATCTCCTACCTGCTGTTGAATAAAGCATCAGAATTGATTAAACTGCTGAGCGGCACTTAAATGAATTGAGTAGGCATTTAATTCCCTCATTTGGATGGAGAGGAGCAGGCCAGGGGCTAATGATAAAATAGTCCTTGATAATGGACGCTCAGGAGAAGAATCACTAGGTTTGAAACCCAAACAGAGGATATTGCCATTCAGGGCGACTTGGAAAGGAAGCTTATCGTGTATGAAACACAATAAAGGATCATTCAGCAGGCATGGAGAAATGTTGCTGACAGCCAGAATCATTGATCAGATGGTGAGGCTCAAATTGATAGTCAGGAAAACATTGAAGCCAGTGGTAAAACAAAACTGAACAGGGAAAATACTGATCCATTGAAGCCAGTTTAGGATTATCTTCAAGGACCAATTATGACCCCAGCAGACCTATGTCGGGGATGTAGTGAAACCTAAACTTCACTTAAACTGATGTTTGGAGGTAATTCCCAAGCCAGTTTGGGTGTCCCGCACATGTGTCGACTGGGAATTGGCTGCACATGTGCTCTTGAGTTACTTTCCATTCCTCAGGCTAAGGACCAGCCCTGCATTGCTGTGCAGAGGAAAAGGAAAAGGACAGCACAGAAATGCAAGAGTACCATTGTCAGGTATTATCCTAAGGAGAGGGACACAGGAGAGAGACAGGGTGGGGTACTAAACCAGGGAAATAGACATGGAAATGTTCCATAAGGAAGTCTCAGGTAAGGGGCTAACAACAGGGGACAGATTTGGTCCTGTTAAGTTAGTTTTTTTAATGAGCAGAGAAATAGGTTCCAAATAAAACAAAAGAGCCACAGGGGTGAGACTTTAGGTAAAGTAGGCATCAGTGAAGCCCTGAAGATCCAAGAAGGCAGCCAAAAGTTGATGACCTTTGCTGCAGGCCTTTTGAGCAAAGGTTGAACCTCTTTGGAGCAGTGATGCTCTGCTGGACACAGCCAAAGATTTAAGATTGTGCTGGAAAGGTGAAGCCTGCGTGTACTCAGAGATCCAAGAGAGAAGGGTCTGCAAGGTGGGTTGTTGTTGAACCTGTCTGAGTGGAAGCAACTTTTGGAGAGAATTCAAAGGCAAGATCTTCAAAAGTGGAGATTGGAAACCCTCATGTGAAAGACAATGTTGCAGTGAAATTGGTAGGCCCACAATATGACAAGCATCTGGGTGGGTTGTTGAGAAATCCTGGAGTCAGGTTTGGTTGAATCTGTCATTCATCTTGGAGTATGTTGTGTTTGATCACAGTTCACCTGAATATTACAGTAGAAGATGGATATTATAAATTGTTCTATCTTTCTGAATTTGTAAAGTTTGTTTTTGGTTGTTCCAAACCCATGGAATCTTCTGTCTTTGTTTGCTCAATAAACATCTTGAATTTCAAACTTTATCTACTTTAAACAAAATGTGTTCATCCCTAAACCTCCATGACCCTATGTCTGGCTAAGGATCATAACAAGGCTGAGGAGAGAGTGGGTGACCTACAGTATATTGCCATGGTGACTCTATTGCATGGCTACCCAGCTGCCATAAATCATACATTCATCATCAGCAACTCATTTTGTGCTGACCCATCCTAAACAATCATAGAAGATTATATCGTTCAATAAATAAACCTCAGTAAATGCTGAGTATGTGTGGCCATACTTTAGCCTGTCACAAGTACAAGTGGCAACTGAGAAATGAAATTCTAGCCAGACAAAATGTTAACCGGGCTTGACATAGGAATCCTTGTAAAACATTGTAGTGATTAATGTGTGTTCATTTAAGGCAACCAAGATACGTTGGAGAATGATCATGTGTTTCTCACTATTTGCACTCCATAAAATAGAAAAATCTGAAGCCTGCCTGTTTGCAGGCAAGCATAACAGAGGACCAAAGAAAGGTATGGGAATTGCAAGACATTTGGGGCAAAATTTTACGAGATTTTTTCTAAGTGTCTAGCTAGTGTGAAAATGGGAGAATTCCTGATCATTTTTTTGGACAGGTTTTCACTCCTAATGTTATGCACTGAGTCATTGAAAATATGGGCAAGATCGTTCTTAGCCATCAGAGGAAGTGCACGGGGCTTAATTTGCTAGATAGCCAGCAGCTCAGATCGGAGCCATATGCACAGAAAAAGCTAAAAAAAAGCTCCCCAGGCCAGAGACAGTTTCCCCTCCCCCCAGTTGATATTGGCAAACATGACTGACCCTCTTACCTTCACATCCCCTGGGACCCCCTTGTACATGGTCCCTCATCATCCCCGTGTCCCTGATTGCTGAGTGACATGACCCTCTCTCTCTCCGACACAATTCAACCGTTCCCACCCCCCCACCCTCCCTGCCCCCACACCACCCCCAAATGCTGACTTGGCTTCCCCTCCATGGTAACAGGGTAAACTACATTAATCTTGCTGGAATGCTCTAATGGACTTGCCCAAACTGCCTGCAGCTGATCTGCCTTAACAAGGGACAGCTCCATAAAAACCCCAAGGATGGACAGGCAGGCCGGCAGTGAAAGAAGAAATGGTCTCCAGGGAGACAGCTCCCCATTTTTCCAATGCAGATCTTGCCAGTTTGCTGGAGGCAGTGGAGCCAAGGTGGGGCACCTTCCTCCCCCCAGCAGGATGCCATCCCAGGGGAAGGGATGGAAACAAAGTGGGAGCAAGTGTTAGTGCCAGGGCACTGGCCAGGAGGACCGGGAAGCAGTGCCACAAGAAACTGAATGACCTAATCCGGGCAGCACGAGTGAATATTTAATTTCATCTAGCATCTTACTCCTAAATGATCAAAGATACCCCACCCCAGCACCCTGAATGCTTCCAGCCCCTGACCCCCCCCAAGCACCTCCCCCTCTCCACCTCCCCAAAGAGTATCACAACCCTTGCCCTCTGAGGCCACCCCCCCCCCCCGCCCCCCGATACCCTCCAGGATTCATGCCATCAGGTTTGACATGGCTCCTTCTGTCCCTACAGGAGAAGAATGCCCATAATCGCCAGCGGAGGGCAAAGCCAGGGGGTGGTGTGCTTGAGATCTGCGTCCTCATCCTCTTTGAGGAGCGGGTGCTGGAGCTTGTGGGAGAGGAGGGGATTCACACCATCAGTGACTGCATGGTCAGGCTGGAGCATACCAGTGAGCGCCTGCCAATGCTCCACTCATTGGAGATATCTCAAGTAAATTGCATGGAGCCCAGATTCCTCTCCTTTCCTTGCACTTTACCTTGTGTCCTGTGTTGCAGGAAGGGACCCTGACCTGCCTACCTGGCATCGCGTTCCCAACTGCTGCTCCCACCCATTCTGCCCCTCAACATCTCTGATGAATCCTCGGAGGAAGTGGATGAAGGGACTTCCGAGCGTGGTGCTCTTTTGATGTCAGCTTCCACCTCACAACTCACCATCCAGATACTTCCACATCGGTCAGTGGCGAGGCATCTGGATCACTCTCTGGTGAGCATGACACATCTGCTGATGTATATCAGATGGAGAAGGGAACGTCCAAGGCCTCTGGTACGTGGGACCCTGCCGGAGGCATGGACTCAGTTGGCTCCAGGCTACATGCTGGACTCTGAGGTCACTTCTCCCTCAGCTGCTGGAGATGCAGCAACGGAGCTAATGAATGCAGGAGGGGCTGACAGCCACTTTGGACCAACTGCGAGGCTACTGGGAGGAGTCCCAAAGCTTTCAGGTGGACCAGCTATTGCCAATCTTGCATGGTTCCCAGGCCAACACTGCGAGGGTGGCATCCAGGGTAGAGAACCTGGGGCAGGGGATCCTCACTATGAGTAGCAGGCTCCAAGTGATGGCTGAGTCACAGTGGGCCACAGCTGACGGCCTCAACAGGCTTCTCAATATTCTACACCCATGGCTGAGAAACTGAAGAGCGTGACCCAGACTCAGAGGGCACTTGTGCCGCCATTGACAGGTGGCCCCCGACTCAGGTGGCCAGCACAGAGGGCTCGACCTCCATGAGTAGGACGCAGGTTGTCCTCCAGAACTGACAGGGCCAGATTACACCAGAGTTTCTGGACCTCACTGCAGAACCACCGCCGTCCCATGGAGTGACTCAGGGGCCCACAGGAAGCCCAAGGGAGGAGGAAGGGCTTGAGCCCATGCCAAAGCCTTCCAGCCAGCAGACTGCGACTGTGGCTACACATTCTAATTCCCCTGTCCTGACACGGAGGCATCTCAGGAGTAGTGGGATGAAGAGGGTGTCATGGAAACATTCCAGATACCTGGAAGGGGGCCAGGGCTCTCAAGGTCCAGACCCTCCAGAAGACACCCACTAAGGGCATCACAGGCCATGGGCCAAAGTAGGTAGCTGGCCCCTTCCACCTCTGATGTACATTCTGGGGAGACACCAAGATGGCCACGTAGGTTAAGGAGTTGTAGCAGCACTAAGTTCGCATGAGTGAAGGGCAGCTCTAATTAGATTGATATTTCAGCACTTTAACGTTTTACCTCCAGCCTAAACTCCATTCACTGCAGTGGCACCAGAGAATCCCAGCCACACAAAAGTTTTCAGCATAAGTCAATGGGTGGGATTTTCCACCCTCTATGCAGCGAGTTCTGCAGCGGTGGGAGGTGGTGCAAAGCTTACTGGCAGTGGGATCTTCTGGTCCCACTGTTGTTAATGGAGTTTTCTGTTGAATGCACCTCCCTCCATCGGGAAATCTGCGGCGGGTGTGTGGCATTGACAGGACTGTAACATCCTGCTGTCATAACACAAGAAAGTTTTCAGAATTTGTCATTGTATGCCAGATTTCCTGCTGGGAAAAGGTGCAGAGTGTTGTATTGGTAAAATAGTTAATTTAATCAAAATGTGGGTCTGATACAAAACCATTGCTGAAGTTTGGTCCCCTCTCTGAAAATTGGAAAAGTTTATGGAGATGGGTCTTTAATGAGCCTGTAATGGCTTTAGTTTTGAGGGCCACTTCCTCCCCAGATCTCAGAAAAACATGGGGGATGGAGGATGCAGAGAATGAGGAGAGACTTCCGACCACATGGTGTCACAACCATTTTGTATTCTGGTTTAGCTCAGTTTCCATCTGATCGGGATGGGCAATTCTGACCCTTGGGAAAAGGCCTCACAGAATTTGGGGTTGCCATTTTTAGACATCATTCTGTTGGAGGGCACCTGCCCGGACCAGATACCAAATCTATCAATCAAGCTGGCTTTCAGAAAGACAACCAGGTTGAAAAACAAGGATGCATGCTGCACAGTCAAATTTGCACAGTGTGTGAGCTGACCTCGACACTTTCCCACCCCATCGCCCCTCAATAAAATCCACCCCAATCAAGATCAGGGCCAAAATATCCCATAGAATTCCTCAATTATGATTAGGGAATAATCCCAGCATCAAAGCCAACACTCATTTCTGAATTAACATAATCTAAAACAGAAACCCGTTGATCATTCATTTAATATTGGTGCACCCATGCTGTTTACAAATATGTTGCTGTGCTTGCCGATATAACAACAACATCTCCACATGATAAGTTAACCCATTGCCTGTGAAATGTTTTGTAACATTCCTCATATATGAAACATATTACATAAATGCAAATTTAACATTAAACAATACTGAGTGTGCAGAAGGTATCAAAGGCCTGGACTTTGTTCGAGCCTACAACTTCCATTTTCTTTTAGACTGGCAGTAACAGAGCAGGGGATTTAAAACCCAGGGCCAACCATTAGCTTTCTGCTCCATCACAGCCATAATATCGATCACTATGAAACAGTCATATCAGCGCACTTCTCCTATCTAGTCTTTGTTATCTAACAGCGCTATTGGAGCATCAATTGGAAATTTACCCAGAAAAGAAATAGAACAAGAGACAGGGCTGATGTACCTTAAAGGTAAAGCTTGTGTCTAGGAAATTGTTGGAGAAATTGACATAAGAGAATCATAGAATCTTACAGTGCAGAAGGAGGCCATTCGGCCCATTGAGTCTGCACCGACCACAATCCCACCCAGGCTCTAGCACCATAACCCCATGCACCTACCCGAGCTAGTATCCCTGACACTAAGGGGAAGATTAGAATGGCCTATCTACCTAACCCACACATCTTTGGACTGTGGGAGGAAACCAGAGCACCAGAAGGAAAACCACGCAGACACGGGAGAAGGTTAAGTTTGTTTTATTTCCTTTGAGTTTTCAACTTTTATTTATTAATGCTATAAATGTTTTATTTCTGGAATATGTTGTGATGGGTGGACAACTAAAAGGACCATTGGAAGGGCATTTTGTCAGAATATGATTGATGTCTGTATTCAGTGATTTTATGATTCATTGCCTTTCAATGAATGTGTCATTTGAAAAATAGGTTGGACTAAAACCTGGTGTTGTCAGACTTTTTACTGTGTTTACACCAGTCCAACGCCGGCATACCCACATCATTTGAGCCAATCAGTGTTGCTTTGTGTCCTACCCAACAATTCAATGGCAAGCTATTGAACAAGGAGGGCATTTAGCATCTGACAACACACTCGCAGGCTGGGGTAGAGCCTATATTCAATGATGTGCAATTGCTGGGCTGATTTCAAGGTGGTACACTGACATATCGACACATCCCAGGAGCATTCTTTGGTGAATCAGCCACATGCATTTCAGCTCCCAATTTATGAGTAGCTGTGCTGTGGAACGTTTCAAAGCAATGGAAAGAATCAAGAAAATATGAATATTTAACTTAAGGAGAAAAACAATTGGGCAGAAAGCGAACCAAGTATTAGAAATAAAAGGGAAAGGGGAATAAAAATAAAACATTGACAGAGAGCAAACCAAATACAAGAAATGAAAGAATAACATCAAAATGTTATGTCTAATATTTTGCTTAATATCTTAAAATGATGTTTTCATGTCAGCAGTCTCTTGGGGGATCAAATAAAAATACCTTATTAGTGTTGACACATAGCCTTGCAGCGAACTACCATCTACACTCCCTACTCCAGTCCCTTCAAGGACTGCTAATTTTTAAATATATTTATATTTACAGTACCGGTGAGTTAGGCAGATAGAAATTTAGAATAGGTTTGTGACAGATGATTAAAATATACTATTTGCAGAATTCTGCGGACTGAGTAGAATAAAAATTAGTCCCTGTCTCAACACAGGAATACATTATGCAAATGAGAGACCACTGAACCGTGAAAAATATGACAATCTGTTTCTCTACACAAGTAGTATAAATGGGAGATAATTGTTGTACCCAATAGATATTCAATGTTTAGTTTGCAGTATGGATTTAAATGCAAATACATACAAACCCCCAACTCGTGATAGTGCTTGACAACACTCACCTGAAGAACGTTTTCCTTTGTGTGTTATGTCTAACGCTGGCACTGGTGTATTAACATAGAATACATTTTCTGTTTCGCTACACACAGTGCACTGAGAATTTTCCTTTTCTGGATTTTGAAGTAGGTCTAAAATAATCAACCCTACAGTTGAGGGTTGTTTATGAAAATGAGCTTTGGTATGAGTCACCCTGTGCAGCAAGAACACGTCATATCTGGGGAAATTGGTTATTACTATATTTTGAGCAGCTTCACATTTGTTCAAAGTATCAACATCAATTTGAGAAATATTAAGCACAGGACTGAATAAAATTGAAGTCAGGAGAGCTGAAAGGGAGGGAATAATTTACAACATTATCCAACATTACAATATTGTCCTACATTACAGCAGTGACTAAACTTCAAAAGCATTTCTTCGGGTGTGAAGCGCCTTGAGACATCTAATGGTGGTGAAAGGCACTATATAAATCCAAATACAAGGGGCAGCACAGTGGCACAATGGCTAGCACTGCTGCCTCACAGGCATCAGGGACCCGGGTTTAATTCCGACTTTGGGTCACTGTCTGTGTGAAGTTTGCATGTTCTCCCCGTGTCTGTGTGGGTTTCGTCCAGGTGCTCAGGTTTCCTTCCACAGTCCAAAGATGAGCGGGTTAGGCTGATTGGCTGTGATAGATTGTCCCTTAGTGTCAAGGGGTTAACAGGGTAAATATATGGGGTTAAGGAAATAGAGCCTGGATGGAATTGTGGTTTTTCTGCACTGTAGGGATTCTATGAAGTCACACAATCTTGTCACACAGTGTCAAACAACTGAGAATGCTTGTAGTGATAACCTACACTTACTTTAAAGTTGAAGTTTATTTATTAGCGTCACAAGTAGGCTCACATTAACACTGTGGAAATTCTCTAGTCGCCACACTCCAGCATCTGTTCAGACACACCAAAGGAGAATTTAGCATGGCCAAAGCACTGAACCAGTGTGTCATTCAGACTATGGGAGAAAACTGGAGCACCCGGAGGAAATCCACTCAGACATGGGAAGAACGTGCAGACTCTGCACACACAGTGACCCACGCTGGGAATCGAACACAGATCTCTGGCATTGTGAGGCTGCTCTGTGACAAAGTACAAAAGTAGGTTTCAGCTACATTACAAAGGATTGATCAGAATACTTTTCTCCTTGAATTTATCCACCGACGTATTTCCAAATCTTTTGGTTGCAAGTTGCAGAAAAGCATCACAATGTATCCCAGAAATAAAACATTTGTAGCATGAATAAATAAAAGTTGAAAATTCAAAAGAAAAAAAGAGACAAACTTAGCCTTCTCTTATTTCAATTTCTCCAATAATTTCCTAGGCACCGGCTTTGCCTTTAAGGTGCATTAGCCCTGTCTTCTCTTCTATTTCTTTTCTGGGTTTGTTTCCGGTAAGTGATTTGGATTAAAATAGTGCTTTCATCACCATTAGGCCTCGCAAAGAAATACTTTTGAAGTTTAGTCAGTGCTGTAATCATAGAATCATAGAATCCCTACAGAGCAGAAGGAGGCCATTTGGCCCATCAAGCCTGCACCGACAACAATTCGACCTAGGCCCTATCCTCGTAACCACATATTTACCCTGCTTATCCCCCTGACACCAAGGGGCAATTTATCATGGCCAATCAACCTAACAGCCTGATTATAGTAGACATGCGCAGTCAAGGACGTAAGCTGTCCCTATGCACTGAGTAGCAAAATTGTAAACATGTTCACCTTGAACGTCCACATGGGTTGTCCGTGTTTCCTGTCATAACTTCAATGCAACATCATCAGGAAGCCTGCAAAAAAACAGCAGAAAATGCTGGCCATATTGTATTTCCAACATTTCCTCCAATCCATCAGCGGTGTCAAGATGGGGGAGAGAGAGAGAGAGAGAGCCATGGCTAGAAATTCCAGAATTATTTGTAGATATGTGACTGTGCCACACACAAAGCACAAAGTGAAACACGCCTCCAACTCCTATCGTCCGCCCCCCTCCTCAAGCCCTGTTGATTTTTTTTTGGCACTACTGATATTTGGCTAAGATTTGTTCATAATGGACCATGTGGAATTCTAAAAGACCCTGAGTTTAATCATTTAGTGAAAGGCCCAAGATATTTTCTTACTTGGGATTTATGCATTTTAATCTTGCCAGAGAAAATGGATTCAAGTTTCTCAGCCTTCTTTTCAGCTCCAGTAAGCACCTTTTTAGAATGCCTTTGAAGGTTATAGAATCAGGTAATGTGATAATGGTACAGAAACAGGGCCATTTGGCCCATCAAAGGGACTGCTGTTGCAAGAAATATACTTGATTTTGAGCAACAGTATAAACTGGGTAAATGAGAGTCGAACATGGGAACTCATCCTCTCAATCCTTCATCCCGCTCGTGCTCAATGTTACCAGTGGCTGATTACATTTTAAATTTTTACCATATGAAAAAATGCATTCTTATATTATTAGGTCTGAAAATAAGGGCCACATGAAATGCAAATTTGTCCCAGTTAAATATACAGAAATAGTAATATCCCTCTCTGAATGCTAATGTATGCCAATTAATGCAATGATCACAGGATAGTGTGATCATATTATCTTGATCAATAATAATTTAGTGCAGTTAACGCTAATTGTTATTGACAGTTTGCATTTTTATCACTGGTACCTGAAATGTATTCATTGAGTAAATCACTTTAATGGTGTTGCATGTTATAAGGCTCCCATAAATAATGTCCAACTCCCAGAAACAGATAACATTATCAGTTATCAGTTTCCATTTGACACTGAAAATGGGGCCAAGAAATGTTCCCAGGGAGGGAATCACATTTTAAAATCACTAATAAAGTTACTTTTAAATGATATGTAGTGACAGTCCAGAGAAATTTGAGTCCTGATTTTCACTCAGAGAGAGTGGCAGTGGGGAGTCGACTGGGAAAGCACCAATCTCATGCTGGCTTGTCACTGTGAGGCTCGGGCTGTTTGAGCTCGCAGAACCTCATTTAAGTTCACTACACTTCTGCTCTGGGAGTACATCAGGCCGTGCACCTTGTGGTAGTTGCAGGTTCACTCTCCGAATTGTATTTAAAACAGGGGTGCACCTCTTAATTCACCTGTTTGCAATTACTGCTATGCAACTTTAATTCACAGACCAGGGAGCAAACATTTCAATAAACTGAAGTGCAGCATATAGAGAGATGGAGGGAAAGGGAAAAAGGGAGTGCAAAAGCAACCTCCCAATTCTCAGGTGCCTGAGTTGAGATTATTATTGAGAAGGGTGAAGAAATAGAGGGAGGTCCTTTTTCTCCATTTCATACAGTGCCATCTCCAAGGCAACAGCGGTCCAGATGTGCACAGGGTTAGTTACTGCTACTGGTATCACACCCAGAACATGGTTGCAATGTAAAAAAAAAGTTCAATGAATCCATGAGAGCAGCGAGGGTGAGTAAGCCTCTTCACATCTCTACCTTTTCAGTCACACTTCACAATACCTCACCCTTTCCCCGACCACTCTCAACAATTCCCTCTGCTCTGTCTCAAAGGAACACTCCAACACCTTTCATCCTTATTACAAGCACACATCACTCCTTCCTCTCATCCTAGGTTGGGGAGGGGAGTGCAGGGGGTGTTGTGGCGAGTAGGTGTTTTTTTCCTCCTAACTCTTTCACAGTAATCATGAGTATAAAACTGGCAGAACCATCTGAAGTGAGCAATTTAAATCACTTTGTCGGATGGATCCCAGCCCAATGCACTTGTCCAGGGGAAGTTAATCCTTCTGGACAATTGCCTAATAAACCTTTAAGTGGAAACTTCCAAGAGGGACTCCCCAGCACATCATCAGAGTACCTTCCAAATCCAATGCTAGAGAGGCAGGAAGTTATGGCCTAAGGTTTATTAATAGCAGTACTCATACTTACCAGGTGCAGTAGGATTTATTAATTAAAATAAGTAAAGATAAATAAATATAACTAAATAAAATAAATTCTTATAACACATATCTGAGGAATTAAGAAAAATATAACTTTTAGTTGTAGGTGGTACTAGTTTTAATAAACAAGAAAATTATAATATATAGGAATTATTTAAGAAAATAATTAAACCAAATTAAGCAAATAGTATAAGGAACAATGGCCAAGTAGATGTTATGTTGCAGCTGTGGAATGTGGCAGATACTGGATGCCGAGGTGATCCAGGACATGTAGAAGGTAGAACATAGAACATTACAGCGCAGTACAGGCCCTTCAGCCCTCAATGTTGTGCCGACCAGTGGAACCAATCTAATGACCCTCTAACCTAATCGATTCCAATGTTATCCATATGCCTATCCACTGACCATTTGAATGCCCTTAAAGTTGGCGAGTCCACAACTGCTGCAGGCAGGGCATTCCACGACCTTACTACCCGCAGGTGTAAGCAGCTAAAGGAATTCTAGATCAGGATTACTGATCAGGAAGCCAAACTGCAGACACTGAGCAGCATAATGGAGGGGGGGAAATACCTGGGCACTTTGTTCCAGGAGATGGTCATACCTCATAGAATAGGGTCATCTCTTTTGGACAAAAGTGAGGGACAGGAGGGTGTAACTATGAGTGAGGCAGATGAAGGGATTGAGCAGACAGTAGTGGAGGAGCATCAGATTTTGCAATTGTCAGACAAGTTTGAGATGCTCACAACCTGTGTGGATGAAAGTGAGGTCTGCAAGGTGGATGAGCAGGCTGGCCAGACACCGTTGTATAGGAGCTGTCTAAGTGGAGGGAGCAAAAAGAAATGTAGTGGTGGTAGATGATAGTATAGTGAGGGGATTGACACTGCTTTCTGTAGAAAAGAACAAGGGTCCAGATGGCTATGTTGTTGGTCTGCTGCCTGGGTTTGGGACATTTGCTCATGTCCGGGGAGAACCATATAGTGGGAGGGGGAGGATCCAATTGTTATGGTGCCAGTCACTTCAGTAGGGCAAGGAAAGTGGTTTTGCCTAGTCAGTATGAAGAGTAGGGACCAAATTAAGAAGCAGAATCTCAAAGGTAATAACTGCTGAATTATTATCTGAGCCACATGCAAATAGACCTGGGGCAAATAAGATTAGAGGTTTGAATGCCTGGCTGGAATTCTGGTTTTGGAGAAGTAGCTTCTGATATGTGGGTCACTAGTATCGGTACCAGGGAAAGTGAGGGCTGTATTGGAAGGATAGTCTACTCCTGAACCATGCTGGGACCAGTGTTCTGCCAAGCCACAAACGTAGGGAGGTAGAGAAGACTTCAAACTAAACAAGGGAGGGGGGGTGCTGGAGGAGTGACGGGTAAAGTTTGAGAAGATGCAGCAAATCAAGGGATAGATTCAAGACAGGAGACCATAATAGTAACATGGCAAATGAGGGTTGGAGAATGGCAGGAAGGGACAGAGAGATAAAACCCAAGAATACACCAACAACCAAGAGTGGGGGATGATTCTCCCATCCCAATATCCTGATGCACTGCTTTTTTAGCGCAGCAGGCCGGGAGACTCTAGTGGCAGCCAATTTGCACGATTCTCGCTGGGCATGCAGACCTTCGTACGTTTCCCAGAGAAATCAAAGAAGTGATCTCACTGTGGAGATTCTCATTCCTGCAGCCTTGTGAGATTTTTCACTGGTGTCGCCATTAGAAAATATTCCCTGTTGAGTCGGAGGACAAAAATCTGGCAGGTGGCCTATAATGTGGGAGTTGTTCATTTTGGCAGGAAGAATAAAATGGCAAAGTATTACTTAAACAAAGAACAGCTGCAGAATTCCGAGGTGCAGTGGGATCTAGATGTTCTCATGTGTGAGTTACTAAAAAGTTAGTATCTAGGTACTGCAGGTAAGTAAGAAAGCTAATGGGATGCTATACTTTTTTGTAAGAGAAATTGAACATTAAAGTAAGAATGTTGTGCTTCAGTTATACACATCTCAAATGCTGTGTATAGATTTGGCCTCCTTATTTAAGGAAGGCTGTTAATGCATTGGCAGCAAATCAGAGGAGGATTGCTAGATTGATACCTGGAATGTGTTGGTTGTCTTATGAGGAAAGGTTGGACAGACTGGGCTTATTTCCATTGGAGTTTTGAAGGATGAGGGGTAATTTGATTGAAACCTTTAAGAACCTGAATGGTCTTGGCAAGGTGAACATGGAAAGGATGGTTCCTCTTGTGGGTGCATCCAGAACTAAGGGGCACTGTTTTAAAATTAGGGATCACCTTTTTAGGACAGAGGTGAGAAGATACTTTTTCTCTCAGAAGGCTATGTGTCTTTAGAACTCACTGCCTCAGAATGTGGTGGAGGCAGAATATTTTTAAGGTGAAGATAGGTAGATTCTTGTTTGGCAAGGGAATCAAAGGTTGTCGAATGGTGCAGCAGGCTCGAGGGGCTGAATGGCCCACTCCTGCTCCTACTTTGTGTGTTCGTATTCGGCGATCTGCCATTGAACATTCCAAGGCTCGAATACACAGAACCCATTGTCGGTGCGTATCTGAAGATTCTGACTCATTCAGCAACCTTCCACTAATTTTATTCACTCCGCCAAGGGATTCAACTCGTTGAAATAGTAAAGTTTCTTTAAAAGAAACTTTTAAAGCGTATTTTTGGCCATATGTATACCTAATGAATACCCATTCTTGTCAATGCAGTTACTATCTAGCCGCAGTCCACTTTAATGATGAATTTCATAGCTCTATACTATTAAAAATAACAACGTAATAGACTCAGCGTAAAGTTGTGAATATCCATCTTTGTTTTAAAGCCTTGTTGAATAAATAGAGCTATTTTATTGAATAAATAGTCAAGAATAAAAATTAATATTGATAGAAACACAATTTATAGCAGTCATCTTTCTCTACCAGAAATGAAATGTCCTGAATATGGAGGCTTTGTTTATATATTATATATGTTTTATATAGTTTATTAAAGATAATACTAAGAAACAATACGGGTGATGTGAATGCCACAGGAGACTTCATGGTACAGTTGCTGAGTTCAGGGCAATTTGTTTCCTTTTTGTTCATGGGAGCATCGCTGACAAAGTCCTCATTTATTACCCATTCCTAATTACTCTTGAGAAGGTGGTGGTGAGCCACATTCTTGTATCACTGGAATCCATGTGGTGTAGGTGCAGCCACCTTGTTGTGAAGAAGGGAGTTCCTGGATTTTGGTCCACCAATAATGAAGGACAAATAATTGTTCCAAGTCAGGACGATGTGTTACTAGGAGGGAAACTTGACAGTGATGGGGTTCCCATGCATCTGTTCCCCTTGTTATTCTGGGTGGTAGAGAGGGTGGAAGATGCTGTTGAACATGCCCTGATGGGTTGCTGCAATGTATCTTGTCTAAGATACACACTGCTGCCACGATGCAGTGGTAGTGGATGGAATGAACGTTTAAAGCAATGGAAGGGGTGTGAGAGCAAGCAGGCTGCTTTGCCCCAGATGTTATCAAGTTTCTTGAGTGTTATTGGAGCAGCATTTATCTAGGCAAGGGAAGAGTCAAGAAGTGAGTTTATTCATTGCAGAATTTCCAGCCTCTGGCCTATAGTAGTAGGAACAGCATTTATATAGTTTGCCTAGTTAAGTTTGTGGTCAATGATGGGGAATACAATGAAGGTAATCCTATTGAATGTCAAGGGAAGATAGTTAAATTCTCTTTTGTTGAAGATGGACATTGCCTGATATTTGTAGCATGAACGTCACTTGCCATTTATCAGTCCAAGCCTCAATGTTGTCCAGGACTTGTTGCATGCAGCAATGGACTTCTTCATTATCTAAGGGTCGTAACTGGGACTGCACACTGTGTGGTCATCTGCGAACATCCCAGTTCTGACCTTATTATGAAGGAAAAGTTATTGGTGCAACAACTGAAGATGGTAGGACCCACCATAACAAAATGCAACTATGGAACTGAGTGGTCTTGATGGATACTAACTGAGCACAGTTGAGCAACTTATTGGTGTGCAAATGCCATTTAATAGCACTATAAATAACACCTTCCATTTGATTGACAGTAGACTGAGGTGATTGTAATTGGCTAGATTGGATTTATCCAGTATTTTGTGGATCGGATATACCTGGGCAATTTTGTACATTGTCAGGTAGATGCCTGTGTTGTAGCTGCACTGGAACAGCTAATTTGGGGCATGGCTACCTTTGCAGCATAAATCATCAGCTCTACCATCAGGATGTTATCAGGGTCCATGGCTCTAATTCTCTCCAATGTCTTCAGCCATTTTTTGATATCATGTGAAGCGGATCAAATTGGCTAAAGACTGGCTTTTGTGATGCTGACAACTGCAGGAGGAGGCTGAGATGAATCACCCACTCAACACTGCTTCCACTGGTCATAATGTTTGTAGTCCTGTGTTGCAGCTTCACCAGGTTGGTGCTTGATATGCCTGCTTATACTCCTTATTGAACCAATAGTAAGTGTGAACATAAGAACATAAGAACATAAGAAATAGGAGCAGGAGTAGGCCATCTAGCCCTTCGAGCCTGCCCCGCCATTCAATAAGATCATGGCTGATCTGTCGTGGCTCAGTTCCACTTTCCCGCCCTCTCCCCATAACCCTTAATCCCCTCTCTTATCAAAAACCCATCAACCCGTGTCTTAAAAATATTTAGCGAGGCAGCCTCCACCACTTCAACAGGCAGAGAATTCCAGAGATTCACCACCCTTTGAGTGAAGAAGTTCCTCCTCAACTCCGTTCTAAACCACCCCCCCTTTATCTTGAGGCTGTGCCCCCTAGTCCTACTGTCTTTTTTGAGCGGGAAGAGTCTCTCCACCTCTATCCTATCCATCCCATTCAACATCTTATACGTCTCAATGAGATCTCCCCTCATTCTTCTAAACTCTAACGAGTACAAGCCTAGTTTATTCAGCCTCTCCTCATAGCTCAACCCCCTCAACTCCGGTATCAGCCTAGTAAACCTCCTCTGCACTCCCTCCAAGGCCAAAATATCTTTGCGCAGGTGCAGCGCCCAAAACTGCACACAGTACTCCAGCTGTGGCCTCACCAATGCCCTATACAGCTGCAGCAAGACCTCCCTACTTTTATATTCAATCCCCCTCGCTATGAAGGCCAGCATCCCATTCACCTTCCTGACCACCTGCTGCACCTGCAAGCTGGGATTTTGCAACTCATGCACAAGGACCCCGAGGTCCCTCTGCACCGCCGCCTGCTGCAGTTTTTCACCACGTAAGTAATGGTCCTTCCTACCATTATTCCTACCAAAGTGGACCACCTCACACTTGCCAATATTAAATTCCATTTGCCATTTCCTGGCCCATTCGCCCAGCCTATCTAAATCCTTCTGCAGACTCTCCACACCCTCCGCACAATTTGCCATTCCCCAATGTCAAACCAATTCTACATTCTGTTTTAGAAATGTTTATTGACCTAATTCCTGAATTTCGTTGGACTTTCTATCTCAGTTCCAGCACAATGTAGTCAAGCATGTGGTAGATGTTCTGCTTATATACTCCATCTGGGTTTCTGTGGCTCTTCCAACATAGTGGCACAATGGCAGAAAGTGAAAGTCGATTCAGGGCAATATGTTGATGACTTTGAGTTCCTTACTCTATGGGCAGAAAGAACTTGCCATTGTTAATCTCTTTTGCAATTTTCAAATCATGTATCTGTGTCCCTTATATAGTGTCAAAATTAGTTCATAATAATGGTCAGGTCCATTTCATTAACTACAGCTTCCTAGATCCTGCTTATTCCAGAATATCCAGTCTAACATGTTACAACAAGTCTAAAGCTAAGGCATTTATAAACCTAGGTACTCTGGAGATATGGTTGATTATGGCCTCTCTCCAGCAAACTGACACTTTATTCTGAGTTCTGTCATGACAAAGAGAAAAAAACTGGCTTTGAACAAGATGGCATTTCCATTTAGATAGTCAAATACTGATTTATTGACCTGGTGAATGTGTGGCCTAATATGGCAATGTCTGTTCTTTTCAATAATTTTGTTTCAACTACTAGATAAAAAGAGACTTGTTGCTACACATTCAATTAGAGTCCCAGTTTTGCATTTACCATAAAGATTTGGCATTAAGCTAACAACCACTTCCTCTGTGTGCAGCTAAATGAATGTAAGCAATAAAATACAGCTGTCTTGAAACTCTTTGTGAATTGCAGAGCTAAATCTGTTCCTTCTTTTTTAATGTGCTGGGAATACTCTGGCAGAATTGTAGAGATGAAAAGAAGAAACACAAGTACTGGAACTGAGCATCAGCATCTGAAAAATCTTATTTACTGTTTGATTTATCTGAACTTCTGAGGTTTTCAATGAAGGGTCTCAGCTGTAACCAATTTTTAAGGTAAATCTTTGTCTTCACCACTTTGGTGCTCCATCAGCTTGGATTGCTTGCACATTGTAGCACCAGTCAATGAAAATTACAGATCCCGTAACAGACAGAAGTGATCTGCCCAGTCAGATTAGAAAGAACAAAGAAACTTATAACACTGGAGCCTTTCGCCTTCCAAGCCCAAGCCAATCATGATGTCCAAACTAAACTACAAAAATTCTACTATCCTTACTCGGACCATATCCCTTGGAAGATTACCATTCATGAAAACGTATCTCTGTCTCTCTAAGGTACTACCTGGGTGGCACAGTGGTTAGCAGTGCTATCTTTCAGCGCCAGGGTCCCAGGTTCAATTCTGGCCTTGGGTCACTGTCTGTGTGGAGTTTGCACATTCTCCCTGTGTCTGTGTGGCTTTCTTCCAGGTGCTCCAGTTTTCTCCCGCAGTCCAAAGATGTGTGGGTTAGGTTGATTCGCCATGCTAAATTGACTCTAGTGTCAGGGGAATGGTAGGGTACTTATGTGAGGTTTTGGGCCTGGGTGGGATTGTGGACAGTGCAGCCTCGATGGACTGAATGGCCTCCTTCTGTACAGTGGGGATTCTATACCTGATGTGCATTTTCAAAATGTATTTTGCAATTTTGGATAACGTTGCTGCAGTCTTGGATTGTTTGCAAAGAAACTATTAAGAATCCTTAGGAGTGAGATTTCCTGTTCAGTCTACCATGGGAATCATAGTTGGGAGAGGGACGGGGAAGATCCATTGACCTCAGGAGGGATTTTCCAGTTTCGGGGCCAGAAAATCCCACCCATCATGCCTGTTACAGAAAGAATAAAAGGGTACCAGGAATTGGATTTCCATGCTTTTGTTATCTCTAAACTTGACTGTCCCAAACTCGTGGCTGTTCTCCCCAATCCATTCTCTATAAACTTGAGGTCATCCAAATTTCTGCTGCCCATGTCTTAACTGACAGAAAATCTCATTCCCTTATCAAAAGTCCCATGGTGGCAAAACGACCAAATGTAGAATTAACATGAAGTATTAGTGAGCTGTTGGAGACAGTTAAAGTGAATGACATCTAGAAACTTAGGTATGGATGCTAACCTGATACTTGATGAGTGATGAAGTTAAAAGTCTGTCCTGGTCTGCACTATAAGTGAGATACAAACTATGTTCTATAGCTCCTCACCATCTATATAAAGCAAATAATTAAATAATAAAAACCAGGCATGAATATTCACTTCAAGTGGGATTTATATTTGGTTGGATCTTGTGGCATAAATAACAGCATATTAATAACACATGTAGTCCTATGAAAATGCTTCCATCAGTGCATTCTCTGAACTCTCACTCTCAGAGAGTTTCTAGATGTCATTCACTTTAACCGTCTCCAACAGCTCACTAATACTTCATGCTAATCCTACATTTGGTTGTTTTGCCACCATGGGACCTCTGATAAGGGAATGAGATTTTCTGTCAGTTAAGACATGGGCAGCAGAAATTTGGATGACCTCAAGTTCATAGAGAATAGATTGGGGAGAACAGCCGCGAATTTGGGACAGTCAAGTTTAGAGATAACAAAAGCACGGATGAGCGTTTCATGACCAGATGAACTGAGGTGGGATGAAGTCGGATGATGTTATGGAAGTGAAAATAGGCAGTCAAGACTGGCATTAATATGAAGTTGAAAACTCACCTCAGGATCAAATGGGATACCAAGGTTGTGGACCGACTGGTTTAATATTGGACTGTTGCCAAGCCATGGGATAGAATTGGTAGTTACAAATGTGGCATCTTCCTGCAAGGCAAGGTTGTTAGTGTATCTTAAAAGATAATGAGATTGTAGCTATTCTGAATGCCAGAAAGTTCCGACTGTTAGAGTCGTAGGGCTAGATTTTCTGGCCCTACAGTGAGCTCCCCAACTGTTGGATAGGCAAACTACATAAAACACCATAGACATTGGTGTCATTGGAAGATCCCACCGGTGGTAAATGGTGAGACGTCTCCACAGCCAGAAAACATCCATGGCGGGGGACAGGGAGTGAGGGAGAGGAATTCACCCATTGTCGGCAATTGCTTCAGTTTCAAAGATTTTATAATTAGCCATACTGATAACATTTCTGAAAACATACTGTAAGGTCTTAGCTCTGGGACAGACATAAATATTTTAGCAAATTAAGGTTCAGTTTTGCAGTACCAATATTTGCATTGATCCGCAGCTGTGGGGTATTTCTGGACACTTAAATGCAGTCAGTTGTCTGCAATATCCTGCAAAACATGTTTAAAATGTACAGTTGGTAAATGGATATCCTGTGGTTTTATATGTTCCTCTAATTTGATATGCGGTATTCAAACTACACAGTATATGGTATCAGTTATATTGAGATTATGCCATATAATGAATATAAATTTGTGCATGCATTTTGAAAGCAGCAAGACTTTAAACTAATATTTTAAATTACCTCCAGCCCAAGTCAATGCTAAGATTCATACGTGAAACTTTGATAGTGATATCAGTGGGCTATTTAACTGCAATAATATTACAATGGAATCAGAGTTCATCCTCTCTGGACATGCATAAGCATAACAAAGTTGTGATCAGGGCCCGAGCAGGGGAGTCAATGATCACGATAGCCATTGAGGTTTAACCGAGATGTCACTTGATACAACATTTCAAAACCATTTTTTGGCTAAGATGAAGCATCAGATCAAGCCCAAGATGGGATGTAATGCCTCATCCTGTCAGCTTGGATCTTGTTTGTGCTATAATTCAGGCCAGAAACTCCAAAGTATAATCCGCCTGGATTATAAGTTTTGCACTTTGAATTTGGCTAGGGTAAGGAAGAGATGTTTCACTTTTGGTATGATTCAAATAATTCGCTAAGGAACTTTTATCAAACGAAGTTTATTTAGGCATATTGTTAACGTGTATAGAGAGAAATTTAGTAATACCTTTTACCAATTATAAACAAGAATGAAAACAATCATGATAACTCTTAACGAATATAAGAGGTGTCCCAGTCAAACTAATCCCATAAACAAAACTCTTTCCATAGGTTTAACACAGCAAAGCACGAATGCTTACATGATACTGGAACACAGTTCCCTGGGTGGAGAATTGAAACTTTGGCTTCTCAACCTTGCAACTTCTAACAGCCTCCTGGATATGTACCCAGAACAGTTTGAAGCCAGAACAATTTCCCAGGACACCAGAGAGAGAGAGAGAGAGGGAGACACTCATGGCAAGTCAACCACCAACAGCATGTTTTCTTCTCCAGGATGGCCAGTAACCTTACTCCCAGCCACCAGCAGAATTTCTAAACCAGAAAGAGAGAGAAACATTTCTTCACAGCTTGATGTCCACCACTTTCTAGATTAAAGCTGAAAATGAATCCTTGAATTTTTTCCTGGGGAAGGAATGACCTGACTTTGACTTATCAATCAATCCTCCCTCTCATAATGCAAGGTCATAAAAAAGATCCCAGAGTAAAAATAAATGAAAACCCATTTAAGCCATTGAAGTAGCAATAAAAGGATTTCTAGCAGATGGCCCGGCAACAATGAGGGGGAAAAATAATAAAGGTCTTTTCACAACTGCAGACAACACAATTAAAAAAAAAAAAATTCTTAAAGATACACCAATGTCACTTTTGTTTCTCTTCTGGGTCTGTGAATTAGATTCCATTTGAACTTGGTTCTTTCTGGATAGGATAAAAATTAGAATTTACTCCCACTCCAGAGCACCAAAACTCCTGCATTTGGCACTAGTCCTGTCTCTCCAGTACCCCTAAAAGAGATCAGCTAACTCAGTACAGAGGTGAAAATGGGGACCTTCCTGCTCTAAATGGCTTATGATGAGGAATTGCTGGGTAGAAACTGATAGCCAAGTTCTGCATACATGAGGATGGTTTCAACCAGGATCTTGGTTTCATGCCACACTAGCTGTGATCCCCATGGGTTGCTTGGGCTTGCAAAATCTCACTAATTGTCCTGGCTTGAGACAATTCACACCTTTTTAACCTGTGCTTAACCCTCTCTCCACTCACATTGTCTGCACCTGAAAGTACTTGATTACCTATTAAAACTTGCATTCCAACATTATCTTGTAATTGAGCTTGTGTCTATATATGCCCCATTTGTGAACCAAATCCTTCACTCACATGATGAAAGAATGGTGCTCTGAAAACTTGTGCTACCAGATAAACCTGGTGGTGTGAGGCTACTTATATGGCTTACACTTGCTGAGGCATCAGAAGATTGACTTATAGGGATTAACTTGGGGCTGTTACTATTTTGTTCCCCAATCTTTGTTAGCAGAATCTGCTGATGACAAGATAAGGGATAATGGATAGAGTGATTTCAGGTCTAATCAGATGGCCTGTAGCCCTGGTGGACCAGTAGTCCTATCAGGAGAGATAGATGCTACTCGGGCAGGTAGGAGAGCACAAGGCATCCTCGAAGGCATGTATCACATTCAAAAAAGATGAGGGCCAAAGCTACTAGGCCCCTCAGACCAGAAGGGAAACCTTTCATGTGTCCAAACCTGTCACTGGGTGCGAAGCCCTTCACACCAATGGCCCCTTCTGGTCTGTTGCCAGGAAACTAACCCCCCCAAATTCACCAGGCTTGTCATCCAACTGGATGCTGAATCAATGCCAGGGAGATCCCAGAATAAGCCCTCCCATTCTCTCATTAGGCCCTTAATTGCTCATTATTGGCTACTCACTGCAGCTATGTTCACCCTCCTCCAGCAAAATCAGTGAGGTGATACTGTGGCTTTAAGAAATGTATTATATCATGTTTCTTGTGAGGGCAATGTTTAAAATTCAGCTCTGTTTTACATAGTGCTGACTTGTCTGGAAAACACTCATTCTCATGCTAAGAATGCAGAATAATGACTGATTTTAGCTAAGGATGTGTTTGCTTTAATCTGAGTTAAAGCAGTTTTGCTTATTTAATTTTTCCCTGGGGTTCCAGAGTATCACTTTGATTAGGTTGATTGACAGTCATGTGCTTAATGGGAGGAGCTAAGCATACACGAAAAAGCAAACAGTTACTGTTGGTTTCTGAAAGAAGCATGGGGGGTGTGGTCTTTTGGGTCGGTCTTTCGGGCCAAACAAGTAAACTAACTTAAATTACGTTCGGACAAAGAAAAAGGGGGTGGCTCCCTAAAAGGAAGGGGGAAAAGAAGCATGAGGTCTCTCTTTCTCTCTGAGGCAGCAGTTTGGAGGCAGCCAGGAGAAATAGGTCTGTTTCTGGAGGTGTTCCGGAAGCTTGAAGACTGGCAGCCCATTTACAAGCATGTAAGCCTGTGTGGTGGTAACTGACTTTGAAGAGGAGTTTACGTCTATAAGAGGAATATTGTTTGAATTGGAGCTAAAAGATAGGCTGGCAGTTAAGTATTGTATTTTGTCATGTTTAAGTATTTCAATTTGGTTAAAGTTAAGCTAATTAATTTGTTATAGTTAAATTGTATTGTTAAATAAAGTTTGTTTTGATAAAAGCTTCCTAGTGTGTCAATAAAATCACATCTGGACTAAGACACCTCATCAGGCTTCATAATATACTTTGGTGATTCTAATCCGTACCTTAACAGCTGTAATATATCTTTAAGTGATAACAGCAGACCATTATTAGAAGGGAAACATGTTATGTCATCCAGCCTTACTTTCATTTTTATATTGAGCTGAGCACAGCACACGGCTCTGATATCTTCAAGGTTTATATCTATGTGTAACCGCTCCCATGCACCTAGTCATAATAAATGAACCCATAACATGTTTACTCAAACCTGTATGAGCAATTAGTGCCTTGTGTCTTGTGCAGTAAAAATGACGAAGGTATTATGTCATTATAATAACATGACAGCCCAAAGCTGGGAATGCTTGGGTTTGCTGACTTTGTTTCGTTCCTTCCCAGATCTGTTTCAAACCGGCCCCTAAAAAACTGGGAAGATTCTGCCTAACATGCAATCAGTCCTTGACCCAAGGAGTAATGCACATTGATCTAGGATACCTAAAAGAGTCCCATGAATTTAGCAGCGGGGCCAACGGCTGCACTGAATGTGCACAGACCATTCCACCTCTAAATGGTTTTTTTGCCTTGGAAGATGGGAGCTCAATGTATCAATTTCTGCCCGCAGTTGTTTGAAGTAGGTTTGATTATTTCATGTCGTGAAGGTAGAATGGAAAAATATCAGTCACATTATAGAAATACTTTTGAGATGGTAATGGAAAACAGCAGGCTTGTAAAACATAATAGACGTACATTCACACAAACAGGTTCAGCCCAAATAAGACAAGCATCTAAAGTTACAAAATAACCACAGTGAACGTTACAGTATTTTCAACATAATGTCCTCTTCTCAGAACAGTTTTATTTTCAGCTAAACATATACTGCCAAACATAGAAGCATACAGAGGCCACCCATAGATCAGACAACAGGTCAGATGCCAAAGAAATATATTATTATGTACTCTGAAAATGACTGTTTAGGAATGTCCTACTGCATGGAGTTAATAGTACCATTTTCTTTTCTCGATGACACGCCAACAGTTCCCAGAGAAGATTTGTTCCCTATGGTCCAAAGACTTAACGTTTCCTATCCTTCATTTTCAGTAAGATGCATATCATTAATTTCTCCACATTCAATTATTTGCATTCTGAGTTCAATATCCATTTCTGCTAGGCTGTCAGTTTCTGTGCAAAACGTTAAGTAAGATATCACGGATCAGGGATAAAACTTGGTTAAAGCCTGAAAATGCAGCCCCCCCCCCGGCCCACAACTCAACATTGATGTCTTCCTTCTCAAGATATCTGAGATCTGAATCTTGACCCATAGGGCAAGACCAAACCTTGTGGATGAAGGAGAGACTGATGTGAAGAAACACAATGGGGCGATTCTCCCAACAGCGCAGCGGGCTGGGAGACATAAACAGAGGCGCCATTGTCTCTGGCTACCAGATTTCCAACGTCATCAGCTCCACGGCAGAAATCAGCATGGAGCTGATTAAAATATTTAAATACTAATTTAAATCCTATTAGCAGGTCCAGAGACTTCAGTCCTGCCAGCCTCTACCCCCCCCGGCCAGGGTGTTTCACTCCAGCAAGGTTTTGCAACAGCTCCTCATTGATAGGGAGCTGGTAGCCTGATCCTGCTGGAGTGAAGGGAGGTCATCGAGGTCCCCAGGATGTCAGAGAGTAAGGTAGTGCCCCCCTGGGCAGTTCCAGCTTGGCTGTGCCAGTCTGGTCCCCTGTCATTGCCCAAGGGGCAAAGGGATAATGCCTGGCAGCACATTGGCACTGCCCACTGGACATCTGGCAGGGCTGAGGGGCATGGTCTGTTTGGGGCAGGGCCTATCGGGGTTGGGTCTCTGTGGTGGAGACTGGGGGGGTGGGAGGGGCCCCACTGCCTCTCTGCACTTTAGATAGATGAAGGGAAGAGCAGATTGGGACTGGCCACTGGGGAGGTGGGCGGCTGGGGGAGCTGGCCTGACGGGGGTGGTCAAGGTTGCGTAATGGGGGTTGGGGGGGGAGAGGTGGTAGGGTTGGGACTGCAGGGTTGGAGATATCAGGAGATGGGGGCTGCCAGGGGAGAAAGAGGCAGGACAATGAATGGGATGAGGGTGTGGAATCCTAGGCTGGCCTGGACAGATCCGGGAGACCAGCGATCAGGGGATGGGGGAGTCAGAGATCTAGCAATGTGGGATCTCGGGGTTGATCAGTGATTGAGCTGACAGCAATCAGGAGGTCAGCAGTGTAGGTTTGTGCTGATTTTGGCTCTGACAGATCGGTGCTGACAGTGGCCCACTCAGTACTATGCTACTGTCCTCCCCAGTGGGAATAGACCCCGCCAACTGAATTGCAGCATGATTCATGCTGAGGCACTCTGCAGTGCTCAGAGTCGGGGAGATTCATTTGGAAAATCCTGCTGAAAAATGCAGTGGGATTTATTCCCATTTTTATGTGAATTTGAATTCCACCCCTCAGTTACTCCCATTTTCACAGACAGCATCACAGATTTTGACATGATACATCATTTAGAGTGGAGATTAAAGGTATTTAAACATAGTGAGGCACTGGGTGCAATTGTCCTGCAGTCAGTTCATGAGGAAAGGATAGCATAATTGCTATCTCTTTGAAAGAAGATGTCATATACATGTTCTATTGCAGAGAAATCTAATAAGGGGCAGGATTCTCCAGTTGTTCACGCCAACGGGATTTGCCCGTCCCACTGCAATGAATGGAGATTTTGCTGAGCGCCAAATTCTCTGTCCTCTCTGGCAGCAGTGGTGGCGTATGATTCCAGCCAAGGACTTCGATGGGATCATGTACAGAGAAAAGTTGTAATTGAAAGTCATTCTCCACAGATGCTGCCCGAAAGGCTGAGAATTTCCTGCCAGATAAAGGTTGTCGAGTTTTCAGAACTGGGTGTACTGCCTGGCCTTTCGGAGAGGGTATGGTCACTGTCGAGAACCGTGGAGGGGTCCAGCAAAATGTGGCACTGGATATTGTTCAGAGCAAGGAGCCCACCTTTCCGGCATGCAAATGATGGCTAACTCCATGAGAATACTTGCAGACCCAACAATGATGCAACATCTAATAGCCAATGCTCAACTCCCAATGCAGTACAAACAGAAGCCATGCAATGTTTGAGTGCTGCAGACTGTAGTCATGCAATCTCAGTTTGCTGCCATGCAGGTGCACGCTGCTGCCATCAGTATGTTTTGAATGGAAAAAGGTGTGTGTATTCACACCCTTGGAGGTTTGTATTTCAATTAAATAATTCAGCAAAATCATTGTCAGTTTAAAATAAAGAAGGTATTTTGTTCTTACATAACTACCCCAAAATAATGCAACATCACATCCTCTCTCACATACACTCACACTCACACACACACACATTGGATACTGATAAAGAGAGTGCACTTTTACAAATTACATTTATAGAATCATAAAATCCTCATAGTTCCGCTTCTTAATTTAGAACCCAACTCCGGATATCTTTTAGAAGAACAGCCTCCCAGTTCCTTTTTGTTCCAATGTGGACCACGTACATTTACCCATTATCTGGGTCCCAGACATTGTGAGGCAGCAGTGCTAACCACTGTGCCACATCTGCATAATGTGTCACAACATTCTTTCCTGCTGCTCCTGTTCCTATCACACACTGCTTCTCTCCCATGCTTGTTCTGATAGGCTCACAAGTGAGGTGCAGTTGAGCCTATCAGCAGCAAGAATGCACAAGAAACAGCCTGTAATTGGAGGAGCAGCTCAGCACGGAGAGTAATATATCTAAATTTGCTGATGATACCAAATTAGGTGGAAAGATTAACTGTGGGGAGGATGACAGAGAGGCTGCAAGATGATGCAGACAGATCTAGTAAGTGGATAGCAAGATGGTAGGTGGAGTTTACCATATGGAAGTGTGAAGTTATTCACTTCGTTCATAAGAATAAAAAAGAAGAATTTTTTTAAAAGGTGAGAAACTTGAAAGTCTTGATGTTGTGGTGACATGGTGGCACAATGTTTAAAACTGCTGCCTCATAGCTCCAGGGAAGCAGGTTCAATTCTGGCCTAAGGTCACTGTCTGTGTGGAGTTTGCACATTCTCCCCGTGTCTGCATGGGTTTTCTCTGGATGCTCTGGTTTCTTCCCACAGTCCAATAAGTGCAGGTTCAGGTGGATTGGTCATGCCAAATTGTCCCTTTGTGTCAGAAGGATTAACACTCAAACTACATGAGGTTATGGGGATAGGGCCTGGGTGGGATTGTTGTCAGTGCAGGCTCGATGGGTCGAATAGCCTCCTTCTGCACTGTGGGGATTCTATGATTCAGGGGCTCTGGTGTGCTTATAGAAGGAATGCAGAAAATTAGCATGCAGATGCAGCAAGCAATTAGGGAGGCAAATGGCATGTTGGCCTTTATTGCAAGGGGATTGAAGTGTAAGCATTCCTCCCTAATTACACCACAGTGGTTCAAAAAGACAGTTCACCACCACGGACATTTAGGGAAGGACAATAAATAGTGGCCTAGCTAGCAACGTCCACACCCCCCACTGAATTTTAAAAAGTCTTGCTACAGCTGCATAGGGTTTTGGTGAGGCTGCATCTGGAGTATTGTGTGCAGTTTGGTCTCCACATTTAAGAAAGGATATAGTTGCATTAGAGGTGGTACAGTAAAGGTTGACTAGATTGGTCCCTGGGATGAGGGGACTGTCCTATGATGACAGCCTGAGTAAATTGGCTTGTTTTCTCTGGAATCCAGAGAAATGAGAGGCAATCTCACTGAAACCTACAAAATTCTGATAGGTGTTCAGAGATCACTTCTATTGGTCAGAGAATTGAAAACACCGCAGCAGAGTGTCAGGATAAGGGGATGCTCATTTTGGGCTGAGTTGAGGAGAAATGTTTTCGCTCAGAGTTTCGTGACTCTTTGGAATTCTCTAGCGGTTCCAGATGCTCCATTGTTGAATATATTTAAGTCTGGGATAGACAGATCTTTGGTCTTTAAAGGAGTAAAGCAATATGGGAAATGGGCGGGAAAATAGAATTGAAGCCCCAGTTTGCATTCTGCCAAGGATATTCAGCTCCTGACCTCATTACAGTCAAACACAGACAAAAAAAATCTGAATTTCAGAAGTGAAGTAAGTATAATTGTCCCAATATCAAGTCAACATCAAGGAATCATAGCAAAACTCAAGTCATTGGAAATGAGAAAAAAACTCTCCACTGGTTGTAGCCATACCAAGCAAAAGGACAATCACTGCTGGAATTCCTCTCCTATGCCCAACCGAGTTTAGCTGCTTCATCAATCACCTTCGTCGAGTAAAAGGTGAAGGGTTATGTTAATTAGACGACAATAATGACAATGGGGAAAACCCCAAAAATACCAAATAAACCTGTTGGACATCAACCTGATGTTGTGAGACTTCTTACTGTGTTTACTCCAGTCCAATGCCAGCATCTCCACATCATGGCTTCAAGAGCAGATCAGAGGCTGGAAATTCTCCAGCGAGTAACTCACCTCCTGACTCCCCAAAGCCTGCCCACTAAATTGGCACCCTATCCACCAAGCTAAACATTCACTTCCTGCACCTCTGATGCGCAGTGCGAGGAATGTGTAATGCATGCAAGTTGAACCACAGGATCTCACCAGGGGTCCTTTGACAGCACCAAACAAAACTATGACCTCTAACACCTAGAAGAACAAAGGCAGCAAGCGCATGGGAACCTACAGGTCCCCCTCCAACCCCACACCATCGAAATATATTAACGTTCCTCTACTATATTAAAACCATAGCATTCCGTCCCTGACAACAATATGAGTGAACTGACACAAGCAGTATGAGTGTAACTGCACTACGCGGACAGCAACAGTTCAAGAAGGCGGCTTACCAACATCTTCTCAAGGCAATTTGGTATCAGAAATAAATGCTGTCCTCACCAGTGAATGCATATCCCCCACACTGGTGTGAATGGCAGTGCAAAAAAATAATTAAAGCAAGGATACATTCAAATAAACAGGCCATGCACAGTGAAAAAAATTAGGAGGAGCCCTGATGACAGAGGAATGGCATAGGTTTGGCACAACACCTTCAAGCAGTTAGACTGACAGTGCAAAATGACATGGGCCAGGATTTTCCAGCCTCTCCAGCCCATCAGGGTATTATGGTGCCACCGAACTGAATGAAGGTTAAGTGGCTTCTGCATCTGGCAGGGGGCTGAGGGGGTTGGGGGCACACTGCGGCAGGGCTGGAAAATCCTGGCTATGGGCTGTTCATAACCTAAGTTGCAGGAGATACAAAATGTCTTCATTTTTTTTGAAGTAACCAGATGTACAGTGGTGATTGAGAAATTACTAAAGAAAAATGAAAACAGAAAATGCTGCATAAACTCAGCAGGTCTGGCCACATCTGGAAGAGAAAAGAGTTAAAATGAGAGAGAAAATAGAGCTAATGTTTCAAGTTCACATGATCCTTTCTCAGTTCTGTATCCCCGTGGCAAACGGGCTGGGAAATTTTCAGCCAACACTTATTTTCTTCGGGGGAAATGTCTGCCATAAGACTTTGAAGTTTGACTCCTGATTTGCTGCAACAATTAACATTCAGAATCCATTATAAGTAAGTATAAATTTCAGTGCACTGTTTTAAATACATCATCATTGCAATCTCTGGATTATTTCCAAACTCTGTTAATTCTGCGGAACAGCATAATAATAGGCGTTGAATGAAAGCCAAGAACCTTCTAAAACAGCAAATCTCCCAAAGGCTACTGAGGAGGGTCCAGGTGACCACAGTAATACTATAAGTACCACCGAATTTTCCACTTCAATTGCAATTGAAGTATGGTTCACCATGCGCTCGTTAACTTGGCTGAATCACAGTTTGTTTGTAAATTGCTTCAGCCTGTCTCCATGAGCCTGACTAAAGATGGCAAAAAGAGACAGAAGACAGCTGATTTAAGCCCCATTATTACGTAGGTAGGATCAGTTATATATTTAACTTCAGGCATACGGCAAGAACGCATCAACAATGTCAAGGACAAGGACTAATATCTGTTTATTATCACTTGCTGCTCCAAGTAACAAGTAAGTAATAGGACCAACAGGAATGTTATCCACATTATAAATAAATCATCAGACAAACTATCAATAATTCAAAACTTGTCATAGAAAGTTTGTGTCTTGTAATCATTGCATGCCACATTAATACAAAGAACATAACGTACATATGTTTCTGTATCCATCAAAGATTAAGTTCCTTCCTCAGTTCATCAACAGTACATATTGTTCTGTAATTCACGCGTACCACTACCTTTAAATTAGCCAGCTAGGCATTCAAGATAAATGCTAAACCTGGAATTCCACTGTGGGCCAGTTCAGGTTGATTTACTAAATATTGCTAACAAACATTCTGGAAAACAACGCCTCTGAGCTGGAGTACTCTGCCATCTTTCATATCCTGCCATGTAACCTGTCTTGTGTTTTTTTCCTACTATTTTCCACTCCCCTTTCTCTTGTCTTTCTTGAAGGTTGTCATGACTGTGCAGTTCAATAAATGCTAGCTGTTCATCGCAGCATTCCTGATTGACAATTCTTCATGAGTGATCATAGCAACATCCATTTTTAAAGCTCTATCCAAGCTGCTAGCATGCTTGATTGGAGGACTGAGCAGAAATCAATCATGGCTTTCAGTCCAATCCGATACATAGCATTTCCAATTTAAAGTTTATTTATCAGCATCACGAGTAGGCTTATATTAACACTGCAATGAAGCTACTGTGAAAATCCCCTAGTCGCCACACTCCGCTGCCTGTTCGGGTGCACTGAGGGAGAATTTAGCATGGCCTATGCACCTAACCAACATATCTTTCGGACTGTGGGAGGAAACTGGAGCACCCGGAGGAAATCCACGCAGACACAGGAAGAACGTGTAGACTCGGCACAGTGACCCAAGCCGGGAATTGAACCTGGGTCCCTGGCGCTGTGAAGCAGCAGTGTGAACCACTGTGCCACCCTGGCTAAAATTAAACAAAGGAAACATAGGAACATGCGTAGTCCATTCAGCTTCTGAGGCATGTAATCTGTCACTAACACCAAATTGTAGGTGAGGTAGATAGTGAGGCTGATAACAATTGACTGCAACAAGACACAAATAATTGATCACGTGGAATTTAACATAGAGCAAAGTGAGATGATGTATTTTGGCAAAAGGGATAGGAAGAGCAACACAGACTTAATGTCACAGTTTTAAAGATTGTGCAAGGACAGATAGATGAGGGTTTCATGTGCATAGTTCTTTGAATGCAGTAAGACATATTGAGAAAGTAATTAGCACAAAATGGGATCTGGGGGCTTCAGAAACGCAAGTACTGAGTACAAAAGATGGAAGTTATGTTGAACATTTATAAAACTCTGGTTTAGTCACAACTAGCGTATTAGTTTTAGTTCTGGTCACTATATATTAAAAAAGATGTGAGAGACCTGGAGAGGGTGCAGAGTAGGCTTACCAGAATGGTTCCAGGGATGGGAGATTTTAGCAATGAGGTCATAGAGTCATAGAGGATTACAGCATGGAAACAGGCTCCTTGGACCAACTTGTTCATGCCACCTTTTTTTTAAAATCCTAAACTAACCCCAATTGCCTACATTTAGTCTATATCCCTCTATACCCAGCATACCCATTAACTATCTAAATGCTTTTTAAAGGAGAAAATTATAACTGCCACTACTACTACCTCTGGCAGCTTGTTCCAGGCACTCACTACACTCTGTGTGAAAACATTGCCCCTCTGGACACTTTTGTAAGTCTCCCCTCTCACTTAAACGTATACCCTCTAATCTTAGACTCCCCTACCTTTGGGAAAAGATATCGACTATCCCCCTTGTCTATGCGCCACATTATTTTATAGACCTCTATAAGGTCACCCCTCAGCCTCCTACGCTCCAGAGAAAAAAGTCCCAGTCTATTCAGCCTCTCCTTATAACTCAATCCATCAAGTCCCTGTAGCATCCTAGTAAAACTTTTCTGCGCTCTTTCTAGTTTAATAATATCCTTTCTATAATAGGGTGACCAGAATTGCACACAGTATTCCAAGTGCGGCCGTACCAATCTCTTGTACAACTTCAACAAGATGTCCCAACTCCTGTACTCAATGTTCTGACCAACGAAACCAAGCATGCCAAAATGCCTTCTTCACCACTCTGTCCACCTGTGACGCCACTTTCAAGGAACTATGAACATGTACCCATAGATCTCTTTGTTTTGTAATTCTCCCCAACGCCCTACCATTAACTGAGTAAGTCCTTCTCTGGTTCAATCTACCAAAATGCATTACCTCACATTTCTCTAAATTAAACTCCATCTGCCATTTGTCATTCCACTGGCCCAATTGATCAAGATCCCGCTGCAATTGGAGATAGCCTTCCTCACTGTCCACCATGCCACCAATTTTGCTGTCATCTGCAAACTTACTAACCATGCTCCCTATATTCTTATCCAAATCATTAATATAACAGGCCCAGAACTGACCCCTGAGGGACACCGCTGATCACAGGACTCCAGTTTGAAAAACAACTCTCTACAACCAGCCTCTGGCTTCTGTCAAGAAGCCAATTTTGTATCCATTTAGATACCTCACCCTGGATCCTGTGAGATTTAACTTTACGCAATAACCTACCATGCCGTACCTTGTCAAAAGCTATGAGGTTAGATTGGAGAAGTTGGGGTTGTTCTGTTTGGAGCAAAGAAGATTGAGGGGATGGTTTGATATTGGTGAACGAGATTATAGTAAAAACTCTGACAACACCAGGTTTTAGTCCAACCTATTTATTTGATAATATTCTCACAAGCTTTCGAGGGGACAGCCTCTTCGTCAGGTGAATGGAGAGTTCTGGCCTCAGACAGAGCATATAAAGCACAGACAGTTTAGAGATTACTGATTAAAATGCGAATCCTTACACCTAACCTGCTGTTCAAGACCTGAAGTGGCTGACAATGTGAGTGGTAGGAGCACTGATCACAGTTTAAAGAGATGTGTATTGTCTCCAGACAGTACAGTAAGTGAGGTTTTGCAAACCCAGGCAAGTCACGGGGGTTACAGATAGTGCGACATGAACCCAAGATCCCTGTTGAGACCGTCCTCATGTGTGCGGAACTTGGCTATCAGTCTCTGCTCAGCGACTCTGCGCTGTCGTGTGTCGTGAAGGCCGCCTTCACGACACACGACAGCGCAGAGTCGCTGAACAGAGACTGATAGCCAAGTTCCGCACACATGAGGACGGTCTCAACAGGGATCTTGGGTTCATGTCGCACTATCTGTAACCCCCGTGACTTGCCTGGGTTTGCAAAACCTCACTTACTGTACTGTCTGGAGACAATACACATCTCTTTAAACTGTGATCAGTGCTCCTACCACTCACATTGTCAGCCACTTCAGGTCTTGAACAGCAGGTTAGGTGTAAGGATTCGCATTTTAATCAGTAATCTCTAAACTGTCTGTGCTTTATATGCTCTGTCTGAGGCCAGAACTCTCCATTCACCTGACGAAGAGGCTGTCCCCTCGAAAGCTTGTGAGAATATTATCAAATAAATAGGTTGGACTAAAACCTGGTGTTGTCAGACTTTTTACTGTGTTTACGCCAGTCCAACGCCGGCATACCCACATCAGAACGAGATTATGACAGAGGTAGACAACAAAACACAGTTCAGTTTAGTTGATGGTACAAAGACAAGGGAACATAGATATGAGAGTTTGGGAAGAGATGCAGGACAATATAGGGAAGAACATTTTTATGCAATAAGTGGTAATGAGCTGAAACTTGGTCTCAAAGGTGGTAGAAGAAGAGATGTTCAATGATTTCAAATGCCAATCAGATGGACACTTCAGGGAAAAGACTTGCAGGGCTATAGGGATAGAATCGGGGAATTGGAAGGAATTGTTCTACATAGAGCTAGCATGGATTTAATGGGTCAAATGGCTTGTTACTGTGTAATAATGACTACTCCATGATCCGATGGCTGATCTGTACTTCAAACTTATTTTCTTTGTATTTGGTTATGGGGTATGAGCATTGCTGGTAAGGCTAGAATTTACTGCACATCCTAATTGCATTCAAGATCTCCTTGAACTGCTGCAAAACATCTCCAAATAATGTTTGAATTGGGAGAGAATTTGTCTGTGGTAGTGTTCCCATGTGCCTGTTGCCCTTATGCTGCAAGTTTGAAAGGTGCTTCTGAGCTGCTGCATAGCATCTTGTAGATGGTACACACTGCACTGATGATGGAGGAAGTGAATGGGGCAGCACAGTGGCACAATGGTTAGCACTGCTGCCTCACAGTGCCAGAAACCCAGGTTCAACCCTGGCTTCGCGTCACTGTCTGTGTGGAGTTTGCACATTCTCCCCATGTCTGTGTGGGTTTCCTCCAGGTGCTCTGCTTTCCTCCCGCAGTCCAAAGATGTGCAGGTTAAGTTGATTGGCCATAATAAATTGCTCCTTAGTGTCAGGGGGACTACTAGCATAAATATGTGGGGTTAAGGGAATAGGGCCTGGGTGGGATTGTGGTTGGTGCAGACTCAATTGGCCAAATGGCCTCCATCTGCACTGTAGGGATTCTATGATTCTAACATTTAAGCTGGTAGGTGGTGTGCCAGTCAACCAGGCTGTTTTGTCCTGGAAGGTGTTGAGTTTCTTGAGTGTTAGAGCTGCATTCATCCAGGTAAGTGGAGAGTATTCCATTATACTCTTGATTTGTGTCTTATAGGTGATGGGAAAGCCTTGCCCTTGTAAGTGATGGGCAGGCCTTGGTGGAGGAGGGTGGGAGGTGGTATCAGGAGGTGAGATAGTCACTTCAGAATTCTTTGTATCTGACTGACTTTGTATCTCACAACCCCAGGTTAAAGTCTAACAGGTTTATTTGATAGTAGAGGCCACAAGCTATTGGCACGCTGTTCCTTCGTCAGGCGAGTGGATAGTTCACTGATGAAGGAACAACATTGTGAAAGCTTGTGGTGTTTACTATCAAATAACTTTAACCTGGTGTTGTGAGACTTCTTACTGTGTTTACCCCAGTCCAACGCCAGCATCTCCACATCATGGCTTTTATAGCCACGGTATTTATATGGCTGGTTCAGTTCAGTTTCTAGTCAATGGTAATCCCCAGGATGTTGATAGTGTGGAACTCAGTGATGATATGTCAGAGAAGACCATCACAATGAAGGCACAATCCCGAATTACATACAGATCTATTGAACTTTTAAATAAGATATGTTTTAAAAAATGGACATGCACACCAAAATGGCAGAGAATGTAAATTCAGTGACTGTCTGAAAACCACCTGTATAGATTAAATTCAGTCCTGAGAGACAATGGAATGTCGCACCTTTCTTCAGACAGGAACATACCAAAGGAAGAAGCAATACAGACTGAACTGTCTTCTCCTATGGAGATAATGGGGGCTGATTATCATCTCAGCAGGAATCATATTGTGTATCCAGACATGTTTGTGAGTTTTCCCCTTCCATGAGTACAGAGGGAACAGAGATAAAAAGCCAGCTACAAAGCTGATTAGTTTGGACTGGTGTCAGAATATGTGACACAGAAACAAGGAAAAACTGCAGCTCTGGCAGGCAAAAAGAAAAGGTCCCACTTTCCTTGCTTATTTAGAATCTATCTATCTCTGCCTCAAAATATTCAATGATTCTGCTTCCACTGCCCTTTGAGGAAGAGAGTTCCAAAGTCTCACAACACTCTGAGAGAAGAAAGTTCTCATCTTTGTCATAAATGAACGGCATGTTTTTAAATAATGACCCCCAATTCTAGATTCGCCCACAAGAGGAAACATCCTCTCCATGTCCACCCTGTCAAGACTGCTCAGGATCTTATATGTTTCAATAAAGTCACCTCTTACTCTTCCAAACTTAAGTGGATACAACACTAACCAGTCCAACCTTTCCTCATAAGACCCACCCATTACTGATATTAGCCTAGTAAATCTTCCCTGAACTGCTTCCAATGCATTTACATCTTTAAATACATCTTTAATTAATGAGGCCAGTACTGTATGCAGTACTCCAGATGCAGTCTTACCAATGCACTGAAGCATATTGAAGCATAAATCCTGTCAAAGTCTTGCTGCATATGGGCATACACAGCTTCAGGATCTGAGGTACTGAAGGGTACTGATCATTGTGTAATCATCAACAAACATCCCCACTTCTGACCTTATCACAGAGAGTAGCCATAAAGCGGAAATGCCGCCGTTGGATTCGGGTAAGTGATGAAGGCACTCACCTGATGAAGGGGCAGCACTCTGAAGCCCATGCTACCAAATAAAGCTGTTGGACTTTAAGCTGGTGTTGTGAGACTTCTCACTGTATCACAGAGAGGTCATTCATGAAGTAGCTGAAGATGGTTGAGCTTGGAAAGTTGCTCCGAGGGATTCCTGCAGTAATATCCTGGGACTGAAATGATTGACTTCCAGCAACCACAACCATTTTCCTTTGTCCTAGGTGTGACTCGAGCCAGTGGACAGTTTTCCATCTGAATCCCACTGACTTCATTTTTTGCAAATGCCTTGATCCCACATTTGTTCAAATGCTTCCTAAATGTTATTCTTACCTCACCTCCAGAATTCAGCTGTTTTGTCCATGTTTGAGCTGTGCCTGTAATGAGGTCATAGCTGACAGTATCTTTCATGTTGCTCCACATAGCTCCACACATGTAGCTTACAAGGAATATTAACTTCCACGGCTCTTCCACCAATATTATGATAAATAATCAGGAGATTCCCCTCTCAGAATTGTATCCTCTCAACTGACTTGGAAGAGGGAGTACGTGGTGTGATCAGCAAGTTTGTAGATGACACTAAGATGGCTGGACTGGCAGACAGTGAGGAGCAGTGTCAGGCAATACAACAGGATATAGATAAGCTGGTATATTGGGCAGATATATGGCAGATGGAATTTAATCCTGATAAATGTGGGCTGATACATTTTGGAAGAAATAATGTAGGGGGGAGTTATATGATAAAGGGTAGACCTATTAAGAGTATAGAAACGCAGAGGGACCTGGGGGTGCAAGTGTACAAGACTTTGAAGGTGGCAGTAGAGGTGGAGAAGGTTGTGAAGAAAGCTTATGTTATGTTAGCCTTTATTGGAAGGGGTATAGAGTACAAGAGCTGGCATCTAATGTTGCAGTTGTATAGAACGTTGGTTTGCCCGCATTTGGAGTACTGCGTCCAGTTCTGGTTGCCTTACTACCAGAAAGACATGGAGACCCTGGAGAGAGTGCAGAGGAGATTTACCAGGATGCTGCCTGGTATGGAAGGACTGGGTTATGAGGAAAGATTGGGGCCCTTTTCCTTAGAAAGACAGAGAATGAGGGGAGATCTAATAGAGGTGTATAAGATTATGAAGGGTATAGATAAAGTAAACAGTGGTAAGCTTTTTCCTAGATTGTGTTAGCACGAGTGGGCGAAACGACCACTACGGACTCAGGGTGACGTTCAATAATGGCACAGCTTTATTTCCTTTTTACATCGACGGAGAAGCACCGTCAGGACATACAATCGGACTGTCCCGAAAGCGCTCTAAAGACTCCCCCACAACAGGCTAGGTGATACCTGAACTTTGCATTTCAAATGCTAATCCTTTATTTACAGTCTTTGACTTCAGCCATCCTGTTTCGATGTTTTCGAGTGTTGGAGCAATTGTTTTAAGTGTGTGTTAATTGTTTTTGTCTGGTTGGTTATCAATGGTCTGGAATCTCTGGGGTTTGAACCATACGTGTGTTATTGATCTCAAGAGTTTTGAGGGGCCAGGGACACTTCCTTAACTGTGTTAATTTTAGGTGTCTCCATGGGTTGTTTGACTAGTTTAGAATTGCTGATTTTGATGGGGTGGGGATGTGTTCTTTAATTTAGTTCCTGTAGGTGCCATCCTGTCCAATTTTCCTTATGTGCTAGCCCTCATTTGCATTCTAAAAGCATGCTCTTGCCTACTGATCAGTGTCTGTTACTTTGTGATTTTAGTGGAAGGCTCTGAGGATAGCTTTAGTTTGCTTCCATTTTGTGTGCCCAATTTCATAAAACTTGTTGTCCGATAACAAATGGAAACAAATATTACGAGGGGCCATGGGCTTGGGGTGAGGGGGGGCAAGATATAATTCGGATGTTAGAGGAAGGTTTTTCACACAGAGGGTTATGGGGGTATGGAATGCATTGCCAAGTAAGGTGGTGGAGGCAGGCACGCTGGGATTGTTTAAGGGATATTTAGGCACATGAGCAGGATGGAGATGGAGGGATACAGGAGACTGTTTTAAATAAGGATCAAGAGCCTTGGGACATCCCTGGGAATCAATTGATTCCTATGGACCTTCCAACATATTTTCTGGCTCACTTGTTTTACTTATGAGCTTCTGGGGATTCCCTTGAATGTTTGCATAAGATGTGCATGTTATTGATGCCTTTCTCTTTTAATCCACAGGTGATTCAGTCCACCTTGTTGTCCAACAAGGGGCATACACGCGGTGGGTCGTGCGAGGGCTGCTCTTGGATGTTTCGAGAGTAGCCTAGTGCTTCACATTGTTATTGTACGCTTAAACTGGATCAGCTGATGGGCAACACGACAGCTCAGTGACTATCACTGTTTGCTGTGCAGATACATGGATTTGGGCCAGTGTCTGTGGGAGTTTGCACATTCTCTCTGTGCTTGTGTGGGTTTTCTCCGGGTGCTCTGGTTTCCTCCCACACCCCAAAAACATGCTCTTAGGCTGATTGGTGTAACAAATTGTCCCTAAATTAGTCTTCCCTCAATCTGGTTTCCAATGTGGAGCGCCATAAGCGTAGACAAGAGTCATGGGTGGAAGAGGGGACTCACAATGTTAAAATGGCTGCGCGGGCTTGTTGGGCCGAAGGGCCTGTTTCCTGTGCTCTGTTGTTCTTTGTTAATTTGTCCTGTGCTTATATTCACAGCTGCTTCTGATCTCCTTAACTCTCAGCTTTCCTTTTGTAGTTGGTTCTCCAGGTTGGAATATATGCATTGTGGCATCCTGTGGAGTAGCTAACTCTTCCACTGAGTTCTGAGTGGTAAAATGTGCAGCACCATGCATACAGAAGAAATTCTATGAGAAGAGAGATGGCTGCCTAACCATCCATGCTCCTAACATGTAATTCATCACATAGGTGGCCCCATTAGGACACATTCACAAAACATCACAGCAGGGGGCCAGTAGCCAGTCTGGGCGTTTTGCTTGGCACCAGTTACTTATTTGTCAGCTGCAGCATCTCTCCTTTCTACACTGATGATCAATGATGCACCATCCATTTCCTCCTAACCTTGTGCTCTCTCTGCTGCAAAACACTGAAACCATTCAATATACTTCCATGTTGCACCTACTGCAAGTCAGGAATCAAAATGCACTCTTTTGCTGCCCTGTACATTCAGCTTGCTGCTTCTTAGCTCAGGAACATTTATGGAAAGAGATGATGGCAGATAATGAGAACATACACAAAGCATAGTCAGCTATTGCTTCTTTTTGTGATGCAAGGCAATACTCTGTAATGTATAACACAGGTAACGAATATGAGCAGAACTGTGGAAGTTACTCTGTCATCCACTTTGAGTGCTAATCAAACCCTTTCTGAATTCAGAGCCAATAACTTCCATTGAGGTATGTTTGAAGTGGGTATGAAATGCATTGCATCTGTTCAGAATTTTTTCACTAAATTATGTCTTTCTTCTGTAAAGCTTCACTAACTGTAATGAGTGCAGTCATTACCCGGTAATTAACAATTCTACCCCAATATGTTAGATGTTTCCAAATGCACAACATCGACACAGAGCTTCAACAAATGCTGTGCCACTAGGCAAGTCAGGAGTGCAGAGAGCCACCAATTTACCAATACTTGTATGTGAGAGTCCCTACTGATGAAAAATTGGTCCCTTTCAATGAAAGTTTTAAGTTCTGTAATTATCTTTATATCATAAACTGAAGAAGTAAAGAATTGTGTATATATAAAAAAGAAATTCAATAACAGGAAAGGATTGTGAAGCAATATATAAAAGTTTGAAAGTACATGAAATTATTTTTGTACAGACCTCACTCGGGGAATGAATCAATGGTAGCCTGCTGACCACACACTGCCCTGACAGGGCCTCTGTTACTTCAGGTGCCTAGACCTCAGTATCAGACTTTCTTGGTCACGCTGGCACAATGGTGAGCACTGCTGCCTCAAGCACCAGGGACCCAGGTACGATTCCTGGCTTGGATCATTGTCTGTGTGGAGTTTGCATGTTCTCTCTGTGTCTGCGTAGGTTTCCTCTGGGTGCTCCAGTTTACTCCCACAGTCTGAAAGATGTGCTGGTTAGGTGCATTGGCCATGCTAAATTCTCCCTCAGTGTACCCAAACAGGCGCCAAAATATGGCAACTAGGGTATTTCCACAGAACTTCAGTGCAGTGTTAGTGTAAGTCTATTTGTGACAATAATAGATAACCTAAACTAAACTCGAGTTGATATGCAGTACTTCCCATGCTTAAACAAGCATCTGCCCTTTTCCAATATTGCTCAGTCTTAGCAAGCTGCCACTACTTTGCCAGTTCTAACTGTAGGATTTGCGCAAAACATCTCAATACTAAAGTGCTAATGTTGCTCCATGATTATGATTTTGATTTCAGGATATGGCACCATTCCCCCTGGCATCAATGGTGACATGTTGCTTCCTCGCACAACATTGCTTGGTGAGGTCAATGTGGCTTTGCCACATGGTAACTATACAATATTGAGGTAGCAGTGATTCCAAATGAGGCTCCTCCTGTCATCCCACATTTCCATCATCTTCCTTTCCTCTTACTGCCAATCCTCTTCCAACAAATTCATTTTGTTGAGGCTTGCTGCCATAACCATTCTGCTGCATGCGCTGAAACACACAAGGCCTTCTGTTGATATCTCCTTCTCTGCTCCATGCTGAACCTATGCCAGTTTCCTCTGCTGATTAAACCGCAGTTTTTATTTGGCCATCATTAACGTGATATGTAATTGAAGTCTAGCCTGAGTAAATTCAGTTAATTGCTGCTTAACAAGTAAAAGGAAATTCAATGCAGCATCAATACATTGATGTGCCTCACGCCAACTCACTTCTAGAAGTGATTTTTGGAATGTGGGGAAGTGTTAGTGAAACGTAACGAGGGTGAAATTTGTTTTGGGTACTAATGTAAAATAGGCAATATTGTATTGGCAGCTGATTTTACACTCCAAGAAAGATAATTGGACAGAGTGTAAAATGGGGCACAGATTTCACCGATTTGTCACTCTGACCTGAGACAAATTATACCTGAATAACGCTGCACCATAAAGCACAAAAAGAACATGTGCTTGCTTTAAAATCAATGTGGTTATTGTTAATGGGAAATTATCAAATCCAACACATATGATTTTTGGAGTTCCTGAGGGAAATGTCTTCACGCTTCTAGTAATTCAGCCCAATGCCAGTTTTCCATCACAAACAGACTTTATTGTGTACCAAAGGAAAGGGCAGTGACTCCGGTTTTCAGTCAGGTGGTCTCCACCTCGGGACCTGCAATAATAGTCCACTTGCATTTACAAAGGCAAAATGGACAAACCATTAAGGAAAATCTCAGCTCCCAGAAGACCATTCAAAATAGCAGCTGGAAATCTGCAGCTGATGTTGTGGAAAACATGCCATCAAAAAGAGCTATAAAAGAATTTTGAAAAGATGGACCCTAAATGCTAGCTAATGTTAGCTAAATGGACTAAAATAACCAACACTTAGAGGGGAGTTTTCCTGTCCCGCCTGCCACAAGAATCATAGTGAGCGGGTTGAGGGGGGGGCCATGAAAATGTCCATTAACTTCAGGTGGGATTTTCTTGTTTTGGGGTGAGCGCAGCTGGAAGATCCCAACTTTAAGGTGGGATTTTACGGCCTCGCTTGACCTGAGACCAGAAAATCCTGCCCGAGGTCAATGGACCTACCCATTGCCCACCCCTCGCCCGCACCAATTCCCATGGTGGGTGGGCCAGTAGAATTCCAGCTTTAGTGTACCAGAGATAAAGATGGGAAAATATGGTTTGATGGCTTGATTAGCATTTCATAAGAGATTATCAAACATGGTTAAGAGGTGATGAGGCCCATGACTACATTTTTATACATTGGAGACATTCCATTAACAAACAAAACTGTCCTTAGAACCGGAATAAGATCCAATAAGAAATTTGAAAAATGCTAAGTGTAAGGATAATGCAAAACATGTTTAGCTCGGACTTGCATATTCAGTGAATAAATGGTAGATAGAAGGTTAATGTATTGAATGCGAGCAGCCAAAGTACAGTTGTCAGAGTGAAAGCTGATTCAAAACTAAATCTGAGTCAAACTTGCTAACAGCTTGTTTCATGACAGGCTTTATGACTCAGAGGATAATAGACTCATCGCAAAGGTTTAAGTTAGACAAGTCTCCGAAAGTGGTATTTAAAATGAATCATTTGCATCCAGGAGGAAAAAGGGAGCATTAGATTCCTTGAAACTCCTAGAAACGGTGACAAAAATAACTGAGTCAGCCATTAGTGCTGGTAATACCTTCTGGTTGTGATCTTTAATTTTCAGAAGCTGGGAACGGTCTTCTGGGAAGGATAGAAATGAATGACTACGGAAATAGTACTGTAATAACTTGGCTCTAAGGAATCCTCAGAGAATAGATATGATGATCGAATTATCAGTGTAAGAAGAAATATATGAAGTGGTATTTTCTCAGGCAACATAATTTTGAAATCATCCGGTTAAACTGCTAAAGGAAATGAATGCCAATTGGCAAAGCTCCTTTCTTCGGAATTCAGATGAGAAAAAGACAGATCCAGAAGTGGGTGAATAATCATCCTGGATCCTTAAAACCATGTAGCAACCAACGAAAGGGGAAATTGTAAGGAATCAGTGTGGGAAGGAGAAAAGTTTCATTATTTGTTTGGTTCACTAAATAAATATAATGGCCGCCAATTAGATTGTTATGGTCCGTATAGAGACCAATAATCTTTTAGAAAGAGATAGGAATTTCTCAGTGACTGATGGAAAGAATCGCACAACAGGGTTGATCTTAATTAACAAATCGGTAAAAAGCTTATCGGTGGGCGGGTGGGAATGTGGAGTTAGGTTACAATCAGGTCAGCCATGTGACTGTTGAATGGCAGAGCAAGATTGAGGGGCCAAATGGCCAATTCCTGCTCTAATTCATATGTTCATATGTTTGTAGGATTTCACATTTTATACTTTTACAGTAACAAACTAAAATCAACAAAGACCTTTTATCCATCATATGCTTTTTTTGTGAACACATTTCATTCTGCCCACAATGTCACTATTTGCCCTCAATTCCCTTTTTAAATCTACAAATGGCATGGTTCACAATCTTTTCCCTCGACCTCGGAAGCATGCCCCCTAGAATTAGACATTTCAAATCTGGGGAAAAGATTCTGACTGCCAACGTTATCTATGCCTCTCATAATTTTATAGACTTCTATTAGGTTTCCCCTCAGCCTCCGCTGCTCCAGAGAAAACAATCCTAGTTTGTCCAGCCTCTCTTTATAGATCATACCTTCTAAGCCAGATAACATTCTGGTAAACCTCTTCTGCACCCTCTCCATAGCTTCCACATCCTCTCTATAATGTGGCGACCAGAATTGAAAGCAACACTCTAAGTGCAGCCTAACCAAAGTTTTTTAAAGCTGTAACATGACATCCTGATTCTTGTATTCAATACCCTAACCCCAATCTTCTTTACCACCCTATCTACATATGGTAGCCACTTTCAGGGGGCTGTGGACTTGATACCAAAGATTCCTCTGTACATCAATGCTGTTCAGAATCCTGCCATTAACTGTATGCTTACCTTTAACATCCCCCAATATGCAACACCTCACACTTGCTCTGATTAGTATGCTCCATACTAATCTCACTATCCTCCATATCCTTCTCCTTGGTGAATACCGACGTAATGAACTCTATTAGGAACTCGTCCACATCCTCCACCTCCAAGCACAAGTTCCCACTTTTATTCTTGAGTGGTCCAACCCTTTCCCTAGTTATCCTCTTGTTTTAAATGTGTGAGATTCTCTTTAACCCTATTTGCCAAGGTCATTTCATGGCCCCTCCTTGCTTTCCTTTTTCCCTGCTTGAGGTCTTTTCTGCTTTTGTTATATTCCTCATAGGCCTTATTTTAGCTTCCTAAACCTTACATACGCTTATTTTTGCTTTTGAATAAATTCACAACCACCCTCGTAATCCAAGGGTCCCTTATCATAAGATCATAAAACCATAAGATATAGGAGCAGAATTGGGCCACTCAGCCCATCGAATCTGCTCCCCCATTCAATCATGGCTGATATTTTTCTCATCCCCATTCTCCTGCCTTTGCCCTGTAACCCCGATCCCCTTATTAATCAAGAACCTATCTATTTCTGTCTTGAGGACACTCAATGACCTAGCCTTCTGCGGCAAAGAGTTCCATAGCTTCGCCACTCTCTGACTGAAGAAATTCCTCCTCATCTCTGTTTTAAAGGATCAACCCTTTAGCCTTTACCTTACCATCTTTGTCCTTCCTCCTTACTGTAACATACCAATCTTGAACTCTGATCAGTAGGTCTTTAAATAACTCCCACTTGTCAAATGTGGACTTGCCTGGTATCAACTGCTCCCAGTTAACTATCCCTAGCTCTTGCCTAATACTGTTGTAATTTGCCCTCCCCCAATTTAGTACCTTCCCACAAGGTATCCCACACTTATCTTCATTCATAGCTGTCTTAAATCTTCCTCTTGTTGAACTATTCACATACAGTTTTTTGGATGCACCTAACAAATTCTGCTATATCTAAGCCTCTTGCTCTGAGGAAGCCCCAGTCGATATTGGGGAAGATAGAGTCACCCACTTTGGCAAGCCTGTTATTATTGCATCTTTTATAATCTGTCTACATATTTGTTCCTCAATGTCCTGGTGGCTGTTGGGATGTCTATGGTTATAATCTCATCACAGTGATTCTTATTTTTGAGCTCTACCCAAATTCCCTCAATGGATGAGCCCTCCAGTATGTCCTCTGTGAGTGCAGGTGTGACATACTCCCTGACTAGTAACCTCCACCTCTTTTACTTCCCTTTCTATCTCATCTAAAACACCAAAACCTTGAGCAGCCCATCCTGTCTGTCTCTCAGCTAAATCTCTGTATTGGTCACAACATCATAGTCCCATGTATTGATCCAGCCCTAAACTCATCTGCCTTACACATAATACTTGCATTGAAATAAAGACACTTCAGCCCATCAGCCCCATCTTGTTCAAAAACCTATCCCTGCCTGTCCTTCCTTTCAAACTTACTTGTTCTGACATCTACTTTCCCCTCAATTCTTCAATTTGCTGACCTGCTCCTCTGGTTCCCAGCCCCCTCCTGCTCTAGTTTAAACCCTCCCAAGTAGCCCTGGCAGACTTTTCTGCAAGGATATTTGTTCCCCTCCAGATTAGCTGCAACACATACCTCTTGTCCAGGTTACCCCTGTCCCAGAAGAGGTCCCAGTGATCCAAGAACTAAAACACTGTCCCCTGCACCAGCCCTTTAGCCACAAGTTCATCCGTTCTAAGTTACTCTTCCTTCCCTTGCTAGCACATGGTTCTGGTGGTAATCCAGAGATTATTACCCTTAAGGTCCTGCTTTTCAACCTCTTTCCTAACTCTCTATACTCACTTTGCAGAAGCACAGCCTCTTTCTACTTATGTCATTGGTACCAATGTGCACAACAACCTCTGGCTGCTCACCTATTCCCTTAAGAATTTTTGCAACATCTCAGAGATGTCTTTGATCCTAGCACCAGGGAGTCAACACACCCTTCTGGAGTCTTGAACCTGGCCACAGAAATGGCTGTCTGTGCCCCTAACTAGTGAGTCTCCTATTACTATCACTCACTTTGATGTGAGGTTAGTGAAGAGAAGGTGGGCTTGTGATGTTTTCCTCCTTCGTTTTGATCTCTACCCCAATATATATTTGCTAAATCTGTCTCCAAGAAGCTCAGATATGCTTACCTCTAGACAGTTCCTCTTTGGGGTCCAAATCTATACAAGATTTTAATGTTCATACCAGACCTGAAGGTGCTCCTTCAGCACCATTTTCGCTATTGGACAGAATGCTGGAAATAACCTGTTGTCAATTGGTGCTCTCTCCCTCTTTAGCCCCCAGCTTTTCCCTATCTTTCACAATGCTTCTCATCTTTTTATACTTTAACGAAATTGCTAATACCAGTGGTTCTCAGAGCATTTCTTTCATACTCCATCTAAGCTTCCAGTACTCTAACTATACAATCTTTGCAGTATATATTTCCAAGGACATTATTAGCCATCCCCACCCAGTGAACAGAATCAACTTTTGATAGACTTTCAAGTTTCCTGAGACAGCCAAGTTCCCAATTTCATTTCTAAGGACATAGGTCCCTGCTGGGCACAGGCACAGCAGGGTTTCCTCACCATTACCTTTGCCAGAGTCAACAGCAGGAGGCCAGATTGGCAGATTCCTGGAATAATTGCAAAGATCACTAGCCTGTGCATTTTCTGAAATGATTCTATATTCACTAAGCTTTCCATATTAATGAACTCCCAAATCCTTGATACCATTCCAGTAAATATTTTTTGCATTTTATGTAGGGTTTGGACATCTTTCCTGAAGTGTGCTGTCCAGAATTATACATAATACCCTACTGCCTATGTCTGTAAAGGGCAGCATCCAGAATGTTTCCTTTAGCTGCTGTACCAGGTTGTCCTGCTACCTTCAAAGGTTTATAAACGTGAAGCCACAGATCTCTCTGTTCCTGCACCACCTTTAAAATTTCCTCATTCAATTTACATTGCATCTTCTCAGTTGTCTTTTCAAAATGCACCACTTCACATACCTTTGCAATAATCGTCACTTCCTATGCGTCCACCCTTGCAGTCTGGGTCCTGAAGTTTACCCCATTTCCACGTTGTTGTCATCTGTAAGCATTTAACTTTTGTCTACTACAACCAAAAAATAAAATTTGAATATTTAGTTGTTCTACAACAATTACTCTACAACTGCCCTTCAAAAATAATTATTTGGACATGATTCATTTTGGGACATTCTGAGGACACAATATTGTTCCATATTTTAAAAAGTCAGTTGCATTAAACAAGAAACTAAACAATGAGATTAGGGCGTATTTAACCTGTAAAGGTTTTTTTTAAGATCCGGATCTGAACTCATATATAAATAAATACATACTTGAAGAGAAAAATATCATAGGGCTATTGGGAAAGAGCAGGCAAGAGTGAGTAAAGGACAACTCTTCGAAAGTGCCAGCAAAGGCAAAATGAATTGTAATGTCTTTAGTGTAGTGAAAGACTTAGGGTGCTTCACTGAGACATGAGGAAAGCAGAAGGAAAACCAAACCACCAGATTTATGCATGGCTAGCCAAAGTTTAGGAATTTAATAGGATCCTAAAGGGAAAATAGAGGTGGAGATTTGATCATGTTAAATAACCTCAGCCTGTATTTCTGGTTGAGAGTTCAGACATCCATTAGAGTATTGAAACAACTGTGCCCCAAGGAAAGCATTGCTTGACTGAGAGCTCTGGCTCTCTGATCGCTGCTGTCAATTTCACAATATTTATTTGTGCAAGAAAAAGAGGCTTCAAGTGCTTGAAGTTTCTGCTTTTTTTTAATTAACTTTTGGGACATGGGCTTCGCTGATTGGCCAACATTTATTGCCCATCCCTGCTGCCCGAGGGTAGTTGAGAGTCAACTACATTGCTGTGGCTCTGGAGACATATGTAGACCATAGCTGGTAAGGAAGACAGAATTGATACTTTAAAGAGTCTGAGTGATTGACACCTTTATTGGGCTGTAGTGAGAAGAGATTTTTTTAAAGTGGAAAATTGTGGATGAATGATTTTTTAAAATTACTTTTTAACATCCAGTTGTTGCTATAGGGTTCATTATTTATATACAGAGTATATAGTGGGTAAATGGGCATGGGAATGCCATATCTTGGCATGGAGATTATAGAGGGCCATACGGCATGGGGTGGGGGACATAGGTTGGCATGAGAGGTTCAAGGGGCCATGCGACATAGATGGAGGACATGAAATAGCCTGCTTGGGGCATGGGAGGTATGGGGGGGGCTGAGAGGTTTGAAGGCTGAGGGCTATAGGTCCTAGAGCATTGAGGCAGGCCTTTCAAACAACCCAGCTTGGAACCAGGAGCCCCTGTGCTGCCTCCAGTTTCTTTCTGGAGGTGACAGACCCAACTCCAGTTCACACCCACTGTCCCTGGAATGAAAATCCCATCTTGCTGGCATTCTCTCCCGAGGTGGGAAAAACAAGTTGGAAAATTTCCCAACTTCTGCCACTCACCTCGAAAAGTTGAAAATCCAGCCCAACAATGCATTAATGGACCTGTGGGACCTTAGAAAAAGATAAACTGTGTCACTCATCGCCCTTCTCCTTCCTCTCACAATGACACTTCCGATAAATTGAATGGTAGGAAACATTCCCAGCATTTATCCATTCTTAGCTTCTGATGAAACTTGGGGAGTTTTCAGTATGCTGCAATCAGAGAAATGTACAAATGTTTCCTGGTTATTAAGGTTATTAAGTCTTTTCAGCTGCCAGTGTTCTTACAGCATCAGCTTAAACCCCAACATGTCTTTCAGAAAGGCTGAGGACTGCAAATAAAAATGTTAATGAAGGTACTTAAAGGAACAAAAATCAATTTTATACTTGACTTTAATTAGATTATTTTACGTCTTTTTTATTACAATTTTCAACTCTAAATATCTCAGTTGCTAAGAAAACAAGCGTAGCATCCGAAAGGCTTTTCAATGTAGTAGAACTCCAGAGCTCCCCTTGTTCCAAATGGATTTATATTTTGGAAGCAGGAAGCAAAAGCATCAAAAATAGCAATGAAGTGAAATGGATGCAACTTTAACCTTAGGCAAAACTTTGGCTTATAGGTCACATATTTTATTAGCTAGGAAGCATTTGTTCTTTTTTAAAAGGCACACAATCAATACATACCTTACAGAAAGTGTTCAATTCGCCTCAAGATGCCATCGGGTTCAATTCCATCTTTTTCCTCCAATGTGAATAATATTTTGGTCAATTTACTGTTTATTGAGGTTTGAAAGCTGGAGTTTGGTTCAAGCAGCCATCTATTATGATTTATACACTATGCTATGGTCAGGTTAATGATTTTCATACATAGCACTTTCAGGGGTTACAGAATATTGGCCCCTCACCAAGTTTCTGAATTCTTTGCAGCTATGTGGCAAAGCAAAACACCAGCACTGCTTAACACACGCACAACCAAGTTCTATCAGGGTTCTTTCATTTGTTAGAAGAAAAGAGATCCATTTCACATTGTTTAATCCTTTCAGTAGATGCATTTAATAAAAATACTTCTAAATTAGATACCATTTATACTGGAAGTCAATCACATCTGTACCAGAAAGATATTTATCCCACATATTCATGGCCAAAAATGAACTGAACGTAACATTGAGAGTGGTGCTCGTATTTAGCTGATCCTTCCATAGAAATTTATAGTCCTCACTATCATAAAATCTAAATAACCTGTGATGACTCCAGAGTATTTGATTCCACTATTTTAAACAGAAAACTACTCCAATTATTAATCGCTCCATTTCAGAACCTTCTCAGTTCCATTGAAGAGTTGTTTAGATGCAAAATGTTAACTGTTTCTTTCCATAGATGCTGTCAGACCAGCTGAGTTTATCTAGCATTTGTTGTTTTAGGACAGTTTAAGAATGAACACCAGAATGTTCCCATCCCACCTGCTACAATTCCCCTGGTGAGCGGGACACGGACTATGTAAAGGTTCATTGACCTCAGGTGGGATTTTCTGGTATTGTTATGAAGTCCCAGTGCAGGTGTGAGATGTGGAGCATTTTTTTATTCAGGAAGTTGATGTGATCTGGAATACAGTAACAAAAGAGTGGAAGTAGGTTCAGCAGTAACTTTCAAAAGGGAAACGGATATGTATTTAAAAAGGAAAATGTAGCATTTTCTGTTTTTATATCAGATTTCCAGTATCTGCAGGATATTTCTTTTATTTGAGTGTTTAATTCACTGCCATTTCTCTTCCAGGAATACCTTCCTTGAAGAAGTGCTGCTCTTCTCCCTGACAGGATTTCTGTTTTTCTCTGTTACCACATTCACCTTCATTGCTTTCCAGCAGTTCTGTCAATGACAGGCAGGATTTTCCAGCCACATGCACTGGAATTTCCCACCCAACTTTTAAATGGTCCACCAATTTTTCTGCCCTGCCCATTATGATTCCCGTGGCAGGTGGGATGGGAAATCTCTGGCCATAGACCCGAAACATTGGCCAGCATTTTCTAGCCATTCCTGCTGGCAAACTCTTCCAGTTCCACCGACAGCAAACCCCCGCAAGGGTTTCCCGGAGGCAGGAGGCGAATAAAAGCGGAAGCCTCATTGACAGCGGTGGGACCAGAAGATCCCACCATCAGCCACGATGAAACAGGTGACAGGAGGCACAGAAAATTCTGCCTGTTAATTCTGGTGCTCTCCACAGAGACTGCCAGACCTGCTGAGTTTATCCAGCATTTTCTGTGCTGTGTTAATCTTTCTGTGATATGAATCCTGAGACCAACACTCAATTTGTCTGTTACCAATTTCTAATCATGTTCCCTTGTTCTGCAATTTCTAACTTCAAGTACTTTTCAAGATTAACATTTTTGATTCCACATAACGGAACTTCCAATCAAGGATGGAACTATCCCTGCTAGAAAGGTACTCCTGGTGATGGAGGTGATGAGAGATTATAATTTTGGGAAGGAATCCATATTTGCTGGGTTTCCACCCTTTGCAACTTTCTTGGAAAGTTACACTTTCAGGCCCTCTCCTATTGTGTTGATGATCAGTTTTGGGCATGTACAGAGATGACCACAGGCTACCCCATAAAATTATCTGGGTGACCACCTGCCAGGTCCAATGGGAATCATGCTTTCTGAGTTTAGGTATAGGTTCAAAACTGCAATAACTGAGAGCCCTAACAGTGAGGTAAACAATAATCCTGGAGGAATTGATTACTATTTAAGAGATGCCTTGCAATTGGCTGGAAAATTTGTCAAAGTTTACAAATTCAGTTGAATTCAGGCCTCGGGTGTCAACTTTCAGAGTTGCTGTCTTGTAACAGGCACAATCACCCACCCAGAATAGTTAAGTGACTGCATCCTGCAAAATAGGAGATAAACAATGGCAGGCCAAAGCAGTGGGAAAAGAATCCCACTGTTACACTTCCATCAATTTTAAAAAGTCTGTAGAACGTTTTTGATGATAATTTTTATACGTCTGTAAAATCCATTCTCGCTCATCACCTTTCAGAACCAAGGAGTTCATGTTTCTGTAGCTTTTCAGCTAACAGCAGTCTGCTTACACTTTGTTTCTCTTGTACTTTGGTGAACTGAAAGATGTTGTGACCTGACCAGAGACCGACACAATGGCCACTCTCAGACTCCATTGATTTGGAAGATCAGCATTCAGTTTTTATTTTATTGATTGCTGCTACTTGGACAATTATTTTGCAACCACACGTTGTCACATCAGAAATTTTTTTTCGCAACATTCGTATTGTCAAAATGCAGTAATCTGACCTAAATAAAGCAAGAAACAGTTTGATTTTCCTGTTATTGTTGAATCATGCCTGTTTTTGAAAATACTTTACACCTGACGCGTGCCATCTTAACTGTATATCTTGGCTACAATCCATTTATATCAATTTAATAGTTTTAATCACATTCACAGAAATAATTTATTACAACTAAGATATATATTCTGATTTATCTCTTCATAAGGAAAACAAAGTTCTCCTAAAAGAACTTTAAGTGCCGCATTCACATGAAAACTGGAGTAACTGCTGTTGGTTTTTTTATTTTTATTTTCAGAATTAATCTCTGACACTCTGTGATCACAAAGTGCCCTAGCCAGAGTCACTCTGGAAAGCAGGATGTGGAGCCTATGCCTGCCGAGAAGTTGGCAGCATAGTGCTGAGCGGGCCACTGCACACGCATCGATCTGTCAGCCAGAGATTGGCAGATGCGCATTATCCCTGCACCGCCAGACTCCCGATCCCTCCCTCTGCCACCAATCCCTGTGCAGAATGGCAGCAGGACCCCCCACCTCCAATAGGCCCTGTCCCCTTGGCTCTGTCCAACACCTGGTGGGCAGTGCCAATGTGCCCCTTAATGGCCTCTGTTAGTGGGGGGCTGTTGTAAACTCCACTGGAGGGAACCACTCCTGGCAGGAGGGGAGACGCTAGTGGGCCTGGGGACTTCAGTCCAGGGCCCACCAATGATAGGGAAATTCAAATTAAAATCCTTAAATCAGCTCCAGGCTGATTTGCAGCATGGAACTGATGACTCCAAAAAACTTGGAGCTTGAGATGTGTGGGAGGGCCGTGGCGCCCACGGGGAGCCTGCTAAATGGCGTCCGTTGATGCCTCCTGGCCCGTAGGGCAGTGCAACAGGATGGGAGAATCAGCCCCAGCATGTACTGCCATGTAGATATCCCATCCTTTATTCCAGTATTCTTTGTTCCCTTACTTGAGCCTACCGGGATGCAATAATTACTTTCCTGCTAAGGATTATAGATGATTGATTAGTTGAGGAGATAACTATGTGTCTTTGTGTCATTGTCATGACAGCATAGGCAAGTCATATAATGAAATTTCAGTCAATATTCTTAAGAATTGGACACAGGCAAGCTGTTAAGATGGCTACCGTAAATCATGTGGCTACTGGCATTTGGACAACAAACCGTGTCCAGTCTCTGGCAAATATCTGATCAAGTATGAACATAGGTGAGGATACCTCACAGCATTTGTGAACCACATATCTCATTATTTAAGGATAGGGTAGTACCTAAAGATGATAGAGTTTCCAGACTACCCATTGCCATGTTTCCTGCTGAACAAAGAGGAAAATCAAAAATGAATGACCAATTTCAACATTCCATTGATCACAATGGCTTCCTCATCCACACTGGACTGATGAACCTCAAGTGTGTTAACCTGGCAGCCATGTGATTGTAAACAGTTTCAGGGATTTCACTCTTATTGCCCCAGGGCCAAGTAGATCCCTCAGAACATCAGTCATCAGCCAGCCTAAGAACCAGACTCTAAAACTAGCTGTAAGTCATCAAGCAGCCAAAGTACTCAACTTGTCCCAGTTTCAAAGATCACCTGAGAACCAATCTCTTAAATATTCAACTGCAAGAAACGTTGCAACCTGCTGCAAATCCTTCAGTTTAGAAGAGCTTCAATTCAACTTCACATCATTAAATTCATTCAAGAAACCACATCCCTGCAAGATAAGAGACTGAAATTAATAAATCAGAGTCCAAATTAACTGTAATCTTTTAAAGTGCACAGTCTTTATTGGTATCCAGTGTGCAAGTGTGTGTGTATGTGTGTGTGTGTGTGTGTGTGCGCGCGCGCGTGTGTTTATGTGGTTGTATGGGTGCGTGCGTATGTGTGCATGCTTGCATGAGGCCAAATGTGCAACATTCCATTCATTTGGGGTATGTGAGTAATTGGAATGCACACTTCAAGGGTAAGCAATGGCACACTTCTTACTATACAAAACAGAGGGTGGGATTTTCTGCACACCTGCGTTTCATGGTGACAGAGGCAACCCACCATTGGCCAGCGGTGGGATCGCCAATGGCGAACACCACCACTTGGAAGTTCCCCTCCATGTCATACACGATCCTGACTTGGGACTACATCATCGCTACTTCACTGTCACTGGGTCAAAATCCTGGAACTGTCTCCCTAACAGCACTGTGGGTGTACCTGCGCCACATGGACTACAGCAGTTCAAGCAGGCAGTTCACCACCACCATGGGCAATATATGCGGGCCCAGCCAGCGGCACCTACATAAATACATTTTTTTTAAATATAATCTCTCCTGCCCTGGTGGGCAGGAGAGATTCTGGAACTACCTCCTTAATTCATAGTCAGGAAACTTGAACAGGAATTGAAATCCTGGATTGCACAATTCAGTTAAAATCTAATGAAGTAGAGTAACTAAATGGGTGTTGAGTACTGTAAAAACTGAAGGAAGAAGAAGCACTCAGTCATTCATGACCAACAGATGAGTACTTTAATGAAGGCACTTTCTTAATCATTGAGATTACTTTGCCCTAGACCTTTCAGACCTTTCATTGTGCAGAATTGAATCATTGGATATATGTCAAACCACAGGCGATACCAACTTGTAACAGTAAATAACACTGAATAACCAATCCCAAATGCCCTAATTGTTTCAATGGATATGTTGTTAGTTTTAAAAGATACCAGCCGAAGTAAAATTGGGAGCCCTTGAAATTGAGCCAAGTATTCAATAAGAATTAATACATTTCAGTTACAAAAGATGAGTGTTTTGTCTCTTTTTCCTTGTCGGTTCAGAATATCCAAAATGTGTTAATTTGCTGAGTCTAAATTTGATGGTGTATCAGTTGTTAGTTAAGAAAAACAGGAAGTGCTGGAAATACTTAGCAGATCTGGTAACATCTGGGCTTCAATGTAAACTCGAAGAACACTACCTCATCTGCTAACTGGTATTTTGCAGGCTGCTGGACACAACATTGAGTTCAACAATTTTAGGTTGTATCCTTTGGCGACATTTTGCTTCTCTTTTCATTGCTGGCTTGTTTCATTTCTCTCATGCTGCTCTCTTTTTGCCTTTTATTTGCCTTCAGATGCCAGCTACTTACAATCTTGCTATTTACACCTCCTCCAGACAGATTTCTTTTCTTTACTTGTCCCAATCCACATTATCTCTTTCGCCAAAACCACAACCACTGCCATGCAGAAGGACAAGGAGCAGCAGATACCTGGGAACATCACCAACCTGGAGGTTCCCCTCCAAGTCACACACCATTCTGACTTGAAAATATATCATTGTTATTTCACTGTCACTGGGTCAAAATCCTGGAACTGTCTCCCTAACAGCACTGTGAGTGTACCTACACCACTTGGACTACAGCAGTTCAAGCAGGCAGCTCACCACCACCAAGGGCAATATATGCGGGCCCAGCCAGTGGCACCCACATAAATAACTTTTTAAAAACTATAATCTTTCCTGCTCTTTCTCTCTGTTCTCTCTGTTATTTTCCCAGTTCTGATGAAAGGCCCTCAACCTGAAACATTGACCCTGTTTCTGTCTCCACAGGTGGGACAGAATTTAAGCCAGATGAATTGGGGGTGGGAGTTTGGGGGGGTGTGGTCCTCGCCTGATGGCTGGAGATCCCGAGCGGCCACTTTTGGAGAAGGCTGACCATGTGAAGAACCAATCAGACACTTTAGTAACCAGTGATGGACCTTCTGCGGGACCAAGGATCCCAGGAGCAGAAACCCACACCTAGAGGTAGGAGAGCTAGAGGTTGCCAGCTTCCCATTGCAGGCATGGCCACCAGGAATGGAAAGTAGTCTTTGAGCGGGCGTTGATGTCTGCTTGAGGGCCTCAATGGCCGTGGAAGTTGGGAGGCTCTCAACGGGCTTTGCTATTGGGATTTAACTGAATAAGAGACGGAAAGATGGCAGGGACCTGACCTTGTACTTCTAACCCAATTAATTGACCCTCCCCTCCCCCCTGCAAATGCATCTTAACTTCCATCCATGTTGCCTGACCTACTGAGTACTTCAAGCAGTTTCTACTTTTAGTTCAGATTTTGAGCATCTGCAGTATTACATTTTTGTATCAATCCAATTTAAATCTAGATGTGCAGAATAATACAGAACTCACATGCACACAAATCATTACATTTACATTTACCATTTCTGATCATTTGCTATCGCTACACAAATAGGACATCAAAAAAGCTCTATTTCAATATCCTATTAATTCTGACTTTTGTGTCCTGACTTAAGGGCACAGTGGTTGGCACTGCTTCTTCACAGCGCCAGGGACCCAGGGTTTGATTCCCAGCTTGGGTCACTGTCTGTTTGGAGTTTACATGTTCTCCCTGTGTCTGTGCGGGTTTCCTCCGAGTGGTCTGGTTTCTTCCCACATTCTGAAAGACGGGCTGGTTAGGGTGCATTGACCTGAACAGTTGCTGGACTGTGGCGACTAGGGGAATTTCACAGTAACTTCATTGCAGTGTTAATGCAAGCTTTACTTGTGACTGATAAATAAACTTAAATATCTCCTATCTTGCCAGCAGGTATAATGTAATATACAATGTATGTATTCCTTATGCATCCATTTGTGGTCGTTTGATGCCTCTGCAGTTCGATGGCATGTACATTTTACAGAGGTTCAACAGATGTCATATGCCAGAGATTCGTGAAGGATATCAAACAAAAGATGTGAGGTTTGAAGAAAAGCGCAACCAGAAAAATGAGGTGTAGAAATTTATGGCCCCTCCCGCCAGTGGGATTTTCCAGACTTGCTGAAGTCAATGGACTTTTATATGGTTTGCAGGCTTTTCTAATCCCACACCCACCATGACAGGACTGTAAAATTCCACTCAAAGACTGTGAATATACGTAATCTGCTAAATATGGATGCCAATTCATAGGTAGCCATTGACATCAATCAAAGTTACAAATAAATTTACAGGAGTGTCTCAATGTACTAATTCCAAATTGATTCCGTAAACTGGTATAAGTACATTCCACAGGGTAAAGAGCTATAGTGATCACTCCTTTAAGGGCAGCATAGGGCGGGTAAGGATTCCTTGGTCTGGGTGACCAATTGGGACTCAGAGTGTGGAATGATAAGTCATGATATCAGACAATGGAACCATATTCACACATGCTGAGCTCCAAAACTTTACAACTCCCAATGGTATTAAACACATTAAAACTGCACCTTATTACCCAGCATTAAAAGGACTAACTGCGAGAGCTGCGCAAACTTCCAAGGCTGGCCTAAAGAAATTATCAGGAGGAACCTTGGAGACCAATATCTCACAGTTCCTTTTTAGCCATCATGGCACTCCACATATAACAAAAGGAGTTCCACCAGCAGAACTGCTGATGAGACATCCACCAAAACTCTACCAGCCCTCCCGTCCTGATTCCGGGGTAGGCGAGGCCCCCAGAATGGAACTCTCCACTGGCCTCAGGCAGGGTTTTACAATCTCCTGTTTCCAAATTTTCCAGGGAGTGTAGAAGCCAACCAAACAACTCAGAAAGCAAACCATGATTCACATAATACAGCACAATCATTTATGGTAAATGAAGCCATTTACGTGAGCAACTTTGGTAGTGGATCAAATTAGATCTCCAGAATTACTATTGTAGAATCATAGAATCCTACAGTGCAGAAGGAGGCCATTTGGCCTATCGAGTCTGCAGTGACCACAATCCCACCTAGCCATTATTCCTATAACCCCAAGCATTTACCCTAGTTAATTCCTCTGACATGAAGGGGCAATTTAGCATGGCCAATCCACCTAACCTGCACATTCTTGGACTGTAGGAGGAAACCAGAGCATCCGGAGGAAACCATGCAGACATAGGGAGAACATGCAATCTCCACACAGACAATGACCCAAGCCAGGGATCGAACCCAGGTTCCTGGCATGTGAGGCAGCAATGCTAATCATTGTGCCACCATACCGCCCTACTGTCTCCAGGACCAGACCCCTTTCATACCAAGTGAATGTGGAGGGACGAATCATTTATAATAACATGAACCTGTTGAGTAGTAGAGAGACAACACAGCAATCAGAGTTGCCAACAGGAAATTAGCACCTAAGTACCTGCTCGACCTGTTATCAACATAACTGATGTCGCTGTGGAAGCAGATGGTGCCAGAGGAGGTGCCCCTTGCTGCAGCTTCTGTTAATGTTGACCCTGTGGAAGCATCTCAGACAACAGAATTGGACCACTCTGTAAAATACAGAAAACCCCCTGAAGGACTTAAGTTATAACCAATTTATAATTAAAATTCATGCATAATGTTTAGTAATTTAGAACAGAGTGAATTAGTTACTGAAGATCGAATAAAGGAGTTAAAGGGGGAGGAATGTAGTGATTGTCCCTTTAAGGGCAATGCAACAAAGTAAGGGTCACCTGGTCTGGGTGACCTATCAAGACTCAGAGTGTGGAATCACACCACAGTGAGAAAAGCTCCTGGGCAGAGACTATTTGGGAGCTAGCTACAGCCCAATGCGGCTGCTGTATACTTCTTATTAATAAATAAGAACATAAGAACATAAGAAATAGGAGCAGGAGTAGGCCATCTAGCCCTTCGAGCCTGCCCCGCCATTCAATAAGATCATGGCTGATCTGTCGTGGCTCAGTTCCACATTCCCGCCCTCTCCCCATAACCCTTAATCCCCTCTCTTATCAAAAACCCATCAGCCCGCGTCTTAAAAATATTTAGCGAGGCAACCTCCACCACTTCAACGGGCAGAGAATTCCAGAGATTCACCACCCTTTGAGCGAAGAAGTTCCTTCTCAACTCTGTTCTAAACCGCCCCCCCTTTATCTTGAGACTATGCCCCCTAGTCCTACTATCATTTCTGAGCGGGAAGAGTCTCTCCACCTCTATCCTATCCATCCCATTCATCATCTTATACGTCTCAATGAGATCTCCCCTCATTCTTCTAAACTCTAACGAGTACAAGCCTAATCTATTCAGCCTCTCCTCATAGCTCAACCCCCTCAACTCCGGCATCAGCCTAGTAAACCTTCTCTGCACTCCCTCCAAGGCTAAAATATCCTTGCGTAAGTACGGCGCCCAAAACTGCACACAGTACTCCAGCTGCGGCTTCACCAATGCCCTATACAGCTGCAGCAAGACCTCCTTACTTTTATATTCAATCCCCCTCGCGATGAAGGCCAGCATCCCATTCGCCTTCCTGACCACCTGCTGCACCTGCAAGCTGGGTTTTTGCGACTCATGCACAAGGACCTTTTGTGTTCAGTAATGAGGTCTATGAAAGTGCACCTTTATAAGAATATAGTTAAGAATTAGTGCAAAGGAGAGAACAAAAGGAGAAGTGCTAGGGATGCAACTGGAAAAGCTGGAAGAATGACTCCAATTAATCACTTATACATGAATGTGCATTTAGTCCATTCTCAAACCTTCTGTAGAGGGAAGTATTTTACCATCAGGAATGTATAAATCATACAACTATCCTGCTCCCTAAACACATGATACAATATTTGTTCATTTAATACTTAATTATCTCCTTATAGAAACAGGCTGGTTTGAATAACCAGCACAGGGTTCTGATGTGGAGCGACTCAGCTAAAAGCTTCTCAGCTGTGTCATAGAGGTCATTGGTTGGGGAATATACACAGCATGGGTGGCTTACTGGCTGCAGATCTTCATAATTATAAGCACCTATTTTCTCCATATAAACATCTTTTAGTAAGCCTGTGATTGAGTTGCAAAACAAATGCTGCAAATGACCTCAGCACTTCTCCCCCTCTGCCGCTGCAATGTCACCAACAACAACAACTGCAACAACAGTTATTATAACAATACAAAAGCAAAATGTTAAGCGGTGTTGGAAATCTGGAGTAAAAATGCTGAAAATGTGCAGTGAGTCAGGCAGCATTGGTAGAGCAAAACAGTTAACATTTCAGGCCAAAACCCTACATCAGAAGAGAATGAAAAAACGTTTCAAATTTATATCATGCCTCTAATATAACAAAATGATCCATAAGACCATAAGACATAGGAGCAGAATTAGGCCATTCAGCCCATCGAGTCTGCTCCGCCATTCAATAATGGCTGATATTTTTCACATCCCCATTCTCCTGCCTTTTTCCCATAATCCCTGATCCCCTTATTAATCAAGAACCTATCTAGCTCTGTCTTAAAGATACTCAATGACCTAGCCTTCACAGCCTTCTGCGGCAAGGAATTCCACAGATTCACCAATCTCTGGCTGGAGAAATTCCTCCATATCTCTGTTTTAAAGGATTGTCCCTTTATCCTGAGGTTGTGCCCTCTGGTTCTAGTTTTTCCTCCTAGTGGAAACATCCTCTTCAAGTCCACTCTATCCAGGTCTTGCAATATCCTGTAAGCTTCAATAAGATCCCTCCTCATCCTTCCAAACTCCAATAAGTACAGACCCAGAGTCCTCAACCGTTCCTCATACAACAAGCTCTTCAATCCAAAATGCTTCACAGGAACAACTTGATATGGGAATTGTCAGTAAGCCAACAAGGGAGGTAAAAGCTTGATCAAATAGATAAGTTTTAAAATACACCAAAAAGGAAGAGAAAGCAGAACAGATGCAGAGAGGTCTGACCAGAGGAATTTGACAACTGACGTCTTGCCTGCCAATGATAATTCTGGTCTTCATTATTATTGCTGGAATATTGTCAGGCCCTTTGGCTCTGCAATAGCCAGTGTCTTCATTTCTCAATATGGGGAGTGAATCGAATTGGGTGAAGATTGACATGGTGATGTTAGGACCTCCTGAGGAGGCCATGTTGGATAATCTGCCAGGCACTTCTGACTGAAGATGGCTGTAAATACTTCAGCTTTGTCTTTTGCACTGATGCGCTGGGCTCCCCTGTCATCGAGGTTGGGGATATTTGTGGAGCCTCCTCCTCCAATTATCATTCCCCATTTATGACTGGATGTGGCAGGATTGCAGAGCTTTGATCATCTCTGTTGGTTATGGGATCACATAGCTCTGTCTATTGCACGCTGCTTCCTCTGTTTGGCATGCAAGCCAGCGAATTTGGCATGCTGAAGCCTGTCAAATCCCTCACTGATACAACACCATGTTTATTATTGCCATTTTCACTGAGAGGCTTTAATTGATGCTTGATCCCTCTTGGTGCCAGAAGGGAATTTGAAAGCATAGGCAAAAGTGTACTAAATGTCCTGTTATTGTTAATGCATCAAATTACTGCACAGTAACACACTCTTTAGGGATACTCTTCCAGAGAAAACATTTGGAGAGTCATGTGCAACACAACCTTGAAATTGAGCTGAGGCTCCCTGCCAGATGCGCCAAGTTGAAGAATTACCTTTTTTCGTATGTGTTAACTCTAACTCACAAATCCCCTCCCATGCTCACTGCATCCTTCAGAAAACTCTGCTTTAACTGGAGTCAGCGAAGAAAGATATGCTACACATAACATCAAAGACGCATTTATAATTATTGAAAGAAGGGACAGGATAGATAGATGCAAACTGTTCCGAGTAATGAGAGGTCAAGAACAAAGCTATAAATTCAAGATTAAACATAAGAGCTTCAGAACAGAGGGCAGGGAAAGCTTCTCAACACAGAGAGTTATGAAGCTGTGGAATTAACGGTCAGAGGTAATGGTTGAAGGAGAAACTAAATCAACATTCAAGATTAGTTTGAAAAGGTGGATGCAGGAAAAGGAATCAAAAAGGATATTTAAAAATTGGAGGCAGGGTAAATATGTTAGGGTGATTTACTTGCATGGAATGTAAATGGCAACACAGACTGGTTGGGCCAAAAGGCTCGTGTCTGTGTTATCATTCCTCTATACTTCCATGTACATAGGCTGGAATGTTCTGTCCATTCGCAGCAGTGGAATCTTCCAGTCCCACCGACAGTATACCCCTGCCATGGATTTTCCAGCAATGAGGGATGCAAAACTAGCCAGACCAGAAGATCCAACCGCTGGCCAAAGGTGGACCACCTCCACCACCACGAAACACGCGGCCAGTTGTGTGGAAAATCCCATCTGTAGGATTTTTAAATCTTGTGTTAATTTACTTTTGTAAATTGTGTTATGCTTGATACCAGCTCTTGGATTTTATAGTCGGCAATGTTATTGTGGTAGCAGTGATCAGCCTAAAGGTAGGTCCTCTGACCATTTCTTCGGATGTTGCAGGCTTTCACTTGCCTCTCTGATTGGTCTTAGATGTCTTCCATCTTTCATTTCAAGTTGTCTAACGTCATCATTCCTTTTCTCCCTCTTGGTCTACATCCTTTTAACCTTCGTCCAATCATCTCTTTTGGCAAGTTCTCTTGCCTGAGAACATGGTCAAACCAACTCATTGCCTTTCCTTGATGCTATTCGCTAATACTCTTTCTTCCTTCATCCTCCTGAGGTGCTTTTCATTGCTCTCGTGTTCCTCCAAACGACTAGCTTCATCCTTCTCCAGTAACAGATTGCACAAATTTCTCACTTTTGAATGTTCACTTTTCTCAAGATCTGCATCTTATTCCTGTACAACAGGATATCTCAAATCAGACTCCTGATAATCCTTTCCTTAAGAATTTTCCAGCCGCTCACATCGGCGGGATTTTCTCATTCCACTGCAGTGAACGAAGATTTGACTGAGTGCCAAATTCTCCATCTCGCTTGCGTAAGCGGTGGGATGTAAATGGCCAGAAGATTCCAGCCCTTTTTCTTATATTGTAACAATTCTTTAAATTTGGAGGAGGCATCGTTTGACACTGCTACTCCACTTCTTCTTTCTTCATGAAGATGCACTAGATACTTTACAGGTGCTTAAATTACACCTGCTCCAGCCATGGACCATCTATCTTAACCTTGACTTTCTCACCACCTCCTTTTCCAATCTTCATAACTTTTGTCTCTTTATGTTACCGACAAATACTGATGGACGGAATCAATGAAGTGGTGAAAGCTTACAGAACGAAGATTAATGCAATGTTATTACGCTTGTACCCGATCGCTCTCTCAGCGATCTTAACTGAGATAGTAACACTCCTGTCAAAATTGTGTCAATTACAAATAGCAAAGAGAGTAATTTAATAGGTGCTCTAACTGTCTGCAAGATGACACCATGAACAGTAATTTCTACATTTTAATGAAATATTTTTGGAAGTTATGAAAGAATATTTTGTGTTAATAAAATAGGCAGCTTCAAACTGAAATATATCAAGAGCACATTAAAGTTTATAGGCCATGATTTTATTTTTTCATAATGGCATTAAAAAATTGTGCTTCATATCATAAAATTTACCTTAGCTATTTCAAGTAAAATACATCCCATTTATTGCCATCTTGTTGCTGTGGTATTGGGACAGTTATAGCTACCTCAGTTGTAATAACAGTTGTAGGACAGTTTCCTGTTGTGAAACTACTACATTATTAGTTTGAGCCAAGTTTTATGAATAAACCTGACCAATTCTGCTGATTTTAGAATATTATTAAATTCTAGAAAGGCACTTTATGGGACAAGTACTTGAAAGGACTCTGCCTCAAATATTACCACAATGCATTGTATGGAATCGCTATTGATTAACGAGCTTGTTGGGTGGTATATTTCATCCTAGTCTCAGGAGGAAGTGTTGTTATGCTTATGTAGATCAAAATCCGTGTAAATTTAGAATCTGAATACACAAATGGACTGCCCATTGGTGGGAACTGCTGATTAAAGGACCATTTGTGAGCTCTGGTATAACTAATTCATAGTGTCACTTTAGCATTTTATTGAAGCAGGATAGTAAAACACTGGCCAATGCTTTTAACAGAGTTGTCTTTTTTTGTTAAATTGCTAACTGAATATGAGTACTGCATGTTTAGGTGTGAATCAGAAACTATGGCAAGTATTTTCCACCTTCCCACAATGAGTCTTGCAGAGATAGAGGTGGCCCACCACTGGTCGGAAGTGGGATATTCCAGTCCCGCCGCCATCAGCAGGGATTCCCATTGTTCACATTCTCCACGGCTGTGATACATGGGCCGGGTGGAAAATCCCACCTATAGATGACAACTTTACACAATTAATGTAACTCATGGTTTTCTAATCAATTATTTTATTTGTTCAGTCTGAAGTTGAGCATCCACATTTCCCACCCCCACTTAAAATCCGGTGACCTCTCCCTGAGTTCTCGATCTTTACATTCCCCAAGGTTTTCACCACCTCCTTGGAACCCTTTGAACTTACCTGGGCCTCCAGTACATAGTTTTAGGGTAGCATTTAGCCATTGGTGACATTGTCATCTGGAGCAGGGAAAACAGAGAGTATCCTGTCAGCTGCGCTGCTGGCTTTTCCCACCGTATTTTTAAACAGTTGGTCAAGAAAAAGTGACGGGGTCTTTCAAGTAAGGATTCCCATTACATCATTGGCGAGGGGGTAGGGCTAGTCAATTAGGGAAATCCCGCTGGTGTAAAAGCCTTTTTGAATCTCCTGTGGGATTTGCTGTCCCCACTGCCATTCCTGCCCCCACCCCCTCTCTCCAAAAAGGGAAGCAGCAAATCCACCCCCCACCCCCTCCCCAGGGTGTTCAAGAAAAAATTCCCCTTCCTAAACTTCAGCAGAGCTAGTGTTTGGGATTTCTGCATTTTACAAAACCTGTCACTGAAATCCTCCAACTGCTGTAACCACAACTTCAACCTGATATCAGGGTGAGGACTATATTTCCATTGACTGTTGTCTTGCCTATGCTGTGATATCCTCCTTATGTGGAGCTGCTATAAATGGCACTGGCGTGACGTGATGCCAGCGCCCGCTGAATATTTACTGAGAGGAAGTCCCGGAGATCGCTCACTAATGACGTGCTGATGTCTCAAAATGAGCTTTCTGAAATTCTGCAGCCTGTTTCACACCAATCCACCGGCAAGCAGGCAAGATCAGAACTCAGAAACTCGCCAGAACGAATCATGCTTTCTGAATTTTGGGGGTGCGTTGCCATTCCCACAGAGAGAGCAGACTGAAAAGTGGCCCCATTATGTTGCATTCAAGTATCAACGAGTCAGCCCCATGCCTTCCTTAGGTGCCTGCCCACGTTCTCCTACACAATGCTTTCAGAGTGTCTGCAGCATGACAGGTAAAAGCCTGTTGAGATTGCAGAGGACCTTGGAGCACCAGTTTCTGACTGCACCATCTCAGCATGTCTGGGCTGGCTGGCTAAAGGACAAGAGCTCTGGCAAGGTGATAGCGTTGCGAGCAGAATGGTGTTATGGGGAAGGAAAGCAGGAGACTGCACAGACTGTCACTCTACTGGAGTGACTCTTCAACAACTCTAATCATCCATTGAACAACAGATTGCTAACCCACTGTGACACCCTGCAAGCTTCTTTGAACACTGGTATGCGACGTCATTGTGACAGAAGTCTGAGTTTCCACTACAGCACTCAGACATTGTGTGATTGCTGCTTGTGCTGCAGTAGAAACTGAGACATAAGCCGTCAGATGAGGGCTGAGCCCAGAGTTGTGTTGCTGGAGTCGGCCATTCCACTTTGGAAAAAATCAACTCTAACCCCATAGCAAAGCCCTATGCCAAGTTGGCGCTAGATCTCTTCAGGCTCCTTAACAGTGACCAATCTTTCTGACATGTTTCCCAATGCATTGAGCATTTAGACTTGTACAATCATCAATCTTTGCCCTTGGGCCTCCCATTCGAAGCCCTCATCAGAGTCCTCAACAATAAAGATTCAGCAGTTCAAAACTGGGCACCCATGAGGCAGTGTGGGTCATCAGCAGCAACAGGATTCTAGTAATTTAGCCCAATCTGTACCTCATAATCCAGCATATTCCTCACTCTGCCAAAACTGAGCTTAAATGGAGATAGAACATAGAACACTACAGCACAAACAGGCCCTTCGGCCCACGAGTTGCGCCGATCACATCAACACCTACCAATCTATAGACCTATCTATAACCCCCAATCCCATAAAACCCCATATACTCATCCAGAAGTCTTTTAAAAGACCCCAGCGAGTTCGCCTCCACCACCACTGACGGCAGCCAATTCCATTCACTCACCACCCTCTGAGTGAAAAACTTACCCCTAACATCACTTCTGAACTTCCCTCCCTGCACCTTAAATCTGTGTCCTCTCGTAGCAACCATTTCAACCCGGGGAAATAGCCTCTGAGAATCCACCCTATCTATTCCTCTCAACATTTTATAAACTTCTATCAGGTCGCCTCTCAACCTTCGTCTCTCCAGGGAAAAGAGTCCCAGCTCCCTCAACCTAACTTCATAAGGCATGCCTCCCAGTCCAGGCAACATCCTTGAAAATCTCCTCTGTACCCTTTCAATAGCTTCTACGTCTTTCCTATAGTGAGGCGACCAGAACTGCGCACAGTACTCCAAATGAGGCCTGACAAGGGTCTTATAAAGTTGCAGCATTACCTCCCGACTCCTAAACTCAATCCCTCGATTAATGAAGGCCAGTACACCATACGCCTTCTTGACCACCTCCTCCACCTGCGAGGCCGATTTAAGAGTCCTGTGGACCCGGACCCCAAGATCCTTCTGCTCTTCAACACTACTCAGACTTCTGCCCTTGATAGTGTACTCGTTCATCCCGTTGGTTCTGCCAAAATGGACGACTACACATTTATCCACGTTGAAGTTCATCTGCCACTTCTCCGCCCAGTCCTGCATCCTATTTATGTCCTGCTGCAACTTTTGCCATCCTTCCAGACCATCCACAACACCACCGACCTTCGTGTCATCAGCGAACTTACTTACCCATCCCTCCACTTCCTCATCCAGGTCATTTATGAAAATGACAAACAGCAAGGGTCCTAGAACAGATCCCTGGGGCACTCCACTGGTGACTGACCTCCATTCAGAAAAAGACCCATCCACAACCACTCTCTGCCTTCTGCAGGCAAGCCAGTTCTGGATCCACAAGGCCAAAGGCCCTTGGATCCCATGCCCTCTCACCTTCTCAAGAAGTCTTGCATGGGGGACCTTATCAAATGCCTTGCTGAAGTCCATGTACACCATGTCCACGGCACTTCCTTCGTCAATGTGTTCAGTCACATTATCGAAGAACTCAACTAGGCTCGTAAGGCACGACCTGCCCTTGACAAATCCATGCTGACTATTCCTAATCATGTCAAACCTCTCCAAATGCTCGTAAATCTTGTCCCTCAGAAGCGTCTCCATCAGCTTACCAACCACTGAGGTCAGACTCACCGGTCGGTAATTTCCCGGGCTATCTCTGTTCCCTTTCTTGAAAATATGAACTACATCCGCAATCCTCCAATCTTCCGGAACCTCTCCTATCTCCATTGACGACGCAAAGATCATCGCCAGGGGCTCTGCAATCACTTCCCTCGCCTCCCACAGTATCCTGGGGTACATCCCATCTGGTCCCGGCGATTTATCTATCTTGATAGAATTCAGAAGTTCTAACACATCCTCCTCCTTAATATCCACATACTCAATCTTTTCCATCTGCTGCAAATCCGTAGCAAAATCTCCCAGATCAGCTTCCACTGTGAATACTGAGGCAAAGTACTCATTAAGCACCTCTGCTATTTCTTCTGCTTCCACACAAACCTTTCCCCCTTCACCTTTTATAGGTCCTATCCCTTCTCTTATCATCCTTTTACCTTTCACATATTTATAGAAGGCCTTGGGATTCTCCTTAATCTTACCCGCCAAGGTCTTCTCATGACCCCTTCTGGCTCTCCTAATTTCCCTTTTAAGCTCCTTTCTACAGTCCTTATACTCCTCAAGATCCTTAACCTCTCCTAGTTCCCTGAACCTTTTGTACACCTTCCTTTTCCTCCTGACTCGGTTCAACACAGCCTTCGTGCACCACGGTTCCCGTGACCTACGAAAACCCCCTTGTCTCATCGGAATGTTGTCATGCAGAGCTCCAGACAAACATTCCTTGAATATCCGCCACCTTCCTTCGGTACTTTTCCCTAAGAACGCCTCCTTCCAGTTTATTTGTCCAAGTAACTTCCTGACTTCTTCGTATCTCCCCTTACTCCAGACAAACACCTTCCTAGCCTGCCTGATCCTATCTCGTTCCAATGCAATTGTGAAGGAGATAGAATTATGGTCACCATTCCCAAGATGCTCTCCTACCGAGAGATCGATCACCTGCCCTGGTTCATTCGCCAGTACCAGGTCAAGTACAGCCTCTCCCCTCGTAGGCTTATCCACATACTGTGTCAGGAAACCTTCCTGAACACACCTAACAAACTCCTCCCCATCCAAACCCCTTACCCTAGGGATATTCCAGTCGATGTTTGGGAAATTGAAGTCTCCCATCACGACAACTCTGTTATTAATACATCTCTCCAGAATCTGTTTCCCTATCGGCACTTCAACTTCCCTGTCACTATTGGGCGGCCTATAGAATACACCCAGCAAAGTTTTCGACCCTTTGCTGTTCGTAACTTCCACCCACAGAGACTCTGTAGATAGTCCCCCCACGGCATCCTCTTTCTCTGCAGCCATGACACTGTCCCTGATCAACAGTGCCACTCCACCACCTCGTCTGCCACCCTCCCTGTCCTTCCTGAAGCATCTGAATCCCGGCACCTGAAGTACCCAGTCCTGTCCCTGAGATATCCAAGTCTCCGTAATGGCCACCACATCACATTCCCAAGCAGCAATCCACGCCCTAAGCTCATCTACCTTATTCACTACACTCCTTGCATTAAGATATATACACTTCAGCCCCTCAGTCTGGGCATTCCCCTTCTCCACCCCCTGTCTAACCTCCCTCTCATACTGCCTGCGGTCCTCCCCTACCTGGGAGCTAACCTCCTCTGTCCCAGTCTCCCCATCACAATTCCCTCCCCCCATCCTTTCTAGTTTGAAGTCCCCCCGGTAGCCTTAGCCAGTCTTCCCGCCAAGATATTAGTCCCCCTGGGATTTAAGTGCCACCCGTCCTTACTGTACAGGTCCCACCTACCCCTAAAGAGGTCCCAGTGATCTAGGAACCGAAATCCCTGCCCTCTGCACCAGTCCCTCAGCCATGCATTCAGCCTCCACCTCATTTCATTTCTTCCCTCATTCTCCCGTGGCACAGGCAGCAATCCTGAGATTACTACCTTCGCTTTTCTCTTCCTCAGCTGCCTACCCAGTTCCCTATAGTCCCTTTTCACGAGTGCCTCCCTCTTCTTGCCTACGTCAGTAGTACCTATATGCACTACAACCTCTGGTTCCTCACCCTCCCCTTTCAGGATGTCTGGGACACGCCCAGAGACATCCCGGATCCCAGCCCCAGGGAGACAAACCACCATCCGCGACTCCCGTCTACGTCCACAAAAACGCCTGTCCGCCCCCCTCACTGTGGAGTCCCCTATTAGCACTACCTTTCTGCTCTCTTTTTTGATTTTTTGACTTACTGGCTCAGCTCCAGATGTAGAAGAGCAAGTCAAGGCACCATATTGCTGATGACACCAAAGTCGGAGGTGTGGTAGATTGTGAGGAAGGGTGTCATAGTTTGCAAGAAGACTTGGACAGGTTGCAGAGCTGGGCCGAGAGGTGGCGGATGGAGTTTAATGCGGAGAAGAGTGAGGTAATTCACTTTGGTAGGAATAACAGATGTGTCGAGTATAGGGCTAACGGGAGGACTTTGAATAGTGTGGATGAACAGAGGGATCTAGGTGTATGTGTACATAGATCCCTGAAAGTTGGGAATCAAGTAGATAGGGTTGTTAAGAAGGCATACGGTGTCTTGGCGTTTATTGGTAGGGGGATTGAATTTAGGAGTCGCAGCGTCATGTTGCAACTGTACACAACTCTGGTGCGGCCGCACTTGGAGTACTGTGTGCAGTTCTGGTCCCCACATTACAGGAAGGATGTGGAGGCTTTGGAGAGGGTGCAGAGGAGGTTTACCAGGATGTTGCCTGGTATGGAGGGGAGGTCCTATGAGGAGAGACTGAGGGATTTGGGGTTGTTTTCGTTGGAAAGAAGGCGGCTAAGAGGGGATCTTATTGAAACATATAAGATGATTAGAGGTTTAGATAGGGTGGACAGTGATAGCCTTTTTCCTCGGATGGAGAAAGCTAGCACGAGGGGGCATGGCTTTAAATTAAGGGGGGGTAGTTATAGGACGGATGTCAGGGGTAGGTTCTTTACCCAGAGGGTGGTGAGGAATTGGAATGCCCTGCCTGCTGCAGTTGTAAATGCGCCTAGTTTGGGGGCGTTTAAGAGATCCGTGGATAGGTTTATGGACGAAAAGGGATTGGTTTAGGTTAGTGGGTCATTGTTTTTTAACTGGTCGGCGCAACATCGTGGGCCGAAGGGCCTGTTCTGCGCTGTAATGTTCTATGTTCTATATAACTAAAGGCTACAACACAAGGCAACACGCTCTCTAAACTGCAAACGAAGCATACTGCAGACAGATCTGATCTTCAAAGTTCTGCAGCCCTGCCACATCCAATCATGGTGGACAATTAAACAACTGATAGGAGGACAAGTCTCCACAAACATCCCCATTCTCAATGATGGCCCAGCCAATCAGTGCAAAAAAACAAAGCATTTGCAACCACCTTCAGCGAGATGTGCTGACAACCCACTGTTAATTATGTGTCTTCAGCCAATTCAATTAAGTCCTTTGCGGAATCAAAAAATGGCAGTAAGGGTTCCAGAGACAGAACAGAGCAGAAGTTTTGAGTCAGGGTGACCTTTCATCAAAGCTATCCTCTACATGATACTGAACTCTGCTTCCACTGCTTTCACCTCCGTGCTCACTTCTTTGGGCAAGAATCCCACCATGTTCAACAAAACGTTTCAAAAAAAACTCTCCCGTCACTTTAAGACTGAAGAATTGTACTCCAGAATTAACCATGCAGCACAATGACATCACAGGCATCAGCTGTACAAAGGTGGTGGCTGCAGGGTTGACTGCTGCATTGTGATTAATGTTGTGAGAGGGAGATCAGCCAGGATCAGAAAGTGAAGTGAGGTGGCTATGGGTCGATTGAAAAAGGTGCCAATCGATCACAGATAAAAGGATAGGCTTTAAGAGAGAGAGATTCCACTGAGAGACATTTGAGAGTTGTTCATTCCAAGAACTAGTGGCAGTGAAGCAGTTTCAGATTGGCAAGTGTTGGAGAATGGGAAGAGTTAGTGTTTGGAGTGAACAGTGATCATAGAATCTCTGGCAACAAGATCTACAGGGGTGAATTTAAAGCGAAGTGAGTTGTGCGAAGTCATTTCTTTTACTTTAGCCTGCCCTTCCTGAGATAATTCATAGAATCATAGAATCCCTTACAGTGCTGAAGGAGCCATTCAATCCATTGAGTCCACAGCGACCACAATCCCACCCAGCCCCTAACCTTGTAGCAACACGTATATACTCAGCTAACATCCCTAACACTAAGGGGCAATTTATCATGGCCAATCAACCTAACATGCACATCTTTGGACTGTGAGAAGAAACCGGAGCACCCGGAGGAAATTCACGCAGACATGGGGAGAATGCGCAGACTCCACACAGACAATGATCTGAGCTGAGAATTGAACCTGGCTCCCTGACACTGTGTCTCCATGCACCCAGGGGTGTCTTCAGCACACTTATTAGAATGATTTTATGGCTCAGTATGTGGCGTCCCTGCCTCTGAGATCTGGGTTTGAGTCCCACCCCAAGATGGCCAATGTGTTCAACAGATTGAATATCAACCTGCAAAATCTTCCAACACATCAAAGGCAGGTGGCAAGAACAGGAGAGACTTCTGGTCAGTCATGCTTGATGTGGAGTGGCACCCCTCATGCTCTGAGTCCCTGGTAACAGGTTAGCTACCTGTTCCAGGAAAAACCTTGCTAAGGAAACAGAGGAAAGCCTGCCTTGTGCATCACTAGATGTGGGAAGAGAAATAACAACAATGTTTGTTAGAGAGTCACACAGCATTGCCAAAGATCATGCAGTTGACATGGACAGCTGCCTACACCAGAGCTGGACACCAGGCCTATGGTTTAAATGGTTAAATCATAACAAATAAAGATAACAGCTGGAATTTTGCAGCCATTCTCACTGGTGGGATTTTTCAGTCCCACCGACAGCGAACCCATACCTTGGATTTCCCAGCAGCGTGAGGTGGAGTCAATGGGAAATCTCGGCACTAGAAGATCCCGCCAACAGTCAATGGCAGGCTGCCTCCCACCACTGTGAAACATGCTGTGGGGGACATGGAGAATACCCCCCAACACCTTGTTGCAGAAATTTTACTCAACTGCAAAACAGGAGATTTGCATGATCTCACAATGGGGTGAACAAACTCAGTTCACTCAAATAATGCCAACAGCATGTGTTCAATGCCGAAATTAGCTTTGGTCATTCATGGAGACCTGCCTCCATGCCTGGCCTTGCACTTGTGTAGTGGTGCTCTTCAAGCTATATGTAACCAATTGACCCTTTGTAATGGACATAATGCCAGTGGCCCTTGTGGCTAATTACCTTAACTTACAATGACTCTGCTGAGATATTTTACAGGATAAAGGGTGTTCAGTACATTTCAAGTTCATAATTTAGTGCCAGGAACTGCTTCAGGACAGCACTTAAATCAATGATAAGGAGAGATCAAATTTAATTTGGATCATTTTGATCTGAACTGAATATTATGGGACTGGAGGATAAATATAACATGTTAGATTGGACTGCAAAAGTGATCATTTATGTTATTTGTATCAAAACTGTAAACTGTTTAATAAAATAATTTATGATTTTGCGCAAAGAACAAAGAGTTGGAGCAGAATTTTCCCCCTAAAAAATGATAAATGTGTCATTTTCCTTCAGGCTCTTTGAAAATTGTTTTTTCTCTATGTGAAAAGCACTGCGCTTGACCCAGGAAGCACACAATTCACCCACCCCAGGGTCATCTGAGTGCTCTAATCAAAGGGGGTGTTGCATTTAAATGGCTCCACAAGACTTGCTCTGATTCAAGTTAGGAGGATGGCAGTGAGGAAACCAGCTCCTCGGTTCACGGAGGGGACCGTCGCCCATATGCTGGATTCTGTGGAGGAGGGGCGGGTAACAGTATACCCTCAGGCTGGCAGGAGGCCCTCCAGCCAGATAAGTGAATCCCACCTAGGAGACGGTGGCAACACTGGTCAGTGCTAGCAGCCTGACCAAGAGGACAGGGATGCAATGTTGGAATTAGGTGAATGACCTACTCGATCAGCAAAGTTAAGTGCCCCCCCCCCGTCTCCTCTCTGTCCTTCTGTCACTCCTGGAATGTAACCAGGAACTCAGAAGCTGCCACTTCGCAGATACCCAGCAGGAAAAGGTCACCCACAACCAAGAGAGATAGCAGGAGAAGACGGGCATTGGAATGCCAAACTGAAGTTCCTGACTCTGTATGAGGGGCGTGTTCACAGGGACGGTGTGGGATCGGGCTTGTGCTGAGAGTGAGGTGGGCCGGAGAGAAAAGTGAGGAGTCACTGCATGTTTTCCAGATGACCAGTCTGAAGTGAGTTCTGTGTAGTCTTACCCCTTGACCGGGCCACATCGCGAAACCATGTCCCCTTGCCTTGCAGGAAGATGAACTGAAGTGCCTGGCCCACCCACCAGCAGTGTCTCACCATCTTCAACATGCCATCAGAGGAGATGTCAGATAGGACTGTGAAGAAGAGTCACAACTCTCACCCGCACAATCCACCATCACAGAGACACATACCTCAGTGGGCAATCTTAGCAGGCAGGCATCTAGGTCACTGTTGTTATACACCACACAGCTTCTGATACACATCAGATGGAGGCAGGAACATCCCAGGGACGGACAGGACATGGCTGTGTCCCAGCTGGGAGCCCTGCCTCTGGACACATACGTCTCCCAGCTGTTTCAGATGCAAAAGTAGAGCAGAAAATGCCAGGAGGGGCTGTCACTGACATTCCTGCAACTGCATGGCCAAATTGAGGAATCCCAAAGCCTTCTGACAATGTCAGTGATGCGTGGCACCCAGGTCAACACTGCAAGGATGGTGTCTGCAGTGGAAAGCCTGAGGCATGACATCAGATTTGTGACTGCTGAAATCTGAGGCATGGCTCAGTCCCTGAGAACCATGCCTGAGGGCTTCAGCACCATCGTCAAGACAATGGTGAGCTTCTAGGACGGGCTGTGTCAGGTGACATTGAGGCTTCTGGAGCTGCTTCTCCATCCCATGGAGGAACCCAGGGGTGCACCATCACCCTGAGGGATGATAGGGTCTGAGGACAAAGGGGATGTGTGGGGTCTGGAGGAGAAAGGGGCCTAACTGGGGTGTCTGAAGGGGAAGGGGGCTGAATGGGAGTCTGAGGAGGAAGGAGGCCTGAGTGAGGGGTCTGACGGGGAAGGGGATGTGTGGTGACTGGAGGAGAAGGGGCCCTGAGTTGAGGGTCTGGAGGAGAAGGGGCCCTGAGTTGGGGGTCTGGAGGAGAAGGGGGCCTGTGTGGGGGGTCTGGAGGAGAAGGGGGCATGACTGGGGGTTCTGAAGGAGAATGGGGGGCTGAGTGGGGTGTCTGAAGGGGAAGGGGGCAGATTGGGCGTCTGAGGAGGAAGGGGGCCTAAGGGAGGGGTGGGTCTGAAGGGGAAGGGGGATGAAAGGGGTCTGAGGAGAAAGGGGGCCTGAGGGGTGGGGGTCTGAAGGGGAAAGGGGCTGCGTGGGGGGTCTGGGAGGGAAAGGGCTGTGTAGGGGATCTTAAGGAGATGGGGTTGTGTGGGGCAGAGTCAGGTCAGATAAACCTCATGTCTCCATGGCATGGCGCGGGGGGGGAAGATTAACAAATGCATCTGAGCAGTTTCACCTGATGTTGGCTCAAAGATTTTCAGCCTCAAGACTTTTCCATAGACATTACAACCGAATTTGAAAGAATCAAAGTTTTGAGCTTTTTGCTTGATGATCTAGAAGTGGAAGCTGAAAGTGTTTTCATTCATATAAACAATAATTATCTTTAAATTACTTTGATCATTTTATTTAATAAAACTTCACTTCCTTGTGCATACTTTCTAACTATGGCCAATTTTAATCCATCATTTTCAAGTAATGGGTAGACACGATAGCACAAGGTCTAGCTATTAATGCTTTCTCTCTCATCTGGGACACCAGCTGGAAGGTGAGTTGGTAAAAGCATCAGTGCAAGACCCCAGAGAAACTTAAACATATAACATTTATTGAACTTCTAAATTATTTACAGCGTAACTGACCTTTTGTGCTAAGCTCAAACACATTTCTCAGTTTTACCACAAACCCGGTGATTTCTCTAGTGAAAACAGGGCAAGCTTTCAGCTAGATTTTCATTGCGATTTGCTTCTACCGCATTTGATTTTTTAAAAATGTAAATGTGATAGATGAGAACCAGCGCAATTTCAGAACTGAACTCAGTGTAGAATGAGAATAAATAAATGGAGCTAACACAATGTATGAATTGCAAAATAAAAACAGTCAAACCTTCGACAAACTATGGCCATACGGTGCATATAATTTCTTGACAACGAGGTGCACAATATTTCATCTGTCCTTCAAAGTTAAATCTGCAGAAAACTACAGAATGTCAATCTAACATTGAAAATGTATTATCAATGGTGAACAGGATCATTTCAGAATCTTTAAATGTTCTGCCAACATACTGCTATGGTTTATTCAGGACTGCATAATGTCAAAAATACAGAGTACTTCCTATGAAAGCAGTAGTGTAGTTTGAAACCTGTGACATTTTGTCACTGAGCAAATTGCTGATGAAAATTTCAAAAGGTTGTTCGATCCTACTCTGTGCAAAGTCGTCTGTTCATATTCAGAATGGTGCTAAGTAATGTAGAATCCCTACAGGAGGCCATTCAACCCATTGAGCTTGCACTGACCACAATCCCACCCAGGCCTTATTCCATAACCCCACATATTTACTTTGCTAGTCCCCTGACAATCAGGGGCAATTTTAGCATGGCCGCTCTACCTTATCCGTACATCTTTTGACTGTGGAAGGAAATCGGAACACCTAGTGACAACTCACGCAGACACAAGGAGAATGTGTAACTCCACATAGATAATCACCAAGGGCCAGAATTGAACCCAAGTCCCTGGTGCTGTGAGACAACAGTGCTAACCACTGTGCCACCATGCCACCTTAAGTGCCAGTCTGTGCCTCAAGACTGGGGTAAGTGATGGTAGTTAAAGGTAGAAAAACATGGTTCCTATTCTTGGTCTCCATCCAGTGACTTTTGCTGGAAAATTCATATATATAGACTTAGACCTATGAATATAGATATAATAAGTTTTAAAAGTGTGCTTACAAAATAGGCCATCTACTTACCAAAATATGTTTTCTAATCTGCATATGGTTCATCCCAGAGAATGCCATGGTCCTATAAATCTCAGATGGATCCTTCCTGCGAAAATTGGAAGAATCAACTAATTCTCTGAGAGCCTTAGAAATTTGGTTATTTTAATTAGGCTTTGTTGTCCTTGAGGCTGAAGCTTCTTTTGTAAGACAACATTGTCCTGAGTACCTACACTAATGGGGTTACACTTCTGAGGAATTTTCAACCAAACTTTCTACTGGTGTCAGTATTATCAGAAATTCTCCTATTTTCTTATGACTTAGCTGAATTTGACTTTGCTCAAGGTAATTGCCAGCACATTTTCTAAGTTTATTTTAACGTTGCGATGCTGCACAAAAATCACCTGCAAATCACCTACGTATTTGCATGCACATTCTCAGCAGTCCACAACACATTCCTAAAAATATTCCAACAGAAACAGATTTAATGGAATGGTTTCACTTTTTATGATTTAAGAGAACTTAATGGTCTGAAGTGGAGAGAGCAAAACCTTTGGGAAATTATGTTTTGCATCTTTTTCCAATTCTGTCAGTTCTATATGTTTTATTTCTATAAAGAATACAAGATGTTACCCATTCATATGTCAACACATTCCTTTTGTTCAGATTCCTCCCCTATATGTACTACAGTTCCAACTTTGGAAATATGCTACAATATGAATAAGCTGGTCTGCGGAGGCAGGGAATATTAGTATTGTGCAGATATTGCAACATGGAACCATGCGGCCTTTTGCCACAATCAGTGTTGGTGAACATCCAGTGATTCTGAACTGTACCTAATCAATTGTCACAATATCCTTCTTAAAGTGTGGTATCCCAAACTGCAGACAGAACACCAACTGTTATATTACTCAAGATCAAATTTTGAACTATATACCACTTCCCACAAAATCTAGTATTTCAATGGTTGGAATTCTCCGATCGTTCATGCTGGCAGGATCTTCCAGTCCTGCTGACGGCGCTCCCCACTGCAGGTTTCCTGGCAGCGTGGGTGGAATCAATTGCAAATTCCATTGAAACCAGCGGGACAGAAGACCTCGCTACAAGCGAGCACTGCCTCCTGCCGCTGAGAGACACACAGCGGGAGGCCAGAGAGTCCAACTCAATGTGCATGATAGTTAAAGGATTGGCTCAATTTACTCTGGTGGAGTTTGTCTGGTTGGGAGTTCAGAACAAGGGAACTTAAAGTAAAGCTAGGCCATTTAGGGCAGTGTCAGGAAGCGCTTTGTCACACAAAGGATAGTGAAAAATCTGGAAATCTTTCCCACAGAATGCTACTGAAGCAAGGCCAATGGGAAAATCCAAAACCAGATTTATTGATTTTTATTAGGCTAGGGTATCATGGGTTATGGAACCAAGGTGGGTGGATGCAGTTAACACACAGATCAGCTTTGATTTAATTGAATCGTGGATTCGGAACAGAATAAGCAACTCCATCCTATTTTCCTAATTCTTTTTTATAATGTGGTCCACTTGATGTGCTGCTTATAATGTTCTATGAACTCAAACTTCCAAGTCTGAGATGACTGGACAGGATGGATGCTGAGAGAATTTTTCCTCTCATGGGAGAAACTCGAACTAGGGGCTCCCACTTTAAAAATATGGGATTTCCCATTTACCACAGAGATGAGGAGAATTTTTTTCTCTCAGAGAATCATGAGTCTGTGGAGCTTTCTTCCCCAGAAAGTGGTAGAGGCAATATCATTGAATATGTTTAAGTTGGAGGTAGTTAGGTCCTTGGCTAATAGTAGAGGCAAAGGGTATAAGAGTAGGCAAGTAAGTGGCACTGAGGACACAATTAGAACAGCCATTAACTCATTGAATGGTGGAGCAAGTTTGATAGGCTGAATGGCCTACTCCTGTTCCTATTTGATTATATATTTAGTTTCATCTATAAATATTCTCTGTTCCATAATTTTATTAAAATCCACTTGTAGCTTTTATGTTCCTCAGAAATATTTGCTGTCTTCTCGTTTGGTATAATTTGCAAATTTGCACATCACTCTTGAGCCAATATCCAAATCATCGATCTACCCTCATGAAAAATTATTCCAGTTTGGAGGCTAAATTATTTCCAAGCCAAAGATTAATGGGGCACAATCTTACTGGTGAGCCGGGAAGATGGCGTGAAAGGTCAAAAATCCAATTCGTACCTGGCACGAATTGGATTGGTACCTTCCCAATCCTTGTTTGCCAGTGAGAATGGCTTTGTGCCCAAAAAGGGCATGAAGACTATTAACATAGGACTGCCTACATTTACATCCATTTACCAGGTCGGCACAGCACCTTCAACCCTCCAGATGCTTCCCCCCTCGCCAGCGAGGTATCACACTGGTGAGAATCAATACAACTCTGAAATGGTGAGGACCAGGCTCCGTGGTCACAATGGGTGGATCAGAGGCCATTGGAGCCTCGGATGGCTGGGGACATGGATAGGAAATGCCCATTGACCCATGCCAGCCTGGCATTGCCTGCCTGGCACCCTGGCAGTGCCTGGTTGGACAACATAATTGTTGTGAGGTAGTCCCAAGAAAGTGGGGCCTAAGTGAGGGGGGGGGGGTGTCAGGCTTGAGTGGGGCTTGAGCCATGTCGGGTGGGGAGGAGCATGCACAATAACAGGGAGTATGCAGAGGGGCAGAGCTGTGCAAGGAGGGTGGTCATGATGAGGAGAATCACTGCAAGGGGGAATTCTGCGGGGAGGTAGGCGTACAAGGAGCGAGCTCTGTAAAGGGGGGGGTCATGCAGGAGGCATGTCAGGGGTCTGTCAGTGGGCTCATCATGATGCCCCTATGCCAGCAGCCCTTGCTGTTGTGTGGAGAACAATGCTGCCAATGATGAGGGGGAGGGTCCAATGCCCGTGGGGAGAAGTGGGAGGAGGTCTCCTGGTTCACTGTCAGATCAAGGCATCCTACAAAGTGGCCCCTGAGTACTCTGAAGCTGACTTCAGTGGTGTACTTAGATTTATCCCAGCCCCTGGCAACACAAAACTCCCAGCTGTCAAAAAAATTGGCAGAGTGTTGGAAGATTGCATTGCTGAGCTCACTCAAGAGACCAGCGTGGAGGACACCCATTTCCACGCTGTTATGACACTTAGAAACATTTTGGAGAAATCGTCCCCATAGTGTCTGTGGCATGGCTTACACTTGTGGACATCATAATATTCTGGCCACTCTCCCATCCCATATGAGCCAGCAATGCAGTTGAAATAATGCTGGCCTGTGAAAGGAATTCCCCTAATGGGCTGGTTTCTGTACAAATTTAGTTCTGGCATTGCTGAATTTTCCCATAGCATGAACAGATCAAAACTGACATAGTGGAAATTAGATCATATTGCAGAACTGCAACACTATCAATGGGATAGTAATTGTATGATGGAGATTATTATGATCACCCACCAGCATACTGGGTAACTTGTGAGAAGAGCACTGGTTATATATCATACAGCATCTCACATAACGAATGTCATGCAACTACTGTAATAAACAGAGCTTTAGAAAGCACATTTTGTTTATTGTAGTTTTGATCATTATTTGCAACACTTAAAATAGATGCTCAAAGTGAATGGGTCAAAAAATACTTTACCTTCTTCTTATTCAAGGACCGACTTCATTTTTGGACATTGTTTTCAACATTTTTTCAAAGTTGTGAAACCATGAGTTAATAGCAGGATTTAATTGCCTCTTATCCTGCTTGCCCAGGTTTAATAAAGGGAGAGATACTATTCTTTAATTTAATCTTCCTTTTCTTTTCAGTTCCAAATACATCAGTCACGAGGCTGATGCCCTATGAACATTTTCCTGCTGCAATTCCAGATTATCCCATGTTTCTGATTTTATGCCACTATAAACAGAGTCATTGATGTTAACATTGTAATTACTGCCTTCAAGGAACAATAGCTCCTTTTAAACCCCAGAGACAACACTCAAACAATCAGCGCCCTTTGCCTTAGTGCTCTGACTTTGCTCAATGTTGGTGCAAAGTTCAAGATATTTATAAGCGTTGAACACAAGATAGCACTGAAAAAAAACCTGCAACCTTTCCTTGGAATGTGTCCTTCACAATTATTTTTTCAACAGTTCAGTCCTTTTTCACATTATGGATTCCTGCTTTTTGACACAGCGGCCCCCAGTTTGAATTTCAGTTGGAGTGAAGCAGCTCTGGCTGAAGTCTGTCTTACCCCCAATTGTTTTGACTCCTCAGTAAGACTATAATACCCTAAGATATAGAAGCAGAATTAGGCCACTCGGCCCATCGAGTCTGCTCTGCCATTCAATCATGGCTGATATTTTTCTCATCCCCATTCTCCTGCCTCTTCCCCATAATCCCTGATCCCCTTATCAATCAAGAACCTATCTACCTCTGTCCTAAAGACACTCAATGACCTAGCCTTCTACAGCAAAGAGTTCCACAGGTTCACCACCCTCTGGCTGAAGAAATTCCTCAACGTCTCTGTTTTAAAAGGATCATGATATGGAGATGCTGGCGTTGGACTAGCGTAAACATAGTAAGAAGTCTCACAACACCATGTTAAAGTCCAACAGGTTTATTTGGTAGCACAAGCCACTATCTTTCGGGCGCTGCCCCTTCAGTACTCTGAACCAAATAAACCTGTTAGACTTTAACCTAGTGTGTGAGACTTCTTACTGTGTTTAAAGGTTCATCCCATTAACCTGAGGTTGTGCCCTCTGGTTCTAGATTTTCCTCCTAGTGGAAACATCTGCTCCACGTTCACTCTATTCAAACCTTGCAGTATTCTGTAAGTTTCAATAAGATCCCCCCTCATCCTTCTAAAGTCCAATGAGTACAGACCCAGAGACCTCAACCATTCCTCATACACAAGCTCTTCATTCCAGGGATCATTCTTGTGAACCTCCTCCGGACTCTTTCCAAGGCCAGCACATTCTTCCTTAGACACAGGGCCCAAAACTGCTCACAATACTCCAAATGGGATCTGTCCAGAGCCTTATACAACCTCAGAAGTACATCCCTGCTCTTGTATTCTAAAGTGAAGTAAATTCTGAGTGAAATCAGCTCAGGTGTAATACTGGTGCCCAACTTGAACACATTCTTTTCCCACCAGCTCTGTTAGATTTAAATCAGGGCATGGGTTTGTAAACACTTTCTTGGTAGAGACAAAAGAATTTTCATCACAGAATTGTGAAAAACCTGAGAAATCAGAGGACGACTGGCCCTTTAATTGCTCACCATTATGAATCTGCTATTTATTTGGGTGACAAATGTATCATTGGATCCTATGTTAGAAATAAGCAAAAAGACCATTGCTAAAGAATAAAATCAGGGCTCCTTTAAGAAGAGAGTGGAGGATTCGGTTCAGTGTTTGATCCATTTCACACAGCTACTTTAATATCACATTCTTAAACTGAATACAAACAAGAAGTTCACATAATACAGATTCGGGACACATCTGAGGGTCAAGTGTTTCTTAACCCACTTTATCAGATACAAAAATGTTTTTTCTTGAGCAAAATGTTTCTGTAGCCAATCAGTTTATTTTGCCAAGCCTTTGAGGTTGGTTTGAGATTGCAATAACTCAACTGATGAAGGCCAGGATTCAGGTTAATGACTCATTTGTGTATTGAGCCTTCGGAAAACATATGCAGGGTTGGTTGATACAGTGCAGTATGAGATAATGACTTGCAGTGAGTGGTTCGGGGATGATGAAGAATTCAGAGGAAAGATTGATTGGGATGAGGGTGGGAGGTAGTGCAAAGTTCACAAAGCAGTGATCAAGCTTTTTAAAGTCCTCTGAGGAACACTTTATTAAAAAGCACTGTGACAAAGATAATGCTTGCTGTTATACAGTCCTCCTTCAATCTAAGACATTAATTATGAAATGAGTGATGCTATTCCAGACTCATTGTGCCACACCCCGAGTCGTTGCATCTAAACAGCAGTTGAACGTTTTTTTTCCCTCTGACCACAAGACGCATTCACTGCAGTGGCTGTTGAAAGACGGATAGTAACTCGAGCAATCTGTCACATCCCCAGTGAGCTAGAGCAAGCAGGCTTTGCACTTCCTATAATAGGGAGGAAAGAAATGGAAACTATTAGCTGGTCCTATGGAGCGCTTGGTTAGTTTTGTCAGTTAGTACACTGCACTATACACACTAGAGGTTTGAAACCAATTTATCTAAATGCACACAGGGCAGAAAAAAAGATTTGCATCAAGCTGGTTTAATCTTAACCTTGAGATAGTTCACAATAGGAAGTTTAAACAATGAAGCAGCCTGCATTCATCTATGAACAAAATAGATTTCAATCTGTTGAGGTCAGCATTTGTAATAGTTTTGCAGTTTGCAGTCAGGGGATTTACCTTCAGGTAATGTCCCAGCAACTGAATATAGGGGCCCTGGTAAAACAGCAGACACGTAACCCCAGGTTAAATTCATTTAAGAAGGTATGTATTGACATGATTTACTATATTGCCACTTTCTAATGTTTCTCTGACGAGTCTTAAGTGGATCGAAAGGTACTATATAAAGACAAGTTGTTCCTGTTTTTTATTTCGCTCTGCATTTTACAAGGGCTGTGATCTAATGGCCCCTTGGACAGTGGGCACAAATCCTATAATGACCGGTGAATCTTGCGAGAGGCCAGAAATGAGAGGGGTCTCAGAACTCCACTGGTTACATCATCGGGCGGCACGGTGGCACAGTGGTTAGCATTGCTGCCTCACAGCTTCAGGAGCCCGGGTTCGATTGTGGCCTTTGGTCACTGTCTGTGTAGAGTTTGCGCATTTTCCCCATGTCTACGTGGGTTTCCTCCGGGTGCTCTGGTTTCCTCCCACATTCCAAAGATATGCAGATTAGGTTGGTTGGCCATGTTAAATTGCCTGTTAGTGTCCTGGGATGTGTACGTTAGGGGAATTAGAAGGGTAAATATGTGGGGTGTTGGAGATAGGGCCTGGGTGGGATTGTGGTCTGTGCAGACTCAATGGGCTGAATGGCCTCTTTTTGCACTGTAGGGATTCAATGATTCTATGTTACATCAACAGGCTTGATGATGCTACTCCCACCCTCTTCTAACAATCCACTCAGCCAGTGTGATGTGATGCCAGTGTGAATGACTACTGGTTTTCAGAAATAAAAACCAGTTGAGGTGACCACACCAGAGGCACACAGTTAAGTACAGCCCCTGAAGTTATGTTCCGCACACATGAGGACGGTCTCAACAGGGATCTTGGGTTCATGTCGCACTATCTGTAACCCCCGTGACTTGCCTGGGTTTGCAAAACCTCACTTACTGTACTGTCTGGAGACAATACACATCTCTGTAACCTGTGATCAGTGCTCCTTCCACTCACATTGTCAGCCACGTCAGGTCTTGAACAGCAGGTTAGGTGTAAGGATTCGCATTTTAATCAGTAATCTCTAAACTGTCTGTGCTTTATATGCTCTGTCTGAGGCCAGAACTCTCCATTCACCTGACGAAGAGGCAGTCCCCTCGAAAGCTTGTGCGTTTACTATCAAATAAATCGGTTGGACTAAAACCTGGTGTTGTCAGACTTTTTACTGTGTTTACGCCAGTCCAACGCCGGCATTCCCACATCACGTTATGGGCCATGCCAGGGGTCCCTCTGGAGATTTCCATTACAGAGAGTTCCCCTTATCTATGGGAGGGTTGCCCTTCTGCATATGGGGTATTAATGTCTCCGTGTGTGGAGGGGTGGGATTCCCCGTGTCTGTGGGGTGTTTTGGTGTCCGTGGGGTGGTGGGATGCCCTTTATAAAAGGTGCCCTGATCTCAGAATTTCCAGATTTCCTGGCTTTTTTAGGTTCGTCCTCTCCAGCTGACTGTGTGAATTCAATTTCCCTTTTGAAATTGTACAAAGGTGCTATTCAGTGCAACGAGTAAAGCCAGCTATGCAGCCTACAAGCTTCACACTGGTTTTCTCACCTGAGCCAACACTCTGTGCTCCTTTGGGAAGATTCTGGTCTACCTCATCATCTTTTAATGGATTGAGGAAGGTTAAGGGATTATTTCAGGAAAGTCCACATTAATCTTTGAGTTCAGTGCCCCAGGAATTCTAATCTAGGTGCTTATTGTAAGGTGAGTTCATCCACCCTCCAAAAAATGACTCCCTTGAAAGAAAATGTAGTGTTGGATTTGTTATATTCTTTGAGGGTCTTAGGGATGCTTTTAACCTAACCAGGCAGGAACAGGGAAAGTATGGGTCTGTTGCTCATGTTATTCCTAATCTAATGTCACAATTTACATTTATTGCTGCACATGACAAACTATCACACAGCTTTACACCATAAAATCATTGTTGCACAATCTCGCTGCTTCATTCATGGTCAATATCAGACACGTATGCCCTTCAACTTAGATAGATTGCTATCGGTATCAGTTGAGAAATAATGTTGACGATGAGAACCACCCCGTTGTTCTTCTTCAAATATTGACATATCTCAAACCCCTGACCTCTACCACCCAGAAGGACAAAGTGGGAGACAGTAGCATAGCAGTATTGTCACAGGGCTGGCAATCCATAGACCCAGGGTAATGTTCTAAGTTCAAATCCCATCATTGCAGATGGTAAAATTTGAATTCAATAAAGATCAGGAATTAAAAGTCAAATGATGACCTTGAAACTATTGTCAATTGTAATCAAAATCCATTTGGTTCACTAATGTCCTTTAGAGGAGAGAATCTGTCACTGTTACCTGGTCTGATCTACATGTGACTCGAGACGCATTGTACTCTTAAGTGCTCTAATGGGATGGGCAATAAATACTGGCCCAGCTAGTCTTGGCCACACCTCATGAATAAATAAGAAACATTTAGGAACACCACCACCTACAGACTCCCATCTGAGACACACACTATCCTGACTTTGAAGCACATCGTTGTTGCTGTGCCTCTCTATTTAAGAGTACCTTCACTAGATAAACTGCTGTAGTTTAAGACGGCAGCATGCTGCCACCTTTTCTAGGACAATTATTGATGCGCAGTAAATGGTGGCCTTGTCAGTGACGCCTACATCCCATGAATGAATAATAAGAAGATCCTTTATGTCTGCCTGGAAGGGCAGGTGGGGCCTTGATTTAATTCCTTGTGTGAAAGACAGCACCTCTGAGCATTAACCAGCTGACTAAACCTCACTCCCTCAGCAGTGCACTGAAATGTCAGTTTAGATTAGGTGCTCAGGTTGCTGGAGTTGGGCTTGAACCCATGACCTCTGACACAGAGCAATGGCTGACATCAGAAATAGGTTATTTTAGCTGCTCCAAGAACAGAGCGTTCAAAGGCTTTCAACAGTGTGCCTACAAATTAAGATAAAAAAACTTGCTCCCCACAAAATATTAAGCAGGATGAAGTTTGCCGGTTTTCCTGTGTATCAAAAAGCAAACGTGAAGCTAACAGCAGTTTCTGGAAATTTCCTGCTTAATTGTGTTCAGACTGGGTGATGATCTGAGGTAAACACAGCTTCAATTGTGCTGATGTATGGCAGCTCACAAAAACGTGAATTACTGAGCGTGAACATAACACATAAAGAATAGAACGACAAAGGGCCCCTTGGTCCATTAAGCTTGCTGTTTCCAACAGATGCTGTACAATTTGCACTAATATGGACTCTATCGACTGTTGAATCAGTTCAGGATCAATTGGGCCAAAAGCAGCAGCTCCCAACAGATTCAAACGATTCTTTAAATGGAGTGATGCATAATCAAAAAAAATCATGCCATGTAAAGGATAAATAGCTCAGATTTATAGTGTTCATTATAAGATTACTGTTCGGCACTGCAAACAAAATGAAGATTGGGAAAACGTTGATTAAATTTATTTCAGTCTTTAACATTCAGAAATATAAAAATGAACTAAAAGCAAAAGAAGAATTATGGACAAAATTATTCAATTCTACATTAACCTCTTGGCCAAATGTTATTTTAGTCAATTTTCATTTCATGCTCACATATTAGACTTAATGATAGATTAAAGTCAGGTTTGAGTGATAAATAAAAGCTACTAAATTATAGGCCAAACAACCATTATTTTTAAAAAAGATCACAATGAAGTTTTTTTATATAATACTCAAAACATTGAGTAAAATTGCTCCAAGACATAAATTATATCTGATCAATTGGGTGAATTTAACTGAAGACCTTCTGCATCAGGCCACATTTACAATGCTTCTTGCAACCCATCTACTTGTGTCAAATGCTTCTTGTATTTTTATTCATTTATTTTACTTTCTTTCAGAAAATTACCATCGTAGTAATTACAAGAATTGGATCCCACCAGTTCGTATAATGAACTATAACCGTTTTTTTGACGAACACATGTGTACACAGAGTACTTTCACAATGTTCTCAGTTCCAGTTCCAGGATCCACTCTGGCTGCCATAGACCATGTTCTGCACTGAGATCCCCGTGTTTGCCCCCACGAGCGATCAGGTCACATCATCCTCCCCATATATGCCCCTTAAAGAGGCCAGCCACTAGATCCCTCCCCTTTAAGTCCCTTCCCTTATTACACAATACATAAATAACTTACACAATTTTCAAAACAACAGCAATAATGAATACCTTTATCAAAGTTGATCGGAAACTCAGTCTGTCAGGGGACTTCCTCTTTCTCTGGGAATGACATGGCTCAACTGGTTGAGGTTCAACTGTAGAGGTAGTTTCCATTTCACTGGGAGCAGCACTTTTGACTACTGGATGATTAGCCACTTCATCCCTCGGAGCAACAACAACACTATTTGCTGGCACAGTTGGATTAGGCAGGAACACTAACTCTTGGGATGGCTCCCACTTCCTCAAATGATCCACGTGTTTCTTAACTAACTTGTCCTGCACTTTCACCTCTTAAGGTAGTGGCCTCCTACCACATCTCCTGACACCCAATTTTGATCTCCTTCCAAAAATCTTTACAAATTCTGGATCATCTATTTCAAATGCTTTTTTTATTTTTGATGATTCATGGTTCCTTTTCTGACAACTCTGCCTGTCTCCAACCTCCTCGCCAAGTTTGGAACTATCAGGTTCAAGTTGGTTCTCAAGCTTTGACCCATCAACAGCTCAGCTAGAGCCATTCCAGTTGTGGTATATGGGGTGGTTCTGTAGGCTAACAGGAACCGTTATCTTAATTTCTAGTGACAGGGATGGTTGCTTCTTCATACCAGTCTTGAAAGTCTGAACTGCTATCTGTAACTCACAGGGGTTGTAGTTGTTCCTGCTGTCTTTATTGCCTCGCTGGTAGATGTAGCTAGTCTAGCTCCAATGTTCATCAACTTCAGGGGTTGAACTCCTTCTTTGAGATATCGCTCACAACAGTAGAGGGTGCCCCCACGTCTATCTCTACTTCAGTGACGTTCACTATCAATATGACTGTAATGGGGGCAACCTTGCCTGCTTCCACATTTTTTACACTTTGCTCTCCCACTGAAAAATCCTCCACAACATGCACTGAGCTGGATGATTTACTTTGTTTGGTACTGGGCTGGTCCGGGTTGTTTTAACACTTGTGCCTCAAATGACTTTTTCTTCCATGCCCAAAGCACTCTACTCCTCCAAATCTACACAGCTCTGTCGAGTTTTGTCCCCCACATCGAGAACACTCTGCATTACTCCTAGGCTGCTTAAATCTTCAGTATTTGGTGATTCGTCCCACATCTGCATTAACTCACAGTTTGAGTTTGATCCCACGCCATTGTTCTGGCACCAATACTACTTACACATTGGTGGGCCTCAATATTTTGTTTGCTTTGTAACTCTTGGGTGTCCTTCTCAGTGCTCTCTATCACCGAAGACATTTCCAGCGCCATCTTATAGGATAACTCAGACTCAGCCAACAATTTCCTCTGTATAGCTTTATTGTTTCCACCACATGCCAATTGATCCCTTAACTTGTCATTCAAAGCTGACCCAAAATCGCAATGCTCTATGATTTGCTTTAGCCTTGCTACAAAGGCTGCAATGGTCTCCCCTGGAGCCCTCCCTGTAGCATTAATTATATATTGTTGCAATACTACCAAGGCTTTAGGATGGTAATGTCCCTTTGCTAGCTCAACAAGTTCTGCAAATATATTTGTGTCGGGAGCATCCGGGGATGTTAAGCTTTGGCCCAAGTTACACATTTAGGTCCTACATGCAGTGAGTAATGTAACTTCCTTCCTATCGTCCCCCTCTTCTCCATTGGCCCAACTGCTCTGGCACATGGGGGCGAACTTTATGGACTCCTGCCAACATATTTGAAGGTAGGGGTGAGATGGGTGTCATAAAGTAAAACAGGTGGCCTTCTTGCCATCCTCCTGCCCACTTGTCTCCCATATTACAGTGAACGTGCGAAGTGTCAGGCAGCCTGTCCACCCTTAATGGTCACCTCAGGGCCTCGTTCTGCCTCTGCTGCAATTTTCCATTCAGCTATCGAAGGCAGGGGCAAGGTGAGCAACCCGATAGCTTTCACTGCATAGTTTGCTGTCGTGCAGGATGGGGTGGATACCTCCTTTCGAGAGGGGGGTTGTCCCTTGTGCCTATTGGGAATACCTTCCTAGGATTGTAACTCCTCCTTTAGCCCTCCTCTCTGGTCTCTGAAATTTGATCCCACACTCCTTTCCCCGTCATTACTGGGATCTGCCAGGTATGCCTGACCAACAATCCCTGACTTACCTGAAACTGGCGATCCATCACTCTTCTTCCTGGAATGTTGGTAGTCCCAACACTGGCCAGTGCTCACTACTGGTACTGCTGGGACTTCAGAGCTATTGGCCAATCACATTGACCAATGGTTCTCTAGCATGGGACTTCCTCCCAGATGCAAGGCGCACTCGAAACCAGTTTAGGCTTCCCTCAGCGTATTATTGCTACAGGGAAGGCATGTTTCTGGTTGGTGCAGTGTCAACACACCCATAAAAACCAACCCATAGCCTTAAAGGAGAATGTAAAAACAAATTAAACCAATTATTACATAATGTTGAAAAACATCTATTTGGGGAAAGGTTTGGTAACATGTCTTATCATTTTTAAATCAGGGTAGTGTACCAGACATCTTCAGCTGTTTCATCATAAGGTTGAGGATGATTGCACAATATTCAGCAGCATTTGCGACTCCTCAGATAATGAAGGAGTCCTTATCCCAATGCAGCAAGACTTGGGCAATATTCACGTGTGAGCTGACAAGTGGCTAGTTACATTCATGTCACTCAACTGCAGGCAATGACCATTTCCAACAAGAGAGAATCGAACCGTTGCCCCTTGCCATTCAATGGTATTACCATCTCTGACTCCCCCATTACCGACATTCTGGAGGTTATCATTGACCAGAAACTGAATTGGACCAGCCATATAAATACTATGGCTATAAAAGCTAGTCAGACACTGGGAATCCTGCAATGAGTAACTCACGTCCTGAGTCCCCAAGGCCTGTCCACCATTTACAAGGCATAGGTCAAGAGCGTGATAGAAAACTCTCCATTTGCCTGGATGAGTGAAGCCCTAATAACATTCAAGAAGCTTAATATCATCCAGCCGCTTAATTTTCACCCCTTCCACAAATATTCACTCCCTCCACTATGAATACAGTAGCAGCAGTGTGTATCCTCCACAAGGTGCACTGTAGTAACTCACCAAGGTTCCTTATACAACATCTTCCAAACCTATGACCACTACCATTTAGAAGAACAAGGATGGCAGATACAAGAAAACACCGCCACATTGAACTTCCACTCCAAGCCACTCACTAGCCTGACTTGGAAATATGTTGTTGTTCCTTAATTGTTGCTGGATCAAAACCTGTAACTCCTCTTCTAACAGCACTGTGGATGTACCTATACCTCACGGACTGCGGCAGTTCAAGAAGGCAACTCACCATCACGTTCTCAAGGGCAACTAGGGATGGGCAATAAATGCTCGATTAACAAGTGATGCCCACATCCCATGAATGAAGAAATATACCAATGCACACGCAAATACACACACACACACACACACACACACACACACACACACACACACACACACACACACACACAGATTAAAATGGTCAAAACAAAATTAAATTGATTACAACATAACATTGAAAGCAAGTATTTGAGGAATGACTTGTTTGAAATGTTTTAAAATCAATTAGTAGAGTCGGCATACACACTCAGATACACATGCAAGCACATACACACATATCCACACATGCACACTCACACACACACCCAAACACATATACACATACATGTACATGTATACACACACACACACACTTATGCACGTACTCAAGCACACACACACAAAAAGCATCTTTCCGTTTTGAGTACAGTCTTTAATTTTCATCAGCATTAAACAACTGAATGTAAATCATTCATGCAGCTGGATGAAACGAATCAGAGGCAGAGAGTGCAATTAATTGCAGTTCTTGGATGCAACTGATAATCACATGTAGAAGTCGTGTTGAGAATTAATTAGGAAAGGGCCTTAAAAGCAGCAGGGAGTAACCAAGTGACCTTTATTCACAGTCAGTTAAACATAAGTGTGACTAAAAATGTCACAATGCACATCAGAACCTTAATACTGATTGCCTAGATAGAAAATTAATAATTTACAGGCACAGTAAGAATAAATATCCACTGACAGAGATGAAGGTGCTGCATTTCTAACATTCATCTATCATTCAGCAGCGCTTGCATTTGGAAATTGAGAATTTTCACCACCAAGGAACACAATTAGTTTTATGACCCAGCATGACTGCCTTATTTATACCAGTAAGCTCTCATTCATCCAGGACGAAAGGAAGCTCCCATCAGCACATCTTGAGAACTGTTCTGCTCAGGTTTTTAAAAGCAGACTAATTAATCCTTTATTAGCTAATTAATTTCAAGCTTTGTAAGCACAACAAGTACAAAATCCAAAGCATCGAGAACTGCGAAAATTCAACGTCTCAAAAGAATAATTTCAAAGTAAATGATTTGAGCTGTCAGGGTATGTGTTTAGTTTCTCTCCCTCTGTCACCTCTCTCTTGCAAACTCTTACTAGTTGTGAATTGGAATAAACTGATGATACGAAATACTCCACAACACAGAGGACAGCAAGACCATTTTAGAGGGAGGTAATGGGGTTACATACCAATTACAAGTGAGACAGATAACCATGGATTATTTTGGTCTAAATCAAGGTTTGGACGTTTAACTGATTGCCATATCCATGCTCGACACCTCTTTTCCTGCCTCACCTGTTAACTGATGTCCCTTGTCTCATATCAGGTTGAATGTATCCAGTGGGGATTATAAACACTGAAGTAAACAAGCTGGTTTAATCTACACCCTTGTCCCAAAAGAATATTAATTCTTCTGTCTAGCCATGAGTTTGAAACTAGCATGACACAGTATCAGCTCCTCGGTGCAAACTTAAAACTTGGGCGAAATTATCTGGCTTTTTACGCCAGCAGGATTTTCAGCTCCTGCTGCAGTGGATGGGAATTTGCCTGAGCACCAAATTCTTCACCTTCACTTGTGGCAGCGGAGGGGCGTGAACGACCGGAAAATTCCGACCCTTATGTATCATCTACATCAGTCTTCGAATTCCGTGAACACCCAAACAAAAGTGGACACCGGGGTGCTGCCCAGAGATTATCTTCTTTTTAATTTTCTGAGCAATGTACCAAGACACGTAAATTGTCCTGATTGGGCAGGACCACCATGACAACCATTGAACAGGGCACGAATAATTTACTGAGTTCTCTCCACTCCTCTCCTGAATGCATTAATATAATGGTATAGTTCTGCAGTCGCCTCCATTATCTCATCCAATTGGCCTGTGGTAATGGGAAAGCTTTGACGAGAGATGCTAGCAAGCTATTTGATCCAGACACCATCACAGCTGAGCCCACTCCAGCCCTCACTTATATCCACATCTGTGCACTTCCATTAAGCTTTACTAGATAATGAGATAGTGATTAAAGCTTAAAACCTGGATGATTTGCCCATCCCGCTCCCCAATCAAATGGCAACAAGGCAAATTGCAATGCTGTTAGCGTCGCTGCAGCAGATATCTGATAATGCAAAGTTAACCAGGAAAATCAAACTTGGGCTTAATCTGGATGATTCAGGGTAATTCACAGGGTAAATTCAATAAACTATCGGGAGAACCTAGTATTATTTGTCTTATTCAAGTGCCTCTCCCTATTACTTTGCCCTCGTGACTGCACCTTGAGTGCATTGCCTAAACTAACACTTCAATGATTGGAGATACTGCTGCACTCTCAGAGACGCAATCTTTCAGATGAGACATACAAGAATGCCAGAGATAGGAGCAGGGTAAACTATATGGGCCGTCAAGTCTGCTCCACCATTCAGTGTGTTCATAACTGATTCTGGGCTTCGACTCCACTTTACCACCTTCTCCCTATAATCTCTAGATTCCCTAAGAGACCAAAAACCTCAAACATAAACAAAGATGAAGCATCCACAATCTTCTAAGTTGAAGAATTCCAATCCTTTGAGTGAAAAAGATTCTCATCTCAGTCTTAAATGATCAACCTGAGACTATGCTTCTCTGTGTTCTGGATTCCATAGCAAAAGAAAACAGCCTCTCTGTATCTATACTGTCAAGTTCTTTCAGAACCCATGATATTTCAGCCAGATTACCTCTTACTCTTCTAAACTTCTGAGAATATGGACCCAAAATTTACTCAGCCTCTCATTATAGAATCATAAGATCCCGACAGTGCTACGGAAACCATTTGGCCCATAGATCCTGCACTGATAATAATCCCACCCAGGCCCGATCCCCATAGCCCCACATATTAACCCTGCTATTCTTCCTGACACTAGGGGACAATTTAGCATAGCCAATCAACTTAACCTGCACATCTTTGGTGTGTGGGAGGAATCTGGAGCACCCAAAGGAAACCCACACAGGTACATGCAAACTCCGCACAGACAGTGACCCAAAGCCAGAGTTGGATCCAGGTTTCTGGTGCTGTGAGGCAGCAGTGCTAACTATTGTGCCACGGTGTCGCTCATAGGAGAACACTGTCATCCCAGGAGCCAATCTAGTCAATCTTTTCTGTACTGCTCCAATGCAATTCTTAAACACTAAACCGAAGCCTTTGTCTGCTCCATCAGGGAGAGGAAAAAGAACCTATCATGCTAAAAGTAAAGTTTATTTGTTCATCACAAATAAGCTTACATTAAGACTGTGAAAATCTCCCAGTTGAACTGATGCCTGTTTGGGTACACTGAGGGAGAATTTAGCATTGCCAATGTGCCTATTCAGCATATCTTTCAGACTGTGGGAGGGAAAAGGAGCACCCGAAGGAGACACAAGCAGACATGGGGAGGAAGTGCAGACTGTGAGGTAGCAGTGCTAACCACTGTGCCACCGTGCTGCCCCGATTATAAAAAGGGCTGAGGAATTTTCCCTATATCCAGACCAATAATGATCTCTCAACAAACACCAATAAAAACAGACTATTCAGTCATTTATCTCATTGCTGCTTTGGGATCTCACTCTACACAAATCATGATGTGGAGATATCGGCGTTGGACTGGGGTGGGCACAGTAAGAAATCTCACAACCCCAGGTTGAAGTCCAACAGATTTATTTGGTAGCACGAGCTTTTGGAGCACTACTCCTTCATTAGGTGAGTGAAATCGGCAGCTGTATTTCCCTACATTACAGCAGTGACTGCTCTTTAAAAAGACTAGTCTCGTAGGCTGTGGAGTCCAGGGTTTTTAGTTATTTGCAGCTAGACTTCTCCACCATAAAGAGAAACAGCCTGTCTGTGCCCTGTGATACCCACTGTTCACAGAAAGTGAAACCAAAGAAATGGCAGATATCGCATCCCAACGTCTCTGAGGCTCCACAGACACGTGACAAAGATGTGAACATGGACAAGCAGTCAAAGATAACTTGCTTTACGTAATGACACATCCCGCACTTATTAGTGGCATATCTTGCAAAGCCCGCAGAAAAGCACATCCAGCAGGTGGTCCTGTGACCTACTCACCCTTCACACTGGATGACTAACAATTAAACAGTGTTAAAGTGCAGCTCAAGCAAAAACGTAACCACATTGGCAGATTTATCCGAACAGACCCTGTGTGATTCAGTTGGCCTGTGGACCTGTGCTCGACTCTAACATACAGATACACTGCATGTGCACAACACAACCTCTTTTTCAGTATTAATGAGAGAGAGATGGTGAGCAAGGGGTAAGTGAATCAAGTAGACTTTTATGTCAGTACAAACCCGAGGTTGGGTGGAGGGGAAGCGAGGGAAAGGCCAGTTGCTCCTCTTCCTCTCTTTCTGCTTGAATTACACTTACTGATCCTCCTTAATTTTGCTGGAAGGTATAATTTTGACGGTTAGCTCGAAACATCCCCTTTAATTACATACCTCAAATAACAAAGTAGATCACTCACAAACGCCAAAAGCTTAAGGCGCAAAGGGCTGATTTCTAAAAACTCCCCTTTTGCCAAGTGCCAGCACGCAGCTGTTGTTGCATGTAGGATTACTGAAGCTAAACTTGCTGATACAACAGTTTGCAGCCACACTGTTTGAATGTAAATGCTTTGGAAACTACCTGATGTAGCTTGTTCTCCAAGCAAGGGCAAATTTTGCCAGCCGCCTCATCGAATTATATGATACAGATGTCAGGTTCAATGGGCCTGTGTTTAGTCACTCTCTCTCTCTCTCTCTCTCTCTCTATTCCTAGGTCAGCTGCAATCATTTTCAGGAGCTATTAGTTTTGTATTTATGCACCAGCACTGATGGGATGAGAAGTTCAGTGAACAGGAAAATGTTGCTGCTTGGCTGCATGTGCGACAGGTTACTCATTGCCCTGCCTTTCACAGCAACTTAGCAGTAACCTGGGTAACAGATACAGAGATGTAATGGGATCACACACATTAGAAAGGAGGGAATGCTAACACCAGAAGCAGACCATCTGCTGACTTATGCTCTCAGGGCTGTTTGCTTGCTAAAGAGCTCCTGACAATTCGTGTAGTTTCATGTAAATCAGTCCAACTAAAACCACAGACCTGCCCTAGTTTGATTTTCCCTGGCGATTTTGTGTGTAATTCCACTGAAAAAATATAGTTTGGTCCGTGATTAATTAACTCACCTTTGGAAAGGGAATGAAAATTAGATTAAAAAATCTTAGTTTCAAGGTGCGAAAACTTAAAAGAGTGAGCAATGATGTTTAATTCAGTTGACTATGAACGGTCAGCCTGAACAGGTTACACAGGCACTGGCCAGGAAGTTCTGGAGATGCTCCCACTTTACTGCTGTATCCTCATCAGAAGCGCTGTGGAAACTTGGTTGGAGGCAGAGTAGTAGTGGCTCTTTGGAACTTCCCAGTCGGTTTCTTTCCGATAGGAAGTTACTGCCTTTGTGGGAGTTAGAATCATAACTGCACAGGATGAGGCCACTCGCCCCATCATATCCCATGCCAGCTCGCTGCAAGAACAATTCAGCTTGATCCACTTCCTTGCCTTTTCTCCACTGTCCTGAAATTTTTTGTTCATGTTCAGCTAATTATCTAATTCAACTTGTAGCAAACTTCAAATCTGATATTTAATGGACTCAGTGTTCTGTGAGCCACAGCGAGATGTCAGTTGGTCACTTTGGCTGGCCAAACACCATCAACAACTGGTGTTTATGTACGCAAGCTTCCAGAAAGTTCTGAATTGAATGGCCACGGACTGGCTATTCTGAAATGCACATACCAATGGAATTCAGACTTGCCTTCTTTTGAAGCATTCTCAAAACACAGGGTCAGTGGGCTGCTTGATTCTATGGCAAGGATTTTCCACCCCTGTCAACTACCAGAATCTTATGATCCTGCTGAAAGTCAAAGAACCTTTGGCTGGCCCGCCACATCCCCTGTGACAGATCCTGTCATGGCAGGGCTGGGAAATCCTGGTTAATATCTCCAGATTTGCAGCTCAATGAAAAAAAGCTGAGGAGACCAGTTATCCACCAGTTAAGTGTGAAAGACCACCATCTATCTCCCATTGCATATGATGTCTGATCTCCGATGTGGCAGGGTTGTGGTTCCTTTCAAACTGGATATGGGTTAAGCACCTTGGCTGCTCGTCACCTGCTGCTTTTTCAGAGTCTGTTTCTCAGACTGGCCGAGGACTGATGGTTCTTTTAAAGGTGAAAATAGCACAACCTTTCTCTGCAGTTGTTGTCTTGTCAGGGCTCTTCTGCAGTCTATCCTGGTCTCTTCTGGGTCTTGGGATAATAATGGATCTCAATATCGAAAGCCAGTTTTGGTCACACAGTCATTGACCATTGTCTAACCAGAATGGCTTAAAGCCTAAAGGCTACACAGGCACTGGCCAGGAAGTTCTGGTGATGCTCCCACTTTACTGCTGTATCCTCACCAGAAGCGCTGTGGAAACTTGGTTGGAGGCAGAATAGCAGCTGCTCTTTAAAACTATCCAGATGACTTCTTTCTGATGTCTTTCACACTTAATCAAAACATCTAAGTGATCTCCCCCTCAGTGAATATTTATACCCGACCGACATGATGTCATGTCAGCAAGGTTTACAACAGCTGTAAGGACAGGTTTCAGTCAAAGGAAGCCCACTGGTGGTGCCAAGCTGGCAAGAGCCCTGGGAGGAGAGGGACATGCCTGTGCAGTTCCCCAGGAATTGCCCCCAGACACTGGTTGGTATTGCCCCAACCGTGCCAACTTATGCCATGGATGGGTCATTTGGGGAGCCCCACTGGGGAAGGGGGGGTTCCCCTTATGTGCATTGGGTGGGGGGGGTGGGGAGCGGGCATTGCCTGCAAAAAGGGGTTGGCAATGGATTGGGGAGGAGGGTGGTGATGCCTATGGAGATGACAGAGGGTGGGTGATGGCGATGGTTTTGAAGGGGGTGTAGGGGATGATGAGCAATGCAAGTGATCATTGACTTCAGAGGGACTGGAAGATCCCACCAGCAGCCAATGGTGCCTATGCAGCCAGATATCATGCCACTGTTGGGGGGGGATGGATGGTAAATGCTAGCCTTTGTTCCCCTCTCCACAGATGCTGCCTCTTGTGCTGAGTATTCCCAGCATTTTCTGTTTATATTTCAGATTTCCAGTGTCTGCAGCATTTTATTTTTATTACGATGTGAAACGGTCACTAGTGGAAAACAGAAACCTTGGGCTGCCTTTGGTCCCCACATGACCCTTGAGAGGTGGACAGTTTTGACAGAGGAGAGTGAGTAGTACTCGATCTTAAAATCAAAGAACTAGAAAACTTTCTTCCCATGGAGCATTTTATATTTTTTTCCAGCAAAATTAACAAGACGTGGTGTTGAATTTAAACCACAAAAGGTTTCAGGCGTGTGGGGTGGGTGCCAACCCTCCAGGACTGGCCTGGAGTCTGCATGGATCGAAGAACAATCCCAAGGATCCTGCAGTATGCAAACTTGGAGGAAAATCATCAGGCCATTAAAAAGATGTTTTTTGTCATTTTCTTTGAACATTTCCCTTTGCCAGATGATTAAAACTGAAAATGGGAAGAAAGTTGTAGTGAGTCTTTTGCTTTTCAATTGGCATAGGGAGGTAGGGCGGAATTTTCCATTCTCACACAGAGCGCTGGCTGAGGTGAGAAAACTGGCGTGCATCTCATAGATCAGCACTCTGAGCGGTAAAGATCTGGAGATACAGCCCAGGCTGTCACACTGGCGGAGCGGGACTGGGGAAAAAACACTAGCCAGGAATTGTAGGGTGCCACAATCAACCACCACAGGCAACAAAGGAGACCTTCACCCTCAATGGACACGGGGAACCCCTCCCCCCGACACACACAAGAGCATCCCCCCCACAAACAAAAGCAAAAGGGGAAGCATCCCTCCCCTCCCAACCGATAAAAGGAAATCCCCCCCCAAGGGAGCTCCCCAGAGCAGCCTCTCCCCAGCACTGTCCCCTGGCTCTATAGGCAGTAATGATGTGGAAGTGCCGGTGTTGGACTGGGGTAAACATATTAAGAAGTCTTACTACAACAAGTTAAAGTCCAACAGGTCTATTTGGTAGCACAAGCTTTCAGAGCGCTGCCCCTTCATCAGGTGTGCCAGAGGGCAGAACCAAGGAAATGCCAGCAGCTAATGCCAGGGCAGTGCCAGGAGACAATGTCAGAGTAATGTCAAGGCAATGCCAGGGGATAATGCCAGTGTATTACCTGGGCATGTCCTTCTCCTCCTGGATGCTACACCTACCTGTACACCCCCAATGAGGTTCCCTTCACCTAGCTCCCGTTTTCAAAAAGCAATTGTAAACCTCACCAATGTGATGGAACTCCTAATGTAGGAGAAACGATAGGGTGGGAAAGCCAGCTAATTAGGTTTCAATGTATTGAAATTAGGTTCCTGACCTTCTTGGGTGGGAACCTCACTACGTCACTGGTGGGGGGGCAGGCGGGCAGGGAGAACTGGAAAAGGTGATCTCACCGGTGAGATGTTTTACACCCATGTCACCGTCTGTATGGCAGTAGTGTTTAACAAGGATGTGATAAAACCTGCCAGAATATATTTATTCACAATTGACAATCCTACATCTGGGCTAGGTGAATGCAAACCACACTCACAGACTTCTGTTTAAGGCCTGTAGTATTTTAATCCCTGAGCCTCATCTGCTGCTTAGCTACTGTGTCCAATTGTTTAAATGGAACTACACAGAATACAGCAGAAGTGAATTCTTGCTGGAGGAAATGTTCTCAGGCTAACTGGCAAATGAATAAGTGGCTAATGTATTTGTCTAGGCATTCTCTGTGAATGCTACTATTTTGACACAAGTGCACCGTACTTAAAAGCAAAGAATTACTTTCTCTTAGCTGAACATGCAGTTTGTTTGAAATTCCCCTCAAAGTGTTGTCTAATGCTGAATTGGGTGCTCTTTCAAGATGTGGCCCTCTCCATCGTACCAAAAGGATGAAGGAAGATATGCATTTAGATAGCATCTCACTCATTCTCAGACACTCTGACGCAATTGACAGACAACGTAGAGTTTAGGAAATGCAGTCACTGTTGCAACAAAGGAAACTCAGCCGTCATTTTGTGCACAGCAAGCTCCCATAAACAACAATGAAACAAATCATTAAATAATCTGTCCTGCTGATGTTGGTTGAGTGAACACATTTGCTCTTCTTTGAAATTGTGTCACGGGGATCTTTTACATCCATCTCTAAGGCAGACGGGGGTTTTACACCCCATCAGAAAGACAGCATCTCCAACAGGGCAGCCCTCCCTCAGTCTGACAGCACTGGCAACAGCTAACAGAAATGGGACACCAGTGGCCACCATTTTTCCTGCTCTTGGATCAGGTAAAGATCTCTGCCGGCTGGCAAAAGTCAGCAATGTTAAGACAAGAGAAGGGCCACTTGCAGAAAATTTAATTGTGATTTCAACAAACTGAAAATTTGTAATCGGTTGTCCCCTGTCTCAGGTGAGGATCCGGTAGCGTGAATGGGGGAGGGGGGCGGATTTTAGGGGGATGAACAGTAAGGGAGATTTGTGTGCTGTGACTTCATGTGCTTTAGACTGCAAATGTCAGAATATCTTTTCACTGACGGCACTGAACAATCGATAGGTGACCTTCACTGTCACTCAATATCCCAGTTTTTGTCTGCTGTACCATGTTGTCTCTTTTCAAAATACTTTACTGTATTAATAAATCCCCACACACATCCCCTGCAGACATCAATTTCATGCTCAGTGCTAATGCTAGTGTGGCATTAGTGCTGAGGTCAATAGTGGGAATGTTGCGTGAATCCAGGTCAGGGAAATGAACTTTAAATAATAAGACCCATTCATTTCGATTTAAACCAGACTGAGCATAAAAGGTCAAACATTCGACTGTGGAAAACTCAGTGTGGCAACCAGAATGTCAGCTGTAAACCCAGGATCAGATGTCATGTAGAACATCACATGTGTGTAGCACAGCTGACCACCCAAGTGCAGACTGATATGAAGTGGCTTTACACATGCCAGCCACTGTACCACACCAACTTTGCAGGAGGAGTCAATTTTCTGCAAAATAATATTTGACGTGGCTATCAGAATCCGTTGAAATTGTGACCATATTGTTGTTACTTCCCAGGGAACAGTTTTTTTTCAGCTGGATTTCAATTTTGTTTTTCTATTTTCACTGCCACAGCATTTGCTGCATATTTTCATCACATACTCCTCTCCAAACTGCCCTCGAAATATCACTTTCTCTGTACCTCACCAGGGTGAATGATCATTTTAACCATTAGGACTAATGACTGCTTGGTCACGATAAGCTGTATTGAAGATTGGCTTCTGTCCCATGTTGTATTGTTTCTGCTTGTGATTGTCCTGTGTTGTCCACGAAGCTCAGACAGTCTAACCAGCCAGATTGTCTTGTCGAGGGTAAGATCATCTTTAGCTTGAAGGAGGTTGGAGAGTGAATTGTCATCAACATCCACCTCTAACCTGTCTCTGATTAGCTCAGACTTTAAAACCGGAATGGGGTTTCCTGAAATGGGAATCATAGCGGGACACGGACCACACAAAGGTGCGTTGACCTCAAGCAGGATTGTCCAGTCTCATGGTGAATGTGGCTAGAAAATCCCACCCTAAATCTCTATATTCACACCGTCCTGTAGAGATCACTGATGAAGGAATTGAAAAGATCTCCAGCAGCTGAACTCTCTTATTCAGTTTAGCTCTTTTTAATATTTTGTTGGATCTTAAGTTGAAATAAACGTTAAAAGGATTTTAAAACTCTTCAAATTTGGTGGATGAATCTTCAATAGCCTGCCAAGCAATGATGTCATCTGCAATTGGCCTGATTGAATAAAGAAGCGTGCTTACTTGTTCTGCTTCAGTTTTTTTTATTTAAGCCTGAAGCAATGCTGTTTCTTAAAAATCTTTTCCTCCAAATGTTGTGACTAGTCTGGGCTTTGGGTGAGTCCCACTGGAGTTGAAAATGTGGAATTGTGATCTGTGTTGAAGATTTTAGAAGTGTGGATGCAGCTTTAAAAACTTATAGGCCTCCAACATGGCGTCACCACTCACTGCACAACAATGGATATACAAGGTAAAGGCAAAATACTGGGGATGCTGGAATCTGACACAAAAACAGCAAATGCTGGAAAATCTCAGCAGGTTTGACAGCTTCTGTGGAGAGAGGGAAAATAGAGCCAACGTTTTGAGCCTGGATGACCTTTCATCAGAGCTGAAGACTAAGGAAAATAGGACAAGGTTTATGCTGTGAAGGTGCAGTTGGGGAGCGAGGAGTTGTGATGGATATCCTAACCTTGACAGTTTTGGTGATGACAGCTTTCAGAAGAAAAATTTTCAACAATGGCTGAATGAACTGCAAATCTGCTGTGTGGACGGTCACAAGGTTCCTGCGAATTGAGTAGGTTCATTATTCATTTGTTTTTTCCTGTACAACTCGGAGGCCACGTGTTGAGGCTGGGGATCGGAGAATCGGGACTAATGATGGGTTTCTTTCAAACGGTACTTCTCACTAAATTAATAAGATAACATAAGAACATAACATAAGAACATAAGAAATAGGAGCAGGAGTAGATCATCTAGCCCTTCGAGCCTGCCCCGCCATTCAACAAGATCATGGCTGATCGTGGCTCAGTTCCACATTCCCGCCCTCTCCCCATAACCCTTAATCCCCTCACTTATCAAAAACCCATCAACCCGCGTCTTAAAACTATTTAGCGAGGCAGCCTCCACCACCTCAACGGGCAGAGAATTCCAGAGATTCACCACCCTTTGAGTGAAGAAGTTCCTCCTCAACTCCGTTCTAAACCGCCCCCCCTTTATCGTGAGGCTGTGCCCCCTAGTCCTACTGTCCTTTCTGAGCAGGAAGAGTCTCTCCACCTCTATCCTATCCATCCCATTCATCATCTTATATGTCTCAATGATCAGGGCATGTTGCAGCTGGGAAATGGCCAGGATTAAGCCCACCCTTGCTGGCTTGAACTCTGTGTGCTGGAGCTGGATTTCTAAGGGAGGTTGTGTTGTGTCTTCTGCTGCAGTAAAGCTTCTGTCCTGAGCTTCCAAGCTCTTCTCTCTGGAGCTTCCCCTGGCAAATTCTCTCAGCTTCAGTTGGAACTTCTTTCAGTTCAGAATCCACTGAAGATGTCTTTGTCTTACTCTTTCTGCATTTCAGTGAGAATGAGAGCTTCTGGTCCGCAGCTGCCATCATGTTGGAAAGGTGTTGGTACAGAACATGTCTGTTAAAGAAGACTCTATAATCTTCTGTTTGCTAACAGCAAGATTTCATTAACCACTTGGAGCTATATACAAATGTACACTGAAGGGTACATGCATGGGACTATCTCCATCTGAGGTCTTAACATGTCTCTGGCCAATACCACACTGACCTGAAGATAAGGTCCCACATTAACCCTGTTAATGTGCCAGACCCATCTACTATAGTTATGTGCAGCTGGTATGCTCAATGTGGAGTACTTCTAAATTTTGTGTGGTGTCGTGAAATCTTGCAATTTAGCAGGAACGCTGGGCATTGACCCGGTGTTTTAAGTTTGAAAGGGTTTGGTCCTCACAGCAACGCATTCTGCCAAATGTTTTAATAGTACCATTTATATAGCTCCTTTACCATTTTAAAATGTCTGAATGCATCACAGGAACATTTGACATTTGAACATGACAAAATGGCATTTGAACTGAGCCAGAGAAGGAGGAGGATCTTAGAGCAGCTGAGAAGTAGGGTTTAAGGAGTGTTTTAAAGGACAGGAAACAGGTAGGGCCAAATTCTTCCATTTTCCTCATAAGAGTGTTTCCCACTGGTATTGGCAGCATCAGTTAGAGAGACACCCATCCCAGGGAAGAGTGGTGAGGTCAACACCTTACCCCCAGTCTGAGCCCACCCAAACCTCAGGAACACTCTCTCTGAAGCCTGGCAGCAGCAGAAGGGCAAATGGCCACTAGACCCATGCCCTTGCCCCTCTGAGGGGCTGTCTACAGGGGGAAGGGAAGGCAGAGGAGGATCCTGGTTGGATCACTGACACCCCTGCGTGGTGTGTTAGGCAGGGAGAGGACCCATGATTTGAGTGGTGGGAGATGGGTGCCTCTCTTTTCTGAGGCATTGGTGGTGCTCCATGGACCCTTGGGATCAAGCACACAATATCCCTGCTTGTGATTAAAATTGGGGATGCGCAAGAGTCCAAAATTAGAAAAGCATCCTATCTTGGAGGGTTTTGGGACTGGAGGAAGTAACAGAGATCTGGAGGTGATTACCACAAAGGAGTTTGAGAACAAGGATGAAAATGCTGGAGGAGGAGTTAGTGTGGGTCAGCAAACACAGGGTTGATGAATGAAGAGAAGTTGATGCGAGCTAGGATACAGACAGCAGAGTTTTGGATTATGGAGGGTGGAAGTTGGGAGTCTGGTCAGGTGAGCATTGGAATAATCACGTCTGGATGTAACAAAGGCATGAAGGAGGGTTTCAGTGGCGTTAGCCAAGCTGACAAACTGAAGGAGTTTGTAACCATATCCATAACTTCTTGTCATCCTTCAACTGCTGCTTTAATGAATGCTGGTTAGGCCATATATTGGGCAGCACGGTGACATAATGGTTAGCACTGCTGCCTCAGAGCGCCAGGGACCCAGGTTCAATACCTGGCTTGGGTCACTGTCTGTATGGAGTCTGCATGTTCTCCTTGGGTCTGTGTGGGTTTCCTCCCAGTTCTCTAGTTTCCTCTCACAGTCCAAAAGACGTGCTGGTTAGGTGCATTGACCATGCTGAGTTCTCCCTCCAAACAAGCACTAGGGCGTGGAGACAAGATTTTCACAGAAACATTATTGCAATTTTAACGTAAGCCTACTTGTGACACTGATAAATTAACTTTAAGCATAGACCTAGTACATTTGATAAGAGTTGTAAATGCATTTGATGTAAACTACTTAGCATAATCAAGAGCCAAGTGACGGTTTTAGATGGCCACCAGACAAACAATATACCACTGGATATCTTTCCAGCACTGTGTAGGTGCAGAGAGGTTAGCCCCTTAAACTGGACCTCTTTGCTTCAAGGCCCAATTTCATCTTCTCTTTCTCATTAGGGAGATATTCTTTTGTCAGGGATTTGTGTACTTTCTTTAGTGAAAAATAAGTGCAGGCACAGGACATGCCCGGATAAGACTCCCATTGTAGCTAGGCAGATATGTCCAGTTTAGTGTTTGGTAACGTGACTATCTGGCCATCTGTGGGAATCTGCTGACATGACTATACATTTTGCAGTGACTATGGTTCCAAAGTACTTAACTGGTTGTGGAATACTTTGGACATCCTAATGTCATGAAAAACACAATAGAAATGCAAGTTCTTTCTAACCATTTCACTCATATTAGGAATATACAGTTGGGAGGTGAAATTCCACAGGGATCTACAAATTGTAACTGCGGCAGATGAATCACAGAAACTCATGGATGCAGAGATCCATTTATTTTTTTCTCTAGTAGTTTCGTGGCTCTTTGGCCTAAGTTACAACAGATGAACCAACAGACGTGCACTATAAATCATTCCCAGTGTTGCAATCAGATTTAAGGCCTGGGTGTGCATTAATAGAATAAGTTCATACCATAGGCACAGTTTGACTACTTAATTTTCAAAGCAAGATGCTTCTTCAGCCCAGAAATGCTTCATACTTCAGGGTTATACAGAACCAGCCTCCAATAGTTTAGTTGAAGGACATCTGAGGCTAATTTGTGAGCTTCCTTCAGTGAAAAAAAACAATTGCAGGCACAGGACATGTCTGAATAAGTTTCCCATCGGCGGATGTGTGCAGTTCAGTATTTGGTAACTAAATTAGGTCAGAGTTCAGCCCCGATCCATGCTGCTGCGACTTAGGATTGTGTTGCATAGCCATGAAGATTTGAGTCACAGTCCTGTGAAAATTTTTATTGGCAAATTTGAAAAGTATTGCAGTTTCTCGCTTCCTTAGTCTTGATGTTTTTATGTTAAAGGACATTAATGTTGTGCTTAATATCAGGTCATCCCAAAAGCTCCAATTTCCTTTTAGACCCAAACACTCAATTTATTTTATGCTAAAACCTCCAGGGACCACAAGCTGGTCGTTTCCGATTAAGAGCAGATGAGGTCTTCTGCTTTGCATTTAAAATAATCTTTTTTCTTCTTAATTTTCCTCCACTTTTGACAATCTTCTTGTTGGAGAATACATTAGGATGTTGTACTTGACAATATTTTATTAGTATAACTATAAAGCCTTTAGACATCACGTGTAAACCGAGAGATTATGTTTGCTTTAATGTCTGCATTTATTTGCTTTGATGGATGAACTCTGCTATTTGAGAACCACATCAAAACTCGCTGCTCTGTGTTTTGGATTCTAAAAACATCAGCCACATTTTTTGCCGCCTCAGCGCCAAAATATTTTTCCCCTTGATCTGGGCTGGTTGGCTTGACGTAAGCCAACAAATGTGGCTTGGCCAAAAGAATAACTGCTTTTACTAAAGAGATCAGATGTTAGCTCACTTCCACACTTGAGATCTTGTGGTTTCACCAACCACCATTTGTAGCACATTCCCGGCATTCTTTCTATCAATCTTGACAGATGATACTCGGCGCACACTGTGGGAGAGAGAGGGTATGAAAACAGGAAAACCTTTTTTCTCTGCAATAACAGCAGCTCCCATGCTGACAGTTGTAAAGGAAAAGCAGTGGGCCACCTGACAAGGTACCAGCGGAGTGCTGGAATTCTGTACACGGCGTGCAATTAGTATGGGGCTGCACAGTTTGTACTCAATTAGATAGCAAAACAAGATAAATTCTAACAGGAGAGAAAAAAAATAGCAGGTTGGCGCTATGTGACCTGTTTATGTCAAACTCAAGCTGGAGATATTCTGATCAGGAGGTAAGCATTAGCCCGTAAGATTTTCCACCATTCACAAAGTAACTTGCCTTGCGCTTTCATTCACCTAATAAACCCTGTTCTACTTCCACACCAGACAAAACCATACAAAGGACAATATAAATCAGATCTCATTGGGGCCTTTTATACCCTGCTCAATAAGCTGCTGAAGCCAGACAAGCTTTTAAGAGCTACTGAACCCTAAAGCTAGCCGGCTTCATCTATTTCGCAGGCTATTAAGTCCAGAATTGGTGCCTCAACAGGGGATAGTTACTCCTCTATCCTGGCTCCCTATTCATCCGATCTTAACTTATGTAGCCATGCATTGCTGTAACAACTTGAACAAAAAGAATGGCTAGAACAACAATTTGTATTTATATAGAATCTTTAACACAGAAAAAACATCCAGAGGTGCTTTGCAGAGCTGTGGTCAGAGGGCAAAAAAGGCCCCAAACCTAACATGAAGATAGTAGAAGATGGGCCGAAAGGAGAAGTGAGAGAGGTAAAGAGGCGGGGGGGCTTTAGGAGGTGTCTTCCAGAGCACAGGGATTAATGGCAGAAGACAAAGGAAGCAAAGGGAGTCTGAGGTTGCACAAGAAGTCAGAGCTAGCGCACATTGTGGCACAGTGGTTAGCACTGCTACCTCACAGCACCAGGGACCCAGGTTCGATTTCCAGCTTGGGTCACTGCCTGTGCGGAGTTTGCATGTTCTCCCCATGCCTGTGCGGGTTTCCTCTGGGCGTTCCAGTTTCCTCCCACAGTTCAAAAGATGCGCTGGTTAGGTGCATTGGCCATGCTAAATTCTCCCTCAGTGTATCTAAACAGGCACTGGAGTGTGGTGATTAAGGATTTTCACAGTAACTTCATTGCAGTATCAATATAAGCCTACTTGTGCAATTAATAAACTTTAAACTTTTAGTGGCATGGAGGAATTATAGAGCTGGATAAGTCACATGGATAGGGAGTGACGCAGCCAATGAAGGATTTAAGTGCAAGGTTAAGAATTCCTTAAAACGGTTGAGGTGAACAGAGCCAATGGATGTCTGCAAGGACAGTGGAGCTGGATGAGCAGAACCCAACATTGGACAGGATAATGACAAGGCTAATGCAGATGGTATCTATGGATCTATCTGAGGGGTGAGGGGGAGATGAAGGAGGAGTACAATCCTGGGAGTTACAGCCAGGAGAATAGGAAGGCCAAAGAGTAGTCATTAATTTTAAGTAGAAATTAGGGAAAGTCTAAAAATTAATTAACACAAGAGAAAAAATGGTGAACTGACTGGATAAGAGGACAGGGAGGAAACTGCAGAGAAGGACGAAAGGGAGGCAATCAGGAACAAAACACAAGAAGTGATGGGCTCAGGTCTGGAGTGGGAGCTAATATGTGCACAGTGATGTGTGCAGATGGAATTCAGGTTGCGCAAGTATGGCAAAGACTAGAACAGATTCCTCCTGGTTTTAAACAAAGGATCGCCTCCCTTACTCCAGGTGCATTATGAGATGGATCAAAAATTGTCACACACCAGACTTTAATGTTACAATAACATATTATAATATCTAGTTCAGCAACCGCCAGCAACAGGTGCAGACTTTCACCAGCTTATCAAACAATAAAGGGTGAATTTCTTCCTTCCAACTCTGGAGTAGAAATAGAGAAGAAACCTGACTGAAACTTCATTTACCCACATGACAATGGAATAATTTACCAAGGTTTCTGTCTTCCAGAAGCTGCAGGACTTCTCTTTGTCCTTCTCAGTCAAATACCCAGTTCATGTTATAAATTTTTCTCCTTCCTATCTTTGGTGTTTATTTTGGCTCTAGGACATTCAGTACAGTGCGTGATAATACCACAGGGCTTTTTGTGTGATTAATTCTGGCACTGAAGCCAGAAAATAGCAACTCTCTAGTTAATTGTGCAAGTTTATTGCTAGCAGAGTACCTAGCCAGAGATCTTGATCAGCAAACATCTGTTGCCCACATAACTCAGGGAAAATAAAACAAAAGTGCTAGCTAACTCCACCAGCACACCTATCTGATTCCAAGAGATCAGAGGATTTATTTTTTGACTTTAACAGCCATCTGTATACTCTAAAGAGTCTGCAAGATATGGGGCAAAATCTGACCAAAAAATGGCAGAGTATAGGTTCCAGCAAAAAAACGGAATGTTTCCCACCAAGGTGCCAGTGTGTTTTCAGGCTGAATCCTATGACTCATTAGTAATAGTTTTTATTCCCATGAGATCCACACCTCTCCCTCTGGTTCACCCACCCAACAATGACTTTACTGCTGCAAGCACTGGGGAGCTCCATATAAATGGTTCCCCACTACTTGTTCCACAACAACTGCAGGGGAATGCAGGCAAGAAGGCAGCATCGCACTTTCCAGAGAGGATCTTCATTAGGAGGCTGAGTGGAGTGGAGCAGAGGTGCATATCTGGCATTTCTGAGCCCTATGATAAGCCCATTCGATGACAGGATGCATTAAGCTCTCTATCAGGCAGGAGTCAGACAGATTGCTGAGGATGAGAGGAGCATTGCTCTGTCCTGAATGCAAATCATCATCATTATTTTCCTGCAGATTCACACCAATGGTTTCAGCACCCAGTCCATGATGTCTGGCAACAGTATGGGAATATACTGCTGGCACCATATAACTGGTGAGGTGTTAGTCCCCTTGGTGGTTCACTGAATCAATCCTAGTCCTGCTCATCCCTGAAATGAGACACTTTGAGGCCATCCCTAGCACATTGGCCAATCAGGCCCTGACCAATGCCTCAGCTTCTTCCACCTCCTCTGTGTGATCACCCTCATTGCCCTCATCGACATCCTCCTCATCCGAGGTGATGGGGCACTCCTCCATCCCCTCCAGGTGGTTTCTACTCTGCAGCACCAAGTCATAGAGAATACAGCAGACTACACTGATCCGGGAGACCCTCTGGGGGCTATATTGACAAGCAGCCCCTGACCAGTTCCGGCACCTGAATGGTATTTTCAGCAGGCCAATCGCCTGCTCAATTAGCGCGTGTGTTGCAGTGTGAGCCTCATTGAAACGAGTCTCCGCTGGTGTTTGGGGGCTTTGCGCTAGCATCATCAGCCACCTCCTGAGTGGGTAGGTACCCCTTGTTCTCCAGGAGCCATCCCACTAGCTGTCGCTCTCACTCAAAGGCAGCTGGGATCTGAGGGTGCCTCAACATGTAGCTGTCATGGACACTCCCCAGGGAATGGGCGCACACCAGCATGAAGTGTGTCATGTGGTCACAGGCTGTCTATTGCGGGAGTGGAATCTCTTGTGATTGGTTCATGAATGGCGCTGATTGCACCATGGAACCACCTGACCACCTGGGTGCAGTCAAACAAACCCTTTACCTGGGGCAAGCCTGCTAAGTGGGTGAGGTGCATGGCCCTGGTGTCCTGGCTTGCCTGGTCCCAGTCCAAGTTGATACGTATGAGAGCCCTCATGCAAAAGGATCTGTAACCCTGTGCATGCATTTGTGTGTGGCTAACTCTGAGTTGCCAGACAGGTCGCCCATGATACCCTGGAATGACCACTGACATAGAACTTCAAAGTTTATTTATTCGTGTCACAAGTAGGCTTACATTAACACAACAATGAAATGACTGTGAAAATCCCCTGTGAAAAGACACTCTGGTGTCTGTCCAGGTACACTGAGAGAGAATTTAGCGTGGCCAATGTACCTAATCAGCACGTCTTTCAGACTGGAGCACCCGGAGTTAACCCATGCAGACACAGGGAGAATGTGCAGACTCCGCACAGACAGTGACCCAAGACAGGATTCAACCACGGGTCCCCGATGCTGTGAGGCAGCAGTGCTAACCACTGTGCCACCGTGCCACCCCAGTGTGGGTTTGACTTTAAGAGCTACAGGCAGTAGGTGCCCCCTGTTCCATGTGGTACCTGCTCTGGCAGATGTAGTCCACCGTCCTTCAGGGCAGACGCAGCCTTTTCCCACACTGCATCCCTGATATCTGCAGGTATGATGACCAACGTCGGAATACCTTCAGCTGGTTCCTATGCTTCTGCTACTGGAACAGCGACAGGCCCAGCCTCCCCCAATTCCACAAGGCGCTGGTTCAGGCCAGGTGCCACAGCACGTTGGTGTCTCCGCCACTCATCAATAGAAATAATTAGAATGGCAAACTCAGCAGGTTCCATAATCCTCCAGACCATGCACTGTAAAGAAGAGAAAACCACAGTGGGCTATAAGGGTTTGTGAGAGAGTTTCGATCCTCCAACAAAGAGCAAAGAACAAAGAAAATTACTGCACAGGAACAGGCCCTTCTGCCCTCCAAGTCTGCACCGACGATGCTTCCCGACTTAACTAAAACTCCCTACCTTTCCGGGGACCATATTCCTCTATTCCCATCCTATTCATGTACTTGTCAAGACGCTCCTTAAAAGTTACTACCGTATCCTCTTCCACTACCTCCCCGGCAACGAGTTCCAGGCACTCACTACCCTCTGTGTAAAAAATCTGCCTCATGTATCTCCTTTAAACCTTGCCCCTCACACCTTAAACCTGTGCCCCCTAATAATTGACTCTTCCATTCTGGGAAAAAGCTTCTGAGTATCCATTCTGTTCATGCCTCTCATAATCTTGTAGACTTCTATCAGGTCTCCCCTCAACCTCCGTTGTTCCAGTGAGAACAAATTAAGTTTCTCCAAGTTCTCCTCACAGCTAATGCCCTCCATACCAGGCAACATCCTAGTAAGTATTTTCTGTACCCTCTCCAAAGCCTCCACATTCTTCCAGTAGACCAGAATTGAACACTATATTCCAACTGCGGCCTAACTAAGGTTCTATAAAGCTGCAACATGACTTGCCAATTTTTAAACTCAATACCCTGGCTGATGAAGGCAAGCATGCCGTATGCCTTCTTGACTACCTTCTCCACCTGCATTGCCACTTTCAGTGACCTGTGTACTGGTCTCTGGTCACCCAGATCCCTTTACCTATCAATATTCTTAAGGGTTCTGCCATTTACTGTATATTTCCTATCTGTATGAGACCTTCCAAAATGCATTACCTCACATTTGTCCTCTCTCACTTCCTCTGGGATTACCACCCAAAGGCAGCACACTCAGCCAGAGTCTCAACACCTTCTCTCATACCCTCACTCTGTCACTACAGCCACGTCTCCACCCTGGTCTCTGTCCACTTCAGCAGGATGCAGCACCTGGACCCGGCAGGCTCTCAGTGACACCAAACGCCTGCATTCCCCCAGCCCCTAAGCTGACCCGGCGAGGGGGTTGAAGGGGAAATCCCAGAGAGGGTGCTTGTATTAAAATTAGCTTTCTGCAGTCCAGCACGTTTCACGCCACTTCACAGTGAGGGGCTAGGATTGGAACTTGGAAACTCACCGGCGTGAATCACGCTTTCCGGATTGTGAGCGTGTGCCACCATTTCCAGGGTTGGAGAATGCGGCCTCAAAATCTCCCCCATGGTTTGCTTTTCAAGTCGCTGACCATTGCATACCTACTTTTGGAGAATTATACTTGTGTTGCACAGAGTTAACAGTTTAACGGTTTTTATATCTTGCATACTTCACAAAGCACAGTAAAGCTGAGGATTGTTCAGGAATAACAAAGATTCTGTTTATTTACTCACTCAGCCTGGCAAGGCAATCTGGCATTTCAGGCTGCAGTGATTGACAGGCACCCCATGACCTCTATACCACACGGACATTAGTGATTTTAGCTTCTGCTAAATTAGAAGTGCAATTCTTTCACTCCTATAATATCTGGAAAAGTGACATAATGAGAATGGGCAGGTGAGAGTACTGAATACATTGGCCACATACACGCTGCATCTGTATCAGTACTTGATCTACAAAAAAGATCACAAGAGTTAGGCCCATTTTCACCCGAGGATAGCAATGACTAAACGAACTGGGCAAGCTGATCCTGTTCTGACTTCACTTTCAAAGAGTTGGAAGCATAGTAAGTTTCTTCCTGCTTGCTTACTATTTTCACATCCTTATCATTTAGCAGGGTCCAATTAGGATCCTGCGTGGATAATACTCTAAATATCCTGATGTCTAATTTTCCACAATAGTGACGGGGATTTTGCCGCAGGTGGTGATGGTGGGGGTGCAAACTCTGGCGGGAGGCTGAAAATACGATGTGCGCCAGTGGGATTTTTCCAATCGCTTGTCCCTGCCTCCTGCCAATGATGTAACGGGAATCCCAACTTTGAAAGTTGAGATCCCCAGATTTAACTATTGTTATCAGGCCTTTATGCCTGATAGTCCATCCCCCATTGGATTACCCATTTATATCACCATGAGGACATGCTGATGTGAATCACGCAGACCCCCTACAACATATGCCTGGCAAGCAGAACCTGCCGAAGGGCCATAGTCAGTATAGCCCCCGGGAGGCGGGGAGAGGGCCATATCTGAGCAATACCCTGACATTATCCCATGGCATGAGCCCTGGGATTGCCCAGGCACTTTAGAAGGAGCATCCCAATCTTTTGAAAACTGAAGTTGCTGGTGGGGCAGGTTCAAACAGCAGTACATTATGGAACCCACCCTTTAACCTTTCTTAGACTGATAAGCGAAAGATACAACGGAGGAGGCAGTCCTTGGGGCTGCCCTTACACCTCCCCCTGCCCCCCACTCCTCAGTTACTCCCGTCTGACGCGCCAGTCTTCAAAATAAAACCCAATTCTGCCCAACTCAAGTCAAGTCAATGCAATCTTTATGGGTAGCACAGTAGTTAGCACTGCTGCTTCACAGTGCCAGGGACCTGGGGTCGATTCCCAGCTCGGGTCACTGTCTGTGTGGAGTTTGCATGTTCTCCCTGTGTCGGCGTGGGTTTCCTCCTGGTGCTCAGGTTTCCTCCCACATTCTAAAAGATGTACTGGTTGGGTGCATTGACCCGAACAGGCATCTGACTGTGGCGACTAGAAGAATTTCATAGTAACTTCATTGCAGTGTTAATGTAAGCCTTACTTGTGACTAATAAATAAACATTTTACTTTAATGTTACTTTGTGTCTGTCTTTGCCACAGAGTTTGTTTCTAATTTTATTTGTGTTTCAATTACTTAAAAATGATTCAAGCCTTTAATATCAAAATAAATTTACATCAGGAAGCTAATTTACACTTCATTGGCACTTCCACTGACAAAGACACTGAATGGTTCAAGCATTCAGACTAGGAATGTAATAAGCTAAATTAGACAGTTTTAGCCAGTCAGTAGAAGAGTGCAACACTCAGGGTTCCTGCTCAGAAACTCCTGTTGTAAGTATTGTAGTCAAGCTGTAACTGGGCTCAGTGTAGTGTCCTCTGCTGTATTCTTGAGTAACATATTAACGGTCAGTGTCTCTCTTCATACATAAAAAAGGCCCATTAGGGTGAGGCATTGGACAGTGATCAGTGTTCCAGAAAGGAATTTAGGTTGCGATTCTCCCACCCCGCTGCGCTGATGTTCGAGTGCAGCAGGCTGGGAAATTGTCAGCCGATTCACCGGATCCACGTACATGGTCACACCACAACAGCGTCTCCCAATGCCGGATTTCCAGCGGCGTCTGCTCCACAACAGAAAGCTGGTCGGGAGGCACAAGGGCTATTTACATGGTCATTTTAATCTTGTTTAAATGAAATTAGCTGGCCCAGGACTGAAGTGTCCGGGCCTGTGAACATACCCCACCCACCCCCCACCCCTGACAGAGTGGTTTACACAGTAAAAAGTCCGACAACACCAGGTTTTAGTCCAACCTATTTATTTGATAATATACTCACAAGCTTTCGGGGTTAGCCCCTTCGTCAGCCCCGAAAGCTTGTGAGTATATTATCAAATAAATAGGTTGGACTAAAACCTGGTGTTGTCAGACTTTTTACTGTGTTTACGCCAGTCCAACGCCGGCATACCCACATCAAGAGTGGTTTACTCCAGCAGGGATTACTATAGCTCCCCACTTTTGGGGAACTTGTGGTCCAACCCCCCCTGGAGTGAAGGGGGAGCAATTGGGGGCCCCAGAGGGTTGGGTGACGGGGACAGGGTGGGCCCTGGGCATGGGCACCATGACAGTGCCAACCTGTGCCCACTGGCACTGCCCATTGGGCAAATTGCCAATCACTCAGGGGCACCTTGGCAATGCACATCAGGCATGGGACAATGCCAAGGGGGTAGGACCTATTGGGGTAGGACGTAGGGATCAATCAGTGGGGGAGGGAGGAAGTCAGGCAGTCAGGACAGGCTGGGGGTGGAGGTCAACCTGCTGGGGCACTTGACACTGTGGGAGTGGATTCGGGTAATTGTCAGGGGGGAATTGGTAGGGGGTGCTGGAGATCAGGGTGAGTCAGGAGGGAAGGGGTCAGGACTGAGCCCGGCAATAGTCAGAGGACCAACGATCTGACTGTGGGGGGGGCGGGGGACAGGGAACCGCCATTGCGGGTGTCACGAGACTGGCCAGCAGTTGGGTGTCAATCAGTATGGGGCCACTGCACATGGGCCGATCTTGGTACTGACAGATCAACACACGTGGAGAGGCCCACTCAGTGCTCTGGTTTCAGCGTCTCCAGTGGGAATAGGTCCCGTCCCCTGAAATTTAATAATATTCACGCTGGTGGCTTCTGCAATGCACAGAGTATGGGAGATTCTTCCCTGAACTCCCACTGAAAAAAACAGCATGAATTACTCCAGCTTTCATGTGAATTTGACACTTAGAATTTTTGGGGGCGAATTCTGCCCTTAATGTTTGTTTAAACCAGGCAAAATTGTCAAAAAAAGAACAGAATTCCAGATAATGGGTGGAATTTTCCACTGGCAGGCTTCCCCTCTCTGTCAAAATGGACTTTTGAATGGCTCACCACATTTTTCAGCCACAGCTCCTCTATGACAGGGCCATAAAATTCAGCCCTATGTCTGTAATTGTGGATATACTCAATGACTCTAGGGTGGGGAATTCCAAAGATTCATCACCCTCTGAGTGAAGCAATTTCCCCTCATCTCAGTCCTAAATTGCCGACCTCTTATTGCCTGTTTCTAGATCCCCAAGCCAAGGGAAACACTTTTCCTGCATCTACTCTGCCAAGTCCTGTAAGAATTATGTTTGTTATAATGAGATTATGTCTTGTTCTTCTAAACTTGAGAGAATATAGCCCAATCTCCACAGTCTTCCCTCAGAGGACTAGCCCACAATCAGTCTGGCAAACTTCCATTGCACTGCCTGTTTAGCAAATATATCCTCCCTTTGATAAGGAGACCAAAATTTTGCACATTACTCCAGGTGCAGTTTCACCATAGTTCTATATAGTTGCAGCAAGACATCTTTACTCCTGTACTCAAATCCCCTTTCAATTAAGGCCAACATTCAAATTGCCTTCCTAATTGCTTGCTGCATGTTAGCTTTCAGTGATTTATGAACAAGGACACTCAGGTCCCTTTGGACATCAACACTTCCCAATCTCTCACTATTAAAGAAATAACTCTGCCTTTCCATTTTCCTCAGAAAACTGGATAACGTCACATTTTCCACATCATTTTCCATCTGCCAAGTTCATGCCCACTCAGTTAGCCTGTCAATTTCCCCTTGAAGTCTCATAAGAACATAAGAAATAGGAGCAGGAGTAGGCCATTCAGCCCTTCGAGCCTGGCCCGCCATTCAATAAGATCATGGCTGATCTGTCGCTGCTCAGTTCCACTTTCCCGCCCTCTCCCCATAACCCTTAATCCCCTCTCCTATCAAAAACCCATCAACCCGCGTCTTAAAAATATTTAGCGAGGCAGCCTCCACCACTTCAACAGGCAGAGAATTCCAGAGATTCACCACCCTTTGAGTGAAGAAGTTCCTCCTCAACTCCGTTCTAAACCACCCCCCTTTTATCTTGAGGCTGTGCCCCCTAGTCCTATTGTCTTTTTTGAGCGGGAAGAGTCTTTCCACCTCTATCCTATCCATCCCATTCATCATCTTATACGTCTCAATGAGATCTCCTCTCATTCTTCTAAACTCTAACGAGTACAAGCCCAGTTTATTTAGTCTCCTTGTATCCTTGTCCCAACTTAAATTCCTATCCAGTTTTGTGTCATCAGCAAATTTGGAAATATGACATTTGGGCCTCACATTCAAATCATGATATAAATTGTGAACAACCCAAGCCCTGATTCTTGCAGTATCCGACTGGACACAGCCTGCCAAACTGAGAGTGGCCCATTTATTTCCACTTGCTATTTTCTGTCCATTAGCCAATTCTCAATCCAAGTGAATATATTACACCAAATTGCATGTGCTTTAAATTTGCTTCCTAACCTCCTGTGTAGGACCCTATCGAAAGTCTTCTGAAAATTGAAATACACCTCACCCAATGGTTTCCCCTTATCTATTTTATTAGTTACATCCCCAAAAACACCAGTAGGTTTTTCAAATATGATTATCCTTTCATAAATTCATGTTGATTCTGCCTAATGCTTGTATTATTTTCCAAGTGTCCAGCTACCCATCCTTGCAGTAGATTCTAGACCTAAAGGTATGCGGGTTAGTTCGATTGGCTAAGCTAAATTGACCCTAGTGTCAGGGGGATTAGCAGGGTAAATGTGTGGGGTTGCGGGAATAGGGCTGGCATGGGATTGTGGTCAGTGCAGATTCGATGGGCCAAATAGCCTCCTTCTGCACTTTAGGTGTTCTGTGATCCTATGATATGATTCTAATGCTTTCCCTACTACTTTTAGCATGTGTTGGGCTGGTGATGACATGAAAATAAATCTGTTGTGGTATGCTCAAAGCTTTATCCTTACTGCAATTTTTAATGGTAGATTTTCTGCTGATACAAAAAGGGTGGCTGTTACATAACCACAGGTTTTTTCCTTTGTTCTGGGGACTACTATCAGCAGTTACAAAAGAATTCTTCATCCAGCCTGTGGAATCCCTCTCCTCATTGCACAGACAGCTTGTAATCAATGAAAATAGAGAAAGTGTAGACAAACTGGCTCCCCCAAACTGGAACTATCAGAAAGGGGGAAGGCCTGGCGGAAGGTATCCCTAGTAAGATGCTAATGCATTTAAGTGAGGTTTCTAACCATCTGTGGTGGAACTCTCATAATGCCACCAGCAAGGGGTCTGGAAAACATGATCTCGTCGACAAGAATCACGTTTCTCGATTCTCTCCCTATTTTGTGCCTGTATCGCCATTCTCACTGACAGCGCAGGCTGAAAATCGCCCCCAGTGTTTATTCTCAGTTTTCGTCTGTGTTCTTCCCCGGGTGTGTACAGATAAAACCCAGTTCTGAATGATTTAAACACACACACACACACACACACACACACACACACACACACACACACACACACACACACACACACACACACACACACACACACACACAATATTATGTTAAGATTCCCATTTACTGAAGACGAAAGTGAATCGTTACAATTCTCCAGGCAGAATTATAACATTCACCTGGAATCAAAGGGAAAAGACTAATTAAAGTCTGGCAGATAATGTCTTGTCTCAAATATCACTGTTATAGGAACACAGAAGTAGGCCGTATGGTCCCCCAATTATGGTCCACCTTTCAATCAGTTCATGGCTGATTCTGATCTTGGCCTCAACACCATTTTCCTACCTGTTCTCCATAACCCTTGGATAAAAGCAAAATACTGTATACGCTAGAACCTGAAACAAAAACAGAAAGTGCTGGAAAATCTCAGCAGGTCTGGCAGCATCTGTGGAGAGAGAATAGAGCCAACATTTCGACTTGAAACATTGGCTCGATGTTCTCTCCACAGATGCTGCAGATCTGCTGAGATTTTCCACCATTTTCTGCTGTGGCCCCATAACCCTTGCCTCATCTATAGTGTAAAAATCTATCGATCTTGGCACTGATTAGAATCAACGATTCCGTCTCAACAGCTAAGGTTTAGAATTCCAAAGGTTAACAACTCTTCTGCTCATTGCCATTTTAAATTGGATATCCCTAATTCTGAAACTATGCTGTCTTGATCTAGGTTCCACAACGAGGGGACCCCCCTATCAGAATAAGGGCGGCAGAGTAGCACAGTGGTTAGCAGTGTTGCCTCACAGTGCCAGGGACACAAGTTTGATTCCTGGCTTGGATCACTGTGTGTGTGGAGTTTGCACATTCTCTCCATGTCTGTGTGGGTTTTCTCCAGGGGCTCCGGTTTCCTCCCACAGTCCAAAGATGTGCAGGTTAGGTGCATTGGCCATGCTAAATTGCCCCTTAGCGTCCCAGGATGTGTAGGTTAAAGGGATTAGTCAGGTAAATGTATGGAGTTGCAGGGATAGAGCCTGGGGTAGGATTGTTGTCAGTGCAGACTCAATGGGCTGAATGGCCTCCTTCTGCAATGTGGGGTTTCTATGATCTATAAATATTTATTTCAATAAGATTGCCACTCATTCTTCTAAAGCCTAGTGTGTACAGGTCTATACTTCTGAATCGAGGCTCAAAAGCCAATCGATTAATCCCAATGGCAAACTTTCTCTGAAATGCCTGCAATGCAAGTTTAGCCCTTCTTAAAAAAGGAAGCTAAAACTGTACACAATTCTCTGGATGAGGTCTCACCGATGCCCTGTACAGGTATAGCAAAAGACTTCCCTATTGTTATATTCCTTCTGCCTTGCAATAAAAATCAACATTCAATTTGCCTTCCTAATTACTTGCTGTATCTGCATGCTGACTCATGTACAAGGACACCCAAATCCCTCTGTACCATTGCATTCTGCAATCTCTCTCCATTTAAATAATATTGTGCTTTTCTCTTCTTCCCACCAAAATGGATAATCTCACATTTTCCTACACTACGCTCCATCTCCATTTTTTACCCGCTCTTATCTATATCCCTTGCAGACTCTTCCCTTTGAGCTGGACTTTCAATTGCTGGTAAGGTCAGGAGCAGGAATGGGAGCGATTTAAAATACTCTGGTGGAGTATTCCAAGATGCACTCCAATTTTCAAAGTGAGGTGAGGAGGGGAATTGAAAAACTGCACACCTCCAATTAACGGCCTGTTAAACTCCTTGAGAAGTTTGTTGAGGGTAAGAACTGAACTTTCAATGTGGAAATCGACAACCAGGCAGTCTGAGGCATATTAGTGCATAACTGTCAGGTTCAGTGCTGGGAAAAGTGAAAGTTTGTTCGAACCTGAGATATCTTAAGCTGCATCATGCACATTACCTTTCATTTGGATGTCTGTCCACTTTCATGCATGCTTCGTTTACTGACTCTCTGAGATGCTGCTTGTTCTCTTCTGAAAGAGAATGGTAGGCCTCATGATGTTTGCCATCTGCCTTTGCCACTGGTGTTCTGCAGGTAGCCCCTGCCTCTTGGTGACATTCAATACCACTGATGGGCACCAAGTCTGCCACATGCCCAATTGGGGCATTTACATTTTACATTTTAAAACTGCATTGCATGAGAGACACAGTTGCTGCACATGATTTGATTTTGATTTGATATATTATTGTCACATGTACTGGGATACAGTAAAAAGTATTGTCTCTTGCGTGCCTTACAGTCAAAGCATACCATTCATAAATTACATAGGAGAGAAGGAAAGGAGTGGGTGCAGAAAATAATGTTGCAGTTATAGATAGGGTAAAAAGAAAGATCAGCTTAATATATGATAAGATCATTCAAAGGTTTGATGGCAATAGGGATGAACTATTCTTGACTCTGTTGGTAGGTGTTTTCAGACTTTTGTATCTTTTTCCCAATGGAAGAAGATGGAAGAGAGTGTATCCAGCATGCGTGGGGTCCTTGATTATACTGGCTGCTTTCCCAAGGCAGTGTAGACAGAGTCAATGGATGGGAGGCTGGTTTGCATGATGGACTGGGCTTCACTCATAACCCTTTGTAGTCTATTGCAGTTTTGGACAGAGCAAGCTGTGATACAATCAGAAAGAATGCTTTCTATAGTGCATCTGTAAAGGATGGGGAAAGTTGTAGTGGACATGCCAAATTTCCTTAGCTTTCTGAGAAAGTAATAGAGGCATTGGTGGCTTTCTTAACTATAACATTGGCATGGAGAGATCAGGACAGATTGTTGGTGATCAGAACACCTACAAACTCAAAGCTCTCAACCATCTCCACTTCTTCACCGTTAATGTGGGTGGGGTGTGTCCTCCAATGTGCTTCCTGAAGTAAATGACTCGCCCTTTCATTTTGTTGACATTATGGGAGAAATTATTGTCATTGCACCAGTTCACTAGATTCTCTATTTCTTTCCCGTACGCTGTCTCATCGTTGTTTGAGATCCAACCCACTACGGTGGTGTCATCAGAAAACTTGAAAATCGAGTTGGAGCAGAATTTGGTCACTGTATCCCAGTCAAAAGTGTATAAAGAGTATAGTCAGGGGCTGAGGACACAGCCTTGTGGAGTGCCGGTGTTGCGGATAATCATGGAAGAGGTGTCATTAACTATCCTTACTGATTGATTGTGCCTATAGGTTAGGAAGTCTAGGATCCAGTCTCAACCCTTGGCCATGGGTTTGGAGGTGAGTTTTGTTGGAATTATGATGTGGAGGGATTGGGACCTGGAAATTATTTGGGCTTCAGGTTTCGGACCCTGATTTGAAAGTGAGACCCTTTATGTCCTATTACTTCCACACTAATGAATTCCAGCATTTATCCAATGAATGATGTTAGACTAACTGACCAATAGTTTCCAGCTTTCTGTCTCCCTTCTTTTTGGAAAAAGAGATGCCATATCTATGGTCTTTCAATCCAAGGGAACCTTTAAAGAAACTGGGGAATTTTGAAAGATACTAGTTATTTTGGTATTTGCCCATTGGCTCAGAAATGACTGGAGGGTTGAAAACAATGAAAACAACTTTATTTGTCTGTAAACGTATTTTAGTGATGATCAATGATTGATCATTAAATTCTGTAAAAATAATTTCTCCTCAATTTTCCATGCAGAGTAAAGATATCCAACTGTCTACGTTATGTCTGCTGATAGTACCATAATATATTTGGTTCCATACAGAAATACAGAAGTAACCTCAATATATTTGTGCTACTTTCCCAGAAAGAACAGGGCTTTCTTCATAGTTATTGCCTTGGATTTCAAGAATCAGGTGAGACTCAAGCCCATGGGTTGAGGATAACTGATGGTAAGTTGTTCCTATCTTTCCTACTATAGAGCACATTGTTCTTATTGTTATAGAACACTGTTTTGTAGGTAAATGTAATGGGCAGGTTCTACACCTTATCATCAGTCTATGTGATGTTAACTGGTCTGCTGGGGGGAAAACAAATTTTGCTGTGAATATCCAGTTCATAATTTGCGTGTTTTAGCATATAACTTTTAGTTTAAGGAATTAAAGTTTTAACTGTGAGAAAATGGGGGCATCTGATTAAGAAATTGGTCGGCATCTCAAGTGATTGCAATTCCATCAAGTCTAGGTTCAATTAACCTGTGTTTATTTTACAAGGTCAGATGTAATAATTGAGAGGAGACTTAAGCGATGGATGACCTATTTCTAGACCTCTGGGTAGAGCCAGGATGTCTGTTGTTATCTCAGTAAAAGAAGTTAATAGCTTGCAACTCTGGGAAAAAGAGTCGTAAAGTTGCTGGAGTTTAGAAGGGAGAGAGGTGACTTGATTGAAACATAGAAAGTCCTGAGGGGACTTCACGGAGTGATTGTGGAAAAGATGTTTTCTTTTGTCGAAGCACCTAAAACTAGGGGGTCGCTGTTTAAAGGTAAGAAGTCGCCCATTTAAGGCAAAGATAAGTAGAATTTTTACTCCCATAGGATCTTGAGTCTTTGGAACTATCTTCCTCGAAAGGCAGAAGCTTTGAAAAGTTTTAAGATAGAGACAGATAGATTCTTGATAAGCAAGGGGGTGAAAAATTATCAGGCAGGTTAAAATTAGATCAACCATGATCTTATTCAATGTCGAAGTAGGTTTGGGGGCCAAGTGGTCAATTCCTAATTAGTATTTTCATATGTTTGTAAGCTCCATTAGCAATATACATTATTCATGTGGCTTACAGGATCAAAGAGTTATGTTAAGAACATAAGAACATAAGAAATAGGAGCAGGAGTAGGCCATCCAGCCCTTCGAGCCTGCCCCGCCATTCAACAAGATCATGGCTGATCTGTCGCTGCTCAGTTCCACTTTCCCGCCCTCTCCCCATAACCCTTAATCCCCTCTCCTATCAAAAAACCATCAACCCGCGTCTTAAAAATATTTAGCGAGGCAGCCTCCACCACTTCAACGGGCAGAGAATTCCAGAGATTCACCACCCTTTGAGTGAAGAAGTTCCTCCTCAACTCCGTTCTAAACTGCCCCCCTTTTATCTTGAGGCTGTGCCCCCTAGTCCTACTGTCTTTTTTGAGCGGGAAGAGTCTTTCCACCTCTATCCTATCCATCCCATTCATCATCTTATACGTCTCAATGAGATCTCCCCTCATTCTTCTAAACTCTAACGAGTACAAGCCCAGTTTATTCAGCCTCTCCTCATAGCTCAACCCCCTCAACTCCGGCATCAGCCTAGTAAACCTCCTCTGCACTCCCTCCAAGGCCAAAATATCTTTGCGCAGGTGCGGCGCCCAAAAATGCACACAGTACTCCAGTTGCGGCCTCACCAATGCCCTATACAGCTGCAGCAAGACCTCCCTACTTTTATATTCAATCCCCTTCGCTATGAAGACCAGCATCCCATTCGCCTTCCTGACCACCTGCTCCACCTGCTGCACCTGCAAGCTGGGTTTTTGCGACTCATGCACAAGGACCCTGAGGTCCCTCTGCACCGTCGCCTGCTGCAGTTTTTCGCCCCGTAAGTAATAGTCCTTCCTACCATTCTTCCTACCAAAGTGGACCACCTCACACTTGCCAACATTAAATTCCATTTGCCATTTCCTGGCCCATTCGCCCAGCCTATCTAGATCCTTCTGCAGACTCTCCACACCCTCCGCACAATTTGCCGTTCCCCCAATCTTGGTGTCATCAGCAAATTTCGACACTCTACACTCGGTTCCCTCCTCCAGATCATCTATATAAATGGTAAAAAGCTGAGGCCCCAGCACCGACCCCTGGGGCACTCCACTAGTCACCATCCGCCAATCCAAATAGCACCCGTTGACCCCCACTCTCTGCCTCCTATTTGACAACCAATCCTCTATCCACGCTAACACCCTACCCCCAACTCCATGTCCCTCGACCTTCTGCAATAACCTCTTGTGAGGCACTTTGTCAAACGCCTTCTGAAAATCTAGAAAGACCACATCCACCGGCTCTCCTCTATCCACCGCCCTAGACACATCCTCATAGAACTCCAGTAAATTTGTCAGACACGACTTCCCTTTAATGAAACCGTGCTGCGTCTGCTCTATCAAGCAATTCCCTTCAAGATGCCTCGCAATTTCCTCCTTAATGACAGATTCTAACATTTTACCTACCACAGACGTTAAACCAACCGGCCTATAATTCCCCGCCTTTTGCCTGGCACCCTTCTTAAACAACGGCGTAACATTAGCCATTTTCCAATCATCCGGCACTTCCCCGGAATCCAGCGACGTTTGGAAAATAACCACCAAGGCATCCACTATCACCTCCGCCATTTCTTTCAGAACCCTCGGATGCATTCCATCCGGTCCTGGGGACTTGTCCACAATCAGCCCCCTCCAGTCTGTCGAGCACCGCCTTTCTAGTAACAGTAATGTCATTAAGACCCTCCAGTCCTACCACCTTTCCATCGCTAACACCCGGCAAATTATTCACGTCCTCCTCCGTGAAGACAGAGACAAAAAAGTTATTCAATACCTTAGCCATATCCCCATCCCCTACCACTAGGTCCCCTTTCTCATCCTCTAAAGGACCAACATTCACCCTAGCCAGCCTCTTCCTTTTTATATATTTATAAAAACTCTTGCTATCCTTTTTTATATTAAGCGCTAGCCCAGCTTCATAGTTTCTCCTACCCTTCTTTATCAACTTCTTTGTCAATCTTTGTTGACATTTAAACCTCTCCCAATCCTCTTCTCGCCCACTACTCTTAGCTACTCTAAATTCCTCTGCTTTTAGTTTAACACTTTCCTTCACCTCCTTCGTTATCCACGGCTTATTACATCTCCTCCTACTATCCTTTTAGACCATCGGAATAAATTTCCGCTGAGCACCAAGAAAGATCTCCTTAAAGATCCTCCACTGCTCCTCAACAGACCCTCCCTCCAACGCACTCCCCCAGTCCACATTCGCCAATTCTTCTCTCATCCTACCGTACTCCCCTTTATTCAAACAAAGGACGCGTGTCCGGCAACCCACTTTCTCCTCCTCCATCTGCACCAGAAACTCCACCATACAATGATCACTCTCCCCAAGAGGATCCTTCACCACAAGGTCCCTAATTCTACCCGCTTCATTACATAGCACCAAGATGTTGAAGATAAAATAATTTGTTTTAATTTCTGGTTGAATCATCCTAATGCGTGCCACATTACCGTGAAGCGTGATTTAGGATGGATTTTGCTTATAAGGCTATTTTGTTTAAATTATCTATGTGTGCTTGCCAGTAGAAGCAGACAGTTCATTTTGGATTTTGAGGGAAAGGCAGTTGGAAATTTGGCTTGCAGCTAGTGGGAGAAATCGACAGTGCTCCTCATTGAGCTTTTGGCAGAAAGATGTCAACAGTTAGCTTTTTAACAGTTAGGGGTTGTGAGAAAGCTGTTGGATCTGCCAGCAACAAGAACAAAGAGCTGAGATCTCCATAATCATGTAGTCAATAGAGGTAAAGGTGGAAGGTAGAGAAGGCAAAAGCTCATGGAAGGTGTTATATATTCAGGGCGTAGCCCCTTTAAGAGGATGGATCGGGTGACCTGGTGCCTGGGTGACCTGCCCAGGAAACCACTCCCACAGCCATTCAAGGGCTGGAGTGCGAGCAGACAGTTCTTCAACAAACCCTAATGTTCCTGTGACTTGCCTTTCCGTGTGACTTCTTTGGAGCTACCTCCCTGGTAGTCTCAGATTTAACAGAAGGACATTCACAGAATCTTACCTCTGAGGAATAGGTGGGGTAATAAGGTGAATTCAAGTAAATTTCTGAGTACTGTAGCTCGCCTTTGACATTGTTCCCAGGAAAAGTGACTGAATGTTGAGATTTAATATGATAATGGAACTCTTGGAGAAGGAAGCAAAAAGTGGAATTGAGTTTATAACATAAATCTTCATAAGCTACAGTGTTACGTTGGTGGTGCTTGATTTGCTTAATTTCTCTTTACCTATACACTAAAGTTGTTTTTGTTTAAAAGTGTAAAATCTCATGGCGTAGTTTTGTCAGTTAACGGCTGGGTGTCTGGATTATCTTTATATGTTAATGGCCCTTAATGGCATCATAAAAACTGCAATTGATCATATGTCCTGGATCAGGGAGAAAAATAAACATCCAAAATCTCTGTTCCTAATCTCTATTAAGTGACATTTGCAGAAGTGAAAAGGACAGAATCTGTCCCAGTCCCAAAGTCAAATAATAGCATCCCACTTTATTCTAACATGTATTATAATATCTCCATTGTTCAGCAAGATGGAAAAGGTTTTATGATTAAGAAATGATGAAGTCTGAGGTTTGACACCACAACTTTGTCCGAAGCCAGTCTCCTGAAGTAGACTACGACTGGCAGCATCTCGTTCTGTTCATTTTAAGATGAACTGATTTCAAATACTGTGCGTAACAGGGATGTCAAGAAACTCCAGACTCCATTGAATGGAAATTCTGAACATTATAGCCGTGAAGGTTTCTACAAAACATGTCCTGTTCTGATTAATAATAATGCAATAAAACCGTTTGAGTGTTGCTTTTGGGTTGAACAGTCAGATTTTTCATTCCTGTCTCCAAGACAGCCATAATCCAGCCCATATTTTCTTCATATCCTCTTTGGATAGAAGGATCACTGAAAATTGTTTGTTCCATAGCAGTCTCATGATCAGATTGTTAGTATTATCAGCAAGAAGTTTCACAACACCAAGTTAAAGCCCAACAGATTTATTTGGAATCATGAGCTTTCGGAGAGCTGCCCCATCCTCAGGTGAGTCATCTGATGACTTGGCTCACCTGATGAAGGAGCAGCGCTCTGAAAGCTCGTGATTCCAAATAAACCTGTTGGACTTTAACCTGCTGTTGCTGGACTTCTTACTGTGTCCAACGTCGACATCTCCACATCATTAGTATTATCAGTGCTGAATTTTTGTAATTGTGACTTTGCTCACTCCAGTATTAGTGTCCTTAATGAAAGGAAGGGTAGATAGCAAATATTTATTCTTGCCTCACTGGCATCAACACTTTGCATCAGTGTTTTTGCTCTTCAGCTGCACAAGTGATATATTTTACTGACTGATCTGCATTCACATCAAAGAGAGACAGCACTTCAGGTCAACCAGGACCATTGATCCAGAAAGTCTTTTCTCAGCTGATTATTAAGTAGCACCCAGTTGGTTATGATGTTGTAAATCAGTGGTTGGCAACCTACATCCCAGGGTCCACATGTGGCACATGCTAGTTTTGAGTGCGGCCTACAAGACCTGTGGTTAATTATTGGCCAGGCAGGATTGCCACATTCCACTGATTTCTGTCCGTGTAGTTTTATTTCCCACCAGTGTGGCTGAAATGATACACACGCAAAACAAGGGCAACTGAAGTGATGTGTATGCTGATTGCTCGCAACATTGAGAGAGATGTGTGCTCCCTCCATGCCCAAATTGTAAATACTACTTTTATTTTTACCATTTGAAATTGATGGCAATTCTATTAATATATAAATGATTAAGCATTTTCTATAATTATGAAATATTTGGTACGCATTAAACATATTTAATCTTAGTCACAGGGTCATGGTTAGTTAACAAACCTGATTTCAATCACATGGCCCACTCACTACTAGGTTCTCCATTACTGCTTTAAATCCAGCTTGGCTTAAATGGAAGCACGCTTGTTTCTAAGGCATTGGGTGGGATTTTCTAGCCACGCTCACCCCAAAACTGGAAAATGCCACCCAAGGTCAATGGACCTTTATATTGTTTGCCCTCCTTCCTGCACACCACCACCCCCCCTCCCCCACCAGACCCCGATCTCTTCCCCTCCAGCCCACTATGGTTTCCGTGGTGAGCAGGACAGGAAAATTCCAGTGAGTATGCTGGACTCTCAATTTTCATTCCAAAATTGAGCATAACTGAGGGATTGCTGCATTGTAGGATCTGCTATGCTTTGATTAAGACACGGGGTTCTTTCAGAGTGGAACAGTATTTGTTGGGAATGCACACCACAAAGTACAGACCGATAGCTCTGATTTTCATCCATCCACTTAAATGGTGAGAAAATTAGGTGCTGCATACCCAGAATTTCATATTAAACCCAAAGCCAATCTGACTGGTTTTGCAGTCCATGTAGGTTTCCAAAATCACACAACACATCTGAAAAAAAAGGAAAGTTTTCCCAATGTGTACTGGCAGGATTTTCAGCTTTGGCTATCCTTCTGATCTTGTACTCACCTGACTTTCATACATTATATTCCAGCAAACCTCACTGATTAGCCATCAGGAACAAGAGGCTTAGTTGAATTTATTGGCCTCCATATTACAGGCTTGCTGAAGCCTAGCTTAAAGCAGTAACCCCAGCACATAGAAAGCAGAATTGATCAAGGCCTTCTGGCTCTGTGTGATTCAATGCCAGAATAGTCAGTGCAGTGACCTGCAAACACTTCAATTAGGCTCCAGAATGCAATGTTAACCCAAAGTGCTCACAGAAGCAGCATTAAACTTTATCCAGGAACACATCCATTTCTTGTTCCTTCGACTTCTGTTCTAGCACATCTGAAGTGAGAAAAGGTCAATATTGCTGCAGTGAACTAGTGTCCGTAGAGTGTTAGATTGAGATTTTGAGAAATATAGTTCAATTTAATTCATATAGTTTTCATACATTTATGTATTTTTAAAAATTTGCATTTCTGTGCACAAAACAGATTGCCTTTCCCTGCAGTATAGTGTCATGTCTCTGAATAAAAGCACACCAAGCATGAGTAACTGAGTATATAATGATGCCCCTTAGGTACATATGAACTCATGCTGCATCTTCACTGTTAGCACACTGAATATAGAAGAGCTTAGAACATATCGTGTACTCTGAAGATATTTAAAGCCTGAATGTTGTCCAGCTTTGCTGCATGCGGACATGGACTGTTTCATTAAGAATTACAAATGATATTGAGCATTGTACCTCTGCAGCAACATCTTGGAGCTGAGATGACAACCACAACCATCTTCCTTTATGCTAGATAGGACTCCAACAAGTGGAGATCTTACCTCTGATTCCTATTGAGTTTGGCTTTACAATGTCAATTGATATCACACTGTGCCAGAAGCTGTTGTGGGTCTGTCCCACTGGGGGGGCATGTTGCACTCTGAGATGGTGATGTAGGAGCCCTGGAGTGTGGATTAAGGGAATGATTCAATGAATATGACAATGTCAGGCTGTTACCTGACAGGTCAGTGAGCAGCTCTGCCAGCTTGACACAAATTCACTGATGTTCACAAAGAAGACTTTGTAGTTATCTCCAGTGTCTAGGTCAATGGTGGGTGGTCTGGTTGGTTTTTCTTGTAGCAGGTTGATACAGCTGGTGGCTTGCTAGGCATTTTAACAGGACAGTTAAGAGTCAACCACATGGCTGTGGATTAGGAGTCACATGTCGGTCAGACCAGTAACAATGGCGGACTTCCTATCCTGAAAGATAGTAATGAACCAGATAGATTTTTATGACAGTCTGATAGTTTCAGTCATGCAAGGGTGAGGTGATGGCCTAGTGGTATTCTCGCCAGACTATTAATCCAGAAGCTCAGCTAATGTTCTGGGAATCCAGGTTTGAATCCCACAGCGACAGCTGGTGGAATTTGAATTCAGGTAAAAAAAATCTGGAATGAAGAATCTATTGATGACTGTGAAACTGTTGTTGATTGTTGGAAAAACCCACCTGGTTCACTAATGTCCTTTAGAGAAGGAAATCTGTTGTCCTTCCCCAGTCTAGTGTACATGTGACTCCAGGTCCACAGCAATGTGGTTGGCTCTCAACTGCCCTTGGGCAACTAATGATCAGTAATAAATGCTGGTAGCTAGCAATGCCCATGTCCCATGAATGAATAAAAAATTTAACAATGAATGAATATTCTGGTATTAATTAGTAACTAGATTTAAATTCTTCAGCTGTCATAGTGGGATATGTCTCTGGGTTATTGGTCCAAGTGTCTGGATTGATAGTCCAGGAACATAACCACTCAGTCACAAAACCCAATATTCATATAAAAGGTACTTGTTGAACTGGGAAGAAGTTCCAATAAACATCAGATGCAATGCGAGTGGCTGTTCTTCATCTATTGAAACTAGTTAATGTCAGCAGACTATTCCTTCTGGGGGACAACCTGATCCTATCTTCATCAAGTGTTAGAAAGCCAATGGGAGTTTTAAGGGATTTATATTTCATAGAATCATAGAATCCCTACAGTGCAGAAGGAGGTCATTCGGCCCATCGAGTCTGCACCACCCACTATCACACTCAGGCCTTATTTCCTTAACTCCTCATTTTACTCTGCTAATTCCCCAGCACTAGGGTTAATTTTAGCATGGCCAATCAACCTAACTCACACATCTTTGTATGAGGAAATATTAAAAATAAGATATAGTTTTAGGTGAGTTTAATTTAATGTTTCTGTGCCTGGAGGGGCTTATAGTTAGATTTATGCTGAACGAAGGTGTTTGTGTGTGGGACCGTTGGCTAAATTCCAACTGTGATGCTATTGTGCTTAGAGAGAGAAATAACACGAAGAATAAATATAGTTGCTTAGCAATCAAAGGCTCTTGTAAGAAACAAAAGGCTTTTCCTTTGTTCTCAGTTTAACTGGAGAGCTGCAGATAGATAGCCGGATAGGAAACATCTTCCACAGCTCATCTAAAAGCAATTGGCGACAGGCTCCTAGACAGGGAACACCTTCCTCAGCTTTGCTAGAAGAAAGGCTGTACAATGGAGTAAGCTCCAGATGAACTAAAGGACAGTTGGAAAGCTGGAGTGGGATTCTCTGGCCTCCCTGTAGTATGTTTCTTGTGGAGGCGGAGCACCATTGGCTGGCAGTGGGATCTTCTGGTTCCACTCTGCCAGCAAGACCAGTAGATCCCGCTAACGTGAACAGCAGAAAGTTCTTGGTCATCCCAGACAAAGCTGAGAAGGAATCGATTGTGAAAATGCAAGAAAGGTTTCTGAAGTAATCTTAAATTATGGAATATCTTTTAACCTTCTGAGACCAAATTTTAAAGTAATTGGGAAGAAAGTATTGGCTGGATATTAGAATTTGTGTAACAGTGGAAGTCAGTCAAGGCAAAGAAGCCCTGAAGGAGTTGGTGCAAAATCCTGGAGTGGATTCACTGTAAAAGTAGAGCAGAAATTATATGTAAAAGAGGCATCTGTAAAATTTAGGCTGGATAGAGCCATACATATTTTCCAGCGAAGATGAATGGATGATGAGTGCAATGTTGATTAAACTCCTCTCTCCTCCCTCAAGATAGGACAGTAGGACTAGGGGGCACAGCCTCAAGATAAAGGGGAGGCGGTTTAGAACGGAGTTGAGGAGGAACTTCTTCACTCAAAGGGTGGTGAATCTTTGGAATTCTCTGCCCGTTGAAGTGGTGGAGGCTGCCTCGCTAAATATTTTTAAGAAGCGGGTTGATGGGTTTTTGATAAGAGAGGGGATTAAGGGTTATGGGGAGAGGGCGGGAAAGTGGAACTGAACCACAACAGATCAGCCATGATCTTATTGAATGGCGGGGCAGGCTCGAAGGGCTAGATGGCCTACTCCTGCTCCTATTTCTTATGTTCTTATGTTCTTAAGATGCTCCTTAAAAGCCAGGAGCCGGATTTTCACTCTGTTCGTGCCTGTGTGAGTCACGCACTACACCATTTCCCTCTACCAACAGAAATATTTTTGGCCAGAGGTTGGGGACGAGAAGGGAGTGGGGGGGGGAGGGGGGGGGAGGGGGGGTGGTGGCTGGGGGGGTGGGGGGGTGGGGGGAAGATGCAGGACAACACATCTCAGGTCCAATTCACAATTTTTTAAATCCAGCCCCACTTCTTTGATATCTTCCCCTCGTTTCTCCTTGTGAGGCTCGATGCCAAATATTCCTTCAAGAAGCATCTTGGGACATTTAATTAATGATCCTGAAGGTGTTATTGTAATATCTAAATTGCTTTTTGCTGTTGCTGTTTTTCTCTGACAGAGAGGCAAAGCAACCAACTAACACTGTTACCATCCTGGCTGAGATCTGAGAATTCAGTGTGGTGGGGAAATCAAAACCTGGAACTTTTCTTACTTGCGTAAGAAGCAATACTTTATCAACCCAATCATTCAAAACAATTTAATCCAACTGCTTCTGATCTATTTGCGGAACCAACTGGATTCTTACAACCTAACGCCAAGTAAAAAAATCAGAACACCGCCCGTATTTATCCACCACTCCAATGTGCCAGCCCATCAGATCCACTTTGTAATCATATACTGCTTCATTTCAGAAATCATTCAGCCTCCTATCCCTGTCATACAGTGCAAAATCACTGGTGAGCGCATCACTGAGATCACATGTTTCCCCTGAATCAGCTACTCAGTGCACAACTATAATAGCCTTATCCAATTGCTACATCCCACTCCAGCCTTTTAAAGCTATCAATTCCCAATAAAAGTCAGGTTAATATAGATTACATATTATTGTGAATTTAGCTGAAATGGAGAATTATAATACAGCAGCAAAAAAGAAACAAAACATTAGTCAGATTCTCACTTATCTACAGTTGTTCTGCATAAACACATTGATCCAACCCTGCACAGAACGGAAATGTGATTGTTTGTTCTGGTCGTTACTTTTCATTTCTACATCAAAGTGGGTTGGGAAACGAGAAAGGAATTAATGGGCTGCTTTCCACAATCTTTGCAATGTGCCTGAAAGGGAAATGAAATATCTGTCCTCATATTGTTAAATTCAAGCCATTGGAACCTTGAAGACAAGATTAATGGTACAGAATGACTTGCTTGTTCCTTCAGGGGAAGTGTGGTTAGCAAAAAAAAAATGGACAAAAATGACTGAGTTCTGGAAAAGGCTTTATTTTGCATTTCCTGGAACTAAGTCCAAGTCAAGTGAATATAGTCAGAGTAACATTCAATTCTGATTCAGTACAGATCCCAAGTGCATGCCTTTCTGACATACTAGAATCAAAAGCTGAGTCATTGATAGGGGTAAACAAGTGACTTCAGCCCCCTGACAACGCCTTTATGTGTGAACCTTGGCATTAAGAGTGGGAGACCTAGATGCACGTCAGGAAGCTGGAAGTTTCAGTGTGCATTTGTCATTGGCTTTTTAACACAGCCACTGCATTTGTGTCCAACTATCTAGAGCAAGTGGGTCTGATGACAACCTGCAACAATCTCTTTTGGATGAAGGTGACTATGCAAGGATCAGAGTTGAAGCATGGTTCACATATTCAGCAGAGCCAAAAGCTGCAGAAATGGAGATACAGTGTAGCAAGGCAGTGCCACGCTTCAGCGATGCTTCTCTGTACATGATGCTGCGGGCTGTAAGGGTTCACAGGGAGATTAATTCCCTTGCAGACAAGAGAAGAAGGCTGACTCCAAAAACAAGCAAGAATCATTGTAAGTGATGGAGCAGGTCAGCAGCAGAAGTGTGGTGCCTCACATAGGAACATTCGACTGGTCAAACTGTTCTGCCATTCAGTTAGATCATGGCTGATCTTCTACCTCAATGCCACTTTCCCACAATATCGCCATATCTCTGGGTATACTTAGTCTCCAGAAATCTATCAATATCTGTCTTAGACATGTTCAGTGATTGAGCCTCCATTGCTCCTGGATACAGTGTCATAAGAAGCTCAATGATCTAGTCAGGGCAGGAAAGGTGAGTGCCATGGCACAGCCAAATATCAGCTCCCCCATTCTACCTTACAAAGTCATCTCCTGCACATCACTCCTCAGACCAACACACCTTGAGGGTATACTCATTCCTCCCTGTTGTCACAGACAGGGTTGAGAGAGAACTGAAACTGAAAGTTTGTGGTCAATTTAAATAACAGAAGCAAGCTTTTGTGGTTTTAAATAAAGACGATCATTCATTTCACATATTCACCCTGAAAGTCTAAACTCCTCATCATTCACATGCATGCACACGCACAAGAAAGATACAGCTCAAGAGAATAATGCACTTTTATAAGTTGTTAATAACCGAATAGTTGATAGTTCATTTCAGGCTGGTGAAGGCATTTTCATTCCAAAAGGGTAGCCTAGGTGGTTTGAATAACTGTATTTGTATATCAGAGATTACTGTAGGATTCCTCATCATAGAATAGAATCGCTACAGTACAGAAGGGGTCATTTGGCCCATCAGGTTTGCACAGTCTCTCTGACAAGTAACTTACACAGGCCCCCTCCCCTACCCTATGCCCATAACCTCACGCAAATTTTCCATCAAACCGACACATCTTGGGACACTAAGGGGTAATTTTATCATGGCCGATCCGTCTAACATGCACACCTTTGGTGTAAAAACAGAAAATGCAGGAAAATCTCAGCAGGTCTGACAGCATAATCCAATGTTTTGAGTGTGGATGGAAACGTTGGCTCTATTCTCTCTCTACAGATGCTGTCAGACCTGCTGCAATTTTCCAGCATTTTCTGCTTTTGTTTCAGGTTCCAGCATTCACAATTATTTGCACATCTTTGGAGTGTGGGAGGAAACCGGAACACCCAGAGGAAACCCACGCAGACACGGGGAGAGTGTGCTAACTCCACACAGACAGTGACCCAAGGCCAGAATTCCCTTGAAGAGATGGATTTTCAGCAGGTCACTTGTGGTATATTTTTATCAGGAGAGCAAGTTCCTTTACAGGTGGACTTGGAATAGGAATCAAGCTGGGAGACATTTTAGTTGTTACAGTCTCCAGGTGTAAAAACACTACCTTTTCTGCTGTTGATATTTTGCAGCTGCGACTCTGTGTAGGCTGACTGACTAGTTTCTCTCTGGTTCTTGGAGTAATAAAGAACTTTGTATCAGAAGCTGGCTTTGGCCACATGGTGGCAAATGCCAGTGCCTTTCACTGTCTGCATAGTGGGCGATTGACACACAGTGGGGAAATGATTGGTAAGCCATCAACATGAGCTAGGATTAGTTCACCGGAAGACCTTATTTGAGATTCCAACCTCACAACTCTGTCACGTCAGGCAGTCATTGTTTGTTAGATATCTTGTATTGTGCTGGTAAGGATGGTCTGTTTGTATCTGAAAAACCCATTTGCATTTGAGAACTTTCTTAAGGTATTTTCAGACAAGAACTAATCCTTCCTGTGCAGAAGTCGAAAATGCGACTCTTTGCAATCATCTTACTAGTCTTGTGGGTGTCCATCTTCAAGTAAAAGACAGTTCCAGAAAATTAGACACGGAGTGCAGTCTATGCTTAAAGTTATAAATAGGACAGGTTTTCACTGGACATGACATTGTTCAGGCACCTCCTCCCATGCCAGTCTGGTCAGCCATCACTTTTAAACTGCCACGCACACAGAAACCCACCCACTTTCCACATTAAAATATCCCCTGAAGCATAGGACATGGGCTTGAGGTTGAGGTATCACAGCTACACAAGAGCATATTTAAATCAATCGGTTCCGCTGTCAATGTGGCATTCAGTGCACTGCTCAGTTAGAAGGGCAGCCAACCAAACTGTGTTAGTCAGCCATCTAATTTCAATTGTCATTCAACTGTGATCGCTGTCCAAGTGGCAACCAGACCTGAACTATGCCAGATTTTGTCACTGCACACAGCTCTGTATACAGATGGAAGATTCATACAGACACACTCCTTATTCAGCTGTTGTGATTATTGTAAGACTGTTCCTCTAAAAGACTTCATTCTCGTTGAAGGCAGCAGGAGGTAGAGTTAAGTTAAAATCATTCTTGGCGACATCGCCACCATGTTACATTGTGTAATTTTATTCTCCATTTTCATGCTTCAATGGACAGATGATAGGGACCATACTTCACAAACATTTGCTCTAATCATTACAATAAAAGAAGATAAATTGTGCTGCCTGCGTTTGAGGATTTGTTTCAGGTGTATGAACCAGAATCAACATTTATATTTAAAGTAATATGAAAATCAGCACATTGTTGAATATAGGACAACTAGTTTCATTTTTTTTGAAATTCATTGATGAAAATTGTAAGGAATTTAATTCAAACCTTATTACTTAATTTTCATCCTTGCTGTGACTGAATGGGAGTGTTTTTTTATGTTTTTTTAATGACAATGTGTCACTAGTTAACTCATCTCCCTGATCATAGAATCCCTACAGAGCAGATGGAGGCCATTCGGCCCATCAAGTCTGCACTGACTCTGACAAAGTATGTCATCCAGGTCCCATCCCCATATCCCCACATATTTACCCCGTTATTCCCCCTAACCTGCAGATCTTTAGACTGTGGTAGGATAGACATAGTTTATTGTTGACAATGTTTCTAAAGGACTGTTACGGTTGTTTGAGTAATGGCGACGAAAATGAACATGAGTGGGTCACAAGATAGGTGTAATTGCACTGACTGACAGTTATAACATCCTCAACATTCAGTTTCATCAAAGTCAATGGAAACTCAATATTGAGAAGAGCATACAACAGGTGAGCAACATGATGCCACATGCTTTGTGTCCCTGCTGTCATCTAATCTTACTGTCAGTGTGTTCCAGGGTTTGGATTCAGCCTGGACATCACTCTGAAACATGCAGGTCTGAGGATTTGATATCATCACTGACTTGGAGCCTGCTGCCACACTAAATTCCAAATGCTTTTTTCCAACTGGCTATTTCCCTGTTTGCATCCTTTCCTCAGATGACATGCAACATATGCCTCACAATGTCCCCCATCTGTCATGCCACCCTTTATGTTCGAAACAAATCTGAAATCAGGATTTTGAGCCCGTGTCCACCAGAAACCACACAGCGCAAAATCCCACGAGAGTCGCAAAACAAGATTCTCACTGGCAGGATCCTGTTTCTCGATTTTCCTCACCCCATTGGGGGCTTCCCTTTATGGGTCATGGGAGTGGAAAAGGTCGATGTCTGTGAGGGGGGTGGGGGAAGAACATGCCTGGGAACAGGGGAGGAGACTTGCCTGTGAAGGGGTGGAGGGGGAACTTGCCTGGGATGAGTGTGGGGGGGCTGCTGATGGCTGTAATTGGGCACAGTGGTTAGCACTGCTGCCTTGCTGCACCAGGGTCTCGTGTTCAATTCCAGCCTCAGGCCACTGTCTGTGTGGAGTTTGCACGTTCTCCCTGTGTCTGTGTGGGTTTCCTCCCACAGTCCAAAGATGTGCTGTGTCGTCCCTGGTAGACACAGGCTCATTTTAATACATTTGCATTTAGTTTGAGAGTTATCCCACTGGGACTGCCACCCTCTCTGAATATTCCTTATTCACTGGCAAGATTCGTAACAGCTGTATAAAAACATGAACTGGCAACCTCATGGCTGAAGGGAATTTCAGAGAACGGCAGGCAAATTTGCATTACCCACCAGGAAGCTGAATGGAGAGAGGCACTGGAGAGAATGTGGGGGAACCAGCTGAGTCATTGTCTAAGCCCAGGGTAAAGGAAGCAGTGTTTGAGTCTCAGCACTGGGGGAGCGGGATTTTCTGCTCACTGGCCTTAGTCGTGGACCTTTGGGTCTTCAAGGCGTCTGGTGCCCGATGTGCAGTTACTGCCTCTTGGATCCCCCTTGCTGGGGTTTAAGCAATGTCTCCTCAGAGGGATTGCCCTGCTGGCGTGGCAGCTGGAAGTGGGTAGGAGCGGGTAAATTCAAAGGGTCAGCACAGAAGGCGACTGTGGGGTCCCTGGGTGGGGTCCAGTGAAACGCCAGGCTCCATGGGCAGTGTGTGGGGTACTTTCACATGGGGCAATAATTAGCTAGCAACAGGGCCCTGACACAGAGGGCATAACAAATGCAGTCACATTGACTGCAGAGTGCAACCTGGGGAATCAGCTGTGTGGATGTGCAATGCCACTGGCCACGGAGTCCAGGCCTACCCTGAAACATCTTACAAATTTACAAGCATTCCAGAGCCTTCTCCACCTTTGCTGATCCAGGTCTGCTACAGTCCCTGTAATGGCCACAGCTCCCAATAGCGCTGTTGGCACTGTTGGCTCATTACCCAATTTGGTGGCAGCTCTTGAGTGGGTGAGACATTCTCATTTTGAACAAGTAGAAGCCCCACATGCAGGCAATTAATTGCCTGAGGAAAGTAAAATGTATTTGGGGCTTCCATGGCCAGCAGAGGCAGAGTGCCCCAACTATGCAGCTTGTGGACAGGCCCTTCTCTACTCCAAAAAACCTTGTTCAGTCATGCTAAACTATTCAACTGTAGATAGCATCACAATAGAGGCAGATCTTCACTTATGTCATGTCATACACAACTTACAGCTGCAGGTTAGATAGTATCTGTCAAACAAACATAAATTGATGCTTCCACTGTGGAACTTTTCATCTGACTATCAACATTTTGCAGGTCACCATCGACCAGAAACTGAACTGGACTAGCCGTCTAAATACTCTGGATACAAGAGCAGGTCAGAGGCTGGAAATTCTGCAGTAAGTAACTCACTTTCTGACTCCCAAATCTGTCCACCATCTACAAGGCCAAAATCAGGATTGTCATGGAACACTCTCCACTTGCCTGAATTAATGCCACTCCAAAAACACTCAAGAAGCTTAGTATCATCTGGGATAAAGCAACCTACTTGATTGGCATCCCATTCACCACCTTCAACATTTACTTCCTCCACTATCAATGCACATTGGCAACAGTGTGTGTATCATCTACAAGATACACTGCAGCAACTGACCAAGGCTTCTTTGACAGCACCTTCTTAACCCCTAACCTCTACCATCTAAAAGGATAAGGGTAGCAGATGTATGAGGAATACCCTACCTGCAAGATGCTTCCAAACCACGCACCATCCTGTCTTGGAACTGTATTGTCGTTTATTCGCTGTTATTGGATCAATATCCTGGAACTCCCTCCCTAATCACACTGTGAATTTTCAGACAACACACGGATATATGAAGGTGGCTCACTATCACCTGCTCAAGGGCAACTCAGGATGGGTAATAAATGTTGGCCTGGCCAGCAATGCCCACATCCTATGAAATAAGAATAAAAAATTGGGAAGACTGAAGATATTTTTCCCCCACTTCAAAAATCTGTTCCCTAGTTACTGACACAATTTGTCTTCTTGTTGAAGCTACAGCAGTTGTTTACAACATTGGTGCCATTTTTGGCCCCTATATAAGTGATCATATATTTGCACATCACTAAGACTGCCTGTTTTCACCTTGCTGCATCACCCGCCTTCAGCCCTGTCTCAACTCATTTGCTGCTGAAACCCTCAATCATACTATTGTTGACTCAAGACTTGAAGAGATCATTCTTGGCCGGTCTTCCACATTCTACCCTCCAAACATTTTTTATTCATTCAGGAGATGCATGTGTTGCTGCTGGGCCAGCATTTATTGCCCATCACTAATTCCCTTTGAGCTGAGTGGCTCAGAGGGCATTTTTTTAAGACTCAATCACTTTGCTGTGGGTCTGGAGCCATAAGTAGGCCAGACTGAGAAAGAATGGCAGATTTCCTGCCTTTAAGGACAGTAGTTCTTTGACTAATGCCTTGAGGTCGTTCAAAACTCAGTTGCCAATGTCTAAACTCACGCCAAGTCCCTTCAAGTATCATTGCTGTGCTTACTGCATTACTTAGGCTTCTAGTCAAGAATTGCCTTGATATTTTTGTAGAATGTTTCTATTGAAAGTTTTCTTTTTTACATTTTATCCAAAATGCAACAGATCCTGAAAATCTAGTACAGGACAGAGAATTATTATTCCATATAAATGTACAAAAAAGATCAGCAGATATTCACACAAATGATTCAATTATCAATCATTGCAATCACCTCTCCAATGGATCAAGAAAGGATATCAGAAAGGGCGCGGTTTTCAGGATAACAGGATAAAACCACGACCACATAATCCCACGGTGCATGTCCTCCTCCACAGAATAACAGGGGCAAAGTTACACAATATACAGCCTCCCTTATGGGATACGTAACTGACTGAAGTCGAACTCATCATCCTAAGACCTCCAAACAATGAAAGCATAACCCAGAAAAGGGGAATATCAGGATATTGCCATCATACAAGATGGGACATGGCAATATACATTCACATATACAGGCAATGAGAATTCATACACCTCGCCGAGGCTTGCAACATTACAAACCTCCCCCCTCTCCTGCCATTTTAGAGTGGAAAACTTAAACCATTTACCCCTAAGGAAATCCCACCAACAAGGAGAAGAAGAACTGTCAAGACACCCATCCACATGATATCCTGGAGAGAGATACAACTCTCCTCCTTCCAAAAAGATAAGAGAAGCCCTCTGGGATTAATTATAACAGATAACAGCTTATCTCAGCACCCCTGGATAAAGAAAGGAAATCCCAGAAAGGGAAAAGAAAATCACGATTATCCAATAAACACCAGAAGTTGAAGGACACCAGGGACAGAACAGCACAACCTCACAAGAAAAGGACACTGCCCCTCCAGGGGATCCCAAACCTGAAGAAGGTAGACAGATTGGAAGTCTCCATATAAGACCGCTTGGAAGAGGTGACCTACTCTTCCAACCAACCTAATCTCCAAAAAAGGAGAGACACCAACAATGCTGAAACAAAGCACCCAGACTCGCACTCATCCAACAGGATACTACCAGGGTCTTGAGAAGGAAAACAGTCTGAAGCCCCAAAAGGTACATCTAAGGGAGGGCGAACTAGTCCTGCCTCACATACCGTTTACGTGACCTGGATAAACACAGTCACTACTGCTCTAACCTACTCAATGACATACCAGCATAGGTGCCAACAAACCAAAAATACTCATATCACTCTTATACATGGAACAAAGGTACCCCAAAGGCGCCATTAAGATCCAGACATTAACAAATTTCAACCCATTTCCCCTCATCAGAGAAACCTGAACTTTATGCCCACCATACATCCATGAGCCGAGCAATCAGGTAACCACTATCCTTACCCAGGCAGTCAAATCCAGATAGAAGACCACCCTAACAAGGCTAGATAATGAAGGATTAGCTAACCAAGCCCAGGCATTCATGAAAACATAATTTCCTCACTCCAACAATATTAATGACAGAAGAATTTTTGTATCGTTTCCAGGATACATGGTCTTCCGCACCTTCATAAGAAACAAGCAAGGAAATCGAATAATGAAATACAAAAGTAAAACAGGACCCCAGTAATTCTATCAAAGATTCTATAACCCCCCCAAGCAACTGAAATGCGTAATGTACATGAGCCCATGAGTTCAAGAGGGATTTCCCTCACCCACAGGACACTGTTGCCTCACAGCACTAGGGACCTACATTCAATTCCAACCTTCGGTGACTATCTGTATGGTGTTTGCACATTCTCCCCGTGTCTTCATGGAGTTTGCACATTCTCCCCGTGGGGAGAATGTGTGGGTTTCCTCCTGTGCAGGTGCTCCAGTTTCCTCCCACAGTCTAAAGATGTGCAGGTTAGGTGGATTGGCCAATCTAAATTGCCCCTTAGCACCAAAGATGTGCAGGTTAGGTGAATTGGTAATGATCAATGTGCGGGGTTATGGATAGAGGGAAGAGGAGTGGACCTAGATAGAGTGCTGTTTGGAGGGTTGATGCAGACTCAATGGTCAAATGACTTCCTACTACACTATAAGGATTCTTTGGACTCATAGGACCCTACCCACTACCTCCATATTAAAGCACTTTCCCACCCCCTGCAATGGTGCTACTCTTCTTAACCATAATTATCATGAAGGATATCAGGTGAAGGGGTCCACCACTATATATACCAAGATTATAAGACGCAAAGATGGATAAAAATCACACAGCTCTAATAAATGGATTTCCCTGGATTCACCAGGATATCAGGATAACAAGTGAAAATTCTCTATCATGCTCACTTACAGGTCTGCTCATCAATGTGTTAAATAATGTAGCAGGATCAACTAAGAGATGAAATTACAGGGGATACATTCAAAGATTAACAAGGATTACTCTAAACAGGGCCATCAGTGAAATACACCTCAGAGGTTCTATCTCCCCAAATCAACCAGTATGTTCAATGTTCCATGCAGCAGGATTTCCAAGGACTGAAGGTGAAACTCCACTGAAGAAGCTACCCTCTCGACTGACAGGATTCTCTTCTCTGCTTCATTCACTCTCTTTAGGATATCTCGCAGTTCATCAATGTGATCCCCAATAGTCTGTGCTGGGGAGCCGAGACCATTGTCCACAACTTCACTCACAATGGCAGCCATCATCTCGATGCCTATGGCACCGCTGAAATGTAGGCCCACCCACCAGTGGAACAACAACTGTGAACTGGGCCTCACCCTGGCTGTCTCCAATCACCTCAATCAAACGAGGATTTTCTTGTTTTAACTCAGCTTCCAGTCACCAAAGTTTAGCAAAGGCTTTCCAGAAACATAACACCAATTATACACATCAGGATCAAGGAATTATGGGTTGTGCATCAAGATAAAAAAAGGATTAAAAGATGAGCAGTGCCAGAGCTCTGAAAAACATAACAGATCCCGCACTTACATCAGGTGACCCCCACTGTCTTGATTTAAAAATTCTCATTCTTGTTTTCACATTTCTTCATGGCCTCACTCCTTTGATTTAACTTGATTTATTATTTTCACATGTAGTAATATACAGTGAAAAGTATTGTTTCTTGCACGCTATGCAGACAAAGCGTATCATTCCTCCCTGGATCTACAATTTCCTCCAGCCTCACAACTTTTCAGGATAACTCCATTCATTTAATTCTGCTCTCGAGCATTCCCAATATTAATCCCTCCACTATAGGTGGTCATGCCTTCCGTTTCTTTGGTCTTTAAGTTCCGGAATTCCCTCTCTAAACCTCTCGGTCTCTGTACACTGCTTCCCTGCTTTAAGAAAGAACCTAAAACCTGCCAAGTTCACCACACTTTTGGTCATTTTCCCGAATATCTCATGTGGCTTGGTGTGATATTTTGTTTAACAATACCCCTGTGAAGTGTCTTTAATAACTTTAAAAGTGCTACATAAATACAAATGTTATTATTTTGATTCAAGCTGCTCTGTCATGACAATGCATTGTGTGCAATGTGGAATATTAGACGTTATGGTGATTTCATACTCTGGATTCACTTTTAAAAAGAGAACAAACAGCTAGAATAGCAAAGCCATTGTTAAAGTGGCTGCAGAAGTCACCTGACCTACAATTTGGCCAAGCTTCTTGAGGCCTTTGAAAGGGGATCAACAGGGGACATGTCTAAGCAATTTCCTGATGTTCTTCACACCTGCCATTGTCTGAACTCTTTGAAAAACAAAAGAAAAGCTACCAGAAGCTCCTTTGTTTATATCCATAGAATCCCGACAGCGCAGAAAGAGGCGATTTGGCCCGTAGAGTCTGCACAACTCTCCAAAGCAGCATATTACCCAAGCCCACCACCCCCCACCTCACCCCACTTACCTCCATAACACCGTGCTTTTACCATGGCTAATCCACTTAACCTATTCACCTTTGGATACCAAGGGGCAATTTAGCATCGGCAATCCACCTAACCTGCACAGCTTTGGACTGTGGGATGAAACCAGGGCACCCAGGAAAATCTCACACAGACACAGGGCAAATGTGCAAACACCACACAGTCACTCAAGGCTGGAATTGAACCCGGGTCCCTGGTGCTGTGATGCAGCAGTGCTAACCACTGCGCCACCTTGCCACCCTAATCTGGGATTGATGTCCTCTGTGCCAATAGCCAGCTGTTACATGAACGGAACCCCACTTGTGAAATGCTAAGTTATGAGTTTGCACTTTTTGTTACAGCAAAAAGAGTCTGCAGAATGAACCAGTAACATCCTGAGGATTACTGCAGAATATAACATCATCTCTCTCCTTTACTATTCTAAGGTTCAGGACTTTATCTTTGTTACATTCTGGAATCCATCACAAAGATAGAGAATAAAAGCTGGTGAACTGGTGTGATGACAATAGTCTCTCCCTCAATGTCAATAAAGCGGTGGTGGTTGTCTTCAACTTCAAGAAGTGTAGTGCAAGCCATGCCACATCAATGGAGGTGAGGTGGAAATGGTCAGGAGCTTCAAGGTGTTCAGATCACCAACAACCTGTTCTAGACCCCATGCCAACACTATAGTTAAGAAAGCCAACCAACACATCCACTTTCTCAGGAAACTAAGGAAATTTGGCATGTCCACTATGACTCTCACCAACTTTTACAGATGCATCATAGAGGCATCCTTTCTGGTTGTATTGCAGCTTGGTACAACTCCCGCTCTGTCCAAGACCACAATAAACTTACAAAGGGTCATGAACAAAGCCCAGTCCATCACTCAAACCAGCCTCCCACCCACTGACACTGTCTACACTTCCCACTGCCTCAGAAAAGCAGCCAGCATAATCAAGGACACCATGCACACTGGACATTCTCTCTTCCAACTTCTTCCAATGGGAAAAAGATACAAAAGTCTGACGTCACGTGCCAACTGACTCAAGAACAACTTCTTCCCTGCTGCCGTCAGAGTTTATTAGTTGATCTTTCTCCACACCCTAGCTATGTACATTCTGCACTCATTCCTTCCCTTCTCTATGTACGGTATGCTTTGTCTGTATGGTGCACAAGAAACAATACTTTTCATTGTATACTTAAACATGTGACAATAATAAATCAAATCAAATCAAAAAAATACTGCAGATGCTCGAAATCTGAAAAATCTGAAACATAAACAGAAAATTCTGGATAGACTCAGCAGGTCTGGAGAGAAACACGAGTTAATGTTTAAGTTCTAAATGATCCTTCTACAGAGACAGAGGTGGAAGTTTCCCATCCTGCCCACAATGGGAATGGGAATTATAGCCAGGGAAGAGTGGGCAATGAAAAGGTCCGTTGACCTTGAGTGGGATTTTCCGGTTTTGGGAAGAGCACGGCCAGAAAATCCCACCCAGAGAACTTTGATTGAAGGGAACTTCAAATTCATAACGTTGATTTTGAAAAAGGTGGAGTACAATATAAAAGAGCTGGTCTCCAGAAAATCAATCTGTTTACATCAGCTGGAGCACACCTGGAATTTCAAGACCACCAAAGGCCCATTGGAATGTATATATATGTTCTTTCTTATGAACTCCTCCACACAGTAACTTGTTGGGCTTTGCATGCTCTGTGTGTGTGTGTGTGTGTGTGTGTGTGTGTGTGTGTGTGTGTGTGTGTGTGTGTGTGTGTGTGTGTGTGTGTGTGTGTGTCTGTGTGTGTGTGGTGTGTGTGTGTGTGTGTGTGTTGTGGAATTTGGGATGCTTTTTCCTTTTTTAATGAGTCTTAGAATTTTTCCTGAGTGAGTTTTGAAACAAGAGAACTAACTTCTTCCTTGTTAACTTGAGATCTGGCTGGCTTTTTTCTTTATATAGCTTTGCATGCGCTCAAGTACATGATGAGTTGAAAAATTACAACTTTTTAAAAATGCTAACTCTTTTATTGCCCACCTCAGGAGTGGAAAAGAGAGGGTTTTTATTCACCCGTCTGGACTTGATTGCAACAAATTCTTAAAAGTTCACAGTAAAACTTGGGCACTCACCAAAAGTCACATTTCTAATCATATCTCATTTACAAGATATTTCCAATTTTACATCCAAGATCAGTAGGACCTTTGTTTGTAGATGCACATTAAAGCTGAAAGAGTTCACAGAAATGTACATTGAAAATGAAGTGCTGGGATAGGGTTTCCAAATGTAGGCACCATGCCTGTGATTGAAAGCGTTTTCCTCTAATACCTTACACAGTTTGAGGAAGAATCTTGTGACTGCCACCTGATTCACAGATTGGTGACATTCTAGGTCATAAGATCTGACCTCCTCCTTTCCACCATATCCCCAAAACTTTTTTCCATTTGTAATGCTCTCTGCTATGCTCTCTGTTCACTGATCAACGGCTACTCCTAATGAGTTCAAATTCCAGGCGACAGAAAATTAGTAATGCCGCTTTATTTTGCCTGAGAGGAATTTTGAAGAATATTTTATGGATATTCCCCACAAAGGTTAGCTTGTCTCTTGACTACAGTTTTTGCGTGCTTCATATGCTATGACGCACAATCAAGTGGCAGCATTTAACCAGCCAAAATTATGATGAATTTTAAATTCAAACATTCTGATCCCTAAAAGAAAAGCCTCAGTAGGAGTATGGATGAGTAAACCTTTTCCGATTATAAAGGAAGGGAAATATTGTTCCTATAAATGAAATTGAGGCTGGAATTCTCTGACCTTGTTTGCCCTGTAAGAAGTCTCACAGCACCAGGTTAAAGTCCAACAGGTTTATTTGGTAGCAAAAGCGCTGCTCCTTCGCCAGGTAAGTGGGAGCTCTGTTCACAAACAGGGCATGTAAAGGCACAAACTCAGTTTACAAAATTATGGTTGGAATGCGAGTCTTTACAGGTAATCAAGTCTTAAAGGTACAGACAATGTGAATGGAGAGAGGGTTAAGCACAGGTTAAAGAGATGTGTATTGGCTACATTGAGGGCATTCTGAAATCCACTGTACAAAGAACCCCCAGCTTTTGTCGCGAAACTACGGACTTCCTACAGAAACTCAGCACACATGGAGCAGTTGAACCAGGAGCACTCCTCGTCACAATGGATGTCTCGGCACTCTACACCAGCATCTCCCACGACAATGGCATTGCTGCAACTGCCTCAGTACTCAATGCCGACAACTGCCAATCTCCGGATGCAATTTTACAACTCATCCACTTCATCCTGGACCACAATGTCTTCACCTTCAACAACCAGTTCTTCATCCAAACACACAGAACAGCCATGGGGACCAAATTCACACCTCAATATGCCAACATCTTCATGCACAGGCTTGAACAAGACCTCTTTACCGCACAGGACCTTCAACCGATGCTATACACTAGATACATCAATGACATTTTCTTCCTTTGGACTCATGGTGAACAATCACTGAAACAACTATATGATGACATCAATAAGTTCCATCCCACCATCAGACTCACCATGGACTACTCTCCGGAATCGGTTGCATTCTTGGACACACGCATCTCGATCAAGGATGATCACCTCAGCGCTTCATTGTACCACAAGCTTACAGATAACCTCATGATACTCCACTTCTCCAGCTTCCACCCTAAACACATTAAAGAAGCCATCCCCTATGGACAAGCCCTCCGTATACACAGGATCTGCTCAGATGAGGAGGATCGCAACAGACACCTCCAGATGCTGAAAGATGCCCTCATAAGAACAAGATATGGCACTCAACTCATCAATCAACAGTTCCAATGCACCTCAGCGAAAAACCGCACCGACCTCCTCAGAAGACAAACACGGCACACGGCGGAGACAGTACCCTTCGTCGTCCAGTACTTCCCTGGAGCAGAGAAGCTACGACATCTTCTCCGGAGCCTTCAATATGTCATTGATGAAGACGAACATCTCGCCAAGGCCTTCTTGCCTTCAAACAACCTCAAACAGATCATTGGCCGCAGCAAACTACCCAGCCTTCAGGAGAACAGTGACCACGACACCACACAACCCTGCCACAACAACCTCCGCAAGATGTGCTGGATCATCGACATGGATGCCATCATCTCACGTGAGAACACCATCCACCAGGTACACAGTACATACTCTTGCAACTCAGCCAACGTTGTCAACCTGATACGCTGCAGGAAAGGATGTCCCAAAGCATGGTACATTGGGCAAACCATGCAGATGCTATGACAACAGATCAATGAACACCGCTTGACAATCACCAGGCAGGGAACACTTCAGCAGTCACGGGCATTTGGCCTCTGATCTTCGAGTAAACGTTCTCCAAGGTGGCCTTCACGACACACAACAATGCAGAGTCGCTGAGCAGAGACTGCTAGCCAAGTTCTGCACGCATGAGGATAGCCTCAACCAGAGTCTTGGGTTCATGTCACACAATCTTTAACCCCCACGACTTGCCTGGGTTTGCAAAATTTCACTAACTGTCCCAGCTGGAGACAATACACATCTCTTGTGCTTGACCCTCTCTCCATTCACATTGTCTGTACCTTTAAGACTTGATTACCTATAAAGACTTGCATTCCAACCATTATTTTGTAAATTGAGTTTGTGTCTTTGTATGCCCTGTTTGTGAACAGAACTCCACTTACCTGATGGAGGCGCAGCAAGCGCTCCGAAAGCTAGTGGCTTTTGCTACCAAATAAACCTGTTGGACTTTAGCCTGATGTTGTGAGACTTCTTACCGTGTTTATCCCAGTCCAATTCCGGCATCTCCACATTTTGTTTACCCTGCCATTACTGCCAGTGAGAATGGAGAATTTGACGTTCAGCCAAATCTCCATTCACTGCAGCGGGACTGGAGAATCCCGGCTGTGGGCGAAGTCAGAGAATTCTCCCCTAAATCTTCCAGATCTAACTATCCACGGTGTTTTGCATTACAAGAGAAAGCCTTGATCTATTTAAGGTTAAACTACAGTGGGTTGCACTGTACTAAAACAGAAATTTCTTAAAAATAGGACACACAACCAAAGTTATTTTTTGGTGAGAGGCCAAGTTTAATTACAGATTTCTAAACCACAAATAGAGGGCTGTGGTGAAGAGCAGCTTTAAGCAATAACCGTCAGCACTGACCACAACGGGCTATTTGAGATTGGTGGAAGTTGCAGTCACATCCATTTACAGTAACAGCCACCATCTGACACACACACACAGGCAGCACACATGGTTCTTGTATCTTCTGATAAATATAGACCACAATTTCTGATGAGCTTTTTTTTCCTTCAGAATAGATATTTCTCCTGGGTTGTTTTGATTTATTCATGTTACTGAACCATCAGATTTCTGAAACTCAAGCATCGTGAAAAACCATGTGAATGAGGTTATGTAACCAAATTCTTAAATCGCTACAAAATTTAGATTAAAGTTCATTCACGTACAATGGAAAATTATTAGATTTGAATAAATGTGTTCATTAAAAGGAGCTAATTAATTTCTAAAAGTTATAACTATTAAACGCAGGTTTAGATTTGCACTTCACCTCTATGAGCTATGTGTGCACTAATAATAGTTGATCCTGGTTCTTGTAAGTAATGCTAAAAAGGTCAACAGGGTCAGCTGCACTTGACTAATCAATAGTTTTCAGACATATTGATACTTGGAGTACAAGTGAAAGTTCCCAAGAGGTCAAGAGGTCAGGATGAAAAAGGGTTGCTTTATCTGCAGCTTGTGTTAATGCTTGTAAAATGTCAGCTATCCCTACTGTTTACCAGAGTCGCACAACTGGTAAAGCCTGACACCAAATACTAGCATTCAAGCACAGAGCAACAAACAATGGATAATTGTTCCATTTTGTGGAACGGCATTAGCCTGAAGTCTTATGACATCTAAAAAAAATGTTAAGAGTTGACACACTGGTCCTCTTCAGGAGAAACCCGCTGCCATTCACTTGAGGACTATTCAGAAACATCTTGGGTGGGAGAAGTGAACTGTGCAACACACTATCATTCCAGAAGTAGGGTGAAAGCTGGAGGAACATGGCATGATTTTAAAGCAATTACAGTTCCTTTTCTTGCCAGGATGTAGCAATAAATTACAAATCTGCCACTTGGAAGATCAGATTACCTCAGCATTTGCCAGGGAGGTACATTTTATAGACTGTGACTTGCACGCAGTTTCAAATACTGTATTAAATTCTCCTCAGTGTGTTATTAATCTTCAGTGAAACTGACACACAGCCTGATGATGTTCAGCTAGGAGAAATGTTAAATAGTTAATAATAACATACTAATGATTGCTCCCTATAATAAGGTTTTATTAAGCCTCTGCCAATTTAATAGCTAGCTTAATCAAGATCAGAGCATGTATTTGGGGTGAAGGTGATTATCCTGATTATTCTGTTACTGAAAATCTTGTTATCGTTTAAGGAGGTTGCCATCCAATTATAGTTATTTCCACTAAGCTTTTTCTTAGAAATATGTCACACAGCAGAAAAAGTGCAGTAAAAGAATTTCAAATAATCACCAAATTACAAATGCCGTGCTTTAATTCCCAGGCAGTTCCTGCACTGTAAAATAATCCTTAAAGTGCCGGATCAATATTTGGCAATATCTTTTATCCATATTGTAAATACAATAAGATTTATTGACGGACCAGTGACGTTACCACATTCTCAGTCATATTAGGTGCTGAAATTTGTTTCAAAAAACCGGATCTGAGAATCACAGGGAGGAGTGGACCTTCATGTCTTAGATTCGTTAGGATCATTGGATTCTCATGGTTAGGACTCACCACATTTTGGAAGCAGTCATGCGGGCCATATGTTCAAACTCTGGGCGCCTTTGTGCCTGTCCCTTCCCTTGTAATTGGATTCATTTGGGTCATTTGTCAATTTTTTTTCATCTGCTGCAGGCTAGTGCAATCTAATTCTTCACTTTTCTACAAGGAAACAACTCTTAAAGCTTGAATTTGTTTTTGAAGTTATCTCCAGATCTGTCATTTTCTATTTCCACCAGAAACATAAATGGAAGAGCAGCTGTGCAGGAAGGATTGGGGGTGGGTGAGTGGGAATGCATTCTCTCATTATTATTTTCCTGTCTGAAACACTCATTCCATTTTGACTTAATCCTTCAGAACACTGAATATCTTGCCTAAAGCTATTCTTTGTGTTAACTTCTGAATTTAGTATGCTTCTCCCAGCAATATTGAGCTTGAGCTTGCCTCTTTAAGGACTCCTTGAAGAGGTTTGCGCCCAAAACACTGACTTGGGTCAGCTCAGCAGGTGCTGACCTGCTGAGTTCCTCCAGCAATTTTTGTTTCCGTTTCAGATCTCCAACATCTGCAGCATCTTGCTTCTGGTTCAGTTAATCTGCTGGCTTTTGTTAAGACTTCTTAAAGAACAAAGAAAATTACTGTACAGGAACAGGTCCTTCGACCCTCCAAGCCTGCACTGACATGTTGCCCGACTGAACTAAAACCTCCTACCCTTCCTGGGACCGTATCCCTCTATTCCCACCCTGTCATGTATTTGCCAAAATGTCCCTTAAATGTCACTATTGTATCTGCTTCCACTACCTTCCCAGGCATCCACCACCATCTGTATAAAAAACTTGCCTTGTACGTCTCCTTTAAACCATTTCCCTCGCACCTTAAACCTATGCCCCCTAGTAATTGACTCTTCCACCCTGGGAAAAAAGCTTCTGACTATCCACTCTGTCCATGCACCTCATTATCTTGTTGACTTCTATCAGGTCACCCCTCCACCTCTGTTATTCCAGTGAGAACAAACCAAGTTTCTCCAACCTCTCCTCATAGATAATGCCCCTCATACCAGGCAACATCCTGGTAAATCTTTTCTGTACCCTCTCCAAAGCCTCTACATCCTTCTGATAGTGCGGCAACTGGAATAGAACACTATATTCCAAGTGCGGCCTAACTAAAGTTCCATAAAGCTGCAACATGACTTGCCAATTTTTAAACTGAATGCCCCGGCCGATGAAGGGAAGCGTGCCGTATGCCTTCTTGGCTACTTTCTTCACCTGCATTGCTACTTTCAGTGACCTGTGTACCTGTATACCCAGATCCCTCTGCCTATCAATATTCTTAAGGGTTTTGACATTTACTGTATATTTCCTATCTGTATTAGGCCTTCCAAAGTGCATTACCTCACACTTGTCCAGATTAAACTCCATCTGCCATCTCTCCGCTCAAGTCTCCAATCAATTGTGAGCCTAGTCAAAGAGGAAAAAGAGGCATTTGTCAAAGCTAGGAGGTTGGGAACACACAAAGCAAGTGTGAAAATATAAGAGCAGTATGGTGGCACGATGGTTAGCTCTGCTGCCTCAGAGCGCCAGGGACCCAAGTTTGATTCCCGGCTTGGGTCACTGTCTGTCTGGACTTTGCACATTCTCCCCATGTCTGTGTGGGGTTCCTCCAGGTTCTCCGATTTTCTCCCACAGTCCAAGGATATGCAGGTTAGGTGGCTGTGTTAAGTTACCCCTTAGTGTCAGAGGGACTAGCCAGGGTAAATGCATGGGGTTATGGGGATAGGGCCGGGGGGGGATTGTAGTCGGTGCAGACTTGATGAGCTGAATGGCCTCCTCCTGCACTGTAGGATTTTATGATCTCTATGATATATGTCTTGCTATATCCTCTGATGGTCCTCATCGCTATATGCAAATCCACCAACTTTTGTGTCATCCGCAAACTTACTAATCAATCCCATTACATTTTCCTCCAAATCATTTATATATATTACAAACAGCAAAGGTCCCAGCACTGCTCCCTGAAGAACGCCACTTGTCACAGCCCTCCATTCAAAAATGCACCCTTCCACTGCTATCCTCTGTCTTCTATGAATGAGCCACTTCTGTATCCACCTTGCCAGCTTACCTCTGATCCCAAGTGACTTCACCTTCTGCCCAAGTCTGCCATGAGAGACCTGGTCAAAGGCCTTACTGAAATCCATGTAAACAACATCTGCTGCTCATCAATCATCTTCGTCACTTCCTCAAAAAACTCAATCAAGTTAGTGAGGCACAAACTCCCCTACACAAAACCATGTTGCCTCTCGCTAATATGTCCACTTATTTTCAGGTGGGAGTAAATCCTGTCTCGAAGAATCTTCCCCAGTAATTTCCCTACCACTGACGCAGGCTCACCAGCCTGTAATTACCTGGATTATTCTTACTACCCTTCTTAAACAAAGGAACAACATTGGAATAGCATTGACTATTCTCCAATCCTCAGGAACCTCCCCTGTAACCAGTGAGGGTACAAAGATTTCTTTTGAGGCCCCAGCAATTTCCTCCCTTGCTTTTTTCAATATTTTGGGGTATATCCCATTAGGCCTTTGGGACTTGTCTACCTTAATGTTTCTCAAGAAAACCAATACCTCCTCCTTTTTGATCTCAATATGACTCAAACTATCTACATATCCTTTCCCAGACTCATCATCGACCAAGTCGTCTCTTTGGTGAATAATTGTGCAAAGTACTCATTTAATACCTTGCCCATTTCCTCCGGTTCCATGCATAGATTCCCTCCACTTGAGTGGGACAACCCTCTCCCTGGCTACCCTCTTGCTCTTTATATATGTATAAAAAGTCTGTGGATTTTCCTTAATCCTGCTGGCCAATGACTTCATGACCCCTTTTAGCCCAGATTACTCCTTGCTTAAGTTTCTTTCTACTTTCCTTGTACTCCACACTTGCTTTGTGTGTTCCCAGCCTTCTAGTTTTGACAAATGCTTCCTTTTTCTCTTTGACTAGGCTCACAATATCTCTTATTATCCAAGGTTCCTGAAACTTGCCATACTTATCCTTCACCCTTACAGGAATGTGCCAGCCCTGAATCCCAATCAACTTACACTTGAAAGCCTCCCATATGCCACATGTGGATTTGCCCTCAAACATCTGCCTCCATCTACATTCTTCAGTTCCTGCCTAATATTGTTGTAATTAGCCTTCCCCCAATTTAACACTTTCACTTGAGGTCTACATTTATCTTTATCCATCAGTACCAAAAGCTTATTAAGTTGTGGTCACTGTTCCCAAACTGCTCCCCTGCTAAAACTTCGACCACTTGGCCAGGCTCATTCCCCAGTATGAGGACCAGTATGGCCCCTTCCCTCCATCTACATACAGTTTCAAGAAGCCCTCCTGGATGCTCCTTACAAACTCTGCCCCATCCACACCCCTCGCACTAAGTGAGTCCCAATCAATATAGGGGAAGTCAAAATCTCCCACCACAACAGCCCTGTTATTTTTACGCCTTGCCAAAATCTGCCTACATATCTGTTCCTCTATCTCTCTCTCTCTCCCATTGCCCTGTCGATTACAGCTGAACTCAAACCTACTAAATTTAGTTTGAGGCATCTTGTAGTAATTATCCCTTTAAGGGCAACACAGCAGAAGGTCACCTGGCCTGGGGGACCATTTGGGATGCAGAGTGGGGAAATCACTCTAGTGGGTAGAGCCCCTCCCCATGCAATAAGACATTTTAGAAGCTAGTTGTAGTCATGTGGCTGCTGTACAGTTCTTATTAATAAATACGCTTGTGTTCATGAATGAAGTCTGGTTTTGCTCTTAGCGAGTCCAGCAGGTTTATGTTCAGGCCCATGTGGCTCCAACAGGCCCATGTGTCAGGAATTGGAAGAAGCAGCTGATATTGCGCCAAACTGCTGCATCGTATGAAGTAGCAAATATTCTTATATGAAATCCTGCTGTGAGGACCTTGTACTTAGGTTTGTTATTGTTGCTATACTGTGTGATTCTGCAGTACTAATGAAATGTTGTTCTCTTTTAACATGTCATTTTTTTGTTTGCATTTGTACTCACTTTTTCCATTCACAAATAATGCAAGTTTATTTTAATGAAAGCTGTGTCAAAGCAGAACGCTTGTGTTTGATGGCATCAAATGGGACCAGCTGCAGATTTAAGTTGAGTTAGACTAGTTCAATGAATGGGCCTGCGGATGTTCATAGATTCCCTACAGTATAGGATGAAGCCATTCAGCACATCAAGTCTATACCAACCACAATCCCACCCAGGCCCTATTCCCATAACCCTAATTTACCCTGCTAATCTCCCTGATGCTAGGGTCAATTTAAGCTTGGCCAATAAACCTCACCTGCACATTTTTGGACTGTGGAAGGAAGCTGGAGCACCCTTGATAAGAACAAGGTAAGATTTGCATTCATATGGAGTCTATCATGATTTCAAGACTTCCCAAAAGTGCTTTATGGCCAATTAATTTTTTAAAAAATGCAATCACTGTTGTATTGCAGGAACTCCACACTCACCTGACAAAGGGGCAGCGCTCCAAAAGCTAGTGGTGTTTACTACTAAATAAACCTGTTGGACTTTAACCTAGCATTGTGAGACTTCTTACTGTACTTCAGGAAAGCCATGATGTGGAGTATTGCAGGAAATGCAGCAGCCAATGTGTGCAAACCTCCACAGGCAGCAATGAGATAAATTACCAGAATTCCTATTTACACATTAAGCGGGTTAGCAGATTAAGAAAAGAGCTTGAGAGCAACAATTGTTCAGCTATTAAAACTGAACAAGTGATCTGAGATAATTATAAGGAAGACAGAGTTTTGTTATGTTGCTGAGGTTCTGGAACAATAAATGCTTGGAGTATTATGCTTTCAGCATCCCTCAGGATCGAGGGTGACCAGTTTCCACTCTAGTTCAATGGATTGTGAGCTGGCTGATAAATCCAATATGTCATCTGCAGACTCTGTCACATGTGGGACAGGTGGTGCTTGAGAGTCAGGTGGATGAGTTGTTGGGAGGTCTGTGTGTTCTCTCTGAAGCCTCGACCCTAGAATCTGAGAGTTTTACAGTACAGCAAGATGCCCTTTACCCTCTCTATTCTAATCACATTTTTCTGCACTTGGTCCAGAACATGGGGGTATGCTCTGGCATTTCAAGTGCTCATCTACTTACTTCTTAAATGCTGTAAGGGTTCCCATCCTTTCAGTCAGTGAGTTTTAGATTGCCACCACCTCTGAGTGAAAACATTTTTCCTCAAACCCTTCTAAATCCCTACCCCTTACCTTAAATCTAAGCCCCCTGGTTATTGATTCCTCTACTAAGGAGAGAAGTTTCTTCCTATCTACCCTGTCTGTGTCCCTCCTAATTTTGTACACTTCAGTCTGGTTCCCCCCTCAGTCTCTCTGCTCTAAGAAAAACTACCCCATCCTAAGCAGCCTCTCTTCATAGCTGAAATGTTCCAGCCCAGGCACATCCTGATGAATCTCCTCTGAATTCCTTCTGATGCATTCATATCCTTCCTATAGTGTAGCAATCAGAACTGCACAAAGTATTCTAACTGTGACCTAACAAGCATTTAATACAGCTCTATCATAACTTCCCTGCTCTTGTATTCTATGCCTCGGCTAATAAAGGCAAGTATTCCAAGTGCCTTCTGATCCACCTTATTGACCTGTCCTGATGCTTTCAGGGTTCTTGGATGTGCACTCCAAGGTTCCCTCTTGTCCTCTGTAAGTCCTAGCATCCTGCTGTTCATTGTCTATTCCTTTGTCTTGTTGGTCCTCCCAAAATGCATCACCATAGCCTCAGTGTCTTCCGAAGTCTCCTGATGGGAGGGAAAGTCTGGTGTGCAGGTGTGTTGTTTCCCCTGGCTTGGGGTCTGAAACAAGGGGTCACAGTTTCAGGATTCAGGGGCAGCTATTTAAGATTGCAACGAGGAGAAATTTCTTCACTCAGTAGGTGGTGAACCTGTGGAATTCTCTACCACATAAGACTGTGGGGCCAAACCACTGAATTTAGATAAGGACGATATAGAGAGATTTCTACATACTAAAGCCATCAAGAGGTTTAAAGAGGGATTTGGAATATGCTGTTAAGATAGAGGATCAGCCATGATATTGGTGGGGGAGAGAGTGGAGCCCATTGCCACTCTGCATGCGATCGGTGGGAGAGGGCGGGACCACGATCGGTCTGGTTGGCAGAGGGGTGGCAGGGGCTGTGTTTTGGGCCATGGGCCCCATGATTGTGAGGGCACGGAGCTAGTTGAGACTGTCTGCAGTAGCAGGGGCCTGACAGCTCTCTCTCTGACTGGCAGACCCCTGCTACTGTTAGTGCTCATGTGTAACATCAAAGATCTGCACATGCACAACACCTCCATCTACAGGCTCTCTGGTAAGTTAAGCCCCACCTGCAGGCTCTCTGGCTAGAAACTGAATAGCCCATCGTATTAGAGAGAGTGCATAAGGTTGGGTGTGAAAACCCATTCAAAAAACAGATCTGGAATTCTCCCATTTTCAGACTAGTGGGACACTTAGAAAAAAATCTTGTAAAATTCAACTCCATGTTAGTTTTAATCTGAGTGAATGCAGTGTTCTGTTGTTTCAGTGTTCCCCTGCAATGGCAGAGTAGAGCTTGATTGGGGGTGATTGACAAGTCAGGTCACATGGCTAAGGACAGCCATTTTCAAAGAGAATTTCAGTTTTAGTTTTGTTTTCAGAATCTGCTTGAAGCTGAGAGAGACAGCAGTGTTTTTTCTCTCTCAGGGGTTCTAGATTCTGTTGCCTGGATGGCTGTTTTTTTGGAAGCTGCTGGAGACTGGGTTTGCCTCTCTGAGGTTTTGCTGTTTGAAGGATATGTCCTTCTATGAAAAATATATCCTTCTCTATTGGGTTCACTGTCCAGAAGTGCTAAAAAGCTGGAAATCTAGCATCATGTGAGCATACTTGTTTTTGTAATAATGCTGATTAAGGATGTATTACTAAGGGATATAGCTAGCTGTTAGAAGTTATACTGTGTCATGTTTAAGTCTTGTAACTGGTGAAAGTTGTACTAATTCTTTTTGTTCTATTCTAACACTGTTCTTAAATAAACTTGGTCTGATAAAAGCTTCCTAGGGGGTCACTTGGATCATACCTGGAGTGAAACATCTTATACTCACCAATGCCAAAATCAAATGTAGGCTAACTTCACAAAACACCTTGGGAGTTTCTGGCCTGAGTTTTAACAATAAAGGCAGGCGGCACCGTGACCCAGTGATTAGTACTGCTGCCTCACTGTGCCAAGGGTTCAATTCTGGCCTCGGGTCACTGTCTGTGTGGAGTTTGCACATTCTCCCCATATCTGTGTGGGTTTCCTCCAGGTGCTCTGGTTTCCTCCCACAGTCCAAAGATATGCGGATTACGTTGATTGGCCATGCTAAATTGTCCCTTAGTGTCAGGGGGATTAGCAAAGTAAATGTGTGGGGTTATGGGGATAGTGCCTTGGTGGGATTATGGTTGGTGCAGACTTGATGGGCTGAATGGCCTCCTTCTGTACTGTAGGGATTTTATGACAGACAAAGTCATGGTTCTGGTCCTGATCAGTGAGCAACAACTGGGGACCACTGTTAGCCAGAATAGGAATGGGTGGAGTTGAATAAGGAGAAGTCAGATGACCCCTGGGGCTGAATTGTCACTGCAAAGCCAGGGTTGAAGAGCCATGTTTATTTTTTCTGTGAGAAAATCAACAAAAGTGAGAAACTATTTGAAGTTTAGATTTTCCCAGGGGTGAGCACGTCATTGGAAAGGATAGGTTTCCCGTCCAAGTAGAATCAGCATCCCCCTACACCTCCAATTCCTCTTCCTTTATTACCTCCTGCTCTGCCCACAGTGAGTTACACCTTTCCAGGGTCTCGAGGTTCACAGTGCTCTGAAGGGTCATGTTGCAGCAAAGGCAGCAGGCCAGCGGAGTGGCCAAAAACTTTTTCAGGAAGGTATTGGAGGATGCCAGCCAATTGCTTCAGAAGCCATTTGGAAGGAAGGAAGGATTGTCAGCATCTGTGAAACCACAACAATCAGCACCTTTAGAAAACCAAGATAGAAAAGACACAGCTTTATCTTGAAAAGGTATTCAGAATATATAAAGAATGTCACAATTTTTTTCTCTGTTGTGGATCCTCCCGGAGCAGCCAAAGCTCCTTTGAGCGCAGCCTTGCTTTGTGCAAGTTTCTGAATGACTTCCTCCAACAATGACCTAGACCCTAGAAAATTACTCTGCCAGAGCCAGGACACACAGTGGATGTAAATTAGGTGCACTTTTTTACATCAAAGCAATTAGTCTGAGTGAAAGGAGGACTTTTCAGGACAGTTTGCAAGAGGCAGTTTGCTTAATTAAACCCAGCCACCAATTATCAAATATTTCTTAGACATTAATGGGCCCTCTGTATGTGTAATTAAATTTTTATTGTGGTTGAATTTGCATGGATTAGACCACAATCTGTTCAGTTAGGGGGTTAGTTAATATTCAGTGCAAAGCTACAGCTGTCCTCAATCTCAGTAGGGAGGCCGGGGGGGAGAGAAAAGAGGCACTAGAATAAGGTGAAGAAATGGGATCGCTATTCATTTTGTTCACACAGTCGACATTCTTCACAGTCCTTAATATTATAGTGAAGTGTGGAGAAAGCACAATGCAGAATAGCAGGTAGCAAAAGCCAGTCTCTACCCTGAACCAACCCACACAAAAAAGAGAAGACGAGTAATTGTGAAATCTTCAACAAAGGTCAAGGGTGTGAAAATACTGCTGTGAACCCATGTGCATTTGTGCCAATCACACTTTGCTTCATAATCACATCATCAACACATTCTCACTTAGAAAGACCTGGGCTCTCAATAAACATTGTTTCCGACACTTGTACAATGCAGTCAGATGTGCGTTTGCGACAAAGTCATTCTAAAAGTTACTTTTTATCATACTTAATATTTAAGACCTACTTACAATCTAGTAGCAATGAATAATTTTTATTTCCATCCCATTTTCCTTCCTCATCCCATCTAAAAGATGTCAATAACTCAAGTGGTACAATTCCAGAAGCTACACATACATTGCCCAAACAAACCCTCACCAGGTGCCAGGGATGAGTGAATGTTTGCAGACTATTTAACCTTGGAGCACAATCCCTCTCTTCACTGAAAAAAAAAACTTGCTTTTGCCTCATATTATTCAATCCCAGTGCACCTTCCAGAGCAATTTCTCACACAGCTGTTCTCTCACTCAGCTTTCTGCTTACCCATTGCACATTCACAACTACTCACCCTCCTTTCCCTTTGGTAATGTCATTTTATGTGGGGGAGGGGGGAATAATCAGCTGATCAATGGTTATAGTGTGCAATGAAGGCATTACTATGACAGACAAGTCTTTTTATTTGAAATTGCAATGATCACAATAGTCACAGAGTGCTCTCTACCTATTGCCAGTCACCACCCACTCTAAAGGAGCACAGATTACCGATGCACTTAACCATCTCGGTGATACAAGGGCTCTCATGAGTCCTGCTAAAGTGTACCCAGGAAAAAAACAGCTCCAACATCCCTGCTGACATTTTGACTAATGAGTCAGATAAGATAAGAATGCAAGTAAAAGAGTATGTAGCAGATTTCAGCTCATTAAAATGCTATGTCCACTTAGAGTGCATTAAATATTGGCTCACATTTCATTTCTTCTATCAATATGTTACAAACAGCCCATGAAGAAAAATAGTTGTGTCAAAGTACATGTACCCTTTATCACTTCAGCAAATACATTTTGATGAGTCTTCATTTAAAAAATATATATATATATCGTGCTAATTGTTTTTAAACTACCTAAGGAAGCTTGAAACAGACAGGCTGTCGACAAAAACCCACTGAAGAAATATGGCAGTTCCCAGAGAGAGATTGGCTCCATGGTGATGCAGACTGTTTGAGTTAGCCTATGCTTGATTGATTATACTTGCAGCTATGACCTATTTCATTTAGTCACTTAGAATCTCTTCCCCAGTTTTTCAGTTTGACTGAAGTTAGCATTGACTGCTGAGCATGCCCATTAAGGGCAACAAACAAATAAATCACAACATATTGCAAAATGTAAGCACAGTAATTCTTCCTGTGTGTGTAATTTTATTGCCTCTTTCACAATGGTGACTGTCATACATTCTTTCTCGTCTCCATGCAGAAGTGCAATTATCCAATATCGCCCATGAAAAGGGAATTTGCAGTTAAACTGTGAAGTGATATGCATTTGAAGTATGAGGAAGGAAAGGGCAGTTTGGGATGGAGGAGGGTAGTAGACATGGCAAACAGATACAGGGAAAAGGTGGAGAGCCAACACCAGTCCCCTGGGGTTTTCAGTAATCAGCAGACAAATGGTCTACATTCACAGCATGCATTCATTCTGCAACAAGAGCCTGCCAACAAGAGCCTGTCTGTGTGTATATGTGTTATGTGCAAAAGCTTGCATTTCACCATTCAGCTGCCTGGGAATAAAGAGCTGATGACAAACAGTGCTCTGAGCCTCTGACATTTCTGTTTGATCTGGTTAGATCCGAGCATTACTCAGATGCTGCAGAAGGAACAAATTGTGGATTTCTGACAATGATGTCATGAGCTCAACTTGTGAAGATCATACGTGTCGTTTTAAAAAGCCTGGTAATTCATGAAATGGCCAGATAGCTTCAGTGTAAAACACCCAAAATATCTTGGGATTCTCCCCTTCTCAAAAAAACCTGTATGGCTGCCGTTCTCTATATTTAAAAGATTGACTGTACACATTTTTAATGGAACAAGATTAAATGTAGGATGACACCTCTTCAAAAATTGTAATGAATGCATTACTTACATTTACAGAAACAATGGTGTTGTCAAATGTAAGTGGTGTCTCATTTCTTTGCTGAAGCAAGTCAAGGCCATATTTAATGCTGATTTCCTTTTATGAATGGAACAACATGGCTACAGACCAACAACAACACAATTTCCAAATGAGTTTACAGGAAGTATGAACATATTTCTTTTGTAAACGCCATCACACTGCCATGTGACTAACAACACATTCTGCAACAGAAATTAAAACAGACTAATAATCACAGATGGTTTCCGCATAGTTGTTTTCCAGAACTGAAAGTCACAATTTGGTTTTCTATTAAGAATTAGCTTGCTCTTGCTCTTCTTAATAAGGAAGGTTTTATGGGATTTGAAATCTCTTGTTAATGAATAATTACGTACGCTGCCATCATGAGAAAATAACACATTGACTCACTTTTTGTGGGTATATTCAGCAGCCAGTACAGTCAGAGCCACACAGATCAACAAGGTCCCAACGTTTGACTGCTGGCCTCTTCTGAATTAGTTGATCTCTACTGGGCAGCATTACAGGCACTGCAATTATCAGGGTTTGTGAGGTGAAAAATCAGCCAGGGTTCCTGCTTCCTTTAGCGACCTTAAACTGGAAAGTGTTTATGAGTAGACAGAGGGTGAGGGCATGAGTGATTGTTCACACGCACCTCTGAATAAATGACACATGTCTTGTGGGGGAGCTGAACTGATGCTCTACAGTGCAATCTTCAACACATCTCTTTTCAGCAAAAATGATATTCAGCAATGATTATCATTTAGTGCGCTTGTTTACTTCAAGCAACATTTAATTTTCCCCAGGGATGGTGTAGCTGGAATCTGGCATCTGCGGAAGTGATTTAAAGTAGAAAAGAAACTCTAGGAACAAGAGTACAAGGTCATTATAGAGAGACCAATATTTTGCTCCACAGACAGCCAGATCAAAGAACAGACCACCTCAAGCAGTAGATTTACAAGAACATAGCTGTCTACTGGTCGTGACAAAGAACCATTGCAAGATGATACTCAGCCTCCTTTACACCATTACTAGGGCAACAAGGGTCACCAATGCTTTATTTTTGTCACAAGTAGTGGGTCTTATACAGGAATCAATTACAATGGCAGCCATCACTGTATTAAGCTGATAATTGAAATGCTGGTGAGCTACATACCAGTCTGCCTATACTTCAGAAGAGATCATGAGAAAAGAAACTGAAGCAATAATGGGCTGGATTCCTGCCCTACTCCCTGACATGACTGTGGTGTGATAACATCCGGTCAATAATACCATGCTATCACGCCAGTCTCAAACATTACACAAGGTGAGAGGGCACGTAAATCAGAAGCCCGCCCATCAATTTTAAATCACCAGTTAACTAACTATTGAACTTGTTCAAAAGCCAATTGCATGGTATTTTTTATTATCTGCTGCATTCTTCAGGTGTGTCGGATGGAATGTTTGAGAGTGCTTTGCGACAGATATAATGAGGCAGTACAGGGCAGAAGTGAAGTTCTACCCCTGGGGCCAGGGCTGCATGCAGCAATAGATTCGGCTGCTTAAGGAGGCTGCATCATCTTATTGACCTTTTGAACCTTCAATAAAAAATAAAGGCAGATTCAGAGAGATGGGAAACCTGTAACTGTGACCACTTCCTGTTCACGGTCTAACATCGCTGCTGAATGATGTCCCAGCCTAGGCACCCAATTGGGCACAGAGCCCCACTTTGCAATCTAATTGGCCACCAGACGGCTACTAATTGGACACCCACGCTTGACTTGCTGATCTGAGAGATGGGCGCAGGAGCAAGCCATCGATTCACTTTCCATTCTGTCTCACTCACCCCATCGAAGAACATAAAATCCAGTCTAATTATTCATCAATCTTGGCTTCAAGATACAAATCAGTCATCATCAAGATAACCATTCTGGACAATTGGATCCCCATGCCAAAGTCAAAAACATTCAGAACAATTATTGGATTTAAATAGGTATATGTACATTTTTCTGGTGCATTTACTGCTCTTTTTAAATTGTTTATTTGTTTTGATTCTTCCAAATCCTCTCGTCCAGACTATCTTTGTAAGGTATTCTCAGTGGCATGATATGCATCATTCACTGCATCTCTGTATTGTCACTTCCTCTGAATCATTTCTGCATCAACTCCAGGATGGTTCTTTGCTTTGATCACAAAAGGTTTGGAGCTTGGAATATGGCATCACTTACGTAGAACTAGACTGGCAAGAAAATGTCACTGACATATGAGCCAGCCTTTGCATCTGCATGCGTACCAGCGAAGAAATAACATTTGCTGACAGGATCCCAATCCATGCATAAACACTGAGCAGCTGTCAGCTTCATCAATCCCTCCCTCGTGGTTGTTTTTATACATTTTCCAAGTTGCAATTGGCCATGAATATTTGGGTTAAAACCTATTCGCATTAGTTTGGAGGCAAGTGATTGCCCAAAAATTATGCATACGATCTAACATTCTGGCAGAAGAATCTTCAGTCCTTCCAGCACATTCCCAAACCTCCAGCAGGATTGTGGCAGAAGGGCCACAGATTAGGCCAGAACCCTTTCAAAGTGATGCTAATGTTCTGAATATGAATCAGCAGGTGCCCTTCCCATTGCCAGTATATATCAAAGCCACATAACACACAAGCTTTATCCATTGTGTTACCAAAAATATCATTCTAAATGTTATCAAATCCTTGAATGCGAGCAATTGACTAATGAAATTATGAATCTGGATAAAGTCTGGTTCCGATCTAAGCTTTCCCCCTGTATCCTTCCACCAGAAAATTTTCACAGGAATTGCACAATGAGTGTAGTCAATAGTCACATTAATTAAAGTTCAACAGATTTTTGTTAATTCTTAGAAAGCACAGAGGTTAAGGTTTGTGGAAGATTGTTCCAATCCTTAATTTGTGTTGGGAAAAAAGAGTTAGCAACGGAAGCACATTGGTGTGTTTACAGTCAGAGCTTTTGGTTATGATCCCTTTGAGCTCAGTAACATTTGAATTTAATGTACTCCTCAGTTAAAATTTTATAAAGGCACGTCAACTTATGGTCATGGTTTTGAAATAATGCTCGCTGAGCAAAGTGACCAACTGGGAGACATGAGAATCTCCTGAGTAATTGTTTGTACTGAAATGAGCTACCTAGCATTGAATGTTCTCAAGAAGGGTAATGTTTTTAGCAGTATATATTCCCCAAGTGGCTTCACCATACTTTGTCTGTTATCTAACCAATTGTATAATACAAGAATCTCCTTTACTGCAGTTGAAGAGTGTTGAATGTTCTGTTTCACAAACCCGAAGTGTTTTGGATTTGTTTGATGCTACATATTGTCTTTGCACCTTCCACTTTAAATTATTTTGGATGTGGCTTCCTAAGTAATGGCATTCTTTAGTAACTTCAAGTGTGGATTATGCATTGTGCCATTGGGTACTGATGGACATCGACTATTGTCCATTTGGATGGTGTTACATTTCTCCATGTTGAATTTTATTGGTCCGTTTAGATCTTCCTGAAGGCTGTTGCTATACTGACTGCTCGTGGGCATCAGCCCTTCACATTCAGCATTGTAGACACATGGCATCACACAACACAACAACACGCAGAATACCAAATGAGTTGCAAATCAACCCTTATGAGTACATTATTAAACAGTTATGCAGCGGAAGTGGAACATACCATGGAGAAAATATGAACATTAACTATGCACTCCCATTCATTTGCACCTCTTCAACAACCTTCCATCCAATTAATGGAGCAACTCTTTTTTCATGACTTCTTGATAACTATTTTTCATTGCTGTTTAAGTGCCATGCCTTCCTGTTATAAGTGACACTTCCTTACCAATTTCCTACATTACAGCAGTGGCTACACTTAAAAAAGTCCTTAATTAGCTGTAAAGTGCTTTGAAACATCCACTATTTGTGAAAACTGCTATATAAATGCAAATCTTTCTCTAAAAACAAAAGCAGTGAATTGACAATTTGAAACATTCGTTTATTTATAAGTCAATGGGAAGCTAGTCAGTTCCCATCCATGCATATCTATCATATTCATTGCTTTTCTTTGGTCACCCTACATAATAACATCACAACCTTCCCTTCTCCCGTTTCAAAATTTCCACATTTCTTGCCATAATCATCTGGCAAGAATCCAAACCTTACCTGGTGTCTAACATTTTGCTACGGGTTTTTTCTGCCATCATAATAATAGGCTGGCCAGCTATGTCTTTTTTTCCCTGTAAAATTGCTATCAATTATGTTCTTCATGTCCTGCTCTGCAAATTGGGCTTTTAAAATTTGGCAGTCAGCCATCAGTACAAAGTTTGACACTCTTCTGCATAATCCACAGCTGTCTGAATGGAAATACAGCATTTATACAAATTAACAGCCAATTTAGGTGATTATGAAGTGTGAAACTAACATTATTACAAGCGAGTTCTGATTGGCTGGCTTTCTGCCTTTCCCACTATCAAGTCTGTCAGGGAAATCATTGCTGGCCTCCATTTTTATCAGCAGGCATTTAAATCAAGAAAGAAAATATCAAATGAAAGCCTTCCCTGTCGAAAAGGGTACAAGCACGCTGGCTTCAACATGAAATTACGAGTGCGCAGCACTTTTTCTGGTTGACTTTGTGTAGCCGAGAGAAAACCAGCCAATTGGAACATACTTCTAATAAAGCTCCTTTCACACCTCTCAGTCAGCTCAACAGGCATTTGACTGATATAAATAAAAATTTCTCCGATCCAGCAACATTTTTGAAAACTGGTTCTGCAAAGAATGTAGAAAATGCTGATTTGTTCACAAGGTTCAGTGCTCATGGAAACAAAGTCACAGGATGAGAGGATATCATGTTCTCCCTGTTAAAAGAATGCTGCTCTTTGGAAAAATGATACACTGTATTTGTCAATCAGAGGGAACTTGAATGCAGGCCCAGGGATGCACCTGCGCTACAGCAAGAGCAGTCTTCTGGGAGAAATTGGTTGGTGCTGTTCCCATTTGTGGAGGTGTAACCTTGCGCAAAGCTGATGAGTTTAGCACTGGGACATCCCACACCCATCTGAAGTGTGCATTAAGGGGAGGCAAACAAAGCAAATAGTAGGAAACTGAGAAGCATTGAGGAACAGAGGGACCCTGGAGCGCATGTTCACAGTTCCCAGAAGGTCGCTGGCAGGATAGGTACAATAGGGGCTGGATTTTACAGAACCCCTACCGGATGTGTTTTTGGCAGGGGTCATGTAAATAAGTCGCAGGTGGCTTGTCAACCACCTTCCTGTCCACCCCCAATCCAGTCCCCATAATATGGAAATAGGAATTTACCCACCCTCTCTTAACTCTACTGGGACCCTGAACTGCCTAATAACTATTATTTAAGGACCTCAATTCACCTCTACTGCCATAATGCTCTGGGCAGTGGAGGATGGGTAAGTGTGGCAACGGTGGGACAGAAGATTCTGAATTCTTTGTGGAGTTTCCCTCCTTCATCCGGCCTCCAAAACCTGCCATTAACCTCTACCCACCCGTCTTTAAGGTACCCAATCTCTCCCCACCCAAAAAGTCCAGCACTCACCTCCAGGCACCTTTGCTCTTCTTCCTGGTTAAAAATGTTTCTTTATTTCCCAAGCTTGGTTCAAAGCAGCAAGGGAGGGTGATTTTGCTGGCAATCCAAAATCATTCTAAAAGTACATCGCTCTCAGTATTACACTTACACAATTTTCAAAAGTCATTTGCCCGCCTCTCTGTTTACCCCAGCCGGGTGTAAGCCAATCATTATTCATATGGATTATTTACCAATTCATTTACATTTATTCTTTGACAGCACGGAAATACCTGAATTTGTGGACTTTGAAAGTTTTTTCTCACAGTCTTCTAGCAGCTTCTCATCGGGAAACTGTATACCCTATTCATTAACTGTCTGGACCACTAGGGCTGTCTGGAGTCCACACTGATAACAGTTATATTTGGTAACTACATTGTTCTGAAGAATGTGGTTCATTTTACTTGATTACATCCCATCATGCCTTAGAGCATTGTGCAACTGACCCAACGTATATGTTTTTAATACAGAATATTCAGTGTCTCAATTTTCTAACAGTCGTTATATGTGTCTCTATGCAAACAGTACTTTTGTAAGATATACTCCAGACACTTTGTGATTTCGCTCTAAATTAATCTACTCTGATTTGTTAGTCTTTTAGTCCCAAGTTATTCTAAACCCCATCTTATGTATCCATTTTATACAAAATAGATGTGAGAATTCAACATTGTCCAATGTGACAATAAAGCAGATTTTCAATACACTGCCCTGAGGTTCATCTTGTCCTCAAGTGGAAATTTGAAAAACAAGTAAATGCTTCCAATTTCTGCCTGGATTTAAATCCCATGAAAATTGATATTTCCCTGCTCGTAAAATGCAGTCGTCTTCTGAAGTTCAGTGGTGCTGAATTTCCACATATGCTGTGTGAACCCTATCCTGCTTCATTCAATGTCCTCTAAACTGTGGAGAACTCCCCATTAGTATATCAATGGGATTTCAATTATGAATACTGACTGTATTGAACTGAAACCTGAAAATATTTTTGATTTTTACTGGTAAGGGGAGTATTTCAGCTCAGGGCCACTGAAGTCTCAAACCAATGTTTCTCAAAGGGAAAATTACACTCTGTGATAATGTAGCCACATTATCTGCTGTTGTCACTTCCTGCTTCCACTCATCTCCTCGGGTTGAATGTCAATATGAAGTTTCTATTGTATTGTTGCATTTGATGTATTTACAAAAGGACAATCTCGCAAGCTATATCAAGCTACATATATCAAATATAGTGACATGGACCAATATGTACAAGATAATTGTAGCCAGAAGCATTTAGTTAGTTTGTGGGACACTGAATAAACTAACAAGGAACAATATTGTAATTATTGTCAAATTGTCCCATGTTTAATTTCTTGTAGACATTGGAAAACTCATCCTTCAGGTATCAAGCACTAAGACGGCATTGACAACTATGGACTTCCATTGAATTGATCCATGATCACACTTGGCAAAGTACTGTAGTAGTTTGCCATTGTCTTCTTTAGTATGGCCGACTAGGAAAGTCTTCTGCTGGTTAGCTGGCAAGGTGGATACAGAACTGACTCAGTCAGAGAAGACAAAGAGTAGCAATGGAAGGATGCATTTCTGAATGGAGGGCTGTGACAAGTGGCGTTCCTCAGGGGTCAGTGCTGGGACCTTTGTTATTTGTAATATATATAAATGATTTGGAGGAAAATGTAACTGGTTTGATTAGTAAGTTTGCGGACAACACTAAGGTTGATGGAGTTGCTGATAGTGATGAGGAGCATCAGAGGATACAGCAGCCCTCTGTATCCTCTGATGATCATATAGATGATGTGGAGGAGGGGGCTGAGTGTAGGGTGACGAAATTTGCTGATGACACAAAGATGAGTGGAAAAGCAAATTGTGCAGAGGGTGTGGAAAGTCTGCAGAGGGATCTAGATAGGCTGAGCAAGTGGGCGAGGACCTGGCAGATGGAGTACAACGTTAGCAAGTGTGAGGTTATCCACTTTGGCAGGAATAATAGTAGGAGGGATTACTATTTAAAGGGCGAAAAGCTGCAGCATGCTACGGTGCAGAGGGACCTGGGGGTCCTTGTGCATGAGTCGCAAAAACCCAGTCTGCAGGTGCAGCAGGTGATCAAGAATGGGATGCTGGCCTTTATAGCGAGGGGGATAGAATATAAAAGCAGGGAGGTCTTGCTGCAACTGTACAGGGCATTGGTGAGGCTGCAGCTAGAGTACTGTGGGCAGTTTTGATCGCCGCACTTGCGTAAGGATATTTTGGCCTTGGAGGGAGTGCAGAGGAGGTTCACTAGGCTGATACCAGAGATGAGGGGGTTAGACTATGAAGAGAGACTAAATAGACTGCGTCTGTACTCATTGGAGTTTAGAAGGATGAGGGGGGATCTTATAGAGACGTATAAGATAATGAAAGGGATGGATAGGGTAGAGGTAGAGAGATTCTTCCCGCTTAGAAAGGACAGCAGGACTAGAGGGCATAGCCTCAAGATAAGGGGGGAGCAGTTTAGAACGGAGTTGAGGAGGAACTTCTTCACTCAAAGGGTGGTGAATCTCTGGAGTTCTCTGCCAGTTGAAGTGGTGGAGGCTACCTCACTAAATATATTTAAGACACGGGTAGATAGGTTTTTGATAGACAAGGGAATTAAGGGTTATGGGGAGAAAGCGGGAAAGTGGAACTGAGCCACTTCAGATCAGCCATGATCTTATTGAATGGCGGGGCAGGCTCGAAGGGCTAGATGGCTTACTCCTGCTCCTACTTCTTATGTTCTTAAGTTCTTATTAGCAAGATATAGATCGGTTGGAGACTTGGGTGGAGAGATGGCAGATGGAGTTTATTTGGAACAAATGTGAGGTAGTGCGTTTGGAAGGTCTAATACAATTAGGAAATATGCAGTAAATGGCAGAACCGTTGAAAGTATTGATAGACAGTGGGATCTGGGTGTACAGGTACACAGGTCATGAAAGTGAAGGTGGAGAAGTCGTCAAGAAGGCATATGGCATGCTTGCCTTCATCGGCCAGGGCATTCAGTTTAAAAATTAGCAAGTCATGTTGCAGCATTATGGAACCTTAGTTAGGCCACACTTGGAATTCTGGTCGCCACACTACCAGAAGGATGTGGAGGCTTTGGAGAGGGTACTGAAAAGATTTACCAGGATGTTGCCTAGTATGGAGGGCATTAACTATGAGCAGAGGTTGGAGAAACTTGGTTTGTTCTCATCAGAACGATGGAGGTTGAGGGGTGACCTGATAGAAGTCTACAAGATTATCAGAGGCATGGATAGAATGGACAGCCAGAAGCTTTTTCCGAGAGTGGAAGAGTCAATTACTAGGGGGCACAGGTTTAAGGTGCGAGGGGCAAGGTTTAAAGGAGATGTACGAGTCTATTTTTACAGAGAAGGTGGTGGGTGCCTAGAACTCGCTGCCAGGGGAGGTAGTGGAAGCAAATACAATAGTGACTTTTAAGGGGCAGCTTGACAAATACATGAATAGGATGGGAACGGAGGGATATGGTCCCCAAAAGGATAGGGGGTTTTACTTGGATCAGGCAGCATGGTTGTTGCAGGCTTTGTGGGCCAAAGGGCCTTTTCCTGTGCTGTAATTTTCGTTGTTCTTCGTTGTTTTTCCTTACCACCTGCTAGCAAGCATGTTGGAAGGAATTACAGGCTGATAATCAACTTTTTTGGCCATGTCATGACTTACCTTCTGTGAGCATCAAGTCCTGAAGTGGGACTTGAACCCAGAGCTTCAGACCTAGAGGTAGGGGCACAACCATGCACCATAAGGCCTCCTCCTTCAAGAAAACTACTTTGGCAGAACAATAGGTAACAAATTCATTGTTGTCGTTATGTATTACAGAGTTTTGGACGTACGTGCGATACATTTTTATTCCTCACTTGTTTCCTGTTTACCCACAAGGATTGAGAATGCTTCTTCATATTCCCTCTATAATTGGAACCTTTCAGATTCACACCTTAGCAGGTATCACTTTTTATCTGACTTTTCATATAGAGGTCCATTGCAACATTCTTTGCAATGTGAACTTTATCAACTGGCAAGCAATTCAATCCAGCAACATCATGGCCAGGATAGCTCCAAGATTGAGCTGTCATCATCACAAAAATCAGGAAATGAATCCTGGAGGTTTTTTTTCCCTTCTGACTGGAAACGATATTGGATTGGAACAATCTTCCAAGAACCCCAAATGAGTATGGACGTGACACTGAATAACAGCTGGTGCAGTTGGAAATGGTACAGCAGATCAACTCCAAAGGACACATTGCAACAATGACCACAATGCACTGGAATTTAAAGTCAGGCTTATAAAGGAAAAGGACAATAATCCTCTGACTTTCTGGGTTATTTGCACAAGTCAGGCCAAAGTGTGCTTGGAAGGCCAAGAGCCAGTTCCTCTCAAGGAAATGACTCACTAAGCTGAGCATGGACATATGTCACTAATCCTGCAGCATCATTATGTTGACTCCCATTGTGGAAATAGCATCTGCACGAGGATTACAGTGGAGCAGTGGTTTAAGGGAAAGGACAGCTTTTCATGGCAATGAGAGATGGGCAGTAATGACAGATTTGCCAGTCACTCAAATCAGAGAATAAATTTTAAATTGAGTAGCATCAGTGAGGATCTTGTTATGTCAATCGAAAGAAATAAAACTCCAGAGGTAATGATGAATATGTAACAGACATAGGGTGGAATTCTCCCAGGCCTCTGTTGGTGAATTCAATGGTGGGCTTTGTGGGTGATTTTCCAGTGGTATCTTCCCTTGGTGACCTCCATGACAGATCGGGAATTCCAATGGAATCTTATTTACATCCTGCTAATGGGATACAGGTTAAAGCCTGACAACCAACACCCGATTCTCTGTGGCACCAGTGGGAAAATACACTAATACAAAATATATTTGAAACAATGTGGTGTGCAGGTGTCAGGACTCACTTGAATAATGCCTAGGGCTGCTTCTAGAATTTGTGATGGGGACCGATGGCAACTCTGGACCTCAAAACACCACAATAGTGGGGGGGGGGGGGGGGGGGGGGAGCATCTGCAGGTGGACCTTTCAGATTTGGTGTCCTGGAGGGAATCCATCTCCCAACCTCAGAATGTTCCTGGAGATCCATCTTCATTTTCAGGAGATCTGCCTTCTTTCTTCTATAATGGGTCAGTGAAGATGGGTGCCTTTTCAATATGGCACTCGATAGGACAGTGGACTACTTGCCATTAGGCTTGCCCCACCATGAAATACAGTGCAAAACATCGAGTTGCACTATTAATAAGGCCAGGGATGGAAGATTTGGAGTGCTGTCCTGCTGTCCTCCATGGTGGAAAACACTCTACATTCCTGCTCCTGCCACAGGACTTAATCATGATGTGGAGATGCCGGTGTTGGACTGGTGTAAAACAGAAAGAAATCCCACACCACCAGGCTGTCCCGAAAGCTTGCAGCTTTTGCTACAAATAAACCTGTTTGGACTTTAAACTGGTGTTGTGGGATTTCTTTCAGGACTTAATCCTCAGAAGGGAGGATTCTGAAAAGGCCATGTCTGGAATACTGTACAATCCTGGTGATTGTATTACAGCAGGGATAGCCAAGTAGAAAAAGGAATCCAAACCTATTTATTAATGCAACTATGCTAAGAGAATCGGCTAAAGAGTTTGGGATTTATTTTGGAGAAGAGTTATTGAAATATTCAAAATGACTGTTTAAAGATAACACGTCACTCATTTAAGTAAATATTGTAAAATATTCCCATGCTAAGTGAATCATTTATCTTGGCCTCCTCCTGAGGTCCCCAGCAGATGCCCATCTTCAGCTAATTCAATTCATTCCACAAAAAAATCAAGTAGAGGCTGAAGGCACTGGATACTGAAAAGGCTATGGGCCCTGACAACACCTCATCAGTAGTAGTGAAGACTTGCGCTTGAATTTTATTAAGATAGAGAGGGTTTAGTCAAAGTGTTGCTGGAGAGCTGAATATACAAATTAGGTGATGAGTAGGCCACTCAGCCCTTCAAACCTCCTCCGTCATTCAATAAGATCAAAACTGATGTGAATGTAACCTCAACTCCACATTCCTTTCAAATAACCTCTTACTTCCTTATTAGTGAAGAATCTATCTAGTCCTGCCTTAAAATTTTCAAAGATTCTACTTCCATTGCCTTTTGAGTAAGAGAGCTCCAAAGGGAAAGGAAAATATTCTCCTCAACTTTACTTTAAATGAGTGACATGTTACCTTTAAACAGTCACCCCTAATTCTAGGTTCTGCCACAAGTGGAAACATCTCTCCACCCTGTCAAAACCCTTCATTACCTGAAAGCTTTCAATCAAATCAATCAATTTATTGTGGAATCCTAGAGGCGTAGGCAAAAGTCATAGGTAGAAGAAGGATTGGAAAGAGGCATTCACTGAATGTTAAAATGGCGGCGCGGGCTTGTTGGGCCAAAGGGCCTGTTTCCTGTGCTGTGTTGTTCTTTGTTCTTACTCTTTTAATGTCCAGAGAATACTGACCAACCTGACCAGCCTTTCTTCATAAAATAATTCGCCCATTTTTGGTATTCATCTCATAAATCTTCTCTGAACTGCATCTAACACATTTACATCTTTCTTCAAATAAGGAGACATACTGTACACAGTACTCCAGACGTGATCTCTTTGTCTCTTTGTAGACATCTTACGTCTTCATCACAATTTACTTTCCTATCTATCTTTGTGTCATCTGAAAAATTTGCAGCCAAAACTTCTGTCCCTTCATCATAGTCATTTATATAAATTGTTACATCCTGCCAATCAGAAAAGACCCATTTACGCCATTTGTTTCCTGATAGCTTGCCAATCTTTATTCATGCCAATATGTTGCCACTTATACCATGAGATTCCAGAAGTCCCACCCTTGAACCTGGCAACTGCCATTTTGCCAGAGGGTTGGGGGGGGGGGGCGCGGACGGTGGATGAACGGTGACCAGTTGTGATTCACAGAGGCAGCTGCATAAGTTAAAGTTTAGCTGCTTTCAAACATTCCATTTTTCACTGGATATCTAAAACATGACTTCTGTCCTTTACACTTTTCAGGCGAAGATCTGAAGCTGCCAGAATTATTTGGTGGTGGGATATCCTTTTGGAGAGGCCGGGCATCCTTTTGGATAGGTCTAGGGATACCTTTAGGAGAAGTAAAGTGCTCTTTGGAAGATGTGAAGTGCCATTTGATGCTGTTTAAAGTGAATATGAATGTGCATAACTAAGTTGATAACTTAATAACCAAACTCAATGGAATTGGTTAGCTATCAAGGGAATTGTGAAGCTGTCAAGGAATTTAAATTTCCTGGCCTTTATGTTTAAATAAAAAAATCAATGCTTACTACTTCACTCTGTTTCTTGTCATAAGCTTGAGGGTTATCATTATGGGATTTATGCTGCATGACTAATTCTAATTACCATGGGGGTGCTTGACATTCACAGCTTGATTGACAAATCCAAGTGATTATAAAGGCTGCAATTTCCCCCCAAAAAAACTGTTGTAATGTAAAGTGTTGTAATGGCAAGAAAACTGAAATGATCCGAAGTGGTTCGTCCAGCACAATCCAGATGGCAATCATTCCACACTTAGTCAGTTTTTGGGAGAGTGGTAAGTTGCGAGCCTCGGGGAGGGGGGGCTAAACAGACTGATAAGCCTAACTGCAAAATGATCGGGTGTAATTTTGGAAGGGCTCTCCAGACTCACAGTGCACTGGGATATCCCTTCCTTCCCCCCATTGACATCAGGACTCCCCTCTCATCGGTGTCCTGTTTCCCCTGGCCGGCACTGCCAGGGTACCAGGTAGGAACTGCCAGGCTTCCATGTGGGCACTGCCAGGTTGACACTGCCAGGTGGGCACCATTCAACCATGTCCTAAACCACTCAGTGGCTTAAGCAGCCTCCAAGCATGTTCATTATGCTTGGTCTCCGCTAATGGAGAATCAGTAGTGATCATTGCTGGTCTCATGGACAAAGATCCCGACAACTGGGAGAATCTGGTGTCAAACAGGTTATACATATTTAAATGCTACTTCAAATGTGCTAATCAGCCTTGCATCCATTCTGGGCATGATCCGGTTTATACCAGTTGAAAGGGACGGGATGATTGCAAACTGTTTAGCACCAGGCGCAAAGCCAATTTTTAGGCCTAAATGCTATTTTCTGGGATCAGTGCAATCTGCGCCAGGCATAGCAAGGTTAGCAAGTCATTCCCAAAGTCTTTGATCTGGGGCTATGTATAACATTGCTTGCTTTTAAAAAGAATAAGCAGTTTAATAAAATGTTTATTTTTATAAAGGATTAAACACTTGATGGGACATAAATGTCATCAATGGATTTTTATAAATGAGAGATTGTTTAATAGTTAAATCTGCAATAGACACTTAGAACTTTATTTTATTTCATTTTAGCATGGATCCAGAGGTCTGCCCATGATGGATATTGGATGAGTTTACATGGAGAGTGTAAGGGTAGGACATGTGTTGACATGAATTGGCACTAAGTTGGCATAGGGGTTCTATGGGGTTTTTATGGGGTAGGTAGAGGGGAATGAATTGGCATGGAGGGTATGAAATACTGAAGGGAGTAAGTGATGAGGACTGAGGTGGCATGGTTTGGCATGAGTAGTGTGAGAGGTGTGGGATAAGAGCTGTTTTTTGTCTTACTGATAATTTAACACCTGGGACCACTGAGGTAGACCTTTCATACTGTATCTCTGTACTTAGCAGCCTTTGTGGCTGCAATCTAATGCTTTCCAGGGGTGGCAGACCTGACTCCCAGACACACCTGTCCCACTTCCCAGAATGAAAATCTGACTGTCCCTGGCACTTTCTCCTCAATTGGGCTTGTGAGTCTGGAATTTTCCCAACTTTCCTGACTTAGGAGTGAAAATTCAGACCTGGAGTTTCAGACCCCGAGCCAAGCTGTTACATCACTAGCACCTAACTGTCAGTGTGGAAAATAGCCCTGGTGTAACCTGTCCACATAAAACAGGACAAGTTCAATTACCACTTAACAGTCTCAATAGCATCCATGTAAAATTGCAGACAGGTCAGGGGCAGATGGGTTAGCAGTGGGAAGACCACCTGGGTTTTTTGATGCCCCTTGCAAACCCAGTAGCCGTGGTTCATAATCATTTTATTCATAGAATTTACAATACAGAAAAATGCCACGGTACAGCAAGGAAATTGAAAAACGGTAAAAGGCCAAAGAGAGACGATGACAAAAGATTAATTGGTGGCATAATGGGGAAATGAAAATCTTGTATAACCATATGAAAGGTAAAAATATAGTTCAAGCAATGGTAATGTAAGGGTCACTAACACCACTCGTTTCCATTTCAGTAACCTTGTCCATTTAGAAGAAAGCAGCGGGAGGAGGCTACTTGGCCCTTTGAGCCTGCCCCGCTTTCTGCCTGCCTCAGCTCATCTGCTGCTGCAAGTCTTACGACTAGACTTGATTACTCGAAGGGGCTGCTAGCAAGCCTCCCACATTCTATCCTTGGTAAACCTGAGATTGTCAAAAATTCTGCTGTACATGTTCCAACATACACCATTTCCTATATTGAGCTACATTGGCTCCCAATTAAACAATGCCTTGATCTGAAAAATTGTCATATTTGTTTTCATAACCCTCCATGACCTCACCACTCCCTATTTCTGTAATCCCATTCAACCCCACATATTTGCATTCTCGTAATTCTGGCCCCTTGTGCAATCCTGATTGATGACAATGCCTTCAGCTGCCAATATCCGCAGCTCTGGAGATGCCTCCCTATAAGTGTTTATCTCTCTTTTAGGATGCTCCTTAAAACCAGCCTGCGTGTCAAATATTTTGACCGTATCCTAATATATGACTTGGTGTCAAATTTTGTTTCAATTTTACCATGAAGTATAGAATCATAGATTCCCTACAGTGCAGAAGAAGGCCATTTGGCCTATCAAATCTGTACTGGTCCTCCAATAGAGCATTCTACCCAGCCCCTCCCACCACCCTGCCCCCATTACACCACATATTTACTCCGCTAACCCACCTAACTTACACATCTTGGGGTACTATGGGTCAATTGAGCACGGTCAATCCACCTAATCTGTACATCTGTGGGAGGAAATTGGAACCCTGGAGGAAACCCACATAGACACTGGGAGAATGTGCAAACTCCATATAGACGACCATCCAAGGCCAGAATTGAACCTGGGTCCCTGGCACTGTGAGGCAGCAGTGCTAAGCACTGTATCACCATGCCACCCTTAAGTCCTTAGGGATATATATTAAAGATGTGATATAAATGCAGCTGGCTGTTGTTGTAAACCGTTCATTCACTGAAGGAAAAGAAGGGTCAAGCTTCTGAAAGGCATCTTCTGAATGGGGAGTTTTTCCTCATACAAAGAATGTGCAGGATGTGTGTTATGGATGGTGGAAATACAAACAGATGATCTCAGAGGGGCCAAACTACCTTTTTCATTCACATTGTCTTGTGATCTTGTTCAGAAAAACAGTTATTATAAAGTTACTAATAATGATGAATGCGCTGATGAATCAACAGTGAGAGCTACTCAGCATTCTGTCAGCAGGAGCTTCATGCTTCAAGCAAACCAGAGGAAGAAATTTCTAATGACACGTAACAACAAGCAGAAGAATGAGCTGAGACTGAAACACGTAAGACTTGGCACAACAACAAACAGCCATGAAAGATAAGCCGGCAGCAGTCTAGCCCCGTGTGATCTCCACATGGCAGGTGGCTGACGAATGTATATGAAGCCAGCCTTATTATCTCAGGGCTAAAGGTCCTTAAAATCAATTTGTGCTGCAACGTACAAAGGTCATTACCAGACTATGAATGTCTCTGCCTCGTTTAAATGCATTTAGATTAAATGGTCTGGTTGATAAATATGATCGGTAAGAAAAGCTGAACGAGTACAGTATATTGTACATTTAATTATTTCACTAACTCATCTGTGTGTGGGTGTTTTTTAAGCTCATTTAAATAGATGCAATGGTTCTGATATTTACAGGAAGAAAGCACAGAGGAGGCCAGAAAGGACTCAGGAACCTGACAAGGCCAAGGATGTGGATCTCATGCTGAATTCAACAGCAGCAGCGTATTATCATTCCTTTTTTCTTCCCTTTTCTGCCTGGTAGCCAGCCAAACTGACGGCTTTAGCCAGCTGGCAGCTGGGAACACTGATGACAGGAGGTCTCAGCAATGGATCCTGGTAGTCAGGAGACACAAAAGCCAATGTCACAAAAATGGCAATGGGTGTGTACGTGAAGGGCTGGGGTCATCAACCCTGTATTTTTCATTTTTAATTCCTCCTGCCCTTCTCTCGCCTGTTGGAGAAGGTTAATATCGACGTCGATATTGTACACCCTGGTTCGCGTTTCAAACACTGAACCTTGTTGGAGAAGAAATGATTCGCAACTTATTGTTCGTTAATTAAAAATGTCATAATAGACCTTGCTCTCAGCATGTGAAACGATGTATATTTGTGTAAAATACAGTTTTTTAAAAATGTAATTGAAGAAGGGCACTCGCTGCGTTGCCAGGACTGGCATTGTAAATGTGGGTGAATTAAGGGACTATCTCTTGCAACTGCCACATTTTATGAGAATATTTTACAAAGAGAAACGGCAGCACCATGCAAAGCTCCTGGGTGGCAAAATCTGCCAATCTTGCTCATTCAACAGAAATTCTTGCCTCTGCTCCAAATGCCAGTCCATATTCTCAGCAGGTTTAAAGGTGTTTGAGGGACAATGGGAATGCATTCTCATCTACCTATTGTCCAGTTTGATTTCCTAGGCACTGCGTCGTACATTACTAGTTTGAGGAGAGACTAAGTCGGTGAGGATTACACTAATTGGAATTTAGAAGAGTGAGAGGGGATCTCATAGAAACTGATAAAATTCTAACAGCATTAGGCAGGGTAGATTCAGAAAGAATGTTCCCGATGGTGGGGGAATCCAGAACTACGAGTCACAGTTTGAGGATAACAGGTAAATCTTTTAGAACTGCGGTGAGGAGAAATTTCTTCACCCAGAGGGTGGTGAATATGTGGAATTCAAAACCACAGAATGTAGTTGAGGCCAAAACATTGTCTGATTTCAAGAAGAAATTAGATCTAGTTCTTGGGACTTAAGGAATCAAGGGATCTGGGAGAAAGGGGGGGATCAGGATATTGAATTTGATGATCAGCCATGATCGAGATGAATGGCGGAGCAGGCTCAAAGGGCCAAATGGCCTACTCCTGCTTCTAGTTTCTATGTTTGTATCTGAAAGGCAAGCAAATGGGACACAGCTGACTGGCTGAATTAGAAGCTTGAATATTTAGTATTCCAGTTTGTTTTTATTCTTTTTCAGTTTTTCTTCTCTTTCCCACCTGTGCTGTGTCAGATGGTCTCAGTTACGAGAACTCTGGCCTGAGTCAGAAGGTTGTAGCTTCAAATCCGACTTACATGAATTGGTGGAGACTTTAAACAGAAGCCCTGTCTCTCTTCTCAGGTGCATGCAGAAGATCTGAAGGCCCTGCTTTGAAGAAAGGTGGTAGAATTATCCTTGATGCTCTGGCCAACATTTATTCCTCAATCAACGTCAATAAACAAATTGATTATCTGATCATTATCACATTGGTGCCTGTGGGAGCATGCTTTGCATAAATTGGCTGCTAGGTTTGGTACAGTATTCCAGTAACTACATCTTCAAAGTACCCCGTTTGCTGTAAAGTGCTTTGGAACATCCCGAGGTCATAAAAGTCCATATAAATGTTAATCTTCCTTTTCCTCCTTTATGGGTACTGGCTGTTCCCTGATACTTTGATTAAGTCTTTCTATGGGTGGGATTTTACGGCCTCGCTCGTCCCGAAACCCTAAAATCCCGCCTGACGACAATAGACCTTTCCTTGGGCTGCTGCTGGCCTGCTCTGATTCCCATGATGGGCGGGCCAGTAAATTTCTGGCCTATATCTGTAATTCTCTCTGTGTAAACCTGGACAATCACATATTGAGCATTTTACTCCTGTATTCGGCAGCCTGCAGTATTCCATGGAAGAGCTGTGGGCTGGTGAAATTGTGGCTGCAGAATGTTGGCAGGATCTATTTCATCATCAATATAGATATTATTGTCCCAACTTTCCCCCTGTATCAGTGGACAGTGACTAGGAATGGAACCCTGGTTAAATCTTTGGCCAAATCCATTAATAACAAGTTGTTATTAATCTATATCACCTAACAGTGACACAGTGCCAGGCACTGTTGCCTCACAGCGCCAGGGAGCCATGTTCCATTCTAGCCTTGGGTGATTGTGTGGAGTTTGCACATTCTCCCTGTGCCTGCGGAGTTTCCTCCAGGTGTTCCAGTTTCCTCCCACAGCTCAAAGCTGCGCAGGTTAGGTGGATTGGCCATGCTAAATTGTCCCTTAGTGTCCTGGGGTGTGTACGTTAGGAGGATGAATGGGGTAAATATGTGCAGTTATGGGGATAGGGCAGGTATGGCGGGCCTGAGTGATGTAGACTTAGAAATATGGAAACATAGAAACAAGAAGCAGGAGTAGGCCATTTGGCCCTTTGAGCCTGCTCTGCCATTCATTACGATCATGGCTGATCATCAAATTCAATATCCTGATCTGCCTTCCTCCTATATCCCTTGATTCCTTTAGCCCCAAGAATTATAACTAATTTCTTCCGTTTTGGCCTCAACCACATTCTGTGGCAGTGAATTCCACACATTCACCACTCTCTGGATGAAGAAATTTCTCCTCACCCCAGTTCGAACATGTTTATCCCTTATCCTCAAAAAAAGGGCCGAATGGCCTTCTGCACTGGAGGGATTCTATGGTTCAATGAACCCCATCGGATTGGGGGAAATTTGACTTTATTTCCCTTGAATTAGCTGTTGTAAATGTTTCAAATATTAAAAAAGATGAGGATTGGAGTCATTCTTTCCAGTTTTCTGTCACGGAAAGCACCAAACAACCACTTTGTGCTTTTTTTTTAAACCTCGTTTCAACAGATTCTGTGTCTGCACAATTGAAGCAATCTAAAATAGTTATGCTTCTGTGCACATGCAATACATTGGATCATTTCAATTCCATCTGCTGCAACAGATTATAAACTAAAATGTGCAGCTCTGGAATAAATGCTGAAAAACAAACATCACATCGTTTGAATTGACTGTTTAAGCAAACGGAGGGCCTCTGTGAATTGTATAATTTTATGACATTTTTATTATCATTTTCTGCAGCTGTTCAAACACTAAAGAAATGATATAATAAGTGATACAGTACACAAGTGTGCAGAAATACAGGAAACAGAAGTATTTCCACAAAGCACCTTAGACTTCTTGAAGGATAACAGGTAAATCTTTTAGAACTGCGGTGAGGAGAAATTTCTTCACCCAGAGGGTGGTGAATATGTGGAATTCAAAACCACAGAATGTAGTTGAGGCCAAAACATTGTCTGATTTCAAGAAGAAATTAGATCTAGTTCTTGGGACTTAAGGAATCAAGGGTTATTCTTGAAGGCTGATCTGAGCACTGCATTTGCACCTTGAAGAGATTAAGGTTCGCGGATTCAGATACCATGTCTTGAATCATGCAGCCTGGGTTCAGCTCCAACAATGGAAACTTAGGCCCCTATGGTGTTACTCACAAACAGTAACCTCCCATGGTATTTGACAAGACAAGGGGGTGACAGTGGCCCTCAAAGCAGAAGGAGAAAGTTATAAGTTTCAGGTGTGAAGGTGAAGGCATGGTTTAGGCAGAGGGCATTGGGAGCTTCCTGCAAGCATGCCAGACATGGCAAGACACATGGGTCCAGAGGAGGAGTTCCTGGGAGAATAGTAAATGAGGACATGAAGTGAGAGATAGCAAGGAGAAACGCGTGCATTCTGCAACACGTGGCTGGAGGAAATCAGAACCCAAAATGCGATAATCTCATGAAGGGATTTTAAAATAAAAACAAAGACAAGTGGCTAAAGCATTTCATTCCCTAGAGTTCATAGTGATTAGCACTGCTGCTCACAGTGCCAGGGACTCGGGTTTGTTTCCCAGCTTGGGTCACTTTCTGTGCAGAGTTTGCAAGTTCTCCCCATGTCTGCATGAGTTTTGTCTGGGTGCTCCAGTTCCGTCCTACAGTTCAAAGATGTGCAGGTTAGGTGGATTGGCCATGCTAAATTGACCCTAGTGTCAGGGAGACTAGCTAGGGGAAATGCATGGGGTCTTGGGAGATAAGGTCTGGGTGGGATTGTGGATGGTGCAGACTCGATAGGCTGCTGGTCTCATTCTGCACTGTAGGGATTCTATCTGACGGTGATTGGAGTGTGGGACTTTCTGCAACCAATGAGTTATAATTTGTGAAGAGCAGAGGCTGCTTACAGGATCATCTGGATTGAGAATCAAGGTGATAATGGCTCAGATGAGGATTTTGGGCAGCAGTGCAGAACAGGTCAGGAATATGTGTTGTTGGCAATACCTTCAGCAAGGACTGCAGTGAGTGAGGAAAGGCCTCTCCCATGTTCTCAGAGAAACTAGGCAGAATTTCCCACATCCCAAGTTTTAAAATTTTGCGAGAGGTCTTGGTAACAGAGTAAATGTGAAGTTGGCAGTTCTTCCACATTCTTCGCTATGGATTATAGACTGAGGTGGCAGTTCAGCAGTTGACAGGGTATTCAGAAGCACTCTGGTCACATTTGCATTGAGACTGCAAATGAGTTCATGTAACCGGTGCTGTGAGGTGCAGCCCCAAGAATGAGGGACAGAAAGAGGAACACTTTGGCAAAAAGGGGCTGACCCTAACAACAGTGTCACAACAGCTGGTTCAAGCCAAAAACAACTGTCAGAATAGATATCTCGACAGCAACTGTAACCTGAAAATATACCAGCCCTCATTACCCACCTGCAGCTTTGTCTGTGCTGAACCGTTGACATGGACCCAAAGTGAAAAGGTAAATTTGAACACTGCCACAACTGTGGCACTGTTGACTGATTCCTGGATGCATCACCCCTCAAGCTCCCAGGCCGAAAGATTTGATAGATTCAACCCCATGTGCATCACCCTTTCACCAACACCCCCTCACTCCCCACCCATGATAAATATTTGATTTAACAATTTGGATCTTCCAGTTTTAAAACTAAGGTAACCTCTTTAGAAATTCCTGTACCTGGGTGCTTTACAGTTATGGGAAGATGAAAACAGGGCTTCTCATTTCTGATGGGAAACTCAGCTTAAATCTATTACACATCAGAAGCAGCACCTTGCAGAAGTATCAGAAACTCCAAGGGAATGCGAAGTGAGGAGTGGCATAATTAGTTGGAAGAGACCTGTGGAAGTTGAAAGTTCAGAAGAATGTTCAGTTTAGTCTCAGCAAGAACTGAATGGAGATCAGTCAGGATTTGGAAGCAGAGTGGTTATAGCTGAGATTTTCCACTCCTTGTTCACATAGGGTGGGTTTGGCCACAAAAGAAGACAGCATTGTGAGAAGACCTTACCTGTGTCTCCTGTTGATGTAAATGTCGGATGAGATTGGCCCCTCTCCCCATTAGCGGGAGGCCACATTTCCCGCTGTTTAACATCAGAAGCCTCTTCATAATGCATTAGTATATCATTAACTGGTCCATATGTCAGAATCAAACTCCCCCACTTCAAATTCAACTTCCCCGGCCATGTGATATCAGAATGGCATAGCACCTTCAAAGTAGTGCTGGGTCTTAGGGGAAAGTGGGGGCGGGGGTTTTGGTCTCAGGCAGGAGTGTTAAGCAGCTTTTTCTTGGCTGCCTTGTGCTTCAGTGCAGGGCCCTTGCGGCAGGGGCGAAGGGACGGGAAGACTGGGATACAGGTTTCATGCACATGGTCGTGGGATGAAGACACGGCAAATGGAAAAACGTGTCAAAGGTGAACACTCTGTGCAGCTGAGACCATTTAGCCTTGAGCTAATTAACATGCTTGGAGTTAGACTAGTCATGCAATTGTGCCCATTCAAACAATACTGATGTGTAAGAGTGCCAATGACTGCTGCTCAGCATTTAACCCCTTGAGCACAGATTGCCAGGTTCAATGACTGCTTTGGTGTGGCTCTATCATTGCTGGATTGGGCAAGCTGTAATATCCCCATAGAAAGGTGGCCATGGCTCGCTGCCCAAGGATAGCACTCTTAAAGATCCAACTTATGCTAAAATGCCTATTGACAAGTGACCCCCATGGGGCAAACTAAGTGTAAGACCTTGGAACATTGATTAAGACAAGGCCTGTCCCTGAGGTGAGAACTCAGGATGCAGCTGAGTGGCCAAAGCTATCGTCATTTGGTCATGTGGTGTGGGGTGGGGGTGATGTGAGGTCATGCTTAACCAGCATGTGAAGAAAGGATTGAGCATCAACATCATAGGCAGGACATGAGTCAGTGGGTTTTGAAAGACAGCTGCAGATTTTGAAGGGACAAAGAGTGGTCCTTAGCAGATAAACACTAAATCTTTCTCTTTGATGCTGCATTGAGGATACCATCAGGAACACGGAGTCTGGTGATCTCACTGACATTCTTCTCATTCTCAGTAGGAGAGGACAAGAAAATGTCAACGGCACTGTAGGACTCAGCAAAGGCCGAAGCAGAACCTTCTAGACGAAGGAGAGATAGGGCCAGCTCAGCTTGTAGAGAATGAAACCCAGAGAGCCATCAATCGTAGGCTCTCGGCAAAACCTAGGGTCTACAACTAGCACTTGACATACCTGTAAATCTCCCAGAACCAGTGTTGCTGAAGCCTACATTCGTTGACCCTCTTGGCTACTCCCCAGATGCTCTTGCAAAAGAAAAGCGAGGTCATTCTCAGGGACCTGAGAATCAGGAGACATCACTCACATCAGGGTTGTCTGATGGATTGGAGTGCTGGAATCACATGTGGTTGAACACTGCTGACCTCACCATCAGCACACAAACAGTCCATATCCTTGCCAACCAGTTGAATGGCTCACTCCTCAAGCTCCTCGACGACTTTCAATCCAGGCATCCCTCCATCAGTCTGGGACATTTCCTGTCTGTTGTGTGCCTGTTTGTCCTGTATGAAGAGAATTTGAGAGAGCGTTAGCAGGAGATCTGCTAGAGCAGATGATAAGGATGTACGGGGTGGTGAGTGAGGTCATAAAGTTGATAAGGACACAACTACAGGGGAGATCGGATGGTGGTGTCCTTTGAGCTGACATTGAGTGAGAAGTCTGTAGATATACAATGGGTCTGTGAGAATATGGGATGAGAGTGGGAAATAGAGACTTACTCTGACAGAATGGAGGAGATTGTTCATCCTCTTTCAGCACAAGATGGCTGTCCTCTTCTGCAGGACATTGGCATGGACCACCTCTGCCACTGTGCTGCATTGCTCATCTTGGATGCAGGTCTTCACCCAGAGTGTGGATAGAGTACATCACGGTGGGTCTCTATTGTGTCCAGCAGGTGCTTGAGGGAGGCGGTGGTGAATTTTGGGGCAGTATGCTTCTTAGCTTTGCAAGCTATGACTTCACAACGGCAAGTATGCTAGCTGCGTGCAGGAGTGGTCTTTAAATATGGAACCCAGATTACTGAAGTGTTGAGATGATGGTAATGAGGAGATGGTAATTCAACTGCCTGCCAGCAATATGACATGAAATGCGGGCCTGCAAACTTTTTGACTAAGTGATGCACAATGCAGCACAAAAATCCACCATTGCCATCGATGAGTTGAACACCGTTATATTAGTGAACCAGTAATCCAGTAGCCTAGGCTAATAACCTGGAGAGGGCAGTTCAATTCCCACCATTTTGATTTGATTTGATGTGATTTGACTTATTTTTGTCACGTGTATCAACATACAGTGAAAAGTATTGTTTCTTGCACAAAACACAGACAAAGCGTAGTGTTCATAGAGAAGGAAACAAGAGAGTGCAGAATGTAGTGTTACAGTCATAGCTAGGGAAAAGAGAAAGATCAACTTAGTGCAAGGTAAGTCCATTCAAAAGTCTGACAGCAGCAGGGAAGAAGCTGTTCTTGAGTTGGTATGTGATCTCAGACTTTCGTAGTTGGGGAACTTAAATTAAGTTAATTGAATAAACATGGAAAATAAATGCGTAACAAAAATAGTGGCCATGGAGGCTAATTGGCTAAAATGACAATGAGTAGATAAGGTCAATGCTAACGGCATGGGATTTCATCCCGGATTGAGTTGAGATTCACTTGGGGGCCACTTCCTTGCCTTATCCATAGTAAAAAATCATAGCAATTTGCTGTGGTTTCATGAATAATCAGCAAGGACCTGCCTTCAGGCAGAACCTGAGAAGATGGTGGTCATGTAACTACTTGATTGCTGCAAAAGCCTAACTGGTTAATTATTGTACTCAGTACAAGTCCTGAGGCTCTGCCTCTTTATTTTTGAAAAAATGATTTTTCAACTTTCCACTCTCTGGAAATGTTGCAGTTTGAAGCTGATCGAAACTCATAGTTGTCTAATGAAGAGACATTAAAAACATGAAGCATTGGGAATTGAAATAATGGCTGCCACAGTCAGGGCCTCCCAAAACCCCTTGGAAACACACAATGGGTAAAGTATTTCAAGGCAAAGCTGCCCAGCCACCAGAGAGAGATTGCAAGTGGCACAGGCAGTGTCAGGAAAGTCTTCAGCAGAGGAAACAGGCTGAAGGTTGCTCTTGTTCTCATTCTCTTTTAGAATAAGAGCGTCAACTGGTTCATGAAGCCAAGTCTACCAAAGACTTGTCATCAAACTGATATTTTTTAATAATTGTAATATCTTCTATATCTGTAACATCCAAGAAACCAGCTAGCCTAAATCAGCTGCAGTGTTAAAAATCTACATCATAAGCACAGTTGAAGGACACTTAACTGGATATTATTTAACATTTTTTTGATTGGACTCTAACGCCAACTATTTCTGATACCTGTGCAGAGAGTATAAAAGCCCAAATGACTGCACCGAATGCATGGTATCATATATTTATTATTTTTCTTGTAGTTAGTGCTTAACAAATTTACCCTCCTTTTGATTCAAGAAAACTTCTTTGATTGGTTCTTTATTGCTCACAGACTACATTCTGACTTGGAAAAAGCATTTCCTTGTGACAAAGAAACTTCGACTTTTGTTGTGACCAACCGAGAAGATTAACTAGAGGGGACCAATTCACCCCTTCTCATCTTGTCATAACAACCTGGTCTAACCTGGATAGCTTCACACCCATAGCAATGTCCTTGATTCTTAACTGCCATTTGACATAGTTTGGCAAGTCACTGAGATGCACCAAAACTGCCATGATGGGTCACAGCAATTCAGGAAGGTGGCTCACCACCATATTTCCAATTAGGAGCAGGTATTAAACTGTAGCCTTGCCAGCAACACTGACATTTTATGAATACATGCATTTTAAAGATCCAGAGTAGACATTGTACTGAAATCTATATTTCTACTTTATTAGTTCTATTTAATTAACATTATGAGATTATGGACCCATAGTATATCCAGGGGCCAGACATTTGCACTTGAGCAGGGAATCTTCAAACAACAATTGTCCAAACTGAGAAGCAAGAGAAAGGATGAGTGGTTTCTGAACATCACTCTGGTCATTCAAGAGATGGAGAAAAACATATGAGATTTCACATAAAGAGATGAGTGACACTCCTTAGTCTTCCTGGACTTCCCATTACATAATGTTGGACAATTGTGAGGTGAAAAGTGACAGTGATACAGATCAAGTCCGTCCTTGAGTAACATTGCACAGAGACACAAAGAATTGTCCAAGGGAAGGAGAGGTTAGACAATGTGAGAGTGAGAGCTACTAGACTCGTGGAATGCTTAGCTGAAATCAATCTTGAGAAAATAACATCAGAAGGGAAATGAAAAGAAAAAGGTTATAGGTAGTGAAAGGCACTGTTGTGGTAAGGACAGGGGAATCAAAAAATTTCAAGAGGGCGCCTGGAAAAAGAATAAGTGTAAGCATTCAACAAAATTGGAGTCAAATTGAATAACATGTTTGTGAATGCACAAAGCAGTCAAAGCAAAATTGGACATAGAAATATCAATAACTATGGTATAGTAGCAATTATAGAGACACAGCTTAGATTTTGACAGGGCTGGAAATTTACTATTTGTGGTTTTCTGCAGAAATAAGAATAGGGTAAGTGAAAGATTTTACTGCAGTACAAGATTGTAATGATATATTAGGGATTGCGTTCAGACACTGAGAACAATCTTGAACCCACATTCTCCATCTGCAGGATCGGCAGCAGGGACTCAAGACCTGGTAAAACGCAGAAATCACAAATGATGCTGGCGAGATTGCGATCTCCAATTTCTCCTCCCCTCGCCAGCAATGTGATCTTTAGGCGTGAACCTGATTACAACATATTTACATACATTTCAACAGCATTAACCACCCTCCCCCTTCCATATAGAACAAAGAACAGCAGAGCACTGGAACAGGCCTTTGGCCCTCCAAGCCTGTGCCAAAAATGATGCCCCAACTAAACGAAAAAAAACCTTCTGACCTTACTCAGTCATATCCCACTATTTCTTCTTTATTCATGTACCCATCCAGATGTCTCTTAAATGTTGCTAATGTGCCTGCTTCCACCATCTCCTCTGACTGCACACTCTAGGTACGCACTGCTGTCTGTGTAAAAAACGTCCCCCACACATCTCCCTCAAACTTTTCCCCTCTCATTTGAACCTGTACCTCCTTGTAATTGACATTTCCACACTTGTAAGAAGCCTCTGACTATCCACCCTGTCAATGCGTCTCATAATTTTGTAGACCTCTATCAGGTCTCCCTTCAGCCTCCGTCTTTCCAGTAAAAACAATCCTACTTTATTCAACCTCTCCTCACAGTCAACACCATTGAGATCAGGCAACATCCTCGTGAAGTTTCTTTGCACTCTCTTCAAAGTTTCCATGTCTTTCTGGTAGTGTGGTGACCAGAACTGCATGCAATATTCAAAATGCGGCCTAACCGAAGTTTTATATAGCTGCAACATGATTTCCCAACTACTGTACTGAATGCCTAGGCTGATGAAATGTTGGCTTTGATTACAGGAAGGAAGGGGAGCCACTGTAACCTCTGTGATGGGAAGGGGTTATTTGTAGGTCTGATATTTTCATTGCGGCCAGGTTTTATTGGTGTGTATAGGCCCTGCCCCTCAATGTAAGACGTGAAATATGCCCTGTGCATTTTTTGACAAAATGCCATAAGATCAGGTGAGTAAACTTCTCTGTTTTTCTGGAGGGAAACATGTCAGTTTTCAGTCAGACCCTGATATTTTGCCATTTTTTGATAAGATTCTATCCAACATTTGTATGTACAGAGTTGAGAAACAGTAAGTGTTCAGTGAATAATTGAGGTGCATATAATCTATCAGGCAGTGAAAATAATGATGCCAGCATTCTGCTCCAAGCACAAATTTTCCAATAATAAAACCACACAAGCCAGATTAAAACTGGCTTTCATCCAGGATTGGGCTGACATATTAGAGATATCTATTTGTGATTTTTATCAATGACTTGGAAGAGGGGGCTGAAAGGTGGGTTAGTAAATTTGCTGATGACACCAAAATTGGTGGAGTAGTGGATGAGGTGGAGGGCTCTTGCAGGATGCAAAGAGACATTGATAGGATGCAGAGCTGGGCAGAAAAGTGGCAGATGGAGTTTAACCCTGAAAAGTGTGAGGTGATTCATTTTGGTAGGACAAATTTGAATGTGAATTACAGGGTCAATGGCAGGGTTCTGAGGAATGTGGAGGAACAGAGAGATTTTGGGGTTCATATCCACAGATCTCTGAAGGTTGCCACTCAAGTGGATAGAGCCGTGAAGAAGGCTGATAGTGTGTTAGCGTTTATTAACCGAGGGTTTGAGTTTAAGAGCTGTGGGGTTATGCTGCAACTATACCGGACATTGGTGAGACTATATTTGGAATATTGTGTGCAGTTCTGGTCACCTCACTATAAGAAGGATGTGGAAGCATTGGAGAGAGTGCAGAGGAGATTTACCAGGATGCTGCCTGGTTTGGAGGGTAGGTCTTATGAGGAAAGGTTGAGGGAGCTGCAGCTTTTCTCTTTAGAGCGGAGGAGGATGAGAGGCGACTTAATAGAGGTTTATAAGATGATAAGGGGGGTAGATAGGGTGGACGTGCAGAGGCTATTTCCTTGGGTGGATGTAGCTGTTACTAGGGGGCATAACTATAAGGTTCATGGCGGGAGACATAGGAGGGATGTCTGAGGTAGATTCTTCACTTAGAGAGTGGTTGCTGTGTGGAATACACTGCCTGCTATGATAGTGGAGTCAGACACTTTAGGAACTTTCAAGCAGTTATTGGATAGACACATGGAGCACACCAGAATGAGAGGGAGTGGGATAGCTTGATCTTGGGTTTGGACATAGCTCAGCACAACACTGAGGGCTGAAGGCCTGCACTGTGCTGTACTGTTCTATGTTCTATAGCATTTGTGCCTCATAGATGCCAGATAATGATCATTGGAAAGCAAGCTAAAATCAAATTATCTTCCCTTGACCTTTAGTGGCACTACCATCTCCAACATCAACATCAGAGGTCACCACTGACCAGAGTCTGAAGTGGACCAACCATATCAACATGAGGTGACTAGAACAGAGCACAGCCTGGATACTCTACAATGAGTAGCCAACCTCCTGATCCCTTAAAGTCTTTTCACCATTAACAAGGTTCAAATTTGCTACGCAATGGAGTATTTGCCATTTATCTGCTTGGAGGTGCACACACAAGAGCTCAAGAAGCTCAACTCAACCCAGGACAGAGTAATTAATCTGTTTGGTGCCTCTGCCATGGATGTTTTATCACTTCTATTTACCAGCAGTGCATTGGAAACTTGTCCCAAAACCGTAAAATCCCACCTCAGGTTACTGGACCTTCCCACTGTCTGGCCCTTGTCTGCTCCGATTCTCCTGGCAGGCGGGGTAGTAAAATTTCAGCCTGTATGCATTATCTACCAGATCTACTGTAGGAACTGACCAACGATACTTTGATGGCATCCCTTCTATCTTTATCACTAACAAAACCAACAATAGTTTGGGAATACTACCACTAAGAAGTTCCAATAAAATCACACATTAAATGATCCAGATTTTCACTGCAATGAAACATCTCTCCATTGTGATAAAAATGGCAGAATTAGCTGAAAATCATGAGGCCTGCACCCAGGGATGACATTTCCCATTTGTATGGGGGTGTGACACAATTCATGCATGTCCAGCACTGACCAACTGGCCATTTAAATCATTATCTGTCTCCACTGAACTGGCATTTTGCAAGACCAAGAATGTGAAACTCAGAGTGTGCAGACTAGACCAGCTAATAGCAGATCTGAATTAGGTGGTTTTGTTGGATAGCCAGGTTACCCCTTTGGAGAAGTAGGTACCCTTCTCCATTCTTTCTCCATTGTCCAGCTCCACTTCTAATACGATCTGCATCCCAAACCCTGCCCGATGTCCAGGCAGTCATGTTTAAAAGTCAGGTTAGCAGAGCTAGGAATTCTCCTGCTTCTGCACACACTAACTTGGAGCAAAAATCTAGGCCATTCTCTTGCCTTGACATTTTACCATTTTTTTACTGCTTGCTGAGTCAATATTCTGGAATCCCTTAACAATGTTACAAGTGCACTTTCACTCGTAGGACTGCAGCAGCTAAAATAGAAGGGTCAGTGTCAGCTTCTCGGAGTAACTGGGGATTAGGCCATACCAATCTAAAACCATCCTGAGAACTAATGTCAACAAATAGTAGACATGAGGTATGCAGAATGCAGAGAACTTTGAACAACAATTGGTGAACTGAGTCTATCACATGGTGAAATAATCCTTAATAGTTTCCATGTGAAAGAGTTCCCATTCAGCTGAAAAAAATGGATTTACATAACCGTCTGCAGTTTAGGAGAGCACAATGCAGACATTTTGAGATGGCTTCCTAGACCAGAATGTTTGATTTGATTTGATTTGATTTATTATTGTCACATATGTTATTATACAGTGAAAAGTATTGTTTCTTGCATGCTATACAACAAAGCATATCATTCATAGAGAAGGAGAGAGTGCAGAATGTTGCAGTCATAGGTAGGGTGTAGAGAAAGATCAATTTAGTGCGAGGTATGTCTGTTCAAAAGTCTGATGACAGCAGGGAAGAAGTTGTTCTTGAGTCAGTTGGTACTTGACCTCAGACTTTTTTTTCCCAATGGAAGAAGGCGGAAGAGAGAATGTCCAGGAAACATGGGGTTCTTAATTATGATGGCTGCTTTTCCAAGGCAGCGGGAAGTGTAGACAGAGTCAATGGATGGGTGGCTGATTTGAGTGATGGAATGTTTCCCACCAAGCAGTGATAAATGTATTGGTCGATTTGGTATTGGAAATAAAATGTAACAAATAGCCTGGAAAATATTGGGCAAACCATAACCAATACAGTTAGATTCACTCTAAAAATGAAAGAAGATAATGAAGAGTTAAAGATAAGGGTTCTGGTGTGAATGAAAAACAAAGTTGTGTAAGATTTTAAAAAAGGGTTTGGCTCAAATTAACTAGGCAAACAATCAAAGACAAGATGGTGGATTAGCAGTGGTGGATCTTCAGATATGAGCTGAGTAGGGTACAAAATAACTATATTTGTCTGAAGTGTAAAGGAGATGCATCAAAGTATTGATGCCCATGAATAAGTAGAGAATTGGCTGTGAATTTCTACTGGGGCTCTCTTGATTTCTTGCTTTTCTCTGGTGGGAGATTGCAGAATCCCTGAAGTGTGATAAATACCTGCTTTTTTCGAGGGTCCTTCTCATCTGCAGAAGTTACAAAAGCAGATCAGGTAATTAGAACCTAACTGAATCCTTAAAATAGGTTTATAGTAATGGTGCGATTAACAAGGCTAAAGATAATAATGAGAAAGATAGAAAGTATAGTAGGTAGGAATAAAGATTAGAAGGGCTGAAAGTGAATCTGAAAGATAGCAAATGATATAAAAGGAAACGAAAAGGCTTTTATATGTGCACAGAAAGTGAAAGAATAGTTAAATGGAGGGTGGGATCATTTGGGTCAGTGGGAAATAAAATCGGGTGAAATGTGAAATAGATAATCAATTGCATCCCACCAAAGAGCTATGTAGCTGATTTGGCCCCGAAAGGGATTCAACTTCCTGATCTGTCTGGTTCAAGTACTGGTCAGCTTTGGTCACACAGCTGTTGCATATAGTCATTACAGTATTTCTAAGTCATTTCTTTCTGGATCCCATATTTTCACAGTTCACAGAGCAGCAGATATTTGTGGTTCAATGCATTTGGAGTTTGAAGATTTCAGAAATAAGCTAGGCTATTGACACCCTATCTGCTCAGAGCTCTCTCTCCTAAGCTGCAGACAGTCATGTGAATCCATTTTTTTTTCAGCTGAATGGAACCTCTTTCATACAGAACCGTTAAGTATTATAAAGCAGAATATGGGCCATTTACAGAAGCAGGGAATGTTTAATAGCTGTATCCTCTCAATACATTGAATAGCTGATGGGATCTCCCATGGCACTGCTTATAGCAAACCAATGCCACTACTTTATTAGGAAAAGAATGTTGTTCTATTTACAGTTCTACTGCCAAGTGCAACTGTATCAGAAAACTCCAAATTTAATTATTAAACTGTACTCCTCAGGACCCATTTGTGACTGCTTCCTCCAACCTCATGATCTGGCTCTCCTTACCAAAAACCACTCCTCCTACCTCCCTTTTCAATCTAAAAATACTTTCCATGTCATTCGGTGTCCATCATTGCCATTTTTAATGCCCTCATTCTACATCACCAACACTGCCCTGATATAACTCAGCAATAACAACTTTTGAGATTGTGCCCATAGTACACCAACCCTCTTTATCCTTAATCTCTCAAGGCAGTTTGATACAATTACTCACTCCATCCTGCATCACTATCTTCACCATATGGTTGAGTTCAGTGGCATTGCCCTCTTGTTGTTCCATTGCTACCATTTCCAATTAAACTAGCATATTGCTTACGCTCCTATGCACAGTTCTTTCTTTCCTTTACTTACAAGTTGTCCAGTGTCATTTGTGGGAACAGATTCAACTTTCATTTGTACACTAATGTCACCCAACTCTACTCAATGCCATTACAACTGGCATCTCAAGCACAGCTTTCTGTGTGCTCATTCAAAATTCTGCTCTCCGTACCCTAACTCACACCAAATCCCATTCACTCATCACATGCTGTGCTCTATGCTAGTTCCCAGTCTGGAAGCTTCTCAATTTTAAAATCTTCATTCCTCTGTTGAAATCTTTTGAGGCCTTCCTCCATTCTATCTCCGTAATGTCTTCCAACCCTGTGAAAATCTCTGCACATCTCCAATTCCAATGTCAGCTTTGATTTTGACTGTTGTTCCATTGTGGGTAGTGGCTTCTACTGCCTGGGCTGAGCTCTGGAATTCCCTTCCGAAATCACTTCAACTCCCAATTTCGTTCCTCCTTTAAAATTCCCTATAATCTAAATCTTTGGCCAAGTTCTTGGTCACCTGTCCTAATATCTCCTGATGTGACTTGGTGTCAAATTTTGCTTGATAACATTGCTGTGAAGCACATTGAGTCATGTAGCTATGTAAGTTTCTTGTGGCAAGTTTCCATCTGCGGAATATGGTGGCTATACAGCAAACAATTCAATTTAGACAGGGTGTCTCCTATGGTGCATCTTTGCACATGACTGAAGAGGCCAATCCTTCAGGGGCAGGTTCTACCGTAAGTGCTGCACATATCAGGTGTTGTTGTGGTTGTTTTTGACATTGACGTCTGTCGTCCATCTGCTGTAGCCACTGGCCATCGTGGTGGTGAATGCTAGCCCACAGGAGGCAGTCACCATCTTTCTGTGTTAAAGGGGTTATATTAAAGTATGTTTACTTTGTTACCAAGTTGAACTCTCTTCAACTTGAAATAGGAATACCAAAGCCAGCTTACTCAGCTCCTGGCTAAAGCTCCACAAAGCATCTGACTCTGCCTCTCTCCATGGGAACCAGAGATCTCATGGCCTTAAGAGAGGATCATGGCTTGAAAGGCAGCTGTTGTGACCCCAGTATCCCTCCCTGAAGGCTTTCCCCTCCAATCAGCAGATTCTTCATGTCTGAATATGCCTCTATTTTGCCTGTGAGTTGCCTCAGCTGTGCCCACCTCTCCGCCTGGCACTGCTGAGTTTCTGAGCTGCCAACCCTCTGGATCAGCATGGAGAGACAGTCCGTCTCCTCAACTCAAAGGTAGGCCTGGAGGCTGCAAATAGGAAGTTACCTCTGATAAAATTGCCAAGCTGATCCCACCACCAAAAAGCTCCAAATGCCCATTTTGTCCTGACTTTAGAGTCTGGAAGCCCACGAGGGAATCCAACTTTCTGGTGACCAGCGTAAGGTGGCTCACATTTGATAAATCTGACAGAATTTTTCGAAGAGGTCATTGGAAAGGTGGAGATGGGTATATGTAGGATGACTTCCACAAGGCATTAGGTAAGTTATAGCTCCAGACAATATGAGCCAAAATGAGAGTACATGGAATTATGTCACAGGTTGTTGATTAATTGAAGGAAAAACTGCCTTAAAAATAAGGAAATAGTCTAAAATTACTGGATGATGTTTTGAAATTTCTTGCACTCAGCCATACCCCTAGATTTCTACCACTGTTGCGATGTATCCTTAAGAGGAATTTCTTAAATTGTTCACCATCGCTATCCAAATCAATAAAGTCTGTGATGTTTAATCCAATGCACTCTTAAGAAAGAACAGAGCAGCCGTCTTGCAGACCACATCTGTTGTACATTGTCCCCAGTTACCACTGTTTGCATATTGTGTTACCTTTAAATAAAGAACCCACATTGTTATTCCATCATTGTTGTATGATTGGTACATATGTGCTAAAGAGAAAAACACACCAACTGAAAGCTTGAATAGACAACTCACTGCTTCCCCATCCAAGTCATATATATATATATATATATATATAATACACACACATATATAGTAAAAGGCTGAGGCTACAGGGCAAACCCATCGGAAACACCAGCATATGACACATCCCAATCATCAGAGGACATCTCCTTTATCTCTACTCTGTGTCGCCTATCTCCCAACCAATTGCCAACCCCAGATTACATGCTCAAATCTATGGCAGGGGGCTTGAATCCATGATCTTCTGACTCAGAAGTGAGAATCTTATCATCAAACCAAGCTTTCACCTTAGGAAATGGGGTAGAGAGGAGCAAGGATAAGTTAACGACCAAGGAGATAAGGCCGGCAAGTTTATTGTCAGGAATAGGGAGCGGGACAATTGGAATTGAGGTTCTAGGAGAAACAAGTAATACATTGAGTCATGAAGTTCAGTTCAGGGTCATTGAGTAGATTGAAGGGTCAGCCCCTAATTACCAGACTAACAATCAATGGAGGAGTGAAGCATCTTTTAGCAGCTAGTAACAGAGTAGTGTTTAATCAAAGAACCATCAGGTGAAGGGGCAAATTTGGCCTTAGGGAAGTATTGTATGGAACAAGAAATGGCAGATGTTGTTTGAGAACGACTAAAGGGATTAGAGTCAGAACCAGAGAGACAGTCAATTTTGGATGAAGGCGGTTTCAGTGGAAGAACAAAATTCACTCCAGGAAAGCAATGGGAGCACAAAGCAGGATTTAATCCGGAGGCAAGCAGGGAAGTGAAGCATGGCCAGTGAGACATGTAAACAAATGGGAAGGAGTGAAATCCAATACAGTAGAACAATAAATCAGAGATTTTTTTCAGTAAGACAGTAAGGAACAAAGCAACAGGAAGGAAACGAAGAGCAATGTCCAGCCAGGATGCCAGAAGAAAAATCCAGTTCATGAGAGCAGTAATGCAGTGGATCTGGGCCTAGAAGACCAGTGCAGAAACAGGCTTTGGTCCAGGAATAAGTGAACAATGACTATACTAAGCATCAAAATAGCAGTCAGATCTGAGGCGCCTGTGGAATAGGAACACAATAGGGCTGAGCAGAGGAAGAATGGAGTAACATCCTGATCCCAACAGAGCAGCAGAGTTCAGCCCAGAGATCAGTGGAGTGTTCCTCTGTGCTCAAGTTGATGATTCTATACACAAAGCAAAGCTCAAATAGTTTGTTTGCACCATCTGACTTCTCATTGGCAACTTGCTCTCGACTATGTAACATGCTGTCTTCTGAAGGAGTTACTGTTAGTTGGCAAACAGTCGAAAGTCTAAGTGTGTATGGATCCATTCTGTCTTGACAGTCTGCATTCATTAATAGTGAAGCAACATGTGCTTTTTTATTGAAGAATGGGGATTGGTCCTTTCAGGGAAATCAGTTTTATGTATAGCAGAGATGATTAAATGCAACACATGTATTTAAAGTGTGTATCAGGCTGTAACTAGCTATTAGTGCTTGTGGCATAGGTCCAATCAAATTCCCAAAGGTGAAAGGCAGCCCCTTATGAAATCAATGTGAGCCTTTGGTGGCGATGGGATATTTTTGACCTGAGATACATAAAACAACATGTTGTTTTTCTAGGTTACTGGAGGCTAACACACTGTAGATAATTACTTCCAGTGCTCGTTGGTTAGTGTTAAAATCAGGGAGAGGATGGACCCACATTGTTTTCATCAAAATGCCTGAAGCTGTATTTGTATTAGCTTTGCCTGTATGGTGACCTCAATTTCATAGCCTTGAACATAAAACTGTTGTATCATGCCATGGCTTTGGGAAAGCAAACTAATCTTATTATATACTAGTACTAATTATTCAGTTATATGTCTTCTTTGTTCGGAAAAATAAAATGACCCTGTTGTTTAACTGTTTCTTATGTCGTTCGTGGAGTGGGCGAGAGGAGAAATCAAATTAAAGAGCAAACAATTTATTTTACGAAGCTTTTTCTGTGTTTTAATACTCTGAGCGAGAGAAAGGTCTCTCTCTCTCCCTTTGCTAAGCAGGTGACCGTTTTCTGCTGTCTGGGCCTCGGTGGCAGGAGGTTTTAAATTAAGATTGATGTTTTCTTATTCTGTTAGTAAGGTCACTATGTCATTTCCTGTATCCTGTTTGCTGGGGTTTTAAGCAGACAAACAGCACTGTGTTTGGCGTGGCGCTTACTGATGAAACTGTACTGACAGAACCATAAACCAATTTGTAAACCAAATAGGAAGGTTATGACAGCCATGTCATACACTGCGGTTTCGTGCTCTATGTCACATCCATCTTCATTTCCAGATATTCAGTCTGATGGCGGGGAAGATTAAATGGAAGCCTTGTTCTTCATTTTCTCCCATGAGAAAGCCATAGGTGGGCTAATGCGTGAGGATGAAGTATTCTATTAAAATGAAAACATTTACCACGGTAAAATAGTTTGTCCTTTTGCAGTGCCGACAATTTTTTGCTGTAAGTTAAAGTCCCCGATACGTGGCTTTATGGAAGTTTCGCTTCCCCATTTTTTTGTGGATTTACAGTTCAAAAGACTGCATAAATAAATGATGTAAAGATGCTGTCAGATTCAACATGCATACCAAGTACCTCAGTCGGGTTCAGAACACGTAGCCAGTACTTTAAACAATCTGGCGAATAAAGCAAGCTGAGATACTCAACATCTCCATCTCAGTGTGTTGTCACAGTGGATAGAGTGATTATAATTGGTAATCAGTTTCAATGCTGGCAATCTCAACGACACGATGCATTTTTATCCATGCTTCTGTCAAACTCAATTAACATTCTAACACAGCGCCTGCTAAAATATTACAGGAGGCTCTGAGCTAATCGACAAGTGCTGTGAATTTATTCTTAATTAATTAAAACATCGCCCATACTTTACAATTTATAACATTGCTACAATCCTGCTCATAGTAACAATCAAAATAATGTTCTGTTGCACTGTAAGTAAAAAAAAACACTCAAATCATTTCAGTTCTCTTTTTTAAAAGAGATTCTGTATTCAAGACACACAGACTAGTCACTGGATTGGAAATTTTTGTTATTCATTGCACGCTTCGCTATTGTTTGGTGGAGTGAGAGATGTACTGCTGTGAAATTACATCAGATGTGTCAGATGCAATTGAAATTTAAAAAAAAATACATTACTGGCATTACTGTACTTTATGTCACTTGGACCCTGGATTTGCTCTGTTTGTGCATATCTATATATATATATATGCATAATAAATAAATGCAAAGCACAATAAAAAAAATTGAGGTGAACTAGCCCTCCTGTCGATAGATAAGAAGGATGCAATAGACATCAATCCCCATCAATCAAACTTCCCAATGGATCTGTTTATTATTCCTTTTCTTATCTACATCTGCTGATATCAGCAAACTGTAACAGCAAGATCTCAATGCATTGAATTGCTCTATTATTTCTTATATCTTCCATAAAATAAGCACATTGACACCTCCTACAAGGGTCAACTGGAGGAAACTTTCCTGTTTTTATAATCTGTGGTGGTATATAATCTATTAAATAACCACTCTTTGTTTTAAACAAACACAAACAGATGTGACTTTAAATTGAATCATTGAAGTAGTCAGAAATACTTTATTTGTGCTCTGCTGACAAGGTACAACTTCAAGTAGATACAAATTCTTGCGCATTTGCATTTATCAAATACAATTTATAAAACTGTCCTGTAATGTCCTCGATTAGAGTAGCACGTTTCCTTCCCTTCCAAGCCCTCCATACAGTTTCTCCACTATTGTGCCATATTTCCCCCTGGCCGCTGCGATCAATAAAAAACATAGACAACAGCAATTTACACCCTGACAGTATTTCTCTCAAAAAAGAATTGTACAGGGTAAAGAAAAATATGAGTGCACATTGAACAGGAAGAGGAAAAGGAAAATGGAAAGGCAGGTGAAGCAATAGTTGAAAAGAAGGGTTATTGAAAGGCTTTTGAAAGCAGGAGTGTGAGCAAGCCAGAGAGTAAGACTGACAAACGTGACAAAAATCTTCCCATGTGGTTCTAACCCCAACTCTGCGTTTGATTCAAGTCTAAAATGTGAGAAAGAAAATCCTTGGGAGAAAAATTAATTGTTGGCAAATTAGACACACCAAGAAAATGGGCCTGGGTATTGCAATTAACCCACAACCATTGCAAACTTTGTGCTGCCGATGCTGATTTGCATGATAGATGTTGCAGCCAGGGTTAAACATACTGCTGAATGACTGTATATCTCACCAGGGGGGCCACGTTTATTTAACAATGGCACCACTTAAAGCTAGCCTGTATTACTTAAAGCCAGCTTGCACATCTCAAAGGGGTGGCACATTTTAACTTGAACAGGTGCTAGAACTAATTGCAGAAGAGGGTGTAACATGGAGAACACAGAATTATAGTGCAACAGAGAACACTCCCCAAAGTTCTCTGATGCTGCATTGGATACCTTGGTGACAGTGGATAGGAGGAGAGAGGTTTTCTATTCACAGAGAACCACTGGATAAATTATGTGAAGGCAGTGGGAACAAATGGCTATAACAGTCAATGTCAGGTTCCTGAGCACCTGGATGTAACTTAAGTGAATTCACCTTCAAGTCCAATAGTCCCCTGGCTGCACCCCTGGTCTCACATGCTACAGAATGCACTGCACCCCTATTACCTATCTACCTGATACGCTGCAGGAAAGGATGTCTCGAGGTATGGCACGTTGGGAAGACCATGCAGATGCTATGACAATGGATGAATGAACACCGCTCGACAATCACCAGGCAGGAGCGTTCTCTTCCTGTTGGGGAACACTTCAGTGGTCACGGACATTCGGCCTCTGATCTTCAGGTAAGCATTCTCCAACACGGCCTTCACAACACACCACGGCGCATAATCGCTGAGCAGAGACTGATAGCCAAGTTCCGTACAAATGACGACGGCCTCAACTGGGATCTTGGATTCGTGTCACACTATCTGTAACCGCCATGACTTGCCTGGGCTTGCAAAATCTCACTAACTGTCCTGTCTGGAAACAATACACACCTCTTTAACCTGTGCTTAACCCTCTCTCCACTCACGTTGTCTGTACCTGTGATTACATGTAAAGACTCACATTCCAGCCATTATTTTGTAAAATTGAGTTTGTGTCTTTATATGTCCTGTTTGTGAACAGAACTCCCACTCACCTGACAAAGAAGCAGCACTCTGAAAGCTAGTGGTTTTTGCTATCGAATAAACCTGTTAGACTCTAACCTGCTGTTGCGAGACTTCTTATTGCGTTTACCCCAGTCCAATGCCAGCATCTCCTCTTCCCCTATTACCTACCAGCAATCATGATTCACGCCTAACATTCATAGCTTCAGCTATTCAGTCATGAAAACCACATCACTTAAACATTCACTCCCTCTCTCGTAGAATCACATGGTGCACAAGTGCTGACAACAGCAGCTGATTGGTTGCATGTCCTCACCTATGAGGGAGACATTACTGGAGCAGCGATGATTGAGGCGGCAGTGCTGAAACCATCAAAGATGGTTGTATATTCAAAAATAAATCTCTTTCTGTGGGACAGCACAATGGTTAGCACTGCTGTCTCACAGCACCAGGGATCCAGGTTCAATTCCAGCCTTGGGTGACTGTCTGTGTGGAGTTTGCACGTTGTCCCCGTGTCTACATGGGTTTCCTCCAGGTGCTCCAGTTTCCTCCCACAGTCAAATGGAGTGCCGTTCAGGTGGATTGGCCATTAGTGTCCAAGGATGTATAGATAAGGGGGGTTAACAGGATAAATGTGTTAGATAACGGATTAAGGCAAGAGGTGTGCCTGGGTAATATGCTCTTTCAGACCATCAGTACAGAGTCAATGGACTGAATGGCCTCCTTCTGCACTAGAGGGATTCCATGGATTCCATGAGTCCCACATCTCACTTACATCCCACACTCACCTCTGAGGTCCAAGCTGCAGATGGGGCACATGTGCACCTTTGCTTTCTATATTTTCCCCACCAAAGGCTGAAAAGGCTGAACAATTACTGCCTTCACTGTCTCAAACATACACTCAGCATCCCTTGGCAGGCCAGGTCACCAACTCAGAACTCCAAGAGTGTACTAATGCCATCCACATACACACATTGCCAGGCCAATGAGGTCTACCCTGGCTTGGCCACATTCATTGAATGGATGACAACTGCATTTCCAAAGATCTTCTGTACGGTGAATGGGTCACAACCTCCTATGTGCCCATACCTCTGCTATCAAGACACATGTAATCGAGATATGAAAATGGAGAACATTGACACTGACAACAGGGAGACCATCATTGATGACTGTCTCGAGAAGCAGTAAAAGAAGCAAACAGAAATGAAAAGTTCGGCTGGCTATGAAGAGGGTCCAGAGAAACAGGCCAGTGAATCTTGCATCTTCCCAACCCACTGTCTTCTTCTGTGTGGAGAAGAGAGCTGTCATATCGGCTACTGTGCCACACGTAGCCACGCTTGACCACCATGGCATAAACCATTTCCTTACTAATTTAGTACATCACCACAACCCTAGCCAAAAAACTGACCACCTGGCCAGGCAGAGGGAGAAGAGCAGGAAGGCAGTGGGATGAAGCAACATGGTCACCCACTTTCACTCACACTGCCATCAGCTCCTAGCTCAGGAATATCTTGAGGTTAACTTACAGGTTGAGTTGGCAATTAGGAAGGCAAATGCAATGTTAGCATTCATGTCGAAAGGATTAGAATATAAAAGCAGGGATGTACTGCTAAGGCTTTATAAAGCTCTGGTCAGACCACATTTGAAATCCTCTAAGGCCAGAGCTGCTTGAGTGTGCCCTCCAAGGCCATCTGCAAGCCCTCCATCAACTGGGTTGCTGCAAAGTGATCCAGACAGCGGGAGATTTGTTTCAGCACCCTAAGCTTCTGCTGAATGACACACCATGTAACAGTGTAGTTCCATTGCATGCTGTTGGTGCCTGGTGTCCACGTGGACATGGATTTAGTACCAGATTTAGGAGCCACAGTTCTTTCCATCGTGATTCTCTGGTTTGTCCAATGCAGACGATACACAGAACTGTCGCAAAATAAAAACAGCATGTCCGTGGCCAGAATAGCAGGAATTGGCCTGAATGTTGTGATGGAGGATTGTACATTTAAGGAGTGGAATCACTTCCAGTTGCAACATCTGCAAAGTAATTCATGTGTAGTCAATGACACCCTGCAACCTAAAAAACCTGCAATCTTCACAAAATAGTCAAATGCTCACTCCACATACATCTCTCTGAGAGGGCAGAATGAAATGTACACAGCTCTTTTGGACTACAGAGCCTCAGGAATCTCTTACACAACAGTAGACCACAAACTTGGAGATATTGCAAATATCATCTTTTGCAGCCTGAAGGAAACATGGCACATAACAGTTCATAAACACAGTCACTTCACAGCCACTGTCAATATCATCCATGCCCTGTTCTGCTACTGCAGTTGTGGCTGTAACAGATGACAGGTTTCAATGAAGTTAACCTCCTTAGTCTGACAGTCTGTTTCACATTAAGGCAGACATAGGGGAGTTGCTCCCTTAATACTCCAGGTGGATGTGACCTCCTGTTTAGAGTCCTTCTGTCTCCTCCTCCTTCTTCATGCAGCTTGCCATGCTCTGTATCACCTCTGCTTATTCTCCCTGTTACTCTGTAGAGGGATGCAGACTACTGCACATGAGCCACGTAAATCCATATAGACTTCAGCAACTTCAAACACCTTTAAATCACTGACGCTTCCACAATCACAGAAAGAAGCCAATAGAAATCAATCGACAACTAACCTGAAAGTGTTTTTGAGTTCCAAAATGGCAGCACTGACATCAAATGAGCATAACATCCTGATTCAGAACATGATCTGCCTGCTTATGGTGAATGCTGGTTGCTCAGAAAATTGGCATCTGACATGGCTAGCACTGGAAATGTGCAGATAAGCCACAGATGCCATTTTTGAAACTGAAAAGCCAGTAGGTACCAAGCTGAAAGTTGTAGCAAAGATCTTAAAATTTTTTAAAGGCTAACAAATAAGAATCTCATGAGGTATTACAGAGGAGGATGTAAATAAAAAATGAATTTGAACCCATGTCTTGAAATTCATCCAGCATCATGTGGACATGGACTATGGAATGGAAGGTGGAAGGAATCAGTTACTATTCATTCTTCACTTACTGGGTTTCTTCCCACTGAAGTAGTGCAAAGACGTGTGGGTTAGGTGGATTGGCTATGTCAGAATTGCCCCTTAGTGTCAGGAGAACTAGCTAGGGTAAATGCATGGGATTATGGGGATCGGCCCTGGTGGGATTGTGGTTGATGCAGACTCGATGGACCTCCTTCTGCACGGTATGATCCAAAAAAATAGTGAGAAAAATGCAATAAGGCCTGTTTTCAGGCAATTCGCGATTATCCCATACAGTGCCAGACAGCACATAAGTTTAGTGGTGCCAGCTCATTTCAATGATTACAGCACGCAAGCTGAGTATGGAATGTGCTACTGACTGGCTGACTGCTCAACAGGGTCTGTGGCTGACACAGTACACAAACTAGCTTGGATCTCTTCATGGCAGCCTGCCTTTCTGAAACAGGAGCTACACTCTGCAACAGCAGCGGTTAAAATTATTTCAGCAAGGCTCGTCCAAAGGAGAAGGATAGCAAACCAGCCAGACAGAGTTGAACCCCAGAAATCTGAATGGGGAACTGGAAGCCATTGTGATGAAGGTAGAAAGGAGGGAAGACTCCATGTTGCCACAAGGGGTTGGGTGGGTGTGACAGGAGATGTTTAAGGCACATCCTGGGATAGGAAGGGGTGTTGTTGGCCAGGGAGGTGAACTTGCAGCATTTGGCCTCAGGATCCAGCGGCATCACTGCAATAAGCTCAAAACCTGACATGGCTAATCGAGATCAGTGAACGCAACATCAAAGAACTGTTCACCCAGCAGAAGATATTCATCAGTTATAGACAATGAAATGAAACAAAGCTTACTCCAGCAGGTAAATCAAAGAAAAAGGATTAATAAAGAAACTTCATTATTCCAACACATGAGGCCTCGCCCTGGGCCATTCCAAGCTGTCCCACAATTTCCAACAGGTTTTTATTTGTACTGAATCAGCTGGTCAGCTGATCATCACGTCATTTTGTCATTGGTTATATATGACCCTTACAGCTTGTTGCCATCAGTCAGATCCAATGTTACCATCGGTTACATTCTAACAAGGACACCTCTGACCCAGGACACTGCCAAGCTCTCATGCTGCTCAATTCTTCACATACCCACCAGTTATCCATCAGAATCCAGGAGTTGTATCGCTAATATTCTGATACTCCACCTCATCCTCACACAGCGACAAATGCTGGAAGTCTCATATCCACCTCTTATAGCTTCCACCTATATCCAGCTCTGGTGAACACATCACCCATACACACAGCAACATAATTACATCCCCACCATTACCCCCTCCCCCCTCCCCCCACCACCACCACCTTGCAGGGCAAGGTGGCTGTTAACTGCACGCTGCTAGCAGAGAGCCAGCATAGTTGGGAGTTGGATACATTGACTGAGTCCATCTTCTGGAAGAGATGCTGCTCCACATCATGGGATCCAGTTGTGACTGAGGCCTTTGCATCTAATGTCACTGAGAATATTCAGGATGATTCCATGTTCCGGTCTAATGCCCCTTTGCAAATAGATTTGGAGTCAGCGTCTGGTAAGTAACTGGGCATAAAGTAGGCTGAAGCCAGGTCTAAGGGGAAATGTTGTGTATGTGCTAGTTTACCTGTGGGTGAAGCCTCTGCCAGATCTGATGCAGAAGACTATGATGGGACCATCAATGGGATGCTGCACAGGAGTACATTGATTGGCATGTACATAGTGATTCTTTGACAAGCATCGATAGGCCTACCACAGAACATATCATTACTGTCAAGGAGCATGGCGGAGTTTGTGCTCAACTTGGCACAGGGCTTCACGCAGAGTTTGGAGCTAAATCTTTCCCTCGGAAACAGTGGCCAACTCCATAGCAACACTTGTGGACCTACTCAACATGCAGCATCTGGTGATCGGTATCTCAGCTCCTGCTCCCACTCCCACAGGCAGAAACCACTCAAAATGTGAGTGCAGTAGCAGAAAGCAAGAGTGGGGTCATGAGAGTCATACCTGTTAGCGTGAAAGCTCGTAGTGCACTGTAGAATCAGATGACTGCCTTCATGGCTGCAGATACCAGTGTCTATAAGAGGCTGAATGTTCCCTTAGCAGTCCACCAATCTGTCCACCAGTAGATAGCTAGGAATACTGAAGCATTGCCCTCGGGGTGTGCCAGTGGCTTGGTGATGCACGAGCTTGTTAACTTCCATTGGCATAATTGCATTTGAGTGTCCCCCACTGCCACTCAACCATAATGCCCTGGCTGTTGTCTTCAGCCAGCCAGGCCAGACTGTTGCAATCCATGCCAAGGTGGTGTGGTCTGGAGCCATTTTCATAAGGCCTTGCGTTACTCCAAGATCACCTTGGAAAGCCATCTACAATCTCCCAGTGAAAGTCAGCAATCTGCCACTGACAATGCTACAGCAACTGGAGGCCCACTTTGTAGAGCATTGGATATACAGAAGGCAGAAACTATAGACATATAGACATAATTCCATTTTGAATTGAAAGTGTTGGTGCATAAAATTGTTATGAATGTTTTTTGATGGTTTTTATTTCTGAATTTTCCTAAGGAGTTGCTAAAACAACAGGTAGATTGGGTTATGGGAAATTATGGAATGAATGTGGTGTCAGAATCTTAGCTCTGGAAACAGAATCAGAGTATTCATTCATCCAAAGCAAAGAGGCCTGGATTCCCCTCCCTTTCTCCTCCTCTCCTTCCTCTTCCCAAGATGGGCTTGAAATGTCAGGTGCCAAGAGCTGTGCCCTCAGGATAGCAAGATTATGCAGAATGCAACAGGCCATTATGAACTTGTCCCTGGTGCTGGATGGCTCTCGTTACAGATATCATTGTGTTGTCAGGACAAGAACTGTGAGCCACATGCATAGAGGGCATCGATGTCACCCAGCAGTCAGTCACTTGTTCTTCAGAGTGGACTAAAGATGGTGGGTACAGCTGACTGCCATTGGATAAAAGCATCATGACTGTGGGCATTCACTGAGAGGATCTTCTGGGCATGATCACACTAACTTGCTTTGATAGAACGGTAGCCCTTGCAGATCCAGTACTTCACCCATTAACCTGCGGAGCACGCAAAGCTACGTGCCAGCAGTCAGTTGCATAATGCACCACTGGGAATCCCATGAGCCTGGTAGATCTACACACCCTCTCCACTCACTTCTCTATAGTCAATGAGAAGATGATGAAAGTCTTCTATATCGGAGCTCTGGCATTGCATGATGGATGGCAAACTCTGAGACGTTAATTTTGCTTTCTCTTGTCAGGAAGAATTCACCAGCATAGACATTTAAGGTGATGATTATTTTGATGGCACCATTCTCACCCTGCTGTGCAGCCATGGTCAGGTTTTTGAAGATGGTACAGTTCAGTGACCACCTCCTCGCTGAAACTGGGGTGCATCAGATACTGTTCCTGTGAGATGTGCTCCCTAATGATCTGAGGTGTTTAGGGTCCTTGTTGAAAACTCTCCTTCTCTCTTTGTGCACAGCTTCCCCTCAACATCACCAAGTGCCCCATTTTCAAATCATGCTAACCCAAAAGGAATTGCAGCTACAACCCCCATTACTGAAGCAGGCTTTCTCCTCACAGACCAAAGACTCCCCCGACCTCCTCATAAAAATCCAGCAGCACTTTCATGTAAACCCAAAGGGTTTGCAGAACCACTCCACATAACACAGAACATCTTCTTCCAGTAACTCTGAGCACAAGAAAGTCACCTGGAAGTTGGATTGTGGCACTATAAATAGTGTTAGTGTGAGGGCCAGGGCAGTGGAGGAGCCTCATGCAGCTGAACACATTTTCACCTGGGGGTGATGAAGAGAGGATTTTAACTGGATCTCCAAAATGACAGATTGTGTGCCAAATTTGTGTTAGGTATTGGGATGAATTTTACCATCCTGCCCACCACGGGAACTGTAGCAGGCGATTGGCAGACCATGGAAAGTCTGTTGACCTTGGGTGGGATTTTCCAGTTTCAAGGTGAGCAAGGCTGGAAAATCCTGCCCATTGTTTCACATCACATCACATTCCTTCCACACTGCAGACTTCCAGAGCTTCCAATCAGGGTGTGCTGTGTGGGCCGGGCCAGAAGAGGTCAGAGGCACCCTGGTCAATACTTTGACTTGTTTTGACATGGGAGCATGGTGGTACAGTGGTGAGCACTGCTGCCTCACAGCACCAGGGATCTGGGTTCGATTCCCAGCTTGGGTCACTGTCTGTGTGGAGTTTGCACATTCTCCTCATGTCTGTATGTGTTCCCTCCAGGTGCTCCAGTTTCCTCCTATGGTCTGAAAGACATGCTGGTTAGGTACATTGACCCAAACAGGCGCCGGAGTGTAGCAATTAGGGAAATTTCACAGTAAATGCATTGCAGTGTTAATGTAAGCCTTACTTATGACTAATAAATAAACTTTACTTTATGTTTGGGGCTTCAGCACCAGCGATCAAAGGTCATACGAGAACTCCTCCACTTCCAGAACAGGAAAGATTTTCATTTGATTTATGTGCTGATGGTGTGAAATGCCAATCATGTCATCCTACATGTGGATGCCAGCTGTCAGGATTCTTTCATCATGTGCCAATAGCTATGCTAATCCTGAGGATTCAGAATAATATACTGGGATGATTGATTAGTGATCAGGAATTTCCCCCATACTCACAGCTTATGACCGCAGTAAGGCCCCAGCAAACAGAGGTGGAGGACAAATATAATGAGGCCCTAGTACTGCAAGATGTGCATTACAGCAGATTATAGGCATTCTAATGTCTAATTTTAGTTGCCTGCAATACTTTGTAATGGAGGAAGGCTTACTGTTGCCAGATGCTGAAGGGGTCGACAGCAAAGCTCCATTTCTACAGCATGAAGAGATTGACTTCCCAGCCAGTGTTCAGAGAAAAGAGAAGACAGCAAATGCCGAGTGCTTTCAATGAATAAATGTTGGCACTGTAAGTGAATTCACCTCACACCTGCCTGAGTTTTCTCTTCTTCACAAAGTCCTTCATTATCAAGGAATTGTACTTGCTTCCTTGATAAAATGTAGGTCTAAATTTCACAAACCTTCATCCAACTCCAAAAAGTAGGCAGGCACACATTGAAATTAATTCTGTATTATGCGTTCCAGCTGTGTTTACTTTCCAGCATAATAATCACCAGAGATTTCCAAAAAAATTGTACACCCAAGCCATAACTACTTCTCAACACATTGTCTGCCTTTCACACAAGTTACAGTAATTGTTTCAGCTCCTAATGTACAACTTCTGGGTGGCGTGACAAGGCTGAGTAACAAAGATTAAAAATATTCCCAAGGAACATTAGGGCTGAGTTGACTTAAATGAGTGAAGCTGCTGGGAGAAGTTCTTTTCCTTGCATTGTCTGACGTGTTATGGTGCCACAATGGCTAGCACTGCTGCCTCACAGCGCCAGAGACCCCAGTTAGATTCCAGCCTTGGGCCACTGTCATGTTCTCCTCATGTCTGCATGGGTTTCTTCCAGGAATACCTGTTTTCTCTCACAGTCCAACCTACAGATGTGTAGGTTAGGTGGATTAGCTATGGATTATGGGGATAAGATGGAGGGGCAGGCCTGCATAACATACTCTTTCAAAGTCGGTGCAGACTTAGTGAGTCAAATGGCCTCCTTTTGCACTGCAAGGATTCTATGGTTCTATGGCGGCAGGCCTACGTTTGAATCTTTCTCATCTACAGGTTTTTAAATGGTCTTTCAGAAGAGCAGAATATACCATTTTCCAGAGGCAGTAAAACCTAGAATCATTCCACAGAACCCACTGCCAAGAACTCTGTGGCAACTCTTCTGTGTAATAACAGAAATAGGATTTCTGGTGGAAGCCCTGTTAAATGACTGACTCAGAGAAGCTATTTAAGATGGCAGCTGCCAAATACAGAAACCACTAATATTCTTTGCATCTCCTCATTCTACCATTTCTGCAGGAACCTCTCAAAGTGCCATTCTCTCCAGGATATTCTGAGAAAATCTTTGCCTTGTGCTTCCTGGCTAACAAAAGTGAGAAAGCCTGCTCAGCTAGAATTACATGATTGTAATGCAGCCCAAATTTCTAATAAGCAGTTTAAGAACATAAGAACATAAGAAATAGGAGCAGGAGTAGGCCATCTAGCCCTTCGCGCCTGCCCCGCCATTCAATAAGATCATGGCTGATCTGAAGTGGATCAGTTCCACTTTCCCGCTTTCTCCCCATAACCCTTAATTCCCCTGTCTATCAGAAACCTATCTACCCGTGACTTAAATATATTCAGTGAGGTAGCTTACACCACTTCAACGGGCAGAGAATTCCAGAGACTCACCATCCTTTGAGTGAAGAAGTTCCTCCTCAGCTCCAATCTAAACTGCGTCCCCCCCCACCTTATTTTGAGGCTGTGCCCTCTAGTTCTGCTATCCTTTCTAAGAGGGAGTTTGGAGAGTGAAGCTCCCTGCTCACAATGCAAAATTGGAATATTATTGAGGAAAAGAAATATTGCTGAGAACATTATGAAGGTAAGAAAAAGTCAAGGAAGAGAAAGTACCATTTGGCTCAATCAACTGATCCAATCCGGAATCCAACTCTTACATGAACTTATCCCTATTTTTTCTTTTGAGGACCTAACCTAATAAACATTCCATTTGGATCACATTCATGACTTACCTGTTGAGAAGAGCACCTTTTGAATAAATTGGAGTTTCTCCATATTTGTGAAACTATTTGACAGTCACAACTTTTCGTTACTTACATCTACCGAAAAATATGGAGAGAACATCAAGATTGGTTATTTCCCTTTCAATCCCGTTTACAAATTCTGTCCTTGTCAAAGTATCTGCACTAAAATGGCACTGTGCCGATGTTTTTTGTGCAGTTGATAAATTCTACAGGAAAAGAGACAACGCATATTATATTGTACAAAGACAAGAGGCCATAAGCACTAGCCTAGTGTTTTGACACATTCAGTCCACTTCTGAATGTTTATAGTGCGGAAAAATTAATGGGACTACCGAACAAGTTGTCATCTGCAAAATGTTTTGTATTCATGTAAAGCTATAAGCTAGCCATTGAAGAATAAAATTCAGATTTTTATCCACCATGTTAATAGTTTCAACTATGAGATAAAGAGGATTCCAGACTCCTTAGAAGTGGGAAAGAGGCAACCACGGACTGCTCTTATCTCCCTCCTCAAAGTGGCATTGATAGAGGCCTGGGAACAGACAGATGCCTCTTTTGTTTAGATAAAGGTGTGGAGTGCTTGAAAAAATTGAAGTACATAAAGAGAGAGAACAATGTCATTAAAACTCTGATATTCATTATATTGTGCAATGTCATTGTGATAGAAGTTCAAATAAATGCCTGTACTATATTCCCCAAAGGCTCATTCAATTGATATCATGAGTAATGCATTCATTTGAACTGAACAAAAATTCCAGACTTGATCTCAGCCCATGTTACAAACAATGAGTTCAGCTGGGACAGAGGTAGTGATGTTCTATTGATCTCAGTGACCCCATGTTAGGACGAGAAGAACCAGCCAAAGTTCTGCTCCTGATTAACACCCTATGACTCCTGCCAGATCTGTGCATGATCATCAAGTGAGGCTAGGAACAGGCTTGACTCTGATGGCATGTGGTCAGACAATTTGACCATATTTAAATAATAATTATTTCAGTGAGATTCCAGAGTGTGCTCTACACCTGCAGAACTTTATGCCTCAAAAGAGTTAACAGCTTTCAGGGAGAAAGAAGAAAGGAGAGAAAACTGGAAGAAAAGTAGAGGAAAGGAACAAGTTACTGGAGACCTACAATGAAACAGATTTAGAGCAGTGATCGACAATTGGTCTGGTCACTACTGGAAACCAAAATCGCAAAGATTTCCGTTATTTCTAAGGAAGTCTCATTGGTGTGGACAGAAATGCCAATAATAATCCACTTGGGTCAAATGGTCTATTTCTGTGCTGCAGATCCACATGTGATATGACAAGAAATACTAAATAAAGGACTTTTGACATGTACATTTATATCCCACTCATTTAGAGCCCAGGGAAATAATTATCTTCATGTTAACAATGCAAATTTGAAATACAAAATATCTTTGTAAAAACTTAGGTAATACATTAGATTTTGGAATTCCTAACCTTTGGTTATCCAAATTAACCATCTTATCCCTTAAGCTTTAATATTGCAACCTGGCTTTGAGAGACTAACTAATTGTGGTGCTGTTCTGATCTATCTTTCTACTATGCAGCCTGTAAACAAACTGTATCGTGCAAGTTTGCCACTTTGTTCGTATGCAGACTGGCCGTAGCATTTTGACCACTGCAGGTATGCACAGTAGTGAAGCCACCATTTTTTAAAAAAAATCATTTACAGAATATGGGCATTGCTGGCTAGGCTAACATATATTGCCCATCCCTAGTTGCCCTTCAGAAGTAGTGGTGAGCTGCCTTCTTGAACTGCTGCAGTCCCTGAGGTATAGGTATACCCACTATACTGTTATGGAGGGAGTTCCAGGAACTTGGCGCAGCAGCAGTGAAGGAATGGTGATATATTTCCAAGTCAGGATGGTGTGTGCCTTAGAGGGGAACTTCCAGGTGGTGGTGTTCCCATGTGTCTATTACTCTAATCCTTCTAGATAGTAGAGGTCATAGGTCCTATATTGCGTCATAACTTCCAGTGCCAATATATTTCACGGCCAATGGAGTGGTGTGTTTACATCTGTCAGGAGCACTGGCAAAAGTCAGGAAAATTCTATACTAAAGGGGGCTTTTTATAGATTAATTTTATGGTCTTCTGGCTGTGAGACCCAACATCTGTGGGATAATACGGGATACACAGCTGAATATCAACAGAATACCACCTTAACAGAAAATTCAACATCCAATCAACCATCCACTAACCAATCAAAACCATTTTTAAGATTAATATTATTCCTTGTCTAAGAATCAATTTCATTCGTAGTTACAGGATTACCAAAATACATCAAAGCCTGAGCTCAAGCTCAATGATTTCTCCTTGAGGCAATTTCAATCCAGAATTACAATCTTTTTTTGCCCGCTTTCTTATTCCACAATGACTTCAAGCACAAGTCTATGGACATTTACTCTGTAGATGAATCTATAAAAGTTATGAAATACTAGAATAAATATTCCAGGCAGAACATTAATAATTTGCTAATGTAAATAGCCACTAGCTATCAGCATCCCTTTTGGTATGAAACGATTTGTGGATCATTTTAATGGTAAATCATATTTAAGACTTTTCCAAGGTTAACTTGATCTTAAAAGATCTCTCATCTGAGGGCAATTTTAGACACAAAATGAAAACAAGAAACTTGATATTAGAAGATTCTTTTTTGGTGCAATAATCAATTATTATTTCCATACAACAATGAGAATTAATGAGTTCCTCGTATCTCCATAAATCAGTACTGGTTACTTTAGCATAGATTGCATCAGTGGAATAATTAATGCTTTTCATTCCCCCATGTATCTTCCTACTCCAATACATGATTGTCACAGTCAAAATCAAGTGACAGTCAATATGGTGTAAAGATGGAGGAACATCAGATTCATTTTCATCAAGTATGAAACACCTTAGAGATAGGAGTGGGGTAACTGAATGCAGAAAAAAAATAGAACAGTTTTGTCTTCAAATACCAGAATAAGATTGAGAGAATATTACCACTTGCCGATGGGAGTAACAGACTGGTTCTTAAGCTATTGATCTATGCTGAAGTTCTTCCTCAATTATGGCTATCAAACCTAGTCTCCCGATAAGCGGGTAATACCATCTGTCAATAGTATTGAGCTGTAATGATTACAATTTCATTTGGCATCTAGAAGTTTTAAAATAAGGCTATGCATAGTGTCCACTTAATGGTGATTCTAAATATTGTATGTGCAATCTTCCTCTCTAACTTTTAGAGATCAAAGTTCAGTGTACTACACATAGTGAAGCAATCCCACAACGAATGGATCAGCTCAAAACCCTGTCGTCTTGCAACATCTGGATGTGGAAACTGTTGGTGGAAATGTCAATATCTGGAAGGCTCCATGAAATTCCCATCCTTAACCACAATGCAGTTCAGCGTGAGTGTAAAATTGGTCAGGAAGAAGAGGGAGGCGTATGTTAGGTCAAAACAAATGGGTACGGAGTGTGCGCTGGAGGAATATAGAGAGAGTAGGAGGGAGCTAAAAAGGGGAATTAGAAGGGCGAAGAGAGGGCATGAGATGGCTTTGGCTGGTAGGATTAAGGAAAATCCTAAGGCATTTTATTCCTATATTAGAGGCAAGAGAGTAGTTAGAGGGAAAATTGGTCCTCTTAGGGACAAGAGTGGAGAGTTGTGTATTGAGTCGGAGGGAATGGGGGAGCTCCTGAATGAATACTTTGCGTCGGTATTCACGAAGGAGAGGGGTTCGGAATCGTGCGGTCTCTTGGAGGGAGCGGAGGTTCAGTTGCAGGATATAGTTATTACGAGAGAGGAAGTGCTAGGGCTTTTAGGTAGCGTAAGGACGGATAAAGCTCCGGGGCCTGATGGTATTTATCCCAGGCTGCTTAGGGAGGCGAAAGATGAAATTGCTGGGCCTCTGGCGCACATCTTTGTCTCTTCTTTGGACACAGGTGAGGTCCCAGAAGACTGGAGGGTAGCAAATGTGGTCCCATTGTTCAAAAAAGGTAGTAGGGATAACCCTGGGAATTATAGGCCGGTGAGTTTGACGTCGGTGGTAGGGAAGTTAATGGAAAAAATACTTAGGGGTAGGTTGTATGAGCATTTGGAGCGTTGCGATCTGATTAGGGATACGCAACATGGCTTTGTTAGAGGGAGGTCTTGCCTTACGAATCTGGTGGAATTCTTTGAGGAGGTGACAAAAACGGTTGACGATGGGAGAGCCGTTGATGTCATCTATATGGATTTCAGTAAGGCGTTTGACAAAGTCCCTCACGGTAGGCTGGTAGAAAAGGTTAAGGCGCATGGGATACGAGGCCAGGTAGCTAGGTGGATTGAGAACTGGCTGGGAAATAGGAGACAGAGGGTAGTTGTGGAGGGGACCTTGTCGGACTGGAGGCCAGTGACCAGTGGTGTGCCGCAGGGCTCAGTACTGGGACCTCTCCTCTTTGTAGTCTACATAAATGACTTGGAAGAGGGCGTAGGTGGTGTGATCAGCAAGTTTGCTGATGACACCAAGATGGCAGGGTTGGCAGGTACGGAACTGGATTGTCAGGTGATACAACAGGATATAGATAGGTTGGTGCAGTGGGCAGATAGGTGGCAGATGGCATTTAATCCTGACAAATGCGAGGTGATGCATTTTGGACGGAATAATGCAGAGAGGAGCTATGTGATAAAAGGTAGACAGATTAGGAGTATAGACGTACAGAGGGACCTGGGAGTGCAGGTTCACAAATCCATGAAGGTTGCGTCACAAGTGGAGAACGTTGTTAGGAAGGCTTATGGGATGTTAGCCTTTATAGGAAGGGGCTTAGAGTATAAAAGCTGCCGTCTAATGCTTCAGTTATACAGAACGTTGGTTAGACCGCATTTGGAGTACTGCGTCCAGTTCTGGTCACCTTACTACCGGAAGGACGTGGAGTCTCTGGAAAGGGTGCAGAGGAGGTTTACCAGGATGTTGCCTGGCATGGGGGGACTGGGTTACGAGGAGAGATTGAAGAGACTGGGGCTATTCTCCTTGGAAAGACGGAGATTGAGAGGGGACATGATAGAGGTATATAAGATACTGAAGGGAATAGATAGAGTTAATAGTGAGAGACTGCTCCCTAGACTGGGTACGAACACGAGAGGTCATCACTTAAGGGTGAGGGGGGGGAGGTATAATTTGGAGGTAAGAAGAAGGTTCTTTACGCAGAGAGTTGTGGGGGTCTGGAATGCGCTACCAAGTAGGGTGGTGGAGGCAGGAACGTTGGACTCGTTTAAGATGCAGTTAGATAGGCACATGAGTGAAACGAGAATGGAGGGATATGGTAGGGGCTATTAAATAGGGTTAAACCTCGGGAGACACCGGAAGGGCAGGCTGTATGATTAATATTTTTTGATTTTATTCCACAGGTGGAGGTCCACCTCGTGTCAAGCGAGGGGCATGCACACGGCGGGTCGTGCGTGGGCTGCTCTTGGAAGTCCAGGAGTGGCCTAGTACTTCATGTCGGTGTGTGTGCTTGATCCTGGACCGATAGACGGGCGCCGCAACAGCTCAGTGACTAGCACTGCTAGCTGTGCAGATACATGGATTTGGGCCTGTATCTGTGGGAGTTTGCGCATTCTCCCTGTGGTTGCGTGGGTTTCCTCCGGGCGCTCCGGTTTCCTCCCACACCCCAAAGATGTGCTCTTAGGCTAATCGGTTTCTACCAAATTGACACTATTTCTTCCCTGAATCTGACTGAGTAGGGTCCCATTCATAGACATGCAGGGTAGAATAGGTGTAGGGTGATGCGGCGGCGCGGGCTCGTTGGGCCGAAGGGCCTGTTTCCCGTGCTGGGTTGTTCTTTGTTCTTTGTTTGTTCTAAAATAGGGCTGAGGCATTTACAAGCATCTTTTAGCCAAGTGTATTAGGTGGATGATCCATATTGGCCTCCTCCTGACATCCTCACTATTGAAATTGCCACTCTTTAACCAATTAGATTCACATTATTTAACAACTGGAAAGGCAGAGGAAGTCAGACAGAGCAAGGGCCTCCATTTCAGCCTGAAGGAAGGGTCCACACAGACAAACTGCTGTGAGGTTGGGAAATCTGGAAGAACGAGTTTCCCAAAAGTCATTTAACAGCAGGGCATCTTTAAATTTATTTCTATTATTTAGCTGCCTACATGAGGTGACCAGATTTTCAAAAGTCAGAGCTGGAACACACTGCAAAGCCTTGGCAAGTCAGGGCTCCATGATAATTGACACGTTGGGTGACCTATGGCAGGAGTGTGGGGGAAGGGGCAGTTGATGTTTGGCATCATGTGATGCCTTCTTAATTGGTATAAATGGATATGTAAAAGAGTGAGATGATGATCAAACTGGCATCACTGTTTCTGCTTGCACTACTTCTTGCTGACTTTAGGTATTATGGTCTTAGCGTGCAGTTACATTGTGGAATTGGTAGAAATATAATTGTATTTAAAGTGCGAGGTGTGAAGGGAAATAAGTGCAGGCTGGTGTAACCCAGCCAAGGCCTTTGCTGCTGCACCTATGCCTGAGATTGGCAGCCATTTTCCATCCATCCAATTGTCACTCACTCATCATCGGCTGCTGCTGCTGGAAGGCACTAAGGAATTCCTCTTGAGCAGTGAATGCCTTCTGTTCTCTTTCTCTGCTGGCTGGGTCTGGCTCATTGTGTGTGTGTGTGTGTGTGTGTGTGTGTGTGTGTGTGTGTGTGTGTGTGTGTGTGTGTGTGTGTGTGTGTGTGTGTGTTAGTGTGCGTGTGTGTCAGTGTGTAAGTTACTGTCCATATCTCTGCAGCCGGCAGCTCCTGGTCAGCAAACGTCCAATGAGTTTGAAACTGCCACAGCTTGAATGCATCAATCAGCTCCCACACCTCTGACTAGGGGATGCCCCTTTATGTGACCCACCAGCCAAAGACTCTTATTAGGAGCTCACTGATACAAAATTCTGCAGTGGCCGCGTCACTTTAACCTCCTTGACCCCCAATCCTCTGGCAGGATTTTAAACCACTGCAGCACTCCATTCTGCAGCAGAGGTTTTCCTTCCTCTCTGTCAGAAGCTGAAGGGGTGAGCAGACTTCTTTAAAGTCCTCTGACAGAGAGGAGGGGCAGAATTTTACCAGTTGGCCCCACCCGCTCTCGATTTCTCAGCACTCGCAATTTTATGAGAGCCAGATTCCTGGCGTGGTCAGCCTCTCGAGAGACTGAATAATTTATTAAAACTTTCATTTGCTTGTGTTTAGTGAGCCCGGTGCTCAACCGTCTGGCTCACTTCCCTTTATGGCCTCACCGGGGGAAGTTCTCTCCGGTGAGGAAAACACCTGCTCCCCATGAACGGAGGAGAACTGTCATATGTTGGCTTCATTGGTAGAACCAGAGACCATTGAGGTTCCCTGGGGAGGCCAAGGGCAAGGGGGTGGTCCTTTGGCATTGCCATCCTGGCAGTGCTATCCTGGCACCTTGGCACTACCAGCCTGGCACCTAGGCAATGTCCACCAGGTACCTTGGCACCGCCCACCAAATAGTGACAGAGGTAGGGGCCTTTGGAAATGGGACTCAAGAATAGAGGCTGAATCTGCAGGACCTGAAGTGGACAGGCCCTGGAGGAGTGCCCCACGGGGGGCAAGGGTGCCCACTGCAATGCAATTGGTTTGGGGGGTGGAAGGGCAGCACGATCAGTCTGGGCAGTGGAGGATGGGATGGTATTTTGGGCGGTGTGAAGCTCGCGATCGGCTGCAGGCCCCCACAATTTTGAGTGGCTGTGTTGAGGCTGTCTGCAGCCGCAGGGGCCTGACAGCTCTTTCTCTGTTTGTAAGACCCCTGCTGTTGGAATTACACTTGTGCAGCATCAAAGGTCTACAGGATGTCTGGCAAATTAAGCCCAGCCCACTGCCTACAGCAGCTATAAATAGTCTAACCCATATTTTCAATGACTAAGTACATAAAATTGGGGGTGAAAACTCACCCAAAAAATGGGTCAAGAACTCTCCCATTTTCACGCTAGCTGGACACTGAGAATCATCTTGTAAAATTCTACCTGAGATGTCAATTCCACATGGGATGGCCACCTCAGAATTTTCACAGTTGACAGGCAGGAATGTAGAAATTGACCACAAGGCTGCCTGAAAGCACCATGCCATGGGTCTGTCAGGGCTAGAAGGGGCAGTCCAGTCACAACACCCCCACCCTGGGGGAGAGTGGTGAGATCAATACTTTGCCCCTAGCCTGAGTCCACCCAATAGCCAGGACCTTAGAGGAACCTTTCCTCTAGCAAAGGGACAAATAGCCAATGGATCTACCTCTTCCAGCCCCCTCGGGACCTCAGGCATCAGGCTAGACTGTCAGTGCCTGGGGAACAGTGCACTGTTGGCACAGCCAAATCATGTGGCCTGAAGGGAGGCTGAGTGGGGTGTCTGAGTGAGAAGGGGCATTGTATGGGTGTCTGATTGGGAAGGGGCATTATGTTGGGGGGTCTGAGAGGGAGAGGGGGTGCTGAGGGGTTTGGGTGGTCACCCTCATGCCTGCATGGTCCGTGTGGAGGGGGCTGTGACCTGTGGTTGAGTGGTGCAGAGGAGGGGATGCCCCTCTTTTCTGAGGGTTTGATGGTGCTCTCCTCAACGCTCAGGGTCCAGTACACTATGACCCCTCTGTGGGTAGGACAAGTAAAGCCCACTTGGTGCTATTGGCACTGGCGGGCCAGGTGAATGGCGGGAGGATGTCAATTGTAATATCACTGAATTCACCCTTATTATTATCCACAGACAAGCTCAAGAATAAATGAATTAACTTGAGGTCATCAGGACTAATATCACAAGAATAAGGATGTGAATTCGCCCGTTAAAAGACAATAAAGGCTGTTTGAATTGCATTGTTGGTAAGACTAATATGTTACTGAGCCATACAGATCAGAAAGTTCCAGATTGAATCCCCAGTGAGCGCTGAGTTAGTTGGCCTCATCCCTGGTGGCAGCGAAAGCATTACCAATGTGCTAAGTGCTCCAGACTGGGAGGACAAGCCAGGATTCTGACTCCTGACTGATATCTGTTGACCCTTCCACATGTGCGGGTGTTGCATGAGGTTTGGATCAAGGTCTGCTTTGATGCCCTATGTGCAACTGTCCTGCAAACACTTAGGCCTAGAAATAGAATCATGCCGCACTTGTTTTTCCAGGATTATAGAGAATTTTAGGGACTTTCCAATAAATCTGTATGTTTCTGTCACATTGAAAATACCGGTAACTCTGGTATACAAAGGTTCACACTTTGAAATGCAGATACCTTTATCACATTCAGCCTTTTAGATGAACAGCAATTCTCTTCCTGTTTTGCTTATTGATTTTTGCAGCTGGCTATTATTGACTGTGTTTGTAATAAGGAATGATCCTCAGAGACACGGCTTGCATTTCTTTATACCCATCAAACATGCTCCGCTGCAAGTCGCCTTATTACTCAATAGATGTTTTACCCTTTGAAGTCAACTGAAGTGAGGACAGTAAACTCATTCCAGATGGATCATTTTACCAAGCTGTTTCAGGTTATAGCAAATGAGTTGGCTTGCTTTCTCGTTACAGAAAGAGAGAGAGAGAAAACAATGAAACACAATTATCTGAGTCTACCACATTTTAACATCATTGCGTTAGAAACGCTTGAGCAATTAGGTTGTCAACTAACTAGCAATTTGGTAAACTTCAGTTGTACCATAATTGCCTGTCTACTTATACAAAGCCCAACTGCTGCACTTATTTAATACCGAGCCTACATCAATAATATTCTGCAAAATACTCCTTGAATGCATAACCAGTCACATGTTAAATACTATCTTCATAAGTACAAGGTATTATTCCCCAACAAATCCCATCTGGAAAGTCTGCATTTCCTCAGCTCAACACCGGATTCACTCTTACACAGTCCACTGACACCTTTGAATTACACAAATGCAATGTGATGTAAAGCAACATACTGAGTCTCCAGGCTGCAATTGCAATGAATAGTATTGCAATAATGAAGATATAATGACATTTATCTACAACAGGATCATATTTATCTGTGGTCGTCTCAGCTGTATCCTCGTGGGAATGGGTGGGTTTAATTAAGGGCCATTTTCTTTAGAAACACTTGCCAGCTGCTTATTGTGTCAGATGTTTATGCTAAGAAATAAATTTCCTTCAGAGATCATCTATAGTTAATATGCCATCATTAAATAAAATGAAATACATAAATTTTCAATCTTCATATTGAACAACATTTTGTCACTTGCCGAATGCAAAAATTTAATGAATGGGCTGATTACTGTTGAAAAGAAAACAGTTTTACGTGCTTGCTTCAACCACTGCTCAATGTGATTCCCAAAATATCAGTACACATCATCACAGGACGAGCAAGGCAAACATCAAATAATGTGCTGGCTGCATTTCCTAGACAAATTAATTTCCCTGTAAAAGGCACTTTACACAGAGGCTGTACATTCCATCCTTATTATGTGATTGTTAAATATAAAACTTGGAATAAAAAGACCAACAGTTCTGCTTTTTAGGATCATGGTCTAATGAGCATGGGATATACTTCCTCTGACATTCACATCTACATAGCCTGTATGTCACCAGTCAGAATCCAATCTTCATAAAATCTACATGAAACATTCAGAATATTCCTAGATTTTCAATAACATCTAATCAAGAAAGACAGAAAGAGTGATAACATTAACTGTCTTACTTGCCAAATTAGAATTAATGCTGCAAAATGATACAACAGAATCTTTTAAAAACAATCAGATGGCTGACTTTGAACATTTAAAACTATGCTAACTGACAATAGAGTGTTCCAGCTGTCAAAATCCTATATATATATTTTAAAAAGCTATAAGAAACTGTTTTTATATCAAACAAGAATTCAAAGATTCAAAGTAAACCTCAATAGGGCTTCTGAACATAGAAAGAGGAGAAACAGAGTGATTTAGCCATTTGAGTCCACTCTGCTATTCAAATAGATCATGGCAGGGCGGTATGTTAACTTCATTTACCTATCTTCATTCTATGATCCTTAATACTCTTCCCTAACAAAATCTATCAAAGTTATTTTTGAAACTTTCACAGAATCACAGTATTGTTATGGTATAGAGGGAGGCCATTTGGCCCATCGTGTCTGCACCGGCTCTTCAAAAATGTAGACATGACTTAGTGCCATTCCCCTACCTTTTCCCCGTATCCCTATACATTGTTTTCTACTCGAGCAATCTCTAATGCCCTCTTGAATGCCTCAATTCAATCCAAACCACCACACTGCCAGGCAGTGCACTCCAGACCCAAGCCACTCGCTCCGTGAAAAAGATTTTTCTCACATCGTATTTGCTTCTTTTGAAAATCACGTTAAATCTGTGCCCTTTTGTTCTCTACCCTTTTCAAGGGGAAACAGTTTCTCTTGCTCTCCTCTGCCTAGCACCCTTATCAGTCTGGACATCTCTATCAAATCCCCTCTTGGCCTTCTTCGCTCCAAGGAGAACAGGCCCAACCTCTCCAATATATCCTTATAACTGAAGTTTTGATCTCTGGAGCCATTCTGGTAAACTTCTTCTGCACTCTCTCCAATGTGTTCATGTCCTTCCTATAGATTGGTACCCAGAATTGTATATAATATCCTAGCTGTAGTCTAACGAATGTATTGTATAAATTCAATGTAACCTCCTTGTTGTGGTATTCTATGTCCCTGTTAATGAAGCCCAGAATACTACATGTTTTATTAACTGCTCTCTCCCTGTCCTGCCACCTTCAATTATGTGTGCACATGTACATCCAGATTCCTCTACCCCTGAATCCACTTAAGAAGTTTACCCCTTCTTCCTACCAAAATGAGTCACCTCTCCACCTTGAACTTAACCTGCCACCTATCTGTCCACAACACCAGCTTGCCTCTGTCATTTTGAAATTCTACACCCCTCTTCACTGTTTACAATACTTCGAAGTTTTGTATCATCTGCAAACTATGAAACTTCCTTTGCACACCAAGATCTAGATCATTAGTGTATATTAAAGAAAGCAATCCTAATCCCATGTGGAAAACCAATACAAACTTCCACCAGCCCAAAAAATACCCATTGATCATCGCTCTCTGCTTCCTATTATTTAGCCAATTTTGGAATAACATTGCTATTGTCTCTTTTATTCCATGAGCTGTATCTTTTCTCACAAGTCTGTTGTGTGGCTCTGTATCAAGTGACTTTTGAAAGTCTATGTACACCACATCATCAGCATTACCCTCATCAATCCTTCTGTTACCTCCTCAAAAGCTCCAGTAAGCTACTTAAACACGATTTCCTCTTTAGCAATCATGCTGGCTTTTCTATGTGACTACTAATTCAATCTCAAATATTTTTTCCTCGAACCTTGCCCAGCACCAATATTAAACTACTGACGTGCAATTTATGGAGCTATCCTTACAGCTTGGGTGATTCTACAACCTTGCCTTGCCGTTAGTAGATCCTACCAGTCGCAGAGAATAATATGCAGTCCTAAAAATCTGTTTCACACCCAGCTCCAAACAGTTTGTGAGTCTTCTAACGCCTTCCAAATGTCATGGGCCAGATCGTGCCACTCACCCCCCTACCCCACACCCCCACTACTGGCGCAAAACTTTCAACTCTCCAGAAAAGTGGCTGAGTGTGGGAAGGTTGCAGTGCAGAGCAAGCCGATAAGACTGGCACAAATCACTCCATTATTCACACTGTTATGACACTTCAAAACTTTTTGGAAGAATTCCGCCAAACCTTTTTTGAACAAAGGTGTAAGATATGCAATTTTCCAGTCCTCCAGCAACTCCTGTGACTTTAAAGAAGACTGGAAGATTATGGCTAGTGTCCCTGTAATTTTCACTCTCACTTCCTTCAATATCCTTGGATGCATCTCATCCAGTCCCAGTGCCTTTTAACCTCCTCCTTCTCAATATTTTACCCTCTAGGGACATAATTTCCTCATTTGTCACCATTTCCTGGATAGCATCGACCTCCTTGGTAAAGATGAAGCAAAGTATTCATTTAAAATCTCCGCCATGCATCCCAGCAGCCCCCATGTGTAAATTCCCTTTTAGTTCCCTAATTAGCCCTGCTACTCCCTTTATCACCCTTTTACTATTCATATGTTGACAGAAACTTTGGGATTCCCCTTTACGTTGGCTGCCAGTTTTTTCTCACAATTCCTCTTCACTTCTCTAATGAGCTTTTTCACCTCCCCTCCAAGCGTCTTGTATTCCCCTTGGTTCTCATTTCTATTTTCTACCTGACATGTGTCATAGGCACACTTTTTCTTCCTTATCTTGACTTCCATCTCCTTTTTCATCCAGGAAGCTCTGCATTTATTTGTCCTATCTTTCCTTTTAAGGGGATACACCTTAACTGTGTCCAGATCATTTAATTTTTGAAGGTCGTCCATTGTTCAATTATAGTTTCTCCCACCAACATTTTGTTCCAGTCATAGAATCATCGGATCCCTACAGTGCGGAAGGAGGCCATTCGGCCCATCAAGTCTACATGTACCACAATCCTACTCAGGCCTTATTCCCATAATCCCACATATTTACTCTGTTAATCCCCCTGACACTAGGATCAATTTAGCATGGCCAATCAATCAAACCCGCACATCTTTCAGCTGTGGGAGGAAAGCGGAACACCCGGAGGGAACCCACAGAGACACGGAGAGAATGTGCAATCTCCACACAGACAGTGATCCGAGGCCGGAATTGAACCCAGGTCCTTGGTGCTGTGAGGCAACAGTGCTAACCACTGTGCTACCATGCAGTCTAACCAGTCCAGCTCTGTTCTTGCCCCATTGAGGTCAGCTCTTCACCAGTTAATTATCTTTACTGTAGATTGCTTATTTTCCTTTTAGAAAACCATAGAAAATTAAAGCTCAGAAACAGGCCTTTTGGCCCTTCTTGTCTGTGCCGAACCATTTTTTTGCCTAGTCCCGCTGACCTGCACTTGGGCCATATCCCTCACACTGCTCTCATCCATGAACCCGTCCAAGTTTTTCTTAAATGTTAGAAGTGAGCCTGTATTTACCACTTTATCCAGCAGCTCATTCCACACTCCCACCACTCTCTGCGTGAAGAAGTCCCCCCCTAATATTCCCTTTAAACTTTTCTCCATTCACCTTTAACCCATGCCCTCTGGTTTTTTTCTCCCCTAGCCTCAGTGGAAACAGCCTGCTTGCATTCACTCTATCTATACCCAGCAAAATCTTATACATCTCTATCAAATCTCCTCTCGTTCTTCTATGCTCCAGGGAATTAAGTCCTAACCTATACAATCTCTCTCTGTAACTCAGCTTCTCAAGTCCTTGTGAACCTTCTCTGCACTCTTTCAACCCTAATTACATCCTTCCAGTAACTAGGTGACCAAAACTGTACACAATAAATTCAGCCGCACCAATGCCTTATATAACCTTACCATAAAACTCCAACTTTTATACTCGATACTTTTATAAAGGCATCGTTTTCTATCATCATCCTTACAATGCAATGATCATTGCCTCCTAAATGATCCCCCACTGACAATTGATCTAATTGGCCCATCTCTTTGCCAAGAACCAGGTCCAACATTCCATCCTTTCTTGCTAGACTGAGTTGTAGAAAATTTTCCTGAACACAATCTTGGAACTTTTGCCCCTCTCTGCCCATTACACCACCACTGTCCCAGTCTATATTCAGGTAATTAAAGACCCCATTACAGATACTCAATTATGTTTGCATCTTCTGTAATTTCTCTACAGGTTTGTTCTTCTACATCCTTCTCGCTATTGGCAGTCTATAGATGACACCAAACAATGTAATTGCAAACTTTTTGTTCTTTAGCTCTAGTCAAATTGATTCTGTCCTTGAACCCTCTAGGACATTTCTCCAGAGCTGCAATACTCTCCCTAACCAATACTGCCACCCCTCCCCCTTTCCTTTCTTTTCTGAACCTTGTACCATTTAACACCCAGTCCTGCCCTTCCTTGAACCAGGTTTTTGTTATTGCCAGAACATCATATTGCCACAATGCAATCTCTGTAACTCCTCAATATTAAATTTTCAATTGACTTAGTCTCAACAGATTTTGTGGAAGAGATTTCCACTATCCTTTGTGCAAAGACACCTTTATTTACATCAGCACTGAATGACTAGGTTCCAATGTTAAGGTAATGCTCCCTTGTTCTTGACTTCTCGACAAGAGATAATTCTTCCTACCCTATCAAATCCTTTAAACATGTTAAATATCACAGTTTGATCATCCTTTATTCATTCAATTAGATTAATTTGATCATGGATCACCTTGTACCTCAACTTAATTTACCTGTAACTTTACTTATCAATCTCAGCCTTGAAAATTTAAATTGACCTCATCGTTTGAGGAAGGGAATTGAAAATTTCTATTATACTTTGTGTGAAAAACGCTCCATAATTTCACTCTGAACTAATCTAGCTGTAATTTTAAGATTATGCCCCCGAATTGCAAGAATACTAATTTCCAACTATAAAAATGTTCATGGATATATAACACAAATCAACAGACTGTGTGGAGTTTTCACATTCTCTCTGTGTCTGCATGAGTTTCTTTCAGGTGCTCTGGTTTCCTAGCACAAGTCCAAGGATGTGTGGGTTTGATGGATTGGCCATGGTAAATGCATGGGGTTACTCCACAGTCACCCAAGGCCGGAATCAAAGCTAGGTCCCTGGAGCTGTGAGGCTGCAATGCTAACCATTGTGCCACCATGCCATTGAAACATTGAAGAGCGATTCCATTTAATTTTTAATCAGAATAACATTCAGCATAATAATGTTTGGGCTTTAAAAATAGATTACAATTTTACTTTATCCTTTGGGTTTGGGTTAATAGATAAAATTTGCTGATTTGTGTTATATATCCATGATCGTTTTTATCGTTGGAAATTAGTATTCTTGCAGTTCGGGGGCATAATTTTAAAATTACAGCTAGATTAGTTCAGAGTGAAATTATGGAGCACTTTTCACACAAAGTATAACAGAAATTTTCAATTCCCTTCCTCAAACGAATTTTCAAGGCTGAGATTCATAAGTAAAGTTACAGATAAATTAAGTTGAGGTACAAGGTGATCCACGATCAAATTAATCTAATTGAATGAATAAGGGATGATCAAACTGTGATATTTAACATGTTTAAAGGATAGGGCAGGATGGTGGGCCTGGACAGGATGCATTCTCGGAGAGTTGGTGCAGACTCAATAGGCCAAATGTCCTCTTTCTGCACTGTGGGGATTTCATGGTTCTAAATTCAATATAATGGATTTAGTGCACTGAAGATTATAGCTATTCATATTTATATTTGATTTGAAAAGAAACAGTAATAACATTCTAGTCAGCAGACATATGGGGAATTATGAAAACCATTATACCTTTGTTATGTTGTCCTGGATTGAATGCTAAATCATAATGAATGACTATAAATTTTGAACGTCTTTTTCATGTCTGCAAGCCAGTCCTGAATCTCACTTCTTCATTTACTACACAAAATTGTGCCTTTAGTTTATTAAACATAAACAAGCCTTAACATAATTGAAGCTGAAGCTGGGTCCTTGTATTCCTTCAGGCACCGTTGCTTATTCAAAGCACAGTTAAAATTGAGCTGCAAAATAGGTAAGCCACTGTGATTTTTACCACTTTCATAGCATTCAGTTGTTGCTGCATCCATGAGCTCACCCATTTCAAATTGTTCAGCAGAGAGCCTATTTTCCATTGCTGTGTTCCCATGTTAGTGCCGCTAGCTCCCAACAGATGGGTCTTGTGCAGCCAACGATATACTTGTCAGATTCACTAAGGCTGGCAGCTAAGAAGATACAGGAAAAAGTAGCCACCAATCTTAGCAAATCTGACAAGTTTATCTTTGATGTTACTGCTGACTGAATGAGATCCATGCGCTGGGAGCGAACAGCACTAGCACAATGACTAATACGATCCAAAATGTGGCTTAGAACTCTCAATTATAAAACCCAATTTCATATCTTGCAACTACAAAGTAAACACTTCCAGTTTTGAGTCATCATAAGCATCACACAATTATGTCTGGAGTTGACTGGTACATATACCATTCCACTGTGGTACAGCTGTTACTCAGTTAGTCGCTCTCTTGCCTTTAAATTACAATTACATTAAATATATTATTCATTTAGCCGATTATTAATAAATAGATTACCAGAGCCTGCTTGCCTGCCAAGCTTCAGTGTTCCTCATACCCTTCTTCAAAGGTATCCAGCCACTGAAGTGCCCTCAACCTGCTGCACCCTCAGCAGTGGTCACTCTTCAAAGTGGTGCTGCTGAGGCTGCTGGGTTGTTGGCCTCCTGATTGGGTCTGCAGCTCCTTGCCATCCTTAATGGGGACGTCAGCCTTGCTGGTGGTTACTTAATTGGTCACCACTGGGAAGATGCCTGTTTGGGTTCTGTTTTAGATCCAGCAAAAGCAAAGGAACGACAATATACTTCCAAGTCTGGCTTGGAGGGGAATGTGCTGGCGGTGGTGTTCCCATATATTTGGTGCCCTCATCCTTTTAGGTGGTAGAGGTCAGGTGTTTAGAAGATACTGTTGACAGGGGCTTTGGGAATTACTGCAGTGCATCTAATATATCTTTATATTAACTTGGTACCTGCTCAGTTTATGACTATTTTCTAATCTGATTGTTGTTTGCATTTAAGAACCCATCTTGTTCATTAATGTCCTTTAGTGAAGGAAATCTGCTGTCCTTACCTGGTCCGGCCTACATGTGCAGCAGTCTCAACTGCCTTCCAGGGGCAACTAGGGATGGGCAATAAACGTTGGCCAGTCAGCGACACCCATGTCCCATGAATGAATAAAAAAACAAAGTGCATAAAAAATACATTGGGCTCGATTTTACCAGAAATTCACACCCGTTTTCGGGCACGGAATCGCAGTAAATTCAGGCATCGGGCCTGCAATGCAACTTGCACCTGAAACCGAGCAGATCGCGCCTTTATAGACACCCGATTTGGGTGCAGATCTAACCCATGCCCCAATCGGGCGGCCCGACGATTTAAATGTATTAGCATGCATTTAAATCGATTTAATGAACCACACCCAACTCTACCGCCAAACTCCACTTTACTGTCTGCGGATCCGTTCCGGATCTGGGCTGTTACCAACCTGCAGAATAAAAATCCGAAGCGGATTCCTATTCTGCAGGGGAACCTCTGAAGCCCATCCTCCTCAAACACCCTTCGCAGATCCCCCCCCCCCCTCCCCGCTAACCATCCCGGCAGACCTGCCCCCCAGTGATCCGAACCCCTGGGAGGCAGGCTCCCCCTCGGCAAAGCACACCCCCAGCCTACCTCAATTGCTGCTGTCCCTCCACCATCCTTCTGACCTGCACTCGTTGATGTGGAGATGTTGGCGTTGGACTGGGGTAAACATGGTAAGAAGTCTCACAACACCAGGTTAAAGTCCTGTTGGAAAGTCCTGTTGGACTTTAACCTGGTGTTGTGCGACTCCTTACTACACTCGTTGGACATCCTGCAGCTCCTTCCTGGCCTTCCATTAGTGTCTGCCAGAGGAGGGGGGCGGGCTCAGATGGATCTCTAGTGGGGAGGCAGGGTGGTGGAGGATGGGGGGAGGATGGACTTGGGAGAACTTCCACCACCTCCCCCCGCAACCAGAGATCCATCTGAGCCCGTCCCCTCCTCCGGCAGATGCCAGCAGAAGGCTAGGAAGGTGCTGCAGGATGTCCAACGAGTGGAGTAAGAAGTCTCACAACATCAGGTTAAACTCCAACAGGACTTTCCAACAGGACTTTAACCTGGTGTTGTGAGACTTCTTATTGTGTTCACCCCAGTCCAATACCGGCATTTCCACATCAACGAGTGCAGGTCAAAAGAATGATGGAGAAAGAGCAGCCATCCAGGTAGGTTGGGGGCGTCTTCTGCCGAGGGGTGTACTGATCGCAGTGGGGGCCTGCCTCTGGGGGGGTGTCTGAAAGGGGAGGAGGAGGGTGCTGCCTCCCAGGGAGGTGTCTTATGGGGAGGGGGGGGGGGGGGTGCCTCCCGGGGGGGTCCAATCGCAGCTCATCCTCCCCTCCATCCCCTCTCCCCACCGGCTCTCTCTCTGTTTTTGTCTTTCGCGCCCAGGCACGTTGTTTCAGATTTTTTTTGAACTGCACAGACCGGATCAGAGCCGGCAAAAAGCGTATGGGTGTGCTGGAACGAGGATTTCGGGCTCGGATCTGTTTTACATCCGGATCCGGCCCTTAGCCTCCAATTGGTAAAATCTGACCCATTATCTGCCAGTAATGACACTTCAAATTTGACAGACTCACCTCTAGTTAAATAGGCTGTTTAAAATGTGAGATAAAGCCTACTGAACTGCCACATTCACACAGTCCATTTTGTGTAATGTGACACAAAGTCTTCAAGGAGTCAGTACTTTGTCTGAACTGAGAGGCCTGTTATCAAGATGCCCGGCACTACCTTGCCCCGAAGGTGGTGAATTGTTTGAGACTGTTACCTGAGCAGCTTCCTTGATACATATGAAACCCAATTTGATTGATATATCTGTCACTACAAGAACAGATAATGATTCAGCTTTGATTAATTGTGACCTATATCTGTCCATCTTCCTTAGTCACAGTTTTTGATTAATTTTGAAATCTGACTTTTGATATGCTTTCATCTTAATTCATTCGACAAAGCCAAGAATGAGTATAACTTGCCCTCCTGCACCCAGGCCTTGAATGAATTGCAGTTTCACTGGATGCTTGAATAATCTGGAATGAATGGAAACAATGGGAATATCCAATTCCATGTATGAGCTTTTCATCAGAGTGTTATGTTCCAAGTTGCAAGTATTAAGTATGCTTCTTATCTTGAAATCGATTTAAATTACTGATGCAAAGTCAAATATTCTTTAACAATAACAGCTCATAATTTCGTGTAGACGGGTATCTAATGGGATCTGCCATTAGCTAGATTTGCTCTCGCAAATTTGTCATTTTTGCTTACCAAGTTGCCAAAAAGTGAGCTGATAACATTGCAACGCAGGAAGCCAGGCATATGAGACCTGAGTGAACAGGATAAGTCATTGTGTATCTTCTTAACCAGACTGAAGCATTGGGAAATAAACACAAGGGCTGAAATGAAGTGTAAATTAAAGCAGGTAAATTAAATGGCAAAGTGTAATGAAGAAAAGGAAAGAAAGATTGGATTAATGTGAAAAAAAGACAAAAGACTTTCTTTTTAAATGATTACATTTTAAAGTAGGCATTTTTAAAATCTCCTGCATTAATTAATATCTGAAGGAATGAGACTCAACATTTTAACACAGTAGTTAATTTTTAGCACAGGAGAGAATGAATAGCCATGATTAACAGCTATTACATTCTTAAAATATAAGGGATATTTGCACTTGAAATGTCAAAAAGTAACTTCCTACAGTGAATTAAGTTTCCTTCTACCACACAAATATGGCAAATACCGTGCTTTTCCTTGGCAAGGTTTTGTAAAGTTAAAGATGGGGTGGCCCATGTCAGACACCAACTTCCAGATGGTTATGTTTACCCAGGTATCTGCAATTTACCAGAAATCCCCGTGCCACTTACGCATAAAATATAGGCAAGCCTCACTGTGATAATGACAACCACACTTTTACTTTGGTAGATGATGGCTAGTGGTATTATCACTATATTATTGATCCAGAAACCCAGCTAATGCTCTGGGGACTCAGGCTCTAATCCTACCATTTCAGGTGGTGGAATTTGAATTCAATAAAAAAAATCTAGAATTAAGAATCTAATGATGACCATGAAACCACTGTTGATTGTTGGAAAAACCTATCTGGTTCACTAACGTCTTTTAGGGAAAGAAATCTGCTGTCTTTACCCAGTTTGGTCTACATGTGACTCCAACGCAATAGCAATGTGATTGACTCTCAACTGCCCTCTGAACAAGGGCAATTAGGGATGGGTAATAAATGCTGGCCAGCCAGCGACACACATGTCCCATGAATGAATTCAAATAAATTTCTGCCTGAACATAACTAATTCAGCTGCATTTCATAAATTTTGTTCCCTTGATTACAGAAGCCTGAAAGGTTATTAAATGGAGGTGTTTAAAATGATGAAGAGGTTTGATCGGGTAGATGCATTGCCTCTGGACAGTGAATCCAGAACAAGAGAGCATAATCTTAAAATTAGTGCTGGGCCACTTAAGACTGAAGTCTGGAAACAAATTTTAAACCAAGGGTAGTGTCAATCTGGAAGCTATTCCACAAGAAAGCTGTGAATATTGGACCTATTGAAATTTTCAAAATTGAATCAACATATTTTTGTTCTGTGAGAGTAGCAAGTGATATGGATCAAAGGTAGTTAAATAGAATTACTGCTCAAATCAACCATGATAATTTAAAAATAATAGAACAAAATCAAGGGGCTGAATGGCCTATCCCCATTCCTGTATATCTTTATCACTGTCAGCATAGGCTCATACTTTGGTTCCAAGAAGGCAAGGACTATAGAAGTTGGCACTTCGTACCAGACATGAGTGAAACTGTTTGGATAACATTCAAATCTGAACATCCTGAAGTTGCAAATTGAGTTATATCAATATGCTTTTTTTCCCCTTCTTTCCTTTCACTTAAGGTTCAATGCTTTTCAGGAATTTTGATTGATTTATAAGTGAGAACAAGTAGAAACATTGCCGAATTTCTCCAGATAGAATAAAGTTGATGTCGGAGAAAATTGTATGAAATCTGAGGGATCAATAAACTTGATTGGCCAAAATGCCTTTTTTTATTCATACTGCTTTATGTTCTTCTGTTTCAAGAAGTGTACAATGCTCTGACTGGCTGCCCTCAATGTCCACAAAATCAATTAAAGATATGTCTCTGCTCCATTAAGGGTCCTTTCATAAGCCAGACCCTTCATGCATTATAAAATTACCTTACACTTACCTCACAATAGAATGGAGATAACTTTTATTCTCTTGCCTTCAGTCCTCTCCAGAGGATGTTGCATCTTGCTGAGATATGTCCCACTGATTCTTGATGTCCTCTGGCACTTTACTTAAGTAGCTATTATTCAAATAGAATTTTTAACAGTAAGCATTTGCAGACTATTCATCCATAATGGCATCAAAGTTGAATCAATGGGGGAGTCTTAGGAGTAAAGAATAATATTGCTTTGGGTAAGGTGGAAAGAAGTTTCAAATAACTGTTTTTAGTTATTCTGTTGAGCTCTTAACACAACACGTTCCATTATCAGAGCAATCCTTTCCACACAGCAAGTAAACACCAAACTAAACCATTCCCAGTATTGATATTTCAACTCTTATTTCAGCAATTCAGTGCCTTTATTCATTTAGTCACAACATCACACAGAGTAGGGAGGCCTCAGAAGTGATTCCCCCATCTATACTGAGTCAGCTGATCTTGCTGGATTAATAACACAACTTGCATAATTGGCATCAACGTTGGGAAGGCTAGGGTGGGAAAAATCTCCTGGAGTTACTATTCTTGATCCCTCTGCTGGAAGTGAGTGTGCAAGGACCTCACGGATGTCAGGAGAAGATCAGTTGACCCCAGCAGTTGGACAGCAGTGCCTGTAAGCCTATAAGTGTTTATTGAACAAATCAATTAATTTAAAAATATTCAGCTACAAGCGTACAATATTTAATGCAATTGGGTTATTCAAGTCAATGCTATTTAGTTAAAGAATAGGGTTGTGAAACTCAGGAATTTCATGAGTATTAATCATTAGATCAACACATTGCTCAATAACTTGCATATGAAGCGTAAGGGTAATTAGGAGAAATACTCTGTTCCTTTTTCTATACAGAGTTTGTAGAGTATGTGACACAACAATATTTCAACATGATCAGTGCAGATTCCAGCAAAATGGACACCAGCTTCATTGACTTCTGGAATGAAGAAAACACTTGTGTTGCCAGAAACTGTGGACACTATAGTCACACTCGTCAATGTTGAACATTCTTGGAGACTAACCACACACCCTGCAGACCTAAGGCAGGCACGTAAATGTGATCTTCCACCTCCACAAAATGGCCAAACTATGTACTTGCATTGGTTTATCTACTGCTGAGACCCTTAGTTACATTTTTTATTCATTTTTGGAATATGGGCTTCGCTGGCAGGCCAGCATTTATTGCCCATCCCTAGTTGCCCTTGAATTGAGTGGCTTGCAAGGCCATTTCAGAGGGCAGTTGAGAGTCAACCACATTTCAGTGGCCCTGGAGTCACATGTAGGCCAGGCCAGGTAAGGGCAGCAGATTTCCTTTCCTAAAGGACATTAGTGAACCAGATGGGTTTTTCTGATAATCGACAATAGAGTCATGGTCATCAGTTGACTCTTAATTCCAGATTTTTTTTATTGAATTCAAATTCCACCATCTGCTGCACCTGGATTCGAACCTGGTCCCCAGAACATTAGCTGAGTTCCTGGGTCAATAGCCTAGCAATAATATCTTTAAGCCTCCCATCTAGACTCAATTATTCCAATGCACTCTGGGATGGTTCCCCACACTCTACCTTCCATAAACTTGGTGCCAACCAGAATTCTGCTGCCCATATATTTATTTGCACCAGGTCCCATTCACTGATTACCCTGCAAGATTCTTATTGTTGTTTTCAAATGCCCCATGGTTACCCTTCCTATCTCTGTAATCCCCTTAATCCCACAATCTTTTGATTTGATTGCATTTATTATTGTCTCATGTATTGTGATAGAGTGAAAAGTATTGTTTCTTGTGCACCATACAGATAAAGCATACCATTCGTACAGTACTTGGGGAGGAGCAAAGGAGAGGTTCAAAATATGGTTTTGCAGGTACAGATAAGGTGTACAGAAAAATCAGCTTAATATACTCAAAAGTCTGATGGCAGCAGGGAAGAAGCTGTTCTTGAGTCGGTTGGTACATGATCTTAGACTTTTGCATCTTTTTCCAGATGGAAAAAGGTGGAAGAGAGAATGTTCAGGTTGCATGGGTTTTTTGATTATACTGGTTGCTTTTCTGAGGTAGCGGGAAGTGTAGACAGAGTCAATGAATGGGAGGCTGGTTTGCATGATGGACTGGGCTACATTCACAACCCTTTGTAGTTTTTGCAGCCTTGGTCAGCAGGAGCTATACCAAGCTGTGATACATCTGGAAAAGATGCTTTCTAGGGTGCATCTGTAAAAATTAGCGAGAGTTGTAGTGGACATGCCAAATTTCCTTAGCCTCCTAAGAAAATAGAGGCATTGGTGGATCCAACCCACTACATTGGTGCCATCAGCAAACTTGGAAACGGAGTTGGAGGGGATTTGGCCACGGAGTCATAAGTGTACAAGAGGTATAGTAAGGGGCTGAGGACACAGCCTTGTGGGTGTTGAGGATGACATGGAGAAGGCGTGATGCTTATCCTAACTGATTGTGGTCTGTGGGTTAAGAAGTGATGATCCAGCCGAGAAGGAGGAGTTGAGCCCCAGGCCATGGAGTTTGGAGATGAGTTTTGTTGGGATAATGGTGTTGAAGGCTGAGCTGCAGTTAATAAATAGGAGTTTGATATAGGTGTCTTTGTTATCTAGGTATTCCAGCATTGAGTGCAGGGCCAGGGAGATGGTGTCTGCTGTGGACCTGCTGTGGTGATAGGCAAACTGTGGATCCAGGCAATCCATGAGGCAGGAATTGATTCATGCCATGATTAGACTTTCAAAGCATTTCATAATGATGGATGTCAGAGCCACCAGGGCACAGTCGTTAAGGTACGCTGCCTGGCTTTTCTTTGGTACCGGGATGATGGTCGTCTTCTTGAAGCAGATTGGGACCTCAGATTGTTGTAAAGAGAGGTTGAAGATATCTGTGAATACTCCTGCCAGCAGGATCCGAGTGCTCGTCTGGGTACCCCATCCAGGCCAGTCGCTTTCCATGGGTGAGCTTTCAAGAAGGCCGATCTGACGTCTGCATTGCTGACCTTGGCTACACGTTCAGCCGAGGCTTCCGGGGCAGATGACATCCTCTTGCTGACCTTTTGCTCAAAATGCAAAACTCCTCAGAGATATTTGCATTCCTCCCTTAAATATTCCCAGTTTTAATTGCTCCACCGTTGGTGGTCCGATGTCTTTTGCTACCTAGGCCCTAAGCTCTGGAATAACTTCCCGAAACTGTTCACCTCCCTTAACACCTACCTCTTGGATCGAAATTTGTCTCTCTCCCCTAATGTCATCCTATGTGGTTCGGTGACAAAGTTTGCTTTATAATGCTCCTGAAGACCTTGGGATATTTTATCATATTAAAAGCAATATGAAATTATAAGTTGTTGTTCTTTTCTTAAGCATCCTTTTTAATGAGGCAGGCACCCGTAAGTTCTGACTCTGATAACTCTGAAGCCATGGGCAGCTTCCTCCTCAATCTCTGCTGGCATAGTGGATAAGATGATATAAATGATCCAATTGATTAAACACTGGTCCCAGTCTCTTCACAAATCATGTCATATTGACACAGATGTAGCACACACCACCTTGTGGAAAATGTGTTGGGTGGAGTGTGATGGGGTGGATGGTGGTTGCTGGCAATCAGCAATTTATTCTATTCAACGGGTCATTAGCTTGAAGAGGGCTTTTTCTCCTCATGTCATCAACTAGAAGGAGAGGCTTGATAGCAGAATTGGTGTAGTGCGCTAATGAGGTTTGTAGCAGACAAGTAAAACAGAGGCTCACCGCCACATGGTGAGCTCCTGGTCTTTCATGGAAATTATCTATGTGATAATAGCGCCAAAAATAAAGGTGAACGAGTAATGTTAATAAATCTAAAACTCCAATTCCTTTAGGATAATGAAGGGGCGGGATTGGATAGCTGAGGATACTTACTCCACATTGTTGCAGGAACGCATTACAGTATGAGGAATTTTTCTTGCCGAAATGGGACAGGCATAATGGGAGCAGTTGCACAAAGAAGGTTGAAATCTTCTTTTTAACTGCATTTCATCTGCAGTTCTGGAGGACTGGGTTTGGCAGAGGGGGAAATCAGCAAATAGAGAAATGAGCTGGCATTATTGTCAAGAAGCATGTTTACATGTCACTGTTCCATTAACAGGCCCAGCTACTTGGTTAGTGACAGTAGACATGAACCTAAAGAGGCTGCATTGTCACATGTGACAGAACAGGAATGCAAACAGGTGGGGGCAGCTTTTGGGGTAGGTTGCCTGATGAGGAACTGATAGCCAAACCATCTGATCAGCTCACCAGAATTTTCAGGTTCAGGGCGGAATTCTCCCATTTTGAGACCAAGTGCTATGGTGGGTGCAGGAAAATGGAGTGCTCACTGTTGTATTGGTTGGCGGGAAATCACACCAAATCTTCCAGCTCCAATCTGGTTTCATGCTTTACTTAGTAGCAGGACAGGTGTGTAGACTGCCATCTAATCCAGATGCCATATTGAAAAGGCATCCAATATCACTGATCCACCATTGAAAAAAGGTGGACTACCTGAACATGAAGATGGATCTCCAGAAAAACTTTGAAACATTGCTCAGATGAGTCCCAAAATCTGCACACCACATTGTTCCAAACATGTTTCGTAGCAGTGTGTTTCCCGGTGGCAGAGTGGGGAATCCAGCATGGGGATGTGGGGCAGAGGGGTGGGGGGGGGGCGTTGTCCGACATTCATTTGCATCTCACTATTGGGACACAAAGGAGATTCACGCCGGCCTTGGGCAGGTTTTCTGACCCAACATGCTGGGCACCAGCTGCACATTCATGCTGCTGCGAAAGCCATTTCTGGACATCCCGCCATGTTCTCTCACTGAGCTCACCATCAAACACACCAATGGGAACTTTGGAGAATTCTGCCCTAAGACTACTAACAGCTGTAGTATTTTGCTTTTCGTTTATTTGAGGGAAGGACCTGGCCTGTGAGGATTGGGTATGGGCAGGTTACCTAGAATGCTGACAAACATCAAAACTGTGGATGGTTGACATGTGGGCAGCACGGTGGCACTGTGGTGAGCACTGCTGCCTCACAACGCCAGGGACCCGGGCACAATTCCCAGCTTGGGTCACTGTCTGTGCGGAGTCTGCACATTCTTCCCGTGTCTGCGTGGGTTTCCTCTGGGTGTTCCAGTTTCCTCCCACAGTCCAAAAGGCGTGCTGGTTAGGTGCATTGACCATGCTAAATTCTCCCTCAGCGTACCCGAACAGGTGCCAGAGTGTGGCGACTCGTGGATTTTCACAGTAACTTCATTGCAGTGTCAATGTGAGCCTACTTGTGACACTAATAAATGAACTTTAATGAACGTCTCCCAGTCCTGTTGTCCCTTTTTCTCTCTCTGTATTGTAAATGCATAAAGGGAAGTGTTATAATAACATTTTCTCTTCCAACATGTCTGGTTAACATTCCCTCCTGATTTATTCCATCTACTTCAACACTATTAAGCATTCAGTTCACTTAAAATCCCAAGCCTCTATTTGCTGGTCACGTGTTTGATGCTGTGCCTTATGTGCTGGAGACATCCGAGTGCAGTCAGGCATTGAGCAGCTTTCAAAACACAAAGCAGCATATCGATTTCCTCCAGCAAATAAAAGCAGCACTGAAGTCTTGAGATCTGTACACATTAAATTTAATGAGGTCCTAATTAATCCTTATTCTTGGAGTGCAACAGAAACATTATCAGCCAATACAAATATCAAGTGCATTGTTCTACAAGGATCTTTCTGTATTTACTAATTTCCACACAACACTGTCTGTTTTATCCCCCGCTGTCATTTTAAGATAGAAAATCTTGCGAAATTGTTCAGCATCTGGATTTTCCAGAAACTGGACTGCTCATAAATTGTGCCCATCTATGGTGGACAAAATGCTTAGCAGTAATATCCCCAGACCCAAATGGCACAAAGCCACTTATAGCTGAGTTGGTGGAAAGGAATTTCATATGTGATCCTGTTCTTCTGGGTCTGCACTCCTCTTTTATTATCAGCTGTCAAACTGTGTCAGCATCCCTCTCTCTGCGCCTTCCACTTTCAGCACTACCTCTCCCCCCAGTGCAGACATCACTAGAAAAGACTGGCAGGATAATATATATCTGTTGGAATTCCCACCAGTACCACTGTAAGCTTCAACATACACCTGCAAGGTCTAGGTGAACGCTATGGGTTTGCATCTCATCCAGGTAGAGGGAGGGTCGATGTGTGACTGGAATGCTACTTACTTAACGACAAATTTAAAAGTCAGGCAGTATGTTGCTGTGCTGCACCTGACAGCAGATAGTTGAGCATGATTTCTGGCTTCAGCTCACTTGCTTTCCCTGGCCTATGTGCAGGCACAGAAATGCCCCTGGGAATAGGTAAATATTCCAGATCAAGGGCAGGAGTGTGGCAACCAACTATGGGCAAGTTGCAAAGTTAACAGCTAAATGGTCTCTAGACCCGCTACTCCTTACTAATTCTGATTTTATTTTCAAAAACTTACCTGGAGCCAAAACATTGTCACCAGGATTCCAGTGTCCCACCCGCCACAGAATCGGAGCGGCTAAGGGGCAGACAATGGAAATTGTCCATTGGCCTCTGCCGCAAATTTCTAGTCTCATTCAAGTGAGGTTGTAAAATCCCTCCTTGTATGTTTGCAAGAATGAGCTAGATATAGCTCACAGGGCTAAAGGGATCAAAGGATATAGGGGAAAGTGGGACAATCAACCAGGATCATGAATGGCAGAGCAAGGCATGAAGGGCTGAATGGCCTACTCTTGCTCCAAGTTTATATGTTTCTGTTTGTGGAGGTCTTATTGGTGTCATCAGCCACCTTTTCAGAAGATATCCCTGATTCCTACTAGCTACGCATTTAAACGTGCACAGGCGCTGAAAAGCCTTGGAACCTGGGAGTGCCGGTGAACACAAGAGTCATGAAAATTCCCAGGATTCCCTGCTGCTGGTGATCACACACTAGCTGGGTGTTGAGTGAGTGGAATTCAATTCACAAAAGCCCCTGGTCCTCCAGCAGGTTCCTTCATCGTCACATGGGTGCAAGCAGTGGTCCCCCAAATCTTTGAGAATCCAACAATACCTGCAAATCCTCCTGTACTCTTGGCCTGGCTATCCTCATCTGATTTGAAATGTATGAATGTGTCTACCCTTACGAAGAGTGTGTCCATGACAAGCTTTATACAGCTGTGTGCTGCAGATTGTGACACTCTGCAGAGATCCTCTACAGGACATTCAGGCACACCCGTCCACCAAACCTTTCATAAGAATGCCGCCAAGAGCTGGAAAAAGTTCTAAAAGGAATGACGCGTACACTGCTACACCGATCTTTCTGACAAATCAAAGGAGCCCAAACCTACACATTGCTAAACCTGGCAAGCCCAGTGGCTGTAGAGAAATTGGAATCCAGGAGGAAAAGACAACCAAACAGATTTGAACCTATTCACCTGTAACGAATGTAATTATGGATAGGTATGCTTTCAACACTGCTAGTTAGAAACCCGATGAGTCCGTACAGTCATATGCCTCAACACTGAAAATTCCAGCACAAAAATGCAAACTCGGTGCTTTCACTGACAAACTTGTAAGAGACTGTCTACCGTGTGGAATATACAATGGCAGTGTGCGCAAACAACTGCTCTGCGTAAAAAACCTAACATCAGTCATTAATATTTGCATATTGAATGAACAGTCCAAGAGGAGCACAAAACCATTAAGGAGAGAAGCTGAATTTTTTTCAGTACAAAATACACCTGCTCAAATTGCATCGGCCAGCACCCATGAAAATATTCTTTGCATATTCTCTGCATTTAGCACGCGCTTTAACAAGTGTGCTAAATAGAATCACTTTGCAAAATATTGCAGATCAACGTTATGCCAACCAGCTTCCATCACAAGGCACATTGCAGCCAGCTACCTCTCCAAAGCTCAGCAGAGAAACAAAGTGAATAAGCTGGAGATAATTGAAAACCTTGAGTCCATGGAAATATTCTACTGCAAAAATATTGACCTGACTGAAAAGAATGAAATATTCACAACACTCCACACTGCTCACACAATGCTACACTGAAAGTCAAAAGTGATACTGGGGCAGAATGTAATACGATCCTGGACTGCATGCAGGGCAAGTTTCAATTCTATGTAGTCAACCAGGATGTTAAACCACTGCTGGATCTCCCTGACAATATTGCACAAAGACTAAAAGCTACCTGTCATATATCACATGAGGCTGGATGATTCAGTGCCACCCACTCTCTGTGCTCCTAGAAAAGTACCCATTGCCATGGAACAGAAGGTAATAGATGAACTTGACAGAATGACAAGGCAGGATGTTATAGCACCATATAGGAGGCCACAGAATGGGTCAACGCGATGTTAGCTGCAATGAAGAAAGATGGTACAGTCAGATTCTCTATCAAGCCAGTTCACAAATCAACTTCTCGCCATCCAATGAAGATAGTTAAACAGATCATAGTAGACACGCCCAATGCCAAAGTCTTCAGCATCTTGAATGCAAAATGCAGGATTTGACAAATCTTGCTGGATGAAGAATCCTCGAAGCTTATGACGTTCATCTTTCCATTGGCAGATACAGATTCTTGTGTATGTCCTATAGTATCTCCACTGGTCGTGAATTCCTCCAAAGGTCCATGGAACAGCTCTTCAAAGGCTAACCTTGTGAAAATATTACTGATGACATCCAAATTTGGGGATGCACAGTGAAGGAGCATGATGGGTGTCTGCATTTGATCCTCCACAGAATCAGAACCATACAGTTGAAGCTCTATTCTGCCACATGCAAATTTAAGATTAGTGAGGTCCACTCTGTGGGTTATCAGCTGACTGCCGATGGTGTGAAGCCAGACCCAAACAAGGTAAAGGTGACAGGACTGATGTCTACTCCTGATGACAGACATATTCCTGCGCTTCCTTGGCATAATAAATTACCTATCAGAGTTATTCCTTGCTGAGTGAAGTAACTGCACCCCTATGCCAACTATTCTGTCAGGATGTGGAAAGATGTTGCAGGAGCACCACAGTCGTGCATTCAACAGACTCAAGGAGCCACTTTCAGCCCCTCCAATGTTACAATATTTCGATGTCCGAACACTTGTAGTGTTATCGGCAGATTCAGAATGTGCTTGGAGCAGTGCACATCCAGAATGGCGGAGCAGTGCACATCCAGAATGGCAGACCAATGGTATTTGCATCAAGGGCTCTCACTGACTCTGAAACTCTTTATGCCCAGATCCAGAAAAAAACATTCTGTCCTTGTCTTTGCCTGTCAGAAATGTCATGACTTCACTGATGGCCGTACTGCCACCATTGAAACTGATCACCAGCCACCCATCAGCATTCTCAAGCTGCTCCATACTGCCTGCAGAGAATGATGCTAAGCCCCAACTATACAAACTCAGTGTGACCTACAAACGCTGGTCCTCTCTCTCGGGCTCACCTACCCACCACCTAGCAGGCTGAGCATGATGAGGACATCAACATTATGACAATCCAGGTGTTGTAGTCACAGACAGTAGATGAACTCAAAACTGTCTTGCGCACAGACGACACATGCAAACTTCAGGACATCACCATGGAAGGATGACTTGCAATGGCAGAAGGGCTTCCCTGTGAGCTCAACACTTTATACACAAGAGCGAGGAGTTAATTATGCACGGTGAATAGATACTGTGTGGCCAGAGGTTTGTGATCCCTCACTCTTTGCAGAAATACTCCATTCAGCATTTCCACCAAGTGCATTAGAAGGACAAAGTGTCAAAGTGGGAAAAAGTGACTATGTAATGGCTGTCAGTGCATGGCCACCTTCTGCACTGTAGGGATTCTATAATACAGAGTATTCAGGTGTCACTGTGCTCAGGCTCTGGAATAAGAAATCCGGCAATTCCTGCTAACGTGGTGAACGGATAGGGCTTTGCTGGAATCTTCAACTGCATTTAGCCAAACAAACACAAACGCGCAGTAAAATAAATGAAGGAATGGTTGCATTGTATGTTTACACACTAAATTAATAATAAAAAGAATCATACCACTGCATAATATAATTAAAGGAAACACATGAAACAATTGAGTGTCCCCTGTGGTTTAGTTGGTAGCACTGTTGTTTCTGAGTCACAAAGTTTCACATTCAAATCTCACACCAGAGCCTGAATTTTTCATGCGTCAGGCGGACACAATCAGTGGGTCCGGAAGTGGACACTATGTTTGGTGCGGTATTTTAATTTTAATGCAGTAACCCATTTAGAACAAAACGGATTAACTATGTCATTAAAAGGGCGCTCAAAGGAATTCTGCACAAACATGTGAATGAGTGCATTACCAGACAGAATTAAGCCTCTCTCGGTCTAGACTCAGACAGTAAGAATGGCATGCATGATCAGGGCATCAGATGGCAACCAGCAACTGTGGAACCAAAATTCCTGCATTGTCAACTCCTTCAGAAAAAGGAGGGAGGAAACTGGAGAAATATTCAACAACAGTTTCTAACATGGAGAACATTATAAAAGCAGTATGCATGGGCTTGGTATTCTTGCATTGCCAGCTGCAGGATTCAGTACTTACTACCATAGGCTGAACAAATTGACTGATAATACAATGAAGCAGTCACAAAGATTAGAGCTGGCATCATTGCTTGCCTTTATAATTTGGTTCCAGAACGGGGAAGTATGTTAACCTGATCTGTCAGGTGGAACTGATTGAACCTCTGAAGTTAGCAGCGTAACTATAACTAGGTTTACCTTACCTCTGTTTAAAAAAAAATGATTATGACAGTCAGGAGTGGTAAAGCTAGACATAGTATAATAGCATACCACACAAATAATTAATTTAGGATGAGAAAATAATGATGGGGTAATTACCTTGTGAAATGGGTATGACACTACCAATTTTAAAGCTGTGAATTATACATCCCATTTAAATCACTGATTCTAGTGCATTGCTTAAAATTATCATGGTGTCACTGCCGTTTAATTGCTTGTAAGACAACAGCTTGATAACTGTTTTGTTTCTTTTCTACAAAACATTTTTAATCAACACTCTCCTGTCAAGGACAGAAAAATAAAAAGTGATGTTTACATTACTAAGTTCAGAGAGATTTTACAATTAGAATGCACATTCCAGAGAGAGAGACATAAAAGAGTGACTGGGCTTTATCCTTTCAACCTCACCCGCGTCTGTGCTGAAAATGCAAACTGACGCTAGGGTATAATTTCATGGGCACTGGCACAGCACTTACCTCCAAACCTAGCTATGTCTACATCTTTGAGCCTGGCTGGGCAAACATAATCAGTGTCCGAGTCATGTCTTGATATCCAATTTCCTCCTAACTCATGTACAGCAATCATTGCTCACTAAACACGAGCGGGAGATCTACTTGTATGTCCCCCAATCCAAAATGTTGTAGAACAGTGTAATGCTTCTCTTCACCGCCTCACTGAAACGTATTTCAAATAAGTAGTTGTTTGGTAGTACTGAACATGAGGATTGCTGAAAAAGGGAGTCTTCTTGTCAAAGTTTTTAATCTTGCACTCTTCAGGACAATTCGCAAGAATATCAAATGGAAAGGGAACAACAGTTTAGCCTATATGAGATTAGAGTGCTAATTGGTTGGCAAGTAAACACTGATTGATAGAGGTATTACCATGGACAATGCACCAGTTGACAGTGACTGACAGTTAACTGCTAAGCATTGTTTGAAATTTAAACCAGCCAGCCAACTTAACTCTGATTGGTCTGGACATTGACCTGAGGAAAGAACCAGTGAATGGCTTCACTTCTTTCATTTAGGCTAAACAGATGCCATGTTTGTACATTTTCTTTCTGTCTGCAATAGAGAAGGCCCTGTGTATTCATATATTTAGCTTATGGTACACACAAATGTGCCACACTGCAAGCCTGACTGATAAATCATAAATTTGTTGTCAGCATAATTCTTAACTGAAGATTATTTAGCAAATGGTGTCCAGTTGCGATACTACAAGCGTAAGATTATTAAATTTATAACAACATCAACTGCATTTATATAGTACCTTTACGGTGCAAAATGTTCCAATTGGGCACTTTACAGGAGCATTACAAAATAAAACATGACATCAAGCAACATAAAAAAATTTTCGAGCAGATGGCCCAAAGTTTGGACAGAGATAGGTTTTAAGGATCTTCTTAAAGGCAGGAAGAGAGAAGAAGAAAGACAAAAACATTTAGGGAGGGAATTGCAGAAATTAGAGCCTCGACAGCCGAAGCAACAACCATTAATTCTTGTAGTGATTAAAACCAGAACACTCAGGACCCCAGAAATAAGGGAACACAGAAAGTGCAGAGGATCATATGATTTGTCTAAATTACATAGATAGGGAGGAATCAGACCACGATTAGAATTTCAACATCGAAGTGTTGCTTGATTGGAAACTAATGTAGGTCAGAGAGCATGGCAATGATGGGAGTATGGGATTTCATCACAGGCAGCAGGGTTTTTGCTGACCTCAATCTTAGGGTAGAATATAGGAGGCTGGCCAGCAGTGCTTTGAACAGTCAAGTCTTGAAGTAATAAAGATATATGATGAAAGTTTGAGCAGTGGGTAAGTAGAGCAGGGGCAGAGATGGAAGGGAGTGGTCTTAATGATGCTGTGAGTGAGTGCTCCAAAGTTCATCACAGTATAGCACCAAAGTTGCCAATTATCTGAGAAGGACATAGAGTCAAATGAATTTAGGGAATTTAACTTACTGTTCTAATATAACATCATACTTTATGGTTTTGCACCACCAATAGGGAAATGAAGACAACTATTGGCAGGCACCTCCAGAGTGTCACCGCACTCCTACATGCAGCTCTTCAGCAGAGCTGTGGGACTACTGAGGTTCAGTCCCAGGGGAGTGGCCATGACTCCACTGGAGAAACATCTGGGGTCCTCTCTCAAGACCACAGCATCTCTCCTCATAGCATCATAGAATCCCTACAGTGCAGAAGGATGCCATTCGGCCCATCGAGTCTGCACAGACCACAAACCCACTCAGACCCCATTCCCGTAACCCTGCTAACCTCCGACACTAGGAGAAATGTAGCATGGCCAATCCATATCCATATATCTTTGGACTCTCTTCTTCACTAATCACTCCGTTAGTACCTTTGCTGCCCTGGTTAACTCTAGGTTGCTGCCATCTGCAACAGGGCTTCCATGCCTCAATTTGCTTAAGGCCATTTAAAAAAGAAATTACTTCATACTTACAGTAACAAAGGTAATGCACAGAGTGGACCAGGCAAACCCAAATCCGCCTCCTCGTTCACTCCAAAAGCCAAATCTAAATTGAATCCCATAAGAGATGATCTTGGGCTTGATCTGAAGTTTGATCTCAGCCAAAAGGTCAAGATTTCCTTAATCTCGTGTACCACGTCCACCTGAAGTGACCTCAATGGAATCGCAACAACCTTTCACCTCCCTGGTTGTAGGTATTGGTGAAACACTTTGCAATAGTGCTAGGCTAGAGAAATGGGCAAACAACAGTGACATTTAGAGTTTGCACCGTAGGAATCCAGTCTATTTTTGTTAATGGCGATGTACATGGTGACAATATTTGTTTGATAAGAATGCTCTTTGTCCTGGATTTGTACTAGTGTTTAACTTTGTGAGTAACTGATGACAGGATGCATGAGGCTGGACTGAAAGAAAGCAATTAAATGGTGGTACACAGGACTGCGGTAATAAAGATTACTAAATTGGGGAAGGGAAGGTTGGTTTAGATGTAGCCTCTTTCAATGAGTTGCTCTGAGGGATATAGCTGTGAGAGGCACTGGTGGTCAATGACTCTCCAGCTTCTTCTCCTCCTGTTGACCAGATGACAGTAAGAGCTGGTCCCTGAAGTTGCCAAAGTTATGCAGCATGCAACAGATGACCACAAATGTGGATACATGCTCAGGAGTGTACTGAAGGAGTGTACACCTTCAGAATGGTCTAAGCACTGAGAGTGTTGTTCAAACACATTTGATCTATCATATTTCATATGCCATCATGGCTCTTGCTATGGCCAGCCCTGCAATTGTTTCCTGGTTCCTGACAGGAGGTAAGGGCCTATTAGGAGGGAATAACCCTTGATGCTCAATGTCTGTCTGCAACTTAACTAGCTGGTTAGAAAAGGTGGCACCAAGTAGGAGTACAGAATGAAAGAGTCCTGATTGGTGCCAAGATTCTTATCTGCATGATGTTCTGCTTGTTGTCCCAAACCAGCTGTATACACTGAGCGAGTGAAATCTTTAAGGACTGCTAAGGGTACCATGCTGGTAATGGAAAGTATGTAAAGCAACATAATTTTGATTTGATTTATTATTGTCACATGTATTTACATACAGTGAAAAGTATTGTTTCTTGTGCGCTATCCAGACAAAGCATACCATTCCTAGACAAGGAAACGAGGCAGTGCAAAATGTAGTATTACCGTCATAGCTAGGATATAGAGAAAGATTAACTTAATGAAAAGTCTGACAGCAGCAAGGACGAAGCTGTTCTTGAGTCGGTTGCTACATGACCTCAGATTTTTGTAACTTTTTCCCGACGAAAGAAGGTGGAAAAGAGAATGTCCGGGGTGCATGAGGTCCTTAATTATGCTGGCTGTTTTGCCAAGGCGGCAGGAGATGTAGACAGAGTCAATGGATGGGAGGCTGGTTTGCATGATGGATTGGGCTACATTCACAAATGCAAATTATAGCGTGTGGCACACTGGGGATACTGCCAGGTTGGTGAAGCTTAGAGCTTTCTTGTCCTGTATCACTCTATTATTGGGAAGGTGAAATAAGTTTTCTTCCCAGTCTGGGAGCCTTGGGGAACTCTTTCATGTAGTAATGGACTGCAAATGTGAAATGGCATCAACTCTAACCTTTGGTGTCTTTGCCATGAAGTTAAGCATCACATTAACCTGACAGTCATTGGCAATGCTTTGTACAAGGCTGGAGTTGTACAACATCTGGAAGTCTCTTGCTTTACAAAGGAAATCTCCTTTGTCAAGCAAAGGTGCCTCAGATATTGCTCCTGCATAAAGATAATTTGGAAGAAATACTTCTTTAATGTGCACTGTGGATAAGACCTGCTGCACAGTGCTCTCCACTTCCATCTTTTGCAGTTGTTCCTGCTCTCTGCTGCTTTCTTTGTGCTCCCTCTCATTCTCTAGCCTGAACACAAACCTATTAGACCATCCATTACTTCAGTCAAATTATTTAGTGGTAGTCAACAATATCATGGTCTCTTTAGACAATACAGTTTACATGGACTTCAGTAAGGCCTTTGAAAAGGTCTCACATGGAAGGCTGGTCCAAAAGGATGGTAAATTGGATCCAAAGTAAATTGGATCCAAAATTGGCTTGTTAATAAGAGGCAAAGGGTGATGACAGAGGCTGCTTTTGTGACTGGAAGCCTAAGACCAGTGGTGTACCAAAGGGATCAGTGCTGGGACCCTTGTTGTTTGTTGTGTATGTATTAATAACCAGGATGTGAATGTAGAAGGGATAATTAGTAAGTTTGCAAATAACATGAAAATGGTGGTGTTGTTGATAGCAAGGAGGATAGTCTGAGGCTACAGACTGATATTGATCAGCTGGTAAATTGGGTAGAGCAATGGCAGATGGAATTTAATCCTGATTCGTGTGAAGTGATGCATCTGGGGAGGTCTAATAAGGGTAGGATATACACAGTGAATGGTAGGTCGTGACTGAGTATTGAGGAACAAAGAGACCTTGGTATACAAGTCCATAGATCCCCAAAGGTGATAGATAGATAGGGTGGTGAAGAAGACAATAGATAGGATGGTGAAGAAGACAAACAGAATGCTTGCCTTCATTAGCGAGGCATAGAATATAGGAAAAGGACGGTCTTGGCATAGCTTTATGAAACATGTGTGCAGTTATGGTCACCACACTATCAGAAGGGTGTGATTGTACTGGAGAGGGTACACAGGAGATTCACCAGGTTGTTGCCTGGGATGGTAAGTTTGAACTATGAGGAGAGACTGAATGGGCTTGGTTTATTTTCCCTGGAGCAGAGGAGGTGAAGGGGGATCTCATAAAGATATACAAAATTACGACAGGTATAGGTAGGGTAAATCATAAGAATCTTTTCCCCATGGCAGAGGTGTCTTAGAGCAAAGGGCATAGTTTAATGTGAGGAGTAAGGTTTAGAGAGGATCAGAGGAAAGGTTTTTCACCCAATTGGAGGAAATATAGAATGTGCTGCCTGAGAGGGTGGTGGAGGCAGACACTCATTTAGGAAGCATCTGGGCAAGCATTTAAATCACCAAGATATAGTTGGCTATGGACCAAGTGCTGGTAAATAGATTAGAATAGATTGGTATTTAATGGTTGGCATAATTATGGTGGGCCGAAAGGCGTGTTTCTGTGCTGTATGACTCTATGAATACTCTAGAGCAATTAAACCCACCTTAATACAGGCAAAAGTTAAGCAGTAACCTAAAATAATAAAACATCAATTAACCTGTAAGTTCAACGTAGTGTCTTTAAAACTGTGCTGGTGGGAGTCATTCCTGTCGATATGTTATGTGGCAAGGGACATATGGTAAGGTATGTGTTGTCCTTCTTTCAGAATCCTCATTTAAACAACCTTATCCAGTTTTCAGTATAATTCTGATGGACACGGAATTGCTATACCCATACACTGGGTGGCACATTTCCAACTCATAATGAGAGTATATTTCCTGCTCAATGTACTGCAGGCTGAGCCCACTTAATGCCATAAAAAATGGGTGCTATGTGATTAAATAACTGGATCACCTGATGGATACAGCAATGACTTCCCTAACAAATGGTTCTGATCTAGAGTACTAAACTGTTCTTTTTTTAAATAGACTTTCTGCATAAAATTTGTAAAGGCATATTAGATAACGGTTCAAATTTGACATTACATAAAGTGCAATACAAATAATTTTCTTTCAATATAATGTGAGGTGCCTCTCTACACTTGCCAGTACAGGTTAGATTTACACTGAACATTTACGTTTCATATCAAACATTCTCCAGTGCAAACAGCCCGAGGGGTTTTACATACTTTCCAGCCCCTCAGCGTATGGCGGGTGGGCCTTATACTCATCAGCCTTTTCCATTGAGGGTTTTGCAACGGCTGCCCCAAGATTTTGATGCATCCTTCATCATCTAGTTCTGGACTTTGGACTGTGCTAATCTGCAACACTTGGTCTAAACTGTCACTTCAATCAGCTACTCAGTTTCTTCAACGGAGAGAAACAGCATAACATTGGTGGTCCACCTAATTATAATTTTAAATCTGATGACTGTATCGGTGAGGAAGCTTGGGAGGAAATAACTGAGCCATGAGAGGTCAATTTAACTGAACCTGCCAGACAGATTTGGTTAAAATTACGCCCTTTGTCTCTGTGAACTGTAAAGTATGCAACACCCTTTTGCTTATTTTTTAAGTACACCATCACTTGTCGCTTATCCACAATCTAATTGTTTTTTTTTAAACAGACTCATTGCCCAGAAAAGGAGGTCACGTTTGGTCTGCCGCTCTCAGTACAACTTATCTCAAATAACTGAATCTAACATTTTCCTGAAGTCACTTACACATTTTCCATTTGACTATGACTGTTTTTGTTAGGCGAGGCACTGAGACAGAGCATTAAGCAAACATTCCCTGCTATTATCAGCCTTTCAATGGGAGTAGGTCATAACCCAATCACTGATTGGACCGTTTGCCTGCAAATCTGCAGGGTTCAGAGCAGTGACACAAATATCATACAACTGTCACTTAAACTAATGATTATAAATTATGCACAGGGTCAGATCCACTCAGTCACAAGTCATTTCCTCAACCTCCCTCTGGACTGCTAAATTCTGCTGTACTGCACAGTTTCCTTCAAGCTAGCTCTGCCATGAAGGTTTACTGCACAGAATCAGCTGCACAGAACAAGGTCGCGCATCACAAACTCACACAAGCAGGGTTTGTCCATGACCTGAAAAGGTCTTCAATGCGGGTTTGTACAAATGAGTTATTAATGACACACGTGCACACGTACATATTCTGCACTAATTTTTTTGTGCAGTATTTGTATTTTGCCAGTTAATGTTGATTCTTTCAGCATTACAACTGTATTACCTGTTAAATCCTACAGACGTTTGCTTTCTCCAGCGTCCACAGCAGACGGCAAAAGCGCTAGTTTCCCAATTACCGACCTCCACCCCTCCACCCCACCATCCCAAATACAAATTGGGCTGAACTCACTCCAAATACACTCCCCTGAAGGCACATGAATCCCACCCATACTTCTTGGTTCGGTTCAATATAATGACCCCAAGATGGGGCTTCTGACCAAAAGTGAGAGAACACTTGTGCTGCCCTTGTTGGCACAAGGCTGATTTTTGGGACCTTCTGGCTACTGATCTGTTGCTCTGAAAAAAGACACTCATTTTCTCAGAATCTCAGCAAGCTGATGCCAGGCCATCCCGCAACTTGCCAAACAGATGCCTTGAAAAATAAAGCAAAAAAGTATCATCGATATGCTTCCCTGTTTCAAGAAAAATGCTTGTACCCCTCAGGGCGACTCCCAGAAATGCATATGGAGCGCAAAATGTTTGGAGGCATTTGCACTCACTCTTTTGTTCTCCACTTTGCACCCAAGATGTAAATGTATCTTCTGTGCAATACAGCACGTATTCTCCGCCCATCTTCAGATTGAAAGAACAAAGGGAGAACTGAGAAAAGCGAACCAAAATAATTAAAAGGCAGAACATGGAAAGAAAATGAGTGGTGAGTATAATAAAAAAGGAAATGCAAGAAGTGAGAATGGAATAAAATCATTACACGTACGATGCTCTTCAAATAAGCTCCCCTTTCATGCCAATCTGGCAAAGCACCGAAAGGGAGAGGGACTGATGATTTTTTTCAGCAGGTATAGCACATGGCTCACCTGCCTAACAAACTAGCTTGTCACCATGGCATACACACTGTGTGTGATCATACCTAGTCATGATGTGAAGATGCCGGCGTTGGACTGGGGTAAACACAGTAAGAAGTCTGACAACACCAGGTTTAAGAACCTGGTGTTGTCAGACTTCATACTGTGATCATACCTGCCATTCATGTCATGCTCCTGCTATAGCGAAGTCGTAGAGTTTGCGGGCCAGCCAAAACTCCATTCACTGCAGTGGGATGGGAAAATCCCATCAGTGTGAACGGTGATAAGATTCTGGCCAACGTCTTTGAATGCATGCACCGCAGTGCAGAAATAAAACCCAAGGAATAATTTTAAAAAAGCAAAGGAAAGCCCATAAAGATGGTAGTTTTACAATCAGTCCTTTGGCCACAAGATGCAGTTCTCTGCATGGGATATATTAAAAGAGGAATTGTTTTTCATATGTATGCCATTCCACAGATGTTGCTAGTGCCTCACTTGATGAGTCACTTCTCCTGAAAGGCCCAAAATCAAGTTTTAAAAAACCCCTTCCCCCAAGCCACCTCCTTATCACCATTATCATCAGAACAAACATTTCAACAATGGTGCTATGGTGCTTTTGATCCTCAGTAAGAAGAAGGTGAGTGGAGAGAAGAAGGAACCTGGCGAAGGAACAGCGTTCCGAAAGCTAATGGCGTTTACTACCAAATAAATCTGTTGGACTTTAACTTGGTATTGTGAGACTTCTTACTGTGTTTATCCCAGTTCAACGCCGGCATCTCCACATCATGCTTTTGACCCTCAGCAGCCATTCAGCTGATTACTGGAGCCCACACCTAGGAGTAGATCTCAACTTTGTTCAATTGCGTAAAACAGCTGAGAACTGACAGGTGACTTCAATGGAAACAAAAATGGGGAGAGATTTAAAAAGCCACGATTGACTATCATTCATGTTGCACTACCCACACCCTCAAATTCATTCTCAGAACCAGATAGGCACTGTACTGATTCATGGTTCTATATCTGTCTGACCAATATAAGCTAAAGATTAAGATTGAGGGAAAGGTGAAATTCAAGATTGATATCCTGAAAATGGCACACATTTAAACAAATGTGATCACTGTAACAGCTAAGAAAAACATGACAAACATGAAAAACATCACAAGAAAAGCTTTTGAGGGCAGTCAGTGGTCAGAGCCACAGCAGGTCTCAGGTTAACCCAAGTAAGCTCAATTTAAAATAACTTTAGGATCAAGTTATTTCCTAGCCTTCCCATAAAACAGAACATATTTAAAATAAATAAACAAACAGAGGGAACAGCAATGCCATTAGCAAAAAATAAACAGAATCTCCTTTAGTGCTGTTATATGTAATAACAAATAATAGCACTGAAGCATTCAAATCAAGCCTTTTATTCAACCAGAGTGAAAGACTCTGATGAAATTATTCCAGTCCAGTCTGTCAGTTTTACTGCCTAATACAGTACAAATTTATTCAATTAATGATAAAATCAAACTGTGATCTACCTGGCTTTGTTGCTGATACATAATAAGGATAATCTTGCTCATGAGAGGACATTGTTTAGAAAGTTACTTTTATTACTTTCATAATATTTCACTCTTGAGATATAGTCTAGTTCTTTTTTTACTATTGATGAATGACAAGGGAAGTCCAGATTAAACTGCATTTATTTCAATGCAAGAGGCCTGATGGGCAAGGCAGATGAACTCAGGGCATGGATGGGTACATGCGACTGGGATATTATAGTAATTACTGAAACATGGCTAAGGGAGGGACAGGATTGGTAGCTCAATGTTTCAGAGTACAGATGCTACAGGAAAGATAGAACAGGAGGTAAGAGGGGAAGGGGATTTGCACTTTTAATTAGGGAAAACACCATGGCAATACTGAGAGGGATATATCCGAGGGTTTGGCCACTGAATCTATATGGGTAGCACTGAGAAATAAGAAGGGGGAAATCACTTTGATAGGGTTGTACTATAGGCCCCCAAATAGTCAGCAGGAAATTGAGGAGCAAATATGTAAGGAGATTACAGATAGCTCCAAGAAAAATAGAATGATAATAGTAAGAAATTTTAACTTTCCCAACATTGACTAGGACAGCCATAGTATTAAAGGGTTGGATGGAGAGAGATTTGTTGAATGTATTCAAGAGGAATTTCTCAACCAGTATGTGGATGGTCTGACTAGAGAGGGGGCAAAACTTGACTGCGTATTGGGAAATAAGGAAGGATAGGTGACAGAAGTGTTAGTGAAGGATCATTTTGGGATCAGTAAAATTCTATTAGTTTTAAGCTAGCCATGGAGAATGATAGGTCTGGCCCAAAAGTTAAAATTCGAAATTGGGGCAAGGGTAATTTTGATGGTATCAGGCAGGAACTTTCAAAAGTTAATGGGGGGAGTCTGTGGGAAGGCAAAGGGATGTCTGATAAGTGGGAGGCTTTCAAAAGTGTATTAACCAGGGTTCAGAGTAAGCACATTCCTGTTAGAGTGAAGGGCTTGGCTGGTAGAAGTAGGGAACGCTAGATGACTTGGGATATTGAGGTACTAGTCAAGAAGAAGAAGGAGGCACATGACATGCATAGGTAGCTGGGATCAAGTGAATCTCTTGAAGAATATAGGGGATGTAGGGGTAGAGTTAAGAAAGAAATCAGAAGGGCAAAAAGGGGATACGAGATTGTTTTGGCAGATAAGGCAAAGGAGAATCCAAAGAGCTTCTACAAATACACAAAGGGCAAAACAGAAACTTGGGAGAGAGTAGGGCTTCTTAAGGATTAACAAAGTCTTCTGTGTGCAGATCCACAAGGGATGAGTGAGATCCTAATTTAATATTTAACATCAGTATTTACTATTGAGAAAAGCATGGATGTTAGGGAACTTGGGGAAATAAATAGTGATATCTTGAGGAGTGTACATATTACAGAGAAGGAGGTGCTGGAAGTCTTAAATCAAGATAGATAAATCCCGGGGACCTGATGAAGTACATCCTAGGACATTGTGGGAGGCTAGGGAGGAAATTGCAGGGGCCCTAGCAGTGTTATTTGAATCACGGGTGAGGTGCCTGAGGATTGGAGGGTGGCAAATGTTGTGCCTTTCTTTAAAAAGGGCTGCAAGGAAAAGCCGGGGAACTACGGGCCAGTGAGCCTCGCATCTGTGGTGGGTAAATTGTTGGAAGGTATTTTGAGAGATGGGGTCTACAGGCATTTAGAGATGCAAGGACTGATTAGGGACAGTCAGCATGGCTTTGTGAGTGGAAAATAATGTCTCACAAATTTGATTGAGTTTTTTGAAGGGATAACCAAGAAGGTAGATGAGGGCAGGGCAGTTGATGTTGTCTACATGGACTTTAGCAAGGTCTTTGACAAGGTACCGCATGGTAGGTTGTTGCATAAGGTTAAATCTCACGGGATCCAAGATGAGGTATCTAAATGGATACAAAATTGGCTTCTTGACAGAAGCCAAAGAATGGTTGTAGAGGGTTGTTTTTCAAACTAGAGGCCTGTGACCAGCGGTGTGCCTTAGGGATTGGTGCTGGGTGCACTGTTATTTGTCATTTATATTAATGATTTGGGTAAGAATATAGGAGGCATGGTTAGTAAGTATGCAGATGACACCAAGATTGTCGGTATAGTGGACAGTGAAGAAAGTTATCTCCGATTGCAACGGAATCTTGATCAATTTGGCCTGTGGGCTGATGAATGGCAAATGGAGTTTAATTTAGATAAATGAGAGGTGATGCATTTTGGTAGATTGAACCAGGACAGGACTTACTCAGTTAATAGTAGGGCGTTGGAGAGATTTACAGAACAAAGAGATCTCCTTGAAAGTGGAGTCACAGGTGGACAGAGTGGTGAAGAAGGCATTCGGCATGCTTGGTTTCATTGGTCAGAACATTGCATAAAAGAGTTGGGACATCTTGTTGAAGTTGACAAGACGCTTGGAATACCAGGTACAATTCTGGTCACCCTATTACAGAAACGATATTATTAAACTAGAAAGGGTGCAGAAAATATTTACTTAGGATGCTACCGGGGCTTGATGGTTTGTGTTACAAGGAGAGGCTGGATAGACTGGGACTTTTTTCTCTGGAGCATAGAAGGCTGAGGGGTGATCTTATAGAGGGCTATAAAATAATGAGGGGCGCAGATCAACTAGATAATCAATATATTTTCTCAAAGGGAAGGGGAGTCTAAAACGAAAGGACTTAGGTTTAAGGTGAGAGGGGAGAGATACAGAAGTGTCCAGAGGGGCAATTTTTTCACACAGAGGGTGGTGAGTGTCTGGAATAAGCAGCAGTAATAGTAGAGGCGGGTACAATTTTGTTGTTTAAAAAGCATTTAGATAGTTACATGGGTAAGATGGGTATTGAGGGATATGGGCCAAATGCAGCCAATTGGGATTAGCTTAGGGGTTTAAAAAAAAGGGCAGCATGGACAAGTTGGGCCAAAGGGCCTGTTTCCATGCTGTAAACCTCTATGACTTTGAATGGAGGAATGGATCTTACTGTGATTCAGAGAAGAATATTTAAATATTTTGATGCCATGTGAGCAAATAGGAGAGAAGCAGCTCCTTGATAAATATTCCCATGCGCTGTTGTTTCCCATCAACCTTAAATGTGGTAATGTTTTATCCAGAAATAGGCACTCTATCAATATTGATTGAATTATATTGTGACAATCTGCAGGAATCATAGAATCCTTACAATGCAAAAGAAACCATTCGGCCATCAAGTCTGCACTACCTTTCTGACAGAGTATCTTACCCGGGCCCTCTCCCCTGTCCTATCCTCGTAACCCCACACATTTCTTATCTAACCTACACATCCCTGGACACTCAGGGACAATTTTAGAAGGGCCAATATACCAAACCTGCACATCTTTGGACTGTGGGAGGAAACCATGCATACATGGGGCGAATGTACAAACTCCATACCAGTCACCCAAGGCTGGAATTGAACCCAGATCCCTGGTGCTGTGAGTAGTAGTCGTGCTAACCATTGTGCCACCATGCCACCCCAATGATGGCCTGATGGTGAAACAGTTGCTTTCAATCATTGAATGGGAAGCCAATTCTAAAATGCTGATTTATACTGTTGAGAATGTAAGATTGACTCCCTTTTTCTATTCTCACTATGTTGTCTGTCCATCATGATTACAGAGACTAAGGATAGAATTCTCCAGCCCCTGGAGGTGCCTCACCATGAGCCACCAGTGACATCTTCTGGCTTTGCTGAAGTCAATGGCGATTTACATTCCACACCGTGTCACCATCGGGAAACCCACAGCGGGGGTCAACATCAGCACAACTGGAAGATACTGCCAGCGGAAAGGCGAGAGAATTTCACCCTATGTGTTGGCTGTTCATCCAGTGGCTTAGCAATATTCTCACACTCACAGATGTTTGGAAAATGGTCACTTTACTTTAAAAGCAAAATGGAGAATGGACACTCCACTTCAAACCAATATGCATTTGAGAGGTTAGGTGGCCTCTTCTTTTCTGGCAGTATACATGGAACCATACAAGGCTGGAAGCGAGTCTACTTGTCTAGACAGGACATTAAAATACAAACAACATTTTGGACATTTCACTGGGAATGAATTAAAATGTAGCAATCCTTTCCTATGAATTAACTGTTCCCATTGTCAAATAACTGCAAGAGCTAGTTTGAAATGGACCTGCAGACTTTGTGGTTTCAATGTAAACTTCCACAGAATGGGTCTAGGAAGAAACCTATTTTATTACAAGGAGATGCAAATGGGTAAAATACGAACACTATTGTGTGTCAATGATCAAAGCATCAGAATCTTTCTGTATAGAAAGCAGATACTGTGGTGGCATGACAGAAACAACCTTTTGATGAAGAAAATATATTAAGACACATTTTCAGACCAGACTAGACAGAGAGAGAGAGGAGGGGGGGTGAGAGATCCGGACCAGCAAAGGAAGGAGCCAATCCAAAACCTTCAGCAGTCAGAGAGTTGGAGAAAGCCTTTACCTACCAATTTGAAGAACAAAGCTAGGGGCTGGATTTTACAGGGGTGGGGGGAGGCATACCACCCTCCTCACCCCACCTCCCCAGGAAAGAAAGTTAGTCTCCAGCTTTGAAAACACCCACCCACCCTGCAACAACAAGTCAGTGTGAGCAGCTTGAATAGGCTGAGGGTCAGATTACTGCCCCCCAGTGGGAGGTAAAAATCCCAGCCTCAGTCTGATTGGCTGGCAGCTCTGTATGTCCCAGCAGTGCCAGAGCTCATGTGGATGCTGCCAGGGTGATAAGCAGATACAATTTTTGTTTGGATTGCAAAAGGAAAAAGAAAGGCTTACTGACACAATGGGCCCAATTTTACCACTGGGGCACGAAAACTTGGTAAAGTCGGGCGTGAGGTGATGAGCATAATCCACGCCTGCGTCCATGCAGATTCGCACTTTACCAAGGCCCGAAAATGGCCGTGATCAGAACCCGAAACGGGCGTGACGTCAATTCAAATGTATTTGCATGCGTTTAAATTGACTTAATGAGCTGGATGCCCAATCTTACCAGCATTTCCCCATCGTGTTCACCTGTCAACAGCAAATTTGCTGATGACACCAAGATGGCTGGATTGGCAGGCAGTGAGGAGCAGTGTCTGGCAATACAATGGGATATTGATAGGCTGGTATATTGGGCAGATATATGGCAAATGGAGTTTAATCCTGATAAATGTGAGGTGATGCATTTTGGCCGGAATAATGTAGGGGGGAGTTATATGATAAAGGGTAAACCTATAAAGAGTATGGAAACGCAGCGGGACCTGGGGGTGCAAGTGCACAAGTCTTTGAAGGTGGCAGTACAAGTGGAGAAGGTTGTGAAGAAGGCTTATGGTATGTTAGCCTTTATAGGAAGGGGTATAGAATATAAGAGCTGGAGTCTAATGTTGCAGTTGTGGAGAACGTTAGTTAGGCTGCATTTGGAGTACTGCGTCCAGTTCTGGTCGCCTTACTACCGGAAGGACATGGAGACCCTGGAGAGAGTGCAGAGGAGGTTTACCAGGATGTTGCCCGGTATGGAAGTACTGGGTTATGAGGAAAGATTGAGCAAATTGGGGCTGTTTTCCCTTGAAAGACGGTGACTGAGGGGGGATCTAAAAGAGGTATATAAGATTATGAAGGGTATAGATAGAGTAAACAGTGGTAAGCTATTTCCTATGTTAGAGACACACAGTACAAGGGGCCACAGGCTTAGGGTAAGGGGGGAGAGGTATAACACGGACATTAGAGGGAGGTTTTTCACACAGAGGGTAGTGGGGGTATGGAATGCTCTGCCAAGGTGGTGGAGGCAGGCACGCTGGAGTTGTTTAAGAGTTACTTAGACAGACACATGAGTGGGTTGGCGATGGGAGGATATAGGAGATTGTTTTAAATAAGGTTCATTAGCATTGGGACGTCCCTGGTAATGTATAAGGATGTGGTATGATACTAATGTTTTTCTCTTTTAATTCACAGGTTTTAAGTCGGTCCGCCTTGTTGTCCGAGAGGCATACACGCGATGGGTCGTACTAGGGCTGCTCTTGGATGTTCGAGAGTAGCCTAGTACTTCATGTCATTAGTGTGCGCTTAAACTGGACCAGATGCTGGGCAACACGACAGCTCAGTGACTATCACTATTTGCTGTGCAGACACATGGATTTGATCCAGTGTCTGTGGGAGTTTGCGCATTCTCCCCATGCTTGCGTGGGTTTTCTCCGGGTGCTCCGGTTTCCTCCCACACCCCAAAGATGTGCTATTAGGCTGATTGGAGGTAATAAATTGTCCCTAAATTAGTTTCAGTCAATGTGGAATGCTATAATCATAGATAAGGGTCATGGTTGGAGGGGGGACTGGTAATGTTAAAATGGCGGCACAGGCTCGTTGGGCCTGTTTCCCGGGCTGTTTTTGTTCTTTGTTCTTTGTCCAGATTCGGCGCAAAACAGACAAGCTCGGCAAAAGGTCTGTGTTTCAGGCACCCCAGCTTCTGAAGAGATAAGTTCAGAGCTTCCAGCGGCTCTCTAACTCAGATCAGTGGTGGGTGGGGTGGGGGTAGTGGGGTAGAGGGATGTGGAGGCGGGTCAGATGTATCTCTGGTGGGGGAGTTGGGGGAGGAGGAGTAGGGACACCAGATTGTTCTCTGGCGGGGGGGAGAGTGGGGAGGAAGAGGGCCAAGTCACTGTCTGGTAGGCGGGGTAGAAGGAGGAGGGAGGCCAGATCATTCTCTGGTGGTAGAGTGGGTAGAGGAGGGCCAGATTGCTCTCTAATGGGGAGGAGGGAAGAGGAGACGGAGGAGGGAGGCAGGCCAGATGAATCTCTAGTGGGTGTGGGGTTGGGGCAAGGGCAGGGGGGACTGCTGCCACTCTGCAGGAGATCGGTGAAGGGGAAGAGGGGGACTGAGGGTCATGATAGCGGGGTGGGGGTGGATGGATAAGGGGGCAGTTATGTTGTGGAGATGGGGCGATATCTGTGGGGACTGTCACTCCCGCTTTTTGTTCCCGGGCAGCATTATCCGCTTTTTGTGGCCCGGGACCGATGTGCCAGGGGAACATTTCACAATTTTTTTTTACTGCGTTTCAGCAGTTCAAAGCTCTGATCGGAGCTGCAGCATTTCGGGTGCGATAAGCTCTGCCCACAGTGCAATTCAGACCGCGATTTTTTTTCAGGCTAAGTGCATACAGGGGGTGCCTGAGAACAGGTTTACAAGTCGGATCTGAATTGCGCCCAGATTCAGCACTTAGAATGAAAATGGTAAAATCGGGCCCACCAGGATTTTACAGCCTTCATCAAGCGAGACCGGAAATTCCCACCTGAGGCCAATGGACATTTCCGTTCACCCCTCACCCACTCTAATTCTGGGGTGGGGGGGGGCAGGGCAGTAGAATTCCAGCAAACATCTTCACACCACAGGATGTCTCTGAACACTTTACAGCCAATTAAGTGTTTTTGAAGCGTAGTCACTGTTGAAATGTAAGAAATGCAGCAGACAATTTGTGCACAGCAAGCTCCCACAAGCGGCAATATGAGAATGTTTTTGTGATGTTGATTGAGGCTAGGTATCAGCCAGGGTATAGGGATAACTTCACCACTGTTCTTTGAAATTGTGCCATGGGATCTTTCATATCCATTTGAGAAAATAAACAGGGCCTTAACATCTTATCTGAGAACTAGCATCTCTAACGGTGCAGTGCTCCTTCAATATTATATTGGGGACATCCATTTTATTTTTTATGTTTGCATTCAAGTTCTGGAGTGCAGGTTGAACCTACAACCTTGTGGCTCAGGTATGAGAGAAAGAGAGACATGCAATGATCAGGTAAATGTATGATTGGGTTCAACTGTGATGCTTACATGATCCAAAGGGCTATTTATGCATATTACTCATTTAGACAAGAGGATGGCATCTGGTGCCTCGGAATAGTACCTCAGAGATAAGCTTGTGGCATCAGGAGAGCATGGAGAAAGCTTGCAGGAAAAAGAGGCAGGAAAATAAATGATTAATGAATAACTAAATAAGTAATTGAAAACCCTAGCTGCAATGTTAATCCTAACTGCTCTTCAGGAAACTGATGGGATCAATTCAATGCTAAGTTCTCTCCACAGCAAAATCAATGCTCCATCAAAGTCAATGTACATAAATATTGGGTGATGTTTAAAAGGAGCAAATTTTCGGCCCATGGAAGCTAGAGTCATAGAGGTTTAAAGCATGGAAATAGGCCCTTCAGCCCAACTTGTCCATGCCAAGCTTGGTCAAAATTAACCCCAGGATGAGTTTAAAAGATAGGCAAAAGATGTGTGCACCAGACAAAAAGTAGAAAACTGGAATGAAACACTCTCTATTTATGTTAACCAGTTTTTTTCATTTTATTCATTCATGGAATGTGGGCACCACTGGCAAGACAGTCAATTTTAAACCTCATCAGGAGAAGATTTCTCTTTATTCTTTTCTCATCAATTTTCTTCCCTCTTCTCTCCAGAAGCCATCAAATCTTTTGATGTATTGATGCACTGGCACAGGGTTCTTTCCAGTCCCTCAACCAAGCTGTCACTATTTGGTTATATCTTGATAGTGATTTGGTAGATGAGGCAATCATGGGACACATCACAACCAAGACCTCTTATTTCCACAGCCAGCTACCACACATTGAAGCCAGGATCTTGAGTTTGTGAACAAAATGAGGACCTTTCCCTCCCTAAAACAGGATGCTGAAGCCAATTGTCATGTCTCTCTTGCCACCCTGGTGGCAATCACCTAATTTAGTGTAAAATAGGACTTGGAGTTTATTGATCCAAATAGTTCAGCTGCTCCCTGTGTTGTTGAGCCATTGGGGAAGTGCATCACAAGAAGATTGCTGGGAAACTGAATGTTGTGTATTAAAATTTAATACCACTTCCAATCTGAATGGTAAGTGAATTCCCCGATCATCCTGGCACTGAAATATTTTACAGAAACCTCATCAGCCCATGCTCACCTCGTTTATAGACCTAATTGAAAAATGATTTAGCTGTCAACTGCTCCAATCATTGTTAAGATTATGAGTGCAAGCAGTATTAGCAGACTATTTTTTCCCCTTCTATGCTTGACAATTGTGTGGCTGTAAATGCAATCACTGACGAGCTCCCTACAGTGCAATTGCTACAAAATATTCATTGGATGTCAGCCCTATTTAAAGTCAAGTCCAACACACCTATTCATCTGTGCTACGCTAACGGTGCATCGTCTCAAATTAAACTACCATGAAACGGTGGCTGTTAATAATTTCTGCTATGATTTAGCATACTTGAAATAACAGGTGAAGATGTTGCGTGGCCAAGGCAATTACATTCTTTGCAATCTACAGCTGCCCATTTAATCAGGAATGGAACAATGCCTCCTTGCATAGGGAATGGCCGCTTGAGCTGCAATCAGACTGTGTTTGTTATCCAGCAGAATGAACATGCTAACTGTCAGGCCAGCTGCTTACTGGACGGATTATCTTGTAAACTGTTTAAACAGACTGCAATCATTGAGCAGCAGTGTATTTCTCGAAATCTGCCACTTTAATGTCTCCAATTTCTGCCTGCTTCAGTCAGGATCCCGTGAAGTGATAAGCTTTGGAGCAACTATTTTCTACTCAGTATAAAGTATCAGTTTGTTGCACAGAAATATGTGTTTTTTTTCCCACTCATGGCTACATTTCTTCTTTTATCTCTTTTTTCTTGCAGTCTCTTTTGTTCTCTTATGAGGGATCTCATGAGCCCATTTTGTGTTCTTCAAATCTTTATCTGCAATAAAGCAGTCTTTTAAGATAATGATCTTTTTTATATTCCAAACATTTTTAATGATCCTGTTGAATTTAAGACAACATTTTATGTAGCCTTTGTTCCTTGTTATTAAATATGTGAAGTTTATTACTAAGCCTCCAGTTCAATGCAACCTTTACAATTTCATTTTCATCTTCCTGTACTTAATAAAATTGTTTTCTGCCTCTCTCATTTCCTAATGTGTGCTCAATCTTCCCTGCTTCCCATCCATTAATCCACAATGTCTCTTGCATTAACGAACGTTTATCTCTTTCATTGGATTTTGGATACCCGAACAGAATCTATTAAGCTTTGCAAGCTCTTAAATCCTTACAGAACAAGAAAATAAAAATAAAATGTTTCAACCAAAGTGCTCAGTGAATAAAAGGCTGTATTAATGCAATATAATAATACGCACACCACCTTTTGAAATTCAGGCAATACTTAGATATAATTTCCTAGTGACAGGATTAAAATAGTCATGATTCTGCGGATTACTATAATAACCTATTCATTATCATAATACGCTTAAGAAGAAGTTTGTTGCCATGGCTATCCCTGATGTGGAAACATTAGTAAATGTACAATTGAAAAGCAGATCCGCATGCACGGATAAAAATTAATTCAGTGTCTCAGATGCAGGATTACTCTTGGTACAAAATATTTTTGCTGGCTTGAATTAGATTGACAATTCCACAGGCACTCCTGATTGCATCAGATCATGGGTAAAAATAATGGCCAGCACCTCCACTACCACGTAGCTCCTGCAATCACCCCGCTTGACAAGAAATAATTAAAATCTTCCATAAATTAACCTTCATTATCATTCTGGCATCAATTCTGTTTAAAATAAAATGTTGACAGAAGAAAGAGGGGAGGAAGTGGCTGAATGAGGGAGTAATGGGAATATTTGCATAGGTTTTTACCACAATTCTGTTTTTATTGGCTTGAAGCAACGTTAATAATGAAAGAGATACAGGAAGGTAAAACCGCTAATGGAAGATGGTCATTAGATTACGAGCACTCACCTTTCCCTTTTTCAATCTTCTCTTTTTCTTATTCTGAATCTTTTTTCTCCTTTTTTTCTCATTGAGGCACTGGGGAATGTATAATTACATCAAGCATGTTTTAGTGATATAGAGACACTTTCCTTAAGCTGCACCCAAACAATGGGCTGATCCACTGGAAGCATACCCCATTCCATTTAAAAAAAGAAGGGGTTTTGCCTTGTGCTCCCCCAAGTTCCCCTCGCTCAGTTACTATCCCAGAAAATCATTGCTACTATTAAGCTGATGTGCTGATTCCACAGTCAGAAAAAGATCAGGAAGGTGAAAGGTCACACAGTGCAATTCTGCAACTCTAATTTGGCTGGAAAGCATTTCCACTACTTAAAAGCTGCAGTTTCTAAGCATTTGAAGGTGCTTTGTGAGAAAATAAAGGGTCCACTGCATAGTGAAAGAATGGATTTCCCTCTGATGAGAAGGATGGCAAGAGCATAGAAGAGGGAAGAATGAAAACCAAGAGAGTGGACTCTTGTGCATGTAGTTAACAGCCATGTCTGTAGCACAAGGTCTACAGACCACTATGGTCTTATTTGGACTTTTTATGAAAGTCATGTCTGAGAAAGCCTTACCCACCAACCCCCCCCACAACCCTCCCCCCACTACCCACCACCCCCCCCCAACACCGCCCCCCCCAACCTCCCAAACACCGACACCATGAGTTATTTGTATCTGACTTCCAGCCTCTTTCCACAGGGTGCTGCCTGCTCTGTGGCTGTGAATTTGACATTAACACGAAATGTTCACATATTCGGATGTTTCCAGGTGACCTCTGTGACATTAGTGGGAGTGGCGGGGGCAGCCGCTAAACCTAGTCCCAGTGGTGGCGGGAGGGGGGGGGGGGGGGGGGTGGTGGTGCGGGGTGGTAGTCAGCTGCTAAATCCAACCCCAGTAGAGGCAGGGGGAGCAGCCACTTAATCCAGCCCCAGTAGAAGGGGAGGGGGCAGCTGCTTAATACAGCCCCAGGTGGTTGGGGGGGGGGGCGGACAGTTGCTAAATCCAGCTCCAGTAGAGGGGGAAGGGGGCAGCCACTTAATCTGGCCACAGTACAAAAGCAGTTTCTAATCACTTCCCCCACTCTGATTGCAGACATCCCTGGAGGTTTCATCACACAACATTTCATCACACGATTCCTGATCCTGCAATATCTGGAAAATAGTGAAAATATAAAAGACAAGTTGAGAAGAGTGGAACAGGGTGAGTTATTTGAAGGAAGACAAAACTACCAGAGGAACAAGTGGAGAGGCTAATGTGTGAAATAATTCTTTCCACACGTTGTCCACTCTCACACCATTTGGGCAAGATACTAAAGAACTACTGCCACCTTTGGAAGTATAGATCAGCATTAGATATTATGCTCACCTTATTCAGCACATTGCGTTGTAATATAATTATCACTCAGATGTCATAGCCATCCATTCTTAGGTCCTTCCATTAGCCATGGAGTTAGGGTCTTTACAGCACATAAGATGTCACTCAACCCGTTGAGCCCATGATTGTTCTCCTATTCTACATTTACATTTTCAATTCGCCTTCTGAAGCGCACAGATCTATTAATGACTACATCGATATGAAAGGCGCTCAATGAAAAAAAGACAGCAGTGTTTTAAAAAGAACATGCAGCAAACCTGTTTAATGAATGCATCTCATCATGATAAATCTTTTTTGTCAACTTAGTGGACAATCATTAAATTTCTTTCCACAATTTGAGCCTAAATGGCCTTTTTTAATGAGCAGCTTCACTCCTTTTGTTAAGAAAATATGACTGCCAACCTCTAGGATGGGTAATTGCCCCCGGAGTGAAAATGAAACAGTGCCAACTGATATGAGGTACATATTCTCCTCAATAATTAGTGTTGTATCTTAGCCATTACAGTTTTACAGCCAGGCCTAACATCACTTTCCAGCTTCTTTGAAATATCTTTACAGATCATGGCCATGTTAATACTGCTGGCTATGTGGGTTTGACCTGAAGTGGAATATTCACTACAGAAACAGATGGAATCAGAACTTCACTGGAGTGCATAGATTGGCTGGCTGATTGCCAGAGCCTTGCTGCTGGAGGCTCCATCAGTGCTGGCTGAAAAAGCAGCTCCCAATCTCAGTGTGAGAGGGAGAATATTACTCACGCTCCACTAACCACCGTCTCACTCTTCCCATTTCATTCAGGGTTCAAACAGCTAAATTAGGTGAATTCTCCATTTTTTTCTCTTTGTTTTTTCTTGCTGTTTTGACTGGTTGCAAAGATTTGACCTTTAATCTGCGTGCCCGAGGAGAGACATACAGCACTTGGACAGGTTAGGCCTGCCTTATTTCAAAGACTGATAAACTAATAGATACACATTCACATACAATTTACCTCCTACAACAACGGTCCTCGTCCTTCTCTCTCAGATATATATAAATATACACACACACACGCAGAGATAGAGAGAGCTTTTTAAAAATCCAGTACTTATCTAAATCCTTTTCAATGTCAGCCGAATGCATTTTGTATTCTGCGCTGCTGTAACTGGTCCTGTCTGTTTGTGTCAGTGTGCCTCAGCACACACTATACCCTTGTTTGACAAGATGCAGTGTCAGTGCCTAATTAAGAATAAATCACAGGCCTCTGCTGCTTACTTCCCTCCTTTCCAGTTGATTGTGTTTTACATTAACTCGGCAGCAATTGAGGAGACAAAAGTGAGTGTGCAACAACTTGAAAGCCTTAATTTTTCATTTCTAGTAACACTGACTGTTAATGCCTCTCTCGGCAGAAAAGGAATGTCAACTACTGACAGTCATAACCTTCCATTTTGTGAGGCACATCTTATGACTGCAGCTGTTCCTTCTGCGAACAATCACTAAACTGTCTTCATATAGTCACATCATATCTGAAAAATGTGCTCTTTTGCTACTTGCCACCTTATGGTGTCCAAAAATAAAATACATTAGCATATTAATGAGCTCCACTTTCTGGGATTAGTAATTAACATTAAACTCCATTTTAAATCACACGATTAAAAAAATTAAATACATTCATATGCAAATTTGTCAAAAGGCTCATTTTCTGATAAAAATGACAAAAGTATTTCAAATCAGTTATGGGCTACTTTAAATTAGTGGAATCAAGTCAAGTCACACATGGGAGAAAGTTCCAGACAGTTTGAGCAGATCTTGTCTGTCTCATTAAGGTGAAGGGAATTTTTTTCAGTCAGGCCAATGCTTGTGCAGTTTGCAAAAAGACAATGAATATCGAGTGTTGCACTGATGGGTGGTGGATTTTGGTGTTGGGCGTGGGGATAATGGGAGTGGCTATACAAAGGAAACGCTAATTGAGAACCTATTTGATGTCCTTATCTATTTCCCATGCAACAATAATGTTTCTATTAACAAGTTCCTGCAAATGACACACCATAGTGACCAGCCTAGCGATGGAAAGAAGCCTTTGACAATATCTTCTCACACTTGGAGTTGTGTGAAGAAAATGGAAAATGTGGGCAAGTGTAACATGCAGTTATACCAAAGTAATGGATGTATCAGACACCATCAACATCTTTGGAACTCAGATACAAAAAATTCAAGATGCAAAGAGTTCTAGAGATTCACCACTCTCTGGCTGAAGAAATTCTTCCTCGACCCTTTAAAACAGAGATGAGGAGGAATTTCTTCAGCCGGAGAGTGATAAGTCTTTGGAACTCATTTCCTGGAAACCAGGTCATTGAGTGTCTTTAAGACAGAAATAGATAAGGCCATGATTAATAAGGGGACCAGAGGTTATGGTGAAAAGGCAGGAGAATGGGGAAGAGAAAAATATCAGCCATGATTGAATGGCAGAGCAGACTCAATGGGCTGAGTGGCCTAATTCTGTTCCTATGTCTTATGGTCCTTTGGCATTGATTTGGAGCAAGGAACATGAGGGTGTCGCCCTTAGATACTGGGTGCTACTTTACAGGTATGCTGCTGATAATTTCAATGCTATAACACTTGAAGTATTTACATTGGAAAACAGTGTGTTTCACATAGAAAGAGAATGCATAATGCAAAGTTAATTAAAATCATTTTATTGATAATCATCCTCCAAACATTGTGCAGGGCACCCCAGTGCTAAAATGAATGGTGGTAGTCCATGTGTTTTGGGTGGAGTATATTTCATATTGGCATGCTGGTTTCCTAAGAATTAGGTTTCTCCAGGAGAGATGATGGGGAGGGGTGCATAGGGAGGCAGGATGTTAAAGAGAGAGGTGTGGGGGGGGGGGGGGGGTGAGTAGAAGGAGTATGAGAGAGGGGGTGGGGAGGTGGTAGGGGAGTTGAAGGGAGAAGGGGTTGACGACAGAGGGGTTAGGGAGGGAAGTTGAGAGTTAAGGATAGGTGTAGATATTCGGGGGAGGGGATTGGGTGTGTAGGAGTTGGCAGAGAGGGTGAGGATGGGAGAGAAGAAGGGTGAAGGGAAAGAGGGGCCTAAATTGCAAGCATTGACAATGGGAGTATATGACCATGGGACAGTCAGAGGAGATTTGAAGGGAAAAACTTGGGAACAAGCAGGAGGCCCAAGAAATCTCAACCCTTAGATGAATCTTTGAAGTAGCACTCAGACCAAATGGTTAATCTTCCAAATTTGGCTAAGTATCTGATTCGAATTTTAAGAGTGTAAATCAAATAGGTGGGGAGGAAATTTTGAGGTAAGAAGTTTAGTTTGAAACATAAGTAACTGTGTCCTTTGTACTTTGAGTATCTTTAGTGTAACTGACAATTTAAGATTGGGTGTAGTTTTAAATAGTCATGTTCTTTGATTTTGGTTCAGTAAAATTCTTTAGATTTAAGCATTGTGGCTTTAATTATTTAGAAAATACATGGGTTTTTGAATTCTAAAAAATATAAACAAACACATTCTAGTCTCTACCATGATCATGGAGTAAAGAGAGGGGACTCAGTAAGTAGTGATATGGTGATGCCACCTTGTCTCTTAAAACACAGAAAATAACATGGTAGATTTTCACTCTGGCCCCAAGACATAAAGCAGCACCTGGGCTCCCTGTCAGAAACAAATTCAGGTTGGGACGACTGAACACTCAGAGTGGATGGCCTCCATTTCTGCTGTGCAATCCTCCCACTGGATTTTTCTCCCTGTATTACACCCAGATGATGATATATGTACCATATTAAACACTCAAGGCAAAACAAAATCCTCAAATGAAGAAGAAAACCCATGGCAGGGACATGTCATTGGCAGGAGCAAGCCCCCCACCCCCACCCAGCCACCAGGCAATAACGGCCTGATAATTCTAGCCAAGGGATGGAGTTCTGTCAGTGGCACAGCAATTTCAATGGTGCAACAGACCTATGCTCCAATTCCACTCTCTTGTTTGTCCTGTATCCCACATGATTAAAATTAAATTTTAAAGTGCGCCAGTGCCGTGTAAGGGAGACAGGTGCAACTCTGCAATGGAGGAAGCTTTCCAGAGCTGAAACCCACCAGCAGCTGACAATGCAGCAGCTACAGGGTGGGCTAGAAAAGAGACACATGGTCAACAGGGAGGCCCTACATCACAGCCACAACTTTCCCACCCAACTTCACTGTCGTTAACATCAGCAATGGTGGTGTTTTTCAAAATTAAATTTCGCTCATAAATCTTTGACGTTGCATTGGTATCACTTTATTCATATGTGCATCGTTGTTCAGAGAGCTAAGTGTACTGTCACACCTCATGGGTGGCACACATTGATGGTTGGAGAGAGTCAGGGATAATGTTTACTCGTTCATTATTAAATGTTCCTTTTAGTGTCCAATGTTTTACTTGTCAGTCTGTGGGATATGGCTGAGTTTGCAGGCTGAGCTGCTCCTTCCTTCCGCACATTGTAAAAGATATTGGCGGGATCTTTTGGTGGTGGGATTCTCTGGTTCTGTTGCAGCGTACCCATGTCCACAGGTTTCCCGGTGGCAGTGGGGTAGCATCAATGGGAAATCCCAATGACCGCGGTGGGTCCAGAGAACTCCACCACCAGCGAATGGCACGCTACCTCCTGCTGTCGAGAACCACATGCCTGGGAGGCTGGAGAATCCCACCCATTCCTCCAAATCACTGTCAGCAGGGGTCATTGAAATGTTTTAAGTGAATTCAAAGTTCTGTAAGGACTCTGCCAGCCAACATCCTGAGATGGACACACATTTGGACAGTACTGACTCTGCCCTTTAGGCCCTTCTGTTTCTCACCTGACACAGGACATAGAAAAACTACAGCACAAACAGGCCCTTTGGCCCACAAGTTGCGCCGAACATGTCCCTACCTATTAGGCTTACCTATAACCCTCTATCTTACTAAGTCACATGTACTTATCCAAAAGTCCTTAAAAGACCCTATCAAATCCACCTCCACCATCACTGCCAGCAGCTGATTCCACGCACCCACTACCCTCTGAGTGAAAAACTTACCCCTGACATCTCCTCTGTACCCACTCCCCAGCACCCTAAACCTGTGTCCTCTCATGGCAGCTATTTCAGCCCTGGGAAAAAGCCTCTGAGAATCCACTCGATCAATACCTCTCAACATCTTATACACCTCTATCAGGTCACCTCTCCTCCTTCGTCTCTCCAAGGAGAAAAGACTGAGCTCTCTCAACCTATCCTCAGAAGGCATGCCACCTAATCCAGGTAACATCCTTGTAAATCTCTTCTGCACCCTTTCTATGGCTTCCACATCCTTTCTGTAAAGAGGTGACCAGAACTGAGCACAGTACTCCAAGTGGGGTCTGACCAGGATCTTATACAGCTGCAGCATTATCTCCTGACTCCTAAGCTCAATTCCTCGATTGATGAAGGCGAGTACACCATACGCCTTCTTAACCACAGCCTCTATCTGTGAAGCTGATTTGAGTGTCTTATGAACCAGGACCCCAAGATCTTTCTGATCTTCCACACTGCCAAGAGCCTTACCCTTAATATTATATTCCGTCATCCTATTTGACCTGCCAAAATGAATCACCACACACTTATCTGGGTTGAAGCCCATCTGCCACTTCTCCACCCAGTCTTGCATCCTATCTATGTCTCGTTGCAACTTCTGACATCCCTCCACACTATCCACAACACCTCCAACCTTTGTGTAATTGGCAAACTTACCAACCCATCCCTCCACTTCCTCATCCAGGTCATTTATAAAAATCACAAAGAGAACTGACTGTACCTTCTCACAGCATCACACTAAAGATGCCAGGTCTTTCCCACTTCACTCTACTGTGTCCTTGACCTCACCCTCTCTCCTCCCTTGAATTCCTCTTCCACGCTCCTGATCCTATTCCATATACCAGTTGGCATGTACAGTTGACATGCAAACACACTCAGCATATCGTGCTGGTGCTTGTTCACTGTCTGCTCTAAACCCAGTAGGTGACTCTCTTTGGTGTCCCACAATGATGAAGCAATGGTTCCACTGCCTCAAGGGTTCTAAAGGAAGGATAATCAAAGGATCCTCTTGGCCAAAAACTTGAATTAAAAGGCTCCATGGAACAGGCACTCAATATCAACTTCATCTAACAAAATCTCCAATAATGGTAATACATACAATATTTAACCTTTTGTGCATCCCCTTAGTGCCTGTCTTGTGGATGCCTTTTTCTGGAGTAGTGCTAGACCAGTGGCTGCAGCATGGCTGGTGGAAGGCTGCTGGCATTCAATGGGAGACACTCTAGGTGGCTTTGGAGCACAACTTCAAGCAGCTCTGGGTCCAAAAAGCCAAGATTTGAACGACCCCACCTTAGAGTGTGTGGCCAACTGCTTGGAATAGCTGAGTGGCTGCAACAGCAAGAACACGAGCAGAGTGGCAGTGATGGGAGGAGGATGAATATAGACTTCTGAGAGAGGACAGCAAGTTTGTTTGCCTCCGAACCTATCATCAATCCTTAAGGTGATGCCTCAGCAATCCTAGCATTCTGTTGGAGGACAAATTGCTGGATTGCAGTGAGACCCTGCAAACCTCATGGACAGCTGATGTCTGAAATCATGGTGACGGTTGTCTGAACTTGCATGGCACCAAGCTGGGTTTCCATGGCAATAAGCTGAGATACCATTTGACCTCAGTCTAAGTTGCCAATGCAGCACTCAGTTGGGTGCCTTCTGCTTTTGCTGCCATGGAAGCTGAGACACTGGCATCAAAGGATGGGGGACACTTGGAGGCATAATTGCTCTCGTTAGTTGGCCACCACTTGCATGCTGGGAAGGATTGGCTCCAGGCACTGCATGAAGCCCTGTGCCAAGTTGGAGCCAGACTCTTCCGCACTCCTTAACAGTGACAGCTGGCTTTCTGGTAGCCTGCAAATGCAACAAACATTCTTAAAGTTACAAAGCCAATTTGCTGAGTGGACTAGGCGAACCCAAATCCACTTCTTTGCTTGCTCCAAAAATCAAATTCAAATTGTATCCCATTCAAGGTCCCCAAAAAAGAAACATCCAAGATCCTAGCTGACAAGAAAAGGCATTGCACCTGAGCTTGGGCTTGACCCAGTGCTTGATCTTAGCATTAACACTTGTGGCACTGAGGTGCAGTGGTAATGTCAAAGAACAAAGAACAACCCAGCACGGGAAACAGGCCCTTCGGCCCAACGAGCCCACACCGCCATTTCAACAAAGCATTTTCCTACACCTACCCTGCCCCGTGTGTATGTGAATGGTACACCTAATGTAGCCAGATTGAGGGGAGAAGAGTGTAGGGTCAATTTGATACGCCAATCAGCCTAAGAGCACATCTTTGGGGTGTGGGAGGAAACCGGAGCACCCGGAGGAAACCCACGCAACCACAGGGACAATGCGCAAACTCCCACAGACACTGGCCCAAATCCATGTATCTGCACAGCTAGCAGTGATAGTCACTGAGCTGTTGTGGTGCCCGTCTGATGGTCCAGGATTAAGCACACACAGCGACACAAAGTACTAGGCCACTCTCGAAACCTCCAAGAGCAGCCCACGCACGACCCACTGTGTGCATGCCCCTCGTTTGACAACAAGGTGGACCGACACCTGTGGATTAAAAGAGACAAAACATTAACATGTAATATTACATTTCCAGTGTCATCCCGAGGCTCTGACCCTTTTTACTACCGTCTTCTATAACCCTCCATCCCTGTTTCACTCATGTGCCGATCTAAGTAAACCTTAAACAAGTCCAGCGTACCTGCCTCCACCACCTTACTTGGTAGCGCGTTCCATAACCCCACGACCCTCTGCGTGAAAAACCTTCCTCTAGTATCCAAATTATACTTCTCTCCCCTCACCCTTAGATCGTGACCTCTCGTAATAGTTGTCCCCAATCTAGGGAAAAGCCTGCCACTGTTGACTCTATCTATTCCCTTCATTATTTTATACACCTCTATCAGATCCCCCCTTAATCTCTGTCTTTCTAAGGAGAAGAGCCCCAGTTTTTCCAATCTTTCCTCGTAACTCAGTCCTTCCATACCAGGCAGCATCCTGGTAAACCTCCTCTGCACCCTCTCCAGGGTCTCCACGTCCTTCCGATAGTAAGGTGACCAGAACTGGACGCAGTACTCCAAATGCGGTCTAACCAACGTTCTGTACAACTGAAGCATTAGACGACAGCTCTTATACTCTATACCCCTTCCTATAAAGGCTAGCATTCCATAAGCTTTCTTCACAACCTTCTCTACCTGTGTTGACACCTTCAGAGACTTGTGCACTTGCACTCCCAGGTCCCTCTGCATTTCTATACTCTTAATCGGTCTACCTTTTATCATGTAACTCCTCCCTGCATTATTCCTTCCAAAATGCATCACCTCGCATTTGTCAGGATTAAATTCCATCTGCCATCTATCTGCCCAGTATACCAACCTATCTCTAGCTTGCTGTGTCACCTGACAATCCGCCTCAATATCCACCAAACCTGCCATCTTGGTGTCATCTGCAAACTTGCTGATCACACCACGTATGCCCTCTTCCAAGTCGTATATATATATTACAAAGAGGAGAGGTCCCAGTACTGAGCCCTGCGGCACACCACTGGTGACTGACCTCCAGCCAGAAAAGGACCCTTCCACTACTACTCTCTGTCTCCTATTGCCCAGCCAGTTTTCAATCCATCTGGCTACCTGTCCTTGCATCCCATGTGCCTTAACTTTTTCTACCAGCCTACCGTGAGGGACTTTGTCAAACACCTTACTGAAATCCATATAGACGACATCAACGGCTCGTCCATCGTCAACCATTTTTGTCACCTCCTCAAAAAATTCTACCAGATTCGTAAGGCAAGACCTCCCCTGAACAAAGCCATGTTGTGTATCCCTAATCAGATCGCAACACTCCAAATGCTTATACATCCTATCCCTAAGAATTTTTTCCAATAATTTTCCTACCACTGGACTAACAAACCAGAGGCCCAGTCTGATGCTCTGGGAATTTAAATCCCACCATGGCAGCTGGTGAAATTAAAATACAAATAAAATCTGAAATTGAAGGCTACTCTCAGTAATGTTGACCGTGAAATTGCCATTGATTTTCCTAAAAGCCCATTTGGTTCACTAATCTACAATCCTTATCTGTAGGGCCTACATCAGGCTGCAGATCCACAAACATGTGGTTGACTCTTCTGTTATAGAATCATAGAATTCTTACACTATAGAAGGAGACCATTTGGCCCATCAGGCCTGCACTGACAATAAGCCCACCCAGTAATCCTATCCCTGTAATCCCATGTATTTACCCTGCTAATCCCTCTGACATTAAGGGCAACCCACCATGGCCAATCCACCCAATCTGCACATCCCCAGAGCATGGGAGGAAACTGTCTTCGGAAATGTTCACAGCACAAGGACAATTAGGAATGGGCAACAAAGGCTGGCCTTGCCAGCTAAACCCACATACTATGAAAGAACATATTTTAAAAAACTAAGCAGGAGGGTCTTTGGTTTGACGGGGTGTATGAAGATTGATGATAACTATGGTTATAGACAATGGTGTATACCCGAGTGTGCTTTCGGAATACCAAGAGCTAATTATGATAACCTCCTTTGCATCTCACACAGACCCAAGTGACACTTGCTCACCCCCCCACCAGCCACCATCCCACCTAACCCCCACACCCACACCCCCTCCCCTGCTCCAGGCCACCTCACCCTTCAGGCACCAGAAGAAGGAAGAGATGTCCAAGGAGGCAGTGAAGGGCCTGGATGCAGGAGGCAGTGTTTGAATTAGAGATATCTGTTAACAGTTCCCCTCAGATGTGAGAGAGCAGTCAGGGGGATGCATCACTAGACATTGAGGTGGAGCCTCAGGAATCACTATATGGGGCACAGTACCTGGAGCATCAGCAGATGTGAGGGTATCTGGCAGAATCCCTGAGGAAATGAAAGCTCATGAACTGTGAGTAAAGGGGTCTACCACCATCATGAGATTTGTCTTGTTGAGCTCAAACCATGAATTCCAACCATGAGAGAATGGCCAACCTGATGGAGACACATTGCAGCATCTCTTGGAGTATATGCAAGCGCAATGTGACTCCCTGGGAAGGTTCAAGACTCAGTAACCAGAGGCAGCCTGTTCACTGATCTCCATGGAGTACATGTGGAGAGATGTTTCTGTAACAGAACAGTTGCACTGGCGACATAATGTTTGCTGGAATTGACAAACCCCTGCAGCCAGCCCCAATTAAACTGCCTGTTGGTCAGTGCTGTGGAGGTTAGGGAGGTGGGGGAAGGTTCTAAGAGCCTCTCAGCACCCGTATTTTCTTCTGACCCCTCAGCCCCTCCACCAGAGGTTTTGTCTGCTGCACATGTCCTGTGACACTGGCTGCCAGGGAAATACAGAGGCCGCAGTGTCAGGAAATTCCCCAACGGGTCTGTGCATGAGCAGGCCAGCCACGATGTTCCGTATTGTATTATAGCTTCCACCTCCCCTAAGGCAACACAGAATCCACTAAATAGCAAATTTATCAGTATAAGATGCTGTAGCCACTCGATCACTAATGAGTTTACTGTGGTTATACTGAATAACATTTTATTAGGATCACAATTCATCACTTTATAAATACATACATCTAATGCAGTGAGTATTTTGGTGTGTTTTTGTACACTAATACCTTCAATTACAACATTAAATGAAAGAAGTTGATGCTAAAACATTGAATGTATTGAAGAGGCAGCTGGTTATAGCACTTGGGGCAAATGGGATCAAAAGTTATGGAGGGAAAAGCAGGACTAGGCTATTGAGTTGGATGATCAGCCATGTTTGTAATAAATGGTGGAGCATCCTCCTGCTCCTACCCTCTATGTTTCTGAGAAAGCATGAGGTTCATACCTTTGGCACTGGAGACTGCATGCTGAAGACCAAATCTCATTGATGCCATGGAGTGGGGGTATGCCCATACATGTCCACTAGAAGAAAGCTGGGTCAATATTCAGATATTCAGCTAAAGTAGTCATATGCTAAGGATTGAGAGGCGCTTCATTGTTGTCCATCAATGATTAGCTTTCCCTCAAATTCTACTCAATAATCAAATCCAATTAATCTGGTGTGTTAAGAACATAAGAACATAAGAAATGGGAGCAGGAGTAGGCCATCTAGCCCTTCAAGCCTGCCCTGCCATTCAATAAGATCATGGCTGATCTGAAGTGGATCAGCTCCACTTTCCTGCTTTCTCCCCATAACCCTTAATTCTCTTGTCAATCAGAAACCTATCTACCCGTGTCTTAAATATATTCAGCGAGGCAGCCTCCACCACTTCAACGGGCAGAGAATTCCAGAGATTCACCACCCTTTGAGTGAAGAAGTTCCTCCTCAACTCTGTTCTAAACTGCCCCCCCCTTATCTTGAGGCTGTGCCCTCTAGTCCTGCTACCCTTTCTGAGCGGGAAGAATCTCTCTACCTCTACCCTATCCATCCCCTTCATTATCTTATACATTTCTATAAGATCCCCCCTCAGCCTTCTAAACTCTAACGAGTACAAACCCATTCTATTCAGTCTCTTTTCATAGGCTAGCCCCCTCATCTCCGGTATCAGCCTAGAGAACCTCGTCTGCACTCCCTCCAAGGCCAAAATATCCTTGCGCAAGTGCAGCGACCAAAACTGCACACAGTACTTCAGTTGCGGCCTTACCAGTACCCTGTACAGTTGCAGCAGGACCTCCTTACTTTTATATTCTATCCCCCTCGCTTTAAAGGCCAACATCCCATTCGCCTTCTTGATCACCTGCTGCACCTGCAGACTGGGTTTTTGCGATTTGTATTCTTTTTTATTCATTTATAGGATGTGGGCATTATTGGCTAGGTCAGCATTTATTATTCAATGCCTAATTCCTCTTGAAGAGGTAGTGGTGAGCTGCTTTGTGAACTGCTGAAGTCCATGTAGTGCAGATACACCCACAGTGCTGTTAGGAAAGGAGTTCCAGGATTTGTGACAGTGAAGGAATGGCGATATAGTTCCAAGTCACAATGGTGTTGACTCAGAAAGGAACTTCCAAGTGGTGGTGTCATCATGTGTCTGCTGCCCTTTCCTTTCTCGATAGTAGAGATTATGGTTTTGGAAAGTGCTGTTGAAGTAACCTTATTGAGTTGCTGCAGTGCATCTTGTAAATGTACGCACTGCTGCCACTGTGCATTGTGGCAGAGCGAGTGAATGTTTCAGTGATGGCTGGGATTCCTATAAGGCAAAATACTTCATCATTTGACACTGAGCTTCTTGAGTGTTATTAGAGCGGCACTCATCCAGGCAAATGGAGGGTATTCCATCACCTTCTTGACTTGTGCCTTGCAGATGGAGGACAGATTTTGGGGAGTCAGGAAATGAGTTACCCACTACAGAATTTCTAACTTCTGACTTGCTCTTGTAGCCACAATATCCATATGGCTAGTCCAGTTCAATTTCTGACAAATGGCAACTTCCACCCTCCTGCAGCAATGTCCCGCGTTTGAAACAATTGGCCTCCAACAACCACAACCACCTTTCTTTGTATCAGGTATGATTGTAACCAGTGGACAGGTTTCCCCCTGATTTCCATTAACTCCAATTTTGCTAGAGTTCTTTGATGCCACTCAAATGCTGCCTTGGTGTCAAGGGCAGTCACCCTCACTTCACCTCTTAAGCTCAGCTCTTTTGTCCATGATTGGGCTAAGGGTGTAATGAGGTCAGGAGCTGAGTGGCCTTAGCAGAACCCAAACTGAGGGTCAGTGAGCAGGTTATTGCTGAACAAGTGCTGCCTGATCACACAGTCACTTTACTGATGATCAAGAGTAGATGATCAATGGGGCAATAATTGTCTGGATTGGATTTGTCCTGTTTCTTGTGTACAGGACATATCTGAGAAATTTTCCACATTGCTGGGTAGATGCTTTACTAAAACAACAGAGCTGGGGATGTGGCTAGTTTTGGGGCACAAGTCTTCAGTACTATTGCCAGAATATTGTGGCCCATAACATTTGCGGTATCAATATAATCAGCTGTTTTTTTGACATCGTTTGGAGTGAATTGAATTGTCTGAAGACTGAAATCCGTGATACTGGGAATCTTCTGAGGAGGCTGAGTTGAATCATCAAATCAGAACTTCTGGCTGAAGAATGCTACGAATGCTCCAGCCTTATCTTTTACACAGATGGGCTGGGCTCCTCCATCATTGAGGATGGGAATATTTGTGGAGCCTCCTCCTCCAGTGAGCTGTTTAATTGTTCACCACCATTCTCGACTGAATGTGGCAGGACAACAGAGCTTAGATCTGATCCATTGATTGTGGAATGACTTAGCTCTGTCTATTACTTACTGCTTCCATCGTTTTGCATGACAGTAGTCCTGTACTGCAGCTTCGTTGGCTTCATCATTTTTAGGTATGCTTTATACTGCCCCTGGCTTGCCTTCCTGCATTCTTCATTGAACCAGGTTTGATCCCTGGCTTGATGTAATGGAGTGGGAGGTATGCTGGGCCATGAGGTTACAGATTGTAGTTGAGTACAATTCTGCTGCTGCTGCTGATAGTCCACAAAGCCTCACAGATGCCCAGTTTTGAGTTGCTAGATCTGTCCAAAATCGATCCAAGTGTAAGTGTCACATAACATGATGAAGAGTATCCTCAATGTGAAGATGGAATGCTGTCTCAACTGAGCAGAGGGTCACTCCTACCAATACTGTCATAGTCAAATGCACCTACTAAGGTAGATTGGTGAGGATGAAATCCGGTATGTTTTTCCCTTTTATTGGTTCTCTCACCACTTGCCGCAGATCCAGTCTTATAGCTCTGTTCTTTATGAATCAGCTAACTCAATCAGTGGTGCTACCGAGCCACTCTCAATGATTGAAGTTCCCCGCCCCAGGGAACATTATGTGCCGAATCCATCCTTACTGCATCTTCTAATTGATGTTCAATATGAAGGGATAATGCTGTGGGGGCACAGTTTCAAATCACCTTAAGGCAGTCATCAACCTTAGATGCCCTTGTCACCGTTAAGCCAATCATGAACCTATGTTGGGCACTGGAAATCCTGACACAAATGTAAAATCCTGAGTATACATGAACCATGGCGGCTTCCGGGAATACATACATTTGTGCAGGAACACATTGCTATGGTCACACATCAAATGGATGCTCAGCGAATTAAATGCTTTTCTCTTCTGTAAGGAATCCAGCTGATGGACTGATCTTTTAGTAATATATATGCAGTCTAGAACTTGTACTTACAGGAAGCATGCCACGTCCACAAAGCCCCAGTTGCCTCCGTCTGCAATGACACATCCATGATCACCTTCTCCCATCAAGAAGCAGATACAGAAGTCTGAGGACATTACCAATCAACTCAAGAACAGCTTCTTCTTTGCTGCTGTCAGACTTTTGAATGGACTTACCTTGCATTAAGTTGATCTTTCTCTACAAGCTACCTATGACTGTAACACTACATTCTGCACTCTCTCTTTTTCTTCTTGATGAATAGTATGTTTTGTCCGCACGCAAGAAACAATATGTTTCACTGTATACTATACTAATACATAGAACATAGAGCATAGAACATAGAACATTACAGCGCAGAACAGGCCCTTCAGCCCACGATGTTGCGCCGACCAGTTAAAAAAACAATGACCCTCTAACCTAAACCAATCCCTTTTCGTCCATAAACCTATCCATGGATCTCTTAAACGCCCCCAAACTAGGCGCATTTACAACCGCAGCAGGCAGGGCATTCCAATCCCTCACCACCCTCTGGGTAAAGAACCTACCCCTGACATCCGTCCTATAACTACCCCCCCTTAATTTAAAGCCATGCCCCCTCGTGCTAGCTTTCTCCATCCGAGGAAAAAGGCTATCACTGTCCACCCTATCTAAACCTCTAATCATCTTATATGTTTCAATAAGATCCCCTCTTAGCCGCCTTCTTTCCAGCGAAAACAACCCCAAATCCCTCAGTCTCTCCTCATAGGACCTCCCCTCCATACCAGGCAACATCCTGGTAAACCTCCTCTGCACCCTCTCCAAAACCTCCACATCCTTCCTGTAATGTGGGGACCAGAACTGCACACAGTACTCCAAGTGCGGCCACACCAGAGTTGTGTACAGTTGCAACATGACGCTGCGACTCCTAAATTCAATCCCCCTACCAATAAACGCCAAGACACCGTATGCCTTCTTAACAACCTTATCTACTTGATTCCCAACTTTCAGGGATCTATGTACACATACACCTAGATCCCTCTGTTCATCCACACTATTCAAAGTCCTCCCGTTAGCCCTATACTCAACACATCTGTTATTCCTACCAAAGTGAATTACCTCACACTTCTCCGCATTAAACTCCAAATACATGTGACAATAACAAATCAAATCCATGAAAATGTTTCTGTTCTCCCCTATTCCTGCAAAGAAGGCATCTCTCACAGATTTCATGAATCCACTTGCGGCTGATTTTCAAATGCCATTCAAGTCGGCAGCAGATCCCGGAACGATTCAGCTGCATAAAAACTGAGGAGCACTTTGACCTTCAGTGTGATTGGCAGGGTATGGGGAATCTGTTGTCTGTCATGCTGCACTGTGTTACATACTTCTACAACTATTTCTCGAGAGACTCTCAGACTTTTTCCACTGGTTCTCGGTTGTGTGAAGAACTGGTCTTTAGATTCAGTGGACATATATCTCGAGGTAATGCCTAGTGATCCTCCTGCACCTGCTGTGCCCTGCACATGTTCTGCCAACTCCTGGCCTTGTTCTCTGCCTCTAGCCACATGTTCCTCCTGCTGACATGCCAGCAAGATCTGTAAATGAGATTGTGCCATCCCCATTTTAGTAAATTATCTGGCTGTCTGCTTCCCCACCTCCTCAGTGAGCCTGAAAATCTACTCTGATTCAAATGTGGATGCCCAAGTCAAATAATTATCTTGAAGGGCCAAGGAAATATGTCTGTCCAAGGCCATTTGCCCCAGCCCTTGGGGGTGAAACACAAACCTGTATTTGTTCCCCTGGACCTTCTGTGGCACAACTTTCTGCACACTTGCAAAAACATACCTGAGCAATACCCAAGTTTCATTGGATTCGTACGCATGTATAAAAAATCCTGCTCATAATTCCCATCTCCAACACCTCATCAACCGGTGGAAATAGTTTCTGCCAGATGTAGAGGCAGGAGTTCCGGATCCAGATCTGTCCGCCAGATGTCTATGCCTCACAGCTTATCCACTGTTAGCACACTGGCTCCAAGTGCACCTTGCATCTTCTTCCCAGTAAAACAATCCGAGGCCCTTTAGTCCTCTAGCAATCAAAGCACCCAGGCTTGCCGTCAGGCAGATTTTAGATCAGGTCACAGGATCCTCCTCATTTTACAGAACCAAAATAATAATTTGATAAATTTCATAATTAGGACACTGTGGCAAAATGCTGGAGTGCCTGCAAAATCAGACCTAATTAGATCTGTAATCAGCTTCATTGACTGCCCACCTCTGAGGTGCAGCTGAGTTGGGTCACCACATGGCCATGGGAAACTCCCCTGGAGGTGGGACTATTTCAGGCAGCTATCTGGATATGGCTCTACCCTGTTTCCTGGCTCCTGGCTTCCAAGCCAACCGAAACAGGGCCAAAAAAATAGAGACACAAGCCGCTGTGTCATTGTAGAATTGGCAAAAAATGATCAGAATTGGAAAATTAAGGCAAATCAAAACTCAGATCAGGACGTTCTGCCCAATAGATCAAAATTGATTACATGAAATGGATCTTTGGGCAGAGGAGCAGGGAGAAATGTAGGGATCATCCGCAAATTCTTCTAGACGGAGCTAAATTTAATCAAATGACCCCTGAATTAAATCAGCTTGTGATATGGAGAGAAAGAAAAGCTAAAAAGCTTATTACACCTTAACTGGTTGAACAGGATATCCACAGGGATGCTGACAGGAATATGTTCAGTTTTTGTGATATGCTATTAAGCCTATTTTATAGCTTTCTGCTGCAGACAATACCTGTATAGTAATTACTAGTTGTGGTATACATTCATTCTTTTATAATTAATATTTCTTCTACTTTTCTCCCTTTCTGAAGCATTTAATTCCTTCTGGCGCACTTCCTTGGGTACAGAGTTCCCTCCAGTAGTTAACCCAATATGCCACTCTATGTGGATTAACCTTGACAGTGAGTGTCAGCACAACGTTCAACCTTAGGATGAACTGCTTAACCTCTTTGCTATTTTACCCCCAAGAAAAACATATGGACTTACTTACAGTCTACCTAGTAATTACGTACAGGCACCAACTATTGTAGCAGCAAATTCTAAACTAGACTTGTATATGTCGCAAACATTCCCAGTTGTTGAGCAGTGATCAGAATTTTAACCTCAGTTGTTTTTCCTATCCCCGTGCCAGGAGATTATAGCTGGTCAGTGATATAGGTTTCAAGAAGATTAGGAGGAACTACTTCTCACAGCGGGCGATGAATTTGTGGAACTTACTGCCCCATAACGCAGTGGAGTCTGAATCATTGAATGGTTTCAAGAGGGAGATAGGTATATTTCCAATAAAAAAGGGGGAAACAAGGATATGGGGAAACAGATGAGGAGGTGGATTTGAGGCCAGGGAGGGATCAGTCATCATCTGATTGAGCAGGCTCAAAGGGCTGAATTTGTCTACTTCTGCTCCTAATTCCTATGTTCTGATGTTCTCTTCCCTACTTCCCACTACCTACTGAAATTAACCTATGCATCGCAGGCCAGAGGTGGAATTTGTTCCAAATGGCTCAGTTGCTCATTGGCTAAAGTGCTGAGGAAGTGATTTGTTCTGGCCCAATTTTAGGTGTATCCTTGACAAAATGCCTCAACTGGGGGTAAGAGGTTCATCCAATATGAGGCCTCCAACCCCATTTCAATTACTCGGCTGCATTGCCAACACCTTTAATTAGGAACTCCCAGTGGGGAAAGAAGGAGAACGACAACCAGAGGGGCAGGGATGGGAATGGATCCTCTCGAGTGCTGAGAGCCAGATGGCACAGTTTTACTTAAAACTTACCTTTAAGGACAGTCACTGCACATGAGTGGAGCAGGCCCAGCATCAGCTCTGTTCATCACTCAACAATTTACAGCAAGGGTCCTAAACCAAGCATTAGCACAGGTTTTTAAAGGCATCTAACAGGTGGAATGTAATCCTGCCAGCAACTGGAAATATGGCAGCTCGATCCTTTAATCAAGAGGGAGGTCACATTTCAGTCTGTCAGTGGTGGGAAAACTCCCCAATTACTTTGGAGACAGAAAGGACGCGGTGCAAGAAACTCACCCACTTAGGATTGAACTCAGTAATGAGCGACTTGACACCACTTACTCCTGAACCCATCAGAATTTAGTGGTGATTCAGGGATTAAATAGGAGGTGCACAACTTTCCCGTACCTCCTAAAGGCTGTTCACTCCGCCTCTTGGGTTTGCCAGTGGCTTCCTCAGGCTAGCTGGAGCATCGGGGCAGGGGAGGGTCGCTGGGTTGGGTTGGGTCCCTTGTTATCAGGCACATGATGCCCAAACAAGGGAGCTGGCATCAGGGAAAGGGGAGGTGCCCATAAGAGCCATCCCTTTGCCCTTATCTCTGAGCCTTCTGGGCCTCCCCTCACCTGCAACGCCCTCTCTACAACTCCCCACCCTGTCCTCACTCACTCACCTGTGTCTAGGACTCCAGTGAAATCCTTGGAGTGTTACCAGCAACCTCTAATTAGCTGGCAACTTTCGGGTTTAATTTTTTTGTTATTTATTCGTGGGACATGTATGTTGCTGGCTGGCTAGCATTTATTGCCCATCCCTTGTTGCCCTTGGAGGGCAGTTGAGAGTCAACCACATTGCTATGGCTCTGGAGTCACAGACCAGGAGGCCAGGCCAGGTAAGAATGGCAGATTTCTCTCCCTCAAGGGCGTTAGTGAACCAGATGGATTTTTCCGATAATTGACAATTGTTTCATGGTCATCAGTAGACTCTTAAATCCAGATTTTTTTTATTGAGTTTAAGATCCATGGTAGGATTTGAACCTGGGTACCGAAAACATTAGTAGAGTTTCTAGGTTAGTAGCCCAGTGATAATACCATTAGGCCATCGTCTGGACACTAAGTCCCAGGGAAGGTCCAATTCTGATCAGTTAAGTGCCTAAGAGGCACTTAATTTATTTGGACCTCCCCCACAGAAGTGATGTGGGTTTCCTACCTATTCTCCAGGCCAGATATGATCTAAGGAGACCCATCAAAGATGCCAAAAGATAGTACCGAACCAAGCTAGAGTCCCAGGCTAGCCATACAGACTCCCACTGACTATGGCAAGGTCTGCAAGAAATTAAAGGATACCAGATGAAGGCATGTGAAATCACCGGCTCCAACGCACACCTCCCTGATGAACTCAATGCATTCTAAGCCCGTTTTGAGCAAGAGGCCAGCGGATGAAACTATATCTGGGGTCACCATTGCAGATGTCAGAGCAGCTTTCTTGAAGGTCAACCCACGGAAAGCAACTGGCCCAGATGGGGTACCCGGATGAGCAGTCAGATCCTGCGTGGATCAGCTGACCGGGATATTCGCAGACATCTTTAACCTCTCTTTACAACAATCTGAGGACCTGAACTGCTTCAAGAAGTTGCCTAATATCCCATCACTAAAGAAAAGCCAGGCAGTGTGCCTTAATGACTATCATCCAGTGGCTCTGACATCCATCATGAAGTGCTTCGAAAAGCTAGTCATGGCATGAATCAATTCCAGCCTCCCGGACAACCTGGATCCACTACAGTTTGTTTACTGCTGCAACAGGTCCAGAGCAGACACCATTTCCCTGACCCTGCACTCAACCCTGGAACATCTAGATAACAAAGACATCAATGTCAGACTCCTATTTGTTGACCACAGCTCATTATTCCGTTATTCCCACTATCCCAACAAAACTCATCTCTAAAATCTATCGCGTGGGCCTCAATTCCTCTCTCTGTGACTGGATCCCTAACTTCCTAACCCACAGAGTGCAATCAGTAAGGATAGAGAACAACACCTCCTCCACGATCATCCTCAACAGCGGTGCCCCACAAGGCTGTATTCTCAGCCCCCTACTATACTCCTTATACACTTATGACTGTGTGCCAAATTTCCCTCCAATTCACTTTTCGAGTTTGCTGACAACACTACCATAGTGGGTTGATCTCAAACAAAGATGAGACAGGAATGAGATAGAGGTAGTGAACTGGTGCAGCAACAATAATCTCTCCCTCAATGTCAACAAACGAAGTACATTGTCATCGACTTCCAGAAGCGTAAAGGAGAACATGCCTCTGTCTATATCAATGGGACCGAAGTAGAAAGGGTCAATAGCTTCAAGCTTTTAGGCGTCCAGATCACCAACAACCTGTCCTGGTCCCCCCATGACGACACTATAGTTAAGAAAGCCCACCAACGCCTCTACTTTTTCAGCAAACTAAGGAAATTTGGCATGTCAGCTATGACTCTCACCAACTTCTACAGATGTACCATAGAAAGCATTCTTTCTGGTTGTATCATAGCTTGCTATGACTCCTGCTGTGCCCAAGACTGCAAGGAACTACAAAAGGTCGTGAATGTAGCCCAATCCATCATGCAAACCATCCCATTGACTCTGTCTGCACTTCCTGCTGCCTCAGCAAAGCAGCCAGCATAATTAAGGACGCCACGCACCCCAGACATTATCTCTTCCAGCTTCTTCCATCAGGAAAAAATTACAAAAGTCTGAGGTCACGTACAGACCGACACAAGAACAGCTTCTTTCTTGCTGCCATCAGACTTTTGAATGGACCTACCCTGCATTAAGTTGATCCTTCTCTACACCGTTAACTATAACTGTAACACTACATTCTGCAAACTCTCGTTTCCTTCTCTATGAATGGTATGCTTTGCCTGGAAAGCACGCAAGAAGCAATTCTTTTCACTGTATGCCAGGACATGTGACAGTAATAAAACAAATCAAATCAAATTAAAAGGTGAAACTTCATTGTCCAATTTAATCCAGCTCAATATCTGTATCGGGAGAGTCCTGGGAGAGTCTGCATTGCTGTCTAGGTCACAATGGCAGCATACGTCTGTTTGGATTGGGTGTGGGACGTTACTTCCCAAAGCTGAATCTCATTATACTTATAAATCAGGCTTCAATGGCATGGAAATTCTAGAGAGACGCATAATGTGCAGCAGATCCAGTATTACTTGTTTCATACTTCATTCAAAAGTTGCAATTACCCTCATTGTGTCAGATAATCTCCGGATATAACTTTGATCCAATTTAGAATCTTAAAACTGTCCTCGTTAACTATTATATGTTTTTTTGACCACAAATGTTAATTTTTCACTATTTTTATCTCTTCATTAGCAAAATCTTTTATCTCTATGATTTCCAAAGCCACACAATCTTCTTTCCCTTACTGTGGTTCAATAGATTAATGTGATGCATAATGTGACACTTGGTTGTACATGCCAGGAAGATCTACAGATTCAGTTCTTGCTCTGTATTTAATTGATCATGGCCAGGACTACACTGAGTGTGAAACATTGGCATAAACTAGGGTCGAGAAAATATTGTCCAATGGTCATACTTCTGGCTTCCATCCAATTAGCCCTGAGAGAATATGCGTGAACAGAGCTGGACTTAATTTGGAAACCTGACTGTCATACCGACGAAAGTAAAATATTGTGGACGCTGGAACCTGAAACAGAAACAATGCTGGGAAGTCTCTGCAGCTCTAACAGCATCAGACGGAGGGTCATCTAGACTCAAAATATTGGTTCTATTCTCTCTCCACAGATGCCGTCAGACCTGCTGAGATTTTCCAGCGTTTTCTGCTTTTGTAACCCATTCATACCTACGATTCACGCACACAAAATGATTAATTGAATGAAGCATTTCAAGCTGTCAGCGCTCCTGGAGTTATACCTAATTCCTAATATTGCCTTCTGGAGGGGAATATAGGGATAAAAAACACAGTGGTCAGCACTGCTGCCTCATTGCGCCAGGGACCTGGGTTTGATTCCTGGCTTGGGTCACCGTCTGTGTGGAACTTGCACATTATGCCAATGTCTGCGTGGGTTTCCTCCGGGTGCTCCGGTTTCCTCCCACAGTCCAAAGATGTGCTTGTTATGTGTATTGGCCATGCTAAGTTGACCCTAGTGTCAGGGGGATTGGCAGGGTAAATATGTGGGGTTACGGGAATAGGACCTGGGTGGGATTGTGGTCGGCGCAGACTCGATGGGCTGAATGACCTCCTTCTGCAATGTAGAGATTCTATAATTCTGAATTCTATAAAAAGTAATAATAAATAAGCCAGTTGAAAAAAAAATACAGTGTAACTTGCCCCACTGAGTGTGGGTTTATCTGAAGAATAACTCAGTTGGACAAACAGGAAGTTCTTATATCCAATCACCAACCTGGGCATTAGGCTGCTTAGTCAACCAGTACTTATGATTGAGGCTGCAGGATAATGCCAGTCAGGGCTCCTATGTTCCTAGCCTTTAATCTGCAACCTTTGTTGGAAATGGTCATTTGCCAACCTACAGTGGGGCCTTGTCTGGATGCAGCTGTAATAGTAACTTGCCACTGTCCTCTCACCATGCACCCCCAGCCCGTGACAGCTCCTCTTAAGGACTACATATGGATAATGTCCTTTTCAGTGACATCTTGGAGACCGAGGGCCAGATTTTTCGTTTGGAGTCCAGATCCCAAGATCCGGATCAGGCGTGATTCCTGACCTTGCACTGTGTCAATAATAGTAACTCGGCATGACTTTTGGCTCACTGCCCAGCTGTGGACAGAGAATAGGCTCCTGAGACTTTATAGGGGTCAGTAAGTCCTCCAGCAATTGCAGCTTAACTGTTCAAAGACGGAACTGCCAATGCCTGCACACGGAGCGGAAGAGAGCTTCCTGCCTCCCTTTTAATACCAAGTAAAACATTTGATTTAAAAACGGCCAAAAATGCCAGGAAGGGAAACTCTTCCACTGTATGACTTGCAGCTGTGGCTTGATAGTTGTGGCAGGTATGAGGGTGAATTACTTGCAGAGTGAAGCACTGTCTCCTCTCTTCCCTCCTCCCTCCCCTTGCGGGGTCCACCCGCCAACTGGAAAATTCTAATGGGAGAGGAGGCTTAATAGAACATCTAATTGCCTCAGCTGACCAGTTGCCACTCATGAGTAGTTGTCATTTGGACCTGATTTTTGGAAATGGCTTTGGGTTTGCACAATGCCAGTAAAATTCAATCCATCCCTCCTCTGACCTTCTGAATCCACACTCATTATCCTTCAAAGTCCTGCCCCAAATATTGCCCTTGGAAGCAGTCTCCAATAGAGAAAGTTGCCCATCAGAAAAGTTGAGAAAGGGAGAGAAATGGTGACAAAGGAAGAAAATAAGCCACTGTGTAAGTCTGAAACTGATTATAAATTATATCAGCAATGACTGCTGCTCCAGTAGCAGCTAGAAACCAAGTCTGAAGATCAGGACAAAGAAAGTGCAAAATCTGAACCGCTATAGCTATCACATGTATGTTTATACCACAGCTTAATTTTAACATTGATTTGCTTATTTTTTCATATTGCTCTGTATTGCCCTTAATGTGTATATTTTTGCGGTGTGCAATCAGTCCCTGCTACTACGGTTTAAATTAATTTAATAACATTGTATAAATATTTGAGTGAAATATGTAACTAATATTTTTTAATTTACCATACCACATTCTCCATCTTAACCACCCTATAGTAGAGTATTGGTTTTATTTAATTTTCTCTTCAAGCTTATGTTAAATCTCTCTGTCTCAATGTATATATATATTATGATATATACTATATTATTACATATTACATTATATATTATTATGTTATTATATATTATGTATATTATGATTATAGTATATATACTATGGTGATTTTCATGGGTAGCAATGATGTTGAGTACCTGGCCTCAGATTCTTTTGGGGCAGAAGTGTTTTACAAGCTTGCAATGATCTGCTCAATAAGATTTCTAGTGACAACACGGCTCTCATTTTAGGCGAGCTATCTCTCTCTCTCTCTGTGCTCACGTTCCAGACAGGAACCAGGAGCTATGTCTAGCAATCAGTCTGATAGTCTAATTGGAATAGAGGTGAGACAGAGTACTGCTAGAATTTGCATTGTGTCCCATCAAGTTTAATCACATCTTATTATGATTATCAGATAAGGATTTGGTTTAACACTGGAGATTAATTGGAACAATATCTTCCAGTCAGCCAGTCATCATATTATCTATCTGTACCTCTCCTATCCTTTTGTATTACCAGATAGGGGACATTGGGTTGAATACAAGAGTATACAAGAGAATACAAGAATACAAGAGCAGGGATGTAGTTCTGAGGCTGTATAAGGCTTTGATCAGACTCTATTTGGAGTATTGTGAGCAGTTTTGGGCTCCATATCTAAGGAAGAATGTGCTGGCCCTGGGAAGGGTCCAGAGGAGGTTCGCAAGAATGATCCCTAAAATGAAGAGTTTGTCATATGAGGAACGGTTGAGGACTCTGGGTCTGTACTCACTGGAGTTTAGAAGGAGGAGGGAGGATCTTATTGAAACTTAAAGGATTCTGCAAGGCCTGGATAGAGTGAATGTGGAGAGGATGTTTCCACTATTAACAAAAACTAGAACCAGAGGATACAACTTCAGGCTAACGGGACAATCCTTTGGAACAGAGATGAGGAGGAACTTCTTCAGCCAGAGAGTGATGAATCTGTGGGAATTCTTTGCCACAGAAGGCTATGGAAGCCAGGTCATTGAGTATCTTTAAGACAGAGATAGATAGAGTGGACGTGGAGAGGATGTTTCCACTATTAACAAAAACTAGAACCAGAATATACAACTTCAGGCTAAAGGGACAATCCTTTGGAACAGAGATGAGGAGGAACTTCTTCAGCCACAGAGTGATGAATCTGTGGGAATTCTTTGCCACAGAAGGCTATGGAAGCCAGGTCACTGAGTATCTTTAAGACAGAGATAGATAAATTCTTGATTAATAAGGGGATCAGGGGTTATGGGGAAAAGGCAAGAGAATGGGGATGAGAAAACTATCAGCCATGATTGAATGGCAGAGCAGACTCGATGGGCCAAGTGGTCTAATTCTTCTCCTATGTCTTATGGTCTTATGATCTAATTGATCAACAATCTAATCATCAAGATGGCCATTATATTATTGTCTGGAGGTTTGGAAAAAAACGTGCTTCATATACATTCCAGGCCTCATATTAAGGGAAGACAAAAGAACAAGTTACAGACCTTTTTGGGTTAAGAGTCAGAAATCCAGTTTCCAGAAGCCAATCATGATTGCCACGCTGTGTGGGAAGAATTTTTCAGTCTGCAAACCCACTGACTGAGCAACCAGTAAAATTCCTTGGGTAGCCTTTGTGCCACCATCACCCTGCCATGCAGGAGGGTGGGTGGGGCTCAGGACAGCCCAGCTTACCTCAACTCAGTGAGGCCTTTAACTGGAAGTTTTCAGCTTCAGGAGTTCAGGGTCAAGGATGCAGCTGGGCAGTTTACCCTGCTCAGGCCTGGGACAAGAAAGTGGAGAGAGGGGTTATTGGGTACCTCAATTACCAGCATCCATTCCAGATCAGGCAACCCCCCTCCCATCCTACCTTCAAGGTCTGCCACCCGCCCCAGGTGCTCCCTCCCATCCCTGCATCGGCTCCTCCCACCTTCTCTGCCCCGTGGGCTCCGGCACTTAGACTGATGGGATTGCATTCCACAAAGTGCTGCTGAAAACACAGAGCCATTGGCCAATCAGATTGACTGGCAGCTCTCTGAGGCGGGGCTTTCTCCCAGATGAAGACCAAAGGCCTGCCTACCTGCAGCCAATCAGCACTCCTCAGGTCTGGTGGACTCCTTGGATGGGACTGAGAACCACCCCCCCACCATCTGAGAGATCCTGCCCTCTGAGTGTGTTGTGCAATCATAAAAATCACTGTAATTTTGTGTCTGAGTTTGGATTTGCATTTGGACAAAGTCTGAACCATGAAGAATCACTCATTGAATTTAATAGATTTCCCGGTAAGGGTCAGGGTGAAGGTATGATGGCTGCTGCCTTGGCCATGAATGAGCTGCACATTGAGAAGAAGATTTCTGTTGAAGAAAATACCAGGCTGGTGACAGAGCAGGGTAGTATGAATATAATCTATAGCACATTGAAACCAGAAATAAGTCCATTGCTTTGTGCTCTCTCTCAATCTCTCTCACTTTGGGAAGGAGATTCAGCCTTCCTCCTGGAGCAGAGAAAACTGGTGCAGCAGTGCACAGAAAGCTGGGAGCTGCAGTCTGGAACAGCCCAGTTCAGAGCAATGGTGGCCTTGGCAGCACAGGCAGGCATGAACATGCTCTGGTTTGGAGCTCCAGTTGTGACTGAGCTCCATTCCAGTCGTCTTATTGCAGCTTATTCTTGAAGCAGTTCCCTAAAGGCCTGTCGAAGCAAAATCCTCCTCCTTTGTGTCCACAGCTTCCTGCTTGCACCTGTGCTGCTCCCTCTCCCCTCCGTTCCCAGAAACATAGGCTACTAAATGAGTAAAATTAAATGTTTTCAAGGCAGACAGGCAGTCCAGTAGCAATACAAACTTCTTCCTAGAATTCACAATTGTGGAACAGAGAGTACATCCAAAAAAAGATCCAGGCCCTGAGCAGCAGCCTAACAGGCCAAACCAGCAATTAACTTGTGTGGAGGGGATAAGCCCTTTAAATACCACAATTGCAAGCTCTTGCTGAATGCTAGCATCATAACCATGTGGGCAATTTTATCTCACTTAGACGCTGGTCAAAATAATTTCAAGAAAAAGTTTTAACAAAATGGGAACGAATGACACGGTAGCACAGTGGTTAGCACTGCTGCCTCACAGCACCAGAACCTGCCTTCAATTTCAGCCTTGGGTCACTGTCTGTGTGGAGTTTGCACATTCTCCTCATGTCTGTGTAGGTTTCCCCCGGGTGCTCTGATTTTCTCCCACACTCCGAAAGGCATGCAAATTAGATGGATCGGCCATGCTAAGTTGACCCTTGTATCCAAAGATATGCAAGTTAGGGAAATTCGTGGGGTTACTGGGACAGGGCCTATGTTAAAAGCTCTGCCAAAGAGTTGGTACAAATGTGATCGGCTTTCCTTTGCACTATAGGGATTCTATGAACAGTACGCCTTCACTATTGTTTAAGTTTTTTTAGAAGTTTATTTATTAGTGTCACAAGTAAACTTACATTAACACTGCAATGAAGTTACAGTGAAAATCCTCTAGTCACCACACTCCGGTGCCTGTTCGGGTATACTGAGGGAGAATTTAGCATGGACAATGCATCGAACCAGCACGAATTTTGGACTGTGAGAGGAAACCAGAGCGCCTGGGGGAAACACACGCAGACACGGGGAAATCGCACAAGCTCCACACAGACAGTGACCCAAGGCCAGAATTGAAGCTGGGTCCCCGGCACTATGAGGCAGCAGTGCTATCCACTGTACCACCGTGCCACCCACTGGACTCTCAGTGTGCCCAATTCAGACCTAAATATAGGCATGGTCTGGACGAATTTCTTTGCCATATGCGTTTGGTATTAATCTAGTTTAGCTGTGTATTTTACTGTGCCAAATAAGGCACGGTGTACGCTCAGCATAACAATATCAAAAACGCACAAACATGCACAGGACCGAGCTTAGATATATCATTCAGAGGATATTACTTGATTGGGCAGCTGGCATTGCAATACTCTTCCCAAGGCCTACTTAGGCCATCAACAGATACTAAAACCCAAAAACACAAGTTGTTCTGAATTCGAGTTAAAATAAATTAGGCAGTTTTAGTTTCATTGCCTAGCTATAGCCTTTAGGAAACTCAGGCTACAAGAGATAGCAATTGATGATCAATATATGAATGCTTGAACATAGGCAGGAGAAGACCAGCTGATATCAAGCCTGCCTCATACCATGATGACCAGGGCATCATCTGAAAGCAAATATACTTATTATTTTCCAAGAACCCAAAGCTGTGGTGCACATCATTTTCCTCAGTTTTCCTTTGCTCCTACAAACTGTGAATCAATCCAGCTCCTGAATGATGAGGCCTAAGGCATTCCCAATATTGGACAATTGGGTCTCATTATCTTATTGTGCTGATCAGGAGCGGCAGGAGGCAGCAACCCAGGTTCTTTGAATGTGTGTTTGGGAAGATCAGCGATGCTGTTCATTCTGGCAACTATACAATTAAATCTTAGCCTGCTACATGTAACCACTTAGATTTCCTGAGAACACAGGAAGGGCAAGTAAAGGGGAAGATAAGCAAGTATTAGGTCTCTTACTTTGCAGATGTAAGGTGCCTCATATCATGAGAAGGCAAGGTGCCTATTGTCTGTTTCAAACCCTGTACACAGACTTTGTAGCCTTTAGTAATATGGTGTAAAGCACACTTCCAGTACATAATAAAATTCTCTCCATATTGGATGTTTAGGAGGTCATTTAGTGGCCGAAGAATGGGGACCGTATGGCTGAATTTCCAGTTGATTGGGTTACTAAGTGCTATGCTTATTTATCCTATCATCTCTTCTACTCAAAACTAATAATGTACTACTCAGTAAATCTTGGTCTTTCAGTCTTTCGAGGTCAGAAAAAATATCAAACATGGGGAAATAAATAACGATGTCTTGAGGAATGTACATATTACAGAGAAGGAGGTGCTGAAAATCTTAAAGTGCATCAAGGTTGATAAATCCCCGGGAACTGATGAGATGTATCCCAGGGCATAGGGAGGCTAGGGGAGAAATTGAGGGTGCCTTAGCAAAGATATTTGAATCATTGACAACCACAGGTGAGGTGCCTGAAGATTAGAGGGTGGCAAATGTTGTGCTTTTGTTCAAGAAGGGCTGTAGGGAAAAGTTGGGAACTACAGACCAGTGAGGCTAACATCTGTTGTGGGTAAGCTGTTAGAAGGTATTCTGAGAGACGGGGGGGGGGGGGGGGGGGGGCGCAATTCTCCCGTTTTCTAGCATGTCAGCGCAAGAGAATCGTGTGTGAGCTGACTCGTGGGATTCGCTTATGTGTTCACAACGTGTGCATATCCGATGTGGTTGGGACCACACTGCAAACTAGTGGCAACAGCAGGTAAGTTAATTTAGTCTTATTTTAAAGTAATTTAAATGTCATTATCAGGCATGGGAATGAAGTCTCTGGGACCAATAGCATCTCCCATCTCACCAGTCCGGCGGGGTTTAGAATAGATCTCCACCAGAGTGAAGGGGGCAATCGGGGCCCTCCAGAGGGTCAGGCAGTGGGGGAGGTGGTGCTCCCTGGGCATGGGTATCTGGGCAGTGCCAACTTGTGTTCCCTTACACTGACCAAGGAGCAAAATGCCCATGAACAGGGGGCACCTTGGCACTGCCCACTAGGAATTGGGCAGTGCCAAGAGACAGGGCCTATGGGGTGGGGCTTAGGGGTGATCGCTGGGGGTGGGGAGGTCACACTGCCACTTTGCCATTGGGATGGTTTGGTGCTGGAGGGAGGCCAGCAATCGGGGTTGGCTGGGGTGGGCGGGGTCTGCCGGGGGAACCATCATTGCTGGGAGGGCGGGGCTGGAGATCAGGGTTCTCCTGGATGGGGTTGGCCAGGCAATGCTGTGGGGGCTGCAATCAGGCTGTGGAGGTTGGGGGTCAGCATTGCATGGGTCCCAGACTGGCCAGCGATCAGCTTGACAGTCGGGACTGCTGTGCATGTGCAGAGATCCAGAGCTATCAGACTCTGGTGTGTTGAGGCTCCACTCCCGGGTTTTTAATAATATTCACGATTGTGACTTCTGATTACACAGAATGGGGAGATTCAGGTCTGAACTCCCACTGAAGAAACAATCGTGATTTACACCAGTTTTCCCATGAATTCAGCACTTTGAACTTTTTTGGGAGAACTTCCCCAGGATTTACATAGTCAGCATGGCTTTGTGAGTGGAAAATCATGTCTCACAAATCTGAGTTTTTCAAAGTGATAATCAAGAAGGTAGATGAAGGCAGCGCAGTTAATGTTCTTTACATGGACTTTAGCAAGACCTTGGGCAGGGTACTGTATGGTAGGTTGTTGCATAAAGCTAAATCTCATGGGATCCAGGGTGAGATAGCCAATTGGATACAAAATTGGCGTGATGACAGAAGCCAGAGGGTGATTGTAGAGGGTTGTTTTAAAAACTGGAGACCTGTGACCCGTGGTATGCCTCAGGGATCGGTGCCGGATCCATTGTTATTTGTCATTTATATTAATGATTTGGATGAAAATTTAGTAGGATGGTTAGTAAGTTTGTAAATTACAAGAAGATTGGTGGCAGAGTGGACAGTGAAGAAGGTTATCTAGGATTGCAATGGCATCTTGATCAATTGGACCAGTGGGCTGACGAATGGCAGATGGAGTTTAATTTAGATAAATGCATGGTGATGCATTTTGGTAGATTGAACAGGGCAGGACTTATTCAGTTAATATTAGGACATTGGGGAAAGTTATAAAACAAAGAAATCTCGGAGTACAGGTTCATAGCTCCTTGAAAGTGGAGTCACAGGTGGACAGGGTGGTGAAGAAGGTATTTGGCATGCTTGATTTCATTGGTCAGAACATTGCCTACCTCAGTCCAACACTTGCATCTCCACATCATTGAATACAGGAGTTGGGACGTCTTGTTGAATTTGTACAAGACATTGGTAAGGCCACACTTGGAATACTGTGTACTGTTCTGGTTCTATTATAGAAAGGACATTATTAAATGAGAAAGAATGCAGAAAAGATTTACTAGGATGCTACCGGGACTTGATGGTTTGAGTTATAAGGAGACGTTGGATAGATGGGACTTCTTTCCTTGGATCGTAGGAGGCTTAGGGATACATGTTTCACAGAGGTGGCCCGCGGTTGGCCAGCTGTGGTTTGCCGGTGGATGTGAACCATTTTAAAGGGCACCCCAATCCCTGTGGAGCCAGCCTTGACGGTTCAATCAGGCCTCACCATGCCAGAGTGGCGGCATAAAAAACACCCCTGATTTTCTTTGTCAGAGTTCCAGAAAATCTGGTCTGCAACCTCGGCAATGCATCTGGAGAGGTATACACTAGTTTTCAGTCAGAGACTGACATGCTGAAATATTATGGGAAAATTCCACCTCGTGTCTGAACCGCAACATAGAAACATTAAAACACAGAAGATAGCAGCAGGAGGAGGCCATTTGGCCCTTCGAGCCTGCTCCACCATTCATTACGATCATGGCTGATCATCCAACTCAATAGCTTATCTTTTTCTTCATTACCTTTTATCCCATTCACCCCAAGTGTTATATCCAGCCACCCCTTGAGTACATTCAGTGTTCTAGCATCAACTACTTCCTGTGCTAATGAATTCCACAAGCTCACCACTCTTTGGGTGAAGAAATGTCTGCTCCCCTCTGTCCTAAATGGTCTACCCTGAATCCTCAAACTGTGACCCCTGCTTCTGGACTCCCCCACCATTGGGAAGATCCTTCCTGTATCTACGCTGTCTAGACCTGTTAGAATTTTATAAGTCTCTGTGAGATCCTCCCTCATTTGTAACTATTTATTGTAGAACATAATTCTGTACACATATACAAGACAGTAGCTGTTCTTGAGTCCACAACATGAGCTTTCTCCATTCAGACTACTACCAAACAATTGCTAGAAACGCAATTCCAGTTAAATCATCATATAGACAGCACTGATTCCCCAATGCCACATTAACCCTTTCAGCCCTGTGCACCCTCATACTACAATTCACCAATAATCGCTTTCACGGAACTATTTGCTTATTGATCAAGATCGATATTTACTGGAGGATCAAAAGCAAAGTTGAAAGCTATCGGTATGGCACCAAAAACTGCAGTGGGGTGGAACAGAATGCTAATTTGGCCACCTGTACTTTAAACTACTGTAGTTGCCAATTAATTTGAACTCAGAATGATCCCCAGAATGAAACTTGAGCCTTTACCTCTACAAGCCTTTTATAGGTTTTCAGATAAATAGAATTTAAACCACAGGGTGGGAACGCAGCCGTGTGCAGTCCACAGTAACTGCAAAGATCAAGTGGGTCACATGAAAGGCAGTCCCAAACACACATATCAGCCAAAGCACCTCACTTTGAAGACAGGGTCTATTAGTCACTGCTGCAATTGTTTGATGACGCTGTAATACAAAAATGTCCGCAGTGACACCTTCACAATGTAATGTGGACAATAGCGCTTTGATATTGAATGAAGTAAAACAACTTGTTACCAAAATTGACAGGAGGCATGTCACTGCCAGCAGGCAATGATTGCTTTCCCATTTTCAGACTTTATAATAGATGCAGCAGAAACAAATTTATACAGTACTGCAGCTGTGCCACTTACATACATATTTTTCTGAAGCTGACTGATGGGGAGCATTGTGTGACTGGAGGACCATTCAATTGGACTTGCAAAATCTAACAATAATAAGAGCAGTGTTTTGTGTTATTACTCTTTTTGTATATTTTAGTTTTACAGAGTATCAGCATTCTTTTACCAATCCTCTCCACTTCCATCACCTCTCCCCCTGAAGGTGTTAACTCCTTGGTACTGTTTCATGTGTCGTCCCCTGGTACCCCACACAAATGACCGTTAAACATTCATATGTGAAGTTTAAGCGGAATGCTGGCAGAACATTTACCCACAGGAGACACTATAATTGGGTCTGATCCCCTCCTGAACAGACTTCACCACATCCATTTACAGCAGGCTTCAGTGAATAGCAAGTAGGGACAGGAACCTACCTCTTCTTAACCAAATAGCATGGAGGTGAAGTGTAATCTCATACCACTGCCTCAAGTAAGATCAGCTAATGGCTCACATCAAGGGATTGGGCCCAGAGTCTGGGTAAAGTTGATGAGTCATCGTGTTCAGTTCACCATGCTATTATTTAGCCTGAACATGCAAAGTCACGGATTGAGACAGGATAGGGACATATACATCTACTCAGACCCTACCTAACCTCAGAAATGTGTATTAATCCTGGTTCACTTTTACACCTAGATCGCATTTTAATTTGCAGGACTCTTACTAGTTAGTAGATGTGGTATTGAGTATTTTTTCCATGTTACTTTTAAGTGCAGATTTTCTAAGGTATTTTGCCAGCAAGCCAGTTCCTTCAACCTGTGCTTTTGTGATCCTGTCAGCTCCTGATGGGAATAATGTACTGCTGCTACCAGTGTTCACAGTACAGGCAAATATCTGTACTGCCTCCCCAAACCAGTCTGTCTCGATATTATATTTTCATCTGAAGGCTGGGAATCAATACTTTGTGAGGGAAAGGCTGAACCTTTTGTTAAAAGAAGCCATTTATAAATGCCGCAGTGTGAATTGGAAATTGATTAAGTTGTTGATGGAACTTTCTTCATTTCTAATTATACATTCAGGAACAATATTTCATTATCGAAAATTTATTTTCTATCTTTTCATTTATTGCTGCATCTCCAGTTATTTTCAGTAATATCAGATTGCTGATGTCAGTGTGATGATCTGCAGCTAAAATTTCTCCCTTTCAGCAGGAATGTTGCAGGAAATAGAGCCCTATTCATGGATTAAAAGAATTGAATTATACTGTGTGGAGGAACATGAGGGAGATGATTATGGTAATAGCCACAATGGTGTTTCCAGTTTTAGATTCTAAATGCCCAGTGTGTGAATCTCAATGTGTTTTCAGATGCTGACTGGCCATTCAGTATCCTATTCCCCAGAGGTTCCTGCAATTCATTTCATGTTTATGTTGAAAGGAATGCTCTCTCTGTGCTAAGCCTATTGAAAGAGATAGCATAAAATAAGATTATATTTCACTAGCTACAGAGACAATTACCCCAAGTGCCTAGAATTTATGGCTAACTAGTTCAGTCCCCTGTGGTGTTGCATGTGGGGAATCAGGAGCCAGTGTAATCTTTGGGTAGAATGAGTAAAGTTAGACGACTGGTGATAATTAGATCAGGGCATGCAAAGGAAATTCAGCCCCATTTGGAAGTTGTACACTCAGTTCTTATCTTATCTCAGCGTTTCCACGATAACTTCATTATTGAAAGTAGCTGTGTAAACTATGTAAGCTCCCGGTGATTGTTCTGCAGTCCTTGCCCTGGTGACAATGTGATAATTAGCTCAGGACAAAATTAAAATTTATTTATTGGCATCACAAGTAGGCTTACATTAATTCTGCATTGAAGTTACTGTGAAAGTCCCCTAGTTGCCACATTCTGACGCCTGTTCAAGTACACTGAGGGAGAATTTAGCATGGCCAATGCATCTAACCAGCACATATTTCGGATTGTGAGAGGAAACCGGAGCACCCGGAGGAAACCAGAGCACCTGGAGGAAATCAGAGCACCCGGAGGAAACATACGCAAATTGCGGATTAGAGTTTTGAGTACATTACATGTGCATTTGAGAACTTTACACGCGCGGTGGACAATGGGGAACATATGGATGTAGTGTATTTGGATTTCCAGAAGGTATTTGACAAGTTGCTGCATCAAAGGCTGTTGCATAAAACAAAGGCGCACGGTGTTACAGATAATATGTTAGCATGGATAGAGGGTTGGTTAACTAACAGAAAGCAAAGAGTGGGGCAAATGGATGTTTTTCTGGTTAGCAATCAGTGACTAATAGTGTGCCTCAGGGATCAATGTTGAGACTGCAATTGTTTATGATTTACATAGATGTGATTTGGAATTGGTGACCAAGTATAGTGTGCCAAAATTCACAGATGACACTAAGATGAGTGGCAGAGCAAAGTGTGCAGAGGACACTGAAAGTCTGCAGACTGACGTAGATAGTCTAAGTGAGTGGGCAAGGGTCTGGCAGATGAGTATAATGTTGGTACACATGAGGTCATCCAATTTGGTAGGGATAACAGCAAAATAGACTATTATTTAAATGGTAAAAAATTGCAGCATGCTGCTGTGCAGAGGGATCTGGGTGTCCTTGTGCAAGAATCACAAGGAGTTGGTTTGCAGGTGCAGCATGTCATTAAGAAGGCAAATGGAATTTTGTCCTTCATTGCTAGAAGGATGCAGTTTAAAACAGCAAGATTATATTGCAGCTGTATAAGGTGCATGGTGAGGCTACACCTGGAGTGCTGTGTATAATTTTGGTCTCCTTACTTGAAAAAAGATATACTGGCACAGGAGGGGGTGCAGAGAATATTCATTAGAATGATTCCAGAATTGGTTCATGAAGAGACACTGATTATACTGGGACTATATTTATTGAAATTCAGAAGAATGAGAGGAGAGCTTATAGGAATATACAAGATTAGCAAGGGAATAGGGAAGATAGAAGCAGGGAAGTTGTTTTCACTGGCGGGTGAAACTCAAACCAGGGGGCACGGCCTCAGAATAAGGGGGATCAGATTTAGAATTGAGTTGAGGAGGAACTTCTTCACCCAAAGGGTTATGAATCTGTGGAATTCCCTGCTCAGTGAAGCAGTTGAGGCTACCACATTGAATGTTTTTAAGGCAAAGAAAGATAAATTTTTGAACAGTAAAGAATTAAGGGTTATGGTGAGCAGGTGGGTAAGTGGAGCTGAGCCGCGAAAAGATCAGCTATGATTTTATTGAATGGCAGAGCAGGCTCAAGGGGCCAGATAGCCTACTCCTGCACCTAGTTCTTATATTTAAACATGGGGTTAAAGTGCAAACTCCGCACAGATAGTGACCCAAGCTGGGATTGAATCTGGGTCCCTTGTACTGTGAGGCAGCAGTGCTAACCACTGTGCCACTGTGCCATGACAAATGTGGACATAGGAATTTAGAAAGGAAAAAGTTTCCAGGACATATTCACAAACATACACACTCTTTGGTACAGAATATCACTTGTTAACCTCCCATTATGTTATTCCAGAGCATTTAATCTAACCCTGATGTTTTCACCTTGCCATTGCTTATTTAAATTTATGCCCTATTTTCTATTCTGCTGCATCTTTTATTTTCGTCTGTTCTTTTGGATTGGGGTTTTGCAGGTGGTGTGGTATCTGGTGAAAAGAGCCACTGATGGCTGCAATCTGCACTTGAGGTGAGCTTTGTGAGTAAAATATGACCTTCAGTTCATTACTTAACATCCACCCTTCCAATCGCCCATGCTCTCCCCACTGGCCCCAGTTTGTGGGATTAATGGGAAGGAATTTAAATTTCATGGCACAGTCAGACACTATAAGCATATATCCAATGCCTGCTTGCCACGTAAGGGTGGCAATGCAGCTCCCAGGTTTTGTCCGTAGATCCAAGCTTTGTCCTCTTTAGCCCAGGGTAACCAATCCAATTTTTAAACATGACTTGTAGCATTTCACATGCAGTTTAGGTTGCTTCTCTCACCTGGAACCCACCAACACGGGTGACGTTCATCAACACTGAGATTTAGCACCTCACAAATCATACAGTGTACTGATTTCTACAGGCACATCTACTCTTTACTGAAGAAATGAAACAGAAGATCCAGTTCTACATAGTTTTGTGAAAGGAAATTGTGCCTAAGTTATATAGGACGGGGAGTCAATATCTGGCGAGTCTATTGGAATCTCTTGAGGATGTAACTAGTAGAGTTGACCAAAGAGAACCAATGGTTGTGTTTATTTAGACTTACAGAAGGTTTTTGACGAGGTCTCACATCACAACTATGTAACATTAAAACATATGGGATTGCAGGTAATGTCTTGAGATGGATAGAAAGCTGATTAGCAGATAGGAAGCATAGAGTTGGCATGAATTTACTGATTGGTAGGCAGTGACTAGTGGGGTTCTGCAGGGATCTGTGCTAGGACCCCGACTGTTCACATTATATATTAATGATTTGGAAGAGGGAACTGAATGTATTATCTCCAAATTTGCAGATGATACAAAGTTGGGTGGCCGGATGATAGTGAGGAGCATGCAGAGCTGTTTCAGTGTGATCTGGACAGGCTGATTATATGGGCATATGCATGGTAGATGCAGCATAATACGGATAAATGTGAAGTTACCTTCTTTGGTAGTAATAATATGAAGATAGATTTGAATGGGTGTAAATTGAGAGAAGTGGATATTCAGCAAGACCTTGGTGTCCCCGTGCATCAGTCTCTGAGAGTAAGTGCGCAGAAACAGCAAATGGTATGTTGACCTTCATAGTGAGAGGACTTGAGTACAGGAATAGAGATGTTTTACTGCAATTGTATAAGAACTTGGTGAGACCACATCTGGGGTATTGTGTGCAGTTTTGGTGTCCTTATCTGAGAAAGGATGTCCTTGCTATAGAGGGAGTACAGCGAAGGTTTACCAGGCTGATTCCTGGGATGACAGATCTGTCAAATGAGGAGAGACTAAGTCAGTTAAGGTTATAGTTACTGGAGTTTAGATAAGTGAGAAGTGATCTCAAAGAAACTTATAAAATTCTAACGGGGTTAGACAGGGTAGATTCAGAAAGAATATTCTCAATGATGGGCGAATCCAGAACTAGGGGTCATAATTTGAGAATAAAGGTAAGCCTTTTAGAACTGAGGTGAGGAGAAATTTCTTTATCCAGAGGGTGGTGAATGTGTGAAATTCACTACCACAGAAAGTTTTGAGACCAAAACATTGTCTGATTTCAAGAAGAAATTAGACATTGCTCTTGGGGCTAAAGGAATCAAGTGATATGGGGGGTGGGGCAAGGGGGATCAGGTTATTGAATTTGATGATCAGCCATGAGCATTATGAATGGCGGGCCACTCTCAAAGGGCCAAATCTTGTTTCTGGTTTCTATGATATTAAAATTTATTGAAATTCGTGTAAAGCAGATCCACGCCCATTACCTGTGTGGAACTGATAACGTCATCGGTGAGGGATGAGTAAGATCTGAAATTGGCAGATCAACCTCTTCCAGATCTTGAGTCCATGTTGACATTCACAAGGTCAACGAGTTCAATATCACCGCCAAAATTTTCATCAAGAGTTTTAAGTGAAAGCATATTTTCACTGTGCACTACCAAGTCATATCCTTGAATGTTTATAATAAAAACATTAATGGCCCAGAAATTGGATAAAGGTGTAAAAGGGCACCTAAAGATTCAATATGGCATGCAGCATAAATGCTTACTACGTGCTGTAAGTCTCCGCCTGCCATTTCAGTTAAACTTCTTTCATTGGCATCCAGGGCTTGCACCTTGTTCAGGCCATTTTATATTCAGCGTGGCACACATTCCTCTGTGAACAACACCACCAAAAGCAACTCTCTGATCATTCATTTGTATGCTGTCTGCAGTGCCCTACTATGTACAGCAGTGCATATTAGAAATTTGAGTGCACTCTATGTTGCTTATCTGACCATCTAAATGAACGGTGAAAAAATCTTCAGCACGTTTTGTTGTGTTTGAATTTGCAATATGCATTGCCAGCAGGCAAGGTTTACTGTCAGGAGTGTAAACTCATAAGGCTACCGCATAATGTCTCAAGTTTAGACAGATACTACACCATGTTTGAATAAAACGGCTTACCTTTCGATCAAAGAGCTTCCTCTGCAGGCAAATAAAACCCGTTACCTATTGATCACTGAAGCCTGTTTGTTTCCCTTTGCATTTTAAAAATTAATTTTGAATTTGTTGACATAAACGCCTAGTACTTAATCCCACCATTGACCTCAACAACGAAATGTCATTTCATGTGTCAGGAGGGCTAGAATATTAATAAAGATTTAAAGTCAGCAAGCTTTTCTGTACATACACCAGTCTCAACTGAATCCATTTGCTTTGCTCACTTCTGAAATCAGCATTGACAAAAGAAGCAGACACAATTTTTGTTCAGTTAATAGCAGGTTCATTTTTACTGTTCAGTTCAGAAGAGCTGTAAATTTCAGGTTCTTTCTCCTCCAAACTGCGGTATAATTGAAATTAAAACAGCAAATGCTGAATAGACTCAGCAGGTCTGGCAGCATCTGTGGAGAGGGAAAATGGAGAGTTAGCGTCTCATACCTAAATGATCCTTCTGCTGCCAGGCCTGCTGGGTTTATCCAGAATTTACTGTTTTCATTTCCAATTTCCAGCATCCGCAGCATTTTTGTTTTCTTATGCCTCATAATTTGAGCCATGGGTTGAGAAGAAAGTAAAAACCGTCATAACTCCTGCCGTTGGATTTCGCCTCTGAAAAGCTTCCGTGCAGCAGGAAGGCATGTGGATCTATGTACACCACCTGACATTTTCAATTTTCATTTCAAATTGCATGGGAACCAGCAAAGAAAGCGGAGAGCAGAAGTGACCCCCACACCTCAGTTAAAATTCCACCCAACATCCAAAATCACAATGCCAGCTTTCACACATACGCTGACAATGCCCACTACTTCTCCCAACTCCTTCAATCTCTTCAAATTAATAAACTGCTTTTCTATCATCCAGTCATGCATAAGCAGAAGTTTCCCTGACTAAATAGTGGGAGGAACCAAGTTATTGTTTTTGGTTCCCGTCAGAAACTTTGTTCCCAACCCACCAACTCCATACTTCTCTCTGTCGTAAAACCAGGCTGTTCACAACCTTGGTATCATGTTTGACTCTGAGGTAAGATTCCAATCACACATCTGTACCATCGTGAAGGCTGCTTTTGTTAATTCCAGACTCTGCCCCTGACTCAGTTAATTTGCTGTTGAAACACTCATTTTTTCTCCTTTACATAAGAACATAAGAAATAGGAGCAGGAGTAGGCCGTCTAGCCCTTCGAGCCTGCCCTGCCATTCAATAAGATCATGGCTGATCTGTCGTGGCTCAGTTCCACATTCCCGCCCTCTCCCCATAACCCTTAATCCCCTCGCTTATCAAAAACCCATCAACTCGCGTCTTAAAAATATTTAGCAAGGCAGCCTCCACCACTTCAACGGGCAGAGAATTCCAGAGATTCACCACCCTTTGAGTGAAGAAGTTCTTCCTCAACTCCATTCTAAACCGCCCCCCCTTTATCTTGAGGCTGTGCCCCCTAGTCCTACTGTCCTTTCTGAGTGGGAAGAGTCTCTCCACCTCTATCCTATCCATCCCATTCATCATCTTATACGTCTCAATGAGATCTCCCCTCATTCTTCTAAACTCTAACGAGTACAAGCCTAGTTTATTCAGCCTCTCCTCATAGCTCAACCCCCTCAACTCCGGCATCAGCCTAGTAAACCTCCTCTGCACTGCCTCCAAGGCCAAAATATCCTTGCGTAAGTGTGGCGACCAAAACTGTACACAGTACTCCAGCTGCGGCCTCACCAATGCCCTATACAGCTGCAGCAAGACCTCCCTACTTTTATATTCAATCCCCCTCGCTATGAAGGCCAGCATCCCATTAGCCTTCCTGACCACCTGCTGCACCTGCAAGCTGGGTTTTTGCGACTCATGCACAAGGACCCCGAGGTCCCTCTGCACCGTCGCATGCTGCAGTTTTTCGCCACATAAGTAATAGTCCTTCCTACCATTATTCCTACCAAAGTGGACCACCTCGCACTTGCCAACATTGAATTCCATTTGCCAGTTCCTGGCCCATTCTCCCAGCCTATCTGGATCCTTCTGCAGACTCTCCACACCCTCCACGCAATTTGCCGTTCCACCAATCTTGGTGTCATCAGCAAATTTCGACACCATACACTCGGTTACTTCTAGATTTAACCATTCCAGTGCACTCCTGGTTGGCCTCCCACTTTCTATCCTCTATAAACTCCACACATTGATCTATTTTTGGTTCCTGATCGCGTAATGGCCCGATTTTAACATTCTCCTCTCAAAGCCCTCCATGGTTTTCTCCTACCCTCTGTGTAACCTCTTCTAACCTAGCAGCCCTCAGGTCTCTGCACTCCTCACATTTCCAGCTTCCTGAGCATCCCTGATTTTCATTGCCCCACCATTGCTGATCATGCCTTCCTAAGTTCTGCAATTTCCTTCTCAAACCTTTCCACCTCTCTTTCTACCTTTAAGACACTCCTTTGAACCTAGCTGTTGAATCAAATGTCTCCTTTGGTGCTGAGAGGACACCGTTTAAAAATAAGGGGTCTCCAATTCAAGACTGAGATGAGGAAAACTTTTTCTCTCAAAGAGTCTGTGGAATTGTCATTCCCAGACAGCCGCAGAAGGATCATTGAATATGTCCAAGGCTGAATTAGGGAAATATTTGCCCGACAAGGGAGTCAAGGATTATGGGAGGCAGGTAAAAATGTGGAGGTAAGGCCACAACCAGATACAATTAGCAGGTTTGATGGCCCATTCACCACCTCCCCGCCATGCACCCGGCCCCCAGTAGGAGCTGTACCAGGCAGGCTTTGGTGCTGGTAGTCACCAGCGGGGATATGGCTGGACCCTGAGGGCCTTGGAGAGCACCAGCAATTCTTCAGAAAAGAGGGGTGTCCTCTCCATCCCCAATACTCAAATCAGGAGTTGCCCCCCAACACACATCACATAGACATGAGGATGACCCAAACCAACACCACCCTCAACCCATCCTCATCAAACATCCATTCAGGCCCCCTTCTCCCTCAGACCACCTTCTCCTCAACCCTTCTCCCCCCTCAGACTTATACTCAGGTGCCCCTTCAGGCCACATGCCTTGGTAGGGCCAATTGTGCATTTCCCCTGGTATCCTGGCACTGACACCCTGGCCTGGCACCTCGGGCCCCAATGAGAGTTGAGGAGGTAGATCCAATAGCATTTTGCCCCTCTGTCCCTGCTATGCTGCGGGCGAAGAGTCCTCGGGTCCTGGGAGTTGGGTAGGTTCAGGCTGAGGGCAAGGTGTTGACTTCACCAATCTCACTTAGGAGTGGGAATCCCCTGGCTGGACTGCCCCTTCTAGCTCAAGTGGTTTAACTTCCTCTATTGCAGACTACGTATTCCTTTTGAAGAAACATAGTTGTCAGTCAGGCTGGAGTCAATGATAACATTAAGGTTAGGAACAATGGAAGTACGTGAGATGCATTGAAGCGTGAAGGGAACTGTAAATAAACACAGCTGACTGGAACCTGAGTAGAAATACATTAAGCTGTCAACGAAGGCCTGTTTCAAAGCACTGCACATTGACAGAGGTCAAATGTTTCCAATGGAATGGGCATTTCTTTGACATTGCCTCTCTGTCAGAGAACTTCAAAGGGGTCTGTTCACACCTGCAGTTTCTGGCAGAGAAAAATGGGAAGCTCTGCTGCGGAATGGAATGCCGCAATGATTTAAAATCCTGCCAGATGACCAGGAGGCATGGAGGTTAAAATGAGCCAGCCACTTCAGAATTTTCACAGCTGACAGGATTGAAGATCACAGGGCTGCCTGAAATTACCATTGCCCAGCCACCTGACGAAGGGACAGGCTGTCCCGAAAGCTTGCGGCTTTTGCAGCAAATAAACCTGTTTGGACTTTAAACTGGTGTTGTGGGATTTCTTCGGGTTTTACCCCAGTCCAACGCCAGCATCTGCACATCATGAACTCATCATGCCAGGGGTGATCTTCAGGCCTGCCAGGGTTAGTAGGGCAATCCAGCCAAGGCAACCCCAACTCAGTGCAGAGTGCAGAGGTCAACCCCTTGTCCCCAGGCCTGGTCCACACAACCCCCAAGATCTGGCAGCAGTAGAGGGGCAAATGGCCACTGGAACTATCTCCTTAACTATCCTCAGGGCCAAGGCATCAGGCCAGAGTGTCGATGCTAAGGGGTAATGCACCATTGGCACTGCCAAGGCACATGACATGAAGGGGGGCCTGACTGGGTGTCTGAGGGCAGGGAGTGGGGGGGTCTGATTTTAGATCTGAGGGGAAGAGGCTGAGGGAGAGGTCTGAGGGGCAAGGGATTTGAGTAGGGAGGAGAGAGCTGAAAGGGGCAGTGGTGAGGGCAGGTTGGGTACACCCTCATGGCTGTAAGGTGTGGGTGGGGGGGGGCGGTTCCTATGATTTGTGACTGGGGGGAGCAGAGGATGCCCCTCCTTGGTGAGGGATTAGTGGTGCTCTCCTGCTCAGTAGGGAGGGGGTTGGGCGCCATTTCATTTTTTGGGGGGAGGGGGAACCTGTCTCTGAAAAAGGAGATTGGGTTGCCCTTTAAAAAGGGTGCCTGAATCTCAGAATGGCAGGGCTGGCAAGCGGGCTCCCTGAGATGAGCTCTTTTGCATATTTCAGGTGGGTGAATCCCACACGACAGATGCTGCCAATGTCAGCATGAAACATTCCCATTTTCCCCCTGATGTGGACACTTAGTCTGAAAATGGGAGAATTGCCCCCATGAAGAGAATTACGAAGGCGGCATGAGGAAAATAAATGACTTGGTGAGTTGTGATCTGAAATGCAGTGCCTGAAAGGGTATTGGAAGCAGATTCAATAAGAACTTTCAATAGGGAATTACAACTGAAATGGAAAAAATTGCAGGGCTGTGTGGAAAGAGAAGAGGGACCAAGTGGATAGTGCTTTCAAAGAGCTATCAGAGGCACAATGGGCGATGTGACCTCCTTCTGTGCTGTGTAATTCCATAATTCCAAACCAGAACCACTGAAGCATGGTAGCAGTGTCTCTTCGCCTACTCTGGTTATAATGAGCCAACTTAAACACAAGTTCAGCCTGTGCTGTGTAGCTCAAAACCACAATAGATGAGAAATGTGAAAAAGAAGTCACACTTTAGATGATTTTAATCCTGTCTTGTACCTTTAAGACAATGAATGTAAGGAATGGGTTAACTGCAACCTTCCACTTTAGACCTAATTTGTATGTGAATTGTTTAATAGTACTCACCAGGGATATATAAAGAGATTACAAGCGGCACTGTGTGTTGGGTGTGTGGAGTTGTGAAAGACAATGAAGTGAATTTGTGAAGAAGTTGGACTTGCATCATCTTTTATTACTGGACAGCAACTGAGAGGCTTAGCAATGAATATTTTGCAATTGAAGTTGGGCAATGTGCTTTTGCTCATCTATCCTGCCTACCCAATTCTGTGTTTTCAGTGAAGTGTCAACATGTTTACATGCTCTATGTTTTGGGCTTCTCGTGTCAGAAGGTGAAATGATATGATTGGCAGGTAATTGCTCAAAATATAGATAATAGTGTTCTGTGAGTCCAATCTATCAGGATTCCATGTTGCCCTAGTAGCTACACAACTGAGACATCTGCTGCTTGGCAATTAGGACTGAGGCTCTCCATCCAAAGCATTTACTTGTCGGAACTGCTGAGCCTTTCCCCGTGGATCATTTACATCAGCAGCAGTTGGAATCTGAAGCCTGAGAAACCAAATGTATCAATTCAGGTAGTTATCACTAATGGACGTTTAAACCTTAGCATCAGTGGACTCTGTGTCACATCAGTGATGTAAAGGATGAATAAATGCATATTACATTTGAGGAAAATCTTATGTACTTCCAGTGTTTTGTATCATACATGGAAATAGGTGAATGTCTTTGAATTGAATTGATTTGATTTATTATTGTCATGCACATTGGCATACAGTGAAAAGCGTGCTATACAGACAAAGCGTACAGCACACAGAGAAGAAGGAAAGGAGAAAGTGCAGAATGTAGTGTTACAGTCATAGCGAGGATGTAGAGAAAGAGTAATTTAATGAAGTAGGTCCATGTCCCTACATGTCCCTATCTACTAGGCTTACCTTTAACCCTCTATCTTACTAAGTTCCATGTACTTATCCAAGAGTCTCTTAAAAGACCCTCCGCCTCCACCACCACTGCCGGCAGCCGATTCCATGCACCCACCACCCTCTGAGTGAAAAACTTACCCCTGACATCTCCTCTGTACCCACTCCCCAGCACCTAAAACCTGTGTCCTCTTGTGGCAGCTATTTCAGCCCTGGGAAAAAGCCTCTGAGAATCCACTCGATCAATACCTCTCATCATCTTATACACCTCTATCAGGTCACCTCTCCTCCTTCGTCTCTCCAAGGAGAAAAGACCGAGCTCTCTCAACCTATCCTCATAAGGCATGCCACCCAATCCAGGCAACATCCTTGTAAATCTCCTCTGTACCCTTTCTATGGCTTCCACATCCTTTCTGTAATGAGGCGACCAGAACTGAGCACAGTAATCCAAGTGGGGTCTGACAAGGGTCTTATACAGCTGCAGCATTATCCCCCGACTCCTAAACTCAATTCCTTGATTGATGAAGGCCAGTACACCATACGCCTTCTTAATCACAGCCTCTACCCGCGAAGCTGCTTTGAGCATTCTATGAACCCGATGTATTTTATGAAATCCTATGTATCTTTTTCCCAACAGGAAGAAGATGGAAGAGAGAATGTCTGGGGTGCGTGGGGTCCTTAATTATGCTGGTTGCTTTTCCAAGGCAGTGGGAAGTGTAGACAGAGTCAACGGATGGGATGTGCACGCTTATTTCAAATCTATTGCTGACGATGATGACTAAGGAAAAGGGGGGCCAAGTGATGTCTAAGGCTGTGACATTCTTATTTGGAATTGCATTTTCATAGCAACAGCTGGAAGAAATCAAACAGCATTATGTCACTTTCAAGCTGTGCATAAAATAACAACAATTTATTATTATTTCAAAACAGAACCTGTCACTCTCAGACCCCTGACCAAAGATCAAGGATTTAAAATAGCCTTGGTTCTCAGCTTTAACCAAAATACCCTTTATTGCAGCTACTTGACAAACCTCGGGAGGAAATGTCCTCTTTCATTTTGCTGTATTGTGTGACACAATTTTTTTCATACATTACTCAAACAGAAATATGTCAGGGACAAATTTAATTTATTGATGTTTGCTCTTTCACATTACACTGCACGCTTATATAAAATTGAAATTAAATCAGAGACACAGTATTCAAAATTTGGCTTGTGCCTTTGAAGAAAATTAAAATAATATAGCTCTTTCATCTTATCAAAATCTGTGACATTAAATATTTGGGATGTTCAGGTTTATGGCTCCTTTGGTGCACATGCACTACAAATTCCAATAATTTCACATCATTTGGGGTAGCTATCATAATAAATCTAATTAGCCAATGACTGCAAACTCCAAAGGTTAATGAATGATGTAGGGAATAACTAAAATTGTCAAGAGAGTTGATGATAGAGGGTGAGTAACTGGCATCATTAGCAACCATTTTGTAAGCACTAAGCCCATAAAAGTCTAAAATGGAATCCACGGCACACAGGTGAACTTGTAGGATGAACTGTGTTGAATGTTGTATTGATAGAGGCGTTAACATGCACAAAGTGCAGAGCTGCCGGTAGTACACTGAGACAACTTTTCATGATGCCAATCAACGTCAGGAATAGCACTTTGCAGTGGTGCTGTTTTCAAGCTCAACGTTCCATTAATGGCCTCTCTTGAAATTAGCAAAGCTGAGCATGCATCCATCAGTAGGAAGGCACCTCCACTAGCACTGATTAATGGCACCATTAACTGCTACAGCTTTTTTGTTGGGTGATTTCCTCTTGCTATTGCCATGGTTTTACAAGTGTTTCGGGCTTTTTATAGTTGTTTTAAATTTCAGCGCTCTACAGGGAGGAGTGTGGCAGGTGCAGAAGGGGTCTTACCAATGTCAACGTTTCTGCTCAAACCAGTTGCTCCCAGGTGTGGCAACCCCCTTGGAATTCAGCGTGACTTGGAGAATAAACAGAGGGCGGGATTTACCACGCAACCTGCTGCGTGTTTTGTGGTGGTAGAGGCAGCCCGCTGTTGGTCGTTGGCAGAATCTTCTAGTCCTGCCGTTGTCAACAGGGTTTCCCATCGAATATACCCCTCGCCGTTGGGAAACCCATGGTGGGGGTATGCCATCAGTGGGACTGAAAGATCCCAGTAGTGTGACCGGCCAGAAAATTCTGGCCAGGGATCATGTAGATCCTAGTTCCCTAATGGTGATCGTGAAATCATTGCTGTAAGTTGCTGTAAAAAAAAAATCCAGCTCACTAATGTCTTTTAGGAAAGGAAATCTGCCATCTACACCTTGTCTGTCTTTTTTTAAAAATTCACACACAGGCCCTGGCCATCACTAGCTGGGCCAGCATTTATTGCCCATCCCTAATTGCTAATTGGAAGGTGATGCGCCACTCACTGGAGGCAGGGTTTTACTGTCCCACCATTCTCAATAGGGTTTCCCATTAAATGCACCCCTCACTGCCAGGAAACCTATGACGGGATGCACTGTTGGTGGAACCATCAGATCGTACTTTTGGCAACAGTATCTAAGCATCTGCATTTGACATTCAATGGCATCACCATTGTTGAACCTCACATTATTAACATCCTGTGGTTACCATTGACCAGAAACTGAACTGGACTAGACATATAAATACCGTGATTACAAAGACAGGTCAGAGATTGGGAATTCTGCAGTGATTACCTCACCTCCTCACTCTCAAAACCTGTCCACCATCTACAAGGTACATGTCAGGAGTGTAATGGAAAACTCTCCTCTTGCCTGGATGGGTGTAACTCCAAAAAATTCAAGAAGCTTGACACCATCCAGGACAAAACAACCCATGTGATTGGCACTTCATTCACCACCTTCAATAGTCACTCCCTCTACTATCAAGCAGACAGTGGCAGCAGAGTGCATCATATACAAGACGCTTCAGCAACTTATTGAGCATTCTTCAACAGTAGCTTCCAAGCCCACCACCCCTATCGCCTAGAAGGACAAAGACAGCAGATATACAGGAACAGCAACATTTGCAAGTTCCCTCCCGAGTCTCACACTGTTCTGGCTTGGAAATGTATGTCACTGGGTCAAAGTCCTGGGATTCCCACCTTAACAGTCACAGGTGTACCGACACCACAGGGACTGCTATGGTTCAAGAACAGCTCACTGCCACATTGTCAAGGGTCATTAGTAATGAGCAACAATGCTGGTCTAGCCAGTGATGTTCACACCCCATTAAAGATGTTTTTAAGAAACAGCTGGAAGAAGAAAGAGGAGGAGAAGGACTCTCAGCAAGCGGCCGTACCTGCCCAATATGTTCCGGGAGCAATGCAGGAAAGATTGGGCACCAAGTTCTGTGCAAAGCCCTGTGCCAAATAGACTCTGCCATGCTCCTCCGCATTGTACACAGGCTGTCTGGCAGACTTTTCAATGCACCAAGCAATGTGCATATCCTTCGATGTTCTTCTTTAGGCAGGCCATCGTCGCAGTCCTCTGCAGTGGCAACTTCCAGCAAGATGTTACCTGCACTATCCTTGTTCCCTGCCCTTTCTCAGTCCACTTCTACCCAGTCTAACCTTGTGTAGATCCTGCCTCTAATCTCTCCTCGAAGATACACACTGGACTGAATTTCCCCACAGGCATCAAGAACCCACAAGTGAAACCATATGCTGGTCCCCAGCCTACACCAGTCGTCAAGGCACCACTGGTGCAACTTTATGTGAGGCGAGCTCTGAACTGTCCAACTCTATGTTTGCTGTCCATCTCTTCTACTTGTAGCCCTTCTACCAAAGCCCAGAGTGCAACATCAAGAAACCTTAGAACCCACACTGTCCCACGTTGTGCCGTTTCTCACTGCTTTCCTGAATAGGTGCACTCCTTGTATGAATGTCAGCACCTACTCCAGCCACAGCTCTCCTGTCCTTGAAAAGGTGCAGACTAGCTTTAAAAAGTGCAGGCAAGCTTCAATAAATTACAAATTAAAGCCCTCTGCTGATCAGTGTAGCCAATGGATAGCAGGATTGTTAGCAGCAATCATTCCAATAAGAAAGCAATACAAATGTGGTGAGTTGCCTGCAGCATGTTAAATTGATGCAGGTTAATCATGTATCACCATCTTTGTGCCTGTTTTAAAGGACTATCCAATTTAGCCTCTTTAAGTTCTATAATTGTGATAGGCAATAAGTTCAGAGAAAGCGCATTGAGGCACGAGTATAAGAAAATCTACGGTGGGGGATTAAACCATCAGGATACCAGTTCAGTAAAAGCTGTATGGGAGCGCAGGAAGGAATTAAGGTCAAGGCAAAGGCACAAAGCTAAAATTGGAAAAGTGGGGGGAGATCCCTGGGGTCAAAGGTATGACTGAGAAAGCCTGAAAAAGGAGTTAATACACAAACAATTTCTTCATGCCTTTGTCAGCACACATATCTAAAGTCTGAATTAACATTTCACTTGGGTTCATTGGGAACATTGTCTCATGGAACAGATCCATAGATGAAATATGAATGGGGAAATTCTGGTAAAATGACTCAACTTTTGCAATTACAAGCTTGGGTTCTACAACTATTATTATTCCATGTGTGCTTTCAAGTAAAGTTTGGACCAGATTCCAAGATCTGCCTTTGAAATTCAAACTTCAGCCCAATGTGTACAAGAGGACTGTGCTTCTCACTTGATCATCTTTTTTTTTCACTTGATCATCTTACACAGGCTAAGAGTTGTCATGCTAATGCCAGTTAAGACAAACAACCCTCTGAAAACTGATTCCTCCTCTTCTGCCTAATGTAACCACATTCACAGCTGAAAGAAACAAACAGAAATCTGCCTGGGAAAACATGTACATATATGCACCCTGAATACATTTACACAAAAAATGTTTCACACTGAACAGCCCTGTTGATTGCCATCAGAATGAATAGGACAGCTCCATTCAACCCACACTGGCAGATTAGAACATTCAGCTTCAATTACAGTGCTGAGTCTTAGAACAAACAAGATATTAAAAGAGAAGTTTGTACTCAGTATGAAACCTGGACAACCCTTACGTCATCTTCTATAATAATCACAGCAATCTAAAGAAAAAATTGGGTCATGATAAACCACCTCAGAAATGATTTGTGATAAATCAATTTAACGCCATCATGCTTGTATTGAGGCAAAACTAGTTTTAGCACACATATGGAAGCTTAAAACTTCCACTGTGCAAAGGGCCTCTGACAGCTGACAGAAGGATGTGTGTTCAGTTGCAACTCCATAAACTCTGAAATAATCTCCAGTGAGAAGTAGTATGTTTGCCTTGCATTAACTTATGGCTGTGGAATTAGCCTCAACCCATTTTCCATGCCCTGAGAAACAGATGTTGACACTGCGTTTTGCTGTGTACTTCAATGCCTGTTGTCAAGGGAAAGGAACAAATTTGGTTTGAGACAATTAACATCTTGCCATCTAAGCTTATTCTGCTAGCGCCCTGGGTTTTTTAATATGCACAAGAGTTACTTGTACTGTACTTAGGGCCTCTGATGGATACTTGTAAAGTAATGAACTATGCATACAAACAAAAGTAATTCCACATCAGATTAAGTCAATGTGCAGTTTGACCTCGTGCTGACAGTGTAATTCCTCCGTGCATATTTCAGGTTTGAGCTGCAAGGATTGATTTTTCAGTGATGTGGTCACACATGTTAGCAGTTCTCAGTAAACCCTGGTTACGACACTGCAGGAATGAGCAAAATATAAAACAAGAGGGGAAAAAAAAATCAAAGTATTGTACATGGAAAACCAAATAATGCTTTAGTTCATAACACCAACAAAGCTGAAAGAGGTATCGCTGCAATTCAAATTCTTTCCTTATGCAACACCCTTATCTATGCAAAACCAAATTCCTACGCCATGTCAAGTACAAAAGATTAGCTTGTGCTGCGTTAATAGACTGTAACACAATCAATGAATTCTGATTCTATCATAAATGGCAAGAGCCGTTGATGTAGTCATTGGAACCCTGAGATTGCCACTTCAGGCTAAACCTTATTTTTGAAAGCCTTTCCTTTCTTCCTTTGAAACACTTCTCCTTGAAACATTAGAAACACATGAAGAAAAGGCTATTTTTAATTTCTTTCCCAGTATTGTAGGAGGTGGTGGCACTGCTTTCCTCTGTGTATTGCTTCCTTTAAGAATAGCTTTTCAAGTTTGTGTCGAATTCTCCATTAGCTATGTAGTTTATCAGCATGATAGCACCATACAGACTATTGTGGGTGGTAGTTCATAGACCAGGTCTCCGATAATAGTAGTCCTCCGTTGTCTGTACCACATAACGTAATGTGAGGCCAGTAATACTGAGTGTATATTTTTAAGTGTAAAACTGAGCAGGCAATATATATGTTGGATTAATTTTCACTTGCTCATCATGATTTTCTTTGCATTGCATCATTAAAATAGAAGGCGCGGCAATGTAGCTGTTTTATCCATGTTGTAATGCTGCAAATCAATAACAATTCTGTTTTTGCACTTTATTTTTTCACGTACTGTGCACACATCTCAATGCTCCTAGCAACTGGCAGGAGCTGTGCACAGTCATTGCATAAGCCTGGTAAATGATGCTTTGATAATGTGGTGCACATTGCTGGAATTATTTAGCTCCTCCCTGTATGATTAATTACAAGTAATATGATGTTACTGCAAATGATTAATTTACAATTGCAGGCGCAAAATAAATGAACAAAGCACGAGGAAGTTAAAACCTTGCTTTACGTTTTCTCATCTATTTGCATGTCCTAGACAAATAGATTCGCTCTAGTTTCTGAAGCTCGGTGCTAAGAGAGGGAGAAAAACAGTAAATGGTTGGTATGGTGACTATAGCATGGCAACTGTTTACAATGCTAGCAAATGCTTGTTAATTCTTTCCTGTAATTTAATCCCACCCACCTTGATTCTTTAGAATGTAAAACCTGTTCCTTTTTTTAAGAAATAACCAAGTGGCCATTCATTATCCAAGACAATTGTTTCTTTTTTGTTGTTTTGCATTAATTATTTTGCATCATAAATGGTGAGGGACATCACTTTATGTGGGAGAGGTTGGATAGACCAATGGGTCTTTTCCTCCTCGTCATTGTTTGCCTGGGGTAGGCAAACATAAAGAATAAAATTGCAGCTACAGACTAGAAATTACTCAATCTTTGTAAGTAAAAGTGAATGGCACTCAACAACTGACTGTGAAATACTGTGTAGCAATGAGTGATTTCCCAACTCTTGACAGCAATGGTCACAGAACTATCCAGAGCTTCTTTGTGAATCCACACAGGCTACTGCTGAGAGTGAAGCAATACACTCATCACCATTAAGCCCATTTCTATTTGCATTGTTTTTAAAATCAAAAATAGATGTTGTTTTAGTTCTTTTGTTTAAAGAATAATGGGATACATTTCCCCCTGTGTGTAAAGTTAGGATTTTTTAAAAACTCTGCACACAGAGGAAAACATACCCCTTGCATTCTTATTCTCAATGCAGCATGAGCCACTTTCAGATTTAGAACAAAGAAACATGTTTCTTTCTCAGCCGTTTGCCCTCTCTCCTCTCCTGAAGTTGGCGACGCATCACTGTGGTACATTTGCATCTGCTGTTCAACCATAAAGGGCATCATTGCTGAGCACAGTCCTATCCTCACACAACACACATACCTAATGCGCTTTCTGACATTGAATGTTGAAAGAAAGAAAATGTGAAAGAAAAATCATTTCTTTTAAAAAGGTTCCCCTGCTCATTTATAGTTCAGGAAACAAAGAGTCTTTTTTACAGGGAAGTTCATGTTAATTTGTGTTTAATTTATCACAGTAGCAGCTGGAGAAATAAAATCCCCATTTTGTTATAGATTATCAGCTGGATAATATAGCTATGGCTTAACGGTTACAGTTCATATTAACAATTTAGAAATATTACATATGAATAAAAAAACTTTCATTATTATTAGTGTGTTGGTTATTAGCAACACACCATCACTAACTTAATATTCTATATATTGTTTGCCAGCACTTTCAGCCAACCAGCATCGGTCTGTTACAGTAAGTGTCTTATTCTTTGTGGTGTTTTGTAAATTGTTGACTTCAAAAATTTGGCAGTCAGCCAGGCTTCTCCTTCCCACAAGACATAACTGGCTCTGAAAAGCTTTCTTCCATAGCACAGCTCTCCAAGCCTTTGAATTCAGCCTTTGTTCCAATTGGTGTGCTTTAATGTTTACCACACAGTAAAACCATGTGTGGTTTCGGATGTCAGTTCAAAAATTCTTAGCATTTAAAAGCTGGTGCTCAGATTTTGAAAGATGGTGGTAACCTGAACCAAAATAGTCTGCCATTTAACCTCCCAGATCAATATAATCAATAGTTAATATTTCTCACTTTGCCTTGACTATATGTCCCTTGTCAACTTCCATGTCTTCAAGACTAGATTCTAATCAGGGCACAGACCTGAAATGATTACATGTAAAATTTGTTCTAAAAAAATACATTTAGCAGCACTAAAATGTCCTTATAATCTTACTCATTTTTCTTTTCAAATGCTGCATGTGGTCACTAATAGATGAACAGCTAATGGCTCAAAAGGAAAATTACACTGTTTAAATGCATAATTGGAGACTGCTTGCTTTAAAATAAAACATTATGTCAAGCCACTCTGTGATTATAGAAAAAAAACCATGTTGAAATGTCTCAAAACAATTACTTCAGCTTTTCAGAAAATATTAGTCTTAAATCTACTTTGAAGTGCTAAATTTTTCACACTTTTTATGATTCAGACGCATGAAAATTAATTTAAGTACATAAAGTACAATTGACAATCCAACAGAATTACAGTTTAATCATAATTATTTTCTGAAAAGCTATATTTAATGGAGCCTATATTTAGTTGCTCAGTTTATAAGATAGAACACTTCCTTTGTGTAATAATAAGAACACCACGACTGAGTTCAGAATGGCCTCAGATTGACTTGCCTTCTTATTGCTTTCCTCGTGCAGTCCCTTGCTCATGGCAGTTCTATTCTTTGACTATACAGCCTTTCTTCTGTTCCCCTCCCTGACCCATTCATTATTGGAAAACTTCACCATGTTTAAATAACATGGTTACTCAACCTCGTTTGATGTTTAGAATGCGGCACTTCTTGAATTACAGCCAAAACGATGTGTGTGCAAATGCCTTACTTACTTCATGCATCAAAGGACACAAAACAACACATTTCCAATTTCCTGCAATATTCATTTGCCACCCACACCACACACGCACACACACACACACACACACACACACACACACACACACGATAATGCACACACTCACATTATATATATATATAATACATAAATATAGATTGATCATAAAAGCCTAAACTTTTTCGGAGGGAGTATATTTCTCAGAGAGGTAGATTTGGCCTCTAAGCTACTGCCTCAGTACCATCCATTTCAGTAACGGCAGAGTCAATTTAAGTATATTTGAAGTATTAAAATACACAAGCAGGTGCCCTCATGACAAGGATGGATGTTAGCAGGACTGAAAACAGCCAATAGAAAATGTGAGCTGTCATTTTCACATGACAAAGCTACCAAAATCCCTCTGGATTAGTGCCACATCCTGATGAACAAACATTCTGTCTGCTGAGAGCTTTCAGCCTATAGAAAAAGGCCCAAGGAATTTAGCATTGTGCGGCTGCCACAAATGAGGAATCAGGTCAAGTCGTTTGGCCATATTACCAATGCAATTTTTGAATTGTTTAAATTTTCAAATTCAATTATGATAGGAAGAAAAAACCCAGCATCACTGATGGTGTCAGACATGCAAATTAAGTCCCTGAGGATACGACTATAAAGCACAACCACTGCCAGTGTGCGGAGTCGCAGATACAAATAACCTTAACAGAAAATGCTGTGACAACATCTCCACCACAGACAATAGCCGTCAAGCAGAGAAAAATTGAAGGAAACATATAAAGTGAAAGCCAACAATGGTTTGTTCTATTACGCCACTTAATTGGAGCATGAAGCAGGTGAACACATGCCCACTCTTTTTAATGCCCTTTAGCGTTTCAATCTTTTCAAGGTGTGAAACATAAGCTTTCTTTTCCATAAAATTATATTTGTTTGCTATTTTATTTGATGTGTTACACTTTACTCTTTCTTGACGAGAGAAAGCTTCAAAGGCGGAACGCTGTGATTAAAACAAATGCCCACCTGAAAGACGCTAAAACCTAGTTTTGTGACTTGTGCATTTTTACGCAGTCTACTGATGAATACTGAAAGATTAACAGTCCCAGGTTTATTTTGTCAACATTGGAGTGCTGGTCCTTGCAAATGCTGTTTCAAGGTCTCTTTTCATTCTAGAGGGGTTTAGAACAGGAATTGGCTTGTACATCCATCAAGAATCCCACCTCAAAGGAACTGGCAGATTTCTCCCGGCTCCCATTCCCTAGCTGCACCAGATATCTCCTTGCCAGTTTTATTATCATGAAAATAAAAGCTTTTCAAGCCTTTAATTAGTGCCTACAGAGTGTTATCTTGTGTGGTGTAAAATTAGCTTTGTTTCAGGCTGTTTGGAGGGCAATTAGAAACCTTTTATTAGCAGCAAAGGCTAAAGCACCCTTATTGTAGTCACAGGACATAATCTTTCACGGTTGACAGCTCCAGTTTTCACAACTACTTGCTGTGAAAACATCGACTGGAAGGAACCAAGCCTGAAAGAGATAGATAAATACCTGGCTCAGAGAGGTTCCATTCTGTTTCAATCAAATTATCATTTCGTCAACAGCTAGCCAACAGAAATAGATTGAGAGAGGGCATGAGGCAAATGAGAAACTAACCTATATAATTCACCAGTGAGATTCTCTAAGTGAAACCTTTTTCATTTTTCCCACTGTAAATTTTTTTTAGAATTCCCAAGCCTGCAAAGAAATAATGTGCTATCATTTATATAACATACATTTATTTACTTACAATACTCATCATAGTATCATTACCTTTTTAATTTCTTATACTTGACAATTCCCATGTGAAAGAACAGCATTTGAGGAATTTTTTGGGAATGGTGCCAAGCCAGTCAAACAAGTACAGCTTCCACTTTTGTCAGGCCTAACTCATTAAAATGTTATCATTATTCTGCATCTACTTCATAATTCATTGCTTGCTCATTACTCTTATTGTGGGTGATGAAATTTATGGAAACCTGTTTTGCCAGAACTAGGATGAACTGAAAGTCAAGATGATGAAAAACAAGAAGGCTTATTACTGCTCTGGATGGGGGATGGGCAGGACAAAGTGAAACAGCTGTGTAGGAGTAAGGGCAGGCTACATTCACAGGACTGACAGGAGAATCAGTGGTGATATGTGACTGCAGGCATTATGACATTAAGGACTTTATTTCATGACAAGGGAAAACGTTATTTCTCCCTTTTCATCTGTCAGGAAGAGAAGCCTTGGAGGTAATGGGTGCAAAGCAGAGACAGAGAGAGTCAGAATCCTTTGAAAAGCAGACAGGGAGCAGGCCACTCAAGGCTATATGTTACCTCATTTGTGAATGTATCAAGTAGAACCACATAGCACAATAGTGTTGGAATTATATCGATTTGTGGCACAATTACTGTACAGCTGATGGTTCAGTAACAATATAATGTTCAATGCGTAACGTTTTATGAAGATGATAGATTGTGTTTAATTGCTTGGCATCCAATCATATTTTGAATACAATCTGGTATGGACGTAGCAGAAGTGTTTTTTTTCTCCCCTGTTATTGGTGCAATTGTATTTGGTCTTAGTCTCAAACAAAAGAACATAATAACAAGCAATGAATTCTGATAGAAGAGAGGCTGTCTCTAATTTCATATTCCCACAATTCAGAACACCCAGAGCAAGTCCCCAACCTTCAGTTTCTCAGCCTTTGTTAACTTACTAATATTGGATACACGAGAACTGAAGGAAGCCATTCAGCCCCTCAAACCTTTTCCACCATTCAGTTTGATCATGGCTAATCTGCTCAGCTCCATTTACACATCTTTGCTCCATATCCCTTCATAATGTTCCCAACAAGAATCTATCTATTTCCGTCTTCAAATGTCCAGTTGTCCCAACAGTCACAGCCTTTTAGGAGAGAGCATTCCAGATTTTTCAATTAATGACTTAGACAAAGACAGTTGCTGATGATGCAAAGCTAACTGGGAATGCAAACTGTGAGGAGGACACAAAGGGGCTGCAGATCGGATATAGATATGTTAAGCGTGTGGGCATCAAGGTAGCAGATGGAATAAACTGTGGGGGATTAGTATGTTATTGATTTTATTTACAAGATTGGAAAAGCCAAATATTTTTTAAAAGGTATGAAACCTGTAAATGTTGATTTTCAGAGAGATTTGGGTGTATTTGCAGAAGGAACACAGAAAGTTAGCTTGCAGGTGCAGCAAGTAATTAGGAAGGCAAGTAACATGTTATCTTTCACTGGAAGGAGAGTGGAGTACAAGAATAAAGAAGTCATGCTATTATTGTATGGGGCTATGTTGAGACCACCTTTGGAATACTGTGAGCAATTTTGGTCTCCATATCTAAGGAAGGGCAAATTTGGAGTAGAGGCAGTACAGATTCACTGGATGGTCTCTGGGATGAGAGTGTTGTGCTATGATGAGAGGCTGAATAAACTGTGTCCGTATTCTCTAGAGTTTAGAAGAATGTGAGAAGACCTTATTGAAACATACCAAATTATTAAGGGTAGATACTGGGAAGGGCACATTTAGGACAGAGATGGGGAGAAAAAGAGTTGTGAATCTTTGAAATTCTCTATCTGAGAGGGAGAATGCACCATCGTTGAATATATTTAAGGCTGAGATAGATTTTTGATCCTTCAGGAAATCAAGGGATATTGGGAGCAAACAGGAAAGTGGAGTTGAAGCCAAGATCAGCCATGATCATACTAAATAGCAGAGCAGGCTCAACAGGCCACATAGGCCATCTGGACCTACTCCTATTTGTAATGTTCTTAAGTTCTAACACCATTTGTGAAGTGAAGGTGCTCCCTAATTTCACTCCAAAATGACCCAGCTCTAATTTTAAGATTATGGGGGAGGGGCGATCTTACCAGTTTGTCCTGCCAATCAAATGGCATGGCAAGGTGGTAAGAGTGCGAAGGATGCAAAAAGTTGAGTTCATGCCCGGTTTCTCACACCTTGTGATCTTACTGGCCCTGGATTGTTGGTGTGATCAGCCACGGGTATGAGGCTGATTTAAATATTTCAATCTAATTTCAATATAATTAGTGAGCCCAGGACGGAATCATCCATCTCACCTGCTTTAATAGCCTCGCCGGTGAAGGTCCTCACCAGTGAGGATCACAGATGGTCCCTATCAACAACGATCTGTTGTGATGGCTTCGCCAGTGGAACTAGAGGCCATTGGTCAGGAGTTGGGGGTGGGGGGAGTGGGTGGCAGTACCCCACTCAGCAGTGCCAGCCTGACACTGCCAGCCTAGGACCTTGGCACTGCCAGCCTAGCACTGCCCACCAGGTAAATGTGGTATATAAACCATTTAAAACCAAGAGCCAAGAGATTACGACCCAACTGAACTGAGTTTCTAAATATCAGTCTGGGCAGTAATCGTAGATTTTTAAATCAGTGTGGGGCCTAGATTGAAGGGGCGCAGGCATGAAATTTGGCATCACTGGTCACCTTACCAGTTTACCATTACCATTCTCACCACAAGCCATTTTCATTGAGGGTGGTTTGAGTTGCATTGGCGGCTCATTGATCCTTTGCAGACAGCCAGCTGAAGCCAGATTGATGGTTGTGGGACTTATTAAGGCCCTGCTCCCATGTTGACTGTGGCATTCAGTCGACAATGTGAGCCTGTGCAGCTCAGAGCGCGAAGTGATAGAGAGACTGATGGAACATTAGACAGAACTCCACACCAGGACATATACTGGTTGCTGGACCACAGCTGCAGCCCACAGATCATCCCTTGTCAGAGGGTGGCTCTCCAAGGATATGGCACACAATGTTTCAGTGGTATGGTGGTTATCAGGCTTGTCTAACATGTAAACAATCCCCAGCTCGAAACAAGGCAAACATCATCGAAGGTATTGAATTTCAGAGTGTGGAAGAGCTCCAAGACCTTGGCCAGGCAGCTGGATTGTCTATAAACAATGAGGATGATGTAGCTGGCCTTCCTCCGCTGCCTCTCTCTCTCTCAGTCTTCAGATTGGCAGTTCCACCTCAGCCAATAGGGCTGCCAATCCCTGAAAACTGAAAAACTTCCCATTGGCCCTCCAGCCTCTGTCCCTGATTGGGTGGCGAGCCCAGCCCCTGGGCTTTGATTGGCAGCAGCTCTGAAACCCCCAACGGCCATGTTTAAAGTATGCCATGTGGGTTTGGGAGCCGAAAATGTTCAGTTCCCATCCCTGATTGAAAATCCACTGTTATGTTTGACAGTTGGCCCCAACTCCCACAGATCAATGAAATAAAAAACACTCAGCTCAAATCTTTTTTGTCAGTCTTGATGTAAGGACCTGTGATTGCATACTGAGTGAGAACAAAATAGCCCCTGTCTGTGATGCATCCCTTGGTCAAATACCTTGCTGACACCCACTGGCGAGACTCACACATAAAGAAGGATTGGTTGAATGAGACTCAGGAAAGTTGCAGGTGCCCATGGAAACTTAATGAAAGTCAACTCTTCCAGGAGAGCAGGAGAGAAAGCAGAAGAAAACTGAATGAAAGAAAAATTAAAGGTAATATTTAAATAAAACACATTTTGTTCTTATATCAGCACTCTGATGACTAAACCTATGAGGGGCTTACCCAAAACAACAGCAGCAGTATTATTCCTTTCACTTCAGTACAACAATATTCTGATGTTGATGGAAAAGTTTTTAGGCATCCAGATCACCAACAACCTGTCCTGGTCCCCCCATGTCGACACTATAGTTAAGAAAGCCCACCAACGTCTCCATTTCCTCAGAAGGCTAAGGAAATTTGGCATGTCAGCTATGAATCTCATCAACTTTTACAGATGCACCATAGAAAGCATTCTTTCTGGTCTTATCACAGCTTGGTATGGTTCCTGCTCTGCCCAAGACCGCAAGGAACTCCAAAAGGTGGTGAATGTAGCCCAATCCATCATGCAAACCAGCCTCCCATCCATTGACTCTGTCTACACTCCCTGCTGCCTCAGCAAAACAGCCAGCATAAATAAGGACCCCATACACCCCGAACATTCTCACTTCCACCTCCTTCCGTCAGGAAAAAGATACAAAAGTCTGAGGTCACGCACTAACCGACTCAAGAACAGTTTCTTCCCTGCTGCTGTCAGACTTTTGAATGGACTTACCTTGCATTAAGTTGATCTTTCTCTATACCCTAGCTATGACTGTTATACTACATTCTGCACTCTCTCACTTCCTTCTCTACGAACGGCATTTGTCTGTATGGTGCGCAAGAAACTGTATGTTAATACATGTGACAATAATAAATCAAATCAAGTCAAAACACCAGCTATTATAATTTAATGGTTGCATCAAATTTACTTTAAAATGGCCAATGTGATAAAATAAAAAATGCAGCCTCTGGAAGAAGGGTTAAACAGGAACAAATCTTAACACACTGAGTTGTGATTTATATTTAAACCATGACTTGAAAATGAAACACAAGAAGAAATAAGCAGCCTCATTGCAGATATGCTCAAAAAGTGAGTCAAATCAATTTGCAAATGAACAGTCCCAAATACCATCAATGTCAATTGATAAGATATGAAAATGATACAACCCTGGCTGTCATTTTATTGTTGCTTGACAAGGTTCAGAAACAATTTAAAGTTCACATCAGAAAGTAATGTGGAAAATCAATTAAATCTTTACATGATGTAATTTAAGAAAAATGTCCACACGTCATTACTGAATTTCTTACTATATACCGCTCCCATAGATGTCACACCTATTGCTTTCAGTAATATATAGTACAAAATCCAATTCGTAATTACAATACTGTATTATAAATACAGATTATGATATATTTGTATTACTATATAGCAGATGTTATCAAGAATCCCTCACCAAAGAATTCATGAGCCCTTAACATTTAAGGTGTGTCCAATCACAGTCCTTAAATGTTATTGCCATTTTCATTTTTCTATAACTTTAGAAATCTTGTAAAGGTCTGCTTTTAGATGAGCAATGCTGGATTATGTATCTTCTTTGGTAGCTTCACCTGCCCTTCTCTTTTTCTCCTTGTGGAACACCCAAGTAAGCAATGAAGAGAATGACTCACTGCCGGCATGAATACGTCAGCACATATCACCTGCCCTTTTTAGGATCCATCTGATTTTCATTCAGTGGAGTGAATACCTGGCGAATTGCAGACTAGCTAGTTGTCCTGTTCTGATGTAGTAATTCCGAGAGACAAAATGAAGACAAAATCTACCCCATTATGTTCCTCGGGTTGGATTGCCAGTAACTGCCACAGGCTCATGATCATCTTATGGCATATCAAGAAAAATGGAGAAAATCCTGCCGTTCAGATGAAAGGTCAGGGCCTGAAATGTTAACTTTGTTTCTCCCTCCACTCATCTGCTGAACATTTTCTGCTTTTATTACGAACTTCCAGCATTGCTTTGGAGAAAATCATTGCCTATGCGTGGGAGATCATAAAAAAAAGAACATTCTGGGAACAAAAGCTATGAGGGCCTCAAATCCCATCTGTATTTAACAAATATTGTGTCTCATAATAGTTTCATTACCAAGAAGTTGGTTTTAATTGTCCTGAAATCTCATGCAATTTGCCTCTTTGTGTATGAGTCTGAGCAGTGAGGGTCAGCAAGAGAATGATTGTTAGGTTATTACAGCCCAAGTTGATGTCCACACATACCCAGTTCCCAGTAGAAGCCATTAGATACTTATCAGGAATATGGCCTGCAGCCAATTTATTCCTTTCTTTAATCCACGACCATCGAGGCCAATTGTAGTAACTCCAGCTGAGATCTGCTAATTCAGTATTTGCTAGGTTTCAAATCTGGATTGCACATGGCTCAGTACCACATAAGAGTGATGCATACTTCTAGTCAACTATTGAGATTGTGGCACGATGGTAGGTTTAATTATTGGAAGGATAACATTGACTGCTAAAAAGTGACCTCTAGGTCAGTGAAGCAGGCTGCAAAGTGGGACGGGAACTCAACATAAGTGTCAATCCTGCAGGTTATGAAAGTCTGACTGGATTAAGATCAGGCAGGGGATTTAGATAAGGAATCAATGACCTAGACTTATTTTCTTGTATTGCCTGTCCGAAGGCAGGTCTAACTCACAGCACCATGACTTCCAGCGTGGGTAGGCCAAAGAGGTAGGTCCTGAACCCACTCTACCTGGAACAGGGATTGAATCCGGTGTCGTGGGCACCAATCTGGCCCACACCAAGCATGATGTGGAGATGCCGGCGTCGGACTGGAGTAAACACAGTACTTCGCCTGACGAAGGGGCAAACCCCAAAAGCTTGCGAATTTACTATCAAATAAATCAGTTGGACTTAAACCTGGTGTTGTCAGGCTTCTTACTGCGCACACCGAGCATCCAGCCAACTGAATGTTATAATGTGCAGGGCTACGGTAAAATGGACGAAGAGTGGAACTGAATAAGTTGTTCAGTGGGATAACATTGTGTAGGAGCACTAGGCCAGACAAAAGCACCCATTAAACTGACATTAAGGTAATGCACAAGAGCAAATCATTGGCCTATATGTGAATATTGGATAGAATTGGTTAACTCCATAAGATGTAGGAAGTAGGCTATTTGGCCCAGCAAGTCTACAACACCATTCAATGAGATTATGATGGATCTGTCAACTCCATTTTCCTGCCATATTCCCATAACCCTTGATTCCCTTACTGATTAAAAATCTGTTTTATCTCTGTCTTGAACATACTTAATGACCCAACCTTTGCAGCCCTCTGTGCTAAAGAATTCCACAGATTCATTACCCTCTGAGAGAAGAAATTCCTCCTCATCTCTGTCTTAAATGGACGATCACTTACTCTGATAAAATGCCCTATGGTCCTAGACTCACTCACATGGGGAAATAACCTCTCAGCATCTACTCTGTTAAGTCCCATTAGAATCCTATGTCTCAGTAATGTGACAGGTTAACTTATTAATATCTCCTCATAAGAAAATCCTTCCATGCCTGGAATCAAACTAGTGAACCTTTTCTACCTCCAATGCCAGCATATCTTTGCTTAGACAAGGGGTTCACAGTTGGGATTATTTGTTATGTGATGACTTTTAATTGTGCTCAAGAGGACACTGTGATGGAGGGAAGATAAAAAGTGGATTGTTGGATTGGAGAATCTGGGGTTGTGTTCAACGGTATCGCACTCGGATGATGCACTAATGGACAGAATGGCTAAAAATAAGATATGCTGGTTGCCTCTTTCTCTTCCTGCTCTTTATCATCCTCTGCCTCTTCCTCCTCCTCCCATCTCCCTTTCTCCTCTTAGAGAATAACCTGAAAGTAGTCAATGATCCCTTTAAATAGGCCTGGCACAGGTCCCTCTTATTGCTGAACTCATGTCCAACTGTTCTTGTCTATGACAGCATGTTAGCTGGAGCAGCAAGATTCAAAGTGGCAACATTGGCATCAAATCAACATTACCCAATGGCTGACTTATTTGCCCATTCTACACTCTTATGACTCACACTCCTAACATCTGGGTGAACACCCTCACCAAAATAGGTTCCAGCGTGGGCCATGCTGGAGGTATACATGCCACTTTCGTACCAAGCGCCTAAACCATAAGCTGCAGAGCTGAAATTTGCAGCACAGGTATCTGTTTTCCTAACAATTGTTAAGAAATAAACCAACTGTTCTGTTATAGTTGGATTTGAATATTTAATTTCCTTCCAAGAATTTTGAGGTTTAGCTTATGAAATGGTTTAGATGGGATCTCAAAAGAAATAATTTGCATAGGCCCACAGGGTTCTGAGCTCCTCTCTGCTTGACAGAAACGTATTATTTTCTAAGTGAATCTGGTGAATTTTATTTGCACTTCAGCCTTGACAAGGAAAAATGGAGTAGATTTCTCCCAGCATCTCCACTGTGCCCTGAAAGTCATGTATTACTCCTCATTTATCTTAATTGGAAAACCTTTTTGCATAAGCTACTTTGAGACGTTTATCTACATAACAGCAAGTGCACATTAGAAGTAACTTATCCTACAGTCAGTTATTTATGTTCACATTAATTATAAAACTAATTTACCAATAAAAATATAGAAAAGTTTACCTAAATCAAATGGATATTTCCAATTGCTTTCTTATTTATTTATCCAAATGCAGAAAATGTCTGATATGCAACTTGCTATTGTTTTAAGATTTGAGTTAAATTCCATTGTATTATTTTCAGGAATATGACAAGTTCTTATTAATGCAAATATTATAATCTACCTTTGACATTCTAACCTTCTAATCAGAAGATTCTCTGACGTCGATCCGATAGCTGGTGCGTGACAAGATTGTACCCTTAGACCATTGTACCAGCAATAGTTTAAAACCGTTTTCATGATTGCTGCATACATGCCAGAGAATGGAATAGAGTGATACAGGCATAGGATCAGTAGATTAGGAGGAGTCTTGTGTAGATTATATACGTATGCACGGGCCAGTTAATTTGAATTTGCTGTATCTGAAAGGTAGGTTCTACAGGTGGAATCCTGTTGAGGCATCCAGGTCTTGCCTGCTGGCAGGAGAGCTGCCTATTTTTAGGTTGACCCACCAAACCACAAGCCAATCAGACAATAGCAAGGTCATCGACACACCTTCACCTAACTTCCTTCCTGTTGGTATTGCTTCCAGGTCAAGGACTGCCAGTTCACATGGGCCAGAACTTCTTATCACCCAAGAAAATTGTAATTGATCCCATTACAATTGAGGCAAACTCTTGAAAGTCATTTTCAAACATTCTTTAAAATAATTACAGATTCCACAGCCATTTTAACAAAATTTTCCATTACTGTACTGCTTCTGAGTCAAAGGTCATCACAGTCCCCTAAATGAGGTAAAGGAATCCCAGGGGACAAGGACGGATACTGAGTGACCAACAGTAGGTATGAAGAATTCAGTGGGAAAAGGATGAGTTCAAGTAGCAAAATTACAACAGTATTCTACCAATGTCTGAGGACTATTCTAACCAGCTGCAGTGAGGTAGTTAAGAAAAATGATGACGTAGGTTGAGTGTGCAGCAAAGAATTCACTGGTCTATATCACTAACTATCACCAAGGCAGTGAGGAAACCAAAATAAGACTGACATGAACAGAATAGGTCATAATTTCCTGGGAGTGGCAATCAGCACCTGATTGCCCACTCTATACCCACGTGTCTGTGCTAAATTTCTGCAGTGCCTGCCCCATCCAGATTTCCTGACTCTGTCCAAGTGAAATTCAGGCAGTGCAGCAGGTCACTGGCTCCAGTGTCAGAGTCATAAAGTGTCACAGCAAAGAAGGATACATCCATTGGTTTTAGCACTAACTGTCATAAAGCAGGTGAGTTTAAATGTCCCTTGAAAATAACAGGCCAGGAAGAAGGGATGTGAAGGACTGTGGAGCATAGGGCGGGGGGGTTCATTCAATGGGTGGGGTCAGGCATTGGGTGGCGTCGGACATGGGAGTGAGTGTGTCAGAGATTGGGAGATGGGGGGATTGGACATCAGGGATGATTAGTGGTAAACAGGGGTGTCAGGCATGGGATGGGGGAGAATCTTGTCAGGCAACAGGAATGGGAGTCGGGTTGGGTCAGGTTGAAGGGAGATTCCAACCATGTTGGATGGGGGTTGGGTCAATTTTGCGGGGAGGAGGAGCAAGGACCAAATTGTTCCAGTCAGGTCAGAGGTTGGGGGTTTCAGCCGGGTTGGTGCAGGGTAGGTGGGGGGGAGAATGTGGTCAAAGCAGGTTGGGGATGCAGGGTGTTCAAGTTGGATTGGGGAGCCAGTTGGGGTATTATGGTCTCTTATGGTCTTATGGTTTGTGTCAGGGGTTCAGGTCAGCAGGGTAGAGTGCGGAGGTGGAATCTTGCGCAGGTGGGGAATCAGGTATGAGGAATACCATGAATGTGTTGCTTGTTGAAGGATTGCGGGGGGACGGGGTGGGGAGGCGGGTTCCCTGTGATGTCGGGAATGTGGACAGAGTACCAAGAAGGCATTGATCTGGATAATTAAAATAGTGCTGCTGAAGTTATTTTTTCTAATGTTGCCAGAGTAACTATTACTGTAGTACTGATAGAAACTTCCAAAGTTAACAAATTAAATTGTCAGATGGTTCCCAGCATAATGTAAGGGAAGTTGGCACTTCTGTCATGAAAACCCTTCCATAGGAACTTTCAAGAAGGGTTCCTCAGGGGATCTCTGGGTATCCCCCAAATCCAACACTGGGGAGCCAGGGTGTTACAGACCCTTGTATCTGTTTTCCATTTTATATGGAAAAAGGTGTGTTTTTTTGTATCTTTGTAGTGTGTATTCAATTAAATAATTCAGCTGCAAGCTTTTGTGAGTTTGAATTAACTCAATGACACACACGAGGTCTCACACATGCTTACACACAAATATAGTCTAAATATAAAAATCATGCACTTTTACAGACTGCAATTAATTCAGTCTCTGATTTAAGAATTTCAGGGCAGAATTTTACATTAATCCAGAAGTGCATGAAATTGTGTGAGGGTCTTTGGACACGTGTCCCAATATTATTGTGCACTCGTGCAATATTTTGTGGTGGGCGCAGGCAGGGGTTGGCTGCCCGTCTGCCGACCGATATGCAGCCTGTTAAGGCAATTTAAAACCCAGTTAACTTAAATTTAATGTTGCCTGAATGATCTTTAGGTTGCTGCACAGTCTAAAAGGAATCTGACCACTGGTTGTCTGAGTTATCAGGAGTTCAGGTTAGAGTCTGCTATAGTGTTACTCTTAAGATTTCAGATATTCTCTTCTGGCCGCTTATGAGCTATCTATATTTTAACCTTGTTCTGAGGACTCTGTTGTTTTGGTAATTCTGTCGGAACATTTCTGCCCTTTGCAGCCTTCAGTGTATGACAGGTTTATTTGGTAGCTGTCGGAGTGCTCCTGCTTCATCAGGTGAGTGCCTTCAGTGCATGATGCAGTGCTATCTGCATTTCAGCAGACAGGGATTGTGTACCTCATTGGAGGTCCTCATTGGAGGTCCTCCCCTGAGGAGGAAGGGAGGAGCAAAAGGGAAAGGTGGCCGGGTGCCCACAGGCAACAGCTCAGGGAGTTGAGGGGAGGTGTGGGCGCAGTGGGTGCATGGCCAGCAGGGAGAGCAAAGAGGACAGGTCCACAGGAGATGTCACTATCCAGCAGCCAGAGTGTACAGTAGTGAGCTAGATACATTAGCATGTCTGAGATCCAGTGCCACAAGAGAATCCACCTCGCTAGCAAAAGCGTGACATCATTATATCACATGATTGCCCTGGAGATGCCCTCCAATTGTGTGAGTGGACATCCGATGCTGGTGGTTCAGGGGATCACAGTTGCCCTCAATTTTTATATGTTCAGACCTTTCCTTGGGTCAGTGGAGGATTTGTGTGGATAGTCCAATCAGCTGTCCATTGCTCTGTCAAGTTTGTAACTAGTACTCTGTTCAGATAGGTCCTTACAAATGTCCATTGCCTGATGGACTAAGCCAGCCAGGCTGAGTGAACCAGAGATATCCCAGCTATTGTTGGCTTTCCCTGCATCCAGTGTGCCATAGACTGCACTCATGTGGCCATCAAAAGGCTCCAGCAGATCAGCTGGGTGTCTTTGTGAATAGGCACCCAGCTGATCCGCTGGACAGTTGGTCCTTGGGTGACAAAGGTGGCTCATGATGCCACTCCAGCACCTTAGGGCAGTAATGGAAGAAAGGTAGTCGGTTCACATTCCCACAAGGACAGCGATTGAGAGGTCAGTAGGGCTACTGGAGATGAGGTTCTGTTGCCTGGGCCGTTCTGAGGTGACCCTGCTATATCCTACTGATCATCATGGTCTGCTGTGCTCTACACAATCTGGCACTGGTAAGGGGGGTCCCAGTTGAGGATGGAGTTACTGAAGCAGCTCCACACGCCTCAGAAGAAGACTCCACAGATAGATCTGATGATGGATCCCAGACAGGCAGAGGGTGTGAATGAGGAGATAGCCTTGATTAACTTACAGGGAGGCAGGGACACCAGGGAGGCACTGATTAAACACTCCATCAGCCTGGGTGCCAAGGCTTGGCCTCCATCTCAGTGTAAGGACATTGTCCAATTTCTCACACATTTCTGAGAATGCAACGCAATGACCCCAGTGTCACCTCACATCCTCTGGAATAAAGTTTGCTGTCCCTGCCATCTATTATAAGGCACTGATGAAGCCTGTGCCTGTGGAGAATGTGAAGGCAGCCACTAAAACACAATATTTATTTATTGATTTAGCAGATTACAAACAAGGATAGAACTTCAAATGGTGAAGCAAAGTGAAACGGAAACAGTATTTTGATGAAATGAACGAAAGTCACACATGCAAACCCGTGCTGTGCTCAGAGTGCCTTTAAAGTGCTACGCCCAGCATCTACTATCTGATGGGCAATATTCAGGCTTGGGCTGACAAGTGATTCATGACATTCACGCCACAGAAGTGCCAGGCAATGACCATCTCCAACAAGATAGCCCCCTTGACACTCAATGGCATCATCATCACAGAATCCCCCAGTGTCAACATCTTGTGGGTTACCATTGACCAGAAACTGAACTGGAATAGCTATATAGAACATAGAACATAGAACATTACAGCGCAGAACAGGCCCTTCGGCCCACGATGTTGCGCCGACCAGTTAGAAAAAAACCACAACAATGACCCACTAACCTAAACCAATCCCTTTTCGTCCATAAACCTGTCCACAGACCTCTTAAACGCCCCCAAACTAGGCGCATTTACAACTGCAGCAGGCAGGGCATTCCAATCCCTCACCACCCTCTGGGTAAAGAACCTACCCCTGACATCTGTCCTATAACTACCCCCCCTTAGTTTAAAGCCATGCCCCCTCGTGCTAGATTTTTCCATCAGAGGAAAAAGGCTATCACTATCCACCCTATCTAAACCTCTAGTCATCTTATATGTTTCAATAAGATCCCCTCTTAGCCGCCTTCTTTCCAGCGAAAACAACCCCAAATCCCTCAGCCTCTCCTCATAGGATCTCCCCTCCATACCAGGCAACATCCTGGTAAACCTCCTCTGCACCCTCTCCAAAGCCTCCACATCCTTCCTGTAATGTGGGGACCAGAACTGCACACAATACTCCAAGTGCGGCCGCACCAGAGTTGTGTACAGTTGCAACATAACGCTACGACTCCTAAATTCAATCCCCCTACCAATAAACGCCAAGACACTGTATGCCTTCTTAACAACCTTATCTACTTGATTCCCAACTTTCAGGGATCTATGTACACATACACCTAGATCCCTCTGCTCCTCCACACTATTCAAAGTCTTCCCGTTAGCCCTATACTCAACACATCTGTTATTCCTACCAAAGTGAATTACCTCACATTTCTCTGCATTAAACTCCATCCGCCACCTCGCGGCCCAGCTCTGCAACCTGTCTAAGTCTTCCTGCAAACTATGACACCCTTCCTCACAATCTACCACACCTCCGACTTTGGTGTCATCAGCAAATTTACTGATCCACCCAACTATACCCTCATCCAGATCATTAATAAAAATCACAAACAGCAGTGGCCCCAACACAGATCCCTGAGGCACACCACTTGTAACCGAACTCCATGATGAATATTTACCGTCAACCACTACCCTCTGTCTCCTATCCGCTAGCCAATTCCTAATCCAGTTCCTTCGATCACCCCCAATCCCATACATCTGCATTTTGTGCAGAAGCCTACCATGGTGAACCTTATCAAACGCCTTACTAAAATCCATATACACCACGTCCACTGCCTTACCCCCATCCACCTCTTTGGTCACTTTCTCAAAAAACTCAATAAGGTTAGTAAGGCACGACCTACCCGCCACAAAACCATGCTATCTCCAATCAACTCATTACTCTCCAAATAACTATAAATCCTATCCCTAATAATTTTTTCCAAAACCTTGCCCACAACAGAAGTGAGACTCACCGGTCTATAATTCCTGGGGAAGTCTCTGTTCCCCTTCTTAAACAATGGGACAACATTCGCTAACCTCCAATCATCTGGTACTATACCAGAGGCCAACGACGACCTGAAGATCAGAGCCAGAGGCTCTGCAATCACTTCTCTTGCCTCCCAGAGAATCCTGGGGTAAATCCCATCCGGACCAGGGGACTTATCTATTTTCAGACCCTCCAGAATATCCAGCACATCCTCCTTATCAACTGTAACGCTGTCAATTCTACTCCCCTGCAACCCAGTGTCCTCCTCAGCTATATCCATGTCCCCCTGCGTGAACACCGAAGAGAAATATTGGTTCAATGCTTCACCAATCTCCTCCGGTTCCACACATAACTTCCCTCTTCCGTCTATAACTGGCCCTAACCTTGCCCTAACCAACCTTCTGTTCTTGACATACCTATAGAACGCCTTAGGATTCTCCTTAACCCTATCAGCCAAAGTCTTCTCATGTCCTCTTTTAGCCCTTCTTAGCTCGCTCTTCAACTCCCTCCTAGCCAATCTAAAGCTCTCCAGTGCACTATCCGAGTGCTCACGTCTCATCCGAACATAAGCCTCCTTTTTCTTTTTAACCAACGAATCAACTTTTTTGGTGCACCACGGTTCCCTAGCCTTACCAATTCCACCTTGCCTGACAGGGACATACCTATCACAGACTCGCAGTAGCTGCTCCTTGAAAAAACTCCACATTTCGGACGTTCCCAATCCCTGTAATCTCCTAGTCCAACCTATGTTTCCTAATTCTCTCCTAATAGCCTCATAATTACCCTTCCCCCAGCTAAAACCACTGGCCCGAGGTTCATGCCTATCCCTTTCCATCACTAAGGTGAACGTAACCGAATTGTGGTCACTATCACCAAAATGCACACCAACTTCCAAATCCAACACCTGATCTGGCTCATTTCCCAGCACCAAATCCAATATAGCCTCACCTCTAGTTGGCCTATCTACATACTGAGTCAAAAAACCTTCCTGCACACTTTGCACAAAAACTGACCCCTCTAACGAGCTAGAGCTATAACAATTCCAATCAATATTAGTAAAGTTAAAATCCCCCATAACAATTACCCTATTACTTTCACTCCTAACCAGGATCGTCTCCGCAATCCTTTCCTCAACCTCTCTAGAACTTTTAGGAGGTCTATAAAAGACTCCCAACAGGGTGACCTCTCCTCTCCTATTTCTAATCTCCGCCCATACTACCTCAACAGACAAGTCCTCATCAAACCTCCTCTCTGACACTGTAATACAATCCCTGACCAATAATGCTACCCCTCCCCCCCTTCTACCTCCTTCTCTACTTCGACTAAAACATTTAAACCCCGGGACCTGCAGCATCCATTCCTGCCCCTGCTCTATCCATGTCTCTGAAATGGCCACAACATCGAAGTCCCAGGTACTGATCCACGCTGCAAGTTCACCCACTTTATTGCGAATACTCCTCGCATTGAAGTAAACACATTTCAAACCCTGCTCCACCCCACCCCTGCGATGCCATGCATTGCAGTCCCCATCCATGCACCCCTCACTTTCAACCCCTCTACTCAGGAACCCTCCCCCCCTCCGAATCAGTTTAAACTTCCCTGCATAGCCCTAGCAAACTTACCCCCCAGGATATTGGTCCCCTTCTGATTCAGGTGTAGACCATCCCTCTTATAGAGGTCCCACCTTCCCCAGAACGAGCCCCAATTGCTTAAGTACCTGAACCCCGCCCTCCTGCACCATCCTCTCAGCCACAAGTTCAAACTTCCCCTTTCTCTATTCCTCTCTAAACTATCTCGTGGCACAGATATATAAATACTGTAAATACAAGAGCCGGTCAGAAACAGGTCATTTTACAGAGAGTAACTCACCTCCTGACTCCCCAAACTCTGTCCGTCATCTACAAAGCTAAAGTCAGAGTGTGATGGAAGAGTCTCCTTGTGCCTGGATAAGTACAACTCCAACAACACTCAAGAAGTTTGACACCATCCAGGACAAAGCAGCTCACTTGATTGGCACTTCGTCCACAAATATTCACTCCTTCCACCACCGTTGCACAGTAGCTGCAGTGTGTACCACTTACAATTATGTGCACAGCAGGAACTCAGCAAACCTTTTTAGAGAGCACCTTCTAAACACATGACCACGACCATCAGAAGGACGGGGCAGCAGATACATGGGAACACCACCACCAGCTGGAAGTTCCCCTCCAAATCACTCACCATACTGTCATGGAAATATATCGTCATTCCTGCACTATCACTGGGTCAAAATCCTGAAACACCATCCCTAACAGCACTGTGGCTGTACCTACACCACATGAACTGCAGCATTTCAAGAAGGCAGTTCACCAACATTTTGTCAAGGGTAATTAGGAATGGGTAATAAACGCTGGCCTAGCCAGCAATATGCACATCCTCTGAATGAAGAAAAGAAGTTTCTTCATGTGTGCATCATCATTATTTATTGAGACTAGTTTAGTCAGGGAGATAAATGCATTGTCAGATCAGAACCTGAGAGGAAAATCATGGGTCCTGGTAATTTTCCTGTTGTGGAGAACAGAACAGATGCTACAACAACAGATGAATGAACACCACTCGACAATCACCAGGCAAGATTGTTCCCTTGGAACACTTCAGCGGTCACGGGCATTCGGCCTCTGATCTTAGGGTAAACATTTTCCAAGGCAGTCTTCACAACACACGACAGCGCTGAATCGCTGAGCAGAAACTGATAGCCAAGTTCCACACACATGAATATTCATGCATACTAGTTTCGTCAATTGACTTCAATTTATGTGTAATATGCTAACCTGAGACTAATATATCTAAAAAAAACATGTTAAGGTGATTTTGACAAGCTCAATTTTAACACCAGATTTGCATTCCGATACATTGTCTATGTTTCCTTACAGACTTTTTATTCTGAGGCGAGAGATATTGGCACCTCCACCTCCTTGCCACCACACCCTGTGTTTATTATTTTGCAGAATATACTGACTGAATTCCATGATATAAAGTTATATTGCAGACAACTGCGAACTCCATTGAAGTCCAACAGGCTGTGGCACAGAGATATTGATTAATTTACAACCATCTAATGTAGTTCGCAGAGTTCTGTGTTAAATTTTAGATTTGTATAGTTCCTCATTATGATTTACGGTAATTTGGATGCAATAGACGAAATTCATTCTCTTCTTCAGTTCTGAAGAAGAATTTAATTGCACTTGAAACATTAACGAACAGATGCTGTTGCGTTTTACCAGCATCTCCTCCTTCTTTTTCAAATATCGACAAGATGCAAACAGCACTTTATTTTTATTTTTGATTAACTCATTTTTTCGCCATGGAAATTTTGGGCCATGCTCACCCTGAAAGCAGAAAGTCCCGCCCGAGGACAATGGACCTTTCTATGGTCCGGCCCTTGCCCGCTCTGATTCCCATGGCGGGCGCAACGGGAAAACTCACCCACATGATTTTATTTTTCTTACCAAAATGCAATAGGCATCATCATTAAACCCACCTTCAAGTGCACCTTTGCAAGGCTTTTTTCATCATTTATCATGTCTACATATAATACTGTTATGTGCGTGTGCAAGAAAATTCATTAAATCTTCTCACAAATCAACATGTCAGGGTTCCAATAAACCCAAAATCCAGCTTTAAATCCTTCACTGTTATCTCGCGATATCATAACACAAGAACACAAGAGATAGGAGTAGGAATAGATCATTCAGCCTGCCAAACTTGCTCTGCCACTCAGTGCAATTGTGGCTGATCTTAGGTACTTTTTATACAAAATGCTTTCCCTTTTTTTATTCATTCATGGGATACGGGCATCGCCCACTGGGCCAGCATTTATTGTCCATCCCGAGTTGCCCTTAAACTGAATGGCTTGCTAGGCCATTTCAGAGGACAGTTGAGGGTCAACCACATTGCTGTAGCTCTAGAGTCACATGTAGGCCAGGCCAGGTAAGAACGGCAGATTTCCTTCCTTGAAGGACATTAATGAACCAGATGGGTTTTTCTGACAAATGACAATGGTTTCATGGTCATCAGTCGATGCTTAATCCAGATATTTTTATTGAACTCAAATTCCACCATTTGCCATGGTGGGATTTGAACCCAGGTTCCCAGAACATTAGCTGAGTTTCAGGATTAATAGCCTAGCAATAATGCTACTGGGCCATTACCTCCCCCATTTGATGGAAACATTATATAATAAAAATATGACTGACAAATGGGCAGCATTGTGGCATAGTGTTTAGCACCGCTGCCTCATAGCCCCAAGGACCCGAGTTCAGTTCCGGCCTCGGGTCACTGTCTGTGTGGAATCTGCACGTTCTTCCTGTGTCTGTGGTGGATTTTCTCTGGGTGCTTTGATTTCCTCCGTAAGAAGATGTGTGGGTTAGGTTGATGGCCATGTTAAATTGACCATTCATGTTTGGAGAGGGTGGTTAGGTAAATACATGGGGTTACAGGGATTCATCCTGGATGGGACTGTTGTCAGTACAGGATTGATGGGCTGAATGGCCTCCTTTTGAACTGTGGGGATTCTACTTTTGAAAACTCAAACATCTACCTCCAATATAGACCCTACCATTTAAATAACTATATGTCAGGGCTTTCTGTGAAATGCAAATCAGAATGTACCTGAGACAGCTCCATTGAAAGCTTTTGACACTGCGATTGGGACTTCAAACTTGCCTTATACTTTCATTAAGCTATCTGATCCAAGAAAAGCTTTCTTAGCTTTAACAGGTGGATGCTGAGATATCTGAATTGTTAGAACAACTTAAGGGAATAGCTTTGAAAGTTTCCTATACAGGGTTGATGCTACAAGTATTGACATAATTATTTAAACATGTTTTACTCCATCCTTAAAGTTACAAAGCCAATGTTTCAGAATGGACTGGGCAAACCCAAATCCATACCATGCTTGTTCCAAAAACCAAATTCAAATTCCAATTGAATCCAATTCATGGTCCCCACAAGAGAGACAAACAAGATTCAAGCTGCCATGATAAGGCATTGCGGTTTGATCCGACACTTCTGATGGAATTTTACTGCCTCACCTGCCCAAGACTAACACAGAATGCCGTGTGTGAGCCTCATCCACCCTGATTCTGGGGCGTGTGTGCCGGTGAAATGCCAGCATTCATCTTAGCCAAAAGGCACAAGGACTCCTGTCCTCACTCCTGATCAATAGTATTAGATACCCAAAAAAATATTGCTGTCACTGCAGAAAACCTGCCTTTTATTAGTGTTGAGCAATATAAATACGTGTGGAATTCTACAATTTCGCCTTACTTCCCAGTGTAAGACAACCTTTAGATTGGTCAGCCATTCTGGGAATCACTGATTTATTTGACAATCCAAATCACTAGTTTTTTGCCAGTGCAGCAAATTGAAAATTCACCCGCGTGTATTTTCAATGCAACGTGAGCCCAACCCCAAATAGAAACCTGACGACTTCCCGGACTCCTGAGAGCTCCTCACTTCCCTCCTAAGATCCAGAGACCCTCAGCTTGGAAAGTTATACTCTGATATCCAGCTCAAACTTTCCTATTATGAGTTGGCTGAGGGAAAATTCATGAGTGAGCTGTTAATGTACACATTTTAAATTTAATTAATTGACAGATCAGACAGTCAACAGTTATACAGAGGTCTTCCACCTCATTATATTATTTATCAAGAAGTCAAATGTGTTCACTGTGCTCTCCCATCAATTGAATTTTTTTTGGACATATATATTTTGCCTTACCTTAAAGATCAGGATGCACGCACTAGCTCAATAACCATAGGAACCTCACTAACAAGAAGTCCCAGCTGGACCTTCGTATCTCATTGGACCGTGAGTGGAGGCCCATGGAATTCTGGGGATTGTAGTCTGTCCCACCCAGTTTGATGCATTAGGATCTAAGCCCCTGAAAGTCTATTTGATTGACAGATCTCTTGTATCCAACCTTCTCACACTGCCCCATCATTCAGGAAATTATGCATCTGCCTGAGTCAAAAAGCAAACAATTAAATGCCTGGAAAGTATTTGTTGGGGTCTCAGTGTTTAACATTGTGTACACCCCACTCTCCCGGTCCCTGTGTGACATGCATCATTGTTGCCATGCATTGAAGACAACTGGGGAGTTAGAGGCATTTTCTTTATTGTAGCAGAAACATTGAGCGAGATTTTACAACCTCGCTTGAGTGAGATCGGAATATCTCGCCCGAGGACAATGGGCATTTCCATTGTAGTAGAATTCCGGCAATTATGTTTTTGAGTTCACTTTTTGTTGAATGTTCATGTTATGCCCAGTGTTGTAGCCACGTTCACAAGTTTTTCTAAAGCCCCATCTGTTACAATTGTAACCTTCTCTGGCCCAATATTTAGGGCTTTTTTGGTAATGTTTTATTTTGTTGGACCTGCCTTGTTTGCAATTGATCCAGTCGGCACCCTGGTCACTCACCTTTCCCAGCTGAGTTGAGCAGTACTGGTCCTCTGAATGCATTTTCCCACGCACAGAATTGGCAGACTATGCACTGCCATCTCACCATGAGGAGTCTATCTGCTTATCAGTTCTTTCATTGAGCATTATCTTGCTGTGTCCTCCAGGCTTTTCTGTGCAGTTAGCTTGCTGCATTTACTTTGGTGAGACTGCTTCTAGAGTACTGTGCACAATTTTGGTCACCTTAAGAACATAAGAAATAGGAGCAGGAGTAGGCCACCTGGCCCCTCGAGCCTGCCCCGCCATTCAATAAAATCATGGTTGATCTGTCGTGGCTCAGTTCCACCTTCCCGCCCTCTCCCCATAACCCTTAATCCCCTCTCTTATCAAAAACCCATCAACCCGCTTCTTAAAAATATTTAGCGAGGCAGCCTCCACCACTTCAACGGGCAGAGAATTCCAGAGATTCACCACCCTTTGAGTGAAGAAGTTCTTCCTCAACTCCGTTCTAAACCGCCCCCCCTTTATCTTGAGGCTGTGCCCTCTAGTCCTACTGTCCTTTCTGAGCGGGAAGAGTCTCTCCACCTCTATCCTATCCATCCCATTCATCATCTTATACATCTCAATGAGATCTCCCCTCATTCTTCTAAACACTAACGAGTACAAGCCTAGTTTATTCAGCCTCTCCTCATAGCTCAACCCCCTCAACTCCGGCATCAGCCTAGTAAACCTTCTCTGCACTCCCTCCAAGGCCAAAATATCCTTGCGTAAGTACGGCGCCCAAAACTGCACACAGTACTCCAGCTGCGGCCTCACCAATGCCCTATATAGCCACAGCAAGACCTCCCTACTTTTATATTCAATCCCCCTCGCTATGAAGGCCAGCATCCCATTAGCCTTCCTGACCACCTGCTGCACCTGCAAGCTGGGTTTTTGCGACTCATGCACAAGGACCCCGAGGTCCCTCTGCACCGTCGCCTGCTGCAGTTTTTCTCCACGTAAGTAATAATCCTTCCTACCATTCTTCCTACAAAAGTGTACCACCTCACACTTGCCATCATTAAATTCCATTTGCCATTTCCTGGCCCATTCGCCCAGCCTATCCAGATCCTTCTGCAGACTCTCCACACCCTCCGCACAATTTGCCTTTCCACCAATCTTGGTGTCATCAGCAAATTTTACTTGAGGAATATAAGTGGATTAGAGGCAGTTCAGTGAGGTTCACCAGGGATTCCAGGGATGAAGGACTTGTCTTATGAAGAGAAATTGAACAGTTTACTCGCTGAAGTTTAGCAGAATGAAAGGAGATCTGATTGAGGTATATAAGACGCGAAAGAGGATTGACAGGGTAGATGTAGAGTGAATGTTTCCTCTTGTTGGACATTCCAGAACGAGAGGCAATAGTTTTAGGCAAAGGAGTGCTAGATTTAAAACAGAAATGAGGAGGAATTTAAAGTTTATTTATAAGTGTCACAAGCAGGCTTACATTAACGCTGCAATGAAGTTACTGTGAAAATCCCCTAGTCGCCACACTCCGGAGCCTGTTTGAGTACAGCAAGAGAGAATTTAGCATGGCCAATGTATCTAACAGCACATCTTTCGAACTGTGGGTGGAAACCGAGGCACCTGGAGGAAACCCATGCAGACACGAGTAGAACATGCAAATTCCATACAGACACCCGGGTCCCTGGTGCTGTGAAACAGCAGTTCTAACCACTATGTCACCCCAGTTAAATTGTACCCCAATTAAATCCCACCCCAATTGTAAATCTGTGGAATTCTCTACCTCAGGTTGCAGTGAATGCCAGAACACAATAAATTTAAGGAGGCGATAAATAGGTTTTTAATTAGTAGTGGGATTAAGGGTTATGGGGAGCAGACAGGATGGTGGAGATGAGGCCAAGATGAGATCCGTCGTGATCGTGTTAAATGGCAGAGCAAGTTTGAGGAGCTGAATTGCCTATGTCTGCTCCTACTTCTTATGTTCTTATGTAAATTGATGATATTTCATTGGAACTGGCAAAAGGTAGAATACAGATTTTAATAAAGTACAGAGTCAGGGAAAGATCTAAAAGGAGGTCTGTAATGGGTGGAAGGCAGGGGGATTAAGTGACAGAAGGGAAGGTGGTGCAAAACAAAAAGAAATGATAACTTGACAAGACAGAAAGCTGGGCCTCTAGAAAGTGTCAAAGGCTGTAACAGAATTGTAATCAACAGCTCGCATCCAATGATAAGCAGACAGAGGAGGCCTTGCTGTTCAGTAGGAAGTGACCCTGCTCCTGAGCCAGCGGCTGTGAGTTCAGGTCCCACTCCAGGACTTGTTGGCCACAGAAGGATTATTCACGATATTGTTCAACAGGTAATAATCAGGCTGTTGGGAATCCTTCCAACACTTTCCCACTATTCCCCAAAGGGGAAAATGTGTGAAGATATGCAAAAACAAATAGGGACAGAGGTTATGATCTGAAATTGTTGAACCTGATATTGAATCCAGAAGTGATTCATTGAAAGATAAGATGCTGTTCCTCAAGCTTCTGTCTGGTCCAGTGTAGTAATCTTCTCCGGGGCCTTCAACATATCATTGAAGAAGACGAAAATCTCGCTAAGGCCATCCCCACACCTCCACTTCTTGCCTTCAAACAATTGCACAACCTCAAACAGACCATTGTTCACAGCAAACTACCCAGTCTTCAGGAGAACAGTGACCATAATGCCATACCACCCTGCCACAGCAACCTCTGCAAGATGTGCTGGATCGTCAACACAGATGCCATCATCTTACATGAGAACACCATCCACCAGGTACACAGTACATACTCTTGCAACTCAGCCAATGTTATCTACCTGATACGCTGAAGGAAAGGATGTCCCGAGACATGGTACATTGGGGAGACCATGCAGATGCTACAACAATGGATGAACGAACACCTCTTGACAAGCATCAGGCAAGACTGTTCTTTTCCTGTTAGGGAACACTTCAGTGGTCACGGCATTTGGCCTCTGATCTTCAGGTAAGCGTTCTCCAAGGCGGCCTTCACGACACATGACAGCGCAGAGCTGCTGAGCAGAGACTGATAGCCAAGTTTCGCACACATGAGGACAACCTCAACCAGGATCTTGGGTTCATGTCACACTATCTGTAACCCCCATGGCTTGTCTGGGCTTGCAAAATCTCATTAGCTGTCCTGGCTGGAGACAATACACATCTCTTTAACCTGTGCTTAATTCTGTCTCCACTCACATTGTCTGTACCTTTAAGACTTGATTATGTGTAAGGACTCGCATTCCAATCATTAATTTGTAAATTGAGTTTGGGTCTTTATATGCCCTGTTTGTGAATTGAAATCCCACTCACCTGATAAAGGAGCAGCACTCCGAAAGCTAGTGGCTTTTGCTACCAAATAACCTGGTGTTGTGAGACTTCTTACTGCTTTACAATACTCACTGAATTTAATAAAGATTGATGTGTGTTTCTTTCCCCCTGAGGACATAAGCTGTAGGTCCACAACTCTGGGATAGAATTACAAATCTATCCGGCATTTCGTATTCCAAATGCTGTAACACTTCAATAAATGAAATTCACAAATCTAGCTGGGTTGGAAATGGAGAAAATACATTTCAATGAAGAAAATGATAACCTATGAAAATTTGAGCAAACAAATAGTGTGGAAAAATGAGATAATCTTGCCAATACATCTTCCAAATCCAATATTTCATTACTTTAGTGATCTGCTGGTTTGCACTAGTCTGAGTCCAATAGCATACTGCCTGGTGAGATATCTTTGAATCATATGCACCATCCTGTTTATATTAACAGGTCCAATTTTTTTTAAAAAAGTATTTTTCCTCCCACTTGACAATGTAATACCTTATCCTGAAAGTGTGTTGGCCTTACTGTGATATAATTCTATGGGCATCATCATCATTCTTCATATGTGAGCCTTGACTATAATAATCAGTGGCATAATCAACCACGTTAGAGGGAGAAGATATTGAGGGCAACTGTAGCGCATTATCATTACCTTAGCCAATGCACAGGCCAAAGGTGGAAGCATCATGCTCTGATCAACTTAGCCGTTTGTTGCATAAACACAGCTACTGGTAGATGTCCATATCTATGAATCTAAGTAGTGAGTGATGGTAGAACATTCAACTCTGGGGAGTTACTCAAAGCAGAGTCAGATTTATCCCCACTGTATTCATGTGTGCACATATGCACAAACTTAAAAGAGGCACATGCACAAACTAATACACATAGACACACGCTTCCAGCCTGGGTTACTGGGAAGTCCTATGGCCAGTTGTAACACCCCTACTGTTTTACCAGCTGGATCAACACAATGTGACAAATCAGAAGTGTGATCTTTCACGGTTGCGTTGTTCACAGCTAGAGTAATGCCTTCTTTAGCCGAGGAATGGGCAGGTCTTATTTAGATGCCTTTGAATATAGTGAAATTAAATTTTAAGTTAGTGCTTTACTGGATTGCAAATGTCATGTTATTATAATGATATAATATCTTGGGCTTATTGGGTAAACACATTGTGGGTTCATTTATTAAGACTTGGCACATGAGAATATTTATACATAGGTATCAACCTTGAAGGCATCAGAGCTGTTTGTGTGCTCTGTTCAAAGCAAAAGTGAAATTAAGGCTGGATCCCATAACATATTTTCCTTCCAGTAATGTCATTCTGACATTCCTTAATAGCGTATACAACATCCCCTTTTCTTTTTATAAAGTACTCCCTCTCCTCCACCCCCTGCCAAAGAAGTATAATTATTTACAATATAAAAGTGCATTGAACCAAAGAATGTATAAATCGCTAAAGTGTAATCTGCTGGTAGGCCCAGACTTTGTGATGATATCTTGTCTGGAGGTTTCTTTAATTGCTCACATTGATCTGTGGGACTGTATTTCTTGGATGTTGTTTCTGGTTGCATTTGTGATTTTGTCCTAGATGCAGTCGGAGTTTATGGTGATTGAGGAGATGGAATGGATCTGATTTGTCCTTGGTTCTGTCTTACCCTTTATAGGACCTTGGTTCTGGACAAATCCTTGCTATCTCCGTTCATTACCATTTACCTTTGTGAGATCCTGAAAAAGAACTTGTTGGCTCAACAGTAAACTTGGCAATTCTGTACTTAGATTTTTATTGTGCATGTTAGTTATCTTCTCTTACACTTTTAAATGTTGCTGTTTAGTAGCATAGGTAAGAATAGGTACATTGGTATGCAAGTTTGCCAAAAATGTGCTCTGTTAATGACGGAATATTGGCATGTAAAGGTGTCACTCAGATGTAATATTACAATGTGTAGATCTTACTTGGTCTGTGTCCATTGAGAACTAGGGACTCATTGTGTGAATCATTAATTCAGTTAGGCCATTCGACCCAGGGTAATAAGGGAAAAAGGCATTGTGATTGATTGTCCACTTCTTACACATATCCTGAAATGGCTTATCAATAAATTGTGGACCATTATTCATAATAATCTCTAGGCACAACAAATAAACTGAAAATAGCAGTTGGAGTGTGTGCAACAGTTGTGCTTGTTATATTGTGCAACTGTTGAATAATAGGGTACTTAGTGACGTTATCAACGATGATGAAGAAGTCAGTGCCACGGACATGAAATAGGTTGATGTGATTTTGGACCACAGATTCATGTAGAATCTATAGTTCTTGATGTTGACTTTATGCTATACCCTTAACATGCCTCGCACTTTTTGACAATGATATCAATATCATTGCTTATACCCAACAAATAGACTGTTTTTCTCATCTGATCTATGCTCATGTGTTGTCAGCCTGGCTGTGAAGAAGGCACTGAGATGAGAATGCTTTGGTAGAGACTGTTTATTGCTCACCACAGAGCTTACTTCTCCACTCTAATACCAAACCCACAGTGCTGGCTGACTCTTCTTTCTAATGCACATCTAAACATACAGATGATTTTCCAACCTTGCCGTGTCTGGCGCAGATCGTGCCAGTCCCAGAAAATAGCATTCAAGCCTAAAAATGAGCTTTGCGTCCAAACCCAAACAGTTTGCAATCATCCTGGTCCCTTTCAATGGGCACAAACCAGATCACACCCAGAAAGGGCATGAGGCTGATTAGCATTTTCCAGGTAGCATTTCAGTATGTACAATCCATTCGACCCCCAGTTCACGGAGTTTTCTGGCCTTAAGGTACAGCACGAGAATGGTGATAATCAGTACTGGTTTCCATTAGTGGAGACGTGGTGAGATAGCCATGCCAGGGGGCTCGGATGCCATTGAAACCCCCAGGGTTGAATTCATGGACGGACAGTGCCCACCTGGCATCCTGGTTGGACACTGCCAATGTGCCAGAGCAGTGCCAAGAGTTGGAGCCTGAGTGGGGGCTATATGTAACCCTACTTCTATGGCAAAAACAATTGGTGCAAGGATGAGGTCATGAAACCAGCATGCCACATGCAGCAGTATTTTTGTCCGCCTTGAGAAATTCAAACATTTGGGCCAGGATTCTCCCAAAGAAAGTTCCACGTCCCCAGTTCACTTGAAAACAGGAGCAACTCCCTCTGTTTTTTTAATGAGGATTTTCCGATTGAATCTCCAACACACTGAGCACTGCAACGTGTCCTAGCGTGATTCCCTCTGAAAACCAGGGGGCAGGGCCGATTCCTACTGGAGAGGCTGGCAGCATAGCGCTGAGCGGGCCACTGCGCATGCACCGATCTGTCAGAATGGAGATCAATGCATGTGCAGTAGCCCTGTGTTGTCGGCTTCCCGATCATTGGCCAGCCCCATGATTCCCCCTTCGCTGCCCCTCTGATGACTCCCATACCCTCTGATCGCTGGCCTCCCAGGCACTCCTGAGCAAGCCCCTATGGTTCCCCCACCTACCCCGACGTCCCAGGGGCCAGCCCCAATCTCTCCAACCACTGGCCAGGCTCAATCTCCCCTTTCCCCCCACCCAAACAGCCCCGATTTCCTGATCCCCGGAGAGTCAAAACCCCCCTTAACTGAATGGCCAGCCCCAATTGCCCCCTTCCCTTCCCCTGCCACTGATCCTTGTGCAGAGTGGCAGCACGACTACCTCAGCCTACCGATCCGTTTCGGCCTCCCTCTGGCCCTGTCCCCTTAACACTGCCCAATGCCCAGTGGGCAGTGCCAAAGTGCCCCTTGGGCATTGCCAGTTTGCCTCTTAGATAGTACCAGGGCCTGGCGAGGTTCCCCAAGTTTGTTATCCTGAATGAGGACAGAGGAACTGGTTCCTCTTTTATATTCAACACTCTCAGATGGTTGAAACAAAACTAATTTTAAAAAGATTTCTCCCCTTGCAGACACCTTTATTCAGCCCAACATTTATCTTTTAAAAGGAGCCAACTTAACTACACTTTCTTGAGTTAAAGAAAGAGTGAGTTTATCAGCTACTAAATGTGAAAATAATGATAAAGCACATACATACACATTCACATGGATTAGAAATGAGAGCTGAGCCCAAAATTAAGTCAAAGAGAGATACAAACTAATCTATGATGTGTCTGTGATGAGTAGACAGTGGAATGTTGTGCCCATTGTGACTGGTGATTCCAGTTGCACTGGCTTTAGCAGGTGAATGCTTAATTTTGAGATACCACTGTTCTTCAGTTTTGAGAAGCTGCCCTGTTTCAGCTATGCTTTTGCTGATTCGGCTTGTCTCAACAATCAGAGAAAGAGAGAGAGTTACCTATAAAACCTGCAGGGGCCTGCTGTTTCTCCTCCTGTGTCGCACACTGACACACCCAGCAGTAGTCAATCCTGACCACGTTTTTCAGCTGACTTTTATTCCAGTCTTTATATATTCCTGGAAGATGGAAATCCACAACCAATTGCTCAGAGGAAATCATTCCTGCTGAGATGACAATCAGCTACCATTATCTCCACAGGAGATGATAGTTCGTTTCTGTATGGCTTTCATGCTTTTGATATATCCTTGTCTGGAAACAGGGTATGATTCTATTGTCTCTCTCTTAGTATCATCCACCAACAATTCAGCCAGTGATTGAATTTACATCCCCAGCCATGTACGCAAGCCCCAGCTTGTATGCCTATTTTTAAAAACACAGGTCCTATTTAAGAGTACAGTACGTCCATCCATAATTCATGGTGTTCTCCATCAACATGACAGCGAGCATCAATTAAAATTATTTTGTGTACTGACCAGGTTAACCTTTTAGAACAAATCAGCTAGGACAAATCTGAAACAATTTGATTGGTCTGCTTGTGATGTTCTCCCTTTTTACATGACAGGTAACAAAGAACAAGATAATGATGAGGAAATGAACACATGTACAACATGCAGGCAGCTGTATATAGCTTCACCATATTCATGTGTACTTAATGTGAGAAGTGTCACTCAGGAACATTTCTGGGATATGTTAAAGATTTACCACTTCTATCAAATCAGATCGTTTAAAAATTTCACAGATCAAAGAGTGTACACTCAAATTAATATTCACCCATCTAAAACCCAATAAAACATTCTGTTTTTCTGTTGCCTTTATTATAAAAATAAGTCTCACTTGTAGTTTAACTAATATCTCACTGGAACAGAAAATATGCTTGAAGGTTTTGAAATCGTCCAACGGGATATTTTTCAGTCAGATTCAATCACTTATGTAAATAGACCCCATAAATAACTCACTTATGCAATCTAATCAGGTTGCCTCCAAGAAGGGATTGCAATGTATTGATCTCTGCTGATTTGAAGATGTTTGAAGATTTGATGTTATACTGAAAACACTTATATCACATATTGACCTTAACCTCAGATAAGCACAAAGACAGATGTTTTATGAAGTTAGCTATCATATTCACTGACAGCCGCCACTCACAGTGTAGGCCTGGGGAAAGCATCGTTGCACAGTAGTTAGCACTTCCGCCTCACAGCACAGGGGACTCAGGTTCGATTCCCAGCTTGGGTCACTGTCTGTGTGGAGTTTGTACACATTCTCCCCGTATACTCATGGAGGGTAGCAGTGGAAGGGTCTTTCTCCGGCTGGAGGTCTGTGACTAGTGGTGTTCCGCAGAGCTCTATACTGGGACCTCTGCTGTTTGTGATATATATAAATGATTTGGAAGAAGGTGTAACTGGTGTGATCAGTAAGTTTGCAGATGATACAAAGATTGCTGGACTTGCACACCTCTTATTATGCCTTTATACACTTCTATTAGGTCACCGCTCATCCTCCGTCTTTCCAGGGAGAACAACCCCAGTTTACCCAATCTCTCCTCATAGCTAAGACCCTCCATACCAGACAACATCCTGGTAAACCTTCTCTGCACTCTCTCCATAGCCACATGAACAGACTGGGAATGGAGGGATACAAATGAATAGTCTAGTTGGAAGCATAAGCGGCACAGGCTTGGAGGGCCGAAGGGTCTGTTTCCTGTGCTATATTGTTCTTTGTTCTTTGATTTTCTCCGGGTGCTCCAGTTTCCTCTTACACTCCAAAGACGTGCAGATTAGGTTGTTTGCCTATGCTAAATTGCTCCTTAGTGTCCGGGGGACTGGCTAGGGTAAATGGATGGGGTCATGGGGATAGAGCCTGGGTGGGATTGTGGTCAGTGCAGACTCAATGGGCTGAATGGCCTTCTTCTGCACTGAAGGATTCTATGATTCGATGAAATTTGTGTCTAGCTTGACTACAAACTCATATATGTGTGACTATTTCTTTCTTTCCTTGTGCAAAACATTCTTTATCTTCACAGACATTTTCTTTGCACAAGTTTTGCACATTATTCCCTTAATTTTCCTCAACTCTCTTTTTCAATGATCAATTTTGTGTTGGGACATAGTTCCACAAAAGTTGAGCACTTGCTGATAGCTGAGGCAAGTTGTCATTTCTCATATGCACATCAGTAGCCCAGCTAAAACCAGATTAGAGCTGGATCTCATCCCATCTTCAAATAAATGAGTCCTTTCCAGCGAAGTTCACCGGATGATGATCGAGAATGAAAACTTTGGTTTGGTTTTTCTTAAGCTAAGAGTCTCCGAGGCCAATTCTCGAGCCACTATCAATGTCCCGACTGGCATGTGTGGACATCATGTGACAACAGTACAAGGCTTAGCTGCAACATCCACTCTGGTTGAATATCCAGGAGTTACACAACATCCACATTCACTCGTGAAAAGACAGTTATTTGATCCATCGACCAGAAAACCCACAAACAGTAACTCATAAGAATTTCAAACAGAGGAGGAGAGGCTACATATGAACAATAAATTAATAAATAGTTACCTACGCAGGTAACTTACTTCTTACTGAGAGTACATGAGTTGGAAATCTCCCTCAGGGTCTGCTTGGCATACACAAATATGTTTTGGCAAAACTGGTCTTTGGCGATCAAGCCTGGAGTCATTTAACAAGTGTGTGCATCATTTTTATACTGCCACATTGTCTTTTTACTGTTTCATTTTGATGGAAGTATATAGGGATGAACATTTAATGTTACCCTACTCAATATTCCAACAAATGGAAGATGTCTTAAAAAAAAACTTTCAATGTCATCCATTGAATCCATAGAAGGTTCTGTGGATTGGCCATGCTAATTGCCCTTGTGTGTCCAAAGGCAGCATGGTGGCACAGTGGTTAGCACAGCTGCTTCACAGTACCAAGGACCCAAGGGTTCAATTACCGACTTGGGTCACTGTCTGTGTGGAGTCTGCACATTCTCCCTGTGCCTGTGTGAGTTTCCTCTGATTTCCTCCCACAGTCGAAAAGATGTGCTGGTCAGGTGCAATGGCCATGCTAAATTCTCCCTCAGTGTACCCAAACAGGTGCCGGAGTGTGTCAGCTAGAGGATTAAGTTTTTAAAATGTATTTGTTAGTGTCACAAATGGGTTTGCATTCACACTGCAGTGAACTTACTGTGAAAATCCCAATAACACAGTTTCACAGTAACGTCATTGCAGTGTGAATGCAAGCCTATTTATGATACTAATAAATAAACTTTAAACTTAGATGTGTGGATTAGGCCATAAATGCATGCAGTTATGGGGATTGGGTGGACTGGAGGGCCTGGATGGAATGCCCTTTCAGAGTGTCAGTACAGACTTGATGGGCCAAATGGCCTCTTTCTGCATTGCAGGAATTCAGTGGTTTTATGGTTCAGTTTTTGAAGGAAAACAGAGATTTGGTTTGAGAGTCTGAGGCTATCTTTACTTACATTAGATAGCATAGTGTATTGTATGATTCCAAAATTGTCAATGCAAAATCCAAATACTGTTCAACTAAGTTGTATTATACTTTTCTCTATTAAACAAACGGTCAGAGGCCTCGCTGACTATGAATACGATTAAGGACATTGCAGGCACACACACACAGAATTCCTGCACTTGAATGTTATCTGCTCTTTGTTCCATATTAACAACATTTCCAAGAAAATGTAAATCGGGTCTGAAGCTTTGTAACAACCTCAATTTAAATTATTTGCTTATGCATTCAAATTTCACGTGGAAATGATATGCGTTTGCTTGTTCTTAGCTCTTGTTTTGAACAGAGCAGTAGCACTGTTCTTGAAGGTATTAACATTCCTTTCTCATAAGTTTAGACACAACACTCCAACCAGTAGAGTATCTGTCCCGCTGTGTTCACTCCACAAACAACAAAACTTGCGATACCAGCATCACAAGAATTAGCTGGTCAAAGCCAAACACCCACAGTCAGCAGCTTTTAATCATTTTATTGAGAGCTACACCCGAGTTTTTAAAGGGGAATCAGCAACAGGCCACAAACAGCTTCTGTTTGAAGTTAAGGGCAAAAAGGATCAGTACACATTAATTCAGATTCCAGGGTCATTTCACCAGAAAGTCAACAGCGTTCCTCAAAGAACAGATACTGAAAAACAAACTGCTTTCTGTTCTGCCGTGAGACTAAAGGAGGACTCACGGCACAATGATCCATAATCAAGCCTCAATCTATTAAGAAGTCGGCATTACCAATGCTGAGAATCAACTGATAAGCACATTCCTCCCCCCACCACCACCCCAAGTTAATCCTCTTAAAGACTGTGATAAGTGTTGAAACGATGGGATGAGGGAGCCTTTTTTGTGTTTTCTAACAAATGCATAAACAGGTTGTGCAGCAGTGATTCATTACTGCCAAGCGGGTACTTAGCGCTGCCTGTCATAGACTGACTGCTACTATTTTGTGGACCAACTGCAAATGAGTATTCAAACTGAGGAGCTTCAAACTTGGGGCTGTAGTAGCTCAGCAATTTGAATGTAGTGTCCCCAGGCTGAAAGGGTGTGAAACTAGAATGCATTCCTTACTATAACTCGCTGAAGCTGTCAATACATGAACTTTATTAATGTCTTTCTTTAGTCACTGTGTAGTAGAAGGGGCACTGCGATAGCAGTCGCATTATCAATTACTCCCAACTGCCAGATGTTTCAACTGTGGAAACGGGTTTTTACTTTAAACAAAGAGGTGGCCGATTTAGAGCAGCAAGCCGCACATTAATTCCCCCAGGACAGGAACGAGAAAAAGGAAACCATCCGTCAACCAGTAAATACATTTCTTCAACTCGGCAGAAAGCATGACAATAGAGATTGTTTCCCTCTCCCCAGTTACTGCGGTGGGATGGGCAAGGGCAGAACGTTTACTATAAAAAAACCCAAATACTTACATATAATGTGCAATGGCTTAAAAGAGAGGGAGCATTCCCTATTCATTCCAGTGTAATTAAAGTGCTTTCAAACAGAGGCAGGGAGAAGGATCCTACATTAGTCCTGTCAGTCTGCAATTTCCATTTCACTTCACATTGCTTACAATTTTTAACTTTGCAAATCTGAAATGTGTTGTGTCTCCTGCCCAAAACAGCTGGGATATTATTCTCAATAGCTCAGCTAGCTGGAATTCTCAGACGGGTTTACTCGCAGGGCAGGATTTTTCAAGGTCTCACGGATCGCATCCCTCCTCCTCCTCCACCTAACCCCAGTGCAGAGCTCAAGTGGGGGGAGGGGAGAGCCGGCCCAGTATCCAGACAGTCACCCCCAGCAATTTAACTCTGGAAGGCGTGTTAATTGATTTAGAACGAGACTCCTATCCTTTTCTTGGGAGAAGGTTCCCCCCTTAGAGAGGCAGCTCTGCAGTCCTGGCAACACCACCTGCAACCATTACTGGGGCTCCAAGCAGCCCCCCAGTGGTAAGGAACCTGGACTGACAGGGAAATCCAGGTTCAGGGGTTGCAGGAGCTGTGAGTGGATGAGGGGGTGAGTGCAGAGATGGAGGTGCTTGGGATGAAGAGGTCGGGAGGGAGGGATGTAGGGGGAGAAATGACTTTGGAGGGGTGCCTCCAATGTGTCCAGGGGATCAGCACACACCAATCTGCCAGGCTTCCAGCATGGTGCGGGCCTCTCCCTGCCATGGACTAAGACCAAAAGACCATAAAATGTAGGAGCAGAAGTAGTCCATTTAGCCCATCAAGTCTACTCTGCCATTCAATGACCTCATGACTGATCTGATGTAATAAACCTCAACTCCACTTCCCCAACATATCCCCATAGCCTTTGATTCCTTTACTGATTAAAAATTGGTCTATCTCAGCTTTGAACATACTTAATGACTACCCCTCTGCAGCCCTGTCTGGCAAAGAATTACACAGGTTCACTAGCCTCTGAGAGAAGGGATTTCTGTCTTAAATGGATGGCTCCTCACATTGAAGCAGTGCCATGATGAGGCCCTTAAATAGCCAATTGATTGCCCTAAGGTTGAGTGGGCTACCTGATGACTACCCTGCCCCCTGTAAAATTTAAGACAGGTCAGGGGGTTTGTGGGTAGACAGTGGGAAGGTCACCCACTGGATTTTATGTACCTCGCAACTGGAAACATGCCAGCTGGATCCATTCTTATCCATCCAGTCATCACCAGATAATCACCTGTAATGACTGTTCCTCCTGCTCTGTCATTGTTAACTCCAGTGTCCACCAACAGCCTATTCTTCATAGAACCATAGGAGACCTACAGCACAGAAAGAGGCCATTCAGCTCATCAAATCTGCATCAACTCTCCGAAAGAGCATCCTCCTTTCCAGCCTATCCCCATATTTACCATGGGTAATCACCTAACCTGCACAGAGTGTGACATGAATGGTTTCTTGGGTTCATGTCACATTTATAACCCCCACAACTTGCCTGGCTTGCAAAATCTCACTAACTATCCTGGCTGGAGACAATACACATCTCTTTAACCTGTGCTTAAGCCTCTCTCCATTCACATTGTCTGTACCTTTAAGATTTGATTATCAGTAAAGACTCATATTCCAACCATTATCTTGCAGATTGAGTGTGTTTATATAATGTCCTATCTGTGAACACAACTCCCACCTGATGAAGGGCGGTGATCCGAAAGCTCATGCTACCAAATAAACCTATTGAACTTTAACCTGGTGCTGTAAGACTTCTCTCTGTGAGGCAGCAGTGTCTCATAATATAGCACCTCACTGTATCACCGTGCCACCCTATGGGCCTTCCTGTTTCTCATTCTCATGCTACCTCTCAGTGACACCATCTGAAAACACCGTGCCACTTTCAACATAAACACTGATGACACCCAGCCTTACCTCACTACTAGCTCTCCTCACTGTCACTAACTTATCAGGTTACTTACATGTAAACGTACAAATTAGGCTACCCGGCCCTTCGAGCCTGTTCCACCATTCAATAAGATCGTGGCTAATCCAATCGTAACCTCCCTCCAACCCCCAATACAATTTCACCCCCTTGCTTACAAGAATCTATCTAACTCTGTCTTAATATTCAAAGATTCTGCTTCCACTGCCTTTTGAAGAAGAGAATTCCAAAGACTTACAACCCTCTGGGAGAAAAAAATTCTCTTCATCTCTGTCTTCAGTGCATGATGTGGAGATGCCGGCATTGGCTGAGGTAAACACAGTAAGAAGTCTCACCTGCAAATAACCTGTTGGACTTTAACCAGGTGTTGTGAGACTTCTTACTGTCTTTCAGTGGGTGACCCCTTGCTTTTTACACAGCGTCTGGTGGTTTTACATTCCCCCACAAGAGGAAACATCTTCTCCACATTCATCCTATCAAGACACCTCAGGATCTTACATGTTTCAATCAAGTCACCTTTTACTCTTGTAAACTCCAGTGGATACAACACCAACCAGTCCAACCTTTCATCATAAGAGGCTCACAGAACGACATTCATTGAGTGGGATCTTACGAACCTCAGGTGGGCGAGGCGGTAAAATTCTGGCAAATATCTCCTTGTCTGACTCGCCTTTGCAAAACATCCTGGGATATCTTATAACACTAATATTGCTGTATAAATATGAATTGTTGGGGTTTGTATAGCTTTAGTCCCGTAAATGATGATGAATTATTTATACTAAAAATGCTAAATTGATTATGTAGAAAATTATGACTGAGGTTAATGAGAAACTTAAGCAAGCTGCTTCTCTCTCACTCGCTCTCTCTCTTTCTGTACCATTAAAAAGGCAAACTGTCAAATGAAAGGAACAAATAAGGATTAAAGGACTGTGAGTTGAACCTTCTCCCTCCTACTCTTCCTTGCATGAATAATTCATCCCAATTGTCATTGGAGCCAGGCACTTCAACAAGAATGATTCTCAGACTAAAATAGATGGTTGGTGAAAGAGAAAAATAAATTACAAAGCAGCCTGCAGTCATATTAATAAATTAGCCAATCCGTTTATTTGCTCATTTGATCAGTGTGTCGCCTGTGCAGTGTATTAAGAAACTCTGAGCTGTTCTAAGCTCATGTGGCAGGGGAGTGTGCGGGGGATGGGCACACAAAACCCCAACTAGTTTTTATAATACATCCCCGATCGTGGGACTGCAGCTGCTCTGGTGACCAGGTCTGCTAAGTAGCCGCTTAATGCACTGTGCGGTTGTGTTCTTAGAATCCAATTGATGCAAAACACACCAATGGATCGGGATTTCTTTCCCCCAGAGATTGATTTTATGTGTAAATGTATGCTGAACAAAAAAATCCACAGTCACAAGAAATGTTATTCAGGAATCCCTGGTGTCCACATTGTCTCTGTGCATTTTAACAATAAAATCTCATATTCATTCTGAAATTAAAATTTCTCAGAAGCATTCACTTCACATGACTGTACTCATCTATCCACTTGGCACATTTATAACATTCTTTGGCTGTTTGTGCCCCATAGCGGAATTATAATCCAATCCAGAACAGCGTCTGAAAGTGTCCTGTTCTCAGAGGTGTGAGCTTTGGATAAAATGTTAAAGGCAGACCTGTTTGGTAGATGGAGGATGAGGGAATGGAGTGTTGGGGTGGGGGGTGGAGTGTGAGGGTGGGAGTGCGGGTGGGTGTGCGGAGGGTGGGGGTAGAGGTGGGGCAGTGGAGGGTGGAGGGTGGGAGTGGGGGGTGCAGGGTTGGAGATGAGGGTGGGGGGTGGGGGTGTGGACGGTGGGCGTGGACAGTCAGGGTGGGGGTGGGGGGGTGTGGGGATGGCGGATGGGGGTGGGTGATGGTTGTATTTAAGATCTCATGGTATTATTCATAGAAAAACAATCCATTCTCCCAGTTCTATGGTGACTCTCCAATCCTAACAGAAGCAGATAGGTTTGACACAGTGGGCTAGCTTATAGGTGATGCCATTCTTCATAGTCCCACCAAGGAAGTGCCGCGTCCATATAAAGGACAAGCTAAAAGCTAAGATTGAGATGATGGAACAATAATGAATTATTCACCATGATTAGCACCATACAGATTGCAGTAACTCTATAAGCACTGGGATTAAGCACTACAATATCAGAGTACGCTTGGACCCCAGAAGATTAAATCAAGCACTTAGGAGCTGTCTTCACGATATCTTGACTTATCAACTCTGGAAGAGCTCAACACAAGGTTTGCTAGAGTCAAGTTCTTCTCAAAGCTGAATACTAAGTATGGATGTTGGTCAGGGCATCTGTCCAATTCACAGATTAAAGTCCAACCTGTTGGACTTTAACCTGGTCTTGTGAGACTTCTTACTGTGCTTACCCCAGTCCAACACTGGCATCTCCACATCATAGATTCACAGGAACATACAACATTCAGAACACCATTCTTTCCTTATTACCATTTAGTCTCCATAACATATGGAGGACGTCACAGGGAATGTTTCTGGCTGTATTTGTATTGCAGATGATCTAGTGACCATGGACAGAACAACAATCTTCACATTCTAATGGAAACAGCTAGAAAAGAAGGTTGTGTAAACAACCCACCACCAACTCCCCCAACCCCATCTTCCCCCTGCTAGTCCCCCCCACCCTTCCTCCACGCCACTAAACCCCCAAACCCTGCCTACCCACCGCCAAAACCCCCCAATTCCCATCTCCCCATCACCAACCCCTAACTGCCCCTTCTCATCGGCAAACAGCCATCTACCACCTCCCCATCACCAAACCCCAAACCCCACCTCCCCATCACCAACCCCCGCCACCTCACTGCCAACCCCCCAAGCCGCTGCCAGATCCAAGCCTGGGAGTTTGGACTGACTGAGCTGTCACTTGAGTCTCAGGCTAAGCTATTACTCACCTGGCTTGCCATGTCCCTCCATCCAACTCATATTGCCTGATGCCCTACCTGAGATCGGGCTGCACTGCTACTCCACTGGCCTGCCACCCTGCCCAATTCAGGCTACCTGACCACATGTCTGAAGTTTGGGCTGCTTCATTACTGGCACCCACTCTTCCACTCAATACCAGCTCAGGGATTCTAGACCCGGAAAGCCCCTTAACTTAACCTTCAGTGAGTCCTTGGTATTGACTGCTCATCCTCCAGTCTCCTTGGCTCCAGTTCAACTCAAGATGACTTCTTCCTGAGTCCTCGCTGAGTGGGTATGCACAAGCACCAAAGATACAGGAGCAGATACCCCAATAGTCTTTTAGTTGCTGCCACAGAAATACAAGGCAAATGGCAAGCTTGGAAAAAAATGACACAAACAATCAGCTATTATGGGATAACCCCTGAAGTATGGGATTGATGGTCACCCTGGCTGAAGAATGCCTACCATACTATGATCTAGGGAAAGAAGTCACACTTGAAGTTGACGTTTCTCAAAGCATTCTTAAGGCATCTGTTGCAGGAAGGCAGCATGTGGTTTATCACTCCTCTCAAGCAAACTATTCAAACATGGAATGAGAAACATTAGCATTTAGTGTTCAGCATCGCCAGGTTCCATGCATTTTTATTTGGTAAACATTCCATTGTTGAGAATGATCAGAAATTGCTCACGAGTATTTAGGAAAAACATTCAACAGTATATCACTTTGACATCAAAGGCTGTTAATCAGAGTTACAGGGGTATAATCATGAGGTCTGGTACGAATCTGGAAACTCTGTGGTCTGAGATATTGAACAGGATACCCAATCCCAAGAGGACTGAAAATATACCACTGGATGTCCAAGTGGACAAAATAGGTGCACAAATTGAAGATGTGTACAGCATTGACCTGATGTGCTTTTGGACAAGACAAAAATGAGAAGCTCCACACAGAGACTTCCAAAGGTCCTATCCTCAGAGCATTTTAGCAGATCATTATCTATGGATGGCTAGTTACAGTATAAGAGGTCCCCACACCTCCAAACCTTTTGGCCGTATTGTGATGAAACTGGCATGATAAGTGGAGTCATTTTCAACTGCTGAGACCAGAAGTGCTTCAAGGTACCCTTACCCAGTTACATCAGGGTTACAAGAGCACTGAAAGGACAAGACAACTTGCACATGAGACAGTTTAGCAGTCAGGGATCAATAATTACAAAGAACAAACTGTGAGGGTTTGTGGTGCACATCAAGAGTCATTGCAAAAAGTCACTCCATCATCATGATATTCCTTCACATCCATGGTCAAGGATAGCTACTGACTTGTTTACTCACAGAAGTGATGGCGACTTACTTGTTACTGACTATTTCTCCAATCTGAGGGATGCCTCACGGCGCCAGGGACCCCGGTTGAATTCCCGCCTCGGATGACTGGCTGTGCGGAGTCTGCACATGCTCCCCTTGTCTGTGTGGGTTTCCTCTGGGTGCTCTGGTTTCCTCCCACAATCCAAAGATGTGCGAGTTAGGTGTTTTGGCCACACTAAATTGCCCCTTAGTGTCAGAGGGATTAGCTGGGGTAAATGCATGGAGTCTATGCAGGGCCTGGGTGGGATTGTGGTTGGTGCAGACTTGATGGGCCGAATGTCTCCTTCTGCACTGTAGGGATTCTATGATTCTATGAATTGGTAGCAAACATGACGAATATAATTTGGTTCCTCAGAGGAGATAGTGTCAGACAATGGCCTACAGTGTAGCAGGAAATCCTTCTTGTGCAAAATAAGCTGTGAACATCCTCTCCACACTTTCTGAGGGCAAATGGACTAAAAGAACAGACAGTGCAGATGGTGAAATCAGTGATTTTGAAATGTACCGAGACTAATCAAAACATTCAAGTAGGAATGCTGCATCTATGAACAACACCAATAGATAGGCAATTACCATCCACAGCAGAGATTATATTCAGAAGGCAAGACTGGACAACTCTGACTGTGAGTCACTGTCTGAGCAGATTGTTGTCAGTCTGAAAAACTGTTGAAAAAGCAACAAAATCTGAATATCCCAAATGACAAACATGCAGGTGTGGAATTGTTTCCTGAAGGTCAGAGATCAGTGATCACGCTGATCCACCCCCAGGAGAAGACGTGGTCCCCTGCAGAGGTGTCCAATGTCTGGAATGAGCCACATATGAAGTGACCATTCTAAACGTTACGCTGTTGAAGGGGAATAGCTGTCAGCTGAGTGAGTTATCCAACAGCACCGTGGCTAATACTCAGTTAAATGTCACAAATGAGAGGTTCTGAGAGTGGAGTTAAGGCAGATGACGTAAACAACACTCAAATGCAAGATAACTGTCAGTCCAGACTTTGAGTTAAGAGAAAAGAGTTGACAATTTCAGAACTTAACAAAGTTTCACTGTTACCAGATCAGGTTAAGCCAACAGACCACCTTTACATTTCAGAGATACTTGAATAATTAATGTGTGTCAATACATGTCTAAACACTCTTCACAATTATCCTATTTCATTATGTACATAGCTTGTAATTTGTGCAATTCTTTCTATTTAAGGAAAAGTGGATGTTATGACATTGCTTTGTAGTGCATGCAGTTTAACATCCTGTTAGCATGCTGCTGAATATGTCAATGGTCTAGTATATCTCATCACAAGGAGGTGATGCAAGTTAACATGTGATATAGTGGTTGGAACAGCGTGTAATGTGTATAGAGTGCTCTGCTGGAACTCTGTATTTCTTCAATAAAGGACGCTTTGTTTAGTTTATCAATCATTGTCATAGCATTGGGCAGATTTGTGTTCAGAGCCAATAACACAACAGTAGGCTTCTCTACAAATGTAACATAACTGAAATAAAAAAAGAAAATGCCAGAAATGCACTTGCAGGTTCATCAGTATCTGAAAAGAGAAATAAGAGATTAATTACTTGACGGGTAGCTCCTAGGGAGGCACGGTGTCACAGTGGTTAGCACTGCTGCCTCACAGTGCCAGGGACTGGGTCCAATGCCAGTCTCGAGTCACTGAGTGTGTGGAGTTTGCACATTCTCCCCATGTCTGTGTAGGTTTCTTCCAGTTTCCAGTTTCCTCTCACAGTCCAAGGATGCATGAGTTAGATGGATTAGCCATGCTAAATTGCCAGGGAGATTAGCTGGGTAAATGTATGAGTTTAGGGGGATAGGTCCTGGGTGAGTCGTTGACGGTGCAGGCTTGATGAGCCGAATGGCCTCCTTCTGCACTGTAGGGATTCTATAATTGTATGATTGGTTTAAGTGGTAGCTTCAATGGCTGCGGGCTGAGAGCTAGAGAAGCGCTTTCGTAGCATTCATAGTCATTTCTGCTCTGATCCATTCTTACGCCAGACTGGGTCAAATTCTCAGCCGTGCCCAGGCATTTCTGTTTTCCTTTGAACAAAAGCCTGGAGCAAATCACATCAACAGCTTTGTGGAATCCAGTTCACAGGGATGAAAGTCTGAATCCTTATCCAGATTGGAGCAAACATCTTTACACCTTTCAAAAACATTGTTATAATCAGCTGCAGATTCACAACACGTAGATTTACAGCTGTGGTGTAAATAAGGCTAAAATCACACTCAGATAAATTTTCAATTACATTTCCTACATAGGGGATGTATAAAGAAAAGACAACTAGTTTGTTTAATCTTAAATTTTTTGAAAACAAATGATAGTCATATTTATTAGGCTTAATAATTTATGCCTATTTCACAGTGTAGCAGCAATCTAATGTTCTGAGTTTACACATTAATTGCTCCAGACTGTTTAGTATCTGGTAATTAACACCCTTACATCAGCCCATGCAGTCAAAGACTGGGAATGCACACAAAAAAACCAAAAACAGATGACTCCGCTGATGTGAGGCTGGCTCACTTTTCTGTATGGTTGGAAGCTCTGATGAAAAGGACTGTAACTTCAGGAGAACACCATATGGAGCCAGCTGCCCTCAGTGCCTTGTTCACAGTGTGAAGCACATCAGTTCTGATCAGATTGACCCAATCTGAATGTGATCCTTGTACTGGAGGCGAGATGTACCAACAGTTTAGGACAAGCCAGTGGGTGATAGAGTAACCAGATCGGAAGAGCAAGTTACTGCAGCAGTGACTGGTGACTGGAAATACTGTGTTTTTTAAAAATGTGCTGATTTTTAAAACCATCAATAGGACAGCTTGAAGTAAGTGGAAATTGTTGAAAGTGCACAATAGGTTGCTTCGCATCCGAAAGAGAAAGGTTAACGTTTTCATTGCGACCCTTATGAGGTGAAGGGTTACACCCAAAACTATTATCTATTTTTCTCCTTCAGATGTTGGTCATTTCTGTGCATTTCCAGCAATGTCTGCATTATTTTAGAACTCCAGTATCTTTACAACATTGCAATGAACTATTGCCTTCAATGATGAGCTAATGGTAGCTATCACTATTTATTTTTGTTCTGTTGCAAGCCACCAATTCACATGACTGTTGAGAGCTTTGTGAATAGTTCTGAATCATAGTCCAATTTTGGACACATACACAATACATGACAAATCTCAGGCATGAATCAGAATTTTACAGCATTTTATTACCCTCTGACGTGGGCAGTAGCCACTGGAACTTCACACTATTTTCACCATAGAATCCCTACAGTGCTGAAGGAGGTCATCTGGCCCATCAAGTCTGCACTGACTGTCCAACAGAACATCCCACCCAGGTCCTATCCCCGTAGCTCCATGCATTTACCTCGCTAGTCCCCTTAATCTACACATCTTTGGACACTAACGAGCAATTTAGCATGGCTAATCCACCTAACCTGTACATCTTTGGACTGTGGGAGGAAGCCCAGGCAGACAAGGGCAGAAGGTGCAAACTCCACCCAAAGCCAGAATTAAACATGGGTCCTTAGCACTTTGTGGTAGCAGTGCCATTGTGCTGCCCTCTTGACTTCAGTTTAACTTCAATTACTTCAAAGCTTTTTTGATAAAGTCATTACAACATGGCAGTTTGATGTGAGATGACCCTTATATGAATAACTTTACATCATACCTATGGTATCAGATTAGCCAAAAGCTTCCAATCAGAGTTGGAACCCCAATGTCTGACATTGGTCAAACAGAAAATGACCCACTTAAATGCATATATTGAAAAGGTTTCAATTTCTGGAATGGAGGATCCAGTGGAACTCTCCCAATGCAGGAGTTCTCCCAGAGAACAGCAGAGAATCTGCAGGGAAACCATGCCCCCTTTTTAAAGCACTGGCTACCATATTGTGGTAAGTGTTTAAAGATCCACAAGCTTTTCAGTGTGTTAGTGAGTGCATAGATCAATGAATAAGTGAGTGAATGGGTAAGTGTGCAGGCATATAACTGAGTGAGTGGGTGAGGTAAATGGGTATGTGAATAGGGTAGCAGCTGGGTAGGGTGAGTGATGGGTAGAGTGGTTGGTGGGCTGGGTAGCAGCTGAGTAGGGTGGTAGTTTGGTGAGGTGGTTAGAGTGGGTTGGGTTGGGAAGGGTTGTCAGCTCAGGGAGTAATCAGAGCTATTCAGGAGAATAGAGGGGGTAGGGGTGAGTTGGGTGTTGGGGGCTGGTCAGGTTAGGTCATGGGGAATTGGGCAGAAGTTGATGGGGCTAGTCAAGTTGTGTCGAAGAGTAGTCAGATGTCAGAGATAGTTGGGTGGTGGCGTCTAGATAAGTAGGATTGCGGGGGGGTTGGACAGTCAGGGTGGGTTTGGGTGAACATAAGAACATAAGAAATAGGAGCAGGAGTAGGCCATCTAGCCCTTCGAGCCTGCCCCGCCATGGGTGCTTTGGGTCATGTCAGAGGCCCAGGGGGAGTTGGATTGTGAGAACAAATCAGGTTCAGTTGGGGGATTTGGAAGTGTAAATAGTAGTCAGGTAGAGTTAGGGAGGAGTTGGGGGACCAAGGGGAAATCATGGGGTCAAGGGGAGTCAAGAGGGGAGTTGGGGATGTCAGCTGGATAGTTCCATTAGGGTTAAACTAGGATTATTCAGTCTAATATTTCCTGGGTAAGAATCCAGGTAAGTAAGTTGAACTGTCCAATGTCTTTAACTCTAATGCAGGATCTGAAACATTTTTGAGGGTTCCCAGGGAGCAGAGAAATTACCCATCGAAAGTTCAAACTTCCTGGGCAATTCCCATGCAATTTGTGCACTCGGATTTCCAGGGTGTCCTGACACGTACCTTGGGTGCTTCATCCAGAGGCTGAATGAGCTAGGCCAATATTTGAATTGCATTTGGGTTCCATAGGAATCCAAGTGTGTCATAGAGCCAAGGATAATCTGGAGTTGATTTCTTTCATTCATCCAGTGATGTCAGGATTCTAGAGATAATGTGGAATTAAAGTGGGATGGCACCAGAGTGAGGAAACTTCTTGCAAGCCGTGCCAGCATTCCTTCTAATTTTATCTTTTACTCTTGTTCTATGCTTCTAAAACTTTATTCTAACTCTTTTAAACTCTCTAACAATTTCATACAGATTTGGCAGATTTTTGAATGGGCCTACCTTGCATTAAGTTGCTCTTTCTCTACACCCTAGCAATGACTGTAACACAACATTCTGCACTCTCTCATTTCCTTCTCTATGAAGAGTATGCTTTGTATAGCATGCAAGAAATAATACTTTTCCCTGTATGTTAATACATGTGACAATAACAAATCAAATCAATTCAAATCAAAAATCAAATCAAAATGGACAGAGAGCTTATTGCACAGCATTGCTGCCTATTTTATAGTCCGTTCAATTTCACAACTGTCTTTTGTTCAGCCCAGAAAGCAGCCACAATAGCCCTTAACTGTTATATTTTGGATTCATTCCAAACTCCTGCTGAGGTCATCGAGAAAATAAGTCAAACAACCATTTCAAAATATGTCATGCAAGTGACCAATGCCTGGTTTGACTGAGCATGTAATATCACCTCCTTACCCTATGGTCAACAACAGCAGTAGGAAACTGAGCAATTGTGTCGAATTGCAGAGATGTTGGGAATGCCAGTTATTTATAGATATTACCTGATGTGCTTACTCATGCAATACCACTCCCATCATGAATAGGAAAGGATTTCACTCTCTGAATGTCCAGCTTGCTTACAGCAGTCACATTATACAAAGAATGCTGGAATCTCAGTCACGTTTTAAAGCAGCATCCATCATCACACCATTACTTGACCCAGAAAAACAAGTATCAGGCAGCCCCAAATTTGAGGCTATTCTCTGCTGTGATGGTGAATCTTAGCTGTGTAATAATCCCAGAGTGTGAATATGATTAGGTGCATGGAAGCACCAAAGTGATCCTCAAGCACACTGGTGGGTGCTGCCGTGGGGTCTGGAGTTGTCCTGCAATAAAGACTGACATGGCAAAGAGTTGTCATCCTGGTGTCTCCAGAGGAGGAAGGAGATCAGCAGAGTGAAGCAGCTTAAAGAAGCTGCATAGAGGACAATTATTGTCTGTGAGAGCCAGTCATGGATTGTTTCCACAGGGGAATTTCTCTTAGATTGAAGGTATATTTGCTGTATTAAAAGTTTTCACTACATCTTTTCCACTCCCTCCACAATTGTAGCTTTTTCAGCTTTAGTGTTGCAATAAAGCTGTGCAAAACTAGTTGCACTAGTTTTCCACACATATAGAGACTCCTTCATTCATGGCTCATAGTGAAACTTGCTTCCTAGCTTTTGTAAACGCTGTGGGATACAAAAACTTCAGGTTATCATATTTTAAAAATCAACAATTGTGCTTTTGTTTCTTCACTTATTCCCTTATCACCCCAGTTTGCCTTGCATCAGCATTTTGTTTCCCTTTTAACTACCATCCTTGTTTTTTTATTTCATACCCTCCCCCTTTCCCCACCTCTATATTCATTTATAACTTGTTACATCTCCAACATTTTCCAGCTCTGACAAAAGTTCAGTGAACTTTAACGTAAATCTTGTTTCTCTTGACATGGGTGCTGCTTGACCTGTTATTGTAGAGATTTCCGGTGTCTGCAGTATTTTGCCTTTGTATATACAAAGAACAAAGAAAAATACAGCACAGGAATAGGCCTTCCATTCCCATCCTATTCATGTATTCGTTTGGGTGCCCCTTAAATGCCACTATCGTACCTGCTCCCGCCAGCTCCCTGGGCGGTCCGTTCTAGACATTCACCACCCTCTGCGTAAAAAACTTGTGCCGCACATCTTCTCTAAACTTTTCCCCATGCACCTTAAACCTATGTCCCCTAGTACTTGACTTTTCCACCCTAGGAAAGAGCATCTGACTATCCATTCTGTCTGTGCCCCTCATAATTTTGTAGACTTCTATCAGGTCACCCTTCAATCTCCATCATTCCAGTGAGAACAAACCGAGTTTATCCAGTCTCTCCTCAAAGCTAATACCCTCCAGACCAGACAACATCCTGGTAAACCTCTTCTGCACCCTCTCCAAAACACTAACATCCTTCTGGTAGTATGGTAACCAGAATTGTACACTATATTCTAAATGAGGCCTAACTAAGGTTCTGTACAGCTGTAAATTTTTATATTCAATGCCCTGACCGATAAAAGCAAGCATGCTGAATGCCTTCTTGACTACCTAATCCATCTGCCTTTCCACTTTCAGTGTACGCCCAGATCTCTCTGCCCATCAATACACCCAAGGGTTCTACCATTGACTGTACAATTCCTACATTCATTGAACCTTCCAAACTGCATTATCTCACACTTGTCCTGATTAAACTCCATCTGCATTTCTCTGTCCAAGTTTTCGTCCGGTCTATATCTTGCTGAATCCTCTGATAACATGTGCATAATGTTTTCTACAACAATCCTTCCACCTGGTAACAGTGTGTGATTTGGATGCTCTTATGATGGCTTTGTTTTCTAGGTGCTATCTCAGTTGCAGGAGTAACTGGTATGGTTTGTTGCTTTGTTTAAATACAAGAGTCTTGAGGGCAGCGTGGTGGCACAGTGGTTAGCACTGCTTCCTCACAGTGGTAGGGACCCATATTCAATTCCCAGCTTGGGTCATTGTCTGTGCAGAGTCTGCACATTCCCCCCGTGTCCATGTGGATTTTCTCCGGGTGCTCCTATTTCCTCCCACAGTCCAAAAGATGTGCTGGTTAGATGCATTGGCCATGCTAAATTCTCCCTCAGCGTGCCCAAACAGGCGCTGGAGTGTAGCGACTCAGGGATTTTCACAGTAACTTTATTGGAGTGTGAATGTAAGCCTACTTGTGACACTAATAAATAAACTTTAAATCTTCAGTAAACCTGAGGAGTTGATTTGGCCCTTGCTACCCAGGCCTGAAATACATCAGTTGCACTTGTACCACTGCTGTTACTGTGTGTTTAGTCTGCTCCTGCTTTCTGCCACCTGTGCAGGCTTCACAGAGTCCAGATTTACTGGAGACTAGAGTGAGGCAGCAGCATCATCTGTGCCCTTTCTAATGATATTGTTACTATTGGCCACTGTCTCATCATGGTCACTGACTAGTATGAATGCAGCCCCAATGCTAAAAACGAGGACAATGAATCTCCCAGGATTCACAATTTTTTGAGGCCAAAATATTGCCATTCCATTCTAGCATGCCAGACTTGTCAAGTAGCAATCTGATCATCTGTAGTAGAAACATTGACTGCCCTACTGGTTCTTATGTATGGCATTATGATGCAAACATCCTTAGAGTTGTCCATTGTGAACTGCAGTATTATGAAATGATTCTGCAAGGGAAACAAGTAGACTTCTCCACTCAAACCACTATCTGCAGCATGTCTTTTGACGTGCCCACCCTGGTTTGCCTTGATGCTCAGAAGTAGTCTTTCCAAATTAAGTTGCATGTGATTCAGAGCTTCAGATTCCTAGTTAGAACTCAAATAGGCCCCCCAGGCAAAAAGATTCCTTTTCCTTTTCTTTTGGCTCCTATTCATTTCTTCTCTATGTGTTGCTTGTACACTCCCCTCTTTCTCGCTCCCTGAATGCTCCAGGATGGATGTAACATCCTGCCCCTTGGGAGGGAGAGAGTGAGTGGAGCTCACATGACTCCATGAATTGTAACTTGGCTCACCTTTTTCTGGTGTACCTAGAGAAAAACAAATGAGGAAGACAGGTTTCAATGGTGAGTAGCCTTTATATATAGCTTTCAGTAAGAGTGATATATGTTCAACACTCCAGTATCTGCTTGGCAGCAGTAAGCAATGAGAGACCAGGATGAGAAAATGAATAGCAAGTTGCTGGTGAGCAATAAGCTGTCAGCTGTCCTTCCCATCTTCTGGTCCCTCCATAGCATTCTTTAATAGGATCTCAAGAGATTTCATTCTTTATGGGGTTACTGATCCAAAGTTAGGGATTCCTCTTTCTCTAGGTAATCTCACAGTTATTATGGGCTGTCTTCTCCTACGAGGATAGTGAAGGAAATGAAAATTTTCAATTATGTGCAGCAACAGCCAAGTGTCAGCATGCCATCCTCGATGAATATGATGATATGTACATGTCACTCCAAGCTATATCGGAAAAGTGGATTTTTAAACATTCCTTTCATGGGATGTGAGCAAGGGCAGCATTTATTGTCCTTCCCTAATTGCCCTTGAGAAGGTGGTGGTGAGCTGCCTTTGTGAACCATAGCATTCCACCTTGTATAGATATACGCATAGCACTATTAGGAAGAGAGTGTCAGGTTTTTGACCCAGCAACAGCGAAGGAGCAGAGATAGAGTTCCAGGTTGAGATGGTGTGTGGTTTGGAGGGGAAGCTGTAGGTGATGGTCTTCCCATGCATCTGCTGCCGTTGTCCTTCTACTTCTAGATTTTGGGGATTTAAAAGGTGTTGCCGAAGGAGTGTTCGTGAGTTGCTGTCGTTATCAGATAGATGGCAATTATACATGCTGAAAATACATAGTGCACAATATTAATGGAGGATCTTGGTCAATTTTCCTATCTTTGCTTATCTAAGGTCATTGAAAGTTTTCCTGGACTTCCTAATGCATGATTATGACACTGGTGACAAGCTATTCCCATTCTTTGAGACTGCTTTCTTGGGACCTGCGCTTATTGGTGCCAAAGGAAAATAAAAACGCGTTCTTTCCAAACTTTTGCTCAATCAGAAGATCTAGATGTCTGTCATCATTATCTTAATATGGATGCAGTGTGGGCTAAAAATTGAATTGGGTTGGAATACAACCGGAAACTAGTGTAACATAAAGATGAATGTAAATTGGACTGGACCCCAGCAAGATTCCCAGCTTAAACTTCCTCAATATCTGTTGGTAAACCTACCATTAAATATGGAATTCAAATATATAGTCCAGGAAGGTCTAAAGTTCAATTACCAGTCTTTGCTGAGTTAACTGAAATTAATTGAGTTCCATTGGCAACTTTAGACTTGCGGGAAGATAGATAAGGTAGTGTTTGGGCTCCTAATCACTATCCAGTGAAACCCTATTGGAAAGTGTTCCAAATATAGAATGGGGATGGGATAGGTCCCACTTCAGCAATGGTTAATCAGCCTCCCAATACGTATTGTCCAGGCTCTTACATGAAGAGCAGCCAATTGGGTGAGATTTTCAAGGATTGCAATTGTCCAGAAATGTAGGGGGTGATTTTGCGTCCACATTAGCCATGAGCACAAATAGCAATGTGGGCCCAAAATCCCACATGATTCAGGAAACAAGATTCTCACTAATGAAGTCTCATTTTCTGATTTTCCCCACCCATCATTGACAGCACGGGAACCTCATGTAAATGCATTGAAATGAATTTAAATATATTTAAAGGGTTTTCTCACCAATACCTACAGATATTGGAAAATTGGAAGCAATGGAACCTTCTAGGAGCACAAAGATAAGCCTAGCCCCAATGGAGGAGAGGGACACGCCCTGGCAGTGTCCCAGCAATACCCCATGACATCCCACAACAGTGCCAACGTGGCAGTGCCAGAGTGGCACTGTTAGGGGGCTGTGCCTGAGGGCAGTGCCGGGTCGGTTCCCTGGGGAGCTCCACTGGGGAGGGGGGGAGTGCAAGTTTCCCCTAATATGTGTGGGGGGAATTGCCCCAGTGCTTGTGTAAGGGGAGGTTGCCCCAGTGCTTGTTTGGGGGGGGTTGATCCAATGCTTGTGTAGGGGGGGGGTTGCCCCAGTGCTTGTGTGGGGAGGGGTGCAGCTTGCCCTTGTGGTGGGGGGGGGGTCCCACTTGTCTATGGGGAGAGTTTTGTTTGAATTCAGACTGGGGCATCCTTTGGAGTTTGCTTTGCTGGCTCTACCTGCCCTGTCAGCATGACAGTGGAAACCACGCTCCCAGATTTTCTGTGCACAGAGTGCCAGAGGATCCAGAGAGAAGACTCAACTGTGCAGTTGGAGAGTCACACACCAGTTTTCTCTCCCAGTCAGCACTCTGTGCACAAAGCATGTAAGTTAAGCACCTTCAGGAAAATGGGGGAGAAAATTAGAAGGCGAAAAATTGTAACCCCCCCCCAACTCATTCCAAATGTTGAGTAATCATTGAAAAATGATAACTGCTATTCAGCGAATACTATAACCACACCCCACCCCCAAACAAAAAATCTTAAACCTTCAAACAGCTTTGTATTAAAGAATGGGTTCAAAAAGGATCAAGAAATGTTTTTTTATTGCCTAATTGCACTGTACTGTATTAATCGCAGACACAATATGATAAAACACACATGTGAACCAATTAGAATTCTGGCAGTGCATGAGCTCAGAGGAAAGCAGTTCAGTTTATAACAGCCTTTCACAAACACGTCAAGAGTAATTTTATTACCGAGTGAGCTTCAGCAGCTTAAATTAATTAATTCTAGACATTTCAAAACAATCAAGGTCATTGTTGAATGATTTTAAACAATTACCGCCCAATGCAAGGCAATTTTACAGGGATACATTTAGGTTAAGCAGGTTTTGTGGATAGTTTCAAAATAATCAAGAGATAAAGTTCTATTTTTTTTAAGTATGTGTAGATATTTATTTCAGCGTTCATGTTCTCTGAACAGCTAATCCAAATCAATTCATCACAGCCTGATCACCACAGGAAACATTTGGAATCTGGTTCAATCTGAACAGGGAAATGGAGTCCAATCCAAACAGAAAACTGATTAAAAGGAATGTTCAGGGAAATTGGCTTTAATCTGTCAATAAATAACTCCTTCTTGTAGATGTTTTGGAAGCGATCGCGAGCACAAAATTGGGGCATGTTTCATTTTCTTCCACGGGTTTGGAAAAGAAAACATTCATTAAATAAATTATACATGTGTGCCCTTGACTTGTTATTTCATTAATCACAGAGTTACAAACCTATAAAGATTACTTGCAAATGAAATCACAGTATGCTCTATCAAGTTGGTATTCAATCTTAAAGTATAATGATTACTGACTGCAGTAAATGTGTTGTTTATAGTTAGGTGTAAATAAATACCTATAAGGAACTCCAGTATAATTAACAATTCCGTTTTGTTTGTTTAAATTATTATTAAAAAGTCATTCCCCTTAGATATTGCTGAAAATCAAATGTGCTGGGGAGTGTAATGTAATGAAGGGCACAACAGAGTGTGGAACATTTAGACATGACACATTTTAATTGGAATCTGTCACTTTTCTTCAACTACTGTACTGCACTTCACTGTGGCTTTTGAAGGAGGTGTTTGTAACACATCTCTGTTGTAGTACGTTTGCGCAGGAGGGTTCCTGCTTGTAAAGGTTAGCTGTGTAGAAATCAAGGCTTTGCGAATTTTTTGGAAAGGTCACGCTCATCAGTATTACCATAGAGACTGCTAGGAAGGCCTATGGTAACTATCCAATGATTGCAATATGCTGTGTCTTTCCTCCACTAATACCACCTCAATCACTATTGGTGTCACCTAGGGATAAGCTGTAACTGAAGAACCTGCATACTCACTTGAAATTCAATTTGTACCTGACTGGAATCTCTTTCACTTTTTCTGTTTAGTGCCTAGAAGCATTTTCAATGGCTTCTGCCTGAAAATACCCAGAGCATCAACTGGCAGCTTAATAAAAGGGATAGGTTTTGACTAATGTAACATATCTGAAAAAAACAATGATGTAATTTATATCCCAGCAGAAACAGTAGGCTTTATACACATTTGAATAAAAGATTCAAACTAGCACAATGTGCTCAAGAACTATGAGGGGAATATGAAAGTATTTATCTGAAGAATTTCACCATATTGAATATTAATAAGCAATACCATCAAGAATGTGGTTAATCTTTTATATGCTTTAAATATTTTAAACCTTAGTCTTCGAGAAAACACTACTTACTCCGCCTTTTTAAAATTATACTCTCAAATTTTCTGCCCCACTTTTTAAAGCCGCTGATTGCATTTCTTAGTCCTTCTCAGATGTGGATGTGACTGAGAAGTCAGCAATTATTGTCCCGCACTAATTGCAATGGGAATGTGATGATGGACACTCTTCTTGAACCAAGGCAGTCTGTGTGGTGTAAGCACACCCATAATGCGGATTGGTGGATTGGTTCCCTCAGGCAATGGTCACCATCACATAACTCATCCAAAAGGCAATTTTTAATGTGAATATCAGCACAGTGCGTATTAGCAAGTTATCCGCTGTGGAGGTTACCATAGGCCTTCACCTGCAATCCCCACACATTTACTACCATTTGATGTTAACATATCACAATCAAAAGCATGCGCTTTGATCAACTTTCCTTCCTTTGTTAAATTAGCTATGCAGAAGCTATTGTAGAATCCTGGAGTACTGTGTGCAGTTTTGGTCGCCACACTTGCGCAAGGATATTTTGGCCTTGGAGGGAGTGCAGAGGAGGTTCACTAGGCTGACACCAGAGTTGAGGGGGTTGAGCTATGAAGAGAGGCTGGACAGACTGGGCTTGTACTCATTAGAGTTTAGAAGGATGAGGGGGGATCTTATTGAGATGTATAAGATGATGAAAGGGATGGATAGGGTAGAGGTGGAGAGGTTCTTCCCACTCAGAAAGGACAGCAGGACTAGAGGGCACAGCCTCAAGATAAGTGGGGGGGCGCAGTTTAGAACAGAGTTGAGGAGGAACTTCTTCACTCAAAGGGTGGTGAATCTCTGGAATTCTCTGCCTGTTGAAGTGGTGGAGGCTACCTCGCTAAATATATTTAAGATGGAGGTAGATGGGTCTTTGGTAGGCAAGGGGATTAAGGGTTATGGGAAGAAAGCAGGAAAGTGGAACTGAGCCACTTCAGATCAGCCATGATCTTATTGAATGGCGGGGCAGGCTCGAAGGGCTAGATGGCCTACTCCTGCTCTTATTTCTTATGTTCTTATGTTCCTATGTTCTTACGTCTGTCACAAAAGTAAAGTAAAAGTAAAGTTTATTTATTAGTCACGAGTAGGCTTACATTAACACTGCAATGAAGTTAGTGTGAAAATCCCCTTGTTGCCACACTCCAGCACCTGTTTGGGTCCACAGAGGGAGAATTTAATATAGCCAATCCAACTAACCAGCGCATCTTTGGACTATGGGAGGAAACTGGGGCACCTGGATGAAACCCACACAAGCCCATGGGAGAATGTGCAAACTCCACACAGACAGCGCCTCAAGCTGGGAATCAAATACTGTTCCACCACGCTGCTCCGATGTGTTCAGCTAAGCCAGTGTGAATCAGGCTTAGAGCTTTTCTGATTTCTATAGTTCAAAGACGAAGACTGCCTGAGAGTAAGATAGCTTAAGCCATGAGTTTGAGTGTGCCTAATTACTATTGAGGATTATAGAAGTTGATAGGGATTCCTGAATTGCGATGGATCACTTTTTTTGCCACTTTGACGAAATGGAAGTGGGGGAAGGTGAAGCGAGGAAGAATGAGGGGTATTCAAGGTGAATTCTGTAGAAATCAATACAATAGTTATTCTCATCCTCATCTTGATTGTATTACATCATGTATGCTTTATCAATGATGCTGAGGCATCTCCATCAGCAAATTATCCATCATAACACACAGTATAACTGGGCATACCACAGATATGTTAATATCCATTTAACATATTAACAAATCTAGCTTATTGCTTAAAAAAAGAGATGCTATTTGTCAACGATTTTCATCTTGCACTCATCAGGACAATCGCAAGAATACCATTGTCATGGGAAGCAACAATATTATAGTGTATGAGAAAAGAATACTAAATGGCAATTGGACTCTGATTGGTAGATGCATTGCCATGGAGGAAGTACCAGCTGATAATGACTGACAGTTAACTGCCAAGCAATATGATAAATTTAAAGCAGGCAGTTTGACTCTGATTGGTCAAGGCATTGCGCTGAGAATTGAACCAGTGAATGGCATATTTTGTTTAGCTAAGACAGGCACAATGTGTGTACGTGTTATTTCTGACTGCAAAGAACAGGGCTTTGTGTATTAATATACGTAGCTTCCAATACATGCAAATGTACCAACCACAAGCCGAATTGACAATCTTAAATTGGTTGTCAGTCCAATTCTTAGCATCCTGAGGATTATTTAGCAAATACTGTCCAACCGCATATTGGACACTTTGTTTTGAATTTTGCAAGCACGGGCTGGTTGGCTACAATCTGTATCTTGCCTGTTGCAAGCAGGGGAAGGGACATGCTGTTTGATATAAATTGCGAGTTTTTGGGATGTAGGGTCTACATGTCTAGCATCACACTGGCACTGAAGTTCATATGCCATATTATTCATTTGCGTGATAGGCAGAACGTCCTTTTGGCTTGACGGCAGCATTGTGTTAGTGGGGAATATCACTCATGTTACTACTGCATGTTAGCAGTGTGAAACAGCTAGCTTCAGCTGGTGCTCACATTTTTGAGATATCTTGCCCTTCCAGGGTAATATGGTAGACTGGCATTTTCCAGGGCCAAAAATGACAGCCTTTCACATAGTTCAATGGTCTGAGACTTTGAAACACCTGCAATCCAATTTCTTTTTCTCTTCCTGTACAAATGTTTATTTTTAAAACAACTGAAGTAGATCTTTATACTTTGTTCCTGTCCTTATTTTCAATTCTACACTCAAGTCTTCTGATTTTCCACAAGGGCATCTTGACAAACCTGAGTCCTATATTACTGAACATACATGTGCTTCAATCTCTGGTAAATGACGAGCGGTGAGAGGAAGGAAATTGATTTAAATTCACTTCACATAGACAGGGGTATTGGGGCAAATTGGAGAACTTAGACTGCCCAATGTGGGATGATATAACATGCACAGAAAGTGAAGCTAAGACCCCCTTGCTCTGTATGGCTCAGTCACCCAGTAGATAGTTTAACGAGCGATCAGGATACACTTTTGAATCCATCTATTTATTCAAACATTCATTGCGTTAGCGTAAACCTCGGTCTTGTAATAACAATTAGGAAGCATTTTGCAATTGTTGTGATTTATATTCCTCTTTTAATTCCCTTTAAAACTCTGTCATTGTCAAGTATAATGTTAAAGATCTCAGCTGGGCTGATCGGAATGCTAAACTCTGGGTTAGCAAATATTTTCTCAAAATAAAAGTATCCCCAGCAGAGTTTGCATCTGCCCTCAACAGAAGATCAATATCTCACACTCATTGATTTTTGAGTGGGAGAGGGACTGAGGATTACATAGAATTTATGGAACTCTGCTCCAAAGTTTAGCTAGCCTGATTTCCTCCTCAGTGTTAGACAGTCAGGTACAATACTGTGCTGTGAGCATAAAACTCTTAATGAGAAATATTGATGAGATTGTGGTGCATAAACCCCCATAGCTTCTCACCTCCTACATGTCTTTTGGCAGCATCTGTTTGAGAAACAATCAACATTCTGTGCACCGTACAAATCATTGTCATATCTCACTTTGTGTTTACTCAACAAAAATACACAAGATGCAGGAGGACAGTGTTTTGCTAACACGGAGTAAGGTAAATAAAAAAAGGTCCAATTATAATAGGAAGAGGCCTCTCTGGACTCCAACACAATGTTGTAATAAAGACAATCAATTAATAAAGGGCCTCTGTTCAGTAAACGATACCAGAATGGTGATGCCTAGTGGAGAACATCAAAGTTCCCTTAAAGATATATTATGGATAACATATCAAAGGTGTTTATGAATTCACATCCACCTGCAACTTATTGAGGTAATTTTGAGCCTGAAGCACTATGGAAGTAGGTTATTTTCATTAATTACATGATCAAAAGGAAAGGTATTGACAGAGGAGCCTCCCTGCTGTCTGCCTCAAGGAAGATCATTGCAAGGATCCTCCTCAACCTCTTCCTCCCAGTTGCCAAAGAACTCCTCCCAGAGTCAGTGTTATCATCAAGAAGCACCTTGGATACAAACTTCACAGCTCAGCAAAGTCAAGGAAAGTGCACGGAACAGCACCAACCACTGTACACGGCCTTTCTCAATGTCAAGAAAGGCTTTGACTCTATCGTCCACAAAGACTAATGGGGCATTCTTTTCAAATGTGGCTGCATTCAGATACTTTCAAGAAACTACAAAGGAACAAAGCCCAATCCATCACTCAAACCAGCTTCCCATCTAGTGACACTGCCTACACTTCCTGCTGTCTCGGAAAAGCAGCCAGCACAATCAAGGTCCCCACACACCCCAAACATTATCTCTTCCAGCTTCTTCTATCGGGAAAAAGATACACAAGCCTGAGACCATGTACCAAACTGCCTCAAGAATAGATTCTTCCCAGCTGCCATTAGACTTTTGAATGGATCTATCTACCTTGCACTAAATTGCTCTTTCTCTACACGCTAGCTATAACTGTACTATTACATTCTGCACCCTTTCCTTTCCTTCTCTATGTGTGGTATGCTTTGTCTGTTTAGCATGCAAGAAACAATACTTTTCCTTGTATACTAATATATGTGAAAATAATGTCAAATCAAATCGAATCACCAAGGCCCTGTATAGTTGCAGCAAGGTATCCCTACTCCTATACTCAAATCCTGTGTGAAAACAGAGGCCTTGGGGTAAGATTTTAGTCACATGGGGGCTGCGGGGTTTGGTTGGGGAGGGGCTGTGTGGTTGGGGGAAGATCAGAAGGATCAGGAAAGTTCTGATCACAAGTTAATCAGATCTGTTTTGCTGGAACAGCAAATAGGCACAAAGGCACTTACCTCCTGCATTCAGTTGCTCCAGCATCCTTTGGCTGCCAGATTAAATTTGAACTCGTAGATCGATATGAGGTTGTCAACCTGAAGAAGGATGTGGTTTGCCACCTGGAACTGTGTTGGTTGTACACATATATCCCACTTCCCCAATCCTGCCTCGCTCAGAAAGAGTAGAGGGTAGGCTGGAGGCAGGTTGAGGAATGGGATTCAGACCCTGCGTCCCATCTGACCCACCTGCTTTTGGGGGTTGAAATTTCCCGACAGTGTCTGCTCATCCATAGGGCAGAGGAACAATGTGCGGAGAGGAGATAATAAATGTTTTTGCATTCTTATACATTGATGTGAAGCAAATGGTTTCAATCTGATCGTTCTTTAGGAGCAGGAAAATAGAATTGTCTTATACACCTACACCGTCAGCTAATGTATTGCAAATGTCACCTGATAAAGTTATGTCTGTATGTCCGAATAACATTCTCTGAAACTTAATTCTTAAATCCTTAGGGCCGGAATTTTACTGGCATGTCCACCCTGGAATTGGGGCAGGCGAGACTCACAGAATGGACGTTATGAGCCTGGGGCAGGCAAGGTGATAAAATTCCAGCACTTGTGTCCAAAAGATGTCTACCAGTTATTGGATGTTTGAGAGCCACTACCACATACATGTTCATGTGACTTTTCTCAGTCTATTTACTGCTCATTTAAGCATTTGGTTCAGTAATAACATGCTCCCATTTTGCAAATAAGAAGTATATTTGGAAAAGCATTTATTTTGTTAGGCATGTCACACCCACACATAGGCCAACAGGATTACAGCAAAATAGTGGCAGGCACTTGGCAAGTTTCAAGGAATCATTTTCTTTCTCACGACCTGATTTTCAAATAGGTTTTATGTTCAGCCATTTGTTTATAGTTGTCAGGTATGAAGTGAGTATGAGCTCAGCTTTTAAGAAATGTTTCCTGAGTTTTCTCTTAGAAATTCAAAACAATAAGAAACTGTGAATGGAAAAGATAAAGCAAACAGTTTACTATCGGCAGCGATTTGATTTTAATTGATTTATTATTGTCACGTGTTGGGATACGTTGAAAAGTATTGTTTCTTGCACACTGTACAGACACAGCATACCATTCATAGAGAAGGAAACGAGACAGTGCAGAATGTAGTGTTACAGTCATAGCTAGGGTGTAGAAAAAGATCAACTTAATACGGGGTGGGTCCATTCAAAAGTCTGACAGCAGCAGGGAAGAAGCTGTTCTTGATTCGGTTGGTACGTGACTTCAGATTTTTGCATGTTTTTTTCTGATGGAAGAGGATGGAAGAGAGAATGTCTGGGGCGGCGGGGAGTGTGGTGGTGGTGGGGGGCAGGGGGGGCTCTTAATTATCCTGATTGCTTTTCTAAGGCAACAGGAAGTGCAGACAGAGTCAACAGACAGGAGGCTGATTTGAGTGATGGACTGGGCTTCATACATGACCTTTTGTAGTTTCTTGCTACTCCCGATGGTGGGGAGGAGTCCAGAACCAGGATTAGGGATAGACCACTTAGGATGGAGATGAGGAGACATGAGGAGGAATTCATTACCACAGGAAGTAGTTGATGCCAAAACATTGAATGCATTCAAGAGGCACCTGGATGTAGCACTTGGGGCAAATGGGATCAAAGCTAATGAGAAGAAAGCAGGATTCGGCTATTGAGTTGGACGATCAGCCAAATGGCCTCCTTTTGCTCCTATCTTCTATGTATGTTTCTAGCAGGCTTGGACACAGCAAGAGCCATACCAAGCTGTGTTACAACCAGAAAGGATGCTTTCTATGGTGCATCTGTAAAAGTTGGTGAGAGTCGTAGCTGACATGCCGAATTTCTTTAGTCTTCTGAGAAAGTAGAGGTGTTGGTGCAGACATAGATTCTGGGATGAAGACATGTGGAGTGTAACATCTTATCCAAACAACTTCCTAATATAACTTCATGGCTGCACACTGGGAGATGTAAAATTTACAGGATCAACATATTCTGTCCTGTTTTTGTGCTTGCCACCAAATCAGCCTAAAGGCTGTGTTAAGGTTATCCATTATCAACATTAGAAGTGCAGTTTATTGTAATATAATGTGTTATGATTAATGTTTGGACTGAATCTTTCTGTCCGGCCAGTAGCAGGAGTCAGGGAGTGTGGGAGGCAAAAAGTCTGTATCCTGTCGGCGGGCCAGAGAATTTTGTACTCTTGACTTTCAAGGTGGGTTAAAGTTAGGTCAAGCTTCCCAATGAACAATGTCAGGAACACAATTTGCATATGTCAGCATCTAATGCAAGCTCGTTAAAAGAAAACCTCAATGGAATTAAGTTCGACCTCTAAATTAAGTTCCCGCCAGTGAGAATTTAGAACATGCATTTCTACAACTGGAAATAAGTGCCAAGCATTTGGCAAGCCTTCCTGGGGCTCTTCACCCATATCCAGTGCCGGTAGCAAAGTGCACTAAGGCTGGACACAGATCGCAGGCAATCGGATACGGGAGAAGGGGGGGACAAGAGTGTCTGAGGAAGGGGTGCAGGAGATAGTCCAGGGAGAAGAGTGTCCGAGTTGAGAGTGTTCAGGCTCGGGGGCTGAGGTGGTGAATCTCTGGGGAGGGAGTATTTTAGAGTCTAGAAAGCTTGGTCAACTGTGGGGCTGATGGTGGGATCCTGGGAGGGTGAACTCAGGGAACAATCACAGATGGAGGTGTGGTGTGTGATGGTGGCAGGTGTGAGCCTGGTAGGTGAAGGTCTCACAGTGCGGTGCCACGGAGCAGAACTAGACAGGTGGCTCTATAACGAAAGTGAACATGGTCAGAATGGGTATGGGGATATCAAAGGGATGTTGGCTCTAAGGGGAGGGAAGGCAAATGGAAGTGGATCATGATCAGGTTAAGGGTAACAGGAGAGGTTCAACTGTGTCAGAGGGAAGATGAATGGCGATATTGGGTGGGTCAAGGGCAACGAGAGGGTGAGGTTGGTGGGTGACAAGGCAGGGTAAAAGGTGATGGACAGAGTCTGGAAGGTGACATGCCAACAGGTTTGCTTCCGACTCATGGATCTCATGACATTGAGTTCCCAGCAAAGTGTGGAGCTGCCGTTCATTCTGTGCTATTTGTCATCAGCTGCAGTCAGAGGGATGCAGGAAGGTGGATGTCCCTTGAGGAATACAGCAGCCAACTCGTGGCTCATCCTCCCAAATGAATGGTCATGGTTGGCAAGAGTTCATGTGGTTAGCCTTTCTATATTGCCAAGGCAATGATCTCTCTGTAGGGTTTTGGGGGTAATGGAAGGAAGTGGGATGGTCCGAGGGAGGTTTCTTGCACATGGTTCTCATCACCCCGGTCAAAGAACAATTCTGCCCTGTGCATCATGTATGAATGGAATGAAGACCTGTGTTTGCTCCTCTAGGATGTCTTTTTCCTGGACAGGAAGGGATAGATATGTCTAGACAGAGGCCAGGTGAATGGCTTAGCAGATGGAGGGAAAGCTATAAAGGACATGCTAGCTGAATGTATCACTTAAATTTGCTCACATATCTATCAGGGCATCAATGATACAGGTTTCAGGCGATCGTCCCTCAGTAATGAAGAGGAGAACCCATCACAGGTTTGGCGGAGAGCGTGTCATTAGTTGGCACAGGGCCAAGAAGAGCAAGGGTGTGAGCAACAAGAGGGACCAGAGCCTCCAGAAGGTCAAGTTGCTGGTGAACAGGTTCCATTGCTATAGTAAGCATTGGCCCGACCATCGGTGCAGAGCAGGTGGTGCTCTTATCTAGAAATGGTGAAAGGCAATGCCAAAGGCAACTTTATATGTCCTGGGATATACTTGGTCACATCTTCCAGCTTCTCCAGTTCGAGCTGCAGCCACAAGGATGCTGGGGAAGTTATGCAGACCTCAAAGTCTGCAATGAGTGAGTGGTTGTCCAGATGCCCATTAAGTATTGTGTCCGAAACTTTGACCGTGTGAGGTAACAGTGGGACAGGAGATTTGCTACCTGCTCCACCACACGATTCACCATGCTCCTCATGGAAGTATAATTAATGAGCTGAAGAGTTGAGTATTGCACATGTTGCCGATTTTCCCGCCCACCACCAGACTTAGACCACAGGAAGAAGATTCTGTCCTTTGTTTTTTAGCATAGTGAAGCAAAGCCTTCTAAATGTATTACATTGTCAGACTCAGATTAGGCCTCCTGTGTAGCTATACCTAGGGTGGTACAATGGTTAGCAATGCTGCCTTACAGCACCAGGGACCCGGGTTCCATTCCAGCCTCAGCTGACTGTGTAGAGTTTGCATGTTTTGCGTGTCTGCGTGGGTTTCCTCCAGATGCTCTGGTTTCATCCCACAGTCCAAAGATCTGCAGGTTAGAAGGGTTGGCCATGCTAAATTGCCGTTTAGTGTCCTAAAATGTGTGGGTTAGGTGGATTACTCATGGTAAATATGTAGGGTTATGGGGATAAGGCAGAGAGGAGGGCTGTTCTTTCAGAGAGCCAATGCAGACTCAATGGCTGAATGGCTGCTTTCTATAAATAGGAATAGACCTTTTCCTTGGAACAGCCACAGAATTGGTCAGTAATATGTCCTTTGTGCAAAACTTGAGGTAACATAAATTTGGATAAGTTTCCTTGTACAATGTCACAGTAGGAAGGTCAACAGTATCCTCTTGAAATACCATAAAATATTGTGCGCTGTTCTTTATAGGTCAGACCACCCCACCATTTGCGTGTATATTTATTTGCGTAAATCTTCGAGATTACAAGCAGATTTTACAGTGTAAGTCCTACTCATGTTAAAAGTGACTTCCATAAAGTCACTCTGAATGCTCCGAATGGCAGAATGGGCTCATAGGTCACACACTAGACTAAAATACCACTGACATTGATGAGCACTGATGTGGACTGGGGTAAACACAGTAAGAAGTCTCACAACACCAGGTTAAAGTCCAACAGGTTTATTTGGTAGCAAAAGCCACTAGCTTTTGGAGTGCTGCCCCTTCATCAGGTGAGTGGGAGTTCATTCGACCTCTGATCTTCGGGTAAGCGTTCTCCAAGGTGGCCTTCATGACACAGGACAACGCAAAGTCACTGAGCAGAGACTGATAGCCAAGTTCTGCACACACAAGGACAGCCTCAACCAGGATCTTGGGTTCATGTCACACTATCTGTAACCCCTACGACTTGCCTGAGCTTAGAAAATCTCACTAATTGTCCTGCCTGGAGACAATACACATCTCTTTAACCTGTGCTTAACACTCTCTCCACTCACATTGTATGTCCTTTTAAAACTTGATTACCTGTAAAGACTCGCATTCCAACCATTATTTTGTAAATTGAGTTTGTGTTTTTATATGCCCTGTTTGTGAACAGAACTCCTACTTGCCTGACGAAGGAGCAGCACTCCGAAAGCTAATGGCTTTTGCCACCAAATAAACCTGTTGGACTTTAACCTGATGTTGTGAGACTTATTAATGAGCAATACAGACCAGGAAGCGCCCTAAATGGTCTGTTCTCATTTGGAGCTCAGTGTGGGTATGGGGGTGTGGGTGGGGAGTGGTGTTGAGGGTTACAAGTAGCCTGAGTATTTTTGGAATCCATTTAAACTGCACATTGGAACCTTCAGGCTATTGTGTTGATTTAAACCCAAGTGTTTCAATGAGATACCAGAGACAGATGTCACTTTGAAACTGTGTTCCAGATTAAGTCACTGCCTTCGGAGGTGGAAGGAAAGCAAAAAAAAACAAATCAAATGACCAAGCTGGTGCCTGCACGTCCTTGCTGTACAAACTCAGGGTGAAAGAATAACTCTGATATGCATCAGATTGATGATACTATCACCAGTAATCTCGTCTGTTCATCATTCCAGTCGCAAGCAAAACAAAATTAGAGTAGAAAATATTTTTACTTTGCACCATTTTAGTGTTATGTTCAATCTCTATTTCTATTGATCAGAAGAACCCTAAAAACAAAACATTATTTTACATACAACAGACATCCTAATTCTGAAATGGTGAAGATTGCATGATATATAAAGACAATTATTTATTTTTATTTCATTGACAGGATGTGAGCATTGCTGGCAAAGCCAGTGTTTATAGTCTATCCAGAGTTGCCCTTCAAAAGCTAGGATGTGACCTGGAAGGAGTTTGGAGGGGGTGCTGCTCCCATAACTGGCTTCACTTCATCAAAGTGGTTGAGATTGCAGGCTTGGAAGGTGCTGTTGTGCATCCTGTGGATCCAGGGTTCTCAACTTTTATGTTTCTGAGGACCTGCTTTTAGTTTTTAAAAATCTACGGACCCTCTGTAGCTGCTGGGGGTAGAGAGAAAAGCAGCACGGCAGCACAGTGGTTAGCACTGCTGCCTCACAGCACCAGGGATCCAGGTTCAATTCTGACCTCAGGTCACTGTGTGAAGTTTTGCACATTCTCCCCTTGTCTGTGTGGGTTTCCTCTGGGTGCTCCACTTTCCTCCCACAGTCCAAAGATGTGCGGGTTAGGTTGATTGGCCAGGATAAATTGCACCTTGGTGTCAGGGGATTAGCAGAGTAAATATATGGGGTTACGGGGTTGTTATCAGTGCAGGCTCGATGGGCCAAACAGTCTCCTTCTGCACTGTAAATTCTATAAATAGTTTAACAGATGTTCTTAATCTCAGTGACAAAGACATCCATGGGTCCCCTGCAGGTGTTGATGGAGATGAGGTTGGAGGAGATGAGGGCACAGTCTTTATGATGATTTATGGAGGGGACTATTTTCATTCATGAAACAATGAGAATGATTTTAATTCTGCATTATTCCTAGCTTTTTTTGCTGTTTTATCTCTTCCTCATTGCTGCTCTCCATCATTCAGTCCCACACATATAGCACTGATTAATTGAATCATTCAGAAATTTCTTCATTAGTTAGCGCAAGCGCTGATTTCAATTTCCAAATGAGTTTATCAGAGATCCAAACTAAATTCTTAAAATTCTCTGACAAATTTGTTTGAAAGCACAGCATTAGAGCAATAAAATATGTTTGTTAAATCATTTTAGAAAGGAGCAATAGAATGGAGGAGCCTTTAGTTCTATTGTAATGAAATATGATACAGGAAGAAGTACAGGAAAGAGTGGCACAGTGCTTAATGCTGCTGCCTCACAGTGCCAGGGACCTGGCTTCAATTCTGGCCTTGGTCACTGTCTGTGTGGAGTTTGCACACTCTCCCTGTGTCTGCATGGGTTTCCTCTGGGTGCTTTGGTTTCCTTTCACACTCCAAAGATGTGCGGGTTAGGTGGACTGGCCATGCTAAATTATCCCTTAGTGATCTCCAGTTTCCTCCCACACTCTGAAAAATATGTTGGTTAGAAGAATCGACCCAAACAGGCACTGGACTGTGCCGGCTCGGGGGATTTCACAGTAACTTCATTGCAGTGTTAATGTAAGCCTTACTTGTGACTAATAAATAAACTTTAAAACTTTTTTAAAGATGCGTAGGTTTAGCCATGGATTAGCCATGGTAAATGTATGGGGTTACAGGGATGTGATGGGGAGAGGACCTAGATAATATACTTCGTCAGAAAGTCAGCACAGACTTGATGGGTTGACTGGCTTCCTTCTGCACTGTAGGGAATCTATGTTTCCATAAAGTGTTGTTGGTTAAAAAAAATTGGACAACCTTCAGACGTCCTCCTTCCGTTATCACACAAAAACTGAATTTCAGACTTGACAAATAATATGAGGTAGTCATCTTTGTTTTTACTCAGGCTTTGCCAAGTAAATCAAGTCAATTCATGTTGTATGTTGATGCTATTAGGGATGGTGCTTCCCCTCCCCCATTCCTCACTACCCTCATGTATGCTCCGTAAACAAAGACAGGCTGTGACTTGGAGAGGTATGTGTCATTATCTCTACTTAAAAAAGTAACTGATACCAGATAGTACATTGACCTAAAAATGTATAATCATGGACAATAAAGAGAATCCCTTCTTTTGAACAGCAGACAAAATATCTGATTATCACTGAAGCTTTGTAAAGTTAATTATGCTTGGCTGCAAGGCTGCAACAGAAAAACCTGCTTCATTCTTGACCAGATTGTCTCTACAGCATTTGAAACCTCAGGTTTTGCCAGGAGACTTAGTCCCCCGAGCAATCAATTATCTGCTATCAGCTCGCAGATCTGTGAACTGCAGTTGATTTTTTTCATTTAGGAACCATGATGCTATCATTTGCTGGAGCTGTCCAGCGACTTTAAATGTTCTTCAGCAGGCAAGTGATATCTTGTTGTTGACATGGTGAAATGATAGAAGGAAAGGTACCTGGGTTACACAGAGTTCAGCTCTTACAACATGTTCCCTTCTGATTTGAAAAAAAAACCTTCTGATTGTAATTTTGGCCTTGAGAGGAGACAATTGTCCAGTAGCAAAACATATTATAATACTGGAGTTGTATTATCCAATACATTAGCTACAAGCCACACCTGCTTAACTTGCAATCTACATGTGGATAATTGCACTTCTGATTAGTAAATAAAAATGAGTAATAGACATTGTCCTTGGACATGTGCTCGCAAAGCTACATGTGGTGAAAACAGCTGTATTTTAACCTTTCTCTGTGTTTGTTGGTAAAATAGAGAAGTACAGTAAAAAGTCTGACAACACCAGGTTTTAGTCCAACCGATTTATTTGATATCAAATAAATCGGTTGGACTAAAACCTGGTGTTGTCAGACTTTTTACTGTGTTTACCCCAGTCCAACGCCGGCATATCCACATCAAAATAGAGAAGCACAGTGCAAAATTCTTTACCATTGTGATCATCCTGCTTCACCAAATGGCTGTAGTAGATGGTTTTCTAGTAAAAATTAAGTACATTAACCTGTAGTGTGAAGGTTATTCCACTAAAATTAATAGATATGACTAAAATGCATTAAAATCCCTATGGTGCAGAAGGAGGCCATTCAGCCCATCAAGCCCATACTTGCAACAATCCTACACAGGCCCCATCTCCTCAAGAGGCGTTAGCAGGATAAATACTTGGGGCAACTTATCATGGCCAATCCATTTAACTCCCACATATTTGGATATGAGAGGAAACTGAGCAGCCAGAGGAAACCTATGCAGACATGGAGAGAAGGTGCAAGCTCCACACAGACAGTGACCCAAGGCCAGAATTGAACCTGGGGTCCTTGGAGCTGTAAGGCAGCAGTGCTAACCACTGTGCTAAAGTGCCATATAAATTTCTACTGGACAGCATTAGTCTAGTGTTACTTTTACTAGACATAACAGGAATGTCCTATACTGTGTGAGTTTTGAGGAGTTCAACATTTTTCCAAAATAGGTTTGGTTCTGTGCAGTAATGGTAGATACTGAATAGCTTCCAAATTTTTTAAAAATTGTAGTAAATTGTGACATGAACTTGTAGTCAATAAGAATAAAAATTGGGAGGTGTAGAAATGGGCCAACAATTTGCTATCACCTATAGCACAAGGCCTTCAATGTGTTATAACCAGCTGTCACTGCAAGAGTCATTGCACTTCAGAATAATTCATTGCATGTGAAGTGCTTTGGAACGTTTCTGAGACAAGTGTCATAAAAATGCAAGTTTGTTCTTTCTTTCTAATCACCTAGAAGCTGTGGTGAATCACATTGTAACAAGAACAAGGATAGGACATATTTGGGCTGCACGCTACTTTTTAACAATCTGTGCTTGCAAGAAATGGCTGTTGTGAAACATTTGAATTAGATGCGTTACTGCAGTTGAAACTTCAGTTATGAGATTTATTGCCACAGTTGTTCAATGTGTAATAAGGTAGGAAAGTTACATAATTAGGAGTTCCTGGAGACAATTTGTGTGGTGGGTTCCAGATCCCTGTTCTGCCAAAGAGCGCCAAGAACTCGCACACATGAAGAAGGTTCTGGTAAATTTACCCTTGCATTGGGAAAACAAGTTAATGTTTGGAGCTATTAATAGGTAATCAACTGTGATTGGATCCTCTTTTATGCAAAACTCCTTGGTCCATTTCTGCTTAAGCTGAGATAAAATTGAGGTGTTAATTTTCAATGGAATTATTTTCAGAGACCAATAACAATTGAGTGGCCCAGATTGTGCTGTTGTTTTGTTTCTGTCGATTGGTGTCTTCTGCTGTAATTTTCTCTGTGCTCTCATTATGCATCTCTGCCCAGACCCTTTATACTGAAAACACAGATCTAAAAATTACCCAGAAAATTGTGATATCTCATTTGAAAATGTATTTGAACAGTTGCCTGAACCTGTTTACAGCTGCGCTTACCTGTTGTGGCATAACAGTCGGCAAAGAATTCTCACACAGATCAAGGGGTCATTCATGCACTCGTTCCAATCTATTGGTACGATTCTACTTCAGAGAAACGAGGTGGTTTCAAAAGAAAGCAATTCTCACAGGAACCGTAGTATTGTCTACTGTAATTGCGTTGTCTCGTCCAACAGTCAAGGTCACTGTTTTCATACACTGTCCTTTACCACACTGTAGGTTTGAGCCAAGATGCATACAAATTCTCATTCCAAGAGATTGGGTAGTGAGAATGACATTCAATGAATTAGTCTTCCAAGCTGGCAACATCAGACTGTAACATTTATCAGTTGTATCCTTGGGAAATGTTGTTAGGTTTATAGTAGCATTCCTCCTAGCAGTAATAAAAGCTGTTAGGCTGGATTATTTATGAAAGGTTAGTGATAAGTGCCATGAGGAGGGAATATGCTATCAGGAAATGTTTCTTTGTAGAGATAAGAAACAGGTCACATGTAAGGCCACAGAATGAGAGAACACATTTATTTTAGGTTACCAGACTTGAGAAAAGCAAATAAAATAGAGTGCAGCTGCGTATGTGATGCTGGAAGAGGTTCAATTGGAGAAAAGGTATTTTGGAAGTATTATTGGAGCAGTTATTCTGGTTGGCAAGAGCAGAACACAAACCCAATGTTAATGGAAACTACTTTGAAACTCATTACAGGTCTGTGGTTTTAAACCACCAGGTGCTTGTAGCTTGATCTAGTTTGAAGTGGTTTATGACGGTTATCTTCCAATAAACAAAAGGTCATCAATCAAACTTAATATTTTAGTGTCTCGGTTTAGCGGGCATAGCTCAGACAGCAAAAACACCAGTGCATGAATGAACATTGGGAAAGACCTCTGTTAGAATAGGGAGCTTGAAAATGACATGAACAATGAAAATGACATGAAGAATATAAGTGCTAACTGTACTTGAAATGGCTGGATAGTGATATCAACAGTGAGAGCACAAAATCCACCTTCCAAACTCTTAATTAAAATTTTGTCAATTGACTTAAGCCGTTTGCAATAGTGTTATAAAATATGACCAGGATTTTTTAGATGGGAAGGTTTTCCCCTAAACCCAAAGAGTTAGCCAGCAATGCATTGCCTCTAATACTGACTGCCCCACAACTATTTAACATCCCACGCAGGGTTAAATAGCTGGAGGTGGGACTTGCAAGCCAACACTCCAGAGGGAGAATTTTTTGTTCATTGATGGGATATGGGCATCGCTGACTTGGCCAGCATTTATTACTCATCCCTTATTGTCCCTAGAAGGCCTTTTTGAATCACTGCAGTCCATGTGTTGCAGGAACACCCATAGGGCTCTTAGGAAAGGAGTTCCAGTATTTTGACCCAATGACAGTGAAGAAACAGCGGTATATTTCAAAGTCAGGGTAGTCAGTGACTTGAAGGGGAACTTGCAGTGATGGTGTTCGGAGGTATCTGCTGCCCTTGTCCTTCTAGATGGTAATAGTCCTGGGTTTGGAACGTGCTGTTAAATGAAGTTCTGAGTTGCTGCAGTCATCTTGTAGATGGTACAGACTGCTTCCACTATGCATCAGTGGTGGAGAGAGTGAACAATGGTGAAATGGGGTGCCAATCAAGCAGGCTGGATGGTTTTGAGCTTCTTGGATGCTGTTAGAGTTGCACTCATCCAGACAAGTAGAGAGAATTCCATCACACTCCTGACTTATGACTTGTAGATCATAGACAGGCTAGAGGTGAGTTGCTCACCACAGAATTCCCAGCCTCTGACTTGCTGTGGTAGCACAATAGTTATGTGGCTAGTCCAGTTCAGTTTCTGGTCAATGGCAACCCATAGGGCACTAATAGTGGGGGGATTCAATGATGATAATACCATTAAATATCAGGGCAATTGGTTAGTTTCTCTGTAGTTGGAGATGGTCATTGCTTGGCACTTGAGTAGCATGAATGTTATTTGCCACTTACCAGTCCAAATCTGAATATTGTCCAGATCTTGTGTCTGTGGAGTGGCGAATGGTGCTGAGCATTGTGCAATCATCAGCAAACATTCTCACTTCTGACTTTATGATGGAAGGAAGGCCATTGATGAAATAGCTGAAGTCAGTTGGGTCTAGGAACTACCCTGAGAAACTCATGCAACAGTGTTCCAGGACTGAGCTGTCTGGCTGCCAAGAACTAAAACCATCTTCCTTTGTGCTAGGTAACTCCAATCAGTGAAGAGTTTCCCCCTGATTTTAAGTTGCTTCGGGGTTGCAAGCACTGTTTGATGCCACACTCGATTAAATTGCTGCCTTGATGTCAAGGGCCTTCACTCTCAGCTCTCTTGTCCATGTTTAAACCAAGGCTGTAATGAGGTCAAAAGCTGAGTACCCGTGATAAAACCCAAACTGCGTATCAGTGAGCAGGTTAGTGCTGAGGAAGTTCTACCTATCAGTACTGTCAATGACACTTTACATCAGTTTGCTGATGATTGAGAGAAGACTGGTGGGGTGGTAATTGGCTGGGTTAGATTTGTTGTTTCTTATGTACAGGACATACCTGGGCAGTTTTCCACATTGCCAGGTAGATGCCAGTGTTGTAGATGTAGTGGAACAGCTTGGCTAGGGGCACTGCAAGTTCTGGAGCACAAGTCTTCAGTAATATTGCCACAATATTACAGTATCTAGTGACTTCAGCCATTTCTTGATAACACATGGAGTGAATCAGATTGGCTGAAGACTGCTTTCTGTGATGCTGGGTTCCTCAGAAGGGGACCAAGATAGATCATCTACTTGGCGCTTCTGCATGAAAAAGCCAGAAGAATCACCCCAGTGACCCTGGCAGCTAATCTGATTGTAATTGTGTAAAAATGACCCTTCAGCAAGCATTAATTGGTGAAGCGTTGGGCCGGGTGATGGAGTATGGGATGGTGGGGTTGGGGGTTGCAAGTGGGGAGGTGGTATTGTTGCGGAGGTTTGGGGTGTTACTGGAAAGGTTGAAAGGTTGAGGAATCACCCCCAGAGGATGCACCTCTTGTGTGGGATGCACTTGATGTTGGAAGGAGATCATTGGTGCATGGGTCCTGATGTTAACTGGTCATTAATAAAACAAAGAACAATACAGCACAGGAACAAGCCCTTTGGCCCTCCAAGCCTGTGCTGCTCATGAGCCCAACTAGACCATTCGTTTGTATCCCTCTATTCCCAGTCTGTTCATGTGGCTATCTAGATAAGTCTTAAATGATCCCAGCGTGTCTGCCTCAACCACCTTGCTTGGCAGTGCATTCCAGGCCCTCACCACCCTCTGTGTAAAATATGTTCCCCTGACATCTGTGTTGAACCTTGCCCCCCTCACCTTGAACTTGTGACCCCTTGTGTTTGTCACCTCTGACCTGGGAAAAAGCTTCCCACTGTTCACCCTACCTATGCCCTTCATAATTTAATACACTTCTATTAGGTCACCCCTCATCCTCCTTCTTTCCAGGGAGAACAACCCCAGTTTACCCAATCGCTCCTCATAGCTAAGACCCTCCATACCAGGCAACATCCTGGTATACCTTTTCTGTACTCTCTCCAAAGCCTCCATGTCCTTCTGGTAGTGTGACGACCAGAACTGGATGCAGTGCTCCAAATGTGGCCTAACCAACGTTCTATATAGCTGCAACATCATATGCCAGCTTTTATACTCTATGCCCCATGCAATAAAGGCAAGCATGCCATATGCCTTCTTTATCACCATCTCCACCTGTGCTGCGACCTTTAAGGATCTGTGGACTTGCACACCCAGGTCCCTCTGTGTGTCTATACGCCTGATGGTTCTACCATTTATTTTACAGCTTCCCCCTACATTAGAAATACATCACTTTGCATTTATCTGGATTAAATTCCATCTGCCATTTCTCCGCCCAATTTTCCAGCCTATCAATATCCTGCTGTATTGAAATCACTATCCGCAAATCCAGCAATCTTCATGTCATCTGCAAACTTACTGATCACACCAGCTACATCTTCTTCCAAATCATTTAGATATATCACAAACAGCAGAGGTCCCAGTACAGAGCCCTGCGGAACACCGTTAGTCACAGACCTCCAACAGGAGAAAGACCCCTCCACTGCTACCCTGTCTTCTATGGCCAAGCCAGTTGTCCACCTATCTAGCTAGCTCCCCTGTTATCCCGTGAGATTTAACCTTTTGCAGCAGCCTGCCATGAGGGACCTTGTCAAACGCTTTACTAAAATCCATATAGACGACATCCACGGCCCTTCCCTCGTCAATCATTTTTGTCACCTCCTCAAAAAACTCAACCAAATTTGTGAGGCATGACCTCCCTCGTACAAAACCATACTGTCTGTCGCTAATGAGATTACTCAGTTCTAAATGTGCATATATCCTATTGGAATAATCTTCTCCAACAATTTCCCTACCACGGACGTCAAGCTCACCGACTTGTAATTACCCGAGTTATCCTTGCTACTCTTCTTAAATAACAGGACCAATTAATAATCATTAATTGCCCACTTAATGGCCTCAGTTGGACAAGGTCAGGTCAGCCTAAACTTCGCCTATCCCACAGTGAAAATGTGGACCGATTGGGCTGATAGGAAGGCCCTCCCGTACATTTTAGGCCCCACCCCCAGTAAATCCACCAACGGGCGAGCCATAAAATTCTGCCCCATTGTAAGGTCACATATATTGTGCCACGGTGAGTTTAAACTCTAGTTTAAAAACAGATTGAAAAAACATAAAACAATCACAGAAGTGTGTTCCTTTCTGTTCCAGCTAGCTTCCCTTCTCCCTTGGATGCCCACTAACTCATATCCATTACGCTCCAAGGTCCTACAGACATAGCAGTCTCCTGATTCAGTGTGCAGTTTTCCTGGGCAAATGTTTTGGAAAGCTAATTAGGCCATTACAGTCAAGTCCAAATTGTCTCTCACCACTCAAACACACACTGATACTGGAATGTAACCAAGGGAAAAGCTGACTGACTTTCTACTCTTCTCAACCAAGAGGTGCTGAGCACAACTGTAACATTCTCGCTGTCATCCCAGATGAGATTAATTCTGTCACTGCAAACTAGGGACTGATCCCAGCATCTTCCTGCTCCTGATCCACACCAGGCTGAATTAGGAAGTCAACTTCTCTTGAATTATTCTTGGTTCGAAAAACAAATCTCGCCTCCGCCGTATGGCTCTCATTCCAACATGCTTGCAGAATTACAACAGTCTGAATCATTTCCAGAATCAGATCCCTTTATCCTGCTAAGCAGTAAGGATGGTTGATGGCACAGAAGTGAAATAAATTCTTCATCTGCCTTTTATGCAGCACCAGAAGCATCAGAGAAATGCAATTAAAATGGAGAAAGCACGCTGAAGTGGCAATTAAAAACCCCAAACCTGGAGATTGTTGCAGGAACCAATAAAACAAAATCTATTAAAGGACAACTGAACAAGCCGACCCTGCAACAGAAACCTAAAAACTGCGGAAAGATCAGAGGGAGCAATAAAAGAGCAGTCATAAATCGTGATGTCAATAATAGTCATAGAACTAATTGCATTGTTGCTCCAATTCCACAGAGTTTTTGATCCCAATAGCTTTAAATAACTAAATCTGCTTGCAGTAGCCTGATAGTCAAAGCTGGAGGAAGGGAAACAGAGGATTTGATCTCCACCTGTTCATTTTAGGCATTATTTGGCAATAGCTCTGGATAACTGTTAGTAGATAAGTTTGGACTAAGCAGTGATAGAGCTGTATTATTTTCCATCCCAGCTCATTCTTGCTCAGCAAAACACCATTCAAGTTTTTTTTATTAGCTTTGTCTACAAAGGACCGAGGATAACTCTCCCTGTTTGAGAGACAGAGACAAGTGATTAAGTTGAGGGCCACCACTGGGCATCAAGCATAGGACAATAGGCCTCACAGTGCCAGGGACATGGCTTCGGTTCCCACTCGGGTTGCTATCTGTGTGGAGTTTGCACTTTCTCCCTTTGTCTGCATGGGTTTCACTCAGGTGTCCAGTTTTCTCCCATGGTCCAGGGATTGGCAAGTTGGGTGGATTGGCCATGCTGGATTGCTCCTTGGTGTCAGGGGCTCTCGCTAGTGTAAGTGCATGGGGTTGGGGCTGGATGGGTTTGAGGTCAGTGAGGACTTAATGGGCCGGGTGGTCTCCTTCTGCACTGTGGGATTCTATGACTCTATGAAATGAAATTCATGTTCATTTCATTATAAAAGGGAGAAAAAAACTTATAAAACAATAAAACATTCTCAAACATCCATTCTTTCTCTTGGTAATGATCCTAAACTGTTTTTAATCCTATCCTAAACTGGATAACCTGCTTACATTAATTTCAAGCAGTTGGCGACATTTATTTACAAATCAGCTTGGCATGAAAGTCTGAGTGTTCTTTCCTATTGTCTGCTCTGGTCACTAGCAGTATCAGTCTCTTGCTGTGATGTTAAGTATCATTGATGGGGTTTACTTGGCTGTTGGGTTGAGCTATTCCAGTCAGGTCTAACTTTTTTGTTGCATCAGGGACTCATGAATTGGTTGGTTCAATCATAGGAACTTTCACAGGTCTAATTAGACCTTTGACTGGAACAAGCTGCCAGAGGTAGTAATAGAGACAGGTACAATCTCCTTTTTTAAAAAGCGTTTAGACAGATACATGGGTCAGGTGGATATAGAGGAATATGGGCCAATGAGGGCAATTGGGACCAGCTTAGGGGTTTAAAAAAAAGGGCAGCATGGACAAGTTGGGCCGAAGGGCCTGTTTCCATGCTGTAAACCTCTATGACTCTATGACAAGGCAGAGGACCCCCTTCTCCCACACCAAACTATCACAACTGCTGCAGGGATTAAATCTGCACTGTTGCTATCATTCTACATACACTCGAGTCACCCTCCCAACTGAATTTCCTGACCCCGGCTTTGAAAAATATTCCAATTATATAAATGTGTAAAAAAGCAAAACAAATCATCCATGCATAACTATGAAGATAAATAGTACACTTCTGATTTTTAGTGATCACAATCACAATATATAATGTATACCATTGAGATACTAGCAAAATATAGAAAGACCCAAAAAAAGGAATAGGGATGGAGTAGTTCTATTCAAACGTACACAGTATGCTATAACAAAAATAGCGAGGATAAATACATGCAAATTGGCAATAGGGACAACAGGACTGTCAGAATTACAAAACCTCACATAGTACACCAATCGGACATCTTAGGTGCACAGTGTATGAAACACTGGCAAATACCCATTAGTATTTCTATCTGAACTGGTCTGTGATTGTACCAATTTATAGAAATGAATGTGAACTCTCTAGACTTTTGGATTTCTTTCTTGTCATGTTCAGAATCCAATTACTCGGAAAATTCAACGAGGTAAGACCCCAACTAGTATTCAAATGAATTTTCAACCTTCCTGACTGCCAAACTATATGTATCTAAACATGGTAAGCACTGAACAGGCATGTTTGCCTTGTCCCAAGCAGACGCCAAACCATCAAAAACCATCTGAAGATTTCCTTTACTCATTAAAATCAACAAAGCCCTTTAACCCTCAGTAACAAATGCCTTCCCTCCTAAACCAAAAGATTAGCAAAAATGGGCATTAATTTTAAAAGCCAAGCTTCCCAGTCACCTTTAATGGTTTAGTGGGAACAAAATGGCTCTGTACAGAACCAGGCAACACAAGCTAGAGGTTTCCTAAGTTTCAATTAACTATATTGAATGAAGGGATCTTAGATGGGTCTGCAATTAGGGCACCACAACTGGCCTTGGCCAAATTAGAGAAAGGGAAAGTAAATATTGTTCCATTAAAAATGTTAACCTGTCTTTTTCTTTCAGATATCATACATTTCCTTTACTTACATCATGATCACTATTATGGAACTCCTGTGATGTCCTCCCCACTTTATTCATTGGCATGATGGTGATTCTTTCACAATTCTGTAGCCCCCACAAGTTACTATGCACTGTTTTCATGTATTATCCCGACTGGAATAATTACTCTGCTTCTGCTCATTGTCCTAGAAAGGATTTGTTTTTTTGCAATCTTGGTCTGAGAGTGTTTTCCTATTTATTATGGTTATGATATCTGCATAAAACTGTAAAACTACAGGCAGCCACACAATGAAATACCCAAATATGCTGAAACTTCCAAATGCCTTCCCCTAACTGTTGACTCTATCTGCCTTTATATATCTCAGCCTGATATCTTGTTGCTTCTTGCAGTGACTTTCCCTTTGTCCTTCCTTTCTTACGTGCTGCTACTACTCTAATCTTCCTGATATTGTTGTTGTCAACCAGCTACTTCAAGGCTATAACAATGTTCCACTCTGAAAGCATAGAACTTCAATCTTTCATCACAGTGTTTTGACCTAAGCACTGTCAATAAGTTCTACAATTTGACCATGAACCTCTGCCCCTTTCATCCATTTGATTGCTTTATTAACATTTATTAATTGAGCTCACAGGTCAGCTCCTGAGTAGAAAGGAAAACAATTGGACATAAGGTACTCACCCATTATCCTTCACAACTTTACTCTCAGTGAAAGGTCCAGGAGCCTTCGCAGCACAGCTTGATGAAAGATTTTGGTGTTGACAGCATTTAGTAAAGGTACAATAAAAGAGACATGATGAGAAAAGGCTTTTAGTCGAGCCGTAGCTTAATCATATTGTCAGTAAATAGAATACACCAGAGTCATTAAACTCAACATGACACAAGACAGAATAGAGGTCATAAGGGGTACAACATCTTTACAGCAATAAAACTAGCCGGCAAGAGTTGGAAAGAATTGCACCAAAATGTAAACCAGACAAGTTGGCAAATCTAAGTCATTAGAAACTAGTAGATATGCATAATGCTATCAATGATACATCATTCCCCGAAGACATTTCTAAATTGGGTTCAAAACTGGGGGCATGTTCTGCTTATGGGTAAATGTTGCAATACTCACATGTCTTGTGCAGGTTTAGAATTTTAAATATAAATGCATTGGAGGTTATATTGTGCATTTTTATCAAATCTGGCATGATTCAAGGATTCTGTCGACTATAACCTTTGAGGTTCTTCTTATGCAAAGCTCACCATTTTTGGAATAACTTCATGGTGTACTACAAAAGTTTGCAATGAAACAGGATTATAATGATCGTGGACTTTTATATAACACTAGTTACCCTTCTGTGGTTATCCACATGAGTCAAAGTTCTTCCAGTTAGAGACTGGGGATAATTGGACAACCACACACAGATATAATTCAGTTCCTCTTCTACTTTTATACCATACTTTTTTTATAATTAAATAGCAATGCTTAAGACAATTTATTAAGTATAGACTGGGGTGGAGTGTAGGGATTTATCTGCAATGTGGGCTGGAAAATACAAAGCTAGGATGTTATACAACCACCACTGGTGCAAGGTTTTAATTACACTGCAGCACATTTACATACACAGGGAGAATTAACATGGTGAGGGCATGAGATTGGGAAAAAATTCTGAGTACATTGGGAAGCTGGCTCCAACCAATTGACTTCTGGGTTTTTTAGAGGCTGAATCAGGTGTGGATAAACAATCCATTCCCAGGAAGTGTACTGACATTTTAAATATGTTAATAATGCTGGCAGCCTCTGACTTAAACCACATTTTCAGGTTGATGATGGGTGCCTGGATTTTCCAGGCTTCTTGAAGAAGGTTTTGGAAGAAAGAAAGAACTTGCATTTGTGTAACATCTCTCATGACCCAAAGCACCAGGAAACATATAAAATTAAAGCCCAAGAACACCATTCAGATCAACTGTTTGTGATTTTGGAGGTGGTAAATATTGATCAGGATACTTCTTCCCATAGTGCCAAGGGATCGTTTACATTGTCTTGAGAGGACAGATGGAGCTTTGGTTTAGTATTTCATCTAAAATGAAATCCAACACAGTTGGATTACTATTTCCTCGGGTGGATGTAGCTGTTACTAGGGGCCATAACTATAAGGTTCATGGTGGGAGATATAGGAGGGATATCCAAAGTAGGTTCTTTATTCAGAGAGTGGTCAGGGTATGGAATGCACTGCCTGCTGTGATAGTGGAATCGGACACTTTAGGAATGTTCAAGCAGTTATTGGATAGACACGTGGAGCCTATTGGATAGGGAGTGGGATAGCTTGATCTTGGGTTCGGACATAGCTCGGTACGACATCAAGGGCCAAAGGGCCTGTATTGTGATGTACTATTCTATGTTTTATGTTCTAAAATATGGCATCTCTGACAACATAATATTAGTTCAGCACTGGACTGAAATGCCAGCCTAGTTTACAGATTGAAATCTCAGAATGGGACTTGAACATACAATCCTGTGAACCTGAGGGAAGAGTGTTACCACAGTGCCAATGCTGATACTTATATTGAAAAATGGGAAGCAGTTGACAGGAACCTGCCAGGGCACAAAATAGAGTGAGATGGACATGCTTGCAAAGTGCCCTGGTGATGCCCTCTGGCAGTTTGGCTGTGCCAATCTGACGGCCACCCTGGCACTACTGGGGTGAGCATCTAGGGATCCCTATTGGAAAGAGTTCCCTTTCTTTATGGGAGGGTGTGGTGGTTGCCTTGGTGTTTGTGTGGGGTGGCAGGAGGTTGAGGTTTGCTCTAGTGTTTGTGAGGAGTTGCCCCATTGCTTGTGGGGATGGGAGTTTTGTTTTAACGCAGGTCTGACCTCTTTGGAGCCAGCATGGTTGGCTCTAGCAGGCCCTGTTCACCAACATGATGGCAGAAACCACATACCCCTCTTCCCACCCCCACGGAGAATCTGGAGAGAAAGCTCGGCTGTGAAGCCAGTGAGCCACACACCAGATTTCTTACACCAGCCAACATTCTGTGTTGGATTTCCAGGCCCTTCCCACTGATCTTCTGGTCCCACCAAAGTCAACACCACAAGTTCCCCAGCAGTGGGGTGGGTGAGATCTTCCAATCCCACTGGCAGCCAGTGGAGAGCTGCCTTTGCCGTGGGCATACCTGCCACTTGGGCAGTTGGAAAATTCCGGCCATTAGTACAGATGACCAAAAACTTCATTAAAAAGACAGGTATTAAGAGATACCTTAAAACAAGAAAAGGATGGAGCAAGGCACGGATGTTGAGGGATGTAATTCCAGTGTTTAGGACCTGGGTGATGAAAGGCATAGCCAACAATGGAAGTGCAGGATACACAAGAGGCCAGAGATGGAGGAACACAGAATTATCAGAGGGATATAGGCTTAGAGGAGGTTTTACAGAGAGGAATTTGAATATCGGATGAAAACTTTTAAATCAAGGTATTGCTGGAATCAATACAGGTCAGAAAAAATGGTTCTACTTTATTACACTATAAGCACAGAATTTATTATACCTTCTGGGTGTAAATTCTCTCAAGGCAAATAATCTTTATTGGAATGAACATGAGTATGAATCAACTGAATTGTAAAATAAAGAAAATATACAGATCCACAGACAGATACATACATATATATACAATATATAAAACTATATAACATTTATTTGCATTTACTTTGGAATTTAGTTGCAAGTAGGTTCACTCTTAAATGTGGGCAGTGAAATTTTCTTTAAAAATATAGCATTGGGGAGTCAGGCAAAAGGTAACAGCATAATCAATTTAAAGAAATGTTATCCATGTGGTAAAAATATTCTATATTTGTGTACAGGCCTGCAATTTGTTCTCATTATTTGTTTCAAGTCAAACTAAACAGTCATTTTCAGAGTGTGCAAGGCCCAATGAAATGATTTATTTTTCTGAGAAGCTTTAAGCTGCACTGACCTTTTCAGTCACACAAAATAAAAACAGAAGAAGCCTCAAATTGCCTAGGGCTTTTCACAAGGACTCTGAAAGGAGGAAAGAGTGGGAAAAAGCCAAGGCACACTGAGTATTTTCAATGCAGCCGAACATCAAATATTACAAGCAGTCACACAGACTCGCTATGCCTGAACGTCTGCAAGAGGTTTGAGTTGACAACAACGTTGGTAAATTAACAAATTGGGCCACGACATAAGCTTCCACTGAGAAGGTCCCACACAAACGAAAGTGATGTTTTCTCTGAAAACATTTCATTGTGAGCCATTCATCACTGCAGACGGCTTCTGGCAGTTTTCAGGGCGAGGATATGGAGGAAGGGGAAAAAAACGGCCTTTCCCTGTCACAAAACCTGATTTCCGATAATAAACTATTCACAATATAGAAAGTACTAAATCCAGTATTTTTTCAGCTGCGACTTGCTACAAACTGCTATTCATTTCTTACATTGCTATCCCATTCTATGCTACGCAGTGTGGAACTGAGAGCTGAGGAGGTCAAGCATGTGTTTTACTATTTTTTAAATGTCTTTTTTTATTAACTTTTACTGCCTTTCATCTGAATGTTAGATCCTTCCTAAAAACATCTGCGAAGGAGTACAGTTTCTGCCAAGCAATAAATAATGACAGCACAGTAAGAGAATATGCATGGCCTTTGCACGCTCTGCTCTCATGGAAGAGATTTCCTCCCCTCCCCCAGCTGTGCTATTTGTCTGTGTATTCACGTGTGTTAAATGGTCTGGGACCCCCTGGTTCTCAGCAGCACAGTGAGATTGTAAACAGCACTTGTTGGATGTATCGTCTCCTGGTCTGTGATTCAGGGAGTTTGTAGGTCAACCTACAGATGTGTACCTGAACCTGCTTTTGCACATCCCAATTCTCCCCCTGCATGTCTTGTATCCAGAAGGAATGTCCATCAGAACCCCAGACTTGTACAACAGGAAGAACACTGAAAAGGAGAGCGATGGAGTCACGGACAAATAGCTAAGTTATACAATTAACAGTGATCAAAACATCTTCTGAGTTTTGAAAATGATCAATAATGCGATAAAAGATCTGGGAAATAATACAATGAAAACATATTATTAAAATTAATAAGGGATACTGTGTATCTTAAAAGCTATTTTGTAGATTTTTTAAAGAAAAGCTCTTAATGCATCAGCATTTAACTGCAGATTCAAGCAATTTACTGGGTTTAAACTAAATTATTTATGAACTACACTGACACTTAAGAAAATATTAGAGCATTTAAAAGTTATTAAGAACACATTTGTAAATTTTTCAAAGCATCACAACACACTAAAGTGCAATGTTGATATACTTTTACAGCACATGGCCATTTATTTTCAAAAGCACTCTAATGAACGTTGAAACCTTCAATTCCTATCCCCATTAATGGTACTAAAATTCTCCATGGGGAATAAATTCTCATCTTTGTTCTCAAATATCTCCATGGTTGTGCCCTCCCTATATTTGTAATCCTCGCCAGTCACACAAATCTTGAAGTTACCTGTAATCCTCTACTCCTGGACTCTTAAGCATCCCTCATTTTAATTCTCCACCATTCAGTTCCTTAGGCTTTAAGTTCTGCAATACGTTCCCCATTTCTCTCCATCTCTGTACTTCACTTTTCTCCTTTAATACACTCCTTAAAACATTTCTCTTTGACCTTATGGGCTATAAATAATCTCTCTGTCAATGTCAGTAAAACGAAGGAGATAGTCGTCAACTTCAGGAAACATAGTGGGGGACATGCCCCTGTCTACATCAATGGGGAAGAAGCGAAAATGGTCGAGAGCTTCAAATTTCTATTTGTCCAGATCACCAACAACCTTTTCTGATCCCTCCACACTGATGCAATAGTTAAGAAAGCCAATGCCTCTACTTTCTCAGAAGGTTCATAAAATTTGGAATGTCTGCTATAACTCTCACCAATTTTTACAAGTGCACCATAGAAAGCATCTTTTCCGTACATATCACAGCTTGGCGTGGCTCCTCCTTTGGCCAAGATTGCAAGAAACTACAAAGGCTTGGGAATGTAGCCCAGTCCATCACACAAACCAGCCTCCATCCAGTCTACACTTCCCGCTGCCTCGGGATAACAGCCAGTATACTCAAGGACCCCACACACCCCAACATAATCTCTTCCACCTTCTTCTATTGGGAAAAAGATACAAATATCTGAGGTCACATACAAACTGACTCAAGAACAGCTTATTCTGTGCTGCCACCAGACTTTTGAATGGACCTATCATATATTAAGCTGATCTTTCTGTACACTCCAGCTATGACTGTAACACTATATTCAGCACCCTCTCCTTTCTTTCTCCCCTATGTACACTATGAATGTATGTTTAGTCTGAACAGTATGGAAGCAACAATACTTTTCACTGTATCCTGATACGCGTGACAATAATAAATCAAATCAAATCAAATCTAAAGAGCAAATCAAATAGCACTGTTCTGGATTTAGCTCGCCCTCTTCTCCAGCCACAGTCCTCTTCTGAACATCTCCTGACCTTAGTTCTGGAGACAATGTCTTCTGGGTCCTCATTGTTGGACTCTAGTCGATTTTTCTTTTGTCTATTCATTCACAAGTTATAGGCGCTACCGGCTAAGCCAGCATTTATTGTCAATTCCTAATTGTCTCTGATAAGGTAGTGCTGAGCCACTTTACTGAACCACAGCAGTTCATGTGGGGTAGAAATACCCACAATGCAGTTAGGAAGAGCGTTCCAGTTTTTCACTCAGCCACAGTCAAGAATGGCAAGTTCCAAGTGTGTGCGACTTGGAGGGTAACTTACTGGTGGTGCTGTTAATATGCATTTGCTGCCTTTGTCCTTCCCAGTGATAAAGATCATGGAGTTGGACAGTGTTATTGAAGAAGCCTTGGCGAGTTGCTTCAGTGAACAATAGAAACCCTACAGTGCAGAATGAGCCCATTTGCCCATCGAGTCTGCACTGACAGCAGCCCCACCCAGGCCCTATTCACACCACCCCACATATTTATCCTGCTACTCCCTCTAACCTACACATCCAGGGCACTAAGGGGCAATTTAGCATGACCAATCAACCTAACCAAAACCGGAGCACCCAGAGGAAATCCACGCAGACACGGGGAGAACATGTACACTCTGCACAGTGACCCAAGCCAGGAATCGAACCCAGGTCCCTGGAGCTGTGAGGCAGCAGTGCTAATCACTGCTTCTGTGCCACCCCAAGTGCATCTTGTATATCCTGCTGCTGCTGCTATATGTTGGTGTTCATAGTGTGATAAAATCTCTACAGTGCAGAAGAAGGCCATTGGGCTCATCAAGTCTGCACCAACAACAATCCCACCCAGGCCCTATCCCCATAACCCCATATATTTACCCTGTTAGTCTCCAGATACTAAGGGGCAATTTCACATGGCCAATCAACTTAACCCACACATTTTTGGAGTATGGGAAGAACAGACATGGGGAGAATGTGAAAATTTCACACAGATAGTGACCGAGGCTAGAACTAAACGTGGGTCCCTGGGTCTGTGAGGCAACAGTTCTATCCACTGTGCCACCATGTCATCTCCTCGTTAGAGGGAGAGAATGGTTAAAGTGGTAGTTGGGGTGCCACTCAAATAGACTGCTTTGTCCTGGCTTCTAGCTCAAATAGACTGCTTCTTGAGTGTTGTTGGAGCTGCGCTCATCCAGGTTAGTTGAGTGTATTCCAGCACACTCCTGGACCTGTGCCTTGTAGAAGGTGCTCAGGCTTTGGGGAATCAGGAGGTGAGTTACTCACCACAGAATTCTTAACTTCTGACCTGCTCTTGTAGCCACAGTATTTATATGGCTAGCCATATAAATAGTCCAGTTCAGATTCTGGTCAATGGTAACCCACAGGATGTTAATGGTAATAATGCAAACAAAAGTCACACTACATCCTTAACTCATGAATCTAGTTTTAACCAGGCCTGAGCAGAGAAGCTGTTGTAACATTACTGCTAGGCAGAGCAGCTTTATCACTGGTCTGAAGATCAAAGAGATGTTTCCTTTGAGGGTTCACAATGCATAGAAGTGCTCTTTTAGGCTCCAATCAGGAAAACCATGTCCTCCTGTTTCCCAGATTTCACTTACTTGGAAGTCGCCATGGGCCATGTACCTGACCTTTCACAGCTGGGGATCACCCTGTGCCCTCTTCCTGACCTTTCGAGACTAGAGGCCAACTCACAGTATTGAGGCCCAGAGTTAAAGTTGGTATGGCCTCCTCCTGCATCTGCTGGGTGGAACATTAAATCCCAACAGAAGCCCACAGTGAATTCAAATCATCCCTGACCTGTAATTCAAATTGCAAATAAGGAAAAGTGTAGATTCCGACCACTCACATTAAAGAAATCCCCTTTTATTGACATAGTCACTGGGCAAAAGTGACAGCTCAGTAACAGTCATCCACATTTTTACATTTACAGAATGTAAGAGTTATTAGGATATTTTCATTTATGGTGAACAGCTCCCATATGGAGGTTGTACTGTGTAAGAGACTGTCCACTATACAACACAATGTAAATTTAATAGAAATGGAACTCAATATATTTTATGAAATATTTATCCCCAAAAGAAATGAAAATGCTACCAATTTTTTAAAAATATTTATGTTTAAAAGAATACAATTCTGCGGTCTTTCACATTTCTGACACTGTCTTTTTAAGGTCTATGATTGTTTAATCTTTTCTCTTTGAAAAATACTCTGAGGCCTGAGGAGGTTTCTGTGTGAATTTGACACTGAGCATCCACATGTGACAACAACACCTTAAAAGGATTTAAGGGAATAAGATCTGACAAAAGCTTTTATGAATTCATCACTGAATATTTGTTAATCCTGCACTCAGCGATGGCTCAAGGAGAAAGAACACCCTTCAAATGGAGATAAATTATGATCTTTCAGAAGATTATCACCAACTGTAAATGAGTTTGTCCTGCAGCTAAACAGCCTTTGACCAGGTTACTTATGAGTGATACTGGTTAAGCTCGGGGGAAGGGGAAAAAATGTGGTTCTTCCACTAATGTACAATCTCTCTCCGTGGACACTGAGAGGGTTCTGTTCAACATCTGTTGCAGTTTTAACCTTAGATGATCATAACTCCAGCAACAGTTGACTGAGGTCTTTTGCATTGCAATAATTTAAAATGGCAGGTATTAACTTTTGTGGAAAACTGAAGCTGGATGGTGGATTACTACTGGTGAAGACACTGTGTTCCAAGAACTGAATGCCCGTAAACGACCACTTCTAACTCACTGTTTTTAAACAGCTGAGGCTCTTAGGCATAAAACTGTCTGAATTGAACTTTTCCACTCGGGTTCCACATTGAAGATTAAAGCAAGCAATTGCGTCTCAAGCAATGTTTAATTTAAATACACGTCTCTCACTCTGATTTTAGCTAAGGGTTATTTATTCAAAGAACTTATTTTTTTAAGTGCAGTTTCCCAAACATTTTTTGACAGTGCTAGGCCACATATTGGTCCAACCACAGCAAGTACTCTATAAACTGTAATAATCCATTACTCATGTATGTTAAAGCCTTGTTGTTTGAACTGAAGGGAGATAATTTGGTTCATATTGTGTTAGAATGTATCATGTTACCTTTGAGCACAAGGTCACCAACTTGCTTCCTTCCCTAGTTTCTTCCAGAGATATCAGGGTTCATGAGGAAAATATCATAATCTCTATTGACAGCAGAAATTCCACACTGACATATTTCATAAATGTACAAACAGTGAGGCAGAATGGTTTCTGTTAATATGTTCAATTCAATTACATGGAATAGGATTGGTTTGATTTTGTTTGCATTTATATAGGGACTCTAACATAGTAAAACAAGAGGATTCACAGGAGCATTACTAAACAAATTTTGATAGTGTGAGTGCAGACAGTATTTTTTAAGAATGCCAAAGAAAGCAGCCCAGTTGGGATCCACATTACAACCTCTGTTCATTTGCAATTCATCACTAAAGTTGACATGTCATAGAGACCATATTCAGATATCCCTCTGAGTTCATTCAGTTCCAGATGGACTTAGCAAAATAGAAAAAAAATCACTAACTTCATCAGAGTAACTGGATTCCCACAGGTATCATTGCTCTTATTTGTGTCATTATATAAAACCTCCATCTGAAAGCCTAAACAACTTCATAAGCGGGATGGGAGTTCATTTCTTCAATGTCCCTATCATAAGTGTTGCGGCAACACCTGCTACCCATGCAGCACCCATGATCTATTCATTCTCAGGCCAGAACTGTGTGATAGGATGTACAAATTCAGTCCTGACAAGAATCCAAGGATAAAAATTAAAAACATGTCCAGTGAAGCCCTGAGCACCACCAGCTTCACTGTGAACAGACCACTACCATTTTCAAGTCCCATTTCAGGGAAGCCCTTCAATGCAGAAATCTATATGGCTGGATTTTCTTGGAGTTGGGGAGGTGTGAAAATGTCACCCTGGGACCTGACTCCAGGATTCCCGACAACTTTCCTGGGTTTTCTGATTTACAGGAGTGCCTTTTGCAAGTGTGGATTCGCTTGGGTTGCAAGTCCACACTCTGCACTCCTGAGCTAGCTGGCCTGTCCTAGTTTTCTGCAACTTTCATGGAATTCGGTAAGCTTTTCAATAGGTTGTGGTTCATGGCACCTCTAAGATGTCATGAACCATAGTCTGCATGAGGAAACCTTTTCCAAGGCCCTCTTCATGCTACAGTGGCCAAGGCATGTTCCTCACCCACTCCTGTGGCCCCTCATGCCTTGATAACCCCCTATCAATCTTAGTCTATGTCCCCTGCTGCCTTCGTGTCAAGATATCCCTCATCCATTCCCTATGGTCCATGCCCATTCGCCTGTTACACTTTTGGAACAAACAATAGGATGTGTTTAAAAAAAACTTTTAAAAGTCATTTGTTGTTAACTTTGCACTCTCTTAAAAAAAAACTTTTTATTACAGGCCAATAAAGGTGTCAATTATCAAGACACTGTAAAGTATCAATAGCAGAAACTGCAAGAGCTTGAAACTTCTTTACTTTGTGTAAATAAACATTGTGCAATTGATAGAATTAGTCAGAGAGCCAGAGCTGTCAGGCAAGGATTGCTGTCCCTCAGGCACAGCTATATCAGAACCCTAATGGATTGCTAGGCTCGCAACCAAGCCTCATTTTGCATTCTTGGCTAAGAACTTCGAAATTCTCACTGAAATTCCACTCAACATATTAAAAATGAAGTCCGCCACCAACCCCCACCCCTACCACCAAACTGCTAACCCCCTCCAGCAAGGAAAATGCTGGAGATCATATGGAGAAGTGTAAATCCCAATTAAAATAATGCTGAAAATAATGAGAAGATTCCATCCTGTATATACTTCCTCCTGTCTGACAGAATCATGAACAGAGGCAACTGCGGACTGCACACTCAATTTATACTGTCCTGAGAAATAATCTGATGTTAGTGAAAAGGGGATTCTACTAGAGGGGTGTCTACAGCTTGAACACATAAAGCAGGAATAAGTACGAAGAAAGAGATTTTTTTAACTCTAAAGGGTGTAAAGTTTCTCTGCTTATAGCAGTTAAATCTCTACACTAATCACTTGATTAGTCGTCAGCGTTTAAAGGCATTTTATATTGATTGACATTCCTGCCCTCTATAACACATTCAGAGGGGCAAATTTCCCGTCATCTGCTCCCGACATGTAGCCATGGCCATTGAAAATGCAAATGAGGCATTAAAATTAGTTTTGTGGGTCGGGACCAACTGTCAGAGGTCAGGCAAAACATGGAGCTATTTATTATCGACACTCGGTTGAGCCGTGCGATCACCAGCAGAATGCTAATAAAGTAAAGCCAGAGAATAGCACTTAAGAATCAGAGGTTTCCGCCTGAATGCCAGCAATATTGAAATGTCTTCTGAGACTACCTGGGCAAGTGAAAACACTGCAATCTGTAGTCTACAATTCTGCATGTTTGACACCTGATAAGCTTGTTCCTACAAGCGTCAAGTCTGTCTATGGCAGACGCTCATAGGAAAGATTTACACGGAAAATTCTGGGGCAGTTTGGGAGGACTGCCCTTCAGGCAAACATCTCAACAGGTCTCAGTTTCTGATGGGCTGCTGATAAAAGTGCAGGAAAATGTGCTGTGTCAATGAATGGGGCACACAAAAAAGGGGACTTTGGATGATATATTCAAATAATAGTTATTCTTTCTTTTATTGATTATGCCAAGGCAGCTTTACATGTTTCAACACATCAAAGGACGTGTTAAATTGTGAGAAATCTATACTCTCGACAGCTTACGCAATAACCAATCATGTACAGACTGAACTGAAGCAAAGGGTTATGTTAATAATTAGTCTAGCATGCTCTGTGTTTGTTATCCACTTTGGTTATTATGAGTTGGGAGCTCAGTTGGCTGAGTGTTAAAAGCTAGATTGGGACAGTTGTGCAGTGTGATGGCAGAGGGGAGAAGAAAGAGTTCACTGAACCTGAGGTTTGAATCTCAGAAATGTACACACAGCCTTTCACAGAATTGCAGAATTGTTACAATGCAAAAGGAGACCATTTGGCCCATCATGTCTACACTGGCTGTCCGAATGAGCAATTCACCCAGTGCCAATCCTCCTCCTACTCCCCATAACCTTGCATGTTCTTCCTTTTTAAATTCCCTTTTGAATGCCTTGTTTGAACCCGCCTCCATCACATTCTTAAGCAGTGCATTCCGGACCCTAACAACTTGCTGAGTGAAAAACTTTCACCTCATGTTCCCATTGCTTGTTTGCTCAATTAAATCCTTTAGAACCATAGAATCCCCATGGTGCAAAAAAAAAGGCCATTCAGCCCATCAAGTCTGCACTGACTCTCCAAAAGAGCATCCACCCAGGAGCTTCCCTCCACCCTATCCATGTAAACCCACCTCCCCCCCACCATCCTACCCCCATAACTCCAAGCATTTACCACAGCTAATCCAACCAACATTAAACATCTTTGGATTGTGGGAGGAAACAAGAGCATCTGAAGGAAATCCACATAGACGCAGTGAGAATGCGTAAACTCCGCACAGTGACCCAAGGCTGGAATCAAACCCAGCTCCCCACTGCTGTGAAGCAACAGCGCTAACCACTCTACCACTGTGACTGCTGTAAGAGGTGGGAACTGCTGAGGCAGGGAGAAGACCATGAGGCCATCCCAAAATGGAGGTGTTTGCTGAAGCCTTCAGAATGGAAAATAATGAATGGCCACATCGATCAGGCTATCATTGTGGAAGGGAACTCCTCCACAGGATTGCTTTTGGCTGTGGTTTTCACATTCCAGGGGCTCCATGATAGAGCAACGAGGTGTCCTCAGCCCCCTGTCCTGTCACTGGGAGGGGGGCCTTCAGGTGACTGAAGTGCTCTTCTCAGCAAGGAGCCATCCAATCTCAGGATGATTCCAGCAGCATCAGCAATCTGACCCCATTGAGCCCAACTGCCACGTGAGTGACTGCTGCTGTATTGCCCCTGCCTCTGACAAGATCACTCCGAGGTGGGAACATGTCAGAGAGACAACCTGACACCCCAGCTTCAACATCTGCTCTCATTACACCTCCAAGTGCTGCCTCTGCAGGACTGGTAAGGCAGTGCCAGTCCTGCAGGAGTACTGCCAGTGCCTCTCTCTGTCAGTCAGTATTGACTGTTTGCTTATATTACATATCTGAGTGGACTACAGTGCTGTGAACCCATCATTACACTGCCACAGATGCAGGTAGTGAATGCTACAAAATGCACCATCATATTGCTGTGTTTTCTGGGGGTTCATTGCACTGTACACCTGTATAGCTGATGCTCTGCACAGCTCATTCTTTTAAAAGTAGGGCAGTTCAGATCTGGATCCTAAGACCCACTAGGGCAAGCATCTCCTGACATTGTCATCACCTTCCACTCCACAGTTCCTCCAATCCATTTCACTCTGTTTGCTCAGTTCTTGTTTGCTTCCTGGTGTACCTCAGGCAGATTGAGGGTGATGATAAAACATCTTAAATGACAATAGTGACTATACCTCAAAATGTAATTCATTGGCATTAAAACACTTTGGGTGACCCTAAGGTCATGAAAGACGCTACATGAATGCAAGATTTTTTTTGTCTTTATGTGATTTTGTTCCTCCCTCACTGTAACTTTCTGCTGTGGTGTTCAGTTGGCCTCCAGGAGAATAAATGGGGAAAAGATTGTTGCAACGCATTCTTGGAAGATGATAATAAACCTATTCATCTTGCTGTCCATTAACATCATTGATTTTTCAGTCAACATAGAATCATTGAATCCCTACAGTATAGAAAGAGGCCATTTGGCCCATTGAGCCTGCACCAGCAACAATCCCACTCTGGCCCTATCCCTGCAGTCCCATGTATTTACCCTGTTAATCTCCCTGACACTAAGGGGCTAGTTAGCATGGCCAGTTGACCTAACCCGCACATCTTTGGACTGTGGGAGGACACTGGAGCACCCAAGGGAAACCTAGGCAGACACAGGGAGAATGTCAAACTCTACACAGGCAGTGACCCAAGGCTGGAATTGAACATGGGTCCCTGGTGCTGTGAGGCAATAATGCTAATCATTGTGCCACCATGCCTCCAATAAGGGGGAATTGTGCAGGTAGGTCTTACTATGATGGAATTTCCATTCCTTTTTTTCTTTATTCTTTCTTGAGATGTGGATATGTCTTGAAAGGCCAGCATTTGTTCTCTATCCCAAGTTATCCTCAACTGAATGGCTTTGCAAGGCCATTTTGGAGGGTAGTTAAGTGTCAGCTACATTGCTGTGGGTCTGTAGTTATATGTAAGCCATGTCCATAAAAGTACTGTTCACAAGGACATAGTGAACCAGATGGGTTTTTACACCAGTCAATCATTGTTGTCATGGTGATCATTACTGCTGCCCAGCTTTACAATTCCAGATTTGTTCATTGAATTCAAATTCCAGCAGCTGCCATGTTGGGATTGGAAACCATGACCGGAATTTTCACTTCTGGTGAGAAAGCCAGTGTTAGCAAATCAGATTGCAATTTTCCCACACTTGGTAATATTTTGGGGGTGGGGTGAGTTTTGCATCTGAGTGGGGCGGGGCCTAAACATGCTGGCCAATCCAGCTTCAGAGATCGGGCATCATTTTTAATGGCCATCACATCTGGTCTCCATAGTGATTGTCACTGGGTTCCCCCTGCGCTAGAGGGTTGGAGAATCCTGGGAACAAAGATAATCTGGTTTGGAATTGACCAATCATATTTAGATACTTGTTTAAATTTGCTAATCTAGTTTTACATCTGGGCGCAGTGGCTTTGAGGATCCCAACAGGGTTTCACACTGGTACTAAATGCACTAGGCCCCCCTCCTGCAATTCTTCAACCCCACTCTGCCCCAACGTGACCTGAGACATGGCTACATAATCGGGGGGCCTGTCTCCAGAACATCAGTCTGGAATACTAATCCAGTGACATTACCATCATCCCACTTTTTCCTTCTCCGCAACTTGATTTGCGCCACTTCTATTCACACCTCAAGAAACCTAGATCCCTACACTCCCAGATATTTTACATTGTTAGTCTTGTTTTCAGGTAAATACATGATGACCTATTACACACTGTAGCCATAAGTCCTCCAGCAATACACTATTTCCCATAAACCAGATGGCGGTCAGGCAGAAAGTCCACTAATAGCACATTTAAAGTTTATTTATTAGTGTCATGAGTAGGCTTACATTAACACTGCAATGAAGTCACTGTGAAAATCCCCTAGTTACCACGCTCCAGTGGTGCCTGTTCGGGTACATTGAGGGAGAATTTAGCACAGCCAATGCATTGAAACAGCACATCTTTCAGATTGTGGGGGGAAACTGGAGTATCGGAAGGAAACCCACACAGACACGGGGAAAACATGCAGACTCCACCCAAGACAGTGACTCAAGCTGAGAATCGAACCAGGGTCCCTGGTGCTGTGAGACACTGTGCCGCCTGTTGCATGTTTTCATTATTCAAATAAATCTGACCCCAAAAGATTCAGCAGGGCCAGTGCTATTGAGCTGGGCAGCAGAAGCCCTGGCCCACACCATTCCTGTTGTTAACAGCACCAGCGAGAAAAGTCTCCTCTGATAGACTTTTAAACAGCAAAGCTCTGATCTGATCAATCTGGAAGCCGGACAGACTAAATCAAAGATCTTGGATAAATTTAAGAAAGGTTGAGACTATTAAATTGCAAAATTAGCTGCTCTGTGGTTCTGTTAGTTGAATGATCTTCTCGAGTACCACAGCACAAATCAGAACTGACATAAAACATTCCTGGTAAGAAAATGTGGATGAAAACCAGGTGAATTGCCTCGGAAAATAAGACAGAATGGCAGCAACCGTAAACCACAGAAATGACAGATTAGAGTGTAAAATTGTACAGTTAAATTCAAAATAGACATCATTATGTTTGTAGCTCAAAATGTTGGACACATGTTTCCAACCATCTGGCACTCTTCCGTCTTGTGTGCCTGGATGGCGGGGAAGGGTTATTACTTTTAGCAATGTTTATTATTCGTACCAAGGATGGTTAGCTGGGGATTTCCAGCAATAGCTCAGTAATGTAATTTGATTTTCTTCACTCAAGTGCTGCAGGCGCAGTAGGGCTATAGACCCTGAAAGAAACTTCTTGTACAATAATGCAAACTGAATAGCTTTTCGCCTCTAAGTTCATGACAGAAACAGAATGTAATAATGCTGGGTGTGTAATGTTTTGATCTAATGACACTGTTATCTGTATTACCTCATCACTTAAATCTCAAACTGTGTTCATTGCTTTACATACAGTATATTACACTGAGATGTTATAAACTCTCATTCGTGACTTTTTAAAGAGTTCTTTCTCTCGTTAATTGATATTTTGCCAAAATATCTCCCTTCCTTCTCCCCCTCTGACAGCATAATGCTCAGGGTTCTAAAAGAAAGCTTGCCAGTGCAACAGAATTTCCTAATGTGTCCCAATAAACAACTAGACTGCTGAAACAGAAAATTTCTAAGGGGTAGCGCAGCGGCACAGTGATTAGCACTGCTGCCTCACAGCATCAGGGACCCAGGTTCAATTCCTGGCTGAGGTCACTGTCTGTGTGGAGTTTGCATGTTATTCCTGTGTCTGCGTGGCTTTCCTCCAAGTGCTCTGATTTCCTCCCACAGTCCAAAGATGTGCGGGTTAGGTGGATTGGCCATGCTAAATTGCCCCTTAGTGTGAGGGGGACTGGCTAGGTAAATTTAGGGGGATAGGGCCTGGGGTGGGATTGTGGTCAGTGCAGACTAGATGGGCCAAACAGCCTCGTTCTGCACTGCAGGGATTCTACGAGATGTTTTTTCACAACAAATGTTTGCTTCTTATGCAAGAACTAAAAAAAATTGCAACCCATTTTTATGTTTGAATTGTTTTATTTCCCCATAGTGAGGTTATATTGTGAATCATCCAGGCAAAGTCCTCTATTTCATTGTTGGTTGAGATTGTGCTAGCTAACCACAACCATTCAGCAGCAAGAGCACCATAATTAAGGGGAGTGGGATTCTTTGGGTCTGCTAACTCCCGGTGAGTATCATGATGGGCCGGAGAACCTGGAGCCAGCAGCAAAACAGGTTCCACGCCAGGCATCAAACTTGTTGTAATCCTCCAAGGCCACATTGCCAGGCCCCATCAGCTTCCTGGCCAGAGCAGGTAGGAACCCAATAAATATTCAAAAACCTCCTTAGCATCTCATTAGTATCTCATTAGCAGGCTATCAATGGCCGCTTGAGATGTTCCTACCCCTCCAGCAGGAAGTCACTCAGGAGTGAATGGGTAGAGGTTCTGACAAGCAGGGAACTGGAGGACTGAGCACCGATAGGGTAGCAAGGAGGAAAGAAGCCACTTGAAAGTTATATCAGGGTGTATGGTAGGGAGCCTGCAAAGCACCTGTGGGTAGGGGTCTCGGTGCTGGTGGCTTAGGGATGGACTCAAACCGACCTTGGGGGTTTACCCCACCCCTTTGGGAAATGGGAGTGGCCTACCTGAAAGTCAACATACTGTGGGGAAGGGTTTAGAGAAATCACTCTCAGGCAACTGACCTGTCATTATATAGTTTGGTGTTGATTACGTATCTCACCTGTAATATCTCCTTCCCTAATGATAATGTTATGCACCCTATCCATCTGCAAGTCCGCTTACTCTCTAAGGAATCCACGGATACACTGGGTTCAGTCAGCGATCCTGACCTGTTGGCACACCTCTATGAACTTCTACTCACTGGTGTCATCAGGCAAATTTGGGATCTTGCCCTTTCAAGACTGACTGTAGCCCATGCACAAACCCTCTCAGCCCCTTAGCTTCTCAATCTGACTGCATCTAGAGGGCAGTGGATAGGGTTTCTAAACCCACAAGCATCCCCTCCCCACTACTGCCTCCCAGCCCCCCCATAAGTTCTAAGGCACTGTATGACAGCCCATAACTCCTCAGTGGCTTCACTTTCCCCAGCACACAAGTTTCTGACACAGCTCATACAGGAATGTATCAGGATCACTCCATGAATTACCCTCTGCTGCACTCCCAGGGAAACGCAATAGGAGCTTAGCGGAGCCCATTGCGGGGACCTCATTGTTGTGGACACGGCTTCTCCATGTGTTTGGGAACATTAAAGTAAAGTTTATTTATTCGTCACGAGTAGACTTACATTAACATTGCAATGAAGTTACTGTGAAAATCCCCTAGTCACCACACTCCAGCAGCACCTGTCCATGTACACTGAGGAAGAACTTAGCATGGCTGATGCACCTTTCAGACTGTGAAAGGAAACCGGAGCACTCGGAGGAAACCCATGCAGACACGGGGAGAATGTGCAGACTCTGCACAGACAGTGACCCAAGCCCTGTGAGGCAGCAGTGCTAACAACTGTGCCACCGTGCCGTTACTGGTGTCTGAGGGTTGAAGCACTAAAGAGTAGCCCCAGGTCATGGGGGGATGGTGGGAAGGACTGTCAAATGAGGTGTGAGTGCTGGAAGGTCCTGGCTTTCTTGCGGGAGGCGGGGTGCATATCAGCCAGGCATGAGTGGAAGGGTTGCCTGTTCCTTGTGTGGCCATACTGCAGCTTGGAGTTTGATGGCATCCAATGAGATTTGAAATCACCTGACCCAGAGGCTATGATTGGATCTGAGGGGAATATTGGAATACTGCCCCCGCTTATAAAGGGCTAACAGCTGAATCCTGTCTGCAGTGAATCAGGCGCCAGGCAGTGGAAAGTCAGCATGAAATACATGCGGGGAGAACTGGCCCATTAACAGATTCTGAATAGTGTGTGGTAGAGCCAATGGAAAAACTCTCCGGCTTCTCCGCTGGCATGGGCACTTAGTCCCAATTTGGGAGATTTGCAGCGTAAATCTAGGCACCTGTGGGCTATAGGGGGAGAGATATCAAATTCCTGTTCCAGGTAGATGTCTCGCAACCCCACCTGGAAGAGCAGCTGATGGGTGAGGAGAGAATAAAACAAAGTCACAATGTTCCTGCAGTGTAATACGGCCACCAAATTTACGAGCAAAGCTGACGTATAAATAACGATTAATGAGGCCTGGTACCAAGAGGAGACAGATGTGTGTCCAGGTCAAATCAGACCTGAACCAAAATTGAAGGTCTCAGAGAAGAGGAGGTGTGACAAGAGAAGAAAATTTGTATGAGCAAAGAAGGAAATAACTATTTGGTATGGAGTTGAAGGTTAGGAATGACTTAGAAAATTCCATAATATCATACATATAGCATTTGAGCATACAGCCACTTCCTAGCAAATGACACAGAATTGCAATTGGAGTTGAAAACTAATGACACTTGCTAGAAAAACAGTGTGTTTGTATAGGGACATGAAATTCCTCTCAGGGAGTGTGATTGACAGCCGATTCCACTCCTGTCTGAGAACTACCAAAACATTAACAAATCTTCAGCTGTCCTAGAAGGAGCCTATCACACTCTGCTGGAGCAGGTTTACACTCTGGTACAGCCTATCACACTCTGCTGGAGCAGGTTTACACTCTGGAACAGCCTATCACACTCTGCTGGAGCAGGTTTACACTCTGGAACAGCCTATCACACTCTGCTGGTGCAGGTTTACACTCTGGAACAGTCTATCACACTCTGCTGGTGCAGGTTTACACTCTGGAACAGTCTATCACACCCTGCTGGAGCAGGTTTACACTCTGGAACAGCCTGTCACACTCTGCTGGAGCAGGTTTACATTCTGGAACAGCCTATCACACTCTGCTGGTGCAGGTTTACACTCTGGAACAGTCTATCACACTCTGCTGGAGCAGGTTTACACTCTGGAACAGTCTATCACACCCTGCTGGAGCAGGTTTACACTCTGGAACAGCCTGTCACACTCTGCTGGAGCAGGTTTACACTCTGGAACAGCCTATCACACTCTGCTGGAGCAGGTTTACACTCTGGAGCAGCCTATCACACTCTGCTGATGCAGGTTTACACTCTGGAACAGCCTATCACACTCTGCTGGTGCAGGTTTACACTCTGGAGCAGTCTGCCACTCTCTGCTGGAGCAGGTTTACACTCTGGAACAGCCTGTTACACTCTGCTGGAGCAGGTTTACACTCTGGAGCAGCCTATCACACTCTGCTGGAGCAGGTTTACACTCTGGAACAGCCTATCACACTCTGCTGGAGCAGGTTTACACTCTGGAGCAGCCTGTTACACTCTGCTGGTGCAGGTTTACACTCTGGAGCAGCCTATCACACTCTGCTGGAGCAGGTTTACACTCTGGAGCAGCCTGTCACACTCTGCTGGAGCAGGTTTACACTCTGGAACAGCCTGTCACACTCTGCTGGTGCAGGTTTACACTCTGGAGCAGCCTGCCACACCCTGTTGGTGCAGGTTTACACTCTGGAACAGCCTATCACACTCTGCTGGAGCAGGTTTACACTCTGGAACAGCCTATCACACTCTGCTGGAGCAGGTTTACACTCTGGAGCAGCCTATCACACTCTGCTGGAGCAGGTTTACACTCTGGAGCAGCCTATCACACTCTGCTGGAGCAGGTTTACACTCTGGAGCAGCCTATCACACTCTGCTGGAGCAGGTTTACACTCTGGAGCAGCCTATCACACTCTGCTGGAGCAGGTTTACACTCTGGAGCAGCCTATCACACTCTGCTGGAGCAGGTTTACACTCTGGAGCAGCCTATCACACTCTGCTGGAGCAGGTTTACACTCTGGAGCAGCCTATCACACTCTGCTGGTGCAGGTTTACACTCTGGAGCAGCCTGCCACACCCTGTTGGTGCAGGTTTCTGGGGCCTCCAGCATCAACATATCACCCCTAGGTGCACATTCTGGATCCCAACAAAAGCCAGTCCAAACCATTGAAATAAAGCTGTCCCTCGGAAACCAACTAGTGAAAAATGGAAGTGTGAATGCCGCCAAGGAACCAAAATGATAAATATTTGGAATAAACATAGCTGAAGATGGATCTGAGAGGTTTTGCAGTGCTCCTCCTGGCTCAACCATGCAGACGCTACAACAACGGATGAATGAACATCGCTCGACAATCACCAGGCAAGACTGTTCTCTTCCTGTTGGGGAGCACTTCAGTGGTCACGGGCATTCAGTCTCTGACCTTCGGGTAAGCATTCTCCAAGGCGGCCTTCATAACACACGACAGTGCAGAGTCACTGAGCAGAAACTGGTGGCCAAGTTCCACACACATGAGGATGGCCTCAACCGGGATCTTGGATTCATGTCACATTATCTGTTACCCCCACAACTTGCCTGGGCTTGCAAAATCTCACTAACTGTCCTCTCTGGAGACTATGCACATCTCTTTAACCTGTGCTTAAAGGTACAACGTGAGTGGAGAGAGCATTAAGTCTTGATTAGCTATAAAGACTTGCATTCCAACCATTATTTTGTAAAATGAGTTTGTGTCTTTATATGCCCTGTTTGTGAAGAGAACGCCCACTCACCTGATGAAGGAACAGCACTCCGAAAGTTACTGGCTTTTGCTCCCAAATAAATCTGTTAGACTTTAACCTGGTGTTGTGAGACTTCTTACTGTGTCCACTGCAGTCCAGTATACCATTGCAACTTCCCATTATGTCCACTCATCGGCACCTTTGTCCCAGTCACCCCACACTTCCCACTGTCCCCTTTCCAGTTGCCTCAATTTTCACAAGCTGACCCACTGCCCCCCTTCCCCCTCTCCCCCCAGCCCATACCCTGCACTGACTAATGTTAATTCCCAGTTCTCATGTTCTCTGGATCACCTTTCCTTCCCCTTCGAGCAGTAGCTCAAAATTTCAAACCTGAAAATGTGTCAATCTTGAAGTTGCAGGCCTGAATTTTCGCTCCTGGGTGGGGAGTGCAGAGTAAATGTGACCTAGAAAAGAGTTCTCTGGAGGTAGGGATTTTCATTCCGGGCTGGCATTGGTCAAGAGATCAGTGCGGTGCCTGCTGGGTGTGGGTGTAGTTTGGGCTGAATACCTCCCCTGGACCACCAGTATTTTGTCAAAGATTTTTTGTTTTAATGCTTTTTAATAAAAGCCCTCACACAACCACATGCTCCCCACGCTCCATCCATGCTACCTCATTCTTTCTACCTCCTCCCCAAGACCTCTAATATCCGCTATGCTAATTTATTCCCCTCCACCCACCCCATCTTTATAGACCCTGTGCTAACTTAGTATCAACTGATGCCAATCCTGACCCCCTAGCCACCATTCTTTGCCCTTGGAACTACCATGCCAACTCACTCAGTTTCCACCATGAGCAGATTTCAGGAGCCATGCTAAAATGAAATAAAATAAAGTCTATTGCAGACTTAAAAACACTCTCATTCACAAAAAAATCACTACATTTACACCCCTTCAACTACATAATCACTTACATAAACAAACATTTCTATCAAGTTCTTAATCTGTTATGACACCAAGCATCAGAATGCATGGTTCCTTGTCAATAAGTTTATGACCACTTGGTGCTGTCAATCAAACTGTGAAATGGAAGGCACCCCACTTTGAAATTCATCATGCAGAACTAATACAGTAATGACAACAGTCAGGCCTATGTCATCAGGCAAAGTGAAATAGCAAGCAATAATTTCTGTTAATACTTGCTCCATTTTTTTTCAAAGATTTAAAGGGCAAGAGTTTTAAATGCCTTAACAGCTTAACGGTTACTTTTGGTAGTTGTTTTTGACAGGTCCCTCTTGACAGTCGAATGAGTTTATACACACTGGGCCCAGTTTTACCATTACGTCGCGCCTGTTTTCGGGCACGCAAATGTGGTAAGAGGCCATTAATGCGATTCGTACCTGCGTCCACGTAGATGGCCAATTTACCAAGACCCAGGAATGGCTGCAATCCGATTCCTGATTTTGATGCATTTGCATGTATTTCAATTGAATTAATGAACTGCCTGCCCAACTTTATCAGCATTTCCCCCTTTACCACTGTGGTCGCCAATCCAGAATAGCGCCAAAATGGACATTCTGAATAAAAGTCTGAATCGAGCGCTCCAGCTGCTGAAGAGGTGAATTCAGAGTTTCCAATGGCTCTTAGACTCAGATCAGGGGTGGTGGGGGGAGTGAAGGGAAGCGGGTCAGATCATTCTCTGGCCGGGGGTGGGGGGGCGCAGTGGTTATCCCAGTTGTTGTCGGGTTGCCGGGGGGAGGGAATGGGGGGAGGGGTCGGTGGGAGGGCCGATCGTTGTCTGGTTCGGGGGTTGGGGAGTAAGGCCAGATCATTCTGGCGGCGGGGGGGTGGGGGGACGGGGGGGGCAGCGGTGGTGGGGCCAGTTCATTCTCTGGCGGGGGGGCGCAGTGGGGAGGGAAGTGAGGCCAGATCATTCTCTGGTGGAGGTGGGGGAGTGGGGAAGATCGATGTCTGGTTGGGGGGTGGGGGGGTGAGTGGAGAAGAGCAGATTATTCTCTGGTGGCGTGGGGGGTAGTGAGGCCAGATCATTCTCGGGAGGAGGGATTCTCTGCAGGGGGAGCGGAGTGAGGCCAGTTCATTCTCTGGGGACAGGGGAGGCCAGGTGGATCTCTGGTGGGAGGGGGCAGGGTAGGGGAGGTACTGGGGGTCAGGGGGGATCTGCTGCCACTCTGCAGGCGATCGGTGTGGGGGAAGGGGGCAGGGGTCACGATCAGTCTGGGTGGAGGGGAGGTGGGTGTGTAGGGGAAACTGTAATGACTATGGGGGCCATCGCTCCTGCTTTTTGCTCCCGGGCCACTTTCTTCACTTCCTGCGGCTCGGGACACGAGCGCGCTTTTTCAAATGTTTTTTCTAACTGCGCATGCGCAGTCCAGAGCTCCAATCATTTTGGCAGCACTAAGCCTCGCCCACAGCACGAATGGGACCCACAATTTTTTTTCAGGCTGAGTACAGCTGGGGGCACCTGAAAGCAGGTTTCCAAATCGGTGCCTAGATTCAGCACTTAGAATGAAAATGGTAAAATCAGGCCCACTGTGTACACATTCATGTCGACTTTTAACAATATCAATGAAGGAGCAGCACTCCGAAAGCTAGTGGCTTGTGCTACCAAATAAACCTGTTGGACTTTAACCTGGTGTTGTGAGAACTCTTACTATGTTTAACCCAGTTCATCGCCGGCATCTCCACATCACAACTTACAACAATTCTAGGGGGCACCTTACTTTTCCCAAAAGGTAGCTGACCCATCCCATAGGTGTCCTGATGACCATATCCAAAGGAGTACCCTATCTCTCCAAAATGGTGCACCACTTCTCCAAAGGACTCTGTAAAGCTGAGACCTGTTCCTATCAATTTTACAGCTCCACTGTAGTGGGGCCAGGACCATAAAATGCAGTGTGCCATTCGAGCGACCATTGGCTTCAGCAGAATCAAACAATCCCACTGGCAGATGGGCACGGAAAAGTCCCCCCATCGTGTTCCCCACTCCAGGCTAACAGTAATCAGACACGTCTGGAGAATCCTGAAGGTTTATATGGGCTGCTGCCATGTGATATCATAGAATTCCTACAGTGCAGAAGGCCCATCAAGCTGCACTGACAACAATCCAACCCAAGCTCTATCCCCATAACCCCATGTATTTACCCAGCCAATCCACCTGACACTAAGGACAATTTAGCATAGCCCAGGAACCTAACCACACATCTTTGGACTGTGGGAGGATACCGGAGCACCTGGAGGAAGCCCACGCAGACACTGGGAGAAACTCCACACAGTCAGTGACCCAAGGCTGGAATTGAACCTGGGTCCCTGGAGCTGTGAAGCAGCAATGCTAACCACTGTACTACCGCGTGAAATGCACATGCACAAATTCTCATCTGGTCCCATTCTCACCGACATGGAAATGATAGGAACCATGTCCGGGTTGGACTTCTGCATTTCAGCCTCTTCCAACATTTTCGCAACAAGTGGTGGGGCTCTCCATCATTGTGAAAATTCATAACCCAATATCAGGTACATCTCAGGCCTATTCATTCTAGTGTAAGAATTGCTCCAGTTTATTGCCAACATCATCAAATTTCTGGGACAACATATCCTACACCTGCAAGCTCAGCAATGTCAGATTTGGTTTTGGTGATACTACAGTATATTACTACAGGTAACAATATATAAGATATTTTTGGATATTACTGACATCCTGGTTGCATTCCCATGTTTTACACTGTCACCAGGCATTTGACTCCTCAATGTATTTCATTATTATTTTACAGACTATGTGGAAAAAAAGTGATATAAACATTATGAGGAAATCAGAACTAAGCCTAACTTTACCCACTGATGTACAGCCAATCCACCTATTTGTAAGCCTGTGAGAATTGGCAAAGTAACTTCCCTAATCAGCCATTTATCTAATTAAGATTAAAATTCCTATCCATTGTTTTAACACAGCTTGTGGAGGAATTCATTTCAAACATTATTATAAGAGGAGTCTAGGAACTTGTTTCCTTCCAGGAATGAAACTACACCTGCAGGATACTGTCATCAGTGTCTCTTATTGTCATCTCTGAATTCTCCAGGTGCAGAATGGGCAATGGCACCCAATAGCATCATTCTAAATTTACGCCTCTTCACATATAGAAAATATATACATTACATTCATCACAATAGTGCTAAGCAATGTCTATTCCAGTATACCGCATCGCTGTGTTCACCCTATTTTATCTTCCTTTATTTTTCTGAGATTAAATGTAAAATAAAACTTTTTTTTGACACCAATTTCGCCCCTCTCCCTTCCAACTGCAGTCCTGCCTCCAACCCCCACCACAAGCTTCTCCTCCACTGGGTCCGAGTAAGAACTACGCTGGTTTATTATTGCAGGAATGAAAGGCACTCTGACCTTGTCTACCATATGTGTCGGTGACTTCAATGCTGCCCATTATGCTGGAGTCATAGAGACAGGAATCTACACGATCTGCTCTCCAGGCAATCTGCATGCTAGGACTTCATCCCCATCCTTATCAAACTGGCCATGGCCAAAGCTGCCTCACTGCCTAGTCAGCTAATAGGTGCTGGGTGTAAGTGGGCAGGGAGACTGCAGTTATGTAAATACATTGTAAACTATAACCCTGTCAGAATGAAGATGCACCAGCTAAAACTGTTGAACACATTTCCAAGAGTCATATTGCTCCAACTCAAATCAGCTCTGCCAATTATCCCAATGCCCTGGCTGGCTGCCCTGCCCTGACACAAACTAACACGCACAGACAGCTTAGATGCAACCTGACCCTGGCAGGTTCCCCTGACCCAATCTCATTTACGTCACTAGCTCTTCTCCCAACCTGACCAGCAAAGATAAACTCAAAATCAGCTGACTGGAAGCCACTGGTAATTCTCGCTTTATTTGACTTATGTTGTCAGCCACAAACTGACTTCCTGCTCTAGGTTTCTCAGTTAAGTTGAATTGGAATCTCTTGTATCCTTGAGGAAGGTTGTGAGTGTTGAAAATGAACATTGTAGAATTGTCCTTCAGATGCGGTCATGGCCTTATGTCCTAACTCTTCCGATTTTTCACGTCGATTGACCCTAACTGAAAAAGAGTAGGGAATCCTCTTGATGTCTTGTGCATTATGGTTCATTCAGTCCATGAAAAAAAATTGCATTTAAATGGCAACTTTCATAACCCTGAACATGAAGTGCTTTTCAGGAAAATCAAGTTCCCTTATGATGTGCAATTACTGTTGTAATGTGGGAAACAGGGCATTTGGTTTCTCCACAGCAATGAAATAAAGGAGAAGATAGTCTATTTCAGTGTTGCTTGTTAACTGAGGGATAAATAGTAGCAGCAGAGAGAAACCACCCCCACTTCCCACCCCCCCCACCCCACCCATCCTCAAAATAGTGTCATGGAATCTTCATGAAATCTGAAAGAGCTGACAATCAGCCGGTTTCTCGGCTGCGAGAGGTGGCGCACCCTTCACCAGCGGCGAGATCTTCTGGTCCGGTTCCTGTCAGTGGGATTTCCCACTGTTGCCAGCGGTGTGCTGCTGGTGGGATCGGAGAATCCGCCATGAGCAAACAGCCAAAGAATTCCAGCCAGGGTCTTGCAGTTTACAAAAAACACATTCACTGGTTATTGCTTTTTGTAGGACATTGTTATGAACAATATGGTTGTTAGTTTCATCTACATAAAAACAGCCATTGCATCGCAATAAATAAATCAATGTACAAAGCACTTTGGAACACTTTTGATGCTGGACAGGGTAGCACTTCTAACAAATACAAATTATTATCATATGGAGGTGGAGTTTTTGAGCAAAATGGCTACTTCAGTAGGGTATGAAACAAATAATCACGACCCATTCATTATATATCCCACTGGACTTTCTTTTCCATTGATTTCAATTTTGGTGTGCCAGAAAAATTTGCATTAAATAGCACTTAAATGCAGCAAAATGTTTCAAGCTACTTCACCAGGGCTTTATCTATAAAATACATTTTTGATATCTAGACACATAAGGAGATGTTAAGAGGAATAGCCAAAACCTTAGAGAAAGAGGTAGGTTTTAAGGAACATCTTAAATGAGGAAAGAAAGATAAAGAAGCAGAGAGGTTTAGGGAAGGAATTCCAGAGCTTAAGGTCTTGGCAGCTAAAGGCACAGCCACCAGCGATGGAGCAGTAAAGATTAGGATGTTCAAGAAGCCAAAATTGAAGGAACGCAGGGATCTGGGAGACTTATAGAGCTGGGGGTAGGCTAGAGAGCTAGAGAGGTGCGGTCAAATAATGGCTAGTCAGCCAGTGACTACCCATTTTATCACCTGCCAAAGGAGGCTGTTGCATATTAGCTTTTTCCAAAGATATATTAAATATGTAAAAATATAACAAACATTCAGATAACTCTATTAAGTACCCTGAATTTTAATTTTACTTTGCACCCAAGAAAGGATTCTTTTACCTTTCAAGGACACAAGAAAGCATGAAAGGCGATGGAGGATGTGTACACCATAGACCCGTTAACATCTGAAAAGGGAGAATGAAGGTTAACTGTTCAGGCATAGGCCTTTGTCTGAACTGTGTAAAATATTTCCTGACCTGAATACATTCTCTCACTGAGAGAGAGGGAAAAAGACAATTTGTTCAATACTATTTGCTTTTATAGGTCTCAGCGACATTAGCTGCGGGCCATTTGTCATTAGATTTTTTTCCCCTCCCCACGACCTTTTATTCATTTGCAGGCAAGTTAATTTGTCGCTGCATAATCAGTTAGGAGTGGAATGGAATTGCTGCGGGGGGGATGGGACTTGCTGCAGATTTCTGTTTCCCAGCTCAGTAGAACAGCACTCAATTAAGGGATCCTCAAGGGCCGTCAGTTCGAAAACAAGCCTCACTCTCCTGACATACAAAATACACTGAAACTAGCAAAAAAAACATAGCACTTACTGAAAACAATAAAACAGCAAGGTTTTGAAAAGAGTATTAAATATATACACTGCATCCATTAAAATGGAGTTGCCAGAATGTTTGAAAGTGAGGATTTAAATCTGGAGATCAATAACTATCACTTTTATAAGCAACGGAGATGTTGGAAGTCTCTTTCCTGAATTATCTCTCGCTTTGTTGCCCACTAATGGTTTGTTCTTTATTGCACAATTGTTTTATGATGTGTCATGTGCCCTGGAATATTTTGGCTTTGTGTGTGGGTGGGGGAAGGGTGAGAGACATACAGCATGTGTTGATTGTAACCTTCTGTGAAAGTAGTAAGGTTTCTGATTCAACCTCAAGATAAGAGTAAAATGATTTGAGCGCAGCCAATGTCAAGTGTTGTGAGTCTCAGTTTCCCCAAGGTTCATTCTTATGCAATTACGTTCAGTCAGAATTAATTAATACACCATGGCCAGCTAAATGAGTACATGACATCTGTGAACACATAATGTGTTTTAAGAGAAAGAGGTCTGTGGGTAATGGGTTAATTTGAAGAACAGCAATGCCTTTAGATGGCAACTTTAACCTATCAATGCACCTTCAGGTGGGTGGGGTAAATAAAAGTTTTACAGGAGATGAGCTAGGAAGGTGTAAGAAGAATCTTCTAGAACTTAGTGCCTAGCTGCCTAAAGGAAAAGCCCTAATAGTGGTGCAAAAGGATTTTGGGATTCATTGAGACCAGAGCCAAAGGAACAGAGAGTTCTTGAGTTGTTGGGGGAACAAGTCTTTCCTGTCTAACATATCTAGGCCCTTCATAAGTTTGTGCACCTCAACTTGGTCACCCCTTAACCTCCTCTGTTCTAAGAAAAGCAATCTCTCCTCAGAGCTACAATTTTCAAGCCCTGGCAACATTCTTGTAAATCTCTGCACTCCGTCCAGAACAATTAGGTCCTTCCTGTAACGTGTCCACAGGTAACAAAGATATAGCTGTGGGGTTTAGCAGAAGATAGGCTGAGACAGGCAGAACTGGGCAATGTAATGGAAATCAAAGTAGGCATTTTCTGTAATGGAAAGGATATGAGGTGTGGAAACTCAGCTCAAGGTCACAAAGTTCTGCTTGACCTGAGACAGTGACCTGGGCCAGAAATGCAATCTGTGCAAAGACTATGGAAATCGTAATACCGGCTAATGTTTACTCAAGGAAATTGCGACTGATTTAGGACTGAATATCAGATGGCTGGTGTCGCAACGGATGGTCAAGGAAGGGGTTGGAGACAAAGAGCTGAATGCTTGTAGAACCTGCACCATGTCTCTAGATGATGTTATCAAGGACAGCATATAGATGAGGAACTGGAGAAGCCAACAATAGATCTTTGGGGTAATCAAGAGGTCACAATGGGGTTGGAAGAGAAACAATTACTAGAGATGCTGTTGCTATGGTTCAATAACTAAAATTGGAACTATATGAGAGAAGCTAAAATCTGGATGTTGTGTCTTTTGTGCATTAATTTTCATTAAGAGTAATTTTCTTAAATTTAGACTTCATTTTTTCAGATTGATTCAATTTATTTTAAGTTCATTTTATTTCCAAATGGTATCCAACAAAATGGGCGGCTAGGTGGCACAGTGGTTCACACAGCTGCCTCACAGTGCCAGGGATCGGGGTTCGATTCCCAGCTTGGGTCACTGACTGCAGAGTCTGCGTGGCTTTCCTCCGGGTGCTCTGGTTTCCTCCTACAGTCCAAAAGACATGCTGGTTGGGTGCATTTGCATTGCTAAATTCTCCACTGTGTACCCGAACAGGCGCTGGAGTGTGGCAACTTAGGGATTTTCACAGTAACTTCATTGCAGTGTTAATGTAAGCCTACTTGTGACATCAATAAATAAACTTTAACTTAAAAAGTGAACTAGCACAGGGGTGATGGGTGAATGGGAACTAGTGTGATTAAGAATACAGGAAACAGAGTCTTGGGCCAGCTGAAATGTATGGAAGTTGAAAGGTGGGAGGCCAGGTAGGAGAATGTTGGAATAGTTGTGCATGGCAAAGCCCTCATAAATGTGGATGCACATTTTCCATGGAGAAATATCCTTTGAAACACACCGTAGCAAGATTACATTGGCTTGAAATGTCTTGGAAATACAAATGCATCAATTATGCATTACAGAGAACTGAATGTGAATTTTATTATAATACCATTAACATACTAACAGTTTTCTTATATAGGTTGAAACTGTTTCAAATTACAATTGTCTTTTTATATGACCAGAATTATCTAAATTACCACCATTATAGCAGTTATAAAGGAAGAAGAAAAAAGCATGTGTGTTTGTAGTTCTTTTCATGACCTCGGGATGCCCCAGTGCACATTATAGCCAATAAAATACTTTGCAATGTAGTCACTCTTTTAATGGAGGGGATTATATTCTGTTTTGATTATATTGATGAACTAACAGTTGGCTCAATTGTTCTTGATATGATATCCATCAGTTTGTATCTATATAATGCCAACAAGGTTAACAAATGTTTTGCATAATTTACAGGAGATTGAGAACCCAATTGGAGGTTGGAAGAGATTTTGGAGAAGAGAACATGGAAGGCACTGTTAAACAGATATATAGTTAAGGAAACTTTTAAAAGAGTTGTGAAAGGTAGACAAGAGGTCACCCAGTTTCTGAGGAGGAGAGGGTGCAGGCAGACTGAAGTGGGACTATGGAGAAGTTTACAATTGAGGATTTTAAAATTGATCTGTCAGACGATGGGGAGTTAGTGGAGCTTTTAAGGACATGCATGATGGGTATGCAAGAATTTATGCAAAAGATAAAATAGGCCACAGAATTGTGTGTTAACTCTGAATTATCTGGGAGACAGAGGAGGGGAGACAAGAATAAGAGACGGTGAGAAATCAATCTTTTAGGTGGTGAATGCGCCAGTGTATTAGCAGTAGAGGAAAGAGAGGCAGGGGTCCAAGAAGCTAACATTGGAGCAGTTGAATAATGTGCACTTAGTACTTAACCAGATGTGGGAAAGGAGTAAAATGCTGAGGCTGCACATCATATGGTTTGAAGGGAATGGATAGCAGAAGAGTTAATGAAACCGAGCTGGAGGTACACAGGTGCTGTGGCATGATCCAAAGCACACATATGATGTAACAGGATCTCCCAAAGATATTTTTATTGAAATGCTCAGAAATAATCTGAGCAGCAGAACTGTCTGCGGTTCCGTCTCTGATCTGTGGGTGAGTTCCTGCATCAGATGAACAGTGATGCAGACGCTAAGCTGACCTGAGCAGCTTGGACCAAGGAATGGAAAAGTTGTATCAGGGTTTCAGCCCTTGATCAATGTCCTATGATCCCTGCTGGAAAGTTACGCATGTACAGACATCGGGCTCAGCCGCGACCTTCTCTAGGTTCAAGTAGCCTTCTGACACTCACTGACTTAGCACATGAAGAATGACCACTTGAAAGAGGTATTCATGGATGCCTTCCACTCGTAGAATAATGCCCTAACAACAGTCAGTGCTTTAGAAAAGAGGAGGAAATAAAGAGAAAATTAAAACAATTCTGAACTATTTCCTGTAGAAATAATATTAAGAGCTGGCAGTAGGTAACTCATAAAACAGAGGCCAGTGCCTCACTGAATTTCTGATATTTGCTGCCAGCAGGTGAGAATGGACACATAACATTGATTGTGAAAGGGATAAAAACCATTGGATTCTAATGATCCCTACCTGGTATTGTGCCTCAAGCCTTACCATCAAACTTTGGTCACAAAATTTGTCTCTATGGCACTTAGAGTGCTAGCACAATGAAAAGCCTGAACTCAAATAATGTCAGCTAGAATAGTTCTGGCCATTTCTAGCACAGGTCACTTGGAGTGCCTTTACTGACAGTGCCACCCATGTGCTAGAAGCATGCAGAGTGAATGGATTGTTAAGTCAATCAGTCTCTAATGAGATTTGGCAGATAACCTACCATTTTTGACTGTGCAGATTGGGTTATTGCACCTTCATAGTCACTTCCAGACGGTCCTGGCTTCAGCTTTTTAAATAGCGTTAATGATGAGTCCCTCATGCAGCTGATCATTCAACTATCATGTGAGATGCTTTGGACTTAGGAAACCTGCTTCACTGACGGAAGCTACAATTAGAAATCTTCTTGAGCTGCAGCACGACTTGAAAATAGAGCTAAGCAGCAGAGAGAGGAAGTAGTGCAAGGAGGGGAAGTCTATCTATAGGAATTCCTATCCAGCAAGGGTCTTTAGAGAACACCTATATCTACATTTCAGCCAGGAAATGTAGTGCCTGAGTTTTACCAAGATGATAATTAGACTGATTCACATTCTACAACCTGAATTGTTACCTCACAATAGATTGATAATAGCACTGCCAATGACTGTTAAGAATACTATCACCCTTACTTTCTATGCCAGTTGATCTTCCAAGGTAGAACCAGATGAGATTAGCAACATCTCACAATTTGCTGTCCATTGATACATCATGAAGGTGACCGAGGTCCTGTATAGAAGGAAAGAGGATTTCACTGTCTTCTCACTGACCAGGAAGAAACAAGGAGAGAGAGCACGTGGATTTGCCAGGCTGGTGGGACCACACCTGGAATATTGTCAACAATTTTGGTCCCTTTACCTAAGGGAAGATATACTGGTCTTGGAGGCCGTGCAGAGAAAGTTTCACTAAGTTGATCCTGGGTGTGAACAGATTTTTGTCTAAGGTAAAGTTAGTTGGGTCTGTACTCATTGGAGTTTAGAAGAATGAGTGAGAGTCAACATTACTGAGACATAGGATTCTCGGGGGCTTGACTGGTTACGTGCTGAGAGATTGTCTTAAATGGACAACCACTTACTCTGAAATTATGCCCTCTAGTCCTAGACTCTCCTACAAGAGGAAACAGAGATGAGGAGGAATTTCTTCTCTCAGAGGGGAGTGAATGTGTGGAATTCTTTTCTGCAGACGGCTGCAGAGGCCATGTCTTTCAATATGGTGATTTTTAATCAGTAAGGAAATCAAGAGTTATGGGAATAAGGTAGGACACTGGAATTGAGGATGATCACATCAGACCAGTAATGCTCTCACTGAATGGTGGAGCAGACTCAACGGGCTGAATGACTTACTTCTACTTCTACGTCATTTGGTATTATTCGAAGAGAATGTGCAGCAATTAGGAATATCAGGTGGCAAACCATCAGTAAGTGGAAGTATCAATCTTGCTAGCTGCACTGCTCATCGGGATCATGTTTCCAACTTCTTGGAGTTCCACTGTATCATCCATAATATTGCTGTCATGATGGCACAGCTCTTGCCACCAGGTCTTTAAAGGCCATCTGGACAGGAGGAAGACGAGGATCATCAGTGACCAGTGGTTTTGAGCACTTCAGGTGAACTGGGCTCTTGGGAATGCAATAGCATCTCTTCAGGCAGCTGTCAATGCCCAACTATGCACTGCAATCTGTCTTCCTTCCCCAGGCCCCTCACTTGCTTTAATGTTCAGACCTGATGCCCCTAAAACTCACCTGCTGGCAGCTGCTACTGTATATGTGTCTACCCCTTTTTCCATCTTCCAGCACATTCAGCTATGGAACATGTGTCTGGGCAAGACTAGGCAAGCCATCCAGTTCATTTCGGTCAACATAAAATTCTTCCCCATGTCTCTCCTCCTTTTCACCTCTGTTATTAAGGCCTCCAATGTGATTTTTAATCAGTAAGGGAATCAAGAGTTATGGGAATAAAGTAGGAGAGCCCACTGTCTGGCCTGTTGTCCATTTCTGTTCTCCTCATTTCAACAAAGACTTCAAGCTGCTATTACTGCAACTGTTCCTGTAGCCAGAGTGCAACCATCCTTTCAGATGGGAAGGCTGCCTTTAAGCAGTGCAGGATTGCAGTATTTTGTGCTAGCCACACTCGGACTTGAGCCCCTTGCTCAGCCCACAACTATCAGCAGCATATTTTGTGCTGGGGTACATGCTATAGCCACATCGATAAGCAAACAGGCTGCATACTTCAAAGTACCCCAGGTCATTGTGTGCATGATCCTGTACCCATTATCTGGCCGACTCGAATTTTTCCCTTATGGTCTCAGTTTTCCTGATGAAAAGTTCCAAAAATTTCTCTCATAAACAGAAGTGAGGGTAGAGGAGTTATGTATTTAGGGAACTAGTTAAGGAAACAGAAGAGGAAAAGTGCCTGGGGTCAATTTAGACCTTCATAGTGATCCTAGAGAATAAGTAGCTTGGAAAAGGAATGTATGGCGTAGTGGACCTTGATGTAGTTCACTTAGATGCGCTGATATGGCTAAGCAAGTTACATCCCAGGTACACTAAAGCTTGAGGGAACAGAAATTGGTACCATGCATAGGAAAGTGACAGGATGGGGCAGTGACAATGTTGTTGGGGATGAGGTCTTTGAAAGTAGGGATGAGCAAATGGCTGAACAAATTATAGCTGTAGAGTTAACAGTAACAAAGGAGGCTCAAACATTTGTCACTTGAAAGTTTGAAAGTGGAGTTGGAAATGACTGAAGATGAGTTGTTTTCATGAGGAGGTTCTGAAAGAGGGATTGAAATCGAGGGTTGCCAGGAGATATATGGGAGTGCTCTGTGATAGGCTTCAAGGAATTGAACAGCCACAGGAGGTGTTCATGCCATGGAGTGGCTGTGAATATGAGTAGGAGGTTTCATATGGAGGGAGAAGTTCCTTTGATGTTTTCAATATAATTTATATAATTGTATCAAGCTTAGAAACAAACAATGAACTTTTTTTCTCCTGAATATTATCCACTTTAGAAGTTATTAGGTCCTTTAAACTCAGTACTTATCAAAAATTCATAAGTTGCTGACTCTGTGATTTTTTTGATCATGGTTCTCCCTTATGAAGTATGACTACTGTATCTGTATCAAATCAGTCTTTTCCAGTTTATTGGAAGAGTATAAAACAAAATTATTGACATTCTAATCTAACAAGCATATGGAGTGGGATAAAATCATACTTCAGTGAAGCATGAAATGCCAGTGCACTGGAGAGAATCCCAGATTTAAGCGAAAAGCTACTTATACTTTATAAGGATTCACATATATAATAGCTTAATTATATTCTGCTGTTCCAGCCACCAAATGGGGAGTAACTTCCAGATGTGTTCTATTAAGCATATATTTAAGAATAGTTCTTAAGCAGAAAAGTAATCAGGGATTCAAGAAGACTTTTGTAAAACTACTGACGTATGAAGAGTTGTTAAAGCTGGTTGTTCTGTACCATTTATCTCAATTAAAAAAAAGTGAGCAATTAATAAAACTTGAGTCAGGACAAACAAGCATTAACCACAGTCTGGTGAGCAAAAAAGGGAACACTGTAGGTTAGATTTTACATAGCAACAGCTCTTCTTACAATCTGACAAGTCTTGGCAGGTTTGATAAGCAGTTTTTGGACAAGATTATACCCGTTACCAATTTCTCTTCAGGTTAAATTGTTGAATAATTATGACTATCGTTGATATTACAAAGACGTGCATCACTTTTTAAAATTATATTTATTCAAAGCAAAACAATCAAGCAGGATGAAATTATTTCAGTGTTTTTCTCACTGTTATTAAGTGAAGCTGTTTTATTATACTTGAGGCATTTTATGAATGCAAACTGCCTCTGCATCAAAGCTGCAAGTAGATTTATATTAAATTGCTACAGGGCTCAATCCACAAAACCAAAAGAGCCAGAACCGCAGGCTGACCCAGACAACCAATCATAACATGCATGATTTTATTCCACAACAGTGATTGGCTTAAAATGGGGAACATTTCAGTAACCAGTAGCAGTGGCTATGTTTGCGATTAAGTTACAAAAAGAGTCATACAGCACCATCAGCAAGGCAAGCAGAGGTGGGTTTGCTCAACCCCCAACCCCCTAGAATTATCCTGGGCACATCATAAATTAAAGATTAAGCTCCTGGACACTGCTGTGGAAGAAAAGGCACTGGGATGAATTTAAAAATTCTGTTCACCATTTTCTTTGAATACTTTTTGTTTATTAGTCATAAAAATAATTAAGATGGGTGAGGTGGCCTGATTGGATGGAGCTGGCTGGAGGAATGTGTCCAACTGGAGGAGGCAAAGAAATTGACAGATGAGATCCAAACTGAAGATCTGCAAAGGGTCCCCTGGAAAACAAATGAATGGGTAATTTTCCACCAGAGTAGTTCTTCCCAAGCTATGTCTAACATCAGGATCTACAGGCATTTAGAGAGGCAAGGACTGATTAGGGACAGTCAGCATGACTTTGTGAGTGGAAAATCATGTCTCACAAATTTGATTGAGTTTTTTGAAAGGATAACCAGGAAGGTAGATGAGGGCAGTGCAGTTGATGTTGTCTACATGGACTTTAGCAAGGCTTTTGATGAGATACCACATGGCAGGTTGTTGCATAAGGTTAAATCTCACGGGATTCAGGGTGAGGTAACTAAATGTATTCAAAATTGGCTCCTTGACAGGTTGTAGAGAGTTGTTTTTCAAACTGGAGGCCTATGACCAGTGGTGTGCCTCAGGGATCAGGGCTGGGTCCAGTGTTATTTGTCATTTATATTAATAATTTGGATGAGAATATAGGAGGAATGGTTAGTAAGTTTGCAGATGACACCAAGTAGACACTCCGATTGCAGTGGGATCTTGATCAATTGGGCCAGTGGGCTGACGAATGACGGATGGAACTTAATTTAGAAAAATGCAAGGTGATGCATTTTGGTAGACTGAACAAGGGCAGGACTCACTCAGTTAATGGTAGGCATTGGGAAGAGTTACAGAACAAAAAGATCTAGAGGTACATGTTCATAACTCCTTGAAAATGGAGTCATAGGTGGACAGAGTGGTGAAGAAGGCATTCAGCATGCTTGATTTCATTAGTCAGAACATTGAATACAGGGGTTAGGACGTCTTGTCGAAGTTGCGCAAGACATTGATAAGGCCACACTTGGAATGCCGTGTACAATTCTGGCCACCCTATTATAGAAAGGATATTATTAAACTAGAAAGAGTGCAGAAAAGATTTACTAGGATGCTACTGGGAATTGATGGTTTTAGGTATAAGGAGAGGCTGGATAAACTGGGACTTTTTTCTCTGGAGCGTAGAAGGCTGGGGGGTGGTTTTATAGCGGTCTATAAAATAATAAGGGCACAGATCAGCTAGATAGTCAATACCTTTTCCCAAAGGTAGGGATGTCTAAAACTAGAGGGCATAGGTTTAAGGTGAAAGGGGAGAGATACGAAAGGGTCTTGAGAGGCAATTTTTTCACACAGAGGGTGGTGAGTGTCTGGAACAAGCTGCCAGAAGTAGTAGTAGGGGCGGGTACAATTTTGTTGTTTAAAAAGCATTTAGATAGTTACATGGGTAAGATGGGTATTGAGGGATATGGGCCAAATGCAGCCAATTGGGATTAGCTTAGGGGTTTAAAACAAAGGGGGCATGGACAGGTTGGGCTGAAGGGCCTGTTTCCATGCTGTAAACCTCTGTGACTCTATCAGCCCGTTTTAACACTTGAAAATGAAAGTGAGACCAGATGCAAACAAATGGAAAGCAGTAATCAAGCTGCACAGTAAAATTTGGTGTATAACTATTAAGGTTTGTGCATTATGGATAAAAACAAAAGACATAATGTCAGTATGAAAACACACGTTTCTATTATAAGTTATAGTATAAGTTATAATTTATAAGTGTACAGTTGTTATATGAATTCATATAGGTGTGGGCCATCTCTCCATAGTCCCTTGTGACAGAAAATGCAGTGAAGCATGTCATCTCCATTCCCAAAACACACAGTAATCACCTCCACCCCCGAAACACAGTAACCAGCCCCTTAACCCCAGGGCAGTTATCAGTCCCACTCTCCTAACATGAACAGTGAACAGCCGCCAACACAGAGAATGTCCCTCTCCTACACAGCTAGAATCAGCCCCTTACCCACACAAAGTAATCAACACCCCACACACAATAATCAGCCTCCTCCTAACACACAGTGATCAGCCCCTACCCCAAACACACTAATCAGCCCGTCCCCCCACACAGTAATCAGCCCCCTCCCCATACACACAGTAATCAGCGCTTCCAAGACACAATAAGCAGCCCCCTCCCCCACACACAGTAATCAGCCCCCTCCCCCACACACAGTAATCAGCCCCCTCCCCCACACATAGTAATCAGTCCCATCCCCACAAACTGTCATCAGCACCCCCCCATATACACAGTAATCAGCGCTTCCCTGATACAATAAGCAGCCCCTCCCCCACACATAAAAATAACCCCTCCCCACACCCAGTAATCAGCCACTCCCCCCACACAGAAATAATCCCCTCCCCCACACCCAGTAATTAGCCACCTCCACGCACACAGTAATCAGCCCCTGTGTCCACACACAGTAATCAGCCGCACCCCCCCCACACACAGTAATCAGCCTGTCCCCCACACACAGTAATCAGTCTCTCCCCCACACACAGTAATCAGCCTCTCCCCCACACACAGTAATCAGCCCCTCCCCCACACACAGTAATCAGCCCCTCCCCCACACACAGTAATCAGCCCCTCCCCCACACACAGTAATCAGTCTCTCCCCCACACACAGTAATCAGTCTCTCCCCACACACAGTAATCCATCTCTCCCCCACACACAGTAATCAGCCCCTCCCCCACACACAGTAATCAGTCTCTCCCCCACACACAGTAATCAGTCTCTCCCCACACAGTAATCCGTCTCTCCCCCACACACAGTAATCAGTCTCTCCCCACACACAGTAATCAGCCCCTCCCCCACACACAGTAATCAGTCTCTCCCCACACACAGTAATCAGCCCCTCCCCCACACACAGTAATCAGTCTCTCCCCACACACACAGTAATCAGTCTCTCCCCCACACACAGTAATCAGCCCCTCCCCACACACAGTAATCAGTCTCTCCCCCACACACAGTAATCAGCCCCTCCCCCACACACAGTAATCAGTCTCTCCCCCACACACAGTAATCAGCCCCTCCCCACACACAGTAATCAGTCTCTCCCCACACACAGTAATCCGTCTCTCCCCCACACACAGTAATCAGCCCCTCCCCCACACACAGTAATCAGTCTCTCCCCCACACACAGTAATCAGTCTCTCCCCCATACACAGTAATCAGTCTCTCCCCCACACACAGTAATCAGCCCCTCCCCCACACACAGTAATCAGTCTCTCCCCCACACACAGTAATCAGTCTCTCCCCCACACACAGTAATCAGTCTCTCCCCCACACACAGTAATCAGTCTCTCCCCCACACACAGTAATCAGTCTCTCCCCCACACACAGTAATCAGTCTCTCCCCACACACAGTAATCCATCTCTCCCCCACACACAGTAATCAGCCCCTCCCCCACACACAGTAATCAGTCTCTCCCCCACACACAGTAATCAGTCTCTTCCCACACACAGTAATCAGCCCCTCCCCCACACACAGTAATCAGTCTCTCCCCACACACACAGTAATCAGTCTCTCCCCACACACAGTAATCCATCTCTCCCCCACACACAGTAATCAGCCCCTCCCCCACACACAGTAATCAGTCTCTCCCCCACACACAGTAATCAGTCTCTCCCCACACACAGTAATCAGCCCCTCCCCCACACACAGTAATCAGTCTCTCCCCACACACACAGTAATCAGTCTCTCCCCCACACACAGTAATCAGCCCCTCCCCACACACAGTAATCAGTCTCTCCCCCACACACAGTAATCAGCCCCTCCCCCACACACAGTAATCAGTCTCTCCCCCACACACAGTAATTAGCCCCTCCCCACACACAGTAATCAGTCTCTCCCCACACACAGTAATCAGCCCCTCCCCCACACACAGTAATCCGTCTCTCCCCCACACACAGTAATCAGCCCCTCCCCCACACACAGTAATCAGTCTCTCCCCCACACACAGTAATCAGCCCCTCCCCACACACAGTAATCAGTCTCTCCCCACACACAGTAATCAGTCTCTCCCCACACACAGTAATCAGCCCCTCCCCACACACAGTAATCAGTCTCTCCCCCACACACAGTAATCAGTCTCTCCCCCACACACAGTAATCAGTCTCTCCCCACACACAGTAATCCGTCTCTCCCCCACACACAGTAATCAGTCTCTCCCCACACACAGTAATCCGTCTCTCCCCGACACACAGTAATCAGTCTCTCCCCCACACACAGTAATCAGTCTCTCTCCACACACAGTAATCAGTCTCTCCCCACACACAGTAATCCGTCTCTCCCCCACACACAGTAATCAGTCTCTCCCCCACACACAGTAATCAGTCTCTCCCCACACACAGTAATCAGTCTCTCCCCACACACAGTAATCCGTCTCTCCCCCACACACAGTAATCAGTCTCTCCCCCACATACAGTAATCAGTCTCTCCCCCACACACAGTAATCAGTCTCTCCCCACACACAGTAATCAGTCTCTCCCCCACACACAGTAATCAGTCTCTCCCCCACACACAGTAATCCGTCTCTCCCCCACACACAATCAGTCTCTCCCCCACACGCAGTAATCAGCCCCTCCCCCACACACAGTAATCACAACCTCCCCCACACACAGTAATCAGTCTCTCCCCCACACGCAGTAATCAGTCTCTCCCCCACACGCAGTAATCAGCCCCTCCCCCACACACAGTAATCACAACCTCCCCCACACATAAAAATAACCCCTCCGCCCACACAGTAATCAGCCTCTCACCCACACACAGTAACCAGCCCCTCCCCCACACACAGTAATCAGAACCTCCCCCACACACAGTAATAAGCCCCCTCCCCCACGCACAGTAATCGGCCACCTCCCAACACATATTAATCAGCCCCTCCCTCACACACTGTAATCAGCCCCTTTCGCATTCACAGTCATCAGCCCCCTTTCACATACACAGTAATCAGCCTCTCCCCCATGCACACTAATCGTCCACCTCCCAACACATGTTAATCAGCCCCTTCCCCACATATAGTAATCAGCCCCTCCCCCACAAGCAGTAATCAGTTCCCACTCCAAACACAGTAAATTGCACCTCCCCCACATGCAGTAATCAGCATCTTCCCCACACACAGTTATCTGCCCCTCCCCCCACACAGTAATCGGCCCCCTCGCAAAACATAATAATCAACCCCTTCCCCACAAACAGTAAAAAGCCACCTCCCAATGCAATCAGCCCCCTTCCTCACACAGAGTAATCAGCCCAATTCCGCATACACAGTAATCAGCCCCTTTGCCACACACAGAAATGAGCCCTCTCCCCCACAGAGTAATCAGAACCTTCCCCACAGAAACAAATCTCCCCTCCCCCAAACAAGTAATCAACCACCTCCCAATACATAGTAATCAGTCACTCCCCCACATGCAGTAATCAGGCCCTCCCCCGACACAGTTATCAGCCCCTCCCCACACACAGTAATAAGCCCCTCCCCCACAAGCAGTAATCAGCCCCTCCCTCACATGCAGTAATAAGCCCCTCCCCCACAAGCAGTAATCAGCTCTCTCCCACACACAGCAAATTTCACCTCCCCTACACACAGTAATCAGCCACTCCCCACATACAGTAATCACCCCTTCCCCCCCACACAGTAATCAGTCACTCCCCACACACAGAATAATCAGCTCCTCCCCCACACAAACAGATCTCCTGTCCACCCGAACACAGTAATTAGCCCCTCCCCCACACAGTAATCAGCCCCTCTCCCACATAAAGAAATCCCTCCTCGCCCAATACATAGTAATCAGCCCCTTCCCCACACACAGTAATCAGCCACCCCACATACACATGCAATAATCAGCCCCTTCCACGCACACACAGTAATCAGCCCGATCCCAATACAGAGTAATCTGTCTCTCCCCCACACTCAGTAATCAGACCCTCCACCACACAATCAGGTCCCCCCCCACATATAGTAATCAGCCGCTTCCCCACACAGAGTAATCAGCCCCCTTCCAACACATACTGATCAGCCCCTTCCCCACACACAGTAATCAGACTTTCCCGCACACACAGTAATCAGACTCTCCCCCACAAGACGACATCAGCTCCCACCCCCACAAGCAATAATCAGCTCCCATCCCCACAAGCAGTAATCAGCTCCCACCCCACACACAGTAAATTGCACCTCCCCTGACACAGTAATCAGTCCCTTCCAACACATAGTAATCAGCCCCTCCCCCATACACAGTAATCAGCCCCCTTCCGCACACACAGTAATCAGCCCCTCCCCCACAAGTAATCAGCCCCTCCCCCAGACACAATAATCAGCCCCCTTCCACACACATAGTAATCAGCCCCTCCCCCATACACAGTAATCAGCCCCCTTCCGCACACACAGTAATCAGCCCCTCCCCCACAAGTAATCAGCCCCTCCCCCAGACACAATAATCAGCCCCCTTCCACACACAGTAATCAGTCCCTCTCCCCACACAGTAATTAGCCTGTACTCCACACATAGTAATCAGCCCCTTTCCAAACACAGAATAATCAGCCCATCCTCCACACAGTAATCAGCCTCTTCCCCACAGAAACAAATCTCCCCCCCCAACAAGTAATCAATCAGTCCCCTCCCAACACGCAGTAATCAGCCCCTCCCCCATACACAGTAATCAGCCCCTCCCCCATACACAGTAATCAGACGCTCCCCACACACAGTAATCACCCCTTCCCCCCCACAGTAATCAACCCCCTCACAAAACATAGTAATCAGCCCCTCCCCCACAAACAGTAATCAGCTTCCTTCCACACACACACACACAGTAATCAGCCCACTTCCCCACACAGAATAATCAGCCCTCCACCACAAACAGTAATCAGCCCCCTCCCCCACACACAGTAATCAGCCCCCTCCCCCACACACAGTAATCAGCCCCTCCCCCACACACAGTAATCAGCCCCTCCCCCACACACAGTAATCAGCCCCTCCCCCACACACAGTAATCAGCCCCTCCCCCACACACAGTAATCAGCCCCTCCCCCACACACAGTATCTGCTCCTCTCCCAAAGACAGTTTTCAGCCTTTCCCCCACACACAGTAATTAGCCCCCACCCCCCCTACAGAGTAATCAGTCCCTCCCCCACATACAGTAATCAGTCTCTCCCCCACACACAGTAATCCGACCACTCCAGGCACAATAACCAATCCCTTCCTCACACACAGTAATCAGCCCCTCCCCCACACATAGTAATCAGCCGGCTCCCACCCACACTAATCAGCCTCTCTCACACAGAGTAAACAGCCCCCTCCTCCACATGCCATAGTCAGCCCCTCCCGCACACACAGTAATCAGCCCCTCCCCACACAGTAATCAGCCCCTCCCCCACACAGAATCAGTCCCTCTCCCCACACACAGTAATCAGTCCTGCCCGCACACATAGTAAACAGCCAGTTCCCCACACACAGTAATCACCCCCACCCCCCCCACATAGTAATCGCACCCCCCTCCCCCACACACAGTAATCTGCCTCTCCCACACACACAGTAATGAGACACTCTCCTCACCCACACACAGTACCCAACCACACTCCCCACACACAGTAACCAGCACCTCCCCCACACACAATAATCAGCTGATCCCACGCACAGAAATCAGCCCCTCCCCCACATACAGTAATCAGCCCCTCCCCCACATACAGTAATCAGCCCCTCCCCCACACTCAGTAATCAGCCCCTCCCCCACGCACAATAACCAGTCCCTCCCATACAGTCATCACACCTCTCCCATTGCAGAGTAATCAGCCCCTCCCCCACATACAGTAATCAGCTCCTCCCCCACACAGGAATCAGCTCCTCTCCCAATGCAGGGTAATCAGCGCCTCCTTCTCCCAAATAACCAGCCCCTCCCCTACACAAAGTTATCAGCCCTTCCCCCAAACAGAAATCAGCCTTTCCCCACACACAGTGATCAGCCCCTTTCTCACACACAGTAATCAGCCCCTCCCCCACACGCAGTAATCAGCCTCTCCCCCACACAGTAAACAGCGCCCTCCCCCAGACACAGTAACCAGCCCTTCCCCCACACACCGTAATCAGTCCCTTCCCCCCCACACAGTAATCAGCCCCTCTCGCCACGCAGAGCAATCAGCCTCTTCCCACACCCAGTAATCAGCCCCTCCCCACACACATTAATCAGTCCTTCCCCCACACACAGTAATCACCCCCCTCCCCCACATACAGTAATCAATCCCTCTCCCCACGCAGAGCAATCAGCCTCTCCCGTACACAGTAATCAGCCCCCCCCACAAACACAATAAGCAGAACCTCCCCCACATACAGTAATCAGCCCCTCCCCGCCATACAGTAATCAACCCCTCTCCCCACACACAGTAATCAGCCCCTTCAGACCCCCACACACAGTATTTAACCCCTTCCCCACACACAGTAATCAGCCCCTCCCCCACAAACAATAATCACCCCCCTCCACCCATGCAGAGTAATCAGCCCCTCCCCACACACGGTAATCAGCCCCTCCCCACACATGGTAATCAGCCCCTCCCCCACACACAGTAATCAGCCCCTGCCCCACATACAGTAATCAGCCCCTCTTTCCATGCAGTAATCAGCCCCTCCCCCACACACAGTAATCAGCGCCTCTCTCCACGCAGAGTAATCAGCCCTTCCCCCACACACAATAATCAGCCACTCTCCCACACACAGAAGCCAGCCCCTCCCCCACACACCGTAATCAGCCCCTCCCCACACACAGTAATCGGCCTCTCCCGCACATACAGTAATCAGCCTCTCCCCCCGACACAGTAATCAGCCCCTCTCCTACACACAGTAATCAGCGCCTCCCGAACTCACCATAACCAGCCCTTCCCCTACACAAAGTAATCAGTCCCCCACAAACTAATCAGCCCCTCTCCCACACGCAGTAATTAGACCCTCCCCCGTACACAGTAATCAGCCCCCTCCCATCACATACTAATCAGCCCCCTCCCCGCACACAGTAATCAATCCCACATCCCATGCATAGTAATCAGCTCTCCCCTACACAAAGTAATCAAATCCTCCCTAACACCATAATCAGCCCTTCCCCCACACACAGTAATCAGCCTCTACCCCACAAACAGCAATCACCACTCTCCCACACACAATCAGCCCCTCACCCATACAGAGAAATCAGCCCCTTCCCCACACAGTAATCAGCTCCTCCCCCATACACAGTAATCAGCCCCCTCCACCACACACAGTAATCAGCCCCCTCCACCACACACAGTAATCAGCCCCCTCCACCACACACAGTAAACAGCAACTCCCCAAATACAATAATCTGCCCAACTCCCCACACACAGAAACCAGCCCCTCCCCCACACACAATAATCAGCACCTCCTTCACCCACCATAACCAGGCCCTCCCCCACACAAAGTAATCAGCCCTTCCACCCCAAACAGAAATCAGCCTTTCCCCACACACAGTAATCAGCCCCTCCCCCACAAACAGTAATCAGCCTTTCCCCACAAACAGTAATCAGCCCCTCCCCATACACAGTAATTAGCTCCCTCCCATCACACAGCAACCAACCCCACTCCCAATGCATAGTAATCCGCCCCTCCCCTACACAAAGTAATCAAACCTTCCCTAATATAGTAACCAGCCCCTTCCCCCACACACAGTAATCAGCCCCTCCCCCCACAATCAGTAATCAGCCCCTCCCCCCACACACAGTAATCAGCTCCTCTCCCACAATCAGTAATCAAGCCCTCCCCCACAGCCAGTAATAATAACCTCCCCCCCGCACAGTAATCAGCCCCTCGCCCACACACGGTAATCAGCCCCCTCCCACACACAGAAATCAGCCCCTTCCCCACCACACAATAATCAGCCACACCCCCACACACAGTAATCAGCCCCTCCTTCACATACAATAATCAGCCCCTCTCCCCACACAGAGTATTCAGCCTCTCCCCCACGCACAATAACCAGCTCCTCCCCCACATGCAGTAAGCAGCCACCCCACATACAGTCATCACACCTCTCCCATTGCAGAGTAATCAGCCCCTCCCCCACATACAGTAATCAGCCCCTCCCCCACATACAGTAATCAGTCCCTCCCCCACAGTAATCAGCCCGCTCCCCCACACACAGTAATCAGCCGCCCCACGCACAATAACCAGTCCCTCCCATACATACAATCATCACACCTCTCCCATTGCAGAGTAATCAGCCCCCTCCCACCACACAGTAATCAGCCCTTCCTGCACAAACAGTAATCAGCCCCTAACAGAGTAATCTGCTGCTCCCCTCTCACACTACCCCACACGGAGTAACCAGCCACTCTACACACAGTAATCAGACCCTCCCCCACACAAAGTAGTCAGCCCACTCCCACACACAGTAATAAGCCCTTCCCTCACACACAGTAATGTGGCCGGCCCCTTTCACACTAATCAGCCCTCCCCCCCCAACACAGCATTACCTGCCGCTCCCTCCACGCACAGTAATCAGCCCCTCCCTCCACACAGCAATCAGCCCCTCACCCCACGCAGTAATCAGCCCCTCCCCCCACAGAGTAATCAGCCCGTCCCCCACACACAGTAATCAGCCCCTCCCCCACACAGTAATCAGCCGCTTCCCCCCCACAGTAATCAGTCCCTCTCCCCCCACAGTAATCAGCCCCTCCCTCCACGCAGTAATCAGCCACTCCCCCCACAGAGTAATCAGCCCCTCCCCCACACACAGTAATCAGCCCCTCCCCCCACAGAGTAATCAGCCCCTCCCCCCACAGAGTAATCAGCCCCTCCCCCACACACAGTAATCAGTCCCTCTCCCCCCACAGTAATCAGCCCCTCCCTCCACGCAGTAATCAGCCCCTCCCCCCACAGAGTAATCAGCCCCTCCCCCACAGTACAGCCCCTCCCCCATACACTAATCAGCCCCTCCCCCCACACAGTAATCAGCTCCTCTGCCCACACAGTAATGAGCCCCCTCCCCACACACACTATTCAGCCCCTCCTCACACACGGTAATCAGCCCCGCCCCCACTACTTTGTGGGGGGGAAGGGGCTGATTACTTTGTGGGGGGGGAAGGGGCTGATTACTTTATCAGCCCACCCCCACACACAGTTATCAGTCCTCCCAACAAACACAGCAATCAGCCCCTACCCTACACAGAATAACAAGCCACCCCCACACAGTAATCAGCCCCCTCCCCCATACGCAGTTATCAGCCCCTTACCCACTCACAATAATCAGCCTCAACCCGGTCAGAGAGTAATAAGCCCCCCAGACACAGTAATCAGCCCCCTACCCCATACAGAGTAACCAGCCCTCCTCACGATACAGTAATCATCCCCTCCCCCACTCACAATAATCAGCCCTTTCCACATACAGAGTAATCAGCCCAACCCGCTCAGAGAGTAATCAGCCCCCCACACACAGTAATCAGTCCCGTCCCCACAAACCCAGCAATCAGTACCCCCTCACACACATACACACACACACAGAGTAATCAGCCCCTCCCCCACACACAGAGTAATCAGCCCTTCCCCCACACACAGTAATTAGCCCCTCCCCCACACAGTAATGCAGCCCTCCCCTTTCACACTAATCAACCCTTCCCCCACACAGAATAATCTGACCCCCCCCACATACACAGTAAGCAGCCCCCTTCTCCACAAACAGTTATCAGACCCTCCCCCACATACAGCAATCAACCCCTTCCCCACACATAGTAATCAGCTCTCCCAAAAACACAGTAATCAGTCCCCTCTCCACACACAGTAGACTGCCCCCCACACAAAGTAATCACACCTCCCACACAGTGTAATCAGCCCCTCACACACAGTAATCAGCCCCCTCCCCCACACACATTAATCAGCCCCTCCCACACACAGTAATCAGCTCCTCCCCCAGACACAGTAATCAGCCCTCCCCACGCACAGTAATCATCCCCTTCCCCCCTGCACAGTAATCAGTCCCCTTTCCGACACACAGTAATCAGCCCCTCCCCCACATAGTAATTAGCTGCTCCCCCCACACATAGTAATCAGACTCTCCCCCACACAGTAATCACCCCTTCCCTACACACAGTAAACAGCCCCTCCCCCACAAAGTAATCAGCACCCCCCCACACACAGGAATCAACACCACCCCCCCACACAGTAATCAGTCCTCCCCACACACAGTAATTAACCCCCTCTCCCACACACAGTAATCAGCCCCTCCCCCACACACAGTTATTGGTCCCTTAGCCATACACAGTAATCAGCCCCCTTCCCCACACAGAGTAACCAGCCCTCCTCGAGGCACAGTAATCAGCCTCTCCCCCACTCACAATAATCAGCCGCTCCCCCACTCACAAGAATCAGCCCCAACCCACTCAGAGAGTAATCAGCCCCCCCCACACACAGTAATCAGCCCCCTCCCCACACACAGTAATCAGCCCCCTACCCCACAAACCCAGCAATCAGCACCCCCTCACACACACAGTAATCTGCCCCTGCCTCACACACAGTAATCAGCTCTCCCCAACATGCAGTAATCAGCCCCTCCCCCAAACACAGTAATCAGCCCATCCCCCATACGGTAATGCAGCTCTCCCCCTCGCACTAATCAACTCTTCCCCCACACAGAATAATCTGACCCCCCCACATACACAGTAAGCAGCCCCCTTCTCTACAGTTATCAGACCCTCCCCCACATACAGCAATCAACCCCTTCCCCACACATAGTAATCAGCTCCCCCACAAACACAGCAATCAGTCCCCTCCCCCCACGCAATAATCAGCCCCTCCCCCACATACAATAATCACCCCCTCACCACACACAGTGATCAGACCCACCCCCATACACAGTAATCAGCTCCTCCTCCACACACAGAATTCAGCCCCCTCCCCACACGCACAGTAAACAGCCCCCTCCCACACACAGTTATCGTCCTTTTACCCACACACAGTACTCAACCAGTCCCCTACACAGTTATCAGCCCCTCCCCCATGCATCATAATCATACCCTCCCCCCCACACAGTAATCATCCCCTCCCCCCCACACAGTAATCAGCCCCTTCCCCCACACACAATCAGCCCCTCCCCCCCACATAGTAATCAGCTGCTCCCCCACACACAGTAATCAATCCCCTCTCCCAAACACATTAATCAGCCTCTCCCCCACAAACAGTAATCAACCACTGTCCCACACACAGTATTCAGCCCCTTCCCCACACAGTACTCAACCCCTCCCCCACACACAGTAATCAGCCCCCTACCCCACAAACAGTAATCAGCCCCCTACCCCAGAGATAATCAGCCCCTTCCCCCACACATAGTAATCAGCCCCCTTCCCCAGAGATAGTAATCAGCCCCCTCCCCCACACAGTAATCAGCCCCATCCCACACAAAGTAATCATCCCCTTCCCCCCTACACAGTAATCAGTCCCCTCCCCGACACACAGTAATCAGCCCCTCCCACACAGTGATCAGCTGCTCTCCCACACACAGTAATCAGCCCCTCCTCCCACACACAGTAATCAGCCCCTCCTCCCACACACAGTAATCAGCCCCTCCTCCCACACACAGTAATCAGCCCCTCCTCCCGCACACAGTAATCAGCCCCTCCCCCACACCCAGTAATCAGCCCTTCACGCAAATAGACTGGAGTCAGCCCCTCTTCCCACACTCACACATATAATGTTCTCCACACCTGCATAGCGATTAGCCTCTCCAATCCCAGTCAACTTGACTTCTCATTTTCAGGCATCCTCGTATTACATGTGTGGGTGATGTTTTGATCTCTTGCTCAGAGCCCGCCCACTATCAGGCATGTCTTTGAGGATGTGGCTGTCATATAACCTATCCAATCACCCAAGAGGGCAATCATGCCAGGCCATCCCCACACGTTGGTGTACATTCATAATTGGCACACTGTCCTTCAGGAAATTCCCAGTATTCATTGAATCATAGAATATTACAGTGCAGAAAGAGAATGTACAGCCCACTGAGCCTGCAGCAACAACAATCCCACTCAGACCCTAGCCCCATAATCCAACATACTTACCCTGCTAATCTCCTTGACACTAAGGGGCAATTGAGCATGGCCAATCAACCTAAGCTGCACATCTTTGGACTGTGGGAGGAAGCCAAAGCACCCAGATGAAACTCATGCAGACACGGGGAGATTGTGCAAACTCCACATAGTCATCCAAGGCCAAAATTGAACCTGGGTCCCTGGCGCTGTGAGCATTAGTGCTAACTACTGTGTCACTGTGCCACCCAAATTCATTAGAGATATTGGAGTTGGCAGCTGCTCAACTGCTTTTCTGGCTTGCCTAAGTAGTCCATGCCTCGCTACTGAAAAGAACAGTGCTGAAAACACAAACCTGGTACACACGGAACTTTGCATTTTCAGCATTCAAATTTGGCACGTCAGCTACGACTCTCACCAACCATAGAAAGCATTCTTTCTGGTTGTACCAGCTTGGTATGGCTCCTGCTTTACCCAAGACTGTAAGGAACTACAAAGGGTCATGAATGCAGCCCAATCCATCATGTAAACCAGCCTCCCATCCATTGACTCTGACTACACTTGCTGCTGCCTCGGCAAAGCAGCCAGCATAATTAAGGCCCCCACGCACTCCGGACGTTCTCTCTTCCACCTTCTTCTTTTGGGAAAAAAGATACAAAAGTCTGAGGTCACGTATCAACCGACTCAAGGACAGCTTCTTCCCTGCTGCTGTCAGACTCACCTGATGAAGGGGCAGCAAGCGCTCCAAAAGCTAGTGACTTTTGCTACCAAATAAACCTGTTGGACTTTAATCTGGTGCTGTGAGACTTCTTACTGTGTTTACCCCAGTCCAACGTCGGCATCTCCACATGCTGATTTCAGCACCAGGGAACAGGTTGCTGGTAATTGTTGATTCAAGAGATGAGAAGATGTCACTGACCTTCAGAAGAAGGAACAATTCATCCTTCAGCTTAAAAGAAGCACTGAGTAGTTGCAAAAAAGGGGTGCATTACTGAATCATTTGCAGCAGGGACATGTCAGGACTCTCATTCAGTTTCCTAATGCAGTGTTAATGTCACTTTTGAAAGAAATCAAACACAAGAGTGTTACCTTATTTAACATTTAGGGAATCTATTCAAAAGAGAAAAGTCCACAATGCCTTGGAGAATGTGGCATGACAATGCTGCACCTTTGCCTGGATTCATTGGGGAATACCTTTGCAGACTCGACAAGATGTATATTTTAAGGCTTTTCTTCTTCCTCTTTGGCAATCACTCACAAACGAGTATGATTGCCACCCAAGGAACTCTGTGTTACTGGTCCTGACTTTCGTTGGTCCTTGTGTAGCTGATGGGACCGAACTGAGAGCCGCATCTGCATTCTATACATTTGGCAGATGTTCCCAGGAGGTGGGTTCAGTCCTTGGTCTCCAGATCACTGATATTTTTTTCTCAGGCTCTTTTTCCGGTCCTCCTCTTCTCATCAGGTGTCCTCGAAGAATTGTGTCGCTTCAGCCAGGAGGTTCTTCCAAGTATGTCCCTTCTGAGCAAGGATCTCTCAGGCGTTGATGCCTGTGTTGCATTTCTTGAGGTCAGCCTTTACGGTGTTCTTGAAACGCTTCCTTTGTCTTCTTCTTAGATGGTCAAAAATATTTGTGATACAAAGTCTTTGCTCAATGGCAAGCCATTTCAGATGGCATTTAAGAGACAACCACATTGCTGTGGATCCGGAGTCACACATAGGCCAGACCAGGTAAGGATGGCAGATATCCTTTTCTCAATGACATTAGAGTTCCTAATACTTCAGTGTTTCAGTATTGTTTCTCTGTTTTGTGTTGAAATAGGACAGAAAAGAACAGATTTGTATGTAGAAGGGTTCTGTAACCTCAAGATAGTGTTTAATGTGCTCAACTCAAACTAATTGTCTCAGGGTGCATAGAAGCGGGGAAAAGTGAAACTGAAAACTTTATATAAGGTCAGATTTAAAATCATTTTGTCCTGTTTTTCTTCTCCTTCTATTCAACATATGCACATCAACATCCAAGCACCACACCATATTATGCTATACCCTCTCTTGATTCTTTTCCCATGCCCCATGGTGCATGAGGCAGATGAAGGACATGTATACATCTGTTTCTGAAGCCTATGTTATCCTGGAAAGGGTTTCTAATCTGAAGTGGGATGCTACAATTTGAGGGGTGCCACTCCCTATCAAACATAGTTTACCAGAAATCTCTCCCACTTTTGCCGTCTGCCATCTGCATATTTGAAGGTTTGTATTTTCAGCCTATTTGATTGTTCTACAAACGCACTTTCCATGCCCATGGAACATCCGGCTCAGAGGCTACTCACAGTGCTACAGGATCTCCCATTATGCTATATTGCTGTGCAAATAATATTTGAAAGTTGTGATGTATGTCCAGTCAAAACTGGCTGCCTGCCTATGGGCTGGGGATATGTTCTCCTATTTGGACTCTCCTTTGGCCATGCTGGAGGCAAGGTCCTGCCTCCTTGCTCTCCACACTGACACCCCTCCCAACACCCTTCACCACCCCATTCACCTCTCCTCGGGAGTAGCCATCACTGTTTGTCAACCGGTGCCTACAGCAATTGCATCAAAGGCCATCTTTCCCCATGGTGCTGCTGTGTCTGAAGAGCTGCCAATCTCTCATTGGTTAGCGCTTCTTAGGAGGGGGAATTCTCATTCAGAAGGTCCCTAGGAACTCCAAAGGCAGGCAGTTAAGTGCTTGATTGAGATTGAACAATCAAGGCTCCTGGAAAAGGTCTTGGTGGGGTTGCCATTGGCTCTCTGGTCAGCAGTGGATGGGGCCACCACCACAGCCATTAAGTTCAGCCTATCATTTGTATTAACCCCATGTATTGTACAGGTTAGAAAAAATACTTCCAGCCAAAGGAGGAGTAATTTTCAAATTCTGTTCTCACCAGTCAACATCAAAGTAATACTTTTACTTAACTGCATTTATGCAGTATTCGTATGTAAGTAGTTCTTTCTAGGTGGGACAGTTCTATTTACTGCTGATATTGCTATTCAAAGGTGGGATGGGTGACAGTTACTATAGCTCCACATATTTTAGAGAATGTTACATAAAATGTAAGAACATAACATAAGAACATAAGAAATAGGAGCAGGAGTAGGCCAACTAGCCCTTCGAGCCTGCCCTGCCATTCAATAAGATCATGGCTGATCTGTCGTGGCTCAGTTCCACATTCCCGCCCTCTCCCCATAACCCTTAATCCCCTCTCTTATCAAAAACCCATCAACCTGCGTCTTAAAAATATTTAGCGAGGTAGCCTCCACCACTTCAACGGGCAGAGAATTCCAGAGATTCACCACCCTTTGAGTGAAGAAGTTCCTCCTCAATTCTGTTCTAAACCGCCCCCCTTTTATCTTGAGGCTGTGCCCCCTAGTCCTGCTATCCTTTCTGAGCGGGAAGAGTCTCTCCACCTCTATCCTATCCATCCCATTCATCATCTTATACGTCTCAATGAGATCCCCCCTCATTCTTCTAAACTCCAACGAGTACACGCCTAATTTATTCAGCCTCTCCTCATAGCTCAACCCCCTCAACTCCAGCATCAGCCAAGTAAACCTCCTCTGCACTCCCTCCAAGGCCAAAATATCCTTGCATAAGTACGGCGCCCAAAACATAAGAACATAAGAACATAAGAAATAGGAGCAGGAGTAGGCCATCTAGCCCTTCGAGCCTGCCCCGCCATTCAATAAGATCATGGCTGATCTGTCGTGGCTCAGTTCCACTTTCCCGCCCTCTCCCCATAACCCTCAATCCCTTCTCTTATCAAAAACCCATCAACCCGCTTCTTAAAAATATTTAGCGAGGCAGCCTCCACCACTTCAACGGGCAGAGAATTCCAGAGATTCACCACCCTTTGAGTGAAGAAGTTCCTCCTCAACTCCGTTCTAAACCGCCTCCCCTTTATCTTGAGGCTGTGCCCCCTAGTCCTACTGTCTTTTTTGAGCGGGAAGAGTCTCTCCACCTCTATCCTATCCATCCCATTCATCATCTTATACGTCTCAATGAGATCTCCCCTCATTCTTCTAAACTCTAACGAGTACAAGCCTAGTTTATTCAGCCTCTCCTCATAGCTCAATCCCCTCAACTCCGGTATCAGCCTAGTAAACCTCCTCTGCACTCCCTCCAGGGCCAAAATATCCTTGCGCAGGTGCGGCGCCCAAAACTGCACACAGTACTCCAGCTGCGGCCTCACCAATGCCCTATACAGCTGCAGCAAGACCTCCCTACTTTTATATTCAATCCCCCTCGCTATGAAGGCCAGCATCCCATTCGCCTTCCTGACCACCTGCTGCACCTGCAAGCTGGGTTTTTGCGACTCATGCACAAGGACCCCGAGGTCCCTCTGCACCGTCGCCTGCTGCAGTTTTTCGCCACGTAAGTAATAGTCCTTCCTACCATTCTTCCTACCAAAGTGGACCACCTCACACTTGCCAACATTAAATTCCATTTGCCATTTCCTGGCCCATTCGCCCAGCCTATCTAGATCCTTCTGCAGACTCTCCACACCCTCCGCACAATTTGCCGTTCCCCCAATCTTGGTGTCATCAGCAAATTTCGACACCCTGCACTCGGTTCCCTCCTCCAGATCATCTATATAAATGGTAAATAGCACACAGTACTCCAGCTGCGGCCTCACCAATGCCCTATACAGCTGCAGCAAGACCTCCCTACTTTTATATTCAATCCCCCTCGCTATGAAGGCCAGCATCCCATTCGCCTTCCTGACCACCTGCTGCATCTGCAAGCTGGGTTTTTGCGACTCATGCACAAGGACCCTGAGGTCCCTCTGCACCGTCGCCTGCTGCAGTTTTTCTCCACGTAAGTAATAATCCTTCCTACCATTATTCCTACCAAAGTGGACCACCTCACACTTGCCAACATTAAATTCCATTTGCCATTTCCTGGCCCATTCGCCCAGCCTATCTAGATCCTTCTGTAGACTCTCCCCACCCTCCGCACAATTTGCCTTTCCACCAATTTTGGTGTCATCAGCAAATTTCGACACCCTACACTCGGTTCCCTCCTCCAAATCATCTATATAAATGGTAAATAGCTGAGGCCCCAGCACCGACCCCTGGGGCACTCCACTAGTCACCATCCGCCAATCCGAATAGCACCCATTGACCCCCACTCTCTGCCTCCTATTTGACAACCAATCCTCTATCCACGCTAACACCCTACCCCCAACTCCATGCCCCCTGACCTTCTGCAATAACCTCTTGTGAGGTACCTTGTCAAACGCCTTCTGAAAATCAAGAAAGACCACATCCACTGGCTCTCCTCTATCCACCGCCCTAGACACATCCTCATAGAACTCCAGTAAATTTGTCAGACACGACTTCCCTTTAACAAAACCGTGCTGCGTCTGCTCTATCAAGCAGTTCCCCTCAAGATGCCTTGCTATTTCCTCCTTGATGACGGATTCTAACATTTTACCTACAACAGACGTTAAACTAACAGGCCTATAATTCCCCGCCTTTTGCCTGGCACCCTTCTTAAACAACAGCATAACATTAGCCGTTTTCCAATCTTCCGGCACTTCCCCGGAATCCAGCGACGTCTGGAAAATAACCACCAAGGCATCCACTATCACCTCCGCCTTTCTTTCAGGACCCTCGGATGCATTCCATCCGGTCCTGGGGACTTGTCCACAATCAGCCCCTCCAGTCTGTCGAGCACCACCTCTCTAGTAACAGTAACGTCATCGAGACCCTCCAGTCCTACCACCTTTCCATCTCTAACATCCGGCAAATTATTCATGTCCTCCTCCGTGAAGACCGAAACAAAAAAGTTATTCAAGACCTCAGCCATATCCCCATCCCCTACCACTTAGTCCCCCCTCTCATCCTCTAAGGGACCAACGTTCACCCTAGCCAGCCTCTTCCTTTTTATATATTTATAAAAACTCTTGCTATCCTTTTTTATATTAAGCGCTAGCCCAGCTTCATTAGTTTCTCCTACCCTCCTTTATCAACTTCTTTGTCAATCTTTGTTGACATTTAAACCTCTCCCAATCCTCTTCTCGCCCACTACTCTTAGCTACTCTAAACGCCTCCACTTTTAATTTAACACTTTCCTTCACCTCCTTCATTATCCACGGCTTATTACCTCTCCTCCTACGGTCCTTTTTGACCATCGGAATAAATTTCTGCTAAGCACAAAGAAAGATCTCCTTAAAGATCCTCCACTGCTCCTCAGCAGACCCTCCCTCCAACGCACTCCCCCAGTCCACATTCGCCAATTCTTCTCTCATCCTACCGTACTCTCCTCTGTTCAAACAAAGGACGTGTGTCCGGGAACCCACTTTCTCCTCCTCCATCTGCACCAGAAACTCCACCATACAATGATCACTCTCCCCAAGAGGATCCTTCACCGCAAGTTCCCTAATTCTACCCTCCTCATTACATAGCACCAGATCCAAGATAGCTCGCTCCCTCGTCGGCTCAAACACACACTGTTCCAGGAAACTATCCCGGCAGTATTCCAAGAACTCCTCCTCGAGCCCATTGCGTCCAACATGGGTCAACCAATCAATATGCAGATTGAAATCCCCCATAACTACAGCCATCCCATTCCTGCACGCCGCACTTATTTGCGCGTTAACAGCCCGCCCCACCTCCAGATCATTATTCGGGAGCCTATAGACGACACTCACCAGCGTCTTCCTCCCTTTGCCGTTCCTAATCTCTACCCACAACGATTCCACGTTCTGCTCCTTGGCTCCAATATCATCCCTTGCTACCACCCTGATGCTATCCTTAATCAGCAGAGCTACGCACCCCCCCCTTTTCCCTCCCGCCTATCCTTCCTAAACACTTGATACCCCTGGACATTCAGCTCCCAGTCCCTGTCACCTTGCAGCCACGTCTCTGTAATGGCCACCAGATCATATCAAGGTCTGTAGTACTCTGCAATTCAACCACAATAAGGTTTCTGTGGAGTTTAGCACACATTACAGATGGTTTCCCCAGCTATATTTTCTTTCCCCAATTCAGTTTCCTATTGTAATTGTACTAGAGCCAATAACTGGCTTATTAATACATGGCATTCTAAATCTAAATGATTTTAGGTGATATCAATCTTCTTATCGAGACAGATATGCAGCTGTTTAATCCCTACGCATTTTACATCTTGTACAATTTCCCCACGCATAGCACTTTTTACTTTAAAGGTGCTAAATAAAACAAGTAATTATATTGTGCTTTAATGTGATAAAACACCCCAAAGCACTTCACAGGACCATTATAAAACAAAACCTGACACCAAGCCACACAAGGCAATAATAGGGCAGATAGCCAAAACATCAGTAAAGGTTACAGATTTTAAGGAGTGTCTTCAGGGAGGAAAGAGAGGCAGAGAGGCACAGAGATTTATAGAGGGAATTCCAGAGTTTAGGTAGCTGAAGGCACGGCCACCAGTGGTGTAGTGATTAAAACTGGGGATGCTCAAAAAGTCAGAGGAGCACAGATATCATTTATGGCTGTAGGCTAGGAGAAGTAAGAGGGATTTGAAACAGGGATGAGAATTTTAAAATCGAGGCACTGCTTAACCAGGAGCCAATGTAGGTCAGCAAGCGCATGGACGATGACTAAACGGGGCTTGGTATGAGTAAAGACGTGGTCAACAGAGCTTTGGATGACGTCATGATTATAGAGGATTGAGTGTGAGTGGCCTGCCAGGAATGTATTAGAGTAGTCGGGTCTTGGTGTAGCAAAGGGATGGATGAGGATATCATGAGCTGAATCATAGAATCATACAATCTATGGCATAGAGACAGGCCCTTCGGCCCAAACTGGTCCATGCCGACCAAAATGCCTCTCTAAGCTAATCCTATTTGCGTGAATTTGACCCATATTCCTCATAAACCTTTCCTATCCACGTATCTATCCAGATGCCTTTTAAATGTTGTCAATGTTCCTGCCTCAACCACTTCCTGTTTCAGCTTTGATTAAGTTCCTGCTCTGGAAGGTTAGATCACATGGAGTCCAAGGAGAGCTGGCAAATTGGATATACAATTGACTTGATGGTAAGAAGCAGAGGGTAATGGTGGAAGGATGCTTATCAGATTCACATGTACGTACCACTCTCTGTGTAAAAAAGTTGCTCTTCAGGTTCCCATTAATTCTTTCCCCTCTTAACTCAACCTACGCGCTCTAGTTCTCGATTCCCCAATGCTGGAAAAAATACTGAGGACATTCATCCTATCCGTGCCTCTCATGATCTTATATCTTATATGGTGAGGGATGGCCTCACCAACATCCTTACAACTGCAACATAACTTGCCAACTTCTATTCTCAGTGCCCTGACTGAAGGCTAGAATGTCAAAAGCTTTCTTCATTGCCCTATCTACCTGTGACTCCATCTTTAGCGAACTGTGCATCTGAACCCACGATACTCCCAAAGATCCTACCATTCACCATGAAGGTCCAACTTTGATTTGACCTTCCAAAATGCAACACCGGACAGTTTTCTGTATTGAAATCCATTTGCCATTTCTCGATCCACTTCCCCAGCTGATCAAGATCCTGCTGCAATTTTTGATAACCTTCCTCACTGTCTATAATACTCCCTATTTTAGTGTCATCTGCAAACTTATTGATCATGCCTTGTACATTCTCATCCAAATCGTTGATATAGAGAACAAACAGAAATGGGCCCAGCACTGACCCCTGAGGCACACCAATAGTCACAGGCCTCCAATCAAATAAGCATCCTTCCACCATTACCCTCTGCTTCTTACCATCAAGTCAATTGTATATCCAATTTGCCAGCTCTCCTTGGATTCCATGGGATCTAACCTTCCAGAGCAGGAACTTTATCAAAGCTGAAACAGGAACAGAATTGGGTAAGTTACAAAGATGGAAATAAGTGATCATGATGGTACGAATATGTGATCTGTAACCAAATACGGCATTATGGTTGCAAATATATAAATACAAATGTGACAGTATGAAAAGAATGGAAGTTTTCAAACTCCATAGTTTCCAGCACCTCAAATGGATTTGAGGGGGAAATTTTAATCTGAGTTTGATTGGGGTCAAACAACCGAAAAATGGCTCCAACCAGCCAACTTCCAACTTTTATTCCGGCAAGGCACAAGCAATCAACCTGCTCCCAGGAGAAGACATTTTAATCACGTAAATTAGGCTAGTAACCTTGAATTTAATCAGCTTTTCAATTTTAACTGTGGCCAGTTGGGATTCCCAGGCTTTGGAAGCAATGTAAGGACAGCATCCAGAAGCTTCCTCCTGTCCCCAAGTACCCACAAAACCTCTCCTCATTATAATCAGGCTTAACCTGGATCTTGGATCAGCTCCATGTCACCTGAAAGTCTGGAACCCTCCCTGGGGTGAGGAAATGGACTGTTCCTCTCCAGGGTCAGGAACCTGAACTCTCTCTTTGAAGGGATCAGAAATCAGACAATTGGGGAATGCATGGCTAGGAATTTGACCCATCTGAGATTGGGCTTTCCTGCCCCGACCCACCAAACCCTCCACTGGGCTGGGGATCATCCCCATTTTGTATTGTATCCCCTGTCCACCAATCCTTGCCCATCACTAAATCAGGCATTGCACCTATCTGGCCCTGTTGTCTATTTTCCAAGCAAAGTTTGTCAACTGGGTTGACTTCTGGTAGGGGCAGGGTTTGTAAGTAACGTACAGCACAAGTTGTGGAGTTAAAACTCCAAGTTTGTCATGGCTACTGACCCCCTAGTGAGTCAAATTCAGCAAGTATAAAGTGCAAGATGTGCAATGCATGGGGATTGAAAAGCTTGAAATAAATCTGATTGGAAGATTCATGTCAGATGACATTGTTTGGTATTGGTTACTAACTGCTTAACATTTAGTTACCGCATGGCAACTAACTATCTAACCCATCAAGTCAAAAAGTAAAGTAAAATAATTGGACAATAATGGGAAAATATGATAATTTTCTCCAGTTTAACATTGACCAAGTAAAAGCAACCATGTGTGGCTCTGTCATTCATCCCATTTCCCTTTTCTGATTGCTTCACAGGCTGAACATGTTGATGAACAACCTTGATGTCCTCAGTTTGATCATAAGCAGAGCTTAAAACTACACATCTGGATATCATTAAGACACTAGTGTTATATCTGCAAAGTATCATCTGCCTTCATTCTCTTTGCATACTCACCTCTAAGTGTTCATACATGTCTTCATCATTCCAAAACTTAATTTCCCTCACTGGCTTTCCAAATTCTGCCGTAGTTAATCTTCAACTCATCCAGAACATTGATGCCCATTTTCTCCTTCACCAAATCCAGCTCACCTGCCCTTGAATTCCCTCTCCCAGTGATATTGTTTTTAAAAGCCCTGTGATAATTGCAAATCTTATAGCAGTCTAGATCCAACTGATGTTTGCATTCCTCTTTGTCTCTGTTCTGTTCTTTTCTCACTGTTCACTTGGCATCACCCGTCTGCATATTGGAACTCTTCTTCCAAAACTTCCCCAGCTCAAAGCTGCCTCAAAACCTACCTTGGCATCCTTATGAATTATAGAATCCCTACAGTGCAGAAGAGGCCATTCGGCCCGTCAAGTCTGCACCAACTCTCTGACAGACTTACTTAACCAGGCCCTCTGCCCTGCCCTATCCCCGTAACCCCATTCATTTACCATTTAACCTACACATCTTGGGACAGTAAGGGACAATTTAACATGGTCAATTCACCTAACCTGCACTTCTTAGGACTGTGGGAATATATGCTATCATCTTTCAATGTTCTATCCAATTTCCGACTTTGTGTCCCGTGGTGTCCTGTAAAATGTCTTGGAATGTTTGTTAAATGAAAGGTTCTATATCAGTGTGTAAATTATTGTTCTTCCTTTGCAAAGGAATAGAGATTAAGTGATAGATGGGGTTAGCCTGATGTCTTTCCATCTCTGCAATCTATATTTAAATAAAGCTCAGGTTAATGGCATAACAATCTCTGTTTTCCAGGGGTAAAAGTACTATGGGCAAAGAGCTTGGTCACTCTCAAGTTGATTTTTCATGAGTACAATGCTACAATACAAGCCGGTCACAATTCAAGACAAGTTGCTATTGAAGCGCCAATCTTACCCAGAGAAATCACAAAATATGAGTGATATGAAAAATCAAAAAATTCACAGGGGTAAAACAGAGGATGATTTTCTACAATTGGGTCAAAGCATTATTAGGACAAAGTAAAGTCAGCTCTATTGTGTAATAATTTGCATTAGAGTGTAAGTGGACTTGTTGAAGGCTGATCCTCGGAACAAAAAAATCAATATGGAAAATTTAGGTAAGACAACAATATCTGATTTATTGTGCCATGTGACATAGCATTTACAATGCATTGCTTCAAATCAAACTGCATCAGAGTCTGTAAGAGCAGCCTTGAGATGTGCAAGACCTTCCTCAAAACTGAATTTTGAATAAGCCTACTGCCACTTCTTCCAGTATCCATTGTGATCCAAAAAAGGGATGACTACAAAATAAAGCATTAATTTTTAAAAGAATTATAAGTTACACTAACCACTAGACAGAAAATGCACCAAGAACTAAGATATCAAAAACCTCAAAGGGAAATAATATTTCTCTCGTATTTTCTAAATGATTACACTATTCTAGAATGATGCATTTAAAGTTAATATGAAAAACAGTATTCTTGAAAAACATATATTTATAATTTTACTCACAGGCTCAGAAGACAGTACTGTGTAATCAATATCTCTGGTAATGTTAGTCAACAGTAGTTTATGAGTACTGAGTGGAATTTTTATTTCAATTACATTGAACCAATTGGCTAAGCTGGCAAGAAATTAATTGTTTCCCAAGGTGCATTCAATTGAATGTTACTGGGGACATTAGATTACTGAGTCACCCCCCTGGTGCATAAACCTGGTTGTTGAACTCGATCCAGTGCATTAACTTAGAAATTCAACCATAGTAAGTAGAAAAGGACAGATGTGCAATTCAGTGTTTGGGCATGCATCAGAAAATAAATAACATTTGGGCCGAAAGCCAGTTTCTGTTAGTTTGGACACTTTGGTTCATAGGCTAAAGCCCCAGAGCAACTTTGCTAGTACAATGAATTCACCCTCACAGGAAGGGGCAGGGAGCCAGAATCTCAGGGCTTGTTTCTGTAGGTGTCATGGAGCTCACTCAACTCCAAAAGACAGTCAAATGGGAGTTGATAATGTGATGAACTACAGGGAAGATTAGAAACTAAATTCTTTACACAGTGGGTGGTTAGAATGTGGAATTGTCTGGCACAAACTATTGTGGAAATAATATTCACAAATTAAGCTGCTTGAGAAAGGAAATAATATTAAGTGAAGTAGGGAATGAGTAAATCAGAATTGAGATTAGACCTGGTGACTCAGAGTAAAACACTGGTGTGAATTTGATGGATGAAATGATTCTATGATTCAACCATTTCATAATATTGGAATAAGCATATTTTATATATGTACATACAGGAAAACTTCAAAATTATGGTGCATAAATTACCCTGCAAAGAGAATTAAGTAAAGGTCAAATGGGAAACGACTCTATTTCAAGAATACAATTAAGACCGTGAAGTTAAACAAAAAAAGTCATATGTTTCTAATAGTGTACTTTGTTGTATAAAATTGAACTATTTTCAAAGATATATATAGACATATTTGAAAATTATTGTAATGGCTGTTAGGCAAATATCAGAGTAATAAAATAACACATAAACCACATCTATTTTTATTTCGGAAAGAAAATGAAATTGTGCTGATAAGAATGTTACAAATTCTGATTTATTGTTTTATTTTTGTATTGCCAAGCAGTTCAAAGAAAGGGATTTGTGTCTAATTAAACCATGAACCCTAGCCTCTCCCTGACATTGTTTTTGTCTGTTTATGATCTGATACAAAAAGAAGATTTACTACGTGTGATAACGTGCCTCCTCAGCTTGCTCACGATGTACATCATAGATTGCTATTCATTGGCTAGGCAAATATTAAACTCTCATTTTTATTATTTTTAAAGGGCGAAACCTCCTGAACGGATTTTGTCGTAGCAAGCAGGACATATAAATGAATCAATGCAAACAACAGTGGCTCATTAATAGAAGGCCGCAATGGCCCAGTGTTAAAATATATTTTGGATGTGACTTTTCCAGACGCCTGTGAGGAGGTTATTGTGAGAGCTTGGCTGCTGCCCCATCCCCCACGCACAGTCGCCTTTGTAGAAACACTCAGTGGAAGGATGGGGAAATGATCGCTGCTTAATGCATTGCCACGGGCTTAAAATAAAACACGCTCAACATGTCCAAACAGAAACATTGTTATCAACCACACACACACACACACACACCGAAAAGAAGCTATTGCGAAACAACGACTACGACCTCTGCAGAATGTGTTTATAGTACAATGTGAATGAAGCATGGAGGTTGCACATCAGCTAAACTCACGTTCGGCTGCAAACATTCAGGGTGATCGCTTGGAATACATCATATTTTAACATGTTGCCTGTATAGTGAGAGGGGGCAATGATTGTCGTGCATTCGCATTGAGCTTACTGCATGTTCTGTACTCAAGCAAACGTTTGCTCTGCAAATATTGTCTCTGATGTGTTATCTAACAAATCGAGTGGGGGGAGGGCGCGCTAAGGGCAAGGGCAAATAGCAAAGAGGAATGAATACACAAGCCGTCCTCAGAGAAACACCATTCGCCATATGGTTCAGTTGCCACACATACACGCACATAGCACACCAGCGATTGTTATACTGCGGAGTAGCGTACAACGCTCACTGCAGAGCAGGCACACCTAGAATGGCTCGGCGGATCAGAGATGTGAGTTGTCCAGCCTTACAAACCAGGATAATTCCAAATTTGATTCCCCACTTTGGCGGAATTAAGTCAGTTTTGGCCTTTGGAGCAAAAAAAAAGCTTAGGCGTGATATTGAAAGACGACGGCGGGTAAACGTGGATAGCAGAGATAAAGGGCAAAAAATATATTTGAAAAATACATGAAACAGATTCACATGCATCAATGAAAGTATTCACAACAGATACGCATGTGGAGACGCGCGCAACCACAGAGCAATGCAAACGCATCCCAGTCACATTGCAGAGAAAACGCACATAAACCGTGCAAGTTACCCACCACAGAGCAACAGCAAATATTTTACACTCAAGCCACACACCGCAGAAACAGACATACACCAAGACAGTATACACGTAATAATAAAACACATATACACAACAGACACACATATAAACGCTGCAAGCACGAGAATAAACACGCACATCATATACAGAACTCTGAGACATAACAGACAGTCATTCTCTGGAAAAGGGACATATACGAGGCCATCACCAATATAAACAGGCTGTCTATGCATACTTTGGTCACAATATAAATACTGGCATACAAGAAGAGACAGGACATTACAAAATGATGGGGAACTTTATTTTAAGTGCTGCGAATCGTGTCTAACATTTTTCCCTCTCAACACTACAGAATATCCACCTCACTTGGCCTGAGGCAATGAAATCCGTAAGTCCTTCTACCTTAAAAATGGTAATGTTTTTAACTTTAGGTTTTAATTCAATGTCACTCCACTCTAGAAGTGTTAGCTAAAACGGCACAGATCAAGAAGGACCCGTCCTCCCCCTAGTTCCCTTCTAATTGTTGCCACCTCCCATTTATTGGAGGAATGAATATACATGGGAAGAATAAACATTCTTGCATACTTAATTTAGGGATATGCATACAGGACCATATGACATCAGAGCAGAATTAGACCACTCGGCCCATCGAGTCTGCTCCGCCATTCAATCATGGCCGATATTTTTCTCATCCCCGTTCTCCTGCCTTTCCCCCATCACTCCTTATTAATCAAGAGGGAAATTATACCTTTACAGGATAAAAACGAATGTTTCTGGCTATCATGCATTCGAAAACGTTCTGGATAACGACATATTTTCGAAATGTGTTTACTTATTTACATGGAATAATAACGCTCCCTTCGGTTTTAATGTGTATTTAAAATCACAATCAGCTTCAGCGTGTGGGGTATATTGGTTGAGGTGTTAAACAGAAGGACAGTTAAATCTAAATATTGCCTGCAAGCTGTATTTTCTGGATGCACAGGGAAGTAATTGCTGGGGAAAGAACAGGTTGTCTTCGCTGTAAACAGGCGCGATATAAATGATCTGGATGGTGGATGCACTTTATTATAAATCCAAGTCCCGTGACCTAAGCGTTCTGGATGAGGGTCTGAACAAAATCTAAATGCGTGCGCTTCCCGGAGTAAAATGTTCTGGATGAGTAGAAAGTCAATGTAACCATTTGTTTTAGGCGCCGGGAGCTAAATGCTTGGAGCTGGCTCAGTTAGCTGGGTGCTTGTTTTGGACTGTGACGGAACAAGGGGTGAAAGTAGCTGAATTTGCTGGCTAGGCTCGCTAAACGCTCCACTGCTGGGAGTTGAATGCTCCAGTGCTGGCTCTGCTGGAAGCTCCTTTGACACACAGGGACTGACTTGACTCTTGGGCTGGAAACTCAGCTCCTCTCTCTCTCTCACACACACACAGATGGGAAAATGTGCAGCCAATGGCTGGGCTGAGTTTCATAAAAGCTCTGTTCTGAGTGGCTGCAGGGCGAATGGTTGTGAAACAAAGGACAGGGAGCTGGGTCTGGAGCAGGGAATCAGAGAGAGAGACACACACACACATAGACAGAGAAATGTGCACCCAGCAAAACACACACACAGCCAAGACAAGCCAACACAACCACTAAAATACATCGACACTCAGGACAAACCAAGGCACACCCAGCAAGACACACAGGCAGACAGGTAAAGGACAGGTAGTCACGCTAGCACATTTGATTTAAAAACAAAACAAACAAAAAAAATGCCTTTCATATCACACGAAGACCAGGGCAAAACCGAGCCAGTACTGATCGTAAGTATATTGTGAAATAATCTGAGTGTAAACTTTTTATCAATCACACCAGAGATCGTATCTTTTGGCAAGAGAAGTGAGTTATTTTCAAAGTTCCTTTTTTTTAAAGAAAAGCTTTACTCCCCGACCCGAGTTTGGGATAAAATCGGGCTATAATTAAATGTGATATAGTTTTGATCCTTCTTGTTGATTTGACAATTGTATCCGGTGCCGCTTCCTTATTTATTTTACTTCCACGATTTTGTTCTTAAAGGAGGAAACACATTTGGCTATTAGTCCCTCGTGACACTTACCGTGCTAACTTGAGCTTGTAAATAGCTACAAGTCTTTTTTTTGTTGGAGTTGACTTTAATAAGCATTTACAACTGTCGACCAGGAATGCTGCTGTCCCCCCTCCCCCTCCCCTGCTTTTATTGCTGATATGAAAAGAACAAGCAGCGTGTTCCAAAAATTTGTGTTTAATCTCACCCAGGCGACAGAGAGCTGCTCCCGAACAGATTGCCCACCACCACCACCCCACATTAAAATTGTAAGATTTCAAGTTTTCCCCTTTTTTTGTTTAAACCACTGAGGCACCATCAGTTTTCTGCCACGCTTGTCACCGATTTTTGTTCTCACGTCAAGCTACAGGGGGATCTTGGATTCACGTGATTGAAGCTCGAACTGTAACAAAATAGCTGCTTTTAGGTGGTTGGTTGTTGCAACCTCCCCCTTCAAATCCATCAACAATTCATTACAGCTTTTAGCTCTAAACGCCAGCTAATTAAACTGTGTAGCTCCTAATCCGAGTACAAGATGACAGAAAATGGTAAGCAGACAATCGTCAACGTTTGCAACAAATCGGTCCTGCTTGTATAAGATATTTTCTTTTCCCTCTCCACACACCCCCCTTTCCTTCCAGCCTTCCTTCTCTCCCCCCCTCCCCCAGCCCCACCTCTCCCCCCATGTCCTTGTCTTGTTGTATTTGAAACTGTCGATTATGAAATTACCACATGATTGACTGGCGTCGTTTCCTCGCTTAATTTGTATGTTTGACACTGTTTTGAGAGACGATGGTGCCACGTCCGGACAGAATGTGTAATCCAGTCCAGGTTTCTGCTGCTATTTTTCCACCACCACCACCTCCCCTCCACCCTTCACTAATTTATCCCAGGGTTAGCACATTTTGTCTTCGTTCAACCGGACGCTTGTAGTTTATCTTTCTTGTTCTCTGTCCCCCCAACCCCCCATCCCAAAACCACCACCAACCCCCCGCTCCTTCTCGCTCTCTTTTGTGGCATAATCATTTACTGATCATGATGATTCTTAGTGTGCGTTTTAAGGCAGAGTGTGAAGTTTGAAAACTTTAAATGATTTTTAAAATTCTGGACCCGTTGGTGAAATCCCCCCCAGCCCCCCACGTAGATATATCCCCATGTATTTTTACTGATGGTGGACTTTACATTATCCTTCGTTTTACTGTGAAGAGAGAAATAGTCCGATCAGTGTGTGTGTGTGTGTGTGCCAGAAGGAGGAGGAGGAGGGGATAGAGGAGTGAAACATTGACTTGAGGTTTAGAATGTTTCTTCCATTATGTATTACATTGGGATTACCACAAGTTGTGCGAGGGTGGGTGATGGGATGTATGGGGGCAAGTGTTGCTGAATGTAATGATGTTTTATTTTGGGGGTTGTGGGGAGGGGGGCAGTGGGTGTGATGCCGGGGAGGAGATGTTTGAATGATTTCAAGGTAAGAGTTGCTAAAGCTACCCATGATGCATGCTTTTCAGACTTTGAATGGTTACACTGATCTTTGTCAAACAACCTCATTTGCGGTCAGTGGGGCCACCTTGGTGCAGAGCTCATGGAGCGCGAACGAGTGCTGATCCAGTCCCAGCAACGTGTGCTGTTTTTTACCAAAGGCGCCTCTCTCTCGCACGATGATAACTTTTTCAGATGTTAAACGTTTGGCAAAAAAAAAGAAAAGGAAAGGAGAGAGAGAGAGAAACAATCAAGTCCGACTTTAGTGTGTGTTTTTTTTAATTCCTTTCTGCTCTGTGGCTGTTGCAGTCATCTCGTCTCATTCGGTGTGAAATTACAAAGGTCATCAATGGAAAGGGCGACTCCAAAGACCTATTTTTACAAAACCATGTAATCGGATTGTATTTTTAATATTGGGAAGTTTCCGTCTGCTCGTAAAAAAATTAAAAGGGGGGAGAGGCAAGGGGAGGGGGAAAAAAGAAAAAATGTTGGTCTTACCCAACAACCGATTTATTAAGTTTTATCTTTTTGCAGGAAGTAATTTATTCGGGTGTGTGGATCGTGTGATTCGAATATAAGGGCAATCTCTCTCTCTCTCTATCTCTATCTATATAAAATAAACATATGAGAGGATTGAAACACGTGGCGGAGAAGCGAATGTCCTCCCAGATCCAAAGCAGTGAAGTTCATCCAATTTTTATCCAAGAGCTCCTATCTTCAGGATGTCAGTGAACAGTTCCATTGCTAGTAGTAAAGGTGTTGATTCAAACGCGGTTGATACTTACGACAGTGGCGATGACTGGGAAATTGGAGTGGGAAATCTGATCATCGATTTAGACGCGGATTTGGAGAAAGACAGGCAGAAATTGGAAATGAATAACTCGAGTGGCAGCAGCGGCAGTAGCAGCATTGCAGCCAGTGGCAGCAGCAGCAGCAAGGAGTGCGGGGCCAGTGTAGCAGCAGCGTCAACCCTTCCTGATAGCCTCAAATTCACCTCCTCCTCCTCGGTCCAGCCGCCTCCCCCAGGCAATTCCCACAAGGAGACTGGCAAATCCAAAGTGAAAAGAAGCAAAACTTCCAAGGATGCTAATAAATCTCTCTCCTCTGCCTCACTGTATGGGATTCCTGAAATTAGCAGTGCTGGCAAGAGGCAGGAAGTTCAAGGGCGCCCTGGAGAGGTTTCTGGCATGCATTCAGCCCTGGGTCAAACACTGAGCAGCAGCAGCAACGGCAGCAGCGGCGGCAGCAGTGGTTGCAACAATAATAATAACAGTAACATTATTAATAACCCCGCCATTGGCAATTGCACTAAAGGCAAGGAGGAGAGAGCGGCCAAGGGCTCGGGCAGGGGAGGCTCGAAACGGGACAAGGAGGCCGGCAGGTCCCGCAAGGATGGCAATAAGCAGGAGGTGGGAGGGCAGCACCCTGGCCAGCCCCCGATGCCGGTGCCCGTGACAGCCGCCTCGCATCTCTTTAACTTCGGCCCCAAAGGCGGCAGCAGCTCCTTGCAGTGCTGCGGGGAGCCCGCAACCCGCATCCAGGACATTAAGAGCACGCTGGAGTCAGGAATATTAACCCACCCCATCGTGCTGAAAAAAGATGATGAAGAGCGTGACGAGGAGAGTGCCCGACCTATCAAGAAATTGAAAACTGAAAAGGTAACAACACCCTGATTCTGTGTTTATTTATTTTTTGGTGTGTGTTTTGCTGCCTTTGTATTCTCCTTGAATGTTTATTCTATGCAGGCTGGTGGATAGGTGCAGAGAGCAGGAATGATGATGCCTTGCTAACAGTGACTTTTACACACCAGGGCAATATTTTTGTTGCTTTAATTCAAGCACCTGGGGGGGGGGGAATAAAATCATTTGTGGTTATATTTCTTAACTGCTGACAACTGTCACCAACAACCCAAAATTATAGTCGTTCGTTTGTGCAGTAATATATGTTTGGTTCTGTTAGAGGGCTTGAGTCAGTGAGAAAAGTCAACATTTTCGCTGATTTTTTTTGCCAAGTAACAGGCTGGTGTTATGCTCACACACACAAACAATGGAACCAACTCCACAGCTGGAGAGAAATTAGGTTATTGTAATCACTGCTGTTTGCCTGAAGGGTGGGGGGAGGGGTGGAGAGGAGGTGCTTTGTAATCAAATACAACACTAAACGCCTTCATAAAAGCTGCACTGGCCTTGCCTTCTTGGAATGCAGAGATGGTTGATGTGGTGCCTGGCATTTTATTAACATCAGTATGGGCACCATGATCTCTGTTCTGTGGATCCAATTTGAAAGGAAGTTTGCCCTTGCCTTCCATTGTTAGTGTGCAACCGGGCTTTTGGTATGTTGGTAATTATCCAAAGGCTATGGAGTTTCTCAGGAGGCTCTGATCCATTGTTGGTTGGGTAATAATGGGGTCAGTGGAATTGTGCCATTTTAAGAAGCTTGCCGATTACTGCGGATGATAGTTTCACAATCTATGCTCTTAACATCCTGAAAAAAATATCCTGCAGGTTTCTTGTTTCAGATAAGAATATTTAGACCAGTGTTCAGTGTTTAAACTTGCTGTGTGTTGATATGGACGGTGACATTTTTGTGATGTACATGATGTGAAGTGAAGAAAACTTAAATAAAATTAGACCTTTCAGAGTAATTACATCCTTTTCATAATAGTTTGTCGGGCACCCTGTGATTTACTTTCCAACCTTTCCCTTCCCATTCAGCTGAATAAATTGATTCCCTGCAATGGAATTGGTCAGTTCAGTCAGAGAGGATTTTGTTCCAGTGCATAATAAAGTGAATTCCCAGCTTGTTGAGGTGGTGACCTTTGCATTTCTGCTGATACTACTGTTGGAAACTTCAAACAGCAGCAAGATTGGCTGGCTAAGAAAACGATATTTTATTTGATTAATTTTATTGCTGGAGAAACAGTTTCAAGGAGACATTGAGATGTTAATAAAGATTTAAACAGTAAAGTGCAGAGGCTAATGCTCTATAGTCTATTAGTCATGAGAAGGATATCGAAACAGATTTGGGATGCAGAGGAGATTGGCAAACTGTTTGACATGCTTGACAATTCCCCAATCAAATCATTTTACTTTGGTCTCCAGCAGACTGCAAATTGGGAGCCGTTTTAATCTGCTTTAAATATCAAGATAACTTGCTCTAATCTGTTCTTCACAATGGCTGTGGTTAAAGTTTCAAGACCATTTGATTGAATTTGCTGGCTGTGCAAAATGCAGAAGGCATTGGTCCCTACACCCTTGAGCTTTTTTAATCTTTCAGCCAAATGTTCAGATTCAACAGTTTTGTTTAGCAGGCAATCTGTACATTTTCAAATCCTAGAGGCAGGTGTCATGGCAACAGAGATTAGAGTGGTGTGGTTTCACTACTCCAATTTCTTCCTTATTTATACCTCAAATAGTCTCCTGGGGAAAATGTTTTAGTGTGTCTATTCCTCAAAACAATCAAGACTGTGTGTACAAAACCAGTGCTTGCTGATTTTCAGTCAGTGAGTCATAGAGAAAAATGTCCAGTATCGTACTGCTGCTTGCTTGTCTTGATTCTCCCCAGATATAATTGACAAGCACATTCTATTCATTCTAGCACAGCCTGTTTTCCTTTTGACTGCTCCAGAGATCATTCAGATTTAAACCTGCAGCATTCACTGCATATGGCTTGAAGGGAATGGTATTGATATGGAACCCATGGTCCTAATGTACACACTTGTGCCTTGTACTTGTTATTTATTTGAAAGGCCAAGGCACGTTTTGTTAAACCACGTTGTAACAAGCTGTGAAATATTTATACAGTTGCCTGGTTTAAATGAGGTTGAAGACAAATATGTCTAACTATACTTGTTTGATTAGCAGGTTGCTAAAGGTACAAGGTAAATCCTTGGGAGTTGTAGTCATTGTTTAATCTCTGCAGTGTGTTTGCAGGTCTATTCTTGGTCTGTTTATTCCATTTGTTTGCTGCAGTTAGTCATGTAAAACATGATAAATTGGAGCCTATTAAAGCTAATTATTTTTGTGACTCTGTTTCTGACTGCCTTTTATGCCAAAAACCACAAATATGTTGTAAAACCTGCCACTCCCTACACGTATTGCTCAAGTGAAAAGCAGCCTATAATTTGAGTTGTTTGAGCTATTTCTATGTTGCTCATTTTTGTGGTTTAGCTGTTGCTAACATGTCTGACTTAAGTAGACTTGGCAAGGCTAGTAACCACTCCTAGGAGTTTGCAAAATCCTTCCAATATAGGGTTACCTAATAAAGGCTTGTCAGCACCCAATCCTTCACCAATTCCATGTACCCAGTCCACAAAATAGAATTGTGCATTTCACTGGCTTGAGCTAAGACATTAATGAAGTGAACAATCATCAGCTGGATTAATTGATTGAATTGATAAAGTACAGTACAGGAATATAAAGCACAGCTGGAAAGCCAATCCTGTTTCATACACCACACTGGAGTCTTCTAAGTAGCACTGATCATTGACTGTAGAAAACAGGCTGCAAGTACAGGCTTGAGAGTCCTCATAAGGCCTGCTAATATCAGGGAGGAATTTGTCACCTTTTGAAAATGATGCAGTGATACATTTCACAGCTGAGAATTGCGCTCACCAATGACTTGACGTACCATTAATGCTAGCAACTATTTTTACTGTCACATTAGACTAATAAATAGAAAGGAATGGTACTGAAAATAAGTTGCGGCCAGAAAAGCATTTTCTATTGGGTCTTTTATGCTTGTTTTTGTTCCCGCTGATTAGTTGAGTGGAAACATACATATACCTTCCTGTTCTTTGTATGTTGCTATCAATTGTCTGTTACAGTCTGTGGCAAAGGACTGTAAGTGGTAAGCAGTCATTAATGAAGAAAGGACAGATTTGTTTGAATGTGAGCGGTTTAAAAAGCTGACTCAAAACTCTGCAAGAAGGGGGTTGGCTGGTGAATGGTACCACAAACTAGCACGAGTCCCTGCAGAACAAAAAACTCTTCAGTCTACTTAATGCTTTGTAACTTTGAATAGTGTGACCAGAGCTCTTTCAGAGGGGGTGAATGAGCTGGTGGCCTTTGACTGCTGAGAACTTTTTGGACGAACTTATAGTGACCTCCCAAGATCTGTGAGACCAGAGTTGCTATTGAGGTTTTTTCCTACTAATGAGTTGCATTTCTAATTTCATTTGAAAAATTATATGTTTGTAAAGACCACTAAAATTCTTTCTAAAATGTCACTTTAATGGATGTGCCTTTAAAAGGAGACCAGACTAGAACGTATTATTATCAAAACTTATTGTAAAGTTAAATGTTAAGTGTTTAATATTTGCACCCTAATATTTATTTTCCTACATCACAGTAGCGTCTACACTTCAAATGTATTTAATTGGCTGTGAAATGCTTTTGGATCTCCTGAGGTCATGAAAGGCCCTGTACAAATGCAAACTCTTTCATTCACCAAAATTGGAGCTACAAATTTTTACTAATAAATTTAAGAGGACTGTTATGAGGAAGCAAATCACATGAGGCTCCTAGGAGAGGAATTATTATGTGTGTTCTTTAACTGCTGTGGACTTCCTGAAGTATTACAGCACCGCCATTCAAACACCATGAATACCGAATCGGAAATGTGCATCAGGTCTCGAGAAAGAAGAGGTTCCTTGTACAAAGTTGAAACGAGGAAAGGGAGGATTATTCTGAAAGCTAGCCAGCACTTAGCAGATTGCTTTGATGTGTGTGTGTTCTGAATGGGCCTCCTCACTGATTCCTAGGTATGAAAAACACATGAGCACAATTAAAGTTGCAGAAACCATTGAGTTTCTCACAGGGGGTTGTGGAAGGGGGTTTTGCACAGCACAAGCCTATTTTTACTGTGACAAACATTCATTTATATAAGATTTGAAGTGCTGTTCAGTCATGGCAAAAAATGTTCTTAGATTTGTTAAAATATAGGAACAGGAGTAGGCCTCTGAGTCCCTCCAGCCTGCTCCATCATTCAGTTACATCATGCCAAATCTGTAGCGCAGCTTCATAACTCCATCTTTTGTCCCACATCCCTGACATCCTTACCTACAAGAGTCTATTGATCTGTATCACAAGAATTCATCTGAATCAAAAATCTACGAAAATTAAACTCAAAATGAAAAGCAACCAAATGGCAGACGCTGGAAATCCAAAACAGAAGCAGGAACAATGTTGGAAAAAAAACTTAGCATCTGTGGAAAGAACAGGCAAATTAATGTTTTAGGTCTGGACCCTTCACAGAAAGCTGACTGGTCTGTTTCACTGACCTGCTGGATGTTTCCTGCTTTTACCATTTCTGTTTAAAATTAAATTCCATTAATTGTTGAAGTATTTAAAGCCGGTGCTTTACGTGCTTACCTAAATCATCTACAATAGTTAAGAGAGACTTGCTTCTGGGTTGGTGTGCATGCAAGCAGTACTTCAGTGCAATGTCTCCAGGCCCCCTTCCCCCAAAGAAATTAGTTTTTTGGCCGCAGACTCTGAGCAATGGATAACAATCACTGTTCTTTGTTCGAGGTCTTTTTATTGAGGCTAATGACTGGTCTTGTGCCGCTCCAAGATAAATGACATTATCTCTGAGTGGGCTGACAGGAAACAGACATGTTAATAGTGAAGCTGCAGGGAGGATCTTCCCTGTTCCTTGCAAAAGAAAAGGCAGGACCTCTAGTTGTGATCATTAGAGCATAATGCATTCCTGCTTTTCCCATGTGGGTCAAGGTAATTAGAAGCATAATGGTGTGTTTTCATATGGATGTCAAACCACAGCAATGACATTCTTAATTTCAATTTATGGTCGATCATTTTAGGAAAGATTTTCTTGTGGTGGGTTGTGTCGCTTGGAACAAGAGATTGCAGGTCAGTTTTGTCATCTGCACCCTTGTGTGTTTTTCACAAAGCAAAAATAATTCTGTTACGCCAACAACAGTACAATGGCTACAGTCTACTTTGTCTGTTAGATCGGGAAAGATTTGAAGTTTCCTGTGTTTTGTCTTGTGTAATGATTTTTCAGAGTAACCAACATTTGTAGAAATATTTGGGTAAACAAAGGGAAGCGATTAGGAGTTTCACATTTGTTTCTTTTTCATTTTGAGTGTGTTTTCACTCTCAGTGGAATCTGTTACTTGTCAGCAGCAGAAGATGACCCTGATTGCAGAGTTTTTGTTCAGCACAGGATCCAAAATGAAGTAGTGTGGAAGTGAGATAGGAAATCCATCTGTGTAATCAAATCTTGCAGCCAGCTAAGCATAAAGCTCGTCCTTGAGTTCAGATAAACGCTGTCAAACACAGGCTCTCCAATCCCTATAGAAAGCCAAAAGGCTGAGAGTACCTGTATGTACAGTGCTTGTCTCCATAAGTAAAATAAAAGCTGCCAAGTTTTCAAGCACAAGCATAGTAATCTATTAAAATGTCAAAGCCAACTTTCGCTATTACATCACTGAAGTGTGCATTTTCTCTGATTTACAGTATTTCAGTTTATATCAAATGGACAAGTTCTATTTTTCCCTAAAAATAAATGATGAAATTGCTGGGGGCCTTTAGAAATGTGTGCTGTGGTAGGTTGCACATTTTCCTTCTGTCCCTTTCTTCCACACTGAGACTTTTTGTATGGGGAATGAAAACACTGGGATGAAGCACTGTGCGTGTGTGCTTTTGACCAGCTGAAATTCACAAATCCTATTTTTAAAGGGAACTCAATTTAAGCATTGTGGAAAATGTGCGCAAACCGCGTATTCAGCAGGTTAAATAGATGCTTGAACCAGCATTTTAATTCAGCAGCTTGGAACATTAACTGGGGCGAGATCTTCAAATTGGATAACCTTTGTTAGTGAAGAACAGAAGATCAGGCCAAGCGATAATTTGCCACTAAAGGGTATTAAAGGAGAAGGACAGCAGTAATACCAAAGGCTGCTTTGTGTCTGTGATGGTTTTTAGTACAGTGTGTCTGTTGCTTTTTTCCCTTTAATCCAAACTAAATGGTCTTGGCAAGTTGAACAAAGCCTTTGCATTTGAATGAAAGGTTGTAAAACTATTCAGACATTAATGCATGGATTAAATGTGGATTGGCTGACAATAGGGCTGTTTGTATCATTTTTTGAGAGCTGAAAGCAAATTCGTGAGGGGAGGGGTGATGTATTTCTCTGGGGTCACATGTCAGGATTGCTGTTCCATTAGTAGGTTTAGCGGGGATGTGAATTGTATCAGTCCTAGCTTTTGACTAAATTGTTCAATTTTTTTTTCTGGCACTTTACAATTGTAAAATGCTGGTTTAGAAATGAAACATTTCTTTCATCATGCATAAAAACATGCATAAAAACAATGAAAATGTATTCAAAAAAGACTTTAGTTACTGGAAAACAGGATGTAGGATGCACTCTGATTTTGCCATTGTCATACGGTTGTCTACATTTTTAAGTTGCTTTGTTCTGAAGGGGACAGAATGTTTACTGGTCCCTTGGTAACTGGGTAGAATGGAACTGCATTATTATCCCTCGCCTCTGCAAAGTCTATTTAATTTGGATGTAAGTATGGTGAATTTTGTTATGTGTAGAGGTAACGCTAAGAACTCAGCAATTGTTTATGTTACCTTCTGAAAGATATTCCATGCAAAATAACACACCCGGGTCTCTACTGTTCAATTTCTCACATTTCTAGTTCATGATTTATTCTTTATTAAATAAACCAAAGACAATTAAACTCTTTGAAGTGAAACAACTTTTCAGATGTTGAGATAAGCTGACTTTGAACAATGAGTGTATATTTTCAGCGAACAAAAGACTGCAAAATCCTTTTCTTGATTGTGGGAGGTGTTTCCTCAAAGAGAACAGGTTTGTCTTGGAAACATCTTGATGACTATTTTGTTCCCCTAATCTGAGTGCTGTAATTGAAGCAGATGGTCATATACTGGCTTAGCTTTATCAAGGAGTGTATTTATTTTTTCTCAACTTTCTCCTGAAGTTTTCACATATGGTGCATTTAGCGCTGAATATTGACTAAGTAGATTTGCATTGACAGGTGAAGCATTTAATGAAATCCTTATTCAGGCCTGTACAGTCAGTATAAAGGCAGAGAGGTAATACACCACAGATGCAGTAGTAAAGTCTCTGGGCACTCTGCTGTATATTTAATAGTGATAATTATTGCCTGTTAATGCCCAGATACAAACCCAGACCAAACGGGACATTTCATTGAAATCCACAGCCTGTCAGTTGCATCAAGCACTGCTGGAATTTGTTTCCTCGCTCTTCCACAGTGTTTCTAAAGATTTTGTCCCACTCTTTGTGCACATTCTGCATCCTGCTGTTTGGCTAGTTGTCTGAATTTACATTTGCTGTTGAGATCCTGAACCAACCTTTCCCATGATGCTGTAGCAGATGCCAGACACGGGAGTATAAAGCAAGCAGCTGTTTCCATTACACCATCACTATATTATCCTACACAATCTGTTTCCTCTGTAAGAACTCTCCTTGCATTCTCTGCTGCCTCTTTTGGCCTTTGTATCTTGGGGATTGCCTGTGTACTTTTAATCCTGACGGTAACTCTTATTAGATTAATCGTCTTCGTACATTCATTTTAAATAAACAAATCCGGCCTCCTCTCCTGACTTGGAAAGTAGATTCCTTCTTTGTCCTGCACTCGTCAGTTTTGGACAATCTTGCCTTTGTAAGGCAATGTCAGAAGTGCTTAGAAAGACCCATCCCTCTCTCCCATTTTTATCCTCACAGCCTTGATCTTTCACTAGCCAATCTCCTGTTTTAAAATAATATGTGACTAATGCACAAAGGAACCTGTTCTACTTCCCAGTGAATAAAGTAACGGCACACTATTGTAGCACAAGATTCGCACAAAGACAGCCAGTGCCAGTAGAGAATTTTAATGTTAGCACTGAAGCCCTTTATCGAGGAAATTAGTAATATTCTGGTTTCAAAAGGCCTGCGTCCAGTTTTGTTTTAAATAAAAGCACAGTTCTGCAAAGCGAATGTGGCAAAAGTAGTAACAGAAATAATTGGTGTCTTGTATACCAGACTCTTATATTACAGTGGTGTAGAGATGTTTGATTGACTGGGAAACTGGCATAGCTATTTGAGTGTTAATGCTGTTGGACAAACTTTTTTGTAGTTAGTGGTTTTGTTTGCTACTGGAAAATCAGCAGATGAGTATCTACGTAGTAGTGTTCTAACATGCTTTTCAGGCACTGCAAAATCTCTGCTTCATTCTGAATTTTATAGAAATTAAACTTCAAAGAATGGAATCCTAAACAATGAATAAAATTTTGTCAAATTAATTGTGCAGTTGGTGTGCAGGAACTCTGGCAGCTTGAGCACAGATAAACATTACAATTATGCAGTTTCAGTAGTAAAATGTTTGTGGTGCTGAAAAGCCAGGGGAGACCTGTATTGGTAAAGATGAGATTGTGTTTTTAAAATTGGGACTTGGGCAGTGAAAGCTCACTTGGTTTCATCAGGAGATAAATGGACGACATATTTCATTTGACTAAAAATACCCAAAGCAAAAGAAACGGGAGTTATTATTATTCTGTAATGGGAGAAGTCATGTGTGATTAGTGTAACATTTTTAATTCCAATCCCAGGGCACTCGAATCGCCTCTGGCTCTTCAAGGTTGTCAGTTTTTTGCTTCCCAATGCCATCTCCTTTACTGTCATTGGCTTTGCTGTTTACAGCTCCTGCACAATGCATTCATAAAATATGAGTAGTGTAAACATTCAAGGGTCCAGGGCAGCAGAATGCACAATGTGCCTCAGGGGTGTTGCCTGGGATTGAGAAATGTTTTGTGCAAGATTACCACAGCACTGCAGCTTATTTATCTTTCTGGGCTGAATATAATGTTTGCAGCAAGAAAACATTGACTACATCAATGCATTATGCTGTGTAATAGGTAAGGGAGGGAAATGCTGAGCATGCAGTGGGTTGAAGGTATGGTTCCCAATAGAGGGGCAAATGGGGGTAGGCGGTGGCAGGGGTTTGCACGGGCAGATTATCAATGAAGGGAGACTTTGGAGGAAGCTGTGCTGAAGGAGGATACCACAATGGGTAGTACTCTCCTTCAGGATACCACCCTGAATGTTGCTAGCAACACAAGTGGCAAAATCTTCGATTATTTTACATTTATGGAAGGTGATATCGTAGAATTTTGAAGTTCAAAATCATTAAACCGGATACTTACCAAAATATATTGCTGCCAATATTATCCCAGCATTTTAGATGCATATATTTAAAGCATAAATTTCTGTTTTAAATATGCAGCAATGTCAGGTTGTTATTTTGCTTACAGATATTCAAGAGCAAATTGTAAAACCTGCTGTGGATAATACACTTTACTGCTGCATATTCACTAACTCATGGGCTAGAACAATATGCTGGTAACCATATGGATATTTAGAAAGGTGGTGACTTGGAATATTATTCCTTCCGTCTATCTCTCTCTCCCCCTCTCTCTCGAGTTGATATTTCTTAAGAAGTGGGAGTCTTGGTCAAAAAGGTGGTCGGAGGGCAAAAGGTTAAGTAATCAACACAATTGCGGTCATTACCCTGTCAGCTTGATCCTGATGCTGCTGCTCTTATCACATTGTAGTCATATGAAGCTGAAATGTGTTTTATTGCCTTTTTAACCACACTCAATTATAATAGAGCCTATGAGCTTGCAGTTGGCGGATGGCCAATGGGAGGAAAGCACATGAATGGTTTAATTGTAGAGCAAAGCATTTGTTTATGGAGAGAAGGTCCGATCTGTTAGCCAAATGTTGTTCGAAATGGGGGTGAGAAGGAGAAAGAGTTTGAGCTGTGATTGGGCTTGCAATGCAATGGTAGTTTCTTATTTTTGTTCACACTGCCTGCAATCTGTGCCCCTTCCTCCCTGCACCCCAGTCAGAACAGGAGGCAAAATGCACTCTTGACGGGTGAGGGCAGTTTACCGCTGACCACAGTGAATGCTTTCAGGAGAACAAAGGGTGGGGGATGGGCAATGGCGGAGTACCTTGCGGGGGTGGGGGAGGGGGGGTGTTTTCCAGAAACTGGACTGCTTCTAACTATTGGGCACCAGTTGTTGGCAGAGTAGGTTTACATCCACTGTGGAGCAGAGTGAGGGTAGGGAGGGAGGGGGGCTAGAGAAACACTCCAGGAAATCAAAGTAAATCCTTGAGTTGTGATTTGAACTTTCTTTTTGAGTGAGAAAAACATTATATGCTGTAAATCTGCCATTGTTTCAGCACCCTAATTAATTAGTGACCCGTGTTAATGGGTAGTTAGGATCTGAGGCGATGAATTTGCCATGCTTGACGTTTTGTGAATAGCTGTTAGACCAGACTGTGATGTATGCCATGTGATCATTTTGTTCCGTCAGGTGGACAGATCCTGAGATTGGCGATGATATGTGAGGTCATTAAAAATGAACTGTAAATTCTGAAACCGTACAAACGTGCATCAAAATCTAAACTGTGCAGTCACGTTGAATACTTGAGCCTTACATCTATGTAATTCCTTTTTATTTACTGGTTTGGGGGAAGGGAGGGGAGTTTGAATCTAAGGACACTTCAGAGACTGGAATGCATTTCCTGCGAGGAATCACTAACATCATTCCTTGCTGTATGCTTTCTCCTGTATTATTAGCGCCTCTGAAGCTTTGCATTTTGTAATTGGTTGCACTAAGCATACACAGCCATAAATCAGTGCCTTAATTACCATATGCAAGCATTAATTTGTATTGTGAATCACTGCTGAGCATTTTGCAACACTCAAACTACTGCTACACTGCTCTCCCTTTGATGGTTTTATGGTTAATTGGAATGAAATGTATTTTTCCAGTGGTAAAGCCTCATCAATATTACACCGTAGTATTGTTGATGTTGCAAATCAATGTAGTGTCTATCTAAGCTGCATTATACAATTTGAATGCTACATGTGTAAACAATACTTCTTTTGACATGACCTTCAATATTGCGCAGAGTTTTATTTGTGGTTGCATTTTGTTTGCACCAAGACCCATTGTCAATTGAGTGGAATGACATTGAATTAAACTGTGCAGATGACACTTGATTGGTAGTCCTGTTGCTACCATTAGAGGGAAAGGAGGAGGTGAATATACAATGAAGCTCTGCGTTTCGCATTGAGAAATCCAAGCTTATTCATTTTCCATCCAGCCTCCAGTGCCCACCCATACACCTGGCCCCAGAAAGTGCCAGGTTAGAATTCTTCCATGGCATTGCGACAGGCTTGCGGCAGGTGTGTGTGTGTGTGTGTGTGTGTGTGTGTGTGTGTGTGTGTGTGTGTGTGTGTGTGTGTGTGTGTGTGTGTGTGTGTGTGTGTGTGTGTGGGGGGTGGGGGGGTGGTGGAGGGGTGGATGGGGAGGGGGGTAGAATTCAACAGGAGTCCAAAAATTGGTTTTATTCCGGCATGAATTTCACATGGGATCTTCGCCTGGTGTTTGCCGTAATGGATAATGAAACCTTCTTGGAGGCTTGCGTGAAAATAATTTGTGTCCCATTAGTGATGAAGGCCCAACCGGAATCTTCCACCGATACCCAATTTTTCACATTGCCAGAAGGAAAACATACGCGTTCACAACACGCTGATTTGATTTATTATTGTCACACGTATTAGTATACAGTGAAAAGTATTGCTTCTTGCACGCTATACAGACAAAGCATACTTTTCATTGAGAAGAAAAGGAGAGAGTGCAGAATTTAGTGTTACAGTCATAGCTAGGGTGTAGAAGAAGATCAACTTAATGCAAGGTAGGTCCATTCAAAAGTCTGACAATAGGAGGGAAGAAGCTGTTCTTGAATGATTGGTATATGACCTCAGACTTTTGTATCTTTTTCCCGAAGGAAGAAGGTGGAAGAGAGAATGACCGTGGTGTTTGGAGTCCTTAATTATGCTGGCTACTTTGCCGAGGCAGCAGGAAGTGTAGACAGAGTCAATGGATGGAAGGCTGGTTTTAGTGATGGACTGGGCCTCACTCATGACGTTTTGCAGTTTCTTATGGTCTTGAGCAGAGCAAGAGCCATACCAAGTTGTGATACAACCAGAAAGGATGCTTTCTATGATGCATCTGTAAAAGTAGGTGAGAGTCATAGCTGATATACCAAATTTCCTTAGCCTCCTGAAAAAGTTGAGGCGTTGGTGGGCTTTCCTAACTGTAGTGTTGGCAAACAACATGGAACAACATGGCGTGCAGAAGACAGGAACTCAAACAATGCCTGGGGCTGCCTCCTGAGTTTGAGGGGGAAGCTGTAAGCAATCCTGGACCACAGTCCACACAGTGGGAAACACCAACCCTCCCGCCCCTGTTCATGTCCCCGCTACTGGACTTAGGGTGGAATTCCCCAGATAGGTGTGCCTGGTGCTCAGTCAAACCTCCATTCATTGTCATGGAACCAGAGAATCCCAGCTGTGGGTAGGATCAGACAGTCTGGTCCATCGTCCCATATAGGCCAATTCCGACGCAGGGAGGATAGAAAACCTGATTTTCATTTGGGAGGCCTCCAAGAATATGGGGTAGAACCTGACTATGGTGGGACTCTGCCCGTTTGATGTGGCTTTTGAGTTTTAGTAAAGAGGATCTGGGTAGATTTCCTAACCCCATGCTAAGGATGTAGGAGGGCAAGTTCTCAAGCTTGCTCTGTTTTTTGTATCCTTGGTATGACACAGCAGAGAGCAGTTGTGTATCCCACTGAGGTCTTTAAATTGGCTCCACTTCTTTGCTAAAATAAGGTGATTGATCCCAGAGGTGATGGATTATCTTATTCTGAAGAGTCAAAGACCTCACTGAGAACAAAGTGTTTCCTTTATCAGGTGTTGAATTTTATTTGGCTAAGAAGGGTTTGGGGGACAATTCATGCGGTGCAACTGCAGAGCACATCAGCTTTTGGCAGCCATTTTACTTCTGAAAATGACCACATGCTAGGGAGGTAAATGGAGCCTCCAGTCTTGGGCTGGGGGGGATAAGGGGATTTTCATCGCCCAGAAATCTATCTCTGGTGTCACCTTCAAGCATTGTGAAGCCTCGTTTCTCTTCACTTCTGTAAAATAAACCTGCCACCCTAAATTTTAGATGGCAAGCGAATTGTACATTTTATATCCTTGCCAATGGGATAAAGAAGTTGACACTTGTCATTTACTGAAGGAGCCCAGACAGTGCTTTGTTCTGTGATGATTATTTCCGTTTTATTGGTTATATCGTCTATGTCAATCTCCAAACATATAAGTTGGCCCTTAAAAATGGAACTGTTACTTTGTGGACTCTGTCATTTGTATCTGCAGAGCTTCATTTTGGACACTTTTAGATGAGTTAAATTACTGTTGTGATGAATGCAAAAAAATTATGAACCCTTCACTTTTTATATGCTATTATGTTTCTCCTGCACCTCCATAGCCAGGAGGCTGAAATCACACAGGATGAGGGGGAAGCTAACAACGATGTCAAAAGTCACTTCTATTTTGTGCTTTTGGTGAATGTGTATCTTCATTGCTGCCTGCAGTAAAAGAACCAGAAAATTATTATAAGGTCAAGAAGAGAGGGTTTGATTGTTTCCCCAACCCTTGAAGCTGAAACAGGATAGCAGCAGGGTAGAATAGGTGTAGGGTGATGCGGCGGCGCGGGGTCGTTGGGCCGAAGGGCCTGTTTCCCGTGCTGGATTGTTCTTTGTTCATTATCTAAAATTCCATTGTAGCAGTGTGATTCAATTCTAAACAATACCAATCACCCAGGACCTGCCCAACACTCATCCAGTCAATCATAGAATCCCTACAATGCAGAAGGAGGCCATTCAGCCCATTGAGTATGTACCAATCACAATCCCACTCAGGCCCTATCCCCGTAAACCCACATATTTATCTTGCTAGCCTCTGACACTAGGGGCAATTTAGCACGGCCAATCCACCTAACCCCACATCTTTGGAGTGTTGGGGGAGACTGGAGCACCCGGAGGAAATCCATGCAGACATGGGCGAATGTGCAAACTCCACACAGACAATGACCTGAGGTCAGAATTGAACCTGGGTCCCTGGCGCTGTGAGGCAATAGTGCTAACCACTGTGCTGCCGTGTCAGGGACCGTATTGACTCAGCACAACCAGTAAGAACAGTATTAAGCACTATTAGTCACAAAATAGGCTGTGTGATATGTTGCAAGACCTGTTCTGGCAGTCTGCCATGATCAAATATTGGACATTATACTGCACTTAACACTTCCTCAAGCTACATCAATGATTGCTGTTCAGGAACATTTAGTCAAAATTAGGAACAAAAGGAAGACATTTTGTTGTTCAGAAGGCAGTGGTGTCATAAGAGGCCTTGTAACCAGTGATTGCATTGCATTATATCAGTTATAGCTTTTCCACATTATTGGGCTTTCCTTTTGCTGTACTTTATTTTTTAAATGTGTTAATATTTTAAAAAGCTTTGGCTGGTGATAGGCAAGCATATTTGTAGAACCAGGAAAAAAATGCAGATATGATTAAGAGGAACTCCCTTTAGCCTCAGTGGGCTAATAGGAGCCATAGAACTCAGCTGTACAGATCAGGGAGTCTCTGGTCTATGCTGAATTAACTGATTTAAGCTGGGATGGTGGTTCAAAGGACAGGGGTATAGTTACAGTTCCCTTCAATGTTCCCTGACTAAGGGAAATCACCCACAGCTTCTACCTCTGACAGCAATAAATTGATGCTATGCAACCCCACTCCCACTCCCTCAGCCCACCAATGAGTGTAGATTCGTGGACATTGTACGTTGACCAGGTTCAACAGTGGTGCCCTCTTGTTGAAATAGGTTGCTGTTGCTAAGTATCTGGATGAACAATGAGTACTTGAGAAGTATAGAACTGTAATCCTGCCTGAGTCAGTAGGTTCCGTGGAGGAGGGGAGAAAATTAATGTGGGGTAGAGGAGCTCCCTTTCTCTGTGAACCATCTTTCAGAACAATCACTTATGGAATAAACTACAGTGGGTGTTGGTTTTTTAAATGTGCACTTTCATCTCTTACTGCCGTGCTGGGTGACATTTAGTTCCTTTTTGTGGCATGAGTGTATCATTTGCTTTGCTGCACCTCTACAGCTTAAAGGAAACATAAAACTGGTTGGACTAATTGTGCTGAGTACAGTTGCCATGAAAGGCATTATTGTTCTGGATTCATTCCTTTCTCTGACAGTGAGCATTGCTTAAAGGTTTTATGCAGAACCCGTGCTCATTTAGGAGATGGAGGGAGAAAAAAATTGGTTTGCACTTACTGGCTGTGCATGTATAATAGGAAGAATTGAGCTTATTGTGTGCTGCTGCCTGTGGTTGTAAATCCTGGTGACGAGCTGTATTTGCTTTCTCAGCTTACCCACAACGTCTGTGACTAATTGAGTGAATGTGAAGATTGCATCCATATGTTAATTACAGATACCAGAACCATCTACTAGACGGGGACTAAACAACACTGTCGGCCACATTTTTACCCCTATTTGAATATTGGTCTGCAGCGAGCCTAATGTAAATGCTTGCTGGTATTGAGCAGACTGGATCTAGAGATTATCATCTGCCTCCATAGAGGGGGTGGGGAGGAGATGGCATTTATCTTTCAATAAAAAACAGGAGATTGCCTATTTTTTTTCTGTACAATTAGTGACCTGCTAATGAAAATTGAGGCTTCACTACTTTGAGACGTGTAATTTTTGTGAATGTGATTGTTAATTACAGAGAAAAATTTGCATTGTTTTTCTGTTGAAACACACCCTTATATGTAAAATGCTAGGGTTTGATTTTGAAAATGCTTCTTTAACTATATGCTGTGAAAAATAACGCACTTCATTTTTAAAAAAAATTGTTCCTTCCTTTAATCCTCAGCCTTTGGTTACAGTTTATTCTTTTCTATGCAGAACATTCCAGGCCTCTTAAAATCTCTGCATGTCTAATGCTGACTGATGCCATTGACCTTGTAAGTCTCCTGCAATGAATTAAAATCAGGAGGTAACTGTGCAGTGCAAGTGTTGCAGTGCAGGTCATTAGAGCTGTATTAGCACTCGGATTTAAGGGGCAGGGAAAAACTCACAATAGTGTAGTGTCCTGCTGGGCACACTCGGCGACAGTAATAGATTTCCAGAGGTTTTGGTAATACTGTATTCAAAGCTTATATTGGGCCACGCCAATGGTCTGAATCATAGAATCCGTATGGTGTAAAAGGAGGCCATGCGGCCCATCGAGCCTGTACCGACAGCAATCCCACCCAGGCCCCATCCCTGTAATCCCAGGCATTTATCTTGCTGATTCCCTTTGAGACTAAGGGACAATTTACTGTGGCCAATCAACCTAAACCCATACATCTTTGGACTGGTAGATTTGAAGGCTATAAATTAAAAATAATCTGCATTTGAAATGATTGTTGACAGTTAAAGATGGGGCAAACACGTAACGTGCCACACTGCCTTTACACCTGTTTGCTGTGTTCTTGGGACTAATAATACTCATGCATATGATGTTATGAATACACATGAGATAAAATTATCCCAAGTGTACTAAATAATAATGTTAGTTCAGTCGGGTAGCATGGTCAGTGTAGGCTTGAAGGGCTGAAGGGCCTATTCCTGTGCTGTAATTTTCTTTGTTCTCTTTGTAAGGCATCTGAATTTCAGAATACTCATTGCAGATTCTGCTGTAATGTGAAGGGTGTAATATGACTTGAGTTGTTTGTAATGTTTTGAGGTGAAACAACCTTAATTATTATGGGCTGAAATGAGTACGCAAAGGATTTTAAATGTTGTTAAAACTGGATGTTCTCATGAAGGAAGCATGAAAACGGGAAGACGTAGGACTGGTGTTTTTTAAAGCCCTTAAATGCTTGTCAGAACGGCAGGGCAAAATTAACTCCAGAGTTCTTACTTTCCTAAATGTTACAGTGATCGCAACAGTGCTTTTGAAAAGGTGGAGGCTATAGACTTTGTAGTTGGTGCCAATTTCTTTCATGGAATAGTTTCATGGAAAAGGCTGGAGGAAATGCTTTACATCCATGGCTGAATCAGCCTGACAAGCTCTCACACCGCCCCCTCCTCTTATTAATATTCCTTTTGATGTGCGCTTGTAAAACAGAGGATTGCCTGTTAATCTGCTGGATCTCTGGAGCTTTTGGCACTTGCCCATAATTGATGTGTTCACATGACTGCTGTTGGAGTACTAATGATCAGATTGGTGGTGGTACCGCAATATCTTTTAGTTAAATTAGTGTTGGCTTTTTAAAAATATATACTTTTTGCCAACAGACTGATGTAATTACAAAATGCCCATAGACTTTTCTAACACCTGGGAACAAAGAAAGAATGCAAATTCAGCGATCAGAAAAGGTATTGGAGAATGCTGTCAATTTTTAATGATCAGGATCACTAAGAGTATACAAAAGGATTTGATTGTAAATAGGTGGCATAATTTTTGGAATGGCTCTGCAGTTAGTTTCAAAAGCCTTGCATTTTTTAAAACTTGTGCGACACAGATTGGTAATTATCGAAATATTTTATAACCGTGTAATTTGAAAAATATTAAACATTTCATATTACAAGCATTAATAAGCAAAGGCTCAGAGCCTTCAACAAGACTTGGACTCCTTCTAACATTTGGGTGCAATTCCAGTTAAGTGTGTGAATCTCTGCAGAGTGGATAACCTAATATGTTGGCTCTTTCTCTTTGCTCTGGTTGCTGTAATGAATCACCAGAATTTTGATCAGTACACAGTAACACGTGGGAATAATCACTTTAGAGTAACACAGTGGAAAGCAGAAAGTTTGATTCTGACATTCTCTCTGCTGCTTTAACAGACTGCCAGGTCCAGCTGTTAAGGTTTGTGCACTTAGTGTTTTGGAAATGGCTCTTCCCTGCTTTCAGTGTGTCCCCGTGCCTTTAATTGTCTTCACAATAGGATGGATGTGAGAGCGGTAATATGAAACTGGGGGAAAGGGGACATTAAATCGATCCTCCCGAAAATACATTTTAAAATGAAGTTGGGATTTTTTTTGTATTTAGTGAACAATGTTGTTATTTTGTGTGGGAATTTTAAAGGGCTGAGTTGCTGAGTTAAACAGATGGTATCAGAGTGTCGCCTAATGGAAATTGCCTCATCAGTGGTGCATTGTTAGTCTTTTTACACTGAATAGGTTTTGTGTCTCCTGTTTCTGTTCTCATTTAGTTTGAATTTTGCCCGTGCGTAAGGGGGCAAAAATATCCTCTAATATGCTGCGCGGGGCTACATTTGATTACAGTCTTCTGCTTGTGGTAAGATTTGAAATGGACTCTCAATAAACAACGAGGAAGCTTTTATCAAAGAATGTGTCTTTCAGTATTAAAACGATCACTGTCTTTCCCTGGAGCTTTATGTGTTCCAGCAGATCTTGCTTTGTTGAGGAAGAAGAGATTCTCTCCTGATATCGGAGCTTTTTAGCAGTGTTAAATTACAAAGTACAGGGTTGGTATAGTGAGAATGTGATACCTTTGCCTATCAGCAATCTTATTACTGTGATCCACATGAATTGCATTGTAAGGACGTGCCTGTGCTTTCACGGAGTGGGTTACCTACTGCAGTCTTGACTCTGAGGAGCTTCTTTTTAAAAATCTGTACACAGGATGTGGGGGTTGCTGGCTAGGCCAGCGATTACTACTCATCCCTAATTACCCATGAGAAGGTGGCAATGAACTGCCTTCGTGAACCACTGCAGTTCATGTGTTGCAGATACACTTAGTAGTCTCACAACACCAGGTTAAAGTCCAACAGGTTTACTTGGAATCATGAGCTTTCGGACCGCTGCTCCTTCATCAGGTGAGTCACTTGATGAAGGGGCAAAGCTCCGAAAGCTTGTCATTCCAAATAAACCTGTTGGACTTTAACTTGGTGTTGTGAGACTATTTACTGTGCCTACCTCAGCCCAACGCCGGCATCTCCGTATCATTGCAGATGCATCACAGTGCTGTTGGGAGAGGGGAACTTTCAGGTGATGGTAAACCCATCCATCAGCTGCCCTTGTTCTTCTAGGTGGTAGAGGTTGTGGGTTTGAAAGATACTGTCTAAGGGGCCTTGGTGAACCTGCATCTTGTAGATGGTCACTGCTCCCAGTATGCACAGGCGGTGGAGGCAGAGTGTACAACTGTTCTGGATTTTACAGCACAGCCCTGTATTCGAGGCAGTTGTCCTGTGATACAGGTTTTTTTTTGCTCAGCAGTTGCTGTTCCATATTTCTGATGTTTGGTTTTTGCACGTGTGCAGCAAACACCTGTATGTGTGCACTGCACTTTCCTCTCGGTAGCCCAGTTTCACAGATTCACCAGCAAACTCCCCACCCCAGGGTCCCCCACACTGCCAAAGTGAATGGTTAAGATGGTGGATAGGATACAAATCAACTGGGCTATTTTGTCCTGGATGGTATTGAGCTTCTTGAGTATTGTTGGCACTGCACACATCCAGCCAAGTGGAGAGTTTTACATCACACTCCTGACACGTGCCTTGTAGATACTGGACAGGCTTTGGGAAGTCAGGAGGTGAGTTACTCACCGCAGGATTCCCAGCCTTTGACTTGGTCTTGTAGCTGAAGTTTTTAAATGGCAAATCCAATTCAGTTTCTGGTCAATGGTAACCCCCAGTGGGAGACTCAGCATTGTAATGCCATTATCTGTCCAGGGAGATAGTTAGATTCTTTCTTGTTAAAGATGGTCATTGCATGCTACTTTTGTGGCATGAATGTTACTTGTGGCTGGTCCTTGCTCAATATAGGCATGGATTGCATCAGTATCTGAGGAACTGTGAATGAACATTATGGAGTCATTAGTGGACATCCCATGATGTTATGATGGAGAGAAGGTTACTAATGAAGTAGCTGAAGGTGATTGGATCTTAGATGCTAGTCTAAGGAACTCCTGCATCAAGGTCCTGGAACTGAGGTGATCGACTTCCTACAACCACAACCACCTTCTTTGTGTTGGGTATGACTTCAACCAGTGTAGAGTTTTCCTGCTGCCTCCCATTCAGAACATTTTTTCTAGGACTCCTTGATGCCACATTTGGTCAAATGCTTGGATTTCAAGGGCAGTCCTTCTTACCTCACTTCTTGAGTTTGGTTCTTTTGTCCATAGTTGGACCAAGGCTGTAATGTGGTCAAAAGCTGAGTGCCTCCTGTGGAACCCAAACTGAGCATCAGTGAGGAGGTTATTGCTGAGTCAGTGCTATTTGCTGGCAGTGTCGATGACACCTTCCATCACATTGCTGATGATTGAGAGTAGACTGATGAAGAGCTAACTGGCTGGGATTTGTCCTGCTTCTTGTGGACAAGATGCAACTGGGTAATTTTCCATATCGTCAGACAGATGACAGTGTTTAGCTATATTGGAACAGCTTGGCTAGAGTCACGGCTTGTTCTCGAGTACATGTTCAGTACTTCTGCCAGAATGTTGCAAGGCCCATAACAGTATCCAGTGCTTTCAACAGTTTCTTGATATCATGTGGAGTGAATTGAATTAGCTGAAGACTGATATCTGCACTTCTGGGATTCTCAGGATGCTAAAATGAATCACCCACTTGGGAACTCCGGCTGAAGATGGTGGCAAATACTTAAAAGCCTTCTCTTTTGCACTGATGTGCTGGGCTCCTCTATCGTTGAAGGTGGGATACTTGTGGAGACGGTGCCTCTGGTTAGTTGCATAATCATAGAATCATAGCACCCTACAGTGCAGAAAGAGGCCCTTTGGCCCATCAAGTCTGCACCGAACGCTTCCCACCCAGGCCTACCCCCATATCCCTACATATTATACCCACTAATCCCTCTAAGGGGCAGTTTCATAGCATGGCCAATCAACCTAACACGCACATCTTTGGACTGTGGGAGTACCGGAGGAAATCCACGCAGCCACAAGGAGTATATGCAAACTCCACACAGACAGTGACCCGAGCCGGGAATAGAATCCAGGACCCTGGAGCTGTGAAACAGCAGTGCTAACCACTGTGTTACTGTGCTGCACACTACCATAACTGTCCACTACCATTCCTGGCAGGTGATAATCAGCAGGAATCCATCTGGTTCACAAAGTTAAATTTTAAAGTTTATTTACTAGTATCACAAGTAGGTTTACATTAACACTGCAATGAAGTTACTGTGAAAATCCCTGAGTCGCCACACTCTGCACCTGCTCAAGTACACTGAGGGAGAATTTAGCATGGCCACCTAACCAGCACGTTTTTTGGACTGTGGGAGGAAACCAGAGCACCTTGAGAAAACCTACCCAGACACAGGAAGAATGTGTAGAAGCGGGGGCCCGCTGAGAGATATCCTTGTTTCTGCCCCCATCGTCTCTCCTGGCATCCAGTGATGATTGTAGACCTTGGCTGGGCATTGTACTAGCAGCATCCATGGTCGCTATGCCCACTTCAATAGACCTGCCTGCCTCTGACTGGCTTTCACTGAGTCTGGGTGCTTTCATCCCAGAAAAGGCCCACCACTATTCATTTAAACCTGAGTGGCACTTAATTTGGTGGACCTTCCCTAAAAGCGGTGATGCAGAGCTCTCGCTGGCTTTCCAACTGGTGGGCAACTCCTTTGTCGCTCCAACTTGCCAGGATGGGTGCAGTTCCAAACACTCTGAAGAAGCTTGACATCATCCAGGACAAAGCAGCCCGCTGGATTGGCACCACATCCACAAACATCCACTCCCTTCAGCACCAATGCACAGTAACAGCAATGTGTACTATCTACAAGATACACTGCAGCAATTCACCAAAGATCCTTAGACAGCACCTTCCAAACCCATGACCACATCCATTTAGAAGGACAAGGGCAGCAGATAAATAGGAACACCACCACCTGAAGTTCCTCTCCAAGCCATTTACCATCCTGACTTGGAAATATATCACCGTTCCTTCTCACTCACTGGATTAAAAATCCTGGAATTCCCTCCCTAACAGCATTGTGGGTCAACCCACAGCACATGGACTGCAGTGATTCAAGAAGGCAACTCACCACCACCTTCTCAAGGGCAACTAGGGATGGGCAGAAAACACAGGCCAGCCAGAGACACCCTTTCCCACAAATGAATAAAAAAAAGTTGGTGGGTGACCGCCCCATCTCTCCAGCTGGTGGGTGAGACCCCCCCCCCCCCCCCCCCCCCCGTATCTCCAGCTGGTGAGTTGCCCCCACTGTCTCTCCAGCTGGCGGGTGCCCCCCCCCCTTCAGCTGATGGGTGACCCCCCACTTCTCTCCAGCTGGTGGGTGAGACGCCCCCCCCCCCCCCCCCCCCCCCCCCCGTCGCCACTGTTAAATACTGCCCAATATTAATTTTCACAAGTGCAACTTTCTCTGGGGTGATTATTGCTTTACATTTGCTCATTAGAGTGTGGCTTTTTTGTTTAGCATCATTTCCCTTCGGAGGAATAATGAGGTAAGACTGATTATTTCTTATGTTTCCTATCATTCTTCAATATTGCACACTGACATTTACTGTATTTATTTGTGATGACATTAATGAGGTTTTAAAACCACACAGTGATTGTGCAGGAGTCTTCATTGGCAATGTGACACTTTCTGTTTTGTATGTGTACTGTAAATTATTTCGACTGTGGCAACAACGTTAAGATGCACTTTACTTGCAGCAAAAAAACCCCCCTGATGCAGCAGCCCTAGACTAGGTCTATTCAATTGTCATTTTGCAGATACATATGGTGATATTTTTCTGTTTTTTTCAGGTTGATCCCTTGTTCACTGTGCCTGCACCTCCACCACCAATCTCTGTGAGCATGCCGCCTCAGATTCTGCCTTCCTACTTCCCTTCTTCGTCCAGCATTGCTGCACCAGTTGAGCAACTTTTAGTAAGGACTCGTTCAATGGGTATAAACACGTGTGAGGTTGGAGTAGTGACTGAGCCGGAATGCCTTGGACCTTGTGAACCAGGAACCAGTGTAAACCTGGAAGGGATTGTGTGGCATGAAACTGAGGAAGGTAAGTGGTTTTAAATCGCTTGCATGTTTTGTTTGTGATAAAATCTGAGTTACTTTGTTTGATTAATGAGGCTGGGCTCATGATCGTTCATAAGGTTTCGATTTAAGAGAAAGCTAGATAAACATAGATAAGGATAGAAGGCTATGCAGAGAGAGTTCGAGCTTGTCCAATATCTAGGATTGGATGCATGGAAATTTCCTTCCAGCTAAATATTGGGAAGACCAAAGCCATTGGTCCCTGCTGCAAACAACATTCCCTGGCCACTGACTCTGTCACTCTCCCTGTTAATACTCTGAGGTTGAGCCAGACTGTTCACCACCTCAGTGTTGTATCTGACCCTGAAATGAACCACATAAAATGCTATCACAAAGACTGCCTATTTCCAACTCTTAGGCTATCAACCAGTTCCACCCCGTCTCAGCTCATACCTAACTTTTTATTTGCTCTCTTTACAGCTGATTATTCAGGAGCATTCTGGCCTGGTGCCCCATCATCCAACCGCCATAAATGTATGATAATTTAAAATTCTGCTGCCTATGTCCTAACTCGCAGCAAATCCTATTCAGCCATCACTTCTGTGCTTACCGACCTACAATGGTTCCCAGTTAAATGACATCTTGACTTTAAAATTCTCATCCTTGTTTTCAAATCCTTTCACAATCTCATCCCTCCCTATCCCTATAACTTTCTCTAGCCCAGAAGCCTCTGAGATATCTGTGCTCTTCCAATCCTGGCCCCTTGGGCATCCCTGATTTTAGTTGCTGCAACATCTGGACTGTTTTCCTCCCTAAACGTCGCCTCCTCTTTTCTCCTTTAAGACACTCCTTATTTTTCCGAATGTCCGGTTACCTGACCTGACATCTCCTTTCTGTTTTGGATAATGTTGCAAAGTGCTTTGGGGTGTTTTACCAGGTTATGGGTGCTACATAATTGCCAGTTGTTGCTGAAGAGGGTTGGGAGGATGCTGGTATTGGACGCGATCTAGTTGTCCAAATGGGCTGTTGCTGTGTGACGAATGCTTTGTAAGAGTTCAAGGGATTTCTTTGAGGTAAAATGTAATAATTGGGTAACCAGGAATAGAACACACCTTGCCAGTTTTCTTCCTCATTTCCTCACAACGATTAAAGGCATTGATTTTTACTGGGATACAATTCATGCTAATTAGATGCAGAAGCTGATCAGACATTCCGTGTATGAAAGTAACCTTCTCATATCTGAGGATTGTGTGATCCTAGGCAGTGAGTATTGGGAAGCTCTTTGACCTTATCTATCTGACCCAGTTCTGTTTTACCCTGACGTCCACTGGTGTACTTTCTGACTGGACATTAATTAGGTTCTGGAACCTGAAGATGATTATTTCCCTTCACTACCCTGATGTCAATTGCGGCAACTGCTACTCCAGCTGAGAGCAGCGAACCCACTGCAGGTTGTGAGCAAACATGATTATAAACTCAAACCCTATTTCAGTGCATTTCTCAAGCTGCTTTCACATTGTGTGAGAGGCCATCAGAGTGGCAGCAGCAGCACTAATGTCTTGCTGATGATTGCCCTTCCGTTAAGTCTGGAAAATTTATATTCAGTTTGCTGGCTTTGCCACTAGATAAGGTCTGAGCACGATGTAAAAGCAGATTTTGCACTCAAAATGTACAGCAAGTGAAGATCTATTTAAAAGCAGTAACTAGGCAAGGCCGTCAACCTGATTTAACTTGTATTTTTGCTCGTTTTAAGTTGCTGTAGATTTTCCCACCTAGGGGGTCACACAGAAAGTTAAAAGTTCAATTTGTTTGAAGAACCTCATAGTCCCCCCTTCTTGTGGGTTTGTGATCAGCCAGCATTGTTCTGCTTCCATTGTGGCATTGTATGTAATGGAGGACAGCGTTGGGTAGTGGCTTTCCTTCCTGTTTTATCTGAAATACTGTAAAACATTTTTTATCACGTGCTACCCTAAATTGGAGAAATGAATGGTTAAGGTTTACACCACCAGTGCATATGATATGATGGGAAAAGAAGCTGTCGATATGACAGATATGTAATGACGTGTGTGTGTCATGTCTTCATAATGAGGACAGAATTGGGCCTTAGCACCCTTAGTTAAAATTAAAAGTTGGAACATATATGTGTTCAATAGCTTTGGTTTAGTGTTTGCCTTTTTTACAACATTCATTCTTTGGGTCAACTAATAAAAGGAGACTTTCCTTTTAAATGGTCAATGACTATAACGCTAAAAATAGCTGGGGGCTTTTCTAAATTCAATACAAAATATGATGTAGTGTGCTGAGAATAACTAGATTGCTTGAAATGCTTGCCTTCCAGCGCCAGAATGTGTGGCTGTTTGTGGTGCAGTAAGAGAGCCTGTGGTGACCTTAATAGAGTTATTCATGGTGAATCAAATACCCTTCTGACCCACTGAATATTTTATGCTTGATCAGAATTAACAGTTGAGGAGAATGAGATTACTGTTTACTACTACAGGCAACATTTCCCTTTACATTTTTCTCCAGTTTCTGAAGTTTTTTTTCAAATGGCGTTGAGGTAATAATCCTTTTGTCTAAATCTGCAAAATTACATGGAGAAGCTGAACTCTCCTCCCTCGCTGACCAAGTGGTAACAAACAGAAGATATAATTGAATCATGTAAATTAGTAGCTCAGTGGACGAATGGTAATAATCAGGAATATGCTCCCCGTGTTTATCAAAGGATTAAATTGCATACTGGGCTAATTAAACTTCGCAAGAATGAGGTCTTTTCTGCTGTCCTTCAGATAGAAACAGCGGAGGGAATGTGTAGAAAGAAATGGTTTGGATTTGGGTGCAAAACAAGCTTTGTTTTTACAGTGGAAAATGAGGTCAGAGGCTGGTGGTTTAAAAAAATATTTAATGTGTAAGACTGTTATTGAGAAATTTCTGTGGTGCTGCTGTGAGTTTTCTCCTTCCATCTTTTGAGTTGGAATGGAGTGCTTTGGTGTGATTGGTTGAGAAAGTGCTAACCATCTTGATTGTTTGCCAGTGGCCATTCTGTCTCTTTTGTGTTACTAGAATTTGGGTATTTTTCTAGCAAATAAAACAGTGTAGTGCAAGGAAATGGGAAGGATGCCAAGTCTTCTCAGCCTGTTAGCAGTAGAAAATAAATGAGTCCTACATTCTTAGTGAAAAGATGATCAGTTCTTTACTAATACGAACGAAACAGAGCTTATTATTATGTGAAAGTTCCAATCATTAGGAGTGGTAATTTGAAGGTTGGATGGGGCTATTGCCTAAGGCTTGAATTGCTAAGAGAACCAGCACAATGGACATGTAGAAACAGCTCGGATGTCACACTGAATGAAAGGCAATTCTTTCTCCAGCTCTCTGTTAAACCATTTGCACACAGCAAAAAGGAAACAAATGGGCTACTAAGCTCCAGAAGATGGCTAATACTTGGCGTGACAAATTGCCTCAGGAGACCATTACATAAACTGTCAGACCTTCTCCTGGCTGTGATTATCTAGTGTGAATGGAGAGGAGAGGCAAGATTTTCAAAAGCATCTTTCCTAAATAAAGAAGAAAGGTCAGGCTTTAATAATGTTTGTATACTGTAGCAGTGATATGAATTTTTGTGTAGCTATCTGCAGCCCCACTAACCACGGCAAAGAATTTCCCATACTGGGTTTAGATGTGCAATAGACATTAATGGATTTAATTCGGCTGAAACAGGGAGTTTCAATGTATTCATGAAGCTGGAAGCTAATGTATGCTTTACTGTCTGTGCAGCCATTTTAAGCAGTAATAAAATAATAGTGCTTTTTAATATATATAATTTTGCTAATGACATTTAAGCTGTTTGCTAAAGACAAATGTAAAACATTAGAGAAAGATTTAAATTGTTAATTCAGGAGGAGAGAGGAAGGTTGAATTTTCCCTACAGTGTCAGGGGATGTCACAGTGCTTCCTGCACTGAATTAACATATTCAATTTCCCTAACTTGAAACTCAATAGACTAAAAATGCCTCAGTGTTCAGCAGCGCCCAGGATACTCTGCAGTGTTTAACTGGAGCCTATAAACAGCTTGGTGCAGAGTCCCGAGCATGACAGGTTGGGTGGATTGTGAACAGTATTGTGTGGATGTGTATGAAATATGTAACCGGCTCGCATTAGTCGCCTCCTGCCAGACACAGAGCCTCGACGCAAGGTCCCCTGTGCTTCTTATACATACACAACAAAATTATTTCATCCTTAAACAAACATTAAAGGAACAAAGGCGGGGGGGGGAGGGGTGGGTGGAGAGAGAGACGGAGCAGTGTGAGCATCACAAGCTTCAAGGCCATGGGTGTGCTGTAGAGTGGGATAATGAGGCTCTGTCATGGGGGTGAGGGGGGGGATCTAATGGGAGGCTTGAGTAGGTTAGCCTGTAATAAAACAGACTTGATTCAGAATCGCAAAGCTAAAAAATTAAATGGTCAAATGGAAGGTGTTAAATGATGGAAGATGAAACTGTTAGCCTATTATGAAGAACGGTGTGGGTATCGAATAGGTTAGTAGTTAGAAGGGGGAATTGTGTGCGGCTGAAATTACAGCTTAGGGTTTCTCGCTGCTAGTTGAACAAACAGAACCTGCCTTGAATAATTTATAGCTGATATCTGAATTGCTTCACAAGTGCTGCAATATTATTATAGCCTCAAACCCCAGCAGCGGTGGAAACTCTTTGGCTGTGCTGATGGCACAGGAAGTGAAGATGCCAAAAGGTGCAGGGGTCAAAAGCGGGAATGCCAGTGACTTTATAACACAACAATAACAACAAGAGTCATCTTGCATCCTGCATCTTTACAGATGCAAGAAACCCTCCTGGGAAGCCCGGCTAAATTTGCTTTGAAATGTAGATAAAATAACAGGCCATTAATGGTCTTTGCCTGGGGAAGGTCAGTTAGAAAGCGCCAACTGAAGGTCACTCAAACTCTAGTGCCATTTAACAGCTTTCCTTCAGAAGCAAAATGTTGATTTTGCCATAAGGCAAGTTGGTATTCCTATCACAGGTTAAGAACAGAACTTTTCAATGTCACTTTGTGGTGTTTTCAATTGCTGCTGCCTCATTATATTTAAAAACTGGAAGTATAAATTATGGCCATCAGTTTGAAAATTGAAATTGTGCTGTTGATCGCTGGTGTTCCTATTTTTTTCAAAGTGGCAGTGAGGTCACAACCAGCAGCTGGTTGTTAATGTATGATGGTGTAAGCGCCCAGGTCATTGGCTGAGATTTTCCTACCCCACCCACCACCAGGATTGTCCAAATCCCACGGAAAATCAATGGACTTTTGCTGGGCCACTGTATCCCCCACCCGGGGTCTCACCATGACACAGCCAGAAAATCTCAGCCATTGGTTCCATACTTGTTGGTAACAGCTAATGATGAAATGTATGGTGGGTGATTATACAAGCAGCTACCTTGTTTGTGCAATAATGTTGTTTTAACATTTCTTCACGCGGTATGAAAATATTTTGAGACTTTAACTGAGTCACTTTTTTTAATTCATTCACAAGATGTGGGTGTGGATAACAAAGCTCACCCTTAGTGTTAACGTTTCGAGTCCATATGACCCTTTTTCAGAAGGGCCATGTGGACTTGAAACATTGGGCAGGATTTTCCAGTTGCGTATGCCCCAAGCTGGAAATTCCTCCCTGGGATCAGCGGGCTTTTACAAGGTCTGCTGAATTTTCTGTCCTGCCCGGTAGATTCCCACGGCGTGCGCAACTAGAAAATCTCACCCATTTCCTTTTGCTGCAAAGATGCTGCCAGATCTGCTGAGTTTATCCAGCCTTTTCTGTTTTTATTTCAGATTTCTAGCATCCGCTGTATTTTGCCTTTATTCTAGACCTGTTCTGAGCTTTGCTGAGCTTTGTCTATAGCATTTCATTGTTTAACATGCACCTGGTCCTGTGTTGTAACTTCACCAGGTGGACACCACGTTTTGTGGTGTGCCTGGTGTTGCTCCTAGCATAACCTCCTGCACTCTTCATTGAACCAGGGTTGGTCCCCTGTCTGGATGGTGGTGGTGAAGAGTAGGGTATACTGGGCCACTCATTATAATGGGATATAGTTTTGCTGCTGATGATGGCCCACTGTGCCTCATGTGTGCCAATTTTGAGTTGTTGCATCTGCTAGATCTGTTCTGAATCCATCCCATTTAGCACAGTGAAGGAGAACCTCAGTGTGAAGATGGGACTTCTGCGGTGGTCAGTCCTACCTGTACTGTCTGGACAGATACATCTGCAATAGGTAGATTGGTCAGGATGAGGTCCAGCAGGTTTTTTCCTCTTGGTTCTCTCCCACTGGCTCCAAGCCCACAGTCCTCCAGAGCAGGGTCAGCTAAGTAAATTGTAGTACTACTCTGTCACCCTTGTTCGTGGTTTATGAAGTCCCCCACCCAGAGTACATTTTGTGTCCTTGCTAATTGAAACTGTATTTCCGGCTGAATGGGATTCCGAGAGTGGCGTGCTACAGTGGGGTCCACATTCCTGGATTCAGTCTAGTCCTTGGCTTATTTTATATGAGCTTTAGTGGGAAGCTCGAAAGTGCAGGTCTTGCAGCCATGTGCGTCTGATAACCTCAAAGTGAAAGGCGCTGAATTGGTAACACAAGCCAGTGAAAAGATCCAATGTAAAAAAAGGTCTTTCTGGCAGCTTGGCCACAGCAAATCCATGGGATACAGGAATTAAAGGCTGATTTTATTTTCCTGTTGAGATTGCTGAAGTTTTAAATGCGCACACTTGAAAGCTGTGCTGCTGGAATGTAGCTGGTATGCTGTCCAGATTACAAATCATGGCTCTATCTTTGACAGCGGCTTGTGTGAAAAGTGGAAGTAACTTAGTCTTACTGAAACTGTGAGGCACTATTTGCTTTGGCTCATGCCTTGCATGAACCAGTTTAGTCAGGAAGAGAACTGAGTGGTGTTGTTTGGATTAACCAAGATGTCTAAACTTTGGAGGGGATCTGACAGTTTTTCACAGCTTGTTCAGTTGGTCGACAGGTATTGTGAATTATAGATGAAATATATATTAAAATTTAGGTTCAGCACCCACACAAACTCGTATCTTGTGTACAATTCAGCTGATACTATTATACAGAGAGAGACGATCCTCCAAAAAGTCATAAATTAAAAAACAATCATCTGTTGCCCTGTATTGATCACGAACTAAAGTTTACACGGGGACTTTGGATTTTAAGAGGCAGCAGAATGTTTACATGTAATTCATCCGTTGTGTTTTGTCATCAAATAAATCCTGCAGCAAGGAATCAGTTAAGATTTCTTACAAACCTTTCCTTTGCACTGTTATTTATTTTCGTGTCAAGACCTTTTATTCATTGATTTTGGAACTTCCAAATGGGGCTCCGTTCTACCTCGCTTTGCTGCCTTGAAGCCTAGAGGATGGAATTTTCTCTTATTAAAAAAGATTTCTTATGGCTAGACTAATTGTAAAGTTGCATTTCCTGTCAACTGCCTCATTACGTTGATGTCCAAATCGCTGAAGCTTGTTTGTAAAACAATTTATGAGCAGGGCGGTGCTTTGTGAACTGTGGGCTTCTTTCGAATCTCAGAATGGGAACTGAAAATGCTGGAAAGCCTCAGCGGGTTCAGAAAGCGTCTGTGGAGACTGAAACAATGGCTCGGATTTTGAAGGAGTGTGAGATGGCAAGGGGCAGTGACAGTCTCTCTGAAACTGGCTGTAATTTCAGGGTATTGGGCACACGTGCACTCTGTCACTCGGGATTTGAATACAAGCTGTGCTGTGAGTCAGAAAGCACTGGAATCATTGAGAATTGTTAGAATCTCCAAAAAAAAGGTTACACTGTTCAATCAGATGTAAATGGGCTTTTAACAGCAATGTGATTAATAAAATATGATGAACAACAGAACTGGCCCTGAAAGAGTAAATTTATACACTATTCATAAAGTGCTGCTTAAATAATTAATTAGTATATTTTTAGAAGTGATTTTATATTATTGCTTTGTTTCCTGTTTGCGCTTTATGAAAGTCCTTTAATGTGATTGGCTGCTTGGACAGCCATGCCCCAGAACATTAACAGAGTTTCTGGAGTATTAGACTAAGGGTATCACCACTAAGCCATTGCCTCCCTTGTTCATTGTCGGTCTCAGGCAGGAGTGGAGTTGACATCAGCTTCTGGGCCTACCAATTACACGCACACACCAAGGCAAAAATAAGGCCAGGGTTTCTTTAGGCTTTGACACAGTTGATTGTGCCATTTTTCATGGTGGCACAGTGGTTAGCACTGCTACCTCACAGCGCCAGGGATTGGGTTCAATTCCGGCCTTGGGTGACTCTCTGTGTGAGGTTTGCATGTTCTCCCGGTGTCTGCGTGGGTTTCCTCCCACAGTCCAAAGGTGTGCAGGTTAGGTGAGTTGAACGTGGCAAATTGCCCCTTCGTATCTCTAAATTGTCCCTTGGATAAACAGTCAGCACATAAAGTTGACAAGGCAGTGGGACTGGATGAGATGCATCCAAGAATATTGAAGAAAGTGAGAATGGAAATTGTGGAGGCACTGGCTATAATCTTCCAGTCTCCTTTGCAGTCAGGGGTGGTGCGGAAGGACTGGATAATTTCACAGGTTACAGCCTTGTACAAAAAAGATTGTAAGAATAGACCCAGAACTTACAGACCAGGCGCTGGGGACGCTTCTAGAAATGAGTGCTCTGGATAGAATTAATTGTCACTTGGAAAATTGTGGGTTGATTAATAAGAGCCAGAATGTATTCTTTGATGAGAAAATTATGTTTAAGTAAGTTGTTGGAATCTTTTTGAAGAGGTAAAGAGATGGTTGTTGCAGGTAATGCTGTTGATGTGGTGTACATTGACTTTCAAAAGACATTCAATACAGTGCCACACAGCAGACTTGTGAGATAAAGTACAGCTCATAGAATAAATGGGAGAGTAGCAATGTGGATACTAAATTGACTAAATAATAGGAAGCAGAGGGCGATGATCAATGGATATTTTTCGGGCTGAAGGTAGGTTTGTAGTGGAGTTCCTCAGGATTCTGTATTGGAACTCTTGCTTTTCCTGATTTTTTTTTTAAATATACATATTAATGATCTAGATCTTGGTGAGTAGGGGACAGTTTCAAAGTTTATGGACAGTTCTGGGTGCCACACAATTGGAAGGATGTGAAGGCATTGGAGAGAGTGCAGAAGAGTTTTATAATAATGGTTCTAGGTATGAGAAGCTTCAGTTATGAGGATAGATTGGAGAAGAGAAGGTTAAGAGGAGATTTGCTGGAGATGTTCAAAATAATGAGGGGGCTTAACAGCGTAGATTGGGAGAAACTTCCTGCTTGTAAAAGGATCGAAAAGAGAGGGCACATATAGAATCATAGAACCCTACTTTATAGAAAGAGGCCCTTCGGCCCATCGAGTCTGCACCAAACACAATCCCACCCAGGCCCTACCCCCATATCCCTACATACCATACCCACTAATCCCTCTAACCTACGCATCCCTGGACATTAAAGGGCAATTTCTTAGCATGGCCAATCAACCTAACCCGCACATCTTTGGACTGTGGGAGGAAACCAGAACACCCGGAGGAAAGCCACGCAGACACGAGGAGAACGTGCAAACTCCACACAGACAGTGACCTGAGCCAGGAATCGAACCCAGGACCCTAGAGCTGTGAAGCAGTAGTGCTAATCACTGTGCTACCGTGCCGCCCATATTTATTGCGAAAGAAGCAAATGTGATGTGAGAAAAGCCCTTTTCACACGGTGAGCATTTCAGGTCTGGAATGCATGTCTGGAAGCCTGGTGGATGCGGGTTCAATGGAGGCATTCAAGAGGCTGTTAGATGTTATTTGAATAAAAACAATGCAGAGAGGTACAGGGAAAAGATAGGAGAATGGCACTAAGTTATCGTGCTCTTCAGAGAGCTGGTGCAGGTACGATGGGCAGAATGGCCTCCTTCTGCACCATAACAATTGTGTAGTTCTGTGATTTGAGCATCAGCCCTAATATCTCCCTGTGTGATGGTTTTCTAATGAAAAGGGGCTAAAAATAAGTTGCTGTATCACCGTTGTTCTGGAGCTTTGCATGTGGAGCATCTTCCCAATCTGATAAAATAAACCAGTGCAAGCCTGGCATGAGATGCTACAGCTGTGACCTTAAATGGTTTGTGGAATGACATGAACCCACCCCCCTCCAGCAGAAATACACATGCTTTCTGTCCAGTAAACATTGTTGTATACTGGGGTATGATTAGACTGGAGCTAACAGATATAACTCAGCCAAATATCCGTCTTCATTTGTGGGTAGCCATTGATGACAGCAGCTGACTCATCAATGGGGGAAACACAACCGGATCCTCTCTACAGATATCCAGTTTCTAGTAAGAGTCACTCGATAATGATCAGGAGCAGAAACCGTGGCTCATTCCCTATGCAGCTCAGGATTACTGTTTCCAGCTGAGCCTAGCAAGGTCAGTGTTGACTCTGGGTCACCGTATGTGGCATGTTTTATAATACCCTTTCTAATGATACCACTTCGGGCTAAAGGAAAAGTTGTAGGCTGTAAACAGCTATTAAATACATGAAACATTTCAATATTCAATCAACATCCTGGTCGCGGGGGCCAGTTTCAAACCCTATTGGGCCGTGAAGGTGCAAAAGGCGTTAGACTGCCGAGGAAAGGATATATCCTGAAGGACATGAGAAGATAGTGCATGATCCTTTGCCTTTTGAGTCATCTAGGTTTGCCGGGGACAAACACATCTATTAAAAGAGAGCATGGTATGCGTGGCTGAGCTTATTGGACTTTATCCTGTATTAAATGATCTCAGTGGGGCAGGAGAGCATACGAGCATTTAGTTGCTGTGGGGGAGGATAACAATAAGGTTTTGAGGCTGCTGTACCAGTCTAGACAAGAAAGTGACAGGAAATGAGCTACAGAAAATGTTTTGGTATCCCTGAGGCAGATTCTTTGAGAACTGCTGTCTTCTTGCAGCGCGAGTGAAGTCTTTTGTGAAAGCAGCCTCCATCTGCACGAACAGTTTGAAGGCAGCAAAGCTGATCATTTGTTTTCAGTTTTACAGAGGGCTTTAAAAGGCTTTGCATGATTGGGCTCGGTTATCCTAGTGACCATTTTGGAACCCCTTGATCTTGATTCAGTGTGTGGAATATTTCCGACTGCATGTAGGAGCTGGATGCAGAATTCCGTACGTCCCTTGTAGTCAGACTCCTTATTGTCTGGATGAGTGTTAACAGAACTCCTTTACCTTCACAGGGATGTCACCCTGGCTGGGGAAAGAGGGCCATCTGATTGACAGAGGTGTAGTTCTTCATAATTAAAAGGGGTATTACAATCTTTGAAGTTTACACTAAAACTACAAACTAAATTGTACTCCCCTCCTCCCCCCTCCGCTCTAGAAGGCACATCGCCTTTCACAATGCCTATCTGCCCACCCCTGACCTGTCTGACATTTTACAGGGTGGGATGGGGGGAGAGGCAGGGCTGCTCATCTGCCCTTGGGTCTGTTGAGACTCTTTAAGTGGCCACTTCATGGCCTCATCCAACTGCCACCAGTATTAACCTGCAGTGAGGACCAACAGGGCCAATAGGATCATCTCATGGTTCTGCCGGAGACCCCACCCCACCAAATGTAATTCCCCCTCCCCCCAACGCCTGTCTCTCCCATTGCCAAGACCCCCGGCCCTGGGCTCCTTGGTATAGTTCCAGCAGTGGCCACTGGTACTGAAAGGACTACAGATCCCTTGGCCACCTGATAGGCTGGCAGCTCTCTTGAGGTGGGACTTCCTCCAGAAATGGGGGTGATGTCTTGCCTGAAAGCAATTAACGGCTTCTTCCCACGTTAAATTACAATGGAACGTTCCACCCAACCTTTCAGCTGACAGGGGCTAGGACACAGGGAGTGTGGTGTCCTGGAAAACCCAGCTCCAGCTATCCTTTCAGCTTAAGCTAGCCAGTAAAAGGGCATGTGTGGGTGAGAGGCCTATACATAAAAATGGTGAAAAGTGCAAAGAGTTGTTAATATAAAACCCAAAATCTGTGTTCACAGCAGGGCTGTTGTGAAGAATAATTCACTGAAAACTGAGATTGGTTTCTTTCTTCTGCGGATAAAAAGGGCAATTATTTGACTATTAATGAAATGAGCTCAGACAAAGGAAGAGCAGGCTTTTTGAACAACTTGAGTTCTTGCAGTTGTGACGGGTTACCCTGAGTGACAGTGACTCTTGTGCTAGATGGTGCCTTTGTCGATTTTTACTGCCTCCCGGAGCCCGAGAGAGATGTGTGTGAATAATCCGTTCCAGGCAGTTGTATGCCGACCATCTTGATCTTTCGTCCAGTACCAGTGTTTCATTCCTGGTTTGCATTTTGCAATTGCTGCGTTGGCAAAGCTTTGTTCCCAGAAGCAAACAACACACCGTGATTATATTGGCAGTTTCTGGCAGAATGGAAGACAAGGCTTTACTCCCTTGCAATTTCAGTTAAGAAACCACAATGACAGATTTTGGCAACTCCGATAGATTATACTGGCAGTGCACATTTAAACTTGTGCCTTTGAGAATCTACATATGCACACAGGACACCATAAAGACAATTTGAATCATCTTATCGACAGGTATATTTCAACAACTCAGTGAAGACACAGGGGGACACTAGTTTCCACTCTGCTGTCAGTTACAATCCAGGAAGAGTTCACTAATCATTCCAGACATGAGGAGCTGGCTTGTTGATGTTTTTGAAGCCATGGTTTTTCCCTGTCTGTCCAATAGCCAGGATGTGAATGGGTTAAGGTCGGACGATCATTCCCTTTCTTAGAATTGTGGAAACTCTCTGTTGCCATTAACATCAAGAGAGTTAACATGGGCCGGAGCTGACCTGTGTGAACCAAATCTTTTAGAACGTGCTCAAGTGTACTTGGTCCCAGTGCATGCATATTGTCTGCAGCAGCAGCACCAAGTGAATGCTGCCACCGTTGTCCTGAGTTTAATTGATGTTGTTTTGAGGCTGGGGACACAAAGGGGATGGTTTTTGGCTTTGTGTGGGCCACTGCCTGTCCAACAGTACCCAGCAGAGACCCAAACCAATTCTTCTGACCGAACCTTATTACAATACCTTTGACAAAATGCTACTGGTCTCTAAGGGGTGACAGGCATATTGCTGATTGAAGAATGTGGGTGGGGGGGGGGGGGGGGGGGGGCGGTGGTGGTCAGAGAGCCATGCCCTACAATAGACACTTTAAAGGAGGTGGTGGGTTGGGGGGGGGGGGGGGATTGGAATGAGTGGCTGGGGCCGGGGGTGGGGTAGATTTTTGTGAAGTGGGGAGGAGCTTTTGGAACAATCTGGAGTGGTTCCTTTATGGATACAGTCTTTTGTCCATCGGTTGTACAAACCAGCTGTGAGATACAGCAGGACCCCAGTTTAAATATTACAGTAAAGCCCATGCCCCTTTCAGTTGATAAAGCTCAGGCAGCCCAATGTTTGAAAAACAAGTCAGCCAGACCTTGGGCATTAACAAATTCTCTGTCCATCTATTGTGACAGCTTTGCACTTGGGCATACAGAAACCTCCTTCACCAGTGCCTGACACAGTATTGCTCACAGGATCAGTTTCAGCCTACACCTTTATCAGCTAGAGAAAGGAATGCACCATCTCGCGTGCCAATTAAGTTGTTAGTTAAACCCTTTTCACGAACAGTGCAGTGGCTGCCAACTTTCAGAGCGGCACCTGCGATTGGCAGTAATGTAATTTCCAATTGCGTTACTCGAGTGACTGTTTCTAAAACAAAAATCAAGCTGTAACACCCAACACGTGTTTCAACATGGAACTAGTAAGTGTTTGTTAGCTTGAGGACAGATAAAAACATGCTCTGAATATAAAACACCATCTTTGACCAGTTCAGTAATATTAAGAGCAATTACAGTCCGTAACCTGAAAACCTGGACTCTCTTTATTGGCTGCTGGCAGACCAGTTGCTTATGAATCAGAAGATTCACTGTCTTATTACACAAGACAAAACAGCAAGGTCACCTAGCAACTGAGTGCATCAACTTCCTTTCTTATTAGTGCAATGGGATCAAATTCCACAACTCATGTTCTGTCAATGACCTTTATTTTCTGTACGTTTCTTTCCTAATGTCTTTCATCATCACCACCATATAGTCAGGGCACGGTGGCACAGTGGTTAGCATTGTTGCCTCACAGTGCTAGGGACTCGGGTTCAATTCCAGCCTCGGGTCACTTTCTGTGTAGAGTCTGCACGTTCTCCCCATGTCTGTGTGGGTCTCCTCCGGGTGCTCTGGTTTCCGAAAGCTAGGCGCATTGGCCATGCTAAATTCTCCCTCAGTATACCCAAACAGGCGCCTGAGTGTGGCAACTACGAGATTCTCACAGTAACTTCATTGCAGTGCTAATGTAAGCCTGCTTGTGACTAATAAGTAACTTTAATCTTTAATCAACTGAAAATGTATAGTGAGGTGGTACACAGATGCGGATTGGAGTTAGAAAACTGATATTTAGTGTAGGATAAGTGGTGTTTGGTAACACTAGCAGGTGGTCCTGGAATTTGCCAGTGCTAAACTGGGTTGCTGTGGTTTAGTGACGGGACAAGGCTCAGTGGAAAGCAGGAGGAACTTGAGGTTGGAATGAAGAGGTTGCAGGTGGACGCCTGAGAATTCCACTGGGAGGGCTGTTGTGGAGTTTCAGTGGCAGATTGGTGCAAGCCCCATGCCATTTCAGGGCCCCAATGTCTTGTTTTCAATGAGGAGAGGGACAAAGTATGGCTGCACTGCTCATCACCATCTTCAGAAGGACAGTTCAGGATGGACAATAAACACTGGCTTTGGCAGTGTTGTGCACAACCAAAAATAAATATAAAGAGTAGGGGTGAGAATGTCTCAAGCCTGGTACCAGTGGTGTTCAATTGTCTAAGAGGTCTCTGTGAACAGAATAGTTGAGGTTTTGTACTTAGTACTTGAAAGTATGTCTCTGTTTCTGTCTCGATCACTTATTCTTATAGGTGCCAGTAATTAGAGCATGTATTTTCTAACAACTAACAAAATACAGATGATAACTTGGTGATAATTCAAAACTTTATTCATTTATTGAATTTGAATGTCACTGATAAGGCTGGCGCCTATCCAAGTGTACCTTGAGGCAGTTGTACCTTGAACAGCTGTAGCCTGTGCGGTGAAGGTACTTGTACTGTAAAGGGACCTAGAATTTGGAGCCAAACACGGATGTCAAAAAAGTCCAAATCAGAATGGGATGTGAATTGTTTCCTTTACTTCAGCTGCTTTGTGTTTTCAAAAAATATTTCAAACAAGGATGAGGAAAGACCCTCTTTATGTTTGTCTTGATCATTCTTTGCCTCAGCTCACTTTCTGACCCTTGTGATCTCTGTTTCATTACTGCAAATTCAGCTTTTATCTTCTCCAACTATAAACAAAATCGTATTAGGCTTTTCTGTTTTCTCTTAGAGTTTGTGATTTTTTTTGAAAAAGAGGATCTTAGGTAAAGATGAGACAAGATAGTGATTTTCAGTGGTCGAGGACAGGAGTGGGAGGGTTTTAAAGGCATTATTAGCTACATGGCCATTTGGCCCAACCAGTGCTGGTGTTTCTGGGACATGTTGAAATGTTCAAAGTGAGGCTGGTGATATGGAGTAGGAAATGCCTCCTGCTCATTGAGGATTTTGTCAATGAGCCAGGGAGGGCAGGAAGATGATTCTCAAATTCCAACTGATTGAACTTGAGCAGTCTGCACACTCATGACCAGCTATCAAGCCCAATCCAGGGAACAATGCAGTAATTTCCTTCAAATGGGGAAATTTTTACCAAGATAGATTCTTGTTCCAGATCAGTCTTTCATTTGGCTGTTTGACCCCATTTGTATCTGATGACGGTGCTGACCTTCCTATTTGCTACATTCTCTTTTCGGCGACCCCATCACGACTGCCAACTGCCTTCATCATTTGTGCTCTGTGAGCAGCTCCTGGTGATGCCTTGTGCCATTACTGAGATGCCAAGCTCGTCGCCAGCCCAATTGCATTGAATGAGTGACACAGACACCGCGCCGAGTCAGAACCACTAAATTATCTGGACGATGGAACCCAACGCTGGGTTCGAAATCTAGCTCATTGTTTGGTCTTTTTCAGCTTAATATGCTTTCTGAAAATTTATAGCTTTTATAATTAACAAAAGCCCAGTACAGTCCTTCAACTTGTACTTCCCAAATGGGGGAAATTCTCCCATCCTGCCTGCCATGAGATTCGTAGCAGGCAGGACTGGGGTGGGGGGGTGAACACCATGCAAAGATCCATTGACCTTGTTGGGGGTCGGGGGGGGGGGAATTCTCTGGTTTTGGGGCGAGCGCGGCCAGTGAATCCCACCCAAAATCTCCTATTGATTTTGAAATGATGGCCGGAATTTTACCACCCACCCTGCCACAGGAATCGGAGCGGGCGAGAGACAGACAGTTGGAAGGTCTGTTGACCTTCGCTGGGATTTTATGGTTTCAGGACGAGCGAGGCTATAAAATCCCGCCTGATGCTTTTCAAAATTTGCACTATGACCTTGTAATAATTGTGAAAACAACCAAATAGAGATTGGTGGAGACTGAGAGCAAAGCATTTTGTCATCTGGAAAGCTGAATTGTTTCTGGTGAATCTTTGGAAATGTCGTGCACTCTTCATGCTCAGACTACAGTTACCACTCTTTCACTCACCATTCTGAGCAAAAGCTGTGAAAGCTCAGGTTTTGGAAGAGGATAATGCCTACAATTAAAAGGATTTAATGAGATTATTAGAAAGCAAAAAATTGATGCATTTAATCATCTTATTGTGAAATAAATATTTTAAATTTCTGAGCAAATTCTTCCAAGAAGCATTATCAGTGATTTAATTGGCCAATAACAGTGTGATTTTGAAATGTTTACAGAGAATTTTTCTTTTATTAAGTGTGTTCAGAGGGAAAACGTGGAATTATAATAGGTTAATATTCTCAATGTTTTTGAACAAATCCCTAACAAAAGTAAACATGAAGTTACCATCCTAAATATTGCTATGGAAAGTGTTACACAAAGTAACATTTGTGGACAGGAAATTCACATTACATGAATGTATTTTAATCATTTATAGATATTTATGGGCTATACCAAAATATTGACTGTGTGACGGTCAATTTAATTGAGTGTGACCTTATTGGTCAAGTGACAAAATATCAACATAGTATGTATTGCCTTCGCTCAAATTAACAAATTAATGTGCACTTCCCCTCTGCATTCCTTTTTTATAAACAAGGGCCTGATGTTGGTCATTTGGGAGGAGAGTTAGTGCAGAATGCATCCCAGCTGACTCTGACCCACCGGTGGCTATTTTACACTCAACGTGAGCATTGATTGACAGCGGGGATGGGAGCTCGGGGATGTTGGGGGGAATTGGTTTTTGTTCACACTAGGAAGGGAGTCCCGTCTTGAAGAGCTGACACCCAATCAGATTGGCGGACAGCCCATCCAGGTGCAGTGCTGCATTGGCTGGAAGAGGCACTGCAGCACCGTGCCTGGGACTAAGTGACGGCAGTCAGTATGAAGAGGTGTGGCAGAGGTCCCCAGGGACGGTAGAGAATGCAGTGGGAGGTTAGCATGGGGAGGCAGGGCGGGGGGGGCGGTGGTGCGGGTAGGGCATTGAGTAATAGGCTAGAATAGAGCAGGGAAGGGAAATCTGGATGCATCAGGTCCATGAGGAGAGGCCATCCTCCCAGTCAGAAGGTGGCCTACAATGTCCTGAACATGCCTCCCTTTCACCTTTCCCTCCCAAGATCGAGGATCTGAAGTGGCCCCTTAAAGGCCTTAATAGGAGCAAGGGCGAGCGTCCGGCCTGAGGCCCTGCGTACCCAACTATGCTCGGGGAGGATGGAATATCTGAAGGAATCCCATCCATCCTATTTCATGCTCCCCCTCTGCCTCAAAGTTTGGGAGGGGGGAGTGTAAAATTCAGGCCGAGAATGTCTAAAGATCAAGTTGCTTTAAAGATTATTGTTGGTCACATGTTTTTCGGAAGGCTGTTCTATTTTTGTTGGATATCTTGGATTGCACTTTTCTAACAGTGAATGATTATCCTTTTATTTAAACCTAATTCATATCCTGCTTTAGGCCTGAGGTCAGTCATGAAAACAAACATTTTAATTGTTCGTGCCTCAGTGACTTGCAGCTCTTCACTGTTTACACTGCTGTCCACTGATGTTGGCACCAACAGTCATGTGAATTGCTATTTGGACAAACATGCTTTGTAAGAACTTTTAAGAACAGGATGTTCAGTATCTCAGCTTCCCTGTTTAAAAAAGACATTTAAGAAACTTTATTTTACATGTGTAAGTAATTAAAACTGAAGTGCACGGTGAGCCTGCGCATTAATTCCGCTTGATCAAACCCCCAATCCAGAGGACTTGTCTGAATATCCTGTTCCTTGGTGATAATTATTGTTTCGTAAAATAATTCCTTTCCAAACGCCTCCCGTTCCACAGAGCTGAGGAAGCCAGGTTAAGGGGTGTTTGATGCTGCAAGGTTAACTCTTGTTCCTTGGCAAAGCCAGTTGCCGATAAAATGTGTCAGACTGTGGAGTGGTCTGGGGCTGGCTTTTACGCTTCTCCGCTTCTTCTTGGAAGGTATGAGGGAGGGGGCGGATTATTTTGATTTGATTTGATTTATTATTGTCACACGCATTAGTATGCAGTGAAAAGTATTGTTTCTTGCGCGCTACACAGACAAAGCATACCATTCATAGAGAAGGAAAGGAGAGAGTGCAGAATGTAGTGTTACAGTGAAAGAGTTAGAATGAAATTTCAGGAGCGTAGAATGAGAGTAAAAGATAGAATTAGAAGGTATGCTGGGCACTGCTTGCAAGATGTCGCCTCACTCCGGTGCCATCTTCGATAACGATTCAAAAGATTATAGTGAGTGGCCTTTCTGCTGCCTTCTTGCCCGTCTCCAACCTGTCTGAAACTTTACAGGTAGTGATGGAGGTGCAGAAGGCCTGTTGAGGCTCCTAAGTGGCCAATTAGTGAACACTTTCAGGTTCCATTCTGCCTCAGTATTTTACCATGGCGGGAGAGGTCCATGCCATATCGGAAGTACCACAGCATGAGCCGGTGTCAGGCAAGGAGTTGGGGGTTGGTTCCTTTGTAGATCCCCAATGCCCATCGAAGGTGCCCGCCCACTCAGATCACACTTCCCCCTTCCCCAACCTCTGAGACCAGCTTCTGCTCCCTCACCCCCTCCCCGCCACCCTTCCTTCACCATCCTCGCTGTGGCCTGCCATCCTGATGCCGCTCCAGCAACAGTCTCCATTGGGGACTGCCTGTATTCCCAGAAGTGGCCACTGCTCCCACCTGGCACTGCTGGGACCACGGAGCTGCCCAGTGAGCAGGGCCTTCTGACCCCAGGGGTGAAAATCCAGTCTGCAGCAGACAACTGACCATCAAGTGACAGCAGGGCAGCTGTACCTCCCCTGGGAGGTCTCCCCATTGCCGTTTCAGTCTGGGGACATGGGACTGCAGCATCCCATAAAATCCAGTCTGTCATGCTGCTGATAATTTAGTAAAATAGCCCCTTTTATTTGGAAGAGTTTACTTGTTTGTAAACCTTCAACAATGGACCACACCACATTGGCTATCTGGATAAGAGTTTTAAAAATCCTTGTCTCCGTCGTGAAAGTGAGTGACTTTTTGGGTAAGTTTTTTTTCCCCAGTTTACGGTGTGCCTTGAATTCAGCACTTGCTCTTGACTATATAGACAAGAGCGTTCAAAGTATTTGAAATCATCCTTACCAACAGACTTGCCCTCGTACGTGGCTTTGTATTCTAGGAGGGATGTCGAGTGGTGTTGACAGCATTTTTGCCGGAATTTATGAGTTTGTCACTTAAAAGTGGCTCGTATAAATGACTTTTTTTTCCCCTTGCTGCAGCCTGCTGTAAATGACAGGAGGATTGGTAAAACACACATTTCACTGCGTTTACGCAAAGAGAGCTGAACAAGAGCAAACATGGTGGAGTGGGTGGTCCAGTGGTTAAAAGGGTCCCTTAACGGGAAATTTCAAGCTGGGAAAGCAACACATAATAAAGAATGCAGTAGGATCCTGATTAGATTAACTGAAGCGTGAGCTTTCCTGATGTCTCAGCAAGTTTATCCAGTCCATAACTGAACCATAGCAGTCCTATACAGAATTGGAAGATCTTCGCTTTGAACTGCCAGGGTGGCAGCAGAAACACTGTCCAAGAAAATCTCATTGCCCTTGATTTTTGAAAGTCATCTAGATTTCCTGCTCCTGATAATCACGCAACAACAAATGCCGATAGCAAGGCTGCTTTGCTGTCAGTAAGCACTCGATCAAAGGATAAATCCTGACAGCTTGGTCGACTGTTTCACTGAATGGATTACCTGCCCAGTTTTCATTCATTTTATTTCAACGGGGTGAAAATCAGATGGACTCCACGACGAGTGGGAAATCTGCTCTGGCGGCCCACCGCCAAGTCCAGGAAGGTAAATGTTACCGCTGCTGTCTGAGTTAAAATAGCTCGCCAACATTCTCTGTTGGGACCCAGATATGAATCATGCCCACTCAGGCAAAGAGCGGAGAATTTTAAAAAGAAATTTGCATCCATAGAATCGTATAATCCCTACAGTGCAGAAGGAGGCCATTCACCCATTGAGTCTGCACCAATCACAATCCCACCCAGGCTCTATTCCCATAACCCCACACACTTACCCTGCTAATCCTCCTGACACTAGGGTCAATTTAGGGTAACCGATCAACTTAACCCGCACATCTTTGGGACTGTGGGAGGAAACCGGAGCACCTGGAGGAAACCCATGCAGACACGGGGAGAATGTGCAAACTCCACGCGGACAGTGACCCAAGGCCGGAACTGAGTCCAGCTCCCTGGTGGGTGCTGTGAGGCAGCAGTGCTCACCGCTGTGCCAGTCTCTGCAAGGCTTCCCGTGGAAGAAATGTGCATTAATCGTAACACATTGAAACCAGGGATCTTTAACTAATTTTGATCTTGAGAAGGGTCTGCTTTGAAGTGGACTTGCACCAATGGAAGTAAAGAGTAAGCACGGACATACATTTGGGGTTTGTTTGGCACACCGAGACACACTACAGCAGAAAATTACTTTCAAGTATGAGCCTGCTGGCTCATATACAGGAACAAGTTGAATAATAAAGTGGCTGTTTTACTCCTCAGCACCTTGTGTAACAATAATGTTCTGTGCTATTGATATTTGAGTCCATTACAATTGCTGCTTCCAGTGTTGCTATTGCCGGTGTTGTCATGGCAGCACCATGAGCAATATTGTCAAATTGTCGTACAGTATTTACTTGCATATTCAGATACTGCTTTTCCATTGATGGAGGGCAGTAACATTGAAATGCTGAGCCTGCAACCGGGGACATAATAACACAACACTGTGAGGATATATGTAGTCATTGTTCTGAAAATTGTAAGCCATCATAATCATTGCTTTTGTGTTAAATCAGCAGGAAAGCCGCTTATAGATATTTTCTGACTGGAGCTCTTATTAGATCACCGGCTAAATCTAAAAGCGGCAAGTGAGATTCACTGCCCTTTTATCAATGGGAATCTTGGGCTCTTGGATGTCCTTGGGAACAACCCAGGGAGCGAGCGAATGGGGGAGAGAGGTTTTGAGTATTGCTGCCTTGGGAACATTCTCTATAGTTACATGTAAGAAAGAGTGGTGGATACTGTGTAAAAAGAAAAGTATTGCAGATGTTGGAAATTGAAACATAAGTGGAGAATGTTGGCAACAATTTCAGCATGTCAGCAGCTGTGGGAGAGCAGGCAAGCTTCTGGTCAACTGGAAAAGGAGAGGTGGACAGGCAGGCATTATGGCAATTGGAAAAGAGAGAATCAACAGTGGAATGATGTCGATACAGTGCGGTGATTAGTGCAACATGCTGAATATACTAAATCTTACATTCTGTAACACAAAAATGCCTTTTTCCTCTTTATGTTATAATATTCCAAACCATTTTGCGACATTAACAAAGCGATGGTCCTTTTATTGAAACGTAAAAGACTCCGAGGGGACCTTCCAGGATAAATGTTGATCCCTTGTGGGAGAAACTAGAATTAAGGGACACTGTTTAATAATAAGGGGTCTCCCATTTAAGATGGAAATGAGAATTTTTGTCCCTCTGAGGGTTGTTAGTCTGTGAAATCTTCTTTCCTCAGAGAACAATGGATGCAGGGTCATTGAATGCTTTTCAGGTTTGAGTTGGAGTCAAAAAATAAAGTGGGCAGACAGGAAAGTAGAAGCTGCAATCAGATCATAGAATCCCTGCACTGTAGAAAGAGGCCATTCAGCCCATCGAGCCTGCACTGATAACAATCCCACCCAGGCTCTATCCCCATAGCTCCATGTATTTACCCTGCTAATCCTCCAGACACTAAGGGTCAATTCAGCGTGGCCAATCAACCTAACAACCAGCACATCTTTGGAGTGTGGGAGGAAACCAGGGGAAACCCCACACAGACACGGGGAGAAGGTGCAAACTCCACACAGGCAGTCACCGAGGTCGGAATCAAACCCGGGCCCCTGGCGCTGTGGGGCAGCAGTGCTAACCACTGTGCCACCGTGCCACCCAACCATGATCTTATCATACGGCAGAGCAAACTCGAGGGGCCGAATAGCCGACTCGTGCTCCATACGTCCCGTCTGGTGTAAATGGTAAATTGGTGAAATATCTGTTGGATAATTCATGCCAAATAGGAATTATGAACTTCTTTTTGACTGCAAATTTGTAAAATCTAATTGTCCATAATTTTAGTTTGTTTCAAACCAAAACGCAAAGAATAATTTGGCAGAAGGCCAGTTTCAAGGACACGTCAAGATCTGTTGCCATGGTTGCCCTGGGTCAGGGTTCTATTACTATTACTTCTTTGCTGAATGAAAGCAGAATGACAACCAATGGGGTTAGTAACTAATTGTTTTTTTTAAAAAATCCTGCAGCCTGAATTACTGGCTAATAAATAGAACAATACAAGTGGAGCTTTTCTGGTTGAGCTGAAGTGATTTTAATTAGTACGGTATAAAGTCCATGAGATCCGCTTGCCTCTAAACAGCTTGTGTCGGAGCTGACTTTACCCACACACCACTTGCTGATGGCGTCAAATAAGCGCTTAGCAGTTCATTAATCCTGAGAGACTACACCATGTGAACAAGAGACACACTATTTATATCATACTTTATTAACTGTACATTTGCCTCAAGAATTTCTGACGGAAGATTTGTCTTTTTTTCTTTCAAATCCACCCTTTTTTACATTGCTGAGTTGGGAGTGAATTGGGAGCAACAACATGGCCCAGCCAGTGCAGATGGCAAAGGGAGGCTGTACTCGGTTCATTTTTGGTACTTGAGAGTAATTTTATTGTTCAGTACGTACTGTTATTTGTGACCTTTTATTGTAACAAATGATGTTGCTACATCTTGTTGCTTTCACTAGAAGGGCGCATGCAGTTAATATTGCACATCGATTTTGTGAACAGAATTGGGTTTTTTTTTAGTTATAGCTAGCGGTTCTGATAAATTACAGTTCGTTTTTTATAGAATCGCAGAATCATAGACGTTCACCACATCAAATTGTTAACTGAATCACACATGTTGGGATGGTATTGGAGGTGACAAGGGGCTGGGAGAGAGCCCTGCGTCATCTGTTTTTGGGGAAGTCCCTTCAAATTAAGTGCCCAATCAGGCATTTAACTCGGCAGCGGTGGGTGGGGTCCTCCTTGGGGTCATGGACATGGGATGGAAGGCCCGCTGACCAAGAGATACCCCTGCTGACCAATTAGAGGCTAGCAGCTCATCAATTGGCAGTGCCACTGGAGAAGTGGTGCCCATCCCGCGGATTACCAGTCGCAACCGAGAGACGGGGGGCGGGTCGACAGCCATGACGTGCTGGATCTCAGCTGGCTCCCCACTTTCCGATGCCAGATCCCTCAATCAGGCAGTGCATGCCTTTGAAGGAGGAACTGCCCCCCCACAACCCCCAGCCAAAGACCGCACGAAAAAAATGGCAGGCCTTGCTTTTTGGGTGTCCCATCTGGTAAAACCTCATCTGCCAATTGGTGAATGCCAGTAGCAGTGGAATGAGTCCCCTAGGTGAGCATTAATAGTCCACATCAGGGCCTCAAATGGTGGCAGGGTAGGAAGGCCAGCAAGGGGCCCTCCTGCCGCAGACCTCATTGGACCAGTGGCAGTAAGGGGGTGGGATTCCCATCTGCCACCTTCCCACCTGACTAAATTCCTCCATGCCACCAAATTCATCAAAGGGGAGGGCATTTAATTCCACCCATAATTCCCCCTTTAACGGACTCTGTTTTAATGGTCTAAATTTTCCTCCTAAACCGCCTGTCCTTCTGGCCAAAAACACAAAATGCTGGACAGACTCAGTGAGTGGGATTTTCCAGCCCTTCCCATTGGCGGAATCTGCCAGTCCCTCCGGAGGCGAGCCCTCTTCCCCCCCCCACCAATAGCGGAATCGCTGGTGGCGTGACAGGCAAGTCACCCTGTAGACATCGGAGGGACTAGAGGATCTTGCTGATGGCCAATGACTTCTGCCACCAGAAAACTCACCATACTGGGGGGAGGGTAGGGGAAGTCGTAAAATCCCATCCAGCAGATCTGGCAGCATCTGTAGAGAGAGAAAATAGAGTGGATGGCTGAAATTTTCTGGCTGTTCATGGGGTTGCCACATAGGCACTGCCAGGGACAGTAGTACCAGGGCACATCCTAGCTGTGCCCCTCACCAACCGCGAGCTATATTGCCTTCTGAGCCCTCCCCCGCCGCTGTGGACTGCACGGGGGCTGCTGGGCAAGGCGGGGGAGTGGGTTGGGGAGGGGGGCGTGGAGTGGTGGCGTTGTCAGATGGTTATGCTGTTTAGGAATATTTAAACTCATAGTCACCAGGCTCACACCCTCATTGGGCGTGAATCTCATTCTGTTGCTCATTCTGAGACCTCCCCAGTGCAGATCCCGGAATGGCCCTCTCGCTATAACGGGATTCATGTCCGCATCAAACAGGACTAAAAAATCGCCTGTCTGTTTTTCCCTCTCCACCGATGCTGTCAGACCTACTGAGTTCTTCCAGGATAGTTACAGTAAAGGAATTAAGGGTTATGGTGAGCGGGTGGGTAGGTGGAGCTGAGTCCATGGAAAGATCAACCATGATCTTGCAGCGGAGTGGGCTTGAGAGGCCAGACGGCCTACTCCTGCTCCTAGTCCTTATGTTCTTATATTTTTGGTTTCTATTTCAGATTTCCAGCATCAGCAGTAATTTTGCTTTCATTTTAGTGTCTTTCTATCCAGCTGTACATAAAAGCTCCCGTGACATTATTCAGAGAATTACAGGGCGGTTCTCTTGGGCACCATTTACCATCCAGTCAACACCATCAACACGTTACTTATTCATCTGTTTTATCACTACTTATGGTATCTTGCTGTGTGTAAATTGGCTGCTATGTTTGCCTAGGTAACCATAACTACCCTGGAAAAGTAATTGATCAGCTGTAAAAGATTCTGGGATGTTATAAAAACTTCCAGGCTGGGGAGCCACATTCCTCAAGGAATCAATGCAACAGACTGGCAGTACAGTTTAACATTATGGACAGCCCTCAGGCTTCTGCTGAGAAACAACATTGATCCAAAAGTTAATGTGGCCTTGCACATCTCCTGGATTTTCTTTCCTTTGTGCCATTTTTATTCAGGCTTACTTCTACTGAAATACTTGTAATTTATAAACATATTTGATCCATTGGCTCACTTTGGGTCCAAATGTGGATGGCAGATAAGATGTTGTGGTACTAGGGTGAATAAGACAGACAGAGTGTTTGGAGGACATATTCTTAACCCAACAAGTGCATTTCATAAAATCACGGAATCCCTACAGAGCAGAAGGAGGCCATTCGGCCCATTGAACCTACACCGATAACAACAATCCCACCCAGGCCCTACACTTGTAACCCCACTAATACCCCCCAACACTAACAGGCAATTTAGCATGGCCAATCAACCTAACCCTCACATCTTTGGACTGTGGGATGAAACCGGAGCACTCGGAGGAAACCCACGCAGACACGGGGAAAATGTGCGGTCTCCACACAGACAGTGACCCGAGGCTGGGAATTGAGCCTGGCACTGTGAGGCAGCAGTGCCACCGTGCCACCCTGAATTGATTCAGATTGACAGAGAAACTATTGATTTTCTTTCTCACTTGATCTGATATGAACTGTATCTCATCAGCAAACGTGAAAAGTTTTGGACCACATTGTATTGAAATGCATTGAAAGCAGTTACTTTGATGTATGGGGGAATCTTCTGCCTTCCCTTTGGTGTCTTTCATGGCTGGGAGCATTTAATTGGGTGGGAGGTGATGGGTGGGGACTGCACCACCTTCCCACCTCTACCCCAGCTAAGTCTATGGCAGGAAGGCCTTTGGATAGGCTCCCTACCCCACTATCAATTCAGGCATTTTTGGGCAATTGGTGCCCACCTATGGGCCTCAACCCACCACTGCTGGTAGGGTGGGGCTGGGGGGGGGGGGGGGGGGCGGGGGGAGGGGGTCACCATGGGTTGTTAGCTTGCTGGCTCCCGGAGGTGGGGATGCCCCTCCACCGATTGCCTGATTGAGGGACCCAGCATCAGGAAGACAGGGTGAGCTTTCAGAGAGCAATCTCGTTGTCCTTGCTGCCAACCCTCTCAAACCTCCTCCCTCACGACAGCACCTTGTGACTCCTCTCCTGCCATTACTCACCTATGCACAATTGTTCACACACAATCCCGGTTGTAAAGCAGACCTGAGTGTGGTACTCTCTGCCATGTATGAGAAAAATAATCTCATGCAGTTCTCTCGCACTCACTCGATTTCAATGAGTGACAGTAACCTTTGCAAAATCTCTTTACCCATGCCCACAACTAGAAACTGCAGTCAGATTTTATCCTTGTGGATAAAACTGCAAAAACAAACCAGCTCGGCTCCCCAGCCCTAACTTCAATAAATAATATGCTGCCATTTCTGTCAAAAAAAATCTCAAAGGAACAGCCCACAAATAATGCTGCCTCCAAATTCTCTGCAGGATTTTGTACTATGGGATGAGGCATTAATTGAAGACTTAAATGCCTGCATTGACAATGGGGCAGATAGACTCTCCACAGGCATTCTTGCCATCAACTTAACTGTGGTAGAGGTGGGAAGGTGGTGCAGACACTCAGGGCTTTGAATACTCCATGTCCAGCACTAGTGCTTACTAGTGCTGATATTGTCTGGTGAATCTCAGTGGTACCCTGAGTAGGCCTCTGGTTAGTACCCTGAGTAGGCCTCAGTTGGACTTTAACCTGGTGTTGTGAGACTTCTTACTGTGTTTACTCCAGTCCAACGCCAGCATCTCCACATCATGAATCTTAGTAGACCAGCCTTCATTGCATAGTCGCAGCAACTTTTCATTTGAGCACTCACTCATCATTTTGCCCCTCTCCCTGCCATTTTGGGGCCACGTCTTTGTTGCCAATCTGCCCCTGCTCCCGGACCTCTTGGTCCATGAGGAAGGCCCTCACCAGTGTGTTACACGCCTAAGTGATGCACAGTGCAGCGAGCTATCTCGGAAAGCGGTGATCCTGGGGAGGGGATTGGGGGGTTGGGGTGGGGGTGGGGGTGGGGAGGGCAGTGTGGTGATTCACTGACTCTCCAACTGGCAGCTGAGACCCCTGTCCCCTCCACACGATTTCACAGTCTATTGTCTGGAGCATTTTGATGAGTTCAGGATTCGGTAACAACTTCAAATCAACATTAGTATATTGTCCAAATAAAAAATGTTCACAATCAAAGGGTCGGCACAACTCATTCTTGTTCCTAATTGGAGGTACCTTGTGTGGTATTGAACTGAAATGAATTCAGTTTATGTTGGCATTGGAGACACCGAATGGAAATTTACAATCATTTTCAAGTGGGATTGCCTCAGGGCTGCTCCAGTTTTACACCCATTATGGTATAATCGCTTTCTGCTCTGTTGGTTTTGTTTTAAGAAGATCCTTCTTGCAACTGCTCCTGGAGAACATCTGCAAATTTGTTTAAGAAGTGACAACGTCTGTTCCAAAGCGCAGCGTCTGAGTGGAGCTCATGTGCTGCTGATGTCAGCCTCCACTTGCTAACAGTGTTGAACCGAGCCGTTCATTAAATTCACAACATCCACAGAAAAGATCAGCTGTCTGAAACTTGCTGAGTTTCACTCAGTGTGGATCAGTTTGGGAGTTTTTTTGTGTCCACTGATTGCAGCTTGGTGCTCATCATTTCTCTCAGCCTCATTGGCACTTGGAGCATATTCAGTTGTAGCTCATCAGACATCCCCATAACCACCAGCACCACCGCAACCACCGCACCCCCGCCCCCCCAGCCCCCCTCCCTTTCAACCGATGGCTTGAATGTGAGTGACGGTTCAAAAGACAGGCTGCTCTGTCTCAGGGATTTAACAGATGGAAGCTCTGGTTCTGTGGACCAGCTGAATTCCACTAATCTGTTTAAATACCCCATCAGCCTTATCCATTCTTCAAGGAGGATAATACGGGGTATTGCAAAAGCCACAAATCAAATTGTATTTTTAAAACAGAAATACATGCTCCGTCTGGTAAGTGTGCTTGAAAATGAACTGAGCCCATGAAGTTTGGATTGCTGAAACCATTCAGCCTTCCTGATGGCAGGCAGGAATGGAGAAATTCGATGATTCCACTGAAGCAGAAAGATTTTGGATTCATTTCAACCTCAGTACTTAATGGCAACTTTGAAATGATGTCTGCTCAGTTTTCAAAAACGTGGGATGTGATGGTCGCTGGCTCGGTCTGCATTTATTACCCATCCTTCTTTAGAAGGCCATGCTGAACTGCCTGGTGGAATTGTGCCATGTGGTGTAGGCAAACCCACACTGCTGTTAGGAAAGCATTCCAGTGTTTTAACCCAACAACAATGAAGGAACGGCGATATAGAGTCTTAGAGCATGGAAACAGGCCCTTCAGCCCAACCAGTCCATGCTGACTATGGTGCCCTCCCAGTTCGTCCCAATTGCCTGTGTTTGGCCCAGGTACATTTCCAAGTCAGGATGGTGCGTGACTTGGAGGGGAACTTGCAGATAATAAATGGTGTCCCTATGCATCTGTGCCCTTGTCCGACTAGCTGGTAGTGTTTGCAAAGTCTTGGAAATGGTGTTGTAAATGATGCCAGTGATCATACAGCTCTGAATGTAATGGTGGTTTATTTTTTGTCCTGATATTTGAGACATTGTACACACACGCTGTAGCACTCACCACAGGATACGGCTTTTTTGACTTGCGTGCCAAGATAAACAAAAGTTTGCTTCAGTTGAGCAGGAATTGGTACACCATTCTTTATGGGCGGCTGTAGCACAGTCATTTAATGTTTAACAGACAGTCTGAAAGCTGGGATCAAATTGGCATGCAGATTCCCTCTTTTGCCTCCCAGTGATTGCATGGATTCAGTGGCTGACAAGTTTGCTGAAATGAGCTGTCATGTCTTATCGGAGGACTTGGTCATAACAAATGGAGCAGGTGTGACAGGCACTGAAATAAGGCTGGATGTGAATCATCAGCTGCCTTCAGTTTATTGCAGGCAGCATCTGTGCCCTATTCAAATACTGATTACTGCTTCAGAACGGGATATTCAAATATTTTACATTTAGTTTTGCTTTAGCATATAGTTTCTTCATTGATTTTTGTTTTAATAAGGCTGGAGTAAAATAAATACTAAATTTTTTTTTGAAGCATTCAAGAGGTGTTCGTTGGCTCCCTCCACTCCTCCCCACCGGCCTTCCTTCAATTTTTTGCTCCTTCTTACTTCTCCAAAGACATGTGCCGAAAACTTCCGTCCTCATTGGCGGTTAGGATTCTCCGGTATTCCTGAGTGTGAATGGAGTTCTGGCTGGAATAAGAACATAAGAACATAAGAAATAGGAGCAGGAGTAGGCCATCTAGCCCTTCGAGCCTGCCCCGCCATTCAATGCCAGATTCCCCGTTCTCACTTGCAGCAGGATGGCCACAGATGAGATCAGAGAATGCTGCCCATCTTCACTGGGTTACGGTTCCACAGGTGCCCATGGCCTGTCAGGTCTGGACAACCATTATCTGTGTCTGAGCTTTTGTGAGTGAATACTGGGAGGCTATCTGACAATTGACCATGATCCTGTGCTTGTACGCTTGCTGGATAGTGTAGCAATCAGGAGCAGAAGCAACGGTCAATGTTTCCTTCAAATGCTGGGGTGCTGTGACCAATTGTACTGCCTCAAGTCAGCTAATCCAACACAGGCTTGAGATTGAACACAAAACACTCCTAACATTTTGTTCTGATGTATTGTGAAAGCCACATCCAGTAATACTTTAATTTCTGTTCCTCTACAAACGAATATGTTTTATTATCAGAAACCAATCCCATCAGTTGACCTCTCAATCTGTTTTCTCTACTTCATGGCAGTCCTATTTGGTAAAACTTTGTGTCCACAGAAGTGTAAACTGGATTAAATTTCCCATTGCTTTTGAAAGCAATTTATTGTTGAGCTTTTTAGCTTACCTTGTTAATTAGCATTGCTGGGGATTGACGTACACTTGTCTCTCAGCGCTATTGTTCAAGTGTTCTTCTCACTCTGAAACTGCTAATCCACCTGTCTTAGGTATGGAAGTGAACATATTGCATTGCAAGCTTTTTTGTTAATTACTGATGTTTCAGTCTGGTCTTGCTTCTTTGTTTATGTAGAAAAAACTGGAGAGAAGAATTTAAAATGAAATGTTTCACGGTGATGTTTACTACTTCAAGATGATATCAGTTTTACCACAATATTGTCTAATTAACAGTTTGTGGTACACAGCAATAAATATAATTTTGGACCTGGTCTTTATATGCTGAAACCTATATAATGTAAAAATTCCTTCCCTTTTCAAGAATGCCGTGTCTTTGAAAATCTAAGGTTAATCAGCGTGAGGAAGAATAGAGAGGGGGAAAAAAACGAACAAAAGAAGCTTACTGGCCAAATTGGCCTGCGTAAAGAGGCTGTAAAAGCTGTCACAAGCCTGATTGATCTGCTCTCACACTGCAGTCCCTAGTGCAAGGCAATAATGTTCTTGCCTCTTCTGAAAGGGCTTGATGTGCCATCAGGGTTTAGCTTATCAACTGTAGGGCCAACGTTTGAGATGAGGGCAAAGTGTAATCAATAATTTATACAGAAATCTTGCTTTACTCTTGGATGCTCTTCACATGGTTGAGTTTTATATATAAATTACTGTTGCCAGTAGCAAAGCAACCTGTCTAGCAGTTAAGTGTCTTTATGTGGATACTGTTATTAGATGATGGAATTACCTGTATTGGCTAGGTGTTCATCTAAGCAAAAATATGAATTCTGTGATACTCTGAAAAGACAACTTTTCCTTCTAGTTACCAGCATTGGGAAACACCAAAGAAACTGAAAATACATGAACTGTGTGATCCTGTAGTACACATAATGCACAGGGAATGATTCCTGTGTCAATTTATTATCCTATCCGTTGGCTCTGTCTACAGTTCCCGCTGCCTCAGCAAAGCAACCAGCATAATCAAGGACCCCACGCACCCCAGACATTCTCTCTCTTCCACCTTCTTCAATCGGGAAAAAGATAAGAAAGTCTGAGATCACATTCCAACCAAGTGAAGAACAGCTTCTTCCCTGCTACGATCAGACTTTTGAATGGACCTATCTCACATTAAGTTGATCTTTCTCTACACCCTAGCTACGACTGTAACACTACATTCTGCGCTCTCTCCTTTCCTTCTTTAATATGGTATGCCTTGTCTATATAGCACGCAAGAAACAACACTTTTCACTGTATACTAAAACATGTGACAATAATAAATCAAATCATTGTCATGACCATTTTGTTTGGTGTCACCCAACTCCTCAGTTTCACCATGGCGCATTTCCACTAAATGGTGCCCATTTGCAGCCCTTCATGGAAAGTCTTTAAGCTTCATAAAAGATGCAAGCACCTAAATGGGAACTTTCTAAAAATGTTTTAAATATTTAAAAAAATAGTCAGAAAATTACTTCCTTACACCAATGAAGCTAGTAACTGGTTCTGTCAGCCATTTTCCGTTATTTAAAATCAGGGTTTTTTTGCGACTAACTCAGTTTCAACTATATTAATAAAACTTCATCAAGATTCCCACTCCAAAGTATATCAATTTAAAAACAAAATTATATTGTAAATTGCCACCCACCTACATTGGTTCATGGAAGAGCTTACATTCAACAGAATGTAAATTAATTTGAAGGTTAAGTTAAGCAAAAAGGATCACTTTGAAAACTAGTGCAACATTGAGTTTAAGTTGCATCTGGACTTCATCTATGAATGGTGGCACTGAGGAACCACAATGTCCAACTACTTGTGGTTCCAGTAACGGTACTTTTGGAGAGGCAGAAAGTATTTCTTGGTTTAATAGAAATTTGTTCAGTATCAATGAACTTCTGGAGCCAATCCAGAAATAGGGGTAAGAGTAAATTCCAAGAACTGCAGAGCCTATGGAATCAAAGGGAATATGGATTTAAAACTTAGACTACACAGAAATCCCAAGTTGTTTCACCAAGACACCATATAAAGCTGAGAATCTTTGGTTCTTAATGCAGGGTCCAGAGACCTTCCATTGTCTATGCTGTTTCAAGAATTTGATGGAAAATTCAAATTGAACACTAAGAAATACTCTGCTTCTGAGAGATTCAGCATGACCTGGAAATGTGGACTGATGATAAAAGCTTATTCTAAGAAATTGCTGCAGTGGACAGTAAGAGAAACCAGAAGATGACCTTACCAGCAATGGATAGTCCTCATCGACCCAGAAGTGGTAGGACATGTGCTAATGTAGTTAGGAAGAAACAGGAAAGATCTGATAGCATCCCGATACAGTGAGACGTATGATATTGATCAATCTTACTTTTCCATGAACCTCCAGCCTTTGATTCAGAGCTTTGTTACATTTAGGATGGGGTTTAAATGGCTGGTTGTTGTAGCTTTGCAAAAAAATGATTTTGCCCAATTGCTTTGTAAAGAGAGAAGGGGGTCAGTTAACACTATAGCATTGCATTGTACTGCCTGTGAACTCGGGGGAGGCCGCAGTAAATAGAGCTAGGCTTTTGAATTGTACATGTGCTCTATGAGGAAGATAAGGTGTTGATTGTATAATGCTGACACATATTCAGGCAAGTCAATCTGTAACCAGCAAACTGAAGGCTTTTCTGGGAATGGTGCTTTTTCTACTATCCAAGCAAAAGGCGACTTTGCTTCAGTGACTGCTGACAAAGACCCTGTTAACTAACCATGCTCCTGGAGAAGTCTATTAGTTGCACTCCATTAGTCTTGTTTACAGAAAAGCTCTGGTCTCTAAGCACATGATTGAAGCACTTGTAGTTTAATTTTATGCCGAGGATAGAGAACTTTGGAATGTAAGGCAGGAGAGACTGAGGGACGGAAAAGCAATACACAATTTAGATTTATATTTATTTAAAGAAACACAGGCAGGAAAAAACACCAGGTACCATTTCAAGTAACTTCTTGACTTTGTGTGCATTGTTGTGAGCAAAATAAGGCATGTACGGTCGCCATTTTCACATTAAACCCTTGCTGAAATAGTAAACACAGCTGTTCATGGCTTTCATCTAATAGTATAATTATGATTTAAAACTGTGGATTAAGGAGAGATTAATGAACAAAATGTACATGGCAATCTCCTTTCCTTAACATTTAAAAAATGCCTATAACCTTTCAAAGTAAGCCTACTGTGTTTATGTGTGTGTGCGTGTATTCTGCACATTTTCCACAAATTGTCGAAAAGATTAAGCTAATTAATACACGGCAAAGCAGAGACTTTGTAAGAAGATGTCTCTGTAGTGCACAAGACACAATACTTTTCACTGTGTACTAATACATTATAAATCAAATCCAAATAAAAAAAATACTAAAACATGGAGGTGATAGAAAGAAGGAGGTTGAATACAGCCTTTCACATCCCCATGATGTCTCAAAGCACCTCACAACCTATGAAGTACTATTGAAGTGCCATAACTGTTGTTACGTGGACGGGTGCGGCTGACAATTTGTATACCAGTTCATCTGCATTTTTCTCCCCTGGTTGTGTTGGCCAGGGCAATGGAAGAATGAATTCCCCTGCTGGGATCTTTTACACCCACCTGGACAGCCAGACAGGGCCTTGGTTGAAACATCTCAATATAGTGGGCTTTACAGTACAAACAGCGTGTGTAAGGTCCTCTGAAATATAAACAGGCTTTTATTATTTTTTTCTGTTTGGTTTTCATGACATTAAAGGTAAATATGACTTAAAGCCTGTGGTCAGCGAAGCATTGCGTTTTAAAAGGAGTTGTTTCTTTGGCCATGTTAATAAAGAGCTGGTTAAGAGAGTGCTGATTTAGGGAGACAGCAGCTGGGTGCCAAGAGGGCTTATGAATGCTTTTTGTTTTACTTGGAACTGATTGAAAAAGAGCCTGGGGCTGGCACAAATTGTACAGCATTTTTAAAAAGACATTAATGGGCTTTCAGGCATGTTGGAAGCTATGAACCCTTGTAGCTTTGGAACTATAAACAGTTTAGTGTTCCAGAATTTATTTTTGTTAAATAAGGCTTTCAAAAGAAGTTTTATTTTTAAAAAAACAAGTGTCAAAATATTAAGATTGTTGAAGCAATTTGCCTGACTTGTTGGTTTTTGTAAGGTTCTTGTGAAGATGCATAATGGGAAGGCATGTATACAGGTCGCTGAAGAGTGAGATATCTCGTTATGTTTTGATAAATGACTTAACATTACAGAGAAAACAAATAAATTTGCCACACAGTGTCTCGCAGGATGTAAAAATACCAATGTATTCAGAGCTCTGTAATAAACAAAGTCAAATTGACTAATTACAAAATAGTTAAGGCAAACAATTAGTTAATATCACTTGTTTCTGTCATTTAGAACGGTAATATCTTCATAATAATTTAATCACTGGGTTAAAAACATTTTTTAAAATTATTTTAAATAATGACTCCCCCCACATTGTAAATGGTTTTTTAAGGTGTGATATGTGTTTGTGCATGTGTGTATTGAGTATTTGGAAGGTGTTAAGGTTGCAGGAGATTGAATTTGGTGTGAGGGAGAAAAGGGAGGGATTCAGCTCTTAGAGGCCGTGGTTTGGCGGATAATGGCACAAAATCTTTTGCAGTAAACAGTTGCAGTGATCCTATAATTAATGAAGCTGCAGGAAGCAACCGTGACAGAGAAGATGAAAGCCCTGCATGTGAGTGTTCATGATAATTGATGTGCAGCCGTGTAGAAGGATAGCAGTAAGGGAAAGCTGTAAGAAAGGACAGTTGTGGCTTTTATAGTGCAGTGGGAATGGAGGAGGGGGAAAGCTGCAGCCATGCTACCAGTTCCCACTCATCCATGGAGCACAATGAGGCTTATTAATATGGATAGGATATTGATATTTAATTGTGTGTGTGATTTACAGAGAGTGGAAGTCCTTGAAGGAGAGTTTAAAGGTCAGCTCCTGGGATTAATCAAAAGGCTTTTTGAGTTTGAAATGAAAGAAAACGGCTGTGGGTAAAAGGCCTTGAACTGTATATAGGGAACAGACCCAAACTCCCCTTAACAGGCAGAAGTTTCATTTCAGTGACATTTTGCGAAACGTTTTGAGAAACATAAGAATATCATTGTGTTTTGCTGTTGGGGTGAAATTGTTTTTTAAGAACCATTTTTCCATTTTATCTTATCTTTCAATTTACAAGGCACCCTTCATGTATTATTTATTGACTGAAGCAGTTCATCGTCCAAAGTCCTGTTCCAGATCTTCATTGGTTTGAGCGTCCATGTTCATGTCCTTTTCAAGGACGTACCTATTTCTGGACAATCCATAATTTTGACAACATTTTCTGGTTTTGTTTGTCACAAGAGGAGTTAGTATGCAATATAAAATTCGGTCTCTGTCGTTACCTTTATTTTTCATTTGGCCTTTTACACTCTATTAAAATTGAACACATTTGGCAAGTTAGGAATCTGACAAGCTAAGTGAATGGGCAAATGCATGTATAGATTCAATATATTTCAGATAAATGTGAGGCTATCTACTTTGGTAGCAAACACAGGAAGGCAGATTATTATCTGAATGTCTATTAATTAAGAGAGGGGAACGTGCAGCAAGACCAGAGTGTCCTCATACCAGTCACATCTAGGTGAAGCAGGCGGTAAAGCAGCCAAATGGGATAAAAGCCTTCATCATGAGGGGTATCGCGTACAAGAGCAGGGATGTCTTGCTGCCATTATACAGGGACGTGGCAAGATCATACCTGGAATATGTGTGCAGTTTTGGTCTTCTTATCTAAGGAAGGATGTTCTTGCTCTAAAGGAAGTGTAGTGAAGGTTTACCAGACTTATTTTTTGGAAGGTGGGGCTGGAGTATGAGGATAGTTTGAATGTGTTAGGATTATATTCGGTGGGGTTTAGAAGAAGAGCGGGAATCTCATAGAAACCACTAAAATTCTAACAGAGTTAGAAAGATAGATGCAGGAATGATGTTCCTGATGGTAAGGGAGTCCAAAACCAGCGATCACAGACTGAGGATAACAGGTAAACAATTTAGGACTGAGATAAGCCTGTGTAATTCACCACAGAAAGCAGTTGAGGCCAAAACATTGTATATTTTTAAGAAAAAGTTAGATATAGCTTTTGGGGTGAAGGGGATCAAAGGATGAAGGGGAAGGCAGGATCAGGCTATTGAGTCGGATAATTGGCCATGAAGGGCCAAATGACCTATTTCCTATGTAAGAATCAGATATGTTTGCAACCTATGACAGGAGTGGCCAAACATATGTCTTAATGGGCTGTATAATTGTGCACCACGGAGCTACAGTGGAGATATGAAGCTCAAATCCATGCACCTATTAACTTGCATATTTCTCACATGTCTGCTGGCACTAGCAGTTTTTCATTTAGATGTTATTTAGCCGCTTAACTGCTTGTTAGTGTCATTTTGTGTTTGTGCATTCTTGCAGTGTGGGATGACTATGCTAACCAAAAAAAAACTGATTGTATTACAAAAAATGTAATCCTTTGGTCATGAAATACTTTCGGAGTGTCTTGAAGACAGGAAAAACAGTGTATAAATGTAAATGTAAATGTCGTGTTTATTAATGCAAATCCCTTTATATAATATAGTGATGATTTTTAACCATAGAGCTTTTCACCAATTTTTATAGAGCATCTCCCAAAGATTATTGTATTATACTCGTCAGGGATCTGAATCTAATTTGGAGTGAGGAGACACAAGTCTTATTTTCTACTTTTAGGTAAATTGGAGCTGAGATTGTGCGTTTGTCTGGATAAGTCAACCAAGTGATGAGGGAATACTGGTTGTGTGGCTGGAAGGAATAATTTAACTTGAAGCTTACTTGTTTAGAGTTCTCAGTCCCTTCCCACAGAAGAAGTGGCTGCACGTGGACATGTGTGGGCGGGGAAAGTGCTGGCGGGTTACCTGTTTCTGGGGCGGAGGGGATTTTCGAATTGTAAAGCCAGATGTTAGCTAACCACTCAGAATTTGGTCTGTGCTTAAGCAGTGAATAAGCTTGAATGTGGTTTTCTTAGAACAGCAATGATTTTATGTTTGGATCAATATTACACATCAGGCGGCAGAACAAAGGCTGCTGAGATATGACAGTGATGAAAATCTCATAGCATTGGAACACACAGTCCCCAATGGCAAACATTCTTCCGTTTTGTGCTGGAGTTTCATTTCAGTAGATACACTGTTCTGTGCAGCTGAGAACAAGTTTCACTTGAAAATTGCAGATAAAGCTGGGGGAGAGTTGACATTTAACAAACATTGCCTTGGTGGCTGGTGGCAATTTTTCAGTTGTTCACACCCTATAATTATGCGAGCGGAGGTGGGTGAATTTCCAAACAGATTGCCTCAGTTTCCTGAAGGGCTGTAAATATAGTCCACTTTCAGAGCTTAAGGATAACAGGAAATATTGGTGAAAGAAATACTCTGTACGAGGTGATGCTACTTTGGCTTTCTGAGTATTCGTCAAGATTTGACCCATTTTATCCTTGCTGCTGTTCCCTAATTGTGCTGTTTTCAGGGATACAATTTACATCTAGTTTTGAGCCCATGCAAACACTATTCAACTGTGCACACGCACACTATTTGACAGCAGCTGACGCCACACTTCTTGTCCACGTTTCTGTACTTCTAGGTAAGGCCTCTGGATACCCAGGAGGACTGGAAAACCTAGCCAATTAATTTTTCCCCTCCTCTAATGCAGAAGTGCTGGGACTAATTGTAGGTAGCCTAAGGATGTGCCCGGAGATTTTACTGGTTGTAAGTCTCAGCTACTAGAGAAGCGGTCTAGTTGATACTGTGAAGTCCTGGCCCTGTTATGTTTAGTGGCTGTTGTATGCCTCTCATTGAAAGTTCTGTAACAACCACAGGAGTTTTCCAACAAAGTGCACTGATCCCCCGAATGTCAATGTGTTACCCAATTCTGAAGCTTTAACTCAGAGGAACTTATATCATCAGGCAAGTTTATTTTAAAGCATAACTCATGCTTTATGGCTTTCATAGCCTGAAGAACAGTGACAGCAAATGTAACTTGTATTTCTGTTTGTTAAACCTTGGTGTGTTTTCCAGTTATAACAAAAATGTTTACGGTATTAGATTATTCTCAAACCTTCCTCTTCCATTTTTGGTACATGAGCAGATGTAGTCCAGGGACGATCAGTAATAATCTGGGAGCGCTCATCCGTCCTTTCACAGAAGACAAATGACACAGTCAGCCCTACAATTTATGGCATAATGTGCTCCAGAGCATAAAGTGTTTCATTCTATTTCTCCTTGTGCTGTTGCCCTCCACTGTACTGCAGCACATTATTTGTTCAGATAAGCCTGGTCCTTAGCATTACAAGGGGTTACTAATCACCACTTTGTACTCAAGATAGTTTGACGCTGAGCAATAATTGACATTTCCCTGACCTAAAGGTTTGAAACTGTGCAGCACAATTATATCTAGGAATGTTGTACTTTTATACGGAACTCCTGCAGTTCTTACAGAACCATTAGTTGCACAGGACATAAGGCAGCCATATGTACCTTTTACCATCTCTAACTCATTGTACGGGACAGATTTTCCTCTTGTACAGTGGGACAGGTGTGCTGCATTCCAGATTTGCAATTCTCCCAGTAAATGTTCCTTTATGCGCTGTACCCAGACAATTACTAAACACAACACCCAAGTGCAAAAAAGCAATATCGGCAGTGTTGGCAGTAAGCTATTTAGTGCATTGGAAGCAATATGAAATAATAGGAAATTACACTTCAGGTAATGTGTTGGAGTATCACACTGTGCTTCTTGTATGATGCTCTCAATTTGTCATTTCAAATGACTCTTATTACTCCCATGACCATGGCAGACCTGTGGCCACCAATATAATAACATCTTTAGTCAGCTACAGTACCAAGTGCAGCTCCCAGAAATCCGCAGTAGTTATACTATTATGCTGTAACTAGAACAGTCAAAAACTAGCGAGGCTGGCAGCTGGATACAATAGATCCTGGCCTTGTAATTAAATTGTATCTAATGTCCTGTTAGGAGTAGATTGGGCAGGAAGGAGATTCCCTACGTTAGTGGTTCCCATACCCAGGCCTTCAGTGGAATTTAAGGGGACAATTCTCCTGTCCTGTGTACACACCCCCCCCCTCCCCCAGCATGAATTGCGTGAGTGGAGAATTGAGCAAGGGAGAGCCAAATGTGATTTGCACCATGGAACCTCTTTTATTGTCACATGTATTAACATATAGTGGAAAGTATTGTTGCATGCTAATACAGACAAAACATACTGTTCACAGAGAAGGAAACGAGAGAATGCAGAATGCAGTGTTACAGTCATAGCTAGGGTGTAGAGAAAGATCAACTTATTGCAAGGTAAGTCCATTCAAAAGTCTGACAGCAGCAGGGAAGAAGCTGTTCTTGAGTTGCTTGGTACGTGGGATTTCCATGACGGGAACCGTAGTGATCCTCGTCAGCGAGGAGCTCGACTGGTGAGCAGGTAAGTTCAAGTGAGCTCGGACGATCGCATCTGAGATTCATTAATAATAACCTCATAAGTATCGAAATTAGCCTAGCGCCCTTCCTGGGCATGAAGCCAATTTCACTGGCAAAGCAGAGCCAGTAATGTTGTGAGACGAGAGAAACCAGGCGCAACCCCAATTTCTCACCTCTCACCCAATCTTACCGGCTCACTATGCTGGCCAACCAGCAGGATGAGCTGATAAGATCACCCCTCAGCAGCTGTCTCAAACTCTCATGGTGCGAAAGTCGCCAAGCAGGATGTGTAATTGACCTAGGCAGCCACCTCATTTGAAAAAGGTGTTTGGACTCTTATGCTAAGACAGCCCCACCACCCACCCACTTCCTCCAAGCTCGCTGCTTCCTCTAACTCTGCACTGCTCCTGCCCACCTTCTGAAGGACACCAGGAAGAGGAGGGAGCAGCAAGGGGAGCAGGAGGCGGACACGGGGGAACGAACACACAACAGTGGCAACATGGTGGGAGAAATACACACGTGCTGGCTGACGGAATGTGTACCGAGTTCCTGTTGGTGGCGCGAATTACAGTGATCAAATTAACATGTGCAAAACTTCACACACTTGTTTCTTCTCCCAGACAGGGCAGTTCTCTGCAGCCTGGGATTCAGTCTGTGGTCAGCACAAATTAAAATGCCTGATTAACCTGAATCTCCTGAAGCAGGTTTATTTTAGTATGCGCTAAGTGGTAGGAAATCTGTACTTCATTTGTGCTCGAGTACAGTTTTTTTCCCAGTCTTGGTGTAGTCCTTGTGGTTATCAGGCTAATATAAAGATGTTGCTCCTTATTAGTTGCCTTTACCTGCACCACTTAAATAAAAAGCTACAGGCTATTCAATAAAAGAGAAAAACATGGAGTAGAATCCTGCAAGCTCTTAATTCCCTTCCTTTCACACAGCAGTTAACTGGGAGGATCTGGTATGCCCACCCACTACCGGTTTACATGTAGAAATGTAGTACTGTGCAATTGGACGCGGAGCCCCATTGTTCATCTAGCTCAGAGATCCCTCAGACAAAAACACTTTCATCTATAAATAGCTTTAATGTAAGTGAAATTGGTGCTTCTTTCCACGTATGCAAAACATCGTAAATTTTCATTACCTGGTGCAGCCTGTCACCAAAGAAAAACATGTTTTTGCAGTCGGTCTTTATTTGCCTTTTTTTTGAAAGCTGAACAGACTTGCCAGTCTGCGTTTCGCCACAAAGCTTTATTTGTCTTGACATTATCTAAATACTGTGAGAAGCATTTAGGGTCTGTGAGGCGATGGAAGGATTTCTCACTGCACTCCACTGCTAAAATGTGTTGCAAGTGTTGAGTGGAGCTCTGACAGGGGCCTCAGTGTATGGTGTTCATGGGTGTAATTTAACAGTGTAATTTTTTATGAGTCCTGTGGTTAAAAGGGCATGGCGGCATGCAGCATGCTTCAGTAAACCCCCTAGCAGTTAAAAAAGAAGGTCAGAGGCTGTTTACGTGAAGATGTTTGGAATTCCAGAGCTGGCATGACTCCTCCAACAATAAGCTGCAGGTCTGCCGACTTCTGTGGAAAATCTTCCATTTGGCTAAGGTGCTGGGGGTTTTTTTTGAGCTGGATGTTGATTTATCATTAGCCGCGTCCGTGAGAGAAAAGGTTAATTTGATGCATGGGTTTTGGCAGCAAGCTCCAATTGATCAAGCCTTTTTTTCGCCTTCCCTGGTCGATTGAACTATCAGCCATGAGATTCAGGTTTGATGTGATTCTGAAAGGGACGGGGGCAGCCTTTAGGCCGGGGATGAACATTGCCAGGTTTTTTTCTTAGTTAAAATTGATTTCTTTGCAGGCTCACATTTGGGTTCTTTTCGAGCCACTGGAAACAGTATTTTGTTTTGGTTATGGTACTGCAGTGTTTTCTCTTTGCTAAAGCTCCTTTCCTTTGTGCTTTGTGCTGCAGAGCTGAGGAGGGACCAATCAACTTGCAGTGCTCACAGCAGGAGTGAGCCAATAAAGTGGCTCCTTTGGTTTGGCATAGCAAAACCCCGAAGGGAAATGCTTAAACAAAGGCTTTCACTGCAGACAAATGTTAAGTGTCTTCACTGGTCTCCCGTCTTCCATAGTTTTATTGCAGCAGCCCCTGAAAGGACTTGCTTGTCCCTTTCTCTTCAAAATTCTGAAGCTCTTTCTCGTTTTTTTTGCAAGCATTTTTAATTATACATTTGTGTTTCATCTTTTTTTCTTGTTCTGTCTCTGTTGTCACAGCTGCACTGCTGCAGTCAGTTGTGACTGGAACTAGTCGTCTCTGGGATGGGTCTGAAGGAGGGAGAGAGAGAGAGAAAAAAACCCTCTGGCGATACAAATGCATTAGTGTTGTAAATATTGTTGACATGTTCAAGAATTTAACACAGCTGAGAGGTCCACAATACCATAGCTAGCATTGTGAAAGGAGGAGAACGGCCAAATAGTTTGAGCCACCCTTATTTCATGGATTTTCCAGATGGGGGGATTTTTTTTAATTGTGGGAGGGATGGTTGGAGAAAAGTTTGAGGACAGACACATTACCAACGTACTGTGGCATCGCCTGTTTTAGGCCTGTCTTGCTTTCTCACCTCATAAAATGCAGCAGTGTGACCTGGAGATAAGAACACCAGCACGTTTAGGTTCTTCCCCACAGTAGCATTTTGACAGTTCTTCAGGGAATTAAATTGTGGGATTGTTCAGTTTACAGGTCCTCGGGGACCTGAGCTGGAGAAGGTTGCTCCTTTCTATGTGACTGCAGTGTCGGTCGGTGAGGGGTTTTGTAGTTTTATTCAGTTCGGATGAAACTCTTGATAATTGAAGGTTATGAAGGTAACCATCTTGCCCTGATAAGATATGGACTTTCCACAGAAGATCAAGTTCAAAGCATCTCTGCTTTGGAAATGAATAGCGGGAAAAAAGGAAAACCTTTCATTCAGAGTAAAATATATATTCATAATTCCTTACTGTATGAGGGAAATGCAGTACATTGGGTATTTATTTATTTAATGTATCTCCAACCCTGGAAGATAGAAAAATACTGAAGAGAATTCAGTTGGTCCTTGAAATGGATATTTTCTTCTTTGAAGAGATCCATCTGCCCGCCTTAGTTCCTCAGAGAAGAAACCCACCGAGTGACGAATGAAATGTGAGAAGTAAGCTGTATTATATGAGGATATGTAATTCTAATTGAATAGACAGAAAAAAAGTTGCTGTTATTACTTGATGATAGTTGTACACATAGTGTACCACAATTATAAACACCAGGTCGAAAGTCAGGGATTTAATCACCAGCAAACCAACATTGCGTATCGTTCCGATGATGAAAGAAAGCTAGTTCTTAGGGAAATATTTTCGGTGAAGGAGGTTACATTGGGTGCCATTTCTGTCAGAATTGTGCATAATGGCGCTCAGCACAATCAACTTTAATATCTTAGTTTGAAAAAGAAATTACTTTGTGTTGACAAATGGACAGTAATAATTTGTATACAAGAGAAAAATCAAGTCATTTTGCAATCGAGGTGATTGCATTGATTTCACTCATGTAGAGAAAAGAACCTTTGTTTGACAAGGATTCAGACGGCGAGGTGTGAATGAGAGCTTTGAGGAGGAATTTGATTGACTGGTGTAAATCATTCCGCTAGGGAAAGGTTATGTTGTTGATTTTCCCTCGCCTGCCTCCACGCACCCGCTGCAGCCCCACCACCCCCCCCCCCCCCCCCCCACCCCAGCCCCCACCTCCCAATTCAGCAGAAAGGAAGCGTTCACAGATTGTTCCTGGTCAGCGCAGAGAGAGCTTTCCAGTCCTGCAGACGGGCTCAGTGTGCGCTGGCAGCTTGCCAAGCAAAAGCAATTACGTGTAATAATAGCAAAAATTAAGAGGTGAGTGTTGCCGTTTTACAGCAGGACGTGGCAAGAACCATTTCCTTCTGTCAGCCGTATCTCGATTACACACCAGAAAGAAAACAATTTCCTGTCGGTCTTGACTTGAGGTCAGTGAAGCCAGAAAGAGGAAGAATGCAAAGCCTCAGTCATAGAAAACAAATGTGTATCAAGTGCATGTCAGAACGCTAAAAAAGGACTCCCAAGGCCAAAAATTTAGCAACCACTCTCCCCCCCTCCCTGAGCAGGGAAGCGTGAAATTACATAGACAGGATTCCCCCTGGGATCCCACCTGCCTCCAACTGGAAGCAATTTTACGGTGGGGCGGGCAGGGATTGCAGGGTGGGATAAGCCTGCCCTTGCCCCAGTTAAGGCCCTTAAGTGATCAATTAACAGCCACTTAAAGGTCTTTTCCCACTCAGCCTCAATTTTTAGGCTGGCGGGCTCGTGACATATCGGAGGAGGGGGCACCAAAAAATCACCAAAGCCATACCTCTGGCAGAAAGGGGAGGGGGCACCTCTATCAGAACCCCCTTTTTGACCTTCAAAACATAGAGACATCCGATTCTCTCTCCCCTCCTGGCCTATACCCCCTCCCCTCCCAACCTATTCCCCTCATTGTTCCCCTCCTGGTCTATTTCCCTCACCTTTCCCCTCCCCTCCTGGCCTATTTCCTTTTCCCTCTTGGCCTATCCCCCCCACCCTTCCCTTCCCAGCCTCCCCACCACCCCCACCCCCCCTTCCCCTCCCGGTCTATTCCCCTCACCTTTCCCCTCCTCTCCCCACCCTTCCCCTCCTGGTCTATTCCCCCCCCAACCTTCCCCTCCCCTCTCTTCCCGGCCTATTCCCCTCACCCTTCCCCTCCTCTACCGGCCTATTGCCCCTCTCAAGGCATTGCCTACCATCCCTTCCAGGGGACCCATTCCACTTACTTAATTACTGAAGTGCCTCTTCCCACCGCTGCAGCGTTGTGTCAGGAGGTCTAGGGAGCTGCCAGCGAACCTAATTGACCTGCTCTCCAAGGCTGCACCTTAACCCAAGTGAGAACGGAAATCCCACCTTCTGTCAATCAGTGCTCATTAGAGAATGAAAGGGCAACACACATGTCAGAGAGGGTGGGTGGGGGAGGAATGTGTTCTCCACTGGCTCTCTGGAGCCCCTACCATCCTAAAATCCAGGCCCAAATGTAAAGATCATTTATTTATTATCTTTTATCCTTTTCTTCTCTCCTGCAGGTGTTCTGGTGGTCAATGTGACCTGGCGAAATAAAACGTACGTTGGGACACTTTTGGACTGCACAAAACATGACTGGGCACCTCCACGGTAAGGCAACTTCTGGTCCACTTGAAATCCCCTGGATAATTGCAGAAAAACTTTAGAATTCGACATTGTGCCTGCTTGGAGGCGTTATATCATGGAAGATATACTGGATGGAGAAACAGGCTGCTTGTACCTAGCTGGTATTAGTTTCAGTGGCTTCAGTGAAGTGTGAGATAAAGATAAGTACAGACCAGAGATCTGTTCAGCCCATCTAGTTCATTCTTCCATAGGAACGTGTTGTCAAAACAGCCGGGTGGTGAACAATAGCATACTGTTGCCTGGTCTTCAAATGAAATCCTATAATTGAATACAGTGACATACACTGCATAACTGAACACCTCCAAAACGAAAGAGAAAGTACTGCAAAATCTCAGCAGGTCTGGCAGCATCTATAAGGAGAGAAAAGAGTTGACATTTCGAGTCCAGATGACCCTTTGTCAAAAAGAAAGTGGGAGATATTTATACTGCAGGGTGAGGAAATAAAAGATGAGTCACAACCACAGAAACAAGGGGAAAAGGCTGTTAATGGCAGTCCATAGAGAGAATAGAGAGTGTGAATGGCCAAATGGCAGAGAAGCTGAAATGAGGGCATGAGCTGTGACAGATGACGATGTGGGGGGAGATGGGTGGGAGAGAGGTAGATTTGAGAAAAGGGGGGGAAAGGGAAGCAAAGAGGGAGAAAAGATAAGAAAGGGAGATAAAATAGGGGGAAAGAATGAGAAAGGGGAAGAAAAATGAAGAAAGACAATAAAGAAATAAAAGGTAGAGAATAGTTAAAAATATACTAAAAACAAAGGGGTTGGGGTGGGATAGAGCAAATCATCTGAAGTTGCACTTCGGAAACTGTCTCTGTTTCATCTATAAAAGTACTGATGAGTCGCCAATTAATGCCTCCTGCCTGAATACAATTAACGTCCAATTGATATACAGTTCACACTGAAAATCACCCCAACACATGATTTTAACTGCTTTTTCAGAAATGCCTACAGTTTTGACTTCACTTCCTTCCTGGAAGATCTTTTACTAACAAGTGCTTCTTGACATCAGTTTTGAACTTGCCTTTTCCTAGTTTGTACCTTTGTCTCATAGAGTCATTGAGATATACAGCATGGATCCAGGCCGTTCAGCCCAACCCGTCCATGCCAACCCAGTTTCCTAAACTGAACTGAAATTGGCCCATATCCCTCTAATCCTTTGCCTTCCTGCTTGGTGATCCTTCAATCCCTCCAGATTGTGCTCAGGATTCACCTTCTCTGATCCATTCAGAAAAAGGATTGAAAAGTACCAATGATCCTCTCTCATTCTGTTTCCATTGGAGGTTGATGAATTCAAGCTTTTCTTGGTTGATCACAGAGCTTATCCCGCTGGGATTGTAGTTTAGCTTTGTGACTCTTTAGGTGCAGAACTCAGGGTGTGGCCTGACCAGAGTACAATACCATTCAGCACGATAGCCTTTGTCTCTGATTTATTCTCTAAAACTTTTGGCCATGTAGCTGAAATTCTACTTGCATTGCTGTTTGTCTATGGCTCAATCCAAGATTTATTTCAGTCCCTCCCTTGGCTAGTTGTACACCATTAATTCAGCATGTATGGCTGCCACTTTCACAGCAGCTACAAAGTATATCACAGGCCCAAAGCACAGCACGTTGGTTAGCACTGCTGCCTCACAGGGGCCCGGGTTTGATTCCAGCCTTGGGTGACTGAGTGAAGTTTGCACATCCTCTGTGTGAGTTTCCTCCGGATGCTCCGGTTTTCTCCCAAATACAAAGATGTGAAGGGTAGTTGGATTAGCCATATGAGAAATTTTAGGGATAGGGCAGAGGATAGGGCCTGGATAAGATACTATGCCAGAGAGTCGGTGCCGACTCGATGGGCCGAATGGCTTCCTTCCGCACTGCAGGGATTCTAAGACAGTCCCAATGTTGAAATTAACCAGACTGATTTGATATAAGAACTCAACAGACACGAGAGATCAGTGTGTTAGCACTGTGGTTAGCACTACTGCCCCACAGCACCAGGGACCTGAGTTCAATTCCATCCTTGGGTCTGTGTGGACTCTGCACATTCTCCCAGTACCTGCGTGGGTTTCCTCTGGATGCAACAGTTTCCTCCCACAGTCCAAAGATTTGCAGGTTGGGTGGATTGGCCATGGTAAAATGCATGGGGTTACAGGAATGTGGCAGAGGGGAGGACTGAGTGGGATACTCTTTCAGAGAGTCGGTGTAGACTCGATGGGTCAAATGGCCTCTTCTGCACTGAATGGATTCTGTAAGATAAACCTAGTTCCCAGATTTAAAGAGTTATTCCCAGATTTAAAATGCTACTGCATTTCCTTACCCGGGTTTGATAGAAACCAACGGCACCAACATATTTAAAAATGATGGGAGGGATTTTACGGCCTCACTCGAGCGAGATCGGAAGTTTCTACCTGAGGTCAAAGGACATTTCTGTTGTCCGCTCCTCCATGGTGGGCAGGACGATAGAATTCCAGCGTCATTGCAGCTCAGCAACCACAAGAAGTATTTTACAATCTATTACGCAAGTTTATCTAAAAAATATATGGCATATTGCCCGCATTTCACTTGATACTTCTGAGCTCCTGGATTTAAAATATCGTCAAAAGTAATTTTTCTGTTTCTTAATGGTATTCATTTTTACTGTGACTGAGTTTCAACGTGTACCGTTGAGGCTAACACTAACTGAGATGTTCTTTATGTTCCACAGATTTTGTGAATCGCCCACAAGTGACGTTGAAATGCGAGCAAGCCGAGGTCGGGGCAAAAGGGCAAGGTCTGTCGCTAACACTCCAATGAACGAAGCCGCGTTTACCGAGTCCAGGGGCTTGCAAAACAAGAACAGAGGTGGCGCCAATGGAAAAGGACGCCGGGGAAGTCTTAACTCGAGTGGACGTAGGACACCCCCGAACTGTACCATGGAGGATGTGAAAACCAGTCCCTCACCCATCAACAAAAGGAAAAACAAGCCCCCCATGGAGTTGGACCTAAACTCCAGCTCTGAGGACACCAAGTCTGGGAAGAGGGTCCGCACCAATTCGAGAAGTACTCCGACCATGCCGCAGGGGAAGCCTGAGGCTACTTTTGTGGATCAAGGCTGCTCTTCCCCAGTGTTAATCGACTGTCCTCATCCAAACTGCAGTAAGAAATACAAGCACATCAATGGTTTGCGTTACCACCAGGCCCACGCGCACTTAGACCCTGAGAATAAACTGGAATTTGAACCGGACATTGAAGACAAAATGTCAGACTGCGAGGAGGCATTGAGTAACGTGGCAATTGGCGTTGACCCCGCTGAACCGGGAAGTGGCACGTTGCTTTCTGGTGGTGGATTAGGTTACGATCAGATAAAAGCACCTCCGTCACCCCTTTCCAGCACCCCAGGCACCCCAAAGGGCCGCAAAGACTTGCTTAACAGTGCTCAAAGCCCACTCGTCAATTCTAAATCTGGGAAGAATGCTAGTAAAAGGAAAGGTCTGAATAATGACCTGAATAACCTTCCTGTGATTTCCAATATGACTGCTGCTTTAGAGAGTTGTTCAGTTCCTGACGGCAGCTCTGCTTCAGAAATGCCCAAACTGGAGGTGGAAGGGGTCATAGATAAGAAAAACCTGGGTGACAAAGAAAAGGGGAAAAAGAACAGCAATGGAAAAGTGGATAAAACGTTATCAAAGCCTAAGACAACAAGGCCAATTGCCCCTGCCCCTCCCCCACCACAATTGATCGCCATTCCCACAGCAACATTCACAACCACTACTGCAGGAACAATACCAGGGCTACCTTCTCTTACTACAACTGTTGTCCAGGCAACACCAAAGAGTCCACCACTGAAACCTATTCAACCAAAGCCGACCATTATGGGAGAGCCGAGTGCGGTAAACCCAGCCCTGTCCTCGCTCAAAGATAAAAAGAAGAAAGAGAAGCGAAAATTAAAAGACAAAGAGGGCAAAGAGACGGTAAGCCCAAAGATGGACTCAAAACTCGGGAAACCTGAGGATTTAAAAGCTTCCGCAAAAGAGCTGACTTCACATTTTTTAAAAGAGCATCTCAGCAAGAATGAAGTGCTTGTGAATGGCTTGTGTGACTCTCAGGAGAGCAGAATGGCTAGCATAAAAGCCGAGGCTGATAAGGTTTACACATTCACAGACAATGCACCCAGCCCTTCCATCGGGAGTGCCTGTAGGCTGGAGTGCAGCAATCTGGTGAACGGACAATCTCCCATGACGCCATTGCACGTTTTAACACAAAATGGTGGCGACGGGACGGCCACTAAAACAAACAGCCCAGCTTACTCGGACATTTCTGACGCTGCGGACGACGGGGGTTCTGACAGCAGGTCAGAAGGCGCAAGGTCAAAGACTAATTCTCCCGCAGATACAATTTCCTCCAAGGACACTATTGTAAAAGCTCACTCCTCAGCCTCTTCTCAGCCAGCACAAAGCAAAGAGACCCATTCACCTTTTTACCATGGTTACGAGCCTTACTATTCCCCTAATTACATGCACCCTAGTCAGGTCAGCAGTGCCACAACTGGGAACACTTCTTCATCGCAGAGCATCAAAGTGAAAAAGGAGATGGAGGAAGAGACCGAGAAAAAGGACAAGGTGGAGATTTTGGATGTTAAAAAGAGTGACACAAACACAGTAAATGCTCAAGCTCAGCACCAGTCCGTTATCACACAACGACACCCGGCACTTGCCCAATCACTCTACTATGGACAGTACGCATATGGCCTCTGCTACGTTGACCAGAAGTCAATAATGACAAATCCTTCTTACAGGCAACAGTACGAGAAATTCTACGAGGAGCAGCGGTTTGCGGAGCAGAAGCTGCAGCAGCTGGGGAGAGACAGTGAAAGGAAAGTAGAAGGGCAGCAAAAGGAACTGGGCAAAGATGAACTGAAACAGAAAAATATTCCGACCGCGACCATTTCAAAAGCCCCTTCTACCCCTGAGCCACACAAAAGTAGCTCCAAGGCCAAGGACTCGTTCTTGCTGTCAGAGTCGTCAAAGGCCGGGCTTGTGAGCAAACCAGAGGAGCTTGTGAAATCCCACATTCAACCAGTACAGCAGCAGCAACTAACCATGGACGGGTTCAAAGCCAAGCAATTGGAAAATCATCAGCTCATCAAGGAGGCAGTGGAGATGAAGTCTGTCATGGACTCTATGAAACAGACAGGAGTCGATCCCACCATTCGCTTTAAACAGGTTAGATGGGTGTTCAATAAAAATAGCAAACTACTGTGGACGCTGGAATCTGAAACATAAACAGAAAATGCCAGAAAATCTCAAGGGGTCTGACAGCATCTGTGGAGAGAGAATAGAGCCAACGTTTCGAGTGTGGATGACCCTTTGTCAGAACTCTGACCAGACTCGAAACATTGGCTCTATTCTCTCTCCACAGATGCTGTCAGATCCCTTGAGATTTTCCAGGATTTTCTGTTGGATGGATGTTTGTTGTTTCTGGGTGGCCGATGATATTGGGGTTAGCATGAATTCTCAATGCAAATTTTATCTCATTTTTATGTTTATATATAAAATATATATTGCTCTCCCAGTGATTAATGGGTAAGTGCACCTTAAGTTTGAGGTTCTGAGTCCAGTAACAACATTTTGTGTCAGAATTCGTTACGTTTGTCTAGGAAATGTTCCCATCACTCTCCACGGTGCGATAAGAGAAAATAGATGGAGGAATGGTTGCCAAACCATGACCATGGTTAGAAAAGTCGGCAGGAGGTTTGAAAGGCTTTTTTTTAAAGTTAAATGGCAAACAGAAGGATTTAAGGAGAAAGTTCTGCAACATGGGATTAACGAATCTGTTTAAAGTTTATTTATTAGTGTCACAATAGGCTCACATCAATACTGCAATAAAGTTACTGTGAAAGTCCCCTAATCGCCACATTCTGGTGTCTGTTCGGGTACACCAAGGAAGAATTTAGTATGGCCAATGCACCTAGCCAGCACGTCTTTCAGACTGTGGGAGGAAACGGGAGCACATGGAGGAAACCCATGCAGACATGGGGAGAATGTGCAAACTCCACACAGACAGTGACCCAAGCCTGGAATCGAACGCAGGTCTCTGGCGCTGTGAGGCAGCAGTGCTAACCATTGTGCCACCACCTTTGACCCGAATGCTGGGACAAAGAGCAGGATGGGATTTGAGAAAGGACAGAAGGTTTTGAACCATGTTCCATGCTGTTAACTGAGTTTAGCTTTGATAGAGCCATAACAACTAATACCAGCACAACTAGAGAAGGACATGGAGAATCACTCTTTGCTGTCCCAATGGCTGTGCTGCAACCTCTACAGGAAAGCATGTGTGTGATTGATGGGCGAAGAGAAGTTCGGGCTTGTCTTCAACAGCTCCACACTGTGGAGTCAGCTACCAACAGCTTAACATTTCATACAGCTGTGAACTCACAATTCCACCATCTAAATAAGGGAACCAGTTTCAGCAAAGTTAATGCAGAGTGCTTGCAGATGAAGGTTGGTTAGTCTCCTGCAACCCAAACTGCAAATGTACTGAATGAGGTATTCAAATTTGTCAAGGGCACGAATAGCAGCAGCACAATAGCCAGCGTTGATAGAAGCATAAAATAATAAACAGCTGTTAATAGATTAAATGAGTAAGAAATCTCACAACACCAGGTTAAAGTCCAACAGGTTTATTTGGTATCATGAGCTTTCAGAGTGCTGCTCTGTCCTCAGGTGATTCCAAATAAACCAGTTGAACTTTAACCTGATGTTGTGAGACTTCTTACTGTGTTTACCCCAGTCCAACGCCGGCATCTCCACATCATAGATTAAATGAATGGGCAAAACTGTGGCAAATGGATTTAAGTATAAGCAACTGTGAGGTCATTCACTTTGGATGTAGAAAGGGTAGAATCTATCAGTTCCCAAATGGTGAAAAGCTAGAAAGGGTAGCGATCCAAAGAAACTTTGGGGTCCATGTGATATCCAGATACTAAAAAACCGGAGGGTGAAAGTCATGCCACAGCCGGGTTATACCAAACCTGGGGACGGAGAACAGTTCTAGCACTGCACCCTCAGGGTGGAGTTTAATGTAGGTGACTCTCATCCATCACCTGGAGAATTAATGAGAGTCCCACTTCACCTCTTTTCAGGAAGACCCATTGAATAAGTGCCAATCAGACACTTGAGAGACAGGCCTTTCCTGGGATCAAGGACCTCAGGGGCAGAAGTCCCAGCCATAGAGAGTTGCTAGCCAGTTAGAAGCCAACAGTTCTTCATTGTTCGACAGTTCCACTGGGGAGGCAGTGGTTGTTGCTGTTGATGATACTGTGGCTGCTGACTCAAGACCAAGGATCGCCCAGTCCCCGAACCAGGCGCTTTGAATGAGGGGCCCCCACGAAGCCTATGAGAAACTCAACAGAGTTTGCTTTGTGGGCTCTCCGCATTGTGAGTTCCCCCACCTGCTGATGGGTGAACGGGCAGATTAGGAAGGCAGTCCATGTGCCTTCCTCTCACTTAATCGGGACTGAGGTGGGAAAGCAGCATGGCCTCCCCCCTGCAGCCTCCCATCCAATTAAATTCTACCCTGGGATTTATTGGCTTTGGAGGGAACATGGCACAGCTTTCTCAGAATGGCCTCCAAAGGTCTAATTCCACAAAGTGAATACTCAAATTCAAGTTGCATTCCCTGACATTTACACGGTTAAGTCGTGATTTGGTAATTAGTTTCAAGATATTAAGGGGAACAAATAGGACAGATTGAGAGAAACTGTTTTCAGCTGGCAAGAAGTCTAGGACCATAGGACATGGCACAAAGATTAGAGTGAAATTAGGAAACACATCTACGTACAATAGGCGATGAAGTTTGGAACTCTCTTCTGCAAATAACAATTGATTCTGGATCTGTTGCTGTTTTTAAAATCTGCAATTGCTAGATTGTTTTGTTAACCGAAGGTATTAAAGGATGTGGGTAAGTGATGGTGTACAGAGTTGAATGAGTCACGGTCTCACTGAGTGATGGAACAGGCTCAGTGACTGACTTTGCTCTACTCCTGGTACACTACAAGCATCAGCTGTATTCTAGAATGAATCAGAAAGTTGAGGATATTCTTTGGTGATATTTTTTGGAATGATTGAAAATTGAAATTTGTAAAGTTAATGATAAACAAGTGACAATGTACAAAAGCTTTGTTGAAGTTATCATTTTAAAGAATAGGTCAGCTCACTTTCTCAGTGAAAGTACAATCATAGAATCCCTACAGTGCAGAGGAGGCCATTCAGCCAATGGAGTCTGCACTGACCACAATCCCACCAGGGCGTTATCCTCTCAACATCATGCATTTACTCTAGCTAGTCCCCCTGACACTCAGGGTCAATTTAGCATGGCCAATTCACCTAACCTGCATATCTTCGAGCTGTGGAAGGAAACTGGAACGCCCGGAGGAAACCCACACAGACACAGGGAGAACGTGCAGACTCCGCATAGGTAGTGACCCAAGCCAGGAATAGAACCTGGGTCCCTGGCGCTGTGAGGCAGCAGTGCTAACCACTGTGCCAACATGCCACCCTAGATCCTAGTTTTTGAGTTGCTGATTGGTCATCCTTTAGGCATAAAAGAACATGTAAACTCAAACCTCTTAGTTCTGCTTTCTGTAGTTTGCAGTTTCAAGATTCTTGCTGAAAGTTTATAGTTCTTCATATAAAATAATGCCCATGGCACCTTTAAGGTATATGTTAAACAGAGGAGTTTGTTATTGGTAAGAGTTAATTAGAAAACCCTTGATTCTATTCTACAGAGAAGAAAAAAATTATAACTGGGGGAACAAAAAGTCAGATTCAGTTTTTCATACAAATCCTTGAGATTATTTGAGGTGTAGCCTTTGAAAATTCCTTTGTGGTCCACAGTCCTTGGATGCAATTTTGTTAAGGCGTTAGGATTCTTGCCCATTGGCTGGAGAGCTGACAAGAGATCTGCCCTGCCCCTTTTCAGGAGGGCGAGTCAGGTGGCGGAGAAGCCAGCTACAGGCCTTCGCCTGGAATTAAGGCCCCAGAGGCAGAGATTCTGCCAATCAGAAGTTGGCAGTTCTCATGCTCACTGGGGAAGCCATGTTTACTATGGGAAGGACAGTCCCTGGATGGTGGAGTGACCCAGGCCACAGTACATCTGGTCCCCCGATCATCAGCACTGAGTGCCTCTGATTGAAGGGTAAGCCCTAGAAGGGGACAAATTGGCTGTACAGTTTTAGTTGTTGTGGCTGCCTGTGGCTGGGTTAACCAGATGAGGCCCTTCAGTGGCAATTATTTGGTTACTTAAGAGCCTCAATTGGCATTGGTTGACTCTCCGCCCAGAATGTAATTCTGCCAGAGACAGGAAGGTGGCCAGGTTCGGGTACATCACTGATTCATCTAATTAAATGCCCTTCCCACCTCCACGGTCACCACCAGAGAGAGCAGAAGGTTCCATCCCTTTTATGCATAGTGGACAAAAGTTGATTGCAATGCATTTAGAAATCAACGTAAATTACAAAACAATTGGATCAAAAAGTCTGTTTGATCTATAAATGAGTGTGTGTGTCTGTGAGTTATAAAATCACATCATAGAACCACAGAATAGATTATAGTTATAGATTAGTTATAGATGAGAATTTTATATTTATTATAACTTATTTATATTAAGTTTTTATAAGACGTGGAATTTGAAATCTAAGTTACCTGCACTCTGACTGTTCACAGGAGCCAGATACCCGGGCATGGCATCATTATGTTTACCAGCCAAAGTACAGCATTGAACAGCAAAAAATGGATGATTTTGAACAAGAGAGAAAACAGAAAGAAGACAGTCCAATTAAGGCATCCAGCAAAGAGGGGAATGTTTCTAATATTGCCATGGCAGTGACTAATATCAAAGAGGAGCCCAAAGATAGCAAGCGGGCTGAATCCCAGTCTCTGTCAGTGGAGGAGCATAAAAGTAAAACTGATGATCGGAAGACTCCTGTCATTGCAAAGGAATCTCGAGGTGCTCGCGTTGCTGTCTCATCACCAATGAATCAGCATCCATCTTATATTCAATATCTGCAAGCTTATAATCCTTATTCACATATGTATGACCCCGCCTACCGAGCAGTGTCTCCAGTGTTAATGCATAGCTACCCAGGTAGGTCTTTCTGATCTGTGCGTGCGTGTATTTGTGTCAGGTGCTTTGGAGGGGAATTAAAAATAATAAAATAAATTTTGTTTGATAACAGCAGAGGTGATGAAGTATATTTGTGGTGGAAAGACAAGTATGGCGGGATACAAGAGAAAAGAAAACTCAGTAGCCCTTTTGCTCTCTGATATAATCACAGAATCTACAGTGCAGAAGGAGGCCTTTCAGCCCATCAAGGCTGCACCGACAACAATCCCACCCAGATCCTATCCCTGTAACCCCATGTATTTACCCTTCTAATCCCCTTGACACTAAGGGGCAATTGGAGCATGTCCAATCCACCTAACCCGCACATCTTTGAACTGTGGGAGTAAACCGGAGCACTCGGAGGAAACCCACCCAGACACGGGGAGAACGTGCAAAATCCACACAGACAGTGACCCAAGCCAGGAATTGAACCAGGGTCCTTGGTGCTGTGAAGCACTGTGCCACACACATCTACAGATGAAATAGAGAAATATGGGTGACTGAAATTGTACGATTGTTAGCTGTCCTGATTTTAAGGAAAAACCCAAAACTTTCTGCAGGTTAAGATGATAATGACCTTTTACAGTGTGTAACTGAGAAATACAAACCAGAAAGATCCTGTGTCATTGGTCCCCAGTCAGTACTCAGCTAGGCCGATCTTGGCAGGATGAAAGGAGAGCTACAATTAGCCTTACTTGTCCTGGGCTGGGGAGAGGGACTCTTAGTCATGATTAATACTACCAGGCACTATCCATTGGCTCCTACTGAATTATACAGATTTGCCTTTTGGGTGTAGACAGGCTTGCACTGTACTTTGCTTGAACCCCCTCACTCTTAACAGCCACCCGATGCTTCCTGCTGACACTCATTTGATGGCCAGTCAGCCTAGGCCCTGGTGGGTTGCCACACCCTCGGGTCATTTCTTTTTTAGAGAATTTATCATGGCCAGTGCACCTAACCAGCACGTCTTTCATACTGTGGGAGGAAACCGATGCAGACATGGGGAGAACGTGCAGACTCTGCACAGACAGTGACCCAAGCCGGGAATTGAACCCAGGTCCCTGGCGCTGTGAGGCTACAGTTAACCACTGTGCCACCTTGCTGCCCATGTACGTATGTCAAGATGAGCCAGTGACTTCAGCAGAGATCAAGTGAAAAAGAAATAATATCGAAATGAGAGAGTGTTGCAAGCAACATATAGTCCTGGATTTTATGAAGAAAGACCCAGTAAAACCCTTCGACAATAATTGATTTATATGCTTGGCCTGTGACGTGAAATCTTGATGCTGGTAGCATCCAAAAGCAGGAGCCAGGTGGAAGTTGAAGAAGGAATCCAATCATGTTTTTTTTATATCAATCCACAGGGGCCTATCTGTCTCCGGGGTTTCACTACCCTGTCTATGGGAAAATGTCCAGCCGTGAGGAAACGGAGAAATCAAGCACAAGTCCCAATGTAAACACAAAACCAGCAGCTGAATCCAAGGCACTCGACCTGCTTCAGCAGCATGCCAGCCAGTACCGCAGCAAGTCTCCTGGGGTGAGTAGGGTGACCGGAGCTCTGCCAAGACTGTTCAAGCTTGGGGCAGCGGTGGGGGGGGAGCAGCACAGGCCAAAAGCTTGCTGCATCATAAAAATCAGCAGAGCAATAAACCTGGATATAAATCCAGTCATTAATGATTTGCTTTGACAGTGTATCCTGTGTGATGTACCACATTTGTAAAAACTTACAGACAAATACGTCCATCGTGAGCATGTGAAATAAAATCTGAACGTGCCACTATAAATTATCAGCACGTGGCTTTTCTGTTTGTCCCTCCTTTGTGTTTTCCCCCACTCCTGGGCAGTGGTTGTTGATGAATATAGTTCAAGTGTTGAAGAAATGTCCACAGTGGAATATTACTGAGCCTTAAATTTCCATGGTGTCGTTTTTGCTTCAGGTTTTAGTGTTGTTCAGGGATTTTGAAATATCGGGTCTCCTTCTGGGAACATCAACCTTTGCGCAGTAAATCACAGCCCCCGTGCTCCATAAACAGATGCCTGTTTTAGTCCTGTTAAGGTTTTGTTAAGAGAATAAAAAATACACGGCTTTCTGGTTCCTTTTCCAGTGCATTCCTGCTGTAGTGGCACGTGAGCAGAATACTAAGTTGTGCATCTTAATTAACGCACATGAGCTAAATGTTTGGTGCAATGAGTCGGAGATGGTAATTTATATTGTAATTAGTCTCATTCTGCACAACCACACTTTTTCCTGAAACGTTGCAATTTCTTTTCATCCGTAGCCTGCTGAAAAGGCGCCACCTGAACGTGAGAGAGAAGCTGAGCGAGAGCGAGACAGAGAACGCCATTCGCCCTTTGCACAGCGGCATGTTCACACTCATCACCACACGCATGTTGGAATGGGCTATCCACTAATACCAGGCCAATATGACCCATATCAAGGTACTAACCCGGCTGGGCCATTGATTTTTCATTTATTTAAGAGATTAGTATTACATAGTAAAGGCTGAAGCATACTGTGAATACATGTACTTTCAATTCAACCTCCATTTTGTACTAAATTCAGAAAATGAAGGGTCATCCTGACTTGAAACATTGGGCAGAAGTTTCCCGTCCCGCCCACCACGGGAAGTGGGGGTGGGATTTGTCAGAGCCAAAACGATCTGTTTCACCACGGGAACCGTAGTGGGTAGGACAGGACCTTGAAAGGGTTCATTGCCCTTGGGCTGGATTTTCTGGTCTTGAGGTGAGCGTGGCTGGAAAATCCTGCCCCTTGGCCCTATTCTCTCTCCACAGATGCTGTCAGACCTGTTGAGATTTTCCAGCATTTTCTGTTTTTGTTTCGGATTCCAGCGTCTGCAGTATTTTGCTTTAATCTCCATTTTGTACTGATTTCCTGATAGCTGTTATATTCATAATAAGGAATAATTATTGTCTATGTCTCTCAACGAATTTTTAATGCAACATGTGTGTGTTGTATTTTTGGGACAGAGGGGAAAGATGGGGGCTTTGCTCCCAAACGGCACCAAGTGTCTGAGCTCAGTTGTCCTATTTTCTGAGGCACCAAGGAAGGAGAGGAGGGCAATCTCACTTCCAAGCACTTAGAAAAGATCCACATCTGGCAGTTTAAACTTCACGTGAGCCAAACTGGGGAGTAAAAATACTTGCTTTACTGTCAGTTTGACTTGGCCTTCAAAATAATGAAAAGATGCCCTGCTTCCTAAGTATCTCTCAACTGAGCTATATGAGCATAGGCCTGGGTTTGACTCATGATCTATGCTGAGTCAGCAGCACTTAGCCAGCATAGCACTTGGGATTCTACAGTCAGTCTCAAGTAGCCTGTTTTGTGGAGAGTAAGAAACGAGCCCTGGTCTCTCCAGTACAAGCCATGCTGGAATACTAGCTGTCTGATGAATAGAGGCGTGGAACGCAACGACTTGCCACACAGTTAAATGGGCTGTTGGCTTTCACTGCCCTGGCTAATATATGAATGAGCGACAGTATACTGGGGAATGACCGGCTGCAATGATTAAGTACCCCAGAAAGGAGCCGTCCTCTTCGGGAGATGAAGAATAGGGGAAAAATTGATGAGAGAAAGTATGAGAGGTGAGCAACAATATAACTTGGAACTGGTGTAGCATGGCGACCGCAGCAGGGAAGTTAAAACCTGGAGCATGCCACTTAAAGACATACTTTCTCAGTACACACATTGAAATCAAATACCATGAAATCGTGCACACAACTCATGGTGAATCTATACTGGAACCACAAAAATGGAAAATGTATCTTTAACTATCTCAAATAATAAGATGTTCAAAGATGTGCAGGTTAGGTGGATTGGCCATGCTAAATTGCCCCTTAATGTTAGGGGGACTTAGCTAGGATAAATGCATGGGGTTATGGGGATAGCGCACGGGTAGGATTGTGATCAGTGCAGTCTCAATAGGCCGAATGGCCTCCATCTGCACTGTAGGATTCTATGATTCTACAATAAAATCTCAGTACTGCCACACTCCTCTTATTCCAAAGGTGCAATTAAACACAGTGATTCAATCCAGCCGATCCTCGATCAGCCTCTGGTCTTATGCTTTCAGTACTTTTTGAGCTATACTCCTCGGTATATGTTGGCTGCGTGTTGTACGAATTCTAAACCATGACCTCTACTTGTATTAAATCCTTTTAGGGCTGGCATCCGCTGCCATTGTTGCCGGTCAGCAGGTGGCTGCACAGGCTTCTGCATCCGCCATTTTCCCTGCACAGAGAAGGTGAGCCGCACATCTTCAAATGAAACATCTTTGCGCGTGAGAGGATCAGAAGTACCGGTTTGGAAATGTGCTGATGCTGCGAATATTTGTGGCAGCGTCCACATTCTGCGTCCCTGCCACACTGCTAACTGCTGAAGTTGTGTGTTTGGAGCCTGTGCGCATGAGGCCGTTTGCATATTCAAATAGCTATCTCAGATCTCCTGTAATTGCAAAGGAACCAAATTAACCTGTGACTTGGACGGCGTTCCTTAAATGGACAGCTGGAGGCAGCCAGCGAAAAGATCCATTTTTTAAAAAATGCCCACCTGAATGTATAATTTTCTACGGTTCAGCGGATGCAGTGCTGGGAAGTTCAGCAGTCCCAAAAACTGCCACTGGCTCCTGTTTAGTTTTTTCCCGGGTCCCCCTTTCATCATGACTTATCATGATTGTTTCATCTCCTACTGATCCCACCCCCACTGTCAATCATTTCTCACCCCCAGAAGTGGTCCACAATTTACATCAGACTCACCAGTCTAACACAGATTTAAGTAAGATCTCAGTGTGCCTCCAGGATATGTGTTTGAGTGCTGTTCCTTGCATCCAGTTCGTGCTGGTAGGCTGGCACTATTTGATTTTGCTACAACTAAGTCAGAGGTCAACAGAAAACTGAAAATATGAGAAATAATCTTCCTCAAATGCACTCTTGTGGCAGTGCGCCACTTTAAAAAAAATCCAGGTCATAGTAGGTTAAGTAGGAAACCAGAGAGGGGCTCGTTCCTGTGATCAGGTCATTTATTTCATAGAATCCCTGCAGAGCAAAAGGGACCGTTGGCCCATTGAGTCTGCACCGACTCTCTGAAAGAGTGTCTTAACCAAGCTCCCTCCTATCCCACCCTACCCCATAACCCCACACATTTTACCATGGCTGATCCACCTTGGGACACTTACAGGGTAATTTAGCATGGTCAGTCCACCTACCCTTCACATCTTTGGTGTTTGCAATAGCTTGCTGAGCTGAACTGGAATTTGATACAAAAAATACTTTATAAAATAGTTTTTGCAATCTTTTTAAAAAGAAAGTAACTCTTTTACCAAATTTCACTCATTCCCCTCAACTCCTTTTTCCTGAAGCCTTCAGCTCGCTAATGGCCTCTGATGTCCTCCAGTTCCTTGACTACAAGGAATCCTCCATCCGTGTGGGCCAGTAACCATTTTTCCCATATGAAGGTGAATAGCTATTTGGTCACACCTGAAGTTCAGCCTGTCCTCGCGCAAAGTCTATCGGTGTGTTATTTTGGCAGGTTTCACTAGGTAATGATCAGGGCCAGCAATCCTGGCTGACTCTTCTCTCCTTAACCCAGGGTAGGGAGGTTAACTATAGCACCTCTGTGGCTTCTTTTGCGAAGAATATCTATTGGCACAGACTGGAAATCAAACCTGGGATTTGTGTAGCTTTGTTAGTTGCTGGATAGACATGCTGACATATTACCAGAAACCGTGTAAACTTTTCTAACGTCTTGTTTTGTTTTATTGCAGGGAGTGATGGCATCATGAGTGTATATTGAATCATAGTCATGTGACTGGATCACATGAAGAAGAGGTTTATACAGACATCAGTTCCATGGTGTTGATTTCAAATGCCTTGATGTCAGGCAAAACCAGTCATTTCATATTTGTAAATTGCAAATTTTATAACTGAGTTACAAATGTTGCTGTAATTAAACTTTTGTTGAAATATATTCTTTTTGTTTATTGGGTTTTTTTTGTATCAGTAACCAGGCTCAGAAAAGCAGGGTCAATAATTGTTGGCAGTTGTCACAGTACTTTGCCATTTCCTGAAAGTGTTAGCAACAAAAGACGAGAATTGCTTGGTATTGTAGAGCACACTGTTCTGGATAGCTGTTCCCTTGAACTGAGTGTGGCATTTAGATCCTCGGAGAGGCTAACTGTGACGGTGACAGTTTGATACAGTGTTTATGTGTACTTGGTGGCTCCTTGAAAACACTTAGACACTATTTAAAATGCATCTGTGTGCTAACTGTATTCACCTGTCCACTGCATTGTTGTTTATTGTGAAGATTATACATGCAGAGGGCTGTTTGAGGGTTGTAGGAACGCCCATTGTGATTGTGTGTGTGTATATAATGTACAGGTTTGAAACGGAAAATAATGAGCAGCTGTGAATATAAAATGTCTTTATGATATTGAATGGCTGATTACCCCATAGCCTACATAACCCCTTCCACCCACCCATACAAAAAGACATCTGTGATTGTTTATTACTTGAACTAGTTCAGCAGTTTTAAATGTTTACAATTATCCAGATTTAGGAAGAACTTGCGAAGTTGCCTGGTTACTTGTTTTATGCTGTAATCTAGTTTATTTTATGTAAAGTGTATATTGAATGCTTTCATTTTTTATACTTGCCTTAAATAATTCGGCAATCAGAATAAAAAAAAATGTTTTTGTATTTGGTGTTGAGTCTGTTTTTGTGCTGTACTTTGACCCTATAGTAGTTTTCCTCTGCTCGATAGGAGTTGTTCTTTTGTTGTGCTGCGCTGCCTGTTCTTGGTGTGCGCTTGCAGCTGGAGTGACCCCTGCTAGTTGATGCTCTGTTTCAGGTCTAGTATTTCCAAAGATTCTTTAACATTGTTGTGGCCAACACTCTGTCGACGTTCCAGTGCAGCCAGCATGTCGCCCAAAGTGGTCAGTAGCACCATGAGGTTGCCCTATCACATCACTTGCCCCCCTTGTTGCCTAGAAGTAAATTGTGTGAGGCATCAATGCTGGAATTCAATATCATCCTGGGTCGTGTTTGCACAGCAGTGATGTTAGTATTATAGCCACAAATGAAGATGATGAGAATTGTATCAAAGCAAGAGGGGGTGGTTGCCAACTCTGATACCATGGAAACAGGCACTGTGGACCTGGCCAGTCCCATCTCTGGTATTACTGCACCAAATTAGTTGGAGCCTTCGTTTAATCTGTGGTCTCAAATAATTTTAAACTAATTACATTTACAGCATGATAATATTATGCTATAAAGCCTGCATGTGTTCAATTGTGCAGTGCCATTCCTTCTGATGTATCATGTAGATTGGAAAAAACTGTGACAAGAGCCCTCAGTATTGATTTTTGTTAATTATCTTTGCTGGGTTAAATCTTGGAGTTGTTGTGTTACTTATATATGCAGAACTGAAGCCACAGTTAAATACATCATCAGTTATCCTTGTCTGGAACTGCTGACAATAACAGTACTGTTCATTTTAAATTAAGACTTTGGTGAAGCTTTCAGCATTCCATCAAGTCGACACCTCCTTCTTCATGTAAGATGTACTGACAGATTAAATTAACTGAACAATGGCCACAGCCTCATTGATGCCCATGTACCATAAAAACCATCTAGTTTTCTTTATGGTCTAATATTTCTGAATATTTTTTAAAAAAACAACCAATTGTTCATTGTTATAGCAGATTTGAACACTTTGCGCCATTGATGTAGCCTGTGTATGTATCCTATTCCTGTCACACATCTTGTGCAGTTTAACCATTGTAGAAATCACCAGAAGCACGTTTACCAGCTGGCTGGCTGATAACTGTAACATGGAGTGGAATTTAATCCAGCTCATCGCAGCAGCAAAATTGCCAGCTGGGCCCTTTTAATCACAGAAGAAGCCAACATGTCCATCTGCTTGCAGGGACAAAACATCCCGCAATTAGTCGGAATCATGGAAGGGTCGGATTCGAGAAACGCGTCCGCTGGTGCTGGGATGTCAATTAGGCTCATTATTGAGCCAATTGATACCATTTATTCCTGAGCGGACTGGAACTCAGCAGTGGCTGGGGGATTAAATAGAGTCACACAGCAGGTAGGTAGGCGGGCGTCACCATAGGTGGCAACAGCCAGAACACTTTGGACAGCTTTCCCATGCCTCCTAATGGCGGCTCAGCAAACTCTGTACAGTTTGCCCGCAGCCTATCTGGGGATTGGGAGGTGGGGGGGGTGTGCTCTGGTTGTCAGGCATTCGGTGCTGGATTGAGGAAGGAGACACCCACTGAAAGTCACACACCCCACTCTTGCTTCCAACACCACTGCTGGCGCTGGCCAGTTAAGTGATGGGCACTTAATTCAGACAGGTCTCCCCCTCTGAAGCGACACACATTTCCCACTAATTTTTAAGCTTAAATTTATTTATTAGTCACAAGTAAAGTTTACATTAACACTGCAACGTGAACACTGTGAAAATCCCCTGGTTGCCACACACTGCTCCTGTTCAGGTACACTGAGGTAGAAATTAGTATGGCCAACACACCTAACCCACGCAGACATGGGGAGAACATGCAGACTCCACACAGTCAGGGACCCAAGCCAGGATTCAAACCCAGGTCCCTGGCGCTGTGAGACAGCAGTGCTAACCACAGTGCCATCCTGCTGGTCTCCAACCCAGTGGGTAAAACCCACATCAGAAATATTTAAATCCTGTTTAAAAGACAGATTGAGCATTATTAATGGACATTTATTTAATTATCCTATGACAACCTACTCTGCTGGTTAAGCTGGTAAAGCAGTCAGTGGATGAGTCAGAGACTGACATTTATATAACACCTTTCATTACATCAGGACACCGCGTGATCAATGAAGAACACCCAAAGTGTAGTCCCAATTGTAAAATGGAATTTGCAGCAGGGAATTTGCACACAACACTCCTCCAAAAACAGCAATTTGATAATGACCAGATAATCAGTTTCCCTTTCGTAATTGACCAGGACATTCCTGGTCTTTTTCTAAATCATGCCATCGAATTACTTAGATTTATCTTACTTAGGGTCTTGGTTTAACATTTTATCCATTCCTACATCCGAAGGACAGCACCAGTAACAGTTCAGTATGGCTGTTAGCCGAGCTTTTGTGCTCAAGTCGGGATAGTGGGATTTGAACCCAACAGTTTCTGACTCAGAACAGGAATGTGACCGACTGAGCCACAGCGGGCACTCGCACTGTACGGCTACTGATGGCCTTCCGTGCTCCTGATATCCAGTGACTGCTGCTAAAGTATGGGGGGCGTAATTTTTTCCATCCCTCCCGCCACAGGAATTGCAATGGGCGGGACAGACCTCAGATGGGATTTTCCAGTCTTGGGGCAAGCGCAGCTGGAAAATCCAGCCCTTTGGCTCTATTCTCTCTTTGCGGATGCTGTCAGACCTGCTGAGATGTTCCAGCATGTACAGTTTTTGTCTCGGATTCCAGCATCTGCAGTATTTTGCATTAATCGCCATATCCTATCAGATTTTCTGTTACAAAGTGTGGCCGGATAATACTGCCCCATCTGGTGCCGATATGAGTCAGTTGTGATATCCTTCCTCTCCAGGTGATATCTGGGCAATGCTTGCAGCTCCCATACAAAGAAGGAGTACTAGTCAGGAACAAATGGGTAGCTGGTTATCTATGGAGTCATATCTTTGTAAGAAGTAAATGCTTCTAGGAAGGCAGAAAAAAAGGGAAAAGTACAGGTTTCTTAACAGCTCAGTTGATGATTGCTTGGTTTGCTACAAAGGGTGGGGGAAGGTGCAAGATTGATCCCAAGTCTGTGCTAAATTAACTAACCTGATCCCGGAACAATACGAATGCTACAATTGGTCTTTGTAATTCTGGGCGGGAAATCAACCCGAATTCACTAGCTGGTGACCATGGAAAAGCCTGTTTTTTGACACTGAAAGAACTGGCTGGGCTGCGACGAGTGCCAGTTCCCACTCATTAGGCTTTAATATGAAAATAATGCAGGGCAGATTGCCACCAGTTGTCAGATTGTATCCCAACATGGGTCACCCAGCTTCAGGACTAACACGGAAAATCAGATAGCTCAATTTTCTAGGTCGCCATCCAGTTGTTTACTTTAACTGGACAAACGCACATATCACTAATCTCCACGGCTGTTTTCCCAATGGCCTGTTGTAACTACATGGAACAGTGTAAAAAAAAAGTAGTGTAAATGACCTTTTCATCAATATGAATTCATGGAGCTTCTAGTAACTGAATTAAAGAGCTTTACACAAAGGCTTTTCTGGTCTAATTGTATTGAATGCCGGGATAAACAAAAACTGTTCCACTGCGTTGAGTAAATTAAGTACGGGGGAGGGTGACAGTTGTTACAATTAGCTACACCCTACAACTGTTACCATTAGTTATTAATAAACAAAAGGTTTTACACGCTGTGATTATTTTATTTCCCCCAAAGCTATTTGTTTTGTAGTTCTGGTGAAACGTATAAAATATTGTATCCCGTTTTGACGCATTCCTCAGGAGTATGGATTTATGGCGTGTGTCGGTTTTCGTTAACCAACCCCCTGGGCTTCCTCCAGTCGCTCTGAATTTTCCCTCTAATTTCCCCGCAGAGAGAAGCCAGATCTTTTCTCTGCACTTGCCTCCCTCAACACATCCCACAAAAGCATAACTGATGTGAGCCACTCAGTACAGGAAAGGAGAGGGAGGGCGGGGGTGAAGGTGTTATGTTCCTCTGGTGCCAATGACCTCTGCATTACTAGCCTCAAATATGAGTATACAGCATCTCCTAGCCAAGCTGTTGAGTGTCCAAAGCTTACAGCTTTTTATATCACATGGAATCTGGAAAGCGTGGCATAAATAGAATTTGTAGTGGTCAGTGCATAAATATCTTCACTTGGGAGGCTAGCTGTGACTCACTCCCAAATTATCCGGTCAGGTTCGCTTCTAAAGATACTTTGAACTCTCTGGTGGTCATGACACAATATCTATAAATTATGCACTCATGGTGTTTTCCTTGGTGTCCAGTTCTACAGATGTTGATTTTTTTAATCCTCACGGAGCTGTTTCAGGCAATCACTAGAGGGGAGTGAAATCATGCCAGTGAATGTCTTCTTCCATGTAATTAATGGCCCACTAACTAAATCACGTTATCACAAATCACACGCTCCCATAATTTCCTTACAGGATCAGTAATTAGGTGGAGGAAAGAGGCATTCTGCTCATTATTAGGAGGGTTTTCAAACGTAGAATCGGTTCGGAGATTTTGAAACGTGCTGCAGAATTAAAGTTGCATACTTTCATGTTCAGAGGACATGCCTCAAGACACGAACATCTGTATAATAAATTATCTCCTTCATGAAGATATAACAGATGTGGATAAGTTAATATTGGTCATCTGCACAGAATATTTTGTCATGATGAAAGCAATATGACTGGTGTATCTACTGTTGGCTCCAAGGATAAATATGCATATGGTGTAATACTGCACCATCAGCTAAAGTAAATTGGCCGAGATCAGTCCGTTCACTTCACATAAGATAGGATGTCAAATCTGAAACCTTCCTGGTCTTAACAGCTCAGTAACAAGTGCTGCACTTATCTATGAAGCCCTCAATGTTGAACTGTAATTGTTTAATTTTCATGCCCATAACATGCTCTATAGGCACTGCAAAAAAATTAGTGTTAGTGGTAATATATGTACGAAACGTAAAGACAGAAAGTCCTAATAATGGATTTTGAAACATGAAGACTGTTGTTTGGCTGTGAGATTTCACGGTTTCTCTAATGAAATGCTATCAGGAAAGCTGAACTATATTGCTATGTTATAACTGGCATTAACAAATTTCCCCAATTACAGAGACCATTCTGTAAGCAATGAATGTGTAGCTACCAATTAATCTAGTGCACCTCCAGGCAAAGGTCTAAATCAGCTGGATACAGCTAAAGCAATTTGTGCGCAGCTAAAAGCAAATTGGCGAATAAGTGTTCCATGCCACTGCCTAGATTTCTGAAGCGAGTATGCAATCGGTATTCCAGCACTGGATTCAAGCCCCGTTATTTGCAACTATCAATTTTAATTATTCCAATTATTGATTACTTTAAAAAGTGAATAATCTAATGTTCACACTTGCCTAATCAACTTCTAGAATTAAGTTACTTGTTAGCCCATTCTCAGGATATGAGTTCTGAGATCAGGTTTCATGTCGTTAGCTATGCTTTTGCTTTCTTAAAAAGAAACTTAAAATGTGCGATTGTTTAGTTTTTCTGTTGGTTCACCTGCCTTAAACATGTCAATTTTTTACGCAGATGAGCAGATTCTGAGTGAGGGCTCAGTGTTTTGTGTGGACAGCAATAAGCATCAGCCATTCAATATATTTTTATCCACAATATAGATATCTGTAGTCACTGTTACTCTCAGTAAGTTGCTGCCAGAGAAATGATGAATACCAGCCTAATGTTTAACCCTGACTTACAGTATATCATTTGTTTATGGATTAATTTTTAGAGAAGAATATTATAATATAGTTTCAGGGGAAGTCCCTAAATTGAAAAGCAAAATGAAAGATGTCAAGATCCCAAGAAAGGATTTTTCTTGCCTTTGTCCCATAGAAAATTGCATTTGCTAAGTTGGTTGCAAGTGTAAGCATAATACAGTAATAACAAACTTTTCACATAAATATCATCAATTGATTCATAATGACTTTCAGTGATGCACTACACCACAATTATTAATTATAGTGTGAGCGTAATGACATCTGACATGATTGTGATAACGGTAACGTTTCCCTCTTCATTCTTCTTGACCTATCTGTAGTCTTGGACACAGTTGACCACACAAATCTCCTCCAACACCTTGCCACTGTCATCCAACTGTATGGTTCTGCAGTCACCTTGTTCTATTCTTATCTACATAATCACATCACGACTACTACTTGCAATGGTTTTTCTTCCATACCATTTCTTCTGGTGTCCATCAAGGATCTATCCTAGGCCCCCTCCAGGATAGATTTGTATGTCAAATTTCTCATTGATGTACTGCCTGTTGGCAACATCCTCTGAATATACAACATTAACTGTCACATATACGCTGACAATACAGCATGGTGGCACAGTGGTTAACGCCGCTGCCTCAGAGCGCCAGGAACCCGGGGTTGATTCTCAGCTTGGCTCACTCTCTGTGTGGAGTTTGCACATTCTCCCCATCTCTGTGTGTGTTTCCTCCGGGTGCTCTGGTTTCCTCCCACAGTCCAAAAGATGTGTTGGTTAGGTGAATTGTCCGTGCTAAATTTTCCCTCAGTGTACCCGAACAGGTAACAGAGTATGGCAACTAAGGGATTTTCACAATAACTTCATTGCAGTGTTAATGTAAGCCTACTTGTGACACTAATAATTAAACTTTAAAATACCCAACTCGCCCTCACCATCATTTCTCTCTACTCCTCCACATTGCTACTTTTTCAGATTATTTATCAGATAATAAATGGCAGAGGTGATAGTGGATGCCTTGGTGGTTATTTTCCAAACGTCGCTGGATTCCGGGGAAGTGCCAGAAGATTGGAAAATGGCTAATGTTACGCCATTGTTTAAGAAGGGTGCCAGGCAAAAGGCAGGGAGTTATAGGCCGGTTAGTTTAACGTCTGTTGTAGGTAAAATGTAGGTAAAATAAAGGAGGAAATAGCGAGGCATCTTGAGGGGAATTGCTTGATAGAGCAGACACAGCACGGTTTCGTTAAGGGGAAGTTGTGTCTGACAAATTTACTGGAGTTCTATGAGGATGTGTCTAGGGCGGTGGATAGAGGAGAGCCGGTGGATGTGGTCTTTCTTGATTTTCAGAAGGCGTTCGACAAGGTACCTCACAAGAGGTTATTGCAGAAGGTCAGGGGACATGGAGTTGGGGTAGGGTGTTAGCATGGATAGAGGATTGGTTGTCAAATAGGAGGCAGAGAGTGGGGGTCAATGGGTGCTATTCGGATTGGCGGTTAGTGACTAGTGGAGCGCCCCAGGGGTCGGTGCTGGGGCCTCAGCTATTTACCATTTATATAGATGATCTGGAGGAGGGAACCGAGTGTATGGTGTCGAAATTTGCTGATGACACCAAGATTGGTGGAACGGCAAATTGCACGGAGGGTGTGGAGAGTCTACAGAAGGATCTAGACAGGCTGGGCGAATGGGCCAGGAACTGGCAAATGGAATTTAATGTTGGCAAGTGCGAGGTGGTCCACTTTGGTAGGAATAATGGTAGGAAGGATTATTACTTACGTGGGGAAAAACTGCAGCAGGTGGCGGTGCAGAGGGACCTCGGGGTCCTTGTGCATGAGTCGCAAAAACCCAGCTTGCAGGTGCAGCAGGTGGTCAGGAAGGCGAATGGGACGCTGGCCTTCATAGAGAGGGGGACTGAATATAAAAGTAGGGAGGTCTTGCTGCGGCTGTATAGGGCATTGGTGAGGCCGCAGCTGGAGTACTGTGTGCAGTTTTGGGTGCCATACCTACGCAAGGATATTTTGGTCTTGGAGGGAGTGCAGAGGAGGTTTACTAGGCTGATGCCAGAGTTGAGGGGGTTGAGCTATGAGGAGAGGCTGAATAAACTAGGCTTGTACTCGTTAGAGTTTAGAAGAATGAGGGGAGATCTCATTGAGACGTATAAGATGATGAATGGGATGGATAGGATAGAGGTGGAGAGACACTTCCCGCTCAGAAAGGACAGTAGGACTAGGGGGCACAGCCTCAAGATAAAGGGGGGGCGGTTTAGAACGGAGTTGAGGAAGAACTTCTTCACTCAAAGGGTGGTGAATCTCTGGAATTCTCTGCCTGTTGAAGTGGTGGAGGCTACCTCGCTAAATATTTTTAAGATGAGGGTTGATGGGTTTTTGATGAGAGGGGATTAAGGGTTATGGGGAGAGGGCGGGAGTGTGGAACTGAGCCATGACAGATCAGCCATGATCTCATTGAATGGCGGGGCAGGCTCGAAGGGCTAGACGGCCTACTCCTGCTCCTATTTCTTATGTTCTTATGTTCTTATAATCAATACAGGAGGAGCAAAATTTTCTTCCAAATAAAATTAAATGAAGACATTGTTTTTGGCAGCCTCTCCTTAAACTCTCTTCCCTAGTTACTGACTCCATCCCTATACGTGGCAATACTTTGAGACTAAACCAATTTGTTTATTCACACTATGACTAAGACCATCTATTTCTACCTCCATAACATTACCCAACTTTGCCCCTGTCTCAGCTCATTCGCTGTTGAAACACTCATTTATATCTTCATTACTCCTCTAGACTTGTTCATTCCATTGAACGCCAACTTGGTTTTCCACATTGTGCCCAAAATTTGAAGTCGTCGTAAGTTCTGCTGCCCATGAACCAAGTCCTGTTCACCAATCACTTTGTGCTCGCTTTCCTACATGGACTCCCAATCATTTTGTTTAAAAATTCTCATTCTTGTTTTCAAATACCCCCATGCCCTTGGTCACCCTTATCTCTGTAATCTCCTCACATTCAGCAACCCTCGTCTATAGATAGGTCTATAGATTGGTAGGTGTTGATGTCATCGGCGCAACTCGTGGGCCGAAGGGCCTGTTTGTGCTGTAGTGTTCTATGTTCTATGTTCTAACCCTCTGAGACATCCGTGCTCAGCTCATTTTGGCCTTTTGAGCATGTCCAATTTTAATTGCTTTAAATTTATAGCCATGCCTTCGGTTGCCTAAGTTGTAAACTCTGAAATTCCTCCCCAGCACCTCTCTGTTTCTCCACCCTGTTTTCGTCATTTAAGACTTTACTTAAAACCTCCCTGTTTGACTAAACTTTTAAACATCTGACCCAATATCTCCCTATGTGATTCAGTGTCGTACCTTGCTTCATGATGCTCTTTCAAAGCATCATCAGGTATTTTATTACATTTAAGACACTTGGTTTTGTGTAGACTGCAGCATTACAAAACTGAAGTAGTTTTCAAAACTTATTATAATTCAATTGTGTTACAAAGAATAGGTAAAAAGTTGCTTCATAGAGTCATAGAGGTTTACAGTGTGGAAATAGGACCTTTGGCCCAACTTGTTCATGCCGCCCAGTTTTTACCATTAAGCTAATCCCAATTGCCTGTGTTTAGCCCATATCCATTTTATACCCATTTTACCCATGTAACTGTCTAAATGCTTTCTAAAAGACAAAATTGTACCCGCCTCTACTACTACCTCTGGCAGCTCATTCCAGACACCCTCTGTGTGAAAGAATTGCCACTCTGGACCCTTTTGTATTTCTCCCCTCTCACTTTAAACCCATGTCCTTCAGTTTTAGACCTCCCTACGTTTACTAAAAGATGTTGGCTATTTAGCTGAACCTGAACATTAACCTTAAGAGAATTTTGAATAATGACCCCCAAGTCCCTTTGTGTTTCTGATTTCCTAAGCATTTTCCTATTTAGAAAATAGTCTATACTTCCATTCTTCCTTCCTAAGTGCATAACCTCCTACTTTTCCCCATTGTATTCCATCTGCCACTTCTTTGCTCTCCTAACTTGTCCAAGTCCTTTTGCAGTCCCCCCGCTTCCTCAATACTACCTATCCTTCTACATATCTTTGTATCATCAGCAAATGTAGCAATGGTGTCTTCAGTTCCTTCCTCCAAATCGCTAATGTGTAATGTGAACAGTTGTGGTCCCAGCACCGACCCCTGAGGCACACCACTAGTCACCAGCTGCCATCTTGAACAAGACCCATTTATTCCCACTCTCTGCCTTCTGCCAGTCAGCCATCCTCTGTCTGTGTCAGGATATCACCCGTAACACCATAGGCACCTAACTTATTTAACAGTCTCCTATGCAGCACCTTGTTAAAGGACTTCTGGAAATCGAAATAAATCACATCCACTGATTCTCCTTTATCTAACTTCCTGTTACCTCCTCAAGGAAGAAAGACATTAACACTGCAATGAAGTTACTGTGAAAATCCTCTAGTTGCCATACTCCAGCACCTGTTCAGGTACACTGAGGGAGAATTTTGCATGCCAATCCACCTAACCAGCACATCTTTCAGACTTGGGAGGAAACCCATGCAGACACGGAGAGAACATGCAAACTCCACACAAACAGTGACCCAAGCCTGGAACCGAACCCAGCTCTGGGGCAATGTGAGGCAGCAGTGTTAACCATTGTGCCACCATGTCGCCTGCTTTTGGAAAATGAGATGGGAGATTGGTTAGGAGAACATTAGATAAGCTCTCCTTGTGGTGATCAGAGGTTGGGGGATTTTGGATAGACTAGTTTTTAATTTTGTGTGTCATTCACGTGGGTTATTTTATGGGCCCTTAAGGTCCATGAGTTAAACTACTCAATGCCAGTTGCAAATGGAGAGACCCTGCATTGAACATACCCCATAGGTTCTTGTGGGAAAGTACAATTGGGAATTCTACAGCCCTTTCAGTTAAGCATCCTTGCACTTTTTTCAGATGGTTGGGCAGCTCATAATTTAGCAGTCTTAGAATTGCGTCAACCAGGTCTTGGGAATTGATGGGAGGTACCACCCTTCCTGCTCCTGCAATCTCCATTTTCAATTGCTGGCCAGCTGTGCCTCAGGTAAGAAACATGCAGGTGGCAGTTGTAAACCACTCCTGTGAATTGTAATCCGGCAGGGAATCAGTGCCTTCAGAGAGCCAGGAAGAAAATCTGTAGAAGATAGATACCCTTTTTGTAATGTTCAATATCAGAACCAACTGACGGTAGCCGCTCTGTTTTAATTACTGTGTGCTGCACAGCAGGAAATAGTCCCGTTGGAGCAAGGTAATAACTAATAACTAAACAGATTAACTAAAACAAGTAAGAAATGTGACAAAAATATAATTAAGCAAATAAATAGCTATTATTAGCAGTTACTGTGAAGCAGTCAATTGTTTTTTCAGTGAGCAGTCGGTTGATAATGTAGACTTCATTCTGTGTCCCATTGCATCTGTCAATTAGTTATAATCCCTGTGTGTTTATGTTTAAATATAGCTGCAAAATAATCATTTATTTATTCCAATATTCTCTTTATTCCATCCTTATTCACAGCTGAATCATTTTCTTTTGTTTTTTTCCATCAATCTGTAATTTGCTTTTGCAGTATCCTTCCATCTACAGAAGATGGTGGACATACAGCAAACAATCCACTTCAAACGAGGTATCTCCCATGGCACACCTTTGCTGATGGCTGAAGAGACAGGCTCTGCCACAAGCGCTGCACATGAAACTGCCAGGTTTTGTTGTGGTTTGTTGTTTTTGACATTGGCGTCTGTTGCCAATCCACTGTAGCCACTGGCTGTTGTGGTGAATGCCAGCCCACAGCAGGTGCCACCATTTTTCTCTGTCATCATTTGTTGACTTCCAGGTGTAATAATCAATGTTTATGGCCTTCATGTCTGGGGACGGCACAGTGGTACAGTGGTTAGCACTGCTACCTCACAGCGCCAAGGACCTGGGTTCGATGCCTGGCTTGAGCCACTGTCTGTGTGGAGTTTGCACATTCTCCATGTGTCTGTGTGAATTTCCTCCAAGTGCTCAAGTTTCCTCCCACAGTCCAAAAGTTGTATGGGGTCAGGATGATTGGCCATACTAAATTGCCACTTAGTATCAGGAGGACTAGCAGGGTAAATATGTGGGGCTATGGGGATATGGGCTGGGTGGGATTGTGGTCAGTGCAGACTTGATGAGCTGAATGACCTCCTTCAGCAGTGTAGGATTCAATGAATTTCTATGCTACACTTGCAAGAATCCTCAAAAGGGAGCTTTGGGCATTTCACTGGTCATCTAGTTCCAGAAACCTCACCACAGAGTACGTCCTTGAGTATGCGACCATCTTCCATCCTTGTGGATGTGCCCGAGCCAACAAAACCACCTCTGTTTGATGAGGGCTAACAAACTTGGGAGTTCTGCCTTTGGGAGGATGGCTGCATTTGTGATCTGGTCCTGTCAGGATATACCCAGGATATGTTGAGATTCTTTCCTTGGTTGCTGTGAGCCGTCCATGTTTCACAACCATACAAAGAGGGGCTGCCATGAACCTACGGGTCAGTTTGATATTATTCCGTGCCATTTTGTGAGTTGGTCAATGATGATAGTTGCTTTCCTTGAGTGTACAACAGATTCAGCATCAAGGGCAAATTATCTTTCACTATGGACCAGAGATAGTAGAATGTGCTAACCACTTTCACAGGGTGTTATTTAGTGTGATCGGGGCGAACGCACAACATCCCGTGACCATGTTTTCTTTAACTTTTGTAGTAGGCAGGACGGGTTGAAGGGGGGGGTGGTCACGAGGTGGTATTGCCGCTGGACAAGTAACCCTGAGACCCAGGATAATGCCCTGGGGATTGAATTTCACCACGGCAGATGGTGGGATTTGAATTCAAAATCTGGAATTAGAAATCTAACCATTATTGATTGTCAGAAAAACCCATCGGGTTCCTTAATGTCTTTGAGGGAAGGAAATCTGCCGTCGTGACCCGGTCTGGCCTACGTATATTTCTAGACCCACACCACAGCAATGTGGTTGATCCTTAATTGTTCTCTGAAGTAGCCTGGGACTAAGTTCAAGGGCAATTAGGGATGGGCAATAAATGCTGGCTTAGCAAACAATACAATATCCCCTGAACAATAAAAAAAGTGATGGAGTCTTTTATGTCTGAAGCAGCAAAGGCTCTTGCCATTATGTTAATGAGGGAGAAGACCTGTAATTCTTGCAGCCTCCTTCATCACCTTTGTTTTTGTACAGTGTGCTGAATTTTGCATCAGGCATCTCCTGTAGAACACAGCCCACTTTCCAGCAGAATAGGAGAAGCTCATAAAGGTGTGGCAATAAGTGGTACTTCCTGTGCCTGAGCAGTGTGGCTGGAATTCCAGCATTGCCAGGAGTCTTTTTGTTGAATATGGCCTTCTCAAACACAAGTGATGAGGAATCGTCATCTAACTCATCCGTGACAGGGAGAGAATCAAGTGTGGGCTGGGAGGTGTCCATCTCACAGGAATACAGCCCAGTGGGACAGTTGATTACCTCTGCTGGTGAGTACTTCATGACTGCCCATTCCAGCAGGGCAAACATAGTGATGGTAATTAAGTGCCCACTTGATTCCTTCTACATAATTCATTGATCATTACAGGCAGTTGGATTTCAATTGATCTAGTTTTTATTTGTACTATTTCTCCTGATCTGTTGCACGGCTGTCTTGGCTACTCTAAGGTCATGCAATCTTGTTGCTGTTGGGCTAATGCTATGTGTTGTTTTTTGCATCAAAAACAAATGTCAAGTTAGCTGAGCAGGACTCAAATCAATCCTGTTGGAAGTTCCATCTGTACTAAATGATGCCTCTATTCTAAATGATGCTCGACAGACTGGAGGTGCTGATTGTGGACAAGTCCCCAGGACCGGATGGAATGCATCCGAGGGTTCTGAAAGAAATGGCGGAGGTGATAGTGGATGCCTTGGTGGTTATTTTCCAGACGTCGCTGGATTCCAGGGAAGTGCCGGAAGATTGGAAAACGGCTAATGTTACGCCGTTGTTTAAGAAGGGTGCCAGGCAAAAGGCGGGGAATTATAGGCCGGTTGGTTTAACGTCTGTGGTAGGTAAAATGTTAGAATCCGTCATTAAGGAGGAAACTGCGAGGCATCTTGAAGGGAATTGCTTGATAGAGCAGATGCAGCACGGCTTCATTAAAGGGAAGTCGTGTCTGACAAATTTACTGGAGTTCTATGAGGATGTGTCTAGGGCGGTGGATAGAGGAGAGCCGGTGGATGTGGTCTTTCTGGATTTTCAGAAGGCGTTTGACAAAGTACCTCACAAGAGGTTATTGCAGAAGGTCGAGGGACATGGAGTTGGGGGTAGGGTGTTAGCGTGGATAGAGGATTGGTTGTCAAATAGGAGGCAGAGAGTGGGGGTCAATGGGTGCTATTCGGATTGGCGGATGGTGACTAGTGGAATGCCCCAGGGGTCGGTGCTGGGGCCTCAGCTATTTACCATTTATATAGATGATCTGGAGGAGGGAACCGAGTTTAGGGTGTCGAAATTTGCTGATGACACCAAGATTGGGGGAACGGCAAATTGTGCGGAGGGTGTGGAGAGTCTGCAGAAGGATCTAGATAGGCTGAGCGAATGGGCCAGGAAATGGCAAATGGAATTTAATGTTGGCAAGTGTGAGGTGGTCCACTTTGGTAGGAATAATGGTAGGAAGGATTATTACTTACGTGGCGAAATGCTGCAGCAGGCGACAGTGCAGAGGGACCTCAGGGTCCTTGTGCATGATTCGCAAAAACCCAGCTTGCAGGTGCAGCAGGTGGTCAGGAAGGCGAATGGGATGCTGGCCTTCATAGCGAAGGGGATTGAATATAAAAGTAGGGAGGTCTTGCTGCAGCTGTATAGGGCATTGGTGAGGCCGCAGCTGGAGTACTGTGTGCAGTTTTGGGTGCCGCACCTGCGCAAAGATATTTTGGCCTTGGGGGGAGTGCAGAGGAGGTTTACTAGGCTGATACCGGAGTTGAGGGGGTTGAGCTATGAGGAGAGGCTGAATAAACTGGGCTTGTACTCGTTAAAGTTTAGAAGAATGAGGGGAGATCTCATTGAGACGTATAAGATGATGAATGGGATGGATAGGATAGAGGTGGAGAGACTCTTCCCGCTCAAAAAGACAGTAGGACTAGGGGGCACAGCCTCAAGATAAAGGGGGGGCGGTTTAGAACGGAGTTGAGGAGGAACTTCTTCACTCAAAGGGTGGTGAATCTCTGGAATTCTCTGCCTGTTGAAGTGGCGGAGGCTACCTCGCTAAATATTTTTAAGACGCGGGTTGATGGGTTTTTGATAAGAGAGGGGATTAAGGGTTATGGGGAGAGGGCGGGAAAGTGGAACTGAGCCACGACAGATCAGCCATGATCTTATTGAATGGCGGGGCAGGCTCGAAGGGCTAGACGGCCTACTCCTGCTCCTATTTCTTATGTTCTTATGTTCTTTCTGAGATGATTGAGCACAGTGATACCAGCATTGGTGCTTCCTGATAAACCTTCAACAGGTGGTAATTTTTGTACCAACAGTGCCAAGGAATATTGGGCATTGTCACTTTTGCAATGGATGTTGTGTGGTGGGCCATCACGTTTGGAACAATGAAACTTTCAGGGGGCGCACCTTCACTCTTTTGCTGACAAAGTAATGATCGGTATCATAGTCTGCATTGTAGTAGGTTTTGGTGTGGAGAACACTGGACAGATTTTGTTTTCACTTGGTGACTTGGGATAGTTGCTGCCAGTGCCCAACCTGGTGTGATACCATAATATCCTGTGGCAATGTCTCCCCTGGCAGGTGTTGATGACTTATGGTTCATTCAGGGCACAAAGCTCAGAAAGCATTGTCCATTATCTTTGCTCCTGCGCAACCTATGATGACCAAGGCCCATTGGACATGAATCACTGTCTATCACAACACCTGCATTGATAATACCCATGATGAATAGCCCCTGTCCATTTAGAATGGTTCTTAGGACATAACCAAGGGAGTTACGCTCTTTGTTTGAGATGTTATTGTTTCATGCCAATATGATGTTAACTGCACACCCATCATCTCTTCTGCAGGAAGATGAGGCACTTCGAGCTTGCTATAGGAAACCTAATTGATTATGTCAACTGGTTGCTCATTGCAAAGCTCTCAGTGTCTTTTCAAGGCAGTTTAAGGTAAAATTAGCCTCATGTATAGGCCCTGTATTAACAAACTTGGTTTCTCGTACAGCAGCAATACTGACACCAAGTTTGTGGAACTGAAGGTCAATTAGGGTTATCTTTGGTTGCACTTACTGTGGAATGTGGGCTGCTGTCCATGACAGGGCAATTAGCCCTCACATCCCAACTTCCGAGCTGAAAGGTTACCATTCTTTATTTGCTGCGCAGCCTAGGAAGTGCAGACTTGCCTAGCATCTCTACCTCACCCTGACACTCAATCTCGTAGGCTGGTGTCCAGAAAAAAGACAAAAGCATAAACAATCAGGAGCCTAGCTGGTTGCAGGAGTTGAGGGTAACACCAACTGCCTCATGAGGTTCCACTCCAGATTTCATGTTGGTTTATTGCTGGCCATTAACCCTTGATGTTTTTATTAATTTTGAAATCCATCATGGGTTTCCACAGATATAGATGCCATCTTGTACTCCAACTTTGCCATTCCCCGACCACTCACATGGTGGTCATTCCTCCATCGCTACAACATTAAACCCATCAAATAAACCCCTCATCACAGGAATCAATCTCCAACAAAATCCTCATTTTTTAAAATCTCCCAAAAAGTAATTCCTTCCCACAGAAAGTTCCCCCCAAGATAAAATAATGGCCATCCAGACCATGGCCCTAGATACTCCCAATTCACTTCTCAATTAGCTGTAAAAACTAGGCCAGAAAGTATGCGGCCTTGTAAGGCCTCACCCAACCGCATGAGGCCTCAGGGCAGCCCCAGTTGGACTCTTGCTGCTGGGAGATTAGCTGCCTGAATTGCTGGAGTGCTGGAGGGAAGGGGTCCCCTTCCCTGCCTTCAGGGAAAGGTTCCTAGGGCTATTCCAATTCCCCAATCCCCATGGCTTTCAGCCAGCTGCGCACTCCGGCCTCACACTGCCCCAGGCTCCGACTCCCACCCCAAAGAAAAATCCCACTAAACAAATGGTCGCCACCAATGTCACATGCTTTGATGGATTGGGGAGGTGGATATATAGCTAACCCCTGAACCACCTTGTAGAATCATAGAAACTCTACAGTGCAGAAGGAGGCCATTCAGACCATCGGGTCTCCACTGACAACCATCCCAGCTATGCCTTATTCCCATAACCCCACATATTTACCCCACAAATCTCTCTAATCTATGCATCCCAGGACACTAGGGGCAATTTAGCATGGCCAATGAATCTAACCCGCACATCTGTGGGAGGAAATCAGAGAACCTGGAGGAAACCCATGCAGACACAGGGAGAACATGCAAACTCCAAACTCCGTGACCCAAGCCGTGAATCAAATCCAGGTCTCTAGAGCTGAGAGGCAGCAGTGCTAATCACTGTGCCATCATGCTACCCATGGCCTCTTGACCACAACCATATTATATATGACCATTTCACAGTTGGCTTTCCCAGAATTGTGCAGTGTTTAATTGGACGGCTGAAGTCATTGTGCTGGAATTTAAATGCACATATGGTAACACGATACTTTAGTATTACATTTTGCAAAATGCAGCTGATGAAACAATTTGGAAAGTACATATTCCACTATAAGCTGAAGCTAAAGAATTAATCAATCACCAAAAACAGCCTCTGTTATAATGCATATGTTATATGGCAGTTCCAGCTATAGTATCTACAGCTGGCTACAGAACGTGCTGTTTTGGGAATTTGCCAGGAAACTGGAAATACTTGTTTTTCTACATTCAGACTGCAAAGAATTCCCCAGTAGCTAGACTACAATGCAGAGCAAAATATGTTTTCATAGCCAAACTGAGTGATGGTGCAGATTTAGGAAATACCTCCAATTCTAAGCGATTGCGTGATTGGATAGCTCATTGGAATTCTCTGAGCTGCCTTAAAAGTTGGTTCCTTGTGTGAATTAGAATTCAATCTGAGTCTTTATTTTTCCTCAATCATCCACTTCACTTTTATTTTTGTGCACTGAACCATCTGTCAAGGACATATAAAGTTTCTTATGAGCCCGCCCAGTGGCTCAGAGGGTTAGGCAGTGTGAAGCTGTGTTACACAGGCCAAAAAAATCTCAGGTTCTATCCCACTCCGACTGAATTTTTCAATCACATTAGGGCTGTTTGTTTGGCCCCTTGACCTGGGGGGGGGTTAGGGAAGGAAAATTTGTTAAGCTTCTTATTCCTTATCACCAAGCAACAATCACTCACAAAGTGTCTGCCGTGGAACATAAGTATGAAAAGGATTGGAATTTAGCTGGGATCACCAACCCACCTCTCCCTCAACTGCCCCCACAGTTAAAGGGGATGAACCTCTGCAGGGATTCTTGTTCTTGTTTTTAATGAAAAAGCTGGGGAAGTACTGCAAAAATAAAGGTGTAAATGCCTTTTCACCAAAGTTGCTTCAACTCTTTTCCCAAAGTTAACTGTACTTCCTGTCTAGACCCAATTCACACACGAATGAGGATAATGTGGATGAAGTCCCCCAGACGCACAAATATGTGTGGAATTATAACCCTGCAATTAGCCTAAACCTTCAGGAGAGATAAAAATTAATTAATAAATAGAAACATTGAAAATAACTGTAAACATTAAGTATTGGAGATACACAAGCAAACCAAAATGTACTTTCAGCCAGGGAAAGTAAACATAATAAAAACTTGTACTCTGAAGCAACAGCATAAAACAGAATTTGCAGTCAATAGTCTACTTGTGAATACAATTTTCGTGTTCCAGTGTTGAAGCACTTTGAAACTAATACCTGTCTAGTGAGTAAGAAGTGGGGGTTGTGAAATGTGCCCTGTTCACATTACACTTATGTTTGCAATGTCCTTCAGGTCACAAGGCAGTTTGACCCTGTATCACCAGGAAAGCAGTTTCCAATGTAAGTGGGACTTTAACTGAAGAGGTCAGGCAAAAAAAAATCTTTAAATTTTACAGAGGTCAGATCGTGTTGGAAAACGTCAGTATAACTTTATCCACCACAGAAATCTGTAAATTGAATACCAGATGTTTAAGTAGAAAAAAATCCTTGACATCAGCGTATTAAAACATGCCTGTAAGCATTTACCTTTCTCTTGACATTTGCCTGACATCAAAATTTGTCAATGTAAACAGTCCACTCAGTCACTTAGCGTCTATAGATATCCATTTTGCAAATATTTTACTCCACTAAGATTGCAATGTGAATGGGATCTCAGGTCTTAAAAAGCCATTACGTTCCATAAATACTCTGAGGAAATCATAAAACACATACTCCAAGTATGTGCCACACTGATGTCGCTAAATATTCTGTCCTGTGTGGAGCATATCAAATGCAGGCCAGGGTGATTCGAGGTGCAAGCTTCACTCTGTGCCTTTGGAATCATGCCCCATCCAGTGAACATGAAACAGGGGGAGAGCAAACTCAGGAAAAGAAAATCCTTATTTAAAACAAGTGAATAAAACACCAAGTTTATCATAACCGGAGCTCAACTCCATGCATTACAGCAAACATTTTTGCAATGCCTCCTCATTTTCTCAAATATTAATTCATGGGATTTGGGCATTGACAATGATCACTAGAATGCTAGCATTTATTGCATCTCCCTAATTACCCTTGAGAAGATAGTCAGCTGCCTTCTTGAACTACTGCAGTTTTTAAAATTTGATTTATTGTCACATGTATGAGCATACAGTGAAAAGTATTATTTTTTGCATGCAATACAGACAAAGAAGAAGAAGGAAATGAGAGAGTGCAGAATGTAATGTTACAGTTATAGCTAGGGCGTGAGGAAAGATCAACTTAATGCAAGGTCAGTCTATTCAAAAGTTTGATGGCAGTAGCCCGAATCGGTTGCTATGTATCCTCAGACTTTTATATCTTTTTCCTGATGGAAGAAGATGGAAAAAAGAATGTCAGGGGTGCATGAGGTCCTTAATTATGCTGGCCACTTGTGGTGTAGACAGAGTCAATGGATGGGAGACTGATTTGTATGATGGTTTGGGCTACATTCACGACCTTTTGTAGTTTCTTGCGGTCTTGGGCAGAGCAGGAGCCATGCCAAGCTGTGATACAACTAGAAAGAATGTGGTGAATTTACACCCACAGTCAGTGTGACTTGGAGGGTAACTTGCAGGTGGCAGTGTTTCCATGTGCCTGCTGCCCCTGTTTTTGTACGTGGTAGATATCACGGGTTTGGGAATGCTGTTGAAGAAACCTTGATGAATTGCTGCAATGTATCTTCTAGATAGTCACTCTGCAGCTTCTTTGTGCCATTGGTGGAAGAGTTTATGTTGAAGATGGTGGAAGGGATGGCAATGAAATGGGTTACTTTGTCCTAGATGGTGTTGAATGTTGTTGGATGTGCATTTATCCAGGCAAGCGGTGAGTTTTCCTCACACTCCTGCCTTGGTGCCTTGTAGAAAGTTTTCAGGAGTCAGGAAACAAGTAACTCACCATAGAATTCCTACTTTCTGACCTGCTGCAACAGCCACAATTTTATATGACTCTTCATCAGTGATAATCCTCAGGATGTTGATGGTGGGGGTCATGGTAATGCCATTTAATATCAAGGGGAGATGGTTAAGCTCTCTTGTTGGAGATGATCATTGCCTGGCACATGTGTGGGGTGAATGTTTTTTGCCACTTTTCAGCCCAAGCCTGAACATTGTCCAGGTCTTGTTGCATGTAAGCATGGATTCATGATCTGAGGATTGCAAATGGAACCAAATACTGAGGGAAGTTGAAGATAGTTTGGCCTACATCACTTCCCTGAAGAAATCCTACAGGAATGTCGTGGACTGTGATTATTGCCCTCTGTTAACTACTTATGCTTTCCTTTGTGCTAGACATGACTCTGGCAAGTGGAATGTGTGCTATTGCCTTTAATTCTAGTGGGGCCTCTTTTTGTCATATTCACCTCAGGTCAGGAATTGAGCTATTTCGTCCATCTGTGGACTAAGGCTGTATTGATATCTCAAACATGGAACCAAGATTCTAAGGCAGTTTTTATTTATTCTTTCTTGGGATGTGGACATTTCTGGTAAGCCAGGACCTATTGCCCATTCCAAATTGTCCTTGAAAATCCAAACTGGGCATCGGTGAGCAGATTATTACAGAGTAAGTGCTACTCATAGAATCCCTACAGAGCAGAAGGAGGCCATTTGGCCCATTGAGTCTGCACCAACAACAATCCCACCCATGCTCTATGCCCATAACCCCATGTATTTAACCTGATAGTCCCCGTGATGCTAAGGGACAATTTAGCAAGACAAATCAACCTAAGCTGCACACCTTTGGAATGTGGGAGGGAACTGCAGCACCCAGAGGAAGCCCATGCAGACACATGGAGAACGTGAAAATTCCACACAGATAATCACCTGAGGCCAGAATTGAACTCGAGTCCCTGGTGTTGTGAGGTAGCAGTGCTAATGACTGTGCCACTGTGCTGCCTTACTTGATAACACAATTGACAACATCTTCCATCTCTCTTTTGGTCTCCCCATGCTCATCTCATTCATGACCATCCTCTTCTGTTTGCTCGATCCCCTTTACAGTCAACTACTGACCACACAACTTGTCTCCAGGTTATCATGTTGGCTGCCATTCAAATTCCTCCAGTCCAACTCCTGTCTTTTTCACAACATAGAAACAACTCTAACTAAATTAATGAATGACAGCCACTCGGACCATAACAATAACATCTGATGTCTTCTCACCTTTATTGACCTCCTGACAGCATTCAACACAATTGGCCTTACCATTCTTCTCCAACACCTTTCCTGACTTGCAAATTTCATGGGATTGCCCTTGCCTGATTCCATTCCAACTATCCAAATGTGGCCTACATATAGATATATATTATATCATTTATCTCCAACACTAATTTCTCATTTCCCTCCTGAACAATCATTTCCACAACCATTCAGCAAGCCTTTCCTTGGCCTCTCCGTTAAATGATTTATATGTTTATAAAGGCAAGAGTCATAGGCATGTAGTCAGGCTTCCCCTCGGTTACTATTAAATTTAAGTTATGGCCCCAATTATGTTATCAGTCCATGACTCTGGCTTTTCCTCCCCAGTGACCAAATGTCTACACTTCAAATTCAAAGGTGTGGGAATTGGGTCAGGTTGAGGTCAGGTTGCGTGATCCTCATATTTTCAAAACTGTCACCAGCCTTTTCCTGACAGGGGCTGGTTAAAATTAAGGGCTGAGTTTGACCATTTCATCATCTATGCTGAGTGACCACTTGCCCAATACCCAATCGTGGATGATTCGTAGCTTCACCCAGTTCATCAGAATGAAGATCAAAGCCATTGTTATTGGTATTTGCCAGCTGCTGTTTTCTCTTTCCACTTATTCCATTCCCTTCCCCGCCCATTCTTTCAAGGTGAACCACAATACGAGGACATTGCGATCTTAGCAGTTTGTTCTTTTGTCTTCATCTTCCCACTATTTTCCTTGCTGTAAGTTAGAATTTGTATCTATCTAATTTGCCTCCTATCTCACTCTCAGTGCCCATCTTGTCAATAAGAACAACCTATTCCTTCTTAAGTGCTGACAATTCATCTTCCCTTCTGATTCTTCTATTAGTTGATATTGTTAACGGTTCTCTCTCCTCAGGTACTCTTCCCCCCCTCCTTCAAACATGTGTCGTCATCTATCTCCCCCACAAAAAACACCTTGCTGGTGAAGTGTATGAACCAAACAGCTGTCCCGCTGCAACTCACCGATTGCACTAAGGCTCAGCTAGTGATCTTCTTAACTACCTGCCAGGAGGTAAGTCAAGTAGGGATAATGTTAATCATTAAAATAAACAGTCTGCACCTTTCTCTCAAAAGGCTTTTCAATGTAATTTCACAGTGGGGTGACATTCAGGAGATAAGGCAGTTTCTTATTTGCCACATAACTTTCTGTTTTTTTCTAATAATGACGGTGGTGACATAGAGCGTTAACCTTTTTGGCTCTGTTAATTAAAACATGTGCTCTCTGAAAAATTCTGCAGCAATAGAAAAAATATATTCTCCTTTATTGCCACTTGTAATTTGAAAGAGTTCCAATTACTCGCCTTTAAAATTCATAATTTTTTTTTCAATTTTCCACCCTGCATTTTGAAAGGTTGTGGTTCTTGTCGATTTTGCAGCAGCATCAGTCTTGCACAACAATGGAGCTCAGTAGCAGCCTCTTCAGCTTGGAGTGGGAAGGGGTATGTCACAGCCATGCCGAACTATGCCCTCGTCTAATTATAACCTGTTCCTTTTCCTCTTATTCCATCCCCTTCCCTGCCCACTGTCTAAAACTATAACCCTAACCCTAACCTTTGCCAATTTGGCAATCTGTTCTTTTTTCTTCATCCTTCCACTGTTTTCCATATATCTGCACTTGCTGGTGGAATGAGTAAATTGCATTCCAGAATGGAAATCAATCTAGTTCCCTCTCCTACCTATACTGTGAGAATATAGCAAAGCTTATTGTAACAGCCTGACTACCAACTGGACGGCATGGTAGCACAGTGGTTAGCACTGCTGCCTCACAGCTAGATGGAGCTGGGTTCGATTCCCAGCTTGGGTGATAGTCTGTGTGGAGTTCGCACATTCTCTCCATCTCTGCATGAGTTTCCTCTAGATGCTCTGGTTTCCTCCCTCAGCCCAAAGATATGCAAGTTAGGTTGATTGACCATATTAAATTGACTCTTGGTGTCCTGAGAAGTGTAGGTCAGAGGGATAAACAGGGTAAATGTGTGGGGTTGTGGGGATAGGGCCTGTGGTGGGATTGTTGTGGTGCAGACTTGATGGGCTGAATGGCCTCTTTCTGCTCTGTCGAGATTCTATGATTGTAACCAACTCATCAGGGAGTGAGTTAGGTATCCTCCTGGTCTGTAAGCTGATGTATTCCTGTTCCTGATCTCCTCATATGTCAGATTTAAAATTTTTATCCATGTGTTGAAATCCTTTTTTGTTGGTAAGCTCCTCCAGCACTACAGTCTCTAACCCCATCCTTTTCTATCCGAACTGACTGTGCTTTGAGATATCCTCTTTGTTTTGGTCCGTTTTTATCTATTTATGCTCCTGTGAAGTACCAACGGGCTGTTTTCAACCTCCTAATGTCTCGCTTACTGCCACAAAGACGTATATTAGTTCTACGGACACGAGTGACAACGGTTCTTCATCAAAACCTGAGAAAACTCTGTGTGGTTTGTGGATGTCCTTACTATGAGTTCAAGTTGTGTTCTTTCAACAAATGCATTCTGTTTGGGTGGAACAACAACATAGTAGTGAAGACATTTTTATCATATGCTTTAGGCATAGGCTCAAGTTATTTTTACCATAAATCTGCCAGATAGCCTCTTGATAAATGTCAGGGATTCTCTCTCCCTTTCTGCAGCAAGGAGAAATTGAAACATTCTTTATTGGCCTCTGAACGATTAAGCAACAAAATTGATTCCATTGCTAAAGCCTATGATTTTTCAACTGCCTACTTTATCATTGAAGGAGCTCAGAACTAATTAGTCTTCAGGTATTCTTCGTCATGCTGTCAGCTATGGCTCAGTGATAACACTGAGTAATCTCAAAGTCAGAATATTGTGGGTTCTGGCAAAATGGATCAATGCAAAGTGTTCAAAAAAATAACGTAACGTGTTACTGAACCATTTTACATGACAAAGGATTTAGAGGTCTAGTTGTCAAAAAAGACAATCATGGATAACTCGGGCAGTAAGAGACAACATACCGGTCAAAGAAAAAGCTGACAGAAATGCAAAAATAGCACAGATCTTGATGAGTGTCAGAGACACAAATGACAGCAAAGAGTGACTGAACAGCTAAGAAATGTGTATGGAAAGAAACTTGCAAGAGATATCAAAACATTTTATAACTATACTTTGGGCGATAAAAGAGCAGTCATGACCTAATTTGATGATGTGTAATGAGACAGACTTGATTAGGGAACTGAAGGTGAAGGCACCCTTATGGAGCAGTGACCACAATATGATAGAATTTAACCTGCAGTTTGAGAGGGAGAAGATGGAATCAGATGTAACGGTATTACAATTAAATAATGGTAGCTACAAAGACATGGGGGAGGAGCTGGCCAGAGCTGATTGGAAAGGGAGCCGAGCAGGGAAGACAGTGGAACAGCAATGGCAGGAGTTTTTGAGAGTTAATCGGGAGGCACAACAGAAATTCATCCCAAAGAGGAGGAAACATACTAAGGGGAGGACGAGGCATTCATGGCTGACGAGAGAAGTCAAGGACAGCATAAAGGCAAAAGAAAAAACATACAAAGTGGCAAGGATTAGTGGAAAGCCAGAGTCTTGGGAAATCTTTAAAAGCAAGCAGAGGGCAACTGAAAAAACAATAAGGGGGGAGAAGATGAAATATGATGTAAGCTAGTTAATAATATAAAAGAAGACAGGAAGAGTTTTTTCAATATATAAAAGGTAAGCGAGTGACAAAAATAGACATTGGACCAGTGGAAAATGAGACTGGAGAAGTAATAATAGGAAACAAAGCCAATGGCAGAGGAACTGAGTAGTTACTTTGCATCAGTCTTCACAGTGGATGAGACCAGTGGGATGCCAGAGCTGCAGGAGAATCAGGGGGCACAGGAGAGTGTAGTGGCCATCACTAAGGAGAAGGTTCTGGGGAAACTGAAAGGTCTGAAGGTGGATAAATCACCTGGATGGATGGACTACACCTCAGGGTTCTAAAAGAGTTGGCTGAGGAAATTGTGGAGGCATCAGGAATTACTGGAGGCAGGGAGGGTGATGTGGAGGATACCAGAGGACTGGAAAGTAGCTGAAAGTTACTGAATGTAACACCACTGTTTAAGAAGAGAGGGAGGCAGCGGACAGGAAATTATAGGCTGGTTAACCAGACTTCGGTCATTGGCAAGATTTTAGAGTCCATTATTAAAAATGAGATCGCAGAGTACTTGGCATGATAAAGTAGGATTGAGTCAGCACGGCTTTGTCAAGGGGAGGCCTAGTCTGACAAATCTGCTAGAGTCCTTTGAGGAGGTAACAAGGAAGGTAGATAAAGGAGTACCAGAGAACATGATTTATTTAGATTTCCAGAAAGACTTTGACAAGGTGCAACATAGGAGACTGTTAAATAAGTTAAATGCCCATGGTGTTAAGGGTAAGATCCTGGCATAGATAGAGGATTGGCTGACTGGTAGAAGGCAGAGAGTGGGGATAAAGGGGTCTTTTTCAGAAAGGCAGCCGGTGACTAGTGGTGTGCCTCGGGTCAATGCTGGGACCACAACTTTTCACAATATACATTAACGATTTGGAGGAAGGAACTGAAGGCACTGTTGCTAAGTTTGCAGATGATACAAAGATATATAGAGGGACAGGTAGTATTGAGGAAGCAGGGAGTCTGAAGAAGGACTTGGACAGGTTAGGAGAGTGGGCAAAGAAGTGGTAAATGGAATACAATGTGGAAAAGTGTGAGGTTATGCACTTCAGAAGGAGGAATGGAGCCACAGACTATTTTCTAAATGAGAAAATGCTTAGGAAATCAGAAACACAAAGGGACTTGGGAATCATTGTTTGACTCTCTTAAGGTTAACTTGCAGGTTCAGTCAGCAATTAGGAAGGCAAATGCAATGTTAGCATTCTCGAAAAGACTAAATACAAGAGCAGGGATGTGCATCTGAGGCTGTAAAAGGTCAGACCCCATTTGAAGTATTGTGAGCAGTTTTGGGCCCCATATCTAAGGAAGGATGTGCTGGCCTTGGGAAAGGTCCAGAGGAGGTTTGCAAGAATATTCCCTGTAATGAAAAGCTTGTCATATGAGGAAATCTTGAGGACTCTGGGTCTGTACTCATTGGAGTTTAGAAGGATGAGGGGGGATCTTATTGAAACTTACAGGATACTGCAAGGCCTGGATAGAGTGGATGTGGAGAGGATGTTTCCACTAGTAGAAAAAACTAGAACCAAAGGGCACAACTTCAGGCTAAGGGGATAATCCTTTAAAACAGAGATGAGGAGGAATTTCTTCAGCCAGGGAGTGGTGAATCTGTGAAATCTTTGCCACAGAAGGCTGTGGAGATCAGGCCATTGAGTGTCTTTAAGACAGAGATAGGTTCTTCATTAAAAGGGAGATTAGGGGTTATAGGGAAAAGGCAGGAGAATTGGGATGAGAAAAGTATCAGCCATGATTGAATGGCGGAGCAAACTCAATGGGTCGAGTGGCCTAGTTCTGCTTCTATGTCTTATGGCCTTATGATCTAAATGAGTCCCTTGATAAATGATAATAATGATGTTGTCAGTAAAAATAAGGAAATAGCAGACACGTTGAATAATTATTTTCAATCAATATTTACAGTCGAGGAAGAGGACAACACACCTGACATCCCAAGGAAACTAATATTGAATCAGGAACACTGTCATGCCCAGTAAAGACATGACCTATCCATAACTTTAAAGATGAACTGTATTCAGCACAAAATTTTCTGGAACTGTCTTTCCTTTTAAATATAGACATTAACAAGGTTACTGAGATGGCTGCCAAGGGTTTTTTGCCATTTCTGCATAAACTCAGAGCTACCTCAAGTCGTAGAATCATAGAATCCCTACAGTGCAGAAAGAGGCCATTTGGCCTGACGAGTCTGCACCAATCACAATCCCTCCCAGGCCCTATCCCCATAACCCTACTTATTTACCCTGCTAATCCCTTGACAGTAAGGGACAATCTAGCATGGCCAATCAACCTAACCCGCACAACTTTGGATGTGGGACGAAACTGGAGCACTCAGAGGAAACCCACGCAGACAAGAGGAGAACGTGCAAACTCCATATAGACAGTGACCCAAGCCGGGAATTGAACCTGGACCCCTGGCGCAGTGAGGCAGCAGTGCTAACCTCTGTGCCACCGTGCTGCCCTTTCCAATCTGAAGTCATACTTCCTGAATCAAGATAACTTTGGAAGATAATACTTAGGGCAAGGTATTTTAAATAGCTTTTAAAACCCTGGGATGAAAATCATCTGACACTTTCTTTGGAAAGTTCCTAATTGAATGGGGTCCATGGAATGCATATACCAAGACAAAAGAATTTGTGGAATTCACACATCCTATTTGTTTGTCAATTTATCCAAAACTCAGAACGTATGGACTCTTTGATTCACTGTCTCTGAACTCAAAATTTAACAAAGAGAGGTGTAGAGAAATCAGTTTACCATAAGTAGGCGTAAATACTTACCATCATCGCCCATTGTGTCGTAATGTATTCAAACTTCAAAAAATTCTGAGTGGACAATCGACGTATTGATCGTGTGATCACCTGTTCAAAATTGTTTTCAGATAATCGATATTACTTACTCTACATGCCAATCAGTCTGCAAACAACACAGTAAGAAACAGCATCATCAGCGAAGGCAGCAGCATCTATGTCTTAAGACTGGAGACTGCAACATTGTCAGGTCTCTAAGCCTGTTCCTTTCTAAGTCCACCAGTACAGAAAATCAACCTCCTGCAAACAACTATGTGACCCACTGGAAGAATACCTTTTAGAGTGAATCCTGCAATAACTTTGATATAAAACTTGCTACTCACTGATCCACACTTCAGGCGTGGAGAAGAACCTCTTCTTCACTAGGCCTACATTGAGATGGGCCTATTCTTTGTGTGTAACTTGTAAAAGTGTGCTTTTCTCTTTCACTGTATTTTCTTTAAGTGTATGTGTCTATGAGTTGTGAGTGAGTGGCACAGCATTAGATTTTCTGCGTGAACACATGAATAAGTAACTCTTTTATTTAAATCCGGGGAAAGTGTGTTGCTGGTCACTCAAATTGACTGGACACTCAGGGATTAAGAAACACTCACATCTTCCTATTCAAAAACACAAGTATTATCGAGAGTTAGGGAATGGAACAAGGGTTTCAGTTCTCGCTCGTCCCTGTCTGTAATAGACATGGAGTTGCTAAAATCAAGGTAAGCCAAATAACAGTAATGAAAACAAAATGATGTTAGAAAGTGACAGATTTCAATCTCAGGGTTTTAAAAGCGATCTGTGAGGACATTGCCCTAAGTATTATCTTCCAAATTGTCTTGATTCAGGCATAGCTTTAGATTGGAATATTATTTGGGAAAGGTGATGGAGGGAAATCTGGAAGTTATAAATCAATTTAGCCCAATATCTGTTACTGGGATATTACGGAGTGTACAATTAAGGATATGGTGACAGACCATGTCAACAGTTTTCAACTGGCCTCAGAGAGGCTGGATGGATTTCAAAAGAATTGGTGGTTTCAGTAGAACCTCAGCTCTCCTCTTCTTGATACTCTGAATTCATTGATTGCCTCTCCCCTTTAATTGTCTGCCTCTTCTTTCAATGTTCACAGTCACTTCCCCAACCCACCCAGTGTTTTCTCTACTGCCCTAATCTCAATTGCTGAAATGGTGAGAGTTACCAGTAAATCTGTTTTTAATGTTTTTAGTTGAGAAAGATTGTTAACTAATACACTGACTCTTTCTTGGATTGTCCCATCACATTTCAAGATTCACTTTACTAAGGAGATTGGACTTCAGTTCAATGTTTCGTCTGAGTAATGGCACCTTCAACATGGCAGCAATCCCTTCCCATTAACCAAAGTGTCAGCTCTGAAAAATGGTCATCCAGACTCGAAATATTGGCCCTATTCTCTCTGTCAGACCTGCTGAGATTTTCCAACATTTTCAGTTTTTGTTATTAACCAAAGTGTCAACCTAAATTACAACCCTCTGGCATAGAGGTAAGAGTGTTATCACAGAACCAAGCCTATCACTAAGCCAAGGCTATCACTGCTTCTGGACATTACGCAGTCCTACAATCTGCAAGGAAAGCTTGCTTTTCCTGCTCAATATCTAGGTAAACAATAGCAAAACTCAATGCTAGTCAACAGAGAACGTGCTCTGGACGATGTCTACTGGAATATGGCAGACACTACCTTATGAATTTACCTCTTTTCAAATGGCAGACTGGATGTGCACTCTTAGCTTTGAACCATGAGCTAGATCAGTGAAGAAAGCAAGATTTAGCACTTAGCAATTAGTTATATGTTCCTCTATAGTCCTCCAAAACAATGGACAGAATTTTACACTCTGTGCGTAAAATGCTGGCTGGGGCAAGAAAACTGGAACTGCAACTCTCCAGCTACACAGCTGAGTTTTCTCTCCAGATTCTCTCTGGAGGTGTGTTTTCGCTGTCACACCAAAGGGGCAGGGCCTCTTAGAGTTGGGTCCACGGAGATCAGGGCACATTTTTAAAGGGCATCCTGGTCTTCGATATAAAACAACAGCACCCACTCCCAAACACAAGCATTGGGGTACACCCCCCCTCTCCCCACAAGCACCAGGGTACGCTCTCCCCCCCACAAGCACAGAGGCAATAATCCTTGTGCATACAGGGAATACTTCCCCCCGCGGCCCCCCCCCCCCCCCCCAATGTAGCTCCTCAGAGGACCCATCCCTGGCACTACCAAAATGGCACAACCAGCTAGGCACTGCGAGGTTGGCACTGCTAGAGCCTAGGCATGTCCCACTCCTCCTGAGGATAATACCTATTTTTGCACCTCTGGTGGGTTCTCCTTGACAATTTGCAGTTAAAAATACCTGTTGTAAACCTCACTGGTGTGACGTCACACATATGGCAGGGAAGCCATATGTTACCCCTTCATTTAATGAAATTAAATGAGGTTTGAACCTTATTATGTCTCTGGCGAGGGGCAGGGAAAATCTGAAAATGAGATCTTGTTGTTGAGATTCTCTTTCCCATGGTCTCACAGGATTTTCCACAAGTATTGCCAATCTTGCCCATGGTGAACACTGACAGAAAGTCCCAATGAGCACACAACAGACTTCCTCTTTAGACATGAGGCAACATTCTCCGGGTTCCCAGCTGCGTGTTTCCTGCTGGGAGTTCCCATTAACGTCACCCCATGCCAGCAGGAAACCCATGGGTGGGGGTACGCTGCTAGCAGGGCTGGAGAATCCCACCAGCATGAATGGCCAGAGAATTCCAGAAACATACTGTTAAAAAGAGGCTGATTTACTCACTCACCTCGTTGACTGTATGGTTCAAGATGGCAACTCATCACCTCCCTAAGAACAACAAACACAGGCCCTGGCAGCAATGCCCACTTCCTGTGAAAGAATAAATAAAAGGAACTATAATAATATTCCAGCCTACCCATGAGCTGGATTGGAAAATAATCTTGCAATTCTTGGCTGCCCTAACCATTACGGAAGACTAAACCAGAGAACCTCTAACTCCTCAGCTGTCACTCACAGGGATACCAACCAACAAATGACAGCATCTTCTCAAATGGTCTTAGGCACAGCTGTCAATCAAAAACATTGCTGACAGGCAGTGTTCTAACCAGGTGGCTTGTGAACACTTCTACAGATATGGAAAAAGCGGCGTCTGACACACCTTGCAGTATGAAGTACAAACAAATAACCATTCACGAACACTGAATGAAAGCAATCTCTGACAATGGCCTCGATGTTTGTCAGTGAATATGAATACTCTGTCCACTTAACACCCAGAACATAAGAACATAAAAAATAGGAGCAGGAGTAGGCCAACTAGCCCTTCGAGCCTGCCCCGCCATTCAATAAGATCATGGCTGATCTGTCGTGGCTCAGTTCCACATTCCCGCCCTCTCCCCATAACCCTTAATTCCCTTGCCTATCAAAAACCTATCTACCCGTGTCTTAAATATATTTAGCGAGGCAGCCTCCACCACTTCAACGGGCAGAGAATTCCAGAGATTCACCACCCTTTGAGTGAAGAAGTTCCTCCTCAACTCCGTTCTAAACCGCCCCCCCCTTTATCTTGAGGCTGTGCCCCCTAGTCCTACTGTCCTTTCTGAGCGGGAAGAGCCTCTCCACCTCTATCCTATCCATCCCATTCATCATCTTATATGTCTCAATGAGATCTCCCCTCATTCTTCTAAACTCTAACGAGTACAAGCCTAGTTTATTCAGCCTCTCCTCATAGTTCAACCCCCTCAACTCCAGTATCAGCCTTGTAAACCTCCTCTGCACTCCCTCCAAGGCCAAAATATCCTTGCGTAAGTGCAGCGACCAAAACTGCACACAGTACTCCAGCTGCAGCCTCACCAGTGCCCTATACAGCTGTAGCAAGACCTCCCTACTTTTATATTCAATCCCCCTCGCTATGAAGGCCAGCATCCCATTTGCCTTCCTGACCACCTGCTGCACCTGCAGGCTGGGTTCTTGCGACTCATGCACAAGGACCCAGAATTGATAATTGTCTTCAATCTTTCCAAGTTTCAAATATGAGGAAAAGAAACTGATGTGGAGATGCCGGTGTTGGATGGGGTAAACACAGTAAGAAGTCTCACAACACCAGGTTAAAGTCCAACAGGTTTATTTGATAGTAAATGCCCCAAGCTTTCGGAACACTGTTCCTTCGTCAGGTGAGTGGAGAGTTCTGATCAGAAACAGAGCATACAAAAGCACACACAGTTTACAGAATTCTGATTAGAATGCGAGTCTTTATAGCTAATCAGCTAATCAAGTTTTAAAGGTGCAGACAATGTGAGGGGAGATAGCATTAAGCATAGGTTAAAGAGATGTGTATTGTCTCCAGACAGGACAGTAAGTGAGATGTTGCGAGTTCAGGCAAGTTACAGATAGTGTGACATGAACCCAAGATCCCGGCTCATACTCCTGTAACTCAGTCAACGTTGTCTACCTAATACACTACAGGAAAGGATGTCCTGAAGCATGGTACATTGGGGAGACCATGTCGACGCTACGACAACGGATGAATGAACACCGCTCAACAATCACAAGGCGAACACTTCAGTGGTCACGGGATTTGGCCTCTGACCTGCGGGTAAGCATTCTCCAAGGCGGCCTTTACAACACACAACACTGCAGAGTCGCTGAGCAGAAACTGATAGGCAAGTTCCGCACACATGAGGGCGGCCTCAGCAGGATCTTGGGTTCATGTCACACTATCTGTAACCCCCATGACTTACCTGGGCTTGCAACATCTCACTTACTGTCTTGTCTCAAGACAACATACATCTCTTTAACCTAAACGAAACGTAAGGGGCAAGATTTTTACACAGATGGTGGTGAATGCCTGGAATACGTTTCTGGAGGAGGTAATGAAAACAGATTCTGTAACAACGTTCAAGAAGTATCTGAATTGATACATGAATAGGCAGGGAATAAAGGGATGTAGACCACATAGAGACAAGAAAATATTAGATTAGAGAGGCCTCTAATCTAATTGATGGGCCAAAGTGCCTGTTCTTGGGGTGTACTGTTCTTTGTTCTTTTGTTCTTTGAGAATATCATAATTTGGAATCAAATTGAAGTTTTTTTTCCTTTGGGAAATACATGTAGGATCTTGTTTCAACCTCTTAAGTGCCGATTCTAACAATTCAAAACTTAGGGGATTGCTGCACAACCTGCATATTTCTTCTTGACAGGTGGTCACCCTTCCTTCATTCCCTGTGTATTCTTTAGGTATTGCATAACCACACCGATAATTGTGCTCTCCACAATGCTCTCATCTTTGTGCTTAAGCTGCAATCACACCAGCTGCTGCTCAAGCTCTCAAGTTTCACTGTGAGACCGCCCAGGACTACTGGGGTGGCATGGTGGTTAGCACTGCTGCCTTACAGTGCCAGGAGCTCAGGTTCAATTCCCGGCTTGGGTCACTGTCTGTGCGGAGTCTGTACGTTCACCTTATGTCAAGCTGTTACAGCGGATGACAGGGGAAATGTCTTGGAGTTCCCACATGGAACAGGATATGCACTCCAGCAGTCAGAGCGGCTCTGCCATTTCTCTATTGATTAGATAATAAAACTAACAAAAAAGATACACAAAATACTAATCTCTCTTCTTCTGTTGTCACTTAAATATAGGGAGGTTAATTGAAGTGCTTTACCTAACCCCTATTATCAAAAGAAATGTGAAACTTAATATTTGCCAACCTCTTTCTAATTTTGGAAAAGGGGAACAATCAATACTCACCAGCCAACCAACTCATGGCCTTCCTGTGATGCCTCAGTCTGATTTTTCTTTCTCTCGACTTCAGTGATCTGGTCTGTTTCACTGTGAAGCTGACATATATTAGTTTATTTATTTTTATTAGTGTTACAAGTAGGCTTACATTAACATTGCAATGAAGTTACTGTGAAAATCCTCTAGTCGACACACTTCAGTGCCTGTTCGGCTACACTGAGGGAGAATTTAGCATGGCCAATGCACCTAACCAGCACCCCTTTTGCACTGTGTGAAGAAACTGGAACACCCGGAGGAAACCCACACAGACATGGGGAGAACATACAGACTCCACACAGACAGTGACCCAAGCAGGGAATCGAACCTGAGCCCCTGGCGCTGTAAGGCAGCAGTGCTAACCACCATGCCACCCCAGTTGTCCTGGGCTGTCTCACAGTGAAACTGGTCTGTTTCAGTGATCCTAACCTGTTTCATACTCCTCCCAGTCTGCATCACAGCGATTGAATCAGTTTCAAGGTCACTCATGCAAAGTCAATAAAAATAAGACCACTTCTTGCTATTATTCTTTGGAACACTGTATGGAAAATTTTACTACAGCAGGGAAAGTAGGTGTTCAAAGAAGCTATAAGAAGCTGAAGGAGCTGTTCAGGAGTCTCTTCACATGATCATTGCTTGCAATCAAATGAGAGAGGAACAATTTAAAATGTTGCACAGAACATGTCATGTTCCATACAGATTACATAAATATATCATTCTGCAATGATACCTGGAGTGTTTGTGAAGAGTCGGAAACTCTATAGCACATAGATTTGAGATGTCCTCACATGCACCCCACTGGGATCCTGGAGTATCAGAGATGACAAATGTATTCACTCTTATTATCCCCTGTGATGCCTCACTCTGTATGCAGTTAAAGCATTCCTGGATAGAGATAGAAATTGACTGTTTTTCTGCAAGCCATACAATGTTCTTCACTCAACTTTTGCATTACAGATTTTCAAATTATCGGGACTAAAATCTTGGGCAACAACAAGTAAATACTTAGAAACCTCTTTTGTATATATTGGATAAATGGAAATTAATTTCCTATCAAATGCAAACATTAAATGTTCTTGATGAGTGGGGCGAGAGGAAGTTCATGTGGAACATAATTGCCATAGACTATTTGGTTTCAATGGATATGTATATATATAAAATGTTCAGCAGGAGAGGGAGAAAAACTAGTTTTCCCCCTTCATACTGAAGTCAGATCAATGCAGCCATGAATTCTATAAAATTTGGAAGCATTATTGTCCCATTTACATTATAGACTTTCTTAATAACTGAATGACACTTACAACTGTTTCTGACTTACCCTTAGTTTTGACAAGCCTCTAGGGCAGGAATTGTCATTTTTTGTTTAACCTAAAGAAACTCGAAATAAAAAATTTAATTTCTATCAAATGTCAAAGTGTCAAGTTCTGACTGAAAACTGGTATGCTTTTCACCAGAGAAACAGGCAGACTTTCTCTCCAGATTGTCTAACATTCATCAAGAAAGAGGGGTTGTGTTTCGTGTTGACATTCCTGAGGAGTGGGCCAAAAGATGCCAGCAAGCCTGGCCCAGTGAGATCAAGGGCGCCCAATCCCAATTTAAAGTTAAATATCCCATTCCCCCATCATAACTGGCATTGAGGCATCAGAGACCACCACCCCACCATCGCAATGCAAGCACAAACGACCCCTCCCCCCAAGTCGGCTACCCTCCCCCGCCCCGCACATTATGGCAATCATAGAATCCCTACAGTGCAGAAGGAGGCCATTTGGCCCATTGAGTCTGCACCGACCACAATGCCCCCAGGCCCTATCCCTAAAAACCCTATGTATTTACCCTGCTATGCCCCCTGACACTAAGAGGCGATTTAGCATGACCAATCCACCTAACCCACACATCTTTGGACTGTGGGAGGAAACTGGAGCACCCAGAAGAAATCCCCATTGACATGGGGAGAACCTGCAAGCTCCACATAGACAGCGACCCGAGGCTGGAATTGAACCCGGGTCCCTGGCGCTGTGAGGCAGCAGTGCTAACTACTGCGCCACTGTGCCACCCTTGAGAGACCTTCTGTGTGCAATCTAGCAGCAGCTATGGGCAAATGGCCACTTGACATACCTCCTCAAGCTCCTTTGGGGCCCATGGCACCAGGCAAAGGTGTCCGTGCCAGGTTGCGGGAGCACTGCACTGTTGGCACTGCCAAGGTGTGTAGCTTGAAGAGAGGCTGGGTGGAGCGGGGGGGGTGGGAGGTGGTGTCGGGTGGGGGGAGGAGGCTGAATGGGTGGTCTGAGGGGGAAGGGGGACTGAGGGGAGGATCGGATTGTGTCACTCTCATGCCTGCCTGGTGTGTGTGGGGTGGTGAGGTGGGGGAGGATGGCACTCTTTTCTGAGGGGCTGGTGGTGCTTCCCAAACCCTTGGGGTCGTGCATGCCATGTCCCCATTTGTGAAAGCCCACCTGGTGCTATTCCCATAGAAGGGATGGGTGAACGGTGGGAGGTGGAGATGTCAAAGCCACTAATGACATTCAAATTAGTGGGTTTGCGTAATTATCACATTGCTGCCTGCTCCAGGCCTGAAACCGATTGGGGCCGGTGGGGCAGGTTGGGTGACTCTCAACAGCCCATAGGAATTCTGATTTTTGGCTGATGTGCCATTCACTATGGCATTGGGATTCCCATTGGCCATCTGAAGAGCTCAGAGAATTGGGCCCATCATCTTTAAAACAAACTTCAATTTAGGATGCATAGAATTGAGACAACATTTGATTCTCTTGATGAAAATGAAGCTTCTGATAGCATATTCAGAACAATGTGCAATCATCTCAGTTAGATTAGAAACAATAATATTCTTAACCATAAATCCCATCCGTTGAAGACATTACCTAGAGCCATGATGTAGCTATACCAGTCAAACATTTTTATTTAGAGCATGGTAATCTTTTTGTTAAAATAATCATTTGAAAGCATAATGTGCTGTATAATGATTAGGCTTTTATTCCCACGCTAAAAATACTGCTCCTACTTTTCTTGATTTAATCTTTTTTAGGCTTTTCTCCATGTTAACCTGAACTAACTGCAAAAGGATAGGAACCACGAGTGAAATGTTAAAAAGAAGCATGTGGCTCCAAAGTTGGAGTTTGCAGACCCCTTGTTCAAAGTGATAATTATCATATTAATGTCACATACATGTGTTAAAAGCACGGTGAAATTAATTTCTTTATTTGGTTCCTTCTCCATCTCATTTATTAGCCGTGATTTTTGTCTTTCTATCCTTCCAATCATGAAAGAACTATGGTACAGTTAGCCAGTCAGTAAAGAACAATTCGGTTATTTAGTTCATCCATCATATGTGGATATAGACAATGTACGCGGGGTCTCTTCAACTATTAGTACGCAGCCCGTCCTTCCTCTAATAACCACATTTTATATGTGAGTGGTGCTGGTGTGTTACAGATCACTCAGGGAGTCTGATTTCCTGTGGAAATATGCATGTTATAGTCTGGAGCTATTCAGTGATGGTGGAAGTTCCAACTTTCTTTCCATCGCATGGATGACCAATAATCTCTCCTACTCTTACTGTCTGCTATTGGCGCATGTTGGAAGGATTTACAGGTTGATAATCAATCTGTTTGGCTATGTTATGAACGCACCTTCCTTTACCATAGAGTCCTGGAATGAGTTTCTGGCTCAGAGGCAGGGACCCCATTCACTGCCCCACAAAACCAAACCCTCACCCACATGTGAGCACTTTCATTGAATTTCACCTTGCAGCAAGAAACCTGCCTTCTTTACATTCCTCAAGCCCATCAAAGGTACCATTTCGAAGAGGTGCAGTGGAGTTATCCCCAGTATCCTGGCCAATATTATCTCTCAGTCAACATCACAAAAAACAGATTATCTGGTCATTATCACATTGCTGTTTGCGGGAGCTTGCTGTGTGTGCAAATTGGCTGCCGTATCTCCAACATACTGTACAACAGTGACTACACTACAAAAATATTTCATTGGACGTAAAATACTTTGAGACAACCTGTGATAATGAAAGGATATATATAAAGGCAAGTGTGTCTATTTCTTCTTTGCCATTGACTGCAGCGCAAAGTAAAATCAAGCATGGTGCAAAGTGATGGCCAATGGATGGATCAGTTGTGGATGGTGACCAATTTCATCCCCCAGGTCTTCATTCACAGGACATTGGGAACAATTAAAATAACTGCTGTGCCAGATTATTGTTTCAGAAACATAAAGCCTATGGAGCAATTCATTTCCCAGGCTACTGCATCACCATTTTATTGTGTGTGGAATTTTGTAATGTATTTGATAGGACTGATTGTATTTCTTGTGTTGAGTACTACCATATGGAGCTTATTGCTACAGTGAATAACTTTGCCAAGATACTCCAGGAAACAAGAGATGTACAGTTGTGGTTATACGGAGCCTCAGATCTTTCCTCTTCTTATCCTCCCGATTCCCAAAGGAAATCTCCATCTGCTTGACTCTACTGTTAAAAGAAAAGAAATAACAAATTTCATCTGTACCTATCATTTCCTATGAACGACTATATATCTAGTAATAATATGAAACCTTCAGTATTCTTTTGTGAATTAAGACTCTTAACTGTGTGAATCATTCCTCTAAAGAAACGCAGCTGGCAGCACTCAGGCAGTGAAGTATCTGATTTCAGGTTTCACATATAAAAAACAAATCTGAACCACACTGAAGTGCTGAGTGACTCCAAACATAGAAGGTAGCTATAAACTAACAATGAGAGGCATTTTCTTCCCCTTTTGCAAGCCAAACATCTCAGTATTTTCTTTCCTGCTGCCCTATGTTATTCAGTCAGTACAAACGATCTGTCTCGATCCGTCAGCAGCGTATATTAAATCAACATGAGTTAGGACAAGAAGAGGACTTCAGCAATGGGGGTAAAGCAGTCTAATAAATTAATGTCACCTACAAGGTTTAGGAGGAAGCATGTTTGTCTCGGTTAGGAGACCTTATCTTATTCCACCCCTCCCCCTCCTCCCCAGCCAGGCTGTGCCCCTGCTTTTGTTCCTGTGCCCGCTTGCAATGAGACAATGCCTTCTTCTGGCTGTATGACATAATTCTTATGTTTGTATGATTTGTTTTGCACAGTATTTGCAGGTTAGTTTTAATGAACACTTTTGAGGCCATGTGCATTCCTAAACGGGAAACTGTGACTGTCACTTTTTGGGAAGTGGCAATTGTGTGATGATTCTCAGCCTTTTTTAAAAACGTTTTTCTAAAAGGTCCTTCCTTTTGTGTTGAGGCACGCTACTTACACAGAGGGAGAACCATAGGGATGTTCATCTAATTCATTGCATTCTTAACCTTAAACCTTAAAAAGTTGCAACGAGTGATAATACCAAGATGGGGCATTCTTCATTTATTCCCATAGATACAAAAGGCACACATAGCATTGGGTCAGTCAGCATTTAACTTTTAGCATAAACAGCAGGATGCACATAAAGAGATCTCTTTCCTTGCTCGAGCCCACACAATCTAGACTGAGAATTCCACACAATTGGATTTTCTCTTTCACGCTTTTGCTATAGAATTCAGGTCGTTGTATTTTATATTCAGTCATGCAAGATGACAATAGAATGCAAGGATCAATTCAAGTCCCCTTTGCCTGGTCTGTAGTAATCACAGATCAGCAGTGAACTTGAATCTATTGAGAAAAGTGCCCAAATTTTATTGACAACTTGTGCACATTGTGCTGTTCAGCGAGACTGCTATTCCAAACAATTTAAATATCTGTAATTCAGGATGACTGGAAAATAACACCAAACCTCTCAAATGCTTTGGCTGTTGATCTACTTGTATTTGGAATGATAATTATAAAACATGTGAGCACTGTTCTATTTTGATAGCTTTCATGATATGGCGATGCTGGTGTTGGACTGGGGTAAACATCAGGTTTACAACATCAGGTTAAAGTCCAACAGGTTTATGTAGTAGCAAAAGCTACTGGCTTTCAGAGTGCTGCTCCTTCATCAGGTGAGTGGGATTTCTATTCACAAACAGGGCATATAAAGACCCAAACTCAATTTACAAAATAATGATTGGAATGCGAGTCTTTACAGGTAATCAAGTCTTAAAGGTACAGACAATGTGATTGGAGCACAGGTTAAAGAGATGTATTGTCTCCAAACAGGAGAGTTAGTGAGATTTTGCAAGTCCAGGCAAGTCGTGGGGCTTACAGATAGTGTGACATGAACCCAAGATGCCGGTTGAGGCCGTCCTCATGTGTGCGAAACTTGGCTATCAGTCTCTGCTCAGTGACTCTGCATTGTCGTGTGTCGTGAAGGCCGCCTTGGAGAACGCTTGCCTGAAGATCAAAGGACGAATGCCCTTGACCGCTGAAGTGTTCCCCAACAAGAAGGGATCAGTCTTGAGTGGTGATTGTCGAGCAGTGTTCATTCAACCATTGCCATACCGTCTGCATGGTCTCCCCAATGTACCATGCCTCGGGGCATCCTTTCTTGCAGTGTAGCCAACATTAGCTGAGTTGCAAGACTATGTACCGTGTACCTGGTGGATGGTGTTCTCATGTGAGATGATGGCATCCATGTCGAAGATCCGACATGTCTTGCAGAGGTTGCTATGGCAGGATTGTGTGGTGTTGTGATCACTGTTCTCCTGAAGACTGGGTAGTTTGCTGCGGACAATGGTTTGTTTGAGGTTGTGCCGTTGTTTGAAGGCAAGAAGTAGGGGTGTGGGGATGGCCTTGGCGAGATGTTCGTCTTCGTCAATGACATGTTGAAGACTCCGGAGAAGATGTAAGTAACTTTTCTGCTCCGGGGAAGTACTGGATGATGAAGGGTACTCTCTCCGCTGTGTCCCGTGTTCTGAGGGGGTCAGTGCGGTTTTTCACTGCGGCACATTGGAACTGTCAATCGATGAGTCGAGTGTCATACCCTGTTCTTATGAGGGCATCTTTCAGCATCTGGAGGTGTCTGTTGCAATCCTCCTCATCTGAGCAAATCCTGTGTTTACGGAGGGCTTGTCTGTAGGGGGTGGCATTTTTAACATGTTTAGGTGGAAGCTGGAGAAGTAGAGAATTGTGAAGTTATTTGTGGGCTTGTGGTACTGTGTAAAGCTGAGGTGACCATCCTTAATGGAGATGCGTGTGTCCAAGAATGCAACTGATTCCGGAGAGTAGTCCATGGTGAGTCTGATGGTGGGATGGAACTTGTTAATGTCATCATATAGTTGTTTTAGTGATTGTTCACCATGAGTCCAAAGGAAGAAAATGTCATCGATGTATCTAGTGTATAGCATTGGTTGAAGGTCCTGTGTGGTGAAGAAGTCTTGTTCGAATCTGTGCATGAAGATGTTGGCATATTGAGGTGTGAATTTGGTCCCCATGGCTGTTCCGTGAGTCCGGATGAAGAACTGGTCGTTGAAGGTGAAGACATTGTGGTCCAGGATGAAGCAGATGAGTTGTAAAATTGCATCTGGAAACTGACAGTTGTTGGCGTTGAGTACTGAGGCAGTTGCAGCAATGCCATTGTGTGGGGGATGCTAGTGTAGAGTGCCGAGACATCCATAGTGACAAGGAGTGCTCCTCGTTCAACTGCTCCATGTATGCTGAATCTCTGTAGGAAGTCTGTAGTGTCACAACAAAAGCTGGGGGTTCTTTGTACAATGGGTTTCAGGATGCCCTCGACGTTGCCGGAGAGGTTCTCGCATAGGGTCCCATTGCCCGATACGATGGACGGCCGGGTATCTTTGGGAGGCAGTTGAGATCTCCAATGTGAGGAATACATGGGATGAGAGCATGGAGGGTGCTCTGATGGTCTGGATCAGCTTTCACCAGTATAGTTGATGGCTGTCATAGTTCAAATCACAGTGTGTAAATTCAGCATGGAAGCTGGAGGGTTGATGCCTTTATTAACCAAGTGGACAAACAAGAGTTTCATACAGTTAAGTATTTTAAGCAGCATGATTTCAACCACAAATATTTTTGGGAATAGGACTGGAAATATATATGCCATCAGCCTAAGATGAAGAGTTGTCCTCATTCTTCCTCTTTGCCATAATGGTGGTTGATCCTCCATGGGAGGTAATTGTCTTAACACTTCTGGCACATCCACTTGACCCCCTCGACCTCACTTTGTGTCCTAGCCAGGTTTTCAGCAAAGCTGGAAAATAGGAATTATTCCCTGGCTTGGTCCCTAAGCTTGTTCCGGTTACATCATTGGAAGGTGCAGGTAGCAGGTCCATCTCTTCTGACTCCAATCCAGTGTTCACTGTTGAGAAAAGCATGGATGTTAGGGAATTTGGGGAAATAAAAAGTGATATCTTGAGGAGTGTACATATAACAAAGAAGGAGGTGCTGAAAGTCTTAAAGCGCATCAAGGTAGATAAATCCCCAGGACCTGATGAGATGTATCCCAGGACATTGTGGAAGGCTAGCGAGGAAATTACGAGTCCCCTAGAAGAGATATTTGATAGATGAGGTACCTGAAGATTGGTGGCAAATGTTGTGCCTTTGTTTAAGAAAGGCTACAGAGAAAAGCCTGGGAACTACAGGCTGGTGAGCCTAACATCTGAGGTGGGTAAGTTGTTAGAAGGTAATTTGAGAGACAGAATCTACAGGCATTTACTGACACAAGGACTGATTAGGGACAGTCAGCATGGCTTTGAGAGTGGAAAATCATGTCTCACAAATTTGTTTTTTGAAGGGGTAACCAAGAAGGTAGATGATTTTGGTGCAGTTGATGTTGTCTACATGGACTTTAGCCAGGCTTTTGACAAGGTACCACATGATAGGTTGTTGCATAAGGTTAAATCTCACGGGATCCAGGGTGAGCTGGTCTATTAGATACAAAATTGGCTTGATGACTGAAGACAGAGGGTGGTCTTAGAGAGTTGTTTTTCAAACTGGAGGTCTGTGATCAGCAGTGTGCCTCAGGGATTGGTGCTGGGTCCACTGTTATTTGTCATTTATATTAATGATTTGGATGAGAATTTAGGAAGCATGGTTCGTAAGTTTGCAGTTGACACAAAGATTGGTGGCATAGCGGACAGTGAAGAAGGTTATCTCAGATTGCAACAGGATAAATTGGGCCAGTGGGCTGACGAATGACTGATAGAGTTTAATTTAGATAAATGCAATATGATGCGTTTTGGTAGATTGAACCAGGGCAGGACTTACTCAATTAATGGTAGGGCACTGGGGAGAGTTATAGAACAAAGAGATCTAGGGGTACATGTTCATAGCTCCTTGAAAGTGGAGTCACAGGTAGACAATGAAGAAGGCATTTGGCATGCTTGGTTTCATCGGTCATAATATTGCATACAGGAGTTGAGACGTCTTGTTGAAGTTGTACAAGACATTGGTAAGGCCACACTTGGAAAACTGTGTACAGTTCTGGTCACCCGATTAAAGAAAGGATATTGTTAAACTAGAAAGAGTGCAGAAAAGATTTACTAGGATGCTACCGGAACTTGATGGTTTGAGTTATAAGGAGAGGCTGGATAGACTGGGACTTTTTTCCCTGGAGAGTAGAAGGCTGAGGGGTGATATTATAGAGATCTATAAAATAGTGAGGGGCACAGATCAGCTAGATAGTCAATATCTTTTCCCAAAGGTAGGTGATTCTAAAACTGGAGAGCATAGGTTTAAAGTGAAAGGGGAGAGATACAAAAAGGTCCAGAGGGACAATTTTTTCACAAGGGGATGGTGAATGTCTAGAACAAGCTACCAGAAGTAGTAGTAGAGGCAGGTAAATTCTTGTCTTTTAAAAAGCATTTTGACTGTTACATGAGTAAGATGGTATCGAGGAATATGGGCCAAACATGGGCAACTGGAACTAACTTGGGGGTTAAAAAAGGGATGGCATGCACAAGTTGGGCTGAAGGGCCTGTTTCCATGCTGTAAACCTCCATGTCTCTGTGACTCTAATTGGCAAATCCATGGAATAGCAGAATCCCAGAGAACATTTCAGGCTAATGTTTTAGATGTGACGAATCATTCTGAGTTCAGTTTTCTTCCTTTGCTGCTTGATGTTGGGCATCTTCCTGTTGTTAATAAAGGGAAAAGAGTGTGGAATGCCGATGATTGCAACAGCACCATAAACATGTGTCATTATCTGCAGCTAGCAAGTAATAGTTGAGATGGCATTAGGAGATAATTGTCTTGTTCAATATCTTGTTCACCTGAGTACAAAACAGAAAGGCTTGTTTCTGCATGGTAGCTCTTCCATCTAGGTTGGAAACTGATAAAATTTGCTAAGTGCAACAGCTTAAAGCATAATTTACAACGTATCCTGTGACACAACTAGAAGCCTTGTGGTTTTCCACTAATGACACAACTACTTGATATATTGACTAGTGCTTTTGATACTACCTTTGGTATTTTTTATATCAAGTGTTGACAAGGCTAGAATGATGGGGGTATGAATTTGAGCTCTAAATGCAAATTGCTAATGGAATAAGCTCTCCTGCTTTTTCTGCTTCCTGTTTTTATTTTCAACATACAGCATCTGCAACATGTTATGTTATCATTGCTGGCTGGACCATTTAATTTCCGAATCCCTCAGAGAGGTTCCTGAATGACGGTAACCTATCATTACTTAACATTTTGAATGAAAAATAAGATTCGTTGATAGTTCAGAGATGTGGAATCTGAAGATTTTCTGAATACCAGCGACCCAGTGACTCCTTCCAACGTGCGGTGATAATTGGGCAAGCCAAAACAGCGACCCATTTTTAGTTTGTTAGGTTAATGCTGAAATGGAAAAGTGCTTTCTGACTGAACATTGTCCACTGATTTGATTTTTATTCATGCAAGGGAAATTGTGTTTGAAAGCCACATACTAAACTTTCACATCTGAAAGACTAAATACTCCAAAGTGAAAAAGGAGCTAATGGCTACTGGTAAAGGAACTTAAAATGCAATATATTTTTTCAGTAAATGACGTGCTTATCGAGGTACTAGCACTTGAAAGTGGAATACATTTGGCCCCAATCTGGGCATGTAGTCACCATCAAACAAATCCCAGGAATTAGGTCAATAACCAGTTTTTAAAGCTTTAGGTCAAAGTCACTATACAAAATATCTTCAGAGCTAACACAGACAAGAATACTGCTGAAAAAAAACACATGTTGTCAACCAGCCTGGTTTGAATTTAAATAAAGCTTGGCAGTGAAGCATCAGTCATAAGTTACCTGGTACATTCTCTATGGCAGCACCTCTTACCAATCAGAGTCTGCTTGTCAACCAATCACACTCTTCCCATGCAGTATAAATTGTAGTTCCTTTGACATTTGGTATTGTTGTAAATTGTGCTGATGACTGCAAGACAAAAACTTTGACAATGTGTGTCTTTTTTCAGAAATATTCAAATTCTGTACTACCTAACAGAGGAGATTTTATCTGAATAGTCTCAGCTGGAATCAACCCAAATCTCAGTGGTGAAATGTTAGTAGGACCACCATGTTACCCACTTTCCCTGAAAAATATTTTGATTCTTTTCATGCATTATGTAGCAATAATCCTTTCTGTGTATCTGCCTGCCTATCAATTCTAAAACAGTTATAATGCATTTATGTAGTGCCTTTAACGTGGCAAAATTACCCAAGGTGTTTCAAGGAATGTTATTAAAGAATACTTGACCCAGAGCCACATGAGAAGATATTAGGAGAGGTGACCAAAAGTTTGGTTAAAGTGATAGATTTTAAGGAGTGCCATAAAGGACAAGAGAGAAATTGCTTCACCGGATTTTGCCTAATTTTATCAATGCCGTTAGCCTAGGATAAATTCTCTTTTTCTATCAAAGCTTATGGTTTTTCTGGCACGAATCAGATCCCAATTTTCCCACACTCTGTATTTTTTTCGGAGTTTTGCACTTGATCTAGAAGGGATAGAGCCTAAACACACCGGCAAGCCCAGCTTCACAGACATTGGGCATTATTTTTAAAGGACACCTGTACTCAAAGTGAAATTGAAGACCTCTTCCTATCCCCATGGGCATCAGGACCCCCTATCTCTTTGGAAACATGTTTCCCCACCCGTCTCCCCAACATAGATTGCCGGCATATTGTGGCCCACCCAATGGGCATACCTTCATGCTCCACTTCATGACCCTCTTCATGGTCCCCCTTTCAGGATCCTCTTCAAGACCCCTCATGACCACCTTCATGCTCCCCTCAGGCCACATTGCCTATGACACTACTCAGAGCACCCTGGCAGTGCCCACCTGGCAGGTTGGCATTGTCATGATGCCAGGTGGCATAGCCAGATTCACACTGCCAGATGGGCACTGCTCAGCCTTGCCCCTGATCCAAACAACCTCAGTGAGCCCTACTCCATCATGCAAAAATATGGTCCCCATCCTAAGGCCATAATGCCCCCATGCCAAAGAATGCCCCCCAAACAACCACAATGACCCCTCATACCTCCTTGCCAAGGTATGGCACTGTCATCTACTCCCTTAATGCCCCCGGAGAACACAATTTGCCATTCATGCACAACATGCCAAGCTATAGCATTTACATGCCCATTCACCCACCGTACACTGTATGAGAGCAATATATGTTATATTGATAGTATGATGTGTAAGAAAAGATTAAAAAAAAACATTCAAAGGTCTTCAAAAGTCTCTGACCCCCCCCCAACCTCCTCCCCCGCCCCCCCCCCCCCCCCCCACCCCACCCCACCTCCCACCCCTCGCCATAGTCTTCATGCCTAATATCTGTTTGTGGAGACCAGTGGTGATTTTTTCCAGGATCCTACTTCACCTGAAGGTCAGAGAATCCTGGGTGCAGGGAAAATCTAGCCTCAATTGGACTAAACATACATAAATGCTTATGCAGCCTGGTACAAGTGTCAATTGTCCAGACTGAGAACCCAGAAATCTATTGGAGTAATGAATCGCAGGAAAGGCATTGCTTGACGTTCAGTTCTGGTCCTCTGATTCCTGCAGTCAAAGGCACAATGTTTATTTACACAAGGTAAAGAGGTACAAGTGCTTACAATTTCTGCTATTGCTAATTTAAAAAGCCTGGACTATTAACACTTTTTTAGGGTTCCAGTAAAAGGAGATTCTTTAAAAATAAAGTGGAAAGTTATCAATGAATGTTTTTAAAGATGTTTTCTTATACATCATGTATCAATAGAACATATATTGCTCTTGTACAGTGCACGGTGGGTGAATGGGCATGTAAGTGCTATAGCTTGGCATGTTGTGCATGAAGGGCAAATTGTGTTCTCTGGGGGCATTACGGGAGTAGATGACAGTGCCATATCTTGGCATGAGGGTATGAGGGGGTCATTGTGATTGTTTGGGGGGCATTCTTTGGCATGGGGGCATAACGGCCTTAGGATGGGGACCATATTTTTGCATGAGAACACGGGGGCCACTTGAAGTTGTTTGGAGGACATACCTTGGCATGGGGGAAGAAGTGTCTTAGGGATATTTGGAGGCATAGTAAGACGGGCATGGGCCTGATGCACCATAAGGCTAGTTGGTTGGCATGCGGTAGCATGAATGAGGCATGGAGAGTTCATGGCCATGAAGGGTGTGCAGGGTGAGGGTTGAAGGCCCTCTTTTTATTGATAACTGGGATGAAATTCCACAGGACTAAGGTAGTTATAAACAGCCTGTTTCCACACCCTTGACAGCCTCTGTGCCTGTTCCCATGCTTTAACTTGGGCTCAGCTAATCCAACTATAGCCTGTGCCTGTGCCTCAGCAACACCATACCCCCACTTGCCTGGTCAACACAATTCTTGCATGAATGTTCTATCAAAGTAAATGGGCTGAGCTGGAAATTTCTCTGACTCTCACTGCCATACTGATGATGCAAATTCAGCTCTATATCCCTAGTTTTGTAGAATCATAGAATCATACAGTGCAGAAGAAAGCCATTCGGCCCATCAAGTCTGCATCGACCACAATCCCACTCATGCCCTATCCTCATTGCCCCATGCATTTACCCTAGCTAGTTCCCCTGACACTAAGGGTCAACTTAGCATCGCCAATCCATCCAACCCGCACATCTTTGGACTGTGGGAGGAAGCTGGAGCACCTGGAGGAAACCCATGTAGACACAGGGAGAACATGCAAACTCCACACAGACAGTGACCCAAGCTGGGAATCAAACCTGGATGCCTGGTGCTGAGAGGCAGTAGTGCTAACCACTATGCCGCCCTGCTGCCCATTTTGTCCGCTGGTGGACATTTGTCTTGTAAGGGGTGGGTGGCCAGAATTTTGAGGAAACACTATGAGATGCAGAAAACCTGTCACAAAAACAAGTGAATTTGCTATATTTCCTGGGGAGCTTGGCTGTCCCCTCTCAGAATTACGCTGGAGACCAGTGGAGTTCCTGTGGAGGGCCTGAAACTCTTCCTATTTACTCAGATTCTTCTGCCTGTTAAGAATTTGGTATAAATAATGGAACTAAGAACACTTCCCTGCAGTTTCACTGCTTAATTGAGAAACTATGAGGCAAACATTTACCCATAATTCCGGTAGGGAAAAGATGCTATGGCAACGAAATGTTTTGACCAAAAGAATAGGGAACAGTCAGAAAAGATCACAATAGTCAGATGTGAATAATGCATTGAAAGGATTTGCCTCACCATAGGGGGGTAAGCTTCCTTATAAGCTGCAAAGTATGATGTGTTTCCCTTTTTGCCTGCCATTACCCACAAATTGCCCTAGAAGTCCTAGCATGACACGACAGCAGCCAGTAATGTTCAATGATTTAAAACAATTTCTACTCTTCCTCCAGACTCGGAGCACAATACTTGGTTTATAATTACTGTACTCAGTGGAGTTTGTAAAGAGTGTTCCGATGTTTGGACAAGTAAGTCTGTGTTTGCTCAGGAAAATAGGGAAATGGTTATCTTGACAGGTTAGCCCAGAAAAACAACAAAGCTGTCTTCGAAAGCAGATGTTGAGATCTGTCACTTGGCTCATTTGGTACTCTGCTAAACATAGCTTGCAGAGTTGTGCTGCAGTCCTCTTTGACATTCGGCTATAGAATGGGTTTAAGTATCGCTGTTGGATTTTACCCAGCCACAGTCGAGGTGAATGTGCGTGACTGATTTAAGCAGCTTTACAGAATTGCCAAGAGTTGCTTTCGCGTTTAAAAACAAACTGTGGGAAGGTTTTCATTTTTTCCATTAGCGTGGTTCATCCAGAACTTAGTTCAAACCATAAACCTATGATGGCATTTCAGTTTTGATGGATAAGTATTATCATTGTTAGCATATTGTGCTAATGCGAGACAAAGAATTTAGTGAAAAATAAATGCAAACTGTATGTCGATATACCTCTGTGTGCTGAATGTAAACTGCTCCTTAACTTTTCTAAGATCTGAATTAAGGGCAAGGCACTGGGGCGATTCTCCCCAAAAATTCTTAATGCTGAATTTGCATAAAACTGAAGTAACTCCTGTTGGGTTTTTAGCAGGATTTTCAAAATGAATCTCCTATACTCTGTGCATCCCAGAAAGTCCTAGTGTAAATCACGATAAAAATACCTAAGTTCTTATTTACATCCTATTAGTGGACCTGGGACTGAAGTCTCCCCCACCTGTACCAGGAGTGCAGGTTTACAACTGCTTCCCACAAACAGGGAACAGCCGATTTCCAGAGCGGAGCTGATGACTCATGAATCCTGTCACCAGAGGTGCAAGGAGGCCGTGGTGCCCAGTGTGGAGCCTGCTAAATGGTCTCCACTGATATTTCATTGTGCTAGAGTAGTGTTGCGGGCTGAGAGAATCACCGCCACTATATTGATATGGATTTGTTTTAGGCCCTTTTTTAAACTTTACATTGCATGCTCAGTCAAGCACTCCTACCACATAGTTAGAAGTCCATTGATTCAAGTCCCAGCCAAGTGAGTAGGTAATCTAGGCTGACATTTCATTGCAGTACTGACCAAGTGATGCTTTGTGAAAAGTGGCGTATCTCTGATGAAATATTACATCAAGGCTCTGATGACAGTGCTGCATTCCTCTGAACGACATGGAAGAGCTTTCCTTTCCAGCATCACCAAATCAGATGCACTAATCACATCTTATTTACTGTTTGTGGGAAGCTGCTGTGAGAAAATTGATTGCCACATTTGCCAATAACGACAATCACTAATCTTTAAATATTACTCAAAAAGCACTTTGGTAGGTGATGAGGCTGTGGACAGCCGTGTGTCAATGATATGCTTCAGGCCACACCAGATGCTCCAAGACACACCCCTCCCACCCCCCCACAAGTCCTCCCCCCCCCCCCCCCCCTTCCCCACCACCACCCTGCCCACAGTGATATCACACTGGTGGCAATCACTACTGGCTTCCAGAAATGGAAACCAGTTGCAGTGATCACACTAGAGGCACAGGGGTGAGTATAGTGCCAGAGTGGTGAGGGAAATGGCTGGGCAGTGCCCTAGCACTGCCCCTGGCACTTTGGCACAACCCCTAGACTGTGCCAACCTGGCAGTACCAACCTGGGGCCTCTAGGAGACTCAATGGCAGGGGGTTCCCATTATATAGTTTGGGGAGGGGGGGAGGTTGGTGGTGGTGGGGGGGGTGGGTGCACTGTGCCTGTATTGGGGAGGTGGGGTTGCAGATACTGAGAATGGGGTCTGTGCCCCATTGCTGGCAAGGATGGGGGAGAGGGTTGCCCTGGAGTCAGTGACAATCAGTGCAGGGAGGCTGGAGGGGGTCAGGTTACCCTAATGCCTGTGTGGTATGTGGGGATGGGGGCATAGATTGGCCCTCTGTGCTCCAGGGTTGAAGGTGGTTCTCTTGTCTGCCAGGGATCCTGATGTCAGTGAGGCATCAGGTGGGGGGCTTCTATTTTGACCTTGAGATCAGAAAAGGTGCCCCGATCTTTGTGGAACCAGTCTTGCTGGCTCTGTCATACCTCACCCCACCAGAATGACAGCACAACACATACACCTGCTTTTTTAAAAAAAGGTGTCAGAAGATGTGGAATTAAAAACCTGGCTGTTTTTGGGGAGAAACACGCTAGTTTTCAGTCAGAACCTGACACTTCGCTATTTTTTAGGAAAACTGCATCCATAGTGTTTGTAATGCATTCCCAGATGCATGTTGCTCTAGAGGAAGTTGGGGGAGGGAGGGGGGGTGGGGTGTGGCGAAGGGGTTGGGACAGGTGGAATCTATCTTACATAATAGGTAGCTATGAGTCTAGATAGCCTGGACTACATGACAATGAGTTCCATCATGGGCAAACAGGCTCCCATATTCAGCTGATTCAGATACACGGCTCATTGGTGTGCACTAAGGAGTGGGGACCCTGCCTGTATTTTCCTCTCCCTAACTGCCTCAGCCATTGTTTTAACTGGAATCAACCAACCCAGCACAGTGTAGACACTGTATCATCTGTCTTCTGATTTGGATGTATTTTGTTTGCAGAAAATCTACAGCACAGAAACAGGTCATTTGGCTCAACTGGTGGATTCTGGTGTCAATACTCATGACTTATTCCCACTCTGCCTTCATGTCCGTCTGTGGCATGACTAAAATTCTACATTTTTTTCTATTACCTCTCTGCTTTAGTGTGTTGTTCTAGAAATGAACCCCAGTACTTTGCTTACATTCTTATGGCCTTATCTACTTTACACTGCTACTTTTAACATTTTATGTATCTGTATCCACACTTCTCATTGTTTCTCTGCCCCATTTGGTTTCTTACTGATCAAGGAATAAGACAATACTAAAGAAATCATTTCATATAAATTGCTTTTACCAAATATCTTTGCAGTCTGTAAATCATTTCATGTTTTCCTACCTTTTGGCACAATTCTTCACCTATTAACCCCTTCGTATCACAACACCCTCTCCTCCTCAATTTGGAATCAGCTGAAAATTTAATCATCGTGCTTTCAATTCCTGACTTTCAATCATTTATGCATGAGGTAAACTACAGTCATCCCAGAATGTGTTCCTAGAGGTCGCTACTTTGAACTTCCTGCCAGCCTGAGAAACTTTTGTTTTCTGTCTTGGAGCCATTTTCCAAATCATTCTGAAACCTGAACAATCACCTCAAACCCGCTGACCATTGACATGAATCTTTTTTGTTGGCACCATATCAAAGACCTTTTGAAAGTCCAGATGTACTCCATCCATTGCATTGCCTTGTCTACCCTTTCTGTTACTTTGTTTAATAAGGTCAGTTAAGCATGACCCTCGTTTCAGAAATAAGTCTTTTTTAACTGTATTCTGCATCTCTCGATATTTAGTTATTTCATCCTTCAGCAAAAATTCTAATCTGTTTCCTATCACTGACATTAAGCTATCTGGGTTTATCATTTCCTGTGTTAACCCTTTCTGGAGATCAGAATTATCGATGCTGTCTGCTAAATCTCTGACATTATTCATTCTTAAATTGAACTTTTATGTACTGATATTAGCACCTCTGCTATCCTCAAAGCCTTGGCTATCCATGGATAATTATGTGGTCAATATCTCCTTTTTTCCTGCAATCTTAACTAATGTAATATCTCCCATGACTTTTTCTACAGCTGTTACTTACTCATTGTTGGTCTCTTCAGAGAGCACACACTTCAATGAGTGGTCCCGTTGCAGAATTTTTTAAGAAGTTCCATTCTCGGAATTACAAAGCCAATGCACACAGTGTGTGGGGCAAATCCTACATCCATCTTCTTGCTTGTTCCCATAACCAATTCACATTCAAATTGAATCCAATTCATAACCTCTACAAAAGAGACATATAAGATCCAAGCTGACAAGAAAAGGCATTGCACCTGATCTTGGGCTTGATCCGACATTTGACTTTAGCCAATTCGCTCTCCCACTTCTTCCCGTTGAGAAAAAGATACAGAAGTCTGAGGTCAAGTACCAACCGACTCAAGAACAGCTTCTTCTTTGCTGCTGTCAAACTTTTGAATGGACTTACGTTGCATTAAGTTGATCTTTCTCTACACCCTAGCTACGACTGTAACTCGACATCTGCACTCTCTTGTTTCTTTCTCTATGAACGGTATGCTTTGTCTGTATAGCATGCAAGAAACAATACTCTTCACTGCATGTTAATACATGCGACAATAATAAATCAAATCAAAATTAAAAAGAAGGTCGAGAAGCCTTTACAGAATTCACAGGAGCAACGTTTGGTTGTTTTGGTCTCTTCCAATGGCAAAGCCAATTTATGCAGTGTACAGCTCAGTCATTCACTTTACTTCTGTAGCTAACCAGCTAAGGTGAAGATGGTTTCGCTATAACTGTGAAGGTAAACCAATGGATTTGAACATTGCACAATAAATCATGTACATTATTGCAAAATTTGTTGGAAGCAATCTGTGGAAATTCTATGCTTCAGTTTCACACTTAATAAAAAGCCTCTGATCGGTTTGGTAACTGAACAACCGTGAATATGATATTTTTGCACTCCAAACAATCAGTCTGCACCTCAGGGTTCTGACCTTCCTTGACAAATGTAAAATCAGTCGGGTATCAATTGTTGGTGCTCATTTTTCCTTCAGAAAGTGATGACTCCTGCAGAAGTCTCACTCCAAGGATCCTTGACAGCCTTCTGGTACCTTGCCAAGTGAGGCTTCATAGATGAGGCTTTTCTGCAGTGGGAGCATCATGTTATCTCTTGTCTGATTTGGTCCTTATTGACCAAATTTCTTTTGGTCCTTTCCCAGAGAGTCCATTGGACAGCAGTTGGGAGTGGAAGCAATGGCTGATGTTGCCCTCCTTTGCCTGTGTTCTCTTTGCTTTTTTAATCATTACCCCAGCCGCTATTAGTTCAGCCAGCATTCTGATACTGTGCTTCGCAGTTAACTGTACGGTCATCCAAAGAAGTATCGAGGGAGCTACTGATGTCTGTTTCTGAGCACTCTTAAATATGATGAATGATTTATTCAGCCATATGATTTATATTGTGCAATGCGTTGGTGATTGATATTATGCTTTGAGATATCTGTAGGATAAATTGGTTATATTGTTGTCTTTGGGGTGGGAGAATTTTGTGACATGAACTGTGAACTGAACTGAGCCTGACAGAATTTAATTCACCATCTGACTTGTGGCAGCCACTGGAGATAAAGGCCTTCATCTCCTTTCTTTGACTAGGAATCAAACCACGGTCCCCAGCAGTGAAAGGAAAATGCTTCACAACAGTGTACTAATGCAGCACACTAGACAGAGCCTTGTATTGCAAGCTCTATTACTGAAAAAAATGGGCTTTCATATCTGAAATCCCAAACTGTATCTCTATGATTGCCAGAGGGTGTGTTTTTTGTAAAAGTCTCTGACATTTTGAAGGCTACTAAAAGATTCAGAGGAAGTACTAAATGTGGGAAATTGATGTCATGACTTTTAATTTACAGCCCATTAAAACTGACATTTTAGCATTTGCCACATTTTCTTTCACTGAAAGATACAATGCCGAGTCAGAGGAGCCGAACTTTATCAAACAGTGTTAGTGGATTGCACTCTAATTAAACAAAGCAGTCGAGGAAACATGTTAATCCACACTTCTGACCTGAGTCAAAATGATTGCTGGGTAGTGCTTGGAATTCCAGGCACCAGGTCACTGAAATTATTTACTGTAACACATTTACTTGCAGAAACGAGAAAGGAGTGCAGCAGGTTTAAAGTCTAACTGAAAATTCCCTGTGGCTCAGGAAGTTTAGTTAGTAAATCATTAAACGTCACGGACAAAGAAGCGGCAAGGTGTGATCTCCATCTGTCATGTGTTAGCTGATCTTAGAGGTAGCAATAGGAGTTTTAAAACTTGCCACCTTAGCCAGAGTGAGAGGAGATGAAAACAACTCTTGAACACAATGCCAGGTCATGACTCAGAGGTGAAATCCCTCAAGGTCGAATATCTAGCTGACACTCATCAGTAATTACTCAGGCATGAACAATGTTCCACACCACAGAAGCTACTTGGGTGGGGGACATGTGGAACCGTCTTTCAGTAGACATATGACAGCCTTCCATCTTGTAAGATGATGGTTTGCACCATGTTGGTCAGCTCTGTGTCAGCATTACCTAGTGTGGCTCAGGAACTCCTCCCCCCACTCCTCCCCTGCGCCGTAATTGCCACAGAGAAAGACAGTGGGCTGAGAAGATGCACAGTTCACTGGCCTCTGTTTTCTCTGGACTCTCTTCCCAACCAGCTGAGCTTCGTGTTTCTGCTCACCTCTTCTAATACCCTTCCAAATATTAGCCTCCGAGGATCACAGTCAGTGACCATCTTCCAGTTGTCAGTGTTCACATCTACAATCTTCATATCTCGCTTGCAGGTGTCCTTGTAGCCAAGGTATGGACATCCAGGAGGTCATGACCCATTGCCAATTCACCATTCGGAAGGTCTTTGGGTATAGAATGGATGTGGCTGAGCCAGCGCAGATGTTATTGGTAAATGCTTCAGAATGCCGGAGTTGGTGACTTTGGCCAGATTCTTTGTACATACAAGAGTCTCTGTGTTTTTGAGAAAATAGTAAGAAATCTCACAACACCAGGTTAAAGTCCAACAGGTTTATTAGGTAGAACAAGCTTTTGAGGCGTTGCCCCTTCATCAGTTGAGTGTAGGATTTATTTCACAAACAGGGCACACATAGACACAAACTTAATTACAAGATAATGGTTGGAATGCGAGTCTTGACATATAATCAAGTCTTTACAGGTGCAGACAATGTGAGTGGACAGAGTGTGAATCACAGGTTAAATAGGTGTGAATTGTCTCCAGTCAGGGCAGTTAGTGAGATTTTACGAGCCCAGGCAAGTCGTGGTTACAGATAGTGTGACATGAACCCAAGATCCCGGTTGAGGACGTCCTCATGTGTGCAGAACTTGGCTATCAGTTTCTGCTCAGCGATTCTGTTTTGTTGTGTGTCATGAAGGCCCCCTTGGAGAATGCTTACCCGAAGATCAGAGGTTGAATGCCAGTGACCGCAGAAGTGTTCCCCAACAGGAAGAGAACACTCCTGCCTGGTGATTGTCGAGCGGTGTCTATTCATTCATTGTTGTAGCATCTGCATGGTCTCTCCGATGTACCATGCTTTGAGCATGATAGAAAATAGCAGTGGAGCCCAAATCCTGGTGTCCTGCCCCAGAACCAGGCCTATGCCATTTATGATGGAAGGAGTAGGGAAGGGGAAGGGGGGAGGGGGGATTTGGAATAGGGGGTGTTGGAATTGGGTTCTAATTTGAACATATTTCAATCATTGAGGTAACTACACATATGTTAAACTCTAGCTACCTCCATCAGATCTAATTTTAGCTAATGGCATTGCCAAAACACAGCATATGTTCGACCAGGTCGGAGAAGATTAAAGTTAGAAGAATTATTTGGAGAGGTGGGCTACTCTTGTGGATGTGGTCCTGGGACAACTTTTGGGAGGCAAGTTGCCATTTGGGAGAGGGTAGCTGCTATTTGGGAGTGTTAAGGTGCCCTTTGGGATTATTAAAATTCAATATGAATGTGTGTAAAATGTGTGAAATTTCATTAGAACTGTCAAGTTCGTTGGAACTGTCAAATTAATTGGAGCTCTTAAGAGAATGGTCAAGGTAGCTGCCAAGAGAATTTTCAAGAGAACTGTCAGGGGAACAGTAAAGGTAGCTGTCAGATTGTCAAGGTATTTAAATCTCATGTGCTTTAAATTAAAAAGAAGTTTGCAGGGTTAAAAAAAAACATTCTTGCTATTTCACCCTGTCTATTGACATAAGTCTAAGGGTTACCATTACAGGGTTAGTGCTACATGACTGATTTAAAACCCTTTTATCATTGACAGTGGGTTGCCTGTCAATTCATAGCTTAGTTGACAACTTCAAGAGGTTATAAACTCTTTGGAGTGAGACTATAAATACAAATGTTTTTTTCATAAGGGATTAAAGGAAATTAAATATAGTGAATGGGTTTTTATCAATAAGAGTGTTTTCTTTTGAAATAGTGAATTCATCAATAAACACTTAAGAACTTTATTAATCTCAGCATGGATCCTGAAGTCTGCCCATAGTGGATGCTGGGTGAGTTGGGAGGGTAAATGGATGGGTATATCACGGTTTGGTATGAGTTGACATTAAGTTGTCATGGGCTACCAAGCGGCATGGGAGTGGATGGAAGCATGTATTATCATTGGTGCTATATAGGGCCAGATGAATGAGTGAGGGGTATAGAAGCTATAAAGGGCCACGTTGTGAAGTGTAGGGACAGAGGTTGGCATGAAAGATATGAGGGATCATGGGGTGTGGTATGACATGAAGTGGTACATGTTGGCATTAATGCTGCATGGGAATGTTGTGGAGGTGAGGGGATGTGAGGGATGAGAGCTGGAGGGCTGTTTTTTGTTTCATTGTTTATTTTCGCAGCCTTGACAAGGTATTGGGGCATCAAGGTTGGCCTTTCACCCAGTTCACTTTCTAATCCAGCAACTTCCCACCTCTTCCAGAGTATCCCACCACAACCATCAACCTGCCTCCCAGACAAATAATATGACCTTTCGAGACACCTCTTCCCAGACAGGTATGTGGAGCTGGGAATTATCCTACCACAGTGCTCCCAACCTGAGTGTGGAAATTCAGGTCCCTGTTATTTTCTATCCCAATGAGGAATCAACATCATAAGCACATAAGAAATAGGAGCAGGAGTAGGCCATCTAGCCCTTCAAGCCTGCTCCGCCATTCAATAAGATCATGGCTAATCTGAAGTGGATCAGTTCCACTTTCCCGCCCTCTCCCCATAACCCTTAATTCCCTTGTCTGTCAAAAACCTATCTAGCCGTGACTTAAATATATTTAGTGAGGTAGCCTCCACCACTTCAATGGGCAGAGAATTCCAGAGATTCACCACCCTTTGAGCAAAGAAGTTCCTCCTCAACTCCGATCTAAACTGCCCCCCCCCCCTTATCTTGAGGCTGTGCCCTCTAGTCCTGCTATCCTTTCTAAGCGGGAAGAATGTCTCTACCTCTACCCTATCCATCCCTTTCATTACCTTATACGTCTCCATAAGATCCCCTTTCATCCTTCTAAACTCCAACGAGTACAGACCCAATCTATTCAGTCTCTCTTCATAGTCCAACCCCCTCATCTCCGGTATCAGCCTAGTGAACCTCCTCTGCACTCCCTCCAAGGCCAAAATATCCTTGCACAAGTGCGGCGACCAAAGCTACACACAGTACTCCAGCTGCAGCCTCACCAGTGCCCTGTACAGTTGCAGCAAGACCTCCCTGCTTTTATATTCTATCCCCCTTGCTATAAAGGCCAGCATTCTATTTGCCGCCTTGATCACCTGCTGCACCTGCAGACTGGGTTTTTGTGACTCATGCACAAGGACCCCCAGGTCCTCTGCACCGTAGCATGCTGCAGCTTTTCGCCCTTTAAATAGTAATCCCTCCTACTATTATTTCTAATCCCTCCTACTATTATTTCTAATGATGATGATGTATATTTATATCATCAAGAGAAATAGAATTTTTTGAGATTTTTGTGCCTCTTGCTGAATTCTCACCTCCCCCACTTCCCCACCGCCCACTTTTGAACCCGCGACGGGTGTGTGGGAGTATTCACACCCATGGTGTTTTAAACCTTTAGGGCAAGCGTGTAATAATAAATAATCTTTATTTTTAAAACCACAAAAGCTTGCTGCTGGGTTCACTTCAATTGGGAGCAATCATTCTGAGAGAAAGAACCTCACATATAAAAACACTTTGATCATGGACAATAATAAAATGTAAATTTTGTCTATGACAAAAGCACAATCTGCATACAGGAGCACAGTGACTGAAGTTGAATGGTTTTGTTTCTGGACTGATCAGTTTCTGGCCTGTTCTGTAAATTGTCTCCATGTCTGTGAATAGTTTGCTATAAGTGACATACATTATTTCAATGAGGAAGGTGGAGAAGAAGATTGGTGGGATGACACAGCCTTTTTTGACCCCGCTTTTCATTGAGGTACTGGCCTGAATTTTGATGCCTCGCCTGCCAAGGGAATCGGAGCAGGTGAGGGACAGGCAATGGGAAGATCTGTTGTCCTCGTATGAGATTTTATGGTTTCAGGGCAAGTGAGGCTCGTCCACTGTTAGTTTAAAATTCGTCTGTCAAGTGCTTTGGATTGTTTCATTACATTAAAGGTGCTATTTAAGTTGTTGTCACATGCTTTTATCCAGCCTGTAAGTTACCGAGCTGATAATTTGTAGCTTGTAAGTTTCATAGAAACATTTTCTTCATACTTCATTGTTTTAGATTTGAGCGACACAAGTCCATTCCCATTCTTGTAAAGAATTAAATTACTCAATTAAGCTAATCATGTAACTAGATTCATTTCCCTGCTAAAACCTTCTCCTGCAGTTGCTGCAGTTTACAGTTACATAGGTGCCATAGGCATATCTCAGCAAGGTGCTATCTCCATGTCAGTATATGATATTTTCCAGCAGAAATTCTTAATCTATGAATAGCACCAATTGTTATTCTAACTTATTGTTGTCATCTCTCTAGGCAATGGGGCACTGAAGCTATAGTGAACACCCAACCACTGGCCAGGCTGAAAGAAACCAATATAGTGTAGATCAAGATCAAACCTAGGACCTTCCTAGGCTGTAAGTCTCAGTAATTCATCAGGCATTTTTCATCTACTGAAGAAAATGTGTGGAGTTTGCACATTCTCCTCGTGTCTGCGTGGGTTTTCTCCAGGTGCTAATGTTTCCTCCCCCAGTCCAAAGATGTGCGGGTTAGGTTGATTGGCCATGCTAAAATTGCCCCGTAGTGTCCTGAGATGTGGAGGTTAGAGGGATTAGTGGGTAAAATATGTAGAGATATGGGGGTAGGGCCTGGGTGGGATTGTGGTTGGTGCAGACTCAATGGACCGAATGGCCTCTTTCTGTACTGTAGGGATTCTATGATTTTTATGATTCTAAAATAAATGTGTGGCTTAATTGTTATTCTCAATGGTGTTTATAGTCTCATATCTCCAGGAATAATATCTTCATCTTTCAACCCATCAAAAGCCTGAGAGATTGTTTGTTAAGATTGTGGAATCGTAGAATCCCTACAGTGCAGAAGGAGGTCATTCGGCCCATCGGGTCTGCACTAACTCACCAATACAGCATCTTACTCAGCTCCTATCCTCACAACCCCACGTATTTACCTTACCCTGCTAATACATTTAACCTTTACATTTTTGGACACTAAGAAACAATTTAGCCCAGCCAATCCACCTAACCTTCATTTCTTTGGTGTGTGGGAGGAAACTGGAGCACCTGGAGGAAACCTACGCAGACATAGGGAAAACATTCAAAGTCGACACAGTCACCCAAGTTGAGTTTCTGGCACTGTGAGGCAGTAGTGCTAACTACTGGGCCACCATGTCGTGTATCGAGTCTGCATCAACTTTCCGAAAGATCATCTTATCCAGGCCCACAACCCTGTCCTATCCCATAACCCCACACATTTACCATGGTCAATCCACCTAACCTGCAGCTCTTTTGGAGGAAACTGGAGCACCTGGAGGAAACCCATGCAGACATGAGGAGATTGTGCCTGTAACTTCTTCCATCTAAACACCAAGAAGTTATTTATTGACTCCCTTCATTAGTTCTACACACATGTCACCAACTCCATCTGACTGCCTGGCCACAGTCCCAGACTGTTTCATGGTCTTGACATTTTGAGATAAGGTTCCGACACTATCTATATTTTTCCAATCACATAGACCTCCATCTATGTACATGCCAGGTCTACACGACTCCCTCATTCCCATCTGATGCTAAAAGCTCTTTTACATTTCTTTGTTTCCTCCAAATTCATCTAAAATACTGGAGGCAATTTTGTGCCTGTGTTTGCCATCTGCGCAAACACAAACATGGACGCAAAACCTCGAGAGATCTCAGGAAAAGAGGTTCTAGCTAGCAAGATTTTGTTTCCCGATTTTCCACACTCCTCACAGTCACGTTATTGGTCACCCAAAAAAGGGCAAGAATTAATTTGAATACATTGAATAATTTACATATAGTTAGCGAGCCAGCCTCCATCACATATTCAAATCTCACTGACGTGACATCACATCAGCGAGGTCTACAACAGGTTTTGAAAAATGAGATTCAATCGAGGGGTTCTTTCATAAGGGTAAGCATAGTCCACGGGGGAGAAGGACATGTTCAGGCAGTTCCCTGACATTGCTCCAACACTGCGTCTGGCACAGATTGGCACTGCTAGCTTGGCAATACCAATGTGTGCTGGGGGGCGTGCCAAAGCAGGTCATCTGGGAGCCCCATCCTTGATTTCTATTTGTTGGGATGAGTACAGAGCCCCAGTGCTGAATCTTGTGGCACGGGGGTGAGGGACAGCCCTGACCCTTGTGGAGGGGGTTTCCCGTGTCCATGGGAGGGAGCTGGGGGAGGGGGGGGTTTCTTTCTATACTGATCAGGGTGTTGTTTAAGGATGGTACCTTGCTTTCTGTGGAGCAGGCCCCGCTGGCTCTATCAGGCCCTTGCCCCATATAGTAAACCACACCTACTAACCTTGAAAAGTGCCTCAAAATCTGGACAAGAACCCTCAGCTGTGCAGCTGAAGAGCTATACATTGGGCACTCATCACAAAACCAGAACACTCCAGCCGAGGTCAACGGATCCTTGCGTGGTCTGACCCTCACCCACAGCAATTCTTGTGGCAAGCAGATGGGAAAATTCCCCCTGTTGGGTTTGAGTCAGAGTCCGACACTCTGACAAAATATTGGAAAATTCCCTCCCCTGTATATGTCTTACTCCACATAAAGCCCCCCTTGCTCAGTATCCATGTGCTTACTGACCTACATTCGTCATGGTCCAAGTTTAGAATTTATCCATCCTTTCCCCTTCCCTCCACCAGCATGTCACACAATAAATCTCTTCCATACATTTTTCTTCTGACTTTGCAGTCAGCCTTTCTTTCTCCAACATTTGCATCTGTGTTTTTAGCCACCTCGGACACATGCTCTGAAAGTTCCTCTAAATCTCTTTCCTGCTCCGCCTTCATTTTCTTTCATGAAACTCTTTTTAAAACTTATTCCGTCAACTAAACTTTTGACTTCCTGTTTCTTTGGCGAGGTGCCCAATCTATTTTAAGTCCGGTGGGATGCTTTTCAATGCCAATTGTTATTTTACTTGAATATGTTTAGCTCCTCCCAAAAACTCTTTCACATTTTATCAACAATTTTACACAACACCTGACCCACTCTGGTGAACCGATACATCCAGACAATGACCTCTGTCTGCTAGATGTGATGTTATGGATTTCACCCATGACAATGTGTGATTGGAATGATAACATCACTGATACAATCTTATGCAAATAGATTGGATTTATGCAGGATTTCTAATATTTTGCTCTAGTAGCCCCTGGTGTGCCTTTGAAGACAGCATAGTGAGGCAATCATGTTAGAAGTGGTTGCATTTGTTCAGCTGATAGTTTGTCAATCCATCTTGTTATTAATATGAATAATACTTTACTAAACACAATTATCAAAATGCAACAAAACCACTAAATGTGTCTGCGCAAATAATCAGAGAGCAGTGAGTGGGCAGCCCGGTGGCACAATGGTTAGCACCACTGCCTCACAGTGCCAGGGACCTGGTTTCAATTCCAGCCTCAGGTGACTGTGTGGAGTTTGCACGTTCTCCATGTGTCTGCGCAGGTTTCCTCTGGGTGCTCTGGTTTTCTCCCACACTCCAAAGATTGGCCATATCACAGAATCACAGATTACTACAGTGCAAAAGAGGCACTTTGGTCCATCGAGTGTGCACCGACACATAAAATGTCCTGACCTACCCACCTACTCCCACTTGCCAGTACTTGGCCCATAGCCTTGAATGTTATGGCGTGCCAAGGCCATGCTAAATTGCCCCCTAATATCGAGGGATTAGCAGGGTAAAAAGTGACATTACGGGGATAGGGCCTGGGTGGGATTGTTGTCAGTGTAGGTTCAATGGGCTGAATGGCCTCCTTCTGCATGGTAGGGATTCTAAGATTAAATCTGTTGAGTTGTAAGGTCTCTGGTATAACTGAAGAATTGTTGCTGGCTCTATTAGGAGATGGCACGGTTGTATCTCCCTGGGTGCTAAGTGAATAAACTCACTGATTGATATGGGCTTGAGCTACCTAGACTCCCAGGTCCAAGGCTCAATTCAGGGAGTTAACCTATCTCTTGGACACGATGTCTGGTTGATCACGGTTGACAGGAATGATCAGAAATATGTGGAGCCGGGAGGAGGAAAAAAAGGAACTCATCATTTTGCTGTTGCAGGCAGCTGCCCTGGAAACTGGAAAATCAAATGAACAAATACAGAATTGGATCATTTTCAATTATTCTTGGGGCACAGCATGTAGCTCTGTAAAATTGGGTACTTTTGCCACCCAACACGCATTTTCTGGTGAGAGAATTTTATAAGTTTCTATGAGATCCTGTCTCACTCTTCTAAACTCCTGTGAATATAATTCTAACCGACTTAGTCTCTCCTCATATGACAGACCCGCCATCCCATGAATCAGCTTGGTAAACTTTTACTGTACTCTCTCTACAGCAAGGACTTCCTACTTCAGATAAGGGCACTGAAACTGCATACAATACTTCAGGTGTGGTCTCACCAATGTCCTGCACAAATGCAGCCCTATCTCTATACTCAAATCCTCTTGCTATGAAGGCCAACGTACCATTTGCCTTCTTTCCTGCCTGCTGTACCTATGCGCTTACTTTCGGTGACTAATGCATGAGGACACCAAGGTCCTGCTGAGCATCCAGCTTTTTCAATTTACACCCATTCAAGTAATAATCTGTCTTCGTATGAGGGCCTGCAACAATTCTTCAGTTACACCAGAGATCTTACAACTCAATAGATTTAATCATAGAATCCCTACCATGCAGAAGGAGGCCATTTGGCCCATTGAACATGCACTGACAACAATCCCACCCAGGTCCTACCAAAGTGGATAACCTGCCATTTATCCACATTATGTTGCATCTGCCATGCACATGCCCACATACTCAGCCTGTCCAAATCATGCTGAAACATCTCTGCACCCTCCAACCTAACTTTGTATCATCTGCAAATTTGGAGATAATACATTCAGTTCCCTTTTCCAAATCATTAATATATAATGTGAACAGTCCTAGTACCCCACTTTGGAACCCCACTTGTCACTGACTACCAATTAGAAAAAGGCTTATTTATGCCAACTCTTTGCTTCCTATCTGCTAACCAGCTTTCAATCCATCTCAAGACATTACACCTGCAATCTCATGTGCTTTAACTTTACACAACAATCTGCTATGCGAGACCTTGTTGAAAGTGTTCTGAAAGTTTAAATAAGCCACATGTACTGGTTCTCCTCAGTCAACTCTATTAGTTACATCCTCAAAGAATTCCAATAGACTTGTCAAGCATGATTTCTCTTTTGTAACTCCATGCTGACTTTGTCTGATTATATCACTACTTTCCACTTGAAGAAAGTTGGTGAATGAGAGAGACAAGAAAGAGCAAATGTTGCAGTTGCTGTTACCTATCCTTCCCATTATCCTCTTACCTACTGAAGCTACCAACAATAAATTTTTAGCTTTTTTATAATATGTACCAATCAAGCAATAACAATTCAGTCAGATGTCTGTGCTTCCTGTTTCTGGGATATATCATTATCCAAGTATTACATTTCACGATAAATCTATGCGTCACAGTTGACATGTATCAATTAGTGGATTAAAGAAACCTGTTCTCTGCAGGACATTCTGTACATGAGGACATTGGATCACTTAGATTACTGTAAAGTGGTACAGTGGTTAGCATTGCTGCCTCATAGTGCCAGGGACCTGGGTTTGATTCCCGGCTTGGGTAACTGTCTGTGTGGATACTGCACGTTCTCCCCGTGTCTGTGTGGGTTTCCTCTGGGTGCTCTGGTTTCCTCCCACAGTCTGAAAAGCGTGTTGGTTAGGTGGATTGGCCATTCTAAATTTTCCCTCAGTGTACCCAAACAGGCGCTGGAGTGTGGCAACTACGGGATTTCCACAGTAACTTCATTGCAGTGTTAATGTAAGCCAACTTGTGACACAAATAAATAAACTTAAGCTTAAAAAACTTAAACCTATAAGCAGTCTCACAATTATTAATTATTGCAGCGTAGAAAGAGGCCATTCGACCCTTTAAACTGGTGTTCTCAGCAGGAGCTGCTTAGGTCAACCTCAATTATTCTGCTCATTCTCCATATATTAGAACATTCCTTTTCAAACAACTGTGGAACTCTCATTTGAACTCTGAACTTTCATTCAGTTCTCTCTTCCAGATCATTGCTATATAATGTACACAGTGCATTTTGCACTATCACTCTTGTGGGGTGGGGCCTAAAGGAACCAGCAAAACTGCTGCACAGAGATTAGAGTGACCTTTAAAAAGGGCACCCTGATCTCAAATTAAAGACTCCCCTTTCACTCCCTCCCCCACTGACTTTGCAAACACCCTGCAGACAAGGAGAATGCTCCTAACCCTCAACCATAGAAGGGACAACCTTCCCCGCAACACCTAACCTTCCTCCCAACACTTCCCCTCTCATCATCACTGATATCCAGATGACCTGAATGCCTGCTGCCACCCCTCTTCCCCTCCCCAGCAATGCAGGCACAACCCTCTCTCTTTTCACCATTGCCGGTCCCCTCCACAGAATGGAAACCCCCCGCAATAGAGTTCCTGAGAGGCTCTGCCCCTTGTCCTACCACCCAGGGACTAAGCTAGCCTCTATGCCCCCAGTGTGGTCATCTCAACTGCTGGAGAGCAGTAGTGATTCTTTGCAGCACGACATCATTGTTGAGGGAGGGGAACATCTGATGCCCCAGGAGTCAGTGGCATTAAGCCATTTACAAATTTTTAAATCTACTTAATTTGATGGTAATCAGGCTCATGCCCTTGCTGGGCATGAACCTGAGTATGGCATGGGTGGGGGTGGAAAAGATCTTGTTCTGGGATCTTCTTGGCGCAAATCCTGTTACGACCCTCTCGTGAGAGTTTGCGGCCATAACAGGATTTGTGCCTGCAGTGACTAGGCCCTAAAATACCTCCCATGTATTGGACTTATCAGCCAACTCAGAGCCCATCGAAACAGAGTGGAAGGAAATCATTCTTAATCCTGAAGGAGTGTCTAAGGAAAGAGGATGATACTACTTTCTGGCTGTAAAATCCAATTGATGTAAATTGGCAGAATCTGAGATCATTTAGAGGGTAGTTGATTATCTATTACTTGACAGTGGCTTATAAATCCTCCCTCTTGAATCTCGGTCTATTACCAGGATCAAGCGTTGGATTGGGCTCAAGGCGGGGTGCAATGCTTTGTCTTGTCAGCTTGGATTCTTGTTTGTCTCTCTTGTGGGGGGGGCCATGAATTGGATTCAATTGGATTTTAAATTTGGTTTTTGGAGCAGCAAGGAATGGATTTGGATTCGCCTGGTCTATTCAGAGAATTGGGTCTGTGGTTTTGCGGATGGAGTAAAAAACTTTAAAAATAAAACAGGAACTGACTGATTTTCTTCTCCTACATACTGAATTGAAGAAGATGCTTTGCACATGGAGAATAATATAACACCTTGAATGTGACAGATGTAATCTGAGGATACCTATATTTGTATCAAAATCTTTGCGGTTGATCCAGTTATTTGACTGGTTAAAAGATTAAAAACATAAGGTCAGAAAGGACTGCGTGGAACATTGGGCTGCAGGCTGACCCTTCAACTCTTGTGACCTGGATTTAAAGCCAGACCAGACTAAAGGGATAATAGGATGAAAGTATCTACTTTCTGCTTGTTATTGTTGATTTGACGTTAAAACATACTGGAGCAGAGTGGAGAGAACTTGAAGCCATGCTTACGTGACCTGGGACTAAGAACAAGAAAGAAATCTGTCATCTGGGGAGAGCAGAATGTGCAGGAGGGGGATGTCTAGCAGACACTTGTCTTTCTAAACTCCTTCAAAGGGCCAGCACTATTACTGTAGTCACGATGCCCTACATGTGGGGTGGATCAAGCGGAACTCAATCTCATTCACTGATATTAAAGGTGACCAGTGGACAGAGTGTGGGTTTTTTTTATAGTGTTCATTAATTTGCTGTTGGCGTTGCTTGCACTTGGCATGGGGTGCTTGATGGTTCCAATTTGAGACAGCAAATTAGGGTAAGCTTGATACTTATTAAATTGATTCTTTCATGGGGTGTGAGTGTTGCTAGCTAAGCCAACATTTATTGTCCAACTCTAATCACCTTGAGAAGTTGTAGTGAGCTGCTATCAACAGTACTGTTAGGGACGGAGTTCCAGAAATCTTAAGCCAATGACAGTGAAGTGTGGCTGATAATAGCTCCAAATCAAAATGGTGAGTGGTTTGGAGGGGAACTTGCAGGTGGGGCTGTTTCCTTGTAGCTGCCTATCCTTCCAGGTGGTTTAGTTCACAGGTTTGAAAGGTGCTGTCAAAAGAGTCTTTGTGAGTTTCTGCAATGCATCTTGTAGATGGTGCAAACTGTGCCACTGAGTGTTGGTAGTCCAGGGAGTGAGTGTTTAAGGTAATGGATGGGGTGTCAATCAAACAAGCTGCTTTTTTCTGGATGGTGTCAAGTTTCTTGACTATTAGAGCTACACTCATCCAAGCTAATGGAGAGTACTCCATCACTCTTCTGACTCATGCCTTGTAGATGGTAGACAAGCGTTGGGAAGTCAGTAGGTGAGTTACTTGACACAGAATTCCCAGGCTCTTGTAGCCATAGTATTTAAATGACTGATCCAATTCAGTTTCTGAATGGCTCTTGGCGTTGCTTGCTCTGGGTGCTTGATGGTTCCAATTTGAGACAGCAAATCAGGGTAATCTGGGACTAAGAACAAGAAAGAAATCTGTCATCCAGAAAGAGCGGGATGTGCAGGAGGAGGATGTCTAGCAGCCACTTGTGTTTCTAAACTGCTTCAAAGGGCAGTAATCCTGAGGATGTTGAAAGTGGGGGGTTCAGTGATGTTAATGCTACTGAATATCAAGGGAAATGATTAGATTCACTCTTGTTGGGGCTGGTCGTTGCCTGGCATTTGTGTGACACAGATATTACTTGCTACTTACCAGTCCAAGCCAAGATATTGTTCAGAGCTTGCTGCGTATAGACAGCTACAGCTTCAGTACCTGAGAGGTGCTGAACACTGTGCAATCATCAGTGAACATCCCCACTTCTGACCATATGATGGAAGGAAGGTCATTGATGAAGCAGTTGAAGATGGTTAGACCTCGGACACTACCCTGAGGAACTCCTGCAGAGATGTCCTGGAGTTGAAATGATTGCTCTACAACTACCACAACCATCTTCCTTGGTTCTAGATGATACTCAGATAATATTTAATGGATATTGAAGTTCCCCATGTTAAGTGCATTCTGTGTCCCTTGGCACCATTAATTTAATTTATTTATTAGTCACAAGTAAGGTTTACATTAACACTGCAAAGAGGTTACGGTGAAATTCCCATGGTCTCCACACTCCAGTGCTTGTTCGGGTCAATGCACCTAACTAGCACACCTTTCAGAATGTCGGAAGAAACCAGAGCAGCTGGAGGAAACCCATGCAGACACGGGAAGGATATGCTAACTCCGCACAGACAGTGACCCAAGCTGGGAATTGAACCTGGGTCCCTGGCGCTGTGAAGCAGCAGTGCTAACCACTGTGCTACCGTGCCATCCCTTCTTTCAAAGTGTGTTGAAAGTGAAGGAATATTGATTCATTACCTGGGGAGGAGGGGAAGGGGCATGTCAACAAAGGTTTCTCACTTATCAGCCAGAACCTCCAACCAGCAACTTGCATTTATAGAGCACCTTCTGTAAAACATTCCAAACTGTTTTACCCCCCCTGAGTGGAAGTATGCTATACCCTTTGGACCCTGGTGACTATGCAGTGTGAACCTTATGTTAATAACCAAATGAGTAAGATAAATGAAAAGAAAGGGCTTGAGAATGCTGCAGATCTGAAATGAAAACAGAAATATGCAGAAGGTCCACCAACATCCAGAAACAGAAAGACGTGTCTCTACCAGAGATTTAATTGATTATTTCCCTTCGCAGCGAGCCCAGCTATGCATTTTCAGGCTCTGTCAACTAATTGTGAATATTGTACACACAATCATTGGCGCCTGTGGAAGTTCTATTAAAAAACCCATGCCATTCCAAAATAGAAAGCAACTTGCATTTATATCACACCCTTCATGACCTCAACAGTTCACCCCAGGGTTCTTGCAATGTGATTCTTAAGTCTGGGCCCCTTTCGTAACATTCCAAAGTGCTTTACAATCAATGGTGTACTTGTGAAAGTGTCGTCACTGTTGTAATAGCAACTAGTTTGGCAACAGCATAGTTCCACAAATAACAATGAGATAAGAGACCAGTTATATTTTAGGGATGTTGTTTGAGGGATAAATATAGGCTAGAAAAGTGTACACTTACATTTACTAGTGCTGTGGAGTCTTTTACACTCATTTGATACAGTTAGAAAAGGCCTTAGTATGACATTTCTTTGAAAACTAGCACCACTGACAGTGCACCACTCCCTCAGTGCGACACCCTAGATGATGGGTGGGATTTTAAAACCTCACTCGTTCCAAAACCATAAAAACAGACCTTTCTGTGGTCCACCCCTCATCTGCTCCGATTCCTGTGGCAGGCAGGGCAGTAAAATTCTGGCCAAAGTGCTCAATTCTGTTTGGTGGGGTTTGAGCCCACAACATTTTGACTCCAGGTTGAGTGTGCAAAATTTGAACTACAGCTCGCTCTAAAGTTCTGTGACAATATAATAAGATATAATTAAAATTATATAAATAACCCAGTTATTAAGTATATTACAGGAAGATCCTATTAAAGTTTGATTCATAGTTAATTGTGTCATTGAGAATGGCACTACTGTAATAAGGTTTATTGACCTTGGGGCAGAGTGGAAAATAAGTCTTTCACATTCCGCTTCTGACTTTGCTTCTTGCTAAGAAGTGTACAGTAATCCCATTGATCTGCTGGACCTCTCAATTTCCCTTCCTGCTTTTCATTTTAGCTAATATTGTTAACTGTTCTTTCTCCCTAGGTACTTTCTCACTCTCCTTCAAATCTGCCATCACCCTTACAGGAATTCCATGTTTGAATCCCTCCAAAACATTTCCATCTCTCCCATAGTATTGAAAAAGCTCTTATCAAAGACACAAATGGGCCTATCTGGCTGTGATAAAGGTAAACTTTCTCTCCTCATCTTCTTGATCTGTCTTCAGCTTTGATTTGGTTGACAACACATCCAGTAACTTACCTGGTCCCATTTTTATCTTTCTAATCATAGCCAGAGCATCATCTGCAATGGCTTCTCTGTCAGTGCCTGCATCCTTACCTTTGATGTCACCAAGGATTTATCCTTGGTCCCTCCTATTTCAGGATGGTACGCTGCTGCCGCTTGGCAACATCATCTGCAAACAGAAATTGAAACATAGAAAATAGGAGCAGGAGGAGGCCATTTGACCTTTCAAGTCTGCCCCGTATTCCTTACGATCATGGCTAATCATCCAACTCAACAGCCTGATCCTGTCTTCCCCCCATATCCTTTGATTGCCTTTGCCCCAGGAACGAAATCTCTTTCTCGAAAACAGTTTGGCTTTAACTGTTTTCTGTGCTTTTGAATTCCACAGACCCACCACTCGCTGGGTGAAGAAATTTCTCCTCATCTCTGTTCTAAAAAGTTTATCTCATATCCTTAGGCTATGACCTCTGGTTCTGGACACCCCACCTTCAAGAACATCCTTCCTGCATCTACCAAGTTTAGATCTGTTTCTAAGAGACCCCTTCCCCCACCCCATCCATTCTTCTGAACTCCAGAAGATCAGTTTTTATTTGTTCACTGATGATGTCCAGCTCTATCCGACAACCACCTTTCTCAGCATCTCCATTGTTTCTTAATGATCAAACAACATGTCCAACATTGAGTACTGGATGAGCAGATCATTTCTCCTGTTACATATTGGGAAGACTGAATACATGTTCTTCACTTTTTGTTATAAACTCTGTTCCCTTTCTCCCGACTCCATCCCTCTGCCTCACAACTTTGAGGCAGAATTGGACTGTTCACAACCTTGTTCCTGAAATGAGCTTCCAAATATGTATTTGCATCATCACCTAGAGTGCCTACTTCCACTTTTTTAATATCACTTGATTCTGACCCACCCCCTGCTGAAACCGTCACTTAGGCTTTTATTATCTCTAGACTCAACTGTTCCAATGCATTCCTGGCTAGTTTCCCATATTCTAGTGTCAGTAAACCCAAAGCCATCCAAAACATTGTTGTCCTTGTTGTAACTTGCACCAAGCCCCATTCACTATAACCCCTTGGCTTGCTGACCTACACTGGTTGCCAGTTAAGTAACATCTTAATTTTAAATTTAATCTTTTTTTTAATATCCCTTCATGGTCTCACCCTCTTCAAACCCTACAACCATCCAGAAACATTTGCAATCATCTAATTCTGACTGCTTGAGAATCCCTGATTTTAGTTATTCCACAATTTGTGGCTGTTCCTGAACTCTGGAATTCGCTCTCTACACCTCTTAACCTCTTTATCTCACTTTCCTCTATTAAGACACCCTTAAGATCAATCGCTTTGATCAAGCATTTGGTCATCTGGCCTAATGGGTGGGATTTTATGGCCTCGCTCAAGCTAGACCTTAAATTCCCACCCGAGGTCAACGGACATTTCTGTTATCCGCCCCCTCACCCACTCTAATTCCATGGAGGGTGAGGCGGAAGAGTTCCAACGAATATTTCCATATGATGCCAGGTATCAAACTTTGCCTTATAATGCTCCTACGCAGCATTGTGCAACATTTTGTTACATTTCAGACGCTAAAAGTTCTTTGCGTTGGTTAGTCTCATTACATACAAATTATGTGTGTAAAAATCAACCCTGGTTTCATATAGCAGTGTAATCACCAGGGATGACTAATGGGGAATTACTTAAACGTCCATTCCGACTGGAAATCATAGTGTCATTCTGCACAGTCAAAGTAGATGGAATAGGATTGGATTAAAAGCAGGGGAATGCCAACATCTTTAATCAATTAGTATTTGTGTATTGGACCAAATAGACTGGGCTTTGCAATCATCCATTCTGGTGTGTACATGTGGCAGATAGTGCCTGTACATAAACAACTATCACTGCAGGGAGGAAGAGAAATGATGCCTGTGTAATTGTTTGTGCGCCACAGATAATGACCCCATTGTCAGGATGATGCCTTTATTAGCAACCAAAACACAGTGTGTAGAGACTAATGGGAGCAGGTCATGACATGTGCCCCTGTTTCCACCCCAGCTCTTTAATTTAATTAGGAAGAAGTTGTGAGGAAAAGCACAAGCCATCAACTCAGATTTACCACCATGTGACAGTGGTTAGTAAATAATGTTTGTTAACATTAACTAGCCACTTTGTATAAGCAGCGTAGGAACCTGATTTTTCACTGAATGGGCAGGATGTCAGCATTCATAAGTCACACGTCATTAACTGCTTCATTAACACTTTGCCTGCCTCTTGTAACAATAACTTTTACAGATTAGCAGAGGCTTCAAGTACAATATGTGAGACTTTTTATTGGACTAACCTCAGGGCTGGAAGTAAAACAATCTCTTGGAACAATGAAAAATCCTTTTATAAATAAAAACAACTGTCCTTAATATGTTGAATGTAGAAAATGGTCAATTTGATTTCTTTACATATAGAATTTTTATTCCAGCTCTGATGAAAATAATGATTGCTGCTAAGACAGATGGTTGGAATGGGTGGAATATTGGAGAACTAGTACCTGTGAAACTATTTTCCAGACATAGGGCAGAAAAGACTCCAAATGAAATTATTCTCTACTTTCTCCACATTCTTTTCTCGCTTTCATTACTTCCTGTCTCTTTAAGTGCTGGGTACCTTACATGCTGATGAATACATCATGCTTTCCATTAATACTGCTCTATAACTGGCTACTGATGCCTAAGATTATTAAAATTCATTCATGAGATATGTGGGCATTGCTGGCTGGGCCAGCATTTATTGCTCATTCCTAATTGCCCTTGAACTGAGGACATTTAAGAGTCAATCTGTGTAATTCAGTGGTGCGACAATTGGAAGCCAGAGTTGTCAACTGCACAAGAAGTGGAATCCACATACTTTTTGTGTTAGTTTTTTTCCATTGAAATTATTTGGAATTTATGACTGTGGGATTATTTCTAGAATGCATGGCATAACGATACAATGATGTCATGTATTTTATTGTGCCTGTGGTATAATACATTCCGTCGTATGGAACTGAAAAATCAGACAGTCATATAGGAACCAGATCTTAATAGGCGAACTTAATGTGCTAGCTTGGTAAGTTATGCTCTGCGCCTGTTTGGGAATGAATGAAAGTAATTGTACTGTTTACGGAACTGGGGTTCAGCCAACCATTTGTATTTATAGTGCATCTTTTCAAGTAGTGAAACGCTCCAGACACTTCACTGAGAGGAAGGTCAAATGTTGATCAGCAATTGAAGAGTTGGGGGGTGGCCAAAAGCATTATCAATGGTAGCAATGGAAGGACGGTAGCAAGGCTAAAGGCTTTGGGAAGAACATCTGAATGCTGGACAAAGACAATTGAAAGCTCCACAACTGAGAGCAAAGTGGATGCAAATAACGTCAGTCAGAAAAGCATTTGGCACGTGTTTGCATGCAGTCATAGGGAGTTTCAAAGGGACTTACAAATGAGGAAAATAGAGGGGTGGGAAGCCAGTGGAGGTTGACAAGGATAAGGTTGATAGGAGAGCAGAACCAAGTGTATGATGGCATATGGCAGTGCAGTTTTACATGAGTTGCAATCCATGTAGAGTGGATATTGAGAGGCTGGCAATAAAGCATTCAGATGTCAGGAGGTGATGAAGGGATGCTTCACATTGAATATTAATTAAAGGTAGAGATGGGCCAAGTTGCTGACATAGATACAGGTCTTGGTGACACACGGTATGAAGGCATTACTGTTGGAGAGATGAGAGGAGTCACAATTACAACTTTCCAAAGTCCAGCTCCCAGAAAATCAGCAAGATAGGAGATGGTGTTGGAAGCACAGCTAAGGGTTAAACAGGACAATGAGATTTTGAAACAGAGTGGAGAGATCAACTTACCAAACACCACATTTGGAACTGTTAACATAACCAGGACATGAGAGCAGTGTGCTTTACTTAACCTTTATTTACCTCATTTTTGTTGGGTTTGGTTAAAAGACATGAAAAATTGTGGATTAGCTGTGATAATTATATTCATGATTTTTGTTTCCAACATAATACTGGAAGGTTAGTTTATGTATCATAATGTAAAAATGGCTGAAACTATTTCACAGCCACAAAATGAGATCACTGGAAGTTACAAGTATGCTGCGATTAGCATTGGCATGAAGGACTATTATCAAATGCTGAAAATACATAGCTAATTTTTACCGCGGGTCCAGAAATGAAAATTTGATCTGCTGCATCCATAGGATTTTAATTTCATTGGGTGATACTCCAAGAATACTTGTATCATGTTTTGAAAAATTAAAACGATTGAAGAAATACAATTTAATTTAATGATTTCTAGAACATAGAGGGAATAATTATAATTGGCCAATTGTCTATCTTTGTCTTTGCTCTGACTGCTTCTACATAATTGGTTTAGTGGTTCACTGACATTCTATACCACAGATAAAAATCCAACCATTGCTGTTCTGACTGTACAAAATAACACACAACCTGTTATCCTTCCACCAACTGTGAAACTGCTTCTATTGAAATGCTGGGGCAAGCCAAGTGACACGGCCCACAAGGAAGGCAGTGTGGCTGACTTAATGGAAACCATTAACAGTCTGGGCATCTGCTCAGCTGCTTGTGATGCCTGACACATTCCCTGGAGTGGGAGATTGGACAGTCTGATAAGCTAACACTGAATTATGAGCACATATATCGAGCAGTGGGATGCCACCAGTAAATGACAGATCTATCTTTTCTCTTGTTTTATGACAAGAAGGTACTTAGGCCTGTTTCAGCACAAAGGGTATCTGTCATAGTATTCTAAATATTCACCACTTAACCCACCCAACTGTCCTTTGAATCCTGACTGATATTTTACCGTGATTATCTGTGTTGTGATCCCGTTAAAGGAGCAGTTGGGTGGATTTTAACTTCTGGGCAGCTGTTTGATGGAGTGCGCAAGGCATTGCTGAAAGGCTGCGATGGAAGGCACAGTCCATTTTGAGGATCAAGTCTAATTAACCTTCTGAGGTAAGCTGCAACTCCATCCAGTATTGGCAAGCAGCTTACTGTCTCTGGGTCAACACAAAATCGAATGACCCAAAAGCTAATGTAGTGGAGGAAAAGGGATAGACCTGGGTTGGGGATCATGCTCACGGGGGGCGGTACTGCAGAGAGTGGGGGTTGTGGGAGAGAAGCGGGGAGGGAGGTAGTTGGGAAGACTAGACTAACCTTCCCTTGTTATGTCGGTGGATCCCAGATAAACACTGGGCAGCATGGCGGTACAGTGGTTAGCACTGCTGCCTCACAATGCCAGGCACCTAGGTTTGACCCCTGGCTTGGGTCACTGTCTGTGCGGAGTCTGCATGTTTCTCTAAATGTCTGCTCAGGTTTCCTCCGGGTGCTCCAGTTTCCTACCACAGTCTGAAAGACACGCTAGTTAGGTGCACTGGCCATGCCAAATTCTTCCTTGGTGTACCCGAACAGGCGCCAGAGTGCGGCAAATAGGGGATTTTCACGGTAATTTCATTGCAGTGTTAATGTAAGTCTACTTGTGACTAACAAATAAATAAGCTTAAACTTTAAAAAATTTCTGCTCCTCCTGGTTCTATAAAAATATGATTAATACTTACCTCAAAGGGTCTCTTTTTCTGTTCAGCCAGGTCTAACTGAACATAAAACTTAGTGTTATGCCCAGTTAGTTGTTGAAATATCTTTAGGATCATATATGTGGCAGGGGGTCCTGATTTGCACGATTGCATGAGGCTCCTGCTTGTCAGGCCTCCCCAGAGTAATGGCCTGGGGAAAACGGCAATGGAGCAGGAAGTGGAAAGTAATTCCAGCTCCGCCAGATTATTTCTGCTGCTGCACGGTTCTGCCAGGTGGAGGGGGTTAGAACTGGTCTACTGATAGGCCTTCTTTGTGGCTGGAGAGGAAGTGTGGCTGGCTGAGCTGTGTATCATTCTTTACCACAAGGAAACAAATGCTGTAATGGTTGTGTCATTCAAGGTAGTTTATATCTCCATGTTGTGCGCTTGTCAAAATCATGAAAGACCACCAGGATTTGAATTGATGACCAGACACAGAAAATCTATTTCCAGGTTTTTACATTTAGCAGCAATTTTCTATTGAGGGCACCATTTGGGTCACACTGTGGAATTGATGTAAATCTTGATTCCAGCAGCTAATGTTCAGTGTGTGTATTACTGCCCATTTATTGCAGTCACTGTGAATGGAATCAGTGATGTACAGAAAGTTTTTTATATAAATAAGACAGGAGGACAGGTTTATTTAATGAATGAGATTTAAATAAATATGTTTTCCACCAGTTGATAGTGAGATTCTGTACTGGGTACAGATTTCCAAGACACCAATTGATTGCCAATTTAAATCAGTGCTGAAGAATTTATGTAAACAGTGGTGGTCTAGTGGATGGAAAATTCAAATCCAGGGTGTCTCGGTGAACAGATTCCAACACGGTTTAACTCCTGTTTATTCTCAGGGAGACTTTGGAAGTACCAACTGTGAAAGAAAAACATGTTTTCCATCAATGGTTACTCTCAGTGCTGAGCTGCTTGTCACTGACGTCCTTGATGGTGACCCTGCATGTGAAAGTGAAAGAGATAAACTGATGTGATTATGTTCTTAGTGAAACTGTTCTGCTCTTGTCTCAGGAGGATTGTGATTGGTGCTTGTAGTCTGCCAACATTGTACCACAATGGCTTACGTGCACAACCCGCCCGGTACAGAACCAGCCTGTCTGGCTCTGCAGTTGTGCAAAAGGAGACTTTGTGACGCATTGGTACTGCCCCTACCACCGGACTAGAAGTTCCAGCTTCGAGTCCCATGCCAGGACTTGTTGGCTGTGGAAGGAGCGTTCAACAGGCTGTTAATTAGCTCAGAAATCCTCCCACTACTTCCCCCACTATTACAGAACATAGAACATAGAGCAGTACAGTGCAGGAGCAGGCCTCTCTGCCCACTATGTTGTGCTCAACATGACACCAAATTAAACTAACCCTTTCTGCTTCCCTTAATCCATATGCCTCTATTCCTTGCATATTCATGTGCTTATCTAAAATCCCCTTAAACATATCATGTCTACTAAGGGGGTTGGACAGTGCATTCCAGATATCTACCATTCTCTATGTAAAACTCTTGCCCCTCACATCTCCTTTGAACTATCCCCCTCTCACCTTAAGTGCATGCCCCTTATTATTAGACATTTCAACTTTGGGAAAAAGATTTTGACTCTAAGCTCCAACTACGCTTCTCATAATCTTATTGACTTCTATCAGGTCTCCCCTCAGCCTCCACCTCTCCAGAGAAAACAGCCCTAGTTTGCCCAGCCTCTCCTTGTAGCTCACACCCTCTAAACCAGGCAATATCCTGGTAAACCTCTTCTGCACCTTCTCCAAAGCCTCCACGGCCCCAAAGGATAAAAACAGTGTGGGTGTGAAGATAAGCTAACAACCACTGTGCAATGTAAGACACTGAAGGAATGGCATCAAGTCACCTAAATAATGCTAACAAGCATTCTAAGTTGGCATCACACACAGAGACTTCCCTTGGGTCATACCCTGGATGGTCATACCTTGGAAGAAGCATTAAGGGATCCCTCAGAAGACCCAATGCAAAGAGTCTAGACAAATTGCACAGGCAGTCTCAACTTCCATTGGGTAATTACCTTGTGTCTGGAACCCTCCAAAACTCTGATTTTAAAGTCAGAGATTTTGGATGGTCCTGACTGAGCAGAATAATTAGGCAGGAAAACTTAGAAGGATTAAAACCAGTTCTAACTTGCACGGTGGCACAGTGGTGAGCAGTGCTGCCTCACAGCACCAGGAACTCAGGTTCAATTCCCAGCTTGGATCAGTGACTGTGCGGAGTTTGCATGTTCTCCCTGTGTATGCATGGGTTTACTCTGGGTGCTCTGGTTTCCACCCACAGTTCGAAAGACACGCTGGTTAGGTGCATTGGTCATGCTAAATTCTTCCTCTGTGTATCCAAACAGGTGCCGGAGTGTGGTGACTAGGGGATTTTCATAGTAACTTCATTGCAGTGTTAATGTAAGCATACTTGTGACACTAATAAATAAACTTAACGTCAAAATACTCCTGGGTAACCAGAGTGCCCTCCACCCTGGTTAACCACACACTGAATCCACCAACTAACCCCCTTTGACCATGGATCTAACCCCACCACCACCAACTACCTTCCCAACACCAGGACTACCTTGCTAAATTTCTCCAACGCACTGACTTCCCTTCTCACCCTCCAACTACTTCCACCCTCAACCAGCATCTTAGCTCCCCAAATATCCTCTCAACCCTCAACTACCACCCGACCCTCTGACTATCCCATCCACCTGACTAAACCCAACTAACTATATCACAAGCCACCATGACTTCATTATCTCCTAACCTTATAATTCTCCGAACCCCCTGCGCCCAATGGATTTGGTCACTATTACTGAGATTGACTTTCATTCCAGATTTCTTTTGATTAATGAGTTGAATTTTAACATTTTAATTTTAAATTAGTTAAATTTAAATTCCAACGGCTGCCATGGTGGGATTTGAACTTGTGTCCCCAGAGCATTAAACTGAGCCTCTGGATTATTAGTCCGGTGACATTACCATCTCCCCCAGCAACACTTTTAGTGAAATGAAAATATCCCAAAGCGCTTTGTGGGAATGGCATCAAATAAATTTTGACAGTTAGCCACAGAAAGTGAAATTAAAATAGGTGACCAAAAGCTTGGTCAACGAGGCAGGGTTTAAGGTGCTATGTAAATACAAGTTGTTGTTTTTGTACAGAGCATAAGGTCTCAGATTTGATACTGAGTTTGTGCTGAGTTTCTGAATCCTGCCACAGTGTCAGAAAGGCTGATCTCAAGTAGTCTAAGACAGAGAGGGGAATATCAATCAGAGTTACTGTTCTGAGGCAGTATCTGCCGACTCTTGTGGAAATGCATGCAAACAGAGGTGGTGAATGAGCACGGGCACTGGTGACCTCGATGCCAGAGGACCTGATAACACTCACAGGTCCACAGATAGGAAATGATCAAGATTCTGAGGATGCCAAGGGAAATATCCCAGAATCAGCAACACTGGAAGAAAGGGAAAGAAAATAAATAAATGAAGCATTAGTTTGCACAAGTGGACACAATGATTGGACAAACTGATTCTGACTTTCAATTGCTGTTCAAAAAAAATGGAGGAGGGAAACGAAAAAAAATCACAATCAGTGTGCCATTTAGTTATTCACTTCTCTTTTGTTTTAAGTGTATAATGTCTCCTTCTACTTTTAAAGATTTATATATTTGATTGCTCAGTTCTCCCTGCTTTTCTGCTCCTTATGAAGTTTCACAATCTAGTAGTTACATCCACTCCACATCCATCCTTCCAAAATCTATAACCTCACATTTCTCTGCACTAAATTTCATCTGACATTAATCTCTCCAATCCATTGATCTGCCTGTGTCCTGCTGAAGTCACTTAAAATCCTTGTTACATTAAACATGCCTCTAATTTGGCAGCTGTACATTTTCATATTCTGCCCCTTTGCCTCAGCCTACATCATTCATGTACCATTGTGAAGAACAGCTTTTGAGGCCACAACAATATTGCAAGTAGAGAGTTAAAATGTTTCAAAGAGTTAAAATGTTTCAAAGTTGAAAAAAGTGCTGCAAGTTAAATTGTGAAATTTAAAATCCGCACCTAAAGAGTTCAGCAGCACAATACCTCTGAAACGATTGCTTCTGCTGCAATTCTGGAAGGCAATTATTCATTTTGTCCGGTGTAAGTTAATACTAGCTTTGTCACATTCCTCTGCTGATGAATATTGCATCAGGAATAATAATCCAATGTTATTTGAAATGTGGATCTGATTTTTGCCAGTGGTTAGGCTGCAGGGACAATTGAACAGACTTCAGTCAGGAAGTCCATCTTAGACAACACCTTCTGCCCCTATCAAGAGAATACCAACATCCCCCTAAAATTAATAACAGATGATTGCGCGTCTCAAATTACAGATTGCAGGTCGACATTCTTGTGAAGTGTGCAAACCAAACAAAATGTCAAAGTTCTGAAAACCAAAGGTTGGAGCAATTACTGCAAGAGGGGCAATAAAACATTCCACTTCTGTGTACACTTGTTAACTTCACAACATCTGGCATTCCTGTTTGTTTAGTAGTTGGGCTCCGAGGACTTTGATCATTGTTCAGATACACTTCAAAATGTATAAAGATTTTACAAGTTCCATCTGCAGACAATACCCGCGAGCCCCAAAAACTGCATGGGAAAGGAATTATAAAGGAGCTTTTTTTTAAATACTTCAGTCAGCCTTGTTAAATTGCCATTGCTGTTCCTGCCAGAATTTAAAGAAATATAAACAAAGGCCGAACATGAAAAATGTGACATTACTTTTGAAGAATTTACATTCCTTTTTCAAAGTAACAATACAGAGCAATCTGCAGAGAATCCCAGTTCTGCATTTCATTTACTCCTTCCTTATCTCATGGCAAAGTAAAATCCTTCCTCAAAGCAGGATCATTTCTACCATTTTCACCTCTTTTCTCCCTGTTCCTTCTGCTCGTACAAGGAAATGTGAGCGCACGCAATTAAGTCAAAAAGAAAAAAAAACTTTTAAAATTTTCACTTTTAAAATCATTATTGTTCTGATTAAACAACAGCTTTCTGCCTCATTTACTCAATTAGAATTTGACTTTGTGGAGGAAAGATTGGATTCGATCTGTTTTCAGGCGTGGGTCACAATTTGCAGTAAACCTGCCCCTGGTCTTGTTGAGGTTGGCAGCATGTAAACCTTCTGTTACATTGACAGCTCCACAATTTATTTCACTGTGCATTCCAGCCTGGAATGTGCCACTGATGGGCTGCATGCTGGAAACAATCCAGCAAGGCACATGGTTGGCAGGTGTTTCAGTTCACCCGCTTCATCTTAGAAACAGCTCACCTTTCTTCTAGGAAAACTGCAAACATTGTACTGAAGTTGCTGCAGTCTGTCTGTGGAACGCTTGTAGAAGAGAAGAACAGAAAGAGGCTCAGAAGGCAAGAGAGAGGACTCCCATGCTTTTATCTGCTGCATTAGAGACATGGGAACAAAAAGTCAAAACAAATAGAGATAAATTACTTCTGAATAGACTAGGAGGTTGTCAGGACAAACATTGAAAAGGAATTGGTCGGGCAGGTCAATTCCCAGGGTCTGGCCCCAAGGACTTGGTAGCAGAGCTGGAAGAAGTTCAATGAACTCACATGGATGGCTAAGGTCAGTGAATGCATCTTCACATGTTATCTCCTACTCATCACTCTAGTAATCTCTCACACAACTCAAAGGACCACCCTGACATCATTCAGCCATTAGCAATTTCTGGAAACTACTGTTCAGACTTTATGTTCAGATACTCCAGCTGGAATTCTTCCATGTTGTACATCCCACTGACACTGAGAACAAAGTATTTGGTGCTCAGCCAAAACCCCGTCACTGCAGTGGGACCAGAGAGTCCCAGCCACAGGTGTGGTAGGAGAATATTGGCTTCCAGCTCTCCCTCAAACACTTACTACTGCTGTAAGCCTCACACACACCTCTCGCTATTTCCACATACCTCCAGCAATTCAGCTATGAAAGGCACATCACGCAAACATATTGCAGCAGAATCACTGACCTTCTTCCCTATCTCTTGCAGGATAAGATGAACCATAATACATGGAACAGCCCTGGAGTGGTGGAGACCCAGGCACGTGTGCATCTCCTGAAGCCTCTGGAGGAGACAACACTCTACTTTGTGGACTGGCTATGACTGAAGCTATTGCATTCAACCTTGTCGAGATATTTGGGTCTTCCTGCTTTATGACCCTTTCAAATTCCATCTCATTCTCATCCTGCTATCCAGCCTGCAGATGGTGTGAACATGGAGCTCTTGAGGAATTGTGTTGCACAGACCTGTTATCCTATCAGCATTTGAGCTTTCCCAACTGCCACTCCTGCCGCGGAAGAAGCAAGGCCACTTGATCTGACAATGACAGCAACTGGCTCAGATATTGGCATGCCATGCATCTTAGCAAGTAGCACAGAGTCAGGATCAGCATGTGCTGAGTCACTGGGTATGAATGAACTGCAGCTCACCACGGGGAAAGGAGTGTTTGTATTCCAGATTACTGGACAGCAAGGCCACAGATAAGTTCTGATGCAGAAGATTCAGCTGAGGAATTCTATGAGGCAGCAACATTAATGGTCATGTTCACAGGAATGCTTGGCACACTGGTCTGCAGGGCAGCTTGTTGGCTCTGTCAAGCAGCATAAGAAGGGTCTGGCATCAAGTTGGCACAGGGCTTTGGGCAGAATTGGGAGGCCATCATTTCCAGGGTGGAAATGGCAATCAACTTCACAAAGGCACTTTTGAACCCAGCCAAGACGTAACATCTGATATCTGTTGCCTCAGCTTCTCCTGCAGTTATCCAATGTCTGAATGCTGACTAAATGTCCATGCTTGAAGCTATGCCGGCTCAGACTGCTGCGGATCACCGTAGGCATGCAGGCTTTCACAGCAATGCAGCAATGTATACTCCAGCAAATTACTAAGATTGCAAAGGCACTATCTCAGGGAAATGTTAATGGCTGTGTACTGCACTGACTTACTGTCCCAGCCCTAAGATAACAGCATTTATCCTCCTACCACTGCTGCTCTTCCGGAGCCCTTGCTGTTGCCTGTTGGCCAGGCAACCCAGACTGCAGCCATCCAGGATGAGGTGGCACAATCTAAACCTGGATCTTCAGGGCCAGAGCTGACTGAGGGCATCCTAACAGGATACCTGTAGGTTGCCCCGTGTCAATCATCAGCCTTCTGCCAGCTCTGCTGCTGCCACTGGGATGGTGTTGTATAGGAACAGCAGCACAGGCAAAGGCGGCTGTAAGTCAGGCATGAAGGGGATTTTTACAAAGACGTACAATATAGAATATTGATTTGTAATATCATCTGCTGGATGTATATATCCTGAACAAAGAAACAAAGAACAACACAGCACGGGAAACAGGCCCTTCGGCCCAACGAGCCCGCGCCGCCGTCCTACTATCTCAGTGACCTATTCATGATTTTAGTCTACGCCTAACGTGCGAGGATCAGGGAGGTCCAATTTAGGGACAATTTAGTACCCAATCAATCAGCCTAAAAGCACATCTTTGGGGGATGTGGGAGGAAACCGGAGCACCCGGAGGAAACCCACGCAACCACGGGGAGAACGTGCAAACTCCCACAGACACAGGCCCAAATCCATGTGTCCGCACAGCAACAGAGATAGTCTCTGAACTGTCATGAACATTTTGACAATAACATTTTGTGCTAAACCAAGGACACTAGCCTATTGTAACTATTAAGTTGAATTTGTGAAGGGTATAGGCCACTTTATGGAGACATGAGGCTGGATTTTACATGTCCCTGCCAGGCATGTTTGTAGTGGTGGGTGCAGCGGGGGGGGTGGTTTTAGGTGGGGTGGGGTCATCTAATACAAGGTGGGTTCCAGGCCCACCACCTTCCCACCCACCCTCAAGTTCACCCCATAACATAATAGTCAAAATCAGCAGCCCACCCACCATATGTAAATAAATAATAAAGTGCTAACTGAGCTTGTTAACAAGCCAGCTGACTCTGATAATGCCCTGCCCATGCGATAATATGATAGGTATGAGTAGGTATGGGCAGCCTGATTATTAAAAATGTTTTTAAAATGATGGAAAAGGAGAAGGGTTCTATTTTCAGGGGGTGCTCTTTGTGCATTGGAGCACAGCCTCCCCTCACCCTATGATACTGTCCCCCCTTCCTGCCATCTACCTGTTCTCCAAATCCCACCCCCCCACTTCTTGCACCCCTCCCTGAAGCTGCTCAGACTCTCCCAGCCAGATACCCTGGACTTACTTCATTCCAGGATCAGCAGGGCCTCCTTCTTGGGACTAGCTGCAGTTCTGGCAGCACACACCATTCTTGCCTGGGCTGCTGGATTAGCTGGCAGCTGCCACAGACAGGACATTCTCCCTGTTGTGGGTCAGGCTTGCGTGGAGTATGTTGGATGCCAGCACCCACCGTGGAAAGTAACTCTAGCTGCGAACAGGCATCCAAACAATCCGCAAATGGTTTTTCTGAATTTATCTTTTTCACTTGACCATGTTTTAACATTTGACACTCTGTAAAGTTTTATTTGTTTTTATGCATGTCTGGGGAAGTTGTGTGTGTGCTTTTTCCATTTGTGGGAGGTTGGACATACTTGCACATCTTAAACCTTTCTGTTAATCATTTCTGTATCTTGATGAGTGAGTTTTAAAAATAAAACTAACTCTGTGTTCATTAATTCAAGGAATCTGGCTGGCTTAATTCTTATACTGAGCTGTACATTCAATTGGCAACATTAAATATTTAAAAAGTCCAAACTCTGTCTTAAGCAGCCCAGGAGTGAGATAAAGAGAAATTAGCTCACCCCTCCTAGTCTGTCATATCGGGATTCACAAGACTAAGTTGTTGCATTCATTATTTGAGTTGTTGGATAAAGTTGTTGTGGAATTTTGTTTTTATTGATAGATTTTATATCAAGAGGACACTGTGATAGTCTGTGACAGATGGATTGAACAGTGGGGAATTGTGAACTGATCTTGTTGAATGAATGATATATTTTGGAAACTGGAACCTGTGAATCTGCTCACAGACAGCCCGGTGCATTCGCTATGGTTGCTGCCAGCAGAACAGGCACTGACTGAAAGGATCTTCTGGTCATGTTTGCACGCAGCTGCATGTTGACAGAGTGGAATACTTCGCAGTTACAGAGCTGTCAACATGTTGGGCCCACAGTCCACAGGGCAATGTGTGTGCAGTCAATTGCCTCCTGCACTATTGACAAATCGGCCAGACTGGCGAATCCATGTGCCTTCTCCTCCTGCTTCTTCTGGTCAATGAGTGAACAACAAAGTCCCCACCCTTTCTATACAGGGTCTCTGTCACCTCCCCAATGTTGTGATGGGTGCCAACCTGCAAGACTTTACTGTTGCCTGTTCCCACCCAGAAGCATCCACATGTGTAGAAATTGAGGGTGATACTGATCTTGAACCCACTGGCAATGCTGTCCTCACCCTGCTGTCAGGGTGGGTATCAGGAGGTGGCACAGTTCTGTGATCACCACTTTGTTGAATTGCAAATGTCTCAGCCACTGCTCCAGGTTGAATGGAGTTAGGAAGCATGTTGTCTTGCCAAAGTGGATAGGGTCTTCCAGTCAGAGCTTTCTTTCCTTCACACCCTGCTTCTACTCTCTGCTGCCTGAGCTGCATTTTCACATCATGCTGCACTCAAAGAGATAACTATAGGTGCCATAACTAAACCATAACTAATTCTCTTAACAGGGCAACAAATACCTCGAACCTTCCTGTAAATATGTAGTATCACATTAATTCAGCAAAACTCCTTTAAGAACGCAGCACAGTACTGCAATAAATTCTGCACCTGCAAAGGTAAATCAAAAACTCCTCACCCGGAAGGTGGATGGTTGGTCTTATAAATAATAATGGTGCATTGTTTTTCTTTGTATAGCTGAACGTATAATCAACTGGGAGTGAATAAAAAAGGGCATTGACTGAATCTGCGCAGCCCAAATGGACAGGCCTTGTAGAAGACATGATCCAACCACTCTGCCTTCCTCTTTTAGCATCCTTTCAGCGACAGGGTGGTGCTGGAGGAAACTGGGAACATTAGGCTGCCAGTATTCCCCTTTAGTGTTTTGGTAGGACTGGCTCCAGGAATGCCACCCAGACAAATTTCCTGGCTGGTAAGACTGATAAAACTCCAATGGCCAAAATGCTCAGCCTAATTCTTTCTGCATATTTGTCCTGAATTGCCCCATGATTTCTTTAAACAATGTTTTGAACGCTGCATGTTACAAAGCCATGATGCAGAAGCAATTACATGTTAATCTTAAAGCGGATAAAGGTGGCTGGGTCACAGTTAAAAGTAGATAGCCTTTAAATTAGATTAGATTTGATTAAATATGAGGATGTGTCTAATGTAAACTCACAGAACAACTGCTATTAAATAAAATGATAAACATCAATAAAAATAGATTGCAAAGTGATTCATGATTCTTGGAGCTGCTGCTACCCTACTCTCTCTTCCCTATCTTTCTGTCTTTCTTTCTGAAATTATTGGGCTAGATTTGGGTGCAATCTCCAGGATGCCAATATCAGGACCAAATGGGAGTTCCTGTAAGGAATGGGTTAACTGCAACCTTCCACTTTAGACCTAATTTGTATGTTAATTGTTTAATGGTATTCACCAGGATATATAAAGGGGTTATAGGTGGCACCTCATGTTGGGTGTGTGGAGTTGTAAAAGAGAATAAAGTAAGCTTGTGAAGAAGCTGGACTTGCATCATCTTATATTACTGGACGACGACTGAGAGCTTAACAGTCCTGAGTCTGCATTTCCCAGCAACAAGGCCAGCTCAGTGACTTTCTCAGAGCCAGCCTCCGAATTGGCTCCTCTGCACTCTGAAATAAACATGATCTAGGCCGACGGGTCTACTCGGATGGAGTAGGAAACTCTCTGTATTGGGATCAGATTGGTGGCCTTTCACATTCAATGTCTGTCAATGGGGCCTCCTGCTCTGATGGACCCTCCTAGCCTGTTTGGGGGAAGTTGGGGGAGTGGAGTGGGGTGGGGTGGGGTGGGGTGGGGATGGAAATGGCAGCCTCAGCATTAAGTGGGCAACAGTGAGTGGGGAGCTCTGCCAACAGCAAAATGGCCATGAGATCAGAAAATACCCAGTAGTTGGATGCTTAACCAGCATTTTTAGTTGCCTCCCTCCCATTTCATGGAGCGGTCATTCAATTTGGTTCCCAGCCCATCCTTTGGAAAGAGTGCATTGGAAACCCATTCTGATGTGTCTCCCCGCTTATTGTCCTGAATCCCCCGCTGTTGGGCTGGTAAAATTCAGCCCAATGGTTCAAGCTGGAGTATGGACGCATGGGCTTTCAATATTCAATACACTAGCCATTTGTTACAAGCTGTAAAGTGGGAACAGTAGTGCACTTCACAAATCAAATGTTCCTTATGAAAAATCTACGCTTTTCTAAAATGTTTTTGTTTGTTTTTACTGTGTCTGAAATACTGAATGACTAAATGAGCTATAGTAGTAATATTCACATATTGCCTATTTTTAGATGTGGTTTACAAAAATCTTGATCCAAGAATAATCCTGATCCAGTCATAACATTTCCTGGCAAACTAGTTATGCATTTATCAGGAATCAACTGCATCATGAAATTCCCGAGGGTTAGCAAATTGCTACCACTTCCCAATTTGTTCCTGACGCAGCCAATTCTGGTGTAAACCAATCCCATTTAATATATAAGTCTGGTTGTAAGCAACTTTGGCTGTTCAAATCATGTAACAAGATGCTACTGTGCTTAATTTTTCACTTCCTTTCTCCATGTGCTCCTCATACCTCTAGTCTTTCAGTTAGGGAGTGACAACAAATTGTGGACCATTTTGCAGAGTCCAATTGACGCCAGTTCAAACATAACAACATAATAACTTACATTCACTTTTAATGTGGCAAAAATCCCTAGGTACTTTTAGCAGCATAATCAAACAAAATTGACATTGAGTTAAAGTTGGAAATATTACGACGAATGAATAAAAGGTTGCTAAAAGAGATAGGTATCAAGGAGGGTCTTAATGAAAGAGAGGTGGAGAGGCCGAATGGCTGAGGGATGGTATTCCAGAATTTTGGGTCCGAAAACAGCTGATGTTATGGACAGATTTTATTGGCTTTCTCACCGCCCATGATCAATGTGTTTTTCATTTGAGCCATTTATTTTATTACCTTTGGAGTGATTATACCGATTAAATAATTTCAACAGCAAGCCCTTCGTGAATGTAAAAAAAGGAAGGATATGTTCTCCCTTCCAAAATGAACAGCTTCACATGTTTCCATAGTATACTCCGTTTACCAACTCTTTGTCCACTTACTTAACCTATCAATATCTCTTTGTACACTGTTGGTATCCCTCTTGCACCTTGTTTTTCCATCTATTTTTGTGTCACCTGCAAATTTGGCTACAGTATATTCACTTCCTTCCTCCAAGTTATTAATATATTGTAATGAGTTGCAGAGCCAACCCTGATCCCTTAGGAACCGCTAGTTCCAGTTCACCAATCTGAAAAGAACCCCTTATCCCCTCTCGATGTTCCCTGCACATCGGCCAATTCTCTTTCCATGCCAATATACTACCTCCAACACCATGAGCTCTTACCTTATGACTTAACCTTTTATGAGGTGCCTTGTCGACCACCTTCTGGAAGTCCAAGTACAACACACTACACATTCCCCTCTAACCACAATGGTTGGGACTTCCTCAAATCACTCACTCGACTCATACACATTATCATGGACACAAAGATTACTTACAGGTGAAGATAAAACAATACAATTACAATCAATCTCTTTCATGGCAAGCCTGTAGTTTCTTCAATTATTTGATATTTTGGTGGAAGTGAAAACCTTGTGAAACAGAGAATATTTGGTAAGCTGCATAGCCTCTTACAGTCAGATTCCAGAAGTCTGGCCCTAAGATGAACTTGAAGAAGGAACAAACGAACAAGATCTTTCCCCCACTTTTAAACAATGGCTGTTTATTGCCTTGGTTGAATGGATACCTTCTTGCTGGGGGTGGGGTGGGGAGAGGTGCTGGCAGCTTCTTGATGTTTTAAAAGCAGGCAACAAATGTGGCTATCTTACCATGTGACCTTTTTCAGGTCAATTATACATCCTGGCTGGTGGCTTTTACAGCCTGAGAATTTGAAACAGCCAAATCTTTGCATCAGAATAATCCATTCAATTCAAAATTACCTTTTTGAATTAGTTTCAGGAAGGCGAGTCAACATCAGTCTGGAAAGTTCTTCTCTTTCCTCTTGAGGCAGGGGAGCTTTTCAATCCATAAGAGGAGCTGGGTAATCCTTGGTTTGGCAATTTTCCTTTGTAGCCTTTGGTGATTTACAAAAATTTAAAGTATTGCCTGCAAGTTTATAATATGCTGGAATGTGACATTGTACATTGCTGCCAATGCTGGTCTGAAAAATATGGAAGGCAGGGTGTGGGGTGAGTGGCAGTGAGGCGGTAAACAGGAGGCCTGAGTTCGAGAGATGCAGAATTCTTTGAGTGTTGAAGGAGATCATAGTGATCGGGAATGGTGGGTTATGTAGAGATTTGAACTGGAGATTGAGGGAGCAATCTTACTGGCTCGTCATGCCAATCGATGGGTGGGGTGAGCCGGTAAAATCTTGAGAGATGTAAAATTAGATTTGCGCTCTCTGAAATGGCCTGGCAAGCCAATTGTGGAGAAGCAGCAGTATAATGGTATTGTCACTGGATTAGTAATCCAGAAACTCAGGATAAAGCCAGGTTCAAATCCCATCATGGCAGATGGTGAAATTTGAACTCAATAAAAATCTGGAACTAGGAGTGTAGTGGTAACCATGAAACCATTATCGATTGTTATAAAAACCCATCTGGTTCACTAATTTAAGGAAGGAAATCTAGCATTTTTACCCAGTCCTGTCAACATGTGACTCTTGACCCACAAAAATGTGATTAACTCTTAAACGCCCTCAGAAGCAGGTCAGCAGGCCATTCAGTTCAAGGGCAATTAAGGATGGGCAATAAATGTTGACCTGGGCATCAATGCCCCCATCCGATAAATGAATTTAAAAAAAAAGGATTTGGCAATAAAAGTTGGTCTTGCCAGTGACACCCACATTCTATTAATCGGAAGAACAAACCTTAGTCACTTTTTTTTATTCTCCCTAACCTGGGAATGACATGGTGGCACAGTGGTTAGCACTGCTGTCTCAAAGCGCCAGGGGCCTAGGTTCGATTCCCAGCTTGGGTTACTGTCTGTGTGGAGTTTGCATGTTCTCCCTGTGTCTAGACGCAATACCTGGAATGATATGAAGAACAATGTGCTGTGTAAAGGTACAGGTATGCAATGCCACTTGGAGAAAGCAATATTAAATGAGACACAGTCAATGGAGAAAGCAAAGGTTGCAAACCAAATCATAGCAGCCTATTATAACTTGGATCATCTGTGTTTCTTCTAGCAATTACTTTTCACTGGAATTAATTATCACTTTGAATGGCAAAATATATATTTCTTGGATTAAATTTTTCTGGTGATGACTCTTTCTTCTTCCAGGCTTTTTTCATTTGTTTGGCACATTGTGAATGTTTTCCTTAATGATTTCCAAATGTTCCAAATAGTAAAAATGCAGGAACATCTTAGAACAATCATGCCTGTTAACCCCCTTTTTTGGGAGAGTACCTAACCTGTCAGCTGCGCTCATGTGCTTTGAAGGTTTATTAGATGTAAGGATCAAAGACTTCCTGTGCACCTACCTCTAACACCATGCAGAGGTCCAAATAACTTCACTGTGAAAAGCTTATCCTTCAGTGAAAAATGATAAAGCATGTCATTAGTGTGGAAGCAAAGGGTAGAATTTGCCCAGCCACATTGAGATGGGTTCAAATGTCAGTGTCCCAGAAAATGAGGTGGGGCTGGGATCTTGATGTCTCCCTGCCTTCTTCCTATTTTTCCCTGGCATGAGTTTGGAATCCTGCAGGGAGCACTCATGGGTCTGGCAAGAAAGAAATTGAGGTGATTGAAAAAGCAATTAAAAGTCTTTTGACCATTATTTCTTATTTTCCAAAAGTGCACAGCTTCCACTTTATGACTGCATCTCATCAGGGTCATTGAGGCAAATGTGCAGCAGGAAGTGCTTCCCCTGTGTGTTACAAATGCAAAGTTTTATAGGAGGGTTATGTTTTAAACTGTCCCTTTTAATTTAAGGTAAAATGGACTAATAAAGAGGATCACGTAATCTGTTATAAGTTCTGCTTGACAAGAAGCCTGTGTGGCTTGGTTACCACAGAGATGTGGGGTGTGCTCCAAATCAAGTGCTATTGAAATGCACGTGCCAGGTTTAACACCTGAAAACGAGACAGAAGCAGATATTCTTGTTTTTATGGATTCTTTGCCTCAGAGAGTTGAATAGGAACAACGAGAGAGGGAGAATTTGGGAGAGTTAGAGAGACAACAGCAGCTGCTAGTAGCAGGAAAACAGCTGTTCTGTGTTGGGTAGAATGGCAGCTGGCCCTCCAATAAATAAACCTTACAAAGCGCACTGATTCTGGGCAGTAAGAAAACAGATATTCTGTGTTGGGCAGAATGGCAGCTGGTCCTCTAGTTGAGAAGAAGAAACCAGCAGGAATTTAACAATTCTGAACGATTCATTCTGACATGACTGGGGGAAGGAATCATTGGGATGAGCTGTGCTGCTGGAGATTCCTCAGGTGATTAAGGAAAGTTGTTTTCGATAGGCACTGGTGAAATAGCTCCCATGAGGCCGGTGTCCCTTCACCAAATCCAGATTTATTTACGGTCGTTAGTAATAGTCAGGTACTTTTCAGTATAGAGTAGATACCATGAGTGCTGGTAACTCGGACACTCCACATTATATACTTCTGCATTAACTGTCTCAATCAAGGAGCTCATATTCAAACAGGTCCAGCTCGTGGATCTCGTTAAAGTTGTTACAACTGGATGTTATTATCTGGTGTGATGGGAGAAGTGAACCTATTCAAAGCTGGGAGTGACTTTGATGTGTTTCCTGAAAAGTCTGCAACTTTGTGGGGAAAGTGTGGCATGGAATCATTGGTCAAGTTAAAAAGTTAATAAGGAATGTCTTTTCTGTAGTTTAGAGTACTAGTTGCTTACCAATAATGCTTAATTGTTATTACTTTCAGATTGTTTGCTACAGTAAATGTCTTAAAACTTGAAATTTCATTGTGCAGTCCCTTTAGGTCAGTCACTGGGAATTCAAATATCTTTTTAAAAGTCATTGTTCTCTGCTGGGATCATAACTAGTAAAATTGATGAACTGTGAAGGTTTTGATCAATTACACTCTAAAGCTTCAGCTATAACCTTTGAGGTTTTGCTGTTTAAAGCAATTATTTTCTCAGAAAGTGCCACCATAGCTCACACTTCACTCCTTAGGACTTCACTCATCTTCAGCTGTACTAGCCCATGGCCAGCCTTCACCATGACATGAAAGAAGCTAATGCAGCTCCACCTTCCATTATGTTAAAAGCAGAGGCCCCACCACTGCTGACTGCTTTAGAAGATGCAACATGAGTAGCTACTGTTGCCTCAGCTGCATGCCCACCCACAGAGCAGAAAGGATGGACACTGAGATCTAACTAGAAAGACGTGGAACTCATAATACTGGTCCTAAAGGCAGAGGAGTTGTATGGGCACCAGTGCCTTGGGAGGTGAAGTATCTCACATCAGGTGACGGCTCATACCTGCAGTCTCATGGAAGTAGACCTCCTTCCCAATGGAAACAGCGGATATGCATGTGTCAAAAGTGGCTAAGAAGTGGCCCTTCACTAAAAGGGCACTGCTCTGGATCCCTTCCTCTGACCAAGCTGTGTACTTGATCTCCTGCAAGGAGATAAAGCAGAGGGATGTGAGTATTCCTAATGGCTTTTATGGAGAAAAGGGGAACTGATTTTATCAGCCCTCTGGAGATAGGCTGGGTGACTTGAGGGTGATAAAATGGTGATGGAAAGCAGCAAGAGGGGAGTCCAACATTTCCCCACTGCCATGGCATGTAAGAATGTTGGGAATCTCAGCGGTGCAGTGGTGCCAGATGGCCACTTAAAACAGTTAAGTGCCCAGCAAAGGGCCACCTTCTACCTCTGCTGGCAACTCACTGGTATAGGAGACCCTACCACTGCCATGTAGAGAAACCATCAGGTAAATCCTGTGGGTTTTTGGACATCCCTGCTTTATGGCCTTTCCACTCCATGGAGTGGCTGCTGCATGACTGTGGCACCAGCGCTGAAGAATGCAACCACCTGGCAGGGCACTCAGGGCCCACATGGTGCAGAGCAAACTTACCTGTTTTGAAAGGCATGTCACCATGAAGGAACCTTCTCTTTCTGCAGCCTCAACAGTGGTGACATCTAACGATGGGGCTGCTGAGGCTGCCAAGCTGACAGCCCTCTGTCCGGGCCAGTGGCTAATTAATTGGAATTCACTCTCCAAGGGTAAGAAAATACACACCTGTTCCCTGGTGGCACAGCGACACAGTGGTTAGCATTGCTACCTCACAGTGCCAGGGACACAAGTTTAATTCCTGGCTTCGGTCACTGTCTGTTCGGAGTCTGCACGCTCTCCCTGTGTCTGTGTGGGTTTCCTCCAGGTGCTCCGGTTCCCTCAAACAATCTGTAAGACTTGCTGGTTAAATGCTTTGGCCATGCTAAATTCTCCTTCAGTGTACCTGAACAGGCGCCGGAGTTTGGCGACTAGGGGATTTTCACAGTAACTTCATTGCAATGTTAATGTAAGCCTACTTGTGAGACTAATAAATGAATAGGCCTTACAAAGAGCGCTGATTCTGGGCAGTAAGAAAACAGATATTCTGTGTTTGACGACCTTCTAAAACTTTAAAGGACATTTACATTGTGGCTGCTAGTCTGAACTGTTACAGTTTGCTGAAAATGGTTCAGTGGGCATTTTGGAAAACTTTAACTTTGCTGTTCTGGTTAGCTGACCAATGCACCCATTATTCAGTCAGATTTGTATTCACCTCTGAGGTAGAAGGTTGTAAAGTTAAACCTCTTTTCACATAATTTATGGATCAGTTATTAGCATTGCTTAGGTGTGTTTTCACTGGGTCCACTTGGAGCCTGTAACTGATTCAGGATTTTCTCTTCATGCCAAATAATGATTTTTAGACTACCATCTGGAGAGCTGGACTGAACTTGTGATAACAAAGACTTTTTTAAAACACAGGTTAAAAGTGTGATTTGAGTTGGGAACAAAGATAGCTACCTTATTTGCATCACTGGTCTTTCCACATTGTAACCCACTGAGGCAGAGCCACCACAGAAGACCTAACAATGACAATGGCTTCAGGAGAATATGACTGAGCCACATATCCTATCCCCAAATTAGCAAGGCATCAAGGATATTCAACAGAGGATTCCCAGACATGAGCGCATCAAACTACGATGCAAGTACATTAACCCTATCAGTTAAACAATAGGATACTGGCTGAGAGAGAGAATACACAGACAAGAACTGATTAAGTTACAAAAGGAAGCACCCTAGTCATGATTATGTTTGTATCACTGGGTAATGACCATGTGACAGGCACACCCTTTACATGTTTGAACTTTTCTTTCCCCCTGCAGTAAGAGGACAAGCAGCTAAGACACTGATGAGAGTGGTGTTCCTCTTTCACCCCTCTCTCTTCAACCCACCTTGCAAACCTCGAATCCTGTTTACCAACCATGACCATTCAGGAACGTCCCTGCTGCAGACAGAGATGTCTTAAAGAATTCGACCCAATACTACCACGTCCTGAGAATGGCCAAATCAGACATCTAAATGGGAAGTAAAATCACAAGACCACTAAATTCAGTCTGAAGCTGAGTCGCCAGACTATAGACTCCTTTTATTTCTCTGGTCTCCAAGTTAACAAATCTATCCTTCCCCACTCTGTAATCTATTGGTGTGATGAAGTGTGTGTGTGTGTGTGTGTGTGTGTGTGTGTGTGTGTGTGTGTGTGTGTGTGTGTGTGTGTGTGTGTGTGTGTGTGTGTGTGTGTGTACGCACGCGCACATGCGATAATAAATCAGAGTATATTTTGTTATTTTACTTGATCACTTTAATTTCAATAAAGCTAATCTTTGTTAAGCTCAGGACAACCTGCCCAATTGATCATTTTATGATCACAAACTATTATTTGCTCATTGACTTGGCAAATATAACTTTTCAAATTGAACCTGTTGTGTTCAAACGAGGTGATGGAAGAGTGAGGATCCATTTGCTCTCTCCTCATCTGATCATAACACACAGAGTAGTTAGAATGGATTGTAATAAAAACAATTGGATCTTTTGATTTTCTTGTTCTGGAGTGAAAGTTCAATTTTCTGTATGACATTTGTGCCTGGTTTCAAAGCTTGTAATCGCAGCATGATAAGCTATTTACCCCCGGTCGATGGGCAGGGTTTCCACCCCCCCTCCCCCCTCAAAGCTGTGTGTTTTCCAGCAGTGGAGACAGCTCACCATTGGCTGCCAGTTGGATCTTCCAGTCCCACTGATCTCTCTGGCATTTTGCGTGTCTCACCTGCACAGGCCACTGGGGAACATGCTGCTGGGAACAGACTTTGGTGGGACTGATAGATCCTGCCGGAGGGAAGGGCAGGAAAATCCTGTTCTTGACATAGGGAAGGCTCAATAACATAATTTCACTATAATTTATTGCCATGCCCATCCTTTGTACCTTATCAGTATCACTTCTGAAAAGTGGTAGAGCAGTTGTACAAAACAATTAGGTAAGAATTATTTTAGCTTGCAATGATATTTATTGGCCCTGAAAATCTGCAGCCCTTCTGCAGATCCCTTTCGCGACACTGGCGAGATTCCATTAAACGGTTGCAAGCTTAAGCTGACAGCAGGATTCTCCAGATTACAGTTGTGCACTGATGTTCGCTCAGTGGCTCTGTATTGCTAGAGCTTCCACCTGTCAAAACATGGATCGTCAAAATAAGGACTGGGGTCAGGGGTCAAGTGCTATGAGGAGTTCTTGCCCTACGCACTTAGTCAATCAGTGATTCAGGCCTATTGGATCTCGCATACGATTAACGCTGAAATGGGGCTGTACTGGAGGCCCAGCTAGCTGCATGGGGGATTGAGTGGTGGTGGTGGGGGCGGTGGGGGTGGGGGGGGGGGGGGCACTTCTGCCAGGGTGAGGAGATTTTTGGGAGAGAGAGGGAGAGAGAGAGAGAGAGAGAGAGACCCAGCCCTTTGCTTTTCAAGACTGCCCAGATTTCCCTCCATTTTCTGCAATGGCATTGCAGAGCACACCCCGCCAGAAATCACCAGAGGGCCACAGGTACAGGCCTCTCCCCCTGTCTCCATAATCATTGGTGGTGTGAGCGGCAGAGTTCTACAGTGTGTATGTTTTTGCAGTTATGCTGAAATGTGATCTCTGATAGGTGTTAGGGGCCATTGCCTTTAGATTTCATCATTTTGTATCATTTTGCAACATATAAGAACATAAGAAATAGGAGCAGGAGTAGGCCATCTAGCCCTTCGAGCCTGCCCCGCCATTCAATAAGATCATGGCTGATCTGTTGTGGCTCAGTTCCACTTTCCCGCTCTCTCCCCATAACCCTTAATCCCCTCTCTTATCAAGAACCCATCAACCCGCTTCTTAAAAATATTTAGCGAGGCAGCCTCCACCACTTCAACGGGCAGAGAATTCCAGAGATTCACCACCCTTTGAGTGAAGAAGTTCCTCCTCAACTCCGTTCTAAACCGCCTCCCCTTTATCTTGAGGCTGTGCCCCCTAGTCCTACTGTCTTTTTTGAGCGGGAAGAGTCTCTCCACCTCTATCCTATCCATCCCATTCATCATCTTATACGTCTCAATGAGATCTCCCCTCATTCTTCTAAACTCTAACGAGTACAAGCCTAGTTTATTCAGCCTCTCCTCATAGCTCAATCCCCTCAACTCCGGTATCAGCCTAGTAAACCTCCTCTGCACTCCCTCCAGGGCCAAAATATCCTTGCGCAGGTGCGGCGCCCAAAACTGCACACAGTACTCCAGCTGCGGCCTCACCAATGCCCTATACAGCTGCAGCAAGACCTCCCTACTTTTATATTCAATCCCCCTCGCTATAAAGATATGATCATTGTTTACAACATTCACATCATTGTCGTGGAGATCAAATGTTGACTTTCGAAGGATAACACATTGATGCACTAGGTACTCCCTTACAATGGGTGAGGGGTTTGAGTTCTCTGAACACAGTTTTCAAAGGTGAAATATCACAGGGAGGTATTAATCAGAGAATATGCCTTTCTGCTGGGTGGTGGAAGCAAAACAGAAGTGTATCAGTCAGGCTTGCTCCTTCATACATCCTAGCATTCATTTATTGAGACCACATTTCGAACTTTGTGAACAATTTTGGGCCCCATATCTAAGAAAGGATGTGCTGGCCTTGGAGAAGATTCATAGGAAGTTCACAAGAATGATCCCAGGAATGAAAGGCTTGACATATGAGGAATGTCTGAGGACTCTGGGTCTGTACTCGATGGAATATGGAAAGATGAAGTGGCGGGGGGGAGAATCTTATTGAAATTTACAGAATAATCAAAGGCCTGGATAGAGTGGACATGGAGAAGATGTTTCCCTGAGTAGGAGAAACTAGGACCTGAGGGCGCAGCCTCAGAGTAAAGGGGTGACTCTTCAGAACTGAGAAGGGGAGGAATTTCTTCAGCCAAAGGGTGTGAATCTATAGAATTCATTGCTGCAGGAAGCTGTGGAGGCCAGGTCATTGAATATATTAAGGAGAAAGATATGTTCTTGATTGATAAAGGGATCAAAGGTTATGAGGAAAATGTGGGAGAATGGGTTTGAGAAACTTATCAGCCATGATTGAATGGTAGAGCAGATTCCACAGGCAGAAAGGTCTAATTTTGCTCTTACATCTTATGGTTCTATGGTTTTATTAATAGCAGCCTGGCAGATTGACTCCCCTTTCAGTCAGGAAAGTATGCAGGGAGAAATAAAAAGAAGGGGAATAATAGAAAGTAATCAATTGCTGGGAATTATTACAAATAATGTAATTGAGAAAAAAACCAAAATACTGCGGATGTTGGAATCTGAAACAAAAACAGAAAATGCTGGAAAATCTCAACAGGTATGACATCATTTGTGGAGAGTGAACAGGCCAACATTTCAAATCTGGATGGTTCTTCGTCAGAACTAATGAAGAGTTTACCAAGTTAGCTGAATTTCTCAGTAATACTGGATAAGTATGAAGTGGGAATAGCTTGTAACTGTTAGCTCAATCTCAGCCAGTTACAAGATTGGAATGACTTCATAATATCCATGGTGCAGTTCTTAAGGAGAGCAATTTATTCCCTCTTGGAATTCTGTCGTCTTCCAAAGCAGCTGCCAAAGTATGTGACAATGGTTTGTATGGTGGCACAGTGGTTAGCACTGCAGTCTCACAGCGCCCGGGACAAGGATTCAATTCCCGGCTTGGGTCACTGTCTGTGTGGAGTCTGCACGTTCTCCCCATGTCTGCATGGGTTTCCTCCGGGTGCTCCGGTTTCCTCCCACAAACTGAAAGACGTGCTAGTTAGGTGCATTGACCCAAACTGGCGCCAGAATGTGGCGACTAGGGGAATTTCACAGTAACTTCTTGCAGTGTTAATGTAAGCCTTACTTGTGACTAATAAACTTTAAGTTCATATTATTGATAGGGACAGAGGATTTGGAAGCCTTCCAGCTTGCTTCTGCCCTTCAATAAGATTTTGGCTGATCTGATTGTGTTCTCAACTCCACTTTCCTGTTTGCCCCAATAACCTTTGACCCTATTGTCTATCAAAAATCTGTCTAATCCTGCTTTGAATAAATTCAATGATCCAGCCTCCCCTGTTCTCTAAGGAACGGAATTCCACAGACTAATGGCTCTCTGAGAAAAATAAATTCTCCCCACCTTTATCTTAAAAGGATGCCTCTTATTCTAAAACTCTGTCCCCTAATTTTAATCATTCCCACAAGTGGAAACATCCTCCCAGTATTCACCCTATAAAGTTACTGTTGTGTTGTTATAATGGTATAAAGACACTAATTATGTCTATGTGATTAGATAAACAGAATGTGGGTTCAGTTATTCAGACTGGGCACATGAGAATATTAATAAAAAGGTTAACAACAGAGCGGTCTGTGTGTGCTCTGCTCAAAAGCAAAAGTGAAATAAAGACTGATGGCATGACACAGTTCCCTTCCAGTGATGTCACGCTGTTATCCCCTTGAAGGCATATTACAACATCCATCTTTCTTTTTCAAAAATGTTTCCTTTTTCCAAAGAAATATAGCTATTTGCAATATATATTCAGATTTACTTACCATTATATAAGAGTATAGAACTGAGGAATCTATGACTCTCTAATCTGTAGAGGTAATCTGCTAGGACATGCAAATCTTATAATTATCAGTTTGTTTGGGGATTTCTTTAATTGCTCAAGTGATCAGTAGGATTTCACCAATGCCCAGTAAAACTTCCCAACTTTGATATTCCATTTCTTTTTCCAGGAATGCCAATATTCCAGTGCCTTCCTAATCAGTTGATGTATCTGCACAGGAACATTTTATGATTCATGTAACCTAACCCTAACCCCCATCCCCAGTCCTTCTGTACCACTGAGTTTTGCAGCCTCCATTTAAATAATATGCTGCATTTCTATTCTTCCTGCCAAAGTCGACAAGTCATATTTTCCCACTATATGCCCCATCTGCCAAACTTTTTCCCCCGTACTTAACCTATCTAAATCCCTTTGCAGACTTTTTGGGCCCTATTTTACCATTTTGATTCGAAGTGCTGGGCAGACTAGAAACTAGGTGCGACTTTTAGACCCATACTCAAGTGCCCCCATACGCACGCTACCTGAAAAGTATCAGCAATTCCAAATTGCACTGTAGAAGCCTGTGGGTGAGGCTCAACATACCTGAAACCCTGTAGTTCCAATCAGCACCTCCAACTGCACATGCAGAAAAACGATAAGACCATGGCTCCCTTGCCACATTGCTCCCGGGTCAGATAATACTTCCGTGGCTCCCACAGCCATTACCCCAGCCCCACAACATTACTAACCCCGTTATCCCCCACCCCCTCCCACCACACAGACTGTCCATTGGTCCTTCCCCTCTTGCCCCCACTGTTCTCAGGCTGAGTGGTAGCAGACCCCCCCTCCACTTACCCCTGACTGATCTTAGGCAGAGTGGCACTGTGTCCCCCTTCCCCCTCACTGATTACAGGCAGAGTGGCAGCAAACCCCTTCTTCCCCCTCACTGATCTCAGGCAGAGTGGCAGTGGACCCCTTTTTCCTCCTTACTGATCTCAGAGTGGCAGCGGACCCCCCCCCCCCCCACCCCGCTTACTCCTAGTTAACTTGGTTTCATCAGCAAAGTTAGCATTCATTCAGCATGCATTCAGCTCCCTGATCCAAGTCATTGATATTGTCTGTAAATACTTATGAGGCCAGCACTGATCCTATGGCACACCAATAGTTACAGCTTGTCAACCTGAAAACGACACATTTATCCCCACGCTCTGTTTCCTGTTAGTTAACCAATCCTTTGTCCATGCTGAAATGTTACCCCCTAAACCATGAGCTCTTATTTTGTACAACAACCTTTGATGTGGCACCTTATGAAATGCCGTTGCAAATCCAAGTACATCAATCTAAAGGTTTCTCTTTATCCATGCTTCTTATGACTTCCACAAAGAACTATAATAAATAAGTTAAGAAGGATTTTCCTTCCATAAGATCATGTTGACTCTGTCTGAGCCCATTATGATTTTCTAAGTCTCCAGCTCTAACCTCCTTAATAACAGATTCTAGCAATTCCCCAGTGACAGATGTTAGGCTGACTGGCCTATTGTTTCCTGCTTTCTGCCTCTCTCCTTTCTTGAATCAAGGTTTTCCGTTTGCTATTTTCCATTCCATGGGATTGACAGTATTTTGGGAGGTTATAACCAAATAAGGTGGTCCCCGGAGCGATTGTTGAAAATGCCAATAAGATGGGTCAGTGAGCGTGAAGATTTCTGCAAGAGACTGCTCCTCCAATCACATTCTGTTTCTATCGTGCCCTGCTACTGATACGCTCACTATTCAGCCTAATCAGCAGCAAACATGGGAGACAAAGAGCTTGTGACTGGAGTAGTGAACATTGGAAACTATGATATATGAAGATAGAGAGAGAGATCTGGAGTGTGCAGGACTTCCACTCACCAGGCATTTCCGTGGCTCCGGCCACTCTCCCCCAGCTCCCAGGGCTCTAGCTTGGCTGCAGGTATTCTGGCCTGGCTCCTGGCACTCTGACCCTGCTCCCAATGCTCTGCCCTGTCTCCTATGCTTAAGTTGGGCTCCCGATGCTCTGGCCCCGCTTCTGTTACTTTGGCCTAGCTCTGGGTGCTCTGAGTTTGGTGAATGAGAGAATTTGAGTGGGTGAGTGAGTTTGGCTGAGTGAGTTTGACTGAGTGAGTGAAGGAGTAAATATGAGGGTGGTTGAATGAATGAGTGTATGGGTGGCTGAGTGAGAGTATGTGTAAGAAAGAGATGAGTGAGTGTGTGTGAGAGAGGGGTGTAAGAGAGAGGGGAAAGGTGTGTCAGGCACAGTCTGAGTTCTCACTCCTCTCCACATCCAGCAGACATGCTCACAGTGGGTAAGGGTGAGTGAATGAATACCATAAGACAGGGGGAGGGGAAATTTTCCTGTCTTGCCCGCCACGGAAATTGTAGTGGGTGGGGGATTGTACCATGCAAAAATCTGTTCACCTTGGGTGGGATTTTCCAGTTTTGGGGTGAGCTCAGCTGGAAAACCCTACCCTGGGAGTGAGTTGGACACACACACTCTCACCCGTTCACACTCCAATAGTCATCTTTATCTATTACTCATTTGTTTAGTGGTCAATTTAAAATGACATCTTTTTCTTTCACCCAGCAAGTTGTTTCTTTTGATACATCAGTTTTTGTTTTGAAATTCATGTTTGATGTGTCAAACCTTTTTTTCTGAAGCTTACTCATTGGCCCCTCCAGTGTAAGAAAGTTGGAATGTGTCCCCATGTGTCAAGGTTGGTCAAGCCCACTAAAACCTTATATCAGCAGTCACTTCTTTGAAGACCCCAAGATTCAGGCCATCAGGCCTTGGGCCATGTCTACCTATAGGTCCCAGTATCTTTTCCCTGATGAAGGTGATTCTTTGAGGTTCCTCCCTCCCTTTCTCCTGTATAATCGGATCTGTTATTAAAAAAATCTTTTTTTCTTTCACCCTCCTTTTATATTCTTTTTATCATGAAAATGGTAACTCCTTGATGGAATATGATTCCAAAAGATCAAACACACGCTGGTACCTTGCCAAAATAGTCATCGTCCATATGTGAGCCCAATCTGGTGGTGGTGAGCTAAGATTGGGGGAGGGACTCACAGACATGTCCTAAACTTGTCCTCACCCAACATTTAAACACACCCACTTTCTAGCATCAGCCATCTGATAGCAATTTGGCTTTTCCCTTCCTTAGTCTAGGTATGCTGAACCCAACTGCAGCATTACTCCTGTTACCTATTCTGTCAACTTTGCTGAGATCAACGAACTCAGCAGAGACTGGGAATCAAAATTGTGACCTTTTTGTCTGAGTGGCTAAGTGTCACCCTAACAAATCTCATTAACTAAGTACACAGGGAGCTTGCATCATTTTATCCATGAATTAAAAGATGCATGGAAATATTATACAATCACAAGGTTCTTACTGTGTTAACCTTTTGATTTTTGCCAGAATCATTTGACTGCAGTGTGTCCTTTTTTCCCAGATTGTTTCTATTGATTAAATAAAACACCGATGAAAGTTGCTATATCAGCAAGTTATTAGGACACCTGGTATTAAACAGGAATTCAACATAATTTTTACCCTACCCAGAATGACCTCGAGTCTGTTAAGCCAGTTCAATTGCTTTGAACTATTTAAACCTTTAGGATTGAACAATGCTTTAAACAATGAATTTTCCAAGCAGCTTGTTGGTTACAAAACTGCAATATCCTCTTGGCCTCACATCCACCTTGAATTAGTTTATCAATAGTGGGTATTGTGGTTGGTGATACTTGAGGAACTCAGCATGCATAGTCTTCCTCCATGAACCGTAATCCAAAGAACTCAATGCTTGTTTTCATTCTTTCGATAAAATGAAGATAGTGCAAGGGTTAAGTATCTCGGGGGCAACATGCACATAAACCATTCACCAACTTATGCACTTGCCATGAATACCAGAACTGTTGCAAAATAATCTAATTGATCAAGACAGCATCTTGAACAGGAGACAACTTAAAGTTTATATTACCACCAAGGGATGTGACAATAATAATAGTAGCAGGTTGTTCCCATTCTTCTCCTTAACCAAGACTTCCTGTTGCTCAATGATATTGCACATAATTTTATTACATATGTGTACTTGAATTTCTAATAGATATCAGCTTGCTAAAAATATATTGCTTGCCAGGGTTAGAAAATGAATTCTACAATTTGTCAATACACTGGTGGCAGCCTAATAAACTGCACACCTGCCATAGGATTAATTACTCACCTAAAACATTATCATTTACCAGTTCTCCTGAGCCCAGAACCAAAAAGCAGTTGGTTTGATTGATAATAGCCTGGGGCATAAAAGTACCACGATAAAACTAATCTTTAATTATGTGAAATGGGTTTGTTCTAACATTTCTGATTCAGAGCTGGAATTGAGGCTGAAAGTCATTTTTCTCCTTTTCATATAAAAAATATATTGTTTTAAACACATGCCTGTAACTGTTTCAACTCCAGCAATTGCGGAGGTTATAGATCGTTGAAAGTGTTTGACGTACAAGGTTACTGCGTGGACAACGGCAGGGTAGTACACAATTTGTTCATCTTCTCAATTCCCTGCCACTTCTTTCACAAACCTTCACCTTTGTCAATTCATGCTTTCAAGATATGAAATCAGAAAATTGAATTTTATTATTCCTCTGTTATTGACTCTTGTATTCACAGTTAATATGTCTAATCCTCATTATTCATGAGCCATGTAGCCAGTGCTGGAGAATTTCTACAACACTGGTAATGTATTTTCTCATATATATATTATGTTTCCAGTCTCTCCTCTCCCATCCCCCACTCTGCTGGCCTCTGCTTTCACTAGTTCATTAAAGGCTGTCTATTTCTGAGCCGCAGGGTAATTAAGGCCAAAGCAAGGTTCTGTTTGATTGCCTGAAAGCTGATTCCATAAGTCTCAGGTTCCTCTGGGACCAAGAGAGCATGCTGAGAATATGTGAACCAATGTGTTGCTGAGAACAGAGGAAATTGGTCACTGATAATGGAAAACCCTGGTCTTGCCTGGAAAACGGAAATTAGCAAAGAGACCTTATAGCTCATGCTGTATAATCACCCGTCTGCTGTATAGTAGGTCTTGGCTGTTACAAGGAAGGATAGCCAGTGAATAACATTCCCTCTTCGATAAGAATAAGGAGATGACTGAACTCTTCCCTCTGATATAAAATTGAGCATAGTAATTTCAATATCTTAAGTTAATACCTGTAAGTAAAGCTCTCATTCACAGAATCACAGAATTGTTATGGCACAGAAGGTGGCTATTTGGCCCATCATGTCTGTACCATCACTCCAAACAAATGTAATAACCTTAGCACCATTCCCCTGCACATTGATCCTATTCAAATAATCATCAAATGCCCTCTTGAATACCTCAATTCAAAGCTCCACCACACTTCCAGGCAGTGGAGTCCAGACCCAAATCACTCGCTCTGTGAAAAGGTTTTCTCTCACATCACATTTACTTCTTTTACAAATCACTTTAAATCTGTGTACTCATGTTCTTGATCCTTTTACAAGTGAGAACATTTTCTCCCTATCTTCTCTGTCCAGCACCCTCATGATTTTGAATATTTCTATCAAATCTCTTCTTAGCCTTCTTCTCTCTAAGATGAAAAGTCCCAGCTCCACCAATCTATTCTCATAGCTGAAGTTTCTCATCCCTGGAACCATTCTTGTAAACTTCTTCAGCACGCTTTCCAGTGTGTTCACATCCTCCCCAAAGCGTGGCACCCAGAACTGTACACAATACTCTAGCTGAGGGATAACTAGTGTCTTGTATAAGTTCAGCAAACCCTTCTTGTTCTTGTACACTGTGCTTCTGTTAGTAAAGGCCAGAATACTATATGCTTTGTTAACAGCTCTCTCCACCTGTTCTGATGCCTTCAATGATCTATGCACATGTATGCACAGGTTCCACTGATACTGCACCCCTTCAAGAATTTTTTCCTACAATGGTGGCACAGTGGTTAGCACAGCTGCCTTACAGTGCCCAGGGACCCAGGTTCGATTCCTGGCTTGGGTCATTGTCTGTGTGGAGTTTGCACATTCTCCCCATGGTCTGTGTAGGTTTCCTCTGGGTGCTTGGTTTCCTCCTACAATCCAAAGATGTGTGGATTAGGTGGATTGGCCATGCTAAAATTGTCCCTTAGTGTCAGGGGGACTAGCTAAGGTAAATGCATGGAGTTATGGGAATAGAGCCTGGGTGGGATTGTGATCGGTAAAGACCGAATGGCCTTCTTCTACACTGTAAAATTCTATGATTCTCCATGTTCTTCCAAAATGTGTCACCTCACACTTCTCCACATTGAACTTCATCTGCCACCTATCGGCCCACTCTATCGACTTGTCTTTCTCCTTTTGAAGTTCTACACTATCCTCTTCACAGTTTACAATTTTTCTAAGTTATGTATCTTCTGCAAACTATGAAGTTGTCTCCTGTACAGCATTAATACATATGAAGAAAAGCAAGGGGCCCAATGTTGACCCCTGGAGAATGCCACTACATACTTCCCAAAAAAATCAACTGACCATTATTCTCTATTTCCTATTTTTCTGACAGTTTTGTGTCCGCATTGCAACTTTTATTCCATGAGCTATAACTTTTTCACAAGTCTGTTCTGTGGCACTGTAATAAGTGGCTTTGAAAATCCATGTGCATCATATCAACATCATTACCCTACCAACCCTCTCCATTACTTCCTCATAAACCTCCAGCAAGTTAGTTAAACAAATTTCCTCTTTAGAAACCCATGCTGGCTCTTCCTAATCAACCTACATTTTCCCATGTGACCACTAATTTTATCCCTAATAATTGTTTTTAGAAGCTTGCTCACCACTGATGTTAAACTGATTGGTTTGTAATTGCTGGGCTATCCTCATAACCTGCAATAAAAATGGATGCAAATTAGCTGTGCTTCCAGCCTTTAGATGTAATCGACCTTATTCCTCCTTTTCTCACCCTTTCTCAGCCTATAGAAGATGTTAGGATTCCCCTTTATGTTGGCTGCCAGTCTTTTCTCATAATCCCTCATTGCATCTCTAACAAGCTTTTTTCGCTTCCCCCTGAACTTTCTGTTTTCCTCTTGGTTTTCAACTGTATTTTCTATCTGACACCTTTCATAGCACACTTTTTCTTCCTTGTCTTAATTTCTATCTCCTTTTTCATCCAGGAAACTCTGGATTTGTTTATCCTAAGCTTCCCTTTCAAAAGGATATACCTTGACTTTGTCTGGACCATTTCTGTTTTAAAGGTAACCTATTGTTCAGCTACAGCTTTTCCCATCAAACTTTCATTCTAGCCTAAATGGCCCAATTCCATTCTTGTCCCATTGAACCTGGCTCTCCCCCAATTAATTATTTTTACTCTGGATTGCTATTAACTTTTTCTATCATCAAAGCGTTACAATACAATGATCACTATCCCCTAAATGTTCCCCACTGAAGCTTGATCTACTTGGCCTGCTTCATTTCCAAGAACTATGTCTAGTTGTTCATCCTTTCCTGTTAAACTGGACACAAACTGCTGCAGGAAATTTTTCTGAACGTAATCTAGGAATGTTTGTCCCTCTCCACCCTTTACACTACCACTGTTTGGGTCTACATTTGGATAATTAAAGTACTTAATTTTAACTGTTCTAAAATGTGTTTAGTTCACCATAATTTCTCTTAAGATTTGTTCTTCTACATTCTTCTTAGTTAGTGATCTGTAAACTACACCAAGCAATGTAACTGCACCCTTTTTGTTCCTTACCTCTAGCCGAATTGATTTTGTCCTTGAATTCTCCAGCACTGCAATGCTCTCCCAAACCAATACTGCCACCCTTCCTCCTTTCCTATCTCTACTGAACACCTCATATACCTCATAAAGAATCAATTTTTATTACATAGAACTTTGTAAGTTGTTAACTACATTATCATAGATGTCAATGTATGAGTTGACCTTTTAAGCCTCAGAAGATTCCTCTATACAACAGGGCTCAATTAGATATTGAGCATAAAAGTGGACCATCAGTGTGGGTGGTCACCATTTTGCAATGTCATTGGTATCAACACAAAGAGTGGGTATGCCTTAAACCCCAGCACATCTTCACAACACAGCCGTACCACCTGCTTGATCTGTTGCAACCTGTAATAAGAAAGTGAAACATGCTTTTGTGGGGAGAAAAATTGTGACTGGCTGCCAATTTGAGTATTGCATATTGTGGCTGAAAAGAAGGGTCAATTTACATAATGATTTACATATGATATAAAAAACTAAAGTATTTGCTAACATTAGATAGGCATTATTTTTATCAGCAGATTTTTCCCCATTTCCTTTTTCCTTTGAAGGCATTGCTCCCTTGCCAGTATGATAATTGACTGGTACTTCATCCTCATGGCCAAAATAGCCATAGTAAGAAGTCTCACAACACCAGGTTTAAGTCCAACCAATTTATTTGATAGTAAACTCACAAGCTTTTGGGGTTTGCCCCTTTGTCACCTGATGAAGGGGCAAACTCCAAAAGCTTGTGAGTTTACTATCAAATAAATTGGTTGGACCTAAACCTGGTGTTGTCAGACTTCTTATTGTGTTTACCCCAGTCCAACGCCGGCATTTCCACATCAAAATAGCCATGAAGAGAGGGTGACTAGTCACTTCCGGTGAGAGGCACATTAGTTGACTGACTATCTTGTTCACATGTTTAAATTGCATGTTCTCCCTGTGTTTCCTCTGGGTGCTCCGGTTTCCTCATATAGTCAGAAAGATGTGCTGGTTTGGTGCAGTGACCTGAATAGGCACCCAAGTGTGCAACTAGTGGAATTTTGCAGTAACTTCATTGCAGTGTTAATGCAAACCTTACTTGTGACTAATAAATAGACCATTAGATCCATTAAAGATAAAGTTACCATCAGCAGTTCTCCCTTAAAGGGGTGACTAGTGTTCATTTAACCCAAGGATAACCACACCTCAGGCAGGGGGCAAAGTTGAGAAGGCAGGTCTTTGTGAATAACATCAGCTGGTACAGGTATTGAACCCATGCTGTTGGCAATGCTCTGCATCACAAACCAGCTGTCCCGCCAACTGAGTTAACCAACTCCCTGCAGGGGTTATACTGATTATTAGATACTTGGATCCTTGCTGATTTTCTATTCCTTGTCCACCAGCACTGAAGGCAATTGTGACACCCTTAAGCTGTGATCAGAAAATCCATTAAACAGCAGGAATGGAGTTTAACAACCTATGCTCTATGTGTTCACCTACTCAGTTGATTAATTATTTGAACCATCTGAGTGTCCATGGATATATGTTTTTAAGACAGTGGGACTAAAGCAAAGGGATACTAAAGTGAAGATGTTTGAGAAACAATCTTTAATAGTAGGCAAGAATATAAAATTCTGTCTGTAATACTTCCACAAGATGCATGGTTCAATAAATTTATAAAGTGAGCTTCTGAGTCATACAACCCAGGATTGATCAAGGTTTAAACACTGCTCACTGATGGCTGAGTATAGAAGAACACTGTAAAGTTTATTAGTCACAAGTAAGGCTTATATTAACACTGCAATGAAGTTACTGTGAAAATCCCCTAATCATCACAGTCTGGCACCTGTTCATGTCAATGCACCTAACCAGCACATCTTTCAGACTGCGTGAGGAAAATAGAGCACCCAGAGGCAACCCACACAGACACAGGGAGAATATGCAGATTCCACACAAACATTGACCCAAGCCAGGAATTGAACCTATGTCCCTAGTACTGTGAGGAAGCAGTGCTGGACACTGTGCCACCAGGATATCTGCATGAGTTTACTCTCCCTATCCTTACCTGTCTTCCTCTCTGTCCCATTTCAACTCAAAAATATATATATTTTTTTGAGGATGAGCCTCCATCATGAAATGTTTGTGTTTGCTTCTCTTTGTTGGTCACCTCATGTCAATAAAAGGACAGGTGAACTATTCCCATGTCTGCAGAGGTTCAGAATGTGGGGATAGGTCACCATATAATTTGTTCTCTCCTTTTCTCTCTGTCTGCAATATATGTGACCCTTCATCTTCTCCTCCCTGTCGTGACACATCTGAGAATTTGAAGCTGGTGTGAGAAAAATTGTAAGCATGAATTTCTCAAGCCCCTGTAGCAATCAGGTGCAAATGTGTTGTGACTCTGGCACTGCAGTCACAAAAACAAGTAACAGCTGAATGTGGCTCATTTTTAAAAATATCAATTTGTTAATTGCACGGGGTTAGAAAATTCTATAAAACAATGAAATTCTGTGCTGACAGCAAACTTTCTATTTCAATGAAATTGCAATCACAACAGCATAAAATCACTTGAAGTGGCATTTTAGTTATCTTGCAGATTTCTATCAACTTTTGAATATAACCATCTAACAATGTAGGATTTGTGTTGTAGCAGAATTCTGTGGTAAGAAACACACTGGGTGGGACCACGATGGCGTATTTCCTGGTGCTGACTTACCATTGGCTGGCGGTGAGATCTTCTAGTCCTACTAATGCCTGCGGGATTTTGCGTGTCTCGCACCTTCTGCGGCTGGGAAATGCACTGCAGTAGTTACCATCTGTGGGACTGGAAGATCCCACTGGCGGGAAAGGCCACATAATTTTGGCCAACATCTTTCCTAAATTCATCAAATTAAATGCACTATAATATGAGGGGAGGTGGTGGCATAGTGATATTGTCACTGGATGACTAATCCAGAGTAATGCTCTGCAGATGTGGACTTGAATCCCACCCTTGCAGGTGGTGAAATTTGAATTCAACACCAATCTTGAATTTAAAGTCTAATGATGACCATGAAACCATTTTTTGTTGTAAAAACCCATCTGGTTCACTGAAGCCCTTTAGGGAAGGAAATCAGTCACCTTGGTCGGGTCTACGTGTGCCTCCAGATCCACAGTGAAGTGGTTGTCTCTTAAATGGCCATGCAAACGACAGTAAGTACTGGCCCATGACACCATTGATGCCCACATCCCCTAAACAAATAAAAAATGTCTAGATTACATAGAAAACAGTCATGGAACAGAAACAGACAGCTCAACAAATCTATTCCAGTGTTTACAATCCACACTAGCATCCTTCCATCCTCCTTCACCTAAACCCAGAAACATATTCTGCTGTTCCTTTTATTCCTCAAATTTTAATTTAACTTCCTCATAAATGCATCAATGTTAGTTGCATCAGTTGCTCCTTATGGTAGTATGTTCCACATTTTAACCACTCTGAGTAAAGGATTTCTTCCAAATTTCCTCCTGGATTTTTAGTGACTAACTTATATTTATAGCCCATGGCTCTGGTCTCCTCTGCAAGTGGAAATGTAATCTGCATATTTACTCTATCAAGCCCTTTCAAAAAGATCTTTATCATGCCACCCCTCAATTTTCCCTTTTCTAGAGAACCTCTCTGTCTGGGTATCATGCTAGTAAATGGTTTTTGCACCTTTCCCTGTGCCTCTGTATCTTTTTTATAATATGATGATCATAACAGTTACTATGAACTATATATTTTAATAATATGTGTATGTGCTAGGGGCGAGTACTATTATTCCATCCATATCTTAGACATATTGTAACGCTTTTAAAAATCTAATTATTATTAAACTGATATTGTTTATTGGAGTAGCTGCAACAAGATGGGATTTACGAACTGGTGTAAATCCTGTTGCTTCTAATGAATAATTTATGTGTCATTGCTGAGCTATGTTGAATTCACTAAACTCATTAGAGTTATAATGAATAAGCTAATTATTATGGCTATTACAAGCTTAATAAATACACCTTATCTCAGCACTCATCTGTTCATTATTCAGTCATTATAAGAAAATAGCATGTAGCCTATCTATAACTCCTGCTCTACTTTAATGGCACACCTAAGTGAATCAAATCCATTTGGATAATATGGTGAGATGATTTCATATTTATAAGTGTTAAATAAATGAACAGGCTCAATTCTCCTTACATCAGAAGATTGGTCTGTAAAACGTGTTACAACATCATGTGATAGAGAAGAGACAGCAGGTGTCTTTTTTGCTACATGCAATGACCATAAAATAGCTCATATTGTTGGGCCTGCCGCTGGGAGAAAAGCTTGAGCTTTCTCACTGGAGGAACTGAAATCATTTATTTTGTGAGGAAGTCTGCGATCTGAATGGAAATTTTCCAAGATCATTTTAAAGGGAGAAATTCTTCCTGGCTGTTATCATCTCATATGGATCGTTCAGATAAATATATATATTTTATTGGGGATTGTAATTTGTGATGATCTATCACATTCCCCTTAAGTGATGCCTTCATGAAACACATAAATTATTTTAACAACTGGGATGAATACAACACAAGGGGTAGCATGGTAGCACTGTGGTTAGCGCTGCTGCCTCACAATGCCTGGGACCTGTGTTTGATTGCTGGCTTGGGTCTCTGTCTGTGTGGAATTTGCACATTCTCCTTGTGTCTGCATAGGTTTCCTCCGGGTGCTCCGGTTTCCTCCCACAGTCTAAAAATTATGATTGGCCATGCTAAATTGCCCCTTAGTGTCAGGAGGACTAGCTAGGTTAAATGCATGGGTTATGGGGATAAGGCCTGGGTGGGACTGTGGTCAGAGCAGATTCAATGGGCTGAATGGCCTCCTCTGCACCATCAGATTCTATGGTTACAAGCACCTTCACTGCTTTTGAATAATGTCTGCACCAGTAGCAGAAAATGAGACAAAAAGCTTCATGTGGAATGACAAAGTCATGTGCTGGGCAGTCCATTTAGAATCATTTGTTATGTTATTTATTAACTAATTTACAGTTCACAAACATTTGTAATAATCACATTCAACATGCTATTGAGTCTGCAGCTTCAGAGATCTATTATGTTGCCTCAGTTTATAGCAAAATATAAATTGCACAATGTGGCAATTCTAATTTTCTGAACTATGTACATGAAACTTCGAGATTAACAGCATTCATGCTCTGAGCCGAAACAAGAACAAGTGTTAAAATATTCTAATGGCTCGTTGAGTGTAAATGACACCTGAGGTGTTCCTGAGATACTCACTGTGTAAGAAAATTCTTAGTTGTTGCTGAGTTAGCTGATCTCAGGCATTTGATGTCCAACAACTGGCCCCTGGGTTGAGCGAGGGGAAAAAAACAACTACAAGCTCCATTTCCTGACCACTGTCTGGCTACTTTGCTGGAAATGGCTGTGCAACTGTTAGGCTCAATTGTAATTTGATTCCCACAGTTAAATAGACACACCAAGATGGAAAACTGCCCTCAGCCTGCCGACTTCAGATGTTAAATTTTGGAATTTGATAGATACTCGTTTTGTTGCGCTACCGTGATAGAAAGCATTGCTTCTTTGAAAACTGAGAAGAGATTTCAGTGCTTAACGGGTTAATGTGAGGCTGTGACTTTACTGAGCTGTCAGGCTATAAAACAAAAAAAACACACATTGCTGAATGCTTTTGAAATGGGATTTAACAGCGGAATGCTGTGACCCAAGGTTACAGTGAATACTCTTTGCATTAATGGGTTGTGGATGGTGTTCCCCTAAGGGGATAGTTCAGAGCTGTTTTTCTCACAATGTACCATCAATTGAAATACTTCAGAATGAGTCTGTAACCAGCATTGTACCTTACAAGCAGCATGTTTTGTGTTTTAAACAATTCCCATTCAAACCTTTCTCTTCAAGGTGAAATGACGATGGCTTTGTGATGTCAAATAATTTGATGCAATGAGCTTGTATGAGGAGTTACACTTACTGCCAACTTTACACATGTAAGAGATTTAATAATATATGGCATGATTCCTCCCTTGTTTCACATATAAATTTGCTAGAGATAATAGCAGTTTTCCTACACTGGTCTTTAACATGCTGAGAACAATTATATGCCTTTTAAAAGTAGAATTAAATAGAACTGAATGTTTCAGGCACTGTGTAAATTCTGATCTTGGTGGTGTTGAGAACAGAAAGGAACCACTCAGTCTATCACCCATCCCCCCTCGCCCACACCCCCAACCCCCCGCTGCCTGCCATTTCTTTGTGAATGTGCAAGTACTGATCCATTCTCTGCTGTGCTCTGTCTATATCCACTGCAACAAACACTGACTCTTCAATTACTATGCAGAATATGTGCAGTCCCACTGAACCTATCTTCCCGACAGATTTGCATTCTCAACTGATCAATATTTCAAAGAATTTTGACACTGTTTGCACTATAAACGGTGTAATCAGAATTTTATGTAGCATGATTTTTTTTCCCATAAATTCAAGTATTTTGAACCTTAAACTGCTTCAATTCCAACCTAATGGGCAGACGGCTAACCAGCTAATAAGGATGTTTCTGTGACTAATAATTATACTGGACAAAATTGAGAGACAGAGGAACCATAAGACCCTGACAGGATGAAAGAGGCAATCGTCAGTGGTCTAAACCAGATTGAGAAATAATGTAAATACTGTGAATAAATAGTGCAATTTGACCAAGAGAGGCATTAATTTAGAATTTGATCATTTGCTTGTGGCATTCGTTGCAAATTAAAGTCCTAGCTCCCCTTGGGGGATGATGTGCAGAGAATATGATATGCATTCTACTTATCAAATTAAAACTAGGGCCTTAGGCTAGAACTGGTGAAAAGGGTTAGCACAAAAAAATGTCCAGTATTTGTGAAGTGATATATGTACAAAAAGAAATGTCCAGCTACATGGAGTGATACATCTTGTACACACACAGATAATTCAGCAATGTTGTATCAGTCTAAATAAATATTTGTTATGTTTTTTGGGAAATGTTGAATTTTTATGCATGTCACCATTTGAAAGAAAAACAGATGATGTCATTGCAGATTATACCATTGGAATTTCTCAATTTAATGATTGTCTTGTAACCCACTGCTCAGAATTCACAAGGTCTCAAAGCAATGTAATGAAAGTGTGAAGTAGTGAAATATCAAATCTAATGTTTCTGGTTTAACAGTACAATATTAGCGTCAGTTTTATTGGACTGTATGTGTAAATTTAATGTGGTTAAGTTACATGTCAAGAAGTGGGACAGAATTTTACACTCCCCCCTGGTAAGTTTTGAGGTGGGGGTGGGTGGGGGGAACAGAGGTGGGGAGGGTGTTAAATTACATGAACATGATTCTATTCGAGAGCCAGCCTGCCCCAACTTGGTTGCGAATTTACACTGGGGCAGGTAGGACCTCAGACAGGAAGTGCATTCATGCCCCAGTTAAGGTCCTTAAGGGAATTCTGTTCCTAATAGTAGAGTGGGTGTACCCACTCTGACTGCAGCTGTTCAAGAAGACAGCTTCCCACCATCTTCTCAAGGGCAATTAGGGATAGGCAATAAATGCTGGCCTAACCAACGAAGTCCACATGTGTTTTATAAATAAAGAAAAGTGGTCACTTAACGGCCATTTAATGGTCTTTTCCCATGCAGCATTAACTTTTAGGTTGGCAGGTGGAAGATGGATCAGAGGGAATGTCTGTTCTAGTAGATGGTGGGTGAAATAGCCCACCCTCCAATTAGAAGTGGCTGACCTCTTGGACCTCTCTCCCCCCACTACCCGAACCTGTTCCCTGAGACCCCAATCTGCACCCTTGCAACACCACCCCCCCCCAGTCCTTTCCTATCCCCTACAACCCCACCACCCCTCTTTGACATCTGCCACATATCTTTCTTCCGATTTTTGGCACTTAATTCCAAGCAGCTAGTGGCAGTGCCTCCTCTTCCACTGCTATGGTATTACTGGAAAGACTGGCGAGCAGCCAAACAGCCCAGTGACAGGCAGAAGTCCCGCCTTCTGTCAATCAATGCTCATTACAGTATGAAATGGTACCAGGCCTGCTGGTATTGGCAGAATGTGTCCCCTGTGGGGGACTCTGGCAGGTCAGGAGTATGGCGGGGGTGTACTGTGCAGGACTCAGTCTAGATGTTTAAAATAGTTCGGCTGAAGTTAGGTACGCTCTTTTCCCTTCTAACTCTTTCAGAGTAATTATGAATGTAAAACTAGCAGAACCATCCGAAGTTAGCAATTTAAATCGCTTTGTTGGATGCTCTCCAGTGCAGCGCAATTGTCCAGGGAAGTTAGCCCTTCTGAACAATTGCAAGATAAACACTTATATGGCAACTTCCAAGGAGGATTTCCCAGCTCATTTTTGGGGTACCCCCCAAATCCAACATTAGCCCAATTTGGCTTTTTATCCAGGTTATGATGGGTGCCAAATGCACATCGTTACTATCGTGGGTGGAGAGGGGGACTGGTGGTGTTGAGATGGCGGTGCGGGCTCGTTGGGCCGAAGGGCCTGTTTCCCAGGCTGATTTTGTTCTTTGTTCTTTGTTTTTTGTACAATACAATACTTCCTGCTGTATACTAATACATGTGACAATAATAAATCAAATCAAACATTTACCATTATTGTCCATGAACCAGGCAATTTTCAATTTACTTTTCTCAATACAGCACAAATATAATGATGTGAAGGTGTATTTATTAACTCTCATTGTGTATCAGCCTTAGATCATTTAGAAAATTCATTCTTGGGGTGTGGAGATTGTTGGAAAAGCTGACATTTATTGTCCATCTCTCGTCCTTAAGAAGGTGGTAGACTTTCTTCTGTACAAATGCTTTGTACGTTACCGCCGCGAGTGCTCTTTAAAAATTTTTAATTGGCTATAAAGTGCTCCAGGACATTCAGACGTCATGAAAAGAACAAATGTAAAACTTTACCTTATTCTTCTTGAACCACTGCAATCTGAGCGATGTAGGTACTTACACAGTGCAGTTAGGCAAGAAGTCAAGATTCTAAGCCAGTGACAATGAAGGATTCTCATGTCAGGATTATATTTAGGGTTTAGCATTATGTACCGATTAAGCAAATCTTTTTGGTCATAGATGGTATCAAGCTTCTAGAATGCTGTTGGTGCTGCACTCATCCAAGCAAGTGAAGGATAATTTATCATATTCCTGACTTTTGCCTTGTAGATTGTGGAGAGTCAGTGAGCCACACATGACAGAGTACCCAGCCTCTAACATGCACTGCCATAGCATTTATGTGGCTGGTCCAGTTGAGTTTCTATTTCTAGTTGATGCAGATCCCCAGGATCTTGATGATGGCAGCCATGATGATGGTAATGCTGTTGAATGTAAAATGGAGGTGGTTAGGCTCTCTCTTGTTGGAGATAGTCATTTCAATGCCACTTATCAGCCCAAACCTGGATGCTGTCTAGATCTTTTTGCATGCAGGCCATGACTACTACACTATCTGAGGGTTCAGAATGGAACCTAACACTGTACAAGCATCAAGGAACAATTCTACTTCTAGCTTTCTGACACAGGGAAGATTATGCAGCAGAAAACAGTTGGGCTGAGAACTTTGCCTGAAGCAACTCTTTCAATGATGCCCTAGAGGCAAGATGATTGACCTTCAGCAACCACAACCAACCTTGCTCTGTACACAACTCCTGACTGCTGTTATTGGACAGTTTTACCTTAAACCCCATTGATTGCAGTTTGATTTGATTTATTATTGTCACATATTAAGATACAGTGAAAAGTATTGTGTCTTGCACACCATATAGACAAAGCATTCCATACATAGAGAAGGAAATGAGAGAGTGCAGAATGTAGTGTTACAGCCATAGCTAGGATGTAGAGAAAGATCAACTTAATGCAAGGTAAGTCCATTCAAAAGTCTGACAGCAGCAGGGAAGAAGCTGCTCTTGTATTGGTTGGAATGTGACCTCAGACTTTTGTATCTTTTCTCCGATGGAAGAAGACGGATGAGAAAATGTCCGGGGTGCATGGGGTCCTTAATTATGCTGGCTGCTTTTCCGAGGCAGTGGGAAGTGTAGACAGAGTCAATGAATGGGAGGCTGGTTTGAGGAACGGGACTTCCCAATGCCTGACCAAGCTCCCCTGCACTTTGCTATTCTTCCAATTCCCCATTGGACACCAGACCAGCCCTATCCCACATGATTACCCTCTGACACCCAACTACCCTATAACCCCTGACTACCTTCCACACTCCTTGAATACCACACAAACTACCCAAATCCCCCACCAAAGATTTGACCCGTCCAACTATCCGACTCGCCTCCACTGGCCACCCTAAGCTCCTTCACTGATCATCAGACTCCGTCCTACCCCTGACACTCCCACATTCTACCCACACAACCACCCCATCACCCACACCCCCCCTGCACTCGATCCTTTCCCCCACCATCCTACCCACTTACCTTCTCTTTGTCTTCTCAAAGTAGCGGGACTTTAAAACTTACCTGCTTTACGACAGCTAATGCCCTAAAAATGGGGTTTTGCTTCCTTTGCTCTGACGCCGCTGCCTTTATAGGAGGATTCCTTACACTGCATCATTCTCACTCAGCCAGTTGGAACTTCAGGCAAGAAAGGAGCAGCTACATTGCCATTTATGTAAATGGAGCTGGATTGGCAATCCAATTGGGATTGCCACTCCATAGAAACTTTGGCCCCATATAATCATTATAAAAAGACCTTATAAAGCATCTTTCAGAAACTTGAGATGTCCAAACTGCTTTACAGTCAACAAAATACTTTTGGAGGTAGATACTCCCTTGAAGTAGGAAAGGCAGCAGTCACTTTTGAGTTCCCATAGATTATTTGAGCAGATAATTTGTTTTAGCAATACTGATTGAAGGAGAAATATTAACCATGACTCTGGAGAAATCTCTGCTCTCCTTAGTAAGATGTCAATTGATTTTTTGTGTCCATAGGAGAGAGCCAACGACACTGCATTTCAACAATCATCTGAAAGAGAGACAATAAGGAGGAGAATGGCAGGTTTAAACAGCAAGTTAGACTCAGAAGCAGAGGAGGTAAGGGAGCAGATTTAAACAACAGGGGTGCCACATCAAGGGAGAGGCAAGATGGCAGATCTTAATAGAGGAAAATGACTGTCCTCATAATCAACATAGAACAGTGTGGGCAAGTAACAGATAAACATTTACATGGCTTATTGGTTCATGTTGGAGGTTGGAATTTGTGCTTTGTTGTTAGCTAGTTTTAAAGTTTATTTATTAGTATCACAATTAGGCTTACGTTAACATTGTAATGAAATTACTGTGAACATTCCCTAGATGTCACACTCCGGTGCCTTTCCAGTTACAGTGAGGAAGAATTTATCATGGCAAATGCACCTAACCAGTACGTCTTTTGGACTGTGGGAGGAAACCTTAGCACCTGGAGGAAACCCACACAGACATGGGGAGAACTGGTAGACTCCGCACAGACAGTGATCCAAGTGGGAATTGAACACAGGTCCCTGGCGCTGTGAGACAGTAGTACTAACTATTGTTCCACACAGCTGCCCCTACAGCTTAAAACTAAAAAGAATTCTTAAAAAAAGCATAAGGTAAGATGTGGCAGAACAGATTGTATGTCTATACTGCAATATATGGGAACTTGTGGAGAATGAAACTGATTGGTGTGACTAGAAGTAAGGAAAACCCATATGAGATGGAGAGTGGGAATCTGCAGGAACTGATCCCTTCTACAAGCACAGTCGACTTGTCTGTGACAAGGATGAAGACAGTTAGGAAGGACGTCTAGAATGCCAACCATGGCACTTTGGAGCATGAGACTGACCAAAATGGGGAGAAGAAGGAAGAGATTAGTAATGTGGCCATAGCACACTTGAGTTTCTACTTCTATTGGTAGATAGATAACATCCTTTGTAAATCGGTTTAGGAGTCCCACATGGTATATTGCCTACCCAGTGCAAGGGTAACAGGCTTCTCAAACCTACTTGAAAAGAAAATTGGAGACCAGAGAGGGAGGATTGATTTGATGGCACCAACAATGTAGGAAAGATTAATCAAGTTTGAAAGCTATCAGGAGTTATGAGTTAAAGTACAGGAACTTAAGGATGTTGGGACTAGTTTATCACCAAGTTAGGATAACTCAGGAGCCCTTTGAAATGATAGGTGGGTCCTGATTCCTGGATTCCTAATCCTGTTCCCAGTCTATCTGAGTTTTAGGAATGCCTTTAGACGATGTGGGATGGTTCCTGTCAAAAGCCTAATGGATGTCATTCATCCTTTCTATTACTTTTTATTCTTATTTTTATCTTTCCACTTCTGAAATCTCGCTCTCCATCTGGCCTTCAAACCCTCCAACCCCCATAGCCAACTGTCACATTCCTCAGGTGGTCCCCTAAAAATCTGTACCTTTGTTCTGCCATTCATAAATTCCAATCACTTAATGGTCACTTTTAGCACCTTTCTCAGCCTTTATCATCACTATTTACATTCCCTTTGTCCAATTATGGCCCCATCTCCCCATGCTCACAGAATAAATCTTGACGAATTTTCCTTCTCTTCAGTTCTGACGAAGATCCATCCAAACTCGAAATTTTGGCTCCATTCTCTCTCCACAGATGCTGTCAGAGCTGTTCAGTTTCTCCAGCATATTCTGCTTTTGTTTCAGATTCCAGTATCTGCAGTATTTTATCTTAAGCTTAATAAGGTACTTGCAAGGGATGTCAAAACCTGTTTTTTTGCAGTTTTATTAGGAAACAAAACATGATTAAGAAAACATGAATCACTTAAAAATTGACATAAGGGAACATAACACGTCACCTCATTATTTTGCATCAGTCAAGGAAGAGGATAGTATGTTGGACATTCCCAAGGAGAGTAATGTTGAGTGAGTTTTGGGGATTCAGCAAAATTAATGTAAGAAGATTAACAAGAATGAAGAAAATAACTAAAGAGTTACAAATCCCCAGGATCATTGTTTCAAAGCAAACAACTGTGAACATTAGACACCCTAACACTAACTTCCTAAGTTCTCTCAATTCGGGAGCCATTCCTTTCAATTGAAAAATTGCCCAAGTCACTCTGCTATTTGAGAAAGGTGAGAGCATGAAACCAGGGAATTATAAACCAGTTAGTCCAGCACTCGTAGTCAGTAAGTTATCAGAACCTACAATTAAGCATAGATAGAGTGATTGAACACATGAAAATTTTCAGCAGATTGGAGAGTGCCAGCACATATTGTAAAAGACAGATCATGCCCAGTGAAACTAATCGAATCTTCTGAAGCAGTAATGTAGTGGACAGGAATGTCAATGGATGTAATTGATATGGACTTCGAGAAGGCATTCAGTAAACTGTCTCATAAGGGGTTGTTGGCTGACAAATCTCCAGGGACTGTGAAAAAATTGTGGACCTGGTTAGTTGAGTAGTAGGAAGCAGTGTGTAGAGACAACAGGCTGGTACCATAATTGGCAAATGTTATTTGTTGTGTCTCACAGTGAGCCTTAATTATTCACTGCACTTATTAGCAATTTAAATTATAGAATCCCTATTGTGCAAAAGGAGACCGTTTGGCCCATCAAGTCTGCATCAACTCTTCAAAAGAGCATCTCACCTAGTCTCTCCCCTCTGCCATAACTCCATAATTTTGTGCATTTAGAATCATTACAATGCAGAAGGAAGCCTTTCAGCCCATCAAGCCTGCACCAATAACAATCTCACCCAGGTCCTATATAACCTATTTATCATAGCCAGTTCAGATCTTTGGGCAAAAATTTACCACGGCCAATCCACCTAGCCTGCACATCTTTCAGCTGTGGGAGGAAATCAGGGCACCTGGAGGAAACCCGTGCAGACATGGGGAGAACATACAGTCACCCAAGGCCGGAATCGAACCTGGGTCCCAGGCACTGTGAGGCAGGAATGCTAATCACAATGTTCCCATTCCATCCTCCAATAAATAATTATGGAACGGAAAGCCACACATCCAAGTTTATCGGGGACACAAATATAAGCAGTTTTGCAAGCTGTGTAGATGGAAGCTTAAAATTACAAAATAAACCAAAGCTAGCTGGGAGGCAATAGTTCCCTTGCTGGTTTGCTACATTTAAACACAAATTAAATTAGTTGTTACTAGGTCAGTGAGGAGAAAATCAACCAATGTTCACAATGCTTCCTGCTTGCACATGAACATATCTGGCAAGGACAAGATTTGGCAAGGCATGCATAATGATTAAAGACATTTGGGTGAGATGCTCTATCAAGTCAGATCCTAACAAACAAACACTTTCTGGAAAGGTAAAAGAAAATAGGGTAAGAAAACAAAAAAAAACTATCTTGGCAATAGCAAGCAGTGGGTGACGATGAATGGAAAATACTCCAAAGCTAGGCACAAGAAATGGATAAATTTCAGTATTCATCCATTCTGGACATCTTGCTCTTCCTCCTACTCATTAGCAATAAGGGGGTGATTTTTTTTCCCTAAGAGTAGATTAGTTTCCAGTGACACTGAGTGAACTCCTTAGCGATCGAGTTGGGGCTGAATGATGACATTCAGTGTGATATGAAGGACTTGCAAAGGCTCAGGAACAGCAACTAGAAATGTGAAGTGTATATTCACGATGAAAGGGTATTCAATAGCAAGGATGGAATACCAGAGGATGTGTGTATGATGTAACCTTCTCTAATCTTGCTGCCCACCACGCTAGTTCATGATTTCCAGTCCAAACTGCTTTTCTATAAACACCTCATCTTTTTGACCTTAACATTTTTGTTGGACCTTAAATAGTCAACTCCTTTGCGCTTATCTAATTTCTGCATCCCAAGCTTGTTACTGTTAGAGACACCTACAAACCTGACCTAGCCTGGGACGCTTTGATGATATTATCTGCTGATATTGATAACACACAACCTCCTTTTCCTCCCAGTTTCTCTCCATTTCAGGCAGCTTAACATTCTGACCCCTGTGATGGTTCTTTTTCACAGCAGCCAGAAGCCCTTCAATAACTTTCCAAATTAGTCATTCCTCTCTTCTGAAGCTTAGTCAGAAAATCCTGAGGCAAGATATTCAACACTAGAGGAAAGTGAGTTAACTTAACAGAGACCAGGGATTCGACCCACGATTTCCTTTCTCTAAAGCAAAACCAGAAAATATTCAGCAGGTCTGGCAGCATGCATAGAAAGAAAAATGGAGCTAGTGGCCTGGATTTTCATCAAGTTCCAATGACTCAGGAATCCTTTAAAAATGGTGGGCTTGTTTCGATTCTGGGATTCCTGATGCCATCCCAGGGCTGCCTGATTTTTGGGAGCACCTTTAAGGGGTGAAGATTGGTTACTGTCCAGACCCCACATCTGGCACTCTTGAACTGGTTGGCTTCATTGTGGAGATAGGTATGCCCTCTTCCTCTGCAACTTTCATGAAGTCAGGCCAAGTTTTTAAAGAGCCATGGTTCAAGACCCCACATCCAAATTGTGTGCGTGGGTAAGACTGCCTGCCTTACTCCCAGTCTGAGAATTCTCACTCACTCTCACCACCCCACAATACCACACACTCTCACACCTACTCACAGTGGGTGAGGGTGAGTGAGCGAGCAGCTGAGACTGAGTGAGCCAGACACACGCACACACACTCTCTGACTCTCTCACTTGGTCATTATTATTAATTATTCAATTTCAACTTATCAAATTAATGTTCTGGCATTGTTTTACATTTGCCCAGAAATTGTTACCTTTCTCAGCAAATCAAGCTTTTTGATATTCAATATATTGGCCTCTTGAATGACAGAAAAAAATCCAAATGTGGCCCACCAAAGGTAATAAGTGGACAAGTCTGCTTGAAAGTATCAATTACAAAAACCAAAAATCCTTGAAACCACTTAACATTATGAAGGTGTTTTGGTCTTCCAGTGGCCTCATTATGTATGCTTGGCTGAGAGTCCAGACACCCACTAAGCTTGTTGAAACAGCTGCATCCCAGAGAAAACATTGTTTGATTGACAGCTCAGGCTCTTTGATCTGCTATCAATTTCACAATGTTTACATGGACACTTGAAAACATGGACACTTAATAACCTTGCTTGTCTTGGACGTTCACCCCTTTCCTCCAATCATGATTATCCCAGCATCCCCATCAAACACTTAATTATGCTGAGCATATTCTTCGTTACGTTTCTGATGACTTCCTGTTGCCTAAACTCCAAGTCCTACCTACCAGCCCGTACATAATTGCCAAAGATTTAGGCAGAGTCTTCTCTTGAACCTTTAAATGAGGCTGGATGTTAAAGTGTCTTGGACTTCAAGCCCGGACTAAGCTGGATGCATTCCACCTCCTCTAAGAACATTTCTTCCAACATGACATCAGGGTTTTGGTGTTTCCAATTTCAATAAATTCTAATGCCAACGTTGGACTGGGGTAGGCACGGGAAGAAGTCTCAGAACACCAGGTTAAAGTCCAACAGGTTTATTTGGTATCTCTTGAATATCAGTTCCACACGCATGAGGACGGCCTCAACCGGGATCTTGGGTTCATGTCACACTACATGTAACCCCCACCATTTGGCCTGAGCTTTCAAAATCCTACTAACTGCCCTGGCTTGAGACAATTCACACCTCTTTAATCTGTGATTATTCCTCTCTCCACTCACATTGTATGTACCTGTAAAGACTTGATTACTTATAAAGACTTGCATTCCAACCATTACCTTGTAATTGTGTCCCTGTCTATTATGTATGCCCTGTTTGTGAAACCAACTTTTCACTCACCTAATGAAGGAGCAGCATTCCGAAAGCTCATGCTGCCAAACTAACGTTAAATCTGGAAAAACTGTAGAAAATGTCAGAAATAATTTCAAGTTTCCACTTCCATGCACCAGAGATTTGTAAAATCTCTGAGTGATTAAATCCTACAGTTGTGGAATAATACAATGTCTGGTATTTAAGATGGGGAGTCAGTGGGACCCCTTTGTCGCTTTTCTCTGGGAGATCCAATGTTATTTAATTCCAATCAGGCACTTATCTGGTTAGGGTCGGACTACCTCGTCTAATTAAATCCCAGTAAGAAGTCTCACAACACCAGGTTAAAGTCCAACAGATTTATTTGGTAGAGCTTTTGGAGCACTGCTCTGTCATCAAGTGAATGCAGGATTTGATTCACAAACAGGGCGCATATAGACATAAACTCAATTACATGATAATGGATGGAATGCGAGTCTTTACAGGTAATCAAATCGTTACATGTACAGACAATGCGAGCAAAGAGAGAGATAATCACATGTAGGGCAAAAGAATCCCACCTGAGAACTGTTAGCCAATTGGAGACCAGCAGTTCTACAGTGCAGGAGACTGAAGTTGTTTGGGATGTGCGTGGGTGGGATGGCACTAAACTCCACCTGATGTGTGGTACAAAACACTGAGACAGCTCATCTCAAAGACAGTCAGTAAATACTTCAGTACATATCGGGACTTGGGGATGATTGGTGAAAAACGGGGATTGTCTCAGCAAAACCAGAACATTTGCCTATGCACAATTACACAACTGCTTTCTGAATCACCCTGACTTTGCAGCTGGAATCAGGGAATGGAAGTGCACGTAACAACAACAGTTTACATTTGTATAGCGCCTTTTATACAGCAACAGGCCCTAACTTATCATACAGAATTTGATTTTTCTGAACTCTTAAGTGGCATAAAAAGTAAAGGATCGCCTCCAATAGAGTACACTCAAAGCAAAATGAAAAAGAAGCAAAATGAAAGGGAAAATTTAGCGAAAGACAGCTGTGGTGTCAGAGGTCATGAATCTGTAATTATTTTGCAATGGGTTCAAGAACCAAATAGGCCAGTTGCAAAAGGTATTAATAGGATTAATCTGCAATAAAACATAGCATTTTGAAAGGGAGAAAAAGAACAAAGAGACAATATATATGGAAAGCTGTAAGAAATGGATTATATGAACAAAATTTTTTTTTGGTGTCTGTATTTATTCACATTTGTTTTATCTTTGGATAGTATGACATAAAGCTATTGTATCACAAATAATTTTAAGAAATACACTCTCACCTTTGGTGTACTTTTTTCTTTATTTGGACGATATCCTGCGAATGAATGTGGCCAAAGGTAAGTGGTATTGCTGCTGCATTTCTTTTGCCCTTTGTGGAACACTGCCATTTCTCCTGGCCTTCTGTACAGTGATGCCTGCCCTGCCTGGCCTTTGCCATTCTACACACTATTCAACAGCAAGTTGAGCACTTTTAAAAGACTATGCTTCAAAGACAAGAAGATGCAGAAGATACCTCTTTGAACTGAGTGTCAGCTATCAGCAAATGTTTTCAGAACTTAAAGCTGCCACGTATGCATGTTTTAGCTGGCTCTCAGTTGCACAATGCCTCACTTCTGAAGTTCCCATCCTTGTTTTCTAATTCTTTGTTGCCTGCTCCGAAGAGTGTTGCTCTAGCAGCTCCAATGCCATATTGCATTGTATTGATTGGCTTTCAGCAGGACTTCCCCACACACACTCAGGAGGAAGTCCCACCTTGGCGAACAGCCAGTCAATCAGATCAGTCAACAATTCTCCCATCTCTCCAGCTACAGTGTTGCAGTGGCTGGAAGAGATACTGCAGGAAGCTACCTTAAACTGATGTGGAAGATAGATAGGGGAGGGTGAGGTAAGGAACGTCATGGGGTGGGGTCTCGGGAGAGGGGTGGGGGGTCTGGAGGTCACCATGCTTTAAGGGGAGAGCCACCAGTCAGAAGGGGGCAGCTAATGGCGTTGACATCCACCTCCACCTTTCTGCCCAAGATTGAACTTTGTTCTTTTCTGGCCACCCCACCAGCTCACGCCACTGGTCATCCAGCCGCCAGAGTAAAAATTGAAGCTAGGCAGGAAAAAGCCCTTAGATGGCTATTAATCAGTCATTTAAGGAACCTAATTGGGGCAAGGGTGGGCTTCCCAATTGAGATCCTCCGCAGAGTAACATCGCAACCAGATTGAGGTGGGCAGGAACGCTGTGGACATTGACTGGCAGCTCTCCAAGGTGGGACATCCCCCTGAGTGAGGGCGTAAGTCCTGCCTTATGCCAATCAATGCTGGTGAGAACATAATATCTGGGCTGCTGGAGTCAGCGAGGATAAATTTCCTATCAAGTCTTCACATGGTGGGGGTTGAACCTGCTCAGGATCTGGTCATTTGAAGCTTTGGATGTTGGAATAATTTCGTGATGGCGAATAATCCAGTAAATTTCCAAATGTATTAAATCCACTTCTTTTTTGTGGGTAAGAACATTACCATTTGTAGCACCATCGTAAATGCAGTTAGAATAATTCCTCTTTTTTGGTATTCACAACAAAATAAAAACTTTTCTTCATAAACTGATTTACAGTTTCATTGTAGCTCGTACCTTGAGCAGTCATTGCAGAAAGCTTCTGACCTTCTATTCAATGGATAAATGTCAGCAAATCTGTTAACAAATCAATACTCTTTTCTAAAATAAAAAACACTTCAGTGAATGCATGAACACATCAATGTGTTAATCAGCTGAAGCTAAGATAACGGAACTAGGACAACGGATTTGACCTGACGACTGAACAACTCACATTTAAATATTTGCATTTACATCCATTCTTTATTCAATGTACATAAAGCTTTAACACCATTTGCCATTAGCCTCAATTCAATACATCTAATCAGCATTACATGCTGATCTGATTCAAGGAAGCATCGATTCCTGAATTTTGATTTCACTCTTTTTTTTCCACCTTTGTCCAATTAGTTTCAATTTGCATGGCGTTCTTGTGGGATTCCTGTCATCAGATGCGCACGTGAATAATGGTAGCTGGGTGAGATATTGCAGTGGAGAGCAGCTTAGTAGATAATACTCCACAGAACATTCTGGCTGTGCTGTAGCAGCATCAGTGTTGCCGTGTCAGAAGAGGCCTATTTATATAGATGGAAAAGCCCCAAAGAGAATATTAACATGCTGTTCTAAGGCTTTGACTGAAACAGAGGCATCATTCTCTGGGCCATTATGGAGGGAAGGGAGGCTCTTGTTACACTACTGTCTCCACCCTTACTGTTGCCATCCCAAGACTGACTCACTGCCATTTCTCTCCCAGTAAGTAGGGACATTTCCCAGAAACCAAGGTCCTTCCTCTGTGTGTCCATGATGGATGGAGAAGGGATGTCTTGTGGCTATTCTGGGAAACAGAAATTCTGTGTTAAGCTTATTGCTAATGTTATCTCATTTTCCACCACAAATGTCAAGGGACAGTGAAGGAAATTCCAGTCCATCTCTCACTTTCCTAGACTGCAGTTTTAAGTTTTTTGAATGGAGATGTAAACACTTGGTATGGAGAAGTCCCATGTTTGTATATGCTTTGTGTGTTCACAGAATATAAACCCAGAAAGGAGTTGGAATTTTAAACCTAGATGTGGATTTCTATTTTCATGAAGTTAGAATGCTATATTTATTTGAAAAGTAATTCTTCAAAACGTTTGGCTAAATTCTGGAGTTTGAAATGAGGCAGAACAAACTGCTTTAAAATGCAAGACCATCTTCCAAGGCGGGTGAAGGTGAGAAAGGCATACAAGGACTACCCAAAAGGGAAACATTTTGCATCTCAGCAGACATCCAAATCACAACTCCTGCTGATCAATATCTCGGAATGTGGAAATGGTCTGTGTTCAGTAAAAACTGACCCTGCGGTGAGAAGCATGTTGTTTATTCCCTTTCAAACATATGTTTGTGAACAAAACTCCCATTTACCTGAAGAAGGACCAGCACTCCGAAAGCTAGTGGCTTTTGCTACCAAATAAACCTGTTGGATTTTAACCTGGTATTGTGAGACTTCTTACCGCCCTTTCAGAATACACAGGGAATGGCAATATAAAAAACAACCTGTACTGTGTGTATAGGTGTGCTGACGTGTCAGAGTGCATGTACGACATGGAAACAAGAAGGAACCGCAGCCGGTTAGCCCTGCTAAAAGGACAAGCAAAGGATCTCTCATTCTCTGTTGATGTAGGAGAGACATCAAAAGCCACAAGCTGAACAAAATCAGACTGCCTTTCAGCCTCTTTGCAGACTGCAGCATCTCCAAACTAACTCCTAGCCTGTCAGAATCAGCTCTATAGGAATCACCCAACTTAACGGCTGCAACTTACTCCTATCTACACTCAGACAAGCCAAAGACTTGTTTGTCTTTTTTAACTTTTATCTGGAGTTTTGAATTCTCATCTGATAAGAGTGTTATTGTGTGTGTTGCATTCTTTATTATATCTCTTGGTCTCTTTTCACTAAGAAATAATGAACTTACTTTTCTTTGACTCCTCCTAAAAGACAAATACATCTGAATGGGGAAAAGATATCCACGGGAGAAGTGGTCCTTTCAAACTAACCTTGTTGTGGCCAACTGAGGTGGGGAGGGTGGGGATTGGGCATTGAATAAAGAAGGGGAGCCAATTAATTCCTCCTCACCAAGGAGCTTAACAAAATTGGGGTCCTGTTTGGGAACTTAACAAATGAGAAGGACCTTGCCCAGTTACTGGTTGCAACACTGTGGGCTGCTGAAGTTTAAATCCCAGTTTTTTATGCTATCTTGCAGCTTGTCGCTATCCCTGACTTTCTTTGCAGTTATCAATCACACTCGCAGCTTTCCTTCAACAACTATACACAGCAGTCTCAAAAGATTAATTCAGTATGTGATAATACTACTGACATAATCTTCTGTCTCAGATTATCTGAACAATGACCTCTGGTTTCCTGGGACCTTGGATCTAGACCTGCAGCCATATTTATAAAATATTTAATGGTGACAGGATTACAAAGATGTATTATTTTAGTTCTATTGTGCAATAAAAGACTATGGCTGTAGGTCATATTTTCAGCAACAAATAGAATAATCAGATTAGCGGCAAGCAAAGCTATGGGCCTGAAATCCAAATACATTGAAAAACAGCTTGGTTCATGGTGTATAAGATATATTATTCCCAGACAATCTGTTTCTGTTACCTGAAGGTGAATATTTGTCAGGCCAGAATGTGATCACTGCTGATCTCTCTTTTTGACCCCAATAAAGCACTTTGGATTGGGGTCAAACACCTTTGGCGAGCACTGCTGGTAAGTATCAGCAGCCACTTAGGCTATATCTTGGACCCTCACTTAGCCAGGAAGACAGGTATGATAGCTGGCTGCTTCCAATTGGGAGGCCAATCTTTTGAGCCATTTCCTAAATGATCATGCCAGGGGCTAACAGCTCAGCAGGTGCATGAGCACCAAATATGCGATGATCTGATTTCTCTTTGAAGGCATTATAACACTCCACCTATCTCAATGACAGTGTAATCACAGCTCCAAGGCCATGGTAGGTCCTGGCACCATCCAACCCATGCCCCCCCCACCCCTCCCACCCCCAACAATGTAACAAGTGAATATGGAGAAGGAGCATTGGCTGATTTCTCACTCTCAGGAAAGGAGGAGCAAGTGGAGGTGGAATGAGAGAAGAAAGAGTAAAGTAGTCAGCCGAATGTGTTTCATTGCTACATAAATAAAGCCTCTAACCAGGTCTGTCTTCAGATGGAAGTTAATGTAGAAGCAACAGTTCCCTGGATACCCTTTGAGCCTGATATGAGCAATCATCAGTAACATATGGATGGCACGGTGGCACAGTAGTGAGCACTAATGCCTCACAGCACCAAGGATCTGGGTTCAATTCTGGCCTTGGGTAACTGTGTGGAGTTTGCACATTCTCCCTGTGTTTGTGTGGGTTTCCTCTGGGTACTCAGGTTTCCACCCACAGTCTGAAGATGTGCGGGTTAGGTGGATTTACCATGCCAAATTTCTCCTTAATATTTGAGGGATTAGCAGGGTAAATATGTGGCGTTATGGGATGTGGCCTGGGTGGAATTGTTGTTGATGCAGGTTCGATTGGCTGAATGGCCTCCTTCTGCACTGTAGGAATTCAATGACGAATATCACTCCATTCATGCTTGCGTAATTTAGTCAAATGCTGAACATCATGAAAGAAGTGCTATCTTCATGGCCATTGCAAAGAAAACCTTCAAATAGAGGAACAAGTTCAGAGCAACATTCTCTCCTGAATGCCATGACTGACATTGTGAAACCTTAGGTAGTCATTGGCCCCAGTCTGTGATTGCAGGATTTGACAGATTGCATGATCACTTGGAAATAGCTATGATAGAGGGCTTCACTCACATGAGAGACCCTTTGGGATGGTTGGCAGGTATAGCATTGGTCACTAGAAAGATCTTTAGCACCTTAGGCATAACATCTTTTTCTCTGAGTGTTCTCACCTCCATCCATTATTTCCAAGCCCTCAATGGATTTAGCTGCTAGGGAATGATAAGATGTTGGTAGTCACTGAGTTTCCAACATATTCCAACTGCTGGAGGACCATCTTATCAATGCTACCATCAGGGTCTCCAAGCCAAACAGCAGTCTGCCATAACTGCCACTCAGCTGTCAGTAAGATGCAGCTTTATTTTATGTAGCGGGATACATCCACTCTACATGGCCACTATGACGGAGCATTATGTTAATATTTGTGGGGCTTAATTTGTATAAGTATTGAAAAATAATGTACAATATTTTATTACTCAGAGATTCAGCCAGTGATTGCAAAGATCCATAAGGCACATACTGGCAATTAGATTAGGATCTTGATCACTGCTACCTCCAGTTCTAACCCTGTAGAGTTTGCTGAGTCAACTTAAGGGCATCTGGGAGTTATTTTCAATTTCAGCAGGGTTGGAAAACTGGTGCTAAGTAATTGGTTGGCCATTATACAACCTGCCAAATTTTATTTTTCAGTGAAATCAATAAAAAGAAGAATTGATCTTGATATATAACAGACAGCCAATCCTTTAATGTTAGCTTTCCATGCAGAGCACAGAAGTTGAAATCATAAGTCCACAGAATCCCTACAATGCAGAAGGAGGCCATTCAGCCCATCAAGTCTATACCAAACCAACTTTTAACCTTACCCAGACCCTATCTTCGTAAACCCACTAATCCCCCTAACTTCTTGGGATACTAAGGGTAACTTAGATTGGCTGATCCACCTAATTTGTATATTTTTGGACTGTGGAAGGAAACCGGAGTACCGGAAGAAACGCACGCAGACACTGGGGAAAAGTACAAACTCCACACAGACAGTGATCCAAGGCCAGAATTGAACCAGGATTCCTGGCCCTATGAAGCATAGAGCACCACCGGGCCACTCTAAATAACCCCACTCTAATTCACAAGGATCATATGGCCACAAGTGCTACCACCAAACCGCCAATCCCCATCTGCTCCACGCAGTCAGGAAGTCTGACAGTACTGAGAGGACGAATTTCCCTACCCTCACATTCAAATGCTTGTAAAGGAGAGCAGGAATTTTGACTGGCATTTTCAGAAATAGAGATCGAGTGGTAAGCCTGAGCTCTATTTTTCCTTATCTTCTATGACTGTATCACCCAACTTTAGATAATGCAGTAACTGAAAATGCATGTCCATGACTACTGTCTGGTGAGCTGTAATGAGCTCTATGAGCCTATAATGACGGGCATGAATGACTTGAACAATGGTGAAGTGATAGCTTCATGAAGACATAAATGTTACGTTCAAGTGCCTGCATGGTGATTTAAGTGCCATCAATGCTCTGTACATCGGAGAATTCTATGATTATGACACTCGTGCTATTCTTGCATTACTGATTATCTATTGAGGAAAGTAATATGATTGTTCAGTCTAGTAAAGAAAACATCAGCTACTTGCTTGATACATCTGTGGGTTGCAACTTGACGGATGTTTGTGATGTACCACTTAATCATCTGAGAATGAACATGAGCCATAAATGTTAAATGTAGTACAGTAGTGACATTTGTAACAGTGGCAGGTCTGTGGAGGAGTCTGACACAAACCTAAATGTAGAGCTTATTAAGCAGTTGCTAGCAGTACAATGTCATTAGTGTAAGGCAAAGAGGATCAAGTAAAGTTCGTGAAACATCTATATCATTGTTCTGTAAGACAATTTAGACATTTAGAAAGTAGTACAGCACAGAAAATTGAACTACCAACTTCAACATTCACTCCTTCACACAATTACAGCTGTGTGTATCGTCTACAAGGTACACTTCACCATCTCACCAAGGCTCCTTGGACAGCACATTCCAAACCTGCGACCCCTAAGGACAGTGACAGCAGATGCATGGGAACAAGACCACCTGCAAGTTCCAAGTGACAGGCTATCCTCAAGTGGAACCATACCACTCTTCTTTCACTCACTGTGTCAAAATCCTGGAATTCCCTTCCTAACAGCACTCTGGGTGTACCTACACAACATGGGCTGCTGCAGTTCAAGAAGATGGCTCACCACCATTTTCTCAAGGGCAATTAGGAATGGGCAATAAATACTGGCCTTGCCAACAATGCCCATATTCGGTGAAATCATTTTAATAACCGGCCAATAGAGCAACAAATCTATATTGGTGGTATCGCTACATATGAGCCTCCCCTTACCTTCTTTTATCTCAGTCTGTCAACATAACTTCTGTACCTTTCTCCTCATGGGCTTATACAGCTTCCTCCTAATTTTTTTTAATATTATTCAGTTCAACTACTTCATGTGGTAGCAAGTTTCACATTCAGACCAACCCTGTGAATAAACAAGTTTCTCTTGAATTTGTTACTAGATTTAATAGTGACAATCTTATATTCATGGTTCTTAATTTTGGACTTGGCATGATGGCCCAGTGGTTAGCACTGCTGCCTCACAGTGCCAGGGACTTGGGATCGATTCCCAGCTTGGGTCACTGTCTGGGTGGAGTTTGCACATTCTCCCCATGTCTGCATGGGTTTCCTCCAGATGTTCCAGTTTTCTCCCACAGTCTAAAGATGTGTGGGTTAGGTGCACTGGCCATGCTAAATTGTCTCTTCGTGTCAGGGAGACCACTTAGGGTAAATACATGGGTTTATGGGGATAGGGCCTGGGTGGTATTGTGGTCGGTGCAAACTCGATGGGTCAAGTAGCCTCCTTCTCCCCACGGGATTCTATGATTCTACGTCCCACAAGTGGAAACATTTTCTCTATATCTCCTAAACCCTTTTGTAATTTAAAGACGTCTATCTTTGGCCTTTACTTTTCTGTGGGAAAAATCCCTCCCCAAGTTGATTCAATATTTCTTGATAGTTATAACTTCTCTGACTGATTCAATGAGTCGTGCCTGGTCAAACTCTGTTATTAGGAATTCCCAATTCTCTCACACAAGGAGATGGAGAGACAAATGTAGAAATAAACAAATAAAGAAGGGCAAGAGATGGGTGAATAGGAAAAAGTCCCTTTGATTTCCTGGATCATCAACTGTCAGGAGAAGGAAATGAAAAAGAAACAGTCACACTGGGAGTAATTTTGTTTCTAATGAGGCAGTAGTGTAAAATGTGCAATATTAGCCCAGCCATCTATTAAACTAGTCTCCAGATTTGCATTGTCAGTGGTCACTGGAAACGAAAATAGGGACAGATGTTTATTGGGTGTAGGAATTGTAGGAATTTTATTAGTTGGCCAAGTAACTGTTGTAGGTTTTACACTATAAAATCTGGCAATATTTAGTTGAATATATTATGCCCTTTGCATTCAAAGAATGCTTCACTGACAGAGTGGAAAAGAGAGTTGAAGAAGATGATTTATTGCCCTGCCAATTGATCTGCAAAGAGAATCAATCTATGCTCCAATCTAAAAGGGATTAGGCATAGCCAGACTGCCCCATGACTCTATGATAAACTTTTGTTTGTCTTATCATTGGGAGATTGGGTGAATTATCGAATACCTAATGAGCAGACAGAGAGGAAAAGTGCTGACAAAGCCCAGAGCACACAGAGAACAGCCTGAAGTTATAATTAGTGAGTTACAAATGTAGCATTAGTGCACCTCAAGTAGTTTTAAAATTATGAATGTGTGAGAATTCTTCGTATCTTGGATGAAGTTGCTCATTTTCATTGATTGTGATGTGGCAGAAGGTCAGTGCCTGCACTGATCCTGAGGCTGCTTTAAGGAATTGATCACAAGAGCTTTTTTCCCTCCTTACTGTGTGGCTGAGCCAAGAGGGAGCTGATGATCCCCGTGGACAGAGCTCAGTATCCATCTTCCTTAGGAGCAGGTGTGTTTTTGTGGCCCCAGCAGCGACTCGGCAGAATCTGTCACAAATGAGGACAGCAGTCGAATTATCTAATGAAAGATTAAAACAGAATTAAGCTTCAAATGAGATTCATTTCTTTGTTGTCAGTTCAGTTTTTACAATACTTAGGGCTTCTGCCACGTTAATACAAATTATCCTATCAAAATATGAAGCTAATTAGCTGCTAAATGTTGGTTTTCTGTCTACAATAAAAAATCATTCTCAAGTAATCAGCTCATGATAGGCTTACCAAAATGAAATGAATACATCTCATAACTGACAATGCTTAAGCTTATAGCAACTCTGTGCTTGCAATGTCAAACATCTAGAAAACACTTATAAAACCTGCATGTTCTCATGAAATAGGGTGATGGACAAATAGTTGTCTGATATACAGAAGGATAAGGAACTGCAGCAAATAACAAATGCAGCCTCGTGCTAAATCCTACCCATTAAACTAGCCCCTGCATTTACAGAATAAGAATGAATGCAATGGGAAAATTTTTTAGCCTATTTATTGTGCAATTTCCCTGGAAGTAACTAGTTTTGGTAGCAAATTATGGTACAAGCTCTTCTGATTGATTTTTTTTCTCCATAATTGATAATTGAATGCCCTTACACCTTTTGGCCCATTGTCAATCTGTCTGCCAAATCCCCCATATCACATACCTAAACGACAAAGCGGGCCTGAGTCAGTACATTCTCCAATTTGCAATTCCGAAGTACTCTAGACAGTAAAGACAGAGGTAGATATGAGATAGTGAAGGAGAATGATGTGGTAGAAGACCAGCCATGATTTAGTTGAATGATGAAGCAAGTTCCAGGGGCTGAATATCCGTCTCTGACCCCAATTTCCTGTGTTCCTATGTTGCTCAGGATAAAGTTGGTAGAAATTTGTAGGATGCAGCTGAGCCAGGTGAAAATAAGGAGTTTCTAAGCTGGAGAAGCACAGAGAGCTTCTATAGCAACATGCGGAATGTAATTCCACTCTTGAAAGCAGGTTAAGAACAGGGCGGGGCAATGGGGTGCACCCACAGGGAGGGAAGGCAGGGGGAGAGGAAGTGGCTGTTGAAGGCCCTTCACTATCCCAACTTCTTCTGATTCAGACAGAGATAGGAATGGTCAAGAATGGCCTATCTGACCACTTGTGGGCCTCATCACTGCTGTTGGTGTTATATCAGTGGCAGGGGAAGGGGGGGGTGGTTGTACTATGTCGGAAGACTGCCCAGTAAAGGCTGGTGGCCTGCTTGCAAGTTCTGGGAGGGGCCCCATCATGATTGGACACCCTGTAGCTGATGGAGGGTCCCATTGTAGCAAGGAAGAAGCCATTATGGTCAATAATAATATGGTCATACGGTCATTGATAAAGAATGAAAAGCTTTCAGTGCTCTTATGCCATCAGCAGCAGTGAAAAGCAACTCCAGATGTGAAGAGCTGCTAGCCTTCTAATTGGCTGGCAGCTCTTGGTGGTATGATATCTGCTGGTAACAGGGTAGACACTCCAATACCAGGTAGCTAAATGCCTGATGGGCAAGGAATTGCATCTAGGACCTCAGAAATGGCTGTGACGGGGTTGCTCCTGAATTCCTGGCTGATGGATGAGGCTGATATCGTGACCATTAAATTAAGCTTAACATCTGCAGCTGGGGGGGTAGCCTTTTTGGCCTGTACACATCTGGAGTTGCTTTTCACTGCTGCTGATGGCTTCTCAGGAGCAAGCACGCTATTTCCTCTAACCATGCTTTTGAGAGGGAGAGGGTAGAGGGGCAGAACTTAAACCAGCCCATTTGTCAGAGAGCTGGCAGAATTGGGGGTGGTGCTGATTCTACATCTCAAGTGACTTTATTCTTCCTTGAAGTCAGCAGTGAGTAAAATCAGGCGGGATATAAAACTGGCATTATACTCTCTCCCACAAACGTCCCAGTTGTCAAATGAGGTTAAAATCACCTCTTAGCCACTGGAGCTGTTATGGACACAACTTAATGTGTTTCTTTTTACTGTCCATGATTAGTATGAAAAAGCTGCACATTTTCTTACCCTCAGAGTGAGAATCTCAATTAAATAGTTCCAAGGGATGCACACCAAGGTAAACATTGACTAGGCCATCAAACCAGTAAAAGGGACTCTTTAGTTGGCCTGGAACTTCCTGCTATTCAAGTGCAAAAACTGCTGATGACCAAGTGTTGCAGACTGGTACATTCCAAGGTCCAGAAATACATGCTGAGGGACACAATGAAGCTTGGGACTGCTGCTTAATGGGGAAAGACCACTCTCTTGAGGATCACTTGCTATAGTACATCGCAGGACTCTGTAAAACCCCTGGGGTTCAGATGCACCAGAAAAATATTTGGCATGAAGTGTAAATGTACTTTGTAAATATAATTTGTAAAGTCAAATGCAGTGATGTGCTCCATGTCCAGCTTTGAAAGAAGCTGCTCGATATTGCACTTTATGTAATGTTAAATTTGAACTGGTATGTAATGAAATTTTTTGCAAATTTCATGGATAAAGTGAATTTTAGAAAACAGATGTTAACGTTGGAAATGAGGTCTGATGCCAAGATCTTCTGCTGCTTCTTGATGTAATGCCAATCATGCTTTAGAAACACAGGTTAAACTCTGTTGCCAGAACTAAAACAGAATAGAAAGAATTTCTTCTTATTTATGTTTCATATTTTAACAAATCATATGGGGAGTCAGATGGGGTTGAGGGAAGTTCAGATCGGGAGGAGGGATGTCGGTAACAGAAACAGCAAAGAAACTCCTGAAGGCCATGAAAGCTAGAAACTTGTCCATATGAAAGAAATCTAAGTTATAGAAATGAATATCCAGTATAAAAATGTTGGAAAACCTAAAGCATAACAGTAAGCTCATTATAAATATTAAAATGTGGCTCCCATCCAATGCTGGATAATACACTGGGAGTTTATGGGGGTGGGATTTCAGCATACAAATAGCCCTGAAATCTGGGCAAAGGAACAGGGTGCTTAGAGGAAGTGGCGTTTTGATCATCCCAGTGATGCCCAAGGTCTGCCCTATGCAAATTTCTGTAAATAGGTAAGAATCATGCCCAAATTTCTTACCCTCCTGTAGGAATCTAGAATCAGGGGCACAGTTTCAAAGTAAGGAGTCACCCATGTAAGACAGAGGTGAAAAATTTATCTTTGAAGGCCCTGAATCTTTGAGATTCTCAACAACAGGAGAGAGGGTAGGGTTTTACGGCCTCACTTGGACAAGACCAGAAATCACTGCCCGAGGTCAGTTCTGTTGTTGGACCCTCACCTCTGCCAATTCCATGGCAGGCAAAGTGGTAGAATCCTAGCCTGAGTCTCTGAATGTATCCTAGGCTAAGTTAGATCAACTTCTGAAATAAAGAGGACTCATTATGGGGAGCAGACAGAAAAGTGAATCTGAGGCCAAGAGCAGATTGATTATGATCTTGTTGAATGATGGAGTAAGTTCAAGTGGGACACGACTTCCTCGGAGTGGCAGTCAGCGTCAAATTGCAACTCTATGAACAATTACTCACACTAACTTTCTTCTATGCTTGTCTTACTTAGCCTTCTGACTCAGGCCAGGTGTGATCCAAGCAGCACAGCTATCCTCGAGGCCCAGCATCGCAGTCCAGCAGAGTTGGATTAAAGAAGCACAAGCCCCTTTTTTACAGCACCGGCTGGTACATTAAAATTGACAGGCCAGTGGAAAGGCAAGTGTCTAAGGTAAGTGGATAGGATTTGGGAGTTTGGGGGAACAGAGGTCACGGTTGGGGAATTGCAGGTCAGCGGGAATCGGAAGTTGTGGGCTAGGAGTTGTCGGATCTCAGGTGGGAGAGGGGTAGCGTGGGCCAGGTCTTGGGTGAGGGTGTGGGGCAGGATCAGATGTTGGGGGGAACTGGGTCAGTATGAGGTGGGTTGGGCCTGTGGGAATGGAGTCAGATGGGGTTGAGGGAAGTTCAGATCGGGAGGAGGGATGTCGGGCCTGCGTGGGATTGTGCCGGGTCAGGTTGGGTGTGGGTGGGGGAGAGGTCCTGTGCCAATGGACAGAATTGTAGGGGGGAGGGTAAGAGATTTGTAGGAAGAACTGTGGTGGAGATTTGCTCAGGGTGGAGGAGTCTCCTGGGGGTTGGTGGGTATTGAGGGAATCCTTTAGGAATGTTAGTCTGGATCTGTACCATAGTTACCTACAGGTTAGAAGATGTTTAATTTCTTTGAGCTATTTCTGCGTAACTATTTGTGTAAGACAGCCGAAACTATCTGAAGTTTGCAATTGAAACCACGTTCTCAGATGGTTCCCAGCATTAGGTAATTTCCCAGGGGGGTTTTGCACTTTTGCAAAATTGCTATGCTAACCCTTACCTCTGAAATTCTGGGAGGGATTCCCTGGCGCATCTTTGGGGTTCCTCCCCAGTTGGCGATGAGGAGATCAGGAGTTATGTATGAACTTTTCCTGTTCTTATTATGTAGTCATGTTCAAGATTATTGTATGGCAGGCTGCTGAAATATGTAAATCAAGCATTTACACTGGTTGTAAGACCACATGTTCAATTTTGAGATACAAGTGGGAAGCGGATGCTAAGCTTGCACAGTCTGTGTGTATCAGGGAATGAGTGGCTTAGGTGCGTGATCAAGAAAAAACACAGAATTCGTTGAAGAGCAGAATGACCCTCATTGTTTCCTTAATACACTGCAGCCTGCACAACTCCACCTTCTCCCCATCCCCTAAAACCTTACCACAGGCCATTGGATGCTGTTTTTGGCTGAATGACGCAACTCCCCCCTAAATTGAGGCAGCAAGGCTTGTCTCACTAATTAAATTGCATTCAGTGATATCATGCAGATCTAAAGTGCATTTTCCCATAATTTTGTTTGCAAGTCATACATTTCAATAAGGTACAGATCATTAATGACTGAAATGTGACCCAGTTAACTATGCTCTTCCTTCCGAAACAAACTGACAATGATGTATCTGCCTAAGTTGGCCTGTGAATGTGTGGCTAAATGTATATCGCAAGCAAGATAACTTGAATGCATTGCAGATTCACAGTGGAGCAAGGCATCAGTTATTTGTGATCTTAGTAGCAAACTTCTATGAGTTTAAAGGGAATGTTGTTTGCTATAGAACCACAGTTGAATAAGATGATTTTATTTACTAGAACTCTATCTAACTATATTGCCCACATCCAACTTCAAAGCAAGCTAATTGCATCCAAAGATCCTGGTTTAAACAACACTTTGTGCACCTTTCAATAAATTTGCCTTCAGCCATTCAAAACTGTACAGCCAGGATGAAGAGATTAGCTGTGTTTGAATATAGAATGAAATTCACTGAATGAATAATCATACAGCACTGCTGAGAAACAGCAAGATTTTAGAAAGCTTGATATAACTGCTACTCCTTCTTTGTGTTAGTATGAACTCTATCAACAGGCACTAACAGTTTCAAACAATCACAAAAACTGCCCTTCTTTGTATCATGATGAGGAGATGCCTGCGTTGGATTGGGATAAGCACTGTAAGAAGTCACACAACACCAGGTTAAAGTCCAAGGTTTACTTGGTAGCAAAAGCCACTAGGTTTCGGAGTGCTGCTCCTTCATCAGGTGAAATTACCTTCTTTATGTCCCCAAAAGCAAAACAGAAGTCAGATTTATTTCCTTACCCATATAAAACATGTGCTTTCATTTCAATATTTAACTACAATACCACTCAGAACAATAGCTCCTTCCTTATAAATTACAACTCAGTTTTCTGACTCCTATTCCAGCCTCTCATCTGTTGAGCTTTATGTAAGAGATTGTGTTCTGCACTCTGGGCAGAGAAACGCTGCCCTAAGTTAGATTTTTAAGAACACTACTGCCAGAAGACCTTTTTCAAGCCAGCAAGATCATCCCAAATGTGATAATGAGTAAATGACAATTCCATTCTGCAGGTTTTTCATGAACAAGCACAGCTATGAAAAATATGGCCAGGGTGAGCAGTATGTCAAGCAACTGCACTGTTACATTTATGAGTTGAGTAAAATAAACATAACAAAAAGATGAAGAATCAAGCAGTGTGCTAGCTTGACAGATTGCCAACACTAACAGCTTCTGTATGAGTTGCAGTGTCATTCTCAACACATTGGAAATATATTTTTCATGCAAAACATAGTGATGGAATTTTTTTTTTAAGTTCTTTCACACGATGTGGGCTCTGCTGGTTAGACCAGCATGCATTGTCTATTCTTAATTACCCAAGAGAAGGTGATAGTGAGCTGCCTTCTTGAACCACTGCAATCCATGTGGTATAGATACAAACATAGTGTTGTTAGGAAGAGAGTTCCAGGGTTTCAAGCCAATGACAGCAAAGAGCAATATATTTCCTCATCAGGGTGGTAATTGGCCTGGAGGGGAACTTGTAGATGGTAAGTGCATCCTTCTTGTGATAGAGGTCACAAGGTTGGAAGGCGCAGTTGAAGGAGACTTTGTGAGTTGCTGCCGTGCATCTTGTTGATGCTAAATACTGCTGCCACTCTGTGTTGGTGATGGAGGAAGTGAATGTTTAAAGTGGTGGATGGTGGTGGGGAAGGAAGGCTAGAAATGTAACGACTTGCTTCGCTCTGGATGGTGTTCAGCTTCTTGAGTGTTGTTGGAGTTGCATTCATTCAGACAAGTAGAGAATATTCCATCATACTCTCAACTTATGCCTTGTAAATGCTGAAAAGTATTTGGGGAGTCAGGAAGTGAGTTACTCGCCTCAGAAATCCCAACCTCGGACCTGCCCCCACAATATTGATATGGCTGGTCCAATTCACTTTCTGGTCAATGGTAACTCATAGGATGTCAGCAATGGTAATAGATATCTTAATGCATTTTAGGAAGATCTATTATTCTATCTTAATGGTAAATTGAAAAAAAACATGATTCACATTGGCTGGTTATTTAAATTGGGCATGCAAATGGGTAAACTTCCTAAAATACATTTTCTGTACTGCCTTTTGGTGAAAAGTCCACATATTATGAAACAAATGTGAAATTATAGGTATTATATCATGATGAAATCTTCACAATACTCCAAACAATTTCAGTTAGTTTGTTGGTTATATGAGTACGGCAATAAAAAACAACGCAGAAACAGGTCATTCAGTCCAACTGTCCCACACTGCTCAAGTGTAAACCTAGATAGAAAGCCAATTATTTATAAAATATCCAATATTTTTAAAAATGAATCTGAGAATCCCAGATTCACTTACTTACATATCATACCACAAGTAAGTTATCTTTTACACAAGTCATCTACCCAATCTTTGTTGCGAATAAATCCAATACGTTTTTACTCAAAATCCTTGTTGCTGAAATTTAGCATTGATTCTCGCAGCGTGATGACAACACTGAGTAACGATTGATGATGAAGGTTATATTGTAGTCTTATGGAAGACCTGAGAACTCACTTGCGTCACCTTTGCTCATGAATTATTGTCTCTTCAGTGTAACCTGTATCACATCAATCCCCTTTAAGTTGTTTGTTTCACATATAAAATATTTGCCTCTTTGTTTCTTTTATCATTAAACTGTGATACATTTTAGCACAAAAACATCTAGCTGTGCCGTCTTTGATATTTAAATTCTCTTTAATGTATTTGCAGCAGGCTTACATTGAAATATTTCAAGATAGCAGCGAGAAATCAAGGAACAAACCAGTGACCTTTTACTGCTTTATACCTGCTGGCTTGACTGATAATAAAAGGACTGAATGGCGCAAAACCCACAAAATTGGGTTCTGTCACTTCCAGCAATTATTGCATTTTATTGATAACTTGCAGCCCTATTCACCAAATGCCATCAATGGAACAAAACCTGTCACAGATCAGGCCAAATCCATTAAATGGGCTGGTTAACATGTCCCTTGGGTGCACTGTGAAAACTTTCTGTATAAAATGTGTAAACTGCTGCTGAAGGTTTTCACTACAGCATGTACTCCCGAGCTTTCATTTCAAAATGGACGCAGGTGACTCGTTTGCTCTAAATTAATTTAAAAATCTTATGACCAATTTATGTACTGTCCTACTTTGTCATACCAAATGGACATTAATACTGACAACCTGTATTATCCTCTATTTATCCTAGTTCAGCCATTCATCTGTTCCTGTTGTTGTATTGTAGTGTTTGATGCCAAATTCACCTCAGTGGCTCCAAGTGTGCAAGGAGTTGACAGTGTATCTCGTCTAGATCCATGGAAAGTGGCAATTTGTTTTAGATTCATATTTTGTCAGTTCCTGTATAACTCAAAGAGCTGACAAATACCGTAGATATCACACCATCCTAACATGGAAAGAACTTAGCCTATTTGCTTACTGGTAATTTGAACTCCTCCAAAACCTAAGGGATGTCTTCGAGTAGGTAGATTTAAGGATGCATAGCCAAGTGATGTAATTAACAGGCATTGGGTACTCCAAAACATGGTGTTCTATCATCTATTCTAATTCATAGTGAATTGAGAGTTATGGTCCTGTAGAAAAGCTCAATGATCTACAGGAAGTGGAGCTCTGACAGGATAAATGAGGAACAACTACTGGTGTCTGCAAACGTAAATAATTAAGGCAATCATTTGGTCATGGGAAGTGATTTACTATCACTCAAATTAATTTAGAAGCTATCTGTCATGTTTCAGGATTTCTGGCAATGCTGCTCACAGGAACAATGTTTGCTCCAGATCCTGAGAAGGTACCTCAGGCAAAACTGAACTCACAACCATTTTCAGCAGCTGTCTGTGATATTGAGTTACTCTGCTGATGAGGACCACGCAAAGCATTTAAAATTTAAAAGCGAGCAGGACAAAAACAGCCACAACTAAAAATGTCGATCAGGCCAACCAGAAAGAAATCCCACAACACCAGTTTAAAGACCAAACAGGTTTATTTGTAGCAAAAGCTGCAAGCTTTCGGGACAGCCTGTCCCTTCGGCAGGTGGCTAGGAGTTCTGATCATAAAAAGGACACAAAGACACAAACTCAATTTACATGCATTGGAATCTGAGTCTTTACAGCTAATCAATTCTTAAAGGTACAGACAATGTGAGCTTTAAGCCCAGGTTAAAGAGATGTGTATTGTTTCCAGACAGGAAAGTTAGTGAGATTTTGCAAGTCCAGGCAAGTTGCGGGGGTTACAGATAGTGTGACATGAACCCAAGATCTTAGTTGAAGCCGTTCTCATGTGTGCGGAACTTGGCTATCAGTTTCTGCTCAGGGTGATCAGGCCAACATCATAGATGCAAAAACTGAAATGTTACACTTTGATTTGATTATTTGCACATGCATTAATATACAGTGAAAAGTATTGTTTCTTGCGCACAATACAGATGAAGCATACTGTTCATAGAGAAGGAAATGACAGTGTGTAGAATGTAGTGTTACAGTCATAGCTAGGGTGTAGAGAAAGATCAACTTAATGCAAGGTAGGTCCATTCAAAAGTCTGACAGCAGCAGGGAAGAAGCTGTTCTTGAGTCAGTTGTTTTGTGACCTTTTGTATGCTTTTCCTGATGGAAGAAGGTGGAAAGGAGTATGACCAGGGTGCATACGGTCCTTAATTACACTGGCTGCTTTGCCAAGGCAGTGGGAAGTGTAGACGGAGTCAATGGATGGGAGGCTGGTTTGCGTGATGAATTGGGCTACATTCGTGACCTTTTGTAGTTCCTTGTGGTCTTGGGCAGAGCAGAAGTCATACAAAGCAATGATACAACCAGAAAGAATGCTTTCTATGGCGCATTTGTAAAAGTTGGTGAGAGACGAAGCTGACATGCCAAATTTCCTTAGTCTTGGCAAAATGAGAGTGAGAGATATTCAGCTGAAGGAGAAGGAACATAAGCTAGAAAAGGAATGAGAGCAACCCAGGTGGGGGGTGCGGGGGAATATAGCCTGGAGAAGGAGAACATGAGAAATGAAGACGGAAAGAAGAGAACTAATTTGAGGTCAAAAATAAGGAGAAATAGCAAGTGCGATTGAAGTCAGTGGAGACATAATATAGGCAGGTTGCAAAATTGCGCCATGACTCTAGTTTCAACAGAGAAACTGTGGCAATATGAGGCCAATGAGAGAGAAAATGAGCTGAAAAACATCCACCAGCAGTGAGCTTGATCAGTGAGATTGTGGAGCTCAGAGCCCATCATTTTACAAAAATTAAATTTTAACAAGGGCTTGAAATTGAATTGTTAGCCAATCACCGCAAGTGAAATAAAAATGAATGGGCTGTCTGACTGGTGATGTCAATAACTGCTGGCAGTGTTTGCTAATGTCACTCATATAGGAACATTAAAAAGGAGGCCATTTGGCCCCTCGAGCTAATTCTGTTATTCATTGAGTTCATGGTTACTCTACTTGCTTTTGCTAAATATCCCTTAACAACCTTGGATAATAATAACCTATCAATCTCGGTTTTAAAATTAACAATGAATGGAGAATCAATTGTCATTTATGGAAGAGTGTTCAAAATTATTACCAATGTATGGTAGGTACTGGAACTCTGAAATTAAAACAGAAAATGCTAGATGCGTCCGGCAGGATGAGCAACATCTGGGGAGACAGGGATAGAGTTACATGCCAGAATTTTACCGCCCGCCCACCGCAGGAATCAGAGCGGGTGAGGGGCACACAATGGGAAAGTCCACTGACCTTGGGCAGGACTTTACGGTTTCAGGACAAGCGAGGCTGTAAACTCTCACCCACAGGGTGGAATTTGATAGCGTCTCCAGTAAACTCATCCACTAGCTGGAAAAGCACAGCCATTTTCAAGATCCTTGAACTGGCTGGTTCAGTACCAGCAGTGCTACAGGGAGCAGTGGCCAGGACTGGCACTGGAACCTCAGATGAAGCTGAGAGAAGTGGGATCATTGGGGCAGGTCAGGGAAGTCCTGGAGAAGGGGGTTCATTCTAAAGGACAGGGGTTTTCTTCCTGGAGGTGCATTCCTTGTTGCTGGCATATCTCTCTGTCAGGCATAACATGCCTGAGAAGCAGGGAACCTCCATCAAGCCAGGGTTCACCGCCTGCCGATGGTTATATACTAGTGGTGACATGATGAGGCCCTTAAGTGGCTACTTAGGGTCACAAATTGACCTCCAGATAAGGAGGCCAACCATAACCCTTCGCACCCCAGACTTCATTGCAGGGAGTTGGGAGCATGATGGGGTCTCCAGCTCGCACTTCCCTATAACATATATATGCCCCCCACACTTCCCTGCTGGTCTCTGAAGGAAGCATTAAATTTCACTGATAGTTTCAGGTCGATGAACTTTCCACAGATACAGGTGAGTCCCTGTCCCTGATTCAATATTATTTCTTTCGGATGCTTGGCATGCTGCTTTCTTCCATTACCATTAATACTGATGCGTAGTAATTATTCAGTAATTCCACCATTTACTTATTATTAATAACATCAAGCCCATCAGTTTTCAAAGGTCCCACGCTGCTTCTGACCACCTTCTTTTCTCGAATGAAATTGTAAAAGTCATTGGGGGCAATTTTCCAACCCCATTCGTGGCAGATGTAAATCCTGATTTGACTGGAAGCTTGTGCAAGACAGCCGTGCTGGGATTTGTGGCAGGGAACAGGTGAACACCTGAGAACTGATCTGAATCCAGACTGTGCTTCTCTCCACAGGCTATCTCTCATGCACCATCATCTAACCATTGCCAGTCATGACCCCAGCCTTCATCTGAAGCTTCCCAAGTTTATGCCCAACATTGGATAAAAGCAAATTACTGCGGATGCTGGAATCTGAAAGTTGGGCTTTGACAAAGGGTCATCTGGACTTGAAATGTCAGCTCTCTTCTCTCCTTACAGATGATGCCAGGCCTGCTGAGATTTTCCAGCAATTTTTCTTTTGGTTTCACGTCCAACATTGCCTTGCCATCTGTGGCCCAGAAAATGTCCACACTGCATTTAGACATCACTTGGTAACTTCATTGATAATAAAGAGCACACGTCAGATATAGTGGACCTTCACTCTGATCCCATTTGAGGCCTCCACATTTCCATTCCAGCAGTTTCAGATAAACACAGTGAATCCTGGGACTCTGATGATATTGTAACGAATCAGATAACCATGTTATCTGATTCAACCCATTGGAGAGATAGCTCAGGGATTATGTCAAGCCACACTAGCCAGACCTTCAGGTCCAAATCAGCAACCTCCTATTTAGTAGCCCAGCATCTGAAGCCTAGTGTTAGGAAGAGTGTAAAGCTTTAAGTTTAATTTATATCTTGTATTTGTATATTAAGAAAGGTAAAACCTAGGTCTACTGTCATTTAAAGTATTTTTGTGAGTTCAGTGCCGGCAAATTTAGGGCCATATATGAAGAAAAACATTGTTAACGAGCTTTTACAATCCTTGAAACAAAGAGATGGGTTACCAAGGGTTTAGTTTTTTTAGTGGAGTTAAAACAAAAATATCAAGTAGAAAAAAAACTCGCAACATGAGTCCAGAGAGACACAGATGCACAGGAAAAGAGAGAAAGACTGTTTAGTCGGTTAGTATATGCAGGCAGAAAGTCTAAAACTCCCTCAGAAGATATTCTGCCGACTGCTGGGAAATTGAGATTAGGAACTTAAGTGATTGCTTTTAAGTTACATGAGTCTAGATAGCCATTTTTCAATGCCTCAGGGAGAGATACCAATTGAGGTGAATCTCCCATCGCAGGGTTAAAGACCTCCTGCTGATCCTTGACTGCCTGGAGATGAACTGCCCTGTCACCAAACTTCAGGATACAGCGCTTTTCTCTTCATGAGGCCATTCTGGTGCTTGCTGTGAGAAGTCCTGGGCTGCAGAGTGTGTGCACGAGTGCCAGTTAAAAATGGCACCCATAAATATAAACTGACAAGGTAATGACAGGGCAAACAAATCCCAACCCACCATGCCATGAGATGCACCATGTTACTAGTGCATACATACATATGTAATGAAGTGAAAAGCAGATCATCTGGCACAGAAACCCACCATGCTGGCTAGAGGCTACAGCACCGAATTTCCTGCTCGCCACTACACTCTGCTCCTGGGATAGTTACTGCTGCTTAAGGACTATGATTTGGAAATTATGCTGGTCTCTGAGCTTATCTTTTAACATCTAAAGAGTAATGGCAGAAATCATAAAAAGTAAAGAAGTAATGCAGAAAGAACTTACAATGAAGTGGCTATCCACCTCAAAGACATGAGGCAGTTGTAGGTTGGATACATTCCTGGATGCTCTCTCACATCACCTCCAATCCTATCCGCCCAAACAGCCTTCACCATCTCCAATATCTTCGTAACTAATGAACAAAAACGTGCAAAGAAAAGAAATCTGTACCTCTTAACAGGACTGTCTTTTCTCCCAAGCTGCTGGCTGCTGGGTCCAGGGCATTGAGCTTCCTTCCAGAACATTCCTGGAGGGATAACAACCCTAAATATGGCTGGAAAAGTCAGAACACGCCATGAAAGCCTTTGCCATTTGATATTAATGGGAAAAGTTCCAGATGATTTAATTAAATGTGTAAAACTGTTCTGCAGTTCAGTACACGTAACGCTCATTTTATTGCCTTGTGTGTGCAGGTTGAGAATAGAGTCTTCAGCTCCCACAAACAGCTCAGTTATTGTCTACTTACAGGTTGGAAGGGGTGATTGAAGCAGAGGTGTAAATACGTTGAAATCGGAAGATAAAAATTTGATGAGTGATGCCACACACTGAACAGTGTTGGGCCTACAGAAATCCTGCAATAACTAACTGGACGGTGTTTGAGCTCATGAGATATGAGGCAGCCAGCAATACAAGGACTGCCAATGCAAAGAGCTTAGCTCCTTATCTTCATTTGGTCATGGTGAATGGGATAGAAACATACAGAAACATAGAAGATAGGAGCAGGAGCGGGTCATTTGGCCCGTCAAGCTGCTTGCCATTCATCACAATCATGGATGATCATCCAACTCAATAGCCTAATCCTATTTCTGTCCATAACCTTTGATCCCATTTGCCCCAGGTGTTATATGTAATCACCTCTTGAATACATTCAATGTTTTGACATCAACCACTTCTTGTGGTAATGAATTCCACAGGCTCACCACTCTTTGGGTGAAGAAATGTCTCCCCATCTCGATTCTAAATGGCTTACCGTGTATTCTCAGACTGTGACCCCTGGTTCTGGACACCCAACCAACGGGAACATCCTCCCTGCATCTACCCTGTCTAGTCATGTTAGACTTTTATGAATCTCTATGAGATCCCCCCTCATTCATCTGAACTCCAGCAAAAAAAAATGCTTAGTTAATCTCTCCTGATACATCAGTCCCGCCATCCCTGGAATCAGCCTGGTAAACCTTCACTGCCCTCCTTCGAGAGCAAGAACATCATTCCTCAGAAAAGGAGACCAAAACTGCACACAATACTCTAGGTGTGGCTTCATCAAGGCCTTGTGTAATTGCAACAATACATCCCTGTTCCTGTACTCGAAACTTCTCACAACGAAGGCCAAAATTCCATTTCCCTTCTTTTCTGCCTGGATGCATGGAAATGAGCTGTAAAACACTCTCATGACTGCAGATGGCCACAATAATATCTGCGAAAGAATTTGACTTGAATATTTTGGTTATCCAGGGGCTACATATGTGGGGTATATACATCTATCCTGTTCAATGCTTTAGTAGAGAATACTGCACACACAGAGGGGAATTTTGGTTAAGTACCTCAAGGGTATAGAGAGTAGAGTCAGGCTGCATCACTAACCCAGGACAGGTAGCTGTAGAAGTCACTGATTAAGATTTCTTTGTAACCCCATCATATGTTTCCCAAACCTGAAAAAACTCAGGGGGTTTTGATAATTTCAGTCAAAGGGCTTGTGGTGATGACAAAATAATGGCAAGCAGCTTGCCACATGATACTGGGGACAACACAATCCTGTACACTCTTCATAATAAACAAGAAGAGGTGCACTAAGTGACAATGTTTGAGGGGCCGAGGAATAACAGAAAGTTCACTCATCACCTCAGAAGTTGAATGCAATACAGGAGCATATTTTGGATGGCGTTCCTTCATTCATACCGCTGGAGGCTGAAATAGCCTGATGTGTTGTAACTATTCAAGGTAAGCCAAGCAGTTGGACACTTGGCTGGGCCAAGGTAAGCTGTTCATTGAGCTACTTTGTCTCAGCATACATACCCTTGAGGGTACATATATGAGATGTCTTTGGATGGTACACAGGCGATATTGAGCAGGATTTAGAGGGTCCATTAGCCATGGGTGCAAATCCCGTAATAGCCACTAAATATTGGCCTGTTTTGGATTGGAGATGGGAAGGAACTAGAGCTGTAAGTGTGTGATTGCTACCAGCAATCCACTTGCACTAGTTGCTTCCAAGTCAGTAAGGCCAATGGATAAGGGGAGATAATGATCAGCAACAGTAATACCAACCTGCCTCCCTCTCTATCTCTCTCTCTCTTTCTTGCTGTCATCCCTCACGGGATTCCGAGCGATATTGGGATGGAGCCATTGGAACTGGCTATCTTACTAATTACAGCACTGAAGGAGCACAGACCCCAGCAAAACATCCAAGGGGAGACCCAGCAGAACAAGTTCAGGGGTCGCAGGGCAAGATCGGGGACGGAGGCCAAACCAGCCGTACAAGGAGCGCAAAGGCACCAAAGATACCCCAGGGTCTACCGTACGTATGTATCCTCCCTGGAGCTGTCCAACACCACGTGCCATTGAAGATTCCATCTTACGATGGAGACTGTGCAGCACCTGTGCCATTTTCTTGCAGACTTAGTGCCACATGGCAGAGGAGGCCACTTCCTGTGGCCATCAACATCATGGCACCCATGAGCCCCTTCAAGAGCTCCACGAGTTCCTATGTGGTTTTTCGCAGGCATCTGCCCACAGTTGATCCATGCGATGAAGGTATGAACTGACTCAGGACTACATTTACTTTGACCTGGATCAGGTCTGGCAGAATGAGAGGCCGATGAGCAGGTAGCTGATCTACCACAGGTGTGGGGGGGATAGACTGCACCCACATTGTTCTTTGCAACAGGCAGTCCTGACATAAACTATATGGGGTTCCACCCCCTCAATGTCCAGCTGATGTGAGACTACCTGATGTGTGTCATGCAGGCGTGAGCTGTTTTCCTGGGTGCAGATGCATCATTGGCCAGTCATAGATCCCTGGAATCTTCGATGGACACCTCAAACTGTAGGGATGGCTCATTGAGACAAGATATATTCCCTCAGGTTGTGGTCAATGACATTAGTGCAGAGCCACAGATCATTATGGAGACCAAGTACAATGAAGGTTGGCTGAGTGGTTAGCACTGCTGCCTCACAACACCAAGGACCTGAGTTCGATTCCTGACTTGGGTGACTCTACGGAGTCTGCACATTCTCCCCGTGTCTGTGTGGGTTTCTCTGGGTGCTTCAATTTCCTCCCACAGTCTGAAAGACTGACTGGTTAGGTGCATTGACCATGATAGATTCTCCCTCAGTATGTCCGAACAGGTGCCAGAGTGTGGCAGCTAGGGGATTTTCACAGTAACTTCATTGTAACGTTAACATAAACCTACTAATAAATAAACTTTTAAACTATGAGGCTCAAAGTGCATTTTGAGTTGTCATTGAGCAATGCATCAGCCTGTTAAAGATCAGGTTCCACTGTCTCGGCAGATTGATAGGACACTACAATATCGCCCCCAGAGAGTCTCCCACATTGTTGTGGTCTGCTGTGCCCTCCAGAACCCGGCAAGGAGTTTCCTGAGGATGACCTTCAGGAGCGGAACATGTCCTTGGACAAAGAGGACGTGAATGAGGGTGTCGAGGAAGTGTTAGAAGCCAAGGATGCACATGGACAGGAGGGCCAGAGGTGCCCTCGTCACCTCCTGCTCCATGGAGGAAGACATGCTTACTGGCTGAGAGAGTGACCTCCCTCATGACAGTGTGACCCCTCTTTGTCCAGGGAATGAAGGTGGCCGAGATCTCAATCATCAGGGTTCTGGGGCTGGGAAGTCCTTGAGTACCGGGTGCCTGGTTGATGCAGGAGGGTGATGATGACTCACAGTGCGGAAAGCTGTGTGATGCCGATTCTGTTTATGTCTGACTGCTGTCAGCATGCTGACTCCCTGGTTCATATCTGAGTGAGGGGCTACTCTACATTCCTTTGTCCCTTTGCTCCAGAGGGGGATTTTGGGGGGAGGGTCTAGCGTTCACTGAATCATGCCTGAGTCCTATAACTGTGAATGAAACATCACACTCGGAGGGCCTAACTGTCTGGCAGACTTGGAGGGCCAATGGGAACAACTGTGGCCAAATGAGGAGAAACACCATGCCATTGGGAGGAGGCTTAAAGATTCTGAGGTGTTAAAGTGTGAAGTACAATAATATTTAATTCAGTGACATATCCAAATGTTACAAGTGACAACGTCCCCTAACTACCCGTGCCTATCTTCACGCATGCCCACGCTGTGCCCCTACAATTCCTTACACCTCCAAACTCTTCCACTATGCCTTGGCGTGTTCCCAGGATGCACGTCAGAGGTGGAGCTGGCCTGCAGCCTTCCACACCCTGTTGCCTAAGATGCATCCGCTGGAGGACAGGGCCCTGGAGGACCCCGGTCTACTTTCAGGTGGTATTGAGGTTGTCATGTGACCCTGTTCTGCGCACTGTGCCTGAATTGCGTGCTGGTCTCAGGAAGAGGAGATTCAGACCGGCTCAGCACTCCTTGAGTCTCCTGGGTGGAAGGCCCTGGAATGTGCTCCATCAGATCCTCATCACTCCAGATGTTTGTAGGTCCCTGGGTCACTCCATTTGATGGAGGGGCAGCTGGAGTGAGCATTAGGAGTCTCTACCAGTTCTGGAGGCCCATCACTGTTTGCACTGTGCTGTTGAAGCCCTCAACATGGACCTCCAGGATTGTGGCATGCTTTGGAGTTCTCCCATCACAGATCTGACTTCTTCTCTCATTCGTTCCACTGCAGATGCCACCCTTGCAGTGTTGGCCTGGGTGTCCCATTTTGCTGGCACCATCCCCTGTGACAGATGGCTTTGCGTCTCCTTCATTCAGCCTTGCAGTCAGAAGAACGTGGCTGACACCCCCTCCTGGTATTCCCGGCTCTGCTTTTGCATCTCAAGTAGCTGAGGGGCCCACATGTCTAGAGGCGCAGCATCTGGTGGGGGCACAGCTGGGTCCTGGGATCCAGCAGACGTCTGACAGTCCATCTTTCGGACAATCCTGCCTCCCCGTGATGTGTATCAGCAGCAGTGTGATACTCACCACACAGCAACCCAGAAACCTGCCTGTTAAAATTGCCCACTAAGGTGTATGTTCTGTGCTGGTGGATGGTGGGGGTGAGAATTGTAACACATCTTTGGTGTCCCCCTCCGAGATCTCCCTGAGGCTGTAGCGGGGCTGGCTAGTGGAAAACTGCTGGTGGAGGGACTAGGCTGTTCGGGTGGAAGCTCGTGGTAAGAAAAGGAAGATGGCCTGAGTGCATGGCCTGGTTAAAGGTTACTCAGCACTCACTTGTGATTGGCCATCTGGAAAATGTGCAGTGGCTCCTCACATTCACCTCTCAGGTTCATCTCATTCTCAGCACAAGCCCAGTCCTGCTCCAGGACTCTCTCCTCATACAGAGTCAAGACCCTCATCTCGGGCATCCCACTGCCCATCTTCTCTCGTTCACGATGGTTGTGTGGGTAAGCAGATCCTGCAGGAACATAATGGGGATGATGTTAGCTGACTGCCTGGTGGATTGGATGGTGATGAAACCTGGCGTGTGTGTAAGCAGGGAGGGGTTGTGAAGCGAGAACTTACAAGTGGTGTGAGGAAGTTTGTGGGAGGTTGGCTGCAAGGGCCCTGCTAGATGGCAGCATATGGGATCGAGGTGACATTCCAAAGGATGATGACAACGCGGAGGGCAAAGAAATGACAGAGAGTATTTACCTTGTCAGAACAGAGTCAGTCACTAGTGCTGCCACTTCACAGCACCAGCGGCCTGGGCTCAATTCTAGCCTCAGATTACTGTCTGTGTGGAGTTTGCACATTCTCCCCATGTTTGTGTGGGTTTCCTTCTGATGCTCCAGTTTCCTCCCACAGTCTAAAGATGTGCGGGTTAGGTCATGATAAATTGTCCCTTAGTGTCAGGGAATTAGCAGGGTAAATATGAAGGGTTACGGGAATAAGGACTGGGTGTAATTATAGTTGGTGCAGATTTGATGGGCTGAATGGCCTTCTTCTGCACTATAGGGATTCTATCATTGTATGATCTTCTTGTAGGACTGCATACTTGTTCTCTGTGGAAGTTGCTGACACTTATCACTGCGGCCCCTGTCTCTGAGGCAGCGATCATGATCTTGCTGGAGGTTCTCCTGCCAGCCTGAGGGTGGACTGTTTCCTTTTTCTCCTCTACAAGCTAGGTGAGAGACCCCTCTGTAAAGCAGGGAGTAGGCTTCCTCACTGCCAATCCTGTAGCTTGATTGTGGGCAAGTGCTGGGGAGCTGTTTAAATGCAGCACCCTCTCGATTGGTGACCAACTCAAATGACCCCCAGATGCTCTGTGCCACAGGCACCATGTTTTTCACGTGGGGATTTTTTTCAGAGTGCCCAAAATTTGGGGTTCGAATTGCGCCGTGGGGGCTGACAGGACTCACACCGGTTTTTGTGCCAAAACAGACATTTTGCAAAATTTTGGTAAAATTCTGCCCGTTGTCCAACAGAGGATTTTGTTTCTTTATTCGTTTATTTATTGATTCATTGCAGTTTTCAGATGGACTGTTTAGATGAAGCTTCAAAACTCAGTGGGAAGTTGTTAGAAAAAGTAATGAACTGACTTGAAGGTGTACCACTAAGAACACAGGCACTGATGTACAGAACCCTCACCTCCCATCACCTTGACTACGGTGTGGTTTCAGTTGCCCAGCAACTGTCCGATCTAACTGAGCTCAGAACTAAATCCAGCATTTTTCAGTTGTATATGTTGCTGTTTCACGATATGTGCCAGAATATGATATTGAAAAATGGCAGCTGGTTAAGTACAACTTAGAGAAGAATGTGCAAATTCAGAGATGAGCAGCAAAGTAGTGAATTCTGTCTTGCTGATACCAGTGCACTTCATTGAAAACACTGGAGAAACAAGAATCCCTGATTCAACATGTGAATCTTGGCCTGTGAAACATAACATTGAGACCATGCACAATAGGATCTGTATCCAAGAGATGTAAATATGGCAGAAGTGTCTTGAAATGGGTTTTACTTGGTCAGGAGCTGAACATCCTCATCCACTATCTGTTATCTGGTGAAGCTTGTGAATTGCCATTTAAAGCCACACAGACACTTAGAAACAAAGCATGAACAACAGGAGACAATTTACCAGAATATTTCAAGCAGATAATGCACTTGAAGGCAGCGATACAGGGCCAGAAATCTTCTGTCAGCCAGTCTCTTCATTAGCAGCCACAATGCCTGCTGTCCAGTTACAGTAAAAAGTCTGACAACACCAGGTTTTAGTCCAACCGATTTATTTGATAGTAAACGCACAAGCTTTCGAGGTTTCCCTCTTCATCAGGTGAATGGAGAGTTCTGGCCTTGGACAGAGCATATAAAGCACAGACAGTTTACAGATTACTGATTAAAATGCGAATCTTTACACCTAACCTGCTGTTCAAGTCCTAAAGTGGCTGACAATGTGTGTGGAAGGAGGACTGATCACAGGTTAAAGAGATGTGTATTGTCTCCAGACAGTACAGTAAGTGAGGTTTTGCAAACCCAGGCAAGTCACAGGGGTTACAGATAGTGTGACATGAACCCAAGTTGAAGACATCAGAGGGCGAGGAGCTCAGGAAAGGTGGGTACTGCAGAGGCAGGTTGGAGACCACAGGGCCACTGCAACCAGGAGGTGCCTTTACTGGGACGCACAGCCAAAGAAATAAGCAAGATCTTGACCAAAGTTGCCTCGGCTTAGCTGGGAAGCTGCCCCTCCATGGGTCTGAAAATTCATGCACAGTCCATTTCAGTGTAACTATTTCTCTCTGCTCAGCAGTGACTCACTGCGCTGATCTAGCCAAAGTTGACAGGTGCAGTGAAAGCCATTTTGGGGGGCTTGGAAGGGGGAAACAGATTAGCTCCGACTGAACTGTAAAACGGTGCATTTAGCTCTTTCCTGCAGCAGTCCTCACTTGCCTTTAACTCTTCGGCTTGGGAAACCAAGCCGGCCAACTTTAAAGCAGGAAATGAGAAAGCATGTGAGGCACGCAGCCTCATGAAAATGTTTTAATGAGTGTCTTACCTCCTACCTGTCCTCCATTAAACTTGGAAGTGGATGGGATTGAGGTGGGTTGGACTCAGATTTGAGATTTTAAAAACTTTTAAAAATCTGGCCCAACCTATCTATTTTTGGTGCTTAATGCTCAAGTATATTTTCAGGGGGCTTAAAATATGATGGAAGGGAAACTCACATTACTACACAAGATGGTATTGGGATTATATTACTGTGCATAGAGGACCAACTAACCAAACTCTTGACCTGGCTATCTCCATTGTGTGGGGTAAGCATTTCCCAGACTCCCACAATTTTCATGGAGTCTGGCCAGTTTCTCCACAATTCATGATCCCCCGAGTCATGGACCAGAGTCTAAATGTAAGTTCAAAAGGTCTTACTTATGCTCCCATGCCCTTCCCATTTGCCCGTACTCCCTCCATTCCAGCTCATGCTCCCCCATCCAACCCATACCATGGTCCCTTATAGCTCCCATCCTAACTCAAGGCCCTTCCATGCTCATTCCTTCGGTACGTGCTATGTATGGTCATATAGATTGATTTCATTTGAATGCTTTCTCTGGTACATCTGTAAAGATTGGTGCGAGTCATAGCGGACATGTCAAATGTCCTTATAGTAACAGTGAATTTGTGTGGAACTGCTTGCAAATTCACAACTCTTTAATTGACAAACTGCTGTTTTGATAATCCTATGAAAGTGTCAGCCAGGCAGACCATTGGTGAGAATAGACACTTTGTTTGTTTGGAGGAAGTTCAATTTTCCTCTGCATTTCTGATCACATGTGATTTTCCTTTGACCTTTTGTGTTTCAGGAATGACTAGCATGCAAAATACATACCTTCCCCCACTGAGATTGGGTTCTGCATTCTAAACGAGGGCTGCAAATTAGATTTCTTCCTGCGCGCTGTTTTCATCTGGTAGTGCGGGGTTTTAGAAGGCAAGTAACTGCACGCCAGATTTGAGAATTTGTGAAGGAAATGGCAGACATTTTGAGGTACCCCTCCCCCTATCAATTATAATCTCAAAGGATGGGAAGGCATTTGAGGTGCATGGAAAAATAAAGCAGTCTCGATAACTCATTTATTTTCTCAATTATAGTAAACTTAAAACTACATATCAAATGTTGCAATTGTCCCTGAAAACTTTGAAAGTTCTGGGAGTAGCATGCTGAAATAGATAGAACAGAATTTGGCTGAAAATGAAAAAAGAAATCTTGACAAGTGCGCTGAAAGTTATGTCATGTGCAGTTTCCAACAAGGATTAATGGATAACAATCAGGTACAGGAGCCCTGACTGATCTTCCTCTACCTTAATCCAGGGACAGGGAGAGTATTTATAGTTCTCTCACTACAACAGTGGGAACAGATAATTCTTCAACCTTAAGCAGTGATTAATTTTGCAGCCTGCTAACAAATCTCCAGTCATAACAAGGGGCAACTATCAGTAACCAATTGTCACCACATTAAATGAAGTTTCTGGTAATTATACATGGGGCTAACTCAAATTCAATTATGGCTACTATACTTACAGCAGAGCTTAATCTGAACATTTTTTTTTCAATGCAGCCGAACCATATGGAGCGGTTGATCACTAGGGGCAGACGCACTCCTCGTACCACCAATCCACTTGATGTAATAGACCATAGCTCGGGTTGTCAAACAGAATCATAGCAGCCCTCGCGGTAGGGAGCCAGCTGCAGCCAATAAGGAAACAAGTGAATGTAGAGTAAAGCCCACTATCATTGTGACACCTGCCACTCGTGTACAAATGCTGAACAAATTACAGCATTTGTTGTGAAGCTATCGAGCTGTAGCATGTGTTAGGCACTCGAAAGGGCCATTTAATTGTTTGAATGCATAACTCTTGTCAAATCTACAACGGTGAACAGATGTCTGATTAAAAGATATATTTGCAGTAGAAACAATCGTGTGGGTAGCTCAATTATATGGGATTATTCAGGTCCACTTAATTGCCTGACAGCTGAATGGTTCCAAAATGTAATAAGTCAATAACATGAATTTTAGATAATTATTACAGTAGTCATTTGATGTCCTTGAGGCAATTATTATTTGTTAAAGAAAATTAAATATAAATGACAAATAAAAGGTTTTTATAATTCTATACTTATCAGTCAAAATTGGTTATAAGAAAAATATTTTTAGGAGAAAAATACATGTCCTATTATAGAGCACAATAAACAACGCTTCTCAGAAAATTACACTGTTAGTCATTAAAGTTGGGTGAACTGCTTTTTGGAAATCATATTTCATTAAGTAATCTACCAAATAATAGCACTCATTATTTATTGCGCATTGATGAAAATTGTAAAATCAGACAGTGCAATCATGGTTTCTTTTCTGGATGGATCAAATGGTTAGATTGGGGGATGTTAATGTTTGTTAGTGGAAAAATACGTTACTATTAATACAGTTATTTGACATGACAGAGTTAAAAGCCTCCTCTTATCTTTCCTGCAATACAGAGTGGAGCCCATTTATTCTCACACCGCTCCACTTAAAACCCATTTATTAACATCCTATTTTAAAGACCAAGCGATTCCACATTTCATTTGTGCATGTTCCAGTTTCTTTCATGTTGTAATAGAATTTGTCCAATCTTTCAGATTATCTAGGGTACGGCGCTTTAAAACATGCTACCTTGTCAATGCATCAGTCCTTGGTCCATGAGTTAATATTTCTTTGCTTTGACTCCACCTGGACACATCTTTTGCACCAAAAAGATATTCAATTCAGTGTAATTTTTCTCCCCCTATGGTGAGGTCACCGGGAGAGCTGCATGCTATTTAATGAGATATAGATTTTTCCTCCAGGAGTCAGAAGGACTACATAAGTCAGAAATGCCATACTGACAGCAACCTATATAGGTCATACTCATCCATGAAGAAAAATAAATTGCTATTTTAAACATTTATTGTGAAATTTTATTTTTTATATACATGTTTGTCAGGAGGGTTTAGAAGATGAGAAAATGAGTTACACGCATTATGTTTTAAATTGGGCTATTAAATTGTAATCAAGATTCATGAGAAAAAAAAAGGCGAAATGGTATAAAAGTGGTAGATAAAATTGTTGCCATAGTAAGAGGTATAGATGAGGTGCCAGGTCAGATACTGGATGAGTCCAAAAGGGAGGCCCAGTATCATCTGTCGTACTAGTGGGACACAATGAGAACACATTATTGAACAGCAGCTTCTGCTGAACAGGTATTATGGTGCTGTGTTGTATAGCACTTTGTACGTCAATCATATGAGGCAGTGTAAAGTAAAGGTTCAGCTTTGAAAACCCAGATCTCATGCCTTATTTTCCAAGCCCTGGCCCAGCTCATTCCTCAAATTAGCGTGTGCAGCTGCCAGCCCTCACTCAAGCCCCCTCCCCCCGCCAACCCCCCTACCAACCCCCCGCCCCCCGCCACCCGACCACTACACAAAACCTCTGCCCTTCCACTCCCCCCTCCCCAACAAACTCTCTTAGATATCCAACAGGATTTGGACAATTTTATGGGTTTTGTTTGTGATTTTTTTTTAAACTCTAATTTTGTAATGTTAGAAATCATGATTTACTTTTCCCCATCATAATTGCCAAAAGCGCTTGGAAAAACATAAATGATTTGATGTGTTAGGTTAGCACCATTGCACATATGTGAGTAATTGTTTTAAAATTAAAATCTCAATATGATTGGTTATTTAATTACTCCCATTTAGCTTTATTTGAACCATTCAGTGTACAAAACCTAGTAGATAGTGGGGGGGAGGGGGTGGAGGTGGCGGGTGCGGGGGAGGTGGTGGCGGTGGTGGAGATTTCGGCTCCTGAGACAGATAGCTTGAGAATCTCCTGACTCAATGGACCCAACTCAGTAAAAAGGACACAAAATACAAATTTTTCACTCTAGGGTGGGGGAGGGCATGGGATAGAGACAGACATATCGACCCCAGAAACAGAGGATGGCCAATGGCACAAGCGAGTGCCCAGATCATTGGTTTGAAGGCCCACCTCTGTTCTTTGAGACTTCATTTCAGTTACTCTGAAAGATTTTGGGCCCTCTAACTCCTGCACCTTATCCCCCCTCACCACCACCCTTTGGTTCTGATGCACTTCTTGCCAACTCAATGGCAAGTTATACTACCACCCACCTCCCAGCACCCCTCATACTCTCCATGCCAACTCCATAGCCCCTCACAGAATCCACCAACGTCAGACTTTAGGAGCCATCTGGAGATGAAACAAAATAAGCTTCTAAAAATTGAACACATCTCTCACTATAAATCTCCTCAAATGGTTAATCTATTATAAACAGAAAATTTTGATCATACCACTAATCCTTTAAGAGACTCATTAAGCTGTCAATCAAACTATAAATTCAGCATACCCTGTTGAGATAAATAAGTTGAAACCAACCCAACCATTCATAATGAATAACCATTAGGCAAAAGTCGACAAAGAACTCTATTGAAATGCTACACCAGTTGGCCTGTGAATCAAAGCATTTCAGCAGAGATTTTTTAACAATCATTGACAGCAGCAGCCAGTCTTTTTACAATCTAAGAAGTAAGCAATTAAAAAAAACATAGTGTGATCTTATCCATGATTCCAGGTTGTTTAGGTAATAGCTATAAATTTGAACCCTCATACTGTAGGTTAAAGCACCTGTAGCAGCTAAAATGGGGTGGGTTTGAACACAGCACTAAATTCAAATGGCTGAGTTCAGGTACCCTCATGTATGAATAATAATCTGTCCCTTTTCCTCTACTGACAAAAATAATGTCTGTCAGAAAATGTGAGGGACTTCCACATCAGGGCCCTGCCACCTATTCTAAAGGTTTATGGAGTCAGCCCTGGATATCCCTTATTTAATCTGGGGGTATTAGAATAATGTGGTCCTACTTTGTTTTTGATCAGTAGTTTTTGTTAGCCAAGTTCCACATTGGTAGGTTACTGTTTATGAACACGTGCTGGAAACAAGGCTCTCACTCATATAGATAGGTGTGTAACAGAGTGATCACATTGTTTTGTGTTCATGCTTCCAACCTTTGTAGGCATTTCCCTCGTGTGAAATCATGCAAAAGCCAAAGAAATGTATATAACATAGAGATTTAGCATACTAATGACAAATAGTCGCTTGGTAGTACAGAACCCAAGTATTGCTGAAAAAAGAGACATGCTGTCAAAGCTTTTTGCTTTGCATTCAACAGGACAGATGCAAGAATACCAAATTTCAAAGGGAAAAACAAGTTATACTGCATGAAAAAGGGAGGGTTGATTAGTTGGCATGCCAGCTCTGATTGATCTAGACATTGCCATGGCGAATACACCAGGGAGCTTTGGCCCCCATGCTTTTGTTAATTCAAAAGAAGGTGCAATATCTCAAGATACTCTTTTGCCTGCAGAGGACAAGGATTGTATCAAACAGCATGCTGACTTGCTATCATTAGGCAAAGTACTGACCATACTTAACCAACACGTGCTTGAAAATCTTAGAACGTAATGGCTGGAATTCTCTGATGCTGTACGCTCCACCACAGCAGTGAGAATGGTGAATTTGGTGCTCAGCCAAATCTCCACTGACAGCAAGGGGACAGTAGAATCCTAGCAGAGGACAAAAATCAGGGAAACCTGGCCAATATCTAATGTTAGATGTGATTCTGCAATTGACAGCACTTGCTAAATAATCCCAACTGTGTTAAGAATTACACTAGCAATCAATGTAAGATTATCAGTCGGGCTTGCAATGTAGCTCACCAATTCTTGCTAGAAGTTATGCATATTCATACGTAGAGACATATGTATCTGTCCATTTTTTTCAGCAATGCTAATAACACTACACTTTTCAGCTGCTCTCCAAGATTCTCTTGATTGTATAAAAGTTGCTCTGATGTAGAACGGTCCCCAGAATGTCTTCAACCAATGAAAACCTCCCTCCTCTGTCCCTGTAATCTGAGTAACATTGAAACTCCTCGCAAATTCAATGCAAACGAATCATAAAGATGGACCAGCTAAATTATCCAAGTAAAAGTGTCACCTCAAACAATCTCTTTAAAAGATTAATGATAACAAGAAGAAAGAACAGTCTGATATATTATTGGTAGCGCCGATTTTCTGGAATATGAGGAATTTGGCCACTGAGGTCAGGGGCCCTACAGGAATTTCAGCCCATTAAATTTAATGGACTGAAAATCGGTTCCAGGAGTGGAAAGTTGTTGAAATTCACAATAGATTTTTTTCTCCAGTTGTCTAACAAGCCAGGTGCGCTCTGTCACAATTTCTTGAAGCGACAGATGTACAGGGTGCATGCCGTCATTCAGACATTGAATTACATAAAATATAAATCACAAGATCAGACAATCCCTACAGTGCTGAAGGAGGTCATCTGGCCCATCAAGTCTGCACTAATTCTCCAACTGAGTATCTTGCCCAGTTCCACCACCTAACCCCATTCCCAAAACCCACATATTTACCCTTCTAATCCACCTAACCTACATATCTTTGGACTATGCGAGGAAACTGGAGCACCCGGAGGAGAACATGCAAACTCACACAGTCAGTCACCCAAAGCTGGAATTGAATCCGGGTCTCATGCTGTGAGGCGGCAATGCTAACCACTGTGCCACCGTGCCATCCAATGTGTTTAATACAGTCCAAAGATGTTGAGGTTAGGTGGATCATCCATGCTGAATTGCCCCTCAATGTCCAAAGATATGTAGGTTAGAGGTATTAGCCATGTTAAAAGTGCAGGGTTATGGGGATAGGGAACAGGGGATGCGACAGGGTGGATTTCCTTTCAGTGAGTTGGTGCAGACTAGATGGACTGATTGGCCTCCTTCTGCACTGCAGGAATTCTATGGGATTCTATGGACTGGAACCTAGAAATACAATGAATACTAGATAAATTGTTGGTTAAAACATTTTAATCATGTCTCCCTGATGGTACCATAAATTTTAACAGTGAAGATTGCAGCAGTTTCAGGGTATCGATAGTAACCTAAATTTGAATTAGTACCCTAAACTTAGTGATTGTTTGTCTTTATGCCATATATTAAAAAATCTACAGTTAACAATAAATAGGTACTTTTAAGTAATTCTCAATGTGGTAACTAAAATAGTCTTGGTAAAGGAAGAGTGACAGAGTAAAATTAAAGTTTATTTGTTAGTCACAAGTAAGGCTTACATTAACACTGCAATGAAGTTACTGTGAAATTCCCCAAGTCACCACAGTCCAGCGCTTGTTCAGGTCAAGGCACCTAACCAGCACGTCTTTCAGAATGTGGGAGGAAACCAGGGCACCCAGGGGAAACCCACACAGACATGGGGAGAACATGCAAACTCCATACAGACAGTGACCCAAGCCGGGGATCGAACCCAGGGCTCTCGTGCTGTGAAACAGCAGTGCTAACCACTGTGCTGCTGTGCCAAGAGGAAAAGATAACATAGATGACAGTCATATAGAGAATGAATATAATCTAAATACAGAGGTCACAATTTTCAGCTATGTTGCAAAAATGGATCATTAAGATTCTTCAACAGTTAATTAATGGCATTTAAATAATGTCCCATAACTTCTGATCTCCAGGCCATTGTACCAGGGCACTATGCCAAAGATGCACCGCCCCACCCCCCTCCCCGACTACACCCTGAATCCTTTCCACGACTCACCACCCACCCCCAGACAAACCATCCATCTGACTCTCCTCAGCAATTGCCTGACCCTCCACACCTGACCCTCCACAGATCACACTCTCCCAATAGATCCCTGACCTTCCCCACTGCATCCAAATTATTTGATTTGAGTTAATTTGATTTATTATTGTCAAATGTATTAGTGTACAATGAAAAGTTTTATTTCTTACGTGCTACACAGACAAAGCATACCATTCACTGAGAAGGAAAGGAGAGAGTGCAGAATATAATGTTACAATCATAACTACTGTGTAGAGAATGATCAACTTAATATGAGTCCATTCAAAACTCTGATGGCTGTAGAGAAGAAGCTGTTCTTGAGTTGGTTGCTATGCGGCCTTAAACTTTTTTCCAATGGAAGAAGGTGGAAGAGAGAATATCCAGGGTGCGTGGAGTCCTTAATTATGCTGACTGCTTTTCCAAGGCAGTGGGAAGTGTAGACAAGAGTCAATGGATGGGAGGCTGGTTTGTGCAATGGACTGGGCTTCATCCATGACCCTTTGTAGATTCTTGAGTACTTGGACAGAGCAGGAGCCGTATCAAGCTGTAATACATGTGGAAAGGATACTTTCTGTGGCGTATCAGGTCAGTAGGTCAGGTGATAAAGGTGCACCTGACTTGCAGTGTAAGTAAATGAGAGCAGAATAGCATTCTGACAGGAGTTCTGCCCCTGTGCAATGAACATTGCCACCGCCCGCAAAGATTTTCTTAATCCAAAGCTACTGAGCATTTCTCCCAGGATCTTCCAATCCCCATCAAGTCAAGGGATGGGGGGAAACATCCCCTTCTTATGCCTCTAGCTGCCAGATTCTTGAAAGTATTTTAAACTCCAATCCTTTAATGAACGATTGTGAGTTAGGCAATGGACAAAGGAATGGATGGTTGGATGAATAGTGAATGGATAGGGGGTGAGATGGGTCACTGGGTGATGTAGGTAGGTAGGTAATTGAGTTGCTGGATAGATTATGTTCTTATGTTCTTATGAGGTGAGTAGCAGGGTGAGGTAGCTGGCTGGATGAATAAATAGGTGGGTTGGTGGGTAAGTGGGTAGCGTAGTCAGGCGTAGTCAAGATTTCAGTGAATAGTCGGGTCGGGGTAGTCAGATAGTGGACGATAGTAAGGTCTGGTTAAAAGAGTAGGCTGTTCGGGGGAGTAGATGGTTCTGGTTGACGGGGTATCTGGATCAGCTATTGGGTGGTTGGGGGTAATCAGGTGGTTGCTGGGGGTATCAATGTATCAGGACAGTCTATCAGGCCGTTGATGGGGACTGATTGGGAGAATCAGTTGTGGAGTCACCCAGCTGTAGAACAGGTTTTAAACTGTCTAAGATTTCCTGTCAAATGATCCAAGCTCTGATTTAGCTAGCTCAGAGTTAGAGCCTTTCCCAGAAAGTCCCTCTGTTGACTATTGTGATCGAGAACCAGGGAACACAGTCTCAGAATAAAGTAGATCATATAAGATTAAGTTGAGAAGGAGTTCCTTCACTCAGGGAGTGGTGAATGTTTGGAATTCTTTACCTTTGGGCTGTGAAGGCTCAGTTATTGAGTATTCTCAAGACCGGTAGATTTCTAGATGTTAAAGATGCCAAGGGATATGGGATTAGTGCAGGAAAATGATGTTGGTAGAAGATCAGCCATGATCTAGTTGAGCAGGCTCAAGGGGCTGAATGGCTTCATCCTGCTCCTATTTCCAATGCTCTTATATCCTAGGCAACAGGGAATTGTTCACTGGAAGTTTAAACTTCCGATGAACAAAACTGGGACATTTGCGGTATCCTACCATGTATCTTCTGTCATTCGCCTGGCTGATGATAATCTGGAAGCTGAAGGTTTTGGCTAATATTTTTGTCTGTTCCCTCAAGTATTTTCCTCTCCTTTTCTCTTGAAAGACATCGGGCGAAATGTTACCACCATTCATGCTGGCGCAATTTTCCCATCCCGTTACAATGAACTGAGATTTGGCTGGATGCCGAATTCTCCGGCCTCACTGAGCTGGAGTGTGGAATGCACAGCCGATAAGATCACACCCATTGCTTTCCACATTGGTCACTTTCCATTAGCAATTAAAGAAAAAAAATTAGCAATCACTGGGGCAAATGTGGATTACGTAACAAAATCCAGCAGAAATTTGCTGAGGACAAATAGTATGAAACTAACTTGTTTGAGCTTTGTGATGAGGTAACAGAGGGTCGGTGAGATTGATATGATATATTTGGACTTCCTAAAGGCACTTGGTAAAGTGCCACATTATGGGCTTGTCAGCAAAATTAGGGCTCATGGAATAAAAGGATCCATAGTTGCATGAATATGCAATTGGCTGAGTGACAGGAAAACAGTACTTATTTTTCAGATTAGATGAAGTTATATCGTAGGGTTTTTCGTGTTCTATGTGTTAATGATTTAGGCACAATCCTCCAGCCCCACCTGCCGCTGGAATCTTCTGGTCCTGTCGAAAGTTAATGGACTTTTGGCTGACCTACCATATCCCCCACGGTGAATCCTGCCATGGGAGTGCTGGAAAATCCCGACCTTAGGTTTGGGTGATGTGGCACAATTTCAACACTTGAAGATGACCTAAAATGTGGAAATATTGTGAACTGTGAGTAGGATGGAGATAAACCTCAGGAGGGAAAAAAACAGGCTGGTGGAATAGACAAAGACCATATGAAATTTAATTCAGGGAAGTGTGAAGTGATTTATTTTAGCGAAAGGTAATACAACATAAATTGCAAAATTCTAAAATGCAGGGGCAGAGGGATCTGTATGTGTGTATATGCACTTAAATAATTGAAGGTTCCAGGACAGATTAAGAAAGCAGTCAAATAATCATTCAGGATCCCAGATTTTATAAACAGGGCATAAAGGACAAAAGGAAATTAAGATAAACCTTCATAAAATATTTCAGTTTGGCCTCAACTATAGTACTGGTCCAATTCTTAAAAGTTTATTTATTAGTCACAAGTGAGGCTGACATTACCACAGCAATGAAGTTATTTTGAAATTCCCCTAGTCACCACAGTCCAGGGCCTGTTCGGTCAATGCACCCAACCCACCATGTCTTTCAGACTGTGGGAGGAAATCAGAGCACCCAAAGGAAACTCACGCAGACACAGGGAGAACGAGCAAACTCCACACAAACAGTGACCCAAGCCAGGAATCGAACCCGGGTAACTGACACAGTGAGGCAGGAGTGCAAACCACTGTGCCACCGTGCTGCCCCACATGCTCTATCCTAGGCATCACACTTTAGGAAGGATCTAATGGATGCAAAACATATTAATACAAATGGTTCCAGGGATGAAGATCATCAGTTAAATGGATAGATTGGAGAAGCTGGGGCTGTTCTTCTTTAAGGAGAGAAGATTAAGAGGAGATTTGATAGAAGTATTCCAAATATACAGAATAGAAATGGAAAAGCTGTTCCTGGGGCAGAAGGAGTAAGGGCTAGAGCACACCAATTTAGTGATTGGTGAATGAACCAACTTAAGGAAAAATATTTTTTACACATCAGTTGGTTAAGATCTGACATGTACTGCCTGAGAGTGCGCTGGAAGCAACTTCAATTAAAGTCTTCGAAAGAGAATTGGATTATTTCCTAGGGAATAAAAGATTACAGGGCTATGAAGAAAGCATGGGGTAGCGGGACTTGAGGAGTTGCACTTGTATAGAGCCACTGGTGGTCGATGAGTGTTATACATTTGGTTCCAGCATGGAGGTGACATACACAATGTAGAGGTTATATGGTGTTCTGTGGGCCGACCGTTGATGTAAACATCAACATTTTAGATCCTTGTTTATATCTGTAATTGGGGAAGTGAATGAATGTGGATTGAACACTTTTCCCCTCAGCACGTACTGTACAGATCCTGCCCCTATTCAACCTGTGAGCAGATTGAGGACATAGTAGGGTGAAGGAAGGGGAAAAAGTGAAAAGAGTTTAAAGGATAAAGTAATTCCTTACTAAATGGTAAACAAGAGGGCATAGGTTTAAGGTGAGAGGGGAGAGACACAAAAGTGTCCAGAGGGGTAATTTTTTCATACAGAGGGTGGTGAGTGTCTGGAATAAGCTGCCAGAGGTAGTAGTAGGGGCGGGTACAATTTTACCTTTTAAAAAGCATTTAGACAGTTACATGGGTAAGATGGGTACAGAGGGATATGGGCCAAATGCGGGCAATAGGGATTAGCTTAGTGGTTTGAAAAAAAGGTCGACGTGGACAAGTTGGGCTGAAGGGCCTGTTTCTATGCTGTAAACCTCTATGACTCTATGACTCCTAACAGAGTGTTGTAAATGTTTCTGTTTGGATGCAAAAGTATACCATCTATATTCACTGTAGGTCCAAATATACCACAGAATGCTCAAAGAAGGACTAGGAATCCAATATTTTCTGTGTAGATCATGACGTCAGGCTTCTGAAATACATTTTACACCTTTTATTTGTTTTTCTCTTTCAGGCTCTCATATGCTTGCATTTTTTTGCCCCATCTACAAATCAAGAAATGCTTGATATGTCTGCAGCTTAAGCCACAGACTGGTGTAACTATATGTTTCATACGTCCTAGGGTTATAATCACATCCATTCTCAAGTTGTCAGTGTTTTGTGGTGTGTCAGCTTTTCTGAAGCTATTACTTGGCTTTTACCGGTTGTTTAACTTGGCATTTACGCACTGTGTGTAGCTAAGTTATATTCTAAATGTCAAAAAAGACTTTCATAGGAAACTTGGAAGAGAAGGAAACAAGAAAATTGAAGCAGTTAATGAGGCATTTAGTGAGTCAGGGTTAAACAGCCATTGGGTTATAGAAACTCAAATAGCTGATCCTGGTCCTCTAAATAGAAAGTAAATGACTCATAGAGGAAAGGCAATTTCTTCGAAAGGCTTCATCTTGGATAAAGTTTGCTTTCTCAGGATTAAGAAATAGGAATTCAAAGAGGTATGACCATTTTGGGGGCAGGTTTTGAGGGAAGCTGAACACCTGCATGTTCCAGAGCTGTGCCCCTGACCCTGGTCCACATCCTGTGTTCAGGACATTTCTATTTTGTGGGAGGTGCCAGTTCAATTTACATTGTCAATTGGACAGTTGGCCCAGGATCCATTGAGTTGCTACGCCAGAGTATAGACGGGCCTGAAGACCCATGGGAATTTGCAAAGGAAACGTTTAACTGGTTTTGCCAAGCCTGATTTTTTAAAAACTTTTAAATCTTCCCTGAGGATCTGGTTGCTAAGCTAGAAATGATTTCCTGATTTATGATTTATTTCCCTCATGTTGCCATATGCCCACCTGTGTGTGCAACTTGGCACATTATTCAACTACACCTAATTGTGGCAGAATCTTGGAGGGGATAAATGAGATAGTTGACTGGGCCTTACATCTAAAAAACTGTTAAATGTCAAACTTCACTATTTCACAGAAATTGTTTAGTATTTTATTTGTAATATAGAGCACGATGTAATTCTGCCAATAGGAAAATGAGCATTACAACAACAACTTGCATTTGTATATCACCTTTAATGTTGTAAAGTGCCCAAGATGTCTCACAGGAGCGTTATCAAACGATCTTAGAATTCATGATCAAAAAGCTTGTTCAAAAAGGTAGGCTTTAAGGAGTGTTTCAAAGAAGGAGAGAGACGAGTGGTTAGGGAGGGAACTTCAGAGCTTAGAGCTTTGGAAGCTGAAGATATAGCTGACAATAGTGGAGCAATTCAAATCAGGGATATCTAAGAGGCCAGAATCGGAGAAGGATTGTGATCACGAAAGGTCAAAGTTGGGAAGAGGTTACAGACATGCAGAGGAGTGAGGCCATGGAGGAATTTGAAAACAAGGGACAGAATTTTAAAACTGAGGCTTTGCCGGCTTGGGAGGCAATGTAGACCCAGAGAACAGAGGTGATGGGTGAATGGGGCATTTTGTGAGTTGGGACACAGGCTCTTTTGATGAGTTCAAATTTATAGAGGATGTGAGGGGTGGGGGGAGGGGGGGTGGCGGGGAGGAGGGGAGACTGGCTGGGAAAGCATTCGAATATGGTAAGAAAGACTTGGATGAGAGTTTCAGCAGCTGAGGCAGGAGCCAATGTTGGGAAATATTACCATGGCTAAATAGGCTGTCTCCATTTTCTGATTTGGCTTAAGATAATGACATGAATGCTGCGATCTTACACAATGTACATTAACTTTTGTCAGCAGAACCAGGACATTTCTGTTTCCAGTAATGCAAAATATCGTCATGAACATAACTGTAAACTTTCGGCAGTCTTAGCATGATGTGGACAACATTGATCTATAAGCAAATTAAGGGTGAAATCCGCTTAATCTGATCAACCGTAAATAATCTCTTCAAAATATGACAGTGAATAAAAAATAGTCCAACTTGGTACTTAACATTTGAAGCAGGGCCTTGCGTAACATCAATGGCTCATTTTAATTGTCCCATCTATTAAAATGAACAAATAACAAGTTATTCTACTGCATATTGTGACTTGAATCTGTTGTAGTGGACCAGCCCAAGAAACCTTCTATTTTGACCTAGGTTAATTTCCAGTTAAAATGACTCAAGATCATAGTTCTCTTTTAAATAAAACAAAACAATACATTTTCTATTGAATAACTAATAACAGTTAATGAAATATGGAAACATTTGAAAGGTTTAATTTCTAAGAATGTGGCGTGGTTAGCAAATAGTTTGCTGATACTCTTTCATTGACATAACATTTCATTTCCTTGGGTTCTTTGAAGACGGAATGGAAGAAATTGCTTTCAACCATGTGGAGAAAATCTGATTTTACAACATGTAAAAGATCATTATGATAAGAAAAACTTTAAAATGCATGCATGGGGTGCACTGAGCAATTCTATATCCCCTGTGGCTGTAAGTTGTCATATGTGCCTTCAGGCAAAAAGTTCATTGGTGCGAGTGAGTGTCACTTTGTCTTTCACCAGGCTAATACACAAATATGGAATATTAAACAGTGGATAATGGCACTTCTTATCCACCTGTATTTACCAAATGTATCTCTACTCGATCTACATTTCTTCAATAGCATTCTCAGTTCAGCTCTTAGAGTGCTGCACAATTGCAAGTGATGTCTTTTGGATGAGACCTTGAACTGAGGTGCTATCTGCCCCCTCAGGTGGACAGAATAAAATTTTACGGCACTATCTGATGAAGAACAGAGCTCCCCACCTCACCTACTCCCCCCCCAATATATTGGCCTATAATCAAGACATAAATATAGATTATCTTAGTCATTTATTCTATTGGTGTTTGTGGGATCTTGCTGTGCTCAAATTTCGTGCTTTGATTCTTGTAATATAAGGACCTGGTTAGAAAGGGTTAATGTGGGACTGAGTATTATACCTTGCAGTGATGTAAGAGAATACATAACCTATACCTCAGGACCAGTGTTGTGTTGGTCAGAGCTGTGCATTGAAGCAAGCAATGAGACATCTCCGAACATGGGCCTTTACCTTACCTATGCATATAGTTTTGCATAGTTAATAAATACTTACTAATGAACCACCTAAGACTAGGGTAGCTTAAAAAAGCCCAACAGCTAACAAGATGGTGGCAGTGAATGGAACAACTCAAAACCTTTCAGAATCTGAAGAAGTAAATTAAAATTCTGTGACACTGAAGAAAAAAATCAAAGAAGCACTCTGACCTGAAAAAAGCTGAAGAAGCAAAGATGCAGAAGAAAATCATCAAAGAAAAACCTACAAAGAAAGGCTTGGAAGCTGAAGGCAGAAATTAGATTCCTCACTGCAGCAAAAGATTCCATTGAATCCTGTGGAAAATCTAACTTTAATTCACAGAATTCATTTTAGCTAAATCTGCAACGCACCATCTGCAGATTTAGCTAAAAAATTAAAATTGCTGGACAACACAGGTCTTAATTTTTAACAAAGTTAAATAGTGCAATGGTCAGAAACTGCCATTTAGATTGCACTTCCAGAAACAGGACTCCCAATTAGCACCCGATACATGGCAGCCAAGTCCGTTCTGAACAAAGGAAACGTAATAATAAATTAAAAATTAATCACAATGAAGTATGAAGTTTTAAATGTACATCAAATGTTTCCAAGCACCAAAAACATTGTGTTCAAATAGGGAACACTCTGACCAGTCAATCCAGGCAGCCATTGTTGAAACAATGCAAGCAGTGAAATTGTGAATGCCAGTAGTGCCAGTAATGCCTGTCAAAACTGGAAAGGATGGGAAAACCCTTTGTGGAAAAGCGTATGGTCGTGTCATCTTCGAGTTTTGGAAACCAGTTTTTTCTATTCATTCATGGGACATGGGCATCGCTGGCTGGCCAGCATTTATTGCCCATCCCTTGTTGCCTGAGGGCAGTTGAGAGTCAACCACATTGCTGTGGGTCTTGGTAAGCCAGACCAAGTAAGGACAGCAGATTTCCTTCCCTAAAGGACATTAGTGAACTAGATGGGTTTTTCCGACAATTGACATCATGGTCATCAGTAGATTTTTAATTCCAGACAATTTTTATTGAATCCAAATTCCACCACCTGCCGTGGTGGCATTCAAATCCAGGTGCCCAAAACATTAGCTGAGTTTCTGGATTAATGTTAGTTTATTTATTAATGTCACAAGTAAGCTGACATTAACACTGAAGTTACTGTGAAAATCCCCTAATCGCCACATTCCAGCACCTGTTCGAGTACACTGAGGGAGAATTTAGTATGGCTAATGCAGCTAACTAGCACATCTTTTTGAACTGTGAGAGAAAACCAGAGGACACAGAGGAAACCCACACAGACAGAGGGAGAATGTGCAGACACCACACATCAGTGACCCAAGAATCGAACCCAGGTCCCTGGCACTGTGAGGCAGCAGTGCTAACCACTGTGCCACCATGCCACCTTAATAGCCTAGTGATAATACAACAAGGCCACCGCCTCTTAAAGTTGAGCCAGCAATTTAAAAACATAACCATGGATCAGAAATTCACTCTTCCTGATCAATTTGGATTTATTCAAGGTTCAGATCAATCACAAAATTGGGGATTTTAGAGAAAGAGATTCTTTAAAAAGTTGATACTTCAGGTTGGAATAAAAAAGACAGAAGCTAAACAAGTTAACACACTGTTTTATTCAATATGTCCGATAATTAATTAATTAATAGACAAAGAATTAGTGAGTCATCTGTAAAATTTGAAGTTTTAAAATAATTTGATGCTTATTTTAACCTCAGAGGTAGCAAAATTTTTGAAAGGGTTAAATTTAATGTAGCCAGCAGTCAGTTGATTTCTTCATTCATCAGAATGACTGAAGGCTGTGATTATGGTGGCCTAAGTGAATCAGAGATAGAATTGTTGTAGGACTGACCACTGGATGATGCACCTCAGGCATGCTTATTTATTTGTTATTATTTATCAGTGTCACAAGTAGGCTTACATTATCACTGCAATGAAGTTACTGTGAAAATCCCCTGATCACCATGCTCTGGCATCTGTTCACATACACAGAGGGAGAATTTAGTATGGCCAATGCACCTAACAAGCATGTCTTTCAGACTGTGGGAGGAAACCAGAACACACAAAAGAAACCCACACAGACATGGGGAGAACATGCACACTCTTCACAGACAATGACCTGAGCTGGAATCAAACTTGGATCCCTGGCGCTGTGAGACAGCAATGCTAATCACTGTGCCACCATGTCACCCAAGTGAAGGAAGACCTAACCTTTGAGAAATCCATCTAGACTATCAGGGAGTCTGAAATCTGCTCGCAGCACAAATCCATATTAAGGGGAAAAATCAAACAATGGTACGTACTGTTAAACTGCAATGTCCCGAGACATGGTACATTGGGGAGGCCATGCAGATGCTATGACAACGGATGAATGAACACCGCTCGACAATCACCAGGCGAGAGCATTCTCTTCCTATTGGGGAACACTTCAGCGGTCATGGGCATTCAGTCTCTGAACTTCAGGTAAGCATTCTCCAAGGTGGCCTTCATGACACACAACAACGCAGAGTCGTTGTTCCCATCCCAGAAAGAGCCCAGAACATCACTGCAAAAGATAAGGCCAAAGCATTTGCAGCAATCTTCAATCAGAAGTGGCGAGTGGATGCTCCATTTTGGCCTCTTTCAGAGCTCCCAAATTTACAGATGTCAGTCTTCAGTCAATTTAACTCACGCCACGTGATTATCAAAAAGTGACTGAAGGTACTGGATAATGCAAAGACAATGGGCCCTGACAATATTCCGGCAATTGTACCGAAGATAGTGCTCTGGAATTTGCCACGCCATGGCCAAGCTGTTCTAGAACAGTTACAACACTGGCATCCACCCAACAATGTGGAAAATTGCCCTGGTATGTCCCTTACACAAATAGCAGGACAAATCCAATCTGGCCAATTACTGCCCCATCAATCAAACTCTCGATCATCAGCAAAGTGATGGACAGGCTCATCAACAGCACTATCAAGCAGCACTTACCAATGATCTGCTGACTGATGCTCAGTTTGGTTCTGCCAGGGTTGCTCAGTTCCTGACCTCATTATAGCCTTAGTTCAGACATGGGCAAAAGGGCTGAATTCCAGAGATGAGGTGAGAATGACTGCCCTTGAAACCAAGGCAGTGTTTGAGCAAGTGTGGTATCAAGGAACCTTTGCAAAACTGGAGTCAATAGGAATCAGTGGCAAAACTCTCCACTGGTTGGGGTCATATCTTGCACAAAGGAAGATGGTTGTGGTGGTTGGAAGTCAATTATCACAGTTCCAGGATATCATCAGGGGTTCATCAGGCCCTAGGCTTAGCCACCTTCAGCTGCTTCATTAATGACCTTCTTTCCAATATAAGATCAGAAGTAGAGATATTTGCTGACAATGTTTGGTATTATTCACAATGCCTCAGATACTGAAGCAATCCATGGCTTAGAGGGTGATCTTTTAGGCGTCTACAAATTAATGAGGATCATAGATAAGGTAGATTGTCAACATTTTTTCCCAAAGGTAAGGGAGTCTAAAACTAGAGGGCATAGGTTTAAGATGAGAAGAGAGAGATACAAAAGGGTCCAGACACACACAGAGGGAGGTGAGTGTCGAGAACAAGTTGCCAGAGGTAGTAGTAGAAGCAGGTATAATTCTGTTTTTTAAAAAGCATTTAGACAGTTACATGGGTAAAATTGGTATAGAGGGATATGGGCCAAACGTGGGCAGGCTTAATGGTGAAGACTGGGCAACATGGAAAGGGCCTGTTTCCATGCTGTAAATCTCTATGACTCCATGACCATCCAGAAAAGAGCAGCCTACTTGACCTCTTCCACAAACATTCAATGTCTCCACCAGCAATGTGCCATCTACAAGACGCACTGCAGGAACTCACCAAGGTTCTTTAGGCAGCACCTTCCAAACCCATGATCATTATCATCTACAAGAGCTACAGATAGTTAAGAACACCACTACCTAGAAGCATCCCGCCAAGCCACTCATCGTCCTGACTTGGAAATATGTCGCTCTTCCTTCACTGTTGCTGAGTTCATTTCCTAGAACTTCCGCCCTAACAGCACTGTGGAGGTAACATACATCTCAGGGACTGCTGCGGCTTAAGAAGGCAGCTCACCACCACCTTCTCAAGAATGACTGAGGATAGGCAATAAATGCTGGTCTAGCCAGCGATGCCCACATTCCGTAAGTGAATAAAAAATAAGAATGCTTTTAAAAAACTAGGCTTATCCATTTTCATTACAGCTGTCAGAAGCCCATCATTGGTTAGAACAGCCAGCCACTGAGATGGTTACCACAACACCTCAATTAGATGAAGTCAAGAGAGCATCCAACAATGAGAAGAGCCTTAACTTCTGATTCCAATGCTAGTTGGGGAGGAAAAAACCTAAACCTCAGACATTGCAATTCCCAGCCAATATGAATTGCCACTCTGCGTGTAATACAGAAGTCACCAGTGTGAATACCATTGATTTCAGGGTGCGATACCTATTTCCACCTGGGAGGCTGAAACCAGCAGGCCTCTGCACATGTGCAGTGACTCTGCACTGTCAGCCTCCTGATCGTTGGCCAGCCCCCGTGACCCCCCCCACAATGTTATCCCCCCCCCCCCCCCCCCACCCAACAACTCATGGTCTGATCGCAGTCCTGCTGACCAATCCCAGGCTAGCCTCAACCCCCCCTCCCCCCCAATCCTGAATCCAGCCACCCTATCATCCACAGCTCCCCCCCAGCAGTCCTGAACCCCCCAGGCAGTGCCAGCAGGCAGAACTCCCTCTACAGCTTGCCCCAATCTCCAGCCCCTCCCCACCCTGCTGATGATCCCTCCCCATAGTGCAACCTCACCCCCTCAGGAGGAAGACCTCCCCCAGCTGACCACCAGCCCCCACCCCCAGCCTACCCTGATCACTGGCTCCCTCCTGCCCCCACCGATCCCAAATGCAGAGTGGCAGCAGGAGCCCCACCCTCACTGATTGCCCCACCCTATCAGCCCCCACCCACATCAGGCCCCACCCACACATGTCCCACCCCTTTGGCACTGCCCCATGCCCAGTGGGCACTTTGCGCCTAGGGCACTGCTAGGGTGACCATGCCCTTGGTGCACCACCCCTGCCAGCCAACCCCTGGGGGCCCTGATGGCCTCTCCTTCACTCCAGTGGTGTCATCTCAATAGTTCCCTGAAAGTGGGGACTTACTGTAAACCCCACTAGAGTGAAATAGTCTGGTGGGGTGGGAGAGGCTAGTGGGCCCATAGAATTCAGTCCTTGGCCCGCTAATTACATTTAAATTAAATTAAATTAAATTAAAATTAAAATGACTTACCTGGTCTTCCCACCAGTTTCCAGCACAGATCTGATGGCGCCAGAAACCTGATGCTGGAAGATGCGCTCATGGCAGGAACGTATGCGCAAATCTCACGAACGCCCGGCTGTGAGATTCTCCCACCCCACCGCGTTAGAAAAATAGCGCGGTGGGAGTGGGAGAATCATCCCCACATTTCTTACTTTATTACAAGTTACATCAAAGTTGACACTGAAGCCCTAATGCAGAATTACAAATCCTATGAAGTACTGACAAACTGACCAATATCTTGAGTGAGGATATGCTTTAAAGTGGCAATTGTACCCTAATAGAACAAGTTCCTACTTTCAAGGAGATATGAACACGAGTACATTACTTGGAAAAAAGTCCTTAATTGAACAAATGATTGTGCTTTGAGAACAATGGCATAATTTTACGCGTTGAGAGATATTAAGTTTCAAATAAAATGTGGAAATCCAATTCAGCGGTATTTTCATTGAATACTGACAAAGTAATGGACATAAAGCAATATTACAGCACTGGCTGAATTCACTCAGGAAACAAGTACTGCATTACATTTCTACTGTGCTTTGCCTTCTCATTTTTTTTCATTGAAAATCAATACCGTGTAAGAACTGTCCTAAATGTTTCTACTGAGGATGAACCTTAATTTTCAGTATGTAGCAAACTGAACACAAAACGACATGGCTGCTTTTTAACTGAACATTGTAATCTCATATATCTTTGTTGTGTAAAATGTTCTGTCCCCTATGATGCTCATGCAAGCTTTAATCAAAATGCATGGGTCTAAGCGACCATGGCCTTATCAAGTGCTGATAAAGCCTCCAACGTCATAATCAGGTTAGCCACTTTATCCATTTTTACAACTGGCTGGACTGCAGCCCCTGCTCTTAATGGTTAATGTGTGCAGGGAGGAAATGGAATGGGGAAGGGGGGTGGGGTGGTGGGGGAAGGGTCTGGCGAACGGAACAAACAATCAATTACAGAACAGGTTACAATGCATTAGGACAGGCAAACATGTGCTTAACAACATTATCTCATCAGGGAACAGCACGCATCAAAGAACCTTTAAAGAAAATATGTAGAAACATACATCTTCTCCACAGGGATTCCAACAGGGGTTATTTTGGAATGATTAATTAAAGGGAATCAATCTTCATTTCATTGATACTGACATGAAAAGTACTATGGCTTTGCTATAATCACATACAATTATTCAACTAACCTTCACCAAGGACATCATATTACTAGAAAATGTTAGACTGATTTTGGCAATTGAATGAGTATGCAGTCTGCATGTGCCCATACTTGAATATTCAGATCTTTCCACTTATCTGAGCACAAGATCACAGTTTTCTTGCAGAGACAAGGATGTTGGTTTGTCTGTTGAAATTATCTAACTATAGGACCAAATTGTAAGCTTTTTTCTTTGCACCATAATTATGTAAAACAGAAAATAAACTAATGATTTACATATTGCATCTTTATATTTGCAGCTAGTAATCTTCTACAGAAAATGCGACATTTCTGTGCACGGCTAAGCATATCTAATAGACTCAATATATTATGTACACGATTACTGTACCAAGGGAACAGAGTAGATTTTTAATATAGCTTTGAAAGACAAGAGGCTTTTATTGTATTGAGTGTTTTGGACAAAAATGAAGCTCTGGAAGGCAAAAGATGTTTCCCTTGTTCAAACTGAAATTGTTATAACATCAGATGTCATTTTCTGTTTGATTAGATCTATTAGAGGCCATTTCACATTTGTTGTTAAAAGATATTTGTTGATAAAAGATAGCTAATTACTGTAGACAATGGGGGAAGTGACAATTCAAAGGGGTTTCTCCAATTGTAACAAAAACTTAAATCCATTCAACAAATTTGCATTTACACTTTTACTATGTTATCCATAGCTTCACCATTAACACTCTTTTAAAACCGACCTGCAAAACCTTGCTTAGAATTGACAATTCAGATTTTTTTTAAAACAGGAATCCTGATCGTACTTTGAGAGCAGCAGTTTCAACGCAGGTTATAGCTCTGCAATAAGGGGAACTAGAGAGTGCACATTTCTTGCCAACTTCTTTCTCCTTTCCCCCTAAAGTACTAGTTTATTTTGGAGTACAGTTTGATGGCTACCCATCCTTCATAATGTGGATAATCACCAGGCAAGACTGTTCCCTTCCTGTTGGCAAACACTTCAGTGGTCACGGGCATTCAGCCTCTGACCTTCGGGTAAGCATTCTCCAAGGCGGCCTTCACGACACACGACAGCGCAGAGTCGCTGAGCAGAGGCTGATAGCCAAGTTCCGCACACATGAGGACGGTCTCAACAGGGATCTTGGGTTCATGTCGCACTATCTGTAACCCCTGTGACTTGCCTGGGTTTGCAAAACCTCACTCACTGTACTGTCTGGAGACAATACACACCTCTTTAACCTGTGATCAGTGCTCCTTCCAAACACATTGTTAGCCACTTTAAGACTTGAACAGCAGGTTAGGTGTAAAGATTCGCATTCTAATCAGTAATCTGTAAACTGTCTGTGCTTTATATGCTCTGTCTGAGGCCAGAACTCTCCATTCACCTGATGAAGGGGCTAACCCAAAAGCTAGTGAATTTACTATCAAATAAATCAGTTGGACTGAAACCTGGTGTTGTCAGACTTTTTACTGTGTTTACCCATCCTTCATCAGAGGTTCTGAAACAAACTGAACTGCCATGCTAGCTTAGATCAGATAACTCTGCACAGAACTGGCTATCACTCTTCATAGAATCACAGGATTTTTATAGTGCACATGGAGGCTATTTGGCTTATTGTGTCTGCCCCAGCTCTCTGAATGAACATTATGACGTAGTGTTATTCCCCTATTTTTCCCTGTACCCCTGCACATTAGAAACAATCATCTAATGCCCTCTTGAATGCCTCAGTTGAACATGAACCAACCACGCTTCCAGGCAGTGCATTCCAAACCCGGACCACTTGTGATATGTGAAAAACATTTTTTCTCACATTGCATTTGTTCCTTTTGCAAATCACTTTAAATCTGTGCCCTCTCATTGGGACTGTCTTGTCTACATGGTGTAGTTTCTTGCTGCTATAACAAATAAGCCAGGAGGAAGCTCCCAATTTCACCATTCATAATATCGGCATTAATCTAATTTAGGCCTCTAGTGCATCCCCATTGCTCTACCATTGGTGTTTGTGATTTCAGTTGTCTGGGTCCTAATCTTGGAATTCCGTCCTGCTCTCTGCTTTTCTCATTATTGTTAAGGGTGCTAGACAAACATAAATTGTCGTGGCACAGTGGTTGGCACTGCTGCCTCACAGTGCCAGAGACCTGGGTTCAGTTCCCAGCTTGGGTCCCAGCCTGTGTGGAGTTTACACATTCCCCCCCAATTCTGCGTAGGTTTCTTCTGAGTACTCCCAAGTCTGAAAGTCATGCTGGTTAGGTGCATTGACCTGAACAGGTGCTGGAGTGTGGCGACTAGGGGAATTTCACAGTAACTTCATTGCAGTGTTAATGTAAGCTTTATTTTTGACTAATAAATAAACTTTAATTTATAGAGCTCTTCCTATGATCAAAGATTTTAACCTTCATGAAAAAGAACTGTACAAAAATAAAGACAGTGTAGGCCCCAAATATGAAGAGAACACTTTAGGAAAATTCACTTTGATCTCTTGAAACGGTTGAACACTCACCTGAAAGCAATGAAGATGAAGGTCATGTATTCAATAAGAATAATTCTCAGATATTGTAATCCAAACCAGGAACCCTAGATCACAGAATCACCCTTAATATACACTGGTTGGAGTTTTCTGGCTGCTCACTGCTGCCAGTGAGAACAAGAAATTTGGCGCTCAGCCAAATCTCCATTCATTGCAATGGAACCAGAGAATCCCACTGGCACGAATGCCTGGAAAATTCCAGCTATTGAATTTAGCATTGTCAAATGAAATGAGAACTTAAGTCAGGAAATGAATATAAACAACAGTGTACATTGCATATGGAGGTAAACAGTCTTGTAATCAACGTGCTTGGTAAAGCAAATAGATATATCCTGATTTTTCCATTAAATTTCTTAAACCTAGGATTCAGTGAACTCCAATTGCATGCAACACTATTGTTTTAATTATCCAAATTATTCATATTCATATAGATACATGTTGCTGCCATCTGTCCAGACTTTCAAATTCTTATCTATTTTCCATTGCACTTGTTTTATTATATGGATTGTTAGTGGGTTTTTTGAACTATCGTAACAGCCCACCTTATCATTAAGTAAACGCTCTGCGTAGTGCAATTTACAGAAGTTTACTTTTTCATTGTTTCTCGACTGGATTTGCCACGAGCTTCCTGTTTTAACTGTGTTCCTATTTGGTTTTGCTGTAAATATTTCACACAACCTCCATCTTGTCTGCTACCCAGTGTTTGGCACAATTATACCTTTGTGGTACACTTTGATTACTGTGCTCCACAACTATGAAAAATTAGAATTCATTATTTCCATTAAACCGGCTGCACTTCATCCTTTGGTGCGTTTTATTTTGAATGAACAATTCCATCTAATTAAAATTATATATGGAGAGAGGGTGTGAGAGAGAGGGAGAGTCTGAGGAAGATGCACTGTACAAGATAGAAGTTAACTGAAAAGGAATTAATATTTCTGAACATGTACCAAATAGGTCACATGAGCTGCAAATTGAAGAAAATAAGTAAATTTTCTTTAGACTCTGAATAGATATTGCAGTTTTCTAATTAGCATTGTTCCCAGCATGACTTGATAGAAAAAGACAACATTAGAGAGAAGCACCTTAATAAAGGGACTTAATAAAGTAACAAAAAGCATAAACGAATGTGTAGCTAAGTCATGTTGTGAAATGGCTGCTGCGATGCTCGATTGCTTTCTGTTTGCTTTCTGCAGTGTTTCTTTTATCCGCTCAAATTAGAAACATGTGCACAATAATCAGTTAAGTAGATTTTTGTGAACCTCATTGTTATTCATTACTGGTGATCACACCAACTGCAAGAGGAAATTGTTGCATTAAAACCCAAATTGTTTTCTGAATAAGATCACAGAACATATGATCACTGTTAACTATTGGAATCATCAAATTAGTATGTAGCATCTTTCCCTGTAATCAGCCGTCGAAAAGAAAAAAAAATGTTTCATTACCATACCAGTTATATGATGCCATAATTCTGCAGATCCAAAGTCGTGCATCTTTATTACTCTTCCCTTCATTATGCAGGCTCCACTGGGCTCAAAATACTCACTGGAAAATGGCAAAAAAATTGGGAGGTGGGGAATGAATTTTATTTTAATATAACAGATAAACTATATATTCTAAGGAATAGCAAATACCTGTCAGTGAGTGTAAGGCTGTAATCAATCACAACTAATTCTCTGCCCTGCAATTCACTGCCAAAACATTTGCCACTCATTATTAAAAGGTCTATAGGCTCAAAATGACAGTGAAAATTTTACATTTTTCATGTTCTCAAAGTTATATATGGAGAGAGCGAGAGAGAGAGAGAGACTGAGGAAGATGCATTTGTACAAGGTGGAATGGTGGAAAAAAGCTGATAAGCTCTATGGTAAAAAGATGCAACCAATATCGGATCTGATGGCATATAATATTATTTTCTTGTATTTTTGATTTAACTTTTTGCATTTGCAGCTTATTGCAACACGATACATGATGTGAGAAAATTGTCAAATGTTGATCAAATACTGGGCAACATAACTCCACCACATATGTCCCACAATATAATTATAAATGCAAAACTCAAATAGGTGCCCAAATACCAGTACCAGCTGAAAGAAACCAATAAAGACTCAGTCATTTTGCTATTCTAACTGTGATAATAATGATTCTCGAATGCTGTTGCTCTTCCCAAGGCCAACCCATACACTTGGAAAACAGGTTAACACCAGTTTAATCAGTTGCAGAACACATCGTTATGTTGGACTTATCCCAGACTCACACAATCCAATCCAATACAATTTGAGTGGTACAATGTCCTGGTTTTGCATTGATAATAGCAGTGAGGCAATCAGTTCTCGTTGTTTACATGGAGTTACCTTGTGGCCAACTGAAGGAGTGCAGCTTTAGAAATACAAGACAAAGATAGTCCCAGGAAGAAACAATAAGGGATGTGAAATTATAGGAAAATTCTGTAAAAGAAACAGGACACTTGGTCAACCTGCAAGAATAACTTAGATTATTATCTGAAAAGAACCATGTGGAGAAGGCATGAGAGCAGCTCGTTCAGAGAACCAGCACAGACACGATGGGTAGGGTGGCCTTTTTCTGAGCTGGAACTATTCAATGAATCTATGATTTGAAAAATCGAGTAGCAAGTTTTGCACCCACACATGTGGAAATCAAATGTGAAATTCTGTAAGTTTCAATGACCTGCTCCACAACATGGTGCACTGTAATAAATCCCATCGATAGACTTGACACTGACATCAATGCTTGATGTGAACTTGTGGTACCTGTCCTCTCGTTCTCCACTAAAGATGCTAGAAACAGTTAGGGCTGGTGATTTCAACAGTGATTGAGTTTCTTATGGTGTGATTTGTGATAATTTACTGCCAACAATCTTTCGGCACTGAAAATGTAATTTTGCAAGCAAGGAAACTCATTTCTTCACAAGTTATTAATTGTTGGAAATTTAAAAATAATTGTTTCTTTATACTTTTTCCGTCTGTCACTTTTATCTCTCTCTCTTAATCAAATCTTTCTTTGCCATTCTTTCTTTAATTTTCTGTACCTAATTCCTGTTTTAGACTTAGCGTGGCTTGGTTAGGATTTTTCAATTTGATTTAAGAGCCTCATTGCTTCAAGCCCTGATCACAGATATTATAAATGGCCTGTAGAGGACACCTTGCTGGTTTAGACACCAGTGGTTGGATTTTCAACCACAGTTTGGGAATTGGAAACGGGGGCTAGTTTTGGGTACTGACCGGGGGCAGGCTCACTGTCACCAATCACAGGTGGGCTCCCAATGGGAGGCCATTTAGCATTCAGTAATCAGCTTCGCCATTGGCTGAGGATGGAGCTACTGATCTGTAGATCGAGGCAGTGGGCAGAAGCTTCCTGTCAGTGCCTGGAATGGGGGCTGAGGAGAGAAAACCGGCCTGTAGTACTCCATAAGCATAGTCAAATTTTCTCTCAGATTTTTGTGTAATATGTGCAAAAGAAACCTGGGGCTGTGCTTTTCACTGTCACTATGGTGGAGGGTGGTGGGGGTGGGGGATGGGGGGAGTGAGGAGTTTGGAAGGGGTGGATGGTTGCCGATAGAGCTGGCAACGCTAGCTGTACAAACATTGAGGCATCATCTTTAAAGGACACTCTGATCTGCACTAAAAATAAACTCCCTTCAACCCCACAGTCATAGGCGACCCCCCACACAAGCATTGGGGTGACCCTGTCCCCACCGCCAAGGCGATGTTGTGCCCCCACCCCCAAGCATCACAGTGCCCCTGCCGTACATACACAATCCTATAAGCACCAGCTCCCCCCCCCCACCCACAAGCATCAGGGTGCTTCTCCCCACCTACAAGCATTGGGCCTCCCCCACCATACAGGCATTGGGGCAAACTCCCCCACAAACAAGCACTTACATCAGGGCATCCCCAACTCCACAGGCATCAGTTTCTCCCACCCCACACAGGCATCAGGCTGAGCCTTTATCCACACAAGCATCTTCTATCCTTCCCCTCCCACCCTGCCCGCCATCATATGTAAGAGGGTTTTCCAGACAGTCCACACCAGGCACTGGCACCCTGGCTTTGCCATACTGGCACTGCCACCTGGCACAGGCACGTACCCAGGGCAGTCCCCAGGTATGTTCCTTCCCCCCCCCACCACCCCCCCCCCCAAGATATCTTGACATCTTGAGCAAGTTCCCTTGACTGATTCCAGTTTTTATACACCAGCTGTAAACCTTGCCGACAAGACGTCACGTATGCGGGGTATGAATATTCAGTGAGAGGGGAATTATACACCTGGGAAGCATATTCAATTGTATTAAAATGCATAGAAATGCACGCTGGCACCGGTGAGAGAAAATTGGGAAACAAGATCTCACTGGCTAGGATCTCATTTCCCGACTCTGGTGGGATTTTGGAGTTGGGGAGTTGTTAACAGTGACGGTTAACATAGGCTCAGAATTCTGCTCTATAAAAGAGAAATGAAGGTGATTGATTTTTCTTTTTAAAAAGCCCCAGCTGCCTGGCTATGGTCCTGAAGGAGCAAAGCTTTCAGGAGATGGTCAACTGCCACAGCTGTGGCCCAGTGGCTGTTATGGGTTTGGATGGGGAAGCCCTTTGCTCAACCGTTTGTGCTCCAACTCTCCCCGATCTCACCACCAGGTTAAAATGGACTGTCCACATTGCTCACTGAAGTTCCAGTTGGTGCAGGAAGAGCTTTAATAGGGTTTCCTAATGCTCAGCCGCCCTCAGTGGAAATGGCTCAGAGTCAGGATCGGGGCAGAGACCAGCACAGAGGTCTTCAAATTACACACCGCTCGTGTAGGACCTGGACCCCAACAAAGATAAAAATCCTGATCCATGCTACAATAAATCTCAGCTCTAAAGCTTTCAAATACTTAATAGGCAGTCTAGGTAAGATGGTGGTATAGTGGTCTAATAATCCAGAGGCCTTCGTTAATTCTCCGGGGACATGGGTGGAAGTTAACATCTTTTGTGGTGGGGATGGGGCCATAATTTATGATGAGCTGCTCAAAAGTCCATTCACTTCGCAGGGACCGTAAAATTCCACCAACATAACATTCCACCCATATTTTCAAATCCCATCGTGGCAGCTGGTGGAATTTAAATTCAATGAATGAATTTGGAAGCTCGTCTCAGTAATGGTGACCATGTAATTACTATCAATTGTTCTAAAACAACTGGTTCACTAATGTCCTGGAGGGAAGGAAATTGTCTTTAACCTGCTCTGGCCTATATGTGACTCCAGACCCAAAGTAACGTGGATGACTCTTAACTGCTCCCTGAAATGTTCCAGTGCGCTACTTAATTCAAGGGCAATTCGGGATGGGCAACAAACATTGGTCTTGTCAGTAGCACTCATGCCCCACAAATGAATAAAAATAGCTGGGAGTGAGATGAATACAGGTGCTGTTCCCACGCTGCTGACCAGTATATCCAGATTATTGTGTCTAACAATTTATGCCATTATAGTCTGAAAAACACTTGTAAAGCAACAAATTGTATTGCTGAGAAGTGTTCCTTTCAGCCTGTTTGCAATGTTAAAGTCCAATTTATTTCTTTAAATTTTGGTTTCCATATTCAAAGTTATAGTGAGCTCTGGTAAATCTGAGCATATTTTTCAAAGTCTTGAGGGAAAGCCGAGGTTGCTTCTGAATGGAAAGCCTCTTTTGATCCCCAGGTTAACATGCATGCTTCTGTTCCTGGTTTTGGGATGGTGGGATGGCCTTCAAGCGTTTACTGATCCAGTCCAAACCACACATTCATAAAACTGCCTCTTTCAAATCATACTTGTGCCTCCAGCAGCCAACGTGTGGTTTTTGCGCAGTCTTGCGAAGGCTGACTTCGGAGAAGATCTATTTTCTTAGGCCTACTGAGATCTAAATCTCTTAGGGAGAAGAATTATATTGAATTTACAGAACAGAAACAGGCCATTCAGCCAAATTGGTTCACACCCCAGGGGTATGTTGCACTGAAGCCTCCTCCCATCATATTTCAACCAACCATATCAACATATTAAAAAGAATAATTTAGTCTTTCTTGCCTGCCTGCTTCGATTAGATCTTCAACACTATATTTTCAAACTATTTTCTTTATTTCCTTGAATTCAAACTTACCTCACTCGACTCCCTGCTGTAAAGTGTTCAGTTAATGTGAAACTATAATTAACAAGATTAATCAAGCACTGAGATATATCCTGAGGGCGTTTATTTTATGATCTGAAATAAATTATTTTAATCCTACACAACCCACTGTTGGTCTACATCTGGAATATTGCTTGCAGTTTTGGACACGCAACCTTTCAAAAAAAAATGGGGAGGCAATATTGCTCGGCTTCTTACGAGTCCATTCAAATAAAGTGACTTGAAAATCCTTGGAGGTGCAATCCCATAAAAAAACCTGGGTCCAACGACCGTGGTGACCTCCTAAATTCATTCCAATTTCACCCCTCTAGTAGTCCCAAGTATAAGAGGATTACACCATACAATAACTACTTTGATCTTGTAGGGATCTGCTGATTTCCTGGCCTGGACCCACAGATCTTTTCATTTTTTTTCATCCTATGATGGGATGTGGATGTGCCAGCATTTGATACCAGCATTAATTGCCATTGAATGACAATCTTGCAGGACCATTTCAGAGGGTAGTTTTCTGTGGGTCTGGAGTCACATATAAACCGGACTAGGTAAGGATGGCAGGTTTCCTTCCTTAAGGAGGATGGGTTTTCACAACAATCACTGATAGTGGGCATAGTTGTTAGTGAGGCTAACCTTTTAGATTCCAAAATTGAATCTAAATTCCAGCAGCTACTGTGTGAGATTTTACTCCATATCCCCAGATCATTGCCCTGGACCTTTGGGTTGCTAGTTCAGTGACGCCACTACACCACCGTCTTCTCCCTGATCTGTTGATAAAGTTGCCTGCTACGCCTCTTCCCAGTGGATGTTTCAATGATTTCCCCCCAAACATTTGGATTGTCTGGAAAGGAAGTTGACGATCCCAGTTATGCCTCCATCATGCTACTGACTATAGGAGTGGCAGGCACTCTGCGCTTTTCAGGGTCAAGTAGGCTGATGATGGAAACTAAGCTGTGATATTGGTCCAATCCAATAACCATTAGGCTACCATCCCTGTTTCCTTGGTGTTATTATTTACAACAAAAACTTTCAAATCGCAAAACTTTCATTACGCAATCATATTTGTTATTTTACCCACAAGTTTGCATTTGGAAATTTATCATTGTTAGTTCATGATCTCAAGGCTACAGCCAACTATATTGCTAAGTAAACAAAGGTATAACAGCCCTATCTTTGACTATACCTTGGTGATGGTTCTAATGATGTGGAGATGCCGGCGTTGGACTGGGGTAAGCACAGTAAGAAGTCTCACAACACTAGGTTAAAGTCCAACAGTACAATAGTCCAAACCTGTTAGACATTAACCTGGTGTTGTGAGACTTCTTACAATGGTTCTAATGGTAGAATAGCACTAAATCCAGCATCAATCTCGCACAAAAAATTGTTTCTAATTAACTGAGTCTCAACCCGAAGTTTCATTTCTACACTATTAATGAGGGCACTTCAATGATACTTACTGATCTGGGTGAATTATTAGGCACTGTCTTTAACCCTGAAGCAAATGATTGTTGGCAGGGGTAGTTCAATAGCAGTCTCACTACAGTCACTTATTGGTGTATTTATAGCTTAGATAGCATTTCTAACTAAGGATTACATATCCTGATACTAGGTTGGTTAAATGCTTTTGTCGATGCAGAGCTGAACACAAGATAATTCAATCTAATTTCAGTTAGTCCATTTCAACTAGGCATCCAATATCCTGCATCCTGAGCATTGGAAAAGAGATTTACCAGGTTAAACACATTTAGTTAAAATGTTAATTCTGCATGGTAAATAAATTATGATCGAATCAAAATTGCTATTCCACTTGAATGAACAAATGTTTCAGAAGAGGAACAAGAAAGAAAGCTTGTCTGTTTCAACATCTGTCCTCAGTCATTAGTGCTAATCTCTCTGTTCCAGCCTATGTTTATTAATCATTCATATAGCATTTCTCAGTGACTTAACAAACCTAGTTTCTTCCTAAATTAATTTCTGAATAAATCACATCCACAATATTGTAAATCAACCTACCAACTGATTGGAAGACTAAAGCAAGCAACAGTTGAATAAAACATGGTTTTGTAAGGAGGTTATCTGTTACCTCCAGGAGATTCTATATAGGGACACAATAGAATGCATGTTTTTAACTTTGTTGCCATTAAAATCAGACTGGACATTGATTGGTGAACATTAAAATAAAAGCCCTTCCCACTTCACTATGCTACCAACTTGAACTTGGGTGAATAATCTGATGTTTTTTGAAGCACTAAGTACAAAGAAGATATTTTTGTGGTGTGCTAATTTGGAGAGGGGGGCAATGAAGTTGTGTTTGAGTAACAGAAAACTATATGTTTTCCCTGTTTCAGCTGCAGGGTGATTTTACATTTTGCCTTTAGGCTTTCTGCATGAATGCCAGCCTTATTAATAGACTGACAGCCTGTTGGGCAGGAAAGCCCGCAGGAGAAGGAAGCAGCAGACAGGTAGATACCTAATGGTGGAGATGGGGGAGAGATCACACAGCAGAGAGATAAAGGAATGGCAGGGGAGGAGATATGGCTGTCCCAGGCTTAGTGAAATGGTGCTCATAACATGGTGAAATGGCAAAATTGTGCAGGGGCAAGGTTGCTGCAGGGGAGGGGGGAGAGCTGCGGTGGTGGGCTGGTATGCGGTGGAAAAAATTTTGGAGGTGGGGATACCAGAACACAGATCCAGGGGGAGGATAAACTTGTTGGCATTGAACATTTACCTGATCAGTTTGTTTGTACTGGAGGGTTACAGGATCAGTGTGTTGGTTCTGGAGGGTTACAGGGTCAGTGCGTTGGTTCTGGAGGGTTACAGGGTCAGTGCATTGGTTCTGGAGTTTACAGGGTCAGTGTGTTTGTTCTGCAGGGTTACAGGGTCAGTCCGTTGGTTCTGGAGGGTTACAGGGTCAGTCTGTTCTGGAGGGTTACAGGATCAGTCTGTTCTGGAGGGTTACAGGATCAGTGTGTTGGTTCTGGAGGGTTACAGGGTCAGTCCGTTGGTTCTGGAGAGTTACAGGGTCAGTGTGTTCTGGAGGGTTACAGGGTCAGTCTGTTCTGGAGGGTTACAGGGTCAGTATGTTCTGGAGGGTTACAGGGTCAGTCTGTTCTGGAGGGTTACAGGGTCAGTCTGTTCTGGAGGGTTACAGGGTCAGTATGTTCTGGAGGGTTACAGGGTCAGTCTGTTCTGGAGGGTTACAGGGTCAGTCCGTTGGTTCTGGAGAGTTACAGGGTCAGTGTGTTCTGGAGGGTTACAGGGTCAGTCTGTTCTGGAGGGTTACAGGGTCAGTATGTTCTGGAGGGTTACAGGGTCAGTCTGTTCTGGAGGGTTACAGGGTCAGTCTGTTCTGGAGGGTTACAGGGTCAGTATGTTCTGGAGGGTTACAGGGTCAGTCTGTTCTGGAGGGTTACAGGGTCAGTGCATTGGTTCTGGAGTTTACAGGGTCAGTGTGTTTGTTCTGCAGGGTTACAGGATCAGTCTGTTGGTTCTGGAGTTTACAGGGTCAGTGTGTTATTTCTGGAGGGTTACAGGGTCAGTCTGTTGCTTCTGATTGAACACTCATTCTCTGCCTTGACCATCAGTTTATCTTACTGGTTGAGCTGACCATGTTTTCTTTTTCAAAGGCTAACCAGTATGAGTTAACAATAGATGGTTTGTAAATGTAGAAGCACACACCTTCCCTGAAATCTTTCGATGATGTCCCACTTACTGACAGAAGTCTGGTTACCTGTCCCTTTCCCATTTGAATTAGAACCAGAAATGGGTCCTTTTCAGGTGAGTTGCATTTAGTTTTGAAATGTTGACACTTTTAACTTTGCCATGATCCAGATCCACCCATTTTTGGGGGTTTAATGTGTGTGGCTTTATTATTTTGACAATAGGGCCACAACTTCCGGCTTTCCCAGCATTGGATTTTGGGGGTAGCCCAAAGACGCGCTGGCTAATTCCCCTCAGAAATTCACAGTTAAGCACTGGAATGGCAATTGTGCAGAAGTGACTTCCCCTGGGTCATTGCACTGCTCAGTGAACCAGCCAACCAAGTGATTTAGTTGGCTAACTACAGATGCTGATACCAGGATCATGCTGATAGTTATTCAGAAAACATTAGAAGAAATAAAACCTCTCCTAACCTTTGTGTAACGATTTTAAATATCCAGACCAATATTTACTCAGGACATGACCACATTCCTGACTCACCAAGGGACTCCCTGAATACTCCCCAACAATCCACCCCCCGCACCCCCCACAACCACCACCACCAACTAACCACCATCCCCGGGGTAAAGGCAAAATACTGTGGATGCTGGAGTCTGAAGCAAAAACAGAAAAATAAAAAATGCTGGAAAATCTCAGTAGGTCTGACAGCATCTGTGGAGAGAGAATAGAGCCAATGTTTTGAGTCTGGTTGACCCTTCATCAGCGCCTATCCTCGCCCATCTCTCCCCCATGCCAGTGTCTGAGGAAGAGTCATCCAGACTTGAAACATTGGCTCTATTCTGTCTTGGATCTGTTAAGATTTTCCAGCATTTTCTGTTTTTATTTCACCATCCCCAGGGTATCCCCCAACACCCTTTGGGGTTCCTCCTCCCCCCAACTGCACAGTCCCCTCCCAATCCAGGGACTCTCATCCCTGACCTGACACCCCCAGTTCAACTGGACCATCACTGACCGCAGCACCCCACCCCCCCCACCCTCCGCTCGACCAGGCTGGACCCCTTTCTTTGAAGCGTGAAATCAAGCCCTCTCTGACCAAGCTACATCCACCGCCATTGTGCTCAGATGATATAAATTAAAACGGTTGGTGATAGGAAGAAATAAAGAAGTTTAGAAACTTCTCACATGACATGATCCCCTGACCTAGGTGGACACCTTCCTCCCCACCCTCTCATCCTGAGCCAATTCCCCCATCACCACCCATCAGCCTCTGACACCCCCAATTCATGCTGATTGTCTCTCTGAGAAAGTAATGGCCCATTCAATTTGTCACACACATCGTGCTCACATTTACAACATGTGTAAATTTCACAAAGTACTCATGGGCAAAAATGCAGCAGTTGGTCGAGAACCAAGTACAAATGAAATGTAAACAGCAGACTAATGGCATATGGAGGCAATTAAAAGCCTCCACACTCCCTGCACACAGAGCTCAACTGCAAGGTTACATCAGCAAGGGTATTTGCAGAGGCAGTGTTTGTGAAAATAGAATGCATTATTTTATCCATTCAAGGATGTTAAAATACTGTTACAATTTTGATGTGCTGTCATGATTATTCAAGTCTCAGCTCTGTTGTTTCATTGTAAAAATGCTACAACCTGAGCTTTTGATTCATTCAGTAATTAATTGCTATGGTAAGAACGTCTTGCATGGATGTCAATCTCATTTGGCAGAGAGATTTTTAATCAAATTTGAACAAACCGCAGTCTTAACTGAGGCAACACTGCTGTATAATTCTTTTGGTGCTGAAATTAGATCCAGTTGCATCTGTTCTTTGGCTGCAGAATGAGGCTGAAAAGCAAATTTCACCTCCCCTACTCTAGGGATTCCTGAAATGCATTTATCCCCAGACCGGGTATGGCAACCTTTCAGGCATTCCTGGTGAGCACATAAAACAGGCCTTAGTCCCCAGGGGGAGCGGGTCATGCCCAAGCAGTGCTCCAGAATGTTCCCCAGAACTGTCCCCTGGTGTTCATGCGTGATGTTGTGAGACCCACCTCCTGAATATTTTTTAACTAGGTGTCAAAAATATGGCAAGAAAAGCCAGCAATACATCATGTGGACAGCACACTGCTTTACCCGACTGAGTTGACACTTAAAAAATTATAAAATTCTGTCTGGTGTTTCTAAACTTCTTTATTTCTTCTACACACCAACCATTGTAATTTATATCATCTGAGGACAATGGTGGTAGATGTAGCTTGGTCAAAGAGGGCTCAATTTCACACTTTAATACCATTAGAAGAATCATACTGAAGCAATTAAAGTATTGTTACATTGGAGATTTATACCACTTGAGATTCCTTTTGTGGTGACTTCTAGTTCCATCTTGGGATCTTGGAATAACCCAGAAAAGCAACCAAACTGTGGATATGAATTTCATCTGCTACCACAGTATTGGTTTTGAATGGTAGCAACTCAGTTCTTGCTACCCGCTCCTGCTGCTGGATGCTGTGGCTTTGCCATTTTGTGGGGCTTTGAACCTGGCAGCCATGGCAGCAAACAGAAACAGATAGCAGCCCCATGAGCTCTTACTAATTGGGGACCTGGGGCATTAGGAGGTTCCCAGCACAATTTTGAACTACCAGTGGGATAAGTGTGCACTGCATACATTCCACCCATTATTGTTAACATTGAGTGAATTAACCAGGGGCCCTTAAAAAGGTCCCCCGCAGGCCGTCCAGAAAAAAGGGGAATAAAATGGTTAATAGTCCTCCTGGTCCCACAAAATGTGATCCATCCCTGAAGGCTGGACCTCTGCCCACCCACTGCTTACCTCATGTGGAGCAATTGGGTTCTTTGATGGATCTGCCAAATTTTCGGCCCCCTCTGGTTGCCAAACTGTTCCAAATGTTGGAACAGGCCTGACCGTGAAAATTGTTTGGGCCTAAAACCACTTCCAGCAGGCCTGTGATGGACTCCCTTTTCCTTCTTCCCAACTGATGGTGGTGATCACGTCAGAAATACACCCTTTAGCTTGTGTGAGAGAAGCAGAATTTGTTTAGTACTCTGAGTTCCTCTCTCCCGAATACATTCTGTTCAAGTTTTCACTTCATGAGAAAGAGACTTGGGTGCTTGTGAAACGAATGTTGTTTTTACACTAAGACACTGGTGCCAAGTTAATGTTACTATTGATTTAAATTTGATACTGTAGTATTAGGTGTTCAGGACTGAAAAGGGTAATTTGAGACTGCGGATACAGTACCACCTACATGATGACGTAAAGGGAGTTGGTGTGACTTGTAATAGTACGGTAGTAGACTGAATAGAGAAAGCTCATTGTTTGATCAGAAGAAGCCTACAGTTTTGTATATCTGTACAAAGTTATGTTCAAGAATAAATAGTAATTTTTCTGATTCTCTGGGCAGGATCTTCCAGTCCCAGCAATGGTGACTCCCCACGGCAGATTTGCTGGCATCAGGATGGACAAACGGTGCAAAATGCTATAGACATCAGCAAGACCAGTAAATTCTGCCAGTGGCCAATGATGAGCCTTTGCTGCCAGGAACTACGCTGCTGGGGGCTGGAATATACAACCCATGTATGCCTCTTTTGCACCTCTTCCTTAGACAGCCACAAAAACATGTAACAGATACCACAATTCTTATAGAAAACCACTGAGTCCAGAAGTGCCACACATCACAATTTCTGACAAAACCCACCTAAACAAATAGCCTGCCCTGGATAAACATTGTACCAGTTCCGGTATAACAACTATCGATGGCAAAGTTCTTCGGAAACCAATGTGGTTTTTCGGAAACAAACTTCATGCAGCCCAAGAACAATGCTCTCCCAAGGCAGTAGTTTGTCACTTGTAAAGATGTTTGCATATGGAATATACCCAGTGGCCATATGACATTGCGCAAGTGCATTTGTGCGTGGCCATTCACATTCAGAAAAAACTGGACCATCATCCCCATAGGTGGCTATTACACTGTTATGGTAAGATTACTCACTGCATTTCACTTGCACCAGTTCCCTGAGTATCACAACAAGTATAAAGAAACACTAATCAGTTAAAATTAATGAGGAATAAATGGAAATGAAGTAACTTGCTCAGTCTTTTATGTTGTACAGCAGACATTCAAGTGGAATTTAAAGTCTAAGAAGATTAATTTATTGTGAAAATTAAGAGAAGTTTTTATGTTTTCTTTAGAACTATATTGAAGAGCCTCTGCAAAACTAATGACAAAAGCATGAAAGATTCATATCTTAAGTGTCTTTTCATTGCTTTCAATCTTTTTGGAGATTGCTAAATGCAAACATAAATCAGTGAATATGTTTATTCTATTAACACAGAGTGCTTTGAGGAACTCTTATTTCCTGTTTACTGTTTAATGGGAGAAATATTTTGCAAGTTTACTTCTATGCTAATATTACAAAAAAGAGAAAATTTAATTATGGCCATAAATTAGAATGCACTTGATAAGAAGAAGATCACCATGAGCATACAAATTAATTTGTCATTAGAATGCTAATTTAATGATAGGATTAGCTTGGTTGCTTCAAAGATGGAATGCGTAATATGGAAGTGGGGGAAGGTTTTATGTGAAATAGAAACATCTGAGATGATGCTGAGTAAATGGAAATAAACAGGTGTAAATACCAAAAATAGTGAGGTCTTTGCATGAAACACAATACAGTACTAATGCAGTGCTGACATTGCTTGTGAATAATGTTTCATTGGTACTGTCAAGAGACATCAGGCACAATAGTGGAATTGAAAAGCAGCCAGCGATTTGACATTGATTATGAATTTTCAGCTGCACATCCTAAGGGGCTGACTATGCAGTGGAATGGTAATTCCTTCCACCTCTGAAGAAGGAAAAGGGAAGTTGGAGAGTAAAACCAGAGCTTCAGTAAAGAAAGATGTGCAGTGGCAAAAAGGCAACCGTGTGCCCAAACTGTACCATAATACCTGCTTATTGTTAAAAGGCTGGAGATGGGAATTTCAATTGCTTGATTCAGGAGGCAAAAATGTATCAGAGCAGGAGCTAAGCCCACCAGTTCCGGAGGACATTGACCTCATTCCAAATTGCTGGGATGGGATTATTAATGTGCTTATTGTGCCCACAAAGGTGGAACAACAATACACATCCTAATAGAAGTTCTAAGTGTTGAAGAAGTTCAGAAAGCCTGTTAAAAAAGTAGTGTAACTCTTCAGGCCTCAGATGGAGCTATCAGGCTATCTGTGCAAAGTGATAAATTCCCTCCAGATCTGGCTACATTTTCCCTCAGGTATTTTTAGGTCTTTGGAGAGGGCATAACCTATGACCCCTCCACCAATTAGAAGATGGCTGATGATAATCAATGGGCAGTCATGGAAAGAGGATTAATACATCTTTTAAAGGAAGAAGGTCTGGTACACCTCTCTCTTTCCACAGCCCCCATCACTTATTTGCATTCAAGCCTCAGTTCAATTTGAAGTCTAAACAAAAAATCAATCTGTAATCTTTACAGCTTTTTTTTTATTCATTCGTGGGACATGAGTATCGCTAGCTAAACAGCATTCATTGCCCATCCCTAGTTGCTTGAGGGCAGTTTAGAGTCAACCACATTGCTGAGGGTCTAGAGTCACTTGTAGGTCAGATTGGGTAAGGATGGCAGATTTCCTTCCCCAAAGGACATTAGTAGACCAAATAGGTTTTTCCGGTAATCAGCCACGGCTTCATGGTCATCAGTATAATCTTAATTCCAGATTTTTTAATTGAATTACAATTCCACCATTTGCTGTGGTGGGATTCAAACCCGGGTCCCCAAACCTTTAGCTGAGTTTCTGGATTAATAGTCTAGAGATAATGCCACTAGGCCATTGCCTCCCTTTATGTAGCCTCATCTAAAGTGGAGTAGTTGATGCCTTTGGCACCATGGCCTGCAATTTTCCCATTATCTGTAAGGGGTACCCTCTTGTTATTGGCAATCTCACTGAGATCTCCCTCTGCATAAATAATGTCCCCAGATCCAAGAAGACAGGTGAAGTGGTCCTATCATGGCCATCTCCAGTAGGAGGAAGGAAGTATAGCCCAGTAATTCTAGTTGGTGTATCTTGAACAAGTAATCATCTTTTCTGTTTGGACAATGTCAGGAGACCATTTAGCCTTAGCACAGTGTTGAAGATGAGGCTGATTCTTTCCTCACTGAGGAGTACATGCCTGCACTTCCAATATTACTCATGGGTAGTGAACAGATGTGGTCTCAAGAGGTACGGAGAAACTGTGGGAGTTAGGTGTTGAGATAGAGGATCAGCCAGGACCATATTAAATGGCAGCGCAGGCTCAAAGAGCTGAATGGCCTACTCCATTTTTCTATGTTTCCATGTTTAAAGAGTGAGAATTGTGGCAAGTTGTCCTTTCCATAACCAGGGTTGTTGAGGACAATTATAGCAGCTTTACCATTGCCCAGACAAAGGAAGGAACTGTCCATTTGTCTTTTACATTTGTACTTGTCGCTTTTAGTCCTTCCATCCCTATCTAGTTCAGCCTATCCACTTGGAAGGATCAATTCCTTTAATTATTTAAAAAAAACTTAGTGATATTTTTAAGGTGCCTTGGTCTGTATTTGCAATATCTGAGTAAAGAAGTTCTGCTACAATTAGACAGGGCTTTGGTGAAACCATACCTGGAGCATTCTAAACAGTCTTGGTCTCCATATCTAAGGAAAAAGATATTTTGCTTAGAAGTGCATGTAACAGATGTTGGTTCCTGGGATGTAAGGATTGTCCTAAGTGAGGAAACTGAGGAAAGTTGATTTATTTTCTCTAGAATTTAGAATAATGGCGATAATGTCATTGAAATTAGATCAGTGATGGCTTGACAAAGTATTTGCTAAGAAAGTGTTCCCTTAGGCTAGAGAGTCTAGGATTTGGGGGTCATAGTTTCTGTTCCTGTGCTGTACTGCTCTTTGTTCTTTGATAAGGGTCAGTCATTTAGGACTAATATGAGGAGAAATTTCTTCACTCCTCTCCAGGCTGGAAGACTGTGGATATTCAGTCATTAAGTGCATTCAAGGCTAAAATTGAGCATGAAGGAATCAAGGGTTGATAGTGTAGGAAGTGGAGTTGATATAAAAGTCCAACCACAACTTTATAGAATGCTGGAGCAGACTTGAGGGGCCATATAGTCTACCCCTGCTTCTATTTACCATGTCCTTATTTCAAAGTTTATACTTCTCCAATAACCAGAGACCCACTGGTCAGTGTCTACCCTGATAACATGGCTCTGAGAGTTGCTCAGCTCAGCACTTCTGCAGCAAATCGATATCTTTACCATGCAAAGGGACCAAAATTAACACTGCACTCAAAATAGAATCACAGCAAAATCTGATTTAAATGATGTACCTCATAATGTATTTCTAGATTTATGTCGAATTGCTCTAGTAATATATGCTAACATTTTATTTGCTTTCCCTATGGCCTCACAACATTGAAAACAGATAAATAATCAGGTCTGCAAAGGTCACTCCCTTGGTCCACAATTTTTAGTATTACAGCACACAATATATTTATCCACATTGTAGGTGACTTGCTGCACAAAGGCCATTTTTCCCAGTATATCTAAATCATCCTGATCCTATTTATTAAATCTACATTACTAACTCTCAGACACGTTTTTGTGTCATTAAAAAAATATGAGAATTCTTCCCTTAATTGCTTCATCCACATCATTGATTAAGCTGGTGAAGAGTAATGGTCCCAATGAAGGTTCCTGTGGGACCCTACTATTGACTGGGCTGAGTGCAGAATTGGATTCATTATTTACTGTCCTTCCTGAACCAGACTGTGAACAATTTGCTGTTCAGTTTAAAAGCTGGATTTGCACATGAAGTGTGACAGCTTTGGTGAGGTATTGGGGTGTGGCTCAGAAAAACAGTGAAATTATTGGCAAAACAAAGTAACTTGCATGCTTGCATGTCATATCAGTGCATGGTCATCAATCCTTTGTTTTTTTTTACACTTTTGCACACTACGTGGTTTTAGTCTCTTGCCCTTATTCTACTGACTCACTTTTTATTTACACAGATGTATTTCATTCCCTTTCAGAATTCATTCCTTCTTCCTCATTAACTAGCAGTTTCAAGTGCATGATAATTTATGCTTAGTTAAAAAGTATCTACATCCTAAATTATGACTATTATAAGCTATTTTCTATACTGTTATTCATTACGATTGCTGTTAAAACTTAATAAACAGAAATAAAAAGTAACTGCATCAAGGAGAATGTAATCCATAAGTTATTTTTCAAATGCGGGTAGATATATTTAGAATTGTGCAGTTTGGTACACTTAAAATGTTTATTACTAACATAACAACGCTAAATATCAATTCCTTATGAACAAGGATTAGATTTTAAAGTGTATTTTCAGGGCAGTGTAGAGGTGATCAATTCCACGTCAGACCATATTGAATCTCATACTGCCACTGTGGTACAAAATAAAAAATAGTTTACATATTCACCATCACAATGATGTGTGGTTGAACAGATTGTTTAAAAATTCATTTACGGGTTTGGGCATTGCTGCCTGGTTCAGCATTAATTGCCCCTCCGTAATTTCCCTTGATGTGGTAGTGAGTTGCCTTCTTGACTACTGCAGTTTCTGAGGCGTAGGCACATCCACAGTGCTGTTAGGGAGTTCCAGAATTTTGACCAGTGGTACTGAAGGAACAGCAATATATTTCCAAATCAGGATAGAGAGTGACTTGGAGGAGAACACCCAGGTGGTGGCATTCCCAGGTATCTGCTACTGTTGTCCTACTTGATGGTAGTGGTCATGGGTTTGGAAAATGCTGCCTAAGGAATCTCAGTGGATTCCTGCAGTGCATCTTGTAGATGGTACACACTGTTCCTTGTAGAATCCATTCTCATGCAACACATTCTGAGAGAACCTATACTTTATAGAGTACATCTTTTACAGAAGCTGCTGCTTATCAAACAGAATCTTTATTGATTCTGTTCTTTAAAGAAAAACACTCTTTATAGAGCCCAGCACTTTTTCGAACATGCCTTTTATAAAACCTGCCCTTTATACAAGATGTTTTTTATAAGTTTTTCACTGTTTATAGAACCCTCCCTTTAATGAACATTTCCTTTGATGAATGTTCACAATACCAAACATGCCAATTATCCCTCTATACAACCCTCCCTTTATAGAACAAACACTTATAGGACACAGTCTTTGTTGAGCACACCCTTCATAAAACCCTCCCTTTATACAACCCTCCCTTAATAGAACACACCCTTTGAAGAACATGATATTTATAGAACCCATCATTTTGTAGAACATGTACCATTTCTACTTAATGCTGAATAGCAAATTGCTTGTGTTTTTGTTCAAGCAGAACAGTTAAGGATGGATCCAACTCTGTACTGGGCCACTTGAGTCCTACAGAGATCTTCCATAGGACCATTACCTAGAAAGAAACCACCTTTGATAGAACCCACCTTTTATAGGATCCACTGCCCTTTATAGATGATGCCTTGTGGCTGTCTTGTGGCAACGTGGATAATGTCCCTGACTCTGATCCAGAAGCCCAGTGTTTGAGTCCCACTGCAGGCTTTGATGACCAAAGAAGGTATGTTCATAATGTGTCCAAAATGTTTGGGTGTAAATCTGCAAATGCTTCCAAACATGCCAATGGCTGGTGCTAAGAGCGGAAGACTGTGGAATGGAACCCCTCAAGCTATAAGCCCTGGCAACAGGCTAGTGACCTGTTCTGGGAATTATGGAAAGAGATGAAAATCTGCCTTACTAGGTGCGGGAAGAGCATTGAAATGAAAGTTATATCATTAGTCCTTTAAGTGCATTAAATTGCGCGATTATCAAGATCTCAGTAGGGTATGTGGATGCACACCTGCTGACCATTAACTCTGATTTGATACTGCCCATGTGAGTTTTAGCTTGTCACACAGGCAAAGCGGGTGAGCACTCATTATGCTTTTTTCATTTCCTCATTGAAGGGCACGATAAAAGATCCTGGGAGCAGCAGCAGTTTTTCTGTGACAAGAGTTTATGGCTGGTGTTTTACAAACTCGCTCAGGTGATTCTGGGACGTGATGGTAAAATTCCTGCCCATAGCTGTGTGAGTACAGAATTTAGCCTGAGTTTCCTAGTTATAGGTTAATATTTGAGGTACAGCTTGCAGAATTTCAGGACTTCCTTGAAAGGTTTTCCTGAGGGCTGGAGGACAATGTTCCATCATATATATTCAGATGCAAAGACATCTCGCCTAAGGGATTTCCCGCTTTGTATTTCGCCCCCAAGGCAGCTCGAATGTTTGCAACTTCAATTGATCTTTTGCTGAATTGAGATCAAGGCGTATCCAATGAATCAAACCAAAAGAAGTGAATATGTGTATGGGGGAGGAGGGGTTTGGAGTTGGGGGGTGCATGATGAAGGTGGGGAATGCAGGGTACAGTCAGACGTTGCTTTTGAAAGGATACTACATTGAGAATGTTTGTGAGAATTTTGCTAACTTTTTTCAACAGCCTCATATATGTTCATGAGACCGTGATGGAAAGTAATATGTTCAAAATTTATCAAAGAACAACATAAAAATTAAGGAGTTTAACAGCAATGAACTATAAATTAATCAGCATTACAGTTTGAAATAATAGCACCATTATTGACCATCTTCTAAGCTTATAGTTTTAAATTTGGAGCTATACGACCTGTGTTCTGTTATATTGAATGGTTATGCTGGAGTATGAAATTTGAATCACTCCAAAGCACACAAAAATCTGTTTGTGGATGCTCCATGCAATCTGTCTGAGTTGTTGGTGCTGAACTGATTTAAATGTAAATTGTCTCCATCTCATTCATTACACACAGGCACCAGTTTGGATAAGTGCCAGTAGTGAAGCCTGCCAATGGGCTGGACAGCCAATCGCTCCGTTACACCCACTGCACCACACCTCAACAGCACCCGACACAACCTTCTTTCTACCAAACCTGCTTGTAACATCAGCTCTGACCATTATGAGTGTGACAGACTGACAACACTTCCCCTTCAATTATCCTGACATTGATGCTATTTGAAACTCTGGGCTCAGCCCATTATAATTTTACTGGGCAGGTCATGGGCATGATCCTACCCATCAGTTGGCAACATGAGGGTGCAAAGAGGAAGCATTTACAGCTGCAAAACACTGTATTCACAGCTGCATTGGTTTTAATGTAATACCATCAGTCAGGAGGCCACAGATCAAAAATCAACCAGGAAGAGGACATCTGGAAATTTTTCAAGGAATGATGAAAATATTCTTGCGACTGAAATGAAGCACAAGGAGTCTGATGCAATAATGGGAGACCGTGACAAGGAGGCAGCCAATACAGCAGCCATTTGGAAGGAAGTGACACCAGCAGCAAGTTGCTAACCTCACAATTTCTTTCCAGTGCACAACGAGGAGGCAGTGGGGGGCTAGGAATTATGTGGAGGTTGTCTCCCAGTGACAGTTCTGAAAGCTGTTGGAGCCTCATTTCAAACTCTCAGCTATGAAGCCAACAGGACTGAAAGAGCTACAGCCATAACGATACTCATTCCGGTGGAGGAGATTTCCACCTTATTGATGGCCCTAAGAACTCTGTACCTTCATTTCCTAAAAGTTTTAGGCAGCCATTTGAGAGCAACTCCATTCTGCGGCACCCTTGCATTCTGCTCTGTGTTTCAGTAACACCCACCTGTCCCAGTGGCTCTCCCGCATCCTGCTTTCACCCACATCCTGCTCTCACCCGCAAAGCTTAAATGGATGGTAAACGTAGCTCAGACTGATAATTGACACAGACAGCGGACACCCAGAACGCATCCCGAGTCCTGATTATTTTCTATGTCAGAAAATTCCAGTTAGGGTTCCATGGGCCCAGAATGTCAGTAAAGTTATGAATGATGGCTGAAAATTGTCATTAATGTGCATTTTGCACATTCCAGACATTTACCTGAAAAGTGCATTCGAAGCTCTATGGCTAATGCCCTGTGAATTAAATGATTTGCAGTGACACCTACCTATACATCAGAAATGTAAAGTTAGTTTCAGTTGTGCTGATCATGAAACAATCGTCGATTGTTGTAGAAATCCAGCTGCTTCATGTCCTCAAGGGAAGGGAATCTGTTGTTCTTATCTGCTCTAGCCCACATGTGACATCGGACCCATGGCAATCTTATGGAGATGCAAATATGAAAATAATTTGCAAATTAAACCATTTGTGACTATGGGGGAGATTATTCTGGCCTGCTAGCTCCCAGCAAGTATCATGGTTACTGGGAGAATAGGACATCATGCAATAAATGGGGTTGGCATGGCATAGCAAACCCGTTGTAATGTTCCTAGTCCATCCTGCCAGTCCTGATCGGGCTCCTGCCTGCATTACTTTAAATATAACTAGCGGGCTTGAAGCTGGATTCAAACACCTCCCACTATTCAGCTGCCTCCACAGTGGGATCTTCAGTGAGCAGGCTTCATACAGATCTTCATAAATGAGTACCTAGTATGTTGGACCCTGAAGGTTGAGGAAGCATCGCCAACCCCTTAGTGATTAGTGGCATCCTTCCCTGTCTGCAGACGCTACGATAATGGATGAATGAACACCGCTTGACAATCACCAGGCAAGACTGTTCCTTTCCTGTTGGCGAACACTTCAGCGGTCACGGGCATTCGGCCTCTGATCTTCGGGTAAACGTTCTCCAAAGCGGCCTTCATGACATACGACAGCGCAGAGTCGCTGAGCAGAAACTGATAGCCAAGTTCCACACGCACGAGGACAGCCTCAGCCGGGATCTTGGGTTCATGTCACAGTATCTGTAACCCCCATGACTTGCCTGAACTTGCAACATCTCACTTACTGTCCTGTCTGGAGACAATATACATCTCTTTAACCTATGCTTAATGCTATCTCCCCTCACATTGTCTGCACCTTTAAGACTTGAATAGCAGATTAACTATAAAGACTCGCATTCTAATCAGTATTCTGTAAACTGTGTGTGCCCTGCTTGCGATCAGAACTCTTCACTCACTTGACAAAGGAGCGGCGCTCCGAACGCTAGTGGCGTTTACTACCAAATCACCCTGTTGGACTTTAACCTGGTGTTGTGAGACTTCTTACTGTGTTTACCCCAGTCCAACGCCAGCATCTCCACATAGTGATTTCAGGCAGCCCTATGATCAACATCAGCATTCCTGGCAGTCAGCTGTGGATATTCTGAAGTGGCCAGGTCACTTTAATCTCCGTGCCAACCCTTTCCCCCCACTCTCATCCCTGGTCACCTGGCAGGGTTTTAAATCATTACAACACTCCATTCTGCAGCAGAGATTTTCCTTTCCCCCTGGCTGAAGCTGCAGGTGTGAGCAGACCCCTTTGAAGTTCTCTGCCGGAGAGAAGATGTCAATTTCAGAGGGGGTGTCCATTCTGCACAGCTGTGTGCCCAGTGCTAACGTATGCACACAGCTTTGATTTGAGACGTCTTAGCAAGCTGAACTATTTGAAACCCTCTCCATTGCACTTGAAGCCTTTGATCTGTGACAAGTTCATAGTGCAATGCCTCGTAAAAGATTCAACTGCCAGTTTAATGGATTTCTATCATCCTCCAGCCACTAGTCTTTGTTTTCATTTTCCTTTTTGACTGAATTTACCTCAAGTACCCCATTGATCCTGACCACAATGTAGATAGAGAGTAAGCCTGATTGACAGCCTGTAGTTTCACTCCCTCTTTTGCAAACCACTTCAAAAGAGGGAGTTAAACCACAAAACCATTCAGAAAGTGATCCCAGGAACACTGCCATGAAAGATAAGTGTGTGCAAAACATTTCAACAATAAGAAAGGCTAGAAAAGATAATGGAGGGTTTAATGTCATGCTTTGTACCACATTCAGAGAGGACATCTCTCAATGCAGAGGCTCATAAAATTAAGAATAGACCAAGATCTTCTGCACGCATATCCCAGGTGATATGCCAAAAAATATTAGCGTATCACCTCAGATTTTTTCCAGCTTTATGAATACACCAAGCTTTGCAAAACAACAGTGAAAAGCAATTTTTTTTTGTTTCATAAAGTTTCTAGGAAAATATCATCAAAACTCTAAATGGGACAATGGACATGGTGTTCTGGCAGATATGCTGTTTATGGAAGATGGGAGTATGGAGACCATTTATCCATCAAACAATCCCATTCACTCATGGCTATTTGTAAAAATATCCTATACAGAAAATGGACACCATGCCTAGCTACCTTTTTACTGTAGCTACCTAACAACAGTCACTGCATTTTGTATGTGAAGCATTTACTTTTTTCTTTTATCTCCTCCATGAGTTCCATGATGTGAGCATCCAGCTTAATTCATTCATCTGCACTGATCCCACCTGAAATACTGCAATCTTTTTCAAAGGTTTGACAGACCTGCCTGTTGTGCAGTTCCAGTACTTTATGTTTTAACTTTAGATTTCAAGCCACTATAATCTTTTTTGGTCAAAATTCAATATCACAAGTCTGGGTAAAATCAGCAGGTTGCCTATTGTTTTGATTCTCTGCCCTGCTACCATCCTAACCTCTCTGTTATCAACCTATCGCAGTCTTTCAATGAATTTCAGTGGAAGAATCACAGATTTGTTACAGCACAGAAGGCCATTCAGCCCACTGTGTTTGGGCTAGCTATTTGAATGAGAAATGCACCTTGTGTCATTTTCCTGCCTTCTCTTCACAATCCTGCACACTCTGCCTTTTCTGATAGTAATCCAATATCCTTTTGAATGCCTTGATTAAGCTTACTTTCACCACATTCGGGCACTGCATTCTAAATGTCAATCCTTCACTGCATTAAAAGTTTTTCCTCAAATCTCCATTGCTTCTTTTGACAGTTTAACTTAAATCTGTCCCCACTCATTCTCAATCCTTACACCTGTGGGAGAAGCTTTTCCCTACATACTCTGTCCAGATTTTGGATACCTCAATCAAATCTCATATCAACCTTTTCTATTCCAAAAAAAAGTCCCAACTTCTCTAGTCCATGTTCATAACTCAAGTCCTTCATCCCTGGAACCATTCTTCTGAGCCTTTTTTGCATTCTCTCTTAATGCCTTCACACCTTTCCTTAATTTGATATCTTTACTCTACTCCTTATACACCTATGACTGTGTGGCCAAATTCCCCTTCAACACAATTTTCAAGTTTGCTGATGACATCACCTTTCAGGGTCGGATCTCAAACAATGATGAGACAGAGTACAGGAAAGAGATAGAGAAACTGGTGAACTGATGCGACAACAATAATCCCCCCTCAAAAACAGCTTCTTCCCTGCTGCCATCAGACTTTTGAATGGGCTTACCTTGCATTAAGTTGATTTTTCTCTACACCCGAGCTATGACTGTAACACTTCACTCTGCACTCTCTCCTTTCCTATGTATACAGTATGCTTTGTCTGTATACATGCAAGAAACAATACTTTTCACTGTATACTCAGACATACAGCAATAATAAATCAAATCAAATCAAAAATTTAGAATTGGACACATCATTTCAGGCCAAACCAGTGTTTTATGCAACTTTAACATAAATTACTTGTCCTTATATTCAATGCCCTATTAATGAAGCATAGAGTATTGTATGCTTCACTCGCCACCTTCTCAACCTGTCCTGTTACTTTCAATACCCAGCAATGTGGAAATTTAAAGAATTCAATTCTGTGACATGTCCATCCCTAGTCATCCTTGAACTGAATGGCTTGTTGGGCTATTTCAGAGAGCAGTTGAGAGTCAACTACATTGCTGTTGCTCTGGAGTCACATGTAGAGCAGAGCAGGTGGGATGACAGATTCCCTTTCCCTAAAGGATATTAATGAACCAGATGGGTTTTTCCAACAATCAACAGTGGTTTCATGGTCATCAATAGATTCGTAATTCCAGATATTTGTTATTGGATTCAAATGCCACCAGGGTTTGAACCCTTGTCCCCAGAATTGCCCAGGTTTTTCTGGTACACAAGAAACAGGACAAATCAAATTGGGGCAGCTATCACCCCATCAGTCTATTCTCGATTATCGGTGAAGCGATTGAAGGGGGTGATAAACAGTGCTATCAAGCAGCACCTGCTCAGCAATAACCTACTCAGTGAAGTCTTGCTTGGATTTCACCAGGGCCACTTAGCTCCTGACCTCATTACAGCCTTCGTTCAAACATGGACAAAAGAGCTGAATTCCAGAGGTGTGGTGAGAGTGATGGTTCTTGACATCAAGGCCGCATTTGACTAAGTGTGGTATCAAGGAGCCCTAGTGAAACTGGAATCAATGGGTATCAGAGGACAAACCCTCCACTGTTGGAGTCATACCTGGCACATAGGAAGATGGTTGTGGTTGTGGAGAGTCATTCATCTCAGTCCAGGACATCTCTGCAGGAGTCCCTCAGGGTAGTGTCCTAAGCCCAACCATCTTCAGCTGCTTCATCAGTGACCTTCCCTCCATCATAAGGTCAGAAGCGAGGATGTTCACCGATGATTACACAATGTTCAGCACCATTCACGACTCCTCAGATTCTGAAGCAGTCCATGTTCAAATGTAATAAGATCTGGACAACATCTAGGCTTGGACTGACAAGTAGCAACTAACATTCGAGTCACACAAATGCCAGACAATGACCATCACCAATAAGAGATACTCTAACCACCACCCCTTGACATTCAATGGTGTAACCATCACTGAATCCTCTGCTGTCAACATCCTTGGGGCTACCATTGACCAGAAGCTCAATTGGACTCACCACATAAATACAATGGCTACAAGATCAGGTCAGAGGTTAGGAATACTGCAGCGAGTAACTCACCCCCTGACTGCCCAAAGCCTATCCACCATCTACAAGGCACAAATCAGGAGTGTGATGGAATACTCCCCACTTGCCTGGATGGGTGCAGTTCAAACAACACTCAAGAAGCTTGACATCATCCAGGACGAAGCAGCCCACCTGATTGGCACCACATCTAAAAACATTCAATCCCTCCACCACCAACACTCTGTAGCAGCAATGTGTACTATCTACAAGATGCACTGCAGCAATTCACCAAAGATCCTTAGACAGCACCTTCCAAACTCACACCCGCTTCTGTCTAGAAGAGCAAGGGGAGCAGTTAAATGGGAACACCACCACTTGCAAGTTCCCCTCCAAGCCACTCACCATCCTGGCTTGAAAGTATGTAGCCATTCCTTCACAACCACTGGGTCAAAGCCCTGGAATTTCCTCCTGATTGGCATTGTGAGTCAACCCACAGCATATGGACTGCAGCGATTCAAGAAGGCAGCTCACCACCACCTCCTCAAGGGCAACTAGGAATGGGCAATAAATGTTGGCCAACCATGAGGCATGACTGAATAGAAAAAATGAAGAATGGCCGAAGAACCTGAATAGTACAAAGACTATGGGCCCTAACAAAGTTACAGCTGTAGTACTGAAGATTTATGCTCCTGAATTAGCTGTGCCCCACATCAAACTGCTCCGGTATGGATGCAACACTGGCATGTACCTGGCAATGTGGAAAAATGCCCAGATATGCTTTGTCCATAAAATAGCAGGATAAATTCGATCCCACCAATTAACAACTCATCAGCCTATCCATGACCATCAGCAAAGTGATGGAAGTTGTCATTGACAGTACTGTCATGTGACAACACAGCAATACCAGCTCACTAATGCTCAGTTTTAGTCCAATCAGGCTAATTAAGTTCTGGACCTCCTTACAGCCTTAGCCCAAAGTGACTGCCCTGACATCAATGTTGCATTTTTCATTTTTAAATTCATTTACAGATGTGGGCATCACTAAGCCAGCATTTATTGCCCATCTGAAATTACTCTTGAAAAGCTGGTGCTGGTGAACTGCCTTCTTAAATTGCTGCAGTCCCTGTGGTAAACGCACAGTGCTGTTAGGGAGGAAGTTCGTGGACTTTGACAGTTACAGTGAAGGAACAGCGATATATTTCCAAGTCAGGGTGATGAGTTGCTTGGAGATTAATTTTCAGGTGGTGGTGTTCCCATGTGTCTGATGCCCTTGTCCTTCTCAATGGTTGGTTTGGAAGGTGCTGCCTGAGGAGCCTTGGTGTGTTCTTGCAGTGCATCCTGTAGTTGATGCACACTGCTGCCAGTGTTTATCAGTGGTGGAGGGTTTGAATATTTATGGAAGGGGTGCCAATCGAGCAGCGGTCACTTTCTTGGTGGAGTCGAGCTTCTTGAGTTTTGTTGGAGCTGTACTTATCCAGGCAGGTGGAGACTATCTTACCACACTCCCAACTGAGACTCTGGCTGGTTGGAGTCAGATCTGGCACATGGATGGTTGTGGTGATTAGAGATCAATAGTTACAACCTCAGGACATCACTTCAGGAGTTCCTCAGGACAGTACCATAGACCCAATCATCTTCAGCTGCTCCATCAATGACCTTCTTTCTATCATAAAGTCAGAAGAAAGACGTTGACTGACAATTGCATAAAGTTCATGAGCCCTATGATATTGAATCAATCCATGTCCATATGCAGCCAGAACTTGACAACATTTGGACTTGGTAAGTTATATCTATGCCCTAGAAGCACCAGGCAACAACCATTCCAACAAGAGAGACCATCTTGCCTTGACATTCAACCGCATTGATCACCGTTGAATCCTCCACCATCTACATCCGGGGATTACCATTAGCCAAAAGCTTACTGGGCCAGACATGTAAATACTGTTCCTACAGAAGTGGCTGTGAATTCTGTGCAAGAAAATCACTTCCTGAGTCCCTAAAAGCCTATCCACTATGTACAAGGCACAAGTCAGGAGTGTGATAGAATACTCTCCACTTGCCAACTGAATACAGCACCAACAACACTCAAGAAGCTCAATGCCATTCAAGACAAAGCAGCCTGCTTGATTGGCACTGCATCCAACCACCCCTTAAACACACATACACTCTATTACCAAAACGCAGTGGCTGTCAGTTGTACCATTTACAAGATGCACTGCAGTAACTTGCCAAGCCTCCTTCTGCAGCACCTTCCAACCCTGTGACGTATACAACCATGTGGGTTGCAGTGGTTCAAGAAGGCAGCTGACCATCACCTTCTCAATGGAAATTAGGGATGGTTAGCAAGTGACTGTCAGTGATGCCCCCACCTCATAGAAGAATTGTATTTGATGAAATGGTGGCAATGCTGAGGCTTCAGAAGTTTCAGTCCTCTGGGTGGGCTGGTTGTATCAGGAATCTGCCCTCTATCCTGATTTGGGTAGAGATTTAGGATGGTCAATTAGGAATCTGCCTGTGGTAAAACTGTGCAGTAGGTTCCCATTGCCAACAAGTGCAGTCTCAGGAATTGCTCTTTACCCTGACGACAGGATAGCAACTCCCCTTGTAAAATTCAACCCACTCCCCATTATGCTTTCTCTACAAGATCACTGAGTTACTGATTCATTTAGAATGATATTAGGATAATGCATTATTAATATATTATTTATGAAGAATAAAGGTGTTATTTTAAAGTGCTAAAATAAAGTAAGCCTTTGCTGGCACTGGTTCTTGTTTTTTGCACAAATGGATGTATACATATAATGCTATTTGTGACACGCATCTAAAATAAACTTTAGTGATAAACGAGAATGTAACAACTATGATGATCATATGTCTTTAATTTAATTTGTTGCAGCTAAACATGGCCCTACAATAAATAGAAGAGATTTCACCAAACTTTTGTGGGTAGGAAGGACCCATTAATCGAAAGAGCAGCAAATACACGAGTTGTGATGGGTTGTCACTCAAATAAAATGATGTCTCAAACCATGTTGATGGGGTTGGGGGAGGGTGATGTAGGGTAGTTTTACCAATATATCATGTTATCATTCTGGGGAATCATTACACAGCCTTTAGGTATTTTTCCTTTTTTCCCTCCAATTTCTTTCTACCTCTCTCTCTGGAAAATGCTACTTATTGCTGGGGCACTATCCATGGATGTTGACTTTCCCTCCAATGTATCAACCAACTAATTATGAGTAAGCATAAGCAACGAGCGTCAACAGTTGGTTTCTTTTTCATTCATCCATGGGCCATGGGCAATGCTGGCTGGCCAGCATTTGTTGTCCATCTGTAGTTGCCCGAGAGCAGTTGAAAGTCAACCATATTGCTGTGGCTCTGGAGTCACATGTTGGCGTGACTCCTTTCCAAAAGGACATAAGTGAACTAGATGGGTTTTTCTGACAATGACTTCATGGTCATCAGTAGATTCTTAATTCAAGTTTTTTTATTGAATTCAAATTTGACCTTCTGTTGTGGCGGGATTCAAATCCAGGTCTCCAGAACTTTAGCTGAGTTTCTGGATTAATAGTCTAGTGATAATACCACTAGGCCATTGCTTCCCCTTTTTTACAATGGAGACATTATCACCAGTATAACTCTATTCTCATATGATGTCCTGATGTTCACACTCTCCAGCAATGGACATGAATTCAAACTTATATAACTTTTCCCCTTGCCACATGTTCTGAATGATTATTAATGTCCCTTCCACTACCCCAGTGAACAATCTACTAACTTAACATAGACAAAGAATCAAATCAATCTCCTTTCTCTACCATTTCTCAACTCCACACCAGATAAATGTTAGCAATTAAACCACTTGGGGAACAAATCAATTCCAGCAATAATTCACATTGTGAGAACTGTTTTTATTTATTGTTTATTTGCACAGTTATCTGGCTAAACAGTGAAACTATAATTAATTCAGAACAAATGCAATTCTTTGTATATATTTTTTACCATCAAGATGCCATGCTAAAATGGCAACTGATTGGTTAGCAATGGCACATCCTAGACCACGTCATTGCTTTCCGCGCATGCTTCTTATTTTGAATGCTTTAAATTTTCATAATGAGGAAATGTACCCCACTAGACATAAAAATAGACATCCACATGAAGCCAATATTATTTTAATCTGTAAGATCTGTCAACATATTTTTGACCTTGATGTAAATTTTCTCAGAACAGAGTCAAGAACAAAATGAATCTGTGTACAGATCTAATGAAAAATGGGTTTTGTCAGCAACACAAGAGCAGGATATCTCTGAAGAATAACTTCACTGCTTAAATAAAACATTACTGAAACTATTTTCTCTTGCTCTGCTCAATTTAATGATGACCTGTATAAATTTCGTAGTGCAGGGTGCTCTGCAGCTGCTCGGAAAGTGCAACTATAGCATAATACTAGAGTACTAATTAAAAGCAGGATTCTTACAGAAAATTACTGAGCCAGCTGCATGCCTCTTCTCGCTGCTGGTTGGCTTTGTAGAACAAAACCATTTTGATTGTACTAAAGAAATGCAACAATTATGAATGAATCCGTCTCTCCAGCTTGCAAAATGGCGGACTGTTGCAGCAGAATTTGTTAAAGTGATGAAGCTGTAATGATTGCAACAACATAAGATCATTGATCAATCCTCAATCGATTGATACCTGCTCTTGTCATGCTGCTAGATAACACAAATACATAAACATTATTTTTCCATCATAATATTAAAAAAAATCACAAGGCTTTGAGTGCAGCAGATGAGCTGAATACTTTATTTATTTGATGACCCTAATGTAATAAAAGTTGAACAAAATAACGTAGCATTAAGATTAATTAATAGTTCTATTATAATATTCCAACAGTTTTTTATTCTTTATCTTTATTATTGCCATACAGTGCCAAGCATACCGGCACAGTATTAAAACAAACAGCAACAGTGACATCAGACAATACACATACAGAAATCACAATCTGACAAGACTTCTAAAAACCACTACACTTTCAGCATTCACAACAAAATCAGGCAAGTATCAACAAGTATCAACAATTCTATGCAGAAAAAGACGTATTAAGACATGAACCAAATACCCGTAGTTTATACTGATGACCATGCAAAATACTGTCATTGTGAGTAACGCACATTTTAAGTTTAGAAGGCATAAGGTCATATATGAATTTATAAACTTCAACAAAATCAAAAACCAGTCTTCTTTTCTCAAAAGAGTGTAATCCAAGAATTCCTAAATGCTCCTCATAAGGTATTCTCATCGTGCCTTCTGTTTTCCTGGTAATACATCTTTTCACTCTATATACGTGTGTATGGTTTACATTCATGATGTTAGTTTCTTCATGAACAAATTTCTGCTACTCTTTTAAGCCCAGCATTACTTTGCTCTGATGTGTACTATGAACTCAATTCAAACATACATTAAAGTTAATATTCCTCTGTGCATTTTGTTCAAAATTTATTATACCTTATATACTGGGGAATGTATTAATTGAATTACTTTTCATGCATTTAAATCAAATATAACAATAGCTGATTCATCATAGAACATAGAACAGTACAGCACAATACAGGCCCTTTGGCCCTCGATGTTGTGCTGAGCTATGTCCGAACCCAAGATCAGGCTATCCCACTCCCTGTTCTGGTGTACCAATATTAACAGCTAAAGCTGTATCCAATTACATCAAGCTATAAGTAAATAGCTAGGGGGAATTCGCCCCAAAAAATTCTAAATGTCGAATTTGCATAAAAACTGGAGTAAATCCCGCTGGCTTTTTTCAGCGGGAGTTTCAAAATGAATCTCCCACACTCTGTGCACTGCAGAGTCTCTCAGTGTGAATCAGGCTGAAAAACAGTGGGTGGGGAGAGGATGGCAGCATAGTGCTGAGCGGGCCACTATCAGCGCTGAGATTGATGCACTGCTGGCCTCCCAATCGCTGGCCAGCTCGATTGCTGGCTAACACCATGACCCTGCAACGCTGACTGTCCCACCACCCCCACGGCCCAATTGTTGGTCCCCTGAACATGCCTGGGCCAGCCTCGAGCCCCCCATTCCCAGCCCGCTTCGATGTTCCGCCCCCACCCACATCCCCGATTTCCCAAACCACTTCCTTTGATCCCCTCCCCACCACTGGCAGCCCTGACCCTTCCCCCCCCAACTTCTGCAGTCCCAACCCTCCCCAAGCAGGCTGACCCACCCCCCCCAATCGCTGCCTATCTCCCTTTGTCACTCAGATCAAAATAAGAAGTCTCACAACACCAGGTTAGAGTCCAACCAGTTTATTTGATAGTAATCTCACCAGCTTTCGGAAACGGTGTTCCTTCGTCAGGTTTTTGACTCAGACCAAATGCAGAGTGGCAGTGGGATCCACCCGCCACCCCCACCAATCACCCCTGAGGCCCTGTCCCCACCAGGTCCTGTCCCCCATTCAGCCCCACCAGCTTGGCACTGCCCAATGCCTGGTGGGCAGTGCCAAAGTAACTCCAGCGCATTGGCACTTTGTCTCTTGGGCAGTGTCAGGACCCAGACTGGCACTGCCAAAGTGGCAATGTCCAGTGGCACCTCCCCCAGGACCCAATCCTCTCGGGGGCCTCAATTTCCCTCCCTTCACTACAGTGGGTTTGGGCGGCCAGTTCCCTGCGAGTGGGGAGCTACACTAAGCCCCGTTGGCGGGGGTAGAGACTAGTGGGCCCAGTGATTTCAGTCCCAGATCCACCAATACTATTTAAATTAGATTCAAATGGAAATTATAATAATTTATACAACTCCGTGGAGATTTCCGGCACGCAGCTGATGGCTCCAGAAATCTGCTGCCTGAGGTATGTGGAGGCCATGGCACCTAATGGGGAGCCTGCAAAATGGCCTGTGCTCGAGTCTCCCGGCTCACTGAGAAACAAGAGCAGCACAATGTCTGAGAGAATCGCCCCCCTAATCTGGCGAAATAGAAGCAAATCATGCAACAAAAACTGTGATGAACAAGATTTTTTGGATAGCAAGCTCCTGCAGTGAACCTTACAAAGAGCTTACCGAGGGTCAGCAAATCCTTAAGCTGAGCATCAGGAAGCCTGCACGTCCTCGTACAAAACTAACAATAGCAGCCTCTATAATATCCAAGGTTTATAGGTTACTAGAGTTGCAATAAAAATGTTGGTTTAAGAAAGAAAGACAAAACAAGATAAAGGTACATACTCAGCAATGTTGCTCAGAGTGATTATGTTAGCTGTTATTAATTAGACACTTGCTGATTTTTGAGAGAGATTTTTTTCCCCCTTTATTAACATTTCTTTCCACTTATCTCTTTGATTCCCCTGGGATCCTAAGTTCAAAGCTACATTTCTGTTGTCATATTCGCCTGACTATTTCTTCTTAGTGCGTAACAATTATTACTTCTGAGCTAAGCAGGTGATATTTATCTTAGGCTTTTCTTTTGCCCAGAGTTATTTCTGAATTAAAGGTATCACACTACCATGTGATCACTGTGTGACAGCTTTTTGTGATGATACTGTGCTACTGAAATATTTTAAATTTAAGGGGGACTGTTTAGAAATTCAGTATTTTTTTACAGCAGTCAATGTGTCTGGAAAACCGTACAGCTTAGGTGCTGCACAACAGGATAATTACTCATTTTAGCCATGTAGTATTGAGTTAGCAAAAGGTTCATGAACTGTTGTTTATAAATGGAGATTTCCCCTCGGATTTTTGGTTAAAGAAATGGAAGCTTTTTTAAAATTAAAGACATGGGAGAAGCTAGGTTTGCAGCAAAGAAACAGCTTTTTCTTTCATTTTTAGAACTGACTGGAGCTGTTTAAAGACCAAAGTCAGCTCTCTCCCTCTCAACAAATTTTCTCTGTGATATTCCAAGACTTTCTACACTCATTTATAGCAAGCATACCTGGATTTGCAACTATATTTAAACTGAGTTTTAAGTCCATTGGAAAAATGCTGCTTATTTGGAACTGAGCTAGGGATAAGGTAGAAATTAAAATAGTTTCTTTTCATGTTTAAATGTTGTTCAACTGTTAAGAATTGAACTGTTTCATTTTGTTGGAGTTATACTTAAACTGTGTTATGAATAAAGCTTGTTTTGATAAAAGATCCCTAACTTGTCACTGAAGTTAGGTATGGAGTGAAGCATCCTTCCCTTACATTTATGCCAAAATAGAGCAATTGTTATGGTCTAGTCTGGCTTGATAATATACCTTGGGTTTCTGACCCAGGATCCTAACAGTCTGTATGTGTCTTTGGAATCAGACAGAAGAAGAATTTAATGAAGTAAGTTAAATTTATTCTAAGGTATTGAAATTTGTCTTGGTCAAATGCACAAAATGATCAATAGCGACTCTGCTGCAGTTTTACGCTTGGCCAGATTATATTCAGGAAAAGAAAATACAATAGTGTGTAAGATGGCCTCCTATTTCACCACTGCAGATCCAACGCTACAGCCCAAGACAGCAATTGTTCAGAACTAACCAGAGTTTTCAGTCTCAAGTTTAAAGTTAATAATCGACCTAAGGTCCATTCAGCCATTTGTAGAAGTGTTCAGAACCTCTACTGACATTGATGTCAGGAAGTCTTCCCCAACATCAAGATTCAATGTTTAGAATATATTCCTTCGTCTGAGCCTCCCCAAACATGGGAAATAGATTTTCTCCATCCATCCGATTGGTTCCTCTCAATATCCTGAAAGCCTCTATCAAATTAATTCTCTATCTAAATTCCAAAGAGTAGAATCCCAGTTTATGTAATCTCGCCATGCAATTTAACCTTTGGAGTCCAGGTACCATTCTGGCAAATCTACATGGTGCTCTCTCCAGGTAAATTTATCCTTCCTAATATGAGGTGCCCAGAATTGCTCACAGAACTCAATGGTGGTCTAACTAAGGCTTTGTATAACTGTATCATAATTTTTAATTCCTTGTATTCAGATACTGCAAATATAAAAGCCAGCATTCCATTTGCCCTTTTTGATTATTTTCTATAACTGTTCATTACACTTTAATGATCAATGTATATGGCTTACAAAGTGTTTTGAGCTCTACTGTTTGAAGCTTTTCACAATTTGGACAGTACTATCCTATCCTTATAGGTCCAAAGCAGACGACCTCACAGTTACCTACAATGAATTCCATTTAGACCATACGACCATAAGACATAGGAGCAGTATTAGGGCACTTAGCCAATCGAGTCTGCTCCGCCATTCAATTATGACTGATACTTTTTTCATCCCCATTCTCCCGCCTTTTCCCCTTGACTCCTGATCCCCTTATTAAAGACACAATGACCTGGCCTCCACAGCCCTCTGCAGAAAAGGGCTCCACAGATTCACCACTCTTTGGCTGAAGAAATTCCTCCTCATCTCTGTTTTAAAGGATTGTCTCTTTTGCCTGAGGTTGTGCCCTCTGGTTCTAGTTTCTCCTACTAATGGAAACATCATCTCCACGCCCACTCTATCCAGGCCTCGCAGTATCCTGTAAGTTTCAATAAGATCTCCCCTCATCCTTCTAAACTCCAATGAGTACAGACCCAGAGTCCTCAACCGTTTCTCATACGACAAGCTTTTCATTCCAGGGATCATTTTTGTGAACTCTTCTGGACCCTTTCCAAGGCCAGCACATCCTTCCTTAGATATGGGGCCCGAAACTGCTCACAATACTCCAAATGGGTCCTGACCAGAGCCTTATTCTGCCTCAGAAGTTTCACATTTTGTACCATTTGCCACAATTCGTCACCTACTTATTCTTTTAATATTTTCTATTTTTATGCTTCTATCTTTGTATCAGATAAACAATATCCTTAGACATTCCTCTGTCCACTGCACTCTGATTGTTTCCTCTGGGTGCTTCGCTTTCCTCCCACAGTACAAAGATATGAAGATTAGATGTTTGGCCATGGTAAATGCATGGGGTTACAGAGATAGGATGGAGGAGAGGGCCTGGTTGGGATGTTGTATCGGAGAGTCAGATGGCCAAATGGCCTTCCTCTGCACTTCAGGAATTCTATGATTCTATGGTACTTTACACAACTCTGCAAAATAGGGATAGGAGAGAGGGGACACACAGGGCAGGATCTTAATGCCACTCTTGGCATCCTCAAGATTGCTGGGAGGGGCTCAAGATGTGGCGACACATGAAATTCACAGATCTCACTGGTGAGATTGTGACTTACAGCTTTTGCCATCCCTTGTCAGTGACATCATCGGGTTCACGCCTACAACCTTTAAAGTTCTGGGAATACAATTTTAGTTTGTGTAAGATTTCCTTGTGAATGAACCCTTGGAGTTCAGAGTCATGATTCTCATCTTCAAGGCAAGAATTATGAGTCAGGCCATTTCCTGACACTATGATCCTGCTTTCTGCCTGGCACTGCCCACCCACGCTATTTTCATGTAGGGGTGACAGGGCAGGCTGGAGTTGGAGCCACAACCTTTAGAAGCAGACCAGAGGTAGAAAGGAGAAGGGTGGTTGCTGAGGAGGATAGGTTAAAAGTTCTACCTCAGTCCCTTGGGGGCAGCAACCCTGTTCTGTAGATGATTGCGAAACCCCCTTACCCTCATGTCTTATATCACCCCCCTCATCCCTTTACCTTCATTCCCTCTGACCCTGCCATTTTCCCTCACTCTGATGTGACCTCCAAATCCCTAATATTCTATTAGGGCTGCACGATGGTACAGTGATTAGCACCGCTGCCTCACGGTTCCAGGGACTCAGATTCGATTCTTGGCTTGGGTCACAGTCTGTGTAGAGTCTGCATATTCTCCCCCTATCTGCGCCAGTTTTCTTTGGGTGCTCTGGTTTCCTCCCACAGTCCGAAAGACGTGCTGGCTAGGTACATTGGCTGTGCTAAATTCTCCCTCAGTGTACCAAATAGGCACTGGAATGTAGCGACTAGAAGATTTTTACAGTGACTTCATTGAGTGTTAATGTAAGCCCCCTTGTGACACTAAGAAACAAAGTTAAACCTTACCAGTCCCCATGACTCTATGCCCCTTCACAACCCCATATTTCCCTCAGACTCCTGTACCCCACATAGCTCCATCGCCTCCTTATGCACTCATCCACCCCATTCCCTCACACATTCTCATACCCACTCATCCAGAACCCACTACATATGTAACTCTGATGAATCCTATAATAACATCGTAAAATCTTTACGATTCTCATACAACTGTTAAAATGAACAATTTCTCAAAACTAACTTTAAAAATATTATCCTAGTAATAATTATAAAACTCACAACATAAATAAATTCACAGTCCCCTCAGCAAATCATACTGTGCTAGCTCCATTAATTGGGGGTAGAGCTCAGCCAAGCATTCATAATTAATACATTGATATTTGCATCAATAAAACATCCAGATCCGAATACATTGAAGTTTTTGAAATAATTTAAAGAGTTCAGCCATCAGGTCAAGCTTAGAACCGGGGAAATAGGCGTCTGAGTTGCCATTCAGCCTGTTCCCTTCACTTGGAATGTCTGCTGGGGCTTACTTTACACCCATCTGGAGTCTGATAGATACCATGTCATTGTAACTGGCTTTCAGAAATACACTAGAATTCAGCTGAGCTGAGAAATAAGAAAACCCAGGATAGAAACAACCTCCCTTAGCTCCATGCTTGGGGCTGCCCCTTTTGTCATTGGCTTCCTAAGAATCATTCCTGTAGGGATCAAGAAAAGGTTTTGCCCTGTACATGAGCAATTAGCAAACCCTGGAATTGGCAGGCACTGGACATAATTAGGTTCCTGCCATTTCCTATGACTGGAGTTCAACACAGCCTCTGAGGAAATTTAAGAATTTCAACTCGACTGGAATATTAACATGACTTTCATCTTTCCACATTAAATTTCCAACGGTTTCTGTTTTTCCTCCCTATTTCCATCTTTCACATTTTTTCCTTTTTTGATGCCAAACATTATTTATTATTTTGTAACTGTATAGCCTCAAGGCAGTTTGGAGCAGCTTTTCACTTGTTTTATTTAAAGCTTTGCATTGAATTTCCAAGAATTTAAATTCACAAACTTACACACATAGTAAGTATATATGTATAAACTGACATGCACATGCATACACACATGTGCACACAGATATGCACACCAAACACTCACAACATATACACATGCACATAGATATGTGTGCACACATACATATATACATATGTATACATGTGGACATATATGCATTGAAGAATGTATACACACATAGACCTGCACCCACAGAGATATGCATAGATCCATAAATGCACACGTATGCATACAAGCATACACAACTACATACACAAGGCAATGGTGGTGGGGGTGGGGGGCAGGGATGGGCGGTTGCTAGTTTGGAGGGGGTGAATGGTGGAATATTAGGCATACATTAGGAATACATTAGGCATTTCCCAATAACACTTTGATTCAGCCACCTCATCCTAACTTTCCTTCTGGTTTTCCCATCAGTAAGATGTTTTCCAGCATTTTCTGTTTTTGTTGTAGCAGGATGTGATCTCAACTCCAGCATTCAAAAGAACATTCTGAGCATGCAAGTTGAAGGAATGTGGAGTTGGGAAGAGTAGAGAAACTGACAGGATGGAGTTCAGATGAGGCATAGCTGCACCTCATTTCAGTAATGCCTTCTTGGATGTGCTGCTGTGAGGAGTCAGGGATACGTCTCCCTGCCAATGGTGGGTGAGATACGTCTCCCTGCCAATGGTTGCAGCTGACACCAAGGTGGTGAGGCTGGAATTCACAGAAGTTTGGGAGGAGCATGGTAATATGGTACCATTCAATGCAGAATGCACTTTAGTGACCTAAGCAGAAAAGGTGAGTACAGTGGTGCATTCACATACACCCTGCCGTATGTGCACATAACCTTACCCCCTCACTCCACCTTCTCAATTCTATTCTGAATCACATCCAATTAACTTACAAGTATTCTTATCCTTTTCATGCTATTCAATTCCTCACAGCTTCATTTTTCCATTCACCATTGCCTCTTATCCTCACCCTTAGCCAATTATCATCTCTCACCATCACAGTCACCAAACATTTCTCCAAGCATCAGATGAGCAAAAGAAGAAAGTTTACTCACATATCTTCCTACTAATTAACTGACAACTTTCAGCTCCTCTGAATAACTATTATTGCTACTTTCAGATTAGGCTTAACCTCCAGAATCATTTTAGACCCTAACACAAAGAAATTTCCAGAATTTTTCTTTTACTTTTCAACAGACATCTTCAGAAACACCTTTCTCCATAATAAATAAGACCTAGGAGGAAAGCGTAGTCCAATTAATCATAAAGGAATAGTGAATGAAAAACTCCATAACAGCACCAATTGCAGCAACCCATACCAACTCAATTCTACATAAAACTAAATTCAGTAATGCTTTCTCTCCAATGCAGGGCCAAGTTCAAAGAGAACTTGGTTGGGAATAGAGTGAAAACATAGTGCAGATTTGCATATCCATATTCCCTTTGAGTATAGCTACACAGTAGAAATGTGAGAATACTGACTTGATCTTATAAACAATACCCTTGTGCAATCTTTACAAACTCTATGTCTTCACTCCACCCTGTTTATCTTTTTCTCTCCAGTGAAACTTGGAAACTCAGTACATATCAGCCAAATAAAAAGTGAAATAAACCCATAGATTATCAAATTAAATGACAGATAATGAAAATGGATTTAAAATTGGTTGAGAACATTTATAAATTCTCTGATTTTTCGATCTCATTTACCCCTGAACCTCTTACTTAGTCTTCTGTTTCACACTTGCTTTTCTGAAGGCAAGACAAGCACAGACAGCAAATGAAAACAAATACTGAATTCTCAAGACAAATTAAATATTACTCCCAATGCCCGCAATTTTATGTGAAATATCAGTCTCAAAGTATATGCTGCTGTAGGTTGAAACACAGGATTGTTCGAATATTCACCTTCATCTCATGCCACCTCACTCCCTCGAGTGTTGTGACCTGAAATAAACATGCACCTTCTCATTCATTATTGCCTAATTAGACTACTGCTTGTTTTTGCACTCTGAACCCAGGTCAGTGAGGCGGGCTGGCTAATGAAGCCACTTGGAATGTCAGATGAGACTGGTTCATTGTCACTCTTCCCGGCATTCATTTTGATACTCTTGTCATTAATCACTACAAAAACACAACAACCATGAATTGTAGACTATGGGAAAAATGGGTAAAAAGCAGTACTGAAATGAGACAAGTTTACAGAAACATATACAAAAATAATGGATGTGGAGCCGCACACTGTAGATCTGGTGCACTGCTTAATAAAAAAAAACACTTGAATTCACTGACAAATGCTTAGCAAGCAGATAAGTTCAGTCTTTGGTCACAACTTTTACTGTATAATGAAAGTTGAAGGGACAAAATGGAATTGCCAAGGTTTGTAGAGATTACCTTAGCTGATCTTTGACTTTTTCAGGTTAGGACTATGTATGTTTGTCAAAGCAGTTTAATTAGGATGAGGGGGTAAATAACCCTTTTCCCATTGTGAAGAGCATAACTTGCACTTTTGTCTGACAAATAAAACACGACAAACTGGGGAACTTCAGCATTGTCATGCTCAAATGGCATAAATAACCACAAAAGTAAAATTTGTTTATGGATATACCTGATTGTCATTTGATCAGATCACTTCATTGCCATCGGCACTATAAACTGGAGTCTTAATAACATGAGACTAATGATGATAACAATTAAAAATAGAAATAAGATAACATTCCTGGAAGACTGCCAGAGGCTATGGGGTCCCTGTGGACATAATCTATATTGTCATTAAAAAAATCCTTATGATTGAACATTATAATCAAATATATATCCAGCAATACATAGCCTTCAGCAATTTTAAAACCTATTTCATATGCAAGGGTTATTTAATTTGTGTATTAACATGCCTTCATCATTAGGAAAATAGGAAAAGGAATAGGCCATTCAGCCCTCTAGCCTGTCCCATCTTCAGTTAGGTGGGCTGTGCTTTAACAGCATGTATTACCTTTGATCCATAAGCCTTAATACTCATACTTCATTAAATCTGTTGACCACAGTCTAAAAATTTCAGCGTCAATTAAACAGGTTTAAGATAAGAACAATCAGTGACTTCAGGAAGGCTAAATAACCTGGAATTGAAATTACCTTGGTAGAAAAATGAAGCATTTGGGAGGTGAGTATGATAAAAATCTTAAATGTCCCTAGGAGGGTAGGGGTAAAATTATCCCTCCCATATGCTTCATTTATCTAAATACTTCTTCTACACATCACCCCTCCTTTCAGTCTAACATTGGAAGCAGAGCCTTCAAACACCCTACTGATACATTATTACGGGTTTCTGTCTCTCTATCCCAGGGCCACATTTGCCACCTTTAAAAATGTTTGTAAAATCCATCTTTTTTGAATAAGCTTTGAACAATCCTTTCCCATCTTTTCCTTCTTGGCCAGTGCCCATTTTGATTGTGCTTCATGGAGTCCCTAAGTAGGCCATTTATTTTACATTAAATGTTCTAGATTAATACAAGTTGCTGTTTAGTATTGAAAGTCTACTAAACAAAACATTTTCAGAAATAATGTGCAGTAATAATAAACATGTAGATTAATTTTTTTACATTCATTACTAATTCTAAAGGAGGCACAAGAGGGGATATGTTTGCACAACTTGTTGAAGATGGCAGTGCAGATTCAGAGAGTGATTAATAAAGCATATGGAGATCCTGAGGCACATGGGCGGGGTGGGGCAATGTTCTGCCCTCATTTTCGGTGGGTGGGAATGGCGACGGGGGGGTGGGTGGTGAATCAAGGTGGAGTCCCAAAACAGCTTTCACGGTGGTGGGATTTCCCTGCTCAATTGTCCCCATCCATCACCAATGACGTAACCATTTACACAGTAAACTGTTAGCATCTGGAATGCACTGCCTGTGTGCTGGAGGCAGATTGAATCATGCCTATGACAGGGGAATTGGATTATTATCTGAAGAGATAAAATTGGAAGCACGATAGAAGGAAAAAGCAGGAGTGCTGGACTAGCTCAGTTGGCCTTATAGAGAAATAACATGGATGGGATGAACAAATGGCAACATATGCTGTAACGATGCCATGATTTTATGCTTCTAATTTATCCCGTTGTTTCTCAACCAAACCTAAAAGCTCTGACAACCACCTTTTCCATCTCCGCCTACCACCATCCCAACCCATACCTTGCATTCCCCCCTCCTGCCAGTAATGGACATCAATGGTCAAATCCTGAATTATAGCAACACATAGAATACTGTATCTTAGAAGTAATCTGGTGAAGTGTGGGTTCCTTTTCCTGAACTACTCCAGGGCAAAACTTAAGTGAAAGAATGTCCCACTGCTATTATTGGTATAATTATCTCTATTTGGTTGTGTTTTTTGAAAAATCTTTGTTATTGTCGCAATCTATATACTAATGGTGCAGTTCATATGCATGTGGTGAGTACTTGGCAAAAGTTAAATTTATGAACTTAAGCTGAATTGACTTAAAATTGACAAAATGAAAAATTCACGTTGACTACTTTTGACATTTTTAAAATGATAGTTTAGTAACATGAATGAAACTGGTAGAAAGTAGTTCTCTATCTACACATTGCAGAATGAAATTCCATTAATGGTAACAAAGGAATAGTGGTCGTTCACAACAATGACCGTTTTAACAATGTTCAAGCTGCTAATGACTAATGAGGATAAATGTGCAAACGTTTGTTCGTCCAGCTGCAGGATTAGGAGGAAATGGCTGAACCAATAAAGATAAATCCTGATGTACTAACAGTCCTGCATGTGCTTCGAATTTTATGGTTCCTTTGTCAAACAGAAGTTCAGAATCCACTATGTTGTACAGATAAGCACACCCAGAAAACTTTATGTTGGATAAAGGACAGCTCAGAAGAGACCTTACTGAGGTATTCAAGGTCCTAAGGAGATAGATATATTGAACGCTATAGATTTCAGTTCTGAAAAGGAAAGGTGCGTAGACGACTAATTAATTTAATCAAAGGTTCTTGAGTGCATTTGGAGTGTTGCGTTTAGTTCAGGGCACTGCACTTTAGGGAAGTTGTGAAGGCATTAGAGAGAGTGCAGAAAAAATTCATGAGAATGCTTCCTGGAATGAAAAACTTCAGTCATGAAGAGAGATTGGATAAACTGGGACTATTTTCCTTGGAGGAGAGAAGGCTGACTGGAGATTTGATAGAGTATTCAAAATGATGAAGGGTCTGGACAGATTAGATAGTGTGAAACTATTCCCACTGATGGAAGGTCAAGAACAAGAGGGCACAGATTTTAGGCAATTGGCAAGAGAAGCAAAAGAGACATGAGAAAAATCTTGTTCACACAGCGAGCGGTTAGGATCTGGAACGCACAGCCAGATAGTGCGGCGGAGGCAGATTCAATTGAGGCTTTCAAAAGAGCATTTGTTTGTTTTCTCCTAAAGAAGAATGTGCAGGGTTATGAAGAGGAGGTGGGGGAATGGTACCAGGTTAATTACTCATTTGGGGAGCTGGTGCAGACACGATGGGACAAATGCCTCTTTCTGTGCTGTAACAATTCTGTGATTTCATGGAGATAGTGAGGTGGATAGTGCTGACAAATAATTATTTGGCATCAGCAACAATTGAGGCTTATAGGAAATAATGTAGTGCAGAGATTCTTTTTAATTTACTGTATTATTCTGAGAGATTGTGATAATTTTTCTATGCTCTTACATAGAAACTCAGCATGGAAACAGTCTGAGGTGTACCACCTAATCCATGAACACTCTCAGAACAACTAACCTTCTGTCATACCTTACCAGTGACAATGAAAGCCACTACTTCCAATCAAATTTTATGCTACAGAGGATGCTACAGGAATCAACAGCTTTGTCCTGCACTGTGGGTTAAGAAGGAAACTGAAACCCTCCTTGATCATACAATCCATCCAAATGTTGCACTAAGCAGCAGCAGAGTTTGAAGTCTGTGCATACAGTTGGCATCTTCAAGCCTCAGAATTGTACATGTAACCATTTGTGCTCCTCCCAACAGGGCTGTATTGTACCTAAAAAAGGAAGGTTATTATTCTAACAATGTACAAATGAAATGCTACTTCCGTTGAAGTGTAATGCCCTTTCCTGAGGGGTGCACCTAACACATTGATTTTAGGAATCAAATGTGGCACAGGCCTTTGATGGAGAAGCATTAAAACTATTGGCAAAATTCAAAATGGAAAGGGCTCTGTTAGTGTTACCCCTAAGGTTTGAGGGAAGTCAGGAAGGAAATAGCAAATGCCTTGGCCGAAATTGTCAATCATCCTTTGATGTGGGAGCTGTGTCAGAAGAGTGGTAGTCAATGTAGCACCTCTGTTTAAGAAAGGATAAAGGGATAAGGCAACTATAAAGCAGGCAGCCTAGAACTGGTAATAGGGACGTTTCTTGGGCCATAGTATATGATAAAATTCATAAACGTTGTAGTTAATTAAGGACAATAACAGTGCAGACTTGATGGGCCAAATGGCCTCCTTCTGCATTTTGATGATTCTATGATTCTAATAACCATGGATTTGTAAAAGGGAAGTTGTTCCTGCCCAATTTAAAATATTATTTTAAGAAATCACTGAATGGATCAATAAGTGCAATGTTCAGATAATAAACATTTGACTTCTCAAAGCATATTTGATAAGATGCTGTCTCACGATATTACATTTACAAGGATATCTCAGCACAGACAAGACAAAGGGTATGGAACTGAAAAGAAAGTTGTGATGAATGGATGTTGTTTGAACTTGAGGGATGTAAATAGAGGTATCACCAGTCATTCTGAGCACCATTGCTCTTGTCAAAATTAGCACAATAAAATGCGCCTCTGAAAAAGACTTTAGGTGTCGTAAACAGGTTAGTAGATGAAGTGATTAAATGGAATGGTGATTGCTGTAAATTTAATGTGGAGAAATATGAGGTGATATATTTTGGAAGGAAGAATGTGAGAGAAATTATACACTAAATGGCCAAACTTGAAAAGAAGAAGAAGCATGCAGCATAACACCAATTAATAGCCACTTAAGGTCCTTATCTTCTTGCCGCCAGTATTTTACTTGTAGTGGGTTTGGGTCCACGCCATGTGGGAAGTCAACAGCTTTACGTCAGGAAAGGGGAATGGGGGTGTTCTCCTCTCCAGGCCCCCCTGAGCCCAAAGGAGGCACCCACCCCTCCCCTTCAGATATTACTGTTGGCCTTTTGAACCCCTCTGTAGTGCTCAGAGAGTTATGTCAGAGATTCATTCTGAAAATCTGGCTAAAATATCAGTGTGGGTTACTCCAGTTTTTATGCAAGTTCGGCACTTAGAATTTTCTTGGGAGAATTGCCCCCAAGAAGTCAGTCTTAATACAAAGTTTCATCTCTTCCTCTAGAAGTAAAGAGCCGAAACATGTGGCCAATCTCGTAGGTGACTTATTAAGTTCTAAATGAAGTGTAATGGACATCCCAAACCTGCGACAGGATCCAGAAAAGCAAGACTTTCTCACCATGTTATAATCATAATATAATTTATAACAATACAAAATAATATAATCTGATAATCATTTCATAAAACAGGATTTATTAAAAGGAATACTGTGTAAATTCATAGCACACTAAATTGTTGCAGAATAAAATACCCAGAAATATACATCTGCAGTAGCCAGCATGAATTATGAGAAACATACCCACAAGTCAGGCTGACCTGATAAGTTGAGAGTGACAACATTATGATTGGGTTTTGGCTTGCTTCACATGTGGAAATGGTAATCGTATCTCGCTGAAAGACTGAGTGTGCTCTGCTTGTTGTATGTCCACAGAATTAAAAAACAGGCTATCACATTTATTTTAGCCCATGAACTCATTTTTATACTTCATCAATGTGGTGTATATCTTGCGAAAATATGATTTTTCTACCCATTGCCATACAAGAGTTGTAAATTGCATTAGATTCATCTTATGGAAGGACTAATATAATCGCTACTGAACAGGCTTGTGCTGTTTCTCAACTGCCTTATGGCCATACTAAGTAATTAATTACACAGAGCATTGGAAATCTCAGAGATCCATTTATAAATTATATTACCTTCAAGAACGCCTTGCAGTGGAGTAAGGGTCACAGCAGAAACAGTGTGTAGAGAACTAAGTGGCTAAAACACAGAAATTGTTGTAATATGCAATCAGAAACACAAATAGTAACTACATTTATTCCTTACCATATAAAAAAAATTAAATGGACAGAGTCATAGAGGCATACAGCACAGAATAGAAAGCCTCCTGTAATAGTCCCTGAGATTCTAATAGAAATTGCTGAGAATTATTTGCTCAAAATAAAAACACCAGAAACATGTAGCAAGTTAGTGAGTATCTTTAGAAAGAGCAAATAGCTTAATAGCTTGGATGTTAATGGGTGTAACCCATCATCAGAATTGGAAAGAATTGCAGATGAACAACATTTAGAAGAAACAAAACAAAGGGGAGAGAAAACAATGTGTACGTATACACACACCTACATACACATGCCTACACACACACCTACATACACACACACACCTACACTCAAACACACACCTACACCCACACACGCCTACACACTCGCACATACCAACACACACACCAACACACACCTACACACTCGAACATACCTACACACACACCTACACACACACACACCGACACACACACACACATATCTACACATACCTACACACACACACACACACCGACACACACACACACATATCTACACACACCTACACACACACACACACACCGACACACACACACACATATCTACACATACCTACACACACACACATGCACACACGCACACACTTATACACACACACACTAACAGACACACTAATACAGACGTGCACCTACACACACACACCTACACACACACATTCATAAACACACACCTCTACACACATACCTACACACACACACTAACATACACACAGACCTACACACACACCTATACACACGCATCTACACACACACACACACACACTCACCAACACACACACCTACATATCTACACACACACGCACCCCTACACACCAACCAACACATATAGTTGTGTGCACAGACACACACACATACACACACATACATGCACACCGACCTACACACCTACAAACACTCACGCACCTACCATCATACACACATATACAAATACACAACATCTACCAACATACACACACCTATAAACACACACAACTACAAACACACGCACATAAAGCCAAACACACACACAAACAGACTCACACATAAGCACACATATGCTTCACCAGGAGCTGTCACCCTTTTCTTTTTTATTTAATTTATTGATGTTTTTATTCTAATCAAAAGAATATAAACATACACACACATACATACAAACACGGGAGCAAGGTAGTGATCTGAAAAGTGCTTAAATGGAAAACAGAGGTGGTTAATGTCCTGAAATTATATTAAAATGAGACAATAAGCAGCACAGCAAATGAAATAAAAGTCATTTAAAAGACACAGCAAACAAGTGAATGCGATGGTGAATGGGGAGGGAAGGTCAATCTAAACAGGAAGAGCTGGTAAATTGGAACAGAATGTGACAGTTTGCAGATGAAAATGAATGTAGGGCTGCAAACTGTCTAATAGAAAGATAAAGTACTGCTCTTCAAGCTTACATTGAACATTATTGGAACATGGTACAAGAGCATAGATTGAAAGGTCAGAGTGGGAATAAGTTGCAGAACTGAAGTTTGGGCTTACTGTGGTTGCAGACACAGTGGAGGTTTTCAGCAAAGTGATCAAGATGGGACAGCCATTGTGGAGGAGACTGCACTATGACAGCTGATATAAAGTAAAAGAAACTAGAAGCTGTGGATGGCATCAGCAAGTATGTTACCTGACTGATTTTAACAGAAAATATTGAAAACAGTCAGCAGATCAGCTGGCAGCTGCGGAGAGAGAAGCAGAGCTAATGAGTGAAATTTTCCACTCCGTCCACAGTGGGTTTTCCTGCAGCAAGCCATTGCCTGCCAGCAGGACCTTCTGTTCCTGCTCAAGTCTGTGGGCTTTTGCGTGGCTTACTAACCCCACCATTGGGAAACCCATGGCCACCTTTGGGGGAACCTGCCAGCAGGAAGAGCTGGAAAATCCCATCCTCATTGCAGCAGTTGGTGGGATTAGCGGCATGCTTCTAAACCTCTGCTCCAACCCTTTTTATCATCCTTTTTTCCATCCCTTTTTTTCAAACCAGTATGGATGAACCCTCCATGAGTTGATAGCATTCTGACATTCACAGTGAGTGACATGCAATGTTGCATTCAGCCTGCTGATGAGCTAAATCTATCTTCTCTCTCTTACAGGCAGCAGCAGGTCCAGACAGACCCAGCACAAGCCACATAAGCCCTAACGTCCTAGGCCACCCAGAAAAAGATGCTAAAAATCCATTTGAAGAAGATTCATCACAACATTCATCTGCATCCTCCACCAGCTCAGAGACAGACATCCCAATGAGCCACAGAATTAGATTATGTTTGGGGTCACATTCTGGGGAATACCTCATAGATACGTCTCCACAACTGTCAGAGGCAGTGACAACCCAGATCTTCGGCACTTAAAGGATTGCTGGAGAATGGCCAGTTGCTGTGTCTGAGTAAAGTGATGAGCATCTATAAACAGCCATTGACCATGTGCTAGAGATGTAAAGACAGGTGGCGATGGAACTTCAGGCAGAGTTGTAAGAGGCAGTCAACAGACAACACTCAAGCGAAGAAGGAAGGAGTCCATCTGCATTCAGTCTGATGACATGGCTCTGACATGCAAGCACCTCAAGGTCTCCATGGGAAGGGCAGTGGCCACCTTGGAGACTTTGGTCCACTGTGTTCAGGCAGATTTGCCTATTGGACCTTCACTCCATCACTGTAGGCATTGGAAGAACACATTAGTAGCTAGGTGAGAGAGGGTGGTGCACCTCGACCTCCCTCCAGGTACAGTTTCTCTTCAGCGAGTTAGGCAAGGGCCCTTGAGCATCCACAGGGAAGACAAAGACCAGCAGCAGAGACCCAGGTTATTCCACGAGTATTCAGCTGATCCCAATGCCCCCTGCCTGTGACCCTATCACTTCAAGCTGCACAGGCTGAGGAGAATGCATCTGTCTCACAGCAGGAGACCCAAAGAAGGCAAGGTCCTCCAGAGGCTGCCTGCCAAAGTCATCAAAAACAACAGGGTGCAGCAGCCAGCAGGCTGCCTTCAGCTGCGCTGTGGATATTAGGGATGCACCAAGACGTATGGGTAGGGTTTGAAAGATTAAGAAAACTTGGCATTACCTAAGATCATGAGCGGTCAATCACTATAAGTGTAATACATCTTCATAAATACATTTGCTTTTCATCATTTGCATGCATTGTAAATATGCAAAACATGAGATTATGAATTTGATGGACCAGGAGCAGCTGAAAGGATTGATTTTCTGGGACAGTTCTACTGCTGTATCTTGTGGAAGAAGTAGAAGTTGGCTGTAAGAGACAGGTAACAAAGAAGTTGCAGGCAGTAAGTAGAAGATCCTCAAAGGAAATAAGATCAGCAATGTTCTGCTAAATTATAGCTTGTTGTGTAATAACGTAGAGTGTAGAGGGGCTGATATTCAGTCCACGGCATTGTACTTCTGCCATGTAGCATCAGTGTCTTCTTTGATAGCAGGTTGGTTATGATATTGGATTGGACGTGAGGGTGCAAGGATTTCAAGGAAGGTAGATTGCAATGCGTGAAAGGAGGGTGAATGAAATTAAAGTTGCCAAAGTCCCAGAGAACCATAAGCTATTTCCCCCTTTTTAAGAGGGAGAGCTGACTGGTGATGATTTATCCTGAGGATCACCACTCCTCAGGAAAGGGGCAAGGTTGAGATGATGGAGCCTTCATGAATAACCTCAGCCAGCACGGGAATTCAACTCATGCTGTTGGCATCACTCTGCATCATGAACCAGACATTCAACTAACTGAACTAACCCAAAAAAGGATATAAACTCACATGACTGATAATCTCAATGAAAAAAAGTCAGGATAACTTAGACAATTTGAGGAGGGGACCAATTGGACTGCGATCAAGAAGGGGGTTCAGAAGGACAGGAGAAAACTCTTCTGACAAAAAGATAGACATGGAGATGCAGGCGGCAGAATCCGTTCTACGCAGTAGAAGTCAAGTGTAATTATGGCCTACTGGATTTAATTTATTGTTATCACTCAAGCGCAATTTTTTTAACTGCAGAGACAGCAATGAGCATGGAATTGCAAGCATGTTCATTGAATGAAATGGGAATGATTGAAAACATCTTTACCACTCAAATCGGAGGAAATCTGCAAACCACAGCACGGTTCTTTATTATTACTTCCATTATTTGCTCGGGCCAAGTGACAGGAAATCAAAATGTGACTTCGCAAAGGCTGAAAGGCTGCTGCCATTGCCCTGTCACCTCCTTCAGCCACAACAATTATTAATATGTGTATTACTGCTGCATAGTAATTATCTTCAGCGTGTGCGATAAACACATGCTAATGAGATCAGCCTGCCAGTATTTGGGATCCGTTCACCGTGTAAGTAAAAGATGATAACGGGGAGGGGGGTGGGGGAGAGAGAGAAAAGAAAAGCCAAATGTTAGATGGGAAACCAATCCTGCTGCTCTGGCATGCAAGGTTTTCAGCCCACTGACCCATGCATGTATATTTATATTACCTACTTAAGCACGCAATGTTTTATTCAGCATGTCAGGAAAATGAAATGAGTGATTTGAAACAGTGGGAACATGAGAGGAGGACAGGATGAGCACGAGAGCTACAGACTGAGCGAGCCGGGAGGAGGAGAGCAGAGAGAAAAGGAAATACTTATTGGTTGCAGACATCCTCAAGGCAAATGACACTGTGAAATTCTTCTAACGTCATGAATTATTCATAAACATTTAATGGGACAAATTCAGAAAAGCTGACTGCATTCAATAGGTTGTACAAAAATAATATTAATTTGTACCATCCCATTCCATCTCCTTTCTATAAATTTCACATATTGTTGTATCACTTTCCTAATGTACAAAATCCCTAACTCTGCCGTTTTCCTGCGGTTTATCATTTACCACTCCTTTAATGCTCAAGGAATGTTCTGTAGATTGGAGACAGCATGCTATTTTTTTCCTCCAAGATTTATCATCTTGAATCTTCCAATAATGAGTAATATGCAAGAGAATGCCAGCTTCCCAGAAGTTTGGCAAGTCTTCAAATGCGTGTGTAACTATGAACCATCGCATGCCGTGTTAAGCTATGTGTTCCACAGCCAGCGAGGTTCTGTTTTTGAGTTTTGGTTCTGCTCAAAGTAAAACAAGCTTATCGAACCTGCAGAACCAGATGTTATTCCAAAAAATCTCTCACTGAACATTAATTTGTCTGAAAATTTCTGAAGGGTCATGACCGTAACAAGAATTATTGATTGTGCCATAAACCAAGACTACAGACTGTCATTCACTTATATTAGACCAGCAGCCATCACAGGCATAATTGCAGATCCCCAGAAAGAACAGTGTAATATATATTGTTGGATCATTGTGAGCTGACGTAACAGAATAATGAAATAGAATAAAATCAGAAAGCACTGAAAATGCCCAGCAGAACTACTAACTTTTCAACACAGAAAAAATTACTGATTGTTTTGGGGTGACTAAATGCGAATTAAACATTTCAGTGCTTCCCCATGTGTAATTTCCATTTCAACTTTCCTTCCCAATGCCCTTTTCACCATTGACTTCCTCCTCTGCTCCAATACATAAGAACATAAGAACATAAGAAATAGGAGCAGGAGTAGGCCATCTGGCCCTTCGAGCCTGCCCCGACATTCAATAAGATCATGGCTGATCTGTCGTGGCTCAGTTCCACTTTCCCGCCCTCTCCCCATAACCCTTAATCCCCTCTCTTATCAAAAACCCATCAACCCGCTTCTTAAAAATATTTAGCGAGGCAGCCTCCACCACTTCAACGGGCAGAGAATTCCAAAGATTCACCACCCTTTGAGTGAAGAAGTTCCTCCTCAACTCCGTTCTGAACTGCCCCCCCTTTATCTTGAGGCTGTGCCCCCTAGTCCTACTGTCTTTTTTGAGCGGGAAGAGTCTTTCCACCTCTATCCTATCCATCCCATTCATCATCTTATACGTCTCAATGAGATCTCCCCTCATTCTTCTAAACTCTAACGAGTACAAGCCTAGTTTATTCAGCCTCTCCTCATAGCTCAACCCCCTCAACTCCGGTATCAGCCTAGTAAACCTCCTCTGCACTCCCTCCAAGGCCAAAATATCCTTGCGCAGGTGCGGCGCCCAAAACTGCACACAGTACTCTCAGGAACAGTTAACGTGATTCTGTAAACAAATGTTAACAAGGGACGTACCTCAGGAAATCATTAATCACAACTCAGTTTTTTGCTTTCTGTCAGAAAAGCCATGTCATGCTTCATGACAAATCACACTGCATCACCTTTTAAATCATGCTACATTTTACACCATGGTTCACAGTGTGGCACATCTCTCAGCGTTACACACCTCATGTCATGATGTGCACCTTGACATGATTTATGCTACATTATATTCAAGCCAGATCATTTTGGTGCCACCACATTTATGTAGGGGGGAATTTTGCGCTCCTATTTGCGTTGGGCATGAATGGCAAAGAGAGCGCAATGAGAGTTCACCCCGCCAGCATGATGTCATGGGACCCATGCCTTGGACTTTTCTTTTCAGAGTTCCTCACGATATGAAGGAGAAAACTGTTGTTGGGATTGACAGTTCAATGTTGCATTTTTAATGAGCATTCAAACATGCCAATGCATGGAAATGATGTTCCCAACATGGATCAATGGGAAAGCCAACACATCATCATTCCACCATGAAAGAGGGAAAGGGAGAATTCCAACATGCTTCTACACTAACGGAGTCTGACTTTCAGTCTGTCCCTGAATTTTCCACACACACCTGCCAGGAAGCCTTTCGATGGTCTGCTATGATGCCCTGCATTAAAAATGGAAATTTTCACCCATAATGTCATGTTTTATGCAACATCGCTTATTATGTCATGCCTCTCTCTGTTCCCCCTCTCGCCTGCTCCCTCTCTCTCTCGGTCCCTTCTCCTTGACTGCTCTCTTTCTTTCTCTCTCTCTCTCTCAAGGACCCCTCTTGACCTCTCTCTGCCCCCTCCCCCTCTCCCCCTCCCCCTTCCCCTCTCCCCCTCCTCCTTCCCTCTCCCCCCTCTCCCTCTCCCCCTCTGTTCTCCCCCCCTTGCACTGCCCCCTCCCCCTCTCACCTGCTTAGCCAACATTAAGGGCATTTAAATGGTCATTGGATAAACATATGGATGATATTGGAATGGTGTAGGTTAGATGGGCTTTAGATTGGTTTCACAGGTCGGAGCAACATCGAGGGTGGAAGGGCCTGTACTGCGTTGTAATGTTCTATGTTTCACATCACATCAAATTTCTTGTCATGTTTCACATTTCAAATCATCTATTACGTCACATTGGATTTCATGTCATCATCGTATTTCTTGTCACACCACGTCACATTTCTCATCGTGCTACCTTTCATGTTACATCCCATTTTAAGTCATGACATTTTGCATCATTTCAGCTTTGTGTTGCGAAGTTGGGTAGAGGAATTTTAAATTGGAGTTTGTAAAATTGTAAAATTGCAGGAAGAAAACACTGCATGGTCCCTTTAAAAGATGATGCCTTTTCTATGGTTAGAGAGTTTAAAAAATGCAAGTACATAGAGAGTCCAAACTGAAACATTTGTATCAAAAGGCCAAGCAGCAGTTTTACCAAGGCAACAGGCTTTTGAATTTTTTTGAATTCAGCCAATCAATTTGAATCAAACACTTAGATACCAAGAACCTACTAAATTTAAATCTGATGGTTTTGACAACTTAGGACCAATCCTATTGTGGGAAATATTGATATGTCACCACAGGTATAAAAGAAAGGGGGCAGTGGGACAAAAGGAGAGAGCAACTGCCACCTGCCACAGCTCTCAGCTCAAAGCACCACCTAGATAGCAAATGTACCAAAGAAAAAAGAAGTTCCAGATAGAAGAATCAACAGGGAAGGCCCAGAATATTCCAGAAGACAGAAAACCTGGTTGCAATCTAGAAAGTAACTAAATTTTTTTTGTTAATGAGTAGGAATTGTATTTGTTCACGCTACTATTTGAATCTTGTTTTATTTGGTTTGTTAATAGTTTAGTAAAGTTGTTCATTGTTAGTGAGATAAATAAATTGTTACTTGTTGATTTTAGAGTGAGTGTTAGGGATTTATTTTGTATTTAATCACTAGGGATTGCTGAAGAGCAGGTCACACCACTTCACACACACGTTTTACAGATTATAAGGTCAGGTACTCTTTGGGTATTTTGGTGATAGTTCTCAGAAGTGGAGGGGGAATCAACCTCTGCTTTCTCACATTTCGCATTGTTACATTTCATGTCATATCATATCTTACGTCATGTCATGTTTCATATCGCATCATGTTTCACATTTTACATTCTTGTTTTACATTAAATATTCTCCTTTAATGTCACAACATGCTTATAACATGTTAGATTACATGTCATGTCAATTTCACATTACATCACTTTTTAATTATGTCATGTTTTGTGGTGCATTACACTTTACATTTGTGTCCTGTCTCATCATAAGACTTTTACATCACAATTTAATTCCTTTATTTTTTACTCCAGGTTCACTCAAATTCATGGCATGCTTCACATCGTAGCATGTTTTATGGCAGCACTCACATCTTACAGTTATCACCTTTAATGCCAAGTCATGATTTGTGCCACACTATGAAAACCAAGTATTATATCATATTACGTTTCCTGTCGTGTTCCACATTATGTCAAATTTCATGTTATGTCATTTTTCACTTCATCTCAAATTTCATGTCATATCATATTTCATGTCATGTCACATTACATGCCACATCAAGGCTAGGATTTTTGCTCCTATGGCAGGTGTACAGAGCTGGAAATTTCCTGGCTAACCACATCCCTTAGGATAAAGTGGCCCGGTGGGGGGGAGCTTTGTTCCAAGTAGTATCAAGGGTCGCATGGGGTTGGAAGAGTGTGAGAGTGCAGGTACAGATGCGGGATGAAGTCAGGCCTGCCACCCCAGGATGCAGATTAGAAGTGGCCAGAGGAGATGCCAAGTATCAAGGTGATTTATTTAAAAGCTTACCTCAGTTCTCTCGTATTTCACCCCAGTTCTTCTATTAAGCACTAGACACTCTATCCCTCGCCTCTCAAACCCTTTAACCTCCAGCCAATCCTCATGCTTAGACATGCCAACTCATATCCCTCCATCTCCCCAATTGGCCTCTCATACCCTCCATGCCAACCAATGCCTCTACCCATCCCTTTAGCCTCTCTGCCACTTTAGTGTAGTGGCAACTCATGACTTCCCATCTCCATGGTCCCTTATAACTCCATGACTTCCCATCTCCATGGTCTCTTATAACTCCAATGTCAATTTGCTGGCAACTGATGCTAGTTCATTCTCCCCACCAATCCCCCGGTCCCACTATTCTGACACACTCAATATTCACCATGGACAGAACATAAGAGTCATGGTGAAATGAACTAAAATAGAGTTTTAAATATCTATTATAGACTTTATGATATAAAAAGGTTATTCATTAAAATCTGCTCAATGCACTTAAATTTCCTCAAGCACGTAATCCATTACAAAAATCAAATGTTTGTATTCATGGCCCCAAGTCAAAAACAGCTAATCCTTTAATAACCATTTTGAGCTGTCAGTCAAACTGTGATGTTACAGCACCCCAGCCATGCTCTGGTAGTGATTGGTTATTGAAAGCAGCCAAGCATTGCTGATGCTATAATGATAACAGGTGTGTCCATCTCAATAAACAGTTATTGAAACTATCAGAATAGGTATTTTTACATTCACAGACACAGCTAGGGATGTTATTTTTTACTTTTTAAAGAGCTGGAAATTTAAATAAATCCACAGCTTAATAGTGCTACAAACTTTCTCCAAACTTCAAGAGCATTTATATCTAGTCAAAAAATCCAGAAGCCATTGCTCTAGCAAAAATGGGGTCTATTAGAACTCAGCACCAAGTTCAAGTGGCCCTGTTGTGCTTGCATATCCCAAATGTGATCTCACCATTTTCCTGGCAAAAATTGTTTTTGCTGGTTATGGAGACAGGCTTTGTAGATCTGGAGTCTGCCCTCATTTTGGATATGCTGTAAAGTCTCCATGATACCATGAAAATTCAGGAATCTGGAATTAAAAGTCCAATAATGACCATTAAACCATGGTCAATTGATATTAAAAAAAACCATATCTGGTTCACTAATGTCCTTTTGGGAGGGAAAACTGCCATTCTTACCAGCTCTGGCCTACATGTGACTCCAAACCAACTACAACATGGTTGACTCATAAGTGCTCTCTGAAATGGCTTTGCAAGTCGCTCAGCTGTATTCAACCACTACAAAGACAACAAAAAGCAATGAAGCCAGCTGGGTCATCCAATACCAACCAAGGCACCAGAAACAACAACAGCAAACCCAGCTCTGTTGATCTGCAAAGTCCTCCTTCCTAACATCAGTGGCTTGTGTGAAAATTGGGAGAATTGTCTCACAGACTAGTCAAGCAACAGCCTGACATAATCATATTCATGGAATCACACCTTGTAGATAATATCCCAGACCCCGCCATCTCCATTCCTGGGTATGCTTTGTCCCACTGGCAAGACAGGCACAGCAAAGGTGTTATTCAGTTATTCAGTTAACAGTTGCCCTTGGAGTCCTCAACATTGACTTTGGAACCCATCGATATGGTTACATAGTGATTAGACAGTGCCAGGGACTTTGGTTCAATTTAGGCCCTGGGTGACTGTCTGTGTGAAGTTTGTATGTTCGCTCTGTGCCTGTGTGGGTTTCCTCCGAGTGCTCTGGTTTCCTCCCACACTCCAAAGATGTGCAGGTTAGGTGGATTGGCTCGGCTAAGTTGCCCATTATTATTCTAAGGTGTGTAGGTTAGGGGAATTTACAGGAAAAATATGTGAGGTTATGGGGCTAGGGCCTGGGTGGGATGCTCTGTTGGAGAGTTAGTGCAGACTTGGTGGGCCAAATAGCCTCCTTCTGCACTATAGGGATTCTATGATTCTATGAAGTGTCATGGCACCAGATCAAATATAGGCCAGGAAAGCACCTGCTGTTTGCTAGGTACAGCCCCTCCTCAGCTGATGAAACAGTAGCCCTCCATGTTAAACACCATTTGGAGGAGGCCCTGAGGGTGGCAAGGTCATAGGACTGTCCTCTGATTGGGGGCTACATGCCCATCACCAAGAATGACTTAGTAGTACCACCACAGGCTGTGCTGGATGGTTGCTAAAGGACATAGCTACTATAATGAGACTGCAGCAGATGGTGAGGGAACCAACAAGAGGGACAACCATACCTGACTTCATCCTGAGACTTCTCTTCTTCGTGGCATATGAGCCAAATGCGACACTTCTGTGAACTGTCAAGTGCCAACTTTCTGACAGGCTTCTGGGAGATTGTCCAATTCCCCACTTGCTCTGAAGTTCATTATGACTCTGGAAAATGTCCAAGCTGTGAACAAGGTGTTAAAACAAAGTGATTGATTAATGCTACTTTGCGGGATTAGTCTCATACAAATGGGCATCATTGCTTCACTTTCCTGATTCCCTGCAATGTCACTGAAAGACTCCGAACATATCTCAGCTGTGCCTCTCTTCTCATTTAGGAATCTACAGTTCAGTTAGATACTCCTTTAATTGCTCCCCCAAACCCAGTACATGCACCTCGTCTCCAATCTGCCTGTACAGCCCTCACCAGTGTACTTTTTCTCATTTTATTCCATCACTGCAGCACCTAAAATATACAGAGGAAAAAGATCTCTTGGATGAGGAAATGGAGGAAAGCCCTGCTTTCTAGGAACATCGGAATTATGAGCAGAAGTAGGCAAATTCAACCCTTCGAGCCTGCTCTGCCATTGAATCAGATCATGATTGATCTTTCCCTGGTCTCAAATCCAATCCCCACCTGTTCCCCATTTCCCTTTATCCCTCCTTTTTATTAGAAAAATATCTAACTCCTTCTTGAAACCATTCAATGACTCAGACTCCACTGCGCTATAAGTTCCCCAAAGTCATCACCCTCTGTGAGAAGTAGTTCCTCCTCACCTCAGTTTTAAATCTATCGCCTCTCAACCTATACCTGTGACCTCTTGCCTAGATTGCCCCATAAGTGGAAACATTTGTTCTACATTTACTTGATCAATCCCTTTTAAATTTTAATATACCTTGAACAAATCCCGTTTCCTAAACTCCAGCGGATATACTCTTTAATCTCTCCTCTGTGTCAACCTTTCATCCCTCGATTCAATCTGGTGAACCTCCTGCACTGTTTCCATTGCCATCACATCCTTTCTCAAATAAGGAGACCAAATTGGACACAATCTTCCAGATGTGGTCTCACGATCTCTCTATACAATTTCAACAACGCTTCTTTACTTTAATACTCCAGTCCCTTTGCAATAAACATTAACATCCCATTTGCCTTTTTAATTTCATGCTGTATCTGCATACCGATTTTCTGCGATTCATGAACATAGATACCCAGATCCTTCTGCCTGGATGAATCTGCTTTCCATTTATGTAATAATTTGCCTTTAACATTCTGCCAAAATGGGTAACCTCACACCTATCCATATTATACCCCTTCTGCCAAATTACCAGACCAGGTGATTTTCTTCCCTAAAGGACATGAGTGAACCAGATGGGTTTTTACAACAATCGATAATGGTTTCATGTTCATCAATTTCAATTCCAGATTTGTCGTTAATTCAAATTCCACCATCTGCCGTGGTGGGATTCGAACCTGTGTCATACTTGGCATCCTATAACAATTTATGTCATATTATGTTTTATATCATACTATGAGTATGTTTCACATCACAACACATTGTACATCATATCAATTTCACATCAGGTTATGTTTTAAATCATGTCACTTTTTCAAGCTGCATCATATTTTAAATCATAAATATATTTTGTGTCCTGTCATGTTTTACACAATGCTACATTACATTCTCTTTTACATTGTGACATCTTATGTCATGACACATTTTAGTGTCCTTTCACATTTTGTGCGACAGAAGTGTTTAATGTCATGACATCCTAAGTCTGTCACGTTTGATGCCACAGTACATTTTACACCATGATATATTTTGCATCACATCATGCTTTTCGTCACTGCATATTTCAAGTCAGAACAGCTTTTGTGGCACTTCATATTTTATGTCAGTCACTTTTTATGCATGATACAATTGTGATCATGTCATCTTTCTTATTCTCATTGGCAAGGCCAGCATTTGCTGCCCCTTCACAGTTGCCCTTGAGCTGAATGCTTGCTAGGCCACTTCAGAGGACAGTTAAAAGCCAGTCACATTGCTGTAGGTCTGGAATCACAAATCAGCCAGGCTGGGTAAGGATGGCAGATTTCCCTCCCTAAAGGATATTAATAAACCAGATGGGTTTTACAACAATTGATGATAGACTCAGCAATGCTGATTGTGAAATGATAATTTGACTCCAGACTTTTTGAATGAAGTTAAATTCCATCAGTTACCATGGTGGCTTTCGAACCCATGCCGCCGAAGCATTAAGGTGGGCCTGTGGATTAGTAGTGCAGTGACAGTACCACGATACCTCTATCTAACTACCCCCTCCCCTTATGATTTATGTAATGTTTCATATTATATCATGGCCGCGATTTGCCCATCCTGCTGCGCTAATTTTTCGGCTCAGCTGGTCAGGCAAATCGCGTGTCGGCCGATTTGCGGGATTCTCGTGAGCGTTCACGCCGTGCTTGGGCCCAGATTTCCGGTGGCATCTGTGCGGTGTCAGAAATCAGTTGGGAGGTGGGCTCGTATTTAAATAGTATTTTACATCCTATTTTAATTCTGTTCCCAGGCTGGGGACTGAATTCTCTGGGCCCACTAATGTCTCCCACTCCACCAGTGTGTTTCACTGCAGTGGGGGTTTAGGATAGCTCCCCACTTTTAGGGAGCTAGCAGCCTGACCCAGTTGGAGTGAAAGAGGGGGCAATCCTCTTTGGGGGTCAGGCGATGGGGGAGGTGGTGCCCTTAGGCATGAGCACTCTGGCTGTGCTAGCTCATGCCCCCGACACTGACCAAGGGACAAAGCGCCAATTCCTGGGCGCACCTTGGCACCACCCAACAGGCATGGGCAGTGTCAAGGGGTCGGGCCTATTGGAGGCAGGCACTAGGGGGCGATTGGGGTGGGTGGAGGGTTCCACTGTCACTCCACCATTGCAATTGATGGGGGCTGGAGGGAGGCCAGCAATTGGAGTAGAATGGGGGGATGTGGTCAGCGGAGGGGGGGTTTCTGCCTGTGAGGGTATAGTGGGATTGTCAGTGTGGGGCGGGGTGGGGGGGGTGGGGTGGGGCTGGAGATTGGAGCTGGCTAGAATGTTGGAGGATTCAGGATTGGTCCGCGAATCGACGGAGGGCCGCATAGAGGGGATTGTGGGAGCAGCATTGTGGTGGTCCCGGATGACCAGTGATTAAGCTGGCCAGCAAATGACAGGCTGACACTTGGAGGCACCATGCAGGCACAGAGGCCCACTGATTTCAGTCTCTCCAACATGAATAGGCCCCACACCCTGAAATTTAATGATATTCACACTGCTGGCCTCTGCAGTGCACAGAGTGTGGGAGGTTCTAGTGTAAACTCCTACTGAAAAAAACACTGTGAGTTCCTGCAGTTTTCCCGTGAATTCGACACTTTGATGTTTTTTGGGAGAATCACCCTCACATTTCATGTTGTGTCACATTTCACATTTCATGTTCCATTAAATCCTATTTTATGCCACGTCATCTTTTACACCATCTCATATAGTTTATTCCTTCATGAGTTATAACATGTCATGGTGCACGTCGTACTTCATTTTATATCACGAAACATCTTACCTCACGCCATGTTTTATGTCACTGACTATATTTGCTCCCAGTTCACCAATTAAAAGTTCTCAGCCTGTCTAAACACATGTTGGTGGTTTAGTCCCTCCTAATCTCTGCAACCCATTTCAACACTGCAACTCTCTCAAAACTGAGTTCAAAGGACAAAGAACAAAGAAAATTACAGCACAGGAACAGGCCCTTCAGCCCTCAAAGCCTGCTCCGACCATGCTACCGGACTGAACTAAAACCCCCTACCCTTCTGGGGACCATATCACTCTATTCCCATCCTATTCATGTACTTTTCAAGATGCCCTTAAAAGTCACTGACGTATCTGCTTCCACCATCTCCCCCTAGCAATGAGCTCCAGGCACGAATACTGTCTGTGTATAAGATCTGCCTCGTATATCTCCTTTAAATCTTGCCCCTCGCACCTTAAACCTATGCTCCCTAGTAATTGATTCTTCCACCCTGGGAAAAAAGCTTCTGGCTATCCACTCTATCCATGCCTCTCATAATCTTGTAGACTTCTATCAGGTGACCCCTCTACCTCTGTCACTCCAGTGAGGACAAACCAAGTTTCTCCAACCTCTCCTCATAGCTAATGCCCTCCATACCAGGCAACGTCCTAGTAAATCTTCTCTGTACCCTCTCCAAAGTCTCCACATCCTTCTGGTAGTGCGGCGATCAGAATTGAACACTATATTCCAAGTGCGGCCTAACTAAAATTCTATAAAGCTGCAACACGACTTGTCAATTTCCTCCAAATCAAGTATCTTGTGCATCCTCCATCACTTTTTATCATCATCAGATGATTTTGCTTCAGTCGTCTGTGGCCTACACTTTGGAATTCTCATCCTAAAACCCCTCCGCCCCTCCACTATTTATTCTGCACCTTCTTCTTTCCTTCTCCCCTATGTACTCTATGAATGATATGGTTTGACTGAATAGCGCACAAAAAAACAATACTTCTAACTGTATCCTAATACATGTGACAATAATAATTCAAATCAACTCACCTCTCTCTCTCTCTCATCCTTTTTACAAGGATATTACCTGGATCGGGTGGCATGCCTTATGAGGATAGGTTGAGGGAGCTAGGTCTTTTCTCCCTGGAGAGACAAAGAATGAGAGGCGACCTGATAGAGATTTATAAGATGTTGAGAGGTATAGATAGGGTGGATTCTCAGAGGCTATTTCCCAGGGCTGAAATGGCCGCTATGAGAGGACACAGGTTTAAGGTGATGGGGAGTAGATACAGAGGAGATGTCAGGGGTAAGTTTTTCACTCAGGGTGGTGAGTGAGTAGAATCGGCTGCCATTGGTGATGGTGGAGGTGAACTCGTTGGGGTCTTTCAAGAGACTTCTGGGTGAGTACATGGGATTTAATAATGGGATTGAGGGTTATAGATAGGCCTGGTAGGTAGGGATATGATCGGTGCAACTTGTGGGCCGAAGGGCCTGTTTGTGCTGTAGTGTTCTATGTTCTACGTTCTTCCCCATTGACCAAAGTTATGGCCACCTCTCATAATATCTCCTTTCATGCCTCAGGATCTATTGTTTCCTCAGTAAAGTGCCTGTTGATCCATGGTAAAGTGGTATATGAATGCACGCTGCTGATAATAAACCATTGCATTAGACATAAAAATTCTCAAGTTGCTGCAGTGTGGGGAATATTATTGCCGGAGACTGATTGCACATTGTTAAATAGTGGTGGGTCGAGGATGGTTTAATATTTTGAGGTTTCACATTATTACCTCCGGAGATCAGGGGTCATCTGTACTGAATCTTCCCTTTGGACATTAGTCCTTAGTAGAATACATTGCACTTGGTCTGGTTGGGATAATGGCTTCTTCTCTTACATTCATTTCTCACATTCTTAAGAGGTAATAATAAATTTAATGGCAATTCTTATCTTGTGAAATTTAATAATTTATTAGTGATTGTGCCCCAGTGACATGATTCATCTATCACCATGTAAAAGGGTTTTCTTTGAGTTTAAGGAGTGTTTGGGGTGTACTAATATTGTTTATTTACATTATAAATTGTGTTGAAACAATGAGCAGAATTTTCATGGCATCATAGCAGCAAGGGTGAAGTGGAGGTTGGCAAAAGTAATGGGGAGACAAGGCAGAAGGCCCCCTGGTGTAATCCTGTCACTGGGTACGCTTTCTACAGGGAGCCTGGAGAGTTGTTTGGCTGCTCACGTTGGAGACAGATGGCCAGTTGAGATCACTGAGGCCTCCGTGGCCCAATACTTCACCTCCAATCCAAGGGGCATGTCAACTCCCCTCTCTCTGAATATTATATTTTAATTTTTCCCCCAGAGCTGCCCTTGAAGAGCCCTACTTACCTCAGCAGCACCCACTTCTCCCAGTGAGGCTGCCAAGGCTCAAGAGCCACTGGCCTTCTGGTCGGGACAACAGCATTTGAATCCTGCCTGCCATTCTTCATTGAAGTGCTAATCCAAAGGAGGCCAGTTAAGATGCTGCTTTCAGGGATATCAATGAGCGGCTATCACTGCTGTCAATGCGGGTTCAATGACTCCAATGTCCCGAATTCCATGATAAAATCCTGCCCAAAGTGCAATTCAAGCAATTGAGTAATGGTTGAAGAAAAGACAGGATAGACATTTCTTTTGTATTTTGCAAGGCTGATGTGAGCTCTGCAAGGACCTGTGGTGAAGATGTCCTATAGTTACAACTTATGGCTGTCTTGGCTGGGTTTGGGCAAAAGAAGAGTCCCATTGTTGCTGGGGCTGTTTCCAGTTCTCTGCAGATTGTGGCATTCACGTCGACCTCCTCCTGACCTCAGAGCATCCAAAATGCTTTACAGCCAATGAAGAGGTTTTGAAGTGCAATTATCATTCTGATGTCAGATGTAGATTTTCAGGTTACAGCCAGCTAGATATTGGCAGTGTGAGCTTCATTGCAATACTAAAGCCGCTTTACTCATTCCTGTGCTTTCTGGCAACTCTGTCTCATTTGAAGTACATTCTGTCACCACTGACATGTTCCATAGAACCCACAGAATCCTAACAGTGTAGAAAGAGGCCACTCGACCTATGGAGTCTGCACCAACTCTCCAAAAGAGCACCCCCACCAAGGTCACCTTAAGCCTGTGACCCTGCTCATTTACCATGGCTAATCTCCCCAGCCTGCACATCTTTGGACACTATGGCCAAAATTTTACTACCACACCCATCCCGGAATCGGGGTCGGTGCAGCTAGCAGAACAGAATTCTCCGTTGGCCTCGGGCGGGATTTTATGAGCCTCGTCTAAGTGAGTTGAAAATGAATATCAGAGTTGCCTATGCTGCAACTATAGCCTTGATGTCAAAGCGTGTATAATTTCAGAGTTTGAGCCCAACTTGATCCCAGAGAAAATTGAAGTTAGACTCCCTGGAGGTTGTTATCTCAAAGCACTTTAGCTTGACATAAATGGAGTGTAAACCTCGCTTGGTGACAAACCAGTTTGTAAAGTGCTGAAAGCTCCAATGGACTTTCTGGCAGTGTTTGATGACACACGATATTTTACAACACATCATGGCCAGGATTTTACCACCCCACCATTTTGCGTCTCTCCCAGCAGATGCAGTTAGCTACTTAAATTGCCGTTTATGTCGGCGGAACTATAATATACTGCCGGGCGAGAGGGTCGCAAAATCCTGGCCATGTTTTATGTCATGTTATGTGCGCGATATGCCATGTTTCATGTCATGCCACGTCACGTTTCATGCCAAAACACATTTCATGCTGCATCACATTTCACATCACACATGCTTTATACCTGATCCATTTTGCTTCAGTCGCATTTCACATTGTGACACATCTCATATCACGTTTTACATCCCATCACTTTGTACACATTACATTTTATATCCTGCCATTTTTCATATTATACCATGTTTCACATCATGACTGCACTTGAAGTACTTGGTGCACGGATCTGTGATCATGTGAGGTGTTGCTTGATTGGGAACCAATATGGATCACCACGCGTGAGGGTAAGATGGAGCAACACTGTGTTCATTAGGATACAGGGAGCACACTTTTTGATAGCTCACATTTATGGAGAGCGGTGGATGGAAGGCTGGCATGGAAATATTGGAATAGTCATGCTTAGAAGTAATAAAAACATGGATAAGTTCTTCCTCATCATTTGAGCTGAGGCAAGTACATAAATGGGTGACATAATAAAATTGAAGTACGTAGTCTTTGCAATGTTAAAGATATAGGATGGAATACAGGGCGCCTTATGGACATTGCCAAAGTGCCAGGCTGGCACTGCCCGAGAAGCACTCCTCCCTTGCCCTTGACCTCCGTGGGGGGCCTCAATGACCTCCGGTTCTACCGACAAGGGCAACAAGACTGTTCCCATTCATGGGGAGCAGGTGTTTTCCTCGCTGGAGGGAACGTCTCCTGGCGAGGCCACAAAGGCAAGTGAGCCTGGATGATTTGAGTGTTGGGCTCGCTGAATGCATGTTAATCCTGATTTAAGTAAATTTAAATAAATTATTCAGCCTCTCGCCAGAAATGGGCAAGAGGCTAACCGCGCTGCAAATCCAGTGCCGGTAAGATCGCGAAAGCTGAGACATTGGGCATGATCCTGATTTCTCAATTCTCGCACGATTTTACCGGCTCACTCTGCCCATCAATGGGTGGGACAAGCTGGTAAAATCACAGTCATAGGATTGGAAACTCAGCACAGGGATAAATAGGCCACTGACATTGTGTAGTCTGATACAGACTGAGGCAATAGTTGGGATGGTGGGTGGAATCAATGCTGAGGAAGATGAATTTACGGTGGGGACTGAGGCCAATAGTTTTGGTCTTCCCAATATTTAACTTACCTAAACTGTGGTTCATCCTGGACTGAATGTCAACTGATTAGACTGACAACATTTAGGCACTGAAGAGAAATATGCTAATGAGATAGAGCTGAATGTCATCAATATAAAGTGGAATCTCACGTCACGTCTTTGAATGGTGTGACTGAGAAGGAACAACTGGATGACAAACAAGAGGAGGCCGAAGATAGATCCTAGGATGCCCCCAGAGGTGATGGGGAGGAAGCAGGAAGATAAATATTTGTGGGAGATCTTCTTTCTACAACTAAAGGTAGAAAGGGGAACATTTACGAGAGGTATTGCTTAACCAATGGAACACCAATCCTGGCAGCAGAATTGGAAGTGGGTGACACTTCCTCTTTTGTGTTGAGAGCCTGCTCCCACGTAATTCAAAGTTAAAGCCCAGACGGATACACGAGGACATGCGCAGTCATGGGGTGGGGCAGGTATTGATTAGTGGATCCCATTGTCTGCTACAATGCAGCAAGTACAGGTGGGCTATTAAAGAGACCCTTGGACAAATGGGTGGGCTCTACATAATGGCCCCAATGTTCCTGCTCTTCTCCCCTCGATCAAAACTTTGTCCTATTTATTGCTGCAACAATTCAACACCTTGTCCACTTCCTAAAATTCTCCCTCCATCACTCCCTTCCAAAAGATCGTCTATGTTCTGTGAGCACAAAGATCTAACAGTCACTGCCTCCCCCAGCCACTTCTAGCCTCTGTGGTCAATCATCCCACCCACCCCTCCCCCACAAGCTACCACAGGTACCCAATATCCCCTGCCCTCCTGAACTGATCACACCCCCATATTTAATGGGCGGAAAGTATTGAAAATAGGAAGCCACCACTGAGGGTTGTGACACCTGACCCACTGCCACACACAATAGCGGATTAATCTCTGCATCTCAACCCACCATCAGGACAACCAGATTTCAGCTCCCATCTACTTAAGCCTGCTCTTATAGGTGCCATTAAATACTTCCCATTGTCAATTCACAGACCATATGGGTAGTTGGCTTTATTAGCAATTTAGTGGAATATAGTTAAGAGGGAACAATACATAATTAATTATTCACTGGCAGTGAGATCAGAATGATCTGAGCTCATGAAGGTGAAATCAGCCCCAATGTGCATTCTATTCGTCCATTTTATCATCCTTCTTTCTCAGTTCCATTTTTTCACTTTCCATTCTAGCTCAACTTTCAGTGCAACAGCCACATTCCTTGGTCAATCTTTTAATAATCTACACCTCTGTTCTGCCATTCACACATTCTGATCACTTAAGCACCTTCTCCACCTTCTGTATCCTCATTTACATTCCCTTTGTCCCATTCCACTACCCCCTCACCCCATCTTCAGAGTATAAATTTCCGCTGATTCTCATTGCTCTCGACTCTGACAAAGAGTCATCCAGACTCGAAGCATTGGCTCTATTCTTTCCCATGGATGCTGTCAGACCAGCTGAGATTTTCCAGCATTTTCTGTTTTTGTTTCAGATTCCAGTATCCAGGTATTTTGCTTTTATCCCAATATGCAATCGCTTGTAAACAATTGCCATCTCTTTTTTTCAGCATCATAAATAAAATTGGGCCACTCTAGGCTGCAGCAGAAATAGCTTTCACGCCTACTGGAGTTGTTCGCTGTTCAGTGGGTGAGAACCAGAGGTTAGATCATCATGTTGAACTTCAATAAGATGATTCTTTATTCGTTATGGGACATGCTGTTGCTGGCTGACCAGCATTTATTGCCCATCCCTGGTTACCTGAGGTCAGTTGAGAGTCAAGCACATTGCAGTGACCCTGGCCAGTCCAGGTAAGGATGGCAGATTTCCTTCCCTAAAGGGCATTAGTGAGCCAGATGGATTTTTCTCACAATTGATAATGGTTTCATGGTCATCAGCAGATTCTTAACTCCAGATTTTTTTTATTGAATTCAAATTCCACTATCTTCCATGGCAGGATTCAAACCCAGGTCCCCAGAACATTAGCTGAGTTTCTGGATTAAGAGGCTAGCAAAAATACCATTAGGCCATCGCCTCCCCAAGATTATTCCGAACTAGTGGATTCTGGGTCTATTAGGCTCTGGGTTTGATTGTGTTTACAGTACTGAATAAACATACTTGATGTGTTAAAGTATATTTCAAGGATGATACACTGCTTATGCTTGCTTAATAGCCTACGTCACTTTCTGAATTACATCAACAGAGGATAAATAAAAAGGCTAGCCTGCCAAATTAGGTTTTATTTTGCACCAGATTCAGATAATGGGAAGCAGTGTCAGCATTTAGCTCCTTGTGGCTGCTATAATCCATAGTAAATATGACAAGTGAAGTATCCAGCTCCACTGGGAATTACTGTTAGATGGAGCCTGCCACATATTGCTGTTATCTGTGACATCCTGGCACCCAAGCAGAATGTAGAAGGGGATGTTCCATAAGCACACAAACAAACAGAAATTGTTTTTTATTATGTAGGTAATGATCACCTCATTTTGTGATATTATTCATGCATAGATGGAGAAAGCTCATTGCAGTAAGGGTATAAAAATATTTCCTCCAACCTCATATGCAGGTAGAGCATATGAGAATATTTAAGTCTTCTTAGGCTTTAGCAATTTGTTTCTCAAACTGCATTCAGATGTGAGTTTGAAAATGTACAGAATAGAAAATGCATAGGGTGTAGTAATGTTCTATAAATAGATTACTGGCCTGCAGCACAGCGAGCGGCAGTTACTGTTTCGACCACATAATGGTGTTATTATTTTGATAAACAAGCCACAGAACTGAAAGGAACAGAAAGAATATTTCTTTAATCTAGCGCTCTTTCCGCAGATTGGAGAAAGCATGGCTTGCCTGTGATATTAATTGAGTGGGTACAAAATGAGACTGGAAGATTTCGCCTGTTACACGCAACTCTAAGAGATATCTGGATTAAAATTAAGTCATAACCTCTCAGGCAATTAAAATCACTCAAGTGTCTTGGGTATGACTGAGAAGAAAATAAAATCCTCCTTTCGTATCTATATTTGTAAGAGAAAAAAAAACAACTAATTAATTTTTGTGCTCTCTGTACAGAAAAAATGTCAGTGTTGTTCCAAACCACTTCCTTTCTAACACGCAATCCCTAATGAAAGGATAAAGAGAGAGAGGCAGCTTTTTTTACACAGTGACACTCATGCAGCTTTCCTCTTAGCTCTCCAGTATATCCAACAGCTGTGTGATAGGATTTGACAAAAATCCAGCAGGGAATTATAGCAATATAAATCTGTCACATCGGAAACACAGACTCAGGAATCATCTGGGGGCATCATTACTGTAATTTCAGGGAACCAAACAATGTTTACTTCATAATGGCCATCTGTATTCTCAATTTATCTCTTCAATTTGTCTGCTATTCAGTTTATTGAAAACAGGGGAAAAAATGGCACCGGACCAATGTAAATTTCATCTGGATTAGCCTGAAATGAAACAAAAAGAAGAAAGAGACGCAGCTAAAGGAATAAAACAGGCTGAGACTGACTGATGAAGGAAGCGGGGCGGGCGGGAAATAAGCTTTAGCAGTTATACTAATACATTTCAGATTTTATTAATGTAATGCCGTACATTTATCTTATGCCAGATTGCGTTCTGCAGGCTGGAGCAGAGGAAGCAAGAGGTCCCAGCGGACGGATCAAAAAAAATGCTGGCTTCTTTATTGCATTCGTGGCCAACTGCTCCAAGAGCTGGGAATGACATTTATTAATACCAAGGGGTTGTTTTTCAGAGCTCAGGCAATGCTCTTACTACAGCTTAGAAAGGCACTTGCCTGATACCAAGCTGTCAGGCTAATCGCAGGATGATGGAAAATGCATCTATCAATACTCGGACTGCAGAAAAAATAGAGCAGACATTTGAAACCTGAATCTACAGCTGTGGCTGTGTTCTGTCAATCTAATGCCTCAGCTTGAACCTGGAAGGGGAGCTGCATCATAATGAAATGCCCTATATCTGCACCATTTATTAATTTCTTCTCGTGTCAGAGGTTTCGACGCATTCAGGGAATTTTTCTGTTCACTAAAAGACTGAACGCAGTCCATTAAAAATGCCGACCATTTCCTTTTACGAACACAGCGCAAGCTCTCCCTCTTATGCCTGCACAATGTTTACACTGGAAGGATCTGCAAATTACTCAAATTGCAGATTTCTAAAAGTCTCTGGCTGTGCTGTTGATTTTGAAGGAGATGGCAGGTTTTCTTGTGGATTATCTTGTGCTAGGTGTAAATGAGATGCTGAGTGACAACTCTGTTTCCAGTGTGTACAGCTGGCTCCACGGGAGACTCAGAAATCTGTTGCCAGACAATGAGAGAAAACCATTGTGAGGGCAGATTAGATTACACCTCCTCACAGACGCTAACACTGATCAGTTAATAGCCATGAAAACACTTGTTTAACAAAAGACACTATCCAAAAAATGTCTCTGATCTCAGACCAGCAAGGAAAGCTAAGTTGATCCTGCTTATTTTTCTCCTATTATTAGCTCCCTTTCCTAGAAGTATTTACTTTTGCTGATATGCAGCTCCATGTCTCATGCCTCCAAACCAGTGCGTTATTATCGAGTCAGTGCAATGAACACTGGTGGACTATTTGACTGTGGGAGTAATGCTTCCGATATCGTTTTCACTTTTTGTTTGCCCACCTGCAATTAACCAGCAAGGAGTCACTGGACAGTCATTAAAGAGCAAAAAATAACATGCATTTATATAATGGTTTTCACAACATCGGGATCTCCCAAAGGCACTTTACTGGATGGCTAATGAAGAGCATTTCAAACAAAGAAAGAAAATATAATAAATAATCAGCAGATTTGGCAGCATCTGTGAAGTGAGAAACGTGTTTCAGGTTCCACCATGTTCCAGCTCTGATGAATAGTCGTCCAGACTCAAAATGTTGGGCCCTATTTTACCATTTTGATTCTAAGTGCTGGGCGGACTTGAAACTGGGAGTGTTTCAGATCCGACTTTTAGACCCATTCTCCAGAGTCCCCAAATACACTATGCCTGAAAATATATCAGTGATTCTGAATGGCGCTGCGCTAGCTGTGGGCAGGGCTTAATGCGCTCAAAACCCTGTAGCTCCGATTGGCACCTCCAGCTGTGCATGCACAGAAAAAAAGATAGACTGCGGCTCCCCTGCCACATCCCCCCTGGGCTGGATAATTACAGATAATGTGACACGAACCCAAGATCCTGGTTGAGGCCATCCTCATGTGTGCAGAACTTGGCTATCGGTTTCTGCTCGGCGATTCTGCGTTGTGTGTCATGAAGGTCGCCTTGGAGATCGCTTACCCGAGATCAGAAGCTGAGTACCTGTGACTGCTGAAGTGTTCCCCAATAGGGAGAGAACATTCCTGCCTGGTGATTGTCAAGCAGTATTCATTCATCTGTTGTCGAAGTGTCTGCATGGTCTCCCTAATGTACCATGCCTCGGGACATCCTTTCCTGCAGTGTATCAGGTAAACAATGTTGGCTGAGTTGCAGGAGCATGTACCCACCACAAAAATAATCTTGCAGCAGACACAGAGGAATTCATCAGGAGCAGTTGAACCAGGAGCTCTCTTCATAAGAACATAAGAAATAGGAGCAGGAGTAGGCCATCTAGCCCTTCGAGCCTGCCCCGCCATTCAATAAGATCATGGCTGACCTGAAAGTAGATCAATTCCACTTACCCGCCTGCTCCCCATAACCCTTAATTCCCTTATCGATCAGAAATCTATCTACCTGTGACTTAAACATATTTAATGAGGTAGCTTCCACTGCTTCAATGGGCAGAGAATTCCAGACATTCACTACCCTCCTCAACTCTGTTCTAAACTGAACCCCCCCCCACTTAATTTGAGGCTGTGTCCCCTAGTTCTTGTTTCTTTTCTAAGTGGAAAGAATCATCACAATGGATGTCTCAGCATGCTACACCAGCATCCCCCACAACGATGGCATTGCTGCAACTGCCTCAGTACTCAATGCTGACAACTGCCGATCTCCAGATGCAATTTTACAACTCATCCACTTCATCCTGGACCACAACGTCTTCACCTTCAACAACCAGTTCTTCATCCAGACACATGGAACAGCCATGGGGACAAAATTCACACCTCAATATGCCAACATCTTCATGCACACAGTTTCAAACAAGACCTCCACCGCACAGGACCTTCAACCGATGCTATACACCAGATACATCAATGACATTTTCTTCTTTTGGACTCATGGTGAACAATCACTGAAGCAACTATATGATGACATCAATAAGTTCCATCCCACCATTAGACTCACCATGGACTAATCTCTGGAATTGGTTGCATTCTTGGACACAAGCATCTCCATTAAGGATGGTCACCTCAGCACTTCACTTTACCGTAAGCCCACAGATAACCTCATGATACTCCACTTCTCCAGCTTCCACCCTAAACACATTAAAAAAGCCACCCCTATGGACAAGCCCTCCATATACACAGGATCTGCTCAGATGAGAAGGATCACAACAGACATCTCCAGACGCCGAAAGATGCCCTCATAAGAACAGGGTAGGGCACTCGACTCATCGATCAACAGTTCCGACGCGGCACAGTGAAAAACCGCGCTGACTTTCTCAGAAGACAAGCTCAGGACACGGCAGACAGAGTACCCTTCGTCATCCAGTACTTCCCCAGAGCAGAGAAGCTGTGACATGTCATTGATGAAGACGAACATATTGCAAAGGCTATCCCCACACTCTCACTTCTTGCCTCCAAACAACTGCACAACCTCAAACAGACCATTGTCCATAGCAAACTACCCAGCCTTCAGGAGAACACTGACCACAACACGACACAACCTTGCCACAGCAACCTCTGCAAGACATGCCAGATCACCAACATGGAGGCCATCACTTCACATGGGAACACCATCCACCAGGTACATGGTACATACTCTTGCAGCTTGGCCAAATTCTGCACACATGAGGACAGCCTCAACCAGGATCTTGGTTTCATGACACACTATCTGTAACCCCCACAACTTGTCTGGGCTTGCAAAATATCACCAAAAGTCCTAGCTGGAGAAAATATACATCTCTTTAACTTGTGCTTAACCCTCCCTCCACTCACAATGTCTGTACCTTCAAGACTTGATTATCTGTAAAGACTCGCATTCCAACCATTATTTTGTAAATTGAATTTGTGTCTTTATATGCCCTGTTTGTGAACAGAATTCCCACTCACATGATGAAGGAGCAGCACTCTGAAAGCATGTATCTTGTGCTACCAAATAAACCTGTTGGACTTTAACCTGGCGTTGTGAGACTTCTTATTGTCAATAAGCTAACACAGGTTGACAACAGAGCCATATTCAGGAACGAATTTCCTCAGTTGCTCTAAGGACTGGGGCAGCTCAAGAATGAGCATCACATTACTCTACGCCTAGATGCCAAACTCATGTTTTTACTTATGCCTAAGAGGGTGCCACACCTGCTAACTAATAAAGTCAAAGGGCAAATTGACAGGATGCTGCATCAAGAAACGACCTTTCCTTTACAGTGCCAACAACATGCTGCTCAGGGCCAGTGACAGCCCCTAAACCTAATAGCAAAATTAGGTCCTGTATTGATCTGACACAATTAAGTTATCCGTTCAAAGAGATACACCCAATGTCTTTGCTTAATGACAGTCTGGTCAAGTTGTCCAAAATTGTTCTTCCAACAATGCTGGATGCCAACAGTGGTTTTTGACAGGTCCCCCTTGACCAATAACCAAGGTTGTTATAATGTTTATCACTCCTTTTTGTCATTTTTGTAACTTTGGCGTAGCCTTTATGCCAAAAATCTTTCAATGCACTATGTCCAACATCATCGAAGGTAGAGATTTGCCACACAGACAACCAACTCATTCACAATGTTACCAAATCTCCTAGAATCTGGGATGTTTTAATATTGCTTGAATAAGTAGTCCTCACTCTGAATGGAAGAGTGCAACATTGGGAAAGTCACTATCAGATTTCTAGGCCATATTATATGTGAGAGGGATAGGAAGAGAGCCCCACAATTCAAGGTGGTTAAAGAATTTCCATAGCCCATGTGCGTTGCTGCCAGAATAAGAGTTTTAGGCATTGTCAACAGATGGTCATCCCAAATCTGTCTGTCATCTGCAAACCTTTACAAGACTGTTGAGTAAAGGTCAGCAATGGTATTAGGGAGTCAAGTGGAAGACTGCCTTTGACAGAATCAAAGGGTTCCTCATCTCTTCACGAATGATTGCACATTGTGACTCCAAATTTCTGACAATACTGATAGCTGATGCATCATTGACAGAGCTACAGGTCCAAGGTGAGAGCAGGAAAAACAGTTTATTATGTATCCAGATCATTGACAGAGACAGAGGTAGAAAAACGGTACACAATGATTGAAAAGGAAGAACCATAGTGAGATGGGGCTGCAAAACATTTCAGATCACTTAATAGGTTTAAAGTTCAGGTTTGAGACCAGGTCTGAGATCCTGAATGATAAGGAAATTGCAAAGATGTCACGAAAAATACAACATTTCCGGCTAAGGCTCATGCACTATGAGACTACCTCCTCGCCTTGACAAATGCTTCCTTTTTCTCTTTGACTAGTCACACTATATCTTGTTATTCAAAGTTCCCAAAACTTGCCATACTTATCCTTCATCCTTACAGGAATGTGCCGGTCCTGAATCCCTATTAACTTACATTTGAAAACCTCCCACATGCCAGATGTTGATTTGCCCTCAAACATCTGCCCCCAATCTACATTCTTTAATTCTTGCCTAATATTGTAATTAGTCTTCCCCAATTTAGCACCCTAACTTGAGAACTACACTTATCATTATTCATCAGTATCTTTAAGCTTACTGAATTGTGGTCACTATTCCTGAAATGCTCCCCTACTGAAACATTGACCACCTGGCCAGGCTCATTCCACAGTACAAGGACCAGTATGGCCCCTTTCCTAGTTCGACTTTCTACATACTGTTTCAAGAAGCCCTCCTGGATGCTCCTTACAAACTCTGCCCCACACATGCCCCTTGCACAAAGTGAGTCCCAGTCAATATAGGGGAAGTTAAAATCTCCCACCACAACAACACTTGTACTTTTACACCTTGCCAAAATCTGCCTACATATCTGTCCCTCTATCTCTCACTGGTAATTGGGTGGCCTATAGTAAACCCCCAACATTGTGATTGCACCCTTCCTATTCCTGAGCTCTACCCATATTGCCTCGCCGTATGAGCCATCCGAGGTGTCCTCCCACAGTACAGCTGTGATATTCTCCTTAACTAGTAGTGTCACTCTCCCCCACACCTTTTACATCCCCTTCAATCCCACCTGAAACACCTGCATCCTGGATTGTTAAACTGCCAATTCTGTCCTTCCCTTAACTAACTCTCTGTAATAGCAACAACATCATAGTTCCAAGTACTAATCCAAGTTCTAAGTTCATCTGCCTTACCTGTTACACTTCTTGCATTGAAACAAATGCATTTCAGTCCACCAGACCCTCTTTGATTAGCAACTACACCCTGCCTGCTCTTTCTCTGCGTCTTATTGGCCCTAATTTTTGGTTCCCCTTCAGGTAATTTCCCTTTGCTTTGATTCCCACCCCTCTGTCGAACTAGTTTAAATCCTCCGTGTGACGCTAGAAAACCTCCTGGCCAGAATATTTATGCCCTTCCAGTGTAGATGCAACTTCTCCCTGCTGTACAGGTCCCACCTGCCTTAGAAGAGATCCCAATGGTCCAGGTATCTGAAACCCTCCCTGCTACACCAGCTGTTTAGCCATGTGTTGAACTGTATTATCTTACTATTCCTAATCTCACTATTTAACTTTCTACCTAACTCCCTAAACTGCAGCTGACAGACTTCATCACTCTTCCTACCCATATCGTTAGTACCAATATGTACCTCAGTCTCTGACTGTTCACCCTCTCCCTTCAGAATGCTTTGTGCCTGTTCAGAGACATCCTGGACCCTGGCACTAGGGAGGCAACATACCTTCCTGGAGTCTGTTTCACATCCACAGAAGTACCTATCTGCTCCCTTAACAATAGAGTCCTCTATAACAATTGCTAAGTTGCTCTTTGTCCCTCCCTGCTTAACAACGGAGTCAGCCGTGGTGCCACTGCTTTGGCTGCTGCTGCTGTTATCCCCTGATAGGCCATCCTTCCCAACAGTATCCAAAATGGTTTACTTGAGACGGATGACTACAGGGGATTCCTGCACTGATTGCCTGTCCCTTCTAACAATCACCCATCCATCTGCCTGCACCTTGGGTGTGACCACGTCTCTAAAACTCCTATCTTTGATGTTTTCTGCCACCTTCATGCTCCTAAGTGCATCCAACTGCTGCTCCAGCCTATTCATGCAGTCCGTGAGGAGCTGCAATTGGGTACACTTCCTGCACATGTAGTCATCCAAGATGCTGGAAGCATCATGGATCTCCCTAATCTCACAAGTGCAGCACTTGACCCCACTGACTGACATTTCTAGCACCAGTTAAATTATTTAAGAAAATTTATAAAACTCTTACCTTCATTATTACCTTCTCACAGTGGCCTATTTTTTGGTTAGAGGAGGAGGGAGCGAGGAAAACACTGATGTAGTGTTTCAGGCTTTCCACTCTTGACATCAGGTCTTCCATTTCTCACTTCTTAGTAGATGTTGCTGGGCTGACTTCTCCCAGAATGCGCCAGTGAAGCCCTTCAGTCGCCTCTACCTTCCAGTCTTCAGTGACATGCTAGCAATCCTAAAAGTGACACTGGAAGATATTTGGGCATTACCAAATGGAAAGCATGGACACAACAATCATTGTGGTGGTTGGGAGTTTTGAAATACATAGAAGTTATTTCAACATGCCATATTTGTGTCAAGAACCGAAAGATCCATTATTACCATCAATATTTCCATCCAGACCTGGACAAAGGCTAGGAATGGATCTGTTTGACGTCAGAGGAAAATTTATCTCATAATCATTGACTATTACTTGTTCTGTTTGGAAATCTGTGAATTCCATATTATAACCACAGTGTCTGTGGTAAAAGCTTTGAAACACATTTACTGTACACATGGTAATCTCAGACAATATCTGAGGAAACCAGTTTCCTCTCATTTCATCATGTGTTCCCATATGTTCGTGACTTGTTCTGGTCAGAACTTGCAATTTAAAAAAAACTGCGTCATTGAAGTTGGATCTAGAACTAACAAAGCTAACCACAAAATTAAAAAAATTATACGTTCTGTTTCCTTTGTGTAAGATTCAACTGTGCACTATATTAGAAGTCATTGACCTGTTTATATTATTTTAAGTAAGTTAAGAACTGTATTAAAATAGACATTTTGCACAAATCTATCAACTACTGCCCCACCAGTGGAAATGAAACCTTTTAGAGTCTTATTTCCGAAACATAGTTGGCAGAATTTCACCAATTAATTTTTCTTGTGGGGCCCATTATTTAAATAAGTCACATTACTCGAAAGACGCTGTAATTGTGGGACGGAAAGAATGGTCAAAGATTTGTGGAGCGGTTCCACCTCATTTCCACAAGTCTGCCAAAGCAGAAATTGCTGCAATTTGTCAGCTTTTTGAGAATTATCCACTTTGTACTTGCAGCATTATCGCAAAAAACAAGAGCAGCATGCAGAACTAAAACGGCACTTTTATTTGACAAGGCAAGCATATACGTTCCAGCAAATAGAATAGTGCCCAAGTGAATAACTCATTGCCTGGCAGGATGGTATTTCCAAATGCTATTGGTGCATGTTTGTTGCAAGTGGTGAGGGAAAAGGGCTTTGGCTGACTGTCATTTAATTTATTATTTTACAATATTTCCTGGCCCTCCAGGGTTAGTTCATGTCATTTGCAATGATCTTGGCATCAATTGCACCAAATGTGTCACTTTAATGTGATTTGCACAGTTGGCTTTATTCAACTGCTCCAACATAGGCTGATTTCATTGTTCTTAAAAACATTATTTTCAGTTGAGGCCCTGAAATTCTGTATGGCTATTTGTCTCAGTGTTGAGCAAGAATGCCAAATCTCAGGTAAAGCAGGCTGCCTGAACTGTACCTCATGCACCACCTTCAACATGCACACCAGCCATCACCTACACACATGGCAGTAGTGGGAACCATATACATTGCAGCGCTGCAAAAAATTGCGAAGCCTCTCCCCGTAGCACCTTCCAAACCCATAATCTCTACTACCTGAAAGGACGAGGGAAGAAGACACATGGGAACACCAATGCCTGCAAGTTTCCCTCCAAGCCACACAGCATTCTAACTTCGAGCAATATTGCCATTCCTTCACTGTCACTGGGTCAAAATCCTGGAACTCCTTTCCTAACAGCACTGTGGTTACCTACACATAGACTGCAGAAGTTCAAGAAGGTAGCTATCCACCACTTTCTCTCAGACAATTAGGGATAGGCAACAAATGTTGGCAAAACCAGTGACACCCACATTCTGTGAAATAATTTTTAAAAAACTTTTCCTGAGTAAGGCATGGATAGATCTTTCTTGTTGAGATTTTGCTGTTCAGTGGAATGTATTTTTGTTGAATATTTTGAATTCTTTCTTTAAGTGTTTTCCACTGTTTATTTATGGTCATCAACCTTTTCGTCAATTTACCCAGTCAAACTTAGCCAGTTATTCCCTCATACCTATGATTAAATTTAAGACTTTTGTTCATGATTGGAGCATGTGGCTTTCAAACTTAAAATGGAATTCAATTGAATTACAATCACTAGCTCCAGTGGATCGCTTAATCTCAGGTTACTCAATAACTCTGGACTAATTAACTTTGGGCTAATTGCTGGACTTGAGAGGCCTAGACTAATAATTCAGCTCAAGTTTTTGGGGGAAAAAGCAGTAGTATTGGTAAAAGTGACCATGAAGCTGTCAGACATTGTAAAACCCATCCTGATTCACTAATATAATTTAGGGAATCAAGCCTGCTCTCCTTAACCTGCGCTGAATTTATGTGACTCCAGTCATAAACCAATATGGTTGACTTACAGGTTGCAGTAGTTCAAGAGCCATCACCTCCTCAGGACAACTAGGGATGGCAATAACATTTGTAATTACATCATTTTCTACCATCTCTGTGTTACAATAAGATCATTTTCCAATTGCTTTTATTGAACTAAGAATAACTGAAAACTGGAAGGGAAAGTTTAAAAGCTGCCTTTTTGTTCTTTCGTCACTCAGTACGCCACCACTCCCCTATCTCCCTTAGTGGCATGGTAATACAGTGGTTAGCACTGCTGCTTCACAGCTCCAGGGTCCTGGGTTCAATTCCCAGCTTGGGTCACTGTCTGTGTGGAGTCTGCACATTCTCCTCATGTCTGCGTGGGATTCCTCCGCTTGCTGCAGTTTCCTCCCACAGTCCAAAAATGTGTAGGTTAGGTTGATTGGCCATGCTAAATTGTCCCTTAGTGTCGGGAGACTAGCAGGGTAATTATGTGAGGCTATGGGAATAGGGGCTGAGTGGGATTGTGTGGTCGGTGCAGAGTTAAGGGGCCAAATAGCCTTCTTCTTCACTGTAGGGTTTCTATGACAACATGAAATGTCCATGATTATAATTCTCCAGTTTGAGGCAAAGTAGAAGAGCTGGAATTACCCCACGAATAATAATAACAGGAGCCAATTGTAATTCATGCAATGATTGATAATTTTTTGTTGTAAAACTTTGGCTGTGTGACCAATACATATATTCTTCAGGAAAGTCAATGCCTAATCCTAAACCATATATGCATCTGACTGCTCCCATTTTATGGGCTTTTCATAACTACTGATATGTAATGCTGAATTCTGATTCAGAATTCTCATTTACTTCACCAGGATTTATTGAACTGATTTGTGTGTTCTACAGTTTTAGTAAAATAAACACCGCGGGTGGGATTTTCCAATTACACCCAATCTGAGAACAGAAATTCCAACCCAGGTCAAAGGACCTTTAATTTGTTCATCAGATTTTCCATCTTGCCAACGACAATACCCATGACAGGCGAGACCAGAAAAATTACCTCCATAAAGAGATATGCAAATTCTAAACCCATAAATTACCTAAAACATGGAATGTCAAATGATTCATTGATTTCAGAACATCCTAAATTAATTGCAATAGATGGAATCATCTCAGAAATCAGCAAATTCCAAAGTGAGGCAGGGAAAGCAGCAGTGAGCCCACCGACAAACAATAGCGCCTTTTTACGTTGTATTCTGTGGCAGTCAGACTAAAAGATTGGCCGGCACAGGTTCCACACTGGATCGCTGGCACACAGCCTCAGATTCATCCACCCTGCCATCACCTCAGCACTTCAATGATCTGATGCCGTATTTAAAGATCGCCCCTGCACACAACTAGCACACTTCAAGTCCAAGGAAGCCGCTGAGAAGCCATAGCTGCCATACCCAGGAGACATTCAGCACCCAAATTTATAGATGCCATCTTTGCCTGTTGGATACAATGGAGGCTCGCTGTAATGTACGGTACCCATACTTTGGACAAGGACCTGCAAACAGACCCCAATCCAACATGGGAGGTGGTGACAGTGGTAGCCAGTGCTAACACCCTGCAGAAGAGGACAGCCATTCAGTGCCACAAAAAGATGTATGATATCCTCCGTTCTGCCAGGATAAGTCACTCTTCCCTTCATTCACAACCTGCAAACTCACAGACCCGTCACATACCAACAGGATCTCACTCACTGCCTGTTCAAGGGACATCACCACTCGCTCCCATACACACCTTCATCTACCCTATGGGTCAGGTCCTCAGCATTTCACTAATCCCATTCAACATCCACACATGCTAAACATCCTTATCATCTGCTCTGGCAAGTGACTTGCTTACACTCTCTCCATCTGTCTTCATGTAGAACAAGATGGCACATAACAAGAGGAGGGATCCCCGACTGGTGGAGGAATGCCAGAACTGAAGGACTTTGAGGAAGGAATCATTAGCTGGACTGTTCGTGTTCTCCATGACACTCAACCAAGTGAGTGTTCAGCACTATAACATCCATCAGACTCTCATGCCATGAGTAATGTTTCCTGGTTCTCAGGTCCCTGTCATGCACTAAAGACATTCCCTTTCTTTAGCAGACACTTGTGGGAGGCAGCCTTGGGATCCACAAACCAAGTCCTTGACTCCAGCTCTGAAGTAGCACAGAAGAATCAATACAATTAATATACTGTGACATGAAGACCTATCACAGTGCTCAGCCACACCCTCCACTATCGCAGAGACATGCACCTCAGTGGGATCTAGTTCGATAGGAGCTACAGGTGAGCACATCACAATGTCCAATCAACAGAAGGCAGAGGCTCTTAACTCCATCATACCTCAGTTGTAGGAGCTCCAAAGGCAAGCCAGGGAAAATCAGGAAGGGGTGTCTGCTGCTCTCCTCAGGTTGCAAGGCTTTTTGAAGGAGTCCATCTGCCTTCATTCTGAGGTGATAGTGCTGGCAAGCAGTATATCAAGGTCAACACTGGTAGAACAGCGGCCACAATAGAGACCTTGGCCCAAGGCTTCTGCCCTGCACTGTTGCAGGAGCTGCACTCAATGCAGAGCCACCTGATGACTTCCACCAGTTTCAATTCCGGGAAAGGGTGGAGCTTCTCAACCTCACTCCTACTGTTCCTCTCCCAAAAAGAGATAGCTGGTCCTCAGGCAACCACAAGGAGGAGGATCAGCAAGTACGCATCCCAGGGCCATCCATTTGGATGACTTTGGGAGTGTTCACCCATTCAAATTCCCTGTGACTGCATCAGCTCCAGCTCTCCAGGCCAAGGAGGGTGGCAATTCCATACAGAAGGATCCTGAAAGCAGGCCCGAACCCCTGAGGTCTGAGCTCTACAGAGGATGCCCACCAAGGTCACCACAGATAACAGGATGTAGCAGTCAGCAGGCTGCCTCCACCTCCACTCTGGATGCTATGGATGCACTAAGACCTAATGGCAGGGTAAGGAAGGTTAGGAAATTGTACTTGCACAGCGCGGGTGCAGGTATTAAACCATTGTGCATAACATTCACTTCTGTGAATAAACTCCCACTAACTTCACCCTTTCTGTGGCTCCTTGTTATGATGAGCTGTGTTCATGGTTGAAATGAAAACTTGGTTCTTCACAAGATAAAGGCAGTGTTCTTAGTGCAGGGCTTCCTCTCTGTGCTTTGTTCAACTTTCCCAGTACATTGGCTGCATTCCTTTACAGTGACTGAACACATCAGCCATGCTTATATCTCAATATGAATTATAATATCTGCCAGAATGTACTGGGCTGTTGTCACAGAGTTCCATCATTCACCTTGTGGGCTCTTGACTGGCATCCAGTAACCCCAAATGAAAAACCTATGTTGATTGGAGTCAATGGAAATTGTGGTGAGCCAGGTAAAATGGTTTTCTGAATTACTGTGAGTGTATTTCACACTGGTGAAGGTCACTTTCTCTACCTTGCACCTCCATGGGGTGAGATCAGGATTAGTCTCAATCACACTGCCTTCTAAAGTTGCATCACAAACCAACAATCACTCTCAATGCCCATATCTAAAGAATATCTACTTCATCAATTGGAGGGCAGCAAATGTCAACCCAGGCATAATTTCCTGAATGACATATTCAAAAAAAGGAGAAAATATCTTCATATTTTTGATGTGGATGATAAGAAAATATAGAACATCCAAATTGTCTGTGAAAAATAAAGCTTTGAGACTCCATTTGCAACATAAGAAAATCTGCAGCATGGTCTTTCAACAAACAATTTTTGAAATTCCTACATGAGATGTGGATGTCACTGGCTGAGCTAACATTTCTTGCTCATCCCTAATTGCATCAACCATTGGACTGAATGGCTTGCTAGGCCATTTAAGAGTCAACCTCATAAGGACAATCTCATAAAGTCTCATAAGGACGTCTCCCTCATCTAGGTCGGGATTCTCCCAAATAAATTCTAAGCACCAAATCTGAGTAAAAACTGGAGTAACTCCTGCTGCTTTTTTTCAGCAGGTGTTTCAAAATGATTCTCCCACATTCCACGAGTGCCCTAGCAAGATTCACCCTGAAAATCCAGGAGTGGGGTCTATTCCTGCTGGAGAGGCAGCAGCATAGTGCTGAACTGGCCACTGTGCATGTGCCAATCTGTCATAGAAAATATCAGAGCATCCACAGTGGCCCGCACTGCAGACTGGCCACTGCGGATGCGACCGCTGGCCAGCCCTGCAACCCTGCAACACTGCTCCTCTGAGTCCCCACAGCCCAATTGCTGGACTTCTCCGAGCCAGACCTGACCATCCCTGGCCCCCCCAGCCCATCTCGATCTCCCTACCCCCCCCCAGTTCTGATTCCCCCCCACCAGCTGTCTTGACACCCCCCCACCACAGCCCCTCGCTTTACCCCTGTCTTCCTGAGGGGCCTCCATGGCCTCTTTCACTCCAGTAGGGTTGGATCATCAGCTCCCCATTAGTGGGGATCTGTTATAAACCCCATTGGACTGAAACACTCCTGGCGTGGGAGGTGGGGTAGGGAGGATGGGGGAGGTGGGGTGGGGGGAAGTGGGGGGAATGGAGGGGGGAGGCGAGCAGGCCCGGAGACTTCAGTCCCAGGCCCGCTAATAGAATTTAAATGAAGATTTAAATATTTAAAGCAGCTCCGTGTCGATTTCTGGAATGGAGCTGATGCTGCCAGAAATCCAGGGCCCAGAGACACATGGAGGCCATGGCGCCCAGTGGGAAGCCCGCTAAATGGCCTTCCAGACCTGCTGTAGTAGTGCAACATGCTGGGAGAATTGCCCCCCCTAATGTTTTCCTGCTCCAAGTTAACCAGGTCAACTGATATGATGGAACTTGAAGCCAACAAATATCTGGTGAGCTTGCTTTTTCACAATGCCCTACCAGCCCTATGAAAGAGATGCTCGTGCCTATTGATCAAGGTAATTGTAGAGTAATTTGCTTCCAGGTGGGATAATGAGATTTATTTGCGCCCTATAAATAGACTAAAACTGTGGTTGTTGGCTTCGGAGGTATATCCTTGTAATATGTAACTCTATAAATAAATATAAAAGTGTGTACAGATTGGCTCTAGTTCATCAATGGGTGGCATGGTAGCACCACTATCATGAACCTGGGACCCTGGCACAGCCACCTCACAGCGCCAGGGCTCCAGGTTCAAATCCGGCCTCAGGTCACTGTCTGTGTAGAGTTTGCAAGTTCTCTCTGTGTCTGTGTGGGTTTCCTTCAGGTGCTCTGGTTTTCTCCCCCACAGTCCAAAGATGTGCAGGTTAGGCTGATTGGCCATGCTAAAATTGTCCCTTAGTGCCAGGGGATTAACAGGACAATCATATGGGTTTTGGGCATAGGGCCTGGGTGGAATTGTTGCCAGTGCAGGCTCAGTGGGCTGAATGTTCTTCTTCTGCATTGTAGGGATTCTGTGATTCTATGAATGGGCTTTCTGGAACAAAACAGTTGAGACTCTTGGAGAGTTGGCAGGCTTGCTCTGGGAACAGTCTGTACAAATACCATCCAAAATCTATTCCCAAGGACCTTAACAAGTTTGTTAATTATTTTTCATTTTCCTATTTTTATCTGTTATCAGACTTATTAGTAATTCCTGACAATGGCTACACGTCACTATTATTCTCACAGTTGAGTATTGTCAACACCATTCTTGTTAGCCCTGCCGCTAAGTAACCTCCACTGTTAGTGTGAGGCAAGAATCAACAAATGATTATCTTCTATTGCTTGGGCTCAAGAAAATCCCATCAAAAGCCATCGTGGCCATTGAGATCAGTGGACATTACAAACTGGCATCCTATTTTACATTTCCCCTCATTTTTAATGCTGGTGATTTGACTGACAGCATGTTGAAAAGAGGAGAGAGATTGCGAGGCAGATAAGTTCTAGAGAAAAAGACTAAGAACCCACAGTGTTTGCTATGAATAATCGTGCAATCGTTTCAAGTAACCATTCTTTAAACATCCTTATCTGACAGCTGGTCACACAGGTCTGGGGACAGATATTTCCTGACCAGAATCAGGCCGGAGCAGAGATATGTGGCTGAAAAATATGATGGAGACATTACATAAGCCAATGTTCTAACTTCATCCTGGTCACCCAAAACTTTTGTGTTAGGGTTGGGAGTGCAGGCCTGCAAACTCAACCATGCTTTTGTTGAGACCAATAAATTAAGCTTTTCTTTAGTGAATTAATGCTGTCTTATTTTTTCTTTTCTTTGAAATTCTATCCTTATCTCTTTCTTCCCTTAATAACTTCTCTCTGTAGAATTCAAGTTCAAGCCTTCACATTTCTCTGCCTCTTCCATCTTAAGCTGCTTCAAATGCAACTGAAGTTTAAAGATGTGTGGGTTAGGTTGATTGGCCATGCTAAATTGACCCTAGTGTCAGGGATTAGCAGGCTAAATGTGTGGTGTTACGGGGATAGGGCCTGGGTGGATTGTGATCGGTGCAGACTCGAGAAATAAGAAGGGGGAAATCACTTTGATAGGGTTGTACTATAGACCCCCAAATAGTCGGTGGGAAATTGAGGAGCAACTATGTAAGGAGATTACAGATAGCTTTAAGAAAAATAGGGTGGTAATAGGAGGGCATTTTAACTTTCTCATCATTGACTGGGACAGCCTTTGTATTAGGGGCTTGGTTGGAGAGAAATTTGTTGAGTGTATTCAAGAGGAATTTTTCATTCAGTATGTGGATGGCCTGACTAGAGAGGGGGCAAAACTTGACCTCCTCTTGGGAAATAAGAAAGGGCAGATGATAGAAGTGTTAGTGAGGGATCACTTTGGGACCAGTGACCATAATTGCATTAGTTTTAAGATAGTTATGGAGAATGATAGGCCTGGCCCAAAAGTTAAAATTCTAAATTAGGGCAAGGCCAGTTTTGATGGTATCAGGCAGGAACTTTCAACAGTTAATTGGGGGAGTCTGTAGGAAGGCAAGGGGACACCTGAAAAGTGGGAGGCTTTCAAAAGTGTGTTAATCAGTGTTCAGGGCAAGCACATTCCTCTTAGAGTGAAGGGCAAGGCTGACAGAAGTAAGGAATTCTAGATGATGTTGAGGTCCTGGTCAAGAAGAAGAAGGAGGCACATGACATGCATAGGCAGCTGGGATCAAGTGGATCCCATGAAGAGTATAGAGGGTGTAGGAGTAAAATTAAGAGAAAAATTAGGAGGGAAAAAGGAGGCACAAGGTTGTTTTAGCAGATAAGACAAAGGAGAAACTAAACAGTATCTTCTAATTCATAATGAGTAACTAGGAAGAGAGTAAGACCTCTTACGGGTCAACAAGGTCATTTATGAGCAGATCCACAAGAGATGGGTAAGATCCTAAATGAATATTTCTCATCAGTGTTCACTGTTGAGAAAAGCATGGATGTTAGGGAACTTGGGGAAATAAATAGTGATATCTTGAGGAGTATTCATATAACAGAGCTGGAAGTCTTGAAGCCCATCAAGGTAGACAAATCCACGGGATTGGATGAAGTGTATCCCAGGACACTGTGGGAGGCTACGGAGGAAATTGTAGATCCCCTAGCCGAGATATTTGTATCATCTATAGTCACAGGTGAGGTGCCTGAAGATTGGACAGTGGTAAATGTCGTGCCTTTACTTAAGAAGGGCTGCAAGGAAAAGTCTGGGAACTACAGGCCAGTGAGCCTCACATCTATGGTAGGTATGTTGTTTGAAGGTATTTTGAGAGACAGGATCTATAGGCATTTAGAGATACAAGGACTAATTAGGGACATTTGGCAGGGCTTTGTGAGTGGAAAATCATGTCTCACAAATTTGAGTTTTTTGAAGGGGTAATGAAGAAGGTACATGAGGGCAGTGCAATTGATGTTGTCTACATGGACTTTAGCAAGGCCTTTGGCAAGGTACCATCTGGTAGGTTGTTGCACAAAGTTAAATCTCACGGGATTCAGGGTGAGGTAGTCAAATGGATATAAAATTGCCTTGATGACAGAAGCTAGAGGGTGGTTATAGAGGGTTGTTTTTCAAACTGGAGATCTGTGACCAGCGGTGTGCCTCAGGGATCGGTGCTGGGTCCACTGTTATTTGTCATTTATATTAATGATTTGGATGAGAATTTAGTAAGCATGATTAATAAGTTTGCCAATGATACTTTGATGGCATAGTGGACAGTGAAGAAGGTTATCTCTGATTGCAATGAGATCTTGATCAATTGGGCCAGTGGGCTGATGAATGGCAGGTAGAGTTTAGACAAATGCAAGGTGATACATTTTGGCTGATCAAGCCAGGGCAGGACTTACTCAGTTAATGGTAGGGCGTTGGGAAGAATTACAGAACAATGAGATCTAGGGGTACAAGTTCATAGCTCCTTGAAAGTGGAGTCCTGAGTGAACAGAATGGTGAAGAAGGCATTTGGCATACTTGGTTTCATTGGTCAGAACGTACAGGAGTTGGGATGTCTTGTTAAAGTTGTACAAGACAAAGGTAAGGCCATATTTGGAACACTGTGTACAGTTCTGGTCACTCTATTATCGAAAGAATATTATTAAATTAGAAAGAGTGCAGAAAAGATTTAATAAGATGCTACCGGGACTTGATAGTTTGAGTTATGAGAGGTTGGATAGAGTGGGACTTCTTTCTCTGGAGCGTAGCAGGCTTAGGGGTGATCTTATAAAGGTCTACAAAATAATGAGGGACATAGATCAGCTAGATAGTCAATATCCTTTTCCAAAGTTAGAGGAGTCTAAATTTGGAGGGTATAAGTTTAAGATGAGAGGGGACAGATACAAAAGTGTCCAGAGGGGCAATTTTTTCACACAGAAAATGGTGAGTATCTGGAACAAGTTGCCAGACGTAATAGCAAAGGCAGCAACAATTTTGTCTTTTATAAGATATTTGGACAGTTACATGGGTAAGATGGGTTTCAAGGGATCTGGGCCAAATGCGGGCAAATGGGGCTAGCTTAGGGGTTAAAAAAAGGGGTGGCATGGACAAGTTGAGCTGAAGGGCCTATTTCCATGCTATAAACATCTATGACTCCATGACTCTATGATGGGCTGAATGGCCCCCTTCTGCACTGTAGGGATTCTATGATTCAATGAACTCTAACCAACTTAAGCTACATTCTACCTGGGTCAGGCTTTTCTTCTTCCAACTCTAGCAATCTCAATTACATCTGCTTTTTTAGTCCCTGGTTTAACTCTAACTCAAAACTGTCTGCCACTGCTACTAACCTAAACTTTAGTTAATTGTTGTAAATCAATCAGGAATAAATCTTCTCTCTCCAGAACAGATGTAGCAGTTGACAAAGCCATTCAGCTTTTCAATAGGAACAGTTAAATTCACTGTGAAATCTTTCTAGACTAAATCCCCATAAGTCCTGACACCCAAATCCATCTGTGTATTCAATATCGCAACAAAAGCTTGTGGCTTGTGCTATCAAATAAATCTGCTGGACTTTAACCTGGCGTTGTGAGACTTCTTACTGTGCTTACCTCAGTCCAACGTTGGCATCTCCACATCACTCAAAATCCTGACAGAGCTCCACTTTCGTTATGATCCTGGATTAGACCCGCGACTTTATTACTGTCCCAGATGAGACACAGAATTTCTTCACAATCCAATTAGTGACCAGTAATGGTTTTTTGTTTAAAGTTGACATAAATTGAAATCCCAGTTATTTACCACAAGATTCTATGGTTTCAAGCCAACAGAAGAAAATATACAATACCAGAGTCAACAAAGCAAATGGCCAATGTTATGCGTTGTAGATTCTAATATCCAGAATTAACATGAGGTAAACATGAATTAACAGACAAACTGTGGTCATGCAAATCACATACTGCACTTTAAATGGCAGACCTAATTAAGACAGGCCCTCCAAAATTACTCAGCAACACACCCAGACATCAATGACCACTGTGTCACAAAAAAATCTTTAAATCTGTCTTCCTCATGAGAAATTTCAATTCCTCTCCTGAGTTTGCCTGATCTTCAATCAATGACAGTTTTACTTCATCTGAGTTCCATGAGTAAAATCCTCAACCAAAAGGCACATTATTCTAGATCTACTCAAATCTATTCACAGGCCCAGCCTTCTTAGTCTTCCTTTGCAGTTGAGCTGACCTACCACGAAGAATGCAATCTCACTGTGTTGGCAACACTGCACTGTAGCTCCTAAACTCAGGCACCATCCCAGCTTCTCAGCACACTGCTGCCAGCAACTGCTTCTGAGCTTCTCTGAACCTCAATTTCCCTGGCTGCACAAAGTTGGGTTTCCCTCAGCCCCAGGTCTTAGGTCCATGGAACAACAAACAGCTCCCAGGGTTTTTCTAGGCCCCAGTCCCTTCAATAGCATGGGGTCAATGTCTGCACTTCCCTCACCATCTGCTGCTGACTGATCTTTCATATGGACTCATTCCTGTGCCCTACCCTGATCCAGGGGTTGGATTTGCATGTTCTCTCTGAGTAGATTGTGCTTGTGCCTGCCTTTATGTCACTCTCTGTGCTTGCACCAGAATTCCTGGCATACTGGTAATTGTAGCCCTCAGTCTCCGTCCAGAAAACAATGAACCCAATAATACCGATTCCTTCAAACTAACACCAGGCTATTTCCCACTGATAGCCCTTCCACCTGTTTAATCTTGTTCCACAAAACTGCATCCAGAACTGCTACTCTCTTGTTGGCTTTGCTTTGTATATTAATCCCCAGAATTAATTTTAAAAATTCTGTACCCTCTTTGCCTTTTGCACTCTTTTGAACCCAGTTAATACAAGGCTGCTGAAATCCCTAACTATTATTGTCCTATTGCTTCTGCACTTCTCAGCAATTTGTCTATATATTTGCTCCTCTTTTGTGCTGTGAATGGTTGGAAATCTATGGTATGGCAATGTACTTACCCACCTTCATTTCATGGTTTAACTCAAAAGGCCTCGTTTAATGATTCTTTGAGCATTTCATACTTCCTTTTAGTTGCAATTCTTTCTTTAATCAATATTGTAACCCATTCCTTTTTTATGCTGTTCTCTCTCCCATCTGAAAACTCTATATCCAGAACTGTTAAGTTGCCATTCCTGTCCTTCTATAAGCAATATTACCGCTATCACTGCTATCACTTTTAAATATCTATATGCATCATCAGCACAGCTGCTCTATTTACCAGACTCTTTGCTTTGCAGTATAGACCATAACTACTGCCAAAGTCCTTTGCTACCTATCACTTACTCACTTACTAATTTTCTGCCTTCCACTTCTGGCTTTCCTGCTCTCCTTTTTGAATCTGCACTCAGGTTTCCAGTCATCTGCCAAAACGCTCTGCAACAGTACTTGCAAAGCTCTCCATCACTATATTAGTCCCATGAGTTGTGATTTGTCTGGCTTGTACAGGTTTCAGTTTCCCCTGATTTGATGGATGGAGATGATGTCCCTTTCAAAACGTGTTTAAGTGCCTTCAGGATACTTCCTCTCCTCTTATTGCCAAATGTTGGCTTCTGTTGCAGACTGCTTTCTTCGATAAAAGATTACTCAACAACAAGGATTATCATGTGCTGAGAAATCGCATTGAGAATGCCCATGTCAGAAGGGAGCAAGCTGGTAAGGTTTAAAAATAGTTCAGCTGAAGAGACATTTAAACTTGAGAATTTCTAGCAGTCAGCATGCTCGTGGTTTGAGAATGAATGATGCTCAAAGAAGATTTAGAGGTGTGAAGTCAGGAAGCTTTCAGGGAATTAGATTAAACTTCAATATTGTTAGCTTAAAAACCAGCAGCAACAGCCAAAAAAATCACTTACCTTTTCACAAGAACCTGAACTTTTTGTAACCTCGCCAGCTTGCTCCAAATTTGTGCCTCTGCAAGTGTACAAGATGCACTGTCTCAAAACTAGTAATCTTCTTCAGGAAATTCACAGGTTCCAGATTCTCCTGGAGCACTTGAACAATTTTGGTGCAGCATGTGGATGTCATCCAAATCAGCGATGACCCAAGAAAATTATCTGTACATTTCCTGGAAAAGGCAGAACGTACAAGTTCAGTCCTGCAGAGATGGACCATAAAGGAAAAGCAGGCAAGAAAGATGGAGTGAACTGCCACATCATGCATCACCAGGATACCAAAGGAAAATAACATGGCATAGGCACAATGACAAAGAGTGGCCTGAGCAATATTCTGAGCAACATAACTTCAGTGATGCAGAATGATATAAAGTATAATGGAAGGACAAATATACTTAACTTTTGGAGAGGTAATAGCTAAGAACAAAGAACAAAGAAAACTACAGCACAGGAACAGGCCCTACATCCCTCCAAGCCTGCACTGACCATACTGCCTAACTGAACTAAGACCCCCTATCCTTCTGGGGACCATATCCATTCCCATCCTATTCATATAATTGTCAAGACACCCCTTAAAAGTTATTATCATATCTACTTCTACTATCTTCTCCAGCAGTGAGTTCCAGGCACCCGCCACCCTCTGTGTAAAAAACTTGTCTCCTATATCTCTTTTAAACCTTGTCTCTCGCACCTTAAACCTGTGCCCCCTCGTAATTGACTCTTCCACCCTAAAAAAGTTTTTGACTATCCATTCTATCTATGCCCCTCGAAATCTTGTAGACTTCAATCTCTGTCATTCCAGTGAGAGCAAACCAAGTTTCTCCAACCTCTCCTCATAGCTTATGCCCTCCATACCAGACAACATCCTTCTGATGATGTGATGACCAGAATTGAACACTATATCCCAAGTGCGGCCGAACTAAGGTTCCATAAAGCTGCAACATGACTTGCCAATTTTTAAACTCAGTGCCCCAGCCAATGAAGGCAAGCATGCCATATGCCTCTTTGACTACCTTCTTCACCTGCATTGCCACTTTCAGTCACCTGTGTACCTATACACCCAGATCCCTCTGCCTATCAGTATTCTTAAGGGTTCTGCCATTTACTGTATATTTCCTATCTATATTAGACCTTCCATTAGACGACCTCACACTTATCCAGATTAAAACTCCATCTGCTATCTCTTCAACCAAGTCTCCAACCAATCTATATCTGCTGCATCCGCTGATGGTCCTCATCATTATCTGCAAATCCACCAACCTTTGTGGTGTCCACAAACTTACTAATCAAACCAGTTACAGTTTCCTCCAAATCATTTATATATATTACAAACAGCAAAGGTCCCAGCACTAATCCCTGAGGAATGCCACTTGTCACAGTCCTCCATTCAGAAATGCACACTTCCACTGCCACCCTCTGTCTTCTGTGACCTGTTTGTGAACACAACTCCTCACTGACCTGAAGACGGAGTAATACTCAGAAAGATTGTGCTGCCAAATAAAGCAGGTGGACTTTAACCTGGTGTTGTGAGACTTCTTACTGTGCTTACCCCAGTCCAACGCTGGCATCTCCACATCATGGCTACAACTGACACCGCAAACTGCCGGCTCCAAGAGGAGAGAATCTCCAAGAAGATTGCGCATATTGACACAGACATCAAGTTTCTACAAAGATGCAAGAAAGCAGACAAGATACCGAAAAGACTACAGATCACGAACCCACTCAGGTCAACCTATAACACAGACTACGCCGAGAGACTTTGCCATCGCACCTCTCTCTCACACTCCTCAATCACCTCATACACCAGCTCTACAGCAAATGCTGCATCCTGGAAACCAAAATACAGTCCATATTCTCAGCCTGCGCTCAGGACACAGAGCAGCTGCAAAACACTGACACGCAGACAAGACAATGGAACTACACTACCTACATGCACACCAAGAACAGGAAACGTGAGAAACTCGGCATCACCACCAGCAGCAACCAAGCCTCCCTCGATACCACAGTAGAAAACGGTACCACTGCAGGGAAGTCCATTGTCAACTTGTCAGACCACATACTTCAATCAGATGAAATCGAAATTCTTAGCTGAGGGATCAATTTCTGCTCCACCATCAAATTGACCCCATCAGTCTCGCAGCGGGCACAGCAGAATTCATCAGGCAAATGAGATTGCGGGAGCTCTTCCACAAACCCCAAGAGGGCAAAAACGAACACAATGAGACAATTAATGAACCGGAAGAGCAGACAGAGAGATCCACGGTGCAGCAACCAAAGAGGAAAGAGTTGAATTGAATTCCTCCAGAAGACCGCTGCCCTCAACTCGACATGTATGCCCAAGCCATCAGGAGGTGCGTCAACACCAGATTCATCAACCGCACTCACAAGACAGCCCCGAATGTCACCCAAGCAAAACGCTACACCATCTGTGCTCTTAAGACAAACTTCAACATTGTCATCGAACCAGCAGACAAAGGAGGGGCCATTGTCATACTGAACAGAACGGATTATTACAAAGAAGTATACTGACAACTGAAGAACGAGGAACACTGCAGACAGTTACCTAAGATCCAATGAAGAACACACCTGTCAACTCAGCAGACTGATCAAGACCTTGATCTGGACCTTCAGAGCACCCTCTGTGTTCTCATCTCACATACTCTCCACGTTGGAGATCTCTACTGCCTCCTGAAGATACACAAGGCCAACACACCCGGCCATCCCATCATATCAGGCAATGGTGCCCTGTGTGAGAACCTCTCTGGCTATGTCAAGAGCATCCTGAAACCCATTGTACAAAGAACCCCCAGCTTTTGTCGTGACACTACGGACTTCCTACAAAAACTCAGCACACATGGAGCAGCTGAACCAGGAGCACTCTTCATCACAATTGATGTCTCGGCACCCTACACCAGCATCCCCCATGACAACAGCATTGCTGCAACTGTCTCAGTACTCCACGCCGACAACTGCCAATCTCCAGATGCAATTCTACAACTCATCCACTTCATCCTGGACCACAACGTCTTCACCTACAACAACCAGTTCTTCATCCAGACACATGGAACAGTCATGGGGACCAAATTTTCAACTCAATATGCCAACATCTTCATGCACAGGTTCAAATAACACCTCTTCACTGCAAAGGACCTTCAACCAATGCTTTACTGTAGATACATCGATGATATTTTCTTCCTTTGGACTCATGGTGAACAATCACTGAAATAACTAAATGATGACATCAACAAATTCCATCCCACCATCAGCCTCACCATGAGCTACTCTCCGGAATCAGTTGCATTCTTGGACACACATCTCCATCAAGGATGGTCACCTCAGCATCTCACTTTACTGTAAGCCCACGGATAACCTCACGATGCCCAACTTCTCCAGTTTCCACCCTAAACATGTCAAAGAAGCCACCCCCTATGGACAAACCCTCTGTATACACAAAATCTGCTCAGATGAGGAGGATCGCAACAGATACCTACAGACATGAAAGACACCCTCATAAGAGCAGAATATAGCGCTCAACTCATCAATCGACAGTTCTGACATGCCACAGTGAAAAACCGCACCAACCTCCTCAGAAGACAGACAAGGGACACAGCACACAGAGTACCCTACGTCATCTGGTACTTTCTCGGAGCGGAGAAGCTGTGACATCTTCCCCGGAACCTTCAACGTGTCACCGATGAAGACAAACACCTCGCCAAGGCCAAACCCACATCCCTACTTTTGCCTTCAAACAGCAACAGACCATTGCAGCAAATACCCAGCCTTCAGGAGAATAGTGACCACGACACCACACAACCCTGCCACAGCAAACTCTGCAAGATGTGCCAGATCATCGACACGGATGCCATCATCTCACGTGAGAACACCATCCACCAGGTACACGGTACATACTCTTGCAACATTGTCTACCTTCTAGGCTGCAGGAAAGGATGTCCCGAGCATGGTACATTGGAGAGAACGTGCAGACACTATGACAGCGGATGAATGAACATCGGTCAATAATCAGCAGGCAAGAGTGTTCTCTTCTTGTTGGGGAACACTTCAGCAGATACGATCATTCAGCCTCTGATCTTCGGGTAAGTGACATGTGTCGTGAAGGCCTCCAAGGCAGCCTTCACAACACATGACAATGCAGAAGCTGATAGCCAAGTTCAGCACACATGACGATGGCCTCAACCAGGATCTTGGGTTCATGTCACACTATCTGTAACCCTCATGACTTGCCTGAGCTTGCAAAATCTCGCTAACTATCCTGACTGGAGACAATACACACATCTTTAATCTGCTTAGATTGTCTGTACCTTTAAGGCTTGATTACCTGCAAAGACTCGCATTCCAACCATTATCTTGTAAATTGAGTTTGTGTCTACATATGCTTAGTTTGTGAACACAACTCTTCACTCATCTGAAGAGGGGGTAACACTCTGGAAGCTTGTGCTACCAAATAAACCTGTTGGACTTTAACCTGGTGTTGTGAGACTTCTGACTGTGCTTACCCCAGTCCAACACTGGCATCTCCACTTTATGATCAAGCCAGTTCTGTATCCAACTTGCCAGCTCATCTCTGATCCCATGCGACTTTACCTTCTGCACCAGTCTGCCATGAGGGACCTTGTCAAAGGCTTTACTGAAGTCCCTGTAGACAACCATCCACTGCACTCCCCTCATCAATCACCTTCATCACTTCCTCAAAAAACTTGATCAAGTTAGTGAGGCACTACCTTTCCTTCACAAAATTATGTTGCTTTTCACTATTATGTCCACTTATTTCCTAGTAGGACCAAATCCTGTCTTGGACAATCCTTTCCAATAATTTCCCTACTACTGACGTAAGGCCCACTGGCCTGTAATCACCTGGATTATTCTTGCTACTCTCCTTAAACAAAGCTGTAATCATATGTTCACAATCTGGTCTGTAATACCAAAATAATTCTGTCAGAGTTTGGATGTTATTTACTATTGTAAATGGCTTTTGCATTACTAAAATAACTCATGATGATTGATAGAATGCTAGAACTTAAATGTTGAATGGCTGAGATATCTCAGCCAGCATTATTAATAGCAGCACAGTTATTTATTATTTATTCATTCACAGGATGTGGGGGCGTTGCTGGCTAGGCTAGCTTTTATTGTCCATCCCTAATTGCCCTTGAAAAGATGGTGTTCAGATAACTACTTGAACTGCTGCAGTTCATATGAAGTAGATACACCCACAGTGCTGTTAGGAAGGGAATTTAGAATTAAGGTATTCACTTCCCTGAATCATTTGGTAATGTTGGTTACCACCAGCATGTCATTTTAAAGTGAAAGTGCAGAACAGTATAAATACAACCGCATAGAAAAATCCAGAGTGAAAGGTAGCATTGTACTCGTTCAGAAGTGTTTGTATTAATGTGCCAAGCAGAAAAATGTCTTCCAATCATTTTAGTAAACAACAGCAAAGAAAATAAGTTGTGTCATACAGGAATACATAATGAGAAGCTGCTTTCAAATGGCTGTCAGGCATTTTAAAAGACAACCCCCATTACATGTTCTTGCAGCCATACAAGTCACTAGGTTGCATGAATTAGCTAACATTATAGCCAGTAAGACAATGCTGACTTTTACCATGAAAATGTGAAGTAGACTAGAAACGCCAGTGATCCCACCTAAATTCAGTAACTGCAACATAGAGAGACACACATTCGCCGAAGTGGTCCAAAGATTATTCAAACATCCAAGGCCAAGCAAACTCAACTGTTCTTTAAAAAGTCTTACTCTGACCTAGATTGCAATCTCTTACAATCTCGCTTGGATCTTATCAAAATGGTTCAATGCTCATTTCTAAAACAAAAAAAGGCATTGAACTAGTTTCATCATGTCAAAATGTAATTTTAGAACTGCCTACATTGCTTTTCTTTCATTACAGTGTCACATTACTCATTGTTCTTGTTTTTTTTCCAATTCAGCAGAGACATGTGCATTAACTTTGGGTCAAGAGCCTATTAAGGGTATGTTTATTTATGTTCTTATTCAAGCCTGTTATGCAAATACAGCATTGATGGTTCTGATGGTTCACTCGAAATTCATCAGAACACAAGTCACATCAAGTTGGCTGTCAGAAAATTAATTTCTTCCTAAACAGAGAAAGTCAAAGATACTGGTAACAATCAGAGAGGATATTTTTAAAACCGCATTTGTTTGAATAGTTGTTGTAAAATAAAAAAACTCAATTATTTACAAATGCAAATCAATGCAATTGAGAACAATGTTTGCTTAAATGAACATGCACAACCTTTCTATAAGCAGATTAAGCAACCATTTCTATAAGTACATCAAGGTTAAATCAATACCTAATTGTTGGTGTACTCTGTATGCTTAATTATTCGTGTACGAATTGCATCAGGACAGATTTTCCTCTTTTTTAAACATTTAAAAAAATCTGAGTGGAGACAACAGGGGAAAATGGGATGGCAGTAATCATATCCCCATAACTAAGAATACCCAATCATCTGACCTGTCTTCCATTCTCTTTTGGCTTTTACCATGTTACATGAGATACCGCAATGCTGGTCGATCATCTTTCTTATCAACTATCATTTTTGGACGTGGCAGATGGTTTTACCCTTCCTGCCAGAGAACCTCCTGATTGATCTAGAATTGGCACCATTACATGTTGGGTCAAATTGCACCTTTGGTTGTGACCCAATATTCTGCCCATTGGTGCAAAAAACCTGCCTTCCTCAGTAAGAGAACCAAGTAGATTAGAACACAGCTGGTCAGACATAGTGAGGTTGAGATGAAATATCATCAGCTTGGTTTGGAGGAAGTATTCCGAGTCTCCTAGCTTCCATCTTCTGACTATCCTGGTTCGGTCAACAAGTAGGGGATGGATGAGTTTTGCAAATTGGAGGTAGTCCATTAACTGTTAGTGAAATTATTTCGGACATGCACAATCATTCTGCGGTAATCAATTAAAGGATAAATTCCAAGCTATCATCCCAAACCAGCAGTTTTACTTTGTTACAGGGGCCATATGACTGCATTCAGGAGAGCGTGTAAACAAAACACTGTAACATGAATCACTGCATCAAGAACAATCAAAGACCAGCTAACTATATACTCCATTTTATCTTTCATGGACTGTAAGATTATTATAAGCCTGTCCTTTACTCTGCCATTTATATTCGTGTGTACATAGACCCAAATGTGACCATTTGAATGGTGCTGCGTTTTTAAAAATTTTTTGCAGCTCAGGAATAGCTTTTATAAACTTACCCCATTTCTTGTTTAACCTGTAAAAACCTGTGAGTGATTCTCTACATCCTTCACACGTAAATAGTGGGACACCTACAGAATTGGCAAAGCAAATCCTCTTTCTAATTTAAAAAAAACAAACCCTGTCACTATCAAACAAGTCATGTGAGAATTGTGGAGTCATTTCCCATCACTCATCACCAGGTCATTAACAGTTGTAAATGTTTGAAAATGAAACATGTGGCCATTAAAACAGTTGATTTCATTCAACAATAACTCCTATTTATATAGTGCATCTAATGGAATAAAATGTCACAAGGCACATCATAGGAATATTATAAAACAAACTTTGACAATTATCCATATAGGATAGATAACCAACAGCTTGAACTGAGAGATAGGTTTTAAGGAGTATCTTAATGGAGGAAGGTGAGATAGTGAAGCAGTGAGTGTAAGGAAGGTATTCCAGAGCTTAGGGACAAGGCAACAGAAGGCACGGCAACCTGTTGTGAAGCAACTAAAATTATAGTGGTTCAAGAGGCCAGGATAGAAAATTGATTCCATTCAGGAATGCATTGGGATAGCCAAGCCTGAAGAAAACAAAGGCATGAACAAGGATTTCAGCAGCAGATGAACTGAGACAGGGTGAAGTTGGACAATGTTCGTAGATGGAAATTGGTGGTCCAAGCAATGACACCAATATGAAGATGGAAGTTCATCTTGGGGGGGGTCAAATGTCACGTGAAGATTATGAAGAGACTGGTTTAATCTAAGACTGTTGCCAGGGGCCGAGATGGAGTCAGTAGCTAGGGAAATGGAGTTTAGAGTATGGATTGAAGACTTTGGCTTCAGTCTTTGCAATATTTAATTGGAGGTTTAAAATTTTGGCATTTTAGTGGTTGACATTCACTGTCGATGACCACATCATCCAACAGTCTAATGGCTAATTTGAGAAGTGTTGTCAAAGTGCTAGAGACTTTATGCCTAAGGCAAATGAAGAGGGGACTGCCTTCTCTGGTCTCCTTTTCTGCTGCTTATTCTTTAAGATTCTCTTGTAAAACCCCAAAAATTACAGAATCATAGAATTGTCAGTGCAGAAGGAGGCTCTTCAGTCCATTGTGTCTGCATGAGCGTTCCAAATGAAAAATTAGTGCCATTCTCCAGCCATCTGTCCATAACACTGCATGTTGTCCTTTTCAGATCACAGTCCATTTCCCCTTCAAACATTTTCAATTGAACGTGTCTCCACAACATTCTCAGGCAGTGCATTCCAGATCTAAACCGTCACTGTCTGGAAAACTTTCTCCTAGTGTCACTTTTGCTTTTTTTAAACCAATTACTTTAATCCATGCCTTCTCATTTTTGATCTATTTACAAGTGGGAACAGTTTCTTCCTATCTACTCTGTCCAGATGCTTCAGGATTTTGGTTACCCCTTTACATTTCCTCTTAGGCTTCTACTCTCCAAGGAAAACAGTCCTTACTTCTCCAATTTATCTTTCTTATTGAAGTTCCTCATCCCTAGAACTATTTTCATGAATCTTTTGTGCACTTTCTCCAATGTCTTTGCATTCTTTCTAAAGTGCAGTCTCGAGAACTGAGCGTAATACTCCAGCTGAGGCTGATCTTGTGTCTTGTACAGTGCAAGTTCAACATAACCTCTTCACCCTTGTACTTCATGCCCCTATTAACAAAGCCTGGAATGTCATCTAAATTTACTGCTACCTTGGGTAGTCCTCGAAGGGGTCCTTTATTACACTTTGGAAGATGCCACATGCTGAGGAGAACCCAAGGGCAAACAGGCATACTTGAGGCATCTCTTATGTGTGTTGACCGTCACATATTTCCAGGAGGACTTACCAATTCAAGCTGAAGATGACTGTGATTCATGTCCACCTTAGAGAATATGGGGTGCCTATCAAGTTTGGAGACCCGATTGACTGTTAGTCTATCATCCCCACAAAGATAAACTGATTTGTCAGGCTTAAGGACAGGGACTACACCCACAGCCTATTCAGAAAATTGCACATGCCTCATAATATCCAAGCTTGAAGGTGCCCTAGTTCAGTTTCCTCCTTCTCCTGCATGGAGAAAGGAGTTGGTCTGGCTCTGAAATACCTAGGTGTAATGATCAGGTTAATGTAGATCTTAGTCTTGGCCCCTTTTCCCAGGCCATCTTGAAAAACTCCAGGCCAGCTAATAATTATGTTGTACAGTCCTCCCACACTTAGTCTGAAGATTTCCAAGCAGTTCAACTGGAACCAATCTCTCCTCTCAAGGCTTGGTCTGTGCAACCATACAAAAATGAGTGGGAGACGGGCTGATTTCTGCCTATAAGTTACTGGGGCCATTGTAGCGCCTTTTGTTTGTAAAGTTTCCCCATGTAGATGGCTACTGGCCTTTATGTCTTCCAACCTCAGGAGTTGGATGCCCAATTGGAGGTGCTGATAGGTCAGTCACTGATAATGGAGAATACAACTCCTGTGGCCACCTCCATCCAGCCATTCACTAGTAATTCCACCATTATCAGGGCAACTTTCATTATAATAATACAATTTAGTGGTAGTGTCCCTGTCTCTGGAAGAGGGGATACCTGTTTGATACAGGCAGGTAATAACCTTGGCTTTCTTCCTAGGCAGCACACATTTTGCCTGGTGCTGAAACTTTGCTGTGGCTGTGTCCGTTGATAGTTCCTGAAATAATCTGTTGTCTGGCAACTGCATCTTTCTAGAATAGGTTCCAAATACACTTGGGGTTGTCACTGTCTTTCCTTGACTGTCTGGTGGTGACATTAGGGGTCCTATATCAAAAGGGGCCCTTTGATTTACACCAGCGCTCACCATTGAGGACTGATTCCATGAAGTCCCTCCCACTAATTGAATGACATTGCAGCCTGATGCCCTTATAGTTCCTGAGACCTTTTTCCGTGTTCTCAGTAACAAGGCTATTTAAACAGCTGTTTTAAAGTCCAAAATGGGTTCTGTCAAGAGTGTCTTTTGGATGGTTTGGTCATTTCTGCCACATAACAATCTGTCCCGCAACATTTCAGTAAGAGGCGGTCTTGATTCGCAATATTCAGTTAATTTCTGCAGCTTCATTAAAGGGAAGTCGTGTCTGACAAATTTACTGGAGTTCTATGAGGATGTGTCGAGGGCAGTGGATAGAGGAGAGCCGGTGGATGTGGTCTTTCTGGATTTTCAGAAGGCGTTTGACAAGGTACCTCACAAGAGGTTATTGCAGAAGGTCGAGGGACATGGAGTTGGGGGTAGGGTGTTAGCGTGGATAGAGGATTGGTTGTCAAATAGGAGGCAGAGAGTGGGGGTCAATGGGTGCTATTCGGATTGGCGGTTGGTGACTAGTGGGGTGCCCCAGGGGTCGGTGCTGGGGCCTCAGCTATTTACCATTTATATAGATGATCTGGAGGAGGGAACCGAGTGCAGGGTGTTGAAATTTGCTGATGACACCAAGATTGGGGGAAAGGCAAATTGTGCGGAGGGTGTGGAGAGTCTGCAGAAGGATCTAGATAGGCTGGGCGAATGGGCCAGGAAATGGCAAATGGAATTTAATGTTGGCAAGTGTGAGGTGGTCCACTTTGGTAGGAAGAATGGTAGGAAGGACTATTACTTACGTGGCGAAAAACTGCAGCAGGCGACGGTGCAGAGGGACCTCGGGGTCCTTGTGCATGAGTCGCAAAAACCCAGCCTGCAGGTGCAGCAGGTGGTCAGGAAGGCGAATGGGATGCTGGCCTTCATAGTGAGGGGGATTGAATATAAAAGTAGGGAGGTCTTGCTGCAGCTGTATAGGGCATTGGTGAGGCCGCAGCTGGAGTACTGTGTGCAGTTTTGGGCGCCGCACCTGCGCAAGGATATTTTAGCCCTGGAGGGAGTGCAGAGGAGGTTTACTAGGCTGATACCGGAGTTGAGGGGATTGAGCTATGAGGAGAGGCTGAATAAACTGGGCTTGTACTCGTTAGAGTTTAGAAGAATGAGGGGAGATCTTATTGAGACGTATAAGATGATGAATGGGATGGATAGGATAGAGGTGGAGAGACTCTTCCCGCTCAAAAAAGACAGTAGGACTAGGGGGCACAGCCTCAAGATAAAGGGGAGGCGGTTTAGAACGGAGTTGAGGAGGAACTTCTTCACTCAAAGGGTGGTGAATCTCTGGAATTCTCTGCCCGTTGAAGTGGTGGAGGCTGCCTCGCTAAATATTTTTAAGAAGCGGGTTGATGGGTTCTTGATAAGAGAGGGGATTAAGGGTTATGGGGAGAGGGCGGGAAAGTGGAACTGAGCCACAACAGATCAGCCATGATCTTGTTGAGTGGCGGGGCAGGCTCGAAGGGCTGGATGGCCTACTCCTGCTCCTATTTCTTATGTTCTTATGTTCTTAGCTAAGAGCCCAGTGACAGGTTCCCCTGGAGTTCGCCTAGCCATATTGAAGCAACATCTCTGAAGAATTATACAGGGCCGCAGGTCATAGTTGTTTCTCACCAGGTTTACTAGTTTTTGAGTTTCCGGATTGATCAGATTTTTAATCACACCGAAAGTGTGTGTTGTCAACAATTTCACTTTTTGTTTTTCATCTCCTTCAATGTTGTAAGCACGGAAGAAGTAATGCCATCGGTATATTGGGCCCAGTTTTCTCCACTAATGTCACAGGGATCGAGTTTCCCAAAGGGAGGCAGAATGGTTCTTTCTTACCAGAGAAGATTCTTGGCTTCTGAAGTTGAGGGAAAGATGAAGAAAAAAAACTTCTCCTCATTGCCAAACACAAGTTTCCTGTCACCAACACCCTTTATTGTGGACTAAAGGAAAGGGCTGTGATTGAGCTTACAGTCAGGTAGTCTCCATCTCAGGACAGACAACAACGTTCTGGTTGGAGTAAAACTGACCGCTTCCCATTGGGCGAGTCTCCACTCATTGAATAAGGCAGCCAGTACTCCAGGAAGCCCATGAGGAGATCTATTGATAATCCCCCGTGGCCTTTGAAGCTATCAGAGCTGTCCCCAAGTATAAATATTTGGCACCTCCCTTTGATTAAAACAACATGAGGCCTCCATTTGATCCTTAACAAATAAACCAGCCAGCTTTACTGTCAGATGCCAGCGTAGGTCACATGACCTTCATTTAACCTACATTTAAAGATAGGGTCCAAAGTTATGATCATGTTTAAATTAAAAGATACGGTCTGGAATCTTACCACTGTTCACACCGGCAGGATTTTCCCAACCCACCGCAGGGGAACGGAGATTTGACTGCAGTGGGAGCATGGCATGAACAGCTGGTAAGATCACACCCTCAGTCTTAAAACGTAATAATCATATAAACTTCACTTGAGTAACAATCCTGAAGATGTTTCCATTCTAACAGTGCTGTTCAGTCCCTTGACAGCTTGCCTGATGTCAGAAGTGACAACTACAATCACATTATTTAATGGAGAACTTACCTGTTCAAAACAAAGCCCTCATATCAATCATTGTATTAAAAACATATATATAAGGTATGATGCAGTATTTCACTGCGATATGTGACTTTGGCGACACCTTTTGAACTTACCTTTCGTATGGTTCCCAACTCCAAATCATGGTTCTGCCATAGTTCATGACACCTCTGAGTTGGTGTGAATAGTAATTCCCTTCCAAATCAGTCCAGCACCACAAAAATTGCAGAAGTTCTAAAATGCCCTCTTTCATAATGGTGCCAGCAGAGTCAGGACATGAGCATGTGGGTTCCCAACCCGTGCCAGTGTCAAGAATGGGGGTGGGAATTCCACCTGCCATTTTTAAAGCCTGTCCAACATACTTCAGCAACACTTCAGGACTGGAAAATCTAATCTGTAGAATGGGATTTGAGCCCACAACCTTCTTGGCAGAGTACTACCAACTGGGCCACAGCTCTTAAAAAATATATATTAAAAAAACGCTCTGTACTGTAGAATTGAGTAGCAAAAGTTAATATTTTATAAATGATTGACTTGACCTTCATGTATTTATACACTAATAAAATTTAATTTAGCAATGACATATATAGTATCTACGTCTTATCCTGGAAATGTCAACAGTGTTTCATTTCAGCAGAAGCTCTGCAGCAGCAACCCGCAAGATAATTGATCTTTCTCATCACTGCCAATATGTAGCATATAACACAACAAAGAAATTTGAAACAAAAACTGATATGCCACCTCACAGACCACATCAGCATCCATTCAGTAGTTTAATTGGAGACGATAAGCCAATCAATAAATGTAAAGCATACAGTCATTTTGGCTAAATATTCTCAAAGTGAATTAATGATTTGTCTTTATCCTAAAGGGAGAAGCTCCATCTTGCAGTATTATGATTGTTCCTTGAAATAAATATATTTAATGGTTCTTAGAATTGAACAAGATAGACAGTGATGTTGGAAAAAATGAAATCCTTTGTCAATGGATAATTTTCTCAATTTTTTCTATCCATTTGCACAGTAATAAATAAATGAGTTATTTTACAAGAGATAACTACTTGTAATACTGATAACTACCCTCACTTGTCCCGGATAATTAAGAATAACAATTGTAGTGGTTGGCTTATCTGAGTTGACTGCTGTTAGCTGGATTTGAACCCTTTGTGAACTCACTTCAGTATAAATCATACTTGAATCTTTCCATGATAAAATGCTTGAAATCCCAAAACGCAACAAGCTTCATAAAATACGGATGTACTTTCTTGTGAGCCTAATTTTTATAAATCGTCAATTAATCCATGGCAAATCTTTTTAGTGTGTGATTGCAACAGAGCACCAAAATATTCTTAATTGAGCCATTCTTACCTTAGTTTTAATATTAATTTAAAATGTTTTAGGATATGAGTCAGGCATGTGATTAAAATGTTTCATTAGGAAATGCTTTAATTACCAATCAGTTTATTAGTCCAATAAACTCTTCAATGTAATATTTTGTAAGTATATGCAAGTTAAATTATTCAATACTATGATCGCATGTAAAAATAACACATAATCTGAAAGTTAACATCACTAGTGTTAGTTACTTACACTGTTCAGAATTTCCTGATATGTAACTATTGCCCAATTAATTTAAAACATATAAGCAGTGCAATCTATGGAAATTACTTTTGGGAGTAATAATTATTTCCAGTGGTCAGTATCTATCTAGACATAGCATAAACCATAGAATCCCTACAGTGCAGAAGTAGACCATTCACCAATTGCATCTGCACCAACCACAATCCCATCCAAGCACTCTTTCCTGTAATCCCACATATTTACTAACAGACAGAGACATAAAGCTGGAATTGAACCTGGGTCCCTGGTGCTGTGAGGCAGTGGTGCTAACCATTGTGCCACCACACCACAATTACCAATAGCTGTGCTACAATTTCTTTCCCTAGATGGCGTGAAGCTTTCAGGCTGAGATGAACATAATTATGCCTGTGTAAATCAGTAATGGTAAACTAATGACAATCTGGACAGATTAGGTCACTTTAGCTTTCCTTGTATTTAGATACTCATTATCAGAGACCCTGCTTAGTCTAAGTTAATTATTGTTCTAATAAGGATCCATATAGTGGACATAGTAATAGCTATATATTTGCCTAGTCTGTTCAAGCAAACTGTCACTGATGAGATTGTCTTGATTATTACAACATGGTGCACAAAGTGCACATGTGCATTATAACAGCTCCATTTTCGTTGAACATTTTTTCTTGGTAACAGTGAAAGCTCCGATAATTGAAAATGCAAATTAAACATAACAGGCCTGAACAAGTGAGTGCATTGCATTGGAGTCAAATCATCTTACCAAACGTGTGTGTTATTTTTATTAAAACAGGGTCTAAATGGAGCTCAAGGTTTTAATTGCATCAAAGTTTCATACTGGTAGAAATTTACAATAATAATCCACTCCTTGAGTGTTGCATTTTCCTTGCCCAGACATGTTTTCTATTCCCATTCTTCATTAAAGGTGGAATAAAAACAGAAAATGTTGGAAACACTCAGCTGGTCTGGCAACATCTGCAGTGAGAGAAATACTTTGTCCTATATTCAGGGGCTAATTAGGGTTCTTTTAGGCTCTTCCATTCTCCCCAAGTTAGCTGCTTGAGATTAAAGTTTGTTAAAACTGTTTCTTTTCATTTACAGCTCTTATATACGTACTGGGACCTCGGCACGAGATTGGAATTGCTCCTTCGTCCAGAGCTTTGTCATTCAGTTATGTGGTATTATAACAGCATTATGTGCCTCTGTTGCTAACCTTTACAAGAAACAAAGCCAACACTGGACTGCAGTCAGAGCAAGGCAAAGGCTAGTGCAGGTACCCGTTAACCAGAGGATGAAGTTACAAGTGATTTGTGCTGTTGGGGATTCCACTAAGGGGTATACAGAAAGAAAAGTTGAAATTCTTGGTGCATTGGCAGGCCTGCCAGAGAACCAGCAGTCACTGTCAATGTCATGGAGGAATCCTGTTGCAGTTTGACACAGGGCTTTGTGCAGTGCTTGGAATCCATTCTTTTCAGTATGAAAGTGACTATCAATTGAAGAGAATGCTTGCAAGCTCAACACTAGTTTAGTCTCTGATGTTCAATGTCTTAGCCTCCATTGCAGGACATGATAAAGCCATACCAGGCTCATGTACTGTAGTGAAAGCTCAGAGATCATGCAAACTCAACATGTTGCCATACAGGCTCAGATTACTTCCCTCATGATTGTGGATGTCTGTGCTCAAGGTGTTGGGAAGATATCACTCCAGATTGCCGCAGTTGCTGAGATGCCATTCCAGATGAGTGGCAGTGGCTCCATGGAGAACCAGCTTGCTGCCCTCTCTGAGGATGAGAATATTCATGCCTCCGATCCTCCACTCAACCTTACCTGTCAGCCTGCTAGCCCAGAATGTTGTTGCCCATTCCCAGATGGTGCAGGCCAAAGCTTAGCCATCTAGACCCAGACCTGCCCAAGGTTCTCCAGCAAAGCCATCTGCTGTCTCATCCCCCAAAAATCAGCACACTTCTGCCAGAGGTGTTACAGCCATTAGAACAGCACAATGTAGAAGCACAAGGACAGGCAAAGGCACACATAAGATAGGCACTTAGGAAATGCACATGAGTGATAAATAGACATTTGCATAGAATATTGAATGGTCTGTTGATAAAGTTTCATTTTATACATGTTGCCTAAGTGTGATGGGCTCTGCATCAGAGTCATGAGGCAGGTTGTCAGCAGATACCTGTTGTCCCCCAGGGATCATCCTCTGCTTTCTAGGGATGACTCAAATGCTGATTATACAGTGGATAGTTGCAGATTAGAGTCATCATGACTACCACCAGGATACATGCCATTGACAAGCATGATACGCTGAGCATGTATCATTAAGGGTACACAAGACACCATCTCACCAAGTTAGGAACGTCAACATGGTGCCTGGCCCTGACACTTCCAGGGGCTGTTGGGAAATTGCCTTTCTGGAGAGATAGAAAAAAGTGTTTGCTCATCTCATAAGAGTTCTAAACTATGCAAAAAATACCAATTTGTTAAAGGCCCCAATTTCTTACAAGGCACAGCCAGTGATTAGGAAGGCAAATGGAATGTTATCATTTATTGCAAGGAGACTGGGATATGAAAATAGGGATGTTTTGCTACAGTTGTACAGGGTGTTGGTGAGACCACAACTGGGTTACTGTGTACAGTTTTGGTTCCCTTATTTAAGAAAGGATATCAATGTGTTAGAAGAGTTCATAGAAGGTTCACTCAGCTGATACCTGGGATAGCGAGTGGAGTTGTGTCGTGCGGTTATCTTATTAGGAAAGGTTGGATAGGCTGGACCTGAATTCATTGGAGTTTAGAAAAATGACAGGTGGTCATATTGAAACATGTAAGATAGTGAAGAGGCTTGAAATGGTGGATGCTGAAAGAATGTTTCCCCTTATAGAAGAGACTAGAACTAGAGGACACAGTTTAAAAAGAAGGGATCTCTTGTTTAAGATTGAGATGAGAAGAATTTTTCTCTCAGAAAGTTATGAGTTTTTGGAACTCTCTTCCCCAGAGAGTAGTAGAGACAGAATCATTAAATATATTGAAATCAAAGGAAGATGATTCTTGGCCACCAAGAGTGTCAAAGGATAATTAGAATTGGTGTTAATGTGGAGTTAAGGCCACAGTCAGATTGGTTGGGATCTTATTGATAGGCAGAGCAAGTTTGAAGGGCTGAATGGCCTCTTCCTGCTCCAGATTCACATGTTTTTATATGGAGAAAAGATTGCTTATAAGCTCCGTGAAGTATTGGCTGCTAATGTGTATAAGCAAAAAAGTTTTATTTGGAAATGAATTCTTCACTATGGACATGGAATGAATGTTCTTGCAGAGTGTTGTGCATTTCATTTATAAATGTGGGGTGTCTGGAAGCTGAAGATTACCTGAGCCTATTTATGCTATTGAAATGAGCAGAAAATGTTACCTTAATGCTAAGAAGATTACAAAATATTCTGGAATAGAGGAATAAAATCAACCTTCAGTTTTATTTCCCAAGGATTCAGATCTGTCTTTCTTTCATTTTTGTTCTAAATAATCTGAGCAATTAGGTCAAATGCTACTTGGACAAAAATGCGTAACTATTCAGTTATACTTTTGATGTTTTGCTGCTATTACTGAATATCAGATCTAACAAAAGAGAGACACTAGTGGCTTGATGCACCAGAATTGCTTTCTGTGTGTTGCTTTCAACCCTTAAGGGCTGAATGCATTAGAATATTTAAACCAACTGTGAATTTCCCCCCCCTAGTCAAATGCTGGCATATGCTAATCTAATATGACCTCTGAGGGTTTCTTACTCAAAATGTGTTCTGCTAATGAATAATTAATATACAGCTTTACAATTTAAAATTAAATATGCCAGACAGCACAGTCCAAGGTTTTCAGTCTAATTCCACGATAACATACTGGTGGTGCAAATAGGATTTCTTAATGCCTGGCAATGGCCACATTGATTCTCCCTCCATCTGCAGTCTGAGCCGAACCTGCAGTCTGAAGCTTTCTCCCTTTCAGTCTAGTCACCAACTCTCCTCAAGTTGTTCCTATATAATTGCGTTAGGGAGCTGGCTCATAAAAAATGCTACTGTTGAAGAGTAAATTCACAAACAAGAGCACCTTTAAACTCCAAAGCACATTTGTTAACAGCATTGCTGCTTTCTTTTGCCATAAAATCTGGCTCCGTTTAATTCAGATAAGCAAACGTAAGCTATTTTAAAAGAGACCAATTAAGCAAACTGACTAGCACTTAATCTCATTGGTGGCCTTCTCTAACATTGAGAAATCAATTTGTTGCTGGATCTGTGGCTTTACAACGTAAAGGGCACCACGTAAACTACTGTCTGACTGCAGCAGTAAATTATGCATTAAATGCTCACTCAGTTTTATGTGTATTCAGCTGTTGAAATACTGATCATGCAGTCTGATGGCTTCAACACATCTGTTGAAGCAGCAATTGATTTTTTTCAGGTCTCTTATGAAATTCCTTCATCATTTGCTTTCAAGACCTTTAGTCAGACTGAGGATGTAAGGACCAGTAATCGTCTACTGGTAAATGCCATTAAATTCAAACTCAGCTGAACCTGCTTAGTGCAAATTTCCCATACTCCTCTCATTTAAAATGCATGCATATTTATATCAAAAACCATATTGATGAGGGAGAGTGAAAGGTGAAAAACACAACGGCTTTCTTGCGTAAGATGCAAGAACGCCCCTAATGAAGAAATTCTCCAAAAGCTCTGTTGTTTTAGGTTGGTCATTCATTTTCTCTTTAAATAATGTTACCTGTCATATTTTTCCATGTCCTGAGAATGAAAAATAAATACAGATCATTTCATTGCAATGGATTTTTAATTTGTACCAGATATATTGGCTGGAATTTTCCTCCCATGCACACCAGAGAGATCCGCCAGTCCAATTGATGGTGCACCCCCACCAGGTTTTTGGCTGATTTACTATTGTCACATGTACTGGTATACAGTGAAAAGTATTGTTTCTTGTGCGCTATACAGAAATATCATACAGTTCATAAAGTTCATAGGGGAGAAGGAAAGGAAAGGGTGCAGAATGTAGTATTACAGTCATAGCCAGGGTGTAGAGAAAGATCAATTCAATATAAGGTAGGTCCATTCAAAAGCAATGGCAGCAGGGGTAAAGCTGTTCTTGAGCCAGTTGATACGTGACCTCAGACTTTTGTATCTTTTTCCTGATGGAAGAAGGTGAAAGAGAGAATGTCCGGGGTGCATGGGGTCCTTGATTATTCTGGTTGCTTTGCCGAGGCATCGGGAAGTGTAGACAAAGTGAATGGATGGGAGGCTGGTTTTCATGATGAACTGGGTTACATTCACATTTGTAGTTTCGTACGATCTTGGTCAGAGCAGGAGCCATATCAAGCTGTGATACAGCCAGAAGCGATGCTTTCTATGGTGCATCTGTAAAAGTTTGTGAGAGGCATAGTTGACATGCCAAATTTCCTAGATCCCTGAGAAAGTAGAGGTGTGGTGGACTTTCTTAATGACAGCAGGGGCATGTCCTCCACTACATTTCCTGAAGTCAAGGGCTGTCTCCTTTGTTTTATTGATATTCAGGGAGAAACTACTGTCATTGCACCATTTCACCAGATTCTCTTTCCTGTATTCTGCCTCATCATTGTTTGAGATTCAATCCACTATGTTGGGTCATCAGCAAACCTGAAAATGAAGTTGCAGTGGAGTTTGGCCACACCATCATAAGTATATAAGGGTTATAGTAAGGGGCAGAGGGCACAGTTTTGCAGCCACTGGTGTTGAGGATGATCGAGGAGGAGATGTCATTGCCTATCCTTACTGATTGTGATCTGTGGGTTAGGTAGCTTAGGATCCAGTCACATGTTTCCCCGCAGCAAGAAGTGCATTTAACACAAAACCCTATTGACAACAACAGGATCAGGAGATCCTGCCACCAGCCAATGGCGGGCCACCTCCACTGCCATGAAACACGCAACAGCTTGTGTGGAAAATTCTGCCCTTTATTTTTCTAATATTCTATTCTTAATCATTATGACAACTAAATTCTCCTGAAACTTCATTCTGTTTACCCAGAGAGTTGTTGAAACATAGACTAAGCAGGTCAAAGTTTCAGTTCTTGATTTGTCTCTCATGAGTGACCACCTAAGTTCTTTAGCAGAGGCAAAGGTGGGCTTCCCATCCCATTGTAAAACCTGTCCAGGTCAGAGCCAGCAGGATCCCAGAGGCAATCCCATCCAGGCAATTTCATGCTCCCTTTCCCAATTCACCTCAAAACCCACCAGGGGAGAGCATAAAATTCTGGTCCAAGTCTTGAGTACAGAAATCAAGGCTGACAGTCTGTGGTGCAGCACTACACTACCAGAGGTGCTGGTTTTTGAATGAGACATCAAACTGAGGCCTCGCCTGTTCAGGTGATTGTAAAAAATACAACGGCTCTATTGCAAAAAAACGCAGGGGAGTTATCCCCGGTGACATGGCCAATGTTTATCCCTCAGTCAACATCACAAAAAAAATACAATTATATGGTCATTATCACAGTGAATTTGCTATGCACATATTGGTTGCTGTGCTTTCTACATTATAACAGCGGCTACACTTCAAAATACTTATTGGTTGTAAGGCATTGTGAGATGCCTAGTCACCATGAAACAGGCTATATATGTGCTTTCTTTTTCTTTTTGTTAAATCATGTCCCATTAAAAAGATAATGGACAAGAGATTGTATTCAGTAGTGCTATGTAAGGAGACAAATGTGAGAGTCCCTTTCAGAATCCTACTTAGGTTAGGAGATGGACACTGGACATAACAATAAAACAGCATATCCCATGAATGAATAAAAATAATAACAGTAGTGTTATGACAAATATAATTAATAATATAAAAGAAGAGAAGAATAAGTAAAAAGAAAGAAAAATTATTTTATTGAAAGGAGAAAGGCTCTACATACATAAGTTAGGGCAGCACAGTGGCACAGTGGCTACCATTGCTGCCTCACAGTGCCAGGGACCCAGCTCAGGTCACTGTTTATGTGGAGTTTGCACGTTCTCCCCATGTCTGCGTGGTGTTCCGGCTTCCTCCCACATCCAAAAGATGTGCTGGTTAGGTGCATTGGCCATGCTAAATTCTCTCTCAGTGTATCCAAACAGGCGCTGGAGTGTGGCAACTGGGGGATTTTCACAGTAAATGTAAACCTACTTGTGATTAATAAATAAACCTTACTTTTACTTTACTTTATTTTCCGATCCTGCCCATGGGAATTGTCATGGGTTGGATGGAAAATTTGATGGACCACGTAAAGGTCCATTGATCTTCAGTAGGAATTTCCAGTTTTGAGTCAGGCACGATCAGAATATTTTCATTAGGAAGACTGGGCTCAGGTAGAATTGAGGCATTTGGCATTATCCTGTGCACAGCCTACCCTTCCCAGCATGGAACAGGTGGCTAATGCCTTTAGCACAGCTCTCAATACAACCATGATGCAACTTCTGATTGCAATATATCAACTTTCATCATAACGTAAACATGTTCAAGCAGATGCAGGGTGGCACGGGTGGCACAGTGGTTAGCACCAGCGCCAGGGACCCTGGTTCGATTCCCAGCTTGGGTCACAGTCTATGTTCTTCTCCTGTCTGCATGGGTTTCCTCCAGGAGCTCCAATTTCCTCCAAAAGATGTGCCATTTAGGTGCATTGACCATGCTAAATTGCCCCTCAGTGTACCCATACAGGTGCCAGAGTGTGGCAACTAGGGGGTTTTCACAGTAACTTCATTGCAGTGTTAATGTAAGCCTACTTGTGGCAATAATAAACTAACAAACAAGCTTCGATAGCTGACATGCAAGTTCAAATTGTTGCCATTGGGTCCGTGGATACCAATGTTCAAAGGGATTTGCAGGGTGTCATGGCAGTCTAGGGGACACAGTGATGACTCTGTGAAGCTCAGACTTGCTGAACAGCCACAGCATTCAAACTCCCACATCTTTCTCAGCAGTGCTCCTGCTGTGGCCTGGCAGCAAGCTATCCCAGACTACCGACATTTACATCAAGATGGTGCAGTTTGAAAGCCAGGATTTCTAGGCCCAGAGCTGCTCAAGGTTTCCCAAAGAGCATCTTCAGACTGCTCCATTAAGAGACACTGGTCTTCCAATAGCTATGCTGCAGCCACTGTGATGGAACCACATAGAAACAAGACAGACAAAGATACACAATAGCAGAATGCACAAGGGTGATTAGTTAGTGTCTGTAAGCAATATGGAATGATATTATTGCTAAATTTGATTTAGAATGTTTATTTTGTGGTGGTTTTTATTTTTATCTTGTGGCTGTGCAGATACTTTAAGGACCTATGGAAAGATAAGAAGTGTGGGGCTGTTGGTGAATGGGGATTCGGGGTTGAAGTTATTGATATTATGGTTGAATTAGTTCTTCATGGATAACCAAGACAGAAGGACTGCATAGGTTGCCACCTCCTTTCCCTATCTTCCTCTTCTGATCCTTCCTCTTCCTCCTCCTTCTTGTGTTCCTGCTTTTCAGCCTTTTGCCTATAAGAAGGTGCCAAGGAAAATTCTGGCCTACACCTTTGTTTTCAAGTTAGAACACTAAAATAAGTTGCCTTATGTTTATCAGAAGTTTCTTTCTTACTGCATTCAGTGACCTTTGGGCTCCTGGCCAGTATGGTGAGTAACTCAAATAGTCACTTAGCATGAAACATTAGACAATGAAGTTTGATTGATGGACATAACACTCGAAGGATGGCAAATGGAAAGACACTGTCAAAAGATACGTAAACAACATGGATATTGCAAAGCCTTGAGTGACCTTGCAGTGCCTGTGAGAAGAATTGTTAAAAACTAAGGTTTGTTTTGGGAAGGCACTGTACCAGACCTTGATAGACTGGAATGGAGCCAGAAATTTGATTAAACCCATTAGTCTTCTGTAGCCTGCCCTATCAATGTGCTCATCTGAGTCCTCTGCAACAGAACTCATTCATCCTCACTCATCAAAGAGCTGGCACTTGTTATTGGAATACTTATTTCTAGGATGTTGTTTGTATCCTTTATGGTGAAGACAGACAGTGAAGGAGATAGTCATCGATTTCAGGAAACATAGTAGAGGACATGCCCCTGTCTACATCAATAGTGGAAATGATCGAGAGCTTCAAGTTTCCAGGTGTCCAGATCACCAACAACCTACCCTGATCACTCCACGCTGATGCTATAGTTAAGAAAGCCCACCAACACCTCTATTTTCTCAGGAGACTAAGGAAATTTGGCATGTCCACTACTACTCTCACCAATTACACCATAGAAAGCATCCTTTCTGGATGTTTCACAGCTTGGTATGGCTCCTGCTCTGACTAAGAAACTACAAAGGTTTGTGAACATAGCCTCGTCCATCACACTAACAAACCTCCCATCCATTGATTCCGTCTATACTTCTTGCTGTCTTGGAAAAGCAGCCAGCATAATTAAGGATCCCATGCATCCCAGACATTCTCTCTTCCACCTTCTTCCATCGGGAAAAAGATACAAAGGTCTGAGATTGTGTTCCATCTGACTCAAGAACAGCTTCTTTCCTGCTGCCATCAGATGTTTGAATGGGCCTATCATATATTAAGTGATCTTTGGATTCAAGCTCTGACTGTACCAGTTCAAATTAGATTATATGAAAAATACCTGTTCAATTCATCCACCCTATCCTTATCTTCCACTAGCTCCCAGACTCACTCTCAGGAAGACGGGAAGTGATGGAGGTTGGGCAGAATAGAAGGACAGGCATAGGTCAGAAGAAAGGAGAATTTGATGAAATAAGATGAACGGGTGTGTTAACGGTGCCATTAAGATCTGAAAAGTACTAATAGTGAAATAACATAAGATAGCAGAATGTGTTAAAAGGAGAACAAAGATGAGTATCAGTGGGAGCAAACCTCATATAATTCTTTAAATTCCTGTCCCTCTTCCATTCTGTAGAAGGTCATACTGACTCAAAATGTTAATTCCATTTTGCTCTCCACAGTGCTGCCAGACCTGTTTTCATTCCAGATTTCTGGCATCTGCAGTATTTTGGTTTTACGTGCATCTTTTATCCCTTCAAGTTATTTCATTATTACCTCCTTTAGTCTATCACTTTTCTAATTTGATCATCTGCTGTGTTCCATCTAATAGAATCTGATATATCTTAACCAAATAAATCTTGGTGTACAGGGTACAATTTCAAAATTTGTAGATGATACTAAAACTTGATAGCACTGTAAAGAGTGAGGAAGGGAGTGTAGAACTTATAGACACGTTGGTGGAATGGACAGTTAGGGTGTGCATGAAGTTCAGTATGAAGAAATGTGAGTTGATGCATTTTGGCAGGAAGAACATGGAAAGACAGGAGAAAAACAAAGGGTAAAGGGGATGCAGGAGCAGAGGGTGTAAATCTGCATTAAGTCATTAAAGGTGACAGGACAAGTCGAGAGAGCAGCTAATAAAGCAGACAGTATCGTAGGCTTTATTAATGGATGATAGAGTATAAGAGCAAGGAAGTTATGTTGAACTTCCTTGCTGGTATGAGACATTACTTAGATCTCAGCTGGAGTACTGCACACAGCTCTGGGCCTTGGGTTTTAGAAAGAATGTGGGGCTCAATTCTCCCATCGTGACGCACTAATTTTTTGGCACATCAGATTGGGAGATGTGTATGTCGGCCGTTTCATGGGATTTGTGCATGCGTCTCCCACTGCCGGAGAGCAGACACAGTCAAGACCATACTGGAAACCAGTGGGAAGACCAGGTAAGTGATGTTAATCTGTTTTCAATGTACATTAAATGTCATTATCAGGCCCAGGACTGAATTCCCTAGGCTTGGTAGCATCTCCCACTCTGCCAAGAGTATTTCACTCCAGTGGGGTTTTAGAGTAGCTCCCCATGTTCGGGGAACTAGCAGGAGACCCCACTGGAGTGAAGGTGGGGGGCAATTGGGGCCTCCCAGGGGGCTGAGTGGGGGGTGGTGCCCCTTGGACATGGGCATCCTGGCACTGCCCAAAGGGCAAAGTGCCCATGCCCACCTTGGCACCAGGCATGGGGCAGTGCCAAAGGCAGGGCCTATTGTGGGCGGGCCTTCTGTGTGATTGATGGGGGTGAGAGATCCCGCTGCCACTGCAAACAGGATCGGTCGGGGCTGGAGAGCGACCAGTGATCAGGGCGGGCTGGGGAGAAGGTTGGTCTGCCAAGGGGTCTGCCTCCTTGGGGGGGTTGGCCTCCCACGGGTGGTGAGGGTTGGCGGGGATCGGAGGGGGGATCTGCCTGGATGGGGTGGGGTCTGCCAGGTTGGGTGTGGGAGGGATCATCATTGCTGGGGGGTGGTGCTGGACAGCGGGGTGTTCCAGGACGGGGTTGGGGGAGGGGGTGTATCGGGACTGGCCTGGGAATGGTCATGGGGGACCGTAATCGGGACGTGAGTGTTGTCAGGACAGGCAGCATTGAGGGGTCCCGGGCTGGCCTGCGATCGAGCTGACCAGCAAACGGGGAGACTGCCAGATCGGAACCACTGCTCGTGCACAGAGTTCTGGAACTGTCAGACTCTGACACAAATAGCACCCCACCACCCCTCCAGGTTTTTAATGATATTCACAGTTGTGACCTCTGCAGTGCACAGAGTACAGAGATTCGGGTCTGAACTCCCACTGAGAAAACAATCATGAATTACACCAGTTTTCCCACGAATTCAGAACTTATAATTTTTTTAGGAGAATCGGGCCTGTGAAGGCATTGGAGAGTGCAGAACGAGAATAGTTCCAGGAATGAGAAATTTTGGACCTGATTCTCCCATCCCAACGCACATGTTTTTGGCGCATCGGGTTGGGAGATGTGCCTGTTGACTATTTCACGGAATTCGTGCATGTGTCCCTGGAGAGCAGGTGCAGTTGGGACCGTGCTGGAAACCAGCAGGAAGATAGGTAAGTGATTTCAATCTGTTTGTAATGTATTTTAAATATTATTGCCGGGTCCGGCACAGGGTTCTCGGGGTCTGATAGCATCTCCCACCCCGCCAGGAGTATTTCACTCTGGTGGGGTTTAGAGTAACTCCCTGCTTATGGGGAACAAGAGGGAGACCCCACCAGAATGAAGGGGGAGTTATCAGGGCATCCCAGGGGGTTGGACGGCACGGGGGAGTGGTGCACCCTACACATTGGCACCCAGTCTGTGCCCCTTGACACTGTTCAAGGTACAAAATGCCCATACCTAGGAGGCACACTGGCACTGCCCACTGGGCAGTTCCAAGGAGGACGGACCTAGGAGGTGGGACCAAGGGGGTGGGACCAAGGGGATGGGGCCTATGGGTGCGGCCAAGTGCGCAGGTCCAAGGGGGTGTGGTCAAGGGGTGAGGCCAAGGTGCAGAGCCCATTGTGGGTGGGTTCTACTGTGGGTGTGGCCTATTGTGGACAGGACCTAGAGGGTGATCAGTGGGAGTGAGGGGTCCCACTGCCACTCTGCAGATAGGATTGGTCAGGGGTTAAGGGAGGCCAGCCATCAGGGCAGGCTGAGAGGAGGGTCTGCTGTGGGGCGTGGTCTGCCTCCCATGGGGGGTGCGGTCTGCCTCCTGGTGGGGGGGGAGTGGGGGGGTGGGGAGCGGAGAGCAGTGAAGGGGTTCTGCCAGGAAGGTACAGGGAGAATCATCACTGCTGGGGGTGGGGGGGCTGGAAATTGTGATGCTCTGGGACAACGGGGAGCTGGCCCGGGACTGTTGTGCTGGGGCAATTGGGCTATGGGAATGGGGGTGGGGGGGTGCTGAAGGGGCAGCACTCTGGGAGTCCTCGGCTGACCAGCAATTGAGCTGGCCAGCAAACTGCAGTCTGACAGATCGGGACCACTGCGCATGCACAGCGTTCCAGAACTGTCAGATTCCAGAGTGACTCTGGCCCTCCTGAGCTTTTAATGAGATTCACGATTGTGACCTCTGCAGTGCATAGAGTGTGAGAGATTCAAATCTGAACTCTCATTGAAAAAATAATCATGATTTACATCATTTGCCCCGCCAGTTCAGCGCTCAGAATTATTTTGGGAGAATCGGGTCCTTCATTTGTAAAGACAGTTTGGAAAATTTGGGACGCTTTTTTTGGAGAAAAGAAGGGATGAAGAAGATTTCATTAACATATTCAAAATCTCGAGAAGCCTGGGCAGAGTCAACAGTGGCGGACAATGGGGCGGGAATGGGGGCGTGGGGGATGGGGGGTTGCGGGCGTAGTATCTGGGGAACTGTTCCCACTTGTGAAAGGATTGCGAACAAATGGACATGAATTGGAAAAAGAAGCAACAGTGATACAAAAAAAAGTATTCACACAATGAGTGCTTAGGAAAACACAGCTTGGGTTTGGGTTATAGTCAAAGTAAGTTCAATCGAGGCATTCAAGAGGGAAATAGGTGATTATTTAAAAAGAATCAATCTACAGGTTTATGGGGAGGCAGGAGAATAGCACCGAGTGAAATGCTCATTCAGAGACCTTGGGCAGACATGACGTGCTTCATCATTGTAGCAGTTCTGTGATTGATCATAAAGTCTTTTTTTATTCCTCCCTCTTCACAGAATCTGTCTGACTCACTAAGTGTTTCCAATATTTTGTTTTTACTTCAGATTTCCAGCATTGGCAATGTTTAACTGTAATAATTATACACTAATTTGCTGGAAAAAATGGGACCTGGAAAATATAATTGTTAAGACATAGTGCAACTAAATTTGGGTTGGCAAGTTCTGACATCCTCCATCTATGAAAGATGATGGACACACAAAACAATCTATTTCAAATGGGATGTCTTCATGTAGGTCACCTTTCCTGATGGTTGAAGAGACCATTCCTTCAGAGGCAGGCTGTGCCACAAATGCTGCAAATGAAGCTACCAGATGTCGTTGTGGTTATTGTGTTTGGTGTTGGCATCTGGTGGTAGTTTATTTTTAATCAAAAAAGCCAATTCCAATTAAATGCAATTATGTTCCCCAAATGAAGGACAAACAAAACCCAAGCTGATAAGACAAGACTTTGCATCCAATTTTAGGCTCGATGAAACAAGATCCAAGTTGACAGGATAAGGCACTGCACCCCATCCCGGGCTTGATCTATTGCTTCGTCTTAGCCAAAATGCCGAGATAGCTTTTAAAATCTGCACCAGGTAAAGACTCGGTTTTACCTCATTGGCTGCCCTGATCCTTTACCATACCCTACCTTGGGCAAACCACAACCACAGGCATCAACACACCACCAGTGCAATGGGCTTGCTTTGTCCCCTGCCTAACCATGGTTTCGCCCCTGCCAGACCAAGCTGCCTGATCATTGACTCTCCCCTGCTAGGTGACACATGCCAGCCCACAGGAGGTTGTCATTTTCCACTGTAATCAGCTAGTCACTCTTAGGCATGATAATCGATGGTTAGAGCATTCATGTCACACTTACAAGCTCCTTGAAGTGGAGCTTTGGAGATTCTATTGGTTATCTGGCTCCAACTACCTCACCATTCAGACAATCTGTGGGTATGTGACTGTCTTCCATCTTGCAGACGTGCCTGACTCAATGAAGTCAGGTCTGTTTGATCAGTGCTAACAGATCTGGGAGTTTATAATGAATCTTTTAAAAGCTGCTGTATATAATAAAAAGACTATTGTTAACATTTAAAAGAAAGATTGTGTTACAGACAATTGATCCTAGCTTTATTGTTTAGCGTGCCTGCTATACTTCTGGGTGTTGCTGTTTAAATTTCACATCATTGTCAACATCAGAGTGCTTCCAGCAAAAAGGCATTGTACTGCACTGAAGCTTGTTTCTTTTCTAAATGTCACATTGCCTGAAGGAGACCTGCATGACTTGAAGAGCATGTGACTCACTAGGTACACTTTAGGTGGCCTAATAAACAGTACTTGTTACTGACATAGATACAAAACTATTCTGAAAGAGCAATTTAAAAAAAACACAGATATACTCATAAAACTCTGCACAATGGGGAGCTCTGAATATTGATATTCCAGCCAGATAATAATGCGAATATTTTTGTTTGAACAGAACATCTAACATTGTCATTGAAATTTCTAGTTAATCATATATTGAAGGAAATTTGTGTAAAAAAGAGCAGACCAGACTTGTCTTCTACACACTGTATATTAACTCAGAATTGATCACAATTCAGCTATATTGGTGCAATTGCATGAATTAATCTTTGTATATTAATTCTACCTTTTAATTTCCATGCTGATATATCCTGAAAGTATCTATTCCAAAATGCTTGCATAAACTGATGAGATTCCCAAATGTTTTAGGAACAACTCCTCAGGGTTTATGTGGGACAGCGTTTTATTCTATGAAAAAGCATTTCTCATATATTTTTAGCTTTTCTTTCCTTCATTATTCTCCTCTTGTTAAAAATGAAAGAATTTGCATTTCTGTCATGCCTTGCACATCCTCCAGACATTTCAATGTGTTTCACAGGTAACAGATTATGTTTTGAAGTCTGGTATCTGTTGTCATATGAGCAAACACAGCAGCCTATTTGTACTCAGTAAGTTCCAAAACACTAAAGTGATAAACAACCAGATAACCTGTCCTTCTTTGCTGGCGTTGGTTGAGCCTATGACAGTAGAGGAACTTTGCTGACATGGGGTTATTAACATCCACCTGAAAAGGTAGACAATGCATCTTTTGAAAAGCAGCACTTTTAACAATTCAACGCCCCGTCAGTACTGCCCTAACATGCAAGCGTAGTTTGTATGTTCGAGTGTCTGATGTGGGGCTAGAGTATGAGCACTGAGCAGGGGCTGACACTTTATATTAGTTTGGTTTATTTATTAATGCCACAAATAGGCTTACATTAACGCTGCAATGAAGTTACTGTTACTTGTCGCCACACTCCGGCGCTCGTTCGGGTGCACTGAGGGAGAATTTGGCATGGCCAATCCACCTAACCAGCTCATCTTTTGGACTGTGGGAGGAAACTGGAGCACCCAGAGAAAACCCACGCAGACACAGGGAGAATGTGCAAATTGCGCACAGACAGTGACCCAAGCCAGGAATCAAACTCAGGTCCCTGGCACTGTGAGGCAGCAGTGCTAACCACTGTACCATCGATACACATTTGCTTTCTCACCACAATGGAAAATCAATAAAATTCTTAACAAAATTGTCAGTTATAGTGAACTGAAATAATATTTCTACATTTTCTGAAAGCTGAATACATATTAAGCTGTTTTCTTCAAAATCAGCCTAGAAGAATTCCATTTGCCAAAAACTATAGGGAATCTCTGAAGGTGATCACAATAAGCATCCTCCTATTATGCATTGCATTATATGATTTTCAGAGACTTAGAAGACAACATTGAAGCTCTTAAGCTCCAATGACATTTAATCTCTCGTGCTTTCATGATGTCATCCGAATACTGAGATTGAGTGACAGCTTTGTAACTCACTCCCAGATACCTATTATTTATTATACAAAAGAATTATCACCGTGACTGGTGAGATACCAAGTCTCTTGGGGCCTTGTGAAATGTAATACTATACCATAGCAATGGTGTGCATCAGACCACTGCGGTGAACTGTGCTGAGTAAAACTTTTCATTGGTGGAATCGAGCACCAGCGATACATTTATTAAAAAAAAACCTGTTCATGAACAACACAATATTAAATAACGCAATGTCTGCCATTTCATTGTGTGAATTGGATTGGAATAGTGTTTTCATGCTTAGCGATCCTACTGTTACAACAGACTTCTGAACTTGTCACTCATGTCAGGTCGCCGGTTGTGAAAAAAAATCAAACCACTCGAGTGGTTGTCAGAAGTCTTCACTTTGCAATGACTGGAGAGAACCATCAGCAGTTTCATTGCATTTAATGTTTTTTTTATTTTATTTAGTTAGTGTTACTGTCGTTTCTCGCTACATTCTCGATATGTTCTGTGTGGAATTGCCATTTAAATCCCACTGCAGAATGTTACACATGAACAGAAGCCACTAACTGATGATTCACTTGAGTGGATTCTTTTAAATTTGAATTAATTATTGCTCTCATTCTCTGAGAAGTGACAAGTTATGCTTCCTTCCATAGGAGCAAAAATCCCAAACCAACTTGAGTAGAGTGATTTAGGTGAAACAGCGGCTGCTAACAAAAGGGGGGGGGGGGGAAGGGTGGAGGGGGAAACATAAAGATAGTAAGGTGGCAGTGGCAAGCTTCAGGCTCATTGCTAACTAGAGACTGTGTTGAATGTGGAACCAGCCACTGTGAGGTTAGATCGAGTATCAGGCTCCACTACTCCCGGCAGCAGTGTCTCATTTGAAATTCATGAAAATCGAGTAATGCTTTTGTTTCCTATCAGTGGGATGAGCTCTAACACACTCTTACTGAAGACTAGCTAACATCGCGTAATTGTTTTTGCCCTGAATAATACATACTGAGCTGCCTGTTCTTGTTGATATTACAGATCTTAGTGTACAACAGCTGAATGATAAGAAGAGGTCTGGCACAGATGGGCTGATTAGAAATTTTGTCATCCAAATTTCAGCAAATGTATTTAGCTTTGACCAACAACCGGAATTTGCATAATACTGAAGCACCTCATCCTTTCATTGCCACGCTGCTTTACATGCATTCACAGGCAGCTGTGTACAAAGACAGGGTGAATCGTTTGGGTTTTCTCTGAATTGAAACTTTAAAAAATATAATTCCAATTTATTTTAAATTATGTGGATGATGGACTTCACATGCGGTTTGAGCAATGCTTTAATGTTCAGATTTATTGCAAGATCACAGAAAGATGAAAATATTTAACAAGCAATTAATTTCTGATGCACAGATAATGTGTTGCCATTATTGATCCAATTGATTTTGCTCTTTAAGTGCCCCTGTGCACTTAATAAGATACGGGCTAACACTAACGTGCTTTCCTTGTAGGTAAATCAATATTTTTGGTTTCTGTAGCTCAGCTGGAAATGTAATATTAATAGAAAACAATCAGCCAGATATTCGATGTACTGGTGTCTTATATTTTTACATGATGTAGTTACATGGCTATGACGGGGTCAGATATAAATGGTTAGATGAGCATGAATCAGACATTGGCAGGTCTCTTGTGGGCGCTATTCTTGAATTATTCAAATCTGTCAATGGATATAAAAAGAAGTAAAGACATTTTCTGTGTCAAGATGAAATCAAAGGAAAGAATGTCAAAGGAGGAATTCAATGATTCTGACACCTAGGCGTCAGGTTTATTAGTTTATGCTTTTGTGGTGGCAAGAAGGACAGGAAAGGAATGAAAGGATAATAAAAAAAGATAGGTTAGATAGGAAAAAACATTAAATCCATGGAATACTGGTCACATTTATTGTAACAACTGTGCACAATTCCTATTTATTTTAACATTATACAGTATGAAGATAGAAGCAGGAAAAAGAATAAACAATATAAAGAATAAGGAAAAATGGCAGTAGAAACTGAGAGATGAAGGCTGTTCAGCAATAGGTTATCATCATTGGAATCCACATTGTATTTGAATAATTTCCAATTATAATGTACTAATACATTACAGTCACATTCCTGGACAAACATTGATACAGGCAGCTTTTTTCAAAATGTGTTACTTGCAATAGGGGCATGAAAGATATCCTGATGCGTCTAAGTTCATGCCGTGTTTACATTTACCGACTACGCAAAGTACTTAAATCGTTCATGTGTGGATGGATTATTATAATTAAGGAACTGCTTTCTTTAGTCAAAATCCTTTTCAATCACCAAGGGATTTTTACATTGAAGACTTCAGCAGACAAAACACATTTTGGATATACGTTTTAGTTAAGCATGATGTCTTCCTCTGATATGTTAGTGCTTCTGCATAACCTCCCAAAGAGCTTCCATGTTCAAAACGCATACCAGACTGAAAAGCCATTATGTGTAGTTTGTATTTTATTAGACATAAGATTCAGTGCCATATCACAGTATGAGATCACAGACTGTAAGTTGCTTAGTGTAAAAATGATACAGAGTAACGTATTTGCATTAAATGTTATTTGTAAGTAAAAACAATATACTACTTTCTTTATCCAGCTTATTTTAACTACCAACTATGAAACTTCCATTGACGTAGAACAGCCAGCCACTTTTTCTCTGATCTCCCAATCACCTCTACTGCAACTCAGAGTCAGATAATCTCAATGAATCTGAATTATTTTTTCCTTTTCTCAATTAAGCTCAATTTTTTCCTGTTGAAATTCCATTATAATTGTGTTTTGTATCAATTTGAATCCTCCATCTCTTTGCCAGCATTAACCTTGCCTTTCTGGTCTCTACAATTTCCTTGGTGCCAGCCTGATCTTTTTTGCTTTCTGCCTGTTCCAATTGTCACTGTCTCCTCAGTTGAGTGTTCTCAACCTTTGTTCATTGGACCTGTTTCCCTTCTCACACCCCCTTTTTCTAGTTTGCTTGGCAATGATATTCCCCCACATTATGTTGTGTTTTCTGCTAACCAATTTCCACAAATGGTGAATTAAAGCAGATGCCAGCAGGAGCCTCTTATGTCAGCTTTATCCATTTATTGTCTCCGAACACAGTATTTTATATAGTGCAAGTTGTGGTGTCTTAGGCAACTGTCAATGTATTTTCAAAAATAAGAACAAAACTGTAGCAAATTTTTAGTAGTGGCATGTTTCAATGCAGACAATCACCAACAACAATGCACTCTCAGTACCATAAAGTGAAACATTATTGTGTCAGCTTTGTTCATCTGAGATAACAAGATCCATTTCTGCCAAATAGGTACCTCAACTGAAATCTGACAGACCTACCGTGTGTCTCTGTTTCCTTTGACTCTAAAGCAGCCCAAATCTCTTAACCTTTTGCCATGAAGATGTAAAGCTAGCACCTTAAACACAGCACTCGATCTGCGCAGTTCAAAATGTATTTTCTGCCATGGGCATTGCTGCAATTTTCTCAGTCATTGATTGTGATATTTCACAGCAGCAAAAATAAAAATAACATTACAGAATGTGAAATATCATGTAATGGATGCTACAGTGTGCAGTGTTGTGGAACAATTGTACAGTTCAGCCCGACAGTGCCCACAGAATGAATAAAAATATCTCACTGAGTGGTAGCGTGCTGTTCTTTCTCTTGTGAGAAAGATGATCATAACTCATTACCACCTACTGTCCTCATAAAAGAATAGCAACATGTGATATTCTAATATAATAGACAAGTGTTTTCCCGCAGGCACAGTGTGAGTGTGGTATCTACCTTTAGAGCAGTGTTAGCTGACAGCACCTAGCTGCATGGCCAGTTCTCTACTGTTTTCAAATCAGATAGAGTATAGCTGTGCATATGTGTATCTGTGCAACACGTGTGAGAATTCTTTTAACCAGCATTGGAATAGCAGTCAATATTGCAGTATTCAGGTGTTTGTGACTGAAAGGGATAATGTGGGGCTGGGAAAACATTATGATTTAGAGAGTCACATGTAAGTAGTGAAGCGTGGAAGTCAGTCTAGTAGAAGTCAGCATGAAGGTAGCACCTACTCAGGAATGTATCCTATATAAGATACAGTCCTGACTATAGTTAAGTGTTATTAATAAACAGTTATTGTTCAACCAGACAGGATTTTAGAGCACTTCATGAGACACAGACAAGATTACAACATGGTGGCAAGAGGGAGAGACTCCAAAATCCCTACGAATGAAGAAGTACATAAACTGCAGTCTGACCTGAGAGAGGTTTGTCTACCTTGAAGACCTTGAATCTCCATTACAAATCTAGAGGCTGAAGACAAAAAGAAAGATCCATTCTGCAGTGTATAAGGACTCCTCTAGTGGATGCAGAGGCCCATTGTGAAATCTGATTAAAAGCAAAGAACTGAGCCAGATCACAAAAGGATGAGCAAACTCCAAAAAAGCTGAAATAAGCCTTTAACTTTGGTGCAATAATCAGGAAGCACTGGCAGAATAATTGTTTTAACAAATGCAGGTTGTAATGTGAATGCAAATAACTTTAAGTCTGTGCCCTCTTGTTCTTGATTCTTTTACAAGGAGAACAGTTTTAAACTGTCAATTATATCCAGCCAGCCCCCTCGTGAATTTGAACATCTCCATCAAACCTGTTCTTAGTCTTCTCTTCAAGAACAATCCCAACATCTCCACCTTATCTTCATAGCTGAAGTTCCTTATCCCCGGAACCATTCTTGTAAATATCTTCTGGGCTTTCTCCAACACATTCACATGTGAATGTGAACTTCTGGAGCCCAGAAGTGTGTGCAATATTCCAGCTGAAGTCTGATGAATAACTTGTATAAGTTCAGCATTGCCTTCGTGTTCTTACACTCTATGCCCCTATTAATAAAGCCCAGGATACAGTAAGCTTTATTAACTGCTATCCCCACCTATTCTACTACCTTTAATAATCTATGTCCATGCACCCAGGTCCCTCTGCTCTTGCACTGCTTAATGATTTTACCCCTTATTTTACATTGCCTCTATGTTCTTCATACCAAACTGCATCACCTCACACTTCTCTGCATTGGACCTCATTTTCCAGGTCTTTTTGAGGTTCTACACTCATAGGGCCTGATTGTACTATCAAGTTGCACCCATTTTTGGGTGTGAGGTGTAGCGCAATCCGTGCCCATCTCCCCAGCAGTTACCCCTTCACCAAAGCCCGAAAATGGCTGCAACCAGAATTGCACCCGAAATCAGCGCAACAGCCATTTAAATTTATTTGCATGCATTTAAATTGACTTGATGGGCTGCACACCAAACCTTACTGGCACTTCCCCCTTTACCACCACGTTCACCCATCCAGAAGTCCGATTTGGGCGCTCCAGTTAGTGAGGAGGTAAGCCGAGTGTCCAATGGCTCTCTGCTTGAGATCGGTGGGGAGGGAGGAAGTGGTGGTCAGCTGTCACACTACCTGAGATCAGTGGGGGAGAAGGAGGGGTCTGCTGCCACTCTGCCTGAGATCAGCGGGGGAGGCGGGAAGGGGGGTCCAAATGAGTTATACAGATTTGCTGTGACTATGCTGACCTTAAATCAGAGCTCATAGACTGAATAATAGTGAGACTAGCTGAGGATACTCTTACAGATATACTCCAATCTAAAGAAGATCTGACTTCGGAAAAAGCCATTCAATTCATCAGACAATTGGAAGTCTGCCAATAAAACCAATCCATTTTCTATAGCAAATCAAAGCATACTACAGAGCAACCCTAATAGTCCAACTCACAAAATGACAATAGGGCAACGAGACTCAAGAGCAAGAAGAAAAGCAATACCCCTGCAAAACACAAGATGGCGGCTGACCATGTCAGCACTGTGGCACAAGATCTCACAATGTCCAGCAATCAGAGTCCATGCTTTCAGTGCAGCTGCCTTGGACACCATGGGAAGAAACCCTCAAGGCTGTGGGGGATCCTAAATGAGTGTTGAACCACGTCAAGAAGAAGTCCAACAATGTTCCTTGGGAGAAATTAAGGATCCCAGATTCACATTATGGAATGCTGGTATATCTGTAAATGGCCACCTCACAAATTTCAAGTTAAACACAGGAGTCAGTGTGTTGTTTGTCTTGTTGAATGAGGAACTGTGGCTAGTGAAACAATGGGGGCGAGTGTGAGGTCAGCAGCAGCTGCGCAAAATCTGGAGAGGCTCAGAAGACATGATTCTCACCAGCGAGTTTCTGATTTTCCAGCCCCCTTACCGGCAGAGCAACGTGAAACACATAATGGAATCATTTTAATTCATTAGCGCGTCATCAGCGAGCTCTCTGTCCAGGACTTCATTCCTCACTGGATGTTCAGCAGGGGCCAGTGTGACACCTTTTACAACAGCTCTACAGAAGCATGAATCTGCACCTTCACTTCTGAGGAGGATTTCGGAGGTGAGTAATCAGGCAGCCAGCACCCTCCTGGGTCTCCACTACTCAGGGGTCACTGGAGAGGGCTTGAGGGACACTGATAATCTCAATTTGAGGCCAGACTTGGGGGGTGTCCCGGAATTGCCATCGTGGGGAGAAGTGTCAGGAAATGTCATTTGCAAGCCTTACCTTCCCTTCATGTGGGGCGTCCCCATGCTTTAAAGGCTAGTAAAGGCTGGTATGCTTCATGTGTCCTTTGTCCTGGGTTCCTGCCCATATCGCAGCTGAGAAAGTGCCCTTCCTTAATGGGGACTGGTGAGAGGATGGAAGAGCCTGAAACAATAGGCTTAGCACGGGGTAGGGGGGGACACTTGTGAATTACCCCGGGTGGGTTTCTATGAGAAGCTGGACTGTAAGGCAGGGTGAGGCATTCAGGAATGGGTAATATCTTGCCTTGTGTAGCCTGATGGGCCTCACCCTCGGGTGGGGGTGGTGGGGGGGATGACTGCAGTGTGATTGGAGCCACTCTCAGGCAGCAGGGTGAAGATAAAGAAAGGCCAACATGAACTGAGGGCACAACCTCAGGCTAAAGGGACAATCCTTTAAAACAGAGACAAGGAGGAATTTCTCCAGTCTGAGAGTGGTGAATCTGTGGAACTCTTTGCCACAGAAGGCTGTGGAGGCCAGGTCATTGAGTGTCTTTAAGACAGAGATACATAGTTTCTTGATTAATAAGGGGATCAGGGATTATGGGAAAAATGTAGGAGAATGTTGATGAGAAAAAAAAACAGCCATGATTGAATGGCAGAGCAGACTCGATGGGCTGAGTGGCCTAATTCTGTTCTTATGTCTTATGGTTTTATGGTCTAACTGTCAGGAGTGATTGTGTGTAATGGTAGATTTCAATGAGTCATGGAAGCCTGCTCAGATCCGCACCGCTGTGACCTGGGAGAAACAGGGTGCACTCTGGGAATGCACTGGACATGCTAATTGCAGGCTTCATGATTCAACTGCACCTCATCTGCCATAAGATGAAGACAATTTGCAGAACAGCCACCCCAGCCCCACCTCGGTAGTGGTTATGACAATAAGTTCTGCGCAGTCAAAAATCACTGCCATTTTTTGGCAGACGCCTTTTAACCATTTTCAATTTAATGTCCCAAGCATTGAGCTGACATTCCCAGTAAGGCTGCAACGTCACATGGATAACGTTGATGTGCCCCCCTATGCAAGGCATGATGTCTATCACCACGCACCCCAATCAAGGTCAAGACCGGGTGCATCGACTAGGTCCTCCATCAGGATACAAACACTAATCACATGCAGCCACTCAACTGTCCTCTAACTGATGCCAGGTTTCTTTGGGGGGACTTTGGGGCAGTGGGAATGCAAGCATTTGTTGTCACTGAGACCCTGGTGAATCCATGTTCTGCATCCTGCTGGAGTGGACAAGGATCAATATGGAGATGTGGCTGTAGTGTCCAAGTGGAGAGTGTGAGAGAAGGTATTTGAGGCACTGACTGAGTGTGCTGCCTTTGGATGGTAATCCCAGAGTAATCAAGTGAGGAGGGTCGGAACTCTCTCACAAACCCTTTCACTGTGGTATTCTCTTCTTTACAGTGCATGGTCTGGAGGATCACGGAACATGTTGAGTTTGTGATTCTAATTATTTCCAGTGAGCAGTGGCAGAGACACTGACGTGCCTTGGCACCTGGCCTGAACCAGTGCCATGCTGAGGAGGGGGACACTGGGCCTGCCACTGTTCCAGAAGCAGCACTGCAGAACTTTCCTGGCATGAAACCGATTTTGCTGGCAGAACAAAGCTGGCTACTTTGCAGAGGCAAAAAACCAGGCGCAAACCTGATTTTTTTGCCTCTCTCTTGATCTTACTGTCTCACCACGCCAATCGCGCCAATTGCCCCCTCTAATTCACAAAAAAATTTACTACATTTACATTCCTTCAACTGATATTCTTTACAACAACAAACATTTCATTCAACTGCATAATCCCTTATAAAACAAGTATTAATTTCATTGTCCTACTTCAAAGAGTTTATATCCACTTGAAACATTCAATTAAACTGTGAAATTGCAGGCACCATAGTGTGATAATGGATTGTTATGAAAACAGTAGTGCAGCACTAATCCTGTAATGGGGACTCTAAATTTTACTTCAATAGACAGAGTAAAATGGCAAATAATCATTTTTTGACATTCTAGACAATTTTTTCAATGAGTTAAAGGACAGGATTTTTAAAAGCCATGACAGCTAAACAGATCCTTTTGACTTCATTTTAACAGTTGTTTTTGACAGTTCCAAAGAGCTTCACAATTCCAGTTAGTTTATATGCATGTTTTGCACATTTACGCTTTCTTTTCCAAAGGGCACCTTACCTCTCTCACAGGTGTCATGGGAGCATATCCATGGGTATCTTATCTCTTCAAACAGGTACCCTGGCTATTGAATATAATCCATAAAGTTCACTCCTCATGTGTTTCTAATGTATTGGTGCGGACTCGATGGGCCAAAGGGCCTCTTCTGAGCTATATGATTTAATGATTCTCTGCTAATAGGCTTAATCAATGATTAATAGGCTTAATCATGTTTCCTCTCACATCAAAATCACATGAGGGAAGGGCTGCACTGTTATTAGGAACCATCCTTTATATGAGGTATTAAATTGAAGTCCTATCTACCCTCTCTGGTGACCTAAAAGATCCCATAACACAATTTCAAAGGTGTGAGGGGGGGAGTTATCCCTGATGTTCGGGACAATTTTAACCCATAACCCATTAAGACAGATTATCTGATCTTTATCACATTGCCATTGGCAGGATCAGGAAAACGGGACATAAAACATCCCTAATATGGACAATTGCAGGATGCGGAGCACGGGAAATTCAGGTTGGTAGCACACCATGATCTGAGGGTTGACCACATGGTGAAATTTCAGTTGCAAATCTAAGTGAAAAATTAAAATGTACGTGTTTCAGTCTTGATAAACTGGCTGCCCCAACGTAGAAATGTAAATTCACCTGAAAATAAAAATCTTTAATAAAGTGTTTTTTTAAGACAAAAATATATAAAAAGGAAGCATATCAACAATATTTTGTCTAAATTCAGACATAAAGGATGTCCACTTGATCAAAGTACTGGAAAACTGCCAATGTAAAAGGACCTAGATTGTTTGAGTATCATGAGAAGTGAAAGGTAAGAAAAACTGGGAACATTCATTTTATACCATTGTTTGCTTGCGGTACAGAACTATTCCTGCGATCTTGTTGAGCGAGAAGTTCATGCACTTAATGACATCTTTGTCATCAATGACATCTTTGTTTGCTTAAATTGTTCCATTCCTTAGTTTATTGCTTCTGCATTATGCTCCTTGAGTTTAAGACCTGCTATACCACTCTAACTTAGGTAGATTAAATCTAATTCACCCATGTTTAAAACTTATGAATGGAAACTTGAGCAGATAGACCGGATTTTGCAATTATGACAATAGCAAACTGTCAGTGTTCACCACTATTACAACTGTGAAGCTGATAGCAATTTCTGATGTCTGCAAATGTATAGTCAATGCAGAAATACAGAAGTTGCTGTCAGTGATTTCCTGCTTGTCCAGAGGGCATACTGTTGATGTCCCCACAGGTGGACTTCTTAAAAATCACTTGACTGAATGCAAACTTCCACTTTTATGCCTTGTTGGCTAAGTTGTAACTGGGTATAAAGTTATAATTAGTCATGAACTATCTCTCTAGCCTTGAAAAATTACTTGTATGTTTATGGAATGTCAAATTCCTCCATTATCATTGAAAAAAATCTATAGATTTTGAAAATAATATTTTTAGAGCTTGCGTGTGATATTTCACCTTCTGCAATAATCCCATGTACATGGCACAGTCTTCATTTTGCCCTCTGCCTCAAAATGGAACTGCCCTCAGAGGAGTAATAATAATTAAATATTTCAGCGGCAGTTCCCATGGAACAGAAGGGGAAGTCTTCTGGCAGGATAGTGGGATGTGAAAGCTACGACTCTGATGCCTCCCATTCCCCCACCTGCCACAGAAAGGTCTCCTCCACTGAACGGGCAGCCCCCATATGATCAGTGTGGCCTCTTTATTGCCAGTGAGTGAATGGTCAGCGAGCCTGAAAGATTGCTCCTAATTGGGGACTTCAATATATAAATTGGACGTTCTTCTCAGTGATCCCCACATTGCAACCTGCCCTGGAACACTTCCCCAACAGCAAGAATGCAGCCAAAAGCCTCTTTTATGAAGACAAATGCAAAAAATTAATTCACAACCATGACCGTGTCTTCTACCCCAATGCACAAGTTACATTTCAGCCTTCAAACTGCCCTACTATCTATTTAGTTATCTCTTGCTCTTTATTTATTCACAAAGCATCTTTGTTTTTTTTATTTCACTTGCTGATATATTTCCCTTTCATCCCTTTGGTTTTCCTCATTTCTTTTTAATATCACCCCTACACTTTTTATTCTACTCCAGGCTCTCTGAAGTGCGGTATCTTTTTGTATTCTTTTGTGGGATAAGGCCATCGGAGGAAATGCCAATATTTGTTGCCCTTCTCTAATTATCCTTCAACTGAGTGGCCTGTCCAGCCATTTCAGAGGTAGTTAAGAGTCAATCAGCTTAAATACTGTAAGCTACAGGGCTATGGGCTGGTGCAGGAAGGTGGAATCAGAAATGGAACCTGGGAATCTTTGGGCTGGCATCGGCAAGATGGGCTGAATGGCCTCCTTCTGCACTGCTTCTATTACTGTGGATCTGGAGTCATATGTATGCCAGGCCAGATTAGGTAAGGAAGGCAGATTTCCTTGCCTAAAATGAATTAATTAACCAGATGGGTTACAATTGCTGATAGCTGTCATGATCATCATTACTGAGACTAGCTTTCAATTCAAGATTTTATTAGTTGTATCTGAATTCCACCAGTTGCCAGATAGGATTTAAGCTGATGTGCCCAGAACATTGGTGGAACGGCAAATTGTGCGGAGGGTGTGGAGAGTCTACAGAAGGATCTAGATAGGCTGGGCGAATGGGCCAGGAACTGGCAAATGGAATTTAATGTTGGCAAGTGCGAGGTGGTCCACTTTGGTGGGAATAATGGTAGGAAGGATTATTACTTACATGGCGAAAAACTGCAGCAGGCGACGGTGCAGAGGGACCTCGGGGTCCTTGTGCATGAGTTGCAAAAACCCAGCCTGCAGGTGAAGCAGGTGGTCAGGAAGGCTAATGGGATGCTAGCCTTCATAGCGAGGGGGATTGAATATAAAAGTAGGGAGGTCTTGCTGCGGCTGTATAGGGCATTGGTGAGGCCACAGCTGGAGTACTGTGTGCAGTTTTGGTCGCCGTACTTACGCAAGGATATTTTGGCCTTGGAGGGAGTGCAGAGGAGGTTTACTAGGCTGATGCCGGAGTTGAGGGGGTTGAGCTATGAGGAGAGGCTGAATAAACTAGGCTTGTACTTGTTAGAGTTTAGAAGAATGAGGGGAGATCTCATTGAGACATATAAGATGATGAATGGGATGGATAGGATAGAGGTGGAGAGACTCTTCCCGCTCAGAAAGGACAGTAGGACTAGGGGGCACAGCCTCAAGATAAAGGGGGGGCGGTTTAGAACGGAGTTGAGGAAGAACTTCTTCACTCAAAGGGTGGTGAATCTCTGGAATTCTCTGCCCGTTGAAGTGGTGGAGGCTACCTCACTAAATATTGTTAACACGCAGGTTGATGGGTTTTTGATAAGAAAGGGGATTAAGGGTTATGGGGAGAGGGCGGGAATGTGGAACTGAGCCACGACAGATCAGCCATGATCTTATTGAATGGCGGGGCAGGCTCGAAGGGCTAGATGGCCTACTCCTGCTCCTATTTCTTATGTTCTTATGTTCTTATTAGCCTGGACTGCTGGATTACCAATCCAGGGACATTACCACTATGCCACTATTTCACCAATCGGGTGTTGGGCTTCATAAGCTTCTCTTTTTTACCTCATCCAAAATAATCAGTGCAAATCTTTTTCTTTCTGAGAATCTACTTATTCAAAACCATCATTATCTCTTCTCTGAAAATTTTCCACTGATCCGATTTCAAGTAGTCGTTTCTAGTCCACTTTTTCCAGATCATGTCAGTTTAGTAAAATCAGCCTTTCGGGGTGACTCAGTGGTTAGCACTGCTGCCTTCTAGTACCAGGGACCCAGGGTCACTTCCTGGCCGGTGCATAGTCTGCATGTTGTCTCCGTGGGTTTCCTCGGGGTGCTGCTATTTCCTCCCACAGTTCAAAAGATTTGCTGGTTAGGTGCATTGGCCATGCAAAATTCTCCCTCAGTGTACCCAAATGGGTGCCAGAGTGTGGCCACTGGGTTTTTCACAGTAACTTCATTGCAGTGATAATGTAAGCCTCCGTGTGACTAATAAATAAACTTAAATTTGTTAATATGTGTACAGCTGAGGTGCTTTGCATAAGGCATAATTTTATATATTGCCTGCAGTGTTTCAACTAAATCTTACTTAATATAGTGAAAATCAGACACAATTTTTTCAAATATTTAAAAATACGCAGCTAGTGTTCCCATCATATTTAATGGAATGTGTTATATGTTTATATGCTTCAGTAAGCAAAAACATAATGTTATTAGGCTAAAAGTCTACTGTAAGGGAATTCATTCAAAAGTTGGTTGTTGTACATAAGTTGACCAACATGTTCCCATTTTTTGGCAGAAGTGCTTAGGTATCTGGTATTTTGAGACTTTTGAGTACAGCAGACAATGAGGGCTTAAGGAATCCAATAATATCTCATTAAATAGTCAATATCAGCACAACCAATTATGAAGCATGATGTCTTCTACATTTTTTGGACAATAAATGAACATTAACTCACTTTGGTGTTATTAGCATCAGTCTGATGAAGAGGCTTATATTAACTGAGTGAATGAAGTAGATTGAGCCTTGCAATACTGTAATTCTGTCAGCTGAGTTTCTTCAGTAGTTCTCCTATAATAAAGGTCCAAATTTCCTGGTCAGTGGTGAAGCCACAGCACTCAGCATAGATCACAAAGAAAGCTGCTGATGAACATTCAGCTCTGCGTAACATGGATTTCCCTTTTCAGACATTAATTTAAATCTGGCATCAAGTTCAGTATCCAGCAACAGTAATATCATCAAGCAGGCTGGGCAGCCAATCACACTGAAGCATTCTCACAGACAGCAAATTGGTCAGTGAAAAGCACTGATTATCCTTCACTTCCAATCCGTTTTAGAGTGAAATAAAACATTGGGCCGTTTACATGAGATTAATGTAGAAGCTGAAATATCATAAATAAATGATTTTTAAAAAGATTTTTTCATCAATAATGGGGAAATTTGGCATTTCACAAATATAAGGTAAGGTAAATATAAGGTGCAGCAGACGATAAAATACTTGTCATGTTGGCCTTCATTGAGAGAGGTTCTGAGTACAGGAGCAGGGATATGTTGTTGCAATTATACAGGGGTTGGTGAGGTCACACCTAGAGTACTGTGTGTAATTTTGGTCTCCTTTTCTGAGAAAGGATGTTCTTGCTCTCGAGGGAGTGCAACAAAAGTTTACCAGGCTGATTCTGGGGATGGAGGGATTGATGTATAAGGAGAAATTGACTAGGTTAGGATTGTTTTTGTTGGAGTTCAGATGAATGAGGGGGTGATCTTATAGAGACTAATAACATTCTAACAGGGTAGATGCAGTGAGGATATTCTCGATGGTAAGGGAGTCCAAAACCAGGGGTCACAGTCTGAGGAGTCAGGGTAGATCATTTAGGACGGAGGTGAGGAGACATTTCTTCACCCAAAGAGTGGCGAGCCTCTGGAGTTCATGAACACAGCAAGAAGTCGATGCCAAAACATTGAATGTATTCAAAAGGCAGTTGGATATAGCACTTGGGTGAATGGGATCAAAGGTTATGGGGAGAAAGCAAGATTAGGTTATTGAATTGGATGATCAGCCATAATTGTAATAAATGGCTCAAAGGGCCAAATGGCCTCCTCCTGCTCCTACCTTCTATGTTTTATATTCCTATAACAGATAGCATTGCAATTAAAACCCCAGTTACACCTCAATAAATGGTTATACAGGGAACACCGACTATTTCACCATTAATATTACTGCACAATCTAGGTAATTGGTTTTGTATGAAATATCTGTTTACTAATAGATTAAGTGCCTGCTTTACACAATATTTTACATATTTTCATTCTGGCATCTGATTTGGCTTGGCATGAGTGAGTAATGATCAGAAAAACAATTGACAGTGTATATTTATGTCTATACTATGGTGCCTGAACTTTATTTTGATTTATATGAGAACAGAATGATTTGAATCGCCTTTTTGTTCATTCTGCCTGAATGAAATGAAATGGGGAAATCAATAATGAATGTCTTAATATTGCATCTTGTAATTTCAATACATAGGTGTTTGACAATCCCCAATTGTAGTTGCGGGAAAAAATATGGAAGGCATATAATCGATTAGTGAACATGTATTCCATAGGAAAATGAATGACGCAGATTTTGTAGTAGTTTTAATGGTAAAACAGTCAGTGTCTACTGTAAAATCACTTGGTGTAACTGGGTTCTTAACAGCAATGCTATAATTACATCTGAAATTACTCCAGCCCTGAAAAACTAATTTGATATTTGAAGATTAACTTCTAGTGAGCCAATGGAAAATTTTGTTTGCTATAATTCTGCAGCTTTTGGTTTATTTTCATGGAGTGTGCAGTGAGCATCTTTCTCACAGTTTGTGGCCCTGGCTGTGTAGTTGTGTTAGTGAAGGTTGGGGTGTGGGACGGGCTGGGTTGGAGGACGTACAGTGATGCCAACAATCTGGCATATTTATAATATTAATAGTGCTGCTGGTCTAGCGCAGGTAATGATAAGGTTTTTAACGATAAAAAAATTGAACAGATTGAGTTGGTAAATCACTGCATGGTATGGTGATGAGCTGCACAATTAAAGATAACACCTAGATTGAAACCCTGGCCAGTGCTGAGTTGACTGATTTCAGCCTCAGTGTTTCCTAAAAGCTGTGTGAATCCAATTTCCACACTGATTATTCAGATTCAGGTGGTCTCATTAATATTGATTTGCCAATGTAACGTGATGCATTGTGCTACCGAATCAAATAGAACAATCAGAATTCCGTTTGACTTAAATTATGTTCATTGTGGGCACCAGTGACGAGAAAGAAATTAGATGGTGCGACTGTGTGGCTAAATCTCTCCAAATGAATTTACGCTATTAGTTGAAAAGGGAACTCTGCGATCTGAGAATTTGCAATCATTTTAATGAAACTCTTTATGATAAAAAATGTGTGAGTATTGATTTGGGGCAATAAGTTTGCAATTCTGAGAAGTCCATATCATTGTAACATGTATCGATACATATGAGCGCATGTGCTTTCTGGAGAGCACATAGGGATTAGAGTGGAAGGGAGCATAGATGAGATTATTGAGCATTTGTTGGCCTTTTGGTTAAGACCAAGTATACTCTCGACATGCTGTACTTGGTTGAAGTCATTAGATTACATTTTAGCTTAATTTGAAGCAATTTTTAAAAGCGGCATCTCGGCCTTTTGGCTAAGATGCAAATGAGGTCAAGCTTTGGAGGAGGAGCTATGCCTACTCCAAGCAACTTCGATCATGTAGATCAACTCCAAGACAGGAGGTGAGAGTCCTGTCTTGTCAGTTTCAATTGGGAATGTCTCAACTTGTTGAGACTCTGAATTGGACTTGATTTGATAGAATTGGCATATAAAAAATTGTCATAATTTTGGATATGCCCACATCACCAATGGTGGAGATTCAACTCCTTGTGGACTTATATTTGCATGTGTTCATGAGTGAGATAGAGCTACACAGAGAAACATTTCTCTCTATATTGTCAAAGCCAGTATCATTATTTTGACATTAACTTTGCAATGACAATTTTTATTATTGAACAACATATTTTTTATTGTTAAACTATCATGGATCATAAACATTTAATGACCAAGATTCTGGGAACATGATTAAACCTTTCTTCCTGAACTAGCTCTCTTCCCTGTTAATTGAATTCAGAAAGGCTGTCTGTTTGACTAGGTTTAAATTTTTGTGTGGCTACTCCAATAATAGTTACAACATCCATTCGAAAACAATAGTTAAATCACAAATTTCAACTTTGTAACTATGATTTATTGGCTAGAAATGACTGTTAACAATGTTATTGTGTGAATACCTAATTCACTCATATCAAATTCCCCTTGTCACTATTTTAGTGGAGGTGCTTGTCAAGTTAAAATAAGATGGGTTGCCCTCCTAATAATTGTAATAGATCGAGGGTGATTCAATACAGCTTTAAGTGTAAAGGCTTTATTGCCAACAGAATAATTATCTACATGTAAAACAAGCTAAGACTAGACGACAACAATGGTTCCTTTCCTTGACTCCTTGGTTCCAATTGCAAGTCCTTCCTTGACCTGTGGCCCGGACCTTCCTGCCGATTGGCTCAGATTTCCACCAGGATGATCCATGGGGTCCTCACTGACCACGTGGCCCTTGGAACACTCCCTCCTTTCAAGCACCTTACTACTATATTCCAACCCCTCCCCCCCAATTCAAAAACACTCCTAAGAAAAAACAACAAACAAAGTTAGGAGGCACACCACAGGTTTTTATACCAAAAGAGTAACCTGAATAACCCCTGGAAAACTGACCAAAGGTTTAATCAGTCCAGAGCCTTCCTGGTTCTGTTAGAATGCCTCAGTTCAGTGGCAGGCTACTCTGCATCTAAAGGACCAGACTGAACAGACAAGAAAGACAGGCTCATTAATGCTGGATCTAGTGGCTCTTCAGCAGTTTCAGCACACCCCACCCCGATCTCTTCATCCATGGGTTGCCACATTCTGTGTCAAAATTCCAGTGGCCAGACTTGGCAAGCTCGAAATAACTGCAGGGATTACCTGGGGTTTATTACTGCTCTCCTCCTCAGGTGATCCCCATGCTTCCTGCAGCCTTGTACCTCCACAACAGAGGGGACAGCTCCTGTTCTCTCCACTCCTTTAGCAGGAACTCACACTGGGCCTGCTACAAAGTTCTTAACCATCCTCCACTTTGAACATTCTGTTCTCTCTTCCTGAATCATGATTTGCCTTCTGGGAGGCTAGTCTAGCTTCTATCCTTCCTGCCAAATTTGGGAATTTCATGTCCAACCTTGTTCATAACCGACTTCCCAATAGTAACTTGGCTGGCATAACACCTGTGGTCATGTTTGAGGTGGTGTTATATAGCAGAGAACCTTGCTGGCAGCACAATGGCACAGTGGTTAGCATTGCTGCTTCAGAGCACCAGGGACCTGGTTTCGATTCCCAGCTTTGGCCACTGTCTGTGCAGAGTCTACACGTTTTCCCCATGTCTGTGTGGGTTTTCTTTGGGTGCTCCTGCTTTGGAGGAGGAGAAAGTGGGTTCCCGGACACGTGTCCTTTGTTTGAACAGAGGGGAGTACGGTAGGATGAGAGAAGAATTGGCGAATGTGGACTGGGGGAGCGCGTTGGAAGGTAGGCCTGCTCAGGAGCAGTGGAGGATCTTTAAGGAGATCTTTCTTGGTGCTCAGCAGAAATTTATTCCGATGGTTAAAAAGGACCATAGGAGGAGAGGTAATAAGCCGTGGATAACGAAGGAGGTGAAGGAAAGTGTTAAATTAAAAGCGGAGGCGTTTAGAGTATATTTGTGAAATGCCAAATTTCCCCATTATTGATGAAAAAATCTTTTTAAAAATCATTTATTTATGATTTTTCACCACGTAAGTAATAGTCCTTCTCTGCCCGTTGAGGCAGTGGAGGCTGCCTCGCTAAATATTTTTAAGACGCGGGTTGATGGGTTTTTGATAAGCGAGGGGATTAAGGGTTATGGGGAGAGGGCGGGAATGTGGAGCTGAGACACGACAGATCAGCCATGATCTTATTGAATGGCGGGGCAGGCTCGAAGGGCTGGATGGCCTACTCCTGCTCCTATTTCTTATGTTCTTATGTTCTTTGCTCCACATTCCAAAAGATGTGCTAGCTAGATACAATGGCCATGCTAAATTCTCCCTCAGTGTACCTGAACAGGTGACTATAGGATTTTCACAGGAATTTAATTGCCATGTTAATATAAGCCTACTTGTGACACTAATAAATGATCTTTAACTTTAAAAGAAGTGATCTGTTAAATGTTTATGAAAGCTTCTTTCTGTTCTTCTCCTCTGGTATTTTTATAATAGTTGGTGAAGTGGGGTTAAAATGGTAGAAACATTTTTTAAAAATCTACCATAGTAGATCATGCCCAAAAATTATTTCAGCTTCAATATATCTTTTGGCTGTGGGATCTCCTTGGTGGCTTTTATCTTTTCTTCCAAAGGATGTAAATTCTTCAAATCAACCCTGAGTCCTAAATTGGTAACTCCTTCTGATTGAAGCATACATTTCTCCCATTTCAGCCTAACTCTTGCTTCCTTAAACCATTTGAACACTTCTAAATTAGATCTGTATTTTCAGGTGAAGTACCAGCGATTAGTTAGTTCAGATAAACTACTACGTTGAGGATGCCTTGCAAAAGGCGTTCCATTGTACGCTGGAAAATGGCACAGGCTGATGAGACTCCAAAAGGGAACCTGGTATTCTGATACAACTCCCTGTGCATTTTGATTGTCACCAGCTCTTGCAAGTCCTCATCCAAGTCTAGTTGCTGATAGGTATGGGTGAGGTCCAATTTTTAGAAGAATGAGGGGAGATCTCATTGAGACGTATAAGATGATGAATGGGATGGATAGGATAGAGGTAGAGAGACTCTTCCCGCTCAGAAAGGACAGTAGGGCTAGAGGGCACAGCCTCAAGATAAAGGGGGGGAGGTTTAGAATGGAGTTGAGGAGGAACTTCTTCACTCAAAGGGTGGTGAATCTCTGGAATTCTCTGCCCGTTGAAGTGGTGGAGGCTGCCTTGCTAAATATTTTTAAGACACAGGTTGATAGGTTTTTGATCGGCAAGGGGATTAAGGGTTATGGGGAGAGGGCGGGAATGTGGAACTGAGCCACGACAGATCAGCCATGATCTTATTGAATGGCGGGGCAGGCTCGAGGGGCTGGATGGCCTACTCCTCCTCCTATTTCTTATGTTCTTATGTTGTATACTTTAAATCTCCAGCTAGTTTAGCATAGAAATCTTCAATTCTGGGTATGGAGTACCTGTCTGCTCTTCTATTGATAGTTGATTTATAATCCCAGGAAGTTCTTACTGTTCATTCCAATTTTAAAATGGTGACTATGGGTGCAGCCCATTCAGAAAATTGAAAAAGGAGAGTCAGTGGACGTTCAGAAGGATGGATTTTCAGAAGGTTTTTAATAAAGGATTTTATAATTTTACTTTGCTAATTAAGCTCTTGTGGGGCACTTTATTAAAAGCCTTCTGAAAATCCATCCTTCTGAACATCCACTGACTCTCTTTTTTCAGTTTTGTTAGTAACATCCTCAAAAAACTCCACTAAGTTCATCAAACATGATTTTCCATTCATAAATCCATGCTGTCTATGCCCAATTAGACCGTGATTGTTCAAGTGTCCTTTCATCACATCATTTATAATAGATTCAAGCATTTTCCCTAGGGTTTATAAAATGCTAACAAGTCTGTAGTTCCCTGTTTTCTTGCTCCTGCACTTTTCAAATGGTAGAATCACATTTGCTATCTTCCAGCCTTCAGAAATTATTCCAGTATCTATAGGATTTCGGAAGATGATCTCCAATGCATCTATTATTTGTATAGCAAACGCTTTCAAAAATCTGGGATGCATAATATCAGGGCCCAGGGGCTTATCAACTTTCAGTCCCATTAATTTCACCCATACAACCTTCTTACTTATAGTAATTTCCATCAACTGCACATTCTCCCTAGTGCCTTGGACCTCTACATCTTGAAGATTGTTTTGTATCTTCCTTAGTGAAAATAGACAGAAAATAATCATTTAGCTTCTCTGCCATCTTTCTACTCCCCATTGTGAATTCTCCTGTCTCTACCTGTAATGAACTCAAATTTGTCTTAGTCAAACACATGCTTTTTAGATGGACTTTTAACACAAAGAATAAAACACCTATCAAACAAAAAAATGAACTATATTGCATCAGACAAAAATGTTGGAAAGACTGCAACATAAACATAAGAAAATGATTCAAGCAGATGCTATTTCTTTCATTCCAGCAATATCTTTAAATACACAAACAAACTTAGAAAGACAAACAATTTACAATATATGTTGTGCTCTAATATTCAAGATACATATATGGTACATGTGAATTAGCAGGTGAGCTTTGGTCAGACACACTATGTGACCAAAGCAGATTCCATGGATTTCTCAGCAACCCATCAAGCAGATGTCAGATTTTCAACCAACCAGTCTCTTAAAAGTTTGTTTTTCTCATGAGGATTTCCAATCTCCAGATTTGAAGAATTTATATTTAAATCTTTCCAAACATTGCTCCCACATGGAAAGCTTCAACAAGGATCCACCCCCAGACTTCAATCTGACCTTCCTATATGTCTTTCCCCTGAATCTCCATGTACACTCAAACTTCACCTTCTGAGCACAATTTCAGATCCTTTGCCACACCAAGAAGAACACCACTGCTCCAAAAGGCCTGCAGTAGGCAGTTACCAATTTTTGGCTCCTTCCTCATATCTTCAGGGCTTCTTGCAAGCCCAGTTTGCTGCAGAGCACTGCAGCTCTATCTTCATTTCAGAGCCTATTGCTCTTCCCCTTTCTTTTGGCTTTATTTATTGGGATCTTGTTGCCTGTCTTTGTCCCTAATGGCCCTTTCTTCTGGCACTTCTCCCTTTCACCACCCTCCGCCCCCCATGTCCTGCTCACTGGACACCATCTCTGGAATGGTGCTCTGGTTCAAGTCCCCTAGCCTGCAGATTCCTGTCTTTTGCTTTCCTCTCTTCCATACAGGTTCCTGGCCTGAAGAATGGAAAAACACCAAGTGTGGTCATTTGCCAGCCGGTTCATAAGTAGGAGATCCAAGTTTTGACTTCTGGCTGCCGCTTAAGTTAAGTATTTCAGTTTCATCACATCGTGGTTCTTTCTTTCGATACCCTTAACATACTTCTATACTTTCAGAAGATTGGCTTTCAAATGCCTCTTTTTCAGATTTTAAAGACCAATTTTATCCAGCTGTTGTAACCTGATACTCAGGTTCAACCTCGTGGCTCTTTACTGCCCGAATGGTTGAATATCTGTTGTGTTCTTTGGTGTCCAATAGTATTCACAATGTGATGACCAGACCACAAGATGATTTGATCATTGCCTCATCTGACTGGCATTTTACTGTTTTGGATGTGTAATTCAACAACATTCTGGCTTTGCCAGTTCCACAATGTTGGATATATATAGTATCAAATCTTCTAAGACTCCTAGGCTTTTTTCAGCTTCACTCTTAGCTTTTTCATCATGTTCATAAAGTAGATGATATGAATGATGTGTACTACTGCTCCGTGTTGTGCACCTTTCATCACTGTTTCCCATTCCTAACGCCCCAGGAAACAGTATCAGGAAGAAATTGGAGAGGAAAATGAAAGGTTTAAGATGTAAATAAATAAAGCATTAGAAAAACATCATTCTTGCAGGTATTTTGATATCACCAAATGGAAAATATAGTAGAATGATACTTTATAGAGAATGCAATAATGGAAGAAACTAGGTGCAGCCAGGCTGAGCCAGGGAATGGGTGTCAAGGTGGGCTCAAGTTGGGTGGTGCCAGGCTAGGGTGTTTATGGGATGGAGGGTGGCTCAGAGAGGTGGTGGATGGTTTTGCTCAGGGGCCGCTGGGTCTGGGGGTACATAGGTTGGGAAGTTGGGTGGTTGGGGGCTTGTGTCAGGGTGAGTGGTTCGGGTTGGGTGGTGACATCAGGCCTGGCTTAACCTGATTCAACTCAACATGACAACCCCCAACACCACTCATCCCCACACACGACACCATCCCCTTCACCTGAGCCAGCCCAACACCTCCCCAAGCTGACAACACCCACCATCGCCCGACACTCACCCAACTGACACCTGCCCAACCCAACATCATCCCACAACCTGACATGCATGAGGAGAGGGTGTAGTCCCCTGAAGCTGGGGTCATGGTGATGAGAGGAATCCCATTGCAGAACTGTCGGGAATACCTTGGTGGAGAGTAATTATTTGTGGGGTCAGAGATCTGGAGTGGGGTATGTCCCATGAGGAGATCAATCTGAGTGTTTAAAATGTTTACTGTTAGGTTACCGATCAGAAATCCCAAGTTTCCTACTTCAGCATGATTGTGAGGATAAGACAAGATGATTCACTTTAGATATGATTCTATTGACAAGCTAGGGAGTTTTTATCAAAACAAACTTTACTTAATGATACAGTTTAACTATAATAACTGAATCAGATTAACATTTAACATTTGAACTATACTTAAACATGGCAAGATACAATTCTTAGTTGCCAAACTATCTCTGTTAGTTTCAATTCAAGCAATATCCCTCTTACAGACTTAAAATCCACCTTCAAAATCAGTTAGCAAACAATGCAAGCTTATATGCATGTATTTGTTAACAGCCCTAGAAATTTTTGGATACCTCTTGAGAGAGTGATTTTTTCAGAGAGAGAGAGGAAGAAAGCCACCTCTTTTGAAGAGCAACTGCTCTCTATTTTAAAAATGAAACTGAAACACACTCTTCCCTGCAAGCTTAGCTCCTCCCATTAATCACACGACTCTGTCAATCAACTTAATCAAAACCCTACTCTAAAACCCCGAGAGAAACATAAATAAACATAAATAAACAAAAATGCATTAACTCTGTTTAAACAAATACATCCCTAGCCAAAATCAGTCATTATCTTCATTCGCAACATTTGAGCTGTCTGCTGCCCAGACAAATTGACACCATGTAAAAGAGAACTGACTTTTAAACATACCCCTACAAGAAACATGATAAAAACACATTTCCTGAAGGCACGGTACCATCATATTATGCTGAAGTTAGAAATGTTTTTATTTTTTCTAACTGTTTCAGAATAACCATTAGCATAACACAGGCAGAGCCATTCAAAGTTAATGATTCAAATTATTTTGTTGGATGTTTCTCAGCATAGCGCAATTGTCCAGGAGACCAATGAGGTATTGGGCCATTTTGGTATTTTACCATTTTGATTCTTAGTGCTGGGCAGACTTGAAACTGGGAGTGCTTCAGATCCGACTTTTAGACCCGTTCTCAGGTGTCCCCATATGCACTCTGCCTGAAAAAAAAATCAGCCATTCCAAATCATGCTCCACAAACCTATGGGCGGGGCTTAACATGCCCAAAACCCTACAGCTCCAATTGGCGCTTCCAACTGTGCATTCACAGAGAAAAAAATGATAGAATGTCGGTCCCCTGCCACATCCCTCCCGGGCCAGATAATGCCTCCCTTTAGCCCCCACAGACATTGCCCCACTCCCCCAACATTACTGACCCCCTTATCCCCCCTTCCCCCAGTGACCCAGACTGATTGTGGCTCCTCCCACCTTCCCCCCCCACTGATCTCAGGCAGAGTGGCAGCAGAACCCCCTTCCCCCCACTGATCTCAGGCAGAATGGCAGTGGACCCTCCCTTTCTCCTCCACTGATCTCAGGCAGAGTGACAGCAAACCCACCTTCCCCTCCAATGATCTCAGGCAGAGTGGCAGCGGACCCCCTTTCCACCTTACTGATCACAGGCAGAGTGGCAGCAGACACCCCCTCCCCCCCACCAATCTCAGGCAGAGTGGCAGCAGATACCCCCTTTCCACCCTACTGATCTCAGGCAGAGTGACAGCAGACCTCCCTTACCCCCACCAATCTCAGGCAGAGTGACAGCAGACTTCCCCCTTTCCCTCCATTGATCTCAGGCAGAGTGACAGCAGATACCCCCTTTCCCTCCATTGATCTCAGGCAGAGTGACAGCAGACTTCCCCCTTTCCCTCCATTGATCTCAGGCAGAGAGGCAGTGGGCACCCACCTTCCCGCCTGCACCAATTTCAAGCAGAGAGCCCTCCGATGCTTGGTACCTACTTCCTTACTAACTGGAGCACCCAATTTGGACTTCTATGGAGCATGTCTGCTCCACACCGATTCTGGATGGGTGAATGCGATGGTAAAGGGGGAAGTACCAGTAAAGTTGGACATGCAGCCTATTTAGTCAATTTAAATTGACTACAGGCGCAGTCCTGATCGCCGCCATTTTCAGGCCTTGGTAAAGGGGAACCAGTGGGGATGTGGGCGTGGATCAGGCTACTCACCTCATGCCCGACTTTACCAAGTTTTTGTGCCCGAAAACGGGCGCAAAGTGATGGTAAAATCGGGACCATTGCCTCAATTGCAGAGAAGCTTAGTTAGATCTAATTGAAACTTACAAAATCCTTAAAGGAATTTGATTTGATTTATTGTTGTCACATGCATTAACTGACAGTGAAAAGTATTGTGTCTTGCATGCTGTACAGACAAAACATACCGTTCATAGAGAAGGAAACATTACAGTCATAGCTAGGTTGTAGAGAAAATCAACTTAATGCAAGGTAAGTCCATTCAAAAGTCTGACAGCAGTAGGGAAGAAGCTCGGTCCTAAGTGGCTTACCTCTTATTTTGAAATTGTACCCCTGATTCAAGGTTCCCCAGTAAAAATCTCACAATACCGGGTTAAAATCCAACAGGTTTATTTGGTAGCAAAAGCCACCTTACCTTCATTGAATTGAATAGACATGATAGATGAAGGGAAGGTGTTTCCCTTGATTGAGGAGTCTAGAGCCAGGGATACTATTTCAAAATAAGGGGTAAGCCACTTAGGACTGAGATGAAGAAAACACTTTTTCAAACACAGAGCATTGTAAATCTTTGGAATTTGCTATCCCCGGAGGTGTGGAAGATCAGTCACTGAGTATGTTTAAAGCAGAGATTGATAGATATCTGATTAACAGTAACATAAAGGGTAATGGGGACAGTGGATGTAAAAGACATTGAAGTATCTGATCAGCCATGATCATGTTAAATGGCGGCGCAGGCTCGACGGACTGAATGGCCTATTCATGTTCCTATGTTTCTAAAAGGCACCATTTTGCTTATGCAGGCAATTTTTAACAGGAGAGGTCAATCAAAATGATTTAATTGGGCAAAGTTCAGACATTTACAAATAAGCCTGCAATGGATCATTTCCCTACTGGAATTAATGATCTCTAGAATTAATTATAGAATGCTCTGGTTACAATAACCATTGTACTTTGAAAGTAATTAATTGTGCTTTGAAATATTTTGACATGAACTGTTCTACCAACGTAAGTCTTTTGTTTTTACATTGCCAAATGTTATATAAATTCCCTGCATTTCTCAGCAACAAATTGCAATAGGGTGAGAATGACCTTCTTGCTGTCTGTGACCATTTTGTTAATCTGGGTTAAAGTCTAGTCCTCAGAGCCTGCTAGCAAAGGTGGTATTTCTGACTTTGTAGAAATACTATTAATGTGTCAAACCACAGTCCTATTTTGCATAATAACTCACTAAATCAGATTGAATCCACATTATGTCAGTAACATTAATTTGAACAGAGTCTGAATTTAGAAAAATAATGTAACTATGGTCCTAATAATATTAACAGCATATAACTGTGTCACAAATGTCAACGATACTTCCTTATTACAACAATCATTCAAGTACCAGTAGAATTTGCACAATTTTTAATACTTGTTCTGTGCGTAGATTGTGCTGCAATGAACAATAGTGGCTTTTTTGGCCCAATATTGACTGCATTTACATTTCTGGCAACACTCTTTTTGAGATTGGCTGCACTGCAGATAGTCATTTTCAATAATTAGATTTTCCCACTTTTCTTTTTAAGAAATCTTATTCCCGCGCGGTTACCATTGCAGAATTTTATTAATGAGAATCAAGAACCTTGCTGTGACACAGTTCTTATATGACACAGCAAGAATTTTACATTGATTTTCCAGCTCTTCCTGTCTGCATGATTTTTCAGATTAAGATCACCACCACCTCCCTCCCTCTGCACCCCCCCCGCCACCCCCCACACTCCACGCAGTGCAATGGGCGTGCCACACAAACAGCTGTAGACATTGGCAGGACCGGAGGCTCTTGCCAACAACCATGCTGCAGGGGCCCAGAAAATCCTGACAATTGTCTTTAGAGACATTTTTAAACATTTTTCCTGAATTTACATGTTTCTATAAATGAATACCATGTTTACATATATGGCTTGTAATTAAAATAATATTCTGTTCGACCAGTGGCCAAGGGACTGATTTACACCTGTTTTCAAATGGAGAATGGTCTGCACATGTGATACATGACCAGAAGCCAGAGGCCTTGGGTTGGCCCAAAGTAGGCCTGCCAGCCTAATTTTAATTACTGCGGCAAGATGTCAGTGAAGCAGCTCCAGAGGCAGTTCACCATTTGACACTATTCAAGTTTTGATTAATTGTCTTGCTAGCAATGACCCTCAATTAAGTCCTGGGAGGGAAGAGGAGAACGGGAGAGAAATCAGCGCAGTTTAGCAGCCGGCTGTAACAGTGCTGTGGAGCCCAGAAAAGAAATCCCATTCTTCCCACCCACATATAAAGAAATAACTTCTAGGGGCAACCTTCAGAGATTTGGTGGGATTACATGTAGACAAAATAATCCTCTACATGTCAGCCACACGCTCAGCACTACATGATTTCTGGCAGGGGTCCTTATACTAACAATAGGCCAGTCCATCATTAACAAATGCAAGGGACCAATATCTGTTTTAAATAATTGATAGGGATGTCAGACTCAAAAAATATGATGGCACAACTAACATAGAGAGAGATTGGGCATTGGATATTGCATTCCACAATTGCATCTTTCTCCCTATTTTCCAGAAAACAAGTGCAAGGAGGATCAATTTTGCTGTTAAATGCTCCCCCAGTAGATGCTTCCTGATCTCCTTCTATGTTAACAGAAAATGCTGGAGAAACTCAGCAGGTCAGACAGTATCTGTGGAGAGAGAATGTAGCCTATTCTCTCTCCACAGGCGCTGACAGATCTGCTGAGTTTCTTCAGAATTTTCTGTTTTTGTTTCAGATTCCAGCATCCACAATATTTTGCCTTAATCCTTCTGTGTTAGCTTGGCTTATCTTTCAATTACAACGTTCTTTCTGGGTTTGATGATTCTTAGTTTTAACTGTACATCAGATCTTGAATACATAGACTAGTACAGAGTCAGTATTATTAAAGCAATGGTCCTTTGGAGGAGAGATCTGAGCATTATTCAGCTGAGCAGTACAGAGTCCATGGTCCTGTTCTGTTCAAAGAAAAGCAGACAATGCTTTTGCTGCCCAGGCATACATTTCTCCTCATTTAATATCACCAAAACACAGATTAAATCATGATTATTGGCTGGGATTGTTAAGAAATAAAACAGTCCAGACTTCTTTTCACACTTTGTACATCTAGCCAGAAAGTCACAAAAGCTTCACCACTCAGGAAACAGTTAAAATTGTAGTCACATCCTGATGGCGGCATCAGATTTTAATCTGCACATTTAAAGAAGGACTTTTGGTTATTTTGATTACTCACATGCTCAGAAAATGGCAAGATCAGTGCAGCACTTTGGTAGGTGAGTTTTTGAGCCACTTCTAACCACCCAGCTGGGATATGGTCAAAATCATTCATATGTCACTGCACTCTTGTCAAGTTGTTCACTATGTATCACTTTGAGATGAGACATCTGGATACAGCTCTATAGAGCTGCAAATCTTATTGCTAATTATTGTCAACTCTTTCACATTCAAAAATTAAACTGATATTTTTGCTTACATTGGCTGGGATTTCCAGCCCCGTCATGGAGGGACCCACTGTGGGGTATGGCCTGCCTCAATTCCATTGACTTTTGCTGGGATTGGATGATCCTGACAGTCAGTGGGGCTAGAAAATCCCATCCATTGGATGTGATTTTCCAGTCTCATCCACCAGAAATTCACACCTGAGGTCAATAGACCTTTAAATAATGTGTCAAATTCCCAAGGCGGCAGACCAGAAAATTTATCCCATTGTATTATACTCGTAACTGGTTCCATCTGTGAGAAATGATGGGAATACATACAGTCTTAGAGCTTTGGTGCACTCACGACTAAGTATTTTGGTTCAGTAAATTTGATGAGGCTTTGTGTTCATTGAGTCATTGAATCCCTACAGTGCAGAAGGAGACCATTTAGCCCACCAAGTCTACACCAACTCTCTGATGTTCTTCGTCATTTACATCTCTCTATTTTACTTTACAATTCATTTTTCCATTCAGCATTCATCTTGGAAGTGCACAGTTTTCCATTCCTATTAAATAGTTGAACCACATGAGTCTGATCTCTGGACAGACATCGCACAATCTGCTGTACACAAGAACACAGGAAATAGAAGCAGGAGTAGGCCAGTTGGTCCTTCAAACCTGCCTCGCTATTCATTACGACCATGGCTGATCTCCGCCGGACTCAACTTTTTTACTGTGCTATTTCCCTATTGCCCTCTATTCCTCAATACATCAAGTATCTATCCACCTCCATTTTAAATACTTTGAATGATTCAACCTCCACCCACTTTTGGAGCAGACAATTCCAGAGATTCACCACCTTCTGCGAGAAGAAATTTCTACGCACCTTAGATTTAAATGACCGGCGCTGTAGCACACATTGATTTGTGGCAGCACTTTGCTGTGTCTTGACTCTCACTGATGGCCAATTTTATCATCAGTGTGCTTAATCGGTTTTCAATTGCTTTGGGCTACTGCCAGGTTTTTCCTGCTATAAAATAGTCCCCAAAGCAAAGAAGGTTATTTTGAATATTTTGACCTTGGTTGCTTTACTGATTGCGCTCTCCCTCAAAATGTTTTCTGTTCCTCTTCTAGCAAGCTTTCAGATTTATTGGTTCAAGAGATGATGAAACCACCTCTTTTTCTAATGTGAACCAGCTTCCAAAATTTATAGCTCCCTGGAATCCCTTCAGCCATGGTGCTGATATTTACTGCAGCCGGGGGAGGGGTTGGGGGTAGGGGAGTAATCACCAGGAAGTTGAGGAGTGCTTGTTTCCCTGAAAGAAGTGGAATTTTAGTTTCATCACATGTGCAAATTGTTCTTCACAGTCTTTCCACTTTAAAGCCAGCCTGATTGACCGGTGTATTTGTCTGTCAGGTGAAGATGATTCTGGAAAAGGCTGCAACTAATAAAGCATGTGGTGGGATTGGAGCTTGGATTGGAGATCCGTGATTGTGGTAGGAAGGTCAGGGGGAAATTGGGTTGGTGGTCGGGCTGGGTGGGTTGAAGATTGTGGAGGTGGAAGGGAGTGGGAGTCTGTAAGTTAGCTTGTTGGACCTGAAGGAAACAGGCTAGGTGATTTGCATTGCTGTAAAGGCCTTCACCATATGGATCCGGCCCTTCTCTCATCCTTCCACCTGCTGAGAACCCAAAAGGTAGCAGTAAAACCAATTACTCTTATCAAAATGGAAGCACACAAGTCTACTTAAAATGCTTCAATTACCAACCAAGCTCCAGACAGTTCATTGCAGCCGCCACCCCCCCTCCCCCCACCCCCACTAACCTCTCAGGTTACCTTCAGTAAAATGACAGCTTGGGGTCAGATTTGGAATTTTGAACGTTTTAACTTCTTGCCCGATTCAAACCCACTTGTTTCTGGGTGTTAAAATATCCTCATTAGCTAACATTCTGAGTTATATTGGGAGAAATATAGCTTAAAAAACAGTTACATTTTCATTTACATAGTACCTTTCACCAAAAGCACTTCACAGCCAAAGTCACTGTTGGAATGGAGGAAACAACAAGCTGAGTATATACACTGTGAACAAATACTGCCCTCGAGAGCTATAGGACAATCTGATTAGCTGACAGCTTTGTAGTCTCAGCAGCGGCAGAGGACAGCAGTGGCCAATGCTCAAACTTCAACTAGTCCCCACGTAGAAGTGAAATTGTCTCCTGGGGGATCTGAGAAAGGGGTTGGTGCGTGAGGGGTTGGATTAGATAGGCTGGAGAGTGGGGTGAGGGGGTGAGGCATAAAGGAGAGTACCATCTTTGGGAGGAGGGGGGGTGCAGGTGCCTTTGGTGGACACAGGGAACGCCCCCCCCCACCCTCCACACAAGGATGTACCTGCCCAACAGCAGCCCAGCTGTACAATGTCCCGGGATGCTTGTGTTACTTCTACCATCCCCCTCAAGCCAAAACATTGTGGCAGAGGTGGACTGAAACCCTTAATTGGCAGTTAGTTGGCAGCTGAGGGCCTCAGTAGCGCGGATGGGCTGCCTGACACTTTACCAACCCTGCAGTAATATGCTGGAGAAGTTGAGAATGGGTTGGAAGACAGTGTGCTGGCAACCTGCTTTATTTAATGCAGCCCCCCACCCTCCCTCTACCCCTAGCCAAATCCAATCCTACCTTAAAGCACGCTGATGCAGGCTTGTAAAATTTACTCCAAGAACTCACAAGTCTCATGGTCACATAATCCTTGCTGTCCCACAGGTTAATTGGTTCCCTGGTCTGCATCCTCTTGATCTTCCTCAGAGCCCTCTTTAGAATCTGCATTGGAGGATGTGGGCTGCTCAGTCCTTTCCCCACTCCTGTAACACTAGGTTGAAGAAAGCAGCACACAATTACAATGAAGTATGTACTGTAGTACTCCATCAATTCAGTCCAGCCAGCGGAATCTCCATTTTATAACAGTACTGTGTCTCATTCATTCCTTGGCAAGTTAATGAGCAACTCATCAGTGGATACCCTCTATCATACAGAATCCATGTATCCATTTTCAGTTCCACAGAGAACAGGCACAGAACCTGGGAATGTCTGAATATGTAGGGGTCATCATTATGCCCAGGGTAACATGCACAGACCTGTTTGATCCTTTGGCAATAATCCACTAGTATTTCCCAGCTTCATTGAGAGGAGAGAGTTCGAGCAGAGAATTTAGGCACCTCATTCCTCTCTCACCATGTCACTGGCTGTTGACCAGTGGCAGGTTAATGCTACGGAGCTCAGGAGTCATCACTGGTAACCATTGACTAGTCTGATAGATAGGGCTCCCCATGAGAAATGCTGATCTCTTGATGGAGGAGCCATGTGTGCACACAAGAGGGAGGTTGCTGCTCTCACTGCCTGGCTGGACTCTTCCATTGCCCTTGCCTGGGCATACATTACCTCTGTGAGATTTTCACACACCTCCCATGGTATGTCCAGCAGCTGACTCCTTACTGACCACTCCAGAGGGTTGTCACCATCCTGGAACTCAGCATCAACTATCACTCCCAAACATTGGTCTTACACATATAATCTCGCCAAAGTGCAGCTATCTAAGCTGGCAACGGATATGGAGCAAGGATGGGTTAGTGCACTCCAAGGACCCCTTCTCCCTCAGCTGTCAGCCCAGCCCCATCAGGGATGCTGAATGTTGGTGCCAATAACTGACCTGTCAGAAAAGATAGAATAATTAACAACAATTCTTTACTCACCTGAATCTCCAATCAATGTTTTGAGGGTAATCTTTTGCTTTTCATCCTATTACACAGACCGATGTCCTTGCATTCTTTGACCTCACTGCAGTTCTTTCTCATTATTATTGTAACACCATCAATCCAACACCCCATTGTCTGTTGCATACTCAATCATTCTTTCACCCTTGCCCTGACACAAACTCTAATCTCTCCATCAGATCTGTGAGCCTAGTTACTGCATAGCTGCAGTATATCCACCTCCAGTGGTGTAAGAAAAGTCAAGCTGGGGCAAAATCCCCACAGACCTTCAACATCTCTCAGGCATTATGAGATTCTTGTTGTGGGAAGACAATGGAATGAGGATCATCTTTCCTGCTAGCATCTCCCCTTTGACTCCATTGCCTGAATTTACTCCAACTTTACTTCTTGTTTTGGGCCTTTCCTTCCCATCCCCCATCCCCCCGTTCTCCTGTGTCGTGCTGGGTGCAGAGGTTCCTTGGTTATGCTTAGTAGCTTATGGACATTGATTGACTCATGTCCCACTTTCATCACTGACTTACCCTTCCAGACGTGTGTGCCTGCATTGCTAACAACATGAATCATTCAGTCTCACAGGATGGAGGAGACCAATCTGCCTCTTGCGACATTGCAACCACATCCTCCAGGTGACTCCACAGCTGTTGACTTTCTCTGCTGTCTCCTTCGGTTTTGTTTGGTCTGGCTGCGGGGGTCTCCACTTTCCACCCTGTGACATGAGAACATCCTGCCATCCCACAGCCTGGAGAAGGTCACACGGGGAGGCATCATCAAATCGTGGAACTGTCAGCTTCTGGCCTCCTCCATCACTTTTGATGCCACTGATGTGCAAGTGGGTCAAAATGAATCAGTGGTGGGGATAGGGATGCTTACTGGAGGAACTGTTATCTTTTCCCCTGTATTGTGCAGTGGTGGCAGCAAACGTAGCTGCCAGAGGATCTATCACTCTAACATTTGATATTCTACCTTTCTGCTTCATTCTCCAAATTCTTCATCTCTTTCTGGTTGCTGGGCAGAGAAATGCCAGCTTCTGTCCATTTCTGAGCCTATAATCAGAATGCTGCTGTCCCTTTAAATATAAGGCCAGAGCCACCTCTCAGGTCATGGACTGATCATGTCACTGGGGAGGTCGTCCATCTTTGACAAACAACTTATCAAGGTGGCTGCTGTGCATTCTCCCAATTGCCAGCCATTGGAATGTTCTAAATTCAACTATTATGCCACCGCACCCGTCTCCCCGCCACGCCCTAGCCCCGTGTTAAATCCAGTCCATGAGGATTATCAACAATGAACATTAAGCAATAATGAGTTAATCAAATAATGCAAGTAGTCCAGTTGATGTAATAGTGGCCCTAAACTACCACACTAAACACCACAGACACAATTTTACATTAAAGTAAATGAAAAGGAGACACTTTACCAATGCAAATCTTGTGGGAATAGAAATGAAAGAAATATGGAATTTGCATTTATATAACACATTTCATGTATCTCAAAAGCTCTATTACTGATAGATTGCTTCTGAAGTGTAGTTACTGATGTATGGCAACCGAACTTGGCAGCCATTTTTGTGCATAGCTAAGTGCCACAAATAGCAATGAGACAGATAATAACCTATTAATCCGTTCTGCTAGTGCATATTGAGGGATAAATGTTGGCCACAGCATTGGAAAACAACTCTATTCATTCAATAATACCATGGGATCTTTTATATTCATCTGAACAACTGGAGGGGGCATTTGGTTAATGAATTATCTGAAAGATGACACCTCTATCTGCACTGAGATGTCACTCTGGGTTATGTGATGAAATCCTGAATTAGGCCTTGAACTCATGACCTGCTGACTTTGTGGCAAGAGAGCTATCACAGGATCAAGTGCTTCTTAAAGATGAGAGATCTTTTTGTTATTCATTCGATGGAGACACACAGAAAATATTGTTCAGATGGTAATATGCTGAGGACCTTGTGGGCAGATCACTAAGGTGAACTCTTTCCAGAATTTGCCTGCAGTCTCACACTGCAGTCATCATATGTAATACTCTATTAATACAGATTACTTTATTATGGATGGCATATTAGTTTCTGATTTGCTTCTTTGCTTCAGGCAAATATCTATAATCGCAAGTTTGCATCCAATGTTATAACAGTACTTTGATTGCCGAGGCACGCAGCATGCAAATCTGAATTAAACCATGCACTGAGCGCAGACAGTCACTGTTTACTGTGAAGGCCTCTTCTGTCTAGCAAGCAACTGTATGTATAAGGCCATTTCTATTCATGTACACTTCACAGCATTGTTCAACTTGACCTCCAGTGTGTGCAGATAGCATCAAACATCATTGCACCCATTATCTTCCATTTACCAGCCACAAATGATTGCCTCTCTCAAAGGAAAGTTAGAAGCTAGCAATAAAGCATGTTCATCAATTAGGTGGAGATGTGATTCCTCCATGGCAACAACTGAATAGCAAAGGAAATATACATCCAGTTATATACTTGTTAGGATTCAGAAGATCCAGCAGCCTTCATTCCAATTCAAGAGTTGTTGAGATTTGATCAATAGCAACTCTAAATCCCTTCTTTGAAACCAATTTAGAAAAATAATTACTTAATTCTCCATAATCCATCTGTATTTTTCATAAAGTGAACTGAATGAAAATTCAAATCAAAAGAACACTTTGGCAGAGGATTTCAAACATCTGTAGTCTTTTCATTAACAAAATGTTCAGTCGCATTAGCTAAGATTTTCCATTGAAGTGAATGGGTTGTATATATCAGTTCCCCCTGGCACCGAGCACCAGAATTTGAGTGTCCACTTGGAGGGCACATAGCTTTTAGGGGACAGATGAATGGCTGAGCCACAACAAGCATTCACTTATACATCTTGTGACCAGAACAAAAAAACAATACAGCACCGGAATAGGCCCTTCAGCCCACCAAGCCTATGCCAATATGTGATTTCTATCCCTCTGATCACCCGCCATTCATGTGTCTATCAAGATACCCCTCAAACACTGCTAATGTGCCTGCTTTCACCATCTTTTCTTTCCACCTTAGGAGAAAGTCTCTGACTATCCACCCTATCAATGCTTCCCATAATTTTGTAGGCCTCTATCGGTTTGCTCCTTTGTCTCCGTCTTTCCAGTGAAAACAATCCAAGTTTTTCCAACCTCTCCACATTCTTAAAACTCTCCAGACCAAGCAACATCCTGGTAAACCTTCTTTGCACCCTCATCAAAGCATCCACATCCTTCTGGTAGTGTGATGACCAGAACTGCATGCAATATTCCAAATGCGGCCTAATTAAAGTTTAATATAGGTGCAACATAACTTACCAACTTTTATACTCAATGCCCCAGCCAATGAAGGCAAGCATGTTTTGTGCCTTCTTGACCACTTTATCCATCTGTGTTCTTCAGGGATCCATGGATCTGTACACCCAGATTCCTCTGTATGTTAATGCTCCTAAGGTTTCTGTCATTTACTGTATAATTCACACCTGAATTCAATTTTCCAAATATATCACTTCGCATTTGTTCGGATTAAACTCCATCTGCCATTTCTCTGCCCAAGCCTATAATCTATATCTATACTCATGCCCACTTGATAAGTCAATCAATACATTCTTGTAATAAATAGCTTTTTTGCTGGGATCCCAGGCCCTTTCTCTGCTCTCTGGTGTCTGGTGTCCAGACTGAGCCAAGCAAATGGGAAGTCCCAGTGCAAAAAGCTTCTTACTGCAGACTCCAGCTCCTGACAATGTTTATCTTGTAAGGCATAATGGAGATTTTGTGCTCACAAGTCATGTTGGAATCTCTGGAAACAATGGAGCTCCATTGCTTCCCACTGCTTCTGTCAGAGTTGTAGGTGTGATCAGTAGCCACTTAATGGAATCCCTTAGATGTTCAGAACCATATCTTTTTATTTTATATTTGGGTATATGATCACAAGGTAACATCTTAACTTCCAATACCGGATTGGATTCTACGAGATATGGAAGTGCTGGTAAATGGGGTTAGTATAAATTGGTATTTGATGGTCAGCATGGACAGGGTGAGCCAAACTGCCTGCTTCTGTATTGTGTACTCTATAGGGAGAACCTTATCAAAACATGGCAGAATGTTGTTTCAGCAGAGAAAACTGGCGTGTTTTTTTTTCAGAGAAAAGTCAATTTTCTCTCCAGATCTTTTGACACTCTGCCTAAAAAAATCAAGGGGGCATGTCTCATAGCATTATGCAGTGGGATAAGGCCTCAACATGCTGGCAAAAGCTAGCTGCACTGAGATTGGAGCACCATCTTTAAAGGGTGCTGATCATAACAACAATCAACTCCACCCGCGCCCCCCCCTCCAAGACCAGCAGAGGGGTGCCCCTTTCCATCCCCAATGGAAGTAGGCACTTCTCTCCCACCACCATCACCACCCTCACCTCCCTCAAGTCAGATCCAACGCACACAAGCATCCACCTCCAACAGTAATTGCTGGTATCCCCTCTTCCTCCAGCTACTCTTGGCCCACAACTAAATATGAATGAATTCCTCTCCTCCCCCTTGAGGTTCCCATTGTGGCCTGCCCTTTGGACATTGCCAGGTTGGCACTGCCAGATTGGCATGGCCATTGTGCCATGGAAAAGTGTCAGGGACTATTGCCAGGCCACTGCCTGGTCATGTCCCTTTCCCTCAGGGGCTATACTCACCTTTACGCCTCCTGGTTATGTCTCACTGAACCTTTTGTAAATGATGCTGGCACCCGCTGAATATCCGGTGAGGGGGGAAATCCTGGAGGGGGTGCTCAATAATGACATGTTAATGTATTAAAATGAGCTTCCTGGGGTCCCATGTGATTTATGCTACTCCGCCCAGCAAGAGGGCTGGAAGATCGGAACTTGGAAACTCACCGGAGTTTCCGGGTCTGCAGATTTTGAGCATGCACCGCCACTCGCATGCACGGAGACTGTGAGCACAAAATCGTCCCCTTATACTCTATTATTCCCCAAACAGAAACTGATAAGATAAAACAAAATCCGAAAAAAGGAACTGCATTTTAACATTCTGAGTGAATTTCCATCATCTGAATAGTTTTGACAAAAAAACTTCAAATGAAAGCTTTGCAGTTATTTTCTTTTTCTAGATGCAGACAATATATTGTCTCTTAATTTCCAGCATTTTCTGTTCTTATTTTAGATTCCCCGCATCCACAGTTGATCTTTACAATCCTCTTCTCTTGCTCAGTAGTTCTCTTACACTGTAATTCATTCACAAATCATAAGCACTCTGATCTCAGTTTGCATCCAAACCTTCTCAACACAGCATTGACAATCATGTTCTCCATGTATAACAAGAATAACATTGAACTACCCTGAGGTACATTGTAAACACATTCACAGAATATCAACAATGGAAGTCTCTGTGAACCAGTCAGTAAGCCCTAGGTCTTAGCACCTTGCAAAAATGCAACAAGGCCCTCTTAATGGAATTGGATATTGGGTTTAACCTTAATCTAAAAACCAAATATTACTTTTACTTGAGTAAACTAACTATACAAGTATAAAATATAACTGAATTTAAAAGTTTTAAAGAAGCTCAGAGGTCCCTTGATGACTCAGTAAGGTTAGCCAGTCTCAGTCCATCCCATTCTTTCCTGAGATATTGACATCAGTTGGACAATTTTATTTAGTACTCTTGATTGTTTGAGTGCAAGATCGTGTTTCCGACCGTTCTCCAATGACCAAAATCCCAGAAGGAAATAACAATTCAAGATTTTCGAATCTCAGTAAAAATACTGGCACCAGTAACACTGGCATTTTATCTTATGAAGACAATTTTGAACAAGTTTTGCTCCCACCCTCCATTTCCAGGTTCTGCTGGTTTTTCCTTTTGGGATTGGAATTGTGTGCATGGACATTAGGTAAAAGTGAGTATTGAAGACTGCCTATCGCCACCTTCATAAATAACCCGACTCCGTCATGCCTCAGTTCATCTGTAGAACATAGATCATAGAACACAGAACTATACAGCACAGTACAGGCCCTTTGGCCCTCAATGTTGTGCTGAGCTATGTCCAAACACAAGATCAAGCTATCCCACTCCCTATCATTCTGGTGAAACTCTTGTCTATTCCTTTGTTTGCGGAAGAGTTGACTATTGCCATGTACTCCTGGCCAGTCTCCTGTATTCTACACTCTGTAAACTTCAGGTCATCTAGCACTCCACTGCCAGTTTCCAGAAATCATTCACCCATCACCCCTGTCTTTGCTAACCCACAGCGAGTGCAAGGTCTGAACATGAGAACATAAGAAATAAGAGCAGGAGTAGGCCATCGAGCCCTTCGAGCCTGCCCCGCCATTCAATAAGATCATGGCTGATCTGTCGTGGCTCAGTTCCACATTCCCGCCCTCTTCCCGTAACCCTTAATCCCCTCGCTTATCAAAAACCCATCAACCCGCGTCTTAAAAATATTTAGCGAGGCAGTTTCCACCACTTCAACAGGCAGAGAATTCCAGAGATTCACCACCCTTTGAGTGAAGAAGTTCCTCCTCAACTCCGTTCTAAACCGCCCCCCCTTTATCTTGAGGCTGTGCCCCCTAGTCCTACTGTCCTTTCTGAGCGGGAAGAGTCTCTCCACCTCTATCCTATCCATCCCATTCATCATCTTATATGTCTCAATGAGGTCTCCCCTCATTCTTCTAAACTCTAACGAGTACAAGCCTAGTTTATTCAGCCTCTCCTCATAGCTTAACCCCCTCAACTCCGGCATCAGCCTAGTAAACCTCCTCTGCACTTCCTCCAAGGCCAAAATATCCTTGCGTAAGTGCAGCAACTAAAACTGCACACAGTACTCCAGCTGCGGCCTCACCAGTGCCCTGTACAGCTGCAGCAAGACCTCCCTACTTTTATATTCAATCCCCCTCGCTATGAAGGCCAGCATCCTATTTGCCTTCCTGACCACCTGCTGCACCTGCAGGCTGGGTTTTTGCGACTCATGCACAAGGACCCCGAGGTCCCTCTGCACTGTCGCCTGCTGCAGTTTTTCGCCCCGTAAGTAATAGTCCTTCCTACCATTATCCCTACCAAAGTGGACCACCTCGCATTTGCCAACGTTAAATTCCATTTGCCAGTTCCTGGCCCATTCGCCCAGCCTATCTAGATCCTTCTGCAGACTCTCCACACCCTCCGCGCAATTTGCCATTCCACCAATCTTGGTTTTTAAAATTCTCACAATCGTTTTCAAATGTCTCCATGCCCTCACCCCTCTGTATCACTATAATGCCCTGCAGCCTCAAAGTCCTTTGAAAATATCTGTGCCCTTTGAAATTTGGTCTCTTGCACATTCCTAATTTCAATTCTTCACCATTGGTGGCCAGCTGCCTACACCAAATATAACACTTTTAGCACAGTACATCTCCCAAGGTGCTTTATAGGGGTATTATAGAACAAAATACGACAGACTGTGACATATATTAGGACGACCAAATGCTTGGCCCATACCTTAAGGAAAGTGTATGATGGAGATGCAGAGAACAAAGAAAGAACAAAGAACAAAGAACAAAATCAGCCCGGGAAATAGGCCCTTCGGCCCAACGAGCCCGCGCCGCCATCTCAACACCACCAGTCCACCTCTCTACTCATGACCCCTATCTAATATTTTATGGCCATCCAGATTGAGGGAAACTGATTTAGGGACAATTTATTCCTGCCAATCAGCCTAACAGCACATCTTTGGGGTGTGGGAGGAAACCGGAGCACCCGGAGAAAACCCACGCAAGCACAGGGAGAATGCGCAAACTCCCACAGACACCGGCCCAAATCCATGTGTCTGCACAGCAATCAGCGATAGCCACTGAGCTGTCGTCTTGCCCATTATCTTGTCCAGTTTAGGCACACATTAACGACATGAAGCACTAGGCCAATCTCAAACAACCAAGAGCAGCCCCAGTACGACCCATCGCGTGTATGCCCCTCGTTGGACACGAGGTGGACCGACTTAAAGCCTGTGAATGAAAGAGAAAAAAAAACATTATTATCATACTGTACCCATTTACATTACCAGGGACGCCCCAATGCTAATGACCCTTATTTAAAAGGTTCTCCTATATCCACCCATCTCCAACTCAGTCATATGCCTGTCTAAGTTACTCTTAAAGGACTCTAGCGTGTTTGCCTCCACCACCTTACTTGGCAGAGCATTCCATACCCCCACTACCCTGTGTGAAAAACCTCCCTCTAATATCTGTGTTGTACCGCTCCCCCCTCACCTTAAGTCCACGGCCCCTTGTCCTACGTGTCTCTATTATAGGAAATAGCTTACCTCTGTTTACTCTATCTATACCCTTCATAATCTTATATACCTCTATTAGATCCCCCCTCAGTCAGCGTCTTTCAAGGGAAAAGAGCCCCAATTTCTTCAATCTTTCCTCATACCCCAGTCCTTCCATACCAGGCAACATCCTGGTAAACCTCCTCCCAGTAGTAAGGCGACCAGAACTGTACGCAGTACTCCAAATGTGGCCAAACCAATGTTCTGTACAACTGCAACATTAGACTCCAGCTCTTATATTCTATACCCCTTCCTATAAAGGCTAACATACCATAGGTTTTCTTCACCATACTCTCCACTTGCACTGCCACCTTCAAAGACTTGTGCACTTGCACCCCCAGGTCTCGCTGCGACTCTATACTCCTTACGGGCTTACCCTTTATCATATAACTTCCCCCTACATTATTCCGGCCAAAATGCATCACCTCACATTTATCCAGATTAAACTCCATTTGCCACGTATCTGCCCAATCAACCAGCCTATCAATATCCCGCTGTATTGCCAGACACTGCTCCTCCACTGCCCGCCAATCCAGCCATCTTGGTGTCATCAGCAAATTTGCTGATCACACCACCTACTCCCTCTTCCAAATCATTTATATACACTACAAAGAGAAGAGGTCCCAGTACTGAGCCCTGCGGCACACCACTAGTGACAGACCTCCAGCTAGAAAAAGACCCCTCCACAACTACTCTCTGACTCCTCTTTGCAAGCCAGTTCTCTACCCATCTAGATACCTGACCACATATCCCATGAGCTTTAATCTTTTGTACCAACCTACCATGAGGGACTTTGTCAAACGTTGGCAATCCATATAGACAACATCAACAGCTCATCCTTCGTCAACCGTTTTTGTCACCTCTTCAAAGAATTCTACCAGATCCGTAAGGCAAGACTTCCCCTTGACAAAGCCATGCTGCGTATCCTTAATCAGATCGCAACGCTCCAAGTGCACATACATCCTATCCCTAAGAATCCTCTCCATCAACTTACCTACCACTGACGTTAAGCTCACCAGCCTATAGTTACCTGGGCTATCCCTCCTACGCTTTTTAAACGACGGTACCACGTTTGCTATCCTCCAGTCCTCTGGGACCTCACCTGTGTCCAAAGAAGAGACAAAGATTTGCGTCAGAGGCCCAGCAATCTCATCCCTCGCCTCTCTAAGCAGCCTAGGATAAATGCAATCAGGCCCCGGAGATTTACCGGTTTTAATGCCCTCTAAGAGCCCTAACACTTCTTCCCTCGTAATCAAAAGATCTTTCAATTGGTCTACCGCTCCCTCAATGACCGTACTAGACATCAAGCCCCTCTCCTTCATGAATACTGACGCAAAGTATTCATTCAGGATCTCCCCCATTCCCTCTGCCTCTAAGCACAATTCCCCACGTTTGTCCCTGAGAGGATCAATTTTACCCCTAGCCACCCTTTTGTTCTTAAGATAGGAGTAAAATGCCTTTGGATTCTCCTTAACCCTACCTGCCAAAGTCATCTCATGCCCCCTCTTTGCACTCCTAACTCCCCGTTTGAGATCCCTCCTACTCTCTCTGTATTCCTCCAACACTCTCTCCGTTCCCAGCTGCTTAGACCTGACAAACGCCTCTTGTTTCTTCCTAACCAGGTCTTCTATATCTCTAGTAATCCACGGTTCCCTAATCCTACCTTTCCCATCCTTTCTCCTAACCGGCACATGCCTTTCCTGCACCCTTTGCAGTTTTCCCTTGAAAGACTCCCACATGCCTAACGTGGTCTTGCCTTCCAACAGCCTATTCCAGTCTGTATCCCTAAGCTCCTGCCTAATCCGGCTGTATCTAGCCTTTCCCCAATTTAGCACCCTCCCCTTAGGACAGCTCTCATCTTTTTCCATTCGTATCCTAAAGTAGACGGAGTTGTGGTCACTATTAGCCACATGTTCGCCTACCGCAACTTCAACCACCTGACCCGGCTCATTTCCCAGAACTAAATCCAGTATTGTCCCCTCTCTAGTCGGGCTATCTACATACTGTTGCAAGGATCCTTCCAATACACATCTTACGAATTCCTCCCCTTCAGACCCCCCAGCTCTAGGCACTTTCCAATCCACCCTAGGGAGATTAAAATCTCCCACTACAACAATCCTATTCTTCCTACACTTATCCAAAATGTCCCTACATATACCCTCTTCCACTGCCCATGGGCTATTGGGCGGCCTATAGTACATTCCTAGCATAGTAATGGCCCCCTTCCTATTTCTCAACTCCACCCACAGAGACTCAATTCCCAACCCCTCCATGTTATCCTCCCTCTGCACCGCTGTGATCTGCTCCCTAACTAAGAGCGCCACTCCCCCTCCTCTTTTCAACCCTCTATCACGCCTAAAACACTTATACCCTGGAACATTTAGCTGCCAGTCCTGCCCCTCCTTTAACCACGTCTCTGTCACTGCCACCACATCTAAATTCCTCGCGAACATCAGGGCCTTAAGTTCATCCGACTTTCCCGTCACACTCCACGCATTAAAACAGATGCACCTAAGACCCTCAGTCCCTCTCGGATCCTCCTTCTCCTGGGGGATTTCCCTATCAACTAGACTTACCCTGACCTCCAACTCACTCCCAGTGCCTGAGCTGTCTCTCTCCTCCCCACCCCCCCCCATACTAGTTTAAACCCTGCCTAAACACTCCAGCCAACCTCCCAGCTAAAATATGTGTCCCCTTCCCATTTAAGTGTTCCCTATCCCTCTTATACAAGTGCCCTTCCTTTGCAAAGACTTCCCAATGGTCAACAAAACTAAAACAGAGAGATGTTGGGAGAGATTTCCAAATACTGAGCTCCAGGCAACTGGAGAAATGGTCACCAAAGTTGGAGTGATTATACTCAGGGGTGCTGAAAAGAGCAAAATTAGTGGAGCACAGAGATCTGCAAAAGGGATGTGGGGTTGGAGGTTACGGAAACAGGGAGCGAGTTAAGGCTATGCGAGGGATTTGTAAATAAGGATGAGAATTTATTAATCGAGCCATTGCTTAACTGGGATCCAATGTGTCTCAGTAAGCATAGAGATGATGAATGAGCACGATTTGGTGTGAGTTAGGACGTGGGCAACAGAGGAAGGCCTAAAGTTTACAAAGGATGGAATGTCTGGCAAGCCAGCCAGGCATGCTTCAGAATGGTCAAGTCTTGAGGTCACAAAAGCATGGCTGAAAACATCTGAAACCATAGGGTCAAGGCAAGGGTAGAGTCAAACAATGTTACAGAGGTAGAAATAGACTGGGCAGGATCTTGAGCCCACACACTGGAAATCATGAATCTCACCAGCGGAAAGCAATTTCTGATTTTCACTGCTCCCTCACCAGTAACATAACCAGGTTCACCCTCATAATGGGCAACAAGCTGATTTGCATTCATTTTAACAAATTTGATTTGATTTGATTTATTATTGTCAATAATAATACAATATATATACAATTAAAAGTATTGTTTCTTGCGCGCTATACAGACAAAATATATCACTCATAGAGAAGAGGGTGCAGAATGTAGTGTTACATTCATAGCTAGGGTGTAGAGAAGGATCAACTTAATGCAAGCTAAGTTCATTCAAAAGTCTGACAACAGCAAGGAAGAAGCCGTTGTTGAGTCGGTTAATATGTGACCTCAAACCTTTGTATCTTTTTCCCAACGTAAGAAGGTGGAAGTGAGAATGTCCAGGGTACGAGGGGTCATTAATTCTGCTGGGTGCTTTGTCGAGGCAGCGGGAAGTGTCGATAGAGTCGATGGATAGGAGGCTGGTTTGCATGATGGACTGGGCTACATTCACGACGTTTTATAGTTCCTTGCGGTCTTGGGCAGAACAGGAGCCATACCAAGCTGTGATACAACCAGAAAGAATGCTTTCTATGGTGCATCTGTAAAAGTTGGTGAGAGTTGTAGCTAACATGCCAAATTTCCTTAGTCTTCTGAGAAAGTAGAGGCGTTGGTGGGCTTTCTTAACTATAGTGTCGGCATGGGGGAACCAGGACAGGTTGTTGGTGATCTGGACACCTAAAAACTTGAAGCTCTCAATCCTTTCTACTTTGTCCCCATTAATGTAGGCATGGGCATGTTCTCCTTTACGCCTCCTGAAGTCGATGACAATTTCCTTGGAATGGAACTCAGGGTGTCAGTCTAGGATTGATTGTGGAACATTGCACATCTTCAATAGAGAGCTCCCATTGTTAAGTCTTAAAGGCCTACCTCATGGTCTTTCTTTACACTTTCCATCATGACACCCTTACATAATAATGAAGAAACAGGATACTGAAGAATCCCAGGGATCAGAGTCATGACGTCCCACCTCCATGTTTGATGCTGGATAAAAAGGACAATCAAAACTGAATGGCAACTATCAACCTCCCATTGTATTATGATCACTTTCCCCACCCAAACTAGACTGGGTGGACCTCAGGAGAGGGTAGTGGGTATCTGGAATTGAGTTGGTGGTGGAGGCAGAGACCCTAAACTCATTTAAAAAGTATCAGGATCTGTATCTTAATGCTGTAAGTTCCATGGCTATTGGCCATCTGCTGAAAGATGGGATTAGAAAGGGCATGTGGGTGTCTTTAGGTCAGCATGGACAAAATGGGCTGAATGGTCTCCTTCAATGCTGTATTATTTCAGTGGCTTCTATGGTTGTAACCCAACAGTCACATAAGCAAAAGTGGTTTTAGGGATTGCACTCTTATTACTCCAGACTCAGCAAATCCCTCAGAACCATCAGTCATCAGTCAGTCTGAGAATCAGACTCTAAAACTAGCTGCAAGTCATCAAGCAGCCAAAGTACTTAACTTGTTCCAGTATCAAAGTTCACCTGAAACCAACCTCCTACGTTTGACCACAAGAAACCTCACAACCTGATGCAAACCCTCCATTTTACAAGGCCTTTATTTCAATGTTAAACCATTGAAACCACTCATGGTTTGAGATCAAGTGTATGAGATGTGTTAACACTAGTTTAAACTCACAAATGCAAGCTGCTGAATTGATTAATTGGAGTACACACTTCAACAGCTGCGTGTATTGTCCATCCAAAAGAATGCTACTATGGGCAGTAAGGGTGCACATGCATTATGTCTGCAAAAGGGAAGATATTACACTGCAGTGTGGAAAATGCCGTGACTTCACAGTCAGTTGTCACTTTGATAAGATCCATTTCAGAATTCCAGTAGGGACAGGAACCTGAATGAAGGGATTCTAATCTGGAATTCTAGGAAAAGGGACATAGATTTGAGAGCCTAGGCCCTAAACTGCAGAATTCCCTCCCTAAATTTCTCATTCTCTTTGTTCCTTTAAAATGCTTAAGCTTTTGACCATCTGGCCTAGTATCATCTTCTATGACTCAGTGTCAAACTTTGTTTCATAACATTCCCGAAACTTCTTGTTATGTTTTATTACATTGAAATTGCTATGTAAATACAAGTTGGTGTTGAAAATGTGTTCGGTTAATAAAACAGGTGACTGTAACTCCCAAACCGATGGAAAAAATGACTTAAAGCTGTTTGTACTGCACCCTATATGGAGTCAGAGGCTAGAAATCTCCTCAGGGGTTTTTCCATTTGACAGCCATAACTTCAGTGGAAGCCCCGAGTACACAATGAAACAGAAGTTGCGATTCTCCCAAAACTCAGTGGCTGAATAGGTGGGAAAACTGTTCTAGATCCCGACTCTTTTGTCGGTTCAGCTTCTGACCTGAATCTCCACACTCAGTGCCCTGCAGAGGTCCCAATCGTGAATATAATTAAAAACCAGGCTGGGGGGTGGAAGGTCGCGCTGGGGTCTGACAGTTCTGGAACATGTGCAGTGGTCCCAATCTGCCAGGCCCCCCGTTTGCTGGTCAGCCCAACCCCCCACAACAATTCCCGGGCCAGCCCTGACCTCCACCCCCATCCCATCACAGAATGCCCTGATGTACTACCCACCCTCACCCGAAAGTGACGATCCCCCACACCCTCACCCCAGCAAAATCCCCCTCACTGGCTCCCTCACAGGGTCAAACCCCCCGGGAAGGTCCTCGCTGGCAGACCACACCCACATCCTGCCCCAATCGCTGCCCTCCCTCCATCCCAGATCAATTGTCATGCAGAGTGGCAGCAGGACACCCCACCCCCACTGCTTGCCTATAGGCCCCGCCCACAAGAGGCCCCGCCCCCATGGCACTGCCTGATGCCCGATGGGCAGTGCCAAAGTGCTGCCTGAGCATTTGCCTCTTGGGCACTGCCATAGTGCCCATGCCCAGGGGGCACTACCCCCCACTGCCTGACGTCATGGAGAGGCCCAATTGCCCCCTTTCATTCCACGTGGTCTCCCACTATTTCCCCGAATGTGGGGAGTTAGTCTGAACCCCACCGGAATGAAGTACTCCTGGCGGGGTGGGAGATTCAATTGGGACCGGTGGGTACCTGATAAATATATTGAAAACATATTTAAAATACATTAAAAACAGATTCAAATGACTTACCTGCCTTCCTGATAGTTTCCAGTGTGATCTGACTGGCGACTGTTCGCCAGCTCTGGGAGATACACATGCGTTCTCGGCACATGCGCAAATCCCGGAACAAGACCGGTGACGCACATCTCCCGCCAGAAAAGCTGCAGGTCGGGTTGGGAGAATCCCATGGAGAGCCTCTAAAAAAAAGTCATCGTAGCCAACCGAGAAAATTTCCAAAGAAATCCCCAGAGAAGCTTTTAAGAAACATAAGGGGAGAGAAAGAATATGACAAAAACTCAGAGGTCTGGCCAAGTCTGATCAGGGTTTCTGCATTATAGTGTGAGAGATCTCTTACATGCAGATCAGAGTAAAATAAAAGCAATCCAACTTTAAAACAAACCCCCTCATCAATTCTATAACAATCGAAATGCTGTTGAATATGACAGTTGTGGGAATATTAACAGCTGGTCAAGTGGTCAATACCTTACAGTTACAGTGTGTTCCAGTTGATTATAACACTATGTTCGATAAGTCCAGGTAAATAACCAAAGATTTATTGAGGACAAATGCTTAGGACAGAGGTTAACTAAATAAAGATTTCCTCAGTGGTATTTCACATGTTTATACATCTAACTGAGCGTCCGTTTGTCCCCAGCTCAGGAGATGTAAACTCAGAGGAATTTAGCCCAGCGTATAAAAAAACTAAGAGAGCAGCAAGAATGTTCAGTTTCAGCCTCAGGGCTAAAATGACATGATGATTTTACCTTGCAGTTATACAATAAGATCATTCCGAGTTTTTTCAGACCTGCAGCGTAAGACTCTTGTAAATTATTAAAACATAAAAGAACATTGAGATAATCATGTAAAATATTGTATAAATAAGTTATTATACTTGTTGGTGAAGTGAAATTAGTTATTTAGCATGTGATTTATCACATAAATGTAATATTGATCGGGATGTCATCTACATCACTTCAGTAGGAAATAATACAAAAATTGCATTGCTTCCTGCTGCAGCAAGATTGGAGCCCCTGAGGTCTTCATTTCACCAAATGCTGGCATACTGAGAATAGAATGGCAACCAGATTGCTTCTTTAGTGGTCCAAGACTTCACCCACACTTGCACAATACCCCCCACCCCCTGTCCCTTCTCATCTCCCCACAAACAAATTCTGGGATAATCAGGGGGCAGGTCTGTCAAAATTCTTAGGGTATCCCAGGAATGCCTCCAGACACACCTCAAACTGTTGCTGAGACACAACAAGAATGATAAAATGAAGCACATATGCTTTGAAATCAGAATTTGCTGCTCGATTACTAACGACGTGGTAACACTCTGGATCCTAGATCAGGCTAAATTATAGTGCTGAAAATATTCCCCCTAAAAAGGAGCAGAATTTACACCCTGACAGTTGCATTTGCCAAATTGCTTTGCTCCCATGTTGGCAGGACCTGAATTCAACAGTAGTTAACTGCTCTGGAAAGGATTGCCATTTGCTATTGTATGTGTAAGGCCCACTGGAGACCCAGAAAGAAAACTACCTTTCCAAGAGGACTAAAGGAGCTCTGTTTGGGCAGCCCAGTGGTTAGCACTGGTACCTCACAATGCCAGGGATCTGGGTTCAATTCCAGCCTTGGGTCACTGTCTGTGTGGAGTTTGCACATTCTCCCATGGGTTTCCTCCCACAGTCCAAAGATGTGCGGGTTAGTGGATTAGTCATGCTCAATTACCCCATAGTATCAAGGAAACTAGCTAGAGTAAATGCATGGGAATTGGGCTTGGGTGGGATTGTGGTCGTTGCAGATTCAATGGGCTGAATGGCCTCCTATACTGTAGGGTTCTATGAATCTATGAAAAACTGCACACAGTATTCCAGGTGCGGTCTAACCAAGCTACTGGACAATTAATATAAGATTTTGCTACTCATATGCCCAAATCCTCTTGCGATAAAGGCTAACATTCCATTAGCCTTTCTAATAGCTTGCTGTACCTGCATATTTTCCTTCAGTGACTCATGGGCGTGGACACCCAGGTCCCTTTGTACACTTACACTTCCTCATTTCTTACCATTTTGGAAATAATCTGCACATCTGTTCCTTCTACCACGGTGGATTACCTCACATTTGTCCACATGATGTTCCATTTGCCATGTTCTTGTCCACTCACTAAGTCTGTCCAAATCCTTGCGTAGCCGCTTTACATCTTCCTCACAACACACATCCCACCTAGTTTTGTATCAGCCGCAGACATGACATTTGGTCCCCACATCCAAATCATTGATATTGTGAGCAGGTTTTTCCGGCCATGTTCGTCCCAAGACCAGAAAATCTCGCCTGAGTTCAATGGACATTTGCATTGTCCTGTTCCATCCACCAAGATTCCCGTGGCGGGTGGGACAGGAAAATTCCACCCAAAGTGTGAGTAGCTGGGGCCCAAGTATTGATCCTTGTGGTAACCCACTAGCCAAAAAAGGGGGCAAGGGGTGTGCATGGTAGCACAGCGTTTTGTGTGTGAAAGGCAGCAGTGAGGCCTGTGGTCTGTGTGTGAGAAGGGGGTGGGATGGGAAGGCCAGCAATGTCCAGGTCAGTGGGGAATGGGCAGGCCAGGAAGCCAGCAATGATCTTGTGGGAGGGAAGGAGAGTCAAAGACCAGCAATGATCTTGTGGGGAGAGGGGGTGGGCTGGCTGGGGGGGGGGTGGGGGGGGAGCTGCAGCTGGTGAGAGGCCAGCAATCAGGCCAGTAATGTCCATGTGTGAGCGAGAGCTCAGTGATGAGGCCAGCAATGTCTGTGGGGAGTTGAGGCAACGATCTCAATGCCGGGAGGACTTGTTCCGTGATCTCCCAGAGATGTGTGCATGTGCAGTGGCCTGCTCAGCATGTGGATTTTAGCTTCCTCAGTGGGAATAGGCCCCGTACCCTGTTTTTTTTGGATGACTCATGCTGCTCTCTGCAGTGCACATTGTGTGGGAGATACTTTTGAAACTCCTGCTGAAAAAAACAGAGGAATTTACTCCATTTTTTACGTGAATTTGACGCCAAAAATCTTTCTAGGACAATCGCCCCCTTCATGTTTATTACTATTTCTGGTAACTTTGTAAGCCTTTTCTTTTAATCTTATACAATCCTTAGCTTCCTTTGTCAGCCACAGTTGGCTGGCTTTTCTTGGGTTTTGAACCTTGAAGGAATATATAGTACTATAAGCTATGTAATAGTTCTTTGAAGACTATCCATTGCCTATGTATATTCATACCTTTTAATGTATCTTCCCAGCCAACTTGTCCCTCATACCTTCATAGTTTCCTTTATTCAACTTTAACATCCTGGTTTCAAATTGAATGCCTGCACTTTCAAACACCATGTAAAGTTTTATCATATTATGGTCATTCATCCCTTTACAACTAGATTTTTAATGTACTTTTTTTCATTGCATAACTCAATATTTAGAATCCTGTCGTCTAATAAATAAATAAAGTTTATTTATTAGTCATAAGTTACAAGGGTTACAAGGTAGCCTGGAATGAGTAGGGTTACTAGGTAGCTAGGAATGAGTTAAAGAAAGGGCTTAGGAGAGCTAGGAGAGGGCATGAGAAGTCCTTGGTGGGTCGGATAAACGAAAATCCCAAGGCTTTTTACTCTTATATGAGAAATAAAAGAATGACCAGGGTAAGGTTAGGGCCAGTCAAGGATAGTAGTGGGAACTTGTGCATGGAGTCAGAAGAGGTAAGTGAGGCATTGAATGAATACTTTTCTTCAGTGCTCGCTAAGGAGAGGGGCCATGTTTTTGAGGATGAGTGCATGATACAGGCTGATAGGATGGAGGAGGTAGACGTTCTGAGGGAAGATATATTAGCAATTTTGAAAAACCTGAGGGTCGATAAGTCCCCTGGGCCAGATGGGATACATCCTAGGATACCTTGGGAGGCAAGGGATGAGATTTCAGAGCCTTTAGCTTTGATCTTTGGGTCCTCACTGTCCATGGGGATTGTGCCAGAGGACTGGAGAATGGCGAATGTTGTTCCTTTCTTCAAGAAAGGAAATAGGAATGACCCTGGTAATTAAAGGCCAGTTAGTCTTACTTCGGGGGTCGGTAAGTTAATGGAAAGAGTCCTGAGAGATAGAATTTATGACCATTTGGAAAGATGCAGTTTAATCTGGGATAGTCAGCATGGTTTCGTGAGGGGTAAGTCCTGCCTCACAAATTTGATTTAATTCTTTGAGGAGATAACTAAGTGTGTCGACAAAGGTAGAGCAGTTGATGTCGTATACATGGATTTTAGTAAGGCGTTTGATAAGGTTCCCCATGGTAGGCTCATGAAGAAGGTAAGGAGGCGTGGGATAGAAGGAAATTTGGTTGATTGGATAAGTAACTGGCTGTCTCATAGAAGACAGAGGGTGGTGGTGGTGGAAGGAAAATTTTCAGACTGGAGGCCAGTTACCAGCAGTGTACCACAGGGGTCAGTGCTGGATCCTCTGCTATTTGTGATTTTTATCAATGACTTGGAAGAGGGGGCGGAAGGGTGAGTTAGTAAATTTGCTGATGACACCAAGATTGGTGGAGTAGTGGATGAGGTGGAGGGCTCTTGCAGGCTGCAAGGAAACATTGATAGGATGCAGAGCTGGGCCTAAAAGTGGCAGATGGAGTTTAACCCTGATAAGTGCAAGGTGATTCATTTTGGTAGGACAAACTTGAATGCAGATTACAGGGTCAATGGCAGGGTTCTGAGGAATATGGAGGAACAGAGAGATGTTGGGGTTCATATCCACAGGACTCTAAAGGTTGCCACTCAAGTGGCAAGAGCCGTGAAGAAGGCTTATAGTGTGTTAGCGTTTATTAACGGGGGTTTGAGTTTAAGAGCCATGGGGTTATGCTGCAACTATACCGGACATTGGTGAGACTTCATTTGGAATATTGTGTTCAGTTCTGGTCACTCACTATAAGAAGGATGTGGAAGCATTGGAGAGAGTGCAGAGGAGATTTACCAGGATACTGCCTGGTTTGAAGGGTAGGTCTTATGAGGAAAGGTTGAGGGAGCTGGGGCTTTTCTCTTTAGAGCGGAGGAGGATGAGAGGCGACTTAATAGAGGTTTATAAGATGATGAGGGGGATAGATAGAGTGGACGTGCAGAGATTATTTCCTCAGGTGATGTAGCTGTTACTAGGGGTCATAACTATAAGGTTGATGGTGAGAGATATAGGAGGGATGTTCGAGGTAGATTCTTCACTCAGAGAGTGGTTGGGATGTGGAATACGCTGCCTGTTATGATAGCAGAGTCAGACACTTTAGGAACTTTCAAGCGGTTATTGGATAGGCACATGGAGCACTCCAGAATGGTGGGGAGTGGGATAGCTTGATCTTGGGTTTGGACATAGCTCAGCACAACATTGAGGGCCAAGGGGCCTGTACTGTGCTCTATGTTCTAAGTAGGCTTACATTAACATTGCAATGAAGTTACTGTGAAAATTACTTAGTCACCACACTCCGGTGTCTATTCGGATACACTGCAGGAGAATTTAGCATGGCCAATGCACCTAACCAGTATGTCTTTCAGAATGCGGGAGGAAACCAGAGCATCTCCTGGAAACCCACACAGACATGGGAGAACATGCAGACTCTGCACAGACAGTGACCCAAGCCAGGAATTGAACCTGGGCCCTGGCACTATAAGGCAACAAGGCTAACCACTGTGCCACTCTCTCAACATGCTGCTTTAGAAACCCATCCCTAATACACTCCAGAAACTTGTCTTCCTCAGCAGTAATGCTCAATTGGTTTAACCAGTCTGTGTGCAGACTGAACTCCCCAATGATTACTATATTGCACATGCTACGTGCTTCTGTCATCTCCTGATTAACATAAAGTCCCGCAGTACCACGACTACTTTATGGCCTGTAACCTACTCCAACCAATGTCCCCTGCCCTTTGCTGTTTCTTAGCTCCATCCAGATTCCATACATTGTTCTTTCTGTCTGAGATCCTCCTTTACTACTGTACTAATTGCATCCCTTATTATCACCACAATTCTACTTCCTTTCCTTCCGTCCCTTCTAAGTGTGGAATATCCTTGAATATTCAGTTTCCAGTCTTGGTCACCTTGTAGCCAGTTACATCAATGGCAATTATATCATATCCATTTACCTCTATAATGTGCCTTTAAATCATCTATTTACCTCATTACAAATGTTGCACCCATTCAGGTAGAGTAAACTTAACTTTATCTTTTTGACGTCATTGTGCATTCAATGTATACTTGATGTTTTGCTCTGTTTCTCCTGTTTTCGAGTCCCACTTCTACTTTCTATCACCAACTTTACTTCCTTTCAATTTGGGCCACACCTCAGGTTTCCAGCCCTATGAGAAGCTAGTTTAAACCCACGCCAATAGCACCAGCAAATCCCCTTGTGAGTATATCAGCACCAGTCCTGTTAAGGTGTAACCTGTCCAGCTTGTACAAGACCCACCTGCCCCAGAACCGATTCCAAAGTCTCATAAATCTGATGCCCTTCCTTGGACACCATTTCTTCAGCCACATATTTGATTAATCAATTCTCCTATTCCTATGCTTACTAGCACATGGAACTGGAAGTAATCCTGAGATCACTGCTCATGAGCGCCTACTTTTTAATTTCCTTCATAAGTTCCTGAAATCTGCTTTCAGGACCTCACCCCTCTTCTTATCTATGCCACTGGTACTAATGTGGACCATAACTTCTGGCTGATTTCCTCTCCCACTGAATATTGTCCTGCACCTACTCCTGAAATCCTTGACCCTGGCACCAAGGAAGCATTTAGCTTTAACCCCTCTTCCAACCCCTCTGCCAGATTTATGTCCTAAATGCTCCTGAAGTTGCTCAGTCTTGGGGATAGGGAAGAATTACAGCTTTGAAAGTCAGCAGGCCAAGGCTGAATGGTCAAAATGTGAAGGTGGATGAATATTATTAGGCTTCCCTGATAACCTTGGAGACCAGGAGTATTTTTGCAGAATGTCCCTTCAGATGATCAAATGAATGTGGTCCATAATAGGTAGACTTAGACTGTACATGATCAGTGAAAGTAGCAGCACTGAAGGGATGCAATATCTTTTCTTATTCAATAGTATCTTTTGTTCTTGTTTTTTTTAAACTACTTGGTATTTTCATAATAAACTTCTTACAGTGCAAAAGATATTTAAAGATAACAGATTAGAATCCGTCACACAAACACCCTCACATATTTTGTTACCATTAATCTTGGGGACATCCAGGCAAAAAAAAAATGCTTTAGGAATTATTAAAAGAGAATGGTTTACTCAAAAATCCCTTGAAATGATAAAATGTGTAAACATAGTGATCTAATTAGTGCAAGGTTATTCGGTGACAATCTGAACTGTATTGCTGCACAATTTTGCAGTTATGCATTATTAAAGCCTATCAATTTGCACCAGCTAATTTAGCTCATTAAAACATTCTTTTAAAAATGTGACAAGTGATTTCAGCCCCCCCCCAATTCTTTCAAACCCCCCATTCCTCCCACCCTCACAAACGTCTCTCCGCCCCCTGCCCCCCAACCTGGCAGGTCCCTAATTAAAGAGATTAAAATTGTACTTCAATGAATTCATACCCTTCTCCACTGAATTTGAACACAAATCCATGGGTGTTCCTCCCAGTCCTGGACCAGCCGGCCAAACCCTTTGGGATTGGTTTCAGATAAAGCTCCTGAAGCAGTGGAAGCAGCCGCACATTCTTTGCTGCATAGCGCACAACATTGCCTTATAGAGAGTTCACATTTGGAGGAAGGCAAGAAGCAACATCAGTTCTCATCAAACAAATCGGACCTTGGGGAAAGAGAGGGAAAGGGGCCGCATCAGAGCCTTGCAGCTAGAAATCTCAAAGATCAGTTCATAGCTCAGCGGTTCAGTTCAGCTTCTCACATCCCTCCCCAGAGAACCTACGCAAAGCCCGTCGGCATAGCATTCCTTGTAACATTCTTCACCATTCCCTTCATCCTGCACTGAAGAACGTTCAAACCATTCAGACAACTTCTGTATCAATTACATTCTAACCATGCTGACTGAAATGCTGCTGGTAAACCACTCTATAGACCAAAGCCCCAAAGGTGATTATTTAATGCCAAATGTAATAAATACCTTCCATTTATTTCTCACCCAGGTGGCCAGCCCATAGTGATTTTTTTTATGTAAAGGTTTCCTAACTCTATTACTTCTACACCACGTTCCCCTGATGGCCAAAGCAAAGCCGATGAAAGTTGATGTTGAAGACATGGCCATTGTCTTCTGGGTGTTGAAGTCTACAGGGTCAGATTTGTTTGGCCCATCCAGCTCTTTTTCTGGCACCATGGCCGGTGCTAGCTGAGGGAGTGGGAATGAATATCCAGACACGTTAGGGTGATTTTCCCAAATGGAAACTAAGTGCCCAGCAGGTGGGAAAATGGAAGATTTTCCTGCCCGATTTTTGAGAGCCTTAGTTGAATGGATTTCCAGAGTGCCACCGGGGGATTCATACCTGTAGTGGTGGGTGGGGACAACTTTTCAGTTGTAGACAATAAAAATATAACAAAACTTACTCCAACTTATTTGTTTTCACTGGAACGACAGAGGTTGAGGGGCAACCTGATAGAAGTCTACAAAATTATGAGAGGCTTGGAAGGAATGGATAGTCAGAAGCATTTTTCTCAGGGTTGAACTGTCAATTACTAGGGTGCATAGGTTTAAGGTGTGAGGGGCAAGGTTTAAAGGAGATGTATGACGCAGATTTTTTAGACAGAATAGTGGGTGCCTGGAACTTGCTACCGGGGAGGTAGTGGAAGCAGATACAGTAGTGACTTTTAAGTGGCGTCTTGACAAATACATGAATAGGATGGGAATAGAGGGTTACAGTCCCTGGAAGGGTAATGGGTTTTAGTTCAGTCGGGCAGCATGGTCACTGCAGGGTTGGAGGGCTGAAGGGCCTGATCCTGTGCTGTAATTTTCTTTGTTCTTTGATCTTATAAATCAAAGAAAGGATTTAATAAAGAAACTTCATTACTGCAAACTTGGGGCCTCACCCTGGGCCAATCCAAGTTCCCCACAATTCCCAACAGGTTCTTATTTATAGTGAGTCAGCTAACCATCACATCATTCTGTAATTGCTTCTATGGTTTACTGGGTCAGCTGACTCCTACAGCTTGTTACCATTGGTCACATTACATCTGATACAAAGTTGTCACTGGTTACATTCCAAGGGGGGGGTGGGGGGAGAGGTGTGTGAATCCTGCCCAAGACACCGGCATCAGGGTGCTGAGTGGACCATTGTGGATGTGCTGATCTGTCAGTGGGGAGATCAATGCATGTGCAATGGCCCCCTCCCCATTGCTGGCCTCCTGATTTCCTTCCCAAAACCCAGCTCAGATCACTTGCTTTCCTGATCCACCCCACTGATTGCTGGTCTTCTTGATCCCCTCACCATGGCCAGCCCAATCCCCCCTGCTGTGGTCCCATGGCCAGCATAACCCCGCCCATGGCCCCATGGCCAGCCCAGCCCACCCCTCCCAAGGCCAGGCCCTATCACCCGCTCCCTTCCTTTCCCACTGATTCTTAATGTAGAATGCATGGTGGTCCCCCACCACCACCACTGATCAATAGGCCCTGTCTCCTCAGGCCCCACCCTCTTGGCACTCCCTGCTGCCTACTGGACAGTGCCTCTGTCCCCACCAGCAAAGTCATGATGCCTGGTTCCTGTTGATGGGGACCAAATTTAATCCCCGCTAGTGGGAATCTCTGCCAGTGGGGGGAAATGTTAGCGAGTCCAGATGATACCATCCTGGGCTTGCTAATCACATAGAAATAAAAATTTCCATATGGTAATCAGCCTTGCACTGATTCCTGGCAGGAAGCTGATTCCATCTAAAAAAATGACTTAGAAAAGTCGTGATCGGCTGGACGCTGATTATGAATCTTGCTACTGGCAAACTGTTGACATTTCCTGGCCCGCTGCACTACTCAAGCAGCACAGTGGGCCAGGAACATCATGCCCTTGGTGAGAGCATTGCACACACCAATCCCATTATGCCACTGCCACTCAGTTCCAATTGCACCTGTTCCCTGTGGCTCGATAATGGCCAGCACCTAAAATTGGTGGCGGGACTTACCGGCCCAGGACCCATCCGCTGCCATCCTTTTTGTCAGCCTGCCTCCAATCCAACATAGGCAGAGGGAGAAAAATCCCAGATAGAAGTAAAATACTGAGGATGCTGGAACCTGAAACAAAAACAGAAAATGCTGGAAAATCTCAGCAGGTCTGACAGCATCTGTGGGGAGAGGATAAAGGCAAAGTTTCAAGTCTGGCTGACCCTTCATCAGCTCTGACTCAAAATGTTGGCTCTGTTCTGTCCCCAGAGCTGTTGTGGATAAAAATTCCAGCCCTTGTCTCAATGGCTGCACTTTATCTGTATGCCTTATAGTGTCCCTGTGATTGCAAACAGCTAAAAACAACTCTACCAATGGTTAAATGATCTGTTAAAGCAAAGGTTAAAAACTAAGTCCTTTAATCAGAGCAATGCATTTCAAATCATAGGACCCTGACTCTGTATACGTAGTTCCCTTCAGAAGGTCGTAAAGAGGCTGATTCTGATTGTTCACTACTTTGTACTGCTATTTGATCCTAAGTTGAGCTTCCATCCTCAGATTTTCTCTATCACTAAGATTGTCTACTTTCACCTCTGTAATATCAATCGTCTCTGCCCTGCTTCAGTATATCATGCTGCTGAAACCCACAAACAGGTGCAGCACCGTGGCAAAGTGGTTAGCACTGCTGACTCACAGTTCCAGGGTCCCAGATTCAATTCTGGCCTTGGGTGACTGAGCGGAGTCTGCACATTCTTCCCATGTCTGCACAGATTTCCTCCAGGTTCTCTAGTTTCCTCCCACAGTCCAAAGATGTGTTGGTTAAGTTGATAGACCGTGCTAAATTGACTCTAGTATCAGGGGGATTAGTAGGGTAAATATGTGGGGTTATGGGAATAGGACCTGGTTGGTGCAGACTTAATAGACTAAATGGCCTCCTTCTGCACTGTAGGGTTTCTATATTCTATGACATAAATTTGTCACCTCAAGACTCAGCTATTTCAAAGCTCTCTTGGCTGGTCTCTCACTTCCCACTCTCCATAACTTGAGTTCATCCAAAGGCTGTTGTCCATATGCCAACTTGTGAAGCCCCATTTGTCAATTACTCTGGTGCTCACTGACCTATGTTAGCACCCAGCACTGCCTCCATGTTAAAATGTGCATCCTTTATGTATCAAATCTGTCCATGGCCTCACCCTTCCCTATATCTGTAACCTCCTCCAACTCCACAACACTCCAAGCCTTTGGCACTGCTCCAATTCTGGACCTGAGGACATGCCTGATTTTCAATTTTCCATCATTGGAATGCTGTCAGCTGTTTAGCCTTAATGACTGAAATGCCCCCTCTAAAACTTGCCCTGCTCCCAACCTCTCCTTTCAGTTGTTTCATAAAACCTATTGCATTGATCAAGCTTTTGGCCACCTACTCCAATATTTCTTCATGTGGCTTAATGTCAAATTTTCTCTAGTAACTATCCCATGAAGCACCTTGAGATGTTTTTGCCATTACCTTACTTCCACCTTTATCGTACAAGTTATGTTCAGGACTTTACCAAGGACTAACATTTTCTCACTGTCCAATGAGATTACATTCAATAAATCATCTTCCATAACTGTAGAAATGAGCTTAATTGGGAAGAAATCCAAAGAATATTATAGTGAATTCCTATTACAGCTTTAGAAAACATGACAGTTAAACAAGAAATGACAACTTCCCAGATCCATTCCAACTGGACAATTGTTTCCTTCGGAGAAATCATTGTGATGAATCAGTTTGAAGTAAAATCATTATCAATCAAGTCAATCATTATTTTACAGTGAGTCCAATTGTAGTTTTGATTATATTTTCCATTCAGAAGGATCTGTGAAGACTTGTATCTGACTGATGTGACACAAAAACAATTAATGTGCATGAAGATGTGAGAGAGGAATGACAGTATTAGGCTGAAAGCCACAATATAAAGTGACATTAACAGGTAAAGAATTGAATAGGGATCAAAATGAATTGAATCATTTGGAAAAGGTGTCTGGAAAGAGCTGTAGTGGTAGAGACGGGTACAATTTTGTATTTTAAAAAACATTTAGACAGTTACATGGGTAAGATGGGTGTAAAGGGATATGGGCCAAATGCGGGCAATCAGGACTAGCTTAGGGGTAATAAAAGGGGCAGCATGGACAAGTTGGGCCGAAGGGCCTATTTCCATGCTGTAAACCTCTGTGACTCTATGAGGCAATAAGCAGGAAATAACAATGGAGGAAAGCCAAGTTCACTGTAGCAAGTAACATTCATTTATTTCATCACTAAATGTTGAAAGGTTTTATGTTTCATCCATATTTCTTTCTGTCTGGACAATATGTAGATAATAAATATTATAATATATTTTCTTTCCCAACTCTCTTACCCCAGATTGGGAAAATGCAGGTTCTCATTAGGGAACAATTCTACAGGCTCTGTTTCTCCTGGGGTACGTTAACCAAGTGGCCATTATTCATGCAGTCAGTGCCAGAGGGTCATTCAAGTCAAGGAACATCACAGTCATGCTTAATTCTATTTTAGGCCAATATCCATGTAGGCATACAATTCAACAGGAGACATGCGTACTCTCAGGGAACTCTCGTGGATCACCTATAATGCTTGCTTGATAACCTTGTTGGATGGCCTAAATTATTAATGGTCAGGCTCCATTTTAACACTGTTAGAATTAGGCAAGTCTGTTACGAAACTCAAACAATTGTTTTATTAGAGTAATTAATCCTTTCCCAACAGCTCCTCAAAATAAGATAATTGTCTTTGAGATAGAAGGCTTTGTGGCCAGTAAAACCATTAGAGCCCGCGACACAATTGAGGCAAATTTTCAGGTCAAGGAATATGAAATGTACAGGCAAGTTTAGGGCTCCTGAACTTTGCTAGATCTTTTGGTGGTCTCTCAGGACCCTTGTATGCTAGAGTGGGTAAAGCACTGAAAGGACCATCCAGTTTTTAACCAAATGATCACACAAAACTGCAGTAATTATCCCATGAAGTGCAGAAGGCCATAGACATAGAGCAAAATGACTTACAGGTTCCCTCAATATTCACATCAGGATGGTCACCTAGAGTGGCAGCTGTTGTTTTTTATGATGGAAATCACATTATGCTTGTTCAGTTCCATTCTTATATTTTTCCAACCTTGAGAAATGGTACATTAAAACAGAAACAGTTATAGCTATGGTAGTTCAATGTGAATGATGTGCAATAAAAATCAGTGCTGAGGCCTCAATGTTTTACAATTGATATATATGACTTGGATGAAGGGACTAAAGATGGGGTTGCTAAATTTGCTGATGTCACAAAGATAGGTAGGAAAACAAATTTGAAAGGGACATAAGGAGGCTACAATGGGACATAGGTGCGTTAAGTGATGGGGGCAAAAATCGGGCAAATGGAGTATAATATGGACAAATGTGAAATTGTTCATTTTTGCAGAAAAAAAACAAAAAAGCATTTTACCTAATTTTTAGATACTATTTATGGGGTGGTACGGTAGCACAATGGTTACACTGCTGCTTCAAGTGGAGGAATCCCATGCCTAAACAGTGAGAGATTGCAGAGCTCTGAGATTCAGAGGGATCTAAAGGTACTAGTACGTGAATCACAAAAGGTTAATATGCAGGTACAGCAAGTAATTAGGAAAGCTGATAGAATGTTTTTGTTTATTGCAAGAGGAATTCAACATCAAGATAGGGAGGTTATGCTTCAGCTGTACAGGGTACCGGTGAGACCACATCTGGAGCACTGTATACTGTATTGTTCTCCCTGTTTAAAGAAGGGTGCAAATGTCTTAGAAATAATTCAAAGGTTTACTAGGCTAATACCAGGAATGTCTTTTGAGGAAGGTTTGGACAGGCTGTGCTTGTATCCACTGGAATTTAGAAGACTAAGAGGTAACTTGATGGAAACCTTTAAAATTTTGAGTTGTCTTGACAAGGTGGATGTGGAAAGGATATTTCCTCTTGTGGAAGAATCTAGAACTAAGGGTCACTGTTTAAAAATAAGGGGTTGCTCATTAAGACAGAAATGAGGAGAAACCTTTTCTCTCAAAGAGTTGAGAGTCTTTGAAACTCTCTTCCTCAAAAGGCAGTGAAAGAGGGCAGCATTCTTTGGTCTCATCCATGGCATAAGAACATAAGAACATAAGAAATAGGAGCAGGAGTAGGCCATCTAGCCCTTCGAGCCTGCCCCGCCATTCAATAAGATCATGGCTGATCTGTCGCTGCTCAGTTCCACTTTCCCGCCCTCTCCCGATAACCCTTAATCCCCTCTCTTATCAAAAACCCATCAACCCGCGTCTTAAAAATATTTAGCGAGGCAGCCTCCACCACTTCAACGGGCAGAGAATTCCAGAGATTCACCACCCTTTGAGTGAAGAAGTTCCTCCACAACTCCGTTCTAAACCGCCCCCCTTTTATCTTGAGGCTGTGCCCCCTAGTCCTACTGTCTAGGACTAGGACAGTCCTAGACAGTAGCAGGAGCAGGACAGTAGCAGGACAATGGCAGGAGCCATTGCAAGTGAGAATGGAAAATTTAGCATTCCAGCTGAAACTCCCTTTAACTTTCAGTAGCACCAGAAAATCCAAGCCACAAATGAGGAGGGAAGATTTCAGCCGAGTCTTTGAATATTTTTAAGTCAGAGCTAGATAGATTCTAGATTTAAAAAAGGGGATGAAAGATTAGCGGGAGTAGTTGGGAATGTGGAGTTGAGGTTATAATTGGACCAGCTATGATCTTACTGGCTGGCAGAGCACGCTTAAGGAGCAGAGTGGCCTTCTTCTGTTCCTATGTTTGTAGGCATGAATTTAGAGCACCTCCGCATGATGGAGGATGATAGGACAGAGGAGGGATTTAAACAAGTGTCTATGAGGTCACTTATAGAATACTATCAGGTTATTTATTCTGATGGGTCATGACTAAAATAGAGCCATCCCAACAATCGTCAGCTGTGATAGGGAAAATAATAGGTACTTTGAGACTCCTATTCTTTTTATGCGAAAGAATCACTATCCGTATCCCTTCATCATAAGGCAGCCCAGTGTTCTGAAGCAGCAGTATTCTATTATGCTTTGAAAAGGTAGACCCTATTAAACTCAGATTGACCTGTTCAGATAGCGACTGTCATAAAAAATGACACAAACAGGACCTAGTGTTTTGGGAACAAATGGATTTTTCCAAACAGCAGAGTGAAACCGGAAACTCACTGTGGGAGGACATAAAAAAACAAAATTGTCAGATTATTCACATAAACGGACATACCACTAGAACACTGCACTCAAAGGGCCACAGCCTTGAAGACAAACAGGTGAAATGTCTGATTTACATGACACCTCCTCGAGAGAGGTCTGCCAAAGTTCGTGTTATCAGGAGGATAGAATGTGCAGCTAATCAGAATGAGGAACTGATCTGGCTATTAGAGCAATAAAAGAGAACCCACTAGGATATGGCTGGCATGGTGGCACAGTGGTTAGCACTACTGTCTCACAGCACCAGGGACGTGGCTTCAAGTCCTGCCGTGGGTGGCTGGAGTTATCATGTTCTCCCTGTGTCTGCATGGGTTTCCTCTGGGTGCTCTGGTTTCCTCCCACAGTCCAAAAATGTACAAGTTAGGTGGATTGACCATGTTAAATTGCCCCTTAGGGGGATTAGTAGGGTAAATATGTGGGGTTACAGGGATAGGGCCTGGGTGGGATTGTTGACAGTGCAGACTCAATGAGCCGAATGGCCTCCATCTGCACTAGGGATGCTTTGATTCTATGATATCCATCAAGGTACTTTTACTCAAAGACCCATACTGGTATCATACTTATTATGTTGCCCAAGAGAAACCAAGAAGTGTCCCCAGGTCACAAATGAAAGTAGATATAAAAGAAACTTGCAAGGATGAGTATATTTTGGTGCCACAATAAAATTCTGCAAAATAACTCCGTTATATTGGTGGCCAGGCATTCCTAATATATGTGACTGACTGTGAGCCATGCAAGTTAATTAATAAGTTATCATTTATTAAACCACTACTATTAACTTCAGCTAAGCCTCTGCAATCAATGCAGAAATTCTTTGTTGATTTACTTGGACCACTTTCTCCATCATTGGGATATAAACATGTTCTCATTTGTGTTGATGGATGCATTTCCTTCTGCTGGCAGATCCCCACATTTGGAAAATGCACTTGTCACTGTTGTTACTGACATCATTAGTGTAGCTGGTGAACCCAAGATCAAAGTGGAGCTTTTGTTTCTTCACAGATTATTGTGAACCAGTGGGAAGTAGGTTAGAGCACAGCACACCACGTCATCCTCAATCAGTGGATTGGAATGTAAAAGTCAGGAGGTCAAAGTGCTATTGACCAAACTGTTGAGAATCAGGGGAAATAAGTGGACCTCCTTATACCAGGAGTACAACAATTGCTTAATGTGCTCTATATTAGGGACATGATGTAGAACTCCAGAACCCGAGAACTCAATATTATTTAATATATGGGGCTGATATGCATACACCACCAAACCACGGTTCTTCTATTGCCTCTACAGTTACTGATTCCTTGACCCTTCAGCAACAGTTAAATTTAGAACAAGAATTAACAGATTATATTCATGAGAATGATTAGAGGATAAGGGAGACACGGTGGCACAATGGTTAGCACTGCTGCCTCACAGCACCAGGGACCCAAGATCGATTCCCAGCTTAGGACACTGTCTGTGTGAAGTTTGCACATTCTCCCCATGTCTGCGAGGGTTTCCTCCAGGTGCTCTGGTTTCCTCCCACAGTTCAAGGATGTGTAGGTTAGGTGGATTGGCCATGCTAAACTGCCTCTTAGTGTCAGGGGGACTAGCTAGAGTAAATGCATGGGGCTATGGGAATAAGGCCTGGGTGGGATTGTGGTCAGTGCAGACTCATTGGGCCAAATGGCCTCCTTCTAAAGCAGCACGGTGGCACAGTCATTAACATTGCTGCCTCACAGTGCCAGGGACCTGGTTTCGATCCCCGGCTTGGGTCACTATTTGTGTGGAGTCTGCACATTCTCCCTGTGTCTGCGTGGGTTTCTTCCAGATGCTGTGGTTTCTTCCCACAGTCCAAAAGACATGTTGGCTAGATGGATTGGCCATGCTAAATTCTTCCTCAGTGTACCTGGACAGGTGCAGGAATGTGGCGACTGGGGGTTTTCACAGTAACTTCATTGCTGTGTTAATGTAAGCTGACTTGTGACACTAATAAATAAATTTTAAACTTCTGTATTGTAGGATTCTATGATTTTAATTGGACAAAAACAGCTAGCCAACAAAGCATGGCAACCCTTAGCAGGGGAGTGAGTTCAGGAAATGATATTTGAATGAAAACCTGGTTTAAGACCTAAACGGAAGAAACCCGTTCAAGTGAATTCAGTTATGAATGAAGGAACTGTAAACACATTCACTAATCAGGCAACTGACAAGCAAACTTTTAAAACTATCTCTGTAAACAATCTGAACAGGTGTCCTAAAGGATACGAGAATAGAAGAACAATAGAAAGTGCAGTTAGTTGTAACTATCTTCTGGCATCCAGCCTGGACTCAAAACCAGAAGTGATCAAGTGACTGACAACAGCATTATTGACTTCTCCGTTCCACTCCTGGTGGTGTTTCAGCAACCAGTGTCAGGAAAAACCCAGAACTGACAGAACTAGCAACAAATAAATCACACCAACAAAGGGAGGTAACACTCCAGAAAAAGAGGAAAGCATCGAAGATTTTCGATGATGGGACTAGTTTTCAAATGAGTGAAGTGCTGTTGTTTTACTTCACCTTAAATATTCTTCTACTTGTTGCATTAATTCCTGTCCTTTGGACTATTGTTAAATATGTTGCTTCCATCGAAACTCAACTGACAGATTTGTTTCCAAATTTTTCTTCCCAAGCCAGCAGCACAAATTCTACTGCAGGTTCTGTGATTATTACTAGAAATTGTCATTCTCTAACAACATTCACTCTTACTGAAGTACCACTTCCGTTTGGTGTAGTTTCAATACTTCAGCCTCAACCATTTGTATTATTGCATGTCTCTGTTTATCAATCTATGCAAGTTGCGTTCAACACCACACTCCTAGCTAAGACTTTTGAAATTATATGAGTTCAAAAGGAAAATGAACTGATTGCAAGACTTAATGCAACCATGAGCGATCCTCAGAAAGAAAATCCAGCTTTCCAGTTGTGAAAAGACACAACTTGAGCAATGCTTTGAGCAGGTGGGACATTGTTAAATTATTGACCAGGGTCAGAAGAAAACTTACCCTCACACTGATGGAATGAGAAAACATCCAGGATCATCATTCCTGACCACTGATATTCCCACCATGAGAAACATCTTCACTGACAAAGATATGCTTCTTTAAGGACAAGAATGATTGTGAATTGCCCCAAGAATCAGGTATGTTTGGATTCACATCTCCCATTCAGCAATAAGTCCCTGATTCAATTCCAGAATAAAGCTATGATTTTGCTCCCTATTGACAGTGGATTTCCTTACAATTTGACAATATTTCATTCCTCAAAATCTTACTATTTTGAGAATACTTTGAGTTATTTCAGATTGGTCCGCCCACACTTAGAAGCATAATTCCACTTTCCATTCCATCCACATGGAATATGATGCTCTTTATGTGGAGAAACATACTGATCAAGGATTCCTTGTCTGTCATAAGTGGAGGCTCAAACTTCAAGCAAGTTTTATATAAGGCCATTATGGCTTACAGGTGTTCTGACTGTGGCCTGAACATAGGCTTCTGGGAGATATTCTTACTGTTGTTACTTGTTGTGGACACATTTCCCAAATGTAAAGTCCTCTAGATCTAGAAATTCCTATACTCCTCAAATTCCACACCTATTAAGCTTAGCAAGTTTAGTAGCTCTTAACCAGTTAGCGAGCATGAAATTGATTCTTAACTTTATCAATTACTCAGTCAAGGATATGTTAGAAGGACACAATGCCTGCTGTTGTAAATTGAATTAAATAATATTTGGTAGGCCCCAGATTGGGGCAATTCAGGGTTCACTTCTCTTACTAAATCTGCAATTGAATGGATCACTTCAGGTCTCAGGAGCATTTGAAAGTGCTTTCAGTGCCTTCTCATTAATAATTATAGTATACACTATGATTGAGATTCTCATTTTGGTTATTAAGTGGTAACTTCTCTTCAGTTATGTGCAGTGTTGTTACCTTCTGCAGAATTTCTTCTTTTGATAATGTAGATTTCTTTGAATTTGAGAATGGCATCCAGTCACAGCATTGAACAGACTTGTTGTCAGCCTTCCAATGGCTCAAGACTCGTCTTCCGCCACATCTCATCTGGATTCTCCACTTCATGGACTGCATTCAGCTGTTGATTATTAACCTTCATAGACGTGCCTCAACGTGTCAAGCTTCAGCCAATTTATTAGATATTGAGACTTCTCTTTGATTTACCTGACTACCTCAGATTGATGGCACTTTATCCTATAAAATATTGTTCAAAGATTTGTTTAATTTGTAAGGAGTTTAAAGATAGGTCTTGGAATTGTTGCATGCTTAGATAATTCAGCTGACTAGCCCTAAACTCCTGAATTCCCTCCATATAGATATCAATCTGTCGACACTTCAAGAGTACTTTTCCGTCTGTGAGGAACTGTATCATGCCCTGATGTAGTGAAAGATTCTGTAATATGTAATAATAAAATTCTTTCTTACTTCTCTTTGTTTTTTAAAGCCTGTCCCTTTGGGCAGCTTTTGGTCATCTCATGATGAGACGAGAGTGACTGCCCTTGATATTAAGGTTGTATTTCACAGAGTATGGCATCAAGGAGCTCTAGCCAAATTGATTCAAGGGAAGTCAGGGGGAAACTTTCTGCTCGTTGGGGTCATACCTGGCACAAAGAAAAATAGTTGAGGTTGTTGGATGTCAGCCATCTCAACTCCAGGGCATCAGAGCAGGACTTCAAGGCCCAAGCATTTCAGCTGCTTCATCAATAACCTTCCTCTCATATAAGGTCAGAAGTGGGGATGTTCACTAACGACTGCATAATGTTCAGCACCATTCATGACTCCAGATATTGAAGCAGTCCACATCAAAATATAGCAAAATCCGGACATTATCCAGCCTCGAGTGGACATGTGACAAGTAACGTTTGTGTCACAAAAGTGCCAGGCAATGCCCATCTCCAACAAGAGAGAATCTAACTGTTACCCCTTGACATTAAATAGCATTAACATTGCTGAATCCCCCACTGTCAACATATCAACATCCCTGGGGGTTACCATTGACTATGGACTAGCCATATCAATACTGTGGTGACAAAAGCAAGTCAGATGCTAGGGATCATGCAGCACAATGCAAAGTTTGCTCTGTAATTGCTCCTGTGAAATGTCCTTGGATTTTGTCATCACTAGATTCTGTCCTCCTGGGTCACACTGAGATATGTCTTTCTTCAACAACAGAAAATCCCAATCACAGGTTAAACCGTTAAGCCACTTGTTCAAATATTTCTCCATAATGTTCAGGATTTCTAGACTTGAAATGAAAAGTGACATCTTGCAGCTAGTTGTGAGCTAGAAACATCCCATCCCATTTGTAGGTTTATACAGAGCTGGTCTGAATCCCACCAATATGAAACCACAGTTGTCCTGCTACCATTTTCCTTGGAACATTCATAATCCATGCAGGACAGTTCAGAGTCCAGTAAAATGTTCTCCGTTGGTTTAGTATCATTCGAGCAGTGGCTGGGGGGTCAGAGAAGAATATAGTTCCAGTGCTGCCTTCAAAAGCCCACAGTCAACAATGTCCTGTATTCCTGCTCCAACCACTGCTGCAAATCCCAGAAGGCTCTTATTCTGGGAAAGTAGTATTCTCATTAACTTTGGTTAATAGGACATTGCGAACATGTTTATGGCATGTTGCACTGCTAACTGGTTGACGTGCGTAACGTTGCTATATAATAAAGGATCTGCATTAAGAAGTGCAGGCAGTGGTGAGTTGCAAACCTTGGCCTCCTGGGGAAGGCAGCAGGCAGATGGTGCTGCTGCAGGAGTCCTGGTGAAGAGCGACCTCCTGCTGCACGGCTGCTCTGAAATGCTCAAGAAAGTGGATCAGGGCCTTTGGAGCTCATAAGCTGTGAATGACCTTCCTCACACAGACCTCCCTTCCCCTGCTGTGGTCTAACAAGCCCAACTGCCACTCGACCTGGTGGCTGAGGCTGCTGCTAATACTGCAGGGTGAGCAAGGCCAATAAATCAAAATGAAACAATTTCCAAACCTTTACAACACACCAGTCAGAAAAGGAGATGTAAAGGCGAAAATCTTATTCATCCAAATGCATGGGGTCGAATGTGCATTTAGATTTTGTTCCTGTCGTATCAATCAGTTTTTGAGGCCAATCCCATGGAGTATTTCTCAGCTGACTGGCCTTTACAGAGGTGCTTGTGCCTGCCACCTGGTTGAAATCTCCTTACTATGTTAGGGACCCATATATCCTCATCAGGCACACAAGCTGACTGAGTTAGTTGTTCAGTTATTGAAATCAAGGTGGAAGTGAGTTGCGAAGAAGGTTCGCCTGCTTTTAACTGCTCCCCTCTTGTGACAGGTACATAGGGTTAACATTGGATCCTGTGATTTTATGAATGTATTAGCATGTTAGTAATTAATATCTCTCTGTGATTTCAAGGCAATAGTTGATGAAGTTACTATAATCTCCATATTGTTCTTGTTTCAGCGCAGCTATTTTGTTTCATTCTGGTACAGTAGATTCCAGCATTTTGCAAATCATTTGCTTTGATAATTACCACTGCAGACATATTTAATAAAGGAAAAAATGTTTTTTTAATAATATTCAAGTACTTGTTTTCATTCATGCATGGATAATAAAAGGAATAGGTAAACAGGCTAGATTATTGAGGAAAATGACTTCAATTTGATTCAAACATGTTTTATTGTTTTATTTTACTAACTGAGTAGATTATAAGTAATGACCTGAATGAGTAATTGCGTGTTGTATTATTAAAGGTGAACTGGGAATAGTCTGCATACAGAAATTTCCTGTATCCTTATTAATATAATTTGATTCTTTATGGTTGCTGCTGTTAGGTCAGATGAGTTACACTTCAGCACACAAATTATTAAATACTAAAACTATCATCATAAAACATTCATATGCGCCTGGAAGAAACTCCATTCCACTGACACCCCCTTCCCCCACCTAGACTTTTAAAAGGCTTATTTTTCCATATTAGGAAAAAATAATAACGCTTGTTCTGGTTTCAGAAGACACAAATAATTTAATGGATAAATGAACACATTAAAATGCACAAGTTCATATTTTCTGTTGGAGAAGAAAAAGCCTTGCTGATTGAAATTTTGAAGGGCAACTTCATAATCTAATTTGAAAATATATTTAGCATTTTAATTTCCAATCTGAAGACACAAGTCTCTGAACAATATAAAGGGTTTTGTACTGTGGTGCTTATCTCCTCTATTTTACCCTCTGTATTTCTCCTCTTAATTCCTGTCTTTCAAGATGCACTGGGATTCAACATTGCAGATGTTGAAGGCCCTGTACCTTTTATTTGCCCCAACATTGATGGTGCATTTCACATCCACAGTTTTGTATGCTCCACCATCAGCAACTGTGCATTCAACTGCCAAGGCACTAAACTCTGGAATTCCCTCCCTACACCTCTCCTCCTTTAGGAAATTCCTTACAATTCATCTCTGTTATCACTTGTCAAAACATCTTGAGACAATTTATTACATTGAAGACATTAGGTAATTGTAGTTGTTGTTGAGTGACTTTTTGACCAATACTAGTCATAGAGAGACCATACACAGCCACCGTATGCACTTTAATCAGGAATGGTCAGTTGCTGTACCCCCTATCAGTGACACTGCATCAGTATTTTATTTACTTTTGTAGATGCCTCCCTGAATTGTAAGCACCTTTTAATGTCTACTCTATTGTTACATTTCCTGCTAGTTCATCTTATTTAATAGGGCATAATTCTGCGTGTTTTAAATCCTATTTGTCATTTTAAGCAACAATAAACATCACTGTTCATTTCTTTGTGTTGAATTCTACTTACGATTTATCTGTCAAGTCCAGCATTGCCTTTATTAAATTTACACAATTTAAATGGATAAAAAGGGACATCTATCTCTCACTATCATCGTATACGTTCAAAGATTTTCACAGTACCTTCATTGCAGTGTTAATATAAGCCTACTTGTGACGAATAAATAAACTTTAACTTTAAAATAGAGCAGTATGAATAAATTAGTAACACAATTGCAGGTTACAGCATTGGTGATGTGAATTCCCTTTGATGTCATCCCCAAACATCTCCCTTTCCCACACAACTTAGTATCATCAGTAAGACATTATAAAGATATATAGCGATCAGCAAAGATGCTGGTACTGATCCCTGTGGTACCCTATTGGCCCTTGTTGTCTAATTGGAACTACTTTGTTTCCTATTATTATTTAGCCAATTTATTATCCAATTTGCTGCATGGTGCTCTATCCCAAGGGCTTTCACTTTAGATATAAGCCCCCTGCGAGACACCTGATAAAATGCCTCCTGAAATGAAGTTATAACATCCACCACTGTGTCATTATGTCCTGCTTCTGCTACATCCTCCAAAGAATTGCAAAAAAAAATTCTTCATCCAGATCTGCCTTTCGTAAACCAACATTGGCTTAGAGTTCCTGCCTTTAGTCCTGTTAAGTGCTACATAAATTGTTTCCTTTAGAATAGACTCCTAATGCACTCCTAATACACATACCGGTTTAACAAACTGATAATTCCCAGGATTGTGCAGCCAATATATTTCAACACTTGCAGCTCATTCCCAACCGAAAAAACTGCTTTTCCTTTGAAAGAGCTGTAAATATTCAGCAGCAGCTCCCTGACATAATTTTTTTTTATTAAGCATTCTATTAGCTGTTCCAGCTTTATCTGCTGCTTTATAAATATTTCAGCATTCTGCATTTTCAATAATCATTTGATTACTAATCTCTTTATTCTCCATTAGCTGAGATGCCTTCTCTAATTCCCCAACTACTATGGGCCTGAGTAAGATGCTCTGTCAGAGAGTCAGTGCAGACATGATGGGTCAAATGGCCTCCATCTGCATTGTAGGGATTCTCTGATTTGAAATAATGTAGCACTGTTTCATAAAAAAAACAAACATAGTAAATACAATGAAGGGAATTTCATTCTTCAGAGCTTTCAGAGAATTGACAGGCACGTGTGAGGTTCCAGTGTGCATTCACAGCATATGAAGCTCTCTGCTGGAATTTTAAACATAGTTGCACATATGTTACTTATATTTTTTCTAAAGCACTTTTTCTGATTTTTTTTGTTTCAAATCCATCTAACCATATTCATTTCAAACAAATCTAATCATTTTATGTCTTACTTACTGAAATTTATAGCCATTCTTTCATTCTAACCAGGTTTGCGCTGAACCTAAATGAACAAAATTCCAGCTATTCACCCCTACATCAGCTTGAAGGCTGTCTTCGCTTTCTCCACTTATTAGGATTCTCAGAACACACTACAATTTGAAGAATTCATGTTTTTTAATGGACTGGTTTCAAGAACTGTAATTTACCTTTGGCATCTAATTGGCAATTTTAGATTGCCTGGGGAATAAGAACAAAATGTGGAACAATAATGCACATTATATCAGCTGTGACCATTTATAAATAAATTGATTCTTTTTCCAGCTCATGTTGTTTTCATTTCTTAAATGCATTATTGATATAGATATTCTGTAAAAGGTAAAAATAATTGATTGCCATTGCACCATCCTTTTGCGTTTCTTCCATGCATACTAATTTTCAAACATTCTTACTTCCATTAGTCTCCAGTGGGGCAACAGTCCAATTGAATGCATTGTGACTTCCAAATGTGACAACTGATCCACAATAACAGTGTTTGCCTGTCATTATGTCTCCCAGTGAATATAACTAATACTATATTTTGAATAATAAATGTCTGGAAATGAGTCAAGCTGAGCAATTCAGTGAGGGATTCAACTGATAGCCAAACATAAGGGCCAGAGGAATACATCAAGTATATTTTCTAAGCCCTGAACTTGAATTCCTGCTTTGACTAAAACTTAATTTCTTCCTAGGAAAGAAGGCTGCTGCTGTTAGTAGTTGTCTGGGAAAGAGATCAGTTTATCAGTGTATCGTGTGACGATGAGCCAGTTTGACAGCTAAGTGTTTGCCAGTGTAATTTGGGAATTGATTGGAAATGAAGACTGTGTTTTTCAACAAAAATGTTTATTTATTACTGTTTACATTCAGTTTTTTTTGTGTGTCTATTTGCCCAAGGCATCAGGAAGATGAAAGTCATGCTGAAAGGATATTGGTGTGTGGGTATCACAGCTTTTTGCTTGAGTTTATGCTGAAGAATAATATCACATTACAGATAGTGAAGTAAAATAATAACATAGTGGGGCCAATTTTATGATTTATCTGTACAATTTGCCTGCCAAAAGCACAGTTCAGAAATGATCAGGTGCTTATAGTAGAGGGTGTTGAGGCCCCAATTTCTGTCAAGCACTGTGGATAAGCTTCCCTGTCAACAGTGTGGATGTGTAAAATTACCCCATAGTGTAAACAATGTGAAAACAAAATTTCAGTCTATGCCTCACAGAGCAGTGAAACATCTCTGTAATAGATGTGTTGAAACTATTGCAGGTCATTTTAAACAATAATTTTCCCTCAGTTTTCAAATGAAATAATCAATCTACCAACTCAAACCATCAGCACTGACACGTTGCACAATAGAGGAAATTAACAAATTAAGTTGATGAAGTTTTTACTTCTCATTGATTCTAATGTGGTATTTCAAAAATTATATATTTTTTTCAGCTCCTGCTGCAGACTGTTCCCTCACCACTGATTCCATCCCACTCTCTGGCCACTGTCTCAGGCTGAACCAGACAATCTGCACGTTTGCTGCCTTATTTGGCCATAAGCTAAGCTACTGTCATCATTACAATGATCACTGACTTCCTTTCAGTGAAATCACCTGCCTCCAACACTATCTCAGTGCATCTGCTGAACACCTCATCCATGCTTTTATCACATTCAGAATCAACCATTTCAATGGGCTCCTGGCCAGCCAACCTCCATCTTCCATTAACTTGAGTTCATCTGAAATATTGCTGCCCGTGGATTAACCCGCACCGTACCTCAGTCACCCATTAGCCATCTCACCTTGTTACCCGCCATTGGCTCTTCATTCAGCGCACCTTTATTGGGGAATTTTTATCCTTACGTTCCTTCCTGGTCTTTCCATTTATCCTCGCCCAATCATACAACCTTCCAAAGAACTCCATGTTCCTCCAGTTCTGGTTTCTTGTGCAACCCCCATTGCTCTTCAGCCCACCATTGAAAACTGTGCCTTTTGACCAAGCTGTTAGTCAGCCATCCTAACATTCTAATTGCTCCTTCTTTGGCTTGTTGCCAATGTTTTTCCCTGGTTATGGTTGTTTCGTAGATGAATGGAGCTATGTAAATACAAGTTATTGTTTGAAAAATAGACCACTGAAGTGCAGGAAATGCTTATTGAGGCATCATTAATTGACAGACATAGTTTGCCTCAAGAAACGGTGCAACCCTGGCACCCTTTGAATGTCATTTGGATTTAGTGCCTGATGAGAGCTTTCCTCACTGTAGTGTTGGCATTGCAAATTCTCATTAGCACTTTCATCGTATTATTTCAGATAGTTCTGCCACCTTAGTCATTGGCTTGCATACAGAAAGCATGCAGCAGACAAAATTAGACTGAAAGCTCTGTAGGAAGAAAGAAGATTGAACGATGAAGCTGCCTCCAATTGCTCAAACATGTGTACCGCTAAGATATCAATAACACAATTGACATTAATTCTGACTATAGCATCAACTTCTATTCTTGACTGCTATCTTGGGCCATAGCTGCGTGGGATAGTTTGGTCTGCACGGAGCCAGTTCAATCACCCTTCATTCCCCTCCAAACAAAAGTGACCGGATAATAATCTTAGAGTGAAGACGTTATGAGTGCTTCTCGGGAGGCAGACAAGGGCAGCACGGTAGCACAGTAGTTAGCACTGCTGCTTCACAGCTCCAGGGACCTGGGTTCGATTCCTGGCTTGGGTCACTGTGTGGAGTTTGCACATCCTCCTCATGTCTGCGTGGGTTTCCTCCCACAGTCCAAAGATGTGCAAGTTAGGCTGATTGGCCATGCTAAAATTGTCGCTTAGTGTCCTGAGATGTGTAAGTTAGCGGGATTAGCGGATAAAATACATAGGGATATGGGGGTAGGGCCTGGGTGGGATTGTGGTTGGTGCAGACACGATGGGCTGAATGGCCTCTTCCTGCACTGTAGGGTTTCTATGATTTCTATGACCTGATTCGCACTTTGTTGGTGATCACATATTGGCTAGATCTTTCTTGGGGACTTGCAGTACAAAAAGGGAAATGGTGGAATTATGAAATTGTGTTGTTTCATGCTTTCTTGGAACTTTTGTGCCTCCTCCCATCCCATCCCCCCATAACACCTCCCCTCTATCATCCTAATTTGGAAGGAGTTAGACAACATTATTCCACCTGCTGCTGATATCGATAGCCATCGCCAATTTCCTGCATTGAAGCCAGTTGCTGCCACATGGCTTCAATATAATGGTGAGAGTGGCCCAGTGGCAACAGCAATGACTTCATAATGCATTCACTGAATCAGGCTTTAACTTTTAAATTCCTTCTGAATGAACTTGAAAAAAAGATGCTTTAGTAAAATTCCTGAAGCTCAGGCAATAAGATTGTGGATAAAAATGAACATCCACAGAACACCAGTGGGTCAGTGTCATCAACTGCAGTAAGTTGACCAACCCTTTCAGTGAGTAAACTAAAACCAGATTCAGAGGACAATATTTATTGGCTGCTCTTGCTATTTTTGCCGGAATATTGAGATTCCAATAAACCTTCCAGCTCAAATGAAATATGCAATTGCTCGAAAAAATACATTTATGGAAATGCAATATTAACAATCCTCAACATTCTGACTTTTATATCCTTCCCATAATTATAGAAAATGAAGCAATTTAATGAACGTTATAATCCATTGTAGTTTTCTTTAATAAATAAATCTGTCATTCATTTGTTCAACTTCTAAGGTTAAACTCTGGCTTAGTTTCAATAATGAAGTAATGACGTTTAGCATCAATATCATCAGACAACAGTATCAATATGTAACATAAGAACATAAGAACATAAGAAATAGGAGCAGGAGTAGGCCATCTAGCCCTTCGAGCCTGCCCCGCCATTCAATAAGATCATGGCTGATCTGTCGTGGCTCAGTTCCACTTTCCCGCCCTCTCCCCATAACCCTTAATCCCCTCTCTTATCAAGAACCCATCAACCCGCTTCTTAAAAATATTTAGCGAGGCAGCCTCCACCACTTCAACGGGCAGAGAATTCCAGAGATTCACCACCCTTTGAGTGAAGAAGTTCCTCCTCAACTCCGTTCTAAACCGCCTCCCCTTTATCTTGAGGCTGTGCCCCCTAGTCCTACTGCCTGCTTGAATGATATAAACAAAAAACACATTTTAAATTGGGAGTACAGTTGTGCAGTAATTAGAATACTGGAGTAATGATTTAGAGGCCAGGACTAACAATCCAGATGTATCAGGGCCTGAATGTTACAGGTGGAAGGTGATGGGTTTAAGGCAGCAAATGGGTAGGAAGAAAGAGGGGTTTTTTTTGAGGGGGGTGCCCCTCACCCTTCCTCCAAGGGAATTATCCCTCCTTCCTTCCCACCCTGTGAAGAGTTTTTTTTTTAATTGGGCTGCCTGCCCGACTGCCCACACCACACTTTGTGGGAGTACATGAAATGTAGGCCCATGAGTTCAAATTCCACCATGACAGTTTCAGAATTTATGTTCAGGTTTCAACACATCTGGGATCAGGAAAAGTGGTGACAAAGTTGTCCAAATGTAAAATCATAACTGGTTTACTAATGTCATTTCAGGACTGAAGGCTGCTTCCCTTGCTCACATTGACTTAAACGCACCTCCAGAGTCACACCAGTGTGATTACCCTGAACTGTCCTCTATAGTGGTCTAGCAAGGCACTCAGTTGTATGAAACTGCAACAAAGGACAAAAAACAATATAGTGGTTCAAGAAGAAGGCTGCCACTGTATTATCAGAGCAACTGGGGATGAGCAAACAAGGCTGGCCTTACCACTAATGGCCACATCTTGAGCCACAGCTTTATTTACATTCTAGAGTGAGCGTGCAACTTAGTTCCTGCTACTGTCAGTTCAAGGGTACTTGTACGATTCGTCACTTCCTAATATTCACAAATACTTGGCAGTGGTGCTGGTGGTGTTGGTGGGGTGGGGGTTAGGGAGGAGAGCAGGGGTGTGGGGGGAATGGGAATTGTGGTTGAGAGAGCAGTAAGCTGGAGTTATGGGGCAATGAGGAGTCTTCAGGTTTGTTCTCCACATCTACAACTGTACCTTTCCAGAGCTATGATCATTTTGAGAATGACTGATTATATTCTCAGTAATTGGAACCGAACAATGGTACATGCATCATATTGACTCTTCTTATTGGTAAGACATAATTATGATGCAGTCGTATGTACATCATAGAGACCTGATTTGAATAGATATGCCCTCCCCACCCCCACTCCTCACCAACTCCAGCTGTTACATGAAGATCTGGATTCATAAGATGTTTAAGTTAGAATAGAACAAGTGTGCTTTGTGAGGAATATATCCATATTTGGAACAATATTTTTCAAAAGTCAGCAATTTCTAAATACAGCACACTAATTGTATTTATCTACCACGCCAGCCCTCAGTGCTGAACAATATAAGTGCAGCTAAATGGACACTAGATGGCGAAGAAGCTCTGTTGTGTATTTAAATATTGCCATAGGCCAGATAAGTAACACTCATAAAACTGTCTAGGAGGGGGTTGTTTTATTATACCGAGATACCATAAATAATGGTTCATTCTAAGAAATTTCAACAATGTATTAATCAACGAAACACAGCAACATTTTTTGATGCTCGGGCATAACTGAATTGTTAAGCACTGGCTACAATTTTGTAACAAATAACAATAATCAAACAATTTGGCACTTCAACAAATAACAATTATCACTGCAGAGTGACTGGGGCAACAGACAGTATCCAGGTATAAAGACAGAGTATGTATACTATATAGTATAAAGATTGCCTGCAGAGATAGTTATCAGTGCTCTACATTCTAATTGTGTCATTGATGAGAGGGAGATAGAAGAGTAAATGTGGAGGCAAATCTCTGAAAGCAAAACAACATGGCAATAATAGTCGGGGACTTCAACTACCCAAATATCAATTGAGATACGAACTGTGTAATAGGCACAGAGGGCACTCAATTCTTGAACTGCATTCAAGAGAATTTTTTTAACCAGCACGCAACAAGCCCAGCAAGAGCAAGTGATTTAGCCTGTAAATGAAGCTGGGCAAATGGATAAGGTAGCAGTGGGTGACCATTTTAACGCAGAAACCCAACAGTGCAGAAGGAGATCATTCAGCCCATTGCATCTGCACCAACAACAATTCACCTGGGCCCAATCCCCATAACCCCACATATTTACCCCACTAATCCGTCTAACCTAGGCATCCCAGGATACTAAGGGGCAATTGAGCATGGTAAATGCACTTAACCTGCACATCTTCTGGCTGTGGGACAAAACTGGAGAACCAGGAGGAAACCCACGCTGACACAGGAAGAATATGCAAACTCCATACAGGCAGTGACCTAAGCTGGGAATCAAACCTAGATCCCTGGAGCTGTGAGGCAACAGTGATAACCACTGCGCCACTGTGCCGTCCATGGAGTTACTGATCATATTACAGTTAGATTTAGCACCCTTATGGAAAAGGATAAATATAGAACAGGAATAAAAGTTCTAAGTTGGCAAAAGACAAATTTTGATTTGACAAAAGTCGACTGTTTACAGTTATTTGGAGGGAAATCAGTGACAAATCAATGGGAGGCATTGAAGAGCGAGATTCCATGGCCACAGTGTAGACATGTCCCCATGCCAAACCTAGAGCTCCTAGTTATATAGAAGCATATAGGTAAGATAAAGAAAAAGAAAGCTCATGGTAGTTACAAAAACTTAATACTGCAGAAAGTCTAGAGGGATATAGAATGTACAGGGGTGAAATAAAAAAGGTAATTAGGATAGTAAAGTGAAGATATGAAAAAATATTGTAGGCAAAATCAAAGAAAACCCAAAGATGTTTTATCAATACATCAAAAGTATGAGAATAGTAAGGAAGGAGTAGGGCCTAACAGAGATGTACATGGTAACACGAGTATTAATTCAGAATATGTGAGCAGAGTTCTCAATGACTAATTTTGTCTCTGTCTTCACTAAAGAGAGGGATGATACAGACATTCTAATTAAAGAGGAGTGTGAAAAATTAGATGCAATAAGCACAATGAGAGAGGAAGTATGGGAAGCACTGGCATCCTTGAAGATGAATAAATCACCAGGCCTGGATGGATTGTATCTCAGGCTGTTGAAGGAAGCCAGGAAGGGATTAGTGGATGCTCTAAGGATCATTTTCCAATCTTCACTGGGTACAGGTGAGGTATCAGAAGATTGGAGGTCTGTCATTATTTAAAGGGTGCAACAGATAGGCCAGTCAGTTTGACTTTGGTGGTGGGCAAATTATTGGAAACAATTCTGAGAGATGGGAGTTACTAATTGTCACTTATAAAGGAATGGATTAATCAGGGATAGTCAGTATGGTTTTGTTAGGGGAATGATCGTGTTTTACTAATTTAACCAAACTTTTTGAGGAAGTAACAAGGAAGATTGATGAGGATAGTGCAGCAGATGTTGTCTACATGGATTTTCGTAAGGCATTTGACAAGGTCCCAAATAGCAGAGGAATCAGAAAAGTAAAAACCCGTGGGATACAGGGATTCCTGGCACAGGTGCTAGGAATCGCAGACTCAGTGGGCCGAAGAGCCTGTCTCAGGCAGAGCATCACCCTGGGCCTCTGTGCATAAGGTTAGAGTACAAGACTCCCTGTGACAGGCAGGTCACAAACAGATGAGTTACAGCTGTGGGGTACAATAACATTTAATAGTGACTACTTACATGTTACTCCATCCCTATCTATGGCACCTGCCTTCACCTGTGCTCTCTTCATGACCCTACAACCTTCTTGTGTTGCCTATAGGTAACCCACCACCCCCCCCCCCCCCCCCAACCCCCCCATCCCAGGGAGGGACATCAGAGGTGGAGGTGGTCAGCTGTATTCCATGCCCCATAACCAGTGGTGCCCTTGGTGGGCATCCCCTGGAGGGCCGGGAGCTGGGAGAGAGCCCCATTTTTGGGTGTGATAGACGTAGCCATGCCACACTTTCATCCATTTCCTGTGAAATGCGCCAATGTCAGGAAGGAGGGTTTCAGTAAGAGTGGCAACAGCCGGGGGCCCCGAGTGGGATGCCCCAATATGGGGTCCAGCCCCTCCTTCTATCTCAGGATAGACATAGGCCCAGATACACTCCATGGGATGGCTGAGCAGCTGGAGTGAGATCCAGAAGCCCCTGCATCACCTGGGTCTGCCAGTCCTGAAGGCCCAGCAGCATCTGCCCCATGGTATGCGAGCCCTCAGCAAGTGCCCCCTGGGACTGGGCGATGCTCTTGAAACCTTCATTCTGACCTGCTGTATCTTCAACATGATCCTGGGGCTCTTAGACTCAGCCATGCCTCTGATCCTGCCACCCATGGTAACCATTTCCTGCCCCAGACTTTCCACTGCGAACACCACTCTTTCAGTGTTGGCCTGAGTACCATGCAATGCCGGCAGCACCTCCTGCACCTGAAGGCTGTGGGGGTCCTCCAAGTGGCTTTAAGATTGCTGGAATGTTGCTGACACCCCCTCCTGCTTCACCTCTTCACCTCCGGTGAACTGCTCCCAGTGGCTTACACCTGGCTGGTGGTCAGTGTCTCCTTGACTCGGGGAAACCTCCCTTTGCCTGATCCCTCGAATGTTTCCACTTTCGTCTGGTGTGCATCTGCAGCTGTGTTGTGCTCACCAGAAAGTGCCCCAGAAGGTTCACTGGTACCATGTCCCACTGTGGTGATAGTGTCTGCACTGGTAGAAGGTTCAGGTGATATCTGTGTCCAATGGTCAGTGCATTCCTCAGAGGTTATTATCTCCAAATTTGCAGATGATACAAAGTTAGGTGGGAAGGTGAGCTGCGAGGAGGATGCTTCAGCATGACTTAGACAGGCTGAGTGAGTGGGTATACGCAGTATAATGGGGATAAATGTGAGGCTATCCACTTCAGTAGCAAAAATAGGAAGGCAGATTATTATTTGAATGGGTGTACAGTGAGAGATACTCAGTGAGACCTTGGTTTCCTCAAGCATCAATCTCTGAAAGTAAGTGCACAGGTACAGCAGACAGCAAAGAAGGCAAATGACATTTCGGCCTTCATAGCAAGAGGATTTGAGTATAGGGACGGAGGTGTTTAACTGCAATTGTACATGGCATTGGTGAGGCCACACCTGGAGTACTGTGTGCAGATTTGTATCTTTATCTGAGGAAGGATATCCATGCTATAGAGGGAGTACAGCGAAGGTTTACTAGGCTGATTCCTGGGATTGCAGGTCTATAACATGAGGAGAGACTAAAGTTGGTTAGGATTATATTCACTGGAATTTAGAAGAGTGAGAAGGGATCTCACAAAAACTTATAAAACCCTAACAGGGTTAAACAGGGAGATTCAGAAGGGATGTTCTCGATGGTGGGGAATCCAGAACTAGGGGTCAGATTTTGAGGATAAGGGTAAACCTTTTAAGACTGAGGTGAAGAGAAATCTCTCCACCCAGAGAATAGTGAATGTGTGGAATTCAGTGCCACAGAATGTAGTTGAGGCCAAAACATTAGGTGATTTCAAGAAGAAATTAGAAATGGCTCTTGGGACTAAAGGGATCAAAGGTTATGGGGGGAAGGTGGATCAGGATATTGAATTTGATGATCAGCCATGATCATAATGAATGGCGGGGCAGGCTCAAAGGGCTGAATTGCCTACTTCAGCTTCTGTTTTCTATATTTTCTCTGAAGTGTCGACAGGAGTGGCAGCAGAGGCCACAGTGAGAGTTCTGATCTCTGAGGGCCCAGCCCCATCAGATTCAGCTCCTACCAAAGAAGACACATGGGTAACTTCAAGGGAGGTATCTGGTCAGCTGGCGACCTATATGAGATAGGTCATATGAATGAAGGTTTTGTGGTTCCTCACTCCTGTGGCACCCGCCAACCTAACTGTTGGTCCCGGCTCTCTGCTGCCTCCCCTGAAAGCTCCTCGGCATGATTCACAACGAGGGCCAGAGATGCAGCTTGGGAACCCCACTGCCTGAGAGACTAGTGCAGAACACTCCACCATTCTCGCCGATTTGACACTTGGAGAATTCCACCTTGATTTCTCATGAATATTTCTTCAATTTGGTTAGTTAAGGGAATGAATATATGGGACCCAGGTATTCTGTGTAGATGGCTCCACTCTCTTAATTTATAGTAAATTATAACAGAAAATTCTATAGAAAGTCAGTGGGCGAGTGTAATTGTTATGAATGGTTGGTGTTGCTAGTTTGCAAGAGAGCAAAATTCTGCAAAATGTTTAAGGTGAGTGAACCACACTCTATCTTGCTTCTGTCCAGATCCACAAATAATTGGAAATTCCAAGCTAAATGCTTTGACCATTTTTTGGGATAGTGGTTATATCTATTAGTGATCATGCAAATTTAAGTATTTTACTACACCGAAAATCACTTGGAAATACATCAAATCATAAACAAAAGAAAATAGCAAATAATTGCTCATGACCTGACAATGAAGTATAATATGAAGTCTGTTTCACTTCACTAGAATGTCATAGCAAATGATGTTTAAATATTTGTTTATTTGCAGGTGCCTGTCTTTTATTTCATACCATTAACTCAGTAAATGATGCATTCAAATTGCAGATATATTGGCTGCTTGTATTAAAAACTCCCAAATTAAATTCATTACCATTAGACTAAATATTATGAAAAACAGACCAAAACAGCTCTAGCTGCTGGAAATCAGTAGCCATTCTTGTGAACTGCCACTGTAACTTCAGTGGGGAACCACAGAAATGGCTAGATATTAGGCTTGAACCCAGTTACTTGAGTCAAAGATCCCTCAATGGCCTGTTGAGTGCAGAGCTTCCAAAATATATTGTAAGGGAATGCTGGTTTAGGTGATCCCTACATCAAGAAGCGCAGCACTCTGGAACTTCAGTGGGACCCTGTGTATAATTAACAGATCTACCCAATCAACAGCGGAAGTGGGGCCCAGCTAATAGTCTAGGCTGCAATGAAGCCCAGATTTCAATTGCTGGGGTTGGGGCTGGGGCGAGTGGATTTGTTCATCAATTGATAGTTAAAATCTATTGCTTTGTGCCAAAAGAATGCAATGGTATTTAACAGAATAAATTCCTATCATAATTCAGTCACCCAAATCCTTTGCAATATTAAAGTTTTACAAAAAAAATTGATGCCATTATATATTTATGTGTTGATTTTCAGAAATTTGTTACAAATATGATGTTTATACGATTGTTACATTTTTGGGAACCATTTAGTATGCAATGAAGGGGGGTAATTTAATCTGGTTTGAGGTCTTCCTAACAATAGGCCTTGGTGATGGGCCTGTTAAAGATTAAAGGGAGGATGGTTTTGCTCGAAAAGGGAGTATGGAATTTGTAGGATCCATTCGTTCCTCCGAACAGATCTTGAGGACAACGCTTGGTACAATTTTAAAAATAGTTTATTGAATAAAATTTGAAATTAAAAATTACAGAAAGTGGAAAAGAGAAAGGGGGGCCCAAGCAGTTGGTCCCAATTACAGATTTCAATTCAAAATCTTGCAAGATTGAATTGAACTGAACAACAGATAGCTGTTGCCACAATGTAACTTATCAGTTACCTTTGTTATTAAGTTAGCTGGGTACAAGCAGTGTCTATAACTTTCAAAAACAATTTGCAGCTGTGACCATGAAAGCTTGTTTACAACAAAAACTATTTCTGTTAACATTACACTTTCAAATGTAGCCAATTTCTAAGTTCAACCCAGAATTTCAAGCTGAGTTCTAAAGTGTGGTCAAGTTAGCTTTAAAGTGTAGCATAATTAGTTATATATGCAGAAATACCCTAAAATGAAGCCTTTTAACCAAAGCAAACCATACAGAGGATCCCACAGTGTTCATGCTTAGAAACAGGAACGGCATCTTTTTTACAGAGTAAAAGTTTAAACTATCCATTCCAAGATAGAGTACAGTTGGGGTGTACAGAATATCTAATTAGTATTTCTACCTGGACACAAAGTTCATGTGAGAGGAAGTCTGCTATGATCTGGGAGAAAGAAAACAGCCAGAGGCCAAAATTCTCCATGATTCACCATGCAGAAGTGAGGTGGGAGTTCACGTTCTAATTGAAAATAGCAAACTCATAAGCGTTTGAAACAAGGCTGGAAGATTCACCCAGCTTGCATTAGATGGGGAACTTTGAGGAAAACACCCACCATGAAAGATTGCTCTGGGATTATAAACTAACAGGTTGGAAAAGGAAAAGAACTGAAGTAAATCCTTGAGAATAAAATCACAATCAACTGCTTCCAGGAGGATTGAATGTTGACCAATAGGACAGTGTTAGATTCAGTTGTGAAGTAGGATTTTCAGTTGTGTTAAAAACAAAAGGAGAAAATTCTGTTTGGTAGTTTAAAATGTAAGTTATCTACACAAACAATGTTTAGTCAATGTTGCTCCTAGTTTGTTTGTTACTGTAAAAGCCTTAAAGCATGAAATCTTGTGTCATTCTTGGAAGTTGAAATATCTTCTTTTTTTAGAGGTTATTGGTTTCTACATGGAGATTATAGCAGATGTTAAGGCACCATAAGTTTTTTTAATGAAACTTTTCTAGTATGCTTTTTGAAAACAGGTCAACGGTACAGACACGAGAGAAGGTAGAATATCTCAGAAGTAACGGTGTTCCCCCCCCACTTTCTACAAAACGATTAATAACCTTATTTTATTGTAGATTTGAACAACCACCAATCAAAATCATTGGCCAGAGCAATTTTGCTATATTCAATTTTTTATAACCATGTTCCATTAACGGGAAGGATAGAAAACCGGTCAATCAGCAAGTGTCTGTGATAAAGCTCCTTTCACACTTCTCAAGCTGCCAATGAGCCTCTTAACCAGCATAAATGACAAAAGAATCTGTTCTTTCAGCCGTAGATTGCACAAAATTTGTAGTAATGGCTCTAGATCGAAATTGAAAATGTCATTTCACTGACCAGCAATGGAGCTCCTAATGGAGCATCATTGCAAAATTGCAAGTTTTTTTTTGTCACAACAACCAGAACCATGCTCTGGAGGCAAATAACACGACATAAAATGTCATTGAGAAATAAGAGTCACTGCTTAAGAAAGACCACCAATGTAGGGCAAGCATATTGCAGCAAAAAAGCAGCAAATTAAAAGATGGAGCTGCTAAACATTTGCAGGTGGCAGATACACATGATAATAAAGTTCAGCAGTAATAGTCAGCATAAAAATATTGAAAACTGTTTGACTTATAAAGATAAATTACTGAGTTTAAATTTGCAAAATGGGGGCGGGGGGGCGGTGGGTCGGTGGTGGTGGCTGGCCCCTGCATTCTTTCTACTGATTAATAAATACGCTTTGTAAGTCCGTAAGCATGCATCATTGCACTGACCTAATATCTCTTCACGCTGCTCTGTCATAGTTTGTTTTATGGAGGCCAGTTTAGCTCAATTGGCTGGACAGCTAATTTGTCATGCTAGAGCAGTACTAACATAGGTTCAATTCCCATCCTGGCTGAGGTTATTCATAAAGGCCCCACCTTCTCAATATTTCCTTCATTTAAGATGGGGTGACCCTCAAATTAGATCATCATCAGTCAGCTTTCCCACTCAAAGACAGATGACGTGGTTATCTACAACTTTACCTTTACTTTATTTTATAAAGCTCTTCAGAAATCCCTTGGGAGGCTTAACTATGTTACAGGTTCTATAAAAGTTATTGTTGTTGTTTTCATTCACCTTCTGATGTTAACCTTAATCACCTTAGTTCCAACCCAATTTTCTTTTTTTAGTTTAGGTGCCTGTAGAAAATTTTACTGCATTTTTCCTTAAATTTAATATTTCCTCTTTGCCTTTTTCCTCTCCTTAATCATGCTGTCCTGCATTGTCCATGTACGTAGTGTACACTTTTTTCTTAGCCTCAACATCTGGGGTAGCACCGTGGCGCAGCACCAGGGATTTGGGTTGGATTTCAGCCTTAGGTGACTGGCTATGTTGAATTTGCACGTTCTCCCTGTGTCTGCATGGGTTTCCTCCAGGTGTTCTGGTTTCCTCCCACAGTCCAAAGATGTACAGTTTAAGTGGATTGGCCATGCTAAAGTGTCCCAAGATGTTAGGTTAAGAGGATTAATGGGATAAATGAGTGGGGTGATGGGTCTTGATAAGATGATCTGTTGGGAAGTTAAGTGCAGGCTTGATGGGCCAAATGGCCTCCTTCTGCACTGTAGGGATTCTATTTTATTTCCCTCGTCTTTATTCATCCAATGTTTTTCGGGGGGGTTACTTTACTGTATTTTAGTGGAATATATTTTTCTTGGGCTCATTTTAAATATTTCCCATTTCTGATCTTGTTGACCACCTTATGCTCCCAAGTTTAATTCTCGGCCCTCAAAATTGACTCATCTCCAACATTTTACCAGGATTTTCCAGTTCTCCCTACCACAGGGATCATCTGGACTTTTGGCCGGGCTGTCACATCCCCGGCAATGGGTCTTGCCAAGGCAGGACAGGAAAATTCCGGCCCTGATCTTGGCCTATGGGGTAGGGTAGGAAAGTGGAGCTCAAGTAGAAGACCAAGCCCTGATCTTATTGAATAACAGAGCAGGCTCGAGAGGCCACATGGCCTACTCTTGTTCCTATTTCTAAGGTCCTTAAAATGTACTGACCTAATAAAGATGAACAATAGTTCCTACAGTTCACTGGTGACACTTCAAAGATATTTTATTGGTTTTAAATCACTTTGGCATGTCCTGAGGTCATGAAGGGCACGATATGAACCTAAGTTCTTTCTTTTAGTACAACATCAGTGTTCTATCTGTCAAAACTGGCAGTCACTGATGTATTATGGACTCATTAATACACTTGGTTTGTTTCAAAAAAAATCTAAAAACTAAGGGAACTGCTCAAGGACATGGACAGGAATTCATTCAGCTTCACATTTGATTGCAACCTTAAATAGTTGATTTAGGTTGGGATGTATTCCGTCATTTGCTACTCTCCAACTGAAGCTTTTTAAAAGCATCATTTGATTCATAATACATATTAAAATCTCAGTAATTGAATGGGTAATATCAATTGGCCATTTGAAGCATGAAAGGCTGAACAAATGCATTGTTTTTTTGCCCCTTTCATTTGTCTTCCCTTCATACTGCTGTCTTTTGGTATATTAGTTAACAGAAAGTATGCTCATTGGCACAGAACACAACTTCTCTCTTCGGTAATCTCCAACAATTTTGATACCCGAGCTATGGAACACTATCATCAAAAATGTACTCTCCTTAGTTACCTCTTTAATATTGGAATTCAGAGGCATGGAATAATAATCTGGAGAACATGAGTTAATATCCTACCATGGTGGTTTGAGAATTCACATTCAGGTTTAAAGATCTGGAAATAAAAGAGGTGGTATTAGTTAAAGTGGCTTGTAGCTGTCAGACTGCTGTGTAATTGGTTTACTAATACAGTCTGCAATTATACACTTTGAAAGATTCTATTAGTTGAACATTTTTTAATGATCTTCAAGGGCAGCAGTATGTTTGCAGCCAGCTTTAAATTACCTCTTCCTAAGAGAACTCCTCCCCCAGGGATGATTCCCACTCAGAGTCCCAATTGCTCACCAGGCCAGGTGATTCTTACTCTGCTGTGTTGCCCTTAAAGGAACAATCACCACACAGTCATATTTACCTCATCCGGTTTATGTGGGACTCCGATCATCTCCTCTCAATGGAGAGGGTGGGTGTTGACAGGAAGTTAATCAATCCCTTTTGGGATCATTTGCTTTTCCCTATTAAAGCTTTATAAGACACGAAATGCATTTAGCTTTTTCGTGCTCCTCTGAAACCTTCTAAGAACAGAGTGAATGGAATTTTGTGGGATAGCCTTGGAGACTTCCTTCCCAGCATGCCCTTTGATGTGGGGGGAGCTATATGGTACAAGGATTGTCCATGCAACCCCTCCACAACATAAAGGGCCATTGAACTCAGGATGAACTCTTGGCAGAAAATCTTGCCCTTGCCATGGAAATCTTTTTTTCCATCATTCACAAACACAGGAGTTTCCAGCTCATACAGCTGAATTTTAGCTTGCGGAAGTGGGGTTGTTTTCATCCCATGGCACTGGAACATCCAGCGTGATTACATCATGTTGTGATCCACATGTCCTCACATTGGTCTGCAATAATACAGTAGGGCTGGCAAATGTGCTCTCAAAGTAAGAGACAGCTTCCATTTTAAAGAAAGCAATTAATTAGCCACCATCCAAACTCATTAGCAGTCCAATCAACTGCAATAATATGTCCATGATGTAATAATACAATCCCAGCATGTGAAGTATGCTAGATGGAAACCTCGTTATTTTTAATAGTTCGTTGTAAGTGCAAATATACCAGTTGAAGTTGTATCTTTGCCTGACTTCAGCAAGGGAGATTGTTGATAGGATTTTGATTGGTTATTCCTGGAAGCTACGGATTCCCTGCACATTAAATGGGTCTTGAGCATTCTTCAAACTGATAGACTAGGTCATTTACCAACACTGCAGCTTTGCTCATCTGTGCACTATAGGCAAAGCTTTTTCTGTTGGACATACATGCTCTAATAAGGAAGAGGAGGAGGAGGCTAGAGGAACAGAAACAGGAGCCACAGGAAATGCATGAAGGAAGTAAGGGGTTGCTGAGGACAGACTGTAGCAGCCGCAGAGGTACAGACGGAGGCCATATCCTGCCAGTCATGTTTGCAGGGTATGCATGACTTACCTGCAGATGACAAAGAGACAATACCTGAAGACCTCAATTTCTCAGAGTGACTGTGGCTTCTCTGTGTGATATGACACTTGAAGCTTGAGGAGACCACATCCGTGTGTGTGCGTATGTGCATGTGTCACAGTGACTCTAGTATTGCTTCAGGTTGATTTCAGACCACATGTGGAAACTTGAGTGACATTAGCGAATCTGCAGCACGTCATTGAATTAAGGCAAACATTCTTACCTTTCTCGGACACTCTAGCTCATCACGGCCAGTGGAATGAAATGTAGCGTCTAGCTGTCGGGCATTCATCTCATAGCAGATCGTGACCAAGAAATTGGGCATCATACCACCTGATCTCATAAAAGGTTGCTACAGAAGGTTAGGGTGCACGGAGTTGGGGGTAAGGTGTTAGCGTGGATAGAGGATTGGCTGTCTAATAGGAAGCATAGTTGGTATCAATGGGTGGTATTCTGATTGGTGGTTGGTGACCAGTGGAGTGCCGCAGGGATCAGTGCTGGGGCCTCAACTGTTTACCATTTATATAGATGATCTGGAGGAGGGGGCTGAGTGTAGGGTGACAAAATTTGCTGATGACACAAAGATGAGTGGAAAAGCAAATTGCGTGGAGGGTGTGGAAAGTCTGCAGAGGGATCTGGATAGGCTGAGCGAGTGGGCGAGGACCTCGCAGATGGGGTATAATGTTAGCAAGTGTGAGGTTATCCACTTTGGCAGAAATAATAGTCGGAGGGATTATTATTTAAAAGGCAAAAAGCTGCAGCATGCTACGGTGCAGAGGGACCTGGGGGTCCTTGTGCACAAGTCACAAAAACCCAGTCAGCAGGTGCAGCAGGTGATCAAGAAGGCGAATGGAATATTGGTCTTTATAGCGAGGGGGATAGAATATAAAAGTAGAGAGGCCTTGCTGCAACTGTACAGGGTACTGGTGAGGCTGCAGCTGGAGTACTGTGTGCAGTTTTGTTCGCCGCACTTGCGCAAGGATATATTGGCCTTGGAGGGAGTGCAGAGGAGATTCACTAAGCTGATAGCGGGGATGAGGGGGTTGGACTATGAAGTGAGACTAAATAGATTAGGTCTGTACTCGTTGGAGTTTAGAAGGATGAGGGAGGATCTTATAGAGACGTATAAGATAATGAAGGGGATGGATAGGGTAGAGGTAGAGAGATTCTTCCCGCTTAGAAAGGATAGCAGGACTAGAGGGCACAGCCTCAAGATAAGGGGGGGGGCAGTTTAGATCAGAGTTGAGGAGGAACTTCTTCACTCAAAGGGTGGTGAATCTCTGGAATTCTCTGCCTGTTGAAGTGGTAGAGGCTATCTTGCTAAATATATTTAAGTCACGGGTAGGTAGGTCTCTGATAGACAGGGGAATTAAGGGTTATGGGGAGAAAGTGGGAAAGTGGAACTGATCCACTTCAGATCAGCCATGATCTTATTGAATGGCAGGGAAGGCTCGAAGGGCTAGATGGCCTACTCCTGCTCCTATTTCTTATGTTCTTATGTTTTTAACTTGTGCACTCTGCCAAATTACGGCTTCTCTTCTCCCGAAAGGGCATGAGAACTTACCATTAAAGCTCCGTCTCCTTGCAGCCCCAGTCCAGCCTGTCCACTCCTCCTGAGAGCCTGGTTGTGGGATGCATTAGAATGGTCTCATCCTCATCCTCCAATGCACTCAGATCTCTCAGCTTTAAACAGCACAAGTTTCAGTGCCAGTTGGCACTGAAATTCTTACAAATTCTTACACCCACTAGTGTGGTAAGGAATGGCCATCCAAATATACATTTCCATACAGTTCCATGCCAACTTTATACTCACCCTTGCCAATTACAGGAGATCATTAAACGTCTTGTGCCATTGAATGTAGATCTGATGTACCACATCGTGCCTGTTGACCTGAGTAGGCACCAATGCCCATACCTTCTTGCTGACATGTGGTAATCTCCTCTTGCCATCCCTGGTCATCAGGTTGTCACATTTGGCACTAATCTCCTCTATGAGTATACCCAGGCACTCGGAAAAATAGCAGTGGAGGTGGGGAGGGGGGAAGGTGCCGAGTGCTTACTGGATTTGCCCACTTGCCTTCCATGCCTACTGGGGTGCTGAGGCCATTACCATTGAACGGAATACCTTTTTTTATTGTTGCAGCCTGGTCCCTCAGCCTCCCTCACAATCCTTGGCAACTTTCCTTGGCCATGTCCCTATTGGACTGAGTGCTCTTGCCCCCTCCTGTACCTTCAGGCCAACCAGAGGATGTACTTCAAACTGGGTGAATTTTATCTGGCCACCCAGCACAAAATTACATTGACAACTTAATCTCATCTGGGAGCTAAGTCTGCAGCCGTGTCTGCATCCTCCACCTCACAGACACGAAAAGCATGAAGCTCAGGTCTTGGAATCCATCACCATCCATTATTACAAACAGTAAATAAACTTGTGCTCTACCCTAGGATGTTCAAACAGCACATCATCTATTTACATAGAACATTATTGTCCTCTGCAAGTATTAAACATTATAAATTCACCCGTATGCACTGAAGCGTGATTAGTGTTGGTTTTATAAATTATTTTCCAGGTGTTGTGATATGGTGCAGCCCCACGCCCACCTCACCTCTCATGCAGCTGCAGTGGAGACAAGTCCCTTATGCCCCCTTGTCAGCGATGACGTTGGTGGGTGACAGGAGTGTTGCACCCCTTAGGCCTGCTCCACCTCAGTCCCCAGCACCTGCACATGCACCTGTCATGTGCCCTCACCATTTTGTGGCTCCCTTGGTTCCGTGGAGTGATTTCCCCACCAAGGTGTAAGTGTCTGAGCTGGTGTTGTGTGCAGAGCAATTATATGACACTGCATCCTCTGAAGTTCCTCTTCCCCTTCTGAGGTCGGTGTCGGACCCTCGGGACTTTTGCCAGCAGCAGTCGGTGCACTGGCACAGGAGACTAAAATAGAAAGGTTGATGCCATCTTAAGCCCCTAAATTTGTATAACAGATGTTGTGTTCTCTCATGTGATTAAACATTAAGATATATATTGAAAACATATCTGTCTACATGCCCGTTAGTAATAAATCCCTGATACTTGCAGATTCGTACATTAGCTATCTGTCAAACAGTGACTGTGTGGTTAGATTAATTGATTGGCCTGAACAAAAATCTCATTGTAAGAAGTCTCAAACACCAGGTTAATGTCCAACGGATTTATTTGTAATCATGAGCTTTTGGAGTGCTGATCCTTCACCGGGTGAGTAGAGATCCCACTCACCTGCTGAAGCAGCAGCACTCGGAAAGCTCGTGATTGTCATTTATATTAACGATTTGGATGAGAATATAGGAGTCATTGTTAGTATGTTTGCAGATGACATCAGGATTGGTGGCATAGTGGACAGTGAAGAAAGTTATTTCCGAGGATCTTGATCAAATGGCCCAGTGGGCTGACGAATGGTGGGTGGAGTTTAATTTACACAAATATGAGGTATGCATTTTGGTAGATTGAACCAGGGCAGGACTTACTCAATTAATGGTAGGGTACTGGGGAGAGTTACAGAACAATGAGATCTAGGGGTAAATGTTCATAGCTCCTTGAAAGTGGAGTCACAGTTGGACAAAGTGGCGAAGAAGGCATTTGGCATGCTTGGTTTCATTGGTCAGAACATTGAATACAGGAGTTGGGATGTCTTATTGAAGTTGTACAAGACATTGGTAAGGCCACATTTGGAATGCTGTGTACAGTCCTGGTCACCCTATTATAGAAAGTCTATTATTACATTAGAAAGAGTGCAGAAAAGATTTATTAGGATGCTAGAGGGACTTGATAGTTTGAGTCATAAGGAGAGGCTGGATAGACTGGGGCTTTTTTCTCTGGAGCATCGAAGGCTAAGAGATGATCTTATAGAGGTCTATAACATAATGAGAGGCACAGATCAACTAGATAGTCAATATCTTTTCCCAAAGGTAAGGGAGTCTAAAACTAGAGGGCATGGGTTTAAGGTGAGAGGGGACAGATACAAAAGTGTCCAGAGGGGCAATTTTTTTCACACAGAGGGTGGTGAGTGTCTGGAACAAGCTGCCAGAGATATTAGTAGAGGTGGGTACAATTTTGTCTTTTAAAAAGCATTTCGACAGTTACATAGGTAAGATGGGTATAGGTGGATATGGGCAACGTGCAGGCAATTGAGATTAGCTTAGGGGTTTTAAAAAAAAGGGCGGCATGGACAAGTTGGGCCAAAGGGTCTGTTTCCATGCTGTAAACCTCTATGACTCTATGATTACAAATAAACCTGTTGGACTTTAATCTGGTGTTGAGAGAATCCTTACTGTGCCCATCCCAGTTCAACACCAGCATCTCCACATCAATAATCTCATTGCCATTGGATGCAATTAGTCAGGGATGTGGAGCAGATAGAGTAGTATGATGAACAAAAGTGGAAAGACAGTAAGCTCTAACGAAGGGCAGAATTTTCCCATCCTGCCCGCCACGGGAATTGTAGTGGATGGGAGCGGGCAAAGATCCATTGACCTCGGGCAGGATGTTCTGGTTTTGGGAAAATCCCACCCGAACAGTCGTTCAGACGTTGACTCTATTCTTTCTCCGCAGATGCTGTCAGACCTGCTGAGAGTTTCCAGCATTTTCTGTTTTTGTTTTCCATTCTCGCATTCGTAGTATTTTGCCTTTATATTAAGATGGTTTACATTTTGCCTTTAAAAAGAATAAACACCTCAGTAACCTTTTAACAGATAATTATCCTCCCTGTTAGCCTGTTGCAATTTGATAATTTTTGAAATCTGAGATGATGGTGGTTTCATCCCAGCTTTTAAGCAGCTAATACGCTTTAAACTGTATAATCATGTTGTGTGGGGTTGACAAATTTCATCTCCAGCTGCTTGTAAGATCATAGGGCTGACTCATCGACCTAATTCTGAGCCAAAGCGAAGGATTGTACCCGCTGCTTATACCACCTAATTTCCCATGATTGCTGATTGGCTAGGTTAGCTGGAATAGCTGAATTCTCAAGATACAAAATTGATCCTTTGCTTTTCTGCTGCCAAGCTACTATTATTGTCAAACATTCAAGTGTTTTTCCTCTTGCAGCAGCCTGTTCCTGCATAAGAAGTCAAGAGCTCATTGTTTCCTGCCTATCTATTGTGAGACGTAACATTACTCCAGATACTTCAACCTGTCCCTCAGGGTCTTACTGAAACTCACAAGGAAAGACTAAATTTATATGACAGGGAATAAAAGATTTGTTTTCCTCTATTAAATGCGACACATTCTACTGGTGCAAATTATTTTGTTAAACCATCTGTTCACTAGGTAGAGTAATCACAGATGTCCAGTTCACAAATACCATTGTGGAAATATGTATTTAGCTGCAAAAAAACCCTAAATTACTCCTGGAAAAACGTATGATTCTACCTTAGTACTCTACATAGAAAATAAGGGTGGCACGGTGGCACTGCTGCCTCATAGCGCCAGGGGTCCAGGTTCAATTCCAGCTTTGGGTAACCGTCTACCTGGAGTTTGCACGTTCTCCCTGTGCCTCTGTGGGTTTCCTCTGGGTGCTCTGGTTCCCTCCCACAGTCCAAAGAGGCGTGGGTTAGGTTGATAGATGCTAAATTGACCCTAGTGTCAGGGGATTAGCAAGGTAAATATGTGGGGTTACGGGAATGTGGCCTAGGTGGGATTGTGATTAGTGCAGACTTGATGGGCTGAATAGTCTCCTTCTGCTCTGTAGGGATTCTATGATTCCATTGTATGAAATTAAAATGCCTAGAATTCATTCCCTGGCATCTACTTGGTTAGATAAATAAACAGGACACAATTATTATTTGTGTTGTTTCTATTGGTGCCAAATGCAGTGCCGAGTGGATTGGAAAATGAAGAACATTGTATTTGGCAATGCAAAGTCTAGATTAACATTGACAAATTAATATTTAAATTGGAATTTCAATTAGGCTCTGCAAAAGGTTTTTTTTGCTTGGGCAAAGATGACTCATATTCCATCTGTTTCTAGAAATGCTTCAGAGGAGAAATGGCAGAAAGAAATAACTTATACAGCATCTTTATAGTGTCCTCAGAACTTTCCAATGCTTTTCACAGCCAGTATATTATTTTTGAATTTTAGTCACAACATAGAGGCAAATATGACTTTGCTCACAGTAGTAACAAACAACAATGAAATTAATGACTAGGTAATAGTTTTTGTTAAGAAATGTGTATCAGTCAGAGCAGCAGCAGAATTCCCCGACTGTTCTTCAACTAGACCATTCGAGGCATAGGGCAAAATTTTACTAATTGGGTGAACAGCCCAATGTTGGCCCACAGCATTTCCCCCTGAATTTTACAAGCTGCAGCCAACTAAGTGACTACTGTCCAACTGCCATCTAGTTCAGAAAGACAGCACACCCCTGAGAGCTACTAGCCATGTCAGAGACTGCAGTTCAGCAATCACAGCAGCAACTAGTGGTGAGGCAGGCAGGGGCCCTATAATCTACAGGAAGTAGGCTAAAAATTGATTAAAAATTGAGGAGCCTCCTGGAAGTCAGTAAAGTTCAGTCCATAGGATACTTATGCCACAAAAGGAGGCCATTCAAGCCATATGGAGTCCATTCCAGCTCTCTGTTGAGTCATCCAATCAATCTAGTTTCCTCCCATGCTATCCCCTGCAAGCTTATTTCATTTCCAAGTATCCATCCAATTAAAATTTAAAATTATTGTCTGTCTCCAATGAATGTTTTTTGGCAAGCAGTGACAAGTGGGGTTCCATAGGGTTCTGTGCTAGGACTCCAACATTATATATTAATGATTTGGAAGAGGAACTAAATGTGTTATCGCCAAATTAGCAGACAGTATAAGGTTAGGTAGGAGAGTGAGCTGTAAGGTGGATGTAGAGATGCTTCAGTGTGATTTGCATATAGGAATAGAAGTATTTTACTGCAATTGTACATGATGTTGGTGAGGCTACACCTGAAGTATTGTGTGCAGTTTTGGTGTCCTTATCTGAGGAAGGAGGTCCTTGCTATAGAGGGAGTACAGTGAAGGTTTACCAGGCTGATTCCTGGGATGGCAGGCCTATCATATGAGAAGAGACTAAGTCAGTTAGGATGGTATTCGTGGAGTTTAGAAGAATGAGACGGGACCTCATTATAACTTACAAAACTCTAACAAGGTTAGACAGAGCAGATTCAGAAAGAATGTTCCCAATGATGGGGGACTCCAGAACTAGGGTTCAGAGTTTGAGGATAAAGGGTAAACCTTTTAGGACTGAGGTGAGGAGAATTTTTTCTTTACCCAGAGAGCGGTGAATCTGTCAAATTCACTACCACAGAAAGTAGTTGAGACCAAAACATTATGTGATCTCAAGAAAAAAATTAGATATAGTTCTTAGGGCTAAAGGGATCAAGGGATATGAGGGGAAGATGCGATCAGGATATTGAATTTGATGATCAGCCATGATCATAACGAATGGTGGAGCAGGCTTGAAGGGCTGAATGGCCTACACCTGCTTCTATTTTCTATGCCCTCCTGCACTCTACATTGACCCAAGGTTGATCCCCTGGCTTGGTGGCAATAGTAGAGTGGTGGATAAGCTGGGTCAGGAGGTTAGAGGTTGTGTTTGATTACAAATCTGCTGCCGCTGAAGGCTCACAGAGTCTCATAAATGCATGGCTTTGAGCTGCAGGATCTGTTTGACATCTATCCCATTTAGCAAGGAGGTAGTATCACACGTCTTGTTTTGCTGCTTGACACACAGGAGTTGTTGTTGTTTTATCAGGTTGATGCTACATTTTTACGTATGCCTGGTGCTGCTCCTGGCATGCCCTCTTGCCCTCTTCATTGAATCAGGGTTGATCCACAACCTTGATGGTAATGTAGAGTAAGGATATGCGGGATCATAAGGTTACAGATGATGATCAAATATAATTCTTCTGCTGCTGATGGCCCACAGTGCCTCATGGATGTCCGGTTTTGAGTTACTAGATCAGTACAAATAATATCCCACTTCGCATGGTCATAGTCTCGCACAACAAAATGAAGCGTGTCTCAGCGGGAAGGTGAGACTTCATCACTACAAAGAGTGCTATAGTGGTCGCTCCTGCCAACACTCTCATGGACAAACGTATCCGTGACAGCCAGATTGTTAAGGATGTGATTCCCTCACCATGAGCTGCAGACCCAGTCTAGCAGCTCTATCCTTTAGAACTCAGCCAGCTTGGTAAGTAGTGGAAGAGAATTACATACAGAATAAGGGAACATAGCAATAAGATTAATTATAAGAGGTTGAGGATGGAGAACATCAATTTCTGTTTACATTGAGGGTGTCAGACTTTTATACCAGTTGCATTAATGTTTGAAAAAGAGACAATGGCTGGTATTTTGTCAGGCTGACAGTGGTCTCACACACAGCATGGAAAAGCAGTGTGGAACACCTGTCAGTTTCATAGGTGAAACCTGACAGAATTAACTGCCCTTGAAGCATATAAATGGCCTCGGGTGGACCCTCCTGGCAATTCAGGTTCTCAGCAGCGGAAGTCACAACCACCGAGAGCTGCCAGTGGGAGTGGTGACTGCTGGCAGCACTACACCCACCAGAAGCCCAGGATCATCATGCAACCCCAGGCCAAAGGTGAGTGAGGTTGCAGAGGTGATGGGCAGGGGGTGGGGGGGGGGGTCACCTGAGGAGAAATCAAATTGAAGGCAAGGGCAGGATGGTAGCCACCCCCTGCCTAATGTCAGGTGCCCCAATTGGGCACAGAATGCCTAATAACAAGGACCCAACAGGAGGCAGCTGGCAAATATGACAGGGATTGCTTGAAGGCCTTCTCAGGGTGCTGGAAAACCTTGCAGCCTCCATTTAATCAGTGCACCACTGCTAACTTGCAGTTATTATCCAGGGATAATGGGTGCCGATTGGCTCAATGAATCTAATTGACATCCTGCCACCAATGGCAGGAATCCCATGTCATCCCCTTCTGCTCCACCACATAATCAGGAAAGATTTGCCGCAGGGCTGGGAGACTGGTATTGTACAGAGTGCAGACACTGGCATTGCACAGAGTGCGGGGGGGGGGGGAGGCGGGGGAGTTGGTGGAGGCATTCAGACTATGAAGAAGGCCTGATTGCCATGTTCTTTGCCCTGCTGATAGTTTTAAGTTTTACTGATTTTCTTGTGTATTAATTTCAACCTTTAACTTGTTCCCATTTAGTAAATGGCTTATCTAGTTAACAGTCTAACAGATAAATCATTATTTGAGCTTATTATGATTTTTTTTACCCTGTCAGTGCGGGGTAGTTGGGATGTGGCATCTCTGAAGCTGTGGTGAAGTTGTGACTCCTTTGAAAGGTATGATACTATGAATGTATCCCTGTTTTGCTGCAATAAATCCAACCCTAAATTCAGACTTAAAAATAGATTTGATAGATAGTTAATGGAAAGGGAAATGAAGGAATATGGTAACAGGGTGGTATATTGGGTCAGATTACTGCTCATGTGTATGATAAACCAGAATGCAGACTAGTTGAGCTAAATAGCTTCTGCATCTGCATCATAATTCTATTTAATTCCTGTGGGAAATCCACTATTTGACAAAGAGGCTTTAAATGCTCACAGCTTCCAGCTCTCAAGTAGTGGAAGCGACCCTGAGTCAAAAAAGCATTGCAGAATCACAACTTTGTGTGACTTATCACCTCCCCATTCTCTTTCTGTCTGTAAGTATACATGATTAGCATTACCATCTTTACAGGAAAATCTCAGAGGCAGGCAGTTTAGGTTCACTGCAGGGTCACAGGAGATAATTGTGATGGCCAGTTTAAAGAAAGAGTTATGTTAGAAAGCCAATCCACCCTTTTTACTGACTAAACTAACTCTATGGAAAACAGGAAGTTTTCTGAAGGGAAAAGCAGGGATATGTGACTAATTTTCTGGGTAGGCTTAGTTACTCTTTTTCAGCATTGATGGACTTTTTTTTAACTGTATACACTAATCTGAATAAGTAAAGAACATATTGAAGAAATCCTCTGAGAAAATTAATTGGCCAACACGCTGATAGTTTTGATTAAGTTTTACTGATTTTCTTTTGTATTAATTTCAACCTTAAAGTTGTTCCCATTTAATAAATTGGCTTATCTAGTTAACTGTTTAGCAGATAAATCATTATTTGAGCTTATTATGTTCTTTTTACCCTGTCAGTGCGGGGTAGTTTGAGATGTGGCATCTTTGAAGCTGTGGAGAAGTTTTGACTCCTTTGAAAGGTATGATACTATGAATGTATCCTGAATTCAAGGGCTTTAATTGCATATCTACTGCAAATAATTAAAGAAGATAACACTTATAAATGGTGACAGGCAACATTATTTCTACAGCATATCGATGAGTGTGGATCAGACCAATTCATTAAATATCCCACAGACAAGGATAGCAAAACTGAAATCAAAGCCTAAAATAACACTGTGGAGTTTTGAAAACAAACTCACCATTTGCAACATGCAAACTTTTCACCATATGTGACTTAAAACAAAGGATTTACAGTGAGATAAGCAGATCAGGGAGCTGTGGAAAATTCTTTGCCAAGGACACAGTCACCTGCTGCTGATATCGTTCTCTAATTATTATGAAGTTTATTCCAGATTTTTGAATATAAAATTGTCGGGGATTGGCAAGCCCAAAGTGAAGGCTATTGTGGAGAAAATGAACTGCAAAGCAAAGTACAAAGTTTTTGCTATCCTGAAACCCAGGAAGGATTTAATCAGGTGAGCTTTATTCTTAGCATAGACCGGAGAAGGAAATGTCCTAAATTAGAGTAACAGCAGGAATAAGTAAATTCTGTAGTAATTTACATCAAGGCAATATTCTTTCACTGACATTTGTAATTATTCACTTGATTCATTGTGTACACAAGAGTTTCTACATTATTTATAACTCATGCTTGGGAGAATATTAATGAGCTGATAATAGATTTTTGTTTCTTTTCAATATTAATGGATGCTTTATACACTAAATTCAGGATTTAGAGATCATAGAGACTGGAATTCATAAACCTTTAAATATAGGTGTCCTAAACTTGACAAGGCTTAAAGACCTAATTAGGCTATAAGCACTTTAAATATCTGCTATATTTGTACATGATCCAGGTCTCAATAATGACATTAAGATTCCACAATATAGTATAATTAATGAATAAGATACTTCTCATTGGTACCAGCAACATAGGTAAACTAAAGGATGAGGATCTGCAAACTGAGTACAGCAAGTTAGGAGATAAATAAAAATGCAAGACCTCAAATGTAGTAATTTCAGGATTACTCTCAGTTCCACATGCTAGCAAGAGCAGGAATAAGAGGATAGACCAAAGTAACACGTGGCTGGAGAGATAGCGTAGCTGAGAAGGATTCAGATTCTTGAGGCACTGGCACTAATTCTGGGGAAGGTGGGACTTATGTAAATCATACAGGCTGTAACTGTACAGAGCTGGGACCAATGTCATTGTGTGGGATTTTGCTAGTTCTGTTGGGGAGTATTTAAACTAGCGGGGAGAGGAATGGGATCCAAGGAGTAAGCTCAGATAGGTCAGATTCAGATCAGGAAAATGGAAGTAAAACATTAGCTAGTGATGTACATGATGTAGTGATAGACTTGGAATTATAGGAGAAGCAAAGTTTAAAAAGTATCCAGCAAGGGAAATTGATGGGTTAAACTATTTATACTCCAATGCAAGGAATATTACAAACAAGGTAGATATGTTAAGAGCACAGGTAGACACGTGGCAGCAGGATGTAACTGCTATAATGGAAACCTGGCTAAAGAAGGGGCAAACTTGACAACTAAATATTCCTGGTTAAAGAGTCTTCAGACACAATAGAGTGGGAGACAACGAAAGGACAGGGTATAGCACTAATGGTTAAAAAATCCATTTCAGTTATGAGAAGGGACGATATACAAAATGGGTCAACAAGAAAAGCTTTATGGGTTGAGCTTTGAAATAAAAAAGGGGCAGTCACACTTCTGGGAGTATACTACAGATTCTCAAATAGTGAAAGGGGGATAGAAGAATGTAAGAATATGTCACCAAATTTCAGCCTGTGGGAACCACAGGGCAATAATGATAGGAGACTTTAAGGGCCTGATTTTATGAACATGTTGCACCCGTTTTCGGGCAAGAAAACTTGGTAGAGCCGGGCGTGAGGCGCGTAGTGAGATCCACGTCCACTTCTGCGCTGATTCCCCCTTTACCAAGGCCCAAAAATGGCTGAATTGGGACATTCAAATGCATTTGTATGTATTTAAATTGACTTAATGGGCTGCACAGCCAATTCTACCGGCACTTCCCCCTATACACCACGTTCGCCAATCCAGAATCAGCATGTAACTGTACAGAGCTGGGACCAATGTCATTGTGTGGGATTTTGCTAGTTCTGTTGGGGAATATTTAAATTAGTGGGGAGAGGAATGGGATCCAAGGAGTAAGCTCAGATAGGTCAGATTCAGATCAGGAAAATGGAAGTAAAACATTAGCTCGTGATGTACATGATGTAGTGATAGACTTGGAATTAGAGGAGAAGCAAAGTTTAAAAAGTATCCAGCAAGGGAAATTGATGGGTTAAACTATTTATACTCCAATGCAAGGAATATTACAAACAAGGTAGATATGTTAAGAGCACAGGTAGACACGTGGCAGCAGGATGTAACTGCTATATGTAGCCATTCAAATGCATTTGTATGTATTTAAATTGACTTAATGGGCTGCACAGCCAATTCTACCGGCACTTCCCCCTATACACCACGTTCGCCAATCCAGAATCAGCATGAAACAGACATGCTCCATATAAGTCTGATTCGGGTGCTCCACTTGTGAGGGTTAGTGAGGAGATAAGTGCCAAGCACCAGATAGATCTCTGTTTGAGATCGATGATGTGGGGAAGATGGGTCCACTACATTCTCTTGAGATCAGTGGGGGTGAAAGAGGGTCTGCTGCCATTCTGCCTGAGATCAGTGGGGAGGAAGTGGGGTCTGCTGCCATTCTGCCTGAGATCAGTGGGAGGGAAGGAGTTTGATGAGGTGGAAGAGGGTGTGGGGCCCATGATCGGTCTGGGTGGCAAGGGATGGGGGACAAGGGGGTCAGTAGTGTTCTGGGATGGGGCAATGTCTGTGGTGGTCAGGTGAGGCATTATCTGGCCCAGGAGGCATGTGGCAGGGGAGCCACATTCTATAATTTTTTTCTGCGCATGGGCAGCTGGAGGCGCCGATCGGAGCTGCAGGATTTTGGGCGCATTGAGCCCCAGCCACAGGCTTGTGCAGTACGATTCGGACTCGCTGAAAATTTTCCAGGCAGAATGGTTATGGGGGCGCCTGAGAACGGGTCTAAAAGTCGGATCTGAAGCACTCCCAGTTTCAAGTCCATCCGGCACTTAGAATCAAAATGGTAAGATAGGGCCTTAGTGCTCCAATATCAACTGGGACTCAAACAACGTAAGGGACACTGAGGGAGAAAAACTCATGCAATGTGTCCAGGAAAATATTTTCAATCAATGAGCCAATGGGAACCAATGAGAAAAGATGCAATTCTAGACCTAGTCTTGAAGAATGAAGAAGGGTAAATGGGTGAAGTGTTAGTTGGCAACCATATCAGTTAGATTTAGCATTACCATGGAAAAGAGTAGAGATAAAGCAGGAGTAGAAGTTTTGGACTGGGGGAAGATAAGAATTGACGGAATGAGAAGGGACTTGCTGAAATGGACTGGACAACCAGTGGGAAGGACTAAAAAGCAAGATCCTAAATATCCAAAGTTGACATGTCCTCCTCAAAAATAAGAGTGTTACTGCCAAATTCAGATCCCCCTGGTTGTCTAGAGGAATAGAGGGGAAGAACAAACAGAAAAAGAAAGCATAGAATAGGCACAAAGAACTAAGCATTGCAGATAGCCTGAATGAATATAGGAAGTGCAGGGACAAAGTAAAAAGGGCAAATAAGGAAACCAAAAAAAGGCATAAAAAAGATTAGCAAGTAACGTTAAAGAAAACCCAAAAACGTTTTACCAAAATATTAATGGTGTAAGATTCATTAAGGAAAAAGTGGGACTCATCAGAGATTAAGAAGAGAACTTGTCTGTAGATGCAGAGGCTGTGGGGAAGGTTTTAAATCAATATTTTATCTCCATGTTTACCAAGGAAAGGGATGAGGAAGAAAGAATGCTGCCAGTTCCAGAAAAATGTAGCTATGGGGAGAGGTTGGATAGGTTGAAGTTATTTTTCTTCAACCAATGAAAGCTGAAGGGTGACTTGAGAAAGGTGTACAACATTATGAAGGGAAGAGAGTGGACAAAATAAAATTGTTTCACTTGGTGGAGAATTGAAGAACCAGGGCACATAGATTCAAGATAAGTGGCAGTAGGTATAGAGGGGACACGAGGGGGAGCTTTTTTTATGCAAAGGGTGGTGGGTGTCTGGAATTTGCTATCGGAGTTGGTTGTGGAGGCAGAAGGTGGAATTTTACTGGCACGTCCGCCTGAGGTTTGTACAATTCAGCCTGAGGCCAACAGAGAATGCTGTTCCCCAAGCCTCACTTGTCCCTGGAATTAGGGCAGGTGTACTGGTAAAATTCCAGTCAGAGACTCTAAACTCTTTTAAAAAGCACATAGACCTGTATGTTCAGTGCTGTAAGCTACAGGGTTATAGGCCCAGTGCAGCAAGGTGGGACTAGAAAGGGCATCTGTGTGTCCTCAGGCTGGTACGGACAAGATGGGCTGAATAGCCTCCTTCTGTGCTGTAACTTTTCTATGGTTCTATGATTCAACGGTTCAATACAACCCTAAGCCTGGATACATTTTTATAGCTATGTTTTAACATTTGTCCATAACCTCTGTTTTTACGTATTCTTTTTCCTAACATCTATGATAATAGTTAGGTATCACCCTTTAAAAGGTCATTTTGTTTGACAAAAATCAAGAACACAAGAGGATTGTTATTCAAATGAAACAATACTATCTGGACATTTAGATTGCAAATCACATTGTGGCTGTGCTAAATGTCAGGGGTGGTATTTTATTTTCACAAGTCCCAGTGGATCTTACAGCATTGATAAGGGTAATCAGAATCTCATTCTGAACTGCAAGTTAAATATTTGCAGCACCAAATGAATACTAAAACCTGAACTTGTAAGGGTCAGTGGTGAATACAGTAACATTTCACACAGGCTACAGCTCCAGGACCCCTGAAAACATGAGCCAGAGTTTTGCAAAACAGGTAGCTCTGGTTAGGAAATTTCCCAACTAGACAGATCTGCTTCAAAGTCAAGCACCCTTTTAAGTCCAATCTTTGATCTGAGGAGGCATGGATAGGATTAAGTCAGACCTACTGAGCACAGGGGAGAGCTTCGGTGGCCACAGGAACAGTCGAGTACTGAAGTGAGTTGGTTGGAAGGCCAGTCTTGGTTCTCTGAAACTTCATGTTTTAGAAGCTCTCATGCCCTCTCTCCTCACACCCTCAACCCCCAACTATCACTCATGCCAACTTACACTCCCTCACCTACTGATGCCCCTTCATAATTCCCTGCCACCTCATGTTCCCCACCCATTCTCTAAATCCCCCCCATTATCCCATACCAACTCATGTCCCCAACCCATATCCCCTGCCCCCTCCTGTCATCTCCATAGCCACTCACCCAGTGTTTACCACAGGTAGGCCTCAGGAACCATGTGGAGATGGGAAAAATCTTTTAATAATCTGGTATATTTCTTATTCCTACACACTTGATAATGGAGACAATGCCATTCATGAAATCCATTCAAAGTTTTTAAATCTCCTTGTGGTTATTCTCTTAAGCAAACAAACTTTTCTTCAGGCTCCACATCAAAGGGAATGGGGACAATTCTCCCTTCCCGATGCACTAATGTTTTAGCGCAGTGGACTGGAAAATTCCAGCAACACCTGATGTGCTGGATTCGCGTTGGGCAGCCTGGCCTGATAGTGTCTCCCAACACTGGACTTCCGCCGGTGTCACACCCATGCTGGAAATTGGTGAGGGAGTGCATAACTTATGGAAATGAGAATTTCCATATATTTTAAATAGGATTAGCAGACCTGGGACTGAATTTTCCAGGCCCGCTATCCTCTCTCCCTCACCAGGAGTATTTTACTCCAGCCGGGTTTAGAGTAGCTCCCCACCTTTGGGGAGCTGGTGCCCTATCATGCTGAAGTGAAGGGAGGGGCAATTGGGAACCCCAAGAAGGTCAGGCAGTGGGGGTTGGTGCCCCCTGTGCATTGGCACCTTGGCAGTGCCAGCCTGTACCCCCTGACACAACCCAAGGTGTCATGGGGGCACTTTGCACTACCCACCATGCAGCAATGCCAAGGGGTGGGGTCTATGTGGGTGGGGTCTAATGGGGGCCTGGTGGGGTGATGGGTGGCTCCCATTGCCACTCTGCATAGGGATCAGTAGGGGAGGGAGAGCTGTCAGTGTTCAGGGCCTTGGGGGGGGGGGGGGGTGGTCAGCCTGGTGAGGGGTTTGGGACTGCGGGGCGAAGGGGTCTTGGGGTGATGGGAGGTCAGGCCTGGATTTGCATGGGTGGCTAGCAATTGGGCCCTAGGTGGGTGAGGAGCCAGGATTGCAGGGGTCACAATTGGGAGGCCGGCAGTGTAGGGCTATTGCGCATGTGCTAATCTGGGTGCTGACAGATTGGCACATGCACAGTGGTTCACTCAGCGCTGTGCTGCCAGCCTCTCCGGTGGGCCCCCATCTCATGAATACTGGGTTGATTCACAATAGTGCTGTCTGCAGTGCGCAGAGTGTGGGAGATTCATTTTGAATATCCCACTGTAAAAACCAGTGCGATTTCTTCCAGTTTTCACATGAATTCAGCACTTAGAATTGTTTGGGGAGAATTCCACCCAATGAATCATTGAATAGCCTCTTGAGATGTCACTGCAACCGTGAGCTCAAAATCCACAGCTAAAGTCATTTTAGCTTTTGAAAGTCAGTCAAAAATTCATTATGATAATAGCCCCGGGGAAATGACAACAAAGACCTCCACTGAAACTGCACAAACACATGCAGGACGATTCTCCCATCCATTTTGTAGCACAGCAAACCAGAAGATTCAAGCAGCACTTGATGCAGTGGATCCGCACTGGGTGTCCTGCCCCGATACCGTCTCCCAGCGCTGGATTTCTGGCAGTGCCAGAAGTTGGCGGGGAGCTACATAAATTATTTAAATGTTAATGTCCATACCATTTAAATATGATTAGCGGGCCCAGGACTGAAATCTCCGGGCTCCCCAGCAACTCCCCCTCACCCCCTTCCCCGCCAGGAGTGGTTCACTCTGGTGGGGTTTACATTAGCAACCCACTTTCGGGGATTGGTGGCCCAACCTCACTGGAGTGAAGTGGAGGCAATCGGGGCCCTCTAGAGGATCATGCATGGGGGGGGGAGGTTCCCCCTTGGCATTGGCAGCCTAGTAGTGCCAGTCTGTGCCCCAGCACTGCCCAAGGGGTAAAGTGTCAATGCCTAGGGGACACCTTGACACTGCCTACTGGGCATGACAGAAGTGCCAAGGAGGTGGGCCCAACAGGGGCAGGGCCTGATGAGGCAGAGCCTCTGTGAGGGGTGGGGGGTCCTGCTGGCACTCTGTAAGTGGGCTGAGTGACAGAGAGAGGGAGGCCAGCAATCAGGGCTGGCCATCGGGAATGGGGGGGAGGTTGGCACTGTCAGAGGGGGTTCTGCACTGTCAGGAGTGTGGGGAATTGGGGCTGAGGGGTGGGGGTGGAATGCACTATGATGCAGTATGTGATGGTTGCAGCACAGATTCCATCAAAGATCTGAGTGCTGCAGTGGAAACTCAGACTGCTTCCATTATGGCTCCATATTCCAGTGTTCAAAGGTGTTACCAGGCCAAGGCAACACAGTAGTAATTTGTTCTCCAACAGGGGACTAGAATTGCTGAGGTGCTGACCCAGAGGAGAGGTGGTGGTTCCAAGAAATATGAACCTTCTCTCTCCTCTCCATTTATCAGGTTTCATTCTGCCTCTCCATCTATTTCCTTGCAGTTTCCAACCAATTGCCCAAACTGCTGCCTCACATACATCTATAATGAGATGATACAGTCTGAAACAGGGCTCTTAAACCCAGAGCTATTTAAGAGAATAGTCTCCTCCACTAAACGTCAACAGCCTTCCACCTGGCGCAGCCATTAGGGAAGGAGCACTAGGAGAGCCAAAAGCATGTGTGGAGTCTACGTAGAGATTGCACATTCTCCCCATAATTGCATGGGTTTCTTCTGGGTGTTTCAGTTTCCTCTGGTTTCCTCCCACCATCCAAAGATATGCAGGTTAGGTTGATTAGCCATGTTAAATTTCCCCTTAGTGTCAGAGTGGGTTAGCAGGGTAAATACATGAAGTAACGGGAATAGAACCTGGGTGGGATTGTCATCAGTGCAGGCTTGATGTGTCGAATGGTCTCCTCTGAACTGTAGGGATGATATGATTATCTGTTCGGTTTTATTATAGTGAGATTGAGCACTAAGTGATAACCAGTGACTGAGGATAGTTAAGGAATGTGGGATTGTTTGTGCATGGAGAATTCTGATTGATGTTACTGGTAGAGGGCATGAATTATTTGGATATGTGCAGCCCTAGCAGCAAGTAACCTCTATCCTCTTCTAGTTCCTCCTTTCCTACTTCTTCCTCCTCCTTCTTCAAGCAGCTTGTTGTACTCAGTGTGGCCTCTCTTCATTTTCTTGGCCTCTTGTGTGTTGAGGAAAATGATCTCTGCACCAAAATAACTTTAACACCATCATTAACAGAACATTCCTTGAAACTTTAGACAAATACAGAAAAAAACTAGGCAAAATGTGTAAAATTATGCCACCAGACAAAAATAATCCAACCAATTAATGTGTAAGAATTCATAATCCTTTTATGTAGAATGGGTGGACAGTATTTGACATCATTTAATATTATTTTGAACTGTGCAAAGTAAAGAGAGAGCTTGGCCAGGATTCTCCCAAAAATATTCTAAGTGCCAAATTCGTGTAAAAACTGGAGTAACTCCTGCTGGGTTTTTTTAGCAGAATTTTCAAAATGAATCTCCCACACTCTGTGCACTGCACAGTGTCTCAGGGACAATCTGGGGCAGGACCTATTTCCACTGAAGAGACTGGCAGCATAGCACTGCACACGTGCCAACCTGTCAGAACTGGGAGAATCCCCCCCCCCCGCCATCCCTGCCATATATCTGAGCCTGGAACTCTAATATCAAATCAGCATGGCACACTGATTGATGTTATGATCTGAGTGCTGTACATGCTGCTGTGATCATTAGGTGCTTGTATACAAGCCATATTACAAATAAAACATCTGACTCACTTCATGTCACAAGTGTGTATGCACATCACAGATGCCATTTTTGTACTTTAGGATGCTTCGTAGCATCCAAAAAGTCCACTTCAGAACGTATTTTCTTGCCCCTTATGCGGGGATTACAGAATAATAAATAATTTGTCCATGTACAAAGATTATCATAACTAGCAATAAACATGGAGCAGCATTACCATACACATGACAATTTGGAGTCTCACAACACCAGGTTAAAGTCTGACAGGTTTATTTGGAATCACAAGCTTTTGGAGTGCTGCTCCTTTATCACTAACCTGATGAAGGTTAGTGATAAAGCCTAGCTTTGACAAAGGGTCCTCTGGACTTGAAACATCAGCTCCTTTCTCTCCTTACAGATGCTGCCAGCCCTGCTGAGATTTTCCAGCATTTTCCCTTTTGTGTTTGAATTTAGTGTTGAAGTCAAACATACTCCATTTTGCTATTTCAAGGTCTTTAACCAACAGTGTGGGAGTCACGAATGTATGGAATAGACTTAAATGCTCCAGAAGGGCAGACAAAGATTATTTTCATGTTATGGTTTTTAAATATCCTATTCTATAAACATGAAAAAAATAGGCTCAAACTGTCCATGTGAGTGTACAGAAAATCTGTTGGATGCTTTGATTGACAGGCCATTTGGTGTAGGTTGGGAAAACAATCATGGCAGGGATTCTCCAAAAAGATTCTATGTGTTGAATTCACATGAAAACTGAAGTAAATCATGTTGTTTTTTTCAGTTGGGCTTTCAAAAAGAATCTCCCACACTTTGTGCACTTCAGAGTGCCTCAGCATGAATCACACTGAAAATCAATGGGCGGGGCCTATTCCCACCTGGGAGGCTGGCAGCATAGCGCTGAGTAGGTCACTGCACATGTGCCATTCTAATTCGCTCTAAGTACCTGAACAGCTGCCAGAGTGTGAAGACAAGGGGATTTTAATAGTAACTTCATTGCAGTGTTAATGTAAGCTTACTTGTGACACTAATAAAATAAACATTTTTACCCATTTAAAAAAAATAATTGTAGCCTGACCTCTTTATTGTTATATTCCAATCACTTTTCAATCAAGGTCAACATGTCAGGTGCTTGCTTTCTATATAAGCACACTCAAGTCTCTTTGAACATCAACATTTATAAGTTTCATACCTTTTAAAAAATATTCTGTTCTTGTATTCTTGCTACCAAAAATGAATAATTTTCCCACATTATACTCCATATGTCATCTTAATGCCCACTCACTTAGCCTGTCTATATCTCTTTCAGCCTCTCTGTGTCCTCCCTGCAGTTTAGCTTCCCACCTGGCTTGGCACTCTTAGCAAACTTTCTACATTATTTTCGTCTCTTCATCTAAGTCATTAACATAGATTGTAAATAGCTGAGGCCCCAGAACTGATCCTTGTGGCATTCCACTATTCACTGTTTGCCAACATCCTCAAAGAATTTGAAGAAATCTTTCAACAGGATTTCCCCTATCCTAATCATGCTATGCTTTCTAAGTGCATTGTTAAGACTTTTTAATAATTGATTCCAACATCTGCTGCCCATTGTCCTTCTCTAGGTGGTAAAGCCACAAGTTTGGAAGGAAACATCAAAGGAATCTTGCTGCAGTACACTTGCAAATAGTACATACTGCTGTCACTATGCACGGATGGTGGAAGGCATGAATGTTGAAGGTAGTGGATGGAGTTCCCAGCTTCTAACCTGCTCATGTAGCCACAGTATTGATATGGCTGGTCCAGTTCAGTTTCTGGTCAATATTACCCCCAAGATTTTGATCGTGGGAGATTCAGCAATGGTAATGCCCATTGAGTGTCAAGGGGAGATGGTTAGGTTCTCTCTTGATGGAGATTGTCACTGCCTTGCACTTGTGAGGCATGGATGTTATTTTCACAATAATAGAGTCCTCTTAAAGTATGTTAAAACCGTATGAACTCATTGAATAGAAAAGTAAATTCAGGAATTGAAGTGTAGGCATTGGAGATATTTTAGTCATCCTGAGACAAGTTTCATTGCCACACTGCTCAGCACAGATTTTAAGAAAGAATTTGCAATTATGGACTTGTTTTTTGTATCCTTAAAACAATGCAAAGCGCTTCATAGTCAATTAATTACTATTTTAAATGTGTCCACTTATTACATTGGTAACTAATTTACATACAACAAAGACTGACCAACAGCAATTGATGAATAATCAGTTGGAGTGTTGGATACTCCTGGTTATCTTTGGACAGTGCCATGGATCTTTTACATCTTCTTGGACAGGTAGAGGGGTTTAACATCTCATCTGAAAATAGTACAGTTGTAGTACAATAAGATAAAAGCAAATTACTGCCAATGCTGGAATCTGAAACAGAAACAAATCTCAGCAGTTGTGATAGCATCTGTGGAGACAGAACAGAGCCAGTGTTTGGAGTCTAGATGACTCTTCAACAAATATCCAGCAGTTGTAGTACAGTTGCTTGCATTCCATGTCCTTCACATTACGTATTCCATATCACACTTGGCTTTGAGTGTCACATATTTTAGCTTCATATAGGACATTGTCACATATCCCTATTGCGAACATTTGGAATATTGGATCTTGTCATATATCTTTTACCTCTTAGAGGGCTATAAAAAATCCTCAGTGGAAGTGCAGCAGGTGACTCCTGCTCCTCATCCTGATTCATTGTCTAGGGTCAGGACAGTGCTAATTCATTTAAATAGCAGCTATGTCACTATGCTTGGCACATATCAGCAGAGGGGACATTGTCAGTCATCATAAATCAGTGGCCTGATGTTACTCTCAACATACATAAACACCCCTGTTGTTTTGGAAGAGCATCTCTTCAGATTTAGTGTGAGCAATGTCACAGGAAATTTTCTAGTCAAATATGAAAAGCTTTGGGAATGTCCCTTTAACATTTACTTGCTCTCACATTTTATTACACTCTGTTGATAATACTCTTGTTCTTATAGAACACCATCTTCTCTGAATTACTGTGAACACTGTCAGAAGGTATCTTATTATCCATAAAAAATGCATGTCTAGGGCAGATTTGCCGCATAACATCTCAGGCATCACACTTACTTATATCCATAAAATATTCTGTTTCACATTTGTACGTTTTGGCTCCAATTTCATGTTCATATAACAGTAACAAATCATGGCTAGATTAGCAAATAGGATATAAAAGCCACCAGTTCTGTCATTCAAAGAATCACAAATCAAAAGACAGCATTTAGTATCAACTCCTAATATAACACTTCCATGTTTTTCATGGTTTTCACTGTACATATTCTATGCAAAAATCTATTTATGTACCTCCACTATTCCTTGCAGGCAGAAGATGACTTTTGATCCATGTAGCTCACCTATCCTGAATGCATTTCTAATAACTCTCATTTCCATTTGTTGGCAAGAAACTGCCTAATTCATCCTTGAAATCCACTAAGGCTTCTTGTTCCATCACCCAATCCAATAATTTATTCCATCTACCTGTAATGACAAAAGAAAAGGTTAATTAATTTTCAGGCTGCAAGTACTCAACTGTCAGTGCAGACGCTGTATAATAAACAAAATATATAGGCAATTCATCAGAACTCTCATCAATCATTCTTCCCCAATTAGAACAGCTGCTTGAATTAACCCCACACATTGAATAAAGTCATATCTTACCTCAGATATAAAAAATACACAGCAAATAGGTAAGCTTTGTGAATCTGAAATACTTTCATGAAAACCAGGCAGATGAGGAAAGCGTAGAGAAAAAAACCCTGCCTTTTATCATTTTTAATTTCTCTAAATCAGTGAAACTCATTGCTGTAGCAACATAGATTATTTTATAAAAATATTTCCCATTAATGATAAAATGGGGAGACAGTTCTTTTGCGAAACATATAGCTTTCACCACTCATTATAATGTGACAATTCAGAAATTCCATTTTTATCTAAGATCAATGTACAGCAAGCTACTTGTAAAGACATTCCTGGGGAAAAAACACCTCACACTGGCTCAGTGTTGTTAAAGCTATTTCACACAACACACTGTTGCCAGATAGCTAAATTGAATGGAGCGCTACTTAAATGAACATTCCAGTTAGCACATCAAAATGAGCTATCTGATCTAATTTCACAGGAAGAGCAAAGCCAAAAAAACAGTTAACAACAACAAAATTTGCAGCTATGGCACCTTCAATGGAGCCAAATGCCCTATTGCAGTTCAAAGAAAGAAAGCCTTGCATTTATATAGCACCTGTCACAACCTTAGCATATCCCAAATGCTTTATGGTCACTGTTGCCATATAGGAAACTCAGTAGCCAAGTTTTGCAGAGCAAGTTCTGACAACAGGAATGTGATAATATCCAGATAGCCTGTTTATGATGTTGATTGAGGGAAAATGTTAGCCAGTATAAAGGGGACTATTCCCCTACTCTTCATTTTAATTGTTTCATGGGATTTAATACATCCACCTGAGAGGGTAGGTACAGTTCTGATTTAATGCTTAATCCAATAGACAGCACCTCATGACAGTGCAAAATCAGCCTTGATTTTCGTGCTGAAGTGCTGAAATAGGACTCAACTTCACAACCTTCTGACTCAGACAAGATTGGCGTCAACTGAGACATGGCTGATAAAAATGATAACACAGCAGAAAGACAGCAGTTTGGGGTGGTGTCCGGGGAGTGATTGATTTTGTTTTAAAAGAAATCACTGGGAGTGAGGTTAGAATGAAGTTTTTGTGGGTTAGAAATAAGGAAGCAGTGGGGGCGGGGGTGGGGGCTGACGATGGGACAGTGACTGGTACTGCAGGATTATTGGGGAGATTTATTTGGCACAAAATAGAATGCATGGTTTGTCAGGTTGGAGTTTATTGATAGAATCCAGTGAGTCCCTACAATGCAAACAGAGTTCCACTCAGCCCCTCAAGTCTGCAGAACAGCATCCCACCCAGCCCTCCCCTCCACCCTATACCCATAACCCTGCACATTTACCATGGTGAATCCACTAACCTACACACCTTTATATAATAAGAAGCAATTTAGCATGGCCTATCCACCTAACCTGCACATCTTTTGCGTTGATGTGGGATGGAAGTCAGAATGCATGGAAAAGTTCATCTTGAGGTCAAAATGACAGTTTCAGTACAGAGAGTAAATATTGCAGGCATAAAACAAAGAAGACTAAGTGACAGATAGGATGCAGGTTTTGAAGCTAATCTCAGGATCAAACAGGACACTGAGATTCGATGCCATCAGCTTTTAAATGAATAGCCAGAGACAGACATTACAGTCAGAAGCTTCTAAGCGGAGTTGAGCAATTTGAAATAACTCTTGTCAACATAATCTAGAGGAAGTTTTCACCCATAAAGTCATCTTTCTAATACTTGTTTGGAAAAATATTGTATTTTAATGTACAAAAAAGCAAAATAGTAAAATCATGATACTTTGTGTTTCAATATGCCTCCTGTTTGGTTGTTAATGCAGCATTCCTAGCATTGTGTCTATCGTGCCTTCCATTATAGATCGAGTTTGTTTACTCAGTTGAACTTTATATTTACAAAGCCAAGGTCATGGTTCCTAAAGCCAAAAAACAATTTTCTTTAAAAATTGTGGTACGGCAGATGTTGGAATTTGCAGCATAAACAGAACATACTGGAAAAAAACAAGATAGTGTTATATACATTTATGGAGAAAAATAATGTTGTAGGAAGAAATGTACAACTTACAACCATGCTTATTCAAATATTTAAAATGTTTTACATAATAGTTTCTTCCTTTATTCAAGAGTAAGATGAGTTGTAAGATTGTTATTGACAAACATTGTGAATTCATTATTATCAGAAAAGAATGCTGCTGGACTGGTTTAATCCTCATAGTCACACCCACCCAGGTCAGCAAAACCATTCTCCTGTTTATGAAGACAGTTTCAAAGACATTTTACACTGGGCGTGCACCAGCAAGAGCTTACTTATGCAATCAGTGTAGAAAGACAACTTATCAGAATTCGTGACGCAACCAAGAATCCCCCCAATATACCTCAAATGAATGCTATAATGCTTTCATACCAACAAAAAAAAATATAGAATAGCTTTTTTGATAAGCATTGACCCTAACATCCACATTCATACCCAATTCCAGCCAGATCACTAAACTATGTTCAGGAGTGACTGACTTGGTCAATTTTCTCATTCCTAAACCAGAATAGTGGATGTTACCTATCACACTGTTCATACCATGAAGTCCAGCTTGACGGAGTTTTTTTTATTCATTCATATCAATGTGGGAATCACTGGCTAGGTCAGCATTTAATGCCCATCCTTAATTGCCCTTGAACTAGGCCATTTCAGAGGGCATTTAAGAGTCAACCACCTTGTTGTGGATCTGAAGTGACATGTAGACCAGATCAGGACATTAACGATCCAGATGGGTTTTTATAACAATCAACAATGGTTTCATGGTCATCATTCCAGAATTTTATTGAATTCATATTTCATCATCTGCCATGGTAGGATTTGAACCTGGTCCCCAGAGCATTACCTTGGTCTCTGGATTACTAGCCCACTAACACTAACATTACACAATGGTATGGGGAGCCATTCAAGTGGGGGTTGGTATTAAATGGAATGTAGATGTATAGGGGGCAGTATTTTTAGGAGGATAGTCTTCTTACCTGCAGCCAAGACCTTGAGTTCCAGAGGCTATGTTGCCTGTCTGTTGGCAGGGTTAAGAACATGTCCTCAGGACTGGAGTGGAACTTTAAGTCAGAATGGAAGGATCCAATTGTTGTGATCCACTTAGTACCTACGTCATAGGTAGGACCAAGAAAGAGGTTCTACTAAGGAATTATGAACAGCTTGGGGTTTAATTAAAAGGCAGAACCACAATGGTAATAATCTCTAAATGTTTACTTGAGCCAGGAGAAAATTGGCGTAAGGTAAATAAGACAAGATATTTGAATACATGGCTCAAAGATTGGTGTGGGAGAAATGGGTTTCAATAGATGGGCCACTGGCATCATTACTGGGGAAAGAGAGTACTATTGGAACGGCCTTCATTTGAGCTGTGCTGGGACCAGTTTCTGGGTGTATCATTTAACTAGGACTTTAAGGAAGGCTTTAAACTAAATAGTTAGGGGGAAGGTTCATGCGATGGGAAATTTAGGAAATTAATGAGTCAGGACAAGGCAATAGTTCAGGGTAGTGATACAAGGAATAATAAGCAGAGTGTTACAAGAACGGATAGAGCATACACACATATAAGTGCACTAGCTGGGACCAAAGCAGGGAAAAAATACAGAACTAAAGGGCCATTATCTGAAATTATGTAGGCATTCACAACAAAATAGATGAATTGATAGCACAAATTGAACTAAGTGTGTATAATATGCTAACCATTACAGAGATGTGGTTACAACATGACCAAGGCAGGAAACTGAATATTCAAAAGTAATTGTCACTTTCAAAATACAGGAAAACAGAAAAAATAAAATGAGGTATCTCTGGAAAGGTGCAAGCAGATTGGGAAACTGCAAATATGATACTTCTATTCAAGAAAGAGCAAGACACAATACAGGAAACAATGGCCGGTTATCCTAAAGTCTGTCATTGGGAAATGCTAGAATCCATTATCTAAAAAAAAAGCAGGACATTTGGAAAATAATAATAAAGTCAAGCAGAGACAACATGATTTTAAGTCATATTTGACAACGTTGAGTTTTTCAAGATGAAACAAGTGAGGTAGATAAAGAGGAACCAGTAGATGTATTTTATTTGAATTTCCAAAAGTCATTCAATAAGGTGCCATATAAGAAGCAACTACACAAGTATTGGTAATGAGGTATTAGCATGGCTAATGGATTGGCTAATGAACAGGAAACAGAGTCAGGATAACTGGTAAAGTACCAGAGGGATTTGGGCTGCAAATATTTACAATCTATATTAATAACTTGGATGAAGAGACATAGCCAAATTCACTAATGATAGAAAGATAGATAGGAAAGCAAGTTATGAGGGGGACAAAGAGCCTGCAAAGGGTCTGAGTAGATCAAGTGGGAGGGAAAAAATTGCAGATGGAGCATAACGTGGAAAAATGTAAGGTTGCCCATTTTGGGGGAAAGAATGATAGAGTATTACTTAAAAGGATAGATATTGCAAAATGCTGTGGTACAGAAGGATCTAGGCATTCTCATAGATAAATCACAAAGAGTTAACATGCAGTACAGCAAGTAATTAAGAAAACAAATGTTACCTTTATCGCAAGGTGGATGATATATAAAAGTAGGAACGTCTTGCCACAACTGTACAGGACATTGATGAAAAACAGGAAAGCTATATAACATTTTATTGACCTGAAAGCAGAAACAAATTGGAAGCATGAAGCATTTGATATTTGGACAGATCTGAGTTTCAAAGAGATGTGAGGACAATGGAACCGAAAGGGGAAGAAAGGTATTTTCGAGTTACTATGGAGATATTAAGTGTTGTTTGTGTGAGGATGATCTAGAAATAGCTCTGGGCTAAAAGAAGGTGCAGTTTAAATCAACCATCCAGTCAAGCCAGAGAAGTCTGGAGTTGCAAAAGCAATTTTGTTTCTGAAGGTTTCTCAGGTAACAACAGCAGAGTGGAAGGGAATTAGAAATGTTGTGTGTTGTACCTTATTAAAGTGACAGCAGTTTGCCTTTGGTAATATTACTGGACTTTTATAATGAAACATCTGTAAGGACGTGTTGCCTGGAAGCTGTTTACTTGTAGATTTGACCAAAATAGAGAGTCTTTTGGGGGGGAAAGTTTTGTAAGATTAATTTTAACTGTGTAACTGTAATCTTATTTGCTTAAGTTGCCTTTTTCTCTTGTTAATAAAATTCTTATTTTTAAATTTTAAAATCTCAGAAGTATTACTGGGCTTACTGCTATCAGTGCTTACTGAGATCAGTACTTTTCTTCTTGTTTTCAGAATTCAAAAAAGGAGTATTGCCTGGAAACCAAATTTCCGTTTGGGATTTGGTTTGCCCATCAATTATCATTTGCTGTGGTCTTAAAAATAGTTTATATTCAACCACAAAATGCCTGTTAATTAATATTTAACTCATGTTAATTCCGGATTTTGAGTACAGGGTAGATAGTGTTTAATGTTTGCTCTGTTGACACTTGTGTAGTAAAATACTTCTGTTTAAAACAAGGAAACCTGTGACGTAATCCTCTTAACAAATAACTGGAATTTCAAATATTGCCTACATTAATGGAAGAGTTATTGGTCTCCACTATGACCATAACATTATATATAGAATCAAAAACCTTCATCTATATACTGGGTCAATTAGAACTTAAGAACAACAAGTTTTTTTTAAATGCTCAAAATATGCTAACAAACAAAATGCATCCCTTTCCTATTAAAATAAGTGACCCTACAATGTCAGGTAACTTAATTTTTTGAACTATAGACTATTTTCCATGTGATGTGTTTGTAGTGCTGGCTAGCCTGGTTATCCTTCTTTCACTCAGAGGTGACTGCAGTTTACTTTCATGGCTACTGGAGAATTTGTGCAAACAAGCTACAAGATTAGTCTCTAATGGATAAATATTTGCTTTCAGCTTTATGTATCATGATGCATTATCAATTTTCCATATAGCCCTTGAGGCTGTATATTACAATTGCCCTCATTGTATTTATTATTTTTATGCTATGCATCATTCAAAAGCAGCAGTCATACAAATGACCCTGCATGGATAAATAAACACAACGTACATTTGTACTTGTCATCATCAGGACCCTAGAGGGAGAGTTACAGCTAAGCAAAAGGTCAATGTTTCCTGTCTCCTGACAGTACAAAGGGCATAACAAGTGAGCTAACAAAAGTCATTAGATAAACAGATGCAATTGAAAAAGCAATAATATACAACCAACCTGACTCTTTACCTTCTGGTTTTAAACATTAATTGGCTGCCAAAGTATTTCTAATGATTCTTTAATCAGAAATTTCATTCTATTATAGGGAAACAAACTTGTATTTACACATTGTCCTTTATAGTCTCTTTGCAGCCAATGGATTACTTTGAAATATAGTAATTGCTGTTTTATAGGCAAATATGTAAGTCAATATTGCACACTGCATGTCTCACTAACTACAATTATGAGATTAATGATCAATTTGTGTGTTTTGGCAGTGCCGTGTGTGAGATGGAACATTGTCAAATCACTAAGATAGATTTCTCTTCCTGGAATCTTTTATACCCAGCTTCAACAATGCAGCTCTCCCTCAGTTAGGCACTGAAGTGCTAACTTACATTATGTCCCAGAAAGGGGCTTGAAGCTACAACTTTGTGACTCAGAGGTACAAGTGCTCCCACTGAGGGAAACTAACATCTTTATATTCTTGCAAAATAACCACACCTCCTGGATCTGGTGATAGATTCGCTTAATTATGAGACATAAAAATTGCCACAAGATTTCCCTTAAAAAGTCAATATTCAAGGAGACATATTGTTATTGTAAGCAACCTTTTGTCTTCCATGCATTTCCACCATCTCACAAACATTTTCACATACCTTAATATAGTCCCCGGTATTCCCAGCTGGTCTTCTATACAAGTACTAACCAAGTCTGGCATTGCTTTGCTTCCAAGATTGGCTGAGGTCAGGAGCATTCATAGTAGTGTGACCATCATAAATTATATCCAATTGTGGTTTTGATTCAAAATTCTCTTGAATAGTGTCTAATGTAGTTGCAATCTTGGAGCTTGTAAGGATTAAATTGCAATGGCCAGGAATCAAACTCAACTCTAACGCCTAGTACGCATTTGTACTCACTACTGTACCACCATCACTTCAAACAATCTCCCCAACATGGGGCTTGAACCACCATCCTGAGACTCCATACAGACTATGTTAACTAACCTAATTTTCTTTTAAGTGTTAAATTTACTAAGTTTGCTTGGGAGACAATTTTCTTCAAATTAAATGTCACTATAAAAGAAAGGAATCTTAGTATTGGTTCTTATCAATGACTGCTTGCATGTACACTGAAATTAAGATAATAGTAGGGAATACAGCTCTGGTGCAATGTGGCAAATTTCCCTTTTCTAATGCTTCATTCTTTACTTATGATTCAATCCTTTCATTTATTCCCTGGTCCCTTTGTACTTGTGATGGCGGCGTTGGACTGGGGTAAATACAATAAGAAGTCTGACAACACCAGGTTTAAGTCCAACTGATTTATTTGATAGTAAACTCACAAGCTGTCAGGGTTTGCCCCTTCGTCAGGTAAATGGCGATTGTGAGTTTACTATCAAATAAATCGGTTGGACTTAAACCTGGTGTTGTCAGACTTCCCTTTGTACTTTTCAGCATTGGCTGGCCAGGACAAAAGGCAAGCATCCAGGCCAGTGCAAACTCCAGTCTTGAACTAGCCATTAGAGAATGGATAAAAATGAGCATCTTGCCTGACCATTTCACTTTAAGAAGTCTCACAACATCAGGTTGACATTTCACTTTCCTCAGTTCTGCAGTGAGTCAGCACAGAATCTAATTTCTGTCTAAAGGCATAAGCACAATTATTGATGGAGGACATAAAGAACAATGAGGTAAGATTCTTCCTCCTGATCTTACAAAAAAGTCAACGTTATTACAAAAAACGGTAATTTTCACATTCATGCTAATTTCTTCACAAAGAGAAATTTCACAGTCGATATCATCAAATTCATCTCCAAAATCCTACTTCATACAAAACCAACCAAAAAAAAAGATTTAGCCCAATCAGACAAAAGCTATTCAATTTTCTGCTTTAGTTAATTCATCAGAAATACTGTGGGGAAAAAATAGTAAATTATGTTGATGGGATGAGATGAAACAAATAGAGTGGGAGGAGGCTCATGTGGAGCATAAATACCTGCAGAATAGACCAGCTGAGCCAAATGGCTTATTTTAGTGCTTTAAATTCCTACTAATTTTATGTAAATGTTGTGGTTGAGATGGGCTCTCTTTCTTATCATCAATCATTATGGCAATTTCTCCCTGGGCAGCTGAAATATAATTTGCATATTATGTTACTATAAACATAAACAAATTTGCACTTGTTCAATGCTGTGAGTCAAAATACAAAAAAGGTATTTTTCTCACACTTGATCCAACCTCACAATGTCATTGCGTCTTTCTTTGTAGCACCCATCACCAATTAACTAACCTATTTGAAAATCCACTGGAACAAAGACAAACCAAAACTTTAAAGGAAAGTCAAGAATTTAAATTAAATTTCCATTCCTGGGGTGTGTATATCCTTCGGGTGGCATTATCTTTCATGTGGATGTTGCATGATATCTTAGCTTTTACTGATCAACAGAAGTGCACAATACTTCCATTGTAAAATTGAGAGACCCAATGGTTTAGTAGATCAGTATGAACTCTGAAAGAGTGAGTAGTATTGGCACTTTAAATTCTACAGTCAGTCGACTGTAGACTGTTGAAATCAGCTGACTTCTATCGACAGGAAAGCGAATGCGGTTTATAACAATCTGCCATGCCAAATTTAAATTCTACCCCATCCATTCTGTCCTATTTAACAGGATTCATTCATAAGTCAATATCTAGAATAACTTTACTAGTCTTTGACTGTATATATTTCAGTGACTTACCTTTTCACTCCTAACTTCTTAATTGTTAACCTATTCCTCATAACATCCAAATCATTCACCATGTGAACATCTTCTTTGGGGCACTTTTCTCAATTCCTGATCACTGAAATTCAAACACCCTGATTTGTGGATGTGGGAGTTGCAATGCACTCACTCAGAGCTGGATGAGTAAATTTGATCTAGCCACCTAATTTCAGGGCAAGAGGCTGTGCCTCAAGAGTTGGACTTCTCTTTTCAATGCTGCCAACAAGGACTGCATATGACAGGTGGTGCCAGTGGCACTTTGTCCCTGATTGCATGGTGCAGGAAACCTGCTTTTGCTTAAAGGTGAAAAATAGAATGGCGGAGGAAAGATTGCCTCAGTGGGAAATTTTGAAGATGGAACATGTGTTATCAGAACGTGTGTTGTCCAGTTTTCAGATCATGGCATCACCTCAGCCACTTGGGCTGTGTAATTTCAGGATAGTACCATTTTCATGTGTTTGGGTACATGCAAGCGACACAGCAGCCATGAAGGTAGCAGCCCGGGGCATTGCCTACCTTTGCAGAATTGACATCGGTCTGCAAAGGACTGCTATATGAATAAACTCCTTAATCTAAAACTTCAAATGGAGCAGTTAAAATAAATGCACCTTCCCAAAGTTTTCTCATAAATTAAATATTGAATATAGAATCGTTCTCATTGTATGTCTCCCTATACATTTTTAAGACAATAATGGATGGTATCACAAATGGGGCTTGACCAATCGTTGTTACAGCAACAAACTGACCTCTTTTAATCAGTATCTTACTTCTCTTGCCCTTTTTATTGCAGCTAAGCAACATGCTGACACTTTCAGGGATTAATCCATAATAACCCATAAATCTCATAGACTTTCTCCAGCCTGAAAATTTCCAATTAATTGTTGTCCCCGTTTCTGCTTTCAAACCAATTTTCTATCCAACACCATACATTGTTACCTATTCTGTGACTGTTTAGAACACTACAAATCATCTTAACATGTCAGATTGTTTTCTGAATTGCTTCTACTGAAAAATGATGTGGTAACCCCTGCTCTGAATTTGTCCCATTAATACTGTTGGCTGGATTCAGAGACTGATGGCAAAATTGGAACATATATGTATGTGCAGGATTGGTGCTCTGTTGTTGTTCAAATGTAATGTTTATAAGCTTGTTGCTCGAAGATGAGACCAAAGCCCAAATAAAATTATGGCTCCAATAACAACCATCAGCAGTGATGGTCATTTAAGTGTTGCATTCCTTTTATAGGGAGAGAGCACAAATATACTTGATAAGAGATGTTTTCTGCCTTATTTTAGGAAGGATGTGGTGGGATTGGAGGCAGGTGTGACCTGACAAGGAATCAATCATTGCTCCCCAGCCCAAGTGCTTACCTGCTCAAAAGAACACAGTAACATTGGAATCAAAGGGGAAGGCATCAGATTCAGAATGGTGAAGTAACAGGCCTCATTTTAGTAGTCCACCTTTCCACTCCCCTAGGTTTTGACAGGCAGTGAGAGTTAAATTCAAGCCCATAGGTTTTGAAGAATAAGATTGTTTAAAATTATGTTTTCTTCATTCATTTATGGGATATGGGCTTTGCTGACAGAGCCAGCACTTACTGCCCATTACTAATTGCCCTTGTTGTGACTTGCCTTGTTGAACTGATGCAGTCCAAGTAGTGTAGGTACACCCATAGTGCTGTTAGGGAGTGAGTTCTAGGATTTTGGCCCAGCAACAATATATTTCCAAATCAGGCTAGTGAGTGACTTAGCGGGGAACATGCAGGTGGTGGTGTTCCCATGTGGCAGTTGCCATTGTCTGTCATAGTTTTGGAAGGTTCTGTCTTAGGAGGCTTAGTGAGCTCTTGTAGTTCATCTTGTGAATGATATAAATTGCTGATACTCTATATTGGTGGCGGAGAGAGTGAATTTGTGGATGAGATGCCAATCAAGCTTTGTCTTGGATGGTGTCAAGCTTCTCGAATGATGTTGGCGTTGCACGCATGCAGGCAAGGGGAGAGCATAGGAATTAGGAGCGAATATAGACAATTTCAGCCCATCAAGCCTGTTCCACCATTCAATCAGATCATTGCTGATCTCTCCCTGGTCCAAATCCACCTCCCCACCTGTTTCCCATTTTCCTGTTTCCCATTTTTATTATGTCTATCACCTTCTTGAAACCATTTAATAATTCAGACTCCCCTGCGCTATAGGGCAGCGATTTCCACAAATTCACCACCCTCTGCAAGAAGTAGTTCCTACTCATCTTAGTTTTAAATCTACCGGCCTTGCAACAGATATCTGTGACCTTTTGTTCTAATGGCCCTATAAGAGGAAACATTTGGTCTATACTTACTTTATGAATCCCTTTCAAAATTTTATATACCTCGATCAGATCCCCTCTCATCCTCCTAAATTCCAGCGAGTACAAGCCCAAACTGTTTAATCTCTCCTCATCCTTGGAGTCAATCTGGTGAATGTCCTCTGAAGTGCCTCCAATGCCACCACATCCTTCCTAAAGTAAGGAGAGCAAAACTGGAAACAATGTTCCAGATGTGGTCTCACCAACACCCTGCACAATCGCATCAATACTTCTCTACTTTTATACTCCAGTCCATTTGCAATAAATGCCAACATTCCATTTGCCTTTTTTATTATCTGCTGGGTATTCCATCATACTCTTGGCTAGTGCCTTGTAGATTGCGGGCAAACTTTTGGAGTCAGGAGATGAGTTACTCGTCAGAGGATTCCTTTCCTCTGACGTGCTCTTGTAGCCACAGACCTTACACGGCTAGTCTAGTTCAGTTTCTGGTCAATGGTAGCTCCCAAAATATTGATAGTGACGAATTTAACAATGGTAATGCCATTGAATGTCAAAGGGTGGTGGTTAAATTCTCAAATTGTTGGTGATGGCCATTACCTGGCACTTTTGTGATACAAATGTTATTTGGATATTGTCCAGGTCGTGCTGCATTTGGACATGGATTGCTTCAGTATCTGAGGAGCCACGAATGATGGTGAACATTGTGCAAACATCAACGACCAACTCCCATTTCTGACCTTATTATTGAGGGAAGGTCATTGATGAAGCAACTGAAGATGGTTGGACCTAGGACATGACCCTGAAGAACTTCCACAATGATGTCCTGAGCTGAGATGACTGACCTCCCCAATCACCACAGCATCTTCCTTTGTGCTAAATGTGCACAACCAGTGGAGCATTTTCTCCATGATTCTCATTGATTCCAGTTTTGCTAGGGCTCTATGATGCCACACCCTATCAAATTAAAAGAATAGATTCTGGATTGGTTATTTGGATTATATAATACAAGAGGGTTAAAGAGTATCACTACAAGGTATTAAGGCATGGAGTTAGGTTATATTCTAGAAAGCGTTTATTTTTGTAAAAGAGTCATCAAACTCCAGAATGGATTTCCAGAAGTGCAGTGAGTGTTGATTTGCACTGGCCTTCCAAAGGGAGCAAGCTGAATTAAAGTTATAGAAGATAGATAGCCCAGCAAACACGAACGTTAACAATTAATACTATTTTAATGCTCTTGGATGTTGGAAAGGAAATTCTCTTTTTTTCCTAAATTGACCCAGGATATATTCTCTCTCTTGTTTTGTTGCCTCTCCCGGGAGATTGCGTGACTGGGGAGCAGATTGATAGTGCACATAGGGTGAACCTTGCCTGCACAGGTCAAAATGGATGGATCAGTGATCTTTTTTGTATGTTCAGAATTAATAGGCTGTATCAACTTACAATTGAAACAGAGCTGCCTGTATTTCTTTCAATACAGATTCAATGTTGAGAGTTATCAGCTCTGCTGGATTTTGTCTGTCAAATAGCACGTTGCCTCTCCTTTTAGCCATCATGCTTAACTATGTATACTGAGCCAATTAGTTAGAAACAAGAATGATTGTTTTTATTCAGAGTCAGAAAAGGCTGAAAACTTGCTTGTCATAATGGTATAAATTTGATTGTACCCCCTCCAGATTATTTACAAAGAGTAATTTGCTATTTAATGTAGAGTTAATGTGCAACAAAATAAGTAGTTTAGAAAGTAATGGTTTCTATAGAAACATCCTTATCAAGTGACCAGAGCAGCAGTCAGTGGCAAAGTAATAAATATATCATGCATTAACTGATAAGAACTCGCTGGCCTGGATCGAGCTGAGCTGGGCTAGACTGTTTTGCCCAGTAAGCTCCATGCAGGTATCAGTTGAAGTCCAGCCTTCTGTCGAACTGGAATTATACTATAGTTGTGTTTTTTTTGTCTTGCTATTGTCAATTTGACACAACAAAATGGTCAAAAGTGTTTCTTTGGAAGATCCTGTTCAGTGTCTTGATGGAACTGTTTTTGTCATGAAATCTTCCCAACCCAGTCCAACAGAGAGTACAAAATCTTTGTTTGCAAGGTAAGTTTCACACACTTTTTATTTCTAGGTTACATCCAAGTTAGTCCAAAGCTTATCAAATTGTGATTGTCCTAGCATTGACTCTAAACTCAAGATTGGTATTTCAAATCCAGCTCAAATTTTACATGTACACTCAACCAATCAGCAATGCTTATCCCTTCTCAAAAGCTGAATTTAGAAAGAAAATGCCTTCATACAAAAATAATAATCTAAATCATTCCAAGTGTTTATGCTGAATCTAAGCAGTAGATATTATTCTTTAAGACCCTGCACTTGCAGCAAGAAATCTATTTTGCATAATGATGAACATTTTAAAAAATGTATTGATGGCTAAGGATGACTTGATATTAGTGGATGAGCACTTAACATTTGTATGACAATTCTCTATCTATTGTTTTAACCAGCTTACCTTAAAAAACTTAACACTTCCATGCTTCTGTTAATATTGCAGGCAAGACTTGATATACAAAAACATTAAGCATTTATCTGCTCATATTGCTAAAAGCAAGTTCTAAGTCTACTGACAGCAAAGTGATAATAGTGATTAGGTTCAGTGCACCATCTTCTTACAATAATTTTGCTTGAATAGATTCAGAAACAGGCTGTATTTCTCATGTCCCATTTTGCATGCATTTAGATTTGACTGCATTTAGTTATAAAATACATTTGACCAATCTCATAGCTTGTTGTTAAAAAATCACTGAACCGTTGCAGGCAATTGTTAAAAAGGTGCAGAAACAGCTCTAAGGTTCTTCCTGCTGTTAGTCCCACAAAACATACAAACCCAAGGAGAAGCATTTTTTGTCCCAATTTTCACTATGTTAACATGAATATACAAGATCATCTTTCAATTTTTTCACAGGTAGATTTATTTATTTTTGTTAGTGTCACAAGTAGGCTTACTTACACTATAATTTAGTCACTGTGAAAATCTCCTAGTTGCCACACTCTGGCGCCTGTTCGGTTACACTGAGGGATAATTTAGCATGGCCAATGCACCTAACCACCACACCCTTAAGACAGTGGAAGGAAACCAGGACCCCTGGAGGAAACCCACTCAGACATGGGGAGAAAATGCAATCTCCACACAGATGATGATCCAAGCTGGAAATCGAACTTGGGTCCCTGGGTCTGTGAGGCAGCAGTGCTAAACACTTTCACTGTTACCATTTGCTTGTGTGTGCCAAGTCAGCTGACCATAACCAGCATGGTGTTGACGGCTGAAATTTAATCTTAGTTTCCCAGGACCAAGCAAGGGAGATAAGCTAAATTTTCCACTCTCAATTGCTATCACGTCTCTTGTAGAAGAGAGCATGAAGGTATTATAGTGGGTGAAGTTAAAAGTCTGGCTGCACTCACACTTTAGACTCTTATGAAGAATGAAGAATTATATTTGGGTGAAACACAGTACCCGTGAAACTATAGACTTGCACAAATCATTGTCTTCAATTGAGAAAACAAAGAAGAAGAAAATTGTGTGGGGCATAGTACTTACCAGAATAATACGAGTATTATTCAAGGCAAATCTTAAAAGCTGTCCAATCCTTTAAAAATCTTGCCCAGCTATGGTTCTCTTTAGCTTTTACTTACACTAAATTTTTTCAAGGCCAGTTGATTTATTCCTTTTCTGCTTTAATAACACCTGGTATTTTCAGTGGCTTGATTCCATTTGAAAAGAAATATGATTATGGTGGCACAGTGGTTAGCACTGCTGCCTCACAGCTCCAAGGTCTTGCATTCGATTCCTGGCTCGGGTCACTGTCATTATGGAGTTTGCACGTTCTCCCCATGTCTGCTCTGGTTTCTTCCCACATTACAAAGATGTGCAGGTTGGGTGCATTGGCCATGCTAAATTGCCTCTTTGTGTGCTGGGATGCGTAGATTAAAGGGATTAGCGGATAAATATGGGGGTTATGGGGATAAGGCCTGGGTGAGATTGTTGTTAATGAAGACTCGATGGGCCGAATGGCAGCCTTCTGCACTGTAGGGATTCTATGATTCTATGATTGAGTCTGCAAAACCAGATCTAAATTATGCTCTTTTTCTGTCAGATGAATAAACCTTTAAACTGACTGTATTATAAAAATAAAAGTGGGCATGCGGCACAAAATAATACAGGACTTCCATAGAATCTAGATGTAATCTAGATGAATCTAGATGTGAGACCATCATAACAATGTTTTCACATGGAAGTGATTCTTCCATATAAATTGTGAGTTTCAGGAAATGTTACATACATCTATTTCTTGGCTTGATTGACCTTCTGGGCTGACAAAAGGCTGATGCTCAATTTGTTATTTGAGGCTGACTGTTGAGTGGTCTTGTTGCTCTGACCATTTTAGGACCTGATCAGGCTCCTATGTTGCAGGTGCAAATATATGCTGCAGTGTCCAGCTGTTAGAAGGGTGGGCAAAAATAAAGCAAAACTAGATGGCATACAAGTGTGCTTTATGGCTGCACAGAAATACAATTTGTCACCTGAGCAAAGGCAATTGGGATAAACACTATGCCATCCAATCAAGTGTTATCTCTTCTTCTTAATTTGTGCACTGCAGCTGGGAGACCCGAAAGCTGATCTAATTGTAAAGATGTGCAGGTTAGGTTGATTGGCCATGCTAAAAATTGCCCCTTAGTGTACTAGGATGCTTAAGTTAGAGGGATTAGCGGGTAAAATATGTAGGGATATGGGGGTAGGATCTGGATGGCCATTATGGTCGGTGCAGACTCGATGGGCTGAAGGGCCCTCTTTCTGCACTGTATGATTGTATGATTCTAAATATTCATTTTGACCAAGAAAACCGCTCTACGGTCTGTTCACATACTAGACTAATGATACTGAATCTGTGTCCAGCAGGGTGATGTTCCACATTGGTTTGAGACTGCAATTCCACAAGATGTTCACGCTATATATTTTTCTCCAGGGTGGAATCTGTAGCAGGTTCTCCCAGTCACATTCTGCCCTTTATTCTATGGTTTGGATGAGGAAACTTAATGGCTGTACTCAATACACAAAGCTTAGAAAGACTCAGGTTATCAAGCGCTTCCATAAGTTTAACATTAGAAGCTGCAGCCCCCTGCTGCCTGGACAGCCAGGTTTGTACCAAACAATATCAATTATCATCATTAAATAGATAATTTGACAACAGAAAAAGATGCTGCAAAAGGAGTAGCAATTATTGAAACAGCAGACAAATCATCCAAGGGGTGGTTCTTGAGTTATACTCACTGTCTGCAGGATTGGCGGCATGTGCTCAAAAGGTCGAAAGTACAATTCACGCCAGTGAGTTTCCGTGTTCCGATCTTGCTGGTCCCTCACCGCTGGAGTTGCATGAAACATGCCACGGGACTGCAGAAACCTCATTTTAAGAGTTTAGCAACTCATTAGCGAGCACTCTTTCCAGGAATACAACCCCTCTCATTGGATATTCAGCAGGCACCAGCATGATGTCATACCAGCGCCATTTATAACAGCTTTACATAAGCATGAACCTGGCGCCTTCACCTCCGTGGTATAGAGGGGCAGCTGGAGTGAGATCCAAAAGTCCTGCCATCCGCTGGCACTGATGCTTGGATTTCCACCAGCGCAGTTGAAGCCCTGCACCATGGAGCTCACAGGGACATCTCCTGCAATGGAGTGCACATCCTGCACCAAGGTCTCCATTGCAGATACCAACCGCAAGTGTTGGTCTCGGCACACTGAATTGACTGCACCGTCTCCTCAGATAGAAGGCAATGGGACTCCTCCAATCAGCCTTGCAATCTGAAGAATGATGCTGCCCTCTCTTCCTGAGTTTCGTGACTCTGCCTTAGCAGGTCCAGTAGTTGTGGCATGACCAGGCACAAGGACGCATTATTGGCAAAGGGCTCATCCCTCTGAATGCCAGTTCCCTGAGATGTCCCTGTCTCTGCCTGCTGTGGATCATCAGCTGTCAGGTGCTTACCAGTCAGTGACCCAAAAGCCTGCCTGCTTAGTGATCCTACTGAGATGTGAGTATCAGCACCGGCGTCAGGTGCAGGTGACAACTGTGACACCAGAAGTGCCCCCACCCCCACGCCCGCCAAGTAGCTGCAGTCTGGTTGGTCTAAGGGGCAAGAGGATGGTTCCGCCTGTTCAGGTGGTTGGCCTGAGAGAGAAGGGACATGCAATCTGTGCATTACAGGGGAAACGGAGGAAACATTGTGAGTACTCTCTTGAGGAAAAACAGCATATGCGTTACAGATTGTCACATTTCTCCCACTTCATCAGCAGCATAGGCACATTCTTCCTCCTCCCTAGCCAGCTCGAGGGCTCACTCCTCAAAACATATGATTGTTCTCAGCACAAACATGACTCCAGTTGGCTGCTCACAGCTGCAGTTGTTGAGTTTGTCCTGCAGTGATAAAGAGGAAGAGTGTAGGTGGGGGTGTTGACATTCAAGATGGTGATGATGTGTAGCAGGTGTGGGGTTGGGTGTGAGCTGGAGTGTGAGGAGCATAGCAGCTACTGGGGGAACATGGTAACTGTGGGAGGGAGGGAGGTGCCTGGTGTTGTCGGAGTGAGAGGAAGGGTTGAGTGTGCGAGGAGGATCCCATGGGAGACTGAGCATGTTTCACTTACCCTGGCTGAGTGAATAAGATCATTTATCTTCTCCCGAAACTGCGGCCCCATCCTATTCTGGAGTGAGTTTGCAGTGACGAGGGCTGCCACTGCATCCCAGGCGGGGGTAGTGACCCTGCTGGAAAGCGACTTCCCTGGAGCGGGGGTAGAGTGTGTCCCACCTCTGCTCCACTCCATCCAACATCCCTGTGAGGTCCCCCTCCAAAAAGCAAGATGCTGCTTTCTTGCCTGCATTCCCCTGCAGTCTTTGTGGAACAAGCATTAGGGAACCCTTTATTTGGAGCTCCTCTGTATTTGCAGCAGTCAAGTCATTGTGGGATGGGTGAACCGGAGGGAACATGCCACAGGAATGGCCTGATTCTCATGGGCCAAAAAATTATTACTAATGAAACATGGGATTAGACTCAAACACACCGGCTCCATAGGTGGGAGTCATTTTATGTATTGTGCTGGAACCAACACTCTGTCATTTTCTGGTACACCCTGTCTACAGGACAAGGTTTTTATTGACAGAGGCCGAAGGAGCTACTTTACCAGGAGATAGTCATAAAGGCACTCAACTCCTGGATAACTCCTGGATTTTCCCCATGTTGTAGCTGCCGGGTTTCTAAGCTCTGGGAAATTAAACACAGTTATGAACGACATTGGGATCTCATTATCATACTTAAAGTGCCGATCTGTCTCCATGAAGAAAATTGATTGTCTACCTACCTTCCAGTCTCAGTTAAAGCCAGGTGGGTGAGTAGCTAGTGGCCTTGGGTCAGAAAACTGATTTCAAAGACTTTAAACCCTGAGCCAACTGTGCCCTTAAACTTTCTGGTTTAGACTCTAAATGCAAAGTTATTCCAAAAATAAATTTAGATGTGAATAATACAGAATGCAAAATAATGATTGAAAAGGAAAGATGGGTTAAGAGAGCAAAAAGGGACAGGCGTAAAAAAAACTCCAACACTGATTAAATTCTGAAGGATTTATACTCCATGCTTGTAGAAATAAATTTTCAGGGCCAGAGATGTTATTGTTGATAATTATAACTTTATCACACTGAATAAAAAGTGCATCAGGCCCATCTGTTTCAAGCATGTTTAGTTGGTAACTAATGGGTAAGTACCCCAAGTTCATGCCTATGCATTAATTTCAATGCTAAGCCAATTGGTTTGAATAGTCACGCTGATCACTGTGCAGGAGCAGGGTATCTCTGACAGCAACTTCTGAATTTTTGCATTTAACTGCATATGTGCAAGTTGCTGTTTGATTTATTTCATAATGATAGTGTTTGCCTCATTATTAACATCAATGCAAAATCTGGGCCAATGGTTGCCCTCAATATATTATTTAGGAATATTCACAGTACCAGTTTAACTGAAAACTTTAAATGCATCCTAATTTATGAGTATTTGAGATCAGCAGTGTGTGTGTTATCTACAATATTATGGAAAAAATTCCAGTGTTAAAAGCTACAGGATATTACAAACCTATTTTTATTTCAAATAGGTCTCTGATCTAAAAGGGCATTAGAGTGGGATTTCACTGTTATTGAGATTGACTTTTACACATATAAAGGCATCATACATAGGCAACCTATTTGAGGGTGTGAATGCATGCTTACTTTCTGATCGAAAACTGATTTAATTTTATCTGAATTGCTTACGCCTCTGAAGATTTAGGATATGAAAATATATTTTTGATGTACAGCATCTTTCTGACAGTTGTGGCAATGGAGTTGACCTGGCAGTAATTACATCAGAATGTGAAATGGAAAGAGAGAAGGAGAATAAACTAGTTTGATACATTTCAATCTGGCAATCAGTTACATTCCTTTGTGGTGTGCATCAGTCATCACATGCTTATTACACATTCACTCGGCAATATACATTTCTTGTATCTGACTGCAGCTGTAAAAGCATCAGAGGACAAGACATGGACCAAAAAAGATGCCAAGCCTATTACTTTAGTGTGACTAAGAAGAAGATGGTGGAGGGAGAGGATTGCAGTGTGTATGTATTTGGGGTGGGAGGTGGTGGGTAGTATATGTAAGTAAGGATTTTATTGCATTTGAGCTTCATAGATGTGGGGAATGTGAATGGAGCTCAAGGCATGATCCTAATGCCACAAAGATGAACTCAGCTCCTAAATCACATGTGGATTTTGTAATGGATGTAATTATCATTAGTATGTTCAGCATTTTACTATTACTCAAATATCAATCTTTTAACCTAAAATTATAAGGTATTTTACAATAATCTCCATTTTGAGTAGCATGCTGCATCACATAGAATACTTTATTGAAAAAAATAATTAGTCTTATCTGATGACCTAAATTAAGAATTAGTGAAGAACCATACTGTATTTGTCATATTTTTTAATGAAGTTTTTAATGAACTGTTGCATGCTCAGAAGTAATATCTTGATTTTTATTACATTTTATATTATTAATCTTGCACACCCTAATCAAATTAGATAAGTTTTACCTCTCAGAGATGCTTTATTCCTAAAATTTGTTAAAGTACATTGCCTAACAGTTCAAATTTAACATTATATAGAGTGTAATGCAGATCAGTTTCATTCAATACAGTACATGAGCTGCCTTGCATTGCTATAATTTTAACCAATATCCTTTCCTTCCTATAGGGAAGGAAATCTGTTATCCTTACTTGGTCAGGCCCACATGTGACTCCAGATCCACAGTAATCACTCTGAACTGAAATGGCCCTGCAAGCCACTGATTTGCCCATTTAGGGATGGGCAACAAATGCTGGCCTTGCTGGCGATGATCACATCCCACAAAAGAAATGTAAAATCAATGGCAAACACTTCCTCCATTTCTGGGGACATTGCTGGCCTGAAATGGGCTAGCCTTGTCCTACAGCAACATTTTTTCTTCCAAAACATATTTTAATCTTAGGATTTGTATAAGTACATTACATAACTGTTCAAATTTAACAACTCTTACTGTGTTTACCCCAGTCCAATGCCGGCATCTCCACATCAAATTTAACAACACAGGTGTTAGGCTGATCACTGTAATTTTCTTTTTTTGGGGGGGCTTTAGTTCAGTTGGGCAGCATGGTCGATGCAGGCTTGGAGGGCCGAAGGGCCTGTTCCTCTGCTGTAATTTTCTTTGTTCCTTGTAATTTCTTTTAGTACAGTACGCTGCATTTGCCATTACAGTTTTATTTACAATGTACATTAACATGACAAACATTCTCCAGTGCATACAACCAGAGTGATTTCACATGGTTTCTAGCCACTTGGTATGATTTATTGGGAGCACCTTGGAGAGTAGTCTTTCCCCTTTGAGCTTTTGTGGTAATTGTCCCTTATTTCAGTGTGTCCCTCAGTACATGGTCCTGGACCTTGGGATGTGCCAGTCTGCAATGCTTGGGCAGCCAAAGTCACAATTATATCATTTGGAAACATACAGATGCACACACACACAAACACACACACACAAACACACACACACACACACACACACACTCTCTTAGCCCAACTACATCTGAATGGGCGGAGCCAGTGGAGCAGGCAAGATGGCACGCAGACACGGAGAACTGCATGGGAGCTCGTGCATCAGACACCCAGCAGTAAAAAAGCTGAAATGATTATGTATGCAGTGGGAAGGTATTAAAATGGGTAACTCGATGGTTAGTCGTGAGAAACTCGTCACTATGCTTAGCCTACTTGCGTATAATTTAAATGCAATTCAATACAATTTAATCCTGGCCCCCCACTTCGGTAAAAATGACACGTCTTTGGTGCCTTCACTATCCCCCTTTGTGAAAGCTGGTGTCTTACATGTGCCTCATTGTGACAGTCCTTGGACTTCCAGGAAGCTAAGTCACATGGCACTGGATTGATCTTGGAAATGTTTTCTAAGTATAAAAATACGCTGAGCAAAGTCTCAGGCAGGAAATTTAAAATACAGAAATACTGGCTCCAAAATTTAAAGGAACGGCACGTAACCAATGGTGAAGAGAGACCATCCTTAAAGTGACTTCACAGATCTGAATCCCTAAGGGGAAGACACTGAGGAGGCAGCTTGCAAGAAAAAGGTGAGGGGAGTGACAGCATAGGAATCATTCACTCTGTCCTTCCTTTGGATGGGTTGCATTGGCTGGACTGTGCCATCTCAGAACTCAGGTGGACCCATTGATGCCACTGTCTGACCTTGTGTGGCAAGCGAGGAATCTTCTCCCTGGGCTCTGGAATGTCTTGTCTGTGCTGGAGCAGCAGAATTTCAGATTTTAGGTTTAAACTGCAGAGCATTCTTAAAAAGCTTGCAAGATGATTTCCAACTCTACAGGACTGACTGCATTTTAAATACGGAGCCAGGTACCAACATGGCCATCAGGTGATGTGGGCTTCCTGATGTCAGAGCCACACCCACCACATGATGCAGTGGCAAGCCCGCTTCACCCATATTTATGAGCTTGCCGTCATGTAATTGGGTTCATCCAACCATTACAGATGAGTGCTAGATCCGTGGCCTCCAGGCCCATCAACCAGCACCATGACAGTGGGATTAAATCTAACCCAGGGTGCCAGGATTGTGCGACAATTTCAACTTTTCATTTTTGTTAATGTATTTTGAATTGGTCAATTATTGGCAAAAGAATCTCTAACCCATCAACAAGCATCATTAAAGAATTTACCTCTCCTTTGAGTAAAATATCTCTCAATCTCTGAGCATAAAATCGGTCTTGATGGCAACAAACTAATCATGTAGTAACGATTATCAAGAATCTGCCTAGATCAACAGCAGGAAATGTACACTTACTCAAATACGTGACACCAAGTGTAACATGCATGCTTTTCTTAAAGACACCTGACATGGCATAATAATAGATATCCTACAATGTGTACCACTTAAACTTACTCGTGCTTTATAAATACAGTGACAGGCAGGTAATGATTTTTCCTGGGTATTATTTAGCTCATTAATGCTAATTAATTGTTCCTAACTTTAGCTGGAATTTTCTGCCTGACTCTCACTCAATGGGCAGAATCCTGTGGAGGCAGCAGGATGTTGACTGCCAGCTATAGAACCAGTGAGATATCCATGTCATCCCTTTTCAGGAAGGCCCACTGCATCATGTGCAGCTCAGGCACTTTAAAGACCAGCAGTGGGTTTTCCACGCCTGGTATCTAGCACCCTGGGAGACCTGCCCACTGCCAATCACAGACAGGCACCTCTTTTGTACTCAGCAATGCCATTGGGAAGATGGTGGCTACTGCTGGTACTACAGCCATCTGAGGCCTTGGATCGAAGCAGGATCCAGGGATAGTTTATTAACTGCAGAATGTAGATCATGGGATGATGGTTGTGGGGGAGGGGGTGTGGGAAGTTGACAGCAAGTGCAGTGGGTGGCTTTCAGTTGGCCTCCCTTTACTCAAGGCCAGGTCCCACTATCAGACACTGAATGCCTTTGACAGAGTGACCTGCCTTCCCCATCAAGAGCCCACAGGTAAGCATTCCACAGATTTTTTCTCATGCTGCTTGTATGGTGAGCCTCATGCCTGCTGTTGGGTTAATGCCAGCACTGAATGAGGCCCATAAGTGGTCATTAAGGGCTTTTCTTGGTGGAGTGGGAAGGCCACCCATTGATGGGTAATAGTTCCAGTCATAAATTGTGATCTGGGCACTGATGCAGAATGGTAAACCTTTGTGCACTCAACATTTGGGTGAGTAATCCAAAGTCCGGGCTTGTCCTCTACAAGCCCCAGACTTTCCCTCCTCGCTAACTTCTTTCTGTTGTTGCTTTTTTCAAATTATTGCCTATTGTCTATGGGAATAGTTTCTTACTGTCTGGTATCACTGTACATGTGCTGTGGAGATATTTAAAGATCAGAGTGGCAGAACTCCATTCTGTTAGTGTCATAGTATTCCACAATGCTGAAGGAAGCTATATCCAGATCTAGGTATTTATATCGGGACTGCAGAATTTGGGAGCTTGTCGACAGTGAGACTGTCCCAAGTAAACAAGTCTGCAGGATATTTCTCCATCTCAAATCTCTCAGGCTCACAGTCACAGTGAACTGAAGTCTGAGTTGGAGAGATCGGAGAGGAAGATTTTTTTTGGACAGTTTTATCCAGAATACAGTTAGACCCTTGAGGAAAACATGGGGTCAAAAAAGAATCGGTGTAATTGGTAAAGAACAGATTGCAGAGATTTTGGAGAGGTTGTGAAGGAGGTCTCGCATATACTGGTCCTGGTGGACAATGTACTTGGTATCTGCGAGGACAAGCAGAAAGATTGCAGGGAGGAAAGCCACAGGGGTATTTGTCAACACTGGGGAGTACTGCAATAAATTATAGGAGGACATTATTAAACTTAGAGAATAGAGAACTAATTACAAATTGAAGTTCAACACAGTAAATATCAATGTGGTGGAAGAACAGGCAGATTGCTTATTACTTGAAAGGTACAAGTCCAGGGGGATAGAAGAGCAAAGGGATTGTGGAGTACAATTACACCAATCGTTTACAGGGAGAATCCCTTTTTGGATGTAAGAGATTCCTGGCTGAACCAAACAACATTCTCCTCATTCCTGGAGGAGTCAGCATGGTACATAGCCCTGCTCCTCTTGGACAATTCTGAAAACCTGTGCCTGAAGAAGATGCAACAGATGGAGGATGAGGCACAGAAAGAGGCCATTTGATCCATTGTGTCTGCACCAGTCCATAGGATTCACTGTAATTTCATTTTTTTAATACATACACACAACGTGTATACATATTGTTCACACAGAGGTACATATCCACCAATCAGGGAACCATTGCTCTAACTGTTCTGCCACAGTGAGCCATACATAATTAGGTTGCTAAACCATTTCTATTCAAATATGTTTAAGCAACTGGTACTCTAAATTTCTCATGTATACATTTGATGCACAATTCAGAGTACTGGTAATGTGAAGAAATAAATTCTTCATTCAGTTTGAGATATACAATCTTCACATAATTCCAAAGAATTAAACAGATTTTTGTGGTTTTCTTGGGCTTTTAGTCAGTGTGGGAACCAATCAACCACTGCTCTAATGCAAACTGTGGTATGATACCCCATCAGAAATATTATTTTACACTAATATTTAATGGATTATAAATATATGTGCTTTTGCAAATGTACCTAATTATCTTTTTATAAACACAGCACATCATTTAATAATGATCTATAAACCATTCCTGGCTCTCCTGAATGCAAATTAAATATATGGGGCAGTATTTAATCATGAGCTGGTTTGTACTCCCTTATGTAAACAACCTGGCTTTTGCAAGGCAGCTATCAGCATTCTTAATATTTAATAAGGAAGACTGAGCAGTCGGCAACTCATCAAAACATAGGAATATTAAACGCTCTGCAAGATTAATCCTCTGGGCCAATCAGAACAGATAATCAAAGTCATTAATAGTGTCCATGCTCCTGAAGAAAATAAATGTGTTTATATTTATCTATCTGAAGAATATTAACTTGGCGGAGAACAGAATTTTGTGCATCTGTTATCTGATCATTCCACAACTGGCCAGAATCTTGATTTTTGACATTTTTTAATGACCTCTTCTGGTCTTTGAAAGAAGCTTTTTTAAAGATTAGGGATAGGTTCCAGAAACCAATCAGTCAATATAGCAGAAATATTGCAAGTGACAAACAACTTCAGTACTTTCAGCAAGACACAGAGCACTGAGGCAAAACTTACTTTTCAGATTCATTAAATTCCATAAACAGAAGCCTTTTATATATGTATTTACTTTAACTACTGTGAAATAAAGCAGCTTATGAACCAAAACAGAGGATATCTCAATCAGACACCAACAACTATCTGCAATGATACAGCACCTTTAATCTAGGAACCTACCCAAAAACTCTTTGTCAAAGCATGATCAGATAACACTGGCACCCAGTCAAAGGGGAAGAAATGGGAACAATGCATGACCTTACTTCATGGCAGAGCAGACTTAAGCTGCCAATGCTGTTATGTGTCTTATCTTTTTTATATTAGTAGGAATAACTAAAAGCTCGGTGAAAGAGGCGTATATTAAGGAGGGTCCAAAAAAAGTGGTGGAGAGGCACAGATGGCTGGGGAGGCAATCCAAACTCTGGGCCTTGATGGCTAAGACCTAACCATCAATGGGGAAGGGAAGGGGATTGGTATTATGCAAGAATTGAAAAAACTGAGACTTGTCAGAGGGCTGTGAAACTGGAACAAGTTACAGAGATGGGGAAAGGAGAGGCCAGGAAGTGATATGAACCCAAGGATGACCATTTTTAATTTGAGCTATTGGTAGACTGGAAGCCAGCATAGATCAGAGAACATAATGGTGCCGGGTAAATGAGACTTGGTCCATGCTAGTATATGGATAGAAGAAAGTCACGTTTCCATACACATATTTAAGACATGGAGATACAGACCAGATCACAAGGGAGATTCACAGTTACACTCCCAAGTCTGACTACTCTTAATTCTGTAAGAAGGCAGGTAACCAGATAAATTAAAAGAAGAAACTGGTCCCACTGAACCCGAATAGTTCCATCTGGCAGATCTCAACTTGTAGCAATATTGATTCAAGTTCTCTATAATAATATGTGACAAAGTGACACACATCTGGATTTTCATAATGTATTATTTTGTTCTCAGGTTATTTGGTTATTTGGTTATTTGTATTGTTGACTTTATTAAGCAATAGTACAAGTAGCATGAACCCAAGTCACTGATAAATCTGTCACATAAACAGTTAAGGAACAACATAAAAAGCCTTATGCAAAGTGCAAAGTACAAAGTTTAGATTTGTACAGCAAAGACAAACATGAGGTGAATGAGACCTGGCACTGCAAAACAAAACACTTAAAACGAAAATGTTGGAAAACCAGAGCAGATTAGTCAGCATCTGCAATGATAAAAGATTATGGCTGGAATCTTATCACTGTTCACATCAGTGGGATTTTTCCTTCTGGCTGCAGGGAACGAAGATTTGGCTGGCCGCCAAATTCTCCAACCTCGCTTCAACGGGAATGTGGCAGGTTAGATCACGAATTTCAGGAACGAGCTTTTCATCAGAACTGAAAAATCAATGGGCATTTTAGTAAGATTGGAGGTAAACAAAGATAAAAGGGAAGAAGAATGAAAGGAAGAAGTGGAGGAGAGTATCAATAGATACAACAATCACAGAATGGAAATAAATGGGTTGATGACCTGCAAATGAAGGGAATTTTAAATGTTCCTGCGAGCAGAATCTGGGAGGGTGAGGCATTTAAAATAGAATGGAGAGGCAGGATTTTTTGTCACTAAGGCAGGAAGCTCAAGCTGGGAAATCTCCCACCTCAGTTAAATGCAAACTCAGCCCCTGCTGAGAAAAACAGGTTTGGAGATTTTGAAATTCAGCCAAACATTCATACGAACTCAGCTGTAATAACAACCTTTGGGAAATGTCAACATTGATGTCTATGAAAACTGCAATCTGAGGACCTTCCCACCGGCTCCCTCTGGCCAATGAGTAAGTGTATGAGTCTGGGATATTGGTTGAAAGATATGAATGGAACTATATTGCTTAACTAATCTGTGGGACAACTCTGTTAATTTTGGCACATAGTTCCAGATCACAGCCAGGAAGACATAAGGCTTGACTGGGCTGGCTGTAATATTCAACATGTAGTGCTACTAATTGAGTACTTTTATGCTCACCATGACTGATATTATCTTTTCATTCCCAATTTATTTAATTAACAAATTTCGGATTTGAATTTATGTCTCTGGATCAACAGTCCAGGCCTCTGAGTTTGTAGTCCAGTAAGATAACCATTATGTTGCTGTACCCAAACTTCTGGTCTCTACGTCATGTACAGCTCATCGAAGATATGCATAACTCGAAAGTAAATACTGCCGAAGCCAAAAATGATACTGAATTTATTATAAAAATATAATGCTACAAAGTAAAACGAAGTTTTGAATGTTTTGTTTGCAAGGTCACTCATCGGACATTGAACACACACAAGAGCTCTCATTTGTTGAAATACCCTTCAGTTCCATTAGTCATAGAATCATAGAATCCCCACAGCGCAGAAGGAGACCATTCAGCCCATTGAGTCTGCACCGACAACAATCCCACCTAGACCCCATCCCGGTAATCCAGGTTGAATAAGTGTTTGGTAGAAGATGTAGGGAGCATTCCTCAGGAAAAGCAAATCAAAAATTTAACGTAGCTGTCGCACATGGACCCAGCTCACTATTCCAAACACATGGACTCCCCTGTTTGATGAAAAGAGGACTGAAGAGCATTGACTTTAGCAGCATTCCATTCTGACTCTTACTTCAGTGACCATGATTGTACCCCCCACCTACAACTCCTTACAAATATGTTGTTTTTCTAAATCTTCTCCGATTCTTTGGATGCCATTTACTTTGTCAATTTTGGATTGAATTTCCCCCATAATTTCAAAAGGTTTGCTTGACAAGACTACCCCTTCTAAAACCACTTCATTAGGTTATTTTCATGCGGCTATTTTTTATTTTGTTTTAGAACCATACAATCCCTATAATGCAGAAGGAAGCCATTCAGTCCATTGCGTCTGTACCAGCTTTCCGAAAGTGGATCCTATCCAGATGCACCACTCGCCCTATCCCTGTAATCCTGTGCATTTACCATGGCTAATTTGGAAAACCTGCACATCTTTGGACTATGTAAGGAAATCAGACCACCTGAAGGAAACACACACAGACATGGGGAAAATGTACAAACTCCACATAGACAGTCACCCAAGGCCAGAATCGAACCCGAGTCCCTGGCGCTTTGAGGCAGCAGTGCTAATCACTATGTGGATGATTATTGATCTGATCAGTTTTCCAACCACTGTATTCAAGAGTAAATAGGTCCATAGTTACTAAATATTATTTGTGGATTTAGGATCTATACTCTACCATTTTTAATCTGTTGGGCTGGACTGGGCTGGAAAGAGCCCATTTTTGAGGTCCTACACAGCCTCCTAAGTTCCCTAAATGGGGTTGGGGGGTACTTCTATTGGACCTTAGCACCTCCTCTCCCAACAGCCATCTGGCTTCCTCACACTCTCCATCCTCTCACCCCCATCGCTCAGCCTCCAAATTCAGAAACATGAAGCAGCATAAAGGATCAGTTATGTATTCTTGTTACTCCTTACCTCAATCTCTATTTCAACAGAAATAGGCTTTTGTTTCATTTTATCATGTGAGGGTAACACTTGCAATTTCTGCTGGCTATGCTGATACATTCCCAACAGAAACGAATATTAGAATTTAATGTTGGTGGGAAAACTAAACTAGGTTACAGGAGGGCAGGGAATCCTGCTGACAGCTCAGAAGTATTTTCTTTCCTTCTCCAACCTTTGGCAGGCTTGCTGAATACAAATAAGCCTTCTTTACTTTTCTTCCAAGCAAATGTCAAGTTCAATTTTTGCTGCCAAAGATTACATTATTAAAATTTTACAACATAATCCTTATGATATAATGTTCAGAAATGCAGTCATAATACATTACATTTAGATATATAGTACATAATAAGTTCTTTAAGTATAACTTTAATCCCAGTACAATTAATAAATTAATTCTGGAGCTGTATGCTGAGTGCTGTAAATATTATACTAGATATTTTCTTCTATTCCATGCAATATCATGAATGTTCATTTTGCCATATACAGCAGCACCAAATGCATTATAGGAAAATATAATGAAAGTAGGAATTTATCCTGCAGTTTTAAATAGTTTAAAAGAATTTAGTATTTAAAATGTATTTAAAATGGAATCAGCAAGATTTAGCTTTGGAAAACATTTGCAAAGTTTTCTTTTTTTATAGTAAACATAGTATGTCAACGATCAATCCATCTAGTTGCTTGCAACATATTTACCTTCATCATTGTTAAATTGTTTACTACTTTACACGGAATTGGCACCCCAAGTCCTGCCATTTGAATTCTGACTGTAAGCTCACCTTGAGGAAAGGAAAACGGCTTCAATCATTCGCTGTTGTTTCTCCATAAATCCTCAGTGTTTGCAGCTTTTCCTACGTTTATTTTTGTAGATTCATTATGTTCATCTGTGTGGTCATGGATATGCCTCAATAGTCACCATGTAATCAAGCTTGATGCAAATAAAAACTGGTTGAAAGTCAAAGGGTACAATTACCTTTATAATCCATTACATATGGAAAGTTAGAGAGGTTTCCATAGGAAGAACTAGCTTCACGGACACATTGTTCAAAATTAATTTAAACAAAAACAAATTAAGTTAAGGTAACAAAATAAGTAATAAAAATAAAAAATCCTCATGGCATCAACTGGCTATAGAAGGCATCCAATTAACTGGCACACAAGTTAGTAAATAACTGCATTATAAGTAGGTTACAGATTAAAGCATTCCACAAATGTTTTAATTCACTCATACCAGTTGCTTCCATAAGCAGTTTAAGCACCTTATTGTTGTATCATATCTTTATATCTATCCTATATATTAGCATAAGTGAGTAATGTAACATTAGTACCCCATTGTGAACCAAATTGAAGATATACTTGTGGGAACCATGGAATGGCCCCAAAGCCAACTGTTAAGCAGCCTTGTTTTTAGCAAATGTTGACAATCTAATGAATTTGCTGGCCCTTCTGAACAGGGCATTATGTATTGTAACCTGCAAAAAGCCATACATTTTCCTCACTGTGCCCTGAAATAAGCTGCTGGCGTAAAAGCTGAGGGCTGCAGTTACCTTGCGGGAAACTGACATGGTTTGCTCTCCAAATCTGTGGGACTGCTGCTCTTCCATAGATGCAGAAGGAGGCCTTCGGTTCATTGAGTCTGCACTGACTTTCCGACAAAGCACTGTACCAAGACCCATTCTCTCCCCGACCCCTCTCCCTGCCCTGATCATGGTCAATCCACCTAAGCTGCACATCTTTGGACTGTTGGAGGAAATCGGAGCACCTGGAGCAAACCCACACAGACAAGGGGGGAACATGCAGACTCCACAGTGACCCAAAGCTGGAATTGAACCCAGATTCCTGATGTTGTGAGGTGGTAGTGCTAACTACTGTGCCCCATGCCACCCCATCTTGTAGAAATATGCACAGGTCAGTCTCCTAGAAAAAGCTAAGCCTTCTCTGACATTGCTGTTCAAACATTTGGAGGTAGTTAGTGTGCATTTTGGACATACACTGAAATACCAATACACTTTGGTGATGAAGACAGCCCTAGTTTACTCCCTCCTGGCCTTCCTTCCCATTGCAGGTGCTGGCAGATAGTCTTGTAGTCTATGTTGCTGTTCAAACAATGACTGAATCTGGCAAGTTCTCTTTTTCACTGCTCAACGCTGCAGAAAAGATTGGTTGTAAGAGGCACGTTGCAAATCCAGAACCTGAATTGTGAGAAGAAGGCCAAGAAGAATATAAACTTTTCTGTTGACTTGCCTTTCATTCCTAGAGTAACTGTAGTTGACCAATGAAAATGCATGAGCCCCCCCAGCCCCACTCCATGGGTCACACAGTGAACTCCTCCCACAACAACCTGATCACCTGTGAGATGAAAGTTTCCTCGCAACACCTGAGCTTGAGCAACATAGTAGTTTTTCAGCTGTCATGTTATATGGACACCCAGATTATGACCCTGCAGTTAGAGCCCATCTATCCTACTCTCCCTTGGTTACCCTTGAACTTCTTCCCATCTTCTCAATCCTCCCAACATTACCCTGCTCCTTCGCCCATTGACCTAGAGAAGCCAACTATCATCCTTGACCCAGAGCCATTAACCATCAACCATGCATTTCTCACCCTTATCCTCAACCCATCTAGCTGTCATCCTGAGACCTCTCTCGATCATCCTCCACCTGCCTTTGTTTTCCCTTGATGCTCCCTCTGGGACCATTGACCTGCTGCACTTGCTTCAAACTCCTCTTCATTGACTGCCTATCTGCCATGTATGGCGCAGCTACCTCCTTTGGACACAGGATGAGACAGCGGACACTGCCCTGGCCCTATAGGCCACAGACTGGTTCCCTTCAAGCACCGCCTACCCCTATCCCCAAACGTCAGTACCTTGCTGTGCTGCCATTTGTGGACCCAAGCACCAGCCCCACCATCTTGCCAGCCCAACAGCTATGTCAGTGGAGGATTCAAGCACCTCTTTCTCTGCCAACCCCTCATCCTGCCACCAGATCATCCATCTTCCTCTGGTTCCACCCCTCTACTACTGAGTTAGACAAAGCCAAAACCTCAACTCAGACCCAAAGAATGACCAACCTCCTCTGGAGCATACCATCTTTGTGTCATTGGGAAACAGGAAATACAAGTTTACCACATGCCTTTGAGTTAATCTTGAAAGTGGAACTTAATTTGACATGCTTTCCAATTAATGAATAGTCATAGAAAGCAAATGAATTGCAAGTAGATGTTCACCAACAGGAAGTGTGTTGCACTCTGCTGCTGACACATCATCTCAAACTCAAACAGACATTAGGAAACTGAGATTTTGGCTTCCACTGAATTAAAACCCCCACCCCAGCCACATTTTTTGCTCTTACAGGCCCTGTTAAATACCATCCAATGTATCTTTACATGTACAAATTAATGATCACTCTACATCTTCCCAGATTATCTGATGATCAAGTTGGCAAACAAAATGATTTATGACTTCTCTGTCTCCTTCAATCTTTGACAGAGTCCCTGGTGCCCTTAAATTCCCTCGGACCTCAGACACCTATCATCTCAAGAGTCTATTTTTATATAAAAGAAAACTTACATCAATATACTGATTTAAATCACATTTAATAAATGACCTTTTAACAAAAAAGTCAAAAGATAGGCACTAGGATGAAACATCTGAGAGGTGAAACAAGAAGGTTAGATCGCTGGGGGACACAGATAGCACCCAAATTGCAACTCAGAAATAGGCTACAGTGATGCAGCCTAAGATGAGTTAGGAGTTCTTGGGAATAAATGCACGGTGTGATAAATAAGGTTGGTGAACTGCATGCAACAGCCACCACATGAAACCATAACTTAGTGGCAATAACAGAAACCTGGTTCAAATAAGGGGAGGATTGGGACTTAATAATCTTGGATATAAAGTATTTAGGAAAGATAATGAAGGAAGAAAAGAAGGGACATAATTGATCAAATAACCCATTATAGCACTGAAAATAGTGAGGGATCGAAGATAGAGCCTATTTGATTAGAATCAAGGAACTGGCTCCATTCTATAGGACACCAAACAGTGAGGAGATAGAGGAGCAAATTTAGAGGCAAACTACAGAAAGATGCAAAAGCTATCGTGCAGTGATAATGGGGCTGCTTCTAATGAGATAGAAACATGCTAGTCCAATGAAAAAGAAAGGAATGCTGGATTTAGTTCTGTGAACTAGGATGGGGCAAATACAAAATGTTTCAACTGGGAAGTTGAAGTTCTGTGTAAAGCTGGAACTCCCTGAATAATGAAAATATGGAAACTAAAATCAGACAGAAAAGGAAGGTTATGGCAATTGTAATGTTCATAATACAGTAGAGAACTAAATTGACTGGAAATGAAAATAGAGATCAAACAATGGATAAGGGGACAAAGAGAGAATTTAAGAATAGATTTGGGAAGCACTTGGGGAACAATAGTTATAATACTAATAAGTTTAAAATCATTATGGAAAAGGACAAGGATCACGAAAGTCGTTAACTAAATGAGGTCAAACTTCAGTGAAGTGGATTGGAATCATAAATTGGCAGGCAAAACAAGTAATTGAAGAATTGGAGGCGTTCAAAGTTTTCTTTCTGCTTTGTTTTTTGTTTCGGGCAGTTTCCTTTTTTTTGGAGGCTGCCCTTCTTGCTTTGTCCATCAGTTTGTTTAATTTAGTTCAATTGATTTACCAAAAAAAAGATACGAGGCAACTCAGGTAGAAAAGATACATTCCCACGAGGGTGAAAGGTGAATGTGTGTAAAGCTAGAGCTCCTGGATAATGAAAATATGGAAATTAAAATCAGATAGAAAAGTAAGGTTACAGCTATTATAATATTCATGATACAGTAGAGAACCAAACTGACTGGAAATGAAAATAGAGATCAAAAAAGTGAATAAGGGGACAAAGAGAGAGCTTAAGAATAGATTTGCAGCTAATGTAAAAAGGAATCTTCTTTCATAGACATAGTTTAGTAAAACAGTAGTCAAAGGAAAGGTGATGGGGCACCTAGGAACTAAAATGATATGTGGAAGTACAGGGCATAACTAAGGTACTAAACAAGTACTTTGCATTTGAATACAACATAAAAAACTGATCAGGACCTCAAACCTATTCAGCTAATCTTGTATCTTCGCTATACCTTTCATACCCACATCTCTTGAATCTCTTAGTATTTAAAAATCTGTTCATCTATGTCTTGAATATAATCAACTACAGAAAATTCACAATTGTTTGAGTGAAGAAATTATTCCACATTGCAGCATGGTAATCTCTTATCCTGAGGTTCTTATCCTTGTTCTAAACAAGAAAGCATCCTCCAGCATCTAAGTGAAGTAAGGATCAAAATTTTGGACATGCTGGCCACAATTTTGCAATCCTCCTTTGGTGGTACAAAAGGATTGCAATGGTTTGATAAAGGGGAAAAGCATAAACTTGGTAATTACAGGCCAGTCAGTCTAAAACTGATAACAGGGAGGCTTTTAGAGATAGTAATCCAGGGAAAATGTAATAGGAACTTAAGTCTGTAATTTGGTAAGTAATACAAAAGATTTATTAGCAAAATTAACAAAATGAAAACCCATGGGATTAAAAATACAATGATAATGGAAATATGAAATTGGTTCCGAGACGACGAGTAGAAAGTAGTGGTAAAAGGTAGCTTTGCAGATTGGAAAGAAGTAGTTACTGCTGTTTCCGGGGAGCACTATTAGAACCATTGTCCCTGATAGTAACCTGGACTTGGGTATACAGAACATAACTGCACAAATGACACAAAACTCAGAAAGGTCATCAGACAGTGAGGAGATAGTCAGAGGCCTCAGGAGGTCACAGACAGACTGGTAAAATAGGAAGAGACATGATAAATGAAATTTAATGCAGCGAAGTGTGAAGTGATACATTTTGATAGTAAGAAACAGGAAAAGCAATATGAATTAAATGGTATATTTTTAAAAGGGTGTAGGCACAGAGAGACCTGGTGCAGATATATGCAGATAAATCTTTGAAGATGGCAGAACACAAAGCGAAGGCTGTTATTAAAGAATATGGGCTCCTTGGCTTTATTAGTTGAGATGTAGAGTACAAAAGCAAGGAAACTATGCTAAACATGTATAAAACACTAGAGGTCTGAGCTGGGAGATTTTGTTAGAAATGATAACATAAGAAATAGGAAATAGGAGCAGGAGTAGGCCAACTAGCCCTTCGAGCCTGCCCCGCCATTCAATAAGATCATGGCTGATCTGTCGTGGCTCAGTTCCACATTCCCGCCCTCTCCCCATAACCCTTAATCCCCTCTCTCATCAAAAACCCATCAACCCGCGTCTTAAAAATATTTAGCGAGGCAGCCTCCACCACTTCAACGGGCAGAGAATTCCAGAGATTCACCACCCTTTGAGTTTTTAAAGAGTTATCAGCATGGTATCAGGAATGAGACTTCCTTTATGTGAAGAGATTGGCAGCATGATATTCAGATTGGAGGGACAAGATTGAATAAAAATAGCTCCACTAGTCAGTTTGCTGACTCTTTGATCCATTCCACCACCAACCAATTTTGCAGAGATGTATTTGGGGTGGATGGGTGAGGTTGGGCGGTGGGGGGGGGGGGGGGGGGGGGGGGCGTGCAGGCGAAGAGCGAGGCAGGGAATTGTAGGACTATCACATGCAGTAAGTACCTGACATGGTTCAATAGGAGCGAGTTGAGGCCAGTTGAAGAAGCTTGACTGGCATTTTTCAATTAACTTCCAGATTCCTGCAATTGATTGGGGCCAGTTTAGTTATCCAGACACAATCTTCCAGCAAGGGTACCAGCCAGGTTTAGAGACCCTTGTTGCATGTCTGGGTGGAGAAGCCACCACAGGCCGTCCTGTAGAGGGGCTCTTATTTCTGAACCTTAGATTTTAAAACGTTAGAGGAAGATATTTCCATCTTGCTGTGCCCTCTCTCGTACTTCATCTTGATTGCAGCCAGCTATTGCTATCAAGGTGGAATGCCTGTGTTTGACTCTCCAGCTTAGAGAGCTTGCAAGGACAGTGAGTTTGTCCTCAGGCCAACGAAAGGGGATCCTTATGAAAATCACAGAGGGTGACTGTTTCCCACCCTAGGTGGGTTCAGGGCCTAGAATCAGTCCAGACCTTTGTTTCCCAGCTCTGGAGGGAGAATTCTGTCCTGGAGAAACTGGGGTTGTCTCATTGAACATAGAACATTACAGCGCAGTACAGGCCCTTCGGCCCTCGATGTTGCACCGACCAGTGGAACAATCTAATGACCCTCTAACCTAAACTATTCCAATATTATCCATATGTCTATCCAATGACCATTTGAACGCCCTTAAAGTTGGTGAGTCCACAACTGCTGCAGGCAGGGCATTCCACGCCCTTACTACCCTCTGAGTAAAGAACCTACCTCTGACATCCATCCTATAGTTATCACCCCTCAATTTAAAGCTATGTCCCCTCGTGTTAGCCATCACCATCCGAGGAAAAAGGCTCTCACTGTCCACCCTATCTAATCCTCTGATCATCTTGTATGCCTCAATTAGGTCACCTCTTAACCTTCTTCTCTCAAATGAAAACACCCTCAAGTCCCTCAGCCTTTCCTCATTGTCTCCTCCAATTAGAGGCAGTTAAAAGAAGACTTGATGAAAGCGTTCAAAATCAAGAATGGTTTAGAGTGAATAAGTGGGAAACACCTCCAGCAGCAGAAGGGGCAGTAACCAGAGTACACAGATTGAGCAGCATTGGGCAAAAAAACTACAGGCAACATCAGGACACTTTATCCATTAATGCTTTGAATTGTTGCCTGAAACAGTGGTAGTAGGGATGGCACAGTGGTTAGAACTGCTGCCTCACACCACCAAGGATTTGGGTTCAATTCTGGCCTCAGGTAACTGTCTGTAGGAGTTTGCACATTTTCCCTGTGTCTGCGTGGTGCTCCGGTTTCCTCCCACAGTCCAGTTTAGGTGGAATGGCCATGTTTTTGAAAAGGGGCAAAATTAAAAATGTAGAGGGGTAGCCCTGATAATAAAAAATAGCATGAGGACATTAGTGAGAAAGATTTTGCTTTTTTTCCTCCGGGTGCTCTGTCCAAACATGTGCAGGTTAGGTGAATTGGCCATGCCAAATTCTCCCTCACTGTACCCGAACGGGTGCCAGAGGGTGGCGATTAAGGATTTTCACAGTAACTTCATTGCAGTGTTAATGTAAGACTACATGTGACTAATAATTAAATTTTATTTTACTTTTTGTGGATCCAGAAAATCAGGAAGTAGAATAACTATGGATGGAGACTAGGAATAGCAAGGAAAATGTTGATGGGAACAGCAAAAGGGATATGCTTTTTAATACAAGCAGCGGGTGAAGCTAGTTTTTTTCAAGCTGCTACTGTGCAATAGCAACACAAATAGTATTCAACACTAACAGAATACTGACATAAAGCCAGAAAGATGTTCTGCCTATCACTTAAATGAGTAATGTGCTGTTTCCAATTAGCTAGATGGTCTTCTATCTACGCCAATATTTTACTCCCTGCACCATAAGCTTTTATTTTCCACAATTATCTTTGAAATGGCATCTTATCAAAAGCTTTCTGGAAATCTAAGTATAATACGTAGTTGTTCCCCTGTATCACTTTCTTCAAAGAGCTCCAATAAATTGGTTAAACATAATTTCCCTCTCAAAAAACCATTTGAAACTGTCCAATTTCCTTGAATTCATCCAAGTGCCCTGCAATAAATCTTTAATGATAGCTTCTAACATTTTCCCCTGATATATGCTCGGCTAACTACCCTATAATTCCCTGCTTTCTGTCTGCCTCCCTTTTAGAATAAAGGGGTCATATTTGAAATTTTGCAACCTAGTGGAACCTTCTCTGAATCTAGGGAATTTTGAAAATTTAAAACCAACACATCAACTATCTCACAGCCACTTCTTTGAAGACCCCAGTAGAAGTTCATTAGGACTTGGCGAATGTTGTTCCTCTGTTCAAAAAAGGAAATAGGAATGACCCTGGTCATTATAGGTGGATCAGTCTTACTTCAGTGGTTATAAACTAATGGAAAAGGTCCTGAGGGATAAGATTTATGACCATTTGGAAAGATGCAGCTTAATCCGGAATAGTCAACACAGATTCATGAAGGGTAAGTCTTGCCTCACAAATTTAATTGAATTCTTTGAGGAGGTAACTAAGTGTGTGGATGAAGGTAAAGCAGTTGATGTCGTGTACATGGATTTTGGTAAGGCATTTGATAAGGCTTCCCATGGTCGGCTCATGAAGAAAGTAAGGAGGTGTGGGATAGAGGGAAATTTGGCCGATTGGATAAGTAACTTGCTAGAAGACATAGGGTGGTGGTGGATGGAAAATTTTCAAACTGGAGACCAATTACCAGTGGTACCATAGGGATCAGTGCTGGGTCCTCTGCTATTCTGTGGTTTTTATCAATGACTTGGAAAAGGGGGCTGAAGAATAGATCAGTAAATTTGCTGATGACACCAAGATTGGTGGAGTAGTGGATGAGGTGGAGGGCTGTTGTAGGCTGTAAAGAGACATTGAAAGGATGCAGAGCTGGGCCAAAAAACAACAGATACAGTTTAACCCCAAAAAGTGAGAGTTGATTCATTTTGGTAGGACAAATTTGAATGTGGATTACAGGGTCAACAGCAGGGCTCTGAGGAATGTGGACGAACAGAGAGATCTTGGGGTTCATATCCACAGATCTCTGAAGGTTGCCACTCAAGTGGATAGAGCAGTGAAGAAGGCTTATTGTGTGTTAGCGTTCATTAAGAGGGCCATGGGGTTATGCTGCGACTGTACAGGACCTTGGTGAAACTACGTTTGGAATATTGTGTGCAACTCTGGTCACCTCACTATAAGAAGGATGTGGAAGCATTGGAGAGGGTGCAGAGGAGATTTACCAGGATGCTGCCTGGTTTGGAGGATAAGTCTTATGAAGAAAGGTTGAGGGAGCTAGGGCTTTTCTCTTTAGAAAGGAGGATGATGAGAGGCAACTTAATAGAGGTTTATAAGATGATGAGGGAGATAGATTGAGTGGACATTCAGTGACTATTTCCTCAGGTGGATGCAGCTGTGCTAGGGGGCATAACTATAAGGTTCATGATGGGAGATAATAGAAGGGAGGTCTGAGGTAGGCTCTTTACTCAGAGAGTGGCTGGGGTGTGGAATGAACTGCCTGCTGTGATAGCGGAATCAGACACTTTAGGAACTTTCAAGCAGTTATTGAATAAGCACATGGAGCACACCAGAACAACAGGGAATGGGATAGCTTGATTTTGGTTTCGGACAAAGTTCGGCACAACATCGAGGGCCGAAGGGCCTGTACTGTGCTGTATTATGTCCTATCTTCTAGGACTCAGGGATTTTTCAACTCAGAGCTCCAACAATTTGCTCAGTATCACTTCCTTCGTGATTGTATTTTTTTCTTAGTTCCCCCTTCGCCAGAGAGGAGTGAACACTAAGAAGAGTGCAATGAAAGCTTTCACAGTAGTACTCGGGAACAGTAGAAATTTCCCTTTAATCAGTCTGCCCCTCGTCATTCCCGAAATAACATGGCCCAGCGGCAAATATAAAGAGGACAAGCAGAGGTTACAATGTAATCCGCCCACTAGAGGGCTGAGTAGCCCACTGCAGCGCTCCAAGTGTATGGGTGGGATAGGTGGAGATCGCCTCTGGGTTTGTACCAACATTGTGAGACTCTTCACAAAGGTAAACGTGTCCATCATTTCAGTATATGTTATACAGAGGAAACTGGTTTGGATAGATTTTACCAAATTGTCTGGAAGAGCCGAAGGCGAGTAAATAAAGTTACATTGACCTCAAGGGCTTTTGTGTACTAAGTATTCCTGTTCGGGGACACAGAATCCGTTGCCAGACAAGTCAAACTTCATTATACTGAATCAATCAGGCGGCATTAAAACTCTGCTTCAAATAGCAGGAGAATGTCCTAGTCTCTAACTATTCAGACCTCAATTTTATTACATTGATATAAATTACGTCACGGAAACTCGTGTTCAATTTTCGTAAAAGAGAAACCTTAAAATAGAATCAGTGAGGCTCTCCAAGATCTAATTGGAGATTGAGTTCTAATGCACTCAATAGCACAGGGGGAAGGGAGAAGTGCCGTAAACTCCCCTGTACCCTAATAGAGCCTCAATAAAGGCTCAATAACTGTGAATTTATGATTGCTGCCCCTGCAATGGCCCGGCCACAAAAGTACAATTTCTCCTGCAGTGTTACTGGATATTGCACGATCAACCGTCTCATTTATGAAATGTGTGGCAACCTGGCGAAGTCATATCCTGTCTAAATAATTCACACGACGTGCTAACATCATTGATAGCTGCGAGGGATTTGAGAGTGGCTTGTGTACAAGTCATGTGTGTGCCCGCAGAAGCAGCAAGAGTTTCTTTCACAATTGGATGAAGTAGCAGGGAAGGGGGGTGGAACATACTTAATGCTGCACAGTTGGAGGTGTTCCCTCTCGGCGATAGGCGGATTGTGCAGTAAAGTTTCTGCCCATGCTTTGAGAAAGTTTGCAACAGTTGTCCATTCGAGTAGGTTCTCCTTGTTAGCTTCCGGAGTGGTTTCCTCTGGCTGTACATAGAGAAGGCGGTCCTGACTTTTTGGACGGGGCCCAGTAGTTCTAGTTAAGCCTACTCACGTCCGCCCTGGAACAAAGAACGTCCCTTCCACCACCCGCCCCCCCTCCCCGCACTGAAGTCTAAGGGAGCTTTGTATACTGTCAAAGACAGTTTGTGAAAGAAGTAATTCCCAAGGAAGAGTCCCAATGACTGAGCAAAGCCAGAGCTCTGCTCCTGGGGAAGAGCAGAAATCTACGAGATTTCTCAGTAAAAAAGACTCTAAAAACGTTTCATTTAGGTAAGTACGACTTCCCGCAAAGTATTAAACTGCAGTTGCTGAAGGCTGTACTGTTTCCAAAAGAGTCTGATCATGAAACTTGATAATCTGCTTTGTTGTTTTTGTGTGTATGAACTAAGATATTGTCGACTTTAGTTTCAAGTTTATTTTGGCTTAATGTTGTTTGAATGAAAAATGATTTATGTTTACAGTTAATGTGTATGTGCCTTACAAAATGCCACATTTTGTTTTATATTTTCTCGAATTTTAAAAATGTTTTATTTTTCTCAGTTACAAAACCAATGAGCAGAGTTGACAGTGCAAACCTTTAATCCACCTCCTTGGATGCTCCAAAAATAAATTTGATTTGAATCTAAATCATGGTCCCAACAAGAGTGTTTTTTTTGAGCAAGCGGTTATTTACCTTGAAAATGTATAAATTGCCTTTCCACCCATTGCTGAATGCATTTCTTCAAAAATTTAGTTTATTTTGTTAGTGTCACAAGTAGGCTTATGTTAACACAGCAATGAAGTTACTGTGAAAATTCCCTAGTCGTCACACTCTGGCACCAGTTCAATTACCCTGAGAGATAATTTAGCATGGCCAATGCACCTAACCAGCACATCTTTCGGACTGTGGGAGGAAACCCACGCACACATGGAAAACATGCACGCTCCATGTAGGAAGTCACCCAAGCTGGGAATTGAACCTGGACTCCTGGCACGTTAAGGCAATAGTGCTAATCACTGTGTACCCAGCGCCAATAAGTTAACTGCTCTGTTCTGTCCTGTCCCCACCCTCATGGCTTTTGAGAATGGGAGGTATTTAAAAACAGTATTCTGCAGATTTATATAAAAACAAAATGAAAGAAACTATAAACAAATGACTTTTGTTGAACTTTTATTTAGATCAAGTTCCACAGATTTTTGGAAAACACATTCTAAAGTAAGTAATATATTTGTTAGATGCAAATTTTTTTGATAAACTTCAGTGTTTTTAAAACACAAAACCTTTTCAATAAAAGGATGAAACTTTGGTCTTTCAACAATGCAGAAGATTTTTTTTCATCTTCCTTGAAATTTGACATAGGTACCATGACTGTGACACTAAAGGTGCATTTACACCATTGCCTCTAAATCAACTCTTGTCAGACAATTCCACAATTGAGTTACTGATATGACTCCAATCCATCATTGTGAGGCCTCCCTGGGAGGCTGTTGTGCACCATTCCAAACTTGACATGCCATGTTCCTCCTCTTCAAAATAGTATTGGAGATCTTTTATGTCCACCCCAGAGAGCAGGCAGTGCCTTGGTTTCAAGTCTGATGAAAGGCTAGTGCAGCATTCTTCAGTCATGTGATTTTTTTTTAAAGTTTATTTATTAGTGTCACAAGTAGGTTAACATTAACACTGCAATGAAGTCACTGTGAAAATCCCCTAGTCGCCATGCGCCAGTGCCTGCTCGAATACACTGAGGGAAAACTTAGCATAGCCAATGCACCTAACCAGCATGTCCTTTGGACTGTGGGAGGAAAGCAGAGCACTTAGAGGACACCCATGCAGACACAGGGAGAGTGATCCAAGCTGGGAATTAAACCCAGGTCCCTGGTGCTGTAAGGTAGCAGAGCTAACCACTATGCCGCCTGCGTGCTGCGCTATCAGCTTTAATTCTTGTACTTGAGTCTCTGGAGCAGAACCTGAACCCATGGACCTCTGATTCTGAGGTCAAAATGTTCAACTGGAGTTTTGCCCAAACTTAGGAGTACCTTCAAAGTTTACTTGAGAGATGCAATTTCCTCACTTGAATTATGCTAGGTACCCTGCCACCAGCTCCTTTTGAAAAACAGATTCACATCCTCTCTCTGTCTCGAAAGAATATCTTGACTGTGGTTCAGTTCTGCTTCGCATTGCTGCTGTTCATTCCATGCTTTGCCACAGCACCCTGAAAGAACTTGTCCTTGTTCTGTTCACATCTTCAGCCTGCAGTAGTAGTCAGTTTTTAACTATACGTCCAACACTATCGCAAGCTATGAACTCTTAATTCGTCCAGTTGTTTTCTTCCTGACATGCTCAGACATGATGCCTGCTTCCTCTAGTGCTCCTACGTCCATGCACTATCGTACTCATTCCAACACCGCCTCCAATCCTGTCCATACCATATAGGAGATTTAAGCCATTTAGCCCATCAAGTCTGTTCTGCTATTCAATGAGATCTTAACTGATCTGATATGACAATCCTCAACTTCTTTCCTGCCTTAGTCTAATAACCCTTAATTCCCTTACTGATAAAAAATCTGTATCTCCGCCTTGAACATAATTTTGACCCAACCTCTACACCCCTCTGCGGTAAAGAATTCCATAGGTTCACCATCTTCTGAAAGAAGAGATTCCTCTTCATCTGTCTTAAATGGATGACCCCCTAATCTGAGGTTATACCTTTGGTACTGGACTGTTTCTTGAGGGGAAACAACCTCTCAGCATCTACCCTGTCAAGCCCCCGGGAATCTTGTATGTCTCTATAAGGTCGCCTAATTCTTCTAAACTCAGGTGTGTACATTCCCAGCCTAGTCAACCTCAAGAAAATCTCTCCATATGGGGATCAATCTAGTAAACCTTCTCTGGACTGCTGGTGTATGCCCTTAGAAAGGGGCACTAAAACTGTACGTGTGTGGTCTAACTAGTCCCTGTTTCTATTTTCCATTCGAAATAAAAGCCAATGTTCTTTTTAATTTCCCAATTACCTGCTGAACTTGCTAGCTTTTTGTGATTCATACATGACGACCCAAAATCCCTCTGGAGCTGTAGCTTTCTGCAGATTTTCTCCATTTAAATAATATTCAGCTCCTTTATTCTTCCTACCAAAGTGCATAACTTCATATTTTCCAACATTATATTTCATCTGCCAAGCTTTTGTCTGCTCAACTTTTCAATATCACTCTGTACCCTCACCACTTGGCTTCCTGCTTATTTTTGTCATTAGTGTCACAGCTTTCCTGACCCTAATAATCACATTACCATTCGATGGTTTCAAGTTCCCTTTGTACTCTGATTTTGTTTGGGCTGTTCCCCCTCCTTTTGGGGAGCTGCCCCTTACTTCATACTGTTTACTTCATAAACTCCTCTCTAGTGACTGCTTGCTAATCTGACACATGCTGTCTTTAGTCATGTTGGGCCTTTGCAGAGAAGGAGTATAAATATTTGCATACATTTTGACTGCCAGTTACATATGTAATAAAAGACAAGCATTTATCATAGAATCCCGCAGTGCAGAAAGAGGCCATTCAGCCCATTGAGTCTGCACCAGCCACAATCCCATCCCGGCCCTATCCTCGTATATTTTCCCACTAATCCCTCTAACCTATGCATCCCGGGACACTAAGGAGCAATTTAGAATGGCCAATCAACCTAGCCCGCACATCTTTGGACTGTGGAAGTAAAACCAGAGCACCCAGAGGAAACTCATGCAGACACAGGGAGAATGTGCAAACTCCACACAGACACTGGCTCAAGCCAGGATTTGAACCCAGGTCCCTGGAGCTGTGAAGCAGCAGTGCTACCCGTTGTGCTACCGTGCTGCCCCATATTGGGCCTTGCACTATTTCAGGATACTACAAAACATTTTCCAGCCAATGAAGTACTTTGAAACATCACTGTTGGCATGTAAGAAATGTGAATGTTTATTTGACTGCTAGATCCTTTGTCCAATTTAAAATGTTTTTGGAAAGCGAACATGCCTACTTGGTGAAATGGCACAGTGGTTAGTACTGCTGCCTCACAGCACCAGGGACCCAAGTTTGATTCCTGGCTTGGATCACAATTTGTGCAGAGTTTGCACATTCTCCCCATGTCTGCATGGGTTTCCTCCAGATGCTCTGCTTTCCTCCCATAGTCTGAAAGACATGCTGGTTAGATGCATTGGCCATGCTAAATTCTCCCTCAGTGTACATGAACAGGCACCGGAATGTGGCAACTAGAGGATTTTCACAGTGACTTCTTTACGGTGTTGATGTAAGCCTACTTGTGACAATAAATTTGAGCTGTCTATATCTAAAATGGGAATATAGTTAGAATGGAGAGCTGAGATGTCAGAACTATGTATTTTGCAAAAAAACACTGGGTGGGATTTTACAGCCTCGCTTAGACAAAACCGGAAATTCCCACCTGAGGTCAACAAGAGATTTCCGTTGTTGGACCCTCGCCTTCTTTGATTCCATGGCAGGTGAGGCGGTAGAGTTCCGGCCACTAGCTGGGATAGAAATCAACTGCTCACTGTGTAGTTATAGGTCATGAGTTAAAGTTTATGATGTTGTCGGAGAATATTGTGGGTTTGATTCAAATATGCTCTGGACAAAGTAGCTTAGAATTGATGGGGCCCTGATCCCAGCAGGACTTGAAACTAGTATGTGTAATAATCCAATACAAACAAAGTCAATTGCATCATGATCCAAACTATGCATTCACTCCATTAAATAATGCCGTGAAGCAATTTTCATTAATGCATTATTTTGTTTTTCTATCCCACAATGCTTGTTATATAAACTATATTCTTGAGATTGTACTTTTCAAACCTAGAAACGAAAAAGCCTTACATACAGTGGTACACTCACACTCCTCATGATTCCTCCTAAATTAGGAGGACAAGGTTGAGTTTGTTTTTGTTAAATTAAAGCGTGCTTAACTAGATCCTGCTTTGCACGATATGGAATGAAAGAATAACAATCACTGCCTTGATTAGTGCGACTAAGAGTAGGTGAACTTCCTGTGTGGGTTTTGTATTGTTGATTTATTTTCTTGGCTCTTTTCAGTTAGTAAAATTAGTGATACAAATTCTTCAGCAAGTTGAAAGGCAGGCAGTGTGCTAGCTGCAGCCACTTGTGTAGTGCAGAAGAGAAAATGAGAGACCAATTGGATGTGCTTTATGGACGTCTTGTGCATGGTGGCAGGATGCAGAGAAGCTTCAGCTGTGATTTCTGTTTGCTCATTTATTCCTCTCAAATGAGAGTTGAATCAAATAGAAATTTTTGAATCATTTGAGTTGATGAGGTTTTCTAACCTCACTACCTACTGTTGGTGTAGCACAACGATCATTTATATTTTTTAAAAAAGGCTTGGTGCAAGGCAGTTCTAATAAGTTCCATAATGGTGGTGTGTGCTTTTGGTAGATGAGCCAGTATAGAAAAAACAAAGGGGAATGAGTGAAATCTGCCAGGTTAGTTGGTGTTTAATGGTGGGACTTGATGGCTATGTCAGAGGGAGTAATTGGAATATCATTTGTGTCACACCCACTAGGTTGCTTTTGTAGAACACTGGTGAGAGAATTTCAAGATGGCAACTTCAGTTAACAGTGCACGTGTATTGCCACTTTCCATTAACTTTTAAGAGATTAGCTTGGGAAATGTTATTTCTCAAACTTGCCTGAAGCTGGTGTGCTTGCAGTCTTCAGCAGCCTGCTGTATCATTAACTTTAGAAGTAATTCTTCAGCCAGGAACAGCAACTAGTACTCGGCTCCTGAGCGTGGAACCAAAGCAAGGGCACAGTTTTTGACAGGAGATTAGAGCTACAACATTTGAAATGGACCTGGGATGAAAGGAGCATTTAAAGCTTGATCACTTGATGGGGAAACCTGACAGAAAAGGTAAAATGCATAGAGTGGAAAATTGAATTGTTAAAAGAAATAAAAATGGTGCTAGTTGTCTTTTGTTTTGTTTGGTTATTGGAGTAATGTTGGACCTAATTTGCCAATAATATTGTCAAATCATGACAATATTAAAGGTTCAGCCCAGGGTTAATTGTCATCTTTTAATAAGCACCATGTACATAAGAATATAAGAACATAAGAAATAGGAGCAGGAGTAGGCCATCCAGCCCTTCGAGCCTGCCCCACCATTCAATAAGATCATGGCTGATCTGTTGTGTCTCAGTTCCACATTCCCGCCCTCTCCCCATAACCCTTAATCCCCTCGCTTATCAAAAACCCATCAACCTGCGTCTTAAAAATATTTAGCGAGGTAGCCTCCACCACCTCAATGGGCAGAGAATTCCAGAGATTCACCACCCTTTGAGTGAAGAAGTTCCTCCTCAACTCCATTCTAAACCACCCCCCCTTTATCTTGAGGCTGTGCCCCCTAGTCCTACTGTCCTTCCTGAGCAGGAAGAGCCTCTCCACCTCTATCCTATCCATCCCATTCATCATCTTATACGTCTCAATGAGATCTCCCCTCATTCTTCTAAACTCTAACGAGTACAAGCCTAGTTTATTCAGCCTCTCCTCATAGCTCAACCCCCTCAACTCCGGCATCATCCTAGTAAACCTCCTCTGCACTCCCTCCAAGGCCAAAATATCCTTGCGTAAGTACAGCGACCAAAACTGCACACAGTACTCCAGCTGCGGCCTCACCAATGCCCTATACAGCTGCAGCAAGACCTCCCTACTTTTATATTCAATCCCCCTCGCTATGAAGGCCAGCATCCCATTAGCCTTCCTGACCACCTGCAGGCTGGGTTGTGTACTTTTGGATTTTGGATTTTTAGTCGATGTCTGCATCTAAGTTGGGTAGAACCATAAATAGAACAATACAGCACAGGAATTGTCTCTTCGGTCCACCAAGCCTGCTCTAGTCACGTTGTCTTATCTAGGCCAACTGCTTGTATCCCTCTATTTCATGCCTGTTCATGTGCCTATCCTGATAAGTCTTAAATGTTACAAACGTGGCTGCCTCAACCACCTCACTTGGCAGCGCATTCCAAGCCCCCACCAACCTCAGTTTTTCTTAAAAAAAAACTTCCCTGAACATCTCTACTGAACACCCCTCACCACCTCCCCACCCTGAACTTGTGCCCCCTTGAAATTATCATTTCTGCCCTAGGAAATAGCTGCCAACTGATCAGCTTATCCATGCCCCTCAATTTTATAAACTTCTGTCTGGTCACACCTCAGTCTCTGTCTTTCCAGGCAGAACAATCCCAGTTTACTCAGTCTTTCCTCACAGTTAATACCCTCCATACCAGACAATATCCTAGTAAACTTTTGCGCTGTATATTCTCCACGTCCTTCTGGCAATGTGATGACCAGAAATGGATATAGTGTTCCAAATGTGGCCTAACCAACATTCTATATAACTGTAACATAATTTGCCAACTTTTTATACTCAATGCTGCATCCAGTGAAGGCAAGCATGCCATTTGCTTTCGTCACCACCTTTTCCACCTGTGCTGACATCTTTTTTTAAGGATCTGTGGGCCTGTACTCCCAGATCTGTGGGTCTGTGCTCCTAATGGTTCTGCCATTTATTTTGTAGCTCTCACCTAGAAATGGATCTACTGAAATGCATCACCTCACATTTGTCTGAATTAAATTCCATCTGCCATTTCTCTGCCCAATTTTCCAGCCTATATATATCCTGGTGCAAGCTCTGACAAACTTCTTCACTACCCTCAACTCCGCCAATCTTAGTATGATCTGCAAACTTGCTAATTGGACCAGCTTTGTTTTCTATATATTTTGCAAACAACAGGGGTCCCCTCACTGATTCCTGAGGAACACCACTTGTTACAGACCTCCATTCAGAAAAACGCCCTTCCATCACTACCCTCTTTTCTATGGCCAAGCCAGTTCTGAATTCATCTAGCTAGTTCATCCTTGATCCCATGTAAGTTAACCTTTTACACCAGCCTACCATGAGACCTTATCAAATATTTTACTAAAGTCCATGTAGACAGCATCCACAGCTCTTCCCTCATCAAGTATTTATCACTTCCTCAAATTAGTGAGACATGACCTCCCTTGTGCAAAATCATGCTGTCTGTCGCCAATAAGACCATTCAGTTCCAAATATTATGGATCCTATCCCTAAAAATCTCCTCCAACAATTTCACTATCACTGACATCAAGTTAATTGGCCTATAAATACCCGGGTTATCCTTGCTACCCTCTTAAATAACAGGATAAATATCTTTCAATTTAGAAATGCCAGGTAATTGTATAAACGCATCTCGCTAGATTTGTATTCTCATACTTGGTTTGTACAATATATCCTTAAATTGCAAATGAAATGTCCAAATCAGATTGTGTAGATCAATGTCTGAAATTTGGAATTGTAGATTCTGATATTTCTGATCAGAATAGATTTATTAGTCAACCTATACACTGATCTTATTAATCTCCCAGCCGGACTGAGCTCTCTGCCTTCTCCACAGATGTCAATTTATTTTGTTGGAAAGATTACATGTCTATTGTTTAACCTGTTCCTTGAACCCATAAGCCTCTGAACTCCTCATGCCATATCATTAACCAGCAACTAGTAGACAGAAACCTTTATTGCATCCAAATAAAAAGATGTGGTGAATGGTTCTGATGCTGAAATGTCAATATCTATTTTTTGAGTTTCAATAAACCTCTATTTTATATTGGTTTGCACCATTTCACTCTCGCTTGAGACTGACAGTTCTACAAATTGGTCTGCAAAGAGCAAATATTCATTAATTTTTCTTCTACAAGTGATATGGAAGTTCAGAGATGTCATACTATAAACAACCGAACTGCTCTAAAGGGTCTTTTACTTTTAGTTGATTGGTAAGATAGAATAATACTGTGCAGAAGAGGCCTTTCGGCTCATTGAGGCTGCACCATCACACAACAAACACCTGAACTCCATCTAACTCCATCTACCAGCACTTGGCCTGTAGCCTTGAATGTTATGACGGGCCAAGTGATCGTCCAGGTACTTTTTTTTAAGGATGTGAGGCAACCTTCCTCTACCACCCTCCCGGGCAGTACATTCCAGACCATCTCCAGGCTCTGGATAAAATTTTCCCCTCATTTCCTCCTGCACCCCCCATCCCACCCAAACCTAGGTCCCCTTGTGACGACTTCAACTAAGGGGAACAGCTGCTCCTTATCTGTTCCGTCCACATTTCTCATAATCTTGTAGATCTCAATCAGGCCACCCCCTCAGTCTTCTCTGCTCCAACGAAAATAACCCAAACCTATCCAACCTCTCTTATAACTTCCATCCCACATAGCATCCCAGTGAAACTCCTTTGCATCCCTTCTAATGCAGTCACCTCCTTGAGATAAGGTGAATATGGGCTCTTAAAGCATTGATGAGCAAAGAAAAAAGCAGAATGAATAAACAGTTGATTGACACCTGGAAAACACTAGATAAATGGATGTTCAGAAGGTTTAGAAGTGATCTACTCCAGGGGTTAGTGCTGGGTTAAGAATTTGTGAAGACAGATAGTTGGCACATCTAATATAATGTGGAGAAATAATTAATTTGGGGGGGAGAAACAAAGAATGAGGTATACTTGCAATTTGAAGATGCTGATGATTATAGATGAAGAACAGCTCCTACAAGTTCAAATACATAGTTTGTCAAAAGTGAGTACAGGTAGTCAAACCTGTAGAAAAGGACAACAAGCAAGTTGTTAAGCCTGCTTCAATAATACCTGTCAAACTCCTGGCCTGCACCACTGAGAAAGATGAGGGAAGCGGGTGCATGGAAACCTATCATCTCCAAGTCTCACACCATCCTGACTTGGATATGTACTGCTTTTGCTTAACTGTGACTGGATTAAAAATAACCTGTTACCTTACAAAATTGTTGGAGTTTCTTCACCACATAGACTGGAACGGTACAAATAAATGGTTGACCAACATATTAAGAATGACTAGGAAAGGGCAATAAATAACTTTCCTAGTGGCATCAATGTCCAGACAATTAAATAAACATACTTTTATAATTTGAAGGCATAGATATAGAACTAATGATAAACTTGTATAAAACATTGGCCAGCCCAGTAGATTTGTAGCCCATTACTAATTTTTTTTTTGTGGGCTATCTCCTTCTCGTGGCTGTGATGATTGTGCCTTAACTGTATCCACCTTTGGCTATTAGCATAGCCAATGGGATTATACCTGTCACTTTTTTGCACTGCATCTCCCCTTTGTTATCAAATGGGTTTTTGAAAAAAATGGCACAGTCAAAAAAGTAACTCAGCCGGCCGCATGTGCATTCTTTATTCTATTGCCATGTCATAATGTAGCTGTTTATACACATCGCACTGTCTTGTTTACAAATGTTAGGCAATTATATGGCCAAAGTCCATATCAAACAAAAGTCAAATTCACCCAACCCATAAATAGTAAATGTCACAAGAATAGACCAGTGGAAAATACAACCTGCCAGAGATTGAGGCATCACTGTTATGTGAAATGTGTATCCTGCCAAGAACGTGACCTGATCTAAACTAACAAGTATTCCATAGCATTTGTTTTTAAATTAAAGATTGTCTAAATGATGAAGAAACAGCTGGATCTCAAACACTGAAATGCCTAGTTTTCAAACAGTAATTTCTTCCTTTTAGAAGAGTAAATCAAAAGTACTTACCCTGATTACTGATCAAGAGCATCAACTATTCATTGCATTTCTGATTACCTTTTTATCTCTGGTTCCCAACATTTCTGGCTAGCATGTAAGCCTATGTGTCACAGAATTTCAGCTTTATTATGGTTTTATTTGAATGTTTAACCTTGCCAAACCTCGGAGCCAGTTTGAGGCTGGAACTCACAGAAGCAACACAAACTAGTTTGACAGTTACAGTGGTTATGCTGTGTGGCAAACAACACCTTGCATAAGCACAGCGTGCCCCAAAGTGTTTTTACAGCCAATGACTTCAAAAGTACTTGATTGCTACAATGTAGGAACTGTGGCAACGTAACTTTCTGAACCAGCAATGTGGTGACAACCAGATAATCTGGTTTTGCAATGTTGGCTGGGGGGTGAATATTGACAAGGACACCAGGGAACACTCCTGCACTGTCATGGATCCTGCCTGGTGACAGTAGTAGCATTCATAGGGGATGATCAGACTTCCTTTTCGAATATCAAGATTAGTGTACACATACAGGTATAAATAGCTATGACCAGGAAACAGCTTATCTAGATGACTCAGGATATCTGTGAAGGTATCCAGATGCTAATTTCGAGAGTCGTGGAATGTGAAATGCAGCCAGCCCAAATACACAAAGCAGATAATCACAAAGGAACCAGGTCATAATTGTCAACATCTTCAGGGGCAGGCTAGTTTAACATCTGTCAACTAGTGGCCAGTTTAACATCTATCAGCCAAGAAGATGACATCTAAAAGCTGGAGAGGTCAGTTCTGCAGCTCAGTCCAAGGCCATTTTAACATCTAAGATATTTAAACTGCCTTTGCACTATCTTCACTAGACAGGAGGGCTGTTTCACAAACTCAATTATCTGCCTTGTATTGTGGTAATAAGCTGGACTTGACTTTTAGATTTATTTAATTTGGATGTTATTTGGGAATGGGAAGTCTTGGGGATTGCAGATATATTTATTTGGAACAAGTGGGTAATTTCTGTATAAACTGTATTTAGTAGTGCATATATTTATTTGTCTTAATCTTAGTCTTAGTCTTCATCATGTGTATTTGTCTTAGTTTAATAAATAGTCTAATTGTTACGTGATGCCTAGACTAAATATTCTCACTTGGGGTTTCATACGACTTCTCCCCATTACAAAACTATACTATTGTTTCAAGTTGAGACACCCTTGCAGATAATATCTATATGGTTCGTAACTGCACATTTCAAAATTGTGCTCTGTGATATTTGATACTCAAAGGGCAGATAGAACCTCTGGCTAAATCTTCAACAATGATTATGGAAAAATTGTGACATTCCACAAATGTAAAACTAGCTTCTCATAGGCAAATGAGATTGTTCAACTATGAAATTAGAATGCTGTTGAATTAGATGTAACTTGAGTTTTTAAACACGGTGCAACTATTTCTGAAGGTTTTTACAAAGATAAGAACAGGTATGATGTGGGATTGCTGGTCAATTTGATTTTCCTATTGATTGCATTCTCAACAGTGCACCTTCTGGAGAAGCAAAGAATCAATGGGCACATCTGGATTTCCATGTTTTTTTTCCAGTGGTTTTTTTTAGTGGGGTAATGACACCAAATGCTGATGGTATTAATGCTGTTGCCATCAATTTGACCATTGTCTTTGGCTTCTGCCACAAATTGCTTTCCTTAGCCACTGAATCCATCCTGTTCCCTGATAACTGTCTTAAACTGAACCAGATCATTGACATACATTGCCCCAAGATGAGCTCCTGGCACATACTAGCCATGCACCTATTTTCACCTCTATTCTGTCACCTGAATCTGCAACTGTGTTCACCCTTCTGCTGAGAACACTGTCTATCCTTTTTGTTATCTCTGGATTTGCCTATTCAAATGTTCTCCTGGCTGCTCTTCAACCATCCAACACTGTCCATGTCCTAACTTGTATCGAGTCATTTTTGAGCATCACCCTTTCCCAGTGACCTACATTGGTACTTGGTTAAATAATGCCTCAATTTTAAAATTCTCATCTTTATTTTAAAATCTCTCCAGAGCCTCATTTTTCTGTAGCCCTCCGGCCCTTGAGATATCTACATTCCTCCAATTCTGGTCTATTCCATTTATCCTGATAATCATGCCACCATTAGTGGCTACATCTTGAGTTGCTGATGCCCTAAGCTCTGAAACTCGGATTTTCTTTGTGTCCCTTTCCCCCTTAAGACACTCCTTAAAACCTACCTCTGACCATGTTATCTGCCCAAATAAATCGGGTGGCGTGGTCTCAAAATTTCTTTGCTGATGTCCCTGAGAAGTGTCTTAAGATATTTCATTTGTTGGCATTGAAAGTTCATAGAGTTTAAAAGTCCTCAATTACCTGGGTAAGGTATCAGATATCAGGCTACAGCGAAGAAAACAATGGGAATTGAGTGTCAGTAGACTGGTGCCTGGTTGAGTGCCTTTCAAAAACTTCTGCACATTTTGTGCTTTTCTTTTGCCTCTATTGCTGAGAGGTAACTTTGTTTCAACTAAATGCAGTATGATGGTGTTAAAATTTACAAGGGTCCCACTAGATGTGATTTGTTATAGGTATGTTATGCGCTAACGCATATCTTTCACCACCAGATTATCTCTGCATTTATTTTTTTAAATGAACATTGAAGAAAATTTAAACGTGCAAAAAAAAAACAATTCTTTGAAATAGTGGTCCTTAAGGTTGCTTTTTACGCCTGTTATCTGTATTCTGTGTACAAGCTCGCTCTGAAACCGATGATTTGTTTTTCTAGGTGATCAGTGGGCGTAACACTGCACTGTTATTGAATCCTGTTCTCCCATAATAGAAACGATGAAAATGGATCAACTTTTGTCAAGTTTAGCTAGATGAAATGGCCAAATCTACTCCTAAAAACCAACCCAAAAAATACTTCGTCAGTGTTCATACACTTGTCTTAGCAATAGGTCTCACTACTGTCTGTAAAGGCACGAGTGCTGGCTAAGTCTTGTACAATAAGATCAGATGACTCTTAATATTTTATGATGCTCATCAAAAGAATGAGAACATTGACAATAATGCAAATCAACAAAAATGCCGAAAACAACTTTGCTCAAGGAAAATGATTTTTAATGGAGTTTAACATGCTGTCACAGTGACTAGGCAGTAAATTCCTTTTTTACATTGTAGTTTATTTACTAGCTTTCTCCCTGTAAGTTAGTAGCAAAATAGAGATTCTATACCCTGACTTTTCGGATGTTCAAGGTTTCTCTAACGTGTGTCCCAGCAGGGCCAGAAAATCATACTAAACTGTTGCATTTTACGTGCATTTGTTATTTTCGAGATAGCAAAAAACTTTTTTTCTCTATTTTTGTGCCAAAGAAAAATTTGCATTTATATAGGACCTTTCTCAAAACTGCAGAGCGTCTGAAAGCACTTTACCACCAATGAAGTACTTCTGAAGTGTAGGAAACACGGCAGCAATTTTCACACATCAAGCTGTCTCAAACAGCAATCTGACAAGGACTGGATGATCTGTTATGATGTCAATTGAGGGATAAATATTAGCCAGGCCACAGGATAACTCCACTGCTCTAAACCATTTTGAAGCACAGATGCCGTTATTGTTAGATGTGTATAAGCAGGAATTGTTCGATGGCCAGTCGTTTTGCAGAGACATTTTGTTTAAAAACAAATCTTCCAATAAAACCCGTTCAGTGACGGGAAAAAAATGCTGGATAAACTTGAGTCTGACAGCATCCGTGGAGAGAAACCTAGTTAACATTGAATCCATCCAGTTAAATAGCCTGATTATTTGACAATTATTGCATGTTAGCTTTTTTAAGCATTCCCTTGCCTGGCTGAATTACGGGGTGGGTGATAGAGCAAAGAAATGTCAACTTTGTAAAAATGTTTTCAAACATTCCAAAGGTGTGTGGGTTGGGTGAATTGGCCATGGGAAATGTGTGGGGTTACAGGGATGGGGTGGAAAAGAGAGTCTGGATAAGATGCTGTATCAGAATCGATGCAGTCCTGATGGGCCGAATAGCCTGAGTTTATGATTACCTTGTCTAGTTGAATGACTAGGGGGGTGGTGGAGCAAAGAATGACAGAGAAACAATGTAGAACATCCTTCTGAATGGATCTGGTCATCTTTTTCCCTCGTCTTCTCCATGTGGCAGAACCTAAAAACAGCTAATGATTTAAATCCAGAACAAACAATTGACTTTTAGACCCAACCGAGTTAAATAATTCTATCTTTGATTAGTTGAATGGTGGGGACTTGGTGCCTCTGTTATTTCCAGTGTTTGAGGCTGTCTGGTTTAGGGACTAGAGACTGTCACTAATTCTCGGGAATGAGCAGTTCCTGCTGGATTGGGGGCAGCACTCTCCCACCCCCGGGCCGGACACATTTGCCCATATTGAGTAGGAGCCGAGTGCTGCATCCTCCCGGGTAGTGAGAGCTTTCCGAAAGCAGGATGTGTGTGTCAGATGGTATCGGGTTACAAGCTTGCTGTGATGCAACAGTGCCTAGCATGTAGCAGGAAGTAAGAGGGATTTGAAACTTGGTGCAGGCGGCTGCTTAAGTCCCTGGATCGGAGAAACTTCAATGATCGCGGGGAGGTGGGAGTTTTTTTGTAGCTGTTGTTTCTAACATTTGCTCCGGGCTGGAGTGTCTCAGTGTAAAATTGATACAAGTCTGAACTGCTGGAGTTTGTGCAGGGGAGGCCTGCAGGCTGACTGTAACAACATCTCCAGATCTGCTTGTATCGCCGGCCTCTTATACAGCCTTGTACCTAATTGTGTGTTTTTACAATCTTTGTACTTATAAAATAATCCTTTTGGGTAATTTATGCATAAAGTTGAAGGGAGCTAGTATCCAATGCTTAGTAATTTGACAGGGTTTCTGGAGCCCTCCTTACTGTTGCCCAGTCGCTGGGATTACCTTTCATTTCTGCCCTTTTCTCGAACAACAGAACACTTTGGTGTTGAACTGTTGCCAGAAGAGCTGTAATTTTTTTTCAGAGGTCATGTTAGCTCAAGTTTTAACCTTTCTTCCTCCTCTCTCCGTCTCATTAGAGTTTAGAAGAATGAGGGGAGATCTCATTGAGACGTATAAGATGATGAATGGGATGGATAGGATAGAGGTGGAGAGACTCTTCCCGCTCAGAAAGGATAGTAGGACTAGGGGGCACAGCCTCAAGATAAAGGGGGGGCGGTTTAGAACAGAGTTGAGGAGGAACTTCTTCACTCAAAGGGTGGTGAATCTCTGGAATTCTCTGCCCGTTGAGGTGGTGGAGGCTGCCTCGCTAAATATTTTTAAGACGCGGGTTGATGGGTTTTTGATAAGAGAGGGGATTAAGGGTTATGGGGAGAGGGCGGGAATGTGGAACTGAGCAGCGACAGATCAGCCATGATCTTATTGAATGGTGGGGCAGGCTCGAAGGGCTGGATGGCCTACTCCTGCTCCTATTTCTTATGTTCTTTCACCCCCGCCCCCGCAATCCCTTGGGCAGTAGGTTATCACTAGGATTGAATCTTGCATATGAACGATTGATACATTGATAATCAGGCACATTTAATTTTTAGTACCCTCTTTACATTCATTTACCAGCCAGTGCGTGTGAAAAGGGAGGAGAGAGAATGGCCAGGAAATCTGCGGGGCAGGAACAATTTTTGGGTGTTTTTCTATTGCTTATTGACTTGAGAAATTGTTGAGACCAATAGATTGAAATCAACACTTAACAAGTTGAGATGTCATTTTCTAAATTAGACCCAGATAAGTGTTTTTAGATAGTGGCAAATACTATTGGTGCGCTGCCACGATTGCCATTTACAGAATAGCTCAGAAATCAAAATGACCCACATTCTATTGTCATGATGCAAAAGGGTCTATTCACCATTAAGTCATTTTTCACAACATATCGATTGCACTTTTTTAAAAAGCGGTGTAGTTTACTTTGGATTTATTGCAAACTCTGGAGACCGTGGAATAAAAGAATATCAGGCTGTCTAAAGTCTTAACTACCATTTTTCTACTTTAAAGATAGAAATGTATAGCTTGAACTGTAGCCCTGAATGAAGTTTGAGAATTTTTCTCAGTCTGATCCTCAATTAGGGCAGTAAACTTGCAGGTTATTCCCTTTTCAGATAAGTCACAGCTTGCTACTGTAAAAGGCTGCCATATGCAGCTCCCATTCCTTTTAAATGTAATCTTTAGTCCTTTTTTCGTCAATGTGGTTAGGTTACAAAAAATAGGCTGGTGGGTGTTCACAAGCATGATTAAAATCAATGCAACTTCAAGAAAAATCGATAGTCAATTTCATTTTGTATTTGGCGTGAGATTCAATGCAAGAAGTTTCACAACGCCAGGTTAAACTCCAACAGGTTTATTTGGTAGCAAAAGCCAGTAGCTTTCAGAGTGCTCACTGCCACTTCGTCAAGTGAGTTCTGTTCACAAACAGGGCGTGTAAAGACAAACTCAATTTACAATATAATGGTTGGAATGCACGTCTTTACAAGTAATCAAATCTTAAAGATACAGAGAATGTGGGTGGAGAGGGGGTTAAGCACAAGTTAGAGATGTGTATTGTCTCCAGACAGGACAGTTAGTGAGACTTTGCAAGCCCAGGCAAGTTGTGGGGGTTACAGGTAGAGTGACATGAACCCAAGATCCCAGCTGAGGCTGTCTTCCATGTGCGGAACTTGGCTATCAGTCTCTGCTCAGCAACTCTGCATTGTCATGTGTCGTGAATAATAGTAGGAAGGACTACTACTTACAGGGCGAAAAGCTGCAGCATGCTACAGTGCAGAGGGACCTGGGGATCCTTGTGCACGAGTCGCAAAAACCCAGCCTACAGGTGCAGCAGGTGGTCAGGAAGGCAAATGGGATGCTGGCCTTCATAGCGAGGGGGATTGAATATTAAAAATAGGGAGGTCTTGCTGCAACTGTACAGGGCACTGGTGAGGCCTCAGCTGGAGTACTGTGTGCAGTTTTGGTCGCCGCACTTGCGCAAGGATATTTTGGCCGTGGAGGGAGTGCAGAGGAGGTTCACTAGGCTGATACCAGAGTTGAGGGGGTTGAGTTATGAAGAGAGGCTGAATAGACTGGGCTTGTACTCGTTAGAGTTTAGAAGGATGAGGGGGGGATCTTATTGAGATGTATAAGATGATGAAAGGGATGGATAGGGTAGAGTTGGCGAGGTTCTTCCCGCTCAAAGGACAGCAGGACTAGAGGGCACAGCCTCAAGGTAAGGGGGGAGCAGTTTAGAACAGAGTTGAGGAGGAACTTCTTCACTCAAAGGGTGGTGAATCTCTGGAATTATCTGCTCGTGGAAGTGGTTGAGGCTACCTCGCTAAATATATTTAAGACGCGGGTAGATAGGTTTTTGGTAGGCAAGGGGATTAAGGGTTATGGGGAGAAAGCGGGAAAGTGGAACTGAGCCACTTCAGATCAGCCATGATCTTATTGAATGGCGGGGCAGGCTCAGAGGGCTAGCTGGCCTACTTCTGCTCCTATTTCTTGTGTTCTTATGTGAAGGCTGCCTTAGAGAACGCTTACCCGAAAATCAAAGGCCAAATGCCCATGACCGCTGAAGCGTTTCCCAACAGGAAGAGAACATTCTTGCCTGGTGATTGTCGAACGATGTTCATTCATCCATTGTCATGGCGTGTGCATGGTCTCCCCAATGTACCATGCCACGGGACATCCTTTCCTGCAGTGTATCAGGTAGACGTCGTTGGTACATACTTTTGTAACTCAGCCGTGTACCTGGTGGATGAACATGACCATAAAACCAGACATCCTTGGCTGTTCATTTTGGGATCACTGGTTCACAATTAACAAATCAGTTGCTCTTTAAATCCATGCTTCAGAGCTTTAGAGCCAGTGTGTAGCATAATCTGCAATTGTGGCCTCAGCAAAAGCTGTGCATCTCTTGGTTCCTATTGTTTAGTTGTGTAGTTTACCCACTAGCCATCCATTTTAAAAATAAATGGATTGATAAATTCTTTGCAAACTTTTTATTCTGTGCTTTTATATTTGCTTAACCGCTGTAGTTTGCATATTCCTAACTTTACAATCTGATGAGCATCAAGTCAGGTTGATGGTGAAAGAAGCGAGATGCAATTTTGCATATTCTGAAGCTCCTTTAGGATCCAAACTTAGTTTGTCCTGTTTATAAAAGCATGTGATTACTCAAAAGGAGTGCGAACTGGACTGTCGGTCTGTGCTGAATAAACTGATTCCAGCCAAAAAAAATGAGGGTGTCACAGATGGCCTTCCCTCAACATACGTGGGGTATGGGAAAGGAAAATTGGAAGGGATTCCATTCCTAATCAACATCAAGCAACCAGTATGCCTGTCTGAATGCTAAATTGAGTGCAGTTGGTTGTGGAAAACCCATATATCAAAATTTGTACTATTCTCTCAATACAAAAATAATTTTAGCCTGTCTGAGGGAGTCCGATTTATTTGCATAAACGTCAGCAACTGGTTCAGGTTGAAAATCGTGCTTTCAGAAAACAGCTTTATTGTGGCTCATCTTGTTATATGTAGGGCACGGTACTCTTTAGGAAACTAACAGATTGCATTCTAACAGGATAGTTGCTAACCATAAACTTTGAGCTTAGTGAACCTTATTAAAATTCACAAATGCAAGAAAATTGCCATGGTAACTAGCTCCAGAAGTGTCTTTTTCAAATAAAATATATTTTTTTATTCACTGATCTGTAATCAGTTTATAAATTTGTGTGCAGTTCAGAGCCGGAAAATGCAGGGGTGGAAGAAAAAACAAAGAAAACTGGGAAGCTGCTTAATCAACAACTCCAGTCTCTGAATCTGGATGCAGAAATTTTTGAAACCAAAAAGAGAAATTATCTAACCAGGTAAGATGTTGTTTGTTACAAAATTCATTGAAACAATCAGACTTTCAGAATTGAAACTTTGTTCTAGTCAGTGTTTAATTTTCTGTAATGGTGCCAACTTAAGAGAATATTAAGGTAATGGAGTGACTTTTTTTTTTACAAGGGTATCCTAGTGAAACTTTGATCACCCTCACCCAAAAAACTGCAATACAAGTTGGGGAAGATTAGCCTGCTCTTCTATAGAATATGGCATAAAACCATGTCTGAGGTGGAAGATTGTGTGTTTTCTCACTGACCTGTGCAGCATGAAGCACTCCACGTTCTCTCCCCAGCCAACAGGAGTTAGTCCCAGGATGGGAGATGTCTTCCCCATGTACCTGAAACATTTGTGAGCCAATTAAGTGAAGTGGACAGCCGTAATGTCTACCCATGCAAATTTATCTGATCTAAATTTTTAAAAAAGTATGGGTTCTCCGTTTAGATCTGGCTTTTACTTGAGTCAGCAAGTCAGACTATACATTTACCTATGATAAAGTCCAGCATTATTTAAAGGGCCACTAATTTATTGAAAAATAAGTTGAATCACGTTTACCCAACATCCAGCAATTAAAGTGAATTCCCAGTTTATGTAACTTGCACACGTTTTATTCTTTCTGTTCATTGAATTTGAGTATAAAATCAAGATTTTTTTTGAGTAGTCTTCTGTCAGATTAGTCCTGGATCTTCTGACTGTTATCATTTCACTATGGTTCGGTAACAAATTTGATGGAATTGGTTGTGTGTACTAACTCAGGTGAGCTCCAGATCCTTCTGTGAAGCGGTTGAGAAAATGAGTCTTTCATTAAACATCCAAAAAACTAAATCCTCTTCAAATCAACTCCTACATCACACCTCAGAACAATCAAGATCAGTGTTGAGATCCTGGAAAATACGAACCATTTTCCATATGCAGGGGCTCCTCTTACATAAATGACAAGAATTAATATCACTTTTTGATGTGCCAGCTCAGCCAACTGAGGAGGAAGATATTTTAAGGTCCAAGATCTCCAACCCAAGACCAAGTTCATGATTTACTGGACAGCACTGATCCTCGTACTCCTATTTGTTTTGGAAATTTCGACAACCTACAGCATTTGGAGGTACCATCTGCAGTGCCTTCACAAGATCCTGTAAATCCATGGCATGAAAGATGGTCCAACAACATTGTCCTCTCCCAAGCCTATGTGAATCTCTCAGAACCAACTCTGCTGGGTGGGACATGTTCCTATCTTGATGCCAAGTCTTGAAGCAGCTGCTCTACTTGGAACTCGGTCACAGCAGGAGACTCCTGGGGGGCAGTGGAAATGTTTCAGGAATGGCCCCAAAGCATCCCTGCTGATTCGTGTGACTGGAGGTGGCCCATCCAGGCAGGCACCAAACACACTGAGACTCCATCTGGAATGCTGACTCAGAGCATCTGATGGAACACAGGAACCTCCAAACAACCCTGCAAGTACCACCTGCCCTGCATGTGGCAGAAGTCTGTATGTCAGGCATCTCTGAACCCATCAACTCGGAATGGAAGCAAGTCAGCCTCAATCACAAGGGACTTGAGTAGAACAGAAAGGAATTGGTGGAGCTATTTTTCTTCAAATCTTTCAGTTCAAAGTTTGTTGTCTTCACTCAAAGGCCAGCTATTCTGAAAATTCCCGGTGGCTGGGGAAAACGTACTTTTCTTGTCAGTTTACCATTGATTTTTGTACCTTTAGTGCAGTTGTTTGAATGCGACCTGACAACTAAAATTTAGGAGCAGTTGAAGCAAAATTAATTAAACTAAAATATGCTTTGAAATGAAAGGCAAAACAAGACCTGCAACTTCAAAGCAAGGTAGTTTTCAGAGTCAGACTTACAGCATGGAAACATTTTACTTTAATGTGCAATATTAATCCATATTTATACTATAATTATTGAGCCATGTGTGCTGCCATTACCCTGTAACCTCTGAACTTGAGATCCGTAGTGACCAACAATCAAATTCTGTATTAACTTCTCCTTTCCCTCCACCTTGAGCTGAGGTCTGTTTGGTAAACATAATCCCATGATGCCATTACAGAATTCAAGGATTTTGATCCAGTGATGATGAATGAGCAGTGACATATTTCCATGTGGCTTGGTGAGGTTCTGTGTACCTGCTACCTTTATACTTTTAGACAGTAGAGGTTGCAGCTTTAGGAGTTGTTGTTTGAAAAAAGCCTTGGTAGGTTGCTGCAGTGCATCTTGTGTATGGTGTACACTGCTGCCTTGTGCCTTTTACATGTGCTGGAAAGGCTTTATTTAGGGCAATTCCCCATATCCATTTTAACTCTATGCCAGACACCACCACAAAACAAAGTTGCAATAAAGCAACATTCAGTCAGATCAGAATACAATATACAATGAAAATGTTATTTTATGTACTTCAACTGAGCTGCTCCAGCTCTTGGAAACTGGCAATGAAGTGGCAGATAGTATTGACATTCATATTTGCATTCCATTTAACTGCTATATAGCAACATCTCCTCATAAGGTTCCCTCAAGGCCATCTTGTCATCATTGATATTATGAAGCGAGTCAGTGAAACTTTTGAAGCCCTTGGTAGGAAATTAAATGGCACAAAATAATATTCATAGTCCTGAGGCCGCAGTTTGACCATGGAGCTGCTACACACAATGCAGCTTGAAAATAAAATGGATTTGATTCACCTGAATGTGCAGGGAGCCAGAGATAAGTGGAGTGTTTCTGAATAGCTGAGGAACATAACTAGCTACAGTTACTGGCACTGAGGCTTCAGCCAAGCTCTCAAGCCCCAGTGACAGAACACTCAGTGAAGCCCCTCTTTTCTGGCAAAGACATCAGATAGTTTAATCACATTGTAACATTACATTTTCAGCATTTGTGTTGATTTATTAGAGTCTCTTTTTTAGATAGATCTAATGGCACACACCTCAAAGACTGCATTAAATCTTGTAATGTAGAATCTGTAAATAAGATGTATTAATTTACAAATCTCCCACATACCATTTCCAAAATGGAAATTTTCACTATTTGAGGTGGCCCAGTGTTAGTACTGCTGCCTCTGAGCGCTAGGGACCCAGGTTCGATTCCTAGCTTGGGTCACTTTGGAGTTTGTACATTTTCCCCCCCATGTCTGTTTGGCTTTTCTCCCACAGTCCAAAGATGTGTGGATTAGGTGAATTGGCCATGCTAAATTGCCCCTTAGTGTCAGGGAACTAACTGGGGTAAATGCATGGGATTATGGAGATTGTGGTTGGTGCAGACCAGATGGGCCAAATGGCCTCCCTCTGCATTGTAGGATTCTATGAACAACTTATTGGGAATGAGGCTCACATCTACAGTTTCTTTATAAAATAATACTACCAGAAAATAAATGGTTTAATTCTCACTTACATTTCAGTTGTTGTCTCTCTCAAGCTAATGCACTTTCTTGCATAATATTTAGTATAGCTGCATCCTTAACTCACTAACCCTGCCCACCCCCAGGGCATGCCATATGGACATTGAGACATATACTGGCTGCCCAAAATATCTTCCCAGCCTGATATGTGGGTCTGTGTTTTGGACGGTTCTCGATCCTGGTTTTAAAGGATCAGGGCTTAGAGGGCTGTGACCAGGTATGGGCATAGGACTGGGTCCAAGGTTCAGAGAACTGAATCCCAGTGCTAACAGGTCCAGATCATCATCTGCATTTCAGCTGATTCAAATATGTGTGGGTTCTAAGTTATTGGATTTTGCGATGTTTGGGCGCAAGAGGTCTGGGCTTTGGATGGGCTGGATCTGGTTTTGATGCTTTTTTTTAATCATGGTGTTGGGGTTCAGGTCTATATTTGGCTTGTTCTGTGCCCATGTTTTTGGCACTGGGTTTTTTGTACTCTTGAGTACAGGTTTTTGGAGGAGTCTGTCTAAAATTTGTAGGCGTAGAATCTAGATTTTTGTGGGCTTTCTGATGTTTACTCCACCAAGAAGCCTGTGGTTTGAAGAGGTAAAAAAATGGAAGCTAATGTGGGGGGGATTTAACTCAATCCATTGAGTACTTGTATCTGCTGATGCAACACCACTTACTACAAAGATAGTGGTAGGAAATTCTTAGTGAACCAAAGTCTGCTTTCCTGGTCATGGTGTGATCTATTGTTTGCTCTGATGTTTTATCAAAATGATTTTTTTAATGGTATCACCCTGGAGTTTGACCAGTAATTGAGTAATGCTTGAATCCTTACAAATCATTTGCATACAGACTTAGATACTGTGATACAGATCTGACACATCAAATCAGTTTATTGACTTTATTAACTTTTCCTTCCTGGCATTGGGTTTCTAAATATTTACTCCCATTACTTGATCGTTTTTCCTGATCTGTCCTCGATCATGAGGTTCTTGTGTATGGGGAAGGCAATTTGTCCCCTCTTAATTCGCCCTCCAGCACAATGTTATGTTGCACTTGCCCGCTACTTGCTGCATCTAGTTGTTTTCTTAAATAATTCCAGGTCTTCTGCATGTAAGTCCATCCCAAGTAGAATCATAGAATCTCTCCAGTACAGAAGGAGGCCATTCAGCCCATTGAGCTGCACCAACAATAGTCCTACATGGGCCCTATTCCTGTAACCCAAAGTATTTTACCCTGTTAATTCCCCTGACTCTAAAGGGTACTTTATCATGGCTAATCCACCTAACCCACACATCTTTAGACTGTGGAAAGAAACTGGAGCACCTGGAGGAAACCCATGCAGACATGGAGAGAGCATGCAAAGCCCATACAGTCACCTGAGGCCAGAATTGAACCGCAGTCCCTGACGTGTGAGGCAGCAGTTAACCACCATGCCGCCTTGGTTACTTTTTACATGAACAACTTCCTGGTATTTTGCTAAAATTCAGACTGTCCTATTCCCAAATTTTAATGTTGAGTATACTCTACATCAACCTTTTCCTGTACCATTTTATTGATCCATAACTAACTCCTTTTGGGCAATTGCCCTGCAATGGAAATGCGCTAAGTGACTTGAATCACAAACTTTGGATGGTTCCAATTACGGTAATGGTTATCCAGAGTTGTATAGAACTGACTGCCCACCCCCACTCACCAATGCACTGCACCATCCTCACAACCCCCCTCCCCCCGCCAGTACATTGCACCACTCTCTCTACCCCCACCCCCCCAGTGCACTGCACCATTGTTGCCCAGCCTAAGTTGGAATATTGGGTGAGAAACTAATAGCTGGAATTCAAGTTTTAAAAATAACTAGGAGTGACATGGCAATCTAACTCAAATCCATGGAATGGAAATCAAGGGTCCTCATTAAATGCTTTTTTTAAAGACCCTCTTATCCTCTGAAAAAACTTAAATCCTTCTATGTAAATCATAGGACCATAAGACATTGGAGCAGAATTAGGCCACTCACCCCATTATGTCTGCTCCATGATTCAATCATGGCTGATATTTTTCTCATCCCCATTCTCCTGCCTTTTCCTCATAACCCCCGATCCCTTTATCTCTGTCTTAAAGACACTCAATGACTTGGCCTCCACAGCCTTCTGCAGCAAAGAGTTCCACAGATTCACCGCTGACTGGCTGAAGAAATTCCTCCTAATCACTTCTAAAGGATCATCCCTTTAGCCTGAGGTTCTGCCCTCTGGTTCTAGTTTTTCCTACTTGTAGAAACATCCTCTCCACATCCAGTCTATCCAGGCCTCGCAGTACCCCATAAGTTTCAAAAAAACCCCCCTCAATCCTCCTGAACTCCGAGTACAGACCCAGAGTCCTTAACCATTCCTCATACAGCAAGATTTTCATTCCAGGGATCATTCTTATGAACCTCCTCTGGACCTTTTCCATGGCCAGCACATCTATCCTTAGATATGGGACCCAAAACAGCCCACAATACTCCTGCTCTTGCATTTAGTTCTTTTGACATGAATGCGAACATTGCATTTGCTTTCCTAACTGCTGACTGAACCTGCGTGTTAACCTTAAGAGAATCTTGAACAATGACTCCCAAGTCCCTTTTGTGTTTCTGATTTCCTAAGCATTTTCCCATTCAGAAAACAGTCTTTGCCTTCATTCCTCCTTCCAAACTGCATAACATCCCATTTTTCCCCATTTGTATTTCACCTGCCACTTCTTTGTCCACTCTCCTAACCTGTCCAAGTCGTCCTGCAGCCCCCCTGCTTCCTCAATACTACCTGTCCCTCTTCATATCTTTGTATCATCTGCAAACTTGGCAACAGTTCCTTCCTCCAAATCGTTAATGTATATTGTGAAAAATTGTGATCCCAGCACTGACCCCTCAGGTACACCACTCGTCACTGGCTGCCATCCTGAAAAAGAGCCCTTTATCCATACTCTCTGCTGTCTGCTAGTCAGCCAATCCTCTATCCATGCCAGGATCTTGCCCTTAACACCATGGGCATTTATTTAATGGTCTTCTATGTGGCACCTTGTCAAAGAACCCTTGGTGTAGAAATCAGCTAGTTCCTCTCTGTTACTAGTGGGTGTTCCATATTTTTACACAGCCAAAAGAGGATACAATATTCAGATATATTCTGATCAGATCACTGTATAATTTGATCATGACTTCCTCGCGCTTTTATTCTTTACGTTTTAGTTCAACATTCTATTAACTTTGAGCCTATTTATATTGCTAGGATGTTCTCAAATTCTCAGCTGTCCTGCCTAGCCCTGACCTTCTATTTAGTGCCACGTGTTTCTCCTTTAGTTTTAACAACGCTATAAAACCCATCACATTTCTCTCTCCAGTTCCAAAGAAAAATGTTATTGGACTCCTGGTTAAGTTTCTCGTCACAGATGCTCTCAGACCTGCTCCAGCATTTTGTTGTTGCTGTTCTCTCCAGCTCATCCTTTTAAACCAATTGTGGCACTGTTTGCTGTGCAACCTCTGCAGTGTCCTTTGCCAATGCCAGTGATGATTTGCCTCCTACTGTAGTATTTTAAAAAACACATTTTACTGTTAGAGTTTGTTTATGCAGCTATGCTTTTCAAGTATAGATCCCTCTCTGATAACCTTGTTAACTTGTTTTGTGTGTTCTATTCATCTCTCAGCCCTTTTGTCTGTACAGGATTTGTAGCAGTAATCTTTCCTTTAATTTGTTAACATCTATTTCAGATCACATTTCTTTGGTATGTTGATCTTGGATTATGTACTCATTTTGCCTATCCAGCATTATTCCTTTCTTGTGTTCTATTGAAATGCTGTTAAAGTGTTTGACTGCAACTCATTTTATTTTCCCCTCATTTTGATCTTGGCACTTTTAAGTACCGTGCTGTTGGTCTTGATTTTAATTGGGTCCCAGTTAACATTAAAGTTGATTGTGCCTCCAGAGCTGCAATGACTTTCATTTCTTGTGTTGTTGGAATATTTTACAATGCATTGCCAAGATGCACACTGCCTCCTGTGACAGTCCTTCATTAAATTTAGCAACACTGACTCTAGATAACTTGTTCCTGTTTTGTATTGAATTGATTGAAGTCACCTTGAAGTTCTTGAGCCTTTGTTGAGCAAACTATCCTCAAGTAGTCTGTAGCACATTTCCATTTTTGACTTGGAATTATTTCTTTAATTTGCAATTTCTGCCCAGTAATTCTTATGGTAGCTTCCCACTCAATCAACTTAATTTTCCCTCTGGTTGTCACTGACACACAAGGCTTAAATGGCTTTCTGTTTACTCCAAAAGGAATGGAGGGGGGGAGTAGCTGAGTATCATTTAGTATTCCTTCCACATCTTAGTTTCTACTGCCACAACAGGCTCCTGTTCTGTCATGTAGTCCTAATGTAAAGGCAGTGACCTGAAATGTCAGCTATTTGTGAAGAGTTAACCTGTTTGAGTATTTCGCGCAATTTTGGTTTTTATATAATTTCTGCATGAGTACTTTAATGCACATTTGCTTTTTGCATGTCCTGCAATGTCAGTTCATGAGTTCTTGCACATGTATGTCTCAGTTATCACCTCCTGGCTGCATTCTATCCGAAAATGTATCCCATCTGGCCATCTCGCTGCAGTTTCCCACCCACCCCCATCTGTCTGCATCAGTGTTCCTTGCAAGTTTTTGTTTGTTTGTTTGTTTGTTTTTGGGTGCAGCCATGGTTGCCTGTGCCAATGTTTTAAAAATTATTTTGTTATTTTAATTCTGTTCAGTCCTGGGTTCAATTCCTGGCTCGGGTCACTGTCTGTGAGGAGTTTGCACGTTCTCCTCATGTCTGTGTGGGTTTCCTCCGGGTACCCCTGTTTCCTCCCACAGTCCAAAGATGTGCAGGTTATGTTGATTGGCCATGCTGAGAAATTGCCCCTTAGTATCCAGGGATGCGTAGGTTAGAGGGATTAGTGAGTGTAACATATGGGGGTATGGGAGTAGGGCCTGGATGGGATTGTGTTCAGAGCAGAATCGATGGGCCGAAGGGCCTGTTCCTGCACTGTAGGGTTCTATGATTCTTACCTGTCTGTGGCCTCTACACTGCTCCAGAAACAGTGCCACCTCTTCCAGTTGAGCACTTTTTTTTTGTCTTCCAGATTCTCAGGTTCATCAATTTTAGATTGTAACAATTGATCCTTTATTTTTCAGGCAATTAAGCAACTTTTTCACTGCTGCATTACCACCACTTTTACCTTTCACCATGATCTCTTGTCTTTTAACCCCTTCTGAATTCCAAGCTATCACAAATCTTCTCTCAACAGACTAGAGGGACTAATGGTGGACAAGTCCCCAGGACCGGATGGAATGCATCCAAGGGTTCTGAAGGAAATGGCAGAGGTGATAGTGGATGCCTTGGTGATTATTTTCCAAACCTCGCTGGATTCCGGGGAAGTGCCGGAAGATTGGAAAACTGCTAATGTTAAGCTGCTGTTTAAAAAGGATAGCAGACAAAAGGCAGGGAATTATAGGCCGGTTAGTTTAACGTTTGTTGTAGGAAAAATGCTTGAATCCGTAATTAAGGAGAAAATAGCGAGGCATCTTGAGAAGAATTGTTTGATAGAGCAGATGCAGCACGGTTTCATTAAGGGGAAGTCGTGTCTGACGAATTTATTGGAATTCTAATGAGGATGTGTCTAGTGCGGTGGATAGAGGGGAACTGGTGGATGTGGTGTTTCTCGATTTTCAGAAGGTGTTTGATAAGGTGCCGCACAAAAGGTTGTTACAGAAGGTTAGGGGGCTTGGAGTTGGGGGTGGGGTGTTAGTGTGGATAGGGGATTGGCTGTCAAATAGGAGGCAGAGAGTGGGTGTCAATGGGTGCTATTCGGATTGGCGGTTGGTGACTAGCGGAGTGCCCCAGGGATTGGTGCTGGGGCCTCAGCTATTTACCATTTATATAGATGATCTGGAGGAGGGAACCGAGTGTAAGGTGTCGATTTGCTGATGACACAAAGATAAGTGGAACAGCAAATTGTGCGGAGGGTGTGGAAAGTCTGCAGAGGGATCTAGATAGGCTGAGCGAGTGGGCGAGGACCTGGCAGATGGAATACAATGCTGGCAAGTGTGAGGTTATCCACTTTGGTAGGAAGGACTACTACTTACAGGGTGAAAAGCTGCAGCATGCTACGGTGCAGAGGGACCTGGGGGTCCTTGTGCATGAGTCGCAAAAACTAAGCCTACAGGTGCAGCAGGTGGTCAGGAAGGCAAATGGGATGCTGGCCTTCATAGCGAGGGGGATTGAATATAAAAGTAGGGAGGTCTTGCTGCAACTGTATAGGGCACTGGTGAGGCTGCAGCTGGAGTACTGTGTGCAGTTTTGGTCGCCGCACTTATGCAAGGATATTTTGGCCTTGGAGGGAGTGCAGAGGAGGTTCACTCGGCTGATGCCGGAGTTGAGGGGGTTGAGCTATGAGGAGAGGCTGAATAGACTGGGCTTGTACTCGTTAGAGTTTAGAAGGATGAGGGGAGATCTCATTGAGACGTATAAGATGATGAAAGGGATGGATAGGGTAGAGGTGGAGAGGTTCTTCCCGCTCAAAGGACAGCAGGACTAGAGGGCACAGCCTCAAGATAAAGGGGGGGGGTGGTTTAGAACGGAGTTGAGGAGGAACTTCTTCACTCAAAGGGTGGTGAATCTCTAGAATTCTCTGCCCATTGAAGTGGTTGAGGCTGCCTCGCTAAATATATTTAAGACGCGGGTTGATAGGTTTTTGGTAGGCAAAGGAATTAAGGGTTATGGGGAGAAAGCGGGAAAGTGGAACTGAGCCACGACAGATCAGCCATGATCTTGTTGAATGGTGGGGCAGGCTTGAAGGGCGAGATGGCCTACTCCTGCTCCTATTTCTTATGTTCTTTTGTTTCCTTGCCTCTGTACTTAAACTGTTACATCTCTTAAATGAGGATTAAAACTGGAAGAGAATTGTGTGCCTTATTAAGGCCCACAGATTATTTCTCCCTATCATCCCAGCAATCCCTTCCCTATCTTTTCCCTCACTGAACAGGAATTAGAATTTGGGGGTGGCACAATGGTGAGCACTGTTGCCTCGCAGCGCCAGAGATTCAGGTTTGATTCCCGGCTTGGGTCACTGTCTGTGTGGAGTTTGCATGTCCTCCTTGTGTCTGTGTGGGTTTCCTCCCAGGTGCCCCGGTTTCCTCCCACAGACCAAAAGACGTACTGGTTAGGTGGATTGGCCATATTAAATTCTTCCTCGGTGTACCCGAACAGCACCAGAGTGTGGCGACTAAGGATGTTCACAGTACCTTTGCAGCGTTAATGTAAGCCTACTTGAAACACTAATGAATAAATAAGCATTAAACTGGCGTCTCTTTGATATTATGACATAAACCAAAAATTAAAGTATCTTTAAGTTTATTTATTAATCCCAAGTAGGCTTACAATAACACTTCAGTGAGGTTACTGTGAAAATCCCCTAGTCACCACACTCTCTGGCACCTGTTTGGATACACTGCACGGCCAATACGCTTAATCAGCACTTTTTTTGGATGTGTCACGTATTCTCCCGTAATGATTGCAGAACTGTTGCGTCATAGTTTGATTAAGCAAATGAGTATCCCATTAAATTGGAAGGCGGCTGTATGATTTAATCCAAGTAGAGGTCCTGTTAGAACATAAGAACATAAGAAATAGGAGCAGGAGTAGGCCATCTAGCCCTTCGAGCCTGCCCCGCCATTCAATAAGATCATGGCTGATCTGTCGTGTCTCAGTTCCACATTCCCGCCCTCTCCCCATAACCCTTAATCCCCTCGCTTATCAAAAACCCATCAACCCGCATCTTAAAAATATTTAGCGAGGCAGCCTCCACCACTTCAACGGGCAGAGAATTCCAGAGATTCACCACCCTTTGAGTGAAGAAGTTTCTCCTCAACTCCGTTCTAAACCGCCCCCCTCCCCCCTTTATCTTGAGGCTGTGCCCCCTAGTCCTACTATCCTTTCTGAGCGGGAAGAGTCTCTCCACCTCTATCCTGTCCATCCCATTCATCATCTTATACGTCTCAATGAGATCTCTCCTCATTCTTCTAAACTCTAACAAGTACAAGCCTAGTTTATTCAGCCTCTCCTCATAGCTCAACCCCCTCAACTCCGGCATCAGCCTAGTAAACCTCCTCTGCACTCCCTCCAAGGCCAAAATATCCTTGCGTAAGTACGGTGACCAAAACTGCACACAGTACTCCAGCTGCGGCCTCACCAATGCCCTATACAGCCGCAGCAAGACCTCTCTACTTTTATATTCAATTCCCCTTGCTATGAAGGCCAGCATCCCATTCGCCTTCCTGACCACCTGCTGCACCTGCAGGCTGGGTTTTTGCGACTCATGCACAAGGACCCCAAGGTCCCTCTGCACCGTCGCCTGCTGCAGTTTTTCGCCACGTAAGTAATAGTCCTTCCTACCATTATTCCTACCAAAGTGGACCACCTCGCACTGGCCAACATTAAATTCCATTTGCCAGTTCCTGGCCCATTCGCCCAGCCTATCTAGATCCTTCTGCAGACTCTCCACACCCTCCGCACAATTTGCCGTTCCACCAATCTTGGTGTCATCAGCAAATTTCCACACCATACACTCGGTTCCCTCCTCCAGATCATCTATATAAATGGTAAATAGCTGAGGCCCCAGCACCGACCCCTGGGGCACTCCACTAGTCACCAACCGCCAATCCGAATAGCACCCATTAACCCCCACTCTCTGCCTCCTATTTGACAACCAATCCTCTATCCACGCTAACACCCTACCCCCAACTCCATGCCCCCTTACCTTCTGCAATAACCTCTTGTGAGGTACCTTGTCAAACACCTTCTGAAAATCAAGAAAGACCACATCCACCAGCTCTCCTCTATCCACCGCCCTAGACACATCCTCATAGAACTCCAATAAATTTGTCAGACACAACTTCCCCTTAACGAAACCGTGCTGCGTCTGCTCTATCAAGCAATTCCCCTCAAGATGCCTCGCTATCTCCTCCTCGATGACGGATTCTAACATTTTACCTACAACAGGCGTTAAACTAACCGGCCTATAATTCCCTGCCTTTTGCCTGGCACCCTTCTTAAACAACGGCGTAACATTAGCCGCTTTCCAATCTTCCAGCACTACCCCGGAATCCAGCGACGTTTGGAAAATAACCACCAAGGCATCCACTATCACCTCTGCCATTTCTTTCAGAACCCTCGGACGCGTTCCATCCGGTCCTGGGGACTTGTCCGCAATCAGTCCCTCCAGTCTGTCGAGCACCGCCTCTCTAGTAACAATAATGTCAGTGAGACCCTCCGGTCCTACCACCTTTCCATCGCTAACACCCGGCAAATTATTCACGTCCTCCTCCGTGAAGACCGAAACAAGAAAGTTATTCAAGACCTCAGCCATTTCCCCATCCCCTACCACTAAGTCCCCCCTCTCATCCTCTAAGGGTCCAACGTTCACCCTAGCCAGCCTCTTCCTTTTTATATATTTATAAAAACTCTTGCTATCCTTTTTTATATTAAGCGCTAGTCCAGCTTCATAGTTTCTCCTACCCTTCTTTATCAACCTCTTTGTCAATCTTTGTTGACATTTAAACCTCTCCCAATCCTCCTCTCGCCCACTACTCTTAGCTACTCTAAACGCCTCCGCTTTTAATTTAACACTTTCCTTCACCTCCTTCGTTATCCACGGTTTATTACCTCTCCTCCTACGGTCCTTTTTGACCATCGGAATAAATTTCTGCTGAGCACCAAGAAAGATCTCCTTAAAGATCCTCCACTGCTCCTCAGCAGACCTACCTTCCAACGCGCTCCCCCAGTCCACATTCGCCAATTCCCCTCTCATCCTACCATACTCCCCTTTGTTCAAACAAAGGACGCGTGTCCGGGAACCCACTTTCTCCTCCTCCATCTGCACCAGAAACTCCACCATACAATGATCACTCTCCCCAAGAGGATCCTTCACCACAAGGTCCCTAATTCTACCCGCCTCATTACATAGCACCAGATCCAAGATAGCTCGCTCCCTCGTCGGCTCCAACACACACTGTTCAAGGAAACTATCCCGGCAGCATTCCAAGAACTCCTCCTTGAGCCCACCGCGTCCAACATGGGTCGACCAATCAATATGTAGATTGAAATCTCCCATAACTACGGCCGTCCCATTCCTGCACGCCGCACTTATTTGCACGTTAACAGCCCGCCCCACCTCCAGATCATTATTTGGGGGCCTATAGACGACACCCACCAGCGTCTTCCTCCCTTTGCTGTTCCTAATCTCCACCCACAACAATTCCACGTTCTGCTCTTTGGTTCCTGTATCATCCCTTGCTACCACCCTGATGCTATCCTTAATCAGCAGAGCTACACGCCCCCCCCCCCCCCCCCCCCCCCCCCAATTAGTTTAAAGCCCTGTCTACAGTCCTATTTACACGATTCGCCAGGACTCTGGTCCCAGCACCGTTCAGACCAACCCCATCCCACCCACCCCAATACTGATGCCAATGCCCCATAAATTCAAACCCATTCCTCCCACACCAATCCCTGAGCCACCCGTTCACTTCCTTAATCTTATCAACCTTACGCCCGTCTGCACTCGGTTCAGGCAGTAGTCCAGAGATAACTACCTTGTCGGTTCTACTTTTTAATTCCATTCCCAGCTTTTCATACTCCCTCCCCAGATCCTCAGTTCGCATTTTGCCCACGTCGTTGGCACCCACATATACCACAATGACCGGATTCTCACCCCCCCACTCCAGGTTCCTCTGCAGCCCAGCTGCGACATCCCGGACCCGAGCACCAGGCAAACAACACACCCTTCTGTGCACTTTGTCATTGTGACAAAGGACAGTGTCAATACCCTTAACCTCACTATCCCCAATTACTACTATGTTCCTTTTCCCCTTCTCTTTGCCTGTGTCCTGCTGCAGCACTGTACCGTGTGCAGTTTGCTCACCAACCTCACCTCCCTCGTTCTCGTTCAGACTGGAAGCAAGAACCTCAAACCTGTTATGCAGATTGAGAGGCTGAGGCATCCGCTCCCCACCCCCCTTCCCCCGCTCCCCACCCCCCTCTTGTTCCTGACCCTTAGAGTTAGCCAGTCTGAGGGGGTGGATGTCACTTGCACCCCATTGACAATGGCACCCTCTCTCCCCCTGATGAGCCTCAGTGTCTGTAGCTCAGCGGCCAGCTCATCTACCTTGAGCTGGAGCTCCTCCAGCAACCTGCACTTACTGCAGACATGGTCACTGGGAAGGACCCTGGGGTCCACCAGTTCCCACATCGTACAGAAACAACACATCACATGCCCCTCCATTATTCACTGTAGTAATATTGAAAATTTCCACACGAACTTACCTGGCCCTTTTTCTCTCAAGCCTTTTTGATCTTAAGCCCTAATAGCTCACTCTGCTTCCCACTCACTCCGCTGCCCGCTGTCTGAACCAGGCCTCCTTTTAAACCTGGCGCTGTTTTAAAGCCTGCTCCCCCACAACTCCCTGCAATCCACTCCCTTAGAATTCTTAAAGCGGTAAATACAAAAAGCCCGCAAAAATGCTTTTAAATGATTTAAACAGTTCTGCAAGGTAACTTCTTGCTACAAAAGTGCTTTAAACTTATTTAAACAGGTTTTTAACAGGTAATTTCTTATCTGTCTCTCTGCTCCCTCGCTCGTCTGCACCAGCAAACAACCTCATCAAGTTGGGTTTGATTGAACCTTATTGTTTTTTCAGATCAAAGACGTATGATACGGTATTTCCAACCACCCCTACGGAATATGAAACAAAACTGGAACGAAAGAAGTCCACATTCAACGTGAGTATTGGAGCAGCACTTCCCAGATCATGCAGCTGTGAGAGTATCTAGCTAACCTAGATCTGGCCTCTGCCATTACTATGGAGTAGTAGAAGATTGATGCAAATGATCAGCCAATTTTTGCATCAGAACAGCTGTTAAGAATTTATGTTGTGTAACTAATATTACATCCTATTATTATATCTACCAAATTGTTGTTTATTCTACACCCCCCCCCCCCACCAAACTTTACCTTCTGGTGTTATTTGTCCACTTGAGGTCAGCAGTAAGCTAATCAATTTGATTCATAGATTGGAATTTACTGGCTGTTCACATTGGCAGGATCTTTTGGTCCTGCCAATGGCACAACTTCGCCAGGGGTTTCCCAGCAGCAAGGCATGCATTCAAAGGGAGGATGGGACCAGGAGATCCCACCACTGTCCAATGGTGGGCTGCGTCCCACCACAAAGCAGATTGAGTGGAAAATCCCATCCTTAATAGCAAAAAACACATACTTGCACTGAATCTAAATAAATAGTGGCTGAATTCAAAATTTCCCCAAGTTTAGTGTTAACATTATTCTTAAATGTCTATATATTGAAATAAACATTTGACCTTGGAATTTTTTTAAACTTTTATTTTGTGGGCAACACTTCTACATGCTAACATGAAACTTAATATTTCAATTTGATCCGTGCACATTTATGATACTAGTGTTTAACCTCCCAGGGCTTAATTAGTTGTATAATCAAAATGTCCTTTTGGAGTTGATTTTCTGGTCATTTAGAAGCCATTACTTTTCCTCAATGGATCCAGAAATAAAAATGAAACCTGGTTGGGAAAAATAGCAGTTTTGTTTTAAGGAAGTTACTCTGGACTAAATGCTTTCAACAATTACGTGTGTGAACTGCTTTTGAAATACCCCCTAGAAATTGATGTAGCAGCTTATTAGTCTGGAAATATCCAATGGGAATGTATAATGTTCTAGCTCATTTTGGTGCGGGAGGGAGGAAGAAAAGAACAAATGGCAGGCAGAAATTAAATATCAAAATGATGCAAGAACTGATTATCTGCCATCACCTTTTCGATTTATAGAACAGAAAGAAAACTGGGAAACATTGTAAATTCGGAAAACCAAATAGCTTGACTGATTTCTCTTTTTCTTTTGCTTTCAAACATCCCTCTTTAATTTAGAGGGACAGAGAGGAGGAGATGTATAAGTATTTTTTTTTTGTCGTCTTTTAGCCTTCAAAGACTAATGCAACCTACCACAAGCTCTTTAAACATGTCGAAAAAGATGAATTATTAAAACAAAGTAAGTGGACAACTCACTTCTCTCATGATTTACCAATCCCAATGTCATAAATAAGTAAGTGACCAAGTGGAGATGAGTTCTCTCCCTTCACGCTAAGAAAAGATCAAATTGACAATCTTCATATTACACTCCTGTGCTGCTTTTACGTCTTGTTCTATGGGTTCAGGGCATTTCTTGGTACTGTGTCTTAAGTGACCATTTGTGACTCTAAGTAGTGAGCTTCAGTAACCTACAAGTAACATAAGTAAATATATTCCTACCTTTCATTACTGGCAGAACTGCACTTCCACTGGAGTCATGGGATAAATTCCTTCTTTCTACCCCTATGTGCTAGCCCAGTGGCATGGAGCCACTTTCCCTGTTGCTATTCCCAAGTCTGGTCAGCTAACTCAGCACATGCCAGGAATGGGAAGACTCCTGTTTGCTGAGCACACCAACACAACCTCATTGATTTGGGTAACAGTGTTTTGGAGGTGCTTGCACTTAGAAGTCCAGACCAGCTGTATCAAATTGTGACATTTTTCATGACTTGAACAAGTAACCGTTTTCTTGCTAAAATACTGGCACTAAATTTATTTATAGGCTTTACATGCGCTTTACAAAAGGACATACTGTACCAAGGGAAACTGTTTGTATCTGAAAACTGGATTTGCTTTAATTCCAAAGTTTTTGGAAGAGATATTAAGGTATGTGGCTTTTTTAAAGCTTGTATAGGGGAGGATTTTTGCCAGACCTGGCCATAATAGCGATGCTTAATTGGAAATGTCATTTGAAAATTTTTATCTTGAGTGAGGAATTTAGTGGCCTGTTTCTGCACCAGTTTTAAAAAAAAAAGGGTGGCGATCACAGTATTTTCTTGCATTTTGAGCTTCGTATTCTAGTAAATAAGATAGCACAGTGGCTAACAATGCTGCCTCACAGTGCCAGGGACCCAGGTTCGATTCCTGCCTTGGGTCACTGTCTGTGTGGAGTTTCCCAGTGTCTGTGTGGGTTTCCTTCATGTGCTCTGGTTTCCTCCCACAGTCTGAAAAATGTGCTGGTTAGATGCATTGGTCATGCTAAATCCTCCCTCAGTGTATCCGATCAGGTGTCGGAGTGTGACGACTAGGAGGATTCCACAGTAACTTCATTGCAGTGTTAATGTAAGCCTACTTGTGACAAGTAAACTTTAAACGCCTTTTTATTTGTTTGGAACAATACATTTGCTCCTTGGTTTTGGGTTTTCCCATGGCCATCTGCCTTGCCAAAAATATTGATTTAATCTCAAAAGATGTGAAGCATAATTTTGGACTGGCTCTGTTCCATGAATGGAATCTTGCTAGAGAGGTGCACAGGTAGGAGATAAGGCTTTGCAGAATTTACCCTTTGTTGTATTGAGATTCTAAAATGCAAGTCTGCATAATGTTCTGTAACTTTGAAAACTGGCATCAAGTGAATTGGGTATAAAGTTTGTAATATTTTGTTTGCTTTTTACATTTTAGATTGCAATACCTGTCTTTTCTGTGACTCAGATCAAGAAACAGAAAACTGCCTTGCTGGTGCCAAATGCCCTGTGCATATCAACAGAACTTGAGAAGGTGAGTATCCAGTTACGTCATAAATACAGCTACTTTGCCAAGCAAGTATGATCCACCTGATATTTACTGAAGTTTAATAATGCTCTTTCTGTTGCAGTTTATGTTTGTCTCGTTGCTGTCCAGGGATGCAACTTACAAGCTTTTGAAATCTGTTTGTGGACATCTGGAGGTGAGCCAAAGTAATTCACAGAATCATAAAATCCCTACAGTGCGGAAAGAGGCCATTCAGCCCATCGAGCCTGCACCGACCACAATCCCATCCAGGCCCCATCCCCATATCTCTACATATTTACCTGCTAGTCCCTCTAACCTACACACCCTGGGATACTAAGGGACATTTTAGCAGAACCAATTAACCTAACCTGCACTTTTTTGGACTGTTGGAGGAAACCGGAGCACCTGGAGGAAACCCACACCAACACAGGAAGAATGTGCAAACTCCACACAGACAGTGACCCAAGCTGGGAATCGTACCCACGTCCCTGGAGCTGTGAAGCAGCAGTGCTAACTACCGTGCTGCCCACTTACTTAATTGCAAATAAAGACTAACCATGAGATTTTTGTTTAATAATCTAATCAGAAAAATGTCACTGGTTCATTAGATAATGCCATGGTGCTTATCAACCTTTAACTTGGCCATTCTTGTGGTAGATAGAGGAGAAGCGTGGCTGCCTACACTTCACACTTGTTGAAAATTGCAAGTTGCCCAAAGAAATTTTCTGTAGATTCTTGCTGCAGTGTTTGTGGACCCACAACATTCAATTAATCATTTTTTTTCCTTTCAGTTTTTTATATTGATTTGACCTGCCTCAGGGACTTTCATCTAGGCTTCCTGGTTTTAAGGGCTTGCTGAGGGAAATGCATTGTATGACTTGCATCTCTTGTATACTTTGAATTATATTACATCTGCTGAATAGAGCATTGATGTAGACCCACCCTGAAAATGATCACATCTCCAGCAAGGATAGAAAGGCCCTGCTAAACTGGGCATTGGATTCTGACGGCCCCAGAAGATCAGCACCAAAAATTTTCTCAGCAACATAAATTGCGTATGATAGCAGAGACTGAAAATTGAAATTGCATGAGGAATCTGAGGGGACAACAAGAATGTAGATCAAAATGCTTGACTTTTTTGGAAGTCTATCAGTGCCAAAAGAGCCAGAGCTGTCCTGCACTAACTTGGCATTGGGTTTATGCCAAGAGCTTGGAACCCATTGTTTCTAATGTGGAAGTGGTGGCCATCTCCAATAGTGTATTTGTGGTTCCAATTATGAAGCTGAAGCTTGCGTTGGAGCACAAGCAGCTCCCATCAAGTACTCAGTGAACTCATACAGTGCCAGCTTGGGGCCATGCAATCTCTGACTGGTACCGTCAGGGCTGTGGATTACTGTACAAAAAGCCTTGCAGAGTATTGCACTGGCTAGCAAGCTAGCTTGCAACTGATTACTAGGTTTGCTGAGGCACTGCCCTAGTGGAATGACAGTGGCTTTGTAGAGCATGATCCTGCTTATCTTCCTTATCTTCCCTGAGTCGCTCATTGTATAACTTTCTTGGGATGAATGAGCATTCATTAGGGGAGGTGATGGCCTAATGGTATTAACACCTAGACTATTAATCCAGAAACTTGGCTAATGTTCTGGATACCTGGGTTTGAATCCCACCATAGCAGATGGTGGAATTTCAATTGAAATTGAATTGAAAAAAAATCTGGCATTGATGATCTACTGATGACCATGAAACCATTGTTGATTGTCAGAAAAACCCATCCGGTTCAATTATATCCTTTAGGAAAGGAAATCTGCCATCCTTATCTGGTCTGACCTACATGTGACTCCAGAGCCACAACAATGTGGTTGACTATCAACTGCCCTTGGGCAACTAGGGACGGGCAATAAATGCTGGCTGGCCAGTGATGCCCACATCCCACAAATGTTTGAAAAATCACCCTTCTACCACTGACAATCTGCCAGCCACCCAGACTGTTTTCACCAAGGCTAAGAGTAAGTCGTCCACACAGGTCTTCTAGGTGTACCAGAAATGCTTGAGGTCATTCTTCTGGTACATATGCAGGCTCCACCACTCAGTCATGTTACAGTCAATGGGGAGCATAATAACACTAGGAAAGTCAAAGGGGCACAGATGATGGGCACTGTGGGAATGGTAATATTGCATGCAAGTTTTATTTTCATTTATAAACTTGGATTGTTTATTTTTTGTATTGCAACCAGGACTCCTTGATGGTGAATGGGGTTGCAGTTGCTGAGTTCTTCCTATAGTTGCCATACTTCCTGCTGCTCATTATTTCTAAAAAAAAACTCATCTCCAAACTGTGGCTTGTCTCCTCTCTTTGCAACTGGATCCTGGACTTCCTAACCCACAGATCATAATCAGTGAGGATAGGCACAACATCTCCTCCACGGTCATCCTCAACACTTGTGCCCCACAAGGCTGTGTCCCTTATATACCTATGACTGTGTGACCAAATTTCCCTCCAGCTCGATTTTCAAGTTTGCCGATGACATGACTGTGGTGTGTCAGATCCCAAACAATGATGAGATGGAGTACAGGAAAGCAATAGGGAATCTTGTAAACTGGTACGACGACAATAATCTGTCCCTCAGTAACAATAAGATAAAGGAGACTTCAGGAAACGTAGTGGAGGACATGCCCCTGTTTACATCAAAGGGAACAAAGTGGAAATAGTCGAGAGCTTCGAGTTCCTAGGTGTCCAGATCACCAACAACCTGTCCTGGTCCCTCCATGCTTTATTTATTAGTCACAAGTGGGCTTACATTAACACTGCAATGAAGTTACTGTGAAAATTTCATAATCACCACACTCTTAATCCTGGTTCAGGTACACTTAGGGAGAAGTTAGCATGGCCGATGCACCTAACCAGCAGATCTAGTTAAGCCCGCTAATGCCTCTACTTTCTCAGGAGGCTTAGGAAATTTGGCATGTCTAGGAAAACTCTCACCAACTTCTACAGGTGCACCATAGAAAGCATTTGTTCTGGTTGTATCACATCTTGGTATGGCTCCTGCTCTAAGACCACAAAAAACAACAAAGGTTTATGAATGAAGCCCAATCTATCACGCAAACCAGCCTTCCATCTATTAGCTTTGTCTTCGCTTCCCCCTGCCTCAGAAAAGCAGCCAGCATAATTTAGGATCCCACACACTCTGGACATTCTCTCTCCCACCTTCTTCCATTTGGAAAAAGATACAAAAGTCTGAGGACACATAGCAACTGACTCAAGAACAGCTTCTTCTCTGCTGCTGTCAGACTTTTGAATGGATCCACTTTGCATTAAGTTGCTCTTTCTCTGTGCCCTAGTTATGATTGTAACACTCCATTCTGCACTCTCTCATTTCTTTCTCGCTGTACGGCATGCTTAGTCTGTATAGCGTGCAAGAAACAATACTTTTCATTATACTGGTGTATATGACCAATCAAATCATTTGGACCTCAACAACTTTTTCCCTTAACAATACCAGTACCACCAGAACAATGGCAGCTGCTAATCCCAACTTTGTCAGTCTAAACCAGGATATTAATTCTGTAAAATATATGCAGTGTTATGCCTATAGGGACCAATAACTTTTTTAAAATTGGAGTTACCAGTGACTGGGATGATCATATGACAAAATTCAAGTTTAAGACTTGCTGCAACAAACAATGACTAAATTGTATTTCAGTCAGTAACTTACTCTCTGAACTACAGAAAAGACCCTCCATTTAACTTTTTTAAATGACCAACAACTCTCCGTAACTTTACTCTGTCCCTGAAATGGACAGTGCATATTCTCCAGGAACCAGTCCAAAGCTATTCTCAGCTCCCAATAGCATATTTCTTCCCTCATTTTCCAGGCATGCAATTCTAATCCCTAAAGTTTTCATCGTGACTGTTACTCTGGAGATTCCTCCTGGCTAACGGTAGGCAAATCTTCCGACATTGTTCAGCAATGTGAGTGTGAGCTCCTACTTGCATTCTATACAATGAATAATAGAGACTGGTGCTACTTATGCACTCTGTCTTGTGGACTTATGGTCAAGCCAAAATTACAAGTGGGTCAGCAATGACTGTACTGGTAGCACACTCCTCCTCAACTACAGGGCCCCGTTTCAAATCTCACTCCAGGGTTTGAGTGCATAAAAACCAAGGCTGACAATACCCCTGCATATGTTGGGAGCACTGTACAGTTGAAGGCACTGTCTTTTGCATAATGCTTTAAACCAAGGCCCTAACTACCTGTTCAGGTGGACATAAGATTCTTTCAAAGAAGAATAGGGGAGCTATCCCTGATGTTCTGGACACTTAATCAACATCAGAAAAACAGATTATCTGATGTAATGTTGACACATTACAGATATGTTTGTGACGTTGACAGAACCAAAACAGAACTTGTTTTATGTGTGTACTAAAGTAACTGCAGCAATTTTATCGTTTAATGCATTTTAAAGCCAAATCTCTTGATGTGCTAGTGAGAGACAGTTTCTGGAGGATTGCAACTTGCAGATTTCTGTGTTTATTTGTGGTAATGTGATTGTTGAGATTGCAGCCAAATTTACTCTGAACAGTGATAAGAATAGGCTAGCACATAATTCAGACCATTAAACCTCATTAAATGTGTACCATTAAAAGTAAAGGCCTGTGTATTGTTATTTTGGTACCTTTTTTGCAGAGCAAGCAACTACATGTTATTGTGTTCTTAGGTTAAAGAGAACGGTTTCATCTGTGCACAACTAGATTTAGAATAGTTTTGAACAGATTTCTACACAGGATCTCGTATTCTGACAAGTGTTATATATGTTTTATCTTTATCATAGGTGAGATCTGATGACCTCAGTCCAAACCCATCCTCTCTTGAAAGTAGTTTCAGAGCTGAGCGTCCAATGTCGTTGCCTTTGGTAAGTGGAAACTAAGATTCCCTGAATGGATCTCTTTGTATTTTGCAATCCACAGCATCATGACTAATGAATTTATGAAATTTAACTGTACAGATATGAGGCTGGCTATTTGTGTTGAATATCAGTGATCTATGGAAGATCATAAAATCCTATTCCTGCAGTGCATAAGGAGGCCATTTGACCATCATAGCTGCACTGACTCTTGACAAGTGCATCTTGCCCAGGCCCACCCATCCTATCCCTGTAACCCATTTGCCATGGCTAATCTACCTTTGGACATGAAGGGACAATTTAGCATGCCAATCCATCCAACTGACCCATCTTTGGATTGTGGGAGGAACTCACAGAAAACATGCAAACTCCACACAGATAGTCACCCAAGACCGGATTTGAACCCAGGTCCCTGGTGCTGTGAAGCAGTAATTTTGGTGTATACTTCAAATTAAGTTATTTCAAGGGGGAAAAAAAGTGCAATAATCCCTGTTCACCAGTTAAGTAAATAACAACTACAACATTTATATATAACTATATTACAGCGGCCTGCAAGATCGAACTAATACAGAAGCCTGTGCCTTCTCAGATGATCACCATCTTAATCCCCAATTGGTTACCTGGGTATCATGACCCCCTAGGCAGATCGCAATATAAAGGGGTGAAAAACCACAGTAGGGTTGCTACCAATTCAGGGAATTTTCTAGGGAAAGTTCAAAAAAAGTCACTTCAAAATTTACTCTGGTAAAATGTAAATTTAATACTTGCCTGCAGTGCATTGCTACACGTGAAGGTTGTTATTTCCTGTGTAAGTTTTCAAAATGTTTCAGCGTGGACAAATAATGCCAGGAGCATTTTTAATGCACAAAGTATGTATCACTTGAGTAAAGTGTGTGCCAGGAAACATAAAACACCTGGAAAGAAATAAACACTTGTGGTGCTTTATTGTGTGACTGATTTTTTTTGGGAGAATGGGCAATGGCTTTACACGTTGATGCAAAAGATCATCATTAATGAAAGAAAAACTGAACAACAAGTAATGTTACAGTGAAACTCCCATATGCAAATGTATTTTCTGGAACATTTCTCATACAGACCCTTTGATCCAAAAGACTGCTATAGAGCATTTCTCTCTCTAGTTCTGCTGTACTTGGAGCTGTATCTAGGTTAGAAAAATGTTTTTTTGCAACCATTAGCTAATTACTGGTGTCATACTGATTGCATCTGTCAAGTTCCTACACAAATTTGAAATAAATCTTTCTTGGTTGTGATAAGTACAAACTGCCCTCTTGAGCAAGAGGGAAAAAGTAAGCAAAACTCTCCCGATTTCTAGCATCTGAAATAAAAACAGCATCCTTCTGATGAAAGGGAAAACTACAACTGGTTTTAAATTTTTCTAACTTCATATGGAGTATGCCCATACATAAGAAAATCTATTGCTGTTCTCAATGTGAAAATAGATGGAAATAAATAGTATAAATACCTTGGGTAACTTGTAGATCAAAGACAATTCTGACAATTCAGATTTTGTGCTTTTAAAAAAAATTGTGCAAGTAACATGACATTGTGAACAATTCTTGCTTACAAATCATTGGAACCAGTTGTGTTATTGCTCATGTGATTAATTCTTAAGAACCCAAGTCTTGGGTGGTACCTTGCACAAGGGTGTGCAGGGCCACAAAGGGCCCTCACAATGGTAAGCTTATTGGCAGTGAGACTCAACACTTCACTGGATTGAATAGATGAAAAAAACATCAGGTCCCCAGTTGCTTTAGTTTAGCACTCTTTTTCATTTTGAGCATGAAAACAGATTTAGTGTGACTATCAATTGCATGCAAGCCAAAACAAATGGCACCTTTTCCTACAGAATAAACAAATGAGAGGGAATGGCAGTAAGTCAACCTGACAGAAATCGATAAGAGCACCAGACTTGCATAGATCAACAAGTCTATTGAGGGTCACAATGAAAGTGTGCTGAAAATCCCAGATTGTACTGAGAACTATTGTATATGCTACGTACAATGCAGGGTTTATTTTAAAAATCATTAGATGCAAAAGCCGTAGTCCCTGCTGCAGCTATTTCCTGTTATAAAGTAGCCTTTGGAAAACAAAATACTCTGTCAGCAGTGGATAGCCATTGATCAATTTGACTACGTAGGCAGTAAATGTTTTACAAAAAAAAGCCACCTGGAAAATTATTTGATCTGACAGTCAATAAGCAAACTATATGTAGAAACTAATAATTGTGCTACTCACAGGAGAATACTCCCTGTACTGATGAGTAGAAGTTGAGTTATTATATTGCCATGAGGCTTCATTAGAACCAAGTATACAAGTTACAGTTGCAGTTAAAGTGCAGATTAATGCTTTGTCAAACTACAGTAAATGGAATACACTATAACAGAAGTTTGACAGGGCATGTGTCTGAAACAATTCTAGCTGACTACGTACATACTTGAACCTACAAGTGCTTACCTGGAAACTTTGAATTGATATAAACATATATTTTAATTTCGGTAGATCACCAAAAATGGTAAATCCTGGCTATTCTCAATTGACAAGAAAATGCTGAGAATGTGATTTGCTAGTCTATACAGAGGTTAGCAGTATTCCACCCAGTATGTCAATAGAGTTCCAAATTCAGATTGGCTGGAAGTGGATTTCTGCTTATCCCTCCCTCTCTGTCTGACATGTTTGTTATTACTATAAAATGGAGCTAGTCTGTTCCTTATCACTTTGTGAAAGTTTTATTTTTAAACAACTTTTTTCCTCTTCTTGCTGCCCCATTCCATAAATCCTACCAACTGTTTTCCTTTCAGCAGTTCACAGCCACTGATTCCAAAGCCAGAGGAGAGACTGAATAGTGCAGTGGATTTCATCTGTACTGAGGAAAATAGCAGAGCTATAGGATTAGGTTTACATTGCTCTAGCAAAAAGCCAGCACAAATGCATTTGGCTGCCTCCAGTGCTGCTAACTTCTCTCACATTCCCTTTCTTTATGCTTTATGCTCTCTCCATAACTTTATCCCTGGAAACCATTTTGAACCTAAAATGGAAGGGAAAGCTTTATTGTAAAATTGTATATTAAAAGTCATGATCCAGTTCCCGGGGTGAAGCCCTTGCCAGATGCAGAGCCAGGAATAGGCACAAAAGGTGATGTCTGTAGTCCAAATGATTTCCGGAGCTTGCCTCCCAAATCTCAACTCTGCTTCCTCAAATAAAGTTGGATTGTTTAATCTCATGGGATCCTGTTTTGTATCCCTGTCTGACATGGGTTTCAGCCAATGAGTTGGAGGTAGGGCAGGATTTGCAGCAGTGTCCACAGCATAGAATCTATTTTGCAGGAGACACCAGCTATGCATCTCTGGTAACTCGAAGCAATGAAACTTATGACTTAAACTACAGAAATCCCTACCAATGAAAGCAGGGTGGGTTCCCCAGCAAATTGAGTGGAGCAGGATAGTTTTTTTTAAAAGAAAGTGAAATAATCCCAGTAGTTTATAGCAGTGGGATCTCAAATTGATTGGCAGAGGACTTGTCTCACCATCTTCATTTTGGCTGGCAATAATGGTGTCTGTTACATGCAGTCACGTTTCAAAACCAGGCATAGTCAAACTGATAAGTGGGCAGTAACTCACCAAAATGTACTCATTAGTTTGAACGTGAGTGACAGAATTAATGTAAGCGTTATTTCCATGAAGTCATCATTCAAAGCACGTTTGAAGACTGTTTCGGACTTTTAATTATATAGGACTGTTTTCTATTGATATGTATATACAATTAGCAAGCAAACTAATATTGCAAAATTCCTTTTTTTTTGAAAGGAATTCAATATAGACGATTTGTCTGATCTTGCAGTGTGTAGAAGGCGGGAACTGGAGCAATCTAGTAGCTCTGGATCTCAAACTCCAGAGTCTGAAAATTCTCAAGGTTGGTATGTCTTTTATTGCATCAGAACAAGGTGTTGTTTCGATAATTCAGTGGTCAATTCACGTTGTCAAATTGATCTGTGCTTGATTTTAACAAGTTTAGTCACTCAGCTGGAGTAACTTCCTTGCTTTCTGGAAATAAGGTGACCGTTTTACCTAAGATTTTGTTAAATAATGGAACAAAGTAGATTTGATTAGTTAAAATGGAAGAATCTCAAGTTATCCAGGCACTGTAACATTTACCAATACAATTACACTAATGTGGAAACAATTGTTTAAATATCTGTTGAAACTTATGTGATGAAACAAAACACTGCACCTTAGTTAGCCCAAGAATGATTGTAAAGCATGTGCATTACTTTTTAAAAACTTACAAAGAGCTAGAAAACATTATGACATTATAATATCTATTGCAATTGAGAATCAATAACTGGGGTAGCTCTGTACTCAGCAGACACTTGAAACTGGAAGGTCTGTAATACTTAGTAAGTGAGAATCCATGTTAAATAAATTAGCTAGCATGGTTTTAAATGAATGATCTGATGTGTTAGCTTAATGCTTTATTGCAACACCAACACTGTAAAAATGCCACACTGTATTGTGATGTTGAGCATATGTACTATAGTGCCTTTCTACATGTTTAGAGTACACGCCTTTCTTTGTAACGCATGTAAATACGAATAATTAACTTGGTTGTTCACAGAGTTTACCAGTTCAACCCAAACATTATTGAAAATTGCAAAGAATGATGAAATTCCAGTGCTTGCTGATGTTCATGTTAAAGAAATGCCTGAAGTGAAGAGAAGAATCTGTCATGACAAGAGTAAGTACTGATGTATCCAAAATAATTTAACAGCACCTGCAACAATTGGAAATTCTTAACTGTGTGGTTCCAAATTGTGTTTTCTTCACTAATATTTCAAGTCCTTAATCAACTAAGAGTTAAAACCTAGAAGAATATTAGAGATTTTGTTACGGCTCTTTTCTTGATGACCATCTTGTGGTTTAAAGAAACCACTAATTGTGAAAAGCAGCTGGCTTTTAGTTACTGCAGTTTTGGACACTGATAATTTTACAAAAAGAAAATGATCAGTTCCTGAACAAAGAAAATCACAGCACAGGAAAAGGCCCTTTGGCCCTCCAAGCCTGCACCAACCGTGCTGCCCGACTGAACTAAAACCCCCAACTTTTCTGGGGACCATATGACTCTATTCGCATCCTGTTCATGTATTTACCAAGATGCCCCTTTAAAAGTCACTATTGCATCTGTTTCCACTATCTCCCTGGGTAGTGAGTTCCAGGTGCCTACCACCCTCTGTTTTTTAAAAAAAACTTGTTTTTCTCACTTCTGCTTGCATCTTATGCATGGGTATACAATTGGTTTTGTATATTATTGTTCTGGTCCTTTACACTTTGCAGGACATTCCTTGGTACACTTACTACACAGAGTGAAATCTAATGGTGTCCAGTATCTTTCTGTAAATACCTTACTGGTGCTGTATCTGATTATGTGAGTATTGTTTTGAGTTGCACTGACAATAGAATTTTACAGCTACTCATTAATAGCCAAATTTGATGTATTTTGCGTATGTTCGAACATAGAATCCCTACAGTGCAGAAGGAGTCCACTCAGCCCATCGAGCCTACATAGACTCTCAAAGACCATCTTACCCAGGCCTAACCTCCTGCTCTATCCCTGTAACCACACACATTTGCCATGTCCAATCTACCTAACCTGCATGTCTTTGAACTGTGGGAGGAAACCCATGCGGACACAAGGAGACCATTCAAGCTGCACACGGTCACTCAAGGTCAGAATGGAACCTGGGTCCCTGGCGCTATAAGCCTACAGTGCTAGCCACTGCCACAGTGCTGTCTGCTGTACCACCATGCTAAGTGAGCCAGGAGACTCGAGCAGAGGCTGTTTTGTGGGCTCCTAGGCCTCCACTGGTCTCTGGCAACTGGATTTCCAGCGTCGTCGTAATTTACGTAGATGTTAATTTAAATATATTTTAAATATCATTAGCAGGCCTGCGACTGAAGTCACAGGATTACAGTAGCTCCTCACTTGTGGGGAGCTGGTGGCCATACCCCTCTGGACTGAAGGGGGGCCATTGAGGCCTCCCAGAAAGTCGGGGGTGATGGCTGGGCCCCCTTGGCATTGCAACTTTGGTAGTGCCAGCCTGGGCATCTAGGCACTGCCCAACAGTGCCAAGGGGCCGGAGCTTATGGAGGGGGAGAGGAGGCTTGCAATACAGGAGGCTGCAAAGCTAGCCAGCAGTCAGAAGGCTGGCAATGGGGGGCTACTGAGCATGCTCTGATCTTGGCACTGACAGATTGGCAGTGGCCCCCCCCCCTCAGTGCTATGCTGTTGGCCTCACCAATGGGAATAGGCCCTGCCCACAGATTCATGATGCAGTGCACAGTGTGGGAGATTCATTTTGAAACTCCTGCTGAAAAACCAGTGGGATTTGCTCCAGTTTTTATGTGAATTTGGCACTTTGAACTTTTTTAGGAGAATCACCGCCTGGATGTCCATTTTTATTTCAGGCTTCTTTTTACCTTGGGATCTGAGTTTGAATCCAACTTGGGTTGATGTGCATTTTTGTACTTTTGCTGAATGTAAGTGTCCTGTTTGGTCACTCTCAACCCCAGCAGGCTTCAGGACATGACATCAAGCTACCCACAAACTATAAATCCCAGTCTGAAAGCCACATGCCAAATTTGTGCAGGAGCAGACACATTTCTGAAATTGGAGGTTAAGTTCATTGAGATTGTTATAATAGGAGTTTAATCTGTGCTATGTCAATCTCTGAGCACTTGCTGTTCATGCAGTGGCCAGAGTGGTGAGAATCAGTGGGAGAGGTTATTGGGAAGTATTTTCCCTGGGTATTCTTTGTCATTATCCACTTCCTGTTTGGGAGCAGGTGGTGTTTACAAAGAATGGCCTTGATGGATAAGGTGACAGTCGTGCCTTTTACATTTAAATTGTAGTTAGGAGGGCAGTGCTCCCAACAGAAGTGAAAGGGCAATTCTCTTAACAACAGAAGTAACCTTTGGTTCAATGAGGATGGCGAAGTCAAGTTCATAAATAAAAATGAGTTAATTATTAAAGAATATCTAAAATGTTTTGTAATTAGGTATGGGGTTTAACTGTTGTTGAAAACTTCTTTCTGCAAATGTAATACTGAATTTATTTGCTGCTATACAATGGTTGTGTGGGAATCTGTCTCATACCAAGAAGCAGAAAATGCTTGCTTTAAAAGCCATTTATTTTACAGAGTCATTGTGCTAGTTCTGTCATCCTTCTACATGGGCTTAAAAATAATTGCTTTGGAGCAGCGCCTCGCCTCACTTGGAGCATTGCCAGAATACCATGCACATCACAAAGAGTAAGTATTTGCTTTCATCGGCTAAGCAATTTATTTGCTCTGCTTTTGTAATTGAGCTATTAAATGGTTAAGCTGCAGTGACTTGAGCTTGGTTGATAATGACTGATGAACTGTTTTAACCTCTTTTCACTGCCTAGATTTTAATTGGAAGCCTCATGTTGGAAATATTGCAATGATTATTTCCAGCGTTTTTTTTTCCAAAGGAGCTGAAATTGACCTATCCACAAATGTGTGTATTGTGAAATTGTGTAGCGATTGAAGAATTTTTCAGTTAAACTCCATTTTGAAATGCTGTAATACTTGCGTTGCAGTTTCAGAAAGCACACTGCTGCCAGAGCTGCTGCATCTCTGACCTCATGAGCAACTTTCAAAGCTAAAATGTGATGCTGCTTAAGTGTCTAATATGGTACCTGGTATTGAGCAAGTCAGGAAGATCTGTGCTGAGTTAGCCAATCTCCGACAAGGCTGCTATTCAACCATGTAATTGTATTCTTGGGTTTTGGAGCAGAGGGAGAAAAGTGGCCAGATTTCCAGCTTATGATTGCTCACCAGGGTATGTGGCTGGGCTTAAGTGAATTTTCCTTCGACTCTTCTTTTCCTGCACCAAATGCAGTTAAGTATAGCACCACGTGATATGGTCTATTTAGCAAGTTGCTGGTGTGAGGATTGCTGATGCCTGTGGAATCTGCATCATTTGAATTTCCACATTACTTGGGCAGTAAAGCTAAACTATATGGGGTTGCAACTGATGTACGTTTAATAAAACTATTTTAATCAAATAATTAGAAAATGAAATGTGCTTTGGGCACCTACTAGCAACACAGATGAAAATTTGTCTATCCCAGCCAAAGTTTTTGTCTGTCATGACCACACATCTTTTAAATCTGTATCCCCACACTTTCCAAACTCATCTTCTCCAGCCATCATTCCTGACTCAGCCTGTAATGTACCCCTAATTTCCTATCCTCCCAGGTCACTGGGTTCAGTTGTCTGGGACCAGGTCACTGGCATTACTTAGAATCTTGGCCTCAAAATCCCTACAGTGCAGAAGGAGGCCATTTGACCCATCAAGCCTGCATTGACAATCCCACCTAGGCCCTATCCCCATAACCCCATGTATTTACCCTGTTAATCCCCCTGACACCAAAGGGCAATTTATCATGGCCAGTCCATCTAAACTGCACATCTTTGCAGTGTTGGAGGAAACCAGGGCATCCAGCGGAAATCTATGCAGATACACACTCCCCATAGATGATCAGAATTGAACCCAGGTCCCTGGTACTGAGAGGCAGCAGTGCTAAGCATTGTATCACCATGCTACCCATCCTTTATAAACCTCTTCATATTTCCAGAACCCCTCTTTTTTTAAAACTGTCTCTTTAAAACCCACCTCCTTAACTATCCTTTTGGTCATTCCTGCTAAACCTTCCTTTTTGGCATGTCTGTTTTCTTTGTTTTTCTGAATCATGGCAGGATATTTTCTGATGTATGACTGTGAAGAGATGGGGCTATTGATAAGTTTACTATAGGGGATTGTAGGAACAACCCTAGGACGCACAAGGGGGTGTCAGTTCATGTGCATTGTGGAAAGCTGCCACCTGATGGTGTGAAAGAAGGTGAAGGATAATAAATTGTTCCCACAATTCTGCAAATTCTAACAATTCCTTCATGAACACTGTCCTTTGCATCCCTAACAGCTGTCTCCTCAATACCATTCCACTCTGAAATCCAGGATCTCCATCAGTGTTCACTACTTGTGACATAGCTGCAATGCTTCAAACTATCTTCCTCTCCAGGATTCCTCCCCATCCAACACTGGCAAGTGTCTGCTTGGCACTGCTAGACCCTAAGGCTTACTTTAACACTGCTGGATCTCCAATTGTCTCCATGCTGGTAAAGTGGGAGTCCACTAGCCTCCTCGCCTAATCTGTCTAGCTCTTTTTAAGCATTCACTTTATCCCAAGTAGTCCTCAACACCACTTGGCACAACATACCTGTTTTAACATCTGATCTATATGAAGAATACCACAAGTTCTGTCAGAGTTTGCTTAAAGCTTTAGTTGTCATTACTGTTTAATTCCAGGCCACAACAGCCAGTTGTATAGAAGGACTATGACCATTTTTGCTGAATGTGCAACGCTTGTATTTAAAAAGATGGGTTTGCGAAATTTACTGCTCTGAGCTATGCCACATGTATATTTTCATTGATGTACCCTGGGAAAAGGCATCTTCTAATACTCAATGCTCAGAATGCTAGTAATTGCCAGTTGTTTTCCCCTGTTGGACATGACAGACTCTGAATAGCTAGCTCACATACGATAATAGGTTTGTAGGCTGCAACAGTGGTGTGTATTAGCTTTTAAATGACTGTTTTGTGAAATTGCTTTTTTTTTAAAAATGTTCTTTGCAAAGTTTGATTTATCTAAAGCCCTTGTCACTACTTAAAATACAAGCACCATGTCCTTATTAAAATATAAGAGAATTATCTCCACTGATATGAAAAGCTTTTCCTGAAACCATGCTGATGTAAAATTTTGTACAGAGCTTAGAATTTTTCATAAGCTACAATTTCTAGTCCTGGAAACACATGATTCCATTACGTTGATTATAGTCAATATTCTTGCTGAACCACAGCCATTGGTTTACTGATGACTAGTGCTGCATGGAATTTAAACACTGCCAAATGTCCTATTCAACCTTCTGGTTTTCGGTTCCAATTGCCTTGTTTTATTAATTCAGCATTAAATTTCTTCTGGTTTTGTACAGTTCTTTTGCTCAGCGAGACATGGGATTAGAGTTTCACGTTAATACAGATGTGATCTATGATGAACTATCAGAGAATCTTGCAAAATTGGAAAAGGTGAGCTGGAATTTATTGGAATACTTAGAAATAAGAGTGTGCATTGTGTGATATGTTTTAAACTCTAATGACCAGATGTTGGGACTTTGGGAAAGGTGATACTTTGGATGGCAGAATGGATACGTTCAGTCTGAAATGTGATACATTTGTGGCCTGTGTTCAGCCAGGACAGCAATGAAGTTATAACAAGCCTAATATATGAAATTATGTGTACTTGCAACATAGGTGGATGAAATTGCTTAGGCTTCCAACTTCTAGAAAATAAAATTTGACTTTACTCAAACGAACTGTTGACATTAGCTAAATGAAATATTTATAGATGGCTACTGTGAAGTGCTGACACATTGTACCAGTATTCTGCAAGTTGTTGCCTTTTGGAGAGGGCAAAAAGAAAATCCTATGGAAATAAGATGCACAAACATCAGTACAATGCAAATACAAGTTAATTGAGTAATCATCAAAATACTAGGATTTTTTTCCTTCTGAAGAATCTTTGAGGAGTTGAGCTTTGGCAATTTGCCAAGATTAGATCAATCTTTTACAGTGTATGTATCTTGGCCAACAGAATATTTATTGGAGATGATTTGCACAATCAAGAATTCCATGGAGATCAAAGCTCCTGGAGAATATTGTTTCTGGGTAATCATGCTAACTGAGAGAGAATGGGGAACTATAGGCCAGTTTTCTTGGCATCAGTTGTAAGGAAAATGCTGGAGTCAAGCATGAGGAACCCTGTTATTGCTTTAATTTCAGGTCATTAACACCTAGTTGTGTGAAAGGACCAAGACCATTTCATAGAATCACAGAACCCCTAATGTGCAGAAAGTGGCCATTCAGCTCATTGAGCCTGCACCAATGACAATTCCACCCAGGCCCTATTTCCATAACCCCATGAATCCACCCTGCTAATTCCCTTGACCTTAAGGGGCAATTTATCATAGCCAACCAACCTAACCTGCACATCTTTGGACTGTGGGGGAACACCTATGCAAATAGAGAAGATGCAAACCATACAGTCACCTGAGGCCAGAAATGAACGCAGGTCCCTGCCACTGAGGCAGGAACCCAAGTCCCTGGTGCTGTGAGGCAGCAGTATTAACCATTGTTTCCATGGAATTGATAAAACCTGTATTTAAAATTAAAGATTAGGAAATTTACTAATGAGTTATGGCAAATTGTTGTTCATGGTTTAACTTGAAATGGCCATGTTTATATATTTGGGTTGCTATATCCTGGAAAAAGACACTTGTGATTAGGTAGAGTTAGTGGTTTATGAAAAAGAGTAATGTTTTGCAAATCTAGCAATGTAGCTAGTAGGGTAGATGGAATGATCGGATACAATAATAATTGTAGCATGTTGAATGCCTTTTGAAAATACATTAGGTTAAGATGGTTAGTGCTCATGGGATTGGTGATAATACATCAACTTGGATTGAGAATTAGTAAATGGAATGAGAATGGAAATGAACAGGTCACTTCTGATTGGCTGGTTGTAACTAGTGGGCTATCTCAAGACCCTGTTCCTAGGCCTTGCTTCAGCTATTTACAATCTGTTGGTGACATAGATGAAGAGATTAAATGTAGTGTATCCAAGTTTGCTGATTTGTACAAAGCAAGATGGAGAGGTATGTTATGAAGCTGTAACTAGACAGAGACAAGTCAAGTAAGTGGGCAAGCATTTGATGGATTGAAATGTATAAGGTTAACCTGCTAAGCAAGTAACTAATATATTGCCTTTTATTGCAAAGAGATTGAGTTACAAGAATAAGGAAGTCTAGCTGCATCATATAAGGATTTGTTGCAATCGCACCTGGAATACTGTATACAGTTTTGCTCTTTCTAACCAAGGAAAATATACTTTTTCACCAGATTGATTACTGGAATGCAAAAGTTTTCTTTTGAGATGAGTTTGAATAGACTAGACCTAAACCTTTCTGGAGAAGAATGAGGGGCAATCATGTTGAAATATATCGACAGCCAGAGTAGATACTGAGAGGATATTTCCTCTGGCTGGGAAGTCTAATATGTAGGGGTCATTGTTTGCCATAGCTGGGCTGGGGACTGTTTGTGTGATCCTGGCCTCATTTATTATGCAATCAGGGTTTCTTGTGTCATATCCTGCCATGATATCCAGGCACCATTTTTAAAAGGGGTCTGAATATCACTGACATATTGAGAAAGAATATGAATCTCTGGGAACACTCTGGAATTGGAAGATTGACTCCTTTCATATGGATCTTCTGGTTTGATTTTTCAAGAATCTGGTCCAGGTGTGTTCTGGCCTGGTGGCATTTCCTGCCATTAAACTGACATAGGGAATGGGGGAATTCCACTCAGCCTCCAAATAAAGAGTCAGACACTTAGGACCTGAAATGTGAAATTTCTTCAAATGAGGACTGTGAATTTTTGGCATTTACACTCACATCCATTGAAAAGAATAAAAATTTGATGTAAGGATCAACTATGATCATCTTTTAAAAGCAGTGCAGGCTTAAGATGCCAAACAGACTAGCTGCTCCTACTTCTTACGTTTGTGTGCTAGAATTCAGGATTACTGGAATGTTTTTCTTGCTTTGCTTTTGAACTAATTTGGGGATCTCTTCTTGTATCTTTTGGCATTGAGAAATATTGTTCCGTGTATAGTCTTTAATCTATGGAACCTCAAGGGGGAGATGCAACATTGAAAGACTTTTGGAATGGTAGAAAACCCTTTGAGAATTTAGAGAGGAAGTTTCAGAATGAGGCCACATGGACACAGCCACAAGATATGGAGCAGGGAAAGCGAGGTTGTTCAGGGTGCCAGAGGTTGTAGATTTAAAGGGGCACACCACTTGAGGTAGAGTTGGTTTTGGGTCTGGAGAAGAATTTGTAAAAGAAGATAAAGTTGTAAACTGAGAGTATCGCCTGGCATCCATTACATTCATAAGAACATAAGAACATAAGAAATAGGAGCAGGAGTAGGCCATCTAGCCCTTCGAGCCTGCCCCGCCATTCAATAAGATCATGGCTGATCTGTTGTGGCTCAGTTCCACTTTCCCGCCCTCTCCCCATAACCCTTAATCCCCTCTCTTATCAAGAACCCATCAACCCGCTTCTTAAAAATATTTAGCGAGGCAGCCTCCACCACTTCAACGGGCAGAGAATTCCAGAGATTCACCACCCTTTGAGTGAAGAAGTTCCTCCTCAACTCCGTTCTAAACCGCCTCCCCTTTATCTTGAGGCTGTGCCCCCTAGTCCTACTGTCTTTTTTGAGCGGGAAGAGTCTCTCCACCTCTATCCTATCCATCCCATTCATCATCTTATACGTCTCAATGAGATCTCCCCTCATTCTTCTAAACTCTAACGAGTACAAGCCTAGTTTATTCAGCCTCTCCTCATAGCTCAATCCCCTCAACTCCGGTATCAGCCTAGTAAACCTCCTCTGCACTCCCTCCAGGGCCAAAATATCCTTGCGCAGGTGCGGCGCCCAAAACTGCACACAGTACTCCAGCTGCGGCCTCACCAATGCCCTATACAGCTGCAGCAAGACCTCCCTACTTTTATATTCAATCCCCCTCGCTATGAAGGCCAGCATCCCATTAGCCTTCGGGGAATTAGCATTCGGGGAAACAAATGTGATATTATTGGGACTGCTGTGTTAATGAACATACCATGCCTCCTAAATTATTCAAAATTAAAATAATTTATATTTGTGGTGCAAATAAAAATGATTATTTTTGTCTTCTAAAAATTTCTGTCTTAAGTGAAATTTGGTAGAGATTGTGAGAAAATAATTATTCACTTCCTAATGTGCCTGCATTTCTCACATTTCTCAAATTCTGTGCTGTGACTTTCAGATACAGAAGAATCTGCAAAAGCTACTAGAAGGAACTGAATGAGGTGCTCTACTTACAATCATCAGTACATTTTGTGCTTGCCAAGGTCATGCATCTTTGGAATGACGTGGACTCTGCAGGACAGAGTCTAGGATTGTTTAAGCTTCAATCTTGCATTTATCAGAATTCTGTGCGGCCTTCTAAAGAAATATGCAAATAATATTCAAGTATCTGTGCAATAAAATATTCCACTGATCAGCAAATACTTGATCTTAAATATTAACTTTACACTTGTGGAAAATAGTAAAGTGATTCTTAATGCAAGGAGGTTTATAATACATCACCTATGTTATGTACAAGAAATCTACTTTCTAGGAGTAGTTTAGTCCTTGGCTCTAAAAGCACTCCCTAATCTAAAAGTTATTAAAATATTTTATGTTAAGCATGTGTTGAACATGTATGTTACCCTGTTGCCTAATTGTTTGAGTATGGTGTGGTATTGGGGTAGGTTTTAATTTTTGGTGTCCTACCAGAGCTTGTGGGTAAAATTGGGAAGTAGTGATCACTGGTATGCACAGGTGTTCCTTCCTTTAAGTTAAACAGCAATAAAATTGGGCAGACACAGTTGCACAGTTACAGCCATGCTACTTCAGCCCCTCACCCTCAAACTAAATTTTTATTTTTGAACTGTAGCCAGGCAATGCTTTAAAAGATGGACATCTACCTTGCTCATTTGACCAGCAGGGGGATTGCAATTATGACTTCAAAGTTCTATAAGTATGTTCTTGTATGGAGTGCATTTACACTGTTTGCAATCTGATACTATTTATATAAAATGTAATTGTGTTCTTTTAAAACCATTTCTATGAAATGATTTCTCACTTGAAATTTTGTAAATAAAATTCTAGCACATTAATTCATATGGTCTCCAGAGGTAAAGTGTGCATTCGGCAGAAACTATTTGCTGTGGGTTATATTTTAAAGTATTACTGATTATGTTCTGACAAATGTCAGTGCTGTGCTAAGGTGCTGCATATGTTGAATCATCAGATTTTTACATATAACCTTTTATGGGATATGAAATGGTTCAACACTTTCAGGTTCATTTCTTGTGGTGTGACATCTTAAAATTCCAATCTTTTTCATTATGTAGCAATGAGTATTGGGGGGTGGGGGGGGGGGGGGGGGTGCAGAATGCCCATATTAAAGTCTTTGAAAAACTGATCCTTCTGCTGTGTGAAAAAGATCTCCAGCAACTTACATTTCAGACAGACTTTTCTTGAGCAATTCCAAAAGTGTGCTTGGCAGAACAAGGAATGAAGGATTAGGAGAGTGAAATAAGAGTTGAGAAATGGGGTGAAGATTCTGAGGAAAAGGATACAAAAGCAGTGGCCTAGCTGAAGATGACTTGACAATGGAGTAAAAATGGGGAGCGTGGAATAGGTTGGACGTGCAACTGAAGGAGATCATAGAGATGGACTGGGGGGAGAGTCATATGTTGAACCAGTGAACATGGAGTTGGTAGGGGTCAAAACAGGAAAGTTGAAACTCCTGGAGAGAGAAGCAATTGAGATGCTCTTGAAAGGAAAATAAATTGTATGTTAAAAGTTTGCTTTTTTTTTTGGTTTCAAAACTATGTAGAGCCATTCTTCAATGTAGGATATGCTTCAGAGGGTCAGGTTAGATTGACCTTGATCAGTATGGGATTAATGAACAAAAATTGGATGGTCAGAAGCTGAGGTGGAAAGGGAACTGTTAATAGACTTCATGGGCAGAATTCTCCCAAAAAATTTGAAGTGTGGAATTTGCATGAAAACTGAAGTAATTCATGGTGGTTTTTTCAGTGGGAGTTCAGACAAGAACCCCCCATGCTAAGTGCACTGCAGAGGCCACTAATGTGAATATCGTTACATTTCAGGGGGTGGGACCTATTCCGGTTGGCGAGACCGAAACCAGTGGCTCTCTATGCATGTACAGATCTGTCATGCTGAGATCAGTGTGTGCGCAATAGTCCTGCACTGAAAAACTCCCAATTTACTGGCCAGCTCAATCACTGCCCCCCTCCCCCCACCATTCCTGGGCCCAGCCCCAACCCCCCACTCCTGCAATGCCGATTTCTGGCCTCCCTTTCCCCAACTGATCTCTGGGCAGAGGACAACAGGATTGCTCTCGGGCCCTGCCCAATGGGCAGTACCGAGGAGTCCCCTGGGCATTAGCACTTTGCTCCTTGGGCAGTGCCAGAGGCAGAGGCTGGCACTGTCAAGTACCCATGCCTAGGGCATCATCACCCCTGGGGGATCCTAATTTACCCCCTTCACTGCAGTGAGGTCTAGCCACTAGTTTCCTGTTAGTGGTGAGCTAGTCTAATCCCCATTGGAGTGAAACACTTTGGTGGAGTGGGCAAGGCTATTAGGCCCAGAGGCCTCTGTCCTGGGCCCGTTAATCATTTCCATACAATTTAAATGAGATTATGTAAATTTCTGGCACAGAGCAAATGCCACCAGAAATCCAGCACTGTGAGTTGCAAGTGGGGCGAGAATGCTTGCGCAAATCCCACAATTTGCTGCAGGATCCTTCCAGCCCACGGCCCAAAAAGTTAGCACAGTGGGATGGGAGAATCGTGGCCCACATGTTTTAAGGAAGCAGTTTGAGGATCTCTCCTAATTTCCATCTCTGCTTCTGTTTCCATGCTAACAAAGAACTGATTTAACAGTTCATCTTGGTATTTGTGGGATCAAGTGTGTAAGTTAGTTGCTGTGTTTGTGAATATATGTTTTTTAAACATTTGAATATGAAGAATGTAAGTCTGTTCTTGGCAATAAAATTTACTTTCCTTTTCCAATTTTTCCTTGAGACTTGAGCAAATCTTTGTAATCCTGCCTGTCATGCTGTTTTGACCAAGGAAAGCAGCATAATTTGACTTTTAAATGTTCCAGTATTGCCTTTTTATATTCATTCTGGCAGGGAATATTTTTGTCCTTTGTTAATATTGATGCATTCGAAAGACACTCGGGGGTGGTGATCGAGGGGAAGTGTAGATTTTAAAGGAGTATATAAATAAAACAGGCATGGCAGTTTAATCATAGCTCCTCACAGGAATTATGATCTCACTAAAAGCTGAAATAAAGGTTTCCAAGCACTGAGAAACTAACTTTGCTCAATCTCTGTAGTACATACTGCCCCCTATTGGAATGTGATGATTTATCCCAGGTTCTTGTTCTAACAACTTGTTAGGCAAATATGAATGATGATTTATGTAAACTGTGTCCATCAAATTGAGTCCTAAATCATTCATGTCTTTTTTTTACCACTAATTTGTCATTTAACTTGCTCATCTAAGGCTAGATTTTTGCTACAGAGGCAGGTAGCTAGGGTTAGTCAGTTTTCCAATTCAGTAGACCGGCTCAGTTTAAAGGATCCCACTGAGCCTGAGGTAGGGACAGGGTGGTGTCAAGCCCACTGATCCCATAAGTAGATCCTAGGTGACCATGGTGGATGATGATTGCTGAGGCCATTCGGAAAGAATGTCTACCTCCGTTCTCTAGGATTCCATCCCAGTTGTTTTAGCTTCTTAAGCCCTCTAGCCCTATCACACCCACCCCAACCTCCCCAAACCCTTCATAACTGCACACCACCAACATAATTACTCACCCAGTATCCACTTTGTTAGAAGTTCTTCATCTCCAATCTAAAATGTTCTCATCCACACTTAAGATAATAACTTTTGAAACATAGCCAAGCATTCATAATACTTAAATAATGACCCAGAGGTGGGGGAAGCTAGAAAAAACTACACCAGCATGTGGTTTGTTTTTCCTAATCAACACTGGATGACCTATCACTCAAAGCAATAACCAGAATGTTTTGCTTCTAATTCTCCCTGCTTCAGCCTGATGTTTAAAAAATCTTTTAATGATTAAAGACCAAGATTTTGTTTTTACCTACAGATTGTGAAGCAGAAACAAATGTCATCTGCTCTTCAAGAACAGTTGCATCTAATCCATCAGTTTGTAACTCCTGCAATGCAGGTTAAGACCTTTGTAACAGGCAAAATGGTGTCTGTTTAATTGGTACTAAGTTCAGAAGGCCCTGCTGAGCTTTTATTCGTGAATCATGCTCTTGCTTTTTCTCTGGCAGCAAAAATTGTACACACGTTATGAGCAAGGGAAGGCCATTTGAGCCATCGTATCTGCTCCTCATATATTCTGCCTTCCCCAATAAACTTTACTCCCAAGAGAGTCAGTATATCTATGCTCTAACATTATTCATTGACCCTGCCTCCACTGCACTGTGGGAAACAGTTCCAAAAATTCACAACCCTCAGATTACTCCTCATCTGCATCTTAAATGGGAGACCATTAAACTGTGTCCCCTGATTATCGTCTCGTAAAATACAGCATTTATCCAGGAACCAGTTGAGTGAGCTTTCTCTGAACTGCTAATACAGCTGCATCTTTACCAAAACACCCTTATGTTTACGTTCTGACATTCCATTTGCCTTCCTAATCACTTGCTGTGCTTGTATATCAGCTTCTACGATTCACGTATCGGACACCTAGATCCCTCCATTCAAATAAAATACTTTGTTCTTCCTGCTGAAGTGGGTAACCTCACATTTTCCCACATATATACTCCCTCTGCCAAATTTTTGGTCCTCATACTTAACATGTCTAAATCACACTGTAGACTCTCTTGATGATTAATTTACCTAACTTTGACACAGCAAACTTAGCTACAGTACTCTCAACCTCTTCATCCAGGTTACCAAGATAAGTTATATACAGTTGAGGCCCTTACTCTGGCTGTCACTAATGGAGTGTCACAGCGATCAATCTGAAAATTACCTCTTCATCCTTGCTGTCTGCTTAATATTTGCTGACTTGAAAATTGCCCATTTATCCTTGCTCGTCAATCTCGGTCGACATGGTGGAAGAAATTGGCTGTAGTGAGTGAATGATTGAAATCATTAGTTTTTGCACTGCAAAATTGCAACTTCTGTTTCTGTACTGACTAACCTTTGGAAGTATTTCATTAATGAGCAGTTCATGCTTGTTGTTACATTTCTTTCTACCAGGCAGCAGTGCAGACTTGGATTGCATTTGTATGCAGGAGCAGGTGTTTGACTGAAGAATACCTGATTAGGAAATACTGCACTTTCATTAATTACTATTAACAGAAATCCTACAATGAGAAAATGGAAGGACAGAACCGTCTGTTGTCATACATTCCTATGCAAGAAGCATTTGGCTGTACCTGGGTATTTGTTAGCAAACACCTGTTCAATACCATCTGTTTAAAAAGCTCCCTTTCTTGACATACTTGGTGACAAAAAGATGCTTACTGAACGTCGAGTTCAAAATGTAAGCTATAATTACTCTTTAAAAATTTTACTGTCTTGATCATTTTAAATGCCTGTAGAGGCCTGTTATTAAACTTAATCAAATTTACAGCGCTTATTAATTTTTTACATTAACTTCAGACTCCTTTTGAGTGGTCGAGAAAATTAATCCAAGTTCTAGATTACTGCTTCTAATCCATAGAAATTTACAGTATAGAAGGAAGCCATTTGGCCCATAATTATTGTCAGTCAAAACGTATTCTACCAAATCCTACTGATCTGAAACCCTGAAGGCTGCTTTAAGTACATATCCAAATATTAAATGAAACAATGTTCTTGCTACCATCACACTGAGGCATTGAGCTCCATATCCTCTGGGTGAAAAAGCTCTCAATTTCTGTTGTAATCCTTGTATGAATTACTTGAAATCCATCTCTGGTTATTGATTCCTTTGCTAAGGAAAGCCTAGGCCCCTCATAATTTTATACACCTTAATTAAATCTGCTCTCAGCTTCGCCTTGTTCCAATGAAAATAACCCCAACCTATTCCATTTTTCCCTGTAACTAAATTTTTCCAGAGCCATCTACTAGTATCCCTAGTGCAGTCGCATGCTTCGTATGGTATGGTGAACAGAACTGTACGCAGGCAGTATTCCAGCTGTGTCCTCACTAGTGTTTTATGCAGATCTAATAGTGTCTCTCTGCTCTTGTATTCTATGCCTCGGCTAGTAAAGGAAAGTATCCCATGTGCCATCTCAACGATCTTATTTATCAGTTATACTTCAGGGATATGTGAACATGCATTCCAAGGTCCCTCCATTGCACTATATTTCTTACCATTTGTTGACAGTTATTTTGCCTTCTTCACCCTCTGTGAATGCATCTGCCACTTTCCTGCCCATCTGACTACTTCCTCACCATCAACTCCACAACCAATTTTTGTAACAACTTAAGCATGTGCCCTACATTCAAGCCTAAATCACTGATACTTATCATGAAAAGAAGTGAGCTGTACAGAATCTCATGGGAAACAACCTGGGAGAACGGATTTGGCAAATGTAGACTGGAAGCAACTACTTGCAGGCAAATCTATGTTTGGAAAATGGGAGTCTTTTAAAAGTGAAATAGAGTTCAGGGCCAATGCCTTCCTAAAAGAGTGAGGGGCAAGAGCAGCTAGTCCAGAGAACTATGGTTGCCAACGAATATAGTGGAAGAAAGAACAGGAAGCATACAGTCAATATAGAGCACTAAAAACAGGGAGGCCCTTCAGAAGTATAGTGTGTGAAGGGGAATGTTTTTAAAATGAAGAGGGGCCATGCAACATCATTAGCAGAGAAAATTAGGGAAAAACCCTGAAATATCATTGGCAGGTAAGATTAAGGAAAACACAAAGCATTTTATAAGTATACTAAGAGCCAGAGGATGAGTAGGGAAAGCGTGAGGCCAATTAGAGAACAAAGAGCCAAACTCTATGTGGAGTCAGAGGATGTGGGCAAGGTCTTGATTAAATTTCTCATCTGTATTCACTAAAGAACAGGACATTGTTGCTGGAGATTTCAGTTGGGATGGTGAAGTTCTAGAGCAACTTAAGATTAATAGGGAGGAGGTATTAGATGTCTTAGTGGGCATATGAGATGTATCTCGGGCTTTTTTGGAAGGTGAAGATTGGCACAGTGGTTAGCACCTCTGCCTCTCAGCGCCAGGGACCTGGGTTCAATTCCTGGCTTGGGCACTGTCTGTGCAGAGTCTGCACGTTCTCCCTGCATCTGCATGGGTTTGCTCCCACAGTCCAAAAGACGTGCTGGTCAGGTGCATTAACTATGTCAAATTCTCCCTTTGTCTTCCTGAACAAGTGCCAAACTGTGGCAATTAGGGGATTTTCACATTAACTCCATTGCAGAGTTAATGTAAGTTTACTTGTGACAATAATAAATAGATTGCATGGGTCTTGACTGAGATATTTAAATCTTCACTGGCCACAGTGCGATAACTTTATTCAAGAAAGAAAGCAGGGATAAGCTTGGTAATTAAAGGCCAATTAGTCTAACATCAATGGTAGGGACATTATTGGAAAATATTCTGAGGGACAGGATTAATCAATGCTCAGAAAGACAGGGATTGATCTGGGATATTCTGCATAGGGTGACAGATCCTGTCTAGTTAATTTCATTCGAGTTTTTTGGAAATGTAACTAAATGTATTGATGAGCGTAGTGTAGTTAATATGAGTTACATGGACTTCAGTAGAGCCTTTGACAAGGTCCCACATGGAAGCCTGATCCAAAAGGTTAAAGCTCATGGGATCCAAGGCAAATTGGCAAATGTATTCCAAAATCAGATAATAGAAGACAAAGGGTGATGGCGCAGGGCTATATTTATGCCTATGGCCAGGAGTGTACCACAAAAATTGGTGCTGGAACCTTTACATATGTTGACAACATGGACATGAATATAAATGGTAAAATTAGTAAGTTTGCAGATGACACAAATTAGCATTGTTAAAGAAGAAGAATAGTCTTCGGCTGCAGACTGATATTGATCAGCTGGTAAATTGGGCACAGCAATGGCAGATGGAATTTAATCCTGATTAGCTTGAAGTGATGCATTTGGGGAGGCCTAATAAGGGTAGGATATACACAGTGAATGATAGGTCCCTAATGAGTTTTGAGGAACAAAGGGACCTTGGTGTATGTCCATAGATCCCTGAAGGTGACAGCACAGGTAGATAGGGTGGTGAAGAAGACAAATGGAATGCTTGCCTTCATTAGCAGGGTATAGAATATAGGAGCAGGAAGGTCTTGGTATAACTTTGTAAAACATTGGTTAGGCTACAGATTGACTATTGGGTGCTGTTCTGGTCACTGCACTATTGTTAGGACATAATTGCACTAGAGAGGATGCAGAGGAGATGCACCAGGGTGTTCCCTGCGATGGAAAGATTCAGCTATATGGGGAGACTTAATAGGCTGGGTTTGTTCTACCAGGAGCAGAGAATGCTAAGGGGAGGGATCTAATAAAAGGTTTACAAAATTGAGAGGCAGTGATAGAGTGGATCGTAAGAATATTATTCCCATGGCAGAGGCTGAGGGCATAGATTTAAGTTGACTAAGTGGTTTAGAGGAGATCTGAGTGAAATTATGGAATGCGCTGCATGAGAGGGTGGTGGAGGTGGGTATTCTTGAAATGAGAAGCATCTGGGCGAGAAGTTAAATCGCCACAGTATAGTCAGTTGCAGACCAAGTGCTGGTAAATGGATGAGTATGGGTTGGTATCTGATGAATGGCATAGACACGGTGGGCTGAAGGGCCTGTTTCTGTGGTGCGTGACTAATGTCTCCTTCATAAAAACACCCACAAGCATTATCCTTTTCCCATCACTTTCCCTCACCCCACAAGCTATTACATTTCTGACCAGTATGCCTTGTGGCACCTTGTCAAAATCCTTGCCAAAATCCATATAAACAGTGTAAATATGTTACAATCATTGACCCTCGTTGACCTCAAAAAATTAAATCAAGCCAATCAAACATCAGTCCTTGGGTAAGTCTGTTATAACTCTCCTTAATTAATTCATGCCACTCTAAATGACAATACTGTGCCTCCATCCATTCCGATAATTCTTTCATCTCAAGAGGTTAGGCCTGTAATTACTGTCTCTTTCCATTTCAACAATGAACAATATGAGCAATATTATAACACCATACCTGTAACCAGAAAAGTGTGGAAAATCATTTTTTCAAAAATGTACTTTATTCATAAATTTATAGAATTGCACAGGACTTGGACTTTACCTAAAGTGTAATACCACTCAAATTATTCTCATAAGTATGTGGCATTCTTGAATTGCTTCAACGTAATTGCAATTCCACATGATATTTATATTCCAGGACATACAAAGTGCACACGGGCTTTTGAATTTTCCAGGCCCTCAATTGCATTTCTTTTTCATTCATAGTTTTCATTAATGTTTTCCTCTTTTCATTCACAGGTTTTAAGCCGGTCTACCTCGTGTCCAACGAGGGGCATACATGCGATGGGTCGTACTGGGGCTGCTCTTGGTTGTTCAAGATTGGCCTAGTGCTTCATGTCATTAGTGTGCCTAAACTGGACAAGATACTGGGCAAGACGACAGCTCAGTGACTATCGCTGATTGCTGTGCAAACACATGGATTTGGGCTGGTGTCTGTTGGAGTTTGCACATTCTCCCCCGTGCTTGTGTGTGTTTTTTCCAGGTGCTCCGGTTTCCTCCCACAACCCAAAGATGTGCTGTTAGGCTGATTGGCAGGAATAAATTGTCCCTAAATCAGTTTCCCTCAATCTGGATGGCCATAAAACATTAGACAGGGGTCATGGGTGGAGAGGGGGACTGGTGGTGTTGCGATGGCGGCGCGGGCTTGTTGGGCCAAAGGACCTGTTTCCCGGGCTGATTTTGGTCTTTGTTCTTGTTCTTTGTATTACAGCAGGTGGATTTTGGACAATGTCCTTTCCCCATTAAGTCTTTGCAGTAGCTGCCTGGAAAATGACAGTCAAAGCTTCCACTATCTCCTCCTTTGTTTCTTATAACAGCCTGGCTGCATTTCATCCAGATCTGATGATTCAAGCCTCTTTTGTATTCTCCCACTTCTGTTTATTCTCTCCAATATTACACTGTCTCCAGAAACTATAATTTCTGCCTGTTGTCCTTGTATGAATTAGTTCTCAGAATGCACCAAGCTTTGTAAGTAATTTCCATTTTAATGGGTAGTCCTCTCACACCACACCTGTAGCCAAAAAGGATTAGAAAATAACTTTTCCAAAATAAACTTCATTCATAAATTTGCAAATATTATGTGTAATTACAATTACATTGAGGCACCTCAAGTGTGCCACATACTTATGAGAAGAACTTTGATATGTATTACACTTTAGGTAAAAATCCCAAGCCAAACTGTACAAAGTTTTATTACAAAACTCATTTAAATGTGAATCTACACTGCGATGGGGTGTATTCCATTTGTAAGGTTTAAACGACTGCATTATGTAAGAGGCTGGGCTACTTAACTATCTTGACATAAAGCGTCAAATCTTAACATCGTTTTGAACAAATGCTGAATCCAAGATTTTGTGTAGATACTTTATTCATACAGCTGCTTTATACAGCGGTACAAACATCATTCCTGAAGATTTGTGTTCTATCCACTAGTATTCAGCTCTCATTACTGTTTTTAAGTTAACAGATGCTGCTGAAAATTCCTGGTTCCTTCGTACCCTTTGTAACATTTCATTTTTATGGTAAATTCTAATGATTGTGACACTTCTGAGGTTTTCTTGTAGATCGTATTTTCAGTTTCATGAAATCCAATGCAGATTGAAGTTGCTAGCAAATATATAAAAGATGCCAGATTGACTGCTTTGATCTATGTAGCTAAAATTTGTGTGCAGTTGCCAGAACAAATCCTATAAAAGATGCATTAGAAGGCAACAGTTTTGTAATTTTTCACAGAACAACTGAAGCTAACAAGACTTCTTTGGTAAATTTTCCTCAGTATCCCTTGAGCTGTTGTTGAAACAGCTTGTTTTATAAAACATTCTATGTTGGATAAGGTAACTTCATTTTTATTTTATATGAGCATGTGGTTTTTTACGTGAAGAATACGATGTAGGTGTGCTTATTTAAGAGCAAATGGACACCCGCAGGCCAAGTTGATAGGACACATGGAGTGAAAATCTATACAGTATTTATAAGATTGACCTCAATATCAAGTGTAGAATTTGTAAGGAAGTATACATTCTTTTCAAACTATATAATCAGCACTTTCTTGGGGTTAGTGGCAAGTAAGAGCATACAAAGTCTGCAGTCTTATTAATGGTAGCTGCAGGACATTGAAGTCTAGTTCAAAGTAGTGAACTTAAACTAATATATTAAAGATATCCACTGATATTAACTTTGTGGATTGTATATTTGATATTAACCCATTCCAAGTCATGCATACTGTAGCATTTGATCTGGTTTTATTAATTTCTGAACTGTAATCATGTTGCATTTTATTTTAGGAACTTCTTAGATTAAAAAGTTTGCTCATTGTAACATTTATCAGTAAAAATCTTACATTTTTGACCATTGCTTTGACTTTTGCTTTTGAAAATGCACGTCCTTACATCAGTATAAGCATGATTTGAAAAGAGACAGGGAACATTGAACATTGTATATTTCCATTTTAGGACCCCTACAGTGCAGAAGGAGGCCATTCAGCCCATTGAATTTGCACCAACTCTCTGACAAAGCTTCTTATGTAGGCCCTCTCTCACCCTATCCCCGTGACCCCACACATTTAATTCCTCTATCTAAACATCTTGGGATACCAAAGAGCAATTTAGCATGGCCAACACTAATCGATGAGTCTTAATATTCTGGCCAAATTTACCCCTCAATTAACATTACAAAAAAATGTCTAGCTATTAAAACTCTGCTATTTTTGGAAGTTTGCTGTGTGCAGATTTGTTGCATGCTTCCTGTATTACAACAATGATTACGCTTCAAAAATACTTCAGGATCAGTAGGGCACTTCAGAATGCCCTGAGTTTGTGTAAGGCACAAATGTTCTCTCTGTTAATAAAACTTTCAGCAGATCACACGATGAAAAGGGAGCAGCTTAAGTTCTTGATGAGGGCTGAGATTTTCCAGCCCTACTGTAGCAGGACCAGCCATGGGGGATGCAGTGGGCCAGCCAAAAATCCATTGACTTCAAAACAAATGGCATTGCAGTTTAAACAAAGCATACAGTAACAATTGTGAGAACTCATTTAAGATCCAATTAATTTATTTTTTGCATAAATCTTATAGTAACAGAGTATACATAAAAACACATTTTGGGAATGTGAAGTGTTCTCTCATAGGTGGTAAATCTGGTCCATAAAGTACTTAAATGGTCTTGAAAAATTCTTTCCCTGATCAACCAATTATTAAACCATTGCTGCAGCTGACCCATTTATATGATGCCATCTCAGACAGTTCTCTTGATGCTAAACTCCATTTCCCACCCTCCTTTACTCCCTCTTACTCTATCTACAATATGCACATTCTACAAAATATCCAATACGAACTTGTCAAGCTTACCTTGACAGGAACTCGTAGTCTTTGATCACATAGAGGAAAAGAGCAACAATACAGTCAGTCATGTTCCCCATGAAGTCTCATATTATCCTTACTTGCACATGTATGACTGAACTGTACCTTAGACAAAGTAGGGATGAACATTGAAATGGTATTGGCTATGTCTTCATCATCCCAAGAAGAAATAAAAGAAAATACAAATTGAATTCTTTATTTTATTGAGTTGTGTGTCTTACAGAACCAGTTGCTACATTGACTAATAAAAAACATTTTAAGTGCAGATAGAACAGTTCTCCTTTGGAAGGTTGAGGCTATCTTTTACCAGTTTGGACACAATTTCCTGGGAGTCGTTGACATCTATAGGGCACGTTCACAACTATGCAAATATTTACAAGGTTGCAACACACAGGAAAATATTGGAAAGTACTGCGATATCTCATAGGCCCGGTGCAAATTGCAATTGCCTGTACAGTCAACCGAACACTGCATTGTAATACAAACCAGACCACCAGCATTTATCTTTCACTTTTCACCAACTTTCTTTGTGGCCTTGCCAATTTATTTGTTGCTGAGTTGTCTTCAGGAATGGGTCGAGTGCAGGAGGGTCTGCTTGAATTCACCTCCTGTTCACTGATTTCATCAACTGAGGAAAAACAACTCCTTTCCCTTGGTCTGTGATTTGTTTGAATCTGTGTGTGAAAGGTTGTTATTGCAGTAAGTTGTTAAGTATCTTCTCTCAAGGGAGTGTTAATGCTTATTACATGTTATGTGACAAAAAATTATTTGCATTTAAACAGAGTTTTACATCTCAGCTGAGTATGATGGTTGGCAGGGAGTCCTTCACACTAAGTTTAACACCTAGATTAAACTTCTGGATAGAATGGTGGAGGTAAAAATGTTTAGAGTTATTCAAAGTACAATTTGATGTTGTAATGAGTATGTTGTGGATTTTCTTTCTTTCTGGGTGGATGACCTTCCTGATCCATATCTATCTTGTGATAAGAACTGATGAAACTTTGTAAATGAAATTGACTGATATGTCGAGTACATCTGTTGACCTTCATGCATCTCCTCAGTCAAGAAAGTAGTTTAAAAAAATCAGCTAGAATTCAAACAAAAACGACATTACTGAATTTGAAAGAAGTAGTAAATGTGACTGTTAAAGTGGGCTCCCAATTGCCTACAGTTGGAAAAGGTCTCCAAATGATCGCTGACAGAACTAAGCTGAAGTCTTGGCACTACTACCTTTTCTGATGATCATAATCACCTTCTTCAAGTGTGAATTTGCCTTAAAGTGGATAAGTGAGGGAATGTAAGCTGCACCTGCTCTACTGGTTTCTGAATATGTGCCTAATCCTGTACTTCAAACTGATCATAATTTACAAAGCAACAACAGTTTCCTAAGGGACCAGCTGATTACCCTGTATGGACCAGGATGGGCCCAGGTTTTGACTCTAGCCTTCTTGAGTTCACTGAACTCAAAAAAGCTGCATTGGGTTCAGTGTTTGAAAAGAAAGAAACATCCTGAATATTGACTTTTGCAGAAATTTGCATGTACAAAACAGCAGGTGTGGGTTGCAATGCTTATAGTTTGCTAAGATTGCCACATACAAATATTAGACAAGGCACTGGAGGGCAATTGGCACTGTAGCAAAGGATTCTTGCTTCCAGGAACGAGAAAGGAAGAAACTTGTGGTTTTTTAAAGGATAGACTACCCGTTTGCCTGCGCGAATGGCTGATGATGTCATCAATTTGTCATGCGATTGGACTCTTAAGGTGATCTTGTTCCAACTGGGAACAAATAGGAATACACAACAGAAAATATATTATACGTAATTTGGAACAATAAAACAAATCAGTCATGGAATTCACCTATGGCAAGTTTCCAATCTCAGTAATACCATCAGGGAACAATGCAGACCAGATGAACAGTACCCTCTCCAGAGTAAAGCAAAATCAAGGGGAGAGCCCATCCGCCTGCAATCATACACCTCAGAATGAGCAGTTATGAAACAGTATTGGGTTCAAGCTCTGGATCGTTTCACCCAGAGAATGAAATATGATTTCAGAGGATTTGAAGTGATGAAAATAAATAAAAGAAAAAGTTATAGACAAATTATAGATAATGGGTGGCACAGTGGTTAGCACTGCTGCCTCACAACTCCAGGGACCCAGGTTAGATTCCTGGCTTAGGTGGCTGCCTATGTGGAGTTTGCACATTCTCCCCATGTCTGCAAGGGTTTCTTCCAGGTGCTGTGGTTTCCTCCCACATTCCAGAGATGTGCGGGTTAGGTTGATTGGCCATGTTGAATGACCCCTTGGTGTCCCGGGATGTGTAGATTAAAGGGCTTAATGGGGTAAAGGTGTTGGGTTGTGGGGATAGGGTCTGGGGTGGGATTGTTGCGGTGCAGACCTGATGGGCTGAATGGCCCCCTCCTACACCATAGGGATTCTATGAAAGCACATACAATTTTTAAAGCACATACTTTTTTTTACTTAGTGAATCTAAAGCCCCTAAGCCAAGCAGTTTCTTCTGGCCCTGCTGTGCTGAGTGCGATAGGCCTCCACTGAGTCTATGGATTGGAAATTCCTCTACGATGTGCTGCACAGTTTGATACATAGGTACAAGGGCACTAATGCCCCATCTGTGGAGGTTGGCCAAGCAGGGACCATGGCCCCATCTGAACCCATTGAGGGCAGACCACTCTTTCCTTGGAAATTTGAAACCAGGCAGCTGTTGGATTTGAAACCAGATACTTGTTTATCATATCCAATTTGTCCAGGTGGAATTAGCATTGAAGTCCTGTGTGGGAAGGTTTTTCCAGATCAGCCTTCTTGATCTGTGTGTGTGTATCTGTATCTGTCTGTCTGAATGTGTTGCGCAGCACTAAGGGATGCAATCAGATAGTCTCCTATTTCTGGGTCCCCTGATGCTTCATATGTCTTTAGGAGGGCAGCGCTCTGTAAATGGGTTGGTAGCTTCAGAAAATTGCTGTGCAGACTGCCCCATAGGTGACGCCTGAATGCTTCATCAACAGTGATGTTTCATAGTGGTATTGTTGAGATTTTTGTCCCACTGTATTTTGTCCAATTGGCTTTCTGGAAGTTCCATTGTATTTTCTGGGAGTGTTAACTACAGGGGCACATGCAGTTAGATTAGTTATTAACCTGTGAGAAACATAATTTAAAATCAACAACTATTAATGTTTCTTTTGGATCATTGCAGATAAAGAGATATCTCAGATTGTTAAAAGGGTCAGATTGGGAAAAGTAAGTGTCAAGAGAAAGGTTTTGAAAAGGGTGCAAGCAAGACAGAGATGTAAGAGGGACAGGATAATCCAACGTTTAAAAAAATGCACTTTGAAGCCACATAAATTACAAACCATTTAGTCAGGGTCTGAATTTTTTACCAATCAGCCACAGGCGTGAGGTGGACCTAGAAGCGGACACAAAACACTTCCAGCTGGAACCAGCCCTGGAACACAATTCCACATTGGCTGGTCAGCTAATGGCCATCTAGTATGAAACACACGCTAGGAAAGACTCAGCACTGCTGAGGAAAGTGGAAAGAAGCAGGGCTTCCAATGTACTCCCTCTGTGGGACAGCCAATGGGGAGCTGTCTCAGGAAGCTGCAGACCTGTAAAATGAATTATAATGCAAAGACTGTCTCTGCAGCGCATTCAAGCACAAACCTAACTCTCCAGATGCCTTTTCAAATTTTATTTTAGCCTTGGCATTTTAACCCACCTGGATTGAGATTGCAGCGACAACATAATTGCTGCTTGGCCAATCGGCCTGACTGCCAACCATAAAAGGATAAGTAAAATTGAGGTTACTTGACCCTTTAATGGGCTAACTAGCCTGCTTGATTGTCAGCGGTGAGCTTCTAACTCTTGCAGACTGAAATATCCCAATGTCTTTTCCTTTTGATATCACCTCATTCCAGATTGGGTCAGGCAGCACCTGGCCATAGTTTCTAATTCCACAATATACCATTCTCACGATTATTTGATCTAAAATGGATGGGCTAATTTTCAAAATTTCAGCTCTTTTAAGTTGAGCACATTTGAAGAATGAAGTTGTGATGAATTTTTGCTTTCTTTAAAGTGCAAAAGAATACAGGAAAACGGAATATTTTTCCACTTCTGTGCGTATGAATTATAGTTCAACAGAGCAACTTGCAAAACTCCAGCTAAGTTTATATACCAAAGAAAATCCACTGAATACAATACATACTGCCTATTAATGCAGTGTAGTGGCTGACTTCAATTTCTTTAGCGCTTCCTAACCCATGATGAATATCAGTGAGGCAAAGAGTAGCAATATCACAAGAAGCTACCCTTTGAGTTATATACCACCTTGACTTGGACATATATTGCAGGTGCTTTGCTGTTGGGTCAAAATCTTGAATTTGCTCCCTAACACCGCCTTTTCCAGGACAAAAGCTTGTCTAAGGGCAAGTTGCAGTGGGCAAAAAAATGCAGGTTTGCAAAATCATCTACATCATAAGAGTAAATAAAATAAAACAACACAAATAATTGCTAGATGCCATTTCATCATGAACTAAGACAGCATTACAATGGAAAGCAAAACATATAATTTCTGCACTATTCAGTAAACGTTGCAAACGGACTGATTAAAAGGAATTGATGTTACGGTAAGATAAACCCATTAAAAAAATGAATGCCAACACCTTTCTTTAAGGATATTATCAGTTACTAGTGCTTAAGAATATTGAAGTAATTGTCCATTTTGGTCCCTCCATCAAGCTGAAATTTGACCATGATGGTGATCCTTTGATGGAACATTTTTCCTGTGGGCTGGATCAGGCTTCCAAAATAGCAAATCAAAGATGTGTTGCTGCCCCAGGCCCTGTGTCAGTATTGATTGTGGAGCGAACATCATCAAGAAGGAAAGATTAATCGGATCCCGATACTGCTGCAGATCAGTTAAAGAATAGCAGCAAAGAAGAATAAGAACAGATATTTTTAATTCAAAGCCTGCATGTGTCAAAGAATTTGATCACGTTCGTAAGTATGTTGTAAATTACTCTATGGCCTGAATGAATGGACAATAAAGAAGTGTGTGTGATAGCATCTAAGAAGTGACAAGGAAATCAGTTTAGAGCATTGGTCATTTCAGGCTGCGCGCTGTCTCCATTTTAGAAGGTTTTGTCTTTGATCATTCTTTAAAATTCAAAATTAAATGAATTTATTAATTATCATGGATCTAGAAATTTAGTCAGCAAATTATCCATGTGTCCAAAGGTCAATGGATCAAGAATCAGCCTGTCCAGTCACATGAAGAGCCATGGCTGAATCTTGCCAACATGAATAAAGAGCATTCTCAAAACGAAGGAACTGCTGACAATGAACTGTGTTTGCCTTGGCTGGAATTTTCCCAAAGTCAGATCTACATAGAATAAACTTTCATTACTGAAACGACTCAATTTTGGATACCATATTAAATCAGGTGAATGGCAGCCTTCCATCTCATTAGACAATAGTTTGCACCCTAGTGGTCACTAACCATTAACCATGAGGTAAAGTGTTATTGAAAGTCATAAGTAATGCTAGTAACTTCCTTGTATAAAAGATGTTTTTTTACAATATAAAAGAACCTTCAAATGCGTATCTCTTTACTGACTGGTACTTATTTTCATGGCTGCAAAGCAAGTCAATTCTTTGAAGTTATTCTAGCAGTGTTGCTTTGCAAAGCAGCATTACTCCAGCCATTCTTCAACAGTATAATTAGAAGTAGTTAAGGGGTTAAGAGAAATAGGAAATAGTTTTACCTATGTGCAGAAAAATTGCATTTGAATTCTCCAATATAGAGAAAGTGACAGCAATAATAAAACACTATTATCTCCATTCTTCATTTTAACTGCATTCTAGAAGTCCGTGACATTTTGAAATGTCATGGATAGAACAAGCAGATCAAATAGAAAATTGCAACTGTTGAATGATGCTTTGTACATTTTAACAAATACAATCTTTAGATGTTGAAATTAAAATCTATTCTTTGTCTGATCGACATTGCTACCACAACAAGGACAGCTTGCTTATAAGTAGTGTCTCTAGAAGGTTTTTTAGAGCACAGAAACAGCCCAACTGGCCCGCCAGGTCCTTTGCCAATACTTCATTTGGGTCCTCTCACACTCCCTCTTCACTGGACCCTATTAACATGTCTTTCTATTTCTTTCTCCCTCATGTCTCATATGTTCCCCTTGAATACTCCTCCCCTCACCTCCTCCTTGTGGTATCACATAATTTAGAAAACCTCCTGAAATGATTCATAAAGAAGTTTTTTTTAATTTATTCTTTCATGGGACATGGGCATTGCTGGAAAAGCCAGCATTTGTTGTCCATCTCTAATTACCCTTGAACTGAGTAGCTTCCAGGTCATTTCAGAGAGCAATTAAGAGTCAACTACATAGCCGTAGGCCTGCAGTTATATGTAGGCCAGGCTAATTAATGACTATAATTTCCTTCTCTAAAAGGCATTAGAGAATTAGATAGGTTTTTAGGACAATTAACAACAGTTTCATCTTGACAAAAGGCAAGGCTGAAGCATTTGCAGCCACAAGTGCCAAGTGGATGATCCATCTCAGTCTCTGCTAAGATCATCAGCATCACAAGTGCCAGTTGTTAGTCAATTTGATTGTGATATGAAGAAATGGCTGAAAGCACTGGATACTGCAAAGGCTATGGGCCCTGATAACATTCCAACAATAGTAGGGAAGACTCATGTTCCAGAAGTTGCTGCATCCTTAGCTAAGCTATTCCAATATAGCTACAACACTGACATCCAACCAGCAGTGTGAAAAATTGCTATGTCTCATACACAAAATGCAGGACAGATCCAACCTGGTTTCCTGTCCCATCAGTCCACTCTTAATCATCAGCAAAGTAATGCAAGGAGTCATTGACATAGCAATCATTGACAAAGCGTTACTTTCCCTGCAATAACCTGCTCTCTGAAACTCAGTTTGTGTTCTGCCAGAACCACACCACTCCTGAGCTCATTGCAACCTTGGGCGAACCATGGGCAAAGGAACTGACTCATTAGGTGAGGTGAGGGTGAATACCCTGAGCATTGAAGCAACACTTGATCGAGTGTAGCATAAAGGAGTCCTGGAAAAACTGAAGTAAATGGGAATCGGTGGTACACTCTCCATTGCTGGAGTCATACCTGGCACAAAAAGGGAGTAGTTGTTGGCGTTCAATTATCAGTCCCAGGACATCATTCTCAGAGCAGAATCCTAGGCCCAACCATCTTCACATTTCAACAATAACCTTCCTGCATTATTAGACCAGAAGTAGATGTTCACTAGCAGTTGCACAACGTTCATCACCATTCTCCACTTCTCAGATACTGACGTTGTCCGTGTCCGCGTGTAGCAAGATTTGAACTATATTCAAGTTTGGGCTGATAAATGGCAGCTAACATTCATGTACACAGTGCCAAGCAATGACTATTTCTGACACGAGAATCCAATCTTCTCCCCTTGACATTCAATGGCATTACCATCTCTGAATCCCCCACTACAACACCCTGGACATTACCATTGACCAGAAACTGAATCAAACTAGCCATCTAAGACTGTGGCTCCAAGATCAGGATAAAATCTGGGAATTCTACAGGGAGTAACTTACCTCCTAACTCCCCAAAGTCTGCCCACTGCAATACCCTCCACTTGCCTGGATGAATGCAGCTCCAACAACACATCAGGAAGCTTGCCAATGTCAATGACAAAGTAGCCCATTTAATTAGCATTAGATGGATGGGTTGTGAAGTGGTTTAGGGTGGGAATTGTAGAACTTAACTGATTGATTGTGAAGCTATGACCCAGTGTCAGTGGAACAGTAATTTCAAAGCCAGTCAGGGGGTTGGAGGAGGATAGAAAGACAAAATGGGGTTTTAGCTTTGAGGGAAGTTGTGGGAAATAGGAAGCCAAAGTAGATCAGTGACGGCAGAGTGTTGCATATGTCGGTTTTGATGTGAAATAGAGTATTGGTAGAAGAGTTAATAAGCCGATAAGAGTTAAGAGTTCAATAAGCCCAACTTTACATAGATGGATGCTGAGAGGTGAGCCAGCAGAGCGTTCAAATAGTTAGCTCTGGGTGTGGCAAAGACATGACTGATTATTTCAGCAGCAGATGGAGCCAGGGAGGGGAGGCAATAGGCAATGTTACACGGCTGAGAGTAAGTGGTCTTTCTGATGGACAGGACATGAGGTCAAAAGTTCATCTTGGTATTAACTAAAATACCAAGGTTTCAAACAGAGTAGTTCAGTCTGAACCACTTGGAAAGCAGTGTAGGTAGTTAACATTTGAATGAATCATCTGGATAGAAGACCATGCGCAAGAGGCAACTGTCATGGGCTTCATTCACCCAGGTTTTAAGGCCCCACCTAGGATCAGTTGAGTTGGATGGAAACGCAGGCATGGCTGTTAGACCAACAAGGGGGCCTGCCTTAGGATGGGATACTGAGGAAGGGCACAAAGAGGCAGGAACAGCCAGAAAAGCACAGAAGAGGCCACCCTTAGGAGACAGTCTACCATTCAATGCTCAACTACATACAGATATCTGAGTAGCATGTCAGCAAAGACTGCACCTCACAAGGGATGCCATCACTGATCTATGTGCCACGCTGAAGGACTAGCTGAGACTTGAGGGGGTTAGTGAGCACCCAATATCTGTGGCACTGAAGATCACCGTGGCTCTGAACTTTTACACCTCTGGCTCTTTCCACGGATCAGCTGGAGAAATTCAGGATCTTGCAGCATGTGGCACATCAGTGCATCAAGGAGCTGACCGATGCCATGTTAAAAATGTCCAATATGTTCACTATTGTACTCATCAGACAATCAAGAGAAGAGGACCACTGGATTTGGGGATCTCACTTTTCCCTTACATTCTTCTTCTTCTGCAATGTAAACATGCCAGTCATACTCAAGGATTGTTAAAACAGTAATGTGGGTGATTTGTTTGAAGGTAAGAATAAATACAGGTAGAGTTAACTGGGAAACTAGTATACACATCTATTCTTAGTTCTGAGACTTATCTACTGACCATTAATGAATTTTTTTGGAGTCAAGGGCTAACCTCTGAGGACTTGGCTACTCATGCCTGTGAAGAACCAAGACATGGATGCAGAGTAGAGATACAATAATTACCACATTCAATAGTTGAATGAGCAACTATTGAACAGGCCATAGGCTTTCAGAAAATATGATTCAAGTACTTTGAATGATCTGGTGGAACTTCCAGTGTGCCCCAGCACAGATCTCATATATTGTGATTGTCTCCTTTATGCTGCACAATTTGGCATTGCAAAGGAGGGAGATGCTGAATAATGAGGATGTTGTTGATTGCGATGCCTCCTCTGATGTTAAGGATGTGGAAGAGTCTACCAACTGTGCCATGCAAGATTTGGGATCCTTGGACCACACACAAGGCACAATGAATTACACACAAGGGAGACATGGGACACACTAACACAGCAATTTCTTGTGATCCATACCATCTTGCTGGAACCATTCAGGCTTACCTTTGTACACAGCCTTTTTGGTATCGCCTTCATTTGGTGCTCCATGTTCAGCAGCCAACAATACCTGAACTCTTTATTGAACAGCACAGCAAACACCTGCCTTAGTATCCATACACCAATGGATGCCAAGTATAGTTTATGCTTTTCTTAAATCTCTTCTTGTGCTCCTCTGAGTTGCTTCCTCTATGCTTGCAGCTGCAGTGAAGACAGGCTACTGGCTTGCTGCTCCATGGCTTGGGAAGACCTTGGCGGCCAATCTCTGGCTACCTGAAGTCTGGTGGCCTCTGAGAGCATATGCTGCTATTTAACCCCATTGCCACTGACTGGGTGATCACTACTTCTCACATTGCCACATGCAGACCCAAAGGGAAATGATGTGTGAAATATTCACCTTGGCAGAAGGAATAACGTTATTGACACATTTTCAGCACTGGTTCAAGGTTCTTTGAGTGACCTGACTTCTGCTGGCCTCCTTTGCGATCTCCATTTAGCTTGCTGGGCTATTCCTCCTCCCATTCTTGGGGAAGAGGTTCTCCTGCTTTGTCCTTGCAACCTGGAGGACAACATGCAGGGAGACATCGCTGAACCCTGGAGCAATCTGGAGTGTTCCTTCTTCAATTGTGGTGCAGATTTCTATTCAGTTCTCTGATCACAAGGCAGGCTCTAGCTCCTGGAGGATGGGCAAACAATGAATGCATGGCTGGCAGCCCTGTAATTATGGCACCGATACTGCCTCATGTCCTGCTTTTGCCATTCAATTGGACTTCCCATGTGCCTTCCCAGAGTTAATTGGCCACCATAAGACCACATATTGCTGGCTGCTGAATACCTAAACAGAAGTGGTACAAACCACTGCTCTCAACATTGGCAATAGTGAACCTCACTGAATAGCATGTCTGAGGTCAAGAATTCACAAAGCAGGGAAAGCATAGGCTCAAACTATATAGCAAAATATTCCAAAATAAATAAGTTATTGCATTCAGATTATAGCTGTAAATTATGCAAGGTTTCTTTTCATGTTTTGTGGCATCATTTGAATCCTTTAATCTGATTATACTTGTTAATGTCTTTAGTGTGCTCATTATGCATGGTTAGTGTCATGTAGCACATGCTATTTTTTATATCAACTACTAACTATGATGCCTTAACTTGTTTAGATATATCTAATATTATCTAAGCAATCAAATCTTAATCTCTCTACAGTGTTTGAACATTCTGCCCAATTGTATTCTTATTCATTTACCAGATGTGTGCACTGCTGGCTAGGTCAGCATTTGCTGCTCAGACCTAATTTGCCCTTGAGAAGGTAGTGATGAGTTGGTTCCTTGAAGCGCTGCAGCAATGTGGCTTGTACCTTTTTCACGGTTTGATAAAAGTAAATGGTGTGCTAAATCATTTCAGAAAGCAGCTACGATATGGAGTTACATATAGGCCAGATTAGTTAAGGCTGGCTAGTTCCCTTTCTTAAAGGATATTATTGAATCAGTTGGATTTTTACATCAATCTGGTAGTCTCATCGTCACTATTGCAGAGACCAATGTTTAATTCCAGATTAATTTAATTAACTGAATTTAAATTTCCCAGCTGCTATATTTGAACTCACCTCTCTAGATTATTAGTCCACATCTCTGGATTATAAATCCAGTACCATTCCCACTGTGCAATTACACTGTAAATCCTCATTCAGGCAACTCCGTGTTTCATTTAGGTTTGTGTTCCAGTCCCCTATTGTCAGACTGCTTATCCGGCAAGGGCAGCACAGTGGTTAGCACTGCTGCCTCACAGTGCTGGGGACCTGGCTTCGATCCCTGGTTTGGGTGACTGTCTGTGTGGAGTTTGCACATTCTCCCCCTGTCTGCATGGGTTTTCTCCAGGTGCTGCAGTTTCTTCCCACAATCCAAAGATGTGCGGTAGGTGGATTGGCCATGCTAAATTACCCCTTAGTGTCAAGGATAAATGCATGGGGTTTTGGGGATAGGGTCTGGGTGGGACTATGATCAGTGCAGATTTAATGGGCCAAATGGCTTCCTCCTGCATTGTAGGATTCTACGATTCTATCCAATCTTGGATGAGTCAAAATACCCTCCACTTAAATAGTAACAACATTGAAGGTGCTATTTTCAACTCCAACTCAAACTGTATATCCTTCCCTTATCCCACACATTGTTTTAGGACAATCCAGACCATTCACAATTTTCTGCATCCTAGTCAACATTACACTGAGCTTCTAACCCCATCTGCTGTCCATCACAAGTTTGCCTGCTTCCAGTTCTATAATATCACCTGCCTCAGCCCATCTACTGCTGAAACAATCAATCATACTTGTATTTGCCATCTGCCATACCGCACCAATCTAATGCTGTTCTTGTCGGCTCCCATACTCAATGCACAGTAAAGTTCAACTTGTGCAAAATGCAGCAGCTTATATACTACCCCACACATCAACCCTCTCCTTGCTGTAGTACATTGGATCCCAGACCCCAAACCTTCAAATTTAAATCCTAATCTGTGTATTTAAATCCTTCTATAAACTCAATGCACTGTTTCTCTGGCTCTGGCTGTGTGTCCATCTCTCCCTTGTCCCATTATTGATGAGTGTAAGTTCACCCATTTAGGAATCATACTCTCAAGTTCCAATGCTAAGGTCCTCTACCTTCCTCTGCTCCTTGTAAGGCTTTAATTAAAATGTACCAATTTAACAAAGCATTTGGATCCAACAGACCAATATGGCCCACTCTCTCTCAGCACACAATCCTGCCTGATTATCGCCAAAAACCTCCGACTTCGTCCATAGGTGGGACTTTCCAGTGCCACTTCACTGAATGGAGATTTGGATGAGCACCAAATTCTCCATTCTCGCTGGCAATGGGGCAATAATGAATAATATCAGAGAATCCTGTCCTATGTTACCATGAATCATTTTGTTTTAAACATTGAACTATATAAAATTGTGGTTGTAATCATCCGCAGATCTTTAATGTGCATATTTTGGTATTTTTCCATTATTCGCTATCCTGTAGACCACTGACAGCTACGGTTATCATGCATGTACTCTTGTATGTACCAGCAATAGCATCTGGAAAATCTTAGCTAAAGAGAACTCTCAGTATATTTTCTCAAAGAGAGTCTTTTGAGCCGAGTTATATTACCTGTGTTCATTTGTTGGTTAGATTAGTATTATTCCTATTCTGCTGTTTTTATCAATTTTGGAATTCAGAATTCACAAGTCTTCTCAATAAAACTTTGATTCTTGGCCTCACATTGTAAATTTGAGAATCATAAACGTTTATCTTACAGTGCAGTCAGAGGCATTGATTTTCAACAATTCAGAGACTCGACGTTGGTCTATTTTCTCTTTAGTGAACTGATATCATTTGGCTGATCACATTATTTATATTATATCTTTTGTGTTTTCTTATCAACCTTATTTAAATATTGGAAAATGTCAATAACGAAATTAAAAGTATCCGTTCTTCACATCCTACCCAACAGTGACATCCATAGGAAATGAGAACCATTAGTATTATGAATCACAATGAGAAAAAAAAACATAGCATTAAAGGGGAGATAGTATGAAACAATTTAGAATCATAGAAACTCTACAGCGCAGAAAGAGGCCATTTGGCCCATTGAGTTTTCAGCGACCACAATCCCCAGGCCCCAGCCCCATATCCCTACATATTTACCCACTAATCCCTCTAACCTACCCATCTCAGGACTCTAAGGGGCAATTTTTAGCATAGCCAATCAACTTAACCCGCACATTTTTGGACTGTGGGAGGAAACCGGAGTACCCGGAGGAAACCCACTCAGACAGTGACGCAAGCCGGGAATTTGACCAAAGTGGATAGATACTTAACTTTACCATGCTTTTTTATGTCTGCCCATTATAACATCAATACAGGTGAACACACCACTCATGAAGAAAAGGGCTGAGAATTTCTTCAGAGTTGCTATGGTTCCTCCATTATAATTCAGTTCTAACCTCTGAAATGCAGGGAAAACTTAGTTTATATGAATAAGCAGTGAAGTTTCAACAGCCGAGCAGTACATCTCTGACCTTTTGAGTGAGTCCCCAGTCAAGGTTTTATCTCCACCTTGAGGGCATCTTCTATCATATAGTGTGGCACTACTATCATATAGTGTTGCACTACTACCATGCTAGGAGGAACAGGATGATTAACCATGATGCTCTGTGAGCAGTCAGAAGCAAAGATAAATACCACTCAGTCTGTAAATTCAAGACTAAACATATCATCTGCAAATTCTCCACCAAACAACACACCATTTGTTTAGGGATGGCATAGTAACACAATGGTTAGCACCGCTGCCTCACAGCTCCACTGACCTGGGTTCGATTTCTGGCTTGGATCACAGTCTGTGTGGAGTTTGCACATTCTCTCCGTGTCTATGTGGGTTTCCTCCTGGTGCCCCGGTTTCCTACCACAGTCCAAAAGTGTGCGGGTAGGTGTATTGGCCGTGCTAAATTGTCCATTAATGTCCCAGGATGCATTGAGGGATTAGTGAGGTAATTATGTGGGGTTATGAGGATGGGGCCTAGATGGGATTGTTGTTGGTGCAGACTCGATGGGCCAAATAGCCTTCTTCTGCACTGTAGGGTTTCTACGATTCAATGATTTTCATTTGAAAATATATCACTGTTCCTTCACTATTGCTGAGTCAAAATCTTGGAACCCCCTTCCTAACAGTGCTATGGGTGTACGTACATCAAATGGACTGCAGCAGTTCAAGAAGATAGCTCAGCACCACCTTCTCAAACACAATTAGGAATGAGCAATGAAAACTGTCCTTGCTAACGATGCTCGCATCCTATGAAATAATTTTAAAAACCCCTCATTGCTTGAACGTCATCAAACCCAGAGCGTAACTTTGTTCACTGTGGTGTATAGAAGGATGTGTCAGCAGCAGCACATGGAATACCTTAAAATAAGGCACAAATCTCGTAGTGCCATGGGCAGGGCTCCCTGCACAATGTCCCAAAATTACAGATTATGGCTGTATTCATTCCTAATGCAGCATGGAACAGGATTCATATGATGACCAATGGGGTATCACCACAGTTAATGATGCAACTGTTGACTTACTGTTTCGGTTGCTGAAATCACAGACAAGATATGGAGCCAGGTTCCCACAACAAGAAAAGTCAACAAAGTGTTGGGGGCGGATCAGGAAGGAGCTAGCAAATTCTAACCTCTTAATGTTTAAACTCTAAGGTTGCCCCATTTTATGGGGTCAACGAAGTTTAAAATATGGTTGGATATTAATGGGACATCCAATCTGTTGGAACAGTAAAATTGCCTCAGCCCCTTACCATAGGGTTCACAGGACAATAATAAAAAGTTCATTTTTACATTCAATTATCTCTAGTATTGCAAAGAATAGCTTTTTAACTTATAAATATCTAAAGGTATTTTGCAGTATTGGATAAAATGAAGAAAAAGAAAGCACATAAATCCATTAGATAAAAGCAAAATATCGTGGATGCTAGAATCTGAAAAAAAATAAAAGCTCTGGGATCTGACGAAGGGTCATCCAGAGTCAAAATGTTGGCTGTATTCTCTCTCCACAGAAGCTGTCAGGCCTGCTGAGATTTTCCAGAATTTTTCTGTTTTTGTTGTGTGGCATAAATCCATTTCCTTCTTTTGAACTGCCCATATGTTTGAACCACCTCGCAAATCCACCTGAAATAGTAGCTGGCGGGGAAGAGGTGAGGAGCTGACATAACCATAATTCTGCCCCTTCCCATCCACAATAAGGCATTTCATACCTCAATGAAAGGGGGTATTGGAATCCATAGTCTGCTAGCCACTCTTTCACTAAGCGGTGTCATGCTATGATAGCTATAAAAGAACAAAGAAGAAAAGCAAAAAGCATTTAAATCAACTCTTGGAAATATTTTCCAAGCAATTGTTCACCTATACTTGGTTTGTCAGAATCAAAGCTTCTGACAGACCAAATGTTCCCCAGCTCTGCAGTGTGTGGTTAAATGAAAGCTGAACTGTACTTCCCATAGTGTGTGCTCAAACATCACAGTCCTCGTGCCATAAAGGAGCCAAAACTATTGCCAGAGTTGGTGCAACAGATGTCCAGCATAACCAAACATGGAAGGCTACATGAATCTGGCATGATCATAGACAAACCTTTGGGTTATTAATATTAACAACTTGTATTTATACAACACTATTAACATCATAAAACATCCCAAGGCAGTTTATAGGAGAGTTACAAAACTACATTTGGCACAATAACTATGATTGTGCTGCTCTTCTTAAAATATTCCAACTTCTCCAAGGACAAATTGAAACTTTATTTAATTACTTAATTTTGCTGTAACACCAAAACCGCAAGAAGGGACAATAAATTATTGGTACAACTTGAAATGTAAAGTGTTCGACAATGTTAATGGTACCAATACTTGTAATTTAACATTCTTGCTATTCTGTGGAGCAGACCCCAGGCTAATCAGTCTGTTCATCACAGATGCTATTAATCTCCAAAGCTTCTACAAACAAGTACAAAAAAAAAATCATGTTATTTCATTGTTGAACCACATAAAAAGACACAAGCATAAGGGGATTGCGATGATTATCAATCATTAGCAGATCCCATGGCTTTGAACTGGGAGATAAAGTAACATAACAAATATTTTTCCAGTACAGTAAATACTCATTTGCTATTTTGCAATAGTAAATATAGTCAGTAGTAGGAAGGCATGACTGACAGCAAAAAGTCCTTTTCAAATATACTGTTTCATTATTTCCATGCATAATCAACATCTTTTCCAGGTTACATGCTAATACAAGCCATTTTCTTCACCCGCAGAAGAACATAAATCTACATTCTTGTGTCCAGACACAATTTAATATAAATGACAAAAGGGGATCATTTAATTTCTAATTTGTATTTCCTAAACTCTTCTCTGACAACTTTAAACCTTGAATAAATACAATCTGTCTTTCAGACCTGTCTTTCCTCTTTGTTGCTCCTACCACAAAAATTCTTATTAGTTTCATTTGTTATTAAGTCACAGCAGTCTGGACAGCCAGTGGCCTGTCAAGTCATCAGTTCTTTCACATCTAAATTAAATTGCATACAAAATCCCATTATGTCTCTGAATAAAACCAGCTCTTTGTAAATGTTATCCCAGCAGATAACCTGGCCGTTTTCACTTTAATGAAACCATTAATCAATTCACAGTATGCATACTTGGGCTTTAGATGAAGGCCATTTAACATTGTGTTTAATCCAGTGCAGCAAACCATGCCATCTCCGTGGCATGAATAAAAAATTTTGGGTGATATTTGTCATGTTTGAAGGGTCCTGACACTTCATTAGTCACAAGCCGACTGCTTTGCGTTAGTGCGAGTCCAGGGAATAAGTAATCAACAATGCAGCCAGTAACTGTTCCATTTTGAGAATCATCTGTGTTTTTTTTCTATTGAAAGGCATAAATAGAATTTGGATAATCATAACCATTCCACAGACTCATTGCTCAAAAAGCACAGAAATTACGTCGAAATTGTATGGTTATTCATAAAAAATGTACTGAGAAAGTAACTTACTGAATATCATTTTAGTAGGTCACTATAGTTTTTTAAAAATCAAATGATGCTTTCTAAAAACAACCAACCAGAAAGGCTGACAGAGAGAAAAGGCTTGGTTTTTAAATTCTCCAGCTCATCAACTTTAACATTAATAATCCATACCATTTATCGGCTAATGTCAAGAGACTTTTGCATAAAATATTAGTGAAGTTAATATTTCCATGAACAGCACTGGAGCCAAAATAAAAAAAACAATTTATGTTATTGGAATCACTGATCAGTGACCACATAAAGATGAACAATGCTTTGTGAAAGAGCATTAGTATAAAAAAGACTCTCGACCTATTGATCATTTTGCTTCTACATTATACCTTATTATAAAATAAAAGGGAAATATATTCCAGTGAATCATTGCTTAACCTTAAACATAATAAAAGCAGCTGGTATGTTTCTGTTTTTAGTCACCTTTGTGCTTTACATTGAATAACTTGTCTGAGAGCAAATGTTTTGTAGAAACTCCATGTACAATTTCCACTTTCTATCAAGCACGAACCAGACAAGGGTGGGACTTAGCAGTTGATGAATATTTATTGTCCAGTATTGTGCACTATAGGCAGATGTAATGCCAGTATACCGATAAACAGACAATAAATTTATTAACATTTTTTGTTTCAGGCAGTTAAGTGTGTGCTTAAACATTTGTTACGTACATAGTAACTTGTATGTATATTTCCAACAGTTGTTTACAGCTTGTAACCACTAAATATTGTAGAAGTCTTTCAAGTTGCATTTTATTTTAAATGGACTGCCTGTTGAGGGAATAAAGCCTTCCCATCCAAAAATCAAATGAGTGATGTCTATATGCGGCATTGCAAAGTCCCATTGCTGATATCATAATGGAAAATTCTCCCAGAATCTACTATTTTTAAATCAGCAGAATTTACAATATCGCAGCACGAGATATGTTGGATAAAACATTTTCTCTCATTGTACCATAACCTACAATTCAAAGGCATAAAAGACAGCAATAAGAAATTATTGAGAATTGCTGATAAATTTACAGATATCTTCCCTGATTATTCCTGGCACTATGGAATTATACAGAAGAAGGACATCACCTTTAACAAAATTGCAGAAGTTTGACTGCACTGTATAGATGCTACTCATGAGGCATTGATTAGACCAAAATACACATATTAATGCATTTCTGAGTTGGATCTTTACTGTAGCAATTATTTGTCAAAAAACTATTAGCTATAGTCCATATTGCACTGCAATACAGCGTAGCTTGCAAGGTTCACATTTAGAAATACTTTTTCAGTATTGTTCTCAGAGGGGTTTATAAGTTTGCAATATTATTACATAATATAACACGAGTTGAATATATGGCTGTTTCTAAAATAACAATCACTTCTGTAATGTGCATTTTATCTCAAATATAAATAATTCACAAGTTTAAACAGTGAATATGCTCTTCAACAAGTAAAAGCTTTTGTTTCTTTTTTTACAAATTTAAGTAATCAAAGTTATTTAAGAGTTATTTAAGTTATTTAAGAATAATATGAAGTTTGATTTTAGATTTCCATTTAAAATTTTAGGCAATTGAGAGACTTGTGTAATGATAAGATTGATGGGATAGAATTGTATGAATAAATATCAAGATAATATTTGTACCTCCATTCTGCAATCCCTTCTCTCATCCACACAAGCTGCATGAACCTCAAATTTGTTGAACATTTTTAAGAGCTGAGGCTTTCCCATTGAAATCTTTTAGATCTCCATACCTGCCTCTCTTACAGGCAAAGCTTCATGTCCCTGACCACAGTCCAAATCTGAAGTACCCAGCCTAAGGGGTGCAACTGTCTCCTGAAATAAAGTGTGATATCTTTGCCCCCTCGCCTCTCCAGTGTTTGGAGACAGAATGGGCATTTCATTAGGTGGGAGGATAGTGGGCAAGTATACTGCAACCTTCCTGCTGCCTTTCCACCCCCACACTGATTAAGTCAAGACCAGGAAGGCCAGTGGTCAACTTTCCCACCCTACCATCAGTTGAGGCCCATTGGAGGACAATGGACAATTAATGATCATTTAAGGGCCTCAGCCCACCACTGCTCATGTTAACCCAGCTGCAGTTTGCATGATAAGTAAAACTGTGTGGTTTACTTGTTATCTCCAAGTGGTGTAGGTAGGGGTGGTGGCAGCCCTCTTCCAAAGACACTCAATGTTTGATTGAGGGACCTGGCATCGATGAAGTGGAAGTGGTCAAGAGTTTCAAGTTCCTAGGTATTCAGATCACCAAGAACCTGTCCTAGTTCGTCCACGCCAATGCTATAGATAAGGAAGCCCACCAACACTTCTACTTTCTCAGGAAGCTAAGGAAATTCAGCATGTCAACTATGGCCTCACCAATTTTTACAGATACACCATAGAAAGTATCCTTTCTGGATGTATCACAGGTTGGTATGGCTCCTGCTCTGACCAAGACTGCAAGAAAACTACAAAGAGTTGTGAAAAAAGCCCAATCCATCACACAAACAAGCCTCCAAACCTTTAACTCCATCCACACATCCCGTTGCCTCGGAAAAGCAGCCAGCATAATCAAAGACTCCATACATCCTGAACATACTCTCTTCCATCAGGAAAAAGATACAAAAGTCTGAGGACACGTACTAACTGACTCAAGAACAACTTCTTCTCTGCTGCCATCAGACTTTTGAATAGACCTACCATATATTAAGGTTATATTTCTCTACACCCTAGCTGTAACTGCAGTGCTATTTTCTTCTTCTCCTATCTACTATATGAACAGTATCTATTGCCCGTATAATACGCAAGTAACAATACTTTTCACTGTCTCCCAATACATGTGACAGTAATAAATCAAATCAAATAGATGTTGAGGCAGTTGAAAGCCACATCCCTCCCCTAGCTGCTAACCCTCCATAAACCAGCCCACCACTGCTCATGTTAACCCTTTGGCTTTGGTCACTCTGTAATCTGAACCTATCATTGTCATCATTCTATTGATCGCCATCATTTTCCCAGTGATGCTGATGAACAAAAGAATCTCTATTTGGTTAGCAGCTCTCAGTAGGTGCGATTTCTGACCTCTGGATCTTGATTCCAGAGAAAGGCCCACCACCAACTTCACAACTGTCTGTTGTGATTTAGTCATCATTTCCCAAAGGCAGCAACATCGGTTTCTTGTTAGCTCTCCAGCAGGCAGGTGAGACCCACATCACTTCTACAAGATTCCACCAAAGTGTTCATGTAACTTTTTTCCTTTCTGCTGCATCTTAATGTCCAAAGCTTGGACTCCAGCTCATCAATTCAGAATTTGAGGTTCTTTGAGCTGTGGTTGACATGGATCACACAGATATTCACCAGCTCCCCTGTTCTGCAGCTAATAAGACATCGCCCTGCCATGTTATCTTTACTTTGTTTATATTTAACTAACTAGTTTTCAAATCTAGAAAATCAGTCAATTATTATCAATGTTTTTATTATAGAACATAGAACATTACAGGCCCTTCGGCCCTCAATGTTGCGCCGACCAGTGGAACCAATCTAATGACCCTCTAACCTAAACTATTCCAATGTTATCCATATGCCTACCCACTGACCATTTGAACGCCCTTAAAGTTGGCGAGTCCACAACTGCTGCAGGCAGGGCATTCCATGCCCTTACTACGCTCTGAGTAAAGAACCTACCTCTAACATCCGTCCTATAATTACCACCCCTTAATTTAAAGCTATGTCCCCTCGTGTTAGCCACCACCATCCGAGGAAAAAGGCTCTCACTGTCCACCCTATCTAACCCTCTGATCATCTTGTATGCCTCAATTAGGTCACCTCTCAGCCTTCTTCTCTCTAATGAAAACAACTTCAAGTCCCTCAGCCTTTCCTCATAAGACCTTCCCACCATACCAGGCAACATCCTGGTAAACCTCCTCTGCACCCTTTCCAATGCCTCCACATCTTTCTTGTAATGCAGCGACCAGAACTGTACGCAATACTCCAAGTGCAGCCGCACCAGAGTTTTGTACAGTTGCAACATGACCTCATGACTCCGAAAATCAATCCCTCTACCAATAAAAGCTAATACACCGTACGCTTTCTTAACAACCTTATCAACCTGGGTGCCAACTTTCAGGGAGCTATGCACATGTACACTGAGATCTCTCTGCTCGTCAACACCACTAAGAATCCTTCCATTAGCCCTATATTCTGTACTCCTGTTACCCTTACCAAAGTGAATCACCTCACACTTTTCAGCATTAAACTCCAAGTTTATTATGGAGTTATACTATAAACTTAATCTGATTCTTATATTGCCCCAGTACCAGTTTAAGCTACTGTCTAAGTTTAGAAGAGGAAAAATCTTAAACCTTACCAATTACCTACCTGCGTACCTATTTAATACTTCTGGGTTCCAGCTCTTGGGTCGTGTTGTCTCCAACTCCCTCTACTGAGCCACTCCTTTTATGTACAATTCCAGAACAGTACCTCTTCCCTCCGTGCATGAAATTCCTAGATTCAGCACTCAGCCTCGCTGCACTCTGACTCAAGCCACCTACTTGTATGCCACTTGTTTGCTGTGGTAGCACATCAATTCCCCAAAATGACTTCTTTATTTCACTATCAGTTATTTTGCTCCAGACCTGTTGATGAGGCCTGCTAACAAGCATTCTCAATGGCCAGTCAGTGTAGCTGTTCTTACCCCTTATAGGGTTGGTGGACCAGGCTATTGTTCAATGCAGGCATGACTAATGTCGTCACATACCGTTGGGTATATATATTTGATTAAATGAAAAGTATAACACAGCTTCATCCCACTTGCTAGCTCTGCCCACTATGGCACTTTGTTCAAGCTAGCCAAATTTATCTTATAATAATGAATTATCTACCCTGGTCTCCACGACAGTGAAACATTTAGCAATTAACTTAAAACACGAACCCAGTCCTTTGCCTATTTCAAATTAATTTTATATATGTGTATATGTGAAGGATTGGAGTGAGGCACTCACTGAACGTTAAAATCGGCAACACGGGCTTGTAGGGCCAAAGGGCCTGTTTCCTGTGCTGTATTGTTCTTTGTATATTCAAACCTTGTTCCTAATTTCTAACAAGTGACGTGGGCTGAGGGATGACTATTGGCCAGGACACTAATACTGTTATTCCAAATAGTGTCATGGGATCTTTTACATCCACCTCAGAGGACAAGCGAAGTCTCAGTTTAAGGTCTCATCACAGAATGAAAACCAGGAAATAAAATTAACTAATAATCAAATCAATTTTAAAAAAATACAGGGCACAAAATAAAGATCATGGAGAAGACACATGATGTAAATTTTCCAGTCCCACCTACTGCAGGAATCATCATGGGCAGCACGGAAAATTTGATGAACCATTTCAAGGTCTATTGACCTTGGGCGGGAATTACCAGACTTGGGGCAGGTTGGCTCAACTGGAAAATCCCACCCATGGAGTGAGATAGTAGAAGCCAAAATTTCCTGAAACAATTTAACAATCATTTTAATTATCTGAAAAAATGTGGTAAATAATCATTATAGAAATATTTAACGATATAAAGTATTTTCAGTGTCAGATTGATTATTCACAGCAGCTTTTACTCATATCAACATTAAAAACCCAGCTACAACCATCAAACGAGGTTTACAAGGACTGCAGAGGTTCAAGATGTTCACCGCCACCTTCTCAAGTGCAACTAGGGATGGACAGTAAATACTGGTCTGGTCAACTGCATCCACATCCCATAAATTAATTTTTAAAAACTTTTTACGGGGTTTCGAACAGTGATGTGAGAATGGAGAACGTGATGTTCTCACCATTCAATTTATCTCCCTATTTACCATCTCGTGTGGTAGGGTGGATGATCCACACCATTGTCTTCAGTGCAGCAATGAATGACAGGCTGCAACTTCAGGATTTCTATGTTCCTCTGGATCCTAAATTATGGTCATATTCAATGGTCACATGATGGTGCATGCTGACAGCTCACCATTGAAAACCCCATAAATTCCAAGAAAGTGTTGACTACATTACAGCAATTACTGCCCTTTAAAGGTACCTCCCAAGTTAGAAAGCTTTTAACATCCTGAGACCATCACGAATATCATTATATAGATGCAAGTCCTTTCTTTTATTGTGTCAACAAATACGATCCCATAATAGTTTCTAACTTCCTGTTCTATTTTTCAATATTTCCACACAGGAGAAAAACACCTCTCTACGTCCCTAAAACCATCACAAAGCTTACAGTAACATTCCTGTCTCCAGCTTCTTACAAACTAATTCTCTTTTTAGCAATTTAATCTCTTGGCTATAGGATGCTAATTATAATGTGCACAGGAAATGTCAATTTTCATTGCTCCCTTTTGTTTAATAATTAGAAATCTTGAATTATGTCCTTGGATGAAGGGATTTGTTATTAATTCATTTGTAAGTCATTCCAGTGTAATTGTTTTTAGTCTATGAATTAAGATATGCAATTATAATTTTCTATGGCCTACTTTAAATTGTTTTTTAAAAAAGTGACACAGACAAAAACATTAACATAATAAACAGTACAACATGTTTGCAATTTTAATGTTAATTAAAAAATCTGTTTTATAGTAATTGTGTAAAAAATATTCAATCATTGGGGGTACAGTTAATTACTAAGGAATTGAGCGACTATCTCTTTTCATAAAATTACGTAAATTGCATAAAGATTATTAAATGGGGCAGTTGCAGAGATACTCCCTGTTAGACATTAGATTCAACTTGTTAAATGACCAGAGTAGCAAAATATGTCAAAGGCTGCACCAGACTTAATGACTTTTGGACCCTAAGTGTAATGGAGTTCAAAACTAACTCAGATTTTCAATGTAGGTCAGCTCTTAATGTAGGTCTGGTCCCATTCGAAGTATATTTGGATGCCTTTGTCTAGTCAGGAATAATAAAATGAAAATCACCATTCATTAAGCCTTCTGGTGGTTGCCTGTTATTTGAGCAATGAAATACCGTACATGAGCAAGATCAGAAAATGTGCACTTGGGAAGTGAATTCTTTGTTTCTGTGGTCATGACTGAAGTATCATTTTCAGCATGAAATTTGCAATGAATGGTATTATGGCTGGCTAATTTACACCTGACCAAGAACGACAAACTACAAGTAGATCACACACTGGGCAAAGTCCTTTGTTACACTAATATCAACAGGAGCATGACCTTAAAACAAGGCGGTCTACACATCACACTTATCATAATTGAGCAAAACCCTATCCTGTACAATAGCTCTGTGCCTGCACTTCTCTTTAACAATGCTGTATCAGGGGAATGCATACAGTATGTAATTAATGTTCTCTTATGTTTTGCCAACACATTTTCATTGGCAACCTATTCGTTAATTTCAAAGAAAAATAACTTAATTGTCATGGACACACATTGTTCCATTGTAAAACTCCCTACAAAATTTAATGGGTTAACCCTCAGAAATATGCCAAGGAAACTTGATTAAAGGATGTGTAATCTCTATAAATTAGAAATCAGGAGCACCAGGTGAAATTATTGAAAACAATTTCCCTCAGTGCTTCTCACACATTAGGGTAACCAACAGTTCAAAGATATTCAAATTATAACAGCAAGAAGGAAGATGGATGTGAATGCATTGTAACCAATTTACATATGGAAATTACCATGTCTAATTGAACTGTTACGATAGCACAGTAGTCACATGAATATGTATTTCTGTTTGCACCACTACCTCCAAATGGTGATATGCCGGTAGTGTTAAGCATAGTCTTTTTGAATTGGATACTGAGTCCACAAATGATGAAAGCTGAAAACAAGCAGTCTCTAAAAAGCCTCAATTAGTCTCCCATTTCCCAGATGGAAACAATTTAATAATATACCCTTGCAGACAATATCAATCCAGGCATGTTTACCTCAGCTAGAGATTTGCATTCACTTTCAAAGATTTAATATTCAGCAGAGAAAGAAACAAGGCTGTTGAAGGCAAACAAAATCCACCAAGAGAAGTGGCCCAATCCACCACATGAAAGCAATTCTGAACATATGTAAAGGGTTTATTTTTAGCATAGCTGAGTAGAAGAAAGAGCTCAGATCTTCCATGACAATGAGGATGCATATTTTACCCTATTTCAATTGGCCATCAATGTTATTGAATGCTATTGTTTTCAGATACTCAGATTTCTGGCATCTGCAGTATTTTGCTTTTATTATATGATGTAGTGTTTGAGCTACTTGACTACTGTGCTATCAAATAGTATGAATAGTGATAGAGGGTAAAGGCACGGAGAATAGTGATTGAGGAGCAATTTTGCACAGAAATATACATGCACTATAAAAACACAGAAGCATAGAAACCAGAAGCAGGAGTAGGCCATTCAGCCCTTCAAGCGTGCTCCACCATTCATCTTGATCATGGCTAATAATCAAATTCAATATCCTGATTCCCTCTTCCTCCCATATCCCTTGATCCCTTTAGTCCCAAGAGCTTTATCTAATTTCTTCTTGAAATCAGACAACATTTTGGCCTCAGCTCCATTCAATGGTAGTGAGCTCCACACATTCATCACCCCGTGGGTGAAGAAATTTCTCCTCCCCTCAGTTCTAAAACGTTTACCCCTTATCCTCAAATTATGACCCCTTATTCTGAATTCCTCCACCATCGGGAACATTCTTTCTGAATTTATCCTATCTAACCCTATTAAAATTTTATAAGCTTCTATGAGATCCCCTCTCACTCTTCTTAATTCAAGTGAATACAATCCTAACTGATTTGTCTCTCCTCATATGACAAATCTGCCATCCCAGGAATCAGCCTGGTAAACCTTCACTGTACTCCCTCTTTAGCAAGCACACCCTTCCTCAGATAAGGACACCAAAACTTCACACAATACTCCAGGTGTGACCTCATCAATGGCCTATATAATTGCAGTAAGAAGTCTCATGACACCAGGTTAAAGTCCAAACCTGTTGGACTTTAACCTGGTGTTGTGAGACTTCTTACTGTGTTTACGTCAGTCCAACACCGACATCTCCACATCATGACTATACAATTGCAACATAACATCCCTACCCCTATACTCAAATCCTCTCACTATGAAGGCCTAGATACCATTTGCCTTCTTTACTGTCTGCTGAACCTGCACACTTACTTTTAGTGACTGATGCACCAACACTCCAAGCTCTCCTTGAGTATCCATCTCTCTCAATTTACACCCCTTCAAGTAACAATGTCTTTCTATTATTGCTGCAAAAGTGGATAATCTCACATTTATCCACATTATACTGCACCTGCTAAACCGATGCCCACTCATTCAGCCTGTTCAAATTACACTGAAGCATCACTACATCCACCTCACAGCTCACCTTCCCAACCAACTTTGTATCATCTGCAAATTTGGAGATAATACATGCAGTTCTCGCTTCCAAATCATTAATATATAACATGACCAGTTGGTGTCCTAGCACAGACCCTTGAAGAATCCCACTGGTCACTGACTGCCAATCTGAAAAAACCCATTTATGTCAACTTTTTGCTTCCTATCTGCTAACCAACTTTCTATCAATCTCAAGACATTCCCTGCAATCCCATGTGCTATAACTTTACACATTAGTCTTTATGTGAGACTTTGTTGAAAGCCTTCTGAAGACCTGAATAAATCATGTTCACTGATCCTCCTTGGTCAACTCTACAAGTTACATCCTCAAAGAATTCCAATAGATTCATTCAGCATGATTTCCCTTTTGTAAATCCATGCTGACTTTGTCCAATTATACCATTGTCTTCCAAGTGCCGAATTATGAAATCTTTGAAAATGGACTCTAGCAACTTCCCCAGTACTGACGTTAGGCTCACTGGTCTTTAGTTCCCTATTTTCTTTCTACTTCCTTTTTTGAATAGTGGGCTTTAATCTGTAGGAACTATTCCAGAGTCAAAAGAATTTAGAAAAATAACCATTAATGGATCTACTATTTCCAGGGCCACTTCCTTCTGGGATGAAGATCATCAGGACCTGGAGATTCATCCACCTTCAATCCCATCAATTTCCCCAAAAAACATTTCTCTACTAACGTTGACTTCCTTTGGGTCCTCACTAAAACATGTTACTCTTAGCACTTCTGGCACATTGCTTCAGTTTTCACAAAGGAAGACATGAATATAGTACAAAGTTAATTCCTCAGCCACTTCTTCATTCCCCATTGTGAATTCTCCTATTTCTGATTGTAAGGGGCCTACATTCATTTTTGTCAATCTTTTTCTCTACATATCTATAGAAACTTTTATAATCAGTTTTTATGTTCCCTGCTAGCTTACTTTCATACTCTATTTTTCCCTTTGTAATCAATTGCCTGGTCCTCCTTTGCTGAATTTTAAACTGCTCCCAATCCTCAGGTCTATTGCTTTTTCTTACCAATAAGAATGCTTCTTCCTTGAATCTGATACTAACTCCAATTTCCATTGTAAGCCATGGTTTGACCATAATTCCCTTTCCACTCTTGCGCCAAACAGGAATAAACAACTTCTGGAGCTCACCTATTCGTTTTTTTAAATGCCTACCATTGCCTGACCACTGTCTTTCCTTTCAGTAATGTTTTCCAGTCCATCATGGCCAATTTATGCCTCGTACCATCATAATTACTTTTATCGAGAATCAGGACCCTGGTCTCAGAATCAACTATGTCACTATCCACCTTGACAAAGAATTCTGTCATATTATGGTCACCTGTCCCCAAGTGTTCTCTCACAACTAGATTGCCAACTAATCCTTTCTCATTGCACAACACCCAATCCAATATGGCCTGCTTCCTTGTTGGTTCCTCAATGTATTGTTCCAGAAAACTATCTTGTATGCACTCCAGAAATTCGTCCTCTATTGAACTGTGACTAATTTGTCTATGTGACTATCAAGTAGTGATAGTGGGAGGCTTCACTTATCTAATACAGACTTAGAAAGTAAAACAGCAATTGAAAAATTGATTTTAAAAAAAGCCCCAAAGAACAGGTGGTGTAAGACTTAAGGTCAACCCATTTACTTTAACCCGTGTCTTAACCCATGTTTTCTTTTAATCTAATCCCTATTAATGCTTGTAGATGAAAATGTTTTAGATACAATACTTCTAATGGTTAATGGCACTTGGTAATCATGTGTGCAGAGATGGACAAAGGAAGGTGAAACAGTAGGTGGTTACGTGCCTGAAGAACTGGGAGAAAGAAAGAGTGTATGCAGTTGTTTAATTGAACAAAGGTTAAAAATATGTTTTTCTGATTTTTCTTTAACAAACTAGCTCACCTGAAAGAAATCTGGACTAGATAAGATAGGAACTGAGACAAGACAAGTCCTACAGAAAAGGGAATAAAAGTGTTGAAGTTGTTTCCTTTGACTGAAGGTTGAATTTTTATGAACTTGAACAGGGATATGTGCCACTGTATCTGGTGTCCCAAAAATGATGTGAACATTGATTTGAGCATTACATGAGTGACATACTTCACACTATAAACACCAGGAGCCAAAGTGTGCCTGGTCGATTAATGGGAAGTACTTGGCCTGGTCAGGGACTGATGATGTGAAGAGGACTCTTTCAGCGGATTGACTATATGGGGACAGATTCTTGTACATGGGAAGGCCAATAGCCAGTTTTGTGAGTGTATATATGTAATGATTTTTTTTTTCTCTTTTCTTTTGAACCAATTACCCAGCCACACCCCCCCCCCCCCCGTGTCTGTTGTTCTTGTGGGTCAAACCAAGTAAACAAACTTAAATTATGTTCGGACAAAGAAAAAGGGGGCGGCTCCCCAAAAGGAGGGGGATACTCAGTAAAGAAAAGCTTTATCAGGCCACATGTTTGTTCTGTGCTGTTGTAAACTCTGAGTAAGAACAGAACCTAGGCACACTACAACCAAAAGTAAAGGAGAGGCTCAATAAATCCGGCAAGCCAACTGGGAGTCTGAAGGTAGAGACATGGCAATACCAGGTGGGGATGATAATGTCACAAAATATATGGTAGGGAAGCTGTCCTTAAGGAAAAGGTGAGTGAGAGCACTCTTAGAAGCCAATGATTCTCTAACAAAGGTGGTCAAGTGGATGAAGGGGGCCACTTCACATTCTCTTGGAAAAGGCAGTGTGGTTAATGGCACATCAACACCAACAAACTACAGAAAAAGTAAACAGGCAGCAAGAGATGCAAGATCTGAAAAATAAAGCAAGCTAAGAGTAGCAGTGATTAATTTGTTCCTGAAGGTCTTAGAGACAGAACACAAGGAGTGAGGAGAGGCAAAGGACTGGTTGACTTGCTCAATGCAAGTACGAAGTAGGCATATTCCCATGATGGAGAATTGTAGAGTATCCAAAGCTCACACTTTCTGTATGACTAAATATATAGAGATTAAAAGGAGACAGTGAAAGGCTTATGGCAATCATAAGGTTTTTAATACTGTGGGAAACCAAGCTGAATATAGTACAAGCAGATCTAAAGAAAAATGAGGGCAAAGAAAGAGTACGAGAATAGATTGGTGATTAATATAAAAGGGAATCAAAAGGTCTTTAATAAACACAAATAATAAAATGGTATCATAGGAAGGATGGACCTGTTAAGAGATTTAAAAGGAGATATTCTTATGAGGGCAGAGGGCATGGCTGAGGACTATATTAGTAGTTTGCATTTGTCTTCACTAGGGTATTCTACCATTTTAGCAAGACAAGTAGTGGCAGTAATGATATTGAATAGTATAAAAATAAAGAGCAAATACTTAATAGTTAGCAATTCTCAAAATAGAAAAGTCACCTGATCTGAACTGGATGCACCCAAGGTTACTGAGGGAAGTAAGGGAGAAATTGTGAAGGCTCTGGCCACAATCTTCTAATTCCCCTGGATATCGGGATAATGTCAGAGAATTGGAGGATTGAAAATGTCACACTCCTGTTGAAAAAAGGCTGGAGGGATAAACATCTCAACTACAGGCTAATCAGCTTAACTTGGTTGGTGGAGCAAACTATTAAAGACAACAATTAGGACAAGATGGACCAATAAGTAAAAGTTAGCATGGATCTGCTAAAGGCAAATCATGATTGATTAACTTAATCGGATTTTTTTGATGAAGTAAAGGAGAAGTTTGATTAGGATTGTGCAGAAGATGTTCTTCAAAAATCAATTCCTGTGAAACACCATCCCAGTCTGAAAAAAAAACTATTCACCACTACTCTCTGCTTTTAGCCAATTTTCCATATAGTTGGTATGCCTTTAATTTCCTTGGCTTCAATTTTATTAACGATGTTTATTATGTGACACATTAACAAGTCCTTTTGGCAAGTCCCCATCCCACTGTTATTTTTTATATACACTAACGGCCAAAACCTGGATATTCAGGGCGTTACTTCAAACTCTGCAGATGATACAAAATTTGGAAATGTAGTAAAAAATGGAGAGGAATGTATCAGACTTCATAGAATCCCTACTGTGCGGAAGGAGACCATTCGGTCCATCGAGTCTGCAACCATCCCACCCAAGCCCTATCCCCGTGACCCCATATATTTATCCTGTTAATCCCCCTGACATGAAGGGGCAATTTATTATGGCAAAATCCACCTAACCTGCACATCTTTGGAATGTGGGAGGAAACCGGAGCACCCAGGGGAAACACACGCAGACACGGGGCATTGTGCGGAGTATTCACAATCACCCGGAATTGAACCCAGGTCCCTGGAGCTGTGAGGCAGCAGCACTAACCACTGTGCCACCCCAGGAGAACATAGATCAGCTGGTGAAATGGAAAAACACAAGCTGGGTGGAATTTAACACAGAGAAGCATGAAGTGATACATTTTGGTGGGAATATTGAGGAGATAAAAATAAAGAAATAATACAAGTTTAAAATGTAATGTATTTAACTCATTGGATTGTTTCCAATACTGTCCTTGGGAATCTATGGCAACATTTCATGGATATAGCCCATTGTCAAGTTAGCAACAATTGTCAGATAAAACTTTAAGCTTGTGGGATTGTGGTATTCAAGGCAATATGATTGTGAAACAAAGACACACTCACTACATTACAATGGTTGCGTTGAGAATAGATCAAGAAAGATGTTCTGCTTCAAGAACTGGAGAGATTATGGGATAACTATCCTTATTTCTTCCTCAATGAGTTATGTTTCCACAAGTAACAATTACTAAGCTGCAGCTCCCATAAATGACCATAAACATATATGAGCCTTGACAAGGAATGCCAACAGGCTATCAAACTGTGGAAGAAACTATATTTAGGATGAGCCTGACCCTGTCCTTAATCAGCTCCATATACATGCTGTTTCAATAGGTGCTTTGTGTTCTTATCAGCGTTACAACTATAGTACTGACTGACTCATGCTTTACCACCAGGTTTTAGTCCAACCGATTTATTTGATAATAGACTCACAAGCTTTCGAGGTTTCCCTCTTCGTCAGGTGAATGGAGAGTTCTGGCCTCAGACAGAGCATATAAGGCACAGACAGTTTAGGGGTTACTGATTAGAATGCGAATCCTTACACCTAACCTGCTGTTCAAGACCTGAAGTGGCTGACAATGTGAGTGGAAGGAGCACTGATCACAGGTTACAGAGATGTGTATTGTCTCCAGACAGTACAGTAAGTGAGGTTTTGCAAACCCAGGCAAGTCACGGGGGTTACAGATAGTGCGACATGAACCCAAGATCCCTGTTGAGACCGTCCTCATGTGTGCAGAACTTGGCTATCAGTCTCTGTTCAGCGACTCTGTGCTGTCGTGTGTCATGAAGGCCGCCTTGGAGAATGCTTACCCGAAGGTCAGAGGCTGAATGCCCGTGACCGCTGAAGTGTTCGCCAACAGGAAGGGAACAGTCTTGCCTGGTGACTGTCGAGCGATGTTCATTCATCAAATAAATCGGTTGGACTAAAACCTGGTGTTGTCAGACTTTTTACTGTGTTTACGCCAGTCCAACGCCGGCATACCCACATCATGCTTTACCAGTCCATAGATGCTGTGATGGATTATAACACCCTATCATTTGTGGATAAGGTCAAATAGTTGTTACAGATTGAAAGTCAAGCCTGTTACCTTTCTGACACATCAAGCTCAGAGAGAGGAGAAATCAACTCTGAATTAGTGAGTTAGGTTTTTAATTTTCTTGAATCAAAATCTAGGGTGGCTATTAGTAATACTAATTTTAAGGTATGGGATAGACAATTTGATAATTTTGTATCTTAGGTTATCAGCATCTGAATACTCTTGTCAAAAAATAGGCTCCCATCACTAGTTAACAGGAACCATCTAAAGTTATATCTGCAGCCCATTAAGGAACATGAATACATACTCCAGCACAAGACTGCATTTCAGAACCTATCCGATATGTTCCCTTTCCATCCCAAGGTATGCAGCTGCAAAGTATACACACAACAAAATAATACTTCAATATCTATAAAATTTATTTTATAAATTAATGAAATACCTTAAAATCCCCAAGTTTATTTACTTCAATGAATACAGATGAATCCATAAAGAACCAACACTTTGAGAATATTAAATAGCAAATCTTGGAGGATTTTGAGGCTAAACACACTTGGACATCATTTCTGGCTAACTTTCCAGATTGCTTGCATCCAATCACTACAAATAAGGTAGTTACATCTGAAATATGAAAAAGATGCTGGGTCCAATGTGAACATGAGGACCAAGCATCAATGAACTCTGCTGAAGGAAAAATGACTTAAGCCCCAAAATTCTAAACAGGAAGGTGGAAAATCTCCAGATTCACATTTGGAAATGTAGTTGAACCTGGTTCGGCCACATTCTTCACCTATGGGCAGACCTCCTACCTGTGCTGAACAACTCCAACTACATTTTCTATTCAAATGTATCTCAAAATTCAAAAATAAACACAGAAAACAATATATGCAGGAGAATTGCAGGAAAGACTCTTAAAATTGTTTAGGTTTGGAGAAATGTTCTGAATGAAAGATTTGATTATATACATTTAGTAAGCAGCACATCTTAACAACACAAAATCCTATTGTAGAAATATTTGGTAAAAATGTAAATATGCAACTTAATATGTAGGTTTATTGATCTTCCAGATTAAAACCTATACCACACAGATGGGCATTAAAGTTGCTCTGCCGTGTTATTTTTCTAATCACGTCATGTAGGAAATATATTTAGCTGTCAGCAATGAAATCATTATTTATTTTCCAGAAGAAAAATCTAACCATGTAATAAGATAAAAATGTCCAGCAAAGAAGTGAAAATTTATTATGAAACCACAAAGCTTGTAATGCTGAATAGTCTTATTGAGCAAAATTACAGCAGAAAAGAACTTCGTTTGAACTACACATAAATATCCCTTAGGAGGAGGCCTCGGCATTAGGTCAGGTGAAAGGTCACTTGACGCGCGCACACACACACATTGCTCAGATGGATTTTTCAAAAAAAATTCAAAGCATACAGGAACAAAAAACACACATCAACAACTGGGTGAACAAAAGTAGCCACAAATAATTAAACCAGAAGAAGTATTCAATTAAAAATCAAATTAAATAAAGGAAGCTGATAGCTAGTCAACTGGGCATCAATGTAGCACCAAGTCCAAACTATGACACATAGCACAGTTTGGCTGCCAGAAAGAATCAGAAAGGAAAAGATTAATTTAATTTGTCAAGTTTGTGGATTCTTTCTGGTTTGTAGTCGGTACATTGAAAAGAAAAAGTAACGTTTCACTGGTTAATTTTCCACTAGTTTACAGTGTTTCATTAGCACACGTTGCTAATTTTGAGTCATGATGTGCCAGCGTTGGACTGGGGTAAACACAGTAAAAAGTCTGACAACACCAGGTTTTAGTCCAACCGATTTATTTGATAGTAAACTCACTAGCTTTCGAGGGGACTCCCTCTTCGTCAGGTGAATGGAGAGTTCTGCCCAGAACTCTCCATTCACCTGACGAAGAGGGAGTCCCCTCAAAAGCTTGTGAGTTTACTATCAAATAAATCGGTTGGACTAAAACCTGGTGTTGTCAGACTTTTTACCCAATTTTGTGTCATTCAGATTTAGAAAGGAAATAGCATATATTTCTGCAATGGGTGGGTTTTTCTGGCACTTATGGCTGGCAGGATTGTTGTGTCCTGTTGAAGTCAGCCCCTGTGATGAGTTCCCCGATGGTGGGGCATGCAAGCCATATCAAATGTCACAGACTTCGTTGGGATCAGACGATTCCACCAGCGCCAATATTGACTGGAAAACACACCATGGAGGGGCTAGAAAATCCTGGCCAGTGTCTTTCACCACTTCAGGATGGCTCAGAGCGCTGTACAGCCAGTGAAGTATGTTCGAAATATAATCAAAAATTATAATGAGGATGAACACTGCAAATTTTGCACAGCAAGGTCCCACAAATAACATTAACAAACATGTAATCAGTTTTATTTGCTATAGTTGATTGAGGACAGATATTGACCAAAATACCAACAGTGTTCTCCTAGTGGTCTTTAAGAATTATCAGGGAAATATTTACATCCACCTGAATGGGGCTATTGAAAGATTGTGGGAGCAATTCTCCCAAAAAATTTCTAATTGCCAATTTCACGTGAAAACTGGAGTAACTCCCGTTTGTTTTTTTTTAGCGTGGTTTTCAGTATGACTTCCCCACACTCTAAGCTCTGCAGTGTCCTGGTGGGAGTCACAATAAAAATCAGTGGGCGGAGCCTATTCCCAAGCCGACAGTATAGTGCTGAGTAGGCCACTGTGCGTGTGCCAATCTATCAGAGCAGAGATTGGCGCATGCACAGTAGCCCCGTACTGCCGGCCTTTCGCTGGCCAGCCCTGCATTATTGCCCCTGTGACTTCCCCATCCCCAATCGGTGGGCTCCCAGCCCCCCAACCTGATCTTGACTGCCCGCAACCCCCCACCCCCCACCCCTTGGCCTCAGCTAAACCTGCCCCACTCGGTCCACAACCCGAAGACCCCTGCCTGCAGCCCTGACCCTGACCAGCCCCCACTTGTATGGCCAGCCCTGATCAGTCCCTCCCCTCCCTTTCCCAGTGATCCTCTGGCAGACTGGCAGAGAGACCCTCAACCCATCTCCCCCATAGGCCCTGTTCCCTCTAGCCCCAACCACTTGGCACTGCCAGATGTCCATGAGCAATGCCAAGTTGCTCCTTGGGTAGTGTGAGGGGCCAAGCTGGCACTGCCCAAGGGACAACCAGCCCCTTACCCACCCTCCCTCCCCCCTCCCCACCTCCTGGGGAAGGTCTCAATGGAGTTGGTCCACCCTGTTCCCCGTTCGTGGGGAGCTGTTGTAAACCCCACTGGAGTGAACCACTAGACTCCAGTGGGCCCAGAGATCTCAGTCCTGAGACTGCTAATAGGATGAAAAACAGGATTTAAATATTTAAATCAGCTCCACGCTTGAAATCAGCACACAGCTGATTACTCTAAAAAGCTTAGAACCGGAGATGCACAGAGGCCATGGCGCCCAGAGGGGAGCCCACTAAAAGACCTTCACTGGTGTCGCCTGGCCCATTGTCCTGCCAGAGCAGATCAGCAAGCTGAGAGAATCACCCCTTACATCTCCACAGTGTAGCTTCCCTCAGCATAGCATTAAAGGGTCTGTCTACATCATGTGCTTAAGTTGCTAAAGTGATACTTAAACCCAAATTCCTCTCACCCAGGTGGGATTGGTACCACTTAGTTGCAGGTATAAATATCTCCAGGTATAAAATATCTAAATATAATAAAGGCATTAGGTTTAAATATTCTTTTGATATGGTAATTTAACAAATGGCAAAGGACCAAGAAATTCAACAGGATTAAACTAAGAATGATTAAAAAGATATTTTGCTAGGTAATTAATGTGTACAATATATCACATCGACACCAATTGATCTTTGGCTCTTCATGAAAGGGCAGCTTGGGCACATGTTTACACGTTTATGAAACATAAACTACATATAAACTGACAATTTGATTCGCACCAGTTTATCTTGTTCAATATGTGTTTATTTTCTAAAGAGAATTGGAAAACGTAGAGTGTATGTCTAATGCCTCAACAAGGGAATAGTTTACATTTTAAATAGCGTTGCTTTACCAGCACCCATTGTAGATCAGTGAACACAGAGGTGACAGGCGAACAAGACCTGGTGTAAATAAGCTCACAGCTTTGGATCACCTGAAATTTCTGGAAGATAGAACGTGAACGATCAACTAGAGTTTCTTGTAATGATCAAGTCTCAAGGTAACAAAGACATGAATGAGAACTTCAGCAACAAATGAACAGAAGGATGATTTTCCCAATGCTACAGAGGTAAAAATAGGCAGCTTAATTGATGGCACAGATATTTAGACCAAAACTTGTCTCCAGATCCAGTACCGCACCAAACCTACAAACAGTCTGATCTAGTCCCAGACAGTTGAAAGCAGAGTGATGTGGTTGGCAGCTAGTGAAATGAGTTTGGAGTCAATAGCTGGTATCTTACGACCTCACTCAGATGAGGCTGGTAAAATCCTTCCAAGGCCAATGAAGGTTCCGCGAGCCGCACTCACCCTGATTTGGGGGTGGGCATGGTGGTAAAATTCCAGCCAATGGGTGGGATCTTCCAGCCACACTCACTCCAAAACCAGAAAATACCACCCAAGGTCAAAGGACCTTTCCATGGTCTGTCCCTCACCCGCTCCGAGTCCCGTGGCAGGCAGGATGGTAAAATTCACCCCAGTTACTTTAGTTTTCCTCAACATCAGAGGGAGTTTCTGCTTATTGAGTACTGACTGTCAGATTGATAATTTTGTAACAATGGAAAAGTCAAGCGAGGTGATGGCGAGCTACAGCTGTGTGTTGTCAGCGTATGTGAAAATTAATGTTGCTGTTTTTACATGAAGTTGCAAGGGGCAAGATGTAGCTGAGAAGTAGGTGGCGGCCAAGAATAGATCCTTGAGGATTACCAGAGGGGAAAACAGTCTTGCAAGGGTAATCATTGTCATGGAGGCAAACACAGTAGTCATATCGCACAGCAATGGTAGATGATCAGTTAATCTACATTTATTAGTATTGGTTGAGAGATCAATGAGCAAATTTGGCAAGACTGTGGTGTCTGATTGAACACTTATTATACAGCCTTCCTTAACTTCCAACTAACTACAATGCCACTGTTTCTAGACTCCAAAAGTTGAAAGTTCCTCCCTACATTCATCTTTAAAATGAACAAATCAAATTAGGCCCATCATCCTTATGCTAAGGAATTTACTCAAGACTCCTGCGCTGTTGCAGTAACTTAACATTTTGGCTGCAGTTAAGAAACAAGCACGGAAACTAGACAAAAACAGATAGTGCTGGAAAATCTCAGCAGGTCTGACATCTGTGGGGAGAGAATAGAGCCAATGTTGCATGTAGATGACCCTTCATCAGGGCTGACAGCAAAGGAAACAGGACATCTTTTTAAACTTCTGTTGCAAGAATTGAAGACTCATTCAAGAGCTTTTCCAGATTAAATGTTACTTACTCATAAATGAAGTTGAAATGTTTTGAACTATATTGTCTAATGAGTGCAATAAGTATATACTTTGGATTAGATGACACACATCTTGCAGGAAGTCAGTCTCTTCAACTTCCTGGAAAGAAAAAAAGTTTATATTCCAGAAGCATTAACTTGCTTCTCCTTCCTCCTGGGAGATGTCACATTGAACTGTGGCAGGCTCTTTTCCAATCAATTTTGACAACAGTCCACAAAGTAGTGTGTATGGAAAATAAATGTACATCTCCTTTCTCTCAATACAACCCCAAAAAATAGATACATACTTGGGTGAGCTGATTGAATGGCCACCTAATGCTTGTCATGTGCTATTCCACTGAGCCAATCTGATGTACAAATGCAATTGAGAAATTACAAATAGCATTTGAATTCATAGATTAAATGATTGATTTAAGCACAATATTTCTTTGGGAGCAGATTATAAAATAGAGCTAATTTCTCTATAAGGCTGCCACTTCATATTTCTGTAAATTGCTTTTACCTAGAGGGAGAACAGAAGTCTCGTGAGATTACCTCATTAAGATGTTTGCTCAATGTTGGTCAGATCTGTGGCTCTCCACTGCCCTATTTATCTGATCACTTACACCTAACTCTCATATTCTCATCTTAAATAGAAGTGGTAGTTGGAGTGACTCAAATGAGATTTTCCAGAATTACAATGCAGGTTCTGCTCCAGAAGGTATCAAATAAGATTGGAAAGCTGTATATTTGTCCCTTGCTTGAAACTGCTGCTTCATATTAGACTACGAACACAAGAACATCAGGAGTAGGCCATTCAGCCCACTGAGTTTGTTCCACTGTTCAATACGATAATGGCCGATGACAAACATTAGGCGGACACATCAATGCCTTTTACAGCCCAAAACCCATTATGTTATTGTTAATCAGAAATCTATCCATCTTCACCTTAAATAAACTCAATCACTGAGCTGCCACAGCTTCTTGGGGTACAGAATTCTAAAGATTCACCATCCTCTGTGTACAAAATTTTTCTCCTCATCTCGGTCCTAAGTGGCTTGCCTCTTATTTTGAAATTGTACCCCCTGGTTATAGACTCCCCAACAAAGGGAAGCATCTTACCTGCATCTATCTGGTCTATTCCTTTAAGTATTTTGAAGGTTTCAATGAGATCACTTCTCATTCTTCGAAACTCCAGGGAACATACACCCAGTTTACCCAATCTCTTTTCAGACAGTCCTGCCATCTCCAGAACAAGTCTGATGAATCTTCGCTAAAGGTTACTTGGCCTTTATAATGTAAATGCAATGCTCATTTTAATTTGCTTACAAATACTTGTAAGCAAATCTACACTTTGCTCAGCTTCATAAATACACTGCTCTCTTAATTCCCTTGGTCTCACAGAGAGCCATTCTGGATGAGGGATAGAGTGGTACCACTAACAGCCATGCAAAACTTTGCCGAGTTAGGAGCCAAAAAGAAAAGTGGTTCTAATCCTCCTGTGCACACCAAGTGTAGATGAAACCTTGGGCACTTTTTGTCATCAACCGCAGAAGTTACTTTTGCGATTTTTGTAGTCAAGAGCTCAAGTGGGAAGGATTGTGCCTTTAAAATAAAAAATGCCACCAATAAATCATTTCAAAAATTTATTTCCATCTTAGGCACTAATGTCAGGAAAGCAAGTATAAAGCTCGAAACATGAGCTTCCACATCAGCGAAAAAGACTCAAATATGTTTCAGAGAACTCCACACATCTGAAGGGTGAAAGAAAATACAAACATCCAAATCTGACGAATCATACGTAAAATTGTTCCATTTCGTTCACATGATCTTGTTCCTCTTCTGTAAAATAATCTACTTTTCTTTTATTGTCTCAGTGAAAATCTTGATAGCTGCAGGAAAGCCACAGTTCTGATTACTCAAACTTGATTCCCTGAGCCAGAGGAAGCTCTTTGCTGTAGTTGATGGTGCTGGGAGGAAACAAACAAAGGGTTACTTTGAGTCAATAAAGCAATAATCACCTGGGGCCAGGGATCCCTCAGAAAAATTGCAAGGATTCTCGAAGGCAAATTCAGAAGGGGCATTGTGATTCAATCATGACCCACAATATAGCCCTGCAAGAATACGGCAAGGTAAGGAAGCAGGACTCCACGAACTGCCATAGCCGCTATGAAGATTGAACCACGCTGCTGGTATCATTCTGCTTCACACTCCAGTCATCTAGTAAACAGAGATAACACCCCCCCCAAAAAAAATGATAGTCAGTAGAAATGTATCGATCAGTACAGAAACTGAAATATTCGCACTAAAACCTTCCTAAAGTCAACGCAAAAAAAAGCAACTGATCAAGGAGTAATTTGGAATAAAAGTGTTAATTTTGGCACAAGGCTTTATAGATTAATGGCATAATTGAAATACGTAGCATCTCCTTGCAATGAGGTCCTTCTGATAATTTGATTTATTGTGACAATAAAGCTCCATTAATCGCGCTACACTAATGCATGATACTACCGCAAGAGTATTGAGACATTTGGTTCAAAAAAATGGTTAATACTTAGTCAATAAAAAGCATGAAGTGCTGGGAAAGTTGACATATTAATGGACGTGTTAAGTGATTTTAAATGATTAAAAAATTCTTCCAATTTAAAATTCTGCAAGCTTAAACTGAAATGTGTAGGTTTTACAGATGATAAATAATTTTGAGATAATAATTCCACAAATTTCCAAAGGAAGGTTATGAGTTTTCTGTTCACTCCCATCAGGTTTTTAAAGCTGTCATTTATTAGTGCAAGTGAAACCAGTCTTTTTTTTTAAATGTTTCTTTTAATTCAGTAACAGCGACATCATATCAAAATCCTAACCTTAAAAATGCCACTCAGTAAATTTTCCTAATTGTTTTGCTGACACCTACAGGCCAAATGTGTATCTGCACATTCAAGGCAACAGCTTGCAGCAACGTAGTAGTGTCTTCAATATAGAAAATCACTCGAAAGCATTTCTCTTAGATATGAGGCAGAAATGGACATCAAGCCAATGACAAGAGAAGTCCCAAAGTTTGATCAAAACTCAAGGTCTTAAGGAAGGTCTTTACGAAGAAGAGGGAAGTGGATAAGTGAAGAGGTTTAGGGATGGAATTCTAGATTGTGGAGCCTAGTTGGCCGATAGCACGGTCACCAATAACATCTTAGAATATATCAGGAGATGAATGCTTGAGTCACACAGAGACATTTGAAACAAAGAAACACAATGAGACAAGTTGTACTCTGCTGTGATACACTCATGTGGAGTTTAAAATTAAAGTTGTGTAGAAGTCTAAGAAGTAGGGTGTCTTGGTGAAGCACTTAGTATAAGTTAGGAGGAAGTTAAGAAAGGTGCAAAAGACCACCAAATAATTCAAACAAGAGGATGAGAATTTTAAATTGGCTTGCACTCCCCAGGATAGTTCAGCAGGGACAGAGCAGGAGTGACTTGGTGTTCTGGATAAGATACAGGCAGTTCAGTTTTGAATGAGTTGACTGTAAGAGAATATGACAGCAGTAAGGGCGGAATTGGAAATAGTTAATTTAGAGGTTATAAAACTTGGAAGTGTGTGAGCAGAGATGGAAGTAGATTGTTTTTGTAATGGAAAATCTATGGGGCCAAGGAGAACAATAAGGCTGAGGTGAGTCCGGTTAAACCTGAAACAGTGGCCAGTGGAGAGAATGGTTTGGAATTGGTAGCAGAAGATAAAGACAATGGTTTCAGTCTCTAATAATTAACTGGACAAAATTGTGGCTCAGTTTTTTTTTTGGGGAGCCAATGGCCTTGTGATATTATCGCTAGATTATTAATCCAGAAACTCAGTTAATGTTCTGGGCTGCTGGTGGAATTTGAATTAAAAAAAAATCTGGAATTAAGAATCTTCCAGCCACCATGAAACCATTGTCGATTGTTGGAAAAACCTGTCTGGTTCACTAATGCCCTTTAGGGAAGGAAATCTGCCGTCCTTACCTGGTCTGGTCTACATGTGACTCCGGAGCCACAGCAATGTGGTTGACTCTCAACTGCCTTCCAAGGGCAATAAATGCTGCAAGAAGTCTCACAACACCAGGTTAAAATCCAACAGGTTTATTTGATAGCACAAGCCACTAGCTTTTGGAGCACTGCCCCTTCATTAGGGAGTGGGAGTTCTGTTCACAAACAGGGCATATAAAGACTCTGAGTGGGAAACCCTTGGAAGACTCGCATTCCAACCATTATTTTGTAAATTGAGTTTGTGTTTTTATATGCCCTGTTTGTGAATAGAATTCCCACTCACCTGATGAAGGAGCAGGATTTTAACCTGGTGTTGTGAGACTTCTTACTGTGTTTACCCCAGTCCAATGCCAGCATCTCCACATAATAAATGGTGCCAGCCAGTGACGGCCATGTCCCATGAAAGAATAAAACAAAATTACAATTGCAGCAGTGCTCAAGGTGAGTCTGTTTTTAAACATGAGTTTATCATTGTGGAGTACAACTTGTCTCATTGTGTTTCTTTGTTTCTAATGTGTGTGTGTGATTCAGGCATTCACCTCGTGAGAGATCCTATCTATATTTATAAGACTTTATGTTCTCTTGCAGAAAGATGGAAGACTGCATGTCTTGGAGGTGGGGGTGAGGTGAGTGAGTGGATCTGTAGGGAGGAACCTTAACAAAAATGGCAATGTCAGGTTATGACTGAAAACCAGTGTGTTTCTCTCCAGAGAAACAGGCAGGTTTTCACTCCAGATATTAAGATACTTGGTCAAAAAAAAACAGGGGGACTTGTTTCACTTCGAGGGGCGTAATTTTGAGGGGTGGGACCTAAACACATCTGTAAAGACCAACTGCACTGAGGGAGCCCTCATCAGACCAAAATATAATCTTTTCCCACCCCATCACGCGAATTCAGCCCCCTCTCCCCCTGCAATCAAAGCCAGCATCTCCCTTTCCCTCCCCACTACACAAACATGAACCTCTATGAGGCTCCCACTAAGGCCTGCCCCGGCACTGCCAGCTGGCACAGGGGTCAGGTTGGCACAGCACCAACCTAGCAATGCCAGGCACCAAGGCAGAGCCAGGGGCATTGCTAGGACACTGCCCAGGCTTGCCCTTCTCCCCCAAGGGCTATTTTCAGCTTTGTACCCCTGGGGAGTCCCCATTTTAGGTTCAAATCTGGGTGAAACTGTTGTAAACCTCCGTCAGTGAGGTTTGAAAATATGGAGAGAGGTCAACATGTGGGCAGGGAGAGGAGCTGTTAATTTTATTAAAATTAATGCAATTGCATTAAAATGAGGCTCTCACCCTTTGCGGGCATGAACCTCACTATGTCACTAGCAGGGGGCGTGGAAAATCGCAGAATATGATCTCTCCAGATAGAATCACACTTCCTGACTCTCTGGATTTTCAGCCCACATTGCCATTCTCTCTAATGGCGAACGTGGGCTAAAAAGTCGCTCCCCAAAGGAGAAGGAAACCAGGGCAGAGCATCAGCTCAGCTATGGCTGGAAGGAAAGTACAGGTATCAGGCGGACAGAGTAATGGTGAGATACAGGAGACATATTGAGAGATTGGAAGTTATGGGCTCAGGTACTTGGATTTGTGCCTGGGTATATTATTTCTCTCATCTTCTTCCACTTTGATTTTGCATCCTGCACCAAGCTGGGAAGCATTCAGGGTGGCTAAACATTGAGAGGTGTGGACTAGATAAGCAACTCCCAGCCTAATCTGATTACACTCAGAATTGGTCTCCAAACTATAAAATGATGTGGAGTTGCTGGTGTTGGACTGGGATAGGCACAACACCAGACTAAAGTCCAACAGGTTTATTTGATAGCATGAACTTTTGAAGCACTGCTCCTTCCATCAGGTGAATGCCAGCTATAAACCAGTTGGATGTTACCCTGGTGCCATGAGACTACTTACTGTACTACAAAATAGGACACAGGACAGGACAATGTACAAAAAAGATTTATAGTAAAGGTGCAGAAAATAATGAGTTTGAAGTTTATTAATCAGCATCACAAGCATTAACACTGCAATGAAGTTACTGAGAAAATCCCCTAGTCATCACACTTTGGCATCTGTTCGGGTACACTGAGGGAGAATTTAGCATGGCCAATACACCTGACCGGCACATCTTTCAGATAGTGGGAAGAAACCGGAGCACCTGGGAGGAAACCCATGCAGCACGGGAAGGACGTGTAAACTCTGCAGAGACAGTAACCCAAGCCAGGAATTGAACCTGGGTCCCTGATGCTGTGAAGCAGCAGTGCTAACCACAGTTCCACCATGCCGCCCATAGATCACAGCTACAGGAAAAGACTGAACAAGTTGGGGATCACTTTCCATCAGAAAAGATTTAGACCTGAAAAAGGGTAAAAATTCAGGATGGGGTAGATAAGGTTAGAATGTTTCCACTGTGTGAGAATCCAAAACTATGGGCTATGAATGAAAGAATGTGACCAATAAATCTAAAAGGGAAATAACAAAAATATTTCTATATTCACAGTGGTTAGAATAGAAAATCTCACTACCCAAGGGAGAAATTGAAGCAAATAACTTGAATATTTTCAAAAGGGTTCAGGCAAGAATAGAAAGATATACTAAAAAAGCAAGGTGAATCAGATAGAATGGGAGGAAACTCGAATGAGGAATAAACAACAGCACAGACTAGCCAGACTGAATGGCATGTTTTTGTACTGTACACTCTTTCCAAGTCTATGTAGCTGGAGGTAATAGATCAAGATAGGGCTATGCTGAACTAAGACTCAAGGTGGGTAGAGCAGTAGTACAACAAGTCAGACAAAGCATACTGTCATAAAGTACATAGGGTAGAAAAAAAAGGAGAGTGTATAGAATGTAGTCTTACAGTCATAGCTAGAGTGTACAGAAAGATCAACTTAATGCAAGGTATGTCCATTCAAAAGTCTGACAGCAGCAGGGAAGAAGCTGTTCTTGAGTCAGTTGGTACATGACCTCAGACTTTTGTATCTTTTTCCTAACTGAAGAAGGTGGAAGAATGCATGCAGTCCTTGATTATGCTGGCTGCTTTTCCAAGGCTACAGGGAACGTAGAAAGCCCAATTCAAAGCAAAGTGACCACAATATTTCCTCAGGATTATGCAATTTTACAGCATGCTTTGAAAATGACTTCTATTTTGACATGTTGGATATGAATTGAAATCATTATGTGTGCAGTAAAGAAGATGAAGAAAGAAAATGGTGCCAAAATATCAATTTTGAATGATTCCATAAGTTTGACTTGCTAAGTTAGTTTCTGGAGTGGCTGTTTGAGATCAAATGCTTTTCCATCTCCTCAGTCATTTCAATTTTTTTTAAACTGAGAGCGTACCCAGTCTCTTTTCTCGTTTTTGACTGGTATATTGCCAGCCCGTTCAGAATGATTTGCTGCTGCTTTACAAAATATGAAATTTAAATCAAGCACTACAAATATTTATAAAACACACTGTAAAGAAAAATATATCTCTGCCTCCATGTACTTACCGCTACACATACATGCTTTGAACATTTGGCATACCAAATGCAATACATGCAAATTTAATAACATTTTATTTTGAAACATGACTGAGAAAAGGGAGAAAGAAACATTCGCACCAAAGAAAAACGCCAAGAACCAGCCTGGTCTATAATTGAACTGAGAATGTGCCCAAGAACTATAAACCTCACAAAGATATATCTATAATTAAAGTAAAAGCAAAATACTATGAATCAGAAACAATAATATAAAATGCTGCCAAATCTCAGCAGGTCCTACAGTGCCAATATATCTGTGACTTGTGCTTTACTTCAATATGTAATACCACATTTTTCAGCAGCAAAATAATATGTTGGACTTCACTTGGCATAAAACGCTGCATTATTCAGCCTGTGGCAAGTGCCACAGGACGGTGGCTAGATTTTTCTGAAATTCCAGAATGTAGGTTCTCATTTCTAGTTTCAACTATGTTTACCAGTTTTCAAATATGCCCAAAATCTGAGATTTAAAGCTCTATAAAAAAATCTATTCTATTATCAGATTAAATTTATTCCAAGTAATGTAGGCCAGCGATCCATTTACGTACCAGGTAGACCTTCTCATGTAGTGTTTCCAAGCATCACTGCCAGATTCTCTACCTCCTCCAGTATGTTTTTCACCACCTAGAAACATCACAGAAACATCCTTTCAAATTCCTTTGCTTATTAGATGAAAATAAAATCTAACTTCAGTGGCAGCAATGTCTTGCATCAGTTTTGTTTTTGCAGGGCCGCTTTAACATGATTGTTTCATTGCATGACATGGAATGGGAGCGTAACTGTAACCCCTAAACAAATGGGAGGCAGGATGATGGGTAAGCAACCAATATTTCCTTGGGGGTGGAGTGCAGGGGGGGTGTGTGTGCGCGTGCATATGTGGAATCAATCAGTAAAACCTTTTTAAGGAGGCTGCATGCCTTTGTAGGATTTCTATTTGCTTTTCAAGTTGTCAGGGCTTCCCAGCTCTCAGGAAACCCAACAGGTGAAAGAAGACGAGAAAGGCTGAATGTATCAGTGAAGTGCCTTCATAGCACTGCTTGTGAGCTAGGAGGAGGAATGCTTTTCTTGGCTGAACAAGCATAACTATCCCCACAGTCTGGAACTGTCCCCTCCAGTACCGAAATCAAGTTCTGTTCTCACCCTAACCCACATAATCTTCACCCTCTCATCGATCACACTAGACCCGTCTATTTTGAAAGGAAACCACATCCCAATTCCTCACAATGCCTACCCTAACAACCAGCAACTCTACCTGCCCCTAGACCTTTCTGGAGTTTTCCCCATTCAGAGCCAAAACCAGCAAGAGAAATCAGGCTGGTTTCTGGGCAGGGAACCTGTTCAAAAAGACAACGCTGCCATGGGGTTAAAACTCCAGGGCATTAGTGAACATAACACCTCTCCACTGCTTCAAAACACTGTGCCCAATAAACATTAGTGCTAAGAAGTCCAGAGGGTTATCCATAACAAGTTTACAGTGCTATCAAATCACCATCATTGCTGCTGCTGCTATGCAATAAATTAGAGATTTGTCGGCAGTACCTGTAAAAGCCAAGGTTTATGCCGAGAATAATAGACAAGAGTTTAAAAGAATTTTTGGAAGTCATTTCTCTAAAAGATTGTAAATGTCACAGCTTTTAAAGCTGCATAATAATATTTAACACGCTCTGACTCCGAGCATGAAAGTTTTCCTTTTTGTTTCTTTAACGTTAGGGTTTAATGGAAATCAACATGAACAAAGAATTGAGCCGGTTCAGGAAGAGTTTCTTTATTCGTTCAGGGAATGCCGGTGTCACTGGTTAGGCCAGCAGTTATTGTCTATCCCTAGTGGCCCTTAAGAAGATGGCAATGAGCTGCCTTTTTGAACTACTGCAGTACATGTGTTGTAGGCACCCCCAAGTGCTGTTAGGAAGGAGTTCCAGGATAATGACCCAGTGACAGTGAAGCAGCAGCAATATATTTCAAAGTCAGAATAGTATTTGGCAATAATTCAGGAACAGTTAAATTCTTCCTGTGAAACAATTTGCTGTTTAAATAATTTCTGAATGAGCAAAAGAATCAGTCCCCAGAAGTCACATGCAGTAGAAGAAATATCTCTACTCTTCAATGCCTTGATTTTGCACAGCTGATATGCATGTGTGGAGTAGAGTAACAAACACTGGGCTAATCCGAGGGAGAGAATGAGTAAAACAACAAGTGATCCTCTCAAAAGCTTTGAATTACAATTTGTAATTAAAAGAAACCTGTCAAAATGATAATGCTAAACACTCCCCAAAATAGTTTCCTTTCCAGAGATCATGGAATCTGGAGTGCAGAAGGACGCCATTCAGCCCATCAAGTCTGCAACGACCACAATGCCATCCAGGTCCTATCCCCATCACCCCCATGCATTTAGCTAGTCCCCTGACACTAGGGGTCAATTTAGCAAGGCCAATGCATCTAACCCGCACATCTTTGGAGGGAACCCATGCAGACACAGGGAGAAATTGCAAACTCCGCACAGTGACCCAAGCCGGGAATCGAACCCGGATCCCTGGCGCTGTGAGGCAGCTGCGCTAACCACTGCGACACCATGTCATTATTTAATAAGAAACTGCACTGTGGGTCCCCTGAAACAAGACAAATTAAATGTATTTCCTTTGAACACAGCAATAAAAATCTTGCAGAAGTGAGGAAAGAGCAACAAAGGAAGGAAAAAAATGTGTGTAAAATAACATGATGAAGGAATGATTGATGTGGATAGTGCACATATTGTGATTCACAAGATATCACAACTTTGTATAACAGGCTAAATGGACCAGAGGATCTTTTCCTGACTATCACTGTTCATGTTTTCATACACTGCCTATTAATAAATCAACTGTAACATTTGTGCAGGTTCTTTGTGTTTGCACCTATTTCAATGCGTTGTCATCATTCTCATGGAACTCAAGCAATGTGCACTTAACCTGCAGGTTATTAATGACACATTTTGCACCATATTGCATTTACAAATATTTGTTACAAAGTATGGTTTCAAAATTATTATCTAAGGTCCCACGACATTAAGATATAAAAATAATTAAAATATATAAAATCATTACCAAAAGCTCCTCCAATTTCAGCACCACTGGTTGGAATGTTAACATTTACAATTCCACAATCCGAACCTTTAGGCCTGAGCAGGAATAAAAGGTTGCAATTTACTAGGAAATGGCTCACAAGAAACATGACAAACCGAAGAGTACATTGAATGTTTTTCTTTTAAATCTGTTATTTTGCATACTGCATGATTTAAACCAATTCCAACTTTGTTTTCCTGTATTTTGCATGATATGATATCAAATATAATCTTTGAAAAGACAACGTGTCGTGAAGCTTTTTTGTTTGCACTCATCAGGACAAACATAAGAATGCCAAATTTCAAATGATCACACCAATTTATGCTCAAGGCGAAAGGAAAAGACTGGTTGGCAAATCAATTCTGATCGACAAAGGCATTAGCACAGAGAAACCAACATGGAACTAAAGGCACCACATTCTTCCAGGGAATTCAACAAATATGCAAGGCTTGAACATATTCCTTTTATTAGCAGAGAACAGGTCTCTGCATATAAATGTGTATTGCATCTAGCAAGCATAAATGAGCCATGTTACAAGCTCAACTGATTATCTTAGTGTAAGCAATAGCACATGTTTAGAAAATGCCGCCCAAGTGTGGAATCACATCAAACGGTAGATGTCTTAGGTTTTGCAAGAATGGGTTGGCTAAGCACAGTCAGTATTCCGCCTTTTAAGGAACAACCAGAAGAACAGGTTTGATTTGATCAGCCAATTGCTGGGGCGAATGGCCTACACGCCTGGCTCAAACTGGCACCGAAACTCATGCATAACCTTTCTCAACTGTGTGGTAGGCAGAATGTCTTTCTGAACTGACGGCAGCATCCTACTGGTGGAAAATATCACTTGTTACCACTGCACTGTAGCAGTGTGAAAGCCATGCTTAATCCATTTGTTGAAATTGAGACATTTTGCCTTTCCAGTGTAACTTGAGGTAGCCCAGGCACTTTACAGGTTCAAAAGTGGCAGCCTTTGGCCTGTTTGCATGATACACAATGAGCAATGATCTGATCAAGTTGGCCATTCCCCTGCAGAGCTGATGTGTGATATCAAGTACATAGGCCTTAGACCCTGATTGGCTGACTGAATAAAACATGTAGCTGTTTGTTATATGCGGAGTATAGACTGTACTCAACAAACCCACACTTGCAAAGCCCAAAACTTCTACTGTTAGAAGTGATTCTCTTAGTTACAAGAGAACTTGCTGAACAATCCTGAGTTTGCTGATAGCTACACTAGCAGCCAATTGAAAACCGTCAGCATTTGCTCATTTATATTTACTAGAAGCAAAATATGTTGATACAAGGGGATCCATTCTGTTCAAACAAAAGGAATATGTTCAATCCTTGCATATTGTTTAAGTATCTGGAAGCATGTGAAGCCTATAGTTCCTATTGCTTTCTCCCTGGCAATGCCTCGATCAGAGTCCATTTGCCAACTAATCAGCGACCCTTTTCCTCTGGTATAAATTGTTGTGATGGTTGGCATTCTTGCATTTGTCCTCATGAGTACAAGATGAAAACCTTCAGCAACTTGTCTCTCTTTTTAGCACAGTTCATGTTCTGTACCATCCAATGACCATAAAAATAATTTCAGACTAAATACAATAATAAACAATTTGAAATTTTAAAAAATTGGAAATTTATAGTTGGCCATTCAACATCTGTTAAGAGAAATTAACAACTGAAAGGGCAACTTCAAAACAATTTCAGATGCTAATCAGCCTGTTGTATAGTTCTGTCTTTTTATGTTTGTTTCACAATTTAGTAGTTACCTTTCTAAATTACACAGTCAAAACTATTTTCATAGAATCCCTATAGTGCAGGAGGCGGCCATTCGGCCCATCAAGCCTGCACCGACAACAATCTCACCCAGGCCTTTTCCCCGTAACTCCACACATTTACCCTGCTAGACTCCTGACACTAAGAGGCAATTTAGCATGGCCAATCCACCTAACCTGCACATCTTTTGGACTGTGGGAGGAAACCAGAGAAAACCCACACAGGCACGGGAGAGAATGTGCAAACTCCACAAAGACAGTCAACCGAGGTCGGAATTGAACCTGGGTCCCTGGCGCTGTGAGGTAGCAGTGCTAACCACTGTACCGCCCTTGTGCATTTTGATTGGGGGGGCCGAAAAAGAGAGAGAAAACAAATGAAAGCATTCCTATGGTGTGAGAGCCTACGCTTCTTATCCTATGCATACAAACAGCTGTATTAGAACAGTAGTTAATCACAAGTTATTTCAAGTGCCTTTCTCAGCAAATGAATAAAAAGAGGTTACCCCATCCAGCGGAACATTCTGCCTACATCCTTGGTGAAGATGCTACTCGAGAGACCCTGTTTGACCTCGTTGTTCCACGCAAATGCTTCTTCTTCAGACTGTAAATATAATTCAATGTTAAGATACAAAACTGTAGAGAGGAGCTAATAATCAGAGAAATAAAACATTCATGTCGAACAGTTACATACTCCACTTTAACACTGCATGGGCTACAAGACTTTTGAGCCACTGCACCACACCACACGTTCCTGCACAACTATACAAACACATAACAAAACTGATTGCAAACAGTCAGCATTTTACTTCAATACAGCGGCATTCTTGATTAAATATAGTGCAAAAGGTTCATGCTGCACTTTCAACTGCACTACTGTTTTAATTATAAACTTGCTTTACCTTAAATTTAAGCACATACAGAATGGGAGCAAATGTCTCAGTGTGAACAATGGCTGCATTGTGAGGAAGTCCGGTTACAATAGTTGGTTCCACATAGTTTCCTGGACGATTAATCACCTGTCACAAGACAACAGCAGTCAACGTTAATAAATCTGTCAGTTTCCTTTCCCCCAATAACTATGCTTACACAAAGAAAACACGAAAATACCAATTTAAATTCAAGCTTAAATATTCTTGCGGGAGTTTGTCAGTTCAGGCAGACTCAATTGGATAATAGTTAAATATCCAGCAGTGATCTAGTATACTGCCTTAGTGGAACAGCATTTGGAAAATCTGGAAATCCTCTCATGCTGGACTGGGTTGCTTCAGCCTTGTAACTGAGAGATAACTGAATGATAAGTGGGCTATCAAACCAAAAGTGATTGGAAAGTTCCTCTGACACCTCAGTGCTGTCAGCCTTCATATTTGACATCAGTTAGTCCTTCTTCAGCAGAACATCGGCAAGTCCTGAAGCCATTGTTCTCCCCATCCACTACAAATTCCTTGCCCAATACAAGTCTGCTTATTCCCACTTCTGTAATAGTCAGTCGTCGTCCTTGCCTCAGTTCCTTGGCTGCTGAAATGTTACACTCACATCCCAACTCATTATCCAGTAACTTTTTCCTCAGTACACAGTCCGTAAACCACTTGTCCAAATCACAGTTGTCACATTCTGTCACACGCTAAGCTCCACTCATAAATTAATGCCATTCCCAACACAGTAAATCTTAAACCCTCGTCGCTAAAGTCCTTCATTCGCCGAAAATCTCTGACCTTGTCAGCAACTGGGACTCTCCGGTGCCGTTGCAACGAATGGAGTTTTGGCTGAGCAGCAGGACAGGAAGGTTAGAGAATCCTGCTCATAGGGTGGGATTTTTTGGCCGTGCTCTCCCTGAAACCGTAGAATCCCACCCAAGGTCAACAGATCTTTCCATGGTCCACCCTTCGCCCACTCCAATTCCTGTAGCAGGTGGGATAGTAAAATTTGCCCTATCGTCTCAGACTACTCTACCTTTGCAACATCATACAGAGCTATGCAGCGCAGTAACACAGTGGTCAGCAATGCTGATTTACAGCTCCAGGGACCTGGGTTCGATTCCTGGCTTGGGTCACTGTCTGTGTGGAGTCTGCACATTCTCCTCGTGTCTGCGTGGGTTTCCTCCCACTGTCCAAAGAGGTTGCGGGTTAGGTTGATTGGCCATGTTAAAGTCACCCCTTAGTGTTCTGAGGTGTATAGGTTAGAGGGATTAGCGGGATATGTGGGGGATTAGAGGGATATGTGGGGGTAGGGCCTGGGTGGGATTGTGGTTGGTGCAGGCTCAATGGGCCAAATGGCCTCTTTCTGCACTGTAGGGTTCTTTCTAAATCCTTCAGACTCACAGTTCCCTTATTCCTCGTTGCATCCTGTTGTTTGTGGCAGAGCTCTTACCTGTCCCCCACAAGCCACAGTGCCGCCTTGCTGTTTAGCCTGTTCCACAGCGTTCTTGTACATATCCACTGCCTGCTTAGTATGGAGAGGGCCATATAAAGTATTAGCTGAAATAAAAACAATAATGCTTACTGTACTAGCACAGAACAGTCTAAGATCTGCAATATGGTGTTTGAACAATTCTGTTTCAACCATCAAGAGCTGACTCATTAAATCAGCAGCAATCTACAGCTCTGCTGCAGATGAAAAGTCGGGAGGAATTCTCCTGTTCCCCCCACCGTGGAATTATAGCAGGCGTTGTGTGTGTGTGTGTGTGTGTGTGTGTGTGTGTGTGTGTGGGGGGGGGGGGTGGTGGTGGTGGTGGTGGTGGTTTCCTCCTCGCAAAGGTCCATTCACCTCACGTGGGATTCTCCAGTTTTGCAGTGAGCACAGCTGGAGAATCCCACCCCCGATCTTTGTCGTTGCATTCAAAATCATCATTATCAGTGGGAATAATTAAGTGGGAATAAAGGCAGCATGGACAAGTTGGGCTGGAGGGCCTGTTTCCATCCTGTAAGCCTCTATGACTGTAATCAGAAATAGGCACAACAAAAGAAAATTGAAGAATTCTAAATATTAATCATGAATTGATCACAGACAGGTAAAGGATATGACATGCCTTCTAACTGTTTAATTGTGGAAAGTGGGCAAGCTGAGCCCGTCTCCCAGTCTCATTTGTGCTTTGTGTTAAATATTTTAATGGTGACAGTAGCGATACTCCTGTTTGCTTCAACTTGCGACCTGGTTTGAGGTTTCTTGGCTCAATAGGCCCTATCCCCCCTCCCAACTGCAAGTTTTAAATTGGGCTGCTATTGGTCTTGCCAGCTTCAATTACATTCCAGTTCGGAATGCCTTGATGACCCCAATCGCACTGAACTGTTAATCAAACTTCCGCAAATCTCCCTACTCAATGACCTTTCTGAACAGCTTAAAACAAAGGCAGTCCACAGTGAAAATGAAATAAGTCATGTAATTCACTGATATTTTTCAATCTAAAATAAAAAATGGTCCAAAACTTACAGTCCAATGGATCTCCAATGCGGACTTGTTTGTAAGCTTTGACAAGTTTTTCCACCACAACATCATGAATACTTTCATGCAAAAACTGGAAAAAAAAAGACAAAAAAGGGAGAGAAGTTACTGCTTCATGTTTTATTAACTATTTGATTTTTTTAAAAACCCTGCACGGCTGTAGGATATTCTGTGTTCAAACAAGTAAGCCTGCTTTAAATTTGTTGGTGGTTTAGTCTACCGAACATTTATTTGGAAAGGGATTGTACAGACCAAGGTATTAACTCACCAGACGTCGAGTTGTGGTGCACCTCTGCCCCGCAGTCCCCACAGCAGCAAACAGAACTGCTGGAACCACCATGTTTAAATCAGCATCATCGAACACTGCCAGGAATAAGACAGTACCAGTCAAATTCCACGACGAGGTTCAGTCAGAGAACAAACTCATTTCAAGATCTGCTCACAATCCACAGATTATTGATATACATCAACAAAGGTTTTCCACCTGATGTTTCTAGCTAACATTACAGAAGACTATCAGCCATTCCAGACCTTTACAGAAACCTAATTAAATTTTTTAAATTGCATCTTCAGCCGTAACCTGGTTCTGTTCTTATAGGAAACGACAATTTGAGGGCATGGCAATTTTATAACTACACAAAGCCATTTTCATTTCAACACTTCCAAGGAGTTACACAGGGGTTATATGGTAATTTTTAATTTAATTTTTTTCATGTACTTACTTGTGTTCCAAAGATTGACATCATATTTGATTTCCTACAGATACATTGAGTTACTATTTCACAATCATTGGTCAATTACATAAAAATTAAAGTTGTCATAGTCCTGATGACTTTAGGCTGCCCTCTCCTTTGAGAGGGAGAGCTGACTGGTGGTGATTTAACCTGAGGATTCCCACACCCCAGATGAGGGATAAGCTTGAGAAGACCTTCATGGATAATCCCAGTCAGTTCAGGAATTTCATTCGCGTTCCTCGATTATCAGTGCTCCTCAAATAGTCAATATCATGGTTGGTCTTCAATTTTTCTTCTAGGGATGAAGCAAGATCCTTTCCAACAAAAAACCTGGTGTACTTAATTTAACGATATAAGGTATAAAAAAAATTATACAAAAAGATGGAAAAGTTAGGCATCACTGATTCCACAACTGAGAAAGACCCTGCAACCTTCAAGTGATACTTCATCATAGAATCCCTATAGTGCAGAAGCAGGCTGCACCAACCACAATCCCACCCAGGCTCTGTCCCCATCATCCCATGTAAATCCCTAGCTAATCTCCCAACACCAAAGGGCAATTTGTCATGGCCAATCCACCTTTGGGACTGTGGGAGGAAACCAAAGAACCCGGAGGAAATCCACGCAGACACAGGGTCACACACAGTGACCCAAGCCAGGAATCGAATCCGGGGTCCTTGGTGCTGTGAGACAGCAGTGCTAACCACTGTGCCACCGTACTGCGTCCAACAGCTCTATACTGAACAGTCCATTCATATTGTGGGAAAAATGAAAATGTGAAAGCAGCATTATGGACATTATGGCAACAAATGCTGGCTTGGCCAACAATGTCCACATCCAATGGAAGAATAAAACACAGAATAAATTTCATGCATTACATTTCAATACATATAATGGAAAGCCAGCAATATTTTTAAAATGAGAAATATCCAGTTGGTCTTGCGACTGAGATGGGAATTCAACTTTAGCTACCACAAAATAAACAAGGTCATAAGATTCAAGCCCAGTAATATCAGGTCTGCAGTCTGGCAGTACGTGATGATCACCAGCAGGTGGCACCTGTACGCTTTTGAAATTCCATTCAAATATGGAAGTTATGAACCATTAGTCAAAGCATCAACAATTGTCCTGAAATTCCACACAAGGTTTCTTCAGCTAGTCTCCCACCATAACTTCAGCAGGAACCGCTGGATCCCTCAAGGAACTGATGGATTCTCACTATCTCAGGTCTCTTGAGTTATCCACAGAATTACAGGTGGCACGGTGGTTAACATTGCTGACTCATGACCCTACCGACCTCAGTTCGATTCCTGGTTTGGGTCACTGTCTGTGCAGAGTTTGCGCATTCTCCCCGTGTCTGTGTGGGTTTCCTCCAGGTTCTCCAGTTTCTTCCTACACTTCAAAGATGCACGGATTAGGTTGAGTGACAATGCTAAATTGCCCATAGAGTCCCGGGATGTGTAGATTAGGGGAATTTGTGGGGTAAATGTGTGGGGTTGTGGGAACAGGACCTGGGGTGGGATTCTTGTCATGCAGATTTGATGGGCTGAATGGCCTCCTTCTGCACTGGAGGGTTTTTATGATTCTATGGTTTCTATGACAAGTTTCCACATTTCTTTACAAGAGGGAACCTACAGCCATGGCTGAAGTAATTGTGTCCCAGAGAGAACAGGAGGGAAAAAAGATCTCAGATCTTTTGTATGTGACAGACAAAACACAGTGAATAAGGCTGGTGAATTGCAGCCCCAATAAATACACATGAACATCATTTTGCAGCAATAATGGAGACCCGGCTTAGAAAAAAGGGACAGAATATATACTAAATATTCCCTGGACACAAGGTGTTCAGGAAAGATAAGGAAAAGAAAGGAGAAGGAAGGAGAAAATTACTCAGCTGGAGAGAGGGGATACCCTAGAGATGTCATGGATAGAATCTATTTGGTTAGAGTTAAGAAACAATAGACATGAGACAAATGTTATGCTACTTGGTGAATCCTACAGGCCATTAACTACTGGAAGAGATGTAGAGAAGATTTGCAGGGAAATTGCAGAACGTTGCAACATCTATAGGATAGAGTGAGTGGGTGAATCATCTTAGTTAACACATATCTCAATGTAAAAGACAGAGAGGGGAAAGGTTCCTTAATGTTCTGGAGAATTTTCTTGACCAGTACGCTCACAGAACAATGAGGAAGGTGGCATTGCTGGATAGGGTGCTGGGAAATGAGATGTATCAAATGGATTCAGTCGGGAAACATTTGGTGAACAGCAATCTCCGTACCAGAAGGTTTAAATAGACAAGAAACAATCTAGAATAAAAATTAATTTGTTTGAGGGGGCCCAATTCCTGTGGGCTGAGAACAAAACTGTTCTGGGAACTGTGGAATCAAAAATTGGCAAGCAAAACTGCAATGGAAGTTTGGGCTGACTTTAACAGGAAATAGTTCAGGTACTGTTAAGATACACTTGGGGGAAAGATGAAGTAATAAAAACCAGAGCTCCCTGGTTGACAAAAAAAAGAAACAAGAAAGGAGAGCATTTGACAGATGTGCTGTTGATAAATGTAAGTGAAAACCAGGTCAACTGTAAAAAGCTCAGAGGGATAGTGAAAAAGGAAATAAGAGAAGAAAGTGGAGAATGTGAAGAGACTGACAACTAACGTTAAGAGGGAACTCAAAAGTCTTCCACAGGCAGCAAAATAGTAAAAAAAAGAGCAGCAAGTGGAGGGTGGGGGCAAATAGCAATCAATCAAAAAAGGGTATATATGAAAGAAGGCAGAGGACATGGTGAGGTATTAAATGACTATTGTGTGTTAGTCTTGACCAAGGAAGATGATGATCACAGTGAAAGAGGTGTTGAGAAACTGGAATAGCTACCAATTAATAAAGGAGAACGGCCATCTGTACTTAAATGTTGAGAATTCACTAGAACCAGATGGGATGCATCCAAGGATACTGAGGGAAATAAAAGAGGCAATTGTGGAGGCACTGGCCATATTTTTCCAATCCTCCTTTGATACTGGGGAGATGCCAGGGGGTGGTAAATTGTATCCTTGTTCAAAAATGATGCAAAGTTTAAAATTAACAATCGCTTAAGCAAGTGAAGACTAAGAAAAAATATCACAAATTTCTTAAACTCATACTGCTGGCATAGAGACAATGGGCTGAATAGCCTCCTCCTCTGCTGTAACTTTTCTATGATTCTATGAGACCTCATGCAAATGAAATGTACTTGCACTGAACCTTGAAACACTGGTACTGGCAGGCCCATAGAATCTCTGTTTACATAACCAGAAGCACTTGAAACAGTAGCACATCAGTCCATGTCCAAATGTAGCAAGACCTAGATAATATCCAGGCCTGAGGAGACAAGTAACAAGTATGAATAATTCTGACAGGGTAAAGAAGGATATTCTACTCCCACTAGATGGTATGTCAGTAGATAGGGGTAGCAATTTCAAGATAGTCAGCAAGAGAGCTAGAAGTGAGTTGAGAAGAAACTTCTTTACTCAGAGAATTGTTGAGATTTGGAATGTGCTGCCTGGCAGAGTGGTGGAGGCAGAGTCCATAGGAGGTTTCAAAAGAGAGCTGGACACATTTGAATGTGACGAATATAGAGGGCTAAGGACTTAGGTCTAGAGACTAGCTGGTAGCTCTTTAGAGAACCACTGCAGACACAATGGGCTGAATGGTCCCCTTCTGCACTGTAAAATTCTATGATTCTAAGTAACATTTGTAATACTTGTGCCATGCAAATGCTAGGCAATGACCATCTCCAACAAGAGAGAATCTAACCATCGCCCCTTGACGTTACCATTGCTCAATCTCTCACCACCAACATCCTGGGGTTAACTATCAACCAGAAACTCAACTGGACTAGTCATATAAATACCATGGCTGTAAGAGCAGATCAGAGGCTAGAAATCCTGCAGCAAGTAACTCACCTCCTGACTCCCTAAAGCCTGTTCACAATCTATAAGGCAGGAGTGTGATGGCATGAGATGTTTCATTTTGGGAAGACTAGCAAGGCAAGGGAATAAGGTGACAGGAAGGACTAGAGGGACTTTGGAGAGTACATCCATAGATTCCTGAGAGGAGCACAACAGATAGATAAGATGGTTATGAAGGCAGATTGGATACTTGCCTTTTTCAACTACAGGCATAGAATATAAGAGCAGGGAGATTATGATGGAGTTATATGAAACACTGGTTAGGCACAGTTGGGGTACTGTGTGCTGTTTTGGTTGCTACTCTATAGGAAAGATGTGACTACACTGAAGAGGGTGCAGAGGAGATTCACCAGGATGTTGCCTGGACTGGAGTATTCCAGCTAAGAATAGAGACTGATTAGGCTGAGATTGTTCTCCTATTGGAAGCGAAGGCTGAGGGAGGACATCAATCAAGGTGTACAAAAACGATGAAGGACATAGATAGGGTCGGGTAGATAAGAAGGAATTTTTCTTCTTAGTAAAGGGTCAGTAAGGGGCACAGATTTAAGGGGCAAGAGATTTAGAGGGATTTAAGAAAAAAAGAGGGTGGTGGGAACATGGAACTCACTGCTGGAAAGTGTGGTAGAGGTGGGAACCAGCACATTTAAGAAGAATTTAGATGAGTACTTGAAACACCATAGCATACAGACTACGGACCAAGTGTTGGAAAATGGAATTAGAATAGATAGTTATTTGATGGCTGGTGCACACACAATGGGCCAAAATGTTTCTTTCCTGTGCTGTAAAACTCTACTCCCCACTTGCCTGGGTAAGTGCAGCTCCAACAATACTTAAGAAGCTTGACACCATCCAGGACAAAGCAGCCTGCTTGATTGGCAGCCTTTTCTCAAACATTCAATTCCTTCACCACTGACAAATAACGGCAGTACTGTGTACCATCCGCAGGAACTCACCACGGCTTCTCAGACAGCACCTTCCAAACCCACAACCTCTACCATCTAGAAGAGCAGGAGCAGCAGAATGATGGGAACACTATCTCCTGCAAGTTCCCCTCCAAGTCACCCACCATCCTGACTTGGAACATGTCACGTTTGCGTCACTGTCGCTGAGGCAAAATCCTGAAACTCCCTCCCTAACAGCATTCTGGGCGTACTTACATCACATGGACTACAGTGATTCAAGACAGCTCACCATTACCTTCTCAAGGACAATTAGGGATGGGAAATAAATGCTGACCTAGACAACGAAGCCCACATCCCACGAATATATTAATGTCAGTAAATTATTCTTCACCAGTGATTCAGACATTTCAACTCTTCAATGAAGGCATCCACTAACCTTTCTGTGCTGGTTAATATGTTATGTATTTTTTTAAAGTTTATGTTGAACATTAAGCCAAGTCCAGATTTATGTTTGGAGATTGATTCGTGCAGTGTTACAAAAAAAAAGTTAAATTAATTCTCCACTCACAGCAACATCAAGAGTGAGGGACAAGTTAAATTGTGAAACATGCAATTCCCGTGTAGGTTACCTCATTTCACCCACTAACTCCAGTGTTGGTTAACCCACTGCACCTACTAACTCCCGTGTAGATTAACCCACTTCACCCACTAACTCCCGTATAGGTTAACTCACTTCACCCACTAACTCCTGTGTTGGTTAACCCACTAACTCCCGTGTAGATTAACTCACTTCACCCACTAACTGTGTCGGTTAACCCACTTCATCCACTAACTCCCGTGTAGATTAACTCACTTCACCCACTAACTCCCGTATAGGTTAACTCACTTCACCCACTAACTCCTGTGTTGGTTAACCCACTAACTCCTGTGTAGATTAACTCACTTCACTCACTAACTCCTGTGTCGGTTAACCCACTTCACCCACTAACTCGTGTAGGTTAACCCACTTCACCCACTAACTCCCGTGTAGGTTAACCCACTTCACCCACTGACTTACGTGTACATTAACCCACTAACAGGTGTCACAATTAACTTCCACATAATTTGATGACACGCCGACTCTGATATTTCTAGATTTGTTTTAAAGAGAACAATCTCTAGCAGAAGAAAGTCCTTTCTACTTTTTAATGGATTGGTTCATCCTCAATTCCATTCCTTTCAATGAAAGTCATGAGGAATCACATTTAATTCTCAAGTTATTTGTTGGCTTGTTGTCTGTCAGCCAAATACTGAAGGGCGAGTTGAAATGTTTGTGATTGCTTTCTCATAAATTACTATCGCACACATTACTGGGAATACTAGACAAAATAATTTACTGCTGTTGATCCTCAACAATGAGCCCAAGACGGAATTAGATTTGTATTATGGAATATCTAGAGCAAAACATAATGTCCCTCAGGGCAGCAAGTTTTGAGATCACAGAAGGAGGCCATTCAACCCATCAAACCTGCACTGACAACAATCCCACCCAGGTCCTATCCCCATAACTCCACATATTTACCCTGCTCATCTCCCTGGCACTAACAGCAAATTTGGCATGCCCAATCAACCTAACCCACAAATCTTTGGACTGTGGAAGGAAACCAGTGCACTCAGGAAACCCACACAGACACGGGGAGAACATGCCAACTCCACACAGACAATCACCCGAGGCCGGAATTGAACCTGGGTCCCTGGAGCTGTGAGGCAGCAGTGCTAACCATTGTGTCACCCAATACGTAGACAATCACCCAAGACCGCAATGGAACCCAGGTCCCTGGCACTGTGAGACGGCAGTGCTAACCACTGTGCCATCGTGCTGCCTGTTGGATTGGAGGGTATTTAATCAGGTTGGAGGGATCCGGGTTTCCCTCTTCAGTCCACTTAACTATGGGATGGCAAAGCCCATGGGCGACCTGCCTAGATACTAACAAGCAGGCAATTAATGCCCACTTAAGTGTCTCACCCTGCTGCAGGTGGTATTCAACCATCAGTGGGTAGGGGAGTCGCTATGTAGGAAGCCAGGGTGGAGGTTCAGAGTTTCCATTTCAAAGACACTCTGAGCCCAGTCAAGGGAGCTGGCATCAGGAAGGGGAGTTCCCTAAAAGCCATCTAATAGCCCAAGCTTCAATCACCACCCACCCGCCAACCTTCCCCTCACCTTCTGCAGCCTCCACCCAATCGTCACTCATCTTCAGCCTCAGGTCCCTCATGGGGGCACTGCTGGTAGCTGCTATCATTCCAAGTGGTATGGGGAAATTTCCATCGCCAGGATCCCCAATGCCAGGAAAGGCACAATGGTGGCCACATAACTGCCTGAAGGACACTAATACAGCATGCCTTCCCCATACAGCACGCCTCACCCACAAGTAGCAATGTGAGGCTCCTGCCAGTAACTTTGGCCAACAGCCAGTGCTGCTGCCTCAAACACTGAATACCACCCTGCACAAACATGTTCAAGTATCTACTAATTAGGAGGATGCCATTCCTCCCCTCGAGCTGCTCTGTCATTCAGTAAGATCACGGCTGATTAAATTGTGGTCTCAATAACACTATTCTGCCCATCCTTTAACTCTCTTGTTCTTCCAAGTTGCAGGCTTGCAATGAAACCCTGTTTATAGATCATAATGTTGACAGTGCAGCAACATCAGTAAAGAAAGAGGACCTTTCAGTATTGCATCCAATACATCTGATTTAGAACAGTGCCTTCTTAGCAATGTTTCACTCTAGACTGTCACAATGCTAGTTGGCGTGTTATTCAAGATTTGACTATGCTATTATTCATAATGGTTCAGGATTAAAATAATATGCCAAGGGTTTTGTACAAACTTATATTTCATTAATTGTCATTATTGTGCCTCAAACTCCAGTCCACAGCCTGTATGTTTGTTGGTGTATTTTTGTTTGAATTCCTAATTTTACTTCAAGCTAGGGAGGAAATGCTACTGAATGACCATCCTAGATCTGTGTATGTGTGTTTGTCTCTTTGCTTTGTGTACAAACAGTACACTTGATTAAAGGTGGCATAGTGGTATTGTCACTGGACTAGTAAGCCAGACACTCAGCGTAATGTTCCGAGGACCTGGTTCAATTTCCACTATGGCAGATGATTACATTTGAATTCAACAACAAAAATCTGAAATTAAAAAGTCTAATGATGACCATGAAGCCATCACTGATGGCCATAAAAATCCACCTGGTTCACTAATGTCCTTTAGAAGAGTCCTTGTGACTTTTAATCCGCAACAATGTGGTTGACTCTTAAATTCTCACTGAATTCACGGACATTTAGGAATGGAAATTAAAAGCTAGTCCATCCAGCAACACCTACATCCCATGAATGAATAAAGGAAAGTTAAACATTACCAATGATAGCATTGTTGCCGCCAAGCTCCAGAAGCATTCGCCCTAGAGGAGGAGAGAGAACAAAAAAACTAATTCATCTTCACAACGCTGTTAGTCATGTCCTCAGAGCTAAACAATTTCTTTTTAACATTACTACCTTCGTTCAGAAAAACATACAAGTTTCACAGTTTCGTCTCCCACAGCCACTTACCAAATCGCTCTTGAACCACTAACGATACTTGTTTTCCTACATTTGTGCTCCCAGTAAAAGACAAGAGGTTTATTCGCTCATCTTTGCTCATTGCAGCACTGAAAACAATTCAAAAACAGGTTTAGAATGTTAATTATCTTCTAGAGCATTCAAGTATATTCAGAGAAGCTTGTCCAGCTGGTGCCAGGCAACTTCAATCAATCATTGACGAAAACTCGCTTTTCTTCAAAGTCACAGTAGCTGAAATACCAACAACTTGAGAACTGTCAGGGTCCCTGTGTTGCCCTGTTTGGGCTGGGGGCGCAAAGAGGAGACGACTTGCTAGAATTAAGTACCCATTCAGGAATTTGACTGGTTGGCATCAATCCTCCCTGTAATTTAGAATACTGAGGTTAGAAATTGTGGCGAAGAGCAGCTGGCCAGAAACTGACAGCTTTCCGTTGCCTGCCAGCGTCACTGGAAGCAACTGCTGCCAGTAACGCACTCACTAGAGGCCTACATAAGAACATAAGAAATAGGAGCAGGAGTAGGCCATCCAGCCCTTCGAGCCTGCCCCGCCATTCAATAAGATCATGGCTGATCTGTCGTGGCTCAGTTCCACTTTCCCGCCCTCTCTCCATAACCCTTAATCCCCTCTCTTATCAAGAACCCATCAACCCGCTTCTTAAAAATATTTAGCGAGGCAGCCTCCACCACTTCAACGGGCAGAGAATTCCAGAGATTCACCACCCTTTGAGTGAAGAAGTTCCTCCTCAACTCCGTTCTAAACCGCCTCCCCTTTATCTTGAGGCTGTGCCCCCTAGTCCTACTGTCTTTTTTGAGCGGGAAGAGTCTCTCCACCTCTATCCTATCCATCCCATTCATCATCTTATACGTCTCAATGAGATCTCCCCTCATTCTTCTAAACTCTAACGAGTACAAGCCTAGTTTATTCAGCCTCTCCTCATAGCTCAATCCCCTCAACTCCGGTATCAGCCTAACTGCAGCAGCTCAAAAAGACAACTAACTACAACCTTCTGATGGGTAATTAAGAATGGGCAATAAACACCAGCTTAGCCAGCAATGTCCATCTCCTGAGAAATAATTTTCTAAAGCTCCCCAAATTTAATTGCTGCACCTTTAGGAATGCCTAGGCCCTAAACATTGGAATTCCATCCCTATACCTCTCCACCTCGCTTTTCTCATTTAAGGTGCTCCCTAAAATCTACTACTTTAATCAAGCTTGCAGTCTATCAGCCTTAATACTTTCTTAGCAGCTTGCTGTTATACTTTGCGTCGTACAGCTGCCATGAAGCACATTGGAACACGTTATGCTACTTTTTCATTGCCGATATTAATAACTTTAATTCCCTTTATACTACTATTTCTGGTTTGTAATTTGTATCATCTTCTGTGAAGACAAGCACAAAATATATATGTTCAATGTCTATTTCATTTCTTGATATTTTTGCCAGTCTCTGACTCTGAAGGCAGGATTTTACCACCGTTTTAAACCTGTTTTACGGTGGGAAAATGCTGTAAAATCGGGCGTAAAGCAAGAAATGCGAATGGCCCATCAGGCACCTGGGCGATGACCACTGGGCAGTGGCAGGGGGCACCGGGGGTGGTGGTAATGATCAGTCTAGGTGGCAGGAGGTATCAGCAGAGGCTGCATCTCAGGCCACGAGCCCTCTTGATTGCAGTGAGAGGGGAGAGAGCCGGATGAGGCTGCCTGCAGTAGCAGGAGCCTGACAGCACTGTTTGTCAGACCATTGCTACTGCTAATGCGCATGTGCAGCATCAGAGGTCAGCACATGCGCACTATCTCCCTCCACAAGCTGCTGGGCCCGTTAAGCCCCACTCACAGCCTCTCTGGCCAGAAATAGGATAGTCCAAAATTTTGCAGAGTGCATAAGATTGGGCCTGAAAATGTGCCCAAAAACAGACCTGGAACTCTCCTAGTTTCATGCCACCCGTCACTTAGAAAAAAATCCCATAAGATTCCGCCGAGTTAACAAAAGTTAACTGTGCTCAATTTCCAACTTTTTATCTACTTGTAAAAGCTCTTACTACGGATTTGTATATTGTTGGCAGTTAATCTCTCTTTTCCTGGATAATCAACCTTTTCATCACTCTCTCAATCCTCAAGCTTATTCCTGTTCTTCATAACATTAGAAACCTCTTCTTTTAACCTGATGCTATCCTTAACTTCCCCACTAAGCTACAGATGGATCTTTTCTGCTGAGACTTTGTTTCTTTGATGGAATTGATGTTTGCTGAAAATTATGAATTATTTCTTTAAATGTTTCCCACTGTTTATTTATCACCATATCTTTTCGACCTTAGTTAGGTTTCCCCTCATATCTCTGTAATTAGTTCTGAGGTTTAAGATTCTTGTTTGGGACTTCAATATGTTGCTCTCTGAATTAATATGCAATTCAATTGTATTATATTCACTTTCTCTTCCAGGAGATCTTTAACAGTGAAATTAATAATGGACCCTGCCTTACTACACAGTATTCAATCTAAAATAGCTCTGTGCCTATTTGATTACCTTTCTTTGAGAGCATTAGAACATAATTAATAGGAGCAACAGTAAACCATCAGGTCCTTCAAATTTACACTGCTCTTCAGTTTGATCATGTCTGATCTTCTGCCTCAGTTTTCCACTTGCTCCCCTTATCCATTGATTCCCAGAGATCAAAAATCTATCAATCTCAACCTTAAATAAAATCACTAAACAGACAGATGTTTACTAATGATTGCACCATTTTCACTTCCACTTGCAATCTCTCATTTGCAGCAATACTGGATAACATTCAGCATTGGGCCGAGAATTAGTGAGTAACACTGTGCCACACAAATGCCAGCCATTGATGTTGCTAGTACAGAAGAGTCTCACCACCACCTTACAAGTCATGTAACATTCGGACTAGGATATATCTCACCATTCAATCATTGTCACTGGAACTGCCAACTAACTACACTGTGGGTGCACCGAAACCAGCTAGACTACAGCAGGTAGAGGTTGTGTCTCACCACCAGCTTGTCAAGGTAAGTTAGGAATTATATCACCATTCCTTCACCGTCACTGAGTCAAATACCTAGAACTTGCTTCCTAATAGTCCTACATTTTAAAAAAAATCATTTGCAGGAGATGGACATGGGCAGCTAGACCAGCATTTTTAGCCATCCCTAGTTGCCCTTCAGAAGGGGTGGTGAGCTGCTTTCTTGAACTGTTGCAGTCTATGTCATGTAACTCATGGTCTTAGGGAAGGAGTTCCAATATTCTGACCACTGTCAGTGAAGGAACAGCATTTATTTTCAAGTCAGGATGGTGAATGACTTGGAGGGGAACTTCCAGGTGTTTCCAGGTATTGGCTGCCCTTATCCTTCTAATTGGTAGCAGTCCTGGGTTTGGTAGGTGCTGTCTAGGTGAGTTGTCACAGTGCATCTCTGCTGACACTGTTCATTAGTGGTGAAGGGACTGAATGTTTGTGCAAGGGGTACCAATCACACAGGCTGCTTTGTCCTAGATGGTCTTGAACTTTGAATGTTGTTGGAGCTACACTCATAAGAACATAAGAAATAGGAGCAGGAGTAGGCCATCTAGCCCTTCGAGCCTGCCCCGCCATTCAATAAGATCATGGCTGATCTGTCGTGGCTCAGTTCCACATTCCCGCCCTCTCCCCATAACCCTTAATCCCCTCTCTTATCAAAAACCCATCAACCCGCGTCTTAAAAATATTTAGCGAGGCAGCCTCCACCACTTCAACAGGCAGAGAATTCCAGAGATTCACCACCCTTTGAGTGAAGAAGTTCCTCCTCAACTCCGTTCTAAACCACCCCCCCTTTATCTTGAGGCTGTGCCCCCTAGTCCTACTATCCTTTCTGAGCAGGAAGAGTCTCTCCACCTCTATCCTATCCATCCCATTCATCATCTTATACGTCTCAATGAGATCTCCCCTCATTCTTCTAAACTCTAACGAGTACAAGCCTAGTTTATTCAGCCTCTCCTCATAGCTCAACCCCCTCAACTCCGGCATCAGCCTAGTAAACCTCCTCTGCACTCCCTCCAAGGCCAAAATATCCTTGCGTAAGTACGGTGCCCAAAACTGCACACAGTACTCCAGCTGCAGCCTCACCAATGCCCTATACAGCCGCAGCAAGACCTCCCTACTTTTATATTCAATCCCCCTCGCTATGAAGGCCAGCATCCCATTAGCCTTCCTGACCACCTGCTGCACCTGCAAGCTGGGTTTTTGCAACTCATGCACAAGGACCCCAAGGTCCCTCTGCACCGTCGCCTGCTGCAGTTTTTCGCCACATAAGTAATAATCCTTCCTACCATTATCCCTACCAAAGTGGACCACCTCGCACTTGCCAACATTAAATTCCATTTGCCATTTCCTGGCCCATTCGCCGAAGCAAATGGAGAGTATTCCATCACAATCCTGACTTGTGCCCAGGTGGACAGGCTCTGGAGAATCAGGAGGCGAGTTACTTGCCCCAGGATTCCAAACATCTGATCTGCTCTTGTAGCTACAGTATTTATATGGCTAATCTAGTTCAGTTTCTGGTCAATGGTAACCCCCAGTGCACTAAAGCAGTTCAAGGTGGTTTCCCTTCTCAAGCTCAGTAAGAGATGGCTAACAAAGGCTGGCTTAGTGAACCATGCCCATATCCCATGAAAAAATATATTAACATTTTTAATACTATTAACAGTATTCCAAGGGGTCCAGGATCTTGCTCTTCCATAATGTATTGGAATTTTACAATCAGTAGGATAACTTCCAGTAAATTTTACATTTTTTTGACATCACAGATGAGATTTTCCTTGAAATTCAAGCATTCACGTAAGTCCATGTGATTTATTTACAATGCAGGTTCAATCAGACACTCGATCAAAAAAAAGACAGAAGACATTTTACTGCAAAATTCAATCACTCTTCCACCATTATTTCACTAAACTTACACATGACCAGTTGCAGCAAACATATTTAAAAGTATTACTGCATTGGTGAACAGAACGATGATTAATTATGTTAGTTTCACAGGTAGTCTTACATTCACACTGCAATGAAGTTATTGTGAAAACTCCCCAGTCGCCACACTTCAGCAACTGTTTGGGTACACTGAGGGAGAATTTAGCATGGCCAATTCATCTAACCAGCACACCTTTTGGACTGTGGGAGAAACTGGAGCACCTGGAGGAAACCCACGAAGACACAGGGAGAATGTGCAAACTCCAAACAGACAGTGACCCAGACTGGGAATTGAACCTAGGTACCTGGCGCGGTGAGGCAGCAGTGATAATCACTGTGCAACCATTCCACCCCAGGCATTTCAAAAGTTTGTACATTAACAGGCATGAATTAGCCCATTGTAGTTCTTCCTCATTCACTTACCCAACATCAGCACCACCACATGCAAGGGAACAAATGGCTCCAGGTAATTTGTTATCTTCTAAAACCTGGGCAACAATTCTGCAGAGAGAGCGACAATAAATTGTGAGCTGTAAATTTGGCAAATACTCTAATTTGAAAATTATACAAGGCTTAAAAAAAACTCAATTTCAGGATTAAAAACACCAATAAAAATTAAATTTACTTAATGCACTTTACAGAGATTTTAAAAAATTAGGGATATTCTTTTAGAAACAAACTTTAGAAACTTGGCCACTAAATATTTAAATATGCTTCTGGTAATTGGGTCAAAACGGGAATTCAGTGATGAGCAGAAATGGTGCATTTTTTTCAATTGAAACTAAGACTGAAATTTAAGCTGAAGCTTTAATCTTGAATGACTGGTATGTCAATTAACTATTCAATATCAGTTCATGGCCAGCAGATTGCTGGACAAGTGTCAGACACTGTATGGTTGGAGCTAACTGGCCACTTGGAACAAATATCTGAAAGCTGAATCTCATCGCAATATAGCCAGACCTCTGATGAAGAATCATCCAGACTTGAAACGTTAGTTCTGCTCTCACTCCACAGATGCTATCAAGACTTGTTTGAGATTTTATCTAATTGAAGGTGGGTTGCTTTTACTCCCAATTCTCCTAACGCTTTTTTAAAAAATATTCAAAGAAGCTTAAAACTAATTTAGAATTGCACAAAGATGGAAGAATCTGTGCAATGTAGAAGTTGTGAATAATTGACATTCTAGGCCTGGATTCTAGCCACAACAACTCTGAGGTGGTCAGCCTTTCGCTTCTCAGCCTTTTGGCTAAGATCAAGTATAGTATTGACATGCGGTGCTTAGTTGAAGTCATTAGGTTACATTTTAGTTTCATCTGAAGCAATTTTTAAAAGTGGCATCTCAGCCTTTTGGCTAAGATGCACATGAGATCAAGCCTTGGAGGAGGAGCTATGCCTACTTCAATCAGCTTGGACCATGTAGATCAAGCTTAAGACAGGAGGTGAGAGCCCTGATGTCAGCTTGGATCGGGAATGTCTCAATTTGTTGAGACTCTGAATTGGACTTGATTTGATTGAATTGGAATAAAAACAAAAAAAGAATGAGCAACAGGCAACACTTCAAAATATAAGAGAAAGATTAGTTTAATGGATGAGGCATTACAGAAGACCAGGCTGCCAATCAGAATAGGACAAGAGAACAAGAACTTGGGAGAAGGGTGGATCTGTTAGAAACAGGGTCAGAAACCACGATCTAACAGTAGGGCAGGAGCCATCACACACAATTCAGTTAGGGAAGGAGAGAAGAAAGAGAAAGTAGTAGACAATTTGTGGCTTTAGCTGTTTTGATTATTTTGGTTCACAGATGGAATTTTCTGCTAACTCGACTCAATTGAATCATGACGTTGCTTCCTGGCTGCACGGAGCCCACATCAGTTGTGACACAATGCTGGAGGGAACAACTGCTGTCACCCACAGGGTAATAATATATCCAGAAGAAAACCAGGGTCTTTGTGCTGAACCCAGATTATTGGAAAGGAAGCTGAAGGAAAGGACCTAAAGTGTAGTATTTTCTGAAATACTATCCATACCACATGCTAATGAAGACAGAAGATGGTAATTAAACAGAACAATATGTGACCTGTGGTTTTAGTGCAAAATAGCAGACATTCAGTACCTCCACAGCAGGATGAGTTTTGATGTGGAAGGAGCTTATACAGGCCAGAGGTTTCCACACAAACCAAATGCATGCAGGTTCAGTAGATTGGCCAGGTTAAATTTCCCCTTAGTGAATAAAATTGGTTAGGTTAGATGGATTAGCCATGATAATTGCATGGGGTTACAGAGATAGGGTGGAGGGGAGGGCCTGGCTGGGTGGGATGATCTTTGAAGAATCAGTGCAGACGTGATGGGCCAAATGGCTTCTTTCTACATTGTAGGGATTCTATGGTCCTATGTTGGCAGGCAGAATTCCTTCTGAGCTATTTCTCTGTTTCTGTTAACAGGTTACCTCCAATTCTGTGCGCAGTCATTTGTGTTAACAGTGTCTTATATAGAACATATTGAGCAACATTCTCCAGCCACGCTGGTCTAAAAGCCAGAAATTCCTGCCTGACCATCAATGGCGTTTCACATTCTCTGCACCCACCAGCTAAAATTCCAGTGGCAGGTAGGATGGAAGAAAGGGCCACGTCACATTACATATTAAATTAATCTACTAGTTCATTCTTGCTGGAAAATAATAAAACATTAATTGCAATAATGTACTTACTGTGTAACTGCTACACTAGTCAGAGGAGTCGTTGGAGCTCCTTTCCTGTGAGCATAAAATACATAGAATCATAAATTTCACAGAGGCCACTCGGGCTATCACATCCCTGACTAATTCCACTTTTCAGATCTTAACCTGCAGGTTATGGCATTTCAAGTCAATATGTAAGTACTTATGTGGCATAAAGCTTCTACTTCATTCAACAGCAAGTTGCAGATTGTGATTACCCTTTGTGCGAAGAAACTTCTCCCCAACTTCCCTCAACATCTTCTACAAATTACTTGAAACCTGTGCCCCCAGTATAGATTGCTAAGGTTCCCTCTGCTAAGGGAAATAGGTTCTTCCTATCTACTTTATCTGGCCCCCTCAATTTTACACACGTTAATTAAATCTCCTCAGTCTCTCTACTTCAAAGAAAACAATCACAGCTTATCAGGTGTAAACATGGTGCCAGAGCGAGGAGACTTCTTGCAAGCTGTGCCCAGCATACCTTCTAATTCTTTTACTCTTGTTCTATGCTTCTGAAACTTCATTCTAACTCTTTTAAGCTCTCTAACAATGCTCTAACTCAATCTCTTACAGATTTGGTGCTTTCTCTAAACACTAGCCATGACTGTGACACTACATTCTGCACTCTCTCATTTTCTTCTCTTTGAATGGTGTGCTTGTGCGCAAGAAACAATGCTTTTCACTCTATGCTAATACATGTGACAATAATAAATCAAATCAAAATATCCTGACAGCTAAATTCTCTATATCTGGCACGTACCTCATAAATCTCCTGTATTTACTTTTGTGCTATCACACCTTTCCTATCATGCAGTGATCAGAACTGTAAATAGTATTGCAGCTGTAGCCAAACAGGCCATCTAAAATGGCATTTTGTAAAGCACTCTGGGACAATTGGGCAAGAAACTAAACCGACAGGCTGCAGTTTAAAGACAGACAAACAGGGTGCAACTCTGATGAGTGAATACACAGGATATGGGCCATCTCCAGGATGAAAGAGACTTTCTGATCACACTGGGTTGTGTGCCAGACATAAAGGCACCGTGAATCCTTATTTAGGAGGAAGGTATATGACCTATGTGCCTCTAACACCTACAGACATGGCTGCTGGGGACACACCCAGAGATCGGTGTTGTAGCACCTGATTGGACTCTTATCGATCAGGGTGATCAAGTCCTGATCGATTATTGGCAATGGCCAAAAAGGGGCGTGAAACCAAACAGGGTATAAAGGGTGCTGCACAACCAGGAATCTCTCTCTCTCTGACCACACGAACGAGCTGCAACAATGGTGAACATTGCCAGCAAGAGGAGAGCCACCACACCCAAGAAGGAAGGAAGAAAGACCACAGCCAGAATGCCAGTCCAGACCAAAGGACCAAACTACATTGACAACTATCAAGACCAGCACACAGATAAAGGCCAATATCTGTTTGGGTACTTGTCAGTCACGCAAAGTTCAGTCAAGGTCTTGTACTTGAATTCTAGTATTTTCTGTAAGATAACTTATTGTTGGTCGAGTGGGTGATTATTGATTGTGTGGGTTTAAATAAATATTGTTTGTACTAGTAAGATGTCTACTCAAAGTTATTTGTCCACTGTATAAGGGTTAAAACAGACTGATTTTTACAACACAGCTGTGAACTCACTAGCTTTTTGCACAGTTTTAACTCAACTTCTCTCTCCTTACATTCTATGCCTTTGCCTGGCCTGTCCATTTTATAGCGTCCTGCAGTCCTCAGTCTTCTTCCTTACTATCAACCAGACAGTCATCTTTATTTCATTTGCATTCAAGTCTGAGTCTTTGATAAATAGCACAAAAAGCAAGGGACCTAGAACTGAGGCACAGGCAGAGTGGCAATTTCACTGGACAGTTAGCACATTTGGTGTAGTCAACATGCAAACGTTTTAGCAAATGTCCCATATGGCAAAGCGGTCAGAAAAGCAAGCAGCATTCAGGGTAGGGTAAGACAAACCTCAGTTGCCAAAAAAAATTAAATACTAATTCTGCCTGTAAAAACATTATTTTTTCTCATTTATGGAACATCCACTTGTAATGACTTTAATCAGGCCAGGGGTTGGCCCATTGGAGATGAACTCCCTGATTAAGGATCCAATTGATGGGCTAATCACAGAGTCTCTGCCTTGCACTTAACTGGGAATGTCAGTTCCTCTGACACCCCCAGAGATAGACTGCTAGCTATTCGCACTCTGTGTACTGCTGTTGGAGTTTGTAAATAAAAGGATTTTGATGTAAGGACTTCTACCTCCAAAGACATATTACAACACAGAGGCAGTTATTGCAAATATCCAATTAGATTCATTGACCTTTAACTCACAGGAGATAGTTATGCAGCTCATTATGTCTGCTGGCTCCTTGAAAAAGTGCTGTCCAAATTACCTAATAATCACCCAATTTTATCCACATAACTCTTTAAATTATGATAATCATTCTATTCTGTTACTATATAGTGTCAGTTTTGAAACTTGAGATAGTTGTGTTCATTACAGTTTTGGAACCAAAGATAAATGACATTCATGTCTAGGAAACAACAATCAAGAATCTTTTTAATATTTGCGAGCAATATTCTTTGCTTTCTTATTTTCTTATGGTCGTTGTGTCACCAATGGTAGAAGTGAAGTAAAAAACTGGAACTGAGGTTAGAAGAGTCATATTTTTATAGCTGTAACAAGGGATCACACAATGTCGAGTGTCCAAATCGAAGCTGAAAGCTAATGCTGGAACTAAAATATAGGTTCTTAGAGAACAACATCTAGGTCGCATAGGGGACCTTATAATCTTGTAGACTACGAGACAGGAATAAAGCACAGCAGAGCAATTGGGTTGTATATTGGGTTGTAAAGGAGCTGGTGGAAAACAATAGCTGGTCCATTGATTGGAAATAAAATTTGAAAGAGTGCAATGTAACAGAAGTAATAGAAGGAACAATGTAATAAAGAAGATAAATTATACTAAGAGTACCTCTGCAATGTGCCTTGCTAGAATGACAGTAGATATATTACAACTCATTATCTCAAAGTGCAGAGCAAACCAAACAACATCCTTGTTCATATCATAAATTACATGGAATGAACTGACCGAAAATTCTCTTCTCTGATATGGCAACACTGACAAGAGTGCATTTACCTCTCAACTCTAATCAGCAAAGTGACTGTTTTTGCATTGGTCAATTTTCTAATGTTAACTCAGTGTAGTTTTAAAACTGAATTCATCCCATCTGATCATTTGGAGACTGATACTAGAAAACTGGCACTAAGGACACTGAATTGTTGTCCTTTAGGAAAAGGAGTCTCATATCCCTACCTAATCCTAACTGCATATGACTCGAGTCATGTATGACAGGGCTGAAATTAAATGTTCTGTGAAGTGGCCTCGTGAGCTACTTGGTTATAAAAGTAAATACGATAATAAAAAACAATGAGCTTTGCCAGCATCATGAATAATTTAAGAATAAATGCTTTGAGGGGCATGTCAGGATTGGCAAATGTATTATATTTCAACTGCCTATCCCCCAACAATCTCTCTTCCCCCAAACCCCCATGCCTCTAACCCCTCATTACATGTACTGATGTGTTGAACTCTGACAGCGTCAAACATTTCCAAGTCAGCTGCAGGGTTTATCTTCTGGTAGTCCATCCAGTCTCCTCCTGACCTATATAATTTATCTCACAGAATAAGCTTTACTGTGGACTTCAAGTTTATTCCGCCATCCAGTGAACAGTGCAGAGCCCTTGAACTCAGCAAAAAGGAGGCAAACAAACCTGTGGAGAATAAGCCCATCACTCTTGAGTGCATTGAAAAAGTCAAAAATCTGATCCACAGAACTGTCTTCTCCCCAAACTTCCATAAGCCAAGTGATGCAACCAAACATACATTTACGTAATTAGAACAAATGTATTAGTGCACAGAGCTGAATTAATAAGTTTGGATCATCCATCTTCAGAAATAACTCACCAAAGGCAACAGTTTCCACAGACAAGCGCGAGGGCATTATTCCACCCATAAACAGCAACTGGAAAGTTAAAGGCAGTGATGATTCCTACTAGACCAAGCGGATTCCATTGTTCAATTAGAGCATGTCCAGGACCTTGGAAAGATTTCATGGAAGTCAAATGTCAATTGAATATATCCTTGATTTTTCTTTCATAATCTGCAAGTTGTAAAAGCATAGGGATAGCATTTCAGAGAAATTTTCCCAATTTCTATTGTTTGCATCATTTCTCTAGGGATTCCACTCATCTCCTACTTAGGTTATGGTGGGAGATTGGGAAAAACTGCATGAAAATCCTACCACATGATCCTTATCCACCTAGAGTTGAACAAAATCCACTCAGAGTTAAACAGAAAACAATGTACATAAGGTGTGGTATGTCCGTGTGTCTGATACTTTCTTATACCAAATGTGAGAGTAGTTTTTCAAAGCCACTGCGTCATGAATTTCACATCTAACTCTAGACTAGGTATTTTCTGTCAATATAATGCTGGATTAAAGTAGGATTTTGCGACTTGTTTTAAGAACAGTTGTCTGTTTCTGCATAGTGACTGGATTATGGGATAGATGAAAGCACAGAGTTCTGAAAAAGGAAAGGCTTTGAGTATATTATTTTCCATATTCTAAAAAAAAGACAACCAGAAGCATCTTCAGATTACAGTGTAAAAGGAATACTACCTGTACCGAATATCTGACACTGCTGTAATAGCAGCAGCAAATTAAGGTTGAAAGAAGTTTCATCCAAGATCCTACAACATGGGAAATCCATTTTTGTGGGCCACAGGCACACAATAAAGTAGGTAGCTAATTTTAACTGCTCCAAAGAAAGATCATTGACCTGAAATCTTAACTGTTTCTCTCCACAGATGTCGGTACTTGCTGAGTATTTCCATCATTCCTCGGGTTTGATAAAGTTACTACCTGGTATAAGTTTGAGGATCGACATATTCACATTTGTTTGAAGGAATTACTGACAATAACAACAGTGGGGAATTTTTAAGTCACATTTACAATACTGAGAGTGGTTGCAAAAATTACATTATGATATATCAATCAATTCAGTCTTAATTAATCCAGTGATAACAATTTTGCATGTTGTCTCAATTAGTGTAGATACTATTACTTTTGAGCCATTGCCAACATTAGCAATTTCTCCCCAGTCAGAATCCATTTGCCAATCAATTTTGCAATTGTTACCTGAAAATCGTTCTGGACACTTATGTTCAAACATTTAGCGCCCTTGGATAGCTAATCAGAGGGAGGAATGGCTGTAGAATTGGGCTTTCACAACAACCCAGTAGTCACAATCATTAGGATGTGCAGACATCAAACACACAGAATATCTGGCTACCATAAAACAAAAACTGCAGTGAAGCAGATATTACTCGAGTCTTCACTGTTTGCCTGTGATTATTTCTATTTCCCTTGGGTAGATAGCTTCCTCTGTAATCTCAACTGCAGCTTTCATGCAATAGTATTTAGCACATTTAAAAACAAGGCAAGAAAATAATACAGAATGTACTAATAGCAGTGACAAAAGTCAGAATATATTGCTTCACTTACGCTCAGATGGTAGCACAGGCCCTCCAAGCATTCGAGACAGTCCAACTGCATAGTCACAGATATCAATATACTCCTGAACCTCCCCTACACCTTCAACAGAAATTTTCCCCATCTCCAAAGAAACCTTAAAAGTAAACACAAAAAAACGAATTACAAACTTGAATGCGTTCCAACTGTACTATTCACAAACAAAATCAAAAATGCGTCAACATCAGTGTTCTGTAATAAGCCTACATGTCGGTTAAGAACGTAAGAAATAGGAGCAGGAGTAGGCCATCCAGCCCTTCGAGCCTGCCCCGCCATTCAATAAGATCATGGCTGATCTGTCGCTGCTCAGTTCCACTTTCCCGCCCTCTCCCCATAACCCTTAATCCCCTCTCTCATCAAAAACCCATCAACCCGCGTCTTAAAAATATTTAGCGAGGCAGCCTCCACCACTTCAACGGGCAGAGAATTCCAGAGATTCACCACCCTTTGAGTGAAGAAGTTCCTCCTCAACTCCGTTCTAAACCGCCCCCCTTTTACCTTGAGGCTGTGCCCCCTAGTCCTACTGTCTTTTTTGAGCGAGAAGAGTCTTTCCACCTCTATCGTATCCATCCCATTCATCATCTTATACGTCTCAATGAGCTCTCCCCTCATTCTTCTAAACTCTAACGAGTACAAGCCCAGTTTATTCAGCCTCTCCTCATAGCTCAACCCCCTCAACTCCGGTATCAGCCTAGTAAACCTCCTCTGCACTCCCTCCAAGGCCAAAATATCTTTGCGCAGGTGCGGCGCCCAAAACTGCACACAGTACTCCAGCTGCGGCCTCACCAATGCCCTATACAGCTGCAGCAAGACCTCCCTACTTTTATATTCAATCCCCTTCGCTATGAAGGCCAGCATCCCATTCACCTTCCTGACCACCTGCTGCACCTGCAAGCTGGGTTTTTGCGACTCATGCACAAGGACCCCGAGGTCCCTCTGCACCGTCGCCTGCTGCAGTTTTTCGCCCCGTAAGTAATAGTCCTTCCTACCATTCTTCCTACCAAAGTGGACCACCTCACACTTGCCAACATTAAATTCCATTTGCCATTTCCTGGCCCATTCGCCCAGCCTATCTAGATCCTTCTGTAGACTCTCCACACCCTCCGCACAATTTGCCGTTCCCCCAATCTTGGTGTCATCAGCAAATTTCGACACTCTACACTCGGTTCCCTCCTCCAGATCATCTATATAAATGGTAAAAAGCTGAGGCCCCAGCACCGACCCCTGGGGCACTCCACTAATTGAAGTTCCATCTGGAAAATCTGCATACAGGCTCTTCACAATCAGGCCTCGCAAAGAAATCATTCTCCCACATCCAAAACTGGCTGCAAGTAAAATCAGATTTGAAAAATGGAAAATATATACTAACGAATAAAACCAATTTCTGTACTTTTTTTATACTCAAGGGATATAGGCAAGGCTGGCACAGCCAACATTTGTTGCCCATCCCTAATTACTCTCGAGACTCCTTCTTGAACTGCTACGGGTCATTTGGTGTCAATGCCATTAAAATGGAAATTCCAGGATTCTGACCCAGTAACAGTGAAGCAATAGCAATACAGTTCCAAGTCAGGGTGATATGCGGCATACAATAGGTTAGCCAATGCTATAATTTCAACTTGATTAAAGTGGTAATCAAAGGCACAACCGTGAGTTGATTTTATGTGGCTGTAATGTGAATACCATTTCTACATTACAAATCAATCCCCACTAGTTCATTTAATGCCATGAAATACATTTTGGAAACTTCTCACGAGCTCTGGCCATGCTAAATTGCCCTTTAGTGTCTCAAAATGTGTAGGTTAGATGGATTAGCCATGGTAAATGTGTGAGGTTACAGGGATAGGGTGGGGGACAGGGTCTAGGTAAGATGTTTTGTCAGAATTAGTGCAGACTCGATGGGCCAAATGGCTTTCTTATGCACTGTAGGGATTCTTTGATTCTAGAATAGGAATGAGTCCTTATTGGAAGCAGGATGTCAGATGCTATAGTCAAAGTAGTTGAGGGAGTCGGTAGATTTGTAATGAATCTTGGGAGACAGTCTATCACTGAAAAAGGAGACAGGTGTCAAGGGAGGTGTCAGAGATGGACCATGCAAAGATGAGAGGAGTGAAAGCTGGAAGCAAAATTGATCAATTCTTCCAACTCCAGGTGAGAGCATGAAGCAGCACCAATACAGTCATAGACTTAATGGAAAAAGAGTTGTGGGAGCGGGTCCGAATAGAACTAGAACAAGGAACGTTCCCAATAATGCACAAAAAGATGGGCATAACTGGGGCTATGTGGGTAGAACAAATTCAGTCAGGCAAAGGAGAGTGGCGGCAGATGGGGATTGTTCAGGCCTCTGCTTAAGGGAAAAGTGGAAAACCCTCAGGCTATCCTGATGGGGGATGGAGGTGTAGATGGATTGGACGTTCATAGTAAAGAGGGGGCAGTTGGGACCTCTGACTTCCTGTGAACAGTGTAGTTAGTGAGAGGCCTCTAAATAAATGTTTTTCATCAATTGTATATCTGGCAGACCATCACATTCCATCACAGATCCAATTTCAAAAATAAATAAAGAACCCAGAAATGTAAGAACAATAAAGCTAACAAAAATAAATTTTCAATTTTTTGACCAGAGAATCCAACTGGCTTATCAGCTTTTAATTACCATGCCCTTTTCCTATTAAAACAGGGCATCACCCGACTTCCTGTGAGAAGCACCAAGGAATAATTGCGGCTGTGGGGTTAAGCTGCATTTTCCCAAAATGTTGTATTGCCATTGGAGCGCTTTCTAAAAGGTATATCTCCAATGCTTACAAAAAGCCAAACAAAACCACAACTGTTACAGCGGCTTAGCAAGTTGATTTCCGGGAAAGTTAAACAATAGACTGGTTGGAGTCCATTTTCAGTAATCATCTACTACTCTTTCAAGGTTCACTTATAATGGTCATTTGGGACAAAGTATCTGTACAGTCAAACCTCAGCTCAACATTCTGAACAGACCCAAGCTGGGAATCGAACCCAAATGATTATTTGGTAATGTGCCTTATCGTAGTAATTGTCCCTACTATAAGTCCCCCAATCAGAGGGTACTTACAAAATTCAAGCTCCATGCTAATGATTGATTTTCTTCTAAAAAAGATTGGTTTGCATCTACAATTTAGCAGTATGATTTATGGAATAGACTGGGAGGACATTCATCTACAATCTAGGGCACAGTTCATGGGGAAACAGAAGTTATGCTGTTACTATGTAACAGAATAAAGTTGGGTGCAGGAAGAAGTCTCTCAACATGAAGTGAAAGTCCAACAGCTTTACTCGATTGCTGATTTATGAATTCAGAATTTCAGGCAAGATACAGAAATTAAGTTAGATGGTGCGATGCCAAGAGCAACATCAAACTGGCAACAAAGCATTTGCTAAATACGAGGCTTTTGCACAAAATGGCAAATCCAATTTGTATTATCAAGTTTAATACTAAGAAAAATGACATACACAACCTATGGTTTTCTCTAAACATCAAACATGAAAATCTTTACCTACCAGGTTGCCCAGCACTTTAAGTTTCTTTCTCAAAGCATCTCCAATTTGCCTCACTATTTCTCCTCGCTTTGGTGCAGGAATCTGGACAAGACAAAAAAAAGAAAGTTTTTTTCATCCTCTATCCATTGGGCTCAAATTTCAAATATTAAAGAGATTGGTTCACAGAATCACAAAAAAAATTTAAAGAGATCCAAAAGAGAGAGGTCATGTCCCCTTTTCTTCTTTCTTTGTCACTTTTTTTTTGGCTCACGTTCAATCCTTGTTACCCCTTGCGATGCCTTGCCCTTATATTGTGGCTTGTTGTCTTCTTGCCACCCAAAAAGTTAAAGAATATAGCAAAAGTAGTAAAAACAAATATTCACTCTCTGCAATGGAGTGGATGGAATTAGAAGGACAGATTTTGTAGTCAGAGTTACTTGAAATATCAACTTGGTTTCTGGTCATCTTTTCAATGACCTTCAAGCTGCTATTCCAAAATATATTTAAAGAAAATATTTAAATATGGTTGTAAAATCCTTGCTTGGACAAGCCTAATCAGATAAAGCACCCTACATCTTTATTTTGGTGTTTCCACATCAAACAATGCTGCCCTAATGAAATTAAATTTCTATTTGGAAAAAGTACAGTTGGTTAAACCAGGAACTACAACTACTGAAAATAATAATAGGACTGCTCGGCTGTTTCAGTTTAAAACACTAGAGCCTTGTACCCAGATGAGTTATCTTTAGAAAACAACTTAAATATACGAGATCATTTATTGTAGAACCTATGTCTAAATCTCAGCCTGAGGAGAATTGACACCTCCCCTGCAATTACCTATATAAAATCTTGGTCATCATAACCTAGTTCATCATTAGTATTAAATCATCATTAAATTAGCAAAAATCACTTAAATGTTGGGTGATAGGGTAGAATATTTTAAATTGACACAACACACACACTTTGCGGTTAAAAGAGTAACCATGGCCCAGATTTTTGTCATGACAATGAAGCTCTCTCTCATGGTGAACACCCCCTGAGAACATAGCTAATGATATCCTTTAGGCACTCACTACTGGAGATGGAATGAAACTACAAAGCAGCCATGTCATCACCAACAGCAACTTTGAGCAGGCCATTGTCATTTTAAAATAAATTCTGTTCCTTCAATCACTCAAGTGGAGCTCACCAATATGCCCCAGTAAAGGTTTCAATAATAGCTGTTGTTTGCTGCATGCTGCACAACATTGCATGCAAGACGGTTCTTCAACTAGATGGTGATGGGATCATGGGCAGAACTCAAACCACTCATTCATGATAGACTTTTATAATTAGAGATAAGCAGTCTCATTTAAAGAATTCAAATTGGAGCTGGAGTTCAAAGTGCACCATAGATTGCAGAGTACAAGTCAATCTTTGAAACCTCCAAAACACCTTCCAAAAACGGAGGTCAATTTGTGTGCCAAATATAAAAATCAAACTCCTCGTGTGGGAGTAGGTGGGCGTAGGTCACCATATTGAAATGTGATAAAACCACCACTGGTAACTGATATGAAATTAATGTGGCATGGTTTATTGAACTAATCCTGCAAAGGTACCTTTAACCGCAATCAATTTTAAAACCTGTTGAAGTCACTGTCTTCACATCCAATGCAGTTATTCTTTGGCCAAGGTTCCCACTCTGGGCAGATGTGGCATTTTCACCTTCAGAATCAACACTCCCCCAAGACAAATCATCTTCCGCTCCATCCACTGAATTGGTTACTCCATATTTTTTATGATCTGATGACACTTGGTGCATTCATAGCATATTACAATTTAGTAAAGAAGCCACACAAGTGGACTCGGCTGCCATCGGTGGTGGTATAGGCAAACTCGCTGGGGTCTTTTAACAGACTTCTGGATGAGTGCATGGGATTTAATGGGATTGAGAGTTATAGATAGGCCTGGTAGGTATGGATATGATCAGTGCAACTTGTGGGCCAAAGGGCCTGTTTGTGCTGTAGTGTTCTATGTTCTAAGACATCAACCAGAAAAGCATGCACTCTCCCACTCTTTATCTCACACTAAGAAGCTGCATTTTTTATGTAGGCCATTGGGACCACCTATTCCACACATTATTGATTCTTTAACTTTGCTCTATCCACATCCATCCAATTGTTGCCACAGACATGCACTTTGGCAGTAAGCTTGACATTGGTTAGAAAATTACCACAGGCTTTAATTTTGTTTGTCAGTCATGCAGGCTAGTAACACCATGCATCTCGTCTGCTGTCATCTCCACTCCATACTTTGGCTGTTGGGCATATCAAAATTCACCATGTTGCTGACGTGACTTAATTGGTATTCATGCTTTTGCCATAGTCTGACGATGAATTGCTGGAAACTAGTAACTTGGGTGGTGAGAACTTTTGATAGACTGAGTGATCTTGTTCTTCTGCCACATCATTAGAATGTTCTGATCCATAACTAGTTATTGGACTGAAGGCCTTAGGGTTTGATGCAGACCACTTAAGTGCATATATATGCATTGCCTTTCTGGTGAAGATGTAACCATTCTGATGATTATTGAGGAGCCATTCTGATACACACTTCTCAAAATCAGGCCAGTGGCTAATCCCAGTTCTGATGGCCCATTTGGTCTTCATCACCTTCTTCTAGACAGCTTCCTACTTCTTTCTTTCTCACTAACACCAACTTCCCCTGCTGCAGCACATTTAATGAGCTAGCAAACATTATAATTTTTAGAAGCAGCTTTGCACTTCATTCTTAGTTTCTAAAAAACTAATTTCTGTTCATCATTAGCTATGCCATGCACAGTTTGCACTGTGTAGGCATTTCTTAAACTCCCACACATATTCTTTATCCTACTTTATCCCATGTGCCAGCTTCCAGTTTAAGGCAAGTAAAAAGTGTTTTTCTGCAGTGAGATATTGAGGCTGATTACTAACAAGACACATCATTTTGTGGCTGAACAGGGGAGACACCAAATATATGCAAAAGCATGACTTTAGGCACCAAAAAAAATGGGGTCCTCTTACACACCATGATCTATGGTATTTGGGTTCTTTAAATAAGTTTGGCTCTTTAGTGCTGTCTAGAATTAGCTGCTGGATCCTAAATACTTAAGTGATTCATTTAAGAAAAACGATTGAACAATTTCTGTGATCCTGTGTTCTTTATTTCTGTGATTCTGTGTTCTTTATAACATTCAAGGCTATGGGCCAAGTGCTGGCAAGTGGGATTAGATGGGCAGGTCAGGACTTTCCTGCGTCAGTGCAGACTCGAGGGGTTGAAGGACCTTTTCTGCAATGTGGCATTCTGTAATTGTATGAATTCATTGAAAAGTAAAAAGGAATCATATAATCCCGACAGCGCAGAAGGCAGCCATTCGGCCCATTGAGCTGAGGAATGATAGACTAGCAATTGAATCATAATTGACTAATTTCTTCCTGACAGTATTACTCATCTATATGGATTCTTTCCTGATTAAAACAAATGACCATTCTTGTGCTTTCAGTGAGTGTTTTACAAACTGTTCAGTCATAGAGTTCAAGATTAATTTTGTCCTCGTTTGACTCATACTGCCCTGGGGTCTGTTGTAGAGTTGTTAATTGCTAGCTAGTCAGACTAACCTGCCAACACTGTTAATTTAACATGTTAAAAAAAACTGCAGAAATCAAACACAAGTCAGCTTCCCCAAAAGTTTTAACTACTAAAACTGCACAGTCAACTGACCAAAAGGTCCAAAGTTCATTCTGCAACTTGTGTTAGCTGATCTTATCCAGAGGTATCAGTAGAAATGCTACAATTGCGCAAAGTAAATCCTGTGTCAAGATGGGGAAATAAATATACCAACCAAACCTTAATGAAAGTGGAAAAAAATTACCCACTATTGGCAGAGTCTGGAAACAGGCTAGATTAGCATGTGGGCAGCTCAGTCTCTGAAATACCTCAGCAAGGAAGCTCAAAAATCAGCTGGCAACCTACCACAAAATTGCCTTTTAAAAGTAACTAGCACTCAACAAGAAGTAGTATTATGTATTCAGATATTGACTGTGTCTGGCTCGCTTTATAAACTAACAAATTTTATATATTTAGAGGAACTTTTACAACAGAAGAGAAAATGGGGTATGTTATTTAAATAAATAATTATTTATCATTATACCATTATTTTTGGGTAGTTAAAAAATCAGAATGATACAAAAGCAAATTGAATTTATAGTGAACTATTCAAGTAAAGAAAATCCCAATGTGCTTTCAGAGAAAAATATAAATAACTGGTCATGGAGTTAATATCTCGAGAGATATCTGATAAACTTACCTAAGATATAAGTTGGAATAAGATAAGGAGCCAAACGGAGTGGCAAAGAGGTTGAAGTATTCTAGAATGTAGGCTGATGTAACTAAAGGCCCTGTTGGTATTTGGTGGAGCAAAGTGTGGGATTGGAAAGGAAGCCACAACTGTTAACTGAGAAAGGAGCAGGAGCTTACAAAGAAAGCATGGAGTGAGACCACAAAGGAACTTGTAAAGAAAATATCAGGATTGCACATTTATTAATTAGGAACAAGATAATGTTCCAGTAGGGCCTAATTCTGAAGAGAGTAGATGCAGGAAAGTTTTGGAAAACTGGAGGATAGAGCTTGACATTCCACTGAGGAAGATATTGCAGAAATCAAAGCTAATGGTGGCCCAGCTAAATTATAGGTTAGTAATGATTCCCAGGATGTTGACAAGTGACAGCTGTTGAAAATCAGCAGAAAGAAGTCATAGGCATTATTTTCTACTCCAACTTAGTAAATACTTTTTGGAAATAAAAGTTGAGAACACTTACATCAGCCCAAATTTTCCAAGCTTCATTTGCCTTTCGTACCGTCTCTTCATAGTCTTCCAAAGTGGCCTGCAAAACAACAAAGTTAAAAAGTTAGAAACAAGTATACTTATTAGTCACAAGTAGACTTACATTAACACTGCAATGAAGTTACTGTGAAAACAAATTTGCATCACCACGTCTGACAATGCCTCCGAACAGTATGTTAATAATTTAGCAGTATCATCAAGTTTCCAGTCGGAATACATAAAAATAATTACCTGTCTTACTCTGGCTATTGGTTCATTGTTGGCAGGGCAATAGGAAGTGACAACCTGCAGATAAAGTAAAATGGAATAATTTGATCAATACAGTCTTTGAAGATCAAAAACTAATTAGAGACCACCTTTTATGTCGTATGTAATCAGGTCAAGAAAATACAAACAGAAAGAGATGCTAAGGTATGAAAGAAGCTCGGAGAATGATTTTGAGGAGGTTTTCAAGAGATAGAAATGCAATAAGACTTGGGGAGAGGTTCAGACCAGATGATGGAAGAATAAATAGCGAATGTAGATGAATTGTTAGAAAATACACTTCCAGTTTTGAATTCTGCACCATTTTCCTCAATCTCAAAGTCCATCCTCCAATTCATCCAAAACTGTGATGCGTTTATTCTGAACTAAGCCCTAATTAATGAATTCGAAATCCCTATTTTGTTTCAAACAAATTATTCTGTGGTCCCATCTCATACCATCTGTGGGAAGAAGGGGGTATATTTAAGTTTGCAGGAGACCAGAAGATTGGTACAGTGGTTATTAGTGAAGAAGGTGGTCTTAGGTGGCAAGAAGATGTAGACGGGTTAGTCAGATGGGCAGATCAGTGGCAAATGGAATTCAACCTTGAAAAGTGCGAGATGATGCACTTTGGAAGGAGTAAACAGACTAGGGAGAACTCAATGAATGGCAGGACGCTCAGATGAATAGAAGGATCTAGGGATACCTGTCCACAGATTCCTGAAGGCAGCAGTACAGGTTAACAGGGTAGTTAAGAAGGCATACGGGATACTTTCCTTTATTTTTCATAATACAGTTATGATGGAGCTGTACAAAATTTTATTTAGGCCACAGGTGGAGGACAGTGTGGAGTTCTAGTAGCCTCATGCTAGGAAGAATGTGATTGCACTAGAGAGGGTGCAGAAGAGATTCACCAGGATGTTGGCAAGGATAAAGCATTTGAGCTATGAAGAGAGGCTGGATAGGCTTTCTTTTTCTTTAGAGCAGACAAGGTTGAAGGGGTGCCTGATTGAGGTGTTTAAGATTATGAGGGATATGGACAGGGTGTATAAGAAGTAACAGTAGGATTAGTGCAGATTTAGTGTAGTTTTGTCAGTGCATTCTCAATGGGTCTCTTCTGTGCTGTATGATCCTATCTCTGTAGCCTCCTGTTCCTTGGACATCTCACTCTTCACTTGATCATATACGTAGGCAGAGAGGAAGTCTGAATATCAACAGACTTGCTGTATTTTTTTTATTCTTTCCTGTAGGCATCATTGGCAAGGTCAGTATTAATTACCCTTGAACTGAGTGGTCGTTTCAGAGAGCAGTTAAGAGTCAACCACGTGGCCGTGAGTCTGGAGTAATATGTAGGCCAGGTAAGGACAGCAGATGTTCTTCCCCAAAGGACATTAGTGATCCTGATGGGTTTTTATGACAATTGACAATGGTTTCTTGGTCATTAGACTTCTAATTCCAGATTTTTATTGAATTCAAATTCCACCACCTACCATAGTGGGATTCAAACCAAGTCCCCTAGGTATCTGAATCACCAGTCCAGTGACAATATCGCTTTAGCTAAACCTACAACAAATATTAAGGGATGTGATGCTGAGGGAAACAGATGGATCGACAACAGAAAACAAAGAATAGAAATAAACTACCACCTTCTTCATTTAGATACATAATCAATATGGATATATTTTTTACAGGAAGAATTATATGTAAATCCAAGGAAGCAGTGTTAGGAGGCATAGTTGTAGACTACAAGAGACTGAACAAAGCCACCGATTAACTGTTCTTGCAGAGAAGTGGAGATTACTAAGAAGTACGTAGTGACCTGTTTTGGAACTCACCAGGTTTTTCCATTTATTTTACATTTAAAAGTTCAGTTTCCAAATGAGAAGTTATACGCTTAAAACATACAATCGTAAAATTAAATATTCAGAATATTTGCAGAAAGCAACTATTCATTATCATAACTGCACTAACTGCTAGAGAAATCCAATGATAATCTCATTAGCCTGCTCACTCACTCTCTATGTAGCACTGTGTCTTCGAATTCAAATATTTATCCATATGTTCCCTTAAAAAATGCAATGGTCTTACAGTCATAGTCATAGAGGTTTACAGCATGGAAACAGGCCCTTCGTCCCAACTTGAGCATATCACCCTCTGTGGCACAATGTGGTAAGTGCCAAAAACACTGTAATAATTTTAAATCAATCAATACCAAGACAATGACTCCCCAACCAGAGGAATCTCTTTTCCTATTAACACTATCAAAGCCCATTATAATTTTAAAAACATCAATTAAAATAAATCTTGGCCTTTCAGAGAAATGATCCCACTCTCGAGTCTCTGCTATAGCTCCCAACCCTAACAATATTCAGGTGAAACTATCTGGTGAGCAGAAACTGAACTGAACTGAACTAGCCATTAAGGCTCCTTCAACAGCAGTTTCCAAACCTATGACTTCTACCACCTAGGACAAGGACAGCAGATGCATGAGAACACCACCACCAGCTCCTTCAAATCATTCACTACCCTGACCTGGAAACATTCCTTCACTGTCGCTGGGTCAAAATCCTGGAATGCCCTTCCAACAGCACTGTGGGTGTACTTACACCACAAGACAGCAGCTCACCACTACTTTTTCAAGAACAATTAAGAATGGACAATAAATGTTGGCCTAGCCATGAATCCCACATTTCATAAAAGTTTCTAAAAAGTGTACTTAACTGTGCTTTCTAAAAATGCTACACCAAAACTGTGGCCTAGAGTTCAGTATAAATATATTACTGATTTGCTGTATATTCTCTTAATAAACCTAAAAGGCTGACTTTTCTTTAAATAGCTTTCTTAAATGGTATTCATTTTTAGAGAATGTAAATCCATTCCCTTCAGTATCTTTCCACTGAATGTTTGATCTTTGTTTTTCCTCCAATCTTTAAATTTATCCACGTTAAATTGCTTCATAAAGCTATCTACCTGAACTACTATCCTGTCCTTAGCTTCTGAATTGTAACAGAATTGTTTAGCTCTTTAACCTTGAGGTGAATACAGATCAACATGAACACAGAAGATGGACATGTGACAGTTGGGACTGGACAGCTGACTAGCAACAACTGATATCAAAGCAGAACCAGTTCATACAACTACATAAGGTGGTGAATGTAGCCCAATCAATCACGCAAACCAGCTTCCCATCCATTAACTCTTCTACACTTTCCGCTGCCTTGGTAAAGCAGCCAGCGTAATTAAGGACCCCACGCACCCCAATCATACTCTAATTCCACCTTCTTCTGTCGGGAAAAAGACACATATTCTAAGGTCATGTATCAACTGATTCAAGAACAGTTTTTTCCCTGCTGCTATCAGGCTTGTGAATGGACCTACCTTCCATCAAGCTGATCTTTCTCTACGCCCCAGCTATGACTGTAACACCACATTCTGCACTCTCTTGTCTTCTTCTCTATGAACAGTATGCTTTATCTGTATAGCACGCAAGAAACAATACTTTTCGCTGTATGTTAATACATGTGACAATAATAAACCAATTCAATTCAAAATTTCCAGAGGATCAGCCTAAAGCTTTCACTTGGTTGTTGTGTCCACAGATCTGGATTAATCTGCTGTATATTTCCAGCATTTTTGGTCTGAGACTCAGATTTTGGATGCTGTTTAAAGGGGGAATGCTGGCCTTGGAAAAAATGCCTGGCTTTTCACCAAGCTGCAGAGAATAAAAGTAAAATATCAAGAGTGCTGAAAATCTTAAATAAAAACAGAAAATGCTGGAATGGCAGCCTCTATAGAGAGAGAAACAATGTTAACATTTCAGGTCAATTATCTTCTTCATTATTAGAAAGATCGTCAACCTGATAAGTCAGCTCTGTTTTTCTCTTTCCACAGATGTTACCCAACCGGAGTACTTCCAACATTTAATGTTTTTAGTTCAGGTTAGCACAGAATATGCTAAGCAGCAGTCCTAACAGGTACCTGATCTAAAAGATACTTTTGCAACTCACAGATCTGAGCATGACCAATTCCTATTGCAGAACATGAAATAACAACTGACTGATGTCAGAAGTGCTACCAACTAAGCCAAAGTGACACAAATTGTTACTGGAATTGGATCACATATTTGAAAACGCTAGATTAGGCAATTCTGATACACACTTTAGGGTTGGCTAATCTCCAGAGCTGTTCTGCAATCTTGAAGACTTAAAAGTTTAATTTCCTAGAGATTTCTGAACGCAACTCAGAAGACAAATCAAAAGGAATGCTTAAAACAACTTTCTCAGCTTCTACAAAGCTTTTTTATTGTGAAAGTATTGGAGATGAGATCAAGAGCTGGCACCTGACCAGGCATTACAAATAACCCCCTTAACTGCTAGAATTTCTATAGCCTCATGCCTTAAACTCCACTCCATCAGTTACGCTGGCACAAACCGATACTCCAATCCAAAAATGTGCAGGTTAGGGGATAGCCCCTTACTATCAGGGCGATTAATGGGGTTTCTGGGTGGGACTGTTGTCAGTGCAGGTTCCATGGGCCAAATGGCCTCCTTCTGCACTGTAAGGATTCTATGATTCTTACCTCACAACCTCAAAATTTAACAACAGTACCAATACTATCCACACCATTAATCTGCTCCAATGTGTCAGCCTTTTGGCTGTGGTTAAGCTACATCAAAAGTAGACTTAAACTGAAATGCTGGACTTGCTGCCAGTGGGAGGAAACTAAAAGATCAATCACAGCTTTAAAATATCCAAAAAGGTTGTTACCAAAATCTACTTTGTAACAACGGTTGTGTGCAAAGGGACGATTTCTTTTTAAAGCCTGCTTGCAATAATCGGTCACTGGCTTGCACAAGATCATACAATGGCAGCAGTTCCCAGCTTCTTACTAAGAATAGCCAGAGCTGGCTGCCTGTAAGTCTAGGGTGGTCTCTTTGCTCTCCTCACCTCTCCTCGCCCACCCCAGCTCCCGTTGTAAACGCCCAGGTTGTCCTCCTTCAGTCCCAGCTCTTTAAGCCAGGCGTAGCCGGGCTGCTGAATGAGAAGCGTGGACATAGCCGCAGACGGTCTCCAGCTGCAAAAAATGGTCTGTCTCAGCAAAGGCCTCGCGAGGTAAAGCGTTACTCGCTGCATCCTATCGCAGTGAAAGGCGAGTCACCAAAAGAAGTCCCAGCGCAATCCGTGCAGCAGCGAGTCTGAGCCTCTTACTCTGATTGACAGCAGTGGGTGCAGCCCCTGTACTGGCAATGAGCAGGAAGCGCTGCAGCACAAGCACACAACTTACAAGGCAAAACTTCCACAGGAACTCCCCTGAAAATATTAGAGCAACCCACGGCACAACAATGGCCGAACCGGTTATATCACCAAGTGTTGCCGTTGGCAACTATGTAGCTATTTTAATGTTGCAAATTATCAGACAAAAGTCGTCACAAAGCTGCATATGTAAGATTACTAAGGGAGGAGGTCAAACGCTTGGTTAAAAAGGAAATTCTTCAGGAGAAGGATGGATAAGTTGATGGAAGGAATTCCAGAGTTTAAGACAGGGTGAGGGAAATCAGGTTTGTGCAGAAGACCAGAATAGAAAGAATTTGGTTGTTGTTACTCTTCATTGTGTGCAGTCTGTACCATGTACTAATTGGTCCCTTTTAAATTGTTGCATAACATTTGCACAAATGCTTTAACATTGGTTGTGTGCAGCCTTTCTTTTACTGCACAGTATGTTGCGGGTTGCTGCTCCATTGAGAGTGTGCAGTTTAGGCTGAGTATTGATCATCACAAAATCACAGAATTGTTATTGCACAGAAGGAAGCCATTTGGCCCTTCATGCCTGCATTGGCTCTCCAAGTGTCATTCTCCTATCTTTTTTTCCCAAAACTTTGCTTCTATTCAAATAATCATTTAATGCCCTCTTAAATGCCTCAACTGAACTTGCCTCTACCACACTTCCAGTCACAAAATCCAAGGTGATGCCAGAGCAAGACGACTTGCATACCAGCATACCTTTTAATTCTATCTTTACTCCCCTTTTATGCACTCTCTTGTTTCCTTCTCTATGAACGGTATGTTTTGTCTGTACAGAAGGCAAGAAACAGTACTTTTCACTGTATGTCAATACATGTGACAATAATAAATCAAATCAAAAATCAAAATCAGTGTATTCTAGATCAGACCCACACACCCAAAACATCACATTTGCTTCTTTTTTAAAGTCACTTTAAATCTGTGCCCCCTTGTGCCCAATCCTATTACAAGCAAGATCAGTTTCTCCCTGTCTTCTCTTTCCAGCCCACGATTTTGAACATTCCTATCAAATCTCCTCTTAGCCTTCTTCTCTCCAAGGAGAACAGTTTCAACCTCTCCATTCTATCCAATAACTTAAGATTCTCATCCCTGGAACTATTCTTGTAAACCTCTTCTGCCCTCTCTCCAATGTGTTTGTAGCCTTCCAATGATAGAATCTTAGAATCCCTGCAGTACAAAAGGAAGCCATTTGGCCCATCAAGCCTATACCGACAAGATTTCCACCCAGGCCCTATCCCCGTAACCCCACATATTTACCCTGCTAGTCCACCTGACACTAAGGGGCAACTTATCATGGCCAATCAATCTAACATCTTTGGACTGTGGGAGGAAACCAGAGCATCCGGAGGAAACTCACACGTACTTGAGGAGAATGTGCAAACTCTACACAGACAGTGACCCAAGGCCAGAATTGAACCTGGTCCCTGGTGCTTTGAGGCAACAGTGCTAACCACTGTGCTGCCCTAAAGTGTGGCACCCAGAATTGTACACAATACTCCAGCTGAGATCTAACTAGTGTCTCATTTAAGTTCAGCATAAGCTCCTTGCTCTTGTACCCTTTGTCCCTATTAATAAAGCCAGGATACGGTCTATGTGCATGTACACCCAGGACTCTCTGCTCCCGCACCCACTTAAGAATTGAACCCCTTAGTTTATATTGGCTGAGGGAAGTTACAGATAAGGGATGAGAAGGCCATGGAGGGATTTGAGCACAAGGATAATAATTTTAAATCTGAGGAATCACCAGACTGCTAGCCAAATTAACTCTTGGGTGATAGGTGAACAGGTAGGAATAAGGTAGGAAATTAACAAAGTTTGATTAAGTGAGATTTACAAAGGGTGGAAGATGGAAGAACACCCACGGAAAGTATTGAAACAGTTGACTATGGAGGTATGAAAATAGCTTTTTAACCCTGAACAAAATCTGTGACCAAAGAAAGAAAAAATATAAAAAGCATGGATAAAAATTTTAGCAGCAGACATTCAATGGTGCTACCATTTCTGAATTCCCCCATTATCAACATCTTGGGAGTTACCATTCATCAGAAACTGAACTGGACTAGCTGGTCAAAGCTGGGTATCCGCAGTGAGTATCTCATCTCCTAACTCCCCAAAGCCTGACCACCATGTACAGGGAACCTGATAAACTCAGTGTTGAAATTTGTGTATGGGTATGAAGTAAAGTATTTACCCACCAGTTACTCAGTCAACAGGACAGAAGAAGGTACAGCTAGTATGTGAAAGTGAATTTAAAAACATGAGACACAATAATATCTGCCAAACAACATCCCACACACTGAAAAGTAATTTTATGATTGTGGAATTTCATTCCATCGGTATTAAAATATTGTTGACTTTTTTAAATAACTTTTTGTACTTTTTTCGTTTTTAGCTCTTTTCACCTCCCTTCTGTTTTTCATTTCATTTCACTCTTCAAGCATGGTTTGAAATTTAATTAAATCTGATTTTCAATTCCTGATTTAGAGTCTGCTTGTATCAATTCTTCAATCGGATTAGCCATTCCTTTTGCTGCTCACACATGCTACAGGCATGTTTTTAGAGCATTGTGTTGGGTAAGGTGTCCAATCATAAGAAGTCTCACAACACCAGGTTAAAATCCAACAGGATTATTTGTAGCAAATACCACTAGCTTTCAGAACTGACTGTTCCTTCATCAGGTGGGTGGGAGTTCTGATCACATACAAGGCATATAAAGACACAAACTCAATTTACATCAATAATGATTAGAATGTGAGTCTACAGCTAATCAAGTCTTAAAGACTTTAAGAGTTGATTAGCAGTAAAGATTCACATTCCAATCGTTATTCATATAAGTTGAGTTTGTGTCTTTATATGCCCTGTTTGTGACCCAAAAGACCCACCTACCTGACAAAGGAACAGCCAGTTCTGAAAACCTGTGGCATTGACTACAAATAAACCTGTTGGACTTTAACTTGGTGTTGTGAGACATCTTGCTGTGTTTACTCCAATCCAATGCCGGCATCTCCACTTCATAAGGTATCCAATGACAACAAATCTCCATTCAAAAACACGTGAAATGTCAGTGGACATTTGTATGTAAGATGAACACCAAACACTGGTCTATGTCAAAACCTAAGCCATTAAATTTTATGTACCACTGATTGTCTTGGCATTTTTAAATCCTTGACTACTCTTCCCAATTTCCAGTTTGATATTATCAGTGACTTGACCTCTTTGCATCAAATATTTCAAGAGGAATCCCCTTATCTTTCTGAAGGACATAATTCAGTGCAATATTCAATATGCTTACAATTTCATAACATCCATAAGAAAGTTTTCATTGTTGATTTTTCCTTTCATATATTTTTGAGCATTTAGTAGCAGAATTCATTCTACATAAAAGTAATGTAATAATTATTGAATTTAACAGAAATTATATTTGTGATGTTGTAAGCTGTCAAATTTGTTCAAATAATAAATAACACATCTGAAGCATTGTAACAATTGCCACAGTATCTTTTGATAGTTATCATGTTTACCCACACTCCTTGTTTGTTTACTTCCCTTTTTGTTTTTATTCCAATTCAATCCAATCAAGTCCAATTCAGAGTCTCAACAAGTTAAGAGATTCCCAATCCAAGCTGACAAGACAGGCTCTCACATCCTGTCTTGGGCTTGATCTACATGATCCAAACTGATTGGAGTAGGCATAGCTCCTCCTCCAAAGCTTGATCTCATGAGCATCTTGGCCAAAAGGCTGAGATACTGCTTTTAAAAATTGCTTCAAATGAAGCTGAAATGTAACCTAATGACTTCAACCAAGTCATTAGCATGTCGATACTACACTAAAGTTTCACAAGGAGATGGTAGCCCAATCAATTTTGCAAAATATATTTTGTTTGAAACTAACAGTTTCTAAGATATATTAAAAGATTGAGCACTACATTAAGGGGAGGTGTGGATAGTGTGGGAATTGAGATAGATGATAAGCCATAATATAATTGAATGCAGAATGGCCTATTCTTTTTATGTCCTTTGTCGCTCATTAAGTGATGGCTCTTTCATAGTTCTCTGTGATCATACTAATAATTAGAATGATTTACTTACACCTACACTTCTGAATCTGACTGCTAGTTTGATGTTCAGAATGAGAAACAAATTTCAAGGAGTAATCTCCCTGATATAATTAGGAAGACAGAAAACTGCAGATCAGATTAAATTTCATTTTGCCAATAACATACATAATTATTTTGTTGAAATGCATTTAATAGAAAGCACATAAATTTTTCAGGGTATCTGCAAAAAAAAACTTTTTACACCACTATGGTTGCACACAATGCCCAATGTTCATTGATCTTCAGACTGCTCAGTTCCTGAGGATTTTAAAGGAACAGGCCTATTTACACAGTTGATTCCCATCTACCTGTGTGAGACGGCAGAACAAATGAAGGTAAACATAATTGGGAGCATGGTGCAAATAAAAAGTAGTAAGCATATAGAAATTCAGAAGTTAATGAAAGATGGATTTGTTAAAGGTGTGTCACATTTGTAAGTTTAGTAGAATTTTGATAAATTTAAAGAGAAGTAATTGATAAGGAGAATATTGGAGAAGTTGGGTCAAGTGATGAAAATGTGAATCTTTCTAATGCCATTAAAGTGAGATGTCTCTTTGGATTGGAGTTAAAAAGAGAAATTTTACCAGCTCATAGTCCTATAAATTCATTTTATACAAGATCAAATAACAGTGCAGGATATAAACTTCAATAGTTCCTGAATCTTTGAAAATTGTTTTGCAGACTTACCTCCATCAATAAATAATATTGGGATACAACTTTGTTGAAGTCAATCCCAAAAACATGTGAAGACTGTCAGATTAAATAGTTTTGCTCAATTTTATTATCAAGGATATTAATTTAAATATTACATAATTATATTACTTTGTTTTTAACAAAGTTAAAGCACTAATGTAGATATGAGTAGCTTAAATCATGTTAACAAAAAGCCTATCCTTTTCCCTTCAACGTTGCTAATTACATATGAGAATGACACAACAATGGGAAGCAAAGACTGAATGAGATCTACCTACAACTTTACCAGCTAACAACAGACATACTGAAGTGTTTAACGAAGGCATGTTTGAAAAAAACAAGAAAAGATACTGATGATCCCACTGATGTCTGATACTCTAAGTTGGCCACTTCTCTGGCCAGTTCTAGATGAATTGCACAGCTAACCTGTTGCATGGAATTTCATACCTAAGGGGTGTGACTGGCCATTTCAAACTGACTCTCTTGGAAGGAAGATGTTAAAAAGGCAAAGTTCTGGATTTTGATCAGCTGTAAGGCAATGGGGACTGCTAACCAGCCAGATACTCATCAGACACTCAAATGTCCCTCTGGAGGACAAAATAACAAATCTCAAAATGTGCCAAATGATTTGGAAGTTGGAGATGAAAAGATCAAAAATGAGATTGCTTGGTCTCAACAATGACTGCAAACTATGGTAATCAAATTCATTTCTTGGAATACAAAGACAGGGATTTTTACAAATTGCTTCTGCCAGGAAGAATAAGGAGGAAGGTGGAGAAGGTCAGAGTCACAAAGGAACTACTGTTGGAAGAGAACAGTTGCAGGTACAGCAGGCAATAAAATAGGCAAATAGCATGTTGGCCAACATAGCAAGAGGATTTGAGTGCAGTGTAGGGATGTTTCACTGCAGTTACAGAGGGTGTTGGTGAGCCAACATCTGGAGTATTGTGTGCAGTTTTGTTGTTTTTACCTGAGGAAAGATGTTCTTGCTTTAGCGGAAGTGCAGAGAATGTTTACCAGACTAATTCCTGGGGTGGCTAAACTGTCATATGAGGAGACATTAAGTCAGTTAGAATTATAATTATTGGAGTTTAGAAGAGTGAGAGGAATCTCATAGAAACTTATAAAATTCTAACAAGATAGGACAGGGTAGATTCAGAAAAAATGTTTCTGCTGATGGGGGAGTCCAGAACTAGGGGCCATAGTTTGTGGATAAAGGGTAAAACTTTTAGGACTAAGGTGAGGAGAAATTTCTTCACCCAAAGAGTGGTGAATCTGTGGTTTCATTATCACAGAAAGTAGTTGAAGCCAAAACCTTGTTTGATTTCAAGAGGATTTAAATATAACTCTTGGGGCTAAAAGGATTGAGGGATATGTGGGGAAGGTGAGATCAGGGTATTGAAGTTGGTGATCAGCCATGATCATAATGAATGGCAGAGCAGGCTCAAAGGGTCAAATGGCCTACTCCTCCTTCTATTTTCTATGTATGTTTCTATGTATGTATCTATTTCTCTCTGAACTAAAAAGGTGTCTTTGACAAAGTGCAGACCTAAACCAAGTCAATTCCCGAATTCTACAAGAAACCAACCAACTTCAAATGGCCACAATGTTCAACAAGCTATGCCTCAAAGCCAAACAAAGGACTTATTTGTATAAACTTTTATTGGATTCTAGCTTTTTTGCTTCTGATGTCTGTGAGTGTCTGTCATTATAACTTTATTACTTTACCCTCAGGTTTAGTAACTAATATTCTTCTGAATTGATTGGTTCCTTAGTAAAAAATAAATACATTTGCATAGGAAAAGGCATTTATGTGGAAGAAAAAAATCTAAAAGTTTTGTTGAACCAACCAAGTGGTTTGAATTGAAATGGGGCCAGCTCATTCCCCCTCACCTCATCGTAACAAAATGGGTGGCTTTCAGGACAAAAAAATGTTGCACTCTTAAAAATAGACACATATAAATAAAGACGCCAGCTAGAGAAATTTATGATTGAAATGCATTAACTTTTACAACATAGGCATTTCACCACAACAGAGGGTAGTGTAAGAGTTGGAAATGGCAGTAATGTAAGAGGCAATGTGCTGATATAAAGTATGCATCAAAAGTTGTTCATAACAAGTATATGACTTGGGGAAAGCCAATGATAGGAAATAACAGGATGATGTCAAATGACATGCAATCTCTCATTCTCCATCTTGCAACCAGTTTGAAGAATAAGGCTGGTCATAAAAAGTCAGAAAACATTGCATCCAGCAGGAAAAGGGAAAAGCAAAGAGCAACACCTTGTATTTATGTACAGTAAGGAGTCTCACAACACCAGTTAAAGTCCAACAGGTTTGGTAACACGAGCTTTCAGAGCGCTGCTCCTTTATCAGGTGAGGTGATCATCAGGTATTTATGTGGCATCTTTATTACGTTGGCATAATATTTGGTGTTCCTCCCCCCACTGCGCTTTGTTTCATGACGATGGAGGCAGCCCACCATTGACAGGTGGCAAGATCCTCTGGTCCGGCTGGTGGCAATGGGGTTTCCCATTGAATGCAGCTCTCACTGCCAGAAAGTACTCACCAATAAACCATGCAAGGCACTTTGGAGAAATAATGTAAAGCAACCTGCCTGAGGAACAGACCAGACTTGTGGAAGACAACTGGGAGTAGTGGAACACCTGTAAATAAAGCCTGGGCATCAGAGTGCTGCCTAATTATGTGGGAGTCTAAGCAGACATGCGGGGAACAATTGAGAGCAGTGAAGCACACCGTTTCAGCTGCTGTGAGCCAGAATGCACTTAGTTTGAAGATTACAGAGCTCTGAGATGCTGAGGAATCTCAGTGTCCTAGTAAATGAATAACAAAAGTATGGTATGCAACTACAGCAAGTAATTGAATACTAAGTAGGGAGGCCAAGCTTAATCTTTACCAGGCATTGGTGAGGCCACCTCTACAGTACCATATACAGTTCTGGCCTATAAATGTGTTGGAAGCAGTTCAGAGAAGATTTATTAGACTAATACCTAGAATGGGCCTGTGGTCTTATAGAGGCATGAGCTAGAATTTTACCATCCTGCCCACCACAGGAATCAGAGTGGGCGAGAGGTGGACCATGAAATGGTCTGTTGACCTCAGATGGGATTTTACGGTTTTGGGACAAGTGAGGCCGTAAAATCCCACCGATAGATTCATGGAGCAATACAGCACGGAAACAGGCCCTTTGGTCCAACCGGTGCATGCCAACCATGGTGCCCTGCCAGCTAGTCCAATTGCCCATAGAACAGGCGATGCTTGTATCTTCTGGAGTTCAGCCAGTAAGAGGTGACTTGACTGAAACAAGATCCTGAGGAGTTTTGACAGGAGTCTTGTGGAAGAATCAGGAATTACAAGTCACTGTTTAAAAGTAAGGATCACTCATTTAAGACAGAGATTAAAAGAATGTTTTTCTCAGAGGGTTGTGAGTTTTTGGGACTCTCTTCCTCAAAAGCAATGGAAGAAAAAACTTTGAATATTTTTAGGGCAGAGGTAGATAGATTCTTGATAAGCAGAGGGGTAAAGGTTATCAGGGTAGGAGGGAATGCGCTATTGAGATAACAATCAGATTAGCCATGATCTCAGTGAATGGTGGAGAGTCTCAAGGGGCTGAGTAATCTATTCTTGCTCCTTACTCATCTGTTCACATGTAAAATTAACTTCAGGTCACATATGGTGATATTAGGGCAGGTGACCAAAATTTTAGTTAAGGACATAAGTTTTAAGGAGCATTTCAAGGAAGAAATAGAGGTGGAGATATTTGGGGAGGGAATTCCAGACGTAGGATCTCAGCAGCTGAAGTCATAACCATTAATGGTAGAGCAATTAATATCAGGCGCGCTCAAGAGACCAGAATTAAATCAGCATAGACAGCTTAGAGAGTTGCGGTGCTGGAGGAGATTCCAGAGACAGGCAAGGCTGAGACCATGGAAGGTTTGGAAAATAGGGATGAACATTTTAAGTTAAGAGGTGTTGGAATAGGATGGTGTGGTAAACTGTGTTGAAGGCTGCAGTCAAGTAAAGAAGACCAAAGAGGAAAAGTTTACCTTCACTGCAGTTATATAAGATTTTCACTATGACTTTGATGAATTGAACTTATTGTTGTATTATTTATCAATTTGATGAATTGAATTTATTGGACTGCATGTGGGCTCTCATCAATCACTCACCTGCAATGCGCTCCCTGATTCCCTCAATGCATTAGAATTAAAATATTATCCACATCTAAAAATTCTTTCATGGTCTTGTCTCACTGTCTTGTCACAGTGCCCTGCAGCCCTGCATCTTCCAAATTTGGTTCCTCTATTATGCTCCCACACTCTTGTCCCACTAATGGTGGCAAAACTTTCCATGGCCCAAAACATGAATTCTCCTTTGCTCAATCTCATGCAGGTATCCAAAGCATGGTCCGAGAAGTTCTGATCTCTCATCTTCCCAATTAAATTTCCAGTTTCCATAACCTAAATTAAAACTTATATAACTTTATATAAGGTTTATATAACTTTTATAATAATAGAATGCAGATTTAAATAGTGTCCCAGATTTAGAATATTCTAAACTAATACGTACAAACATTAATAAGCATGCTACATGTAAAGTTTTATGATAATACAATGCAGATTTAAATAGTAATTTCACAACTTTATAACAAATAAAGAAACCTATTTATACATTAAATAATACACATCTCCAATCGCCCAGAAATTTCTTGTACGTTTGGCAGTCAGCTGTCTGCTGGCAATCAGAGTGGGCATTGCTAAAGCAACAGAATATAAAGTGAAGTATTGCTGCTACTGTACAAAGCATTAGTAAGCTCATACCGTATTGTGTACAGTCTTGGTCCTCTTACTTGAGGAGAGACGTAATTGCATTGGAGGCAGTTCAAACGAGGTTCAACTAAATTCTCTCCAGAGGGGAGGGGGGAGTTTTCCTGTCCTGCCCGCCATGGGAATTGTAATGGGCACTGGGTGGACCATGCAAAGGCCTGTTGACTTTGTGCAAAATTTTTTGGTTTTGGGGTGAACATGGCTGAAAAATCCCATCCAAGGGGGTTTGTCATATGAAAAGAGATTGGGTAGTTTAGGCCTATACTCCCTGGAGTTTAGAAGAATGAGAGGCGATCTAATTGAGCTGTACAAGATGAAAAAGGGGATTAACAAAGTAGATGTAGAGAGGATTTTTCTTTTTGTGGGGCAATCTAGAACAAGAGGGAGATTTAAAACAATATGAGGAGAAATTACTTCTCTCAAAGGGTGGTGAGTCTGGAATTTTTTACCCCAGAGCATAGTGGATGCTGGAATGTGAGTAAATTTAAGGAAGAGATGGACAGATTTTTAATTAGTAAAGGTGTAAAGGACTATGGTGAATGGGCAGGAGAATGGAGTTGAGGCTGAGTTGAGATCTTAAATGGCAGAGTAGGCTCGAGCAGCTAAATTGCCTACTCCTGCTCCTAGTTCATATGTTTCAGCTGCCTTGTATCTACTCTTTGGAATTCCTTGCCTAAGATCCTTAACCTTTGAAAACCTCCTGACCAGGCTTTTTGCCAGTCTTACCTCAATCTGTTTCCTTAGTTTCCAGGGCTGATCTTTAACTTTTGATTACACTGTACCTCAGCTCTGTTAATCTTTGTACACTAGGTGCACATTTGGAGGATTTTCCTGCTGGCATGCTTCCAGACCTAGCTAACACAGCAATTTGTAGGTCTGGTGGGACTTATATGGGGGCGGGTGGAGGGTAGTTGGAGCACGTTGTTGCTGATAGGGGGGGAAGTCAGCCCCAGCTGTCTGCCTCCATTCCATTTGCCTTGACCATGCCCATGTGGCCCAGGAGGAGGGTGCTCTTGGTGTTCTCTCTGAGCGGCGGGCACTGATATAGTGTGTCTTGCAGACATGAATAACAACATTTTGATTTGGTTGGAATGATATCACTTTGTTTTTTCTTGGTTTTGGTAAGGTTTCATGATGATTTTGGCATCTCTTAGTATAATACCAGTGTCCTAAAATGGACATTTGTTGTGATGGTTCCTTTTTTAATAGTTCACTTTTCTTGTTGAAAAGATGTTTTATTCTTCGTGTTAAATGTTCGTCAATAGACTCCTGTGAATTTGTTTAGTTCCCACACAGTTTTCAAAAAAAAATTAGGATCTATCAAACCAGGTTTCACCCAGGGATCAAACTTGTCCAGAATTAACATCAGCTAAGAGTGTAACACATGAAACACAGCATCAACTTTTCACTACTTTTCTGGTTCCACATTTGTAACTTTCTGCTATCTCCAGGGGTTGGAATGCTACTCTATTGTTTGCTTTGAATGACTCAGCTTCTCCTTGTAGGATTCACTTAGGATCCTTAAACCTGCAGAGCAACCTTCCATGTGGAGTTTTCTGGAAGGTTTTGTGAAAGCCTTAGGCCAATCATCCTCATTGATCCAGCCTGTTTGCTACATGGCTATGTATAAATCAAGGGATTTAAATATAACCACATAAGTCTGATGGACTGGGTTGCTGGATGGTACTGTAGATCCCCGGAGACAGACTGCTAACTACTAACACACTGTACGCAGTTGTCAAAGTAGGCTGTTGGGGAGGGAAAGACTTCTGTCTTCAACAACTGAGTAGGGTGTTGGGGCTGGGTGCTGTTGTTGCTGGGGCCTATGTTTCTGGCCCAGTTTTCCATTGCATTCTCTGACTGGAGTGCTTCTATCTCAGAAGGATTGAGGGATTCTGTTCTCAATGTTGGTGTTAGTTGGAACTGTTTGTTGCTTCGGTATCTGGCAACTATTTTCAGGCCACCAATCTCAAGAAGCAGAGTCAAAGCCACCCCTAAGCCTCAGTACGTTCCTCCCCTGGGCCTCCCTTTGATTTCTATCTGAGGGTCAAAGAATGTTTCCATCAGTCTTTTTTGGGACTTGTGCAAGAACTGTTGTCTTGGCGGGACTTGTGTGAGAGGTGATATTCCAGTTGAGATTCATGTGACCCAGACCCAGGAAGGTGCAATTCCAAAATACCCTATCCAGGAAAATGTGATTCAGGAAAGTTCAACCCAGGAGGGTGCAACTCAGGAAGGTATGACCCTAGTAGGCGTAACCTTGGAAGATCTGGCCCAGTGGGTTGGAACATTGGAAGTATTCAGATGAACTTTGCAATTCCGGAAGGCATAACCCTGAAAGCGAAAGCCCTGAAAGATGAAGCCCCCAAATGTTGCAAGATAACCTACAATGGACTCCATACTTGTTTACAGTGACACTATTGTTAATCATAATGGACTCTACTGTTGTCTGTCAATGTATTATATGGCCTTGGTGTCGTATTAGTTTGTTGGTTTATAACTTCCCCTTTTCTGTTTTGCATTGCTTGTGGCCTGGTGGGTTTTTGAATTTTGAATAGTGTAATGTACTTTTGTATTTGTATAACTGATTTGACAATAAAAAGAATGAAGGTGCTGTCTGGGTGTTTATTGGTGTTTCTAATCATAGAATCCCTACAGAAGGGAGAAGGAGGGTATTTGGCCCATTGAGACTGCACCGACCACAATCCCATACAGGCCCTATCCCCATAATCCCATGCATTTACCCCAGCTAGTCCCCCTGACATTAAGGGGCAGTTTAGCACGGCCAATCCACCTAACTCACACATCTTTAGACTGTGGAAAGAAACCGGAGCACCTGGAGGAAACCCACACAGATACAGGGAGAACATGCAAACTCTGCACAGACAGTCACCCAAGCTGGGAATTGAACCTGGGTCCCTTGCACTGTGAGATTGCAATGCTACCTACAGCACTATCATGCCATCCCTGAACTGGGTTGCTAGATGGTGCTGTGTGGATGATGGCTATTGTCTGTCTCTAATGGATTGGGTTACTGGATGATGCTGTGTGGATGTTAATTGCTATCCCTAATGGACTGGGTTGCTGGATGGTGCTGTGTAGACAATGGTTAATTGCTATTTGTCTTGAGGATGCAATGGCGTAGTGGTGTTATTGCTGGATTATTAATCCAGAAACTCAACTAATATTCTGGAAGCCTGGGTTCAAATCCCACTATAGCACATGGTGGAATTTGACTAAATAAAAAAGAATCTGATTAATTGCTGTTTCTAATGAACTGGGTAGCTGTATGGTGCTATGTGGATGATGGCTAATTGTCTGTTTCTAATGGACTGGGTGGCTGTGTGGGTGATGCTAATTGCCAGCTGGGGTTAAGGGGAGTGGAGCAGGAGCAGCAGGACAGCGCCCCCTGAGCTCAGAGGCGGTAGAGCAGGCGGGGCGGGGCCGGCTGCCGGAAGTGCCGCGCGCTCTTTCCGGGATCAGGATCTGCTGCAGCAATGGCGGCCTCGCTGGAAGACGGGGAGGTTCTGGACTCAGAGTCCGATTCTGAGATGACAACCGGCGCCGAGCCGCAGGTAGTGAAGGTTGTGGGGGTGCTGGGGAAGAGGGAGAGGCCTGAGCCGATGTGAGGCGGTGGGAGACACAGAGCGGCCGCTCACATTGCTACTGCTGCGGGTTTAATGGAACAAAACTGTCCCTGTCCCCATCCTCCTCCAGAGGCTGAAATTACTCCTGGTTTGTTACACTTCTGCAGAGAAATTGCTGAATGGAAACACACTCTAAACATGGCACACTTTTTTAAAAATGCTATTCTGTCTCCTAAAATAGATATTTAATAATGGAATCTGATTTGTTTTCTTTGCAGCTGCTTTATTTCTTTCTTTGAGCTCACGTGTTAATGCAGACCTGAGAGAGTGCTGCATTGTCGGATCTAACACTGAGACCCTTTGTTATCTGCATTCTAACTCCTACCTCGCTCCTAGTCCAGCAGGACTTCAGTTTTAAAATTGTTCTCAAATTCCTTTTGTGGTCTCTCCATTTGCCTAACCTCCTGCAACCCTAAAATGTTCTCAAATCTATGCTGTTCTCCTGAGCACTTCCCAAATTTAACCACCTTCAATAATAACTAAAAACAGAAATGCTTGAAATATTCAGTAGATCTGTAGACAGAGAAACAAAGTTAACATTTCAGGCCAAGGACTTGAGCCCATATGCTCTGGAATTGCCTCCTGTAATGTGACTGCAGTTTCAAGTTGTAAGAGAGGCCACACTCCCTGCAACAATAATCTCTGCATGTTTCAGGCCTGAAAAAAAGGCTCGTATTGATGTGAAGGTGGAATCTTTTGGCTGTCCACACTGGTGGGATTTCTGGTCTTATTGAAGTGGATGGTAATTTAGCTGAGTGTCAAATTCTCAATCCTCATTTGCAATGGCAGCAAGGTGTGAATGACCAGTAAGATCGTGCCTGTAGTGTTTTTCATGACCACGGTGTGCATCAAAGTGCTTTATAGCCGATATGGTTCACTTCAAGTGTAATGTAAGAACCTGGCTGTCAGTTTTGAACACAACAAACTCTGAATTGTTAACTGTTTCTCTCTCCATACATGCTGCTTGCCCTTTTGAGTATTTACAACATTTTATTTTTATTTCCAACATTTGTATTTTACATGGTTGGTCAACCATATTACATTAATGTACGCTGTTTCAATCACAGTCTTGTCAAGTTAATCAGACTTGAAATTAATGTGCTACGAAGGTTACACCTCACCTGAGAGCGTTCTAATGCTTAGAGGAAAAGGGTCCCATTCTTCTATTTGCCTGTCTTGAGCTACACCTGTGCACAACTGCGTTTTCTACTCATTGAGTCTTTTATCTCCTTTTTTTTCAGACTCTATTTATTATCAGGACTAGAGGGCACAGCCTCAAGATAAGGTGGGGGGGCAGTTTTGAGGAGGAACTTCTTCACTCAAAGGGTGGTGAATCTCTGGAATTCTCTGCCTGTTGAAGTGGTGGAGGCTACCTCACTAAATATATTTAAGACGCGGGTAGATAGGTTTTTAGTAGGCAAGGGAATTAAGGGTTATGGGGAGAAAGCGGGAAAGTGGAACTGAGCCACTTCAGATCAGCCATGATGTTATTGAATGGTGGGGCAGGCTTGAAGGGCTAGATGGCTACTCCTGCTCCTATTTCTTATGTTCTTGTATACTTCAAATATGTAGGTCAAGTGCTCTTGCAGATATTTTGTAGCTCTGACTATTTTAACAGTACCTCTGCTGTCTCTTACAGGGATCAGTCTAAAAATAATATTCCATATAATGGAATATAAGCAAAATACTCCAGATGATAACAATCTGAAATAAAAACACAAAATGCTGGAATACCTCCAAGTCTGCCAATGTCTGCAAAGAGAGAAACAAAATTAATGTTTTACATACAGTATGGCTCTTTGGAACTGGAGAGGCAGAAATGCGATGGATTTTATGCTGTTAAGAAAGGGGAGGGTCAGGGATAAGTTGGAGGGTAGAGAAGGTTAAATTACAAATGTCATGCAAAAAAAAAGCAAAGAGCACAGAAATTCTAATATGAAGAAAGCTTTGATCCAGGATAGGTGTTAATGACGAAAGTCATTACTGCCTGAAAACAAAGCACGAGAACCAGATACAACCTCGCCCTAAGGAGTGAAAAAGTACAAAATGGAAGATAGAATAATGGTCTGAGGCTGTTGAACTCAACGTTAAATCTAGAAAATTGTGCCTATTTGGAAGATGAGGTCTGATCTTCATGTAGCTCTCGTTCTTTGCCATCTCTCTCAACCCTTTCAATTCTTTTCATTTGTTATTATGCTTATCTGACATCAGATGAGTAGAAATTAAATATCAAAGACCAAAGCCATTGTCTTCAATTCCAGGCTGTCTGAGGCTAAACCCCAGACTGTTTGTAACCTTGGTGTTTTATTTGACCCTGAGCTCAGCTTCCATCTCCATAGCCTTTACTTTACAGGTAGTATCTATTTCCACCTCCACAATATCACCTAATGTCTCTGGATTTGGCTATTCCAGTGCTCTTCTAGCTAAACTCCAACATTGCACCTTGATTAACTTGAGCTCATCCAACTAAAAAAACGTTTACAGTCCTTGGACTTAACACACAATTGTTCTTGAAAACAGCATGTTCGGTTGAAATGTCGTAACTCTGAACCGATTTTCCCGTGAACTGTTAAAAATGGGGTTTGATTCCTCAACCAAGACCCAACACCTGCTTTGAACAAAACCCAGAATTTTGTACTCCAATCAATTTCTAGAAAAGTAATATCAACACTAACATCTGAAATAAAATTAAAAATATACTGTACAATATTGTCCACTGTTATCCACAAATGACCTAAAAAGCAGAAACTTTAAAGCCTGGTAGTAATCATATCTTTATTCCTGGGCTTGATTAGTGTTGGCTTGTGAGATTTTCAGGGAAGGACCTCTTTGAAGTGACTTTACTGGATTTTGGTTGGAAACTTCAAAGGATCGTTGGCTGGGGTCTCCGTAGGATTCGACTTCGGGTTATTCTAGAACGTTCTCTGCTTCCTTAAACCATCTGAGAAAGTGTAAACAGATGTTCTCATGAATTTCTTTTGTGCAACTCTAAATTAAAGATTTTGGAAAATCAAAACATCACATACTGCAAAAGTGCATTAACAGTAACTTGACGTCGATGCACATGTATGGACGTTGAATGTTGATGTGCCTGTATGAATGTCACTGACATGATATGATGTCATCACTAACATGGCATTGGAAGGTCAAAACCGACATGGAAAGTCAAAGCAGAATGTCAATTTATAAACATTGCAACGCCATTTACAGTAACTCTTAAAAGTTGAGCACTGCCAGTCTATATTTCCATTACTATGGTAAAAATGAACATAACATAAGAAATAGGAGCAGGGGTAGGCCATTTAGCCCTTCGAGCCTGCCCTGCCATTCAGTAAGATCGTGGCTGATCTGAAGTGGATCAGTTCCACTTTCCCGCCTGTTCCCCATAACCCTTAATTCCCTTATCGATCAGAAATCTTATCTACCCGTGACTTGAACATATTCAACAAGGTAACCTCCACCACTTCAATGGGCAGAGATTCACCACCCTCAGAGAAGTTGTTCCTCCTCAACTCTGTTCTAAACTGCACCCCCCCTCCCCCTTGTTTTGAGGCTGTGCCCTTTAGTTCTGGTTTCCTTTCTAAGTGGAAAGAATCTCTCTACCTCTACCCTGTCTAGTCCCTTCATTATCTTGTAAGTCTCTATAAGATTCCCCCCTCAGCCTTCTCAACTCCCAGCAAGTACAGGCCCAATCTATTCGATCTCTCCTCATAAGCTAACCCCCTCATCTCCGGTATCAGCCTGGTGAACCTTCTCTGTACTCCCTCCAAGGCCAATATATCTTTTTGCCAATAAGGGGACCAAAACTGCACACAGTACTCCAGTTGTGGCCTCACCAGTGCCTCGTACAGTTGCAGCAAAACCTCCCTGCTTCCCCCTTGCGATAAAGGCCAACATTCCATTCGCCCTGTTGATCACAACCTGCACCTGCAGACTGAGTTTTTGCGATTCATGCACAAGGACCCCCAGGTCCTTCTGCACAGTAGCATGCTGCAACTTTTCACCATTTAAATAATATTCCATCCTACTATTATTTCTTCCGAAGTGAATAACCTCACGTTTGCTAATGTTATACTCCATCTGCCAGGTCCTCGCCCACTCACTGAGCCTATCCAAATCTCTCTGCAGACTTCCTGCGTCCTCCGTGCAACTCACTTTTCCACTCATCATGTCATCAGCAAACTTTGTTACCCTACACTCAGCCCCCTCCTCCAGATCATCTATGTATATGGTAAACAGTTGAGGCCCCAGCACCGATCCCGGCGGCACTTCACCAGTCACCAACTGCCAACCAGAAAAGCACCCATCGATTCCAACTGTCTGCTTCCTGTTAGATAGCCAATCCTTAATCCATGCTAACACTTTACCCCCAACTCCATGTACCCTAACCTGAAGCACCTTATCGAATGCCTTCAGGAAATCTAAAAACACCACATCCATCGGTTCCCCTCTGTCTACTGCACTAGTCACATCTTCATAAAATCCCAGTAAATTTGTCAAACACGACTTCCCGTTCATGAATCCAAGCTGCGTCTGCTTGATAGAACCATTGTTTTCTAGGTGTCCTGCTATTTTTTCTTTGATGGATTCTAGCATTTTCCCAACTATGGACATTTCTAGGTATTTCTGATACCAGTGCCACAAAATCTATTAGGACAATTTATCAAAAGCTTGGTTGTATCTTAAGGGAAATGAAGAGGCTTTAGATGGAAACCCTAGAGATTAAGGGCCTCAACAACTAATAGTCTCATTTTCTCAAAAACCTGAGCTTGAACTTCCAATGGTAGAATAGGGCTGCTCAAGAGATCCAATTTGGGGAAAAAAATGAGAAATGTCATTATTGTTGTGTTGAAGGAGCTCAGAGATGAGGAGGGTGAGACGTTGGAGGGATTTGAAAGCATGGATAAGAATTTTAAAATTTGAGGCTTTGCTTAAGCAAGAGCCAGTCTAGGTCAGTGAGCTCAGAGTTGACGATTGAATGGAACTTTGTGCCAGTTGGGACTGACAGCAGCGTTTCAGATGATCCAAGTTAACTCGGCGTAGAACATGGGAGATGGGCCAGGAGGGTATTGAAATAGTCAAATCTAGAGGTAACAAAGGCATCAATTCGTGGTTCAGCAGCAGATAAGTTGAGATGGTTACAATTTGGCGACGTGGAGGTGGAAATATACAGTCTTTGTGATGGCACGTGGCATGGATATGTGGTCAGAAACTTGGCTCACGGTCACATACAATGTCAAGGTTATTAACAGTCTGATTCACTTTCAGGCTGTTGCAAAGGAGAGGTTTGGATTTGGTGGCTAGAGGACTGAGCTCATTGCAGGGGATGGAAGATAATGTCTTCAATCTTTCCAATATTTGGAAATTCCTGCTCATCCTATATTGGATGTTGGATAAGCATTATGACAATTTAGAGACAGTGTGGGAGTTGAGAGGTAGTGGTGATGTCAAGCTGTCAGGGTATATCCAAGACTATTCTCCCCACATACGAATTTGGGAAGTCCCATTTACCTTTCAACCCATGTTCATTGCCCTAGGTTGTTTCTCGTCTGGCAACACCGTGACTCTTTAATTTCTCATCTCTTTCAAATCCTTCCATGGTCAGGTCCCAATTTATTTCTGTCACCTGCTTCAGTCCTATGACCCTCCAAGATCTCTGAGCTCCTCCAATTCTGATTTTGTTGCTCGACATTGGCTTTGTCTTCAGTTGCGTAGGCAATAAGTTCTAGAATCTATTAAATCTCTTAACTCATTACCCCTTTCTTTTCCCCCTCTGCTTTGAAATAAAGATGCCTCTTTGAACAAGGTTTTGGTATCTCTCCCAATTTTTTTCCTTACACAGCTTGTGTTAAATTTTGACTGAAATACCTTGGGATGTATTACTTTAAAGGCACCATTATAAATGCAAATTGTTTCTGACACTCTACGTACTAAATACTTTGAGTCACATTTTGGGGCAAAAAAGTCTTATTTTTGGTGAGATCTTTACCTTGGACTTTGCATTTCAAGTACAATTATTTAAGTGAAAGAATAATTTTGGAATACTTCAGTTGGTTTTTGGTGGGGTGGGTTTGTGTGAGGGATTATGTTCCAAAGCAATAATATTTTCACTCTAATTGTGATGTCTGTACTTATTAACTGTATTGTGTTTCTTTTATAGAACCAGCAAGCTGCAATCCCCAACTTCTCTGCTACACCCTTTAACGCACAAAATAATACGCAAGCTCATCCATCTGTATTTGCTTTGAATAGTCACTACCGAACTGCAGCATCTGACAACTCGAGTGAAGACAGTGATCATGACTCTGATGAAGAGGAAAGACTCTTGTGGCGAAGGAAACGTCAGAAGTGTTCACACGTTGGAAACAATCTACCTTTAAAATCTCCAGTCGTGCCCTTTGGTCCAGTTGGCGATGGTTTTACAGGGACTGGACATTCTGTCAAAGCTGGCGGTCGCAAAATTAACAATATTTGGGGCACTGTGTTGCAGGAGCAAAATCAAGATGCTGTGGCCACGGAACTGGGGATTTTGGGAATGGAAGGCAACGTCACCATGAATTCACGGCAGTCTGAAACTTATAATTATGTACTGGCAAAGAAAATGATGGCAAAGCAACGTGTGGAAGAGGAGGAGGAGGAGATGAATAAATTAGAAGCGGAATTAGATGAATATATACAAGATGGAAAGAAAAGCAAAAGCCAGGAAGAGTGTAATCAAAGCAACCTCAAGCGCAAAAGGCCAGTTAAAGAGAGGCTGGGGGAAAGGCTCGAAATGAACTATGAGGGAAAAAGTGATATTACAGAAGATGATAGTCCAGATAAGATTTCAAATGAAATAGCTTACAGGTCAGTATGTGATTTACAGTTGTGTGCAATACAGATTATCTAGCAAATGATGAGTGATAATTTTGCCATAGAGGTAGTGATAATGTGCTATCTACTGTTTGAACTGGCTTTGTGTGAGTCTCAGCAAATTTGCTTCTTCTCAGTCTGTGTACCCAGCTGTGAAGTAGTCATCAAACTATCTGTTCATTCTCCTTTTTTTTTTGTTCTTTGCCAAAAGTTAGTGCTGCTAAAGAACAGGCGAAGTGAGATGTATCTCCATCTCTGAACAGCCACTGAAGTAATCTATTAAAATATAATTAATCTTAATTCTTGTTTTCCTTTATGGAAGAAATATCTGGACTTAATGTCACCTGTACCATAAATCAAATTACCAACTCATTGCCACAGTGTAGCCACTGGGTTGAAAAAATGTATGACCTTGGACATTTACGATGCTGCTGCTCTTGAGCCAGCTGCTGGGAGGCATGTGATGGCCCTTCTAATTTTCATCCTGCCCCATGTGACTTAAATGTGATTGCATTGCCTTTCTTGCCATAGTGACAACGCTTTCAACACCTACAGAAGTAGGAAGGACAGTGTATGTTTTCAGGCTCTCGTTCCAGGGAATGTCATAATGCAGATTATGACTTTCAGTGCAAAGAGTGATTTTGGCTGTATGTCAGCTTAAACAGTAGTGTAACAAGCGAGTATTTGATCCAATTTAAACTATAATCGGACCATTTGAAACTACGTTGAGGGTATTGCCACTTTAGCTTTGAACATAACGGCATTATAGCTATAAATGATGCACAAAAGCCTTGTTTCTATGCAACTTGTGCTGCTTGTGAATATTTCAATCTACTTTTTTTTTCCCCTTTTTAAACGTTCAAATTTTCAAGGAGAGAACTTGCCTTTGTCTCTTTGGTAGGAATAACATGCTTAACGAGTACATAGGCGCTGAATTCTGTGCCTTGGGGCACAATGTGTTTTGACTACTCAGTGTGATGCAAAGCCATTGTTGCAAACTGGCATTATCTCAAGTTTGCAATACAGTGACTCCCATTAGATTTAAGTGAATAACTAACTAGAAATCAAATTCAACTGGGACAGTAAGAAATTACAGTTACTACTGAGACATGACTGCAAGACAGAAAAGAGGATAAATGTATAGGTTAGAAATAGGGAAAATGACATGGGAGAAGTAGCCTTAATATTAAATCATTTCAGTGGTAAAAGAAGGAAGCAGGGAATGGAGACATAATGGGAAAGAATGTAGTGGGAGTTGTGTATAGGTCTCCAGCAGCTGTGAAGTGGTAAATTTTAAAATAGTGATTTTAGACTAGTTTGTGGTAAAAGCAGAGTTTATTAGCATTTTGTACAGATTTTCCTGACACTGCTAAATTATCAGATTGCTTATCTGACATCTTGTATTAGAAATTTCTTATTAAATGTTGGGAAGATTTAAGCTATTGTTTTTGGACCCTGCTCCAAATTTCGTTCCCCAGCTACCAGCTCCATCTTTCACTCGGTGACTATTGTGAGACTAAACCAGACTGCTCGCAATCTTGGTGTTAGATATGACACATTTAACTCAGATTCAACCTTCTGGTCATGTGCCATCACTATGGCAACCTGTTTCCACCACAATGACATTGTCTGATTTCATACCTGCATCAGTTCATCTGTTTCAATTCCCATTCTTACCTTTTGCTTCTAGACTCGGCTATTCTAGTACAGTCCTGTCTGTTAGCTCACGTTCTCCCTTCTAAATTGTCCTCGTCCAAAACTCCTGTCTGTGTTTCGCCTTGCGCCAAGCTGGCCCTCAAAAACTCAATTAATTCCAAAACAACAGATCTTTAAGCCATCTGGTCTATAATTCCCTGATTCCTGACATTAAATAATGGGGTGATGTACAAAGTTTATGTTAACTTGATTTAAGTCCCTGACTCAATATTGGTTTCCTTGGAGCACCTGTCAGGCTGACCTATTCCTCTACCATAAGTACTAATGTGGATATGCTGAATAATTACAACTTCCTTATTTTCATTTATATCACTCAGTTATCCACGGGGTCCACATTGCTCCTGTGGTCACTTTTTTCCTAATTCATTTTGATATCCCTTTTATAAATTTCTTTTCAAACTCCCATTTTGAAGCTCTGTCTTTACTGTTGTTTTCTTCTCATTATTTGTGCCACTTTTTTTTAAAAAAAGCATGCTTTTTTTCAGTTTCTCATGTCCCTTGGTGTATAAACTGATTTTTGCAGCACAAATTCTTTTTTTTGAACAGTTTCCTCTTCAATTTTACCCATTAACAGATTTGTCCAGTTTGCTGTGGACAATCTGTCTCATCCCATTGATATCATGTAGAACCTTAATAGGTGTTATTTCTCCCTCTTCAACACTGTCTAACACAATTGCATTCAGACTGGTAAATGTTCATGCTCACCAGCACCTTTTCATGGGCAACAAGGTCACTAGCCAGCCAGTGACACCCATGTCCCATGAATTAAAAAATGCATCAATAAACTGATACTTTGCTCCATATCTAATATGGTAGACCTCTTGTTACTTCTGGGACATATTGCTGCAGGTATACTCAAATTCTCCATGTGTGAATCTACTTATCCCAATAACTTGGTAGATAAAACATCCCTCGTCACTTCACTGAAATAGTGAAATGAAATATAATGCAGAGTAATGAAAGGAGTTTAGGTCAAAGGGTATGAAGTGGTTCAGATGTAGTGATGGACAATTACTTTGTTTGCATTAAGACTACCTGAAATCCTCTAGCTTTGCCTGAATGCTGCAACTGATGCACTTTTTTATGAGCATTTACCAATATTGTTTTTTTACTTTATTTAAATGTGAAATGAAAAATAGAGTTGCATGTATTGCACCCTTCTCAACCTCAGCCAAGGAAGTACTTTTCAAACTGCATTCACCACTGTGATGTAGGCAACACAGCAAGATCCTATAAAGAGCAGTGAAATAAATGTTTCAACATTGGTTGAGAGATTAATATTGACAAAGACACTCATCTTTGAAGAGTGCACATTTTGGAGTAATGCAATTCGGACTACGACAAAATAAACCACTGCTGTATTGTTACCAAGGCGAATGTTTGGATATATTAGTCTTGAGCCAATCGAATGATGGAAAATTATACAAACAGGAGTATGCGAATATTAGAATATAATGTGAACATAAGTATACAAATGTTTAATCAGATGAACTCCAATATTGATTGGACTACTCTTCCCTCTGAAAAATATTAGGCTAACCAGCCACAAAAAGATATTCAACTTTTCAGCTCTCGATAAGCTACACTACACTGAATCTCTAAATTAAAATGTAGAATTATTTGGATATCTTAAAAGCTTTCCCACAAATGGAAATTTGTTTTATACATGTATTTCAATGAGGTAAACTCACCCTTGTGGCTATTCCTCATTGGACAGGTGAATAGTTTTATTCAGAGGGGAAAAAAACCAAATAGGGCCCAAGATGAAATACCAAACAGCACGTAGGGAATTGAAATTGCCATGTCAGACAATATTGAAACAGGCGTTGTTGATCAATCGTTCAAATTATTTGGAACTTAAAATCAGGGGAAACAGTGTTCCACTGTCCTAGCAAAGATCTCCAAGCCTTTACCAATCTTCAGCCAAGTTCTCTAGGTTTTAAGCAGTGACCACAATGTGTAAACAAAAACTCATGTAGATTACTAAAAAGTTTAAATTTATGTAGTGCTTTTCTTTAATTTCAGTATTTGACAACCATGAAATGCTTTTGAAGTGCAGTCGCAATTGTAATGTCGGAAATGTCGCAGCTAATTAGCACACGTCAAACTTCCACAGCAGTGTGGTAATCACCAAAAAAATCTATTTTGCTGGTGTTGATTGAGGAATACATGTTCTCCAAAACATGGAGAATTCACCTCTTCCAGCCAAAGAGTGGAATCTTTTACATCCCATAGATGAGAATCTCTGTATAATCTCTCATTTAATAGGTATGGGTGGCATAGTGGTTAGCATTGCTGCCTGTCAGTACTAGGGACCCAGGTTCGATTCCTGGGTCACGGTCTGTGTGAAGTTTGCACATTCCTCCCCTGTATCTGTGTGAGTTTCCTCCGAGTGTTCCCGTTTCCTCCCAAAGATCAAAGATGTGCGGGTTAGGTGGATTGGCCATGTTAAATTGCACCTCAGTGTCAAGGGGATTAGCTACAGTAAATGCATGGGGTTATGGGGATTGTGGTCAATGCAGATTCGATGGGCTGAATGGCCACCTCTTGCACTGTAGGATTCTACGATTCTACCTCCAACAGTACATCGCCTCTTAGCGCTGCATTTGGAGTGTTAACCTAGATATGTGCTCAAGTCTCATGTGTTTAGTTGCCTTGAGATGCATAAGTACAGTAATGGGTTTTATATACAGTATATATTGTAAAACTGAACAAAACTTAATAGCCCAAGATATCATGATACTTGAATCAGGTTTGTGATATAATATGGGAACAGGGAACTTGTATACATTGGCTTGGGGCTCATTTTCCATTGTAAATGACTTTTTGAGGGAAAAAAACATACTCCATAAATGTTTTGATCTTAAGGCAATATGTTTTGGGGAGTGAGGTGGGGTGAGCTAGTGAAAATTAGTTGCTAATGATGAAGCTGTAAGAACAAAAATGTTGTAGAAAACTTGCTAAAATTTGAAATTCAATTACTCAGGCTCCGAGAACCAAAAACGGATCTAATTCATAGAGTTGTGAAAACCATTGGAAGGAGGAAAGCAATAGAACTGCTTATTCAGACGGCTGAGGTAGAACAAAACGGTGGACTCATGATTGTCGTAAGTCATACTTTTTCTATTCCTTAAAGAATAAACACACAACTTTACAGTTTTGTCCATTGAGTAACTGAACCGTTTACATCAGGGAGTTCTGAGGCTCCATTCCCACTCTTTGCTCCACTAGCCAATCTTGGCTGAGCTAATGATTGCTATAATTGGCCACTGCACCACTCCCAGGGATAGGAAGAGGAAAGGTGGTTGGTGTTCCCTTCAAGGGTGCTGTTGAACTTGTGTGAACACCTGAGCAAGGAAAGAAATGGTTATGATGCCTTCTGTAAAGTATAACTTGGCAACACTGTCAAATCTCCCGAATAATTGGACAAGGTGCTTCACAGAATTTGGTATCCAGGGGACCACGTTCCAGCAAGGAGTCAACATTGTCATGGAGAGGTAATTATAGCAATTAGATTAGCTGAGCATGAATGGTCAGATTTCATCCATTCTATTGGTTAGGTTCAGAAATGATTATGCTGATTGGAGAGTTAGCTTAACACTTGAATGTACATATAGGATATCCCCAAACTATTCATTATTCTAAAACATCTTGAGTGAGGTGCCAAATGTATGAGCTGAGAAAATTAGCTAATCATGAGTTGAAACTGCTTCATTTTGTATCGAGGGAGCTCCTTAACAAGGATGACTGTTTCCAAAGACTTAGTTGTTTTCTGTTAGCTGATTTATGGCATTGCACTTAGTAAATTGAAGAGGCTGAAGAAATAGACATGCAGAAGATATTGATAGTGGTTCAGGTCATGAGGCTTCCATAATTGCACTATTTTGCAAGTAGATTCAGGGCAATTGAGTCAACTGTCATAGAAGTAAGGTCCTTGGCTTGCTTTCTGAAGTGATGCCACTGAATTCACAAAGCTATCGAAGATATTCCAAATTCCTAATGAGTTTTGTTTTTAAAGGAAGTGTAGCCAAAGTGGAATTAGGCAATTACGCTTTGCTTCAAGATGGGTGGCATCTCCTGGTTTTGAATACTTGTGTTTTGCGACAGGAGCTTTAATCTAATATTAATGCTTGAAAGGTGCATTGTGGCTTTGTACTTGGAGGGAGGAGGGTGGTGGAGATGAATTGTTTCTGTGACCTTTTAAGATATGAAGCTACAGGTCTTTGTTTTGGGTGAGAATGTCCATGAGAATATCCAGGCAATAGAAATACATGTCACAGGAGATGAAAAGAAAAAGGTGACATCAAAAGTGTAAATGTCTGAGACAACAGATCTACAGAGGCAAAAATAAAAAGCAGAGTCTAACTGGAGAGGGAGGGGTAATGAGTTAGTGGTGAATAAGCAAGGACCCAGAGGAAGAGAGGATTTTTCTGCATGAACATATTTGTCCTTCAATATCTTTTTTCCTTCTCAGGACGGCAGTCGTAGAAGAACACCTGGTGGAGTTTATTTGCAATTATTGAAGAACACACCAAGCATCACCCAAGACCAGATAAAGGTTAGAATTCAAACACTACTTTGACTAAAGAATTTAATCATCATTTAAGAGCACTTTTTCTTTTGCTTAAAATATTTTGGAAATTCATAGAATTCCTTCAGTGGGAAAGGAGGCCATTCGACCCATCAAGTCTGTGCTGACAGAGCATCTTAGTCCAGCCCTATCTGTGTAACTCCACCTAATTACCCTGCTAATCTCCCTATTCTGTGCATCTTGGGGCAATTTATCATGGCCAACCTATCTAACCTACATATTTAGATTGAGGGAGGAAATCAGAGCGCCTGGAGGAAACTCTCAGACGTGGGGAGAATGTCCAAAGTCCACCCACCGTCACCTAAAACTGAAATTGAATGTGGGCCCCTCGCACTGAGGCAACAGTGCTAACCACTGTGCTACTGTGTCGCATTGATAGAAACAGTAGGGCAGTTGTAAATGAAACAGAAATGCTCTTTGAGCCACAGGTGTAAAACAAAATGATTATTCACCATACATTTTGTAAATGATCTGTAGTGATCACGTCTGATCATTCAAGATGACCAATCTTTGAAGCAACAGTGGGAACACCACATTTGCTTCAGAGTTCCTATGCTATGGACAGGACAAGTCATGATGATTCTACTGCTGGTCGTTACGTTGAAATGTTTAATGTGTGGTCTGGAGCAAACGCGTCTTTGGAGGTGTCTCCATCTCTGATCTTTCCAGCTCAGTCATTTGAGCTGGAGTGCGAGCTGGAGACACTGACATGTAAGGAATTTCCAGAGTACGGTCTTTGCCCAAAAGAGAACAAAGAAAAGTACAGCACGGGAACAGACCCTTTGGCCCTCCGAGCCAATGCTGATCATGATGCAGAACTTTATTTTAAGAAAAGTACAGAAGATGGGTTCAGGAAAGGGAGGGTGTGACTGTTTGGGAGTTGTGTGCCAGGACTTCAGAGAAATTGAGAGGGAGATCCTGCTGACACAGTTTAACACCTAGTAGCAGAAGGAAGGTGGAGGAATGAAAATGGAGACAAATTAGTGAATCATGGGGAATTTCAACTATCCTAATAGGATAACATTGTTGGCTAAAGAAGATGAGGGAATGGAGTTCCTTAAATGTGTAACGGGACTCCTTTTAGAATCCAGTATGAAAAAGGCCTTCAGGAAGGTAGTGAATTGAGTTTGATTATTGAGAAAACAGACAAAAGTGAAAATAGAGGAACAATGAGGTGACCATAATGTGTTTTTAAAATGAAAGGGAAGGACATAACTATGATGAAAGTCAAGTTAAATTGGGGAAAAACTGATTTTTGAGGGACTGTGCATTGAACCTGGGAAACAAAATAAGTAGCAAGATTGGCAAGCAACAGTGTGGCTTATCAATGGGGAACATTTAACATGGTTTTCAGCAGAGTGCAGGAAAAATATATTCTACTAAAAGGAAACAAGTGAGTTTTCATAGTTGAGTAAAGACATAATGGTTCAGTTGAGGGTTTGAAAAAAGGTATAAGTACATTTTTTGATCTGATTTATCGTCACATTAACAGTGAAAAGTACTGTTTCTTGTGCGCTACACAAAGCATACCATTCATAGAGAAGGAAACGAGAGTGTGTGATATTTAGCAGAGGCATGCAAGATATGGGAGAATGAAGAGATTAGGAGAGAAGTAAAAAAGACAATTGGAAGACAAGGGAATTATCAAATTAACCAAATAACATTAAATGGAACAGTAAAGTACTGCATAGACATAACAATTTTTGCAAAAAGATTCTGATAAGAATAGGGCAATTAAGGGATCAACAGACTAATGCCCCAAGTAGTGAAAGCAAAATGGTAGAAGGAATAAATAATTATTTTGCTTCACTATTTGCCAGGGTAATAGAATAGGTAGATCTGACATTAAATGGTGGAATGAGTAAGAGCAGTGCATTTAAACATTTTTAAAACGTTGATTTTATTCACTATATCCCCATCAGGATAAAATCCCTGGTCTGATTAGATTGAATCCAATTTTAAAATCTAGTGGAGAGAACAGAGATATTACTACGCATCTAATAATTTCTCTGGTATGAGAAGACTTGCATAGCAAATGTAATTCTCATATTTGAGAAAATACAATATGTCCAAGTAACTATAGACTATCAACAAAATACTGTGGATGCTGGAAATCTAGAGTAGAAACTGAGGAAAGATGAGATGTTCAAGTGGGCTTAAATGCCAGCATGGTGGAGCATAATGGCCTGTTTATGCCATATTTCCTTTATAATTATGTGTAATGGATGTGTTCTTAGAGTGACACCGCTGTTCAAGCTTTCATGTGTAGAATGGCTACTCAAATAAGGCCACTAGAGGGCCTCTTAAAATAATTGTATAATGACATAGTCTTTCTGTTTAAATCTCCATGATTATGCTTCTTTCTAACTCTCTGAAATCTGCTTGAGCCCCATTCTCTGCCTTTGTCCTCCTATATATTCCTCTGATTTGTAGGTTAAGATCTCAAAATATGTCCAAGTATATAAAGTGTCCATACTTATTTTTATAGGTAACAAACTAAAGTATCCAAGTCAAAAAAACTCTTGCTTTCAATCAACAGGAAATCTTTTATGATGAAAATCAGAGAGAATATAATTGCAAAAAAGCAGCCAAAAAAAGAAGACGACACATAATTGGGAAAAAGATGAAACAAGCTATTAAGGAGCTGAACCTGCAAGTGGATGATGATGCTTCACGAGAGACTTTTGCCAGTGACACAAATGATGCTTTGGCTTCTGTTGAGGATACAGAAGAAGTTCACATGGAGAAGCCAGCATTAGATCCAGAAGATGCAATTGAACTTGATAACAGTAATGATCTGGAAATCTTTTAAAAAGCTTGCCTAATTAAAATCCTGAAATATTATCAAGCAAATGTAATAATTATCCCTTTATTGATCCGATCGAAATTTCTAGTTGAAATACTTGTGCTGATTTTAAAACTATTTTTGGGTTCTTGTACTGTGACGTTAGTTACCTTGTAAGTTCTTGCTTTCCCTTTCAATCAAACAACATAAATTACCAGTTAACGTTGTTATGCTCATAGGGTAACAGTATTCATTCATATCTGCAAAGGAAGCTTAAAAATTTTTCCTTCATATGTAAGTGTTATTACTAGTTTGCAAATCATAACTTGGCACTAATTCAGTAAAGTTTTTTTACTTAAATGCAAGTTCCTTTCCATTTGATTCATTTCAGCATGGTTTATTTTAACTATATTGGAAATTGATAGATGTTGGATGAATGGATAGTATACGATTTAATTCTTTGCAGGTGCACAAGCAGGTAGGTAAAGCCATTAAAATAATAAATTGGATTTTATAGATGTATCAAAATAAGTTGTGGAGGAATGAGAGATATTGGAATTATTGCTACCAGAATAGTTGAGGCTAAGGGGATGATTTGAGGTTTTGGCCAAGTGAATAAAAGACTGTTTCCTCTAGTTTAAGAATCAGGAATGAGGTATTTTCTTTCATGGAATGTGGCCATCAGCAGCAGGACCATTGCCTGTCCCTAATTGTCACAATTGAGTATCTTGGCCACTTCAGAGCTAGGTTAATGTGTCAAGCACATTGCTGTGAATCTGGAGTCACGTGGAGGCCACACCAGGTAAGGACAGCAAATCTCCTTTATTAAAGGACATTACTAAACTAGATGGATTTTTCTGGCAATCATAGTCTTAGCATTGGTGACTGTAAAACTCTTTCAATTCCAGAATTATTCATGTAATTTTATTAATTGCATTTAAATTCCTCCAGCTACCATGTTGAAGTTTGAACCATGTGCACAGAACATTAGCCTGGGTTCTAGATTGCTAGTTTGATGACATTACCACTGTGTCTCCAATTTATCAATTCAAAGCATTTACTGAATGAGGATAAGAGTTAAATAAATTTTTGTTCAAGCATGGAATATTTCAGGCAGAGACTATTGCTGCTTTTTAAGGGAATAAAACTTAGAAGGTAGTACAGTACTACAAAAGTGAGCAGAGAGTAAGATTTGCTTTGGATTGTTCGAGATTGGTAGATTCTTAAGGCCAAATGACCTTTTCCAGTCTTCTCCAGATAGAGAAATTGGTACAATTAATGTAAATAGTTGTCATGATTGTCCTTTTAAGGACAACACAGCAGAAGAGGACCACTTGAGGGACAAATTGGGGCGAGACTGGGTAATCTGAATATCTAAAATATTTCCTCAAAGAATTCTACCAGATTTGTAAGGCAAGACTTCCCATTTACAAAGCCGTGCTGTGTATCCTTAATCAGATCGCAACGCTCTAAGTGCGCATACATCCTATCCCTAAGAATCCTCCATCAACTTGCCTACCACTGACGTTAAACTCACCGGCCTATAGTTACCCGGGCTATCCCTCCTACCCTTTTTAAACAATGGTGCCACGTTCGCTATCCTCCAGTCCTAATTTGGATATCCAAATGGTTATCCAATCCCATTAAACTGTCCATTTAACATTGACCCATCACCAAATGTGAACAAACCAACAGAGACACAAACCAGAGGCAGAGACTCTGCAAATATCCCAATGTTTCTTTATAGAACAGTGGGACATTTTACTGACATGTTCAGGTCAATCTCAGTGATGGGCAGTGACCAGGTCTATATTCAAACAACGGGTGCATTCCAAGGTTAAACATCATTGGAACAAAGTTCTCTTGAAATTGGACATTGCTGGGTTAGTCAGTGTAATTGAGTCAGTTCTACAGGACAAGAAATTCCCTTTGGCCCTTCTTTATCGCTGACAAATTCTAGCACCTAGTTGACCAGAAGTGACCGTGTCGTGCACATAGTTATCATGCAGATTCCAATAGAGCCCCAGTGACAGATCAACACCATCGATGCCAATGTAATCAGTGCTGAGAAGGTGCTCCAGAAGTTTCTCATTGTTCTCCGGAGCAGTGTGCTGGTGAGTGTAAACTGCGAGTGTACTGTTTTTTTTTTCTCAATTGCATTGCTGGTTCGCGATGGGTCATACTGGGGCTGCTCTTGATTGTTGGAGATTGGCCTAGTGCTTCATGTCGTTAGTGTGTGCCTAAACTGGACCAGATATTGGGCAAGACGACAGCTCTCACTGATTGCTGTACAGATACATGGATTTGGGCCACTGTCTGTGGGAGTTTGCGCATTCTCCCCGTGCTTGTGTGGGTTTTCTCCGGGTGTTTTGGTTTCCTCCCACACCCCAAAGATGTGCTGTTAGGCTGATTGGCAGTAATAAATTGTCCCTAAATCAGTTTCTCTCAATCTGGATAGCCATAAAACATTAGACAAGGGTCATGGGTGAAGAGGGGGACTGGTGATGTTGAGATGGTGGCGCAGGCTCGTTGAGCCAAAGGGCCTGTTTCCCAGGCTGTTTTTGTTCTTTGTTCTTTAATTACCCCAGGGGTTGGAGCCCTCACTTGGGTAAAAGTCAGGCTGGAAACATGTAGCAACTGAAACAGCCAAGCGGGCATGATCTAAAGCAATTTGGGGCAGGGGGCTGATGCTAGCTTCTGTACAGTTAACAATACCCTTCTGTGTTTCTGAGAAGTTTGTGAGCCTGCATCATTACAGTAGTAAATGTTTATTGTGTTTTGGGAGTATTTGTAAACTCATAACTGACACAGTTCTGATTTCTACATGGATATGGCCAATTACCATGACCTTTTTGAGAAAGTGGCACCCTAAGTCAACTGAAACCTGGAGAACATCCAAAAAGAATTTGACAAATTTCTACAGAAAAGGCAAATCAACTTTAGTATCTGTGATGCAATGGAAATTATGTGAATGGATAAGAAATTGATTGAAGGATAGCATGGTTAATAAGCTTTAAGAGGCAGAGAGTTTTGAGGGCATAAGGGATAGGATTTGACCTAAAATGGAGCAACTGGAGGCTTTAAGAAATACACTAGTAATTGGATTATAGTAATTGGATTTGAATTGAGACCTGTACTCTGCAACATTGCAAGGTTTTTGGATAATTCTTGGAAATAGTTTCACCACAGGAACAGAAAATTAGAATTTTTGCTGCGGATGTCCACTACTAGAGGAAAGGAGAATGCAGTACAAGAAAAAGCCTTATGGGTCTGCATTTGAACAGGAAACTCATGAGTGTGAATGATGGTATAGAATAGGACAATATATTACACCATGAAGCCTTTGCATTAAAAAACAGTGAAGTAGGCTGAATAGTTTAAAGGGATCCCCTATTTCAAGGAGTTTATTATGCAGCTGTGATTGGGAGTACAGAATGGTGTTTTATTTTTCTAAGTCACCATGGTATGGGGTGTAGTTGAATGGAGAAACTTCTTAAAGTAGCCAGATGATCTGGTTCAGATAGGAACCAACAACAAAAAAAAGTTTGGCATCCTTGCAAGAATATTCCTCATGCAAATTTGATTTTGAGATTACCCCTAGTACCATGTGTTGGTGAGAAAAGTAAAAACAATAATGCAGAAGGAAGTGTTCTTGGCACAAAAATAGGATATATGCTTATGTTCTGGGCACTGATGTGTAAACACACTCTTGGTGCATGTTATGCTGGATGGCATGTCAGAGGGTTAGCAAGTGTCCAATTAACTGTTGGAAGCTTGCAGAGTACGCAGATCATTAGGTCAATTAATGTGTGCAAATTTGATGCTATTCCTGTCATAGTCTAGATAATGTCATCTCTTAACTTCCCTTGGTTGCAAACAGGTTTAATTGCAATATGGAGCTTCCAGCAGCACTTTTAATGGGATTATCAACTCTTTTGAAATTAGATACTGATTAATTTCTTTGCTGTTTTTGCAATCATGTGTGGTATGTTTTAGAGTTTAGGGAGTGGTATGGCAGGTGTTTGAAGGAGTTTATCCTGAGGGGATGTTTGCGGGGTTTGCGAGGTGACCAGGTATTGCCAAAACTTCAGACCATAAAAGACACTCAAAGCCAGTGTCTCAGTTTAAAGACTTAACTTTTATTTGACCAGAGAATCATGGAGAGATTATCTTTTAGTCCTAGGCCTCAAAATGAAGAGCAACATGTCCTCTCCAATAAACTGACGTGTATAGTTCAAGATGGATCAATTATATGCTTATTAAATTCTCCTGCCTTTCATTAGCTTTGAATCAGTCATCTTCAGTATACATCATTACACCTGGCACATACTTCAGCCAAGTGTACCTTACCCTCTGGCAGTATGGTATTTTTGTCCATGGAATTCAGACGTATCCACCTTTGGCTAATCCAACCCCTTGAATCACTTAGCAATCAGAAGTCTGGCCACTTAAATTTGAAGTTAACATTCCCACAAGTTCCCCTCCAGGTTACTGCCAAACCAAATTAACACATGATCCTATATCTGGGCATGCATCCATCACATCTGGACAGTGAATTGGTCCTATTCACAAAGTAGCCCTAAATGTTCTACCATTAGAAATGTTACTAATAAAACTTGCATACTTTAAACTAGATAGAGTGCAGAAAAAATTTACTAGGAGAGGCTGGATAGACTTGATGCTTTTTTTCCCTGGAGTATAGGAGAGGTGTAATCTTAGAGGCCTGTAAAATAATGGGGGCCATAAATAAGATTTAATTGTTGTCTTAGAATGTAGTGCTTGTCCTTTTGCTCTCTTCCATCATGTTTTGCAGTAATCTGCCTTTGGCCAAAGTGAACAATGACTTTTTATAAAATACTTAAAGTAATTCAATACATTCAAAATATCAACATATTAATAAATTATTATCACTTGTTTGAATTTCTTACTGCATTTCATGGTCTGATTTTAAATCACTTATCATTTAATGCTGGCAGTTCTGTCAGTGTCTTAAATGCCTAATGACTTAAAATTTTTTCTAACCTAGGATTTTTTGCCTTCCCCCAACACAAACCACTCAGACAAGGTGCAGTAATAAGTACTTCCCTTGCAAGATGGCACGAATGAAAGCAGAGAGCACACAAAGCAGGACAATTCAACCTCTGCATAAAACCTTATGCAAGTTGGTGCCAAACTCTTTGAATTGCATGCAAGTTTTGTGGTGGGTTGGTCAAAACACCAAGCATTTCAGTGTACCTCCCCACCAACCTTCTGTAGTCTGCCTCACTGAAGCCAATGAGTCCATTTCAGCAGAATTTGACCCCCAGTCTCGCATTCGGGTAGCTGGTACCTATGATACCTTCTGCCTTAGCTGTGGGCCATTCATGCCCAGTGACACTCCATGTGCATGTCCTACATCAATAATAGTATTTCAACTTGCGGTAGCAAATATAAGATTGGGTAACGGTGTCTTTTTATCATTGGTTCTTGCTCTTCCATCTGTTCTTTTACAGTCTGACCAGATTGTAACTTGGGAAGAGGCACAAGGATAGGCTTAAACCATCTGCAGCTTCATGACTTCTGCAATGATTGCCCCAGTGATTGCATGCAGGTTCTATTCTATGAAAGTCAGGAATGGAGTTGTGCCAGTCTCCCACTGGATAAAACTGCTCCCTTTAATCATGTACCACAGACAGGGAGAAATGTCAGTGGATGTAGTGCAATCTGTTTTGGTGATGTGACTGTTGTGGTTGAATAACTGGCAGTGTGTGTCAACTGAGATATGGGTGAGGTTTGCAGAAGTGCTAAGTCTGTCAAGATGACATGAAGCTATGAATGTTCGATATGAGTCCTGGTTATTCAGGATGGTTAGTAGATGAGGAGTGGGTTGCACTGAGTAGTGTCTGTGATTAGTGATACTGTGGGTGGTACAGTAGTTAGTACGACCAAGGACCTGAGCTCAATTCCTGGCTTGAGTAACTCTGCCAAGTCTGCACATTTTCTCCATGTGTGGATTTTCTCTGGGTGCCCCAGTTTCCTTCCACTGTCCAAAAGACATGCTGGTAGGTGCATTTCTGTGCTAAATTCTCCTTCGGTGTATCCAAATGGGCATCAGAGTGTGGCAGCTAGGGGATTTTCACAGTAATTTCATTGCAGTATTAATGTAAGCCCACTTATGGCACTAATAAATAAACGTTTAAACTTGTTGGTTGAATATGGCACTTGAAAATGTATACATTCATGGCGTCATTGAACATCTGGAGCCTGATCCTAGGGGATGGGTTCTAGGCATTTACTGCCATGACTGATTCAAGTAGTCCAGTAAAATCATTACTATGCCACAATCTTCTCCCATATATCAAATTGGAGGAGTTTGGCACTTAAAAGCTCTAGGAATAATATTGCACATCCAACAGTGTCTATTCCTGTCAAGCTGCGGGAAAAAAATTAATAAATATATCACAGAGGAAAAGTTCCCTTGGAGAGTAGCTATTAGGTCTGCTTCATCGTTGATAGTGGAAATATCAGAAAATAGTCTAACAAATGAGAAGATACTTTAGTTGAAAGGTGAGTTTTGGGTTGGCGGGGGGGGTGGCGGGGGGATGACAATTAACAATAAATGGAGTTCATCAATTACACTAAAGGGCAACCTCAGCTAAGCTCAAAAGAAATCTGGAAAGTTCAAAGGCAGATTAGTCAAGATACATTGAGACACAGGAACTGGAAGAATGGAATTATATTTTTAGGGACAACAGAATAAATAGGTGATATCTCAAGTATCCAATAATTGTGAAACTTTTAGCATATTTGCAGTATCTGTCTTCATCAATTTGAGAGATAAGCATACCCTCTCATGGATGTGGTTTGCTTGTTTCCTATGATGTGTACACCAAGTTAGCAGTCATTGTTACATTGATTTTAAGTCACAGGCCCATTCCTGTTGCTAAGCATAAATCACAAAGGACTTTGTATTTGCATCATAATAGTGTGCAATTCATATTTAATGTCTGCACTTTTAAATCTTACTAGATATTCAGTGAATGGGGAAGTGTTGATACGAAGAAAGCTACAAAAAGTATTAAATAATTAGTAAAATTGGAACTACGAGACCATATCATTTGCATGAAGTACACTAGATTCTTCACTACCAACCAACATGAGCACTTCAAAGGTCAATGCTGCAACCAACACCAAATCCAAAACGTGAGGAAATTGAACTTCTGACACTGTAGCTTGTGTTGAGCATAAGTGTTAACCAGTTTTCATTGTGTGGAAAAACATCACATCGATCTGCATTAGATTTCAGGATAATTTATTGTGAACTTTCATCAAGTTGCTATTTTTGCCTTGAGGTTTTTTAAAAAAAATTCCTTTTCACCCTAGCAATTGTTCTTTAGAGTGGCGTAGATATGTGGTGTTAATGGCACAAAAACAGAAGGTTGTAATTGAACCTTGGCTTTAGATCACTGAAGATGACCTGGTTTTTGGCTTCTTATCCCCAGTTTTGAACTATTCCTCTGTCCCCACCCCCATGCTCCTACATTCGATTCATTCCCCCTTACATCGAGTTCCAATTTTTCACTTCATTGTCAAAGACTTTTATTCTGTCCAATTTGCTAATGTAAAGATGGTATATTACCTAACATTAGTTGTGTTTTGACTAATCATCAAAGTTCAAGAACAATTTGCTGAGACTATTTGGGGTGTTATTTGGCATTTTTTTCTTCAGAATTGTGAATGCAGACTACATAGAGAACATTAGAATTAATTTGTTTTATGTAAACCAAACACTTAAATAAGCAATGGCATTCACTTATCTTCATTTCAGCAGAGGCTGGGTAAATCAAACCTGTTGAGCAATTTCTCACTAAGTTTGCTCTGGAAAACCTCTCATCCTTTTAAATAGAGAATATAGGCTCATTGTAAGTGATCCCTCCTCATTTCCCTACTACCTCATCCCAGAAATCAATGTGGTAAATCTTAAAACTAGTACATTCTTGGATAAGAAAAAAAACTGCAGGGTCATCCAGGTGTTGTCTCATCTAAGCTCTAATCACAGCTTACGCTAGTGCTCCAACTCTTGAAATGAAGAAAAGCATACCACTTGTCGCCTCAATTGCATTTTCTCCACTCATGGCAGACTAAATGTCCTATCATTCCCAATTCCTTGGTCCTTCCTTGAATAATAGGATTATATTTGCTGGCTTTCTAATTCATGAGACCTTTCCAAAATCAATGGAATTCTAGCATATCAAGCTCCATCCATTCACCAGCTCTTACAGAAACTTCATTTTACAACAGGAATTTCGAATCTGCATTCTGCCTATCCCTAATAATATATCAGCCCTTGCTGACCAAGAATCTATTCACCCAGCCTTAAAAACATTCAAAGACTGCTTCCAGCACCTTTTCAGGATGTTCTAAAGACTTAGGACCCTCTGAGTAAAAGAAAATTCACCTAATCTCTGCTTTAGCTGGGTAACTCATTTTTAAAGTGACCTCTAGTTCTAGGTTCTCCCACAAGAGGAAACATCCTCTCCACAACCATCCTGTCAAGACCCCTCAGGATCTCAATCAAGTTGCCTCTTACTCTTTTAAACTCCTGTAGATACAAGCCTAGTCTCTCCAACCTTTCCTCATAAGACAACCCATCAATTCCAGGTATTATTCTGGTAAACATCTGAACTGCTTCCAGTGCATTTACATCCTTCCTTAAGTAGTGACCAGTACTGTACACAGATGTGGTCTTACTGGTGTCTTACTTTTGCATTCAGTTCTCCTCACAAATTATAACATTCTATTAGCTTCCCTAATTACTTGCTGTACCTACATACTAACCTTACATGATTCATGCAGTAGGATGACCAGATTCATCTGCATCTCAGGTCTCTGTAATCTCTCACCATTTAGCTAAATGTTGTTCTTGCCAATGCCCGACTTAAAGGAATTGCATAACAGGATTTCAGATTTCAAGTTTTAAGATTTTTACTGTAACAAATAAACTAAACAGCATTTTGTACAAATGTATAACCATTTATAAAACCTGACATTTCTGGGACTTTGGAAACAAACAGCCTTTCCACCATCAGTACAGATACTTTGGTCATTGTTAATAGATGTGAATATCTTGCACAATTCCAGTAAAAGGACCTGGGCTCCCCTTCAATCTTTAGCACCCAGGCTTTCTGTCAGCAAAATTCAGAGCAGACCCCTTCATTCCTTCATTTTACCTAAAGACACAGTCCTGGAATGTAACAATCTTATAAAACTTTCCAGTTGTAACAGATTAGTAAGTTGCACTGATGGACTGTGATGAAGTGAGGTGGTGGTGATGGCAGGGTACAGCCTATGTGATAAATCTGTACAATTCTTTACCACAGAAAACTGTGGAGGTCAACCACTGAATATATTTAAGAAGGGAATAGATCTCTAGACCCTAAAGGAATCAAGGCATATGGGAAAAGAGCAGGAGTAGTGTGTTCACATAGATGATCAGCCATGATTATACTGAATGGCTGAGCAAGCTCAAAGGGTTGAATAGCCTACTCCTGCTCCTGGTTTCTATGTTGCTGTGGGGAGCACAAATATCAGTTTAAACCTGTTGGGCCAATTGGCCTGTTCTGCATTCTAAATCTTTATTAGACTCCTCATTAATGTCAAAGTGCAATTATTTAATATTCGTACTGTTTTCTGCCATTGCCTTTGAGTTTATTGTATGTAACACTTATGGAAAACAAAAGTAGGAGCAAAAGTAAACCACTTGGCCCTTCAACCCTGCCATTCAATGACTAGATCATTACTAATCTTCAACCTCAATGTCATCATTCCACCACCCCAAATCTCTTGACATCTTTAATATCTAGAAATCTACCAATCGCTGGCTTGAGCATACACAGCTAATCTTCACAGCTGTCCAGGATAGAGAATTCCAGAAATTCCTCTTCATCTCAATCCTAAACAGTCTATCTCTAATTACAAGAATACGTTCCCTGGTTCTATTCAGCACCGCACCCAATCCCCCAGCCAAGGGAAACATCCTTCCTGCATCTACCCTGTCAGAATTTTGTGTTTTGTAGCCCTATCCTGTTTCTATTTTTTCTTCGTTATTTATCTGCCTGCACAATATTTTACTACTAAATTTTTATATTCCTCAATCATTTTATTTTGTAATTTCTCTTTGCCTTCTTAATCGTTGTCTTTGTTTCTTTCTTAATTTTATATTCATTTTCATCACCCTCCCCTTTTGGTCTATGTTCTTAGACACGTTTTTTAGTTTCAGTTTGGTTCTATTTCTTTATTTATCTGGAATGTGTCACTGAGTTGATTTGTTCTTGATTTTTAGCATCAACAAATTTTTCCAGTTTGTTTCTCCTAGTTTAGTTCTTGTCCCCTAAGATCAACTTTCACTAGATCACTAGACTCATAGAGCAATACAGCACCTAAACAGACTCTTTGGCCCAACTAGTCCATGCCAATCATGGTGCCCTCCCAGCTAATTCCAATTCCCTATGTGTGGCTCATATCCCACTAATCTTTTCCTATCCATGTACTTGTCCAAATGCTTTTTAATAGAGACTTTGGTCTGTGTCTTATGTCCTTCCCAGTGTTTACCTTAAACCTTCTGATGCTACTGCATAGATGCTGCAGTCCTGGCAGCACATCTGTAAAGAATTTGAATATAATTTTACCTAAAATAATTAATAGCTGAGATATATCAGTCTTATTAAGGAATTCAGGTAATTTCACATACCTAAAGTACAGTAGTTTATAACTGTGATTTGAATCCCAAAATTAAATAATAGCTTTGCATTACACCAGACTATCAGTTTTATTTAATTATTCATAGAATAGAATCATAGAATCCCTACACTGCAGAAGGAGTCTGCTTCAACCCCAATCCTACTCAGGCCATGCTAGTCTGCCTGACACTAAGGGCAATTTAGCATAGCAATCAACCTAGCCCATTTAAATTATTCAATTTTAAGTGATCTTGTTTGTTAACAGACCCTGCCTTTTGGGAAATGCAGATTGATAGTACAGGTTGCAGTTGAAGCATAATGATATCCTCACAAATGACATACAAACAAACAAAATTGATAGAAAAGCAAAATACTGCAGATGTTGGAAATCAAAAAAGAAAATAAAATGCTGAAAAACTCACCAGGTCTGGTAGCATCAGTGGAGAGAGAAACAGAGTTAATGTTTAAGTCTAATATGAACTAATCATTTTGAACTAAGGATCACAGCATTGTTACAGTGCAGAAAGAGGCAATTTGGCCCATCATGTCCACCCTGGCTTGCCAAATTTAGCATTCTGACTTTGTGCCATTCTTCTGCCTTCCCCTTGAAATTCTACACATTGTTTCTATTCAACTAATCATCAAATGCCCTCTTGAATGCCTTGATTAACCTGAAATGTGAACTGTTTATCTCACCACAGATGCTGCCAGACCTGTTGAGTTTTTCCAGCACTGCCCACCATTGATTCAAGACAGCTCATTAATATTTTTGATGAAATAAAACAGATGAAATGATTCGAGGGAAGACAAATGCAAAAAAATAGAATTTGAATTTTTTCAATCACAGTAAAATCATTGATAGCTAACATAATTGTTGATTAGTTATTGAATGAGAACAGTTAATTTTAAGGAAATAAGAATGAAAATACATGTCACCTGTTTTCACAATGGTATGGAATTGCAATATGAACTTCTTTAAATGTTATTTTCCAGATTAAAAAATGTTTTAAACAAAACTGGAACTGAAAATATTCTTACATTTATTTTTTCCAGTTGTCAATTCGTTCATATCCCAGTTTTCTCTGACCTCCATCCTTGTATTCCAAGGCGCTATGTCATGCCATGGAAACAGGATATGAAAAACAGGAGGCTCATTTTAAAGGTATGGTTAATCAATGTGAATAGCCTTTTAACTTGTGAGTTCAAAATCCCTGCAATCAGGAAGTTCACAACTATCTCAGTTAGAATTAGTATTTTCATGTTTGGGGGATCCTTGGTGTACATAGAACATAGCGCAGTACAAGCCCTCGACGTTGCGCCGATCAGTGGAACCAATCTAATGACCCTCTAACCTAAACTATTCCAATGTTATCCATGTGCCTATCCACTGACCATTTGAATGCCCTTAAAGTTGGCGAGTCCACTACTGCTGCAGACAAGGTATTCCACACTCTTACTACCCTCTGAGTAAAGAACCTACCTCTGACATCCGTCCTATAATTATCACCCCTCAATTTAAAGTTATGTCCCCTCGTGTTAGCCATCACCATCCGAGGAAAAAGGCTCTCACTGTCCACCCTATCTAATCCTCTGATCATCTTGTATGCCTCAATTAAGTCACCTCTTAACCTTCTCTCTAACGAAAACAACCTCAAGTCCCTCAGCCTTTCCTCATAAGACCTTCCCACCATACCAAGCAACATCCTGGTAAACCTCCTCTGCACCCTTTCCAATGCTTCCACATCTTTCTTATAATGCGGCGACCAGAACTGTACGCAAAACTCCAAGTGCGGCCGCACCAGAGTTTTGTACAGTTGCAACATGATCTCACGGCCCCAAAATTCAATCCCTCTACCAATAAAAGCTAACACACCACATGCCTTCTTAACAACCTTATCAACCTGGGTGCCAACTTTCAGGGATCTATGCATATGTACACCAAGATCTCTCTGCTCGTCAACACTACCAAGAGTCCTTCCATTAGCCCTAAATTCTGCAATCCTGTTACTCTTTCCAAAGTGAATCACCTCACACTTTTCCACATTAAACTCCATTTGCCACCTCTCAGCTCAGCTCTGCAGCTTATCTATGTCCCTCTGCAAACTGTAACATCCATCCTCACTGCCTACAACTCCTCCTCCGACTTTAGTGTCGTCCGCAAATTTACTAACCCATCCTTCTACACCCTCATCTAGGTCATTTATAAAATTGACAAACAGCAGTGGCCCCAAAACAGATCCCTGCGGTACACCACTAGTAACTGAACTCCAGGTTGAATATTTCCTATCAACCACCACCCTCTGTCTTCTATCAGCTAGCCAATTCCTGATCCAAGCTGCTAAATCACCCTCAATCCCATGCATCCATATTTTCTGCAGTAGCCTACCATGGGAAACCTTATCAAACACTTTGCTAAAATCCATATACACCACATCAACTGCTTTACCCTTATCCACCGCTTTGGTCACCTTTTCAAAGAACTCGATAAGGTTTGTGAGGCACAACCTGCCCTTCACAAAACCATGTTGACTATCCCTAATCAAATTATTTCTCTCTAGATGATTATAAATCCTATCCCTTATAATTCTTTCCAAAACTTTGCCCACAACAGAAGTAAGGCTCACCGGTCTATAATTCCCAGGATGGTCTCTACTCCCCTTCTTGAACAAGGGGACAACGTTTGCTATCCTCCAGTCTTCCGGCACTATACCTGTAGCCAATGATGACGTAAAGATCAAAGCCAAAGGCTCTGCAATCTCCTCCCTAGCCTCCCAGAGAATCCGAGGGTAAATCCCATCCGGCCCAGGGGACTTATCTATTTTCATACTCTCAAGAACTGCTAACACCTCTTTATGCACCTCAATCCCGTCTAGTCTAAAAGCCTGTATCTCAGTATTATCACAGTGGTGTGGATTAATTAAAGTGGAAGTCTTCCATATTTTACATCGGCCATCCATTTGGCCTGTTTGAGAAAGTGGACAGCACACTAGCACAGTGGTTAGCACTGCTGCCTCACAGTGCCAGGGACCCGAGTTCAATTCCTGGCTTGGTCACTGTCTGTGTGGAGTTTGCACATTCTCCCTGTGTCTGCATCGGTTTCCTCCAGCTGCTCTGGTTTCCTCCTACAATCCAAAGATGTGCAGGTTAGGTGAATTGGCCATGCTCAGTTCTCCCTCAGTGTACCCAAACAGGTGCTGGAGTATGGCGACTACGGGATTTTTACAACATCATTGCAGTGCTAATATAAGCATACTTGTGATTAATAAATAAACGATTGACAAAGCTACTATCAGTTGGCGCTGTTTAGGGGCATTTTATACTGCAGGTTACATTAAAAGGGAGAAAAAGCGTTATTTTGATGGATAAAAGAAAATGAAGAAACGTACCAAAAAGGCAATCAGTGGACAAAGTGAGGTTTATTGAAAAGAACAATCAGTGAAACTAAGAAATACTAATTACTGCATTTATGTAGTGTTTTACAGTAAAACATTATTTCACTAGAACAAGAGTTTAGGATAAATCCTACGGTCAAGAATCTGAGTTATGAAGAGAGGTTGCAGAACCTGGATTTTACTAGCTTTTTTGGGGATGGGAAGCATGAAGGCTGTGGAAGGTTGATGGACGGCTTGTCCATCATCTTCCGATCACCATTCCATCTTCTCAGGGGTGGGGGAAGTGTTGTATATTCATAGTATTTTTAATATTTCCTCGCAAGCAGCCTGGGCTGAACAAGAGCACTTTAAGAGGACAATTATATGATGTCTCAGCTGTTCATGTGGACAAATGGGAGGTGCAACATCATCTATATAAAGCTCTAAGTTTTGGTTGAACCTTTAAGGCCTGCATACGCAATCTTGAATTCACCACAGGAAGATATTCAGATGTTCCATCCAACTGAGCACTTAGATGGCCAAGTAAGGGCCTTTTCCTATCATCTTTGGCATTTAACTAGTGCTTTGAGGGGTCCACTGCCACGTGGGGAGACTACCAAGTAAATACCAGCGGCCTCCTGGTAGATTCCAGGAATAGACTCTTCCTTCCTTTTGGGCACTCTTTGATAAGTAGCTAGACCACCAGTTGCAATGGTCACTCCCATGACAACCACAGCACTTGTCCCCCAGCAAGCCACATCAGCAAGGTGTACCTGACTGGAACCAGAATCTTCAGATATCACTTAGTTGACTTTGAGAGTGCATGTACATTGACGTGTTTTCTTCCTACAGAGGAGATGTCAGGGGTAAGTTTTTCACTCAAGAGGGTGGTGGGTGAGTGGAATCGGCTGCTGTCGGTGGTGGTAAAGGTGAACTCGCTGGGGTCTTTTAAGAGACTTCTGGATGAGTACATGAGATTTAATGGGATTGAGAGTTATAGATAGGCCTGGTAGGTATGGATATGATCGGCACAACTTGGGGGCCGAAGGGCCTGTTTGTGCTGTACTGTTCTATATTCTATGTTTCAAGTGCAGCCCAAGTATTGATGCTGCTGAGCTGTGGACCCTCTGATTGGTAGGTGGCACAGTGGCACAATCATTAGCACTGCTGCCTCATAGCGCTACAAACCTAGGTTCAATTCCAACCATGGGTCACTGTCTCTGTGGAGTTTGCACATTCTCCCCATGTCTGCATGGGTTTCCTCCAGGTGCTCCAGTTTCCTCCCACAGTCCAAAGATGAGTGGGTTAGGTGGGTTGGCCATGCTAAATTGACCCTTAGTGTCAGGGGGATTAGCAGGGTAAGTGCGTGGGATTATGGGGATAGGGCCTAGGTGGGATTGTAGTCAGTGTAGACTCGATGGGCCAAATGACTACCCCCTGCACTGTAGGGATTCTGGTATAGGGCTGGGCTGTGATCATTAATATGGAAGACAGCCCCAGCAATAGCCACTTAATTTATTGCCACAGAGAAAATGTGGCCTCAGGTTCCACTGACAACAAAAGTAGGGTCCCACCTACCCATTCTTTCAGCTCCAGCGGCAGGACCCCTGCTGCCACAATAAAATTTTTGAATGTTTCAGTCCGGAAAAGAAGGATTGCATTTTTTAGTGGGAATTGGGACTCCAGTGTTGGAACCATATGAGTTTAGAGCCTGCACATAGCCTCAACACATCATTGGGGCAACTTTGCTATGAGATAGCATCCTAATTGTTCACTTCCATGTTTGCATCCAGTTGAGGATGATGGGTGTGAAAAGAAACTGGAGGCTCTCATTAGTATCTGACTGTTTGAACCACTAACAGAAGTGGCCACTGTTGGAAAAATGGGAGATCTATGAGATGTCTCAAAATGAGATATTCAGGAAGTCGTCCTCCTTCAATGGTGGCAAGCTGACAAAGTAAGTGACCTCAGGGTCAGTGGTTGACCCCTCCAAAAAAGAGCCTGTGGCCATTCCTGTAAGAATTAAAGCCTCATGATGCTGCCATTAATTCAGCATAGTTGGCCTACTGTCCTCCCAGTGAGAGGCTTCCACTGCAACATAATTGTACTCCCAACCCCAAGTGACACTGGAAGCATTGCAGCACGTGGTGGTGAGTATGGCCCTTAATCAATCTTGTTACCTGTCCATTTCCATGGAGCAGGGATTCCCATGACCATTTCTTACAGTTGCTGAATGTGGAATGTGCAAAAGGCTATTGTAGTTGTCCATATGACAAGGCTTCAAATTAATTCATTGTGCAATACTTTTGAGATAAGAACATAAGAACATAAGAAATAGGAGCAGGAGTAGGCCAACTAGCCCTTCGAGCCTGCCCCGCCATTCAATAAGATCATGGCTGATCTGTTGTGGCTCAGTTCCACATTCCTGCCCTCTCCCCATAACCCTTAATCCCCTCTCTCATCAAAAACCCATCAACCCGCGTCTTAAAAATATTTAGCGAGGCAGCCTCCACCACTTCAACGGGCAGAGAATTCCAGAGATTCACCACCCTTTGAGTGAAGAAGTTCCTCCTCAACTCTGTTCTAAACCGCCCCCCCTTTATCTTGAGGCTATGCCCCCTAGTCCTACTATCCTTTCTGAGCGGGAAGAGTCTCTCCACCTCTATCCTATCCATCCCATTCATCATCTTATACGTCTCAATGAGATCTCCCCTCATTCTTCTAAACTCTAACGAGTACAAGCCTAATCTATTCAGCCTCTCCTCATAGCTCAACCCCCTCAACTCCGGCATCAGCCTAGTAAACCTCCTCTGCACTCCCTCCAAGGCTAAAATATCCTTGCGTAAGTACGGCGCCCAAAACTGCACACAGTACTCCAGCTGCGGCCTCACCAATGCCCTATACAGCCGCAGCAAGACCTCCCTACTTTTATATTCAATCCCCTTTGCGATGAAGGCCAGCATCCCATTCGCCTTCCTGACCACCTGCTGCACCTGCAAGCTGGGTTTTTGCGACTCATGCACAAGGACCCCGAGGTCCCTCTGCACCGTCGCCTGCTGCAGTTTTTCTCCATGTAAGTAATAATCCTTCCTACCATTATTCCTACCAAAGTGGACCACCTCGCACTTGCCAACATTAAATTCCATTTGCCATTTCCTGGCCCATTCGCCCAGCCTAGCTAGATCCTTATGTAGACTCTCCCCACCCTCCGCACAATTTGCCTTTCCACCAATTTTGGTGTCATCAGCAAATTCCGACACCCTACACTCGGTTCCCTCCTCCAGATCATCTATATAAATGGTAAATAGCTGAGGCCCCAGCACCGACCCCTGGGGCACTCCAGTAGTCACCATCCGCCAATCCGAATAGCACTCATTGACCCCCACTCTCTGCCTCCTATTTGACAACCAGTCCTCTATCCACGCTAACACCCTACCCCCAACTCCATGCTCCCTGACCTTCTGCAATAACCTCTTGTGAGGTACCTTGTCAAACGCCTTCTGAAAATCAAGAAAGACCACATCCACCGGCTCTCCTCTATCCACTGCCCTAGACACATCCTCATAGAACTCCAGTAAATTTGTCAGACACGACTTCCCTTTAACGAAACCATGCTGCGTCTAATGATAAGATGCTAAATAAATATCAAGACTTCCTGTTAATCTGCATGTTTTACTGTTAAACTCTTCATAGATTCTTGATAAACAATGGGGAGAAAGGTTATCGGGATAGATGTGAGTTAACAATCAGATCAACCATAATCTTCTTCAATGGGGGAGCAGGTTCGAGGAGCCTGCTCCTTCTCTAAAGTTGTACATTTATATTGGAAGGAACAATATTGCAATTGGATTATTCCAGGATTAGTAAGAAGTAATTCTCTCAAAATAAAGAAAGACTTCTGTTTGTATAATATCTCTTACAATCACAGGACATTTCACAATGCTTTACAGCCAATTAAATACTTCTGAAGGGTAGCCACTATTGTCGTGCAGGAGATGCAGGAACTAATTTGCATGCAACAAACTTCCACAAACATGTGATAAAGACTGAATAACCTGATCTTTTTCTGGTACTGATTGAGGGATTAATATTGTCCAGGACACAGAAGATAACTCTCTTGCTCTTTTTCAAAATAGTGCTGTGGGATCTTCTATGTCCACTTGAGAAGTTTGATATCTTATCCAAAGACAGTACAGTGGACCACTGCTTACTCTGAACCACAGTGTCAACCTTGATTCTTGTGCTCATCACGAAATGGGATTTAAACCCACAACCACATAACTCAAGAGAAATGCTAATTTCCAGCCATAGCTCGAAGCCAATGACTTCATACACATCTACTCAGTACATAAGTTGATTAATTTTAATTTTCAGTTATACAAGTTTGTAAATGCTGAACGTAGATTTTTAAAGCATTTGAAAGTTAACCTGAATGAATTAGCGCAGATTCACTATCGAATTTTTAATTATTATGTTATGTTCCCATCTCAGAATCAAAAACTAAGTGGAATACCTAATGATGATGGGGAGGAGAGCTTATTCTTGGAAAAACGCGAACGGCTTTGCCATGGAGAGGACAGACTCTGCCTCAGGGATCAAATGAACCAACTGACCCCAGGCAGTGTCCTTCATATTCCTATGTCCTCCCATCTCTCTAGATATGGGGGCACTATTATACGTCGTTGGGGCAGATCTCGTACATAGATACTTCCAGATTGAGCCACATTCCTGTATTCTTTGGCTAACATGTTAGAGGTAGTTGGTATTTCTGGGCCTGCTAGTAATTAGATACTAATTGTTCCATGTTTGTAAAGAATAAATAACTGTATCACTGTCTCAATAAAATTGTAGCATTAACTCAATTGCTAAGTGTTCATTTGTGTGACTTGAATGAAAAAGATTGATCATAATCAAATCAATAACAATTGAAACAAAAATGATCCAATTTAGTTAGTCAACAAGCTGCAACTGGAAAAACTTCTGATCCTCCTATCGTCATCAGCATTGAAATTAATTTTAGAGCTATAAACTTAAATGTACCTAATGGTTCATTTGCTAATTTTGTGCTTCTGGTGGGAAATCTTGTTCATTAGCAATATATTTTGGAAATTTGGATATTTGCTGCTCGTGATATTTGACCATTTAAATTATTAGTCAAAAGTTTCTGTATAAGTCACGCCTGAAATTCTGGTCCGCGCTGTCCAGGTTAGGGCAATGGTACTCAAATGATGGGCTGGATAGCTGGGGTTCATTTGGTGGAGCCATGGCCACACTTCAGACCATGCAGCAGTTAATTACTTGCCTTTGGAAGTAAAAGGCAAGAGACTGCCCCCAAAAGCTGCCAGACTATTGGAAAGACTGCAATCAGAGATGATGCAGTGATGATGCTCTTGGAAAAAGATTGGTGGTGAAAATTAGAATGAAGACAGTTAAACGAAGACTGGGTTTCCTCCAGGTGCTCCGGTTTCCTCCCACAGTCCAAAGATGTGGAGGTTAGGTTCATTGGCCATGCTAAATTCTCCCACTGTGCACCTAAACAGGTGTCGGAATGTGGCGACTAGGGGATTTTCACGGTAACTTCATTGCAGTGTGAATGTAAGCCTACTTGTGACTAATAAATAAATAAACGTGATGAAAAATTGGGTAAATTTGGGTTGTATAACAGATATTTGTAGGTGTTCTAATTGAGTTCTTTCAAGGGAATTTACATTTCAAATATTAAGTGAATTCTTTCTAAATGGAGAAGGTTAAGCAAATCTATTAAAATATCTTAAAACAAATTTATGGGAATTTGGATGCACTACCCATAAGGTCAGTAGATATTGAATCACATGTTTAAAGTTTATTAGTCTAAAGTAAGGCTTACATTAACACTGCAATGAAGTTACTGTGAAATTCCCCTGGTTGCCATGGCCTGACACCTGTTCAGGACAATGCACCTAACCAGAACGCCTTTCAGAATGTGGGAGGAAACCTGTACACTCGAAGGAAACTCACGCAGACACGGGGAGAATGTGTAAACTCCACATTGACAGTGATCCAAGCTGAGAATTGAATCTGGGTTCCTGATACTGTGAAACAGCAGTGCTAACCACTGCTACCCGTGCCGCATATTACATTACTTAAGAGTGGTAGATAGATCCTTCTTAAAAATGTTGTCATGGGAAGTGGGCATCATTGACAAGGCCATCATTTGTTGTCCTTGAATAGAGTGGCCTGCTGGCCGTTTTAGAGAGCGTGATGCATTGTGGATCTGGATTAATATGTACATCAGACCAGGTAAGGGCAACAGATTTCCATAAAGGACATTAGTGAATGAGAGGGAACTTTTTTAGGACAATCGATTTGTGGTCACGATTACTGAGACTGGCTTTTCAAATTTTTATTATTAAACAAATTCAAATTCTACCAACTGTTGGAGTGGGATTTGAACCTTTGGCTTCGGTCTCTGAATTACTATCCAGTCCAGTGAAGTTACCACTACATAATCATATATCTCCATGTTCACTTGGAAAATAAAAGTATTCAGCAATTCAAGCTAGGTGGAGAATCAAAAGAGAAAAGCGGTATAGCTAATAAAATCATGGCGACATAATAGGCCTGATATCCCACTGTTGTTCCTATGTCCCCACATTCTTGCACTGATGCACTAAGCCACTGTCTGTGTGGAGTTTATACATTCTCTCCATGTCTGCATGAGTTTCCTTCGGGTGCTCAGGTTTCCTCCCACATTCAGAAAGGCGTACTGGTTAAATGCATTGATGTGACCAGGGGAATTTCACAATAACTTCATTGCAGTGTTAATGTAAGCCTTACTTTTCTTGTATTTTTTGTTTAAAAGGAACAACATGAACCCTTTCCTGGTTTTTATGATGGCCACAAAGGACATGGGGGGTCATCAATAGATCACCCCAATTGGCTTCATAGAGTACAAACTCCCTTGGGAGTATTGCCCAATGGGAAGTGAGTAGCAGAGTTAAAACCTGTTGCTTCAACCAGGACTAGTATTCTGTAAGTCTCTGGGTATTGATTTGCAAGCTGTAAAATGCTGGTGCAGCTCTTTTTTGTGTTATCCTTTAGAAGGGTTTTGGTGATGGAAGACCAGCCTTGGCAGAATTATTACACGAGTCCCATTTGCTGATTAACTATCTCTCACCATTTCATAAGAAGAAGTTCCTCCTCTACTCTGTTCTAAACCGCACCCCCTTTATCTTGAGGCTGTGCCCCCTAGTCCTACTATCCTTTCTGAGCGGGAAGAGTCTCTCCACCTCTATCCTATCCATCCCATTCATCATCTTATACGTCTCAATGAGATCTCCCCTCATTCTTCTAAACTCTTAACGAGTACAAGCCTAATTTATTCAGCCTCTCCTCATAGCTCAACCCCCTCAACTCCGGCATCATCCTAGTAAACCTCCTCTGCACTCCCTCCAAGGCCAAAATATCCTTGCGTAAGTACGGCGCCCAAAACTGCACACAGTATTCCAGCTGCGGCCTCACCAATGCCCTATACAGCTGCAGCAAGACCTCCCTACTTTTATATTCAATCCCCCTCGCAATGAAGGCCAGCATCCCATTCGCCTTCCTGACCACCTGCTGCACCTGCAAGCTGGGTTTTTGCGACTCATGCACAAGGACCCCGAGGTCCCTCTGCACCGTCGCCTGCTGCAGTTTTTCTCCACGCAAGTAATAATCCTTCCTACCATTATTCCTACCAAAGTGGACCACCTCGCACTTGCCAACATTAAATTCCATTTGCCATTTCCTGGCCCATTCGCCCAGCCTATCTAGATCCTTCTGTAGACCCTCCACACCCTCAGCACAATTTGCCTTTCCACCAATCTTGGTGTCATCAGCAAATTTCAACACCCTACACTCGGTTCCCTCCTCCAGATCATCTATTTCAATGGAAGGGACTTAAAATGACACTGGTTGCTAAACCTGCCAGCCCCATGAATGTGGGATTTCAAATGAGGTCATTCATGACGACAATCACAGCTGGAATGTTAATGAAATATCAAATAGTCCCCCACTGTATGTCAAATACATTGGCTTCAACCCATTGTGTGAATAATGGAATACTGTCATCACATGACTGGCTGGATGGAGAGCCAATATCTTCTTATTCTACAAGAGCAGCCCAGCAAGTCAGTCTGCAATATGACGACCAGAGGAGTGACATCTCACACCCAGCACAATGCAGGCAACTCTGCCTCAAAAATTAAATTGCCTTAGACAAAGAGAAGGACTTGATGTTTTACTTGCAAGATTACATTTTCTTCACTATAGGAGCTTGGCCACAATTTTGTCTGAAACAGCTGGAAGCTTTCAACCTCTGCTGTCTCCAGTGAATCAAGAGAAAATCCTTCACTATGTAACCATCAGCTTAAGGACTGTAAATAAGTGACCTGTTTGTCACGATCATGTACATGGCATTTCCTTAAAATGGTCCATGAACTAAGAATTTATGCATGGGTATGTAGCCTTCTTTAAATTTATGAGTGGTTCAACATAAAAATGACTCAGCCGGAGTGCAGAGGAGGTTTACTAGGCTGATGCCGGAGTTGAGGAGGTTGAGCTATGAGGAGAGGCTGAATAAACTAGGCTTGTACTTGTTAGAGTTTAGAAGAATGAGGGGAGATCTCATTGAGACGTATAAGATGGTGAATGGGATGGATAGGATAGAGGTGGAGAGACTCTTCCCGCTCAGAAAGGACAGTAGGACTAGGGGGCACAGCCTCAAGATAAAGGGGGGGCGGTTTAGAACGGAGTTGAGGAAGAATTTCTTCACTCAAAGGGTGGTGAATCTCTGGAATTCTCTGCCCGTTGAAGGGGTGGAGGCTACCTCGCTAAATATTTTTAAGACGCAGGTTGATGGGTTTTTGATAAGCGAGGGGATTAAGGGTTATGGGGAGAGGGCGGGAATGTGGAACTGAGCCACGACAGATCAGCCATGATCTCACTGAATGGCGGGGCAGGCTCGAAGGGCTAGATGGCCTACTCCTGCTCCTATTTCTTATGTTCTTACGTTCTTATGACACACTGTAAACTTAAACAAAAAAAGGTTGGTTTATTACAAGACTACTGCTGAAAACTTAGGTAAAAATGATAAAATTCATAATTGAAAATACAGAGGCAAAGATTAACATCAGGTAAAGGAAAACAAAATACTTAGAAATTTCAAGTTAGTCTCTGTGAGCTATCATTGTGGACATGTTACTTGAGTTCATTTCTTTCTAAAGTGAAGGGCTGAAAACTGAGGCCTGGTTAAGTAGCTGCAAGGTCTTCTGCAATTGATCAGTTGATGTTTCTCTTTTTGCAGGTGGATTAACTGGATCAGCAGGTTTTTTGGGATAGGTTTCCTATGCCTTGCTGTTTGTGTGGTCACTGCACTTGCAGATTGCCTGGAGTTTTTTTTGGCAGAAACAGCAGTTGATTTCTTAATCAGCTACCCTTTATCCTTCCTTAGCCAGGAACCCTTTCTGAAGTTATTTCTCAGAATTATTCCAGGTGGTTCTGCATACAAAATGGCTGTTGACTGTTTTCACTCACTTCAAAAACTTAAAAAGGCTACTATCATATGATCTGGACAAAATGCTAAGTCATTTTCCAAATACGAAAGTGGCTGCCCTATTAGCATTCCAAAGTCTTCTTATCAGCTGCAATGTTCTAAAGGAGCTGAAATTTTCACACCTTCAGGGAAAGTCATTGGGCAAGATTTTCCAACCGCGCTCATCCCAAGGCTGGAATATCTACCCGAGGTCAGCAGACTTTTGCATGGTCCATGTCCCGCCCACTACAATTCCCATGGCTGGAAAGTTCCACCAACCATTGTCTGCTTGAGGACTCATTGAATTTCAAAAGTCTTTTCATATGTGGATATGTCTGCCTGCAATCCACTTGAAGCTTTCTGGAAGCCTGACCATATTCCAGGTGAAAAGATCAGGCGACTTTTGGCAGCCATTTTTAAGGCTTCTTGTGTCCATTCAAATTGATTACATTTTTTAAACAAATACTACAGTATCACAACTAGAGACTTATGACTCTAACAGCATAGTCTTTTACAGGGGAAGGCCTTTCCTGTGGGTCACATCTTTGGCAAGGGCCATATAGATTTCCCTGATGGGAAACTGAGCCAATCGACAGGGGGCCATGTACCACCCAGTTGGAGCCAGTGGGTGGAATTTTCCTGTCCTTCCCACCACAGGAATTGTAATGGCTGGGACAGGACTGTGCAAAGGTCTGTTGACCTCGGGTGGGATTTTCTGGTCTTGGAGCAAGCACAGCCAGAAAACCCCACCCAGGGTGTCAAGGAGAGTGGTAACATTGTAATTTAGTCTGAACTTGTATATATTTTTCTTTATTGGGCAATAAAGCCTTTGTTGAGTCGCCCTCGAACTATTATACTGACACTGTCAGTGCATATGACTTCTTTTCTTGTGTGTGAGTGCCTGTGTGTTTGGGGAGTGGATATTTGTTGATTGTTTATCCACATTTGTGTCCTGGCTGGCAGAGGGAAGGTTCACAATTGCAGAAGAACATTTGATTCTATAGGGAGTTAGCTCCTGCCTGAATTAGAGACATTCAATGATCTCATACAACAGGTCACAGGATCTAATGGAAATTCTAATGATGATGCAGGACAGGTCTAAGGTCAGAGGAAGAATCGCAATGAGAATGGGGGGGGGGGGGCGGGTAGCCCCAGGGAGAAAAGTTGATGTCAACTTTCACGATAACAGGATACAGATGGCAGGGGGGGCGGGGCGGGGGGGGGTCGGATTTCAAGGATTACACTGAGAAGGTGTGCAGAGGATGTTGGGATGGTCAAGGGTGATAGGGACAAAGCAGAAAGTGACGGGAGAGGGGTGGAAGGCCATGGGCTGTCATTTGACGATGACTCGCACTTTATTACTGGCCATGCCCAAAAATGTACTTGTAGCTGCCAGGAATGCAAATCTGAGAGGGAGGAGATCGGTGTAGAGTAGGTGGAGTTTTGGATGTGGATAATGGGAGGAGTTGAGAATCTCTGCTCAGCAGCTGTTTAGATGAACCTCATTGATGTACAGTTTCTCACATCACTGTCTTTTTCATTCAATTCGCTTGGTGGAATACCTATGGTTTCATACTCCCAATATTCCTACAATTTCAGGAGTAGAAGGAGAGGATGTGAGAAAGGAGGCTCTCTCCAGTCAATAACTAATGTCACATGGCCAGAACTAGGCAGCACCAGAGTAGAAGGGTGGTCAGGAGGCAGATAACCAGGGATAGGAAAGTCATGGGTATATCAGCGTGTGTCTTCAGGACGCAGACAACCTACCTCCAGACGCCCGACAGACAATGCCAGAAATGTCTAAGATTGATCAGGGAAGTGGTTGTTGAAATTTCCCTGAACTTGCAACCACAAGGATTTGGTGACAACCCCATGCCTGAGGCCCTCAAAGTGATTACAGTGCTCAACATTTTTGCGACTGGCAATTTCTATGGCTCCTGAGTGACATGCTTGACATTTGGCAAGCTGCCACACAAAATTGCATTAAAGAGATGATCAATGCCCTCTTCTGTTCTGCCAGTGAGTTCATCAGGTGCACCATAGATGATGACACTGTTCAGCATGATGTTTAATACAATGCTGAATGATGCCTTCCAGGACAGTGTTGCTGGAATTAGCCTCAAGTACAGAGTGGATGGGAAGCTCTTCAACCTGTGGAGACTGCAAACTATTACCAAAGTGAAGGAGACTATTCTGAGAGATTTCCTTTTTGCCAATAACTGCATCCTGTATACTGTCTCAGAGCCAGAGATGCAAGTCAGTATGGACAAATTTTCCATGGCTTATGACAACTTTGGACTCACCATCAACATTAAAAAGACTGAGGTCATGCACCAGCCTGCTCCTCATGCACCGTACACAGAAACTACAGGCAGTGGACCAGTTCACTTATCTTGGCAGCACCCTCTCCCAAGCAGTGACTCTTGATACAGAAGTTAACTGCAGAATAGCAAAGGCAAGTTTTGCTTTTGGTAGACTGCACTCCACTGTATGGGAGCGTCGAGGAATCAGCCCAGCAACAAAACTGAAGGTCTTCAGTGCCACGGTACTCACTACCCTCCTTTATGCCTAAGAAACATGGCCTGTGTATCAAAGGCATGCAAGACAGCTCAATCATTTCCACATGACTTGTCTTTGCAAAATATTACGCATTAGATGGCAAGGCAAACTTCCAGACACTGAAGTTCTCTCTAGAACAAGTCTACCATCAGTCCACACACTGCTGATGAGAGCACAGACCCGGTGGGCAGGTCATGTCATCCGTATATCAGACAACCACATATCCAAGCAGCTCCTTTTTGGGTGTATTGCTGAAGCACAACTTAAGCGTGAGCTGCGCAAGTCCAGAGCCACCAGCGCAACAACTAGTGCCTACACAAGTCTGTCCAATATGTGCCAGGACATTCCGTGCGCAAATTGGCCTGATCAGTCATCTTCGGACACATCGCAACCAGCCTCAAAATGACTAATGGTGTTGAGGTCCTCACCAATGACGATGGACAAACAACAACAACAGTCGTGATGATGACGACTCTGTTGGAGGCGTGGGCTGTGTTGAGCTGTTCTTCTGCTGCACTGTGGAGATGCCTCATTGGTGTCATCAACCAGGTCCAAAGGGGATAGCCCTTGTCAATCTGGATCCAGTCATCTGCTTAGACAGGGGCCTCCAAAAGCTCAGGAGGCTGCAAGTTCTGTAAGGTATTTGAGTCATGAGGACGTCCTGGGAAATGAGAAAACACCCGCATGATTCTTCATCTGTGGTCACAAGTTAGTTGCTCTAGAGAGAACTTCAGTGCTTTGTCATGCCATCTGATGCGTAATATTCTGCGAAGACAAGTCATGTGGAAATGATTGAGCTGTCTTGCATGCCTTCGATACACAGTCCATGTTTCACAGGCATACAGGAGGGTAGTGAGTACCACGGTGCTGTAGACCTTCAGTTTTGTTGCTCGGCTGATTCCTCGACATTTCCATACAGTGGACCGTAGTCTACCGAAAGCAGAACTTGCCTTTGCTGTTCTGCAGTTAACTTCTGTATCACTACTCACTGCTTGGGAGAGGATGCTGCCAAGATAAGTGAACTGGTCCACTGCCTGTAGTTCCTGCCCTTTGATTGTGATTATGGGTTCTGTGTATAGTGCATGAGGAGCAGGTTGGTGCATGACTTCTGTCTTTTTAATGTTGATTGTGATTCCAAATTTGTCACAAGCCGTGGAAAATTTGTCCATACTGACTTGCATCTCTGGCTCTAAGCCAGTATACAGGGCGCAGTCATCAGCAAACATGAAATCTCTCAGAACAGTCTCTTTCACTTTGGTAATAGCTTGAAGTCTCCTCAGGTTGAAAAGCTTCCCATCCACTCTGTACTTGAGGCTGATTCCAGCAACATTGTCCTGGAAGGCATCATTCTACATGGCAGTAAACATCATGCTGAACAGTGTGGGTGCGAGCACACAGCCATGTTTGACGCCATTGGTGACTGGGAATGCCTTAGAGGATTCTCCGCCATCCAGTACTCTGACCATCATGCCAACATGGAACTGGCGTACCATCTGAATGAATTTGGGGGGGCAGCCGAACTTTGACATGATCCTCCACAGGCCTTGTCAGCTTACAGTATCAAGGTCAACAAAGGTTGGGTAGAGCTTGCGATTCTGCTCCTGACACTTCTCCTGAAGTTGGCGCGCAGCAAAAATCATGTCAGTAGTTCCACGACCTTTGCGGAAGCCACACTGTGACTCTGGAAGCAGGCCCAGCTCCAGATGAGTGACCAGACGATTTAGCAGGACTCTTGCGAGGGTTTTTCCTGTGATGGAGAGCAGTGAGATTCCTCGGTGGTTGTCGCATACTTGCCAATTGCCCTTCCTCTTGTAGAGGTGTATGATGGAAGCATCTTTAAGTTCCTGAGGAATGGATCCTTGCTTCCAAAAGGACTGGAACAACTCGGTGAGCTTCTTGATTAGTGCAAGACCAGCAGCTTTATAGATCTCTGCGGGTATGGCATCTGCCCCTGGGGCTTTGCCACTGGATAGCTGGCTGACAGCTTTCATGACTTTGGCTATTACCGGTGGGTCATCCATGGCGCTGTTGATATCAACCTGTGGAATCCTGTCTATTGCCTCATCGTTAATAGGTGACGGTCGGTTGAGGACGCCTTCAAAGTGTTCAGCCCATCTTTGCAGCCTGCTCTGTAATGAGAGTTGGACCATTTGTACTCAGGAGGGAGGAACTCCCGAGTGGTTGAGGTCCATAGAGAGTGTTGAGGGCTTCATAGAATCATTTCAAGTCGTTTCTGTCAGTGTACCCCTGTATTTCATCTGCCTTGGCGCTCAGCCAGGCATCCTGCATTTTACGCGGTTTAATCTGGACTGTTCTGCGAGCACTGGTAAAAGCATTTTTCTTGGCAGCTGAAGATGGGTCATTCTGACAGGCCCAATGAAGACAGTGCTTTTCAACAAGTAGAGCCTGTATCTCCTCATCATTATCATCGAACCAATCATGCTGCTTGAGGATGGAGGGCCCGAGTGTCTTCAGCACAGATGTATGGATAGCATCCCTGAAGCGTTCCCACTCGTCCTCAGTGCTGCCTGTAGGTCAGCAAGCTTGATTTCTAAGTCTTCAGCCAGTGCTGAAGCTATGCTGGGGTTCTTTAGCTTGGCTGTATTGATTCTTTTCATAACCTTGCTTCCTTGTGGTCGCCTCTTGAGTCTGATGTGGAGGCTTATTTTGGAGACAATGAGCCTGTGATCTGTCCAGCAGTCAGCACCACACATGGCCTTGGTTACTCTGACATCCTGCCTGTCTTTTCTCCTGACAATGACATAGTCGATAAGATGCCAATGCTTAGAGCGGGGCTTCATCCAGGAGGTTTTGTTATGGGTAGGCAGACGGAAGGTTGTGTTGGTGATGAGGAGGTTGTGTGCTGCACAGGTCTCCATTAAGAGTAGGCCGTTACTGTTACACTTGCCCACTCCATGCTTCCCAATGACTCCCTGCCAGATTGCAGAATCACACCCTACTCTTGCATTGAAATCGCCAAGCAAGGTCAGCTTGTCAGTACTGCTCACTGCTGATAGTGGGGCGTCTAGTTCTTCGTAGAACTTGCCTTTCATCTCGTCCGGGTTGTTCATTGTGGGGGCCTAGGTGCTGATCAGGGTGGCTTGACTTCTGTTCTGTAGCGGAAGCTGCATCATGACCAGACATATTGAAAATGCACTGCTACTGCCTTCACAGGTCCAGCGGGACTCTGCAGTACAAACCACAAGGGTATCATAGATTGTTGTGGTATATTATGTAGTGATGATAGGCCATGAAGCATGACAAATCCTTGCACTGAGATGATAGGGAGAATGAAAATGAATAGGATGAGCCTGTGGAAGAAGGCATGAACGTGCTTGTCTTGCATGTTTCTCCACATCATCCAGTAGATGATCCTTCTATCACAGGGACATATTTGCTTATTTGAGATGTCTACCACTCTGCCAGCCTCTCCGCAAAGAGCTACCTCTGAACCTGTGGAATTGGGGTGGAGGCAGATTCAACTGAGGCATTCAAGAGGGCAGTAGATGATTACTTGAATAGAAACAATATGCAGGAGTACAGGGAAAAGACAGGGAAGAAGACTAAATCATAATGCTCATTTTGCAGAGCCAGCACAGACATGATGGGCCAAATGGCCTCCTTCTACCAATACAATTCATTGATGCTGGGCACCTTGCAAGGGTGCAGGAGCAACCTCCTCAGCCATGCCTACTGGAGGCAATGGGATTATTGCAAAGGGGATGAGAAGAATTACCCTGGAAGTGCACTGAAAGAAAGCTCTGATACATCTTGCACACATTCCCCCTCCCTAGGAATACACAATGACACCTCTGTCTTCCTGAGGAACATGGTCAATTGGAGGGATATCCCCTTCTTACCCAGCTATTGTTGTTGGAGCTAACGGCTGGAGTTATGGAGTGCAAATCAGAGTGCTTGTGGATTGATTGCTTGATGTGGCCCTTAGTGGCGGTTAACAACTGCCTTTGTGCAGCCAAAACCCGAGACCTATCATCAGCCTGGAGCTTAGGGAGGAACATACTCCCCAACAGTCCTCCTTGAGCCTGGGAACTTGGTTGTCACAGTCTCCTTCAGCTTTTAGAACATGTCTGTGCTGTGCTTAAAAGAATGTGGACCTGATTCTAAATGCAGTCGCTCCTCAACATGGAAGTTTCTGTTGTTGGGAACAGTGTACCCACTGATTAAGTTCTGATGGGTTTTCCAAATGCCATAGTAGGAATTTGAACTCATGTCACCGGATATTCGTCCAGCTCTTTGGATTACTAGTCCAGTAATAGCACCACTATGTTACTGATACCACAAATGGCCTATGGCTCCAAGTTTAACAAGAGGTAGGACAGTGTGAGTGACAGTGCAAACAGGAAGCTTGGGGGAGGCAGCTCATGATCAGGAAGGCTCTGGGTAGTTGAGGAGGAAGGTTTACAATGTTTGAGCGAGGACCCTTGAGAACTTTCAGCAATGAGTGGCTCACTCCTTAAGTTATCATCAAAATCTACCCATTATCTACAATCTCAAGTTAAGAATGTGATCGATTACTCAACACTCACCCAAATGACTAGAACTACAGCAATAATTAAAAAGATCAACACCATTGAGGAAAAAGCAATTGCTTGATTGATATCCTTGTCAGTGGGCTCAATGTCCACCACTTCCACCACTGCATGCTCTGGTTTCCCTGCAGCAACTCATCATAGTTCTTTGTGACCTCTACTACCTAGAACAGCATTATTGTTACAATATCAAGCAGCACCCCAACCCTAAACCCAACTGAGGCAAAAACTAGATAAGTGAGTCAGAAAGGTCTAAAGTTTCTGGGCACACTTGCTTCAAAACTGGAGAATCCTGTCCAAGGTCAATGGACCTTTGCATGTCCCCTGCAGCCCCCCACCGCCCGACACCTACTGTAATTCCACTGGCGAGCAGAAGGGGAGAGTTCCAGTCTCTGACTGTAACTCAGAGTTGGAGACTTTTTGGAGGGTTCTTAATACAGGAAAATTGTTCATTGGAAGTTGAAGCTTCCAGGTCAATTCCCACTTCTGAGGAATCCTGTAATGCATCCTCAGGGTACATCCATGGTACAGCTATTAAGCCTGTTGCAATCTCATACTTTTGCCATTGCAAGTAGAAAAAGTGCTAGTTTACTACATATCCTCTTTAATTTCTACTGAGAACCTCTGGGTAAATGTACACAGGCTAACAAACAGAACTAGCCAGGCCAGCCATACTGACCCTTACTGACTATGGCAAGGTCTGCAAGACGTAACAGGCTACAAAGTGAAAGCAGGTAAAATTGTGGCTCCAGTGCACCCCTCCCCGAAGAGCTCAATGCATTCTATGCCCGTTTTGAGCAAGAGGTCAGCGAGAGCATGTCCTCTATCCTGGAAGCCCTGAATGAACATATATCTGGGATCATCATTGCAGATGTCAGAGCAGCTTTCTTGAAGGGCAACCCACAGAAAGCAACTGGCCTGGATAGGGTACGTGGACGTGCGCTCAGATCCTGCGCAATCAGCTGACAGGGGTATTCGCAGACATCTTCAACCTCTCTTTACAACAGTATGAAGTCCCTATCTGCTTCAAGAAGACAACCATCATTCCAGTACCTAAGAAAAACAAAGCAGTGTGCCTTATGACTATCAGCCAGCGGCTTGGACGTCCATCATTACGAAGTGCTTCAAACGGCTAGTCATGGCACGAACCAATTCCAGCCTCCTAGATTGCCTGGATCCACTACAGTTTGCCTACTGCTGCAACGGGTCCTCAGCAGGTGCCATTTCCCTGGCCCTGCACTCAATCTTGGAATACCTAGATAACAAAGACATCTATGTCAGACTCCTATTTATTGATTACAACTCATTCTTCAACACTATGATTCCCACGAGACTCATCTCCAAATTCCATGGCCAGGGCCTCAGCACCTCCCTCTGCAACTGGATCCTGAACTTCCTAACTTAATAGACCATAATCAGTAAGGATAGGCAACAATACCTTCTCCAAGATCATCCCCAGCACCAGTGCCCCACAAGGCTGTGTTCTCAGCCCCTTATTATACTCCTTATACACCTACCACTGTGCAGTCAAATTCCCCTGCAATTCGATTTTCGAGTTTGCTGACGACACCACCATAATGGGTTGGATCTCAAACAATGACGAGGCAGAGTACAGGAATGAGATAGAGAATCAGGTGAACTGGTGCAGCAACAATAATTTCTCCCTGAATGTCAACAAAACAAAGGAGATTGTCATTGACTTCAGGAAGCGTAAAGGAGAACATGTCCCTGTTTACATCAACGGGAACGAAGTGGAAGGGATCGAGAGCTTTGAGTTTTTAGGTGTTCAGATTACCAACAACCTATTCTGGTCCCCCCATGCTGACACTATAGTTAAGAAAGCCCACCAATGCCTCTACTTTCTCAGAAGACTACGGAAATTTGGCATGTCAGCTATGACTCTCACCAACTTTTACAGATGCACCATAGAAAGCATTCTTTCTGGTTGTATAACAGCTTGGTATGGCTCCTGTTCTGCCCAAGACCGCAACGAACTACAAAAGGTTGTGAATGTAGCCCAATGCATCATGCAAACCAACCTCCTATCTGTTGACTCTGTCTATACTTTCTGCTGCCTTGGCAAAGCAGTCAGCATAATTAAGGGTCCAGTGGTGTAGCTAGAGGGGGAGCAGGGGGAGTGACTGCACCCTCTGAGCACATTCTTCAAAAGTGGAGCCTTTTCAATGAAATGTTCCCCACGGGCCCCTCAGATCTCTTCCCGAGATCTGAAGTCCTCGATCCATGTACTGCAATTGCGGGATGCGATGCGGATGTAGGAACTTCAGGCAGTGAGAAGGCATGCAATCTCTCGAGAGGGCTTGCAATCACAAGGATAATTGCAGAGGCTGTGAAGGACATAAACATGTAGCTCCCGCAACGAATGGGCAGTCGAGACAAGCATCCCTTGCTGACGGACATCACCAGCCGAGATTAGGTGAGTAAATAGATTTGGTGATTATCACTTGAAGAATTTAAACCACTACAGAGTCCAACATTGGCAGCTTTAATTTGAACAAACTGGCTCATTTAAGTACATAGCAAAGATCAAGAATGAATTTTAAATTATTTGTTATGCATTGTGGTGCCTTTTTTACGTGTTCGCTCCCCCTAACCTTAGAACCTGGCTACATCCCTGTAAGCATCCCATGCACCTCGAACATTCTCTCTTCCACCTTCTTTGTTTGAGGTCACATACCAACCAACTCAAGAACAGCTTTTTCCCCGCTGCTGTCAGACTTTTGAATGGACTTATCTTGCATTAAGTTGATCTCGCTCTACACCCTAGCTATGATTGTAACATTACATTCTACACTGTCCCGTTTCCTTCTCTATGAATGGTATGTTTTGTCTGTATAGCGCACACAAAACTCTTCACTATCTGTTAATACATGTGACAATAATAAATCAAATCAAAGCAAATCAAAAGTTTCAACCCTAACCTTTGCATAATGAAAACTGAAAATGTTGGACATTTTCAGCAGGTCTGGCAGCATCTGCAGAGAGAAAGAGTTAATTTTCAAGTTGACCTATTCATCGGTGACCCCTGGATCCTATTCATCTTGACCCCTGGATCGGATGAAAGGTCAAAATATTACTTCAATTTCTCACTGTCCACAGAAGCTGCCTGGCCTGCAGAATAGTTACAGCATTTTCTGCACCTTTGGCAGCCTTTACAGTTATTTGGATTTTATATTCACAGTCCCTCATTACTCTCCCCTGGATCAGAACCAGGATTGACATTGCATTGGGGGAGGGGCTACTCACCACTGATCAGTCAGTCACCCGGCACCTACCTAGCAACCTGCCTAGCAACGGCCTTCCCACTGCAAAGCGTCATAGGGGAGGGTGGCAACCACTGACATCACCTGTACAATCCTGGGTTTCTATTGGGGAATTGTGCTGGCAATCATAGTAAATCCCCGCCCCATATGCAAATGAAGAACCGAGCGGCGTTCCCTGATTGGTCTTCCATGATGTCGCCTGATAGTGTCGTATGCAATGTGGGTGGGGGGGGACACAAAACTACCGGGGGGGCGGGGTCACAACTTCCGGGGGCGGGGCCACGAGAGCGGAGGCGGGGCGGCAGCTGTGAGTAAACTGGTCAGTGAGTGAATCAGCCCGGCACCGGGGGGCAGTGAGACCCCCCCCCAGCCCGGGGCAGAATCAGCCCGGCACCGGGGGGCAGTGAGACCCCCCCCCCAGCCCGGGGCAGAATCAGCCCGGCACCGGGGGGCAGTGAGACCCCCCCAGCCCGGGGCAGAATCAGCCCGGCACCGGGGGGCAGTGAGACCCCCCCCCCAGCCCGGGGCAGAATCAGCCCGGCACCGGGGGGCTTGAGCGCCCCACCACCTCCTCCGATCCCCAACCCGGAGCAGAGAGCGGGCCGTGGGTAAACTGATTGGAGACTGAGTCAGTCCACGGTACCGGTGCAGAATAACTCCCCATCAACATCTCTGATCAGTGAGCCCCCCCCCAGGGCGGAGAGTAAAGCCTGACTTTCCCCTGCCAGGCTGGAATCTAGGAGGTGGTTCTGTGGTGCCCGAGGATGTGACCGTACCATGTTATTGTTTATTACTGATGATGTTTGACTGTGATACTGACACTGCTGATTGTTCATTAACACAGGGGCAGTGAGGCTTTGGGAATCCGCAGAGGTCTCAGCATCAGCTGAAATTGGACAACAAGGTGCCCATATGTACAGTAGTGTGTGCACTTCCGCTGCTAAAATCCTATCTATTATGAGCGGAGAGTTGTGTTTCAGGATCACCATAGTGTTGACAAATAGGGAGGAAGGTTGTTTTATTTAGGCAGCTCCGAATTGTAAATTATTTATAGCAACTCTGCCTAATGGATGTAAACTGTCTGCACACAGTGAGCAAGGTGTGGTCTAGAGCTCAATTTGGGTCGAATTATTTGTTTTGTGATTATATTCAGTTTGTTGATTAATTAAGTTAAAGTTGCTTGGCTGCAAATGCTTCTTGATATGTGACCACATGTAAGAGCTGGATCACTTTATTTCGGCAGCAAGTTCAGGGCAGTACAGCCACTGTTGTATCGCTTGGAGTCCTTTATTTAATGCGAGATTAAACTCGGCTCACTCTGCCTATTTTAGGTGGATATTAAATATCCCATGGCAATATTTAAAGCAAGGCATTTTCCTGGTGTCTCAGCCAACAATTGTCCAACACTACCAAACAAAATAACTGATCATTTGTCTCATTGCTATTTGTAGGCCCAGACTGCACTGGTTGCTGCATTTGCCTCATAATGAGTGACATCTCAGATGTAATTCATTGATTGTGAAGTGTTTGGGATGTTCTGAGGTCGTAAAATATGTTACATAAACATGTGACTTTTCCTGTTTGGTACTTTATTCTCTTAATTTGAGTGAAACAGAATAAAATGCAAGGTAGTTTTCATTGTTTTTCAATATAGAACTTGTTACATGGGAGTGACTTTTAGATAGTAATCTAATTTCAGAGTTCAAACTTAATCTGAAAACAGGCTTGAGTTAATTACATTAACTTCATTAAGTGGACTGTTAGAGTAACCGTTATTACTATATATTGTAACAATGTGGGGTACATTATTTTTCAATAAAGTTGGTGTACAATTTTTTTATTTTGCACTCCACTGATGCACAGGAAGATTCCATTTTAAAGTAATGGATGTTTTACAGTACATGTTTTTATAAAGTTTACCACCTAAAATAACTAGGAGATACTAAGACTAACCTAAATGCATGGTTCAGGTGACCAGCTTGAATGTTCTTTCACTTGAACTTGAACACCTCTATTAGGTTAAGGGATTGAATAGTATATACCAGTCTTCATTCTCCCAGGCAATCTTTTGAACTATATTGTTTTGATAATGAGGTTGCTATCAAATATGAGCCATGCTTCTTTTTCAAAATGGGCAAATGCACTTCCTAACCTTGACACTGTTTTGTTGCAGCAAGTAAAGGTGCAAAGTGGAGGGGGAGAAAATGTTGCAGTTGGCAGAAGTGGTGTATCTTCTGGTTTATCTGTGTACAATACGGAATACATTCACATCTTTCAGGTAAAATAAGCTTATGTGCAGAATCGAATTGAGTTTGATTGGCCTTGCCAACAGATGTAATCTGCTAAAAGTATGGCACATTTAAAATATCTGTTTAAAATAATTTCATGTGTTATTTAGGCCTCTCTAGACGCCAAAGAAGCATTTGTTGCTTTGTTTGATGCTTTTTATTTTATTTTAAAGTACTGCCTTTTCCCCATTGTTGTGGTGGTATTTCAGGAACAGATATGTTAGTAAGTCTATTGATTTTGTTCTTGTAGAACACCTTCAGGTAAATTGGTTGGGACATTGGAAAATCATAGCTACAACTTTAGTGGGCATGGTAATGGAAAGTGATGCACCTTCAGAAATATGACATGTGAAAAGTCTTGTAGCCTTTTGAATCCATGGAAAATGTGCATAGACAATCCCCGTCCCTATTTTACTGCATTAAAGATTACATAGTTGGCAAATTGTTGTTGCATCTAACCAACCTTAGGCACAGATGTATAAATTGCTAACCCAATTGTTTATTAGATAAAGGGATCATCCAGGGTGGCTCTAATCAATACAGGACAAAATACCCCAGATCCTTTCCTGTTTTTTGATAACATAGCTAATCACAGCTAAGGCAGAGTTGTGCACTCTAACTGGCCACTGTCTCCTGGGCTAGGAAGGGGAAAAAAGTCAACTTTTGGACCAATACCAGATTAACTTGTTCTTGAATGTGTTGTTCTTGATGAATTACTTGTCACACTATTACCAGAATGTATTACATCTTGTGCAGAAAAAGCAATGAAAGTAAGTACTATGTTAATTGGCTTCAATACATATAATGTTTTCAAATTTACATACAGCATTCAAGAAGGAATCCATCTTAATGACCTTTTAATTTCAGTAAATTAGAAACTGAAATGTGCAACATCAGTTTGTTTGTGTGTTTAATATATTTTGTTGAATTTGTTGTCTGGATTCACTAGGATATGTGAAGCTGTTCCATTACAGTCAGAAAAAAATACAAGTAAGTATTGTAATGATCAAATTTCTAAGTTAATTTTGCTATTCATTTTAGAAAATGGAGAAAAAAGGTACAGAATCGTAATTGTTGATTTAAAAAAAAAACAATGTTTGCCCACAAAAGATTGAATGTGAAATATACGTTCAATTCCCTGGCATTTTTTATTTATTTGTTCATGTGATGTGGTGTTGTCAAGGCCAGCAATTATTGCTCATCCCTGAATGCTCTTGAGGCGGTGGTGACCTGCCTTCTGGAAAGGCTGAAGTCTGTGTGGGGAAGATGTTCCCACAACGCTGTTAATGAATCTAGCAATAATGAAGCAACAGCAGTATTGGAATTTAATAAAACATCTTTAACATTATAAAAAGCCTACTTTACAAATACATTATTTAATAAAATTTAACAGAACTACTTGGAATGTTGTGTGACATGGAGGGAACTTGCAAATGGTGGTATACCCATGCACCTGTTCTCATGTTACAGGCTTTCAAAGCCTTGACAAGTTGCTGCAGTGTATCTTGTACATGTTACAGACTGCAATCATTGTGGAGAGAGAGCGAGTGCTCATGGTGTTGGGTGGAATGACAATCAAGTGGATTGCTTTATCTTCGATGGTGTCAAGATTTTTCAATGTTATTGAAGCTGTAGTTGTACAGGCAAGTGGGAAGTATTCCATTATGCTGCTGACTCGAGTCTTGTAAATGATGGATAGGCTTGGGAAACAGGAATCCACCACTTAGGAAAACAACTAACGAGGGAACTTAACATGAAGTTCCTCACCAAATCACATACTATTGTAACTTGAATATTTCTCGTTGTGCCTTCATGATATTTGGGCCAAAACCTTGGGACATCTTACCAAAATGCATTATGGGAGCACCTTCATCACAGGGACTTTGGTGAAGGCCATTAGCGATGGATAATCAATGCTGGCCTTGCCTGCAATGTCCACATCCTGTAATTCATTTAAAATGTATTAAGATTTGCTTTCTTGAATGTGTCATTCTTTTGTTATTTGGATTCTGGGTTTAGTAAGTTAACTCATGATAATTTTATACCATGATGAAAAATTACACCTAAGTAAATTGAATTTGATTAACTATGGTCTTGATTTAATATTAAAATACTCATATGTACAGATGAATGATTATTAACTGGTAATTTTTGAATTACAAGAAATTTTCAGTGCAATAATGTAGATTTTCTTCTGTAAAATTGAGGGTCACATTTGTATGCAAAGAGTTTTATGGAGCTAAATGAATGGGCAAACAATTTTTCCAGGCTACCTTGAGACTGTTAATATAGTACTTCAGAAACCATAACACCTTACATAAAGCTTGTTTGTATGGATCCTGGAATATCCTAGCTTGCCTTAATTTTGAGATGTATCAATATGTATCTGACTGGAGGCTTTTCACATGGAATTCACTCATCCAAGTAGTTCAGTAGTCGATATGGGCAACATGGTAGCACAGTGGTTAGCACTGCTGCTTCACAGCTCCAGGGACTGGGTTTGATCTGGGCTTGGGTCACTGTCTGTGTGGAGTTTGCACGTTCTCCTTCTGTCTGCATGGGTTTCCTCTGGATGCTCCGGTTTCCTCCCACAGTCCAAAGATGTGCAGGTTAGGTTGACTGGCCATGCTAAAAATTGCCCCTTAGTGTCCTGGGATGTGTAGGTTAGAGGGTAAATATGTAGGGATATGGGGTAGACCCTGGCTGGGATTGTGGTCGGTGCAGACTCAATGGGCCAAATGGCCTGTTTCCTCACTGTAGGGATTCTATGGTATGTCTTTAAAAAGCTGTTTCTGTTTCCCTAATAGGACTCAGTAAGTAATTCAGGAAATAATTAATTGAAAACAGCAATATAAAGAGTAGAAACAGTTTGATAGGAAGGGGTAGTGTGATGTTGAGCTAAAAGATGATGGCATAAGCAAGGAATTTATAAATTATCTTTGTTGGATTTCTTGCAGTATATAAATTACTTTGTGTTAATGTGACACTTGACTTGTAGATATATTCATATTTCTGTTGAAAGTCAAGATTTGTATGTTGTGTAATATGTTCAAGCACCCATTGAATGAAAGACTTATCTTCACTAATAGTTCTTTGGAGCTGGTTGCGAGTCTAGGTGGAAGTGCGGTGGCAGTTCATTTATCAGCATTTTCTGCTTGCTCCTTCTAGCAAAGTAATTAATCTTTGTTTTGGGCCTCCCCCCTGCTATTTTCCACCCACTCTCGCTTGTATGGGGATCACAGATAGGTTGGCTCTGCTGGTTCACTGAATATTCTGCACCACTGGACAAGCCCGGAAAATGATATATTTGCTTTCTATAGATATTAATTAGTTAGCTATATAAAAAAATGAATTCTTTCAGAGAAAGAAAATGTAATTCTCTGAAGTAACTTTTTAAAAGTTGTCAATAGTTTCAAAATACTGAAACATTATGATTTTTATTATGTTTATAAATTAAACAGCAGGAATTTTGCAACTAAGGCCTTGCTGGGAAAAAGAGGAATTCAGTATTATAAGAGAATGCACTCCATGCAGTGATTATGAAAAGGTATTGTTTACATGTAACTTACAAACATTTTATGCTTACAGTAATTATAAAATTTCATTTAAGACAAAAAACAGTAAACTGACACAAATAAAAATAATTGAGATGCTTATTTGCCATTCTTGTGCCTTTGGTATGACAATATATACCAGGAACAACCTGACCTGCTCTTAATGTCACTTCATAACTAGATAGTAAATTATGCAGAATAACATATTGGATCATAATTTGCTGCAGATCCCAATATGTTATTTCTCCTGGCTATCCTTCATCTATCATTCTAGTTGTAATCATAAAAAATGCTAGTAAAAATGTTCACTCTTCCCAATTGGATTATGAATTTCTAAGTGTCCTGTGATCATCTTCCTAATAATGCATTCTAATATCTTCCCTGTTACTGATATCAGGTTAGCTGGTTTATACTTCACCACTTTTTAATCTACTATGCCTCTTAAATGTATTTTTGCTAATCTATTCCTCAGAGGTTTTTACAATCTGTTTTTATGTTTTCTGCCAGTTTACTCATTCTATTTTGCTTTCTCTGTCAAGATTTGTGGTTATCTTTAAATTCTAAAATCCTTTTAATTCTTGTATGTTATATTCTTTTCGGAAAATTATAAGCTTCTTCATTAATCTGAAACTATCTTTAACTTGTTGGCTGCAGTCCTTTATGGGAACGTATATTAATTATGAATTATGATTTAATTATTTAACTGCTTGGAGTTGATTGTCTATTGTCAACAGCTGTTACTTGTATTTGTACTGTGTTTTTAATTGTAATAAACCATCTCAGTAGTTCGAATGTTATAAAGCAAAATCTGATATCGAGCCACTTAGGAGATAATGGGGTAGGTGACCAAAAAATTGGTCAATAAAGATGGGTTGTTAGTACGAGAGAAAGATAGTGATGACAGGTTTATTGAAAGAATCTAGAGCAATATTGAGTGAATGAAGACGCAGCTACCAATCATAGAACAATTAAAAACAGGAAGGCTTAGGAGTGCGGATACCTTAGAGTTGTGGGAGTGAAGGAGATTATTAAAATGGAGCGAGGCAAACTCAAGGAGAGATTTGTAAACTAGAATAAGAATTTCAAATTGAGGCATTGCATAATCAACAACCTCTATATCTTAGTGAGGACAAGCAAGATTGGTGAGTGGGTCTTGTTTAGCAGAATTAAAACCTCAGATTTACAGAGGATAGAATGGAAGCTGGCCAGGAGTCAACTGAATAGTCAAGTCTAGAGGCAAGTTATGGATGAGGTTGCTCGCAGTAGATGAATTAAGGCAGGGGCAGAGTTCAGCAGCCCTAGAATGGATATAGATGATGATGTTGGCACATTTTTTTGAAATCTCACCTTCGTATAAAATATGATACCAAGATTATGAACAGTTTTGTTTAGCTCCAAAGTGTTGCCAGGGAGAAAGATGGAGTCAGTAACTGGAAGATGAAATTTTCAGTGGAGACCTAAGACTTTGTCTTCCCATGTTTAATTAGAGGAAATTCCTGTTTGTTCTCTACTAGATGTCAGACAGGCAGTCTGATAATTTTGAGACAGTGGAGGAATTGCCAGGGAGTGGTGTGGGAGAGCCGAGTTATACCAGCATTCATGTGAAAAATTCTGAGTTTCATTTTGCCAAAGTGCAACATGTAGTGAGAAAAAGGATGAGCCAAGGACAGATAGGAACATCAGAGCACTGGAAGAGAAGTCATTTCAGATGATTCTTTGGCTATGATTAGACAGATAAGAATGAAGTGCCGTCTAGTTGGACAGGGGTGGACAGTGGTTGAACCATAATGTTATCAACTGTCATAAAGGTTTTAGAGTGATTGACAAGGATGAGGAGAGGGTGCCACAGTCCCACAGGATGATATTTGTGACTTGTCATATCTTTTAACTAAGTTTCCCAATTTGGCTAACCTTTCTTTCATATCAATATAGTTTACTTTGTTCAGATTTGAGACCCCAGTTTGACTTAACCAAATCATCATGGTGATCACTCAATTGAGAGGCTCCAATTATATAAAGCTAAGTTTGCATCATTACACAATACTAGATCCAAAATAGTCTGATCCCTTGACATACTGATATGGATAAATATTGTGAATACATCCCGGGAACTTGTTCCCCACATTCTCACTGCAAATTTGGTTCATCCAGTTTATATGAAGGTTAAAAATCCTGCATGATCACAGTTATCCTTGTTCAGTGTACCTTTAATTTCCTGATTGGTACACTGTCCACCACTGCAATCATCTATAACCTATTTTCACCAGTGTTTTGGGGCCCTGTTATCTGTTAGCTCCAACCAAACTGATTCTATATCTTGATTTCTTTTTTCTGTCCTATCTTTATTATTAGGGCTATTCTTACTGCCACCACCCCCATCCCCCCACTTTCCCACCTTGTCATCTTGGATGAGGCTCTGACTTTAATTTAGTGAAACATTATCTTGGACAAATTGCCATGTTACAATCGACCTTCCTGCTGCTGAATGTGTGTATGAAGTCTGTGATAAAATTTATTCTATCATTTTGCTAATTTTTTTGTGAAACTAATAATTAAAAACTGACTATATATAACTATAATGCCACAATCACTGAAGCCTATCTCATATCTGAAACAAATCAGCTAAATTATTGAGAAACCAAATTCTCAATTAATCAAGAATCCATCACAGAGTTGACATGGTTGAGTGCCCATATATTTTGTCTTAAAAAAAGTCTTGATGCTTATTGCTACTGTTATGCTATGACTTATCATTCATTTAACCTTTTGCAGACGGTGCATGTGGAATGTACATTTACTGGGTTTGTGGAAGAAATAAAGTGCACATCTGACCATACGTATAGAAGGTAAGACAAACCCAAAATTCAGTCCAGTAGAACTCCTTGTTTGTTATAAGTAAAAAAAAATGACATTGGAAAGGCCAACTTAATCAGAAAATACCAAATAATCTTCAGGGGAAAAATAATATGTGAGACTGGCATTTTCAGAAACAAAAAAATGAAGTTGTGTATTTCTATTTGTTATACTTATCTGCAAATTAGTAATTTCACCATTAGGTTATCTGTTATCATTAACTGGGTCTATATTAGCTCTTGCTGTCCATCAATTGGTTGTCATTTCTTTCTTCTGTTTTCATTTAAATCATAAGGGTAGAATGATGGAGCCAATCACCCCATTATGTTCATCCAGTTTACAAATAATGCTTAATCTTGGCTTTTTCAAAAATTTTGAACCTTTGACTTCATTAAGTGTCACTGTTTCCCAAAACAGTTCAAAAAAATTCAGATAACCTTTCACCTTTTTCCAACCCACGTATCCAGCACATCTTTCAGACAGAGGAAACCAGACCATCCAGAGGAAACCCACACAGACACAGGGAGAATGTGCAGACTCCACACGGACAGTGATCCAAGTCAGAAATCAAATCATTTCGCTGTGAGGCAGCAGTGCTGACCACTGTGCTGACCCCATTGTATTCTAGTCATACAGCAACACAGGTTAAATCATAAACGTCAATTTTTTTAAACAGATTTAAGAAAATATTTTCTTCCCCGTATTCTTTTACTTGCCTTTTCACATCCACACAATTGCCAACAATCAGTATAGCAAAAATGACTACAGTTATTACATCGGTGAAGCAAAACAAACTTTAACGTAAAAATCACTTTCACAATAGCTAATATCCAACATTGGATATTGGTACCACAACCCACTTTTACTTCACAAGTGATCCAGTCCACCTTGTTGACCAACAAGGGGCATACATGCAGTGGGTCGTGCGAGGGCTGCTCTTGGATGTTGCTTTGAGAGTTGCCTAGTGCTTCACGTACGCTTAAACTGGACCATCTGACGGGCAACAGTGACTATCACTGTTTGCTGTGCAGATACATGGATTTGGGCCAGTGTCTGCGGGAGTTTGCACATTCTCCCCATGATTGTGTGGGTTTTCTCCGGGTGCTCCGGTTTCCTCCCACATCCCAAAAACGTGCTCTTAGGCTGATTGGTGTAACAAATTGTCCCTAAATTAGTCTTCCCTCAATCTTCCCCAGTAGGTGTAGACAAAGGTCATGGGTAGAGGAGGGCACTCAATGTTAAAATGGCAGCATAGGCTCGTTGGGCTGAAGGGCCTGTTTCCCCATGCTGTGTTCTTTGTTTTGTATCGTTGTAAGCATCTATTCTTTGAAGTTATAGAAATTACATGGAATGTCCATCACAAAAAGAGGCCAATCAACTTTTGACCATTATGTCTGGTTCCGCTCCACATGAGACTTCCCACTGCTCTTCATTTTGCCCTATCTACATATAACTTGATACATTTCTTTATGATCTACTCTTCTGGCTTTCCCTTAAGTGCATCTGTTACTTGCTCAACTATACTTGTGGTAGCAAATTTCACATTCCCATTATCCCAGGAACCTCAGTTACGGACTTTCAAGAGGAAATATCTTCTCTCGATCCACCCTTTTCGTGCCCTTCATAATTTTTAATGTGTTGTGATGCTTCCTTTATTAGTGAAACAACTGATGGGTTTCTAGCAATGTTGGATATTATATTAGCTATTGTGAAACTGATTTTTAGGTTAAAGTTTGTTTTGGTTCACCGACGTAAAACTGTAGTCATTTTTGCTATACTGATTGTTGGCAACTGTGAGGATGTGAAGAGGCAAGTAAAAGAATATGGAAGAAAATGTTTTCTTAAATCTGTTTAAAAAAAATTGATGTTTATGATTTAACCTGCGTTGCTGTATGACTAGAATGGGGTCAGCACAGTGGTCAGCACTGCTGCCTCACAGCGACATGGTTTGATTTCTGATTTGGATCACTGTCTGTGTGGAGTCTGCATGTTCTGCCTGCGTCTGTGTGGGTTTCTTCTGGATGGTCTGGTTTCCTCTGTCTGAAAGGTGTGCTGGTTACGTGCATTGGCCATGCTAATTTCTCCCTCAGTGTACCTGAACAGGCGCCAGAATGTGGTGACTAAGAGGATTTTCGCAGTAACTTCACTTCCAGCGTGTGTAAGCTAGTTGTGACACCAATAAATAAACTAAGAACACAAAATTAAACTGCTTTTAAATTAGCACTTAATTGTAAACTTGGTCTATGATCAGAAATAATTAACTGGAACATTTGTCATAGTTGAAGTGAATTCCAAGAAGAAAAATTAGCAAGGCTGTGGTGAAAAAGCGGGGAAGTTGCATTAGGTATTCAGTTGTGTTGGGTGCACGAGTTTATTGCAAGTGTTCTACCTACTATTTTAAGCTGAATCATTCTAGATGTTTGATATTGTGAAGCCCTGACAAACGTGGAGCTGTGGTATTATGGCACAGTCTTCTTGTGATCCTGTCAGTTTAAAAAAAAATGAAAGCAAACAGTCTATTGACAATGTTGAATGCAGAGAAAACATCTTAGGTTGGAGCACACAAGATCAGCAACATACATTTATAAAGTACTTTCAATTTGATGTAGCTAAACCTTCCGTGGTGCTGTACAGAGATATGATTAAAATCTTGGATGCTGAGCTAAGGAGGGAAATAAAATATTAGGAGGGGCATCCAAATGCAACTGAACGTTGCTCTTCCAGAGAGCCAGTGGAGATGATGGGCCAAATGGCTTCCCATGCTGTAAACATTCTATGATTCCATGAATACACATGATTTGATTTTATATTGTTGAAATATTTCTCATTAAATTCTATCTTGGTATTGGTAAAATATATTCATGGATTAGGTGGATAATCTTGAATCAGGAAGGATGTTTTTAGTGGAGGGGTGTCCAGAACCAGGGTCAAAGCCTGAGGATGTGGGGTAAACTACTAAGGATTGAGATGGGGAGAAATTTCTTCACCCAGAGAATTGTCAGCTGGTGCAATTGTCTACCACAGAAAGCAATTGAGACCACAACATTGTTTTCAACAAAGAGTTGGATATAGCTCTTGGGGATACAGGGATCAAAGGATATTGAGGAAAACAAGGACAGTTACAGAGTTGGATGATCAGCCATGAGCAGGAGGAGCAAGCTCAAAGGGCTGGATGGCCTACTCCTATTTTCTATATTTCTATTTCAGACTGTACAGAGTACAACCTGTCAACTAGCTGTTAAAATGTTATGATCCCTTATGGTGCTGCTGAATGACTGAGGGTATTGTTCTTCTGTCAAGATTTGGCATTCATCCATGCTGAATATGTTGGGGTGGTGTTCAGTATGCTTTTAAAATGTTTCTATTTCAGACTGTACAGAATAACCAACTCTGGTTTGTCACTGCCTCTTGTCAAACAAAACACTTTGTTTGACATTCGGTTCTAGTCGACTTGAAGCTTCCTCTGGTTAAAGATTAGGAACAGTGAAGCCATTTTCAACCCCTGCCACAGATTCATCATGTGGCAGGGACTGAACGAAATGCATCTTCATCTCCAAGCCTATCTGCTTCTCTTTCATAATGTCAGTCCTGCGTGGCCTAAATGCTGCTGACACCCTCATCCATGCTTTTTCTGCTTTCACACTTGACTATTCATATTCTCCAGGTCAGCCTCTTCCACTCTCTATAAACATGGACTCATCCAAAGTTTTGTTGCTTATGTCCTAACTCACATGGAGTCCTATTTACCTGTCATCTTTGTGCTTGCTAACTTACACTGGTTCATGGCCCACTAGAGATTTTACCTGTCTTCACATCTCTCTAGGACTTTACTTGGTGTCCTCCTTACTTTGGTAAGTTCATTCAACCTTTCTCCTCCATGTCTGACCGATTACATTTCAGTCACTTCCTCCACCACCCCCCCCACCACCATAAAAAAGGCCTGTTGTACCTACAATGGCCCAAGCTTTAAATTCTTTCCCTAATGTTCTAACCTCTCCACCATTCCTTTCAGTTTACTTCTAAAAATCTGTCTCTTTGACCAAGATTTTAGTCAGGTATTTTTAGTAGCTCCTGCTTCAATTTTTTATCTGCATTCCTGTGAAGTACCTTGGCATATTTTATAACACTAAATACTCTACCACAATATCGTTCCTCATGTAGGGTTATTCCCAGCGAATGGCAACACCACTTGGTTGAATAGGCTAATTCTATGACTAGCTTGTTAGCTGCTTTTGGGATCTGTAGATTCTGCAAAGGGGCAAAGTACATTTTATTGTGGTTCCCAGGGATTTTACGGGAAACCGTGTTTAAAATTATTATATTGTTGAGGTAGAGGCACTTCATACTTGTTTTTCATGGCTAAGTTTGTTTTAAGTTTTACTGTACAATGAATTACAAAAATGTGCTGAACTATGACCAGATACGTATTCTCTAAAGGTTGTATTTGAATTCTGTATAAAAGTCACTGCTCTATTTTTCATTAACCTAGTAGGTTTCAGTGTTGGAATTAGGAAATTGTCTGCTAAATATGTATTAGGCTTTAACTCTAGTTAATGTTGCTTTCGCTTCTAACTTTTTGTAGCTGTCGTTCAGATGAAATGGAAGAGCTGAAGTTCTGGAAGTTCGAAGGAATTGTAGTTTTGGTGGGGGTAATTTTTGCCATCATTGTTATGTTTAGACAAAGGACACTAGATAGACGTGCTGAACAAAAAGTGCGACGGCAGCTAGAGGCGATTTAGGTTTCTCACAATTTTATTGATGTTTGAGTGTTTTGGAATAGAAAAAGCAATTTGTTTTTTGAATTAACTTTTCTTGAACTGTCTATCCTCAATGTTGTGTTTATTCTACATTCATGATTCCACCCATGTATACTGCAGAAATGTAAGAGTTCACACTTTTTGTTTTAAAAAATATTACTGTAACTTCCTAAATGGCTACAAATGTTGAGGTGTAATATCTGAAGAAACCATTACTGGTTAGACATTTTCAATATGTATAATATTTATATGAAAAGTAATTGTAATATAAAAGTTCTATTTATGTAGAAAATTAATAAAATTGGGAATGGTCTGATCAGTATTTTGTTTTACCAAATGAAATTTAATTTAAAATATTTTCTTTTATTAAAATCATAATTGTACATTGGCACTGATTTCAATTTATAAATTATTGTACTAGTATTGACTATTTTGTACTTTGTGCTGAACTTTGTTTGTATTTCCCCATTCTGCCCCTTCTCCCCTTTGAATGTAATCTAAATGTTGTATTAAATACAGTTTTGAATGCATATGAATTGTCTGTTTGGTGTTTGTGTGGCATAAAGTCATAAAAACTGTCAGTAGGTTTTGAGAAAATACTGAATAGCCAACACGAAGTAAAACTGTGCAGGTTGGTGTTGTATAGAAAAACAAGCCATCTTTTTCTTAACCCAAAAACAAAGTTTTGTTTAACTAAGATTTTATACATTACCCGGGGTTATTATTTCCTCAAAAGCATATGCTTGAATCTGGCCTCACTGAGAATGCTGTTACACCTGTACAGCTAAAATGCTGGTATTTATCTTAATGTACAAAATTGGACAAATGAAATCCAATAAATAAAAGCTTCATCACCTCCTCTCATTTATCAGGAAAATAATGAAAGGAAAAACAGTAGCACTTACCAATAAACTGCTTGTTGGACTTGTGTTAAGAATAATGAGCTGTTGTGTTCAATATATGAAAGGATTCATCCTCATGGTTCACTGTCAGTGTATGCGGACTGCTAAAGACACACAAGGTGATGTCCCTTCTACATCCTATTTTATTGATCACTGGTTTTGTGCAATATAAATTGGTCAATGGTTGGGTGAGTTGCTGCAATCAGTTTTAAGCAAGTTTCATACATGGTAAAGGATTCATTGTTTGCAAAGACAATCCTGTATATTGAGAAATGCTGCGTTTCATGCACTTGTGTGACATTGCTAACCTATTCACCAATGCAACACTAAAGGAAGCTATAGACATTTGCACTGCATCAATGTATTGTCTGAATCTGTATTCATTGCAGTTTAAACCTCAGCAAGTCATGCAGCTGAGTTCACTTTTAACACCACTGCATATGCCCAAATAGATGGAATTGAATCTGCAGCTGCATGCACGAATTTTCTTACACAGCTTAACGGGTTCCATTTTACACTCAAGTTCAACTTTGAAGTGGAGCAGTCAAATGAGCTCCCATTCTTCTACATGCTATTTAAGAAATCTGCCAATAGGTTCACTAGCACTAACTACTGCATGCCTACCTTTACTGGTGTAGGGCTATTCTATGTTCAGCCTTTTAATTTATAACTTGAGTAGCCGGACCAAGTCCTGCCATTTTTCAAACAGCTATTTATTATTCAAGCTATAGCAAGCACCCTGGAATGCCAGCTGGTGGCCAGCCAGAGTCAAAAATGCAAGTTAACACAAGCAGACATCCATATTTGATTAAAAATAAACAACATATATCAAAGTGTGGGAATTATTGCTAGCCACTCAACTATTGATTAAGATTGCATTGTGCATAAGATACAAATGTTAAAAACCAACCACAATCATTGCTTGTATACTTAATTATAATACCCAGTGTGAAGGTTTGATCATTGTTACAAGTTATCCTTAGCATTCCAGCTGGTGTCTGGGTTTGAAGATATCAGCTAACATTACCAAATATCTGATTTAATGAACTCTTTCAGCTTAAGAGTCTTTGTTAGATAAATTATATTCTGAGGTTGCCTCCCTTGTAACTCGGCCTTGACACTTACCTGTGTTTGCTTTAATAAAAAGCTGTGGTTTTTCTCATCATAGTTTATATCATTTTTAAATCAAAGATTATTAACCCTTTCACTGGTCAATGTATTGGAATTGATACATTTCCATGCACTAAGATTGACTTAAGCGGCAACTTTGTCAATGGGGCTCGAGCCATTTAGTCACTACAAGCTGAAATAGGGCACATCAAGGCCATCTGTGTAATAATGGCTACATCGCTCAGATCATTACTCTCTTTATATCACAGAAACTCATGAATGGGCATAAGGCTGCCATTTTTCAGTCCTAAAAAATGCCCCATGTACCTCCGATTAGTCAAAGAGGTAAGCTGTTTCAAAAATTTGAGTAATAGATGAAACTAGTTGTTTCAGACTACTACTGCAGTCTGCAGTAACAACAAAAGTAATTTTTCCACTAACACGATGCAGCTATCAGGCCAAAAGACATCTGCCTATCACACAATTGAGTAATATCGTACATCAGTTCTGATGTCAGGTATGTAGGCCATTCATCCCAGTGACTGGAGGGTCATATCAAACAGCTATTCGCAACACAAAGTACTGACATACCCAGCCAATCTGTGCTTGCAAGACTCAGCATTAGATTAATTCTATGATTGGACAACACTTGCTAAACAATCCTGATTATGCTATGAATTACACTGACAACCAATAAGATTATCACTCAGGTGTGTAATGTGGATGCCTTATGCATACTGGAAACTACAAATAGTCACACATGGCCCTGTTCTTTGCAGTGCACCTTTTTCAACTAAACAAAACCTTGCAGGGCAGTCATCTCCTAGTGGTAATTCCCCATGATAATACTTTGACCAGAGTCAATCTGCCTGGTTTAAATGTAAACAAAAACTTGGCTAACTATTCCCTGGTGCATTCTCCATATCAACATCTCTGCCAATCGGAATCTACTTGCCAGCCAATTATCTCTTCTCATGCAGTACAAATTATTGTCCCTTCTACAATTGTTGTTCCCTTTATAATTGGTATTCATGCACACTTGTACTCATGAGCGCAAGACAAGTTTTATAGCATGTTTATTTTTCCACAATATTAAAATCATATTCTAGGATTACAATTGAACATAGCTCAGTGGCACAGTGGTTAGCATAGCTGCCTCAGCAACAAGGACCCAAGTTCATTTCTGGCTTTGAGCGACTGTATGGAGTTTGCATGTTCTCCCTGTAGTTGCATTGGTTTTCTCTGGGGGTTCCAGTTTTCTCCCACATTCCAAAGATGTGCTGGTTAGGCAAATTGGCCATGTTAAGTTGCCGCTCAGTATTGAAAGATTTGTAGGTTAAGTGGATTAGCCATGGTAAATACACAGGGTTACAGGTGTGGAGGTTAGGCTTGGGTAAGGTGCTCTTTTGGAGAATTGGTGCAGACATGATGGGCTGAATGTCTTCTAGCACTGTAGGAATCCTATGGTTCTATATATGAACACTCAAATATTATTAACAAGAGGCAGAGGGAAACAAAGTCTCTATTTGAACATTAGTGGACAGATTGTATTGGGATAGTGTGTTTAACCCCAGCACTGAGCTTTCATCCAGCTGAGACAGTTGGTGAAATACCATACTTATGACTTTTCTGCCTTTCAAGCAAAAAAAGGAATTCCCATGGAAAGGGAATAGGTTATTTAAGTGGACTATATTTGAGGCCAGAACTTTAAACCTAGAGAGTAAGGGAATAAAAAGACACATGTTGAAAATACTACTGCTACAACTTTGCCTAGCAGAAAATCAAAAGATGAAAGAGCCTACTCACATCAATCTATTGTCTCTGACTATCAATGCCAACAGGACTAACAAACTGTAAAGAATATCAAACGAACAATGATATTATTCATCCTCTCAGTAATCCAAAAATCACCCTCATTCTTAAATGTTCAATCAAACATGCAGATCTCACAGATTTTCAGTCCTGTCTTTCATGACATTGGTCAAAGGTCAAATCTCAGGCATATTTCAAAGATTGCCTCAAGCATGGTGAAAGACAAATAGAATATTTGTTAATTGGTTTAAAATTAGTTACTCAAATTCCCACATTAACTTTACACAATTAACTTACTGAATATAAGAAACTAACAATTTAAAATCATTTAAAAATTTAGATGCGTTCTTAAATATTCAATGTTTTCAGAATTAGTAATCTCTTGTACAACATTGTAACAATATTGAACTCTTCTTGGGTGGAGCGGTGGGAGCTGTGTCATTGCGTTCTATTGTATTGTACTTTGTATGTCTGCTCCTTATCTCTTTTTGAAAACCAATAAAAATATTTTTAAAAAATACTCTATTCTGGTGAAGGTCATCATTTGATCTGAAATGTTAGCTCTGTTTCTCTCCACAATTGTTGCCTACCCTGCTAAGTATTTCGATCATTTTCTGTTTTTTAATTCCAAAAATAATTGAAATGAGCTCACATTACTTTTGAGATGATTGTTCATCCAAATGATAATTTTAGTCCCAAAGTAAATGACTTCCAAAATGGTAATTAAGCAATTCTAACAAAAAAGCTGTCTACCTAAATGGCCAGCACAGTAACCTGTAAATTAACAATAATATTTTAAAATTAAGATACAATAAAATGAAGCAGAATGCTTAACATCTAACATTGAATATAATTTGTCTCATGTGAGGGAAATAACTTGTGGCTTTACTATCTTTCCTCTAATTGAACATTGCAAATCTAAGCCTTGTCTGCCACAAACCCCAGTGATTTACACCCCTCAAAAGAAAGAACCAGACTGCTCACAAACTTGCAGTCCAGTTTTTTAATCCCACATAGAGTGGATTGTGGGTCTGATACTCAATCACAGACACCCTACCTCCACCACTTAACATAGAACATAGAATATAGAACACTACAGCACAAACAGGCCCTTCGGCCCACAAGTTGCGCCGATCACATCACCTACCAACCTACAGACCTATCTATAACCCTCAATCTCATTAAACCCCATATACTCATCCAGAAGTCTTTTAAAAGACCCCAGCGAGTTCGCCTCCACCACCACTGACGGCAGCCGATTCCATTCACTCACCACCCTCTGAGTGAAAAACTTACCCCTAACATCACTTCTGAACCTCCCTCCCCGCACCTTAAATCTGTGTCCTCTCGTAGCGACCATTTCAAACCGGGGAAATAGCCTCTGAGAGTCCACCCTATCTATTCCTCTCAACATTTTGTAAACTTCTATCAGGTCGCCTCTCAACCTTCGTCTCTCCAGGGAAAAGAGTCCCAGCTCCCTCAACCTAACTTCATAAGGCATGCCTCCCAGTCCAGGCAACATCCTTGTAAATCTCCTCTGCACCCTTTCAATAGCTTCTACATCTTTCCTATAGTGAGGCGACCAGAACTGCGCACAATACTCCAAATGAGGCCTGACAAGGGTCTTATAAAGTTCCAGCATTACCTCCCGACTCCTAAACTCAATCCCTCGATTAATGAAGGCCAGTACACCATACGCCTTCTTGACCAACTTCTCCACCTGCGAGGCCGATTTAAGAGTCCTGTGGACCCGGACCCCAAGATCCTTCTGCTCCTCAACACTACTCAGACTTCTGCCCTTGATAGTGTACTCGTTCATCCCGTTGGTTCTGCCAAAATGGACGACTACACATTTATCCGCGTTGAAGTCCATCTGCCACTTCTCCGCCCAGTCCTGCATCCTATCTATGTCCTGCTGCAACTTTTGCCATCCTTCCAGATCATCCACAACACCACCGACCTTCGTGTCATCAGCGAACTTACTTACCCATCCCTCCACTTCCTCATCCAGGTCATTTATGAAAATGACAAACAACAAGGGTCCCAGAACAGATCCTTGAGGCACTCCGCTGGTGACTGACCTCCATTCAGAAAAAGCCCCATCCACAACCACTCTCTGCCTTCTGCAGGCAAGCCAGTTCTGGATCCACAAGGCCAAAGGCCCTTGGATCCCATGCCCTCTCACCTTCTCAAGAAGTCTTGCATGGGGGACCTTATCAAACGCCTTGCTGAAGTCCATGTACACTACGTCCACGGCACTTCCTTCGTCAATGTGTTCAGTCACATTATCGAAGAACTCAACTAGGCTTGTAAGGCACGACCTGCCCTTGACAAATCCATGCTGACTATTCCTGATCATGTCAAACCTCTCCAAATGTTCATAAATCTTGTCCCTCAGAAGCCTCTCCATCAGCTTACCAACCACTGAGGTCAGACTCACCGGTCAGTAATTTCCCGGGCTATCTCTGTTCCCTTTCTTAAAAATAGGAACTACATCCGCAATCCTCCAATCCTCTGGAACCTCTCCCGTCTCCATTGATGACGCAAAGATCATCGCCAGGGGCTCTGCAATCTCTTCCCTCGCCTCCCACAGTATCCTGGGGTACATCCCATCTGGTCCCGGCGACTTATCTACCTTGATAGAATTCAAAAGTTCCAACACATCCTCCTCCTTAATATTCACGTACTCAATCCTTTCCATCTGCTGCAAATCCATAACAAAATCTCCCAGATCGGCTTCCACCGTGAATACTGAGGCGAAGTACTCGTTAAGCACCTCCGCCATTTCTTCTGGTTCCACACAAACCTTTCCCCCCTCACCTTTTATAGGTCCTATCCCTTCTCTTCTTATCCTTTTACCTTTCACATATTTATAGAAGGCCTTGGGATTCTCCTTAATCTTAATCTTACCCGCCAAGGTCTTCTCATGACCCCTTCTGGCTCTCCTAATTTCCCTTTTAAGTTCCCTCCTACAGTCCTTATACTCCTCAAGATCTTTAACATCTAATTCCCTGAACCTCTTGTACACCTTCCTTTTCTTCCTGACTAGGTTCAACACATCCTTTGTGCACCACGGTTCCCTCGACCCACCAAAACCCCCTCATCTCATCGGAACGTTGTCATTCAGAGCTCCAGACACACATTCCTTGAATATCTGCCACCTTCCTTCGGTACTTTTCCCTAAGAATCTGTTACCGAAGCCCTGACACATATGTACATCACCTCCAGACTTACTGGCTGCAATTTTACCATCGCGCCCACTATGGGAATCAGAGCAGGCGAGGGGCCCTGGGAAGGTCTGTTGACCTCAGACAGGATTTTATGGTTTCAAGACTAGTGAGGCCGTAAAATCCCACCCATACACTCCAACTCTCTCCTTCCTAATCTATTTTATTCCATAAACACCAGTTCATCTTCTTTCTTATACCTATCCTGTAACATGTTCTGCATAGCCATCACTCTTATTCTTCCTATTCTGCATTTGCTTTTGGTCCCTCAAAAGAAGTTCAAAATCATATCCATTACCATTTCTTATATTCTCTTCTCTGTGACATTTTCCAACTGTACCACAGCTTTCAAACTCTGTTCAGGGTGGCACAATGGTTAGCACTGCTGCCTCAGAGCACCAGGGACCCAGGCTCGATTCCCAGCTTGAGTCACTGTCTGCGCAGAGTTTGCCTGTTCTCCTTGGGTCTGCATGGGTTTTCTTCTGGGTGTTCTGGTTTTCTCCCCCAGTCCTAAAGACGTTCTGGTTAGGTGCACTAGCCATGCTAAATTCCCCCTCAGTGTACCCAAACAAGTGCTGGAGTTTGGCGACTAGGGGATTTTCACAGTAACTTCATTGCAGTGTTAATGTGAGCCTATTTGTGACAGTAATGAATAAGCTTTAAACTCCTCGGATTCTAGGTTTCTGTGCAACCTCTTTCTTTGAATTTATATTGACAGCAATGTCTGCAGCTGCCACGATCCCACACGCTAATATTTCCAACTCCTTTGCCTCATTTAAGAATCTGCTTAAAAGTGACCTCTTCAACCAAACTTTTGGCGTCCTTTCTAATCTCGATTTTGGATTAGCATCCTTGTTCCTCATGCCACAGCGAAATATCAGGGAATTTTTCTATTTTAAAGGTGCTATATTGATGCAAATTATTATGGCTATGTCAAATAGATTTCATGTTCAATGATTGAATAATGACCTTCATTAGTTATCTTGCAATATTGTGTATAAGTAAGTGGTAAACAACTATCAGCATTTTAGTATTTAAATCTAGCCTGTATCTGCTACTAATAGCTCTGATTATTATATCAATTGACTGGATGTCCAGTGTGTGGTTCAGACTAATGCCAACAGCATGGACTCCGTTTCCAGGTGAAAACTTGGAATCTACCAGCTTACTCGAGCATTGCGAATGGAAGGCAGTGGCAAACCACCTCTGAAAAACCTACCAAGAAAATGGCTCAGGATGAAATATCAGGAGACAATGAAGACAATTGGAAAGATCTGACTTCACACATGAGTGCGTATGAATGGCTACCTGAAGTCTGCTGAAAACAAATTATTCATAAGAAAAATATTTCACTTGGTATTATATTTGGGTCAAAATTACATCAACAAATATGTCAACAAGTTCATTTAAATGTTTGGTATTCAATATGTTTGGCTCTACAGCAATGTAATTCCAATTATTCATCAAGTCCTTTTAACGTCTCCAGGACACCAACTGCTGTCATGGAGCCTAAGTCATATTTTGATAAAAAAAAAAGTACACCCATTTAAGGAAAATGTTAAATAACATAGAATTAACACAGGAATATCAGTTTAAAGGTTACTTTGAGTAAATTCACTGTAAAACATTTTAACAAGGGTTAAAACTAGCTTGCAAGTACAACTCCCTTCACAACAATGTGAAGTTATTGATAAGAACTGCACACACCTAACGAATGGCATTCAGTGGTTCTTGTCTGACATGTTGCCATGTACTTCTGATAAGTAAAACTGCAAAATAGATAAACAGAACACTAAGCCCCAAATTTTACTATCTTGTTGGATACAATACCTTGACTAAGCAACATTGATCAACATGCCACAATATAAAGTCATGTTTCAGGAATAAATTCAAAATAGTATTTCCTGGAAGTTGGATAGGCACACTCATTATAATAGGTGGCATTTTCACCAAATATAGGATACTTATTTAAAACTAGAAAATAGGAACCAGGAAAAGGCCATTTGGCCCTTCGAGCCTGCACTACCATTCATTATGATCATAGCTGATCATCAAACTCAATAGCCCAATCCTACCCGCCCACCACCCCACCCCCACTTCCTTTGACTCCCTTCCCCCTTTGCCTCAAGAGCTATATCTAACTGCTTCTTGAAAAGAGTCAATGTTTTGGCCTCAAATACTTTCTGGAGTAGTGAATTCCATAGTCTGACCAGCCTCCTGGTGAAGAAATTTCTCCTCTGAATGATGGGGGAATATTTACTGAGAAGTTAATCCCATTACTCCTGGGTGATTTTCATTCTTTGGCTAAGCTGCAAGTTAGATTTGCTGCATCAAAAAACATGTTCATGAATCCAGCCGAGGCTGAAACTGAGGGATATTAATGGGGGAATACATCTGGTTTTGTAATTCCAAAATAAAAGGATTTTAAAAAAGCAATATCCATACCAGTACTAAACACCATGAAAACACCATACCCGTACCAATACTAAAACATAATTCTAGCCAAATATGTCAAAATATGGTATTCTGATGGTATGTCACTTGAGGACCAGGATCTCAAACCTGAGACCAAGGTTTGCCAAATAACATTGATTCCTGTAGTGCTTGGGAGACTTGGGGCAGCCTGAAATAAGCATCCCATAGCATCAGAGAAGTACCGGCAGAAGTGCCTTCAAAAGGTCCTCCAAATCTACTGGCAAGAAAGACAGTCCCACAACACTGTCCTCTCCCAAGCAAACATGCCCAGCTTCAAGATGCTAATCACCAAAAACCAGCACCACTGGACATGACATATCATTCATATGCCTGACACCAGATTCCCGAAGTAACTGTTCTACTCAGAACTTGGTGGTGGCAGGAGATTCCCAGGAGCATGACAAACACACTTTTAGGGAAGTCCTCAAAGCATCTGTGAAACATCAAACATCCCTGCTGATTTAAGGGGGTCCTCAGCTTGTGATTGAAAAAAATGGAAATGGTTCATTCAGGATGTGAATCAAATACACCAAAACAGAACCATTACTAAGACTATCTGAAAAATGGGGGCAGTGATTATAAGGTGAAAATTGTTGAACTCCATTGAACCTGAAGGGCTGTAAAGTTCCTAATCAAAAAATAAGGAGCTGTTCCTCAAGCTTACATTAAGTTTCACTGGAACAGGGTAGGAGGCCAAGAGAGGTCAGACTGAGAGTGAGTCAGAGAACTAAAGTGACAATTGACAAAAAGCTCATGGTCACTCTGACAGACTGAATGATGGTGTTTCACAAAGCCTTTGCCTAATTTAGAGGATTAGTCATGATTGAGTTGATTGGTTGAGCAGGTTCAAAGGACTAAATAGTCTACTCCTATTTTCTATGTTTTTATCATTCTAAATTTCTATGTCAGGAACTAGCAGAGGTGAAGTTGATGCATTGGAGAGAGCATACAAATCTCCAAATAACTCAGCTACCCAACACTTCAGGCACCAGCTACCATGCATCCGGCAGAGTCTGAAGGTCATGCATTGGATCTATTAGCCATCATAGAATCCATCAAACCACAGAGTGGAAACAAATCATCCTCGATCCCATCAGATATTTCAGATGATATGTCAATCAGTGGTATAAACTACAGAAGTCAAAATTTTAACAAGAGATGGATGATCAGAGGCAGGTTGGCAGCCAGTGTTAAATTTGGTCCCTGTGTTCTTGAACGCGAAGAAAATAAATTCCCAAGGCTCTTATTGCCACTTAGTAACAGTTGGTGAAATAGCAAATCCGTGGTCAGAGGAAGAAAGCAGAAATAGAACAGCAATGACAACTTTGAGGCCAAAATGCCTACTAATACTTATTGTTAAGGCTCACATGTCTGCATGGGATTCCTCTGGGTTCTCAGGTTTCCTCCCACAGTCTGAAAGACATGCTAGTTAAGTACATTCACCATATTAAATTCTCCCTCAGTATACCCGAACAAGTGCCAAAGTGTAGCGACTAGGGGATTTTCACAGTAACTTCATTGCAGTGTTAATGTAAGCCTATTTGTGACATTAATAAATAAACTTTAAATCTTAAAATCTTAAAATTTAAAACAATGCATCCAGTACCTCAATAACCATCTCTCATAACACTACAGGGTGAAGCCATCAAGTGCTGGGATTTGTTGAATTTCAGTCCTATTATTTGCTCCTATACAATTTCTCCACTGATTTTAACTTTTAAGCTCCTCATTTTCATTAGACATCTGATTGCACACTTCTCCTAGAATGTTTTTGTGTCTGTGAAAACAAATAGTTCCACCATTTCCTTACTCCCCATTAAAATTTCACCTGGCTCTACCTCTCCAGAACACACATTTACTTTCAATAATTGCATTCTTTCTACATACCTATAGAAAATGTAACAATGTGTTTTTATCTCTAACTGGTTTACTCTCATATACTGTTTACCCTTTCTTTAAAAATTTCTTTGTCAACCTTTGCTGTATTTTAAAATTCTTCCAATCCTCAGGCTTGGAATTAGTTATTTAAATACTTGTCATTACTGATACCATTACATTGTTTCAATTTAATTTTATTATCAAGCCAACTTTCCCTTCATATAAACGTAGTTTGTTTTGTTCAAATTCCGTACTTAGCTAATCATGCCCACACTCAATAAAAAGTTCTATCATATCAAGATCACTCTGTTACAAATGCTCCTATATCACAAAATTATTAATTAACATTGTCTCTTTGTACACTATTGGATCTAAAGAAAGAATTTCCCAAATTGGTTACTTGACCTATTGATCAAGAGAATTACTTTGAATGCATTCCATGAACCTATGCCCTGCAGTAATATTATAAATTTGTTTTCCCCAGTTCATATAAAGATTGTAGTCCTCCATTATTATTGTATTACCCTTGTTACATGAATCTCCTTAGTTAAACTGTTAGAAAGTAGAGATCGTTTAAATCATTTATATTTGTATTTTGGGAATTAAGAATAAGGTAAAAGTTTAAGTTTAAGCTTAATTTTTGTTTCTGTATTACTGTTTGTGTTAACTTCAGTTAGCTTCAACTTAAACAAAGGTGCCTACATGCCTATAGGTTTTAGTTTCACTTTAAACTTTGCATACATTGTAATTAGAGTTATGTAATGTAAAAGTCATTATACACTAAAAACAACTAAGCTGCTGCTTAGCAAATGGAGGCTCACACTGAAAAGCAGAAGCAAATAGATTGGAAGGTGGCAAATGTAATCTCACTATTCAAGAAAAGGAGGGGAAAAATAATGAACTATATGGGCCACTTGCCCTGACAACATGTTAGAATCTATTATTAGAAAAAAGGTAACAGGAAACTTAAAGTCAAAATTTGACTGGGCTAAATCAACATGAATTTTTGAAAGGGAAGTTATCTTTGACAAATTTGTTCAGGTTGTCTTTCCCATTATGTAACTTGTGTGGCAGATAAGGGGAAAAAGAGGATTTGGTATCTTTGAATTTTCAAAATGTATTTGGAAGGGAGACATCCAAGATATTATCACACAAAATTAGAATGCATTGGATAAAGGTAATCTATTAGAATGGGTTGAGGATATATTATCAGAAAACAGAATAGGAATAAGAGAGTCATTTTGTGGATGGCAGGTTGTGACTAATGGATGATGGCAAGGATTAATATCTATTTACAATGTATATGAATGACTTAGATGAGAGAACCTAGTATGTGTCCAGGTTTACTAGTGATCCACATTAGATGGAAAAGTAAGTTCAGATGAAGCTGCAAAAGGATTTAGACAGATTAAGTGTACAAAAACATGGTGGATGAAATGTAATGTGAAATTATCCTCTTTGTCTAGAGCAATAGAAAAGCAGAATATATCTTGAATTTTGAGAGACTATTATTGTTAATTATCAGAAGGAAATAAATGGTATGTTAATTGTTAGTCTTTACTGCAAGGAAATTGGAGTATAAGAGAAGTCTTACTGAAACTATGAGCCCATACCTGGAGTACTGTGTCCAGTCTTGGTTTCCTTAACCAAGGAAGGATGGACTTACTTTTGAGGAAGTACAAAATAGATTCATTAGACTGAATATGGGGTTGGAAGTTCATCTCTGGATCAAATGTGACAAAGTTGCAAACTGACTGGATTATCCTCAGACTGTTACAGGAAAAGCGATGGACACATTAGGGAATGGAGTTTAGTGTTGGGACCTAAAACAAGGAGAATAACGAAAGGTGATCTCATTGACCAAATATAATTCTTAAGGGGCTTTACAATGTAGATGCTGGGAGGATTTTTCCCTTAGATGGAGAGTCCAAATCTCAAGGTAATGACTAATCTTGAAAAATCTCTATTCAGGGTAACGTGGATTCTTAGTTGTTGAGTCACACAAGTCAGAAATTGATAGATGTGGAATCAAGAGATAATGTGAATAGTACAGGAAGTTGCAGCTTGAGTAGATCATATATGATCTTAGTGAATGGTACAGTAGGCCCCAGAATGGTTGAATAGCCTATTCCTATTTATTATGTTATAAAATCTCAAAATGATCACTTCCTTCTCTACTCTACTAGAAAAAAAAAGAGCCCTAACTGATCATTTTTTCCTGACAGAGGTTCACTCTCATGGTAATTATTTTCTCATGCTGGAATTATGCAATAGTTAAACTTTAAAGACCATATGATGCAGGAGCAAAATTAAGCATTTGGCTCATTGAGTCTATTCATGACTCAGCTGACACGATGATCATCATCTCCACTTATCCCAATAACTCATGATTCCCTTGCTGATTAAAAACCTGTCTATCTCAGCCTTGAACATGCTTAATGACCCAGCCTCTACTGTTCTCTGTGATAATGAATTCCACAAATTCACTACCCTCTGAGAAAAGAATTTCTTCTAATGAACAACCTCTTATTCTGAGATTGTGTCCTCTGGCCCTAGTCTCTCCCCCCAACCTAAACAACCTCTCAGTATCTACCTTGTCAAGCCCCTGAGAATCCTATATGTCTCAATAAGGTTGTCTTTCATTCTTCTGAACGCCAATGAGTACAGGCCCAACCTATTCAATCTCTTCTCATAAGAAAATCCATCCACATTCAGGATCAACCTAGTGAACCATCTCTGGACTGCCACCAATGCCAGTATATCTCTCCTTAGATAAGGGATAAGGGGTCCAAAACTGCTCACAATATTCCAGGTGCGGTCTAACTAGTGTCTTCTACAGCTTTAACCAGACTTCTCTATTTTTATACCCCATTCCCCTTGTAAATAAATGCCTACATTTGATTTTTCTTCCTGCTGAACTTGCATGCTAGAGTTTTGTGATTTATGCATGAGGACCCCCAAATTCCCCTGTGCTGCAGCTTTCTGTATTTAAATAATATCCAACTTTTCCTACCAATGTGCATAACTTCACATTTTCCACCATTACGTTCTATCTACCAATTTTATGCCCACTCATTTAGCCTCTCCATATGTTTCTCTCTAGACTACTTGTGTCACCCTTACTATTTGCTTTCCCATCTATTTAAATGTCATCTACAAACCTGGCAATAGTACATTCATCCAAGTCATTAATAAATAATTGTGGCCCCAGCACTGATCCCTGATCCACTAATTACAGGTTGCGATCCTGAAAATGCCCCTTTTATTCCAACTTTCTGTCTTCTAATAGTTAGCCAATCCTGTATCGATGCTAATTTACTAGTCCCAACACCCCAGGCTTTTATCTTATTAAGTAGCCACTTGTGTGGTACCTTATTGAATGCTTTTTGGAAATCCAAGTAAATTACATCTACTGGTTCCCCATTAGCTATCCTGCTCATTATCACCTCAAAGACCTAATGTGTTTGTCAGGCATAATTTCCTCTTCAAGAAGCCATGCTGACTTTGCCTGATTATGTTATGTATTTTTTAATACTCTGGCTTTACATTCTTTATAATGACAGATATTAGGCTAACAGGTCTATAGTTAGCTTTTTTTTCTCTCTCTCCCATTTTGAATAAGCATAAACACTGGCAGTTTTCCAATTTTCTGGGACTTGTCCAAAATTTAAGGATTTTTAGAAAATTATGCCAGTGCATCTACTAACTCTGTAACTGCGTCATTTAATATCCTAGGATGCAACCCATCAGCTCCAAGAGACTTTTGGCCTTTAGTCCCATTGGTCTCCCTAGTACCATTTTGTTATGACATCAACTTGGAATATTCTCATCACTTTTATAATTTATACAAATAACATAGAACAAAAACTGTTCTAACATTATGTATATATTTAGTAATACATCAGCAGTAAAGACTTATGTGGAATTTTCACTTTGTAGGCAAATAATTATATGTTATTTCAAATTCACACTTTCCTTTCACACATTTGCAATTAGTTGCATACGGAACTTGAATATGATGCTTTTATACAAAAAACGTGTATTGCAAATGTATATTTAGCACATAAAATTAACAGGAAAAAAAAACATGTTTTGTTTCAGCGAACCAAAAGAAGAGACAGCCATTCACTGGTTCATTCCTCAAGGCAATGCATTGATCGAGTAGTGTCAAACCGCCTAGTTTAAATTTCAAACAATGTTTGGCAGTTAATTGTCAAACCACCATCAACTGATGCATTCTCTAATGGCAAGGTCTTTACCAGAGTCCACACTCACCAAACAAACAATCAGTACTCTAGTCTCATACTGTATAAATTTGATTTTCCTTACATTAGCATTCTTGTGATTATCCTGCTGAGTACAAGAGAAAATGTTTTGACAAAAAATATCTTTTTTCAGCAATGCTCAAATATAAATTTAGTAAATGCAAATTTATAGACTTTGTTTTAACCCCACAGCATAATAGTATAACAAACACGCTTCCCTAGTTTAAAACAACTCTAAGAAACTCTTACTATTTCATACTGTATCCCCCAAAAGAAGTGGAGATTTACACCATCCCTTACTCTATAAGATTTGTCTAAAAACAAGAAAAATGGTCTCACACACAAGATTGAAATTGAAGCTTACTTTTTTGGTTTGGAAAAGAATAATTAACCAAAGACACAAAGGAGGAAGTACAGTCGAAGCAGCTGGCAAATAGCATTAAAAGGAAACTTAAATGAAGTCACCTGGAAATTAAATCAAAGTGGTTTTAAATCACGAAAAATCTGCATATATATATAAAAACTTATGTCTCTGCGCCAAAAAATTGCAAACCTTAATCACCTTCCCAATATACCCTTCCGAAAGGCATGGTGCAAACATGATAATAGTAAAAAAAATTGCCACGATTGTGATTATTTTCCAACGTTTAAATACACAAGGGGGAGAGAACTTAATTCAGGACTGCCGAACAGCCCTTTAACTTGCAAATGGCTTTTGCAGAATCGTCCTCCGCCTTCTAAGTCCTAACTAATCCATTATTTTGAGCAATGATTAGTGTTATCTGCCAATTTCCGAGCTGTGTAGTGAACCACACTGTTAATAAAGAGAAGGAAGCCTGAAAATGTTGACTGCCACGTCCTTGCATTGTCACTGTTTGAGCTGTGAAGCATTCCTAACCTTTTGTTTCCAGTGCTCGCGATATTAATGAAACAAAAAAAACACAAATGTTGACTGTTACTGGGTTTCATTTACCCTACCTACCTATAACCGAAGGTGTAAGCATTCAAAGAGGGAACGGGTATCCACGAATGTTGCATACATATAACGATATTTGGCCGATTTTTATCAGCACGAAAAATTTCAGATGAGAAATCGTTGGAATAACATAACTTGGAAAAAAAATCTAACCATAAATCATGTTTAAAAATAATTAGAACAACCTATTCATCTTCTTCCAATCAACCTGTTATCTGGATATCCTTTATGTGGCTGGGTTTGAGACCGGGCCCCTATAATTGACTTAAGCAGCTTCACATCTCCAGTAATCACTGCACCGCAGCACTGATTTCCAGAAAGAGAGAGAGAGAGACTGGATTTTACTAGTCCCCGGTTTTTCTCTTAGTTTATGGGAGAGGAACAAAAATATCCGTGATTGAACAAGGAGAAGGAATATTTCACAAACTTTACAACTGCTGGTTGCGTTGTGAGGACCGGTCTAGTCTCGCGGTACAATTGGCCTCCAGACGGTCACGTTGTGTCTCAAAGGCTAAAACGAGGAGCCATTTTAACAGCGGGAAGCAGTGAGTGTGGGAAAGAAGCGCGGGCAAACACCAGGAGGACGAAGAGAAATCAGCTGCTGGCGCTTCACGTATTGCTTGGCTTTTATTCGAAAAAGAATTGCCAGTACATCTCAGTTTTTGGCTCCACTCTATGTAAATCTCTCTCTCTCTTACACACACATATTTATTTTGTATGTAAGTTATGGCAATGGCTACTCCGAAGAGCCAGCACCGTCCGAGCGGCCGGAGTGTAGCCAGTTCCCCGCTCAGTCCCACCCGCATTTCCCGGCTGCAGGAGAAAGAGGAGCTGAAGAACCTGAACGACCGGCTCGCCGTCTATATCGACAAGGTGCGCTCGCTGGAGTCCGAGAATAGTATCCTGCAGCTGCAGATCTCCGAGAGGGAAGAGGTAACCAGCCGGGAGTTGAGCAGCATCAGGAGTCTGTATGAGAATGAGCTGGCGGACGCTCGCCACTCTCTGGATGAGACGGCCAAGGAGAGAGCGCGCTTACAGATAGAGCTGGGCAAACTGCGCGGGGACTACGACAGTGTGCTGCAGAGGTAGGAGAGACTGCAATTCCGCAGCGTTTAATGGGAAAATCCCACCTTTTTTATTTAGGCGCTACTTTAGCTTATCACATTGGTGGGATGGTGTCTTCCCATCTTGTGTGTGCTGGGTTACAGGCTAAACTGTGTATATTTGTGATTAAATATACAGCATTGAGCTGAAATCTCGAGGGCAAAAAAAAACCTTATTTTACGAGATTTGTTGTTTTGAAAGATTTATCTCTCCAGTAGGTTTGATAACAATGGTTCGCTTGTGGCTTCTACGTTAGGATAATGATGAAGAGTTGAATCATCTTATTTTTAAGCAGACCCTGCACCATGTAAGAATTGTCTAGGTAAAATAAACTTGCTGGAGTCAGTGGTCGGATGAATTATTTGCGGTTAAACCACGCGGGAAACGAATTGCGAGATATAGAGTTGGTTGGTTTGTCTACGAAATTTCCCACCTTTTTTTCTTTTAAGCCAGTGTGTAAAAACTCCCCCATATGTTAATCTGTCATGTAGGAACATGTGTGGAATGAAGCGATATTTTCTACTTTGTGAAATCCCAGAATTTAGAGTTGCAATTGCTTTGCCTGTGTGAGTGTATAATGTTTTACCGGGTGGAATTGGCGCCGGTTGAATGGACTAGTTTGTCCAGTTACTACTCAGGCTGACCATATATGGGCTGAAGGCGGGTATGGCGCTTTCCTTGCCTCTGAAATCTTGGCTTCTTCAGGAATATCGCAGCCTGCAGAATGGGCTGTTTTTTTTTGTGCTATTTCAAACGGTGAAAGCAGGGGTGAGGACTGAGTCTGTTTTTGAGGGGATTGAATGAATGAGTGAGTGAGCTGGACAATAGCCATCTGTCGCGCGTGGAAGAGCCTCTGTGTAGACAAAGAGCTGCTCCTCAGCCTCCTGCAAAACACCAGGCAGCGATGAAGCTTTTAATTAAATAGCAACTTTCCTGCAAATGTTCCGAATGAGACCAATGTTGTACATAGCATTGCATCCCGTTGTTTAATAAGCAGTGGTGTGGGTCAGAAAGCTGGCGGATCAGTGAGTGTATGGTTGACAAAAGGCGATATCTTCAGTACTGTGGAGGAGGGGGCGGGGTGATAACTACCTTTTTTTTGGATTGTTTTGACTGATGAAACCTTTCCCTTAACAGGCAAACCATTACATTGTCTATGATAAACGCCCCCTCCCAATTACTGTACAAAAAACTGAGATTTACGTGAAGTCGCTAGGAGCTGGTGTTTATTTTCTCCTGTTTTACTTTCCCTCTGTCACTGCTCAAGTGCTTTTTTTTTGCCACCTTTCCCACTGAGCAAAGGATCTGGCAAATAATTCCTCTGATCGGAAGTTGTAAGGAAAGCTGTTTGATACAGTGTAGCCTGGACCCAACATTTCAGTTTTCCCCAACTATTCAAATGTTTTGACTTATGTTAATCTACCCAAAAGCCTGTTCAAACTTGAAATCATAATATGGGGATTGCCATCATTCAAAAGTGTTTTGGAAATGCTTTGCTTTTTGTTAAAACTAATGGCTTTAAGATTTGTTTTTGGAACTGTCATTAATTTTGCATAAGATGAAGAGGGACATCTGAAATCTATCTGTTCAAGATTAAAGGGGACCCTGATTGTCTCACTGGGAAGAAGGTGCAAGGTGTTTACACTTGCAGCAGCCTATGTACTAACAGTAGATAGACTGATGAGTCCCCAGTCCCAGAAACGTGAAAATGTTGGGTTTTAAAAGGTTATGCTCTAAATGGTCCCTTACTTCCAAGATGAGAGAATTGGGCTCTTGTCGGTGCCTCTACCTGGATACAAGGCCTATGTAATTCACATTACTACGGTAATGGATTTGAGATTGAGATGGGAAGGTACAGAAGAAGTCATTGTGATATTGGGTTACATCACTGAATTTCACAAGTTAGTCTGCCACGGTGCTGGAGCAAGTGAGCATCCAGAGGTCAAAAGGCTGTGGTTCATCATGCTGGAATGTGAGTGGAAGCTAGCTCAAATTGAATTGACCAATTTAGTGAGTCAGAATTTTAATCCAGCTTTAATGGGGGAAGGAGAGAAGTTGCTGGGAAAAATCTCACTGGTGGATAGTTTGGCACTAAACAGTTCCACATTGGGAAAGGAAGTGGAATGGGAGTAAACCCTTAGGAGCTAAGAGTCGTTTTGGACTTATTCTGGCAGAATCCAATGTCCACTTTAAAGGACAATATAACATCTACCTGATGGTGTTTCTTGTTAAAAGCTTTTTGTTCTGTAGTTTAAAGAAAGAACAAAGAAAATTACAGCACAGGAACAGGCTCTTTGGCCCTCCAAGCCTGCACTGACCATACTGTCTGACTTAACTAAAACCCCCTACCCTCTGGGGACCATATCCCTGTATTCACATCCTATTCATGTATTTGTCAAGACGCTCCTTAAAAGTCACTACCGAATCCACTTCCATTACCTCCCCCAGTAATGAGTTCCAGGTACCCACCACCCTCTATTTAAAAAAAAATCTGCCTCGTACATCTCCTTTAAACCTTGTCCCTTGCACCTTAAACCTGTGCCCCATAATAATTTACTCTTCCACCCTGGGAAAAAGCTTCTGACTCTGTCCATGCCCCTCATAATCTTATAGACTTCTATCAGGTTGCCCCTCAACTTTTGTCATTCCAGTGAGAACAGACTAAGCTTCTCCAACCTCTCCTCATAGCTAATGCTCCCCATACCAGGCAACATCCTGGTGAATCTTTTCTGTACCCTCTCCAAAGCCTCCACATCTTTTTGATAGTGTGGCGACCAGAATTGAACACTATATTCCAAGTGCGGACTAACTAAGGTTCTATAAAGCTGTAACATGACTTGCCAATTTTTAAACTCAGTGCTCTGGCCGATGGAAGCAAGCATGCTGTATGCCTTCTTGACTACCTTCTCTATCTGCATTGTCACTTTGAGTGACCTGTGTACCTGTACAGCCAGATCCCTTTGCCTACCTTTAAAGATTCTGCCATTTACTGTATATTTCCTATCTGTATTAGACCTTCCAAAATGCATTACCTCACAAAGTATAAGTTGCTTACAAAAAGAGTTCATTCAAAAGTGCTTTGAATTTGTTACAATTGGAACCATGGAATCTTGTAATTGTCACAGCTATTTCTTTCATGCTTGTCTTCTACCTTCAAATAAATGCATTCCAGCAGCACCTTTTTGTGCAGTGATGCATCCTGATGTGTTTCATAAAGAGTTGATTAATTCCCTGTGCATCCCTATGTATTTTGATTTTCGGTTTGGCCTCATTGGGAGTGCAGTGTAGATTTACCAGAATGACACCTGGAACTTGAAGGTTAGATCACACAAACAAGTATTATAGTCCCTGGAATTATAGAAGGTTAGGGATGGTTTGATTGAAAGTTTAAGATATTAAAACGAACTGATAGATCAGCTGGCAAAAAATTCTGTTCCTGCTGGCTAGGTAGGGGTTCATAGTCTGTACCCTACAACCACATCTCCTCAGGAGTGAAATTAGGGAAGCTTGTGCACAGTGGTAGAAGTTTGGTGCTCTTTCCCCAAATGGCTATTCGTAAAGAGAAATACGTATTTCTGTTCACCCAAAAATATTGAGAGAAAAGGGATTCATCACGTCAGTTATTTTACTGACTGACAACTGACTTAAGGACTAAATGACCTTATGCTGTTGGTTCATCTTTCGTGGGTTACATAAATCCTTGCATTTTACTGACAATATGCAAATTACTGCATTCAGTGTACAGTCCAATTAAATTTTGACACATTTTACATTTTTGTGTTCTCTTAGTGACAGATTCAACTGCTTTTTTTTTCCTACCCTGTCCTTCTGGTTTGCTGTCACCTGCAAATTTGACTGGTTTGTATGTGATACAATACAAAGTATTGTTTCAGTGCAACAACGTAATGCATGTACAAAAGCAAAATATTGGGGATGCTGGAAGCATTCTAGTCTGGCAGCATCTGTGGAGAGTGAGCAAGTTAATGTTTCAGGTTGTTGATGACTAACTTGACCCAGCTCTGATGAATGGTCATATTGCTGTCTCAATATGGCATTTAAATAAAGTGATATAGTCCTAGTTTTTGTACTGCGATCACAAGTTTGTACTGTAATAACTGACCAGATGTGGGTTTTTTTTTTGATGCGTGTGCTGTTACTGCACTCAGGACGTGGCCGGCAGCACTATTCAGACAAGTTCCCTTATTTCAAAATGTTGTAAAGCAAAAGCACCTTACTAGAACAAGCTTTAACCTTGGGGTTTGACAAAGTACCTCACAAGAGGTTATTGCAGAAGGTCGAAAGACATGGAGTTGGGGGTAGGGTGTTAGCGTGGATAGAGGATTGGTTGTCAAATAGGAGGCAGAGAGTGGGGGTCAACGGGTGCTATTCGGATTGGCGGATGGTGACTAGTGGAGTGCCCCAGGGGTCGGTGCTGGGGCCTCAGCTTTTTACCATTTATATAGATGATCTGGAGGAGGGAACCGAGTGTAGGGTGTCGAAATTTGCTGATGACACCAAGATTGGGGGAACGGCAAATTGTGCGGAGGGTATGGAGAGTCTGCAGAAGGATCTAGATAGGCTGGGCGAATGGGCCAGGAACTGGCAAATGGAATTTAATGTTGGCAAGTGTGAGGTGGTCCACTTTGGTAGGAAGAATGGTAGGAAGGACTATTACTTACGGGGCGAAAAACTGCAGCAGGCGACGGTGCAGAGGGACCTCGGGGTCCTTGTGCATGAGTCGCAAAAACCCAGCTTGCAGGTGCAGCAGGTGGTCAGGAAGGCGAATGGGATGCTGGCCTTCATAGCGAGGGGGATTGAATATAAAAGTAGGGAGGTCTTGCTGCAGCTGTATAGGGCATTGGTGAGGCCGCAGCTGCGCAAAGTTTTGGGCGCCGCACCTGCGCAAAGATATTTTGGCCTTGGAGGGAGTGCAGAGGAGGTTTACTAGGCTGATACTGGAGTTGAGGGGATTGAGCTATGAGGAGAGGCTGAATAAACTGGGCTTGTACTCGTTAGAGTTTAGAAGAATGAGGGGAGATCTCATTGAGACGTATAAGATGATGAATGGGATGGACAGGATAGAGGTGGAGAGACTCTTCCCGCTCAAAAAAGACAGTAGGACTAGGGGGCACAGCCTCAAGATAAAAGGGGGGCGGTTTAGAACGGAGTTGAGGAGAAACTTCTTCACTCAAAGGGTGGTGAATCTCTGGAATTCTCTGCCCGTTGAAGTGGTGGAGGCTGCCTCGCTAAATATATTTAAGACGCGGGTTGATGGGTTTTTGATAAGAGAGGGGATTAAGGGTTATGGGGGGAAAGCGGGAAAGTGGAACTGAGCAGCGACAGATCAGCCATGATCTTATTGAATGGCGGGGCAGGCTCGAAGGGCTAGATGGCCTACTCCTGCTCCTATTTCTTATGTTCTTATGTTATGTTTTCTGCTATCCTAGATAACAGGAAACAGAGCACCAAACCGCTACCACTGTGCACAAGTTTTCCTAATTTCAACCCTGAGGAGGTTTGGTTCTAGAGTGCAGACTGTGTGACCCTACCTAGCCAGCAGAAACAGAATCTTGTGCCAGCTAATCTGTCAGTTCACTTTAATATCATAAACCTAGATAGCTAATCAGAATTTTCTCTAACTTTCACCACTGTGTATTCCGGCCCCTTTGATACATTAACTGTTTATTAGCTAAGATTTCCCATTGATTGCAGTCTGGAGGTGTCTGAACACATCACTGGCAGCAACTTCTGGATTTGGGCATTCTTTATCTTACTATCATTTTGCGGCTGGCAAAATGGTGGTTTAATTATCAAGGAAAAGATGGTGTTACTCAGTGCTTCCTGGATATCATTTTTATGCTTTGAGTGGCTCCTAGACTTGCTGCGTTGTGTATTTCTCTCATTCCCTAGCAAACAATAAAGAATGCCTTTGAGTCTGGGGTTAATCCAGCTTCTACAGAACAAGTGAAAATTCCTTATTAAAAATGGAACTGCTCTGCTATTCTAAACCCATTTTTTTTGTCATTTTGGGATAATTGATTCTGATCGTTGCCTTGTCATCTCTAGATTTAACTTCAAATATTGCTCTAATCTCCAACTCTGCATCTTCAAACTGTACTGCCTGTGTCCTATCATATACAAAGTACACTTGTCTATTACCCCAGTGCTTACTGGAATATATTGACTTTCACTCAAACTTTTCCTTCATGCCTTGGAACTGGCTAGGCAATACTGACATAAGCAACAAACACAAGACTCTTGTGCTACCCAGTTCTTAAGTAGTGAAGTTGCAGCTCAATTTGCTGAAAAAATAGTTATTACGTGCCTCAGTAAGCTGAGTGGTAAATTGGATCTTTCTGAAATAACCCCAAGGTACTGGGTCTGATACAAAATAAAACAAATAGAGATGTGTTTTAGAATTGTATCTTCGATCTGGTAACATTGTGATGGGTTGCAGCATTTACAGACAAAATGACCATGTTTAATTTGTGTTCTTACCAACAGTACAAATTAGCTCCAAGATGACATCCACATACACTTATATCCCAAACTGGATACTATTTCCTATCTGTACTTAATTGCTGGTTGCAATCCATGCTTGGTGTATAAACTCAGTAAATAGTGGCCTGGATTTTGCAGAGGTTATGACAACTGTTAGTGTTTGCCATCATTTACTCAGCTAAATCTGGCAGCTACTCTGGAATGTGCAGAACAATGCCCAAATCGAGGAGTTGCTGCCAGTGATGTGTTCAGGCACCTCCAGACTGCAATCAGTGAAAAATCTTAGAACAACTACTCTTGAAAAGTTAGCTGTTCTATTTAAAAAAAAAATGCACCTTGTTGAATGTGGTGTGACTTGTTTTTTAACCATATGCTCAATTCATAACCTCCAGTCAGCCTGAGAAACTGATGAATGTCAAATTTATCAATTTTGAATACCAGCATTTTTACAAAACTTTTACCGTAATCGGGTCATTTCGGACCTGAACATTTAAGTGAAGAATATTCAGTGCTGTTAAATTCCTGGTTTTTCATGTAAATACTTCAATGTGATTGGCTGCTTACAAACATTATTACTACTGCTCGCCAAAACTTTCCCTCAACTTAGTGCTAGATTTAAGCTGCTGTCAGAAAAGGGGAAAGCCCCATCACAAAATTCAGCAGACCTTTGCAGGTGGCTCTCTTCACAGTCAGTAGCAATGCTGTTCTTTTGCTGTTGACTGCACAATATGGACCATTAATCCAAAGATATGAGGTGTGTGGCCTTGTCTGTCAGCATATTATATAATTGAAATTTCTATGAAGTTCTTAGTGGAGTGCCCCAGGGGTCGGTGCTGGGGCCTCAGCTATTTACCATTTATATAGATGATCTGGAGGAGGGAACCGAGTGTATGGTGTGGAAATTTGCTGATGACACCAAGATTGTTGGAACGGCAAATTGCGCGGAGGGTGTGGAGAGTCTGCAGAAGGATCTAGATAGGCTGGGCGAATGGGCCAGGAACTGGCAAATGGAATTTAATGTTGGCAAGTGCGAGGTGGTCCACTTTGGTAGGAATAATGGTAGGAAGGACTATTACTTACGTGGCAAAAAACTGCAGCAGGCGACGGTGCAGAGGGGTCCTTGTGCATGAGTCGCAAAAACCCAGCCTGCAGGTGCAGCAGGTGGTCAGGAAGGCAAATGGGATGCTGGCCTTCATAGCGAGGGGGATTGAATATAAAAGTAGGGAGGTCTTGCTGCAGCTGTATAGGGCATTGGTGAGGCCGCAGCTGGAGTACTGTGTGCAGTTTTGGTCGCCGCACTTACGCAAGGATATTTTGGCCTTGGAGGGAGCGCAGAGGAGGTTTACTAGGCTGATACTGGAGTTGAGGGGGTTGAGCTATGAGGAGAGGCTGAATAAACTAGGCTTGTACTCGTTAGAGTTTAGAAGAATGAGGGGAGATCTCATTGAGACATATAAAATGATGAATGGGATGGGTAGGATAGAGGTGGAGAGACTCTTCCCGCTCAGAAAGGACAGTAGGACTAGGGGGCACAGCCTCAAGATAAAGGGGGGGTGCAGTTTAGAACGGAGTTGAGGAGGAACTTCTTCACTCAAAGGGTGGTGAATCTCTGGAATTCTCTGCCCGTTGAAGTGGTGGAGGCTGCCTCGCTAAATATTTTTAAGACGTGGGTTGATGGGTTTTTGATAAGCGAGGGGATTAAGGGTTATGGGGAGAGGGCGGGAATGTGGAACTGAGCCACGACAGATCAGCCATGATCTTATTGAATGGCGGGGCAGGCTCGAAGGGCTAGGTCGCCTACTCCTGCTCCTATTTCTTATCTTCTTTTGTAGAACAAGTCAATAAAAAGTGAGCTCTGAATGACACACTTTACTGATAGAACCATTGCAGAATAGAGCTAGAAAGTTCAAAGTGGCAGTGGTGATCATAGTAGTGTTAATTCAACATGCTCAATAGTTTGTTTTTGATGCTCTAGCAAATTATGGTGAGATGTACATAATTACATAATTACAAAATTTCCAGGACTTTTTGCCTTATTCTATAGATATGCCATGTGAAATTGGATTGCAAACAGTTGACTTGATATAATTTTGCAGTATGTGCCAAAAACAGTAAAATTGTATGAGTTTATCCATTTGTTAATTACATTGATAACTACAGCTATGCACAGCTTGTTATCCTGGATACAATGTGTATCATCGTGACTGTTTAGTAATAAAAATTGAGAAATTTCAATGTTTTGTTTGAATATCACTATTAGTCACAAGTAGGCTTACATTACTACGAGGTTACTAGTGTAGCAGTGATGGAAACTTATTCATGGTAGTCCCAGTCTTTTTTTTGCTTTAGGGTGTTAAGCCAAGTGTGGATGAGGGTAGTGCAGTTGATGTAGTTTACATGGATTTCAGCAAAGTCTTTGGCAAATTCCCACATGGGAGGCTTATTAAGAAGGCTAATGCACGTGGGATATGGAGTGATCTGATAAGGTGGATTCCTAATTGGCTTAGTGGTAGGAGATAGAGTGGTGGTAGACAGCTGCTTTAGTGTCTGGAGGCCACCGACCAGTGGCATACCATAGGGATTTGTGCTGGGCCCCCTATTGTTGGTCAATGTGGAGGGTAAGATCAGTAAGTTTACTGATGACACAAAGATTGCTTGGGTGGTTAACGGTCTTGTGTTACAGGAAGATATAGATGAGATGGTCAAATGGTCGGATAAATGACAGGTGGAATTTAATTCTGAGAAGTGTGAGGTGATGCACTTTGCAAGGAGTAATTTGACAAGGAAGTATACTTTAAAAGGCCTGATGCTGGGAAGTTCCAAAGAACAAAGGGATCTTGGGTGTGTTTGTCCGTAGATCTCTGAAGGTAGAAAGGCAGGTAAACAGGGTGATGAAAAAGGCATGTGGCACACTTGCCTTTATCAATCGGGGTATAGATTACAAAAGCTGAGAGGTCACAGTGGAGTTATATCGAACTTTCAGGCAACAGCCGGAGTATTGTGTGCAGGTCTGGTTGCCACGTTGTAGGAAGGACGTGAATGCACTGGAGGGGATGCAAAGGGGTTTCTTCAGGATGTTGCCTGGGATGGAACATTTTATAGAGAGGTTGGATAGGCTTGGGTTGTTTTCTCTGGAGAAGAGAAGGCTGAGGAGCAACCTGATTTGAGGGATGTGGATAGGGAGCGGCAGTTTCTCTTAATTGAAGGGTCAGTTATGACCGGACACAAGTTAAAGGTGAAAGGTTTAGGGGGGATTTGAGGAAAAACCTCTTTACTCAAGAAGGTGGTGACAGTCTGGAATGCACTGCCTGGGAGGGTAGAGGAGGCAGGATGCCTCACATCCTTTAAAAAGTATCTGGGTGAGTACTTGACATGCCATAACATTCAAGGCTATGGGCCAAGTGCTGGCAAGTGGGGTTAGGTAGGCAAGTCAGGACCTTTCATGTGTTGGTGCAGACTTGATGGGCTGAAGGTCTTCTGCAATGTAGGTTTCCGTGATTTAGGAACAGAAGCTGTCGTCAGTTTAAATGTCAGATTGCCGAACCAGTTCAGTACCCTGCTGGAGAGGAAGAGTAATTCCACAATGTTATGCTTAAACTTGAGTTGAGGGCAAGGCGTTATATGCTTTGTGGTTTGGTCAGGGTTTCCACAGCCAGGTGAGGTTATGAAATGCCACTTATGCATCAGGTGGCCACATCGGCCATGTCTTGTTAAGATGTTTGATCAGAGAGTGTTTATTTATGGTGGTGTTTACTGCGCTAGGTTTCATCAGTATTGTAGTGATGGAGATGTTGGATTCATGTCCTGAGGCTATTTTGTAAAGCCATGTGGTGAGCTGGGGATGAGGAAGTTACAGGTGTCTATGGATGCATCCCATTGAATGAGGGGAGGGGCAATATTTTGAGAGGACTTGTAACTGAACTGGAATAGATCTGAGAATTCCATAAATTGTGAAGTTTTGTGAACAGAGCAGAACTAAAAATGGTTCCTCATAATTTTACATGAAGAAAAGGGCCTCAAACCTAAAAGGATCAGCTCTTTATGTATCTGTGTAGTGTAAAAGTAGTGCAAACCCTGGTGGTGCTTGTTATATTTTGGGAGGGATGGAAAATGTATGTAAGATGAAGATTTTGGTTGCTTTGCTGTGTGACAAAATAATAGGAGTTGGCAGGTGTTTAAAAAGTGCACGAGTCAAAGAAATTCAAGACTAGTGAAGGACAGGTGGACGCTTCATGCTGTACACATCTTAGTAGTCTTAACTGTAATCTCAGCTGTTGCCTCAGTTTTGGGGATCTGCAGTACAACAATAATTTAGACAATGTTTTAATTCAAACTAGCTTGACATTTGTAATATTAAACCAAGTTTAAAATAATAGCGCCCTCTTGTCTTCAATTTATCAAATCTTTATGGGAAAAACAGCTGCGAGTAAAGGCACCAACTGCTTTATTTGGCAGATGTTTGAATAATATCCCTTCTATTCAAGGAAATGTACTGATGAAGGCAGTTGTGCTCAAAAACTATTTTTGTTATTCCCCTGTTGATGCCTGATGTGTTGTCCATTACAACTTGTGGGATTAATTACTTCTTGGAGCTATTTGTAATATCCTTTTTTTCCCTGTACTTTACTAAGCTGGTTACGGCATGAATGTATGACTTGCATGTCACAAACCAACTGATGAGGCCTTTGTTTTAACTTGTGCGTTTATTGGTTCAAGGTAGTGACAAAATTAAATGCTACAAAATAAAGCTTTAATTGTCAACAATTTTAATGTTAATTTGTGATTATGATTTTAAAAATCATGGAATGCGAGTGTTGCTGGCTAGGTCAGCATTTGTTGCTCATCCTTAATTGACAGTGTTACACACAGCTTTTTATTCAATTCTTTCTGAAGCCAAGACTTTGACTGTCACCATTCTGTGTAGCGATGTTGGTACTTGATCAAAGAAACATGGTCATTAATTGCCTCCTGCCTGTGGTACATGAAGCTGATTTTATTTGACACACAATGCTGGACGTGCCCTTGTGAAATTTATCTTTTTTTGTGTGCAAAATTGAATTTTTTTTGACTGTAAACCATGTGATTGCTGGTGCAAGTGTTTTCACATAGCTACCGAGCAGTCTGACAACCCAAAACACTTGGTGTCATTCTCTTGTGGATGTGGATTCCGCCCGTTCTAGGAACAGAGCAACCACTCTAGGATGGCATTGATTATTTTTAAGGGAGCTATTGTTTTTTTTGACAAGCCATTTTAAATGGAGCCGTTTCTATCTGTTCCTGTTTTTTAATGATGTGTCTAAGTGAGACTGTTGGAAGGAGTACTACTCTAATCTTAGGTGGATATCAACAGTATCAGGAAAAAACATCAAAACATCCCTCATAGCATTGTTAACACTCGTTGAGATGCAAAAGACTATCCAACAGATGATGGATAATGAGGCATGTGGCAGACAACATTCCTGCAGAGATCGATGAAGTTGCTGGCGACGAATTCATGTTTTTGCAAACTAGGAAGAGTAAGTGCTATCTTCCTACTTTGGCAGTGCCGTAATTCTTCACTTTTAGAAAGGTGATAATTTGTGGAAACTTGCGGCATGTGTATCCTTTCTGTCCTTTGTTCTTGAAGCCCCCTGTACTGATCCCTACCTGTCCACAAAGATATTATTATACTGGAGAGTTTCCGACTATCCGGGGAAGTTCAGATATGACCTTTGTTGCTCGACATAGTGTCTGGTACAATATAAAGGTACATGGTCTTTATTGATCTGTCGAAGGCCTTTGATTTCTTCAGCTGCAAAGCACTTTGAAAAGTCCTCCAGAGATTTGGAAGCCTAACAAACTTGTTACTGTCATGCAGGAGTCACAGCAGCCATGTTTTAAAGTAAAAGTTTGTTTATTAGTCACAAGTAAAACTTGCGTTAGCAGTGCAATGTGATGTGCAGTCATCACAGCCCGGTGCCTGTTCAGGTCAATGCACCTAACCAGCCTTTCAGAATGTGGGAAGGAAACCGCAGCACCTGAAGGAAATGCACGCAGACATGGGGAGAACTCCACACAGTGATACAAACCAGGAATCAAACCTGGCATTGTGAAGCAACAATGCTAACTAGTGTACTGCCCCTAAAATGTCAGGAGTGGGATTTGAAGGGGCCAGAAGTAATCAGGATTTCTCAGGGAAATAGCCATACTGCTCAAGTCTGGTGCCTTAGACCACTTGGACATCCTGACAACTTTGACACTGCTTTGCCATGGTTTGGATACTGAGCCTTTTCATATTTAGACAAGCATCAAGTAAAGTCATGTGACTTCTCCAATTTCATCTACTTCAGCTTTGCACAGAACTATTGCTTCTACAAGGAATCATAATTGAGTTTCAACTTGATGGGAAGCTTTTTACCTTCAGTCTAAGAGCCAAAACTAAGTGGTGCTCCTGCATATCCATAACTTGCAGTACGCTGATTGTTCCATTATGCTCCACACTGAAAACGACATTCGGACCACCCTCAACCTCTTGAACTCTGCGTGCGAAAGGATTGGTGTGTCACTTGATGTCAAGACCAACTCTCCCCTGGGTCAGCAGCTACATCTGCAGCTATTATTGGAAAGGGGGGTGGTTTTGTTGATTGCTTCCCATATCTCTGCAGCAACCTTTTCTCAAAGGGTCACTGTTGGAAATGGAGATCCAGCACTGAATCAGCTTATGCCAATGTAGCCTTCTAAAGATTGGTCAACTGAGTCTTCAGGAACTGGGATCTGCAAAAGAGAACAGAGGGCTTTAGTCTACCACACTGTTGTTGTCATTGATCTTTAGCAGTGAGTCTTGGGTCAGTTATTGATGAGTGCTGGGGAATTGCCACCAACAGTGTCTCCACAGGATACAGTTAAGTGGGAAGACTGGTGAACAAACTTCAGCACCTTCACTTTCCTGTGGTATCACAACCACAAGCATGCAAAATTGGCTCTGCTGCTCTTTGCATTCACGTGCCAAATAATTGGCTTCTGAAATGGATCCTCTTTTCTCTTCAACTTCAGGATGTCACCTGATCTGAGGACAGAATCCTTGTTTGTAAGGATGAGCTGAAGGTCTCCCTGAAAAAAGACTAAATTGACACGTGTAGGAGGAACTTGCTGCAAACTGCCAAGTCGTGGTACCTCATCTAACAAACTGAAACACCATTGGAAGTTGACGTGCTGAAAGTGAAAGGAGAGTGAGCAGAACCCTGGCTCAGGCTCTCTGCTTTCCTCAGGGCAACTCCTGGCTCCAGGTCTTCACGAAGGAGGACATGAATAATTTGCCGGGTGTTAGCGATGGAAAGGTGGTAGGACAGGAGGGTCTCAATGACGTTATTGTTACTAGAGAGGCGGTGCTCGACAGACTGGAGGGACTGATTGTGGACAAGTCCCCAGGACCGGATGGAATGCATCCAAGGGTTCTGAAAGAAATGGCGGAGGTGATAGTGGATGCCTTGGTGGTTATTTTCCAAATGTCGCTGGATTCCGGGGAAGTGCCGGAAGATTGGAAAACGGCTAATGTTACGCCGTTGTTTAAGAAGGGTGGCAGGCAAAAGGCAGGGAATTATAGGCCGGTTAGTTTAATGTCTGTTGTAGGTAAAATGTTAGAATCCATCATCAAGGAGGAAATAGCGAGGCATCTTGAGGGGAATTGCTTGATAGAGCAGACGCAGCACGGTTTCGTTAAGGGGAAGTCGTGTCTGACAAATTTATTGGAGCTCTATGAGGATGTGTCTAGGGCGGTGGATAGAGGAGAGCCGGTGGATGTGGTCTTTCTTGATTTTCAGAAGGCGTTTGACAAAGTACCTCACAAGAGGTTATTGCAGAAGGTAAGGGGCCATGGAGTTGGGGGTAGGGTGTTAGCATGGATAGAGGATTGGCTGTCAAATAGGAGGCAGAGAGTGGGGGTCAATGGGTGCTATTCGGATTGGCGGTTGGTGACGAGTGGCGTGCCCCAAGGGTCGGTGCTGGGGCCTCAGCTATTTACCATTTATATAGATGATCTGGAGGAGGGAACCGAGTGTATGGTGTGGAAATTTGCTGATGACACCAAGATTGTTGGAACGGCAAATTGCGCGGAAGGTGTGGAGAGTCTGCAGAAGGATCTAGATAGGCTGGGCGAATGGGCCAGGAACTGGCAAATGGAATTTAATGTTGGCAAGTGCGAGGTGGTCCACTTTGGTAGGAATAATGGTAGGAAGGACTATTACTTACGTGGCAAAAAACTGCAGCAGGCGACAGTGCAGAGGGACCTGGGGGTCTTTGTGCCTGAGTCGCAAAAACCCAGCCTGCAGGTGGTCAGGAAGGCGAATGGGATGCTGGCCTTCATAGTGAAGGGGATTGAATATAAAAGTAGGGAGGTCTTGCTGCAGCTGTATAGGGCACTGGTGAGGCCGCAGCTGGAGTACTGTGTGCAGTTTTGGTCGCCGCACTTACGCAAGGATATTTTGGCCTTGGAGGGAGTGCAGAGGAGGTTTACTAGGCTGATGCTGGAGTTGAGGGGGTTGAGCTATGAGGAGAGGCTGAATAAACTAGGCTTGTACTCGTTAGAGTTTAGAAGAATGAGGGGAGATCTCATTGAGACGTATAAGATGATGAATGGGATGGATAGGATAAAGGTGGAGAGACTCTTCCCGCTCAGAAAGGACAGTAGGACTAGGGGGCACAGCCTCAAGATAAAAGGGGGGGGGGGCGGTTTAGAACGGAGTTGAGGAGGAACTTCTTCACTCAAAGGGTGGTGAATCTCTGGAATTCTCTGCCCGTTGAAGTGGTGGAGGCTGCCTCGCTAAATATTTTTAAGACGTGGGTTGATGGGTTTTTGATAAGAGAGGGGATTAAGGGTTATGGGGAGAGGGTGGGAAAGTGGAACTGAATCACGACAGATCAGCCATGATCTTATTGAATGGCGGGGCAGGCTCGAAGGGCTAGGTCGCCTACTCCTGCTCCTATTTCTTATGTTCTAGATGTCATCCTTGTTTCTGAGGGACTGTTTGTAAGTGGTATCGTAAAAAATCTCTCAACACCAGGTTAAAGTCCGACAGGTTTATTTGCTAGCACAAGCTTCCAAAATGTCGCTCCTTCAAGTGAGTGAGTAGTTGTGTTCACAAACAGGGCATATATAGACACAAACTCAATTTACAAGATAATGGTTGGAATGTGAGCCTTTACAGGTAATCAAGTCTTAAAGATACAGACAATGTGAGTGGAAGAGGGTTAAGTACAGATTAAAGAGATGTCTATTGTCTCTAGCCAGGACAGCTAGTGAGATTTTGCAAGCCCAGTGATAGACCATGGGATCACCCACGCTTGACCAAGTTGCTGGTTTGAATGACTTATACTGAGAGAAAACAGAATGTCTAACCTCCAGGCAGGCAAAGACATGCAGAGTACAGGGCTCTGCAATAAAATGTCAGGATAAAGAAGCAAAGTTAATGTTTTGAAATAAACTTTGGGTCTCGTTTGTGCTACTCCATCTGTAATTACAAATGTACTAAACTAATCATATAAAAACATTGAGTGTTAATAATGTATCACATAGATGGTGTGAAAGATATTTCAAAGATACACAATTTCCAGTCAGAGTACTGAGAACATTCCTCTGTATGCATTCTTATGTTGAATAAACTGCTCGTTTTACCTACAACTGAGTGTCTTTTAGATGCTCCACAAGTGACTGGAAATTGATCCAATTTCCATTTGGCAGTTTAGGTGTCCTGGGCAATTGTTCTCCTTCAATCAACACTTGTCAAGTACAGTGAATAATGGCAGTAGTGGAAAAGTATGGTTGTAGCTGGTTCACTAATGACCTTTGGGGAGGGAGGTTTTCTGTCCTTGCCTGGCCTGGCCTCCATGTGATCCCAGATCCACAGCATTGTGGTTGACTCTTAAAATAATCCCTGAAGGGCAATTAGGAAAGGGCAATAAATGCTGCCCCAGTCAGCAATGTCCACATCCCAATAAAGAATATTTTAAAAATGTATGTATTTTCTCCTCAACCTCTATATTAAATGAAAGTGTTTGGGGCTTTGGCCATGACACCTGGAACATGACTTATTGCTGTTTTGACTGTTGCACATTTCAACGAATACATTATTTATTTTATTAGCCATTGAAAATTCAGAGTTATAATAATTGACTCAAATCTATACTTTAACAAGCTGTCAGTTAGTAGCCGTGTGGGTGATGTAACCACAACAGGGCAGCTTGAAACTAATTTGATGTCTGTTCAAATTTGCTTGAAATTAATAAACCTGTGCCAAAAAGGAAATGTCCATGTGAGTAATGATCATTGATTTGCATTCAGATTCAGCATTACAGTGTGTCAGATATAACCTGAAGAAATTGCAGGAAGTAGTTTCAATGCTATGAATTCATGTCGTAGCTGAGGCACTTTTTGAGTTCTGGCAAAAATGATGTCAACAGTACTTGAGTGATCTAATATTTTCTTAGAAATTTCCCACATCTAGAAAAAAATATCTTTATGTTTAATTTAAATCTTAATCTAATCTTTATTACAAATCACATTGTAGAGTTATAAAGTCATTGAGGTTTACAGCATGGAAACAAGCCTTTTTAGCCCAGCTTGTCCATGTGCCCTTTCTTTTTTAACCACTAAGCTAGTTCCTATTGTCTGCGTTTGGCCCATATCCCTCTATACCCATCTTACCCATGTAATTATCTCAATGCTTTTTAAAAGACAAAATTATACCCACCTCTACTACTACCTCTGGCACTTGTTCCAGATACTCACCACCCTTGTGAAAAAATTGCCTTTCTTGGACTCTTCTGTATCTCTTCCTTCTCACCTTGAATTCTTTACTCCTGGGCCATGTGTCACCTTATACACCACTGTGGCTACACCAGACAGAAAATTGGAATTGAGAATCAACCTAAATTTCTAGTGGCATGTTTGGATGTCGCATTTCATTTATGGTGTACAGCATATGGCAATTAGTGTAAGATATACCTGGTTGCATTTTATTGCTTTGTTATGTGAAGGAAACCTCCATATCTTAGGAAGATGATAGAGTTCTGTGGTATATTGAATCTTTTCAGAATATGCCAAAAACCATTGTGTACCATCGAATTGAAGATATTCGTGGATTTTGACAGGTGCTCAGTCTTTTTTGTTTAAATTATTTCATCACTTGCAGCAGCAGACATTTTGCTCAAGGCAACATATCTTCAATTTGCTGTTTTATTAGAATATTGGTTGAGAGGTGTCATTGAGTGAATTACATGTACAAATGCCTTCTGTTAATTTGGTGGTTAGTTTTTCACTCAGAGGGTGGTGAGTAAGTGGAATCGGCTGCCGTCGGTGGTGGTAGAGGCGAACTTGCTGGGGTCTTTTTAAGAGACTTCTGGATGAGTACGTGGGATTTAATGGGATTGAGAGTTATAGATAGGCCTGGTAGGTATGGATATGATCAGTGCAACATGTGGGCTGAAGGCCCTGTTTGTGCTGTAGTGTTCTATGTTTTATGTTAATGTATCCTGTGCAAAACTTTTCCATATGTAGATTGTACAAATGCAGCTGAAGAGTGCTGTGAACTTTAGCAACATTTTTCTACAATTGAGCATGGATTATAATTCTGTGATTCAATATCACGTTGATTTTTGGCTTTTGTTCTAAGAATACATACATTTTATACTGAGAATGGTGTGTGCAATCTAATGAATGATGGTATGCAAGGAATGTTGTCAGTGGTGGGAAGCCAATTTGCAACAGTTAGGGAAAAAAAATCCTGTGAAAATTCTTTCCAGCTTCCAAAGTGCTCAAGTTCTCCTTATTTAGTGTGTACTGAAAACTGAACTTGCATAACCTGTTCCCCCTCTTTGCTTTCCACAGGAGTTCAGGAATCTGAGATGTGCTGATGGGGCAGCTAATTGTGATTTTGAGAATGACGAATCAAATGTATAATTTATTTCTACAGTGTTATCTTGTGTAGAACACTGTACCATTTTGGTGAAGCTTTAACTGAACTATTCCTATAGTAATCTGTATGGGTCCAGGCCAGTCTCTTTGTGGGACTTCTGGTTCGTCTACAGTCTGCTTGCTTACCTCTCCCATAATCATGCTGTAAGCCACTATTTCTTACCGCTTTCAGAACAATTGCTAGTTTACAATTGGGAGGGAATGTCCTGGGACCTCCCTAGATTGTCTCCCTGCCTGCTGTGTTATTATTCGCTGCCCTCCTTCAAATTTAATGAATCAGCCCATCACTTTTTTAAGAGGCATTTAAAGTAATGGGAGAGGAACAGGGTACATTGATAAATGTTGAAAGTTGCATATCGTCTAAAGTCACTTGATAACTACTTTTATGAGGAGGCAGTGATCATAGAATCTCTAGACTCAATTCAGCATGGTCAATCAACCTAATCTGCACATCTTGTGGGAGGAAACCCATGCAGATACGGGTATATAGAACACCACAACACCATCAGGCCCTTTGGCCCACAAGTTGTGCCAATCGTATCCATACCTACTAGGCCATAGAACTATCTGTAACTCCCAATCCCATTAAATCCCATGTACTCATCCGGAAGTCTTTTAAAAGATCCCAGCGAGTTCACCTCTACCACCACCGGCAGCCGATTCCACTCGCTCACCACCTTCTGAGTGAAAAACTTACCCCTAACATCTCCTTTGTACTTGCTTCCCAGCACCTTAAACCTGTGTTCTCTCGTAGCGACCATTTCAGCCCTGGGAAATAGCCTCCGAGAATCCACCCTATCTATTCCTCTCAACATTTTGTAAACTTTGTATCAGGTCGCCTCTCAACCTTCGTGTCTCCAGGGAGAAGAGACCTAGCTCCCTCAACCTATCTTCATAAGGCATGCCTCCCAATCCAGGCAACATCCTTATAAAGCTCCTCTGCACCCTCTCAATAGCTTCCACATCCTTCCTATAGTGAGGCAACCAGAACTGCGCACAGTACTCCAAGTGGGGTCTGACAAGGGTCTTATAAAGTTGCAGCATTATCTCACGACTCCTAAACTCAATCCCTTGATTAATGAAGGCCAGTACATCATACGCCTTCTTGACCACATGCTCCACGTGCGTGGCCGATTTTAAGAGTCCTATGGACCCAGACCCCAAGATCCTTCTGCTCCTCAACACTGCTAAGAGTCCTACCCTTGATATTGTACTCCTTCATCCCATTGGTCCTGCCAAAATGGACCACTACACATTTATCCACGTTGAAGTCCATCTCCCACTTCTCCGCCCAGTCTTGCATCCTATCTATGTCACGCTGCAACTTCTGACATCCCTGCAGACTATCCACAACACCACCAACCTTCATGTCGTCGGCGAACTTACTAACCCATCCCTCCACTTCCTCATCCGGGTCATTTATGAAAATGACAAACAGCAAGGGTCCTAGAACAGATCCCTGGGGCACTCCACAGGTGACCGACCTCCATGCAGAAAAAGACCCATCCACAACCACTCTCTGCCTTCTGCAGGCAAGCCAGGATCCACAAGGCCAAAGCCCCCTGTAGTGTATAAACTCCACGGAGACAGTGACCTGAAGTTGGAATTGAACCCAGGTCCCTGGCGCTGTGAGGCAGCAGTGCTAACCACTGTGCTGCCCTGTGATGCATGTGCTGCACAGGAGTGGTTTGTGCTCTAGCAATGCAAGCTGATGCTCTGGGGACATGGATTCATGGTAGTTGGTGGAATTCTAATTACATTTATAACCTGGAATTGAAATCCAGTCTCACCATAATTGTAGAAACCCATCTGCTTTACTAATATCCTTTTAGGAAAAGAAATCTACTTTCTTACCTGGTCCGCCTTGCATGTGACTCCAGTGATTGACTCTGAAGTGCTCGTTGAAATGGCCAAGCAAACCAAATTCAAGGGCAATTAAAGATGGACAATAAATGTTAGCTCAGCCAGCAATGCCCACATCCCCAAATGAATAATTTTAAAGGCCATTGGGGCTCAGCCATAAGGACTAGGTTCACTCTGTTTAAGGACATACCTGCCAGAAGGTGGTGAGGGGAAAAGTAACTTGTCCTGACCAGTCTACTTGTAACAGCTGTATGTATCCATGACTGTTTATTGGAGTGACCACTACCTAATCCCACTCTCTTTCTGATCCAAGATAACCAACATATAACAATAACTCTGTTCCTCATTCCATAGCTAGTGTTTTTGGTTGGATGTTTTTGCTTAGTAGCTGGGTAACTGGGTTTACTGGTTGTACTTATTTGAGTTTGTGATACAGAAAATTCCCTACAGTCAGCAATGTTTAACTAGTGAATTTTTGAGCCACTATTTGTCAGACCTGCTAAACTGGCTTTTAGATGGGGTAAACCAGAGAAGAACCAAAATTTGCAGAGATGTTTTTATCTTTTTAAGCACCAAGATTAAGCAGGCAGTTGAAACAACTGTAAAGATGCAAACAAAACTTAATATTGATTTAAATTATTGCTTTTTTTCACCAAGGAAATGTGAGGAATATTTAGAATCTATTTAACAAGCTTCTAGTGTTTAATAATTTGAGCTTTGTGGAAACTTCCTTGAAGTGATTGAAATTTGAAGAAGTTCTATCCTGGGGGCTTACTAGGCCATTTCAAAATACAATTAAGAATTGACCACCATTATTGTGGGTCAGAAGTCACATATAGGCCAGATTGGATAAGGATGGCAAATTTTCTTCCCTGAAGGATCTTGGTGAATCAGATGATCCAGTGGGAGCACATGATGACGTAGCGGAGTAAAAATCCCACAAATGAAGCTGCTTGTGAATTCCAGCAACATTGCATGGAAGCCTCAATCTGGATTTGGGTACAGAATTGGCCATAAACAGCAGGTGCTTGCAGGAAAATAACATCTGGACAGAGGTAGGCCTTGAATGGTTTCTTTTTAGCAGATTGTGGTTTGAAGCCCTTATTGTTCCTAATCTAGATTAATGACTTTAGTAACCAAACAATGAAGTTGACGATAATTGGTCTAGTTAGGGACCTACTGAAAGGGAAACTTGTGGAAAGGGATTAGTGATGTTAATGGAAGTCTCAGGCTTAGCATACCAAAAAATTGTGGATCAAAAATGAGCAAACCAACATGCAATTTGATTGACTGCTCAAATGGGCTGATCAGTACAAGATAGGGAAGGGCAGGGTCACAAATTTAAAAACATGCAATTTTTAAAATTTGTGACCCTGCCCTTCCCTATCTCGTAATTGTTTTAGCCTTACAAACCACTTCTTGGTATACTTGTGCATTGCTGTTTTTAATCAGTCCAACACTGACTATGCTTTAATTTGCCTTGTCAGAATTTCTGGAATTCCCACCCTAAATCTCTTATCAGATTGTCTCTCCTTGCCTGAGATGCTCCTTTGCATTTGGGTCACCTGTCCTAATATCTCCCTATGTATTTTGTTTAACACAGTGAAATGTTTTTAGGAACCTTTTACACGTGTGCTATAGAAATGCACTTGCTTAGTTGTACTGCTAGATCATCGAAGTAAAAATTATGCTAAAAATGCATCATGTTCTGGATATTCCTGAAATGTAACCCTGTTACAGAGAAAAAACAATCAACTTGACTGGCCTTCATCTGTAGTCAGCTTGGGAGAAATTTCTAGGTTGCTTGTTTGGGTAACTATGACCATGCAAGAGTGCTGGATGGACAACTAGGCTGCTGGTTGCAGAGATAGGAAGGAAGTGGTTTGTAAAGTAGATACGCTGATTTGGATCCCTTTTTGTTTTTACATGTTCTTTGGCTGGATGGTTAGTTATTTTGATTAGCTTTTATTTGGAATAATGTTGAAAAAAGGCTGGTGGCAAGTTGTAAGTAGGTGAGTATCCTAAGGAAAGTCATTACAGGGGGAAATTGCATTGAACTATACAGCACTTGTTGCAAGGTTCTTGCAGAATATGACACGTTGCCCAATAGTCTATGTGCAATGACTGGCGTCACTAATACAGCTTTTTGAAATTATTTTGAGTACTTGCTAAAATAACTGTTTAGAAGGTGAATCATTTTTCTTATGGGCAGCTGACTTAATTCTGGGTTGCTTGGTGCAAAAAATTTTAGTAGTCCAACTTTCATTTTTGTATTTTTTTCAAATATTTATGCAATTCAAATGTTCACTTTTCTGCTCTACCTTTTGGACTCTGTGCATAGAATCATGGATTATTTTATGCTGTAATTCACCAGAAGGAACTGGGCTAAATGCCATTTGTTCCACGCACGTTCATTACTCATTTAAGAATGGAGACCTCAACCTACCTATTGGTGTATTTAAACCTTCTTGCAGGTTAAAGGTTGGTGTGCTAATGCACTGCTAGTTTTTTTTCTTTTAATAACTCTGCTTAATTCCTCACGTTCCTAAACTGTAACCCCTAACTTTGAGGAAGTTCTTGATTGCCTCCTCAACTTTTATTTATATAATTGTTAATTGCAGATTTAATAGAGACATGGTAGTTATCACTAAATATATTTGATCATTCTGAACTTTGTGCTTTGTTCATAGCTTAATATGCCTAACATTGTCATAAAAGCTGTACTTATCGTAAGTGCAGATTTTTTATCAGTTAATGTTTTTTAAAAAAGCGCACCGTATTTTCACAACCTATTTGATGATTCTGTACTTTATACAGCTATTCAGGAAGCAATACAATATCCCCTCATTAGGTTGCTTTTTTAAAAACCATTTATCTTCATGGAAAATAGTTGAACATTCTGTCAGTTCTTGTCATTTTCCAAAAAGCTGATTGGAATTCAACAGTATGGCAATTAAAAGTATTAATGGAAGCTATTTGCTTGGGCTTGTAGGTTCAGCACTAGCAAATCAGCATTCTTCCTGTGTGACATTAACTTTCTATTTTTATTCTTACTAGACTGATACAAAAATTGGTGGGGTGGTAACTGGTGAGGAGGATAACAAATTACTGGAGGATATAAATGGGCTGATCAGTGGCAAATGAAATTTAATCTGGAGGTGATGCACTTGGCAGGACAAACAAGGCATTACATGATGAGTGGCAGGACCCTGGGAAGCACCAAGATCAAAGGCACCATGGTGTGCATGTACACTGATCCCTTTTAAGGTAGCAGGACAGGTGAATAAAGTGGTTAAGAAAGCATATGGTATACTTTATTAGCTGAGGCTGGAAGGTTATGCTGGAACTATATAAAATGTTAGTTAGGCCACAGCTACTGTGTGCAGTTCAGGAACACACATTTATGGAAGGGATGTGATAGTCTAAAGATGTGAGGGTTAGGTTGATTAGCCATGCTAAGTTGACTGTGGATGCATAGGTTAAAGAGGATTAGTGGGTAAAAATATGTAGGGATATGCAGGTAGGGCCTGGGTGGGATTGTGGTCAGTGCAGACTCAATGGGCTGAAGGCCCTCTTTCTGTACTGTAGGATTTCTGTGACTTCTTTCACCTGATGAAGGGGAAAACCCCAAAAGCTTGTGAGTTTACTATCAAATAAATTGGTTGGACTTTAACCTGTTGTTGAGACTTCTTACTGTGTTTACCCCAGTCCAGCGCTGGCATCTCCATATCATGACTACTAGGGGGCATTGAACAGGCATTGGAGTGTGGCGAAAACTAGGGATTTTCACAATAACTTCATTGCACTGTGAATGTAAGCAAACTTGGGACTAAAAGGATAAAACTCTGAAACATTAGATTTAAGGTAAGAGGAAGGGGTTTCGGGGGCTTGAGGAAAACGTTTTTCATCCAAATGATGATGGAATTCTGGAACTCACCGCCTGAAAAGGTAGTGAATGGAGGTAGAGACCCTCATAACATTTAGGAAGTGTTTAGATAGGCATTCAAGGCTGTGGGCCAAGTGCTAGAAAATAGTTGGGTGGTTTCTCTTTGGCATGAATGCAATGAGCTGAAGAGCCTTTTCTGTGCTGTAGACCTCTGACTGTTTCTTTACGGAAACTCAGTTTACTGAGTTCTGATAAAGTTTGACTTGGACCTTTTCTCAGTTATTTTATGGATTTGGCACACAAATCAGTTGGTGAAAATTGGTTGAATTTGAAAATGCCTTTGGAATAAGGTTGGATACTTTTAAATGCAGATGAATTGTGAAGCAGGAGATTCTGCTGCAGAAAATTTAGTGAGGGGAAAAAGTTGTACATAATTGAAATCTGATGGTTAAATTTGACACAGTAAGAAGTCTCGCAACACCAGGTTAAAGTCCAACAGGTTTATTTGGCAGCAAAAACCACTAGCTTTCGGAGCGCTTGCTGCCCCTTCAAGTGAGTGGGAGTTCTATTCCCACTCACCTAAACCTGTTGGACTTTAACCTGGTGTTGTGCAACTTCTTATTGTGTTAACCTCAGTCCAACACCGGCGTCTCCACATTTGAACTTGACCGCAGATCTTTGGAACATAAAAGCATTCCTAATATGCATTTATGATTGGCATTATTTGGACTTGTCAATCAAAATGAAGCTCCCATATACCTTGCTTCAAGATTTTAATTGATCCATAGAAATAAATGGACATAGCGTAAAAAGCCAATGGCAAGAATATTTATATAGTGGCTAAGGGAAAAATGTGGGCCTGTTAAAGACTGATGCGGGTGATGTTGCAGTGCATAAGCTAATGACAAATAGAAGGAAAATTAAATCAAATAAATTAGAATAATAGGGAAATCTCAAGGATCTGTTTCTACTCCAAGTTTAAGTTCAGATTCTTAATGACAGCAAAGTCCTCTACCCCACTACCTTTTTTTTGTATTAAATGCACATCCACGTTGTAGGAGTAAAATAATATTTAAGTAAGATGAATTGTACTTTTAATGCCAAAATTAAAGTTTCAGGTGATCATTTTACACAAACTTAAATTTGAACTGATTTTTATATTTCTTCTGTATGAACACTGAACCTGAAATTTTATGGAACTCTTTTGCATCATTTTGGTTTCAGTTGGAGCCTGGTAAAACGGGAGGTAAATGAGGAAGAACCAATTATTTTAGATTTCCTAGGATTTTCCAGTTTGCCTTTTTAAGGTACAGAAGTGCCGTATGCTTCTTACAATAAATGCTTAGAGTTGGAAGCAGGGGAATAGAGGGTATTTTGACTTTGCTAATTTTCAGTTAATGAATGTTGAGAGATGCATAAGGTGATGTGAAACTGTTTTTCAGTAATCTAAAGTCAAAATGAACTTGCTTATTTTTGGCTTATGGTATTTGTGGAGGACATAATACAGCGGCAACTTTGCGTGGGCAAAGAGGCATAGTGAGCTCCACCAGTGGCCTCTGAGTCAGGCAAGCGATCCAGATTCCTGAAGGGAAAAAAAAAGGATTGATGTTTGAATTGATTGATTTGGTCAGATGTTGCGTTGCCAAGGTTTGGGGAAGGACCTGGACAAGCTCACTTCCAGAAGTGGTTGGCTGAATTTCTTTTGGCTTGAGGCAGGTGATTGCTAGTAAAAGTGCTGCAATGCAATTTCTCACGCTGACCAATGCAAAAGTCCTTTTGGGGAAAGAAATGTACCTTATTCCTTCAATTGGCTTACAGCAATGTGATTCCTAACTGCCCTCTAGTGGCCTAGCAAACCACTCAGTTGTGCCAAACCATTACATTAAAAGTTGAAAAGGAATGAAACTGGTTGAGCCACCTGCAGTCTAGGCATAGGAAAGGACAGTGGCACACCCTGCCCAGTTGATTATGTAAAATTCTAGTCCATCTGGGGATTGTGTCACATTTGGGAGAGATTTCCTTTGAATAGTTGAGCAGTAACCTGACGTAGGCTGTGAGGTATAAGAAGGCCCCAAATGCCTCCGCTACCATTCACTACCCAGTTACTACTTTTTGCATTAGTAAGACAGTGACGAGAAATGGTGACACAGGGTTTACAGTCAGAAAGGTGTTTCTGGAAGTCCTCCATGTTGCCTACAGATCCCCATAAAGTATTACTGCATTAAGTCAAACATATCACCTACCACCCTCCCTCAGATGATGAATTGGTTCTTTTCCATGCTGAACACCACTTGGAAGAAGTAGTGAGGGTGTCCATCACTACGAATGGTTCAGTAGCACTTTTTAAATCAACTGGCTGTGAATTGAGGGACATATCTTCCAGACTGGCTCCAAATCAAGTGGTGAGGGAATCAGGCGTGGCGGAGGGGGGGTGGGAGAAACCTGTCTTGATCCAATCTACCTACTATAGTCATATCTCGCCATGTTGGTAAGAGCGACATCCCAGTCTCTGGGATGACAAAAGCCTTCCTTCCAGCTGAGTGCACCCTCCATCATAATGTAGTGCTGCTACCATGCTGAGAGATTCAGAACAGATTTAGCAGCTCGAAACTGGGCATCCTTGAGGTAGCGTGGGCCCTCCAACAGCAGTAGCATTGTGTTCAACTTAAATTTGTGACCTCCTAGTTTTAGGTGTTCCTCACTTTGCCATAATTATCAAGCTGTGGGACCAAGCCAGATTTATGGGCAGCACAGTGGTGAGCACTGCTGCTTCAGAGTTCCAGGGACCTGGGTTCGATTCTTGGCTTGGGTCACTGTCTGCGTGGAATTTGCACGTTCTCCTCATGTCTGCGTGGGTTTCCTCCGGGTGCTCCAGTTTCCTCCCAAGTCCAAAGATGTGCAGGTTAGGTTGATTGGCCATGCTAAAAAATCGCCCTTAGTGTCTTGTGATACAAAGAACAACCCAGCACGGGAAACAGGCCCTTCGGCCCAACGAGCCCGCGCTGCCGCATCACCCTACACCTATTCTACCCTGCGTGTCTACGAATGGAACCCCTAACTTAGCCAGATTCAGGGCAGAATAGTGTCAATTTGGTAAAACCAATCAGCCTAAGAGCACATCTTTGGGGTGTGGGAGGAAACCCACGCAACCACAGGGAGAATGCACAAACTCCCACAGACACAGGCCCAAATCCATGTATCTGCACAGCTAGCAGTGCTAGTCACCAAGCTGTTGCGGCGCCCGTCTACTGGTCCAGGATCAAGCACACACACCGACACGAAGTACTAGGCCACTCCCGGAACCTCCAAGAGCAGCCCACACACGACCCACCGTGTGCATGCCCCTCGTTTGACACGAGGTGGACCTCCACCTGCAGAATAAAAAGACAAAAACGTTAATCTTACAAGTCTGCTTTTCCGGTGTCTCCCGAGGTTCTAACCTTATTTAATAGCCCTTACCATAACCCTCCATCCTCGTTTCACTCGTGTCTATCTAACTGAACCTTAAACGAGTCCAACGTTCCTGCCTCCACCACCCTACTCGGTAGCGCGTTCTATACCCCCACAACTCTCTGCGTAAAGAACCTTCCTCTCACTTCCAAATTATACCTCTCCCCCCTCACCCTTAAATCATGACCTCTCGTATTTGTACCCAGTCTAGGGAGCAGTCTGTCACTATTAACTCTATCTATTCCCTTCAGTATCTTATATACCTCTATCATGTTCCCCCTCAATCTCCGTCTTTCCAAGGAGAATAGTCCCAGTTTCTCCAACCTTTCCTCGTAGCCCAGCCCCTCCATGCCAGGCAACATCCTGGTAAACCTTCTCTGCACCCTTTCCAGAGACTCCACGTCCTTCCGGTAGTAAGGTGACCAGAACTGGACGCAGTACTCCAAATGCGGTCTAACCAACGTTCTGTACAACTGAAGCATTAGACGGCAGCTTTTATACTCTATACCCCTTCCTATAAAGGCTAACATTCCATAAGCCTTCCTAACAACCTTCTCCACTTGTGACGCAACCTTCATGGATTTGTGAACCTGTACTCCCAGGTCCCTCTGTATTTCTATACTCCTAATCTGTCTACCTTTTATCACATAGCTCCTCTCTGCATTATTCCTTCCAAAATGCATCACCTCGCATTTGTCAGGATTAAATTCCATCTGCCACCTATCTGCCCAATGCACCAACTTATCTATATCCTGTTGTATCACCTGACAATCCAGTTCAGTACCCGCCAACCCTGCCATCTTGGTGTCATCAGCAAACTTGCTGATCACACCACCTATGCTCTCTTCCAAGTCATTTATGTATACTACAAGAGAAGAGGTCCCAGTACTGAGCCCTGCGGCACACCACTGGTCACTGGCCTCCAGCCCGACAAGGTCCCCTCCACAACTACCCTCTGTCTCCTATTACCCAGCCAGTTCTCAATCCACCTAGCTACCTGGCCTCGTATCCCATGCGCCTTAACCTTTTCTACCAGCCTACCATGAGGGACTTTGTCAAACGCCTTACTGAAATCCATATAGACGACATCAACGGCTCTCCCATCGTCAACCGTTTTTGTCACCTCCTCAAAGAATTCCACCAGGTTCGTAAGGCAAGACCTCCCTCTAACAAAGCCATGTTGCATATCCCTGATCAGATCGCAACGCTCCAAATGCTCATTCATCCTACCCCTAATTATTTTTTCCACTAATTTCCCTACCACCGATGTCAAACTCACCGGTCTATAATTTCCAGGGTTGTCCCTACTACCTTTTTTGAACAGCGGTACCACATTTGCTACCCTCCAGTCCTCTGTGTCCAAAGAAGAGACAAAGATTTGCGCCAGAGGCCCAGCAATTTTATCTTTCACCTCCCTAAGCAGCCTGGGATAAATACCATCAGGCCCCGGAGCTTTATCCGCCCTTACGCTACCTAAAAGCCCTAGCACTTCTTCCCTCGTAATAGATATTTCCTGCAACTGATCCTCAGCTCCCTCCAAGAGACCGCACGATTCCGACCCCCTCTCCTTCGTGAATACCGACGCAAAGTATTCATTCAGGAGCTCCCCCATTCCCTCCGACTCAATACATAACTCTCCACTTTTGTCCCTAAGAGGACCAATTTTTCCTCTAACTACTCTCTTGCTCCTAATATGGGAATAAAATGCCTTTGGATTTTCCTTAATCCTACCAGCCAAAGCCATTTCATGCCCTCTCTTCGCCCTTCTAATTCCCCTTTTTAGCTCCCTCCTACTCTCTCTATATTCCTCCAGCGCACTCTCCGTACCCAGTCGTTTTGACTTAACATACGCCTCCCTCTTCTTCCTGACCAAGTCTTCAATACCCCCTGTAATCCATGGCTCTCTAATCCTACCTTTCCCATCCTTCCGCTTAACTGGAACATACCTCCCCTGCAACCATTTCATTTTGCCCTTAAAAGCCTCCCACTTGCCAACCGTGGACTTTCCAGCTAACAGTCCCTCCCAATCAGTGTCCTGCAGCTCCCTCCTAATCCTGCTATAGCTCGCCTTTCCCCAGTTCAGCACACTCCTGTTCGGCCGGCACTCATCCCTTTCCATTTTTAACCTAAAGTAGACGGATTTGTGGTCACTGTTAGCCACATGTTCGCCTACCTCTACCTCACCCACCTGTCCCGGCTCATTACCCAACACTAAATCCAGTATAGCCCCTCCCCTAGTCGGGCTAGTTACATACTGCTCTAGCGACCCTTCCAAAACACATCTCACAAACTCCTCTCCCTCCATACCCCCAGCTCTAGGCCCCCTCCAATTCACTCCAGGAAGATTAAAGTCACCCACTACAACCACTCTATTCTTCCTGCACCTGTCCAAAATGCCGCTGCAAATGCCTTCCTCCACTGACCTCGGGCTGTTGGGTGGCCTATAGTACACGCCTAGCAATGTAATCTCTCCCTTTTTATTCCTCAACTCCACCCACAGTGACTCAATCCCTGTCTCTTCCATATCGTCCTCCCTCTGCACTACTGTGATGTTTTCCTTTACTAACAGCGCCACCCCTCCACCTCTCTTCAACCCTCCTCTGTGACACCTAAAACACTTGTACCCAGGAACATTCAGCTGCCAGTCCTGCCCTTCCCGTAACCACGTCTCTGTTACAGCCACCACATCTAACTGCCTCACAAACATCAAGGCCCTAAGCTCATCCGTTTTCCCTGCCACACTCCTAGCATTGAAACAGACACAGTTCAACCCACGATTGTCCCTCGGAACCTCCTTCTCCCTGATAATTTTCCTTTCACCCGACTCTCTCCCAGCCACCTCCCGACCGCCCCCCCCCCCCCCCCTTATTAGTTTAAACCATTCCTGTACACCCCAGCTAACCTCCCCACTAAGACACTAGTTCCCCTCCCGTTCAAATTCTCCCCACCCCTCCTGTACAGTTGCCCTTCTCTCCTAAACACCTCCCAGTGATCCACAAAAGTAAAGCCCTCTATCCTACACCAATCCCTCAACCATGCATTCAACTGCATGATCTCGTCATTCTTTGCCCTGCTAGTACTGGGCAGCAACCCAGAGAGTGCCACCCTGGAGGTCCTGCTCTTTAGTTTGGACCCCAACTCCCTAAATTGCCTATGGACCTCTACCCTACTCCTCCTTCCTATGTTTCCCTCCCCTACGTGTACTATGACCTCTGCCTGGGTCCCCTCCCCTTTCAAAATACCCTCTACCCTTTCCGTTACATCCTTTACCCCTGCTCCAGGGAGGCAGACCACCATCCTGGAGTCATTAACTCCTTGTTTTCCCTGACTAGAAACACATCTTCCAGACGCCCCTCGAGTTGCCTGACCTGGGCCCTCAAGCGCTGCAGTTCTCAACATTTACTGCAGATGTGGACCTTGGGGACATGTGACACCACCAAGAACTCCCACATGTGGCACCTGACGCAACTTATATTCCTCCCTATATTCCCTGCCATGTCTCAACCTCCTGTAAGCGCCCAAAGGTAGAATGTGCAACGCCCCTTCTCTAAGCCTACTCTCCCCTAAGCCCAGTGAGCCAAAGCCCTTCTCACTCAGTTCCCACTCACTCCGCTGCCCGCTCCCGACGCTGCCTGCTGTACGCTGCTACCCCTTTTTTTGTACCCCCCGCTCCCCCTTAATGACAATCCCCTCGCCTAACTTCTGGTACGGAAGTAAACTACACTCTAACAAGCCCCGAGAACCGGAAGATATGTAGGTTAGAGGTATTAGTGGGTAAATACGTAGGGATATGGGAGTAGGGCCTGGGTGGGATTGTGGTTGGTGCAGACTAGATGGGCCGAATGGCCTCTTTCTGTACTGTAGAGACTCTGTGACTCTATGATTAATGAAGAGTGCAGGAGAGAATACCAATAGCACCACCAGCGTGACGTAACAACGTGTTAATCTGGTGAAGCTTCGTGTGCTTGCCAGAAAGGAGAAGCAGCATGTGATAACATCCCATTGTGGTACTGAAGCTGCAGAGCCAGCAGTAGCTATGTTACTGACATTGCTATCATGTGACATTTGGTCAACAATAACCTACTCACTAATGCTCAGTATGGAATCTTCAGGGCTTCTTAGTTCCAGACATCATTAGAACCTCAGTCATGTAGTTGAATGAGCTTAAATCCAGTGGTGAATGAGTGCCACTGACATCAAGGCAGCATTTAACAAGAGTGTGATATCAAGGAGCGCTGGCAAAATTTGAAGTCAGTGGGAATTGGTGGCTGGGGAGAAGGAATGAACACTCCATTGGTTGGAACCATACTTGGCATAAAGGAAGATGATTGTAGTTGTTGGAGGCCAATTGTCTCTGCCCAGGATATTGCTGCAGAAATCACTCAGCGTAGCATCCTGGTGACACCCCATCTATCAGACACAAGCTAAAGTGTGATGGAATGCTTCCAATTTGCCTGGATGAGCGCAACTCCCAACGACACAAGCTCAGTACTATCCAGGACAAAGCAATCTGTGACACCTCATCTAGCAACTTCAGCGTTGACTCTCTGGCGCACAATAACTGTGCACCATCTACAAGAAGCACGATAACCACTTGCCAAGCCTCCATTAACAGAATCTTCCAGATCCCTCACCTCTATGACCTTGAAGGACAGGAGCAGCAGATGTTTGGCAATGTTATCACCTGCAAGTTCCTGTATTGTCATTCCTTCATTGTCAACTGGATCAAACATCCAGGAGTTTTCTCCCTATTAGCAGTGCAAGTTTTAAAAAGTGACCTGCCACCATCTTAAGGATAGTTACCCTGGCCTTGCCATTGATACTTGCATCCCATGAAATTAAAAAAAAGGACATCCTCCTCCTGAACCTGCATACTGTTTAGGAATTGTTGAATGTGGGCGCAATCGCCTTCATTATTGTTGGTGGAATAATGTAGTGACCTCCATGGATCCCTTATACCCCTTTCTAAGCATCCGAGTCCAGGTACACGGCTTAACAAAATTTTCTTCCATTTTAAAACTGTATTGAGTATATTTAAGATAGCATTTTAAAATATGACCGTTACTAAGTATTGAATTACTTGTTGAGACGTGCACATTAAGGAATTGGTATGTCTTGAGTTTGTTTGGTGTAAGGCTTGTGTGCTGTTGAATTTTTTATTTTTTCCTAAATCATGAACTAAAAGGGATGTGGCTTTCAGTTTCAGGTTATTCTCGTTCTCCTCCTGTAAGGTTATTCTTCCTCTTATGTGTATTTGTTTGTGTGCCAATGTTTTCACAGAAACTGAAGAAACTAATGCATAAATTTTTAACACTTCCTGAAAAGTGAAAGGAAATCGCTGAATTTAAAAACAGTTTCAAATTGAAGTAGGTGGTGTTTTGCTGGTAGTAGAACCATTCTAAGCACAGCAGTTCTTGAACTGCAAGTTGCCTTTAATGCTTGATTTCCATTTCCCCCCCCCCCCAATGATTTATGGAAACCCTATTGCAGTCCATGCTCATTAGTTGCTAATGTGACTAAGCACTAGATCCATCTTAGTTAACTTGGGAGCAGGAAATTAAGTTTGAATATTATTTTCTGGTCTTTCAACAGTTACAACAAGAAAGAATCTGACCTTCAGGGAGCCCAACTTCACATCAAAGATCTTGAAACTGCACTTCATTCTAAGGAGGCCAGCCTCGCCAGTGCACTGGGAGGAAAGGATGCACTTGAGGAAGAAGTTGAGGATTTGCAGGCTCGCCTTTCAAAGGTAGCACTGTGACTGTTGGATTGGAAAGTTCTTGCAATTGTACCAGTTTTCCTTTAGAGCAGTGCCATTTCTTCCCATTTTCCTACATTGTTTTAATCTTAACGCTACAAAAAGTCTTTTCTTTCCCCCTCCATTTAGATAAGCCAAGTATAAAAACCATTGCTTTGCATGTATTCGTGAGCAATTTCCTTCTGCAACACCTTTTTCTAGCTACTTCTGTGTTTGAATGTAGTAAGGAAGCTAGATATATGGTTTAAATCTAGGGCCTCCACTAACATAGGATATATCCTAAGTTAACGTCACTGAATTGTGATTTGAGAGTTGGGTTGTCTGCACTTGCGTCTTATGTTGACTTTATGGCGTCCAGTTCCAAATGCAATCCACGTACTCCAAATATGATTCTCTTCACAGTGGGTTCTGGCCAGAATTCTTTGAAAATATTTCATTTCAGGATAGCTTGATTAACATCTGAAAATTCATGTGACGTGCATTGGGCACCAATGAATCTTGTAGATTATCCTCTACTGCAAGGCAGAGCCTGAACTTTTCCTTCATTACTACTGTAGCAGAAAACGTTTCACACATTGGGAAAAGTGAAAACGTTTGTTGCTTTGTTTGTCAATTCTAAGCACTTCAGCAATAGATGGCCAAAACTGGGAAGGTATATTTCTTGCAATTTATTTTTCAGTGAGCAACCACAGGTCCGTTCCATCAGCTACTCTTCTGATTTTTTTTTTGCTCGAGCTACGTAACAAAATGGATCGTTCCCCGAACTCAATCATACTTAACCCGTGTGTTTGTATTGTCAAACCACAAAAATGGTTAATGATCTGTTGATCTTCTTAATCAGCTGTCGCTGTTTGCATCCAGAAAATTGGTCAATAGCAGGAACACAAAACTGAAACTCTATTATTCAGTCTACTGGTCTAAATTTCAATTTTCTTAAATTTTGTAATCTTGCCATTCACTTTTTTTGAGTACGATTGTATTATCAATTGATAGATTCTGCATATTTACCCCATTAAGTATCAGTAAAGTAGCACATTTCATTTTTTTTATTCATAGGATGTTGGTATCACTGGCAAACCAGCATTTATTGCTCATCCCTAATAACTCTTGAGAAAGTCCATGCAGACAGCAACATGTTCTCACATTTTAATTGATTCTGATTCCATAAACATTTTGCGGTGAAATAATCCCTCACCTATTGTACGTTTCTGGCAATGCCTACCAAAAAAGAGAATCTTCCGAAACTTCCCCAGACAAGTAAAACAAATGTAAACTAGTAATATTGAACTACCAGCATTTCTCTCCGAAATGAATCGTGAACTATTCACATTCATTGAGCCTTTTTACCAACAGTTTTATGCAGTGCATTTTGGTTCTCCACCTCTCAAGTTATGATATTCTGGAGCTTGGAAGTTATGAGACAATGACACTTTTGGGCTGAAATGGCATAATCCCCAGCCCCCCCCAACTACATGTGGTAGACCCACTGCACTCCTAACGTTCTGGCTCACCACCTCCAGCTGTCACTCATGCTTAGTCCCCTGTCCCACCCTGAAGTAATTGCAATATTCTCAGGATGAAACAAAATAACAGGTTTCTTCCATGTTAAAACAAATTGCATAATGATTTACAATTGTTGTTTGAAACTACTTGTGCTGTTTGTTCTTGTTAGCTAACCCCTGCCACTGTTATAAAATATATTCAGTGAAAACCATGATCATTATTAGAGTCCAGCTTGAAAGCCATTGTTCTAAACTGTCTCAACCAAGTGTTCAATTTATCTTGGTAACCTGTTTGTCTGATCAGTCAGCCTTAATTATGTAGAATACTGAACAACTATTGTAAAAACAACTGTCCTTGGATTTCATCAGATACATATGAACTTGGTCTGGGTGAGCTGATAAGGTACTTTAATATCAAATTATTTTGTATTACAGTATGATTCCATGATGTACTGCGCGCTACTTGATGCAATCAGCTCATTGCAGTATTTAAGTTTCACTTGAGCTCCCTCCCATCGTTTCTTATCTAAATCTCCCACCTGACCCCCATCTCCTTCAAATGCTTACCTAGTTTACCCTTAAACGCACCTATAAAGGTAGCAGGCAAAAGGCAGGGAATTATAGGCCGGTTAGTTTAACGTCTGTTGTTGGAAAAATGCTTGAATCCGTCATCAAAGAAGAAATAGTGAGGCACTTAGAAAAGAATTGTTTGATAGAGCAGACGCAGCACAGATTCGTTAAGGGGAAGCCGTGTTTTCCAAATTTATTGGAATTCTATGAGGATGTGACTAGTGCGGTAGACAGAGGGGAACCGGTGGATGTGGTATTTCTCGATTTTCAAAAGGCGTTTGATAAGGTGCCGCACAAAAGGTTGCTTCAGAAGGTTAGGGAGCATGGCTTTGGGGGTAAGGTGTTAGCATGGATAGAGGATTGGTTAATAGGAGGCAGAGAGTTGGTATCAATGGGTGCTATTCTGATTGGCGGTTGGTAACTAGTGGAGTGCCTCAGGGATCGGTGCTAGGGCCTCAGCTATTTACCATTTTTATATAGATGATCTGGAGGAGGGGGCTGAGTGTAGGGTGACAAAATTTGCTGATGACACAGAGTGGAAAAGCAAATTGTGCGGAGGGTGTGGAAAGTCTGCAGAGGGATCTAGATAGGCTGAGCGAGTGGGTGAGGACCTGGCAGATGGAGTACAATGTTAGCAAGTGTGAGGTTATCCACTTTGGCAGGAATAATAGTAGGAGGGATTACTATTTAAAAGGCGAAAAGCTGCAGCATGCTACGGTGCAGAGGGATCTGGGGGTCCTTGTGCATGAGTCGCAAAAACCCAGTCTGCAGGTGATCAAGAAGGCGAATGGGATGCTGGCCTTTATAGCGAAGGGGATAGAATGAAAAAGCAGGGCGGTCTTGCTGCAACTGTACAAGGCACTGGTGAGGCCGCAGCTGGAGTACTGTGTGCAGTTTTGGTCGCCACACTTGCGCAAGGATATTTTGGCCTTGGAGGGAGTGCAGAGGAGGTTCACTAGGCTGATACCGGAGATGAGGGGGTTGGACTATGAAGAGAGACTAAATAGACAAGATAATGAAAGGGATGAATAGGGTAGAGGTAGAGAGATTCTTCCCACTCAGAAAGGACAGCAGGACTAGAGGGCACAGCCTCAAGATTTTGGGGGGGGGGGGGGGGGGGGGGGGGAGCAGTTTAGAACAGAGTTGAGGAGGAACTTCTTCACTCAAAGGGTGGTGAATCTCTGGAATTCTCTGCCCGTTGAAGTGGTGGAGGCTACCTCGCTAAATATATTTAAGACACGGGTAGATAGGTTTTTGGCAGACAAGAGAATTAAGGGTTATGGGGAAAAAGCGGGAAAGTGGAACTGATCCACTTCAGATCAGCCATGATTTTATTGAATGGCGGGGAACGCTCGAAGGGCTAGATGGCCTACTCCTGCTCCTACTACTTATGTTCTTGTACTGTTTGCTTTGGTTACCTAACTACCCTGTGGTGATGTGTTCCATCATCTCGCCATTCTTCCTAACTCTCCATTGGATTTCTTGGTGACTATCTTAATTGAACAAATAAGAAGTATAGCGTAGGAACAGACCCTTTGGCCCTTCAAGCCTGTGCTGATCATGATGCCCTAACTAAACTTATATAAAAAAAAAAAATTTCTGCCCTTACTTGGTCCTTATCCTTGTATTCCCTCCCTATTCACATACCCCATCCAGATGCTGCTTAATGTTGCTAACGCATCTGCTTCCACCACTAGCGTGTTCCAGGCACCCACCACTCTGTGTGGAAAAACTTCCCCTGCACATCTCAAACCCCCCGCCTCCCTCCACCTTCAAGCTGTGTCCCTTGTAATTGACACTTCCACGCTTGGAAAAAGCCTGTGACTATCTACCCTGTCTATGCCTCTCCATAATTTTGTAGACCTTGATCAGGTCTTCCCTTAGCCTCTACCTTTCCAGTGAAAACAATCCTACTTTATTCAGCTGCTTTTCATAGTCGAGGCCAGACAATATCCTGGTGAACCTTCTTTGCGCGCTCTCCAAAGCTTCCACGTCCTCCTGGTAGTATGGTGACCAGAACCGCACGATACACTCCAAATGTGGCCTATCCAAAGCTTTATATAAGCTTAGTGATTTTTATTGATATTCTCCCGAACAGGAGGCAGTATTTTTTTCTGTGCACCAATTCTATCAAAACATTTCATAATTCCAAATATTAAAGAAAGTGTAAGCAGAGGGAATCCCTCGCCAGGGAAGTTTACTGCACAGGAAAGTTATTTGATACAACCTGTCTGTCCCAAGTTTTTTTTTAAACGGAGCAACCCAGAATTAATCCAGCTGCAATGGAATACAATATGGAAAATTGTGAGGTTATGCCCTTTGGAAGGAGGAATGGAAGCATAGACTATTTTCTAAATGGGAAAATGCTTAAGAAATGAGAAACACAAAGTGAGTTGGGAGTCATTATTCAAGATTCTCTTAAGGCTAATGTGCAGACTCAGTTGGCAGTCAGGAAGGCAAGTGGAATGTTATCATTCACGTTGGGAGGGCTAGAATACAAGAGCAGGGATGTACTTCTGAGGCTGTATAACGCTCTGGTGAGCCCATTTGGAGTATTGTGAGCAGTTTTGGACCTCTATCTAAGGATGGATATGCTGGTCTTGGAAAGGGTCTAGAGGAGGTTCACAAGAATGATCCCTGGAATGAAGAGCTTGTCGTATGAGGAACAGTTGAGGACTCTGGGTTTGAACTTGTTGTAGTTTAGAAGGATGAGGGGGGATCTTATTGAAACTTACAGGAAACTGTGAGGTCTAGTAGGAAAAACTAGGACCGGAGGGCACAGCCTCAGGCTAAAGGGATGATCCTTTAAAATAGAGATGAGGAGAAATTTCTCCAGTCAGAATGTGCTGAATCTGTGGAACTTTTTCCCGCAGTTGGCTGTGGAGACAAGGTCATTGAGTGTCTTTAAGACAGAGATAGATAGATAGGTTCTTGATTAAAAAGGGGATCAGGGGTTATGGGGAAAAGGCAGGAGAATGGGGATGAGAAAAAAAATCAGCGATGATTGAATGGCAGAGCAGAGTCGATAGGCCGAGTGGCCTAATTCTCTCCTATGTCTTATGGTCTACACTGCTCTGTCTGCCAAAGCTTGGTCTTTTTCTGTGTTCTCCCAGTAAAGGAAACAACAGCCTCTGCCTCCTCTAATAAATCATACCAAGCTCTATCAAATTTCCACAAAGAAGTTTCTACTAACTTTTATGGCATTGGGTGAAAGTGTTATTTCTTCCAAAGTCTTCACTGTTCATGGTACAACATGTATGTACATGCAATAACATGGCACATAGGCAAGTATGTTCATCAAATCTAATCATTGTAATTTTTTGAAAAACATAATTACCTATATGAGTAGCATCTTTTTATATTCAGGATAGAATTGAATTCTTGAAAATGAAACTCTCATTTTCTCTTGAAGCTGGAGGTTTCCTTAGCTGCTGTAAAGAAGCAACTAGAAGAAGAGACCCTCTTGCGAGTAGATCTTGAGAATCGATGTCAGAGCCTCACAGAAGAATTGGAGTTCAGAAAGAATGTATACGAAGAGGTAAGAATTTAATGCAATGCCTATTTGATTCCTGATTTGCATCCAGCAGCAAAGCAGTGGTAGTCATTGCTGGCCTTAAGCCATGGGATTGGATCCAGTGATCTGTGCTGATTCCATTAGATAGAAATTCCCAGCTTTGAGCTGTAGTGATGTCATCATTTTGTCCAGGTAAATTTTCACAGAAACCGCACCAGGAAATGAGAACTGTTGACCATGCATTTTATTAGAGAGCAGAAGATTAGGACATATACAAGGATAACGTAGAGATTGAAATGTGAACAAAAAACGACCGCTAATAAATTCGGGAGATTTGATGTCATTCTACTGAGGACTAGGCTGTTGTTCAGCGCAATTCTAAAACAGTGATTTAAATCATGAAATCCAGTGGCACTTCATTGAAAAGACTTGACATGGTTGAGAGAGGAAAGGGATGGGCACTTGCTAATTAATTGATTTCACTGCCAGCTTGGTTAATTGTGTGGGTGGGGGGGAGGTCACCACCCAGTCATTTGCTGAGTATAAATCTATACTTGTGTTCGCATGAAGTCCTGAAGTTGTGGTCAGATTCAGAAAGGCTAATGTTGGAAAACTCTAAACTTTTAACTAGCTGCGACTATTGTCACTTCCATTTGTCTAATCCTAGGTAACTATTTCAAATGAAACATATAGGAGGGGAAGAAGTGCTGTTTGGGTGGTTTAAAGCGAGTGTCAGGAAACAAATTTGAGTATCAATATATTGCAGTCAGAACTCCCTCGTCCCACACCATATTATGGGATGAATAGGAAGATGCTGATCGACACTGCCAATCCAAGCTCATTGTCATCATTACAGACTCTAATAAATCATTTTTTGAATGAACTTTGCTGTAGACCATTTAGGAAGTGGTTTTAGTCACAGCCTCAGTCAGCATGTCAATCAACGTCACTTCCTAAAACTCAGCCTGTGTAAAGAACTCATACATTTTTGAATTTGCACATTGGAAGGCAGTGCCTCTCTTATTTGGAATGTCAGGTTAATTGTGAATTTTATTTAGGCAGCATTAATTGGACTACAAATAACATTTTGCCCACATATTAAAATTGAATGAATTATAGTATTGGATTTAGAGTTTAATTTTTTTATGTATTATTGGAGTCATCTTATATTGTAGGAACCTTCTTTCTAAAACTGTTGGTTATGATTAATGTATTGATAGTCCTTGCTGAACCCTTAAGGCTACTCTCTTGTGCCAAGGGATTAAAGAAGTCTTTAGTGTTGTGCTGTAATAGCTTGCACATCTTGCATAGAATTCCTTAACAAGGGGAAGATTGGAAAATTTGATGTGGTTAGAAAAGTTTTGTGGGGTGAAAGTACAGAAGTCTAAATTATTTTTGGAGAAAGATTGAGACAAAGTAATTTTGAAAGAGTAAACACGAGCTTCCTGTTGTGTCAGAAGGGGCAGAGATGAATGGTAACGAAGTTGGAAGCTCAGCAAATGTCAGCTGGGCAAAATGGAGAAGGTTCATTCAGGCTAAGTGTGAGATCAAGGAACTATTTGATAATGAGGAAGTTTGCAGCTAATGCCCTAATAGTGAATCATCTGAAAGTTGCAAAAGAAATACATAGGAAGAGTATTCTAGATTAATTGATGTTTGTGGAAAGGGTAGATCATCAAGTGATTTTATTTGAACAATGAGTTATTGTTTGCATCTACATAGTACCTCTTTGGTTTATTTTGGGCAGCGGGTGAAATTTGGGTTTAAAGTTGTGTCCTTGACAGGAGCTGAAAGGTGATTGGTTTATTGAAAAGTGTCTGTGTGATTATGCAAATCCAGTAATCAAATTCATAATAGTTGTAGACAATTGTATGCTATCATTAAAAAAATTAGAATAGTCAAATCTGGAGGGAGCAAAGGCATGAATAAGTTTCAGTAACTGAGACAGGGCCACACTAAATGGTGAGCTATGGACACACAATCCCACCCTGTCTATAAATTTAACTATTTCAACAGTCTAAAGCATGGCACCTGGAGCAGGCAATAACAAGGAGGGTAGGAAAAGGCTTGTTTTTATTGTCTGTTTTGGAAGTTTCTGGCTTTTGTTTTTATATCTAACTAATTGGGCACATGATTTTTATTGAATTGAGATTGTTTGTGATGTAGAATTGGATATGGAAAACATAGATTTAACTTTCAACCTTAAAGATAGTGCTACTTAAGCATACAGAAGAAGAAAGAGAGGAGGCTGATAGTATTAGGACAGTTGCAAGTTGACCCTGCAAAAAGTGGGATGAGAAGTCATTGGAGGGGATATGCTGCAGATGGGATCTTCATCATTGGAATCATGCAAGTAGGATTTTGGAGGTAAATTGTGGAGGACGTATTCCTTGAAAAAAAACTTATCCATAATCATACCTACATAGGATTTAATTAAGGTAATTTTGCTGTCGGCTGGTGGAAACAGACTAGAAATTTGAAATAGAGGCAAACGTAGAGCTAAAGTTTGAATTGGGATTATTTGTGATTGTTGCAGTTTTGAGGGCACCACTATTTTGTCAATTCTGTTGGTGTCACAACAGAGGGAAACAATAGGAATTTTTTTAGACTCATAATGTTGTAGATTGGAATAGGATGTGGGAAGTAAACAGTGAAGTGGAATTAGTGCAGATAACTCAAAATACTAGAATTTGCACAAACCAAATAAGCTGATCGGAAGTAGCTTCGACAGTGACTGGAGACTTGGGTGAAGAGAATGACAGCAAAATTGGCAAGAGGAATTTGGGTTAAAGTTGTATTGGAGTTCTGGCAAAATGAGGAAAAATGACTTGTGCACTGTACAGGGAGGGGGGTTGGTAGGGGGAAAGAGTTGAATTAGGTGACTGAAGTAGAAAATCTGGGGAAATTGAAAAATGTTAAAGCTAAAGATGCCAATATATTTACTTGAAACATCTATAATAAATTGGGTGAGTTACTAGCACACAGAAATTTAAAAAGTTTGGTCTAGTAAAAATTGTGAAGATGTGGTTGCTGTGTGACCAAAGTGAGGAACCAAGGCCGGGATTCTCCCAGAAAATTCAAAGTGCCGAGTTCATGTAGAAACTGGAGTAAATCCTGTTGGTTTGTTTAGAGGGTTTTCAAAATGAATCTCCCACACTCTATGCACTGCAGAGTGCCTCAGCATGAATTATGATGTAAATCAGGGGATGGGGCCTATTCCCACTGGAGGGGACAGCAGCATAGTGCTGAGCGAGCCACTGTGCATGCACCAATCTGTCATAATGGAGTTTGACGCATATGTAGTGACCCTGCGCCACCGGTGTCCCAATTGCTGGCCTTCTGGGCGTCTCCTGGCCAACCTGAATCGCTGTCCACCTGGCCCAGAGACTTCGGTCCCAGGCCTGCTCACGATATTAAAATTTGAATTTCAATATTTAAATCAACACTGTGTTGATTTACCAGTGTGGAGCTGATGATACAGGAAATCTGGTGGTGGAGATGCGCAGGGCCATGGCGCCCAGCGGGGAGCCCGCTTAATGGCCTCCACTTGTGTCTCCTGGTTTGCCGTGTTGCTAGAGCAGCTCAGTGGGCTGGGAGAATCATCCCCTAAATGTTTCAGGAGAAGCAAAACGGAAAAGCAGGGGTAGTGTTGGTAAAGACAGCAAATCTTAGAAAATCAAGTAGGATCAGTTTCAGTGGAGCAGAAAAGATTGCAAACTGTTTATGGGTCTCCCTACAATAGTTCGGGTATAGGACAGAGTGTAAATCAGAAAACTAGAGCACGTCGGATAAGAATTTGCTTTAAAGGGGACTTGAAGTAAGCCTGGAGGGTGAGTTCTAGAGAAGCATACAAGAGTTTTCTAGATCAGTATTTCAAGGAACTAACGAGGGTATAGGCTGTTTTGGATTTACTGGCATGATGGAAATTAGTTAATGAATAACCTTTGTGGTAAAGTAGCTTCTAAGGAAGAGAGACCATAGTCTGTTAGAAATTTGTATTGTTTGAAGTTTAGGCAAGTCTAAAACTAAACAAAGTAGGTATGAGGTGCATAAGATATGACAACCTATCAATGGCTAACATTTAAAGAATTGATACATAATTTGCAACAAATATGCATTTCACAAAGGCAAAAAAAGGGCCAGTTGTTGTTGAACAGCATTAGATCAAAAACTTATTTTGTGAAAGAATTGTAAGCCTGAGGATTGAGAGGAATTTAGCAAAGGAAGAACAAAATAATGAAAAAGAGAATGAGTAGGCTAACAACAGATGCAAAAGCAGACTGTAAATATTTACAATCAGTATGTAAACTGCAAGTGATTGGTGAAAGAAAATGTGGGCTATCAATGGCAAAGACAGATAAAATCATAGTAAGGGGGTGGCACAGTGGTTAGCACTGCTGCGTCTCGGCTGGATTCAATTCCAGCCTCAGGTGACTGTCTGTGTGAAGTATGCATGTTCTCCCCATGTCACTGGGTTTCCTCCAGGTGCTCCGGTTTCATCTCACTGTCCGAAGATGTGTGGGTTAGGTTGATGGGCCATGCTAAATTAACCCTAGTGTCAGGGGAATTACTGGGGTAAGTGAGATGTTATGGGAATAGTGGCTGGGTGTAATTGTGGTTGATGCAGACTCAATGGTCAAATAGCTTCTTCCTGCATTGTAAGGATTCCATGTAACAGGGAAATGGCAAAGACATTAAACAAAACTTTGTTTTCACAGACAAACTTCCTGAAATAATGAGCAGCCAAGGATCTAGTAAGAATAAAGAGCTTAAATCAGAATAAGAAATGTTACTGGGAAAATCTTGAGACTAAGAAATGACTTGCATCTTGGTGTTCTAAGAGGCAGCTGCCAAAATAGTAAATGTGCCAGTTTTGATCCTTCAGAATCCCTTGGATTCTAGAAGAGCTCCCAAGGATTAAGAGGCAGCAAACACAAGCTTGCTGAAGAGACACTAACTGGCTTATTTTTCTATTTTCTAACATCAATACTAGGTGAAATGCTACAATTGATTATTACAGTTTGCAAAGTTTGCCCGGCTTCCCCAGGCAGTCTTGATGCTTTAACTTCCCATCTACCTAAGTTTTTTTTCTAAGTTCCAATTCTTCCCATGTTTATTCAAAATTGTGTATGTGAGTGTATTTGAAGTAAGTGGTTTTGAAAAGGATGTGAACTTCAGTATTTGTTTGGTCTCACCACTCCATACATTTGTGGCTCATTTCTATGACTGCAGGAAATCAGAGAAACCAAAAAGAGACACGAGACCCGTCTGGTTGAGGTGGATACGGGTCGATTGGTTGAATATGAGCACAAGCTGGCCAAAGCTCTACAAGAATTGCGAGAACAGCATGATCAACAAGTGAAAATCTATAAAGAGGAATTAGAAAAAAACTTCCATGATAAGGTAATAAAAATTCTCCCCCCTCTCAATTACTCAGAAGTGTACTGGGAAGGAAAATCGCTGATTAGGTTTACTTCACTTTTACTTTAAGATCCACAGTTTAAAAAAAAAAGTTCTTATTCTTTCCATGTAACCATTTTTTTCTAGTGGGGAGAGAAAGCTTCCATTTCCTTACCTTGAATATCACACCTCCATCCTCATATCACACCTTCATCCTCGCTTTAATATCCCTCATATGTTGGCCTGTCTGCAATGTTCCAAATATGTGTTCTGCAAATTCTCTCTCTATGAAATCGAAAAGCTACTTGCTTTTTTTTTTGTTGCCCTTTTGACCCCTAATGGTCTGTTCGTGCCATCTTAAGTCTATTGTTCCTAAAGTTTTTATCACTTGTAATACCTTTTTCAAATATGAGCACTAATTTTAATTACATTTCTGCCATGCGGTTAAGGTTTTAGAAATAAGAAACGGCCCTAATTGTTCAGAAATGTATGCATCCGAAAACACATTTCACATAATGAAATTTCACTCCAAAGCCTCCAATGACCACTGCAAAAACACTTCTTTGAGGCAATCCTAAGTGATAACTGATCAGTGGATGATGCTTATTCTAGACCACTACGTTCCAATAAGTGGTCACATTTGCAGCATCGAAAGATGGGAAAAAACTTGAACAGGACAATTAGATACCCTCCAATCCTGCAAAGATCAAACAAGTGTTGGTTTTTTTCTGTACCAGTTTTATTTGTGTATATGCAAGAGAATGTGTACCCATTCAAGATGGAGTACAGGTTCCTTCGTATAAACTGGATATTTTGTATCAAGATACAGTATTTTCATTGACCAAATACCATGTTGCATACTTTCATTCCATTTTCTCTATTGAATTGTCTGATTATATGCACTCAACTAGGTTATTTCAATACTTTTTTTAAACTTGTACGTGTGATTATAATATCCAATCACACCAGAGTGTATAGGCATAATTTTTTTAACCATTTCCTATTTTAACAACACAACTACTTGTGGTTAGTCCAGCTGCCTCCTCTGTTCATTGTTTTCTGTTTCTACTTCATTTAACCCCTTCAAACTTGAACAAGATCATACATGACTTCTCTCTTTCTGTCCATGCAGAAGTATTTCACTTTCTCTATCCTTTTGATCTAATTTGTTGCTTCAGAATGTCTTAACAAATAGCTAAGAGGTGCAGGGATTCGCCTGTTTTGATTTGTTTATTTACAACTGTTTTACTGCAGCTAATACTCCATATCTTCTTCATTGTTAAGATCACCGATTTGCATGTCAGTAATATTGACCACTTCAACTCCTGCCTCGTTTATTTGTTGCTGAAATACTCATTCATTGTGCCTTTTTTAAAACCCCCTAGACTCATTACAATGTTTGGCTAGCCTCCAATTTCCATCCTTAGTAAACTTGAGGCCATTGAAAACTCTGCTACCTATCACTTGCACCAAATTGCCTATTGCACTACTATCTCAACTCCCTTGGCTGCCAGTCCAGTGATGTCCATTAACATTTTTGTCCTCTTTAAATCCCTTCATAGCATAATCCCTCTAAATCTCAGCCTCCGACAATTCTGACCTTTTGCGCATCCACCTTTGCACTTTCAGTTGTACTTTCAGATGCTCCTTAGGCCAAGCTTTGTGACAAACATCTGAACAGCTATCCTAAACTTGTGTACGTGTCAAATTTTGGCTTGAAAACATTCCTGTGATGTGCTTTGAGATGTTTTCATGTGGTGCTTGTATTTGTGTAGCATTTTTAGATAATGGAACAAGTGAACATTTTGTAAATACACCAGATCCAATAGTTTTCCTTATCCAGCCTACTAGTTCACTCTCAAACACTAATTGTTCAAAACTCTCTCTTCTTTGATTAATCAGTTCTTAAATTCTCTCTGCTTTGTTACCGTTTCCCTAATAGTAACTGCTTCTGGCATTTTCCATCTGTTGTCAGGAAGCAGTGATGGGCGCGACTGAGCACTTCCGTGTTCTTTGTGTACCACTAGTCTTATTAAAAAAAAACTTTGGTGCAGTAGGAATATACAATATGTAGATTGGAGTTTATAGAACTTGTATGGCAGTAATACTTCACACTGAAGGAATTCTGCAGAGCTACAAATAATCATCTGTTTTAAACATTTTAATGGAAATTTTGCAAGTTGTCTGTCTGCTAAATATCTATTTGTATCTTCAGATAATTCACAGCAATAATTCAGTAATAATATGAAGAGTAGTGAGGACAGTGTCTCAATTCGATACTTGACTCTAAGCTATCTAATAATGGTATTCAAATGTAGAGTAAATTGATAATATAGCTGAGTATGTGACTCAATTGTGAACCATTTTCAGGAAGTGCAGATTTTGAAATTTCCTGAGTAATATGTGGTTTTTTTTCAGCTGGAGAATGCAAGGTTTGCCTCAGAGATGAACACCAGGTCAGCCAAAGCAGCTGAAGAGGAGCTAAAAGAAAATGCGATGAGGATAGAAAGTCTCAGCACTCAGCTGTTCAACATGCAAAAAGATGTAAGTAAATATATTAATTATAAAATATAATCAGTAATTTTAAGTGCTGTAAACTATTCTAATTCCACCATGCCTCCTTGTCATAGGCTAGAGCCTGGCAAGAAAGGGTTATGGAATTGGAAGAAGCTCTGGAAAAGGAAAAAGATGGAAATCGCAGGCTGCTGACAGAAAAGGAGAAAGAAATGGCAGAGATCCGAGCACAGATGCAACATCAACTAAATGAATATGAAGATCTTCTGGATGTTAAGTTAGCACTGGATATGGAAATCAGTGCATACAGAAAGTTGTTGGAGGGCGAAGAGGAGAGGTAATCTTGCTATCAGTTTTAAAATTTGTAAAATTGTATTTTTCAGGTTTAGCTTGTAAAGAGTTCATATTTTAACACTACTTTTGTTCTGTGTGCGCTTACCCCAATGGCCAATTCTGTTCACGTGTACCACAGCTTTTTTCAATGCCCATATCCTGTTGAGCATCATGTTCTAACCATTATATTACGTCTTGCCTTACTGACACTGGCTGCATGTCTCCATTGGATTAAATTCTGATTTCTGATCCTTGTTCACAAGTACTTCACAGCCTCCTCTCTCCCTCCCTACCATTTTGCAGTTATGGAGAACAGTTTAATATTAAAGGAAATGCCAAATATATGGCTCAGTTGGCTGTACAAATGGTTTGTGATGCAGAGCAATGCCAACATCATGGGTTTAATTCCTGTACCAGCTGAGGTTATTCACAAAAGCCCTGCCTACTTAACCTTGCCCCTTGCCTGAGGTGTGGTTATTCTCAAGTTAAATCAGTGCTTTTAGTCATCTGTGACTATGGTGACCTCACCTTTTATAGTATGCTGCTTGCTAAGTAACCATACTATGGCATCTGATATTTTGGCTGTGCAAAATGTCATCTCCTCTTGACCCCTAGTATTAAATGCTATTCCTCTGCTGTTCTTATGTTGGGAGCTTCTCTGGCAGAAAATACCTAATAAAATGTGATTGCTAATGGATCAAGCTTTGATTGAAGGTAATCCTGATGTGAGGCAAGCCTTTTCTTTTGTTATCATCACCATTCTAAAATATAGAAACAAATTTTGGATTATTCAGAAACTTATTGAATTCCATTCAGTCTGTGCTTAACTCTCTATAGCGTTTTACTTGCTCTTTATTTAGGAACAATGACAGATTCTGGTGGGGCAAAGCCCTGAGCCTTTGCCTTTGTTTGGAGCCAGTAGCTGTAGGAAGATGTTTATCATACTTCAAAACCTCAATATATGTGTGAAAGGACCCCTGTAGACGTGTATGTGCTAATAACATCTGCCCTAACTCCTCATCAGTCGCTTCCTCCAGCCATATCTTTGAGCTTCAATATCCAAAATGCTATGTCAGCAAATCTACTGGTAGCCACAAAATGTTGAAATTGACTGTAGAAACATCAGCAACTCTAACATTTTCGCTAGAGACCTTTACTTGATCTGGATGAAAGGCGACTTCTTAAAAATTTCAACTTTGTACAAGCTATTTGATTAATATAGCAATTTTTCTTGAGGAACTTTGCAACGTGGAAGTTGTAGGAACTTATCCCCTATATTGCAGTTGCTTTGACAATTTTGTTTCATTTAACCTTTCAGATTGAAGTTGTCGCCAAGTCCATCTTCTCGTGTAACTGTTTCGCGTGCGACATCTAGTCGCAGTGTCCGCACAACTCGTGGGAAGAGAAAGCGCGTTGATGTTGAGGAATCGGAGGCCAGTAGCAGTGTCAGCATCTCCCATCTTGCTTCTGCCACAGGGAATATTGTCATTGAAGAGGTGGATGTAGATGGAAAATTCATCCGTCTAAAGAACAATTCTGAACAGGTAGGAATGGAGAAGAAATTTAAGTATAGGTATATCAAGTATGCTGACTTTATATAAAAAAAACTCCAAATATTTCTTCAACAGGATCAATTTATGGGTGGCTGGGAGCTGACCAGAAAAATTGGCGATGCAACTGCCTCTTACAAATTTACCCCGAAGTATGCATTGAAAGCTGGACAGACTACTACAGTAAGCTCAATAACAATGCTCATTTAGAATGGGATACAGCCCTATAAAGATCAGGAAGTTGTGTTTTGCATGTATGTTTGTTTATCTCTATTTAGGATTGTGGAAGGGGGGAGTTAGTTGGCTTTAGTGTATTTCTGTGAGAAAAGACAGCCAGGCTCCTAGATCCTGATTTGGTATTCTGTGACCCCTGCTGAAATGACTGATCTGATTTGGGTGGAGTGCTTATTTTATTTGGGAGCAGAAATTGGATGGGTTGGTTTAGAAAATGTGATCTGCGTGTGCCCTGTACAAAGGTTAAATTGTCGTAAGAACTGGAAAATTCAGTTTCCATAAACAGGAGAGTGGAGATTAACTAGTAACGTATTATTCTTAATAGAAAAATGCTTCATGATTGATCCCCTAAATTCCATTTTAGCCATTCCGGTGGTAACATACGGTTCCTTTTTGTCTGAGGAGTGCTTACCCTCTCGCTACATGGTGATATGCTTCACTTAAGCCCAGAGAAGTAGCACATGAGCAAAAATGGAACCTTGCTTCAGTGAACTTTCTTCTTGTCCAGTAGAGTCACCATGCCTATTTGTAGTAGAGTGGGAAGAATCCTAATCCCTTGTCATAGATCTGCTGCAGATGCAGACACTGTGGTTTAGATTTGGATTATTGAGCCAGTCACACAAGATTTGTCTTTTATTCATCCAGTTGATTGTCTTGACCCAAGGGACAGTAGTTTCCTCCTCCTCCTCCTCCTCCTCCTCCTCCTCCTCCTCCTCCTGGTAAAGGTGGGGGAGGGGGAGAGATAGTCACTAGTAGGTTTGACTGACTGATGTTGCTAGATTGACAAATATTCAAAGTTTCTTGTAAGTGATGTGATAATCAAATTCATGATCAACTTTACCCAATATCCAGTAATTGTTCTGTCATTTGGGAAGTGGAATTTAAACAGTTTCCTAACTTCCACAAATGCTAAACCCTAGACATCCACATGCATGTTTCTTTTAGCTTCCAAGTAAGGATTTCCAGCAGCTGTATTTGAAGTCTTGCTATCTGAAGACTGCCACTGATGGTAGAAGAAACTAGGCACACAGTTTGCCCAAAAAAAGTAGCTACTTGCATGCATGATACCCACTGCTGAGCTCAAATAGTTATGCAGAGACTTTACCAAAGATGTGCCTGCCATGAGACTGACTCATTTTTAAGGATTGTGAGAAATTTGACTATTGTGTGATAGCCTGATGTAAATGCTGCTTATTCAGTAATTGTAATACCACAGATTTGGGCTGCTGATGCTGGTGTGACATCTTCACCTCCTGCCAATCTTGTCTGGAAGAACCAAGGTGCCTGGGGCACTGGGACAGATGTGAAAGTAGTTCTCAAGAATTCTCAGGGCGAGGTAAATGCTTCTTTCAATCAGTGGAAAGCCTTGCTTGAATCATGTATGTACTGCATTTAGCCAGTAATATCGGTCTCAAGCAATCAATAATGCTACCTATAGCAATCTTCAATGAAGATGGGAATATGTTTGAGGTTTAAATGTATTTTTCCACACTTTTGTAGAGGGTGAGGGTGGTGGCAGTGGCTATCTGCTGCATCAATGGAGGCTGAAATAACTCCATTTAAAGGTCTCTTTATTATCATTTGAACATTGACTAAATAACAGCTGGAAGCATTAAGCGATGGGAGATAATATTTGGGGTACTTTATCTAAAATTTACAGGTAGAGATTAAAATGTGTTTTGATATTTAAGAAAACATTACAGGATAGTGGTTACAAAGCAATTGCTAGTTTTGTTTTTTGCATCTTCAAAAATTGATTTCTCATGTTATATAGGAGGTGGCGGACAGAACCAACATCTTCACGACCACAGTCCCGGAGGAGGAGGAGGAGGAAGAGGAAGTTGAGATCAGAGACGAAGACCTCTTTCATCAACAGGTATGTTTTGATCTAACAAGGACGTTTGTATCACAAAGTAAGTGTGCTACACAGGGAGACTTTGTGGATGATGCTATAAATTACTTGTGGGAGCTTGCAAAGTTCCAGTTCACACTGGTGATGGAATATCTGAAATTGTAGCTATAACTTGCATTTAAAGATTTTTACAAAAATTAAGACAGCCCGTCTATACGTCCATGCATTATGCAAGTAAGCTGAAATGTTTTGTGTTTCATTTATTTCTAATTTTATTGTGTCTCTGGTAATATTTGGTTTCTTTTTGTGTAAGTAGATATTTTAAAAGGGAAGTGGTTAATGCAGTCATACCCCTGTTCTGATGCAGATCCTGAATATGATATGAATATTGTTTGTAACTCGGAAGAGTAAATGTGAAATAAGTTTGTTCGTGGCAAGACCTGGGGTTCATGATTGGGGTAAACCTTTTATCTATACCAACCACTGGAATATGCTTTTGGCCTTTACATATGCTTTTTATCAGTTTAGGCTGCTGGTGCCAAACCAATATTCATAGAATCCTGGAATAGAGTGGGACAGACGGAAGCTATCCAGCCACTGAGTCTGCACTGCTTCTTTCAAAGAACAGTTCAATCAGTCGCACATGCTCCATTTCCGTACTCCTGTAATTATTTAACTAATTCCCTTTTGAAACTACTATTGAATCTATCTCCACTACTCAGTGCATTTCGAAGGCTGGAATTCTCTGGTTGCGCTGGTCAAAAAGCCAGAAATTCCTGTCTGACCGTCAATGGTATTTCATATTCGCCGCAACCCACCCACTAAAACTCCAGTAGTGGGTGGGATGGGAGAATTCTGGCCCAAATCTTAACTCGGTCAATAATCACTTTCCTCATGTTGCCTCTGATTCTTTTGCCAGTCACCCTAAATCTATGCTGTCTGGCCATAAACATTTCAGTAAGAAGTCTGACAACACCAGGTTTAAGTCCAACCAGTTTATTTGATAGTAAACTCACAAGCTTTCGAGGTTTGCCACTTCGTCAGGTGAATGGAGAGTTCTGGCCTCAGAGCATATAACAGCACAGACAGTTTAGATTACAGATTTACAGACAGTTTACAGATTTGAATAGCAGGTCAGTTGTAAAGACTCACATTCTAATCAGTAATCTGTAAACTATCTGTGCTGTTATATGCTCTGTCTGAGGCCAGAACACACTACTCACCTGATCAAAAGGCAAGCCTCGAAAGCTTGTGAGTTTACTATCAAATAAAACTCAAGCTGTCAAGGCTTGCGTTTTGATCAGGTGAGTAGAGTGTTCTGGCCGCAGACAGAGCATATAACAGCACAGACAGTTTACAGATTACTGATTAGAATGCGAATCTTTACAACTGACCTGCTATTCAAATCTGTAAACTGTCTGTGCTGTTATATGCTCTGACGCCAGAACACTCTATTCACCTGACGAAGAGGCAAACCTCAAAAGCTTGAGTTTACTATCAAATAAATCAGTTGGACTTAAACCTGGTGTTGTCAGACTTCTTACTGTGTTTACTCTAGTCCGATGCCGGCATCTCCACATCATAAACGTTTCAGTCATTGGAAACCATTTCTTGCCCCTTCTAACATAACTTTAATCCATTATTCCTGGAGACATTTCTAGTAAGTTATTTTGCTAAAGCATTCGCATCCTTCCTGCTGGTGCCTGTAATTAAACTTCATAGTCTTTCTGGGGTTGAACTACAAAATTCCTGGCTTTTATACTTTCTGAAAAATAGCAGGATTGTTTAACAAAGTAGTTAATAAAGCCATTGGGATCTTGTGCTTTACAAATAGAGATAAAGACGTGTGCACATGTCCCCATAGGTTGTTCCATTTAACTTGTATTGTCTTCCTACCAAAGTATATTACCTCTAATTTTTTTCCTCTAAATTCAATTTCACCAGCCTGCCTGTGTCTCTTAAGTCTATGGCTCCTGCACTGTTCATTCCATTTCCAAATGTATTTGCTTTTATATATTTTTCAAGTTTTTTTGTCTCAAACTGCTTTTAAAAGTTAGCAAATTAGTTTTGAAATTTGGACAAACATAACCAATTTGTGTGTAGGAAGAATAGTGAGATAAATGATCAGTTAAACTTTGCTTGGCCAGGTCACTTGGAAAGCCCCTTGTTTGTGAAGATGAACTGCGTTCAAAGAATGACCATGGCCATGTGTTGAAGTCTTTCGAATGAGAAAATAAAGCAGTTACTAATGGAAATATTTGTGTGAATCCATAGCTCCCCTCTAGCACCTGACAATTAACCACACAATGTTGATGCATAGGTTAATCTAAAATACAAATTAGAATCCTATAATCAATATGAATTTCTTATCCAGATTTTGGCTTTCCTTGTCCTGCACCAAGTTCCACTTGCCCATCATTTATGCTGATGAATTTGCATCATCTTTCCATACTTTGATTTTTAAAATCGTTACCCTTGTGTTCAAACGTGCCTGTGGCTTCATCTGCTTGCTATCTTGCAACCATTACAACCTTCAAGACTGCAATTATCCAACTTCTGACCTCTTCAGCCCAAACCAGCCTAACTCAATTTTTGATCAAGCTTTCAGTTCATCCCCTGCACCCCTTCCTAATATCACTTTTGGCTCAGATTAGATACTTCTCAGATTATGCTTTAATGAAATGCTTAAGGTTATATACAAATGCAAATCGTTGGATTACTGTCCAAGCACATCAGAATAGTAAAAACCCAATGAATAAAATCACAATTTGGAATGAATGGGCTTGCTCTGAATGTTACCAATCCATCAAAAACTGGTATGTTAAAACACATATGGATTTCTTTTGTAGGGAGATCCAAGAGCAGCTGACAGGGGCTGTGCAGTAATGTGATCGTCTTGCAAGACAACTTTACTTCAAAAACTCATCGCTGCCTATGTTAAACTTAATATCTAGAAATTCAAACTATTTTTGTATTTCAGTAATTTGTATTTTAGATATTTTGTTAATTTGTTTTTGTACACATGACATTGGTTCAGGGCATTTTTATACTATTACTGAGAATTTTTTTAGAACATTACAAGATCTAGACTTTAAAAAAAGTATGTAATTCTGAAACCAAACTAATGTGAATCATAGGTTTTTAAGCCTATGGAAGATGGTTTTCTGAAGATTACAGATGAAACCAGCAAGAAATTATTTGTACAATTGAAGAAACTACAGTTATTCTGGGGCAGCTTGCATTTGTGACTGGACTTGAGTTAATAAGCAGGGAAAGGGGGTTTAGACATTTTGGTAATGACATTTTGTAAATTTATAAATAGAACAACACTGAACGTAACCTTTTTAATTTTTTAATTGTTTATACCAGGTTGACTCAAATATACCAGAAAATGCGATGAAGAAAATCTAGTGTGTAGCTTTTGCCCCCTTATTTAGGTAGTGGTTAGGAATATGCTATGACAAAATGCAGATTTTTTTAATGTAGCAATGGTCTACTTGGGTTTTCTTGGCAAATATAAATAAACATTTGTGTAATAAAGGATTGTTGCATTATTCTTTCTGCAACCAAACCTGCATCAGAGTACAATGATTTGAGGCATTTCAAAATGACAGCTTTGTTGCTAAAATATCAGCTGATGAAAAATGTAGATCAACTGAACTTGAATATGATGGGTTTTACTGCCTTGCCTTAGGAAATCAATTTAGTAACTAGATTTTATGACTAGTGTTGTATATTGGTGAGTATTTGTAAGTGAACGACAGGGTAGAATTTGGCACTTTGTTTTGTGCATTCTGTTAATGTTCTATGGATGCTGAGCTTTAAGTGAAATTATTTATACCGAACTCGTGGCTTTTTGTTTGACTGTGCATGAAGAATTAGTCGAGTGACCACTCTTGTCTTGCAGAAGAGCATCCTGACTCTACTGGATTCAAACACTGGACCTGTAGATGAAGGGACATTTTGTAACCATATGTGCAATGGACTGTTTCAAGAAAGTATGTTTGTGTGCCATACGTTTAAGAACATAAGAAGTAGCAGCCCATATAACTCCACAAAGCCTGCAATGTTATTCGATACAATCATGGCTGGTCTTTAGCCTAAAAATTTCCCTTTCCTAGCTGCTCCTTATAACTCTCTATTCCTTTGAGACCAAACATTTGTCTATCTCAGCCTTTAATACATTCAATAAGCATTCAGAATTTCCAAATAGAGTTCCAAAGATTCATAGCACTCTTGAGGCTGATCCCCTCATGCTCATAATTCTCCAACAAGGAGAAACAATCTGTCAACTCTGTTAAGCCTTTGTCTGTATTTTGTATTTTTCAATGAGATTCCCTCCCCCCATTCCTCTAAATTCCAAGGAACATGGGCCCTCAGACTTGTCTCATCCCCAGAACCAATAATGGTGAACCTATGATGTACTACTGCCAAAGACATGTATAACCTTCCTTAGCTATAGAGACATGGACTGTACTCTACAAAGAACAACCCAGCACGGGAAACAGGCCCTTCAGCCCAACGAGCCCACGCCGCCGCATCACCCTACACCTATTCTACCCTGCATATCTACGAATGGAACCCCTAACTTAGCCAGATTCAGGGGAGAATAGTGTCAATTTGGTAAAACCAATCAGCCTAAGAGCACGTCTTTGGGGTGTGGGAGGAAACCGGAGCGCCCGGAGGAAACCCACGCAACCACAGGGAGAATGCGCAAACTCCCAAAGACACAGGCCCAAATCCATGTATCTGCACAGCTAGCAGTGCTAGTCACCGAGCAGTTGCGGTGCCCGTCTACCGGTCCAGGATCAAGCACACACACCGACACGAAGTGCTAGGCCACTCCCGGAACTTCCAAGAGCAGCCCACGCACGACCCACCGTGTGCATGCCCCTCGTTTGACACGAGGTGGACCTCCACCTGCGGAATAAAAAGACAAAAACGTTAATCTTACAAGCCTGCTTTTCCGGTGTCTCCCAAGGTTCTAACCTTATTTAATAGCCCTACCATAACCCTCCATCCTCGTTTCACTCATGTGTCTATCTAACTGAACCTTAAACGAGTCCAACGTTCCTGCCTCCACCACCCTACTCGGTAGCGCGTTCCATACCCCCACAACTCTCTGCGTAAAGAACCTTCCTCTCACTTCCAAATTATACCTCTCCCCCCTCACCCTTAAATCATGACCTCTCGTGTTTGTACCCAGTCTAGGGAGCAGTCTCTCACTATTAACTCTATCTATTCCCTTCAGTATCTTATATACCTCTATCATGTCCCCCCCCTCAATCTCCGTCTTTCCAAGGAGAATAGTCCCAGTTTCTCCAACCTTTCCTCGTAACCCAGCCCCTCCATGCCAGGCAACATCCTGGTAAACCTTCTCTGCACCCTTTCCAGAGACTCCACGTCCTTCCGGTAGTAAGGTGACCAGAACTGGACGCAGTACTCCAAATGCGGTCTAACCAACGTTCTGTACAACTGAAGCATTAGACGGCAGCTTTTATACTCTATATCCCTTCCTATAAAGGCTAACATTCCATAAGCCTTCCTAACAACCTTCTCCACTTGTGACGCAACCTTCATGGATTTGTGAACCTGCACTCCCAGGTCCCTCTGTATGTCTATACTCCTAATCTGTCTACCTTTTATCACATAGCTCCTCTCTGCATTATTCCTTCCAAAATGCATCACCTCGCATTTGTCAGGATTAAATTCCATCTGCCACCTATCTGCCCAATGCACCAACCTATCTATATCCTGTTGTATCACCTGACAATCCAGTTCAGTACCCGCCAACCCTGCCATCTTGGTGTCATCAGCAAACTTGCTGATCACACCACCTGTGCTCTCTTCCAAGTCATTTATGTATACTACAAGAGGAGAGGTCCCAGTACTGAGCCCTGCGGCACACCACTGGTCACTGGCCTCCAGCCCGACAAGGTCCCCTCCACAACTACCCTCTGTCTCCTATTACCCAGCCAGTTCTCAATCCACCTAGCTACCTGGCCTCGTATCCCATGCGCCTTAACCTTTTCTACCAGCCTACCATGAGGGACTTTGTCAAACGCCTTACTGAAATCCATATAGATGACATCAACGGCTCTCCCATCGTCAACCGTTTTTGTCACCTCCTCAAAGAATTCCACCAGATTCGTAAGGCAAGACCTCCCTCTAACAAAGCCATGTTGCGTATACCTAATCAGATCGCAACGCTCCAAATGCTCATACATCCTACCCCTAATTATTTTTTCCATTAAGTTCCCTACCACCGATGTCAAACTCACCGGTCTATAATTTCCAGGGTTGTCCCTACTACCTTTTTTGAACAGCGGTACCACATTTGCTACCCTCCAGTCCTCTGTGTCCAAAGAGACAAAGATTTGCGCCAGAGGCCCAGCAGTTTTATCTTTCACCTCCCTAAGTAGCCTGGGATAAATACCATCAGGCCCCGGAGCTTTATCTGTCCTTATGCTACCTAAAAGCCCTAGCACTTCCTCCCTCGTAATAGATATTTCCTGCAACTGATCCTCAGCTCCCTCCAAGAGACCGCACGATTCCGACCCCCTCTCCTTCGTGAATACCGACGCAAAGTATTCATTCAGGAGCTCCCCCATTCCCTCCGACTCAATACATAACTCTCCACTCTTGTCCCTAAGAGGACCAATTTTTCCTCTAACTACTCTCTTGCCTCTAATATGGGAATAAAATGCCTTTGGATTTTCCTTAATCCTACCAGCCAAAGCCATTTCATGCCCTCTCTTCGCCTTTCTAATTCCCCTTTTTAGCTCCCTCCTACTCTCTCTATATTCCTCCAGCGCACTCTCCGTACCCAGTCGTTTTGACCTAACATACGCCTCCCTCTTCTTCCTAACCAAGTCTTCAATACCCCCTGTAATCCACGGCTCTCTAATCCTACCTTTCCCATCCTTCCGCTTAACTGGAACATACCTCCCCTGCAACCATTTCATTTTGCCCTTAAAAGCCTCCCACTTGCCAACCGTGGACTTGCCAGCTAACAGTCCCTCCCAATCAGTGTCCTGCAGCTCCCTCCTAATCCTGCTATAGCTCGCCTTTCCCCAGTTCAGCACAGTCCCGTTCGGCCGGCACTCATCCCTTTCCATTTTTAACCTAAAGTAGACGGATTTGTGGTCACTGTTAGCCACATGTTCGCCTACCTCTACCTCACCCACCTGTCCCGGCTCATTACCCAACACTAAATCCAGTATAGCCCCTCCCCTAGTCGGGCTAGTTACATACTGCTCTAGCGACCCTTCCAAAACACATCTCACAAACTCCTCTCCCTCCATACCCCCAGCTCTAGGCCCCCTCCAATTCACTCCAGGAAGATTAAAGTCACCCACTACAACCACTCTAGTCTTCCTGCACCTGTCCAAAATGCCCCTGCAAATGCCTTCCTCCACCGACCTCGGGCTGTTGGGTGGCCTATAGTACACGCCTAGCAATGTAATCTCTCCCTTTTTATTCCTCAACTCCACCCACAGTGACTCAATCCCTGTCTCTTCCATATCGTCCTCCCTCTGCACTACTGTGATGTTTTCCTTTACTAACAACGCCACCCCTCCACCTCTCTTCAACCCTCCTCTGTGACACCTAAAACACTTGTACCCAGGAACATTCAGCTGCCAGTCCTGCCCTTCCCGTAACCACGTCTCTGTTACAGCCACCACATCTAACTGCCTCACAAACATCAAGGCCCTAAGCTCATCCGTTTTCCCTGCCACACTCCTAGCATTGAAACAGACACAGTTCAACCCACGAGTGTCCCTTGGAACCTCCTTCTCCCTGATAATTTTCCTTTCACCCGACTCTCTCCCAGCCACCTCCCCACCCCCCCCTCCCTATTAGTTTAAACCATTCCTGTACACCCCAGCTAACCTCCCTGCTAAGACACTAGTTCCCCTCCCGTTCAAATTCTCCCCACCCCTCCTGTACAGTTGCCCTTCTCTCCTAAACACCTCCCAGTGATCCACAAAAGTAAAGCCCTCTACCCTACACCAATCCCTCAACCATGCATTCAACTGCATGATCTCGTCATTCTTTGCCCTGCTAGTACTGGGCAGCAATCCGGAGAGTGCCACCCTGGAGGTCCTGCTCTTTAGTTTGGACCCCAACTCCCTAAATTGCCTACGGACCTCTACCCTACTCCTCCTTCCTATGTCCCCCTCCCCTACGTGTACTATGACCTCTGCCTGGGTCCCCTCCCCTTTCAAAATACCCTCTACCCTTTCCGTTACATCCTTTACCCCTGCTCCAGGGAGGCAGACCACCATCCTGGAGTCACGCCTCTGTCCACAGAACCTCCTATCAATACCTCGGACCCTCCATCCCCTACCACTATCACCTTGCCAGCCCCCTTCTGTCCCTCTAAATCAGTCTCCCCTTCCTGCCTATCTTTCTGTGCCCCTGTCGACGAACCTTGGGGGGCCTCTGGGGAGGCTGGGGGACCCTGACTACTCTTCTTCTTCCTCTTTCTCCTCCTAACAGTCGTTCACCCTTCCTGCTCTTCAGCCCTTGGGACCTCTTCCTGCTCGTGGTTCCTAGCCATCAACTCCTTGTTTTCCCTGACTAGAAACGCATCCTCCAAACGCCCCTCGAGTTGCCTGACCTGGGCCCTCAAGCGCTGCAGTTCTAAACATTTACTGCAGATGTGGACCTTGGGGACACGTGACACCACCAAGAACTCCCACATGTGGCACCTGACACAACTTATATTCCTCCCTATATTCCCTGCCATGTCCCAACCTCCTGTATGCGGCGAAAGGTAGAAATCTGTCACTCACCTTCTCTAAGCCTACTCTCCCCTAAGCCCAGCGAGCCAAAGCCCTTCTCACTCAGTTCCCACTCACTCCGCTGCCCGCTCTATGCTGCTACCCCTTTTTTATACCCCCGCTCCCCCTTAACGACAATCCCCTCGCCTAACTTCCAGTACGGAAGTAAACTACACACTAACAAGCCCCGAGAACCGGAAGTACAGGAAAAAAGCGGTTTTCAATTCAAATCAGTCACTCACCACAGCCACAGCCACCAGGTTCAGTGCTCCGGAGAACAATGAGGTGGGTCCCTGGGTGAGTATCCAATTTATACCCCCCGCTCCCCCTTAACGACTATCCCCTCGCCTAACTTCCGGTACGGAAGTAAACTACACACTAACAAGCCCCGAGAACCGGAAGTAGAGGAAAAAAGCGGTTTTCAATTCAAATCAGTCACTCACCACAGCCACAGCCACCAGGTTCAATGCTCCGGAGAACAATGATGTGGTCTCTAGATGTGGTCTCACTAAAGCCCGCACAATTGTAGAAAGACTTCTTTATTTCTGTATTCCAATCTTTTTGCACTAAAGGTCAACATGCCATTTACCTTCCTAAGTACCTGCCATATGTCCTTGCTAATTGCTAAATAGTAGCTTGTACCTTTTATAGATGGTGGACAGACTTTGGGAAGTCAGGAAGTGAGTTACTGGCCATAGGATTTCTAGCCTCTGATCTGTTCTTGTATCCACAGTATTTATATAGCCAGTCCAGCTTCTGATCAGGATGTTGATGGGGGGTTCAGCAGTGGTAATGCCATTGCATGTCAAAGGGTCATTGGTTAGATGGTCATTGTTGGAAATGGTCATTGCCTGGCACCTGTGGGACAAATGTTACTTGCTATTTATAAATCAAAGTAGTGATAATGGATGTTATCCTAATATAGATTGTAATAGTATAAGTGTAAAGGACAGAGCTGGGAAAGAGCTTCTGAAATGTGTTTAGAAGTGTTTTCTTGATGTAAGAACCTGGCTCTGGAATAAGAGGTGGATCAGGTATCAATAGGAGAACATTTAGGGAAAAGTGATCATAGGCTCAATGAGGAACAACTTAAAGTTTAAAAAGTTAACAAGTTAAAAAAATACTTAAATGGAGGAGAGCAAATTTGAGGTTAGATAGCTTTGGCCCAGATAAATTGGAATCAAAGATTGGCAGGCAAAATTGTAATGGGGAATGACTGGCTTTATAGAAGAAATAGTTTGGATACAGTCAAAGTACATTCCCCTGAGGGGAAATGTAGGATAACTAAATCCACAACTCTCTGGATGGCAATAGAGATAGTGAAAACAATTTAGTTCAGAAGGCAAGTGGAAATGTGAGGCAGCTGATATAAAAAGGAATCTGAAATAAAGGCTTGCAATTAAATTGCATTTTTCACAGTAAAACTGAACATCTCTCTGCTTTACAGCCTGTACTTTTGAAATATTAAGAGGTAGGGCCAATTAGAGGAAGAATGAGGATTATCACAGAGGCAAAGGGCATGGCTGAAATGCTAAATGAGTACTTTGTTGGTATTGGCTTTCTTGGTAAAGACATGCAAAGAAAGAAATGGTAGTTGAGGTACTGCTTTTAACAGGGATAAAGATATCGTATTGAAACTGCATTTCTAAGAAACTTACCTGCAGATTAAGGAACAAAGTAAAAATGGACTTCCAAATATCTAGAAAGATATTTAACATTCAATCAATAAAAGTAATTGGATTCCATGGAGAGATGCTTATCCAGCTGTTTGAGAGTTGGTGGGTATAGAGGTGTTAAAAAGGCTGGCTGTAGATAAGTGTTTAGAAACAGATGGGCTGCATTTGAGAATGCTGAAGGAAGTAAAGCTGGAAATTGATAGTCTTCCAGTCTTCAGATGAAAGGTTGGTGCCAGAGAACTTGCAAATTGTTAGTATTACATTCTCGGTCAAAAAAGCACTCCAGGATTAACCTAACAACTATGAACCAGTCAGTTTAATTGTAGTGCTAGAAAAGTGTCCAGAAATAGGACAAAATGTTCTTCCCCATAAAGGGGTCAAAGTTGTTTACTACTCCCAGGTGTCTCACCAAGGCCCTGTACAACTGCAGCAAACCTTCCCTATTTTTATACTTCATTCCACTTATGGGGTTAGCACTGCTGCCTCAGTGCCAGGGACCCAGGTTCAATTCCAACTTTGTGCAAATACCATGTTGTTCCCCATTCTCCATGTCTGTGGGGCTTTTCTCCCACAGGGCAAGGATGTGCAAGTTAGGTGGATTGGCCTTGATAAATTGCCCCTTGGTTGTCAGAGTTCTCAGTTCAGAGCAGGTTCCTGGGATGAGGAGCTTACATTATGAAAATTGAACAATCCATTTAAGTTTAGAATAATGAGACGTGATCAAGATCCTGAAGGGTCTTAAAAGTGGAGATACCAGGAGGCTGTTTCCAATTGTGTGGGAGTCTAGAACAAGGGGACATTTTTTAAATTGAAATGGAGAAGGACTTTTCTGCCAAAGGGTCATTAGTCTGTGGAATGCTTTTCCCTAGAAAGCAGTGGAAGCTGGATAATTGAATTTATTCAAGGCTGCACGATAGACAAGAGGTTTGGATGTGAGGAAGAGCAGATGAGTGTGGAGCTGAGAATACTAGGGCAGGCTCAAAGGGCTGAATGGTCATCTGCTGTTAAGTCCAAGTCCTATATGTTCCCATAGGCCAAAATTAACAGTCACTTGGACAAATGTGGATTCATTCAGGAAATTCAGCATGGTTTTATCAAGGCAAATTGTGTTTAGCTACCTTGTTTGTGAAATATGTGAATGTAATCAAGATCTTGTGTGTGTACACACTTTTTGAAAAGGCGTTTGATAAAGTGCCCCATAATAGGTAGAAGGCCATGGAGTAAAAAGGACATTGGTTCCATGGGTTAGGCACCTGCTGTCTATGCTCAGGGTGTCAGTATGCCTGCTAGGCAATACTTGAATTTGGACTATGAGTATTCAGATGCTGACTAAGGACTGATGTGGATGGTAGGGCTGGAGGAGGTTGCAGTTGTTTCTTCCTGCCCAGATTTTTCACTACAACTATGAGACCAGTAACATGTACACTCCTGGGAAGTCTTGCAGGACTCCTTCAGGGTAGTGTCCTATGCCCAACCATCTTCAGCTGCTTCATCAATGACCTTTCCTCCATGATAAGGTCAGATGTGGGGAATGATTGCAGTGTTCAGGACTATTCATGAAATGTTGGCCTAGCCTAGCCATGTTCCATAAATGAAGTTTAAAAATTACTTCAGATACCAAAGCAGTCCTCGTCTGTATGCTGAAAAATCTGGGCAACATTCAGACTTGGGCTGATAAGTGGTTAGTAACACTTTTACCACAAGACAGAATCTAGCCATCTTCCTATGGCATTTAACAGTATTATCATCACCAAACCCTCCATTAACATTGAGGGTTGCCCTTTGGACCCACCAGCTTAGGCTAGCGGCTTGAACTTCAGTAGCAAGTAACTCACTTCCATAAGTCAGGAGTACAATGGAATTTCCATTTGCCTGCATGAGAGCGTTTTAGCAGTAAAGAAGTTCAACGTCATCCAGGACAAGGCAGTCTACTTGACCCCCATCCACCACCTTAACATTCACTCCCTTCACCACCAGTGCAGTGGCTGTAGTATGTACCACATGAAAAATGCACTGCAACAAACTTGTAAAGCCACCTGCACCAGTGCCTTTCAAACCCATAATCTCTACCACCTAGAAGGACAAGGGCAGCCAGTAGCATCAGACAATTGTGACCTACAAGTTCCCCTCTAAGCTACACATCTGGTCTTGGAATTACATCACCATTCCTTCACTGTCACTTGGTCAAAATCCTGGAACATACTTCCATACCACAGGCACAATGAAAGTTCAAATCAACTGGGGATAGGTGAGGAAGCCCAGATCTTGCCAGAGAAGTTCACATCCCATGAATGAATGAAAAATGTTTACCTCATCAACCACCAGATGTCACTGTAGCACTGATTACAATGGTTTCAGCACATTTCTTTGAATTTTGACTTTTTTTACTTGTTTTTCACAGAATTCTACTTACCACAGTGTTAATAAGGTTGAATGTCATGTGTGTTCTCCTGGTTGTTCACCATGACTTCAAGAATCTACCCACAGAATCTTTAGTAAAATGACTGACTTCATATTAGAATTGTATAAATGCAAATTATTAACTATTCCAAGGCCCTGCATAACAACTCTAGGGCTCAAGGTCCAGCTGCTAACACAAACAATTAAAATTAGTGATGCTCAAGAGATCAGCACTGGAGGTGGTTGGAGATCTTGAGAAGGTTGCACGACTGGGGGAGGTTCTATTGCTAGGAGGGATGGGAAAACAAGGATGAGAGCTTTTAAAATTTAATGGTCAGCAAGCATGGGGGTGAATGTGGGATGAGAATTGATGCAAACTAGGTTGGGGGGTGGGTGGGAGTATTGAATGATGTCAAGTTTCTTTAGGGTGGAAGATGGGAGGCTGGCTAAGGGAACATTGTTACCTCAAGCATTGACTAATAAAGTTTGAATGAGATTTCAGTAGCAGATGCACTGAAGGCTGAAGCAGGGGCACCGAAATGTACCGAAGTTGGAAGTAAGTGGTCTTTGCCATGAGATAGATATGTGGTCATCCCATGGTCGGATATAACATCAAGGTTGCAGACAATCAGCTTCAACCTCTGACAGTTCCCAAGTGGAGCCAATGGCTAGAGATTGGAATTGGCAGTAGGAGCTAAAGGCAATGTCCTGTCTTCCCAGTAATAAGCTGCAGAAAATTTCTGCACTTCCAGGACCATTTGTGGTAAAGAATATGACAAATCAAAATGAGAAATCAGAGACAGTGAAAATGTCAAACAAGATAGTAATGATGAAGGATGGAGGACCATCTGTGTATGTGTGGAACCAGATATTGTGTTTTCAATTATGGAAATAAGCAGCGTGTTGATGAGAAAGGGGAGGGGCTGGGGAAGTGCTAACAACAGATCCCAGGGGTTCCTACAGCATGCAGGAGCAGAAAAAGAAATCATTGCAGGCAATCCTCTGTGTTCATATCAATCCAGAGACAACCAGACAACAACAGTGCCACCCAATTTGACAATGGAGGAGAAACAAAATATGTTTTTGAAACATTCATACTTGGATATGGATGTAAGAGACTGTGGATAGTAAGAGCCTTATTTGAGTGTGACGGGTATCTGGACAGAAATATTGAAGGAGGAACTTCATTTTGATCCATCAGCAGATTTTAAAGTGGCAGTGATACAACCTGGTTATCAAATTACCGATCAACTTAAAACAACCCTTCACTAATTACTCTCTTACATAATTTTGTTAAACCTTGACAAAAATCTCCTTTAACTTTCTCTGTCACACAAAAAAAGTTCTAATTTTTCCAGGTTTCTATAGTTAAACCTTTCATTCTTCAAGTTTTAGTGAATCTTCAGCATAACTATCTTCATTATTCTGATAATCTAGTCAAATGCTGAGAATGGCACAAAATGTGGTCAGTCAAACCAATGTCTTTATGAAGGAATGTTCCTCATCATCCTATATCCTATCTCCCTAAAGGAAGATTAGGTGGATTGGCTATGCTAAATTGGCCCTTAATGTCAGGATGACTAGTTAGGGTAAACGCATGGGGATTATGGGGATAGGACCTGGGTGTGATCATGGTCAGTGCAGACTTGATGGGCCAAATTGCCTCCTTCTGCACTGTAGGATTCTATGATTCAATGCAGGAAGAATGTCTGCTTTTCTATCTGTCCCTTTTAACAATTTGGCCCAACTGCTAATTCTGCTGAATGGCAACTTTAGCTGGGACTGCACCAAGATAATTTGGAGAGCCCTTTGGTCTTCATTGAATTTTTACTATCTTTAAATATACTTTGATGTCTAGTCTCATCAGGAGGATATAGACAGACTGGGTGAAATAGTTATACACTGAGAATAAAATACATCACAGAAGATGATGTAAATATATCACTTCATATATTTAGGTAAGAAGAATGAGGAGGGGTAACAGTATAATTTGAAGGGGACTGCAGGAACAGAAAAGCCTGTGGTTTCATGCACAAATACTTAAAGACCGTAGCACACATTGAAGAGGTTGCTAAGGTTGGGTTTATTACAGCAGCACAAAAGCAAGGAAGTTATGCTAAATATTTCTCAAAACATTGGTGAGACCGCAGCTGGAATACTGTGTTCAATTCTAGGTCCCATATATTAAAAATATCGGGGATGCTGTAGAAGACTAACTAGGTTGACACCAGGGTTGAAAGACTTCAGTTATGTGGAGATGCTGGGGTTGTTCTCCTTGAGAGTAGAGATTTGTTGGATCATAGAATCCCTACAGTGCAGAAGGCCATTCAGCCCATTGAGACTGCACCAAGTCTCTGACAAAATATCTTACCGAAGCCCTCTCTCCCTGCCCTATCCCTGTAACACCACAAATTCATTGTGGCTAATCCATCTAACCTACATATCTTGGAACACAAAGGGCAATTTAGCATGGTCAGTCCAACTAACTTGCACATCTTTGGATTGTGGGAGAAAACCAGAACATCCAGAGAAAACTCAAGCAGTCACAGAAAGAATGTGCAAACTCCACACAGACAGTGACCCAAGCCAGGAATCGAACCCAGGTTCCTGGCGTTGAGAGGTAGCAGTGCTAACCACTGTGCCACTGTACTGCCCATGTGTTCAAAATCATGAGTTTGATCACAATTTAAAAGTAATCACTGGCAGAAGGGGTGAGTAATCATAGATATAAATGGCAAAAGAACCAAAAGGTGATAAATAAGCATCGAGCTGCTGTGATATGGAATGCACTGTCAGAAAGGGAAGCAGAATCAATACTTACTTTCAGAGGGATCTAGCTAAATAGAGGAATGGATAAAAAAAAGTTAAAGGTTACAGGGTAATAGCAGGAAAGTAGGCTGATTAAATACTTCCAAAGAACTGGCATAGGAAATGATAGGCTGAATGATCTCCTGAGCTGTTTCATTCTATGATTTTTGCCATTGCAAAATAAACCCATTTCACACTTTCAACACATTACCGAAAAGGAGAACTAATTTTATCACTAACTAGAATTAGGTGTCCAGATCACCAACAACCTGTCCTGGTTCTTCCATGCCAAGGCCATAGTTAAGAAAGTTCACCAATGCCTTTACTTTCTCAAAGCTAAGGAAATTTGGCATGCTCATTATGACTCTCACCAACATTTTACAGATGCACAAAAGAGGGCATCCCTTCTGGATGTATCACAGCTTGGTATGACTCCTGCTCTGTCCAAGACCGCAAGAAATTACAAAGGGTTGCCCAGTCCTTCATGCAAACAAGCCTCCCATGCATTGAATCCCCGCCACCTTGGAAAAGCAGCCAGCATAATCACAGACCTCATGCACCCCCATCATACTCTCTTCCACCTTCTTCCATCGAGAAAAAGATACAAAAGTCTGAGGTCACGTACCAAACAATTCAAGAGCAGCTTCTTCCCTGCTGCCATCAGACTTTTAAATTGACCTACCTTATATTAAGTTGATCTATCTCTACACACTAGCTATGACTGTAAAACTACATTCTGCACTGTCTCCTTCTCTACGTGTTGTATGCTTTGTCTGTATAGCGTGCAAGAAACAATACTTTTCACTGCATACTAACACATATGACAATAACAAATCAAATAAAAAGAATAAGACATAATTAATGCATGATATAATTTTTGTATTTCAAATTTTATTTCTGTAACTATTTTTCCTGGTTAATACAAAAATTGTAAATAAATTACAATTGCATGAGTGAACAGCACGGAGGAGAAAATACATGCATTGTGGTGCACAAAATTAAAAATATTGTGTAGCAAATTCACTTAGGTTTGAGAAGTTATGACAATGCATGACTAATGGAGCCATGACCACAGACTTGATCCACATTCTTGGAATACATTGGTAATTTCCAAAAAAAACCTTTTACTTTTCCCTCAAATCCTCCATCTTAACATATTAAAAAGAAAAGTAATTTGTTTAATATACACATTTAAGGTAAAAAAAAACACATGACTTTCACGAGATACATGTAAATAGGATATAACAAAATGGCACAACATGGATGGCATCTTTCTTTATATATACTTTCCAGGAGGTAGAAATTTAGAGTGTCAAGGTGAATCAACACTTAAAGGGCACAATATCTTATTCCCTCTATTGCCATTATCCCAAATATTTTGCATATTTACTATACTCAACATGCCAAATTTTCAGGTCAGTTAAGATTTTGTGTCATAATCAGACATTTCTAAATGGACTAAAATTATTTCTAACTTAATGCATCCTTCTAAAATATTGCCTGCCTGAATGTTTGAAAAGAAGCATTTTTTCATCCCCACTTTTGAGTAGAGTGCAGAAACATTTGTGTATTAGAAGTCACACCATTCTGGAATTAAAACAACCTGAAAAAAATGTCAAAGAATTAAAAATACTAATTGTAAATTTTGTTGGCAGTTGAGAAAATTCATGGGACTGATTCGGAGCTAACTTAGTTACCATTATGAAATGATATAAATCTATTTAAACTACATTAAGTGAATATCTTTTTGATTACTATGTTAGCAATACATTGATATGGCTTTATACACTTGACTTAATGGTATAAATTAGCCTGTTGTACTGCATGCTAATCGCAATACATTCAGATTTAATTATTGCTGTAGAATATTCCAGATTTTAATATTTCAACATTATAATTATGCACAGAATATGACCAAGTACTTTCAAATGTGCTAATCAGCAATTTTGCATATAATGTAATTAGATACCAAAATCTATAGCACCAGTGTACTGATTTAAAAGGAACATTTCCAATACAATTTAAGTTTATACTGCTTTTTGTATACAAGTGCGTTACATCTAAAGCAATATTGAGTAGTCAGGCCTCAAAGATAAAAATGATGCATAACAGTATTTTGCAGCAAATGCAAGATTGCTTAGGATAATCAATGTCATGAAAATGTATGTATTTTAAGTAGTCAGAGTCTTAAAACAAATTGGGAAATCTGTCCCATATTGCTTTCTGATGGAATGAGTTAAAAGAAAGTATAGCAAAATGACTGTCCACTGCATACTGGTATTACGATTAACAGATCACTAAATCAGTCAACTTGCATAATTTTGAGAAAAAATAAACTTTAGGATAGTAAGTCAATAAGTATAAAAGTTTTGATTTGTCCCTTTGACAAATTAGGCGATAACCAATTATAGCTAGAAACAGTTTATCTTCTGAAGACACAAAACACTATTTTCTGAATCCGAGGAAGCTTTTAAGCAGAGAACGAAAAGTGATCCATCATCCCCGCTTTCTAGAATAATACATAAAATCTACATCAATACCATTGCGTACATTATCTAATTAGGGGAAAAATATGTATCCACAAAGAAATTATCTGACATTAAAATGAAACTAAATACAAGTAACATTATCAATAATGTTAGCATAAAGGGCTATATTGCAAGCCCAACTGTAGTTACACAATTTTATGAAAAATTGGGCAATATAATCAAACCATTCAAAACCTAAGTTACTGTTTGTGAAACCAGGCTAACTTCTGAAGAAAGATGGCATACCAAATTAATTCTCTTTTGCTAGAGCTCATAGAACCTATGAGATTGACAGAAGTCATACAATTGTCTCTTTTGAGTTCCTTTTCATTGGATGTAGGCCAAGAAGCAACTGTTGAGAAGATGATGAACCCGGTGACTTTGGGAGAAGCACTATTACTCGCTGGTTGGTTCGACGCCACTCATTGTATAATCGACAGTGATAACGGAATGAAACCTTGTGGGTTTAAAATAAATTCAGCATTAATAAATTTCCTACATATCCCCACGACACAGTTTAAAAAAAGCGCCAAACTCAAAACACTTAACCCAGAAAGCTTCAGACAAAATGAAAAGTATTCATCCTTAGTCTAGTAAAGGAAATAGTGAATGTGAACCAACTTATTGCCACAATAGGGCCCACTGGGGGTGGGAGGAATGGTGCAGAACGAAAGTGGCAGGAATAAACAGATGGAATTGCTGCACCTGAGTACTCTGGGAAAATCCCATCTGTTTTGAATTTTTCTGTTCATATCATAGGCAAGAGGACTAAAAACTCTAGACAACGATAATCCCAGCAGTTTCCCAGTTAAGTGGGTTGGAAACAAAATTTCCTATGCAGGGCGTAGTGGGTTATAAAAGAGGAAATGATGGTTGCAGAAGGCATCTGTGTAGGGCATATAAACACAGATACAGCAATGACTTGCTGCAATGCAGTGCCTTTTTAGTAGGGAAACATCCTGAGCTGTTTCAACATTTCACTGACAAACAGTGGCAACCACTTGGAGGAGGAAATATTGGGATATTTGCCTAAAAACCTGGTTAAACAGGCAGATTTTAAAGGGGAATTTTATATCGTAAAACAAGAGAAGAGGGAAGAAAAGTTTATTTATTAGTGTCACAAGTAGGCTTACTAATGTAATGACACTGCATTGAAGTTACCGTGAAAATCCCCTAGTCACCACATTCCGGCACCTGCTTGGGTACACTGAAGGAGAATTTTGTGTGGCCAATTCACCTAACCAGCATGTCTTTTGGACTGTAGGAGGAAGGTGGAGCATGTGGAGAAAACATACACAGACATGGGGAGAATGTGCAGATTCCACATCGACAGTGACTCAAGGCAGGAATTGAAGTTGGGTCCCTGGTGCTGTGAGGCAGCAGTGCTAACCACTGTACCACCATTCAGGGAGGAAATTAGGCCTTAAAGGAGGAAAACACAGATGCCAGTGAGGGATGAAAGGGATTGGGGGTGGTGGTGGTGGTGGTGCACAAGAGGCCAACGTTGAAGGAATTGAAAGTTCATGGAAGGTTGTAGAGTTGAAGAGGTTACAGAGAAAAAGAGTGAGTGGTTGAAGTGTTGAAGCCATGGAGAGATTTGAACACGAAGAGGAGAATACTGAAACCAACCAGTGACAAGTCAATTATCAGAAACTGAGGCTAATGCACTTCTGCCATCAATTTCTTCCATCATTTTGTCAAGGCTTTGTTTGATGTTGTACTGGGCTATCAACAGATATTAAATTCAAACCTCTGAAAACTACTCTCTCCTGTGAGTAGAACATAGTGCAAAAAGGGTGCAATGTGTCTCAACTTATGAGTAATCTTCATACAGACATGAGGCATAGGTAGAACAGAGAAAAATAGTGCAAAATATTGTGCGCTATATCTGATTTGGTATTAATAGCAAAATTAGTAAGGATTATAGTTGTAAGTACAGAACAGCTTTGTTAGTACAATGATTTAAAAAGTTTGTTCCTGTTCATAAAAGGGTTCTCGGAAACTCTGTCACTGCAACAATTAAATGCTGATGGACATGGGCACATACATTGACTAATGGAAAATCTATGAAGTATAACACAATAATGGCTGCTTCATTACTGATGGTTTCAGTGTGTTTAGTGATGAATATAAAATTGTTATATTCACCATCATGTTTCAGCTATAATGGAATGATTCATGGTAAATAGTGTTTACAAGAAAAATATTTTTCATACTTACTAAAGTCCAAAATAGATAAATAGTGAAGAGTGCAACAGTCAGTGCAATGAGTCCAACTGCTTCTAGTCGGCTGCTAAAGTGTAGATGGTCCACTGCACCTCGCAAACACAACCAGCCAGAGACTGTGGCTAGAGGGGTTATAAACAGGAAGCACACAATATCTCCAAACAAAGTCCGCTTCTCATGTTGTGGGCCTGGGTTTCTTAACCACTGGGTGGGGTGAGAAAGGGAAATAGAAGGTCAAAACATTAATTGTGATTTATTTCAGTGAAAGAGTTGTTCGCTTTCTCTTAAAAAGACATGTTCAAAGTCGAGTTCCCTTTTTGGAATCCCTCACACCATTTCTACTTGTGGGTCTCCAATCTTAATCCCATTCTACATAAAAATGGTATTCCCGATCCCCGCACAATTCTGGTAAATCTCCTCCATACCCCGTCTAAGTCTTAAAATCTAACTAAAGGACAACGCTGGAATTGGCACAATTCATCAAAGGCCTTTCTTGCTTTTGATATTCTCAACTTCTATTTATAAAGCTAGAAGTCCCAAATACCTTTTTAGAACAGTTATAAAGTCATTCCTTAAATCAAAAATAACTATTTACAGGCTGATAATCACTAATTGAACTTAAAATGATTGAAATAGCATTCCAGTCACTTAAAGCAACAGTTTCTAAGAATGGTGCAACATTTTCATTGTCGTACCCTACAAATTTCAAAGCGTTTAAAATGCCTGCAAGAACCCAAAGATAATCATCTCCGAGGAATGTGACAGTCACATCTCCTGATTCATCCACAGATCATCCAGACAGCTGTTGGGTGAGAAACAAGCCACGAGACTTTAGCTGAGGAAGAACCTTTGCAACCATGATTTAATTATGAAACCAGGGACCTGGAATCTACTAATCATGACCATGTTTCAGCAACTGGTCAGTTTGAGAGAGAGAATTATGTTACAAACCAATTGACCCTCTTGTGTTTCAGAGATTGCTTTTCTCAGGGCCAAAGAAAATAAGCCAAAGAGACCCCAGAATGAGAATACCTCTCTCTCTCTATCCAGTTTGCAAGTTTGAGTCCTGTCTGCTGTTTGACCATCCACATCCCACAAGCAGCATTTTAACAATGAGTCACCAGCTGGTAACTCCAAGAGAACGTATATAAATCATCAACATACTTAAATTGTCTTGATGCTGAATCCGAAAGAACCACTGGGCTCCATCAGAAACAGTCCAAGTCATCACGCCATTGGACCTGCATGACTTGTAACTTTTATTGGACTTTTTAAAAAACTGCTTAAATCTACTTTTCCACTCTAACCTAGATGTGTGAACTTTGTGTGCATGAAAGTTAGAAAGTTTTTATTAATTCTTCTTACTGGTTAAGTACAGTAATTTTTTTTATTTTCAAAAACTTACAAGGAAATCAGTCTGATTCTTTAACAGCACAGGCCGCAGCTGGAGTACTGTGTGCAGTTTTGGGCGCCGCACCTGCGCAAGGATATTTTGGCCCTGGAGGGAGTGCAGAGGAGGTTTACTAGGCTGATACCGGAGTTGAGGGGATTGAGCTATGAGGAGAGGCTGAATAAACTAGGCTTGTACTCGTTAGAGTTTAGAAGAATGAGGGGAGATCTCATTGAGACGTATAAGATGATGAATGGGATGGATAGGATAGAGGTGGAGAGACTCTTCCCGCTCAAAAAAGACAGTAGGACTAGGGGGCACAGCCTCAAGATAAAGGGGAGGCGGTTTAGAACGGAGTTGAGGAGGAACTTCTTCACTCAAAGGGTGGTGAATCTCTGGAATTCTCTGCCCGTTGAAGTGGTGGAGGCTGCCTCGCTAAATATTTTTAAGAAGCAGGTTGATGGGTTTTTGATAAGAGAGGGGATTAATGGTTATGGGGAGAGGGCGGGAAAGTGGAACTGAGCCACAACAGATCAGCCATGATCTTATTGAATGGCGGGGCAGGCTCGAAGGGCCAGATGGCCTACTCCTGCTCCTATTTCTTATGTTCTTATGTTCTTACAAACCATTAAACACTTAATGAATTGGCAAGCACATACTTAATTAAAAAATCTGTTGCAGTCAAATGACTGGGTAAACAGCAGAAACATTTTATCCCTCCTCAGCTGATTGTAACTGTACTCTCATCACTTTGCCTTTGCCTTCCTACATGCAAAATCCCACATCTTTCTGTTTTTGCAAACACTTTAAAATTAAACCATTCTGTTTAACGTGGCTTTCCCCATTCTGTCTCCAAATCACTGATTTTCCTTTTTATGAAAGGGCAGAGTTGGCAGGAAATTCTTTCTGGATCAGTTTTCTGAATTATCTAATGAAAGTTAGAACTGAACCTGCCCCCAACATCCTTTTAGGTTGCATACTTGTGATCTTAACTTGCTGAATAAATTTCACCTCAAAATTTACTGGTCTCAGAACAAGTCCAATGCCTTCATAGAATCCCTACAGTGCCAAAGGAGGCCATTTGGCCCATCGAGTCTGCACCGACCACAATTCCACCCAGGCCCTCTCCCCATAACCCCACATATTTACCCTGCTAATTCCCTGACACTAGGGTCAATTTAGCATGGCAATCAATCTAACCCACACATCTTGGGCTGTGGGAGGAAACCAGAGCACCTGAAGGAAACCCACACGGACACCGGAAGAATGTGCAAAATCCACACAGATAGCGACCAGAGATTGAAATTGAACCCAGGTTCCTGGTGCTGTGAGGCAGCAATAGGCTAACCACCGTGCCACCCCTTCTTGGTCATAGAAAGATGTTTGAATGCTTTCACCTTGTGCCCCAGAGAGTTCTGTGCAACAGGATGTATTCTGGTTCCTCACACACATGACCGTCACACACCACTTTTGACAGTTAGAAAGTTGCCCAATAATTTTTGCCATGTAATCTTATGCTTAATGCTCTCTTGATGCTGGCAAAAATTAGAAATACACTTTGCACAGAACCATGATCAGGAATCCTTGTGCTAGTGTTCTGCTCCAAAAGCTTTTGCTATCAGCTTTGCTCCCATGCAACGTTCAGAAAAAAATTGATCCAGAATGGGAACTCAGCATTCATTACAATTAATATAGCCCAAGACTTCAGTAGTGTTGACAAGGGTAATATAGCCATCAGGTGGGGTTTGAATTTGAATTTAGGTGACACAATAAGCCAACCAATCAGTTACATGTAACAAATGTAACAACAGTGTTCTCACCAAGGGATTGCAAATCATTCCAAAAAAGGAATCTCCAGAATGATGTTTTTGTTGGTGGTGGTGGGGTGGTGCGGCGGGGTGTGCACATAGAGAGAGATGGACCATGCAAAGGTTCGTTGACCTCGGGATGGGATTTTTCAATTTTGGGGCGAGCGTGGCCAGGAAGTCCAACCCCAGGGTCAGTTAATGGTGGAAGAGCATATGTTCAAAACAAAAAACAAAATCAACTCCCCACCCTAATTCACTCCTGTATATTCTTTTCTAAACCAGGATCAAAAAAATGGGAAAAATCCTCCAATCAATTCTGACATGTCATTTAGCAACCACCAAAGCTTAATGCGACATCGTGGGCTTTATGCAAGAGCCTTGCAATCTTTTGTTGGGGACAGAATTGCACACTGTCATGTCGCAATGTTACACAATTCAGTACAAAGATATCAAAAGTTCAACTAAACGATCTGGCAATACTCAAATTACAAGAAGGAATGGCTGTACTTTGAAGATAAAGGCTATTGTGAAGTAACTATTTTTATTTTCCACAAATTGGCACTTTAAAAATTAGTAATCTTCAAAACACATTAACCACTTTAAAAAAATCAAAACAAAATTAACTTTGAAGGAGCTGCTAAGCTTAAAAACAAAATCACACAATGATTGTTTTCCAACTTGGTAATGTAATGTGATTTTTATCTCTCCATTAAAAAAATTACCATGAGTAAGTTTTCTTTGCTGCATTGTGAATTAGAAACTCGAAATTTGAATTATTAATTGTTAAAAGTTGAAGGGAAACTTTGACCCAAGTACCGGCTAAGTCTAACATGTTTATTTCACAAAGACATGGAGATTAAACTATTAAAGTTTAACTTTCTGCTTGGCTGAGAAGCAGCCAAGCCAGACCATCTTAAGTCAATTTAATAGTATTAAGAATAAGACAAAAGGCATAAAATCAGTTGAATTTGAGACTGGTCATACCCATGTTTCACTGTGCATACGTGGAAAGTGTTGTTTTGGATTTAGTCATAAAACAATTCTTTTTAGCTCCTTCGCTTCATTGTCAAACATTTTGATTTCTTAAGTACACAACATATTCCTCTAGTGCAAAATAGCAGAATGAACCCAAAATAACTTCATAAAATGATGGTTGGTAAGAATGCCCTGAACTAGATGCTGCTGTATAATTTTATGAAGAAGTTCAGTTTGAAGGGGCTTATAATCAAGTGGTCTGTAGTAATTTAACTGATAGTTATTCCTTGATGTTTGGACTTCAATTCTTGGGAGCAGAATTGTCCAAGTTACCCTGCAGGAAATTTTGTGGTTAAAAAGTCTGACAACACCAAGTGCCCACATCTCTATTAAAATGCACTAACAATGAATTCTATGGGGAAGCCTTCTCCGTAATTGTCCATTTCCAAGAATAGATTCGCATGTACATTAATTTGATGAGATTCTAGCTATCATGCTTTTAACAGTGAGGTACAAAAAGCTGATTACCTTGAACCCACCTTGTTCCCATCTCTTCTGTATTCGAACTGTAGAATTCCTATAGTGCAGAAAGAGGCCGTGGGGTCCAATGGATCTGCACTGATGCTCCAAAAGAAGATCCCACCCAGGTCCTTCCCTCTGCCTTATCTCTGTAACCCCACAAATTTACCATGGTTAATCCACCTAAGCTACACATCTTTGGACACCAAGGGGCAATTTAGCATGGCCAATCCATCTAAACTATTGGTTGATGTGAGAAACTGTTTAAACATGAGTAACACTACTTGAGCAGTCAGCCCACAAGCGTGTGGGATGGGAATATAGTAGTGGCATTTATACAGCCATTAGCCTGGTTTACTTTGGCAAAATGATAATTGCAATGAAAATATTGAGACAGTTCTTTTATATAGCCAAAGTCAGTAACTCTCTAAATTTAGGAAAAAAAAGACAAGGAAGAAATATGTTGAGCATTTTCTGGAACTTTGTTAGACATTACATTTGTAAAAAAAAAAATTATTGGCTAATCGTCTGGTGCTTTTTCTCTCCACTTCAGATTGAATTTAAAACAACATTTTCTTCAATATTCTTCATCTCAGGCCAGGCCAGCAATTATTGTGGTATGGAATCATCATAGTATTTTGAAAATAACTTTTTAACAAGTATGCTGGTTTCCCAGCCCCCATTCCTAATTTGTCATGATGTCCCTCAGAGTTGAATAGCGTGCCTACACTTATTGCCTAGGCTTACATAAGAATGGTCATTTGCCCATGCTATTAAACGCCCATTATTTAGCTCAACACATAAGCAAGCCTTTAAGTGCAGGTAATTTATGAAACCCGAGATGGTGCAAATTTTTCCAACCATCTAAATCAATTTTTTAAAAATGAAATGCCTGATGAAGAATAGATGTTCCAAACTTGGACGTTTTCATTCAAAATTGAAAAAATTTCTGAGACTGGAACAACTCTCCTGGCTGATTAAAGGAATAATCCTGCCAAAGAGTCCATAACTGCAATACATCACTCATATGACATCCTTGTTACTTTGCGTACTAGAAACACTGCTTTCTTCAAGAAGAAAAACCTTAACTTAATATTCAAAAAGCAACTGATGAAATTCCTATATTGCGATTCTTATACTCCCGACATTCCACTTACCCATTGGAAAAGTTGGGCTTTTAAAATGCATTTCCGAAATGTTTGATAAAATGGCAAGGGTATTCAAATATTCAAGTGGGTACTTAGTAAAGGGGTGGCATGCTGGTTAGCACTGCTGCCTCACAGCGCCAGTGACCTGGGTTTGATTCCTGGCTTGGGTTACTGTATGTGCAGAGTTTGTACATTCTCGTGTCTCCGTGGCTTTCCTCCGGGTTCTCCGGTTTCTTCCCAGAGTCCAAAGACGTGCAGATTAGGTGGATTGGCCATGCTAAATTGACCCTTGGTGCAAGGGGGACTAACTAGGGTGCATGGGATTATGGGGATAGGTCCTGGATGGGATGAGGTTGGTTCAGACTGGATGGGCCGAATGGCCTCCTTCTGCATTGTAAGATTCTATATTAATACAAATAATCATTAGCATTTATAAATTAAAATATTTACACTTTGACTCAGACTTCGATACAAGTTGTTTAAATTCATGTGAGTTTCTTGGATTATGCCAGATATTTGCTCCGATATTTGTGGCCAAAAGGGGAAAAATTTAAAGTTTTAAGTTTACATTAACACTGCAAATGAAGCTACTGTGAAGTTCCCCTAGTTGCCACAGTCTGGTGCCTGTTTGGGTACACTGAGGGAGAATTTAGCATCGCCAATGCACCTAGCAGCATATCTTTTAGCCTATGGGAGGAAGCCGGAGCACCTGGAGGAAGCTCACACAGACATGGAAAGTACGTGCAGACCTTGCCAGGAATCAAGCCTGGGTCCCTGGTGCTGAGAGGCAGCAGTGCTAACTATTGTGCCACCCATAAAAAAAGGGACAAGGCCACAAATGACCCTTTATAACTCCTGATGTAATGTGGAAGTTGGTCAGGGGATGCTCTTGCTATGACTGGATAAGGAAAAGGTGAAATCAAGTGAGGGTAATATCATTGAGCTAAGTGGCAGACAGGAGAGGTGTTCGCGGAGGAAGGTGTGTTCGACTACTAGTCTACAGAGATATCAGGATGAACAAGGTGGGATCGTCACAGAATATATGTCACTACAACTTTGATCAGAGTAATTTCAGTGCTGTGGCAGGAGTGAAGGGGCCAGTAAGGTTGAACATGGAAATTGAGAAGGAAGAGAGTTTGGAAATGTAGTTTAGAAGATCAGCACAGTAGATTTTTTTTTGAGCAGGGAGTGGTAAAAGGGTGATAGGTGAAAGTGTCTGAAGAATGCTATTTATTATGCAGCTGTTATGGAGGCCAGGAACAAAATTTGGATAGTCAACCATCTAATGGGAATGGAGTCAAGAGATAAAGCAACTGGATTCTATCACTTCAGGCTTTTGGCTGAGATCAAGTCCAAGATGGGGTGCAATGCCTCATCTTGTCAACTTGGATTGTGTTCGCCTCCCTTGTGCAAACCTTCAACTGAATTCAATTGGATTTTGAATTTGGTTTTTGGAGAAAGCAAGGTATGCATTTCGGTTTGCTGGTTCATGTTGAGCATTGGCTTTGTAACTTTAAGGATAGAGTAAAAATTATTGATGAGATAGGAGAGATGATGTTAAAAATAATAGGCAATTGGCTGGAAGGTGGGATGGGGATGGTATGTAGCAGAGGCAGCTGAACAGATGGCCTCAATACCTGTGATAAGCAAACAAATAAGCTCTTCATAATTGAAGATGTGTCTGGATGGAAGAGAAAGAGGTTTAATGATATAGTTTGCATTGCAGTAAAGAAAGTAAGCAGTTGCCTTTAGCTATCCAGGATAATCCTGCAGCAGTGAGCAGTTTTGACAGAGGAAAGCAAGGCTTGGGGGTGCATGAAGCGGTCGATCCTGACCTGGAAACATATTGCTGTTCCTTCACAGTCGCTGGGTCAAAATCCTGGAATTCCCTCCCTAACAGCATTGTGGGTCAACCCGCAGCGCGTGGATTGCAGCGATTTAAGGCAGCAGATCACTGCCACCTTCTCAAAGGCAACTAGGGATGGACAATAAATGCTGGCCAGCAAGTGCCGCTCAAGTCCCATGAATGAATAAAAAAGAAAAATCTCAATTCTCTCTCTTTCATGAATAATCTGTACCAGATAAAACATTTTCAAGTCTTTCTTCTGACTGACAATCACAGTTCAGGAATCCTCTGAAAATAGATGACTAGGACTTTGTTCTTTCAGTGCATAATGTCAGATTGGCTATTATTTTACCAACTTTATTTGAGAGGGGTAATGGGACAACTCCAAAGTAATAAAGGAGCGCAGGAGGACAGAGAATCCTCAGAATTAGGAGATATATATATATATATATATATATATATATATCTAAACTAATATATATTAGTTTAAAAGGTGGTCAATAATGTAAATATTTACTGCTATATGTTGCAATTTTAGGGAGCAATGAAAATGAACTTCAAATGGGAAAAGGTGAAATTTACAACTTCAAACTTGCATCTCACTGACATTAACAGTTGTTGAAACTTTAATGTGGCATTCTTTCTACAGGTGAATATTGGAACAACAATTTAGCAAGTCTCCAAATTTGAATGGAGAGTATTGAGGGGGAAAGTAGTTGTTCCAATTAAGAAAACTCATTGAACAAAACTCTCTAGCCTCCCATCAACGGGTTTACTTGACAGTGAGAAGTGATGTACCGTTTGCTAGCAGCAAGGATCTTCCAGTCCTGCTGCTGTCAGTGGGATTTCCCATTGTAGCCACCCCAACCGCTAGGAAACCCACAATGGGCGTGCACTGCCAATCGGACCAGAGAATCCAGCACGAGTGAACAGCCAGAGAATTCGGATCATTGATCAGATAATAAAAACAATTTTAAAAAAAGCCTGAAATGTGTGCTCATTAATGGATGTTAATATTGAACAGGAAATATTTCCATTTCAGATCCCCAATCTCATTATCAGATATAACACGAGTTTCATAAGAAATTAAGCTTCCCCACTGCACTCCAGAAACTGCCTTGGCCCAAACTGAAAGATCTTCCTTGAAAGCAACTCTATGGCTGGTTATTTGAACAAAGGCTTTTCTGCAGACTCAAATTTTCACAACCACACCCAAATTGTTTTTCAAAAAAATACACATTAATTGCAGCACATCCTAAATTATTTTTGGGACACATTATTTATGGACACACATGACTTACTGACCTCTGTTAATGGTCTAGTTTTACGCTCCACTGAAAATTTGAAATGGCAGAGTTCACAGTAACTGGTGTTTGAGGAAGACAGCCAGTGCTCCAGGCAGCTTCTGTGAATAGTTCCTAGGGTTCCTGTACACTCACAGGGGGACAGTAGATCTTCTTGGTTGCTGCCTTCATGGCAGATCCTGCATATTGGTCGGTCATGCAGTGTGCTGCAAAAGTGAGAGGTTTATCAATGCCAAATTCAACACTATGTTGAACACAAAGAACAAAAACAGCCCGGGAAACAGGCCTTTTGGCCCAAATTTTAAACATTACAAGTCCCCCCTCCACCCATGACCCTTATTGATGCTTATGGCATTCCACATTGAGGGAAAACTAATTTAGGGACAATTTATTACCTCTGATCAGCCTAATAGCACATCTTTGGGGTGTGGGAGGAAACCGGGAGCACTTGGAGAAAACCCACGCAAGCACGGGGAGAATGCGCAAACTCCCACAGACACCGGCCCAAATCCATGTGTCTGCACAGCAAACAGTGATAGTCACTGAGCTGTCGTGTTGCCCAGCATCTGGTCCAGTTTAAGCACACACTAACAACATGAAGTACTAGGCTACTCTCGAACATCCAAGAGCAGCCCTGGTACAATCCATCGCGTGTATGCCCCTTGTTGGACAACAAGGCAGACCGACTTAAAACCTGTGAATTAAAAGAGAAAAACATTAGCATCATTCCACATCCTTATACATTACCAGGGACGTCCCAATGCTAATGAACCTTATTTAAAGCAATCTCCTATATCTTCCCATCTCCAACCCACTCATGTGCCTGTCTAAGTAACTCTTAAACAACTCCAGCGTGCCTGCCTCCACCACTGTGCTTGGCAGAGCATTCCATACCCCCACTACCCTGTGTGAAAAACCTCCCTCTAATATCTGTGTTATACCTCTCCCCCTCACCCTAAGCCTGTGGCCCCTCGTACTGTGCGTTTCTAACATCGGAAATAGCTTACCACTGTTTACTCTATCTATACCCTTCATAATCTTATATACCTCTTAGACCCCCCTCAGTCGCTGTCTTTCAAGGGAAAACAGCCCCAATTTGCTCAATCTTTCCTCATAACCCAGTCCTTCCATACCCTCTCCAATGCTTCCACATCCTTCTTATAATGAGGTGACCAGAACTGAACACAATCTAGAAGACTGCAAAATCAAGTCACAGAACCCCTACAGTGCAGAAGGAGGCCAATCAGCCCATTAAATCTACATCGACCCCCCAAAAGAGCATTTTACCCAAGCCCACCTCCCTGCTCTATCCCAGTAACCTCACACATTTATCATGGCTAATCCACCTAAACTACACATCTTTGGACACTAAGGGGCAATTTACCATGGCCACTTCACCCTAACCTGTGCATCCTTGGACTGTGGGAGGAAATCAGAGCACCCAGAGGAAAGGGCAAACTCCACACAATCATTAATTCAGAATCGAACCTGCATTCCTGGCACCACAAGGCAACAGTGCTAACCACTGTGTCACTCCATCATATTAATATTACAATCACACAACTGTTATAGTGCAGGAGGGCATTAAATCCATCATGTCTACATTGCGCCTCTCCGAATGAGCTTAGTGCCATTCTCCTACTTTCTCCATCAGTCTGCACATTTTTCCTTTTCAAATAACAATCTAATTCCCTTTTGAATGTCTGGATGAAACCTACTTCCACCACCCTCTCAGACAGTGCATTCCAGGTCTTAACCACTTGCTGTATGAAAGTTTTTTCCTCATTAGTTTTGCTTCTTCTCCAAATTACTTTCAATCTGTGTCCTCGCATTCAGAAATGGGAACGGATTTTCCCTATTATTCTCTCCAGAGCCTCATAATTTTGAGCACCTCTATCAGATGTCCTTTTAGTGTTTTCTCTAAGGACAACAGTCCTAACTTTTTCGATCCATCTTCATAACTGAAGCTCCTCAGCCTTGGAACTATTCTTGTGAATCTTTTCTGCATTTGTCCAATGCCTTCACGTCCTTCCTAAAGTGTGGTGCCAAGAATTGGACATAATATTCCAGCTTTCATCCAAGTACAACGTAACCTCTTTGCTTTTACACTCTATGCTCTTACGAATAAAGACTAAGATACTGTATACTTTATTAACTACACTCTCAACCTGTCATCTTTCATGAATTTTGCAGATAAACACCCAGGTTCCTCTGCACCTTCAGAGCTTGAGTTGCACCCTTTATTGTATATTGTCTCTTGATGTTCTTTCTACTGAACTAAATCAGCTCACATTTCTCACTGCTTTAAACTTCATCTGCTACTTGCCTTCCCATTCCACCAACTTGTCTAAGTCCCAGTTTCATAGCTTACAATGTTAAGTTTTGTACCAGAATAGAACTACGCATTACTTCTCTCCCTCCCAGATGCCAGCTCCCTAAAGGAGCACAGATATCAAAACGTCAACGCAATGGTCAGACCACAGGAACAGCATTCACAGCAACAGTGCCCTTCCTAGCCCACTGTCTGAGATAGTTGGGATTTCAGATATAATGATGTGTGGAAGCACAACATGGCACCTTTACAGCCATTATGAATTCCTCCGCAGCAGTAACATATCCAAACATTCCAGACCCAGGAAAGCAGGGTGGGAGAGAAAGGAACCCAGGCTGAAGGGCAGGCCCCTTCTAACTGCCACTTTTGTATGATTTAGAAATATAGAACATTACAGCACAGTACAGGCCCTTCAGCCCTCAATGTTGTGCCAAGCTATGTCCAATCCCAAGATCAAGCTAGCCCCTCCCTATAATTCTGGCATGCTCCATGTGCCTACCCAATAACTGCTGGAAAGTTCCTAAAGTGTCCGACTCCACTATCACAGCAGGCAGTCTATTCCACACCCCAACCACTGAGTAAAGAATCTACCTCGGACATCCCTCCTATATCTCTCACCATGAGCCTTATAGTTATGCCCCCTAGTAACAGCGACATCCACCCGAGGAAATAGTCTCTGCACGTCCACTCTATCAATCTCTCTCATCATCTTATAAACCTCTATTAAGTTGCCTCTCATCCTCCTCCACTCCAAAGAGAAAAGTCCCAGCTCCCTCAACCTTTCCTCATAAGACCAACCCTCCAAACCAGGCAGCATCCTGGTAAATCTCCTCTGCACCCTCTCCAATGCTTCTACATCCTTCTTATAATGAGGTGACCAGGACTGAACACAATATTCCAAATGTGGTCAGAATGGGGTATGTGCCAGAAGCGAATGCAATGTAAACTTAATGCCTTAGCTCAGCAGTGGTGCCCACTACTTCTCTCGTGACCACAAATTGGAGCCTAGACTGTCGTTCTAGATCGGTTTCTTAATCAAAGAGGATTTTGCCAGTTAGATTTGCTGCTTGGCATTTTTTAAAATGGACATTTTTAGTACTTCTTTTTAAAAATGATCAATTTATTTAGCATTGATTGCTTTTTTAAATTTATGGTTGACGCTGTGCTAAACCTATCTTGCTGAAATACGCAAGAAGAACATTGAAATGGGAGCACTACATGAATAGGTTCCACCCCTGGTTTACGGTAAACACAGTTTTTTTTGCAAAAGTAGAAATGTCTGCTAGCTGTCTGGAAAAGTTCTGTTTGCTTCCAAAGTACAAGGTCAGTATGTAACCGAACAGTTACATATTGGATGTTTGACTAACAAGGCAATAAATGAGAAGGTGCCACATTGTGGGTTTTGAATCAACTCATCTAATTTATTTAATAGCTTTTGCCAGATTGAAGTCCAAGAGATAAAACCTACACATGCCTCTGGTGACTTCATAGCACGACTGGTGACTAGACACACAGATGCGTTGCATAACACTAATCAAATAACAATTCAGACGAGAAAAATTCTCTTTTCCTTTGTATTTCTGAAAATTATCCAATAGAAAATTTATTGTACCTGTGTGTGTTCAGTGTCTTAACCACTGCTGTTGACAGCAGTTGCCCGTCTTTAGCTGAAACTTGCATGACATATTGTGGCTGCCCATTCACAATATCAGCAGGATCTTCCACTGTTTTTACTAAAGGTGCCAAGCTAGTACAGTCTGAAAGGACCTCAGGTCGTTGATTGCAATGGCCAGTTGTCATGGCAACAGGGAATTACTCAGTCAATTAGTGCGATCCACATTCATATTTCCATCTAAAAGTGGGGAAAAATAGATTCAAGTGATTAAAATCTGGACAGATTGTTGCCAAAACAAAACACATTCCCATGTCAGGTGTAAGAATTAACTAAACAATTAATAAATTAAATCTGGAGGAATTCATAGGTGGGGGAAATTTTGGGCTGATCAGATTATCAATTTCCCCACTCTTCACATCCTACAAGACTTGTATAAAAAGAATTAGATGCAGACTAAAACTTCAATAAAAAGTGCTTTAGTGCTAACCTCAGCAGAACAACATCCACTACCTCCTCAAACAGTACTGGAATAACAACTACCATTTTTCACAGCAGCCATCTTGTGTTGTTGGCACTTTGCGCCACTTAAGGGTATGTATGTGTTTTGGACTTTCAAGATAAGATAATACCAAACGCAAAGAGGTAATGCTAACCTATTACAAATTAATAATAAGCTGAAATATCAAGTAGAACATTGTGACCCATTATGTAGGATTTATTTAAGGAAGGAGGTCAAAGCACAGAGTGGATACAGAAGAGATTCACTAAGATGATGCTAAGAGACAGTGGTATTATAAGAGGTGAGAGAAACTTGACCTTTTTGTTTAAACTTAGTCACAGAGGTTTACAGCATGGAAACAGACCCTTTGGTCCAACTTGCTCATACCGCCCTTTCTTCTAAAACCCCTAAAATAATACCAATTGCCCACATTTGACACATATCCCTCATACCCATGTAACTATCTAAATGCTTTTTAAAAGATAAAATTGTACCTGCCTCTACTACTACCTCTGGCAGCTTGTTCCAGACACACCACCCTCAGACAAAAAATTGCCCCTCTGGACACTTTGTATCTCTCCCCTCTCATCTTAAACCTATGTCTTCTAATTGTAGACACTCTTAACTTTGGGAAAAGATATTGACCATCTACCTTGTCTGTGCCTCTCATTATTTTATAGAGCTCTATGAGGTCACACCTCAGCCTCCTACACAGAGGAGAAAAAAGTCCCAGTCTATTCAGCCTCTCCTAAACTCAATCCATCAAGTCCAAGTAGCATCCTAGTAAATCTTTTCTGCACTCTTTCTAGTTTAATAATATCCTTTCTATAATAGGGTGACCAGAATTGCACACAGTATTCCAAGTGTAGCCTTACCAATGTCTTGTACAACTTTAACAAGATGTTCCAACTCCTGTATTCAATGTTCTGACGAATGAAACTAAGTATGCCAAATGCCTTCTTCGCCACTCTGTCTACCTGTGACTCCGCTTTCAAGTAGCTATGAACATGTACCCCTAGATCTATTTGTTCTGTAACTCTCCCAACTCTCCATTAACTAAGCGAGTCCTGCCTTGTCTAAATTAAACTCCATCTGCCATTCGTCAGCCCACTGGCCCAAATGATCAAGATCCCGCTGCAACTGGAGATAACCTTCCTCACTGTCCACCGTGCCACCATAGTGTCATCTGCAAACTTACTAACCATGCCCCCTATATTTCTCATCCAAATCATTAATATAAATGACAAATAACAGCGGGCCCAGCATTGATCCCTGAGGCACACCGCTAGTCACAGGCCTCCAGTTTGAAAAAAAAACTCTACAATCACCCTCCACCTTCTGTCAAGCAGCCAATTTTGTATCCATTTAGATACCTCACCCTGAATCCTATGAGATTTAACTTTATGCAACAACCTACCATGCTAAAGTCCATGTAGACATCATCAACTGCACTGCCCTCATCTACCTTCTTGGTTACCCCTTCAAAAATCTCAATTAAATTTGTGAGATATAATTTTCCACTCAAAACCATACTGACTGTCCCTAATCAGTCTCTGCATCTAAATGCCTGCAGATCCTGTCTCTCAAAATACTTTTCAACAATTTACCCACCACCAATGTGAGGCTCACTGGCCTGTTGTTCCCAGGCTTTTCCCTGCAGCCCTTTTTAAAAAGATGCACAACATTTACCACTCTCCAATCTTCAGGCTCCTCACCTGTGACTATCAACGATTCAAACATCTTGACTAGGGGACCCGTAATTTCCTCCCTAGCCTCCAGTGTCCCGGGTTACACTTCATCAGGTCCCTCAGGTTTATCTGCCTTGATGCGCTTTAAGACTTCCAGCGCTACCTTCTCTGTAGTATGTACACTCCTCAAGACATCAATATTTCCAAGTTCCCTAATATCCGTGCTTTTTTCAAACAGTAAATACGGAGGAAAAATATTCATTTAGGATCTCACCCATCTCTTGTGGATCTGCGCATAGGTGATCTTGTTGATCCTTAAGGAGGCCCTACTCGTTCCCTTGTTACTCTTTTGCCCTTTATGTATTCGTAGAAGCTCTCTGGATTTTCCTTTGCCTTATCTGCCAAAACAATTTTGTGTCCCCTTTTTGCCCTCCTGGTTTCACTCTTAACTCTACTTCTACATCCCTATACTCTTCAAGAGAGTCACTTGATTCCAGCTGCCTATGTCTGTCATGTGCCTCTTTCTTCTTGGCCAGGGCCTCAATATCCTGAGTCGTTCAGGGCTCCCTACTTCTGCCAGCCTTGCCCTTCACTGTAAGAGGAATGTGTTTACCCTGAACCCTGGTTAACACACTTTTGAAAGCATGCCACTTACTAGACATCCCTTTGACTCCCCAATTAACTTATGAAAGTTCTTGCATGATACCATCTAAACTGGCCTTGCCCCAATTTAGGATATTTACGTACAGAAATTTAAGATAAAGTTTGATTGTGATATTTACAATCACAAATGAAAGGCTTTGATAAAGGTACAGAGGGGAAAGCCATTTCTAGTATTCAATGAATCAAATGCAAGATCACTAATGAACAAAAGGCCTGACAAAATTTATATACAGAAGGTTGTTACGGCATGGAATAAAAAAAAAATGAGGTAGAAGCAGAAATCATATTTAGCTTATAAATGAAAATTGGATAAATATTTGGAAAATAAGAATTTCAAAAAGTATGATGAAAGAGCACAGAAATTAGGCTAAGCGACTAGTTCTTTAGGAAGGAATGGTCCTGTTCTGCACAGTTCATTTCAGTGGCCCTAATCTTAGCATGGAATCAGAAATGATGTGCAAGAACCTCTAAGCAGGCAGCAGACCCAGAAACTACCGACATGTCAAAGACGTGGATTGTAATTGTTGGGGCTTATTTATATAAATTTCCCTATGCTCCCATCTAGATTTCAGAGTTCTTACAGTGCAGAAGTAGGCCATTCAGCCCATTGCATCTGCACTGACTCTCTGAAAGAGGATCTTACCTAGGCCTAAACCCCCGCTCTATTCCTGTAATCCCATCCATTTACCATGGCTGATAAACCTAACCTACACACCTTTGGACACCATGGGGAAATTTAGCATGACCAATCCACCTAACCTGTACAGCTTTGGACTGTGGAAGGAAACTAGAGCTCCCAGAGGACAAGGGGAAAATGCGCAAACTCCACACAGACAGCCACCAAGGCTGGAATTGAATCCAGGTCCTTGGCACTGAGGCAGTGCTATGTGCCACCATGCTACCCTGTTGAGGGCAAGGGAGGAATTTGGGAAACAGAAGGCTGTTGCCACTGGGAGCCCCTGGAGATGATTCCTGGGTGTCATGGAAGTCACTTTACAAATATCTGAAATGTCAATAAGTTATACATAGAAAGAAAGAAAATTACAGCCCAGGAACAGGCCTTTCTGTGCTCCAAGCCTGCACCAACCATGCTGCCCAACTGAACTAAAACCGTCCACCCTTCCAGGGACCATATCCCTCTATTTCCATCCTATTCACCCAGACGCCCCTTAAAAGCTCCAAAAACAACTGACAGCCAAAAGACTAAAAGACAGAGAAAATCATTGTTCTATTAATTCAATGATATCATATATATCAGATCATTGTGCAAGATCTGCACAATTGCTGCATTTCCTACAAAACGGACAATGTAACATTAAAATCACCATAAAGATCATAAAATATAGGAGGAGAATTAGGCCGTTCAGTCCATCGAGTCTGCCCCACCCTTCAATCATGGCTGATAGGTTATAGGAAAAAGGTAGGAGAATGGGGTTGAGAAACCTTTCATTCCCTGGCCAATCAAGAATCTATTCAACTGTCTTAAATTTACTCAATGCCCTGGCATCCACAGCCTTCTTTGGCAATGAATTCCATACATTCAATACCCTTTGGCAGGGCCAATGTTATTCACCTGTAAGGTTCAAGTTTGGGATTATAGGAGAAAGATGGGCACAACCATCAAGGGCCAAGGGGAGATGATGGCATGGTGATAATGTCACCAGACTGATGATCTAGGACATGGGTTCAAATCCTACCATGGCAGCTGGTGGGGTTTAAATTCAATTAATAAAAATTCTGGAATTGCATGAAACTTTTGGCTGTCATGCAAGCCTATTTGGTTCACTCATGTCCTTTAGGGAGGGGAATCAGCCATCCTTACCTGATCTGACCTACATGTGACTCCAGATTCACAGTATGTGGTTGACTCTTAACTGCCCTCTGAAATGACCCACCAAATCATTCAGTTCAAAGGTATTTAGGGATAGAACCAATCTGGTCACCAACATCCACATCCCATGAAAGAATAAAAAAAGTTGCTATGTTTTGAGTGAAAAGTTAAATAGAATCTCTCCTTTACTTTAAGTGCAGGTACAAGATCCCATTGCACTATTCAGAGATGAAGGGGAGAGGCATTGTTCTACTAATTCAATAATATCATATATAGGTTCTGGTCAATTGTTTTTTTGTCAAGTTGCTTGAAAGATAAGAGATTGTGATCTCTTATCAGTGTTTGTGTAAAGATTAGCTGCCACATTTCCTTCTACTGCAACAATGGTGACACTTCAAAAACTGTCAAGTGTTTTGGGGCATCCGGAAATCATGAAAAGTACCATATAAATACAAATTCTTCTTTCCTTGAACACTGCCACATGATTGTCAGCAGCCACGTAACCAGGAGGAAGACTTTGCCTAATACTTCATCTCAAGGACAACAACTTTAATTGTGCAGGACTCCCCGAGTATGTCATTGAGAGTGCCATGTTTCACAATTGTATTTACTGTCAGCAACAGCACCTCAATTCCAAATATGGTGGGAGGCAGAATTACTTAGTTTTTTGGCATGCAGGCGGTGGATTGTTTTGGGCTAGTTGAATTGGACTTGATTCAGTTATTTGGAGAATTTGCTAATAATGTTGATTTGACTTCAGAGCTCAATTTGGCACTTCTACCATAACAAGCAGTGTTTGATTCTATTCTCCTTGCCTAAGGCATCTTGCAGCTTCTGACATCCAAGTCTAAATTGGATAGTTGAATCATAGCACTGTGTTGTCAGATCAATTGCCTTCAATTCTGAAGCAAATTTTCTTGGTTCAATAAAATGAAATATTTCTAGAGTTCTATGAATGTTTTGAGTGATGACAAATAGTCCACCCTTTGGGTTGACACCCATGTCACCAAAGATCTGGTGAGTGACCAAACAGTGGAGCCTCCAGGGTTCAACCTTTTTTTGAAGAGTGCAATACACTCAATATGATTTGCGCTCTCCATGCATGGACATCACACCTTCTCCACAAATGGATTTTCAAGGACAGCCTAGCATGCGGGTGTGGTCATCTGGATCAGACTGGAGGCGAATGGGGCCCCCAAGAAAATTTGCTGCAGAATTGAAGGCGATTGATCTTACAACACAGTGCTATGACTCAACTGTCCAACTTGGACTTGGATGTCAAAAGCTGCAAGATGTCTTGGGCAAGGAGAACAGAATCAAACACTGCTTGTTATAGTAGAAGTGCAGATTGAGCTCTGAAGTCAAAATCAACATTATCAGCAAATTCTCCAAATAACTGAATCAAGTCCAATTCAACTAACCCAAAACAATGTACCACCTGGCTGCCAAAAAACTAAGTTACTCTGCCTCCCCCCTTATTTGGGATCGAGGTGCTGTTGCTCACAGGAATGACAACAATGGGTATTAAAATTGACATTGACATTGACATTGACACATTTAGCTGTACTAGTTCAGAAATTATGTACACGTGTGTTGAGAGAGAAAGGGGGCAGCGGTAAAAAGAATGATCTGATAACTCTAATCAAATGTACTTCTGGCTCACTACCCACATTCCTTCCTCTGTAAGACTATCCTGGAGTAAACGCTAGTACCTATTAAGGTGGTTTTATGTTATGAAGAGGAAGCAAGATGTGAAGAGGACAAAGAGCAGGATTTTCTACCTCAATTGCCCCATGAACAGCCCAAGGTCAACAGACCCTTCCATGGTCTGCCTCTTGCCTGTTCTGATTCCTGTGGTGGGCGGGACAGTTAAATTCACCCCAAAGAGTCTCCAGAGGGATTTGGATTGGTTGAGTGAGTGGGCAAACATTTGGCAACCAACTCAACAACCTGTTCCTGTTTTTCTCCCATATCTTTAGATTCCTTTAGCATCAAGAGTTATATATAACTTCTTTGTGAAAATATACAATGTTTTGGCCTCAACTGCTTTCTATGGTAGTGAATTCCATAGGCTTATCAAGCCCAGGGTGAAGAAATTTCTCCATATCTCAGTCCTAAGTGATCTATCCTGTATCCATGATGTGGAGATGCCAGTGTTGGACTGGGATAAGCACAGCAAGAAGTCACAACACCAGGTTAAAATCCAACAAGATTGTTGGACTTTAACTTGGTGTTGTGAATCTTCTTACAATCCTGTATCCTCAGACTATTCCCCTGGTTCTGGACACCCTTGCCATTGGAAACATCCTTCCTGCAACTACCCTGTCTAGTCCTGTGAGAATTTTATAGGTTTCTACAAGATCCACCCCTCATTCTTCTGAACTCCAATGAACATAATCCTAACCAACTCAATCTCTCCTCATATGTTAGTCCTGCCATCCTTGTAATAAGTCTGGTAAATCTTCACTGTCCTCCCTCAAATAAAGATATCAAAACTGCACACAATATTCTGGGGGTGGTCTCATCAAGGCCGTATTAATGCACAAGACATCCCTTGATCCTGTATTCAAATCCTTTCACTATGAAGGTCAACATACCATTTGCCATCTTCGTTGCTTGCTGCACCTGTGTGCTTACATTTAGCAACTGGTGTACAAGGACACCAAGGTCTCAATGCACATTCCCTTCTCCCAATCTGCCGCCTTGTTTTTGTTACCAAGGTGAATTATTTCACAGTTGTCTACATTATACTGCATCTGCCATGCATTTGCCCACTCTCAAATCACACTGAAGCAGCTCTGTATTCTCCTCACAGCTCATCTTTCCACCCAGTTTTGTGTCATCTGCAAATTTGGAGATATTACATTTAGTTCCCTCAGCTGAACGATTATGTACATTATATGCCTGACTAAGTTTTTTGTTATATTCCCAAGTATCGCCTTATGTGACTTAGGGTCACATTTTGTTTTACACTGTGCCGGTGAATGCTTTGAAAGATTTTATCATGTTGCAGATGCTTTATAAATGCAAATTGTTGCTGCATCTATCACGGTTTGATTGATGGTTCATACCAGATTATCTGATATCCACCAAAGTTTCTTAGCACAGATGAGAGGTTTCATATTCTACAGCTCCAGTTATAATGCAACTATCATGGATGTTGCGATACAAGTCAAGTTTGAAGCTTCAAAAACTCCCTCCAAAAATGGAGTTTAATTTGTATGCAGAGTATAAAAGTGTGGATGGTTGTCATTTTGAAATGTTACCAGCATCTATCACAAAATGAGGGTATGTCTTAAACTCCCACTCAACCCTGGAACATTGAGATAACGAGGACACCTATGTCAGACTCCTATTTATTGACTAAAACTCAGCCTTCAACACCATATTCCCACAAAATTTATCTCCAAACTCCGTGGCCTGGGCGCCGGCACCTCCCTCTGCGACTGGATCCTGAACTTCCTAACTCAGACTGCAGTCAGTAAGGATTTTGAGGAGGGAATGGAAAATGCAGAGGATGAGATGTGGGTCGGCATTATAAAAGCCTTTGGATAGGTACCACACAGGCCTTAAATGGAGAGGATTGAGGGGCATAGGATTGTGAGGAGATAACCAATTGTGTTTAAAAATTATTTAGATGGAGAAAAAAAAAGGTGTAATCGTAGTTCTACGAATAATTTCAAATGCACAGCAATGTCTTGTGAGGTTCTGTTTTAGGATTACTTATTGCTTACTGCATACAGCAATGACCTGAATATAGGACTAAAGGGAGTGGTGCCTAAATTGATGAAGGATACTAAAATAGGTATAGAATGTATAGTAATGAATCTGAGAATCATAATAAACTGCAAGGGGATAACTCTAAAATTGGTGGAACGGGGGAAGAAAAATTGCTAGCAACTGTTAAGTGATAAATTCTGATCAATTATATATGCTCTTTGGAGGGGGAGGGGTGAAAAATATGAATGATGTGGAAGAACAGAGAAACTTCAGGCTAACAAGACTGTAAAAGCAGCACTCCAAGCAGATATAAAACACTGTTTGAATATTGTTTATTACAAGAAGTACTAACCAGAGAAGTAATGTTTACATATAAAATATGAGACTTGACAGTGCTTCAGGGATCTAGAATAAGGGCACATAAGTATGGAACGTAAGAGATTTAGAATGGAGGGGGGGGGGGGGGAGGGCAGGGGATAGCAGGGTATTCTTTTTAAATAGCAGATTGAGAGTCTGTGAAATACAGTTCCTAGAATGAGCATTGCCAAATGTTCAAAAGGGCTTTACTGGTGTTAAAGGGATACGGAAGCAAATTGGGCATTGGATTAGGAAGAGAACTTAATCCCTCAACCAATATCACCCAAAAGATTATTTTGGTCATTATCAAATTACTGTGGGGGTAGGGGTGTGAGGTCATTCATCAGGGTGGGGGGTTAGTGAGGTTGGTTTGGGGCAGCAGATGGGGTCCAGTCCAGAGGGGGTGAAGGTCTTGTCAGTTCAGGGGATGAAGTTAAGGGGGGAGGGGAGGGGTGAGAGGGTTTGCTGGGGAATCCTATGCAGGTGAGGAATACAATGAGGAGTAGATGCTTGGGTGTGGGGGACGCGTCTCACGTGGGATGTATTCTTTTAGCATAACTGCGCGTAAAACTGGCAGAACATCCCGAACTTAGCAATTTTAAATTGCTTTGTCAGATGATTCCCAGCCCAGCACAATTGTCCATAGGAAGTTAGGGCTTCCAAACAATTGGCATGAAAAATGTTTACTTAGGAACTTCCCAGAGGAATTCCCCATTGCATCTTTGGGATAAACCCCAAATGTGATGGTTTCATTTTTAATATTGTTTCAGTTCTCTTGATAACTCAAAGTTATCTTCCCTTTTGGAATGTGTGTTATTAGGGAATTTGTGAGAGAAAGTTGAAAATTCCATGATGTGTAAATGTCTGTTCAGGGAGTTTTCGATGAGTTTGAGTTTACAGGGCATTTTGCTTGAGCTGATCCATCTGTTTTTCAGTAGTAGAGTCATAGAGATATACAGCATGGAAACAGGCCCTTTGGCCCAACTTGTCCATGCCAATAAAGTTTCATAAAATGAACCAGTCCCACTGCCTGCATTTAGCCCATACCCCTCTAAACCTTTCCTATCCATGTACCTGTCCACATGTCTTTTAAACGTTGCAATTGTACCTGTCTCTACCACCTCCTCTGGCAGCTTATTCTATATATGAATCACTGTGTGTGAAAAAGTTGCCCTCAGGTACCTTTCAAATCTTTCCTCACTCACTTTAAGCCTCTGCCCTCTAGTTTTGGGCTCCCCTACCCTGGGGAAATAACCTTGGCTATTCACCTTATCAAATCCCCTCAATTTTATAAACCTCTATAAAGGTCACCCTCATCTTCTGACACTCCAGGGGGAAGTCCCAACCTATCCAGCCATAATTCAAACCTTTCAGTCCTGGTAACATTCTTGTAAATTTTTTTTGCACCCTTTCCAGTTTAATAACATCCTTTCTCTAGCAGGGTGACCAGAATTGTAGGCAATGCTCTAAACATAACATAAGAAATAGGAGCAGGAGTAGGCCATCTAGCCCCTCGAGCCTGCCCCGCCATTCAATAAGATCATGGCTGATCTGTCGCTGCTCAGTTCCACTTTCCCGCTTTCTCCCCATAACCCTTAATCCCCTCTCAAAAACCCATCAACCCGCGTCTTAAAAATATTTAGCGAGGCAGCCTCCACCACTTCAACGGGCAGAGAATTCCAGAGATTCACCACCCTTTGAGTGAAGAAGTTCCTCCTCAACTCCGTTCTAAACTGCCCCCCTTTTATCTTGAGGCTGTGCCCCCTAGTCCTACTGTCTTTTTTGAGCGGGAAGAGTCTCTCCACCTCTATCCTATCCATCCCATTCATCATCTTATACGTCTCAATGAGATCTCCCCTCATTCTTCTAAACTCTAACGAGTACAAGCCCAGTTTATTCAGCCTCTCCTCATAGCTCAACCCCCTCAACTCCGGTATCAGCCTAGTAAACCTCCTCTGCACTCCCTCCAAGGCCAAAATATCTTTGCGCAGGTGCAGCGCCCAAAACTGCACACAGTACTCCAGCTGCGGCCTCACCAATGCCCTATACAGCTGCAGCAAGACCTCCCTACTTTTATATTCAATCCCCCTTGCTATGAAGGCCAGCATCCCATTCGCCTTCCTGACCACCTGCTGCACCTGCAAGCTGGGTTTTTGCGACTCATGCACAAGGACCCCGAGGTCCCTCTGCACCGTCGCCTGCTGCAGTTTTTCGCCCCGTAAGTAATAGTCCTTCCTACCAAAGTGGCCTTACCAAAGTCTTGTACAGTTGTAACATTACGGCTGAACTCCTGTGCTCAATGCTCAGCATTTGGCACACTTGCCTTCATCAGTCTTTCTTCACCATCCTGTCTACCTAGGAACCATGTACCTGCACACCCAGGTCTCTCTGTACGACAACACTCCCCAAGGCCCCACCATTAATGTGTACGTTCTGCCCTGGTTTGTCTCACCAAAATGCAACACCTCGCATTCATCTAAATTAAGCTCCATCTACCATTGCTCAGTCCATTGGGCCAGTTGATAAAGATCCCATTGTAGTCTGAGATAACCTTCTTCACTATCCACTACACCACCAACTTTGATGTCATCTGCAAATTTACTAACCATGCCTCCTATATTCTCATCCAAATCATTTATATAAAAGACGAACAATAGGGGACTCAGCACCAATCCCTGTGGCACACCGCTGGTCACAAGCCTCCAGTCTGATAAATAACCCTCTACCACCACCCTCCGTCTCCTATCAGCAAACCAATTTTGTTTTCAATTGGTTTGTTCTCCCTGGATCTCATGTGATTAACCTTTCTGACCACTCTCCTCCAGTTTTCTAACATCTTTCCCGTCCATTTAATTCATCTCGAGACTAGGAATGTCTGTCTTCTGATGGAGATAGACTAGCAGCAAGCACATCCTATTGATTCCAGTTGTTTTAAAATGTTAGGAAAACAAAAAGGTAGGTTTAAGGGATTTATTGGGTAAAATTAGAAACATGTAGTTTTAGGTGGGTTTAATTTAATGTTTGTTACTGGAAGGGTAAAAACTATAGTTGGATTCACGTTGGACAAAAGTGTTTGTTTGTGTGGGGATTGGTTTCAATTCCAATTATTTCTATGCTTAGCAAAGGCTAAGGCTTGAAGAATAATATAGTTGCAAGGGCAATACTTAAGTACAGAAGATCCACTTCCCAGACAGAAGGAAAAAGGCTCTAAATTAAAGAGAGAAAACTGTAGGGAGCAGAATCATGCAAAGTGGGCTTGTGAGAAGCCAGAAGATCCAAGGAGACAGCCAAAGGCTGGATGTTTCCGTACTGCAGGCCTGTAAAGCAATAATGTTCTATTAGCTTGGCTGATTATCTGAAAGAGTTTGTGGAAAGTGAAGCTTCACTGCATATGTCCATCTCAGGGAGAGGAACTTTGTACAAAGAAATTGAACGCTGGAGGTGGATCCTTGTTGATGACATCCGCAAGTAAGCATCGTTTGGGAGAAGTTTACAAGGTTCATACTAAAGACCAAGTTCAGTAAGACCAGTTGCCTCCTGGTGTGCCAAGCATCTGTAGGGAATTGAGCAATCCATATCACCTACTTTGGGTGACTTATGTCACTTCATTTCAGAGTGTGGTGTGTCTGACCATAGTTCACCTATTAGTTTACATGAACTGTGTACATACTGTGAATATTAGTACGAACAATATATTTTGTCACTTGTTATCTTTACAAATCCGTATATATATCCGGGTGGCACAGTGGTTAGCACTGCTGCTTCACAGCACCAAGGACCCAGTTTGATTTCCGGCTTGGGTCACTGTCTGTGCGGAGTTTGCACATTGTGTGTGGGTTTCCTACAGGTGCTCTGATTTCCTCCCACAGTCCAAAGATGTGCGGGTTAGGTGAATTGGCCATTCTCCCTCAGTGTACCCGAACAGGCGCTGGAATGTGGCAACTAGAGGATTTTCACAGTAATTTCATTAGTGTGAATGTAAGGCTATTTGGGACTAATAAATAAACTTTAATTCCACAGAGGTATAGTTGTACACCTGCATTTATAACAAAATTGATTTTCCTGTTTAATAAATGTTTTATTCCTTTGTTGAAAGTTCATCAGCAGACTCTGTTCAGTTCAGCTACTTCCCTTCATATTGCTAAACAAAAAATAAAATGTTAAGATCTGTCAAGCCATATTCTGCCTTGGAGTTTAACTCATGTAGTAGTAATATCAGATGGGATTTAAATGTCATTAAGAAAGCCCCTAACATATATAATTTTGTTCTGGGGAACCAGTCTTGGAGCTCAGCCAAGCATTCATAATGAGGTCAACTCGCAAAAACGTGTCTTACCATTGCTCTGTTTCTATGGATACAGCAGCCAGATGGTGTCATTAAGAATGGCTAACCAACGTAGCTCAGCAGGCAATTCTGAAACAGCTTAAAGAAGTGATTGGCATCTTTATTACTTTGTAATAACTTGATTTTATGTTTTTTCAATGCCTGCCCTTATTTACACAATTTACGAGGTGCAAAATGGCTAAAAGTTTTTTGTCATTGATAATATGAATGGTTATGACTGACAGCTTCCTGAGAAAGCATTTTTGAAGGGAATGTTTAATTTTTTTTGGCTACTGACTTGGGACTAGGGCTCTCCCATGATTCATGGCTCCTCGGAGGTATCTTGAGCCACTCCTGTTAACAGAATGGCCTGACTCCATCAAAATTGCAAGTTGAGGGACTGGAGGTTTGAAATGTCTGCCCTGGCAATTAACAGGGTGCAATTTTACTGCTGCACCCTAATCTTGTACCAGTAAAATTGCTGGAAACAGGGCTACAGGTGACAATCCCAGAATCAGATTCTGCCATTTTTAAAGGCTTTTGGACTCCAGGACAACCAGGCCTAAAAGTCTAATATTTAAACTTCTGGGAACAGCAAGACATAACAGAAGCATTGTATATAGAATTCTTTCAACATCTCTGCTTTATTTAGTTTGTTTGCTGATCTATAAATTGAATTAAGGCAATTAATGCAAGATTTCTAATTCTGCAGAACATTCTGTTGATCAGTGATGCTTAACCCAAAAACTATCCAGTGCAAATTCAAAATTTGTAAGATTGGCATCTTGATAAAGATAAATTTAAAATTGAGCAAAGATAATATTTGGCCAAAGTTTGCTGTTACTCAAACAGTAACATATTCATTTAAATTGTGATATTATTGTAAAGCCTTTGAAAGTTTCTAATATATCTAACTCTAACCAAAAAAAAGGATCACCGTGAGAAGATAAAAGTGAAGATAAAAGTTTTATAAATTTTCTTAAATAATTTTATTGGTGCTAGAAATCTCGGTCAGTGAGGTTAAGTGCTCCACTTGTGAGATGTGGGAGATCCATGACACTTCCAGCATCTTGGACAGCTACATCTGCAGGAAGCGCACCCAATTGCAGCTCCTTACAAACTGATGGATAGGTTGGAGCAGCAGTTGGATGCACTTAGGAGCATGAAAGTGGCAGAAAGCATCATAGATAGGACATGGAGAGACGTGGTCATGCCTAAGGTGCAGGCAGATAGCTGGGTGACCACTAGAAGGGGCAGGCAGTCAATGCAGGAATCCCCTATGGTCTCTCTAACAAGTAAACCATTTTGGATGCTGTTGGAGGTGGATGGCCTATCAGGTGATAACAGCAGCAGCAGCCAAAGCAGTGGTACCACAGCTGGCTCTGTTGTTAAGCAGAGAGGTACAAAGAGCACTAGAACAATAGTTATAGGGGACTCTATAGTTAGGGGTGCAGATAGGTGCTTCTGTGGACATGAAACAGATTCCAGGATAGTATGTTGCCTCCCTGGTGCTAGCGTCCAGGGTGTCTCTGAATGGGCAGAAAGCATTCTGAAGGGACAGAGTGAACAGCCAGAGGTTGTGGTACATGTTGGTATGAACAACATAGGTAGAAAGAGTGATGAGGTCCTGTAGCAGCAGTTTAGGGAGTTAGGTAGAAAGTTAAAAAACAGGACTTCTAGGATTATCATCTCAGGAATACTGCCTGTGTCACATGCCAGTGAGGCTAGAAACAGGAAGATACTACAGCTCAACACGTGGCTAAACATTTGGTGTAGGAGGGAGGGTTTCAGATATCTGGACCATTGGGATCTCTTCCTGGGCACATGGAACGTGGACAAGGAGGATGCATTGCATCTAAATTGGTAGGGCATAAATATTCTGGCCGGGAGATTGCTAGTGTCACACAGGATGATTTAAAACTAGTTTGGCAGGGAGTGGGAACCAAAGCAAAGGTGAATTAACAGAAGGGGAACTAGAGAATAGAGCCAGTAAAACTCAAAGATAAAGTAGGGTGTGGTTGCTGATCAAAGAAGGTCTAGTGGACTTAAGTGCATTTGTTTCAATGCAAGAAGTGTAACAGGTAAGGTAGATGAACTTGGAACTATGATGTTTTTGCTATTACGGAGACTTGGTTAAGGGGACAGGATTGGCAGCTTAACATTCCAGGATAGAGATGTTTCAGGCAGGATAGAGGAGGATGTAAAAGGGGTGGGGGAGTTGCACTACTGGTTAATGAAAAATCACAGCTGTACTTCATAGGGCTCATACAGTGAGGCAATGTGGGTAAAGCTCGGGAATGGATGGGTATAGTCACAATGTTGGAGGTTTTACCTTAGGCCGCCAAAAAGCCAGTGTGAAATAAAGGAACAGATATATAGGCAGATTTTGGCAAGGTGTAAAAATAACAGGTCTGTTGTGGTGGGAGATTCTAACTTCCCCTATACTGATTGGGACTCACTTTGTGCTAGGGTGTGAACGGGGTAGTTTGTAAGGAGCAAGCAGGAGAACTTCTTGAAACAGTATGTAGATAGTCCAACAAGGGAAGGGGCCATACTGTGGACCTGGTACTAGGGAATGAGCCCAGCCAGGTGGTTGATGTTTCAGTAGGGGAGCAGTCTGGGAACAGCGATCACAACTCAGTAAGCATTAAGGTACTGATGAATAAAGACAAGAGTAGTCCGCAAATGAAGGTGCTAAACTGGGGAAAGGCTAATTACAACAATATTAGGCAGGGCCTGAAGAATGTAGACTGGGGACAAATGTTTGAGGCAAATCCATATCTGGCATGTGGGAGGCTTTCAAGTATAGGTTAATTGGGATTCAGGACCGACACATTCCTGTCAAGATGAAGGATAAGTATGGCAAGTTTTGGGAACCTTGGATAACAAGAGATATTGTGAGCCTAGTCAGAGAGAAAAAAGGAAGCATTTGTCAAAGCTAGGGGGCTGGAAACACATGAAGCAAGTGCAGAATACAAGAAAAGTAGAAAGAAACTTAAACAAGGAGTAAGGAAGGCTAAAAGGGGTCATGAAAAATCATTGGCCAGCAGTATTAAGGAAAATCCCAGGCCTTTTTATACATATATAAAAAGAGCAAGAGGGTGGCCAGAGAGAGCGTTGTCCCACTCAAGGACAGGGGAGGAAACCTATGCATGGAGTCAGAGGAAATGAGCAAGGTATTAAATGAGTACTTTGCATCAGTATTCACCAAAGAGAAGGACATTGTGGATGATGAGTCTGGGAAAGGATGTGGAGATAATTCAAGTCATTTTGAGATCAAAAAGGAGATGGTATTGGGGTTCTTGAGAAACATTAGGCAGACAAGTCCAGAGGGCCTGATGGGATATACCCAGAATACTGAAAGAAGCAAGGGAGGCAATTGCTGGGGCCTTGAGAGAAATCTTTGTATCCACACTAGTTATAGAGGAGGTACTAGAGGACTGGAGAATAGCCAATGTTGTTCCTTTGTTTAAGGATAGCAAGAATAATCCAGGTAATTGCAGGCCAGTGAGCCTTTACATTAGTGGTAGGGAAATTATTGGAGAGGATTCTTTGAGATAGGATTTACTCCCATTTGGAAATAAGTGGATGTATTAGCGATGGTTTTGTGAAGGGGAAGTCGTGACTCACTAACTTGACTGAGTTTCCGAGAAAGTGACGAAGATGATCGATGAGGGTAGGGAAATGGATGTTGCCTACGTGGAGTTCAGTAAAGCCTTCGACAAAGTGCCTTGCGGCAGACTGGTGCAGAAAGTGAAGTTGCTTGGGATCAGGGATGAGCTGGCTAAGTGGATACAGAAGTGGCTCGGTCAAAGAAGATCAAGGGTAGCAGCGGAAGGGTGCATTTCTGAATGGAGGGCTGTGACAAGTGGTATTCCTCAGGGATCAGTGCTGGGACCTTTGCTGTTTATAATATATATACAAACGTAACTGGTTTTATTAGTAATTTTGCGGACAACACAAAAGGTTGGTGGATTTGCAGATAGCGATGAGGACCATCAAAGGATGCAACAGGACATAGATCAGTTGCAGACTTTGGCGGAGAGATGGCAGGTGAAGTTTAATCTGAACAAACGTGAGATAGTGCCTTTTGAAAGGTCTAATACAAATAGGAAATATACAGTAAATGGTAGCACCCTTAAGATTATTGATAGGCAGAGGGATCTGGGTGTACAGATACACAGGTCACAAGGTGGCAATACAGATGGAGAAGGTAGTCAAGAAGGCATAGGGCATGCTTGCCTTCATCAGCCGGGGCACTGAGTTTAAAAATTGGCAAGTCATGTTGCAGCTTTATAGAACCTTAGTTAGGCTGCACTTGGAAATATAGTGTTTAATTCTAGCCACCACACTGCTTGAAGAATGTGGAGAGTTTGGAGAGGGTACAGAAAAGACTTACCAGGATGTTGCCTGGTATGGAAGGCATTAGTTATGAGGACAGGTTGGAGAAACTTGATTTGTTCTCACTGGAATGACGGAGGTTGAGGGACGACCTGATAGAAGTCTACAAGATTCTAGAGAGGCATAGACAGAGTGGATAGTCTGAAGCTTTTTCCCAGGATGGAAGAGTCAATTACTAGGTGCGAGGGGCAAAAGAGAAATACGAGGCAAGTTCTTTACATAGAAGGGGGTGGGTGCTTGGAACTTGCTGCTGGGAGAGGTAGTGGAAGCAGACACAATAGTGACTTTTAAGGGGCGTCTTGACAAATAATGATACGATGGGAATACGGGATGCAGTCCCCGGAAGGGTAGAGGGTTTTAGTTTAGGGTAACATGGGTCGGTGCAGACCTAGAGGGCTGAAGGGTCTGATACTGTGCTGCAATTTTCTTTATGTCAAGGCTTTTTAAAATGATACTGTAATGCCATTAGAAAAATGATTTTTAACATTAAAATTGGTAATGCAAAGTGTACTATGCGATAGAACCATTATTTAACTGTTAACTGTAAAATAAATGTTGAATTATTATTGTGCTTTTTAATGTGTTCAACTACTGTTTTTACTATTCTGTTAATTGGCCCAGGTCTCAACTGAACCAAGGAGTTGAAACCAGAGATGCACAAGAGAACAAGCCCTGGGATGTTTTTTCTCTCTCTCATTTTGTTAGACTATGCTTTCAACGTTGCTTGGTTTTGGTTTGGTTTGTATTAAACCATGATCCGGAAGCCACAGAGTGTTAATCTTAATAAAACTAAAATACAACTGATGCTGGAGATCTGAAATAAGTTTAATCTTGTTTGGTCTGAGGTCAGTCATTGACCACCTGCTGAGGCAGTGATCTTTTTTACTGATATGAAATATCGCATCAGACTAGAGGGTTTGAAACAACATTTTTTTTAGAAAAAGAAGCGGTGATATCTGCTATTAAATTTAGCATTCTTTGTGGTCCCTTAAAATTATGTCACTAACAGGACCAAATTATACTGCCAAATTATTTGAATGTCTACAGATAACTATTGTTATTTGCAAGACAACTTAAAAAACAAGCTTTTAGAATTTTTTAAAAAATTGGATTTATTCAGAACTTAAATTTATAATCCACAATGATTGAACTAAATTTTTAAACATATGATTAAAAATAGCTTCCTCAGTGAGACAGGATAAAGGCTGTCTACAAATGATTAGAAGGAAGTCATCTTGATCACATGATACCACAGATTGGAGAGGCAAAATAACTTTGATATTAGATTACTACTTTGTAATACTTCCAGGATGCATTTAAAAAAAATCTACTCTGGATAATTTTATTTTGATTTGTTGGTCTAGTGGCTGTTGGTGCAAAAAGCAAATGCACCATTAAATATGGTTATATGATGAGCACATTATAGTATTTACTATTTTTTGGTTACTACGGGTTTACAATTTATTTACATAATATTCAAATCATTCAAACCTTTCCAGGCACATTGCCTCAAGATTTAGTTTGCATTTCCTTCTTTTCCACCCTCCTGCTTCATTTTCTTCCCAGCTTTTATTTTATATTTGTTAATAAGTGGTGTGTGGGGGGGTTGCTGGCAAGGCCAGAATTTATTTCCCATTCCTAATTGCCCTTGAGATGGTGATAGGGAACCTCCTTTTTGAACTATTGAAGTCCATGTGGTGTAGCCACAGTGCTGCTAAGGAAGGATCGTCAGGTTTTTAACCCAGTGGCAGTGAAAGAACAGGAATGTATTTCCAGGATGATCGGTGACTTGGGGTGAGGTTGCGGGGAGGTGGTGGTATTCCCATGCATCTGCTGCCTTTAAGTGATAGAATTTGCAGGTGTGGGAAATGTTTTGAGCCTTGGTGAGGTGCACCTTGTAGATGCTGTGACTGTGTGCTGGTGGTGGATGAGATGCTGATTGAGTAGTCTATACTTTTCTGGATGGTGTTGTGCTGAGTATTGTTGCAACTGTATTCATCTAGGCAATCAGAATATTCCATCACCCCCCTGACTTGTGAATGTAGGCTTTGAGTCAGGAGATAAGTTATTGGTCACTGAATTCCCAGTCCTTGGCCTGCTCGTGGTCAGTTTTAACTGGTCCAGTTCAGTTTTGGGTCAATGATGTTAGGGAAAGCAAGGTCATTTTAAGGGGCTTATATTTGTATTGGCAAACATTTAGAGATAAGATATAGTTTTAAGTTGGTTTAATTTTAATGTATCTGTGCCTGGAAGGGTAAAACCTATAGTTAAATTCATGCTGGACAAAGGTGCTTTTATGTGTGGGGGTTGGTTCATCTCCAATTGTATTTCTATAATGCTTAGCAAGGGCTATGGTGTGAAGATTAAAAAGCTAGCTGTGGTTGCTTAGCAACTGGGGGCCTTGTAAGGTACAAAAGCTTTTAAGTTTTAGTTTTAGCTGGATATAGGGCATTTGAAGAAGGACAACAGGAAGTTCACATCTCTCAACTCTGCCAGTAGGAAGACGCGACAGGGCAGGACCTGAGACAGTTTCCCAAAAAAAGTTACTGTCCAGGTAATCAGAAAATTGGGACAGAAAGAATATCTTAAAGATAACTGACATCAAGGGAACAGAGACCAAGGTATTGCTTAGAAGGATTCAAGGAGAGTAAATAATTCGAGGAAGAGTAAACAAATGTTCTGAGTTAAAAAGACAATTGCAGTCACCAGATTTAAGATGGCAATACAAATTTCAGAAAAAAACAGACATTTGATGCCATTTTAATAATGTCTGCCAATCAAGAGCTAAAGCAACTGTGAATAATTTGTACAGCAGTTAAGATAAAAAAAATCCTAAAGGCATGGTGTAGAACCTGGATTCTGGATCCACTGTTAATAGTGAGTGGAAGCTTTGTTTAAGAGTAGTTTGGAAAACCTGGACTGGATTTCAGAACACAGACCACTAATGGAAAGCTTTATTGTGAAAGAAGATTTTGAAGTGTGTTTTGGGAGTGGATTTTGGAAACTCATGTGACAGTCTCCACTGGGGAATTGAGGAGAAATCCATAGACACCAACTTGGATTCAGAGCAGAGCGTGTATTTGACCAGATCCAATCTGTGTGCTTAAACGGTCTGTGTATTACTGAGATCGTTGTATTTTGCACTCTGTCTATATGTGCTAAGAGAGAGTCAGGCATATTGTATCATAACCCAACTTTCATGTTTAATTCTGTTTCTTGTTAAAATTAGTTAGTAGCCCTATGTCTCTCTTCATCTACGTTTTATTAAAAAAAAAGCTGCAGTTTTTCCAGCCAGGATTCCATTCTGCGATCTTCCTGTCCAGTTCTAACATCAACTGGCATCGCAAAAATGATAACCCACAGGATGTTGGTGGTGTGGGGTTGAGTGATGGCAATATTATTGAATGTCAAAGGGAGATGGTTAGATGCTGCCTTTTTTGAGATGGTCTTTGCCTTGCACTTGTGTAACACGTACGCTACTTGCCATTTATCAACCCAAGCTTGAATGTTGTCCAGATATTGCCGCATAGGGGAACAAGCTGCGTAAGCATCTGATGAGTTGCAAAAGGTACTGGACATGTTGCAATTATCCGTGAACATCCCCATTTCCAACCTTATGATGGAAGGGAAGTTATTACTGAAGCAGCTGAAGATGAATTGACCTATAGCACTATTCTGAACTCTTTCAGTGATGTCTTCAGGATGAGATAATTGGCGTTCCACAGCCATTTTCCTGTTTTAATGACACCAACCAGTGGTAGTTTTCCCCGATTCCCATTCACTTTGATATTGCTAGCCTTCCTTCCTACCTTGATGTCTAAGATGCAAGACTTAGTCCCAGATGGGAGAACTCTACCCTGTTCCCTTCTATAGATGCTGCCTGACCTGAGTATTTCCAGCATTTTTTTTGTTTTTATTTCAGATTTCCAGCATTATTTTGCTTTTGTATTAGGAGGACTCTGTTAAGGAGAACAAAATGGTTGCACATGAATTTCCACATCAGTAGTTTTTCAAGATTAGTCTTGACCATTAGTCTAGCACACTGGTCTTGTGAGATAGTAATTTAAATGAATGTAGTCTTCCCACATTTGGAAATTGGTGAAAATAGCATAACTTTTAAAGCTTATCTGAGAAAAATGATGAAACCTGTTGTCAGCTGATGCTGTGGTTGCATTTCCAATTAAAGAGGATAAAGGGAGGTTAGTTCCTCTTAACTGGAAACTTACAAACCACAGCATCAGCTGATCATGATTCCTCTCACCATATCTCAAAGCACTGTTTCCACATTTCTTTTTCTTTTGTTAATAGATCTGGGTTAGCTGAAAAATGTGATCACTGCTGTGCCTCAATTATCTCAGTAGGTTACGCTGCGTAGTTAGTTTTGTTCTCTGTCCTATACTGTTTCCCATACTAGATAGGCAATGTGGATCATTCTCCCACATGCCAAGATTAGGGCTTGGATTTCATCTTGCCACTATGTAGCCACTCAGGATTGACACACTCTGCTTAAAAAGCTGAACCTTTTGTTAAATTCCTATATGAAGTGATAAGTTAACAGAGTATGTAGCCTCTTGCATTGTTGCCATCCTTGATTGGCCTCAGTGTTATTGCTTTATTAGATAATATAAATCCAATTCTATTTTTTAAATATATGGGATTTTTAGGGGTGACTTGGGGATTACATTCTTTGATTCCATCCATTTTTCCCTGAAAAAACAACCCAAAACATTTTATGGTTTTACATGCAAATTTCAGAGGATCACTATTGAACATGACACCAAAGATAATCTCTGCAGCGAGAAACTGGCAGACCCCGTGGAGTTCTCTACCACAGAATGCTATGTACGCCAAGCCACTGAATGTACTCAAAAGATTTGTTTTAGATTTTAATGGCATCAAGAGGCATGGGGAGAAAGCAAGAATATGACATCAGGATCAAGGATCAGTCATGATCACACTGAATAGCAGAGCAGGCCCAAAGAGCTGAATGATCTACTCTTCCTAGTTTTTATGTTTCAATGACCCATTTCACTGATATAGATTATGTAAATAGCCATTTTTTGAAAAAGCGCTATTCAAAGACTCTTGGTTAGTATGGACTGGGATGAGGTGGGGGTCTAGATTGAGCCAGTATTCCCGTTTGTTCCCTGCTTTTTACTCACTCTTCACCACCTGATTGTCAAATTCCTGTCCTGAGCCACAATGACACCTCTCCCAAGTATGGGGACTGTCCCAGCTGACTCTTTGTGTTAGTCCTCCTAGTCCTGGATCTCAGGCCTTGCTCCTTCCCTGTAGCCTTGGCATCAGAACATGGCAGCTGGTCCAGAATGCAGCACAGGAGAGAAATGGCCAGAATGCAAACAAGATAAATGGCAATGCAAATCAGAAAAACAATTCCTAAATAATAAATAACCTTTAACCAAAATATTAAGTGGGGCAACTTAAAGCGAAGACTTGCTGCATTGTAAAATCTAGTAAGTAATTCTGTTGGTGTACATCAATTAATCGATGCTTTGTGTGAAGTGCACTTAAAAATGCTGCGGAAGTCCCATTTTTAATCTCATCACCTCAGAGAATCATTATGTAGAAAACATAGCATTGAATTGCACAGTAATATTCAATCCATTGAAATATCATGATTGTGGGTTTGCAGTAAAAATCACAAGTTTGACAATTTCAGAATCGCAGAAGGAGGCCATTCAGCCCATCATGTCTGCACCAGCTCTCCAAATGAGCATTTCACTCATTTTTCCTGTCTTCTCCCATCACTTTTCACATTCTTCTTATTCAAGTAACTGTTTTACTCCCTTTTGAATGCCTGGAGTAAACCTGCCTCCACCACAAACTAAGAAGTCTCACAACACCAGGTTAAAGTCCAACCAATTTATTTGATTGTAATCCCACAAGCTTTCGGAAATGATGTTCCTTCATCAGGTGTGTGGAAGGTTCTGATCAGAGAAGGGCATATAAAGTCACACACACTTTACAAAATACTGATTAGAATGCAAGTCTTTACAGCTAACCTGCTATTCAAGTCTTAAAGACGCAGACAATGTGAGTGGAGATAGCAGTATTAGCATAGGTTAAAGAAATGTGTTGTCTCCAGACAGGACAGTAAGTGAGATTTTGCAAGCCCAGGCAAGTCATAGGGGTTACAGATGTTCATGTTGCACTTTCTGCAACCCCCATGACTTGCCTGGGCTTGCAAAATCTCACTTACTGTCCTGTCTGGAGCCAACACACATCTCTTTAACCTATGCTAATACTGCTATCTCCACTCACATTGTCTGCATCTGTAAGACTTGAATAGGTTAGCTGTAAAGACTTGCATTCTAATCAGTATTCTGTAAACTGTGTGTGCCTATGCCCTTCTCTGAACAGAACCTTCCACACATCTGATGAAGGAACAGTATTTCCAAAAGCTTGTGGGATTACTATCAAATAAACTGGTTGGACTTTAACCTGGTGTTGTGAGACTTCTTACTGTGTTCACCCCAGTCCAATGCCAGCATCTCTACATCAAATCCACCACACACTCTCAGGCAGTGCATTCCAGACCTTAGACAGCTGCTGTGTCAAAAGCTTTTTTTTCTTGTATTGCATGTACTTCTTCTGCCAATTACTGCCCTCCCCCTCCTCCCCTTGTTCTCGAGCCCTTCACAAGTGGGGACACTTTCTCCCAATCTACTCTGCCCAGACCCCTCGATTTTGAATACGTCCATCAAATCTCTGTCTTCTCTTCTCCAAGGAGCAGAGATTGGAGAAGTTGGTACTATCTTTTTAACTGAAGTTCCTCATCCCCAGGACCATTCTCATGAATCTTTTCTGCACTCTGTCCAATGCCTTCACATCCTTCCTGAAGCGCAATGCCCAGAACTGGATGCAATACTCCAGCTGATGTTAGTTCCCCGCACAATAGTTTTTTTTTTAAGTAGCAACACTATAGGTTTTAACAAAATGAGAAGGTAGCAGAAAGAGAGCAGCTGCATCCAGATGTATAAACTGAAGCTATGCATTTTCCACTCCCCCGTCCTGCAGACTGACCTCATTTCGCTGACAGTAAGTGCTTCAGACACAGTTTTGTATGTCTCATTTCAAAACGTTCAGGATTTATTTTATCTGAACAGGAAAGTCCCATTCCACTTCTAACCAATGGGATGATATTTTCAAAATCATTTGACTAAGACACGACTTTCCAATACTGGACATGTTTGTTTAATCTAATTTAATTTTACAGAAGAAAATATCATTTTAGCAGGATTTATCTTCAGTATTCCGAGTGGTGGAAATAATTTTTCTTACTGCAAAGACGACAAGATGCTAAACAACTATCAAAACAAAAATTGCTGGAAATACTCAGCAGGTCATTCAGCAACTGTGGGGGGAGAGCGAGAGAGAGAGAGATCTCCATTAATCCTGTTTCTGATTAAAGATGCTGTCTGACCTGCTGAATATACAAGGAACAATACAGCACAGGAACAGGCCCTTCAGCCCACTAAGCCTATGCCAATACATGGTTTCTATCCCTCTGTTCATTTCCTGTTCATCTGTCTATCATGATAGATGTTGAACGTTGCTAATTTGACTGCTTCCAACATGTCCATTGGTGGTGCGTTCCAGGCACCCATCACCCTGTGTGGATAAACTTTCCCCACACGTCCCTCCAAACCTCTCAGCTTAAATCTGTGCCCTCTTGTAGTTGATCCTTCCACCCTGGGAAAACCATCTACTATCCACCCTATCTTTTTCCCTCATTACATTGTAATTGTCTAACAAGTTGCCCCTCAGTCTCCGTCTTTCCAGTGAAAATAATTCAAGTTTATCTCCTCAAACCTAAAAACTGCCCAGGATAAGGCAACATCCTGGTAAACCTTCTTGGCAACCTCTCCAAAGCATCCATGTCTTTCTGGTAGTGTGGCAACTAGAACTGCACACAAATGTGGCCTAAAGTTTTTTTTACAGCATTTTAGGTTTGTATTTCTGGAATCCGCAGTACTTTTCTTTTTTGTATGAAATAATTACCTTGTCTTTAATATTCTTACAGATGCACGAAATAGATAAATACTAATGCAACATTTAATACAAGCATTATTTTGATTCTTAATTCACAGCTTGGTGCCATTATTGCAGCTGCATGTCTGGCTTGTAACATTTTGTTACAATTAATGATAAAGGATTAGTTTGTAAGTTGGTTTAAGATTCAGAGGCTATAAACCCAACACATTTAGAATATGAATTTTATAGGTGTGAGCACAAATCAAGTTTAAAAAAAGTTGTTAAATAATCTCAAAGCTAATTCAAACAAAAGTAAGAGATAGGATCTTGTGAAATGATATTCCCATTCTGACCCATAAAACTAGTGTTTATTTTACAAGTTTAGCATTACTGCAAACTGGTTTCAGTTTTACTTCAACACTAATCTTCAGTTTAAATTTAGTATCAGTGCCAAATTTGACTCTTTCTAGGGAAGTCAGAGCAGATTTGAGTCTGCGCTGATCGGTGGCCACTTTTCTAAATTTCTATAACATTGATGTAACTGAATGGTGGAAACTCCACTCCATTTGTGATGTGCAAATTTTAAGCACTCAGCACAGGTGCAATCACGTTCACATGCAGACTTTTTACCAATCCAAAGCAACAGAAGTTTCAGCCTGGCACAATGTAGACTTTGTCTATTGGTTACTGCCTGGCTGGAACGCCTGTTGCGGCTGAGATACATACAGTAATTTGCAGCCATGGCCCCATTTTTCTGGTCCTCAAGATCACGTTTTGCACATCCTCAATGTACGTGTCAACTCCTCCTCTTTGCTAGCCACATTGTGCTATACTTGCATTATTAGTTAGCTGTGCGTTTTCACCCATGAATGTCTGGGTGAAAATGATCCAAGGCGGCGATATGGGCTGTTTTGATTTATTATTGTCACGTATTAGCATGCAGTGAACAGTATTGCTTCTTGCACGCTATACAAACATACAAAGCATACTGTTCATAGAGAAGGAAATGAGAGAGTACAGAATGTAGTGCTACAATCATAGCTAGGGTGTAGAGAAAGATCAACTTAATGCAAGGTAAGTCCATTCAAAAGTCTGATAACAGCAGGGAAGAAGCTGTTGAGTCAGTTAGTACGTGACCTCAGACTTTTGTATCTTTTTCCCGAAGGAAGAAGGTGGAAGAGAGAACGTCCGGGATGCACAAGTCCTTAATTATGCTGGTTGCTTTGCCAAGGCAGCAGGAAGTGTAGACAAAGTCAGTAGATGGGAGGCTGGTTTGATGATATATTGGGCCACATTCATGACTTTTTATAGTTCCTTGCAGTCTTGGGCAGAGCAGGAGCCATGCCAAGCTGTGATACAACTAGAAAGAATGTTTTCTATGGTGCATCTGTAAAAGTTGGTGCGAGTTGTAGCTGACATGCCAAATTTCCTTAGTCTCCTGAGAAAGTAGAGGCATTGGTGGGCTTTCTTAACTATAGTGTCCAACTGGGGACCAGAACAGGTTGTTGGTGATCTGGACACCTAAAAACTTAAAAGCTCACAACCCTTTTTACTTCATCCCCATTGATGTACACAGCTGCACGTTCTCCTTTACGCTTCCTGAAGTCAATGACAATATCCTTCATTTTGTTGACATTGTGGGAGAGATTATTGCCGCTGCACCAGCTCGCCAGATTCTCTGTTTCTTCCTGTACTCTGGTCATTGTTTGAGATCCGACCCACTACAGTGGTGTCATCAGCAAACTTGAACATTGAATTGGAGAGGAATTTGGCTACACAGTCATGGATGTATAAAGGAGTGTAGTAGGGAGCTGAGAACACTAGGGCACTGGCGTTAAGGATGATTGCGGAGGTGGTGTTCAGACTTTTGAGCAGAATGCTCCTTTCTGAAATTTCATTTTAAATATCTCAATGTTCCTTCCCAAACTTTTAAATCAATGAGCCTATAATTGCCCTTTAATACCTAGTGATCATGCATCATATCTGAGCCTTCAAATTAGCATTGACCAGACAGAAAATTATCTTGGGGGAAGTGAAAAAGGAAGAGGGACAAGAGTTGAACAGATGGGAATCATTGAGTGCAAAAAAAATTGCGCAATTCAAAACTTATGATTTAATTTTACAGTGATTAAGTTTCAAGTAATGCATTCCACATACTTCACTTTGAAATATTAGCAATATTCAACTGGTGATCACTATCATTGACCATACAGAAATAGGGGAAAAAAAATCGGTACCAATGCGATTGCTTCAGCAATTCTAATTCTACAGGAGGTATAACGGTATAGCGGCCAAGTTACTAGATTAGTAAGCCAGAGGCCTGAACTAATGGTCAAGCGACAAGAGTTCAGATTCCACAATAGCAGCTACGTGCTTTAAATTATGGTAGTTTAAATCAAGTTTTATCCATATTGCCCTTGAAAGAGGTTCATACAGACCAGGAGATGGCTAGAGTTACCTAGATGTAAGACACATATTAAATAATTTAAAAAAGGAACTTGGGATGGGATAGGAAGAAGAGTACATGCAGACAAAGGAAACCAGTAATCCCTTTTCTGAGATATTCTTCTAGAACGAGGAACAGCATTTTACACAAACAGTGTAAGTTTCTTAAAGGGACTACGTTACTGTTTCATCAATCTTCCCACTACCTTCTTGGGCAGTGATGGGATGAAACACCAAATTGCTCTAAGAGAATCAGTATAAATGGATCCTCTTCAATCACATGTTGCAAATTTCATGAAGCTTCGGTTAACAACACCAGGACTCATCATCAAATTGACATTAACCTGAACTGCCAGATATGCAGCTCCAGTTGTTTATGGTTACCTACTTTTACATTCTCCCTGAGAGTTTATCATGCAAAAGTAAATAAAGCTTTCACGTTTTAAGTATTTCAAATATTAGCTCAATGGTAGCAGTTTGCACTGCTGAGGGAGTGCTGTACTGGAGGTGCTTTCTTTTGGACAAGAAGTTAAACTGAGAAGCTGACTGTCCTCTGCAGTGAATGTAAAAGATCCCACACGAGCTGGTTAAAACTGATCCAAGGAGTTTTCCCAGTGTCTGCTCATTTATTTCAATTTTGTTCTGGAAGCTAATTGTACAAATTGGAGGTTGCATTTCCAACTGGACAACAGTGATTAAACTTCAAAAGTACTTTATCGAACATGACAACATACTGTGATCATGATAGGCCCAATATAAATAAAGTTCTTTCTTTCATCAACAGTCACATCTAGACAGAAATACTATCAATGATTTTAGTCAGGAAAGAATTCAGGCCTTCTATGTAGAAACTAAAATGCCTCCACTTCTTCTGGCAAGTAACAGAAAATTCTAGGTAGAGATAGTTAATCTCAGTTAACATCTGGTCTTTATTTTCCTGCCAAAGTGAACTATTCATAGTTACAAATAAAGCATAACTGTTATTCAAAGTATGCTACTAGTGTACAGAATTGCTGAAGTACTGTTCCACAACCTATGTGAGAACAATGGTTCCAGGTTGAGGAACAATTTGAAGAGATTTAAACAGTAATACATAATACAGTTGTAGCTTTAGACAGTTCCAACGAGGAATTTTTATGATTGCCACACGATAACAAAAAACATTAAATTGCAAACTGTGTCTATGTCTAAAAATCTGAACAAGTATCTTTACTATGAAGCACAAAGCTGACACATTTACAACGCAAGTACCCTACAAGATTTCCTGTTAATTTTACATCAAAAACATCTAACACTAAACCACACCGTAACAGCACTTCCTCCTCATTCAAATTGTGGCAAAATAATACTTTGAGAGAAAAAAAACTATGAGAATTTTGCAGTTTGCACTAAGTTATAAGAAACATTTTGGTTTCAACACAAATGAACCAAAACCTTTTCTTTAGTTAGCTTCTTGAATAAGGAGATACTTTTTGTACCATTCTCAACAGTTTTTCCAGTTTGGCCAGTTTATTATGGGCTTACTTTGTTTAAATTTGCACACTTTGCAAGCCAGACAACAATAATGCCTACTACGTAGCAACAGGCAAATAAAATGAAATTTGTACAATATTTGATCTAGAATCCCTGTGCAATGAGCAAGGCAATTTGTAGAGCTGCAAGGGTAACAGTTTACAACCAGCATTACTCTGTGGCTTTTTTGTTATTCTTTCATGGGACATGGGCGTCACAGGCTGGCCAGCATTCATTGCCCATCCCTCTTCGCCCGAGGACAGTTGAGAATCAACCACATTGCCGTTTAAACAAAATACACCTTCTGCTGGAGGATATCAAAATTTTGAAAACACGAATGTTGATTATCATTAAAAAACAGACTAAGGTAGCTAGCTACACCTCATTGTGTTGCTGCAAAGTAGTTTTGGGTTCATAGTGACAAGCAGCACAGTATGATTGTAGCCAAATCAAAATCTCATGTGAAAAACAAAATAAGGTCATGACAACTTAGTCTTTGCACTGGTTGTAATGTACCCCTGAAATGGAGTGCGAGGTATATTTATTTGAATTTTAACTTGAACATCGTTGAAAGAACATCCACTGGATCACACATCACCTTCCAATCAACTCTTTCACCATGGTATATTTGTGAGATTTTAAATATAGGTTCTTGTAACCACGTTACAATAGGGAAATTAACTCACAAATAGATCAGATGTTCCTCGACAGCTCATTAATTCTCAACGGCCTCCCCTATCCGAGAAACTCGAAACAGGACCAAATATTTTCCCAATTAGTGAAATGGGGAGAAGTCAGGATGTATATATATTATATATAGGGCAGAATATACATCACTTCTCAGTAACCCAACCTCCTGCACCAGACTGAAATTCTTAGCTTGAACAACATCTTCAACTCCACTCGCTTTCGCCAAATAAAACATGTTGGTTTGGGAACCAGGTTGGGTCCTAGATAAGCCTGTGCAGGATTATGTGGAACACGACTATTCTGGTCCTATCAATCCCCTCTCTTACATTCTTTTCTGTTACACTGATGACTGTATCTGTGTTGTTTCCTCTCTCATGTGATATTGCAACATTTTACTTCCATTGTTGCCCTTCCCCATCTCAGAATCTTCATTTCCTTTCCTCAACCCAGCTCCAATTTGGGAACAGGCTATCCACTGACATTTAATATATAATCACTGACTCCCATTGTTACCATGACTGCATTTCTTCCTACTTTGTTTTTATTTCATTTTTGAAAGAGCTGTCCAGTTTAATCCCACATACAATAACCCTCCCTGCAATTTGGCCCACCTCATGTACATGCCCAAACATCTTAAAGTTTCTTGGAATCTAATTCTACACATGCTCAGTCAGTGCATTGAAGATAGTAACAACACTTCATATTCTCCTCTATTTCCTTTGCCAATTATTTGGCATCAGTGGCTTCTGGTTATTGATTCACTTGCTAGTGAAAACACTTGCTCTGTCAAACCAATCCTCAATTATGAAAATCTCTTGAGCTGAGTGACAGGAAAATGTTTGCAATCAGAGGAAGCTGAATGTCCTTGTGCATTTCTTAAATCCTTTCATGGGATGCGAGCCCCGCTGACAAGGTCAGTGGTTACTGCTCAACCCCAACTGCCTTTGAGAAGACAATGAAACATTTCTTGAACTGCTGCAGTCCACTTAGTGTAGATACATGGAAACATAGAAAATAGGGGCAGGCCATTCAGCCATGTGAGCCTGCTACACCCTTCATTATGATCATGGCTGATCATCCAAATCAATAGCCTGCAACAGCCTTCCCCCCCCTTATCCTTTGATTCCCTTGTCCAAGAGCCATGCCTAACTCCTTCTTGAAAATACAATCTTTTGGCCTCAATTGCTTTCTGTGGTAGTGAATTCCACAGACTGGCCACTCTCTGGGTGAAAAGCTCTCTTCTCATCTCAGTCTTAAAAAGGGTTATCCCACATCCTCAGACTATGACTCTTTGATCTGGACACCCCTGCCATTGGGAACACCTACCCTGTCTAGCTCTGTTAGAATTTTATCAGTTTCTAGAAGATCCCCCGATTCTTCTGAACTCCAGCAAATACAATCCTAACTGACCAAATCTCTCCTCATGCATCAGTCCCACCATCCCAGGAATTAGTCTACTAAACCTTTGCTGCCCTCCCCTTAGAAGAAGAATATCGAGTATTCCAGGTGTGGCCTCACCAAGGCCCTGTACAATTGCAAAAACACATCCCTGCTCCTGTAATCAAATCCTCTCACTATGAAGGCCAACATGCCATTTGCCTTCTTTACCGCCTGCTGTACCTGCATGCTTACCTTCAGTGACTGGTGCACAAGGACACCCAAGTCTCATTGCACATTCCCCTCTCCTAATGTACAGCCATTCAGATAAGAATCTACCATCCTGTTTTTGGCAAAGTGGATAATCTCACATTTATCCACATTTTAATGAATCGGCCATGCATTTGCCCACACACTTAGCTTGTGCAAACCACACTGAAGCATCTAGGCAGGCTCAGCACAACTCACCTTCCCATGCAGTTTTGTGTCATCTACACATTTGGAGATACTACATTTAGTTCTCACATCCAAATCATTAGTATACATTGTGAATAGCTGGAGCCCTAGCACTGATTCCTGTGATACCCCACTAATCACTGCAATTTGGTAAAAGATTTGTTTAGTTGTCCTCTGTTTCCTGCCTGCCAACCAGTTTTCTATCCATCTCAATATACTATCCGCAATCCCATGCGCTTTAATTTCTTATGTGGAACTTGTTGAAAGCCTTCAGAAACTCTACTGGCTCCCCTTCAACTCTACTAGTTACATCCTCAAAGAATTCCAAAGGATTTGTAAAGTAGCATTTCCCTTTTGTAAATCCATGCTGACTCTGTCCAATTCTATTTTTCCAAGTGCTCTGCTATAAAATCTTTGATAATGGACTCTAGCATTTTCCCCATTAGCGCAGCAGGCTGATTGGTCTATAATTCCTTGCTTTCTCTCTACTTCCCTTTTTAAATTTTGGGGTTACATTGGAATAGCTCCTAGAGACTGGAGAAACTATTCCAGAGTCTATAGAATCTTGAAAAATGACCACCAATGCATCCAATATTTCTAGGACTACTTCCTTAAGTATTCTGGGATCTAGATTTTCAGGCCCTGGGGATTTATCGGCCATCAGTCCCATCAATTTCCCTGAAAATGGTAGGAAGGACTATTACTTACGTGGTGAAAAACTGCAGCAGGCGACGGTGCAGAGGGACCTCGGGGTCCTTGTGCATGAGTCGCAAAAACCCAGCCTGCAAGTGCAGCAGGTGGTCAGGAAGGCGAATGGGATGCTGGCCTTCATAGCGAGGGGGATTGAATATAAAAGTAGGGAGGTCTTGCTGCAGCTGTATAGGGCATTGGTGAGGCCGCAGCTGGAGTACTGTGTGCAGTTTTGGGCGCCGCACCTGCGCAAGGATATTTTGGCCCTGGAGGGAGTGCAGAGGAGGTTTACTAGGCTGATACCGGAGTTGAGGGGGTTGAGCTATGAGGAGAGGCTGAATAAACTAGGCTTGTACTCGTTAGAGTTTAGAAGAATGAGGGGAGATCTCATTGAGACGTATAAGATGATGAATGGGATGGATAGGATAGAGGTGGAAAGACTCTTCCCGCTCAAAAAAGACAGTAGGACTAGGGGGCACAGCCTCAAGATAAAGGGGGGGCGGTTCAGAACGGAGTTGAGGAGGAACTTCTTCACTCAAAGGGTGGTGAATCTCTGGAATTCTCTGCCCGTTGAAGTGGTGGAGGCTGCCTCGCTAAATATTTTTAAGAAGCGGGTTGATGGGTTTTTGATAAGAGAGGGGATTAAGGGTTATGGGGAGAGGGCGGGAAAGTGGAACTGAGCCACGGCAGATCAGCCATGATCTTATTGAATGGCGGGGCAGGCTCGAAGGGCCAGATGGCCTACTCCTGCTCCTATTTCTTATGTTCTTATGTTCTTAAACCATTTCTCTACTAATACTGATTTCCTTCAGTTCCTCCCTCTCTCAAAACCCTGTGTTTCTCAACATTTCTGGTATGTTATTTATGTTCTCCTTTGTGAAGGCAGACCTAAAGTATGTATTTAGTTGGTCAGCCATTTATTTGGCCTCCATTACGAATTACCCTGTTTTTTAATAATTCCTAAAAGAAACTCAGTTTTTATGTTCCTGCAAGCTTATTCTCGTGCTCTATTTTCCTAGTCTCGTTCAATCCCTTGGTCCCCTTTGCTGAATTCTAATCTAGTCCCAATTGCCAGGTATGTTGTTTTCATTGGCCAATTTCCATGCCTCTCCCTTGGATTTAATACAATTTCTAACCTCCCTTGTAAGCCATGATTTGGCCAGTTTTCCCTTTGGCACCAGACAGAAATAAACAGACTGTGTGTGAGAAATAAATAATTCTTGTAGTTCCATAAGACCATAAGCCATGGGAGCAGAATTAGGCCACCCAGCCCAACGTGTCTGCTCCACCATTCAATCATCGCTGATATTTTTCCCATCCTCATTCTCATGCCTTTTCCCCATAACCCTTGATCCCCTAATCTCTCTGCCTTAAGGACACTCAATGACCTGGCCTCCATAGCCTTCTGTGGCAAAGAGTTCCACAGCTTCACCACTCTCTGACTGAAGAAATTCCTCTTCATCTCTGTTTTAAAGGATTGTCCCTTTATCCTGAGGTTGTGCCCTCTAGTTCTAGTTTTTCCTACTAGTGGAAATGTCTTCTCCACTCTATCCAGGCCTTGTAGTATCCTGTAAGTTTCAATAAGATCCCCCCTCATCCTTCTAAACTCCAAGTACAGATCCAGAGTCCTCAACTGTTCTGCATATGACAAGTTCTTCATTTCAGAGATCATTCTTGTGAACCTCCTCTGAACCTTTTCCAAGGCCAGCACATCCTTCCTTAGATATGGGGCCCAAAACTGCTCACAATACTCCAAAGTTTACCCACGCATCTTTAAATGTTTGCCATTGCCTATCCACTGTCATCCCTTTAATCTTCCAGTTCCATCATAGCCAATTCACAGCTCATACTATCGTAGTTTCCTTTATTAAGATTCAGGACCTAGTCTCAAAATCAACTGTGTCACTCCCCATCTTGAAGAATTTTATATTATGATCATTCATCCCCAAGGGATCTCACACAAGTAGATTGTCAAACTTTCTTATTGTACCCTTTTCCCTTTGGTGTTTCTCAACTCCACCGATACAGATTCCACATCATCAGAGCTAATATCTTTCCTCACTATTACGTTAATTTCCTCTTTAACCAGCAATCAACTCCACTGTTTTTCCTTTTTGTCTGTCCTTCCTAAATATTGAATATCCCTACATGTTCATTTCCATCCCTGGTCACCCTGCAGCCATGTCTCCATAATCCCAACTATATCATACCTATTTATATCTATCTGCATAATTAATTCATCCACTTTATTGTGAATGCACTGCTATTAAGACCTTAAGGATTGTCTCTTTAACATTACTTGTCCTGTTTCCACTATTTTTCACTGCAGCCTTGTTTTGATTCTGGCCCTTGTTTTCTTATTCCCCTTGTTGTCTTTTGTTCTTGATCGTGATTCCCCCTCCTCTTATTCCGTGCACAGATTCCCACCCCCTGCCATTTTAGTTTAAACCCTCCTCAACTACTCTAACAAATACTCCCTTATGACATGGGGGAAAATATAACTGGTTTGATTATTAAGTTTGCGATGACACAAAGGTTGGCGGATTTGCAGATAGCTACGAGGATCAGAGGATACAGATCAGTTGGAGACTGGGGTGGAGAGATGGCAGATGGAGTTTAATCTGGACAAATGTGTAATGCATTTTGGGAGGTCTAACACAGATAGGAAATATACAGTACATAAGAACATAAGAACATAAGAACATAAGAAATAGGAGCAGGAGTAGGCCATCTGGCCCTTCGAGCCTGCCCCGCCATTCAATAAGATCATGGCTGATCTGTCGTGGCTCAGTTCCACTTTCCCGCCCTCTCCCCATAACCCTTAATCCCCTCTCTTATCAAAAACCCATCAACCCGCTTCTTAAAAATATTTAGCGAGGCAGCCTCCACCACTTCAACGGGCAGAGAATTCCAGAGATTCACCACCCTTTGAGTGAAGAAGTTCCTCCTCAACTCCGTTCTGAACCGCGCCCCCTTTATCTTGAGGCTGTGCCCCCTAGTCCTACTGTCTTTTTTGAGCGGGAAGAGTCTTTCCACCTCTGTAAGTGGCAGAATCCTTAATAGTATTGGTAGGCAAAAGGGATCTGGGTATACAGGTACACAGGTCACTGAAAGTGACAATGCAGGTGGCGAAGGTAGTCAAAAAGGCATACGGCATGTTTGCCTTCATCGGTCAGGGCACTGAGTTTAAAAATTGGCAAGTCATGTTGTAGCTTTATAGAACCCTTAGGCCACGCTTGGAATATAGTGTTCATTCTAGCCGCCACACTACCAGAAAGATGGGGAGGCTTTGGGGAGGGTACAGAGAAGATTTACCAGGATGCTTTTTCCCATGCTGAAAGAATCAATTATTAGGGGCCATTAGTTAAAAGGTACAAAGGGCAAGGTTTAAAGGAAATGGTTGAGGCAAGTTTATTTTTAAACACAGAGGTGTTTACACTGAGGGTGACGGGTACCTGGAACTCACTGCCAGGCGTGGTAATGAAAGCAGATACGATAGTGACTTTCAAAGGGGCATCTTGACAAATACATGAATAGGATGGAATTGGAGGGATATGGTGCCCAGAAGGGTAGGGGTTTAGTTCAGACGAGTAGCATGATCGGTGCAGGCTTGGAGGGCCAAAGGACTTGTTCTTGTGTTGTTCTTCGTTTGTTGACATCAGTCCCAGTCCTGCCTCGGTGTAATCTGTCCATTTTGTACTGGTCCCTCCTCCCCAGAACTGGTTGCAATGTCCCAGGAATCTGAAACCCTCCCCCTCATATCATTTCTTCAGCCATGTATTCATCCAATTTATTCTGTTATATCTACTCTGACTAGCATGTTGAGGTCATACTTTCAAACATCCTATGCTCTCCTTTTACGACCTCATCCCTGTTTTAAAAAAATCTATGTCATTTGTACCAATATGCACCATGACCACACTTTTCTTATCCCCATGGGGAAGGATTTCTTGGGTTTTGACTTGGCAACAGAGAAAGAATGTTGATAGAGTCTGAAGTCAGGATGGCACATCGCTTGGAGGAGAACTTGGTGTGGATGTATTCCTATGCATCCGTTGCCCTGGTCCTTCTACATGTTTGCAAGGTGCTGCTAAAGAAAGATGAGTTACCGCAGTGCATCTTGTAGATAGTATTGTGTTTTCACTATCGGTGATGGTGAGAGTGAATGTTTTAGGTTGATGGATGGTTGTTAATCAAGTGGGCTGCTTTATTCTGTCTTTGTTGCCAAACTGTTATTGGAATGGTAATTATTGAGGCAATTTGAAAATATTCCCACCACAGTTTTTACTTTTGCCTGGGAGGTGATGAACAGACAGAGTTAATCATCTCAGAAGTTCCAGCCTTTGATCATCTCTTGTAGCCACAGTATTGATATAACTGTTACATTAAATTCTGGTCAACGTAATCCCCATGATGTTGATGATAGAAGATTCAGCGACGGTAATGATGTTGAACAGTAGAGGTTATAACTAGATTCTGTCTAGTTGGAGATAATCATTGCCTGGCACTTGTTGGCATAAAATTTACTTGCTGCTCATCACCTCAAACTTGACTGTTGCCAGGTCTTGCTGCATATGGACCTCAACTGCTTGTGTTTCTGGAGGAGTCACAAATCGAATTGAATATTGCACAATAGTCAGAACATCCGCACTGCTAGTGATACAACAAATTGGACAAATAGAGATCCAATATTATTAAAGATCAAACATCTGCTACTGCATGAATGGCAAAATGAGAGAGACTCAGGGGTTGAAGGATTGGTGTAGGGCAGAGGGTTTTAGATTCGTAGACCACTGGGAAGTCTTTATGAAAGAGGGGCAAATATACAAGAGGGATGGGGTACAGTTAACTGGGAAGGGTGTGCATATCTTAGCTGGAAGGTTAGCTGGAGTGTTTCGGCAGGGTTTAAACTAATATGGAGGGGGGGTGGGGAGGTGGACGGAACTGGGATTGGGGATAGGGTAAGCCTGGAGGGTAGGAAGAATGATTGGATTGTTTCTGAGGGTCTTCGGTGCATGTGTTTCAATGCTAGGAGTGTGACTGGCAAAACAGATGAACTGAAGGCAATAATGTTCGAAAGGAAGTTGGAAGTGGTGGCGGTGACAGAGACTTGGTTAAAGGAAGGGCAGGACTGGCAGTTGAATGTTCCCGGGTATAAGTGCTTCAGGCGTGATAGGGGTGGGTCGCTGAGAGGTGGGGGAGTGGCGTTGTTAGTTAAGGATTGCATCATAGCAGTGCAGAGGGAGGGAGGTATAGAGGATATAGGAATCGAGTCACTTTGGGTGGAGTTGAGGAATAGGAAGGGAGATGTTACTATGTTGGGTGTGTACTACAGACCGCCCAACAGCCCGAGGGCTGTGGAAGAAGGGATAAGCAGGGACATTCTAGATAAGTGCAGGAAGAATAGGGTGGTGGTAGTGGGAGATTTTAATCTCCCCGGGGTAGATTGGAAGGTGCCGAGGTCAGAGGGTGCTGACGGGGAGGAATTTGTACAGTGTGTAATGGAAGGATCCCTGGAGCAGTATGTGGATAGCCCGACCAGAGAGGGGGCTATACTGGACTTGGTTCTAGGGAATGAGCCTGGGCAGGTGGTTGACGTTGAAGTAGGAGAGCATGTGGCTAACAGTGACCACAACTCTGTCTGGTTTAAGATATTAATGGATAAAGATGAAACCTGTCCTAAGGGGAGGGTGTTAAACTGGGGGAGGGCTAGATACAACCGGATTAGGCAGGATCTTAAAGATACGGACTGGGGTAAGCTGTTTGATGGCAGGTCGACGCTGGGTATGTGGGAGTCTCTCAAGGGAAAACTAAAATCTTTGCAGGAAAGACATGTACCAGTCAAGAGGAAGGATGGGAAGGGTAGGATTAGAGAGCCGTGGGTAACTAGGGATATTGAGGACCTGGTCAGGAGGAAGAGGGAGGCGTACATTAGATCTAGGTATTTGAGGACAGAGATAGCGTTAGAAGAATACAGAGAATGTAGGAGAGAACTAAAAAGGGGCATCAGAAAGGCAAAAAGGGGCCACGAAATGGCTTTGGCGGGTAGGATTAAAGAAAATCCTAAGGCATTTTACTCCTATGTTAGAAATAAAAGGATGGTTAGAGGGAAGATTGGTCCTCTCAGGGACAGAGGAGGGGAACTATGCTTGGAGCCTGGGGGAATGGGGGAGATCCTGAATGAATACTTTGCGTCGGTATTCACGCAGGAGAGGGGCCTGGTGTCTGGTGCTGTGCTTGAGGAGTGTGAGGATCCGTTGAGGGAAATAGTCATCACGAGGGAAGAGGTGTTGGGACTTTTAGACAGTATAAAGACGGATAAATCTCCGGGGCCTGATGGCATCTATCCCAGGCTGCTAAGGGAGGTGAGGGATGAAATTGCTGGGCCTCTGACGCAAATCTTTGTCTCTTCTTTGGACACAGGTGAGGTCCCAGAGGATTGGCGCATTGCAAATGTAGTACCGTTGTTTAAGAAGGGTCAGAGGGATAACCCAGGGAATTATAGGCCGGTGAGCTTGACTTCAGTTATAGGCAAGCTAATGGAGAGGATCCTCAAGGATAGGATGTATGAACATCTGGAGTGCTGCAATCTGATCAGGGATACGCAGCATGGCTTCGTTACAGGGAGGTCGTGCCTTACGAATCTAGTGGAATTTTTTGAAGAGGTGACAAAAACGGTTGACGAAGGACAAGCCGTTGATGTCGTCTATATGGATTTCAGTAAGGCGTTTGACAAGGTCCCTCATGGTAGGCTGATAGAAAAGGTGAAGGCTCATGGGATACAAGGCCAGGTATGTAGATGGGTGGAGAACTGGCTTGGGAGGAGGAGACAGCGAGTAGTAGTGGATGGCTCCTTTTCCAATTGGAGGTCTGTCACCAGTGGTGTGCCGCAGGGCTCGGTACTAGGACCTCTTCTATTTGTAGTATATATTAATGACTTGGAAGAGGGGGTAGGTGGTGTGATCAGCAAATTTGCTGATGACACTAAGATGGTTGGATTGGCAGGTACTGAGGAGCAGTGCCTGGCAATGCAACAGGACATAGACAGGCTGGTAGATTGGGCAGATAGATGGCAAATGGAATTTAATCCGGAGAAATGCGAGGTGATGCACTTTGGCCGGAATAATGTGGAGGGGAGTTATACGATAAAAGGTAGAACTATCCGGAGTATAGATACGCAGAGAGACCTGGGGGTGTAAGTGCACAAGTCCCTGAAGGTGTCGGTGCAGGTGCAGAATGTGATGAGGAAAGCGTATGGTATGTTAGCCTTCATAGGAAGAGGTATAGAATATAAGAGTAGGAGTCTGATGTTGCAGTTGTATAGAACGTTGGTTAGGCCTCACTTGGAGTACTGCGTCCAGTTCTGGTCGCCGTACTACCGGAAGGATGTAGAGATCCTGGAGAGAGTGCAGAGGAGATTTACCAGGATGCTGCCTGGTTTGGAAGGGCTGTCTTACGAGGAAAGATTGAATGAACTTGGGCTGTTTTCCCTTGAGAGACGTCGGCTGAGGGGGGATCTAATAGAGGTTTATAAGATTATGAAGGGGATAGATAGAGTAAATGGTGGTAAGCTTTTTCCGTTATTAGAAATGGATAGAACGAGGGTCACGAGCTTAGGGTGAGGGGGGCTAGGTATAAGACAAATATTAGAGGGCAGTTTTTCACGCAAAGGGTAGTGGGGGTGTGGAATGCACTGCCGAGTAAGGTGGTGGAAGCAGGCACGCTAGGGTTGTTTAAGAGTCACTTAGACAGCCACATGAGCGGGCTACATATAGGGGGATATAGTAGGCCTTACTAAACATTGTAGGCTTGGGAATACGTTTTGCCTCAGGGATGTTACAGTCTTTGCCTGTTTAATAATGAATTTTTTGTCTCCACAGGCATTTAAGTCCAGCAAGGGGCATGCATGCGGCAGGTTGTAGTGGGCTGCTCTTGGACGTTGCTTCGGGAGTTGCCTATTGCTTCATGTCGTTAGTGTGCTTAAACTGGACCATCTCGAGGGCAACATGACAGCTCAGAGACTATCTCTGTTGCTGTGCGGACACATGGATTTGGGCCTGTGTCTGTGGGAGTTTGCACGTTCTCCCCGTGGTTGCGTGGGTTTCCTCCGGGTGCTCCGGTTTCCTCCCACATCCCCAAAGATGTGCTTTTAGGCTGATTGATTGGGTACTAAATTGTCCCTAAATTGGACCTCCCTGATCCTCGCACATTAGGCGTAGACTAAAATCATGAATAGGACACTGAGACAGTGGGACGGCGGCGCGGGCTCGTTGGGCCGAAGGGCCTGTTTCCCGTGCTGTGTTGTTCTTTGTTCTTTGTTCTTTGAAATGATATCTTATCAGCTCAGGAAAGAAGAGCTTAGTTGCGAGGATGGTGTCATCCTATGGAGATCTAGAATGGCTGCCACTCTGCGTCCCCACAGGACAAGAATAACTGCTCAAAGAGATTGAGAATGCCCTTCTGGATAAAATGAAGATACGGGCAAGAAATTATCTTTGATAGCCTGGCATTGATGTTGATTATAGAAACAACATTGCCAATTACAACAAAAATTGCCTGCCTTAGCCCCTTTACTCCCTGGGAAATGGTCATGGGTACATACATACATTATGTGAGCTCATTTATGGGCATGGTGTTCCTTTTGTTAGTGGATATCCATTCAAAACAGTTGGAAGTGTTCAAAATGAAAGCATCACAGCATTCATATGTCACCATGCACCAATGCTTAGCCACCCATGGCATACCAGAAGCGTGTCTCGAGCAACAGTTCGCAAATGTCAAATTTCAGATGTTTGTGGCATTCCATGGAATCAAGTATATTCAAACTACACCATATCACCCTTCATCAAATGGGTTGACTGAGCACACAGTTCAGACCTTCAAGGCTGGAATGAAGAAACAAACACACACCTGCATCGTGACACACCAATATAGCACAGTTCCTGTTAACCTATAGGTCCATCCCATACACCACCACAAGAATAGCTCCAAGTGAGCTGCTCACGGGTCATTGCTGGAGGATCAGATTAGCCCTGGCAGTTTCAAATTTGATGGGGAGGGTGGAGACAAGGCAGAGTTGTCAGAAAAGGAGCCAAGATTCATTGAAAGTTGAGAGCGCATTTGAAATAGATGATCTGGTTTTGTTGCAAGTTTTGGCAGCAGACCAAGTTGAGTCCCTGGAGTTGTGGTTAGGAAGTGAAGTTTAAGATAAGTTTTTGAAGAAATACATAGACCATTTGAGGAGATGGAAATCAATCCATGAGCCATCGCCACAGGCAGATCCAATTTTGACAGCAAGTAGTATTGTTGTTTGTCCAAGGACTGAGCTCAACTACTAGGTGTAAGTGTTGCTCCTAATGAAACAGTGGAAATAATGGGAAATGATGTGTTGATACCTGGGGGAGAGTCCTAGTGAAGCCAATCCCACTGAAAATACCTCTATGGTTGGACTCCAACCAGTTGAGCTCCCAAAGAAAGAAGTCCCCTGACAGACTTAGTTTCTAATAGACTGTGTTCAAAATGTTTACTATTGCTAATGCTTTGGAAATTGTATATGTACTGGGTAATAAGGGACTTAAAGAGGGAGGGATGTATAGCTAGCCCATTTAAGGGGCATGACCCTTCCGACGCATATAATCACCCTTTGGGGAATGAGCATGAGGTGGCTGCGAGCAGGTCTTTTTAGCCAGAGTGATCCTGATGCGCTGGAATGAAGACATCTATTATCGTGCTCTACAAATAGTAATGAACCAGTTCTTGTTCGTTTGCTAGCTGGTGATCACCAATCATTGCATTTACTCTTCCTACACTCTTGCCACAGTCTTTCATATTAGGATGCAGTATTCGCTGCACATGATGTAATCTCCTCCATACTGGAATGACTAATGCTGGCCAATTGCTCACTGTGTGAAACCACCTCCAGTTATTCTGCAATTATAACTCTGGAGTTTCAGGTTGCCTCCCATTTGAATTGTCCACCCTACTCTCACTCTGATCTCACTGGTATTTGTCTCCTGTACTATTGTGAGGCTCCAGCAACAGCACTTGTCTTCTGATTTGGGATTTTATAGCCTTCCAGACTGAACACTTGATATTTCACATCATTTCCACCTCTCCCTTATTTTTAAGCAGTAGCTGTTGACGATGTTTTGACATTTATATAACTGCTAGAAGCACCTTTTTTTTGTTTCTTTAGCTTCCCTTTTCTTCCTTGCACAATCATCCCTTTTATCATTTAATCCCATCTGATTTCCAGCCTATTGGAGACCTTCCCTTTTGTTCTTTCCTTCACACCCCCTACTTTTGTACATGTTTAAAGCCTGTTACATCTCGAATCTTTTCCAGTTCTGACAAGAGGTCATTGACCTGGAACATCAGAATGATTCCTCTCTCCACAGCTGGGGCCTGACCTGCTGAGCATTTCCTGCTTGTATTTCCATTTTCCAACAACTGCAGTTTTTTGACAGTCTGTACACATACTGGTTTTGGTGAACATCATACTCAAACCAGTATAATTGTCAAATATTGGCATTAAACCAGGTGACAGCAATTCAATACTTGCAGCACATATTTCCCAAAGCACTTCACCGCCACATTGAAATGTGGTCACAGTTAGGGAAACAAACAGGACACCCAATCAGCACAACGCAAAGTTGCAGAAACATTTAAGTGAACAGATGACCAATTGGTGAAATTGGCTGCGGAAGGAATTTTAGCCAGGACGCAAGGAGCCTTTTTGTATCCTTAAATGCCATGGACTCTTTTAGACACCAATTCAGGTAACAAAGATGTGAAAATCCTTTGCAGAAGAAAATAACTATTAGGCTAATCAATTTGGTGTTTTTTAAACAACTCTTTCTTGCAAGGCCCCTTCCAGCTAACAGTGCTGTAATAAGGGAACAGATTTACAGGTTTAAATTTTTGGTTAAGTTTCTGGAATGCAAGTGGTAAACAGAGTACTTCCTACAGCCATTAAGTCACAGCCCTAGTCATGACAGATGGCAGGAGTTTTATGAGAAGACAAGATGAGACAACATTTAGCTGTTGTTGCCAATTTTTAAACTTACTCATATGGGAAATAGAACCCATTCATTCAGCTGGAAACTAACTTTGCTAAACACCCTGACAATCGTACATATTATCAAAATGTTCTTATTATTTTACGTTCTCATGACATGCTATTTCACTTTAAAGTCGAGAGAAAGAATTGAATAAATGGGAGAGCAGCTGGGCAGTTTTTTTAAGTTTAAACTGTTCACTTTAGCCCATCCATAAAAAAAGCACCTTAATTTCATAAGCCTGATTAGTTTCCAATTATGTAACAGAATGTATGGCTTCTATTTTACCAGAACTTCAAATGTGATTAAAAGGCATGTGCTCTGGCTTATGCTCTCTACCACCGACTTGGGACATCACAATTAATGGATTAAAATTAGCCAAGTTACAGGAGCAAACAGCTTCAAACCAATCAATTTTGAAGCATCCATTTCTATAGAAAAATGTAAGGACTAATCAGACAGATGGGGTGATCTGTATTGTTAATGCAACATATTCTGTAGAACAAATTTAGATAATTCTTATTGGTTAACACATTGCCAGCTGTCTTTGTGCCACAAAAAGAAGCTTTCATTACACACTGAAACTATAAAGAAAACACATGCCATATCTGCACTGACTAGTTGTGCTTCGCTCATATTACTCAAGAAGTATTCCAGCTATGCACATATCCATGATAGCCTTACATGTAATAGCATCTCAAAGACCCTTGACTAAATAATGGTATTTATGTGGTCCTTTTTAAACAGCTGTAGTAATCAACTTCACTGTCACAAATTATTTCTGCAGGCTGAGGAATATTTATTGTTTTAAACCACCCAGTGTTATCATCAGCTTTATTCAGTTTTCCCTATTTGTCAAGGCATATGGTGGAGTTTCTGATGCAGATGGAGGAGGAGAAAGTAGGATCCCGGACCTGTGTCCTTTGTTTGAACAGAGGGGAGTACAATAAGAGAGAGGAATTGGCGAATGTAGATTGGGGGCGCAGATTGGAAGGTAGGTCTGCTGAGGAACAGTGGAGGATCTTTAAGGAGATCTTTCTTGGTGCTCAGCAGAAATTTATTCCAATGGTAAAAAAGGATCGAAGGAGGAGAGATAATCAGCCGTGGATAACAAAGGAGATAAAGGAGAGTATTAAATTAAAAGCTGATGCGTTTAGAGCGGCTAAGAGTAGTGGGCAAGAAGAGGATTGGGAGAGGTTTAAATATCAACAAAGAATGACGAAGAAGTTGATAAAGAAAGGAAGGATAAACTATGAAGCTAGGCTAGCGCTAAATATAAAAAAAAGATAGTAAGAGTTTTTATAAATATATAAAAAGGAGAAGGCTGGCTAGGGTGAATGTTGGACCCTTAGAGGATAAGAGGGGGGATTTAGTGGTGGGGGATGAGGAAATGGCTGAGGCCTTGAATAACTTTTTTGCTTCGGTCTTCACGGAGCAGGACGTGAATAGTTTGCCGGGTGTTAACGATGGAAAGATGGTAGGAGTGGAGGGCCTGAATGAGATCATTGTTACTAGAGAGGCAGTGCTCGACAGACTAGAGGGACTGATGGTGGACAAGTCCCCAGGACCGGATGGAATGCATCCAAGGGTTCTAAAGGAAATGGTGGAGGTGATAGTGGATGTCTTGGTGATTATTTTCCAAGCCTCGCTGGATTCCGGGAAGTGCCGGAAGATGGGAAAACGGTTAATGTTACGCCGCTGTTTAAAAAGGGTAGCAGGCAAAAGGCAGGGAATTATAGGCTGGTTAGTTTAACGTCTGTTGTAGGAAAATGCTTGAATATGTAATCAAAGGAGAAAATAGCAAGGCATCTTGAGAAGAATTGTTTGATAGAGCAGACGCAGCATGGTTTTGTTAAGGGGAAGTCGTGTCTGACAAATTTATTGGAATTCTATGAGGATGTGTCTAGTGCGGTGGATAGCGGGGAACCGGTGGATGTGGTGTTTCTCGATTTTCAGAAGGTGCTTGATAAGGTGCTGCACAAAAGGTTGCTACAGAAGGTTAGGGGGCTTGGAGTTGGGGGTAGGGTGTTAGCGTGGATAGGGGATTGGCTGTCAAATAGGAGGCAGTGAGTGGGTGTCAATGGGTGCTATTCAGATTGGCGGTTGGTGACTAGTGGAGTGCCCCAGGGATCGGTGCTGGGGCCTCAGCTATTTACCATTTATACAGGTGATCTGGAGGAGGGAACCGAGTGTAAGGTGTCAAAATTTGCTGATGACACAAATTGTGCCGAGGGTGTGGAGAGTCTGCAGAGGGATCTAGATAGGCTGAGCGAGTGGGCGAGGACCTGGCAGATGGAATATAATGTTAGCAAGTGTGAGGTTATCCACTTTGGTAGGAATAATGGTAGGAAGGACTACTACTTACAGGGCGAAAAGCTGCAGCATGCCACAGTGCAGAGGGACCTGGGGGTTCTTGTGCATGAGTCGCAAAAGCCCAGCCTACAGGTGCAGCAGGTGGTCAGGAAGGCAAATGGGATGCTGGCCTTTATAGCGAGGGGGATTGAATATAAAAGTAGGGAGGTCTTGCTGCAACTGTACAGGGCACTGGTGAGGCCGCAGCTGGAGTATTGTGTGCAGTTTTGGTCGCCGCACTTATGCAAGGATATTTTGGCCTTGGAGGGAGTGCAGAGGAGGTTTACTAGGCTGATACCGGAGTTAAAGGGTTTGAGCTATGAGGAGAGGCTGAATAGACAGGGCTTGTACTCATTAGAGTTTACAAGGATGAGGGGAGATCTCATTGAGACATACAAGATGATGAAAGGGATGGATAGGTTCGTCCTGCTCAGAAAGAACAGCAGGACTAGAGGGCACAGCCTCAAGATAAGGGGGGGGGGGGGGTAGTGCAGTTTAGAATGGAGTTGAGGAGGAACTTCTTCACTCAGGGTGGTGAATCTCTGGAATTCTCTGCCCGTTGAAGTGGTTGAGGCTACCTCGCTAAATATATTTAAGACGCCATGATCTTGTTGAATGGTGGGGCAGGCTCGAAGGGCTGGATGGCCTACTCCTGCTCCTATTTCTTATGTTCTTATGTTACGTTCATTTTATTTCACTCTGACAAGAACGACTTATGCTGGAGAAGAATATATTCAGCACAAGGATAAAAAGGAATACAAGGGCCGGTGAACCAAAAACATGTTTCAGAGTCTCCAGTCTCAACAGGAATTACAGAAGTCACCAGTAAATGGATCTTCACTGGAAAAAAAATTGTTCACAAAATTCAGCAGGTATCTTCTTGTGTCACAGAGGAATATGTTGTAACAGCAATTTAAAGGAGTTAATTCTTGAAATGCAACGATGATTGGAATGATTTGATTTCTCTCCTCCTTTAATAAACACAAACTATTTCATGGCATCTCAGAATCAGTTGCCCTTTGAGAAATAAATCATGTATAGTCTTGAGGCTACCTTAAAATGGCAAAATATCATTTCCCAATCACAGGAATGAGATAGCACACAGTAGCTAGTGCTACTGCCTCACAGTGCCAAGGACTCAGATTCCATTCTGGTCTTGGATGACTCTGTGTGTGAAATTTGTACATTCTCCTTGTGTCTGCGTGGGTTTCCTTCCACAATCCAAAACTGTGTGTTAGGTTGATTGGCCATGCTAAAATTGCTCCTTAGCATCAGGGGGATTAGTAGGGTAAATACATGAGGTAAAGGGGAAGGGCCTGGGTGGATTTATCATCAGTGCAGGCTCAGTGGGCCAAGTGGCCTCCTTCTGCATTGTGGGGATTCTATGGCAAACCATAGATTTAATACCAAATCCTATGGATTCCAAACAGAGTATTTCAACCGTGGCTACTTTAAGGAGAAACAAACTAAAAACAAAGAAGAACAAATTGCAGATTAGCAGCGGGAGATAAGATGCATTACGTACAGGCCAAATACAGTCCTACTAGCAGGATGTAAAGCACTAGGGTTCAATAATTAAAACAAAAGATTAGAATAAACCAAGGTTTATGAAAGACATAGAATAAATAGATATTATAGTATGAAACCAGGAGGATTATAACAAGCTCTTAAGAAAAGGAAAAAGCAATATGTGGAAGGCGGAATGTGAAAAACAGGCACAAATGAAAGGGTTTTTATAACTGAAACTAAATTACACATCATGTCTGCACAAACTGCAAAATTCATTTTTTTTCCACAGATTTTGGGTAAGTCAATTTTTCCCCCATTTGAAATTTAGACATGGGGGAAGTACTTTCAACTTTCCTATGCTAGGGTAATTGGCTGCAGCATTTCCTATATTACAACAATGGCTAGACTTCAAAAGTACCTGACTGGCTATAAAGTACTCTGAGAAGTCCAGTTGTCATGAAAAGTGCTATATAAATGCAGCCTATTTTTAATTTGGAAAAAACAACAGCCAATTTGTGCACAGCAAGGTTCCACCAACAGCTATGGGCTAAATGAACAGTAAACAAATGTGCCAAAAAGAAATTAAATGCCAAATTGGTTAGGACACCAAAACAATTCTCAGTTCTTTAAGTAACACCCTAAAGTCTCAGATCAATAAAACAAGCAAATGATTCCCCGATTTGATATTGCTTTCAGAAAAAAAAAAGGCATATCCTCTTAATATAGCAATAACTTCTAATTGATATTGTGCACAGCACTATTTGATGCACACAAATCCTGGAGCATGGCTTGAACCCATGAATTTTTGATTCAAAGTAGGCAGTGCAGTGAACTGAGCCCAATTAAATGAGGCACAGAGCTATAGAGCGAGGACAGAGAGATTAGTTTTGGATTACACAGGTAGTGTCAGTTCAGATTTGATGGACTGAATTGCTTCTTTCTGTTCCATTCTACGATACTAGTAACATGGGATGAGAAAAGGCAACGCCACTTGAAGAGTTGAAGGTCAGGTCTTCTTTCATACTCAGTTTTCCATATATTGTTTCCTTATTTTAAGTGTTTGTTAGAATTCCTCTGGTTTCATTTTGTAATATCTATTTATTGCATGTCTTTCAACTGGGACAGACATGTTGGGGCATATCCCTCTATGCTCTAACTTCCATGATTCCAATAATTATCTAAAATCCTCTCACCCAAAATGGACTTTAAATATTCAAGAAGATTTTCTTCTCCCTGTGGCAGCACGTACTTTCCTTATTACTATCCCAATACAAGTTAAGCACCCTTCATTGTAAGATCTTAAATAAAGAGAAAACAGCATGCGATTTAAGCTGGTCCCAAGACTAAAGGAGTATGAAAACACATTTTTTCACATTCATTTCCACGTTAATTGTCCATCGAATCCCTACAATACAGGAGGCCAATCGAGTCTGTACTGACCACAGTTGAGGGGGTTGAGCTATGAGGAGAGGCTGAATAAACTAGGCTTGTACTCGTTAGAGTTCAGAAGAATGAGGGGAGATCTCATTGAGACGTATAAGATGATGAATGGGATGGATAGGATAGAGGTGGAGAGACTCTTCCCGCTCAAAAAAGACAGTAGGACTAGGGGGCACAGCCTCAAGATAAAGGGGGGGCGGTTTAGAACGGAGTTGAGGAGGAACTTCTTCACTCAAAGGGTGGTGAATATCTGGAATTCTCTGCCCGTTGAAGTGGTGGAGGCTGCCTCGCTAAATATTTTTAAGAAGCGGGTTGATGGGTTTTTGATAAGAGAGGGGATTAAGGGTTATGGGGAGAGGGCGGGAAAGTGGAACTGAGCCACGACAGATCAGCCATGATCTTACTGAATGGCGGGGCAGGCTCGAAGGGCCAGATGGCCTACTCCTGCTCCTATTTCTTATGTTCTTATGTTCAATCCCACCCAGGCCCTATTCCCGTAACCCCACATGTTTACCCTGCTCATCCCCTGACACTAAGGTCAATTTAGCATGGCCAATCAACCTAACCTGCACATCTTTGGATAAGCCGAGCCCTACAACTGCTATCTCTATTAACTTGTGGTTCCATCTAATAAACCAATGCACTTGTCAAACGGATGGGAGGCTGAAACACCAACCGGAGGAGATCCTCCAGTTTCCTTTCTTATCAAAATTTGCTTGAGTATCTCATTCATTTACCAAGAGAGCAAGTTTCTGAAAGGAAAATAAGCACTAATGGAAACTTGGGTTACTTAGCATTTTCCTTTTTGTCAAGGTCGACTAAACAATTTACTTATCTCACGAGGGATCAATTAATGCTCAACAGGCATAATACTGACAGGAAGCATGAATGGGAAATGGAAATGAGCCTAGATTAAAGTTTATCCCATAGACAGCATTACAAACTGATTCATTTTCAAGAAATGCTGCTTCTCCATTTTTTAAACAAAAGGACATTTATTCCTAGTTAAATGTATACTTTCAGATACAGCAAAATATCAAGTGTTGAAGGAATCCAAATTCATTTATTTAAATTCCATTTCTCTAATAACACAAGTAGCCTGTGCTACTAAAACGTGCAGACTAAAAATGCATTGTGTTTGTTATTGATATGGGATTGGTCTCCACAAACAATAGCTTCATGACTGGATCAGGCTGGGAAAAATCCAGATTGCTTAACACAATTTATTTAAAGATAATCTGTACTGAGTATTGCACACCCACAACTATCTGGAACCTTATCTATTTAAATACTTTTACATAATAAACTTGGATTTCTGGGGCATTCGTCAGGGCATAATTTCTACCGATTCACTTTAATGGAGAAAACATGATGGACTGACAACAGATAAGCCTAGCTGACATGATTAGCATTAATGTAAAGTACGTCTGTTCTACACTGACAAAGTGGAGGGTTAATATTTTAATTCATCTGACAGTGAAACGGACAAAAGCTCCTATGGTGAATTTTACTCTGTTGACTGTGCGTCAGATTGTGACTGCATTGATGTTACACCGGAAGCTTCAATATAAAGTGAAATCACTATAGCTGTAACCCATGTCCCAAGAGTTCCATTAAATTGTTTACCATTCTGAAAAATCTCCTTGCTTCAACATTTTCTCATGCACTTACAATAGTGAAAATAAATTTCAAGTTTACACTCTGTTAATCCCACTCAAACATTGAAGTTCTAGGTTTAGGATACACAGTCCACAAGACCAGTTACAAAACTAATGTCGCACAAACTTCCTTAAATATTTATAATACTAATTTAAGTTTTCAGGATGCTTTGTCTCGATTGACTCAATGGGCAGCAAATTCCATCATACATGCAAAGCAATTAAATCTAAACTGCCTGCATACAGTCTCTCTTACACTTGAGCCCAACAGACTTCAATTATAATTCCCAGGTAGACATGCAAAAAAGTGAAATGACCAGGAATTGCAACAAGGAAGTTCAGCCAATATTAATGAACAGACCTCACTGAAATGCTGCCTATTGATTCCTCAACCAGAACGGCTGTAAAGTGACTGCCCTGCCATTAAAATTGGATTGCAAAGACTGCCATGATGGTTCTGGAGGACAACCTGCAGCAAAAGGCAAGTGTCAGAGGTGGTGAATCCCAGAGTTGGAAACACAGAGCAGGGAACATTCAAGTGTTTTTGGAGGGGAGCCTGGAGGAGCTCCACATTTTTGGTCATGGCTGTTATTCTTAGCATTTTTGCCTGACAAGGAAGCTATCATTGCTCTGTCACTCAGGCGCCAAGAACCTAATAGTTAAAGAAGACCCTATTGGCTTAAGTTGAATGACATTCTTGCATGTAATTATGAATTGCAGTTAACTAAAGTAGTGGCTGGCTGGCGGGTGGGTTAAAATGGATTCCCTTATCTGTAGCTGTAGCATTTTGGCAATTTCAAACATATTATCAGGATTCAATTTATCTACTTCTTCAGAGTAAATAGTTCTGGCCTCTTCTACCATTCCCACGTAGTCTTGATCTCTCAGGTAAGGACCAATTTAATTACCCTTTACTTCAATGCCTGGCTTTCCTTGCACTGTCATGGCAATCAGAATTGGATAGTTATATACGGCTGTACCAGTGCTTTGCAGTGAATCATCTTTACCGCCTGAATATTCTCTCTCTAGCGTGAATACAAGGTCTAATTCTCTTTCCTTACTGCTGTCCGTATTGTGCTGTTGGTATAAATGAACTATTCACCAATGTTCCTTACCCCTTTGTTGCACCCTGTAAGCAATGGCCGTTCAATTCAAATCCCTACTGTTAATCTTCCTTTATTCGCCTCATGACTTCATTCATGTTAAATCCCATCTACTACTTATCAATCTGCCTTCCAAAGCTTTCTAAGATCAAACACATGTCAATGCAGCTCCATTCACAGCCATTCTTCAATTTAACAATTTTTAAATTCACTTCAGAAGTTTGCCCTCATTCTGTACCTTCATACCCAATTGCTAGGCATAGTAATATGTGAAATTTGAATACATCATATCCATGGAATTTCTGTTGTCAACAAAAAAATATAACAGTGAAAAACCGTCATTTCAGTTCAAATCACAAGATACTACTGGTTGTTGCTATAGCAGCTGCTCTTCACAAGAAGAAATCTTGGCAGGGTCATATCTGCCACTAAATTCCAGATTGTACATGTTAAACGCTTCAAGTTCAAAAGGCAATCTTGCAATCAAGAAGAATCTGCAATTTAACAAGTTCATGATATCATCTCAACCCATCAATGTGTTATTGCCATGTGTCAATAATACAATGTATACAAAGTACTGGATCGTACAAGCACACATCTAGCATCTCCGCAAGGTAGTTTCTGCTTTACAGCATGTTAAGGTCGAGGCACAACACAAGATAAGTTTTGGAATTAGGGAGACAGTCTTGTACAAGTTGGAATTGACAATGAATAGAATACAACGCCACTGTGGTGCCAAATCCAATTTTAAAAGTCTTCAGAATTTCATTAAACTTCGAGCACTAACCTGAAGCCACATTGTAAAAGCATTAACAATTTTATGATGAGGAGGCAAGCCTACGAGCATGTACTTGCTCGACCTCCCTCCTGGGTGGGAGATTACTAATTGGAGAAAAGCTGTATAAATGAGGCACTGCCTGGCTGGAGCTTCTGGTCTGAAGCACAGAAAATTTGAGTAGGAAATGGCAAACAGACCTTCCACTCACCATCTGCAAATATTACTTGTTTCCTTACATTAAAAAGTTTAATTACTTTACATAGGTTCCCCTTCTAAAAACAGCAGACTTCATTGTGGAATAAAGCGTGACCCTGACAAGATATATTTCCCACATAAATGTGAATGTTTAAGAAGTTAAAATTATAATTTAATAAAATGTCCACATTTTGTTCATGCTTGGGAGAAAATATTAATTCAAGTACAGAATCCCCCACTGGTTCTCCAACCAAATGAGCAAACAACCACCTGCTTTAAGGCCTCTGTCTGTATCTGCATCATTCAAATTGGCCAGCAGGACATATCCTACAGCTATTCAGGTGCATTTAGCCTGTAGTTTTCCTCCTCAGGATAGAGGCTGAACTCTGCAGGAGGAATTGAGCACAAACCAATATCTTGCCACTTGCTGTGCAAAAACAAGCAATTTACCCTGCATGTCAAAAGCTTCCACTGGCAATATTCACATTTAAATCATCTCACACAAAACATGATGCAAAAAATATGCAGGAACCACTGTACAGATAGGTATTCCATTTGTGGTAAATGACCTGATAAGTCAGTTGTGCTTCTTGCATGTTAGAGTCTGTAAATCCAGGGTCTGAGGTGGTGCCAGATTTTGGAAAATGGTCCCAAGGCATTTCACAGTACCTGTAGTATAATTAAATAAGCTTGACAGTGGTTAAATCTAAGTCTAAAACAAATGAAGCTGGATAGTGGTATGGCCATAGTTTAAAAACGGTGTCCAGATCAGATCACTGAAGCACTAGCGAAACACTTGAGATGGAAGTTGTGCAGACAATGCAAATCCAAAAACTTTTCCAAGGTGGGTCAAGGGTCACCCTGACCACTCGAGAGCATTGGAAACAACAGGAGTGCAGGTGGATAACTACTGACTGCATGCAAATACAGTAACTCCCTGGACAAGCTAGTAAGTTTTTTCATTATGTAATGGATCTTAAAATTCTTATGTAGTCTGCTTTAAAAAAATGCCCAGTTTCCTGACAACTGGGTTTGAGGTACAGTACCTACACAAGAAAAACTCAATTCTACGTAGCACCTCACCTCATCCTCATTTCACATCCGATGAGCTTTGTTTTGCAGACAAACATGGTTGGCATTTGCACACAGTAAGATCTAAGAATTAAACGAATGACCAACTAACCAGATTTTAAGTGTTGGCTGAGGGAGGAAAATTGATCAGCACTCACTGCTAATTTTCTTATGGGGTCATGAGATTATTTACTTCCCTGTGAACAGACAGGGCCATCATTAAAGTTCTCCACCAAGGACATCATGCAGCACTCCTTCGGTCATTCACATAGACAGAGAAAAGATTTTATTTCTTGATTGTCAGGGATTCAGCAAAAATCTTGGAATCGTAGTTTATCTTGCTTCAGTTGCTGGGATGAATGCAACTCAAACAACACTCAAGCAGTTCAACACATCCAGGGCAAAGCAGCCCACTTGCTTGGCACCTCATCCACAAACATTCACTCCCTCCACTATTTTTAGGAAACCTAGCTTTAAAAAAATTAATAATTTACAGAATGTGGGCATCTCTGGCTCTATTGCCCACTCCTAATTGCTCAAGACAATAGCAGCCTTCTTGAACCACTACTGTCCACAGGGTGTAGGTACACCCACAGTGCTGTTAGGAAGGGAGTTCCAAATTTTTGATCCACTGACTATCAGGATGGTTAGTGGAGGGGAATTTCCAGGAGTTGCATTTTCACGTTTCTGTTGCCCTTGTCTTTCTAGGTGGTAGCAGTCGTGAACTTGGAAGGTGCTATCTAAGAAAACTTGCTGAGCTTCTGCAGTGCATCTTCTAGATTGTAAACTGTGCTGCCACAGTGTATGGGGAGTGGATTCCCAGGTCTCTCCTAAATCCCTGACAAACAGTTGCTCATTATGAAATTGAGGGGAGTGACTTTTATAGACATAAGAGCCAAAACCTGCAAGGTAAAGTAATCTTTTCTCAATAAGGGACATGTATTGAATACTGGACTTTGAATCAAAGGCAAATGAAATCACATACCTGTACCATGTAGCAAAATGCTAGGGCAGATTCAACCACGTGCTTACTGGTAACATTTTACTCTTTGGTCAAAGTACACAGTATGTGTTAATTCAAGTAAGATTAAGGCAAGACTGCTAGATTTTTGAACACAAAATAATACACTAATATAAAGAGCTTACTGAACTTTCTTCACTTCAGAATCCTTACAACTATTTTCGATAAGATTAACACTTTGAAATCTTGGTAAACATGGATATTTCAAGGAGTCTGTGAAGGCATAAACTTGTTTGTGTTTTTCACCCCTTGTTTCTTTTAAAACATATGACAGTTGACAAAGTAGAACATTCTTACCAACAACAAACCCATTTTTCTTTGCATTAGGTAGGGACCATAATTAGTAGCTTTTTTTTTAAACTGCAAAGTATAAAAATACAGAAAGACTGGTGAGCTTTTGGCAATTAAGAGAAATCCATATACTAGAATCATAGAATCCCTACAGTGCAGAAGGAGGCCATTCAGCCCATTGAGTCTGGACTGACCACAATCCCACCCAAACTCTATTCCTGTAACCCCACACATTTATCTTGTTAATTCTACTGACACGAGGGTCAATTTAGTATGATCAACCTAACCCGCACATCTTTGGACCGCGGGAAGAAACCGGAGCACCCAGAGGAAACACACGCAGACATGGGGAGAGGGTGCAAACCCTACATAGTGACCAAGGCTAGAATTGAACCTGGCTCCCTGGTGCTGTGAGGCAGCAGTATTAACCATTGTGCCACCACACACCCCTTAATGGCCATTCCAATATACCTCTGGGTGCTCCAGTTTCCTCCCATAGTCCAGAAATATGTGGGTTAGGTTGAATGGCCATGCTACATTGCCCGTCAGTGTCAGAGAGATTAGCAGGGTAAATACGTAGTGTTATGGGGCCTTGGTGGGATTGTTGTCAGTGCAGGCTAGGAGTGTCCTCCTTCTGTACTGTAGGAATTCTAAGATGAACGAAAGCTGAGGCTAGTGGGGTGAAAAGTGAGGGCAAGGGGAACCCTGTACTGATTCAGGGGTGGGGGGACAGAGGGGAGTGGTGAGAACAGTGGCGTGGGAGATGGGTCAGACATGGCTGAGAGCCCAATCAACCATAAATCGGTGGGAAACCACAATTAAGGAAGAAGGAAGACATGTCAGCAGTGCCATTTTGGAAAGTGGCATCATCAGAACAGCTGCGATGGAGGTGAAGGAACTGAGAGAATGGGATGTAGTCCTTACAGGATGTAGAGCATAAAGAGCTGTTTTCAAGGTAGCTATGAGAATCGGTAGGCTTGTAATGGACACTAGCAGATAGTCTACTGCCAGAAATGGAGACAGGGAGGTCAAGGAGGGAAGGGAAATGTTGGAGAGACCATGCAAAGGTGATAGAAAGATGGAAATTGGAAGCAAAATTGATTAATTTTTCCACGTTCAGACGAGCACATGAAGTGGCACTGAAACAGTCATTGATGTACTGGTAAAGGAGATGTGAGATGGTGCTGGCATAAGACTGGAACAAAGAATGTTCCACTTACTCCATAAAGAGACAGGCAAAACTAGGTCTGATAGCGATGGAGGAAATGAGGCAAATTAAAGGAGAAATTGTTGAGTGAGAGAACCAGTTCAGCCAGATAAAGGAGAGTGGTGGAGGATGGGGATTTTTCAGGCCTCTGTTTGAGAAAGACGTGGAGACACCTCAGGCCATCCTGGTGGGGAATAGAGGTATAGAGGGACTGGATATCCATGGTGAGGAGGAGATGGTTTGGACCAGGGAACTGGAAGTTGTTGAAATTACATAGCGCATCAGAGGAATTGTGAATGTAGGTAGGAAGGGACAGAAAAGAGAGAGGATGGGGTCAAGATAGGAGGAAATGATTTGATGGGATGGAACAGGCTAACACAATGGACCTGTTACTGGATTTTGGGAAGGAGGTAGAAGCAGGCTGTCTGGGCTTGGGAGACAATGAGGTATTTACTTATATAATGACTTTTCCAGACCTGACATGCAAATTGACTACCAGTGTTTCCCTACACAAGTGACCACTTTAAAAAGTACTTGACCAATGACTGAGGCATATCTAATGCGCTGAGGTTGTAAAGTGCGAGTTATTTTCTCATCATATAGGTTTCTTTTGAGATATTCTGAAAATATCCTCCAAACTATGCATTTTAATTATTCCGACTGGTCTGATTTAGCTCTTATACTTATAAAAGGTTATTCCTGGTCTTTTTTAAACTAAAAATAACAAAACAAAATCAGGAGAAACAGAAATCCATGTTAACTAACCTCAATTGAATTTTCAGTACTGGTATTAATAAGCTCAACCATTACTTGGTGAGGGCAGAGAAGTTGGAATCAACCGAGGACCCCAGCCCCTGATTAGACACACAGAAACAGGATGAAATTTCCATAGAATCCCTACAGTGCAGAAAAAGGGCTATTTGGGCCATTGAGCCTGCACTGGTAATCCCACCCAGGCCCTATCCCCATAACCCCACATATTTACTCTGCTAATCTATCTGACATGAAGGGCCAATTTTGCACGGCCAATCAACTTAACCTGCACTTCTTTGAAGTGTGGGAGGAAACTGGAGTACTTAGAAAAACCCACACAGACACAGGGGGAATGTGCAAACTTCACACAGACGGTCACCCAAGGCTGGAGTTGAATTGGTGCTATGTGGTAGCAGTACTAACCACTGTGCCACCCACAGGAGCAACTTGGCTGTGGTTGATGACATCAAAAGTTAAATCAATTGATAATGCCAATTAAGTTTACAAAATCAACAATATACCGAAGCAAGGCACCAGAAGATGACCAGCACAATGGAACCAATCACCAACTAGAAGGCAGCACCTTCCAGACAGGTGAAAGAGGGTGGGGGGAAAAGTATCCAGGAGAAATACACCCATGGGGTTTGAATGAATTCACCTCTATGGTACTGCCTCAGCCTAATCCATAAATGGGATCAGAGACTGGCAACAAACAATAATTAATAATCGTTGCAAATTCTGAAGACAGACACCTTTAAGCAAACTTGGGCTTCACCAATTTTACCAATGCGTGGAGACTTGATTAATCATATTGTTTACCTTAATGTATATTGTTCATGTGGTTTCCATACCACAGTTGTGCAAATGGTATTTTTTCTATTGTAGCGGACACCAGCAAAAACAGATGTCAAATGCCAGTCTCGCTAATCACACTTCTCAACAAGCCAAAAATCAGCTTCTTATTTGTGTTACGATAGACAGGTTCTTGCTCTGAACGTTTCTGTTCTACAATAAGAATATATCCATAATGAGAATGTTCAATTTTTTTTTGCGGGGGCGAGAAGGGAGGGGAAGGAAAGGAATGAGTTTTCCCACCCAACATAACACCGAATAGAGCTTTTTTTCCGGCTAAAACTGCGAATATAGCATAAATAAAAGGTATTTTATTGATGGTTCTAAGGATTTCATGTAGAATGACAGAATACTCAATGAAATGCAAAAGTCTATTGTCTCCCGCATTGATACCGAATTCACTTGTGAAACAAGCGCATACGAATGAATTAAAGAGTGGTTGGCGATGCATACTACAGCCGAATATCAGAATGGAGATGTGGTCTCTTTTCATTGCATCCCACTGATGGGGCAAGGGGCTGTTCAGTAAAGAGAATCCTGTTTTACAGAGGCACACTGCTCGTAAAGTTCACGGCCAGAGTGCAGCCTTAGGCAGAGACAGGAAGAAGTTCAAGATTGCAGCTATCGTTACCCTTCTGCAGTGACAAAGACTGAATTCTATTTTTGAACCATGACAACCAAATTCCCAGCCTTCGGCAAGCACAGAAACGAAAAATGTCCGCAAGCAACCGAATGACAACCGATCCGCGTTAAACTTCATGGGCTGGAGCCGGTTAAATGGATCAAAACCTCAAATATCACAAGAGAATAGAAACTCACCGACTAACTTAGGCTTTCTCCTTGGGTTGCACGAGCTGGGTCTTGTTCTTTTCTCCCCTGGCTTCAATGGTGAAGAGTGGGAGGGGGAGAGGAAGGAACTTTCGCAATAGTAAGCTTCAGTTGATAAAGAGGAAAGCCGCTATTCCGCCAGCGAGAGCAGTATCCTGTGGCTGCCGCTCCCAGCCCTGGTTACAACTGACAGCAGCTGTACTGGCTCGGGAGGTCGGAGAGAAGGGCAGGGGGAGGAGGCTGGGTACCCCGCTCCCTATCAGCAGCAATCCAAGGCGGGACTCCCAACCCTACAGCTCAGACACAAAGCAGAGCGCGCCTCCCCGCGACTGGCTTGCAAAACTCCAACAATAAAGGAAGAAAAAGACTTGCATTTGGGTAGCGCCTTTCGCGACCGTTTCCAGCGTTTCATAGCCAATGATGTCTTTTTGAACTGTAGCCACTGTCGTAACGTAGGAAACTTGGCAGCCAATTTGTGCACAGCAAAGTGATTGTGACCAGTTTTTTTTTTAAGTGACCAAAATTGCAGCAGATTCTAATAAAAGCAACATTATTTATCCAGCAAAATGCAGTAAGCGGAGAACAGTTATGTAAGACAAATTATGTACATAAAGAGAACCACGGTCACTTGCAACGATGCAGATTCCAAGCATGGTTAGAACCATAGAATCCCGACAGTGCAGAAAGAGGCCATTCCGCCCATCGGGTCTACACTGATTTATCAAAAGAGCATCCCACTCAGGCCCACCTCTCTGCTCTATCCCTGTAATCCCGTGCATTTACCAAGGCTAATCCATCTAACCTGCACATTTTAAGATCTTTGGTTGACAGCGAATCATGCAGTCATCTCCACTTTAACAGTGATTTGCGATGCTACCATATACAGCCGTTATAAAACATTATGCATGTGTGTATGTGTGTGTTAGTAAGTGGGAAAAAATAGTGTTCTGATGGAATGCTTATGTTTTGTTATCTATTTTATAAATGTACTTAAACTGGGTAAACATAGGGAGGGAAAGGCACATAAATAAAGAAGTTCTGGGCCAAAGGGATGGTGAAAGGGTGAGAAAGAAGGAGAGTTACAGAAAAGGAAAAGAGAAGAATAGAAAGAGTTTAATGTTCAAAATGTTAAGTTTTTAAGCCGTTTTGTCATGCATCTTTGCCTTGTTGACAGTAAGAACCTATAATTACTAATAGACCAGGAGATAGAGAAAAAGGCAGACAACAGTGCTATTTTCATTCTACTTATTCAATTCTGAAGAGTTTTTAAGAGCCGACTAAGCTGAGTTTTGAGAACATACCAAAGTCTATTTGAGTGAAACACAACAAGAAGGCAAGAATGAAGGGAGAGAGAGGGAAACAGTTTAAGGGTGTGGCGATCTTAAGGGAATAAATGGGAGAGGGAGGGAATGGATTGAAGGTTAATGGTGAAATGAGTGACAATGGGAATGGGATGTGATGGAGTTAAATGGGTACTAGAAAGGGACGGAGAATATAGCAAGATGCAAGTATATGAGATGCAGTGAGGTATGAGCAATTGATTAGGGACGGGGATGGAAAGTGTCCCAGTCATTACAAATGCAGTCAGTAGCTGTGCTGTTCCTTTCTCCATTATAAAACTGTGTCATGCCATGCACCATCTCTCAGTTGGAATAAATGAGAGATGGGCAGCACAGTGACATGGTGGTTAGTACTGCTGCCTCACAGCACAAAGTACCTTGGTTTAATTCGGTCTTGGGTGATTGTCTTGGTGGAGTTTGCACACTCTCCCTGTGTCAGTGTGGGTTTCCTCCGGGTGCTCCAATTTCCTCCCACGGTCAAAAAATATGCCGGTTAGGTGGATTGGCCATCCTAAATAGCCCCTTGCTGTCCCAAGATATGTATGTTAGAGGGATTAGTGAAGTAAATGTATGGAGTTATAGGATTATGGCTGAGGGAAAGGCCTGGGTGACATACTCTTTTGGACGGTTAATGCAGACTCCATGAGCCGAATGGGTTCTTTTGGCAATGTAGGGGCTTTATGATTCAAGGCAGATAAAGACAGAGGGAGAAGAAAAAAAGAGCAAACGGGAGAGAAACAGAACAGAACGAGAGACATAACTATAAACAAAACAAGAGAAAAAGAATAACTGCAACTTGAGAATGTCAGAGACAGGTATGAGATTGACAATGTTGGCCAACACAGTTTTCGAGTGTCACGGGGGTGGACTAGTGCAATTTTACTTTTTAAATATAGGGAAACATATTCTGGGTTGAGTACAGTCTCGATGAAGGACAGAGAAATGAATTATTGAGGAATTATTTCCGTTCTACGATTTTTAAGCACATTAATTCATCCTATCAATGCATCTCATAATTTTGTAGGCCTCTATCAGGTCTCTGTTCAGCGTCTGTCTTTCCAATGAAAATAATCCTAGGTTATTCAACCTCTCCTCATAGCCAACACTCTCGAGACAAGGCAACATCCTGGTGAAGCTTTTTTGCACTCTCTCCAAAGCTTCCACATCCTTCTGGTAGTGTGGTGACCAGAACTTTAATAGAATCCCTACAGTGTAGAAGGAGGCCTTCAGCCATCAAGTCTGTACCGACCACAATCCCACCCAGGCCCTATTCCTGTAACCCCACACATTTACCCTGCTAATCCCCCTGAAACTAGGGTCAATTTACCAGTGCCAGTCAACCTAACTCGCACATCTTTGGAGTGTGGGAGGAAACTGGAGCACCCAGAGAAAACCCACGCAGACAGGGGAGAATGTACAAACTCCACACAGATAGCGACCCAAGCCAGGAATTGAACATGGGTTCCTGGCGCTGTGAGGCAGCAATGCTAACCACTGTGCCACCTTGCCACCCCAACTGCATGCAATACTCAAAATGTGGCCTAACCAAGGTTTTATATAGCTGCATCATGATTTCCTAACTCTTGTATTTAATGCCCTGGCCAATGAAGGCAAGCATGCTGTATGCCTTCTTAATCACCTTGGCCATGTGTGTTGTCAACTGTAGACCTGCATGCCTAAATCTGTCTGTATGTTAATGCTCCTCAGAGTTCTGCCATATACAGTATAATGTACAGTATACAGCATAGTTCTGTATTAAAAAAACTTCCATTTAGTTTTTGATGTCTGAAAACAACAGAGTAACATAAAGAATGGGGAATTCCAGTTAGAATGGAAATTCCCCTCAGATATGTCAACAATTTATTTGCCTCAACAAATAATTTATGGCTTCTTACATTTTGTAGGCATGGGAAAATATTACTTTTATGATGACAAGCTGCTTTTGGATCTCTCAGACAACTTTAACAAGAATCAAATGTCACTTCAAAGCCAGTAGTGAGAGATAATTTAATTATTAAAATGCAAAAGGCTTAAAAGAAAATCTCCAAATACAACTTTGATTTAATTCAATTTATTATTGTCACATGTAATAACATGCAGTGAGAAGTATTGTTTCGTGTGCACAATACAGACAAAGCATACCATTCATAGAGAAGGAAATGAGAGAGTGCAGAATGTAGTGTTACAGTCACAGCTAGAACTAGGATGTAGAGAAACATCAACTAAATGCAAGGTAGGTCCATTGAAAGGTCTGATGGCAGTAGGGAAGAAGCTGTTCTTGAGTCAGTTGGTATGTGACCTCAGACTTTTGTACCTTGTTTCCGACACAAGAAGGTGGAAGAGAGTATGTATGGGGTGTGTGGAATCCTTAATTATGCTGACTGCTTTGTTGAGACCATGGGAAGTGTCCACAGAGTCAATGGATGGGAGGCTGATTTGCATGATGAATTGGGCTACATTCATAACCTTTTGTAGTTTCTTGTGGTCTTGGTAGAGCAGGAGCCCTACCAAATGATGAATGCTTTCTATGGTACATCTGTAAAAATTGGTGAGAATCATAGCTGACATGCAGAATTTCCTCAGTCTTCTGAGAAAATAGAGGCATTGGTGGGCTTTCTTAATTATAGTACCACCATGGGGGACCAGGTCAGGCTGTTGGTGACCTAGACACCTAAAACCTTGAAGCTCTCAAACATTTCTACTCCGTCCCCATTGATGTAGACAGGGGCATATGCTTTCTGAAGTCGATGACAATTTCCTTCATTTTGTTGACATTGAGGGAGAGATTATCGTTCACCAGATTCTCTGTACTCTGTTTCATCATTGTTTGAGATCTGACCCACTATGGTGGTGTCAGCAGCAAACTTGAAAATTGAGTTGGAGAGGAATTTAGCTACACGGTCATAGGTGTATAAGGAGTATAGTAGGGGGCTGAGAACACAGCCTTGTGGGCACCGATGTGAAAGATGATTGTGGAGGAGGTGCTGTTGCCCATCCTTACTGATTGTGGTCTGTGAGTTAGAAAGTTTAGGATCCAGTTGCAGAGGAGGAACTGAGGCCCAGGCCTTGGACTTTGGAGATGAGTTTCATAGAAATAATAGTGTTGAACTCTGTAGTCAATAAATAGAAATCTGACATAGGTGCCTTTGTTAGCGAGGTGTTCCAGGGTTGAGTGCAGGGCCAGGGAGATGGCGGCTGCTATGGACCTGTTGCAGCGATAGGCGAACTGTAGTGAATCCAGGCAATCTGGGAGGCTGGAATTGATTCATGCCATGACTAACCTTTCGAAGCACTTCATAATGATGGATGTCAGGGCCACAGGATGATACTCATTAAGTCACGCTGCTTGTCTTTTCTTTGGTACTCAGATGATGGTCACCTTCTTGAAGCAGGTAGAGACTTCAGATTGTTGTAAAGAGAGGTTGAAGATGTCTGCGACTACTCCCGCCAGCTGAACTTAATGAAATAAGTAGATCAGAAGTTGTGGGTGAAATTTTATGGGGTGTGCAAGAGCAGGAAACATGATACGTGGGGTGACATAATCATACAAAATAGCAATATCCAGATGGCTAGTTAAGATCACACAGAATCACAAAATTGTTACAATGCAGAAAGAGGCTATTTGGCCCATCATGTCTGCACCAGCACTTTGAAGGAGCTTAGTGCCATTCTAGCACCTGCTTCTCATAAGGTTACACATTCCTGCATTGCAAATATCAATCTATTTGCCTTTTGAATGTTTCGATTGAACCTGCTTCCAAGACAATCTCAGGCAGTGCATTCCAGACTGTAACCACTCACTGTGTGAAAAAGCTTTTTCTCGTATCACTCTTGCTTACTTTGCAAATTACTTTAATCTTTGCTCTCTGGATCTTGATCCTTTCATGAGTGGGAAGAGTTTCTACCTATCTGTTTTGTTCAGATGCTTCATGATTTTGAATACCTCTGTCAAATCTCCTCTCATCCATCTCCAAGGAAAAGAAAACAAGCCTCTCCATTCTATCTTCATAACTGAAGTTCCTCATCCCATAACCATTCTCATAAATCTTTTCTACACTCTCTGCAAATTGCTAAAGTGTGATGCCCAGAACTGGATGCAATATTCCAGCTGAGGCCAAACAAATGGCTTAAACAAATTCAACATAACTTCCTCGCTCTTGTACTCTAAGCCCCCATTAATAAGGCCCAGGATACTGTATGTTTTATTAACCACACTCTCAACTTGTACTGTCACATTTAATGACTTGTGCAAATATATACACAGGTCCTCTGCTCCTGCACCCATTTTAGAGTTGTACTCTTTAGTTTACATTGTCTCTCCATGTTCTTTCTATCAAAATAAATTACTTCACTTTTTTTGCATTGAACTTTATCTGTCACCAATCCAAAAATTCTACCAACTTCTCTATATCCTTTTGAAGTTCTATATTATCCTCCTCATAGTTCCCAATGCTTCCAATTTAGACATAATCAGCAAATTTTGAAATTATGTCCTGTACACCAAGGTCTAAGTCACTAATAATAAATAAAAGCAAAGGTCCTAACACTGATCACTGGGGAACTCCAGTCAGATACCTTCCTCCAGCCAAAAAACATCCATTAACCACAGCTCGCTGTTTCCCGTCACTCAGCCAATTTCATATCCATATTGCTACTAACCTGTTTATTCCACGAGCTATAATTTTGCTCAGATGTTTGTTTTGTGGCACTGTATCAAATCATAGAATCCCTGCAGTACAGAAGGAGGCTATTCAGCCCTTCAAGTCTGCACCGAGTCTCCAAAACAGCATATTACCCAGGCCCACCTCCCTGCTACCCCTGTGACCCTGCACATTTTCCATGGCTAATCCATCTAACCTACACATTTTGGACACTAAGGGGCAAATTAGCATGATTGATCCACCTAACCTGCACATCTTTGGACTATGGGAGGAAACCAGAGCATCTGGAGGAATCATGAAAACACAGGGAGAACATACAAACTACACACAGACAGCAGCCCAAGGCCGGAATTGAACCTGGGTCCCTGGTGTTATAAGGCAGCAATGGTAACTGTTGTGTCATCTTGTCTTTTTGAAGTCCGTGTACACCATATCAACTGTTACCTCAACAACCCTCTCTGTTACCTCTTCAAAAAGTTCCAGCAAGTTAATTAAACATGATTTTCCTTTAGGGAATCCATGTTGGCTTTCTTTAGTGAACCCACACATGCCCATGTGATGCAGATACAGAAATAAAGTCAGCAGCATGTTTGTGATGTGCCGAGGCTCATGCCAGCCTGTGGCAGGTTCCTACTCACAATGCATTTGCATGCCACAAATACTCATTAGCATAGAACATTTTAAAATGACATCCTACCTTCAAGATAAAGTCATTGGCACATGAGAAGCTTGTGGCTCCTGGTTCACATTTGTTTAAAGATGGCGTGTACCAATCAGCTTTGTATAGTTGTGTGTAAAGCCAATAACTTTCCTGGTCTAACTCTGTCACAAGGGATGGTGTCAGGAGAATGGCAGTTTGTATCGGGGCCAAAAGCAGCAAGTGTGAGGTTGTGGGCGCAGTTGTGTGGAGCAGAATCGAGGTCATAAAGAAATGGAAAAGGGGTCCAAGGGAAGACAGAAGGTGGGGAGGCCAAGGATATGAAGGAGTGAAGTGGGAAGGGACTGATGTCCTGGGTGTTGTGGGGGTGAAGGTGGCAAACAATCAGTCAAGGTAAGAAAATGAAGGGCCTAAAGAACAATGTCAGGATTGTGTGTCCATCTCAGAATGATGGCTGGCAAAATCCTTACAGGGCTTAGAGTTCATCAATATTTCAATCATTAAAAGAGTGATTTTGGACAGTATCCTTTACAATACACAAAAGGGAGGGCCAACTGAGACTTTATTTGTGGTTTAATATAACTGAATGAGTTGCTAGGCCATTTCAAACAGTATTTAAGAGTCAACCACACTGAATCTGGAGGCCAGAGTAGGAAAGGATAGCAGAGGGCATTAGTGAACCAGATGGATTTTGTAACAATAGTTTCATAGTCATTATTGGACTTTTCATTCCAGATTTTTTTTAATTGAATTCAAATTCCACCACTAAGCCACCTAACTAGTTGATAGGTGCTTGAACAACATTCAAGAATTTTGAATCCACGACAAAGCAGCCTACTTGTTTGGCACTCCTTCCACAAACATACACTCCCTGCACCACCAATGGATAGTAGCTGCAGTGTGTATCATCTACAAGGTGCACTGCACAAACTCACCAAAACTCCTTAGAAAGAACTTTCCATAACCCATGACCAGGACCATGAGGACAAGGGCAGCAGATACATGGGAACATCACCACCAGGAAATTCCCCTCCAATCCACTCACCTATCCTGAATTGGAAATATGTCAACGTACCTTCACAGTTGCTGAGGTGAAATCCTCTCGTATGGTACTGTGGGTGTACATTCACCACAGAAACTACAATGGTTTAAGAAGGCAGTGAATCACCACCTTCTCAAAGGCAATAAATGCTGGGCTAACCAGCGAAATAAGAAGGCTCACAACACCAGGTTAAAGTCCAGCGGGTTTATTTGGTAACACAAACCACAAGCTTTCAGAGCACTGCCCCTTCATCAGGTCTTCACCTGATGAAGGGCAGCGCTCTGAAAGCTTGCGGCTTGTGCTACCAAATAAACCTGTTGGACTTTAACCTGGTGTTGTGAGGCTTTTTACAGTGCTTATTCCAGTCCAACGCCGACATCTTCACATCATGGCTAACCAACAAAACCAACATCCCTTGAATGAATAAAAAAGCTGAGCCTGAACCTGAGCCAGTTCGTACAGAATGGCGAGTACAATACTAAACACTAACATGAGCATTCAATAAAGAGTGAAAAACCCCACATTGTTTCTTCCATAATGACAAAAATGTTCCTGATTCCCCCGCAATTATCGATATGTAGTGACCATGAGGTGTGCCAGCTGTCTGACTAAACTAGTCTCAACAAATAATGAAGATGCACATATGAAAAAAACAAAACCAATCTAATGTAAAATGTTTATGGATGAAATTTAAGGTTACAAAGCATTCGTGCCACCTTTGTGCACCCAGGCTTATGTTAATGGAATGGAGTTGGCAGGGAACGTTTGGTCATGGTGCAGAGCCTCCCTTCTTGACCATGAGTCTCTTTTATAGCCCAACTATATCTGCTGCATAGCCAGCTGACAGTAGGTGTTGCAAGAGTTTCACAGCTATTTGCCTATAGTGTACCTCAGGTCGTAACACACTTGGAGTTCAAGTTCAAGATCTTTATTTGAGATACCGCCTTCCAGCTATGTGGGCTTGCAGGTTCTCCAAACAAAGCTTTGCAGTGGCATTTATACCTCAGGCACAGTTAGTTACAAGTGATTTACACACATTAATCAAAAACTAACATTGAAATTTACTATTAACTATAACTTATTACAATCAATATTCCCACTAATGACATTCAACAGACATGAGTTCAGTTAACCAGTTGCAACATCGTACACTTGCCTAATTACAACATCTGAGTACTAACAAGGCATGTCTACATCATATACTATCCGATCGTTACTGAAGCATGTATTCAAAGTCTTTGACGGTCTGTAACTGTTATCTGGAGCAGTGACTTGAGACTCCCTTGTGGCTACCAAAGTTACTGTCTTTGTCCATTATTCTACTGTGCATTCACAGCTGCTTCACAGAAATTCTTGCAGCATGTCTCTGATATTTAACCCGATCACCGCTGAAAAGCAACCCCCACTACAGAATTGTATATGCCTACCTTGCACAATGCTGGCACTTTACATTTTAATTTTGATTGCATGGAAAATAGAAAAAAGCAAGAGAGCAGAAGGGATGCACAGTTACGCTGTTAGGAACAGTGAGCTGATAACAAAATCCAATCCAACCCCACCCCCCCTTTATCACAAAGGTGAAATAAAAAAAATTAAAATCTTGAATGAAATCCCAACCTGTTCACATGCAGTCATAATGGAGACAGGAGAAGCAGGAGTGCTTCTTCCTGGCCCAATTCCTTACCAGCTTCCAACCTATCATTGGACCACCCTACCTCATGCCCCACCACAATCAGACCCACTTTCCTACTGGATAGGACATCCCTAGGATCAGTGACCAAACTCTCACCATCTATCGCTGTTATCTTACCACTAACTTGGCTGCAGGCTTTCCACATCCTCTGGGCCGCTGAACCCTTCTGGGGCATTCCAACCTGATGGGGTGTCAGCCCTATCAACCAAGCTGGCTTCTGGGTAGGGATCCATTGGAAGAAAGGGTGCACACCTCTTGACCAAAACTTCCGCCCCACCCCAACCCCACACACACAACCCATCTCAGTTAATCTAAGGGCTTTGTCTCTAGTAGTTTATGTATTAGTTCAAATGAATGTTGTTTGGATGGTAGGTGTTGGTATTGTGAAATGATAATACAATTTTAATATCGAAGGCTGCTTGCAGAAAATGGTCTCCAAGTCAAAGAGGCTGTCATTAGAGGGAAGGGAATGTCAGAAAGTTCGAATTTGCCAAGATCTTAGAGGTGGTAAAGGGGATAGGGGCAAAAGATTTATAGAAAGATTGCCAAACCCTGGCCTATGTGGCTGGAAGTATGGTTGTCAATAAAAGGCGAAGAGTATATACAAAAAAGTCAGAGCCAGGGGAATACAGCAGAGGATAACCTGTTTCAAAATATCATAAGAACATAAGAAATAAGAGCAGGAGTAGGCCATCTAGCCCTTCGAGCCTGCCCCGCCATTCAACAAGATCATGGCTGATCTGTCGTGGCTCAGTTCCACTTTCCCGCCCTCTCCCCATAACCCTTAATCCCCTCGCTTATCAAAAACCCATCAACCCGCATCTTAAAAATATTTAGCGAGGCAGCCTCCACCACTTCAACGGGCAGAGAATTCCAGAGATTCACCACCCTTTGAGTGAAGAAGTTCCTCCTCAACTCCGTTCTAAACCGCCCCCCCCTTTATCTTGAGGCTGTGCCCCCTAGTCCTACTGTCCTTTCTGAGCGGGAAGAGTCTCTCCACCTCTATCCTATCCATCCCATTCATCATCTTATAAGTCTCAATGAGATCTCCCCTCATTCTTCTAAACTCTCTATCTTCCATTTTGAAAGAAGGTACTATCTCCAAGACAGAAGAGATAACCATTGATCATTGTCATAAAATATGTCTGGAATCTTGTAGTTTAGGATTGGCTAAGCTGGTTTTAGAGACGGGACAATGAGGAATAGGGATAAGGTTTATCAAGCCCAATCAAGATAGGACTAGGAATTCACCACTTGGGTGACTGCATGCGTACTTAAGGTTACCCAAGTTGTGCCACTGGTCACCACAGCATCCTCTGTCATGAAGCTGTTGTGATTATGTATTTTGAAGAACTGAATATTCTTCATAGGACTCTGTTTTAAACTGTTGATTAATTAAATTACCTCGATTGCCAAAATTCAGTTCTATACTTGTGTCACATCAAAAGAACTGTCTGTGAACATCACAGCAGTTCTTATATTTTCTGTGGATTCCCACTCACTTTAACATTTGTCACTATTTTCCTTCACCATACTGACAACTATCCAAACCGCACCTTACTCAAGTCTTACATCTTTTTGGTCCCATTAGATGAAACCACTGCTACCATTACTTCTGCGCCCATGGTCATGCTGAATGTTGCGCAAGAATATACTGTACTCACACTCCCATTGTTATGTTTCATGGAGAGAGGAATTGAAGGGGTTTAGATGGAACCATACAGAATATTTGTACCATGATTGCAGAAGATTATTATTATGCATATAGGGCTAAAATTTACATTTTAAAAACTTGATAATAAATATGCTTGTAGAAAATACTGGATTGCAATAATGGGTGACAAGGGACCAGGGAACAATAAGATTTAGTGTTAACTCTGAGCAGCTCTTACATGTTGCATGTATGTCTACACCCCGGGAAGAACTCCCACGTTCCCGACATGTGACCCCTTTTGTACCCACCGGATCCCAGTGCCCACGTGACCATCCAATCTACAATGCTGATATTGAGCAACTGCCAAATTGTCATTTTTCTTTTGTCAGACATGCTTATATTAGTTATCTAGTTCAACAGGACTATTCTGAGATTGGCTTTGTCTGCCCCAGAAAAAGAAACCAGCAGTAATCTGGTTTTGTACCTGCATTGATAATGGACAGGATTTTTGTTAATAGAACTGAACTCATATGCATGACCTATAATTTATTTTAAGTGCAATCACAGCACTGACAAAATTACAATATATTCTGTGCAATATTCAGCATGACCATGGGTGCAGAAGTATTGGCAGCAATGGTTTAATTTAATGGGACAAAAAGGGTGTAAGACTGGAATAAAGTGCTGTTTGGATATTTGTCTGCATGGTAAAGGAAAGTAGTGACAAATGTTAAAGTGAATGGGAGTCCACAGAAAATATAAGAACTGCAGTAATGTCCACAGGCAGTTCTTTTCATCTGACCCACATATAGAAGTGGATTCTTGGCTATCAAAGCAGTTTAATTAACCAACAGTTTAGAAACAAAATTCTATGGAGAATATTCAGTTCTTCAAAATAATCACAAAAGATTCACAACAGAGGATGTCTGCGGTGACCAGTGACACACTTTGGTAACCTTATGTTCGCATGCAGTCACCCAAGTGGTAAATTCCCAGAATCACCTTGGAGATTTGGGGAATTCACAGTGAGGGCTTGGTGCTTTCCAAGGAGACAGTAATGAAATTCAAAGGGAAAGTCAGATTGTGTTGCTGTGATCCAGAACCTTGTAAATGGTGGCATAGAAGGAAGCCATTTGACCCATCAAGCGAATGCTGGCTCTTTGTAGAATCATCTGTCAGTTACATTCTCCTGTTCAATACCTAGAACCTGCAAGTTTATTTCCCTGAAATGTCCATCCAATTTCAAATCATTGATTATCTCTGCTACCACCATCTTGGTAGACAATGAGCTCCAGGACATTACCTCTCACTGTATAAAACTTCTTCCTCACATCTCTCACCCAAAATTTAAACCTGGTTTTGCAATACATCTTTAAGTGGGTGTGGTTATGTTGTACATTAAGAGAAGGAAAATGATGCAGTGCATCATGTGATTCAGACTGATGCTGGAATTCTCTCTTCTTGAGATTAAATATGTTTGTGGGAGCTGTGGCAGTGCCTTTCCTGTTGCCCAGAATGGCAGGATCCCACCCCAGAATCTACACTTGGAAGCTCACTAATTATGCACAGACCGTGTTTTCCTCCCAGTCATTTACTTGGCAGGCCAACGGCTAATCCATCCACCCACCGTCAGTTGGTGGATCTCTGCACCATATTTAAACACCAGTCCAGCACACTCAATATCACACCCTCCAACCTACCTGTCTTCACCTAACCATGCAGTATGTCTGAAAGTCAGAAGCCAAAGGCCAGTAACCTCTAGAAGAAACACTAGCTTTCAGCCATATGGCTTATTCAGGGGGTCTGGGCCCTCCAGCACATTCTGTACCCCAAGGAAAATTCAAAGAAGCAAATGAACCTTAAATCTCCAGCCTGGAAGGCCATTGCCCAGGTGGTCAGCATTGGCTGTCACCCACCTACAAAGAGCCATCCAGTGCAAGAAGCAGGTGACTGACCTCATCACCAGGGTAAGCCCTCTCTCAACTCCCTCTGTTATCAAACTCACAGCATGGCATCTTGTACTCAAATGGCTACTCATAGAATCCCTACAGTACACAAGGAGGCATTTGGCCCTTCGAGTCTGCACTGATAGCAATCCCATTCAGATCCTAGCCCCATAATTCCATGTATTTAACCTTTTAATCCTCCTGACACTGAGTGGCAATTTATCATGGCCAATGCACCTAACCAGCACATCTTTGGACTGTGGGAGGAAACCGGAGCACCTGGAGGAAACCATGAGACATGGAGAAAACATGCAGACTCTGCACAGATGGTGACCCAAGCCAGGAATCGAACCCAGGTCCATGGAGCTGTGAGACAGCAGTGCTAACCACTGTGCCACCCATGCCATATTCTTCATGGATCTCATACATTCAATTGCAGGGGACACATATCAACACTTACTCTCTCACCAAGACTTTCACAACACCACTATCTGTCTTGTTGCTGACACTCTAAGCTCTGTCCCTTCTGGGTAGGGCACATCACACACACAGAATATGCATTTCACCCAAAGTCTGCTCCATCCTCTCTGATCACATACAGGCCAAACTTGCACACAACAAACTTGAGCTAGTCCAGACCAGGAGAGGGAAGGCAGAGATCATCACGAGGACAGGGTTCACTCCTACGGCAGAGCTTGTTCTCACAACAAGCATGGATTTCAACCACATCACTTCACGCAATCCTGAAATTCACAGCAGGGACAATGTAATTTAAATTAGCTTCAGCTTATCCACTGCAATTGTCCTTTTGTGTTTTTCAGACACCAGCAGACCAGCCAGCCAGCTCACTAGCCCAGTGGCCCTCCAAGCTGCTGAAGCACATCAAAGAATAAGGGAACTCAGGAAGAACAGTCAAAATACCCACATCCTCCACCAACACATAGATATCCCGCATGGGTGGGATATAAATCAAGGTTAGAATCGAGGTCACTTTCTGGGGAGCACCTCACAGACACGTCTCCGCTGCATTCAGGGGCAAGGAAAGCCCGGGTCTCCAGCACTTGGAGGGCTCCAAGCACTCAGCTCCAGCCAGTTGTTGAGTCTTTGGAAGCAGCAACTAACTCACTGGTGGAGATGAAAACAGAGGCAGTAGAACACTGGGCAAAGCTTCGACAGTCATACGTCAGAGTAGAGTGCAAAGTGGAGGAGACCCTCCACATTCAGTTTAATATTATGGCACTAACATGTTAGTGCCTCAAGGCGATCATGGAGATCTTGGTCTAGCAGGTCCTGCTGGATTTTCACTTGGCATTGCATTCCATGGCCAAAAACTGTTGGGCACAATCAGCAGGTAGGCCACATGGGCCGAGACACCTTAACCATCCTCCTCGTACGCCATCTCCTGAGTCACGCCAAGTCCTCTGGCACCAGGAGGCAGGATGAGCGTCAACGGGGTACACTGGGACTTCCACACAAGACATTTGAACTGTGTGCACCTGCTCAGAGTCTTCTCTGCCTGCGCCAAAATCAACTCCAGCAGCACAAGTCCCTGAGGATGATTATGCCCCAGAGCAGGAGATCTTGATGATGCCAGGTCTTTCTAGGGCTTGGGCCACCAGAGAATGTCCGCCAAAGTCATAGCTGACATCAGGTCAGGGCAATCTGCAGGCTGCCTCTATCCCTGCTGGGCTGCATAAAGGTGTAGTGTTAGGATTAAGAAAGTATAAAAATGCCACGCTGAATAAGTTGCGCTTTTTGAAAACCATTACATGGGTGTGTCAATTTAATGGTCATATTAAAGCATTTTGCTAAGGGTCTTTGTCATTCTCTTATTCTAATTTTGGTCAGCACAGTGGAAATTTCTCTCAATGTCAGTAAAATGAAATGTTGTTATTGATGGAGAGAATTCTGAGGGACAAGATTTATGAGCATTTAGAGAAGTTTAGAATGATCAGAAATAGCATGGCTTTGTCAAGGGTAGGTCCCTTACGAGCCTAGTTGAGTTCTTTGAAAATGTGACTGAACACATTGATGAAGGAAGAGTAATGGATGTGGTTTACATGGACTTCAGCAAGGCATTTGATAAGGTCCCCCATGCAAGACTTCTTGAGAAGGTGAGAGGGCATGGTATCCAAGGGGCTTTGGCCTGTGGATCCAGAACTGGCTTTCCTGCAGAAGGCAGAGAGTGGTTGTGGGTGGGTCTTTTTCTGCATGGAGGTCAGTCACCAGTGGAGTGCCCCAGGGATCTGTTCTAGGACCCTTGCTGTTTGTCATTTTCATAAATGACCTAGATGAGGAAGCGGAGGGATGGGTTAGTAAGTTCGCCGACGACACGAAGGTTGGGTGTTGTGGATAGTCTGGAGGGATGTCAGAAATTGCAGCGTGACATAGATAGGATGCAAGAGTGGGCGGAGAAGTGGGAGATGGACTTCAACGTGGATAAATGTGTAGTGGTCCATTTTGGCAGGACCAATGGGATGAAGGAGTACAATATCAAGGGTAGAAGTCTTAGCAGTGTTGAGGAGCAGAAGGATCTTGGGGTCCGGGTCCATAGGACGCTCAAATCGGCCTCGCAGGTGGAGGGTGTGGTCAAGAAGGCATATGGTGTACTGGCCTTCATTAATTGAGGGATTGAGTTTCGGAGTCAGGAGGTAATGCTGCAACTTCATAAGACCCTTGTCAGATCCCACTTGGGGTACTGTGCGCAGTTCTGGTTGCCTCACTATAGGAAGGATGTGGAAGCTATTGAGAGAGTGCAGAGGAGCTTTACAAGGATGTTGCCTGGATTGGGAGGTATGCCTTATGAAGATAGGTTGAAGGAGCTAGGTCACTTCTCCCTGGAGAGATGAAGGTTGAGGCAACCTGATAGAGGTTTATAAAATGTTGAGAGGAATAGATAGGGTGGATTCTCAGAGGCTATTTCCCAGGGCTGAAATGGTCGCTATGAGAGGACACAGGTTTAAGGTGCTGGGAAGTAAATACAGAGGAGATGTTAGGGGTAAGTTTTTCACTCAGAGGGTGGTGAGTGGGTGGAATCGGCTGCTGTCAGTGGTGGTAGTAGAGGCAAACTCACTGGGGTCTTTTAAAAGATTTCTGGATGAGTATATGGGATTTAATGGGATTGGGAGTTACAGATAGCTATATGGCTTGGTAGGTATGGATGTGATTGGCGCAACTTGTGGGCCAAAAGGCTTGTTTGTGCTGTAGTGTTCTATGTAATAAAATGAATGAAATTACTACCAAGAAGGTTACTACAGAAATTGTGACTGAATGTTAGTAAGTCCTCAGGACTTGATCTTGAACACTGATGTAAAATATCATTTTCAAAACATTACCAATTCTGGAGTAATATAGATTGGAAGGTAGCAAATTTACTGTACTGTTTTGCGAGACAAAACAGATAATTGCAAACCTGTTACATCAGTAGCAGAGGAGTGCTCAAATCTATTTGAAGAACTGTGACAGCTGGACTTGAATAATGATTCAATTGGTAAATTCTTGTTGACTGTGCCCAATGTGAAATTATATTTCAAACTGTTAAGTTGAGGATGTTACTAATAGAATTGATGATAGGGAATCACTGGATCAGTATATTTGGATGTTCAGAAGGCTTTTGACAAAATTTTGCTTTCCAACCTCCTATGGGAGAATTTAAAAAACACAGGACAGGTGAATTAGTCCTTAATCCATGTCACTAACAGGCAGAAAACAGTAGCAAACAGTTCAATTCATGCATTGGCAGGGTTTTAGTGGGGTACAAGGATCAGTACTTGAGTTCCAGCTGTTTACAATACATCAGTAATTTTGATGTGGGTACCAAATGATATTTCCAAGTTTACTGATGAAACAAAGCTTGGCAGGAATGTTTGTTGAGGAAGATGTAACTTCAAAAGGATTTGGACAGGCTTGGTGAGTGGGTGAGAACATGGTAAATGGAATAAGGGTGATATTATCAAAAGGAGCAACATAGCCAAGTTTTTCTTAGAGTTTAGAAAGTGTAGATGTGCAGAGACCCATGTACCTTGTCAGTAAGTCACTGAAGACCAACATGAAAAGGTGCAGCAAGCAATTAGGAAGGCTGTTGGTATGTTAGCCTTTATTACAAGAGGGTTTGAATACAGGATTGAAGTTCTACTTCAGATGCTGTCTAATCAAGGTTCTTTACTACTATTGGAGTAGTGTGGGTAGATTTAGTCCCTTTACCTGCAGAAGGATTTTATTGTCATAGAGATTGTAACAAAGGTTCACCAGACTTGTTCCTAGGATAGCGGGACTGTCCTGTGAAGACACTGGGCCTGTATTCTTGAGTTTAAAAGGATGAGTTGATCTCATTGAACCATACAAAATACTTAAGGGGATGAACAGAGTAGATACAGGCAAGATGTTTTCCCTGGTTGGAAAGTCCAGACCAGTGGACACATTTTCAAAAATAAGGAGGAAGGTCACCTAGGACCACGAGGAGAATTCTTTTTACTCAGAGGGTTGTGAATCTTTAGATTTCTCTAACCCAGAGGTCAATAAGCCCAGTAATTAAATATTTTTAAAGTAGAGAATGACATTTCTAACTGGCAATTATATAAAAGGATATGAGGCACTATGGGAAATGGCATTGAAGTCCAAAAGATGTGTAGATTAGAGGGATTTGCCATGGTAAATGCATGGGATTACAAGGATAGGGGTTCGATACCCTTCAGTTTAAGCATCAATTGCAGTTATATGCAAGTAACCTGAACCAAATGTGATGCACCTAATGTAGGAAGAGAGAACAAGCTTTGTGCTTGCGCTAGTTTGCTTCTTATTTTCAGCCTAAACCAACAGGCTAACAGTAACATTAGAGTGTAAAATTAAGAGCACATGCAGAAATGTGGTTCTGGAAAAGAAACAGGTATATGGTCCATCTTGAGTGTGTACAATTCCTTAAGATCAAAGAAACAAAATACAAATGCGCAATGAAACTATTCTGTACATATTTATTTACATCCAATTTCGCATAAATGCCAACTAGCATGATTATATGCATTACATAAATATAAATACTTCTGTACAAATTACATACCCAAGATTAAAAATTAAAAAGGCATACTGTAGTTTGTCAACAAAAAAGCTCCTGTGTACTGTAGTTAAATATGCAGTTATTGCAAGAATGAACAGTAATCAAAATCACAGCTTAGATAAAATAGTTAAGATTCTGATCACGCTACATGTCTAAATTGTACTGGATTAAAAATGCAACTATTTCGTACACCACAAATCTTCCAATAACAGATTTAAAAAGTACAATAGCTTCAATTAAGTATATTGTCATTGCTACAGTTCAACATTTTACACTGCTGGGGATGTGCAGTCCATGCAATAAGCCAATGCTACACTCCTATCACTGTAGAATATATAGCCCAGTTATAATGCACTATGGTAGAGGTGGGACTGATGAAGATGGGAGTGCGCTACCAGAAGACAGAAATATACTGCCTGCTCATAATTCATTATTTCAGAGCAAGGTAGCACATGTTTGAGCCACCTTAGCTGCTTGATCAGAGGATGCATCAGTTAGTGGACCGATAAATTCAAGGAAAACGACTGGGTGCCACATGCAGTCACGAGCCATGCAAGGCCATCTCTTCCAGGTTCTCCTGTGATACAAATCCACCAATTTCTGAAATTTGGCATTCTATTGCATATTTGGAAACCATGTGGCACAAGACAATGTACCAACATGCAGTATAACTGGGACATTAAGTTAGTTGCCTGGACAGTTTGTGTAATTTAATTCATTAACATCTGTTAAAAAGCATGTGCAACTTTTGTAAACATAGCCTGCATTTATCATAGAGCTACACAAAGTTAATGTACATATGCTTTGATAAATGAAGGCAGACTTGACTGTTCTACGAAATGTAAAAGAGGCTCATTCATTGGCCTCTATAACATTCTATTATTCAGACTGCCACAGTTAAATACTTTCTGAACACATTACAGGCTGACTGTGTTCCGTACAGGCAAGGAAAATTGCTTTCTAATTAAATACCGAACAAAAGTTTACTACTTTGGAAGCCTTCCCTATTTGCACAAGTTTTCCCTGAATAACCCCGGCATGAAAGTCATTAACCTACAAAACTTGAAGGATGCCCAAGTGAAGGCAGCTCCCAGAATCTTCATGGAATCTGCTACCTGCCTTAAAATCCTGTTTATTCAAAGATATGCTCAATTGTATTATTACATCCTTTTAATTCTATAGACTATATATACACACACAAGTCCAAAGAATAAAGTCTGCTTAGGCACTAGAAACATTTTTCAGGTTACCAAGTAAGTTTTTGGTTGGTCATTTTACTCAATTGAAAAGCACTACAACATGTTGTCAAAGCTAGCTTGGCAGATCACCCACTGCTAGCAATCACCATTTAACCAGCTCATTCCATTTATTTTGTAGGTCAATGGTTTCACTTGTCGTGATTAATACTGTGTGCTCAATTGCATCTAATAATGTCCAGCCACCTTACAATTAGAAGAAACTAGGGTTAAAGCACAATTGGAGAACAGACAAGGATTAAAAACAGCCCATGCATCTGCTCTATGAAGGATCCCAAAATAGGTCAGGGGATAAAGAAATAAATGCAGTCTTTGATAGATAGTCCTCTTCAATTGCCTATTTAAATCCTCTGAATTTTCTCAGCCACAATAATAGGGTTCTCTTTCCTGATCTTCATTGCTGCTTCCGCCTTGTAATCATAAGGGCAATTGTGTTTATCTGAGTAACGATGAAGTCCACAAAACAAGTTCCCACATCGACAGTCAAAACCTGCGACAGAAAACAAAATCTTTATTCTGCACACAAAGTAGTCTATAAATGCATCCTAATGAGTTTTTAAAAAAACCTTTTATTAGTGTAGTTGCATCAAGCTTTGCCTAATGTAGTCAAGTCTGTAACTCGAGTGGCTATTTAATGGCAAATTTAAGCATTTAAGTTTTCCATTTTATCTTTACATCTAAAAATCAAGCTCGGTTCAACTTGATCCACTATCCATACTGATAAACTTCCAGAATCAGAGCCAAATCTATTCCCACAGCATAAGGAAGTGACAGCTGGAAGATCTCCAGCTAGGCAAACAGAATCCAAAATAGGATTTTCATAGGCTGAGAAGAAAACTCTACAACTTTAAAAGATATTCCAAGACATTTAGCAGAGGGATAGGAGAAGAAAGACACTGAATCAGCAGGAAGTCAGGTAATGGTCCTGGTGGGGAGGAAAAGAAAAGGGGTTGACAGCAGCAGCAGTTGCTATGAAAACTATAAGATATAGTTCATTAATTATTCCTGTTGTTACAGGAAGGAAGCAGTATTCCATAATGATCAAGGCATCAAGATGAAAACACTATGCATGATTGTAACCTGATCATGGGTGTGAACTAGATGGGCAAAGAAACCTAGTAGAATTTAAACTAATTTGAAATTGACAGAGTAATTGCTGCAGAATACAAAGACATCTAGGGAAGAAATATTTTTCTCCTTCCTATCAAATTCCTCTCACCATAGCTTAAGTTTGATGAAATGAATATAGAATAGATTATTCCAATGGCAAAAAAATTAAATTTTTGGAATTGTTAAACAGTAATCAAGCAGAACACTAGCTTGTTGGCAAATCTAAAAGCAACTAGTGGATCTATTTAAAAACAAACCTTAAAAAGGAATCCAATTTTGCCAAAGGATAACACATCATAGTAAGTCTCACCTGTAAGACCAACTTTTTTCCTGCATTGAAAACATCTGTTCTTCTTTGGTCGGGATACCTCTGGAGACTTCTCTTCACTCTCTGATGTACTAGATGGTGCAGCTAATGCAGATGGCTGTGCTATAACTATCAATACAAATAGGTGATTTAAGTTACATGAATTCTGCAGTTATAGACATCTATAGCAAATAATTGCAATTCATGCTGTAGTTACTGTAAACATTATCCTGATTTACAATTTTGGAAACATGCATTATCCTAGTCAACATTCAATACAATGAAGCGTTGTAAAAAATCAGAACAGTTCTAGCACTCGTGTTGCTATGATGAATTTTCCATTTCACAGTAACATTAAAGATGCAGAATGGCAGTAATACAGCACAATAAAGGAAGTTATGAACAACTCCCAGGTGCAGTCTGTTTTATAAAGCTTGGGTTTGTATTTAACAGTACCCAACAGCAATGGTTCACCATCTTCTCAAAAGCATTTGGCATGGGTAATAAATGTTGGATTTGCATCAAGAATAGAAAGAACAAATTGCACTTAAGTTACACCTTAAAGAAACTCGCATAAGCGAAAACAGACTTCCAACAGGAATAAGACCAAGTAAAGGAGGTAAGCAAAAACCCATTTGTGACTAGGTTTAAATTAGTATTTTAAAAGAGAGAATGCTAGAGCATTGCCCTGATGGCTGAAGGCATGGATCATGGGGAGGTGAGTGATAAGTGTTTAGTGCTGGACAAGGTCATGGAAGAATATAACAAGATTTCAGATGTTAGGGATCCAGGAACCAAATCCAGGGCAGCAAGAACTTGAGAAACAGGAACAGGAGTAGACCATATGAGCCTTCTTCATTAATTAGGACAAAAATGCTACTGAGTTTCATGTTGCCACGGGAAAGGGGAAGTCATTCATGCGTTTCCTACAAAAATTAATCTTGCAAATAGGCAGTTTTGGTCTGCAAAGCCAAGGCAACTCAATGAATCTGAGTCCATCCTTCAGCTATTTAAGAATTGACAGAATCCATCCAGAATAGCCAGGGAGAATCATTGGATAAAAAGCAAAATACTGTGGAAGCTGGAACGAAAATAGAAAATGCCAGAAAATTTCAGCAGCTCTGACAGCATCTATGGAGAGAATCGAGCCAACGCTGAGTCTAGATGACCCTTCCAATACCTTCCTTGTCTTGTTACAAAAGTGAATTAGCTCATTTCCCCATGATACCCCACCTGCTAGCTTTTGGCCACACATTTAACATGCCTGTCTCCTCACAGAATACAATCCCATTTAACTTTCTATTGTCAGCAAACCTGGATATAATACCTTTGGTTTCATTGTCAAAGTCGTGGTCAGTAGAGATTATAAATAGCCAAGGTCCTAATACTGGTTCTTGTGGCACTCCACCAGCCATAACCTGCCAACTTAGTTGTACATATCCCCACTGGTTCCTTTATTAACTAAGCTGCCATCCATGCCAACATCGTGCCACTCACTCCAAGAACATTAATATCTCACAGTATCTTGCAATGCCTTTTGGTATATTACATCTGCTGACTTTCCATTAACCATACCAGTTGCATTCTTACCAAACTAAAATCTGTCAATCATTGCTTTCAAAATAACTGTTGACTGTCATGAAACTAATTTTTAGTACATTAGGACTCCAAATTTTTGTGCTCTCAGGCTAACTTTGCTACATTTTCAATTTTCTCTCTCCACCTTTCAAATACAGTCCAAAGATGTGCAGGTTAGGTTGATTGGCCATGTTAAATTGTCAGGGGAATTATCAGGGTAAATACATGGGGTTACAGGGATAGGGCCTGGGTGGGATTGTTGCCAGTGCAGGCTCAAATGGCCTCCTTCTGTACTCTAGACATTCTATGATTTAGGGAATTTTGGACAATCTTAGATAGTGAATAGCTCCACTATCGTTGCAGCTACCTTTAAATCTTAAAACGTAGGTTGTAAGGTTGATGATTTGCAGGCCTTTCATCCCTCAAATTTTTTCCAATTCTTGATTTCTACTGCTGATACTGAATAAAGTTCTTCTCTTAACAGCCTCTTGGTTACTAGCTATTTCTGGTATGCAATTTATATAATCTATTGTGAATAGAGACAATGATATTTCTACATTTCCCATATTAGCCAAAGAAATTGTTTACTTTAGCTATTAAAAACATTTGTAAAAGCATTTACAGTTTGTTATATTCTAATAGATAACAGAATCCCTGTAGTGCAGGAGGCCATTCAGCCCAAGCTTGCACTAACAATTCCACTCAGTCCCTAGCCCCATAAACCCACCAATTTCCCCTGACAGTAAGGGGCAATTAGCATGGCAAATTCATCTAATAGGCACATCTTGAGGGTGGAAGGAAATCTATGCAGATAGACAGAATGTGCAAACTGCAGAGTCACCAAGGCTGGAATTGAACCCAGATCCCTGGTGCTGTGAGGCTGCACTGCTATCCACTATCACCATGCTGCCCTGTCTAATTTACACCTCATTCTACTTGTTCCTTCCTTACTTGCGCTCCCCCCTTTACTCTTTAGTCACTCTGCCAGTTTCTAAAATTGTATCCTCAGACCTACCACTCTTTGCAACATGAGCCTCAAATCTAATACAATACTCAGCTCCCCCAGTAAGCTACCAATGGATCTTTCTCACTGCATTGTTCTTTTTTTCCCCCCACACAGAGTGGGAGGGACAGGCAAACAAGGCTTGGTACACAAGACATGGACAGCAACTTTAGATGGGCTGAATTTTAGTGGTGTAACAATAGCCAGGAAATCATGCAACAATAAAATCAGTTGTGAAACTTGATGGGAAAGGGTGTTGCAGCTATGATGTGTTTAAGTGTATATAAATTAGGAAATCAGGAGTATGAATAACAGTAATTTCAATTCTCATATAGGATTGGCAAGTATGGATGAATTGTTCATAGAATGCATTGTTCTAACATAAGAACATAAGAAATAGGAGGAGTAGGCCATCTAGCCCTTCGAGCCTGTCCCGCCATTCAATAAGATCATGGCTGATCTGAAGAGGCTCAGTTCCACTTTCCCGCCTTCTCTCCATAACCCTTAATCCCCTTGCCTATCAAAAACTTATCTACCTGCGTCTTAAAATATATTTAGCGAGGCAGCCTCCACCACCTCAACAGGCAGAGGATTCCAGAGATTCACCACCCTTTGAGTGAAGAAGTTCCTCCTCAACTCCGTTCTAAACTGCACACCCCCCGCCCCCTTATCTTGAGGCTGTGCCCTCTAGTCCTAATGTCCTTTCTGAGCAGGAACAGACTCTCTACCTCTATCCTATCCATCCCATCCATCATCTTGTACGTCTCAATGAGATCTCCCCTCATCCTTCTAAACTCTAAAGAGTACAAGCCTAGTTTATTCAGCCTCTCCTCATAGCTCAACCCCGGTATCAGCCTAGTGAACCTCCTCGGCACTCCCTCCACGGCCAAAATATCCTTGCGCAAGTGCAGCAACCAAAACTGCACACAGTACTCCAGCTGCGGCCTCACTAGTGCCCTGTACAGTTGCAGCAAGACCTCCCTACTTTTACATCCAATCCCCCTCGCTATGAAGGCCAGCATCCCATTTGCCTTCCTGACCACCTGCAGGCTGGGTTTTTGCGACTCATGCACAAGGACCCCCAGGTCCCTCTGCACTGTAGCATGCTGCAGCTTTGCCACGTAAGTAGTAGTCCTTCCTACCATTATTCCCACCAAAAAGTGGACAACCTCACACTTGCCAACATTAAATTCTATTTGCCAGTTCCTCGCCCAGCCTATCTAGATCCCTCTGCAGACTTTCCACACCCTCTGCACAATTTGCTGTTCCACCAATCTTTATCATCTTGTGTCATTCTACTGTGCAGCATGTGTTCTGAGGATGAGGGACATTTTTCAGAACAAATGCCAAGGAACCAACAAGGGAATAGGCTATCTAATATTGTTTAATGGGACAGGGATAATGAATTTTATGGTAAAGGATCTTCTGCAGAAAAAAATTGTCATGAGCAATTTTATAGAAATAAGGATTGATGCAAGGTCAATCCAAACATGTGGTTTGGAGGGGAAAGTTGGCTATGATAAACTTAATTTTAATTTCCCAATCTAATAGCCAAGCAATGACAAATATTAAATTTAAAAATCTGAGGAACTTGAAGTGAAGTAATCAGTAAACTGCACTGGAGAAATTAGTGGGACTAAAATCCAGCATAATCTTTAAACTAATGGGCCATATTTTAGATTTTTTTAAAAGACAACTGCAGATATTTGATCGTCCAGAATTTAGAACGTTCCCCAAGGATTGGCAGGTAGCAAATTTAACCTCATTATTCAGAGAGATAATAGGGAATAGGAAGGCCTGCCAGTAGTGAGGGAAACTACTAAAAATCTCATTCAAGACATGGTAATAGGGTACCTAAAAAAACCCACTAATGTCTGACTTTATGCCTGCTCTCTCTCCATTTTGGTTGATAAGCCAGGGTTATCCCACAAGTTGGGAGGAACATTTGACCTCTTGGTGGAAATGCTTGAGGAGTGTTTTCAAAGTATCCATGCCTTCCTAGGGGGTCTCCTGCCACCACTGAGCTTTTGAATAGTGCAGTTGGGAGGCTGGTGTCAGGCATATAACAGACATGTACTGCCCATTGAAGCTGGTTAGTGATAACATTTTGACGCTGCTATTGGACCACCTTGCTTACCACCAAGTTGGTGGATGCTTTTTGAGGTGCCTTCTATAGTGACCAAGCATGAGGATCACTGCTGCCTGGTAAACCATGACATAACTTCCACTGAGATTCTGTCCTCGAATACTATTCCTCAGTCTGCCAAATGCTGAGCTGTCACAGTAGAAGCAAAGAATTTTACTTGTTGCATCTGCCTTCATCAAGAGAACACTTCCAATATGTGAAAAATGGTGCACGTTTTGCAAGAGATTGTTGCTGATCTTAATTGACGAGGTTCAGAAAAATAGCATTGTATTGCAGGAGCAGGTTGAAAGACAATATTAGCATTTCATGAGTGAAAGGCCCATTTTCTCACAGGCTTCAGAGAGGGGGTTCAATTATCTGGAGCTCAGTTTGAGCAAGGACACATACACACGTGAACAAAGGAGCCATAGGTGGCCATTTAATCCCTCAAGCCTGCTTCGCCATTCAACTAGATTATGGCTGATCTACCTCAATGCCATTTTCCCCACACATCTCTTGACCTACTTTGTATCCTAGATTCCAGCCAGGAAATCCTTCCCCCATCTACCCTGTTCAGCATTTATGAACTTTGTAGTCTCCATGTGCAAATCCTCTTGAAGCCTTATTCTCATCACCTCACACCAAGCCATGTCACCAAACTTGGAGATATTACACTTGACCCCTAGATCCAAATCAAGGATGTAGACTGTGAATAACTGGGGTCCCATAGCCTGCCAACCTAAAGAATAGGCCAGTTATTTTGACTGATTTCTGTTAGCCAATTTCAAATCCATGTCAGTATATTATTCCCAACTGCATTGGTTTCTAAATTTTTCTTCCCTTCATCATTGGACCTTAATGAAAGTCTTCTGAAAATTCAAATACACCACATCTGCTAGTTCAGCTGGTCTGATGGTAGTGAGTTATCGTTGATATTTGCTTACAAAGTCAGTTACACATCTGCTAGTTCCCTTTCAAAAATGTAGACTCAAGGTGCCAAGAGCATGGGGAGTGTGCAGGAATATGGTTCGAGATAGAGGATCAGTCACAATCATGTTGAATGGAAACAACTTGAAGTGACTCAAATCTGCTATTAAAAAACTTTTGTTTAACTTAAGCAAATTTAGTGTAATGTAATCTGTTGATTGCATAACAAGTAATAAGATTCTTCTTTGGAATATCCTCAAAATTTAAGCATACCTGGCTCTGCCACATCAACTTCTGCCTTTTTCTCCTCTCGGGAAATACTCATTTCTGTCATCTGCTGTGTCACAGGCAAGGTTGATCCAGACATACATCTGCCAAGTACAAAAAGTACATCATGAGGAAAATGAACTCTTCACATTGAGATGATGATCTCCAAGAAAAAAATTCTCAATTTTTTAATTCCACTACTTATTCAATTTTTAATGAAGATGCATATAACTCTGCCCAATACTTCTTGAAAACTCAACTGCTCTCAAGCCAGCTCCTGATTATAAATCAAAGTTCAACAAGAAATAAAAACCTTAGTCTTTTGGACATAAGGACACCCAAAATTTGGCCAATTCACAAGAATTACAGCCTCTTTACATAGTTAGCTTTTTAAAGTATAGAGCAGAACTGTTTTTAGTTAGGACATATATCACTAAGGCCAATACAAAAGATTTAAGTGGAACATTAATTTGTCTTTGGACTCTTCAAAAACTAAGTGTAGACAGCATGAACAGTCTTGGATTCATGTGAATACATTATATGTGCAAGCATTGCATTAAATACATTATATTAACTCAAATCCAGACTTCAGTACTCAAATCTGCTGCAGGGTCAGTTGCTTTTTGCAATCTCCTCCAGGTAGGATGGCTACTATTCTCCAAAAAGGTAAAAACCAAGCGCTTTTTCAAAATTAGAAAAAGTTATGCTTAAAAAGGTTACTTGCGCAGCCATTAATTGAAAATGCATATTTACCAATTTACCCATACAACTCATTACCACTATTGAAAAATTGAAATCGAGCTAGGGAAAACTGAGCAACCTAGTGCACTGCTTTTAACTTTGAAAAAAAAAATCCATCTGGTTCCAGGTAATAAACAGTCCATAACACAAGGCTAGCAATTTCACCAAAAGGCTTTTAAAAGCCACAAAAGAGAAACATTTCTATTTCACACAAGTGCAAATTAAGCCTGCAGCTAAATAGAAATTTTTTTGAAACCTAAACTTGCACAATGAACCACAGTACCAAATAAGCCAGGAACAAATTTGATAAAAAATCTGCAATATTACTGCTATCTAATAAATTCTGTAATAGTGAACATTTTTTATTTATATAGCCACCTTCAAACCACCTAGTTATTCCAACAGGGGCATGGTTTCTAACTAAAATAATTTAGGTCAAGTGTAGAATATCATACATCACATAACAAATGCTATCTGATGAACTGCAAACCTCACCCATGACACATATTTTCACCCATTTTCTTTCCCCTATCTCACAGAATGCAACTTACCACAGATTTCAGATAAGTCAACCAAAGCTTAAAAAATTTTGGGGGTGATTTATATGCGGAGCAAACTGCCATTGTTGGTAAAGGTAGACCCATTTCTGTTTGTTGGTTGCCATGCCTGGTTTGCACTTCAGCACATCCCCTTGGCAACATGGCTGATATCATATGACCCCATGTAGCAACTTAAAGGTACAACTCTTACAACACATCATTTGAGCTGAAAAATTGAAGCCAACTTTGGAGAATGAAGTCTCAAACATAAATTTGCTAAAAAGGAATGGGGTTTTCTTGTACATTGTTAGTCTTGGTCATCTTCGACACCGTGATCCATGGTATTAATTTATACATGTATCATTAAATGATACATATCCAAGTGGGCACAGATTGACAATGTATTGATAAATATGAACTTACTTTGTTTTGACAGTTACGTTGATGGAGGCTCCTTCAGATTTAAAGCTCTCTGCTCGCTGGACATGAGCAAAGTCTGAGCTGGAGCTGTTAGCTGTACCTAGAAGTTGAAAATGAATGTCAGCTGCTGTTCATGTATTTTTCACTAACTATTCACAAATTGATGGAGGTTATGAATGAAGACATTTTGCATGTGTGTATATGACCAATCACAGCCATTATTAGAAACAAACTTGTCGTTTAAGATACAATGCTAGTTACATGAGTCATATGCAGCAATCTGTGCACAGATTTGAGTTCTTAAAAATCAATTTTCACAGATGTCAAAACCAATGCTTAGACTGCAGGCCATAGAAATAACAGACAGCAATCAGGTGCACCAAATTATAAAGTCTGTTAACACCTCATCTAAACATCTTGTTTCTTCACTTCCCTATTAAATATTCCCTTTTGCCAACTTGCACTACAATATAATCAATGATGAGACAGTACAGGAAAGAGAATCTGGTGAACTGATGTGACAACAATAATCTCTTCCCCAAACGTCAACAAGATGAAGGAGCTAGTCACTGACTTCAGGAAGTGTAGTGAGGGCATGCCCCTGTTTACATCAAATGAGGGCAAAGTAGAAATGGTCAAGAGCTTCAAGTTTAACTAACCACCCATCCTGGTCCCTCTATATGCAGACTATAGTTAAGAAAGCCCATCAACACCTCTACTTTCTCAGGAAACTAAGGAAATCTGGCATGTCTGCTACAACTCTCACCAACATCAACAGATGCACCATGGAAAGCATTTGTTCTGGTTGCACAACTTGGCATGGCTCCTGCTCTGTCTAAGACTGTAAGAAGCTATAAAAGGGTTGTGAATGAAATCCAGTGCATCATTCAAAACAGCCTCCCATCCATTGACACTTTCTACACTTCCTGCTGCCTCAGAAAAGCAGCCTGCCTAATCAAAGACCCCTCGCACCCTGGACATTCTCTTCCACAGGGAAAAAGATGAAAAAGTCTGAGGTCACATACCAATCAACTCAAAAACAGCTTCTTCCCAGCTGCTGTCAGACTTTTGAATGGACCTACCTTGCATTAAGTTGATCTTTCTCTGCACCCTATGACTGTACCACTACATTCTGCACTCTTGTTTTCTTCCCTATTTACGGTATGCTTTGTCTAAGTAGCATACATGAAACAATGTTTTTTGCTGTACACCAATACATGTGACAATAATAAATCAAATCCCTGCCTTCTGCTCTCTGGTACAGCAATTCATCTGGTATCACACCCCCACCATGCAAACAATTTCTCTTCTGGTAATTATCCAATTGTGTTTTGTAGGCCACATTGAATCTGCCTCTATCACACTTCTGGGCACTGCTTTGTAGAATCTAACACCTCCGATTCCTAGCTTGGGTCGCTGTCTGTTCAGTCTGTGTGGGTTTCCCCCGGGTGCTCTGGTTTCCAGCAAGAATGGAGCATATGGCATTCCAAAACTCCATTCACTTTCAGTGGCACCAGAGAATTTCAGTCACAGATGGCAACAGAAGATTTCTTACCATTGTAAATACATTTGTAAAAAAAGTCCACTTTTGATATTTCTATCAAAATCATGTACACTCCAAAGTAACAACTTTGATCTATCAAAGCAGAATGGAACATAGCTAACGTACAATTGTCGTCTATGTTTACAGTCTTAAATTAATCCCTAAACCCAGTGACTGCTGCCTCACAGCACCAGAGACCCAGGTTTGATTCCCAGCTTGGGTGACTATCTGTGCTGAATCTGCAGGGGTTTCCTCCGGATGCTCCAGTTTCCTCCCACAGTCCGAAAGATATGCTGGTTAGGTGCATTGGCTTTGCTAAATTCTCCCTTGTGTACCTGAACAGGTGCCAGACTGTGGCGACTTGGGAACTTTCACAGCAACTCCGTTGCAGTGTTGATGCAAGTCTATTTGTGATACTAATAAATAAACTTTGATCTGTGTCACTTGTTCTCAATCCTCTGCCAATACGAGCAGTCTCTATCAACTACCTAGACTCTTCACAATTTTGAGCATCTATAAATTTCTCAACTCTTCTCAAAGGACAGCAAATGCAGTTTGCAAATTTATCCACTTAATTGTAGTCCCCTATCCTGAAAATCATTCTTTTAAATCTTTTCTGCACCCTCTCCAATGCTTTCACATCTTTCCTAAAGTTTGTCTTTGGTCATAATCTATTTGAGGGAGAAACATTATTTTATGCAAAGTTAATCATAATTTTTACTTCTATACTGTCTCTTTACAAAACCTATTTTCCTCAACTTGCCCTGGCATCTTCAATGATTGGTGCATGTTTCAATCCCATAGCTCCTGCATGTTCTAGAACTGCACTGACATAGACCTTAATTTCAGACCAAGTGGGGTAGGAATCCTTCTGACTGGAATGTGGCATGCAAAACAGATATTCAAAAGGAGAATACCAACTCAAAGGTCATATCTCTAAGTAGTACAGTCCAAAGATGAGGCAAAGGACTGTATTGAGGATTTAACAATCAGGTCAACTGCTACTACCAATGCAAGACTCATACACCCATCTGTTGCACTGCCACCCTGATGCCTAGTTAAGGGACATCAAGCTACAGAATATCAGGAGGAGAAATCAGGGTCAGAGAGGAAAGTGGTTGATGCCCTATAGTGAATTTAAGGAGCTAGGAAGAAAATAAAAAGTAGTACTTCAAAAGGGTTATGCTATTGAGAACACAATTAAGGATCAACAGATAAACACATGGCTGGAGACATGGTGCAAAGAGTTTCAGGTTGTTGGGACATCAATAAGAAAATGCATTTTGCATTAGGTAATGCATTTTGGAAGGTCTAATACAGATAGGAAATGCACAGTAAATGGCAGAACCCTTGAGTATTGATAGGCAAAGGGATCTGGGTGTACAGGTACACAGGTCACTGAAAGTAGCAATACAGGTGGAGAAGGTAGTCAAGAAGGCATATGGCACGCTTGCCTTCATCAGCCAGGGTACTGAGTTTAAAAATTGGCAAGTCACGTTGCAGTTTTATAGAACCTTAGCGAGGCCGCACTTGGAAATGTGTTCAATTCTGGTCGCCACACTACAAGGATGTGGAGGCTTTGGAGAAGGTACAGAAAAGATTCACCAGGATGCTGCCTAGTATGGAGGTCATTAGCTACAAGGAGAGGTTGGAGAAACTTGGTTTGTTCTCACTGGAGCAACAGAGGTGGAGGAGAGACCTGATAGAAGTCTACAAGATTGAGAGGTATGGATAGGGTGGATAGTCAGACGCTTTCTCCCAGGGTGGAAGAGTCAATTACTAAAAATTACAATGTTTAAGGTGCGAGGGTCAAGGTTCAAATGAGATGTACCAGCCAGATTTTTAGTGGTGGGTGCCTGGAACTCATTGCTGGGTGAGGTAGTGGAAGCAGATACAGTATTGACGTTTAAGGGGCGTCAAGACAAGTACATAAATGAGATGCAAATAGAGGGATATAGCCCCCAAAAGGATAGAGGGTATTAGTTAAGTTGGGCAGCATGGTCACTGCAGGCTTGGAGGGCTGAAGGGCCTGTTCTTGTGCTGTAATTTTCATTGTTCCATCCTGGGACCAGTTTTCTGGCAGGAGGGATTTGACCAGGATTGACAGGTTCCACCTTATAAGTGGAATGTTCTTCTGCAACCAGAGAATATTGCGGGTGCTGAAATTTGAAAAGCTAGAAATACTCTGCAGGTCTGGTGACATCTGTGAAGAGAAAAGGTTACTGTTTCATGTTGTGACTTTGTGGTTAGGTTAACAAGTGCTGTGATGAAAGGTTGGTAGAATGTGGGGTACAAAGGAGAGGTGCCAAAAGTAGAAAAATGCTGCACAGATGCCCAAGTGAGACAACCAGAGTTGAAATGATACAGAAATGGTGGTCTAGGCCCAGTCTGGGGTTAATGAAGTTGGAAATTGGCAAGAAAACAGCCATCATGTCTATAGTGCCTTTTCTGATCTCAGGATGCCCAAAATATTAAGTAGTCACTGTTGCAATGTAGAAAACCTGGCAGCCAGTTTGCAAACAAGCTCCACAGGAACACAATGGTGATCAAATAATAATACTGGTCAGCACGTGGGGAAAACTTCCCTTTGCCTCCTCAAAATAGTGTCATGGGATCTTTTACATCCACCCAAGGAATAGATGGGCCTCAATTTGATGTCTCACCCAAAAGAAATAGCACCTCCAATACCACTGGACTCTTACTACTACATTTGAACATCAGCTCAGGCATTTTGCCTCCCAAGTATCTGGAGAGAGAATCCACAACTTTTTAACTAAGGTGTGGTACCAACTGAGACACAGGTAACGTAAGAGGGAAAGGGATGGAGTGGTAATAACAAATATGCTAGCCCTTAACACCAGGCCAGGAAGGAAAGGAGTGATTTTGATTGAAGAAAATATCATTTGCACTGCTAGAAAGAACATCCCTGAGGGATCCAAGAAAAAAATCTATCAGGTTGCAGGTAAAGTAACAGTAAAGGAGCAGCGACGAGATAGAGCAGCAGATTTGGACAGAAATCAGAACAAGCAGTGATACTGGGCGACTGCAATACTGAATAGGGCAGCTATGCATTCTGGGGAGTTCCCTTGATCTGCACTTTGCTGCCGAAAAAGGGAAGGAGCCATTTCTAGATCTAGCTCTGGAATGAAGAGGGTGAAGTTGGAAATGTCAGTCAGAACGCGGTTTAGGAATAGTAATCATACCATAATTAGTTTTACATTAGTTGGAGAGATAGACAATGTAGAATAAAAAATTTTAATTGCAGCAATAATTTCAGTGAATTGGCAGGGGGAAGAGAAAGAAATTGGACCAAGAAAATTGGAGTCAAAAGCTTGCCAAGCAGAAATGGAACGTAATGGGAAGCTTTTAAAAGAGATTCAACCATCTAGGTACATCCCTACAAAGAAGAAAAGTGAGGGCAACCAAAGCTAGAGCTCCCTGGATTACAAAAGTAATTAGATTAAAGTGATGCAAGAAAAGGGGTTTACGACAGATGCCAGCTGAATTAAGTATGAGAGTTGAACTGAACAAGACTATAAAGCATAAATGAAAAGGAACTGAGGTGGACAGTACGAATAGATTGACAGCCAACCTGAAAGAGGATCTTAAACTCTTGTAAAGGTACGTCAACAGTAAAAGGATTGTTAGAGGAGCACTGGGGTAATTAGAGACCAAAATGGAGCTAAAGGCATAACTGAGATACTTGGGTATTGAGGAAAACATTACCAAAACTGTGGCAAATTAAGCAGGTTGCTGGGAAGCTGGGTGGGACACAAATAGAGGTACTTTAAAAGTTGGTAAGCACTGGGCAACTCAATGGATGGGATATACCTTGAGGGTAGAAATGGCAGAAGTGCTAGACATTACCTTTCAATTATCAAATAGTCAGAAGATTGAGATTGTGTATAATTCTCCCTCTATAAATAAGGTTACAAGATGAGTCTGTTGATACTAGTGCACGGAAGCTTTAGAAACAATACATGTCCAAAATGTCTTGGCTTTGTATGGACTAATAAAGGCCACAGATTTGTTAACAGCAAATCATTTTTGACTAAATTCAGTTATTTTTAGGAGCTAAGATGTTGTGTAGTTAGACTTTCAATAAAAAGGTGCCCAAGTATCATTTATAATGTTTGTTTGCAGATTTACAGCCATGCATGAGGACAAAGTAAGGCATAGAAAACAGTGAATGACTGCTTTGATATACAATGAGTTCAAGTTTCAGTAGTAGGACCACTGATATTTTTGATACCCATTAAATGATTTGGACTTGAGTACAGATCATAATTTGCAGATGACAAAACTTGAAGGCAGTTGTAATAAACCTCATGGGGACAGACAGGCTGGTGGAACAGTGGACGCATGGCAGATAAAATTCAGAAAAGTTTTGGCAGGATGAGAAGACACAGGGCAAAATATGCTAAAATGGTACATTTTCGGGCTGGGGTGGTAAGGCGGCTATGGCTCTACCCAATAGATTCAAGAGAAAAAGAATCAGTTACATGGATAGACTGAAGCAACTCTGGCTGCTAAACAGCCAGGACAAACTTTTAGGGCTAAATTACTTCCTTTTGCATCGTACCATGATTCAGAACAGGGACATGTGTTTTCACCTTCCAAATTTGTGCTAATTTTTCAAAGTCTATGTTTGAATATTGATTGCTGCCAGGCACAGTACTACATACTAAACTAATGCAAAGTTCAATGTTGTGCCCCTGTCAGAGCATTACATCTAGTTTTAATAGTGATGGTCCTTGACACGACACAGAGGAGATTTACAAGAATGGTCCCAGGGGTTTGGAGAGGAATGGGTGCAAATTACATGGTCAGGTTGGAAAGGCTGTGATTGTTCTCCTTGGAGCAAATATTTCCTTCACACATTTAGAAGATTATAAAAAAGTGATGTAATTGGTTCAAGTTCCTCCCCTGTTAAGTTTCTCTTATTCATCAGGACTGGATTGTATGCATGTGCAAGTCTTGCATATAAAACACAGGGTTGTTGTTTCTTCTCCTCATTTCCCCCACTCCAATGCTTTTGCTCTCAAGCTATCATCTTGTTCTGCATTTTTCTAAATGTTCCCAATCTGCCTGGTTTTGACAGCTAGTAACGGTATTCAGGTCAACTTGAAACACCACGCACAACTATCTGTAATATTAAAGTTATTCTTCACAGGGCACCAAGGTGTTTGAGAGAAGGAAACAATTAAGTTATCTTACCCATAGGACTCATCCGGCCACTAGTTTGCTGTCTTTGTAGGTGTTCCTTGTAGCACACAGAACACATTCCATTGGTTCTAGGATTTCCATAAAACCCACAACCAGTTGCACACATAACAGGCACTTGAGTTTGATTGGTTTCTTGAGCCATACTTGTATATACTGTGTGGATAAAAGAATATCACGCACATGACTGGACTTTGCAGTTGTAAGACAAAGTGTGAATATGGAATGCAGAAATCAAAAAAGTGCACTTTACAACAGAATTTTACCACCATTTAATAGCCATATTTAAGTCTTCATTTTAACATGTACTGTACAATTCAGACATCACAGTAGACAACACATTTAATCATATGCAACTACAAGGTTCTGCAGACAGTACTGTTAAGTATCACTGAACAACAGATTTTCTGCATTTACCTTGAGCCAGTAAAATCAAAACTGAGGTTGGGAAACATTAGAATTATTGAAAGCTGCCAGATATCCGTGGAAAAACTCAAAAACAAATTCTCGAAAGACTAATTAGGAGAAGCTACCAACAGTACAATGAAAAGCAAACCAGATCTTACCTGCTCCCTCATTTGGCCAACGCAACTTTTTAAGTGATGGAATTGATAATTTACCCACTGACTTATCATGACTGCCTTGACATTTTTAGCCAAAGCCTGACTGAAGGCTGCCATGCATTCAGAATATACCCCAAGATGCATCAGGGGCATTTAGTCAGCTGAACTGTTAAAATGTTTTACTTCAGCACAGGACAGTCTCAACATTTGTAAATTGAAGGAAAAGTCAGCACAATTTAAGAACTTATTTTTAAGAAAAAGGCGTCACAAATACAAGACCAACAGTGCAAATCTGTTGCCATCTTGTTCAAATTGTACTTGCTCCTGCAAATAATTTAAATACTTAAAGTCCTTATCCTGTGAATGTTCCCAGATAAATATTTATACACTGAGCAACAGCATCTGTCCTAGCCATGACATTTTGAAGGACCCTCCCTTTGTCAGGTGAAGGGACAAACCCTAAAAGCTAGTGGCGTTTACTACCAAATAAACTTGTTGGACTTTAACCTGGTGTTGAGAGACTCCTTACTGTGTATACCCCAGTCCAACACCAGCATCTCCACATCATGGTTAAGCACACCATAAAGATAGATGCAAATATCTGTTGAACTCCTCTACACTCAACTATTCTAATGCTGGACTTAGCTTCCAACCTCCACAAATTTGATCTCACCCAAACCTTTATAATCCATAGCCTGATTTGCACCAAATCTTGTTCACCCATCATCCTATGTTCATTGATTCAGCAGATGCTGAATAACACCACAAATTTAAAATGCTCATTCATTGAAGTCCTTCAAGGGCTTCACCCATAAACATATTCAAACTCCTCCAACTTTTACATATTCCCCAGCTGCATTTATATGACAACTAGCCATTTTGCTATTAGGTCCCAAGCTCTGGAATTCCCAGGTAATGTGGCACCCTGGTCATACTTAAGCTTTTTTTCCTGACAAGTGTCAGAATCAGTCCTGGTTTCAATGTGCACACAGGAACAGAAGTAGAATTTTGTTTAAATTGACTGCGAGAAGGGTAGGCATAGTGACTCAGTGGTTAGCACTGCTGCCTCATAGCTCCAGGGACCTGGGTTCAACACAATCTCAAAACGTACTGCTGTTCACCCAGCATCACCTCTTCTCCCCAATACAGCATCTTTCCGTTAGCTATCAATATTATCCTCCCATGGAAGACCTTGGTAAGGAAAACTGTGTTGCTGAGACTTTATGTAACCAGGATCAATCAATACACATTTGTAGATGTCAGTAAATCAATGCTACTACGTTCAAGATTTCCTTCTCATCAAGACAGCAATGTCTTCCCAGTTCTGCCAAATCCCTGGTTCTACTTTACCTCAATAGTATAGCTTCCCATTCGAGTAGTACCAGTTACTAGGGCACACCTGAGCTTAGCACATTCAAAATCGCTCCTTTTGTTTTGCCAGGTAAAATTATCTTCTTAGTACATCAAGTATACTAGTGTCTCCAAATTACAAGCATAAATCCTAACCTACCACATAGCATTTGATGTGTTCTCCAATTACTAGAAAGTAGCAAAAACACCATAAAATCTAAAGTTTATTTATTAGTCACAAGTATGCTTATATTAACACTGCAATGAAGTTACTGTGAAAATCCCCTAGTCACCACACTCCGGCACTTGTTCAGGTACTGAGGGAGAAATTAGCACGGCCAACGCACCTAACCAGCATGTCTTTCAGACTGTGGGAGGAAACCCATGCAGACTCTGCAAAGAAAGCGTGATTTGAACCCAGATTTCTGGAGCTGTGAGGCAGCATTGCTGATCACCCTTCTCATTTATTAAAAAAATTCTATTTCTGTTACCATGTGTGAATTTAAACCAAGACTGATTTGATCATGCTAGTCAGAAAAAAATGGTCTAAAAGGGGTACAACCAGGGACACCATATTATTTGTTGATTTAAGCTTTTTTTTTACTGAAAAAGGAACAGTCTAAATAAATCAAAATGCAGATTTACATCAAGGTAACTGTAGTCATTGCACCCTGTCTGAAATTTAGTTTTATTATGGAAATATTTTTAACTCAGTCTAATGAGAACAGTGCAAAGTTGTCTTGCTTGTGACATGGTGTCAGATCAGATCAGTTTATGACCTAATAGAGAAATAAAACATTTCACTCAGTTTTCCCATCCACCTCTTCCAATGGATCACATTTACTTGATCATTTTATATGAATGCAAAACTAGCATTAGTAACAACTTTTTCTGGCAGACAAAAATTAAGGAATCAATATGGCCAAGAAAGGTAGGGAGGATCATAATCAGCTTTATTTTAAAAGCTTGATAGTCATATGATTCACTTCTATGACAACTTGCCAAGTAGGGATTAATTTTAATTAGCCAAACCCTCAAACCACAAGAAGTTTGCTTCACTGTACTATATCCAATACTTGGAATGAAAACAATGGTTCAATTGCTGTGGAGATTTTTCAGCAGTTTTCCACCTCTCCCTACACCATTGGAAATGTGACAATTGGGAGGAACTTCCTCAATCATTGACTAATAATCCTAGAAAAGTTGTTTACCATATTCAGCTCTTAACTTCATCAGGCATCAGAACTCCAACAATGCCATCTGAAACTTATTCATACAGCTTTGTCAAGAAAACTCAATACCTCAGAATGTTGTGTCACTCATCCTAAAGGCTGATGACTGAATACTTGGCATAATGTTAACGCAGATGTACTATGACCACATCATTTTCATCAGATCCATAGTACAATTTCTTTATCAAGTTATGACTCTGAACAAAACCAGGCCCAGAAATACTTGGTGACACATACACCTACATTACTAAGAATAGGTCACGTGAATGAATGAGCAAAACAAGTTTTGCAGTCCACTGCTTAGGTAGGGAACACCCATTTTTAAGCATTAAATAGCTATTGTTGCGTCAATAACCTGAACACAACAGCCTTTTTAAAAATTCATTTACAGGCTAGGCCACCACATTGAGCACTATGAATACTACCCATCATTCACATTCCAAGGTGGTGGTGGAGAGCTGCCTTCTTGAACTGCTGCAGTCCATTAGTCCCACAGTTTTGGAACAATGATAGTGAAGGTAAGGCGATAGGTCTCCAAGTCAAGATGGTGAATGACTTAAGGGGAAACTTCCAGTTGGAATTCTCTTATATCCATTTCCCTTATCATTCCTAGATAGTAGCAGTCAAAGGCTTGGAAGTACTGTCTAAGGAACCATGGTAAGTTCCTGCAGTGCATCTTGTAGATGGTACACACTGCTGTTCGTTGATGGTACTGGTAGTGAATGTTTGTTGAAGGAATATCAATCATGCATGCTGCTTTGTCCTAGAGCTTAATGTTGTTGGAGCTGCAGTCATCCAGGCAAATGGAGAGCATTCCAACATTTGGGAAATTGAGAAGCTACTCACTCACTATAGGACTCCTAGCCTCAGATCTACTCTTGCAGCCACAACATTTATATGGCTAGTTTTATAGAGCATTGAAGAAAAATATCTTGTACTCTCTGGAATGTAGAATGAGGGAACCTCAAACATAAAACCCTGATGGGACTGGACAGGCTAGATGAAGGATGGATGTTGGAGGAATGCAGAATTAGGGGTCACAGTCTAAGAATAAGGGCTAAGCCATACAGGACTGAGATGAAGAACTTCTTCACTCAGTTGTGAATCTGTAGAATTCTCTACCACAAAGCTGTTGGGACCTGTTTGTTAGGTGTGTTCAAGAGGGAGCTGGATATGGCCTTTGTAGCTAAAGGGATCAAGTGTATGGAGAGAAAGTAGGTATAAGAAAGTGCATGATCAACATAACCATATTGAATGGCAGTGCAGACTTACAGGACCAAATGGCCTTCTCCTGCACCGATTTTATATATATTTCTACCCCATCCCCAAAAGGGATGTCAATCTCAAACTAATTTTCAAATATTTTGTCTGCTGCACCATGACAGAAATCACACAAGTAACCAGAGTAGAAAGTATCACAAATATATAAACTAATCCTTCAACTGGAAGTTCAATTTAAAATGACAGTAACTAAATCTTGATTTCAATAATTAAATTTATTTTGAAAAATCCAAGATGTTTAGACTATCCACTACCTCCCATATCACATACAATCAAAATTATTCAGTCAAAACCATATTCACATTTTCTCCCCCAAATGTAGCAAAAAACAAAGGAAGCCAGTGTAATTAATAACTGCACGATGGCACAGCTCCCTAACTTAGAAGGGCAGTTAAGTATCCTTAAATAGATTCCTACTGATAACATTCTTAGGAAGATCACAAGGACCAAAGCATTCAATTCTGATCACCACAAGACTGCAACGTGACTGCACTGAACCACAAAACAGCCATGGAAAACGGCTAATATTTGCAGTGTCACAGTATAAAAATGCAATCACCAGGTGAGTTTGCGCAGGTGAGAACCTGATTTTAAAACGGACAGTAGATCTCCCATCATTTAGTAATGCAGTGGAAACCAACTATAAAATTATGTCTAGTCTAGAATTAGTTTTTTTCCCTCTGTATTCTGTTAGGCTGAGGTTTTAAGCAAAGCAACTTTATTGCCCAACACATTGGATGACGAATGTTATTTAGAATAGAAACATGTAGAAAACAACCCAGCCCAACAGCAAGTTACTCAGACAATCCCACAGGTTTCCATTCCTGTCCCCATATCACATTCAATATTTAATACCCCAGATAGAAATCAAGTTTCCCTCTTACTGCTCGAATCCGTGTCAAGATCATTTTAAAATATCACGTTCAACATAAAAAGTTGGCCACCATTTATTAAAAACAGCAACTGGTCACCGGCTCATGTGAGCCGGGAACGGCGCCCGGAGCGGGCCTAGCCCCAAGGCTTCGGCCCAAAGAGGCGCGGCGCCACCGCACAATGAGTGAGCAAACTGCCACTGTAGGAGCCTCCAGCCCCGGCTCGCACGGCCCTGGCGGAGGTGGGGGAGAAATACCGCCCTGTTTCCCCAGCCCGCCCGCCATCCCCGGGCCTCACCGTTTCGGCCTCCGCCGTGAATCCCGGCTCTCTCACTCACTTCACCCTGATGTATCCCGGAGCCCGGCTCTCACTCTCTCTCCGTCCCGTGTATTCCGGAACCTAGCTCTCTCACTCACTTCACTCTGGTGTATCTCGCAGCCTCTGCAGGAAGAAGTTCTAGTTCTTTCCTTCTTTAGCGCGAGGAGGTTGACGTCACAAAGAGGCTCTGCTGGGCTCCGATTGGCGGCGGAGCGCGAGCCCGTCTCCACCCCTTCCCTTCCCGGAAGAGCAGGTGGCTCAGAGGCACGTGTGTCCCTCCTGCCCTGTATGGGGCACAGTGCTTGTTTGTCTGTGTTTGTTATTTAGATGTTTGGCTGCAGTTTAAAATTAGCAGACTTCAAACTACAGTTGTTACTCTGCCCAGCAGTACCCTTGTGCTAGCCACACAAATCTTCACTGAGATGTGTCATCTGACTATTCATTAATCCTCTCTAAACGTCCCCAACACAGTCACACATGTTCCCTATCATCAGATGTTGTCTTGCTCCAATGCCACAATTGCAGTAAACACTTTGTTTTTTGAACTCACTACCCTTGCTGTCCCAGCCTACCCGAATCCTCTTCATAGAAACATAGAAAATAGGAGTAGGTTTAAACTATTTGGCCCTTCCAGTCTGCTCTGCCATTTATTATGATCATGGCTGATCATCCAAGTCAATAGCCTTCCCCCCTTATCCTTTGATCCCCTTCCCACCAAGAGATATATCTAACTACTTGAAAATACACAATGTTTTGGCCTCTGCTACTTTCTGTGATAATGAATTCCACAAGCTGAATCTCTGTAAATAAAGAGATTTCTCCTCATCTCTGTCCTAAATGGTCCACCCTGTATCCTCAGACTGTGACCTCTGGTTCTGGACACTCCTAGAATCGGGAACATGCTTCTTGCATTCACCCTGTATAGATAGCGCTGTTTGAATTTTACAAGTTTCTATGAGATCCTCCTTCAGTCTTCTGAACTCACGCAAATATAATCCTAACCGACTCAATCTCTCCTCATACAGCAGTTTAGCTGTATCAGGAATCAGTCTGGTAAACCTTCTTTACACTCGCTTCGGAGTAGGAACATCTTTCCTTGGATAAGGAGACCAAAACTGCACACAATACTTCAGGTGTGACCTCACCAAGGCCCTGTATAATTGCAAGACATCCCTCCTCCTGCACTCAAATCCACTCGCTATGAAGGTTAACACACCATTTGCCATTTTTATTGCCTGCTGCACCTGCAAGATTACCTCCAGTGGCTGGTGCACGAGGACACCCAGGTCGCATTGCACATTCCCTTTTCTTAATTTGTGGGCATTCAGATAGCCTTCCTGTTTTTACTACCAACGTGGATAACCTCACAAATTGTATCTGTCATTCATTTGCCAACTTGTCCAAATCATGCTGAAGGATCCCTGCATTCTCTTCACAGCTCACCCTCTCACCCTGCTTTGTATCATCTGCAAATTTGGAGATATAACATTTAGTTCCCTCATTTAAATCATTAATATTAATCATCCATTGACTCTGTCTACATTTCCCGCTGCCTCAGCAAACTAGCCAGCATAATTAAGGACCCCATGCACCCCAGACATTCTCTCTTTCACTTTCTTGCATTGGGAAAAAGATACAAAAGTCTGAGGTCACGTACCATCCAACTCAAGAAAGCTTCTTCCATGTTGCGGTCAGACTTTCGAATGGACCTGCCTTGCATTAAGTTGATCTTTGTCTACACTCTACCTATGACTAACACTACATTCTGCACTCTCTCATTTCCTTCTCTATCGATGGTACGCTTTGTCTGTATATCACACAAGAAACAATACTTTTCACTGTATGCTAACACATGTGACAATAATAAATCGAATCAAATCAAATCAACATAATATATATAGTGAATAGTTAGAGTCCCAGTACTAATCCCTGCAGTATCTGCCATTTGGAAAACAACCTGTTTATTTCTACTCTATGTTTCCTGTTTGCCAATCTGTTTTCGATCCACCTCAATACATCACCCTCAATTCATGCATTTTAATTTTAAATGCTAATCTTTTATGTGGGAAGAGCTCTATAAGTTTTCGAAATGCACATTGACCTCTCACCATCCTTGTTCAAAATACTTTCAGTCCACTTTTCATCCTATAAATATTGGAACATGATGAGTTCAGTCCCTCAAGCCATTCACTTACACCATGGCTGATCTGTACCTTATAATCATCTTGGTTTTATAATGTTATACCCTTGCCTAACAAAAGAAAAATCACTCGATTTTAGGGTAACCACATACGGATTACAAAAGAATACTGGGTATTCCCCCGTCAACCTGCGTGTTCACAGGAAATTACTAAGATTTCCTCTTTCTAAAACTTATTCCAAATGTATTGTTGGCACAGGGCCACATTAGTTATTTTCTTATTGGAGCTATAGAAGAAACCAATCATAAATATTGCTATGTATGATTGAAATTAATTTCTTCTATCATCTCCCCCTAGCACAAAAGCTCACTCAATGTTTTTCAATAGCACAGGTGAGAGCGCAAGGTGCAAAAAGTTTTGTTATCTAGAGCCCTAAGAGGACAGCATGGGGAAACAGTGGTTTAATATGGCTGGCTCACAGTGCCAGGGACCCGGGTTCAATTTTGGCCTCGGTTGACTGTCTGTGTGGAGTTTGCACGTTCTCCCCGTGTCTGCGTGAGTTTTCCCCGGGCACTCTGGTTTCCTCCCACTGTCCAAAGATGTGCAGATTAGCTGCATTGGCCATGCTAAATTGACCATTAGTATAGGGAGATTAGCAGAATAAATACAAGGTGTTACTGGGATAGGACCTGATTGTTGTAGGTGCAAGCTTGATGGGCTGAATGGCCTCCTTCTGCACTGTAGGGATTCTCTGAAAAGATAGTTAATTTACAAATTAAGCCGAATTATACATTGTATCTGTTTATTTAGTCAACTACCATGGTAGTTTCAGCTTACTAATAGTCCCAATAGTCTAACTTTTTTTTGTAAATAAAAACAGAAAATGCAGGAAAAACTCAGCAGGTCTGGCAGCATCTCTGGAGAGAGAAACAGTTAACTTTTCAAGTCCATATGACTCTTCTTCCCAGCTCCATACAGACTTAAAACATTAATGCTATTTTTCTCTACACATGCGTTTTTCCAATATTTTCTGTTTTTATTTCAGATTTCCAACATCTATAGTATTTTGCTTTTCTTTGTAAGCTTTTATGCCTCTACTCCTTTTGTTTCCTGTCACAAGCATACTGTTGTGTGATTTGTCTATCATAGTGGTTTAAATCAATTTACTGCCAGTTTCTGGCACTTATTGTAACTACACCCCCTCCTCAAATTGTATATGTGAAGCAGAACTCTGTAGATTTCCTGAATGCAGATGTAAAGCATCATTAGACTAATGTGTCAATAATGCTTCTCGTTCGTCGGAAGATTGCAGTGCTGATTTCTCTGATTTTACATCAATTGCTTATTTGGTCAGAGTTTCCTATGATTGTGTAAAACTGTTGCTACAATAGCTTCACTGGGTTTCAGAGTTATTTACATAATAAAGGAAATGCCTTTAAAAGCAGTATTGATCTTCTTTATTGAAGACTTTCCAAATACATGACCTCTACCACCTGGAAGGATAAGGGCAGCAGACACATGAGAAAAATAACCACAAGTTTCTCTCCCAAGTCACACGTCATCCTGACTTGGAACTAATTGCTGGGTCAAAAACCTGGACCAGCTTTCCTAACAGCCCTGTGGATGTATCTACACCAAATGGACTGGAGCAGTTCAAGAGGTAAGGTGACACACCATCACATTTTTAAGGACAATAAGGGAACAAGGGCACCAACTGCTGGCCTGACCACCTATGCTCGCTTTCCAGGAAATAACAAAAAATATCCATGTCATAACGTTATCTCCAACTCCATATGCCTCATTTTGCTAAAGGTCTCCAAACATCTTCTGGAAGTTCATATAAATAACATTATTATAGACATTACCTTATCTAATCCATTATTTACCTCCTCAAAAAATTCAGCTAGACTAGCTAGCTGTGTTTCACCCTTTACCAATCCATGTGGGTTCTCTTTAACCAGTTTTTATTTGTCAAAATGCTCAGTCACTCTACCCCTAAAAACAGATTCTAGTAGCTTCCAGACAACACACAACACTAATAGAGCTATAATTTCTGAGTTTGTCTCTCCTACCTTTCTTAACTCCTAGTAGTAGAATGACATTGGTTATCTTCTGATTCAAGAGGACAATTCCTAAATCAATAGGCTTTTTGGAGGAACACGAGAAAAGCTTCCATAATTTCCTCATCTACTCCTTTCAAATCATTTTACTCCTGGAATAGAAACCATTCAGCCTGGAGATCTTCCTCTCTTTAGTCAAACTATTTTCTCCATTACCTTTTTTAAGCCTACATTAAGTTGAGTAAATTCCTATCCTTGATTTATTTTTAGTTTTGTGTCACTGACTTCTTATTTTCATCCTCTAATTTACTGAGGATGAATACAAAGTATTTGTTTAGTAAGTCGTTAATTGTGGGATTTTCAATTACAATGCTGTTAGTCACTTCCTTTCTTGAAGTATATTTGCAAATAACTTAATGGCCCTCACAAGTTCTTTTCCTCATCGTTCCATTTTGCAGTTCTTATGATTTTCTTTTTATCCCTTTGCAGTTCTTTTAATCTCTCATCGTCTCGACTGTTCTTTGCATCCATATAAACCATTTAGTTTAGTTTTATTGCACTTTCACTTCTCTTTCAGATCAACATTGTTTAATTGCACAAACAGAACTTTTTAGGCTATGTACAGGTCTGGTATTCTACCAAATACTTCTTTGAACACCTCCAACTGTTCATTTTTAGTGTATCGTCTAATGTCTATCAGGCCACTGTGGTCAATGTCTGCCTCATTCTTCTCGTGTCTGCCTCAGCTAAATGTAAAACTTTGGGTTGTGACTGTAGAATCATGGAATCCCTACAGTACAGAATGAGGCCATTTGGCCCATCAAGTTTCCACTGCTTCTTTGAAAGAGCATCTTACCTAGACCCTTCCCCAATCCCTGTAACGCTGAGCATTTATCAAAGCTAATCCACCTAACGTACATGTCTTTGGGCACAAAGGGACAATTTACTGTGGTCAATCCTGCACACCTTTGGACTGTGAAAACTGAAGCACCCGGAGGAAACCCAGGCAGACATGGGGAGAATGTGCAAGCTCCACAGAGATAGTCACCCAAAGTCGAAATTGAAACTAGGTGACTGGTGCTGTGAGGTCATGATGCTAACCATTGTGTCATTGTGCTGTGCAACCCTTTATACTTCTCAAACCTAAATCAAATTCCATCAGGTCAGGGTCACTGTTAGCTAAGTGCTCCCTTTACATTAAATTGTTGATTATTTCAGGAAAATCACCCATCACTAAATCTAACTGTATAAGAGAAAGACAAATTATCATGCTTACCCTGCTACTTTTTAGCCATCTGGTGTCACCCTCTCTTTTCACGTCCTGGAATCGTTGGGCCCCAGTAGCAGGTTTTTTCTTTTTTACAAAAGTGCTCTTCTCCTGACTTTACATCAGAATAAATGAAGGAAAACAAAGATATCTTGATAAATAAATGCAAACGGAGCTGATTTTCATGATGCGAAATGGAGATAAACAAATATTTCTTATGAAATCTGACAATTGCTCAATTTTTTCTCTGCCTTTTTATAAAACAAAAAATAGCTCTTTGTTTTGCTGTCTACATATGGATAAAATACATTGGTAGAAATTGACTGAGCCTCAACCTCAACTACATTAGTCTCTGCACTGCAAGCAGACCAAAGTGATGTCACACAAAAGGGACTTTCTGATGTAGCAACTGAGCATGAGAGGCTCACTCGCAGGGCACTGTGTGCTGCTGGCTTGTTGATGTTGTCCTGGAGTTGTGGCACAGTAAAACCAAGATGATAAAATAGTGATTAAAGTTAAAAAGAACTTTGTGGACCTTTACCTAAGATTTTCCTAATGACAGGTTGTCGCCTTAGTTGACTTGTTTGGGAATGTGCAATGGAGGTGGGAGATTTTATCCACAATACGAAATAAAATTGGGTGATGTAACTCTAGCCTTTCTAACATCCCACCACAGTAATTCACTGGCAGTAGTGCAAAAGACTTATGAATGGAGAACTGAGATGCATGATTAGGGACGTAGAAAAGATTTAGTACCACACCACATCTCTCAGATGTTCCAAAAGCATTTCATATTCAATTAACCACTTTGAAGTTCAGGTAGTGTTGTTATGTAGGCAAACATGATAGCTATTTTGGGAACAGTAAGATCTCATATAGAGCAATGAAATGAATGACTGATCTATTAATGGCGATATTTGTCAAGAGCAGAATTTTAATTAAGACATTGGAGAATGCCCCTCCCCCACCACACACAAACACACACACACACACACACACACACACACTCACACCTCTTGTCAACAGAGATTTATTAATGTCCAACTGACCCAATGGTAAAGGCAGGTAGAGCTTCAATCTAATCTTATTGAAGACTAAGACCTCCAGTAATAAGATATTCCCTCAGAACTATGTTAACACCAGTCTAGAAATTGTGTGTTCAAACCTCAGGGTGAGGTTTAAGAGTGTTAGTCACTTGAGCCATTTTTTAATCATTGAGTACTGCAAGTGGGAACAATTGTTTACAGACACAGTGATGAAATTGCTTTTGGTTATCAAATATAAGGGACACCTCTGCTGAGACATAGAATCAAAAAATAAATATGTTTGCACTCATTATCTGAATCAAACTTTGTTGTACCCCATAGGGGTGAGATTTTCAGTCATCTGTGGGGTTTGATTTAGAAGTTACTGGGCTTATAATCTCACACTGCTGGCTAACATGCCAGTTTGGCATCATGATCCTGAGGCTGCGCAATTTTTAGAGAAACTTGATTGAGGTAGGAATGGCGGCTGCTTGTGCATAAGTAGCAGATGGACAATTGATGGCAGTTAAAGGGCATATTAAGGCCTCTTCCTGATACCGACTGGGAGTTATCATGAGGCCTTTGCATATTGAGATGAATCATGGACAGTGAATCAAGGTGACCTCACACAGGAAAGCTGGGTGATGATCTTCAATTATTTCTGCCCCCACTGCCTTCCCATCCTTACAGACAACTGTCATATCTGTCAGGCCACAACTGCAACTGCTTGTTGTGTGGTTTTGACTTCCACAATCATGGCCAAGCAGCTGAGGCTTTTTACATTTTTTTTGAAAAAGCTAACTTTTTCTTTACATTGTGGCTCCATGTTGGCCCATCTCTCTCCCTCAATCATACATGGGCAGTTCAGATGGTGGATTGTTGGAGGGTCTTAATTGGTCTTTCAGCCTTGGGACCCCACTCGATGTCCTTAACTTGATGGCAAGCTATCTGGTCATGAGTAGACTGGCAGATTGAAAATTGAGGTGGCCATGTGAGGAATACTCTGTGCAAAGTTGAGACCGAGTTTGGTGCTAACATTGGTTTGCCAAGATGGGAATGGGAATTCTGTCCTGTATGTTGAAAGTGGTTTTGTAATGTGCTAATAGTGTCCATTTATACGACAGGCTGAAGTTTGTAAACATGTAAATTTGATATCAGAGCAGCTTCTCCCAAGTCTCAAACTTGATTTAAACAGTTGTGTGAACTTTGTGCATACATTCTAGTTAAGAGGTTACCCAATGCAAGCAGAAAATGACATGTAGTACAAATTAATTGCCATGTTTTCCCAAAGATTCTGTGGCTGGCATAAGGATGAGCGATCTCCTTACCCGAAATGATATCTGGTCATCAAACATTGCTTGTGTTTGTTGTTTATATTAACAATTGTTGGCAGTTTCTTTGGGACAAATCAGACAAAACCTCATTTGTGATTGCTAGTACATGTAATAGTAAAATAATTGTTACGGCAGTTTGAGTATAAAGGCTATGGCAGACATGATATTGTTTTGGCTCAGTGGGAGCACCCTGAACTCTGAGTCAGAAACTCGTGGCTCATCATTTCAGAGATCTGAACACATAAAGCTTTTTGGAACTGGGCACCACTGACTAGACAGCACTTATCACCCATCCCTAACTGCCTTGAGAAGGGTTAGGTTTAGCTGATTTTCTAACTATAGCAGTCCATGTGCTGTAGATACACCCACAGTACTGTTAGAGAGGGAGTTCCAGGATTTTGGCACACTGACAGTGAAGAAACAGGGACATATTTCCGAGTCATTTGGTGAGTGGCTTGTAAGGGAACTTGCAGCTGGTGGTGTTCCCGTGCGTTTGCTGCCCTTCCCCTTTTTAGGTGGTAGCAGTCATAGGGTTGGAAGGTGCTGCCTGAGGAGCCTTGGTGATATCCTTGGATGCATCTTGAGAGTGGTACATACTGGGTGTTTGTGGTAGAAGAAGTGAATGTTTGTGGAAAAGGTGCCAATCAAGCAGGCTGCTTTGTCCTGGATAGTGGTCAAGCTTTTTGAGAATTGTTGGAAATTTGCATATCCAGGCAAGTGGAATGCATTCCTTCACATTTCTGACTTGTGCCTTGTGGATGGTAGACAAGCTTTGGGGAGTCAGGAGATGAGAGATTTTTAGCAAGATTCTTAGCCTCTGACCTGTTATTGTATCATAGTATTTATATGGCTAGTCCAATTTAGTTTCTGATCAATGCTAAAACACCCCACTCCCAGGATGTTGATAATGGGAGATTTAGTGATGGTAATACTGTTGAATATCAAGGAGAGATGGTTATATTCTCTCTTGTTAGAGATAGATGGTCATTGCCTGGCAATCGTGTGGCACGAATGTTATTTGCCATTTGTCAGCCCAAGCCTGGACATTATCCAGGTCTGCTGTATTTGGACATGATGTTGGAGATGATGCCTTTTGCTCCACCTGCCCTCTCAAGTTGGGGCGGCACAGTGGCACAGTGGTTAGCATTGCTGCCTCACAGCTCCAGGGACCTGGGTTCACTTCCTGACTTGGGTCACTGTGTGGGTTTCCTCTGGGTGCTTCGGCTTTCTCCCATAGTCCAAAGATGTGCAGGTTAGGTTGCTTGGACATGCTAAATTAACCTTTAGTGTCCTGGGATGCAATAGGGTTAGAGGGATTAGCAAAGTAATTAAGTGGGGATACGGCCTGGGTGGGATTGTTGTTGGTGCAGACTTGATGGGCTGAATGGCCTCCTTTTGCATTGTAGGGTTTTTAAGTTGATGTAGAAGAGCTAATGGAACTACTTGAGGAATAACAAAGTTCTCACTGCTGACCAGAATAATATTTCACTGTCAACCAGGAACAACACAAACAGATTTTCTGGATATTTATATGTTGGCTGTTCGTGGGATCATATTATGCAACTTACAGCTGTGTTTTCCCACTTAACAATTGTGACTTAATTTAAACAAGAATTCATTGGTTGTAAAGTGACTTTGTTTAAACAATAATTTATTGGTTGTAAAGTGCTCTAAGGCGTCCTGAGGATGTGAAAGTGCTATATAAATGGAAATTCTTTCTTTCTGACTGACACTAAGCTAACACATTACCTTTGTGTTAATACTGTACATAGAATATATCCAGTAGAGATTAGTTAAGTGCCATAAATGTTGTTTATTATGAATATTTAAATTAATTCTGTTTACATATGATGGCAAATCAGTTTTCTGTAAGTAATTGCAGTTTTAGTATTATTCAGCAAATATTATATACATCACAGGAAGAGAAAAGTTCTCTGATATTGCATCCCTGACAGTTTTCTCCCCTGAATGCACAGATACATACTGGAGGACAGCACCATAGAGGCTAGGTGTACTCTGATACCTCACCATCTGCCTATTCTTCATGTGTTATCCTCATTGTGGTAGCTTGGCCCCTTTAAGGAGTGGGTATTTGTGCATCATATTATCCTCCTGGGGCCTATCAGGAAAATGCACATGAACAATCACCTATGGGGTGTTAGGGTATGGGCCTTGGGAAACCTTTGTTATCCTCAAGACTCTAACGACACTATACTTCAAATCAGGCAGTATTGATAGAAAATGGGACATCGGCTATCACCACTGCATTAAGTATATCCTTCCATTTTTGAATTAGCACTTTTGTCACTGGCCAGAATTGCTGGTACAGAAATGGAAGGAAATCTGCCACACTGTTAGAGTTTTCTAAAAATTAATTTGTGGGACATGGGCGTCACTGGCTGGCCAGCACTTATTGCCCGTCCCTTGCAATCTGAGGCAGTTGAAAGTCAACCACATTGTTCTGGCACTGGAGTCACCTGTAGGCCAGCCCGTGTAAGGATGGCAGATTTCCTTCCCTAAAGGACATTAGTGAACCAGATGTGTTTTTCTGACAATTGGCAATGGTTTCATCGTCATCAGTAGATTCTTAATTCCAGATATTTGTTATTAAATACAAAATCCACCATCTGTTGTGGCGGAATTTAATCCCAGGCCCCCAGAACATTAGCTGAGTTTGTGGATTAATAGTCCAGTGATAATATCACTAGGCCATTGCCTCTATCATGATCCAGACTGTATATGATCTTATTTCTGTTTTGTCACAAACTGCTGCATAACAAATATTGTTACTGTGTATGATTCAGACCAAATACCTAATGTGCCAGCAGTGTCCTGAAGCTATCTCTCTGGTAGTTACATGTATTAGTATTGAGTCAGTCTGTTATGAGCTGCAATGTTTTGAGTATCAGATTACTCAGTCAACATGACATTTGTGGTATTTAGGGATATGGCTCTCTCTCTTTCTCAATTTACATGTACTGTTCTCAACCAGCAAAATAGTTACTCTGCTCCCTTTTGGCTTGTATTTCTGTACATATAATGTGTGTTTTTTAACCTCACTTACAACTATGTCAAAATCAGTTGAAAGTATCAACTGGTCTTGGGACAAGCCAATGGAGTAAATAACAGTAATGGAGCAGAACAACAATGCATATTTATCTATCCAGCAGATATTAAGCACATCTCAGAAAGTGAAAAGTTCACGGATATTATGTCCCTGCTGGCTTTAATGTATAAAGGCTTCCCAAGGCACTTCACAGGAGCATTATAAAACGAAGTATGACACCAAACCATATAAGGAGATGTAGATCAGATGATCAAAAGATTGGTCAAAGAGATATGTTGTAAACAGTGTCTAGGATGAGTATTTCAGAGTTAAGGGTCTTGGCAACTGAAGGCGTGGCCAGCAATGGTGGAGGGATTAAAAGTGGGGATATAAGACCAGCATTAGATATCTCAATGTTATGGGATTGAAGTGGTTTACAGAGATATGGAGGGGTGAGGCCATGGAGGGATTTGAAGACAAGGCTGAGAATTTTAAAAGCAAGAAGGGTGGGGATCGCTGTGGAACAATTTGGAAGATCATTTTTGTCAAATCCTGGCAACACAGATCTTAAACTTCTAGCTAAGGAGGCCCATTGAGAGTTGGAAATGGCCAAGAATCTTTGAAACTTTGCACCTTTTCTTCAATTTTTCAGTATTAATGACCAAATATTGATTTTAATACTTAGAATCAACTGGCCCTGACCCAAATCTATGAATGGTATTTGACATGGCTGTAATGTTCCCAATAGTTGCTAATAGCCTGCCATACTCAAACATGAGAATTGTAGCATGAGGTATCTCAATGAGGAAGCCTTGAATCACAACAATGATTTATTGAAGGAATGTTAAAACTATATACAGACAAACTCAGTACATATACAGGTCCTGTCCCACTGACTCCCAGGCTCAAACTGAAGGTTCCCTAGCTCAGTGAGCTAGCTTCAGGATACTGCTGGCAAGATGGGCATTTGGTCTGAATCACACAAAGAAAAAGCAATCTTTGTTATGCAGCAGTGCAATATTTGTGACCAAACAGAGATAAGACCATATACAGTTTGGATCATGGTAGAAAACTCCACCAATGTGGCAGATTTTCCTTCCATTTCTGAACCAGCAATTCTGGCCGGTGCCAAATGTGCCCATTCAAAGTTGGAAGGACATATTTAATGCTGTGGCAATAAAGTGGTGATAACCTATGTCCCATTTTCTGTCAATACTGCCTTGTTTGAGGTACCGTGCTGCTAGACTCTCAAGGATAACAAAGATGTGAAACCTGCTGCATAATTTAGCTTTTTAAAGAGACCAAAACTTGAGCCCTGGACATAAAGGAAGCATTTCTTCCTCTTAGGCTGTTCTTCAGGATCAATTATTTGGACTCCAGTACTGTGTATTTTGATATGACAAATGAGTGCCATGCCCAATCCACAGATTCTACTTGATGGGGGTAGCTGATCTTTGAATGATTGAGTAGTTTTTTGGGGTCTGTGCACTTTTTCTATTGTCTGGACTTGGCCTTGGCATGCTCCTGCAATACTGGCTTGAGATGCATGGTGTCTTCCCAAATGCTCCTTGTCCATTTTGGGCAGTTGTGGGTCAGTAATTCCCAAGAACTAGGTGGAGATATTGGATCTCTCTGGATGCTTTGAGAACATTGTTAAAGTATTTTCTCTACCCTTCTGGGACTCTCTTGCTGCAATGGGGTTTGGAGTTGAGCAGTTATTTTAGTAGCTTAATATTACGGCATGCAAACAATGTGACTCATCAGCGAAGCTGGTTTTGGGTGATTAATACCTCACTGCTGGGAATGTTGGCTTGGGAGAGGAGACTTACATCAGACTGTCCATCCTGCTAATGAATCTGATGAAATTTTGTGGAATCGGTATTGGTGGTATTTGTCCAAAGTCTTGATGTAGATAGTCTAATTCTCGGATGCCTATAGGAATGCAAGGATCACTGTGATCTGGTAAACCACGATCTTAGTTCCAGTTTGGAGTTTCTGGTTCTCGAACACATTTTTCCTCAGTTGACCAAAGGCTGAGCTGGTATGTTAAAAACAGTGGTGGTTTCATTATCTGTGTCAACCTATATTGAGAGGCAACTCCCAAGATAAAAAAAAGTAGACCAAACGTTCCAGGGTCTCACTGCAGATAATTGATTAACAGGGTATGATGTTTGTAGTTTATGGTCTGGTAGGTGGTAAGTGCTGTGCAAACCAAATTCCAAAGAGAAACTTGGCAAGCTATCACAACTATTTCCTAGTTATATTTACTACGAGAAGATACATGTCCGACAATCAAGAGCCACAAATTGCAGTAACACATTTGGAGATTTTAAATATTGTATTAAATTAAAACATTTATTCACAAAATGAAAGTAATCTTAAACACATATAATTTATAATTAAAATTAATCTTATAGAACATTCCCCAAAAATACTCCTATTTGAATAGACTCACAAATAAACATCATTTTAGTCAAAAGCCCTTACAGAGCTTTAATCTATAAAAAATATCCACCATTTGGCATCCATTTTTGTCATAGGGAAGGGATATCCCAGGCTTCTTGCTCCCATTCTGTTGTGGAAAATTCCAAAACCCTTGGAACAAAACCCTGCTTTCTAGGAAAAAAAACAGACTGACACTTTTCTTGGTTGGCTGGAAATTGTTTCATTTCGCATCTTTCACAGCTCCCTCTCAGTATAGAATATATTTCCAGAGTCTTACATGATCATTCCCCAACACAGCTCCCAACCTCTCTTTAAATATGTTTTTTCTCTTTCATCTTTTCCCACGGTCCTCACCCTTGTTCAAAATTTATGCTTTCCAGAAAATAAAAACCTTTTTGGTTTTCCTTATGTCCATCACTTTTGGGTGAAATAAAGTGTAATAACTTTGCCTTATTTAACATTTGATGCATGGAATCCTACAGTGTAGAAGGAGGCCATGAGGGTCTGCACCGACTTTTTGAAAGAGCTGACTCAGATGATATTATAATTAAGTAGATGTACCCAAATTATAAATGGACAATTATATTCAGGTGTTTTTTTAAATTAATTTGTGGGAAATGGGCCTCACTGGCTGGCCAGCATTTATTATTGATCTCTAGTTGCTCTTGAGAAGGTAAAGGTGAGCTGCTTTCTTGAATTACTGCAGTTCATGTGCTGTGGGCGACCCACACTATGTAATTCTATTTATTAATTGTGAATTGATATAGATAATTTTTAAACAAATGTACACTTTTGACTGGTATATGTTAATTGCTTGTAGTTGAGCCTGAAGGTATACTTGCCACTAATTTTCCTTGTTCAGGAAGTCTATGTGCCCCTAATGACTGACTAGCTTCCTTAGTATAGCTTGATTGATCTTGGTTTTGGAGTGAGAGCGTAAAGGCTGAATAATTTTCTTTTTATCCTGTAAATTATCTCCACTCAATTTGGGACCTTGATGGATGTAAGATACAGAATTGTGGGAAGAAAACTGGTGAAGAGTGTTCATGTGATGACACATCCTTGTTTGACTCCAGTCTTCAATGAGATAGTGTCTGGGATGACCCAATTAGAATTATTTCATGTGTATCATCATTTAGTGGGTGAAAGAATGGTGACAAATTTCTGAGGATATATCTGTGGAGAGCAAGAAAGTGATCAGATGGCCGAAATACTGACATTTTCTGGATATCATGTTTTAGAGTTTCTTTTGCTCTTGCAATTTCAAGCACCTCCTCATTGGTCTTTTTATTGGTCTGTAAATGGATTTTTTTTTACACTTCCACATTTCAGAGGCCTCTATTTTCTTCTACAAATCTTTATTTATTATCCAAGTTTCTGAGACATACAGGAAAGTGGATAGAATGTAGCACTTTATGAATTTTTTCTTGTTATAAACTTGAGTTTTCTTATTGTTACCACATCCTTCATCTTCACAAAATTATTTCTGGTTACCTCTGTCTTTCTTCAGACTTTGGCATCACATCTGCCATCTTCGGTCATCATTTGTTTTACACAGACAATCTTATCTACTTGTTCCAGTGTGAGAATGTCCACTCAGACTTTGTTCTAGATTCTTCTAATCTATTCCTTTTGTTTTGGTGTTCATATTCAATCTACTTTCTGTTTTATTAAGGGACATTAAAGACACATTTGTGTGAAAGATGTGAATATCCCATTTGGATCACAAGTGGATTCTATTCTACATCCCTAAGTATTTTTTACACTTGTTTATGGGATATGAGTGGGCAAACCCAGCATTTGTTGACTATCCCTAATTGTCCTTGAGAAGGTGGTGGTGAGCTGCCTTCTTGAACCATTGCAGTCCAAGGTGTTTATTGTACATGTCAATATGGAGCAGTGTGCATTAACTCCCACAACATAAGAAACTCAGCTGACTAATGGGTGTCTAATGCCTTTAGACCGGAGAACTCTCATACACATGTTAAAAGAATATTTTGTTCATTTTCTACTACTTTATTCAAGTAGATGCCTGGGTTCACTCTGATGCTTATTCTCAGAAGTTCTATAACCAGAAGGAACATCTACATTTTGTTCCTTGATGTAGTGGGAAACATAGGGAGTTCATGTCATTGGTGTGCGATGTAGATGCAAAGTATGAATAAAAGATTGCAATCACCCTCCTCCCACATGTTACCAATGCTCATTTCTTAAGTGTCACAACAAAGAAATACTGATTGACTGACTAGGTCAAATGCTTTTTCTATATCCAGGAAATGGAGCAGGACAGGTGTGTTGGTGTGACTGCACCAACAAATTACATCGGACAACTGCTGGGTGTCCATTGAGAAGTGGTCCATTACAAAAGCTCCTTATTCTGTGTTAACCAGCCCAGGTATGACTGTATTTTGTTTGGAGGCCAAGATCTTGCCCAATATTTTACAATCAGCATTGAACAGTTACATAGGTTTTTTTGATGAGCACCCTTGCAGAGTCTTACATTTCTTGCATATTAGATATAATCGTAGCTGCACTGACACCGGGATCTTTGTCTCTGATGCATATGTTAGAGTTTCAGTAAAAAAAGAAAGATTAACTCCAGAAATTGGGCTTGTAGAACTTGATGGGCTAATCATTAGGCTCTGAGGCTTTGAAATGTGGAGCAATTATGTTTTCCTGAGAATATTGGGATGTGGGAGGTTGGGTAATTATTACATGGCTTCTTTTTGCTTTCAACATGAGGGGGAATTTTAATTCATGTGCAGGAAGGTGGCAGTAAGCATGGGCTGCCAACTTGGGAGTTGCTACAGAAAGACTGGCCAATATTAGAAGCTGAGCCTCATTTACATCCTGTTAGCCAGTTGACCGCTGAAAGTGGGTATAATAATGCAGCAATACCTCTGGCAGCAGGCAAGCCAGTAGTGTTGTTATTACACATGTTTTTGCACTAGCAGCTAGTGTTATTTTTGCAAATACGTTTCATAAACATGTAGTTTATTATATATGGAATGCAGATAATTTTAATTATTCCTTTGATGCAATGTGAAGGTCTGTGCTTCAAAGTTCAACTGCATTATAGTTGTTTATTTTTTGGCATTATGTATTGTTTACAAAATGGCAACCGCAGCATTCTTCTCGGGCAAGTCACCCCAGATTCTATTTGGGTAAATATGTTAGCATACGCAAGGAGATGTCCACCAGTTTAAAGAATTGGCAGATCGTGATATTAATCTGCATGTAATATGAATTGATCCTAGTTTGGAGCTTAACTCTCATGACTATTAAGTCCCATGGTTGCAAAGAGTTAGCACTGCTGCCTCACAGTGCCAGGGACCTGGGTTTGATTATGGCATTGGGTGACTGCCTGTGTGGAGTTGCACATTCTGCCTGTGTCTGTGTGGATTTCCTCTGGGTGCTTTGGTTTCCGTCCATAGTCCAGGTTAGGTGGATTAGACATGGTACATATGCTCTGATTTTGGAGAGTTGGTGTAGACTCAAAGGCCCATCTGGCCTTCTTCTGCATTATAGGGATTCTATGGCTCTGTGTTTCGATGGACAAACATGGACAAAGGACTGAATTTCAGAGGGTGAAGTAAGATTGACTGTCCCTGACATCAATACAACATTTCACTGTGGTATCAAGGAGCCCTAATAAAACTGAAATCAATCGGATCTTACCAGCTTGTCCCACTGGTCAATCAGTAAGGTAAGCCAGAAAGATTGGGTGAGAGGCAAAAATTGGGCTATTTTGCCTCTTGCAATCTTACCGGCTTTATTTTGCTGGTGAAATTGACTTCATGCTCAGAAAGGATTTTAAGGGTCTGTCAGGTGGTCAGGGGCAGGGGAAGGCAGTCCCCCTTTGGCAGTGCCAGTTTGGCACCACCAGCCTGGGACCCTGGTACTCTAGGACTGGGCAGTGCCAAGGGGCAGAGTCTAAGGGAAATGTTGGAGCCTGTTTGGGAGGCAGTGCATGGGGCCTATGTACTTTGCAATCGGGGATCGCTGGTGGCGATTGACTGGGGGGTGAAAAAGGCAGTGGTCAGCCAGAGAAAGCGCGAATGGGAGTGGCAATTGGTGGAGAGAGGAGGGGGGAGGGAATGAAAGAGGGCGGTGACAAGCCCGGTTAGGAATCGGATGGTGATCAGCCCAGGGGGACGTGATTGGCAGTGGCAATTGGAAAGATGGGGAGGCAACGTCTGGGAGTGGGGGGAGTGACAATCTCTCAGTGCACTGTGTATTCTTAATAGTGCACTGGGAAATCAGGAAGCACATGCAGTAGCGCCCTCAAGCAATCAGCAGCCGTCTTCCCGGCATGAACAGACTTGGTCCACTCCATCAAATGGGGAGAATCACACTTTGCCTCTTTTTTTTTCAATGTATTATAAGATTTGACTCTTTCACTGAAAAAACAAGTCTGAAACTTAGAATCTTAAATCTTAACTTAGAAACTTAAATCGCCACTTAGAATTTTTTTGGTAAGATTGTCCCCGATGGCTGTGTCCTTGCATCTCCAATGTCATTTTTCATTGAACAATAAACTAATTTAAAGGCTGCACTTTCAATGCTATTTTGTTCTGATATATTGGGAAGAAAAACCTCTCCCTATAGTTCCAGCTCATTACCCAATCTGTGCATCACATCTTGTTTTTTAATTAAAGGATTTTCTGGTAACCTGACTAAAATTAATCCCTTGACCAAATATCAGCATAACATGTTGGAATGGAATTTCAACTTGTTGCCCAGAAGCAAAACTGACATTGCAGATTAACCATGAAAAAAATTAATGCTATTAAAAATCAGACAATTTCTATTATAGGCAGCTAATCTATGTTGTTTTTACATCCTGATAGTTCATCAAAAGTCTACCTCATTATTTGGTCATTCATTAATACATTGGCTGTTAATAAATTGGTTGCAGTATACATTTCCGTATTGCACTTCAAAAATAATATTTTGGATGAGAATAGGTTAAAGGATAGTAAAGTTCTGTCACCCAGAAAGTTCCTCATGGAAACCATTGGAAACCCTTCAGGTAACCACAGGAGTAACCATTTCTTTTAACTGAACTTGAAAAATAAACCACACAGGGATGCAAACTGCAAATTCTCCTCTTCTGACAACTAAACAGAATAAATCCACATGGCCCACATTTCTATAAATAATCAGGCCAAGAGTTGTTTAATTTATAACTATTTGGTTCTGACACAGGTCAGCCTGTCTCCAGATAATCTTTAATTGCTCTTTGCAATACCCAGCCCTTTAAAATCTGCAGATTGCCTTTTTGGATCACTCATGTTGAGCTCATTAAAAACATTTGTCTGGAGAATTCCTAAGGGATCACTTTTATTGACTGATTGCTTTAGTCTTGACACTTGTTGCTTTGCAGATTGACTGATAACTGTAAATATGATTGTGACTGAGCTAAGCACTTGAGGAAATTTCACTGACGTAAAGCTTAATTGAAACATCTGAGTAGATCATAACATTCCTTCCTCTATAACTCAGTAGCTGGAAGTAATGTAAATCAAATGATAGCATTAATAACATTGTAGAAAGGCTGCATTCTATGAGGGACTTTTAATGATATATGCCTGAGTCGATTTTGGATGCTGCATTGGGAGCATCGTTCATCTCCTTACTATTGAATTTGTTGCCACTTATAATCAATTACAATAGTCTATCAATCATTATGTGTATTTTTCTGCAAAGTAATCTTTTCGGTAAAAGAATCTCCTTCCAAATGAAACCAAAGTCCAATTCTCCAATTCTGATGCCATTGATTATTTCTAAAGTTTGCCAATTCCTTTTGCAAATTTGGGATTCTGCATGGCACATCTTGAGGCTCCACAATAGGATTATGCTTGAATATTCAATAGAAATGTGCCTATGACAGAGGCAATTATAATGTTTTCCCAACAATATTGGGAACACTATTCCAAAGGCCACGATTATGCCCTAATAAGCTGACTTGGCATCACATTGCAAGGTCATCTTATTAACAGGTGCCCATGATACCTAACGGATGACATGCTAGAGGTCCAAAGGGGTAGAACTTGGAATGCTAAGCCTCCACGCAATGTAAGAACTGGTGACCAACTAGTGTTCATTGCTTTAATTCCTTTTGCACTTCAACCATTAGGGATGGAAATCCTATGCAAGGTTTAGTCAGTGGACCCAGAAAGAAACGACTGGAAGAAGTTAGGAACAGTGTTCCTATATCAAGAAGAAGGCTTCACAAATCAGATATTTTATGTTGCAGCTGGCTTTCCCTGAAGTGCCCCTTGTTAATGGATGCTTAGCAACCCTGCTCAATCCACACTGGCATGACGATGAGGCTCTCTCAACTATGTCTCTTTAGGGACCAATTGCATTTGGTGCACTGAGCATTTTGAAGTTTGTGAATGTCCTGCTATTTCAGCATGGAGGATGATTGATCGATCCTGAGGCCTCTTGGTCTCTTTGGCTCGGTGATAAAATGGGCATTGTAGTGGAACCATCAATGGAATTATACATGAGGTTCAACATTTAGAAGGAAGTTGGTGAACATCAACTGTGAAAATTTATGGTTGTTGAAGACAAACTTCAGTCTGTATCAATTTTATTATTGAAAAATGCAAAACCTATCCAACCTACAAGCTGAAGTAAATGGTAAAGCTAAAATAGGAATCTTTGATAAAAACACAAACCACAAAAATAATGGCCATTTTTAGTTCTATTCTTTGAACAATAGAAGCAAAAGCAATTACCAAAGGACAAAAAGGTAATTAGTAAAAATACATCTTTAATACTAAAATAGATTTGGAATGCAAAATTTAAACATTTGAATTGTTATCATGTCAAACATGCTTCACTAAGAAGAATATTCACTGATTACTTTGTGACCTCGATGATATTGCACAATAACAGTAACCTAAAACTTCATGAATTCTTTAGCCAGAAGTTGAATAGCCTATCATCATGTTTCACTCAGTGAATGCAGCTAAACAATCAGCCAACAGCAGGTGAAAGTTTTGTACAAATTCAATTAAGTTGCCTCTCATTCACACAGCCTAAATGCTGTAAATTCTTTCACTGTGTTGATACCAATTGGTCGTTTGTAAACTTCTTCGAGTGGATACTCTGAAACTGTGAAATGCCACGACATGAAAAGCTGATCACCAAATCAAGTGATGGTAATGGGTCACCCTTCACATTCTTTTTCTGATAAATATGACTTTTTAATAAGTAAAACTGTGTATGTTTATCAAAGTAAATACTCTTGTTCCTTATGCTTTTAAAGTTGTTAATAGGCATGGTAATGATTAATTTGATTACAGAATAATTTTCTTTCCACCTTTGGTGGATTATAATACTTCTGTGTCTAATCAATTACAATCTGTATTAAATACTCAAGTTGCTGGAATCCTATACAATATCCAAAAAATAATATATACCTTTTCTGACAAGTGATTTAAAACTTCCAAATAACAGAGGAGATATTTAATTCTGAATATGTTCAGGAGCATGCTTTTTCTACATTGTGTGTTATATGAATGCAGGTTGTTCGGAGCTAGATTACTCTTGCCTTGCATGAATTTAATTCCAAGGTTTGCCTCACATATAAACACTAATTACAAATGGACACTGTTCTTGTAAACAGCATTTGGAATTTGTCTCTGCAAGCTTGTAGGTTTAAATGAAGCACAAACTGCTGATAACTATTTCAAAGGAAGTTTGATTTTTTTTCCAGAATGAAATTTGAGTAAATTGGATATGGATTTTTAGGTCAAAGGTTTGGCAAGAGTTTTTGGATGTCTGATCTGAAAAGTAATGTAGGTGAAAGAATGTTACTATAATGCCAGAGAGTGTTCTGTTTGTTGAACAACTGTTAACATTTTCTGAAAATCCTATAAGCCATGTACTGCATCCCCTTATAGAATCATATAGAATCCCTACAGTGCAGAAAGAGGCCATTCAGCTCATTAAGCCTGCTCCAACAACAATTCCATTCATGCCCTATCCCCGTAACCCCATGTGTATACCCTGCTAGTCCCCCTGACATTAAGGAGCAATTTAGTATGGCTACTCCATTTAATCCTCACATCTTTGGAGTGTGGGAGGAAACTGGAAAGCTCATGTAGAAATGGGGAAAATGTTCAAACTGCAAACAGACTGTCACCCAAGACTGGAATTGAATCTGGGTCCCTGGAACTGTGAGGTAGCAGTATTAACCACTGTGCCACTGTGCTGCCCATTAATATTCTGCACAACTTTAACAAACAAACAATGATGCCCCATTGTTTGTTTGTTAAAGTTAGGCAGAATATTAATGGACAGTACAGTGGCTAGCATTGCTGCTTCACAGCGCCAGGGACCCGAGTTCAATTCCCGGATTGGGTCACCGTCTGTGTGGAGTCTGCACATTCTCCTTATGTCAGTGTGGGTTTCCTCTGAGTGCTCCGGTTTCCTCCCACAGTCCAAAGGATGTGCTGGTTAGGTTGATTGGCCATGCTAAATTGCCCCTTAGTGTCCTGAGATGTGTAGATTAGATGGATTAGCAGAGTAAATATGTTGGGTAATGGGAATAGGACCTGGGTGGAGTTGTTGTCAGTGCAGACTTGATGGGCCGAATGGCCTCCTTCTGCCCTGTAGGGATTCTATGATTCTATGAAGTTCCATTAGATTAGTCAAACGCTGTTTTATAGATTCTACCAGGGTCTCTTTAATGAACTAAATATCTCCATGTTATTATTTGCCTCCGATTATCTCCTGAAAATTTTAACCACCACTGATTTTAAACTGATCAATCTGTAGGTAATAGAAAAGTTCTTAAATCCTTTCTTGAATAATAGTATAGCATTTGCCACTCTCCAATTCTTGGGAGTCTTCCTTGAATTTAGGAAAGATTAGAAGATTACAGCAAGTCTTTTTGCTTCCTTTCCTGGGATGTAAATTATTTAGAGACCAGTTGACTTACACACACTAAGTACAGCCAGCCGTTTCTGTACATTCAAAGTTTATTTATTAGTGTCATAAGTAGGCTTACAGTATCACCGCAATTAAGTTACTGTGAAAATCCCCTAGCTTATTCATTTCACCCATCCACTTCCTCTACCACCTCCACTTCTACTAATATTTTGTTCATGTCCATTTCCCTAGTAAACTCTGATACAATGTAATCATGAAGTATTTTAGTCTTGCCCTACACCTTTAAGCTTATACCATTCTCTTGGTCCCTAATGAGCCCTACCCCACCTCTTCCTTCCAGTTTACTATTTTACTGATATGTTGTGCTAATATTTTCCCTCTTTACTTCTACTTTCAACTAATTGTATTTGTCCTGGTTCTCTCTTGACTACTTCACCTGACATGCCCCATTCACCCTTGCTACCTGTTGTCTAGTATAGGGCAGAGTTGACATGTTGTGTCCAAAAAAGTGATGTGCATGCTGCAAATGAGCAGGCTGCACCACAGGAAACCCACATTGCTAGCAAAGCCACATACTCAATCTGTCTCATCTCAAAGACATAATGAGATATAATTATCTCCCTTTGAAAAGTGAGCCTCAGTGACCTCCCTTAGCAACAGTGGAAGGCAGGTTGTAAGACAGTGAAAATATTGCCTGCTGCAGCCCTGAAGGAGTGAAGTGCATAAAAGTTCATTACAACAGCCATCTTTAAAGGCTCAAGCAATGCTCTGAGATTTCAAGTGATACATTTCAGTGAGAATGGCCTTATTGAATCACAGACATAACATGCATTGCATCCCTCACTGAGGGTCAGATAGGAGAATTGCTCCCTGAATACCTTGGGCATATATGGTCTCCTACTAAGAGGCCTTATTCCCCTCCTCCTCATGCCTCTTCCAGCAACTTGTTCTGCTCTGCTTTGTTCATTGCATTGGGGATGCCTACAAATACATCCATGTCTGCAGCAATTGGTTTGTCCAGAGACCTTGAGATCAGCAAAAGTCTTTCAGTACCTGCCATACCACTCCCTGTAGACTTAATACAATAATATAAATTATCAAACACTTGTAGAATCATAAAGAAGAAATCAACCATCAACTAATATGCAAGTAATTGATGTTCTTTTCAAAATGGTGGTGGTGGAGGTCCTTCCTATTGTTGAGAGTGTGTTCAGCTGTTGAACATTGTGTTCCCAAATAGCACTGCTGGTTTCAGAACTGCATTACATGCAGATTGACTTCAAGATCTGCCTTCTCCATATTCTTTCAGTGGAATTTCATACTAACACACACCGCACAACAACATTTAGAGATATAAGGGCACTTGTAGTATCCAAAATAGGGTGTCAACTCCATGTCAAATCTTTTTAGGAGAAGCACGCTCACAGTGCCCATGCGCGAGACCATACAGGCGAATAGCAGACTTGGAAATCCTGAATCAATATGAAAAGCAAGTGCTATCCCACCTGAAGGGTGAGATCACCAGGATTATTAGCAGTGGTGAGAATGGAGAGATGTTTGTTTCTTGTATCAGACTGAATGATAAGGAGAGATGTTCAGTGTGGTTTACAGGGGGCTGGGAAAATGCAAAGTGTTGAGAGTTCACGCTTCCCAACAGGAGTCATGATCAGAGGCTTCACATTTTGTCCAGGAATTCATAGCTCCTGCGGAGTTCATTTCATATCTGTCAGGTGCTGAAGAAGTGAATGTGAGTTCAGTGTTAGGGGATGATGTGTCAAGTAATGTGACACCTGATTACTCTCCTTACTGACATTTCTCTCAGGAGAAGAATCTTAAGTGCCGCCTCCAGCAGAAGCAGTGCAGCAACCTCCCTCCTTCTGCTCTGAGGAACCCTTGGCGGGTACAGCATCACATCCTCTCTCTGCACCAATCACCATCACAGATACTGTCACTTTAGCAGGTTTAGTGCGTTGGACAGGGGTCATGCACAAATTGGTGAGGGCACTTCAAATCACTAAGTGCAGCCGCTGGAGACTGTGGTGGAGCAGATCTTGAGCACTTGGAGGAGCGCCTCTGGTGAACCAGAATCTGATTCCAAGTCGGACAATGAGCCTCTGGAGTTGTCCATAAGGCGTGAGGTCTGTGACAATTTGACAGGTCTACCAAAGGAGTTGTGTGCTCTGGCAGGGACTGTGTCCATCCAGGCCAAGAGCACTATGATCACACACTCTTTAAAGTACTAAGCTTCCTCCACGGGCAGACTGGCAATTACCGTTGAGCGGCAAACTGAGCACATTGCAAATACAAGTGTCATGATGCACTCTGACCTGTGCACCATTGTCCTGACTCTGAGGTCAGGGGATCAGACCGAAGACAAGAGGGAAACTGGGAATGTGGTCACCCATCTGCTCCACCTGGTTTGCAGGGAGGGCCAAATGGGCTTGAGCAGCAGCTGCCTCCATCTGGATGTTCTTCTCAGGGAACTTGCGAAGGGGGCAGCTTCCACCATTAAACAGCCATTGATACAGGTTACAATCATTGCTGTGGCGACTGAAAATTCACATGTGACTGTGCAAGAATCTCCTGAAGTGGTTGGGTGGCTCAAAGCCCAAACCTCAAAGACACCTGCCAAAGTCATCCAGGGCAAGGGAGGAGGCAAATCAGATATCTCTCTCCAGTACAGCTGCAAGCAAAGGAGAAACATTGCACCTGAGCACTTGTGAAAGTTTTTGTCTATATTCACAGCATCAAGAATAGGACCACATTGGTGGCATCTCTCTTCTTGAGTGTCTGCTTGTCTTGAAGCAGACACTCAAGCAGACCACCTGGTGAATGGAAAACCCATTAAGATGGAAATAGACACTGGAGCATCTCAAGTATGAAATGCAGAAGAAGCTTGCACCAGCAATTTAGATGTTCACTTGCTGTTTAATGTGAAAACCCCCATTACTGTAATGTTCCTGGTAAATGGTGGCAAATTTAACAACTTACAGAGGAGAAACCATAAAGGTTATGGGCACAACATCAGCACCTGTAGCTATGGACAGCAGTCTGCCCAGCTCCCAGTAATAATGGTGTCAGGAAGTAGGACAAAGCCTCTTGGGCAGCGATTGACTTAAGGAAATCAAGTTAAATTGTACCGAGAGTTTCCAAGTGTGGGAAGGAGAATTGTTCAGACTGATGAAGAAATGTGAGAACTTCTTCAATGATGAGTTTGGCAAGAAAAAAACGCTGCTAGCAAAGATCTATGTTAATCCAGAGGTGTCCCCTTGACCAGCACCATATGCCTTATGACCAAAGGTGGAAACTGAATTAAAGAGATCTGAAGAACTGGGCATTACCCAGCCAGTTACCTTTACGGAATGGGCAGCACCCATTGCTAACTTTGAAGAGGTGCTAAAGGGATTTCAGGAGGCTGAAGTTTGCATCAAGAAGGAGAAATGTACTTTTCAAGTAACTGAGGGAGCCTACCTGAGGTAGAATGTGGATGCACAAGGATTACACCCTATGGAAGACAAGGTCAAGGCCAAAAAGAAGCACAAGCTCCCCAAAACAAATCTGAGCTCAAGTCATTTTTAGGAATGGTGATTTACCATGGAGACAGGATTTTCTGGCGGTGTTTGCTCCAAGGTTGTATGGTCCACCCCCGCCCACCATGATTCCCATGGTAGGCAGAACAGGAAAATTCCAACCTGGATTTTTTAATCAAATTTATGCACATTATTGGTTTACTTGCATATTCTGCTGAAGAAACAGCAGCATTGGTTTTTGAAGATACCCTATAAAGAAGCATCCAATACAGCAAAGCAATCACTGCATTATTCAAATTGTTGGTGCATTTTGACCTGTCTAAGAAATTGATGTCAACCTGTGTTGCTTTTCAATATGGTGTTTGTGTAGTGCGTGGTTTCTGATATGTTGTCCATGAGATGGACAACATATCAGAAAGACTAACTGGGTATGTCTTGAGAACCCTCTCAGAAGCTGAAAAAGGCTACTCACAAATTGAGAAAGAATGATCATCAATAGTTTTTGCTGTCAAGAAATTCCACCAGTATTTGTGTGGTTGGCACTTTACCATTGTTTCGGATCACAAACCACTTTGGGTCTTTTTAAAGAAGACAAGGCTATTCCACCAATTGTATCGGCAAGAATTCAGCATTGGGTGTTTATCCTTTCCGCCTACGAATATGCCTTCAAGCACAGCCTGTAAAACATATAGCAAATGTGGATGCACTTAGACACCTACCTTTGCGAGAGAGTGTTACACCTCCCCAGTACAGCTCAACAGCTAACCAGACGTTCTGAACTGTTTAAAGGTGATCAATTTTAAAAACAAACAAGTTAAGCTACTGATCCAAAGGGGCAGCCATGAGTCATCTGATAGCCAATATTGTAAAGTTGACCATTTTTCTGGAAGGTTTCTATATGAATTGCACTGCAGACCTGTTAGATGTAATTTCACACCTGTGGGAACAGGGGTGGATGGGGATAGGGGGTAGATGAACGGTTCAGGTGGGGTGTCAACGTCCACTATAACAGTGCACTATTGAAAGGAAGTACAGGACTTTGATCAGCTGTAGTTTGACTAAGACAATGGGAACGGATAACTAGTTAGTTAAGAAGAATTGATTACAAAAGTAGCGATGTTATTCTGCATTTGTAGAGGACATTGGTGAGACCACATTGGGTGTTGAACACTCGACATCCTGAGAGTTGGCACGTAATCCATGCCCACTGACTCTGCCATGCCTATTGCTATTTCATTCTCAAAAGAGCATTGATTGGCAGTAGGTGGGACATCCATTCATCCTTGGGAAAAAAGTCCTGCCTTGGAGATTTAATGGCCAGTCAGATTGACAGACAGCTTCCCCAACCCATCCAGGCATTGTGCTGCAGTGACCAGAAGAGGTATTGCAGCACTGTGTCCCAGCCTCAGTCTTGGGACTGCACTTGAAGTAAGTCCCAGGGGTCCGAGGGTGGAGGCACTTGAGGATAGGGTATGTCTGGGATTTTCTGGCCTCATCTGTGCAGGACCCGTTGTTAGCAAGAATGGAGAATTTGATGTTCCAAAACTCCATTCACTTTCAGTGGTTACGGAGAATCCCATCAGTGAATGATGTCAGAAGATTTCGGCCATTCTATATACATTTGTAAAAATGTCAACTTTTGATATTTGATCATGAACACTCCAAAGTAACAGTTTTGATCTTTCAATTAATCCAAACAGATCATAGCTAAACATAGGCAACAATCATATGTCTATAGTGCCAAATTAATCCCTAAATCCAGTCACTGCTGCCTCATAGCAACAGGGACCCGGTTCAATTCCCAGCTTGGGTAACTGTCTGTGTGGAGTCTGCATGTTCTCCCCGTGTATGTGTGGGCTTCCTTTGGGCGCTCCGCTTTCCTCCCACAGTATGAAAGATGTGCTGGTTAGGTGCATTGGCCATGCTAAATTCTTCCTCAGTGTACCTGAACAGGCACTGGAGTTTGGCGAAAGGGGGATTTTCACAGTCGCTTCATTGCTGTGTTAATGTAAGTCTACTTATGACACAAATAAACTAAACTAACTAAAATTCCTTTGATTGACGAGAAATTACACTAACAGATGAATCAGTGGATACTCTTTAGTAAGGCTTTATTCTTAACAGAATTTTGCTACATCCACTAAAACATGGTGATTTCTTAAGAGCTGTTCTTCACAGGTATTAATAACTTTAACAAACATCATTCACAATAAAGAAGAGCATCATTACTTGAAGTAAAATACATGGCTGAGCTAGGGAGGGACAATTTTAAATTAAATCTCCCATTAGAAAACTAACGAGATTGGATTTGCTTTTACTTGATATCTGATTTTATTCATCATTGAACCCAATGGAAGATAATCATGAGTGGGGTGCAAAATTGTCATTCCATCCAATCTTGGCAAATTAAGTTAAAATTTCCCCCATAGTTCCCATTTATTAAAATTCCATTGCACACTGAAAACTAGAATAGCTCAAAATTGAGCTAAAATCTGGTTTTAAGTGCATAATATAACTGCTTGAAATAGTCAATATCAGAACAAGCAAAAGTGGCTAGCTCCTGCTTTTGTTTTAGGACAACTGTGAGCTACTTTGGGGATAGGTTTTTGTCACCAAAAATGACTTGTGTTTATGGCAGAACAATGTCGTTAGAAGCCTGTGTGTCTTTCAAAATCCATCTCAGAAGCAGCTAAAATGGGAGTCAGATGAGGGGTGAACAGTGGCAGCTGTCCCAGCATATAATCACTGAAAGTCAAAACTAAGGCTTACATATAAAAGGAAAGCCATTCTGATTTTTATCCATTCAGTTGCCTTGCTCACACCCAAGCAGAAATTTCTCCCCAGTCGTATCGTATGCAATTGATGCTACATTGCAATATTATTTTTAGTACATGTGAACATAATTTCCATGTGAAATTAAAGGAAGAGTTTAAAATAAATGCCGTTACCAGTTTAATGGTCTGATTTTATTGTAGCAGAAATTGTAAAGTGATCTAATGTTTTATTTTAATGAGATTGATTCCAAGGCTTACAATTAAAACAAATATTCAAAATCGATCCTGTTTGGCTATTGGATCATATTGGAACTTTTTAAACTTCATTCAGCATGTGGTTATGGATAGACACTTGACCATGCACCCAAATTAAAGCATGTTTTGCATTAATGTGAAAACAAAACCACTTCACACTGATGTAAACTGTATCTTGTAACTCGTCTCTAAATTATTTACAATGTATTCACGCTGTATTGGTCAACCTTTCCATTTAAGTCTATATCTTCCCAACTTACACTGTGTTGTAGCCTGCTCGTGTACTGTCCGACTAAATTAAGTCACACGGAATGCATTTAAAATGATTAAATCAAGAACTTTCATTTTCTAGTTATCTGAAACTGCTAGTTAGAGTCTCATCAATTTTAGATAAGCTCATTGGTGAAAGGGGCAGCACTATTTGGACATTTTCAATTCAGTAAGGACATGCATTTAAGCAGCTATATAATTAAAGGTACACGAACCAGACTTTTTCTAAATCTCTAAAAAAAAATTAACAACCGTAACTTGATTTTATATAGTGTTTTAACATAGCAAAATAGCAGACAATGTTTCATAGAGGTGTGATAAGAAAAAAATGGTCATGAAGCCAAAGAAAAGGATTTTAGAATGTATAGATTGAAAGAGGGTTTATAAGACAATATGTAAGAAGGTGATTCCTAAGTGAAGGGACAGCGTGTAGGTGAGCAAAAGGAATGAGCCAAACATAAATCCCTGAGGACTTTAATGGTGATGGTGTGTGCCAGAAAGAGAAGATTGTTGAAGATCTTCTGGCTATAATTGGATACGTAGTATTGAAACTAAGCAAGAGCAATCCTATTGAGCTGGACAATGGAAGAGAAGTGTTGGAGGAAGATAACATGAGTAAAATGCTTGAGGAATAAGGATAACAAAGAGGGATAATTGACCACAATCACAACCAGACAAGCTGTGGACTTCTTTTGGAATCTTTGGGAAAGATTTAGGAGATGACAACATATTCAAGGATTTTGAATAGGAAAGGGAGATTGGAAACGTGATACCAGTTTGCAACCACAGAGTGGTCAAGATAGGGTTTTATGAGAAAGGGATGATAGCAGAAATTTTGCAAGGAAGGTGGACGTTATCTGAGGAGATGAAACCATTCACAACGTCAGTTGAAGAAAAAGGGGTGAAGGGAAGACAAAATATTTATTCATGGCATCTCCTTATCTGTTATTAATTCCCTATTCTCAGTCTTTAGAGGAACAGCACTCACTTTACTTAGCCTTTTCCTATTTAAATACCTGTAGAAACTGTTAATTTTTAAAATTTCTAGACTAGTTTAAAGTACTATTTTTAGACCCATTTTTCTTCTTTTCAAACTGGGTGTAAAATTCAGTCATATTGTGGTCGCTGCAGCAGAGTTCTCTAGGTCATTACTTAATCCAGTCACAACATCAAATCTAATATAATCTCTCTGGTATGTTTCAGAACATGCTGTTCTTAGAAACTAACTCAAAATATTCTATGAACTCCTCAACCAAGCTATTATTACCAATCTGATTTTGCCAGTTTATATGTAGATTAAAATCTCCCATGGTTTTTGCTTTATTCCTTTATTACAAGCACCCAATACTTCTTCGTGTATATTTTGGCCTACATTATGGTTCCTGTTAGGGGGCCTGTAAACCACTCCCACTAGGGACTTCTTTCCCCTAATATTCCCCACGCAAACTGATTCCACATCCTAGTCTCCTGAGCCAAGGTTATCTCTAACTATGGCACCAATGCCATCCTTGAGTAACAGTGCTACTCCTTCACCTTTACCTAGCTTTCTATTCTTCTTGCATGTCATTAGCCCTCAATATTCAGGACTCATTCCTTGTCATCTTGAAATCATGTCTCTCTGATGGCCATCAGATCATATTTATTTACTTCATTGTGTGATATCAATTCACTTACTTGTTATGAATGTTATGCACCTTTAGTTTTGCCTTTTTGTGATCTTTGTAACATTTATCTCTGACTGTTGTTCTATTCTTAGGTTTTCTCCTCTCTGTCCCTTCCTGCCACTCTCTGATCCTCATTTCCCATATTATTATTTTCCTCTCCTGTCTTGAACCTACTCTTGGATTTGTTGCATCTACACACAAGCTTGATCTATCAGCCCCCTTGTTTAGTTTAAAGTCCTATTTCTCTAGTTATGCAGTTTGCTAGAACACTAGTCCCAGCACGGTTCATGTGTGGACTGTCACAATGGTACAGCACCAGTATTGATGCCAGTGCCCCACCAATTCCTCCCATACAAGTTTCTGAACCACATATTAATTTCCTCATGTGCCTCTGACAATTGGCACATGGCTCAGGTAATACAGAAATTATTACCCTTGAGGTTCTGTTCTTCAATTTGGTGCCTAGCTCCTATACTGTCTACACAGAACCTCTTTCCTCATCTTACCTATTACATGGACCACAACAACTGGATCTTTCCCTTCCTAATCCAGGTTTCTGTCTAGTGCTAAGCAGATGTTTCCCAAACCTTGTACCAGGTAGGCAACCTGGCTTTCTGGACTCATACTCTTGACTACACAGATCTGTGTCTATTCCACTTACTACACTATCACCGACTGTTACTACATTCTTTTTTGCTCCTGGTGTTGAGGATTAACCAGACAATGCACAGTGAGTACTCCAGTCTTTTAAGTTTTGATTATCTGCGAGCGAGGAGAACAGACACAGTGAACTTCATTGTGGTGTTCCAACAGAGTTCTGCAAACTGTGTCAGTTATAACATTTTTAGCCAATGAGAGAGAACACCAAATAGCCCTACAGTTTGGAGTGTACATTCAACCAATAGAACTTATAATCCTTCATAGTCCACCAACTGTGGCATTGCTTTTTGCCTTTTCTTATCCAATAGAAAACCATTTCCTTCATTAGTGTAATACATCAACATATCTTGTTTTTTGGTATTTGTCATTGTAACTTCTCATTGTTTTCTTTCTGTGGCCAAGCCCTGGAATGCAGCATTTATGAAACTGACACAAAGTTAGATCAGTCTCTTATCCTGAGTAAGTAAGCGCTGAACCCACCGAAGGCCATGTTTGCTAATAAACATTTTCCATTACTTGACAGAGTTGTTTGTCATAATTTAATTTCCACAATTGTTGTAACATAATTTCTGCATTGGTTTCCTGTATTACGTTGCCATGGTCCTTTAGCTCATCCATCCTGCAGCCTTCACGCTTATCCAAACCAGCAGAAAGAATCTCAAATCTGTTTGACTGTTGCAGAGGCTGAGGCCTCTATACTGTTGCCCTCTGGGACCCCTTACCTTCTTCACTCATGATCACATTCTCCTGTTGCTGATCACCAAGCAAATCAGAAGGCCCTATCCTAACTGGTGTGATCACCTCTTGATAGAAAGCTTCCAGGAACATTCACCCTTCCTGATGTGTTGCAGTGTCTGCATCTCAGTCTTCATCTTATAAACTCTGAGCCGAAGTTCATGCAGATGTGATTGCCCTGGACCACTGTGGCATCCAGAAGGTCCCACATCCTGCAATTGCAACACATCACCTGCCCTGCCATCTTATTGTGTGATAATTAATTTATTGTTTCTTAATTGAGTCACAATTTATAATCATGATGCTTCCAATAATTTCTATTAATGCTAGTGAGCTTTACTGGTACCAATAAAATCTTAAAAGGAGCAATAAATCATCAAGTATTGAAGGATAAATGGAGAAACTATACACTAATGAATCCTTTTCCTGCTCTTGTACCCTGCCAGTTGCTTCCCAGTTACCTTATCTAAAGCACCTTTAGATAAACCTATCTAATAAACCTTATCTAAAGCACCTCTTTTCCCTTATGTACCAAATTGCTACTCTGAAACAAATTCCCAAATACTCACCCTCTCTATCTCACAACAAAAATCTAACATTCAGTCAGACATTCTTAAGTTAGGTTTGCCCAATCAGGAGTCCTCTACACTTTGCATGGAGATGCATGGAGGAAACTTTAAGCCCTAGTCTCCTTAATACTAATTACAGCTTTATAGAACCTTAGTTAGGCCGCACTTGGAATATAGTGTTCAATTCTGGTTGCCACACTGCCAGAAGGATGTGGAGGCTTTGGAGAGGGTACAGAAAATATTTACCAGGATGTTGCCCGGTATGGATGGCATTAGCTATGAGGGGAGGTTGGAGAAACTTGGAGCAACGGAGCTTGAGGGGACACCTGATAGAAGTCTACAACATTATGAGAGGCATGGACAGACTGGATAGTCAGAAGCTTTTTCCCAGGGTGGCAGTGTCAATTACTAGGGGGCACAGGTTTAAAGGAGATGTACGAGGCAGATTTTTTACACAGAGAGTGGTGTGTGGCTGGAACTCGTTGCTGGGGGAGATAGTGGAAGCAGGTATGGTCGTGACTTTTAAGGGGCATCTTGCCAAGTACATGAATAGGATGGGAATAGAGGGATATGGTCCCCAGAAGGGTAGGGGTTTTAGTTAAGTCGGGCAGCATGGTTGCTGCAGGCTTGGAGGGCCGAAGGGCCTGTTGCTATGCTGTAATTTTCTTTATTCTTTATTCAATGCTACCAGCTTGTTGTAAAAATGCATCTAGTTCATCAAAGTCCTTAGAAGAGGAAATCTAGCATTCTTATTTTGCTTGGATGACATGTGACTCCAGACTGACACCGTGCAGTTAACCTTTAACCGCCCTGAAATTGCCTAGCCGGCTGCTAGCTCAAGGGCAATTTGGGATGGATAAGAGATCCTGGCCTTGCAGCTAGGCTGACATTCCAAGAATTAATAGAAAAAAGATCGCTTGATTTCTTATGAGGAATTTCTTCTCTCAGAGGGTAGTGAACCTGTAGAATTCTTTACCACTGTTGAGGCTGGGTCATGAAGTACGTTCAAGGTTAAGATAGACAGATTTTTCAGTAGTAAGGGAATTAAAGGTTATCGGGATAAATGGGAAAATGGAATTGAAGATTATCACATCAGGTCTGTTATTATCTCATTGCATAGCAGAGCAAACTTGATGGGTGAAATGGCCTATTTCTCATGGTTTTATGGCCTACCTTACAATGAACATGTACATATGAGGGTTGTGAAAAACTGGCTATCTGGTGGTAATATGAAATAGTACCATTAGAAAACTATTTGAAGACAATGGATGGTCATGGCTAATGCATTATTGGAATCCTTTGGCTATATAGAGTGATGAGCCTTATTGATCCAGTGCAGAAGTTTTTGACGAAGTTGCTCAAAGTCTATGGCTCCACATATACAAAGGGGTAAGCGAATTTCAGGTGGAAGCCTTGCTGGATAGGGTGCAACGCTCATGGAGATAAGTTGGCTGCAGTCTGCCAAATGATTTTAGGATTTCATAATCCAGTGAGGCCTTGATAGTATAAATTAATGAAATCATCACATGCTACTTAACAGTTTTCTGCCAAAAATGACTGGGTAGTCAACAGGAAGAAAGAGGTTCCTGCTAAGACCCAGTGGTGTATTCCCCACCACAATGTTGCCTCAAGAGGGGAACCCTGGTTGGAGGAAAGATTGACCAGGACAGGGAACCCCCAAGTTTCACATGTTTAAGCTTAAGTTTATTTATTAGTGTCACAACTAGGCTTACATTAACACTGCAATGATGTTACAGTGAAAATCCCTGAGAAGCATTTTTGCTCCCAGGGTTATGCCTATAAAGATAATTTTTAAATTGCTGGCCATGGCTGCTGATAGTAGCATGCTTTGATTGCTGGGAAAAACCATCATTATTCCTCCATTCATCTGATGGACATACACGAAGATAACCCAGCAACCTGGATCAGGTTGAGGAACAGACTTTTCTCTCCTTTTCTGTATATATCTATTTTTAGGAAAACTTCAGTTGAAACTTGTTTTTTTCATTCAAATGTGGGTGGCACGGTAGCACAGTGGTTAACACTGCTGCTTCACAGCTCCAGGGTCCTGGGTTCGATTCCTGGCTCAGGTCACTGTCTGTGTGGAGTTTGCACATTCTCCTCGTGGCTGCGTGGATTTCCTCCGGGTTCTCCAGTTTCCTTCCACAGTCCAAAGATGTGTGGGTTAGGTTGATTGGCCATGCTAAGAAATTTCCCCTTAGTGTCCAGGGATGCGTAGGTTAGAGGGATTAGTGGGTATAATATGCAGGGATATAGGGGTAGGGCCTGGGCGGGATTGTGTTCAGTACAGACGCGATGGGCCGAAGGGCCTCTTTCTGCACTGTAGGATTCTATGACACTTGTGACTGAATTTTCAAAGAAGATGAGCCAGGTAATGAAGGAGCTAGAAAACAGGAGGAAATCCTGACAGTTCATCCAAAAAATGGTCCTGTCTTCATGGGATAATACAGGAGTTGGGGTGATGAGGAACAGTAATGACTAATCTCCTTGAGTCAATTACTATGGGGGGGGCTTCCCTCTCATGTCTGGCACACTTGATTCTTCTGATCCCCTTATTTAATCATTTTGTGGCTCCGATCAGAATATGAGGTAGTGCCTACCGTCCTTGTTCACAGGCCTGTTTGTTAAGCTCCCAGATGTTCCATTGCCTTGGCATGTCAGCATCAGCTTGTACTTTCAGCAACTTAATGGGGAAACATTTTTTGGGCGAAAGGATGCAGGGGCAAGTCTAACGAATGGCCTAGAGTGCATCACTCTGCTGCTGCAAATTCTGGTCCAGTATATTTATTGATGCAACTTGAGCAATTCAAACCCCAGCATGTCCACCTGCCAATGTAGGCAACAACCTCGAGCCACTGACCCTTCGCTAACCACTTTACTTTTCTACAAGAATTGTAAAATGATTTTATGTATGTAATGCATGCGTAATTCAATAGGAAACTTCACTTAAAAATTGGCGTGCGTTATCTGCGATTCTCTGTCCATTAAATTTAACAGATGGAAAATCATGTGTAAATGTTTATAGTTGCAGTGAAAAATACAGCAAAGCAAATGTTTTGCCACTGGCAGACATCGCTGAAATTAAATAGAGCAGATTAACCTTTCTAAGTGCCAAGTGTCTGTTGAAATTTGCATATTCATTAACTACAAAGTACAATTTTTCTGAACCTACAGTTCTTCTCTTACTGAGCAGCATTACTACTGTAACAACACAATCAGTAGAGTAGAACCAACCTGTATCTGGACTGTGCCATCCTAGCTCACATTCCCAGTGCATGAGGCTTCTTGTTAGGAGTGTGATTTCATAAAAGTACTCTTTATTTCAGGAATTATGGATAATAACCGGATAACACGTTTTTCTGTGGTGGGAGTTGAATTACAATAGTGGGCAGAATGTTATATTCTTTAGAAAAGCAATTCCAGTCTGAGACCTTGATTGGGTCCTGACTGTGCTCATGCTGGAAATGCACCCACTGATTTAATTTTATGGAAATTGGACAGTGGTCAATAAAGGATGGCAGATCGGCTTTTGAGGTTGAGGGCCCAATAAAAAATTCTGCAGCCTTGGAATGAAGGGAGTGCCAGGTGAATGCTGCTGTTCCAGATGGGGACTGCAAGGACACGGCAATCTTAAGACGCTCTCTGGAGGGGCATCAAATTATATAAATTAAAATGTGGCCACAGCTGAAAGACTATCCATTTGGAGGGTGAGCCCTTCCACAAGATTGCCTATGATCACAGCTGTATTCCCCTGATCCCTCGGCCTCTGGTAGGGAACGAAAAAGGCATTTCAAGCTCGTTGGCCAGCTGCCAACAAGTCACGTCCAGGCACCTGCCAGGCTTTGACCTTAGCAGGTACCCGAAAGACTTGACATTAGCAGGTAGCTTGTCCACCAGTGAGAAGATCCCAGGAATGTCCCCAACTTGCTCAGAATTGAACACTTATTCATGTAGACTGACTACATACTGTTGCCAGGCAGGTAGTCTTGCAGTTTCAACATTATTCAGAGGCAGGAATACATCAAACTGCTGACTTGACATGGTCATTTAAACATTTTTTTAGTTGTCCCCCAAGTCCCCCTGCCTTGGGGGACAACTCTGAGGGACCAGCAAAGTTCTACCCAGTGACATAGTGTAGAGGGAACTTTAACTTGCACTTAGCTAGTGCTAACACTGAAATGCCTGACAAGTGTTTCATTCTTCATCAATGACACTCTAGCCTTAAGGGATATAAATATTCACAAAAAGTATGTACAATCAGGAGAATTAGTAGATTCCATTATCAGTCTAACTGTAATAGAGGTCAGCATCCCCATGTAAATACCTCTTGGTGAGGGATTTGCAAATCATCAGAATATATTGAAATTTTAAAAACAAAATTTGGTCTGCATTTATTTCTAGAATCTTTCAATATTGTCTGCCCCATTAAATAATAACAATTGGGTAAAGGCTATGAATTTCACTATTGTGTGGTAAAACCTATGTGGGTTTAAAAAAAAAAGCAGGGGACTGGAAGATTTATGAGGCTAAAGAAGGTTACTATTCTGACATTGTTTACATTGGCAAGGGTTCATTCACCTGCCAGCTGGTATGCTTGTCGTTCAACACCATTTCTATATAATGAAGTTTTCTGAGCACTTGTGCTATTCTGTTCAAAGTTCCTAATCTAAATAAACCATTGCATTTGGTTTCTGCACACTTCTAATCTGAACATCAGGATACATTAAAGTATATCTGTTGAGTAGACTTTTGTATTTTGGGTACACGTGCTATCATTAAAATAACTCTTTAACATATACCTACAGTCTTCCATCCAACACAGGATTCAAAATAACTGCTGTGGCACAGCAATTTGCTTCACAGACAAGCCACACTACAATGCAATGTTCTATTTCAGTTTTTGATATGCTATTTAATTTGTATCTTCTGCTTCAAATCAATTAACATGACTGTGAAAGGCTGCTGGTCTATGTCTATTAATAGTTCTATTTTTCAGTGCTATGGGGTATAGCAGGAACCCTTGAAAAGCCAGAGAAGTGATTTCAAGAGTTGTAACCTTTGACTGCATTATTGCAATTACAATCATCAGACCACACATTAAGCAGAGTTGTCTGAAATCCATAACTCCAATATTTTTGTCGTTTTGGTAATAAAAAGAGACAGTATAATTTTGTGAAAATATTGAAAAGGCAGAAGATAAAGCATGGAACTCACATCCAGGATAGCTAAATGCACTTTGGGCCATGTTAATATGGAAGACTTGTTGTAAAAAAGACACCTTTGAGCTTGTGATGTTCAAGCAAGCAAGGACTTTATTAGAAGCATACACGACTGGCATCCTAGAATCTTAAAGGAACGGCTGCAGAGTCCATTAGTTTTCCTAGTACTTTATCTGTCTTGCTGGAAACAGAAACATGTCAAAGCTTTTCACCTTTCACTCATCAGGCTACTTTGCAGGAGATGTCTGCTTTTTCAGAAACGCTCAAGTTCTGTATTACCAAATAACTTTCTCTCCAGTGATTTTTACAAGTTCATCTTCCCTTTCTCTCCCTTCTACTTTTCTATTTTCTTAGGATGTTTTTTGTGTCTTCTACTGTGAAGACAGGTACAAAATAAATGTTTAAATTCTCTGCTATTTCCTAATCCCTCATAATGAAGTCCCCAGTCTCACTCGCTAAGGGATCAAAGCACGCTGTCTCTACTCTTCCTTTCCATAAATTTGTAGAAATTTTACTGTCTGTTTTTATATTTCTTGCTAGTTTCCCCTCATAATCCAATTTCTTCCTTTATTTGCTTTATTCATCCTTTGCTAGTTTCTAAAATTTTCCCAATCTACTGGCTTTGAATCTTAGCAACATTGTACATCTTTTCTTTCAATTTGATACCATCTTTAACTTCCTTAGGTGAGTTATGAATGATGCAACCCTCTCACAGTCTTTCTTTCTCAGTGGAGCTTGTTCAGAGTTATGAAATAGCTGCTTAAATGTCTGCCATTGTTTCTCTACTGCCTTACATTTAACCCATATCAACCCATTTTAGCCAACTCTCTTTTCATGCCATTGTAATTGCTTTCATTTAAGTTTAAGATGCTTAGTCCTAGACCCGACTCTTTCACCCTCAAACTGAATGAGAAATTCTAACATGTTATGGTCACTCTTACCTCAAGGATCTTATTATGAAGTCATTAATTAAACCTGTTTCATTCATATTACCACATCTAAATAACTTGTTCCCTGGTTGGTTCCAGAATCTGTTGTGCTAAGAAACTGTCCTGAACACACTCTACGAACTTAACATATCAGCTAGCTTTGCTAATTTGTTTTGTCCAGTTCCCGCCTTGTCAGTGACACTCACAACAAATGAAAGAATAAAAAATAGTGATGAAAATAATGGTTAATTTGGAGCCCTGAATTAGTTCTGAATACCTAGTGGAACCCATGAGAAATTTTCTATTTTTTTCTCTAGGAAATTTTTCTATATGCTGTTTGCCTTTTCCAGGAATTCACACAACTGCTGCTGAGTGGAACATGTTGTAAATCATGATGCTCCAGACATCGTGGTTGTGTGATGAACCAGACAATCTCCTCCTGCCCTCAAATTGTTGTACAGAAAACTTCAAGTTAATTAGAAGGAGTCACATACTGAAGTTGAAGAACCAAGATTACAGAATAATATTGGCATGGTATTTATTTTTCAACAGTGAGCATTGAGGTGGATAATGATGAAAGTGATGATGAGGAACAAGATGAAGAAACAGGTGAGATATTTTCACATGTGCATGCGTAATCTTTACCATGCAATATATAAGGATACAGACACTCTACAAATGTAGATTTACTAGGAAATATAACCATAGTAAAGTAAGGAACAGGATATATGTTTCTTATGTTAAATTTCTAGATACTGCCCCCAACTTTATCATATTAATTAGAGAGAAACTAGTAAGATATATATGTAGAGTTGTATAGCTGAATTTATGACCACTGCAGTGTCCATTATCATTCATCAAAAAGGTTGGTCCTGTTTGTTGTGATACATTGCCTAGAGTTATAGAATCCCCACAGTGTAGGAGACAATTTGGCCCATTGAGTCTGCATTGATCCAGGCCTCATCTTCACAACCCCAACTTGCCCCTGACACTAAGGGGCAATTTAGCATGGCTAATCAACCTAACCCACATACCTTTAGAGTGTGGGAGGAAACCAGAGTACCCAGAAGAAACCCATGAAGACATGGGGGGAATGTGTAAATTCCACACAGATAGTCAGGAATCGAATCAGGATCCCTGGAGCCGTGAGGCAGCAGTGCTAACCATTGTGCCACAGTGCTGCCCATTGCAAAAAAGGTAATTAGATGGCAAAATTATGAGTTATTTTTCATCAGTTACTGGAAAGATAATACTTAGTCATTTTATTTTTTGAGTTGCCATCTGCCTTTGTGGTACTTGATGAAGAGCTGTCAAGCCTTCCATTCCTAGTTTTAGATCAGACACACTAGTCTTCCCATTTTAAATTCCCTTCTATTTCTGCTCCCTGGAAGAAGTGGAAGGGTAATAGAAACTGTATGTTCCCTTGACCTTTAAATGGCATGATAGAGTCTTTAACAGCATCTGGACAATCAGAATCATTGGAAATAGTGGTAAATAATTCATCTGATGTCAGGAAAATTGCCTTTATACAATAGGTTTCTACACTATGTGTTTTAATGTCACAGGGAATTTTTTTTTATATCTCAGTGTTCCCACTTGGTTTTGTTTTAATTCTGTGTTTGGGATTAGAACCATTGATTCAAACATAATACACAGTTTTGTCCATGTAATTAGATAATGATGACTCAGATGAGGAACCACAAAACTCAAAGAAAGCAGTACAGAGGAACAGGAATGGAAAGAGAATGACTGAACGAAAATCAAAGGAACAATCAGATGAATCGGAAGAGGAGAAACAAGAGAGAAGTAGGAACAAAAATGTAAAAAATAGGGCCAAATCAACCAATAGGAACAACACAGATGAAGCAGAGGAAGAAACTACCAACAGGAAGAACAGGAGAAATGTGAAATCTCAGAAGAAAGATTCTGATGATGATGATGACCCAATGGACAAAAAAAACAGAGGAAAAAGGGGCAAAAAGCAAGTGGACAGTGAGAGTGAAGAGGATGATAACAAGAAGGGGGGCAAGAAAAAGGATAAGAGAGATAAAAAGGACGGCAATAAAGACAAAGGCAATAAAAAGAAAGGTAGTTCAAGGTATGCCTAATTTTCCTTAAATTTGGAACTGACTGAATGCAAAATTGAGAATGACTTAATAAGTGAAGAATTTGTATATTCATGTTTGCATAACTGATTTGTAATATTTGCAAAAAACTGACGTTTTGTTGTTTTACAGGTGTTTGAAGTTCAGACTGCAGAGATACTTTTTAATTAACCCCTATTTCAGATTTAAAATTGAGACCAGTTTGGTTGTTTTACTGAATTTCCTCCATGACCTAATTTTTAGTTACAGGCAGGAGTTGGCAAAGATCAAAGAATGATTTACTTGACAGTTTGCCATTTTTCATTTAATGATGAATATATTATAGAAAGCAAACATAGTGCACGTAGAAACAACAGAAATATAAATGAATCAATTGTTGTACAACTTTAATTAAAGTATACTCCTAACCCTGATAAATACAGTCTTTGCAAGCCTCATTTTATTGAATGGTAATGCGAAAACATTTTGTACTCTTTGTTACTTTTTTTTTATTAGTGAATATTATGGTGTAGTTGTGCTGTTGATCAGGTGCACTGGTAATTTTAATGCTTTTAGCAAATAGACTAATACTTAAATCTCAAAAGCAGATGGGTGAAGATATTGCGTCAAGAGATTTTCATTACTTTGCGTTAACAAATTAGGCATTGCTTTCAGTATTACATTGTAAACAAATGCCCATTTGAGAACGAACTTAATGCATGTAATTCTTCACTTCATGGCATGGTCCTAATTGCTGTTGGAAATAGGCAATCTAATGTTTTATCCTTTATTTGGAAACAATCTCAACTTTTGATTGGTTATGGAGTATCAAACTAGTATCAAAAGGTGGCCTCACTCAATTTTCATTGACTGAGTTTAAAAATGAAGACTTTACAATTTACTTAGTTATAATAAAGATATACGCCGGAATTCTACCACCCCGCCCACTGGAGTGGGTGAGGGGTGCACAATGGAAATATCCATTGACCTCAGACACGATTTTTCGGTCTCGGGTTGAGTGAAGCTGTAAATGATTTTATTAATTCTGATTCAAAAAGAGTTCCAATTGATTTGAAGGAATCCGAATTAGGCCAGGTTCACATCCTTTCACCCAATTCATTAAAATAAGTGGTAATCTTTGCATATGGAGAAACTGTTTGCAGTTTTGTCAGCGCATGCGGTGCAATTTCCAAATTTCCTGATTCCAGCCCTAAGTGTGACAACTGTTGGCAGCAGGCTGAGTAACCTCACAGGTAAGCAACTTTTCTCTTGATGTTTTGAACATTTAAAACCTAATTGTTTCACCCTTGAGATGTGAGTCAAAATGCTGTGGTTCACGGATGGCATGAGTAATATTCAGGTGAAATGAATGTCATGCCTGCCAGGTCAAAAATGTATAGCAATTTCCAAGGTCAGCCTACATTCAGCTGTAATTCATCATGGCAGATTGTGGTCTGTAGTAAGCTTGCCTGTGCATGTTTATGTTTTTATATTCTTTGTCCGGCAACTTGTTGCAAGCCTGAACTCATAAGGGGCCAGCAAAGATAACCTGGCTTGATTTTTAATTCAGGGCTAGAAACTAGACACCCAGATAACTTTCAGGTTTGAATCCTGGGCTGCATCTGTGTCACTCATATGACACAATTGTGAAATGTAAATGCCCAATTAATGCCAAGCATTAGCAGAAGCTGCCTGCCAAGAATGAGAGGCAAAGGCAGGCAGCAGCCACGAAGCTGACTGACAGTGCCTTGCAGAAACCAGCATGCAGTAAGTCAGCTGTAGGGTCTGCAGTGGGCTGCAAACTGAAATTATTTAGATGAGGAGGTAGCATGATGTTTGGTTGCTGTCAAGCTCAATGAGAATGGCCACTGGGTGATCATACATTGCCAGCACCATGATGAAAAAGGTCCTTGATAAATTTCCCTCCCTTAAGTTTCTATCCTTCCAACTTTCTAAATCTACATTTAAATATATTTGCTCAGAGTCCTTATATTTGATACAAAGAGTATTATATTCACCCTGTCCGTCTGATATTAAAACTGACCTTCCAGGGGCGGAAAGGCAGAGTTCTAACAACTAAACAATTCAGTCCATCATACATTGATTTTGACAAGAGGGAATATGCTCAAGACAGAATTGTTAGAACCCGACTTTCTACTGTTACAGTGATATAAATTTCTTCACGCCTTTGGCCCTTCTACCTTTGATACTAGATATTATCAGGATAGAGATTATAAGGCAATTGTTAATTTTCAACCTTTCTTTCTACATTGAAGAACTTACTCCAACTCTAATCCTTCATAATTCTTCATTGTATGGTTCCAGCAAAGAAAATAGCATTCCTGTGTTGTAGTGAAGTATATAATTTTATATCTAAGTAAAATGGGGGACACCATTTGAGGGGAAAATCACAGACTGGCTATGTTGGAATGCGGCATTCCCTTTCAAATAATTGACTCATGGATGAGTAACTAGGAATAATTGAGTAACTAGGAATAATTAGCAGTCAATTGCTGAAGAGAAAAAAATCAGTACAGTAAATATGATTCATAACTTATGATACCCTATACTATGCATCTATAAGATTTCTTTAACCACTCATTTCATTACTTTTCATTTTTATTTAACTTATATACATACCAGCACTAAAGTCAGTTTGATAGGTGGTTGAAGGAAAGAGAGATAATGTGATGAGGGAATAGGGTTGACATGAGATTAGGTCCATGTGGTCCATGTGGACATGTGGTCAGGATGGATAGACAAAATCTAGAGTGCACACTGATTGTGAGCTTGGAGGTGAGCAGGGCGTTTCCTTCCTCTGTTTGAATTAAGTACTTGCAGGAACGTCCATGGTCCACCTTTAAGTCCCATTGCCAATTGAAATCCCTAAGTGGTTAATTATTGGGTTTTAAAAATAAATTAAGGTTGTGAGAGCAAGAAAGACTAATTAGAGTTAAATGGAACTCTATTTCTGATTCTTGCTGTATGGTTGTTAACTCCTTATGAAACTCACATTGGCGATTGTTTTCTTTGTAAGGGAAAGCTACATAGTATTGGTAAATAGTTTTCTTTTGGTTTCTAGTTCAGAAGATGAATCTGAAGAAGAAGAAATCATTACGGAAGAGGATATGGCCAAGCTGAAGGATGAAGTGGAAGAAAAAAAGAAATTAATTGCAACTTTACGAAATAAAGCCTCGCCCATGAAACAGAAATTACAATTACTGAAGTAGGTGCATCTGCTTTAGAAGTCATAATGATTTCTGGCAACTCCTAAAATTGTGACCAGGATATTTTTTTAAAACAAATAGCTAACACTATAAAAATGCAATGGGATTGATTTCAACCCAGTCTGGATTTCAAGAAATGGAGCATAATGATGCAAAGGACACTCACTGTGGGCAGAATTTCCTACCTTTAAGCTACAAACATAAGCTGGGAGCTTCCTGGTCCCAACATTACTTTGCCTGTAAGGGTGCCAGTCTGGGAAATCCTCTTGGTGGTAGTCCATTTACTGGCCTCATTCAGGCCCACTATTCAAGTAAGGGTGATGTTTGAACCCTTGAGGCTACAGGCCGTATCAGAGAGCATGCGTCTTTGGAAGGATGGCAGTCCTATCATCAGAAGTGGGCATGCCTCTGCAGAAGGGGACTGCAAGGACACTCTACCTTGATTAATGGTGGCCAAAGTTGTCAGGTCATTTCTCTGGAGGAGAAACCCTTCCATAGGATGTCTGGTGCCAGTTGTTGTCCATTGATTGCTGGGGGGTTACACAAGTACCTGCCAGGTTTAATACTGAGGTGGGGGGTGTGGTGTGGTGGTGGTGGTGGATAGCTGGGTAGCTGCAGGTGAGCTGGTAGTGGAGAGATGGGCTGCACCTACAACTGGATAGGTCATTCCCAATTACCCCACAAATAGGCTCTCCTTTATTACAGATTGGTGATCCGCTACCGCTCAATGGCTTGAGCAGGTGCAGAGTTGCCTCTGGGAACATCACCTGGAGGTCTGAATGCATTGGGCTATAGCCAGATGCATCTTTTTCATAAATTCCACCAGTCTCATTTTGTAACCTAACCCTGTTGATGGGGAAGATTCCATCTTGTAGTTTCCATCTTGGGGTATTTTAAACAGGTATTAATTAAATGGAACTGGTCCTCTTTACATGCATTTCGAGTTGGAAGAGAATGCAGAGCAATTTTATGGCAGGTGGCGATCGGGCATTCCTTGGTCTTCCAGTCATTGCTTTCATCCTTCCATCTATGGAAGATGGTGGATACAAAGCAATCTATTTCAGACAATGTGTCTCCTATGGTGCACCTTTGCTGATGGCTGAAGAGGCCAATCCCTCAGAGGCAGGTTCTGCCACAATTACCACACATGAAACTGCCAGGTGTCATTGTGTTTTTTTTGCATTGCTGTCTCTTGCCAATCCACTGTAGTCAATTGTCATCTTGGTGATGCACATCAACACACAGCAGGTGCCACCATTTTCCTCTGTCTCAGCTGGTGACTCCCAGGAGTGATAACCAATGTTTATGGCCTTCATGTCACACTTGCAAGAATCCTTGAAGTGGAGCTTTGGGGATCCTATTGGCTGTGGCTACTTCACTGTACCGAAATTCCTTGGGTATGCAATTATCTTCCACCCCTATGGTTGTGACTCAGTCAACAAAACCACATCTGTTTGATGAGCGCTGACAAGTTTGGGAGCCCTACTGCATACATTAATACACAGGACCCTGTCGTTTGCAGACAGAAAGAACATGTACACATGCTGCACCTGTTTCAGCGAAACAAAGTAAGTGCTAGCCATTCGCTGGTTCATTCCTCAAGGAAATGCCTTGATCAACCAGAGTCAAGCTGCTTGATTTAAATTTCAAACAATGCTTGGCAGTTAACTCTCAGTCACCATGCATACATGGCAATTAAATATGAACTCTTAATGTTAAACTCACCCCAAGCTGGTTTAATAATTGAATATAGCATTATAGTATTTTGCTGATGGTAACATGTTCTAGCTGTATTCAGTGAATTGGATGGAATATGTGATTGCTTGTTTCATTATGTGCGCTGTATAAGTAAACATAAGGATTGATCTTTACAGCTATCAGTAAAAGTACACCATATGAAGCCACCCCACTTGCATAAGTAAACACAGAATCAGTCTTTAAAAGTGACTTACTAACCTGAAAATCAATACTTTAGATTTCTACATTATGCTTTTCTACTCCCTCTCCAGAATTTGTTAGTTCATGGTGGGGTAGATCAGCTGACCACTGTATCCATGGTCTTCATTTGCAAGACTAGATACTGATTGCTGCAAGCTATTGACTCAGGCAAAGATCAAAGTTGAGCCTGTTTCTATCCCAATCCATTATAAGCTTTCTATCAGAAGTCACCTGTTGGATATCGGGAGAATCTTAGCCGACTGCCCCATTTTCAATATCAGTACAGAACAGGGGTCGAACAAAGGATCAGTCTCAGTCTCACACCAGAAACTGCATGCATAAACTAAGTCAGCCTGCATTATAAAACGTGGGACATAATACTGTGCCAAACCTGATTTGGATTTTTAATAATGATATGATAACATTAATGAAAATGACAGTCATTTTTTGATGAGTCAAATTTAGGGCCCAGATTTTCACTTTTGAGTTGTGTGCTCAGAATTGGGAGAATTCCCAGATCCAGAAATCTGACCTTTAAGAGCAGTTTCCCAAATGTCGGATTTTTCGTCCATGGGAGGAGGCTAGAATAGGAATCCGGCAGACAACCCTAGAAGAAATGAGGAAGTTGTTGAATGCGGAGGCAGGTGGGGCAGAAGGCCTGCCTTGGGGTTTCAACACTGTGGTTAAAAATAAAAAGTAAAGATTACACATAAAACATCACTCCAACCTAACACCGCTCACTCTCAACATCTTCCTAAGCCTCACCATGCCAATCCATGCCACCTCAAACTCACCTAGTATCCACCATGGGCAGACCTCAACATCCATGCAGAAATTAGCTGGAGTTCTATGAACAAAAATAATCAGCATCTATTGCAGACTTTACGAAATTTAAATAAACCTGAATTCTTATTTTTTTTACTATATTTCCATTCATTCAGCTAAATTACATCTTAAAATAGCAACCCTGTCATTCAAGTGGCCCCTGTCATTTGGGGCCACTGCTGTTTGTCATTTTTATAAATGACCTAGATGAGGGTGTAGAAGGATGGATTAATAAATTTGCTGACAACACCAAAGTTGGAGGAGTTGTAGACAGTGAGGATGGATGTTACAGTTTGCAGAGGGACATAGATAAGCTGTAGAGCTGGGCCGAGAGGTGGCAGATGGAGTTTAATATGGAAAAGTGTGAGGTGATTCACTTTGGTAAGAATAACAGGAGTACAGAATGTAGGGCTAACGGAAGGACTCTTAGTAGTGTTGACGAGCAGAGAGATCTCGGGGTACATGTGCATAGCTCCCTGAAAGTTGGCACTCAGGTTGATAAGGTTGTTAAGAAGGCGTACGGTGTGTTAGCTTTTATTGGTAGAGGGATTGAATTTCGGAGCCGTGAGGTCATGTTACAATTGTACAAAACTCTGGTGCGGCCGCACTTGGAGTATTGTGTACAGTTCTGGTCGCTGCATTATAAGAAAGATGTGGAGGCATTGGAAAGGGTGCAGAGGAGGTTTACCAGGATGTTGCCTGGTATGGTGGGAAGGTCTTATGAGGAAAGGCTGAGGGACTTGAGGTTATTTTCATTGGAGAGAAGAAGGTTACGAGGTGACCTGATTAAGGCATACAAGATGATCAAAGGATTGGATAGGGTGGACAGTGAGAGCCTTTTACCTCGGATGGTGATGGCTAACACAAGGGGACATAGCTTTAAATTAAGGGGTGGTAATTATAGGACGGATGTCAGAGGTAGGTTCTTTACTCAGAGGGTAGTAAGGTTGTGGACTCGTCAACTTTAAGGGCGTTCAAATGATCTGTGGATAGGCATATGGATAACTTTGGAATAGTTTGGGTTAGAGGGTCATTAGATTGGTTCCACTGGTCAGCGCAACATCGAGGGCCGAAGGGCCTGTACTGCGCTGTAATGTTCTATGTTCTAAGTGCACAATCCCTATTAAAAACAAGGATTGGAATTCATAGTCCCACATCAAATAATCTATAAACATTTGTAGCTGCCCCTTAAACAGTGACATGGAATGCACTCTGCTGTGATAAAGGAGGTTGTGAAATCAGTAATACAGCAATAATCCAATAACCCCTAGCATTACGTGAACAGACAGGGTCAAATAGGAAGGAATAATTTTTAACCTTTCAGGCATTTTTCAGGGAAGTAAATGGGCAAACTTTTAAATAGCTTCACTGCTTGGCAATGTTCTCTGTCACATTCTTCTGAGAGTTTTAACAGGTAACTTTAACTTGTCTTTCAACTGTTCTAATGGGCTTGACAGTATTGAGTTTATACACCTCATATGCACATTAATGCTTCCTTTTAACAATTCCCAAGGCAGCACATTATCCCAAAAGGCACCTGACCATACCCAAAGACGTCCTAGAGCTAATTCTAAAGGGATACCCTATCTTTCCAAAGAGTTATCTTGCCAACCAAATGAATCTACAAACTTCAGACCTGCTCTTACCTTATTTAATCCACACATTAGGTATTTCACACTCCTGGCCTACCAAAGGCCTATTTCAGTGGAAAGAGCTAATGACTTCAATGATGAAATGCTGTGTTCATATGTGGGACTTCTATTTTTTGAGCATGTCATTACTTTCATCATGACAGAAAACCTCTCTGGTCGTGAAAATCTGGGCCTCAGTATCATGGAAACAAATATGTCAAGGTGGCAAAATGCCCTCAGCTGCAAAAAATGGAAGTGTGGATATTGGGTGAGAATCTATAGGAAAAAGTAACTGACAACACTCAACACTGAATTCTCCTCTTTGTGAATACTGTGATAAGATAGCTCTTTTGTTCTCCATCCTTTTCTTGAGTTGAGGTTATTTATTTATGCCAAACAAGCACCCAGTAAAATTCCAATCACAAAGAGGATGGCCACCCAATGCAGAATCTTAATGGTGTTCCAGTGGGAATGTTGTGCAGCGCCAGATATACTGAGTGGCTATTCAGGGGAACAGAGAGGCCCTGAAGTAAACTGAACCATTATTGTTTCAGCCAAGACATGTTTTCAAAAGATAAGGCTTAAGGCTGAAACAGAGGAATAGGAATCTCCTATACTGTGAATAGCGCAAGAAGAGATTTTCCAGCAGGTGTGTGTGTTGCCTTACTTTGTTCACTTTGTAATGAAACTGAAATTGTCAATTGCTAATAGCTTGCTAAGGCCGTCACATTCAATATGGATGGGGTGAACATTTAGGATTAGCTTATATTTATCTTTATGCCCTATATTAGGTAGAATGTGACACAATACTTTGTTTGGTCTGAACTAAACTTTGACAGTGATATTGTTGCTGATCATGGACAAGGAAGACATGTTGATTTTGATATAATTAGTTGCTACATCTTTAATGTGGTGTAGCTTTTATTTCATCAAGTCATTTCTGCCCAATTTTCAGGGAAGCACAGGAATTTGTGGAGAAATTTGAAGGTGCGCTTGGGAAAGGAAAAGGCAAAAAGTTTTATGCCTATAAAGTAATGATGACAAAAGTAAGTGACTGAACACTGGGGTAGGATTACATTTGTGTCTTTTGATTGATTAATGTCTTGTCTTGCTGTTAGTTTTTATTGAAAGCTTTCTTGCAATATTTCTACCTGAAGTCATTGTATTTTTGCTGACCGTTGTTAGTTGTGTTTTCTTATCCTAATGAGTCTATGTAGTACATCTTTGTATATCTTTGATTTGAGGTTGTGCATAATCCACCTGGTTCTATATGCACTGATGCCCACTCATCCACTCCATACCCTCCACTTCACCCTTAAGCAAATGTAATTTTTAAAAATCGCAGGTTAATATGTGTCATTGGTGAGATCAGCATTTATTGGCCATCCCTAGTTGCTCTTGAGGAACCCAGTTTCTTATTGAATAGATTTTAGAAGAGTGTAATCATAAAGTGAATTATTACTATTGTACTTACAACTGACCTTCCTGATATACATTCAAGAGCATGGTTAATTTGATTTGGTGGCATAGAGTTAAAATTGAAAATTCAAGAACTTATATTTAAAGCTTCAGCCTGAATCCAAAATAGGAATTAACTGAAAGTTTGCATCTAACAATGGTGGGTAAATAGATCTTTGTTTTCTCTATGCAATATAACCTTGAGATCAACTGATCTGCTAAAGGAGCACCAAGCCAAGATTTAGTGCTGTTCCCAGGGGGAGAAAGGGAAACTCAAACAAACTTCTATGCTGCCTTTAGCATAGTAAATTATCCCAAGGTGCTTCATAGGAGCCTTCTCAAACTCAAGTTGTTCATCACCATACAGGATAAATCATCCATTCACCACTTTAAACATTTACTCCTTCCGCCACCATGTACAGTGGCCAGTGTGAACCAACTACAAGATGCGCTGCAGCAACTCGCTAAGACTCCATTGGCAGCACCTTCCAAATCCCACCCTCGATCTCCTAGATCTCTTAGATGCAAAGTCAGCATCTAAGTTTTCCTCCAAGTCTCCCACCATCCTGAATTGGAAATACATAGAAATTCCTTCATCATTGCTGGATCAAAATTCTGAAGCTCCCTGGCCACAATCTTAACATTTTGCCCAGTTGGCCAATGGGTAGCGCACGCCGGTCAGATCATGAGAGAGCTGAGAAGTTGCAGATACCCGGTGAGATCAACCGAAAAGGGTGCAAGGCTGATTATTATGTTAATGGAATCACCTGGGCTCATTTGCCATTGCGGCCTCACTGGTGAAGATCCTCACCAGCGAGGATCATAAATGGTCCCTATCAACGAGGATCTGTGGGTGATGGCCTCACTGATAGGACTGGAGATTGTTGAAGTCTCCCTGGGAGATTGGGGGCTTAGGGGGAGGTGCCCTTGGGCAGTGATAGCTTGGCACTCCCAGCCTGGCACACTGCAATGCCCACTGGGAACCAGGAACATAGAACATAGAACACTACAGCACTAACAGGCCCTTCGGTCCACAAGTTGTGCTGATCATATCCATACCCACCAGGCCTATCTATAACACTCAATCCCATTAAATCCCATGTACTCATCCAGAAATCTCTTAAAAGACCCCAGCGAGTTCACCTCTACCACCACCGACGGCAGCCCATTCCACTCACTCACCACCCTCTGAGTGAAAAACTTACCCCTGACATCTCCTCTGTACCTGCTCCCCAGCACCTTAAACCTGTGTCCTCTCGTAGTGACCATTTCAGCCCTGGGAAATAGCTTCCGAGAATCCACCCTACCTATTCCTCTCAACATCTTATAAACCTTAAAAGGAAGTGCCAATTGGGCAGGGCAGACCAACAGGGTTCATGCTGAGCTCTCTGCAACAGTGATTTGGGGGGAGTGAAACAGTGATTAGGGGGGAGGCATGCCGCACAGTCTACAACTGGCGATCGTCAGGTCAGGTCTGTGTGTCGGGAAGTGATGGGGGCATCTTGGCTGTGGAGCCCTGCATGCGATGGTGGCATTGGGATGTGCTGGGGGTGGGAGATTGGACAGATGGCCCATGTGTTGGGGGTGAACAGTTTGTTTGTGGGGAGGGTGGTGATTGTCTGCAGAGACCAGCAGTGGCTGGGAGAGGCAGTGAATGATAGATCTCTGTGTTCATGGAACACAGAGATCTGAGCATGTGCAATAGTGCCATTTGTTGCTATCTTCAGCTTTCGACAAGCTTAGGCCCCATCCTCTCCCACTGCTGGCGAAAAATAGATTTGGCTTCATTTTGTTTGACAGAGTGAGGTAAGATTCCATTTTTAACTCACCTCAAAAAAACAGTGAGATTGTTTCCCATTTTCATGCTCGTTTAGCACTTAAAATTGTTTTAGTAAGGTTGAACTGCCTATCTAATAGCAAAGATGGCTCATTACCAGCATCTCAATGACAATTTGGGATGGGAAATAAATACTGGCCTTGTCAGTGATACCTGCATCCTGTAAGTAAATAAACAAAAGGCTTCAGACAGTGGCCAGGGAGAACCAATTATTTTATTGCCAACATCTAATTCAAGAACTGCACTAATACAAAAACAAAATAACTTGGATGCTGGAAATGTGAAATAAAAAGAGAAAATGCAAATTCTGATGAAATGCCTGAAATGCAAATTATCCTTCTCTCTAAAGATGCAACAAGATCCGCTGAATATTTCCAGAATTTTCTGTTTAGATTCAAGAATGGAACTGGTCTGGCTGTCTGTCTGCTGTCATGTTTCTTGAATGGACAATTAAAAGAAGGGTATTTTTTTAAAAGCAAATAAATTGCCAGAAAATTACAACTCTCATTCTTAGTGAGAAAGTGGCTCCATATCTTATGTTTTTTTCTTTCAGAAATGGATGAAATTTCAGCGTGATTTTGAGAACTTCAAAACTGCTTGTATTCCATGGGAATTGAAAATAAAAGAGATTGAAAGTAGGTGGAACTAACAGTGCTATACATTTTGTAAGTCTCTTACAAAATGGTTTTGCTTGGTGCTCAGAGAATGAAGTTAATCTAGCTTGGTAAATAGTATTTATAAAATTGCTGAACATTGTTATGTTAATGATTTTAGCATAAATTTAGATGTACTGCATCTTAATTGTTTTCCTTTCATTTCTTTTTGTTCTTTTTGAAATAGTCATAGAGCAATGTAGTCAGTTATGGCATATAAAGAGGCCATTTGTCCTATTAGGTCCATGCTGGCTCACCAGAGAATAATCCAGTCAGTTTCATTCCCTGGCTTGATCCCCATAGCCCTGGAGGTTTATTTCCTTCCAGTGACCATCCAATGTTCTTTGAAATCATTGAATGTCTCTGCTTCCAGCACCTTCATGGGCAGCAAGTTTCTGGACATTGCCATTCAGAATTATAGAACGGTTACAGCACAAAAGGAGGCTATTCAGTCAATCGTGTCTGTGCTGGCTCACCAAAAGAGCAACTCTTGTGCCCCTCCACCACCTTATCACTAAAACTGTGCACATTTTCCCAATTCAGATAATAACCTAATTCATTATTGAATGCCTTGATTGAACCAGCCTCCACCACATTCTCAGGCAGTGCATTCCAGATCCTAACCATTTACTGCATAAAAAATGTTTCCTCATGTTACCAATTACCTTGAAACCCTCTTGTTCTCAATCCTTTCATCAATGGTAACAATTTCTCCCTGTCTGCTATGTCCAGATTTCCTTTAGTTTTGAATATTTCTATCAAATCTCCTCTCAACATTTTCTTCTCTAAGATGAACTGATCCAACTTCTCCAATATATAACTGTGTTCCTCATGCCTGGAAGCATTCCCATGACCTTTTGCAGCACACTGTAATGCCTTCTATCCTTTCTAAACTGCGGTGCCCAGAACTGGGCACAATATTCTAGTTGAATTCAAATCAGTCTTAAGAACATAAGAACATAAGAAATAGGAGCAGGAGTAGGCCATCTAGCCCTTCGAGCCTGCCCCGCCATTCAATAAGATCATGGCTGATCTGTTGTGGCTCAGTTCCACTTTCCCGCCCTCTCCCCATAACCCTTAATCCCCTCTCTTATCAAGAACCCATCAACCCGCTTCTTAAAAATATTTAGCGAGGCAGCCTCCACCACTTCAACGGGCAGAGAATTCCAGAGATTCACCACCCTTTGAGTGAAGAAGTTCCTCCTCAGCTCCGTTCTAAACCGCCTCCCCTTTATCTTGAGGCTGTGCCCCCTAGTCCTACTGTCTTTTTTGAGCGGGAGGAGTCTCTCCACCTCTATCCTATCCATCCCATTCATCATCTTATACGTCTCAATGAGATCTCCCCTCATTCTTCTAAACTCTAACGAGTACAAGCCTAGTTTATTCAGCCTCTCCTCATAGCTCAATCCCCTCAACTCCGGTATCAGCCTAGTAAACCTCCTCTGCACTCCCTCCAGGGCCAAAATATCCTTGCGCAGGTGCGGCGCCCAAAACTGCACACAGTACTCCAGCTGCGGCCTCACCAATGCCCTATACAGCTGCAGCAAGACCTCCCTACTTTTATATTCAATCCCCCTCGCGATGAAGGCCAGCATCCCATTCGCCTTCCTGACCACCTGCTGCACCTGCAGGCTGGGTTTTTGCGACTCATGCACAAGGACCCCGAGGTCCCTCTGCACCGTCGCCTGCTGCAGTTTTTCGCCACGTAAGTAATAGTCCTTCCTACCATTCTTCCTACCAAAGTGGACCACCTCGCACTTGCCAACATTAAATTCCATTTGCCATTTCCTGGCCCATTCGCCCAGCCTATCTAGATCCTTCTGCAGACTCTCCACACCCTCCGCACAATTTGCCTTTCCCCCAATCTTGGTGTCATCAGCAAATTTCGACACCCTGCACTCGGTTCCCTCCTCCAGATCATCTATATAAATGGTAAATAGCTGAGGCCCCAGCACCGACCCCTGGGGCACCCCACTAGTCACCAACCGCCAATCCGAATAGCACCCATTGACCCCCACTCTCTGCCTCCTATTTGACAACCAATCCTCTATCCACGCTAACACCCTACCCCCAACTCCATGTCCCCTGACCTTCTGCAATAACCTCTTGTGAGGTACCTTGTCAAATGCCTTCTGAAAATCCAGAAAGACCACATCCACCGGCTCACCTCTATCCACTGCCCTAGACACATCCTCATAGAACTCCAGTAAATTTGTCAGACACGACTTCCCTTTAATGAAACCGTGTTGCGTCCGCCCTATCAAGCAATTCCCTTCAAGATGCCTCGCAATTTCCTCCTTAATGACGGATTCTAACATTTTACCTACCACAGACGTTAAACTAACCGGCCTATAATTCCCCGCCTTTTGCCTGGCACCCTTCTTAAACAACAGCGTAACATTAGCCGTTTTCCAATCTTCCGGCACTTCCCCGGAATCCAGCGACGTCTGGAAAATAACCACCAAGGCATCCACTATAACCTCCGCCATTTCTTTCAGAACCCTCGGATGCATTCCATCCGGTCCTGGGGACTTCTATGTAAGTTTAACATAACTTCCTTGCTTTTGTACTCTATGCCCAAATTAATAAAGTCTTGGATAGTAAATGCTTTATTATTGCTCTATCAACCTAGCTTGCAACCTTCATTGATTTATATATATGCTCCTGCATCCTCTTTAGAATTGTTTCCTTTATTTTGCAATGCCTCTCTATGTTCTTCCTAACAAAATTAATCACTGCACACTGCTATGCATTAAATTTCATCTGCCCCTTGTACACCCATTCCACCATTCTAAATGCTTTTAAACAAAGAATAAAATACATTATAGCACAGGAACAGGCTGTTCTGCCCTCCAAGCCTGCACACACCATGTTGCCTATCTGAACTAAAACCCCCTACCCTTCCAGGGACTATATCCCTCTATCCTAATCCTATTCATGTATTTGTCCAGACACCCCTTAAAAGTCACTATCATATCTGCTTCTACTATCTCGCCTAACAGTGAGTTCCAACCTCCCACCACCCCCTGTGTAAAAAAAACTTGCCTTGTACATCTCCTTTAAACCTTGCCCCTTGCAACTTAAATCTATAACTGCTAGTAATTGACTCTTCCACCCTGGCAAGAAGCTTCTGACTATCCACTCTGTCCATGCCCCTCATAATCGTGTAGACTTCTATCAGTCTCCCCTCAACCTCCGTCGTTCCAGTGAGAACAAACCAAGTTTCTCCAGCATCTCCTCATAGCTAATGCCCTCCATGCCAGGCAACATCCTGGTAAATCTTTTCTGAAGTTTGATACTACCTTCCTCACAATGCTTTAAAGTTCCGCATTATTCACAAATTTTGAAATTGTTCCTCACTTCGTAAATGTTCTTTCTCACGTTTCCCCTGCATCTCTTTCCAAAATCTTAAATCTGTGTAACCTAGTTCTTATACCATCAGTAAATGGAAACAAAATGTCCTTATATATCTTATCCGAATCTCTCAATCTTGTGCATCTCTATCAAATCTCCTTGTAACAGTTTGATACAATTGAGTTTTGGGAATGTGATTTGAGCTCGCATTCCCTGGCTTATTATTAATCCAGTTTTTAGGGTTACTAATATAGTAACAGGTGAAATAGCACCTTATCCTAGCACTCCTGGAATTTTAAGGTTGAATCTATCCCAGGCGGATGGGGTGAAAATTTCTTTCCCTTGGGCAAGGCATAAGAGCTCATGAAATAATATCCTATTAATAATCCCATTCCTAACTGGTTCAGGTAAACAGTAAATTTACTGTAGTGGCAGCTTTGCTCACTCAAGTCTCAAGTGTTGTGAAAAATGTGAATACCATTGGAATGAATCCTTTCCTGAAGTCAGGTTAGGGCACAATGTTGTGTTAAATAGGGAGATTGCATATTTAACCTCAACTGGAAATATCTGATGATTAAATACACCATTTCCTACCACTGATATGTCTCATATTTTGATTATTAAAATATTACAATCAATATATGATTCACTTTCAATAGCATTTATTAAATGTTATCTTGACTCTGTATTGCTGGTTATGACTTCAAGTTCTACTTCATGACCTGAGCACATAATAGTGACATTTGGCTTCAGTATAGTGAGGGAATGCTATAATATCAAAAGCACTGGGGGCTGACAGCAACAACATGGATGCTGGTGGAGTTGCAGTAGTGGGAGGACGAATGTTATCATTCAGAGAGAGGATGCCTTGGGTTGTCACCTCAGCAAACCTAATGATCTGTTGGAGGACAGATTATTGGGTTTTTGTAGCATTCTTCACATTGTTGCAAGCTGACCTTGCAAGAAGGCAATCTGAACACCCACTGTAGGGCATGAGACATTGTGTGGCTGCTGCTGGTGCTGCAATGGAAATGGTCAGATTGCCTATTAGACGAATGGCCAGAATTCTCCGGTCTCACATGCTCTGCTACCTCTGCCAGTGGGAATGGAGAATTTGGCACTCATCCAAATCTGTATGTTCGCATGTCTTGCTACCGCTGTGGAGAATTTGGCGCTCAGCCAAATCTCCATTCACAGCAGTGGGATGGATAATGCCAGCCGTGGGCAAGGTTGGAAAATTCAGGCCCATATTATTCCACGCTGGAAAGATTAGTCTCAAACTCTGTGCAAAGCTGTATGCTATTGGTGCTGGATCTCTCTATGCATCCCGGCAGGCTTCCCAAGGCATCAAGCCTTGAGTTGTGCTTACCCATCAGTGTTCCTATGTACATTGTTTCTTTGAAGTCTTCATCTATGTCTTCTCACTGTCTTAGTAGCACTTTATTAGTTTCTCATCTCCACGTACAAGCTCCTCTCTGATCTATTGTTTAAGAAAAGTGCAGTGTTAGCATCTGAGCTTGTGTCTGTGAGAGAAAAATTAAGCGATGGTATATTTTCATCATCACTTTCTTTTTGATTTTCCTTCATTGCCTGGCCAGTTAAATCCCTTGGATGTCTAAGGGAAAAAGGCTTAAGGGTAAAAATGTGATTACGGGAGAGGGGAAAGTTAGAAGTAGATTCTTACACCACCTCCAACATGTAAATCAAGAGAGAGTGGCTGATAAGGGAAAGTGGGATGTGAGATGAAGGATTAATGTAAGAATGCCTTCATTTTCCACAATTTCAGCCCTGCCACTGAACATGGTCTGTGCAATGACCTTTTAAATAATGGCCAGTAATGCTTCTGTAAGAAGTCTCACAACACCAGGTTAAAGTCCAACAGATTTATTTGGTAGTAAATGTCACTAGCTTTTGGGGCTTTTCCCCTTTGTCAGGTGAGTGGGGAGTTCTGATCACAAACAGACCATATAAAGGCACACACTCAGTTTATAGAATACTGATTAAATGCGAGTCTTTACAGCTATTCAAGTCTTAAAGGTGCAGACAATGTGAGTGGAGATAGCATTAAGCATAGGTTAAAGAGATGTGTATTGTCTCCAGACAGGACAGTAAATGAGATGTTGCAAGCCCAGGCAAGTCATGGAGGTTACAAATAGTGTGACATGAACCCAAGATCCTGGTTAAGACCGTCCTCATGTGTGCGGAACTTGGCTATCAGTTTCTGCTCAGCAACTCTGCACTGTTGTATGTCGTGAAAGGTGCCTTGGAGAACGTTTACCCGAAGATCAGAGGCCGAAAGCCTGTGACTGCTGCAGTGTTCGCCAACAGGAAGAGAACAGTCTTGCCTGGTGATTGTTGAGTGGTGTTCATTCATCCCTTGTTGTAGCGTCTGCATGGTCTCCGCAATGTACCATGCCTCGGGACATCCTTTCCTGCAGCGTATCAGTAGATAACATTGGCCGAGTTGCAAGAGTATGTGCCATGTACGTGGTGGATGGTGTTCTCACATGAGATCATGGCATCTGTGTCGATGATCCGTCACATCTTGCAGAAGCTGCTGTGGCAGGGTTTTGTGGTGTCATGGTCACTTTTCCCCTGAAGGCTAGGTAGTTTGCTGCAGACAATGGTCTGTTTGAGGTTGTGCGGTTGTTTGAAGTCAAGAAGTGGGGGTGTGGCGATGGCCTTGGTGAGATGTTCGTCTTCAACAATGACATGTTGCAGATTCCGGAGAAAATGTCGTAGCTTCTCTGCTCCGGGGAAGTAGTGGATGACAAAGGGTACTCTGTCCACTGTGTCCCGTGTTTGTCTTCTGAGGAGGTTGGAGCGGTTTTTCACTGTGGCGCGTCAGAACTATCGATTGATGAGTCAAGCGCCATATCCTGTTCTTATGAGGGCATCTTTCAGCGTCTGGTGGTGTCTGTTGTGATCCACATATCCTGTGTATAGGGAGGGCTTGTCTGTAGGGGATGGCTTCTTTAACGTGTTTAGATTTAACAGATTTAGACCTTTCTCTCCAATTTATGTAAAATTCATGTTTTGGAAATCCCAGAAATAAAGATTGTTTCTGAGTGCAGTCAGTTTCAGTTTTGAACGTGGCACTACCTTTGTGAACTGCAGATGTGTGAAATATATCCTGCCCCAGTTCCCCCTCCCCTCCCTGGCAATCATGGGGGACGTGGGGTTTGGGGGGAAGGTCTCCTGGATTCAAGGCTCCAGCACAATTTTGTTTAAGTCATGAAAACCTTCTGTTTTTGTGAAAACTGTACTAGTCAGTTCCAGATCAGGACAAAAATTGTGAAGAGGTTTTAGTATGCCTTGGGCAAAGGGCAAAAGAAAAAATCAGAAGGGAGAGTCATACTTCATGCATGCTGTTTAGAAAATGTTGAGTAGAAGATTGGGAAATACTCCTGATGTTTTTCTTCAACAAGGCCATGAATCAGCCTTCTGCTCAGTGCCTGTCCATAATAATGCTGCTGGAATCAGCAAACATGAAACATCTGCCTTATGCTGCCATCTCTTTTCAGCTTCCATGGTATTGTGATGTTGCCAAGTTGATGTGTTATCGTTTTCATGTTTTCTTTAACTCCTAGAATAATTCACTACTCATAGGCAGCATGGTGGTTAGCACTGCTGCCTCCCAGCACCAGGGACCAGGGCTCAATTCTGACCATAGTGTCTGCATGGGGTTCCTCTGAATGCTCTGGTTTCCTCCCACAGTCCAGAGATGTGTAGGATAGGTTGATTGGCTATGGTAAATGCTCCTTGATCTCAGGGGATTAGCAGGGTAAATATGTGGGGTTACCAGGTTACAGCCTGGGTGGGATTGTTATTGGTGCAGGTTTTATGGTCAGAATAGCCTCCTTCTGCACAGTCGGGATTCTATGATCCATGATATATAGTTTGCAATAACACTTTTGTTTTGTTTTACCAGGTCACTTTGGTTCATCAGTTGCATCATATTTCATATTCTTGAGATGGATGTATGGGATTAATATGGTTCTGTTTGGATTAACCTTTGGTTTGGTCATGATCCCTGAGGTAAACTATATAAAAAAAATACAAATTGTTATTTCATCATTAAAATGTTTTCAATTAAAACTGACATTCATCAGTAAACTAATTGGGTTTTCACAATGACAAATGGCCTTTGAAAGCTAGATATTTCAATCTGATTGGCTGGCAGCTCTCCTGTCCCTGCAGCAACAGTACTGCAGTAACTGGACAAAGAACGACAACAGGACACCTCTGACTGAATCCATTGTCAAGGGGTCCATCAGGGTGGGGAGGGTAGGGAAGACTGAGTATCATGAGAGGGAATGGAGTGAAGGCAGGAGGTTTTGAGGTCCACCAGGCCTTCAGGGCGTTCCCCAGTCAAATAGGGTCTTCTGATGGAGGTGCACCCTTTCCCCTTCCAGCTCCAGACCTAACGGATTATTTCTCACCTTCTGCCATGAAACTTCAAGCCATCCACCAACCAATTAATGCTGAGACAGGAGGGGTGGGGAGCAGAATGGGTCTGAAGAATAGTCCTTAATGGTCATTAATTGGCTACATTAATGGCCTCAATTGGGGAAAGAGCGGGTTTTCAATCTGCAGCCTTGCCTGCCCCAGCTTTAAATTGTTGCAAGATAGGGTGAGCAGGAAGGTAGAAAGAATCCCTCCCTGCAATTTCACACTCCCACCACACCTAAAACTGCCAGAGTGGGGGTGGTAAAATACTGGCCTATGCTTCATGAATATAAGAACAGTTGTAAACCATTTTACTCTTTAAGTTTGAGCTCATGGCTGATCCACAACCTAACTCCATATGCCCATCATTACCTATATCACTTATTACCTTTGGTTAACAAAAATCTATCAGTCTCAGCTTAAAATTAGCTTTGATCTTGCATGAGTTGCCCTATATGGAAGTTCCAAACATTGTCCACCCTTTGCATGTGTATATTTCTGAGTTTCACTGTCCCTCAACGTCAACAAAATGAGAGCAATTGTCAACGACTTCAGGAAACGTGAAGGAGAACATGCCCCTGCCTACATCAATGCGGATGAAGTAGTAAAGGTCGAGAGCTTTATGTTTTTATGTGTCCAGATCAAGAACAACATGTCCTGGTCTCCTCATGCTGACAGAAAGCACACCAAAACCTCTAGAATCATAGAACCCTACAGTGCAAAAAGAGGCCGTTCGGCCCATCGATTCTGCACCGAACACAATCCCACCCAGGCCCTACCCCCATATCCCTACATATTTTACCCACTAATCCCTGTAACCTAAGCATCTCAGGACACTAAGGGGTAATTTTTGCATGGCCAATCAACCTAACCCACACATCTTTGCACTGTGGGAGGAAACCGGAGCACCCGGAGGAAACCCACGTAGACACGAGGAGAATGTGCAAACTCCACACAGACAGTGACCCAAGCTGAGAATCAAACCCAGGTCCCTGGAGCTGTGCTAACCACTGTGCTACTGTGCCGCCCTCTACTTTCTTAGAAGACTAAGGAAATTTGGCGTGTCAGCTACAACTCTCACCAACTTTTACAGATGCACCATAGAAAGCTTCGTATGGCTTCGGCTCTGCCCAAAACTGCAAGGAACTACAAAATGTCGTGAAAGTAGCCAATCCATCGCGCAAACCAGCCTCCTATCCATTGACAAAGTGTCATCTGGACTCGAAACGCCAGCTCCTTTCTCTCCTTACAGATGCTGCCAGACCTGCTGAGATTTTCCAGCATTTTCCTTTTTGGTTCCCATCCATAGACTGACTAGACTTCCCACTGCCTCAGCCAGCATAATTAAGGACCCCCCGCACCCCGGACATTCTCTCTTCCACCTTCTTCCCTCGGGGAAAAAAAATAAAAGTCAGAGGTCACATACCAGCCGACTCAAGAAAGCTTCTTCCCTGCTGCTGTCAGACTTTTAAATGGAGCTACCACACATTAAGTTGACCTTTCTCCACACCCTAGCTATGACTGTAACACTACATTCAGCACTCTCTAGTTTCCCTCTCTATGAACAGGATGTTTTGTCTATATTGGGCACAAGAAACAATACTTCTTATTATATGCTAATACACGTGACAATAATAAATCAAATCAAATCAAATCACTCTTGAAAGATCTGGGCCTGAATTATAATGGAAATAGTTTTCCTCAATATATGCTTTCTTTAGTATCTTGAAAACTTGAAAACTAGTATCTCCCTTTAGTATCTTGGAAACTTTTATCAAACCGCCCCTTAACCTTTTACATTATAGGTTAACTTTAGTTTGTGTAATCACTCTTCTGGCTTAACCCTTGGAGTCCAGGCATCATTCTAGCAAATCTTAGCTGCATTCCCTCCAAGGCCAATATATCTTTCCTAAGTGTCCAGACTTCTCACAATATTCCAGATGTGGTCTAACCGGGGCTTTGAATATCTGAAGCATGAATAAAACTTCCCCAAGCTCCCATCCCCCCCTTGTCTTCCAGTCCTCCAGGTTACCCTGTTTAATTATTTTCTGCAGCCGTTCATATGATTTTAATGCAATATTTATTATGTAGCAGCTAAAAGGGCCAGGCAGTGTCACCAGAGATCATATTCTTTCTTTCACAGTTGAACAAAAATTTAAGAAATAAATCTCTGCTGATCAATCATTCTTCATTCCATTGAAGTACTCATTATAGTTGTTTAAACTTTGTTTCACATTTCCTCATGCCTCTCAATCCTCATATCAATAGAATAAGTCATCTCCCGCATCACTAAGACATGATAGCAATGTGGACATTTAACATTGCATGGTTATTGCTCCCCCATTTAACTGCATGCATCTATATTTGGGCAGATTCTTCTGGTATCTGGCAGGTGTACTGCCAGGAAATACAATGGCTGTGAAAATAGTAGAAACCTATAATGACTGCTGAAATAACTCTTCAGAACCCCTTCATCAAACTTAGATTTATTTACAATGTTTTTTATTGTGTTTTTCCAAAAGTAGGATTATGCTGGCACGTTCACATTCATTTCCCATTCCTAGTTCTTTTAAAAGTATGATGTTTTCTGTCTATTTCTCTGCAGCCACTGTGGTGATAACGCTCCTTCAATAATGTTAATTGCTGTATAGTTAGCTAACAAACATTGTGCCAGGAGCCCCACTGATCTATATATCTGACAGTCACATAACATTCCCACTAATGTTCAATGCCATGTTTGCCCATTTTCTCCAGCTAACTTCCTGTCTTTGTCATTGAGTTCAGCTGGGAGTGGAGTGTGAAGGTAAAATGGTTTGGGCTACTTACTGGCAAGTTGAGGTGAGACCCTGGCAGCTCTTCACTGAACCCATGTTTGCCTTTTGACTGAGATTAAAATCCGGGCTGATGTGCTTGATTTTTACTGCTTTTATATTCAGGGGCATTAATAGTGGCTAAATGGGATAATAACTGAAGAAATTGCAGACACTACTTGTGGAAGGATCAAATCCAAAACTAGAACTTGAACAGTATACCTATATTCCATGGCCCTTTGCATTTACTAATGTCATCTTGTGTTGTTTCCATTATTGATTATAAAGAAGTTTTTTTTTAATCTTTAAAAGACAGACATTCCCATGATAATGTCAATTGCCACTTGTTAAGGTTAAAAATAATTCTCTAAAGAATAGTTTCAATATTTGAGTTTTATTGACTTTAGGCGCTGATGGGAAAACCGTATGGTAGCATGCCGCGAAAAACTGTTCCAAAGGGTGAATATGACTCAGCCATGAACTTTGCCACATTGTGGGATTTTGGGGTAAGTTTAATTTTTGGTTGAAAAATCTTTGCTAAGTAAACATATGTACCTATTTGTGCTGGAAAAGAAGATCATTACATTTGGAAATTTTAATTTGGAGCAAGATGAATACAGATTTGAGAGCAGCTTATTTGTTGACAATTTTTGTGAAGAATAACTCTTAAAAAAATCTTTGTAACTTTGCCAGGGATATGCACAATATTCTGTCCTTTTCTATGGCTACTATAATAACCAGAGGACAATTGGATGGCTGAAGTTCAGGCTACCGTTGGGCTACTTCCTGGTGGGAATTGGTACAATTGGATACAGCTTCATGGTGGTGATTAGAACGTAAGTTACGTCTTCCCGGTAGACATTATTCTTTCCTTGTCGTAAGGACCCAAACTAATCAGTTCAATATTCTGCACAGATAATCAAAACTTTTATCCCTCAATTTTTTTGTAATAATTTTATTGCTTATCTTCAGTACAATCATTCCCACTCCCTCAACCGGCATTCAATTCCACCTTATGCGTGAGCAATATAATTGGTATATTGAGATAAGTATAGTATCATCTGTGTATAAGGACTGAACAATGCAGTATATAACTATTTTGGACAGCAGCAGATGCACAGGGGTCAATCGTGTTGTATAGATTCTCACCAGTGCGGCTCGTAGCGTCATATTGGAGCAGAAACTCAAACCAATCCGAGCCAGACTGATTTAATGAAATAACATTTTATGAGAAATGAAATCATAGAAATCTATGTTCTATGTTTCATATAAAATTGGAAGAAACAAACTGAAAAAAAAAATGAATTGAGCTTTGTTTTTTTACTACCTGCTCCAAATATGATAAATAGTTTTAGTTTGGAATTGATATTTAATCGATGGAGGTGAGATCAGGTCAAACCAAGCTGACAGTTGAAATCAAGGCTGGTTCCATCATGCCTATTATTTTCCGAGAGTTGGGAAAATTATTTTTGGTGAACAGTAATAGAGCTAAATCCAGTAGCAAAAATTCTTTTCAGGATTATGGTGAAGCAAAAGGATCAGATTGACTCAAAACACAGAAACAATTCAATATGCAGTACAATGCAATTGAATCACCTGTACCAGACAGGTCACTTTACATGATGTCCCCTTAGCGTTAGCTTCACATTGCCTCTAATTCGGCAACACTCTAGCACAACTTGACAAAGCATCTTTAGTCTGTTACATCTATATTAATGCCAATTTCATATATTGCAACTAGTGCATTCCAGTCAATCTCAGGAGCCAGTCTTTTCTCATTCTCTAATTACCTGGGAAAAACACAAATGCATAAGAAAAGATCAGTATGGAGCTACACTGGTGAGAATCAAATCGTGATGTGGGTATGCCGGCGTTGGACTGGCGTAAACACAGTAAAAAGTCTGACAACACCAGGTTTTAGTCCAACCTATTTATTTGATAATATACTCACTAGCTTTCGGGGTTACCCCCTTCGTCAGGTGAATGGAGAGTTCTGGCCTCAGACAGAGCATATAAAGCACAGACAGTTTAGAGATTACTGATTAAAATGCGAATCCTTACACCTAACCTGCTGTTCAAGACCTGAAGTGGCTGATAATGTGAGTGGAAGGAGCACTGATCACAGTTTAAAGAGATGTGTATTGTCTCCAGACAGTACAGTAAGTGAGGTTTTGCAAACCCAGGCAAGTCATGGGGGTTACAGATAGTGCGACGGTCTCAACAGGGATCTTGGGTTCATGTCGCACTATCTGTAACCCCCATGACTTGCCTGGGTTTGCAAAACCTCACTTACTGTACTGTCTGGAGACAATACACATCTCTTTAAACTGTGATCAGTGCTCCTTCCACTCACATTATCAGCCACTTCAGGTCTTGAACAGCAGGTTAGGTGTAAGGATTCGCATTTTAATCAGTAATCTTTAAACTGTCTGTGCTTTATATGCTCTGTCTGAGGCCAGAACTCTCCATTCACCTGACGAAGGGGGTAACCCCGAAAGCTAGTGAGTATATTATCAAATAAATAGGTTGGACTAAAACCTGGTGTTGTCAGACTTTTTACTGAGAATCAAATCAACATGATTTACCCCTGTGCATTTGCTGCTGGTCAGCTTCAGAGCAGCCTTTCTTTGGGAGTGGATTGATTGATCTAGCTTGATGTTAGATGTACAGCAAGAGGAGACATGACTCCAGGAAGACTGAGCAGAATGCAACTCTTTTCTCTAGAAAAGACAAGGCTGAGAGACAACCTGATCATAGAAATTATAGAAACCCTACAGTACAGGAACAGGCCATTTAGCCCATTGAGTCCGTACCAACCACAATCCTACCCAGGCCCGAACCCCTTATTCCTATATATTTTACCCATTCATCCCTCTAACCTACACATCTCAGGACACTAAGGGGCAATTTTAGCATGACCATTCAACCTAACCCGCACATCTTTGGACTGTGGGAGGAAACTGGAGCACCTGGAGGAAACCCACGCAGACACAAGGAGAATGTGCAAACTCCACACAGACAGTGACCCAAGCCAGAAATCGAACTCAGGTCCCTGGAGCTGTGAAGCAGCAGTACTAACCATTGTGCTACCGTGCCACCCCTGATAGTGGTCTTTAAATTTCTGACAGAATTTGATAGGATAGATGTAGAGTGGGAAATATTACCAGGCACTTGGAGGTGGGTTTTGAGTTGGGGGAAGCAAGCAAAATCAGAGGAAAATATCTTTTGCCAGTTCACTGACATGTTCCACCCATTTTTTTGATTTTGCCAGAAGCAGCTTCTGTGTAGTGACAGCTGGGTTGGCAAGCCAATAAAATTGGTTAAATGAGCAATTAGCAACAAGTTTCCTGGGGAGGTGGCTATCCAGGGGGAGGTCAGTGTGGCATAAAAAGAAGATATAATCTGCTGAACACTGGTGCAAGTTTTAAGTCTGAGGCCATGGGTATGCAGAGACTGCCTTTGTAATAGCAAGTCCTGGAGACTACTCTCACAGTAAGAAGTCTCACAACACTAGGTTAGAGTCCAACCGGTTTATTTGATAGTAATCTCACAAGCTTTTGGAAACGGTATTCCTTTGTCAGGTGTGTGGAAGGTTCACTACTCTCACTGACAGTGCTGGGTTTACAGATATTAGTTCCATCAGCATTTTCTCACATCCATTTCCCTTTGCCCTATGTTGGAGCTTTTGCCTGAGTAGCTCACTGACACTCCAGTTCATGTGAAGGCTGCTGGCATGCTGAGTGACCCTCCCTCCTCCAAACCCTCCTGCCATCACTAATTGCATGGTGAACCCAAAGATGGCATGCTAATTGTTCATCAGTAGATATATTGCTCTGGCAGCCTGGTTAAATGGTCCCAACTACCAAAGTATTCTATATCTTATAAACCCAGCCTGACCTTTCCATATGTGAGTCAATCCAAAACTAGGAGCCACCAGTTCAAGACAATTATTGAGATATCCAATAAAGAATTCAGAAGACATTTCTTTATTCAAGAGAGTGGAATAAATAGCAACAACATTGCAAGGCCAGCAAAATTTTTCTCTGCGGTAATGCACATTGAAACAATGACCAGAATATAAGCAGTAGCCTGAAATTGTAAAGTAGCAACTGAACTGCAAATATACACCACCCTTTTAAATGGCATTAGTGTAGGGGCTTTCCTGCCAGCTAGCACCATTTTGTGCTGTGTGAGTCAAGCCCTATATTTGAAAATCTAGATCTGGTTCTGCAAGAAGTGCGGGACTTTAATTTAAATAACTTGTTTTTGATGTTCAATGTTGCCTATGTGTGCCCCATCCTGCAACATCCATTCCCAAAATGACGATGGCAGATTCTGGCTAGAAATGGACAAACCACTTTGGGGGCTTAATAAGCCAATTAGTATCCAAAAATGGATGCTGCATTTCTGAACTTCTAGGCTGCTTTTTTTTGGATTCACTAAAGTTTAGGGTGACCCTAGAGCCACTGACAATGTTGTCCATACCTGGTAAGATGCTCGGGCTGTGGCTTGATCAGGTGACATAGCTTGGCAACTATCTCCATAATGAAGTGATTCTTTCATGGAATATTTGACATTTTGTAATTCACTCCATGTTTATTCTGAGGAGAATTTCTTATCTCTGTGTGTTTGTCTATTCTCCTTCTGTGTGGCACATCAGAAATTCAATGTACTGAAGTTAATGGAGGCAGGGTGGTCCTTTTACTTTCATCCTGTGCTTTGAAATGAATTCTAAGAGTTCATAGTGATTTGACAGCATTTCATCACCTAATCTATATTTCTTTGTTTCTTTGAGCATAGTGAATAACTAACCACAATATGTATTAAAGTAAAGCTATAATGTTTCCATCTACTCTTCAGAATGGCAAGCAATGCGAATGAGGAAGGCGGTGGAGATGACACAAATTTTAACTTTAGTTGGAAGATGTTTACAAGCTGGGACTATTTGATTGGCAATGCAGAAACAGCAGACAATAAGTTTGCTTCCATCACTACCAGTTTTAAGGTACTGCATTACTTTGCAGTTGTCATTTATTGGGCGATGAATATACGTTGAACATCAGCACATTGCTTCAAATTTCTATTTGTTCCTTTTGGTAAACAGATTTTTGTAATGGTCCATGCAATAATCATTAAAGTATGACAATGGTTTAGTACAAACTATTTAATTTGTCTGAATGCCATGTGAGTAGTCCATGAACTGGTTAAGGTGACAACATACATGTGGGGGAAGAAATGTCGATTTGGACTTTTAAGTCCATGTGCTGTGCAGATCATATAATTTGTGCTGCCACAGGTTCTATCCATCCCATTCAATATTGCCTAAAGACTATAACTATCCACAAGAAAACCTCCAAAAAGGTTCTGCAACTCTGTGGAATGGCTTCCTGTTATCAAAAATGATGGGTGAAACATCAGTCATACTTAAACCCTCATTATTTAACTCTAACCAATTTTATTATACCTGTGACTCAGTTATAAACCCAGAACCTATATTTTCATACCTCAACTTGTTTTTAAAAGAAGGAGGCTGGAATTCTCCGAGTCATTACGCTGGCGGGATTCTCCAGTCCTGTGGGCAGCGCACGTCTGCCCTTGGGTATCCCTCTGGCGTACGATGACATCAGTGGGAATTCCCATTGACAGTGTTGGGATCAGAGAATGCTGTTGCTAGTAAATAATGCATCACCTCCCGCTGGCGGTAAACATGCAGCTGGGAGGCTGAAGAATTCAGCCCTATGGCCACAATTCTCCTGAACTGGGACAAACAGTGGGAAACCTGGAGGATTTCCCACTGCCGTTAGCAGCATCTAATAGATGGGATTCTCTCATCAATAGATGCCAAATTATTCATATCAGGCAACCCACCGGCCAGGCCTGCTGTCCCAACACTGGGCTGTCATTTTTAGATGGTGACCCAATTTCTGTGCTTGGAGACAGGCCTCCACACTAACCAGGGGACAACCACTAACACCTCACCAAAAAAGGTCATCCTCCCGCCACCCACAAATAATGGCTAACCTCCCTCCACCAGGCATGAGGGTGTCCTGACCTAGCTCCCCTCTCCCCTCAGGCCCCCCACTCAGCCTCCATGCAGGCCAAGCACCTTGTCAGTGCCGTAACAGTGCACTACCCTCTGACACCCTGGCCTGATGCTTTGGGCCTTGTAGGGACTCGAGGAGGTTGGTTCAGTGGCCATTTGCCTCTCTGTTACTGCAAGGCTGCAGAGGAAGGGTCCCTCAAGGGTTCTGGAGTAGAGTGGGCTCAGGATTGGGGCAAGAGATTAAGGACACTAGCTTGCCTTATGTACTGAGTCATCTTTTGCTAAGATATTGAACTTTTAGAAAATGATGGTAGAATGCCTAGATTGTTTGCATTTTGTCTCACTGTAATGGATCATTAAACCTAAATATGTAACAGAAGTAATATATTCATCTAAGATTCACATGCCATAAGTTGTTGGTCCAGTAGATGGATATTTTACTAGATATTCACAAATTAACTTTAAAAATTAACTTGAACACAGGAATCCATTCTTGAGGAACAAGAGAATCGGAAAGAAGGAAATATTCATTTAACCAGATTCTTACGGGTTCTTGCCAACTTTTTGGTTCTCCTCACTCTGGCTGGAAGTGGCTATCTTATTTTCTTCGTTGTCAGAAGGTCTCAGAAATTCGCACAGGAGGGACTGGAGGACTATGGCTGGTGGGAAAGAAATGAAGTTAGTGCATCGAGTAGTTTACACAACTGTGGGAAAAGGGTGCTATTTGGAATCGGTTACACAAATCTAAATGTACTTTGAAATATACATTTTAATTATTTTAAATAGACTATTTGCCGTTCTGGACTACATTGAAACATTTGATTCGTAAAAACTTAGGTTTGCCCAGTCTATATTAGATGTGTAACACTTATTTTTTAATGCCTGTCACCTGCTTAATATTTTGATTAATATAATAAATACTTATTTTGATAAATTACATATGGCAAAACTAGAAGAATTTCCCCTTGTTTAAATTATAAGGTAAAGGTGGATATTTGTTAACAAATAGAACCATAGAAAACCATAGAAAATTACAGCTCAGAAACAGGTCTTTTGGCCCTTCTTGTCTGTGCCGAACCATTTTTTGCTTAGTCCCACTGACCTGCACTTGGACCATATCCCTCCACACCCCTGTCATCCATGAACCCGTCCAAGTTTTTCTTAAATGTTAGAAGTGAAATATTTTGAAATATTTTATGTTTTTATGTTTACTTAAGTGTTTTGAAATACTTTATTATGAGAGTATTATTAAAAGAAACACTGAATGGGTGTCATAATGCCACAGTGGTTACCATTGCTGCCTCACAGTGCATGGGATATGGGTTCAATTCAGCCTTGGGTGACTGTGTGGAGTTTGCACATTTTCCCTGAGTTTGTGTGTGTTTCCTCTGAGTGCTCCACTTTCCTCATTCCATAGATGTGTGGGTTAGGTGGATTGGCCATGATAAATTGCCCCTTAGTGTCAGGGGGATTAGTAAAGTAAATACATGGGTTACAGGGTGAAGGTCTGGCCGGGATTGTTGTTGGTGCAGGCTCAATGGGCCAAATGGCCGCCTTCTGCACAGTAGGGATTCTATGATTCTATGATTGGAGAAAGCCTTGTGACATGTGTTAATAATTTATTTGGAGGTAGGAAACAGAGAAGAAATTCCAAGTCAGCCATGTGATGGAAAGAAAATCGGAGCCTTTACCATCACTATCCATAGCTCCAAGTTACAACATGCTAGTAAAAATGCATGTTACCGCAGTGATTCAGACTCTTGAATGATCTGTAATATACTACCAATAGAAGACAGAAAGCAGGGATAAAACTTCTCTAATTGGGAAGTGGCAATAGATGGATCTGTACTGGCCCTCAGCTTTTCATTATATTGAACACATAAAGGAATAGATAGTTAAAACACAAAGTAGTCAATCACACTAAATTGAAGCCATAATAAATTGTGTAGATTTGGCTGATGCCATTCTGACCTAAACATATCATTTGCATGATTGCATCTTTGGCTTAGATGGAGATATTGCTCACCTTCCCTCATTTCCTGCGGTGTTTAGGGTAAAACTGACAGTTACAATCTCAAATTCAATTACAATTACAAATTCTGATTCTCTCAGTGAGATCTGCTATCATTTTCCTGACCAAAGCGTTCAAATTTCACCTCAGTCTTTTATGGAGTGAAAAGAGTATACAGAAGTTTGGCAGATGAGATAGATGTGAAGGGAAGAATTGGGTCACATTTTGGATAGCAACCTACAAAGAGAAATAAATAAAATGGGCAATTATAACTGAGAAGACTGAATGAACAGATAGCTGCTGCATTGCTGCATAGAAAACATACATATATAAATAACAGCAAAAAGAATTTTGAAAGTAAGTAGTCTCACAACCCCAGGTTAATTTTAAAAGTATATAAGAAATTTTGGAACAAGATGTGGTGGCACATCAATGTGACAGTTGTCCATCTAACATTGCACATTTACAAAGGAATGGCAATTTGGCAGATCAGTAAAGCCAAATGTAATAACATATCATTCTTAAAAATATAGACCATTTGCAGCTGGATATCTGAACTAGGTTAAAAACGTAAATATTTCCTTCTCGACATTATACTTGAATGAGCCAGTTTCAGATTGATTCCTTTTCTCTTACTTGGTGTGTAGCTCACTCCTACCTTTGACAGATATGTAGAATAGTTGCTGGAATTGTTCTACATCGGTGGGGGGGGGTTTCTAACTTGAGTGTTAGATCATATAGGCTTGAGGCTCTATCAAGCACAATTGTTAACTGTACATGGCCTCGAAATTTCTTGGGTGCAGCTTTGTGCCAGGCTAAGAATGATCATTTCAATGGAATAACCACCTCATATGTGCTCATTTATTTTTGCTTGCATGCAGTGGAACAGAATTATTGTTTATTCTTTAAATCTGTTGATATCATGATTACCAATGGGGCACTGAAATGTAATTAGGGAATTGAACCTTTCACACTGTTGCACAAAATCAAAACTAACTCATTGTGCACAGATATTCTTTTCAGATTATATTTTTCCTTTCACTTATTTAGATATGCATTCAAGGAATCCATCAATTGTCCACTGCTGCACTTTAAGTGTGTCACATTTTGTTGGGAAATGTTAGAGCAGATTTTCCCTTAGGGTTAGGCTGACCAGGGGTAATTGAAAAAGAAAACTCAGACATGACACGTCCATTGATCTGTATATGTGACAGCATTTCTAGGATTTCCCAACAAAACTCATATCCGAGATACGATATTTCTGCGCACATATGTGGGATAGTATTAAAATAGGATTCAAATAATGAAATATGTCATGCAATGCATATCTCTTTGTGTATGCCAGCAGAATTCTCAGAGTGAATGCCACAATGCCTTGCTCCAACCTAGAGTAGGTATGGGACCATGGGGGGGATATACATTTTAAAGGGCTCAGTATATTCAGTGGACAATAGATGCAAAGTTAATTTTACTTCCCATTACAAATATGGGCCATCCTGTCAGATCTGTAACAACAACAAATCAACAGGAATGTGAGCATATAGTGGGTGGATGTGTAACTCCAGCAACATTATTACAAAATCATGACTCATAGGAAAACCTGCACACTAAAGTCTTTGTCATTAACAGAAGGCTGGCATGCTTTGTCAGGTTTTTCACACACCACCACTCTGGTGGAGGAATCACAATATGTAGTGACTAAATTTATTTAAAACAAAGGCTGGGATTCTCCCAAAACAAAAGTAAGTGACAAACACGCAGGAAAACGGAAGTATTTCCTGTCTGTTTTTTTTGGACGACTTACCAGAATGAATCTCTGACACTTTGAGCACTGCAGAGTGCCTCAGCATGATTCTCTCTGCTAAGTAGGGGGCAGGGCTTATTCCCACTTGACAGCACGGCAGCACAGTGCTGAGCGGGCCCCTGTGCATGTGTTGATCTGTCAATGCGGAGATTGGTGCACGCGTGCTGGCCTCCCCAGACGGCCTCCCGATCACTAGCCTGCCCTGTAAACCCCAGGTTGCCGGCCTTCCACACCCCAATGCTAGCAGTCCTGGAGAATCCTGTCCTTGGCCCTCTAATCATATGGAAATGCAAATTTCCATATGATAATCTTTGGCACGGAATTTATTGTGCTATAAAAAAATGTTTGGAGACTTGTGACCAACGTAACGCTTGAGCTGCTTGAGCAGCGCAGCAGGCTGGGAAAATCCCAGCCAATGTATTCAAAATTTTCCAACATAAAATCATTGACAAAAACTTGTTCCTGGATATGCTGCCCCATTAAATGTAGTTGTTCTTGGGGAGGGGGGAAGTTATTGAACAAGATTTATTTTGAGTGTTTTGGTATGTGAGATTTCTTACCGTGCACCCCTCCCCGCCCCCATTTCCTTCAAAGATACTGAAATGACACCACTGCTTCTCTAAAGTACTCATTTAATTACAATTTGTGTGATGTTATTGATCTTGTGTCTCTTTTATTAGGTAAATATGGTCATGTCTCTGTTGGGTATGTTTTGTCCAATGCTATTTGACATCATTAGTCCTTTAGAGAACTACCATCCACGAATTGCACTCCAGTGGCAACTGGGCCGCATTTTTGCTTTGTTTCTTGGTAACCTCTACACCTTTATTATTGCACTATTGGATGAAATCAACCTGAAGGCAAGAACAGTGCATTAATTAATCATTTTGACTTCACGTACAAAATAACATTTGAGGCTGAAGAAGTTTATATTTCTTCACGTTGCTTATTTTGTTTCAGCTTGAAGAGGAAAAGATTGTTAGATACAACATTACTATCTGGGAGAAGAATCTTTACAATGGAACTTGGTTGGAGAACTCAACGTCACGTCCTCTGTTAGATGTTGATCCTGCTATTGTACCCAGAGGACCTTGCTGGGAGACCATGGTGGGGCAGGTATCTTCTGTCAGTTGGCAATATTGTGTTCAATATAATATACATATAATTTAAACTGAGATTTCCAAGATCTCCAGCAGCTGATTGACAAACTAGTGTGCCAATCCTCTCCTCAAGCTAGAAACAATGCTGATTTTAGGAATGGACTTCATTTAAATAGAAACAGTGAGCTGTCCATCTTAAATAACTGCCAGGGCAATTCGCTGGAATATAGTCCACAGCAAGAAAATCTACTGGTGCAATCCCACTTGTTATACATGGATCACACCTGCATTCGTTGGAATTTACTGAGTAGCAATAAAACTATCTCATTGGTCTGACATCAGCCTACACCATTAAACCAGAAAGTCTGGTGTCTGTCATTACAACATACTTAGTTGCCACTTTTTCGGTGAGTCATTTGTAATAGATTTGGAACAATGTTAATAGAATATTTCTCACAGAAATATTAAACATAGTCTTTAGGAAGGAAATGATCACGTTAACAATTGTTAAAATTATCTACCATTAATATAACAGATACACTTGAAGCCAAAGCACCCTGCTTCTGACTAAAAAAACTCAAAAGTGAAATGCAAATATCAGTTGTTTGAATAAAATAACATTATCTTCTAAAAAAGGAATATACTTGAAATAGATGGCATTATGAAAAACAATTATTAATGAATCAGATTATTTACTTTCTCTGTATAGATCATACATTTGACAACATGAACGTACTGGGCCTGATTTTACCATTTTCATTCTAATTGCTGAATCTGGGCACAATTCAGATCTGACTTGGAAACCTGCTTTCAGGCGCCCCCATATGCACGCAGCCTGGAAAAAAAGAATGGTCTGGCTTCACTCCCCTTCCTCCTGAGGTACATCTGATCCGCCTCCTCCTCTCTCCCTCCCTACCCCCTCACCAGAGAATGATCTGGCACCCCCCCCCACCCAACCCACCACCACCACCACCACTACCACCAAGCTAGAGAGCCGTTGGAAGTGCTGAACTTACCTTTTCAGCAGCTGGAGTGCCTGATTCAGACTTTATTCAGCATGTCCATTTTGGCATGATTCCAGATTGGTGAACATGATAGAAAAGGGGAAAATGCTGCTAGAGTTGGGCAGGCAATGCATCTAAATCGCCATTGTGCCCGTTTCGCAGATCACGTCAATGGCCTCGCACTCAACTTTACTGAAAATGGGTACGATGCAATGATAAAATTGGGCCCACTGTATTGGATGATATAAGTACAAGTAATTTCACAGTTCCAACTGCTTCTCCAAATTGGCTTTTTGCAAGTTAGTGCCAGAAATTTCCCTTCAAATGTTTAAAATAAATTTTATAATCATAGATTTTCAATGCCAAGAGGACATAACCTAATGTGGGTGGGGCCTATTGGGGGAAGGTCCTCTGAGGCGTTGGTAGGTGTGGGGGGATCCTAATGCCACTCTGCACCTGGGCTGACTCACAGAGGGAGGGCGGGGAGTGAATGGGACTAGGGTGGAGGGGGTCATCCCGCTGGGGGCTCGGGGCTGCCAGTGTGGGGGGCACACATTGAAGCTGGCCTGGGCATGTTCGAGGGGCCAACAATCAGGCCATGGGGGCAGGGGGGGAGGGTCGGTGATGTGGGGTCGCAAGACTGGCCAGTGATCGCCCTGGCCAGTGATTGGGAGGCCGGCAGTGCAGGCTGCTATGCATGCGCCGATTTCGGCACTGACATGTTGGCACATGTACAGTGATCCGCTCAGTGCTATATTGCCGGCCTCTCCAACGGAAATAGGCCCCATTCCTGATTTTTGGACTGATTTACCCTCGTGTTCTCTGCAGTGCACACAGTGTAGGAGATTCATTTTGAAACTCCCGCTGAAAAAGACCAGTGTGATTTACTCCAGGTTTTAAGCAAATTCAACACTTTTTTTGGGAGATTTGCCCCTGTAATTCCTATTTGAAGAACCATCCTCAAAAAATATGTATATTTGCTATAAATCAGACACTTTAACTTTCATTTGATTTAAAATAACAGCAGCGGATTGTTCACATGTATTGGGATACAATGAGAAGCATTTTTTCTCATGCGCTATATAGTCAAACCATACTGTTCTTGGTGTACATAGGGGAGAAGGAAAAGATAAGGTGCCAGATATAATGTTGCAGTTACAGGTAGGGGTGAAGCAAAAAATATATGAAAGGACTATTCAAAAGTCTGATGGCAACAGGGAAAAGGCTGTTCTTGAGTCGGTAGGTACGTGTTTTCAGACTCTTGTATCTTTTTCCTGACGGGAGAAAGTGGAAGAGAGTACGTTTGGGGTGTGGGGGGGTCTTGATTATTCTGGCTGCTTTCCTGAGGCAGCAAGAAGTGTAGAAGGGGTCAATGGATGGGAGGCTGATTTGTGTGATGGATTGGGCTATGATCACAATTCTTTGTGGTTTCTTGCAGTCTTGGTCAGAGCAGGAGCCATACCAAGCTGTGGTACATCCAGAAAAGATGCTTTCTATGGTGCATTTGTAAAAATTGGTGAGAGCCGTCGTAGACATGCCAAATTTCCTTAACTTCCTGAGAAAGTAGAGCCATTGGTGGGCTTTCTTAACTATAGCATTGGAGTGGAGGGACCAGGGCAGATTGTTGGTGATCTGATGATGTGTTCAAATTTATAAAATAAACAATTGTGATAAGTAGCTGAGGTTTCATTGGAGACTCAGACCTGCCACATATTAAAATGCATTTCCATTTTCTCACAGGAGTTTGTCAGGCTCACTGTTTCAGATACCTTGACGACTGTCATAACTATACTGATCGGAGATTTTCTCCGTGCTGTTTTTGTCAGATTTATTAATTACTGCTGGTGTTGGGACCTGGAGTATGGATTTGTAAGTACTAACTAATTATAGTTTTATATTCAAATACATGCATATAATTATAATGTAATATGAGACACTAACTTCTAATAATTGCTTGGAATAAATCATTGAATTAAAATCATTATTTTTGCCTAGCCTTCCTATGCAGAATTTGATATCAGTGGGAATGTTCTGGGTCTGATCTTCAATCAAGGCATGATATGGTGGGTGGAGAATAAAGGTAATACTTAGATTGTTTTCAGAAATATTCATAAGACCTCTTACCTCACGCTTCAGTTAGTCCTTCTGAGGAAGACAGAAGCCATAGGAGTCCATGTGCAAATCCTATGTATTCCTGTTTCAAGATCCATCTAGGAAGTGAGATGGGAGGTTTATTGGATTCACCTTTCTTAAATAGAAATATGACAAGGTAATTGTCTCTTGTACCTCTTATCAATATCTATATGATTTATGTATTGAATGACATCATAAGGAATGGTTTCAGAACACCTGCTCTGGAATTTTCTGAAACAGCTGTGATGTTCATTTTGCAGATGATGCTATGCTGTTGGCAGACTCACTTGGGGACTTAATAGGTAACTTTTAGACTTTGTATTTTCAGCAGGGAGTCCAATCAATTTGAAACTCATGTAGGAAATACTGGTGTCAATATCATCTTCTGACTTTAGTTATCCCCTCATACTCCATCCGCAGAGGGTGGTGGAAATCTGGAGCTCACTGCCTGAGAGGGTGGTAGAGGTGGGAACCTTCACAACATTTGAGACACATTTAGATGAATACTTTAAATGCCATAGCATACAAGGCAATGGACCAAGTGCTGAAAAATGGGATTAGAATAGATAATTGCATGATGGCCAGTGCAGACATAGGGGCACAGAGCCTCTTGCTATGCTGTAGAATTTTATGTCCATGAATTCTATTCTCTGTGTACTTTGCTTATCTTATTTGTCACAAGTAGGCTTACACTAACATTGCATTGAAGTTACAATGAAAATCCCCCAGTCCCCACACTCCAGCACCTGTCCAGGTATACTGAGGGAGAATTTAGGATGAGGAAAAACTTAGCATGTCTAATGCACCTAATCAGCACATCTTTTGGACTGTGGGAGGAAACTGGAGCACTTGAAGAAAATCCACACAGATGTGGGGAGAACGTGCAGACTCTGCACAGACAGTGACCCAAGCCAGGATCCCTGGTGCTGTGACGCAGCAGTGCTAACCATTTTGTTGTCGCTCCTTCAGAAGGAACTCTTCAGGTGTAGACAATAAATTGCAACAAGACGTACTCCAACTTATAAATCAAGAGAAAAGTTTAATAAAGAAACTTCAATACTCCAACGCTGGAAGCCTCACCCTGGACCATTCCAAGCACTTTAACAATTCCCAACAGGTTCTTCTTTGTACTGAGTCAGCTGGTCGGCTGATCCTCATATCATTTTGTCAATGGTCACATGGTTTATTGGGTCAGCTGACCCTTAAGGCTTGTCACCATTGGTCACACTACAACAGATCCAATGTTATAATCGGTTACATTCTAACATGTGCCACTGTGCCACTCTCTACAGCTACCCTTAATATCTTATTATGATTATCAGGAGAGAAAGTTTGAAGTGATATTGATATCAGTCAACATGCACCAACATTTTTAATCAGTTATTATATTATGAAACAGTAGATTGAGAGTGAAATGTTTGGATGATATTTACCTTTCTCAATTCTTGGACAATAGCTTCTTTACCTGACTTATTTTTTCAGATTTGCTGTGTGTGATGAGGGAAGCAAAAAATGAAATGGAAAATCCTTATTCTAGCGCTGAACAAATTTTAACTGTCTTCATATTGTAAAATATATCAATACCTATATTCTTCAGATAGGATTAAACTTTCTGATGTTTAACTAAACGTTTTTGCATTCCTAACAAAGAATTAAAAGAAAAAACTCGTCTGTCTGACAGAGTGGTCAATAAATGTGGAATAAACTATTGTTTCCCTACTTAGCAAATTTCCTCTACCAGTGCTCAGGTAGATGATGATAATGAGTTAGCACTCAAACTCAACAACACTATCAAAGTTTCCTGGAGGGCAGACTCCCACTCTGTTATTGTCTTTTAAAATGAACACAAGTAGATTAATTAACATTGTTGAGCTTATCCCTCTACTTGGGATTTTGCTGATCCTACAATTATAGCCAAATAGCAAAATGTTTGAGGAAATTCCCAATGTTGTTTTCCATTCTATCTCCTAATGGTAATGACTCAATTAGCATATATTTACTACTTAAATATCCAACTACTACTGCTAACCATTGTCATTACAATGTGTAAGATATGCTGAATGAACATATAAATTTTTAATTTAGCAAATCAGCAAAGAGAAAAAACTGATATCAGAAAATTTCCCAACAGTTTTGACTGGGAAGTACAAAATATATCATATGTGTCTTAAAATATTAGCCTTTATTGCAAGAGGATTTGAGTACAGGAATAGTGAGGTCTTGCTTCAATTGTATAGAAACTTGGTTAGATCACACCGGAGTAGTGTGTGCAACTTTGGTCAACTTGCCTCAGGAAGGATATTATTGCCTTGGAGGCAGTGCAGTGATGATTCACCAGTCTTATTCTGGGGATGGTAGGATTGTCTTATGAATTGAGTCTGGGCAAACTGAGTCTACTTTCTCTAGAGTTTTGAAGAATGGTGGTCTCATTGAAACTTACAAAATCTTAAAGGAATTGAAAGGGTAGAAGCAGATAAGATGTTACTTTTGGGTGAGGAGTCCAGAACCAGGGGGCACAATTTCAAAAAAAGAGGGAAGCTACTTAGGACCAAGATGAGGAGAAATTTCTTTATACAGAGAGTTGTAAATCTTTGGAATTCTCTACCCCAGGAGGTGTGGAAGCTCAGACGTTGAGTTTGTTTAAATCAGAGATTAATAGATATCTGATTAACAATAACACAAAGGATTATGAGGACAATGTGTGTAAAAGACAACCATGATTGTATTAAATGGCAGAGCAGGCTTAACAAGCTGAATGGCCTTCTTTTGTTCCTATGTTCCTATAACTACCTCATAGAAAACAGAAACATTTTCAAATCAACCAATAAGAACGGATAATTGCATTTTATTATGGCAATTTCTGTTCAAAATACTGGCTGGGGCTCAGTGATCTCTTTCGCCCTATTACTACAGCCAGCAGAAACAGAGAATTTGGTGGTCAGCTAAATTTTCATTCACTGCAGTGGGACTGGAGAAACCCAACTGTGGCTGAGGTCAGAGAATTCAAGCCACTATTTGTTTACATTTGTCCTCATGAGTCCATCCTCAACAGCATTAATGTAAAATTAGTTAAGCAGGTGGAATTCCCTAGTTGAGTTTAATTTGTAATTGTAGAGACGTAATTTGAACATCTCCTTATCTTTGTAATATAGGATGTAAAGCAATAATTCCTATATGTTTTCCTTAGGATGGGTGCCTTTTATGCTCCGTGTCTTCCAGCTATCAATGTTCTACGTCTTCTGGCCTCCATGTATCTGCAGTGTTGGGCAGTCATGTGCACTAATGTTCCACATGAGCGTGTGTTCAAGGCTTCAAGATCTAATAACTTCTACATGGCTATGTTGCTGATCATCTTGTTTCTGTCAACACTGCCTGCAGTTTACACCATTGTCTCAATACCACCGTCATTTGATTGTGGTCCATTTAGGTGAATAACCCATCGCTTAGAAATTGACCTATTATCTAATTATATTGTCACTTGTGATCCATGTGTACACATTTTCCAGCAGGGGCTACAGCAATCAAGAGAAGAACCTGAAAGTTTTGCAGTCAGCACTCCTCAAGTTCTGAAGCTATTTGCCACTGAAATTGACTTACTCAGAATAGAGTAAAACAAACTCTAGGAATTAAGTTACACACTCATATAGAATTTGTTAAGGGGCGTTGTGGGAAATTCTTTTAGGTGGCCTGATTAATTTAAAGACACAAAGGCAAGAAAATGTTTATTCAGTTCAATTAAATTCTTTAATTAAACTAGTTTTATTAAAACATTGAAATGTTAGAATCAAAAACATTACAAATTAAAAATATTCAGACAGACATACAATTAAGACAATATAAATTTATTTCTGCTGAAAGGAAGATCTCTGATTTCACCTACACAGAAAATTAGCTTTGAGGCATTTTCAAAAGATCTCTAATTTCATGCCAAAAAGCAGAATGGTTATACTTTTTGTTATCAGGTTATTTAGCCAGCACTTAATTAAAAGCAATTGTCAATTTAACAATGACATGTCCTTCAATCAATTTTAGTTTCACACCTTCAAATATTGATCTGTCATTCATCTGTCCATTTTACGGAAGTTCTCTCCCAAAAATGGCTTTTTATGATTCAGTATTTCTCTAACCAGTTTAAACTAGCTCTAATACCAAATGAAGGTGTCTTTATCTTTTGGCATTATCCCCTGGCCTGGATATGCATGGGTAGTTTACTTTGTTGCATAATTTGTGCCTGACTTATGCTGATATCTTTCACGAACACATCTTTCATTTTACTGGATGTTACAAATTAATTTCTTAGAGGCATAATTAATATGTTACTTAAATATTTTGTATTATTCTCAAACCACATATTAAAACGTTACTGCTAATTATCCTCATGTTGAGTATTTAGAATTAATCAGAATTCTCAACTACAAGGGGCTTTCTGGAGGGTGATCAGCTGAATTCCCAGAGGAACCAACTTATCCAACAACTCTGCAAGCTGTAGCTAAGGAGATCAGGAGAAGTTTAGGATAAGCAGGCTTACAAAATGAACCATCCAGGGAACTTTTAATACTATTAACTTTTAACTTAAGGCCACAGCAAGCAACATAGTAAATTTAATTCAAATGTAATTGCTAAATGATATTGACTTCTACTTGACAGTGGAAAAGAAAGAATGTATGATGTCATCCAAGAAACTCTGGATAATGACTTTCCAGCGTGGTTCGCGAAAGTTTTCACCGCTGCAACCAATCCTGGTTTGATTCTGTCTTTCATTTTACTCATGGTGTAAGTATTTTAGCTTAAACTTCTGTGTTTTAAAGAGTTAACTCTTGTCTCTTGACAGTTCTATCATCTATAAATGTTTCCAAGTATTTCTGAAATTTTGTATTTATAACTTCTGAAGTCTGCTTTAATAAATCTCCTTAAAGGGAGTTTTTTTGTGACTCAGCTGTTAAGGCAACAGTTATATACATTAAGGGGTGCCAGGTTTGAGCACTTGTTTGTGGTGAATTTGGTGATCTTCTGTAGTTGGCAGTAGGGAAGCTACAGTTGTCGTCAATGTCCTTTGGTAAGGAAGTAAAAATGTCTTCAATCACTTGTCAGACTTCTTACTGTATTTACCTCAGTCTACCGCCGCCATCTCCACATCATCTCAATCACTAGCCCATTGTCCCTGCTGCAAGTTTATATTTTTAGAATGTAGATTGTTTTGGTCTTATTTATGTTGTATCCTGTTGCTGAACAATTTACTGACATTGCTATGGTTCATAGGTAAGAACATAAGAACATAAGAAATAGGAGCAGGAGTAGGCCATCTAGCTCTTCGAGCCTGCCCCGCCATTCAATAAGATCATGGCTGATCTGTCGTGGCTCAGTTCCACATTCCCGCCCTCTCCCCATAACCCTTAATCCCCTCGCTTATCAAAAACCCATCAACCTGCGTCTTAAAAATATTTAGCGAGGTAGCCTCCACCACTTCAACGGGCAGAGAATTCCAGAGATTCACCACTCTTTGAGTGAAGAAGTTCCTCCTCAACTCCGTTCTAAACCGCCCCCCCTTTATCTTGAGGCTGTGCCCCCTAGTCCTACTGTCCTTTCTGAGCGGGAAGAGCCTCTCCACCTCTATCCTATCCACCCCATTCATCATCTTATATGTCTCAATGAGATCTCCCCTCATTCTTCTAAACTCTAACGAGTACAAGCCTAGTTTATTCAGCCTCTCCTCATAGCTCAACCCCCTCAACTCCGGTATCAGCCTAGTAAACCTCCTCTGCACTCCCTCCAGGGCCAAAATATCCTTGCGTAAGTGTGGCGACCAAAACTGCACACAGCACTCCAGCTGCGGCCTCACCAATGCCCTATACAGCTGCAGCAAGACCTCCCTACTTTTATATTCAATCCCCCTCGCTATGAAGGCCAGCATCCCATTCGCCTTCCTGACCACCTGCTGCACCTGCAGGCTGGGTTTTTGCGACTCATGCACAAGGACCCCGAGGTCTCTCTGCACCGTCGCCTGCTGCAGTTTTTCGCCACGTAAGTAATAGTCCTTCCTACCATTCTTCCTACCAAAGTGGACCACCTCGCACTTGCCAACATTAAATTCCATTTGCCAGTTCCTGGCCCATTTGCCCAGCCTATCTAGATCCTTCTGCAGACTCTCCACACCCTCCGCGCAATTTGCCGTTCCACCAATCTTGGTGTCATCAGCAAATTTCGACACCATACGCTCGGTTCCCTCCTCCAGATCATCTATATAAATGGTAAATAGCTGAGGCCCCAGCACTGACCCCTGGGGCACTCCATTAGTCACCAACCGCCAATCCGAATAGCACCCATTAACCCCCACTCTCTGCCTCCTATTTGACAACCAATTCTCTATCCACGCTAACACCCTACCCCCAACTCCATGCCCCCTTACCTTCTGCTGACTTGGACAAGATATCACCGATAACTAATAATCATAGCCTGGTAGAACTTCAACAGATCAAGAGTGGTGAAAATTAACAGAAGCAATGAAAATTAAAAAGGGTGCCATTAGAAGAAAATTGTAGATGTGGCTGTCTCATGTAATTCCATACATATACTTTTGGGAATAATTGTTTATTAAAGAACCCTGGTGTCATTGATTTTGAATAAGATCATCTACTTAACTTTATGACATGATCATGAAAATAGTACAGATAGATTTATAAATTTGTTGTTCAAGTATTTATTTCAATGAATGATAAAATCCCATGAAGCAATTTGAGTGCCTACATTTGTGATATGCCTTCCAGATATGCACAGATCTTTGATGAGGCTGTTTTACATTTTACATGGTATTCTGTTGTGATGCAAACACCTACTATCAGATTAAAGAAATCAACCATGACATAAGTGTTGTTCCTTTGCAGTTTGGCTATCTATTATCTTCAGGCAACTTCCGAATCATATAAAGCTGCAAATTTGGAATTAAAGAAGAAATTACAAAATGTAGGTATTCAGCTTATCAAAGAATAGTATGTTTTATAGAAGTACCCTATGTGCCTAAGTGTTACAAAAATGGTTAAAAGAATACACTTCACAGCATGTTCCAATCATCCATTGTCACTATAATTTATTGTCAGAATGGCTCGGCAGTGGTTGAGTGACACCTTTCAATGTTTCCTTTCATTAATTTCTACTGCAATCTTCTTGGATACATAGTGATATTCTGCTTGTAACAGAAATTCTGTGCCTCTAGCTCATTTTCTTACAAAGGAACTCATCGGAAAGAGAAAGCGGTCTATAACTTCAGAATTTCAAAAGTAACCCATGCCTTCTCTCACAAGATCAACAACCTTCTGGGAAATGAAGTCAGAGTGATATTTTATCATGCCTGGAGTTTCTACTTTGCTCATTCAGCAAGTAGGACTGAAGGTTTTGGAAAGAGACTTTCTCTCTCCTATTTCTTATTATATTCTAGAATATGTGTGTGTATATGTGTGTGAGAGAAAGAGAACTTGTTTATTAATCATTTATAGAAAAACCTTTATGTTTTAAACTTAAAATGAGATCTGATGTGATGCTCTACTCTTTTCAAAGACTAGAGGGACAAAAATAAAAGCAGTAGGGAAACGCAGGGTTGGGAAGATGGGGTGGGGGGGGGGGGCGGTGTCCTTCAGTGGCCACCGGGAGTCCATAAAGGAGGCATGCCCCCTCTTGGCTAAACCTGTGAGGTTGTACACTTGGTGTGGTCCTCTCCAGGCACAGCTAAAATTCCAATGGCGGTGGGAAGGGGCTCTGAAGTGGCCATTAATTAGCTACTAAAGGGCCTCAATTGGCCCACAGGTGGACAGGTCTCTCAACACTTCCCCAGCCACCAGTAAAATTGCAGAGAGAAGATTGGGTAGGTGCCAGGAATGGCACCCATAACATGCCATCTAATTTTATAATCCTGCCCCCATCTGCCAATCCCCCACCCCCAAAGAGGCCCATAAACTCCAGCCTAAATTTCTCTGTATATTTCCTCAGTCTCCATGAATGGGAGGTTTTCCCTCTGAGTTCAACAAAAGTCCTGCCAATGGCTCAATGGATTACGGGTAGTCTGAAGTGGGAAGATAAATTACTAATTACACTTGGCTATTGTGAAAAACACTCATCAAAGCTGGCTCAAGAAAACATTGATACTTCTTCGTTGCAGCAACTGGAAGAAGGATTTTGAATCTAGGTGAACTCTTCAATTTAAAATAATACAGTGAAAAGTAATCCCAATTCTTTTCTGTGAAAAAATTGTCAAATATTCCTTGAACATATATTCCCTTTTATGATGCTTAGGAATATTTGAATTTAATAGCATTTATCCCTTCTTTAGTCACACTAAAAAGAGAATTAACTTATTTTTGTTGGAATTATTGATAGCAAAGTGAAGAAAATAAAAAGAGAAACAAACGGAATGCTGCAGCTGCAGCAGATCAGATGGAAGAATTGCAGAATTCCATACAGAAAGGTATGAAAAATGAATCCAGATGAGAAATAAAAAGATGCTAAATATTGTTTCCTGCTCTGTGATTTTGCATCGGCATATAAGAACATAAGAACATAAGAAATAGGAGCAGGAGTAGGCCATCTAGCCCTTCGAGCCTGCCCCGCCATTCAATAAGATCATGGCTGATCTGTCGCTGCTCAGTTCCACTTTCCCGCCTTCTCCCCATAACCCTTAGTCCCCTCTCTCATCAAAAACCCATACTTTGCTCCTTCCGTTATGTACAAATTAAATAACTTTTGGCCTTGTAAGTCATGAAGTTATAGGATCAAACAGCGCAGAAGGAAACTGTTATGAGGTTGTCACAATGGTTTTCTCGATGTATTCAAAACTATCATTCCCTCAAGTAGCCAGACAAAATCACAGAGTGATTTCAAGATGATTTATTGACGACTGCAGCACCACAGGACCCTGATTTAAATCATTCAGACAAATCAGAGTGTAAAATTCAAAAGTGTACAATCAATTATAATTAAAATTTGATTACAAATAAATACAAGTCTGGGAGTTAGCTCTGCGCTCACATTCATTCATTAAGGTTACATCATCTATAAAGTACAGATTTTAAAATCACGATCATCTAACACTTGCTTAATTATAACATTCAATCAGCATGAGATTTTAATTGCGTCAATTGAGTATTGTTTTCAACTGTCTTTAAAATCCTAGCTATGTCTGAATATTAGAGCACAAATCAACTCCCCTTTCTAATTGCCTAGTTTAATGGCCTCTCACAGTGTGAGGCATGACCAACATTTCCCCCTTTCTTATCTGGAAATAGCTGCTTACTATCCTGCAGTTAAACATTGTGCAGGCTTTTGTGTTTTATCTCTTTTAACCTTTTCACTGGACACAGTTATTAATATGGTTACTATTCTCCTCCCTAATTATTAGTATGGGTATTATTCCCCCTCAGAAGCCATTCAACCCATTTTGTCAGGACATAGTCTTTGAAAGAGCTATCAAGTTAATGCAACTATTGTTCTTGCCCCAAAGCACAAATGCATTACCTTTATTCATTTCTCTTTTGAATGTTAAAATTGAATCTATTTCTGCCACTCTTTCAGGCTGCAAATTTCCAATGCATTTTTTAAAAATCAAATTCTCCCCATATCCCCTCTAGTTCTTTTTCAAATTATCAAAAAACTTACTTGCTCACTGTCTAGTGTTTATCCATTGGTTTACCCATTAACAGCTCAGCCCAGTTTACTATGGTCAATTTATTTCCAATCCCTTCATTGTTTGTCTTACTTTGATGCAGAAGCTTTGTTGTGATTCTTGCTCCTGCCTCTGGAGAATATGAATGGCAGAACTTTATCAGCTTCTGCCTAACAATGTGGAAAAATAATTCACAAAGACTTCCTTCATGGGAGCTCAACAATCCAAGTGTTAGTCCTCCCTAAATTGTGAACAACATTAAAACATTAAATTATTTTCTGTCATTCAATTTCCTGTCGTCTTCAGATACTTACATGGGTAGAAAACAAAACAAAAATTCTTCAAATAAGATGATCAAAAACTTCCTGAGTGCACATGAAGCTCAGACCTTTAGCAAATTACAATACTGACATAAGTAGAGGAAAAAAAGAGACCTTGGAGTGCATGTCCATAGACTCCTGAAGGAGGCAGGGCAGATGTACAAGGCAAGAAAGAAGTAGTATGGAATACTTTACTTTATTGGATGAGGCATTGAATAGAAAGCAGGGATGTAATGATGGGACTGTGTAAAAGACTGGTTAGGCCACTGTTGCAATTTTATATAAACTTCTGGTCATCACATTACATAATCGTTTTGGAGAGAGTACAGAAGGGATTTATAAGAATGTTGCCAGAGCTTGAAAGTTGCAATGTTGAGGAAAGATTGGATAAGTTGGGTTGTTTCTCTTAGAACAGAGGAAGCTAAGAGGTAACCCCAATTAGGCACAAAATTATGCCTAAATAGGGTAGGCAGGAAAGCCCTGTTTCCTCTGGTGGAGGGATCAATTAACAGAGGGCATGGATTTAAGGTGATTTGTAGAAGGATTCAAGGGGACATGAGAAAAATGTTTTCACCCAGTGGTTGGTGGGTGTCCAGAATTTGCTCCCCGAATTGGTGGTTGAAGCTGAAATGTTCAATTCATTTAAAAGGTACCTGGATCCACACCTGAAGTGCTGCAACTTTCAAGACTATGGGCCAAGTGCTGGAAATTGAGACAAAACTGAATGGCTAGTTTCTTTTTTACTTTTTTAGCCAGAGCAGATTCAATGGGCAGAATGGCCTCTTTCTGTGCCATAACGTTTCTATGGTTCTATTTATTCATTTGCCACATCAAAGACAGATGATTCTTTATATAAAACTGCAATCAAGACATATGCACAACTGCCTGTTGAAACTCAGCCAAATATTCATAATGGGTTCAACTATCAAATTGTACCATCACAGCTCCAATGAAGCCTCTTGAAACTGAAAGAACAGATCATTTTCTACTTCAAAATAAATGATTCCTGACTCTTCTGAGATGTTGTGACCACTTCAACTTATGGAAGGATTCCTGATTCCACAGAAATTGTGGGGGTGCCAGGAGGTTTGAACTGTCTATCCCTGCAATAGAACTGGCAAAGGCAGGAATGCTGTGTGCAAGCTTGCTACTTGCATTGTGTCCAAAATTGCTAGGAACGAGAAAGGGGGCAGGAATTGCAGAATCATGTTCCCATATCGATCCAACTCGGTGAAAATCTGGGCACCTACCTCTAATCAGAGATATTCTTAGAGGAGTCCTATTCTAGGTCAGTGGAATGCTTGCACTTCACTTGTCATACAACCAAAAGTAGAACAGAGTCTTACATGAAAGTTGTGAGCTGCCAGCATCCAATTTTCACATCTGATTTGCAATCCATGAACCATCATCCAGAAGTCTGGAGTGTTGAGATACAATAGGGAAACTCTTCAGTATTGACTTGGCAACTTTAGAGCTTAGATTCGAGTAGGCACAAAGCGTCTGCATTGAGTATTAGATATGTGACTTTTGTCCTAAAGAACAGCCATTTTTAATTTCCCTACAACGTAAGAAAATCCCTGTGAGTACCTCTGGAGGTCAGTTTCACCTTCAATACCTGAGCAATAATTTGACAAAGTGGATCACTCACTCACTCGCTGAAGGACTGGCACAATTTTCATCTCCTGGTTTCAAAGGGTGAAAGGAAAAATGAGCCTCTATTTCTCTGAATATGAATATATTTGCATTTACACTGGCATTTACTGTTTATATCTGTAAATATAAGAGAGCCCATAGTATGTCTTAGTTAAGTGGAATTAGGATAGGGTGTTGGTATAGAGGTCTTGTTCCTGTTGTTTTAGATGGATATTTGCACAATTAATCATTTTGAGTTTAGTTTAATAACCCATTCTTTCCAGGCAGAGGAGGGCTTTTAAAAAGTAAACAAACATGAAATTTGTCTTCCTATTTATTATTCAGCCAACCAAAAAGCAACAGGAGGTGATGCGGATAAGAAACCAAATGGAGTTAATTCTTTGAATAAACCCTCGGCTCACAGTGCCCATCCACCCAATGGAAGAGGGATGAGACTTGCTGCTCCACCGCGAATTGCTGTGACTCGACCACCAGGACCAAGAGGACCTGGCCAATTGCCAGGTGTGCCTCGTTATCCTGGACCACAGAATTTCCATGGAGCTCATCCAAGGATGCCCAGAGGTGGTGCTGCTTATAGATAATATGGACATTGACTGAAATATAACCTTACACCGCTTTAAATTAATTTAAAAATGTATTACTGTTTTGAGTGAATTTTTTGTGAACAAAATACATAATTCAAGAACAAAGCAATCATACAGTGTATTAATGGTTGTGTATCAGCTCATCGCTGTAATAAAATTTAACTGAATTCAGAGCATGTGTTAATTGTACTTCTTAATGATTTTGCTAATGAAATCTAGGTTTTGAATTTGGAAGAAATCATATTTTTTCTGATTTGCTTGTTCTTTTGCTACTTTGTTGTGAACATTGAACTTGCAGGAAAAAAAATTCCAATGGAAATGCCACAACAACAAAACACACAAAAGCATCTGTCCTGATAAATATGTACAATAATTGTCTCAGTCATGATGGGGCTATGTTAAGGCTTAATAGACCTCTGTTAGACTACCATAGCTCATTGTGCTCTTTACTGTAGGGAGGGTATTGAAATATCAGACAGTGTGCAACACAGATTCATGAAGATGCTGTCTAATGTGAGGAAATAAAAATAATAAGGAAAATTTGAATAATTTCATGAGAGTGAATTGATTCTATATCAGCAGGAGTGGAGTGCTTAAAATTAAATAAGAATAACAGAGGCTAGAATGAAACAAATAGTTTTGGTATTTTATGGGTCTAATACAGAGGTCAAAGATACAAGATTAAAATGAAACAAAGTTTGGATTGGCTCAGTACTGGGACCTCTCCTCTTTGTAGTATACATAAATGACTTGGAAGAGAGTGTAGGTGGTGTGATCAGCAAGTTTGCTGATGACACCAAGATTAAGGGTTGGCGGGTACTGAACTGGATTGTCAGGTGATACAACAGGATATAGATAGGTTGGTGCATTGGGCAGATAGGTGGCAGATGGAATTTAATCCTGACGAATGCGAGGTGATGCATTTTGGAAGGAATAATGCAGAGAGGAGCTATGTGATAAAAGGTAGACAGATTAGGAGTATAGACATACAGAGGGACCTGGGAGTGCAGGTTCACAAATCCATGAAGGTTGCGTCACAAGTGGAGAAGGTTGTTAGGAAGGCTTATGGAATGCTAGCCTTTATAGGAAGGGGTATAGAGTATAAAAGCTGCCGTCTAATGCTTCAGTTGTACAGAACGTTGGTTAGATCGCATTTGGAGTACTGCGTCCAGTTCTGGTCACCTTACTACCGGAAGGACGTGGAGTCTCTGGAAAGGGTGCAGAGAAGGTTTACCAGGATGTTGCCTGGCATGGAGGGGCTGGGTTACGAGGAAAGGTTGGAGAAACTGGGACTTTTCTCCTTGGAAAGACGGAGATTGAGGGGGAACATGATAGAGGTATATAAGATACTGAAGGGAATAGATAGAGTTAATAGTGAGAGACTGCTCCCTAGACTGGGTACAAACACGAGAGGTCATGATTTAAGGGTGAGGGGGGAGAGGTATAATTTGGAAGTGAGAGGAAGGTTCTTTACGCAGAGAGTTGTGGGGGTGTGGAACGCGCTACTGAGTAGGGTGGTGGAGGCAGGAACGTTGAACTCGTTTAAGGTTCAGTTAGATAGACACATGAGTGAAATGAGGATGGAGGGTTATGGTAGGGGCTATTAAATAAGGTTAGAACCTCAGGAGACACCGGAAAAGCAGGCTTGTAAGATTAACGTTTTTGTCTTTTTATTCCACAGGTGGAGGTCCACCTCGTGTCAAGCGAGGGGCATGCACACGGTGGGTCGTGTGTGGGCTGCTCTTGGAAGTTCTGGGAGTGGCCTAGTACTTCGTGTCGGTGTGTGTGCTTGATCCTGGACCGGTAGACGGGCACCGCAACTGCTCGGTGACTAGCACTGCTAGCTGTGCAGATACATGGATTTGGGCCTGTGTCTGTGGGAGTTTGCGCATTCTCCCTGCGGTTGCGTGGGTTTCCTCCGGGCGCTCCGGTTTCCTCCCACACCCCAAAGATGTGCTCTTAGGCTGATTGGTTTTACCAAATTGACACTATTCTCCCCTGAATCTGGCTAAGTTAGGGGTTCCATTCGTAGACATGCAGGGTAGAATAGGTGTAGGGTGATGCGGCGGCGTGGGCTCGTTGGGCCGAAGGGCCTGTTTCCCGTGCTGGGTTGTTCTTTGTTCTTTGTTCTTTGTAAACATACCAATTAAGAAGTAGGCCACTCGCCCCCTCAGCTTCTCCTGCACCATGCAGTAAGATCATGCTGATCTGATTTTAGTCTTAACTTCACATTCCTGCCTACCTGCAGTAACCTTCCACACTCTTGCTTATCAATATGCAAGTGCAAGCTCTTTACATAGAAAGTTGTGTCCGCAGGAAATTTTAACAATAGAAGTAGGTGCGGTGGATAAAAGAACAGAGGATAAATGAAAATAGAAATAGGAAGGGTAATTATGATTAGGTACATTTGCTTGCATGGAAGCAAATATCAAGTTTATTTATTAATGTCACAAGTAGGTTTATATTAACATTGCAATGAAGTTATTGTGAAAATCTCCCAGTTGCCAAATTCCAGATACACCAAGGGAGAATTTAGCATGGCCAATGAACCTAATTAACCTAATCACCATGGACTGGTTGAGCAGAAGGCCTGATTGCATGTTGCAGATTTCTATAAATGTTCAACAAATTCACTGACCACCTCTTTGAGGATTCAAGTCAAAATCCAAGCCAGGATCCAGTGTGGATCCCATTCCTATGATTTCTCTCTTCAGGAAGAAGTGTACCAGTGGTTGTGATTAACAATATGTTGGAAAAGATTCGTTATGTCTATAGCTTGTCAACTGGTTTTGTATTTGTACATCCCTATAGACAATAGAACCAACCATTAAAAGTGTGGTCTTTACCCTGCTTGGACTATTTACTGAATACAAGCACGTTTCTACAGGGCGATTCGTGTATCATCTTGATGGGTTTGATGTTTTTACAAGATTTAACTGCCTTCAGTAACATGGTCCTGTGGCAATGGTGGGGAGTGGAATCCTAGTCCAGGCCGACATGGGCTGCCCCCACTGCTGACTGAAAATCCCAATTGACACAGGATCCTTCTTCAGAACTGAAGAAGGAGAATTCAAAACGTTTGACAGAAATTTCCCAAAACCAGTGTACCATGAAGGGCTGGGGGTCATATGGGGAGCGGGTATCACGAAGAGGGGTGAGTCATGAAGGGGGGGTACATACCTGCATTAATCGGATCAATTTTCCCACATTTATTCATTTTTTTGTGACAGTGGCGAGTTTTGCACTGGTTCTAAGCGAGGCAGGCCCAAAACACTCTGGCAAGCCTGGCTTCACAGAAATCAGGTGACCCAATCTCAAAATGAAATTGATGACTTCCCTTCCCTCCCCCCCATGGACATCAGTGAACGCAAAACCCCCCAACTCCCCTCATTGAAGGTATGCGTATCCACTGCTCTCTCCAACAAAGATTGCTGGTGTTGGGTCAGTGGAGGCCACCTGATGGGTCCCCCTTCATGCCCCCCTTCTTGAACCTCACTTTATGACCTCCCCCTTAATGACCTACCCCTTCAGGCCCCAGCCCCTTGGCACTGCTTTCCCCATCCTGGCTGTGCCCACCTGACAGTGAAAGGGTGACGGTTGGCACTGCCAGGCTGGCACTGCCAGCTGAGAATTGCCTAGTCATGTCTCCAACTTCCCAGGACTTCAGTGATTTCTGCATCCCCCTTGTATGTTCATCATGCCCGGTCTCAGTTTGTGGAGACCAGGGAGACAATTCTCCCATCACGACCCACAACTTTTCTAGCAGGTTGGGGTGGGAGATGCATGTCGTTGGCCTTTTTCTGGGATTTGTGCATGCACCAGGAACGCATGCACCTCCCCCAGAGCCGGAGAACAGTCGGAGACCAGACCACGCTGGAAACTGGCAGGAAGGCAGGGAAGTTAGTTGAATTTATTTTTAATGTAGTTTAAATATGTTTTACATTTCATCATTGGGAACTTGCCGGTGCTAATTGAATCTCCCACCCCGTCAGGAGCGCTTCATTCTGGTGGGGTTCAGACTAGCTCCCCACATTCAGGAACTAGTGGGAGACCCCCTCCAGAATGAAGGGGTTGGACAGCAGGGGGGTGGTGCCCCCTGGGTATGGACACCCTGGCAGTGCCAGCCTGTGTCCCCTGGCACTGCCCAAGGGGCAAAGTGCCCATGCCCAGTGGGCACCTTGGCACTGCCCATTGGGCATTGGGCAAGGCGGTGGAGCGTATTGTGTGTGGGGCCCAGGGGTGATCAGTGGAGGTTGTGGGTCCCGCTGCCACCCTGCAGACAGGATCAGTCTGGGATGGAGGGAGGGCAGCGATTGGGACGGGTTGGGACGGGTGGTCTGCCGGGGGGGGGGGGTGTTTTGCCTTTGGAGGGGTCTGACCCCGGGGAGTTACCCTGCCCTAGATGCCCCGATGTCCAGCCCACTCCCCAGGGGGGTGGGCTGGGCATCGGGGCAATATGGGGCAGGGTGGGGGGCCAGGGCTAGCTTGGGAATTGTTGTGCGTGCCGTGATTGGGCTATGGGGCTGCTGGAGGGCAACACTGTCAGGGTACCAGTTGGCCAGAGATCGAGCTGGCCAGCAAACTGTAGTCTGACAGTTCGGGGCCACTGCACTTGTGCAGAGTTCCAGGACTGTCAGACTTCGGCGTGAATAGGCCCCATCCTCCCCCTGGATTTATAATGAGATTCATGATTGGGATCTCTGCAGTGCAGAGAATGGGGGTATTCGAATGTGAAGTTGAACTGAGAAAACAGTCATGATCTAGAACAGTTTTCCCACCAATTCAGTACTTTTGGAAGAATGCCCCCCCCACCCCCGCAGGATTCATGCCAGGATCCTGCTGCACCTGAGGAAGAACCCAGGGGTGGCACAGCAGTTAGCACTACTGCCTCACAGCACTAGGGATTCCCAGCTCGCGTCGCTGTCTGCGTGGAGTTTGTACATTATCCCCATGTTTCCTCCGAGTGCTCCAGTTTTTTTCTCACAGTCCAAAAGACACTCTGGTCAGGTGCATTGGCCATGTTAAATTCTCCCTCAGTGTACCCGAACAGGCACTGGATTGTGGCGATGAAAGGATTTTCAAAGTAACTTCATTGCAGTATTAATGTAAGTCTACTTGTGACTAATAAATAAACATTAAAAAGGAGCAGGGAAGATCCAGACTTGAATGGATTCATAGGGCAGGATTTTAAGGCCTCATTTGGACGAGATCAGAAATTCCCACCCGAGGCCAACAGAGACTATGTGGAGAGGGTGGACCATGCCAGTGTGGTGGGGGGAAGGGTTGTCTCGGTGTCCGTGGGTGGGAGTGGGGGGGATATATAACTTTACTTTGAGATCAGGGGGCCCCACTCTCTAAATCTGACTGGCAACTGCTAGCAATTTTAGCCCTGCCCCTCCAGCTGGCTGTGTGATTCTCGCCAGCACTTTGAGATTGCACAGAGTGCTGTTTGGACAGGCTAGAAAAGGCAGCTGTGAAAGCAGTCAGTGTCACACAGCTTTTCTTGCCTGCTCCAGCACTCTACAATTTTGGCAAATTGTAGGGCCAGGGAGATGGCATCTGCTGCGGATCTGTTGTGGTGATAGATGAACTGTAATGGATCCAGGCAATTTGGGAGACCGGAGTTGATGCTTTTGAAGCACTTCATAATGATGGATATCAGGTCTACCAGATGGTAGTTATTAATGCATGCTTACTGACTTTTCTTTGGGGGGATGATGGTCACCTTCTTGAAGCAGGTAGTGGCCTCAGATCGGTGTAAGAAGAAGTTAAAGTTATCTACAAATACCCCTGCCAGCTTGTTCGCTCAGGAGCTGAGTGCTTGTCCAGGTACTCCAACCAGGCCAGTCACTTTCTGTGGGTTAACTTTCAGGAAGACCAAACTGACGTCTGAGGTGGTGAGCTCCGATATCGGTTCAGCCGAGGCTTCTTGGGTGTAAGACATCCTCTTGCTGAAAACAGGCATAGAATTTGTTGAGCTAAGTGGGGAGGGTTGCTTTCTTCCCAGCAATTATACAAGCCTTCATCTTATAGTCTGTTACATCGTATAGACCTTGCCATAATTGGTATATGTTTGTACAACTAGCTTGGGACTCTAGCTTGGTCCAGTACTGTCTCTTGACATCTTTGATAGTTCTCCATAGGTTCCTTACATAGGTCAGGGCTGCCTGACTTGAAAGCCTCAAACCTGGACTTCAATAGCAGTGGATATCCCTGTTCATCCATGGTTTCTGGTTGGGAAACAAATGGATTTGCTTCTTAGGCACACAGTCATCTACAAACTTACTAATGAAGACTGTTACTGTTATTCAGGTTGATCACTGAGTTCTTAAATATTGACCAGTCTACAGACTCAAAACAGTCCCATAAGAGATCATCTGATTCCTCAGACCAACATTGCATAGCTTTCTTTATCAGATTTTCCAGCTTCAGTTTTTGCTTGTATGCTGGGAGCAGGAGCACAGCCTTGTGGTTTGATTTGCCAAAGTGTAGACAGGCAACAGAGGGGTAGGCATGTTTGCTGTTTGTGTAGCAATGTTTGAATTGGATGAATTCCTAAGGTAAACTTCCTGTGGACTAATATCCTGTGAATGAATATCCTGGAAATGAGTTCCCTTACAGAATTCTGAAGCTTTAGAAGCTCTGAAAATTCTGCCTTGATTTCTGTGCTGAAGGACAGCTCTCGTGGGAACAATATTTTTAGCTAGTGCTGAAGTATGGGAGTCAATTGACTTTCACCCCTGAAAGTAGATGTTATCAACTCTTTGGTGGAATGATCCAGTGAGGTGCTGTGAAGCTGCAGTACTATCCACTGTGCCACCATGACCTAAACAGCCTGTAGTTATATTATGTCCCCATTTCAAAACAGCATCTGTAGGGTTTGCACATTTAATTATTTTAGCAGTCATGAGTTTTCAAATAAAATTTTTCTTTATTAACAATTAATTGTTTTTAACATTATTAACATCAAACAGATTTATTCTATTTCACTTTCCCTTATAATTTCATAAACTTCAATCCCATATCCAAATGTCAGCTTGACCTTATATTAATTTTGTTTCATTTATTTTAATTTTGCTCTCCACGGGACCCATCTAAAATTGTTGCTTTGGTTATTTCTGTCCACGTTGTGTCATATTCAATTTACAGGGTGATGTTCATATGCATAATTAAGTTTGAAAGAGGGAAAAAAAACCCCACCAGATTTTAGCTTCATTCAATAACATTATGAAACAAGTTGCTGTGATTCTGAAGAGTGAGGGCTATATTTTTTTAAGCAGCAAAGGGCATTTTGTAAAGGGCACTCAGTGCTCACAGGACTCCTAAATAGAATGTCATTCGGAATCAGTATTCCTTTGCAGATAACAGACAGTGACCTGGATTTTCTTTACCACAGAATTTTCAGATGGCATTCTGGGAATTACAAGCCACCAGCAGCTTAAAAGGGTCATGCTAGGAAATAGTGGGGAAGAAATTTAGACCATTTGGTCTCTAATGTCTGAACTAAATTACAGCAGGCCACTCAGGGCTCTGAAGATCAGGTCAATGTTTTGTTTTATCACCACTATTATTATTATTAAAATACTGGCAAAACTGCCACCTTGCACCCTTCTCACCCACATCAGGGTGGCCTGCATCAGGATTTTGCCAACTTTGCATGCATGACTGACTGGTATCACTTATAGATGTTAGGCAGGATTTTCTGCCATCCCTCCCTGTGGTTTGTTTTGCGGCAGCATTGGTGGCCTGCCGTTGGCAGACAGCTGGATCTTCAGTTCCATCACTATCAATGGGGTTTCCTGTTGTTCTCACCCTCTGCTGTCAGGGTACCCCATGGTGGGAGAGGGGAGGGGTGGTCGCTGTCACTGACGTCAGTTCCGGAAGATCCTCCCTGGCGGAAATGGCTGGAAAAACCCTCTCCTGGTTTGAGGCCTAATTTATAGCAAACATCAGGTCTTCATATTTGGGGACATGTTGTAGTCTAATGCTCACTCCGCATAAATTTCTGAGATGAAACCATAAGAACATAAGAAATAAAGTCAGAGTAGACCATTTAACCCCCCCCCCCGAGCCTGCTCTCCATGCAATATCATCATGGCCTGAGAAACTCATGTTCAGGGACTGAGATAATTGACTTCCAATGACTAAAACCATCTTCTCTTGTGCTCAAAGTGATTCCAGCAAGTGGAGAATTTCCTTTATTCCTATTGACTTTAGTTTTACAAGGATTCCTTGATGCTAGACTTGGTCAAATGGTGCCTTGATGTCAAGGGCGGTCACTCTTCCTTCACCTCTGGAATTCATATTCTTTGCCTATGTTTTCGTCAGTGCTGTTTGGTGTCTGGAGCCAACTTGTTCTGACAGAACTCAAATGAGCATCAGTGAGCAGGTCATTGCCATTTGATAACATCTTCTGTCACTTTGATGATGATTGAGATGGGTGGTAACCAGCCAGATTAAACTTGATCTGTTTTTTGTGGGCAGGATATGCCTGGGATGTTTTGTCACGGCCCACAGCCTTTGCAATATCCAGTTCCTTTAATCATTCTTTAATATGATGTACTGAAACAATTTGGTTGAAGGCTGGCATCTGTGATGTTGGGGACCTCAGGAGAAAGCCAAGGTAGATAATCCACTTGACACTTTTGGCGTTAGGTGGTTGCAAATGCTTCAGCTATGCCTTTTGCACTGATGAGCTGGGCTCCCCCATCATTAAGAATGAAAATGTTTGTGGAGATTCCTCCTTCCTCCTATTTAAATTTCTACCACTATTCACAACTAGATATGACAGGGCTGCACAGCCTTAATCTGACCTGTTGTTTGAGGGACTCTTTACCTTCATTGACAGCATCCTACATTCCAATGGAGTTTCTTTTGGCCCTGAATTTTGAAAGACACTCTTGTAATCTCCAAGAGCTCGGGGTTCCCTGACCTGAACAACCCATGCTGGGGCCCACTTGTAATTTTCTAGAGGTCAGTATGCTTCGCCTTACTTTGTCTCCTGGCCTGATTCTTCTGTGCTGGAGAAGCAGGAACTTCCAATGCAGTGTGTCCCTTCCCCTGGCCTTCCCCCTCGCCTTATTCAGTCTCTGGTACACAACCAACTAAGAACTCCCACAGCTGAGTGGGGAGGTGGGGGAAGGGATAGTGGTGGAAGTGCAGAGGGTGCAGCCTCACTGCCAGTGGGACATGGACAAACCTCCACTGGAATTATGGTCCAAGTGCAGGGGAACTGGTGTGGGTATTCAGGACTGACAGAATTTGTTCAATGGAGGCGGAAAAGAACTTTTGGAAAAATAACACTTGACATTAAATGTAAATTCTGCAGTGAATTGGAGATAGCCAGGTAAATTATTAAGAAGCCACTTTCGTTTTCAAGTGACATAAAATCCAACACTTGTTTGTCATCTTGTTTAACTCATTAAAGCTAAATCAGGGTACTGAGAATTGGAATTATATTACAACCAATTGGAAATAAATCTGAAATCTATGGTTTGTTCTGTGCACAGTACTGTCAGCGAGACTTTACACTAGCAGGGAATCGAACTCTTAGGCCAGAAAGGAAAATGAAGACATTTGAACAAATTATTTGCAGGCGTTGAGCAAATTCTAAGGTAAGATGGAATGTTTTGACTTTCACGAGATTGAATAATACAACTACTTAATTGATGACATCCAATCTTTTGGTGATTACTCTAATTCCAAATGACTGTAAATATTTATTGTTTGTTTATTTAATGATCCTGTCCAATTTACGTATTTCAATTCACAGTGAGTTTAGGGAAAGATTACATTTCATGTATTTAAAGGGATTAGAAACGAGTCATGGATCCATTCTGAATTTATACATATATAAATATACATAAATTGAAATAAATGCAAGCTGGTATCTTACAAAATTGAAGGAAGTTGGAAAGGACTCAGACCCTGAACTGATTAAAGGCAATATGAGAAATATTAAAATTAGTAAAATGGAAGTCTTAAAGAAATGAAGTTAAACCAGGAAGTTAAATGGAGGAAGAATTATGTTGGAAATTGATGGGTTATATACAAAGAACTTGATGGAAAACAAGGAAAGAATGTTAGAAGGCCTAGAAATTATAATTCAATGTTCTATTACGATTGTACAATTGATATGTGCCAGATAACGATCAATATAATCAGTTTCTAACAAGATACAGAACTAACTAGGAACATTAGAAATCAGTTAGTAACACCTGTGATCGATAAAATGTTGGAATTTTGGCAGGTGGAATTTGATATTGGTAGTTTTGTAGCGGCATATTTAGCCAATGAAATCGACTGTTAATTATACTCCGAATAGGGGGAGTCTGGGTGATGTGGAATAGCAAAGTGATTATGAGGTTTTGGATCACAAGATCTTAAAAGCGGTACTTTGAGGAAATGGCGAGAAAGAAAATTAATGGAACATTGGGTTTTATGGAATAAAATAAGCAAATGGAGGTATATAATGGTTAATCTATATAAAAACATAGTAACATGGAAGTCGAAGGACTGTGTGCAATTTTAGGTTCCAGGAGGGAGCAGTCATTGAGGGAGTGATGAGGGATGGTTAATGGGGGAGAGGGTCAGTCAGGGAGAGGGTCAATGGTGGGTGTCAGTAGGGTGAAGTTGACCAGTGAGAGGTGGTCAGAATGGGAGGGGATGAGGGTTATAGGGAGCAGTTCATTGGGGTGGTGATCAAAGGGGAAAGGAGAGAGGGTAATGTAAAGGTGATGCAGGAGAGAGGGCAACAGGGATGGGCAATAAATGCTGGCTGGCCAGCAATGCCCATGTCCCACAAGTGAATAAAAAAAAGTACTGTACTCAGTCCCACATTAATCCTATATGTGTCAAACCCTTAGCCTATCCTCTCCCCAAGTCTCTACCCAATGTTTTTCAAATTATTCTAGCTTACCACATTTACATTGTTATTTACATGGTTATTACTACCCAATCCACACCTCCCAATCCCCACCCAGGCCACTTCCAAGTCTCTGAGGCATTTTGGAGGTCTGATAGTCTTGTTTAAGGTTATAATCTTGTACATCTGATATAATCTTGTTTGCAGTGCTGTTGTAGGTGCAATAGGCTCTGTCATTACAAATAAAAACAAAAGGGTGGCACGATGGCACAGTGGTTAGCATTGCTGCTGCTTCACAGTGCCAGGGATATGGGTTCAGTTCCCATCTTGGGTCACTGTCAGTGTGGAGTTTGCATGTTCTCCCCATGTCTGTGTGAGCTTCCTCTGGGAACTCCAGTTGCCTTTCACAATCTGAAGGATGTGCTGGTTAGGTGCATTGGCTATGCTAAATTCTCTCTCAGTGCACTCCAACAGGTGCTGGAGTGTGGCGGCTAGGAGAATTCACAGTAATTCATTGCAGTGTTAATGTAAGCCTTACTTGTAACTAATAAATAAATTTTACTTTAAACCCTGTTTATTTCAAAGTTTATTTATTCGTGTCACAATTAGACTTACATTAACACTGCAATGAAGTTACTGTGAAAATTCCCTAGTTGCCACAAGCCGCCACCTGTTTGGGTACACCAAGGGAGAATTTAGCATGGTTAGTACAGCTAACCAGCATGTCTTTCAGACTGGGGAGAAAACCAGGGCACCCAGAGGAAATCCATGCAGACACGGGGAGAACTGGCAAACTCTGCACAGACTGTGACCCAAGCCTGGAATCAAACCTGGGTGCCTGGTGCTGTGAGGGAACTGTGCTAACCATGATGCCACTCTGAGGTTGTCCTGGCATCTGGGTATTTGGTGTAAGCTGTTGCTGTGTCATAGTTATTCCACCTCTGGATCAGAAAGTTATAAGAACATAAGAACATAAGAAATAGGAGCAGGAGTAGGCCATCTAGCCCTTTGAGCCTGCCCCGCCATTCAATAAGATCATGGCTGATCTGAAGTGGCTCAGTTCCACTTTCCCACTTTCTTCCCATAACCCTTAATTCCCTTGACTGTCAAAAACCTATCTACATGTGACTTAAATATATTTAGTGAGGCAGCCTCCACCACTTCAACGGGCAGAGAATTCCAAAGATTCACCACCCTTTGAGTGAAGAAGTTCCTCCTCAACTCCATTCTAAACTGCACCCCCCTTATCTTGAGGCTGTGGCCTCTAGTCCTGCTGTCCTTTCTGAGCAGGAAGAATCTCTCTACCTCTACCCTATCCATCCCTTTCATTATCTTATATGTCTCTATAAGATCCCCCCTCATCCTTCTAAACTCCAACGAGTACAGACCCAGTCTATTTAGTCTCTCCTCATAGCTCAACCCCCTCATCTCCGGTATCAGCCTAGTGAACCTTCTCTGCACTCCTTCCAAGGCCAAAATATCCTTGTGCAAGTGCGGCGACCAAAACTGTACACAGTACTCCAGCTGCGGCCTCACCAGTGCCCTGTACAGTTGCAGCAAGACCTCCCTGCTTTTATATTCTATCCCCCTCGCTATAAAGGCCAGCATCCCATTCGCCTTCTTGATCACCTGCTGCACCTGCAGACTGGGTTTTTGCGACTCATGCACAAGGACCCCCAGGTCCCTCTGCACCGTAGCATGCTGCAGCTTTTCTCCCTTTAAATAGTAATCCCTCCTACTATTATTCCTGCTAAAGTGGATAACCTCACACTTGCTAACATTGTACTCCATCTGCCAGGTCCTCGCCCACTTGCTCAGCCTATCCAGATCCCTCTGCAGACTTTCCACACCCTCCGCGCAATTTGCTTTTCCACTCATCTTTGTGTCATCAGCAAATTTCGTCACCCTACACTCAGCCCCCTCCTCCAGATCATCTATATAAATGGTAAATAGCTGAGGCCCCAGCATCGATCCCTACGGCACTCCACTAGTCACCGACTGCCAATCAGAATAGCAGATTGTAGATTCAAGTCCCACGTCAGAGTCCTGAGCCCAAAATATAGGCTAACATTCCTGTGTAGTACTGAAGGAAAGCTGCATGGTCAGATGTGCCACCATCTTGCTCATAAAAGGATCAAGAATGAGAACCCACAGTTTTCCAAATTGCAAAACAAGCAAATGTGATGCGAGAAAAATCTTTTTCACACAACAAGTGGTTGGAGTCTGGAATTTGCTGCCTGAAAGTGTGATGGAGGTATGTTCAATCTGGACATTGAAGAAGGTATTAGATAATAATCTGAATAGAAAGAGTCCAGGGAAAAGGCAGGAGGGAATGGCACTAATCATAATACTTGATTGGAGAGCCAGTGTATACACAATGGGCCAAATGGCCTCTTTCTGTGTCATAACAATCTGTGATTTTCATCCTCCTTTTCCATTCCTTACTACTGAACAACTTTGTCGATTCGACAGTTGTGGTTCTTGTTCCATCTGGTGGTGGATGAACATGGTGCTCATCTCCATGTCATTTTTTCCTCTTTTTCCTTCATCGTGTAGGTTGCTGCAATTCCTCCTGTTTAATTATTATTTTCCCGTTTCTGGGAGTGAGCTCAGATGCCACATGTTAGAATGCCACTTGGGGGATTCTGGTTTGCCCGATGAAGTTGTTAAATGGCAATTTCTGACCACTAAATGATTTTAAACTTCCTCAAGTCTTTCTGTATCTTGGGATTAAAAAGCTTTAGATCACCCCTATTAAGTATGCTGACTTTGCACTCCAGGAATTGAAACAAGTCTTCAAAGAACTACTGTGGAGGCTCCTTGTCTTGCAGTGAGAAATTTTAAATTTCCGTTTTCTGCTTCCAAGCCTTTCTTTGGAGCTTCTTCCTGGTGATTTTTCTTTGCGAGTTTGTCTCTAAAGATTTTCTTCAGGTCAGAATGCACAATCTTTCTGTAATCTTGCAGGATTTCATTTTTCTGCGCATATTTTGTAAGGTTTCCAGTTTTTGCACTGGCCACTGTTAGGTTGTAAGCGGATATCGTTGAGTTGGTCTTAATGAAGTCTTACAATTTTAAGTAGGTTAATTTTATGTATTTATTAACTACAAGAACAATGAACATACAGAAAGAGTTCAAGCTAGGAGCTGTCTCCATGTTTGCTTGTGCACACGGTCTGTCACCTAGGGGAATGTCATATGTTATCTGTGCGTGCAATGCTGTATTCAGTCCCACTATAGAATCTCCTATAGTACAGAAGGAGGCCTTTTGGCCCATCGAGGCTGCGCCGACAACTATCCATGTAATGCGATGTATTTACCCTGCTAGTTTCCCTGGCACTAAAGGGCCATTTAGCACAGCCAATCCGCTGTGGGAGGAAAGCAGAGCACCTGGAGGAAACCTGCACAGACACGGGGAGAATATGCAAACTCCACACAGATAGTCACCCAAGGCCAGAATTGAACCTGGGTCTCTGGCACTATGAAGAAACATTGTTAACTGCCGTGCCACCCATGTTAATCTTATTTGTGTTAGACCGTTTATATTATCTATATGTGCATAAATAATTGAAGATGGCAGGACAGGTTGAAAGAGTGGTCAATAAAGCTTGCAGTATTCTAGGCCTTATTAATAGGGACATAGAGTACAATAACAGGAGGTTATTTTGACAGTAGTTCAGCCTCAGCTGGAGTATTGCATGCAGTTCTGTGTGTCACATTTTGGGGAAGATATGAAGACGTCGCAGAATGTGAGAGTATTTCCAGGGATGAGAAACTTCAGTTATGAAGATAGATTGGAAAAATTAGGACTGCTTTCCTTGCAGAAAAGAAGGCTGGGTGGAAGTATGATAGAAGTATTCAAGATTTTGAGGGTTCTGGACAGAATAGATAGGGAGAAACTGTTCCAACTCATTGAAGGATTGAGAACAAGAAGATGCAGCTTTCAAGTAATTGGCAAAAGAAGCAAAAGCAACATGAGTAAAAACTTTTCATGCAGTGAGTGGTTAAAGTCTGGAATGTACTGCCTGAGTGTGAATGGTACCTTCAACACATATTCAAAAGGGAATTAGACAGTTTTTTAAAATTCATTTGGGGGGACATGGATATCACTGGCTGGCCAGCATTTGTTGCCCATCCCTAGTTGCCCTTGAGAATGTAGTGGTGAGCTGCCTTCTTGAATCGCTGCAGTCCATATTCTGTGGGTTGACCCATAATGCCATTAAGAAGGGAATTCCAGGATTTTGACCCAGCAAAGGAACGGCAATATATTTCCAAGTCAGGATACTGAGTGGCTTGGAGGGTTACTTGCAGGTGGTGATGTCCCCTTGTATCTGCTGCCCTTGTCCTTTGAGATGGGTGTGGTCATGGGGTTGGGAGGTGCTGTCTAAGGATCTTTAGTGAATTGCTGCAGTGCATCTCGTAGATCGTACACACTGCTGCTACTGAGTGTCAGTGGTGGAGAGAGTGGATGTAGTGCCGATCAAGCGGGCTGCTTTGTCCTGCATGATGTCAAGCTATCTAGAAAGGAAAAATATGCAGGATTATGGAGAAAAGGTGGGATAATGGCACTTAAATGAATTGCTCATTGGAGGGCCAGTGCAGACATAATGGGCCCTCTTGTGTACTGTAATATTTCTGCATGTTCTGGTGTTTCTGAACATAATTAAGAGGGTTTACACAATGTCAGGATATGTTAATAAGTGCAACAATATAATTTGCAAAATTAACATTTCATTTCAACATTTTATGAATGCAAATGTTTGAAAACTGGTTGAAAAGGGGATGAAATATAAAATGTTGCCACTGGAGGGCACTATTGTTCTCCTGCAAGGTGTTCACGAGGGCAGAAATGAGTCTGGGAGTCTGGGTTGGCTTCAGGTCTAGACTCAGCAATGCAAGCACATTGATTACTGCTATGTTGTAGGCCATTCAGTTGGTCTAAACGAAGTCTTCATAATTTTAATTAGGATAATTGTATATATTACTAGAACTATTCTGTTCAAGCTACGAGCTATCTCCATGTTTGCTTGTGCACATGGATCTGTCTCCTTGGGGAATATGTCTTCTCTTACATAAATGTATGGGCAATGCTATACTCTCTCCCATGTTAATCTTCTTTGTGTTTCAGGCTTTACACTGTATATACATACATAAATAATTGAAGGTAGCAGCACAGATTGCGAGAGTGGGTAATAAAGCCAACATTATCCTAGGCCTTATTAATGAGGATGTAGAGTATATCAGGCCTAGACTCAGCAATGCACAAGCATTGAATACCTGCAACATACCAACATTGTGGGAGATGCAACTTCATCGCAGGAGATGCTGTATCAATATAAAATTAAGCCCCATTAACGAGGGCATTAAAATTTCAGAATTGTTGATAGGTTTTCAAAGTGAATCTTTCATAGTTCCTACTCCTCCCTCAGAAGTATCATGATTTACAGTAAAGCATTATATCTCCAACTGAACACTGAGAGGAATGCTTAATGATAGGAAGCAAAGATCTATACAGGTGAAACAGACATCTTGATTTGGTTTCTTTCAGTTCTGGTGGCCAAAATTAGTCTGGACATTTAATTTTAATGTATCCTCACACATGCACTGTTCTTCCCTTTGGGGAATAGAGGAAGGATTCCTGAGCTGATTATCAGCCCTTTGAACAGCATTAAGAATGCTCCTTCCTTGGCCAACAAGTCCTGGCAGTGGACTTGAACCGAGGGCTTCTGGTTAGAGATAGGGGTGCTACCCATTGTGTCATAAGACCTCCTCCGTATAGACTCACTGAGATTTAGAAATGTAGCAAGATAAATGTAAAGTAAAGGGTTAACTCTAACAATAGCTATGGAGCATGTGCATAAAATATTACATAATAATGTTGCTGCACAGGAGGGAATGAGGAAAATCTGAGAGATGAGCAATGACTCTGTCCCAGTGTTTTGTAATCCTGTACCTTTTTATTCATTTGTGGGACATAGGTGTTGCTGGCTGGCCAGCATTTGTTGCCCATCCCTGGCTGCCAGAGGGCAGTTGAGAGTCAACCATATTGCTGTGGTTCTGGAATCTGGAGGCCAGACCAGGTAAATAAAGGGCATTAGTGAAGTAAAGTATGTACATAAAGGTTATTTTTAAAAAGGATCTTTGCTTCCTGCCAGCGTCTTGCTAAGAGTAAGACACCCAACGTCTTCCAAGAAAACCCAACAACAGCAGACAACAGATGGAGGCAGTGGTGATCATCCCACAGAGAAGAAGCAAAAGAAAAACTGGGACACAGCCTGAGGAGAAACCCAGCAGTAGCAGAGAGCAATGGATGGTAATCAGGCCAGGGAAGGAAAGCATGAGGACAGTCTAGTGATTAAGATGGAAAGCACTGTGGGAAATGGGTACCTCAACCCTGGGTAAGCAACATCTACTTTCCCAGAATCACCCCACAAAGTAGAAGGCTCTGGACAGGCCAAGTAATGGCAACGCTGGAGAAAATGTTTCATTGGCTATTAATGCTCCCGGGCTTGTGAGTAAGATTAATAAGTGCCATCGGTAGCTCTGCAGGAACATGCTGGCCAGGCAGAAGGTGAACAAGGAGACAGCTGCCCACAAGTATGCCACTGGAGCCATTGACTCATATTTTAGCCTTCGTCAAAATATTATCATAAAAAGGGCAAAATTCAACCATCAACTCAAAGAGCTGGTGGAGGAACTGATTCACTTACAAATGACACCTGTCATTTGGCTGATCATTGTGAGTATAATTTAATAAGAGACAGAATAATCATTGGTGTTTTCAAAGAAATGCTGTCAGACTGTCTACAATTTAAAGAAGATCTGATGCTGAGCAAAGCAATGCCTCTAGCTAGGCAGGCCGAAGTGCTAAAGCAAAACTGAGCGTTTGTAAGGGGTGAGTGAGAAATCCCGTGCCATTCAGTTTGTTTGGTGCAAAACTGAAAGCTCATTGCAGCAGCAACCAGGGAAGCATTCTAAAGGAGCACCAACCATCATTTTAGAATTTGTGTTGTGTGAGGAAAGTCCTCATGTGCAAAAATGTCCCATCCAAATCGCAGAACATCATGGATGCGGCAAAGTCAGTCATCTCAAACAGAGTGCAGTTCAAACAACCTGTGCGTGCAAAGCAAACAAAAATCAATCCTTTAAAGGAAAATCTATCAAATAGTACAGGGGCCAGGGGACCAGGATATCACTTTTCCTGATGAAATCAAAAAGTACAAAATGCAATACTGGAGTGCTATCATTGAATCAATGGGCATCATACAGAATTTAAATTAGATACAGGAGCTGGAGTTTCAGTTCTATCTGATGGAGTTGAGTTACTGGAAAAGGCTACTCTGCAATGTTCATCAAACCAATTTCAAACTCCAGAGGGAATCAAATTAAAAGTCGAAGATCAGCTTGATGCAACATTAAGGTTTTGATTTGATTTGATTTATGATACACTGTCTTTTCATTGTTTGATATTCGACTCACTGCCGTGGTGTTGTCAACAAACTTGAAAATCAAATTAGAGGGAAATTTGGCCACACAATTGTAGATGTATAAGGAGTGTAGTAGAGGGTTGAGAACACAGCCTTGTGGGACACAGGTGTTGAGGATGATCGTGGAGGAGGTGTTGTTGCCTCTCCTTACTGATTGTGCTCTGTGAGTTAGGAAATTCAGGATCCAGTCGCAGAGGGAGGAGTTGAGGCCCAGGCCACGAAGTTTGAAGATGAGTCTCATAGGTATAATGGTGTTGAAGGCTGAGTTGTGGTCAATAAATAGGAGTCTGACATAGGTGTTTTTGTTATCTAGGTGTTCCAGGGTTGAGTGCAGGGCCAGGGACATGGCGTTTGCTGTGGACCTGTTGCAGCAGTAGGCAAACTGTAGTGGATCCAGGCAGTCCGAGAGGCTGGAATTGATTCATGCCATGACTAGCGTTTCGAAGCACTTCATAATGACGGATGTCAGAGTCACTGGCCAATAATCATTAAGGCACGCTGCTCTGTTTTTCTTAGGTATCAGGATGATGGTCGTCGTCTTGAAGCAGATAGGGACCTCAGGGCATCGTAAAGAGAGATCGATGATGTCTATGAATACCCCCGCTAGCTGATCCACACAGAATCTGAGTGCCCGCCTGGGTACCCCATCTGAGTCAGTCACTTTCCATGGGTTGACCTTCGAGAAAGCTGCTCTGACATCTGCAATGGTGACCTCAGATGCAGGTTCATCCAGAGCTTCCAGGATATGCTCTTCTTTTGCTTAAATTGGGAGCAGAATGCATTGAGTTCATCAGGGAGGGGTGCACTGGAGCCGACGATTTTATGTGCCTTCACCTTGTAGCCTGTTATGCCTTGCCATAGTCAGTGGGGTCTGCATGTCTAGCCTGGGACTGTAGCTTGGTCCAGTTTTGCCTTTTGATACCTTGGATGGATCTCCTTAGATTATATCTGGTTTTCTTGTATAGATCAGGGTCACTTGACTTGAATGTCTCAGACCTGGACTTCAGCAAGCAGCGGATGTCCCTGTTCATCCATGGTTTCTGGTTGGATTTGCTTCTTTAGCGCACAGTCTTCTACACACTTTCTAACGAAGTCAGTTACTGTAGTGGCGTACTTGTTCAGGCTGGTCACAGAATTTTTAAATACTGACCAGTCTACTAACTCTAAAAAGCCCCATAGGAGATCATCTAATTCCTCAGACCAACATTGCATGATTTTCTTTGACGGATTCTCCTGCTTCAGTTTTTGCTTATAAGCTGGGAGCAGGAACACAGCATTGTGGTCTCATTTGCCAAAGTGTGGGTGGGTAATAGAGCAGTAGGCATGTTAGATGTTTGTGTAGCAATAGTCTTGGATGTTTGGGCCTCTGGTGGAACAGGAGATGTGTTGGTGGTAACTTGGTACCATGCCCTTGAGCTTGGCCTGATTGAAGTCCCTGGCCATGATGAACAAGGCCTCGGGATGTTTCATCCCAAGGCTATTTGTCGTGATGTATATTTCTTCTGGCGTGATCTCCACATCTGGTACAAAGACAGAAAAGATTTGTGAGACAAGGAATGTTCCTTTTTAAGCAGCAAACCAAGAATAGGTCTGAACTTCATTCTAAGAACATAAGAACATAAGAAATAGGAGCAGGAGTAGGCCATCTAGCCCTTCGAGCCTGCCCCGCCATTCAATAAGATCATGGCTGATCTGTCACTGCTCAGTTCCACTTTCCCGCTTTCTCCCCATAACCCTTAATCCCCTCTCTTATCAAAAACCCATCAACCCGCGTCTTAAAAATATTTAGCGAGGCAGCCTCCACCACTTCAACGGGCAGAGAATTCCAGAGATTCACCACCCTTTGAGTGAAGAAGTTCCTCCTCAACTCCGTTTTAAACCGCCCCCCTTTTATCTTGAGGCTGTGCCCCCTAGTCCTACTGTCTTTTTTGAGTGGGAAGAGTCTCTCCACCTCTGTCCTATCCATCCCATTCATCATCTTATACGTCTCAATGAGATCTTCCCTCATTCTTCTAAACTCTAACGAGTACAAGCCCAGTTTATTCAGCCTCTCCTCATAGCTCAACCCCCTCAACTCTGGTATCAGCCTAGTAAACCTCCTCTGCACTCCCTCCAAGGCCAAAATATCTTTGCGCAGGTGCGGCGCCCAAAACTGCACACAGTACTCCAGCTGCGGCCTCACCAATGCCCTATACAGCCGTAGCAAGACCTCCCTACTTTTATATTCAATCCCCCTCGCTATGAAGGCCAGCATCCCATTCGCCTTCCTGACCACCTGCTGCACCTGCAGGCTGGGTTTTTGCGACTCATGCACAAGGACCCCGAGGTCCCTCTGCACCATCGCCTGCTGCAGTTTTCGCCCCGTAAGTAATAGTCCTTCCTACCATTCTTCCTACCAAAGTGGACCACCTCACACTTGCCAACATTAAATTCCATTTGCCATTTCCTGGCCCATTCGCCCAGCCTATCTAGATCCTTCCGCAGACTCTCCACACCCTCCGCACAATTTGCTGTTCCCCCAATCTTGGTGTCATCAGCAAATTTCGACACCCTACACTCGGTTCCCTCCTCCAGATCATCTATATAAATGGTAAAAAGCTGAGGCCCCAGCACCGACCCCTGGGGCACTCCACTAGTCACCATCCGCCAATCCGAATAGCACCCGTTGACCCCCACTCTCTGCCTCCTATTTGACAACCAATCCTCTATCCACGCTAACACCCTACCCCAACTCCATGTCCCTCCTGCGTTGCAACTTTATTACATAGCTCTTTATGCACATGCTCTGTATCTGTTGTTAGAATTGACCCTTTACTCTACCTCCCGCTCAAGTCATTATTTCTACATGCTATGTACACATCCTCCCTGCAGCCCCTCAGCAGTGGATTTTCCTGGAGTGGAGGCAGCTCGCCATCAGCCGCTGACAGAATCTTCTGGGCTGCAAAAGTCGATGGTAATTGCCTTTTTGAATAAATTACTCTAGTTACCCTCCAATCGTTAGAGAAGTTAGAGAACTCAATGACCAAGCACAAGACAATGGATTCAGAAAATAATTTACAATATTCTTCAGAGGTTTGGGAAAATTCAAAATTGTGTGCCAGATCATGCTTAAAGAGAGATGCAAAACCCATTTATCTGTTCACATCCAGGAAAGTCCGATCAGAAAGTAGTGGGCTCTAGAAGTTGTTTATTCCTGTTTGGTGCAAGAATGGTAAGGGAATTGTGGCCAAGCCATGGCTTACAAGGAAAATTAGAAATGGAGAAACAGATTCAAGGAGGAAACATACAAATTGGCAAGAAAAAACAATAGACCTAAGGATTGGGAGCATTTTAAAAGTCAGCAAAGGAGGACCAAGGGATTGATTAAGAAGGGAAATATAGAGTATGAAAGTAAACTAGTGGGGAACATAAAAACTGACTGTCGAAGTTTCTATAGACATGTAAAAAGATTGACAAAATGATTGGAGGATAACTAATGTAAGCCCATTACTCAAAAAGAGGATTGCCATCGACTTTGGCAGACTGGAAGATTCTGCTGGCAGCTGATGGCGAGCTGCCTCCAGTCCAGGAAAATCTACTGCTGGGGGGCTGCAGGAAGGTGTGGGAGGATGTGTACGCAGCGTGTAGAAATAATGGCTTCAGGGCGGAGGTAGAGTAAAGGGTCAATTCTAACAATAGATACAGAATTTGTGCATAAGAAGCTATGTAATAAAGTTGCAACACAGGCGAGAATGAGGGGAATCTGAGAGATGAGCAGTGGCTCTGTCCCAGTGCTTTTTAATCCTGTACATAGTTAAGTGTGCAATTGAAAGTTACTTTGTAAAGGGATCTTTGCCTCTAGCCAGATCTCTTGCTATGAGTAAGACACCCAACATCTTTGAAGATGATACAACAATAACAGATACATGACCACAAAAGTCCCTTTTGTTCACCTGGCTGGGTCCAGGTTTGTGTTGTGAATTTTCAAGTTTAAGATGTTTTAGGGCAGTAATTTATTGCTAATTTCTTGATTTTTGTGTTTGCAAATTGAATATGCAGTACGAAAAGTGTATTTATAATTGGCAGAGAGATTTTTATTGCAAAATTAGAAAAGTCCTGGAATACAGTTAAAGTAACATAAAATTTGATCTGCCTCATCATTTTCCTTTAAAGTTGCCTTTTCTGTATATTGTTCAAGAGGAGGGTTAACTATAAGAAGTATATTGGCTGAAATCACCCCCCCCCGCCCACCTCTTGCCCCACTGTGGTTTTCCTGGCAATGAGGGTACATTCAACGGGAAACCCCAATGACAATAGTGGTTCTATAAGATCCCACTGCCATCGAGAGGTGTGTTGCCTCCTACCGCTGTGAAACATCCCATGATGCGGGAGGAAAATCCTGCCCATTATGGAAAAAATGGTGTGAGGAATCAATCTATAATTGGAAAACATGAATTAGAATGCATTGCTCTGAGGCATAATTCTACTTCCATCATATGAGCCTCCTCGCTTATCCCATTTTATTCGGTTTAACCTTATCAGCATATCCTTCTCTTCATTTCTCTATCATGGATTGGGATTATGAGCTGGAGTGTGCTGCCTGAAAATGTAACAGAAACAGATTCAATGGTAACCTTCAAAAGGGAATTGATGAAATACTTGAAAAGGTAAACTGTCTTTCTAAGCACAAAGTTGGTCCCAAGCTCCCTAACTTCAAGGTGTTATATGTAGTGAGCACTTTATACAAGCAACTCATATAGATTTGAAGTGCTAGAAAGAGAAAGAGAAAAAAACTGAACAGGTTAACCTCCAATTTTGGGACCTATGTTCAAAATCAGAGTTGTCTATCTAGAGCTGCATTGGAAGTTGGTTTGCTTTGCCTTTAGATAGTTACAAACCAATTTCTAATGGACATGAATTCACATCAGTAAACCTCTCAATAACTCAGCACAAATTAGTATGAAACCATGTCTCACTTTGCTGGTCCAAAAAATGGAAACATTCTTTAAAACAATCAGGAGGGCTATCCCGAGATTGGTTTAAATTCTAATTTAGAGTAGAAGTTATTTTGCTCTGTATCTGGCTGTGCTGTGTCAGACTGGGGAGTTTAAAGTCAGCAAGAAACAAAAACAAGCAAGCGTTGGATTTCCCAGGTTAGCAATCTGTATCATGGGCAGCATAACATCTACTCCAATACCAGACCAGCGTTTGACCAACGTTTCACTTGTCACAGCAGCATGTTGTGCTGAGATGGCTAAGAAGGCAGGTGTTTAATGTGCTCCCAGGCCTTTGCCAGCAGCACTCACAGTCTGCAGTAAGAAGGCTCACTAGGCAGGCTGATAATGAACTTGCCTCAATTGTTTCACACCCAGCCATGAAGAAACTCACTGCCTCCCATTGCTAACATTACAAAGGTGGAAAATCACAGTTGTAAACCAATGGCCCAATCTACATTACATTGGGTATAGGAACACCACCATTGCATTTTCTTCTCTTTTCTCTCTTAATCTCATAGGACAGTACAACATAACATCCAATTTCATTTGCAACAATGTGAAATGGTAGGAAACATTAGCTATTTAATTTTAGCAAACCCCGGTGTTGCACTGACACCCAAGTATCAATTTATTAATGTGTGTATTCCCGTAACAGTGCAATAAATTTTGCATGATTAACAGCTATCAATTTTGCAGCACTCATGAAATATTTACGTAAGAAACTCAGCGAAGCAGATCCTATTCTTTTTGATACCAGGTAATTTTCTGCAATTAAAATGTACTGTACCTTAATCTTATTTTGAAACTTGCTGTAAAATATTTCATAAAGTCCTGCCTATAAATTCTGGAACAACCCTCCCTCTTACAAAGTGTTCAGCTTTAGATTTGCATTCATTGGCATTTTGCAGTGTATTTTACAACTGAACTCCTTTTTCTTCTCACGTTCTTTGCTGTTTCAGTTTACAGTGCTGATTATACAGTGCTATTGGAAATTTCAGATTGAGACACAAATTTTCTTTCAATTTAACTTTAGAAAATAATAGAATTACAGTAGAGTAAAACAAAAATTTGCATTGATAGGTTGTTAGATGCGTTAAAAAAACTTGCTAAATCAACAACCTAATGGAACAAACATTTTGGGGCAAATTTTACCATACTGCCCACCAAAGGAATTGGGGCAGGCGAGGGGCAAACCATGGAAAGGTCCGTTGACCTCAGGGGGGATTTTCTGGTTTCAGGCTGAGCGAGGCTGGAAAATCCCACCCTTCTTTTAAAACAGATTAAGGGCACGATTCTCCCAAAAAACAAAGTGTCATAACAATGATAAAACAGGAGTAATCCGAGCTGATCTTTCAAGCATGCTCCGTGCCGTAATTGTTTCATACTCTTATTGCTTTTTTGGGTGAGTGGTGAGTTGCGCACTAGTACTGGGGGGAGTGGGGCCTATACATGTGGGTGAGCCCAGCTTTGAAGCATTTGAGTTTCATTTTGCAAAAGCACCCTGACCTTAGAATGCATGGAAGACCTCCTCCCCCTGTGGATGTCAGGAGGATCCTCACTCATTTGAGACATGTTCCCCCAACCCACCCCTGACACAGGTCACCAACATAGGGACCTTCTTGATGTGTCCCCCATTATGATCCCTATTAGGACCCATGACATGGTCCACCCTTGCATATACACCCCCACATGATCCCTCCCTTGCATAGCCCTCTCGTCATAACGCCCCCTGCAGGGCCCTCTTGTCATAACTCTCCTGCCTAGCTCTCTTATCATAACACCCCTGCATGCCGGGAAACGTTAGATAGATTAAAAGCTAGCCTAACATTTGGATATCTGTACAACTGACCTCCAATCACTTCCCCTAGCTCTGTCTATTGTGTGCTGCTTTTGTTGTTTGAATAGCATGTAGTCCTGTCTTGTAGCCTTACAAAGTTACCATCTTATTTTAGGTATCCTTTGGCTGCACCTGGCATGCCCTCCTACATTCTTCATTGAACCACAGAACTGTCCCAAGTCTCTGAATCTTAACCAGAGCGAGGAACTTTCATTGAGGGCCCCAAGGATTAACGGTTTGCCTAAGGTTTGGGGAATTTCCATATAAGTCCATGTATCAGGACTTCCAAAGTTCCCAACCCACATCTTTAATTGTATGTCTGGTCTCCAACAATCCAGGCCCTGAAGATTTGACTTTTCTGACACAACGTGAATGAACCTGTTCTTGGAAGCCTATTCCCAGGAATCTAATGGATTACTTAACACATAGCCTGGGCAAAAATATAACGATCGCATTATTGGTCCTAAGATCGCAGTGGAAGAAATGTACTCGTCTGACAGTGGTTCAAGAAGGATTATTGAATTTTATAGGACTCACATGCTGCTTCGATTGTGGGGAACAGGTTAGTTCTTCATAGGAGAATATGCATTTTTTCCTTTACTTTTCATTGTTTGTCATTTGCTCACAGAAAATCATAAACATTTGCCCTGAAATTTTCTGATGCAATTATGAAAATTTGCCATAGCGCAGAATTTTCTGGAAACATTAATATGATTGACTCATGCCATTATTAATCTGCGACCAGCCAACTAATTGAGGCAAGGAAGAAATATCCCATGAACAACAATGATTTATTGGTTTATTTGCACTACTTCATTGATAGCTTTGGAAAAATGGTGGGCTGGATTGTCTGACCTCACCTGCAGCTGGGATCCTCCAGTCCCGCTGCAGTGAATGGAGATTTGGCTGAGCGCCAAATTCTCCATCCTTGCTGGCATTGGTGTGAAAGTCTCGAGAGTTCTGGCTGGCATGTCACGCTTCATCTCCACATGATTTTCATGAGCTTGCTGTATTTATTCATTAATTGCAAATTAAATGTGCCAGAAAAAGTTACGTTTAATAATTAACAGGATAAGTACCTTTTCAATGATGTGATATTTATTAATGTCTCTCACTCAACCTCTCTTGCACAGAAAGTGAAGCAATTAAAATACTGAACTCATTCCTTCAGGTGGAGGATTGTTATTGGAAATATAAGAAAGGTCGGATTTCAATTTATTTTATTTTTCTTTCTATCACTTTTTTGCCCCTCTTAATCTTTCTTTCCTTGTCATAAGACTGAATTTTGTTGGCCAGTGTTTCAGTGTGGGCAGCAGGTTAAGAGATCAGAAACTGCTGGCATGTTGAGAAGCTAGGACATACCTCTGTATCTGAATTTAGCAAATTCAACAGCACAGGAGGAAATCTTGTGGTGTAGCTGACATTTACACATACTTGAAGGTCATTAATTGGAATTTTAATCCTTGGAGTTCTAACTCCAAAACTTAAATAGCGTGGCCGAAACAGATTACAGGTAGTCATCATCATGCCCAACTGCCCTAATTGGTTGAGGAACCCAGAAGTCAGGTACAAATGGTGTGGTTCAGTTAAAAAGCCACACTCAATCATGCCATTAAAACATTTGTGTTCCTGATGCACTGCCAGCCATCTTATTGTGAGTGGTTCTGGCAATTAAAATTCAGCCCTTTATGTCTCTTTGTGTGTTTGGCATGACACTGAATTCTCCCACACAACTTCACTTTCCTCCTTAGTGCTCCCACTGGGTGGCACAGTGGCCCAGTGGTTAGCACTGCTGCCTTACAGCTCCAGAGACCTGGGTTCAGTTCCTAGCTTGGGTCATTGTCTGTGCACAGTTTGCACATTCTCTCTGTGTCTGTGTGGGTTTCCACTGGAGCTCTGATTTCCTTTCACAGTCCAAAGACATGCTGGTTAGTTGCATTGACCATGCCAAATTCTCTGTCAGTGTACCTGACCAGGCTTCAGACTGTGCTGACTAGGGGATTTCACAGTAACTTCATTACAGTGTTGATGCATGCCTAATTGTGACTAATACATAAACTTTACTTTGTTTATTTCTCAATTCTTTACCTCATTTATTGAGGAGATATACTGTATACCTTTTGTTCACCAAGACCCCTGATGCTTTATTGTCCTCACTGTGCCACTAGCAGCTTGCATTTTCAGCAACTTTGCAGGCAGTTTTTAAAAAAAGCTTAAATATGCCTGAAGAAGTCTGTATAGTCTATATGCATGCTATGAAATACCGTATCCAGAAATTTCTGGACCAGCCATGGGGATATTTGAAATGAGGAATTTTGGCATGTCAGCTACAACTCTGACCAACTTTTACAGATGCACCATAGAAAGTATTCTTTCTGGTTGTATCACACTTTGGTATGGCTCCTGCTCTGCCCAAGATCGCAAGGAACTACAAAAGGTTGTGAATGTAGCCCAATGTATCACGCAAACCAGCCTTCCATCCATTGACTTTGTCTACACTTCCCACTGCCTCAGCAAAGCAGCCAGCATAATTAAGGACCCCACATACCTAGACGTTCTCTCTCCCACCTTCTTTTGTCAGAAAAAGATACAAAAATCTGAGGTCACGTACCAACTGACTCAAGAACAGCTTCTTCCCTGCTGCTGTCAGACTTTTGAATGGACCTTGCAATAAGTTGATCTTTCTCTACACCTTAGTTGTGACTGTGACAGTACATTCTGCACTCTGTTTCCTTCTCTATGAATGATATGTCTTATCTGTATAGCATGCAAGAAACAATAGTTTTCACTGTATGTTAACGCATGTGACAATAATAAATCAAATCAAAATCAAGTTTGTTCATGTAACACTGCTTCTGGCAGCTGTACAGAGACTTAAGGCAATATCATCAATGAACAATGCACAGACAGCATAAGTAGCTACACGCTGTGCTGCATGATCTGGGGAATTGATGTCATCTACATGGTGCACTCGAAGCGAATATGTCTTCCATATTAAGTCCATCACTTACAGTCAACAAGGCCTGTACAGAACCTATCTGCATAGCCTATGAATCTTCTGGCCTCTGATCCCTAATGAGGGTAACCTGTCTTGGTAAATGCTCTCCTGTATTGTCTGGACGTCATGTTGAAAACTTTGTGGTGAGTTCTGCAACAGATGTTAAACCTCTGCATTTGCAAGTAGAAGTCTTCCTGCCTACTTCAGTCCCAGTGTACAATTGGTCTGGCCTGTATGACGCAGCCAACACGCCTCTCATTGCATCCAGAACCTGCTGGCCTGCATATGGCCTAAGCAGAGTCCTTTACAGAGCTACTGCACAAGGCTACCAAAAAGGTAAGATCAGAAGGTAAAATTTAAATTTTAAAAATGTTTAAAGACAGAGCATGACCTGAATGGTGGGATGTTCAGAAGGAGAAAATTCCCTCCTCATAGGAATCCCACAGTATAGAAGAGGCCCTTCACGTCTGCACCGACCACAATTCCACCCAGGCCCTACCCTCAATCTGTACATATTTTACCCACTAATCCTCACTAACCTATGCATCTACAGTCAATTTAGCATGGCCAATCAACCTAACCCACACTTCTTTGGACTGTGGGAGGAAACCGAGCACCTGGAGGAAATCCACACAGACACGAGGAGAATGTGCAAACTCCACACATACAGTGACCCAAGCTGGGAATTGAACGCAGGTCCCTGGAACTGTGAAGCAGCAGTGCTAACCACTGCAACCATGTCACCCTTGTTTTCTTGTTTTATTTCTTGATAATTCCCATTATATTACAGGGCCTCTAACAGTAGACATGTCCTCCCTGATGTTTTGCCAGAGTGTCTATGACCCATAGCCACTTCATCATTATTACATCACTCCAGAGCCATCAGCAATATTTTTATGCATTGCTGTGGAAATAGTGAAAACCATGTGAAAGCAAGTTTGCAAGTACGTTATAAGGAAGTTAATGAAATACAGAAATTTTAATTTTACAATTCATGACTACGGGTCCTATTTTACCATTTCGATTCTAAGTGCTGGGCGGACTTGAAACTGGGAGTGTTTCAGATCCGACTTTTAGACCTGTTCTCAGGCATCCCCTTATGCACCCTGCCTGCAAAAATATCAGCAATTCTGAATCGTGCTGCACAAGCTTGTGGGCAGGGCTTAATGTACCCGAAACCCTGCAGTTCCGTTGGGGCCTCCAACTGCGCATGTGCAGAAAAAAAATGCTGGAATAATATTGCCCTGCCACATCCTTCCCAGGCCGGAGAATGCCTCCCCTGAACCTCCACAAACATTGCCCCACCCCCACAACATTACTGACCCCCTTAAATTCCCCTACCCACTATTTGGACCAATCATGGGCCCCTCCCCCCCCCCCAACTGATCTCAGGCAGAGTGGCAGTGGACCCCCCTTCACACTCACCTATCTCAGGCAGAGAGAGATGTGCTCCCCTCCACCCTACAGATATCAGGCAGAGTGATTCCCCTCACACCCACCCCAGACCCTTCTGCACAAGGCCCCCATCTCCTCTGGACTCCAAAGGCTGTGTGACACTTCGCTCTCTCTCCCCTGTCCCCAGGCATTCAGGCATTGATCCACTACCTCCCCCCACCCCTCCCCATTAGCACACTTGCAAGTGCTCAGTTGCCTCTCCCTCAATGCTAACATACAAACTGTATGGAACTTGCTGGACTGCTCTGCCAAACTGCTTGCAGCTGATCTGCTCTAACAAGGGACAGCTCCATTAAAAACTCAAGAATGGACAGGCAGGCAGGCATTCCTAGGCAAAATGTGCACACAACCAGCCCCTTGATTTTCTGAGGGCGGCCTGGGGAGGCTACTGGATGCAGCAGTGGAGAGGTGGGACACCCTCTCCCCCCTAGGAGGACGCAGACCCAGAGGTTCTGATGGAAATGCAGTCTGGGAAGACGTTGCCACCTTGGTCAGTGCCAGGGCACTGAGGCCCCCCCCTTCCCCCCCACCCCCACCCCCCGAACTGGGAAGCGGTGCCGGAAAAATGTCAGTGACCTCATCCGTGCAACAAAGGTGAGTGCTGAGCCCCATCTTGCAATCCTTTCCCAAATCCACCCCCCCAAGATCCTCCCATCCCCAGCACCCTGCAGGTTTCCAGCTCCTGACCCGCAAGCATCTCCTTCCTATCCCCGCCATGAGCCTCACTGTGTTTGCCCTCTAAGGGCCACCACCTGATACTCTGCAGAAGTCACATCACCATTTTTTTCATGGCTCCTTCTGTCTGCATAGGAGAAGACTGACTATAGCGCCAGTGAGAGGACGAAGGTGGTGAGCCAGACCTCCAGGTGCTCACCTGCTTTGAGGAGCAGATACTGGAGCTCTTCAGAGAAAGGGAGATGCGGGCTCTCAGCAGCAGCACAGTCAGGCTGCTGTCATGACTTGTCATTCCTCTACTCACTTTGAGCCAACTTTTCATGGGCACGAGTTTTGAGTGCAAGATTTAAAGGAGATGTATGAGGCATGTTTATTTGCACAGAGAGGATAATGGGTGCTTGGAACTCGCTGCTGGGGGAGGTCACAGATAGTGGCATTTAAGGATTGTCTTTACAGCTATGTGAATGGGATGGGAATAGAGGCAAATGGTCCCTGGAAGGAAGGGGGTTACAAATCAGATGGGCAGCCTGGTCATTACAGGTTTGGAGGGCCTAAGGGCCTGTTCTTGTGATGTAATTTTCTTGGTGTTTTGTTCTATGCTCAATGGAGAAATGAGAATCATGTGTTTGGCATCCCGGATTCCTACCCCTCCTTTACACTTAACCATGTGTCGTGTATCGCAGGGACAGATCCGGATGCCCCAGGGCCTTCTCGACTCCAGGCTTGTACTGCAGCTCCCACCCATCCTGGTCCAGACAGCTCGGACGAATCCCCGGAAGATACGGATGAAGGGACCTCTGAGGGTGGCACCGTTTTGGCATCACCTTCCACCCCACAACTCACCATCCTGAATACTGACACGTCGGTGAGTCCAGTTTGTGGTGCTCCTTCTGGGTCACTGTCTGGTGAGCACGACACATCTGATAATGTACATCGGATGGAAGAGGGAATGTCTAAGGCCTCTGGTATACGGGGGCCTGCCAGGGGCAAGGACTCAGCTAGCCCCAGGCTACATGCCGGGCCTCTGAGATAACTTCTCCCTCACTGCTGGAGATTCAGCAACAGAGCCAGGGAATGCAGGAGGGGCTGACAGCCACACTGGACCGACTGCGAGGCTATTGGGAGGAGTCCCAAAGCTTTCAGGTGGACCAGCTATTGCCTGTCTTGCATAGTTCCCAGGTCAACACTACGAGGGTGGCATCTGCAGTGGAAAGCTTGAGGCAGGGAATCCTCCCCATGAGTGGCAGTCTCCAAGCGATGGCCGAGTCACAGAGGGCTGTGGCTGAGTCACAGCGGGCCACAGCTGAGGAACTGAACAGAATTTGTGAGGTTCTGTGGCCATGGCTGAGAGGCTTGAGAGCTTGCAGGAAACCCAACAGGACATCACTGAGACACAGCGGGCTATGGCAGCGGCATTTGAGAATGTGGCCCTCTTGTGAAGGATCACGGCTGAGGGGTTGCAGAGCATGGCCCAGTCTCAGAGGGTCATGGCTGAGGGGTTGCAGAGTGTGGCCCAGTCTCAGAGGGCACTTGCTGCGGCCATTTACAGGTGGCCCCCGACTCAAGTGGCCAGCGCAGAGGGCTCAACCACCATGGATAGGACGCAGGTGGTTCTTCAGGACTGGCAACGCCAGGTGATACTAGAGCTTCTGGAGCTCACCGCAGAAACACCGCCATCCCATGAAGTGACCCAGGAGCCCACGGAAACCCCAAGGGGGGAGGAAGGGTTCGAAGCCATGCCAGGGCCTTCCAGCCAGGAGATTTTGGTTGTGGCAACACCTTCTGATTGCCCCCTTCCTGATACCTGGGCATCTCAGGGGCAGCGGGATGAAGGGGGTGTCATGAAAATATCCCAGACACCTGGAAGCAGGCCAGGGTCCTCAAGATCCAGAGCCTCCAAAGGATGCTCACCACACGCATCACAGGCCACAGGCCGAGGTAGGCAGCTGGCCCCCTCCACCTCCGATGTCACTGAGACATAGTGGGAGGCCATATAAGGTTAGAAGTTGTAGTTGTACTGAGATGGCGCAGGTGAAGGGTTGCATTAGTTAGAAAGATACTTAAGCGCCTTAACGTTTTGTGTTCACAAGTTTTTATGTGAAAATATTTTATTTAAACACCTTTATTGCAATTAAATGTTTTTTCGCCATCCATCTGTGACTAATGTGCCTCAGATTTGTTTTGAATAGCTATCTTCTTCCATTGGTGATCGCTGGAGGGATGTTTCATGTAGGTGTCAGGTGGGGAGGTCCCTCAGTGATGTGTCACTGAGAAAAGGAAGCCATTGGTTCCCCAGACCCCACCAGTGATTCACTCCTGTCCCCCACTCTACCTGCCCAGGGCCCTGTATGGGGGTTTCAGATCCCTTACCCTCTACGCAGACAGGGGCCCAGGTGCCAGTGTGTATGCAAAGCTCAGGGCGGAGTCAGACTAGTTTGCACCAGGGCATCATCATAATGGTGCTTTGTGAGTCATCACCTTCCTGCCTGCTAAAAAAAACTCGCTAACACAGAGTTCCCAGATCCACCAGCCTGGTGTGACAATGTTGCAGGATATAGATGCAATTCTGGGAGGGGGATGGGGAGGGATGGAACCCACAGACACAAACCCCTAGTGAATGAACCATCTGGTGATCAGGGCCTCCCTTGCCACTCTCGCATCCTCATTCGAGCTGCCAAACCTCCAGTATCTGGGTGGTGTTCCTCCATGTGCTCTTCCTCTTCTTCCTCCTCCTCCTCTTCCTCCTCCTCCTGCTGGTCATCCTCCCCAGCGATGCCCGGCTGGTCAGCCTCCACATCCTCCTCCTCCTCCTCGTCCTCCAATATTTCACCTCTCTGTAGAGTCAGATTGTGCAAGGCACAGCATATGACCGCTACGCGGGAAGAGACCATTGGACTGTATTGAAGGGCCCCACCAGATCGGTCCGGGAATCACATTTTAAGGAGCCCAATGCACCTCTTCACAATCGCATAGGTGGCTCCATGGGCCTCACTATAGCAGGTCTCCACCTCAGACACAGGCCTCCGCACAGGCATCATCAGCCATGTCCGAAGAGGGTAACCCACATCACCCACAAGCCACCCCTGCGGCCTGGACTCCTCCTCAAATGCCTCCAGGATGTCCAAGCTCCTGACAATGGAGCTGTCGTGCACAATACCTGGGTGTCTTGCACAGACATGCATAATGTTCATGTTATGGTCGCACACGAGTTGAACATTCAGGGGGTGGAACACCTTTCTGTTGATGAATCTTTGCAGATTCTGACTTGAGGATGACGTGTGTGCTGTTAATGGCCCCCTGTATGTTAGGCATCCCTGCAATGGCTGTGAACCCTGCAGCCCGGGCTTCCTGATGGGTCTGGTCTGGGTTAAATTTGATGTACTGCCCAGCCCGGGCATACAGGGCTTCTGTGACCTGCTTGACACAGGTATGTGCAGCTGATTGGGAGATGCCACTAACACCTCCACTAAGGGTATGGAAGAAGCCAGTCACATAAAAATTCAGAGTGGCCGTCAATTTGACAGCCACTGAGTGTGGTAAAGTTGGACGCGCAGCCCACTAATTCAATTTAAATGCATTCAATTGCATTTAAAGGCTATCGTGCCTATTTCGGGCATGATCCTGATTGCCGCCATTTTCAGGCCTTGGTAAAGGAGGAATAGGCATGGAGGCGGGTGCGGATCACGCCCGACTTTACCAAGTTTTTGTGCCCGAAAATGGGCTCAACTTGATGGTAAAACTGGACTCTACATGTTTAATTCTTCAAATAACACTGAATCTACTCTCTTAGCTCCCTATAAACTGGGTAATGTTTTCTACAAATAATATTGCCAGTGCTTGTATTGTTTTGCTATACTAAGTATGTTTTCTACTGGTAACAGAAAGTAGCTTTATTTAAATTATTACTTAATTTTGACGACTATTCAAAACATGATATGAATAATGCAATTGATTTTGTTATGTTCTTCCTAATGCTTATGATGCACTCTATTGAGAAACGTGCTTGCAACAACAATCATGAAAATATTTGTTTTCTCATTTTAAAATTAGAACAGACCAACAGTTCTATCTCTAAAACATTTTTGAATTATAGAAAAGTTTAAAGACCTTTGTGCTTTGAAAAGTATTCATACAAACCATACAGAGGTTGCAATTTTATAAGCATCGGTTTTTTTTAACTATGATCCAAGCAGTTACATTCAAGAAACATAATCTTACACCTGACAAAAGAAACTTAAAACCTAATTAAAATTTAAAATGATTGCTCCATAATGCCTCTGCTATTTAGTTGCATGTGTCACAGAGGTAAAGTATTACTTAAATCTATGAAGTGTGAACAGTGAAGATGGGTAGGTGAGCAGGACAATGGATGAGACATACATTGCTTGCAGCTCAGTTTTTGAACTCTTAATAGGATCTTGTTTAAAAAAAAACTCTTCATGCAATGATATCCAGATGATCCTAATTGATATAGTTACAATGCACTAAAGGAACTGAGAAAGAATTGATCCCAAATTTGCTTTAGGTTTGGAAAGCAGACTTGTGTTGTCGCCTGCATCACCTGACCTAAGTTCTTTGGACCTAACAAGCTGAAATTGCTCGTTGGTTTTGTGGTGACATTATAACGCACAGCACATTCGTCAGAACATTTAAGTAATGTTTTCAGTGGTGTAAGAAACCTGCTTTAAAATTATTTGTACAAAAACATTTATTTCATGAATCAAGGTCTAATTTTGTATCAGTAAGAGGAGAATGTCTAAATGATGACGCTATTAATTGATGAGATTGTCACGTTACTGCCTTTTACATGATAGCTTGAACAGCCTGATTATATTACCTCCCTGAACCAAAAGCACAGAGACCTTCCTTCTTCACGCTATTATCTGTGATCTGCAGTTTAGAAGTTCAAGTTCTCTGTCTAGTTCATGGCAATTTGATATTACTACCACTAGTCAGTGTTCACATATCTTCTTTAAAGTCATGGTACAGTAGAAACTACATTGTTGCAATATGGAAGTTGGTGCATGAACGTAACTTAAACTGCATCTTTATACATCATTGTTCAATAATAGGCTGGACATTTTTCTCAGCAGTAAATGAACAACACCAGCGTTTCATTTGGCTTTTAATTGCTCATAGACTTTCTATGAAAATTGATGGTGGGACTTCGAGTACATTCAGTTTAGGCAGCCTGATCAGTATGGATGAGTTGGGCCAAAGGGCCTGTTTCCATGCTGTATATCTCAATGACTCAATGGGCAGCATTTTCCCACCACAGGAATTGTAGTGGATGGGACACAGACCATGCAAAGGTCCGTTGACCTCAGGCAGGATTTTCCAGTCGTGGGATAAGCACGGCTGGAGAATCCCATCCTGGGACTCTATGCAATGCCCTCCCCAGGGGATCTGGGACTTGTGCGAACATAGCAAGCAATTGGATTATTCCTTAACTTATGAGATTGAAGCATGGTTACTGAGCTATTTAGAGTCTTAACTAGGAAGTCTCAGTTAGAACATTTAATTCAATGTCACATTAGGTACAGAAAGTGAAATAAAGAGAAGGAAAGAAAGATAGAATAAAGAGAGAAATTAGATTCAGAGAGAGAGAGAAGAAATGAAACACAATGAGAAGTTGAAAAAAAAATACTTTTCATGAGACATGGGAGTTGCTAGCAGGACCATTATATGTTACCCATCCCTAATTGCTCTTAAGAAGGTGAGCCACAGTCTATCTGGTTCAGGTACACCCACAGTGCTGTTTGGAAGGCAGTTTGAATTTCGATCTACCAACAGTGAAGGAACAGTATTATAATTCTAAGTCAGGATAGTGTGTGGATTGGAGGTATCTGCTGCTCTTATCCTTCTAGGTTGTGGTGGTTGCATGTCTGGAAAGTACTGAGGAAGAAGATCTGATGAGTTGCTGCAGTACATCTTATATACAATATACAGTGTGCTGCCAGTGGATGTCAGTCATGGAGGAAGTATAGCGACGGGATAGCAATCAAGTAGGCTGCTTTTTTCTGGAAGTATTGAGCTACTTGAGTGTTTTCAGAGCCAGATTCTTTTAAGCAAGTGGAGAGTGTTTCATCATACTCTTGACTTGTGCTTTGTTGATGGCGGACAAACTTTGGGGAGGCAGGAGGTGACTTACCTGCCACAGCATTCCCAGTCTTGGACCTACCCTTTAAGCCATTGTATTCAAATGGCCAGTCCAGTCCAGTTTCTAGTCAATGATAATCCAGAATGTTGACAATGGGGGAATTTAATAATGGTAATGCCACTGAATGTCAAGGGGAAATGGTTCTATTCTCTCCTGTTGCAAATGTCATTGCCTGGAACTTCTATGGCATGAATGTTATTTGCCACATTTCAGCCTAAGCCTGAATGTTGTCAAGGTCTTGCTGCATATGGATATAGCTTGCTTCAGTGTCTCCCCTTATCCAGTCATTTCCAACCTAAATACGTGACTCCACCAATGCCCTACATCACTTCAACAGTTTCCAGTTTCCTGATTCTAACTTTTTCTCTTCACCATGGATGTCTGAACCCTCTACACCTCCAACCCCAACAGGGTGGTCTGAGTGTTCTCCACTTCTTACTTGACTGGAGACCCAATCAGTCCCATGCAGTACCCTACTCCTGCCTGCTGAACTTGTTCTCACATTGAATAACTTCTGCAGCTTCAATCATTTCCTCCAAACAAAAGGTGTTGATACCCACATTGTTCCTAGCTATGACTGCCTTTCTATGGGATGTGTGGAACATCCTTACCTAAAGACTACTCAGGTGCCCTCCCTCATCACTTTTTCCCATACATTGATGACGGTAACTGTGCCAATTCTTGCTCTCCCCAAAAACTGGGAAATTTCATTGATGTTGTTCCCAATTTCTACTTTTCTCTTACCTTCACCTGTTCCATCTCTGCCTCTTTCCTGCATTTCCTGTACTTCTCTGTCTCCATTTCTGTCAATAGGTTATTAATGTAGGGCAGCATGGTGGTACAGTGGTTAGCACTATTTCCTCACAGTGTCAGGGACTCAAGTTCAGGTGACTGTCCAGGTGACTGTGGAGTTTGCACATTTTCCCCATGTCTGTGTGGATTTCCTCCAGGTGCTATGGTTTCTTCCCATGGTCCAAAGATGTGCAGGTTAGGTGGATTTACCATGCTAAATTGTCCCTTAGTGTCAACAGGATAATCAGGATAAGTATCTGGGGTTGCAGGGATAGGGTAGGATTGTTGTCTGTGCAGACTCGATGGGCCGAATGGTCTCCCTCTGCATTATAGGGATTCTATTAACTAATATTCACTACAAGCCCATGGATTCCCACCACTTCCTTGACTACATAGCCTCTGAAATCCTGTAAGGATTCTGTTCCATTCTCCAATTTCTCCATCTCCATCACATCCTTTCCATGTGCACTCTTATATGTCTTCCCTTTTCCGCAACCTAGGATTCATCTCCCTGCTCCCCCTCCCCACAGCATGTTTCCCTCCAATGTGTCTGCTCTATTTCATATACTTCTGCAGTCACCCCCTCTCTCTCTCTTAGAATCAGAACAGGGTTCCTCAACATCCACCAAATCAGCCTCATATTCAATGGATCATCCTCCACCATTTTGGCCACCACCAAACACATTTTCTCCTGTCTTCCTGTCTCAAGATTCTAATGGGATAGTTCCTTCTGCCATATAATGGTCTACTCACCAGTTACCTCCAATAACCCCCTCCAATACCACCTTCCTTTCCTATTACACCTTTGCATGGAAGCAGAGGAGATACAAAAGCTGTGTCTTTACCCACCTCACTTCTCACCATTTAAGGCCCCAAACACTTTTTCCAAGTGAAGCAGCGATTTACTTGTATACTCTTTGCTGCTCACGATGCGGTCTCCCCTGCCCTGAAGAGACCAAATGCAGACTGGATGAGTGCTTTGTGGAACACCTCCGCGTAGTTTGCAAGTATGATCCTAAGATTCCTGTACTTGTTATTTTGGGTCTCCACCTTATCCCCACACTGACCTTTACTACTTTCCCTGCTGTAACGTTCCACTGAAGTTCAATGCAAGCTTGTGGAAAAAATATCTCGGCAATGATTTTCTGGTCCCCAGTGTGCCCTCCGCAGATTGTGTTGGGGTGGTGCGGGGTCAGAGAATCATGGCTGAGGGGTCTTGTGTGTGTAGTGTGATACAAAACCCCATGAAGGGGGGGGGTGTTCTTTTGGGTGATACAAAACCCTATTGGAAACCTCTCAGCCACTGTGCCCCGATGTAATCTGGTTCCTGCCCAGTGAGTCCTGGAACCAAATTAATTTTTTTTTAAATAAGCATTTGAATATGATTAGTTTGTTTGAAGCCAGATTCTCCTCGCTCCTGGGATTCTCTGACCCTTTGGCACAGCTGTAACCTGACAAGATCACCACTGGGCTCCACAAAAGGAGGCCTGCAAGGCGGCACTTGGAGGCTGTTGAAGCCCCCGGGCGGTTAGAGACATGATTGGGCAGTGCTCATCTGGCAGTGCCAGCCTGGCAATGGCACTTGGCACCTTGGCATTGTCAAGCTGGCACTGCCAGATGAGCATTGCCAGGGTGCTGGAGCAGTGCCAAGGGGGTGGGGCCTGAGGGTGGGGTGGGGCATGTAAGGGGTCATAAAATGGGGGAATGGGGGCCTCACTGGGAGACCTCAATTCTGGTGCTCTATGTTGAGGGTAGGATGTGGAGAAACATACCTTCAATGAGGGGAGAAAAATCCCAGTGAACATGGGGAAGGGAGAGGAGTCTTCAATTTCAATTTGAGATCAGGGCACCCTTTAAAAATAGTGCCTGATCTCTGTGAAGCTGGGCTTGCCAGCATGTTTAGGTCCTGCCTCTGTCAGAACTGATGCAAAATTCACTCCTCTCCCAAAATATTACTAAGTGTGGGAAGATTGCAATGTGATTCATGTCAGCATCACACCACCTTTCTTGCCCAAGATGACTTATTCACCCACATTTGTAGGCTGTCATGTTTACAAACATACAATATTTCAAGGTCATGCTTCCTATATAGTAAAAAATTGAGGTCCAGCATAATCGTGCAGTACCCCATCTCTAAAATGCATTAAACCTCAAAGAGATCACACTTGCATACATGGCATACAAAGAATTGTTGTTGACTCAGATTGTTTTCTTTATTTGTTCTCAGGTTGCATTTATTACCTTGAGAAGTGGGCAGCTCTGCTATCCTTGCTGCAGCATGTTCACTATGGAGTTCAAGAATACTTGCCCAGTAATAATGAATAAACAGCAATATACGTCCAAGACAGGATGGTATATGACTTGGGAAACAAATTCACATGCAACTGTTGCTATTGTCCTTGGTTGTAAAGGCTGCAGGTGAGAATTAGTTTTAATCTATAAGGTGATGTAATTTTTTACATTTACTACATAATTGGCAAATTTGGCTCAGAGTTAGTATTCTTGCCTCAGAGTCCAATGTAATGAGGTCAACACCCCTGCTAGAGATTTAGCCACACAATCTGTCACCTTGGCATATATAGCATTGTTATTGAGACACTGGGCTGAATTTTCACCACCAAGGCAGGATCAGGAGTTGGGACTGTTATCACAACAAAAACTTGTTGCTGGTGGGAAAATAATCAAATTAAGAAATGGAAGTGGGCCAGATGAAGTATAGGACTCATTTAGACTCCCCATGGCAGCCATCACTCAGGCTGCTGTTTGTTCTAAAATCTGATGATTCTAGCAAAGTCTTATATGGTGTCTTAGGACAGCATGGTGGCACAATGGTTAGCATGGTAGCCTCACAGTGCCAGAGACCTGGGTTCAATTCCCAGCCCAGGAGACTGTTGTGTGGAGTTTGCATGTTCTCCCCAAGTCTGTGTGGATTTCTTCCAGGTGCTCCAGTTTCCTCTCACAATCCAAAGATGTGTGGGTTATGTTGATTGGCCATGCTAAAAATTGCCCCTTAACGTCAGGGGGATTAGCAGGGTAAATACATGGAGTTACAGGGGGTAGGGCCTAGGTGGGTTGTTGTCGGTGCAGGCTTCATGGGCTGAATCGCCTCTTTCTGCACTGTAGGGATTCTATGATAGGTAGGCTCCTCATTCAAGGACAAGCCTAGCAGGTGCCAGTGGCTGGCTTGGTCCGGGGGTCCTGTGAAGCCTCCTCCACTGGTAAAGCATTGATCAGTGGAGCACAGGGCTGACAGTCAGCTATCCTATGACGGAGGTTTATGTCCAGAGTGATGAACTGCAGCTGGAGTCTTTTTTTTTAATGCAAACCTCTTTAGAGAGCATCTCATGGTGAAGGGGTCTCTGATTGGGTCTGCAGCCTCAGGATCCTGCCAATCATCCTTAGCTTCACTCTGGAGTCAGAAAATTAATAGGCCACCTCCTGAAAGATTGTGTTAATGAGCACATTACCAGCAAGTGTAGGGGTGGTACCTGGAAATGATTTCTCCTCATTGATTATTTTTAAAGTGGATAAGATTCTACCCCATTAATGCTACATTCCTGGCATCATCAGCTATACATTTCTGTATCAATCCTACTACTTCTTTGTGCTCTGCTCTGCTATCCAGCCCATTACCCAGACCTGCCCCTTCGCCATGTTGGCAATACATTCTTCTGCATCATATGGCAGAAAGCCTGTTGCTGCTAAATCAATCCAACCAATCCTCTTGACAGACCCATTCTTTTCATCTCGCACTAATTTAAAAATAAAATCTGGTCCACTGGATTGGTCCTAGCCCCAGTTTCTAAGCCCATCCCAGTACGATTCTGGAGGCCAAGCATTGACTCTGCTGCCCACGATTGGCCATCCTTCAAGGCTTGTTTCAATTACGATTCCTTTTCAAATTTCTGCTTCGGCATGGCAAAATCACAGAATTGTTACAGCACAGAAGAAGGCCTTCTGGCCCATCGTGTCTGCACTAGCTCTCCAAATGATCACCATGGCTTAGTGCCATCCTCCTGCCTTTTCCTCATACTTCTGCACATTGTTTCTGTTCAAGTAATCATCTAACGCCCTCTTGAATGCCTCCATTAAACCTACCTCCACCACATTTCCAGGCAGTGCATTCTAGAACCGCACCACTCGCTGTGTGAAATGATTTTTTCTCACATTGCATTTTCTTCTTTTGCAAATCATTTTAAATCCGTGCTCTCTCATTCTTGATCGTTTTATGAGTGGGAACAGTTTCTCCCTGTCTACTTGTCCAGCCCCCTCATGATTTTGAACATTTCTAGCAAATCTTCTCTTAGTCTTCCTCCTTCCAAGCAAAATAGTCTCAATCTCTCTGATCTATCTTCATAAATGAAGCTTTTCATCCCTGGAACCATTCATGTAAATCTCTTCTTCACTCTCTCCAATGTGTTCACATTCTTCCTATAGTGTCGCACTAAGAACTGTACACAATATTCCAGCTGAGATCTAACTAGTGTCTTGTATAGGTTCACAATAACCTCCTTGCTCTTGTACTCTGTACTGCTATGAATACAACTCAGAATATTATATGCTTTATTAAGTGTTCTCTCCACCTGCCTTGTCACTTTCAATGATCTATGCACATGTACACCCAGGTCCTGTTATATTCCAACTTTAAGAATTTTACCCCTCATTTTATATTATATACAGAACAACATAATGATCAAAGAATGAACACTGAAACTCAAATTGCCCTATCAAGGCAGAAATCAAGGCATGCCGAAAGGGACCGAAACACCACATGAATAGAACTAAAGGGAAGAAACATTAGCATTGCAGGGTTCCCACAAAGAATGCTTAGCAGGTAATATTCAGGACATCACATTTCTCTTGCTGTCAGTGTAACAAGATAGCGGAACTGGCAGTCAGATGCTGTCTGTGTAATCCATAAAAGACAACATGGTGCACAGGATATCTGTGTTATGGTGTGGACTGTCGACAAGGAACTGACAGTAAAGGCCATTGCTATGCATTAGCAGGTGATAAGAATGTAAAATGATATAATGGGATTTCAGAACAAGGACATTGAACTGTAAGGGATACTTGCCTTACTGAACAATATCAAAGGAGATCCTTTAGCAATTAATATTAATAAATGGAGCCAGACTTGGTCTTTAGGCCCCAATTCCTTTCTTGTGTCAGTCTTGGGGAGCTTTCTGCTGTGTTCCAATATAATATTGGCTAGGATTCAAAGAAAATGAGGAGAACTGTATGAAAGATATAGAGCAGGAGACATACTGAGAAGAGGAAACAAAGACATATGGGCTGGAATTTTACTGCCCCGCTCACCACAAGAATCAGAATGGGCGAGGGACAGACAATGGAATGAAGTGAAAATTGTCAAGAGCTTCAAGTGTCCAGGTGTTCGGATCATGAACAACCTGTCCTGGTGCCTCCATGCTGATGCTATAGTTAAGAAAGCCCATCAGTGCCTCACTATCTGAGGAGACTAAGGAAATTCGGCATGTCTACTACAACTCCTAACACTTTTTACAGATGTACCATAGAAAGCATTCTTTCTGGTTGTATCACAGCTTGGTATGGCTCCTGCTCTGCCCAAGACCACAAAAAACTACAAAGGGTCACAGATGAAGTCCAGTCTATCATGCAAATTAGCCTCCCATCCACTGACTCTGTCTACAGTTCATGCTGCCTCGGAAAAGCAGCAAACATAATCAAGCACCCTATGCACCCACAACATTCTCTCTTCCACCTCTTCCATTGGGAAAATTATACAAAAGTCTGAGCTCAAATACCAGCAGAGACAAGAACAGCTTCTTCCCTGCTGTCATTAAACTTCTGAATAGCCCCATCACATATTAAGCTGATCTTTCTCTATCCCTATCTGCAACGCTACATTTTGCACCCTATCCTTTCCTCCTCCCAGATGCGCGCTATGCGCAGTATGCTTTGCGCAAGAAAGCATACTTTTCACTGTATCCCAAAACATGTGACAATAATAAATCAATCAATCAACTACCGGATTTCTTTTTACTTCACCAACATCCTCGCAGTCCAGAAAACTATGGTCTCCTGTTTTAAAAAGAAAAGATCCATTGCGTGGGAAACGTTACAGATTAACTCAACATGGGGATGCTCAGCAAGAATGAAATATTAACCTAACACGCCTGCTATATGTGTGTGTGTGTCAAACCCAGGAAGATTTGGAGAGCATCCCCTTTGCCTGTTGCCAGGGTCACAGCCGATCCGGCTTGTTACAGAGCGTCAGCAGAACAGCAGGAATCGCCCTCTGATCCACCCCAATCCCATCTGATATTTGTGCAGCCGTCTTCACATCGGACCACACTCTTTTATTGAGAGGCACCTGAAACGTGTTGATCATGGTAAAGAAGACCAAGAGCAAAATTCATGACGATTTGGAAAAGGGTGAGTATTTTGGGCGCTGACAAGGCACATTTCCAAATAGTCTGCTGAGCAATCCTGTAGCGCCAAACGTTTAATTCAATCTTCTTCGGATTTCCTGAACAAGTTAACCTCTTGTTATATGGTTAGGCGATATTTATTCTCACTGTCCCCCGCAAATAGCAATAGTTTAAGCTGTCACTCTGGTAGGCTTGCAGGGATCCTGGCAGTATGGATATAGAGGAAGAGGGAACAAGCATATTTATCAGACTGCAGGGAGCAGTGTGCTGTTTCGCAGCGACGTTTGCAGATGGCAGGAAATAGAGTAAACAATAAGGAGGATAGCACCAGATTTCAGCTGGAATGTAAATTTTTTTTTGGTGCGAAGAATGTGAAGAGGCAGGAGAAATTGAATTATCGAATTTTCAAAAGTGATGCAAGGGTGGAGAGACCTGCGATGTCTGACAAGGTGCAAAAATGTATGGGATACTTGGCTTTGTCAATAGAGTGGATGGGGCTGAATATTCCCTGCCCTTTGGAGATGGACAAGGATGTGGGAGTGCTGGAAACATGGTGGGGAAGGTTTCTTCCCACTGCCTTATTAACAGTGGCGAGAACCTATCACCGTGACTCCCTGCAGTGCAGAAGGAGGCCATTTGGCCCACTGAATCTGCACAACACTCCGCAAGAGCATCTTACTCAGGACCCACCTCCAGCTCTGTGGCGCAAGTGCCCACCATGCAATGGATGAAATTAATTGCCCAATTATGGGCTACTTCTCATCTGATAAAGGGTCATCCAGACTCGAAATGCTGGCTCTATTCTCTCAGCGGATGATGTCAGACTTGCTGAGATGTTGTAGCATTTTCTGTTTTTGTTCCACATTTCACCACTGCTGGAGGAGCCCCCCCCTCCTCCTTCCCTACATTACAATAGTAACTACATGACAAAAATGACTTTATTGGCTGAAAAGCATTTTAAGATGCTCATTGGTTGTGAAAGCACTGAATAAATGCAAATGATCCTTTTTTCTTTTCTCTGAAATGGATAGCAACTTATGAAGTGTACAAATTGTTATAATTCAAGTCAGAAACTCCACAGCGTTTATGAAGTTGGTCTGGATCATAAGTTGTGCAATTTGAATTTGATCAGGGGTGAGCATCAGATGCTTCATTTCATGATTCAACGGACCCACTAGGGAGCTTTTATCAAACAAAGTTTATTTAAGAATACAGTTAACATGTATAAAAAGAAAATTAGCAAACACTTTTACCAAGTACAAACAAGAAACAAAAATAACCATGATATTGTACAATCCTTAACACCTAAATACCATTTCAACTAAACAAATCCCATAAACTAAACCCTTGCCACATGTTTAGCATAGAAAATACAAATGCTCACATGATTCTAGAACTTAGTCCTTTGCTTGGATGCTACAACTCTCTTGATAGATACACAGACAAGTTTGGAGTCAGAACAGCTTCCCAAAACACTAGGGGTGGGGGGGTGAGGGGGTGGGGAGAGAGAGAGAGGGAGAGAAAGGCTCCAGGTACTAACCAGCAAACCACTAACAATAGAATTTTCACTCCAGGAAGGCAAAAAGCCTTGCTTCCAGCTAGCCAGCAGAATTTCCAATATTAGAGAGAGAGAGAGAGAGAGAGACTGCTTTTCAGTCTGATGTCCACACCCCTTCTAACTAAATAGAGCTAGCAGCCAAAGTGAAAATGAAAAACTTGAATTCACTATGAAGAAAAAAGCTGTTCAAAAAAATGGCCTGCAACCCAGTCATAAATTCCAAGTCATTGCATGAGGCCCAGAATAAAAATAAACAAAATCCCAGTGAAACCATTGAAGTAGCAATAAAAAGACTTCTAACTACATCCCTGGGAACAATGAAAAAAATCCAAAACTGCTTAACAGCAGAGAACATGATTTTAAAAAAACCTTAACGGCCAATTGCAGAGGTAATCCAGAAATTACTGTCAGGTAACATCTCTTTAAAGGGTGTGCTTTGAAATTGCCTCAAATTGCAGTTAAGGAGAATTCCGACCAGACAGAATCCCAACTGGACAAAAACTTGTTCCTTTATGCTGTATGTTGTACTGTAAAATCTTTGAAAAAGCTGAACAGCATCACTGACTTGGGAAAAGGAATTTTATGTTTGTAGAATTTTCAAATCATTCTGTTTTCAAAAATATCACATTTAAAAAATAATAATTGTTTTTTAAAGGTTTGTTTTGATATTTCAACTTCTGTTTTAATCCTATGTACATATCCTGATCTTTTAATTCACCCTGTAAAAATTCAAAGGTGAAAAGTTCAGTACCTTTTTCCAAATTAAATGTGATTGGCTGCTTACCCTGCTTGAAGATTTCATTGTTGATGGACAGCTGGGAATGCCTAGATTCAGACTTAAATTGGGAAAGGGGAATCCACATCACAGACACTGCTAGATTTTTGTGAGCATCTTTCAGTGAGGTTAATGGCAAGTGCCCTCACTTTGCCCCCTGATTACAAAATACAGGTCATAATACTCCAAACATGAGACATGATGCCTGCAACCATGTTTTATGTTTAATGTGGGGAGCAGCCATTTTCCAGACTGGTAGAAGCAGCAATATAGAACACAGCTGCATCTTGCATAATTGGAAAACAAGTTCCAGGGTTAGAAGTCAATGAAGTACAGTTAATGAGACATCAACTTCATTTCGTATTGTAATTTGTGAAGAGAGTTGTAAGCATTAACATTTACTAAAGGTATTGCAAACTGTTAGGTTTTCTTCTGACAATGGATTTGGCGCAGCCAACATACTGAGGGGACTTACCCTGCTTTTGAATAGTGCCATTTATAGCGTACAGGTGCACATATAGCAATGCACTTTGGCTGGCTAACTGGGATGGTGACAAGTTCCTGTGCTGTGCCTCTTCTGTGGACTTATAATTGACCCCTTTCTTTCCTGCTAGTGGTCTATTTCCTCTCCATCTTCAATCTTGAGACAAGCTAGTGGAATCCTAAAAGTAATGCTCAGGAATGCTTTGAACAGGTAAGGTGGCTGGATGTTTTGAGATGCATCCTCAGAAAGAAATTATATTTCTGTGTGCCATTGTAGGAGGAATAAAATATTCAAGAACCTCACAAGTTAAAATTATCTGGCAGAATAACAAAATGGACAGAAGATCATCAATGTTGCATGAGGGGACAATGAGCTTATCTTTAAGAGCTCTTGGAAGCTGTGCATTAATAGCCCTCTCTGCTGCACTCTTTTTGGGCCTATCAGAATGGTACTGTGCAAATTCCAAAAAGTAACACCACATCTGAGCACGTAAGGACATCTACCCACTTTTACCCCCCACTGCCTATTCTCTCCAATCTCATCTCCCCCTCACAGTTTATATTCAATGAAACTCGTGCTATGGAGAACCACAAGCTTCTTGCATTCCTGAAGAAGACCTAGTGAAAACACAGTCCGACAGCTGAACAGGCCCAGGAGTGACTTTCCACAATTTCCATTCTGTCTGCGATCTATTGGTGCCACAAAGAAATACAAATTCCAGATACATGTTTGTCAAAGTTTACTTATGTTTTACTTTGCTGTTTATATGGATACAAAATAATAGGAGTTTATTAAAGTAAAGCAAAATTCCGGTAATGTTATGGTTTTGCATAATAATGAAAGCAACAAAAAAGCTTCTCCGAGTAACATCAAAATGTTATTTGCAGTTGGAATTGAGATTGATGCTGTTGAAATGACTGAGACAGAAGAAGAAGATGATGATGATGATGATGACGGTAAGCCAGAAGTAATTACCTTTTTTAATGATTGTCATCAGTATATCAACAATAGGCCTTCTAATCATGTAAAATCATTCTACCTAACAAAAACTTTCAAAAACTTATCTTTGCTCAAACATTGAAACAGTGAATCCCATTAACCTTAAGAAGATATCAGTCCTGGCTCAGTCTCAGTGCTTTTTGCTTCTCAGTCAGGAGGTTGTCATTTCAGATGGCAATCCAGAGACTTCAGTGTGTATTCTTGGCTAGCACTTCTGTGTTTTGGTGAGAGGCTGCTGCATCATTGGAGGTTTTGCCTTTGGAGGAGATCTCACTTTTAGTCATGTAGGTGATTTCACTTTTTTCTTAAATTTGGAGACCAATAATTATGGTTGATACAATTTCACAACTTTATTGAGAATTTGAAACAAAATGAATCATGCAATTCTCCTCCAGATGCTTAATCTGAGATGACAGTAAGTTGCTCAGGAAGGATCTTTGATTGAGATTTTTCACTGGCTATCTTCCCATCAATAAGTATCTTCAAGTTTTTAAGCTTATTTATTAGTGTCACAAGTAGGCTTACATTAACACTGTAATGAAATTACTTTGAAAGCCAGCCTTCATTCTTTCTCTGCTCCATATCAATATGTATCTTCTCTCTTCCTTTCTGAGTTCTCCTGGTATGAGACCTTTTCAGGAGTCTGCATATAGAATGCACTTTTCAAAAGAACTCCTGTGCAATCCTTTTCTGAATGTCGATTGGTTAGTTGGGTACTATTCAGCTGTTAGTTGGTTCACGCATCCTCACGTTGTCCTTAAGTTGGCTTAACCATATAAGAATGTCTGTACTGCTGTGATTGCGTCTGGTTTTAATTAATCTATTTAGCTATGAGGAGAGGCTGGATAAACTAGGCTTGTACTCGTTAGAGTTTAGAAGAATGAGGGGAGATCTCATTGAGATGTATAAGATGATGAATGGGATGGATAGGATAGAGGTGGAGAGACTCTTCCCGCTCAGAAAGGACAGTAGGACTAGAGGGCACAGCCTCAAGATAAAGGGGGGGTGGTTTAGAACGGAGTTGAGGAGGAACTTCTTCACTCAAAGGGTGGTGAATCTCTGGAATTCTCTGCCCGTTGAAGTGGTGGAGGCTACCTCGCTAAATATATTTAAGACGTGGGTAGATAGGTTTTTGGTAGGCAAGGGGATTAAGGGTTATGGGGAGAAAGCGGGAAAGTGGAACTGAGCCACTTCAGATCAGCCATGATCTTATTGAATGGCGGGGCAGGCTCGAGGGGCTAGATGGCCTACTCCTGCTCCTATTTCTTATGTTCTTAATTTCCACTGATTCAACCAGTTTGCTGCGATGAACTGTTCTATTCAATTCAAATTGTTCTATTTAATTCACTGAAAATAACAAGCATCCATGTAATGTCAGACCCATCCAGCTTGCACATAACAAACATTGGCTCTGAACTCATAGCCAGTCCGTTAATCTTTTTCTTACAGTTAAATCTGCCCTCTGTAGAATTATTTGATTAAGAGAAGGAGAGTTTCCCCAGTGCCCTATCCTTCATCCAACATCACTAAAACAAATAATCTGGCTACTTAACCACAAAGTCACTGTTGCACTTCCCTACATTTCAAAAGTACTTTGAAGTGCTTCACACTGCTCTAAGTATATGAAAGATGCTGTAAAAATGTAAATTATTTCTTTGTTCCATTGCATTTGAATTTATTACGCAGAATTTTACTCACTGTCAGATTGCCACTCTGCTCCTATTTTCTTACCTTCCACTGTAACTAATCTGCTAAATATATCAGAACCATCTGAAGTTGCTGGGTGGGATCTTGAGCGTGCACTATCCATCTGCGAGATCGCTGGTGGGGTCTCATGATCCAACAAAACTTGGAAATCATGAATCTCATTGGCGAGATCATGATCTCTGACTTTCATCACTCCTTGCGGGAAACGTAATCAGGCCAGAACCTGATTTCAATGCATTTAAATAAATGTAATTAAACACACCCTCATCAGATTTCCTTCCTCATTAGATTTTTGTAACCCGTGATGTAATGTCGGTGAGTTTTGCAACAGGTTCATCCAGACGTGAACCAGTTGAGGGGATCCTCCGGGGGGTGCAGCGGTCATTGTAGCCCCTGGGGGAGAGGGACTGTGGCAATGACCCTGGTACTGTCCCCTGGCATTTCCCTTGCCACGATTTGGCACTGGGCAGGCCCTAGGGGGAGCCTCTTGCACGGGGATTTGCAGGAGGGAGCCGAGTGTAAGGTGTCAAAATTTGCTGATGACACGAAGATAAGTGGAACAGCAAATTGTGCGGAGGGTGTGGAAAGTCTGCAGAGGGATCTTGGTAGGCTGAGCGAGTGGGCGAGGACCTGGCAGATGGAATACAATGTTGGCAAGTGTGAGGTTATCCACTTTGGCAGGAATAATAGTAGGAAGGACTACTACTTACAGGGCGAAAAGCTGCAGCATGCGACGGTGCAGAGGGACCTGGGGGTCCTTGTGCATGAGTTGCAAAAACCCAGCCTACAGGTGCAGCAGGTGGTCAGGAAGGCAAATGGGATGCTGGCCTTCATAGCGAGGGGGATTGAATATAAAAGTAGGGAGGTCTTGCTGCAATTGTACAGGGCACTGGTGAGGCCGCAGCTGGAGTACTCTGTGCAGTTTTGGTCGCCGCACTAGCGCAAGGATATTTTGGCCTTGGAGGGAGTGCAGAGGAGGTTCACTAGGCTGATACTGGAGTTAAGGGGGTTGAGCTATGAGGAGAGGCTGAATAGACTGGGCTTGTACTCGTTAGAGTTTAGAAGGATGAGGGGGGATCTTATTGAGACGTATAAGATGATGAAATGGATGGATAGGATAGAGGTGGAGAGGTTCTTCCTGCTCAGAAAGGACAGTAGGACTAGAGGGCACAGCCTCAAGATAAGGGGGGGTGCGGTTTAGAATGGAGTTGAGGAGGAACTTCTTCACTCAAAGGGTGGTGAATCTCTGGAATTCTCTGCCCGTTGAAGTGGTGGAGGCTACCTCGCTAAATATATGTAAGACGCGGGTAGATAGGTTTTTGGTAGACAAGGGAATTAAGGGTTATGGGGAGAAAGCGGGAAAGTGGAACTGAGCCACTTCAGATCAGCCATGATCTTATTGAATGGCGGGGCAGGCTCGAAGGGCTAGATGGCCTACTCCTGCTCCTATTTCTTATGTTCTTATGGATTCATCTATTTGTGGTGGGTGGTGGGGGGAGGGGTGTGGGGAGAGCAGAAACAGAGAGCAATGAGATGTCAGTGAAGATCAGTGGGAAAGTGGGGGCAATGCTGGTGGTGATCAGGGGCAGTGGGTGAAAGGAGGGTGATGCCAGCGATAATCACGGGGGTAGGGGGCAAAGGTCACAGATACATCCGTAGTGAAGTGGGGAAGGGAGTGCAGGCTGATTAATTTTTGTTTCAGCTATCTGGAGTCAGTTTCCGGTTCTAAAAGGCTCCGCTTCACCATACTGACAGCTCAAACTTTGTTGATTCCTTTTTCTTAGCCGTTAAAGTGACAAGACCTGGAGAGAAAACTGCCAGTGGATCTGGAGAGTTACATGCTAGTTTTCTCACCAGGACTGACAGTCTGCCAAATTCTCATAAGGTTTCACCCCCTGACTTTAAATCAGTGTTTCAGAAGATTGCAGAAGCAGGGTAATTGTCCAATATAAATTGAAACTTCCTGGGCAACTCCCATGCAATCCTTGCATGGGGAATACCGTGCGTGTCTTCTGGGGTATGACCATCCGTAGAGTGGAAGATCTGGGCCAAAATGTCTTGTGGTAAATATATATTCATTCAGAAAAAATAACTAAAATCATTTGCACATTACAGTTCAAAATTATTCGTCCCAAATAATCAAGCTGAAAAAAATTCATTCAAATCCATCATATTTACTTAAACTATGCTTCGGATATGAAACACAAATTGCGGTTTGAAATTTCACTAACATTATAGTTGCAGTAAAATATGGCCTTTTATCATTTTTTAAATTGTTTTAACATTTTGCAAAAAATGTGTTCATAATAAGTGTTCCTTTTGATTATTTTTGGGCTAATTATTTTTGCCTATAGGTGATTGGGCATCTTGTTCAAGCAGCTTTACCTCATCAGTAAACCTAGATACTGATTTGTTCCACTATGGAGCACATAACAGTGAAAACTGATATGGCACTCCCTGACATCTGCATGGCCACAAGTCCTATTGGGTAAGGCTGGATTGTGATCAGAAGAGGGAACCCTGGTTGATTTTCTGCTCTTTAACCCCAGGGAACTGAGGCAATTATAGCAACCAATATAGCCACCTTGATTGAAATCTGTTATTGTAGCACAGGTTGCAATCAAACTTGGGACTATGTGGTATGTATTTCTCAGTTACTCTGTCATTTCAGTCATTCGAGGAGTTTCAAAGTTTACATTTAATGTAATTTTCCTGTCAATTCAGAGAAAGAAGAAGATACAAAACAACCAGTGAAGAGTAGAAAGCAACAAAATACTCGAAAACCATCTCAAGCATCTAAGGATGTCGAGGATAGCTCGGAAGAAGATGCGAAACTCAAACGAAGGAACAACAGGAGGAGACCACGGGGTCAGAATGGGATAAGAAAGAACAACATGAATGATGAAGACGATGATGAAAGTGAAGAAGAAGCCAAAGGAACGACTAAAAATTCAAGAACCAGAACAAAAAGCGAAAAGAATCAAGAAGAAGAGGAAAGTGAGGATGACAGTGAAATCGGGGGAGAAAATAAGAAAAGAACAAAGAGCACAGTGCATAATAATAATAGAAATAATAGAGCCAATGCAAACAAAAAACTGAAGGATGAAGAAAATAAAAAGCAGAAACAAGCAAGTAATAAAAGTAACAAGAAAACTGAAAAGGGCAATAGTAAGGACCAGAGGAAGAGAGGAAAATCCTCCAGGTATTTAGTTTCTCTTTACTGTGCATGGTCATTTCCCAAGTATTATAGTAGGTATTGTGTTAATGCAAAAGAATCACTTGAACGTAAATGAGAGAGGTAAATGCTAACTGCCTGTGTTGTATTTGTTAAGCCAGAAAGATATGTGTAGGTGTGTTCTGTGTACTTACAGAAGGTTATTGCTTCTGTGAGATATCCCATCACTCTGTACATAGGGCATGACTGAGTATTTAATCAGAAGTGAATCAAACTAGAAGGATAGTGTATTCTATCTTTGGAGAAGGGAATGGGGAAATAAGAAGGAGGAGAACAAGTTGGCATATCTTGCGCTTTGCATTAAGCACTCAATTTGAGTATAAGGAGTCAGTCAATCAACAAAGTGTAAGTGATCTCCAACATCAAAGAGCAAAATATAAATCCTGTGACTTGCTTGCTTCCTGTACACATGTTAAGATAATCCCAATGTGGTGTATTTTTAGGGAGAGGCATTAGAGAGAGGGAACAGAAATTGGTTTTTACTCAATGATAGGAGTACAATTTTAAAATACATTAAGCAAAAATAGAAAATGTTGGAAATACACTCAAGGGGCAAATTCTCCCAACCATCCTGGGTTTAGTGGTTGCTGGGCATGGTGAATCTGGCAGGAACTTAAAGTCAGAAATCCACCAGAGTACAATCACGTTGCAACTCTCCCTGTGATTGGGGGGGTGGGGGGAAGGGGGTGTTAATGGTGGATCATCCTTCCCACTGGCAGGTTTCGCAAATGCTATTTACATTCATTTGCATCTCATGAATGCTGATTAAAACAGCTGCCGCCAGCATCCCATCAGGTCTTTCGATCTTGCTTCATGCAAGGGAATTTATGTTGGCGTCAAACGAATTGCTAATGAGTGGTATAAACAATGTGGTCCTCAGTTCACCAGAGACTTCAAGGTAAGTGCAACAACTTTCTGTCATAGTGCGATCCTGGTCTTGATGCGCTGTACACTACTCTGCAGGGGCAATTGATTCCTGCCCTCCATCTCCATGCTGAACTGGTCTTCATGGATAGCATCTTGCTGCTGGACCCATGAATCCTCCTGTGACAGAGAGTCAGATCAGTATTGCGCTGGGGTTGATGAATAAGATGAATGATGGAAGGCAGAAGGAAAACCAGATGTAGGGAAGCTGGATCCCAGCAAGGTTACATGAAAATCTGTCAAACAAGGGAGTCAAAAGGATACCACATCATTCACTGGAAGGGGTTGGATGCATACTCCAGATGTGATAGGTAGAAATCTAAGTGGGGCATAGATGCCTTGACAGGTGATAGGTTCATAGGGAGGGTAGTTGATTCAAGGAACAGATTTCCTTTGAGGCTGCTAGCTTTTTTCCTCTGGATTGCTGACATCCTGCGCAATCTGGTGAAGACAGGTGAGCTGATGGAGACAGTGATATTAGTGTGCTAGACTGGTATTTAAATATGGTGCTAGGACCTTTAAACTCGTCTACTGAGAGCAGGCGATGAATCAGCTGGTGGTTCACCAGTACTCACTGACTCTCACTAATGCTTAATTAAAGAACTTTGAAGTGTAGAATCTGGGGTAGGATCCTTCTATTCAGTCTGGCAGGACAGGTGCTGTCAGAGCTGCCTGCCACTGTACTTAGTCTCAAACTGGGGAAATTCTGCCCAATATCTGTCAATAACTGTTGTTTTGGATGTAACTTTTCATTAGCACTTTGGACAGTATTTTTAGTTCTTGCCTGCCCAGAGACTGGAAATTTCTGCCCGATGCCAATGGACTTTAAATGGTCCACACAATTTTCAGTCTCGCCTGCAATAATTCCCAAGGTGGGTAGGATCAAAATGATTACTCCATTGTAATCTGATTAAAGATCTTGATTCAGAGTATTAGACTGTTTTTCACTTTTCAAATGTTGACAGAAGTACTGTGAGTTTCCATTGTTTCCTATTTTTATTCCTGTTGTCCAGCAAATGTCTCAAAGGTTTAATTAATGAAAGGTATTTGTTTGCAACATATTGTTCATTTGAACTAGTCAATATTGCAAAACATTTTTGAATCAAGTGTTATAATGAAGGTGATGAAACTCCCAAGTGTTTTATGAAGTCTGCCTGGATCATAGGTTTTGCAATTTGAATTTGACTATGGTAAGCATGAGATGTTTCACTTCAGGTATGATTCAACTGACCCACTAGACAGCTTTTACCAAACAAAGTTTATTAAAGAGTACAGTTAACATGCATAGAAAGAAAATTAGCAATAACTTTTACCAGTTACAAACAAGAAACAAAACAACCATGATATTGTATAAACCTTAACAAGTATGAAATGTTTTCTTAAACAACACCCTTGTCACAGATTTAGCACAGAAATTACAAATGCTCATATGATGCTGGAACTTAGTCCTTTGGTTGCATGCTGCAATTCTCTTGAGACACACATACACAAGCTTGAAGTCAGATCAGCTTCCTAAAACACCAGGGAGAGAGGCTCTTTGTAGCAAAACCACCAATAACAGAGTTTTCACTCCAGGAAGGCAAGAAGCCTTGCTTCCAGCTAGCCAGCTGAATTTCCAATACCGGGGGAGAGAGTGAAAACTGCTTTTCAATCTGATGGCCATACTCCTTCTAACTAAACAGCAGCTAGCAGCCAAACTGAAAGAGAAACCTTGAATTCAGTGTGAAAAAAAACTGTCCAAAACACATGACCTGCCAACCAGTCTTCCTCCTAACAATGCAGGGTCAGAAAAACAAATCCCAGAAAGTACCTGAGGTCCAGAGTAAAAATAAACACAACTCCAATTAAACCATTGAAACAGCAATAAAAGAAGTTCTAGCCAGATAGCCCGGCAACAATGAAACCAAAAGGCCGGCTTACAACTGCAGAGAACACGATTTTAAAAAAAAATACATTTCTTAAAGGTCATATGAGATAGACTGCAAGAACACAACTGTTAAGTTTAAATAGTTTAATTGTAAGATACCCTGCATTTGAAAGGAATGGAAAGTACTTGCATTTGTATAACATCTTACAACCTCAGGCCATCCCAAAGGGCTGGCACGGTGGCACAGTGATTAGCACTGCTGCCTCACAATGCCAGGGACCCGGGTTCGATTCCTGGCTTGGGACACTGTGCGGAATCTGCATGTTCTCCCCATGTCTGCGTGGGTTTCTTCCCACAGTCCGAAAGATGTGCTGGTTAGGTGTACTGGCCATGCTAAATTCTCCCTCAATGTACTCAAACAGGTGCCGGAGTGAGACGAGTAGGGGATTTTCATTGCAGTGTTAAGGTAAGCCTTCTTGTGACACCAATAAATAAATTTTAAACTAAACAAAGCAGTTGATATCCAATGGAGTAATATGAAGTGTATATACACCATTCTGCTGTAGGGAAACAAAGCAGTCAATTTTCACACAGCAGGCCCCCACAAACAACAGTTTTTTTTTCAGTTACTTTTGCTGAGGATTAAAATTGGTTAAGAATTTGAGGAGTGTCTTGGGAACTATTACATCCATCTGAGTGGGCAGTCAGGACCTCAGTTCAATGTCTCATGAAAGACAGCATTCCTGATAGTGCAACCCATCCACTGACCTGTCAATATTAACCAGTGGAATAGGTAGAATTTTATGGCTTCGCTTGTCCTGAATCTGTAAAATGGTCCATCGTCTATCCCTCACCTGCTCCTAATCCCGTGGTGAGCGGGATGGTAAAATTCCAGCCTCTGTGCTCAAATTTCTTAGGGGTTTCTTGGGATTTATTCACTGAGCTAAGGCTGACCAGTCTTTAAAAAGTCTCACTTGTGACTTATATTTTCTTTGTTTTGACCGTTTCTCAGGTTGGTGCAGCTAGGAAAGTAATCATATATCAGACTGTCTTATATGAGTAGGTTGACAGTCTAGCCTGCCTGCAGTGAGGAAAATGATTGGCTTCAGCATTCAGCAAGTACCCATTTCTATTTGCCACTGGCACCACCACTTGCCACCTCACAGTTCTATTCTAGCAGTTTATTTTAATTCAAAAATACTTGGGAATATTGACTGGTTCAAGTTGTTACCCCACAGCAAGAAAGAAGAAAAATCACTTCCGGGAGTTTGGTGAGATATGTATGTCGCCTTATTTATATCATGGGATGTTACTAGGGGCACAGAAGTATGTAAGTTCTCTCAGTTTTTCACGGATTAATTTTACATTATCTTTTGTTGTCTGATTTAAGTATTGAAATTCTTGGTCCTGTGGAAAAGAAATGAGTGGTAAAAACCTGCCCTGTCTGACCTAGAAAGCTCATCAGTTTCCTATGTTATAGGCCGGTTAGTTTAACGTCTGTGGTAGGTAAAATGTTAGAATCTGTCATTAAGGAGGAAATTGCGAGGCATCTTGAAGGGAATTGCTTGATAGAGCAGACGTAGCACGGTTTCATTAAAGGGAAGTCGTGTCTGACAAATTTACTGGAGTTCTATGAGGATGTGTCTAGGGCGGTGGATAGAGGAGAGCCGGTGGATGTGGTCTTTCTAGATTTTCAGAAGGCGTTTGACAAAGTGCCTCACAAGAGGTTATTGCAGAAGGTCGAGGGACATGGAGTTGGGGGTAGGGTGTTAGCGTGGATAGAGGATTGGTTGTCAAATAGGAGGCAGAGAGTGGGGGTCAACGGGTGCTATTCGTATTGGCGGATGGTGACTAGTGGAGTGCCCCAGGGGTCGGTGCTGGGGCCTCAGCTTTTTACCATTTATATAGATGATCTGGAGGAGGGAACCGAGTGTAGAGTGTCGAAATTTGCTGATGACACCAAGATTGGGGGAACGGCAAATTGTGCGGAGGGTGTGGAGAGTCTGCAGAAGGATCTAGATAGGCTGGGCGAATGGGCCAGGAAATGGCAAATGGAATTTAATGTTGGCAAGTGTGAGGTGGTCCACTTTGGTAGGAATAATGGTAGGAAGGACTATTACTTACGGGGCGAAAAACTGCAGCAGGCGACGGTGCAGAGGGACCTCGGGGTCCTTGTGCATGAGTCGCAAAAACCCAGCTTGCAGGTGCAGCAGGTGGTCAGGAAGGCGAATGGGATGCTGGCCTTCATAGCGAAGGGGATTGAATATAAAAGTGGGGAGGTCTTGCTGCAGCTGTATAGGGCATTGGTGAGGCCGCAACTGGAGTACTGTGTGCATTTTTGGGCGCCGCATCTGCGCAAAGATATTTTGGCCTTGGAGGGAGTGCAGAGGAGGTTTACTAGGCTGATACCGGAGTTGAGGGGGTTGAGCTATGAGGAGAGGCTGAATAAACTGGGCTTGTACTCGTTAGAGTTTAGAAGAATGAGAGGAGATCTCATTGAGACGTATAAGATGATGAATGGGATGGATAGGATAGAGGTGGAAAGACTCTTCCCGCTCAAAAAAGACAATAGGACTAGGGGGCACAGCTTCAAGATAAAAGGGGGGCGGTTTAGAACGGAGTTGAGGAGGAACTTCTTCACTCAAAGGGTGGTGAATCTCTGGAATTCTCTGCCCGTTGAAGTGGTGGAGGCTGCCTCGATAAATATTTTTAAGACGCGGGTTGATGGGTTTTTGATAGGAGAGGGGATTAAGGGTTATGCGGAGAGGGCGGGAAAGTGGAACTGAGCAGCGACAGATCAGCCATGATCTTATTGAATGGCGGGGCAGGCTCGAAGGGCTGGATGGCCTACTCCTGCTCCTATTTCTTATGTTCTTATTATGTTCTTATGTTCACTGGATTATGCTTCATAACCTAAACAATGGTGAAATATTTAATTTATTACTAAATAAAAGTTTGTGTGATATTATTTAGACAATAGCCTACATAAAACCTGTGCACATTCTTTTCAGCAAATATAATGTCAAATTCTTACACCCATTTAATCAAATCAAAAATTATTTTATGCATGTGTGTCAGCAGTGGTTTCTTATAAGCTCTGATTTGTTGAAACGAATGGAAAGATAATGCAGCACATGATGTAAAAAGCATGTATAACTCTCAATCAGAGTTTCCTTCCTGTGGTCCACCCAGGTGATACTTTACACTCAGATAGTAAAGGTAAAAATCTACCCCAATAATTGGCCTGAGCTGCATCCAGGATGTGAGTTTCTTATAACTGGCACATCTATTTTCCTTGTATTTTGCAACAGCTCCTTCTCAGATTCATCAAACAGCGAAGATTCTTTGTCAGAGGGTGAACTTGCCAAGGTTTTGGAAGAAGTGGAAGAAAAGAAGAAACTAGTGGCAATCTTAAGGACCAAAGCCTGGCGTATGAAAAGGAAGCTTGCGACATTAAAGTAATTGATCTGTCATTTCTGCACAATCTTTCAGAGTTTTCTTCTTCACTTAAGTAATCTATGCACCAAAAACTACCTTTCAATGAATTTGAGATAATACAATCCATGTTTATTTAAAAAAAACACTACAAGGCAAAATCAGTTGCATCAATACGATCTCTCCTTAAGATTCCCTGAAGATCAATTCAACTTTCTATTTAGCCAAACCTTTTCATCAGACATACTTTGTGGCATTAACATATTTTTCAAGAAATAAATCTTGAAATTGCACTCAGTGAATTTTAGGGTATAATCAATGTGTGCAACATTCTTTTGTCCATTATTTTATACTTACTGAGAAATGAACCCTTTTTTTATAGGTTTATGCACTAACTAAAATAGCAGACTAAGGTATTTCATACAAACACGATCATATTTTGTATGCTAATATTTCTGCAATATAACAAAAATAATATTCAGAAAAAAATGTCACACTGCTGAAAATTACAACGGTTAAGCAGTCCACTGATTCATTCAGTTAGCAAAGGCATGAGGACACATTCATCATGTAAAGTACAGTTCAGCACTTTGGCTTCAAGAGATTGAATTTCCATGCTTGCATGCTGTTTTTGTCTCTCGGTAGCAATTAACTATTTTTGTCTTAAGTGTGGTCCATAGTCTAGTTGAGCTCAAAGTTCTCATCAACAACCTGAAGTTGTCCTACTATATCAGTTATTTTTAACTGAGTCCTTCGGAGCTGTATTACAATTCTCTGAGCTAGCTGTATTTCTGGCTAAGACTAGCTAGTATATGCATGACAGAGGAGTTAACTGCATTAGGGTTTCTGTTCATGGAGTTACAGATCATAAATTGATTACAATACAGAAGGAGGTCATTGAGTAGATTGTGTTCATGTCATCTTCCCATAAGAATAGCTCAGCTAGACTCACTCCCTCACCCCTTTTTCATAGCAGTATTTTCCTTCAGACAAAACACGGTTTTGTGAAGGGTAGGTCGTGCCTTACTAACCTTATTGAGTTTTTTGAGAAAGTGACCAAAGAGGTGGATGGGGGTAAGGCAGTTGACGTGGTATATATGGACTTTAGTAAGGCGTTTGATAAGGTTCACCATGGAAGGCTTCTGCAGAAAATGCAGATGTATGGGATTGAGGGTGATTTAGTTAATTGGATCAGGAATTGGCTAGCAGATAGGAGACAGAGGGTGGTGGTTGATGGTAAGTATTCGTCATGGAGTTCGGTTACAAGTGGTGTGCCTCAGGGATCTGTTTTGGGGCCACTGCTGTTTGTAATTTTTATAAATGATCTGGATGAGGGTATAGTTGGGTGGATCAGTAAATTTGCTGATGACACCAAAGTCGGAGGAGTGGTAGATAGTGAAGAGGGGTGTCATAGTTTACAGAGAGACTTGGACAAGTTGCAGAGCTGGGCCGAGAGGTGGCGGATGGAGTTTAATGCGGAAAAGTGTGAGGTAATTCACTTTGGCAGGAATAACAGATGTGTAGAGTTTAGGGCTAACGGTAGGACTCTGAATAGTGTTGATGAACAGAGGGATCTAGGTGTATGTGTACATAGATCCCTGAAAGTTGGGAATCAAGTAGATAAGGTTGTTAGGAAGGCATACGGTGGCTTGGCGTTTATTGGTAGGGGGATTGAATTTAGGAGCCGCAACGTCATGTTGCAACTGTACAAAACTCTGGTGCGTCTGCACTTGGAGTATTGTGTGCAGTTCTGGTCCCCACATTATAGGAAGGATGTGGAGGCATTGGAGAGGGTGCACAGGAGGTTTACCAGGATGTTGCCTGGTATGGAGGGAAGGTCCTATGAGGAGAGACTGAGGGATTTGAGGTTGTTTTCGTTTGAAAGAAGGCGGCTAAGAGGGGACCTTATTGAAACATACAAGATGATTAGAGGTTTAGATAGGGTGGACAGTGATAGCCTTTTTCCTCGGATGGAGAAAGCTAGCACGAGGGGGCATAGCTTTAAATTAAGGGGTGGTATTTATAGGACGGATGTCAGAGGTAGGTTCTTTACCCAGAGGGTGGTGAGGGATTGGAATGCCCTGCCTGCTGCAGTTGTAAATGCGCCTAGTTTGGGGGCGTTTAAGAGATCCGTGGATAGGTTTACGGATGGAAAGGGATTAGTTTAGGTTAGAGGGTCATTGCTTTTTTAATTGATCGGCGCAACATCATGGGCCGAAGGGCCTGTTCTGCGCTGTAATGTTCTATGTTCTATGTTCAGATGTTTATCCAATTGCACAGGTGTGGTGCAAAAACACAAACTTGCTGGGCCATTTGAAAACAGTGCTGCATTCAAACAAACCCCATTTTCGCTGTTCCAAGGGTCTTAACCCGCTGTGTGGGAACCATGGTTTTAAACATTTGTGAAGGACTGATTAAGGCTTGTGTAATTGCCATGAGCTGAAGTGGTTTAACTCTAAGAATGCCAAATTTCAAGCAATCACATTGATTTATACTACAGAAGAAAAAGGTGCTGATTTTTGACAAGTTGACTCTGATTGGCTGAGGACATTGCAATGAAGAAAGCAGTAGGGAACCATAGGCTCCCCAGACTCTTGGGGAATTCAGAAAGTGTACAAGGTTTGAAAATGTTGCTTTTGTTTGCAGAGAATGGGTCTCTGCATATGAATGTATGTTTTTTCTAGCAAGTGTAAATGTTATAAGTTTGACTGATTATTTTAAATTGGGTTTGTTCAGCAAGTGCTGTTCAGTTGCAGAGTCACAACTAACAGTAGATGTCTTGCACTGGGCTTTGCAGGTGTGGGCTGGTTGAACACAATCTGGACTCAACCCATTGCAAACAACCAAAGAACACGCTGTTTGATTGGTTAACTAATTGTTGAGGCATATAGCCTATGTACCTGACATCATGCCAGCACTTAAATCATACATGACGTTGCTATGTAGTAGGCAGAATGTCTTTTTGGACTGACAGCAGAATCCTGTTAGTTGAAAATACCAGACATGTAACCATTGTATAGTAGCAGCATGAACTAGCTTGCTTAACTCATTGTTCATATTTCTGAGCTACTTTGGCTTTCTGGGGTAAGTTGAAGTAGACCAGTTAATTTTCAGATCTGAAAATGGCAGTTGTGACTTATTTATAAATGTGCACAATATGCAGTGAACAATGAGCTGATCAGATCGTCACTGTTCCACAGCATAGTCTTGGTGCATTGCCAGGTACACATCCGAATGACTGACTGATCAAATCAGCACTATGTTCATTTAATTATTCACAATAGGCAGAGTACAGACCATATTCAAGCAGCCTGCACTTGAAAAGCCCCAAAACAAATGTCTACTGTTAGAAGTGATGCCATGATTGGGCAATACTTGCTGAATAACCCTGAGTGTGCAGATATGTACACTAACAGCCAATTTAAAATAATCAGTCAAGCTCATAACATGGTTCATTTATGCTTTTTAGAAATGGGATACATTCATACACAGGGATCTGTTTTCCACAAACAAAAGGGATATGTTCAAGTCCTGCACCTTTTCTGAATTATTTAGCTACCCTATAGTTCCCCATTGCTTTCTCCATGGAAATGGAGATGTAGGATGGGAATAGAGGGATATGGTCCTGGAAGGGTAGGGGGCTTTAGTTCAGTTGGGCAGCATGGTCAGTGCAGGCTTGGAGGGCCGAAGGGCCTGTTCTGTGCTTATAATTTTCTTTGCTCTTTGAAATGCCTTGGCTAATTACAGGTGATGCCAGAGTGTTACCCATAATTGATTCTGGTGAGATTTACCCATCCTGCTGCAGTGATCAGGGATTTAGCTTGGCACCAAATTCTCTGACCTCACTACAGCGGAAGTGTGGTGTGAACAGCCGGTTAGATTGCGCCAGACTTTCCAATCAATTGACATCCTTTTCTCCTGTAGTATAAATTGTTGTAGTCATCTGAATTTTGCCATTGTTGTTTGTTCTGATGAGTGCAAGATGAAAGGCTTTGGCACCATGTCACTCTTTTCAGCAATAGTTAAGTTCTGTACCACTAAGTGATTGTTTGATTTAAGTCTTTAGGAATATTATGGAATACTCTCCACCTGCCTGGATGAGGGCAGCACCAATACCATCCAGGACAAAACAGTCTGCTTTATTGGTATCCTATCCACTATCTTAACATTCACTTCCTCCATCACCAACTCACAGTGGCAGCATTATGTACCATCTACAAGATGCACTGCAGCAACTTGCCAAAGCTCCTTTGACAGCACTTTCCAAACCTGCAACCTCCAAAGAATGAAGAACAAAGAAACTTACAGCATAGGAACAGGCCCTTCAGCCCTCCAAATCTGCATCGACCATGCTGTCCAGCTAAACTAAAACCTCTTACTCTTCTGGGGACCATATCCCTCCATTCCTATCCTATTCATGTATTTGTAAAGATGGCCCTTAAAAGTTACTATTGTATCTGCTTCCACTACCTCCCCCAACAGCGAATTCCAGGTACCCACCACCCTCTGTGTGAACAAACTTGCCTCATACATCTACTTTAAATCTTGTCCCTCTCACCTTAAACCTATGCCCCCGTGTAATTGACCCTTCCAATCTGGGAAAAAGGTTCTGACTATCCACTCTGTCCATGCCTCTCATTATCTTTTAATTGACAGTTTATGAAGTTCTGAAGTGATTAGCTGAATTTGATGTGGCTAACAAAATCGATGTTTGTTTCTTTGACCATTTGAGAGGGTTTACACTTTTTGAATGAGTTTGAATGAATAGGAATTTTTTTTCTATAGCAACTGTGTTTGTGTGAGACCTCTATTAGATTGTTAGAAGTGTAAAATTTGTCACCACACTGTTCCTGAGCCCATAGTGGATATTGCGTGATGAGCTATGGAGAATACATGGGAGTTACGAAAGGAGCAAGAGGGTATTTGGACATGAAGGATGCATGTGGATATCAGGGGGTATGTTCTGTGTGAAAATTATGGCTAAGTGGTTAGTTCTGAGTGAAAATGAAACCGAATGACAGCAGGATGATTGCTTGTGAATGGAAGTGATATCAAATGATGGCAAAATGATTGCAATTGAGAACAGTTGCCACCAAATGATATTAAATATTTCAGGTAGAGTAGTGTTGAATAATCCCAGCCTCCTGAACATATAAAATGATTTGACAGGAGTTGCTGTTTTATTAACTCAGTTTTAACTTTTACTTATTAGGGAATCTCAGGCATTTATAGAGAAATTTGAAGGTGCTCTAGGGAAGGGAAAAGGTAGAAAGTTTTACGCCTACAAAGTGATGATGACAAAGGTTAGTATCTGCCATTCATCTTATTTTCACCAGAATTTATACATATTATTATGTGCTCTTTGTGCATTGGTACTGACCAGTAGCATATGTGATTGTGCCCTGCACCAGTGATTTGCAAAGATCTGTAATAGATGTTGTTGTATCCCCTAATGGTGACTGTATGTTCTCAGCTTCTTTAAGCCTTTTGTAGTTCCAGACCTGGATCTAGCTCCCCTCCACAATATAAGAAAATGGCAACTAGAATTGGGAGACTTGGGGGCAGAATTTTCGTGTGCATACGAGTTACCTCAGTTTGTGAAGACTCCAGAAGAATCTTTCCAGCCACCAACCTCACAACCTTTCGTAACTCAAGACACACCTTAAATTATTAACAGATTAGGAGGTAGAACAATTAAAGTAGCTAGCTTAAAGGGTAGACACAGTAAAAAGTCTGACAACACCAGGTTTAAGTCCAACCGATTTATTTGATAGTAAACTCATAAGCTTTTGGGGTTAGTCCCTTCGTCAGGTGAATGGAGAGTTCTGGCCTCAGACAGAGCATATAAAGCACAGACAGTTTACAGATCTTACTATCAGAGTTTACTATCAAATAAATCGGTTGGACTTAAACCTGGTGTTGTCAGACTTTTTACTGTGTTTACCTCAGTCCAACGCCGGCATATCCACATCATGACTTAAAGGGTAGATACAGTGGTAAGAAGCAATTGCAGTAATGATGACAGGATTAATCATAAATGTTTGGTGAATTTTGTTCTAAAAAGTAAACATGTTTGATCACATAGACCTCAGACTTAATTTCAACTCATCTTGGCTGATGAGCTGAGAGTGTGACTACTGTTTATGGCTATAATTTTCAGAATGCGCGTAATAGCAGAATCCTTTGGCTAGGATTTTCCATCCCCTCTCACACAGTGTGTTTGCTGGTGGTGGAGGTGATTTGCCTTTGGTTACTGATGGGAACTTCCGACGAGCTGACACCTATAATATTTTGCTTCGCATGACTGCCCCGCGACCACAGAGGATCACCTTCGGCTAGGCCAGAGGATCCCATCAGTGGGAAGGATTGTAAAATCCAACCATCATAGCATAACATATGGAAGCAACAAAGCAGTTTGCCACCATGCTGTGCTAACTAGAAACAGGATGAAGCAATTAAAGAAATATATAGGATGGTAAATCAGCTCTTAATTCATAATGACTTTGAAAACATCATAAAGTATTACTTTGATTTTACTGATATTTTATTTTCTGAAAGATTTATGCATAAAATAGAAGACACAAGTCTTAGTTTTTTGAAGAGAGGAGGATGGCTTAAAAGAACATTTGAGTACTTATTTATACAATTTTAGGACTAAGAAAGGCCAGCTATCATTTGAATATTTATTTAATATTTCAGAAATGGATCAAATTTAAGAGGGACTTTGAAAATTTTAAAACTTCCTGCATACCTTGGGAGATGAAAATAAAAGAGATTGAGAGTAAGTATGCCGCAGTAAATGAATCTATTGAAGACAAAATTCAGTTGTTGTGGTGTTTATCCCTTTAAGGATTCATCTGCAGACTACGAATATACATTCAGGCATCGGCCTGGAATGCATATTACGAATGCAGATCTGCTTAGTCACCTGCCTTTACCAGAGAGCGTAGTACTTCCCCCAGTACCACAGGAAATTGTTATGATGTTGAATTTTTTGGACACATTGCCTGTTTTGGTGCAGCAAATCAAGTATTGAACCAAGTATCGAGGGATCTGCTGTTGTCCACAATGCAGCACAGGATATTAATGGATTGGGCTGGTGAACCAATTTCTGAAGAGATTAAACTATTATTATAGATGGAAATATGTATTGAGTTGTGAAAATGTCCAGAGTAATTGTCCCTTTACCAGGATGGGAATTCCTCCTAGGCAAATTGTATAGTGCCCATCCAGGTACATTTAAGATGAAGAAGCTCACCAGGGTAATCCCCCATCTTGCTCCCCAACTGATTTGCCAAGTCATGTGACTCTTGTTCTGCAAGTGCATCCTTAAAGGGACAGTCACCAGAGGTGTGTAACCTCCAACCTAGAAGTTGTATTTCTGAATTAAAATGTTACATCCTAAAACATGAATTATGAACCAGATATGTGCAGTAGTTGCAAGTACTGTCTGCTCTTGACCAGAAGGAGGCTGATATGTAAAACTTCATAAGTGCATCCACCCTCAAAACCACTTACAAATCCTTCCTCTGCTCTGAGGTTGCAGTTTCAGTGAACATAGAACATAGAACATTACAATGCAGTACAGGCCCTTCGGCCCTCGATGTTGTGCCGACCTGTGAAGCCAATCTAAAGCCTATCTAACCTACACTATTCCAATATCATCCATATGTTTATCCAATGATATTTAAATGCCCTTACAGCCTTATAGTGAGGACATACTTAATGATGAAGAGGCATGTAACCCACCGATCCTCACTTCGGTTCCGGTAGAAGAATTGCCACTTGAATGGGTGGATAGGGCATCCTGCTGAAAACCCTCTCACCCGTCTCCTCCCTTTTCCAGCTGCTCTGCGTCACCTCTACTCATTCTCCCTGTCATGCTGAAGTTTATGTTGGATGCAAACTACTGGACTCATGTCTGAGAGCAACTGGCTTATGCAGAATTCTTGAAATCAGGCCAAAGTCCTGTAACACATGTCACCACTCACTGCAGACTTCAACAACTTTAAACAATGCTGGGAACAAACAAACAAATCTACAAATGTAGCAAGTGCCAGGAGAAATTAATCAACCCCTAACAGGAACGTAGCTGATGATTCCTTGAATAGTAAGGTTCTATTGGTCTTTCCTGCTGTGCGAGGTTACGGCTGTGATTTTCCAGCCCAACCTCGGCGCTAGGGGTTCCGCTGAAAGTCAGTGGACCTTTGACTGGGTCACTGAATCTCCTGGAGAGGATCCCGCCATGAGGTAAATGGAAATTCCTGACCTAAGACAGAGTTTCAGCGGCAAGTTCCAAAATGGCAGTGATGCCATCAAATCATGCTGATTGTTGCCAAGATCCGCCTACTGTGCATTTTTATGTTAAGTGCTCCCAATATCTGTGTTCATGCCTTCATCAAAATAGCATCTAATATGGCCAGCTACAGACATGTGAGTACTATAGTGGATGTGAAAGGCACCAAAATGAAGGGACACTATGGACCAAAGTATCACAGCAGATAACTTATATTAACATATATACTGCAGGATATATAAAATAATTGACATCTGTAAACTGTGAAACAATTAGTAAATGCTACAATAAGATCTTTCTCACTTAATTCAATGAAGACATGAACAAGATTTTCATACGTAATTATTAATTTCAATATTCAAGATCAGCTTGAAGCTGAATTCTTCAGCCTCCTTAAATTCTCCCACTCAACAGCATGATGTGAATCCCTCAAGAATCACTATTGGTGTTCAGTAATGGAGACCAGCTGTGATGACCATGCTGAGGGCTTATGAGGCCATTGTTGGTCAGGAACGTGGCTGGACAATACCCTGGCAGGGTCCCTGGCATCCTAGCAGTGCCAACTGGCAGTGCCAATCTGGGGCAGCAAATATATGGGAACACGCCATTGGTTAGTGGAGCGGCACGGTGCTTAGTACTGCTGCCTCACAGTGCCACGGATCCAGGTTTGATTCCCAGCTCGGGTCACTGTCTGGTGGAGTTTGCATGTTCTCCCCGTGTCTGCGTGGGTTTCCTCCCAGAATCCAAAAATGTGCTGGTTAGATGCATTGGCTATAGTAAATTCTCCCTCAGTGTACCTGAAGTGGTGTCGGAATGTGGCAACTAGGGGATTTCCACAGTAACTTAATTACAGTGTAAGCCTATTTGTGACACTAATAAATGAACTTTAACTTTAGTTCCTTTGAAGTCACCCACCATCCTGCCTTGACAATATATTACTTCACCATCCATCGGGTAAAAGTCCTGGAACCCCGCCCTCTCCAAAAGCGCCCAGGGTGTATGTGCATGAATTGCAGTGCTTCAAAAAAGCAGCTAACAATAACCTTGTCAATGTCAGTTGGGGTGGACAATAAATGCTGGCCCTGCTAATGATGCTCAGATCCCATGAATAATAAAAAGCAAACGTTGCAGGTAACAAGACAATACTTGATTCACCGTCTGCTGGGCAAGCTTAAAATCTTCTTTCACCAGAAATTCATTCTGATTGCTTCCTCAAACTAGACCAGAAAGTGCACAACCTTAATGCCATCCATGTCCTGAGCTGAGCCCTCATTCCCCATCTTTATAACATTGCCCACCTCTTCTGTAACTCAGCCACACTGCCACAGAAATCCTCACCTCAGCAATCATCACTCACACACTGCATTTCTCTAGTGTTGGTTTCACCTTACCTCAGGCTCGACGCTAAATGACCAGTAAGTCAATCAAACCTTCATTGTCAACACTCCCATCCACACTTTGTCCCATTTATGCATCACCAATTTATGCCTGAATTGATAGTTGTTCATTTCCTGCCTCTCAGTATGCTGGATTCAAAGTCCACCTCCTTACACCCTCATCCAGCTTATAAAGTCCAGTTTTTCGCACTCATTTCTTTTCTATATTCCCTCCTTTTCCTGTCTTCACAGAAGTGACCACTGCATTCTGGAATCATGTTCAAAAACTCCTCTGACTGACCAGGGCTGGAATTCGCGTAAAATGTGGAGTAACTCTCGTTGGTATTTTTAGTGGGATTTTCAAAATGAATCTCCCACACTCTGTGCACTGCAAAGTGCCTTAGGGAGCTTCACACTGAAAATCAGGGGACAGGGCCTATTTGTGTTGGAGAGGCTGGCAGCATAGTGCTGAGTGGGCCAGTGTGAATGTGCCAATCTGTCATAATGGAGATCAGCACATGCACAGCAGCCCTACACTGCTGGCTTCCCGATCGCCGGCCAGCTCAATCACTGACCAGCCCCACGACCCTGTATCATTAGCTGTGCGATATCTGCACCCCCCCCCGATCGCTGGCCTCTCGGACGTCTCCCGATGCCTCCAGCTCCCCTCGCCAGTCCTGATTTCCACGACTAACCCCCCCCAACTCCCACCTGTGAGTCCCAGCAGGGAGCCTGCTAAACGGCCTGCGCTGATGTCTCCTGGCCAGTTGTACTGCTGGAGCAGTGCAACAGGCTGGGAGATTCGCTGCCTAGATTTCTGTCAACCTACAATGACCTCCTCAAGACCTAACTTTACTCATGTCTTTAGTCACTTCCCTAATTCAAATCTTGATGTTTCTGTTCATTAATGCCTTCCCCTTTCCTTTTGTTGTGAAGTGATCTGGGACAATTTATTAGATTAAGGATGCAAAATAAGAACAATTTGTTGAATATTTAAACTTAATACTGTTATTCAGTCACTTATATTCTTAATGACGGTAGACAAATTGAATAGGAGAGTGAAGTTGTGCACATTTAATCTGCATGTTTACAGAAATCAATGTTAAACGATATGAGATTGATAGAAATTTTTTTTATAACAGGTCACTTTGGTTCTTCTGTAGCTTCATATTTCATTTTTCTACGGTGGCTGTATGGGATTAATCTGATTCTTTTTAGTTTAACTTTTGGCTTGGTTGTCATTCCAGAGGTAAGTCTCGAGTTCTTGATAATGCTTCTTGCCTAACTGTATAAAATTATTTGGAATTTTTAAAAAACTAGTTTTTGTGTCAAATGAAATTAAGGACAGTTAATTTTTTCAATTATCCTCACTCCTGGCAGAATCAAATCACCAAATTAGATTTTTTAAAAATGAGTGAAGTTTCTGACATTTGCTGCAACCCATGGTTTTTATTAATTCCTCATTTGACTATTCTAATGCACTTTTGGATGGTCTTCCACATTCTATTCTCTGTAAGATTGAAGTACTGGGTGGCACGGTAGTACAGTGGTTAGCACTGCTGCTTCACAGCTCCACGGACCTGGGGTTCGATCCCTGGCTTGGGTCACTGTCTGTTGTGTCATTGTCATTTTCCTCATGTCTGCATGGGTTTCCTCCGGGTGCTCCGGTTTCCTCCCACAGTCCAAAGATGTGTGGGTTAGGTTGATTGGTCATGCTAAAATTGCTGCTTGGTGTCCTGAGATGCATGGGTTAAAGGGATTAGCGGGTAAATATGTAGGATTGTGGTCGGTGCAGACTTGATGGGCCTAATGGCCTCTTTCTGCACTGTAGGGGTTCTATGATTCTCTATGATCCAAAGCTCTGCTGTCCATGTCCTAACTCGCACCATGCCTGTCACTGATCACCCCCGTGCTGAGTGATTTACGTTGGTATGCTTGAGGACCTGTAAAACAAGTGTTTAATCTTGTTTGATGCACTTCTGTGAGGTGCGTTGTGACATCTTACTATGGACTGTAACTTCCTGCCTTCCCAGGATTGGATTGGTAGGGAACCCCAAAGATAAGCTGGAGAATCCCTTTGGGAAGTTCCCAGGTAAGAGTTTACCTGGCAATTGTCCAGATGTGCTAACTTCCTCTGAATAATTGTGATGGGCTAGGAACCATCCAACAAAGTGATTTAAACTGTTAAGTTCGGATGGTTCTGCTAGCTTTGCACTTAATGTTATTCTGAAAAAGTTAGAAGGGAAAAAGGAATCTAACTTCAGCATAACTATTTTAAAGATCCCAGACAGAGTTCCCACACCAGCCCCCACTACCAACTAAGCACTCCCCACCTGCATGGGATTCCCCCCCTCCACCCCCCTGATCTGACCCTCTTACTGACCCAACAGGTCTGAGCCTGCAAAGGTAAGTGGTTACAGAGAGACAACCTGTGGCTGACTGCCACTCTGAGGAACCTACTGCTCAATATTAAAGGTGCTTTATAATTGTTGTTGTTATTGAATACCATGTAAGTGGACTCTTAAGAAAATACATGAACACAGTGGGAGCAATTGCAGTCAATGGAAATAAAAATCGGGAGAGAGTAAATGAGTTATCAATTAGTTATCACCCATTTACACCACCACAGGTAGTCAAAATTACCCTCAGTGAGCATTAATAGTTTGTAAGTAGGAAATATGTGTCTCCATTAATTACCAGCCTGAATGTTTAATTGGGAGCCAGAGAGTTGTACATGGTGAAAAATAAAGTATTTTATCTGGTAATTGTGAAATTAATCTTGACATTCCATGGAGATTATGTCCTTCAAAACCTAATTGGTGTTGTCCTGGTTGAAACAATTGCAATATGTTTGATTATTATGCAGTTAAATTGAATTAGTTTCTGTTGTTTTACTCTGTCTTTAGAATCATAGGACGGAATTTTCCTGTCCCGCCTGCACAAGACTCGTAGCGGGCAGGTCACTGACCATACAAAGGTTTGTTGACCTTGGGCTGGATTTTCAGGCCTTGAGGCGAGCGCAGCAAGAAACTCCCGCCCATAGAATCCCTACAGTGCAGAAGCAGACCATTCGACCCATCGAGCCTGCACCAACAACAATTCAACCTAGATCCAATCCCAGTAACCCCATGTATTTTCCCTCCTAATCTCTTGACAATGAGGGTCAACATAGCATGTCCAATTCAACTAATCTGCACACCTTTGGACTGTGGGAAGAAACTGGAGTACCCGGAGGAAACCCACACGGATACAGGGGAACATGCAAACTCCACACAGTCATTCAAGGTTGATTGGTGCTGTGAGGCAGCAGTGCTAACCACAGTATCACCATGCTGCCCCTGAATGGTCTGAGTATCTTGCAATCTTCCTTTCAAAGCTTGATGGAGCCCTATTTTATTTATTCCCGTATTCCTTCCAGTCTTCTGCAGTTAGCCTATTTATTTCCATGGTGGAAAGGTCAACTATAAGAGGGCACAGGTTTAAGGTGAGACGTGCGGGGAACGTTTTTCACACAGAGGGTTGTGAGTGCCTGGAGCACACTATCAGTGGAGGTGATGGAAGCAGGCACATTAGCAACATTCAAGGTGTATTTTGATAGACACATGAATGGGAGATGAACAAAGGAATAAAAACCACATATTGGCACAGGCTTGGGGGGCTGAATGGCCAGTTCCAGTGCTGAATTGTTTTTTGTTCTTCTTTGATACCATATTGGGTCTCTGCCATCATCTTCCTGATGTTGTTTCTCTTCATCCTGGGCTTTCCACATGAAGCCTTCCTAAATTCAGGTGGAAGAGAGAACAGTATGGTGGCTTTGTGTCAAAATTCTGCCCTCAGAAAAGCATTAGTTCCCTGTATTAATCCCAAGATGGCCAGGTGCTGCCCATCTTAAGCCCACTTTGCCACATGTAAATGAAGACAAATGGTATGTGGTTTTGTTGTCCTTGGGATTTCCTTTAGTTTCTGTTTGCTTCTATTCCCCCCCCACTCTGCTGCCTAGGAAAGAATCACTGCCATTTTCAAGCTGGGACAAGTATGATTTCTTAAAGTAGGAATACATAGTGGAGGCCATTACTTACACAGACCAGTAATTTCACTAGACAGGAGAACAAAGGTGGCACGGTGGCAAAGTTGTTAGCACTGCTGCCTCACAATGCCAGGTATCTTTGTTCAATTCTGGCCTCGGGTCACTGTCTTGGTGGAGTTTGCACATTCTCCCTGTGTCTGAGAGAATTTCCTCCTGGTGTTCCGATTTCTCCCACAGTCCAAAGATGTGGGGGTTAGCTTGATTGACCATACCAAATTGATCTTACTGTCGGGGGATTAGCAGGGTAAATATTTGGGAATAGGGCCTGGGTGGGATTGTGGTTGGTGCAGACTCGATGGCCTGAATGTGTCTTCTGCATCATAGGGATTCTATGATTCTATGAATATGGAACCAACTGCCAATAAAGAAGCCTGTTGAAATCTTGGGTATTAAAAGTTGTTGATAGACACTTCGAACATTTTACAAATGATTTTACTGTGGTGATGGATTTTTGTTTTGGAATTCCATTGTTCATGTGTTTTGATGAAGGGAATGAAGAGGACGTGGAGGAGAGGATGAAAGTGCAAAGAGTGCAGCAGCATTCCCACTTTGGAGAGGTAACAGATATGATAGTGGGGAATTTATAGTGATTGCGGAAATACATAGAATTTAGGAGAAAGGCTTAACTAGGGTTCACATCCAAGATTACTAGAGATGGTGAAGGTGGTGTGCAACTGGATTAAAAGTTGGTTAGAAAGAACGAAAAAAATAGTAGTTAAGGGCAGTTTTTCAAAGTGGATGGAAGTTGGCTATGGTGTCCCACAGGATTCAGTTCTGAAGCTATTTCTGTTCACTATGCATATCAATGATTTCAATACCCAGCTAGAAATGCCAACATTTTAGATGATACCAGAATAGGAGGTATAGCAAATTTGTTAGATGGACATAAAGAAATAGCCAAAAAATATTGACAACACTTTTATACTTCAGGTGCTAATGGGCCTTCAATATGGCAGCATACCGCGGAAGACTGTGCCAAGGAAAGAACAACCAACTGCTATGGATTTTTCAGTACTTTGGGAATTTGGGGTGAGCCTGTAGATATTCTCATAAGCTACTAATGAATAACTTTTCACCGCTGTAGCATCCAATTGTTTACTAAATTATTCCAATACTTTTGCCTCCATTGTTTTATCTATAGTTTTATTCCATACATTAAATACTCTTTGAAGAACAAAAACAAGGTTTGCATTTGTAGAGTGCTTAATGTGACAATTGGACCTCTCAAAGCACTTTCCAGCCAATGGAAAACTTTTGAATTATAGTCACTATTTCAATGATGGAAATGCGCAGCCATTTTGTGCGTAGCAAGCTCTCAGAAAGAGGAACATGATAATGACCAGTTAATCTGGCCGTGTGATATTGATTGAGGGATAAATATTGCCCCCAGGACACCAGAGATAAATCTCTTGCTCTTCTTCAGAAACAGTGTATTGGGATCTTTTACATCCACCTGAGAGGGCAGTTTGATTGAATGTTTCATCTGAAAAACAGTAGGTAGGACATTTTGACGTTTTTCCAGAATGTTGTGTTGGGTGGGGAAAGTGGAGTGCAGCTCGCTGGCTGCCTTGCCGGCTTTACACACCATATTTCCAAACTCTAAAAAAATGAAATGGTGGATCCCACATTATGCTGGAGTCCACCCTGCAGGCAAGTTAGGTTTTTGAAAGATTTAAGGGTAATTATAAAAAATTAAAATAAAATCACAAACATCCCACAGAGCTCCCCTCCCAAGGAATCCCACCCCATGGACATAGGACCACCCCCTCCTGAACAGACAGCCTCCTCCCCCAGGGAACCTCTCTTCACCCTGAACCTCCTCAATAGACGTTCCATCTCCCCAGAATTGTCAGGGTACTGCCCAGGCATGCCCCCTTCCAACTTTGTGGCATCACTCAAGGCAAATGAATTCCCTATGGGGGGAGATGATACAGTGGGGAAGTCCTGCTAAATATATGGTAATGTATTATAATGGGATCTCTGTCCTTGCATAGCTGTTACCCCATTATGCCACTGGTGGATGTTGGGGACAATCAAGTGGGGAATTCCCACCGGTGTGAAATCCATTTTGCGACTCCCTGTCTATTCTTTACCCCTGCTGCCATTCATGCCCACTGAAAACAGCGGGGGGTGGGGGGGGGGGCAGAAAATCTCTCACTACCTGACCCAGCCTAGCAGCTATCTGTTTTATGGATCCAGACAACTTGGTCTGTAATGGTGTTACCAAGCCCCCTTGGTGATGGACACTGAAGTCCCCCCACCCACAGTACACCTTGGCAACTCTCAGTGCTACCTCCAAATGATGTTCAATATGGAGGACAACTGATTCATCAGGTTTCCTTGCACATGTTTGATCTGATGCCATCAAGATTCATGGGATCCAGAGTTGATGTTGAAGACTCCCCATCACTGTGCCGCCACTGTTGGTAGTGATGGTGGTGTCTGGGATTTGTCTGTAAGGTATGATTTTATGAGTATGACTATGTCAGGCTGCTGCTGGCTAGTCTGTGAGACAGCTCTCCCAATTCTGGCACAAGCCCCCGGATTTTAGTAAGGAGGCTTTGCAGGATCGACAGGGCTGAGTTTGCCACTGCTACTTCTGGTGAATAGCTCGATGCCGGGCGGTCTGTCTGGTTTCATTCATAATCCAATCTTCAGTCATGATTTGATATAACAGAGGAATGATTTCAGAGGTAGTTAAAAATCAACCATTTTGCTGAAGGTCTGGAGTCAAATGTAGGCCAGATCAGGTAAGGTGGCAGATTTCCTTCCCTAAAGATCATTAGTGAACTAGATGAGTTTTTACGGCAATTGATTCATGATCATAGGACATTAGATTTTTCATATTGGGTTTTTATTCAATTCAAATATCACTATCTGCTGTGGTGGGATTTGAACCCCAGAGCATTACCCTGGATCTCTGGACAGAGCCACTACTCCATTCACGATAGTGTGAGGAAGAACGTCCTGAAATCAGCCCTAATGTGTTTTACTAATTTGAACCAATGTCCAGTAATTGCATTCCCCCAGTTTAATTAAACATAATATTCCAGGTTAATTCTGTATATTCTTATCAGCTTGCATACCCTTGTAAGTTTACCCTTGAAACTCTTCCTTCTCCGAATTCCCGGGAGTGTGGCTCTTCTCTATATTGCCTCTAGCATTTGAACTATTCGTTCTTGGTGCTCAGAATTGAATCCAGTATTTAAAGTGTTGTTTTATCAGAGGGCAATAACATTTGCTTGTCTTCTCCTCTGATTTGTTTTCTAACATTTTGCCTATGTAGCTCAACATCCTGTTACCTTTGTTGATTGTCATTTTGCATTGGTTGGACATATTAGGTGCCTATTCCAATTTCCAAGGTTGCTTTCAACATCCTTAATTACTTTGCTGCCATGCATGGAGTATGCATGTCATCTATTTTACCTTCCTATATGCAGTTCATCTCAACTGTTTGTGTTGAATTTCATCTGCATTGTCTGGGCCATGCACATTTTGTCCGACTGTTCTGTAATTTTGAGCTGCCTCTGCATATTCAATTACCTCTCCTACCTTACCATTACCTTCAAATCTGGCAATTTGACATTAAGTTTCTAAATCTGGGCTCTTTATGTAAATTAGGATGATGCTCATGCCCCGAGGTCACCCACTTATTAGTTTCCCATTTTAGTGTAGATCCTTGAAAGAGGTACTTGTTTCCCACTATTTTTGCAGTGTCTTATTCAATCCCATTGTCTTAAACCCCCACAGTTTTGACTTTAATTAAACATCTTTCATGTGGAACATTAAAGTACATCATCTCTTAAGGCTCCCTACAGTTCACTGAATGCCTGTTCATCAAATAATTTGACAAGGTGGATTAGCCAGGTTTCTTCTCTTGCTGTACAGATGATCTTGCGGCTTATACTTGATAATCAGTGAGACTTTTCTTGGACGCTATGGAAGTAATCTGCTTTTCTATTTTTACTATCCAAATTATATTCAATTTGCCACAATGATGAGCACTCACTTTTCCTGTCTATTTCTCTTTGCAGCCTCTTTGTGTCACAGCACAGCTGGCCATTGATCTAGCTTTGTACCTTTGAAAACTTGGAAACATTTCAGTTGGTCTCCTAGTCTAAGTCAGTAATTGTAAATAGCTTGAGTTTGTTTGACCATACTATAACTTTATAAGTGCATTAAAACTTCCTAATGATGTCCTGAAATTTAGTGGCAGTAAGGGTGTCATTGTGGCATCCTAAAAGAATTTTGTATTCCATCATTTATATGCAGAGGGATGATAAAATTTCTTTCAATATCTTGGATGTATTCTATGCAGTAAGATCAAGTCATAGGGTGCGATTTGTCATCTGTCCCAAAACTGGAAAATCTCGCCCGAGGTCAACAGACCTTTGCATGGTCTGCCCGCCCGCCTGCTACAATTCCCATGGCGGGCGGGATGGGAAAAACCCCTCCATGATTTCAGAACATTATGTAGAAAATGTTAGTATACCATGTTATGTTACATTATGACTTAAAAATAAATACTTTTGTATTTTACAGGGATATATAAAGTACTCAGCTCTTTTTTATGGATATTACAATAATGAACGGATGATTGGTGTTTTCAAGTATAGGTTACCATTGTCTTACTTCATGGTTGGTGTGGGCTCCTTTGGATATAGTCTCATGGTTGTAATTAGAACGTAAGTATTGAATAAACTGTGGAGAGAATATTTAAGTTTTTGCATAACTCTTCCCAGATCCATCTCAGAATAGACCTAAGCAGCCATTTCATAGAAACTAATTATAAGACAGTTTTAATCAGAAGGTTTATGTGATAAAAGCCCTGATCTTGAGATGTTTTTCACTGTGACTTAATTGCAAGCAAATTTCAGTGCAAATTTTAAACATACTTATATGTAGAAAATATTCCCATTTAATGACAATTTTGATCCTGTCTAGAATGGCAAGAAATGCAAAAGAAAGTGGAGTTGATGGAGATGATGGAGATTTCAACTTTAGCTGGAAAATGTTTACCAGTTGGGATTACCTAATTGGAAACCCTGAAACAGCTGATAACAAGTTTGCATCCATTACAACTAGCTTTAAGGTAAATTCAGAGCTCTGGCAAATGAACTCATTCTTATTCATATCCATTTTGAAATTTATATTCAGCATTCAGTTGTAAAAAATATTTCAAATTGAATGTTTCTATCTCCCACTAAGGTGGAAATTCAGGAAATTCTCAATTTTTGAGACTAAGTGCAGGGGCTCCGACAATATCTATCATAGATCAGAATAGCAAGATCCCACACCAGATACTGCACTTGGAAGTTCATTAATTAGCCACAGGCAAATTTGCCACCGACTCTCATATCACTCTCTTCAGCCCACTTGTCCTCACCGTTCCATTCCAATCATGCTGGAGATCAGCAACTCAGAGGGAAAAGGCTCGCAGTCTCAAGAGGAAGTCTGTTTCTTGATTCAACTACCTTCCCCGCGCCCATTGCCTTCAGGGCGCCCGTGCCCCACTTGCATCTGGAGTCTTCATTCATCCCCTTCCTGTAAACAATGTGATATCCCTTAAACCCCCTTGTTTGTGAGATTTTCATGTAGCATTGTCAGGGTCCAGCTTCCTTCCACTCGATCTCTCCTCTGCCTTCCATTGTTTGTTTTCTTCATCCATTGTCTTGCCCCTCTGCATGCCTTCATGAGCCTCCTCCTACTTGCACAGCCCTCCTTCCACACTGCCCTCCTTGTCTTCATTAAGCCATACCCACTTCACCTCCCAAACTCAACTTGCACTCCACCTCTGGTCAAAATTCAGATCTTTGTTGTGGTGGTACATGAGTCCTACAGCACAATGCTGACCAAATAAACATTGCTGTGTGATACCAGTCTGTTTAGTTAGAGTGGTGAACAGTGCACCAGGAGCAGCACAACACTACGGCAGAAAATTTTTGCGCACACCACCAAGTTTCTGGTGAACAGGGTCTTCTACATGCCACTTATTCCCAATTGGGTTTGATGACGGCGTAAATTCCTGCTGGATTAAAAGCCTGATGGGATGCTAGTGGGCAGCTATTTTAACAGGCATTCATGAAATGCAATTGAATGCAAATGGAGTTTGCACCATCTGCCAGCGGGAAGAGCAATCTGCTCTTAGGGAAGATTGCAACATGATTTAAGATTGGCAGATTTCTGACTTTGTATTTCCTGCTAGATTAATCGTGCGCACCTGCCACCAAACCCACTGTAGACTAGTTGGAAGAATTCTACCCATGATCTTTCTCCTTGATACATGATAGTGTGTGACTTGAAGGTGATTGTGTTGCATTGTATTGCTACTGTTGCCCATCTTGATGGTGGATATTACAGAGGGTGGAGTTTTTTTAAAGTAACATTGGTGAGGTTGTGCAGTACTTTTTGTACATACAGAACTGCAAGCAAAGGTGGAGCTGATTGCATATTGATTCTAGTGAAAGTGACAGCAGTCATGACAACTTGTTACATTTTTTTACCTTATGTTGCCTTTGCTTCTTTTGCTAATGATCTTATCTTTTGTTACTAATCCTTCTGGCATTAGAAACAGTTTTCTGTGTTTAATCAATCAAGACTCTTCAGGATTTTGATCACCTTTATTAGTTCCTTCCTTAGCCTTCTGTGCTCAAAGAGAACAACCTCAGCTTCTCTAGTCCCTCTGTGTCACTGATGTATTTCATTTCTGGTACCATTCTAGTATTTCTCTTCTTTAACTTCTTTTTTAATCTCTGCACTGTCTGCATCTTCCTGCCCTGCAGCTAGCCACCCACTTATTATTCCATCAAATACCCTTTGACTGTGGGGTGACCATCTCCTGTAACATGTGATGCAGGAAATTCTCAGACTACCCTATGTGCAGCAGTAACTCCAGCTTCTCCTCAAGCTCAGAAACCCTGCACTCAAAACTCTAGACGTACATGAATTATTACTTTAAAAAAGTAACCCATACAGTTTTAATAATGTTATCCCATTTGTAAGCAGTGATTTTGTATATTTGTTTATGTTGTTTTGTCAGGAATCCATTGTGGATGAAGAGGAAAACCAAAAAGATGAAAATATTCATTTAAGGAGATTCCTTATTGTTTTAGCTAATTTTCTTATATTTTGCTGTCTTGCTGGAAGTGGTTATCTCATATTTTATGTTGTGAAAAAGTCCCAGAAATATTCAGCATTGGAAACATTAACATGGTATCAGAAAAATGAGGTAAGTGATAAACTAACATCATAAAGTGCATCATAAACTGCACTGTGTACAGTTCTGGTCACCCTATTATAGAAATGATATTATTAAACTAAAAAGAGTGCAGAAAAGGTTTACTAGGATGCTACTGGGACTTTATGGCTTGCGGCTGGATAGATAGAGGCTGGGCGGCACGATAGCACAGTGGTCAGTACTGTTGCTTCACAGCTCCAGGGACCTGGGTTTGATTCCTGGCTTGGACCACTGATTGTGTGGAGTTTGCACTCTTCTTGTGTCTGCGTAGGTTTCCTCCCACTGTCCAAAGATGTGTGGGTTAGGTTGATTGGCCATGCTAAAATAGCCCCTTAGTGTCCTGAGATGTGTAGGTTGGAGGGTTAGAGGATAAATATTAAGGGATAAGGGGGGTAGGGCCTGGGTGGGATTGTGGTTGGTGCAGACTCGATGGCCAAATAGCCTCTTTCTGCGCTTGTAGGGTTTCTATGATTCTATGAGACAGGGACTTTTTTCTCCTGGAGTGTAGGAGGCTTAGGGGTGATCTTATAGAGGTCTATAAAATAATGAGTGGCATAAATAAGGTAGATAGTCAACACCTTTTCCCAAAGGTAGGGGAGTCTAAAACTAGAGGGCATAGGTTTAAAGCGAGAGGGGAGGGATATAAAAGGGTCCAGAGGGGCAATTTTTTCATACAGAGGGTGGTGAGTGTGTAGAATAAGCTGCCAGAGGCAATAATAGAGGGGGGTACAATTTTATCTTTTAAAAAGCATTTAGACAGTTACATGGATAAGACGGGTATAGAGGGATATGGGCCAAATGCAGGCAATTAGGACTAGCTTAATAGTAAAATCTGGGCAGCATGGGCAAGCTGGGCCAAATGGCCTGTTTCCATGCTGTTAACCTCTATAACTCTATGAATAATTGAAAAAACACAAAACTTGTGCTTTGTTCAAAAAATGTCATTATTATTACTTGAATTTTTTTGAACTTGTATTTTCACAAGAGAAGGTTGGCTCTATTCTCTCTCCACAGATGCTGTCAGGTCTGCTGAGATTTTCCAGCATTTTCTGTTTTTGTTTCAGATTCCAGCGTCCGCAGTAATTTGCTTTGTTAACAGATGATTATGCGTTGCTTGCATTTCCAATCATATGTCTAGTATTCATCTTTTCTATCATACTTTAGTATTGAGAAGAATATCCACAGTCAAGTCTTGTGTGATATTGTAAAGGAAAAAGGAAAGAATATGTTCACAATTTACCTTTTTCTAATGAACCTGTATTATCATTTCTCCCCTATTGCTTTTGCCTGTGTTTTTTTTTATCTTCTTTGCCCTCATCTCTGTTATCTTATAATCCTCTTCTGCCTCTTTCCTCCTGACTTCATTTTCCTGCCATTCCAAACTTTGAAGTGACCAGTTCGGTATTTTTAAAAAATGCTGTTTGGTTATTTAGCCAATTGAGTGCACAGTTCAGTGGCAAAATAAGGTCTACTGACCTTAAAGACATTTTGACCGAAACACTTATTGAACTTGACTAACCTGATTACAGTTTCAAGAACAATTTCTGCAACTGGGGCAATTATGATCACAGTTCCTGTGAGTGTAATGTCCCTCTGATGAGATCTTGACCTTGGCCACCTTCATTGCCATTCTTTAATTGTAATTTTGTAACAATTTATTTTAAATAGCAATTGGATATAATTTCATATCATTCTGCAATTTGTTCACTCATTTTGTGGATCAGTTTACCAGAGCTGTATGTTTATTGATTTGACTGTATTCAATATGAATTCCGCAATGCCTTTGCAATGCAGGTATATAAATAGTTGAACAAACAGAGCAATGACTATCTTTTCATGTTCTTCTTCTTGCAGGTTGATATAGTCATGGCATTGTTGGGAATGTTTGTTCCTCCATTGTTTGAAACCATTGCCACTCTGGAAAATTATCATCCTCGTATTGCGCTGAAATGGCAGCTGTGGCGAATGTTTGCTCTCTTCCTCGGCAATCTGTATACATTCCTGTTGGCTCTTATTGATCAAGTCAATGCACAAGTGAGCTGATCTCTTTGTTAGTATGTTATTTCTTTTGATATGTCTTCATTTCTGAGTGACTTTGAATTAGTTAGCCATGTTTTTCATTTCCATTAGCAGCCTTTTACTTTGGCTGAAGTGATAGGGATTAAGGAGCGATGGACAGAAGTGAATGGAAAGTCCTCTCTGTTGTAAAGCTATAGTTGATAATTAATATGCTGTAGATTGGCAGAAGCTGTGCTTATTGTTAGTATGCAGCAGTCAGACACTTGAGTCTGGATGTTGAACTGAAAAGGGTGGTACCTGGGTCTTTTTCATGTTGAAGGAGTTAAGACAGTTACCCAGAAATCGGGTACAGATCAGCAAAATTTACTTCATGTGGTTTCAGACTAGTTGGATATTCATCAACTGGAGTTCTTTTCTATTGAAGACTCTGGTCAGTTGGTTGGACATTGCCCTGTTGGCAACATGGATGCAATTGATGATCTTCTGGACCTGAGGAATTCTATCAATGGCTGCAATTGCCACTGCCCTCTATGTCTGCACTGGCCTCTTCGTGTCAAAATGGATGTATCCCCTGAATTCTTGAATAAGAAATCCGTGACTTGCCTAATGCCATGATGAGCTGCTGATTGGGAGATACCATCCAGATCTTCAACTGATCCCTGAAACAAACCGGAATTGAGGACAACGGGGACCTTGATGGCAGTTAGGAGATTGCTTGGAGAAAGTGAGGTCTCTGGTTACTGTGCACTATCGTGCAAATCTTTGAGACCATCAGCCTGGATAAGCCCAGCCTCCATTGGCACTGGTGCTCTGTCATGTGCAGGTAGCTGACTCTTGCGCTGTAAACTGGATGCTGTGGGTCACACCTTTTTCTCGTTGCATCCCCACTCTGTATTCCTCTTGCCTGCTGTCTAGAAGGATGCCTCAGCTGAGGCTCTTCCTCATTGTTCTGCCCAGTGCCAGACTAGCCTATTCTCATCTCCTGTCCTTGAGCTGCCAATGTTTGTTCAGCAGGGCTTCCTCAACCAGCCTATGCTGCCCAAGTGAAACCAACAGCCTGGCGGCCCACCCAGGACTTCAGTTAATCACTAACAAGCCTCTCAGCACCAGAAACAGTAACCCTATACATCTGGCTGAGCAACTGACCACAGTTGTCCATCTTTTAAATAAGCCAACCATTACCTCCATTAGACCTGATGGCCCCTCACTGTGTGCATGTGAACATAAGAACATAAGAACTAGGAGCAGGAGTGGGCCGTTTGGTCCCTCGAGCCTTTCCACACGTAACAAGTTCCTCATGCCTGCCACTTATATCAGCCATATAAATACTGTGGCTTCAAGAACAAGTCAGAGACTGAGAATTCTGTTTGAATAACTCACCTTTTGACTCCTCAAAGCCTGTCCACTAGCTGCAAAGTGCAAATTCAAGAATGGCATGGAATACTGTTCGCATGCCTGGATGGATGCAACTCCAACAACACTCAAGAAGCACAACACCACCCTGGACAATGCAGCCCGCATGATTGGCATCTTATTGCCACCTTTAACATTTACTCCCTCCACCATTGATGGACAGTAGCAGCAGTGTGTACCATCCAAACCCACTACCACTAGAAGGGCAAGCATGGCAGATGTATGGGAATATCACAACCTACAAATTTTCTTCCAAGCCACTTATCACCCTGACTTGGAACTTTCTGGCCATAACTTCACTGTCACTCGGTCAAAATCCTGGAACTCCCTTCCTAATAGTACTGTGGATGTTCCTTACAACACATGGCCTGCAGCAGTTCTAGGAGATGGCTTACTTCCATCTTTGCAAGGGCAATTGGGATGGGCAATAAAAGCTGGCCCAGCCAGCAAAACCCACATCCCATGGAGTATGAAAAAAACTGGACAGCAAATGCCAGCAATTGAAAATCTGGCCCCAGTTAGTTGCTGAATTTCTCTGCCATTTCCTTATTCCCCATTACAATTTTTTTCCTGTTTCTATCTGTAAAGGGACCCACATTTATTTTTGCTAATCTTATCCAATTTACATTCCTATGGCAGAATTTGTTTTTTTTTCACATTCTACTTTCTCTCTCTTTATTTGTTTTCTCAGCGAGTTTTGAAATCTTCTGGATCCTCATATTTATGGCTGTCTTTGGCAACGTTATAAACCTCTTCCTTTAATCATGAGTATCCTTTATCCATAAATCCAAAAATCAAACGCATTCAAAAACCGTGGTTTTCCTTAACCTCATGGACTTTTAGCACAGGAAGTCTAGTTGTTTGTCTGTACTATTTACTGTGTGATTTTTGTCAAAAAGAAACCTGTATTTATTATTCAGTGATATATTTTAGTCAGCTAACAATTCTATTTACTTTAGACTATAGCTAGCCTAGGCTTAGACTGTTGTAATGTAAGTTTTAATACGGTATCCAAAAAAAACAAAATGATCTGAAGTTCAAAATGCAATTGGCCCCCATGGTTTCAGAGAAGGATTTTCAAATTGCACTGTCTTTAATTTCTCTTGTTAGTCACTTTTGGATCGCTTTTCCCATCGAGTTTTTATTCCTTAACAGAATGTTCTATTTGTTATGAACTATTAATTAATAAACATCCTACAATAAGGAAAAATATATATAGAGAGGCAACATGGGAGCTGATGGACAGATGGAAACAAGCCACTCTCAATTATAACATTGCCCGTGATGGTTTATGGGTCTCTGAGTACAAAGTAATGAGGATATATACACCTGGGTGAGTGAGAAATTTCTTAGGAACTATTTTGTTGCTGCCTCATCTGACACATTTTTTCGCTGGGACCTGATGTTAGGTATGTTACCATCCAACCAAATGTGGGTGAATATTATAACTAGTGAATAATCATGAGAAAATTTCATACATATATCAATGTGTTTTTGTTCTCATGTGCTTTTAAAAAGCTGACCATGGTCCAACTCTATCTGCCTGGTATTCAGCCTTGTTTTTGAGCATGAAGGAGGGAATTTTAAACTGTAAGTCACCAAGAGAAGGGAGTTAAATCAAAGGCATTGTTCAGTTGCTTCAGAGACTGCCAGATATTGTGTGAGGCAGCAAGTTGTCATGCTTGGATTTGGTGTCTTCCCAAAATTATTTCAAGGACATTTATCCTGAAAGGAATGGGGCTGAACTTAAGTGACAGGCAGAAATTGCTGCAGCTGAACACAAAATCTAAGCTACATAGTACGCTAACCAAGTTTGAGTGGAATTTTTCACAAAAAGATAATTAAAAGTGTCATTTTGAGCAAGAAAACAGGTGTGATCTGGCACAATCATTCCACACTTAGTCATTTTTTGTGAGTGGTGAGTTTTGCACCAGTTCTGAGAGGGTTGGGGGCTAAACACTCTGGCAGTCTTGGCTTTACAGAGATCAGGCACCATTTTTACAGGGAACCGTGATCTCAAATTGAAATTGAAGATCCCTCCTCCCTCCCCATACGGATATCAGGGCCCCACCAAGCTGCTCTTGTTGAAGGGATATTTCTCCACCAGCCCTCCAACATTGCTGGCTGGCATTGGAGCATTCGCAATGCCCACCTTCATGACCCAGCTATCATTCTCTAGCACGCTCATTCCACAGCCCCCTCATGCCCCAGCCCCCTCATGCTCCCCTGGCAGTGCTAGGGTGCCAAACCTGGCAGTGGCAGGGTGGCACCTCCAGGTGGGTAATGCCCAGTCATGCCCCTGATCACCAAGGGCTTCACTGGCCTCCTGGTGTGGCCATCACACTTAAGTTTGTAACTGTTTCTGGATCTGGGATGGAATGTCAAAAACAAACCATAGAGCCTTTCAAGCAGAGTTACCCAGTGCAACATTAGTGGGCTTTGCAGTTGACATCAGAAGCAGTACTTCAAGGGCTTCTCAGCAGGCAGTAAGAATACTTGCCACATAAGCTCCAACCCAGCAGTGGGCTCCAACCTGCAGACCTCCAGTCTCACCAAGTACCACCCCCCCAATTCCTTGAAAGTCCCCACACCATGGTAGTGGCTGACTTGCCAGTTTGCACCCTGGAGGTCAGTGCTAAGCGGTACTCATCTCTTCACTCACCCTCACAATCTATCGCACCTGGATCATACTTCAAGGGACCAGTTATGATTTGTGCCCATGTGACTTCCCACTCAGGAGGTAGAAACATTCCGGGAGGAGGGAGTGATCATGTGCTAAACTTGCTAATGAGACTGAAACTAAGTCAGTCTCATGCTAATCAGCCTTGCGCCCTTTCAGGGTGAGATCCGGTTTGTGGCAACAGAAAAGGAGCGGGAAGTTTACCAACTATTTGGCGTTAGGCGCAAAACCCATCTTTCAGCTCACACGCAATTTTCCCAGATTAGCACAAACTGTGCCAGTGCAATGTGGCCGGAAAATTGCGGCTTAAATCTACAAGTATGTATTCATATCCTCAAAGTGTTTTCTTTGGTTTTGTTCAGTTGGCAGAGGAAGAAAGTATAAAGAACAAGACTTTAGCCATGGTGAATTCCTTCAATTCAACTAATTCAACCTCTGAAAGAATTCTGCCAATAGATCCTGCGGATTTTCCCAGAGGCCCTTGCTGGGAGACAGGTGTTGGATTGGTAAACTATTTGAATCTATACTGTAGAAGTGAACTTTGAATTATTTTATAGTATTCATTATTTCTCATATCCAGCAGAATATACTTTCTTAAATCAAAGAGGTTTCACTAGATTCAATATATGCTAATAGGGGGAACTCAATACTGCCCCCCTCTCCCAGAAATGGGCTGGGAGACAGGACAGTGCAGTGTAATCAGGAAGGACGGTGTGGGATGGAGAGCCTTTCAGCTTTCTACCTCACTCCGATAAATACAGAGCGGGAAGGGTCAAGAAAGGCCTTCTCTCCTCTAGGTAAATTGAGGAGAATCCATACCATGTTGGAGCCAACCCTATTATATCCGGGTAGCCTTTTCACTGACCACAGTGGGGGGAGGTGGAGGGGGAGGGGGGGGATGCAGCAGCACTCCATCCTGTAGAAAGGATTCCCCTTTCTTTCCCCCCAAAGCTGTAAGTGTGAGAAGACCCCTTACAGTGCCCCAAACTCTGAACAGCCAGCCGGGTTGGCCGGGGTGGGTCCTGCGATACGGTAGGAGAATACCACTACACTGCTCCTGCTAACACCAGGGAGAAACACTCCAGTACTTAGATTCAAAATGATTGAATTGTACCCACTATGCTGAAGTTAATGCTTAAGATTATTGAAATATTTGATCTTTGCTGAATAATGTATTACTTTTATTGCCTTTTGCAGGAATTTACAAAGCTTACTGTTTCTGATATTCTGGTAACTTATGGCAGTATATTGGTTGGAGATTTTCTACGTGCCTTGTTTGTCAGATTTATCAACTATTGCTGGTGTTGGGATCTAGAATATGGATTTGTAAGTATATTTTGTCAAAAGAAATGTGTTGAATGAATCAGTGATCACTATCAATAACATATGTTTTATTTGTTAATATAATATGACACAGGTGTTGTATATTTTACATCTATATAGAGATGATACTGGATTCTATGTGCATAAGTTTTACTCACCATGGTTTAAGATGTTACTTGGTGTTTTCTGCTTTCGCTTCCAGCTCTTTCTGCAATTTTGTTAATTTTTCCCTGAGTCTAAATTCAGGCTTAATCAATCAAGCACAGTAAGCACCAAATAGTAAATTGACTTATATAATCAAATGTAGAACAATTGAACACTAGAGGTGGGGATCCCCCTCCCCCCAGGCCAGAAGCAGGATCTTCTAGTCCCATCACTATCAATGGGATTTTCCCTGTAATCCAGCACATACCACTGGAAATACACAGCAGAGGTGTGCTGTTGGTGGGACCAGAAGATCCCACCGGTGGAAAGGGTGAGAAAGTCCCACTCTACATCTTAGGCATCTCTTGTCCTATTGCTTCACTTCTATTAACCTTGCTACTTTAACCCTTTACGTTTTAGCCTTCATATACTGAGTTTGACATCAGTGGAAATGTTCTAGGACTTATCTTCAATCAAGGAATGATATGGTAAGGAAGCTCTTTGTTAACAACTGTATGATTCATCACATTTTCTTTGAAACAGCAGAGCTGTCTAATCTTGCTGAATTGCTGAAATGACTCAGGAAGCCTGACTGGAAATGAATACAGTTTATTACAAAATATGTATATATAGTTTATTACAAAAATAAATTTAATTTAAAAAATTTATTACAAACTGCAAAGTAAAACCACTACCATGGTGTACACACATTAGTCCTTGTCCGGGATTATAGTTCAAAGCTCAGGTAATGAGTTCCACTGGGCTGGCCATTGCCTGTTGTTACCAGGGGAACTCATTTCCAAGAATGCCCACAGGGAGATCAATCAATGATTCCCCATGGACCTTGTGGGGGTTATCACAGTCCCCTAAAAAAGCGAGGTATTAAAAACCAAGCTCAAAAGTACATATAAACTGATGAAACTATGTATAGTTAAGTAATCATTTTATGTAAGGGATATCCATTGCATGTTTTGTGATTTCTTTGTGCAAGAGCAGTCACCTAATTAATTGACACATTAAGTGTTCAGAAATTCTAGCTGGAATTTTACCGGCCAATGCGCCATGGGGATCGGAGTGGGTGAGGGGCAGAGTATGAGAAGGTCTGTAGATCTGAGGTGGGATTTTACAGTTTCGGGATGAGCGAGACCATAAAATCCCACCCCCTGTGTAAAATCTAGAGCCCTTTAGAAAAGAGTTGCTTCGATTGGGACATTTTTGGTGTCCTTTCAGAATATCCACCTGGGAAATCTTCTTAGAGGCAGCCAATTAAGTGGCCATTCTTGGATCCACTGAGGGCTCCTGATACTGCTGGCCTGTTAGAGAGGACCTAAAGCCTTAGAATGACTGCAGTTTCTCCCTGAGAGGAGGACGCTGCTGCTGCAGGATGGGAACTGCGAGGGTGCCTGTATTTTGAAGCATTCTCTGGAGAGGTATCTAATTCAGTAAGATAAATGGTGGCTGTTATGGCCAGGCCATCCCCGTGATGGGGAGGGCCTGCTCAGGATGGTGTACAGCAGCAGCTGTGGGCCGAGAGGCAGGAATGAGTCAGCTCACTGACCTGGCACCAAGTTTTGTGAATTTCCTTCTGGTCTCATCTTCCAATTTGTCCCCACTGGACTGGGAAATTTCCACCCATGTAAGTTGATTACCAATGGCAAAGGAAGACCATAGGGACTGTAAATCATAGAATCCTACAGTGCAGAAGGAGGCCATTCAGCCCATCAAGTCTGCACTGACCACAATCCCACCCAGATCCTATCACCACAACCCATGCATTTACCCTAGCTAGTCCCCCTGACACTAAGGGACAATTTAGCATGGCCAGTACACCTAACCCACACATCTTTGGACTGTGGTAGAAGATGTTTGATTATTCTAGGCAGTTTAATTTAGGGCTGTAGCACAAGATTCTTTCAACTATTTTTTTCCCATTAAGATAGAAGTTCTTGAATGTGCAATAACCAGGAACAGTTAGTTGGTCATTTTGCTCTTTTTTCAAAGCATCTCTTAGGTTATCACTGCTGTCTCACAGCACCAAGGACATGGGTTGGATTCCTGGCTTGGGTCACTATCAGTGCGGAGTCTGCATGTTCTCCCCATGTCTGCGTGGGTTTTCTCCAGATGCTCCTGTTTCTTCCCATAGTCCAAAAGACATGTTGGTTAGGTGCATTGGCCATGCTAAGTTCTTCTTCAGTGTACCCAAACAGGTGCCAGAGTGTGACAACTTGGGGATTTTCACAGTAACTTCATTGCAGTGTTAATGTAAGTCTACTTGTGACACTAATAAATAAACTTGAATATCTTATATGTGCAGCACTCAGTGCCTCATTTTCATGTTGCTAAGGAATAGAGATAGTTTAAGTAAGCTATATTTGTATTTATGTATATTGGGCATAACCTCTAGCTTTAACCTTAATTTATATTTCTGTGTTAAATTTTAATTTCACTTTAAAAGATGCTTGCATTTTAATAAAGTTTTTAAAACGTGGAAACAAACATAGTGTATATAAAACTGAACTAATTGTAACCTAGCAACTAGGGGCCAAATAGGTAGCAAAAACAGTTTGAGTTCAACTGAAAGAATGTAACCTAGAAGTAAAGGGCTTTTCACAGAAATTGCTGGAATGCAGACATGAAGAGAGACTACAGAGAGCAGATCTCAAGCTAAAGAATAGAAGAAAGTCTTAAAATCAGGGAATCGGACAGAAGTAAGTTCCAGGAAGACTGTGAAGTCAAGAAACAAGGACAGGGATTGAAAACAGGTACTGTTCAGTGACGTTCAGAGTGAGGAGCAGATAGAGACTCCAAAAAGGCAAGACTGCAGAAAGCAGACGGAAAATGAAGTATGCTTGCGAAGAACCAGAGATCCAAAGTGGCCAGAAGGTTGGAGACTAATTTCAATGGGCCTGTGAAAGAATGGTGTTCTGTTGGCATGGCAGGGTATGTGAGAGAGCTTATGGAAAGCCAAACTGAATGTACATGGATCCAGGGTGGAATATCAAAAGGAGAAGTTAAAACTCTCAAAGTGAATCCTTGGTGATGACATCCGAGTGAAAGCATTGTTGAGAGAAGATTTCAAGATGTGTTCTTTGAGAGCGGAGGTTGGAAATCCTCATGTGAAAGACATAGTTCCAGTGAGACCAGTTGGCTTACAGTGTGAAGCATTTGGGAAGATTTGCTGAGAACCCATAGAAGTTGTTTTGGGTGAGATCTACCCCCACTTGATTTCAGGATGTCTGTTTAACTTATTGGTTTAAATGGACAATGAACATTAGAGTGTAAGATACACAAGATAAGAGTTTGTAACTTACATTATCCTTGGAATCTGTGGAGTCTGCAAATATCTGTAAAGCTTTGTGATGTCACAAGGGGCCAGGTTTGGAAGGATGGTATTTCCAATACTTGTTTCTCTATTTTATAGATCCCATCTGTTCCTCACTCAACATGGCTGCTGGGTACAGTGAGGCTTTGCACAAGATGCTTTCTAGCAATCCGAGAAGGAATTGGCGACCTTCAATCTTGAAGTGCTTCCGCTTCAATCTTGGCGATGAAGTTCAGTTGTAAATGCTTAGATAGCCTATATAAATAGATCACCAAACAATAGTAAATGGGTAGAACTTTTAGGGTGAAAGAAAGGGAGGGTTTGAATTTCTGTGTAGATTACTTGCTGTGTGCAATTTGCTTTGAGGATTATGACCAAGACCTGACAACAAACCACTTTACATAGAAACATACAAGATAGGAGCAGGAGGAGGCCATTTGGTCCTTCGAGCCTGCTCCTCCAATCATTACTATCATGGCTGATCATCCAACTCAATAGTCTAATCCTGCTTTTCCCCCATAATCCTTGGTTGTAGACTACCCCACCATCAGGAATACCCTCCTGCATCTACCCTGTCTAGACCTGTTAGAATTTTATACGTTTCTATGAGATTCTCCACAACACCTCCCCCCCCGCCACCCCAATTCATCTGAACTCCAACGAAAACAATCCTAACCTAGTCAATCTCTCTTCGTACATCAGTCCCGCCAACCCCAGAATCAGCCTGGTAAACCTTCGCTGCACTCCCTCGAGTGCAAGAACATCCTTCCTCAGAAAAGGAGACCAAAACTGCACACAGTACTCTAGGTGTAGCCTTACCAAAGCTCTGTATAATTGCAAAAACACATCCCTGCTCCTGTACGTGAAATTCTTGCAATGAAGGCCAATATCCCATTTGCCTTCTTTACCACCTACTGCACTTGCATGTTTACCTTCAGTGACTGGTGCACAAGGACAGCAGGTCCTGCTCCACGCTCCCTGCTCCCAATTTACAGCCATTCAGGTTGTAATCTGCCTTCTTGTTTTTGCTTCTAGCTTTGCAACCTGACCACGGATTGTGTGAGAACCTTTTTCTGTTTGTACAACTATGAACTCCACCATATCCCTTCACTTGTATTAATCAACAACTTGCTTATTGATTTGACTTGATCTTCTGATTATTTCATTTGTGTCTAAACCCCACCTATATCATCACCCCACCCCTTGCAAATTCACAGCTGGTGGAGAATATAGGCATAGGCTGTGTATTGGTGACAGAGATCAAAGTGACATTACCAAAGAATCCTGGGAGGAACAGCTGCATCCTCATTGCATGATCACTGAACATGTGGATCAGATAAGAACATGGATAAATGCATCCTCCCAATGGTGAAAGAACATGTGGAGAAAACTCAGGTGGCCCACACCATGGCTTACAACGAAGGTATCAAGGATGGCAATGCTGATGCCCTCGTAAGGATGCTTGCCACATGTGCACCAGCTTCCCCTGGGTGTATGCATCAGCCGAGGAGGAGGGTATGTGATGTCACAAGGGTGCTGGAGGGGGACAGTGTTTCCAATACTCGCTCTTCCACCATCTAGATCATGTCTGCGCTTCAGTCAACATGGCTGCTGAGTACAACACGACTATATCATAGAGTCATAAAGTCATAGAGTAATAGAGGTTTACAGCATGGAAACAGGCCCTTCAGCCCAACTTGTCCATGCCGCCTTTTCTTTAAACCCCTAAGCTAACCCCAATTGCCCGCATTTGGCCATTATCCTTCTATACCCATCGTACCCATGTAACTATCTAAATGCTTTTTAAAAAACAAAATTGTACCCGCCTCTACTACTACCTCTGGCAGCTTATTCCAGACACTCACCACCCTCTGTGTGAAAAAATTGCCCCTCTGGACATTTTTGTATTTCTCCCCTTTCACCTTAAACCTATGTCCTCTAGTTTTAGACTCCCATACCTTTGGGAAAAGATATTGACTATCTAGCTGATCTGTGCCCCTCATTATTTTATAGGCCTGTGTAAAATCATCTCAGAGAAAAAAGTCCCTGTCTATCCAGCCTCTCCTTATAACTTAATCCATCAAGTCCCAGTAGCATCCTAGTAAATCTTTTCTGCACTCTTCCTAGTTCAATAATATCCTTTCTATAATAGGGCGACCAGAAGTGCACACAGTTTTCCAAGTGTGGCCTTACCAATGCCTTGTACAACTTCAACAAGACATTCCAACTCCTGTATTCAATGTTCTGATCAATGAAACTAAGCATGCCGAATGCCTTTTTCACCGCTCTGTCCATCTGTGACTCCACTTTCAAGGAGCTATGAACATGTACCCCTAGATCTCTTTGTAACTCTCCCCAATGCCCTACCAGTAACTGAGTGAGTTCTACCCTAGTTCAATCTACCAAAATGCACCACCTCACATTTGCCTAAATTAAACGCCATCTGCCATTCGTCAGCAGACTGGCTCAATTGATCAAGATCCCGTTGCAATTGGAGATAATTTTCTTCACTGTCCACTATGCCACCAATCTTAGTGTCATCTGCAAACTTACTAACCATGCCATATCATTGCCTGACCCTTTGCAATGTTACAATGTAGTTGAGGTGAAGGAGTAGCGTATTATTGTTCATCTTTTATTGTTTAATAAATGTTTTATTCTTTTCTTAAAAGTTGATCAGCTGATTCTGGTGACTCTGTTCAGTAGCCACCCTCCATGCAGCTAGATAAGAGTTAAGATCTATCAAGCTGGGTTCCACCCTGGAACCTGATTTGTTCAGTAGTGACATCAACTGGGATCGTAACGATATCCATGTACTCTCGATATAAAAGATCTTTTTAAAGCACAAATTTAAATCTTATGGCTCTGCACAAGTTGAATTGCTGTGTATAAACAAATAGGATAATGGCATCTTTCTGTGATCCTCTCCATGCAGACATGGGAGAAAAGAACTGGGAATCGGTGGGTTGATATGGCTTGGGTACATGATTTGATCTAATCGATTTGTTTGTAATAACTATTTAATGGTGTCTCTATTCTCTCCTATTATTACACGCTCCATTTAGTTAATAGATGATTGCATTTGATTCTCTCATCTCAATAGCCACTCAGACCTCAAGATACTTCTGCCTACAGCTTCCATCTTACTGAAATGGGGAAACACTTTACACTTTTGCTTTTTGACTGTATTTGCAGTTATTGAGCTCTGTCGAGTGCTATTAATCAGCAAGTTGATTTCCTTGATTGCCTATTTTCACTGATAGAACACAATCAATCATTTATGAAAACAAATTTAGTCCAAGGATATAGTAACAAGATATCAACAGCAGATTTAGATTAACTGTTGGCCCTTCACTTAAAACAGCAACACTCATGAAAGTATTTTACAGCTACAGCTCTTAGGTGCTGTAAGAATGTGTAAAGAAAGAAAGAACTTTTGCTTGTTTAGTGCTTTGGAAGCCTTTGTTTTGCCATCAACTGCTGGCTGTCATTTTAACACTTTCCCTGAGTGGGGAGCACATGTGACATTTCCGCAAGATTGAAGCAGGCCTGAGGCTGATCACTGGTGAAAGAGGTCCCTGAGATAACTGTAGTTTTTTTTTCCCAGTTCCAAGAAATGCAGGAATGTTCTTCTCTGCCCCATAGGAAAGTATAGGAATTACCACCACCGAACGTCACTCTCCTTCCCAAATAGCTGTCTGCTCTGGAATCCTATCCTTCCTCTATTCTCCTTGGCCTTGGGCCAGAACAGTATCGTATAAAACGCACAATTTTAATCCTTCGACAGCCACTTCCAGTCGATTTTTCAGGTATTTTGCTCAGGAAATTGATCATCAACAGTTAAAATTAGACTCAATAATTTTTGGAGAATATTTAACATAGGACTGGAATAATATTTATTTATATAATCAATGCTTTTGTAAAATTTCTCAGACCTACCAGAAGTAAAGTTGGTTTATGTCAGGAATTAGAAGGTATATTAACATTGAAGAAAGTAGCTCTGCTGAGCTGATTTTTGCCAGTAGATGGAGTTGGCAGCAATGTTCCTTCTAATTTATTCAATCCATATGCAGAAAGAATTTTGTTATGTGCACCAGAATCGAGATAATGTGTGGATATGTGCCACCAGTAGAAATAAAAAAAATTATATAAAATATCCTTTTGAAAGTTAACATAGGAATGGAAGAAGAATATCACTTCCAGCCGTTGACACAATCACATGCTAGCCTACAAATGACCAGATTTACAGAATTCAATTTTAAATTTACTCTGGTAAATATTATGGAACACACAACCTCTAGGTTTTAAGTTTATTGTCATAACCATTTGTGTGGAACTGGTGAATGGGAGAGGTGGGGAGAGAACCAGAGAGTGGGAGCATCCAGGATATAATGGGAGGATGGGAGAATCAGGAGGGAATCGGAGAATGGGAGTGTCGAAGAAAGAATGGGAGAGTGGGAGGGTCAGGTAGGGAACTGGTGAGTTGGAGGGTTGAGGAGAGAACCAAAGAGTGGGAGAGTCGAGGAGGGAACTGGAGAATGGGAGGGTTGGAGAGGGGTCGAAAGAGTAGAAGAGCGATGGTTAGAATCTCTCATGTTGTAGATAATCATGGTCCGGCACTGGCGTGGTGTGAATATTACTTGCCACTTGTCAACCCAAGCCTGGATATTACCCAGGTCTTTGTGCATTTGGATGTGGACTGCCACAGTATCTAATGAGTTGTGAATAGTGTTCAACATTGTGTAATCATCAGAGAATATCTCCACTTCTGATCTTATAGTAGAAGGAAGGTCATTGATGAAGCAGCTGAAGACAGTTGAGACTAGGCCGCTACCCTGAGGAACTCCTGCAGTGATGTCCTGGAATTGAGATGACTGACTTCTAACAACCACAACCATCTTTCTTTGTGCTAGGTATGACTCCAACCAGTGGAGAATTTTCCCCTTGATTCCCATTGATTCCTTTCATCAAACTGCACCTGCCAAAAATTGCTATTGGCATCCAATTTTGTGAACATTGTGCTCTTGGACAGCTTAATCAACCTGTCATCCACTGAGGTCTGAAGGTGAAATTCCCTCGGCTTAATTAAGTCGAGTTCAGTCTTTTCAAATGCGAAGAGATCTTTTTGGTTTAGGAATTATTTCAAAGTCCCATTCTGTAGGCTTACTGATAGGAGAAATGATTTCCACACTGTTTATATCTTCTTGTTGTCTCTGGACCTGTTACATCTTCCTTGGTGTGAAAAGACAAACAAGGTTTGCACCAATTAACAGTGGTTTTACTATGTTTGGTCTCTAGTGTTCCAGACAAGTAATCAGCATTTGTAAACGCTTTTTAAAGTGAAACTTAGACACTTGTTGATTGATTTCCTCTACCTTTCTGACAAGATTGAGGTCTTCATAGGCTTTTGACTCAGAAGTGCAAATTCCTGATTGTGAAAAACATGTAATAAGATCATAAGATGTAGGAGTAGAAGTAAGCCATTTGGCCCATCAAGTTTGCTCTGTCATGACTGATCTGATATGATAATCCTCAACTCCACTTTCCCACTTTATCCCCATAACCCTTGATTCCCTTACTGATTAAATATGTCTGAATCGGCCTTGAGAATGTTTTCTGTAGCTGTTCTCCCTTGTACGGGAGCATAGCCTGCAACCTGCCCTATACTTGTAGTTTGATCCTGCCTGGACCATATAATAGGTTCAGTTGGCTTCAGGCATTACATTACCAACCATATTCTTTGTCCAATAAAACCATTACACTTGCTTCTGTATCCAGTTTGAAGTTGACATAAATATCTACATTCCAGAATGTGTACTTGGGTCTTTGATTTCCCTTGGGAAACATTTTTGGCCTCTTCCTGTTAAGATTCCTCAATTTCATTAATAGCCTGGTATGTGAAGACTTTCTCATTATCTTCCATAAATTTAGTGCTTTTAGTTTTGCATTTCTTCACAAAATTCTAAACCTTTTGCAGTGAAAGCATTTTGCAGTGCTTGCAGCACATTGTTCATGCCTGTGGGGCTTTTTGGCACCACACATGGTTTGATAGTGTCTTCTACTTATCCTCCACATGATGTCTTCTTCCCTGGAGTTTCTTTGCTATTCGTGAAGGTTTTCTGAGCCAAGGCTTTTGTCTACTTGTTAGAATTTCGCTATTCAGCTTACAAATGTCTGTTTGTCTCACTAGTTGTATTGCCTTTTCCAAAGTTAAATCTTCCTTGGTTTAAAGTAGAACTGATAGAGTATCATTGGTAACACCAACTACCATGCTTTTGGGGCTCCATATTTGCAACCTTCAGTCAATCTGTAAAGGTCATTAATAAATACGTTCTTTGTTCACCTGGTTTATGGATCCTTTTGTTTAGCTCTTTCTAGAGTATTTTGAAACATGACTCGAAAAATAACAAGTTATAATTATAGCATGCTTGGAAGTAACACATAACTTTGTACCGATGGCTCCCAAAGCTTGCCACCACTGGATATTTTCTTAGGTCACATTTGGGTCTGTTTCTAAGTAATTGATCGCGGTTGATTGCTATAAGTTGTCAATAACTCCATTGTCACAACATGCGATTACCAGGATGGTACGAGACAAAGAAGGTGGACCTTGGTATTATTTTGTCTTGCACTCATATGTTCCAAAGGATGGTGTAACTTACTATGAATACAAACTTAAAAAGAAATGGATTGAGTATTGTCTGTCTCAAATGCAATTTATGTCAAGTTGCTATCGAAGTGGTTATATGCTTGCAGTCTGAAGGAATCTGCATAGTATATTGTAACTAAGTCTTGTAAATAGAGAGAGGACGCAGAAAAAAATCAAATGAATCTATCAGTAAAGTTTGGGACGGTTTGCAATGTAAAGAACTTTGGTAAACTAATGGATTGGAACATTTTAGCAGTAAGTATGTAACGTTTGTGAATGGAATCGGGGGAAACAATTGACAGTGTCACATGTCCTAGTTACATATTGTTGAGGACTCATCAACAGAAATTTTAGACAACAGAACTACTTCACCAATAGAAAGCATCTGAAGATATTGGCCACTGCAAACAATGAAAGATATCAGGACAGTCTTTATGTTGTTTATACTTGAATGTATGATTTATTTTACATAACTGAAGAGTATTTTTATCTTTTTCAGGATGGGCACTTTCTATTCTCCTGGCTTAATTGGCATTAATATTCTTCGGCTGTTGACGTCAATGTACTTTCAGTGCTGGGCTGTGATGTGTTGCAATGTCCCTCAGTCAAGAGTTTTCAAGGCATCGGGATCTAATAATTTTTATATGTCATTGTTACTGTTGATCTTGTTCCTAAGTTTATTGCCTGTAGTCTACACCATAATGACATTTACCCCCTCATTTGATTGTGGGCCATTCAGGTAAACAATTTAATATATAGTATTATTTTGTAGAATGCATTCTTGTTCACTGTTATATGTTCAAATGACATGTATTAAGATCCTTTATATTTTATTCCTTTTTGTACTCCTTTATTCACTTACAGTGCCAACCTGGCAGTGCCAGCCTTTACAGGAGGCAGTGCCAGGAGACAGTGCCAGGGCATTGACTGGGCATGTCCCTCTCCCCTGCAGGCTATATCTATCTTTGTACCCCAGGGGATTCCCTCAACTGAATCTCATCTTTCAAAACCTGTTGTAAACCTTGCCAATGTGATGTCATTTCGATAAGGTTTGAATATTCAGTGAGAGGGTTTCATGTGACGAGGGGTAATTATATTCAAATGTTTTCAAATCCATTAAAATGAGGTTCTTACCGTTTGTGGGTGTGAACCTCGTTACGACACTGGCAAGGGGGTGGGGAAAATCAGGAAGCGCAATCTCCGTGAAGAAAATGGCATTTCCCGATTCTTTCTGGTTTTGTCGCCTACATCAATGATCCCGTGGCCGCTAACACAGACTGAAAATCACCCTCAGATGTTTTAAAGACAAAAATACAAATTTGTATCTAAATCTTTTGATCTCAGTAACCTCTTTTTTCAAAAGGTGGATCTACTGTGACTCTGTTCACCATGCATTGGAGGAGGTGTGGTTTAATAACAAAATGAGTGTTAGATTGTGTATTATGCACTAGGAAAACTTTGTGTCATTCAGGATTTTTTAGTACCTTTTATAATCCAACTACATAATACAATATCCTGAGGTATTGCCCATTGTAAGTTAGAGCATAAGCAGACTGATATTGATCAGCTGGAAGGTAGCCTAAAGAGGCTACCCTCACTCTTCCTTTCCCACTCTGATCCAGCATGATGGTATTTTTTCAACTTATCCCCATAGAAAAATATTCATAGGAAAATACTCATAGAAAAATATTCAGTCAGCTTGATGAGCAGAAGATAGGTAAGTTTCAGGTTCAGTTCATAGAATTCCATTTTTTCTGGGTGCAAATAAACATTGATTTATTGTGCCCAGTACCACTGTATTGGGTGGTACAGTGGTGTTACTGCTGCTTCAAAGTGCCAGGGACCCAGATTCAATTCCAAATTTGGGTCACTGTGTGTGTGGAGTTTGCACATTCCCCCTGTGTTTGAGTGCGTTTCCTCCAGGTGCTGTGGTTTCCTCCCATACTCTGAGGATGTGCAGGTTAGGTGGATTGGCCATGTTAAAATGACCCTTTGTGTTCTGGGAATTAGCAGGATAAATATGTGGGGTTACGGGGATAGGGCCTGGGTGGGGAGTGTTGTCGGTGCAGGCATGATGCGCTGAATGGCCTTCGTCTGCACTGTAGGGAATTCTATGATTAATTTGAATAATATGTATTTTAAAAATTCTTATGTTTGCACGCACTTCCTGTCATTTATTTTGTCAGCGTGCAGTTATATACTTTGCACTGCCATCTCTGCTGGGAAGGAATCATTACAACATGATTGAATGGAATGAAAATTCAGACAGGTTTTCTCACAGGTTTTTGATTTGACCTCCCAGATTACTGGCAATTGTGGTGGAGACAAATCTTTCTCGGTCCTTGTGTGCAATGCCATATGAGACCAGCTAGTATATGTCAACTTTAGATTTATCTGTCCATGATTTTGAATCGACAAAGTATAGCTAATGATTGGAATTGTTGATAGAAGAATGGAACTGATGATCTCTGCTAAAACTGATTATAGTTTGGAATATTCCTCAGATAAGTATGCTATGATTCACAGCTTATGATTTCCCTGTATGGAAAGGGGTTCTCAGATTTATATCAAATGCAATTTTTCTGATAGCCTGTGGGATTATTGTTATTGTCATGACATTAGAAGACCCAGAATTGGAGCTGTACAATCCTGCACAGGGCAGTCTTATTAAAGCAATGCTATAAATTGCACAAAAATATTTGCTGCCTAATGGCTGTCCATTTGTCAGCTATGAGGAGTTTTTCATTAGTGAATTCATTTGCAGTGTTACAAATTTCCCCGGGCAAAGTGACAGGGACATAACTTTAATGAATGTTTGTTAATGGAGATTCAAAATGTTGCAGTATCTGAATATAAGGTAGAAATTGATCATTGGTCTGTTATGAATTCATGTATCCATTGGACTAAAATACTGAAACAAAATTGAAAACTGATCTAAAGGTGACATTGACGGGTGATATATTTTGTGTGACTGCTAAACAGCGCCAGTAACACTTCTGATGAAGTTTGTGTCACCTAAAAAATGAGCTAAGTTTAAGAATGTGGTAGAGCTAATATTGACTGTAGTTTGATAGCTGTAAAATAATTGGTAAGCTATTGCTGCTTAGATTATAAAAGTGACCTTCAGAGAGTCAAAACACACAAATCTCTTTGGGGTCGTTATACACTTTCCATTGTCTATGTCAACCACAGGGCCATAGTTTGCTCTTGCCTACTAAAAATTGATGTAAATTCGATAGAAGTTCCTTACTTTCTACCATAACTTTAGCACATGATCAATGGAAACCCTGGAGAAATGGCATTAATAGATGTTTCTCCAGGGTTTCTAGTCCTCTTCTGTCAAAGTTAAAGTGAGAGGTCAGGAGAACCATTTGGAAATTCCAGGTGTGTGCATAATTCGAATGGTGCCAAGAACTTGTGGAAAAAGGACATTTGAGGGAAGTTTACCAATACCATGCTTCTGGTAGGAATTGTATTAAAGAGGAGCATATGTCAGCTTATGTCAACACAGATGTTCTGGATCTGTGTCCAAATTCCCTTTGAGTGTGTTCCCTTCTGTGAATCCAAGATTTCTGTATCTATATGTGTAATATCATGCAGACATTCCTTTGTGAATTTACAGATGCTGAAATATTTTGTCTGGGTTGCAGCATTGATGATAATTTATAATAATTTAAAATTTTCCTAAAAAGTGACTCAGAGTCAGAAGAATGAGAAAGCTGGAGCAATCCACACCATGCATCCAAAGAGATTAGGTGCCATTTTGATAGGGTGCCCTGATCTCAAAATGCACTGGAAGACCCCTGCCTTGCTGCTACGGACATGGTGCCCTCCCACCACGAACATCGCAACATTTTTCATCACCCCTCCCCGTCATAGGTCATTGGCGTTGGGACCGTCCCAAAGGATCCCACTTCATAACCCCCAGCATGCCCTCCCCTTCCTTCATGTTCCACTGCTTCTTGACACCCCCTTCATAGCCCCGACATGATCCCCCCTTCATGACCCTGACATGCCCTGCCCTTTCATGACCCCTACTCAGGCTCCACTCGTTAAGCGCGCTGTCAGTGCCAACCTGACAGTGCTGAACTGGCACGGCCAGTGTGCCAGGTGGGCAATGTCTGATGTCCCCAACCACCTGAAGGCTTCAATGGCCTTTGAACCCCCTGGCGTGGCCATCAACAGGAATCATTCTCATTAGGTTCTCGCCACTCTTAAGTGCCGGAAGATCTGGGAACTGGGAGAATCCGGCATTGATTGAGCTAAGTGTATTTAAATGCCACTTTATGCTAATCAGTCTTTTGCCCTTTCTGGGTGAGATCTGTTTTGTGTCAGTAGCAAGGGACTCGGATGATTGCAAACCATCTGGTGGCAGGCACAAAACCTGTTTTTAGCCCTGCAATTTTCTGTGATTGGCGCGATCTGCACCAGGCATGGCAAGGCCAGAAAATGGCGGCCTTTGTTTACTGTATAGTTGCACTGCAGTGTCACACAGTGCTTCAGTGTCAAATAACTATCTCCACTGCCATCCCAAGGGTACCACAGTGGCACAGTGGTTAGCACTGCTGCTGGGACAGTGGTTAGCACTGCTGCGTCCCAGTGACAGGGACCCAGCTTCCTGGCTTGGGTCACTGTCTGAGTGAAGTTTGCATGTTCTTCTTGTGTCTGCGTGGGTTTCTTCTGGGTGCTCCAGTTTCTTCCCACAGTCCAAAGATGTGTGAATTAGGTGGATTGGCCATGATAAATTGCCCATTTGTGCCAGGGAAATTAGCAGGGTAAATATATGGGGTTACAGGGATCATTGTTGGTGCAGCCTCGATGGGTCTCCTGCTGCACTATAGGGATTCTATGACTCTACTAATAAAAGCTGGAACCAATCTGTACATGAATGTGTATGGCTTTTATTTGACAAGTGATTTGCTGGTCGCATTCAACAGCCCAACTTGTCCCCTTGGTTATCAGGTCCTTGGAGAGGTTATATTAAAAAAAACATAATTGAAGCACAAACAGAATTTGAAATGTTATGGTGCAAGATGCAAGAACACTTTTAGTTCTTATCTAATACTTGTACAATCAAAAATCACAGAAACATAGAATTGTATTGGTGCAGAAGGAGGTTTTTGGGCTCAACATGTCGGTACTGAGTCTTCAAATGAGCATCATGACTTAGTGCCATTCCCCTGCCTTTCCCCTGCACATTGTTTCCATTCAAATAATTATGTAAAGAACTCTTGAATGCCTCAATTGAACCTACCAACACCATACTTCCAAGAAGTGCATCCCAGATCTGAACCAATCATTGTGTGAAGAAGTTCTTTCTCACATCACAATTGCCTCTTTTACAAATCATTTTAGATCTGTGCCCTCTCGTTCTTGACCTTTTATGAGCGGGAATTGTTTCTCCCTATCAACTCTGTTCAGCTCCCTCATAATTTTAAACATTTTTATCAAATGTTCTCTTAGCCTTCTTCTGTCCAAGGAGAACAGTTCCAACCTCATAACTGAAGTTTCTCATCCTTGGAACCATTCTTGTAAACTTCTTTTGCGTTCTTTCCAATGCATTCACATCCTTCCTATAGTGTGGCACCCAGAACTGCACACAATATTCCAGCTGAATCCTAATGAACATAAATTCAGCATAACCTCCTTGCTCTATTACTTGATACCCATCCTGATAAAGCCCAGAACACTATAATTCACCTCTCCATCTGTCCTGCCATCTTCAGTGATCTATGCACATGTACAGCTAGCTTCCATTGCTCCTGCACCCTTTTAATGTTTTACGTTTATGGAGATGTTTTGTAGTCATTAGTATTACAATATGCTATAAGCATTTGGTCTTGCTAGTAACATTAAAGCGTCTAATCTTGAAAATTTAGCTCCACCATTTATTTTCATATATTCTTCTCTTGACATGTGCCCTTATCAATAATGTTCTTAAATTGACACTTCTAGATACCCACCCCAGACCAGTTATCTAAGAAACTGGTAGCAACTTACATTACAACATCAATTTAAGGTTGGATTGAAGAATATGATCTGATGTAATCACGTTTAAGGATAGAAATCATCTAGTAGCGAGAGAAAACACTTCTTGAGTTCCCCCTTGCCTTTCATTGAAACATACCCGGATTGAAAATAGCAGCATAAACTCTAATAAGCTGTGTTAAAAAGAATATGTGTGCATGCTTAAGAAGACTAGGTGCTGACAATATTATTGCAAGGATGCTTAATATAAAAGTCATTTGTTAATACAGAATTTGAGTATTACTGAAAGAGACACATGCTATTGAATTTTTTTCAATTTTCATTCATTAGGACAATTCACAAGAATACCAAATTATAAAGGGAAGAATAATTTATACAGGGTAAAAGTCAGTTAATAGTTAACTGGGACATTCTCCATGACAACATCTCTGCCACCTCTTCTCAAGCAGTATAAATTGTTGTTGAAGCTATATCAGAGGAAGTAATTTATGTGTATACTTGCTTATCAAAAGACTAGTCTTTGCTTGATAACTAACAGTGCCATTAACAAAGGTGGATCTTGAAAAAAATAAAATGTTATATAGTAAAAGATTTCTCAGATAATTAATTTCAGAAAGAAGGCAAATCACAACATTGATTACTTAGTGATGAAACACCAGTTGTTCACTGTGATTTGTTATATGCACAGTATAATTTATATTGTTCATTGTTTTATTAGGTATCATTTAAAATGATTATCAAATGGTCATCAATGTTAGATGTTGCACCAAAAGAATGTTTTATGGTTTGTTTGCACCTCTCAGTAAATTGTTATTTGTAGCTCCATCACATTGGGAAAGGAGGAACAACCAGCTGAAGAAAATGATATTAAACATGGGGAAAGGGTTAGCTATCATCAAATTGGAACTTAATATGAAGTGAAGTGAAGGGAGGCAAGGAGATCCACAGTTTTGAATTCTTGCGAAAGAACAAGTTAGGGTAAGAAACTGTCCAGAGAGTCTTGATTTCAACACAGGCAAGATGCCCAGGGAGGAGAAACAGCTAATAGTCCAGCATAAGCTAATAGTCCAGCATATTTGAAGAACAAAATACCAGAAAGGAGAGATAAGAGAGGATTTGGCATTTTGACAGCAAGCTTTTTCCCCTGTATCCTGTGCAGGAATGAGATAGAAAGCTGCTGGGTAAATCTCTCCAAATATTTGGGTAGTATTCAAACATTGGAAAGATTTAGACTTAAAGTACTGTGAGACTTCCAATCTGTTATTTTAGGTGGAATTTTTAAAGGTTTTAACAAGATGGCACTTTTTGAATTGGACTAATATGACATGAAAACTCTATTATAATCTGTTTCTGGCTCGCAGGGGAAAATGAATTTATACTTTAACAAATCAAATCGATCACCTCTAATAGTCTTCAACGTAGACCTTTTTCTAAGTATTTAATTTTAATTAATCTCTTTTTTTTTAAACACAGTGGGAAAGCTAAAATGTTTGAAGTTATTATTGAAACAATCCAATATGATTTCCCAGCATTCATTGGAAAGCTCTTCAGTTATGCATCAAATCCAGGGCTGATTCTTCCTGGAATCCTACTCATGATGTAAGTGCATTAACTTCACTTTTACAAGAGAACATCTCTTCATCATTTGAATGATAGGTGTGCTTTAGCACCCTAAAAGATATGTTTCAATTATAAATCATTTCAGTGATTATATTAATCACTATAAATATCTGGATCTTTTTCCTGACTGGTCCAATGACTACATAAATTGTAGTAAAATCTCACAAACCTTAGAACAATTTCAGACACCTTTCTGGCCTCTCATGAGCGAACTCCTTTTTGGTTTTATCTGTGGCTTTACTAAACAGTACTCTGCTCTATATTCAGTTCTTCTTTGTTCCTTTCTTTGTTCACCTTCAGAGCACATTCTAAAGTTCAGTGGTGGCATGATGGCACAGTGGTTAGTGCTGCTACCTCACAGCGCCAGGGACTTGGGTTCAATTCCGGTCTAGGGTCACTGTCTGTGTGGAGTTTGCACATTATCCTCATGTCTGAGTGGGTTTCCTCCAGGCGCTCAGTTTCCTCCTACAGTCCAAAAATGTGCGGGTTAGGTGGATTAGCCATACAAAATTGCGCCTTAGTATCAGAGGGATTAGCTAGGGTGAATATATGGAGATAGAGCCTGGGTGGGATTGTGGTTGGTGCAGACTTGATAGCCAAATGGCCTCCTTCTGCACTGGAAGGATTTTATGATTCTACAATTCTCTCATTTTAGACTTCTGTTCATTTATATAGTTTCCTTAACTATCTGTTCTTTAATTTACTACATTGTTTTATTAACCAGCACTCCATGGTATGTCTTTTCTTCTAGCAAATCTGAAGAAATATTCCCTCTCTAGCCTTTTAAAACTAACTTCTATAAATTCAGCTAAAAATTATACTGAAAACGTCTTTTTATTGTAAAGGTGCCCCTGATTGCTAAGCAATAAGTTTTACTTCTCCCAGCTTGTTAGTTTTTCACACCATAAACCTCTCAAGGCACAATAGAACCACAGTTTGAACTGAAGCAAAAACCACCCAGATGAAAACACCTTTGTGTAACATGAATCTATCCTTCCTTACATGGGGGGTGGGTGGGGGAGAGGGGGGGTGTAGGAAGTGTAGTGATATTGTCATTGGACAGCTAATTCAGAGAACCAGAATAATTGATAATGTTCTGGGGACCTGAATTCAAATCCCACTGTGGCAGATGGTAACATTTAAATTTAATACAAATATGGAATTAAAACTGCAATGATAATCATGAAATCATTGTTGATTGTCATAAAAAAAATTCAATAATGTCGTTTTAGAGAAGGAAAACTGCTTGCCTATGTGTGACTCCAGACCAACAGAGATGTGGTTGACTTTCAAATGCCCTCTGAAATGGACTAGGACATCACTCAGTGCAAGGGTAATTAGAGGTGGGCAATAAATGCTGGCACAGCCAGCAACCACATCCCATGAATTAAAAAAAGACTCAGAAACACTAAATTACACCCACTTAAAATTATATCTTATTTCTAATATTTAACAATACAAATATAGATCAAGTGATCAAAACTATCCGTTTTCCTGACACATGATCCCTTTTTACAACATTAGTTTCTGTATTTTAGTAAATAATGAGTTAGACGTCCTGAAGCTGCTTTGAAAACAGTTATGGAGAGAAGGTAAGTGTGTAAAGAAATAGGGAAGGGGGGGGTAAGGTAAATGTGTACGGACGTAGGTAGATCGGGTAGCAGGTGGGTAGAGTTGTATCACGGGTGAATTGGATAGAATGGCACAAGTTTCATTCTATCCACTTGGTGAGTGGTGTGGCAGGTGGGCTAGGTGAGTAGGTATGTTGAGGTAGTTGAATTCGGTCACGGGCTAGTCAAATTGAGTTGGAGCAGTTGGTTACTGGGGGCTCATCAGGTTAGGTCTGGGGGAGTCAGAGGTTGGTGGGACATTTGGGGAAGGCACTATGGGGATTAGTTGGGGTGGGGTGGGGAGGATCAGTTGTATAGTTACCCAGGGATTTAATCACATTTTATCTCTTCAACATTTCCTGGATAACTATCCAGATAATTCAAAATTATCTTAAGTCTCCAAAGCTAACTCAGAGTAGGAGATATTTGGGGAGGTAGAAAGAAGGAGAATTGCCCATTAGAAGTTCAAACTTCCTGGGCAATTCATAGGAGTTCTTATGTTGGTATCTTAGATGTGTCCCATAATCCTCTGGAGTATGACTGGTCTCCAGCTATCCAGAGAATGGAATATTTGGATCTATATTTCAGACATGACTTGGGGATAACTTGCTAGAAATTCCCTTGGTCTAACTACCCTGTTGCTAAGTCCTCTGGTAGATCTACATCACCTCAAAGGGGCCATCTGACCTAGACTGGCATTAAAATTCAGACTTATGATTAATTTTCACCTCTTTCTAAAGGGTCCAGATTGGACAGGATCCAGTTTGACATAAATGCTGCATTTTGTCCCTTCCTGGGAAAGATGGGTGCTTGAGATAGACACTGAGTGACATAGTTCCTGCCAACTTTATTCATACTGGGAGTCTTTTAAAAAAAAAATTCCGGAGAGTAAGTAGTAGAGGCCATTACTGGTGTGACCCTGATATATGTTTCAGGATGGCTGTCCTGCATGTTTGCAGTCTTTTTACTTTACAAGAAAAGGTTTATAGGGTGAGATTGACTATATGAACAGGATAACATCAGTTTTGAAATCAATGTACAATTCATGCTTTATAAGTTTAAGTTTATTTATTAGTGTCACAGGTAGGCTTACATTAACACTCCAATGAAGTTACTATGAAGATCCCTATTGCCAAACTCCGATGCCTATTCGGGTACACTGCGGGAGAATTTAGCATGGTCAATGCACCTAACCAGCATGTCGTTTGGACTGTAAGAGTAAACTGGAGCATCTGGAGAAAACCCATGCAGACACAGGGAAAACGTGCAAACTCTACATAGACAGTGACGCAAGCCAGAAATAGAACCTGGGTCCCTGGCGCTGTGGGGCAACAGTGCTAACCACTGTGCCACTGTACAGCCCAAAAGCCTAACCCTGCAGCTGTCATCTTAATTGTTGCTCTGAAAAGCATTAATGAGAATTTTGAATGGATATAATGTGTGTTTTCAACTGAAAGCATTCCAGTTTGTCAAGTATTACAATGTCTGACATTTGAACTCTATTTAATTGCAGTTTAGCCATATACTATCTCAATGCCACTTCAAAAACATATGAAGCTGCTAATTTGGAGCTAAAAAAGAAGATGCAAATGGTATGTTCATGTTGAGAAATACATCTTGCATATGTAGTTACAAAGTAAATAGAACAAATGCATGTTGTTCTATGTTTATGATTTAAAAAAAAACTGAAATGTTGAGTCCTGAAATTCTGAGCATCTATGGGAAGGGTTTTTACCAGCTCTCTATTTTGATTTGATTTGATTTATTATTGTCACATATATTAACATATAGTGAAAAGTATTGTTTCTTGCATGCTATATAGACAAAACATACCATTCATAGAGAAGGAAACGAGAGAGTGCAGAATGTAGTGTTACCGTCATAGCTAGGGCGTAGACTTTGGGGTGAGATGGGTTGTGGGATGGGCTGGTAATATGGCATGAGAAGGTGGGAGGTGGACTGCTTATTAACTCCCTGCTGCCATGCCATTTTACCAGCGATGGGGACAGAGACCAACTGAACCACTTAAATAGCTAAATAAGGGTCTCTTCCTGTCATCACTGGCATTTTTACCAGCAGCACGTTGGCTCTCCATTGTGAGGGGAGACCTAGTGAACCCTGATGGCCTATTTCCATGCTCGATCAGACCTCCGATTCCAGCCATGAGGTGCCCTTGGTGGCAATGGCCACCCTTGCGGCAACATCCACTGCTCTCACCACCCTTCCTCTCTCCTTATCGGAGCCTGCTTGACTGGCCTTGGCACCCCCATACCCAACTTATTGGGCTCAGAGGATGACATACTGAATCTTTTTCTTCTCATCACAGTCCCAGCAGCAGCTACCACTCCTAGAAGCACTGCGATTACTGTTAATCTGCTGGCCTTTTGATCTGCTGGGAGCTCAAATAGCAACTAACTAATTAACTCCAGGAAAATGCTATCAGGGTCCCACAGACAGCCAAGTGATGCTGCTCCTGACTTCTGATAAGTCAACCTGATCTATAATAACATTCATCAGTTAAAGAGCATTTTCACTTGGCCTATTATTGAACACCTTCCCAAACAATGCCTCCTTTCCAACCCATCTTTTCCCATTATCCATCCTGTGTTATTCCTCCTTCTGCCCTTCCCCATCTTTTCCCATTGGTCCTCATGTTTCTTTCCTCCTTCCCCTTCCTCTCCAACACAACATTTGCCCATTATCCCCAATGTCTCCTTCCTCTATCCCCTCTACCTGATCAAACATCAGTCACAATGCTGGTTGTTGCCAGGTTTGCTCCCTTGTCTGAGCACCCAGGTAACATTCTCCAAGACAATGGAGGAACTCACTGGGGAGGGCAACCCTACGCTTCTACCAGTGTAATGTCTTATTGGCTTTGGTGAGAATCCATAGCAGTGCTCTTGCAGGTAGGCTTTGAATGTTGCAGTCATCTTGAAATCAGAAGCAAAGTGAGCATTTGCTGCAGACTGCTAATTTCTAAACATGATTCAGACTGGTCTAATTTCCTGCTAACATGCACTAATTTGGGAAGGGCTACATGGATCTGGTGAATAGATCCTGTACAATTGCAACAAGACATCCCTGCTCTTGTATTTGTATCCTCTTGTTATGAAGGCTGGCATACCATTGTCTTCTTCGCTACCTGCTGTACCTGATGCTTACTTTCAGTGACATGTATACAAGAAAATCAAGGTCTCATTGCACATTTCCCTCTCTCAACCTATAGTCATTTAGATAGTAAACTGCCTTCTTGTTTTTGCCATCGAAGTGGATAACCTCACATTAATCCACATTAGACTGCATCTGCCATGCATTTGCCCACTCACTCAATTTATTCATCTCTGCACTCTGCTCCCAGCACAACCAGCTTTGTATCATCTGCAAATTTGGAGACATTAGATTTAGTTCCCTCATTTCAATCAGTTCTATACATTGTGAATAGCTGGGATCCTAGCACTGATCCCTACAGCACCCCACTAGTCACAGCCTACCACTTGGAGAAAGATCTGTTTATTCCTATTCTTTGTTTCCTGCCGTTCAGTTTTCTATCCATCTCACTACACTACCTGCATATGTTTTACACACTAATCTCCAATGTGGAACATTGTTGAAAGCCTTCTGAAAATCTAAATAAACCACACTCACTGGCTTCCCCTCATCAACTCCACTAGTTACATCCTTGAAGAATTCCAGTAGATTTGTCAAACATGATGTCCTTTTTGTAAATCCATGCTGACTCTGTCCGATCCTGTCACTTTTTCCAAAAAATAGCCTTGTTATTACATCTTTAATAATACACTCAACATTTTCTCCACTGCTCCACTGATTTCCTGTATTCTCATAACCTCTCTTTTTAAATAGTGGGGAATACATTAGCTACCCTCCAACCTGCAGGAACTATTTCATGGTCTACAGAATCTTGGAAGATAACCACCAATGCATCCAATATTGCTAGGGCACTTCTGGGATATAGGTTCTCAGGCCCTGAAGATCTTTCAGCCATCAGTACCATCAATTTCCACAACACTATTTCCTACTAATACTGATTTCCTTCAGTTCTTCCCTCTCACTAAAACCTGTATTCCCCAACATTTCTGGAACATTATTTACATCCTCCTTTGTGAAGATGAAACCATAGCATATATTTATTTGGTAAGCTATTTCTTTATTCCCATTATAAATTCTTCCATTTCTAACTGCAATGGATCTTCATTTGTCTTTACCAGCTTTTTTTCTTTTACATACCTATAGAAGCTTTTAGAGTTAGTTTTTAAGTTTCACACAAGCTTACTTTTGTATACTGTTTTCCCCTCCTTAATCAAGCCCTTTGTCCTCCCATGCTGAATTCTAAACTGCTCCCAGTCCTCAGGTCTGTTGTTTTTCTCTGGCCAATTTGTGTGGCTCTTCCTTGGATCGAATTCGAGCTCTAATTTCCCTTTTAAGCCATGTTTGGTCATCTTTCCTGTGTTATTTTTGCACCAGACATAAATGAACAATTGTTGCAGCTCAGCTGTCTGCCTTTAGAGTGTTTGCCATTGCCTACCACTGTCATCCCTTTAAGTAATGTTCCCCAATCCTTCATAACCAACTCACACCTTCTACCATTGTCGTTTCCTTTATGTAGATTCAAGATCCTAATCTCAGAATAAACTTGATTTGTTCACACGGTTAAAAAAAATGCAAACTTCACTGCATTGTTCCTGAGCAAAAAAAACACTTGACTATTAGAGTCAATTAAAACACCTTTCTGTTAAAACTGATACTTGTAAGCAAAACATTGAATTCATTAAATAATCACAGGTGGATAGGGTCGTAAAGAGTGCTTTTGGTACATTGGCCTTTATAAATCGGAGTATCGAGTGTAAAAGTTGGAGTATAAGGAGTATAAGGTTGTATAAGGCATTGATGCGGCCAAATTTAGAGTATTGTGTACAGTTTTGGTCACCTAGTTACAGGAAGGATGTAAATATGGTTGAAAGAGTGCAGAGAAGGTTCATGAGGATGTTGCTGGGACTTGAGAAGCTGAGTTACAGAGAGAGATTGAATAGGTTAGGACTTTATTCCCTGGAGCGTAGAAGATTGAGGGGAGATTTGATAGAGGTGTATAAGATTTTGATGGGTATAGATAGAGTGAATGCAAACAGGCTGTTTCCACTGAGGCTAGGGGAGAAAAAATCCTGAGGGCATGGGTTAAGGGTGAAAGAGAAAAGTTTAAAGGGAATATTAGGGGGGGGCTTCTTCATGCAGAGAGTGGTGGGAGTGTGGAATGAGCTGCCGGATAAAGTGGTAAATGCAGGGTCACTTTTAACATTTAAGAAAAACTTGGATGAGTTCATGGATGAGAGGGGTGTGGAGGGATATGGTCCAAGTGCAGGTCAGTGGGACTAAGCAAAAAATGGTTCAGCACAGACAAAGAAAGGCCAAAAGGCCTGTTTCTGAGCAATAAATTTTCTATGGTTTCTAACTGCATTTTGTCACATTGGGAAGTGAGTTCCAACATAATAACATTACTCATGGAAACAGTGCCAGAATTTCTGTGTTACATATGAAGAAACTTGGGATTGTGTTTATTCTGTAAATTAAATATGTGATTTCTTTCTTGTATAAAAGTTACGTGATGAACAGAAGAACAGAAGGAACAACAAAAACACTGTTAATCCCATGTTGCAAGATTTGGAAGATCTTTTACCAAATAATGCAAATATGAGCAAAGCTGAGTTAGGTAAGAGTGGAAGTTTTATTCTATAAGCTGTTTTTACTGTGTGTTTTATCAAATTTTGATAAAAATAAATATCTAGCAAAGAAATTTAAGTATTTAGTAATTACATCGATGTTAGCAAAATAAAATTTCATTGAATTTTGGCAATAAAACTGCTGTTTAAGTATGAACTTGTAAAATGGGAATATTTGGTTGTATTCCATTAGGAAGCCAGCTCCTCAGTTTTAACAGAAAAATGCTGGGGAATCTCAGCAAGTCTGACAGCATGACTTAATGCTGAAGGGTCATCTAGATTCAAAACATTGGTCCTGACGAAGGGTCATCTAGACTCAAAATGTTGGCTCTACTCGCTCTCCATGGATGCTGACAGACCTGTTGAGATTTTCCAGCATTTTTCTGTTTTTGCATTTATCCTCAGTTTTAACTTCTGACTATCTTTGACAATTCCACGGAAAGGGTGTATTAATGAAATGCAACAATTCAAACTAAAAGATGTATTTACCCCTTGCCATTTGCAAAAGCAAATCCGTGAGAATTTTGTTTTTGCAATAGTTTATGTGGGTGTTGGGAAGCAATTGAACAATGTTTAAGACTCTGATGGATGCAATCTAATGGGGGGGATAATTTGAAAACAAGGCAGAGTCCAAATCTATAGGGTTTTCGCTTCATTTTTGATGCCCATATGAGTTCCAACCCAACTGGGGATTGGAAGGAAGTTCCTGCCTGTTGTATTTATATCCAGCAACTGCCTGGGATCATGGCTTCAGTTGTACCCAGATTTCCATGGCAATACCAGGAATGCCACCAAATAGATCCTCAATAAGCTCAGTGATATCTACATCTTCTTATAGCAGGCATTGGATCATTGTTCTTTGTTCTTTGCCTCTTAATATTGAAGTGACTCAGTATGGTGTTATGATGGAATGAGAGCCTGATAAAATCTCTGGTATAATAATTTCTTTAGGTTTGCAGCACTTAGCTTCGGATACTGACATGAACACCGATGCATCAGTTCTAAAACTACACAGTCATTACAATTAGCTTTATTAGCAGTTTCACAGATCCAGGGACCTGGGTTCGATTCCCAGCTTGGGTCACTGTCAGTGTGGAGTTTGCACATTCTCCTCATGTCTGCGTGGGTTTCCTCTGGGTGCTCTGGTTTCCTCCCACAGTCCAAAGATGTGCAGGTTAGGTTGGTTGGTCATGCTAAAAATTGCCCCTTAGTGTCCTGAGATGCATAGGTTAGAGGGATTAGTAGGTGTAATAGGTAGGGATATGGGGCTGAAGTTTTCCGCCTTCTTCAATGTTCAACTAGTCTGTGACTACAAGAGTTTCCTCCATGTGGGTATACTCTTGGCAATTGCCATGACTGCTTCATACATCAGTAGTCCAGGTTGCTTCAGGTTTTCATTCCAATCCCAAAATGTGTGAATGCATCCTATTGGACAAAGGAACTTCCTGAAACATACAAGATCCCGAGAGGACTTGGCAGAGTGGATGCTGAAAGGATGTTTTCCCTTGCGGGAGAGACCAGAACTAGGGGACACAGTTTAAAAATAAGGGATCTCCCATTTAAGATGGAGATGAGAATATGCTTTTCTCTCACAGGGTCGTGAATCTTTAAAATACTCCCCCTCAAAGAGTGATGAAGACTGGGTCAATGAATATTTAGGACAAAGGTAGATAGATTATTGACTAACAGGGAAGTCAAAGGTTATCAGGGATAGGTGGGATATGGGGTTGAGGCCACAATCAGATCAGCCATGATCTTACTGAATGGTGGAGCAGTTTGAGGGCCCAGATGGCCTCCTCCTACTCCTAATTTGTATGTTAGTGCATGCTTGAATCTGCAGTTAAAGATGAAAAGATTGCTCAGGAAAGAAATAAAGAGGGGACAAGTAAATAACTGTATTTTTCTACTAATGTAAATGATTAGTCAATTTTTACCCTTTAAAGAATCTTGGTGTAATTGTGAAAAGCAAAGTTCATGTTCTCTTCTAAGTGTAAAATGACTTCACCAGAATTAATTTGCTGGAATAATTAAGATTACAGTTGGAAGCAACTCAAAATATTGCGAGACAGATACAGTACAGAAGAAAATAATAAGCTTAAGTTTATTTATTAGTGTCACAAGTAGGCATACGTTAGCACTGCAATGAAGTTACTATGAAAATCCTCTCGTGGCCACCATCCTGCACCTATCCAGGTACACTGAGGGAGAATTTAGTATGGCCAATGCACCTAACTAGTGCGTCTTTTGGACTATGGGAGTCTATAGATGAAACCCATGCAGACATGGGAAGAACGTGCAGAGTCTGCACAGACAGTGACCCAAGACAGGAACCGAACCCAGCTTCCTGGTGCTGTGAAGCCGCAGTGTTAAGCATTATACCATCATGCTACCCACCTGAATGATTCAATCAAATGCAAATATTTTAACACTGGGTTCAAGAAGTCTATTTTAGCTTTCATATTTTCACAATTTTCATTCATTTCATACGTTCACTGATTAATCTATGAAATAATATTTAAGATGGACCTTTTTTTTGTGTTGAATGGGCAGATAAAGTAGTGGTTGAGAAACAACCCACTGTCACCAATGGAGTGACAAAAGCTAATGGAAAACATGGAAAAGAAATGGCTCTGATGCCACCACCTCCGAGAATGGTAGTGACAAAACCACCAAATCCAAGACAAGCGTCACACCCACTGGGACAACCAAGATCTGGAACTCCAAGTTCAGGTCCACGTAGACCTCCTCCTAGTCAACCAAGACGCTGAGCTTGTGACAGGAAAATATAAGCATCTTCAAGTGCAGTTAGTGTCAGCAGTATGGAATTGCTGTTGTAAATGTCTGATCAAAGTTAGACATCATTCTAGGCAACTTTTTAACCAAATTCTAAAACTGTCAAACCTATTATCAATAGACTTATTTAATTTAATTTTAAATTTGATAAATTACATTTTTCTTAAGCATTGAGATTTCTTACTAAATTTGTTTGAAATCATTATACTTTATACTCATTTGAGAACTGGTTTTGAAATAAACCTAATGTAGAGTTTTCTGTTGTCAACAAATTATCAGCATGTTAAAAGTTTGATATGTTGAAGTTGGTTCTGTATTGATGGTCATTAAGAATGTCAAAATTAAAACATAAGAAATTACTTATTGATCCTTACATTTATTACTGATTTAAGGTTTTGAATGCAGGTACATTGTAAATCATGTCAGCAGTAATTGTGTAGTTGCTTTGGGTAGTTATTTATTGTGTCACTGAAAATTAAAACTTGCTAAAATATAGGGCAATATGCCAAGGAATATTTAGAATGACTACGTTAGGAGTAGTTGCAAAATCAATTAGGCTAATTTCATACTATACTAAGGTGGATAAGATAGAAAGACTAATCTATTGATATTGAAATTAATCTCCTTCCATAACTTTGAGAGGGGACCAGCAAAACCTTTGGAGTAAGGGTGTAAGATATAGTTTATCTGCAAGTTCCCAACAGCCTTTAACATTACAGCTGGAAAATGACCATGGAAACTTTGGATCCACTTAGGCAATGTTTGGTCCAACTGAGAGCAGAATTTCCAGGAACAGATAAAACGTTAGACAGTGAAATCACTTGGGACATGATAGTGGCATGTTTTTTGTTTTAACATTCTATCACAAAGCAGGCAAGAACTGCTCCTCCCTGTCTAAAGTACTATTGTCATACTATGTCTTAGTTATTCACAAAAATGCAGTTTCGGTGAAGGTAGGAAAGGGGATGCGTAAAATGTTCTCCAGATACTTGATGATTTGACTCAAAACAACTCGATGACAACATCACCATGGCAGCATCTTTTCCATGCCAATTTCCTTTGTAATAAACATGACTTTGAAAATAAACATCTTAATTATTCTTTTGGCCTGACTTTCATGCCTGTTGGTTGCAATGGCTGGGAGGGTCCAGAATTGGACTTGGAATCCACTCCTGGGTGACATTGTATTAATGATGCAATTTTACATCGGCTGACTAATTACGGCCCACCCAGCGTTTATCGAGTCCCTTGAGTAGTTAGAACTTGAGGGTGGGGATGGGAGCTGGTCCAATGATAACATGGCAAGAGCTTTAAAATGTTGGCAGCTTCCTGAAGGATGGTTGCAGTTGGGGAGGAGCCTTAGGGTGCTGTCCAGAAGAAAATTTCTACCCTTACCTTTCTCAGCAGTCAGAGCCTCAGCACCTGGTGGGCACAGTACATGGGAGGGCAAGTCCCGTGTGAACTCTGTCTCCTCTTTTTTGGATGAATGCCTTGGAATACTGGTGGAGGAGGTCAGTGTCAGGCGGGACATTGCAATGCCACAGGATGGCAGAAGGAGGGTACTGCACCTGACCAGGAGGACCTGGGCAGAGGTAGCAGGTCATGAGGTGGTTGGACGCGCATAGCTCCAATGGCACTGTCAGTGAGGGGGAGGGGGGTTGTTTAAATCACTCTAAGTACAGAGGGACTTTTCATGGGTAACCTTCCATTCTGCTATTATTCGCTAAGTTGTTTACTTGTGACTGCTAACACCTTATAGTATTAAATTCATTGTCAGTGCCAAGAGCATATAAATATTTGCTTTTTCGTTAATGGCCTGTATGTACATCTTATGCTTTATTGGTGCTGGTGCACCTTTGTTTCATGCTGGACGGGCGATGCTGTAAAATTTATTGCACAGCTAATAAGTGAACTTGGGTTCAATGGAGTTGGCCACTGCAAATGTCTGGTAAAGGGGTAACACCCTGGCATGACGTGGAAGCAATGACTTGGCAACCTAACTGAAAGTGCATTGAATCAAGGCTTCCCTCGTGTCCCTACCTCCTTGAAGGTTCCAGGAATTTACCTCTATATCCTCACCTCATTCCTCCCTGACTCCCCCTTCTGATCCACCACTAGAGTCATCAGTGGCAGCCTGTGGAGCTTCCTCGATATCCTCAACTTTTAGTGGGCCCTTCTGTGCCAGAACCGGATTGTGAAGAGCACAGCATACAACAACTAAAAGAGACACACTTCCTGGTCCAAGGATCTGAATCTCTTCTTCAGTTGACCGATGGTCCTCTCTATCACTGCCCTAGTGGAGATATAACTCCTATTATACCTCTCCTCTACATCTGTCCTTGGATGTGGGAAAGGTTACTTTTTAAATGGATAGCTCTTGTAAAAGCAATGTAAAATCTCAGTCAATGAGCTTTTAAATGGCCTTAATTGGTCCTTTACTTGTCCACAGGTGTAGCTCTGATGCCCATCAGGCATGTGGCAAGACGTTGAGGCATAAAAATCAATGCCATTTTGCACAATTTTACATACATTGGTTTTGATTCTGGTCTACGAACATGCACATGCTACACTCATAGTTTTTATTCAGATCGATTTCGAGAGGTGGTCATTTTGCTGTGGCCAACAGCCACAGTGGTATTTGAATGGCAATAAGCATTGGCAGGCACTGTGTTCTAACATTCCATCACAAACCAGCTCAAATGCCATTTGTTGCATAGAACAGAACTAAAACCACACGCAAGGCAAAACTTTCTGTGCTGCATCCTTCATTATGTAGGCGCATTGGAAATGACAGAATGCCAGGTTGAAATAAGGCCACAGAATCAGGAGAATGCAGATGATCTATAGTTTAAAAAAAGAGTAGAAAGACTTGTCAACCAATAAATCAGAAACTTTCTAATACAAAAAACAAGAAAGGATGAAGATACAGACTAGGCCTATTATTATCTGTAAAGAGAAAATTACAGATTTATATTTTAAGTGGAACCCATCCTCACCTGAAAAATAAGCAAGCATTTTACTTACTGAGGTTGGAGAAGTTAATGACTTGTATGCAGCTCAGTATCAGATCAAAGTTGTCGATGTAGAGTTAACCGATGCTACAACAACAGATCACATCACAGCTCAGAAAGCCTGTCTCATCCAATCATGAATAGTGGTGGATAATTAAACAGGTAACTGGAGGAACTGGCAGGTGGTCTACAAATACCCCCATTGTCAGTGATGGGGGAGCCCAGCACATACTGCAAAAGCTGAAACATTTGTAACCATCTGCAGCTGGCAATGCATAGTGGATTATGTTGACGTGCTATCATGTGGCACTTACACAGCAATAACCTACTCACTGAAACTCAGCTGGGTTTTGCCACAGGGCTCCTAACTTCATTACAACCTTGACCCAAATATGAATAACAAATCTCAACTTGAGGTGAAAGAAAGTGATTGCCTGCATTTAACAGAAAGTGACATCAAGGAACCACAGAAAAATAGAAGGGGAAAGTTCTGTACTGTTTGGAGTCATAATTCACACAAAGGAAAATAGTGTGGTTGTTGGATGTCAATCATTTTACTCCCAGGAACTCACTGCAGGATAAAAGCAAAATACTGCGGCACTAGAATCTGAAACAAAAACAGAATCTCAAACATCTCAGTAGAGCTGACAGCATCTGTGGAGAGAGAATAGAGCTAATGCTTACATCAGGTCCTGAGCACAAAATGTTGGCTCTATTCTTTCTCCGCCGATGGTGTCAGACCTGCTAAAATCGTAGTGTCCCAGGTCCAAACACCTTCAGCTGCTTCATCAATAACTTTCCCTGCATCATAAGGTCAGAAGTGGGGATGTATGCTGATGGTTAAGCAATGTTCAGCACCATTCATGACTCCTCAGAAGCAGTCCATGTTGATATACAGCAAGATCTGAACAATATTTAGGCTTGGCCTGATAAGTGGCAAGTAATATTCCCATTACACAAGCGCCAGGCACTGACTATGCTGACATTCAATGGCATTACCATTATGGGTCATTCTCATTTGGGAAGTCTATAATCTGTGTAAACCCTAAGGCTGGATTTTCTGACTAAAAGGTTGGGGAGGTGTGGGGGGAGGGGAGGTGCTGAGGTGGGAGGGTGCCCATGATCCTGTTGGATCCCGTGTAGCAATGAAAGGCAAGGTAACGAAATTTGCTGATGACACGAAGATGAGTGGAAAAACAAATTGCGTGGAGGATGCAGAAAGTCTGCAGAGAGATCTGGATAGGCTGAGTGGACGAGGACCTGGCAGATGGAGTATAACGTTAGCAAATGTAAGGTTATCCACTTTGGTAGAAATAATAGTAAGAAAGAGTATTATTTAAAGGGTGAAAAGTTGCAGCATGCTACTGTGCAGAGGGATCTGGGGGTCCTTGTGCATGAATCGCAAAAACTCAGTCTACAGGTGCAGCAGGGGATCAAGAAGGCGAATGGAATGTTGGCCTTTATCACGAGGGGGATAGAATATAAAAGCAGGGAGGTCTTGTTGCAACTGTATAGGGCATTGGTGAGGTCGCAACTGAAGTACTGTGTGCAGTTTTGGTCCTCTTATTTGCGAAAGGTATATTGGCCTTGGAGGGAGTACAGAGGAGGTTCACCAGGCTGATACCGGAGAAGAGGGAGTTAGCTTATGAGGCGAGATTAAATAGACTGGGCCTGTACTCTTTGGAGTTTAGAAGGCTGAGGGGGGATCTTATAGAAACTTACAAGAGAATGAAGGGGCTAGATAGGGTAGAGGTAGAGAGATTCTTTCCGCTTAGAAAGGAAACCAGAATGAGAGGGCACAGCCTCAAAATAAGGCGGGGTCAGTTTAGAACAGAGTTGAGGAGGAACTTCTTTTCTCAGAGGGTGGTGAATCTCTGGAATTCTCTGCCCATTGAAGTTGTGGAGGCTAAGAACATAAGAACATAAGAAATAGGAGCAGGAGTAGGCCATCTAGCCCTTCGAGCCTGCCCCGCCATTCAATAAGATCATGGCTGATCTGTCATGGCTCAGTTCCACATTCCCGCCCTCTCCCCATAACCCTTAATCCCCTCGCTTATCAAAAACCCATCAACCCGCTTCTTAAAAATATTTAGCGAGGTAGCCTCCACCACTTCAATGGGCAGAGAATTCCAGAGATTCACCACCCTTTGAGTGGAGAAGTTCCTCCTCAACTCCGTTCTAAACCGCCTCCCCTTTATCTTGAGGCTGTGCCCCCTAGTCCTACTGTCTTTTTTGAGCGGGAAGAGTCTCTCCACCTCTATCCTATCCATCCCATTCATCATCTTATACGTCTCAATGAGATCTCCTCTCATTCTTCTAAACTCTAACGAGTACAAGCCTAGTTTATTCAGCCTCTCCTCATAGCTCAATCCCCTCAACTCCGGTATCAGCCTAGTAAACCTCCTCTGCACTCCCTCCAGGGCCAAAATATCCTTGCGCAGGTGCGGCGCCCAAAACTGCACACAGTACTCCAGCTGCGGCCTCACCAATGCCCTATACAGCTGCAGCAAGACCTCCCTACTTTTATATTCAATCCCCCTCGCTATGAAGGCCAGCATCCCATTCGCCTTCCTGACCACCTGCTGCACCTGCAAGCTGGGTTTTTGCGACTCATGCACAAGGACCCCGAGGTCCCTCTGCACCGTCGCCTGCTGCAGTTTTTCGCCCCGTAAGTAATAGTCCTTCCTACCATTCTTCCTACCAAAATGGACCACCTCACACTTGCCAACATTAAATTCCATTTGCCATTTCCTGGCCCATTCGCCCAGCCTATCTAGATCCTTCTGCAGACTCTCCACACCCTCCGCACAATTTGCCTTTCCCCCAGTCTTGGTGTCATCAGCAAATTTCGACACCCTGCACTCGGTTCCCTCCTCCAGATCATCTATATAAATGGTAAATAGCTGAGGCCCCCGCACCGACCCCGGGGCACCCCACTAGTCACCAACCGCCAATCCGAATAGCACCCATTGACCCCCACTCTCTGCCTCCTATTTGACAACCAATCCTCTATCCACGCTAACACCCTACCCCCAACTCCATGTCCCCTGACCTTCTGCAATAACCTCTTGTGAGGTACCTTGTCAAACGCCTTCTGAAAATCCAGAAAGACCACATCCACCGGCTCTCCTCTATCCACCGCCCTAGACACATCCTCATAGAACTCCAGTAAATTTGTCAGACACGACTTCCCTTTAATGAAACCGTGTTGCGTCTGCCCTATCAAGCAATTCCCTTCAAGATGCCTCGCAATTTCCTCCTTAATGACGAATTCTAACATTTTACCTACCACAGACGTTAAACTAACCGGCCTATAATTCCCCGTCTTTTGCCTGGCACCCTTCTTAAACAACGGCGTAACATTAGCCGTTTTCCAGTCTTCCGGCACTTCCCCGGAATCCAGCGACGTCTGGAAAATAACCACCAAGGCATCCACTATAACCTCCGCCATTTCTTTCAGAACCCTCGGATGCATTCCATCCGGTCCTGGGGACTTGTCCACAATCAGCCCCCCCCCCCTCCAGTCTGTCGAGCACCACCTCTCTAGTAACAGTAATGTCATTAAGACCCTCCAGTCCTACCACCTTTCCATCGCTAACACCCGGCAAATTATTCACGTCCTCCTCCGTGAAGACAGAAACAAAAAAGTTATTCAAGACCTCAGCCATTTCCCCATCCCCTACCACTAGCTCCCCTTTCTCATCCTTTAAAGGACCAACGTTCACCCTAGCCAGCCTCTTCCTTTTTATATATTTATAAAAACTCTTGCTATCCTTTTTTATATTAAGTGCTAGCCCAGCCTCATAGCTTCTCCTACCCTCCTTTATCAACTTCTTTGTCAATCTTTGTTGACATTTAAACTTTTCCCAATCCTCTTCTCGTCCACTGCTCTTAGCTACTCTAAATTCCTCCGCTTTTAATTTAACACTTTCCTTCACCTCCTTCGTTATCCACGGCTTATTACCTCTCTTCCTACTGTCCTTTTTGACCATCGGAATAAATTTCTGCTGAGCACCAAGAAAGATCTCCTTAAAGATCCTCCACTGCTCCTCAGCAGACCTACCTTCCAACGCGCTCCCCCAGTCCACATTCGCCAATTCTTCTCTCATCCTACCATACTCCCCTCTATTCAAACAAAGGACGCGTGTCCGGGAACCCACTTTCTCCTCCTCCATCTGCAACAGAAACTCCACCATGCAATGATCACTCTCTCCAAGAGGATCTTTCACCGCAAGGTCCCTAATTCTACCCGCCTCATTACATAGCACCAGATCCAAGATAGCTCGCTCCCTCGTCGGCTCCAACACACACTGTTCAAGGAAACTATCCCGGCAGCATTCCAAGAACTCCTCCTCGAGCCCACCTCGTCCAACATGGGTCGACCAATCAATATGCAGATTGAAATCTCCCATAACTACTGCCGTCCCATTCCTGCACGCCGCACTTATTTGCGCGTTAACAGCCCGCCCCACCTCCAGATCATTATTTGGGGGCCTATAGACGACACCCACCAGCGTCTTCCTCCCTTTGCTGTTCCTAATCTCCACCCACAACGATTCCACTTTCTGCTCTTTGGCTCCGATATCATCCCTTGCTACCACCTTGATACTATCCTTAATCAGCAGAGCTACGCCACCCCCTCTTTCCTCCTGCCTATCCTTCCTAAACACTTGATAGCCCTGTACATTCATCTCCCAGTCCCTGTCACCTTGCAGCCACGTCTCTGTAATGGCCACCAGATCGTATCCATTTGTGTCGATCTGCGCCACCAGCTCATCCACTTTATTCCGAATGCTTCGTGCATTCAGATAAAGCGCTTTCATCCCAGCCTTCACCTGGACCCTATTTGCCATAACGCCACCAATTGGGACATCCTCGGCCTCTTCCCTTACCTGTACCCTATCCTTAACTTTAGACCTCGTAGCGTCACCTACCCTCGCACCCTCCCCCCCTCCTAATTAGTTTAAAGCCCTGTCTACAGTCCTCTTTACTCGATTCGCCAACACTCTGGTCCCAGCACGGTTCAGACCAACCCCATCCCGCCCGAACAAGTCCCACCTACCCCAATACTGGTGCCAATGCCCCATAAATTCAAACCCATTCCTCCCACACCAATCCCTGAGCCACCCATTCACTTCCTTTATCCTGTCAACCCTACGCCCGTCTGCACTCGGTTCAGGCAGTAGCCCAGAGACGACCACCTTGTCGGTTCTACTTTTTAATTCCATTCCCAGCTTCTCATACTCCCTCCCCAGATCCTCAGTCCGCACTTTGCCTATGTCGCCGGCACCCACATGTACCACAACGACCGGATTCTCACCCTCCCACTCCAGATTCCTCTGCAGCCCAGCTGCGACATCCTGTACCCTCGTTAAATATATTTAAGTCACGGGTAGATAGATTTCTGATAGACAAGGGAATTAAGGGTTATGGGGAGAAGGCAGGAAAGTGGAACTGATCCACTTCAGATCAGCCATGATCTTATTGAATGGCGGGGCAGGCTCGAAGGGCTAGATGGCCTACTCCTGCTCCTATTTCTTATGTTCTTATGAAGAAAGACATTTTAAGCAAGTGATGTTAGGATCTGCAATGGACTGCCTGAGAGTGTGGTGGAGGTAGATTCAATCGTGTATTTCAAAACAGAATTGAATAAGCACCTGAAGAAAAAAAAATTGCAGAGTTCAGGGGAAAGGGCAGGGAAGTCAGACTTGCTAAGTTGGTCTTGAAAACAGCTGACCCAGTTGCAATGGGCCAAATAGCCTCCGTCTGTTCCATAACCATATTATGATTCCATAGGAAACAGCCTCACTCCAACTTCTAATGAGTATATAGGGCCTTGGCACCCAACATACATTTCTCAGTGGGATATTCCTTGGGGCTTTTCCCATTTCACTGACCGAAATTTTGGCAGAAACCCAAGCATTGGCTGCAGTGACAAAGCAGGGGACATCCCAAAGAAATTTCTAGTGCTCGTGTTTAGCTTTGTAAGAAGTTGATGCCATCTTACATTGGGACTAAATCTGCAGAGTGAATATATTGTAAAATAGTGCATTCATGATTATGTTCAAAAAGAAACCTTCATTAACTCATTTGCAATTTCTCGATGCAATGAGAAAAATTTTGGAATCCTGTAGTTCTGATTTCAATACAGGAAGGTGAAAGGGGGGAAAAAATCTGAAAAACAACGTGAAATGACTTGTAGTTATATTTCTATAGATTCTCTTGCAAACCAGCCAAGCTAATGTCTGTCATTAACATTAACATTGTTTACAACTGATTGACATATTCACTTTAGTAATCAATCTTCTAAAGTGTAATTTATTTTCCTTTTAATCACCTACATAAGTAGTCATTACATTTCAGAGAAATATATTTGTGCGTTCATATGCTTCTGGGAATTGTAATAAGTTGCTATATAAATGTAAGTATTTTCTTATGTGGGGTTTAAAACATTAGTGCAATCTCTTGCTTATAATGTGGTGAATTGCAGAGCTGACTCTCACCATTCTAACTGAGGGATTTCATGATGATCGTTAGAGTTGCTATGGCCCCTTAATTGTTTAGCTGTCCGAAACTAATGCATCTATCTTTTATTAAATCCATCCTGATGTCATGCACACTATTGACACAGTCTTTTATCTGTCGAAAAATGATTAGAAAAATAGTGGGAACACGTTTTAATGCTTTGTTTTACAACCTGCAGGATATGAACTGACATTTCAAATAAATGGATGATTAAATTAATTTCAGAGTAATTCTGACAGAGTTAGGTAAATATTACTGCATCAAATAAAAAATTGGAACCTTTGTCACTTTGACACAGTCAGATGAACTGAGCCTCTTAGTAAATAATTAAAACCCCAAACAGAAACAAAAAAAAATCCAAACGAGGCATTAGGAAAACCAAATTGTTTTTATCACTATTTTGCCGTGTAAACACTAACAGGTAAATACTATTCTGATATATTGGCTGGAACTCTGCCACCTCGCCTGCCATGGAATCCACGGTGGTCAGGGTCCAATAACGGAAATCTCTGTTGACCTCAGGCCGGAATTTCCAGTCTTGCCCAAGCAAGGCCGTAAAATCCTGCCCATTATTTATATTTCCGGGTCAAAGCAGCTCTCATTATTCTGAAACTACACAGATGAAACATGATGCATTACTTTTGACTTTAGATACAGCTCAATCTATGAGATTTTTAGTCTTTTTCTACTTCTTCAGGCATAATACATTTTAATTTAGAATATTTTAGCAATTCTTCTGTGGGATTTTGATAGTGATGGTCTTAATCTCGGTGTACTCCTGGAGGCCATATTCTCCCCTAGACAAAAAGAATAATATTCAGTCATTTTGCTCAGATGGTCACAATTTTGATTCATCTGTAGATCATTACATTGTTCAACATGTGTCTGTATTTGATCACTTTGGCTCCAATCTTCTGAGACAGCAAATTTGGGACTAGGCTCTCCTCTCAGCCCACAGTAAAAAGGGCAAGCTTGATTGAATTTAATGAGGCAAGCCCCTCTTCTTTGTAACAACTGGCTCTCTCCACATGGAATACATCCAGAGTGCAACTGGTTGCCAATTTATGAATTTCAGCTGTCTAACTGCACCCAAGGAGCTGTTGGCCCTTTTAATGAGGGGATAATTATAGGCATTGCAAACAAACTCTTTGTTGGAAAGGAATTTGTCTGTGGGCTAAGCTGATCCTTTCACTATCAGCGAAGTACCTATTGCAAGAGTTACGGCTATCCTTTTGGAGTAGGAAGCTGGTCCCTTGAAAAGCAATAGTTCGAGCTAAAGGGAGAGAGGTGGCAGAAACACTGATTGTAGTTTCCAAGCTCCATTGTACTTGGGAGTAACTGAGGAAGAAGTTTTCCAAAGTCCAGAAAAATACTAAGCTAAGCACACCCTTAATTGTATGAATTTGCTTTTTGTCAATTTATGGAAACACTTCTCTTCTGTTCCCTCAAGGAGAAAGTGCAAGAGAGAACCCTTTTATGTTGCATTCTTGCATACAACAGAAGATGGAGGATATAATTGCATCAAAGCACAGATGTATTTTGTGCATATCCAAATGCATATCCACCCACATAGCGGGAGGCTAAGCAAAAGCAGCCATGACAACTCTCAGACAAAGTCTTGGCCCGGGTGAGAGATTATTTGGGATTCCTTTCATCTTTTTTGTTGTGGTCAACTTAAAGTTCAGGCTGACACAAGTTCTGAATTAAGTTTTTGAATTAGTCTTCAATGTGTCCACCCTCATGAAAATCTGGACTTATTTCAGTTTCCTACTGGCGATGAGTTCCTGATCCTAGAATGAAACTGGTTCCTGTTTTTCATTTTGGATGTAAAAATTCAGCCCTCCATTACTGCCACTAAGATCCTCAAGGCAGAACTACTGTAACATAACTAGGCATGACTGGTGTTTGATAACATAGATCCATAAGTATTTACAGCAGTGTGTCTTTGGATTGAAAATTCCATTTCATGAGTGTGTCATTTTTCAGCCAAGTCATTGCAGCAGCATGGGAATGATCAAAAAGATTCTCATCAATTGCAACTTTGTTAAGTATATTTTGTATGACTGTAAAAATTGTGACAATTCCAGGAAAGTACATCTTACCAAACTGAAAGTTTCCACAAAATTATACAAAGAGAAAAATGACAGATTGTGAAATGCTCAATGACTAAGTGAAAAGCTCACTGACATAAATATAAACTACTGCACCCAGTGATAGCAACTGCAACCTGATATTAAGAGGGGCTGCAAAGCAGACAAAGTTTGTTTCCAACTCATACCGTAGGGGCAAGGTGTGGAACAATAGACAGAGTCACCAAACTCGCTGGATTCAATGTCAGACCTAATTTTCATAAATTTTTTTGAAATGAGGCTTGTGCATGACCGCAGCACAGTCTCCTTCTACTCAAAATAATCATGCATTAGAACATGCAACAAAGCAGTGAAGTGATGCTTCATTTCAGCAAGGCACTATAGCATACTCAAAGCCTCAGAAAATCTAGACTGTTCATCTGTTGCTGCTTGTAAAGTATGTAACTTAATCCCACACTGAGGGGAAATTCATTCACATACTAGTGGAAGTGTTGAGACTAATGTCAATTTACCTACTACCTGCACAGCCCAAGCAGCATTCTTCAATATTAAAGAAGAACGCGGGTCATGTCCTGTGAACCTGTTTGCCAAGTGAATCAGTGTAAGTCAGCAGCACCAATACACTTCTCCTACACAGGGCTTCCTGTTAAAATTGGTGCAATTATAATCCAAACTTTAATTCTTGAAACTACCAAGAAAAGAAAATCAAGTGTTTCTATCTTTCTGTGGACTCCTTGACTTTCTATAGTAGAAAATGTAATTCACATTCCTCCCTCCATCAATTATATAAATTTGCATATTTTTGCAATGCACAATAGCATTGAACTAGAAATGTGGACAAATATTAAGTTTTAAAAGATCTTTTCTCCATACTTACATTTCTCTACCATTTCCAGACATTTTAAATCCGCCAAAAGGACTCTGAACATGCATGGCATTGTAGCAATTAACCCTGTGGAAATATTAATGCATTTACCAATGCAATCAATGCATCAGAGGTTCAAGTTCATAGATTGTTCAGCTTAATGTTACTATATTCGGTAAATACTTAGTAAAATGCTTACCACACAGTTCCAGCTTGCAGAGCTGAAGCCACGGTGAATGCTTTATTAATATCTTTGGTAAAAACTGCAGCAACCAAGCCATAATGGGTGTTGTTGGCTCTTTTGATAACTTCATCTACTGTTTTAAACTTGATAATTTGTTGCACTGGCCCAAAAATCTATTTTTTTAATGTAAAGGAGGAAATACATTTTAAGGAACAAAGAATTAATACACAAATCATTCTATCAATCCTTATACACTGGTATACCATTAACTAACAGTATAAATGCACTGATCACATTTAAAGTATATTGATATCAGTTATGTCATTTTGTTTTCTTGCTTTTCTTTCTTTTAAAACTAAGTAATTCATTCAACACACTTGGGTGAAGTACTGTTCTGATCACTGTGAAATAACAAGTGTATTCAAGAAGAAACTGCATAATTTCACTATATCAATAGACATATAATCCTTATCCATTGTGGGTACTTCATAATTTTGGCAAGTAATGATTCTACTATGTGGTGTCACTAAACAGTATTCATCTGTCCTGTTGATTACTTCAGACACTATTGCCTCAGGTGAGGCAATATCAAGGTCTCATGGTCAAATTGCCTGCCAACATGTACTGTTAAAGTCTACACTTTATGGAATTAAGACGTGAAAAAGTATGGAACCCTACTGATGTCCATGGAGTCATATACAAAGAATCAATAGTTGAAATTCAAGGGAAAATAATCAGCAATGTTGTAAAATTGTTTGTTATGGCAAGGTAAAAACAAATTAAATCAAGATAATTCTGGAGGTTTTTGTTAATAATTATTGTAGGTGGCTCTATAAATATTGGCAATGACATTGACAGGTATTATTTGAAGAACAACCAGGATTAATTAGTATATAGTTCAATCAGCATGTTTTTAACATCATGTAAGTACAACATGTATTTGTATTGGAGACTAAGAACATAATGCAATTTTGAGATAGTGTAACTTTCTTCAAAAAAAAATCCAATTTTTCTTACAACGGTTCTATTTTTAAGTTAGTATTTAAGTTAAGTTTTTTGAAAAATCAGCTTGAATGATCGGGTCTGCAGTTATGTTATGGCTGCTTTAAGTGGTATTCTGGAACTAGTACCAGCATGTGTACTTCTGTTATGAGATAGGACAGTGCCAACCTCTCCTCCCCAACACTGAGCACTCCATCATAATGAAATTCTGCCTTTTATCAGCCTGTCTGACAGTTGGGGAAGTTTGCCCATTAAGGGTATATTGGAATCAAACACCAGTCAAGGCCAGCATTTTAACTGAGGCTGCAGTGCCAAACTAATGGCTTATGAAAGAGAATACTTCTTCCATGAAATGAAATAATCACGACCTTCCCTTTCCTTATGAATTATTTAAGAGTTTTGCTTCTGAAATGCACACTGCATTAGAATCTGGCTTGTGCAAAGCTACTTTACCTCTTCCTTGGCAATGCGCATTTCATCTGTAACCTCTGAGAAAACTGTTGGCTGTATGAAGAAGCCTTTATCTCCCCATGGCAAACCTCCACATTCCAGCTTGGCTCCTTCCTTCTTCCCACTCTCAATTAAACTGAGAATTTTATCGTACTGCTCTTTGTCAATCTGTCAAAATGTAATCACAAAAAATGAATGACTACATTTAGCATTCAGAGTATTATGATGATGATCGCATAAATGTCTGAAGATTTTTTATCCCTGATAATATTTTGCACAGCATTATTCTGTGCAAAAATATAGTTACTGTATCAATTTTGTGAAAGTTAAATTAAAACTATAATAATGTTTACCTTATTTGATCACTGTTTGTAGAAGTCCCATAATTCAAATATTTGATAGTTTTAAATATAAAGGGTTGGATTCTCCAATCTTATTCCCCACCCTGACTGCCAGTTAGAATGTAGAATTTGGCGCTCAGCCAAAACTCCATTCATTGCAGCAGAATTGGAGAATCCCACCTCAGGTGAGGTCAGAACTTCCAGCGAACATGTGTCAGTAGAGGCTGAGTCATTAGCAATCTCAAGTCTGAACCAGAAGATCATAGATTCAAGTTCTGCTGCTGGACTTGAGCCCAAAAACTAAGGTCAACACTCTAGAGCAGTTCTGAGGTATACTGTACTGCTGGAGCTGCTGTCTTTTGGATGAAGTTAAACTTGGTGCTATTTAAGAGCAGGAGAGTTGACCCATTGTTCTGGTCAATATTTATCCATCAGAGCAAGCTCAAGATGTCAAGTGGCCTACTCTTTCTCCTAAAATTTTATGTATGCTTCTACGTATCAATCAACACTACAGGAAGAGATTATCTGCACTGATAATTGTGGGAGCCCGCTGTTTATAAGTTGCAATCCCAAACCAATTGATGAAGCATGAAACAAACACAGAAAATGCTGGAAAATCTCAGCACGTCTGACAGCATCTGTGGAAAGAGAATAGAGCCAATGTTCTGAGTCTGGATGATCCTTCTTCAGAGCTAACTTTAAAGAAAATCAGGAAAGATTTATACTATGTAGGTGGTGGGGGCTGTATTAGGACAAAGGGAATGCAAATGAGAATAAAGACTGAGAGAGATGCTAGGAGTGTCCATTAAGTGATCAGAATGTGTGCATGGCAGAACAAAGGTAGAGATGGTTAAGACAGTTGCCCTAAAGGAGTGGGGTGGGGGAGGGGAGTGGTGGGAGGGGAGTGGGAATGGAGAAGTGGAAAAATGGAAGTGAGAAAGAAGGATGATAAAAATGGATGAATGAGATGAAAAGACGAAACAGAATGAAATAAAATAAATGGAAATGGGGTGAAGGTGGAGGGGAAAGTTCACGCCCTGAAGATTTTGAACTCATGTTCAGTCCGGAAGGCTGTAAAGTGCCCAACTGGAAGATGAGGTGCTGTTCCTCCGGTTTGCATTGGGGTTCGCTAGAACATTGCAGCAGGTCAGGGACAGACATGTGGACAGGAGAGCAGGATGGTGTGTTGAAATGGCAAGCGACAGGAACGTCTGGGTTCAGTTTGCAGACAGACCAAAGGTGGTCAGCAAAGCGGTCACCCAGTCTGCGTTTGGTCTCTCCAATGCACAGTAGACTGCATTGGGAGCAGTGAATGCAATAGACCAGATTGAAGGAGGCGCATGTGAAGCACTTCCTCACCTGAAAGGGGTGATTAGGATTTGGAATGGTGAGCAATGAGGAGGTAAAGGGGCAGGCATTGCACTTTCTACGATTGCATGGGAAGGTGCCTTGGGCAGGGGTGAGGTGTTGGATATGATGGAGGGGTGGATCAGGGTGTCCTAGAGGGAATGGTCCCTGCAGAATGCTGACAAGGGGAATGACGGGAGGATGTGGTGGAGTTGGCAGAAATGGCAGAGGATGATCCTTTGGGCGCACAGGCTGGTGGGGTGAAATGTGAGGATAAGGGGCACTCCATCCTGAGTCCTGAAGGAGGGGGTGAGAGGAGTGACCTGGGGGATGTGTTGGACGCTGTCAAAAGCTCTGTCAATCACAGTGGATGGAAAACTAAGAATGGAAAAAAGTAGCATTAATGGGAAAGGATCTATAGCTAGAGAACTGGCAGCCCTTAGAAGAAAACAAGATTTCTGTACTAACAAAGAACTTTGCTGTTGAAACTGATTTTACCTTGTGCGCCTTTCCTCCCCCAGAGTTTTATACCTCTCTCACCAACATTCCTTTCAAGCCACATAGCAACCTGGGCTGTGCACAAGTTGTTCCCTTTATATTGTGGCTGTGCAAAAATATTTAAAGGGGCTAGTCAATTAAACAAATTGCCTGCATATCTCAAAAAAAGGAAACTTTGCCTTCCACTACATATAGTTCTTTAGTTGTCAATCATTACATCAGATTTGGGGAGGTGATGGCGTAATGGTATTATCGTGAGATAGTGACCAAGAGATCCAGAGTAATGGCCTAGAGGCAAGGGTTTGAATCTCACCACAGCTGGTGACGAAATTTGAATTCAGTAGAAATCTGGAAGGAATGAAACCCTTGTTGATTGTAGTAAAAACTTATCTGGTTTATTAATGGCCTTTAGTGAAGTAAATCTGTCATCTTTACCTGGTCTGACCTACATGTGACTCCAGATTCATTCTTTAAATGCATTCCACTCAGTGGATGGCAATTAGTATGGGGCAATAAATGCTGGCCCACCCATGGCACCCACATCCTATGAATGAATCTTTGAAAATCACCCACAACTGATTCTAGTACTGCTTTTGGATAGGTGATTGAGGCAAGACTTTGCCAATGTTTACAGCAGCCAAGAAAGTGAGCACATGCTATGTTCTAAACATTTTCATTGGAAAAACCCACTTGATTCATTGAAGTCCTTTATGGAATTAATCTAAAATCTATCACTTTTTCATGCTCTGGCTTACATCTAATATCATCTTAATGATCTCTGAAGTAACTACTCAGTTATACAACCAACCATTCATCAAAAGAAATGGCCACCCATATCTCAAAAAATATTTTTGTGAAAGTTTTGGCACTCATTGCAAGTTACAGTGTCGTTACACCTTTAAGAAAGAGGATGGGAACTTTCTTAAAACTCTTCTTTCTCTGCTACTGTAACTGGCACTTATGGCATAGTTATGACAATACAGCTGATTCAGCACCAATGAATTTCCCTTTGGCATTACATCTGCCCAGAGGTCTCTAGAGAGAAATATATGGAAGCTTTTTGTATGCGCTCATTTGCACATCGATTGATGCCAGAATTGATTGTTGACAGATGCTAACAGCTACAAGGAGCTAAATGAATAGGAAACTTCGCTGCAGCCTGTGTGAATCAGCAAGAACTGAAGGGCAAGGAGGTAAGACAGGAACTCTGCATGTTTGTTTGAATTTGAAATAACTAGAGAAGGCATCAAACACTTCTTGAATTGAGTCAACTAGCAACTAACATTTAAGTAGTCAATGATCTCTCTAACTGATATAAAGTTGCCCAATGATTTGGCTGTCTGGAATACCTCAGCTGGAAGTTCACTGCATGTGCACTTATGGATGCAACAAGATGCCATCTGACGTCCTTTACCCCACAAATGTGGCTGCATATTTAGTTACTATTTTGGAGCTCTAAGGGCAGTAATAACCACAAAAAAGGATGCTAACTTGCTGTTCGTCTCTTTTCAAACCTCATGGCTGTTCAGCTCCCCTAACACACAAGTCCTGTATTGAGAGCCACTAAGCCTTCAATTTAACAGCCTCATGCCCCCATATCTCTTACTTCACCTCATCTATGCCCAATGGGCAGCAAACTCAGGTCAGGAGAGGCTCCCCCTTTTTTGTGGACCAGGTCAGGCATTGTTGTGGGGCAGCACGATATCCTTGATGTGGGAGACGGCGAGGTTGGTGGCACCTTGCCAACAGCAGCTAATTGACCTCTTCTGTCGTCCAGACTTCTCTCTGAAGCATTGTACACAGTCAGAATCTTTCAGTCACATCTCTCTCCTACATTGCAAAGGAATTGTGCTCATTTATTACAGGCTTCTATCCTTACTTTTTACAAATACAACGTAACACAAGAGAAGGAATATGATTGAATTGACAAGGACGGTGAGGTCCAAGTCCCCCAAGAGTTTCAACTGTACGATACAATCATTCATCGTCTTATTACAAGAGTCTAAATAAGCAGTTCTGATGAAAGTGATGCTTCAGTGCACATTAACACAGAACAGCATTATGAGAGTTTGTGATCTGAGTTTCCTTTGAATTTACTAATCAAAGCATTATGGGATGATGCCAAGTTCAGGTAAGCTGCCTATTTAAATACAGTACAGTAACTTTCTAATGCTACAGCTAAATCTGTTATGTCTCATTCTGAATCTTCCACTGTGATCTGAACATTGTAAGTTAAAGAAAAAGAGGTTTACTTATACAAGGAATTATTTCATCTTAGCAAAGAGCTAGGGGTTAAAATTGTTCCTGCCATAGCATTTATTATTCCAGCCCTGCTCTGGCGGGTTCCCCTGTGGCATATGTGGCGAGCTACACAAATGTTGGTTGACTTTGGTGGACCTAGAAGATTCCACAAGTGTAGCGACTGGAAAATTCTGCCTGCATAATTGGTTACAAAAATGGAATATTGTGCATGAACTGTATATTCCTCATTTTTGGAAAGACTTCAGAAAATGGCTGTCATTTGTTATGACCAACACAGAACCTATGCAAAACTGTGCACGTTTGAACATTCTTTATGATGTGTCGCAAATACAGATAAATCAAGTCACTAAAAAGACCAATAGAATTTTTTTTAGATAGGGATACAGAGAATAAGAATGAAGCAGTATTTATAAACTTATACTAGGCCACACTTAAGATTGCAGTTTCCTGCTTTAGGGGGGATTTTGCCATCCTGCCCGCCATGGGAATTGAAGTGGGCAGGAGGTGGAAGATGCAAAGGCTTGTTGACCTCGGGCGGGATTTTCTGGTTTTGGAACAAGTGTGGCTGGAAAATTCCATCCTTAATGTTTGTTAGAAAGGCTTGGATCAGCCAGGATGAATCTGGGATTAGAAAACATAACAATGAAGAGATGCATTTTTTGAAATTCCTTCGTTGGATGTAGGCATTGTTGGCAAGGCTGGCATTAATTGCTCATCCTTAATTGCCCTTGTGAAGGTGATGGTAAGCCACTTGTGCATTTCCTGTAGTAGAGATGCATCCACAGCATTACTAGGTAGAGAGTTCCAAGATTTTGATCCAGGGACAGTGAAGAAATGGTTGTACATTTCCAAGCCTGGATAGTTCATGAATTGGATCTGAGTGGTGTTCCCCTGAACCTGCTACACTTGTCCTCCTAGGTGTTAGAAGTCCCAGGTTTGGCAAGTGCTGTCAGCTTTGCAGCTCAACTGTAGATGGTATGTAAACATAGAAGATAGGAGTAGGACGAGGCCATTTGGGCCCTTCAAGCCTGCTCTGCCATTCACTATGATCATGGCTGATCATCCAATTCAATAGCTTAATCTGCTTTTTCCCCATAACCTTTGATCCCATTCACTCCAAGTGCTATATCCAGTTGCCTCTTGAATGCATTCAAAGTTTTGACATCAACTACTTCCTATGGTAATGAATTCTACAGGTTCGTCATTCCTTGGGTGAAGAAATGTCTCCTCAGTTCCATCCTAAATGGTCTACTCTGAATCCTCAGATTGTGACCCCTGGTTCCGGACACCCCATCATTGGGAACATTCTCCCTGTATCTGTTCTGTCTAGACCTGTTAGAATTTTATAAGTCTTTATGAGATTCCCCCTCATTTGTCTGAACTCCAGTGAAAACAATCCTAACTTAGTCAATCCATACATCCCCGGAAACAACCTGGTAAATCTTCACTGCACTCCCTCGAGAGCAAGAATATCCTTCCTCAGAAGAGCAGAGCAAAACTGCACCCAGTACTTTAGGTGTGGCCTCAACAAGGCCCTGCACAATTGCAACAAGACATCCCTGCTCCTGTACTCAAAACCTCTTGCAATGAAGGCCAACATTCCATTTGCCTTCTTTACAGCCTGCTGCACCTGCATGCTTACCGTCAGCGACTGGTGCACAAGGCCACCCAGGTCTCATTGCACACTCCCCTCTACCAATGTACAGCCAGTCAAGTAGTAACCTGCCTGCTTGTTTTTGCTTCCAAAGTGAAAAATCTCACATTTATCCAAATTATATTGAATCTGTTGTTGATTTGCCCACTCACCTAACCTGTCCAGATCATTCTGAAGGATCTCTGAATCCTCATTCACCCTTCCATCCAACTTGGTATCATCTGCAAACTTTGAGATGTTACATTTTGTTCCCTCATCAAAATAATTAATATATATAGTGAATAGCTGGGGTTCTAGCACCAATCCCTGTGGTACACCACTAGTTATTGCCTTCCAATTTGAAAGGCACCTATTAATTCCTACTCTTTGTTTCCTCTCTGCCAACCAGTTTGCTATCCATCTCAATACACTTCCTCCAATCTCATGCACTTTAATCTTGCATGATAATCTCTTGTGTGGGACTTTGTCAAACGCTTTCTGAAAGTCCAAATATACCATATTGACTGGTTCCCCCTTCAAATGGCTAGATGTAGCCATGCTGACCCTGTTTGATTAGATTATAATTTTCTAAGTGTGTTACTATTCCTTCCTTAATAATTGATTCCAACATTTTTCAAACAATAGTTGTTGGACTAATTGACATATAGTTACCTGCTTTTTACCTCCCACCTTTTTGAACAGGAGTGTCACATTGGCAGTTTTCCAATTCTTTGGTACTTCTCCAGATTCCAAGGACTTTTGGAAAATTACAACCAATGCATCCAATATCCTTGTAGCTACTTCATTTAGGATCTTAAGATGCAAGCCATCAGGGCCAGGAGACTTATCTGCCTTTAGCCCCATTAGTTTGTCTAATACTACTTCTTTAGTGATGGTGATGGTATTTAATTCCTTCCCCATATTCTTTAGTATTAATGGGATGTTTGAAGTATCTTCTACTGTAAAGACTAATGCAAAATATTTATTATCTATTATTGTCACAAGTAGGCTTACATTAACATTGCAATGAAGTTACCTTGAAAATCTCCTAGTTGCCACACTCCAGCGCCTGTTTGGGCACACTGAGTGAGAATTTAACATGGCCAATGCACCTAACCAGCATGTCGTTTGGACAGTGGGAGGAACCCAGAGCACCTGGAGCAAACCCACACAGACACGGGGAGAATGTGCAGATACCGCAGTGACCAAAGCTGAAATTGAACACGGGTCCCTGGTGCTGAAGACAACAATGCTAACCACTGCGCCACCGTGTCACTCATTTGTTTAACTTCTCTGTCATTTCCTTATTCTCCATAACTATCACTCCAGGTTCATTTTCTAACGAGCCTATGTTCACTTTGACCTCTCCTTTCTCTTTCTTTTTATATATTTAAAGAAGCTTTTATTGTCAATTTTTATATGCCTCACTAGTTTGCCCTCATAGTTTATTTTTCCTCTCTTTATTAACTTTTTGTCCTCCTTTGCTGGATTCTGAATTTATTCCCAGCTTCGGGGCTATCACTGACTTCTGCCTCCTTTATATGCTTTTTCTTTCAACTTAACATTTTCCTTAACTTCCTTGGTTAGCCATGGTTGTTTATTCCCTCTCTTATAATGGTATATTCTTACTGAGTGTCATGAATTATCTCCTTAAATGTCTGCCATTGTTTGCTTGCTATTTTATCAGATAACCTATCTGCCCAGTCCACATTTCATTGTAATTTCCTTTATTCAAATTCAATCCAGTTGCTTCAGACCCCAAGTCTGAATATTAAATTCTATCATGTTATGATCACTACTTGCTAGGGGATCTTTTATTCTAAGGTCATTTAATAAACCTGCCTCATAACCTATTATTAGATCCAAGATAACCTGTTCCCTGGTTGGCTCCATAGCTTATTGCACCAGGAAATTATCTTGAATGTGCTCTATGGATTTGTAGCTATCCTTTCCAACTTGATTAACCAATAACATAAAGATTAAAGTCACCCATAATTATTACCCTATTCTTTTTCATGTTCCTATTATTTGCTGATTTATACCCTTTCCTACAGCGTAACTACTCTTTGGCGGTCAAGACACTACTCCTACCAACGTCTTCTTTCCCTTGCTGTTTTTTACCTTCATCCAAATGGACTCTACACCATTCAAGCCTAGATTGTCTCTCAGAACTGATCCAATTTCATCTCTTAACAATGGTAACCCACCACCATTTCCTTCCTTTCCAACTTTCTGAAAGGTCAAATATCCCTAGATACATAGTTCCCAGTTCTGATCTCTTTTTAACTATATCTCCAAAACGGCTATGCCTCGATTTGTGCCATCAGTTTGTCTACCTTATTTCCAATGCTTTGTGCATTAAGATACAAAGCATTTAGGCTTGACTTTTTGTCATTCTGAATTATCCCAACTTTTCTTTGTACTGTGGTCCTACTTGCCTCTCACAATTGATTATCCTGTCTACAGTTTTTGCATTTTACAGTTCTTACTTTTATTACTGTCTTTGTTTCTCTTTCCCTTATCACTTTGCTTAGGTTCCCATCCCCCTGCCATTCTAGTTTAACACAGTAAGAAGTCTGACAACACCAGGTTTAAGTCCAACTGATTTATTTGATAGTAAACTCACAAGCTTTGTGAGTTTGCTATCAAATAAATCGTTTGGACTTAAACCTGGTGTTGTCAGACTTCTCACTATGTTTACCCCAGTCCAATGCTGGCATCTCCACATCATTCTAGTTTAAACCCTCCCTAACTACAAAAGCAAATACTCACCCAAGGACACCAGTCGTGGTCCTGCCCGGGTATAACCCATGTAATTTGTGTTGGCCCCATCTCCCCCAGGACCAGTCCTAATGAACCAGGAATCTGAAACCCTCCTTGCACTCTCTTTCCATCCACATATTCAGCTGATATATCTTGGTATTTCTACTCTGACTAGCACATGGCACTAGTAGTTATCCTGAAATCATTACCTTTTGATGTCTAACTTTTCAATATACTTCCTAACTCCCTACATTCAGCTTTTAGGACATCATCTTTTTTTTTCTCTATGTTTTGGGACTGATGTGTACCACAACCATTGGCTGTTCATCCTCCCCCTTCAGAATGTCCTGCAGCCATTCTGAGACATCCTTGATCCTAGCACCATGGAGGGAATATACCATCCTGGAATCTTATTTGTGGACACAGAAATGTCTATCTATTCCCCTTACAATTGAATCCCCTGTAACTATTGCATTTCCACACTTTCTCCTCTCCTGTGCAGCAGCACCAACCATGGTGTCATGAATTAGGCAGTTATTGTTTTCCCACGACAGGTTATTCCCCCCTAATAGTATCCAAGCAGAAGTTCTGAGAGAAACAAGATGGCTAAATCTTCAGGTCCCGACAATCTTCATTACGCACTTAAGGGAGTGGCTCTGGAAATAGTAGGTCCATTGGTGTTTTTTCCAAAATTCGTTGGATTCTGGATTGATTCCTACAGACTGGAGAGTAGCTAATGTAAGCCCACTATTCAAAATGGGAAGTAAACATGAGGGAAAATATAGAAACATAGAAGATAGGAGCAGGAGGAGGCCATTTGGCCTTTAAGCCTACTTTGTCATTTATCAGGATCGTGGCTGATCAACCACCTCAATAGCCTAATCTTGCTTTCTCCTCATAACTTTTGATCCCCCATTCGCCCCAAGTGCTACATTTAGCCACCTCTTGAATATATTCAAAGCTTTGGCATCAATTACTTCCTGTGATAATGAATTCTGCAGGCTCACCACTCTTTGGGTGAAGAAATATCTCTTTGTCTCCATCCTATATCCTCAGACTGTGACCCCTGGTTCTGGACACCCCCACCATCGGGAATATCCTTCTGCCATCTATCCCGTCTAGTCCAGTTAGAATTTTATAAGTCTCTGGGAACTACAGAATAGTGAACCTAACGTCGGTACTGGAGGAGTTGCCACAGTCCATTATCAAGGATTTCATAACTCAGTATTTGGAAAGCAGTGGTATAATCAGACAAAGTTAGCATAGATTTCCAAAAGGGAAATCATGCTAGATGAATCTATTGGAATTGGGCGGGCTGTGAGGAGGATGCAGAGATGCTTCAGTGTGATTTGGACAGGCTGAGTGCGTGAACATATGCATGGCATATGCAGTGTAATGTGGATAAATGTGACGTTATCCACTTTGGTAGCAATAATAGGAAGACATTATTACTTGAATGGGTGTAAATTGAGTGAGGTGGATACTCAGTGAGACCTTGGTGACCTTGTGTATCAGTCACTGAAAGTAAACACGCAGGTATAGCAGGGTACAAAGAAGGTAAATGGTATGTTGGCCTTCATAGCAAGAAGGATTGAATATAGAGATAGGGATCTTTTGCTGCAATGGCGTAGGGTGTTGGTGAGGCCACACCTGGAATAGTATGTGCAGTTTTGATGCCTTTATCTGAGGAAGGATGTCCTTGCATAGAGGGAGTACAGTGAAGGTTTACCAGACGGATTCCTGGGATGGCAAGTCCGTCATTTGAGAAGAGACTAAGTCGGCTAAGATTATATTCACTGGTGTTTAGAAGAGTGAGAAGGGAATTCATAGAAACTCACAAAATTCTAACAGTATTAGGCAGGGTAAATTCATAAAGAATGTTCCCAATGGTGAAGAGAATCCAGAACCAGGGGTCGTATTTGAGGATAAGGGATAAACCTTTTAGAACTGAGGTGAGGAGAAAGTTCTTCACCCAGAGGGAGGTGAATCTGTGGAACTCACAACCATTGAATGCAGTTGAGGCCAAAACATTGTCTGATTTCAAGAAGGAATTAAATATAGCTCTTGGGGCTAAAGAGACCAAGGGTTATGGGGGAAAAGAGGGATCAGGATATTGAATTTGATGATCAGCCATGATCAAAATGAATGGCAGAGCAGGCTCAAATGGCCAAATGGCCTACTTCTGCTTCTAGTTCTATGTTTCTATATTTATTCTGCAAGGGAATGGCCACAGAGGGTTCCTGCATTGCCTGCCAAGTCCTCTTGCTCTTTTTGGTAGTCACTCATTCCCTTTTTGTCTGAGGAGTTTTAGTCGGCAGTGTGACCACCTCTCTGTACTGATAATCTCAGCTTTGTGGATGCTCCACAGTGTACGCAGCTGCTGCTCAGCTCCAAAACCCAGACTTCCAGGAACTGCAGCTGGAGACACTTCCTGCACACAACACTAAAAATGTTCCTGGTTTCCCACAAGGAGCACAAGGCCTGCTCTTGTATCCACAGTATTTATATGGATTATAGAGCTGGCACAGTTAATTTTCTGGTCAACATTAATCCTCAGGGTATTGATGATGGGGATTCAGTAATGCTAATGTTATGGAATATTAATGAGAAATAGTTAGATTTGCCTTGATTGGAGATGACCATTGCCTGGTACTTACATGGTGTGAAAGTTATTTGCTTCTTATCAGTCCAAACTTTAATGTTGATCAGGCCTTTTGCATGTACACACTAACTGCTTCATTACCTTAGGAACTGTGAATCAACAAACTTCTCCACTTTTGATTTTATAATGGAATAAGATCATTGATGATACAGCTGAAGTCAGACAGACCTAGGATACTAGCCTGAGGAGCTCCTGCAACAATGTCCTGGGTCTCAATCAAAAACAACAACTTATTTTTGTAATCTTCAATCAGTGGAGTGTTTCCCTTGAGATTTCCACTGGCACAATTTTACTGGGGCTCTTTGATGCCATGTATTAAAATGCTGCCTTGCTGTCAAGGGCAGTCATTCTCACTTCACCTCTGACATTCTGCTATTTTGTCCATGTTTGGACCGATGTTGAAATGAGATCTGAAATTGTGTAGTCCTAGCAGAACACAACCTGATCATCAGTGAGCATGTTATTAATGAATAAGTGCTGCTTAATTGATAAGCACTATCAAAAACACATTCTTTCACTTTTAGAATAGATTGAGAGTACACTGGTGACTGGTAATTAGCCATTTAACTTTATTCAGAGTTTATCTGGAGTACATTATCTAGGATTTCAACAAAGCCTTTGACAAGGTCCCACCATGGAAGACTTGTAAAGAAGGTAAATTCTAATGGGATACAGGGCAATTTGACAAAGTGGACTCAAAATTTGCTCAGTTTGTAGGAGACAGAGGGTGATGACAGAAAACTGCTTTAGTTACTGGATGCCAGTGTCCAGGGGCATACCACATGGGTCCATATTGGATCCCCTATTATTCATCATTTATATAAATGTATTTGATGACTATGTGGGGGGATAGAATTAATAGGTTTGCAGATGACACAAAGATTGGATGGGTGGTTAACAGTGAGGCAGACTGTCTTGGGCTACAAGAAAGTCTAGACGGAATGGTCAAATGGGCAGATAAGTGGCAGATGGAATTTAATCCTGAAAAGTGTGAAGTGATACACTTTGGAAGGAATAATTTGACAAAAAAGCAGTCAATGAATGGTAGGACACTAGGAAGTTCTGTGGAACAAAGGGATTTGGCGTATTTGTCTATAAAAGTGGAAGGGCATGTTAGTAGAGGGGTGAAAAAGGCAAATGGGACACTTGCCTTTATCAATTGAGGCATAGGTTACAAAAGCAGGGAAGTCATGTTAGAGTTGTATAGAAGTTAGGTGAGACCACAGCTAGAGTACTGTGTGCAATTCTGGTCACCACATTATAGGAAGGATGTGATTGCACTGGAGCAGGTGCAGATAAGACTCACCAGGATACTGCCTGAGATGGAACATTTAAATTATGAAGGCATGTTGCATAGGCTTGGGTTGAGCAAAGAAGACTCAAAGGCAACCTGAGTGAGGTACACAAGATTATGAGAGATACGGACAGAGTGGATAAAGAGCAGCTGTTTCTCTTGGTTGCAGGATCAGTTTTAAGGGGACATAGATTCAAAGTGAGGGGTAGGAGGTTTGGGGGGATGAGAGGGAAAAGAGTTTTACCCAGAGGGTGGTGATGGTCTGGAAAGTGCTGCCTGGGAGGGTGTAGAGACAGGTTGGCTCACATTCTCTAAAAAGTATCTGGATGAGCACTTGGCATGTCATAACATTCAGGGCTATGGGCCAAGTGCTGCCAGGTGAGATTAGGTGGGAGTTCAGGTGTTTCTAATGTGTCGGTGTAGACTCTATGGACTGAAGGGTCTCTTCTGTGCTGTATATCAGGGGTCTTTTCCACTTGTTTTGTGTGGGTGCCAGTGTTGTAGCTATACTGTAATGGCTTGGCTAAAGGTACAGCTAGTTCTGGAGCACAAGCCTTCAGTAATAAAGCTGGGATATTGTCATGGCTCAAAACCTTTGTTGTATTCAGCGTGCTCAGCTATTACTTGACATCATGTGTAGTGAATTGAATCGGCTAAAGGCTGGGGACTTCAGCAGGAGGCTGAGAAGTATCATCCACCCAGCACTCCTGATTAAAGTGCTTCATCCTATTGTGCTGGGCTTCCCCCACTACTGATGATTGGCTATTCATGAAGCTTCCTCCACTGGTTAGCTTTTTAAATTGACCCCATTTTCTGCCCACCGATTCTGCCTGGTGCAGTGGGTGCTTTTGGCGTTTTGGCAATTTGAGATTTCCAGGATTTGCACTTTCGAATTTTTATTGTTTAATTATTAGTAAGTTAGTGCTCTGTGATATAATTTTAAGGTTGAATATGTTTAGTAATATGTGTCTTTCCTTATAATATCCCTTCACATTAGTTATTACTTCTTGTGACTGTCAGAATTGTCTCAGTCAAAATGATAATTCAGTAGACTTCCTGTAACTCAGTGTCTTGGGAAGACAATGTATTACAATTATTGCAATCTCTTTGCCAGATAATACTGCAATGCTGATGTAACCAAGTTTACTGTTACAGTATCATATTTAAACAGTGATAATAACCACTCCTACATTCCACAGCACATTCCACTGTCACGTTAAGTTAATGCTGTGATGCTGTACCGTTAACACAAAATAATGGGTCAGTGTGTACTATTTCTGTGAACTGGGATAGTTACAAAACCTATATCCTATATTTAACAGCTCAGTGAGATACTAAGTGATACTGCAATTGTGTTGTATTTGAATAAATGGCAATGATTAATCACTGAGTTGTGGTTAGAGAAAAGTTTGAAATGTACATGTATTCTGGGAATTAGTTAGCTCAGTGGGCTGAGTGGCCACAATGTGTTGCAGAAGATGTTGTGGTAATTCATGAAGGCCTGTCTCCTTGTCTTTCCGCTTGCTTGATGTGGAATGGTGTCCCTCAAGCTATGTAATCCATTGTCTCTCACTAATGGCGAGAGATACCTACGGTCCTTTGTAGATTAGTCCTGCAGTTAACAACAGCATTAAGCAATCTCATACCACAAATCCAAAATACCCTCTGATTTTATATCTGATTGGGATTAATAAAAATAAGTCAAATTCCTAATAGGTCCAGATGCCTATTCCTAATTGCCCTTGAACTGACTCTGCTAGGTTATTTCAGAGGACATGTAAGAGTGAACCACATTACTGTGAGTCTGGAGTCACAGATCAGTAAGGATGGCAGATTTCCATCCTTAAAGGACATTAGTGAACCGGATTGTTTTTTCAGAACATTCAACAATATTTTCACAGTCACCATTACTGTGACTAGCTTTATATTGCAACTTTATTAACTAATTTCAGATTCTATCAGCTGCCATGCTGGGATTTGAACCCATCTCCCCAGAGCTTTATCCAGGGTTTCTGCTTTACTAGTTCAGCGATATAACAACTAGGCCACTATTCCCCCTATAGTAAGGCATATTTTAATTCGAGACACACAATGGACAGTTGTTGAATAGGATATGTCCACTGTTAATGCCATGAAACCCAAGCTGTTTTGTGGTCCTGGCCTCACTTTGCTGCTGCTGAGCCCAATCCAGTGCACAGAGTATTCAACCAGCTTCTACATGGATACAATAGATAGTCAGAGTGGGGCATGGAGTGAAGTGTTGTTGATCATTAGCAGGCCTTGCATGAACCACAATTTAAAAGTTAAAGTTTAAAGAAAAAATTTCCCATATTCTGAGTAGTATCCAGAAGCCCCTTCAAAGGGATACATTGGGTAGTGCATGATTCGGATATATTCTACCTACTTGTATCTCAAAATTGTAATCTAATGTATGTCTCAGAACCTTGATTGTCACAGCAGTAAATCATTTAGCCCTTTGAGCCTATTTCCAGATTCAGTGAGATCATGGCTGATCTGTGACCTAACTCCAGGGAGGTCAGTGGATGTAGTTTACTTGGATTTTCAGAAAGGTTGTGAAAGTCTCCCACAGGAGGTTGATCAGCAGAATGTCACAGGAGGTAATATACTGGCAAGAGTTAAGGATTGGTTAATGGGCAGAAAACAGAAAGCAGGAATAAATGGGTCATTCCCGCATTAACAAGCCAAGACTAGTGAGGTACTGCAAGGATCAGTACTTGGGTCCCAGCTGTTCACAACATATATGAATGATTTGGATTTGGGGACCAAATATAATATCGGCAGATTTGTGGATGACTCAAAGCTAGCTGGGAATGTATGTTGTGAGTGTGGTATTTTTAAAGGATAGGTTTGCAGACCATGAAGGTACAGAGATCTTCACTGAAAAGGTCTTTACTCTACAGGAGGATAGACTGCCTGTTTGCCCATGCAAATGGCTGTTAGTCATCAATATGTCATGTGGTCAGACTCTTCTGGCCCGACTTTGCCATTGCGTCGCACCCATTTCCAGGTATTTGCATGGATTTGCAAGCATTTAAATTGAATTAATGAACTGCCCACCCAACTTTATCAGCATTTCCCCCTTTACCACCGCGTTCATCAATCTGGAATTGCACCGAAATAGACATGCTAAATAAAAGTCTGTTGCAGGCTGCTGAAGAGGTAAGTTCAGAGCTTCCAACGGTTCTCTGACTCAGGACTCAGATCGGTGGTGGTGGCGGTGGTGGTGCTGGAGGGTGGAGGGTGGAGGTGGGCGCAGGCCAGATCATTCTCTGGTGAGGGAGTGGAGAAAGAGGAGGAGACGGGTCAGATGTACCTCTGGGTGGAAGAGGGGGAAGGGATGCCAAATCATTCTCTGGTTTGGGGGGGAGAGGAGAGAGGCCAGGTCGTTCTCTGGTTTGGGAGAGGGTGGGGAGGAGAGAAGTGGGTAAGATGTATCTCTGGGGGGGCGCGGAGGGGAAGCCCGATTGCTCACTGGTGAGGGGGGCGGGGTGGCGGGCAAGAGGGCTCCATTGCCACTCTTCAAGTGATCAGTGAAGTGGGGTGGGGGTCAGAGGGTTGCAATCGGTTTGGGTAGTGGATGGGTGGGTAGATAAAGGGGACAGTGATGTCTATGGAGGATATTGCTACCGCTTTTCACTCCCCAGGCCGCTTTCTCTGCTTTTTGCGTCCCAGGAGCGATCTGACCTGGGCGCACTTTTTCAATTTTTTTCTAACTGTGTATACGCAGTTCAGAGCTCCAATCATTTGGGCGCGATAAACCCCGCCCACAGTGCGATTCAGACTGGTAATTTTTTTCCAGGCTAACTGCGTACGGGGGCGCCCGAGAGCAGATTTCCACGTTGGACCTGAATTGCACCCAGATTCAGCAGTTAGAATGAAAATGGTGAAATCAGGCCCTTAGAGTGACCTTATTCCAACAAGGAACTAACAGGAATACTCATTGCTTTCATCCCCCTTCTATATCAGAGATTACTGCGACGAAACACAATACAACATTATCAAAGGCTATTCACAATATTCAGCTAATTTCTTTAAAGTAGGTATGAATTGTGTGATTGGTTCACCTTCCTGCTTGTTACATTTATGGAAATGAACTTCTTGGTGATGAAGTTTGGTCGAGGAGTGGCCTGGCAATATGTCTTCAATCTCATCATAGGTTTTGAGCCTGGTTTTCCTGGCAGCACCAGACTTCGCAGGAGATGAATGTTTTTCCCTCATGATACCCAAAAGTTGGGATTGCAATGTCTGGTGCAATTTTATTTGCTTGGACATGAATCTTTCAGTATCTCTCAGTGCTTTTAACGTAGAGTCCCATGGTGGCAAAAGCTCTTGCCATTGTTACTGTGAGAAGAGCTTACACAATGTACCATGAAGTATTTAGCACTCCACACTTCATTTTCTTTCAAACAAGATAACCTGAGCACAGTCTGTTTCCTTCCAACTTTTGCAACAACCCCAACTTGAAATAATTGTTGCAGGGTTTTTTTTACTCACAATGCTTCCTGTACTGTTCCAGATCTTTCTGGGTAGAGCATGTGGTGAGCTTCTTTTAGATGCTGTTTTCTCCAAAATCTTTATTTAAATTTTGGCTTCTTCAATGGCTGCCACCGATATTTGGCACCCCTCCATTACCAACTTTGGTATACTGATTTCTTTATCTTCTTAATCCTTTTGGATGTCTGCAGCATGGATCATGATTTTTCTTATATTTGATTATCTCTCTGGGGAGTTTGCCAGCCTGGTTCAGACCTCCTCATCACCAGTTTTCTTTTGTGGTATTTTTAAAGTAGAGGCTTGCAGACAACTAAGGCACAAGCAAATAAGAGTGCTTGCTCTAAAGACTGTTAGAATAGACTGCCCATTTGCCCACACAAATGGCTGATGACAGCATCAATGTCATGCAATCAAACTCTTAAAGTGATCTTGTTCCAATGGGAACAAACATGAATACAACAGTGAGAAAGATACAAAGCGGTTTCAAGGGAATCAAAGTTTTTTTACAAATGGAAGGCCTAGACAAGGGGTTCGTAAACTGGGGTTGTGACCCCCCCCCAACCCCTTCCTTGTGTAGGGCCTCCAGAGGGTCCATGACACTCACAGCATTTGTGTCCTTCCTGTCAGTATGGTGACCAGAACTGCACATCAGTTGTTGCTTCACCACTGTTTTATATAATTCTAATATTATATCCTTATTTTTGTGTTCTTTACCTCCATCAGTGAAAGAGAACATTCCATCTGCCTTCTTTACAATGTTGTCTACTGGAACTGCTGCCTTTAGAGACCTGTGAACTTTACACCAAGACATTACACTCAATCTAAGTTTCTTAATATATTCTTGTTTATTAGTGTTCCTTGTAACTATTTGACCTTCCTAAATGCACAACCTCACACTTCTGTGTTAAAATCCTTCTGCCACTTTACCACCCACTTCACCAACCCATCGATATTGTTTTGGAGATTATAGCTATCCTCTACACTGTCCACTACTCGACCAATCTTTGGGTCACCCGCAAATTTTCCAATCGTGCTCCCCACGCTCACGTCAAAATTGTTCATATATAACACGAACAGCAAGGGTCCCAACACCAAATTCAATGGAACATCACTTGAAACAACTTTCTATTCACAAGAACATCCATTGACCATTAGCCTTTGTCTATTGTTACTCAGCCATTATTTGGCCAATCTGCCATGTGGGATCTTGTCAAACGCCTATCAAATTATCCATATGGAACTTCCATTGATCAAATTAAGCCATTGTCCTTTGATTAAATATCCTTCAGACTTTGGGCACAGTTTTTTTTATTTACTCTATCAAAACCATTTTGATTTCAAACATCATTAATTAAAATCTTCTTTGAGTTTGTTTTCTAAAGAACATAAGTGCAGCTTCTGCATTCTATAATGGGAATCATTTTGATAGGTCTTGCCTGTACCAATTCCTGAGATTGCATGCCCTTTCTAAAGAAAGCTGCCCAGAATTTGACACAATAATCCAGCTTTATTCAATCTAGTATCTAGAATAGTATACATGTCTTTGCTGTATTTTTGTGCCGCACAACATTTTGTTTGAATTTTTGTTCCTTTGAGTCCATGCCTCTATTTAACAAATAATATTGTTGCCAATAGATTCTCAAAGTCTGAGAACAATGACCTGTTCATGTTAGAGGCATAAATAAGTATTTCTCAATATCACAGGTGCACGTACAGCAACATATGCAAACAGAAGTCAAAAAGGCAGGAATCTGCAAGATTGTGTGTGGGTGAGAAAAAGGGATAAGTGTGGGAGGTGTGCGTGTGAATGAGAGACGCAAATGTGTTTGTGAGCAAATGAGGCGAGTGTGTGTGAGGAGAGGGAGGTGAGTGTATCCAATATGAGAATCAGCTTTCCAGCATCACTTGTCCTACCAAAAAGGACAAAACATAAAACCTTTCTTTTAATAAAGAACTTTTTATTATTAGCAGATTACCCATTGCTAAAGGGGGTACTGCTTCCGGAGGTTAATGTTAAGGGGCCACGGGTGGATGGCTCGGTCAGGGGGCCATGTAGTGGGTGAATGTATTTGTGACTGTGTGCTTCTTCTTAATTCCTAATCAATGCATAGATATAGCTAGAATAGACTTACTTACATTGGAATTCTGTGTTCACACCTATTTTGCAGCAAAAACAGTGGCGTTGACATTATGAGAATTCTTGGGGTTTGCTGATGCTCTTGGCGGGGTCAGTAGATGTTCTGCAGCTCAAAACGTTTGGGAACCCCTGGCCTAACCTCTATTCTTTGGCTTAGTTCCTTAAGTCGTAAAATCAAGTAAAAACTTCAATTAAGTCATTCATTATTTTCTAATTTCCAGTGAAGACAATCCTGGTTTGTGTTAGCTTTCTTCATAACTTAATCCCTGGAATGCATATAGATCATGCTGCTCTACTTTTAAGGCTGATATATCCTTGTCAAGATTAAGTGCCCAGAACTGCTGATGGTACTCTGGTTGTGGTCTGACCACAGCTTTGTGTAGCTGAAGCTTGACTTTTACCCATTGTATTCTAGTCTTCTGGATATTCCTTAAGATACAAAAGCAGTGTTCCAACAAGCTTTTTGAATTCTGTCTGTAGTGGTTCATGACATTTTAATAATGTGTACCTTTGGAGTCTTTTGGAGCTTTACTGTTTCTATCTTTTGCCATTTAGGGAGTAGCCTATATTGCCCTTTGTAGGCCTAAAGTGGAAGATATTTCCCTATATTGAAATCAACTTGCCAAAGTTCTTCTTATTCAATTAATCTGTCAATATTTCAGCAATTTTATGCTTCCATTCACACTGCTTATAATACAACCTATCTTTATGTCATTGGAAAAATTTGGATATGTGGCATTTCATCTCATAATTTAATGTGTAATGAATACAATGAATAGATCCAGTATAGATCCTTGTAGGATGACAGGACATGTCGACACTCTGTCACTTTATACTATTCTCTATCTCCTTCAACTCAGAATTTTCTAAGTCAGGCCGACAATTTGTCTTCTGTTACATCAATTTCAACTTTAATTATCTGCCTCTTATGAGAGACTTTTATCAAATGCCTTCCAGAAGACAAATTCTATGCTTTCAGGTGTTCTTGTAATCTAATAATTCTCAATATGTTCAGAAAGCCATCGTACAGATAGCAACAGGCTCCATTGCTGTAGCAGACTTCAATTGTTACTTTTTAAGTATAAAAAATAAACAATGGATATTGCATAACGCCAGACTGTCAGAGTTCAGAAATTGGCCACTTAAGAGCTTTTCTCTCATAGATTGGAGCATCATGTTAACTCTTTATTTTGTCTAATCACATTCTGCGCAAAATCTTTTCTCTGTTACCTGTGGCCCATGGGTGACTGCTACATGTAAAGGATTTCCGATAACACGCTTCTGTGCCAGTGAAATGCTCTTGCCGACAAATTCTTTGTAGACAGATTCTTCCACAAATATTCTGGATCCTGCTAAACAGCACTGACCTTGATTGAAGAAGAGACCGTGATGAGCTTGTTCAATGGCAAAGTCCACTGCAAAATATGAGTTATTTCATGTTCATTTATGTTTGAAAATTTGGACATCATTTTAAGAAATGTAATGCGGTTTAATTAATTAATTTCTCTAGAAACCCAAAAGTGATCATTAAGGTTGTAGTTAAAACAGCAAAACCACATGGCGTTTTACACCTATATTACATCAGCTAGATTAATTTATTAAGTATTAACATGCAGAGTTTACAAACTTCTATACTTTTGAAATAATTATGTGAAGTGCCATAATATATTTCCAATAATTTGATGTATGGAATTCAATATTAAAAAAGACTTAAAATATTAATAATCACTTAAAATGACTTAATCAGAATATTCTGGCATTTGTTGCATACTTTATTAATTTGGACAATTGGTCCTACTAAACAGTTTAATTTTTAAATCCAGTTTACCAGTTCTGAATTGTCTCACTTAAGATGATAGACATTCTGAGAGGTTACTCGTTGTCTGCTTTATATTCCATAAACAATATAATAGACTTCCTATTGTTTTATTTGATATTTCTTTAAAATGTCAGAAATATTGCTGCCACAGGGAACCTCAAGTTGGGTCCCTCTCATTGCCAGGCTGTGGTGGGGTATAAGCTTCATAGCAAACAACATCAACTTGAGAACAATGAGGCCCAAGGAGATCATACAATTGACAACTGAATATGATTGGAATGAGAGTAGTTCCTCAAATGCCAGGTCATGTAGTTAACATAGAAAAATGTACATTTTTGTTTTGGAAGTTTTATTACCAGTCTCCCTTGCATTAAATATTCTCAGTGAGCCATTCTGGTAGCGTAGTATTAAGCTCAGTTTTGGATTTATGAGATTTTGCAGCTGATATTACTGCACCTAAGTGAGATCTTGGCATAGTTTGTGAGCTACCATTGTATATCACACTGGGAAAGACAACAAATGGAGAACAGCAGGCTTGGACAACAAAGTGCAGTGGCCACTTTCTGAATAATGAATCATTATTTGAATTTTGGCCACAGTTAATCAATTACAACCGGACTTTTGAATAAACAGTTTTTATGCTGTATTCATTTCAAGAAACTAAGATTCATTGATTTAGCTGTGTCCACATTTATAAATGGTGGAACTTAAAGAAGTAATTATTGAGCAACTAGCTTTCAGATTATAACAATGAACAATATAACAGTTTTCTATAAAGGTTTACAATGCTTTGTCAAATTCCAATACAATAAAATGAAGCACACTACCTTTATATTCTAGTTTGATTATATTTCAACATCATAGGTAGTTATGTCTTTCACCAGTAGGTAATAAATTAATCATCACCTGATTGGCACTGCCTACTATTTACAAGCCTGATAATTAGGTAGGATGTCAGAGTGAGGTGGTTGAATTTGCCGCGGAGTAATGGGAATACAAACTTATTCCCAATGCACCTGAATTCAAAAACCAAATTGCCAACTCATTAATGTTAATTCTAAAACAAAACAAAGAGATTAAGATAAAGAGCCTACTCCACAAAGAAAAATGGAGCTGGCCAATATCCAGGCTTGGGTTTACAAGTGATATAACTTCTGCACATATAATGGGAGACAATGGATAGCTCCAGCAAGGAAAGGCCTTAACGCCTCTCTCGCCTTCAAGTCACCGGCTTTTGACTTTCCAGAATAGAGCAGTCTGCTTCATTGGTGCTCTTGTAACTGATCTCAATTTCCTTCCCTCTACCAGAAGCACAATGTCTCTGCAGTATATACGATCTAGAGGATGCACTACATCAACTCTGTAAAAAGCTTATTTTGCCAACACTTTCCAGCTGCTGCCATCTGCCACCAAGAAAGACAGGAGCACTACGGTAATGGAAAATGTATCAATTACAAATTCCACCAGAAGTCACACAGATTGTGAAGTGACGTTTATTGCTGATCTTTCTCTATTGCAGTGTCTAAGTCCACAGAACACCCCACCACCATTTTCTTGAAGGGCACAGTGGTTAGCACCGCTGACTCATGTCATCAGGGACCAGATTCAATTCCTGCTTTGGGTCATTATCTGTATGGAGTTTACACGCTCTCCTCGTGTCTGTGTGGGTTTACTCTGGGTGCTCCGGTTTTGTCCCAAATTCCAAAGATGTGTAGGTTAGGTAGATTAGCTATGGTAAATGTGCAGAGTAATGGGGATATGGTGGGGACATGGGCCTAGGTAAAATGCTCTTTGGAGAATCTGCACATCCCCGTCAAACCAAATGGCCTCCTTCTGCAATGTATGGATTCTATATAACTGAGCCTGGCAATACTATCACTTGCCAATATCACTCAAATCTCAATATCAAGTAAGAATAAACAGAAGAAACAGCTGATGGATTTAAACGGAATAAAATAATAACTTTTAATACTAACAGTCTGCATCGGCAAATATGATGTTTGGATTTTTCCCTCCAAGTTCCAGCGTTACTCTCTTTAGATTACTCTTGCCTGCTGCCTCCTGTATTAATTTACCAACCTGAGTGAAAAATGACAAATAGAATTGTGAATATTGTATTTACATAAATTAAATTCACTTTTACAATGCATAACAAATATTTCATGTACAGTTAATATATTTTGAAAGAAAAATATGGCAGTTATTTATTAATCCAGCAAGATCCCAGAATCTACAATACTTAGGAGACTGAACTGGGCCAGCCATTAAAGTACTGTGGCTGCAAATACTGTGTAACTACCTCTTGGCTCCCCAAAGCCTATCCATCATTTACAAGTCAGGAGTGTGATGGAATACTCTCTACTCGCCTGGATGAGTGCAGCTTCAACAACACTTGAGAATCTCAACACCATCCAGAAGAAAGTAGCTTGCTTGATCAGCACCCCATGCACCACTTTCAACATTCACTCCCTCAACCACTGACACTCAGTGGCAGCAATACGTACCATTTACAAGATGCCCTATAGCAATTCAGCCAGCCTTTTTCAACAGTACCTTCTAAAACCGTGACCTCTACCATCTAGAAGGCAAGTGCAGCTGCACACCAAACACCAATAATGACTTGGAAAACTTCTGCCACTCCTTCACTGTCACTGGGTTAAATCTGGGAATATTCTTCCTAACAACATTGTGAGTGTGTCTACACCACATGGACTGCATTTGGTTTAAGAAGGTGGCTCATCATCACCTTCTCCAAGGGCAATTAGAGGTGGGCACCATACACTGGCCTTGTCAGTGATGCTCACAAACCTGAATGATCAGTTTCTTATGGACACAGGCCGGCTGTACATCCAGCAAGTGGAGACCTTTACTGTTTATGTTTGCGGTGCCTGTTGCCAAAGGACTTTTATGGCCACATGAGTGCAGTTGCTAGCTCCCTGGACCTATGGAATCAGGAAATCACAGCACAGCACACTGCTCTGGCATCCTAGCTTGTTTGATCTCTGTCAAAGTTGACATAATTGCGGGCCTTGGTAAAATTGTCACCTCATGTATGTATTTGTGAGTGGACATTTGAGGTCCCCAAGAGAGCCCTGGAAGAAGCCACTCACAAAGAAGTTCAGCACAGCTGTTACTTTCACAGTTAGTGGCAGTGGATGCCCTCCCAGTCCCTGTGATGCCCATTCCTGGAGAATGTGGCAAGTTTGAGTCACCAGATCTTGAACACATGCAGGCGTCTGCAGATAAGAGATGCAAGTTCTATATATCTCTTGCGTGGTGCCTATGCACAATGTCACTGGAGCCTCATCCTCTGCATCCAGAGGGGGCCTTGCTGCTCTTGATCCTGAGGGATTAGCTTTTTACTTTGGTGAGCTTGGCTCCATCGTAATAATTTCCTCCTCTCTCTTGCCTGTTAGCAATAATGCAGGCAGTGATAAATCCAGGATTCATCTTCCTGAGGGCCTCCTTTCTGCACTGCCGATGAGAAACAGACATGATCCAGCACTAGTCTTGAAAGGACCTCTTTCAGTCACTGACTGGTTTGTGAATGTGGATTCAAAGCTTAGTTCCAGTGTCGAAAATTAATTGCTCAAAAAACCAGGCCAGCAGAGAATTTGTTTCAAGGCGCTTCTTTCTTTCCCCACTGCACACCTCCCCGCAACAAAAACTTTACAGGGCTGACTGTTTTGAGGTTGCTTTGTCCAGGCATTTAGATGTGCTGCTCTGAGTCTCATTGGCAGACTGTACTGTCCCTGTGAGTGTGCAAATCCCTTCCATTGTCCTGCAGAAGCTTAATTTTCAGGTTTCCCTCCCTCCAAGAATCTCTCAATCCTCCCACTGTATTCCTTGATTCCATCATGACTGTGATGGATACCCCTTTGTTATCCCCGGAACATGATGAGGTAGATGTATCTATGGCCCGTGTGAACTTCACCCCTCCCCATCTTGAGGACACTTGCACAATCTGACTTATACCTCCCTCTGGCACCCTTGAATGTAGTAAAAAGTCTGGCAACACAGGTTTAAGTCCAACCAATTTATTTGATAATAAACTCACAAGCTAGTGAGTTTACTATCAAATAAATCGGTTGGACTTAAACCTGGTGTTGCCAGACTTTTTACTGTGTTTACCCCAGTCCAATGCCGGTATATCCACATCATGACCCTTGAATGTCCCATTATATCTTTTCCCTATGTAAAAGCTGAAAATGCCTTCTCTGACGGAGTCTGCCACCTGTGGTCCAGTATGATGCCAGAAACGCCTCAGACCAATACACGTGATATTATGACAATGCCCTGTGCACAACATCTGTGGGCTTGACTGAGGCTGCCCAGATATGCCCTCCCGCTGCTTGGAATGGGACAAGTGCAGTCTTTGCAACCTCAACATCAAAGAGCTTCTTCACTCAGCAATCCCTCCATCTTGGCCCAAAGTTGCCAGACACTGAGTGCAAGTTTGGACAGAACGTGGAAGTTTGAAATTGGTTTCTGCTCTACAGGGGACAAGTGAGCTGTTGGTGAATATCCGATAAGTGGTCAATGACTATTTTTGAAAGGTTTAACTTTGCCCTGCAGCTCATGATAAGATCAGTTAATATCTAAGAGAAAAACTTGAATAAAAAAATTAAGCAATTAGTTAAAGCTCGTAAGTATGGTAGATGTGTTAAGGCTATAGCATGTGGGAAATCATGGACATTGGTGTTATCTAGAGCAAGCATGTCCACAGTGAGTATCTTGTGGTTGAAAGAGCTTCAAGCTCAGAGGCTGAGCAATGGACACTGCAACACACCAGGGACAGCATTACCTTGATGCTTTGTTTCAGGAGGCGGTCACACTCCTTAGAATATAATCTTCTGGTTTGGAAAGTGGTCAGAGATGGGAGAGGGTGACTGCAGCTGAAGCAAATAAGGGAAGCCAGAAGGCAGGAGTGTCAGACACTGCAATTGTCCAACAGGTGTGAGGTTCTTTCAGCTTATTTGGATGAGAGTACAGAGTGGATGAGCTGACTGACCGTGGCACTGTGTAATAGGTAGCAGTTCAAGAGGGGGGAACACATAAGAAAGTAGCGATAGTAGGGGACAGTATTATGAGGGAGATTGACACAATTCTCTGCAGCAATTAGCAAGATTCCAGATGGTTGTGTTACTTGCCCAGTGCCAGCGTTTGCAACATTTATTCCAGGCTGGAGAGGAACTTTCAGTGGGAGAGAATCCCGTAGTGATCCATATGGGTACCAACAATATAGGCAAAATGAGGAAAGAGGTTCTGCATAGAGTTTGACAAGCTAGGCACTATATTTAAAGAGGGAATTGTGGAGGCTGGATTGCTAAGTATGTTCAAAACTGAGATGGACAGTTTTTTAACCAGTGAGGGAATCAAGGGTTATTGGGATAAATTGGGAAAGTGGAGTTGAGGATTATATCAGATCAGTCATGATCTCATTGAATGGTGGAGCAGACTCCTATGATTATTGTCTTATGGTTTGGTTGCTTATGTCAGTCAGTAACTTGCTCTCTCCCCATCCTGACTGCCTCCCTCACCACTCATTCATGTGTCTGCATGCAACCTTCACCATTCTAACCCCTCCAAGCCCTTCCAGTTTATCTTTCTTTACCAGTTAAGTCCTTGCCCCTGCCTCAGGCCTAATTCCCCCTTTCCCCAGTATAAGCATTACCCTGCAGCACATTAAAAGCCTGACCGCTGGTTTGGTGGGTAGAATCTTGACTCTGACATCTCCCTGAAAGTGATGTGGTGCTGCTGAGTCTGCGTTGCTGCAAGCGCTGTGCGTTTCAAGGTAGTCAGACAGATCCTTGGTCATGAGTGAATATAGGTCGCCAGGTACATGGCGCTTATATATTGTTGTGAAACACATTAGTCTAATTGGACGCTAATGTGCCCTCTTGCTTCAGCGTGGAGTGATGATTCCATCAATCAGTCCTTATAATGTTATGTAAATGTATTAAAATGATGTTCACAATGTGCTACAGTCAGAAACGTGGCCAGCCATGGATGACTGGAGCAGACAATCCCAGGTTGCTTTTATAGTGGCAGTAATCTAATTTTTCCTATCTCATGGTATTTTTCGCTCCCACCCACCATGATGTCTATCGTAGACAAGGCCAGGAAATACCGCCCGTGGTTTCTTGATTCAGGTGTGTCTGAATCTGACAAACAAGCTATTAATAATCACCTAGCAATTGGAAATGAATGTCTACATCAGGATATACAGCCAAACAGCTAAAGGATCCACAAAAGTTTGATCTACATTGGAAGATCAATCCAGAATCAGATTAAACTAATACATCTGTCAGCTAGAATTCATGTTATTTCAACAACAGCCTGCAGAATCCATAGATCACCTCATCAGGAGATGCAGAGAAAAGGATACTGTGATTTTTTCAAATGCAGAGCTGACAAACAGAATTTTTGACCTGATGATCACATCCACTCCCACAGTCAAAGATGTGTGGGTTAGGTTGATTGCTAAATTGACCAAAGATTGCCAAAACTTGCTGCTGCTAAGTACAACCGCAAATTGTTGATGCACTCATTGGATTAGCCAAATCCAACAAGACACATAGAAAGCTTGGCCTTCTCCGTTACCAAGGAAATATCCAGCTTTTCATCAATTCTGCAAGGCATGTGTCAGACAAAGCCTTCAGAAAAGGGCCTGTCTGACACATATAGATATGTATAGCTACAAAAAGCCACATATTGATCCACACAGTGGGTACCTTCAAGTAGTAAGAATTACCATCTGTTATCCTGTCAGAAACAGATAAGATTGTTTAGAATCCCTACAGTGTAGAAGGAGGCCATTCAATTTATCAAGTCTGCTCCGACCGCAATCCCACCCAGGCCCAATTCCCGTAATCCCACACATTTACCCTGTTAATCCCCCTGACACTGGGTCAATTTAGCATGGCCAACCAACCTATCCTGCACATCCTTGGACTGTGGGAGGAAACCAGAGCACCCAAAGGAAACCCATGCAGACATGTGCAAACTCCACATAGACAGTGACCCAAGGCCAGAATTGAACCCGGGTCCGTGGCACTGTGAGGCAGCAGTGCTGATCACTGTGCCACTGTGCTGCCCCACCCCAACCCAGTGAAAACAGAAGATGTTTCCTTCGGTCTACAAATTGATTTAATGGACATCAAACTTGGTGATGTTCTTCAAATTAATCTGGTACATTTTGTGCAATTCAAATGCCAACAGCCACAAGAAGAAATGGTGAAAGATTCTGCACTATAGAAAACAACCATTGAAGGATAGTCTGACTCAATTCCACCTGTCCACAAATAAGATTGTTTTGGTCTTGTCAGGATCAATTAAGCATTTTTCAGGGAGATATTTCAAAGTGCAGGCAGGTCATCATAACAGAACCTTTGAGACCTGATATTCTTCAATGACTTCTTCACTCACACATGTGCCTAGGCTTGATGATCAGATTTGCAAGAGAGACAGACTGGGTATGGACAATGACATTGAAGTCATTGTCAAGGAGTGTGTGGCATATCAAGAAAATGTGCTAAGTCAGTGCAGAGCACCACTGATTCCACATGAAAGTCTTACCCATTCTTAGCCCAAAATCGCAAGACCTCTTTCCTGTCCAAGGCACTGACTGCATTGTCATCATCAATTACTTTACCAAATATCCGACTGGTCAACAATTTCACAATACGTCAAGCAAAACTCTGTGTGCACCCTTATTATTTGGTGTGCTCAGAGAGATAATTATGGATAATGGTCCAGATTTAAGGGTATGTGTGAGAAGTATAATATTGATCACATTGCTTGTTCTCCTCCATGACCCTAGAACTGATTGCCAAGCTAAATGAATGATTTGACATCCTTTATTCTCAAATGTAGACAGACCAAACAAGATCTACAAATTGCAATGTTTTATCTAAGAGCAACACCTTGCAGGGGTGGGGGTGGGGGTGGGGGGAAAATTTCACATAAGCCACCCACCACATGAAACAGAGTGGGCAGGGGCGGGGGGCATGGGGAGGCAGAACATGCAAAGGTTCGTTGACCTCAGGTGGGATTTTCTGGGCAAGTGCGGTAGAAAACCTTATATGCAACTATCCCATCACTGGCAGAGCTTATGTTTTGCAGACCAGCACGTACCAATTTACCTATCATTATACATTCTGCACTCTCAGAAGCTACAGAGCAACTTTTAAAACTACAAGCCCAGAACTTTATGTTCAACATTCAACTGCATGCCTTCCTTGGAATCACATGAAATTGCTTGAGAAGACCTTGGGGCATGCAGTCTGACATCTTTGCACAATGTGCAATTTTTGGTTGCTGGCATGCACATGAGTTGGCAGCATACCCACCGACAATCAAGAAGCCACTTTAAATCAATCAAACACCAACTGTTGGAATTCTACATTGCCCATCTGCCTTTACAGTTGGTGGTTGGGCTATTTAGGCTTTATGTTTAAGCTGTAACCTTGAACCATGGTGGGATGAAATGTTAGCGCTCAAATAATATTAACAAATAGGTACTGAGGTATGTTTATCATTGTGGTGCCTAGCCACTCGGGGCAGAGATTTTTTTCAACCAATGTTTACTTTTTCCGGGTTGGCAGTTCCCTGAGACAGCTCCGCATTCACTGTCCCCCTGAGACAGCACACTGGAAGCGCCAGTCCGCACCCTTCCTTTTCTTGGAGCTTCCCATTTTTCCACCTTCCCTGGCAATGCTTAGTCTCTCACACTGCACATTTCACGCTGGATGGTTGTTGATTGGGCAGCCAGTGTGAAATCACACTCAGGGCCAACCACAACCAGGAGCACATTTGGTGCCTGCTTTCGGGCCTACCAAATGCACTCATCCAACGGGTGAAAATGTTAGGCCCAAGAGATGACCAACATACATGATAAAAATGCAGGTACAAAATTGTCTAGTTTACATTTGGGACATGTTCACACCCAAAATCAGACATAAGGTACATGGTAACCAGCCAGGGGATAAGGTTTTGTTCAGAACTAAGGTCCACTGAAGTCAGTACACTGAAAGGTGTAATTGAGGACAAATCAGACCATTCCAATTCTTCAACCACAGATGTGATGGGAAGTCTTCTTTTACTCTTTCATGAGCTGTGAATTTCACTTGCAAGGCCAGCATTTGTTCTTTATCCCAAATTGTTCCTGAAAAGGCTGCTCTGATGAGCACATGAAATTTCTCCCTGCATTAGAGTATCAACCATCGTTTATTTCGTAGCACTCTCAACTCTGAGTCTCCAGGTTTGAGTCCCAGTCCAGGGCTTGAGTACAAAAGTCTACAGTGGCACTCCAGTACAGTTCTAAGGGAGTGCTGCACGGTTGGAGGCACTGTCTTTTGGATGAGATGTTAAACAGGTGCTCCATCTGCCTGCTTGAATGAATGCAAAAGATTCTATGGCACTATTTTGAACAAGAGAAGGGAACTTAACCCCTTGACCTGACCAATTCTTATCCCTCAATCGACATCACAAAAAAGGATTGTGTGGTCATTATCACATTACCATTTGTGGGAGTTTGCTGAGTTTACATTGACTGCTATTTCCCAAATTAAAACAGAGAAGAAATTCAAAAAAACTGGAAAGCACTTTGAGATTTCTGATGCTTGTGAAAAGTGATATAAATGCAAATTTTCATTTTGGCCATGTCCCAGGAACAATTTCATGATAGTGATCACTCAGCCGTTCCATTCCATTGCTGCAGGCTAATTCGCTGGAGCGAGGTAGCTTCTTGCGAGCTGTCCCCAGTATACCCTCTAATTCTATCTTATACTCTCATTCTATGCTTTCCGGACCCTCTCCTTCCTTCTCCCCTATGTACTCTATGAACAATATATTTTGTCTGTATAACACACAAGAAACAACACTTTTCACTGTATCCTAATACATGCAATAATAAGAAATCAAATCAAAATTTGATGAGAGACTTGGGGCAGAGGTTTGCTAAGGGCAGCAGGACCCCAGTGACAGGGCGAAATGGGGATTCTAAGCTCTCACGTACTGGCAGGGGCAGATGCTCAGCTATTCCTGGAGATGTCTAATTAGGAGGCTGTCTCCAGCTTGAATGACTGGGAATGCTGCTGAGCCATCCTAGTCAGAGTGCGGGCAGCTCTAGAGCCTCAGCAGTCCCAGACGCAGAGACAAGTCAATACGGCATCCCTAACACGGTGGCGTTTCAAAAAGGTAAAGTTTAAATTAAAGATGAGGGGAGCTATGTAGGCAAGTCTCCCCAGATGGCCCATTGAAGCTGCAGAGGTGACCCTTCCTGCCCATGGGTTCCTCTTTCAAACATGGTGCCTCCAGCTCTGTTGATCCCTCACTTTCACGAGACTGGTGGCCTCCCCAGTTGGCAAGTGGCCATTCTGCTGCTGGCAAAATGCTGATGACTCCGAAGAACTGATCTTAGATGAGTTGTTAATTATTTAAATTGACTGCCTGCCTCCCGAGAATGATTGGGTTTTTCACTCTTTTCCCATCCAGCCAGCCCAGCGCCATTTTCCACTGCAGACAAAAATGGTCCTCTGTCTGTAGTTCACCTGCTAGATGAGCAGTTCCATGGCTGCACTGAAGAAGTGAATTTTCCTCGATGACTCACTCTTCTCATCTAAAAAGATGCAGCTCACCTTTAAGGGGCTAGAGGCTGACTTTAAGCAGCACCCCACCTACTTTTCTGCCTTCCCAATCAGTCCACAGTCTATCAAGATTAATGTTAGCAGCTCACCCACTCATTGTAAATAAGGCCCAAACATGCAAATTGAATTGGCAATCTGCCAAACGCATTGGCCAGACAGCGCTGATGCCCGTCCACTGCATGCCCAATGTACACTGGAAATGAAAATCACCCCAGAAATTCTTATGATCCTGTGAGTATGGAAGAGACAAAATGACAAACATGCTTCCATAAACATGTAATCTAATTTTCCATTACCAGATAAATGATTCCTGCTGGGCATATGTCAGCAGAGAGATTAATCATTCTTCCATATGACTGATACGCATGGTGCTGCAGTCACAACTTAAAAAAGAGAATGTGCTGTTTATTATTAACTTGTATGGTCCTAGTTCAGTCCTTGATAGCTGAATTGGAAGAGGAAGAAGTGATCTGCCAGTAAGTATGCAGTTAATATGCAATGGGTGGAAGAAGTTCTCTGAACATCTATTACATTTGCTGGAGATTAAGGAACGTCACAGAATTTCCAGCCTTTTATGTCTAGCTCGCAAGTGATCATGGTGGATATTCAAAGATTCCCAGTACGCATGTGGATTCCTTAACAATTCCTCAAAAATGTGCTTCACGTTTGTCTGCTAAAGTTTTAGAGATTTTAAGTTTGAATTCTGGAACGCTGTTTTGATTTCCAGAATTTAGTGAAACGTTTATCCCCATATTGGATGATACAAGCATACTGTATTAGCACAAACCATTTCCAAATCCTGGAGACACAAATTATGGTTAAAGTCCTCTTGATATCTATGATTTGTCAAAAGCAATAATACAGACGTTATCTAAAATTGATTTGAGATCTGCAAGTTTTACAAAGGAATGGTGTTTCGTTCAAAGTACCTCCGTAGAACCAGTGAAGGCTACTTTATCTATGTCCATATGACTGGTTATAGTTGCTCCTGCTGTACATCCATATCCTGGAACAATATTCACCACTCCAGGAGGAAATCCTGCCTAAAGGGAAAGGCAATGAGTTAATATTCAAAAATCTTTAAGGTGCATTAGTTAAGAATGCATTGCATTCTTCAGTTTTTAAATTACTTCAAACAGTAATTTAAAAAGGTTATCTGACTGCTGCAGGCTACCAACATTGATAGGATGCTAAGGTTATATTTCTAATCATGAAAATGAAGGACAATTACACCTTTACTTACATATGGAGCTGTAATTATTCTTCAGTGCAATAAAAGAAGACATTACGAGTTTAAATCAGAATGAATGGGCACCGCGTGACATGCCATCAGTCTGCAGGTAAGTTGCATCCCTTTTTGCATGATAATTAGGTATTGGCCTGATCTTGTTCCTTTTGCCAGAAATGATTAACAATGAGGATCTTCTAGGAGAGTGGTTTATACTCTGCCCTGTTTTATTTCCTCTTATGGTGAGGAATATAGAAGCCTTGGAAAAGGATCAGAAAAGCGTCAGAGGGCTGATGTACCCAACTTAAAACCAGGTAGACTTAAAAATCTGCCTGGCAATCTAACAGATGTGTTTAAAATATAGATGTGAGTAAACTGTGTGTATATAGATAGATATAGGTCATTACATACAAAGTGTCCAAGAGTAGAACTAAGTCAAATGTCATCTATTTTTTCTTTCACAGAGAATTGCAGCTCTGAGTGGCAAGCTACCAGACCCTGTGCTAAGAGTTGATTCACTGCACTTGTCCAAAAGAGAACTGGATCAATTTCTAGCTGTAGCAGAGATCATGACATGGAGAAGACAGCTGGTGAATTAAGCAATATAAATCATTGTCAATGTAATTCCCTGAAGTAATTTTTGATCAAATCAAATCAAATCCAATCAAGTCAAACCAAATAGTTCTGATGGCCAAAACAAATCCGAGAGAAATTTTCCTGCTTTCCTGGATTGAAATTGAATGGAAACAGTCTTTTTAACTTCCATTTGATTGACACCTTAGTGGTTTTTACTCAGCATGCAGTTAGCTACGCAGCTACAGGCAACTTCAAAAGAGCCAAGTGCTTTTCAGTTCCACTTTTATGTAAAGGTTGCCATTACGAAGACCTGCAGCTTCCTGGACAGAGAAAGAGGAATCCCTTCTGCTAGACAGAGTGCTGGGTTGATCTGGAAGCCTTCCAGCTCTCCAGGGGAGAGGTGATTAAAGTGGCCAAGGAACTTCAAAGTTTTGGGGTGGCACAGTGGTTAGCACTGCTGCCTCAGTGGCTGGGACCTGGGTTTGATTCCAGCATGGGATGACTTTCTATGTGGAGTTTGCATGTCCCCCCCATGTCTGCATGGGTTTCCTTCAGGTACTTTGGTTCCCTCCCACAGTCCAGAAATCCACAGGTTAGGTAGATTGGCCATGGTAAGTGCATGGGAATAGGGCAGGGATGGGGGGAGGGGAGGGAGGTGTTGTTGGTTCAGGGCCTGGCTAAGAGTGTTTTTTCAGAGAGTTGACTTAATTGGCCAAATTGCTTCCTTCCGCACTGTCTGAATTCTATGGTTTTAGAGGACAGAGACAATAATAAGCATTTTATCCCAGGATGATTCTCCAGGCCAATGTGATCCCTAATGGGAATTAGCTGGCTTGGAGAATCATCCCACACTTACACAGTTCATTAAGTCCATGTTAATATATTTATGAGGGTGGTGCAATTGAAATGCAGTTATGTTAACTTCTTATAGCATTGGTGGGAAATATGCTTCTCTCATCACATTTAAATTTGTAAATGATTATTACAACAGGTACACAATGGACCATCAGAAGGCAGACTGCAAATGTGTCTCACCAATTATTATTGCCACATGGCCTGAGCTATCTTTAAGGCCAGTGTCTCATTAGTGTACAGACAATGAGCGGAGTGTCAAACTGATACTCTGAAGCAAGTTAGGTAGGGAGAAAATTGACTAACTTTCAATTTAGCTTTGAAAAATCTGTCTAAGCTTGCATGATGATTTGACTATTATTTGAAACAGAACTTAGTAAACAATAGAATCATAGAATCCCTACAGTGTAGAAGGAGGCCATTCGGCCTATTGAGTCTGCACTGACTCTCTGACAGAGTATTTTACCCAGGACCCTCTCCCACTCTTTCCCGTAAACTCACATATTTACCATAGCTAATCTATCTAACCTAGACATCTAGGGATACTGAGGGGAGGCAATAGCCTGGTGCTATTATCACTAGACTATTAATCCAGAAGTGAATGTTCTGGGGATCTGGGTTCGAATTCTGCTCTGGCAGATGGTGGAATTTGAATTCCAAAAAAATTACCTGGAATTAAGAATCTACTTATAATCCTGAAACCATTGTCGATTGTTGAAAAAACCAATTTGGTTCACTAATGTTCTTTAGGGAAAAAATCTGCTGTCCTTACTGGCCTGGTCTATATGTGACTCCAGATATTAGTCCAACCGATTTATTTGATAGTAAACGCACAAGCTTTCGGGGTTAGTCCCTTCGTCAGGTGAATATCAAATAAATCGGTTGGACTAAAACCTGGTGTTGTCAGACTTTTTACTGTGTTTACACCAGTCCAACGCTGGCATACCCACATTGTGACTCCAGAGCCAAAGCAATGTGGTTGACTCTCAACTGCCCTCTGAACAAGGGCAACTAGGGATGGGCAATAAATGCTGGCCAACCAGTGACACCCATGTCTCACAAATGAATAAAAGAAACACTCAAGGGAAAATTTTGCATGGCCAAATCCACTTAACCTGCACATATTTGGACTGTGGAGGAAACCAAAGCACTCAGAGGAAACCCACAGACACGGGGAGAATGTGCAAACTCCACACAGTCACCCACGGCCAGAATTGAATCCAAATCCCTGGCACTGTGAGGCAGCAGTGCTAACCACTATTCCACCGTGCCGCATCAATTGATAAGCATCAATCATGTTACAAAAGACAGATTTCTACAATTGTTATTCCTGAATGCAGAATAAACAAGAAAGGAAAACAAAACAGGAATCTCTTGCTGTTGGTGGGATCTTCTGAAGTCAATGGTGATTGTCATGTACTGTTGTCGGGGAACCCGGGGAGGGGGTCGACTTTACTGGGACCAGAAGATTTTGCCAGTAGGAAGGGCTGGAGAATTCTGCCCAATCTGCATGTGCAGAACTGACTTTAGAAATGCAAGTTCCAGATTGCTTAATGACATCTCGATTAACTAATTTTAAAAAATATGTTAAACCTTCTTTCAATTTGATGGTACTCTGTCCTCTGGGCCTCACCCCTCACCTAGATTTCTCAATGGAAATTGTATGCTTTTAAGGGCATTTGAAAAACTTTTAATGATCTGCAGAACTTTCAACTCAATATTTTCAGATTGGATAAAAAAGCAAAGAATACAACTGCTGTGGCCATTTGACTGATCTTGTCTAAAAAAAAATCAAAGCAGTTTTTCTGTGGAAGTTAATATTTAATTTTCAGTCGTAAGAAATACCAGCATGTCTGTCTCCCTATACCTTTACCAGAAGGAAACAATGTCAAAATTGCTTGCTAAAGTTGATCAGTAATAAGAAATTCAATGTTTCTTATATCCATGCTTAAAAGAATCTCAGCACAACTTAATAACAATGCTGAGTATTTTTATTTTAATAGCACCGTGCAACTGAACATTAATGCGTAGCTTCTGAAAAGTAGGTTTACCATAGATTAACAGTTGCATTTAAAAATCAGTAAAGCAGGAAATTTTGCATCCTTTATGATAGCTTTTTACTAAGTTGCCTAAGGATATCAACTCAAGCTTGACTTGACCTAGACCTTTAGTATGAAGTGAAGAAAAATGATCAACCAATTCCAGTTCGATGTCTAGAGTTCTAGTAAATAATTTACCTGCTGTGACTTATGAAAGCCACTTTACCAGCTAAATTTAACCATTTACAATCAAACAGACTTGTACCAGAAGATGAAAGCAGAAAGTGCTGGAAAAACTCAGCAGCATCTCTTCACAGACGCTGCTAGAATTGCTGAGTTTTTTCAGCATTTTCTGTTTTTATTTCAGATTTCCAGCATCTGAAGCATTTTGCTCTTATCATACCAGAAGATAAGTGAGCAAGAAAAGCTTATAAAAAAAACCTAGACTATGAATAACGGAGGGATTGGTATGATTTTTTTTTAATTGCAGTAATCACTCAAGTGTTTTTGTCAATATTTTAGACATTAATGCACCCCAAAAACAAAAGTCTTGAAACTAGATGGTGTCCACTAAGGGGTGATCTTGCACTCACTTACTCGGGCCCGAGACAGGAACGTGGCAAATTTTTTTTTTGGGAACATGGCAGATTGGTTCACAAACCTCATTAGTATAGTTGCGAGTTGCGTGGGCCCAGAGACAGCTTGCCAGTCATGAGGGTTAGCAAGCTCCGTTTGCTGAGACTTTGGTAGTGAACAGAAGAAGCTGGGGAAATCAGGAGAGGGTAGGCTGTGGGCAGCAGTCCCAGGTTTTAACGTAGAAGTGTTGCATTCTAGACAAATCAATTTCTGATGTGGATCCTCAAAAAAGTATTATGCTCATGATTTGAATATGTAAGGTGTCTAAAATATGTTGTAAGCAGCAAAAGGAAACACCTCCACGACACCTTAAATTGGACTTCTTTTCACTCATTTTATATCTGGAGGACAGGCACAATGAAGGCAATTTTCATTCCAACAGCCTTTTTATTTAGTTGGAGAGCCTTATTCAGATCAAACCTTTACAACAATTTTCTAAGAATCTATAACTCCTTCATCAGTTGGGGCTGGATGTCACTTTGGGACAGTTACAGGGGTAGATATGAATTTACTAGAGTTTACAGCTGCAGAAACAATTGATTCAGTAAGGAACATCAGCAGTGTTACCTCTTTGATTAAAGCTCCCATGTAGAGTGCGGTGAGTGGGGTCTGCTCGGCCGGTTTGATAACTACTGTGTTGCCACAGCACAGTGCAGGAGCAAGCTTCCAAGTAAACATCAGCAGTGGGAAGTTCCACTGTTGTGACAAAAAGTGTATCACATTAATGGCATCATATTTTATTAAAGATCATAGATTAGTGTTACAGAAATAATTATTTTTATCACAGCAATAATATTTGGAAGACATAATAGAATACGAATTCTCTGTTCATATGCATGGTGATAAATGAGTTTGTGAAATTGCCTATGCTTGGCATCTCCAGTAAAGATGTAATACATGGTTGTTAAATAAAGGCTCCTGCGCACACTGCACACAATTGAGCTGAAAGGAAATGTAGGTCAGAGACTGGGCTATAACACAGTTCTGTGTCCTGCACCCAATTTGGACTGAATTTTACAAGGTGCTAGATTCCCACCCCTGGCTGAATAGTAAGGATGAACACAGGGCGAACACAGAATTTGGGTAAATGGCTGGAGGTTTTACTAGCTGCCTTGGTATGTGGGGGTAAGGGGGGTCATTTGGATGGGGGAGAGCATGGAGTTTGAGGTCAAGAGGTGAAAGGCAAGTGTGGGGGTGGGGGTGGTGGATTAGAGGTAAAATCTTGTATCGGCCCTCTGAAGGGCCCAAGGAGCTGTTAAGCAGCTCCCTCCCACCTATCATCAGCCTGCACAGGGAGACACTCTGGGCTGGCTGCTTGGTATTGGCCCCTCCAGCTGCTGGTTAAATCGTTGCAGACGTGCAATGATCCCCAAAGTGGGAAATGATTGATGTTTAAGGACCTCAATTGGCTTAATGACCCAATACTACAACACTCCCCCCCACCCCCCGGCCCCACACTGGTATTACTGTGGTCGGGGCAAGATGGGCAACAGGCAGGCTGCCCAGTGGTTTAACAGGTCCAATCCTGACCTTCAAACCTGCCAATGAGTGGGTGTAAAATCCAACCCTTGCAATGCAGCTCCTTACAATGAATGTGGGTTTGTAGAATTTATTTGATGGTGTAAAAGAGGGTATTGCTGGAAATATTAAACAGACAAAATCTTCACAAACCAATTTTTATGTTGTCACACGCAATGGACAGTGATGTTTTATTTTAATGCGACTAAATGATTTATAAATGAAGGATCAACAGCATACCAGCAACCTTATAGGAACATAACTTGGAACAGGAACCTTCTAGCCAATGGTGTTCTTGGTCTTTATTTATCAGTAAGCCAATAATGAATTCAAATCAACCTGCACGTAATTCATGCAAATTAACTGTCCTATTCACTCAAAACTGATCATGCACAACTGCATGTTCAAATACAATTTACAAAATTCTTTGAAGTCTCAAGCATTAATTGTTAAAATGGTGACGACTCAACTCATTCATGCGTATCTTCAATTCTGTTGCCTGCCAGGCCATCTATAATATTATATAATTAAATGGTTATTGTGCAGGATACAAATTCAGATTTCATACTAAAGCATTTGATGAATGTTTTGCAATCATTTATTGATGAGGAACTGATTATAAATGGGAAAATCATTATACCTTGATAGAGTTCAGTACAAAATGAAGGTGCTTCATCTTCAATGTTTACTAATGTTGTAATAAAATTATGTGTAATACCACAGAGTTTATTTTCACCTATTACAGAAACTCCCTGATTTGCTCAATTCTGAACACTCATTGGTTAGCAATAAGCAAGAAAATGATAGCATTGTTCTAATCAATAGGGTTTTCTTCCTCGTTTGAATGAAAGAGACCCAAGGTTAAATTGAAGTCATTTTGTGTTTGGACTTGTGTCATGAAACTGCTCAAACTTATTTTGTTAGATCCATGAACAATCATGAGAGATATTAAGAGGAAGGAGAAAGGGGATTTCCACCTCAGCACTTAATGCCCCTAATGTCAGGAAAAATTCCCAGGAACATAATCAGTCATATATCAGGGCAAATGATTAGAAGTTTTATCAAAGGGCTAAATGTTAGGGTGACTGTAAAAACATGTGAGATAGCATATGGAATGTTTTTAGGGGGATTTCCAGGACTTAGAACCTAAAAGGTGATGCACAATTATCAAGTAATGTAGGCTAAAGTCGTAAACAGCTTCCAGAAGTAAAAGTAATTTTCTAAATGATGACACCAGCTAGTCCCCATGTTATAGTGTTATACACGGGTGACGGTTTTGTTAGCCAGATGTCAAACTCCTTACAATCTCTTTCTGGAATTTTGCTCAAAAAAGATAAAATGAGTACTTACAGGTATAATCTGTCCACACACTCCAATTGGTTCGTGTCGTGTAAATGTGAGATAATCTCCATCTAATAGAAAATATAAAATTAATTTCATCATGTGTCATAAGCAAATGTTTGCATGGTTTGGTCATTCAGTATATTATTTGAGTCAATATAGGCAATAGAAGTGTGTTAGACACAATACACATCAAAGCCAGAATTCTATGTACAAAGTTTAGGTGCGCATCTGACTTGGAATTGCGTGTACTCACACGAGAAGATATTGGACAAAATGTCCTAGTTATTGTCAGCAGGTGCCTGTGAGAGTCCGTGAGAGTCTGAAGTGTGCTAGCCAACAATCAAGAAGCTGCTCTAAATTAATTAAACACCAATTGTCCAGAATTTTACATTGCCCATTTGATTTTACAGTTAGCATGTGGACCAACTGGCAATGCTGCAACCTCGATCCAGTGCAGAAAGAAAGGTCAGGGCTCAAATAAAGGCAACAAATGTGTCTGGGGACTGAGGTTGTGTATGATTGTGCTGCCTAGATAGTTGTGGCAAAGATTTTCCATTGATATTTATTTTAACTGCTCAGTAATTCCGTGACACAGCTCCACACTGGCTGTTCAACTGAGAGAGTACATTGGAAATGCTGGCCCGTACCCACCCTTTGCTTGGAGCACACCCTTCTCCCATCCTCCCCCACATTGCACAATCTCTCACAGCATGCTGGATGGTCATTAATTGACCAGCTAGTATGAAATCTGGGACCAACCACATGCGGGACTGTATTTCCCAGACAGGTGCATGTTTCACGTCCGCCTTTGAGCCCGCCAAGTGCATGCACCCGATGGGTGAAAGATTCCAGCCAATAAGTATAATTAGATCAAGTGTCTGTACTAAATTCTTTGACCGAAATATTACCACCATTCATGCCAATGGGATTTTCCCTTCCCGCTGGAATGAATGGAGATTTGACTTGGCGCTAAATTCTCTGATCTTGCTACAGCAGGAGCGTGGCGTGAGCAGCGGGTAAAATCATGCCCAGAAGTTTAGAATTGATTCCTTGCGATTAGCATTTGAAAATTAAACAATCCTGACACATTTATCTGCTATTTTAACAATTAATCCAGTCACTAATATTACAAAAACCATTCAATATTGATCGGAAGCAAGATATTTAAAAAGGATATCCCTATTTTAAAATTGAAGTTCAAGCTCCATTTTACATGACAACATACGAACTTCAAAACAGCCTGTGCATAATGAGAAGGCTAGTGACCACTACTGTGGCCAATAAAAAACATTGCATGTATTGATTTTTAAGATTAAGGACAAACAGGAACATCAGCTTTCGTAAAACACTTAAAATTATTAAAAATGTTGACAAATTTTCAAGAATTCCTTTGCAATTTTTCAATATGGCCCTTGTCCAGACTAGAGTGCACTAACTTGGTGCAAAGATCTAATATTGGCTTTTGGAAGTAGTTCCAGCTTTCTGGCACTTAGAAAGCAAATCATTTACTTCAGTTAAATTGCAGAATTCTTACGGATGTGCATGAGAAATCACTCACCATCAAAATTAAAACAGATAACAATGATACAGTTGCAGTACACCAGCGTGAGGCAACATTTTGGACGCCTCAACATCAGGAGGAACATAATAAGGCCTTCACAAATATGGACGAACAGTGTGGATCCCTCAGTGTCTGAATGAAGAACAGTGTGGATCCCTCACCATCTGGAGGAGAAAAAGTCTGGATTCCTCACTGTCTGGAAGAGAAGCAGTGTGGATCCATCAATGTCTGCATGAGGAACAGTCTGGATCCCTCAGTGTCTGGATGAGGAACAGTGTGGATTCCTCACTGTCTGGACGAGGAACAGTGTGGATCCCTCACTGTCTGGATGAGGAACAGCGTGGATTCCTCACTGTCTGGACGAGGAACAGTCTGGATCCCTCACTGCCTGGATGAGGAACAGTGTGGATCCCTCACTGTCTGGATGAGGAACAGTCTGGATCCCTCACTGTCTGGACAAGGAACAGTGTGGGTCCCTCAGTGTCTGAATGAAGAACAGTGTGGATCCCTCACCATCTGGAGGAGAAAAAGTCTGGATTCCTCACTGTCTGGAAGAGAAGCAGTGTGGATCCATCAATGTCTGCATGAGGAACAGTGTGGATCCCTCACTGTCTGGACGAGGAACAGTCTGGATCCCTCACTGTCTGGACGAGGAACAGTCTGGATCCCTCACTGTCTGGACGAGGAACAGTCTGGATCCCTCACTGTCTGGACGAGGAACAGTCTGGATCCCTCACTGTCTGGACGAGGAACAGTCTGGATCCCTCACTGTCTGGATGAGGAACAGTCTGGATCCCTCACTGTCTGGAGGAGGAACAGTCTGGATCCCTTACTGACTGGACAAGGAAAAGTGTAGATCCCTCAGTGTCTGGACGAGAAATAGCATGGATCCCTCACTGTCTGGATGAGGAACAGTCTGGATCACTCACTGTCTGGATGAGGAACAGTCTGGATCCCTCACTGTCTGCACAAGGAACAGTCTGGATCCCTCACTGTCTGCACAAGGAACAGTCTGGATCCCTCACTGTCTGGAGGAGGAACAGTCTGGATCCCTCACTGTCTGGATAAGGGACAATGTGGATCCCTCACTATCTGGAGGAGGAACAGTCTAGATCCCTCACTGTCTGGACGAGGAGCAGTCTGGATTCCTCACTGTCTGGATGTGGACAGTCTGGATCCTTCAGTGTCTGGAGGAGGAACAGTCTGGATCCCTCACTGTCTGGACAAGGAACAGTGTGGATCCCTCACTGTCTGGAGGAGGAACAGTCTGGATCCCTCACTGTCTGGACAAGGAACAGTGTGGATCCCTCACTGTCTGGAGGAGGAACAGTCTGGATCACTCACTGTCTGGAGGAGGAACAGTCTGGATCACTCACTGTCTGGACAAGGAACAGTGTGGATCCCTCACTGTCTGGAGGAGGAACAGTCTGGATCACTCACTGTCTGGAGGAGGAACAGTCTGGATCCCTCACTGTCTGGAGGAGGAACAGTCTGGATCCCTCACTGTCTGGAGGAGGAACAGTGTGGATCCCTCACTGTCTGGAGGAGGAACAGTCTGGATCCCTCACTTAATGGAGGAGGAACAGTCTGGATCCCTCACTGTCTGGAGGAGGAACAGTCTGGATCCCTCACTGTCTGGAGGGGGAACAGTCTGGATCCCTCACTGTCTGGAGGAGGAACAGTCTGGATCTCTCACTGTCTGGAGGAGGAACAGTCTGGATCCCTCACTGTCTGGAGGAGGAACAGTCTGGATCCCTCACTGTCTGGAGGAGGAACAGTCTGGATCCCTCACTTAATGGAGGAGGAACAGTCTGGATCTCTCACTGTCTGGAGGAGGAACAGTCTGGATCTCTCACTGTCTGGAGGAGGAACAGTCTGGATCCCTCACTGTCTGGAGGAGGAACAGTCTGGATCCCTCACTGTCTGGAGGAGGAACAGTCTGGATCCCTCACTGTCTGGAGGAGGAGCAGTCTGGATCCCTCACTGTCTGGAGGAGGAACAGTCTGGATCCCTCACTGTCTGGAGGAGGAACAGTCTGGATCCCTCACTGTCTGGAGGAGGAACAGTCTGGATCCCTCACTGTCTGGAGGAGGAACAATCTGGATCCCTCACTGTCTGGATGAGGAACAGTCTGGATCCCTCACTGTCTGGAGGAGGAACAGTCTGGATCCCTCGCTGTCTGGAGGAGGAACAGTCTGGATCCCTCACTGTCTGGAGGAGGAACAGTCTGGATCCCTCACTGTCTGGAGGAGGAACAGTCTGGATCCCTCACTGTCTGGAGGAGGAGCAGTCTGGATCCCTCACTGTCTGGAGGAGGAACAGTCTGGATCCCTCACTGTCTGGAGGAGGAACAATCTGGATCCCTCACTGTCTGGATGAGGAACAGTCTGGATCCCTCACTGTCTGGATGAGGAACAGTCTGGATCCCTCACTGTCTGGAGGAGGAACAGTCTGGATCCCTCACTTAATGGAGGAGGAACAGTCTGGATCCCTCACTGTCTGGAGGAGGAACAGTCTGGATCCCTCACTGTCTGGAGGAGGAACAGTCTGGATCCCTCACTGTCTGGAGGAGGAACAGTCTGGATCTCTCACTGTCTGGATGAGGAACAGCGTGGATTCCTCACTGTCTGGACGAGGAACAGTCTGGATCCCTCACTGTCTGGACAAGGAACAGTGTGGGTCCCTCAGTGTCTGAATGAAGAACAGTGTGGATCCCTCACCATCTGGAGGAGAAAAAGTCTGGATTCCTCACTGTCTGGAAGAGAAGCAGTGTGGATCCATCAATGTCTGCATGAGGAACAGTCTGGATCCCTCAGTGTCTGGATGAGGAACAGTGTGGATTCCTCACTGTCTGGACGAGGAACAGTGTGGATCCCTCACTGTCTGGATGAGGAACAGCGTGGATTCCTCACTGTCTGGACGAGGAACAGTCTGGATCCCTCACTGTCTGGACAAGGAACAGTGTGGGTCCCTCAGTGTCTGAATGAAGAACAGTGTGGATCCCTCACCATCTGGAGGAGAAAAAGTCTGGATTCCTCACTGTCTGGAAGAGAAGCAGTGTGGATCCATCAATGTCTGCATGAGGAACAGTGTGGATCCCTCACTGTCTGGACGAGGAACAGTCTGGATCCCTCACTGTCTGGACGAGGAACAGTCTGGATCCCTCACTGTCTGGACGAGGAACAGTCTGGATCCCTCACTGTCTGGACGAGGAACAGTCTGGATCCCTCACTGTCTGGACGAGGAACAGTCTGGATCCCTCACTGTCTGGATGAGGAACAGTCTGGATCCCTCACTGTCTGGAGGAGGAACAGTCTGGATCCCTTACTGACTGGACAAGGAAAAGTGTAGATCCCTCAGTGTCTGGACGAGAAATAGCATGGATCCCTCACTGTCTGGATGAGGAACAGTCTGGATCACTCACTGTCTGGATGAGGAACAGTCTGGATCCCTCACTGTCTGCACAAGGAACAGTCTGGATCCCTCACTGTCTGCACAAGGAACAGTCTGGATCCCTCACTGTCTGGAGGAGGAACAGTCTGGATCCCTCACTGTCTGGATAAGGGACAATGTGGATCCCTCACTATCTGGAGGAGGAACAGTCTAGATCCCTCACTGTCTGGACGAGGAGCAGTCTGGATTCCTCACTGTCTGGATGTGGACAGTCTGGATCCTTCAGTGTCTGGAGGAGGAACAGTCTGGATCCCTCACTGTCTGGACAAGGAACAGTGTGGATCCCTCACTGTCTGGAGGAGGAACAGTCTGGATCCCTCACTGTCTGGACAAGGAACAGTGTGGATCCCTCACTGTCTGGAGGAGGAACAGTCTGGATCACTCACTGTCTGGAGGAGGAACAGTCTGGATCACTCACTGTCTGGACAAGGAACAGTGTGGATCCCTCACTGTCTGGAGGAGGAACAGTCTGGATCACTCACTGTCTGGAGGAGGAACAGTCTGGATCCCTCACTGTCTGGAGGAGGAACAGTCTGGATCCCTCACTGTCTGGAGGAGGAACAGTGTGGATCCCTCACTGTCTGGAGGAGGAACAGTCTGGATCCCTCACTTAATGGAGGAGGAACAGTCTGGATCCCTCACTGTCTGGAGGAGGAACAGTCTGGATCCCTCACTGTCTGGAGGGGGAACAGTCTGGATCCCTCACTGTCTGGAGGAGGAACAGTCTGGATCTCTCACTGTCTGGAGGAGGAACAGTCTGGATCCCTCACTGTCTGGAGGAGGAACAGTCTGGATCCCTCACTGTCTGGAGGAGGAACAGTCTGGATCCCTCACTTAATGGAGGAGGAACAGTCTGGATCTCTCACTGTCTGGAGGAGGAACAGTCTGGATCTCTCACTGTCTGGAGGAGGAACAGTCTGGATCCCTCACTGTCTGGAGGAGGAACAGTCTGGATCCCTCACTGTCTGGAGGAGGAACAGTCTGGATCCCTCACTGTCTGGAGGAGGAGCAGTCTGGATCCCTCACTGTCTGGAGGAGGAACAGTCTGGATCCCTCACTGTCTGGAGGAGGAACAGTCTGGATCCCTCACTGTCTGGAGGAGGAACAGTCTGGATCCCTCACTGTCTGGAGGAGGAACAATCTGGATCCCTCACTGTCTGGATGAGGAACAGTCTGGATCCCTCACTGTCTGGAGGAGGAACAGTCTGGATCCCTCGCTGTCTGGAGGAGGAACAGTCTGGATCCCTCACTGTCTGGAGGAGGAACAGTCTGGATCCCTCACTGTCTGGAGGAGGAACAGTCTGGATCCCTCACTGTCTGGAGGAGGAGCAGTCTGGATCCCTCACTGTCTGGAGGAGGAACAGTCTGGATCCCTCACTGTCTGGAGGAGGAACAATCTGGATCCCTCACTGTCTGGATGAGGAACAGTCTGGATCCCTCACTGTCTGGATGAGGAACAGTCTGGATCCCTCACTGTCTGGAGGAGGAACAGTCTGGATCCCTCACTTAATGGAGGAGGAACAGTCTGGATCCCTCACTGTCTGGAGGAGGAACAGTCTGGATCCCTCACTGTCTGGAGGAGGAACAGTCTGGATCCCTCACTGTCTGGAGGAGGAACAGTCTGGATCTCTCACTGTCTGGAGGAGGAACAGTCTGGATCCCTCACTGTCTGGGGGAGGAACAGTCTGGATCCCTCACTGTCTGGAGGAGGAACAGTCTGGATCTCTCACTGTCTGGAGGAGGAACAGTCTGGATCCCTCACTGTCTGGGGGAGGAACAGTCTGGATCCCTCACTGTCTGGATGAGGAACAGTCTGGATCCCTCACTGTCTGGAGCAGGAACAGTCTGGATCCCTCACTGTCTGGAGGAGGAACAGTCTGGATCCCTCACTGTCTGGATAAGGGACAATGTGGATCCCTCACTATCTGGAGGAGGAACAGTCTGGATCACTCACTGTCTGGACAAGGAACAGTCTGGATCCCTCACTGTCTGGATGTGGACAGTCTGGATCCTTCAGTGTCTGGAGGAGGAACAGTCTGGATCCCTCACTGTCTGGAGGAGGAACAGTCTGGATCCCTCACTTAATGGAGGAGGAACAGTCTGGATCTCTCACTGTCTGGAGGAGGAACAGTCTGGATCCCTCACTGTCTGGATGACGAACAGTCTGGATCCCTCACTGTCTGGATGAGGAACAGTCTGGATCCCTCACTGTCTGGAGGAGGAACAGTCTGGATCCCTCACTGTCTGGAGGAGGAACAGTCTGGATCCCTCACTGTCTGGAGGAGGAACAGTCTGGATCCCTCACTGTCTGGAGGAGGAACAGTCTGGATCACTCACTGTCTGGAGGAGGAACAGTCTGGATCACTTACTGTCTGGACAAGGAACAGTGTGGGTCCCTCACTGTCTGGAGGAGGAACAGTCTGGATCTCTCACTGTCTGGAGGAGGAACAGTCTGGATCCCTCACTGTCTGGAGGAGGAACAGTCTGGATCCCTCGCTGTCTGGAGGAGGAACAATCTGGATCCCTCACTGTCTGGAGGAGGAACAGTCTGGATCCCTCACTGTCTGGAGGAGGAACAGTCTGGATCCCTCACTGTCTGGATGAGGAACAGTCTGGATCCCTCACTGTCTGGAGGAGGAACAGTCTGGATCCCTCACTGTCTGGAGGAGGAACAGTCTGGATCCCTCACTGTATGGCACAAATTTCTGGATCCCTCACTTTATGGAAGAGGAGCAGTCTGGATCGGTCACTGTCTAAAGGAGGAACTGTCTGGATCCCTCACTGTCTGGAAGAGCAGTGTGGATCCCTCACTGTCTGGAGGAGGAACTGTCTGGATCCCTCATTGTATGGAGGAACACTGGATCTCTTGCTATGGTTAAAAATAATCTTTCCAACAATTTATTGCCTATTTTGTTCTAAAAGTTAAAACTTATTTTGCCAATGTATCTTTAAAAAAACAATGAAGCTGTTATTAATAACAAGAAGTAATTTACTAAGCTTGACTCTCTACAGGTCTGACTGAGTTGATTTATTTTCCATTCAAACAAGCACTGGAAACATTCTGTGGTTTCATTCCAGGGACTAGAAATTATTTGAAAGGTTGAAAGCATATATTTACTCGTTAAATTATATTTGATGCTTAATTTAGTTGTGCTTCCTTTTTTTCTGCCATTTGGCCTCTCTGGAAATGATCAGATTCCTCTGCAATGTATCTTTTCAAAGGTCTCATTCTGGAAATGGGAGGGAACGCTTTATCAATTTGTAATGCCATTTGACATTTTTAACGGTACTGTCATACTACAAGTACCAGGTTGGATTGATACCACTTTAGAACAGTGTTAAAACAAGTTTGCTGAAATTTTAGTATTAGTGAAATGGCAGTGGATGGGTCAGTTGGTTCTTTGCCAACATTAAACAACTTAGTTTAAAAATAAGATTAAGAAAAATATCTAGGGAACTAATTGCCTTGGAATTATTAAAAAGCTTTATTTGCAGCAGTTATAATTATACTGCAGCTGACAGGGACTGAAGGACTCGAGTAAGTCTTCACATTCTTGCCAAAATTCAGTAGAGTTTCCATCACTGCTGAGTAACCGAGTTACATTAATGTAACAAACTGTATAGTATATTTGATCTACAAGCCTAAAGTGATAGAAGTGTTAGAGCTCTTGAAGCCAAAGAAAGTGAGAGTGTACCATCCACAGTTGCAACTTGTGGTGATTGTCCCTTTGAGGAAAACACAGTAGGAGAGGGTCACCTGACTTGAGGGACCAATTGGAATGAGAGTCACTCAACAGGATGGAGTCCTCTCTTCGGCAGAAGACTTGTCGAAGACATCAAGGCACCATGGCATTTGGTGGGCTGCTACGGGGCAGTTGTGGGCCTGGGTGGGATTGTGTTTGGTGCAGACTCGATGGGCTGAAGGGCCTCTTTCTGCACTGTAGGGTTCTATGATCTATGATCTACTGGTCTCTGGACAGTTATTTTTATTAATAAATAATTTTTGTGTTTCTAATGCAGATTGTGAACATTAAATAACTTCAGATGTATATGTAACTCCAACTATCTTGTCAATTGGGTGCAAAACGCTGCCATGGAAACCTCCTGTTCTTAGGCAACTATTCGTAAATTACTAAATATATGAAAGAATTGGAAACCTATTTGCATGCTACTTATTGATAAGTCCTTTTGCCAATAGAATAACCAATAGGATAGACCAGTTGTCAGGGTGACAGGGAACACTACAATTTCTGGAGTTGTGGATGGCATAGTATCCAAATCATCCCTGCTGAAAAGTGCATTAGTAGTCAATTTTGCTAAATACAGAATTGGATTCCGCTGTGATGAAAAGTGAATAATTCTGCTCATGTTTACTATCTATGTTCACATATGAAAATGTGGAGATGCTGGCATTGGACTGAGATGGGTATAATAAGAAATCTCACAACACCAGGTTAATGTCCAACAGGTTTATTTAGAATCACAAGGTTTTGGAGTGCCCCTCCTTCATCAAGTTAGTCAGCTGGTGTTGTGAGGCTTCTTACTGTGCCCACATACGAAGAAGTACCATTTCCACCAGAGTTTAAATTGGTGCTTATGGTTCCATACATTTATAAGAAATCAATTGTCTATAATGAATTAGAAGGGAAGTAGCCAAAACTAAAGATCCAAAGCTATGAAGATAAATGTGCATTTTTGGGATAACTTGTTAATAGTTTACTTATAATTGTTTATTAATAAAATGAAAAAGCTTTTCTGTCTAACACAGCTGTTAAAGGATTAGTGAAGTTTAAGACCTGTACTGGGAGTAACAGACAAGATAATTTTGTTTCTCGTTCTGAAAAGCTTGAGATTAGAATAATTAAGCTAAAAATAAACACTCTTCATGAAAACATTCTTACATTATTAGAAAATTCCCACAGTGTTTATTTCAAGGTTAGATGAGAACATTAATTTAACACAATTAATGAACATAAATAAAACCTTACCCACAGGGATGGTACGTCCTTGGATTTTGTCAGCCCAGCCAGCATAGTAACGCAGTGTTTTAATTGAGCCATCTAAGTCTACAAAGTATGCATGGAGGAAGAGCTTTCCAGAGTCAATAGATTCTATTGTCTTAAATAAAATGAAAATTTTGCCAGTCAGTGATATTAGTTCTAACGAATTATAGCTAAATCAGCTCTAACTTTCCGAGAGTGCCTGCAGCTATCTCCAATAATTGAGAAGTTAAAAATTCATCTTAATTTAAGAATATACAAATGATGTAAAGACTTTTATTAAATAACCTATTGCAATGACCTTCAGTGTAATTGTACCATTCCATGAATCATGCCACACATTATTTTGTGATGATCACCTAACAGGGCCTGAGCTGGTTGAGTGTCTGGTCAAAATAGTTGATGAATATAGAATTTCTTCTCATTAACATTAAAGTAACAAAAAAAAATGCATTGAAACTTCTGTCAGTAACCTTTGGGTAAATACGTAGGACAACACAATTCTGTCTTTTCCTGACATTTAAGTATGCCCTCATGTTAATTTATTGAAATCATGTAACTGAAATGCTTAATAGAATGCACAGGCACTGCTATGAACCTGTGTGCGTGTGGAGGGAGGTGGGGGAGGGTGGAGAGAAACGGATTGTTGTCTGGAGGCTGCAATACAGATTTGAAAAGTGCAGCCATGATGATGATGGGCACATTTTCAAGTTTGAGAATCAAGGTGTATTTATACTGTACCTTTCCTCAGAAATTTAAGCATAGAAGTGAGTATGAGTTGGAGGGAGCTCAAATTCCAACTTTTGCTCCCTTCCATAGAGTCAATATCAACAACAACAATTGTGTTTATATAGTGCATTAAATTTAGTGAAACATCCCAAGTCATAAATTCGCATACTTGTTTTCAAATTCCTCCATGGCCTTGCCCCTCCCTAACTCTGTCATCTTATCCATTTCTACAATCTCTGTTATGTCTGCACACCTCCCACTCTGGCCTATTAAGCATCCCAGTTTTAATTCTTCTACCATTAACTGACATACTTTCAGCTGCCCAGGCTTTAAGCTTGGAATTTCTTGCTGAATCCTTCCACCTCCCTATTTCTCTTCCCTGCTTTAAAGAACTCCTTAAAACCTACCTCCATGGCTAAAGTTTTAGTCATGAATCTTCATATTTCCTTGTGTGGTTTGACAAATTTTGTTTGAAAATTGCTCTTGCGAAGCACATTGAGTTATTTTACTATGTTAAAGATGGTATAGAATTACAAATTGTTGCTTTTCAAGAATGACATCCACGTAGCAGTATGTGATCACTAAGAGTGAAATTTTACATTTTTTTCTCTAAGTGCTGGCTGTGTCGAGAAAACCAGTGTGCAGTTTCCCAAAATTGTGGATGGCGTGCCAATCAAGCATGCTGCTTCTTGTGGCTCAAACTTCTTGAATGTTTTTAGAGGTGCACCCATCCAAGCGAGGAGAGAATATTCTATCAAAGTCCTGACTTGTACCCTGTAGATGGTTAGGTGCATTGGCCATGCTAAATTCTTCTTCAGTGTGGCTGAACGGGCACTGGAGTGCGGCCACTAGGGGATTTTACAGTATCTTCATTGCAGTGTTAACGTAAGCCTACTTGTGATTAATAAGCAAACTTTATTTTAATTTTTAGATGCTGGACAGGCTTTGGGGAGTCAGGAGGTGAGTTACTAGCTGCAGTATTCCTAGCCTCTGGCCTGCTCTTGCAGCACAGTACTTATATGGCTAGTCCAGTTCAAATTCTGGTCAATAGTAACCCCCAGAATACCCCCAGATGTTGATAGTCAGGGATTCAGCAATGGGAACGCTATTGAATGTCAAGGGGCAAAAGCTCAAATCTCTCTTGTTGGAGGTGGTTATTGCCTAACACTTGCGTGGTGCAAATGTTATTTCTTACTTGTCAGCCCAAGCCTGGATATTGTCCAAGTTTTGCTGTATTTGGAAAGGACTGCTTCAGGTAACTGAGTTGTTGTGAACAGTGCTGAACATTGTGCAATCATCAGCAAACATCCTGACCACAATGGAAGGAAGGTCATTGGTGAAGCAGCTGAAGGTGGTTGGGTCTAGGATGCTGCCTTGAGGAATTCCTGAAGAGATGTCAGTGAGATCATTAATCTCTAACAACCGTACCATCTTTTTTAGTGCTATGTATAACTCCAATCAGCGGAGAGTTTTCCCTTGGTTCCCACTGACTCCAGATTTCTAGGGCTGTTTGATGCCACATGGGTCCACCACATTCCCAAGAACCAGTTCTAGCAGCGCCTCCTTTCACATTTGACTAGAAACATACTGATGTAGAAAATTGTCCTGAACACATTCGAGGAACGATTGCTCCTCCCTGCACTTTACACCACAACTATCCAAATCTATATTTAAATAACTAAAGTCTCCCTTAATAACTACTCTATAATATGTTGATCTGTAAGAAGCACTGGTAATACAAAAGCATATCATAACAGTAACATTGGAAGCTTCGCATGTATGATCTTGCAAATGTAAGATAAAACTCACACTTAATATAACACGATCTCGTTCCATCAAATCAGCAAGTTTATTCAGAAGCTTTCCTCTTTCAGAAGCATCCATCCTGCGCCATGGTGATCCAATCTGAAAAGCTTCCCTGGCAGCTTTTACTGCTTTGTCAACTTCCACCTGAAAGGGAATAGTTCACATGCAAAGCAGTCACACTGAGATTTCTTAATGGTTTAACAGTGCAGGCAACACTATCATAATTAGGCAGTAGGTAACAATACAGCAGTTAAAATTAAGACACCATAGGATGGAATATTAAGATCTGACCTGATCACTCGCTTTTCTACATATTACACATTAAAGCTTGAAGGAATGGTTACAAATATATCCACTTAGCCTTTCATATTCCGTTTTTCAATGCCAAGTATGGACACAAGAAGATTTCGTGATCAGTGATGTGATTGATGAAAAGAATTAAAATTAACGTACTTAAAAAGAAATAGGTCTAGTAATTCAGCCCACACAGATCCTGTTTTACAGGTACTAAATCATCTCCTAATCTTCCAACAGGAATGAACATGAAGACTGCGGTAAACTCCTGCCACATGGTGAAATTCAAAGGACCACTTGAAGCCTCCAGTACAAGATTAGTTTGGATTGAGACTGCCAGTTAGTGCTAGTTTTAGCTACATTCAGGAAAACCAGTTCTATGCAGCATAATAAATGGTCATAAAGAAACCACCAGCAGCAACCGGCAGAGTACATTTTTCAAAATTTATTTATTAATAAACTTAAAAAGTCTATTTATTAATATCATAAATAGGCTTACATTAACGTTGCAATGAAGTTACTTTGAAAATCCCGTAGTCGTTACTCTCTGGTGCCTGTTCAGGTATACTGAGGGAGAATTTAGCATGGCCAATGCAGCTAAGCAACACATCTTTTTGGACTGTGGGAGGAAACTGGAGGAAACCCATGCAGACAAGGCGAGAATGTGCAGACACTGCACAGATAGTGATCCAAGCCAGGAATCGAACCCTGGCACTGTGAGGCAGCTGTGCCTCTGTGCTGCTCGTGAAGTTCAAGAACAGGAGCATCCTTCTTATCCAATGCACCCCTTCTGACCTGATCACTTGCTTTTTGACCCAGTTGCGCCCCCATCCGTTTGTGCTTACAGGGAGCTGCTGTGATCACAGTTATTGTTACTATCAATAACTCGCTGGGTTTGTGAAAATTATGGCACAATCCAATATTAGGGCACTTTAGGCCTTACCATTTAGGATTGTACTCGGGGATGCCTGCACATTAAAAATGGATTTCCAACAAATAATATTTACATTGATGAGGCAAGGCAGTGGTGAATTTTATTTGGAATTGGTTTGGCTATGATTTAGAAAAATAAATGTAGCTGTTACCTTAGAATACTAACAGGAGTTGGCCACTCGGCTATTCAAGTCTGTCCCACTATTCAGTTAGACCCTGGCTGGTCTGTATTACAATTCTAATTAGCTCTCAGATTGTTATATAAATCCAACTAATGTCCTTTACAGAAGGGAACCTGTAATCCTTGTCTGGTTTATATGTGACTCCAGGTGTGCACCAAAATGGTTAATTCTTAACTGTCCTTGGAAGTGGCGACACTTAGTTGTATTAAATTGCCAAAGCAATCCAAGAAGAAGACTCACACTATCTTCCCAGTGTAACTAGAATGGACAATAAATCCCAACCTTGCCAGCATTGCCCATAACCCATAAATTAAAAAAAAGGAACTGGAAACAATTACTTATCAGGGATTGTCTATCTGTTTCCCAGCTATGTTATTAAAAACATAGATAAAGCTTAGGCAAAAAAATAGACAGTTCCAAAGCTAATAGGAGCGAAGATTTGTGAGAATGATCTAATATATAAAAGCTGAAACAATTTTCTTCTGGGTGCTGACTGACTATATGTGCAGTTCCAACATTTTCTGTTTTTAATATTCTCTGCTTTAGTTTATTCTTCATTATGCAATTCACAATATAAAGAGGAATGTAAAAAGAAAGGAAAAAATGGTTCTTTCTTTTGTCCCACTAAAAATGGCAAAAACAATGTCCGCAGCAACATAGCTTGTTGCCCTAGCAATTACTTATAGAAAAAGGCACCTGTGGGCATAATAGCATTATCCATTCTCTCATCTGTACATGGAAAATGAATGGCAGTGAAAAAGACCTTTAAGTGAGCTGTCAAAAAATGGATTGAGGTAATTCAATTACTGTTCATCTCGTAATTCCTGCCTGGTCAAATATCAGAGAAACTAAGAATGGTGGTAATCTAATCTTAAGTAAATCTATACTTTTTTATTCAGTGTAAACAGAATTCTACCTTTTAAATACCATAATTTAACTTATAGCCCGAACTTACACTTATCATTACATGTTTGGAAATTACTCCTCATGATTTAATCTTTAGAATTTAGAACAAAAGTCCAGTAAACTAACAAAAGTGAGGTTCAAAAAATATGATTCTTTCATGTTGTGCTATACTTAAATCTTTAAAGAAGGGTAAGTTTTCTTTTAATAAAATTTGCCTTTTTTTAACTTGACGTTTGTTCATTTCTCTGAATCTCTGGATGGCGTGTACAATTTTGTCTTATAAACAGTCTATTCCCAGGATTCTGTCGATAGATAATACTCGTTGGAGATATATAAAAGTCACTTGGATGATTACACTCTGACCTTCTTTCATCTTTCTTTGAAAGTGAGCCTGCAATGGCTGTGGAGAATCGTAAGATTCAACCTGTATCCTACCATTGCACAACATAACATCTTGGAGCATGAAAATGAAGATCCTGCGACAGTAACCTAAATAGTGAGAATAATATCAGACCTAAAAGGAATTACCAGTTTTTTGAAAACAATTTGGCTCATAATCTACAAGTGACTTACATAACAGTGTTACTTGATCCTGCATCGAAGGATATTTTTTAAACATCACTGGAAGTAGGTGCCTCCTGACTTCTGCCACCCATGATTGTTGGGCAGAAGCAGCTACTGCCTGTAGTCAGGCAAGCAGAGCCTAAAATGGCACTGGTATATGACTTGCCTCCTCTGACCGCAGTTCATCTGGTTCCAATGGGAGCTGGATCTGCCCAACAGAATTGAACTCCACTCAAGATTTGGATGAATGAAAACCTGACAATAAGTTGGCACTTCTAAGGGTCACAACATTTAGGTCCCTTCACCAACTGAGTTATTGCAAACAGAATGGCGCAACACAAAAAATGTCCTCATTGTGCAACAACATCACAGTTAAATTCTGATATAATTTGGAGGCTTTCCATAAGGATTGTGGGGCCCAATTCTCCCATCGTGACCTGTAACTTTTCTAGCAGGTCCAGTTGGGAGAATCGCAAATCAGCCATTTTCTGGGGTTTGGCATATGCCGTGAATGCACGTGTGTCTCCCAGAGCCAGAGAACAGTTTGCGGTTGACACCGTGCTGGAAAGTGGCGGGAAGAGAGGTTAAATAATTTGAACGCTTTTTTAATTTTAAATATATCTTGCATGTCATTATCGGGCCCGGCAAGTTCTGTGCCGGGTCCGATAGCAACTCCCACTCTGCCAGGAGTACTTCATTCCGGCTACTATAGAGTAGCTCCCCACGTTCGGGGAACAAGCAGGAGATCCCGCCGGAATGAAGCGGGGGGTGGGGGTGCAATTGGGGCCCCCAGGATATAGGATGGCGGGGTGATGCCCTCAGGCATGGGCATCCTGGCAGTGCCAGCCTGTGCCACCTGGCTGGCACTGCCTAATGCAGAGTGGGCAAAGTGCCCATGCTCATGGGGCAAGTTGGCACTGCCCACCAGACATTGGGCAGTGCCAAAGGGGGTGGGGTCTATTGTGGGCAGGGCTTAGAGGCAATTGGTGGGGGTGGGAGGTCCCACTGCCACTCTGCATTGGGATTGGTCTGGACTGAAGGGACGGCAGTGATTGGGGCAGGCTGGGGAGGTGGTGTTCTGCTGGAGTGGGGGGTCTGCCTTATGGGGGGTGTCTGCTGGGGTGAGGGGATCACCACTACTAGGGGGTGGGATCAAGGCTGGCCCGAGAATTATTGTGGGGGCCATGATCATTGGGGAGAGGAATGGAGGGGCAACACTGCGGAGTCTGGATTGGCCAGCGATCAAGCTGGCCAGCAACCGTGGAAATTGACAGATTGGGACCACTGCACATGTGCAGAGTTCCAGAACTGTCTTTTAAGGCAAAGGTAGATTTTTGAACAGTAAAGGAATTAAGAGTTATAGTGAGCGGCCGGATAAGTGGAGTTGAGAGCGCACGAAGATCAGCCATGATCTTATTAAATGGTAGAGCAGGATCAAAAGGCCAAATGGCCTATTTTTGCTCCCAGCTCTTATGGTCTTATGTTTTAATCTAGCAATGACCTAAAGTGGACACAGCCTAAAAGGGAAACTGTCAGACTGTGGCGTGATTAGGTCCCGTCCCCCAGGTTTTTAATGAGATTCCTGATTGTGACCTCCGCATTGCACAGAGTGGAGAGACTCGAGTGTGAAGCTGCACTGACAAAACAGTCGTGATCTAGAACAGTCATTTTCCCACTAAGTCAGCACGTTTGGGAGAATCGCCTCTGTGATTTCTGCATTCCACAAATTTTTCTTTTCTTGGGATATAGGTAACAAGAGCTGCGTTTTCTACTTGTCTCCAGTCAACCTGAGATGCAGGCCTTTTCTTTGAATCATTAAAATGTTAATTACTGTTCCCATGATGATCAAGTGGTGAGTTCCAGAAGATTGACCCAGCAATGATAAAGCAACAGCAATAACATCCATATTAGGATGGTGTAAGAAACTTAGCAAAGACAACACAGTTAAAATTCAGGGGAATATGATTGGAATATTTCTTGTTGGAGATGATTTTAATCTGGCACTTAGATGGCTCAAATGTTACATATTGTTTGCCAAACCAGGCCTGCATTGTCACTTAGGTCCTATGTGGTCAAGTAGGGCAACTTCATTATCGGAGGAGTTGTGTATAAAAATAAAAACTATTCAATCATTAGGAAACAACTCCATTCCTGACTCTATGGGAATAGGACTATAAAGATATTGGAAAGGTCATTGACAAAGTAGTTGAAGATCCTGCTCTGGTGAACTTCTCCTGGGTTTACCAATGGTTGGTTTTGAACAATAACCATCATCTTCCCCTGTGTAGTTAAAACTCCAGCTATTGAAAGCTTTCTGCACTTTTATCTATTGGCATCAGCTTTGTTAAGATCCTCAGTGCCTTAGTAGGTTAAATATTGTCTTGATATCAAAACCAGTGCATCTGGATTAAGAATGCCATGAGGTTTGGAGCCATATGATTCTGGCAGAAACCAAACTGAATACTGCTGAGCAGATTATTGGTGAATAGAAGTTGTATAATGACACGATTGATGAGTCCTTTCCACATTATGCTAATGATTGAGAAAATGTTAATGGGTGACAATTGGCCAGACTGGATTAGTCCCGTTTCTTGCAGGTAGGATGTACTTGGAAATCTTCCACATTGTTGGCACGTACCAATGTAATAACTGTCCTAGAACAACAAGGGAATCAGTAAATATATTTGTCCCACTAGCTATACTATTAACAAAAAAACCTTAGCAAACTATATTTCCCTTTTAGGCCGTGGCAACTTTAGGTCAATGCTAGGTTAAAGCATAAGACCATAAGAGCTGGGAGCAAAAATAGGCCATTTGGCCTCTTCAGCCCACTCTACCATTTAATAATATCATGGCTGATCTTTGTGTGGACTCAACTCCACTTATCCGGCCGCACACTATAACTCTTAATTCCTTTACTGTTCAAAAATCTACCTTTGCCTTAAAATTATTCATTGAGGTAGCCTCAGCTGCTTCACTGGGTAGGGAATTCCACAAATTCACAATCCTTTGAGTGAAGAAGTTCCTCCTCAATTCAATCCTAAATCTGCTCCTCCTTATTTTGAGACTATGTCCCCTAGTTTTAGTTGTCAGACTTCTTACTTAGTTTCACCCACCAATAGAAACTACCTCCCTGCTTCTATCTTATCTATTTCTTTCATAATTTTATAAGTCTCAATAAGATCCCACCTCATTCTTTTAAATTCCAATGAGTATAGTTCCAGTCTACTCAGTCTTTTCTCATAAGCCAAAATGTCGCAATGGCAGTTCTCTATTCCATTATTGATGAATCTACCAGTAAATAATATGTAATAAAAATAAACTTCACTACAGTCAACCATGAAGGCTAAAGACCATTAAAGGAAAACTTTTTGTAAGATGTATATGATTGCCTCCTAACAACACTGTTGGGAAATCAAAACAAATTATTTTATTATCATAAAAATTGCTGCTCAATTGGCTTTCTTTATTCTTCTTAGTAACTAAAATGGTAAATGTGTTAAAATTATGGAAATCATATAATTGTGACTATTTTCATATGAGAATGATATACAATAATTACAATGGACTGAAAATTGTCTCATACATAACTTACAAAAACTGCACAAACAATTTGGTTTCTACCAGCAGCTGCTGAAAAATAGTCCAGAATTGCTAGACAAGTAACTATGGGTGAATAAAAAATACCACTATTAATATGCAAATAGGCAGCAATTTATAGCGATGAAGAGATGCAATGCAGATTGTGGGCAATTTACAGCACTTCATCTTAGCCTTCGTGAATCAACATATTTCCCTTAATTTCCCTGTGATCTTCATATAGTTTCAGCATTTGTACATTAGTTGTTTATTAAATTCACCACGAAAGGTTAACTTCACTAATTAATAGTGTAAACATCGTTTCAATAGTGCGATGGTTGTAACTAACTGCTATCTTCTTCTTGCCCAGAAGTTAATCAATTACGAGTGCAGAGTTTGATTCCTACAGCCAGCGAATAATTGCTGGACTCTTTAAAAATGTAATTTTCCCTTAAATATGAATTTCCCTTTCTGTATCATTTCTCACAGTCTCTTAACTCAGTCTTTCTTTCCCTCTTTTGATTTCTCTTTCTGAAGCTGAATCACTCACTAATCCACCTTTCTTCTCAATCCTTCTTCTGTTCACCTTTCAATCTTAATCTAAATGGTTAACTGTTAGCTCCATTGTTTTCTAAGGTCTAAGATACCTTGTTGCCCTTATCACTTGCAGCCAAAACGCTTGAAATCAATGATGCAGGAACAAGTCTAACTTACAAGGCATGTCATGAAATGACCCATTGTAATAAGTTCTGGGCTACAGATGTATACACACATAGGGCAGAATTTTCCATCTTCGAAGCTAAGTGCAATGGCGAGTGGGTTCCATGGCACATTTCTCTGAAGTCAAAATGGTGGGAAATCTAGCTCGATTCTGTGCCATAGCGTTTGATTTTACCATTTTGATTCTGAGTGCTGGGTGGACTTGAATCTGGGAGGATTTCAGATCTGACTTTTAGACCTGTTCTCTAGTGCCCCCATACACAGCTTGCCTGCAAAAATATCAGTGATTCCGAACTGCGCTGCAAAGGCCTGTAGGTGGGGCTTATCATGCTCAAAACACTGTACTTCTGATCAGAACCTCCAATTACGCTTGCACAGTAAAAAAAATTGAAGAACGCTCCCCTGCCACATTGCTCCCTGGCCAGGTAATGCCTCCCTCTGGCCACCGCAGATATTACCCCACCTCCACAACATTACTGTCCCCTCTTATCTCCCTGCCCCCTGCCACCCAGACTGATCGTGACCCCCCCCAGCCCCCTTCCCCCCACCGATCATATGCATAATGATAGTGGACACCCCCTGCCCTGCCGCCCCCTCCTCCCACTAGAGAGCCATCTGACCCGCCTCCCTCCCAAGCCCTCCCACCACCAATCTGAGTCAGACAGCCCCTGTAAGCTCTGAACATACCTCCTTAGAAGCTGGAGCACCTGAATCGGATCTTTGCAGATCATATCCGTTTTGTGCCAAATCTGGGCGGGTGAACGCGGTGGTAAAGGGACAAGTGCTGGTAAGTTGGGTATCCAGCCCATTAATTCAATGTAAGTGCAGTTAAATTGCTGTCACACCCATTTCGCGTGTGGTTCTGATCGCTGCCATTTTCAGCCATTGGTAAAGGGGGAACAGTTGTGAAGACGATCATGGATCATACTACTCGCCTCACTCCTGACTTTACCAAGTTTTTGCGCCTGAAAACAGGCGCAACTTGATAGTAAAATTGGGCCCATAGAGTCATAAAGGTTTACAGCATGGAAACAGCCCTTCAGCCCAACTTGTCCATGCTTCCCAGTTTTTACCATTAAGCTAGTCCAATTGCTCGTGTTTGGCTCTGTCAGAATCTCATGAGTTATCCACATGCGAGCACATCTCTGATCATCTGATGGTTTGGGAACTGATTCATCAGCTCCACCATTGTTTAACAGGATCAAAGGTCTGTTTGCCATGTTTAAATGACACCTGAGCAAACACATTTCACTCTCCTTGCCCAGCTGTTTCCAGGAGACTCGCAGAGACAGCAACCATGCAGAAGAAGGCTGTACACTGCTTTGGGCATGACACCCTCTAGGCCTCGATCAGAGTAGTACAGCAGCAGAGGGAAGTCCTTTACCCCAGGGATGGATCAAAAAAACACACCAGCCTCACCTTTCTAGCTTAGGAGACCAGAGCAGTTTAGAGTAGCTGGCGCTTATACCCGGAATGTCATCCCACGCAGGAAGAGGATGAATGATCTCACCTGCCAGGGTAAATCAACATTTATCTGCCTCCAATATCAAACTCTCATCAAATTATCATGCCCCCAAAGAGCTACCCTCTTCAGGGATCTTGCACAACATTAGCGGGAACACATAACAGCACTTTCACATCCCCACCATCTCATTCATCATGCTGAACTCACTTCACACTCAGCCCCTTCTGGGGAGGGCCCACCACACATCAAGGACATGCATGTTTTAAAACCTCAGCTCCATCCCTTCTCATCACATTCCTTTCTTCCGTATGTATTCAGTCCAGGCTGGCCCACAACATAAGGGAATCATCCCAAGCTGCAGCCAAAATCACACCCCTCACCAGATTTGGGGAGGATGCCATTGAGCTGGCTGATGAGGATAGGATGACTCCTGTGAGGAAGGGAAGATTGGTTCTCCCAGCAACCTAGTACAGATGACACCTCCATGAGCCTTCTGTTATACCCGCCTGTGAACCGAAACAACCTTCTCTCTCTTTTAGGCACCAGCAGTTCTGGGCACAGGTAGAGAGCCTACATAAGCCCCAGCCATTAGACCACCTCAGAGGAGAAAGATGAGGAAGCCACTGAAGAAGAGCTGTCATTGCATTCACCTGCACCCTCCACCAGCACAGAATCACACACCTCGGTGGATCATTGTTTTATATTAGGCCCAGGATTATTTAGAAGAGAACACCTCATTGACATGTCTCCACAGCAGTCAGAGGCAGGGACATCCCAGAACTCAGAGGTCAGCCACCCCCTCAGTCCAAGTCAAATGATGAGCTTCAGCGATCAGTTGCTGACTCAATGTTAGAGATGCAATGACAGGTGGTGTAACATCAGGCAAAGATACATGCATCACTAAACTACAGCAAAGGATGGAGGAGTGCATTTGCATACTGCCTAACATTGTGACTGACGTGCCAACACCATGAGGTCAGCATGAGAAGACTGGCGACTGCGATAGAGACCTTGGTCCAGCAGGTTTTGCTGGATTTGTGTTCAGTCCTGGACACCAAGGCCACATATACTGGTGGGGACCATCAGTAGCTAGGCAAGAGGGGCAGGGGCACCTTGACATCCCTTCAGATGTTGTCAGACATACTGAGATTTTCCAGCATTTTCTGTTTTTGTTTCAGATTCCAGCAGTATTTTGCTTTTATCAATATGCTAATCCTACCTTCCCTCCCATATCGCTTGCTCCCTTTAGCCCCAGGAGCTATATCTAATTTCTCCTTGAAATCGCACATTTCGTTTCAACCACTTTCTGTAGTAGTGAATTCCACAGATTCACCACTCTCTGGGTGAAGGTGATGTGAAATCTGCTTCCTCCTGCAATCAGCTTCTGAACTCACATTCATGCTGGCCAATGTTTCCGGCAAGGGATGAAGAGGGGAGGCACCAGGGCCAACGTGGATGCAGGCAGGGGGTTTAATCATTGCTAGGTAGCCTCCTGAAGACTGACCATAAGTATTCAGGAGCTTCAGGATACTGCATTGACATTCACTGTATTGTACTACATTTGAATTCTGTCTGTATTATGGCATCTGGACCTGCAGCCCATGTCAGGTGGGGTGGAAATGCCTGTACCTAGTTTGCCCCCTCCCTGCCCCAGTTTTCAGATGGTTGCCTGTGGGTTCTTCTGGAGACAGTGAGATTTTGGTGCCATAAGAAGAAGAGAGGGGGCCAGTTCACCAAACCAAAAACTCTAGTTTAGTGATGCATGTACCTTTGCCAGATGTTTCATTGCTTGTCATTGCATCTCTAGCATTGAGTCAACAACCGCTCGCTGATGCTCATCATTTGACTTGGACTGTCATAGGTGGCAGACCAGATGATTGGACATGATGTTGCTCACCGGACATGGATCCAGTGCAGGAAAAGGTTCACTGACCTTCAGCTCTGCCAGGGTGAGTACTGAGTCCATCTGGAATTATAGGTAGATGTCTTTGTGGGATAGTAAGACCTGTTGATGCTCACAGCTATGAACTACAGAGTGTAAAATGGTACATATCCCCATTGCCTTAAAAGACTAATGAGGTTAGATGGCTGGTATGAGTGAAAAGGTGTGGAGGAGCAATGTGATGGGTACCTGGACTTGTGCCTTTAGGGGTGAGGTTGGAATGTTCTGGCATGTAGAGGGAACACTTACGAAAGCACTTTTGTCCTTACCAGAGAGCAGGAGAAGATGAAAGGTGGTGACGTGCCAAATCTTCTTATCTTAACTCAGGTAGAAGAGGGAGTTTGAGGTGGTGTGTGAGCATGGAGCCAGTTCCACTGGCCATGGAGAGGCTGGGGTTTCAGAGGAGGATGTTCTTATGTTCTTATGGATAAGTGGACAATGAAGAGATGAAGGGAGGATATAAGAGATGTAGGGGAGTAGTGTTAGACTAAGATGTGAAAACCAATTATCCCCATTGCTCACCCATTCAGAACACTTTTTTGAGGAATGTATCCACTGTGAGAAACAACCAGACTGCATGTGCTGTGACTTTGTAATGATGGTCACATCTGACATTTTCTCTTCCTCCCACAGATCCATCCACATGATGCTACAGAGAACCCGAGGACTCTCCCTTGACCTTGAGGAGGTGCAAATTCTCCCACTTTTTGTCAAGGAATGTGGCTATGTTTTGCTGGAAACATGATAATATAATGCAGGAATCATATCCTAATCAAACCCCAGAATTCAGTAGCTTCAAGAGATCTGTTTGAGTTCACACTAAGTGCACTAAGTGCAATGTCAACAAAATGAAGAAGATTGTCATTGACTTCAGGAAGGGTAAAGGAGAACATGCCCCTGTCTATATCAACAGGGATGAAGTAGAAACACTTGAGAGTTTCAGTTTTTCAAGTTTTCAGATCATCAACAACCTGTCCTGGTCCCCCCCATGCCGACACTATAGTTAAGAAAGCCCACTAGCACCTCTACTATCTCAGAAGACTAAGGAAATTTGGCATGTCAACTATGACTCTCACCAACTTTTACAGATGCACCATAGAAAGTATTCTTTTTGATTGTATCACAGCTTCGTACGACTCCTGCTCTACCCAAGACCGCAAGGAACTACAAAAGGTCATGAATATAGCCCAATCCATCATGCAAACCAGCCTCCCATCCATTGACTCTGTCTACACTTCCTGCTGCCTCAGCAAAGCAGCCAGCATAATTAAGGACCCCACATACCCTGGACGTTCTCTCTTCCAACTTCTTCCATTGGGAAAAGGATACAAAAGTCTGAGAACATGTACCAACTGACTCAAGAACAGCTTCTTCCCTGCTGCTGTCAGACTTTTGAATGGACCTACCTTGCATTAAATTGATCTTTATTTACACCCTAGCTATGACTGTAACATTACGTTCTGCACTCTTGTTTTCTTCTCTATGAACGGTATGCTTTGTCTGTACAGCGCACAAGAAACAATACTTTTCTTTGTATGTTAATACATGTGACAATAATAAATCAAATCAAATCAGTATAACTGTAGTATGATTCAATAATACATTTTAAAATTAGAAGCATTTTACTGCATCTCCTGCTCAGTTCATACACCACCTTTCAACTTTATAACAAGAACAGCAAGCCCTTCTTTCACATCATTAAATTTAACACACAAGTGAATTAAAGTTAGTCCATTGTGGCCTTCAGTGACACAGAGTCACTGAATTCCAATCTAGTAAGCGTTCTCAGATACTAATCTCAGATTATATTTGCAGACTACACCAAAAACTATGGTTACAATTTAGCAGCTGTGTTTGCCACACTGCCAGGGTAGCAATGTTAGGGTGGCAGTGTCAGGGATGGACTCTCTTGGGAACCCCAATGATGGAGGGGGCTTGGATCCCCCTTATGTGTTGGGGGGGAGGTGTTGGTGGAGAGTGTGCCAATGTTGTGGTGGGGAGGGAGGGGAACAATGTACCAATATCTTTGGGGTTGGGGGAGTGCCCTGATGACTTTGGGGAAGGATTTCCCTGGTGCTTGTGGCGGTGGAGGGGGGGGGTGCGGTGGTCACCCCAATGCTTGTGGGAGGGGCATGGGTCCTCCATGTCCATGAAGGGGGGGTTTATTTCTTGCACAGATTGGAACATCCTTTAAAGATGGCACCCCAATCTCTACAGAGCCAACCATGCCAGCTTTATTAGGCCCCACCCCTTCAACAGACAGTGCAAACCACACTCTAGATTCTCGGTGCACCAAGAACTACGTGCCGATTCTCAGCTGAAACCGACACTCTGACAAATTTTGGGGAAGTTTCACCCCATTACTGTAATCCTTGTTGTTTACTGCATTTCTGAATTTTATATCATCTGCAAACTTTGAAGTTATGCTTTGAAAGGCTACCATTCACCATTACTCTCTCCCTTAGACAATTTGAATCTTGTTGCCACCATACATTTAATCGCATGGGTTTTAATTTTGTTAACAAGTTCTATTATGTGGTGCTTTATCAAATGTCTTTTGAAAGGCTATTTACAAAACATCAACCCTCTCCAAAACTACACTGATTAATGGTGAATGGATGTCCTTCAGACTGATTGGGAGTTTAAAGTGGTGTTCTCTCAGTTTTAAGAACACTATATATTACTGGTATTCCAGAGTTGGGTACACGGAGCTACATCAAAGAACTCAACTGGGTTAGTCAAGCACTTTTCCTTTAATAAATGTGTGGTGCCTTTCATTTATTTGTTGATACTTAACCGAATGTCAATTAATTCTGGCCCAGATTATTGTCTCTGAAAGTTCTCCCACTCTACTATGAGGCAGACTGGCCATATTTTCAGGTTCATCCCTCTCTGTGTTTCCTTTCAAATAGATCTGGTAAAATTTGCACATATCATGCTTGAAGTTACTCAACACTGTATTCCAAAATGTTATTTTCTGAAAGATCAAGGCACCCTTCCATCATCAGTAATCATATGTTAAAAGAAGATTGGCAAAAGATGACCTGTTTTAGACTATTTTTTGAAGTTCCTGTGTTATTCTCTTTTGGTTTCTAATAGTGAAGTACAACTTTCACAGAAGAGAACCATCACATCATTATGTTGTAAGTTTGCATAATGATGAATGGGAGAAAATATATACTATGTTACAACAAGGCCACTTTTAAGTAAGTAATTAAAGGACATTTTTCCTTAATGTTTTGAATATGATATTTATAGATATTAACCAATAGAAAACCAACCTAGTTTATATTCAGTCTGGAGCATAGATATTACAAATGCTACAATGCAACTTCCTTAGCCTTCAAGTTACTGTTCAAGTTATTCTGAAATAAACACATTTCTTCACCCAGCTGTTGCGATCTTGTAGTGCTGGTTGTGGTATTTCAACCATATGAGCATTGGAGTTCACAGGAACTTCGCTGTTCTTCAATAACCACGGTTCCCTTACTATACTACTACCTACAATTCTTACCATCCCTACTATGGGGCAGCAAAGTGGCTAGCACTGCTGCCTCAGCCTCAGGGATCTGTGTTCAATTCCTGGCTTGGGTCACTGTCTGTGAGGAGTCTGCACGTTTTCCCCATGTCTGCATGGGTTTCCTCCGCGTGCTCCTGTTTCCTCCCACAGTCTGAAAGATGTGCTGGTTATGTGCATTGGCCATAATAAATTTTCCCTCAATGTACCCAAACCCAGGTGCTGGAGTGTGGCGACTGGGGGATATTCATAGTAACTTTATTGCAGTGTTAATGTAAGCCTACTTATGACACTTATAAATCAATATTCTTTTTAGAACTAAAGAATAAGAATTTTATTATGTACTCATTTCAATCACCAAACAGCATGTTTCTCTAATGATGCTTAAAGTCAATTCGTTTTGTCCTTCATAACGTTACTTCAGAGCCGCTATTCATTCAAAAATTGTAAAAAGAATAAAGGTACTAAATAAAGACCGTCTAGGTTTGACATGATTTTAACTTCAGAGTTAATGTATGTCTTATTATTCAAACCCAACCATCAAGAATGCAATCTCTCTTTGAGACTAGCAATAGATACTGATCTACAATTAATTAACGTGTTTAGCATATGGCTTCATCATTCATCCTTGAAATAAAAGTCAGATATGGCAAATCAATGAGCTCTGAATACTCTAATTAGGCATTCAGAGCAGACAAAGCAGCAGTGTTTAAGTACAAGCAGGGATTCAAATATAAGCTCATTTCAGTTGTTGTCCTCACGTGTGAGGCGACTGACCAAAAAACTTAGTAAGTACATAAAAAACCCCCGAAGCACACACGCCTGGGAATGGTTGAAAAAAAAATTGTTGAAATTATTAAATGAACCCACCTTGTCGCCTTCTTCCACGTCGCAGATCTTCTCTCCTGTAGCAGGGTTACAGGTAGCGAATTTCTTACCGCTGCTGGAGTTGTGCCACTCATTATTTATAAAAATCTACAATAAACCAACAAAATAAAAACACCTAAAACATTGGCAACGATTCAAAATAACACCGCCGGGAGATAGCTATCCCCAAAGTCCACTGCACAGCTCGCTAACTTTCTGTTCCCAGTTGAGTGCAGCTCTACTTTTACGGACACGGGGAGCGGGGGCGGGGTGGGGTGCAGCAATACCAATTTGTGTGAATCCTCTCTCTCTGAACATTAACAGGTTGGCCTGCTTCTCTACTTTATACAACAACACATGGGACAAGACTCCTCAGATTCATTTCTTTCATCCTCAGACGCTCCAAAACATGTTTTTTTTTAAAGTCATTGTTTGGGAACATGTTTTGTCTTAGTTGTCAAGAAATATTTTAATCTTCCTGATTATTGCACCGGTGAGATGAGGGTTCTTGCTGCCGGCTGCTCGCTACATCTCCGGCTGCAGCCTCCTACTTCTCCCGTAGCTCTGAGTAACACTGAATGGGAGCACGGCAAAAGCGATTGTTGTTTCAATAATAACACTGCACTGATAATCAACTCAGCAATAACTAATGTTTCCCCATCATTTACTCCGCGGTGCCGCGAACAATACCTCCTAAGCCTGCTAAAGAGTTTTGTTTTTTGGTTTACATTCCACGTCCAGGCATTGTTTTTAGTTTCAGATCTGCAACAATTGATGTTACAGCAGCGGGGGGAAAGCACAGGGCTGCAGTCGGGGAAGTTGTCAGTGCTCAGACTGAAATGAAAGCACTCACCTTGGTGTGTTTGATTTCCAACTCGGGAACTGGCACGGGCACATTGCGGGGTTCTGGCGCAGGACTTTCCTGGTCGGCACTCATGTTGTGCTTGTTTGCTTGTGTTCCTGGAATAGGCACAGTTCAAGTTCAGGCTTCCTTCCCTTTTCTTCCAAAAATAATAACTTACCAACAAAATCAGAAAAAAACAAGTTTGCAGCACTCAGCTCCTCTTGTCAGCCACAAGGTGTTGAAACAGAGTTATTAAACACTACTCACATTCGGAGAACCGATTGGCTGAAAACACGGTACAGTACATTGGCACGTCCAAAGGGCAAATCCCCACCCCTCAGCAACAGCATATAGAATAACCCAAGTCACGGCAGATTGAAAACCATATGTGATCGTTCCTAACAAGTTGATGATATAGCGCGGTGGTTATATATTTGATAAATACTATGTATAAGAAAGCCAAATCCATGAAAACCAAAGCTCCTAAACAATCTGGAAAGATCCGTGCTAAGAATTACTAGGTAGCTGGAAAGTTCATAACTTTAGTTTCCCCAATACACTTGAACTATGATACAGTTTTCATTCTTTGCAATCACATACATCTATAGAACCGGGGTAATCCAGAATGTCATTCCTCTCCCTACCTCACAGGGAATTTACAGTATCAGTTCTTTTGATTTCTTACTAAATTGCCTAAATTGAACAACTCATGAGATTTGCATATCTGTCAGATTTTTTATTCTTCTCGCACCTGCACTTAGACCAATGATAGCTCATTGCAAATGCAAGTAACCATTCATGAGATTTTTGGCTGCGCCAACTGATGTAACGATTGAATTTTCCTTCTTTGTTTTTGAACTCTTCCAGTTTGCCAACGTTCCCACAGCCTAGTTACTTTGCCATAAAACTTAATTGTTAGAAATTACATTTATGTGACTTTCATCACCTCAGAATGACCAGAAGCACTTTAGAGTCAATGAAAAAGTTTAAGTGTAGCAATTGTTGTAATGCAGGAAACATGTTTGTACACAGCTACCTCCTAAAGTAATTTGATAGTGATCAGATAATCTGTTGATTTGGACATGTTGGTTCAAGAAAAACTACTGACCAGGGGGAGAACTTCAAGATAGTGCCATGGGGCTTTTTACATCTATTTGAGAAGGCAAGCAAAAGTCCTGGTTTAGCTTCTCATCTGAAACACATAACCTCAATGTACTCAAGACTCCATATGAACCTCCATCCTCCTGACTCAGGGATTAGAGTGTTACCATTGAACCACAACAGGCACACAGTCTTGAGGCCCAGAACCTATTCCGCGATGCATTTACATAATAACTTAATTCTCATTTTACCCTTAATGGCAAAACTAAGCCTGTAGTACAAATCCAGATTCACATTCACACCTGATCCACAGATAAATGCTGAGAGATTCTGAAAAGAAATAATTTAATAAAGCATTGACACTGCATGAAATATATCACTAGTGGGGTGTCCACTTGAAATTCAAAATATTCCGGTTCATTGGACCTTGTGGATCTTTTTGTAAATCTATCTGGAGTTAATTTGAACATGTATTATGTGGATGCTCTCATAATTCAGCAATTCCACATATTTAAGAATTTCAATAGATGTGATTGATAATGTTTATTCTATGCTTGGGTTAAACAGAAGAACTATGTAACACAGAAATGTTGAGTTCAGTCCATATTTCAGTATGACCTTCACAACCAACTTACTTTGCAACTTTGTAGTGATGGCATGAAATCGTTGCCAGTAATGGGATACATTACATATTCCCATTTTACCTAGGGTCATTGAATCAAATTGCATTGAAGGAAGCCATTTTTGCCTGTCCCATCTCCATTTAGACCCATTCCACACAACCCCCATCCTGCCCCACACAACTTCCCCACAGCCCATAAATCTTCTGCGTTACCCTGAATAAAAATGAAATAAACAGTGCATTTGGGATTTCTGCTTTTGTGAAAAACATTTGGATTTTTTTCTATGTCTACGTGCTTTATAAATGAAAAGTAGTAGTATGAAACGTGGCTCTGTAGTGTCAAGTTTTTTGGTGCTGCTACAAGTGCCATTTTGCCTCAAAAATACACTTCTACAGTCACAACAAGAACCATTAGAAATCAAACAATCCAGCTGTGCCTGTACAAACACACCTGGGGCTTGCCTCACCAGATGCCATTTTGTTGAAGGCATTAGTGAGCACACAGAAAGAGTCCAGTGGAAGTATGCAGAGTAAGCAGATTGTGATATCAATAAGTGTGTAACACTGATGTATAGATCATAGAAATCATAAAATCTACAGTGCAGAAGGTGGCCATTTGGCCCATTGAGTCTGCACCGATACCAATCCCATCCCGGTCCTATCTCCGTAACCCCATATATTTATCCTCTTAATCTCCCTGACACTAAGAGGCAATTTATCATGGCCAATCAATCTAATTCACACATCTTTGGAATGTGGAAGGAAACCAGAGGAAACCCACGCAGACACGGGGAGAACGTGCAAACTCTACACAGTTGCCCAAGGTGGAACTCAAACCCAGGTCCCTGGCGCTAATCATTGCGCCACCTTGCTACCCAACAGCACTGCCATTTTGGAGCTTAACATTTCAGCTAATTCCCTCTTATAATCTCTTATAGCTAAACACGCATTCAGCAGCACAATACGTACGTCACCAGTGCTTTTTAAAGGAGCCATCAATTACTTATAGGTTGGTAGCTCTTTGATTTCCAATGGTTCTCACTGTGATTGTAGAAGAGCATCGGGGTTTCCAGAATTGCTTAAAGTTGCTAAAGTCTGCAGTGTATGGTGCATAAATCAGTTGTTGCCAGTCATGAGTGCAGTCATGGGCATTCACCTTGGACTACAACATGTTGCTGGCAGAGGAAGAAAAAGGAATGGGAGAAAGGCTCCATGCAGTGAGGAATTCTCTGACTCAAAGTTCAGCAAAGAACAATGTTTGTGATCGTTTCAATTCATGAAGGATATCTTTACTGAAATTTCCAACCTGCAACAGGAGCTGCAGTCTCAGAACAAGGTGAATTAACATTGATAATGAGTGTGAAGGTGACAGTAACCTTTCAATGATCACAGACCTGAACATTAGTTCTGTTTCTCTCTCCACAGGTATTGCCTAATTGGTTGAATATTTCCAGCATTTTTTGTTTTTATTTCACATTTCCAGCATCCACAGTATTCTGCTTTACAATATATGGCCCCTTCCAGAGTGGAGAAACATCACCCAGTTTGCTGTCCACTGTTGCACAAAGGTGGTCACTGCTCTGCATTCCAAAAGAGAATACTTTCTCGTGCCAGAGTGGAGTGAGTGTATGACTTTGTGAAGATTATAGAAACACCCACTGAATAGTTCCATGCAGCTTGACAAGTCAACTCTGAGTTGGGCTGCTGGATTCAATTTCCTAAACATCCAGCTGGTGCATATCTCAATGCATTGTATCATGTAGGTCAATGACAGGTATCCTGAAAGCAGTCATTATGCCTTCATTCTGTGGCAGTTCACTGTGCCATTTGCCTTTGATCATGAGAAACTAAAGGGTGTCTACTGGGCAACAAGGACTATATATTCATTAACAACATGATTCATGACTCCAGTGCATATCCATGTTACAATCTCTGTAGAGATTGATAACTTTTTTAAAAAAATTCCACCTTCCAGGTACTAACTGAAAGAATGACACAGCAAGATTTCAAGTTTTAAAACTTTTACTGTAACAATTTTTTAGAAGCACATTTTGTAGGCAACTTATATTCTATACTTACCACAGATTATATTCCCCATGGACTATTACAGTCTTTATAACAAGCAATCCACAGTTCCTTCAACTTCCAATGGATTCCCATATCCCAATTTCGCTAAGTAGAAAATTTGAATGACCATGTCTAGTGCTTTCCTCAATTTTCAGAGAGATTCTTTGTTCTACCATAGGCAATAATGCTTGTTCCAATGATTCTTCTTTCCCTTCCATGCCAGGAAAATCTCCTGGAATCTTTATAAAGCCCCAGAATGCATATCCTGGAGTAGAGACCATCTTCCTCCCACATCCATCTTTGGTAATTTGCAAAACTGAGCAGCCTCATCTCTCTGCTAACCACACAGAAATTGCTGTCTGTCTGTGATATTCATTGTTTTGTAGGAAAGCCTGTAACCTAATCTCAAAAATGGCTTCCTTTGCACAGTGACTGCATCTGAGCTGGTGTCTGCAAATGTAAGAGAGGGTATCTTTGTTCTTCATTGAGTTGCTCCTGCTTTTTTGCTTCTTGCTAAGTAACTACTGCTTGACCAGTTGCAGTTCATGAGTATTTGAAAGGAGAAAGGTGCAGGAGTAGGGCTGTGGTGATGGGAATGCAGGGAAATAGAATGCTTGTAAAATCAAAAGATGTTTTGGGGTGAGGAGGAAATGAGATGTGTGAATGAAGATTAGCTATGAAGATCATCTTCTATTGTTTCAACTATGTTGCTGGCATGGCCTCCATCATGGCCACTTTAATGATGGTAAACACTATCTCCTCCATCGAGGTGAGGATTTGTAGCTTTAGCTACCCTGCACTGCTTAAGTGCTGCTTCCTCCAGTTATGTGCCATTTAGTTCTGCAAGAGAGAGGGAAGTGTGCCAGTGAGTGTGCTTCACTTGGTTTGGGTGATGTAGCTCTAATGGCTGCAAGAAATGAGTGTAAGACTTGCAGTTGTGTCGAGCATATGAGGGTGAGATCAAGCAATGTACATTAGTTATGAGTTGCAATACAGATTGTTCATGGATGTGGGGCTCATTAAGCAGTGCACCAGGATAGTGACAGTTAGTGGAATATGGTATCTGAAGATATGTTAGCTGATCTTGACCATGTCTGTGAGGCCATTGAACTTCTGGCAGCACTGCGTACAGGTCCTCAGGGTTAGGCTCCTGGCATTGAGCACCAGGACTATCTGGTTCCAGTGCCTTTGCAATGTTTGCCTAGCTAGCCTCTTCTCCTCCTGTGAATAGGTTATCTCTCTCCTCCCCCTACACCAACATCTCCAGGATTTTTCAACCCCATTCTCTGCTATCATATGCCATTCCGGTCTCTTCCCGAGGTCAGAAACAGTTGCAAAATGAATTTCAGCACCTGCTCCAGTCACAATGTACTTCCTCTTTAAGAGATGTAGACAGGTTTTAAGTTGTGCAGTCTAGCTTTAACTCATACTAGCCTTTCACAATATTGCACCCTGCTCATGTGTTCAGGCGCTCAGCAATGTGCTCGGTGCAGATTGCACACTATTATCATTTAAAATAATTGGGAGCATAACATTTGTGCTGTCTGCATCGGAAGCAACAGGTGTTGGTTAATTGCACATCATGATTCTCATGCCTGTTTTCAGCGGTTATCAAATTTCAAGGCCAATGTCATTGTCTGTGTTCATGTCACTGTATTAATCTACTTTATTAAACACCTTTGTAAACCCTTCATCCTGCTTGCAAATTATGACTTATGGGACACATCAAATGCCTCATTGGCTGATGCTGATCAAATTCTATTGTATTTGAATTCTTTGCACTTTCACATTATCCCCTCATGCCCACTTTCTCTTTTCGAATAAAGGATTTAATGCTTTGGCTTTGTGTCAGACTGAGTTCAGTCCTAGCATTTTTATTTGTGCCAATAATTCCACAGGGCTGGACTTAATACTGCCTCCACCAGCAGGTTTGAAGGCAGAGGGGCTCATGACATCCAAGAGTTGGCTTTCCCGCTGATTAGCTCCCCCAACTTTTGAACAGGGGATAGAGAAGACACACTTACTCTTGGCCACTTAAGGGTCTCATAAGAATGGAAAAAAAGCAGGAATAGACCACATGGTCATTGGGCTTGCTCCACCTTTCAATATGGTTGTGGCATCAGCTCCATTTTCCCAATTCTTCCCATATCCTTTAATTTCCTGAGAGACGAAAACTCTGTCCATCCCAGCCTTAAATGATGGGCACCCCATAATCCTCTGAGATAGAGAATTCCAAAGATTCACAACTCTGAGTGAAGAAATCACTCTTCTGCTCAGTCCAAAATGATTGGGCCTTTATCTTGAGATTGCGTCCCTATGTTTTAGGTTCTCTGGCCAGAAGGAACAATCTCTCAATATCTATCCTATCAAACACCTTCATAATGTAGTAGGTTTCAATGAGATTGCCTCACTTTCTTCAAAATTCCAGAGAATATAAGCCCACAGTCTCAGTCTCTAATCATAGAACAACCCCCTCATCTCAGGGACCAATTTAGTGAACCTTTCTCAACTATATCCTTTCTCAAATGCTGAGGTAAATACAGCACACAGTGCTCCAGACACAGTCTCACCAAAACCCAACACAACTGCAGCAAGGCTGTCTTATTTTTCTTCTCCAATCCCCTTTAAATTAAAGCCAACATACAATTTGCCTTCCTAATTGCTTGCAGCACCTGCATGCTAATTTATTGCATTTCTTGTGTGAGCACACCAAAGTGTCTTTGAACAACAAGACTTACAGGTTTCTCACCTTTAAAAAAAATCTGCCTTTTTATTATGATCAAAGTAAATAACTTCATTCTTCCCTATATTATACTCCATTTATCATTTTATTGCTGACCCACTTAACTGCCTATATCTCTTTGCAACCTTTCTGTGTCCTCTCCACAATTTACCTTTCCACCTAGTTTGTTATCAGCAAACTGAGATACATCATTCTTTGTCCCTTCATCAAAGTCATTAATATAGATTGTAAATAGATAATGCCCCAGCACTAATCCATGTGACAAACCAATATTCACTGCCTGCCAACTTGAAAAAGCCCTGGCCTGGATGTTACACTCCACTCAGTGGGTTATTAGGACAAGGGAACGGGGGAGTGTGAGATTGAAGGGATGGGTTTCCCTCCTGGATCCTTCCTGTCTTGACTACACAGCAAAATTTAACACCAGGGTAGGCAAGGTCTCAGATGCGAAGTCTACTCTTGCTCCAGTTGAGGTCTTTAATTGGCCATTTAATGGCCAATTCGAGCCCAGCCTCAATTTGTAGTTTGATGGGAGGATTGAACTTCCAGTGGCAGGGGGGGTGGTTAGTCTGAAAAAGAACCGAGTTACATCTCGGGCAGAAAGTGGGGGAAAGGGTGCCTCTATCTGAAGCTGGACAATTCCCCCCCCAATCCCCGCCACCCCAGTAAGAGCTGGGGGCCTCCGTCCCTCTCTGCCTTCATTTCCCTGAGACCTTGGTTACTCCCTTCATGCCCTCCTAGGCCTTTCTGAGCCTCCCTGTCCTGAGACCCCTTGGACTTATCTGGGCCTCTGGTTCCAGGACTTAGGCTCCAATGTCCTCCTGAATTGTTTCTTCTGTCCACCGGGAAATGGAGAGCTGCCAGCCAATTAGATTGACCAGTAGCTCTCTAAGGCAGAACCATCTTTGGAACGAGGGGAAAAGTCCTACCTGAAGCCACTTAATGCTCGTTCAAGTTAAAATGATAGTAGGGCACTTAAAATCAACAGGAATGTATTCCCCACCTACTATTGGATGACGGAAGCAAGATCTGGCCATCCAAAAAATTCAGGTTCCCATTTATGCCCACTCTTTATATTTTATATGCATTCCATAATCCATGCGAATACATTACGCCCTGCTGTATGAGCCCTTATTTAGTCTGATAACCCTTCGTGCACAACCTAATCAAATGCCTTTTGGAAAGCAAAAGTTGGAAATATTAAATCTACATGTTCTCCTTAATCTACACTACTAGCTACATCCTCAAAAAAACCCTCTAATTTCTGAAACAGGATTTCCCTTTGGTAAAACCATATTGATTTGTTCTAATCATACTGAATTTTCTCTGTGTATTGTTAAGACTTCCTGAACAATAGGTTCCAACATTTTCCAATAACAGATGCTAAGCTAACTGGCCTGTAGTTAATTGTTTTATTTCTGACACCTTTCTTGGAAAGTGGTGTAACATTTGCCAAATTCCAGTTGACTGGGATCAATCCTGAATCTAAGGAATTTTGGAAAATCATAGCTAGCACATTCATTATTTCTGAAGCTATCTCTTTTAGAATTGGAGGCTCTAGGCTATTAGGTCCTGGGCACTTGTAGGACTTTAGTCCTTTAAGTTTCTTCAATACTTTATCTCTGCTGAAATTAATTCCTTTAATTTCCTCACTCACTCGGCCATTAGTTTATCATCTATTTCAGGTATCTAACTTATGTCTTCTATTGTGAAGACAGACACAACATACTCATTCAATGCCTTTGCCATTTCCTAATTCCCCACGATAATTTCTCTTGTCTTTTTCTAAGGGGCCAACGTTTACTTTAGCTACTCTCTTCCTTTCAATATAGTTATAAAAGTACATACAATCTGTTTTTACATTCTTAGCTAGTTTATTCTCATGTTCCATATTTTTTCCTTTTTATTAAGTTTTTGGTGGGTCTTTAATGGTTTCTAACTCATTCTGAATCCTCAGATTTGCTACTGTTCATTGTCAGAGTGTATCCTCTTTTAATCTCATACTATCCTTAGCCTTCTGAATGAATAAAAGATGAGTCCTTCTGGCTGAGATTTTATACTTTAATGGAATGTAATTTTGTTGAACTTTTTGAATTGCTTCTTTAAATGTTTCCCAATGTTCATTCGCCTCTATATCTTTCAGTCCATTTGCCAAATTAATCTCAACCAGCCACCTCATATCTATTTAATTGGCTTTGTTTAAGTTTAAAATATTTGTTTGCAATTGGAATATGTCGCTTTCAAACTTAACATGGACTGGAATGATGTTAAGATCACTATTTCTCAGTGGATCTTTTACTATGACATTACAGACACTGCTTCATTACACAACACTAAATCAAAGCTCTAGATCATTTTGATCAAGGAAATTGAAACAAAATCATTCTACAAATGCATCCTTTGGACCTTTCTTATAAATCTGATTATCCCGTTCTATATGATGATTAAAGTCACCATAATTATTAAATTCCTTATTGTTACAGGCTCCAATAAAATCTTGTTTAATACGTAGAAATATACATAGAAAATAGAAGCAGAAGCAGGCCATTCAGCCCTTTGAGTCTGCTCTGCGATTCATTGTGACCATGACTGATCATCAAATTATACACCTTGATCCTACCTCCCCCTCATATGCCTTGATCCCTTTAGTCACAAGGGCTATATCTAATTCTTTTTGGTCTCAACTATTTTCTGTGGCAGTGAATTCAAATCCTCTGGTTACGAAAGCCAACATACCATTTGCCTTTTTTACTGCCTGCTGTACCTGCATGCTTCCTTTCAATGGCCGATGCACAAATACACCAGGATCTCGCTGAATATGTGCTTCTTTCAAGTTACACCCATTCAAATAATAATCTGCCTTCCTATTTTTGCTACTAAAGTGGATAACTTCATTTATCCATATTATACTGCATCTGCCATGCATTTGCCCACTCGCTCAGCCTGTTCATATCATGCTGAAGGCATCCTCTTCACAGTTCACCCCCTCACCCAACTTTGTATCACCTGAAAATTTGGAAATAATACTTTAGTTTCCTCGTCCAAATCATTAATATATAATGTTAACAGTCGGGGTTCTAGCACTGATCCCTGCGAAACCCCCCTAGTCACTACCTGCCAATTGGGAAAAGAATCATTTATTCCAACTCTTTGTTTCCTGTTGCTAACTAGCTTTCTATCCATCTCAAGACACTAAACATTCTGCATAATGATGTAATTACTGTTGTGAAGCATATAATCTACTCCCACTAATGTTTTCTGACTCCTGCTTTTCCTAATTTCTACACATATTGATTCTCAGAGGTTAGATTGTTTCTCATTATTGTTCTCATGTCATTCTTCATTATGAAGGCTCTCCCTTCTCTGCCATGCTGTCTGTCTTTCTGAAATATATGTATGGAATATCTATCTCCCAACCTGGGTCTTTTGTAACCATGGGGGCGATTGTCCCAGAAGTGCTGAATTAGTGGGAAAACTGCTCTAGATCATGACTGTTTTTCCAGTGGGAGTTCAGACCTGAATCTCCCCATTTTGTGCAATGCAGAGGTCACAATCGTGAATAGCATTAAAACCCAGGGGGGCGGGGCCTATTCGCACCAGAGTCTGACAGTTCTAGAACTTTGTTAGTCTCCCCATTTGCTGGTCAGCTCAAGCACTGGCCAGCCAGGACTCCCGCCATGCTGCCCCCTGCAGCGCCCCCCTCCCCTACAGCCTGATCATGATTCCCAAAACAATTCCCAAGCCAACCCTGACCACCCCCCTGCCCCGGAGTCCCCCGATGTCCAGCCCACCCCTCCCTCCCAGCAGTGGTGATACCCCCAACCTCTCAACCCGGCAGCCCCCCTCCCCACCCCACCCCACCCCACTGACGCCTCCCCTCCTGGGAGGCAGGTACCCCCTCGGCAAACCACACCGCCCCCCCCCACCCCCCCACCCTGTCCCGATCTCTGGCCTCCTGCCAGCCTAGACAAATCTCAATGCAGAGTAGCAGTGGGACCCTCCAAGCGTATCAATCATCTTTAGGCCCACAATAGGCCCCACCCCCTTGGCACTGCCTAATGCCTGGTGGGCAGTGCCAGGGTGCCCTCTGGGCAACGACACTTTGCCCCTTGGGCAGTGCTGGGGGCACAAGCTGACACTGCCAGGGTGCTCATGCCCAGGGAGCACCACCCCCTCCTCCCGATCCCCGGGGGTGGGGGGGGGGTGGTGCCCTGATTGCCCCTCCTACAGTCTGGCGGGGTCTCCCGCTAGCTCCCTGAATGTGGGGAGCTACTTTATATCCCACCAGAATGAAGTACTCCTGGTGGGGTGGGAAATGCTATTGGACCTGGCAAGTTCTGTGCTGGACCCAATAGCTGCATTTAAAATACAGCTAAAATATATGTAAAACATATTCAAATGACTTACCTCACGTCCTGCCGGACTTCTGTGCTTTCCCAGCAACGCCATTTTTTTCCAGGTGGGAGATGCGCACAAGTCATATAAGCTTGCAGGGAACCCATGAAATGGCTGACACACATATCTCCCGACCTGATCTGCCAGAAAAGTTGCGGGTCGCAATAGGAAAATCAAGCCCCATGTTTCTGTAATGGTGGTTAGGTCTCAATCATTTACTTCTATTTGTGCTACTAATTTATCCATCTTATTGCAGATGCCTCATGCATTCAAGTAAATAACCTTAAATTTCTTTTTTTTAACTTCCATTCCCTGCAATGACTAAATTTGCTGATGTGCATTTTTTGATAAGCTCTCTGTCTTGCCTGTTCCACTTGCTTGCCATTTCCACAGCATTATAGTGTTCTGAAACCTCAAACTATTTCTTCCTTCATCTGCACCTTTTGCCCACTTCTCAACACTCATTGCTATTTTACCAATGTTGGTGGGATGCCCAAGTCAGGCAGATAGCCCAGGAGCTTCAACATCAGGGGATGGTGTTGGGCAAGAGAGAGGGACATGTTGTATGTGTCCCCTGAGCCCATTGGAGGCTTTCCTCACTCCCCAAGGTCATACTTTTCCCTTCACTCCCCTCCCTGGCCCCAGCAATTCAATCATATGCCCACCTTGCTGAGGTCTATCACCCCCCCTTTACCTTAGTGTCTAGCTCTAGCAAAGACCTCCACTGGAATCTATCTATATTCCCAGCAGTGGCTACTGCTCCCTCGTGGCACAACTGGGACTACAGAACTATCTTCCATTTGGACAACAGCACTCTGAGGCAGGGCTTCCTGTCTCTGTAGCACGGTGGAGGAGGGGTGGAAACCATCTCCAGTCCATTGATCCAAATTGCCTGTTAAATGACAGCAGGGCAATCATTTTATTCATTGGCAAACTCTCCACCAACCTGTTAGTCGTTAATGGGGCATTCGGACCATGGTGCATACCCAAAGGAAACATCTGTACATGGAAATGAAAGGTACACATAAAACTTATCTGAATTGGCCTTGTATAACTTTAAATGGAAATCCAACATTACTGGTGCCAGTATTACAGATGGGATTTAAACACTTTGAACTAATTTTTGACGTAGCCCTCACTGGTAATTCTAGAGCTCGCAGATAGTAAGCATCATGGTACTTACATTCTTGCTGAGATGGGGAGAGATGGGGAGTCCTTTATGGAGATGATATTAATGTAAAACCGCACACATAGGGCAGAATGTTTGGTTAGTGATGAGGGACTTACCTGCCAGTTGTGGAGCTGGAGAGAGACCAGTACTGCCTCTTCTTTGGAAGACCTGCCAGAAATTATTATGCCAATCAGGCAGATCCGAGGATACCAAGGGGCCTTTCTCTGAAAGCAGAAGTCCCATCTGCTAAGAGGTGTTGACCAACAGGAGGACCCAGCTCCCATGTTCGATAGTGCCATGGAGGAGGTTGTGGCAGCAGCAACCTCCTGGAGTCCCAGGATCTGGATTCTCAGAAAGGTAAGGATTTGGGAATGAGGTGGGAATTCCTTAGGATGGGCCTTCCAGGGAAAGAAGAGACAGGATGGTTGGAAGCAAGGGCAGAATGGTGGTTCTCAGTGGATACCCCCCTGGCTGATGCACATGGTCTCGATCAAGCAGTGAGTGCCTTTGATCGATGGATCCCCCATCCATCCTTCAGGTGACAGATAGCTGTGCTCTTTTACCAGTTGTGCAGGTCCACATTGGGAGGATGACCTGGAGCTGCTCTCAGCCAAGCAGCACTGGGAAGAAGCCCTTAAGTGATCATTAATTGGCCATTGAAGCATCTTAATTGGCAGCACTGCGGGAAGGTCAATGATGGCTTTCCTGCCCAGAATTTAATTCTGGCACAGCAGGGAAGGTGTTTAGGTGTGGCATCATGCTGCCTGATTAAATTGCCTTCCTGCCTTCCAGCCTGCCACCTCCAGGAGCAGAAAATTCCACCGAGGGTTGTCTTTTGAAACAATAAGTGTGGAACCCATTCATCTCAATATAACAGGCTTCAATGTTCTCAGGATGTTTAAGATCACTTTATAAAAGTGCATCGTCATTGTCAATTTTGGAAAATCTATGCTGGTGTGACGCAATGTTCATGAATTGGCATCTGGTTCCCGATTTGACTGGGATTCTGATATTAAGAACCAATTCGTATTTTTCAAAACAGCAGGAGTCTGTTCATCAGCTCAACTCTTATGGATGAAATCAACTGCTTGTTCCATCTTACTTCATCTATTCAAACCAATCCACATTCCCTGCTTTGATGTTCCTAATTGTTTCTTAAATGTTTCCACAAAATTTGGGTGGGATTCTTCCAAAAGGATTTCAAGTGCCAAATTTGCGTAAAAACTGGAGTAAATCACGTTACTTTGTTCAGTGGGACTTCAAAATGAATCTCCCACACTCTGGGAATTGCAGAGAGCCCCAGTACGAATCACGCTAAAACTTGGGGGCAGAACCTATTCCCGCTGGAGAGGCCGGCAGCATAGTGCTGAGTGGGCCACTCAGCATGCACCGATCTGTCAGTGCTGAGATTGGTGCATGCGCAGTAGCCTCGTACTGCCAGCTGTCCAATCTTTGGCTAACTTGATTGCTGGCCAGCCCCGCAACCCCACATCGCTGGCCATGTGACCCCCCCCCCCCATCGCTGGCTTCCTGCACATGTCCAGGCAACCAGGCCAGCCTCGAACACCCCCCATCCTCCCGGCCAGCTCTATCTCCCTCCCATCAACCCCAGGCAGTCCCAACATCTCCCCCCCCCAACCCCACAGTCCTGACCCCCTCCCGTCTCCGTAGTTCCCACCAGCCCAGCAGGCTGACACCCACCCCGATGGCCAGCCCTGATCGCTGACCTTCCTCCTTCTGCCTATGATACCAAATGCTGAGTGGCAGCAGGTGCCCGTTCCCCCCCATCCCCACCACCACTGATCTCCTCCCCAGGGGACCAGTCCTATGGGCTCCACCCCCACTCTGGCCCTTCCCTGTTGGTACTGCCTCCATGGCCCCTCTTCACTCCAGCGGAGTTGGGGCACCAACTCCCTGCTAGTGGGGAGCCATTGTAATCCCTGCTGGATTGAAACACTCCTGGTTGGGGGTGGGGAGAATAGGCTATTGGACTTGAAGGCTTCAGTCCTGGGCCTGCTAATAGGATGCAAATAATCATTTAAATAATTTATTCAGCTCCGCTCCAATTTCTAGTGCGGAGATGACAACACTGGAAATCTCATGGCCGAAGGCATGTGGAGGCCATGGCGCCCAGGGAGAAGCCTGCTACATGGTCTCCACTGATGTCTCCCAGCCCACTGCACTGGAAGAATTGCCTGCTTTATTTCTACTTGTCTGCGCAGAATTGAATTGGAAGTATTAATCACTCTTTGTGCTTTGAACTTACTGATATTAGTCCTGAAGTTACTTTTTACCAATACAATTCCAAGAATGTAAAAACAAAAGGTCCAGGAACAGAAGTAGGCCATACAGCCTCTACAGTTTGCTCCAGCAATCTGTAAAACCATGGCTGATTCTCAGCTCCACCTTCCTGCTCACAGCATTCTGAGTGAAGAAATTTCTCTTCCCCTCAGCCCTAAAAGGCCAATATCCTGAGACTTTGAACCCTAATTCTAGACTCTCCAGCTATTATGAATCTGTTCAAAATTTAATCACATTCTCTGGATTTGGAAAAATGCAATAACTTGAAGATTCTAGTCAAAGGAAGAACAAAAATCGAGCACTGCTGCCTTGTACTCCGGACAATTTGGAAAAGGTTCAATAAACAGACTACTAGGAAGGATTAATGGATAACAATTGAAGTACGTTATTGGAATCCATTCAATAAAACCTTCCTGAAGTCTGAAACAAAACTCTTACGAGGTGAAAGACAACTAAAAATGAGTAAGTTTATTCGAAGAATTGAATGTGCTCTGTGAGAAGAATTCAAGTTGCAAGTTGTTTTTTATGCATACGACAGCAATGCAAAATGCATCTTTCAGATTCCCTCTGTGGAGATGTGTTTCATTATTTGAGGTTCATTTATTTACTTTTGGCTCATTATTTTGTTTAAATAATATTCTAACTATCATGTTAGGTCTCTACATATTTCAATAAAGACATGACGTCCCACATCCTTTTCTATACATTAAAACTAAATACTTAATGACAGGGACTTTAATATCGTATTGTCATCCACAGCAGTGAAAACCTTCTTTCATTATTATATACATCAACAAAAGAACAGATCTAAACTTAAATCCAATATAGCTATGCCCTCAGAGACTGAGGTTGGAATGTGCATCATATCAACAGTTTAAATTTCCTTCAAGGGCTTTAAATGATAATAGGAGTCAATAGGTCAGATACTCTAAAAACTCACTACTTTAAAAGAAAATAATTCAATGTAAGTAAAGCAGAAAGGTTCAAATGTGGGATCGGGTACGGACAGCAGAGTTTTGGATGAGTTAAAATTTATTGACAGAGAAGCTGTCCAGGAGAGCATTGGGAGTGGTTGAATTCATAAGGCATAGCATGGTCGAGGGTTTCCAGCAGCATAGCCTTTAGTGTTCTCACCGATCTGAGTAGTTTGGGATCAATGGGAACCTTGGCTTTTTGAACGGAGGCATAGAGTACAAAACTAAGGAAGCTGGCATTATTTTCCTGAGATCAAAGAAGATAGATATAATTGAGGTGCTCAAAATCTTGCAGAGTTTTAATAAAGTTTTCTTTTTATTCTTTGATGGGATGCATTGCTGGCTGGGCCAGCATTTACTGCTCATCTCTAATTGCTCTTGAACTGAGCAGCTTACCAGTTAAGAGCTGTGGATCTGGAATCACATGTAGGCCAGACTGAGTAAGGAAGGCAGATTTCCTTCCCTAAAAGAACATTCGTGAACCAGATGGGTTTTTATTGAATTCAAAGTTTATTTCTACCACAGTGGGATTTGAACCTGGGTCGCCAGAGCATTACCCTGGATCTCTAGACTACCAGTTCACTGGTAACACCACAATGCCATTGCCTCCCCAGAGAGAAGGCAAAGCTGTTTCCAGTGATGCATTGATGAAACTGTTTCCAGAAGGTGTCTCCTTAAAATAATTTAAATAATTTAATAATTTAACTCATTAAAATTATTTAAAAAATCAACTGAAAAACAGAAATACGGTAAAGAGCAGTGACCCCTTTCCCTGCCCACTCCCATGATAGGTGACATTGTTAACAGCTCTCTCTCATCAGGTTATGTTCATCATCATCGACAACAACTAACTTTTGACCCTTTGTTTGCAAACCAACAAATTATCTCCAAGCCCCTTTTCCTCTCCAATGTCCATGAACATTGTTGCCCTCCAAATCATATTCACCTTTCCCAGAATTCCACATTTGAATTTCTCCAATCAGGTTTCTGCCCCTTTCATAGTACGGAATGGTTCTTCCCAAAGTCACAAATGACATTGTGTGTGATTGTGTCAAAGGCAAAATATCCCTCCTCATTCTCCTTGACCTGTCTGCAGTCTTTGACATGGTTGACCACTTCATCCTCCACCATCTCTCCATTGTCCATCAGCTGGTCAGACTGCACTCACCTGGTTCCATTCTTATCTATCAAATCACAGTCAGAAAATCACCATCAATGGCTTCTCTTCCTATTCCTGCACCATTACTTCTGGTGTCCCCAGAGAATCTATCCTCACCCTCTCTTCTATTTGCCATACACTTGCTGTACCTCAGTGATATTAAACGAAAAAACAATGCCATTCTCTACATGTAGACAACCAGCTCTACTTCGTCTCCACCTATCTGACATTTATACTGGATGAGCAGAAATATCTAATATTGGGAAGACTGAAGTTTTTCTCCCACCACCAATTTCAACCCTCCTCTTGGCAACTACCTAAGGCTGAAGCAGATTGTTTTCAACCTCTGTGTCATATGGACATCAAACGGGCTTCCAACCACATATCTGTGCCTTCAATAACACCACCTATATCCACCTGTGCAACATCGCCTGTCCCTGCTTCAATATGAGGAGAGATTGATTTGATTAAGATTATATTTTCTAGAGTTTAGAACAATAGAAGCTTATAAAGTTCTAGTAGGACTGGACTGGGTAGATGCAAAAAGGATGTTCCCGATGGTTGGGGAGTCCAGAACTAAGGGTCACAGCCCAATGATCAGGATAAACTATTTAGGATTGAGATGAGAAGAATATTCTTCACCCACAGAGTGGTAAGCCTATGGAATTCTCCACCACAGAAAGCAGTTGATGTCAAACTGTACATATTGAAGGAATTGGATATAGCTCTTGGGTCTAAAGGGATCAAAGTATATGGGGCGAAAGTGGGAATAGATCACTGAGTTGGATGATCAACCATGATCATAATGAATGATGGAACAAGCTCAAAGGACCAAATGGCCTAATCCTGCTCTTACTTTCTATGTTTCTATGTCTATGAATAATGAAGTTATATTTGCTTTCTTGCAATCTAATGGGACTGTCCCCATATGTAAGGAGTTTTGGAAAATTAAAACTAATGCATCAACTATCTCATTAAATACTTCTTTTAACGACCTAGGATGAAATTTATCAGGACTCGGGATCCTGTCAGCCCAACAAGTTACTCAGTACCACTTCTCTGATGAAGATAATTTTCCTAAGATCCTCAGTTCCATTTCTTGATTCATAGCTGCTTCTGGGATTGCACCCTCTGTAGAGAAGATTGATGTAAAATAACTGTGCATTTCAGCTGCCATCTCCTTGTTTTCCATTATCCATTCTCCAAATTCACAGCCAGGATTCTCCCAAAAAAATTCTAAGTCCTCAATTTGTGAGAAAATGGGAGTAACCCCCGCTGTTTGTTTTCATTGTGATTTCCAGAGCAAATTTCCGATACTCTGTGCATCACAGATGCCCTAGTGGGATTCCCTCTGAAAATCAGGGGCAGGGCTTATTCCTGCTGGAGAGCATAGTGTTGAGTGCGCATGTACCGACTTGTCAGAGTGGAGATCAGTGCATGTGCTGTTGCCCTGCATTGCTGGCTTTCCAATCGCTGGCCAGCCACAGGCATGTGAGCCAAGTGGCCTTCTTTTGTACAATACAAAGGAAGTTGTTTTCCTCACAAAATGCAGCGTAGATCTGGAAATTTCTCCAAGTTGTATATGTTGAGCTAAGGGAAATTTTTAAGACGGAGATTGATAAGATTATTTTCATGTAAGGGTATAAAAGGAAATGAAGCAAAGTCAGGTAAAGGAATATATAGACCGGTAATGATCTAATTGAACGGCAGAATAGGCTAGAGAAATTGAATGTCACCTCCTGTTTCTATCTTGTATGTTCCTCAATATCTCAGAAAATGTGTTTTGTGAGCTCACACATAACATCTCGATGTGCACCCAAACTATTCCATAGAGCTGAATGGTCTTCTCGCACTTATAACATGTTCCATATGCACCATGCAAACAGATCGACAAATGAGTGGCAGCCAATCATTTACTATCCTTTCCGGAGACTTCTCTGTTTCTGATGCCGGAGTTGAGGGGGTTGAGCTATGAGGAGAGGCTGAATAAATTAGGCTTGTACTCATTAGAGTTTAGAAGAATGAGGGGAGATCTCATTGAGACGTATAAGATGATGAATGGGATGGATAGGATAGAGGTGGAGAGACTCTTCCCGCTCAAAAAAGACAGTAGGACTAGGGGGCACAGCCTCAAGATAAAGGGGGGGCAGTTTACAACGGAGTTGAGGAGGAACTTCTTCACTCAAAGGGTGGTGAATCTCAGGAATTCTCTGCCCGTCGAAGTGGTGGAGGCTACCTCGCTAAATATTTTTAAGACGCGGGTTGATGGGTTTTTGATAAGAGAGGGGATTAAGGGTTATGGGGAGAGTGCGGGAATGTGGAACTGAGCCACGACAGATCAGCCATGATCTTATTGAATGGCGGGGCAGGCTCGAAGGGCTAGATGGCCTACTCCTGCTCCTATTTCTTATGTTCTTATGTTCTTATGTTGTATTTCTATCACCAGACAAAATGTACTCTTGCTGAAAATCTGAGGTGCCTGTGCTCTCTGGGCTGTATGAATTGCGGTGTATAAGTGAGAGTTGTGTCTATGTTCTTCCATACTGGCCTTTTGTTATGTTGCCATGTCACCTGCATCTGTTGAGAGAGCACAAGGGTAAACATAAATAAAAGCAAAATACTGCAGGTGCTGGAAATCCATGGTAAATGTTAACTTAAGCACACATGGTGCAATATATATGCAGCCACAACATCACTGATATTGGGGTGATGTCAGCATGCTTTTAAATGCTGAGTACATCTATTGTTCTCCTGTCACATATCATTGCTTGACAAACGTGTACTGCTGAATACCATTCAGTACCGTCAACTTGCTTAATTTTAAATTTCTATGGCTACATTTATAACGGAAATGTCTTTTGTCAACAGATAATGTTATAATTACACTTTTTTGCCTGTGGTGGCACTGTAACACCTTGGCTTTGCTCATCTCTGCGGCTCCTCAGCCAATTGTGCAGAAACCCTGAAGTTCCAACCAACTGGACTTTCCTGCTTCTCAAAGTGTAGTAATCTTCGTTATTTTACTATCACTAATAGAAAATCAAAGTGATATCTGAAAATAATAACAGGATATATTATTTTTAAAAAGAACTGAATTGTATCTGCACTATATGGTACAATAATAATGTTCTTTTTTCTTTTCATTCACAGGTTTTAAGTTGGTCTGCCTTGTGTCCAACGAGGGGCGTACATGCGATGGGTCGTACTTGGGCTGCTCTTGGTTGTTTGAGATTGGCCTGGTGCTTCATGTTGTTAGTGTGAGCCTAGACTGGACCAGATACTGAGCAAGACGACAGCTCAGTGACTATCACTGATTGCTGTGCAGACACATGGATTTGGGCCAGTGTCTGTGGGAGTTTGCGCATTCTCTCCGTGCTTGTGTGGGTTTTCTCTGGGTGCTCCGGTTTCCTCCCACACCCCAAAGATGTGCTGTTAGGCTGATTGGCAGTAATAAATTGTCCCTAAATTAGTTTCCCTCAATGTGGATGGCCATAAAACATTAGACAAGGTTCATGGGTGGAGGGGGGTACTGGTGGAGTTGGGATGGTGGCGTGGGCTCGTTGGGCCGAAGGGCCTGTTTCCTGGGCTGTTTTTGTTCTTTGTTCTTTGTTTTATATATTCAGTGTTTCACCTGAAGATTATAATTTGAATTTGATTCCTAATGTGCAAGGCAACATAACATTTATTCAATAAGTTTTTTTGATATTTGATTTCTCAGAAATTGATTTTCTGATGCTTTTTTTTCATAGATGGAAGAAAATTGCTATGAACGTATAGGATAACCCTAATGGATAAAGTTATTGGCAGAGAGATTTCTTTATTTACGTCACTGTAAGTTTATTTAGATATTGGGGCTGATGAAGATAACTGAATCATAAAACACATTGATCAGAGTAGTCTAAATAATGGCAATCAAAAGATCTAAATGAAGAAGGGATCATTAGATCCAAAAATGTGAGTCATTATGGTATATATATTAGGACAGACAGGTTCAAATTTCACATTTGTTTAGTTACATTTTTCTAATTTTCCTGACTAGTTTGTAATTTCTTAGATGGCTTCATTTTGCCACACAAACATACTGGAATAAATGAGTTGCCCTTTAACAAAGTTATGTATGCTCATATATGTCCAATGTGCATGTATTCTCATAGAAAATACAATCACATTATTGAATGATAAAACTATATCTTTGTATGATATGGTTTTGAGATGATAGCTTCACTCATTTTTCCCCTCCTTTAAGCATGGCAATAACATTAGGATTAACATTGTGATCAGGAATGTTTTGGAACTTTAAAGGTGATATACACATATAAATATTACAGGGCGAATTTTACGGCCCGGGGATAATGGGCGAGGAGCGGGCCATGGAAAGGTCCGTTGACCATGGGCGGGATTTTCCAGTTTTGGGGCGAGGGCAATCAGCAAGATGTCATATTCCTGCTCAGAAAACATCACTGTCCAATAGGCTGTGGAACAAACAGCCATGTTTACTTTGGAATTGCTTACCTTTGTAAGTTTTTAATTTCCACATTCCTTTCAACTGTCTTTCTTGATGGGGGAACAACTTTGATGCTTTAGGCTTCTCCTCTCGAGCATAAAGTTAACAGGTCTTGGTGGAGATGGAATCCAAAAGGACCTACCAGGGAGCCAGCACTGAATCCACTAAGAAAGTAACAGTGCGATACATAAGTTACATGTTCCTTTTAAAAGAGCCTCAACACTAATGTCCAAATCACGACTCTTCATGATTGAGTGTGAGGTCATGGCCAGTTAAATGTCAATTATTCGGCCTGTTAGTTAATTAATAGATATACAAAGCATCCAGGTGGTCCTTGGATTTTGCCCCCTGCCAGAGTTGGATAGTGAGAATTATACAAATAAGTCAGCAGAGGCCATGCCTAATGTAGACTCACTCTGTTAATTTCTAATTTATTTTATCATGAGCAGAATTCTGTTGGTTCTTCCAAAAGCAGAGATATTTCTCCCTGGCCTAGATTTTCCAGTGAAAACATAGATCAGTAAGGATAGGCTACAATACCCGCTACTATACTCCTTATACACCTATGGTTGTGTGGCCAAATTCCCCAATTTGATTTTCAAGTTTGCTGACAACACTACCATAGTGGAACAGATCTCAAACAACGATGAGCAAAAGTACAAGAATGAGATAGAGAATCTGGTGAACTTGTGCGACAACAATAATCTCTCCCTCAATGTCAACAAAACGAAGAAGATTGTCATTGATTTCAGCAACCGTAAAGAAGAACATGCCCCTGTCTACATCAACAGGGACGAAGTAGAAAGGGTTGAGAGCTTCAAGTTTTTAGGTGTCCAGATCACCAACAACCTGTCTTGGTCCCCCCATGCTGACACTATTGGCCTTGGAGGGAGTGCAGAGGAGGTTTACTAGGCTGATACCCGAGTTGAGGGGGTTGAACTATGAGGACAGGCTGAATAAACTAGGCTTGTACTTGTTACAGTTTAGAAGAATGAGGGGAGATCTCATTGAGACATATAAGATGATGAATGGGATGGATAGGATAGAGGTGGAGAGGCTCTTCCCGCTCAGAAAGGACAGTAGGACTAGAGGGCACAGCATCAAGATAAAGGGGGGGGGCGGTTTAGAACAGAGTTGAGGAGGAACTTCTTCACTCAAAGGGTGGTGAATTTCTGGAATTCTCTGCCCGTTGAAGTGGTGGAGGCTGCCTCGCTACATATATTTAAGACGCGGGTTGATGGGTTTTTGATAAGCGAGGGGATTAAGGGTTATGGGGAGAGGGCGGGAAAGTGGAACTGAGCCACGACAGATCAGCCATGATCTTCCTGAATGGCGGGGCAGGCTTGAAGGGCTAGATGGCCTACTCCTGCTCCTATTTCTTATGTTCTTATATTGTTAAGAAAGCCCACCAATATATCTGCTTTCTCAGAAGATTAAAGAAATTTGGCAAGTCAGCCAAGACTTTCTTCAACTTCTACAGATGCACCATAGAAAGCATTCTTTCTGGTTGTATCACAGCTTGGTATGGCTCCTGCTCTGCCCAAGATGGCAAGGAAATACAAGAGGTCATGAATGTAGCCCAATCCATCACATAAACCAGCCTCCCATCCATTGACTCTGTCTACACTTCCTACTGCCTCAGCAAAGCAGCCAGCATAATTAAGGATCCCACACACCCTGGTCATTCTTCTTCCACCTTCTTCCATCTGAAAACAGATATAGAAGTCTGAGGTCACATACCAGCCGACTCAAGAACAGCTTCTTCCCTGCTGCTGTCAGACTTTTGAATGGACTTACCTTGCATTAAGTTGATCTTTCTGTACACCATAGCTATGACTGTAACACTACATTTTGCATTCTCTCATTTCCTTCTCTATGAATGGTATGCTTTATCTGTATAGCATGCAAGAAACAATATTTTTCACTATGTGTTAATACATGTGACAATCATAAATCAAATCAAATTAACAGATAGATACAAATGAGGAAGGATATTTGTCTCATCTCAGGTCATTCTTTCTAAATACTTCACAATTTCCCTATCAGAATGCCAACTACTTCTTAAATGTTTTGAAGGTTTTCATTGTACTCATCTGTCTGGAAGTCCACTTCTTGTATTGATTCCGTGATGACGTTTGACCCAGAAGTGGTACAGTCAGGAAAATGTGTAATTTCTTTAAAGTATTTACAGAAACATTAATTGTTTATAGAATGTTTAAAATGACTTTTTAAGAGTTTGCATCGCTTGTAAATAGATCAATTGTAATTTTTTCAGATTAGAACAAACACTGGTCCATATGACCATGCAAACCTTGACCTGGGAGCAGTACCAATAGGAAGGATATGCAGATGGAAGGATATTTATTGGTTGGTCATAAAGTTACAGAGGTTTACAGCATGGAAACAGGCCCTTCGGCCCAACTTGTCCATGCTGCCTTTTTTTTAAACCCCTAAACTAGTCCCAATTGCCCACATTTGGCCCATATCCCTCTATACCCATCTTATCCATGTAACTGTCTAAGTGATTTTTAAAGGACAAAATTGTAACCGCCTCTACTACAACCTCTGGCAGCTTGTTCCAGACACTCATCACTCTCTGTGTGAAACAAATTGCTCCTCTGGACCCTTTTGTATCTTTCCCCTCTCACCATAAATCTATGCCCTCTAGTTTTAGACTCCCTTACCTTTGGGAAAAGATATTGACTATCAAGCTGATTTATGCCCTTCATTATTTTATAGACCTCTATAAGATCACCCCTCAGCCTTCTATGCTCCAGAGAAAAACGTCCAAGTCTATCCAACCTCTCTTTATAACTCAAACCATCAAGTCCTGGAAGCATCCTAGTAAATCTTCTCTGCACTCTTTCTAGTTTAATAATATTCTTCTATAATAGGGTGTCTAGAACTGTATACAGTATTCCAAGTGTGGCCTTACCAATGTCTTGTACAACTTCAACAAGACGTCCCAACTTCAGCATTCAATGTTCTGACCAATGAAACCAAGCATGCTGAATGCCTTCTTCACCACTCTGTTCACCTGTGACTCCACTTTCAAGGAGCTATGAACGTGTACCCCTAGATCTCTTTGTTCTGTAACTCTCCCCAGTGCCCTACCATTAATTACCATTTGACACCAAGATTGATGGAATAGTAGATGAGGTGGAGGGCTGTTGCAAAGAGACATTGATAGGATGCAGAGCTGGGCCGAAAAATGGCAGATGGAGTTTAACCCTGATAAGTGCAAGGTGATTCATTTTGGTAGGACAAACTTGAATGCGGATTACAGAGTCAATGGCAGGGTTCTGAGGAATGTAGAGGAACAGAGAGATCTTGGGGTTTAAAGCCACAGATCTCTGAAGGTTACCACTCAAGTGGATAGAGCCGTGAAGAAGACTTATCGTGTGTTAGCGTTTATTAACAGGGCGTTTGAGTTTAAGAGCTGTGGGGTTATGCTGCAACTGTACAGGACCCTGGTGAGACCACATTCGGAATATTGTGTGCAGTTCTGGTCACCTCACTATAAGAAGGATGTGGAAGCATTGGACAGAATGCAGAAGAGATTTACCAGGATGTTGCCTGGTTTGGAGGGTAGGTCTTATGAGGAAAGGTTGAGGGTGCTGGGGCTTTTCTCTTTAGAGCAGAGGAAGATGAGAGGTGACTTAATACAAGTTTATAAGATGAGGGGGACAGATAGAGTGGATGTGCAGAGACTATTTCCCCAGGTGGATATAGCTGTAACTAGGGGTCATAACTATAAAGTTCATGGTGGGAGGTATAGGAGGGATGTCCAAGGTAGATTCCTTACTCAGAGAGTGGTTGGGGTGTGGAATGCACTGCCTGCTGTGATAGTGGAGTCGGACACTTTAGGAACTTTCAAGTACTTATTGGATAGGCACATGGAGCACACCAGAATGATAGGGATGGGATAGCTTGATCTTGGGTTCGGAATGGCTTGGCACAACATCGAGGGCCGAAGGGCCTGTACTGTGCTGTACTGTCCTATGTTCTATTAATTGAGTAAGTTCTGCCCTGGTTCATTCTACCAAAATGCATCATCTCACATTTATGTGAATTAAACTCCATCTACCATTTGCCAGCCCCCTGGCCCAATTGTTCAAGATAGTCAATTGAAAAGGAACTCTGGAAAGCTGCACTATCAGCCTGTCAAGATCTAAGGCAGGGCGTGTCCATGGAAGTATGATAATATGCTGCTGATAATCAAATCTCAAAAACACAGATATTGTCAGATAGGAGTCCTGATACCTGAGAGTCAATCACATTGCTGCGGCTCTGAAGTCACATCAAGGTCAGATCAGGTAAGGACAGCAGATTTTCTTCCCTAAAGGACATTAGTGAACCAGTGGGGTTTTTTTAAATGACAACTGACAATGGTTTCGTGGTCATAAGTAGATTCTCAATTCCAGATTTTTGTTTTACTGGATTCAAATTCCACCATCTGCCATGGCAGGATTTGAATCAGGTTTCCAGAACATTAGCTGAGTTTCTGTATTGTTTGTGTATGATGTGGGAACTGGCAGACCCCAGGGTCCTTCCCAGTGACCATGTCTGCAGTAAGTGCAGGTTGCTGGAGGAGCTCCAGCTCAAGGTGGATGAGCTGGCCTCTGAGCTACAGACACTGAGGCTCATCAGGGGGAGAGAGGGAGCCCCTAGACTGGCTAAATCTAAGGGTCAGGGACAAAAGGGGGCTGCTGGGAGGAGGAGGAAGGGGGGTGAGGAGCGGAGGCCTCAGCCTCTTAATCTGCATAACAGGTTTGAGGTTCTTGCTTCCACTCTGGAAGAGGACGAGGCAGGTGAGGTTGGTGAGCAAACTGCACACGGTACAGTGATGCAGCAGGACATAGGCAAAGAGAAGGGGAAAAGGAACGTAGTAGTGATTGGAGATAGTGGGGTGAAGAGTATTGACACTGTCCTTTGTCACAATGACAAAGTGCACAGAAGGGTGTGTTGTCTGCCTGGTGCTCGGGTACAGGATGTCACAGCTGGGCTGCAGAGGAACCTGGAGTGGGAGGGTGAGAACCCGGTCGTTGTAGTACATGTGGGTGCCGGCGACGTAGGCAAAGTGCGGACTGAGGATCTGCGGAGGGAGTATGAGAAGCTGGGAATGGAATTAAAAAGTAGAACCGACAAGGTGGTCGTCTCTGGGCTACTGCCTGAACTGAGTGCAGACGGGTGTAGGGTTGACAGGATAAAGGAAGTGAATGGGTGGCTCAGGGATTGGTGTGGGAGGAATGGGTTCGAATTTATGGGGCATTGGCACCAGTATTGGGGTAGGTGGGACTTGTTCGGGCGGGATGGGGTTGGTCTGAATCGTGCTGGGACCAGAGTGTTGGCGAATCGAGTAAAGAGGACTGTAGACAGGGCTTTAAACTAATTAGGGGGGGGGAGGGTGCGAGGGTAGGTGACGCTACGAGGTCTAAAGTTAAGGATAGGGTACAGGTTAGGGAAGAGGCCGAGAATGTCCCAATTGGTGGCGTTACGGCAAATAGGGTCCAGGTGAAGGCTGGGATGAAAGTGCTTTATCTGAATGCACGAAGCATTCGGAATAAAGTGGATGAGCTGGTGGCGCAGATCGACACAAATGGATACGATCTGGTGGCCATTACAGAGACGTGGCTGCAAGGTGGCAGGGACTGGGAGATGAATGTACAGGGCTATCAAGTGTATAGGAAGGATAGGCAGGAGGAAAGAGGGGGTGGCGTAGCTCTGCTGATTAAGGATAGTATCAAGGTGGTAGCAAGGGATGATATCGGAGCCAAAGAGCAGAACGTGGAATCGTTGTGGGTGGAGATTAGGAACAACAAAGGGAGGAAGACGCTGGTGGGTGTCGTCTATAGGCCCCCGAACAATGATCTGGAGGTGGGGCGGGCTGTTAACACGCAAATAAGTGCGGCGTGCAGGAATGGGACGGCAGTAGTTATGGGAGATTTCAATCTGCATATTGATTGGTCGACCCATGTTGGACGAGGTGGGCTCGAGGAGGAGTTCTTGGAATGCTGCCGGGATAATTTCCTTGAACAGTGTGTGTTGGAGCCGACGAGGGAGCAAGCTATCTTGGATCTGGTGCTATGTAATGAGGCGGGTAGAATTAGGGACCTTGCGGTGAAGGATCCTCTTGGAGAGAGTGATCATTGTATGGTGGAGTTTCTGGTGCAGATGGAGGAGGAGAAAGTGGGTTCCCGGACACGCGTCCTTTGTTTGAATAGAGGGGAGTATGGTAGGATGAGAGAAGAATTGGCGAATGTGGACTGGGGGAATGTGTTGGAAGGTAGGTCTGCTGAGGAGCAGTGGAGGATCTTTAAGGAGATCTTTCTTGGTGCTCAGCAGAAATTTATTCCGATGGTTAAAAAGGACAGCAGGAAGAGAGGTAATAAGCCGTGGATAACGAAGGAGGTGAAGGAAAGTGTTAAATTAAAAGCGGAGGAATTTAGAGTAGCTAAGAGCAGTGGGCGAGAAGAGGATTGGGAAAGGTTTAAATGTCAACAAAGATTGACAAAGAAGTTGATAAAGGAGGGTAGGAGAAGCTATGAGGCTGGGCTAGCACTTAATATAAAAAAGGATAGCAAGAGTTTTTATAAATATATAAAAAGGAAGAGGCTGGCTAGGGTGAACGTTGGTCCTTTAGAGGATGAGAAAGGGGAGCTAGTGGTAGGGGATGGGGATATGGCGAAGGTCTTGAATAACGTTTTTGTTTCTGTCTTCACGGAGGAGGACGTGAATAATTTGCCGGGTGTTAGCGATGGAAAGGTGGTAGGAATGGAGGGTCTTAATGACATTACTGTTACTAGAGAGGTGGTGCTCGACAGACTGGAGGGGCTGATTGTGGACAAGTCCCCAGGACCGGATGGAATGCATCCGAGGGTTCTGAAAGAAATGGCGGAGGTGATAGTGGATGCCTTGGTGGTTATTTTCCAGACGTCGCTGGATTCCGGGGAAGTGCCGGAAGATTGGAAAACGGCTAATGTTACGCCGTTGTTTAAGAAGGGTGCCAGGCAAAAGGCGGGGAATTATAGGCCGGTTAGTTTAACGTCTGTGGTAGGTAAAATGTTAGAATCCATCATTAAGCAGGAAATTGCGAGGCATCTTGAAGGGAATTGCTTGATAGGGCGGACGCAACACGGTTTCATTAAAGGGAAGTCGTGTCTGACAAATTTACTGGAGTTCTATGAGGATGTGTCTAGGGCAGTGGATAGAGGAGAGCCGGTGGATGTGGTCTTTCTGGATTTTCAGAAGGCGTTTGACAAGGTACCTCACAAGAGGTTATTGCAGAAGGTCAGGGGACATGGAGTTGGGGGTAGGGTGTTAGCGTGGATAGAGGATTGGTTGTCAAATAGGAGGCAGAGAGTGGGGGTCAATGGGTGCTATTCGGATTGGCGGATGGTGACTAGTGGGGTGCCCCAGGGGTCGGTGCTGGGGCCTCAGCTATTTACCATTTATATAGATGATCTGGAGGAGGGAACCGAGTGCAGGGTGTCGAAATTTGCTGATGACACCAAGATTGGGGGAACGGCAAATTGTGCGGAGGGTGTGGAGAGTCTGCAGAAGGATCTAGATAGGCTGGGCGAATGGGCCAGGAAATGGCAAATGGAATTTAATGTTGGCAAGTGTGAGGTGGTCCACTTTGGTAGGAAGAATGGTAGGAAGGACTATTACTTACGTGGCGAAAAACTGCAGCAGGCGACGGTGCAGAGGGACCTCGGGGTCCTTGTGCATGAATCGCAAAAACCCAGCTTGCAGGTGCAGCAGGTGGTCAGGAAGGCGAATGGGATGCTGGCCTTCATAGCGAGGGGGATTGAATATAAAAGTAGGGAGGTCTTGCTGCAGCTGTATAGGGCATTGGTGAGGCCGCAGCTGGAGTACTGTGTGCAGTTTTGGGCGCCGCACCTGCGCAAGGATATTTTGGCCCTGGAGGGAGTGCAGAGGAGGTTTACTAGGCTGATACCGGAGTTGAGGGGATTGAGCTATGAGGAGAGGCTGAATAAACTAGGCTTGTACTCGTTAGAGTTTAGAAGAATGAGGGGAGATCTCATTGAGACGTATAAGATGATGAATGGGATGGATAGGATAGAGGTGGAGAGACTCTTCCCGCTCAAAAAAGACAGTAGGACTAGGGGGCACAGCCTCAAGATAAAGGGGAGGCGGTTTAGAACGGAGTTGAGGAGGAACTTCTTCACTCAAAGGGTGGTGAATCTCTGGAATTCTCTGCCCGTTGAAGTGGTGGAGGCTGCCTCGCTAAATATTTTTAAGAAGCGGGTTGATGGGTTTTTGATAAGAGAAGGGATTAAGGGTTATGGGGAGAGGGCGGGAAAGTGGAACTGAGCCACGACAGATCAGCCATGATCTTATTGAATGGCGGGGCAGGCTCGAAGGGCTAGATGGCCTACTCCTGCTCCTATTTCTTATGTTCTTATGTTCTTATTAGTAATACCACTAGGCCATTGCCTCTCCATGTTCAGATTTGTGTTAAAATAAAAATTACAATAACATGAAATCTTGTTGGTGTGCTTTTGCCACAAGTAAGGGAGTGTGAAGGATGAATGTTGATAATTAAAAAGCAAATCTGTGACACTAATACGGTTGCACTTTTCTCCTTCAGAAAATAAAACTGTCCCAATGGTTAAAACCTATGACAAACAGATTATTTCTCTTATACTTAATGATAAAGTGAATAAGGTTACAGACACATTGTTAGTTTTCTGGTTGACGGTAAAGTGTCTGCTCATTTGTCCGGTGAGTCAGGCAAGCCAGTTGTTATCCAACTATCATTGACATTGGCCAATGAAAACATATTGCCCCCAGATAGCTCAACAGGTTCCAAAGTATTGTGTTGGGAATCAGTGGAAGCTATTTCCACATGACTCTGCATAGAGTTAATTTAAAATGTGCCTTAATTAACGGTCTTATAGTTGTTGGTGTTGTATCTCATTTGCCTATTGATGGTGTAGGTTTGATTTAAGGAAATAACTTGGCTGAGGAGAAGGTATTGATATTCATAGATTTGGCAAAGTCATAGAGTCATAGAGGTTTACAGCATGGAAATAGGCCTTCGGCCCAACTTGTCCACGTCACCCTTTTTTTAAAACTCCTAAGCTAATCACGATTGTTCGCATTTGATCCATATCCCTCTATACCCATTGTACCTATGCAACTAATAGAGTTAGGAGCAGCATTCTATCTTTTCTTTTTCCGTGTATGCACAGTTGGAGGCGCCAATCAGAGCTGCAGGGTTTTGGGCACATTAAGCCCCAACCACAGGCTTGTGCAGTGCAATTAGAACTCGCTGATATTTTTTCAGGCAGACAGCACCTCAGAATGGGTCTAAAAGTTGGATCTGAAACACTTCCGGTTTCAAGTCCGCCCAGCACTTAGAATCAAAATGGTAAAATAGGGCCAGTATCTCCTGTTCTATTTAGATAATTTTAGAATTATATGTGTTCCACTTTCTGTCTGCTTTCTCTTTGTGCTGGCCAACTTCACCCTCCAGCTTCTCTCTTGTAGATCTTCTTTGTGGCTGTAACTCTGCCTTGTGTCTGGCAGTCACACAGTTTCTGTCTTAACTTCCTTCCTGTTGGCATTGCTTCAAAATCAAGGGTTGCCAGGACACATGGGTCAGTATTTCTTATTATCCAATAAAATTATAATTGATCCCTTTACAAATAATGCAAAGACTTACTCATTTTCAAATTTTCACCTTCATAGTTAGTTGATTAGCCATGCTAAATTGCCCCTTAGTGTCAGAAGGATTAGAAGGGTAAATACGTGGGTTATAGGGAAAGGGCCTGAGTGGGATTGTTGTCGATGAAGGCTCAATAGGCTGAATGGTCTCCTTCTGCACTGTATATTCTATAATTCTATTCTTAAACAATTATACATTGCAGAGATATTTTACAGAAATTACAAATTTTTCTTACTGTACTGCATTTGGATCAAAGGTTGTCATGTTGTCCATCAGCTTTCCCCGCCCCCCCCCGAAACCACCCTCCCACCCACCCCCACCCCAACCCGCTCTCTGCCTCCAGCTCCTTGGAATAAAAGAAAACTTTACTAAAGTTTTCTTTACAATAATGTTCAAAATACAGCAAGTTCTCAACATTATAAATACTTAACTAGTATATTCAATGTTATATGGGTAACAACAATGATACATTGTATTTAGAAAAATGCTTAATTATAGTGTTATTGCACTATTTTATGGGGCCTGCAACCAATCTCAAGTCCTACACTGCCTGAGATGCTGCCTCCATCCTAACCCCACCCTGGCCAGACCGATTGCACCTCCTCTTCCCTGATCCAATGCTGTTAGAGAATGGCAGCAGCCCTCCTCTGATCTGAGCCTAATTGCAGAATGGCAGTGGGACCCCCTACGGCCGGGCCATCCTCTTCATGCCCACCCCTGTGCGGTGGGCGGTGCCAAGGTGCCTAGTAGGTAATGCCCAGTTGACAGGCTGGCAGCACCATGGTGACAGGCTGGCACAGCCCTCGGCTTCCCCGGGAGGCTAGATGGCCTTCAGTTGGTGAGGCCAACATGACTGTTCCTGGGGAGAAGTTGTTTTCCTCACTGGAGAGAACATATCCTGGCGAGACGGTAAAGGCAAAAAAACCCGGACAAGTGAACGCCAGGCTCGCTAAACATGTGCAAATTCAAATTTAAACATATTTTAAAAAAATTATTCAGCTTCTTGCCCATTTCTGGTGAGAAGCTGAGCATGCTGGAAATCTGTCTCTCCTAAAATTGTGAGAGTCAAGAAATTGGGCATGATCATGATTTCTCGGCTCTCGCATGATTTTACCAGCCCATTCCGCCCATCGATGGATGGGGCGAGCCGGTAAAATTCCACCCTGTATGTTTCTTTATCAGAAAATGTATTCGACTTTGTACAGTCAAGACCATAGATTGCCATTTTTGAGGGTGCAAAGGCTTCCAATTTTTTTGGTCTGGTTAATTTTGTCAAGAACAATGTTGTTAATTTCTGGAAAACATCTGGCTTCTGCAGCTTTACAGAAAACCATGGATTCTTTTAAGCCACTCAGCTTTTCCTGTAAAATTCAATTTCAACAACCTCAAAGGACTCTATTAGTTAGAATGCTGCTCCCTTACCACATCTATCCTGGGCCGGATAACGCCCCACCCTCACATTACTGACCCCTTTATCTTCCTGCCACCCAGACCGATCGTGGCCCCACCCCCCCCCTTTACCCCCACTGATCTCAGACAGAGTGGCAGCAGACCACCCCCACCTTCCCTCCACTGATCTCAGGCAGAGTGGCAGTGGATCCCCATTCCTCGTCCCCCCATCTCCCAATCTCAAGCAGAGAAACGTTGGATGCCCAGCACTCTCAGCACTTATCTCCTCACTAACTGGAGCACTTGAATCGGACTTTTGTGGAGCATGTCTGTTTCATGCCGATTCTGGATGGGTGAACACGATGGTAAAGGGGGAGGTGCCAGTAAAGTTGGACGTGCAGCCCAGTAAGTCAATTTAAATGCATGTCCCAATTGTGGCCATTTTCAGGCCTTGGTAAAGAGGGAACTGGCATGGAGGCGGGCGCTGATTGTGCCACTCACCTCACACCTGACTTTACCAAGGTTTCATGCCTGAAAATGGGCACAACATGATGGAAAAAAAAATCGGGCCCACTGTGTAAGCTAACCAAAAAGGTCTAAAACATGGAAAGCTGTGTGAACAGCCGAGAGATGCTAAAAACTGGATGTTTTTCTAGAAGTGGCCTAACACTGAACTCAAATGTTTATTGGTTGGTTGATTGAAAAGGAACTGTGGAAAGCTATACCATCAGAACTGTTGAGAGCTGAGGGAGAGAGGATTCAAAAAAGTGTCTTGCCAATGATAATTATACCCAAAACTTGAAAATGAAAGCTGTTGTTGGCTAGGAATTGTCTTAACTTGCATGAATAAAGAACAGCATATTATACAGGTGTGTAACTGTATAATGCCATATTTGTGTGGTGAATGATGTATCTTTGTGGTATTGCAACATTCAAAATGAAATATATCTTTTTAATCTGAAATATCATTTGTCTATTAATTAAAATGCAAAGTGTATTTTTTCTGATTTGCGTTAAAAACAAAAGCTAACACAAGGTGAAACCTATTGGTAATTCTTCATCTGGGGATCATTTGGTAAATTTGTTTATTTTGGTATACATTTCCCCCAGAGGGATCAGAACAATTCAAATAAAAACACCAGGAGAAGTCAATGGAAAAATAATGGATAGCTACCTAGAAGAAACAGAGCAGTGAGAAATGTAAATTTGTATTAAATGTCAACTATGTGAAGGTACAATAGAACTAATGTTGCATTTTGTACGGGTTCTGGTGTTCACAGAGCTTATTAGATCTTATGAGGTGCAGTTAGGGTGAAGTGGCATGTCTGTCATAAGATACAAAGTCAGATGTATTTTTCTTGGAAGCAATGAAGTCGGCATGAAGACTGGGAAAATGCAGTAAAGTAAGCCCTTTTAATCTGAAACCAAAGAATTTGCTTGGCAGTCAGGATGGCAACCTCCTCAAAGTCAATATCCTCGTAATGCTGCGTTCCAGATATCTGAACATCTATAGTAGCTGGATCTCCCTTCTTCACAGATTCCATTTACTTTTTTTTTAAATAGCAAATTTGTGCTGAACATCCATGCCAACATGTGGCTGTCTTCTCTGCATATTGCTCAGAAGTTAGAGTTTCGCATAACGTGAACATTATGCCAAATGTCCAAAAATATGGCATTGACATGGAGAAATAATTTCTGCTGGCCAAAAACAATATGGAAATTCAGGAGAGGAGTTCCTTTCTAATCAGGAAATCAGTGGTAGCATCCACAATGTTAAATGGATTGTCATCTATTGCCCCCATAAGCTTAAAGGAACCAAGACCTGGATAAGGTTGAATGGCCTTTGCTGCTATGATGTAACCCCAAATTGGATCAATTTTCCTGTTCTCTGAGTGAATGTAGAATTGGATAGTATCCAAGGTGATCTTGCTGAAGGCTCCATTTGCAGCAAGAATGAGCCAAAGGTACAACAGTTGACAATTACTAGCAAAGTCAAATAGGCCCTTTTTCTGGGCTATAAATTGTTGAATGGAATCTGGTGCACTTCATTCAGAAGTACCTTTCTAAACCCAAGTCTGCAAAGAGACAACTCCTCAATTAAATCTTCATAGGGCTTCCTGGACACATAGAAACATATTGAGGGGATTAGGGTACTTAAGTATTGGCTGGATCATTCTTTGATGCTTCCAACATCACTGTTCTGTCATTCACATCTCCACTTCTTTGAATGGAATATACATGTGTCGGGGTACATATGCTGGTCAATAATATCCATCACAATGAATAGGATCATAAAATTGCAGATAATCAATAAGTTCCTCAAGGAACTTATTTTTGTTTTGGTTTGATTTATTATTGTCACATGTATTAGCACACAGTGAATAGTATTGTTTCTCACGCATTGTACAAAGCATACCATTCATAGAGAAGGAAACGAGAGAGTGCAGAATGTAGTGTTACAGTCATAGCTAGAATGTAGAGAAAAATCAACTTAATGCAAGGTAAGTCCATTCAAAAGTCTGACAGCAGCAGGGAAGAAGCTGTTCTTGAATTCATTGGTACGTGACCTCAGACTTTTGTATCTTTTTCCTGACAGAAGAAGGTGGAAGAGAGAATGTCTGAGTGTATGGGGTCCTTAATTATGCTGGCTGCTTTGCCAAGAAGTAGGAAGTGTAGACAGAGTCAATGGATGGGAGGCTGGTTTGTGTGTTAGACTGGGCTACATTCACAATCTTTTGTAGTTTCTAATGGTCTTGGGCAAAGCAGGAGCCATACCAAGCTGTGATACAGCCAGAAAGAATGCTTTCTACGGTGCATCTGCAAAACTTGGTGAGAGTTATAGCTAATATGCCAAATTTCCTCAGTCTTCTGAGAAAGCAGATGTGTGGGTAGGCTTTCTTGACAATAGTGTCAGCATGGGGGTACCAGAACAGGTTGTTGGTGATCTGGACACCTAAAAACATGAAGCTCTCAATGGTTTTTAAGCTGTTCAAGAAAGGAAATAGGAATGACCCTGGTAATTGTAGGCCAGTTAGTCTTACTTCGGTGATCGGTAAGTTAATGGAAAGGGTCCTGAGAGATAGGTTTTATGACCATTTGGAAAGATGCAGTTTAATCCGGGATAGTCAGCATGGTTTCATGAAGGGTAAGTCCTGAAGAAAGTGAAGGAGGTGTAGCATAGAAGGAAATTTGGCCGTTTGGATAAGTAACTGGCTGTCTCATAGAAGACAGAGGGTAGTGGTGGAGGGAAAATTTTCAGACTGGAGGCAGTTACAGTGGTGTACCACAGGGATCAGTGCTGGGTCCTCTGCTATTTGTGATTTTTTTCAAGGGGGCTGAAGGGTGGGTTAGTAAATTTGCTGATGACATCAAGATTAGTGGAGTAGTGGATGAGGTGGAGGGCTCTTGTAGGCTGCAAAGAGACATTGATAGGATGCAGAGCTGGGCCAAAAAGTGGCTGATGGATTTTAACCCTGATAAGTGGAAGGTGATTCATTTTGGTAGGACAAACTTGAATGTGGATTACAGGGTCAACAGCAGAGTTCTGAGGAATGTGGAGGAGCAGAGAGATCTTGGGGTTCATATCCACAGATCTCTGAAGGTTGCCACTCAAGTGGATAGAGCCATGAAGAAGGCTTATAGTGTATTAATGTTTATTAACAGGGGGTTTGAGTTTAAGAGCCATGGGGTTATGCTGCAACTATACTGGACCTTGGTGAGACCACATTTGGAATATTGTGTGCAGTGCTGGTCACCTCACTATAAGAAGGATTTGGAAGCATTGGAGAGAGTGCAGAGGAGATTTACCAGGATGCTGCCTGGTTTGGAGGGTGGGTCTTATGAGGAAAGGTTGAGGGAGCTGGGACTTTTCTCTTTACAGCGGAAGAGGATGAGAGGCAACTTAATAGAGGTTTATAAGATGATGAGGGGGATAGATAGAGTGGATGTGCAGAGGCTATTTCCTAGGGTGGATGTTGCTGTTACTAGGGTGCATAACTATAAGGTTCATGGTGGGAGATGTAGGAGGGATGACCAAGGTAGATTCTTTACTTAGAGAGTGGTTGGGGTGTGGAATGCACTGCCTGCTGTGATAGTGAAGTCGGACACTTTAGGAACATTCAAGCGGTTATTGGATAGGCACATAGAGCACACCAGAATAATAGGGAGTGGGATAGCTTGGTCTTGGGTGTTTGGACATAGATTGGCACAACATCGAAGGCCAAAGAGCCTGTTACTGTGCTGTACTGTTCTATGTTTCTATGTTTCTACTTTCAGCAGCCGAAGGTGCACAGCGGCCATGGCACCCATTGGGAAGCCCACTATATGGCATCCACATGAGACTCCCAGATGGGAGAATCATCCCTAATGTTTTTCTCAATCAACTGTATCATAATGTTTCATCATCTCAAAATCTTCAATCAGGTTATCTGTTAACTTTTTCTGTTCTAACAGGAACATCCCTATCTTTTCTAACCTCTCTTCATTGCTGAAATATTTCAGTCCTTGTAACATCCTGGTAGCGGGCCCCCCCCCACCCCCCACCCACCCCCAACACACACACATACCTTGTATCTTATCGAAGGCTACCCAGGTACACAACTTCACACTTCTCTACACTGAACTCCATCAGCCATGTTTCTGCCCATTCCATATCCTGCCTGTAACTATATCAATCACTATTTACTGTTCCATCAGGTTTTGTACAATCTGCAAATCTTACAATGCAGCTCCCTACACAGAATTTATAAGAAGTTGAGAAAAGCGCTAAATCCAAAACTGACCCTTGGGGGAAAGCACTCAAAACTGTCTTCCAGTCTGGAGATCATCATCCACCATTCTTTGCTGATGGTCATGGAGCCAATTCTGTATGTAGACCCACACATTCTCCCCAATGCACGGGCTTCCATCCTCCAAAGGTCTATATATACAGCTTCTACAATACGACCTTGATCAACTTTCTTCAGTATCTCAAAGTATTTGATCAAATTAGGCAGGCATAATTGGCCTTTTACAAATGCATATTGTTTTTGCTTGATTTAACTCATATCTTTTCAAATTAAACTCCATTTTGTCCCTGTATAGTAAAGAATGTTTTCTCTCTCTCTCTTGCAATCTGATCCATAACTGCTCTCTGCTATTTTAGTGCAGACTTCACATCATCAGGTTCCTTTGTGAAGTTAGATACATTTTATATTTTCATTTTATATTTTAATAATTTCTCTGCCTGAAGATAATGATTTTTCATTGGATCCTTAATAGACTCATCTTTTCATAGCTATCAAGACAAAATACTGCAGAAGCTGGAACTGTGAAATAAAAGTGGAAACTGCTGGAAATGCTCAATTAATCTGATAGGACCCATTGAGAGAGAAATAGTTAATGTTCCAAATCAATGACCTTTTATCAGGACTGGAGGGATCAGAATGTTTTAAATAAGTGACAGCGATGGTTTTTTGAACTGGAGAGATAGGATATTCCAAAGGGGTCAAGGATGAAATCTTCCTGGCTAGAAGTAAGGAATGCAAAAGGTGCAATAACATTGATTGGTAGAGGATAAAGACCACCAATCAGTCGAAGAGATGTAGAGAAGCAATTTTTAAAGGAAATTACAGAGAAGTGCAAGAATTATTGAGTAATGATAATGGTGAACTTAATTATCCAAATGTAGACTGGGATAAGAATACTGCAATGGGACAAGAAGGGCCTAAGTTCCTGGAATGTGTTTAAGATAATTTTCTGCAGCATATATTTCTAGTACAATGGGAGGGCAGGCATTGTTGGACCTGGTTCTGGGGACAGAGTTAGCCCAAGAGGATCAAATATCAGAGAGTGTGTTTAGGCAACAGTGATCATTGCATCATAAGGTTTAGGTTGACTATGGAAAAAGGCAAGAAGCAATCCAGAGCCGGGATAATTAACTGAGGAAAGGACAACTTTGATGGGATGAGAATGCATCAGAGTCGAGTGAGTTGGAGTCAAATGTTGGCAGAAAAGACGGTGGCTGGACAATGTGTATCTTAAAAGAGATATGATTGCAGGCAATGTCAAAGTTTATTCCCCTGAAGAGGAGAGGTAGGACAAATAAATCTACAGCACCCTGGATGACAAGAGAGGTAGAGGTGAAGTTGAAGAAGTAAGAATTTGACATATCTCTGGTAGAAAATACAATAGAGAATCAGACTCAATATAGAACAACCAGAGGGGAAGAGAAAAAACTAAGAAAAGCATGAAGGGAGCATGAACAGAAATTATCAGCTAACATAAAAGGAATCTCAAACTTTTCTATATGCCTATAAATAATAAAAGGGCGGTAAAAAAAAGAGTAAGGTTGATTAGGGATAAAAAGGAGACTTGCATGTGGAGGCAGGAGAACTAGTGAAGGCATTAAATGAATACTTTGCATCTGTCTTTTCAAAGATGAGACATGAGGTAACTGGTACACTCAAGAAATTTACAGTTGATAAGGAGGAGGTGTTGAGTTTTATTTGCTTATAAAACTCATCTGGGCAAGAGGAAACAGAGTATAGATAAATGGCTGGTTTTAAGCTTAGAGGAAGGACTATAATGGAGTTCCCCAAGGATCAATGCTGGGACCTTTGTTCTTCCTGATATATATTAATGACCCAGACTGTAGTGTGCAATGCATGATTTCAAAATTTGCAGATGAAATGAAGACTGGAAGCATTGTTAACTGCAGTGAGAATAGTCTTGAACTTCAAAAGTACACAGACATATTGCTGGATCAGACAAGCAGGTGGCAGATGAAATTCAATGTAGAGAACAGTAAAATAATTCATTTTGGCAGAAAGAACGTGAAGGTACTGTTCAAATAAAGAGAGATACTCTTAAGGAGGTACAGGGACAAAGGAACCTCAGTGTATATGTACATATCATTGACTGTGACAGGACATGTTGTGAAAGCAGTTAATAAGACATATGGCATCATAAATTTTGTTAATAGGGGCATTGAGTAAAGAGTAAGGAGGTCATGTTGAACTTGTATAAGACACTAATCAGGTTTCATCGGAATACTGCATCCAGTTCTGGATGCCATACTTGAAGAAGGGTGTGAGGCATTGTGAGAGAGTACTGAGAATGTTTTCAGGGATAAACAATGCTGTGAGGAAAGATTGGGAAGGTTGAGTATGTTTTCCTCAGAGAAAAGGCTGAGAGGAGACCTAATGAAGTTATTCAACATCCTGAAGGGTATGGACAGGGTAAATAGTAAGATACTGTTCACTGTCAAGGGGACACAGATTCAAATTAATGTGCAAAGGAGTAAAAGTGATGTGAGGAAATATGTTTTCACCCAGAGAGTGGTTGGAGTCTGGAATGACATTCCTGAGAGAGCAGTGCTGGCAGATTTGATCGAGATATTCAAAAGAGAATTGGATTGAAAAGAAATAACATGCAAGGTTAAGGTACAGGCAGGGGAGTGGAATTAGATAGAATGCTCTTTTAGAGAGCCAGAGCAGATTCAACGGACTGAATGGCCTCCTTTGCACTGCAGAAAGGCAAGGGAATGGGGAAGGGGGTAAAGGACAAAAGGGGAGGTAAATAAGAATACACGACATGGAGTAAGTCTATTTTTGAGTCTTTGTTATAAAAGTGCATAGCTAAAGGTAAAGAACCACTGGGACCACATTTATTTATTTCAATTTTGTTGATGGGCTCCTGTATGAATTTCTATCTGCATTCAGGAGCTTATCACCAGTGAAGAGCAGCAATGCACTTGTGTTGCTGGAATCACCATGGCTGACAAGGAATGTGTACAGTCAAATTAGATTGAAGGCAAAAGTATTTTCTAAGAATAAGCTTAAAGAATTTAACTCACAGGGGAAAAGGAACAAATGTGTGCAACTGGGGGAGACAAAAATAGTTAGGATATCTCTGTAAAATAAAGTGGTGCACATTTGTGGCAGGAAAGAAACAGCCTTTTCTACTCCTTCAGGAGTGATAAAACCATTAAAGATCTTGTAGGGCCACTGAATGACGCTTCAGGAGCGATTCAAACTGATTCTCAAGTATGGCAGTGCAGTTAAATAAATATTTTATGTCAAGCCGGTTTCCAGAAAAGATATTTATGAAGAAGTTATTTGGTTAGTGAATGAAAGACATCCAGTTGATATGATCCATCTGGACCTTTGGAAAACTTTGTGGGTGATACTCACAGTCCAGCTGTGGAGTGGTTGGTGTTAAATAACTTAATGAACATTAAAATATAAAATGTATCTTGGATAGAATAGGTAATCACAATACCAATGGGGGGGGGGGGACACTGGATACAGAAGTGATTCACCCAGCTTTCTAAAGGGGTAAGAGGCCTTCTTGCTCATATCATCCATAACTCAATGGAGTTAAAGATAATTTGTTAAGAGCAGAATTTTACAGTACTCCACAGGCTGGTTTAAAGGCAAGAGTGCTCATGAATTGCAGCATGTGGCCAGTCCACTGCCTACCGCTCTGTCCGACCTGTATCCCATTTTTATGGGGTGGTTGCAGGTGTCAGTGTTGAGGCCCTTACATGGCCAACTAATTGTCACTTACACACCTAATCCCACCACCGCAACTATTTTACCCATGGCAGGGGCGAGGCCCATGCTATGCAGGAAGCTTTGCACCTTTACCTACATCAGTTGATTTTGGGCAAGGGAGAGGAATATCACCTTGGGTTCACCTATGCCCATTGGACGCATATGCCCCCAAGGTCAAATACACTATAACCCTCCTGCCCTGACTTCCCAAGCCAGGCTATCCTATCCCCTCCCTCCTTTTGCTGGGGTCTACCAGTCAGGTCTCACCAATATTGTCCAGTCTCCACTAGCTCTTCTTCTTCTCAAACTGGCTGCAGTCTCACCTGTGGCCATCACTCAAAACATGGCACTGCTGGGACTATAGAGTTGCCAGTTAATTGGACAGCTGGCAACTCTCTAATGTGGGGTGCAAGTCTCATCCTTAGCCAATTAACTCTCTGCCGAAAACTGGCCACCGGCAGCCTCCAGCTGTAAAGGTACATTCCCTGGTGACTCTTCAGTAAGCGGAATAGGAAACACCGTCATCTGAAAAATTTCTTAAGCTTAATGATAACGTATTTAGGCCCAGCAGCCTGTCCTTTCTCAATTGTAAGATACTTGGAGGGATCATATGAATTGCCCTTGATGATCAATTGGTAAAAAGGGGGCCACTTTCGAGGTCATGAATGAGGGATATCCTGTTAATATTACCTATCTGGATTTTCAAAAAACTTAACGCTAAGTTATTTCGCAAGGAAATTATATGGTAGCAGTGGGAATTTGATATGATGAATTATGATGCTGGTTCCAATGCTGGGCCAAAAAAAATTGTTTCAACAATTATAGGTCAACCTGGAGACATATTATTCATAGTGATCCCCAGGCACCAATCTTAGATGCACTACTCTTCACTGTTTTTATTAATGGCCTAAATAATGCCTCTAGCAGGAATGGTCAATAATTAAGAAAATACTAAAAATTGTGTACTGGCTTAAAGATAAGAGTACAAAATAAGAGTACAATCTAGCATACTTGTGACACTAAAATATTTATAGGACGAAGAGAAACAATCTAATGCATGGAAAGTGACTTAGATGCACTCAAAAAATAGACCAAATAATGGCAAATGGTATTTAATCTAGGTAAATGCAATGCCATGCGTACAAGTAAGCCCAACACAAAATACACATCTTTAATTGTATGATACTGCAACAAATTGAGAGAGAAAAACTGCAATCAATTGAGAGAGAAAATATGTTATTTTGGACAGATCATGACCAATGGAGAGAAGCTGCAGCTAAAGCAAATAACATATTGGATTATATTAGTAGAACTGTTTGATACAAATTAAAAGACATCATTCTGTAGTTATATAGTCTTTTGGTCAATTTTATCTAAAATATGTCTCCCAGTTTGGTCACGCATAAAGTGGGTGTTACAATGGCTTTGAAATTGTTTCAGAGCAAAGCTCAAAGCATGGTTCCTAAGCAAAAGCACCATAGTTACATATCTTGATAGTGTTGAGATAGCTAATTTTATCTAGAACACTGTTCGGTGTACTTGCCACTATTCACTGATACCCACTGAATAATGTGTTCAGATTTGGTAAAAGATTTGCACTAGATCTAATTAGCCACAGTGAAGTAAATTCTACTTTGATTGATTCCTTCAAAATAAATAAATAGCATCACTATAGAAGAATAAATAATTAAATATGTTGACTTATCATACTACACCTACATAAATAAGTTGATCTCAGCATGTAATATGAGGGAGCAGCTCTTTTGGTCCATGACTTTATAGTGATGCTGAGAAATCCTATAATTTCAGAAAATATTGAACTTGCATACTCCCTTCTTTATAAATTAATAACCAAAAATGGTTGCAACAATAATGTATTCTCAATAAAATGATGGTTACACTGAGAATTTTTATTCAGAATTGCCTAAAACTTGAAATGAACTTAGTTCTTTCTGATCTTGCTATTAGGTATCAGAATAATTGGGACAGTGTTTGAGCTGGCCCAATATTTGGTGCCTGCACACCAGGACTACCCAGAAAAAGTTAGGTTGGGTACCTGTCTGTGGGAAGAGAAGGATGCCCTGAATAAATCATGGTTCAGGCTATTTTGTGCAATATTCCCTCAAAACTGAATACTTACTTCTGGGCTCCTCTTTGGTTAGATGACGAGCCTAAACCTGGGATGATATTGCTACGGTATCACAGCAAACATTACAATCTGTTAGGTCCTAAAATATTAACTGACACTCTATACAGGTCATAGGATTCTGACTTATTTATTTAAAAGGTCTACCGCCTGAAAAAGGCAAGTACTTCAGTCCCCTGAATTAAACCCTTTAAAGGTGGTGATGATGGCTGGAGTAAATGAGATATTGAGCCATAATTGGGCTATTATTGCCCTATTTACATTGAGTAGACTGAGTTTAAAATCTCATTTACTTTCATTTAGTTGTTTGTGAGTTCTGTAAAATAATGAAATTAAACAAATGTAGCTGTAATGTTGTGAATAGATTAACATGACACCCATTTCTTGGACAATAATATTCGAGTGGTTGTGATTGTGACTTTGCACTCTACTATTGGAGAACTGAATGCAAAATAATTTGAGAATTTGTGGTCTTGTGCCAGATAGCTTCAGGTGATTACAAAATCTCAGAAGAGTCATTAATCACCTTCCTGGAGTGATCTGCCACCCCTCCCATCAATACAATCAGTCTTTATTTCACAACAGATAGTCCAATTGATAGACCATGAATACAGCTTCTGGATTCAATGTATATATCTAGACACTGATTTACAAGTATTTAGAAGGTTTCTGTCCAAGGGTAGCTGGAAGTATCAGCCGCCCTAAATACTTCAGATTTTTGCTTCCCTTCTGTCTGGCTTGTTGCATCCTTATTGATGCCACCAGCCTACTCCTCCCATTCAGATAACTCACGCAACAGATAACCCAACACTTTGGCAGGTTAAAGTGGTTGGTGAAGCTGCCTTATAAACGTGGCAATGCCAGTGATTCTATGATAGGTCTGAACAATTAGCTCAGTTCTTAGCACAGTCCATTGGTCAACAGCATACATATTTCCTGGGGTCAATCACAATCTGGTGATCTCACTCAACCAGGCAAGAAGAATGATATGTCAAATTAAAGTGACATATTGTGTCAACAGCATTAGTCCATCAGGTTGCACCTTTGATATATTGTTGAGAAAAATGGAATTTTGCCTGCCAGTGTTTAGTACTAACGTTGGCATATCTTTGAGCAAGCATTCTTCATTCTTTCTAATCTCTCATTTAAATTTGACATTTTGTTCACAGGTTTATCACCAATTATGTTACTCAATTTCCCAATGCAAATCATTAGTTTACAATTGGAAATACAAAAGCAAAGCACCGCTAACCAATCATCAACTTGCAGACTATGAGAAATGTATTGAGTGGCTTTTCCTTGTGTCAATAGCACCAAGTTTAGCCTGTGCTGTTTGCTCAAAGATTAGGATTGAGCAAACAGACACACATAAAAGTGCCTGACTGAAATGAAAACTTATGCCTTGACCTCTATTTTAAAGCCAAGAAAAATTTCAAAGCTTATTTTAACATCATAAAGGGCCACCATTAAATGATTGATGTTTTGATATTTTTGATAAAATTACATTTTCCTAAGTATTAGAATGTGTGCAAAACTTAGTGATGTGTATTTGTTAGTTATTAATCATCAACTTTCTGCACTATGGTAACATTAAGCGTTTGAGGTATTTGTTCGTTTTGACATTTGCACAATGATTAATCTAAGCATTTGATTTTACAGATATTTGTTTGTTTCTGTAGATGTTGGTGGCCTATGGGGAGGGAAGATTGGCTATATGTTATTGCATTTTGTGAAACTTGAGGGAATTCTTACGACTATGCTAAAATTATAAGCAATGTATTCAGTTTTGATATTGCACTTTGTATATTTCTATAATGAACACCCTCGTTTGATGTAAAAAAAATCCCTAACTTTCTTTCCCTTGCTCTAGTTGCCTCCCACACACATTCATCTCTCTGCATCTCTCCTGGTTTTATCCCTGAATGTGCAATTGGTATCATTAAGATACGGATAAAACAGCAAATGATTCATCTAAGGATATCTATTCAAGCAAAATAGACAGAAAATTGTACTGGTATTAGAACGTGGTCTGGTCTACAAATGCTGTCAGAATTGTTCTGGCTGATCTTTATGCCAATATATAAGTCAGCAAAACGGGTAAAGTTGCTCCAATTTAGGATTCGAAGTCATAATTAAGTGCACGACTTAACAGAGCTATTGAACAGCTTGCTTCGAGCAATCTAATGCTAACTAATACACACGTTTCCGAAATTAAATCATTATTACCTGTCCATGGTCGAATAGCTGGATTTTGATTCAAACACACGGGGCGCTTATATATTAGAGCACTTAAAACTGTTTCAACTGTTCGCATTGACTTAGATGGCAGGACAAAACAAATGCCCTCTAATTCTTTCACTCTGGTGATATTTGATTTGAAAAAAGAATAATTGGTCTATAGGAACCCTGGTTATCTCATTATAAATGTTGGCGACAATTATGTCACAATTTATAAAATATAATTGGCCAGGTCAACGAAAAAGAAACAGAGCAATAAATAATATACAAAATCCATTGTACTTGTTAGCAGCATTTTCTGGCAATATTGTAGAGCCCTTTATTTGACTGAGATTACAAATGGAAGAAAGTTAGGAGTTTTAGGATTTGGATTGTTTTCACAGTTTATAGAAAATCGATTTAGGAATTCGATACTTCAATAAATCAGTGCACAGGACGTCCATATGTACATGGTGTATAACAAAATAAACTTTATTCTCAAAGTACTGCAGTGATTATAAAAGAAATACAGATATTTACCATTATTCTTCGCACACATTAATGAGCCTTCTTCATGCTTGAACGATAATTTCCCTTTGAATACTGTACTCGGGCCATCATTAATCGTGTAAAAATGGAAATTTACCGTGTAGCCTAGAATACAATAAATATTGACCCGTGCGTGTAGCTTCTCCAAGACAGACTGCGAACTCAACGCTGGTTTAGATATTACACTCGATACCCAATGCCATAATTAACCCATTCACCAAGTGACTGGGGCTCAGGAACTGAGAAGTGCCACAAAAAAACCGTACTCACTAATTTGCCAATAAGGTTTCTGCTTCTAATTCAAGAAGCTTATTGTAGATCATTTCACTGTAGGTCATTTCACCGTGTCGTTTCAACGTATTTTACTTTGGACTATCGTAAATGTGGGCGGCAGATTCAGCGAGGTGAGCGTCATCTTATTTTTCAAAGATTTTCTGTGCTTCTTTCAGAATCCCAGTGTTGAGTCGCCGCTCGGGCAATTCCAAATACAGATTATTTGTTATGCAACCAGTGTATATTGCTATCCAACTTTTCCGCACTTGGCATTTCACAATAGCGTAAGTACAAAAATAAGCAACTGTAACTAAGAGGACCCGATCGATTTCCCAACATCGCTTGAACTGACAGCGTTAAAAGCAAAAGACAACAATCTCTGCAATGGCAAATTTAGATTGATTCTATATTATTATTGTGGGCAGTCTTAGGATTCGGGAGATTTATAACAGTAATTCATGCTCCAAAACCTGAAAACATGAAAATGAGAGACTGCTCTATTACATTCCGTGAAGTTCAAAACATCCAATGAAAATATCTTCTGGTGTGCCCTTGCACATAATTTTAAACTCGCTACCATGTGCCGCAACAAATATCTGTTAAAAATATACCACCTCGAATACTGCTTCAGGATACATGTCCGCAATAATATGGCCCACAATCACGAATAACTTCTCCCGATGGGCAATAATTTCAGGTACTGTAAGGAAGTAGGAGCAAAATTGGCCCTTAATCTCAAATGTACGTCTTTCTTTAATCTGAAATTGCTTTTTAGAGGATTATAATGATTAAGAGATGGTACAGTGGTTAGCCGGGGACCCCGGTTCGATTCCAAGCTTGGGTCACTATACCGAGTTTGCAAGTTCTCCCCGTGTCTGACGTTCCAGTTTCCTTCCACAGTCAGAAAGATGTGCTGGTTAGGTGCGTAGGCCATGCTAAATTCTCCCTCAGTAACCAAATAGATATCAGAGTGGCGCCTAGGGGATTTTCACAGTAACATCATCGCAGTGTTAATGTAAGCCTATTTGTGACTAACAAATAAACTAAAAAAAATGTTGTTTTACTTTTCTATGTTATAGGTAGAAGTATAAGTTACATGTCTCTTCCCTTAACTTTTCTTCAGCATAAAAGCACATTTTAAAATTAATGTTGTTTAAGTAGCACAATAATAATATTTGATGAGTTTGGCTAGCAAGAGACTCCTACATAATTGGAAACACTTCTGTCTTTACAATCCAAGAATGGGATTACAAATTATTTTATTTCTTAGATACACATAATGCACAATAAATAATAAGTATATGGGCACATATAAATGGTGAACCTGTTGCATTGCTGACACTCCTCTCTCGGGATGTGACCAGCTGCTCCTTCCGCCCTACTCATTTATTTTTCACTCACTAGCTTGCAGCTCTAACTGCCACAACTCACCTAGTACAACAACGCAATCATAAAATATTTCTACAAGAAATCAACTCTGTCACTTAGGCTTCCACCTTCTGTTGTATGAGAGGAGAGAAGGTTAGTACTCCCCTTGATAAGGGTGGAAGGGGCCCTGGTGGTCTTACAAGAAGTCTCATAACACTGGGTTAAAGTCCAACAGGTTTATTTAGTACCAAATAAACCTGTTGGACTTTAACCTGGTATTGTGAGACTTCTTACTATGTTTATCCCAGTCCAACACCGGCATCTCCACATCAGGTCTTACAAGACACATGATTAAAGCATTGCCATCTATTTAGTGGAATCTAACCTTTTTTATAGTTGTTTCTGTGGTATAGTGGTTATCACATTTGCCTAACATATGAAAAGTCCTGGTTTTGAAACTGTGCAGAAGCATTAACAAAACTTTTTCATTTACACACCTTCCACTATTGTGTCCTCGCCCATCATTGCAACCTGGCGATGGAGGTCCCTTGATGGAGGGAGCCTCCCACAATACATTGGGGACCTGGGTTGGAGGCTAGTATATGCAGGAGTTCCATGCAACTGTAAATTGTACCATTTCACGGGCTCCCAAAAAACCTGCCATTTTTGTGGTCTTCTGGAGTCTGTGGACAATGTGTATGTTCACTGTTTTAGGCTGCATTCCCTTTTTGTTACCTGAAGAATATTTTTTTGATGGTTTGTTTGCACTTTAGTCCCATGCTCCTGATTTACAGGCACTTGGTCTTGGGCAGGGTGGGTGGGGAGGAGAGACGGAGGACCTCCTGGTCCTCCTCAGGAGAGACTTGGGGACCATCCCCCAGACTGGGAATAGAGGGATACAAACGAATGATTTAGTTGGGCTCATGAGCGGCACAGGCTTGGAGGGCCAAAGGGTCTGTTCCTGTGCTATATCGTTCATTGTTCTTTATTTGGTAACCTGCTTCTGAGCCTGGCCAGGCTTGCCACATAAGAAGTCTCACAACACCAGGTTAAAGTCCAACAGGTTTATTTGGTAGCAAATGCCACTAGCTTTCTGGGCTTTGCCCCTTCGTCAGGTGAGTGGGGAGTTCTGATCATAAACAGGGCATATAAAAGAACACACTCAGTTTACAGAACACTGATTAGAATGCAAATCTTTACAGCTAATCAAGTCTTAAAGGTGCACAGAATGTGAGTGGAGATAGCATTAAGCATAGGTTAAAGGGATGTGTCCTATTCTGTAAACTGAGTGTGTGCCTTTATATGCCCTGTTTGTGATCAGAATTCCCCACTCACCTAACAAATGGGCAGAGTCCCGAAAGCTAGTGGCATTTGCTACCAAATAAACCTGTTGGACTTTAACCTGGTATTGTGAGACTTCTCACTGTGTTTATCCCAGTCCAACGCTAGCATCTCCAAATCAAGGCTTGCCATAAACAGGTCCAGGCGGCGGACGACTGAGGGGATCTCTAACCCGACTATCTGTGCCTCCATCGCGGCTACATTCGCGACCATGTGTCCCTGGAGAGGGAGCATATGGAATCCAGGGGCACCATTGAGGCCTTCCGTGCCCATTGGGCCCTGCAGGGGCTGGGGTGGATGATTGGTCACATTTTGATTTAATGTTTTAAGTTTCCTTTATACTTTGGTTTCTTTTGCTTTGGGCAGTTCCTCCTCTTTTTAAGGGACCGCCACTTTTACCTTGTCTCTCGGTTTATTTGATTTCATTTAATTGGTTCGCCAAAAAGATTTCGAGCGTTCTCGTAGTGCAAAATCGATCAAGGTCAATTCATAAGAGAGAGACAGTAAAAACATCCTTGAGAAATATTCTCCCTCTGTGTCTGTGGGTGGGACAGTTTTGAGATAGTCCCAGCAAACTACCTACGTGATTTCTTCAGTCAAAAATAGACTTTGGTTGTTTTGTGCCTAACCTCACGCAGGCCTTGGAATACCCATTTGATCTAACACTTACCCTCGCTGTCGTTTGAAAGTTAAAGCACAAAATGAGACTGGAACTCACTAAAAATTTGAATGCAGAAACTCGTTTGATGTCAGTAGCTACCGAAGCAAATCTAATCCGCATACAAAACACATTTTACAGTTTTTCGGGAAATTCCGTTCTATTTTAAGAACACTAACGCACCACAGAGGGACAGCAGTCAGGCACAATTCACTACAAAAGTAAATTAAGAACCAATGTCTTTACCGCTACAAACAGGCATTGCATTTCCAGGTCCGTTGGTTTCAACCTCTACCGCTGACATTTGATGCTCTTTCTGGGCGAAGTTTTTAACTCGCATGTGTACACAAATCCTATATATATACGTTTTCTTGTGATTCGGTGTACAAACGGTATTACTCATGCAAGGAGATGCTTCGAGCCCGCAGTTAATTAGAATCAATTCTCGGATTCACTTTTAAAAAGAGCGTATTGCAGATAGCTATTGAAATCACCCGCAGCTATCGCACGTATCATTTATTCTTTTAACCATGTAATATGCATTGTCATTTTGACATGCCAACCATTTCATTTCTGATCGCACCTCCACATCACTCCAATTCATTCATGTTTGCCCTGAGGTAATTGCAGAGACTAGAGGTTAGCGGTAAGATCAGCATCTGACTCCACTGTGAAGATGGCGAAAGTTGTAATTGTAAAGATGTTGGGCTTTGATAAGGGAGGCCCCACTGGCTTGCTGTCTCCCCCAAAACAATACAATTTAGCCTCGTCTGGGACTAGTTTTTTAATTGTTAAACTTTTTTTTCAAAAGTTATCGTAAAATTGTTTTCCACTTTAGCTCTGCTTAATTAATGAGTTTGAGTTAAGTAATTACATTTTGGCAAAGCTTATTGTTTTTAATTGAGTTGACACACATTTATAGTTCAATTATTTACATAGCGTGTTGTTTCTGCCGCAATATCCTTCCAAAGCCACGTTTAAAGTGTTAGAATGAAAACTGAGTACAAAAGAAGAATACTTCTTTTTCCACAACCAGTCAAAGCTCCAATCATTTTAAAATGCGCCCACATTAACATCCTTCCATTATTTAGCACTTGATGTGGACAGTCAGATCAATAAACAGGTTCAGTCTGCAAGAGAAATTATACGCTGCGTTGCCACCATTATGGCATTAATCTACCCACCCTTCCTCCGCACCCAGCATCAACTCGCAGGGAAGGAAAAAAGGGAGACAGACCGTGTGTTTCCCGAATGCTTTATTCTGCATTGCTGTCCTGGCGCACTTTCTTAACATTACGAAAATATATTTGTTGTTAAACATGCGCGAAGGAGAATTAAAAGTGCAAAAGAGGCAAGCAACTAGAACGAAGAATTCAGAAGCAATTGCAAATACAAATTAACCACATTGGCACAAGTGTGCCGATGTTTCCAACAAGTAGAGAAGTTTCAGCACAGAGGACAGCTCTTGTAATTTAATTAAATCATCGTCCCCAACGACTGACTGTTTCATTAATAAATTATTTAAGGGAGACTACCACCCCTACCCTCCAAATGTGAAGTGTGATTATCTGCTCTCCTACATATCTGCTGAAATCTGATTGTCATGATCTGTATTTGTCCCACTGGGGTAACGAATTTAACTTTATCTAAATTAAAAGTCACAACTAGGAAATATTCATTAAATTATGAATTGATAAAATATCCTGCTTCTAAGCTTCAACATTGCTCTGATGTGGATTGGAAAGATGTCCTTGTGAACATGTGAGCCTCTCTGAAAACAAACTTTTCACGACAAAGCAACACTACGGTAGCTGCAGCAATGAGCGACAGGCAATACATAGCCAGCGACTCCCGTGAACGAGTGAGAAAGGAATGAAGGAAATTCAATACGTATACATGAAGTGGAATTACCTACAATTAACAACGGGAAAGCATAACTTTTTCGTCCCCAGGCAGGTAAATTCCCCAATGCCCTGTTCACTAACCAATCGTGCTTTGGCAATGACTACTTTCCTGCGCATCTTGCTACATTTTCAGTACTGATCTATACAGTGGCTAATTTGAAACCTCCGTCCTTATTTCATTCGAATTTCTTGATCTGATCAGCTTAGCCAGTTATGATCTATTCTAAATCAAGAATTTCGAATTCCAAAGAAAGGCTTTGATTGAAATCTTGAATTAAATATGTTTGTTGAAATATTAAGAGAGGTGTGCATTGACTCAGTCATTAACCTGGGAAACTAACGTTTTGTTTTCTAGGAATAAAGTAAGTTACATTTGATATTCCTCCTGATATTCCTGGGACTCAAGTCACAATCCAAGACTGGGTGCTAATGCAACAGAATATATTGGAGCATTTAGCAGTAATCAATTCGCTCTGGTCTCCATTCATTCATGATGTCGCTCTATTTTTCACCGGCTATTGCGATGGATCCTGGAATTCCCTTCCTGAACAGTTAGGAACTTGATTTTGCATCGATCTCAGCTCAGAGTTCCACAATTACAGCTGATTTCCGCATATATTTCGCCTTTACTGAGCAAGACGGCTCCTTAAGCAGAAACAGTTTACAGCTCCTACCAGGTACTTCCTAAATTGGGAGATGTTAAGCTTCACAATGCTATTAACTGAGACTGACTTTATGAAATTAAGGCAATCTGCATGGGCAAAACTTTGAAAGTTTGAAAACTCTGGGAACTTCATTTTATTTGGCATACTTGGACAAGGATAACGAGAAAGTAATATGTAGAGATGGTGAACAAAGTTCAGCATATTGGAGGAGAACTGTTTATGCCTATCTGTGCCCATGTCAACCATAAAAGCTATCCATTAAGTTTGGATTAATGAATTATTTTACATAATGATGCCCTTCCATTAATGGTCCTCCTAAGCATCTTTACCAGATCATTGAAGCAAAAGGCCTTGCCACAGTAATGAACTATATTCTTCAACTACCAACTATGCACATCATCTAAGATTCCTACCACACTAACAATGCAAATGAAGTGCAACAATGTTTTTTAGATTTCTTTACATTTCATCTGAGCCTCAAATGTCTTCTTTCCCAATATCTCTCCTTGGTGTCTAATGCTGTGTTGTTATCTATGATAATATGCTGCTAGAAGGTGCTCACCAGTAGCTGACACATAAGGATGGCTAGCTAATATGTTTAAGTTAGTTCCTGAGATGATAGTTGTTATTGACTTCTGTGAGTGAAGTTGCAGACTCTATCTCCCTGATCACTGCAGAGACCGCCTGATCTTACAGGCATTTAGGCACTTATATTGTCATTCATATAGTCATTCAATGAAGAGTTGCACTAAGGTACAGAGATATTTCCATTCAGGAATCAGCAAAATCATCTATACCTATTCTATGCCTATCTGTGTCTAAGCAGATTCATGATCTATATGAATAAAAATTCAAGGAGTGCACTGAAATCTCTGAAGCTCCTGCTCATGTAAGGAAGGGAAAAGAATAACTATCATATTGTAACACTGTAAGGCTTGTTTATGGGGCTTTTTGATTGAGACAGTTCCAGCAGCAGTGTATGCTTTTTTTGTGAACTGCAGAATTCCCAATCCAAGATGGAATGGCACTAACATTTGAGTTATTGAAGCCTCCACAATAGTCTTCATGCCCTGAAATATCCTGGAAACACTATCCAATGACTGCAACAATCTGTTTCCCCAGCTCATCCGCTGCTTAAGCTGTTATCCATATCTTTGTTATCTGTAGATTCAAATATTCCAATGACCTTCTGGCCAGCTTGCCATTTTCCAACATAGATAACACTGAGTTCATCCAGATCTCTGCTGTCCGGATCCTAACTGGCACCAAGTCCTATAGATCCTTCATCCCAGTGTTTGTGGATCTAGCTTGTCTTCCCATTGAGCAATACCTTGGTTTTAAAATTCTCCTCATTGTTTTGAAATCTTTTCTTGGGCCTTGTCCCTCACTATGCCTGTAATCTCTGCCAGCCCTACAAGCTTTCAAGAAATCTGTGCTCCTCCTATTCAAACTTGCTTTAAATCTAAATTTTAATTGCTCATCGCTGGCTACTGTGCGTTCAACTGTTTAGGCATAAAGCTCCAAAATTCCATCCTCAAGTAGCTCAAGTTCTTTACTGAACTTCTTTAAGATGCGTCTTAAGACCTATCTCTTTGACTAAGCTTCCTGTCTCCTGATGTAGTTCAGTGTCAAGTTTTTGACCATCTGTCCAAAATATCTTCTTTTGTGGCTCCTTACAGGTTCCGTTGATAACACTCCAGTGAAGCATTTTAAGATGTTTTACTACATTAAAGAAGATGCAAATTATTGTTGTTGTTATTCTTAGATTTTTCTCAAAAACATTGAGCCTCTGGTATGTATCAATGCTGTCTTCAACAAAGAATGAAAATGATTTGAATTTTAGGCTCTGATTTGATTTTCTTTTCCTTGCTACTTTAACCTACACCTTTTCACTTGCTAACAGTATACTACTCACTGAAATTGCAACTTCATTGGGAGTGGGGATGTTTGCCAATGATTGCACAATGTTTAGCACCATTCGTGGCTCCTCAGACATTGCAACAGTCCATGTTCAAATGCAACAAGATCTGGACAATATCCAGGTTTGGGCTGATAAGTGGCAAGTAACATTCACACCACAAAAATGCCAGGCAATGATCATCACCAAAAAGAGATACTCGAACCACTGCCCCTTGACATTCAATGGTGTTACCCACTATCAGCATCCTTGGGGTTACAATTGACCAGAAACTCAACACAACTACTTCTATCTAGAAGGATAAGGGCAGCGGACAAATGGCAACACCACACCTGCAAGTTCCCCTCCAAGCCACTCACCATCCTGACTTGAAAATATATTGCCATTCCTTCACAGCAGCTGGGTCAAAACCTGGAATTCCCTCCCTAACGACATTGTGGGTCAACCCACAGCACATGGGCTGCAACAATTCAAGAACGCAGCTCACCATTACCTTCTCAAGGGCAACTAGGGGCTCACTACATTAACACAGTGACTACAACAACAGGTCAGAGGCTAGGAATACTGTAGCAAGTAACTCACCTCCTGACTCCCCAAAGCCTATCCACAATTTACAAGGCATAAATCAAGAGTGTGATGGAATTTTCTCCACTTGCCTAAATGGGTGCAGCTCCAACAACACTCAAGGAGCTTGACACCATCCAGGACAAAGCAGCCCATTTCATTAGTACTACATCTACAAACATCCACTCGCTCCATCACCAACGCTCAATAGCAGCAGTCTGTACTATCTACAAGATGCACTGCAGCAATTCACCAAAGATCCTTCAGCAGCACCTTCCAAACTCACGACCACTTTCATTTAGAAGGACAAGGGCAGCAGACAAATGGGAACAGCACCACCTGCAAGTTCCCCTCTAAGCCACTCACCATCCTAACTTGGAGATATATTGCTATTCCTTCACAGCCGGAAATCCTGGAATTTTCTCCCTAACGACATTGTGGGTCAACCCACAGCACATAGACTGCAACAATTCAAGAAGGCAGCTCACCATTACCTTGTCAAGGGCAACCAGGAATGGGCAATAAATTCTAACTGGCCAGTGATGCCCATCTCCCACAAATGAATTAAAAAATATATATTTAAGTTCTGAGTTGATGTCAGGGGACGTGAGGTATGAATGATGATTCAAATTGAGATGCTTTTTCCACAATCGTAAGTCAGGACCCATACTTCCAGTCATTTGATAAAATCTAGAGAAGGTGAAGAGGATCAATAGCAAGGAATTTTCTTGACAATTACAACTCAATTTACTTTCCAAACAATGACCAACAAGGCACTAATATTTATTTCATCATCTGATTGTAGAAGGCCAATGAATAAGTGAAGGACACCACAACCTTAACCTAGGGCTTGACCTTCTGCTTTCTTGTTTCTTCCACATTGTCACTGCCTGAATCTTTTAAAATTATCCTCCATAGAACCATAGAAAATTATAGCTCGGAAACAGGCCTTTTGGTCCTTCTTGTCTGTGCCGAACTATTTTTTGCCTAGTCCCACTGACCTGCACTTGAACCATATCCGTCCACACCCCTCTCATCCATGAACCCATCCAAGCTTTTCTTAAATGTTAAAAGTGACCCCGCATTTACCACTTTATCCGGCAGCTCATTCCACACTCCCACCACTCACTGCGTGAAGAAGCCCTCCCTTAATATTCCCTTTAAACTTTTCTCCTTTCACCCTTAACCCATGCCCTCTGGTTTTTTTCTCCCCTAGCTTCAGTGGAAAAAGCCTGTTTGCATTCAGTCTATCTATACCCATCAAAATCTTAAAAACTTCTATCAAATCTCCCCTCATTCTTCTACGCTCCAGGGAATAAAGTCCTAACCTATTCAATCTCTGTCTGTAACTCAGCTTCTCAAGCCCCGGCAACATCCTTGTGAATCTTCTCTGCACTCTTTCAACTTTATTTACATCCTTCCTGTAACTAGGTGAGCAAAACTGTACACAATACTCTAAATTCGGCCTCATCAACGCCTTATATAACCTTACCATAACTTACCATAAAAATTTATTTTCAGGGAGCCTTTTGCAATGAGATTCTCTTAATATGGCTGGTCTTTTCATGCAAGAAAGGTTGAGGGTATTAAATAATTGAGATTGGCATGGGCCACAATCATTTTGCAGCCTTTTGACCATATAGTGTAAGGAGGACACATTGCCTTCGTACTATGGATAGAATAGGGAAAAATCTTCTTTGCTGCAATGGGAAAACCTGGGAAGCACCTGCCATAATGTCTTCATCAAGAAAGTCACACAGGCAACATCAAACTAATTTTTAGGTCATTTTTTGTGTTTATATTGGAGAAGGAATGTTTGCCAGCACATTGAGAGAGATTTGCTAATGCCTTTCCCAATCAAACTATTAAAAAGTCACAACTAAGCCTAATCCTACTCTGAGTTAATGTGCATATGTCTACTAAGGGATATTGAATAACGAGCAGAAGCAGAAACCTTGGTCTTTTCTTCCATCTAATCAAAACCATCAACAACTATTACAGCATCACTACTGTGACTCTGGCTGAAATCAACCATTTCAGTACAGATCAGGGATTGCAACTAAATTATTCGTTGCTGATATGGGTTATCTAACTTGAATAGACTATAAATCCAGGATAAATTCACTGAACAAAATTAGAGACTGGTAGCTTTCTTGGAACTGCACGTAGTTATTGTAACTGCAGAAATGATTTTTATTCTATAACTCTTCCAATCCTAATATGAAGAAACATATTATGATCTATTCCTAGTATAAGCTATCCAGGGTTTTACTTTCCATTTATGGAATGTTATATTCATAGCTCCAATAATTTTACTGAACACTCATGAATCTTTCTTTGATTGTACAATGCCTCCAAAATCAGTAAGTATATTGTCTCTTATCAAATAGTTTACTTGCATTCCTTTTTGCCAGATCCAACTTAAATTACATCTGAGTCACCTTTATGATGGCCATTGCACTTCAATCTTTGTTACCTGGTATATGTGGCTGCTGAATTTATATCTTCAAATATCCTTTAATGTACAATTTTAAATTATGTGGTCTGTTTTGGGACAATGAAAATAGATCCTGAGAAGCTCAAAGCTAAATTGTGCCCTCACTATTGCCACCATGGCTTTGCCCTTCCTGTTGCTTGTCAGCCAGTCAATCCAAACCACTGATGCCCATACTGAAGTGCTGCACGCCTTCCAGGTGCAGAGCTCACTTGAGAGTATCCTGCAAGGCCATCTGCCGTCTTCCTGACTGAAAGGCAGCAGCTTTTCACCAATTATATTGCAGCCTTCTATGTTGCTGAAAGAACAGCAGGTCAGTTAAAGGAATTTGCTGGATAGGCACATAAGAAAATGGAGAAGGATGATTATTGAGATTGATATGAAATTTTGGCAAATAAAGCTGGTATGAAATGGTTGTTTTGTGGTGATTTTTATTTCAGAATTGTGGCCAAGATGATAGCCAGTAACAGAGTGATGTTAAAAGATGAAAATGTTGAACCATGGGTATTGAGTTTGTAATAATGGGAGCAGGAGTCAAATGGGATGGTGTTGGACAGTCATCAGAATGTTGAAGAATAAATTGGTCAATCCCATAGTTCCAATAAGGAAATAGGATTATGCCATTGGAGCATCAGGCCTCTAATGCACAGTCCCTTGAAGTTCAGCCATCCACTGAATGCATGTTTGATGAATGAAGTCTTATACCAGAATCTAATTACAAGAGGCATTACATAATTTTGTACATGCTAATGTTTGGATATAATCATTGATTTTATATAACAAAGGGCATCTGTTTTCAATATAACAGAATGCCCTGCTTTTCCAGAGAAAACAAAAAATGAAGAGAAGAAAAAGATAATTTCAAACATTGCAAAATGCTTGCTCAATGATTGAACTTGAAGCCATATTAACAACATTACCAATCAATACATTTTGACAGTTCTTTATGGGGTTTATGAAGGTACCAAGTTCTGATAACACAGTCTCATGTCAGTGTGCAACTAGTATTGCTCAGAGGAAACTGCAGCATTCACATGTGTTCTTACAGTTAGAATTTTCAGGAATTTGTTTGAAATGATACCAAATGATTTGCCCCCATTCCCGAACTCAGTAAAAATATGATGATCCCCTTACCTTCCCAATCATTGAGGTCTTATTTCTGTCAGAGATGGTGATGGTGCCCTGATCATTAGGATTCATTCTTCCCATCTGACCAGACACTAAAATTGTTCTCACTCACACAAAGATACTATCCTGCCCCCTCATCTCTCACAGAAACATTGTTGCATTTCATCCATTCACATAGACATCTACTGTTCCTTTCTCACAAAACACAAAGGTTTTCTCTCGCTACTTCTCTCTCTCACGCACGTATATTGAACATTTGTTCCCTCTTTCATAGAGGGAAACTAATGTTATTACCTTTCCCACAGACAGGCTTTCCTCTGTCACGGAAGAAACTTGATTTCAAACATAGCTATGGAAATTGATCCTTTTAGGTACTGATATTATTTTAACTACTAAATGTGGCAGAGCAGCAGTTTAAAAAGTTGCAGCAATCGTTTAAAATTTAAATATATATTTATTTTGAAACATAAATCAATTTCCTTTTATAAAGGCTTCATTGGAACATTGGATTGTCCAGTCGCTTGTCAATTCAATTCAAAATCTTGTTCTTAAGCTCACATTTCCATCCTTGGCCTGCTGTAGTGTTCCAGTGAAATCCAGTGTAAACTGGAGGAACAGCACCTCATTTACAGATTAGGCACTTTGCAACCTTCCGGACTTAACAACTTCATTGTTATTGACAACAACATTGAGTTCAACAACTTCAGACCATGAACTTCAGACCAGGCACAGAGAAGATGTCAGGGGTAAGTTTTTCACTCAGAGGGTGGTGAGTGAGTGGAATCGGCTGCCGCCGGTGGTGGTAGAGGCGAACTCGCTGGGTCTTTTAAGAGACTTCTGGATGAGTATATGGGATTTAATGGGTTTGAGAGTTATAGATAGGCCTGGTAGGTATGGATATGATCGGTGCAACTTGTGGGCCAAAGGGCCTGTTTGTGCTATAGTGTTCTATGTTCTATGTTCTAACTCTGTCCTCCATTTTGATTATTTTTCCAACTCCCTCCCCTTGCTCCCACCTCAAATGTTTTTTGTTCAGAAAGCATTAAACCTTGTCCTGCTATTAACACATTTTGCTTTCTGACCTTTATGGCATTATTAACACTTGCTTTAATCATTAACAGTATCATAGAGTCATAGAGGGTTACAGCATAGAAGCAGGCCCTTCAGCCCAAATTATCCATGTCGCCCAGTTTTTATCATTAAACTAGACCCAATTGCCCATGTTTGGCCTATATCCCAGTATACCAATCTTACCCATGCAACTATCTAAATGCTTTTTAAAAGTCCCACCTCTATTACTACCTCTGGCAACTCATTCCAGACACTCACCATTCTCTGTGTGAAAACAAATGCCCCCCTGGACCCTTTTGTATCTCTCCCCTTTCACCTTAAATCTATGCCCTCTAGTTTTATGCTCCACAACTTTGGGAAATTATGTTGACTATCTACCTTATCCATGCCCTACATTATTTTATAGATCTCTGTAAGATCATCCCTAAGCCTCCTTCACTCCAAGGAAAAGAATCCCAGTCTATCCAGCATCTCCTCATAATTCAAGCCAACAAGTCCTGGTAGCATCCTAGTAAATCTTTTCTGCATTCTTTCTAGTTTAATAATATCCTTTCTATAAAAGGGTGACCAGAACTGTACACAGTATTCAAGTGTGGCCTTATTAGTGTCTTGTACAACTTCAACAAGACGACCTAACTTCTGTATTTAATATTCTGACCAATGAAACCAAGCATGCAGAATGCCTTCTTCACCACTCTGTCCACCTGTGACTCCACTTTCAAGGAGCTTTGAACTAGTACCCCTAGATCTCTTTGTTCTATAACTCTCTCGAACACCCTAATATTAACTAAGTCCTGCCCTGGTCCAATCTACCAAAAATCATTACCTCACATTTATCTTAATTAACTCCATCTGCCATTCATCAGTCCACTGACCCAATTGATCAAGATCCAACTACAATCCTTGATAACTTTCTTCACTGTCCACTATGCAGCCAATCTTGGTGTCTTCTGCAAACTTACTAACCATGCCTCCTAAATTCTCATCCAAATCATTAATGTAAATGACAAATAACAGCGGACCCGGCATAGATCCCTGAGGCACACTGTTGGCCAAAGGCCTCCAGTTTGAAAAACAACCCTCTACAACCCCCCCTCTGGCTTCTGTCATCAAACCAATTTTGTATCCAATTGACTACCTCACCCTGGATCCTGTGAGATTTAACCTTATGAGACAATCTACTATGCGATACCTTGTCAAAGGCCTTGCTAAGTCCACATAGACAACATCAACTGCACTGCCTTCATCTACCTTCCTGGTTACCCCTTTAGAAAACTCAATCAAATTTGTGAGACATGATTTTCCACTCACAAAACCATGCTGACTGTCCCTAACCAGTCCTTGTCTCTCTAAATGCCTGTAGATCCTGTCTCTCAGAATACCTTCAAACAACTTAACCACCACAGATGTGAGGCTCACCGGCTTGTAGTTCCCAGGCTATTCCCTGCAGCCTTTCTTAAACAAAGGCACAACATTTGCCACCCTCCAATCTTCAGCTACTGCACCTATGGCTGTTGATGATTCAAATATCTCGGCTAGGGGACCCACAATTTCCTCCCTAGCATCCCTTATGTCCAAGGATGCACTTCATCAGGTCCCTGGGATTTATCTACCTTAAGACTTCCAGAACCTCCTTCTCTGTAATATGTACACTCCTCAAGACATCATTATTTATTTCCCCAAGTTCCCTAACATCCATGCCTTTCTCAACAAAAAATACTAATGAGAAATATTCATGTAGAATCCCATCCGTCTCTTGCGGATTCACACATAGATGATCTTGTTGATCCTTAAGAGGCCCTACTCTCTCCCTTGTTACTCTTTTGCCCTTTATGTATTTGTAGAAGATCTTTGGATTTTCCTTTTCCTTATCTGCCAAAGTGATCTTGTGTCCCCTTTTTGTCCTCCTGATTTATCTCTTAACTCTGCTCTGACAATCTCTATACTCTTCAAGGTATCTACTTGATCCTAGCTGTCTATGAATGTCATGTGCCTCCTTCTTCTTCGTGACAAGGGCCTCAATATCCCGAGTCACTCAGGGTTCCCTACTTCTACTAGCCTTGCCCTTCATTCTAAAAGGAAATTGTTTACCCTAAACCTTGGTTAACATTCTTTTGAAAGCCTGCCACTTACCAGAGGTCCCTTTGCCTCCCCAATAGACTCCCCCAATCAACTTTTGAATATTACTGTCCAATGCCATCAAAATTGGCCTTGCCTCAATTTAGAATTTTTACTTTTGGGTTTGACCTAAATTCTCCATAGCTATCTTAAAACTAATTGAATAATGGTCACTGGTCCCAAAGTGATCCCTCACTAATACTTCTGTCACCTGCCTTTCCTTACTTCATAAGAGGATCTTTGTCCTCTCTCTAGTCAGGCCATCCACATACTGAATGAACAATTCCTCCTGAATACACTCAACAAATTTCTCTCCATCCATGCCCCTAATAAAATGGCTGTCCCAGCCAGTGTTGGGAAAGTTAAAGTCCCCCACTATTTACTAATGTAGTTGTTTCTTTTGTCTTGTGTCTTTGATATCTTTATCATTTTATTTCTCCTGATCTCTAACCTGTCCTTGACCTTCTACTTTGCTCCACTTATTTCACCTTCCACCCCCTCTCAGCCCCACCCCTGTAAGCAACATCAATTCCATGATTTTTCTACCTTGCTTTAGCTCTGAGGAAGATCAGACTCAAAATGTTTACTCTATTTCTCTCTCCACAGATACTAACAGATGTGCTGAGTTTTTCTGGCATTTCCTGTTTTTATTTCAGGTTCTTTAAGAGCCTTATTAAGGGCCATTAAATGAGAATGTTGTAGCTATGGCCCAGATCCCAGTGTGACTTTGGGGAGGGGGTGAGTGGGGGTGGTGCAGTTCAGTTGCCTGGAGGTGAACATCTAGCAGCAAACTGGGGTACCAGCATTTGAGACAGGCCTACAGACCCTGGCTGCAATTCTCCTGGCAGGGAGCATCGATATGCGGGATCTGCACATGTGTTCGCACTGTAATAGCGTCTCCCAGTGGCGGGGCCTAGGGGGAGATCGGTGGGGGTGGGGGATCCGACTGCCACTCTGCAGTTGGGATCGATGAAGGAAGAAGGGAGGCCAGTAATTGGAATGGGCTGGTGGTGGAGGGAAATCAGCTGGGGGGTGGGGGGCAGTGGAGGGTTGGCACTGTGGGTGGAGGTGTCAGGACTGCAGGGGGGAATAACTGTTGATGGGGGAGGGAGCTGGTGATTGGGTCAGGCCCAGGGGGGAGGGGAGGGGTGGTGCTGGGCCCAGGAATAGTCAGAGGCCCAGTGACCAGGCTGGGGGGGAGTGTGGTGGAGTGGACAGCCGGCATTCCAGGGGCTGAGGGACTGGACAGCATTTGAGCTGGCCAACAATTGGGAAGCCGTCAATGCAGGGCCACTGCGCATGCGCTAATCTTGGCAATGACAGATTAACATATGCGCAGTGGCCTGCTCAGAAAGCTGATTTCTGCTTCTCTAGCCAGATAGGCCACACCCCCTAGATTTTAATAATATTCACGCTGGTGGCCTCTGCAGTGCACAAGATTCTTCTCTGAACTCCCACTGAAAAACAAAACAGCATGAATTACTCCAGTTTTCACACAAATTCAGCACATAGAATTTTTTTTGGGAGAATTCAGGCCCCTATCTGCCTGCCAGGGTATGGCTGCAACACATCTTGAGCTAAGAGAAAGGATGTGTGTTAGATTGCACCTGTGGGCGGTGGGTGAACAGTGATAACTCGGTCCCCCTGCTAGTGGTCTGTGCCTGCCGGATGTTGTATGATAGCTTATCCGGCCATCATTTTATATCCTCTTTGAAAATGGTCAAGGTCTATTTCCAAGTTATAATAAAATTCAGTTGCAAAATAACAATTTCTTCTACGTAAATCTGATGTTATTTGCTTCAATTTGACTTGCTATACTTTGCAGTTCTGCCAATTCTGATTAAACCAGAGCTGAAGTAGTGATGCTATTAAGTCTGTAAGTATGGAATTGGAAAAAGCTTGTTATTTTGATTGTCTTCTGAAAGCAATTACATAGCTTTTGCCACTATAGCAGTTTAGTATATAGGTGTGTTTACATTTTTAGAAAAAATGCTTCCAAGTTCATCAGATTCCATGGATTTCCAATACATTTGTCTCTGATGGCTATTTCCTGAAAATGGAATCACAATACCCTGGTCTTTTTGGAAGTACCATCTATCTGAAATAGGACATTGAGTACATTTCTATATTAATGGCAAGCATAATTGACTTATTGAAGCTGTGCCATCATTTTGTTTCTTTATAACAGCTTTTTTTTGAGGAATGCCTCATTGGAAGAACCTCTCGTTCTTATTTTGATATTAAAATAAATGTTTCATGGCATTGTTACAGGACTTTTTTCCTCTGCTTTTTTGGCTCAAGAAATATTTGCAAATTCCAGGCACATTATACAAGATGGTTTAGCGCTACCTCCTCAAGGGCATTTACAGATGGACAGCAAATGTTAATTTTACAAGTGCCACCAACACCCCAGAAAATAACTTAAAACAAATATTGAGGCTTAACATTTGACTTTTTGTATTAATTCAGAGAGAAAGTGCAATGCAACTTATTCATTTTGAATTCAGCAAAACAATGATTTCTGCTGGAAAAGTATGAGATGCCCTATTGAATCAGACACTTGAAGGGCATCAATGACATCACTGGTCACAAGCTCAGACGTTATTTAGTTATAATGGTGAAAGTACTGCACTTGCCTTAGGGACATTTTAAAAAATTGGTATCCATGCACACCTCAACTGTCATTTCCTTAAATCATGCAGCCAGTCACAATGGGAATAATCAGTAAGCAGCTTTCCACAAGCCGTATTTAAACAGTTCCCACTCCCATCAAAAAAATTTGCTACTTAACCATTTAGGAACATAAAAACATATGTATTAGCTCTCTGAGCTCATTCCACCATTCAAGTAACATGTGGCTCATCCATACCTCAACCATTTTTGTTCACGTTGACTTAGTATCCCCAGCTCCCCTTACCGAACACAAATCTGTTGATCTCAATCTCACAAGCTTCAATTGATCCGACATCTGCAACATTTGGCAGAGAGAATTCTAGATTTCCGTACCCTTTGTATGCAGAAGTGCTTTCTGAATAATCTGCATCTAATTTTATGATTACACCACTCAATCTCCTGCCCCTGGCCTGTCTTGATCTCCCCCCCGCCTCTACAATCTCCTGCCTCTGGCCTGCCTCGATCTCCTCCTTCTCCCCACCACCACAGCCCCAATCTCCCGATCCCCCCCCCACCAGCAACACCAACACCCCCCACTACAGTTCCAACTGCCACCCCTTCCTCCATAGCCCCAAGTGCCCCAGGTGGTTGACACCCCCCTCCACCCACCCCCCAACCTCCCCCCCCCAACCCCCCCCCCCCCCCACCCCAACCCCCTACCCCCCCTATCCTGATGCCCAGCCCTGAACACTGGCTTGCCTCCCTCTGAATCTCAGCCCGAGTGCAGCGTGGTAGCGGGATCTCCTCCACCCCCACCGATTGTTCCCCGCCCAGAGTCCCCTGCACCCCAGTAGGCCTCACTCCCATTAGGTCAAATCCCCTTGGCACTGCTGTATGACCAGTGGACAGTGCCAAGGTACCTCCTGGTCATTGGCACTTTGTCCTTTATGCAGTGTCAGGGCCTAGGCAGACACTGCCAGCTGGTAATGCACAGAGGGCACCCCCCCACGCCTGACCCTTTGGGCAGTTTTGATTGCTTCCCTTCGCTCCAGTGAGGTCGGGCAGCCAGCTTCCCACAAATGGGGAGCTATTGTGAACCCACTGGAGTGAACCACCCCTGGCGGGGGGAGGGGGGGGAGTGGGGTGGGTGGGTGGTGGGGGGCTAACAGGCCCGAAAATTTCAATCCCAGGTCCACTAATGAAATGTAAAATAGACGGTAATGAATATTTGTTAATTAATTCAGCTCCGTGCCAATTTCTGGTGCAAAGCAGATGGCACCAGAAAACTGCCTGCTAGAGATTCGCAGAGGCCGTGGTGCCCAGCGGGGTGCCTGTGAAACGGCCTCTGCTCAAGTTTCCTAGTCCGCTGCGCTACAAAAGCAGCAGGATGGAAGAATCACCCCCAAGGATTTATCCAGATAGACGGCATGGATTTGTTGATGGGAGATCCTGTCTAACTAACTTAATTGAGTTTTTTGAAACGATAACTAAATATATTGATGAGGATAGTGTAGTTGATATGGTTTACATGGAACTCAGTAACCACCTAGGTATCCTGTGCAAGAATGACAAGGAGTTGGTTTGCAGGTGCAGCAGGTAATTAAGAAGGCAAATGGAATTTGCTAGAAGGATGGAGTTTAAAAACAGTGAGGTTATGTTGCAGCTGTATATGGTGCTGGTGAGGCCACACCTGGAGTACTGTGTACAGTTTTAGTCTCCTTACTTGAGAAAAGATATACTGGCACTGGAAGGGGTGCAGAGGGGATTCACTGGGTTGATTCTAGAGATGATGTGGGTATGCCGGCGTTGGACTGGCGTAAACACAGTAAAAAGTCTGACAACACCAGGTTTTAGTCCAACCTATTTATTTGATAATATACTCACTAGCTTTCGGGGTTACCCTCTTCGTCAGGTGAATGGAGAGTTCTGGCCTCAGACAGAGCATATAAAGCACAGACAGTTTAGAGATTACTGATTAAAATGCGAATCCTTACACCTAACCTGCTGTTCAAGACCTGAAGTGGCTGATAATGTGAGTACTCACATTATCAGCCACTTCAGGTCTTGAACAGCAGGTTAGGTGTAAGGATTCACATTTTAATCAGTAATCTCTAAACTGTCTGTGCTTTATATGCTCTGTCTGAGGCCAGAACTCTCCATTCACCTGACGAAGAGGGTAACCCCGAAAGCTAGTGAGTATATTATCAAATAAATAGGTTGGACTAAAACCTGGTGTTGTCAGACTTTTTACTTGATTCTAGAGTTCAGAGTGTTGGCTTATCAGGAGTAGACTGGGGCTATACTCATTGGAATTCAGAAGAAAGAGAAGAGATCTTATGGAAAAATATAAGATTATGAAGGGAATAGATAAGAAAGAAGCAGGGAAGTTGTTTCCACTGGCGGGTGAAACTAGAACTAGGGGACATGGCCTCAAAATAAGGGGAAGCAGATTTAGAACTGAGTTGAGGAGCAACTTCTTCACACAAAGTGTTGTGAATCTATGGAATTCCCTGACCAGTGAAACAATTGAGGCTACTTCATTGAATGTTTTTAAAGTAAGGATAGATAACTTTTTGAACAGTAAAGGACTTAAGGGTTATGGTGAGCAGGCAGGTAAGTGGAGCTGAGTCCTCAAAAAGGTCAGCCATGATCTTATTGAATGGTGGAGCAGAGTCGAGGCACCAGATGGCCTACACCTGCTCCTAGTTCTTATGTTCGAAGGTCTTTGATAAATTCCTACTGGCAGGCTAGTACAAAGGGTTAGAGCTCATGGGATCCAAGGCAAGTTGGCAAATTGGATCCAAAATTGGCTCACCTCTTTAGCATTGCCAAATTGTGAATGTCACAACAAAGTGTAACCATGCAGGAAACCCTCTCCGCTGCAGAGAGCCACCTGAATCACATCTTTAGAAGTCATGTGATCTACTCTATGAGGGAGTGTGTTGAGCTGTGAACAGTGTAGTACTTCACCTTGGCACGAGTTTGAGGTGACGCACCAGAGACTCAATCACTGTTTAAGAGGGTAGCCCTTATTCGCTATCAACGATCTGTAATGCTCTAACTATGTTAGAGGTTGTGGGTTTTAACAGCAGAAGTTTGCACACATAGGTTCAAAGAAACACGCAGTAGGTTTTGTTGAAGAGCTGCTCTTTGTGCTGTATCAGAATACAAAACTGAAGTTCGAACAGCAGCCTGACATCACCATTAAATCATGCAATCAGTTCTTAAAGCAACCTTGCAACCCTTTTAAAATCATAACATCCTTCTCTCTTTACTTCTGTAGTCAAATTACTATGATGTTATAAGAGGATCAATAATACTCTAGACACAGTACTATGCATTTGGTTGGGCCTAGGGACTCCTGCAGAGGTGTCCTGGAGCTGAGGTGACTGACTATCTGCACCACAAACATTTTCCTATGTGCCAGGTATGACTCCAACCAGCACAGAGTTTGCTCCCTGATATCCATTGATTCAGTTTTGCTCAGGCTCCTTGATGCCACACTTAGTCGAATGTGGCCCTGATGTCAAGGGCTTTCACTCTTGCCTCACCTCTGGAATTCAGCTCTTTTGTCCATGTTTGAACCAAGACTTTATGGGATCAGGAGCTAAGTGACCCTGGCAAAACCCAAACTGGGTATCACTAAGAAGGTTATTACTAAGCAGGTGCTGCTTCATAGCACTGTTGATGACCTCTTCCATCAGTTTATTGATGATTGAGATTGGACTGATTGGGCGCAATTGGCTGGGTTGGATTTGTCCTGTTTTTTGTGTGCAGGATATACCTGGGCAATTTTCCACATTGCCAGGTAGCTGCCAGTCTTGTAATTGTACTGGAAAAGCTTGGCAAAGGAAGCGGCAAGTCCTGGAACACAAATCTAGAGTACTAAGACTGCAAGTTTACATGGGAGACTGGCAGAGCTGTATTGAAATTGTCAAGTCGAGAGGTAACAAAGACATTGCTAAGGATTTCAGCAGTGGATGAGGCAAGGTAGGGATGGAATCAGGGAAGGTTATGGAGGTGAAAATAGTTTGTCTTAGCTCAGGAAACAATCTCTCAGCATTCAACCTGTCAAGTGTTCTGAGAATGTTATATACTTTCTCCGCAAAGAGTAGTTTCTCACTGAAATGTTTAGTCATTGGGAATGGTAAAATGTTCATTTAAATGTTACCCATTACTTCTCTACTCTTGCAACTTTTAATTGAATCTATCTTAGCCAACTCATACCTATGAATTTGATTTAATTTAAATGTATTAATTTATGTCACCTTCAAACATAATAGGAACACTGTTGCCACGGCACAGAATTATATGCTCCCTCTAGACTGATTCTGAAGGAGGAGGGAGGGGAGCATAAATCTGAAATGATGGGATTCCCCTGGGAACAAATCCAAGCATACCCAGGTGCAATTTCATTCTTGGGCGGACAGGGCTGGGGCAGGGGATGGGGAGGGGGAAACGGGAGTCGGGGTTTTACACTAACCTTGTAGCTAAATTCCCTCATCCCTGGAACCGTTCTGGTAATTCCTTTCTGCACCCTCTCAAGGACCCTCTTATCCTTCCTAAAGTATGATGATCATAACTTGATGCAGTTCCGCAGTTGTGACCAACCAGAGCTTTATAAAGGTTCAGCACAATGGAGCTACTTTTGTACCCAATACCTCTATTTATGAAGCACAAGATCCCATATGCTTTGCTAAGTGCTCTCTCAATATGTTGTGCCACCTTGAAAAGTCTATGCGCATGAAACCTCCAAGTCCTGCTGTTGTTGCACACACTCAGAAGTGCGCCATTAAGTCCACACTGCCTCTTCCTATCCTTTCTGCTAAAATGCATCACTTCACACTTCTCTGTATTCAATGCCATCTGCAACTTGTCTGCCCATTCTGCTAGCCTCTCTAGCAGAAGTTGGGATCATAAGAACATAAGAAATAGGAGCAGGAGTAGGCCATCTAGCCCTTCGAGCCTGCCCCACCATTCAATAAGATCATGGCTGATCTGTCGTGGCTCAGTTCCACTTTCCCGCCCTCTCCCCATAACCCTTAATCCCCTCTCTTATCAAGAACCCATCAACCTGCTTCTTAAAAATATTTAGCGAGGCAGCCTCCACCACTTCAACGGGCAGAGAATTCCAGAGATTCACCACCCTTTGAGTGAAGAAGTTCCTCCTCAACTCCGTTCTAAACCGCCTCCCCTTTATCTTGAGGCTGTGTCCCCTAGTCCTACTGTCTTTTTTGAGCGGGAAGAGTCTCTCCACCTCTATCCTATCCATCCCATTCATCATCTTATACGTCTCAATGAGATCTCCCCTCATTCTTCTAAACTCTAACGAGTACAAGCCTAGTTTATTCAGCCTCTCCTCATAGCTCAATCCCCTCAACTCCGGTATCAGCCTAGTAAACCTCCTCTGCACTCCCTCCAGGGCCAAAATATCCTTGTGCAGGTGCGGCGCCCAAAACTGCACACAGTACTCCAGCTGCGGCCTCACCAATGCCCTATACAACTGCAGCAAGACCTCCCTACTTTTATATTCAATCCCCCTCGCTATGAAGGCCAGCATCCTATTCGCCTTCCTGACCACCTGCTGCACCTGCAAGCTGGGTTTTTGCGACTCATGCACAAGGACCCCGAGGTCCCTCTGCACCGTCGCCTGCTGCAGTTTTTCGCCACGTAAGTAATAGTCCTTCCTACCATTCTTCCTACCAAAGTGGACCACCTCACACTTGCCAACATTAAATTCCATTTGCCATTTCCTGGCCCATTCGCCCAGCCTATCTAGATCCTTCTGCAGACTCTCCACACCCTCCGCACAATTTGCCTTTCCCCCAATCTTGGTGTCATCAGCAAATTTCGACACCCTGCACTCGGTTCCCTCCTCCAGATCATCTATATAAATGGTAAATAGCTGAGGCCCCAGCACCGACCCCTGGGGCACCCCACTAGTCACCAACCGCCAATCCGAATAGCACCCATTGACCCCCACTCTCTGCCTCCTATTTGACAACCAATCCTCTATCCACGCTAACACCCTACCCCCAACTCCATGTCCCCTGACCTTCTGCAATAACCTCTTGTGAGGTACCTTGTCAAACGCCTTCTGAAAATCCAGAAAGACCACATCCACCGGCTCTCCTCTATCCACTGCCCTAGACACATCCTCATAGAACTCCAGTAAATTTGTCAGACACGACTTCCCTTTAATGAAACCGTGTTGCGTCTGCCCTATCAAGCAATTCCCTTCAAGATGCCTCGCAATTTCCTCCTTAATGACGGATTCCAACATTTTACCTACCACAGACGTTAAACTAACCGGCCTATAATTCCCTGCCTTTTGCCTGGCACCCTTCTTAAACAACGGCGTAACATTAGCCGTTTTCCAATCTTCCGGCACTTCCCCGGAATCCAGCGACGTCTGGAAAATAACCACCAAGGCATCCACTATAACCTCCGCCATTTCTTTCAGAACCCTCGGATGCATTCCATCCGGTCCTGGGGACTTGTCCACAATCAGCCCCTCCAGTCTGTCGAGCACCACCTCTCTAGTAACAGTAATGTCATTAAGACCCTCCAGTCCTACCACCTTTCCATCGCTAACACCCGGCAAATTATTCATGTCCTCCTCCGTGAAGACAGAAACAAAAAAGTTATTCAATACCTTAGCCATATCCCCATCCCCTACCACTAGCTCCCCTTTCTCATCCTCTAAAGGACCAACGTTCACCCTAGCCAGCCTCTTCCTTTTTATATATTTATAAAAACTCTTGCTATCCTTTTTTATATTAAGCGCTAGCCCAGCTTCATAGCTTCTCCTACCCTCCTTTATCAACTTCTTTGTCAATCTTTGTTGACATTTAAACCTTTCCCAATCCTCTTCTCGCCCACTGCTCTTAGCTACTCTAAATTCCTCCGCTTTTAATTTAACACTTTCCTTCACCTCCTTCGTTATCCACGGCTTATTACCTCTCCTCCTACTGTCCTTTTTGACCATCGGAATAAATTTCTGCTGAGCACCAAGAAAGATCTCCTTAAAGATCCTCCACTGCTCCTCAGCAGACCTACCTTCCAACGCGCTCCCCCAGTCCACATTCGCCAATTCTTCTCTCATCCTACCATACTCCCCTCTATTCAAACAAAGGACGCGTGTCCGGGAACCCACTTTCTCCTCCTCCATCTGCAACAGAAACTCCACCATGCAATGATCACTCTCTCCAAGAGGATCCTTCACCGCAAGGTCCCTAATTCTACCCGCCTCATTACATAGCACCAGATCCAAGATAGCTCGCTCCCTCGTCGGCTCCAACACACACTGTTCAAGGAAATTATCCCGGCAGCATTCCAAGAACTCCTCCTCGAGCCCACCTCGTCCAACATGGGTCGACCAATCAATATGCAGATTGAAATCTCCCATAACTACTGCCGTCCCATTCCTGCACGCCGCACTTATTTGCGTGTTAACAGCCCACCCCACCTCCAGATCATTATTTGGGGGCCTATAGGTGACACCCACCAGCGTCTTCCTCCCTTTGCTGTTCCTAATCTCCACCCACAACGATTCCACTTTCTGCTCTTTGGCTCCGATATCATCCCTTGCTACCACCTTGATACTATCCTTAATCAGCAGAGCTACGCCACCCCCTCTTTCCTCCTGCCTATCCTTCCTAAACACTTGATAGCCCTGTACATTCATCTCCCAGTCCCTGTCACCTTGCAGCCACGTCTCTGTAATGGCCACCAGATCGTATCCATTTGTGTCGATCTGCGCCACCAGCTCATCCACTTTATTCCGAATGCTTCGTGCATTCAGATAAAACGCTTTCATCCCAGCCTTCACCTGGACCCTATTTGCCGTAACGCCACCAATTGGGACATCCTCGGCCTCTTCCCTTACCTGTACCCTATCCTTAACTTTAGACCTCGTAGCGTCACCTACCCTCGCACCCTCCCCCCCCCTAATTAGTTTAAAGCCCTGTCTACAGTATCGATTGCTACATTCTCATTGCAACCATACTTTCAAGTTTAATGTCACCGGTAAGGTTTAAAAATTTCCTTCTCATTCCAAAATCTACAATCCAGGCACTGATCCTTGGGGAGCACTATTGTTTTCCATCCTTCAGTTGAAAAACAACTATTTACCATGACGTGCTGATTTCAGGCCTGTGGCCATATGCATGGGATAGAGTAGACACTGGCATGCTGAAAACATACCTGCTGCCTGGGCCGGTCTGGAGCAACACTGCAATATTTGAAAAGAGGCATGCCAATATTTTCTGTGGTCACCACCAACTACAAAGGCGAGCAGCTCAGGAGTAGGAACATGAGGAGGGGAAAGAGGAGCTAGGGGAGCATGTATGCTTCACTGTCCCTTTCTGGCCAGACTGTCCAATAAAAACTTGCAAATGCAAGTGTGATACCAGTAACTACAACCTCAGTTCCTGAATCACAAACAATCCCACACCTTACTTTCTCTCTGTGGTATTGCATCCAGGTTCTCTGGGTTTAAACTCTGGCACTGGCCTCCATGGTAACCTGCTCCCATTCAATTGTGTGTATGTGTGTCTGGAGGAGCTTCTGATGCCTAGTGGATTCAGGACATTTCCCTTTCTCTCCACCTCCTCCACCAAGATCTTCAGTGCAACTTCTGAAAATTTTGAAACCCTCTCTCTCTGTCATGTTATGTCGTGAATCATCTTTCCAAGGACAGATTCAGCTCACAACGTCTCCCAGCAACTGCTTTAGTCACTCTGCACTACCCCTAGTACAGGTGAAAGCTAGCCCTGAGCAGCACAGGCTAGTTCCAACTGGGTGCTAACCATTCATCATACTGGCCTACTGCTCAAGCGTCCAGCCAATCAACTATATTGTTTGATTTTGCTGCTATTCTGCAATCATGCAAAGCAGTAGGCAGCTCAAAGTTGGTGTGCTCAGTGGATATAGGTTCATCGCACATTGTGATCCCATGTCTGGTTTCAGGGTAATGGAACTGTGGTGATTGTCCCATTAAGGGTAACACAGCAGACAAGGGTCAGCTGGCTTGAAGGACCAATTGGGGCTGAGAATGAGTAATAGTCCTAGGGGATGGAGTCCTATTTTGGGCAGAAGACAGTCTGAAGGTATATAGAAGGCATTTAGGGACTGGGGCAGCCAATGGGATGCTCCAGGGCAGCCAAGGGTCTTTTGGCCTCTGTACAATTTTTCATGATTAATAACCTTTGTGTTCCTGGTGAAATCTGAGAGTGTGCATCATTACATTTGGCGACAAGGGTGGGATGGATTATGATGCACTGCCTATGGCCCAACACCTGTGAGTATCCTATTTTAATTGAAGTCTGGAGAAAGAAACCTTCACCTGATTGCCTGTCTTTGGGAAAATGGACCCATTTGAGATGTTGAAATATTACCAGACCCTAAGAGTTGGATGTGGAATAAGCCTGAATTGGCCAGTGCAGTCAAAAGTTTAGAAACATATAAAGTAAAATAAAAATCCAGAGGATGATCCTCAAAAAAAAGTGTCTCTGAAATGGGTAAAACAATGCATCTTTAAAAAAACACTGTCGAGTTTTTTTTTGAAGAGAGAGAAAAGAGTGCACAGAGAGCGGTGTTTTAAGAGTAGAAGATAAATGCTCCAGAGAGCAGCAATATAGCTTCAGAACTGCAGGAAAATGAAAAAGCTGAGATTGCTGGGCACCTGATCCGAGTGGAGCTTGCTGGGGTTCTGTGGCAGTACTCCCTGCACTGACTTATAAAATTCTAACTGAGTTAGAGTAGATTGGGAAAGAATGTTCCCAAGGGCGGGGGAGTCCAAAACTAGGGGTTATAGTTTGCGGAGAAGGGAGTAAACCCTTTAGAACTGAGGTGAAGAGAAATTTCTTCACCCAGAGGGTGGTCAATGTATGGAATTCACTACCACAGAAAGTAGTTGAGGCCAAAACGGTGTCTGATTTCAAGAAGAAATTAGATATAACTCTTAGGACTAAAGGGATGAGGGGATATGGGGGAAGGAGGGATCAGAATATTGAATTTGTTGATCAGCCATGACCAAGATGTATAACGGGGCAGGCTCAAAGGGCTGAATGGCTTACACCTGCTTCTAGTTTCTATGTTTCTCTGAGTGACTGCACACAGTGAAGTTCTGAGGTTCTGGGGAGAAGAAAACTCCCCAATTTGCTAGAAAGGAAGAAACTAACAAAAAAAAGCACATTAAAAGAAGAAAAAAAGGACTCTCAAGGCAGCAAAAAGAGATTGGTAGAAAGGCTTTTATCAGTAGAAGAGAAGTTTTAAAAGTTAAAAGAAAGTTCAAGAAAGAACAGCCAGGATTCACGCCAAAACTTCAGAAGCACGGGAAAGACACAGAACCAGCAGCTGCTGAAAGCTGAAATAAGTCTTAAAGCAGTAATGTATTTAAAGAGGCAATACATTTAATGTGGCAATGCAATTAAAGTGGCAACGAAAAGAAGATACAAATGGGAATGGACAGGAAAATTGGAGAAGATCCAGGATAGAGGGCAAATCTCAATGAAAGGTCCATAAGCAATAAAGTCTTCAAGGAAGAGGCAACAGAAGACCTCAGAGGAGGCAATGGAAGAACCAGAAAGTGGATAAAAGAAGAACCCGAAAAGGGGGAACTAAAGACCCCTGATGGAGGACATTGAGTGACCCTGGAAGGAGTGCAATGAAAGGGCCCAAAAGGAGGGCAATGATGAAAGACCCAAGAAGGACAATGAAATACACTAAATGACCAAATGAAAAGCAATGAGAGAATTGCAGAATGGAAACTAACCAACATTCCATTGGAGACAGAACTGACCAACCGTGAAGCCAAAAAGGGTTTAACTGAAGTTAAGACATTTGTTAATTATTAATTGTATATGTCTGGTAAGAACATTGTAGATTCATCTTGGAAGAATCGCAGAAATTAAAATCTTCAAGAGATCTAGAAATTATTGAACTTAAAGAAGTATCAACAAAAAGAATTAAAACTCTCAATAAAACATTAAAACAACAAGATGAAATGACTGACCGCAAACTGAACAAAAATTGTTGCCAAAAAAAACAAAATGAAGTTAAGAAGGAGAAATTGAGACAATGCACAATAAGCTTACAAAACAATCAGAAACTACGGGCAAGGCCAGGAAAGAATTAAATCAGCAAGTGGCAGCTTGAAGAAGGAGGAAACTTGGCATTGAGAAATTAACTGAAGAGGTAAAAGCATTGAAATTGCCAGGCAAATCAGCAATTCAAACAGAGAAACCGAGATTACCATTGGAAGTTTACTGGTATGCCTGCCCTGAACAAGATTGCTGAATGGTCACATGAAGGGAAAAGCAGCAAGCCTGCAGGGAAGAGCTCCATGCAAGGCCATATTTGGAATTGTACATAGTTAAAAGTCCACCAATAAAAGTGTATCGTTGGGACTCTCCCAAAAAAATTCTGAGTGTTGAATTTATGTGAAAACTGTTGTAAATCCCATTGGTTTTTCAAGTGGCAGTCTCAGAAAGAATCTCCCACACTCTGTGCACAGCAGAGTGTCTCGGTGTGAACCATGCTGAAATTCAATGGATGGAGCCTATTTCTGCCGGCAGCATAGCGCTGAGCAGGACATTGCACGTACACCAACCTGTTAGTGCCGAGATTGGCCTCCCAATTGCTGGCCAGCTCAATCACTGGCCAGTCCCACACCCCGCATTGTTGGCACCCTCACCTCTCCACAGCCCGATCACTCGCACTCCCCCCTCCCAACCCCCCCACCCCATGCACGCCCAGGCCCAGTTTCGACACCCGCCTCCCCCCTCCTGCCGGAGCCCTGATCTCCTGCCTCTCAGTGCAGTGCCACTCTCCCGTACCCTCCCCCCCAACAGAACTGACTCCTCCCCAGCAAGCTGCTCTTGATGGCCAGCTCCAATTGCAGGCCTCCCTCTCCCACCAATTCCAAATATAGAGCAGCAGCTGGACTCACTACCCCTCAGATTGCCTCTGGAATTTGGGTTTCATTAACGGTTGCTGAAGATTGTACAATGGAGTTAAAGGGGAGGGAAGCAGTGATTTTAAGGACAACACAGCAGAAGAGGGTCGCCTTGTTTGAGGGACCTATTGGGATTGAGAGTGGGTAATCACCCTAGGAGATGGAGTCCTATTTTGGGCAGAAGACAATCTGAAGACATGAAGAAGACATGTAGGGACTGGGGCAACTGGTAAGAACATAAGAATTAGGAGTAGGGGTAGGCCATTTGGCCGCTCGAGTCTGGTCTGCCATTCAATAAGATCATAGCTGATCTTTTCATGGACTCAGCTCCACTCACCTGCCTGCTCACCATAACACTTAATTCCTTTACTGTTCAAAAATCCATCTTTGCTTTAAAAATATTCAATGAGGTAGACTCAACTGCTTGACTAGGCAGGGAATTCCACAGATTCACAACCTTTTGGGTGAAGAAGTTGCTCTTCAACTCAGCTTTAAATCTGCTCTCCTAATTGTAAGGCTATGCTTAGTTCTAGTTTCACCTGCCAGTGTGGAAACAAGCTCCCTGCTTCTGTCTTATCTATTCCTTTATAATTTTATATGTTTCTGTAAGATCCCCCCCTTAATCTTCTAAATTCCAATCAGCATAGCCCCAGTCTACTCAGTTTCTCCTTGTAAGCCAACTCTCTCAATTACGAAATCAAATGCGCGAATCTCCTCTGCATCCCACACCCCCCTCCACTGCCAGTATATCCTTTTTCAAGTAAGGAGACCAAAACTGTACACAGTACTCCAAGTGTGGCCTCATCAGCACCTTATACAGTTGGAACATAACCTCGCTGTTTTTAAACTCCATCCTTCTCGCAATGAAGGACAAAATTCTATTTGCCTTCTTAATTACCTGCTGCACCTGCAAACCAACTCCTTGTGATTCTTGCATAAGGATACCCAGGTCCCTCTGCATAGCAGCATGCTGCAATTTTCTTCCATTTAAATAATAGTCCATTTTGCTGTTATTCCTACCAAAATGGTTGACCTCACATTTACCAACATTGTACTCCATCTGCCAGACCCTTGCCCACTCACTTAAACTATCTGTATCCCTTTGTAGACGTGCAGTGTCCTCTGTACACTTTGCTTTACCACTCAAGGGCTTCCCCAGGGCAGCCAGGGGCTTCTGGGCTCCGTACAACTTTTTCCTTATTAACAACTACCCTTTGTGTTCCTGACGAAGTCAGTGAGTATACATCATTACAGGGACTTTAATCTGAAGATTATAATTTACACAGTCATTTTTGTTGCTGAGCTTCATGCAACACAGGAACATTAGATTTCAATTTTAGTTCTAAGTACATGGGAGTGAAAATTGCTCTTTGCTTGAATTGTTTTAGGATGCTGCACATGCAGTTGTTTGTTAGACCTCAGTAATATGATTTGGAGGAGCTGTGCTGTGCTTCCAGTAGCAATTCAATCAGTTCAAAAAAGGAATCCCAGGGAGATTGCCTTGCTGCAACTGGCTGAAGGTAAGTCTTTGGTAAGTGCAGCATCAATAATGAGGAAGGGGCTTGATTCTGATATTGTGGAGCCAGTGGGGTAGTCCTGAAACTCCTGGATCTATATTTTAAAAATATTTTCAGAAATAAACTTTTCGGGGGCAATTGCTTCTTAAACTATAATGACTAATGAGGAACCTTGAACCAAAGATGTTAGGCACCTTCCCTGATCTGCAATGTTGAAATCAGTGGGGGGGCCTTAAAAAGGCATTAGTCACCTTATTTACATTAGTCAACGGCCTAACACTAGCTAACACTGTCAGAGATGTCTGAAAATTGCTTCCCCTCAGTGTCAGGTCAAACACCTATCAGGAAACATTTGCTCAATGGATGTAGATATCTAAAACTGGCCCTCATTGTGGAACTTTTATGTCTGTAAAATATGTGCGAAAGATCCAATTTTTACTTCATGGTTTATTAATTTTTTTCAATTACTAAAATTATCTTTTTGGAACCATGAGCAGCCGACTTATAAAGTGATATGTTATAGGCATATCCGATTTAATTCTGAGATTACAATTAAAATAGACAGGAAATTCTAACTAAAAGCACTCCCCATTTAAATTGAAAATTGTGAAAGGGTTAGTCATAAATCTAACTGATAACATCTCTGAAGCAAGTCTAAGCAGCTGTTTGGGTGGGTACAGTTGGGTAGGTACTTACTACTACTATCGATTGTAATTGTTAAGCTTTCATTCTGTGATCCATTGTTTGTAAGAAATATATTCTATAATAATGAATGGAGAAGAAGGGATTAGCTGATATTGTTTGATATTTAAAGGATTAATTTAACATCAAGAGGTGCAACATGGCAGGAGAGCTCCAAGCTGTGGTCTGCTCATCTTGTTCTATCTGGGAGACCAGGAACATTTCCAAATCCAAGGACCTGCATGTGTATAGGAAATGTCTCCAGTTGCAACTCCTGGAAGCCCCAGTTTCAGAGCTGGAGATTCTGTGGAGCATCTGCGAAATGGAGAGTATTGTGAATAGCATGTATAGTAGGTGGTTACACCGCAGGCTCAGACTCCACAGGCAGGGACTTGCCAGAATTGTTGGTCCGGCAACTACTTGCTGGAATGGTTGGGAGGGTTTAAACTAATATGTTGGGGGCTGGAATCCGATATAAGATGGAGTTAAGAACAAGAAAAAAGACAGCAAGAAGAATAAAAAGCAATAGTCGGAGAAATCAAGGGCCAAGATCAGATAACGGCGCAGTAAAAAATAGTAAGAAAGGGACAAGGAATGTTAAAAGGACCAGCCTTAAGTTTTGTACCTGAACTCATGGAACATTTGATACAAAATAAATAAATTAGTTGCACAGAAAAATGTAAAGGGAATGATATAGTTGGCATTATGGAGACATGGCTCCAAAGTGACCAAGGATGGGAACGAAGGACTATTCAATGTTTTGGAAGGACAGACAGAAAGAAAAAGTTGGTGGAGTTGCATTGTTCATTAAAGAAGGTATTAATATAGTATTGAGGAAAGATATTAGTACAGACGATGTGAAATCTACACGGGTTGAGTTAAGATGCACCAAGAAGTAAAAATACATCAGTGGGGATAGTATATAGACCAAAAAACTATAGTGGTAATGTTGGAAATAGCATTAGACAGCAACTCAGAGATGCATGTGATAAAAAAAACCTTTGTAATATGGGCGACTTTAATCTGCATATAGACTGGGAAAGTCAAATTAGTCAAAACACAATAGAGGACAAATTTCTTGAGCATATACAGGATGTTTTTTTGGAGCAATATGTTGAAGAGCCAACAAGGGAACAGAACAACTTTGAGTGGATATTGTGCAGTGAGAAAGGATTAGTTGGCAATCTAGCAGAGAACCCCTGGGGATGAGTGACCATAAGGTGGGTAGTGAGGTAATTGATTGTGAGACCAAGGTTCTGAATCTCAATAAAGTTAACTGGTTTGATGGTATGAGAGATGAATTGTCCAAGATGGACTAGGAAACATTACTGAAAGGAAAGACAGCGGACAGGCAATGGCAAGCATTCAAGGAAAGAATGGGTGAACTCCAAAAGTTGTTTGTTCCCATCTGGAATAAGAGTGGTAAAGGAATTGTGGTTGAACCATGGCTTACAAGGGAAATTAGAAATAGTATTAGATTCAAAGAAGAAGCATACAAATTGAAAAGATAATAGACCTGAGAATTGGGAGCAGTTTAAAATTCAACAGTGGTGGACCAAAGGATTGATTAAGAATGGAAAAAGAGAATGTAAGTAAATTAAAAGAGAAAATGCTGTAAATTCTGAGCAGGATCAGCAGCATCTGTGAGGAGAGAAAAGAGCTGAAGCTTTGGATCCAGATGACACATTGACAAAAGGCAATCTGGACTTGAAACAGCTGTTTTCTCTCCTTATAGATGCTATTAGACTTGATGAGATTTTCCAGCATTTTCCATTTTGGTTTCAGATTCCAGCATCCGTGGTAATTTGCTTTTATAAAAGTAAGTTAGTGGGGAACATAAAAACTGACTGTAAAAGTTTCTATAGGTATGTAAAGAGAAAAAGATTGGCAAAAGTGAAAGAAGGCCCCTTACAGTAAGAAATGGGAGAATTCGTAACGTGAAACAAAGGAATGGCCGAGGAATTAAATTTGTCCTTTGCTTCTGTCTTCACAAATTCTGCAAGAAACAAGTTTAAGAAGGAGCAGATGGAAATCAGTATTAGTAAAGAAATGGTTTTGGGTAAAATAATGAGATTGAAGTCAGATAAATCGCCATTTCCTGGTAATCTTCATCACAAAGAACTTAAGGAAGAGGCCCTAGAAATAATAGATGTACTGGTGGTCATTTTCCAAAATCCGTTGGAATATTTCCTACAGATTGGAGGGTAGCAAATATAAGCCCGCTATTCAAAAAGTGAGGTAGAGAGAAAACAGGGAACGATAGACCAGTGAGCCTAATGTCGGTAATTGGGAAGGTGCTAGAGTCTTTAATCAAGAATTTCATAGCACAGCATTTGGAAGGCAGTGCTATAATCAGACAAAGTCAACATGGATTTACAAATGGGAAATCATGCTTGACGAATCTATTGGAATTCTTTGAGGATGTAACTAATAGAGTTTACCAAGGAGGTGGTTTGTTTAGACTTTCAGACGGCTTTTGATAAGGTCTCACAAAGCTGATTACTTTGTAAACTTAAAGCACATGGGATTGTAGATAATGTCTTGAGATGGATTGAAAGTTGGTTAGCTGACAGGAAGCAAAGAGTTGGAATAAGTGGTCTAGCAGTGGCTGGTGGAGTTCTCCAGGGACCTGTGTGAGGACCCCAACTGTTCACATTATATATTTATGATTTGGAAGAGAAACTAAATGTATTATCTCCAAATTTGCATTTGATACAAAATTGTGGGAGGGTGAACTGTGAGGGGGATGCAGAGATGCTTCAGTGTGATTTGGACAGGCCAAGTAAATGAGCGTATGCATAACAGCTGCAGAATAATGTGGATAAATGTGTATCCACTTTGGTGGCAAAAATAGAAAGATAGGTTATTATTTGAATGGGTTTGTGCAACAGTGACTAAAAGTATGCATGCAAGTACAGCAGACAGTAAAGAAACCAAATGGTATGTTGGCCTTCTTAGCGAGAGTATTTGAGTGTAGGACTACGGATGTTCTACTATAATTGTACACGGGGTTGGTGGTGCCACACCTGGACTATTGTATGTAGTATTGGTTTCCTTATCTGAGGAACGATGTCCTTGCTATAGAGGGAGTGCAGCAAAGGCTTACCAGGCTAATTCCTGGGATGGCAGGTTTGTCATATGAGGAGAGACTATTAGGGTTGTATTCATTGGAGATAGTGAGAGGGGATCTCATAGAAACTCATAAAATTCTAACAGGATTCAGAAAGAATATTTCTGATGTGGGGGAGTCCAGAACCAGGGGTCATAGTTTGAGGATAAGGGGTAAACCTTTTAGGACTGAGGTGCAGAGAAATTTATTCACCCAGAGAGTGGTGAATCTGTGGCATTCATTGCCACAGAAAGTAGTTGAGGCCAAAACATTGTATGTTTTCAAGAAGGGCTTAGATATAACTCTTGGGGTTAAAGGGATAAAAAGGTATGGGGAGCGGGGGGGGGGGGGGGGGGGGGTTGGGGAGGCAAGATTATGGTATTGAATTTGATGATCAACCATGATTATAATGAATGGTTTACTCCTGCTTATATGTTTTATTAATATGTGTTTCTACATATATGATGGTCATATTTTCTCAACCGAAGAAGGAAGGACTAAGAGCAATTGACTCCAAAGGAAAATTGATTTCCTTCATAAAATGGTATCAAGATTATAAACTAACACATTGATAAATGATTCAATAATTAGAACAAACAAAGATTTTACTTAATTCTAGTGATTAAATATATTTTGGGCTCAAATTCCATAAAGACATTATTCTAGCAATGGTGCAGATTTTACGAGATGTTTTATAAATCTTGGGCACTTCCATTGTTGGCTTTCACATGAAGGACAGGACAAAATTTATCATTCCACCTGAATTATTTTATGTTTTATGTGACTAAGGCATTCAGTCTTACATCCTTTCTGACATTCATCAAACAATCTTTGCTGCCAACTGTTTTTGAAAAGAAATGAAGCAATCTGGCGTAGCAGGTCAAAGGAGGTGTTGTGTTCTGACAGGGAAATGTGTTTTGTGATTGAATTTTAATATATCTGACATTTCTTTGAAAAGTAAAACACAGAGAAATCTGTTCAGTCTTGATAAGTCTGTGCGTGCAATGCACCAATTAAGGAGAAATCTTAATGCAAACTCACTTATTTCAATATGAAATAGTTATAATAGAATCACTTTTCTTATTTTGTTTCAATTTACAACAACATTTCTAATTTTTCTGCCCAATTTCCTCTTTTTTATTTCTCATCTCTATCTGTCATCGATATTACTTAGACGGGATTATTCCTGACGCTCTATTTTGTATTATAGAGAGATATTTTCTTGCTATTGCTGTTTCACCATGATTGCTGGCCACAAACACTACTCATGCTGCTGGGTGTAGATGAGACACAGACAGAGTGAGAGCTCTGATCTGGGAGGGAACTGTCATGGACAGTTAGACCTCAACACAGTGATGATGGCAAAGATCAAGCAATGATAATCAGCTTTATATTCGAGCACAATCTGTCTGCTGCCTTTGAACCATCCTTGCTCTACTTATCCAGCATTCAGATGATCTATTTATACATATATATAAAAAGAGAATAAAGAATATATATACATACGTATATAATATATGGATGCACATTGCCATGTAGAACACTATTATTCATTTATTCCTTGATTCCATAAATTGCCAATTTATTAACTTATTTTGACAATATTTTTACAAAGTCTGAGATTAGTGCCATTTGCCTGAGATTAGGATGTGACGAGAAAAGATTTTGAGTGAGTTGTTAACCTACTGTTTCTCGTTTGAATGCAGATGTTGTCTGACCGCTGCATTTTCAAGTTTATCTATTTGTTTTAATCAAGATTTCCAGCAGTTGTGTATTATTTTATTTGCATACCTGTTCCAAAGAATAAATTGTGGTTTTGGCTTCATCCATTCTGTGGACTAAAATAGCTAGTTAATAAAGTTTTCAGTATGATACAACCCATCGTGCAAATTTCGGCCTTGGCACTTTTAAAAGCAAGTCAATATTTATTGTCCAACACTAGTTGCTCTAAGGTCACCTATACCCAAGAACATAAATAATTTTAGTCCTTCCTGTCCGAGGAACAAGGCAGATGTGTGGTTAATCCAGTGCTTGTGTATTTATTGTTGTGTCCCCATGTGTTCCACTGCTGCCATTATAACCACAGATATTTTGGAAAATGGATGAAGCATCTGGCACAGTGGTCTCATGTTTTCTCAGCTTTTTATTGGGCTAGGAGAAGCAGGAATCTTTTATATTGTGATTTCCTGGTATTACAGATACTGTCGATAGAATAAAGGCATAGTGCAATGGTAAATTACCCAATGGTATTATTCAGCTTGTTCAGCAAAATATCCACTTTGTCACCCAGTAACAGTGGGTCAGGGGAAACTCTGCTATTTTATCTGCCTCTAAATTGTTCTGTGGGTAGTGTTAAATTAGATAACTCCTGAAGGTAGGAGTTTGAATCATATTGTGTGATTAACCTATGTTTATTGATTGGAATGGAGGGAGCATGCTAATTATCTGCATGCATTCAATGTGAACCATGCCATTCATCAGCTGTATATGTTAGCAGGGAGCCCAAAATTAGAATTTCCCAGCACTACTGAAAACAGGTTTGTGCTCCACAAAGCTAGGCTGGATCTCTTAAAGGGGATGCATATTGTTGCTGTGGCAAGTGCTAGGAGGCAGACAGGTAATGACGCTGAGGAATGGCATAACATAGGAGCAAGTGAGCTCCAAGATTTTGGTACTGCACAGGAAATCTTGTTGAAGGACATGGAAAGGAGGAGAGATGTCCTGTATCCACAAGGGCCAGGAGCTCCTCCAGGTACATGGACAAAAACCATTGAGAGCAGATAGTCGTGGGGGCTAAGGCCAAGACTCAAACACCAAGGAACTACGTGCAGTGCCACAAAAGTTCAATGGTCTCACACAAGTGGCCAAAGTCAATATGCGCATCTTCAATCTCAATTCACCAGATTCCATTCACTCATTACCAACAACCTCTATCAATCGGGCTTAATACGTAACACTCACCTCAGTTAGCACAGTTGCAAGCCTCACACTTACATCTCACAGCTTGCATATTTGGCCAGTTATCCGCTCATGGTAGCCACATTACCCAAACAGATTGGTAAATTACCCAATGGTATTATTCAGCTTGTTCAGCAAAATATCCACTTTGCCATTTCCCTTTCTCTTGCATGATAAAGTGAGGCATGACTGTAATTCCCCAAAATCCTGGAACTCCCTGCCTAACAGCACTGTTTGTGTACCTACATCACATGGACTGCAGCTGTTAAAGAAGGCAACTCACCACCACATTCTCAGGAGCAATTGAGGATGGGCAATAAATGTTGACCTGGCCAGCGATGCCCACATACCATGAATTAATTACTGAAAAAAATGGCATCAGGAACTAACTGGTGGGAGACAGACTTGCTTGCATACCCTAATCCCCTATGAAGAAGGTAGTGCTGGTTATTACTGGGATGACCATTGCACAGGCTGTGATCAGTGGAGGGACTGAAACCATTGAAGATGATGGTATCCCCTCATATCTAATTCTTCTTCTCTCATCCCACATTCCCCTCAATCCAGAATCTCTTCTGATTTACAAACTGCAGATGATGTGAGGAGAGACATATTACTTTCCACATCTTATCAGAGACATGAGGCACAGTGGCACAGTGGTTAGCACTGCTACCTCACAGCTCCAGGGACCCGAGTTCACTACTCAGCTCGGGCCACTGTATATGTGGAGTTTGCGTGTTCTCCCCATGTCTGCATAGGTTTCCTTTGGGTGTTCTGCTTTCCTCCCACTGTCCAAAGATGTGCAGGGTTGGTTTGATTAGCCATGCTAAATTGCCCCCTTAGGGTCCCGGGATGTGTAGTTTAGAGGGATTAGTGGGATAAATATGGAGGTACTGGGGATGGGCCTGGACAGGATTGTTGTCAGTGCAGACTCAATGGGCCAATGGCGTCTTTCTGCACTGTAGCATTTCTATGATACTACTTACCACATCTAGGGTGGCACAGAAGGTAGCACTGTTGCCTCACAGCACCAGGGACCCGAGTTCAATTTTGGCCTTGGGTTGTTGTGTGTGTGCGGAATCTGCACATTCTCCCCATGTCTGCGTGGGTTTCCCCCCACAGTTCAAAGATATGTGGGTTAGGTTGATTGGCCATGCTTAATTGCCCTTAGTGTCAGGAGGATTAGAAGAGTAAATGCATGGGGATTACGGGGATAGGGGGCGGGTAGAATTATTGTCGGTGCAGGCATGATGGGTTGAATGGCCTTGTTCTGCATTGTAGACTTTCTATGATTCCCCAACTTATCCTCATTGAAAATTTTCCTTCATGCATTTCTTCTTTCATATACTCAAAAATTGCAACCTGACCTGAACAACAAGAGGAGAGTGATGATAAACAAGCAGAATCATCACTTGTTTTCATATTCACAGCCTTCGGCCCTTATAGTGACGTGACACAAATCTTAGAGGATAAATTACAAGTTGGATCTACATGTGGTAAGATACTGAGCAAAAGTGCCCTGCAGCCAGGGTAGGTGTCAAATAGTGCAAGCTCACTGGAAGGTGAAGGTACACAAAGCTTCTGCTGCTGAGGACTCAATAGGAATGTTGATGGAATGTAGACTGAAATGCTTGGTGCATTGGGAAGGCTGCTGGGAAGTTTGTGATCAATAAGCGGGATCATGTAGAAGCCCAGTATTAACTTAGCACAGGGGTTTTGTGCAGAGCTTGGTGTCTACCCTTTCCATAATATCATAAGAAATAGAAGCAGGAGCAGGCCATTCAGCCCATTGAGCTATGCCACTATTCAGTAAGATCATGGCTGATCTGATTGTGGCCCTTAATCCCATTTTCCTATTTTTCCTCCACAACCCTTAACTCCATTGTAGAACAAAAATCTATTTAACTCAGCCTTGAATTTATTCAAGAAATAGCCTCCTCTGCTCTCCAGGAAAGAGAATTGCAAAGATTGCTGCATCCAGATGGTTCATCTCTGTAGCAAACAAGTAGCTCTTGAAGCCTGAAATCCATCAATTCAATGCAATAGATGGATTTCCCAATAAGTAAAGGAAAACTACAGGAGCCTATAAATTTAAACTTTTCCTCCCTTGTTCACATTGTCACTTTGTTGTATGTTTGATATCTCAGACCTATGCAGAAACGACACTAGTTTTTACATGTGTAACCGGTTTTATGCACAATGCAAAAAAATGTCTGCTCCACGCTCCAGCTCTATTCCAGCTTTTTTCACAGCTTTGTTCACTTTTTTTCTGAGTCCATACCAAAGTTTAATCAATCAAACACACAGAGTATCAATAGCCACAGACATACCTAATCAAACACAGACCAATTGAACCACTGAACACAACAGGATCATTGCAGCATCCATATAAACAACAATCAACAAGTAATCTAAAAGAGGTTACTGGTTCCTTTAAATTGCACTGGTGAGGGACCTTTTCTGTTGTGTGTTTGGTGAGATTGAGAGACAGCATCAACTGGAATGTTCAGCTGTGTAATGGCATTGCAGGCATCAAATTGACATCCTGATCTGCCTGCTCCACATATCTCAAGTTGATAGTAGCTACATCCTCACTGATATGGTTTCTGGTGTGATTCATGGCAGAAGTGTGCTTGCATGCATAGAGGCTTTACATGATTTGCTCTACCCCACCTCGGCCCCTTTTGTTTTCATTCTGTTTTATTTAATTTTTTACTGTTCTCTACCTTTTATTTCTTTTTTGTCTTCATTTTTCTTCCCCCCACTCTTTCTCTGTATTTCATCCCCCTTTCCTTACCTTTTCTCTCCCCCACTTCCCCTTTTCTACATTGTGCCTCTGTCCCATTCTCCCCCCCAACATCTTCATCTGTCAAAGCTTACAGCTTCTCTGCCGTTTGGTCATTCATACCCTTTATTCTCTCTATGGGCAGCTTTTAGCAGTCCTTTCCCCTGGTTTCTGTGGCTATGACTCATCTTTAATCTCTCCCCCTGCAGTATAAATATCTTTCACGTTCTATCCGGGTTTGACGAAGCGTCATCTGGACTCGAAACATCAGCTCTTTTCTCTCCTTACAGATGCTGCCAGACCTGCTGAGATTCTCCAGCATTTTCTCTTTTGGTTTCAGATTCCAGTAATTTGCTTTTAAGCACTCTGATCCAGTTGACTGAACAGACCTCACTGTATGAACTCCCCATTTCAGCAGGAAGAGTGTGTTTCAACACTCAGCCATGTAAAGAAAAATAACACATGAATAAATACTTCTAAATCACTTAACAAAATAAACACCATGCCATTTAAAAGTTTTTTCCATCCAAGAAGTTTCCCTTGCTTCCAGCTGAAAGAACAATATTGTTGCACTGTGATAACTTCACTTATATCATTCTTTGTTAAATCCAGGTCCTTGGTGGGAAAGTGGATGCAAGAACTCCAGGTTTCTAAAATAGAAAAACGTGAACTAGCACCAGAAATAAATTAGTTCAGAACCTGCTCTAGCCTTATTTGTTTGTTGCTTTCCTGTTGCGTAGAACTGTAGATGTGATCCTCTTAAATCAAATTACAATTTTTTTTTATTCATTCATAGAACATGGGCGTCGCTGGCTGGCCAGCATTTATTGCCCATCAATAGTTGCCTGAGAGCAGTTGAGCATCATTATTGTAGGTCTGGACTCACATGTAGGCCAGACCTGGTAAGGGCAGCAGATTTCCTTCCCTAAAGGGACATTAGTGAACCAGATGGGTTTTGCCGACAATTGACAATGGTTTCATGGTCATCAGTAGATTCTTAATTCCCAATTTTTTTTAATTAATTGAATTCAAATTCCATTATCCGCCATGGTAGGATTCAAACCCGGATCCCCAGAACATTAGCTGAGTTTCTGGATTAATAGTCTAACAACATGTCACGAGGCTCTTGTCTCCCATTCGGAACTTCCTTTCAATCCTCGAGTTCTCTGCTCATTGAAATGATTAGTTGATACTAATCATTTATAATAATTGGGTGAACATTAAAAAAATACTAAAATAATACCAGTGATAAAATATATAAATGGCCAAATGGTATGTTGACCCTCATAGCGAGAGGATCAGAGTATAGAAGCAAGAATGTTTTGTTGCAGTAATGCAGGGCCTTGGTGAGACTACACCCGGAACTAAAAAAGCAATAATGGGGGAGAAGATAAAATATGAGCTAAGTAGCTCGTAATATAAAAGAAGACAGGAAGAATTTTTTTCAATATATAAAAAGTAAGAGAGAGGCAAAAATCAACATTGGACCAGTGGAAAATGAGGCTGGAGAAGTAATAATAGGAAACAAAGCAATGGCAGAGGAACTGAATAGTTACTTTGCATCAGTCTTCACAGTGGGATGACAGAGCTCCAGGAGAATCAGGGGGCACAGGTGAGTGTAGTGGCCATCACTAAGGAGAATGTTCTGGGGAAACTGAATGATCTGAAGGTGGATAAATCACCTGGACTGGATGGACTACACCGCAAGTTTTAAAAGAGATAGTTGAGGAAATTGTGGAGGCATTAGTTGTGATCTTTCAGGAATCACTGGAGGCAGGGAGAGTCCCAGAGGACTGGAAAGTAACTAATGTAACATCGCTATTTAAGAAGGGAGGGAGGCAGCAGAGAGGAAATTATAGGTCGGTTAGCCTGACTTTGATCATTGGCAAGATTTTAGAATACATTATTAAAGATGAGATTGCAGGGTACTTTGAAATGCATGATAAAATAGAATGAGTCAGCATGGCTTTGTCAAGGGGAGGTCATATCTAACAAACCTGGTAGAATTCTTTGAGAGGGTAACAAGGAAGTTAGGTAAAGGAGAACCAGTGACTGTGATTTATTTAGATTTCCAAAAGGCCTTTGACAAGGTGCTGCATAGGGGACTGTTAAATAAATTAAGAGCCTATGGTGTTAAGGGAAAGATCCGAGCATAAATAGGGGATTGTCTGATTGGCAGGAGGCAGAGAGTGAGATAAAGGGTTTTTTTCAGGATGACAGCTGGTGACTGGTGGTGTGCCTCAGGGATCAGTGCTCAGTCCACAACTTTTCACAATATACATTAACGATTTGGAAGAAGGAACTGAAGGCACTGTTGCTATATTTGCAAATGATACAAAGATATGTAGAGGACATGTAGTATTGAGGAAACGGGGGCTGCAGAAGGACTTGGACAGGCTAGGAGAGTGGGCAAAGAAGTGGCAAATGAAATACAATGTGGAAAAGCGTGAGGTTATGCACTTTGGAAGGAGGAATGAGGCATAATCTATTTTCTAAATGGGGAAATGCTTAGGAAATCAGAAGCACAAAGGGGCTTGGGAGTCCTTGTTCAAGATTCTCTCAAGGTTAGCTTGCAGGTTCAGTCAGCAATTAGGAAGGCAAATGCAATGTTAACATTCATGTCAAGAGGACTTGAATACAAGAGCGGAGACTGTAAAAGGCTCTGGTCAGACCCCATTTGCAGTATTGTGAGCAGATTTGGACCCTATATCTAAGGAAGGATGTGCTGGCCTTGGAAAAGGTCCACAGGGGTTTCACAAGAATGATCCTGGAATGAAGAGCTTGTCGTATGAGGAATGGTTGAGGGCTCTGGGTCTGTACTCGTTGGAGTTTAGAAGGATGAGGGGGCATCTTTTTGAAACTTACAGGATACAGCAAGGCCTGGATAGAGTAAATGTGGAGATGATGCTTCCACTAGTAGGAAAATCTAGAACCAGATGGCACAAACTCAGACTAAAGGGATGATCCTTTAAAACAGAGATAAGGAGGAATTTCTTCAGCCAGAGAGTGGTGAATCTGTGGAACTCATTGCTGCAGAAGGCTGTGGAGGCCAGGTCATTGTGTCTTTAAGGTAGAGATAGATAGGTTCTTGATTAATAAGGGGATCAGGGGTTATGGGAAAAAGGCAGGAGAATGGGGATGAGAAAAATATGAATGGTGGAGGAAACTCAATGGGCTGAGTGGCCTAGTTCTGCTCCTACGTCTTGTGGTGTTATGTTGGGGGCGATTCTCCCAGCAGGTTCTGCAGTTCTAGTCATGCAGCAGGCCAGAGACTCAAACGAAGGCTGTGTGGCAGGCTTCCCGCTGGGCACCATGGCCTCCGTGCGTCTCTGGCCATCAGATTTCCGGCATTGTCGAGTTCAAGCCAGAAATCAGCGTGGAGCTGTACAAATTATTCAAATGTTGATTTCTGTGTAATTAGCGAGCCCAGGACTTAAGCCTCCAGCCCCAGTAGCCTCTGCACTGCCACACTTCCCCCTCCAACTCCCCCATCCCCTCACCCCACCACACCCCCAGCCAGGAGTGTTTCACTCCAGCGGGGTTTACAATAACTTCCCACCAATGGGGAGCTGGCGACCCGACCCCACTTGAGTGAAAGGGGGCCACGAAAGCCCCACCCCCAGAGGGTCAGAGGTAAAGGGAGGGTGCCCCTAGGCATTGCCAGCTTGGCAGTGCCAGCCTGATCCCCTGGCACTACCCAAGGAGCAAAGTGGCAATATCCGGGGGGTACCTTAGCACTGCCCACCGGGCATCAGGCAGTGAGAAGTGGGTAGGGTCAGAGGGGGCAAGGTCTGATGGAGTGGGACACCTGGTGGGAGAGACCGGTGGCGGGGGTGGGGGGAGGTGTGGGAAGTTGGGGGCACTTGCTGCCATTCTGCACTCAGCAATGACAGAGTGAGGGTGGCTAGCAACCGGGGCTGGTCGGGACTGTGGGTGGGCAGTGGGGTGGTCAGGATAGCAGGGACAGGGAAGGGAGAGGGGTCACATGGCCAGCAATGCGACCCCTGTAGCCCTTTGAGCCTGCCCCGCCATTCAATAAGATCATGGCTGATCTGAAGTGGATCAGTTCCACTTTCCCGCTTTCTCCCCATAACCCTTAATTCCCCTGTCTATCGGAAATCTATCTACCCGTGACTTAAACATATTCAACGAGGTAGCCTCCACCACTTCAACGGGCAGAGAATTCCAGAGATTCACCACCCTTTGAGTGAAGAAGTTCCTCCTCAACTCTGTTCTAAGCTGCCCCCACCCCCACCCCCCTTATTTTGAGGCTGTGCCCTCTAGTTCTGCTGTCCTTTCTAAGCGGGAAGTATCTCTCTACCTCTGCCCTATCCAGCCCCTTCATTACCTTGTAAGTCTCTATGAGATTCCCCCCTCAGCCTTCTAAACTCTAATGAGTACAGGCTCAGTCGATTCAATCTCTCTTCATAAGCTAATCCCCTCATCTCTGGTATCAGCCTGGTGAACCTTCTCTGTACTCCCTCCAAGGCGAATATATCCTTGCGCAAATGCGAGGACCAAAACTGCACACAGTACTCCAGCTGTGGCCTCACCAGTACCCTGTACAGTTGCAGCAAGACTTCCCTGCTTTTATATTCTAACCCCCTCGCTATAAAGGCCAAACCAACAGTTCCTTCACTAGATTGAACAGACACTCTCTGATTTTCCCACAGAGAATGCAGAAAATAAATGAATAAACTTCAAGACATCTTTTATGATACCACACTCAACGCATGGGAAACAAGAGTGGAAAATGCTAACTGCTTCAAGACTAAAATCACCCAATGGAACCTGTCATTGAAGTCCATTAGAGCTCGGAGTGAAAAAACTCTGAAAGACTTGGCAGATCTACAATTGACATGATCTTCTCAGTACAGTAGTTGCAAGAGAAATGTCATCATTATAAGAGACCACTATACATACTGCCTTCACTGACATCACCAGGTAATTTGATTATACGAGCACAGGCAGTCTATTTAAGCTGCTGGAGAAAACAGTCTGCCTGGTAAAGTTGCTCAATGTGATCTCCTGTTTCCATGGCTACATGATGAGCAAGGTCAGCTATGATAGGGCAACATTGGAACTCTTTAAAAACAATGTCCAGTGAATCATAACCCATCACTTTCTTTCTCTGCAGCAATTGCAGCAGCGAGGGAGTTCCTGCGCCTTGCTAGGTGATTTTTAACAAAGAGATAACCATCACAGCACAAACCACGACCTTATGAGATGGCAGGTTGTCACAGATTTTGTCACAAGAATCTGGCAGAGGAAGAAAATTTGCTAAGGTCTTTGAACAATGGCAGTGCAGCCCTAGTGTTGCTACAGCTGGAGAAGATGTAGCTCCCATACAACCAAACAGACCAATACAACCGGACGGACCAGTACAACTGAACAGACCAGTACAACCAAACGGACCAATACAACCGAACGGACCAGTACAACCAAACGGACCAGTACAACCAAACGGACCAATACAACTGAAGCATAATTTCCCTCTGTGCTCCAACCCCACTGAGATAAGGTTGAACATTCTTTTGTACTTTTACATCCTTTTGTACATTTAGGTGATTCATGTACCTAAACTCCAATTCTATTGCTCCTCCATTGTACTTAGTCTCTCAAACTTAAAAATTAGCGCGATTTGTCATTTTTCGATCCTAAATTTGGCACACAACTCCACAATGAACTCCATTTATCACAGTTTTCCCTATTCAGTTAGACTGTCTACAATCTCTTTGCAATGGTCCCACCTACTGAATTTACTGTACATTCCAATTGATCTTTTTTCCTTTCTGAAGGCAGTTTCACGACTACTGTTACCGTGATTAAAAATACAATGAATTGGAGACCAGGGTAATTTACTAAATAGCCACTAGATGGCACTGTATGCTTTGCACATGAAAGAACAAAGTACAATACAGCACAGGAACAGGTCCTTCGGCCCTCCAAGCCTGCACCGATCATTTGTTCCTAACTACACCATCCGTTTATAACCCTCTGTTCCCAGTCTGTTCATGCGGTTCGATAAGACTTAAATGATCCTAGTATGTCTGCCTCAACCACCTTGCTTGGTAGTGCATTCCAGGCCCCCACCATCCTCTGTGTAAAATACATCCCCCCGCATATCTGGATTGAACCTTGCCCTGTTACCTTGAACTTTGTGATCCCTTGTGTTTGTCATTTCTGACCTGGGAAAAAGCTTCTAACTGTTCATCCTATCCATGCCCTTAAGAAGTCCAACACCAAATTTGCTCATGCATAGAACAGAATATTCTAAGATATGCAACCTTTCTATTTTATGTTTATTAACAACGTTATGAAAGTACTAACACTTAGGAATTGATTTGAATCAAGTTTTCTCAAGAACCATATCTCAGTGTAACTCCAAGCAGCAAATGTCATTTAAAGAACAAAAGTTTTGAATTATTTCGAGACAATGACAGACTTTTGAAGCATAATCAGTGTTTTAATGTTGGAAACAATGTTTGCAAACAGTAATGAAATACTGACACACCATTCATTGCTTCTGGTGATGTTGGTTGAGGGTTAAATATTGGCCAGTATGGTGAGAACTTCCCCTTTGATAGTGTACTTGGATCTTTTATGTCCATTTTAGATTATGGGCTGAATTTAATGCTGTGAGCCGGCACCCAATTAATGACTTTCCAGCCATTTTTTAGCTTGAAGCTGGATTTCTGCCCCCGTGGGGTGTGAGTTCCACCTCAGAACTGCCCTTCAAACAAATGTACAAGAGCTCTCAAGTCCCTGCAATGCCTCGGTATTGCTGTGATCACGTGGCAATCCTGAGGGAAGTGAACTCCAATGGCGACCAATCTTATGAAGCAACTCTAGAGTCCTTCTGGGGCCTGGCTGGTAGGCCAGGACAAGGGAGATGGAGGACAGAGGGGTGGGGGGGGGGTGCAGAGAAGAGTGAGGCAGGGTGGACATGATGCAGGGAGAAGAGAAATGCAGAAGAGTAGAATATCTTTGCGGGGGGAGGGAGGTGGATGGTGCACTAATGGGCACATAGAGCCTGAAAAGAAGACACCACCCCACATTCTGCTCTTGCCTGGTCACTAGATAAGGTCTGCCCCGCTGTGGGTTAAATAGCACCAGTAGTGGAAGACGGACAATAGTTGGCCACTTAAAATCTCAAGAGCTACTGATAAGTTTGTGCTAGTTTGTTCTGATCTGAAATACCTGTGTGCAAAACTGATTGCTACATTATGAGAAGGGCATGGAAAGGGTCATATGAAACATAACGTAAAGCAGATATTAAACACTCGAGTGCTGAGAAGAGGCGGGAGAAGCTGGGAATGTTTACGCTAGAGCAGAAAATATTAAGCAATGATCTTCTAGTAATTCTCAAGATCTAAAAGGTCACAGACCAAACAAATGTCATTGGATCCAAAATTCCTCCCTGGCCTTTGGTGCATTTGAAGTGGAAAGGCATGTATTCCACTCTTCATCTTTGGTCTGGACATTTCCTGATGTTTGAAAGCTTGGGCATTACATTGGCTGCCATCCCCCTACCCATCACTTCCCGCTCCCATGACAAAAAGAGTGTCTGTAATATACGTCTTCCTGCAGGAGTTACTGAATAATAATTGAGGATGGGAACGTCAGACACCTCCCTAGGCATATCTTCTACTATGAGCCTATTGAAACTTGTAAAAATAGAACCCATGCACTGAGAAGCTGAACCTTGCTCAAAGTAAGGTAATTGATTTTTGAGTCAATTCATCTCGGTATTTGATCTAGGAGAGGCCTGATTCTCCAACGTTCATAGAATAAAGGAACAGGATTTTACGGCCTCACTCAAGCAAGACCGGAAATTCCTACCCGAGCTCAATGGACGTTTCCATTTTCCATCCCTCACCCACTCTAATTCCATGGTGGGCAAACAAGTAGCATTCTGGCGATAGAATACCTACAGAGCAGAAAGAGGCCATTCACCCCATCAACCCTGCACCAATCCCACCCAGGCCCTATCCCTGTAACCCCATGTATTAACCCTGCTAATCTCCCCAACACTAAGGGGCAATTGAGCCTGGCCAATCAACCCAACCCGCACATCTTTGGACAATGCCAGAATAAAAGTTCCAGTGGAACAAGAGATCCTTGAATGAGTTCTTTTTTCCCCTTTAGCCTTAATGACGCCCACATTTTGGGACTTTGACTGATCCCATCAATCCCTTCAAGATAATCTCACTCATGCTGTTTTGTCACCTCACTCAATTGCAATGTTGCTTATCCCCTTGTAACCAAAGCATGCCTGACATGGCTTTTCCTCTCTTTCACATGGGTCACTTTTAGACTCTGACAGGATGTATCAATACCTTCATCCTTTTCCTCTTTCACATGCCCCATTGGGTCATCTTCCATGTGTAAGCTGATACCATCCAGCTCACACACCTTATTTTGTAATTAAATGTGAAAGTGAAAATTAAATTGTTGAATCGCAGAACACGACAGAACATTTTAAATTTCAACTATGCTGTTCTCATATACCTTACAATCTCTAATGTGATCATAGACCATTTTGCATTCTTATGACTGAATAGATTCTGGTAGTTGCTATATAATTTCACTAGCTTCATTTTAAATTTCCTGTCAATTCCCCTTGCAATCCTGACCACGCTATAGACTACATACATTTGTGAAAAGGAGATGGGACAAGCAGAGACAAACTAGAAACTGATATCCAGGCAGAAAATCTAATAAAATTGACAAGCAGAAGGGGAGGAAAGTAGCGAAAGGGCATGTGGTGTTTGTCCCCTTTAAGGGTCAAACGATAGAGAATCCCATGACCTGGGTAACTAATCTCAGACCAGGGTGAGAGATTGCCCTAACAAGCCCAGACTTGCAGAGGAGATTTGATCCTTGAAGCTGACTGGCAGAACAAGGCTGCAGAACCTCTGCATTATAGTTACATAAAAACAAACATTACGGTTGTCATTTACCTAACTGGTGAACTGGAGTTATTACGGGGAGGGACAAGATAAAGCATCGTACAAAGACAGCAAGCACAGCTGATAGTAAGAGTGGGGCAGAAATTTGTTCTTGTTTTGTCCATTGAAAATGGACATAGGCCTTTTTTGGGGAGCTTTGTCCTATGCCCCAAGTACATCATACTGGCCTTTCACAATAGCCAGGCATCACAGTCAGCCATCTTACACTGGTGATGATTGAATATGTTAATGAGAGAGCTCACATCATTTTAAGGTCATTTTCATGGTGCTGGGTGGAACAGGTTGCTTCATTCAGTCTCTCGGTTCCTTTCTTTTATTATTTCATGGGATGTGAGCATCACTGGCCAGGCCAGTGTTTATCCAATATTGAATTTGAGAAGGTGAAGCTGAGCTGCCTCCTTGAACAGCTGCAGTCCATGTGGTGTAGACACACCTGCAATGCTGTTAGGAAGGGAGTTCCAGGATTTTGACCCAACAACGGTGAAGGAAAGGTGATATATTTCCAAGTCAGGATGGTGAGCAGGTTAGCGGGGCACTTGCAGGTGTTGGTGTTACTATGTGGCTCCTACCACTGTCCTTCTAGATGGCAGCAGTCGTGGTTGGAATGTGTGACTTTTGAAGCCTTGGTGTGGTCCTTATGTGTCATTGAAGGAAGTCACATATTTAAATTGCTTTTATATTAATTGGTATGCATGGGTGAGAATATTAATTATACCCCCTCATACTTTCCTTGGCCCCTGATAGGTGTTGTCAATTGCCTAATTTCAACATGATTGATCCAGCGAGCTGCCTCTAGATGCTGACTGGGTCTGCTAACTTGTCTAATTGGGCCCAATTTCAGAAGCGTCTTGGACCTCCAGTTTATGATGCATATTTCAAGCACTCAATCCATTTCAAACCAGAAAATGGGTCTGAATTGCTTTCTTAGTATATCTTCAGATGTATTCTGAATGTCGCCATGGTGATACATTAATAATACGTTGCCAAATAAATTGACTTGTTATAATTATTTTTCCTGTGCCATGATTTTGTGATATCCCTTCGTCATACCTTTATCACATCATTGTCTTGTATCACTTTTAATAGCTCTTAATGATACATTAATTACCCACTTAAGGGCCTGAATTGGTGAGAGTGCAGAAAGTGGGAATGCAGCAGGATCTTCACTTGCCATCTTCCCACCTAATTAAATGCCGCTCCCATTCTCAAGGGCTTTGTTCTGCATAGTTGGAGTAGAAAACATTGACAATTATATCAATGAAATGACATGATATTTGCTTGAAAATAATTTTACAAATCATGCTTATTACACTTAAACAAATAGTATTCTCTGGAATTGTTCACTACCAGTGCATAAAGGATGTTGCAAAAAGGTACATTTCATCTGCTTTTTAATAGGATGAAAATCTAGCCCCATAATGTACGTCAAGGTAATCAAAATTGGTTTATTTCATTAGATTCGCTTCTATTCACCAATTTGTTTTGTGTCAAAACTGGAGCACCGTTCAGTATCCTTCTTCTACAGATTCCCCTGATTTCAATTTTGCAATAATCTAGAAAAGAAAGCAAACAGTGTATTCATTTATTTTAATACACAGCTTTAAAACGTATTGTGACTGTGACAGATTGGGATATGAATCCTGAGTCTAACTAATTATACAGCGGTGTAGAAGGGGAGATTATTGGCTTTACTGGCCATCGAAGTCCTCCCTGCCATGTCCTATCCTTGCCGGTGCCCGCCACCTGGTCCCTGTGAAACCCCAGACTCACCATGAAGTCTGCGAAGTATCACCTTTCTCAGGATCGGCTGTAGTCCTAGCATAAACCACCTATGGTGCTGCTGGGACCAGAGACTGACAGCAGATTGATTGATGGGGACAGAAGACCTGCCTTCTGCCAATTAACAATCCAATGACTCTTAAACATCTTTGCAGTAAATTGGTCAGTGACCTTGTGGGGATGGTCAGTGATGGTGGGGGGATGGCCTGGGGGATGGTCCTGGGGGATGGTCAGTGATGATAGGGAAGGTCAGTGACTGCTGTTTAGGGACATCTCAATCACTGGATTTGTTGGATAGCTTGAGTTAGGGAAAGCTCTCCTGCTCATTCTGGTTGAAAAAGAATGTTGAAAAAACACTTACACAGTTAGTGCAGAACAAGTTTCCTAAGGCTCACGAAACAGAGATAGGCAGCATTACGCCAGAAACACAGATAAAATCCTGGGCATGCAGGTCATTAAAATACTTAAGTCAGTGAATTGTATGTTGGAAATTAGTTAGTTGCCCACTCCTTGTTACATCTCCATTAAAACAGAAATGGAAGGGTTGAGGCAGATTGTGTCCAATTTTGTGATTTCTTACATTTTAACTTTGTATCTAACTCAAACCTCTCTGTTTTTGGGGATTTAAAATTACTGACTGCCTTTCTCAATGTTCTTAAAAAGGTCTCATTACCTGTTTCAGTCGAGCTATCTCTTTGGTCTCGGAGTTCTTCTGTGCATTATTTGTTATCAACTTAACACGAGATGCGTAACTGTTGAGATGAAATAAGTATATTGTTTAAATGTGAGCAACTTTTTATCCTACATTTTCAAATGAAGAATAATAAAAATTTGCAAACAACAATTCCTCCCAGGCGACTGAATGGCGCAGTATAGTGGGCTCAGCATGTTGCATGAAGAATTTCTGTGAGTTCCTAAGTTAACTGTGCTGATGTCAGCCAGTGCAAAATAGAGCAGAGCCCATGGACATCTTCACAGGGAAGAAAAAATAATGAATTCCTATGAACTTCTTCAGGGACTCAAGTGCTTCACTCATGTCTTTTAGGGAGGGGAATCTGCTGTCCTCACTCAGTCTGGTCTCCGTGTCTGTAGATCCATAGCAATGTGGTTGCTTTCCCTCTGAACTCGCCTAGTGAGACATTCAATTGTTTCAGAACAACAGTGCTTCAAAAAGGCAGCTCACCACCAACTTCTCATAGATAATTAGGAATGTGTCAAGTATTGCTGGCTTTGCCCATGTGCTGAGAATTAGTACATTAAATACATCTTCTAGTAATCAGATATGATTCTAGCAATTGGATATGAACCATGTAGAAGCAAGAAAATGTGATCCAGATGCCTCTTGAACGTTGTTATATAATCTGCTTCCACTACCTCCACCGATAGTGCATTCCAGACATTCACCATCCTGTGTGTGAAAAACTTGCCCCGTATATCTCTTTTAAACTTTCCCCCTCTCACATTCAACCTACACCCCCTAGTGATCACTAGTGAAGCAGGGAAGCAGTGTGTCTGTCAGGAATGATGTCTGGCATAGGAAATTAAATATGGGAAAAGTTACAAAAGTAAATAGAGTCTCGAAGAGTTAGAAGCAACTTGATTGGAACCTTTAAGATCCTGAGGGATATTGACAGAATGGATGTGGAGAGGGTGTTTCCTCCTGTGGGAGAATCTAGAATTTGTGTTTAAAAGTAAAGAGTTGCTCACTGAAAGTGGAGATGAGAAGAATACTTTTCTCTAGGAGGGTTGAGAGTTTCTGGAACTTTTCCTGAAAAGGCAGTGGTAGCAGTCTTTGAATTTTTTTTAAGGCAGATCTAGATTGTTCCCTTGTTAGTCAAGAATCTAAGAACAAAGAACAGTACAGCACAGGAACAGGCCAACACAGGTGCCTCTCTAATCTAGTATCTTCTTGCCTCTACATGGTCCACATCCCACTATTCCCTGTCTATTCATGTATTTATCCAGATACCTCTTGAATGTTGTTATAGAATCTATTTCCACCATCTCCTCCACCAGCGCATTCAAGGCATTCACCATCCTCCGTGTGGAAATCCTGTCCTTACATCTCTTTTAAACTTTCCCTCTCTCACTTTCAACCTATGCACCTGAGTAATTGGCTCTTCGAGCCTGGAAAAAACACTGACTATCTACTCTACCCAAGCCCGTCATAATCTTGTAAACCTCTGTCAGGTCTCCCCTCATCCTCCAACACTCCAGTGAAAATAATCCAAGTTTGTTCAATCTTTCTTCATAGTCCATAATCTCCAAACCAGGCAATATCCTGGTAAATCTCTTCTGCACCCTTTCCAATGCAGCAACATCCTTCTGGTAGTGTGGCAACCAGAATTGTACACAATAGTCCAAAATACAATCCAACGAAAGTCTGATATAGTTGCAACATAATTTTCCAATTCCTATACTTAACGCCGTGACCGATGTCATATGCCTTCTTGACCACCTTGTCACCTGAGTTGCCACCTTCAAGGAACTGTGGATATACATGCCTAGATCCCTCTGTATGCCAATATTTCTAAGGATTCTATCATTTACTGTGTACTTTCCTTCTGAGGTAAACCTTCCAAATTGCATCACCTCATTTGTCCAGGCTATATTCCATCTGCCATCTTTTGACCCAGGTCTCCAGCCAATATACATTCTGCTGTACCCTTTGACAATCCTCTTCACCATCTGATTCTACCCCAATTTTTGTATCAACTGCAAATTTACTAATCAGACCACCTACATTTTCCTCCAAATCATTTATATATATTACAAACAGAAGCCCCAGCACTGATCCTTGTGGAACACCGCTTATCACAGACCTCCAATTAGAAAAGCACCCTTCCACTGCTACTATCTGCTTTCTATGCCCAAGCTAGTTTTGTATCCATCTCACCAGCTCTTCTCAGATCCCATATGACTTCATCTTCTGTATCAGCCTGCTATGAGGAACCTTTTAAGTTTTTAAAGTTTATTTATTAGTATCACAAGTAGGCTTACATTAACACTGCAATGAAGTTACTATGAAAATCTCCTAGTTGCCACACTCTGGTGCCTGTTTGGGTACACTGAGGGAGAATTTAGCATGGCCACTACATCTAACCAGCATGCCTTGATCCTTATTGAAGGCTTAACTAAAGTCCAATGTATACAACATATACTGCCCTGTCCTGGTCAATTTTTCTTGTAACTTTCTCAAAGAATTCAATCATGTTTGTGAGACATGGCCTCCCTTTCATAAAATCATGCTGCCTATTGCTAATAAGTGGATGGTTATTGGGGATAGACAAAAAAATGAGGTTGAAGTTATAATCAGGTCAGCCATGATCTTACTGATTGGAGGAGTGGGCTCAAGGGACCATGTGACTTAATCCTGCTCTTATATGCTCATGTGTAAGAACTTTCTAAAAACACTGGAAACATCAATTCTCTTGTTAAGAACAAGGTATGATAACACTTGTTTGGTATGTTCAAAACTGAACCCCAATTACATTAATATGATTATATCCAATACATCTACAGACTATTTAAATTTGGGTTCATCCTTGAAGCACTTTAGAATATTAGTGTGGGCTTCGAGGATATTATCAATTTGCATGCCCTGCTGTTCAGATGAGCAGACTTTAAATTAATTAGGAATCTTATTCCCAGGTTTGTGAAACAATTAAAGTTAGTGCCGTCTGTTTATTACAATACAAAAAAACAGGTACATAGAGAATATACAAGTCAGGTTTCTATCTCTTTCGCCATCCTGTGGTGGGAGAGAGGGCAGCGTGTTAATTGTGGTTGCATTGCAGATGTTTTGTTAATGTACCTCACTTAAAAAAAGCATCTTTTGGATGTAGAAAGACAGGACCCAAGAGGGAATCAAATACATTGGACACTCTAGGATGGAAAAATGAAAAAGACTGGAAAGGTCAGGATGGGAAGGTGATAACATTGTGGAAAAGGAGGGTTCTGAATGAAGGAAAAGGAACAGCAAAACAGAAGGAAGTGGACCAAGTAAATTGGATGGAAGTGTGGCTACCAATGACAGAACTGGGGAATGGATGAAATCTGATATTAAATAAGCAGAGGGTGTCTGCAGAAACAAAGGTAGAAGACAACAAGTAAGGTAAGATGGGGTAGGGCATGGTCATAAGGACATTTAAAAACAAATACGAGTTTTGAATTTATCATTGTGTGACATAGAGAATGATGTGGAGATGCCGGTGTTGGACTGGGGTAAACACAGTAAAAAGTCTCACAACACCAGGTTAAAGTCCAACCAAACTGTTGTGAGACTTTTTACTGTGACATAGAGAATGACAGAGCTCGGTGAGAGCAGGATGATGTTTGCTTCAACTCTTTTAGCTTACTCTCAAATCAGTAACTATTTAGCATTCCTTTGCTTTGCCTTGCTACTCTGTAAACTTTTGGGAGAGGCTGAGTTTTTCAATTAAATCCTTTAATTAAGAGATTGAAACACACAGAAGGGCATTTAGTTGATAAAGAAAATCATGCTACTGAGAAAGGGAAGATTTTAAATTGGTCTTTATTTTGTTTAAAGTGCTATTATAAACATACAAATTTAAATTTCTGGGGAAAATGGTGTATGGATAAAACAAAAATATCAAAAAACATTTTTGAGTCTTGTAAATTGGTGATTAAATTTCACAATCACAGAGTGATTTATCTTCACTAATACAACGTTTACTGTGTGCATTCTGGGGAGACAACAATATAGTGGTAATTTCGCTGGACTAGCCATCCAGAAGCCCAGGCTAATGCACCGGGACATAGGTTCAAATCCCATCCCATAAAGGAATTTGTTTTCAGTTAATAAAATCTGGAATATAAAGTTAGTATCAGGAATGAAGCTATCACTGATTGTTATTAAAACACATTAAGGAAATAAATCTCCCAAACTTATCTACATATGACTCAAGACCCACAATGATTGATTCTCAACTGCCTTCTGAAACATTTAGTAAATGACTTCATTCAAGGGCAACTAGTAATAGGAGCAACTGCAGCCAGTGACATCCACATCCAATGAAAGAATAAAAAAAGTTACAACTTTAACATGAAAAATATCTGGCACTATACCACCTATAGTGGTAAAATTAGTTTTTAATGAAAAGTGCACCCCCACATACTGAATCCAATAAAAAAATTGATGGACTTCGTCATTTGAATGTTTTCAAAAATGAGGCACATGCTTATGTAAGTGAATGGGCAACATGAAATTTGTTCAGACAGCTGAATGAGTAAACCATGCAACTACAACTACCCACTCTGCTTATTGGCTGAATGCCTGTATGAAAACATGAGAAATCAAGCTTCACTGGTGCTGCTTAAAAGCACTCTGCATAAATCTGATTTACTCCAATGTGTATGTGACACTAATGGTCAAGTACAAGTCAAGTAAATATCCAGTTAAACATTGAATATCACATACATCAGAATTTTGATCCTTGTTTATTTGCTAGAGTAGCATACCACCACCCAGGCTGAAGTACTATTGCACGTGATGTATGCCTTAGGATCTGAGGGTACTATTGTATCATGAGCCTCAGTTTGGAATGGTAGATAGATTTTTATTTGTCCAAGTCTTAAAGGATAACAACACACTTTGTATACTTTGCACTACAGTTTTTTTTAGGTTGAATACTTACGTCAATGAGCTGATGCTTTCCTCAGTATTGCAATCCGCTGGGGAAATGTTCACAAACATGAGTGTCTTTGTATTCCCACCCAGTGAGTCCTGCATCAACAGTGTGAGTTTGTTGTTACGGTATGGGATGAAAGACTGTTCTGCTGAGAGGGCGGAGATAACATCACCCAATGAACTCAAAGATTTGTTGATTGAATTGGCTTCCTGTGATTTTCAAAAGATAAAGGTACACAGGCAAACATTCAATTAACAATTCCTGTACAATATTGTCTGCAATCATGGGAATGACAAGAACTTCCACCCTTAGTCATGTTGTATAAACTCGTGTAAAAGTTACACTTTGTTGAGTTAAGTGTAACTAGGTTTTAATGCCATAATAACTTTCAAACATTCTCAGTGAGCCTACAAAACTAACTTTATAATTGTGGAATATCAAATATCTCCGCAATAGTAATTAAACAATCTATATACAAAAATAGCTTTTAAAAGTTTATCATTATTTTAGCTTTCTAATCATTTATTTTTGCTATTTGATAAATTAGAAGTGCAATATTATAAATGCTCTCAACTTCCTAATTTGCTGTATGTGTGAATACATCAATCTGATTGACTGCCTACCCGCTGGCTATCAGGAAAAGGGAAATTTCTGTAACACCAATCACTCGATCTGTGTTAGCAGAGTTCTCTTGCTTCACTCCAAATCAGGGCCAATCTCTTTTTTCTTACTCACTAACTCCACCATTTTAAAACATCTTGAACTTGAGCTCCAGAAGATTGTCAGTTGAAAATATTTTGTCTCTTTTTTATTTTTGTACTTTTATTTTGCGATCACAAATTTTGAAGTGACTCGTAGTGTACATTATTAGCAGCTTTCAGCAAGAAATAACTTCAGTTGGAGTTGCCTTGAGCTGCATTGTTCCAAGTTGGGCTTTTCCTTATTATTACCTTATGATATGTTATTGTACCTCCCAGTAATGTATCAAGATGCTTTGTTACTTTTGGGACGCAATGATAACAGTCATAAAACCCCATTAAAGAACAATGTCATACATGACCAGCTGATGTATTTTTTGGAGTGGCTGAGGGAGGAAAGTTGGCTAGGGCTTTGGGAAAATTTCTTGATTCTTTTTCACATAATATCATGAAAGCTTTAACCTCTGTATGAAAGACACAAGCAATAATGATTTATGTCTCACGTAAAGAATGGCACCTTCAACAATGCAACACACCCTCTCCACTACAAAGTGAATTTAGAACTTGTAGATAATTTGTGGGAAGAATCTAATTCCATGACTTTCTGATTCAGAGATGAGAGTGCCATGAACTCAGCTAAGTTCCAAGTTAACGGACTGCAGTACCATACATTAGCATGCCAAACATGTACTGTACACATTGAAAATTTAAGAGGACCCTAACATTAAAACTGATGACAAATCAGGCAAAGTGCATTCCCCAAATTCCAATGTATATTTTTGAAGGATGAGGCTTTCTAAGTTGGAAAATTAATCACAAAATCATAGAAATTCACTGATATCCAGCTCACATTGTCTGTGCTAGAACATCTGAATATTTTATGACTGCATGAATCACATGATCATGTTTAATGATCCATAATGGATTAGATAAAGAAACAGGACAAGAATTCAGGTATTCTATAGGCTACCAAGAATATGCTCCAGTTATTATGTACCAATTTGGAAGAAATATCAATTTAAAAGTGAGAAAACTAATGAAAGTGTGGAGAAGAACGACCTTCAATTGTTCATCCTCTGCTCCAGTTTTTGATGCTCTCTCACTTCCTGCTAAATCGACCATATTGAGCTTTCCATAAGTTACAGTTCCATTAGTGAGATTGGTGCTTTTTATTGTCACTCCAACAATCAGGTGGGAACGTGAACTCTCAGTATTCATTTCTGAAAAAATATAGCTTTGAACGAGTGAACTGACATAAAATACATTTCATTTGCCAGCAGAATTCTCAATAACTAGTTTTGGACTATTTGTCATATCTAGGAATGTTATTTTTATAACCGTGTCTGTGTGGGTTTCCTCTGGGTGCACTGGTTTCCACCCACAGTCCAAAAATGTGTAGGTTGGTTTAATTGACCATGGTAAATTGATCCTAGTGTCAGAGGAATTAGCAGGGTAACTATGTGGGGTTATGGGAATAAAGCCTCGGAGGGATTGTGGTTGGTGCAGATTTGATAGGCCGAATGGCCTCTTTCTGCACTGTAGGGATTCTGTGATTGTATGATTGACATAAGAGATAGAAAACTGGTGCAGTGAGAGTGGAGGAGTAGGAATTTGGAGCAGAATCCATTCATGCCAAATTTCTGTTGCTTTCTGGCTCTGAGACAAATATTGATTGGGGTTCCTGAAAGGGGACTGCTTCTTCTGCTGGCACTTCCCCTTGTTGTGGTATCATAATGTTAGGAGGCAGACAGTCAGGATCATTCTACCCGTGACTGAACGTCACTTTAAAATCATATTGGCTCAATGAGCTGGTGCTTTAACAGCACTGGTATTGCCTGTCCTACTAATTAAATGGCCTTATTTGTAGAATTTGGAAGAAGGGCAAGGCAAGACCAAAAGAGGGATGTGCTCTTGTGCACAAGACCAAACTGGAAATTTCTAGCTTTGTCCTTTTATAAGAAGCTACTAATTTATATTGTACTCCCATAATCCAACAAGTGCCTATAGTTGTGTATTTTGAACTTTGTATCCCACTGTTTTGACAACTTCCCAGCCCCCGACTACTCCCTCTCATTCAGAACATGGAAATGAAAATCAGAGAGACTGTGAAACAGGATGCTAACACATCATTCCCATTTCCTCTCCAGTTTTGATGTTGCGTTTAAAAAAAAAATTCGCTAGCACTGCTTGTTGCCCTAAAGATGTCTTCTCTTTCTGAAGTAATAAGGGGATTCCTATTGAATTTTGTGGCTTGGCCACTCCTGACTTCTCTTTAGTGGCAGAGATACTAATGGGAACTAGCTCTGCTGAATGAAACCCAAACCAGGAAAATTGACTGGGTGCTGAACCTTCAGAGGGAATTCAGCAAAAAAACTTGTTCAAGCATCTAACTGGAGTTGCCGAAAAAATCTCTGCCAAACCTACTGCAAATGGTTGGGAGAATGCCAGAGGAAATTTTGGATTATCCAAAAATGTAAAAATGTAATGGCTGAAGTGCAATTTCTAAATCTAGTCTGGGGCATCTTACTAAGTAATAGTCAATCAAAATTTCTCCTTCACATTAGTTGCTGCCACCTTACTTCCTGTAGTAAAGAATGAAATTAGTTTTTCTGGAATAAACTTAAAAGATCTTTTTAACAACAGGAGGCGAGGATTAGAATTTTGCAAGTCTTTTTTGCTAAATGTGAAAACAAAAATCACAGTAAAGTGGGCTAATGACCAAAATATTGGGGACAAAATGGAATTAAGTTATAATACATTCTCTGTGATTTTCATCCTCACAAGTAATGCTACAGCATTTAGAACTATCTGGGATATTGCTATCCAAATTCCATTATGTAATGGATTTAATGCAATGCATATTTTAGATTTATGACAGATTTATTATTAACCTTCAACATGGTGAAATTTTCTTCCCTCTTCCCACCCCGTTCAATATAAATACAATATATAATTAGCAAATAGATGTTAAGCAGAGATAATATAATGAAATAAATAAGACGCATTGAAACTTTTGTATTAAAATCACATTGTATATCATACTAAGAGAAGTATATAAATAAAAAATTGCCTTATTTGCTAAATAAGTTGCTTTCAAACAGCACGTGGTATTCTTACTTGTGGCTACTGTGTGACGATTTTTGCAGCCCTGCTCAAACAATGTGCAGAGCATTTCAGAACTGGTAACCTCTTTTATTTCTGCTCCTTGGATGTATACAAATCCTTTTTTGTCCTTCCTGATTTCAAGCTTTGTGGTGGAACCTTCACAAGGATTGACAAAAAGGTCCAAAAGTTGATCATTATACAACTCCAGCATGTAAGCTGAGACCTGGATTAAATAAGATAATATAAGAACCAGTCAAAATTGCTAAAATAATGTACTGAGATGATTGTGACTCCATTTCAGAACAAGATAATTGACTGATAAAAGACTGAAGACTCCAGGCTAGCCGTAGGAGATATCTGTACCATTAGAGAAATAACTGATGCATACATATTGTAAATCTTTATAACTCTATCTGTTTCAATAATTTTTTGTTTCCACAAATTGACAATATTTCAAAATTGCCTCAATAATCAGGCTCCACACCAAACAGTATGCTGGGAAAATCTGAAAAGAAATCTTTCTACAATATTTTGATCATAAGTCCTGCTTGAAGACCCACTGGAGTTTAACCAAAAAAATGGACTCTATTGTTTGAAATTAAGTCACCTCAAATTATTTTGTGTGCTATTTTATGTTATTGCTCACCAGCCTATTTTAACTTGTGCACTATTGTGGATAGTAAATTCTAGGAGGAAAGTTGGGCTTAGCGTTTATTTTCATGCTGATTAAGCAAAAAAGCAACAAACTGCAGATGCTGGACATCTGAAACAAAAATAAAAAATGCTGCGAACATTCAGTAGGTGAATTAACACCACTAATATTGCTGAGGAAGTCTATCGCAAGTAGGGTAAGACTCCATGCACCTGTGAAAGCAGCGTGTGACAGCAGGTTAAATCTGTTTAGCTGGAGTTTATAAAGCTGTTGTTTTTTTTCTGTATTAGAATGTTTTTTCTTGTACCGCCAGGTTTTTCATACAAAAATGAGCTTCCAATTTTTGTACTTCTTTAACTAACCTTTTGCGCAATTCTCATTTTTGCTACAAAGAACTTCAAGGTAAAATGTCAAGTGCTCTAAATGCCGATACGGTCACAACAAGCATGTACCATCTCACTGGTTTATCAAAGTGCAGCCTGTTATTGACAGGACTCGTGTTGACATCACATTTCCACTGACCCTTACCTTGGCAAAACAAAATAACAAAAATAGTTAGGTTGCATAGTTAACAGTTGATAAAGAGCTTTGACTGGGATCTTTACATTGATGGGATGGCACAGTAGTTAGCACTGCTGCCTCACAGCACCAGGGACTCAGGTTCAATTCCAGCCTCAGGTCATTGTCTGTATGGAGTTTGCAAGTTCTCCCTGCGTCAGCCTGGGTTCCCTCTGGGTGCTCCAGTTTCCTCCCACAGTCCAAAGATGTGCAGGTTAGGTGGATTGGCGATGCTCAATTGCCCCTTAGTGTCAGTGAGTTTAGCAAGAGTAAATACATGGGATTACAGGGATAGGGCCTGAGTGGGATTGTGGTTTGTGTAGACTCAATGGGCTGAATGGTCTCCTTCTGCACTGTAGGGATTCTATGATTCATAAAGATTATGAATCAGTTTGTGTTTAGATAGTGTATGATTGCTGGGATAATATAAAGCACATCAGTGGCAAAGAGGCAAGGAGAAGTAAGAAACTTTAACAAACTATAGGCATTTTCTTAACACAGATGCTGCCAGAGGTGCTCAGTATTTTCAGAATCTTCTGTTTTTATTTCAGCCCCAAGGCCATGAATCAGCTGGCCCCGGAGTTGCCATTCAGTCCAAAGACATCTCCAGCTTTTTAATACTGAGCATCAGAACCTTATATATACAAGATCTGACTACTCCACAGTTGTCACCATGGTATATTTGAAATTTCAGATGAATAATAAAACATTCCAGGGTTGTGAACAAATTGAATTAATATTTTTTAATTATAATTCTAGATTGTTTTACCATCGCACCTTAAATGTAAATTTTGATTGGTTTTCATCAGTAATTTGAAATATTCTCTTGAATGCTCTGGGAATTATTCCTAGACTTGTAGGTGCCTTTTCTCCAATCATTGTGAATGTTTTTCCAGAGCCCGTCTGGCCATATGCAAAGATACACACATTGTAGCCGTCGATAGCTGATTGGATTAGCCTGTTAGTATGAAATACATTAATTATTGATTTAGTTGTTATAAACCATTTGGAATAAAGGACTGACATTTTACTGAGAAAACTACATTTTAAATGGTACAGCACAGTCCTATTTTAGTCCAATGCATAAGGAAAATGTTTGTGCTATCTGATTCTTTGTGTGATGACTTGCTGCTATATCCTAAAGAGAATGTTAAAACTTCATTTACTCAGCAAACCAAATTAAGATCAGCAGCTCTCCAATTTATCCTCATAATTGAACTTTCTCATCCCTGGGACAATTCTTGTAAGTAGTTAGCTAGTATGTCTCAGTGGACAAATGATGAATAGTACCATGGTCATCATCCACTTGTCTTTGCGCTACTCATCTATCTAGATGCAGCCACACAGTTGACCTTTGATCAGGTCCCTCACACCTACACACTGTCATGGCAAAACATTGTGACTAAGAGGGAGTAGACCAGTAGGAGTTGCAAGCAGTCATGGAGCACAACATACTATCTTGGACTGACAGCCATAACTCCCATGGCAGCAAGCATTTGCACAAAGCCATTTCTTCTACCACATTAACAGTACACATTGATGATATGCTGAAATTAGTTAGTACATGTAAGTTCAAAAAATGAGTGCTTTGTAAGATGCTGTTGTTACTAATGTGATTTCTGCTCTTACCCCTCTGCAGAGATGGAAGGTGGAGCTGTATAAGTTATTGCTATGCTGTGGTGAAGGCTGGCAGCTTGGATGTGCAGCTGAAAGGGAGTGAAATGTTAGACAGGGGCTGCACCTTCTGACAGGTTGAAGATCATCTGTCATGCAGCGAAAGCATTCTCTGAACTTTAAACAACAATCACTCAATATCCATGATTGGGGTTCTTCAGACCAACTGGTCAAAAAAAACTTTTCAGTTTCACTGAAGAAACACTTCCCACGGTGTTCTCACCTCGGAGATACTAACCATTTGTTGACAGGTTGGATGGCATGTTTCACAGTTGGAAAGATCAGAATTGATCATTTAATTAGTTCATAATTGTCTCTTTAATGACTTCAACACTTCTTAATTATTTACTAGACAAATCCAAGGGGTTCCCGGCCCAACTTTGGTCCCAGCTTGCCTTCAACCTCATCCCGAGGAATGCTAGCAGAGGGTAAAATCACATCATTATTTTCTGGGACTTCCTCACTCTGTCCACTCCTGAACCCATCTCCAACAGCCTGGGAAAATTCTGCCCAGGATTAGTTTTAAATTTATAATCTGTTAGGAAAAGTTTGTATTCCCTGATTCTGCTGTTCTTGAAAAGATGAGATAGTTTATCATGGACTACATTGGAATGCTAAAAACAGCAATCATATCATTTCCCAACCATCCCTTTCCCAGGAAAAAAAATGACTTATGTAATCACTTGCCATAATCCATTCTTTTTTTCCTCAATCATTCTGCTTGTTCTCTTTTGTATCCTCTGAAACTGTTGTGATATCCTTTTTGTACTATGGAGACCAGAGCTGTGTACAATTTTCTAAATTCGTAGTCTATCAATGATTTATGAAGAAGCAGATTTAACTTAGTTTTTCAAAATTGAGCTTTTATACATCTCAAAATTTGGCCTTCTTTATTCACTGCTACCAAACATTATTGTAATATCTTCAATTGATTACCATTTAGAATCTTCAGATCTTTTTCTTTTTCCATCCACATTAATTTATTTCTATGTAAGTAATACTCTCTTCCTGTATTTTTTGTCTCCAACTGAAGCACCTCTGCATGATTGTCATCTGAGATCTGGCTGTACCCCAAGTCTATTCAAATCTTCCTGCAACTTATCCTGTTCAGCTTTGCAGCCTAGCACATTCATTATAGTTATAAATGTTACCACTGCACTTGTGACTCCTAGCTCCAGATCAATTATGAAGACATTGAACAAAATAACCCCAAAACAGACCTCCATGGACCCCATTGTAACATTCTCCCAGGTTGCTGCCTCAAATTCTTTTTGATTTGATTTATTATTGTCACATGTAATGACATACAGTGAAAAGTATTGTTTCTTGCATGCTATACAGACAAAGCAAACCATTCATAGAGAAGGAAACAAGAGAGTGCAGAATGTAGTGTTAGAGTCATAGCTAGGATGAAGAGAAAGACCTACTTAATGCAAATAGGATTTGCTCAGCTGTAAGTTAAGCTGAATTTCTCAACCAATATGGAAATTCTCATAGGTGCTGCAAGTGCCAGAAATCTTTTAGCTGACTTGTATTTTGCTGAACTTAGCTATGTTGTGTTATTATAATAATATATACGCCAATCGCTCATAAGAGATTGGGTAAACACGCTGTGGGTTCATGTAAGCGTAGACATGAAACAGTTATACATATGTGTAAAGCTTTAAGGCAGCAAAGTTGTGTGTGTGCTCTGCTCAAATCAGAAATGAGACTAAGACAGGATCGCATGATAATCTTCCTCTATTTTGCTTCATCAATGCACCATAGTTAATACTTCAGTAGATAAACTAGTGAAAGACTATATTGCTCCATTCTGCTTGCTATTATCTCTCAAAGAGAGCATCTTAAACAACGGTCTAATTCTCAAATACCTAGCAGGTTATTTGTATGGTAAGACTAAATATTGATGGCTTATTGAAAACATTTTGGCTATGATTTGATATTATAGGTTAAAGAATGCATTAATCCAATACTTCTGTAGTTTGAATTGAATTATATGCAAAAATGACAAGATGGTCTCTTAATTTAACAAACATTCAGAAAGTAAATGTCTGTGACCTTTGTGTGATGATATTTTCTAACAGTATCAGAAGGCGACACTGTAATTCCTCAGATCTACACTGGGAAAACTAAGACATCATGGAGTTATTAATTGAAATCATTGATAACAATAAAATTACTTTTAATCTGAGGCAAAACCAAAGGTTTAGAAATGTTATGTTTGACACTAGGCACTAACTGCTCCCTGCGATTCTGGCTAATTGATAATCATTAAAACCAACCTGTTTGTGTCTTTGAAGATTTCTTCCTGTGATGTGGAACAGTTGAAAACTTGATCAAATTGGAACTCTTTCACACCACGACTACTTTTGATGGTAACTGTATATTCGTCAGGAGAATGGACAACATGCCGACTTTCGTGAGCTAGCTCTAATTTACTCAAAGGCCGTATACGACAGAAAACACGGACTTTTCCTATATAATACAAAGATGATAGGTGTTAGCACAATTCGCTGTGGTGACGTTAGGTACAAAGTTTTTGCAACTCCAATGGAAATCCTTTTCCTGCATATAGTTACTTACTACATTTTTCAGATGAAGGTCATCAAAATAATCATCTGTAATGATCTCTGTACATTTATTATAGGACCTGTAATACCTGTTGGCACTGCAGCTGTCCAGATAATTAAATAATGCTGCAAAGTTTTTTTTAGAGGAGAATTCAGATACCTTTAAGTCAGAGAGCTGTGTTGTGTGTTCTAGACCTCGGTGGAACAGCATCAGTGATCTATTACTCGAATGATTTAGATAAATATGTTTAAAGAATTTCCCACACAATGCAGCAGATATTTGAAACAGACTGGGCAACATCAATTGAAGCTGAGATTGTAAACAACAGGCTTGTATAAGATTTATAGCTTTGGACTTAAATGATTCAAGTATAAGGACAACTGCTACTGAGGAAGGAGGAAATAACAGACTCAAAAACTTGCTAACCCTCTGTACTGACGTAACTATGACAGAGTAAGAGGTGTGACCTGCTGTGTTGGAAATAATTGATTTAGTCAGAAGTCCACAGGTTGGATAACACCAGTATTGGCACACCTGAGGCTCCAGAATGGGTTTCTCCACAAGCAAACAATTTACTATCGCCTGGATTTCTGAAGAAATCAGGAATTAAAACTGAAAATTTCTGAGAGGCCTTTACATTGTGGGCATTCTACACTGTGATCTTGCTCATTATTTTTTTAATTGAATGAGGGTATCCTGGACAAGAAGGGAAAGTATGAAACTATGTCATGATTATCAAAGTCTTTTCTGGTCACCAATGAATGAATAAATGGCATAAAAATATATATACAGTACAAATTAGTTAAAAGTAAATAAGAGGTACCTTGTACAAAGGTTAATGAATGATCATAGATGTCATAAGCTAGGAGAGCAAAATGTTTATAACTGCTTCTTAAACTCAAAAGTATTTTTAAATATAAATCTAAATTTTTTTTATATTCTGTCTTTGCTCAGTTTGGATGTTGACTGAAACCCTCAATGTAAGTACCAATAGCCACTTTGCTGATAAGCAATGACGCTGACACTGATTGATTAACAGCTGTGACATATGAATATGTAAATATATGAAGTAATAAAGTTTGGTAACAGAAATTATAGATGATCATTATATACGCACATTAAACAGTACCTCATTCAGGATATATACTTCAGGAAATAAGACGATAAATCATGCGCACTTGACCAAGTCAGGCTAAACTAATACTTTTTTTAACATGTTTTTCCTTTTTATTCTGCAGGAAGGAATGTTAATTCCAAACAAACTGAGAGGGTTATGAAGTCTGACATGACTGTGCATTCTACACATGACATTTATACACACCTTTCAAATCCTCCACCATATTGTAGTACTTCTTTCTTAGAGCTCTCTCGGTGTTAAAATTCTTTGCCAGATTCTTATTTTCCAATGTCAGATGTTCTAACTGCACAGGAACAAAAAATACTGCATGATGGTAAAAGGGTCTTCAATGCTCCTAATAAAAGTAGAAGTATTTGTTTTAAAGAAATCTTTACGCATTCATCTCAGTTTCTGGTGATGATAACAAAGGGATCAATTTTCTTGATTGGTGCTGGGAAAACCTTATATCTTTTGAAAAATTCTTTCATGGGGTGTGAGCTCCACTGGCTAACCCAGCATTTGTTTTATATCCCTAATTATCTTTGAGAAGGTGGTGATGAACTGCCTTCTTGAACTGCAGCAATCCATGTGCTATAGGTACACCTTAAGCGCTGTTGGGGAAAGAGTACCAGGATTTTGACCCAGTGACAGTGAAGGAATAGGGATATATTTTCAAGTCAGAGTAGCTTAGAGCGGAACTTGCAGATGGTGGTGTTCCTATGCATCAGCTGCCCTTCTCCTTTTTGGTGGAATGGTAGTGGGTTGGTAAGGCATTGAGACTTGTTGAGTTTGCTGCAGAGCATCGTATGGATGGTACACACTATTGTCATTGTGCACCAACAGTGGATGTTTAAGGTGGTAGATGGAGTACCAATAGGTGGGCTGCTTTGTCCTGGATGGTGTTAAGCCTTGTGAATGTTGTTGGAGCTACAGTCATCCAGACAAGTGGAGAATATTCCATTACACTCCTGTCTTGTGCCTTGTGGACAGGTTTTGGGGAATCAGGAGGTGAGTTACTCTGCAGAGTTCCCTGCCTCTGACCTGCTCTTGTAGCCATAGCCTTTATAAAGCTGGTACAGTTGAGTTTCTGGTGAATGGTAACCCCCAGAAAGTTGGAGCATTCAGCAATGGTAATGCCATTGAAAGACAAGGGGAGATGGTTGGATTCTCTCATGTTGAAGATGGTCATTGCCTGGCATTTGTGTGACACGAATGTTATTTGCCATTTATTAACCCAAGCCTGAATGTTGTTCAGGTCTTGCTACATTTGAATAAGGACAGCTTCAGTATCTGAGGAACCACAATGGTGCTGAACACTGGGAATCTTGTACAATCATGAGTGAACATCCACATTTATGATATTATGATAAAGGGAAGATCATTGATGAAGCAGCTGAAGATGGTTGGGCCTAGGACACTACCCTGCTGAACTCCTACTTGATCCCTCGGCATGGGGTTAATTTACCTCAAACAAACAAAGTTATGGTAAGTTTGGCTCCAAACAGTGGAGAACTTTCCTCCTGATCCCCACTGATTTCAGCTTTGCTGGGTCAGCACACTCAGTTAAATCCTGTGCTGATGACCTCATTTTTTGAATTCAGCTTTTTTGTCCATGTTTGAACTGAGGCTGTAATGAAATCAGGAGGTAAGTGATCCTGGCAGAACCCAACTAATGGTCAGAAAGCTGAATAAGTTCCATTTGACAGCAGTGTTGACAACACCTTCCAGCCGTTTGCTGATTTTCTGCACCTCCATCGCCCACCAGGATGCTCTAGGGGCTCTCAGCTTCTTCCTTGAACAGATGCTCAACCAATCCCCAGCCACCATCACCCTCCTCCAGCTGGCTGAGTTTGTTCTCACTCTGAATCACATCTCCTTCAACTGCATCCACTTCCTCCAAATAAAAGGTTTTGCTCAGGGTACCTGCACGCATTCCACTTGTGCCTGCCTTTCAGTGGGATATATGGAACATCCATGCTGCCTCCCTCATTGCTTTTTCTGCTACATTGATGACTGTATCGGTGCACCCTCTTGCTCCAGCCATGAACTGGAAAACTTCATTGGCTTTGTTTCTAATTTCCACCTCTCTCACCTTCACTTGTTCATCTCAGACTCTTCCCTTCCTTGACTTCTGTGTTGACTGGAGATATGCCATTTACTAATGTTCACTACAAACCCATGGACTCTGGCATCCACCTTGAATACAATTTTTCACATCCAGTCTTCATTCTCTAGTTTCTCTGTCTCTGTTACACCTGTCCTGATGATGCGACAGTGCTTATGATGCATCTTCCTTTTTCCATAACCAAGACTTCCCACCCAGTGTGGTTGACAGGTCCTCCACCATGCCCAACCTATTTCATACATTCGTGCTATCAACTCTTGTCCTCCCTCCCAGTGCCATGATAGGATCCTCCTTCCCTCTCACCAGCCCTGTATTTAGTGGATCATCATTCACCATTTCCATCAGCTTCACTGTCATGTCACCATGAAACACACCTTCCCTTGCCCTCTACTTTCAGTATTCCCAAGTGATCATTCCCTCCATGATAACCTAGCCCTTTCCTTAGTCACCCCTAACAATCTCTCCTTTCCCTACGCTACATTTCAGTGCGACCGTAGGAGATGCCAAACCTGTACATTTACTTCCTCCCTCCTCACTGTCTGGTGTAAAGTCAAAGGTGGCTTCAAGCAATAATTGATTTATTAACTATATTTACAAAACAAGGGTCTGACAGAACAAGAATATACATTAACTCACTTCCCTGGCTCCAATTGTCCCAGGATACGTGCCCTTACTCCCAATTGGCACAGCTTCCTGTGCTGCCTCCCTTTAGGGACAGGCCCGATCACACTGCCCTGAAAGGATCGCCTCCTTAAAGCTGGCACATTACTATGCCATCCATAGACAAAACACTTTTTCCAGGTGAAACAATGATTTATCACACTTCTTTCAATTTAGTAGTGTCTATTCACTGCTCATAATGTGATCTCCTCCATATTTGGAAGAACAATAGCAAATTGGCTGACCACTTTGTGGAACACCACCATTCAGAATTCAGACGCTAAGCTTCTAATTCTAGTCTTTTTAACTCTCCAACTTACACCCATGTTGCCCTTTCTGGCCATGGCTTGCTACAATGGTTCTAGTTAAGTTCGATGGAAGCTTGATGAATTGCAGCTTATCTTTCATCTTGGGACTCAACAAACTTCTATAGTCAACTTTTAGTTCAAAAACTTAAGATCATAATTTTTGCTTCCATCTTGCTCTATGGCCATAATTTTAAGTTGCTCAGGTGGGCACGTGCCCAACGTAGAAGCATGTGAAGTATAAAGTTTAAAAATTAAAGTTTATTTATCAGTGTCACGAGTAGGTTTACATTAACACGGCAATGAAATTACTGTGCAAATCCCCTGGTCGTCACACTCCACGCCTGTTTGGGTAAACTGAGGAAAAATTTGGTATGGCCAATGTACCTAACCAGCATATCTTTTGAACAGTGGGAAGAAATTGGAGCACGCAGGGAAAACCCATACAAACATGGAGAATGGGCAGACTCTGCACAAATAATGACCCAAGCCAGGATTCAAACCCAGATCCCTGGTACAGTGTGGCAACAGTGCTAACCATTGCACCATCATAGAACCATAGAAAAGATACTGCATCCTGTCCAAGCCTAACCAAAGACAATAAGGTGCCCTTCCCTGAGAGAAGGCATGGGTGTGCGTGCCAATGTCATCGGGCACTCATGTAATATTTTACTTGGGGAGCAGGTGCGATAGAAGCATACCCGCTGACAATCAAGCAGAGAATGTAGTCTATGAAGGGGCAAATGGAACACAATTTTACATTGCCCATCTGCTTTTACGATTGGTAGGCAAGCTGATTGGCCAGGTGGTCTTTATGTTTAAGCTGCCCCCTGGGACTCAGGGCAGGACGAAGTGCCCGGGCTAAGATAAACTTTGAAAAGATATCTGGGGATTGAAGTTTGTGTATGATTATGCCGTCGAGACACTCATGGCATAGCTTCAACATGAGGAAACTCGTGGGAGGTCGGGTGCTAGCGCCCTGCTGGTGGTAGCATATGGGGTCCATGTGGCATGGGGACAGGTGGCTGAAAGGGGGAGTGGTGAGAGAGGGCAAGAAGTTTTTACCCTGGCAGAATGGAGGAGATTATGTGTTGGCACTCACCAGGGCAGCCACCTTCTCCCAGGCAGGGTATTTATTTACAAAACAAGAGTCAAGCAGATGGCTGGGGGTCCCCTCCGCTTCACAGAGGGGGAGCTTCTTCAAAGCCATCCCCCTGGCTGGACTGTGAGCAATTGCTGTGGAATAGTTTATATGCAGCGCCCCCTTGATAGAACTGCTCCGATGACTCCTAGGACGGACAAATCAGACAGCTTAGCCTGAGGTGCAGGGGACTGCATGTGGGGAATTGTTTTTTGAAAGTGCCTAAAAATTGAGGTCCAGATTGTACTGATGGTGACTGTTGGAATCACATCCATTTTCATGCCAAAAATGACACAACTTAGTTTTGGGAAAACTTGACCTATTAACTGTTCCTCTTCACAGATGTAACTTGACCTATTGAATTTTTCCAGAACTTATTGTTTTTATTTCTGATTGCCAGTATCTGCAGCATTTGTCTTTTTTATTGGTTCAATCAATTTCTCTCATTGTTGCTTTATTTTGTTCAAGTTCGCTGTTTTCAGGTGATATACCTGATATCTGCTCCTTGGTATTTGTGAATCCCAGATCATATGAAAATAGATCAATTATTGGACACTATCCACTGATAGTCAAAACTTCACTTGTTTTTCATGTCTTTGGAACATTTTTGAATACCAGCTCGATATGTTTACTGCCTCTCGAGCTTTTTCTGGTACATCATAATGAAACAGCTGTGTGTTAACTCTAAACCACATGGACTTTGTCTATTTACGTTTGCTTAATTAAAGTTGCTCTGCAAAATAACTTCCTTCTTCTCAAATATCCTTTATATCTTTTCAGAAATAAATACTCTTTTTCTATTATGTTGATGTGCGGGGTGTAAAATGTACCCCTAGGGCCAGAATTTCATGTTAGAGGTAGAAGTCGGGTGATGGGACTAATCCCGTATCTTGTTCCCATCACTGCATTGAGACTGCCTGGGGACTGAATTTTCTGGGTTTTCAAGCCCCAAGTGGCCTGGAAATAGCCTATCTACAAAATGTGGAAATGGAGGTGCAGGAATCCAAAGTGAACAGGTTAAAAGGGACACTGTTGCTCCCAAAAAATCCCTGCCCTATTCTTCCAATGTGACCAGCAGTTCATCTATACATAGTTGAGCCTTCTGAAACACATAAAACCTGCCCCCCTCTCAATTTCATACTTAGCATCTCACCCCTTTACCCATTACCCAATTCATAAACTCACTAACCCTATTCTAATTGTTGGAAGCTGTTGATAGCCCATAAAACTCTTCAAGTAAACAAACTCTTCAAACCGGCTGTGCAAACAGAGTCAGGCACTTGTAAAATGATTACGCAATAGGATTCTGGCCAGAAGCATATGACTACAGCTACACGCTACAACATTTCATGGTGGACTCTAAAGGAGGCAGAACCATTTTACGTAACTTTTAAACTCTTCCTGCCTCCAATCCATGACTCACACCTCCATGCAGCTGGTGTAAAACTTGACAGCTGTTAAAGTCTGGTCCATTAAATTTTAAAAAAAAGCAGATGTGCACTCTTAATGAATCCACAATATTGTTAGTTGCCTTCTTATTAGTAGCAGGTGAGTTTGGGGTATGCCTAGTTGTAAAAATGTCCGAGGATGGAAACAAAGGTGCGACCTTAGGGTGCACCTCAGCAGCCATTTTGTTCTGTTCTCTTCTCCATTTGGTCCAAAGTGGGACCATGAAAATTTGGACTCTAGTGTTAGGTTTGTCAAGTTTGCGTCAAAAATACCTAATAAGAGTATCTAAAATATGAACTACAACATGCGACCCTGCCCCACCTTAGCAATCAGACATCAGAGGTGTCTCTTCATTAGATCGTTCTGTTTTCACAAAATGAAGTTTCTAATATTATGGCTTTGGGAATGACAAATATTTGGTAGAACATATAATGCATCATGTAATGAACCTGCACTCCATCCCATGGATAATAACTATTCAAATTAAAAGCTTATTCACAACCAGCCTCATTTTGAACACTTACTAAAGGATATAAAGTTGTCAACATTTTATATCTTTTTTTAAGGATATTATGTTTTCAAAAACCATAATTATAAGATGAGCACTAAGAAATCTGTCTTATTTATAGTATTGAAGTACAGATATTATCAAAATGCTCAAGTGAGCGTATGCTTACCAACCTCAACCTGCAGCCTCTCCAGTTTATTAGCAGCACTTGCCCATCCTGCTGACACTGAGCTTTGTTCACCTGATGTCCTTTGATCCAATTCGTCCCTCAGCCTCTAAGCCCAGTAAACAAAATTGTAGAAAAATTGTGTTGCAAAATGTAACTACAAACAAACATTAGATCTGAAGTGAGAATCTAGAACTGAATGAGCAGAAAGCTCCCCCAACTAAATATTAGGAAAACAGAAGTCACACCTTCCATTCCCTAGACACCAACTCTATTCCGTTGCCCAGCAACAGTCTGAGGCCCACTCCAGCAGTAATCTAGTTCCATTGCTACACTGTAAAGTTGCCCAACTCTGCCCCTGCCTCAGCTCATCTACTGCAAAAATGTCATCCATGCCTTACACCTAGACTTGTCCATTCCACAGTTTAACTTCAATCACTTGAGGTCATTCAAAACTCTACTGCCTGTGTCCTAACTTGCACCAAATCCTATTCATCCATCGCTCCTGTGCTCAGACATTTACTGCCCCCCGGTTAATGCCCAATTTTAAAATGCTCAATTTTGTTTTCATATCTATCTATGACCTCACCCCTCCCCACCTCTGTAATCTCCTCTAGCTTTACAACCCTCTGAAATCTCTGTGCTCTCCCAATTCTGCGCTCTTGAGTATTCTGATTTTAACTGCTCAACTTTTAGCTGTGTATCCTGCTACCAAGACCCTAAGCTCTGGAATTCCCTCCCTATCCTCTCTGCATGTTGTCAACCCATTCCTCCTTTAACATCTCCATAAATTGACTTTTTTGGCCAAGTTTTTCATTGTCATTGCCCTAATATTGGTCTTCTTTAGCCTTCATGCCAAACTGCATTTGATAACAATCTTGAGAAGCATGTTGGAATGTTTTAATGGGTTGGACATACTTTATTAGTGAAACCTGTTGCTGTTGTTTGGAAGGGCCACTAAGGAACTCCTGTACTTAAGTAATGAGTGTTTTGATCTCTAAAATGTGAAATAGAGAGTTAACAATGGATAGTAAGAAAATCGCAGATGAAATGAACAAATATTTTGTTCCTATATTCACTATAGCAGATGCCATAAACATTCCAGTAATAGCTATAAATTAGGAGGTGGAAGGGAGAGATTTAATTTTTTTTTGCTCTGAACTTAAGCTGACACACTTGTCTGTGTTCAATATTAACGATTCAGTATTACTGCTGAGATCATCACTGATCTTAACTTATTTATTAAGAGGTCTAATCTTTCCTTGTTTATAATTTTTTAATTATAAATTATTTTAATTATAATTTTTTACTTGTGCCTTCCTGACACGTGGAGAGCAACTCTTCTGTTAAGATGTATTTACAGTCTAACTGTAGCATCCATGTGAATTAACTCACAACAATGCTTTAGGTTTTGTGTAACTTCAGCTTAAATTCAGTGTTGTAGCCCAACATTGCAGCAGAATGAATGTTAAGTGAGACTCCTTAGATGAGAAGACCCTGCTCTGATATTGGTCTGCGGCTTTTGCACTCAATTTATTTTTCAAACGTTGCATTTGTGCAAAAATCTATCAGTTCTGAATGAACATTAATCTTGAGAAATGTGAATTCCCTGACTGTGAATTGAAAAATACACTCTTTCAGAGCAAAGCAATAAATCAGCAATTGTGAACTGAAGAAATAAAGATATGATGTAGAGACAGTATTCGGAGAAATATGCAAAACATTGGTATCACCCTTGACCTGGATGTTCAATGAAAGTTTCAGGCTGTGTAGTTGGAGGTAATCTTCTCTAGTAAAAATAAAGAAAAGTACAGGACAGGAACAGGCCCTTCAGCCCTCCAAGCCCTGCGCCGATCATGTTGTCCTATCTGGACCAACCGCTTATATCCCTCTATTCCCTGTTTGTTCATATGCCTATCCAGATAAGTCTTAAATGTGGCTACTGTAACTGCCTCAACCACATCACTTGGCAGTGCATTTCAGGCCCCTATCACCTTCTATAAAAAAAACTTGCCCCACACATCTCCTTTGAACCTTCCCCCCCCCCCCCCCCCCCCACCCCACCCCCGTATCTTGAACTTGTTTTCCCTTTTAATTGTCATTTCTGTCCTGGGAAAAAGCTTCCAACTGTTCATCCTGTCTATACCTCTCATAATTTTATAAATTTCTATCAGGTCTCCCCTCAGCCTTTGTTTAAGGAAGGTTTCTGTAGTTGTAGACAAGATAAAATGATGCAGCAGAACTTACATTGCATAAAGATTTGGTACATGGGCAGTTGTTGACACTGAGCATTAGTGAGCCTCCTATTTTCAAACCTGACAACTTTACAAAAATTGGCATAAAAATTCAATTTTCTAATAAAATGCAACTCACTTGTAAATATGGAGTAATTTCTCTCTCACCTGTCCATCAATTACACTGCTGTTATCAGCGAACAGATGGTTTATTTCCTCCTGTCCCAGATGAAGTCTCAACTTTGCCTCCTCTGTTTTTCTACATCCTTCCATATACAGAGAATTTTTAAAAATAATCATTAATTGATGAGATTACTGCAATTTTATGATCATCATTTAATTAGTGCAATAATGAAGCAAAAGAGATTCTACTAAGTTCAGTGAAAAAGAGGGAGCTGATTTTTTGACATTAATCATTTAAGCTGGGAGCAAAAATTATTTTAGATTGAGTTGAGCTGAATAAAAATGCTTTTGCTCTGCTTTGACAGCCCAATTAATATTTCCACCCTCCCAAAAACGGTTGTTAGGCACAGAACAAAAGGTGCGCAATCAAGAAGTTAATAGATGTTGCTTATTAGAATCATAGAACCCTACAGTGCAATAAGAGGCCCTTCGAGTCTGCACCTAACACAATCCCACCCAGGCCCTACCCCCATATCATACTCACTAATCCCTCTAACCTACGCATCCCTGGACACTAAGGGGCAATTTCTTAGCATGGCCAATCAACCTAACCCGCACATCTTTGGACTGTGGGAGGAAACAGGAGTACCCGGAGGAAACCCACGCAGACACGAGGAGAACGTGCAAACTCCATACAGACAGTGACCTGAGCCGGGAATCAAACCCAGGACCCTGGAAGCAGCAGTGCTAACCACTGTGCTACCGTGTCGCCCATTTGTGTTTAATGCATGTTTATCCCGAATTCTTATCATGCCAGAACTTTAGATTTTGTTTTAATGTTCAAATATCAGGTTCTATTATACGTTATCAGTTAAAACTGGGCAGAATTTTCCCTTTAGGATTATAAGTATGATGCAAAACTGATTTCAGGGTTGTGAACCTCGACATGCAAGTGGCACAATGTTGCACAAGGTATTCCTAGAGGAGGCCAATTAAGAATTGCTTCTGTGAGCACCGTCCAAGCAGGGACAGGAAGCAGCCCGATTACAAGGGAAGATCAGAATGCCTGGTGAAGGGTGGCTGACAATCTACTGTGCATGCTGTATGAGGCTGGAACTGAACCTGGTACCATGGCACTGTGAGGCAGCAATGCTAACTACTGTACCACCACGCCACTCATAACTAGTAGAGTTAATGAGGGAGAGCCAGTGAATGTGGTTTATTTGAACTTTCAGAAGGCCTTCAACAAAGTCCCGCGTAAGAGATTAGCATGTAAAATCAAAATGCATGGGATAGGAGGTAGTGTGTTGAGATGGATAGAAAACTGATTGGCAGACAGGAAACAAAGAGTAGGAATAAATGGGTCTTTTTCCAAGTAGCAGACAATTTCTAGTGGGGTAGCACAAAGATCAGTGCTAGGACCCAGCTATCCACAATGTATATTACTGATTTAGAGGAGGGGACTAAATGTAATATCACCAAATTTGGAGATGACACAATGCTGGGTGGGAGGGTGTATGCAAAGATGGTTCAGTGTAATTTGCAGAAATTTGTTGAGTGGTCAAATGCAGGGCAGATGCAGTATAATGTGGATAAATGTGAGTTTATCCGCTTCAGTAGCAAAAACAGGAAGGTAGATTATTAGCTGAATCACTATAGTTCGAAAGAGGGAAATGTGCAATAAGACTTGGGTATCCTTACACACCAGTCACAGAAAATAAATGTGCAGGTGCAGCAGGTGGTAAAGAAGGCAAAAGGGACATTGGTCTTCATAGTGAGAGCATTCGAGTACAGGAACGGGGATGTCTTGCTGCAAATATACAGGGCCTAGACGAGATTACTCCTGGGATATTGTATTCAGTCTTGTTCTTCTTATCTGAGGAAGGATACTTTTGCTATGGAGGGAGTGAAGCAAAGGTTTACCTGAAAGATTCCTGGGATGATAGCGCTGACATATGAGAAGAGATTGAGTCAGTTAGTATTATATTTACTGGAATTAAGAAGAATTAGGGTGGATCTAATAGAAAACTATATGCAGGAAGAATGTTCCCAGTGATGGGGGGAGTCCATAATCAGGGCTCACAGTTCAAGGATATAGGGTAAACTATTTAGGACTGAAATGAGGAGAAATTTCTTCACCCAGAGAGTGATGAGCTTGTGGAATCCTCTACCATAGTTGTACATTTTCAGGAAAAAGTTAGGTATAACTTTGAGACTAAAGGGATCAAAGGAAATGGTGGGGGGGTAAGTGGGAATAGCAATGGAGTTGGATGATTAGCCATGATCATAATGAATGGTGGGACAGGCTTGAAGGGCTGAATGGTCTATTCCTGCTCCTATTTTCTATGTTTCCATGTTTATCTCACCTCCGGTGGCCTGACTTTGTCTCAGGTGTCCTTATGCACTCACTCTTCAGTCCACTGCAGCTCTTGTTTCTGCAGGGACTGAAGAACTGATGGCCAATCATATTGACCAACAACTCTCTAAGGCAGCACTTACTGAGGGATGGAAGTCCTGCCTACAGCCACTTAATGCTCATTTGAACATGAAATGCCTACAGGGCACTTGGAGACACTATGGACGGCAGAAAGTGAGATGTCATCATCCTAAAAGCCATCATTTCAGGTTGTAGTTAAAAAGTAAGGTAACACACTTTGCAGGAGGCCAAGAGCTATATCTGACTTCTTCTTGAAAACATATAACTGTTTTCTGTGGCATAAAGGTTTAAACAGACGGTGTTGGTGATGATATATCACTCTCATTAGTTGGTCATGTGTTAGACTCAAGAGAGAGGTTGACTTCATGCCTAAGAGCTACATACCTACTCTGTAACCTGTTTGGATGTAGTGTTAATAAACAAGCAGATATCCGAGTATCTCTACGTTTGGACTAAGTACCAGGTCCATGCCTAGATTCCAAGACAGAAGGACTCAATCCCAGAACAATTCTGGATGGATAAACCAAGACAATTTCACCTATGATATCAAAAGTGCACTAAGAAGTCAACAGAAGATGCGGCAAAAATTCTAATCAACATTAGCATTTTTAAAACAAATATTTTTGAATCATTTAAAATGATAGGGACACAAAGTAAGCTTGTTAAATAACTCTTTCTATTGGAATGTAGGTATCTTACCATGCATAATAGAGTTCAGTTGATCAGAAATACATCCAGATCTGATGCTTCTCAGTGCTTCCAGCACCATTTCTGCTTCCCAAAGATCAGCCCGGGCTGCTTCCAGGCTCTGGAATTCCTTTGGAATCTGGTCCCTGCAAAACAGGTCAACCAGCTTTGATGATTCCCTGGAGCATATGAAGCGAGGTAAAAGACTTCATCAAATTCCAGTACATTGTTGAAGAATTGGTGTCAGCTTGTTGAATAATTTGGGAAACTGTATCAATTCCTGAGATCAATCAGGAATGTGTACTCTGAAATCTCCTTCAACTGGTTGTTTTGGGAAGCTCACATTTTAGTCGAAATTTTCTCATTTATACCAACTTGAAAAAAGTATTTTCTTTACTTTACTTCTTTAGTTAAGAAATATGTTTTAGCTTCAACTCCATAGACATTTTAAGTGATGCCCTGAAATCACCAAACTATGACTCCAACAAACCTAAAAAAAATGTTCGCTAACTGGGAAGCACTTTGGGATATCCTGAAATTATGGAGTATGCTAAATAAACACATGTCTGTAAGTCTCTGTTACCTTCAAGATCTCTCATCAGATCATCCTTTAATCTTTGCAGCTTCACTGAAATGCCGTTACCTTTCAAATCTCTCTTAACAGTAACTCCTCATCCCTGTTAAGATCTGAGGTAGAATCCTAGAATCTTACAGTGCAGAAGAGGGCCATTCAGCCCATCGAGTCTGCACTAACCACAATCCCGACCATGACCCCATTTACCCTAGTTAGTGCTGCTGACACTAAGGGGCAATTTTAGCATGGCCAATCCACCTAACCTGCACTCTTTGGGCTGTTCACCTGATGAAGGAGCAGCACTCTGAAAGCTAGTGGCTTTTACTACCAAATAAACCTGTTAGACTTTAACCTGGTGCTATGAGACTTCTTACTGTGGGAGGAAACCAGAGCACTTGGAGGAAACTCACGCAGACACAGGGAGAATGTGAAACCTCCACACAGATAGTGACCCAAGCCAGAAATCAAACCCAGGTCCCTGGCACTGTGAGGCAGCAGTGCTAACCACTGTGCCACCATGTCACCCACTTTTTAATCTCTTGTCTGTCCCCCTAACTATTGAGTCTCCTACTATGACAGTCCTGTTACCTTTACCATTTCCCACTGTGCCCCTGAAACAGACTTAATGCCACAGGTTTGACTACTGCTGCTTTCATCTGAGCTGTCTCTTGACAACAGATAATCTGTGCTGCATCTTCTCTATGGCTTTTATAATCTAGTAAGAAGTCTGACAACACCAGGTTTAAGTCCAACCAATTTATTTGATAGTAAACTCACAAGCTTTCGTGGTTTGTCCCTTCGTCAGGTGAATGGAGAGTCCTGGCCTCAGACAAAGCATATAACAGCACAGACAGTTTACAGATTACTGATTAGAATGTGAGTCTTTACAATTAACCTGCTATTCAAGTCTTAAACTTGCCGACAATGTGAGTGGAAAGAGTTTCAGTGGTTTCTTAGTTCACAGTTTCAGTGATATATTGTTGCTGGGTTGACTATGATGAGTCCTTTTATTGCTTCTTAAATAGTTTAAATGGGGTTGTTTGTGTTTACTCTGGTGTGAAGTTGTACGAATGAAGTAGTGGCATGATGGGAAAATTGGTCAAGTAATTGGTACAAAATAAGGAAGACTGATTCCACATAATGTAAGACATGAATAAGACCCGAGAAGATCAAGTTATGCTTGACCTCTGTAAGACCTGATAAGGCTGACTCCACATAATTTAGGGCTGGAGGAATGAGGCGAGATAAGGTCAGAAATGACAAAGTCATCGGCCTTCTTCTGTTCTATCAAAAGGACAAGATAAAGGTATGAATGATGACACAAAGAGTTTTAGGGGGTCAGCAGGTTGTACCATGATTTATGATATTGCTTATGACGCTATTATTGACGCTATTACTGATCGAATTCCTGAATAAGCTCTGGTCATGCAAACTGATAATGATTATGTATAAATACTGAGTTGATTCTTTATGTAAGGGCGGACTTGAGGAAGAATCAGCAAGTCGTAATGACGGCTCTCTGAACTCAAGTTTTTGCCAATACTGCATGCAGTGTTTTGTAAATAAAGACAAGTTATTTTGTTGGAACGAACTTTGTTGAGTCTTGCTACCACAGTCAAGAAGCAGGAAAATTTCCACTTCAACACTGGGATTAATTTTACGATCGTGCATTGTTAGAAGAGAAGGGTGTGTTTTTGGACAGATTTTTTCTTTCCAGTGAGTTTAAGGTTTCAGTTTTGAGAGTTCTGAGGCTGCAGTTTAGTTTTTAGTTTTAGCAGGAGCATCAAGCAGGAAAGACGCTAAAAGCTCTGTCCCCTGTTCTATTTGGAAACTCCACTGGTTAGCTCAAGGCAATGCTTTGCCTTCCAGAAGGAAAGTGCAGGCTTTGAAAAGACTTAATTCCAGTCAAGTGAGATTTTAATCTATGCTTGTTTATGAAAGGTTTTGGGTTGTTGGAATAGTTTTAACATTCAATTATTATTGTACACATACATTATTGTGGTTGTCTTATTTATTTTTTTATTTGTAATTGATAAAAGATAATGCTAATCTTTTTATGCACATTAATTACATTCTTAAATAAACTTTGTTTGATAAAAGCTCTTTTGTGGGTTGTTGAGCCATTCCTTACATGAAACATATCATGCTCATCCTAGCCAAGTTCAAGATACAAAATTTATGGTTCAGGTGGATTTCATAAAGCACTTTGGATTTTCTAACCTGACTCAAAACATCAGATAATGCCAAGGAGGCATTTGGGCAGGCAATTAGGTGGGTGTGGGGGGGGTGCGGGGGGAGGGTCCTCCTACCATTCTGCCAGAGGGACCATGAGCAGGGGGAGGGACATCAGAGATTGGGGCTGCAGATGGAGGGGGGGTGGTGGTAGGGAAAATTGAGGCAGGTACAGGGGGTTGTTGAGGCTGGCCAGACATCATGCAGGCTGTGGGAGAGTTGGAGGGTCAGCGATGTAAGGCTGGCTATCGATCAAGCTGGCCAGCGATCGGGAGGCAGACAATGTAGGGCCAGATCTCCGTTCTGACAGATCTGCGCATACGCAGTGGCCCACTCAGCAATATGCTGCTGGCCTCTCCAGCCGGAATAGGCCCTGCCCACCGATTATTCACGAAATTTACACTAATGCACTCTGCAGTGCACAGAGTGTGGGAGATTCATTTTGAAAATCCTGCTGAAAAAACCAATGGAATTTACTTCAGTTTTTATGTGAATTTGACCCTTAAAGTCATCCCCATGTCTTTGAAATAGAGATGAAAAAATAAACTTCCAACAATCTAATACAGCTGTATTCAAACACACTTCATACTGAAAAAAACTTCTTCAGAAAGTTAAATTCTCTCAAGTAAGTAATCCGTTGTAAAAACAATCTATTTCACTAACCGTTTCAAAGACTATAATCCTTTAATAACCTCATAAAAATGTCAATCAATCTATCAACACAGTCCCCACTCAGTTGAGTGGCTCTGTAACTTTTGAAGTTCAGCTCACAACAGGTCATGATAACAAACCAATGCAACTCACAAACAATGAGATCGCTTGAAATTGCAAAATTTTAAGATAGCTATCATATTTTCCCTAAGTTACACCAAATGACCTGTAAATCAGTCATTCTGGGAACTGTTGTCTATATTTTTCATGAAGGGAAAACTGCAAAATTTTTTTTCCCTTGATTTTAAAGGGCTGGTGATTTAAGTAACTTCAGTTCATGACATTTAGAGTTCCCAAGCACTGCTTTCTTCAATTTTGAAGAATGGGAATACATCTCAAAACTTACACAGTGTTGACTAACTTGCCTTTGCAGGACAGTGGGGTGAATTTTACCACCATGGGAATTGGGGCAGGCAAGTGATTGACCATGAAAAGGTTTTGTGACCTTGGGCACAATTTTCTGGTTTTGGGGTGAGTGAGGCTGGAAAATCCTGCCCAATGCATAATAAGCAATCAATGTAGTAAAGACACAGCTAACTTACAACAAAGCATCCAAGAACAGATATTCTTTTGTGTTTGAAAGCGGGGCAATGAAAAACTCCCAGGAGCAGTGTTTTTATTTTGGTTCCCCCCTCTGGGCTAAGGGTCCCCATAGTAAATGATTCCTTTGACATGCTGCATATGTCCTTACCAAAGGGCCCTAACTCCAAACTTGCAAGGGGATGGGTGGGCTGAAATGCCCACTCCAGCAATGGAGATGGCAACAGCAAGAGTGTTGTGTGTGGGGAAGCTACCCAACCCTTATCCAACAATAGCAAACTAGCTGGAAATGTAACGGGGGGAGGTGGGAATAATGGATTCGCTGAAACTCCGAGCCACGTGTCTAACTGGTATTCTGCTGTGCTGTGTGTGTAGAAACCGAACACGGACTCCCAGAGAAAAAGAGTCTAAATTACATAGAGGGCTGGAATGAGTGAACAGACCATTTTACCTTAAGGATTATTTATTTAAATTCTCTACCTGATAGAATCTGTGGGTTTTCTATTAAAGGTCCTTTGAGAGTTTATCACTTTGTGTTGTTCTTTGTCCAGAGTTTCCTTAGCTGCCATTACTTTCTCGAGGCTGTCATTCAGGAGGCTGTCAATGAATTGCTGTGCTTCAGGAACTTCCCTGTAGACAAAATGAAGCTGACAGAAAATAGACAGAAATCACTGTTCATAAAAAAAACTTGGACTGTATAAAGGATACAATTTATATTTGTTGAAACAAAACACACAGGAGTCACATCTCTGTTCTGCATATTCTTTTCCCAGGATTGTCTTTGAATACATTAACACACTAGATACATAAATTGAATCTTGCCCACATCGCCTAAGTTGATTTCTATTAATTTAGAATATTTTTGTAATGCTTCAACACTTTTCAACAACAAAAATCCGGCTGGAACTAGTCTCAATGTTAATGGACTTGTTACCGACTATTGCAAACATTTCAAACTATAGTCAGATCATTCAGAAAACACCTGGGGGCATCCCTTGTTCAATTCTGTTCACACAATCATGGGTTTAACAAAGGCAGGTGTTATGGTACCTACAACCTGCTCACAAATGAAAGGATAAGCAGTAGTCAGTTTGATTTTTAATTTAGTGAGCTAACTCCTCAGAGTTTAATTGATGCTTCTGTGTATGCATTCTCTGTCTCTGAAATACAGAGGCAATGAGAAACTGTGCTATAAAGATGTGCATCTGCCTAGCTTCAGCAGCTAAGATGATGTTCAAATAGTTAGTAAAATGTAGTTTTGTTGTTTTTGATAACAAAGGACTGTTGGGGAAATTGTAAAACAATGAAACCATTATACTGTTCATTCAGGGATCATTTTCAGAGTAAGCTAGTTGATGGTCTAAACCTGTGATTGCCTTAACAGAATGCTTTTCAGTGCACTTTTCACAAAGGGAGACCCTCACTGTCCATAAGGCTCATTCTAATATAGCATTGATGTTCACATCACAGACCCTCAGACAGAACTTACAAAAAGCGCTGGAACAGGCCAGAGGCAGGTCTTCACACAGAAGTGGATGTATTTGCTTTGACTGTATCACAATAAATGATTTGAACAGTTGCAATTTGTTTGGTTAGATTGACAAAATATGCAATAGAGCTATTGTATAGAGCTATTGTAGTTCTTGTGTTTTGGCACTGATATCTGTCACTACTAGATTCAAGAATAAATATCTCATTCTGGGAAAAGACTGCTTGTTAAATGAAAGTGATCACTGGTGGGACATGAGTTGTGAGAAATAATTTATTTATTATTAATGTCACAAGCGTGCTTACATTAACACTGCAATGAAGTTACTGTGAAAAATCCTCTAGTTGCTACACTCCGGCACCTGTTCGGGTACACTAAAGTAGAATTTAGCATGGCCAATGCACCTAACCAGCTGGTCTTCCTGACTGTAGGAGGAAACCGGAGCACCCGGAGGAAACCCATGCAGCCACGGGGAGAACGTGGCAGACTCTGCACAGACAGTGACCCAAACCGGGAATTGAGCCTGGGTCCCTGGCACTGTGAGGCAGTAGTACCACCGTGCCACCCAATTTGATTAGACAACACTAAAAATGGGGGCAATTGCTTCTTAATCCATCCAGAAGGAAAGAAAACGTATCAGATCAGTCGTCATTTGCAACTCAACCAATTTCACTTTCCATTGACTTAACTGAGGTTTAAATTGAATGGCTAAGCTGATTCTATCAATATATCTCTGGGTAGGTTAGATTATAATTACTAGCTGTGCCTGAATTAGCAATCATCACTTTTTTGTTTGCTACTTTTGACTCTGAATCTCTCCAGTGCTTGATCTTCAATGTCCACAATATTGGCTATTGCTGAATTCTCATCTGGAATTATTACCTCAAGGTCTTTTTGAAGACCACAAATTGTGGAGACCATGGCAGGCAATCTAATAATTGTGTTGTAGGGCATCCCCTGACATTTCTAGGCATTTAATCTATCCTTTCAGGATCTGAATGGTCCGTTTAGTATGATTCCTGGTCATAACATGAGATTTATTGTAGCACTCAATGATAATCCTGTCTAGTGGTGCCAGGAACTATTTTACTCACTGCTAGTCTTTGCCATCCAAGAGGAAGCCACTCATCCACTCTTATGGAGTGTGCAGTTTGCTAAAGTGTGTAGTATAAATATGTTGTGCAGCTCTCGGTATAAGAAGCACCAATCTGCATGTGCCTGTACCTGTATTAACAACTTATTGCCCATCCCAAGATTAAATAAGAACATATAGAATGGAATTTTACTGCACCAATGTAGTGTGTTTTGCAGCAGTGGAGGTGGCCCTCCATTGTCTGGGCTCTTCTGTCAGTGGATCTTTGCCTTTTATGCGCCTCACACGGCTGGTTTCCCAGCAGTGGGGTTGACCATCGGCCGGACTCACCAGTGAGAATGGCTGCAAAATTCCAAGATGTGGAGATACTGGTGTTGGTCTGGGGTAAACGCAGTAAGAAGTCTTACAACACCAGGTTAAAGTCCAACAGGCTTATTTGATAGCAAAAGCCTTTTGCTACCAAATAAACCTGTTGGACTTTAACCTGGTATTGTGAGACTTCTTACTGGAAAATTCCAGCCAGTGAATCAGGAGCAGATCATTCAGCCCATAGAGCCTACCCACCATTAAATAAGATTTTGGCTGATCTGATTGTGGTCTTAATTCCATTTATCCACCTGCCCCTCATAACTCTCGATTTCCTCATCAATCAAAAATCTGTTTAAGATAGTTTTGAATAAATTCAGTGACCCAGACTCCACTGCTCTTTGTGCAAGGGAATTCCAAAGACTCAGAATAAAAATCCTCCTGTTCTCCACCTTAAATGGGAGAACCTTTATTTTGAAACTGTGCCACCTAGTTCTAGACTTCGCCATGAGGGAAAACATCCTGTCAGCATTGGTCCTGCCATGCCCCCCAGAATATTGTATGTCTGTGATGATTGTCACTTTAACACCAGTCTTACTTTTACAGATGCACCATGGAAAGCATTCTTTCTGGTTGTATCACAGCTTGGTTTAGCTCAGGCTCTACCCAAGACTGCAAGGAACTACAAAAGGTCGTGAATGGAGCCCAATCCATAATTAAGGACCCCAAACACCCCGGACATACTTTCTTCCAACTTCTTCCTTTGGGGAAAAGATACAAAAGTTTGAGGTCACGTACCAACCGACTCAAGTGCAGCTTCTTCCCTGCTACCGTTAGACTTTTAAATTGCCCTACCTCACATTAAGTTGATCTTTCTCTACATGCTCGCTACGACTGTAATGCTACATTTTGGACTGTTCCCTTTCCTTCTCTATGAATGGTCTGCTTTGTCTCTATAGCATGCAAGAAACAATTCTTTTCACTGTATACTAATACATGTGACAATAATAAATCAAATCAAATCAAAACAAAGGTCACCTCATCTGCAGAAAAGCAACCACACCATTTGGAGCAAAATTCAGAAGCCCACCGCATGGGAGAGGACAAGAACTTTGGGAGAGGATGACTAAGGGCTTCAGTGGAGTAATCTTGGAGGAGTGGTCCTAATTTTGTCCTGAACACTACCATTTGTATGGTAGCCAAACCTTCAGTTTGGGAGACCGCCACCATGCATTCTTACATTTACTGTAATGGCCCATTGTTCTTCCAATGGGCCAAGAATGGTCAATCTGCAAGTTCCTGCACCAATCACATTCTCTTTGTACCACTGATCTTAACAGAGATGGGTGTGTACTCCATCTTTATGAAGCCCATGGAAACTCTCAGTAAATGTTGGAATTCAGATACTAATTTGTGGCCATTTCCCACCAGAGTTTGATGACAGTACACCAAAAGAGTTACAAATTTTCAGATCCAGGTTTCTTAATTATGCACATATAAATCTAGGATTGTTAAACTGAATAATCAATTGACCTAAAATCTTCCTGCTATAAGTTGGACAGGAAAACCACTGAAGCTGAGCAAAACCGGCTGTAACCCACGTCTGCTGAATACTAGCCTGAGTGCCTAATTTCCCCAAGGGCCTTGCTTGTGGTGGAGCCTCCATATACCCAATCCATGTCAGAATCAGCACGGCCAGGGAAAAGGATAGACAAAGTTGAGAGTTCCTTCAGAATTAATCTCAGGATACACTTGTATGGTTGCAATGCCGAGAGTCAGAAGGCATGCCAGCCTGCTGGCTATCCACAAGGGATTATTGATTCCCCAAAGGCCACTTATGAAAATGCTTCCAGGGCTGTGCCAGTGGAGCTTACTCAATAATCTGTTTTTAACTTTCAGCTCTGTTAAACCCTTGAGATTTACCCACTGTGGCATCACCTTAGCCAATGAAACATCTCAAACATTTACTGGAATACCAGATAGGTTAATTACTAGACTGTCAAATTGGGCAGCACAGTGATACAGTGGTTAGCACTGTTGCCTCACAGAGCCAGGGCCCCAAGTTCAATTCCGGCCTCAGGTAATTATCTGTTTGGAGTTTGCACGTTCTTCCCATATCTGTGTGGGTTTCATCCGGATGCTCCTAAGATATGCAGGTTAGGTGGATAACCATGCTAAATTGCCCTTTAGTGTCCCAAGATGTGTAGATTAGGGGGATTAATATAGTAAATACTTGGGGTTATCGGGAACAGGTCTGGGTGAGATTTCTCCTTGGCATTGGGGGATTGTGTGGGGTTACAATGATAGGGCTTGGATGGGATTGTTGTTGGTACAGATTCGATGGGCTGAATGGCCTCCTTCTGCACCATAGTGATTCTATTCTATGATTTAGATTAGGATTGAATTCATAACTTGCTGAGTTAAAAATATGAATGATAATAATAATAATGAGTCGAGGTGACACAACTAATGGGAATTGGTAAGACCAATCACGACATGAAAATCACCATTATTGCATTGAACAGTGAAAATGTTATGTTTCGAAACTCACCTTTTCTAGAACTCTCTTCAACAGAACTACACTTGATATATCAGCCTGGACAATCTGTGTTCTGGCCCATATTGCAAAATCATTTTCTAATTTAGTTTTGTTCTTTAGAAGTTCAATAATTTCCTCTTCCTTTTTACTCAGGGTCCGTTTCAGATTCTCCAATCTGACCTGCGCTACTTCAAGTTTTGCTGGATTAGTCTCCAGCACTTTATCCTCTGTCATGTTCGTCTTCTCTGGGTGGGGTGATGACATCAAGTGAGTCTTTGCCTGGTCGTCTTCCTAATGTAATACATTATTACATAGCACATCAAGTTTATGGCCATCATATATAAATATAAGAACTATTCGTTAAAGTAAAAACTGTAATTTTTTTTAATGCAGTGTTTTAGAAAAGGGCATTGGCATAATACTAGCTGAATTGCTCTTGCAGGGAATAGCTGTCATTTGATACGCTGAATGGTCTTCTTTGCTGAAAGCATTCTGTGATTAAGACAGAATACATTGACCAATATAGGAATACACAAATGAAATGGGGTGAATGAAAGTTAATGCCCTTGGAAATGCAGTATTGACAGAATATTGATGAGTAGACAATTCATGTTATACCACAGGTTCAGTAGCTTCTGCCAACCTCAAAAACTTATTAGTTCCAGAGGCTGAATTTTCAATAAACTGTGAGAATGAGTTTGGGGATTCTGGCGAGACCAGAAATGGCTCATTTATGATTAAGCTTTCAGAGGGAGGGGACCAGCAACCCACGTGCTTCCAGTTAGTTGCTTGTTGAGCTAGGTATAGAGATCATTACGGGTGTGGGGTCAAACAGTTAGAAATTTTCAAATAACAAGTATGGGGAGCTCAAAGGATCTGGGACACACTGGAGTTTAGCATTGGGAAAACAGTGAGGAGCCATTAGTACTTACATCTGTAATGGTAAAAATCTGTAGAAACACAATTGTACATCCACTTGCAGAGAGTTGCAATCACCAGAACTGAGAAGTGTGATTTTGACAGGAATGTTAGGCTTTTGAAATACACAGCCATGTGTTTCTATGCTGGTTGATCTGGAGCTCTTCTTCCAGATAAAAAGAAATCTACATCTCTCCTGTCTGCCATTGCCTCAAACAAGAAAAGTTGGGATCACCCAGGGAGCATTGCTGGCTATCAGTTGCTCTCTGAGCTTACCCCTTTCCAAAGACAATGACAAGATCAGTCATGGCTACCTTTTGCTTTTTACATTATTCCTCTATTTCCAGTTCCCGCCTTGTGCCCAATGATCCTAATTAATTGCTGAATGCAACCGTGGATCAATTAATGACTTTGAAAATTACACTAGATCACTGATGCTGATTGGAAGAAGAGAATTTGAAGATGGATATGGCCCTCTTAAAGGGTGAGTCATCCTGGAGAGCAAAAATCTGTTGCTTTGTTGCAGAGGTCCTTGATGGGCCTTGATGCATTAGAAATGAGCACCATGCTGAAATATACTGCCATGGGAAACTGCTAAAAGCAACTAAGATATGGAAGAAATTGAGTTTAGTAGAAAGTACACTCAGATTTCCAGAGCTGGCTGACCTAGAAGGGATAAAGTTAGACATCTTTACTGATGCCTCACACACTAACCTTTCCAATTTTTTTTTGAGTACAGCAGGATTCATTATAGTTTCAGTGGGAAGAAATGATAAGTGTTGTCCATTAGCCTGAGAATCAAAAAACTGAAGAGGGCAATTTAATGCACCTTAGCTGTGGATACTCTTGTGCTAGTTGAAGCAACAACTATGGCTAAGTATTTACTGAGTATTTTAAAAGAACTTCTGTATGAGGGCAACTAAGGAAAAATGTCCCTGTATTATGCTGTGTAGATAAATGTTCACTTTGGAACAATGTCCATTCGACATAGTATCATGGAGAAAAGATTGAGGATTATCTTATGTGGTTAAAAGAGATGTTGAAAAGGAAGGTGATTTCTGAATTAAAATAGGCTGCTGCAAGTCACAAGTTGTTGGATAGTGTCACAAAAAGAATTGCCTGTCCAAAGAAATTGTTGGATATCCTTGAAGAGGGAGGTTATAATGGATTATGAGAACACAGACATTTTCATATTGTAACCTTATCGAAATTTTTTTTGTTTTCAAGACAAGGTGAGGGGAATATGGAGTAAATTAAAAATTGGTTGCTTATTAAGGTAACATATAACATTGGGTGTGTTTTTATCAATTGCTGTTGTTTGCTTATCAACCTAATTTAAAGAAAATAGAGGAATCTGTTGGTATCCAACTCTTTTGAAGTTCTCTTAGTATCCAATAGATTCTGCTGATGCATGTTAAAAAAACTAGTAAATTAAGATAATAAGTTGAATGGGTGTTGGATATCGATTAGTTAATTATACTCAGATACATATATAAAGAAAAGGTAGCCAGAGCTGGGAGTAAGAGGGTGTTGGAGTGGAGAAGTAAGTTGTGTTTTAGTTCAGTGCATCTTACAGTCACACTCATACTGTTTTTCTCTTAGGGGAATAGTTGGAGAAGTGATGGAAGGATTCTTGAGTTGATTATCAGCCAGTTGGACCATGTTATAAATGCTTCTTCCGTGGCCAACATTTCCAGTGGTATTGGACTTGAACCTGGAGCCTCTGATCCAGAAGTAGGGTAGTGGTATTACCACTGTTCCACAAGACCTCCTAGCAAGCTTTGTGGTGAGGAACTGCTCAGTACCGGCGTGCAACTCATCACTCTCCACACTAAGTGTGAGATGATTGTGGCCTGGACCTTGCTGGCTGCTCCAGTGTTCATGCCATTATGACCCTTGGTTTTTAAAATCATGGCCAACATTTTCTAGCAATTTGATATTGAATAGACTGACGGGGTGGTAACTAATCCATTTGGATTTTGTTGTGGTGTGGGTATTACTGGCTAGGCCAGCATTTACTGCATCTCCCTCATTGCCCTCAAGGCGGACCACCTTCTCAAAATGTAGTCCATGTGTTGTAGGTGCATCCACAATGCTGTTAGAGAGTGCAAGGATTTTGACCCAGAAATAATGAAGGAATGGCGATATTGTTCCAAGTCAAAATGATGTGTGGCTTGGAGGGAAACTGAGAGGTGTTGGTGTTCCCATACATCCGCTGACCTCCTTTTAGATAATAGAGGTTACAGGTTTGTCAAAGGGTACTTGGTGAGTAGTTATAATACAATTTGTAGATGGTACACACTGCTGCCACTGTGTGATGATGAAGGAGGGAATGGATGCTGAAAGTGGTAAATGGAGTGCCAATTAAGTGGGTTGCTTCGTCCAGACGGGGTCAAGTTTCTTGTGTATTGTTGGAGCTACACTCATTCAGGCAAGTATTCTACTTTTTGTGAACAGGGATCTGGACAATTTTTCTGAATTGTTGGATAGATACCAGTATTGTCGCTATAGTGGAGCAGCTAGGCTAGGGATATAATGAGTTCAGGAGTACAAGACTCAGTACCATTACTGAGTTGTTAAAAGGGCCCATAGTTTTTTCTGTATCCAGAACTTGATATCACAAGGAGTGAATTGAACTGACAGTAAAACCTTGCTAATCATTGCTTTTGTGTAGTTTCAGTTCAACTTTCCACATTTTTAAAATTATAAATTGTAATCCTACCTCAGAACCATTAATGCACAAATCTGTTTCTTCTTTTTCTTCTGGTGGTCCTATGACCATAGCCCATTTTTCTATTGTCGCATGTTTTGCTTCTTGAAATGTATTTACACAATTCTGCAATGGAAAACAGAATTGGAAAAGGTAAGAGAAATAATGCATACATTTGTTCTTGCATTTATCACAAGTGAAATCCTCGAGTGGTATGCAGAAGATCTGAGGCCCGATGAATTCTTGCTAGTAAAAAGAAAAACATCAAGTTGTGTTTGTTCTTCAATATTTTCCATAGAATTTCTCATAACAAAACAGAGATTGAAATTTCTGTTTTGTTTCATTTCAATTTTCAATCAACAACTCCCAACACAGGTTGACTGGTAATTTCTCCAAGACCCATAAAAATACCCCAACCCATGACCAGTTGCTGTGCAATTGTCTGAGTAGTGCCAACCCTCTTCTTACTAGGTCTACACTAACAGCTGGCTATTGAGTGGGCTTTTTGTGCTTGTTTAATGCTTGCAGTTCATCAACTACGCGCTAATGAGGACTGACCACCAAAGATGGTTCTGGTACAAATGAGATGGATGGTGCAATCACAGTGCCTCTCCCCTGCCCAATGACTGCAGCACACCAAAATCAACCACTTTTCCTTTGTATGATGTGTATACCAGGATAGTCGGGGTTATGTTATATTACATTTATTATTCAAATGTTCACAAGAAATCATTAGCAATCAAATGATTGTATTGGATGATGAGATCTGCGTGGTAACTACTGTAGATAGTGACATGTGACCTTGGTCTGGTACTTGCAGCCTGAAGAAATCCTGTAGGATTGGTGGTAAGATGGGCTTCGCACCACTTGCTTCCTTGAGCAATGACCCCAATGGAATTTGCTATACCACACTTATTTCATTTTTCTTTGGGAATTCCAAGCTTTCTCTCTGCCACCTGGCTACCAGCATAGAGAAGAAGGTTAAGAAATGGTGCCAACACTAAACGTATCATTGTGTTGCCTGCAGATTAGGGAGTAGCATTGAAGATATAATTTAAACATGTTTTTCTAAAATATCATTCCTTGTCTCCTACAACTGATCACTCTTCAATGTGATCTTTTAATTTCTGAGGCCTCCCCTTCAATATGTTAACAAGGCTGTATGCCAGGAACACAATAGCATTTCTGTTGTCCAACATTATTAAGTCACTAATCACATGAAATATGTTGTTTGACATAACTCCATCATTTGAACACTCCTCGCATATTTGATATCTGAAATCATTTCCCTCTCCCAATCACTTCTCAATGTCTCAAATGGAGGTGGAAAATCCACCTCTTCCGATGTATTGAGAACTCAAGTGATCCACACAATCATTATTACTTTTTCAGGTAGAAAAGGTTTAACAATACCATCAGAGATTTTTTTTCTATTATCATGAGTTTGACTTGCAGTCAAAAGTCTGCAGACTGAAACTTCTTGCGTTTCTTTAAATGTGGAAATATGGAGTTCTGATCTTCTTAACTTAACAGCACTTTCAGCAGGTTATATAACAATAGCTGTCCTCATGAGATTTTCCAAATACTGCATCACATCACAAGACTTGAAATGTGGGGTTAGTATGCAAGTGAAGAGATGGCACTCTTTAGTGATACAAGGAGTTAATCCTGAGGCTAATTTAAAAGCATCTGCATATCTGCAGGTTAAAGGAACATGGTACAAGTTAATGAGATACAAGTTCAAAACTGGTGTCAGGAAGCATGCCATCATTCAAACAGCAAGCAACACCTGGAATAATCATCTGGATAATGAAGCCAAGTGGGGGAGAAAAGAAGAGATTATCTCGATGGAGGTCATTCATCTGTACTCACCTTTGTTGTTGTCCACAACAGTAGTTTTGATGATCTCTTAATTAATGTTCATATAATTGAATACCACATACTTACAGATTAATTTATATTATCTCCAAAAGCAGTGTTTCAATTCTCGAAAGTATTTATGACGCTATTCTATAGACATGAGAACCCTGAAATTATACATTCATGGGGTTTCAGGCCTGAGCTACATGAACGAGATTTAAAACATTAGCAGTTCCTGTTGGCTATAACATAATTGAGTCATGAGCAAACTAAAATGAGGAGATACATTTACCTTTTGCTTTAACCTTTGTCCTTGAATATCCTGTGAATAATTCTGCTGTGCTTCGAAATCTGGATCAACTGATATCTTCAGTTCTGAAGTCGCGTGCAGACAAGTTTTCTCCACTTTTTCTGTGATTATTTCTTGCTGGGGTTTTAGCATTTCTTGTACTCGTTCTAACTCTAGTCTAGTCATCTGAAGCTCTTTGAGGGCTAAGGTAACAGATGTAAATTAATGCCAGGCAACATATTCTGAAGAAAAATTAACACTAGTGCTTATTCAAAGTCCTGCAAACTTTTTTCTCTCTTACCATATCTTTTATACTGGGACCATGGGTGGCATTTTCCCACTTGGAACTATGTCCTTAGTGGAGGCAGGAATGGGAGTTTCTCCTGTTACATTTGGAGTTTCTGTTACAGAGGCCAGTAGAAAACCAAACTACATCATCCATCCCTTGTGTAATTAATTATGTCTCTGGAGATTTTGCACCATCTTCTGTGGTGAAGCGGGCTTAATGACATGATTCCACCATCTAATATGAGTGTAATTTTTAAAAAGACACCTGAATCACTGACCCACCGTTGAAGAAAGAAGATTGACGTCCTGAAGAAAGAATATAGATCTCCAGGAACACTCTTGAGGCTGTAAGTTGGAACTCCACAAAGACACTAAAACTGCAAGATTCACCTGATAAACACTCCCCTCACCCGCTGCTGTGGTGTTCCGTGGTCCAGGATCACTGGCAATTTCCAGCCCAAACTCCGGAGGCAGCCCCAGATCTTTTTCAGGCAAGTCCCAGTTTTGTACATCACATTGGTCCAGATGTGTTTTCCCACTGGCATCGTGGAGAATCGGCTATGGGAGCAAGATTCCATTTGGGCCTTCAGCTGCATCCCACGAACAGGATGCAAACTGATTCCACACCAGCCTCCAGTGGGATTCCTGAGCTGTCATGGTGGAAGATTTCTTTGTCATTTCATGCCGGTGTGAACCTGATTTTTGGGCCTCTTGCTGAATTCTGGAAATAATTATATAGCTGCAGGAGGAAAAACTATTGCTGTAGATGTGTTGGTTTGGCTGGAATCAATAGGATTGGAATTGGTGCCCCTCAGTGGTAGGCCCTAGAGGAAATTTGGGGTGGGAGGGAGGAGGCGGGGGGTAGTTCTCCCATTCCATCTACCACGGGAAGCCTTGGGTGGGATTCTTCTGTTTTGAAGTGAGTGCAGCCAGAGAATCCCACCTCTACAGTAGGATGGAACTATTTAAAGAAAAACTTCATGAGATGTGTACATCACTGGCTAGGCCAGCATTTGTTGCCCATTTGTAACAGCGTGTTCACAAAGAACAGGAAAGGATAATGAGGTTATGATGATAGGAATTTTAAAGGGGAGGGAAGTGGATGGTCCACACAAAATAAGCTATATCAGCTAACATCATGTCAGGAGAGGCATGTGAGCAATTAGAAATTGTTTTGGGAGAGAGTCAAAGGTTCAGGGAATTGGTCTATAAGGTTTCTTAGGTTGGCGAGAGCTGAGGGAAATAGGGACAGAATGAATGACTTGAAATCACTCTCATAAAGCTATTAGCTTTTTTAACAATATTTCATGTAGTATTTAAAAGGAAGGAAATTTTAATTCATTTTCAGTTCTGTTGATACTTCTAAGTGTAGGACATTGATAGCCAGAATTCACTTTATAATTGATGTATCATAGCTAATATATTTAAGGATATAGATTAATGCTAGCTTAAAATTAATATTAACTAATTATTAAGAAATATAAATTAGTGACTATCACTTATGAATAATCACAAATACATTTTTAAAATACTTCACCCAGGTTGTTTAAGTTAAATTATTATATCTGCAGAACAAAAAAATGCAATTAAACAATTGTCTCTTATAATTCATCATATTAAATATCATATCCTAGTTTAAGACTCTGTCTTTGCAAAAATCATTGCAGATTTAAAAATTAATCTTTCTGGGCAAATTTTAAACTAGATGCCTTTGAGAATAGGGAATTGTTCATTAAAAAAACTCAATTTACAGTCTTTTCCTGCCAATCAATACTTACTTGAAACCTGATGTGTGTGCAGCAGATCCAATTTCTTGGAAAACCCTTTCAGAATTTCATTCTATAAGAGAAAAAAAACTGTTCAAATTATTATAAATTGGAATTAACCATTTTGCAGTAATATTGCTCCCTAATTACTAATAATATCATAATGGCTACTTTTGACAAGACTAATTCAAACTGCTATGTTAGTTAAACACAGCCATAATGAATTCGTGCACAATATTTAAAGAATCTGTTCACGTAATTTGCAGAATTATTATAATTCATTATCATGCATTACAAAACAATCGTACAGAACTTTCTAAAAGTGTATGATTTAGTTCACCACTTATAAGTGCTTACATTGCACGGAATAATTCAAGAAATTGTAACCCATACAATAAAGGCAGATTGTCAATGCATAATGTAAGGCAAAAAAGAAGGGATGGGATTTTCTTCTGGAATCAGAAATGATCCCAGCTCACTCCTGGCCCTTGAGTGTAAAAACAGTTCTAGTATTTCTTGTTTCAAGAAAATCAAATTACAATTAAATGTATTTTAAAATGATTTTACAAGTTTATTCTTTTGCCTTAGGTATTCTCTTGGTTAGTGCAAAGTTATTCACTCCCAGAAATCTGAGATATTTATATTTAGAGGTATGCCCACACTGCCCAATTACATTATAGGGATGTGACAACAGAATTCCTTTGCGAGTTGAACCAAATTATTGGCCCTTCTTTGAAATTAATGGAAAGGTATCTGAAAGGGCGATAGTCAGAATTTTTTATGAATTGTGTTTGTGCCTCTATGTCTATTCAATCATTTAAAAAAAAATCAAGAACACATTTGGTAAGAGGAATAAAATATGAATCATTGAGTTGTTTTACCTCACATCAAGTTAACATACGTAACAGTTGTGATTAAATTCACACAATGCCTTTACATAATGGTATGAATTAATTGACATACTGGGGAAAAGTCTCTTTGTGAAGTGTGACTATGTCAATTGCCTGACAGCAGGCAGTGCCGTGGGCCACTATCTGCATGGCCACACCTCCGATGCTATCACTGACGAAGGCTACTTGGGCCGGACAGATTGCAGCACACGGCATTGCCTGCTCTGGTGATGCAATCCACATAGCAGCACCGCCTGAATGAATTTCTCCCTACTATGTTTCCTCAAGTCAATAGGTTATCTTGTTTCATTGAGACAAAATCATTCCTATTACCCTTCTGCATTCAAACCTTTTGAGCCTGATAAAATTTGCCTCTGCGGTATGTGTGCCTTATTTTTAATCTTGATCTGTTCACAGCATAAGAGAAAACCTCATGACTGATAACTTATAATGACTGGCCAGACTAGTGACCTCCCAACACAATGGGCCTGATTTTACCATTGCATCATGCCCACTTTTGGGCGTGAAAACTTGGTAAAGTCGGGCATGAGGCCATTAATGTGATCCGTGCCCATGTCCATGCAGATGCCCACTTTAACAAGGTCCAAAAATAGCCGCCTGAAAGGACACAATGGTGATTTAAACGCAGTTGCATGCACTTAAATTTAATTAATACGCTGCCTGCCCAACTTCACCAGCATTTCCCCTTTTACCATCGTGTTTGCCCAGATTTGGCGCAAAACAAACATGCTCGGCAAAAGTCTGTTTCGGGTGCTCCAACGTCTGAAGAGGTAAGTTCAGAGCTTCCAATGGCGCTCTGACTCAGATCGTGGTTGGGGGGTGGGGGGGAGTTGGTGGTGGTGGTGGTGGTGGGAAAGGGAGGCGGGAGGCCCGATTGTTCTCTGGTGGGTGGGTGGGAGGTGTGTCCGATGTATCTTTGATTGGGGGCGAGGGGAGGGAGGCCCAATCATTCTTTGGTGGGGGGGGGGGGGGGGAGGGAGGCCCGATCACTCTTGGTAGGGGGAGGGAGGGAGGTCAGATCATACTCTGCTGGTGGGTGGAGGGGTAAGGAGAGGAGGTCAGGGAGGCCAGATGATACTCTGGTGGGGAGGGATGTGGGAGGAGGAGGGAGGCCAGATCATTCTCTGTTTGGGAAGAGAGGAGAGGGGAAGCCAGATCATTCTCTGGTGGCAAGGCAGAGGGGACCGCTGCCACTCTGTGGGCAATCAGTGGGGGGAAGAGGGGGTAGAAAGTTGCAATCTGTCTAGGTAGTGGGGAGGGTGGATAAGGGGGCCAGTTATGTTGTGGGTTGGGACGATGTCTATGGGGGCCATTGCTCCTGCCTTTCGCTCCCAGGCAGCTTTAGGCACTTTTTGCAGCCTGGGATCGATGTGACAGGGGCTTGTTTATCAAATTTTTTTCACCATGAATGTGCAGTTCAAAACAGTGGTTGGAGCTGCAGCACTGCAGGCGCGATAAAACCTCCCACAGCACAATTCAGACCCACAATTTTTTTTTCAGGTTAGGTGTGTATGGGAGTGCCTGAGAACAGGTTTACAAGTCAGATCTGAGTTGCACCCAATCTCAGCACTTAGAATCAAAATGGTAAAATCGGGCCCAATGGGTGTGAGCATACAAACAAGGAGCAGGAGTATGCATTTATTAATTGCAAGACAAGCTAATGAGTTGCTTATCACTTTAGCTATTTCATTGTCTTTTAACTAAAGGCTTTTGGCAGAACTTTCAATTTTGGCAGGGGCATAGAATAGCCAACATCCGAGTAACCAAAGCATCTGTCATACACCCATCTAATTTTTATTTCCATTGAAATCTGCTGAAATTGCAAGTTCTGACATAGCTGTTCAACACCACTTTAAAGCATAACCTTTGAAGGTAACTTTCTGCTTCCAAATTTTTTCTGTGAAGAAAGAAATCAAAAATTCCAAAGTATAACAGATGATAAAAGAGTTGTGATAAATACAGGAGTACAATTATAATTCTCATCAGTATTCTCTTGCTGTAACTTTGGCAGAAGACACTTGGAGAAATGGACTAAATAATTGCTACCTGTAGGACAGCATGGACTCACTTTTACAAATGATCTTTGGTGCAAAAAGTAAAAGCTTTTTTTTTAGAAGTTTATTAATTAGTCACAAGTAGATTTACATTTACTGTGAAAATCCCCCAGTCACCACACTCCAGGACCTGTTTTGGTACACTGAGGGAGAATTTAGCATGGTCAATGCACCAAACCAGCACATCTTTTGGGCTGTGGGAGGAAACGGGAGCACCTGAAGGAAACCCATGCAGACACGGGGACAATGTACAAACTCCACACAGACAGTGGCCTGAGCTGAGAATTGAACCCAGGTCCCTGGCGCTGTGAGGCAGCAGTGCTGACCACTGTGCCACTCCATCCAGTAGAGATGTTGAGATAAAACCTAAATATAGCAAGAACTTAGTTTTTTTTATTAATTAGGACTATAAGGTCCAAACATTACATCATGAAAGCATGATAAAATGAAAATTGTAAAAAGAAAATGCACTAAAAGGAGTGGGAAATTGAAATGTGTGTGTTTGGGACCAACAAGGTGGATTTTCTGTCCTGGAATATATTAGGTTAATAACTATGGGTGAATTTTTTCATATAAAATCTTTCCATTAGATGGTGCAAGAGCACAGCTGCAACTCCTCTCAAAGTTGTTTTTAAAAAAATTCCAACTAATTCATGAATATATTCTGAGGAGATCTCGCTGCTAACATTCCTCAGCTGCATTGCAAAGTTGCAGTCTTGTGGAGTTAACAAATTGCTGATAGTGTCATTCTGTTTAGCATTCTGCCAGCTTGCTCAAGTATGATAAAATATAAAGTATGTTTTGCTGTTAGGCAACAACAGAAGTATATAGTTGACAGCACTTCTGTCACCTTGATAAAAGCAAATTTAACAAAAATCCCACAAATAGGAATGTGAAACAAATAATTGTAAAGCATTGCATACTGAGAATTGGTTTTCACATTTGACTGTAAAATGTGGTTCGGAACTCTATACAAAGAGCAACTTGGTAGATTGAATATCTCTGCTTGAATCAAGCATGCATCTTGCTGTAATTGACAGTTAAACTTTACCTTCTCATTTTCCCACTTCTCATATTCATGTTTATTTTGGAGATGGTAGTCAGTTCTTTCTTGAATCAGTTGGTTATTTTCATCCTTTAAATGCTGGAATTGTTTAATATAATGGAAGATTAATAAACAATTTTAGAATGGACAGAAACGATTTTGGGGCAGATCAACTTTGACCAATTTTCATCAAAATTGCATCTATTGGCAATCCTACTGGAATATGCAGGGTCAATGAGAGGTCACCTGCTTTATTTAAAGCTGCAGGGCTCCCATGTCACTAGAGATGCATCTTCAGAACTCTCCTACTTGGCAATCTTGTTAAATGCAATTTTAGGTGTTGACCCTACTTGGCATGTTTTGCAAAGGATCACATCAAACATAATTACAGTGTAAACTGTAATATCATGCGACCATAGAATCCAACCAGTGCAGAAGGAGGTCTTTTGGCCCGTCAAGCCTGCACCAAAAGCAATCCCACCCAAGCCCTATTCCATAACTCCACGTATTCATCCTGCTAATCTCCCTGATACTGAGGATCAATTTACCATGGCCAATCAACCTAACCTACCCATATCTTTGGAGTATGGGAGGAAACCAGAGCACCCGGAGGAAACCCACGCAGACACAGGGAGTGTATAAACTCCAAACCATATGCTCAGAAGATGTATACGATCCTTTTGCCAAAGGTTTGTATCAAATTTCCTATCCAGTGACTCACTGGACTAGATTTGGACTTTGTGTGATTATGTAAAACTTGTGACTTCAGAATTGAGAGAGATGCAAACAGTCTGTTGATTCACTGTCACCCATTTTACACTATGCCGCACAGCCAAATTATTCCCAATATGCTTTATACCAGTGATATCATGGAAAAGGACACTGGACTAAATGTCATCATATCACTAATAAGATGGTGCCAATTGATGAACGAAGCATGAAGAGCCGGATTTTCAAAATGTCAGCTGAGTTGCGACATGGTGCGGGCACCGATTGAAAATCATGGTCATGGAAGTTGTCTCAGGATCTGATGCCACCAGCACAGTCTGAGATTTTCAACGTACTGATCGAGGGAAGGAATAAGGAACCTGCTCTTTAGCAATTAACAGTCCATTAAGCTTTGATTAGAGATTGCTAATGAACCTGGGTGGTCAGGAATGCATTTTTTAATGTTTATCATCAGTCTGGGGCATTTGATAGCATGTGGCTATTGGGATTGCAGCAGGACCATATAAAATATCTTGTTCCATTGGTCCCTGAGGAACTCTGAGCCAGGATGTATGATTTAGCTTTGATTGGCCTGGTTGCCCACATTGTGAAGAATTTATCCTCCCAGTTCTCTGATCTGTCTACCCTCCTTGGCATGGCAGCAGCAGACCCCAATATGGATGCCATCTGCCTTTGCCACTATGATGTCAGCAGGTAGTTCCCACCTCCTGGAGGCACTTGGTGCCACTGATTGGGCACCGAACTCCTCCCCTGTCCAATTAGTGCAGTGACATTAAAACAACACACTGTGAGAGTCGGCCAGTTGAGGAATGAGGTTGGGACCCAGAATTCATCTGGGACAGGTTCTTTATCTCACTTTGAAAATCTCTGCAACAATCTGCTCCCAGGCTGACTGTAGCAGCGATTCTAAAGAATAGTAGCAACAAATAACTCAGGTACATTTTATTATCTGATATCTCAGGACTTTACAACAAGGTATGCTTCCCTTAAAGTTATATGGTGGAAGCCACAATAACATATGTTCTAACTGAAATCCACATATGTGTATTTCTCCTTGACTCTACCTGGACTATTTCTTCCCAGTATTTGTTGTTCTTCTTTACATGCTCTTGGTATGTTTTTAATGCTTCTTTAAAGATTGTCAACTTGTCACCATACCTTTTCTTTAAGACCTTTATGCACTGTTCCTATAAGCAAAATGAAGCAAATTATTCAATTTATCATTCAATATTTTTAAAAGTTCAAATCTTTACTTTTCAATTTAAATAAAAAACCTTTGCTTGCAGCAATAAGCAATGATATTATCATGCAATAAACCTTTCGGGCTGCTGCAAGAATGGAAACTTTTATTTTCAAAACCCATCCTGGGTAAAAGTTTCAGAAATGAATCACTTTGAATTAATGTATTAATTGATTGGTTTAAAGCTTCAATAATACATGACTACTATATAAATTAGATTTGAAATATTATAATATTACTAATTGTATAAACATTAGCAGCTCAGCATTAGTTTACCTGATTTTCCTTTCCTGATGTCTGTAACCTTTCCTTAATTTCACAGATGAGTTTTCTATGTTTATTCCTCATCTGATGCATATCTTCTACGACCTGAAAATAAGCAAATAAAATTTAGGGCAAATATGATGGGCCTTCTACTGAGTAGACCACAAAAACTTTTAACAGGTAAGTAATAGTCACTTGGTAGTACAGAACTTGAGTATTACTGAAAAAAAGAGACATGCTGTTAATGTTTTTTTTTGTTTTGCACTTATCAGGACAGGTACAAGAATACCAAATTTCAAAGGGAGCAACTATTCATACTGTATGAGAAAAAGCTACTGATTGGTTGGCAAGTCAACTCTGAATAAGAATATACTGAACAGTTTCATTTATAAATTAACATAGCAGTGTATTAAAGCCCTCTAAGTAAAAAGTAATAAAGGTCAATGATGATTGCAGGTTTTCTTTTACCTTAGCAATATGAAACCTGGCATATTCATAGGGAATGTAAGCCTTTGCATCAGACAGGAGATCTTCAGGACTTGCTTCAGTCTTTCCATGAATTTTCTTTTGTGATGATAAATAGTTGAAGACGTCTTTGGAAAATGGGACAAACGTCATTGAAAGAATTAAGCAAGGCAGAATCCATTGATCAATCCTATGTTAATGTAATTCTGAACATGTGGTGTTGCTGTTTGCTTCACGATAATCCTATGATCATATGGATCAGTCAAATCATTGGAAAATATTTCATTTTTTAAAATTTCCACTTCTGTTCACTCCTACATAAGTGACCTAGCTTAATGACTCTGCCTTGGCAGAGGAATAGAATTAAGTAGGAAATGTCTGTGTAAGGCCTATGTCTATTTAAATGGGTGTGATGATACCATGGCAAATGGAGCAGGGAGTGACCCAAAGCAGTCTCGGGTCACTGCTATCTATTTACCCCGGATAGCCAGAGTTAATCATCCACAATGTTTTCACAGATTTTAATTTGATTATTTTCAAGTAAAATAAGAAAGTTATATTTTGAAGACAAACAAGTCCACTTTGAGTATAACAGATAGAAAAGGACAGCAGACATTGGGAGAGAAGAAGGATTACCGACTTGGGCTGATAGTCTCCTGCCACGCTGGGAGGTTGAATGGAAGTGGTAAGCTAAAAAGAGGTAGAAGAACAATTGAGAATGAATGGTTGAAAGGACAGGAGTAGTAAAGAAACTGAAAGGGTGAAGGACATGATGAGATGGGAAGGTGAAGAGAAGAAAGAGTGGTTGTGGTAAGAAGGAGCTTCCAAGTCCCACATCAAATGGATGCTGCAATAGCTGGACATTTCTGTTCTTCCCACAACATGGCTTTCCATCCAAAATCTGCCACTTAAAAGAAAATGAGAAAAAAGGTAAGGTAGAAGCAAAATATAGAGAGAATGTAAAATTAATGAAGAATGTAGAATTAAAATGAAAAACAAGCAAAAGAGAAAAAAAGGCAGAAACTGAAGAGAAAAGACAAGAAAAGAAGAATCGAACTTGTATTCATATAACCTCTGACATAGAAAAAAACTCAAGGCGCTTCACAATAGTTTAATAAAAAAGGATGTTAAATCAAGGAATGAAGTATTCGGAGGGGTAACTGAAACCTATTTTGAGGAGGGACTTAAAGGATGAGAGGAAGTTGGACAAGTGGAGGCCTTAGGCAAGTAATTCCAGCGGGTGTGATTTGTGTGATGCCAGGTATGACCACAATGATGGGACAAGGAGCAAGATGAGTGTACCAGAAACTAGAATGAGTGAAATGGAGTGATTTGGGGTGTGATCTCATATATAGTTGATCTAAAATTCAGATTTCTTAATCCAGGGTAGTGTTTTATCCCATTATCAAAATGTGCTGTAAATTATATTTTCTGTAGCATGTTGGACACTGTCAATTTTTCCCTCACCAGGTAGCAAACTCTCAGGAACAAACTGCATGGTTAAAACAAGAAGCTACTGAAAATAATTGGATACAAGATGCAAATGGAAGTTTAAATGCACATTCTAATAGTAAATAATTTAAATGGCCTAAATTATTTAGAGATAAAGTGCTCCCATCCATAGTCTTAATGTTCACGGAAAGAAAGTCTGGACTTCGGATAGCATGCTAAAAAGAAACCTGTCAGAACAAATAAAACAGGAGAGTTTCCACAGTGGCTACATGAGCACATCAGTTGAATAGTGGGTTATTCTTAGGGACAAACAAGGCATTATATAAGCACTTGAAGAATAATTTAAAATGTCTGGGGAAAGAGGAGGGAGCTTGGATTTTAATAGATAACTTTGAGAACAAGTTGAGGAATTGTCTGTACATCATTGCTCTTTGGAGTTTCAGGATTACCTCGAACATTTAAAGAAACCTAATAAATGTTGATTACTGTCAATTAATGTCTTTGGCACTGAAAATGAACAATTACTCATGAGAACTCTCATTGCTTCAGATATTGAATTTTTTGCAGAAATTTTAAAATTTGGACAACATGGTGGCACAGTGATTAGCACAATTTGATCTCAGTCTTCGGTGACTTCCTGTGAGGAGTTTGCATGTTCTCCCCATATCTCAATGGGTTTCTTCCAGGTGCTCCAGTTTCCTCCCACAGTCCAAAGATGTGCAGGTTGAGTGGATTGGCATGCTAAATTGACCCTTAGTGTCCCAAAAGATGTAGATAAAAGAGGATTGATGGAGTAAATATGATGTTGCAGGGGTGAGGATGAGCCTCAGTAAGATGCACTGTTGGAAAGTCAGGGAGGACTGAATGGGTTGAATGGCCTTGTTCTGCACTGTGGGAATTCTATGATATTTTTTGTTCTCTCACTTTTTCTCTCTCACTCCATTCAATTTTTCTTCCCCCCTTCTTATTTCTCTTTCTTACTGGAGCTGCCAATGAATTTACTCTTTCAATTAGCCCTCAATCTTAAATCTCATTGGTTAATAAACTACCTATAGCTTTCCCTGTTCATCAAAGTCCCAGGTCCCCTGTTGTTTGTTATTGTGATATCATCAAATTGTACTTTCAGCAGCTCGTGGGCAATGATTTTGTGCTGAAGGTGCAAGGGCAAGTCAAATAACAACAGAAACCATTAGATGCCGGATTCAAGAAAATGTTGACCTTATATTTCATGAATATTTAAACCTCCTTTTAAGAATGCAACTAAACAGACTTAAATTTAAGATCACCATCATGTAATTTACTTAGGTACCTTCATTTGAAGAAACTTCATTCCTTTCTTGCACGGTTAATTGCTTGAAGGGTAACATCTGTTTTATTCTTACACCAAGTCTCCGCATAAATGATGTTTTAGTAGGAGCAGCTTGTGTAAGTAAAATAAAAGTGAGTTTTTACAGGAGGTCATGACTGATCTTTCAAAAAAATCATTAAGATTAATCAATAAACTTTTAAACATTAGGTAGAATTCTCCTCCTTTGGGGCAGAGATCCAGCAAGGTGGAAAGCTGCCTTTCATCCTCATCCATATCCCTAGATTGGGAGTCATAGTAAATTATTGAGAATTTCCAACACCAAAAAGGAACTCGCCTGCCAGTTGCCAAGATGAAACAATGCTGCAGTGAAATCAAAGGTTTCAGTAGATAAATGGGACTGACTGCTAGTTGAAGAAACAAAGGTTTCTTCAAAACATTTACCTTCTATTTCCTGACTTCTGTGTTGTTACTTCAAGTCTTATTTAAGGATCTTCAGCACTGCTGTCATTATTCATTTCCTTATATCACTTTCCACTCATATTCTCCCTTTACCCTCCTCACCCTACTTACTTCTGTCTTCACCCGTCATATGGGTCATGAATAGGAGTCCATTTAAATTAGGGATTAATCACTTCATGGATTGTGAATGAACCTTCATAAGAGGGACCTTTTTTAACTAAATACATAGTCCTTTATCTTCTTATTTCTTCTTAATATGTCTCTTGAGATTTGTCTGAATGATACTGGGTGAGTTGATATGTAAGGTGTAAAGGCAAAAATCATGTTCATGGATTGACATGAATTGGGATTAAGTTTGCATAAGGACCATAGAAGACTATGGTGGTATCTGGTGAGAATAGGTTGGCAAGTGGGCATGGAGGTGGCAAGGAACGTGGGCAGGGATGAGGAAGATGAGGACTAGAGGGCCTAAAATTTAAGGAAACAACTGTGATGAAGGCAAACCTTTTAAACAGCCTGTCTTGGCACTTAGTAGAAGCTCTGTCATCTGCTCTAAACATGTCACCAAGGAATTTGATTTTATTTCCATAAGTAAAGCTGGCATTTTTACAAAGAAACTTCACAAAGTGATGAAAGCTGTTGGGGAAGATGGCAAATCTTAATCCAGGTTATAGTCACTCAGAGTGAAGTAAATATATATATAAAAAAATCACAACTGAATGTCTAAAGCTACGTGAAACATATTTTAGTCAGTGTCACTATACTTGTTTTTCATGCAAGAGAAGAAAAACTTGCTATTCACTTCAGCTACTGAACATTCTTTTGCTCATCCAACATGACTGGAATATTAAGATTTGCTGATGTCCTCTGCTGCAGTAAGGACAGAAACATTTGAACCACTTTGTTCAAAGTCTCTTGCTTTGCATCATCCTCTAATTATCTCATTATTTGAAAGTGGGTCATATTAATACAATTTTCCAGGAAAGCTATTGTTATAATCTGACCGAGGCCAGTCTTCCGCTACTATCACACTTTATTTACAACGTGCTCAAAGTGCCGCTTAGCGGATGCCGTGTTAAAGCCCCGAAGTCTTTTGATTGCCGGCCTGAGTGGAACCAGCTGGTTTTAACTCTCCTAGCTGCTCTTTTCCTACTGGGCCTGTGTCCACTTGGCAAATAGCGGAGCTTGTATTCCACGACATCCACAGGGAGATATATTGATGATCTTCCATGAATGTCATAACATTTCTGCACCCTCCCCCCCACCAAACCCTTCAAGTCTATTTTTTGCCCTGTGCCTCACCATGGGAGGGACTTTCTGACACTTAGCAATTAGCCCGGCATTGATTGGAGCCAGGACCGGATCAGGGGTGTGAAGCGGAATGTAGATCTGTGCTTCCGCTGATACTGGTACTTCCCCAGGTCTTGCTTCAATTAGAAGCCATCTTCCACTTCCAGCTCACAATCCGTATCTTAATCACCTGGAGGGTCAGGGGTAGGATTGGCTTCTAGTTGTGGCTCAACGCTGGCAGTGACTGTCCCCATGGCTGGTAATGGAGCCTGCACTGGCACAGGTTCTCTTCTCCTGAGATGATCAAGATGCTTCCTGACAATTTTTCCCTCCATTCAATCTTATCTGAAACCTCTGTCCCATTAACAGTTTTGTTGGGATGATTCCTGTCGTTGTGAGGGGCAGCCCTATAGTCAAATAAAGATTGTGCTAGTTTGGTCTGTATGGATGCTGCGGGTTGCTTCATTCCAAACATGAAAGTCTGCACCATGCGTTCAGCCAACCCATTGGATGAGAAGTGATAGGGTGTTGTCCTAATGGATTTGATTCCATTGGAAAGCTTGAAGGTCTGAAATTTGGTGCCGGTGAAGGCAGTAACAGAGTCAGAGACCAGAACTTCAGGTATCTTGTGTGCAGAAACTTTGTCATAGTTTCTCAATGGTAGCATAGGAAGTAGTAGAGTGAAGACAACTGCCAACCCCTCTTTCTTGATCTGGGAATAACTCTGCTCACTGTCTGAGGGGGCCCTAGATGCATATGCAATAGACTTCTTTGTTCCTGCTCTCCAGCAATGTGCCAGTCCCACCCTAACCTGTAAGGGGAGACATCGTGCGCCAAGATAGGGTCCTTTTTGAGGTCAAAATGGGTCAATAAATTAGGGATCAAAAGTTTCTGTTTAACACTGTTGAAAGTCTCCAGCTGCAGTGCCTCCCAAGACCACCTTTGATATTTCCATATTAGGTATACAAGGGGACTTGTAAAGAAGCCAAGTCCAGAATAAACTTCCCATAATAATTCACAAACTCCAGGAAGAATTTCAATTCCATGGGGTTCCTTGGAGTTGGCACTTCCTTAATAACTGTCACCTTGTCCTCCACCGAATGACGTCAGTTGTCATCCACGCGCTAGCCCAAATAGGCCATGGCACTTGACTGGAAGACGATTTTTCCCTTTTCAGGTGTGCCCTGACCTCTGAGAATTGCTGTAAGACCTCTTCCAGGTTTGCTAGGTGTTTGCTTTCCAAAGTTCCTGTGACCAAAGCAATGTCCTGGTACACCGCTACCTGAGGTAGCCCTTGAAGTATGTTCTCCATGATCCATTGATAAATGGCACATACAGACAAGACACCAAAGGGCAGATGAGTGTACTCATATAGGCCTTTGTGCACATTAATTGACATGTACTTTCGGGAAGGCTCATCCAATTCAATTTGGAGATAATGCATGGCTCATTACCAATTTAGAAAATTCTTGACCTTTAGCTAACCTGGCATACAGGTCTTCAATCTGAGGCATGGGGTATCTGTCAAGTTTAAAAACTCTATTGATAATAAGCTTATGGTCGTCTCAAAGTTGTACTGACTTATCTGGCTTAAGGACAGAAGCAATGGGTGTGGCCCATCCCACAGACCTAATGGTTCTTATTATGCCCAGCTTTCCCATATGTTCCAATTCCGACTACTATGTCCAATAGGGAGTATGGAACTGGTCTTGCTCTAAAATACTTAGGCTCTGACCACAGGACAGATCACCATTTGAATTGCACCAAGATAAGTCTAAAGATCCAGTTGAAACATTGTAAATCAATGTGCCAGGAATGGTCAAAGCTAGATGCCAAACTCTTCAAGAACCTGACTATTGCCTTGCTTTTGCAGTTTGATCTCCTTCCCCCCAAGAAGATGACTGGAAACAATTCTGAGATCAGAACTTCCGAGACTTCAGGAAGCATTCTGGGATACTGCATGAGTAAGCAGCAAAACTGGTTTGATGAGACAGAGAGGATGGGAGTGTTTTAATCAGATACAAACAACTCATGCTTACATGTTGTCTAGCAGCCCCACATTGACTTTATTGTTCCTCTGAGATACTTGTTTGTCATGTCTTTGTTACTTTCTTGTTTCTAACATTCATTCATATATCTGTATAATACAATAAAATGAACTTACTCTGATTCGATTTTTCATCAAAAATGGTGTGTCTTACTGCAGGTGAGGAGTAATTGCCAATCCTTTCCTTTATATCTGGTACACTTCCAGGCAGGTCAACACTTCCAGTCATACATTCCTCTACATCAGAAATACTTTTTGATCTGGGGACATGCACATTCCCTGGACACTCTGGCACTGAAGCATTTCTCACCCAGGCTTCTGAAAATAAAGAGAATTTACTGAGTAAATCATAATGATGGGAGAAATGCATCAAGATGGCGCCAGAGCATGGTGACTACTTGTGAGCTGTCCCCAGCATACCATCTAATGCCACCAATCAATATGTATAATTTTTCAAAGTGTAATCATTACCATCATATTTATTAATAGTCTGATAAAACTATTCTGACAAATATTCCTTCCCCCGCATAATCTTTTCTTCCTTGTGGACTGAGTGGAATACAAATGGCCATTTTTGTCTAAAATGCAGTGCAAATGACTCTCATTTGGCAGGATGAATGTGTAAAAGGCCATAAAACAATAGGGAATTTAGAAGAATTGATGTTAAAGCAGATAACTGACATAAACTGACAATCAAAAGTACTTGCTTGATGTGTATTTTGCTAATCTTTGTGTGGAAATTCACAATGTTCCTCCTTCTACCTGCAGAAGAAACCAGCCCACAACTATAAGGAGAAGTCCAAGACTGGCAGTGGAATTCTTGACATTACAGCCCAAATACTAGCAAAGTAGGAGAGCTTCGAACTGGCTGGCACATTGGATGAATGGATAATCATAGATAGCAAAATTGAATATCAACCTTATGAACTGAGGAGATATTGAGCTTGTGTGTCCACTGAGGGATAAATGGAGATTATCAGCAGGTATGGATGGAAGGAAAAAGTGTGGAGCCCAAATCCCCTAACTTCTTTTTCTCTAATGTAGGTTTTTACATTCCTGAAGGATGTGTGTCCACTCATACCTGGGAAAGAGTGGGAGGGGGTCGTGGCAGCATCCATGGTCCACCTCTAAGAAAGAGGAGGAGGAATCCTCAGAAGATGCAATGTCACATCATTCTCCCACACTCTCCACCAGAGCAGACACTCTCTCACATCAATGGGTTGGATTCATAATTAGACTCAGGGTCATAAACTAGTGACAGCATCACAGGTGCTTCTGAGCAGCTGATGGAGGTTGCTTAGATGCCAGCCTCTGGTGATAGCCACATGGAACCTTTTGGATTTGCAGTGTGAATTATGGGAACATCTGGTGGAGGTGTCAGAGGTTATGTGCAGACCTGCACAGATAACAACATCTTCTCCAGAGCCTTCAACATGTCATTGATGAAGATGAATATCTTGCCAAGACCATCCCCACACCCCCACTTTTTGTCTTCAAACAACCACACAATCTCAAACAGACCATTGTCCTCAGCAAACCACCCAGCCTTCAGGAGAACAATGACCATGACACCATACAACCCTGTCACAGCAATCTCTGCAAGATGTGCTGGATCATCGACATGGCTGCCATTGTCTCACGTGAGAACACCATCCACCAGGTACAAGTTACATACTCTTGCAATTCGGCCAGTGTTGTCTACCTGATACGCTGCAGGAAAGGATGTCCCAAGGCATGGTACATGGGGGAGACCATGCAGACGCTATGACAACAGATGAATGAACACTGCTCAACAATCACCAGGTAGGGCTGTTCTCTTCCTGTTGGTGAATACTTCAGCAGTCAAGGGCATTCGTCCTCTGATCTTCGGGTAAGCGTTCTCCAAGGCGGCCTTCACGACACACAATAGCGCAGAGTTGCTGAGCAGAAACTGATAGCCAAGTTCCGCACACATGAGGATGGCCTCAACCGGGATCTTGGGTTCATGTCACACTATCTGTAGCCCCCATGACTTGCCTGGGCTTGCAAAATCTCACTATCTGTCCTGTTTGGAGACTCTACACATCTTTTTAACCTGTGCTTAATGCTGTCTCCACTCACATTCTGTACCTTTAAGACTTGATTACCTTAAAGACTCACATCCCAACCATTATTTTGTAAATTGATTTTGTGTCTTTATATGCTCTGTTTGTAAACAGAACTCCCACTTACCTGATGAAGGAGCAGCGCTCCGAAAGCTAGTGGCCTTTGCTACCAAATAAACCTGTTGGACTTTAACCTGGTGTTGTGAGGCTTCTTACAGGAACAAAAAACCCAGTCCATTCTAACATTCACACTTAAAGGAGTTTTGTTTTAATGTATATATGGGAGGCAATGGATGAAAAAGCAACATTATGCAGAAAGTCCTTCAAAGTCATTGGGTTTAGAGAAATAACTATAACTCCTGTTCTCAAGGACTCCATTGGTAAAATTACAACCACAAATCTGCTGATATGGGGATAACCTTACGTAGGTATAGATTAGTGAGTGAAAAGAGCTATGGGCACAAAAGACAGTCAAGGTGATAAAAAAAAGTTTAGGGTTGTTGTAAAGAAGGAAATTTCTGATAATTTGATATGCTTGTATTTTTTTCAGGGAATTCTTCTGTTAACCCTTTCATATGATGAGTAATATTTTAAATTTTCCTCTCCCACAGACGATATTACAAGCTTTACATGTGAAGTTATGGTTATGTAAGAGCAAGATAAAGGATCATGAATGATTTTTCAGCGTTTTGCAGATGGAGACCACTTCTTTTATTCTCAAGAACATTTTAAATCATTGGCAACATCTTCCATCGTGCTTAGAAGGCACACCCTGTTTGTAATGGCCAAATTATGAGGCATGCAGATGGAATTATGGAAACCACTGCTGAAGCTAACAACAGGATTTCTCCTGAACAAGGCATGCATCAGAAACAAAGATTTCAATTGCTCAGAAATTCCTGATAGCATCCACTTCATTGAGTTTGTTTTCAGCCAGTCTCCTTGGATTCCAGAAGAGGTGCCATCAGCTGGGATACTCTGTAGAATCAGGAACCATATCAGGTCACTGTGGCTGAGAAATATAGGTTTCAGACCTTATATGAGGGAAAAGAATCATAGCTATTTTGTGAATAGCAAGCATTGACATTTGTAAGAAGGTGGTTAGCAGCATTCACCACATGGGCATTCCTGTTTGTGAAGCTAATGATGTTTTATGTGGAATCAGGTGAATTCACCTGACGAAGAGGGAAACCTCGAAAGCTTGTGAGTCTATTATCAAATAAATCGGTTGGACTAAAACCTGGTGTTGTCAGACTTTTTACTGCTCAGTTACCCCAGTGGAATGAAATTCCTATAAATATTCACAAATCATGATTTCCATTATCTCTTAATGATTATCTGTGAGTCATCATACAGCTCAGCATTGATACTGTTCTAGAGATGGCAATTTAAAGGAGTGGTTGAAAATGCAAGGATATCTGCAGGACCATTTGGTCTACAATGAACTGCAGGGCAGCACACTGTTAGTTTATAGGTCATGGAGATAAAGTATGGCCATTTTTAGGGGCAGGGAGTTTTCTTTCACTTGCCAAACAGTCAGATGTCTACCTGAGAAAATACTTTTTTTAGGAAAATTCAGGCTGAGGTCTCTCCTGAAGTTTAGAATTGTATGTTATATTGTTTCTGCTACCTGCTGCTCGTCAGTGTTTTTCTGCCAAAAAGACTTGATGTCCTGTCTACATTTCTCTACACAATCACAAGTGATTTTTTCAAGTAGCATGGGCGCTATAGGCTTGGAGGACTGAAGGGCCTGTACCTGTGCTGTAATTTTCTTTATTCTTTGAAATATTTTAGCAAAGAAATAAAACTAAAACAATGCCATAAAACTGCCATAGTTTATAAATGTTTCTTTCAATCATGGACTGACAAACTTTTTAACTGTAGACTATTTCAATCTCTTCCAATGAGCATTGAGAAATAGATATATAAATTGTTCTTACCTATTTGTATAGGGTTTTCAGATGTAGGAGACACAGGTGTTTTCTTCCACAGCCAAAACCTTGAGGATAATGGTATATGCTCACTGGAGGATGTACTAGGGTGAACATCTACATATAAAGCACAGATGTTAAAATAAAATGTTTGATTCACATCTCCATGTAACCCTTTGTACCTGGTTTGATTTTTTTACCTACTCAATATCACAGAGTTATCGAAGTTTGCAGCATGGAAACAGGCCCTTCGGCCTAACTTGTCCATGTCACCCAGTTTTTACCACTAAGCTAGTCCCAATTGCCCGCATTTGGCCCATAACTCCCTACACTCATCTCACCCATGTAACTGTCTAAACGCTTTTTAAAAGACAAAATTGTACCCACCTTTACTACTGCCTCAGACAGCTCATTCCAGACACTCACTACCCTCTGTGTGAAAAAAATTATCTCTTTGGACCCTTTCATATCTCTTCCCTTTCACCTTAAACCTATGCACTTTAATTTTAGACTCCCCTACCTTTGGGAAAAGATGTTGACTGTCTACTTGATCCATGCCTCTCATTTTTTTGTAGACCTACATAACTCCTCAGGCTCCTATGTTTCAGGGCCAGGTGTCCCTGGAGAGGGAGCAGGCAGTGTCCACGGGCATAGTCAATGCCTTCCGTGCCCTTTGGGCACCGCAGGGGCTGAGGTGCGTTATAGACCCTGACAATCACATTTTGATTTGACGTGTCTTAAGTTTCCTTTGTACCTTTTGTTTTTGTTCGGGCTGTTCCCCCTTCCTTTTGGGGAGCTGCCCTTTTTACTTTGTCCTAACGTAATTTGAGTTTGTTTCCTTGGTTTGACCTAAAAAATAGGCTCCTATGTTTCAGGGAAAAAAGTCCCAGTCTGTCCAGCCTCTGCTTATAACTCAAACCATCAAGTCCCATTAGCATCCGAGTATCTATTTTCTGCACTCTTTCTGGTTTAATAACATATGTAACAGAATTCTCATAGCTAAAAGAGACTGGTGAACATATTTGACTTTTGCCTAATTTTCTATCTCCGTTTCCTGAACATATATTGATGTGCAATCATATAGGTGACAAAAGCTTTTGACCACCTTGTCTGCATGACCATTTTTTGTGCGCGAGTTGTGAGGGCAGAGTTTTATGAGAATGATTCCAAGTGTCCAGCTAGCGTGAAAATGGGAAAGCTGCAGATGCGTTTTTGGATGAGTTTTCACTTCCAAAGTTATGGATTTAGACATTGAAAATATGGACTGGACCATTTCTAACTGCTACAGGCAGTGGGGAGGGCTTAATTCACCAGCCAGCCTGCAGAGAGAACTATTATACATGCACAGACCTCTTGTGTCCGCACATGCACAATAGCAAGAGCAAAGGTCTAACAGACACAGAGAGAGCCGTCAAGCCTCTGCTGCTGCATACAGAATGAACACAGCTCCCCCATCCTGCAATCACAGGAGTCTGCAGATGATCATGAACCTGATGTTGTCCTCTGCCCCGCCATCCAGACAAGTCGCACACCCCCCCAAAACGGTCACCTGCAGATGGCAATGGGTCCCCTTCTTCCCCCAACTGATTGGGCCATCCCAGCCTGGCCCTGCCCACTCCAGGCCCCACTATAAGCCTCGATCCTTTCAGGCCACGCCCCCTGGCACTGCCAAAAAGTGCCCGGTGAACATTGACAAGGAGCCACACTAGTACTGCCCAAGGACCACTTCACCCTTGCCCTCAGTCTCCCAAGGTGGCGCAATGGTCTCCAGTTCTACCACTGAGGCCAACTTGACTGCTCCCTGTTCATGGGGAGCAGATGTTTTCCTCACCAGACAGAGCCTCTCCCGGCAAGGCCATAAAGGAGAGCAAACCCGGAAGATTGAGTGCCAGGTTTACCAATCATATGATCATTATAATACATTTAAATAATTTATTTAGCCTCCTGCCATTCGGTGAAACGTTGGCCTTGCTGGAAATACAACTCTCGTAAGATCATGAGAGGCGAGAAATTGGGTGTGATGGGTGGAGCAAACCTTTAAAATTCTGCCCCAAGTGCCTGTAAGCTATTTTCCACAACTCAGAAATGGGCCCTGATGAAATAATTTTTCCCTCTTCAGTTTAAGCAAGGATATTTTCACATCTAATATTCTGTAAAATTAATTGACAATTACAACTTGTAGTATGGATGTTTATTTTATGAAGCTTTATTCATTCTTTGTATCTTATTTAGCTACTGTTTCTGCAATATAGAAACATAATTCCCTTGAATGGAACTTAATTGAGATGGATTAACAGAAAGTGGAAATGAAAGATGAAGGTCAGAGAACTATCAAGAGTGTCAAATGAAAACTGAACAAATATAATTTCACTTTGCTTTCTGATATATAGTTGCACAGACGCAGACTAATGCAGTAACTCAAAGTGCAGTCACACTTGATTGCATGTGAGGAAGTTATGAACATTCTGATCCCTTAATTCAAATGTGCTTGGATTGGTGAGTATGGTCTATTCTTGACTGGAATGTAGAATTGAATATGAGAAAGGAGGTAATATTTGAGGACAAAGGACATGTAATATTAAATCGAAAGCATGATAAAATTACAAATCTGCACTGCTCATTCAGACTCTTAAAACACATTGCAGCAATTTTTTTAAGCGTATAATTAATGTTAGGTGCCAGGTTAAAAATGGCCAAAACCCTCCTTTAAAAATTATAAAATCAGCCTCAGAATGTTGTTATCTTATTCTGACAAAAGTCATTTGGGGAATGTAAGCAATCAACATTGAAGATGTAGCTTGGCAAGCCACAAGATTTGACTGTGTGGGTCAAATGATGGGTATTTTAAAAATGCTATCTGTGATTATCACGTAAATTGAACAAGTTGGGTAAGTAGATGGCAGTGCAAATTGTATATGAACTTTAAACTAAAATAAAATGATTGGTCAAAAATGTATTCCAAAAGTCTTGTCCATGCTGCCCTTTTGTTTAAACCCCTAAGCTAGTCCCAATTGCCCGTACTTGGCCCATATCCCTCTATACCCATTTTACCCATGTAACTGCCTAAACGCTTTTTAAAAGACAAAATTGTACCTGCCTCTACTACTCCCTCTGCAGCTTGTTCCAGACACTCCCCTCTCACCATAAACTTATGCCCTCTAGTTTTAGACTCCCCTACCTTTGGGAAAAGATATTGACTATCTTGCTGATCTGTGCTCCTCATTATTTTATAGGCCTCTATAAGACCACTCCTCAGTCTCCTATGCTCCAGAGAGAAAAGTCCCAGTCTATCCAGCCTCTCCTTACAATTCAAATCATCAAGTCCCAGTAGCATTCTATTAATGTAGCATGTATGGGGAGGGAGGGAGGGAGGGGGCAGCACTGGGGAATGTATTGTTTTATCACAGATTGGGGTGCCCTTTAAATGGGTCCCCCACCAATGTGATGGCGTGGGGCATGCTGGGAAACTTCTTCTGCACAGAATACCACAACATGTGATGGGAAAGGCTGGCTATGCAACCTGTAAGCCAGTTTTCTCACCTCAAGCACCACTGTGCAATTTACAGAAAATTCCACCCATTGTCTTTCTTGGCTCTCAAATGGATTACCTCACAATTCACCTATTGAATTCCATTTGCCAATGTTTTGTTGAATCATTAAATTTATGTTGCTTTGTAACAACTTGCTTCCATCTGCGGAAGTTATGATGCCACCTTACTCAGTGCCATCTACAAACCTGGGAAACACGACTTGTCATAACTAGTCAATCATAGGTTCCTCCCTTCATCTTTACACTCTGTTTTCTATCTCACAACTAGTTCCGTTACATGAAGTTACCTTAATATCCATGAGCTTCTTAAGTTTACAAATTACTTCTAGTGTAGAATATCAGCAAATATCTTCTGAAAGACCACATACATTCTCTTTTACACCGTATTAGGAACATTTTCAAAAAGTCTATCAGATATCAACTACTTTTTCTAAATTATGCAGATCAGTTCATACTTGTCCAAGTACTCAGTCACCCAGTCCTTGATGACTTGTACTGGTAACTCCCCTACAATGAATGGTCTGTAGTTACCTGGCTTTGCTGCCCCTCCTTTAAGCTAAAGAATTACTTTTGCAATTTTCCAATCCAATTATGCAATTCCCATGCCAAGAGATGTGACTAACACATCTGCAGTTTTCTAACCTAGTTCTTTTGATATTCAAAGTACTTTTCAAATCTTTAGTTGATAGCTTTGATTTTATCATAATCCTGTTAGAAACCAGTACTGCTTGTTTAAAGTCAACACAATTTGAAGTCTCAGCGAATAAAGCCAGGAAGATTCCATGGTTTTAAACAAACAAGAAAAGTTATACCATACAAAGCCAGAAAATAAACCAATTTATAAGTTCTATCTTACACTTCAGAATTAACATGTGATGAATGTAATCAATAGGCAACCTGTGGTTGAGCACACTACACTACACAGTAAATTGCAAATGCAACCAAAACAGATCCCTGGATTTCTCAGCAAACCCCCCAGGTGCCAGCGACCATTGTGAGTTGCAATATCTCTTTAAAACTCTGTGGCCCTTGCAAAGAATTTTAATTCCTCACTTGCCTCTGAATTCCCTCAAAAGCCACTCTAACCTGGACTGCCTCGATGATTATTCACCTCCCCAATGGCTCAATTTCGTCTCCTGAGACTAAGTACCACAAGGTTCACGAAGTTGCACTCTTATCCTGAATTACCCAGTTCATTTTCAGCTCTTTCACAGACCGTTAGTTTCACTTGGCTGACAACATGCCTGAGTTTCTTGAACTCCAGTCTCCCAACTTCACCAAGCTATTTATGGCTCCCAAGACTTATTTGGAATCTTAACTGTCTCCAGCATGGGACCAACAACCTGCTATCACATGTGTAACTCCCCATGACTTGTCCTGAATCCTAGCTGCTCAAAAGAGATTCCCAATCTTCTCTGTGCACTGCAAATTGCATGAGCTCCAAACTGCAATTCTCAGCTGCACAAATCAGCTCCCAAGGCCCACTAGCAGTAGCACCTTTTCAAAACTGAACTTCTTCCTCTGCTGCCAAACATTTGGATAAATTGAAATGAGACAACCTTCCACCCATTTCCATGGCAACATAAACTGACCTCTAATCCAATTATCCTTCCTTTGCAATTTTTCTAGCCAAGTAAGCCAACACACTGCTTTATGGCTTCAGCTTTTCCATTCTGAGTCTCTAAACAATGATGACTGATAAACCTTCTGACTGCCATTTCCTTTAGACAACCTCTAAAGCCCAGCATTTTAGTTACCATGCCTTCTGAACAACAATCCTTCCAGCACTAAGTATTACCTCTAAAATATTAACAACAACCATCAACTAGATATCCATCACAATACACTTTGTACGTACTAAGTATTGCCTTTCAACACCATCTATGAATTCCTTTGTTGAATTTTATATCTCACCCAGTAGATGGGGTTGTGCCTTTTCTTGGAATTTACATAAGCTTTTGTTTTAGTTTGGTATTGTGTCTGACGCATTTGTTACTCAGTGTGGTTTACCACTCAAGTAAGGATTTGAGATAAAAATTGGTCTACATCTGCTTTTGGGCATGGGGATCACTCTTTATGTTGGGTTGTTGCATGTGAGCGTATTAAATTTAACTAAATGGCAATTTTGTTCAGCTAAGGCAGCAGACTGGATTTCAATGTGATTGTTTCTGACGTGAAACAACTAATAAAGCTCTGTGGGATGATAATGACAAGCATACCATTACATTTTCATTCAACCTGTATCATTCAGCTGTATCACAGGCAACTTAAAATACAGTGATTACATATTTCTAAGAAATTTAGTGACTTATACAATGTATGCTTCTAAATTGACAATTGTAACTTCAATGATTGAATAATGTAAGTACAGGAAACATCCAAAGATTAAATAATTAAAAAGTTTCACTCAACTTTCGTCCGTATTTTGAACTGATGCTATATTTGTCAGTGGCATATATATTACGCAGTATAGAGAGTTTAACATCAAACTTACTGTCATTGCTGCTCATTTTATCTTGTTCTCTGTTATGGTTTCTTTGGAGCTGCTGTGAAAAATATGAAAACATAATTCAGCCAGTCTTTGCTAATCTTATTAACCAATGCAACATTAAATTACTGAATTATAGAATCCCTACAGTGCAGAAGAAGGATATTTGGCCCATTGGGTCTGCACTGACTCTCCCAAGCATCCCACCCAAGCCCTATCTCCATAACCCCACATATTTATTCTGCTATTTTCCCTAACTTACATACCTTGTGACACTAACGGGAAATTTAGCATCGTCGATCCATCTCACCTGCACGTTTTTGGATTGTGGCAGGGAACCAGAGCACACAAAGGAAACCCACACAGAGATGGGGAGAATATCTGTGTGGAGTTGCACAATCGCCCAAGGCAGAATTGAACCTGGATCCCTGGTACTGTGAGGTAGCAGTGCTAACTACTGTGCCATCGATGGTAGCCATGGTAAATGCAGGATAGGGCAGGGGAGAGGACCTGGATAAGGTACTCTGTCAGTCAGTGTAGGCTCAATGGGCCAAACGGGCTCCTTCTGCACTGTAGGGATTCTGTTCTATGTACTTAAAAATATGGAGTGGAATGTAATGACAGTGCAGGGAAATGGGAAAACAAAATGAATGAGGAATTTAAGTGGACAGGAAGCAAAATATCAGCTTCCCAACATCGGGATGAAATTACTGAATTAAGGGCTTGGAAACAGGTTGGGGTTCCTGATGGAATCTATTTGTAATGCATTAGCATGTCACAAATATTTGTTAAAACACAAGTTTGCCAAATTAATTGGTAAAAATGAAATACATGCCCTCACTTACAGATCTGCTCGCAGCTGGTATGGAGCAGGCATTGTGGTCTTCACGATGGTTTTGAAGTGAGTGGAGGTTAAGTTGCTTCTTTGAAGCCGTGCATTGGTTTTCAAATGAAGCCAGGTGTTGGCTGTCCAAGAGAAATTGGATCCGAGGGAGGGGGGGTTTCTCCAGGACAAAAAGCATTGAGGGGAACAGAGGGAAGCAGTTGCACAAGACAGAAGGTCCAGGTCGACTGATGGGAGGTCAAGCTTGATGGTGAGGAGGTGAAGTCTGAGGTTGGGAGGGTCAAGGATTATTGAAGGCTGATCAAAGACTTGGGGTTGGTGGGGGGTCCAACTTCACAAGTGAGTGGTGAGGTCGAACATGGGGAGGTGGGCATAGGTTGTGGGGTGGGGGGGGGTGTTGGTCGGGAAAGAGATCCCCAGTCAGGTGAGGTTGAATTGGGGTAGAGGGTGAGGGATGTGTCAAAATGTGTTGGGTCAGTGGGGGGTGCAGCTGGTTCAGGTTGGGGGGAGGGGAATTGGGAAATCCCATGCAGATGGGGTAGGCGCTGTGAGTACTGTGATGGGATGCTTAATAAGGTGATGAGAGGACTGTTTCCTATATCATCCAGAGTGTTGGGGGAGTTCTGAATGGGGACCAGTCAGGGTATTTAAAATAGTTATGCTGAAGCTAGAAGTGTTTTTGCTTCTTTTAACTTTTTCAGAGTAACTATTATCATAACACTTGCAGAACCATCCAAAGTCAGTGATTTAAATTGCTTTGTTGGGTGGTTCCCAGCACAATGTAATTGTCCAAGGAAAGTTGGCACTTCTGGACAATTGTACTGCTAATGCTTAACTGGGAACCTCTGACAGGATTCCACAAAGCATCTTTGGGGTACCCCCAGAATCTGACAGAGGGGAGCACAGACTTTAAGGTCTATAATCACACATTAGATGGCAGAAACAACTCAGGCAGATCTTGTGAATTGGCTTAGCAATCCAAATAGCGTATATTTCATCAACCTTAATCACAAAGTCACTCTAAATTAAAAGCAAAATACTGCGGATTCTGGAAATTTCTGAAATAAGAGCAGAAGATGCTGGAAAACTCAGCATCTGTGGAGAGAGAAACAAAGTTAATGACTGGAATTTTCTGGCTGTTCACATCCCACAACCATTGTGAGCAAGGATGGGGAATCTGATGCTCAGCCAAATCTCTGTTCACTGCAGCAGGACAGGAAATTCTGCTGACGTGAACAGCTGGAGAATTGGAGTTCAGATTGAAGTCAGATTTGATATACTTAAATGAGGGCCAGGAGTTAAAACAATCCAGCCTCGCATCAACAAGCTGAGGCGAGCTGGACACTTAGCCCTCACCCTGATTAAAACCTTGGGGGATTAGTTTCTGCTTTGGGCACAGAGAAAAGGCTGCTATTCTGCCCAAAATTGTACCCATTTTGAAAAGTGCTTTTCTATTCTGCACAAACACATTTACATAATTTTAAAAAATGCGGAAAGTTAATTTGCACTGATTATAATTTGTACTTAAAATTCCACAATCATTTACATCGAGTATGACTGAAAGAAAATAACACATACCAGTGAAAACTCCAGATTCTTGTTATCAAGCTCAAAGCTTAAAATAATATTTTAAAAATTCAAAACACTTCAAAATGAATTTTAAACCCTTTTAACAATATTGTTAAAATATTAGCTTCAAAAGTTTTCATTAAAAAAACTTACAGAATTTTTTTAAAGAAAGTGTGTGGAATATCTCAGGTGCTTTAAGCAGGTCCCAAGATCACATCCTGTGAGCTGTCTCTACCAACAGTTTATTCAGAGAAACAAATGCCTTTCATTCATTGTCATTTAGGTGTGATGTGGTGAGGGCCCGAAGGAGACCTATTTATTTGTCGGGGGGGGGAAGTCTGGGAATGACAGTTCCATTCCTTGATTGTACTTTGCTGGCTGCACTTGGGAAAAACCAATTCCAAAGAGATCGAGAGCCAGCTGTTGGCCACAGTATTTGCGTAGAAACAGCAGATACCTGGCTCCTCTTGGACTTAGAATAATCCGTCCAAAAAAACTAGACCAATTCTTTGCCAACAGTCTCTTTAATGATTATTAGCAGGGCTGTTCAAAGCCTAGTACAAATGGAAGGAACATTGGTATGGTTTGTTCATTTGCACTTAAAAATTGCAAGGGGGAGGATCCTCCAACCAGTGATTTGCATCTATAAGCAGCCAACCATCCAGTACAGGTGAGTGCGCTGGTTGCCTACTTACAGACTTGGGTGTTATCACTGATTTATCTTGCCATAAGACTTTAGATGAGCACTGGGTATTGCCCTACCTGTTTCTATTTACCATGTTGCATCACTTCACATCTGTTTCACTGTACACTAAGTGATGTTGAGTTTTATTTTCCTTTGATCATCAGGCTTACAATAGTCCAGAAATCTCCTGGGGCTGCTTTTCTTCTGCCTGCATTGCATTGCTGGAAGAGCATCAGAGATGACTATGCCTCCTATTTAAATATTGGTCAGCATTCCTTCACCCCCAGTATCCAAGTCATTAATGTACATAATGGCCATAAATAGGAAACAACAAATAGGAAACAACAGTAAATAGGAAACATCCTACAACAAAACGTTATAGAACATTTTCTTCCAACCACTCTGAGAAACATTACATCCTGCTCTCCTTCCGTCCCTACTTTATCAAGTATGTCCCACACGAACTATTTTTGTAAATCTGTGTTAGCTGCTTATATCCTTTCCTCATTAAGATATTTTTCTTGATTTACATTTCATTTGATTTCCTTGCCTCATGCTAGCACCTTGTTCTATACCTTAGAATATTCCCAATTTTACAATTAGTCAATGTAATATTTCTTCATATTCAGTTAATGCCTTTTGTGTCCTTCCGTACAAATTCCTTTTGCATTCTATCTATTTTGCAATTCTTTTCTTTTTCTTCCTGTTGGCATTTATTTCCCCTGTCGTCTTCCTTCATAGTTTAAACAGCTTTTGAAATACCCAAGAATATTTCCAATTGAACATTTTGCTACTTACATGAGCTGCTTTTTCAGAGTCACAAAATACTGAAGGGAACATGAAATGAAAGGTCCTCTGTAGCTCTGAAAGGATTCTTACAGGTGACAGCAATGTAGATGCAGTGGAGTGAGCTCCATTCCCTCCTTTGTTGTGTCATGTAATATTCATTTAGCACAAGATAAGGTAACAGCTGCTAATGGAGATTCTATTTCAGTTTCAGAAGAGGCACACAACCTTAGCATGTCATAAAGTTTGTTCTGGTAACAGTAGTTACTTACCAATATAATAAGACTTTATCTATATTCACATATGTCACTTGCATTTGGTTGTTATTGTTGCATGCTGTTGATTGCAGTGGGTATCTGGTGTGACAGCACAAGCTTGTGAAATACATTATGTACTCGAAGCACAAATACTAAACATATTCCATGGAATTCTAGAATAGGTGGGGTTGTAAAGCATATTGAGGGAGGCAGGTTTAGATACTTTTACTTTGCTGCTCTGAGAGAATTATTCATTAAGGTCACTTGATCTATTGCATGAAATCTTCACTGTAAGCCGTTCAGTATCTTTAAAATGTATTTCCTACAACTTTTGGGTCACTTACAGCAAAATTTATTATCCTGTCATTTTACCATTCTTTCTCTTCTGATGCTTCATATTATAGATCATTTAAGACTACATAAGCATTATATCTTTGCAGCTTCCAATGATAAAATATGTTTTGTGTTTTGTTATTTACTTTGGGTGTGTTCCTTCTATCATGTTATTGACTATTTAACAAAGAGTTCAGACACATGAGTCCTGTCAAGACAGGGGTGGGGGTCAGGGTGGAGGAGGACAGTTGGGTTAAGTAGATCAAGGGGGTGTCAGGTTGAGTCGGGGGTGGTGGATATCCCGCCGATTCAGTTCGAGAAGCCAGGTTCAATCAGGTAAGGGAAGCTGTTCTAGCCAGGTGACTGATCAGGTTGGGGGGCGTAGGTGGGGTGGAATCAGGTCAAGTGGGATTGGGCAGGGGGTTAGGTCAGGGTGGGAGGGAAGTCCTCTGTGGAGTTGAGTGTGTGGGCAGTTTCATGTGAGATTTGATCTATGTATTTAAAATAGTTATGAGAAGTTAGGAGTGGTTTAACTTCTTCTAACTTTTTCAAAGTAACTATTAGTGTAACACTGGCAGACCCAACTGAAAGTAATGATTTAAGCTGCTTAGTTGGATTGTTCCTAGTGCAGTTTAAGGATCCAGGGGAAGTTAGCACTTTGGAATAATTGCGCTGCAAATCCTTACATGGGAACTTCCATGAGTGATTCCACAGCACATCATTGGGATACACCTCATATCCGACACCATGATATGGGGTGTATCCCAATGATGTGCTGTGGAATCGCTCATGGAAGTTCCCATGTAGCAGAGCTAGGAGGTTATGGTTCTATATGTTTTTGAGTTGATGACGAAGGGATTAACATTGGACAAAATATCAGGGATAATCTCCTGTCTTTCTTCCAATTAGTGCTTTAGAATATTTTATATCCACCTAAAAGAGCAGACAGGGCCTCAGTGAACAGCTGTGACTGTGCAGCATTCCCTCAGCACTGCAATGCAATAAGATATTTGTGCTCAAGTCTCTGGAGGATGATGTGAGCTATGTAACACTAACAGTTTCAATATCAAAATGGCATCTCTATTGTGCACATACACTTCCAGTGCCATCTATGTCACATGCCACCTTATGGATGCGAGGACCCATGTATGAGAAGTATGCGGAGTAGGCAGATTGTGACATGAAACTGCATACAATAATCACTGTTGGCAAAGTCCACAGGGAGTGGTGTTGCATGTGAACAAAACATTGGCTGCAACTGCAAAGTTTCTGGGCAAACATTACTCTCATTCATGAGTGCTACAGCTGCAATTTCCCTCAAGTTGCAGCATGAGATAAAGAGCTGGGAGAACAAGGAGGAGGACAAACAGTTTACACTTGGAGGGGAAGAGGAAATAAAGGGGTCTTGGGAGGAAGCCTGATTCTCAGGGTGCATTTCTTCTACTTCCATTAATTCAAAAGCAGTGTTTGCATCATCTGTGATTTACGAAAAAAGACGCTGGTAGAACTCCACCACTTCCTGAAACCATGTCTAAAGCCTCAGAAGCAGGCAAAAATGGTGAACACAGCCCTGAGTTTGTTTTCTTGTCAGGGTCCTTCCAGGCTGGAGTAGATATTATATCCAACATCTCGCCGTTTTCTGTCCACTGCTGGAGTAGAGGTTTTTGAACACTTTTTAAACTTAGAGAGGGGATTTCACTTTGTTCTTTCTGGATGGAGAGAAACATGCAGAGTCCACATGAGGTTTTGACAGGATATCAGTCTTCCCATTAGTGCACGATGACATCAGCAGCAAACAGTCTCTGCTGCAGCTATTTTATGGCTATATGATTCTATGAATTACATACCCAGCAGCAGGCAGTGGCACAGGAGTTTTGTTAATATAAGTGACATTATCAATATTATGATAACCACTGACCCTGGATGTTATTCACTAGGTTACTCACCTCAAGTCATGGTTTGATAAATGAGATTATGCCATACGTCAGTAACAATGAATGTTTAGGGCAAGTCTTTACAAGTAAAATGAAACCATTTATGTATTTCTTTCTTCAGTACATAAAATAAATGCTGTTATCAGTAGCAGCCACATATTTGAATTAAACATTAATACATGTAATCTGTGGAGGCACTGTAAGCACATATAGCTATTGTTGATCCAGAAAAATACTGTCATGTCTATTCCTGAGTGATTATTATCAGGTAGCTTAATATCATCTAATTGTATGTTTGATAATATTATCCTAATTTATTAGCTTAATTGCTAATGAACCACTTGGCTTTTGGTAACTAAATGTTTAAACACGTAACAAATGATGAATTAGAAAAGCATTTTTTTTTGTTTTTAAAAGATTTTTTTGCATCCAGCAAGCTGAGGTCTGGTTATGTTACATACGCTGGATTACTTTCTCATTTCAAATTCCAGTTCTGCCTATGTCAGATGGCTCCAATCAGCTACACGATAAAGCTGTAACCATCACCAGCCCATATAAAATCTCTAAGATAAAAGCCCAATTACTCCATCATTGCTAATTGCTAATTTAAGATTCGCCCTCCTGGGCCAAAGTACATTTCTCTACAACTTCTGGACTTTACTGTGATCTCCAACGTCACCACCATTTTTCTGCCACGCAACTAATTACATCACCATGGAAATATCTTCATCAATGCAAGTGTCCTTCAACAATCTCTCCCTCAAATAATTTATGTACTCACTTATCCACCACAGCTCTCTCCAAACATGGTCATCAGTTCAATGATGCTTCATGTTGACTCCATAATACATATAGAAAGTTATCCACCGTGGGGACACCTGATTTTAACTCTACCCTCCCTTGTATTGTCTCCCCTCCATTCCCTGTTTACAACAAGGAAACATGCATCTTAAACTTATTACATAACCAAATCAAAGTAACTTAAAATTTCCCTGTGTCCATTCACATGCATTTTTTGCTTTCAGCTCTAGACCCATTCCCATTCTATTTCTCCTTTTCATTCCCTTCTTCTCTGTATCTTTACTTCTTCTACAGCTGTCCCTCTCATATCATTAGAGCTGTTTCCATTTCTGCTCTCTCAACTGGTCTGTCCTCTAAAATCCTTACCTCAATGTTTCAGCATTCTTTCTTGATCTTCTATTATAATTCTAGAGGGGACTGCTTCTTAGATAAACTTACAGTTATCATTTGGTGCTTGATACTGTCTGACACTATTGCCTTTTTGTTTGTTCATGGGATAGCAGCATCGCTGGCAATATCAACATTTATTATCTAGGTTCTGAATGTCATTGAGAATCTGGTGGTGAGCTGACTTCTTGAATCGCTGCCATCCACGTGGTGTAGATACACCCACAATGTGGTTAGGCAGGATGCTCCAGCATTTTGATCCAACAGCAACAGCAAAGAAATTTCAAGTCTGTATGGTATGTGACTTGCACGGCAATTGGTAAATAGTGGAGTTCACAGGCACCTTATTCATCTAGGTCATGGGTGGGGAAGGTACTGTTGGAGGAGCTCTTAGTGAATTGCTGCATTTGATTTTGATTTGATTTATTATTGTCACATGTATTAATATACAGTGAAAAGTATTGTTTCTTGCACACTATACAGGGGAGGCAGGACAGCTTATTCGTGACCTGGACAGGGCATGTTCTCTACCATGCTTCCTGAAGTGGATGACTATCTCCTTTATTTTGTTGACCTTATGGGAGAGATTATTGTTGTCACACCAGTTCACCAGATTCTCTATCTCGTTCCTGTACTCTGTCTTGTCATTGTCTGAGATACAATATGCAATGCATATTGTAGATGTTACACACTGCTGACACTGTGTGATGGTGGTGTTGAGAGTATATGTTTAAAGTGCCAATCAAGTGGGCTGCTTTGGCCTGGATGGTGTTGAGCTTTGAGAGTTGTTGGAGTTGCATTCATCCAGGAAAGAGAGTATTCCATAACACACCTGACTTGTGCCTGGTAGATGGTGTCAGCTCTGGTGAGTCAGGAGGTGAGTTACTTGCCAAAGAACTCACTGCTTCTGACCTGTTCTTGTAGCTACAGGATTATTTGGCTAGTTCAATTCAGTTCTTGGCCAATGGTAATGCCCAGGAAGTTGATGGTTGGGGATTCATGATATTAATGCCATTGAATATTAGGGATGATGGTTGAAGTCTGTCTTGCTGGAGTTCATTGCCTGAGACTTGTGTTATTGTCACTCGCCACTTATTAGCCCCGTCTGAATATTATTCAGATGTTGCTGCATATGGACATAGACATACTCCAATATCTGAGGAATCATGAATACCTAAGGAATCATGAATGGTGCTGAATGTTATGTATCAGGGAACATTCTCACTTCTGACCATATGATGGAGGGAAGGTCATTTTTGAAGCAGGTGAAGATGGTTGGGCCTAGGATGCTATCCTGTGGAATTCCTGCAGACTCAGATATTTGATGTTCAACCACCACAACCATCTTCCTTTATGCTCAGTATGGCTCCAATCAGTGGAGGTCTTTCCCTCCAATTTCCATTGACGTCTGTTTCGTGAGCATTCCTTGATGCAACACTCAGTCAAATACTACCCTGATGTCAAGGGCAGTCAGCTGCTCAAGAGCACAGTGACCGTGGAGATGACCAATTAGAAGGCTGCCAGCTAGGCGTTTGTGTTGGGTGGGCACTGAGGACATGGCCAGGCTCAGAATCCCCAGATTCTAGTTTCAGAAATGAAAAAATTATTATTTTCAGTATGATGAACATGGTTGCACCTTTACTCTGCTGATCACTGCTGGAAATTTTATCAGTGCTTTGTTTTTTCCAGGCTTTCTTATATTTCCTCTGCTCTAACAGCAACAATCCCTGTCTTTCTAATCTAAAGTTGTGACTAAAATGTCCCTATTCCTGGTAACATTATGCTAAATCTCCTTCACACCCTCCCAAGGGCCTTCACATTTTTCCTAAAGTATGGTGACTAGAACTGGATGCAATACTCTAGTTTGGGGTCTAAGCAAATGTTCAGCTATTTTTGTACTCAAAGCCATTATTTCTGAAGCCCAAGATGCCATATGTTTGGCTAACCATTTTTTCAATTTTTCTTACTGCCTTCGAAGATCAAGAAGCATTTTTTTCTTTATTCTTTTATGGGGTGAGGGCATCATTAGCAAGTCCAGCATTTATTGCCCTTCCCCAATGTCCTTTGAACGGAATGGCTTGCGAGACCATTTCAGAGGATAGTTAAGCGTGAACAATTGCTGTGGGTCTAGAGTCACATGTAGCTGGATTTCCTTCCTTAAAAGGACAGTACTGAACCAGATGGATTTTTACAACAATGATATTGTATTCCAGGTTTATTAATTGAATTTAACTTTCACTAGCTGCCATGGTGGGACTCATCCCAATTTCCCAGAGCGTTAACCAGGGCTTCTGGATAATTAAACCTAGCGACACTACTGCAACCATCATCATGCATATCACCAACACCAACCCGCGACCCACTCCTTCCTGGTGCCTCAGGCCCGAGTCTTTATGTTTCTGCATACTTTTCAGAATTGTGAATTGGGCCATTATATCTACTGTTTCTACCTGACACTTCAACCAACAAATTATATTCTGTCATTTTCTCTTATCTTACCTCTTAAAATTGATACCAATTTTTTAATTAAACCTTGCATACCAGTTCCAAATAGGTCCCTGTTCATTGATATTCTATTTAAGTACAAGAGTTGGGAAATCATGTTGCAGCTGTATAAAACTTCAGTTAGGCCGCTTTTGGATTATTGCATGCAATTCTGGTCACCACACTAACAGAAGAACATGGAAGCTTTGGAGTGGGTGCAAAGAAGGTTCACCAGGATGTTGCCTGGCCTCGAGAGTGTTGGCTGTGAGGAGAGGTTGAAAAAAACTAGGATTGTTTTCACTGGAAAGACAGAGGCTGAGGGGAGACTTGCTAGAGGTTTACAAAATTATGAGAGGCATAGACAGGGTGGATAGTCAGGAGTTTCTTCCAGTGGTGGAAGTGTCCATTACAAGGGGGTACAGGTTCAAGGTCAGAGGAGGAAAGTTTAAGGGAGATGTGCAGAGGAAGATTTTCCATGCAGAGAGTGATGGGTGCCTGGAACGTGCTGCCAGAGGAGGTGGTGGAAGCAGGCACATTAGCAATATTTGAGAGGCATCTGGATGGGTACATGAATAAGGAGGGAATAGAGAGATACAGACCGAGTAAGGGCAGAAGTGTTTTTTTAACTTTAGTTTGAGTGTCATGATCGGCACAGGCTTGGAGGGCCAAACGGCCTGTTCCTGTGCTGTATTTTTCTTTGTTCTTTGTATTCACAGAATTCTTGAATACAGTCTACAACTACTGGGAGATTCAAAGGAACAATCCTCTCCCTGTAAAATTACATCCATTAATAAATGATCATCTGAGTGCTGGAATGCATATCGGGGGTTGACTCGGGCTGTTTTGAATCCTGGCACAGTGTACTGACTGCGTAGAATGATTATATTCATTATTCCAAGAAGCAATATGTTTTTGATTCTGCAGCACTGCCCTGAAGAAAACTGTAATATTGGCCCTGATATTTATAGGGGTGGGATTTCCAAATTGGGAGAAGGTGTTCCCTGAATGCTCTGAATGCAATGAAATTTGAAATCTATGGCATATTTGTTTTATGTTTAGCAGGTTCGTTGCCCTCAAGTTAGCCTGATTGACGGGCAGGGATGCTGCTGAAGAACCTACTGAGAGATATTGTTCTCCTCAGGGTAGAGACCTCAAGACAGTGGGTTTGTAGACTCATAGGAAGATGGAGTGAGATTGAGGGCAGCAATGGAACTATTCAGAGAGAGGCTAGAGGGGGAGATCAGGGAATCAGGAAGAGTTGGTGATAGTGGGGGAAAAAGCAATGGCAGAGAGTCAATGATTGTGGAGGGGGTTGGTGATTGCAGGCAGCGTTAGCGAGCAGGAAGTTGGTTATAAGGTGGCCAGAGGAGTGGACAATCACAGAGGCTGTGGTGATAGAGGGGAAGTGTGAGGTTTGATGTTAAGGAAACATTCCTACTTCAGTTAGCCCACAAGCAATGCTCTGGTGGCACATAGTGATGGACAAGCTCATTTGCATCTCCTTTTACCTGTCAGGCTTGCTGAGATCCAGAAAAACTGGCTCACTGTGAATAAAAATAGAAACATCATTAAAATGGAAGCATACAGCATTGTTAAAGCTCTTCAATAACCAATCCATCCCCTGAGAGCAGAATGGACACCTGCCACTTGTCCCATCTCATTTAAAACAAAGTGGGAAGGTTCAAGGTGAGGTTGATTCTTGTTCCAGTTTTTTAATATTTTATCCTCAGTTTGCCATTTGTTAAGGTTAAAATTCCTCCAAATGATTGATGCTGCAAGCGTTCTTACACATTTTTAGAGAAATTTGTGTAAAATGGACAATATGGGTGAGATAACCATCGTATTCGTATTCTGTTGGAACAATTGAAACATACATGACATATGAGGAAATTTGATGCACTTAAAAATTGAAGAACCTTTCACTCCTTTGGCACTGTTCTTTGCAAGTAAATAAATTCTAAATTATTCTGAAGCTTAATTATATCCTTTCACAGTTGCTGCTTACTTTATGTAGGGATTTTTTCAGAGGCTAAGTATTGAACTTAACTTCAGCTAATACAAAAACTTGCAACTATGTACCCTGGTGAAAGACACTCTTTATTGACCAACATATACTGGGAGAGAAGGATTGGGCTTCCTTCTCTAAAGTTACATAAGAAATGCATTACAATTATATATCTTCCAAACAATATTTTACCCACCCGCTGGCTCATTCCAGTCAGAAATAAACAATTAATACTGGTCAATTATTATTCGGAAATGTCATATATCTTGGCCAATTACAGATATTCCCTGACAGCATGTCAACAGGAGTTCTTGCAGTTTCTGCCTGACTGACAGGCCTGTCTGACAGGCCACCTGTTGCCTGTTCCAGACTCTCTCATGTGGTCAAGGCCTTGACTATTCATTAGGCCATCTGAGTTCGCAGCCTTGCCTTTGGATTATGAATTTTCTATTCAGAAGGATAGTTAAGAATACATGCCAATAAGAGCTATGCTTCTGAGAGTGTGTTGTTATAAAGAATGTGGTTCACTTTACTGGACTATTTTCCCATTATGCCCAAGAACTCTGTACCATTAGCCAATCTGTCACACACTTTTCAAAACTACATGTTTAAATTCTCTAATTGTGGTTCTGTGTGTGTTTCTATGCAAATAGAGCATCTGTAAAATATATATATGGCAGTCTGTGTTTCTTATCTTAAGCTAATCCAGTCTGTTCTAATGGTCTTTATTAATGTGTTAAATCTGAATATTTTGAAGCTCTCTAACACTTTAAAATTATTCATCGGGTGCCTTGGGAGCCTAAATTCCTGTTCAAAATCAATGGACCTTCCACTGGTCCATCAAATTATTCATCCTGCCTGCAATAATTCCCATGGTGGGTAAGACCAAAATATTTAGGCCATAAACTTCCAAATTAACAGACCTGCATGCTGTCAACTTATCGGTCAGTTAAGATTGAAAGTTTTGAAAATACTCATCAGATCTGACAGTATCTGTGGAAACAGAATTAATGGCTTTTCCATTTCTCCCTCCTATATTGTGGATTCCTGTTTGGCAGGGCCAGTGAGCCATTCAAATCTCTGATAACGGGACTGGAATATCCTGTTGGGGTGAAGGGCTGGAAAATTCCAGCCAATGTTTCAAGTCAAATATGGCTCCCCTTCAGAACTGAAGGAAGGTAGAAATATGATAGGTCATATGCCATTGAAAGGGGTAAAAAGAGGAGAAATAAAAGGAAAAGTCTGGGATAGGGTAGATGACAGGAGAGATTAAATGACAAAGATGTCATGTCAAAGTTCTCCCTCCCTTCCCTACTTTTCAATCGTAGGTGGCAGTGAAGAAGGAGCACCATATGGAAGCATTCAAACAAATTAAAAAACTCACTGAGTTGAACTTGGACTTCACAGTTAACAGCTAGTGAAGGAATTACTGTGTGTCTGTGTCAATGTTTGCAATAAAGGTGTGGTTTACTTTCATCACCCTCCCATCAATTGCTGGAAGTCACCTGGGAGTGCAGAACAGCTTGGCTCACACGGATGGCTGTTTAGAATAGATCGTAACATTTGTGATTGTTGTGTTGTCTGTTTAACAGTGCCAGGAGATACTGGATGCACCTTTGCAGCAACTGATCACCAGCTTCCTCATCACCTACTGTGGCCAGACGTATGGTGTTGTACTGGGCAGCCGTTTTTAATTGATCTGGCCACTCTCCAGCACCAGCTTCACGTCCAGTATTTTGACCCATGGCCCATATACCATAGTAAAGCACCAGAAGGGGCCTGTACTCATTCCTTTCTCTGTCAGCAGCAGCCTTGATATGGTGGAGACACATGTCATGATCATGTCACCTGACGTGTGTGGCAAAGTGATTCAGTCCTCTGGCGCTGGACATCCTATCAGTATCCTTCTCATCTGTGGATGCCTTTTGCTCAATCATCTCCAGGTTGTGTAGAGTACAATAAACACGGTGATCCGAGAGATCCCTAACTGGAGTAAATTGAAGTACTGAAGTGATCCTGTCCCTAGAATCTCATCTTCAGTAGACCTTTATGATGATAACTGAGATGGCATATGGAAGTACTTGTATAACCTCTGCCTCAATCTTTAGGTTCCTCATTGGAGTCAGTAACCATCTCTTTTGTCAGTCATTTTTGTTGTCAACCTAGAAGGTGCAAGGGAAGAGCGAAAAGCTTGGCCTGAGTCACTATCAGTCACTATCTCAATGCATTGATAAACTGCTGATTGGGAGATGCCAGTGGGCTCCTGAATGAGCTTGTGATATAGGAACTAAGCATCATGGTGACCTTCTCCAGCACTGGCATCTAGTGTCTACCAATACCAATGTGGCTCAGTTTGTCAAACAGCATAGTATACACGTGTGTGACAGCCTCTGTGGAATAGCAGAATCTTTGATGACACTTCCTCTCTGACATTCAGAAGTAGTTCATCCTCTGTTGGCATACTCCTGCTAAAGGTCACCGTCTTCTCTGTCCCAGCACCTGCTTGTGGTTTCCTCTGTGGCCTCCTGCTGCTTCTCCACCTTGAGGCTACCCCTTTAGATGCCGTAGGGTTGCTGTTGTCCAGACCCCTGTGCTCGCATCTCCATACCCTTACATGCTCCACCTTGTTCCAGGATCTTGGGAAGATGGGCATTCCTGGTCTCAAGGGTCACTCTCCAAATGCTTACTTCAACCACTCCACCCACTCTCACCTCCCTTTCAATACATCCAAGTGTCAACACTCACATGGATTCTTGACTCCAAAGTCCTGGCACATGAATCTGTCTTTCTCACTGCAGTTGCTCTTACAAGATTGCTCTGGCCTTCCTACACTGCATGCTGCCTCAACCATCAGCTGCCAAATGCAGCAACAACCTGAGCTGCTGCCTCTTGTCACCCTGATATGCTTATCCAGGCCTCTCACATCCTGTTGCCCTATACATTGTGCAGAAAACTGGAACAGGCTCATAACATCCCTGTCAATAGCAACTCTAATTGCCTTAAGTACCTTTCTGTCAGAACTGTGCACAACGATTTGCCAAATGACCTTCAAAATCAGAAGCTGGCCTGATGAGGGGCGGCATGGTAGCACTGCTGCCTCACAGCTCCAGGGACCTGTGTGCGATTTCCAACTTGGGTCACTGTCTGTGTGGAGTTTGCATGTTCTCCCCATGTCTGCATGGGTTTTCTCTGGGTGCTCCGGTTTCCTCCCATTGTCTAAAGATGTGTGGGTTAGGTGCATTGGCCAGACTAAATTACCCCTTAGTGTCTCGGGATGCGTAGTTTAGAGGGATTAGTGAGGAAAATATGTGGGGTTATGGGGATAGGGCCTGGATGGGATTGATGTCGGCACAGACTCAATGGGCCAAATGGTTTCCTTCTGCACTGTAAGGATTCTATGATTCTATTCTAAGATTCAAATAAGCTAGAAAGCTTGGCCATCGTGTTGTAAACATTGTTACATGAGGAAACCATTCTACCCTTCGAGTCTCTTCCATCATTCAGACTCTGGCTGAACTGCACCCCAATTCTAATTACCATTGCTCCATATGATTACCTCTTCCAACAGAAAAAATCTATTGATTTTAGCCCTGAGAATTTCATGTAACCTAAAAGCTATAGCCTCTTGGGGAAACAGTTTCATCTTTGCGTGAAAAAGTGTTTCCTAGTTTCCTAATTGACCTAGATCTATTTTTAAGATCATAATCTCCTGTTTTATATTTCCCCCATCAGAGACAACAGTTTCTATCCATCTACCCGATTGAATCTCTGTATCATGTTACACACATCAATTAGCTTAACGCACAATCTTATAATCTCAAGGGGATTCACGTTTAGGCAGCTTGTAATAATTTATTCCTTTTAAGCCTTTGTATAATTCTGGTGAACATGCGCTGTCCCCCTTCCAAGGCCAAGATATCTTTCCTATGTTTGATGCCCAGAATTGAATGCTGTATTCCATTAGGGAACTGATCAGTTGAAACATTGCCACCACACCAGTGAGTTCCAACCCTCATGAGACTAAAGCTAACATTCCATTAGCCTTTATGATTGCTTTTCCTATCTGTGTATTAGCTTCAGTGATTTTTCCACATAGAAACCTAAATCCATTGCCCTAATATCCCTGAAATGGGAAATGTCTTTCTCTACAGCCCTAATATTCTTTAGTTTGGTGTTCAAGCAGCTCCCCAAAGCAGTGAGATTAAGAAAAAGATTTGTAAAAACTCACCACAACTCCTTTGTGCTGTTAGTTTCACTGTAGCTTTAGGACCTTTTACAAATGGGCTGGAAACTATGCTGTCAAAGGAGCATTAAAGGAATGTTCAATTATTTGTTAATTATCTTACAAACATAATACAAAGGACCCCTCGGCCTCACAATCTACCATCCAGTTGTGTTTTGCTACTACCTCCAAACTTATTCATTGCATTTTTCCCAGCGAAGAAAACTTCAATTAAACTACTATTATTGAAAGGAAAATAGAAACATTGACATTTGACATATGTACAAATTGAGGCAGGATCTGAGTGAGGAGGATGGAGGGAAATGTGGAATGATGTGTGGGAAAGTTTGATTTCAGCATAAATCATGAGAATTTTATGCTGCCTCTGTACATGATGCACAATCCCACAGTGCCATTTTACTCAACTACTTAAAGCACAATTGGAAGTTGGAGGTTTTGGGTAGATTGCAAAAGCTAAAAATTGAACTGGAGTCTGCAAGGGTAAAGAGAATACACTGCTTTAAAAGAACATCTCTTGATGAACTGTCAGGTGCTGTAAAGATGAGGAAGGAGGTTCTGTTCCCCTGGTAATGGGGAAAATAACCCTGTTGCTAGCAGAAAGGCAGCATACAGGAGATTGCTGAAGAGGTGAGTGGCACAGTGTTGTGCTCAGGATATGGATTCAGTGCAAGAAGCTTTTTAATGACCTGTCAGGAAAGGTAAACCAAGTTGCAGGTTCATATACATACAGTAATGCCCCGTATGTCACACTGAAGCACACTCCTTCACGCATTCACTTCACATTCACTTAAAGTTCAGCAGCTCCTAAGTTTGGCTTTAATGTACTAACTCACTACCCATTTCTATGATCCACCCCTTGTGCAATGTGATACCTCAACCAGCTCACAATTCTCAGCACATATCCTTAAATAGGATATAGGAGGGATGTCCGAGGTAGATTCTTTACTCAGAGAGTGGTTAGGGTGTGGTATGCACTTGCCTGCTGTGATAGTGGAGTCGGACACTTTAGGAGCTTTCAAGCGGTTATTGGATAGGCACATGGAACACACCAAAACGATAGGGAGTGGGATAGCTTGATGTTGGGTTTGGATTTGGCTCGGCACAACATCGAAGGCCGAGGGGCCTGTCCTGTGCTGTACTGTTCTATGTTTCTATGTTAAATAGCATAATCAGCATACCCTTAAGTGTGTGCCAATGTCATTCATAACAGCCCTTCTTTGATTGTCACCCTCAGCAAATGCACTGTATACATTGGATGCACATAGACACTTATAGGGTTAACATGAATCTTTGCAGGAGAAACAAGCACAAAATATAAGGGAAAAGAAGAGGACCAGATGTGGGAAACCACAGATCATGGGAGTTGACACATGCAGAATAGGAGACCTGGACCAGAATTTTACATTGCTCAGGCAGGTGCATGCCCAACCTGGAAGTGCATGAAATTGTGTGAAAGGTTCTGTGTGCATTCCCCAATGTCATTGCACAATATTTTAGTCAACAGGCATGCGTGAGAATCAGAAGTGCCTCCACCGACAAACAAATAGGCAATTTAGCCCATTAAGGCTCATTTGAATGCAATTTTACATGACGTGTCTGCTTTTGCAGTCGACAGCAGGGCTGATTAGTCAGGTGGCCTTTATGTTTTAGTTTAAATCTTGATCCAGGGAGGGATGAACTGTCTGGGCTGAAATAACATTAAAAATGGTGTCTGGTGACTGAGGTTTGTGTTCGAACGTGCTGCTTAAACATTCTTTGCATAGTACTTTTCATTGCAATTTATTTATTTTTACAGGCCTGCAGCTACCTGAGAAAGTTCCAAAGTGGCTGTCCCCTTAAGGGAGCACACAGGAAGTGTCAGCATGTACCCTTCCTTTTCTCAGCATCTGCTTTCCTCCCATCCTCCCTGGCAGTACTGAGCCTTCTCCAGCGCACGGTTCATGCTAGGCGCTGGTTAATTGGCAATGAATATATCTTTGCTTGGGTGTGGAGACCAAAACTACATAGAGTATTTCAAAGTCCTGTGCAGTTGTAACAAGTCTTCCTTATTCTGGATGCAAATTGCCAGCAATAATGGCCAGCATGCCACTTGCCTTCCTAATTGCTTGCTGAACCCCCATGAGTTGGCTGAGCCTGTGGGGGTGGCCGTCCAGCACACGGCCAAAGCCATCCAAGACATAGGACGGTTGTGCTCGGACCCAAGGGCACACGTGGTCTCGAGAGGCGCAACTGTGCGGTGAGATCCCACCGGAGCATACTCCTGCTCAGACGGAATTTCATATTGACTCAAAACCTAGACACCCCTCTCCCGGGTCAGGTGCCCCACAGCTTGAGCCGCATCCTGGAAATGCCCTCCGTGTCCTTTGCTACTGCACGGAGGCATTTCCTGTACAGGCTGCTGCTGCACACCTTCCACTACTGCGTCCTCGTCTGTCGCCCGGACACACCTTGGCGGGCCTTGTTGCCGCTAGGTGGTGGAGGTCCCTAGTGCAGGTCCCTCTTTCAGGGTGGAGGATGCTGCACATGGCAGTACTGTGCAATCGTAGGTTCTTCTGGTTCACCGGCTCCCAAGCACCCCCTTTTTTGCAATCTTGTGGAGTCTGCGGACTATATCTACATTATAGGCAGCACCCCCTTTTTAGTTTCCTCAAAAATCTTAAATTGGTGTTTTGTTTGCACTTTAGTCCCACCTCCTGACGTGCCTGGTGCAGAGTGGGGGGGGGGTGGGTGGGGTTAGTGGGTGGGGAGGACCTCCTCATGAACCTGCTCCTGAGCATAGCAAGACATTCTGTCAACAGGTCCAGGCAGCAGGCGATTGAGGGGTGTTGTCCAGCCTGGCTGTCTGCCCCTCTACCGCTGTTATATTCGTGGCCAGGTGTCCCTGGAAAGGGAACATGCAATGTCTGGGGACACAGTTGATGCCTTTTGTGCCCACTAGGCACTGCAGGGACTGGGGTGTATTATTGACCCCTCTAATCACATTTTAATGTGCTGCTTTAAGTTTTCTTTCCACTTTGTTTTTAGTTGTGGATAGTTCCCTCCTTTTAGGGAGCTGCCCTTTTTGAGTTGTCCCTAATTTGATTTTGTTTATGTGGGTGATACACTAAAAGAGGCTCCTAATTGCTTGCTGAATCCTAATGTCTGTGTTCATTGGAGGAATACACCCAAGTTTCTGGTAATCAACATTTTGCAAGTTACATGCCTTTCAAAAAAATCTTGCTGTGAAATTAAATAAGCTCACTCTTCCCCACATTCCGTCTGCTGCCTTGTTGACCATCCACTTAACTGTCTATATCTCTTTGCTGCCTTTTGGTGTTTTCCTCATAGCTAACATTCCCACCTATATGCATTGTCAGCAAATTTACATACATTAGTCTCTGCCTCTTTGTCTACGTCATTAATATAGATTATAAATAGAAAGGTTCACAGTAGAGTACCGACTTGGAAATGATCCATCAAACACTAGTCTTTGCTTTCTGTTTGTTAACTAATCCTTTATTCATGCTAACGCGTGAATCCCTACCCCTTAATTTTGTGTACTAACCTTTTATGTAGTGTTTTATTGAATTCTATCTGGAAAGTCAAGTATACCACATCTATTTGGCACCCCTTCATCTACCCTACTAGTTACATCCAAATGCACTGTTAAGACTACCTTAATAATAGATTCCAGAATATTCTGGTGATTGGTGTTGCGTAGAAATATGGAAAAATAGGAGCAGGAGAAGGTCTTACAGCCTTTTGAGACTGCTCTGCCATTCGATGAAGAGGTTAACCTCGAAAGCTTGTGAATTTACCATCAAATAAATTGGTTGGACTTAAACCTGGTGTTGTCAGACTTCTTACTGTGTTTACCCCAGTCCAACGCTGGCATCTCCGCATCATTCATTATGATCATGGCTGATCATTCAACTCAGTAGCCTGATCCCCTCCCCCATATCCTTTGGTCTCCTTTATCTCAAGTGCTATACCTAATCGCTTCTTGAAAACTTACATTATTTTGGCCTCAAACGCTTTGTGGTAGTGAATTACTTAAGCTGACCACTCTCTGGCGGAAGAAATAGCTTGTTACCTCTGTCCTAAACAGTCTATCCCAGATCCTCAGACTGTGACCCCTGGTTCTGGACACTCCAAACCTCAGGAACATCTTACCTTGTTCTGTTAGAATGTTATAGATTCTTATGAAATTCCCCCCTCAGTCTTCTGAATTCCAGCAAATACAATCCTAACCAACTCAACCTCTGCTCATTCATCAGTCCTGCTATCCCAGGAATCAGTTTTGTAAGCCTTCTATGCACACCCTCTGGAACAAGAGCATCCTTCCCCAGACCAAAACATCACATGATATTCCAGGTGTGGCCTCACCAAAGCCCTGTACAATTGCATCAAGGCATCCATGCTCCAGTACTCAAGTCCTTTCATTATGAAGGCCAACATACTATTTGCCTTTTATACTGCCTGCTGCACATGCATACTTACCTTCAGTGCCTGATGTACGAGGACAGCCAGGTCTTATTGCACATTCCTCTCTCCTCACGTATGGCCATTCAGATAACAATCTGCCTTTCTACTTTTGCTGCTGATACATTTATCCAAATTATATTATCTGCCATTCATTTACCCACTCATTCAATTTGTCCACTAAAGGATCTCTGCATTGGTTTCACAGCTCACCTCTCCACCTAGCCTTGTGTCATCTGCAAATTTGGAGATATTACCCTTAGTTCCCTCCTCTAAATCACTAATATCTTTAGTAAATAGCTGGGGTCCAGTACTGCTCCCTGTAGTACCCCACTAGTTCATAAGAACATAAGAACATAAAAAATAGGAGCAGGAGTAGGCCATCCAGCCCTTCGAGCCTGCCCCACCATTCAATAAGATCATGGCTGATCTGTCGTGTCTCAGTTCCACATTCCCGCCCTCTCCCCATAACCCTTATTCCCCTCGCTTATCAAAAACCCATCAACCCGCATCTTAAAAATATTTAGCGAGGCAGCCTCCACCACCTCAACGGGCAGAGAATTCCAGAGATTCACCACCCTTTGAGTGAAGAAGTTCCTCCTCAACTCCGTTCTAAACCGCCCCCCCTTTATCTTGAGGCTGTGCCCCCTAGTCCTACTGTCCTTTCTGAGCGGGAAGAGCCTCTCCACCTCTATCCTATCCATCCCATTCATCATCTTATACGTCTCAATGAGATCTCCCCTCATTCTTCTAAACTCTTAACGAGTACAAGCCTAGTTTATTCAGCCTCTCCTCATAGCTCAACCCCCTCAACTCCGGTATCAGCCTAGTAAACCTCCTCCGCACTCCCTCCAAGGCCAAAATATCCTTGCGTAAGTTCGGCGACCAAAACTGCACACAGTACTCCAGCTGCGGCCTCACCAATGCCCTATACAGCTGCAGCAAGACCTCCCTACTTTTATATTCAATCCCGCTCGCTATGAAGGCCAGCATCCCATTCGCCTTCCTGACCACCTGCTGCACCTGCAGGCTGGGTTTTAGCGAATCATGCACAAGGACCCTGAGGTCCCTCTGCACCGTCGCCTGCTGCAGTTTTTCACCACGTAAGTAATAGTCCTTCCTACCATTATTCCTACCAAAGTGGACCACCTTGCCTGCTATTTGGAAAAAGACCTGTTTATTCCTACTATTTCCTGTCTGCCAAGCAGTTTTCAATCCACCTCAATATACTACCCCCAATCTCACGTGCTTTTATTTTACATGTTAATCTCTGATGTGTGATTTTGTTGAAAGTCTTCAGAAAGTTCAAACAAACCACATTCATTGGCTCGCCCTCATTAGCTCTAATAGTTACATCCTTGAAGAATGCCAGTAGATTTGTTGAGCATTATTTCTCTTTCATAAATCCATACTGACTCCGTCTAATCCTGCCATCCCACTACCACCCCCCCCCAACCTCCTGTGTTTTTTGCATCCTCTTATGCACTATGCCTTCCAGTAATGCTCTAGTAGTTTCTTTGGCATGTTCCATACCTGGGATCGTGTGGCTCTCTGATGGTCCAGATCTCAACTTCTCAGGTAAGTGCTTTCTCAACATATTAGTCTGGTTGTGAATCAGACTGGTGTGAATTCCTGCTGGCAGGGCAAAGGACATGTCAGGGTTGGGGCAGGGGAGTGCATATTCCAGTATGTTTGTGATTTAACTAATGTTATCCATATGCAAATCTAGTTCCTGATGACCTACAATGGGAGTCATGACCCGCCATTATACTACTGTTTCCTTATGCCTGCTAAGTGCATCTCCCCTTTGAAGGATGTTGCCTGCTTTTGGATAGCACCAGAAGTTTGATTTCTGTGCTCCTTAATAGGCACACAGCCAATGAATAGAGAAGTTAATTCTGTCTGCATGCCTGAATCATTTTAAAGAGGTTCCAGCACAGACTTATTGTGTTATCTGGGGTCATGTGGATAGGCAAGTCCAGATCTCACCAACATCCTGTGCACCAATTTCTTGACATGGTCAAATTTCTCAGCCATCATCCTGGTCTCCAGTCATTGGGGCTGCCTTGAGTGTAGTTCAATTTCTTCACCTTCTGACTCAGAAGCAGGAATGCTACCACTAAGCCAAAAACTCACTCCTTGCCTACAGGATATATCATTCTGAATTAGCATTTATTCTAAACATTCCTGAACTGCTTTAGAAAGCTAAAGCCAAAGTTTTCTGTCTACATTTTTTCCTTTTTTTTGTTTTGCAATTCTGACATGAGTCATGTTAGACCCATTTAGCTCAAAGTAAAATGAGTCATTGGTGATGTATGTAATATGAAACACTCATTTGATGTCGACATGTAGACAAATGTTGCAGTTCAGCAAAAGTGTTGAAGTCACATCGACTTTCTCATCTTTTAAAATTTTACATTTACATTCATCAGAAAGAAAGATCTGAAACAATATTAGTTCTGCTTCCTCACGATTGAGATCTTATGTTGTTTCAAATGTGTGCTGCAGATCCACTTTTTCTCCTTGAATACACCATCTGTTTGTGATTTTATTTGAGTAAATGGATTTCACTCCAATAAAAACCAAAAACATTAGAGCATGTTTGACATTTGCAGCACATTAAACTCTAAGACGTGGCACTTAAAGAAAACTATGTAAACCAAAAGAGTGATCTATTCAACTTGCTAAATGAAAATCAAAACTTCATTTTGTTCTTCAAATTACACATTAATAAGCAGTGTTCTTTTTTCTCCCTAGATTCCCAAAATCCCATGATCCTGGTTGGTACTGGGAGCCATTCAGCAGCTGCACCACCTTGGCCTTACTGAGATTTGCCAGGTCAAGTCAGGGGCACCAACCTAAATAGTACAGGCCAAGAAATGTGGAGAGCATTATTCCATTCCTTCAGCATCCAGTCACTGAACAGCTTTGGACTAGCAAGTGAGCCCTTCTGCCAGGCAGCAAATTAGTTTATCTCCTCCCACTCTATATAGTAGTTCACCCTTACACCAGGCTGGGGATGTTGAAAATATACTTCTAATCCACAGGGATTGATAAGCTCAGTTGGCTGGATGGCTGGTTTGTGATATGGAGCGAAGCCAACAGTGAGGGTTCAATTCCTGTACTACTGGGTAAGCAGTCTCAACCAGGTTAAAGTCCGAGAGGTTTATTTAGAATCACGAGCTTTTGGAGCACTGATTCGGAGTGTGTGATGAAGGAGCAGCACTCTGAAAGCTCGTGATTCCACATAAACCTGTTGAACTTTAACCTGGTGTTGTGAGACTTCTTACTGTGCCCACCCCAGTCCAACGCCGGCATCTCCACATCATGTACTACTGAGGTTATTCATAAAGGCCCGCCTTCTCAATTCTATCCCTCATCTGAGATGTGGTGATCCTCGGGTTAAATCATCACCAGTCAGCTCTCTTCTACCAAGGGGAAGAGCAACCTATGCTCATTTGGGACCATGACAACTTCACCTTTCATTTCTAATCAGGTCCTTACCTACTCTGCCTCTCTTGTTGGAGCAGCACCTCATTAGATAAACATGGAGAAGCTCCATGGGAATGATTGCAGCAGTGTACTGGAAAGGCCATGGATTTTCCTGCACTGGTTGCTGGCCATATCGATTTTCAATTATGATGGAGGAGCTAACGAACTGGACTGCAAACCACTGAGTGCTAATGGGTGAATTGCCAGGGGGGATTCTGCTGATCGGTGGTCATAGCTTTGATTTTAGAATTCTGGAAAATGGTGTAAATATTGTTCCTCCAGCATTTTCAGAAATTTCTGCTGGAATGATGGCAGGTGCCAGAAGGACAAGAGATATTCACCTCCTAATGTTCTTTTTTGCTGTTTGTGTCTCGAAAATCCACCATTGGACCTCTTATTATATTTAAGATTGAGATAGACAGATAGACAAGGAGAGTGAGTAGGAAAGTGGAATTAAGGTCAAAGGTCAGCCATTATCTTACTGATTGGCAGAGCAGCCCTGAGGAACTATATAATTTCCACTTGTCTCTAGTTCTTTGTTCTCTGCTACTAAGACCATTTCTTTATTCATTATAGTGGGTGTCACATCATTAGACTGCATCAGGGCCCATATCATTAGAACAGTCAGAGGATCTGGGAGAATGGGATTATTTGGGCCCCGTCCCCAGAAGCAAGATAGAAGGAGAGTCCTGGCCTGCTACACTGCTCTAATAGCCGAATGGGCCAGGAGAATCCACCCCCCACTATCCCAGGAATGATTCCCTCCAGCAGCCTTTACAACTGCTCCACGCCAACAGGGAACAGGTGTCCTGACCCCAATACAGGCAACCGAGGCCATTGAGGTCCCTCAAGGAGGTCAGAGGCAAGGAGAGTGGGGGAGTGCCCCTTGGCACCACCCAAAGGGGTGGGGCAATTGGTGGGGAGGGCACCCACTGACACTCTGCACTTGACTATTGGAAGAGAGAGGGAAGAGGATGATTTGCTGGCCAGGGGTGGTCTGCTAGGCCAGCAATCAGGTGGGTTGCAAGGCTGGCCAGCAATCAGGAGGCTGACGGGGATGGGGGGGTGGGGGCATTGCGCATGCTCTGATCTCCACCAAGATACTTCGGTGGCGTATACACAGTGGCACATTCAGTGCAGCGCTGACAGCCTTTCAGCCTGCTTTCCAGAGTGAATCCCACTGAGGCACTCTGCAATGTTCAGTGTCAGAGATTCACTCTGGTAACTAGGCCCAAAAAACAGATGGGAAATACTCCCATTTTCCCACCCATTGGGCACTTTTTTTTGGGAGAATCCCAGCCATAATTGCCCAACCTGATTTGGGTGCCACATCTAATGTACTGCCTCCAACGAACACCTGCCTTCAGAGTTCCTGATTCCCTAGGTCAAATTTTATATTGGGAAAGATCGGCCACCAACAAGCCATTGCAGAAATTTCAGCACCAGGCGGAGGCCAATTATGTCCAAATCCAAGTGAATGTCTATGCCTGCCAAGGTTCTGATGGGAATAAACCAGAGTGGGGACTGACCGTTTGACACCTTGGAGATTAGTAAGATGATGAACTGCCAGTAGGAAATATGCTCCCCAGTCATCCAGGAAGTGGGAAAATAGGTGCTTATTCACAATCACTTACTGGGGAAATGTGTTTAACCTGGGGGAAAGAAAAAAATACACCAAGAGGCAATGAGTACAGAAGCTACAGCAGTAACTTCATAAGCTTTCAAATTCTTTAAGGGGGAAAACACACAAGCAAGTCAGAAAAACTTCTTCAAAATCTCCATCCATCTTTACCTGATAACTGCAGGATGCCATGAATTATTACTGTGCTTAATCCCTCCTTCTCATCACTTACCCTCTCCTACCCCTTGTTTCACTTGTTTTCCCGCATACTCCTCTGCGTCCCTTTCTGTTAATTTCATCAATTTATATAAATAGCATGTGTACTAATAACTGTGTGGCAGTCCCAGGCAAAGATTATCAAGGTAATCAATTTTTTGAATTTATTCATAACTGCTGCATACTTCAGAATATCTGAACGCTATTTTAAAGTTTCAATCTCTGCAATATTGTATTTTGGTAGATGCTCGAGGCAGGGGTTGGGTCCTTGAAATTGTCGTAGTAGCAATGCATTGTATTTACTCAACCTGGGTGGAAATATAAACTGCTGAGCAAAGTATTACATTAAAATACATTGAATAATTGATTTTTGTATAAATTTCAGCTTCACCCAGCTTGAAAAGTCAATGTGTAAACTGCAGGATTATTTATTGCTGAAAAACCAGACATCTGGCACTGAAACAGAGGTTGGCTGATTTAATATCCATGTGATTTTTGTTTGCAGAAGGTTGCGTAGAGACCTGGAAGTTATTTCCTGTCTCCGTGCAGACCTTCAGCTAGTTCACTGCAGCTGGCTACAGCCTTTGTATGGCTTGTACCATCCAGCAGTTGATTGGTTCATCATAGCCTGCAGTACTCAGTCAATCAGATAGGCCAGTCTTAAATGACCTCATTGGGTGGGGTAAATGTATAAATACACCCTCAAACAGCTAGTCAGTTTTAGTTGTGATTTTCTTTAGGCTTGTAAGGGTGTTGTTAGTTTTATCCTACTGGGTTTAAATAAGCAGTTGGTAAGTCCCAATTTAAACATTGTAGCTTTGCCTTGACTTGTTCTTTATCATTAGTATTAAAGTGCTGGAAGTGTTTAGACTTTGTCGTGTAACATTTTTATTTGAGATTGTATCATTTTAATTAGGTAAGCCTGTAGTTGCATACCTTTTGGGTTGTGTATAAAATGATCTATTTCAGATATCTTGTGTACTCTTTCTGTGCCTCTGTTTAATTTGAAGTTTAACTCAGTAAACTAGTTGACTTTTTTAAGTGTTCACTAAAAATGGGATTGTGTGAGGAGGGGCATGGTAACAATAACTAGTTTGGAGTGGGGTTGAGGAATGTGGTAGGGTAAGATCTTAATGTTAACCCTTGTTAGAACAAATGTTTACTTTTTTATCCTTTGTTAAATGGAACCTTGGGATGAGAATAGTGTTTTTGTAGTTTTTGTTTTAGTTTTTATTTGGGATAGAAATTTCTTGAAATCAAATGAACATATTTTTAATTGTAAAAAAAAAGTAATGAAATATTTATTAGATCAATAAAACAATTTACTTGAGTAAAACACTTGCAACTTCCTTCAGTGTTGCACTAAAAGGGATCTTTACAATGAAATGTTATTCAATTTCTAAATATGCTACATGCTAGGTGAAAGTATGTTTTGTTCTAATGTTGCTGAGTTGATGTAAGGAATTAGCACACTCTATTAATTGAAGTAAACCACTATGCCTCTCAATGCAATTATGTTGCTGGTGAGCTAGGTTTTATCCTCCAGTTTTTTTTTGGAAGATGGCTAAGTGGATTTAACTCAAGTCTGAAAGCACTTAACTTTCAATGGCCTCTTGCCCCAAACCCTTGAATATTTAAAGTTACGATACATTTCTTGTGTAAACTGACTTTCTGTACTGATGAGTGATTGCTTTATTGTATGAGTTTTTATATCTTGTTACATCTCCCTCTGAGAGACACTATCATGACTTGGGCGTTGCTCACTGTCCCTTCTGCATCAAAATTCTGGAATGGCATTATGGGAGTTCCTTGCCTGCAGTTCAGGATGGCACAGTCACACCTCAAGGTCAATAGGGATGTGCTATGAAAACTAGCTTTGTTAGCATGTGTGCATCTTGAGAATGAATAGTTTAATAGTGGATAGGAATTTCCTATTTTGGCAGTGATAAAATATGTAAGCATTATTTGATTATCCCTACATTACAATCTACAATTGATCAAACTACAATGTAAATTCTTAATCAAGCTAGTAATCCTAAAAGGTTTGATTTTGTCACCAGACTGCATTTGGCAATTACTGATAAGATTTTTAAATTGAGCATATGTATAAAAACAAAATTGTAGTTCTGTACAATCATGGCTGATCTAGTGTCACTTCCCCTTCACATGCTAGTCCTATGATTTGTATTTCTGTATCACCTTTAATGTATCTTGTGCAGTTAAGTGACTCTAGGGAAGTTAACTAAAAGCATGGTCAAAGAAATAGGTTTTAAAGATGGGGGGCCTTGGTAATTGAAGGCTTGGCCACCAATGGTAGAGGGATTTATTATATCAGGGATGCTGAGGAGCCTAAGGTTAAGGAATGTAAAAACTTTGGAAAGTTGTGGAGCTACAGACAATAAGATGAAGAGGCCATGGAGGAACTTGGAAATTGGGATGAGAATGTTAAAATCTAGGTGTTGCTTAACTGGAAGGCAGTGTGGGCCATTGAGCAGAATGTTGATGAGTGAGTGGGATTTGCTGAGCTTGAAGACACTAGCAGCAGGGTTTTGCATGATCTCGCATTTTAGAGTGTGAAGTATAGAAGGCTGGCCAGCCGTTTGAGTGGGGAAACAACTGTGGGTGGCAGTGGTTAGCACTACTGCCTCACTGCTAGGGAGCTGGGTTCAAATCTGGCCTCAGGTGACTGTCCTCCTTGTCTGTGTGGGTTTCCTCCCACAATCCAAAGATGTGCCATTAGATTGATTGGCAATGCTAAATTGACCCTCAGTATCAGGGTTAATTAGCAGGGTAAATTCATAGGGTTGTGGAGATGGGGCCTGCGTGGAATCACTGCAGGCACGATGGGCTGAATGACCACCTGCACTTGTAGGGGTTTTGATTCTAAAGGTGTATGGATTCAGTAATCCATAAGCTAAAGTAACATAAAGTCAGATGATTTTAAGAGTTGAAAAGGCTGCCTGGGTAACAGTGCAGGCTGAATGCTTATCTCTCAAATGACAAAAGGCTGTAGATAATTTGAATCAACCCCTCAGTTGCCAGGGAGAGGGATAGAATTGGTGGTAAAGGAACAGAATGAATGGAGTTGTTTGGCCAGTATTAGATATTGGATAAGCAATCAGGCTATTTGGGTTGAGGGAGGTGGTGGCAATTGGGTAAAGCTGGTTGTCAGCATACATATGGAAATTGGGTTTTCATCAAATTGATGAAAAATGGGAGAGGTTTTTGGGAATGTCAGAGCTAACAGTGGGAGATGGAAGAGAAGCCATTGACAATTACCTAAAAAAAAATCTAATGATCTCTATTGAATGCTGTCCAATTACAGGGCACACAGTGCTCAAGTCTAGAGAATTTCAAAGATCCACAACCCCTAGAATCAAAACTGTTCCTCATTGCAATCTTAAATCTGACCCCTCGTTCCAGGTTCCAAACCAAGAGAGGCCTCCTCCCAGTGTTACTCTATTAGACTCTGCCTAGGATTTAATGTTTCAATGAGATTCTTAAATTCTAGGCCATATAGATGTATTCTTCTATCTGTCCTTTTAAGACAAACTCTTTGCAAGAATTGATACCTTTGTTACACTCCTATCCATCCTTCTTCAAAAGAACTGTACACATACTCAAGTTGTGGTCATACCAAGACAAAGATGTAATTTACTTGATTTGTACTTCAGTGCCTATATGTTTACTTCTATGGTTTGTATATAAAATTATCCAAACAATATTTCCCAGTCTCACTGTTTGTCATTCTGCTTTCCCTTTAAATTCCAATGTTTTACTACTTTTTTTATATAATGGCATGTATTCCTGATTGTATCCTGTAAGCTTTAAATCAGCCATTATTGATGGCTACAGTTTAACTATGCAGTTCTGTCAGATGGTGGTTTAAGTTTTGGCTCCTTGGAGGTTGTCTGAATAGTAATGTGTATAGTGGATCATTTAGTTGCATAATTCTGAAGGCTTTAAGTTCTTGGCATGATTCAGTGTCAAGAATTTGTACCCAAATGGACCATTTGCTGATCAAGTTTGTTGTCCCTTTTGGTGACCGGACCACTTGAATGTTACTGTAGTCAGTACTGGGGAGAAAATTAGGGAAACTTTTACTGTTAGAACTCAAGCATAAGAGACTCATTATTGAAATTTATTTTGGAACGCAATCAATTAACAGTGCAGAATAGTTTCTGGTGCCTCAAATTCTCAGCAGGAGTGAAAGACAGCAATGCTTAAAGATGGAAAAAGCTTAGCTTTTTTGCCATGGTAAGTTTGAAAAATGTTTATTTGTAATTTGTTATGCTAGTCAGATCACTAGGTAACTTTCTTTCCCCACCCCCAATAAAATGTGTAGGTGTCAAAAGAAATTATCCTTATTTTAAGAATACAGATTATTGAAATTCCCTAATGACAAAGTTTAATTTGATCTGTTACCTTGTGTGCTTACCCTTTTTTAATCAGCTGTGGTGCACAGTTCGGTGGGCAGTTCTCCCACTAATGCAGAAGATAGTGGGTCAAATCCTGCTCCAGGACTGAGTGCAAAATCAAGGCTAACAATTCAGTGCAGTATTGAGGGAATGCTCCATGATCAGAGCTGCTCTCTTTGAAGTGAGACATTAAACGGAGGTCCTGCCTGCACTTTCAAGTCACTGTAAAAGATTCCATGAAACTATTTTGAAGCACTTGAGATTCATTGGAATAATGGCCAAGATTTATCTCCATCTACATCTAAAGATCAGGGTTGTTATTGAATTACTGTTGATCACAGCTTTACAGCTACAAAAGTGCTTTTAAGTTGAGAAATATGTACTTTGGGATGTCTGGTTAAGTAATACAATGTAAATGTAAGTCTTGTTTTTAGTTAGCCCAAAGACTAGGATTGATTGCATTTTACAGAATCTATTTCAAACTAATTTTAATACCTGACGATATCTATTTGATCTTTTTCTTGGAAATTTTGACTGACACCTCTACACTATTGTAATTTCACAATAGGGCAGGTTTTGTTAGCCAGGTGTTTAATTGTGGGTGTGGATGGGATGGTAGAGGAGATGGGATGTGCATATCCTGCACAATTATTTTGAGTAATGAAGGAAACACATGGGATTGTACTGTGGCATGAATCACTGCCCTCTGCTGAAGATGTGAAGGATTGTCCAAAGTGGTTTTTTTGTAGGGAATTAATTGAATTTGATAACCTGGCACATTTTTTACAAACAGACAAACCACCCCCCCTCCGACTTGAACAATTAAGGAATGTTGTCTAATGGAGCTTTCCATGTTTTATTGGTTGAATGTGACAATCACTAAGGCATTTTAATTATTTGGACATACTAATTTACACATGATCTAACCCAAGATGTTTTCCTTCACAGAGCAGCAAAGTAGAAAATGGCGTGTAACCTTGTCAGTGTATTCCTGCAGCAAGCCATGCAATCAAACGTAAGCTTCATTTTCAGACTTGTCCTTGCACAAGGCCTATTCGAAGCAGTAAAATGCAAACATATCACTTGAATATTTGAAGTGACGTTGAATTGGGGAGGAAAGTGTAGATTTTAGCAAGTCTTGCTGGCCCTTATTTCTGGGAATCTGGTATGTGAAAAACTTATCCAGTCATACAATATACTAAAATTGTAGGATATAAAATTCCTCACTTTAGGCTGAAGGCCAGAAACCTGCCACCATAAATTTACCATCTATAATCTTGAAGTTGTTTTATCATTGTAGATTTTCCTAACTCTATTTCTAGTTGATTAAGGTATTCAGTTGTTTATTTGAAACTAATGGTTGACTGCTAATACAAATATTAAATTAATGACAACCAATTCATAAAATAAAATCCTTGTAGTGCAGAAGTGGCTATTTTGCTCATTGTGTCTGCACTGACTTTCCAGGCCCTCTCCCCTTTCCTATTCCTGTAACACCTTGTGTTCTCCATGGCTAGTCCATCTAATCTGTTTCTTTAGACTGTGGGAAGAAATCAAAGTATCCAGACAAAACCCACCAGACATTGGGAGAATGTCACCCAAAACTGGAATTGAAGGGGGATCCCTGGAGTTGTGATAGCAGTGCTAACCACTCTTGCCACCAATTTGCCAAGCTTCACCAGGGGAAAAAAATTGAAAAAACTGAGGCAAAACCATGAGTGAGATTTACTGAAGTTTGGACGTCATCCTATTGTATCTTTTGAAGTCCAATGATTCAAGTTTTCTCCCCTGAATTGCTCTAACCTGGGCCAGAATTTTAAAACCCTGCATTTTTTGAATTAAAAATGCAGGACCAGTCAATCCATCATGCTGCTGCTTGATGTTCTGCATGAAGGGAAATACAAGGATAATGTGGAGTTTAGCTTCACCTGAGGCAATCCCAAGGAGATGTGCCATGCTGTTTTTTCTCTTGTTGCATATTGACCTTCTGGCACACCCTGAATTTGCCCTGATGTCATGCACAACTGATTATGCCCATGTTACAAAAAGTGCTATATGCATTTTGATGGCTCCATCTATTGATGCTGTAGCACCTTCTGCACATGTGCACAACACAGTCAAAGACATCACAGTCAATGATGTCTGGCTGAGTTAGGGAATTGCTTCCCTAATTGTTGGAAATGAGTGCTGTAGTGAGCTAGTTAAAAATATGAACAAATCTAACTCAGTTTTAAACTGAGTTGGCAAAGAGGAGTTTTGTCTTCATCTGACTTGCAAAAATGAAAATAATTTTGAATAAGTAAGTTTGAATCCATGGCTCTGGGGAGTAACAGTCCCATTATCTATATTCCAGGCTCTGGCTTTTCTTAATGCTTTGCATGTTGAGATAAATGGTGAATAATTAATTTGTCACTTTATGCAGTAGTTTGGTGCCCAAAGGAGTGAAAAGTAACTATTGCCCTCAAGTCAAAGCTTGGAAACAAAATAGCTGGAGACCATAAATGTAGTGGTGGTTGTTGCATAGATGTGTGCATCCATCAAGAGTTCAGTGTTTCCCAAATTTCTACCATGACATGAGCTAACGTTTTGGCATTCCAACTCCTATGACTGAATAAGAAAGCAGCAATTTAGATTATTACTCCTTGTAATTGGATCTTGCCTAAGATCCAAAGCAGTAAACATTTGTGTTTGTATAACAAATGGTGAGTATTTTGTTATTAAAGTATATGTATTATTTGATTGGATTTAACACAATGTTATGATCACTTTCTTTATTACTTCCTTCCCTGCCTAGTACCCTGCCCCTAGTGGACCAACAATTACTCCATTTCCTAATTTTGATGCAAGTGCTGACGCTACTGCATTAAATAATGCACTCCAAGCAAAAGGTGAGCATAATTCTATTCTGGATGACTTATTTGATGCCTTTGATTAAATTTCAAAATACAAGTGCTTAGATTTGGATATAGTGTTAATATTAGAGGAGTTTTTATTCCTGAAACCTAGTCTTGTTTTGAACCGGTAGTGGGTTAAGCATAAGGTTTTACTGAAATGTAGGGGGAATGCATGTATTGTAGGTGGAGTTGTAATAATTCAAATATTCACTCAATGTTGGTATTTGGTAATGAAAGTGCCTCAAGCCCTGCTGCTGGTGTGCAGTCTTGGTACTATAAGGGCCATTTCCATTAGACAATTTGACAGGACTACCTTTCTGTGATTATTTTCCTATGGGAAGTCCATTTGTTTATTAACTTTAATGGCTATATCTGACTTGTGTTTCTTGTAATTTTACTAGATGTGGATGAAGAAACAATCATTAACATTTTGACGACTCGGACCAACTGGCAGCGGCAACAGATAGCAGCAGATTATCAACAGAGCGTGGGAAAGGTCAGTTGCTGATTTTAGTGCCTTTTCTTAGCAGCTGAAATGCTCTTGATTGGAGAAGCAATAAAACTGAAAAGTATTTTTGTTTAGAGGGCATAAACTACTAATTAGAAGGTTTTAAAACACATGCTTGTCTTTCTCTGCCAGCAACTGAAAGATGTCATGAAGAGTAAACTCTCTGGTAAACTGGAGACTGTTGTCCTTGACCTACTTCAAACTCCAGCCCAGTTTGATGCCCATCAGTTGTATTATGCGATGAAGGTAATCAGTTTGTAAACCTATTTCTGTATTTACTCTATGATGCATCATGGTATTTGCTGTAAATTGATTTTCTTCTAACTAGTGATTGTAGCAACAATGTTGGAGTGGTCAGGGCGGTAGGTTGTTGAAGCAGCATAAGTCCAAGCTGCTGAAAAATCTAGCATGTGTCAATGTATTTATTACTAGCAAATTATCCAGTAAATTAACAAATTATGAAATGGCATGAATTGTAGATGTACAGCATGTCAAATGGTTGCCACAGGAGGCTACTCAGCCTATAGGCTGTGTTGGCTTGCCCAAGGAGTGTAGTGCCACTCCCCACAGCTCTGCACCTTCCTTTTTTGGATAATGTTGAATTCCCCTAGCTGTTCTTGTTAAGTACTTGCAATGTTTGCTCAATAATTAATAAATAAATGTTACAAATATGGATCATGTTAATGATTTCAACATAATATCTGGTGTTGTGAAGGTAAGCTAATGGAAATGCTGGGTAAGTGATTTCAAGTACATCTAAAAGAAAATGGCTGCTCAAAAGTTATCCATGTTGGCTGAACAAGAGATGTAGCCATATTTTAAAAAAAAATTAGCAGGGTGGGCTCACATAGCTGGAGAAGTTGTAAATATAGGATAACTAGTTTGGAGGCCATGAAGATGGGTAGAGCTTAGGATTGTGTTCTCAATGTATAATTTGAGCCTTTGGTCAAGGGTTTGAGTTGCAGTTTGGGCTTCATGTAGTTTGTAGCTCACCTGAGGGAACTTGGACAAAATGAATTGCATTTAGATCTGCACTGCAGGAGTAAAATGTAAACCTCATTCCCATGTGGAAGGTGAGTGACATTTTATCTTTCTATTTTGGGGAGTATAAGTTTCAAAATTCTCTGGCTTGAAGCTAATGGAAGAATGTTCAAGTCTGTCTTATTGCAAAGAAATTAACCATCAGATTTGCTTGGAAGCATTGACAAGTAACCAGAATAAGGGATTGAGATCTCCAGTCTTGAAGATGAAAAGTTTTCTAGTTCCAGCTATTGTGGCATGTTTGAGTGGTCCCTATTTGAAGACAATTCTTGATAGTGAATGAATCAGAGGTGGATAGTAATCCATATTGTTAAATTATTGGTGCTTGCTATACATAAAGTTTTCTTAATCTATTAAATCAAGATGTGTAGGTTTTTTCAATGGTCTCCCATTAAATTGTACCCTTCCTAAACAAGTGAATAATTTTAAATGAGTTTAATTTCTTCAGGTACAGAATTGCTCTCGAGATTTAGAAACAAAAGTCAGTAATCATAGGATCCCTAAAGTGCTGAAGAAGGCCATTCGGCCCATCAAGTCTACCACAACAATCCCACTCAGGGTCCTATAGCCATAACCACTAAGCTCTCTAACATACACATCCCAGGACACAAGGGGCAATTTAGCATGGCCAATCAACCTAAATTGCACATCTTTGGACTGTAGGAGGAAACCCATGGAGACATGGGGAGAACATGCAAACACTGCACAGTGATCTAAACTGGGAATCAAACCCAGGTCCCAGGAGCTGTGAGGCAGCAGTACTGACCACTGCACTGCCCCACTCTTTATTTTTATCCACTCTTTATTTCCTCTCTTGTGTCCTCCATCCTTTCGTTCATATTTTGATCCTTAAAACTCTGCTTTGATCAAGATTTGTACGGAAATGTGCATTGAGAGCAGAGGATCGTGAGGTAATGCTATGCAACTGGATGTGGCAATCAAAACTTGAAGTGAGATGTCGGATGGAAGCTTCTCTTCACAACTACAAGCTGAAATGCTGCTTCTTCACTCTTGTCAGGAATGCATATTTACAAGTTGACTGGTTTGCCTGGGAAGTTCCCATATAAATGATTTTGGGGGAGGCAATGACAAGTCTATAAGATTTTGTTGTTGTCAGTGTGCTTTTCAAGAACATGCACAAATTACTGTTAACCCATTCTACCAAAATAAATTGATCAGTATTTCCAAATACTCAATACCAATCCTAAAATCTTCTGTCCACCAAGGAGAGAATAAAAGTGATGGCACTTTGATTCAACTAATATGGAAGGGAGATGGCATTGCACAGTGGATATTGTAAGCTGCATATTCAGGAATTCTTGCTCCCTATATTTCTGTCCAATCTATTTGAACTAAAGTTATTGTACTTTCCCCTCGTGTTGATAGGGTTTAGGTACTGATGAAGACTGTCTGATAGAGATCCTGGTATCTAGGAGCAACAAAGAGATAAAGGAGATTATTAAAGCATACAAAGAAGGTAATATATTAATCTATTCTAAATGGATTGGGAGAAGCACACCAAGTTGCCACTCAACTGGTTCTTTGGTTTTTTAACAGAATTCAAAAGTGACCTGGAGGACAAGATCAAGTCAGATACATCAAAGGATTTTCAGAAGGCTTTGATTACCCTACTTAAGGTACAGAGGTTTAGCAACATTGAACTACGTTTTCATAACATTTATTCTGAACATTTCAGTCTTGCCACTGAAGGACTTTGTCTTGTATGAAGTATGCTGAATAGTGACTACTTGTGAGAAATATTTCCATTTAAGGACAAAGTAAATACCTTGAGAATGTAGCAAGCATAAACATAGAAACTAGAAGCAGGAGTAGACCATTCAAGTCTGATCCACCATTCATTTTGATCATATCCAGTATCTGGTTTTTCCTCTCTCCCTTCCACACTGTTTTCCCACCACCAACATCCTACAGCCCCAAGAGCTTTATCTAATTTCTCAACTGGACAACATTTTGGCCTCAACTACATTCTATGGTGTTGCATTCCACAGATTCTCAGTGGAAAAAGTTCCTTTTCACCTCCATTCTAAAAGGTTTACCCCTTATCCTCAAACTGACCCCTAGTTTTGGACTTTCTCCTTTCCACCACCACCCCCCCTGCCCCCCACTCCAAGGACCACTAGGAACATTCTTTCTCAATCTACCCTGTTAGAATTTTATAAGTTTGAGAAACCTCTTGCTCTTCCAGTGAATATAATTGTAACCAACTGATATGGCAATCGGCCTGGTAAATCTTTGCTGTGCTCCCTCTGTAGCAAGGACATCCTTCATCAGGTAAGGACAGGTGTGGTCTCAACCAATGTCCTACACAATTGCAACAAAATATTCCTATACTTGAATCCTCTCTGAAGGCCAATATACCATTTGGCTTCTTTATAGCCCACTATACCTGTGCTTGCTTTCAGTGACTAATGCACAAGGACTCAAAGGTCTGAGTTTCCACCTCTCAATTTACATTCCATTCAAAATAACAATCTGTCTTATGCTATCAGATGTATAACCTCACATTTATCCACATTGTATGGCAAATGCCCACAGACTGTCTAATCAGTTAATCATCTCTGCATCCTCCTCACAGCTCACCCTCCAACTTTATCATCTGTAAATTTGGAGATAATACATTCAGTTCCCTCTTCCAAATCATTAAGATATAATGTGAACAGTTGGGGCCCAAGGACAGAACCCCACTAGTCACTGCCAATCAGAAAAAGACCCATTTATGCAAACTCTTTGCTTCCTATATACTAACCAACTTGCTATCCATTCCAAGACATTACCTGCAATCCCATGTGCTTTAACTCAGTCTGTTATGTGAGACCTTGTCAAAAATCTAAATAAGTCACATCCACTGGTTCTCCTTGGTCAACTCTACTAGTTAAATCCTTGAATTCCAATCCAGAATTCCAGTAAATACAGTATTTTGCTGTTCTAAAAGCAGAAAGACAAATTGCCAATTTGCCAACAAATAGTCTTAAATAAACAATACAGGGAGGAAAGAAATATACAATCGAGCTTGCAATTAGTTTCACTGAACGTGCAAATGTGGTTCTTGGTATATATCCCTGGGAATCAAAGGTATCATGTTTGACATGCAGCAAAGACAACCAAATTCAAAAACTATAAAGGAAACAGTAGTACGTGGAAATAGATTTTTTTAAGAGGAACAAAACCTATTATAAAAGTGCTTTAATCCTCTTTTCAGGAACAAGTAATTCTTCTTGACTTTTTCTGTGGTGACATGGTTGGTGTTATACAAGCACGATGAATAACATTGTTATAATTGCACTAAAGAATCCTTTCATAACCACAGCATGTGCAAGTCTGCTGATTTGAGGGATGCATACTCCTGAACATCAAATGGGGTATCTGGATCTGGCCCAATAAATACACTTTGCTAGGAAAGACATGTGAATGTGGTTTAGCTATTGGTGTTTTCTCCTCGTAATATGGCTGTACTGACTGAGGGATTGGTACGCTGTCAGTAACCTTGAACTGAAGAGGGTAAGGAAAGAAATTTGAGATTGACAAGGGAAGAGCTGTGAATGTGGTTTATATGGACTTAGTAAGGTGTTTGACAAGGTCTCAGATGACATTGTTACAAAAAATTAAAATCACGTGGGATTCAGGGTGGGCTGGCTAGATGGATACATAACTGGCTTGGTTATAGAAAACAGGAGTGGTGGAAAGGTGTTTTTCAGAATGGAAATCTATAGCTAGTGGTGTTCCACAGGGATCAGTGCTGGGACTGTTTCTTGTGTATATACAAATTATCTGAGGAAAATGTGAGTTATATGAATAAGTTTGAGGAAGAGACAGGTTGGTGGAGTTGCTGACAATCCCCAGCACTTATAACAGGATATAGATTGGAAAGTTGAGCATAAATAGCAGATGGCGTTAAATCAGGATAAATGTGAGGTGATGCATTCTGGCAGGTCAAATTAAGTACGAGTTCTACTGTAAATGACAGAACCCTCAAACATTAACATACAAGGATATTGGCATGCAGGTTCATGTTCCCTATAAGTGGCAACACAGGTGGCCAAGCTGATAAAGGCATGCTTGCCTTCAGGCACTGAATACAAGAGTTGGCAAATCATAGTGCAGCTATAAAAGTCTTGGTTAGACCACATTTTGGAGTATTGCGTGCAGTCCTGGTTGCCGCACTAAAGAAGGTTCAGCAGGATATTGCCTGGTCTCAGGTGTTGGCTATGAGGAGATGAATAAACTGAGTTTGGTTTCACTGGAAAGGCTGAGGAGACCTGTTTGAGGTTTACAAAATTGAGGTGTAGACAGGGTGTGTGGTCGAGCTTTTCCAAGAGTGGAAGTGTCTTTCAAGGTGAAAGGGGGAATCATTTAAGAGGTGTGGTGGGTGTCTGGAACATGCTGCTTGAGTGGTGGAAGCAGGCACATCAACATTTGAGAAGCATCTGGATGAGTACATAAGGAGAGAACAGAGGGACACAGACTAAGAAGGTTTTTAGTTTGGTTAGGGTATCACAATTGGCACAAGCTTGGAGGAACAAAGCCTGTTCCTGTGCTGTACTTTTGAGTGATGCAGAAAATGCCAGTTGAAGAAAAGAAACAAACATGGTCTTTTTGCCTTGCATCCCTCCCCCAGTACATTAGTGCCATTTCACACAATTGTCCCATTTTAACCCTTCTCTCTCCTTGAGTTCACTCTGACACTGCCTTTCTGGACTTTTGTCTTTATTTTTGTTGACTGGGCATTGTCTGTTCATTATAAGCCCATAGCTACTGTCACTGCACTTCCTTGCATTCTGCTTCCTGTAAGGGCTTATTCCATTCTGTTTCTCTGTTTTGATGATGCAACGTCCACAACCATGTTTTAATTATACCTACTTCCTCAACCAACGATTCCCTTTCCTCCCAGTATTGTGGTTGACTGGGACATGCAAACCATCTGATCTATTTCCTGCATTTCTGCACTTGCCCTAACTCCTCCCTCCAGAACATCGATTAGTTTACTTTGTCCTCTTTCTGATTTCCAGTCACTACTTAAAAAGGATTATTCTCCAGTGAGATGCCACCAGCAAACACCCCTTTCTCCTGAAGGGACTGTTCCACTGTCATCTGGTCCACTCCTTGATCACCTCCAAAGACTTGTCTCCTTCTGATGCAATCACAGGAAGTGTAATTCCTGCCTTTCTACCACCCACTCTGCTACCCAATGCCCCAAATGTACTCTAGGTGAAACATCAAGTCTTTTCTGTCACATTCATTTCTTTTCCTTGGCCGGCTGCAGTTTTCCAATGAAGCTCCATGTAAGCTGACGGAACAGTGCCTCATCTTCCAGTTAGGCACTTTATAGCCTCTGGAGTTGAGACTTGTTCAACAATTTCAGATCATTTTGCCATGTGATGGCCTTAATGATTCACATTCTTATCCCAGATTCTTTTCTTCCTCCTTTCCACATAAACAGCAGAAAATAAACTTTGACCTTTATTTGACTCAAACATTTAACTGTTTCCCTCTGCCACCAAGCTGTCAAATATTTCCAGCAGTGTTTTTATTTCTGATTTCCAGCATCAAGGATGGAATTCTCAAACAAAAAATAAGTGCAGAATTCATTTACTATTTTAGCAGGCTTTTGAAATGAATCTCCTGTTCATCACCAAGTGCCCAAGCATGAATCACACTGAAAAGCTGGGGGTGGGGTCTGTTTCTACTGGAGAGGCTGGCAGCATAGTGCTGAGTGAGCCATTACACCATGTGCTGATCTGTCAGCACTGGTGCATGCACAGTATCCCCCTCCAATTTTGTTCTCTTCCCAACCCCCACCAGCAGGGTTGATTGCCTCCCTCCATGATCCCAAATGCAGAGTGGCAGCAGGACCCCCACCTCCAGTTGCCCCCTTGGCATTACTACTGCAGCACCTGGCATTACCCTCAAACCCCTGAAGATCCTCTATGGTCCCTCCTTCAGTCCAGCAGGGTCAGGCTGCCAGTTCCCCATTAGTGGGAGGTGCTTTAAACTCCACTGGAGCGAAACACTCCTGGTGGCATTGAAATTACCCAGCAGGCCTGGAAATTTCAGTTCTGGGCCCATTAAGATGGAAATGGCCATTTACTAATTTTTTCAGCTCTGCAGAGCTGATGACACCAGAAATCCAGTAGTCAGATGCACAGACTGTGGTGCCCTTTGGGAAACCTGCTACACTGTCTCCTAGCCCAGTGCACTGTGCTGTAGAATCTTTTAACCCTCCCAGTGTTTTACTTTCAAACTAAAATGTAGTCAGAGCAGTAGTTTGACTGAAAATTCCATCAAAGTCCATGTTTTAAAATGAAATAATCTTTCAAGTGTCATTAGGACATCATTTTATATCTTTTGTACATTGCTAGGCATCCAGAGATGAGAGCTGTGAAGTGGATCATGATCTTGCTGATGACGATGCAAGGGTGAGTAACTGATCACTTCTCAACTTGTATACATTGTCAGCAGAACAAAATTAACTGTAGAACTGCATTTGTACATTTAATCTAGGCCTTATATGAAGCTGGTGAAAAAAGAAAAGGCACTGATGTTGACACCTTCATTAATATTCTCTCAAGCAGAAATGCTGCACACATGCGGACAGGTAAGAGCTCTCCAAATTACTCTGGTCAAGAAACTATTCCAAACACTTCTGAATCTCTCTTATCTTGTTTTACTGTTGGTGCAATCAATTAAAATACTTAAACTTTGCACTACTTTAATCACATTGGTGACCATGCTTGTCAGTATGATTAACGGTCAGACAAATGATCCATCCAACTATATTTTAAAAACTACTAAATTTTTCAATTTTCAGTTAGAGGTAGATATTATATCCAAGTAATCTGCCATTATCATTTTGTTTCATCTTCAAAGGCTTGCCTTGTATTTGAAGTTAATGAGCACATTAATAATAAAGACTCAATGGTATCATCTGAAGGATAATTAAGGGGGCAATCATTGAAGAATGGTGATGTCTTTGGATTAGTGATCCAGAGACTGAGCTAAATATGAGGAACAGAGGTTAAATCCCACCATGGCAGTTGGTTGAATTTTTTTAATATAAAGTTGATCTCAATTATGAAACCAAGAGGAGAATTTGCCATTGTTGCTTTTGTCTGGCCTAATGTACTCTCAGCCATGTGGTTTACTCTTAACTGCTCTGAAATAACCTAGCAGAACATTTGGAAATGAGGAACATCCTAGCATAATCTGAGTACCGTACATTGTACACATGATAAGAAGTTATTCCTTGAGCACCATTACAACAAGGATGTGCAGGAGAAGCTGAACTCCAGACAGAGTGGTTTCATAAAGTTGTCTTAATTTCCAATACACTATTTGACAGACCTACTGGAGTGGCTAGCAAGACAATAAAATGAGCTATTAATAAATTATTAACCCCAACTGATTTTTGATTTTTAAAGATAACATGCAAAAACATCAGATGCAGATAGCAATATTATAAATGGGCAAAATCTTCATTCTTTATCATTAAATGTAAATTGTGAAAATATTTAATTTGTCATTGAGAATTTCATGGTCATTGTCCTGTATTTTTTCTAGTGTTTGAGAGATACACCAAGTACAGTAAACATGAGGTTGATAAGGCCTTGGATCTTGAACTGAGTGGTGACATTGAAAATGTGCTCATATCTTTGGGTATGTGAAATATCATCTAAACCTCTAATGTTTCATTTCTATTTAAATCTATGCAATGGAGGTAACACCAACTGTGACCCAAAAGTATCATCTTAATTTAAAACTGAATAACAGCATTGTTGCTACAAGCACAGCAGAATTCTACTAGTCTTTCTGGAAGCTAAGGTCTGGATTTTCAGTCTTGCTGTGGTGGAGCGTAAAGTTGGAACATCTCAGTACTGGACCTGAGAAAGTGGCCCAATGGGTTGGTTCTGGGATGGTACAGTTCCCTGGGAGTCATACCAGGGGACCATGGAGTGAGTGCACAAGATGCTGGGTGCACAGACTAGGCAGAAGGCCAGCCTTGCTGCTCAAGCAATGTAAAAACATAACAGCCCTCACTTTTCACATCCCTTGCTTTCATTTCAAGTGTTTATTACAGACTTGTTATCTTGAACATCTTTCTCTCAACCCATTTATTACATGCTTCAACTATATTACACCTTAATGACTTAATTCAATTGCATAATCTCTTGTATTTTTTAAATTCAATGAACAAAGCACACCAGCTTGATATTCCAAAGGCTTCAGTCATTTATACAGGGATAGCAAAAGCCATGGCCAAACATTACCCTGAATAGAATCACTGCTACCTACTTTTCCATCAAGGCTGTGGGGGTGCCTGGAAATGGACTTGATTTTTAATGGAAAAATCAGTAACTACCATGCAAGCTTGTGAAATTGAAGTAAATAGATTGTATAATGTCAAAGTGGAAGCATTCATTAGCTCACTGAAGAGAATTTATATAAGACTTGGCATTCTGAATGTTAGTCAGATCCATTGCTGCCATTATGCTCCAGTAGTGAGTGAGAATGATTAAAGCAATGTATCTCATCAAGATGCACTGCAGCTAAACCTTCTTTAATAGCACCTTCCAAAACTGCAAATTCATTTAGCCAAAGATTGGGAACACCACCTGCAAGTTCTCTTCCGTACTACATCCATCCATCCTGACTTGCAAACATCACCATTACTTCATTATCGCTGGTCCAAAAACTTATGTAGTTAGGCAGGATGGATATTAGGGGCTCAAAGCTGATGGCAATTGGGGATGTTGGCCTTGCCAGTTATGCTTCTGTTTTGGGAGATATGAAAATTGGCCTTTTTGGGGAATATCAAGGTCACTGTGTATTTCCCTCTCAATACAGGCTTGTAATCCCCATTTGACCCTGATGTTGAGCTTCTGCATTTTGCAGGAATGTCTTGACCAAGGTCTTGCTGAGATTTGACTCTGCATTCCACCTATTCATACTAATTTCACTGCTAGTCAGAAATTTTAGACCACCATGTTTCTCTTTTTTGATATCAGTGCTTTTGAATTGGTTTCCTCAAAGCATTCCTGTGGTTTACATTATAGCCTTCTGGAAAATATTTTAGAAATTGGCAGCAAATCCATTGTTTTATCTTTCTATAATTTTTGGCAGGATTCTTTGCACTTCTGGAGTTGTTTCAGGTCCAGATGTGTGGTAACATGCATTTCAACAAATCAAATAGTTATGGAAAATATTAAAACCTAACAACATGAATAATATCTAGGCTTGTTTAAATTTGACCTTATCCAGATTCTTTAAGCACTTGTTGAAACCTTCCCCAATCACATTACTGAACTTAAACCCCATTATACAATACACCATGGATAGTAGTATGTATAGTAACCACCAGGAAATGTCACACTATTCATGACTTTTTTCCTTTTGATGCACAGTAAAATGCATAGGAAACAAACCAGCCTACTTTGCTGAGAAGCTGTACAATTCAATGAAGGTGAGTGCACTGTACACATTTTCCAGTGTTTGGAAAGATTCTATTTATTCACTTTTTTTTGGTGGGATGGAAAGGAAGTTGAAAAGGAAAGTTCTTTGAGTGACATTAAGTGGACATTATGTTCTATGCTAACAGCCTAGACTTTTAGGAAGGTGCTGATGCTAAAGCTTGAAAGCAATCTGTTCATATAAAACTTGCACAGTAATTATGCCATTGACTGAAAGAGGACTTTTTGGATATTGCAATAATTAGGTTTGTTAGCAAAATTGGAAACCAATTTCAGTGAAGGGGCAATGTAGCAACATTTGATTCAGAATTGGTGAAGAATGTAGGTAAATGGTTGCCTGTCCCTCAGATTAAAGGGAAGAGTAGAGTTTAAGTTTCAGTCCTAGGATCATACTTAGAATCCCTACAGGGTAGAAGCAGGCCATTCAGCCCTTCAAGTCTGCACAGAACATGGTGAGGAAGACTGCAACAGACATCAGTGACTTAGAAAACACCTGTTTGACCCTAGACAGTAATCTAGGCAGCACAGTAAAAACTATGCAAAAGGCTTTGGAGAGGATGCAGAAGAAATAATGCTTCCAGAAGAGTAGTTAGTTATTGGGTAGACTTGGAGAAGCAGGGGTGGTTCACCCTAGAGTAGAGAACTAGACTTAATGAATGTCATTTAAAATATGAAGCAATTAAAGTGAAGTAAATAATTCTAGATTTACACTGCAGCTGACTGGAGAATTGATGGCATGAACAGTCAGCAAATTTCCCCTCTGTTTCACTTGTGGGCAGAATGCTTACATAACTGTCTTCATGCTATTTGTAAAAATGTTCTTGTGCCTAGTCTTTAAATGGCCCACAGCATGTTTATCTAACATGTTGTGATTGTTTATCTTACTGTACCAGAATCGCTATAGTACTTCGGCCATGGTACCATTTTTACAAAACTATTGCAAGAATTCATGTCAACAGCCAGCTTCAGACTTGTCCTTTCAATCTGGTTGTTAAATTCTACTTTTGTATTTGCACAGGGCCGTGGCACCCAGGATAAGATCTTGATCAGAATTATGATTTCCCGTTCTGAAGTGGATTTGAAGGATATCAAAGTGGCATACAAAGCAAAATATGGAACAACCCTTTACAAAGCCATCAAGGTAAGATTGTACTTTTGATTGGAATTTGTCAGATTCTACTTTACTAAAAGTGAAGGTACTTCATTGTTTTCTACTACCTTGGTCTTACAGTTAAGATTGCTGCATTATTTTAGTTGTGGCACATTCTGGCCCAAACACAATGATGGACCAAATGGTTGTCTTCTATGCCATAATTCTGTTTGGGAGGTGTTGATTGGCTATTTCCATGGGTGTCTATTTCCTCATACTTTTACCCAGTGGGTATTGGAGGTTGATATGTGGCAGTGGGGGAAAACAGACTTGTTGGCCTAACATTGTGGGGAAATTATTGGAATCTACTATTGAGAACAAAGTACTTGACCACAATGAGGCATTGTGGATTTTGAATGGCCATGCATAAGAACCTTAACTGCACTTCAGCATCCTTAGCAATAGATTTGAATGAATATAGTTGAAATGAGAAAACCACCCCTCCATTTTTATGCTGCATAACAGTATCTTTCTCCCTAATGACAGTCACAGGCACTTGCATTGGAAACAGCAGGTATGAATGAGGAATATTAGGTTAACATTTCAAACTTGAGCTTTTGTCAGAATCTATTTCTGGACATTAAGAACCTTTTTTATTTTCCCCTCCTGGATTTCCAGCTGCAGTGTTTTATACAAGCCTGGATTAGATTTGAAAAATGCATTTGATTAAACTTCAAACACATTTTTCTAAACATTACAGCCAATGATACTTGATCAGCCCATTGGAGACAACAAAATATACAACAATGCTTTACAAAGAGCCATTAAACTACATTTTTCCCTAAAATGGAATTATTCAACTTAACCCAGTTTGTGTTCAAAAACAGTCATCTGGTGTAAGATGATACTAACCATAGCTTTTCAATTTATCCTTTCCACACAGGATGAAACCAAGGGAGACTACGAGACAATCCTGCTTGCTCTATGTGGAAGAGATGAATGATTGTACACTGATCTAAGTGTCTGTGGGACATGTTTGTTTTCAATGAAGTTGTAAAAATAATGAAGCTAATTCTAAAACTGAGTCGTGATGAAAATATTAGCACTACACTGAATACCCCACTGGTGCAAATAAAATGTTCTGAACTTATTCTTGCTGTCTATCAGAAATACAATTTTTAAACCATAAAGCAAAATATGTAGAAGTTGAAAATAAAATCCCTACAGGGCAAAAGGAGGCCCATCAAGTCTGTACTGACCACAATCCCACCCAGCCCAATTCCCACAGCCCTACACACTTGCCTGCTAATTGCCCTGACACTAGAGTCAATTTGGCATGGCCAATCAACCTAACCCACACATCTTTGGACCATGGGAGGAAACCAAAGTACCTGGAAGAAACCCATGCAAACATGGAAAGAATGCACATTCTCCAGACAGTGACCCGAGACTGGAATTGAACCCAGGTCCCTGGTTCTGCAAGGCAGCAATGCTAGCCACTGCTGCCCGTATGAAATAAAACAACATTGGGGGGGGGAAAAACTGGCACTACAGGTGCTATTCAATTTTGAGAATGGCTTCAGCTTTATCGTCCCTGTTGAGGGCACGAGGCATTAAATTGAAGTCTAGATCTGTACTTCCACTGCTCCCATTTCTGAAACTGCAATGTCAATTGTTACACTCTTGAATCCTTTATTTGGCATGTTTTAACAGTTTCCCCATCATAGAAACTAGGAGCATGAGTAGGCCATTCAGACACTTGAGCCTGCCCCACCATTCCTTTTGGTCATGGCTGATCATATTCAACATCCTGATTTTCCTGCCCCCCCCATACTTTTCACCCCAACAGCTGTATCTAATTTCTACTTAACCAGAATGTTTTAGACTTTAATATTCCATGGTTCCAGTTACCATCACCCTGGGTGAAGAAGCTTCTCCAGTTCTAAAAGGTTTACTTATCCTCAAACTGAGCCCTAGTTCTGGATGGACTCATTGTTGGGAACATTCTGAATCTACCCTGTTAGAATTTTAAGTTTCTGAGATCCCCTCAGTCTAAACTCTGGAGACTTAGACCAAAACTCCTGCCACATGTCACCACAGAATTGGGGCAGGCAAGGTCTGACAATGGAAATCTGACGTCTAGAATGAATTTTTAGTCTCACCCAAGTGAGGCTGTAAAACAAATCCTGTCCCTGGCCCCTCATGACACATCTGCCATCCCAGGAATCAGCCTGGTAAACTTTTGCTGCACTCCCTCTATAGTAAGACATCCTTCCTCAGATAAGGACACAAACTGCATACAATACTTGATGTGCCTCACCTATACGATTACAGCAAAACATCACTATACTCAAATCCTGTTGCTATGAAAGCTAACATGTCATTTGCCACCTTTACTGCCTGCTGCACCTGTGTGCTTTGAGACAGCACAAGGACACCAATGTCTTGTTGAGTAGCCACCTCTCTCCATTTACACCCACTTCAAGGAATAATCTCTTATTTTGCTACCAAAGTGGATAACCTCATTTAAATACAGCACTAGCATAATGTGGCTAAGAGTTCATCTTGTACTTGTAAGTTCCACCTGTAAGTTATCACTCACCTCAGCTTACAGAAAATAGTTTTGAGGAGTTATTATCAAAGTTGGACGTCTATAGATAGTGCTGTAGGGCAGAGGAAAGGAGGGAGATGTGACAGAATCACTTGATTCATAAGTGCCTAGTAACAATCCTTTAGCTGCAGCAAGAGGGAGCTGGGGCAAAGGCAGCATCAAGGTGATAAAGGCAAAATACTTTTGGATGCTGGAAAATTTCCACATTTCACTGCATCTGTGGAATGAGAATAGAGCCATCATTGCAGGTCAGCATCACCCTTTTGATCAACTTGTCTAAAATGGTGTAAAGAAGCAGGAAAGGGACTTGTCTCCACCTAAGAGTTAGCTGGGAGGTTCATTATTCCTAAATGAAGGCATAGGAAGTGCACTGTCTGTGAAGAACAGATGCTTTTGGACTCTGCCATCTTGTGGAAACAGACTTGTGGCTTCAATAGGGTGAGGACAGTGGAATCAATGAAGGTAACCCTAGATCTCTAATTCCACATGTGGGAATCTCTCCAAGCTTGATTGTATGTTTCCAGTTCACCATCCTGTTGCATTATGGTGGGAGGCTCTCCATGCCAACTGAGGATTGAACAGATAAAAACAAGTGCAGTATAGATAACCTTTTAGGGTAGTTGGCTTCTCCATGACGCAGAGTGCTAGCAACTAAGTTTTATGGATACTGCATATTAACATTGCAATGTACTGCAAGTGATTAACACTTGCTCAATGCACAACACATCACACTGGTTAATGTTGAATATGCTGACAGTCATAATGGTATGACTCTGTGCCGATCTACTAACTTGTCAGATCAGGGGATGGCTGTGTGGTGACGATGACACCTCAAGGTCCCTGATCTAAACAATGTCACTTCTGTTTAACCTGGGCAAATTTGTAGTATGGAACCTCCTACTGCAAGAGGAATCTTGCCATTGGCAGTAAGGTTGTTCTTGGTCTTGAACCCTCTAGTCCCTGACTACCAACTAATTTATTTCTTTGGCAGTACAGGAAATTGGTTGCAAAGTTTTTCAGCCTATTTGCAGCTCTGATCCACAGGTCAAAAACACACTAGAACCCTTTTGACAAAATATGATTTTTCTAATAGTGTGGCAAAGCTTTACACTTCACTTAGATTGAATACCTTAGTGAGCTGGTGAGATGTTGAAATCAATCATACCTGGCAAAATGGGTGAAGTACTTAATTGTGATCCTTGTCAAACAGCACCTTGCCCAGGATGCCTTGGAACAGTTTTCTTTCAATTACCCAAGAACTGACTCTGGCCATTGTTTATAAACACTTCAGCCCAGTGAGAGAAATAGTCAATAATGAAGAGGAAGACCTTGTTGTCGAATATGAAGAGATTCATTCCTAAATATTCCCATGGTCTGTTGTCAAGTAAGAGGCACCTTCAGGACTGGCTTGTGCAGCATCCAGCAGTTTATAATAATCTCCCCAATTGCTCTTGATATTCCGCATAGCAGATTGTGCACTTAAACAGTCTTGTGGATTAAACAGTCTTGTGGATTTGTTACAGAATCTCCATCCAGACTGACCAACCACTTTTCATACGTTAGCAGATCATCAGTGAAATGTTTCTGCTATTTGAAGAAAATGTTTATAACAGTCATCTAAACACTACAGTGGCCAACCTTTAGGCAATCATGATGGATGTGGATACACTCTTTTTATCTTGCATCTATTCCCAATACATCTGAAGCTTTTTGGAGCTAGCTGACAGTTGAGTCATCAGTAACTGGGAAAATGACGAGCTTGTTGATTGAAACAGAAGCTGTTGTGAGCATTGAATTTTGAGAGCTCTCTGCTCATGGAGAGTTTGACTAAGTTTTCATCCACCGGGAACATTGGTTCTCCCCGATTTGCCTTGTGAGTTGTGTTAAGTCATCATTGATTCGGCTTCCTTTTGGCTTTAGAACTGTGACCATTCCAGAGCCCTATTCTCTGGCAGAATGATGAGGCAGATAACTCCCATCTTGGCCATCTTATCAAGTTGTTGTGCTTAGAATGATAGAATCCTACAGTGCAGAAGGAGGCCATTTGGCCCATTGAGTCTGCACTGACCACAATCCCACTAGGGCCCTATCCCCATAACTCTATTTATTTACTCTGATACTAAGGGGCAATTTAGCATGGTCAATCAACCTATCCAGCACATCTTTTGGAGAATGAGAGAAAACCCATGCAGACACAGGGAAACTGTCAGGCTCTGCACAGACAGTGGCCCAAGCTGGGCATCGAACCAGGGTCCCTGTTCTCAGGGTTCTGCAGTCTCCTGTATTTGTTTCTTTTGACATTGGGCAACATAATCCTTTCTACTATAGAAAAACTACAGCACAAACAGGCCCTTTGGCCCATAAGTTGCACTGATCATACCTCTACCTACTAGGCTTACCTATAACCCTCAATCCCATTAAGTCTCATGTACTCATCCGGAAGTCTCTTAAAAGACCCTATCGAATTTGCCTCCACCACCACTGATGGAGCCGATTCCACTCGTCCACCACCCTCTGAGTGAAAAACTTACCCCTGACGTCTCCTCTGTACCTACACCCCGGCACCTTAAACCTGTGTCCTCTTGTGGCAACTATTTGACCTTGGGAAAAAGCCTGAGAATCCACCCGATCAATACCTCTCATCATCTTATACACCTCTAACAGGTCCCCTCTCATTGTTCATCTCTCCAAGGCAAAAAGAGCGAGCTCTCTCAACCTATCCTCATAAGGCATGCCACCCAATCCAGGCAACATCCTTGTAAATCTCCTCTGCACCCTTTCCATGGCTTCCATGTATTTCCTGTAATGAGGCGACCAGAACTGAGCACAGTACTCCAAGTAGGGTCTGATCAGGGTCTTAAAAAGCTGCAGCATTATCTCCTGCCTCCTAAACTCAATTCCTTGATTGATGAAGACCAGTACACCTTCTTAACCACATCCTCTACCTGCGAAGCTGATTTGAGAGTCCTACGAACCCAGACCCCAAGATCCTTCTGATCTTCCACACTGCTAAGAGTCTTACCCTTAATATTATATTCCTTCATCCCATTTGACCTGCCAAAATGTACCACTACACATTTATATGGGTTGAAGTCCATTTGCCACTTCTCCACCCAGTCTTGCATCCTATGTATATCACGCTGCAACTTCTGATATCCCTCCAAACTATCCACAACACCTCCAACCTTCGTGTCGTCGGCAAAACTTACCAACCCACCACTCCACTTCCTCATCCAGGTCGTTTATAAAAGTCACAAACAGCAAGGGTCCCAGAACAGATCCCTGGGGCATTCCACTGGTGACCGACTTCCATGCAGAAAAAGACCCATCTACAACCACTCTCTGCCTTCTGTGGGCAAGCCAGTTCTGGATCCATAAAGCAACGTCCCCTTGGATCCCATGCCCCCTGACTTTCTCAAGAAGTCTTGCATGGGGGACCTTATCGAACGCTTTGCTGAAGTCCATATAAACCACATCTGCTGCTCTTTGTCAACGTGTTCAGACACATTTTCAAATAACTCAACCAGGCTCGTAAGGCACAATCTGCCTTTGACAAAGCCATGCTGACTACTTTTGATCATACTCAACTTCTCTAAATGTTCATAAATTCTGTCTCTCAGGATCTTTTCCATCAACTTACCAACCATTGAGGTTAGACTCACTGGTTGATAATTTCCTGGGCTATCCCTATTCCCTTTCTTGAATATAGGAACCACATCCGCAATCCTCCAGAACCTCTCCCACCTCTGTTGATGACGCAAAGATCATCGCCAGAAGCTCTGCAATCTCTTCCCTCCCCTCCTGCAGTAACCTGAGGTACATCCCATCTGGTCCTGGTGACTTATCTATCTTGATGCTACTCAAAAGCTCCAACTCATCCTCTTTCTTAATGTCCACATACTCAAGCTTTTCATTCCGCCGCAAGCCTGCAATACAACCACCAAGATCTTTCTCCACTGTGAATACCGAAGAAAAGTATTCATTGAGCACCTCTGCTATTTCTACCGGTTCTATACAAACTTTCCCACCGTCACATTTTATAGGTCCTATTCCTTCACATCCTTTTACTCTTCACACATTTGTAGAACGCCTTTAGGGTTTTCCTTAATCTTACCTGCTAAGGCCTTCTCATGACCCCTTCTGGCTCTCCTAATTTCATTCTTAAGTTCTTTCCTACAAGTTGCATACTCCTCCAGATCCCTAACATTACCTAGCTCTCTGAATCTTGTGTACGCTTTTCTTCTTGACTAGATTCATTACAACTTTTGTGTACCACGGTTCCTGTAACCTATCAAAACTGCCCTGTCTCATCAGGACATTGTCGTGCAGAACTCCAGACAAACATTCCTTGAAAATCTGCCACCTTACTTCGGTACTTTTTCCCGAAAACACCTCCTTCTAATTTACATTTCTAATTTCCTACCTGATGGCTTCATATTTTCCCTTACTCCAGATAAACACTTTCTTAGCTTTCCTGATCCTATCTCTCTCCAATGCTAATGTAAAGTAGAGTTATGATCACTATCATCAAAATGCTCTCCCACTGAGAGATCTGACCCCTGTCCAAGTTCATTACCCAATACCAGATCGAGTACAGCCTCTCCTGTTGTAGGCTTATCCACATACTGTGTCAGGAAACCCTGAACACACCTAACAAACTCCTCCCCATCCAAATCCCTTACCCTAGGGATATTCCAATCGATACTTGCAAAATTAAAGTCTCCCTTCACAATAACTCTTATTATTACATCTCTCTAGGATCTGTTTCCCTATCTGCTCCTCAACAACCCTGTTACTATTGGGCGGCCCATAGAAAACACCCAATAAAGTTATTGACCCCTTCCTGTTCCGAACTTCTACCCACAGAGACTCCGTAGACAATCCCTCCATGGCGTCCACCTTCTCTACAGTCATGACACTATCCCTGATCAACAGTGCCACTCCCCCGCCTCTCTTGCCTCCCTCCCTGTCCCTCCTGAAACATCTGAAACCCGGCACTTGAAGTGTCCAGTCCTGTCCTCAGATAGCCAAGTCTCTGTAATGGCCACCACATCACATTTCCAAGCAGCGATCCACGCTGTAAGCTCATCCACTTTGTTCACAACACTCCTTGCGTTAAAACAGACACATCTCAAACCTTCAGTCTGAGTGCTCCCCTTCTCCATCGCCCGTCTATCCTCCCTCTTACACTGACGACAATCCCTCTCTATTTGCGAGCTAACCTCCTTGCTCCCAGTCACTTCCTTTCGATTCCCTCCCTCCAACCATTCTAGTTTAAAGTCTCCTCAGTAACCTTAGCCACTGTGGAATTCTTTACCACAGAGGGCTGCAGAGGCTGGGTCGTTAAGTATATTCACGGTTGAGACAGACAGATTTTTAATCAGCAACGGAATTGAGGGTTATCGGGATAAGGAGGGAAATGTGCTGAGAATTATCAAATCAGATCAGTCATGATCTCATTGGAACAGACTTGATGGGCAAAATGGCCTTCTGCTCATATGTCTCATGATCTTAAAGCAGCAGTTAACAATCTAGGAGCACAATCTCTGGCTTGTTGTGCCATTTCTGAACGTTCTTCTTGATTTTCAACTCTTATAATCATATCCCTTATTCTGACCAGAATACATCATGGCTTAAAGAAATGCAAATTAGAATTACGTAGTGCTGGCTAGCTTAAAGTGGTAATAGCCTTTCATGAAATGGTACTGGCTACATACCATAATCATTACAACGAACAGTACAAAACCTATGTGCTACCTAAATCGTTTTTGAATAGGCACAGGTTAATCATGTAACATGAACCCAAGCCTGATTTTGGTAACTTCAATTAAACTCTCATAATGTCCTTAACTGGAATGAACCAAGGTACTTCAGATAAATGGATACCAAATTTAGGAGTGCATGGTAGGTAAATAACTGCAGATTCTCTTTCCTGGATGGAGGGGGACAGAACAGGATGTCAGCATTGGATTTGACAATACAGATTCGGGTGTGGAGACTGAAGGGATTGGAGGCTAGGATTTTGAATTTGCTTGTGGGATGGGAGCCGTCATAAGGTTATGCAGCAAGCAACAAAACTTTGGGACTGGAATTAATATAGATGTGAACTTCAGAAACTGCTTAGGAGTCTGTTTTGCAAATTTGGATCAATCAGGAGAAAAGTTATTCTCCACAGTTGTCCTAGCCTCTGACCCGCTCTTGTAGCCACATATGGTTGCTCCAGTTCAGTTTCCGATCAACCCTCCAGGGTGTTTTTTTTTGTCTTTTAGGGACCCCACAGGGTGATGCTGATCTCGTAGAGTTTCATAGAATCCTACAGTTCAGAAGGAGGCCGTTCGGCCCATCGAATCTGCACCAACCACAATCCCATCCAGGCCCTATTCCCACAACCTTAGTCAGTTCCCCTCAGGAATTTCTCAGGAATGACTGTATAAACTCTTCATGTATCAATTTCTCTGTAATTGAACACAAAAGTCTTCTGTGCTTTTACCGAAGCAGTCTAATCCATCAGGCTTTTTAAGTGTACTAGGTATTGATTGAGGGGATGCCTACTGATAAATCATGCTGACATCCTGAGAGTGGTGGGTACCTGCCACTCTTGTGCTGTGTCACTCCCACGGGCTGGATGGAGTTCATTGCTTTCATTAATCTATATGAGTAGACCTCAGAGGGCGAGTGAGTGACTCCTTGAAAGCCCCGATTACTCCTGCAGTTTGGTTTCTATACCAGTTCTCACCTAAAGAGGGAGGGCGAGCAATCGGAGATATAAAAATACTATCACTCAAAAAGTAGTTTGAGGGCTCGGTGAGCAAGCAGAACGTGGTTTGCCGAATGGCCTAGTTCCAAGCTATAAACTGAATCTGTAAAGAGACAATTCACAATCTCCAGCTGCAACGTGTCCGCAAAACACTTTCATTTCGCAGTTTTTGCTGACGCCCTTACACACAGACTCTGCTCGATGACTCATAAACATGCGACGATTCAACTGGCAAGTGGAAGTCTGAGAGAGCCCGGCATCCGGAGTGGGGACTGACTGCAGTGAACCAGACTGTCCCTGCCCATTGTCCCTCCCGAGTGAGCACAGGGAACTGCAGATTGCCCTCGGACAGGATGACTGTATCAGACTCCCCCTGGACAGGGTGACTGTATTGGATTGCCCCCGGACAGGGTGATTGTATCAGACTGCCCCTGGGCAAGGTGACTGTATCAGACTGCCCCTGGACAGGGTGACTGTATCAGACTGCCCCTGGACAGGGTGACTGTATCAGACTGCCCCTGGACAGGGTGACTGTATCAGACTGCCCCTGGATAGCGGGACTGTATCAGACTGCCCCTGGGCAAGGTGACTGTATCAGACTGCCCCTGGACAGGGTGACTGTATCAGACTGCCCCTGGACAGGGTGACTGTATCAGACTGCCCCTGGACAGGGTGACTGTATCAGACTGCCCCTGGACAGGGTGACTGTATCAGACTGCCCCTGGGCAAGGTGACTGTATCAGACTCCCCCTGGACAGGGTGACTGTATCAGACTGCCCCTGGACAGGGTGACTGTATCAGACTGCCCCTGGACAGGGTGACTGTATCAGATTGTCCCTGGACAGCGTAACTGTATCAGACTGCCCTCCGGACGGCATGACTGTATCAGACTGCCCCGGACAGCGTGCCTGTATCAGATTGCCCCTCCCCCCGGACAGTGTGACTGTATCAGACTGCTCCTGGAAAGTGTGACTGTATCACACTGCCCCTGGCCAGTGTGACTGTATCAGACTGCCCCTGGACAGCGGGACTGTATCAGACTGCCCCTGGACAGCGTGACTGTATCAGACTGCCCCTGGACAGCGGGACTGTATCAGACTGCCCCTGGACAGCGGGACTGTATCAGATTGCCCCTGGACAGCGGGACTGTATCAGATTGCCCCTGGACAGCGGGACTGTATCAGACTGCCCCTGGACAGTGGGACTGTATCAGACTGCCCCTGGTCAGTGTGACTGTATCAGATCGCCCCTGGACAGTGGGACTGTATCAGACTGCCCCTGGTCAGTGTGACTGTAAAAAGTGTGACAACACCAGGTTTGTGACTGTATCAGACTGCCCCTGGACAGTGGGACTGTATCAGATCGTCCCTGGACAGTGGGACTGTATCAGACTGCCCCGCAGAGTGTCCCCCCGAGTGAGTATAGGGGTAACTCGCTGTGCCGCATTGTTACAGTGTCTCTTCCCCATTGTCCTCGGACAGGGTCAGCACAGAGGATTCCCCCGCGTGTCAGCTGTAGATTGTCACAATGCTTTTCCCCCATTGTCCTCTGACATTCTGCTATTGTCCGAACGCCTTGCGGCGCTTCGCAGGAACGGCAGCTGCTGTTTGTTTTGTCGAAGAAAGGCGGAGACTTTGATTGTATTTCCCCCCCACTCCCGGTGTGGCTGGCGCAGGTACAGTAGGATTGTGTTGTTCAATTCATGCCGTCAACGTTGTGTAAGAAAACGCAGGCAGTAACAAACAATCCAAGAGTGGATCATTTACAGTGCGGCTTCTGCAATGAATTGATTGAGACTGTGGAGAATCTTAGAGACCTTCCAATGAAACTATCCATTATTCCTATCCCTCATACCCAACATTATATGCCTCTGTTACTTGGTTTGCCAACTCATTAAATGTTATGGATACCCCAGGAAGTAAAGGGTAGTCTTTAGGGCACTTTGCAAACAATCAAGAAGTAAAAAAAATGTTTATTTTGATTTATGTTATTAGTTATAAAATATTGGTAATTGATATAAAGGCTTTGTCAGATAGTCAAAAATATCCTAATTGGATAACAAAGTTTGTTTGCATTCTAATTGGTGGGGGTAGGTGGAGTTGGTGTTTTAGATAATGATGTGAAGCACGGTGTTTGAAGGCAGAAGTTGGAACTTCCAGGAATACCACTAACCAGAGATTGCAACCCTTATGTCAGCTCTAGACTTATCCTTTCTAGTAGAATGCCATCTTTTACCCTCCGTAAACTAAACTTCAAACTAAACAGCAATACGTCACTGCCCTTTACAGTCTCTTTACAATCTCCAATACATTAAATTTAAAGTCCTACCTTTATGGGTACTATCATTTCAAAGAACAAAGAAAATTACAGCACAGGAACAGGCCCTTTGGCCCTTCAAGCTTGCACCGCACATGCTGCTCGACTTAACTAAAACCCCATACCCTTCCAGGGACCATATCTGTCTATTCCCATCTCATTCATGTAGTTGTCAAGACACTCCTTAAAAGTCACTACTATATCTGTTTCCACTAACTCTCCTGGCAACGAGTTCCAGGCGCCCACCACTCTCTGTGCAAAAAATCTGCCTCGTGCATCTCCTTTAAACTTTGCCCCTTGCATCTTAAATGTATGCCCCGTAGTAATTGACTCTTTCACCCTGGGAAAAAGCTTCTAACTATCCACCCTGTCCATACGTCTCATAATCTTGTAGACTTCTATCAGGTCTTCCCTCAACCTCCATTGCTCCAGTGAGAACAAACCAAGTTTCTCCAAACTCTCTTCATAGCGAATGCCCTTCATACCAGGCAACACCTTGGTAAACCTTTTCTGTACCCTCTCCAAAGCTTCCACATCCTTCTGGTAGTGTGGCGATCAGAATTAACATTATATTTCAAGTGCGTTCTATAAAGCTACAACATGATTTGCCTATTTTAAAACTCTTTATCCCGGCCAATGAAAGCAAGCATGCCGAATGCCTTCTTGACTACCTTCTCCACCTGCATTGCCACTTTCAGTGTGTATCTGTACATCCACTACCTATCAATACTCTTAAGGGTTCTGCCATTTACTGTATATTTCCTGTCTGTATTTGATCTTCCAAAATGCATTACGTCACATTTATCCAGATTAAAGTCCATCTGCCATCTTTCCGCCCAAGTCTCCAACTGATCTATATGTCCTCATCACTATCCGCAAATCCACTAACCTTTGTGTTGGCCACAGACTTACTAATCAATCCAGTTATGTTTTCCTCCAAATCATTTATACATATTAGAAACAGCAAAGTCCCAGCACTGATCCCTGATCCACTTGTCACAGCCTTCCATTCAGAAATGCACCCTTCCACTTCTACCCTGTTCATCTTCATTTTGCTTCATCTTTGCAATCATCTTCATCTCAATATGTCGCCTCCCCCAAACAAATGCTCTGTTCCTCTGACAACTGGTCTTGTGTGTAACCTCCCCTTCACTTGACCATCAAGTGGGCAACATTTCAGATGTCTTGATTCTAGTCTATGGAACACACTAAATCTCTCCAAACTTGAAACATTTTATGTGCTTTATCCTAACACATCTTGTCAATTAAACCGAAACCATTCTAATCTATCCATAGTTTGAAATCTATTTATTTAACTATGAATGTTTTTCAATAGCACATGGGCAGTGGCTAATTTAAAAAACGTTTTGATTTGATTTGATTTATTATTGTCACATGTATTAGTATATAGTGAAAAATATTGTTTCTTGCATGCTAAACAGACAAAGCATACCGTACATAGAGAAGGAAGGGAGAGGGTGCAGAATGTAGTGTTACAGTCATAGCTAGGGTGCAGAGAAAGATCAACTTAATATGAGTAGGTCAATTCAAAAGTCTGATGGCAGCAGGGAAGAAGCTGTTGTTGAATCAGATGGTATGTGACCTCAGACTTTTGTATCTTTTTCCTGACAAAGAAGGTGGGAGAGAGAATGTCCGGGGTTTGTGGGATCCTTGATTATGTTGGCTCCTTTTCCAAGGCAGTGAGAAGTGTAGACAGAGTCAGTGGATTGGAGGCTGGTTTGCATGAGGGACTGGGCTTCGGTCATGATCCTTTGTAATTTCTTGCTGTCTTGGACAGAGCAGGAGCCATACCAACCTGTGATACAGCCAATAAGAATGTGTTATATGGTGTATCTATAAAAGTTGGTGAGAGTTCTAGCAGACATGCCAAATTTCCTTAGCCTTCTGAGAAAGCAGAGGTGTTCGTGGGCTTTCTTAATTATAGCATCAGTGTGGAAGGATCAGGACAGGTGGTTGGTAATCTGGATACCTAGAAACTTGAAGCTTTCAACAATTTCCACTTCATTCCTTTTGATATAGATAGGGGCATGTCTACCACTATGCTTCCTGAAGCTGATGACTATCTCCTTTGCTTTGTTGACATCGAGGGAAAGATTATTGCCATTGCACCAGTTTACCAGATTCTCCATTTCTTTGTTGTACTCCGTCTCATCATTGTTTGAGATCCAACCCACTAAGGTGATGTTATCAGACTTAGTTTGGGGATATGATTCATAGAATTCCTACTGTGCAGAAGAGATTATTTGGCCTATTGCGTCTGCACCGACTCTCTGACAAAGCATCTTACCCAGGTCCTCTCCCCCGCCTGCCCTTTTCCCGTAACCCGACACATTTCCAATGGCTAATCAATCTAACCTAAACACCTTGGGACACTAAGAAGCAATTTAGGGGTAATCCACCTAACTTGCACACCTTTGGACAGTGGGAGGAAACTGGAGCACCAGGAGGGAACCCACACCAACACAGGGAAAAATTGCAAACTCCAAGGTCAGAATTGACGTTGGGTCTCAGAAGCTGTGAAACAGCACTGGTAGCCACTATACCATTGTGCCACCAAATTTTGGTAGGAAAATGAAATCTAGATTTCTCAAATCTCTTTTGATTTTCCAATGTAGCCTATTTTAATATATCTTTTTATGATGAAAAGTGAATGGGACGCTGTATATTTAAATAATTTTTTTTTAACCAGAAATCTCAAATCTAAACTTGACAACTTTCTCAGTTACTGGATTTAACTTCAAGCATTTCTGTTTTACAATGAGTATTTGGGAAAGAATGAAGAGAAGAACTTGCATTAATTTAGTGCTGGTTAGGTGCATTGGCCATGCTAAATTCTCCCTCTGTATACCCGAACAGGTGCCGGAGTGTGGCAATTCGGAGCTTTTCACAGTAACTTCATTGTAGTGTTAATGTAAACCTACTTGTGACACTAATCAGTAAACTTAAAACTTAAACTTAAATTTTTATTTTTACTGATAAAAATGTAATATACACGAACAATGATATTGACTGGAAAGGTTGATTAGTTAACTCTTAGACCACTGCAGGTTTAAGAAAACACTAAAAGCAAAGTACTGCAGGTGCTGGAAAGCTGAAATAAAAATAGCAAAAGCTGGAAAGCTCAGCAAGCCTGGCAGCATCTGTAGAGGGAGAAACAGTTAATGTTTCAAGTCCATATGATTCTTCACCTTCAGTGACTCTTTGTACAGACTTGAAATGTTAACTCTGATTCTCTCTTCACAGATGCTGCCAGACTTGCTGTGTCTTTCCAACATTTACTAGTTTTCTTTATTTAAGAAGATATTAGTGTTGTTGAATTATTTAACCTAGTTATTTTAAACGTGCATATAATGAAACAGAATTAGTACCAATATTACTGTAGTAAATCTACTTAATTAGTAGGATGTTTTATTATTTCAATATTAATCCTACAATGCTAAAATTAACATCTAAATAACACTGCAACTTCAGAATGCAATTAAAAATATCAGTGTCATGAATAATCAATGCCTTTTCTGTTGCAGATTTTGGATTCATCGCATGGAATGGTTTGTTTTATGTTTGTGTACACTCATTTGAAATGGCATCCTTCAAACTGAAATTATTTGGCTTGCTGTACTTTGTGCAGGGAATTCCCTATGGATTACAATCCAATTTATTACCAATTTACCTCAGAACTATTGGACATTCATTAAGCAAAATTAGTTTGACGAAGTTGCTGTATTTCCCATGGCTACTTAAGATACTCTGGGCTCCATTTGTGGATCAGTACGGGACAAAGCAGAAATGGCTGCTATTTAGCATGTTTGGACTATTTCTATGTTGTTTAATAATGTCGAGACTGAATCCAAAGACCGATTTCCCAACCATGGCCTTCTTCTTGATGATGATGAACTTATTTGCTTCAGTTCAAGATATTGCTGTTGATGGAATGGCGGTGCGATTGCTCAGTAATGAGGAGGTTGGCTATGGCAACACCATCCAAGTTGTGGGTTATAAGACTGGCTCTATCGTTGCAGGAGCGGGTTTTTTGACAATGATGGACTATATTAGCTGGGATATGCTTTTCATAATGATCTCTGTCATCTACGTGGTAGCTATAATTTGTGCTTATTTCACTCCTGAACCTCTGAGAACGCCTGAATCAAGAACCGTGTTGTTTGTGCTGAATCCCTATGAAATATTGAAAGAAGTATTTCGAGTGCCTGGAACAACTTGGATTCTAAGTTATGTCATTATTTACAAATTAGGTGAGTCCATGTTACACAATTACGAATGTATAAAAATCAATATCCTCTTAGTGATTAGTATGTTTTTCTGAGTTCTTAAAAATTTTTGATCTTTCAGTTTTCAGTTCTGAAGTAGGATTCTACCGAAGCAAAACAAAACTTGCCTTTTCTTGCTTCAGACACTGATTGACCTGCTGTGTATTTCAAGTATTTTTATTTTGGGGAAATATTAACACGTTTGTTATGTCAGAAAATCTTCCTGATGCAATATTGTTATTCTAAATCAGTCAAACTGTTTACAAATAACTGATCAACATTGTTATGCTGCTATGTTGGGCAGAATTTAATGGTTGCAGGATGGCCCCGTTCATTGGCTAGCAGCAGGTGGGCAACTGTTCTGTGGCCACTTCCAAGAACCCTGATAGCAATGTCCTGCGTCCGAGATTAGCCGCTGTTTGCTGGAGACCGAGAACACAGGTTAAGTGGGGTGAGATTGCTTGGGCCAGTCATGGAGGTCATGTTGGGGAGAGAGGAGAGGTGGATATGTATAGAGAATAGGACATGGGATCAGCACTTCCACCAACAGCCCCTCCATTGGGCACAGGGTGCCTGAGCAGGTGGAACCACCCTTCCCACAGCAAGCTACAACCACCCTGCTGGGGTTTAGCATGACCCCCCCCCCCCCCCCCCCCCCCGCCCCAGCCACCCATGGTTGAATACCAATGGCAGTGGGCCACTTATGCATCTCAATTGGTCTCCACATGGGAGAGCTGTTTTCAACCCTTTCTGCTCTAGTCATAATTAGGGGACACGTGGGAGGCAATGGGCTCTCCTCCTGAACATTCCCATCCCATTGTATGGATGAACCCTTCTGCCGCCTCCCAGCCTGCTTTGGGGGAGGGCATTAATTTCTGCCCATTGTCTATATTCATTTACTTTGTTATTGCAGGTGGATATCTATGCACTGCCTTACTTCTATTTGCTGGTGAAAACCACAGAGACACAGTTCATCACTAGAGTGTAGGAAAAGATCTCAAAAACATTTTAAACGAAGTGAACCATGGAACAGTAATTGTAGTTCATCTCAGTCTAGTGTACCCTTGAGAGATCATGACTACATTAGAACTGAAAGTAGGCTCAGTGAAATGCGCAGTGTGCAAGTCCTGAAAGTCAGAATACAAAGTTGAATCGGTTGCAATATTTTTAGTTGCATTGCTGTTTGGTTGTCATCTTCAGGCAGTGGCCATTTTGTCTTAGACCATGAGTCGTTTTGAAAGAGAAAAAGAATGGAAATGCTGATCATTTTGTAAGAGCTCCGATAGTTGCAAAGTCTGGTATTGCTGTTGCAAGTTTTGACACTGTTCTTTTAAAAATACATATAGCATTCTCATTCCTAAGGCACCTTCTCCCAGATTGGTTTGGAAATAATGCTCATTTTGTATTCCAATGAATAAGAGTGTATTCAGTCCATTTGACTTTGCTCTACAGATGGCCCTGGTGATTTTAAAGAAGCTTTGCATAGAATATTGATCAACATATTTTTGGGTCTCTTGGGCTTTCTCTTCCCACCATTGTGTCCTTTATTTTCTAGAACTGTCTTTAGCTGATGGAATGCTGCCTTCTTGACTTGCTACCTTGAGTTGTTCTGCTAGGCAATGAAAGTTGCTTGTTTCTGCTCTAGGAGGTCCTGTACTTCAGCATTGTTTTCATTGAACCAGTCCTGCTGATGACAATGCTCAAACTCAAGATGCAGGAGTCTAATCCAGTTGATTTTACTTGCTCCCATAACCCTGGAATTGAGTTGGAAGTGTGAAGATTTTCCACATTGGTCATGAGCTGCACTCAGAATTGCGCTCAGTGGTCAGGAACTTTGGGACTGGGACATTGGTCTTCTTCCCCTTAAACCTTTGAGCCTTGTGATGTCTCGATGGAGGTGAATGACTGCTGCCAGCCGAACAAGTCAGTGATATGTCCAGCAGGCAACTGCCTCTTCATGGATTAAGTGATACAGATATCACTTAGATCCTTGACACAAATAATGACATAGTCCAGGAAATGCCAGTGTTTTGGTCTAAGATTCACCCAGCTAGTGTTGTTTTTGTCCTGCTGTTGGGAGAGGGTGGTTGATGTAATGAGGCCTTGCTGAGCAAAATGATAAACTTCGCTTTGCTCATGGGATGGTCTCTCTTCTCAAGGATGATAATGCTATCTGCCAATGCTGGAAATATCACTTTCAACTGTTCCTCAGCTGTGAATCCACATTGGCAGCTCTCCAAGCTCTCCCTGTGTATCCTGTGGTAGAATCTAAGGATGAGCCACAATTGATAGGAGAACTGCAATTAGCAATCAAATGGAGCCTTTGGCTCCTATGGTATTCAGTTGAAGTCTTCAAGTATGGAGGACTTTTGCCCACATCAAGAAGAATCAATATATGGGGATTACATGCCAACTAAAGCAATTGCCACCATGCTCCTTAAAACTAGCTTCTGTGAGAGAGAAAAAGGAGTGAGATATTCTAATCCTTAGAGTGTTTACTGGGTATGTTATCAAACCTTCATTGTCTAAGACAATCTAGCTAGATATTTTGCCTGACTTCTGATACACATTCCCTGCATGTAGCTGTGCTGTGCATGGCATGAGTCACAGCTTAACTTAAATAGAATAGTTATCTCCATAATATAAGCCTGTCATTGTAATTACTTTCCATCATAAATTCAGACATAAAATTCATTACTTTAAAATGGTAACTGAATTACATCTGCATGTGTGATCTAAGTATCTCTGCCTTCTAACAAAGTCCATCTGGACATGAAAAACCTGGTCTTGAGCACTTACATGTAGACCAGTAATGAATTAACAATGTGAAGACAACAGTCATTTCATGTCTAACAAAATGTAAATAGACCATATTACAGAGAGATTAAATATTTGTGTTCTTGTTATTTTTTAAAGTTATTCATATGAAGTTTTCTTTTTGCAGACAGATAAGTCAGACTTCTCTCGCATCAGTTAATTATATTTTTGTTTTTCATCAAATATTTATTCATAGGGTATGGGCATTGATGGCTGTGCCAGCATTTATTGCCCATCTCTAACTGACCTTGAACTTCATGGTTTACTAGGTCATTTCAAGAGTCAACCACATTGCGGAGGGTCTGGAGTCAGTCACATGTCCACCAGACCAGGTAAAGGTGGCAGAAGGTGAACCAGTTGGGTTTTTACAAAAGTCGACAATAGTTTCACGGTCACCATTAGACTTCTAATTCCAGACTTCTATTGAATTTAAATTTCACCATATGCCATAAATGGATTTGAATCTGAGTCTCCAGAGCATATCCTGGATCTCTGGATGACTAGTCCAATGACAATACCACTACTTCATCGCTTTGATGGGTAGGATTTTGCTCCTGGTGTTGGTAACCTGATGTCAGAAGCACCGCTTGGTCCTGACCACAACCGTTTTAGGGGGGGGGAGCGTGGTGAGAGGATGTAGTTGTAGTTCATGATTTTTGCTGGAGAGCCGACTTGGCGGTCAGTCATTTTCAGTGGGTAGAGGATGGAGGTAGCACTGCTGAAGTCCATGAAGCACATCACAACAGCTGTTAGTGTGGCGGTTGTTTTGTATCACTATGCAAGCTCCAGTGCATGAGGAAAAGAGGCAGAGGCCTGCACCTGGGGCAGGGCTGCACCACACTTCACGGAATCCTTCCTTGCAGCGTTAATGGAGGCTGTAGAAAGAGGTCATTTCTAGAGGGTCCAGGAGAAAGCCACCTAACCAAACAAGTCAGACCTGGTTGAACATGACTGAAACTGAATAGCAGGAGTGTAATGCAAAGGAACTGAGTGCAGTGCCGCAAGAAGTTCAATGGTCTGCTTTGCTCTGGCAAGGTGTATGCAGTGCAAGATCTTGATGACAAGCCTGTAAGTATGGAGCCTGCAGAAGAGGATCAAAAAAAACCGAATATTTCTAAAATGGTGCAGAATTTGTAAATATTGATATTTAGATAGACTTGTGTCTGCTTCTTGGAACACAGAAAGTGACCATGTAAGTATGGCAGGCAATTAGGAAGGCAAATGACATGTTAACCTCTATTACAAGGGGATTAAGAATAAGGAGATCTTGCTACAATTGTGCAGGGCTTTGGTGAGATCATGCCTGGAATGTGTATGCAGTTTTGGTCTTCATATTTCAATAAGGATAAACTTGCATTTGAGACAATTTAGAAGAGGTTCATTAGATTGTTACTTGGAACAAGAGAAATGGAAGGCTTTGGAATTTTCTATCTCAGAGGTTTGTGAAAGCTCTGTCATTGACTGTTTGGAAGGTTGGAACAGACAAATCTTTGGTTCTCAGGGAATTGAGATATGGAGAGTGTTCAGGAGAGAGATGTTGAAGCCCAAGGTCAGCCATGATCATATTGAGTGGTAGAGCAGGCTCAACAGCAGTATGGTTTACTCCTGCTCTTATCTCTTGTGTTCCTACATTCAGACTCATGTTACTACCTAACATACCAGTGTTTCCCTGAGGCAGTTTGGGGTCATGAGCCGAGACTGGAGGGCTTCATTTTGCTTCTGTGTGCCGTGATGTCACATGGTTTTAAGTGCATGTGCGTCTCCATTGAGAGAATAATTAAGTTCATGAAGAGTTATGTGTGGTAGCACTTTGAAGAGATGTATGAAAAAGCATACTGACATGCTACACTGTCTAGCACGGGCTGGTTAATGGCATTGATAACACAAAGAGGCATGGAATGAATGCCAGTTACACCAATAGGCCTATATAAGCACAATCTCCTGTGGCACTGATTGTCTGACATGTCCAGGTAATGTCTTATTCAGTGGTACACACAATGCTGCAGATATGGCTTCCGTTGCCTTCCTGCCCTTCATTCCTCCCTTCTGTCTTCCATGGCCAAATCTGCCTCTGCTCCTGAGAGCGTGAAGATGTTAATCCTTATTTCTACTTGATCCAATCTCTGAAAATCTTAATTCCATGTTGCACCTTCGCAATAATCTCTTAACCCCCACCCTCTCCACTCCAGCAACTTATGGCCCCACCATCCCTGGAGAGTCTCATCCACTCTCAAAAAATAGAGACCACTTGCTCCATTAACTCTGCTCATCTGATAGCATCTGCCTGAATGGCCCCTCCCAGCCCTGCTCCCTTTTATGGGCGTACCTAATTTCATGATACATCCATGATTGTCTCCCTATTAGGTTGCTGCCACTGTGAACCTGGAATGGCTCTGATCCATCTAGTGACCCTGTGCAGCCCCAAACAAAACTTGGCAAACATTGATAAGCTGCCAATGAATTTGTCAACTACTCAGTCGACCAGCTATTCAAATTATGTGAGTTGCCAGGTCCTACCTTGTCCCATTCTGAGCAAGATCTGTGGTGGTAGAAGCGGCAACGTCAAATTGGCATACTGCCCAGTGGCACTAATGTTCCCACCTCTCTGGTTCTGCACTTGTCTCCATCAGGATTTGAACCTCCTGCCTCAGATTACAACAAAAAATTCAGCTTAACCATATGGTGGGCCAGAATCTTGTTCAGGCTTTCGGTGTCTCATTCTGCCAATCAGAGGTTTGCAGGTCTTGTGCAAGTAGTGCCACGAGGGAGACTCTAGTTGCTGTTGGAAGGACAGGCACAGAATCAAGGAGCAGTCCAAGCCAGGAGTACGTAATGTGGGGAGGGTGTCACCGGGAGAGGTGTGCAGGGGAATTGGCAGCATGGGCAGGAATCAATAAGGTCCTTATTGGTCATTTGTTGTCTACTTAAGGGTTTCAATTAGTGTGGGGATGAGTATGCCAAAAATGGGCTTTCTTGCCCAGAACTTAATTCTGGCAGAAGTGGGAAGACAGCGGGATTCAGCTAGGTCACTATCCTATCTAAGGCCCTGCCCACTTGCAAGCTTAGTAAAAAGTCTGACAACACCAGGTTTAAGTCAACCGATTTATTTGATAGTAAACGCACTATAAATCAAATAAATCACTATAAATCAAATAAATCGATTGGACTTAAACCTGGTGTTGTCAGACTTTTTACTATGTTTACCCCAGTCCAACGCCGGCATATCCACATCATGACTTGCAAGCTTGCCACCAACTGAGATGATTTCTACCTAAGTGTGACATTATTCATTATGTTATATTAAACCAAAAATAGAATTTACCCCATAATACATCTTTAAAATGTTCACTAGTAGAGAAAAGAATTGCAACCAGAGCACCGTCATTTTCAATTGTTTCAATACTTCTCCTTGCACATGTTGACGTACCTTGTCAAGCCCCCTGAACATCTCTACTCTCAGGGACATCCTCCCCACAGTTCACAGATTGCCCAGTTGAGAAATGATGTGAGCATTGCATGTCAAAAAATAAATACACACATCACTGTACATGGTACGGCAGCACAGGGTGGCATGGTAGCACAGTGGTTAGCACTGCTGCTTCACAGCTCCAGCGACCTGGATTCGATTCTCGGCTTGGGTCACTGTCTGTGTGGAGTTTACACATTCTGCTCGTGTCTGCGTGGGTTTCTTCTGGGTGCTCCAGTTTCCTCCCACAGTCCAAAGATGTGCGGGTTAGGTTGATTGGCCATGCTAAAATTACCCTTAGTGTCCTGAGATGCGTAGGTTAGAGGGATGAAGGGATATGAGGGTAGGGCCTGGGTGGCATTGTGATCGGTGCAGAATTGATGGGCCGAATGGCCTCTTTCTGTGCTGTAGGGTTTCTATGATTTCTCTATTGGTTAGCAGCCTTCGGTACCTTTGGATATGCAGAGAGTATGAAGAGAGTTTGTGCTGAAAATTATTAGGAAAATGATAAAATATCAGACAATATTGGCTTCATGCAATGTTCTCTGGGAAGCTAGCTCAGTTGTCAAATTGTAGGTCCAAACTACTATAGTAAACTCAGGGCTGAGCCTGATATCTTCCTCACCAGAAATGCTCATTCTCACGGTAGAGACAATTTACTAATTGAATCAATTGGGGAATTAGATTTTGTTGGCTTTAGAAATTTCGTTTTCTGACATGTTTTCATTAATAATGTTGTTACTTTATTAATGTTGATACAATAAATATCCAGTTTGTTTCTTTTTTGGAAACAGCGACAAGTTATAATTACATCATGTCATTAAAGTCATGAAATGTCCCAAGGTGCCTCACAGAAATATTATCAAGCCACATAAGGAGATAGCAGAGAAAAAGTGATCAAAAGTTTTGTCAATGAGAAATATTTTTGGAATATACTGAAGAAGTAGAGAGATAGAGATTTAGGGAGGAAATTACAGAACTTTAGGCCTCAGCAGCTTAAAGCAAGGCCACGAGAGATGGAGTGATGAGAGTTGGGGGTGTGCAAAAGAGGAGCGTTGGATAAGTGCAGATATTTTGGTTGGTTGTAGTACTGGAGCGGGTTATAGAGTTAGGGATGAGCCAGACCATGGAGGAATTGAAGACAAAGCTAAAAATGTTAAAATGGAGACTGGCAGACATTCTTGGACGGCGAGAACAGGGGTGATGAGTGAACAGAACAGTGTGAATTAGGAACAGTTAAGAGTTTGGATGACCTCATGGTTACAGAGGAAACTAATGTGTTTGCCATGGAGCTCCCTCTGGTGGGAAAGGAGATTTCTGTTTATGAAGTGTATGTCTACTCCCTCTGGTGGTATACTTTTTGTTTAGTCTTACCAGTGTTTGTTCCTGCAGATTGGGGTGGTTCCCACAGACTGGAAAACAGCAAATGTGACGCCACAGTTTAAAAACGGAGGTAGCTAAAAGACGGGTAACTATAGGCCGGTTAGCTTAACTTCTGTAGTAGGGAAAATGCTTGAATTTATCATAAGGAAGAAATAACGAGGCATCTGGATATAAATTGTCCCATTGGAAAGACGAAGCATGGCTTCATGAAGGGCAGGTCGTGCTTGACTAATTTGGTGGAATTCTTTGAGAACATTATGTGCGCACTGGACAATGGGGAACCTATGGATGTGGTGTATCTGGATTTCCAGCAGGCATTTGACAAGGTGCCACACCAAAGGCTGCTGCATAAGATAAAGGTGCGAGATGTTACAGGTAATGTATTAGCATGGATAGAGGATTGGTTAACTAACAGAAAGCAAAGAGTGGAGGTAAATGGTGTTTTTCTGGTTGGCGATCAGTGACTAGTGGTGTGCCTCAGGGAGCAGTGTTGGGACTGCAATGATTATGATTTACACAGATGATTTGGAATTGGTGACCAAGTATAGTGTGTCAAAATTTGCAGATGACATTAAGATGAGTGGCAGAGCAAAGTGTGCAGAGGATGCTGAAAGTCAGCAGAGGGATGTAGATAGTCTGAGTGAGTGGGCAAGGGTTTGGCAGATGGAGTACAATGTTGATAAATATGAGGTCATCCATTTTGGTAGGAATAACAACAAAATGGACTATTATTTAAATGGTAAAAAATTGCAGCATACTGTTGTGCAGAGGGACCTGGGTGTCCTTGTGCAAGAATCATAAGGAGTTGGTTTGCAGGTGCAACAGGTAATTAAGAAGGCAAATGGAATTTTATCCATCATTGCTAGAGGGATGGAATTTAATAAACAGAAGGTTATGTTGTGGCTGTGTAAGGTGCTGGTGGCCACACCTAAAGTACTGTATACAGTTTTGGTCTCCTTACTTAAGAAAGGATATACTGGCACTGGAGGGGGTGCAGGGGATGTTCATTAAGTTGATTCCAAAGTAGAGAGGGTTGGCTTATGAGGAGAGACTGAGTAAACTGGGGCTATACTCGTTGGAATTGGAAGAATTGAGGGGCGATCTTATTGAAACATATAAGATTATGAAGGGAATAGATCAGATAGAAGCAGTGAATTTGTTTCCATTAGCAGGTGAAACTAGAACTAGGGGGCATGGCCTCAAAATAAGGGGGAGCAATTTTCGGACTGCGTTGAGGAGAAACTTCTTCACACAAAGGGTTGTGAATCTGTGGAATTCCAGTGAAGCAGTTGAGGCTACCTCGCTGAATGTTTTTAAGGCAAGGATAGATAAATTTTTGAACAGTAAAAATTTTAAGGATTATGGTGAACGGGCGGGTGAGTGGAGCTGAGTCCATGGAAAGATCAGTCATGATCTTATTGAATGGTGGAGCAGACCTGAGGACCAGATGGCCTACTCCTGTACTAGTTCTTACGTAATCATTTGTTCAGGAACCTCTGGTGGAATATGTGTGAAATATATGGGAAGTGCAGGAGTTTGGCATTAATGAACGTAGAGCCGGGTTGTAAATTTCATAGTATTTCAGGATTTCAGTTGCTTATCTGTTAGTTATAGACATTTTAAAGACAGAATGATCTTGTCTGTTCTCTGCATTACAGTTGCATGGCAAACTTAACAGGATTTATCTATGAATGAGTTGATACTGTCCTGTATATGTGGTGCCTACATTACAATCAGTACTACAGACATTGTTACGTGGTGCGAGTTATGAGCTGGCATGAGTGTGCATCCTCAAATTGCTGTGCTCTTCAAAACAAAAGGCAGCTTTCAAGATGCCCACTGAACCAGTCAGCAGTAAAGTTAAGGCGTGCATGCTTTTCTTTAGCTCAGTCCGAATTTACAAATCAACAGCAAACTGCAATGACGCAAAACCAGTATAGAATATAAATATAAACAAGAAAAGTATAATGAAAAGCCATTTGACAATATCCTTAACTCAGGCTGAAGCCTCCTTGCAGATTGGTGATTGAACAATTTTTGTCTTTGCGGAAGATGATAAAATAGTGTTTGAAAGTCCTGACTGCAATACTCTTATATTTCCTAATTGTACCAAGTGTTCAAAGTTAGTTAAGTACAAGTCCATGGCCTTCTCTTTCAATGTAATTCATTATTCTAGACTAGATTCTAGGTAAGATTTTAAAGATGGTGAGCGATTGGCACTTGCCATCCTGAGAGTTGGCACAAAACATGTCACCACCAGTTCTTAAAAGCCCACTGCTATTTAATCTCACACACTGATTGGCAGTGGATGGGACTTCCAGCCATCTTTAGGAAGTCCTGCCCATGAGACTGTTCAGTCAGTCAGATTGCCTGACAGTTCCCCACCCCAGCCAGGCACAGTGGCCAGAAACAGTCCTGCAGTGCTCTGCCTGGAAATCAGTCCCAGGACCATTGGAAAGACAAGACTCCAGGGGTCCCGATGAAAGAAAGAATCTTTCAACAAAACCGAAAGATATAATTTAGTCTTGCCGCCTTCATCCTATCTCTACGTGCCTGACTCCCAGCTTCATTACTTTATTGCTGGCTTTATATTTGTTTAAGTTCCATTCTCCACTCAGCTGACGAAGGAACAGCGTTCCGAAAGCTAGTGGCTTTTCCTATCAAATAAACCTGTTGGACTTTAACCTGGTGTTGTGAAACTTCTTGCTCTGGAGTCAGACATAGACCAGACCAGGTAAGGAGAGCAGATTTCCTTCTCTAGAGGACATTAGTGAACCAGATGAGTTTTTCCAACAATCAACCATGGTTTCAGTAGATTCTTAATTTCAGATATTTTTAAAATTCAAATTCCACCAGCTGCCATGGTGAGATTTGAACCCAGAGCCCCAGAACATTAGCTGAGTTTTTGGATTAATAGTCTAGCGATAATATTACTAGGTCATTGCCTCCCCAGTGAAATATTAACCCTGTTACTCTATAGAAGCTGCTGAGCTGTTGAGCATTCCCCATATTTTCTGTCTTTATCTTAGGATATCAGCATCCATATTACCATGTTTTTATTCTGGAGTCAGAAGCAACAAGTAGGATGAGAGATTCCACTTCTCTCTGCAATTTGATATGGGTACCATGGGATATGGATGCATTTCTAATACTTAAACTGGCAGAATCAGCCAGGAATCTGAATGTTGTGATCATTCGTACAATTTCTGTCATTTGATTTTAAGACCAAACCTTTCTTTCTCAGGCTATTAATTTTTTTCTCTACATTTCTTCGTAACATTCAAATCATTGTTTCTGAACACATTGTTGAACAGAGATGGGAAGATTAGTACTGCATTTATCAATGCAATACTCACCTTTAGGATGGGATGTTAGACTAAGATATGTCTGTTGGAGGCAGAAAATCCTATAAATCTATATCGAGAGCACAGAGATCTCATGTCATGGCTAGTTATTGCCTCTTAACTAATGTTCTCCAGAAATAGATGAACTGGTCCTTTATCTCATTACTCCTTGTGGGATCTTGCAGTTTGGTTAGCATGCTTGCCTATGCAACAACAATGACTGCATTTCAAAAGTAGTGCATTGGCAGAATATAAAAAATGCTGTATATCTTTCTTCTACACCTAACCTGGAAGTCATTAGTCTAACACTGCATGCTAAAATTAGGTTGTGTTTCAGTCTCCTTCACTAACATCCCCTGATGAGCACAAGATTTACAGAGAAAACAAAAAGCCCTCTGTTTCTGAGTGGCTGAGCTGAGAAGGCCCAGTCTTTGGTCATGGCCTATGGATCACTCTATAAGCCTTACTGTTTGCCGTAAATCATTTTAAATCCATGGATGGACTTGTGTTTCATGTAATGTGAAAAGGGCCTAGTTGTCCTTTCATTATACAGTTCATCAAATTGTGAAGGCACATTCTGCTTGTGGAATAAAATGATAATTTTGGATGGCCCTTTACCGTTACTTCATGCAAATCACCGGACAGACATACATCAAACAAGAACCTAGTTAACTTTTGAGACTGTGATGTTTTGAGTTGCCCTGGTGTCTGTATTTATTTCCATCTAAAACATGAATCTGTGGAGGTAACATTGCTTTTGCAACACACAAAACCCTAGTCAACAGTTTTGTGTATATATATATATTTCTTTTTCCTTTTGCTATTTAATTATGTAGTGATTTGAGTGCTGCATCATTGCAATCTACAGTGCTGTATTGTTACAATTAGAAATGTGGATGCATTTTATTTTCATTTGCATTGATAGTGATTCTAAGCAGCACCAGATTTACCACTGGTAAACATCTCAACTATGATGTGAAGGAATATAAAAACAATATAATGGAGAAAACGCGCCCCCCTCTTTTTAAAAAAAAACAAATATCACATTTCACTTCAGAAGGGAACTTTGATTTCAGGTGTTTATTTCTGATCCAGACTAAATCAATAGCTAACATCCAAACATTATTGATGCGGCACTGTTAAAATAACTGGACATGACAACTTCAATTAAAGGTCACGCAATCCAATTTTACTGTCTGGTGAATAAATTTATTCATGCTTGGCACTCTGCTTTCAACAGGCAAAGTGGTGCAAGGTCAGATATTGTTAGGATACAGAATGCAATATCAGGATGAAGTTAACATAAATTTAATAACAATGCAATATTTATGCTACATCTTATCAAGCCTCTCGATAACATTACAAATCATAGAATCCTACAGTGCAGAGGAAGGAGGCCATTCAGCCCATCAAATCTGCACTGACCGCAATCCCTCTCTGACCCTATCCCCATAACTCCATACATTTACCCTAGTTAGCCCCCTGACACTAAGGGTGAATTTAGCATGGCCAATCTACCTAACTCACACATCTTTGGACTGTGGGAGGAAATCGGAGCACCCGGAGGAAACCCACACAAGCATGGGGAGAATATGCAAACTCTACACAGACAGTGCACCAAGCCAGGAATCGAACTCAGGTCCCTGGCAGTGTGAGGCAGCTGGGCTAACTACTGTGCCACATTATATTAAATACTTTAAAATAGCTGCCAGACTATTTTGCACACAAAGTTTCACATACTGTTGGGTTTTTGTGCTCCAGTCTCTGGAATGGGGCTTCAACCCACAACTTCTGATTCAGAAGCAAGGGTGTTACGAGTTGAGTCAATACGGCTGACAATAAGAGATAGAATAATGTCTTCAGATATTCAGAACAATCTTGAGAATTATCTCTATTAATTTAGTAACTTCAGATCTTACATTAACCATTGTCATCTCCACATTAATCTTGTGGAGATGACAATGAAGTGGACTGATATAGACTCATGTGCTGCTCTGAATCTCTTCATTTGCTCAAACCATATCCTCATATTAATGGAAAAATTCAGAAACGGATACAAAAGAAATGTAGCCATGATACACTCCAGAGGATTGAAATCTGAACTGGGTAGTGAAAAATACTGCATGGGGTACCTTAAGGGTCAGTACTAGGGAATGTTTCCAGGGCAAAAGAAAAGGAAGAAAAAGTAGACAGGCCAATGGTTTGTCTATATAATGGTAATTATTGTTAGTTCTGCACAAGTAGCTGTCAAGATAGCCGTCTCCAAAGTTCCCAGATACTCTTCTCCACATTGACGGGCACCCAGGATGTCAGGATTTTGTGCAATAAGTTTCACCTTTTAATTTCAGTAAGAGGCGATGAGAGGGGGGAGGCCAACTGCTATAATGATAGGATGCATTGAATTCAGATTTATGCTGTGACAAGTGCTGTTAGATACTGCATGTCCTGCTCTTCAAATTCAGGACTTTCTGTATTGTTAGATTGATTTGTTTAATTGTGGAAAAGCCGTCACTTTGACTTACTTAAATCTTCCACTATGTTCCAATAATGTAAATTCCTTGGATGATTGAATAAAATTGAGAAACTAAGCTGGATTTCCCAGTTCTATAAAATATTCTCAAGGAAGTCATTTTTGATGAAAACTCTAAAATAAAATTGGAGAGATGAAAACTCATTTGTTTATGGCAAGGTTCTTTTTGAACAATTAGTTTAATAATCTGCTTTGAGCTTGTTAGACATCTAAATATGGAATTCCATTCTGTTTCCCACACATAGTGGTCCACAGTTGTTAGGTACTGTCCACTAAAAAATAATCAATGTCCACTGCCCAACCTCAATACTCCCTGAACATCTAAGGGAAAAGTATTGTCCCTGGCTCCTGTTTTTTATTCCCAATTATCTGCTTAAATCCCTCATCCTCTACCCTCACCTCTACCAAAGATGCAAGGTGTGCATGTTTTTTTCTGTCTAGTAAATAGCCTCTGCCGTTTCCCCTCACACCCATCACTCCCTCATGCCTTGCTCACAAACTAAACCTACTCCTTTGTTTCCTTCCTATTGTAGCCTTAATTCTTTGTCTTTTTTAAATTTTTTTACATTTCTGTCTCCATTTTACCTCCACATCTTTCTCATCCACTAAGAGCTGCCTGCTCTTTTGACCCTGTTCACCAACTTCTAGTTGAATGATGGGTGACACAGTGGCACAGTGGTTAGCACTGCTGCCTACAGCACCAGGGACCTGGGTTCAATTCTGCCCTTGGGTCACTGTGTGTATGGAGTTTGCACCTTCTCCCCATGTCAATGTGGGTGTTCTGGTTTCCTCCCACAGTCCAAAGATGTGCAGGTTAGATTGATTGGCCATGCTAAATTAATTCTTAGCATCAGGGGGTTACGGGAATAGGGTCTGGGTAGGATTGTGGTCAGTGTAGACTTGAAGGACTGAATGGCCTCCTTCTGCACTGTAGAGATTCTACAAGGCAAGTCAAATTAACAGGGCACTTTGCTGCAGCAAAAATTATCATGCTTTGTGATGCTCATTCTGACTCCAGGGAGGATGGCAATGTGACATTGCAAAACCTTCTTCTCTGTGCTTAAGTTATGACAGAATGATATGAGTACATAACCCTGCAATTTATTTGGCAGCATGTGTGTATTGAACACACGGTTAAACCTAAGACTGTGCACCCAGTGTCAGTAACCAGCATAATGTAGCCAAAAAAATATATTTTTTGCCCACTGGGCAGGAGAGACTAATGGACATTGATATGTCAGTGGAAACAGTGATGTGCTTCAAAATGTTATAATTAAGGTGTAGTCAATCTTGGGGAGCTGTGTTTGCTAATGGTTATTAAGTTCAGAACTGAATACAAGTATACCGACAATCCAATGCAACACTGTTCCAGTCTCAGTTAAGGATGGACCTGTGTTTCAGATCAGCACTCGCTTTGTCCAAAAACTGTTGCAAAAATGACATTAAAAAGTTAAGTCTGATACAGGAGTTGATACCACAGCATGAAATAGGAAATTCTCAAGCTTGAAGTTCACTGTATGTCCAGTAGGGGAAGCTATTATGACACAGAAAATAGTTTTTGTCTCAGCATTGGTATTAATAAAAAATGTAATGTATTTGAGAGAAGATTTAAAGAGGTGTGACTGGCTAATCTGCTTCTGAGAATAATGTGTAACAGTGAAGTACACAGAAACTGATTATAGTAAATCTTAGTTGAGTGAAGTAATTTTCTGTCATTAGACCATAATAAGAGTAAGGTACCAGAAGGGGATTACTTTGCAAGGATTACTTTCCCTTTATGTCCATCGCACAGTTAATGTACTGTATCATAGCACCATGTTACAAGTCCCAATTGCAGCTTCAGTGACCAATAGGGCCAGAATTTAGCAGTAATCCAAAAATCCACAATTACAACAGCACCAGATGGATTACTAAAAATAGTCACCCAACAGGTAATCTGTCTGGATTACTACATTTACAAAATTGCCAGCATTTGAAGAAATTTTAGGAGTAGGTTTTTACTCTATTGCTAATAAAAGGCATTTTGTCAAAACTTTATATCTTGGACTCATCAGGACAATTTGCAATGTCAGGGAAAACAACAACTTTATATTGTGTAAGAAAACAGTGTGGAGTGGTTGGCAAGTGGACTGAATGGAAGAGACATTGCCTTGGCAGCTGCATCAGTTAATGGTGACTGGCGGTTAACTGTCAAGCACTGTTTGAAAATTTGAACCAGGTATCTTGAGTCCTATTGGTAACGCATTGCCCTGAGGAACGAACCAGTAAATGGTTATTACTGATTTTGTTCAGCTGAAACAGAAGTAATATGTTTACATGTTATTTCTGTCCCAATGAATAGGACCCTGTGTATTAATCATAGAAATCATATAAATTATAAAAACACTACAATGCAGAAGGAGGCCATTTGGCCTATTGAATCCCACCCAGGCCCTATCTCCGTAACTCCACATATTTACTCTGCTACTCCCTCTAATCTACATATCCCGAGACACTAAGGGGCAATTTAGCATGGCCAATCAATCTAACCCGCATATCTTTGGACTGACTAATGTTTATCATTTCCAGTACATGCTAATACACCACACTGCCAGCCTGACTGACAATTTTAAATTGGTTGTGAGTGTAATTTTTAGCACTCTGAGGATTATGTAGCAAATGAAGATCAACCGCAGTCACATCTAATGTTGGACAGTGCGTTTTGAGTTTTGTAAGCATGACCTGTCTGTACATGGTCTTTTTTAATTCATTCAAGAGATGTGGGCAATTCTAGTTAGACCACCATTTGTTGCCAATCCCTAATTGCCCTTGAGAAAGTGGTGGTGAGCTGCCTTCTAGAACCATTACACTCCACAGCACAGCCACCATGCTGTGAGGGAGGGAGTTCAAGGCTTTTTACCCAGCAACAGTGAAGGAACCGCAATATAGCTCCAATACTACACTGGCTAATCTTGGCCTTCAACTCTGTTTTCCAAACAGCATATCCTTTAATTCCCTGAGAGACCAAAAAAATCTGTCTATTCCAGACTTAAATACATTCAACGATGGAGCATCCATAGCCTTATGGGGTAAAGGATTTCAAAGATTCAAAACCTTTTGAATGAAATAATTTCTCCTCATCTCAGTCCTAAATGATTGGCCTCTTATCCCGAGACTGTGCTATACTCTCCAGCAGAAATGACCTGTCTGCATTTACCCTATCGAGCCCTTTCAGAATTTTGTAGGTTTCAAAGGGATTATCACTCAATCTTCTAATCTCCTAATTTACTCAGTCTCTCAAGATAGGACAACTCCCTCGTCCCGGGAACCAATTTGGGAACCTTACCTGTACCATCTCCAATGCAAGTACATCCTTTCCTAAGTGTGCAGACCAAAACTGCACACAGTATTCTGGATGTCATCTCATCAAAGTGCTGTACAATTATGGCATGACTTATTTATTCTGGCACTCCAAACCCCTTACAATAAAGATCAACTTAGCAGATCAACCCTGCTTAATTGTTTGTTAATTTGCGGTGTTTGTCGTACAAGTACACCCAAGGGTAGGATTTTCCGGCCCTTTCCGCCGGCAGGATCTTCCGTTCCTATCTAAGCCTCCCTCCCCCATTTCCTCCACCGCAAAGTGGGCGAGCCATACAAAATGCCATAAAACTCAGCAGGAGCCGATCTTAGCCAATGGCAAGCTGCCTCCAGTGCTGGAAAACGTGCCATGAAATGGCATTGTCATAGCTCAAGTCTCTTAGAAAATCAATACTTACAAGTTTCATATCTTTTAAATAATATTGTTGTTTTCTATTCTTTTGACCAAACTGAGTAACTATGAGAACTATGATATCGTACAATTAGATGTTTATGTAACAGCACAAGTAGAAGACAAACCAGTTCTTACAAGCTGGATGATTGTGACTCCCAGTCAGGAAGTGATGAATTACTGTCACTGACTGTTTTCAGTGGTGTTTATATTGATAGTTGTAATCTTGGAAGAGAGTATAATTCATGATAAACATAATTTTCCGATTTTACTTTGTTCTAATTTACTGTTATACCAGCTTTGAGACAAGCTCTGTTACTTTCTTATTCTTTAAAAGAAAGCACCATTGAATTGGAAAATGTCACACCACAATAGGGCAGTTTTTTCAAAGGCTGTGATAAATTGAAGGGAACTTTATTTGTGGTTGATTGATGTTGCTACTGCATGCCCAAGTGTTGCATTGTTCTGTTCAGCAATATGATCCTTTGTCTCGACGTAATAAAATTCACAAAAATTGCACTGAAGATAGAAACAACTTTGCAATTGTTGTTAGATAGTTATTATACCTCACAGTTATCCATGATCTATCAATTGATTTAAGAATCATAGAATCTTGGAATTTTACAGCACAGAAGGAGGCCATTCAGCCCTTCATGTCCACACTGTCTCCCAAAAGAGCTAACCAGTCATCCCATTCCCCAGCCCTATCTCTATAGTCCTCTAAATTCATCATTTTCAAATATGTATCCAGCTCCCTTTTGAAACCTCCTATGAAATCCGCCTCCACCACTTTCTCAGGCAACGCATTCTAAATCCTAACAACTCTCTGAGTAAAGAATTTTCTCCTCATTTCACTCCAGCTCTCTTGCTGACCATCTGTATTATGATCCCCTAATCACTGACCAACTAGTGGAAACAGAATACCCTTCTTTATCCTGTCAAAATTCTTCATAATTTTGAACACCTCAGTAAGGCCACCTCTTAATTATCTCTGCTCCAGGAAGAATAAGCCCAATTTCTCTAATCTCTCCTTGCTTCTTAAATTCCTCATTCCTGAAAGCATTCCAGTTAATTTCCTTTGCACTCTTTCCAGGGCTTTAATATCCTTACTTAAATAAGATGCCTAGAACTGAACATTATACTTCAAATATAGTCTGACATTTTTTGTTTTTTTTTCCTTTGTGAAGTTAAATTGTTCCCATTAGTTTTATTTAAGTCTGTGAGACAGATTTGCGGAATTTAAATAAAGATCACTAACTGTACTTATTATTGATAGCACAATAGAGTTAGATAGCCAACGAAGAATCTGTGAACAGTCAGGGAATACAAACGGAGAAAGTATAGGCCAGTCACACTAACATCTGTTGTTTCTTTCTGTTTGAAATGAAATGAGAAAGAAGGTCATAATCGGATGTGACTTCCAGATAATCACCAAAACACCCCACACCACCAAGTGTAACCCCTATTTTAGTCAAAAAAATATTTTAGGAAATAAAACATGTCCATAATCTGGAAGTAATCAAGAATGCAAAGGTCCTGATTTTTCCAACGTTTTAAATTGTTACAATATTTTCACTGAGGAGAAAGTAATGTATCATTCCATTGATTGCCGCATCAAATTTTGTTTTCTTTTCCAGGAGAACAGGGTTCTGTGAGCATGTTTCCACTGTTCTTACTGGAGCACGATTTCTCTGTGGCAGCACTGGGCTTCTGGAATGGAATAGTTGCGATGGGATTTTCTGTTCTGGGATCATGTCTTGGTGGCATAATCATGCCAAAGTATAAGTGAGTTCACAGAATTAATTTTATTCATGAGAAAAATCATGGGTGGAAGTCTCCCGTCCTGCCCACTGTGGGTTTGGTGGTGGGCAGGAGCGGACAATCTGGTGGGGTCCAGAAATTCGTAAACCCACTTGCATAAAATTGAGTAGCAATTCTCCCAATGGCAGGTTAATGGCTGGTTGGTTTTATCGCTGGCTGGTGGCATGAACACTATTTGCATTCATTTGCACCTCATGAAAACAGCTGCCCACTGGCATCTGATCAGGCCTTTCACCAGTGTGAAATTATATTGATCTGAAGTACAATTTCTAATGAATATGAGGTATGGGGAAAGAATAGGGGAATGGCACTTGATTATGATGCTCATTTGGGAGAGCTGGTGCGGGCAAGATGGGCCAACTGGCTCCTTCTGCACCATAATAGTTCTGTGATTCTGTGAGTGATGCGCACAAGGCAGCCCTTAGTTTACAAGAAACTTTGGGGTGAGTTCAGTACTGTCATGGTGCTGCACTGCTCCTGATGTGCTGTACGCCACTCTGCTGGGACAGACCAGTTCCTGCCCTCCATACCCATACCAAACTGGTCTTCATGGACAGCCCCTTGCTGCTGGACCTCCTGTGTCACCTTCCGAATCAGGACTGTGCCAGGGGTTATGGAATTCTGGGTGTCCTTGCCCTCTGATGCCACACACTGGTGTCTGTCTGGACAACACTGTGTGCACCAGGACACATATAGCCACCACAGCTATGGCCAGAAGTTTGTCTGGGGGTGAGATGTGAAGTAAAGGCAATGCAAGGAGGGAAGAAGGGCAAGGGCCCATGGTGGCACGCTGAGGGGCAAGGAGTGGACGAGGATGACAAACAATGGAGGGCAGAGAGAAGACCAAGGAGAGGGAAATTGGACCCCAAAGAGGCTGCATGAAAAAGTCACAAACAAAAGGGTCAAAGAAATACCACATTGTTTACTGGAAGGGGGTGCACAAAGACTCCAGATGTGGTGGGTAAAGGTCCAAGAGAGGCATGGGTGATTTGCAGATCCTGGGTTTGGGGGGAGAGTGGTTGAATCAAGGGACAGACTTCTTCCGGCTGCTGCTGCTAGCCTTTTTTCCCTCTGGGTTGTTGACATCCTGCATTATCTAGTGAAGACAGATGGGCTGGAAAGAGTGATATGAGTGTGTTTCTTCAACTGCAGCTCTTCAATGGGAAATCATTGCCCATTTTGGGGCCTCATCTTGCCACTATACCAACATAATGGGCCAGTGTGTAACCTGGCAGATTTAACACTCTGGGCTGATGGTAGTGAAAGGAGAGGTGTTTCCTTCCCGAGCCCTCTTGCCATTCAGTGATCGTCCCACTTCCTCCCACAGTTTTCCCTTCCTCCTGCCCTGTCCATTATGCCACACACCACACCCAATAGTGGCCACCTCCCTTGCTTGGCATCGCTCGTGTGCAGAGTTGCCAGCTTCTGATAGCCCATTAGCTCAAGAGCCAGGACCACCACCTGGAGATGGATGGAAATCCTGTCTCATACTTATTAAAATGCCGCCATCTGAAAAATTAAAATTTGGAGAGCTTTCCAAACAGAGAATGCTTTGCCCCCCACTCCACCTCACCCACCCACCTCCCCCACCTTTTCCCCCACACCTACAAAAGTGCGCTGGGGTCCTGGGAGCCCATCCTGAATATGAAATAGTGTTCATCTCAGTATGAAAGCTCGTGGTATCAAGAGTAAGTTATTTTCTATATAAAAGAATGCTGATATTTACAGAAGTACCAATAGCATGATTATGACTAATCTTGGAATCAATCCAGTTTGCTACTCTTAGAGCCCGATTTTATTATTGTAAAGCAGGCGCGAAAAACGTGGTAAAGTTGGGTGTGAGGCAATAAACGCGATCCGTACCTGTGTCTGCGCAGATGGCCACTTTACCGAGGCCTGGGAATGGCAGCAAACCAATTCGTGCCCATTTGCATGCATTTAAATTGAATTAATGTACTGCCCGCCCAACTTTATCAGCATTTCCCCCTTTACCATCGCATTCACGAGTCCACGAGTGAAACTAACATACTTGGCAAAAAGTCTATTTTGGGCACTCCAGCTGCTGAGGAGGTACGTTCAGAGCTTCTAATGGCTCTCTGACTCAGGTCGGTGGTGGAGGGGAGAGATGGAGGCCCGATCATTTTCTGATGGGGAGGGAGGAGGAGGCGGGTCAGATGTATGTCTGGTGGATGGGGGGAGGGAGAATAGATTGTCATCTGGTGAGGGGGAGGCCCGATCATTGTACTGAGGGGGAGTTGGGAGAGGCCCGATTATTTTCTTGGGGGGGGGGGGGGGGCAGTGAGGTGGGGGAGGCCTGATCATTCTCTGGGAGGCAGGGGGTGGGGGGGTTTGAGGAACGGCTGATCATTCACTGGGGGGTGGGGGGGGCAGGCCCAATTATTCTGCGGGGTGGGGGAGTGGGGGTGGGGAGGGAAGCCTGATCATTCTCTGGGGAGGGTGGAGTGGCAGGGGGTCTGCTCTGTGGACGATTGATGGAGGAGGAAGGGGTCAGAGGGCCGCGGTTCATCTGGGTAGCGGGGGGGTGGGTGGATAAGGGGGACAGTTATGTTGTGGGGGCCATCGCTCCCACTTTTTGCTCCCGGGCCGCTTTATTTGCTTTTTGTGGCCTAGGAGCGATGTGACAGCAGCGCGATTTTCAAGTTTTTTTTCTAACTACGCATGCGCAATTCAGAGTGCCGATCATTTTAGGCGTGCTAAGCCCCGCCCACAGCGTGATTCAGACCTGCGATTTTTATTTCAGGCTAAGTGTGTATGGGAACGCCTGTATGTGTGTATGGGATTTCCAAGTCGGATCTGAATTGCACCCAGATTCAGCACTTAGAATGAAAATGGTAAAATCAGGCCCTTAATGTTTAGAAGAACATAAGAACATAAGAAATAGGAGCAGGAGTAGGCCATCTGGCCCTTCGAGCCTGCCCCGCCATTCAATAAGATCATGGCTGATCTGTCGTGGCTCAGTTCCACTTTCCGGCCCTCTCCCCATAACCCTTAATCCCCTCTCTTATCAAAAACCCATCAACCGGCTTCTTGAAAATATTTAGCGAGGCAGCCTCCACCACTTCAACGGGTAGAGAATTCCAGAGATTCACCACCCTTTGAGTGAAGAAGTTCCTCCTCAACTCCGTTCTAAACCGCCCCCCCTTTATCTTGAGGCTGTGCCCCCTAGTCCTACTGTCTTTTTTGAGCGGGAAGAGTCTCTCCACCTCTATCCTATCCATCCCATTCATCATCTTATACGTCTCAATGAGATCTCCCCTCATTCTTCTAAACTTCAACAAGTACAAGCCTAGTTTATTCAGCCTCTCCTCATAGCTCAACCCCCTCAACTCCGGTATCAGCCTAGTAAACCTCCTCTGCACTCCCTCCAAGGCCAAAATATCTTTGCGCAGGTGCGGCGCCCAAAACTGCACACAGTACTCCAGCTGCGGCCTCACCAATGCCCTATACAGCTGCAGCAAGACCTCCCTACTTCGCCTTGCTAAAGGTTTTAAAAGGAGAATTTGAATCATTTTTCTGTTAATGTGATTGTACAAAGGATATGAAGGCAAATAGTTAGTTACATTGAAACATTTAAACTTTATAGGTTTACCTGAATTATCCAATCTGAAAACATCTACAGTATATACAATATAAACGATAGAATATTTAAAATTCAAATTCAAAATCTTAACAAAATAATAAATTAAACATTAAAAGTATCATTATAGTGTAAGGCAGATGGAGAGACAATTAAGTGTTCAGGTGTATACACAGATCCATCAAACGTAAATCTACTCAAAAACCATATGAAGCCACCAGTGACAATATGTTTTTCCTTCATTGAATTCTCTTACTGTCTGTATTTTTACTTTGCTTTCAGTTGTGAAGACAACGGTTGCAAAGCATAGACTGTGGAAAGAAATGATGAGGAAATGTAATACATTACAATGTTTTAATATTTTGAGCTTTAAATTGCAAAAAAGTCATTCTTTTTGTATTATTTTAGTAGTTGCCAGCTTATTTAAGAATCTGTAAATGAAATGGCCCTCCTGTGTATTGATATCATGATACCCTGTGTACTGTTCCATAGTCATTTTCTTATTACAAAAGCATTACATGCTCACATTGAAAGTTACAGGCTTGCTGGGTCTAATAACCTGGATCTGCTCCTAAGAAGAAGATCTTGTGGTCTGATGATAATTGTGTTAGGTGTCAAGACCATACTACCTTGATCTTTACATTAAGTAGGTTGCTGGATTGACACAGAATTTTAATCTGACCTTCTAGCAGTTACAGTAGTTCTTTTATACCTTAGCACAATGAAAAATGTAAAACCTGCATAGAGAACAGTAAACTGTTATGGGAAAAAAATGGTAGTTTAGCTTGGCATTGAAATCGGAAGGAAGGGCAGACTTGGCATCCGGCACTCCCCTGTAAACCTGCGGGACTTGTCAAGTATCACTGAGCGTCAAACTGATTATGAGAGTGCAGTAAAAGTGGGTCACTGATCGCTGGAAATTAGTCTTTTTTGGATCAATAGGTTGAACTACTCCTTTGCCTTGTTTCATTAGCTATCATCTCACTTGAACACTTGAAAAGTGCTTAAACACTGTCTATGTTAGTCTTCCATGTATTTCATTTCGTATACAGCTGCATTTGAGTTTACACTTTAATGAGCTGCAAGGTTGGATTGATGTAAAATAAATACTGTATTTTCCGGTAATATTTAATTCAGTTTTTTTTCCTGTCATATTCAATTCAATTCACTTTATTGTCCGTACAGAAATTAATTTCAGCTACGTTAGTCATTTGTTAAAATATTATGTATGAATGAATGATAACAATAAAAGAAAGATTATCCCATCACAGATATCTGACCTTAATTACAATATGTATTAAAAACTACTCAACTATGTTCCAAAGAACACAAAGAACAAAAACAGGAGAATGAAACAAGCGACTTCTAGTTTGTTTATTAGTATCACAACTAGGCTTACAGTAACACTGCAATGCAGTTGCTGTGACAATCCTCTAGTTGCCACACTCTGGCACCTGTTCGGGTCAATGCACCTAACTAGCATGTCTTTTGGACTGTGGGAAGAAAACCGCAGCACCCATAGGAAACTCACACACACACAGACAGTGCAAACTCCATGCTGATAATGACCCAAGCTGGGAATCGAACCTGGGTCCCTGGCACTGTGAGGTAGTAGCAGTGTTAATCACTGTGCTACCATGCTGTCAAAAAAATTTGATTCCGGCCTTGGACTACTATCTGTGTGAAGTTTGCACATTGTCCCTGTATCTGCATGAATTTTCTCTGGGTGCTCTGGTTTCCTCCTGCAGTCCAAAGATGTGCAAGTTAGGTGAATTGGTCATGCTAAATTGCCCCTCAGTGTCCAAAGATGGGTAGGGTAGGAGGATTAGTTATGGTAAATGTGGAGTTACGGGGATAGGGTGGGGGTTGTGTACCTAGCTAACATGTTCTTTCAGAGAGTTGGTGCAGACTCGATGTGCTGAATGGCCTCCTTCTGCATCACAGAGAAATATGAAAAAAAGGCTAAAAGCTAAAACAAAGAGCAATCTGCAACCCACGTCATCACAGTGCAGTGCCACTATCTCCAGCCATGCTTCTTTTATGGGGAGATATGTTGAAATTAAATTCTGTTGTATATAAAGCGTTTGATCTAAAGTTATGAAGCACCCAAAATTTCATCATCTATAATTCAGTACTTATCCAGAAATATAAGTGGAGGGGAATGGGTTGGCTGTTCTAAAAAAAGTCTTGAACATTACGCAAATTTTTATTTTGTCCCTGCACATATGGAACGAAATATAGCAGATTTCAGATGAACACATGAAGCATGGTGTGCATGCATTTTTCATTCTTGGTTCTACTGAGAAAAATATTCTGTTTCTGTGAGATGGAAACTTCAGTTGTTTAATGAAGGCAACTTTTTTATGGCAAAAGTGAAAAGTATAGAGGTGTATCTACAATTTGTGATTTTTTTTCCCTCTTTCTCCCTGTTTCTGGGTGAATGCTAATCATTACCAGCACATTAAGGTTAGCAGGTTTGAGGTAAGAGGCTCTTTTATGCTGCCTACAAGCTAATAACTGTCATTACTCTTGAGAAAATAAGATGACCAAGGAAAAGGGGCCACTTTATCCTGCAAGGAACTCTCAAGTACTTTCTAGGTTGTAAGGGTTTTGAAAATGGGGTTGAAATCTGCATCTGCTTGAGTGGCATTTAAACTTAAAAAAACATACTAATAAAATAAAGATGAGAATAGTTTGCACTAATGGACCTTGCTATGCCTTTTTCACTTTAAATTAGAGGCTTTTTTTCGTTGACTTATTGAATGAAATCCATAAGTGGAAAGACAACCCTCTGGAGGTTGAGTTGGTTAACGGCATGAGTTGTTCAGCTGCACAGATTAGAAAGGTTTTCTCTGTGATCATGTTAAATTAGCTACAATAGGTTACAGTTGGTCTTAGCACAGAGGGATAAGGAGAAAATCATTGCAAAGCCTTGTTCGAATTTCTGCCTGACATTCGTAGCTGGCAGTGTATGGACATTAGGTCCTGACAGAATCAGGCTTGGCAGTGATGGCTCCCTCTAGCCTATTCATGTGCTGGTGTATGGGGAATGATATCAAACCAAAGTATGACTGGCAATAATGCAAGGAGCAAGGAGCTGACATATTTAGTCAACCAGAAGGAGGAAGGAATAACAGAGGAGTACCAGGCACCTGTAACATCATGAAGCCACTAAAGTGATGCTGCATTTCCACTGCAGATTGGTCATACGTGATTTGGATGACTGGGCATCAGGCATGAAGCTTGTTGTGCACCTGTAACATATATTTTCTGGGTGTCATTGGTGGTGTGACATGTACATTAGACATTAATACTAGACTCACTAAAGCCGTGTATACTATATATACATATAATGTGTATTTGTATGTATGACCTAATGACTCCAGAGTGCATTTTCAGTGTCAGGATGCCCCCTGTCTAGATTAATTATGCTGGTTAGCAATGTTCCCTCTTAGATTCATGATCAGTCCAAAAGTATCCACATAGGATGTGTACAAGTCAAATATTTTAAGTTATTCCACATGTGCATTAAAGCATTTAAAGGGCCTGTGTAAATAAACAAATTGACCATGCATTCCAAAAACAATTAATGAGTACGGTGCTACAGGGTTTGTGCAGACAAACCTGCAGTTTACAGGTGCATCATGCAGGCAATAGATGCCTCGTTTCTTCAGACCAGTGAAAATTATGAATTCCCAATGGAAAACAGCTAGCGACACTAAAGGATTTTGTACACCTACTGGAAGGTTGAATTGCTTAATGTGCAAGATACTATTGATATCACACAAATGGCCAATATCGCTTTTTGTGAAAGGAAAGGAGATCTGATGTACAAAATCCTTCAGTGTCGCTAGCTGTTTTCAACTCAGTGAGCACAACATTGATAAACTGGCCCACTAACTACCAGGATCAGACTTTTCTGCCTGTTACCCTGGAAATTGTTTTGAGTGCCAGTTCGTTGACGTTGAATATGCCATACTAAATCATACACTATTGAATCATGTAAATAGGTCTAATTGCGTAATGCACAGCATCAGGTTTAACAGGTTGGGATCTTTTTCTGGTTTTGAAAGCATAGTAACAGTGACTATGCTTTAATAGTAAAAGAGAAAATGCTGGAAAATCTCAGTAGATCTGGCAGCATCTGTAAGGAGAGAAAAGATCTGATGTTTTGAGTCCAAATGACCCTTTGTGAAAATCTTTTGGTTTCAGATTCCAGCATCTACAGTAATTTGCTTTTATGCTTTTAAAGTACTTCATTAACTGTCCTGAGATCTTGAAATGCGGGTCTTTTTAATCTCCTAATTTTTGGCAATAAATTTGTCCCCCTGAAACCTATTTCACTTTTTTTTATCATTCATTTACAGGATATGGGCATCTCTGGCTAGGCCAGTGTTTATTGCCCATCCCTAATTGCCATTTAACTGATTTGATTTGATTTGATTTATTATTGTCACACATATCGGGATGCAGTGAAAAGTATTGTTTCTTGCATGCTATACAGACAGAACTGTTCATAGAGTACCTAGGGGAGAAGGAAAGAATATAGTGTTACAGTCATAAAAAAGGAGCTTTATTAGAGGGTTTTAGAAGAGTTCAGTTTGAAGAGAACAAGAGTAAAAGCTAGAATTAGAAGATATGATGGGGATAGCTCACAAGAAGTCATCTTGCTCCAGCGCCAGAGTGCTTTTCTAGGCCATTTAAGAGTCAACATGTAAAGTCACCTAAAGGACAATGTCATTAGTGAACCAGATGGGATTTTCATGACAATTGACAATGGTTTCATTAGATTTTTTGAATTCCAGATTTTTACTGAGTTTGGATTCCCCCATCTAATGTGGTAGTGTCACACACTGGATGAAGGAGCAATGCTCCAAAAACTTGTGGTACTAAGTAAACCTGTTGGACTTGAATCTGGTGTTGTGAGACTTCTTACTGTGCCTGCCCCAATCCAGCGCATCTCCACATCATGGTCACCAGTAATGGCTTGGTTGAGCCCAATATCTCACATTTTCTTGCCATTCTTTATTGTCTCTGCAACCAAGGTCCTTTACACAAAAAGAATTAAGCACTATAGATTTGTGAGCTCTTCTGATTTTTCATGCAGCATACCTTGTTATGTTAAAAGGACATATGTTAGATGAAGAATATGAAGGAAAAGTGTCTAACTAAACTTGATATATGTTAGCTTGTGAACACGTTGTGCCTTGAATTCCAGTCTCTCTTCATTTCACAGAAATATGCATTAACTATTTTGCTGAGTTAGCCTCCTGTTTTACCATTACCACGTACATTCCACTGAAAATTTTCAGTTAGTTTCTTAAGCTACTTAGCTCAAGCCTATTCACCTTAGTTTAATTCTTTTAATAGATAGAGTTTCTTGCTGTTTCTTAATTTCATTAAGTTTCATGCTTCTAAAAGCAAATTTGGACAAAGATCCAGCACAATTTGATGTGCTTCACCAATTAACTACTGACCTCCCTTTTATACCGAATTCCTCTTGTGTAACAAAATATTTCAGTTCTTTAACTTGTACCCCCAGACCTGAACCGGTGTTTGCATTCTGCCTACAGGCTCGTATGCTTTCCACAGTGCTGTTCCTGTATACTGCTATCAGAATTTACCAAAGGTGATGCCTCCAAGGGAGCAAGAGCAGATTTGTAAACTGTAAATAAAACATTTGCTAGCTATTAATTACTAGCCAGTTGAGCTGCCAATCTTGTTGCAGGACTGATTACTAAGAGACAATGTCCCAGAGGATGTACAATGCTTCAAGCCCTTCCAAGGAGTCAATTAGCTGGAGTAATGCTGGGTCGGTTTATGTTTCACTTCAACCTGTGGCTAATTTCCAGGAAAGTTAGATAATGATTTTTTTTGTTCTCTGTAAAACGCGAAAACCATCAACAGGAAGCTCTGCTGAGAAAATAAAAATGCTTTTAATTTCCATCAACCAGAGGATTCATATTTCTTCCAAATCCTAAAGGTGGTTTAACTGTTGAGTTTAATGTAAGTAAGTCGCATGTTCAGTTAATCCTATCCCTGACCTCAATAGATCTATGCAGAGGAAGCTGGTATAACTTGTGTTGTTGCTCTTTTAGATTATTTGGCTAACTGCATTTTCAAGAACTTTGCCAAGTCTGCTACAGAGGAAAACATCTCCAATGAACAATAATGAGCTGCTAGATGATTTCACATGTTGATGGATGTCAGATAGCCCCCTTTCTTTTTAGTCTACCCAGAGCTGACTAATGAATTAAAATTTATCTTGCTTTCGACACATAGGGCGGAATTTTAATATAATGTGCCGTTCCTGACTGTGGAGAAAGTGGACACCACTTACAGACTCGTGCTTTTTGTTGGTTCTCACTCAATTACAATTTAAATTTAAAGTGCCAGAGGCTTGCACAGTAGAGATGTGCGATTCAGTGATGGAGGATGCTTTTCACTGTTGAAACCCACTATCAGCTGACAATGCAGCAGATATGTTGGTGGGGGGGGTGTGGGGGGGTGGGGGGGAGGCGCGGTGGTTGCTGTTCAAGAACCTCCTGATCAAACAGGGAGGCTTTTCATCATAGTCACAACTTCCCTGGCAAATTCCAAATTGTCATGATGTGGGTATGCCGGCGTTGGACTGGCGTAAACACAGTAAAAAGTCTGACAACACCAGCTTTTAGTCCAACCTATTTATTTGATAATATACTCACAAGCTTTCGAGGGACACCCTCTTCGTCAGGTGAATGGAGAGTTCTGGCCTCAGACAGAGCATATAAAGCACAGACAGTTTAGAGATTACTGATTAGAATGCGAATCTTTACACCTAACCTGCTGTTCAAGACCTGAAGTCACAGGTCTTGAACAGCAGGTTAGGTGTAAAGATTCGCATTCTAATCAGTAATCTCTAAACTGTCTGTGCTTTATATGCTCTGTCTGAGGCCAGAACTCTCCATTCACCTGACGAAGAGGGTGTCCCTCGAAAGCTTGTGAGTATATTATCAAATAAATAGGTTGGACTAAAACCTGGTGTTGTCAGACTTTTTACTGAAATTCCAAATTACCATTGACATAAGATTTAGAGAGCAGAAAGGTGGCACAGGTATATTTTTTCAAATTTAAACCTCATTTGCAAATATTTCACATCATATTTGTTTTATTTATTTATTTATGTATGCATCATCATTATTGGTTGAGACAAATTTCGTTCTCTGACCAAATGTACCAGCATGCCTCATGGTTTGTTGCATATTGCTGGTTAGTGGAGAGTTAGGGACATTTCTTTATTGTGGAAGAAACAATGTTGTGTTTTTGCATTCACTCTTTATCGAATGTTCATGTTAATGTCTCGGTGGGACATTTGGCTGAACTTGCAGGCTCAGCTGGTCCCCTGTTCTATGCATAGCAAAGGGCATTATCTGCGATTACTTAGTGGGGATATTTGAAATGTTGTAGGAGAAATCAAAAGCCTTGTAAGGACTCTGTCAAATGACAACCTGAGACAGTATCCCACCCACCCTCCTCCCCATCACACCACTGATTCATCCTTGCTAGCGAGCTACAATTCTTCTGCTTCCACACCGCCTCCCACCCCCCATGCTGTGGCATTCAACAGAGAAAATCACTGACCTCAGACACAACTGCACAAAGCTGACTGGTACACGTCACCTTTAAGTGAACATACTACAGGTACCACAAAGTTTTCATGAACTACTGACTTTTCTTGAAGGTAGGCTTGTGATTTTAAAAAAATAATTATAATGAGTAATCATTGCATGCAAAGATATCAGAAGTGGGAACCCACCACAGGACCTGAGGCCCATAACATAATCTTTGAACCTCAATCCATCATACATCATCAATATTTCGGCTCCTGCTTAATTTAGTCACCTGCACACAATATTTCCCGCTCTTGCAGGCTCCATAAAATCCCTCCCATACGATTCGAGGTTTAACTTGCACAGTGTCAGTAAAATAGTGCTATAATAGTGTAAGCTCATCATAACTCTTAATAACATCACTTGATGTAACTGAAAGTTTTGGTTATGTGAAGAAGAAGCTACGTGCTGTGCCATTGCTTAACGTATGAAAACTTCATTCTCTGTAAACCACAACACAATTCAAAACATATATATTTTTGGATTGCTTAAACAGAATCTGTTGCATTTCTGCCTTTCAAAAAGCAAAGACAAATATTTACTTGAATATAATTTGTTTTCAATTGCAGTGCATTTTCAATTATTCTGGTCCTCTTCTTGATGCGGGTTTTAAATTTAAGTTTCCAGGCGTCACTTCTCCTTGTGTTTGAAGCTGAATCTTTGATAATGAAAGGTATGTTGACTAATTTTGGTATTGACCAGATTAACTTAATTGGAAGCAGATGATTGACAACACCTTAAATGTTTAGATGTTTTGGTTATGTGTGTGTAAGTTGGCTGCCATTTTTCCAACAACACTGACTACACTCCAAAAGGTACTTCATTTGCTTTGGAATGTCCTGAGGTGGTGGAAGGTGCTGTATGAATGTAAGATCTTTCTTTTATTTCAGCTGGGTTGTATTCTGTCACTAGTTAATCTGATGGTGTGAGCCAGTTGTTTTTTATAAATGCTCATCCACTTAATAGAATGTGCTTAGCATCATTAAGGATCAAAATAGCTTCAGAATGGAAATTAGAAATATATAATAATTTCACAAATATGTTATCAGGTAAAAATTTCAAAGCACATGATAAAATGTAACATTTTTTAAAGTTATGCAGACAAACTTAAGAGTCATTTTAGCCCAGCAAGTAGCTCTTTAGATGCAATGAGATGAATGACTAATTTTATTTTGAGTGGTGACAGTTGAGTAATAAATATAGAAAGGACAGATTTCACTCCTAACCTAAAAATTATATCTTTATCACCAAATTTTGTATGTCCATTTGGAACAGAATGAAAAAATAAGGTTGTATTCTGCAAGTTGATGCCTCCTGATGCAGAACTTCAAAAGAAGGCATATTAGCAGTTTGGCTGTGAAAATTGTTGGGACCCCATTCGTATGATTGGTGGATGGATCATATGACATATGTTGACTTTTAACACCCTCCTCCCCACCACCAAAGCTCTAATGTGATACCTACCAAACAAAACTCTGGCCAGGATGTTTTTTTCAGGTCCACATTTGGCTAAGTATTTCTTTTCTTAAAATACCATTTTGGTGATGGTCTCCAGTTATCTATTTAGGGACTGCTGGTTAGACACATGTAGACATGTAGACTGCAAGAGCCCAGATTGGCATATGTGGAGGGTCTTGTCCCTGCTACAGCTAAGGGCCCTTCAGCCTTTACTAATATGGGAGGCAGCACAATTCCAGCATGGACTGTTCTAGCGCTTAATTTATGGGATATTTCAGTAGCTGGTTTAAGCCTATAATGTAAGTGCAACATCAATGAATTTCACGGCAATAAAGCCTACTTTATACTATATTTATGTAGTAGCATCGTTAGAAAGAAAAATAAATGCAGCGAAAAGCGAGGCTTTGCATAAGGCTCAGGAATTAACTTTGAGTTTGATCTCAACTTACCTGAAGCAGAGTATTATGATAGCCATAGAGATCATCAATAGATCTCCCCATGTGAATCATAGAATACAAACTCCCCTATTAGGCCATTGGAGGCTCACTCAGTAAGGAAGGAGCAGTGGGGGCATTTAAAATCAGCTGGCTTCACTCAGGCCAGCAGTCAAAAGACTTAAGGCTGATCTGCACTCTAGAGCCACTGAACAAGGTAAACAAAGGGTGATTGGTGATGGAAGACTTGCCTCAGTAAGATTGGCAGTGGGGAGTAAAGCGAGGTTTTTTTTTCTTCCCTCCAGACCATCTTTATCGTAAGATAAGTAATCCTCCAGTAAGAAATATGCCTCTTTTTGTTACACTTGAAACCTATGAAACAAGCACAGAAGACTGGACCCAATACGCAGAGCCCATGTGTTACCTTGTTCAGGCCAACTATATTGAGGGGACTGAAAAGCAGAAAGTGATCCTGTTGATGGCCTGCGGAGTTCCAACCTGCAGTGAGAAAAAAAGCCTAACATACCCAGATGCCGTGATTCCAAAACCTTTAATAAATTGGTGGACTTGGTTAAAGGCAATTGTAGGAACATAGGAATTAGGAGCAGAGGTAGGCAAATTTAACCCTTCGAGCCTGCTCTGCCATTCAATCTGATCAAGGCTGATCTCTCCCGGGTCTCAATTCCACCTCCCCACCTGCTCCCCATATCCCTTTATCCATTTTTTAATTAGAAATACATCTGTCTCTTTGAAGCCAGTCAACTGTGCTATAGGGCAATGAGTTCCACAAGTTCATCACTCTCTGCAAGAAATAGTATCTCAGTTTTAAATCTACTACCTCTCAACCTATACCTGTGACCTCTTGTTCTAGATTGCCCCTTAAGAGGAAATATTTGGTGTACATTTGCTTTATCAATCCCTTTTAAAATTTTATATACTTCAATCAGATCTCCCTCATCCTTCTAAACTCGAGCGAGTACAAGCCCAAACTGCTTAATCTCTCTTCATACGTCAACCCTTTCATCCCCAGAATCTGGTGAACCTCCTCTGAACTGCCTCCATCCCATCATATCCTTCCTCAAATAATGAGACCAAAACTGGACACCATACTCCAGATGTGATCTCACCAGCACCTTATACAATTGCAACAATACTTCTTTACTTTGATATTCCAGTCCCTTTGCAATAAATGGCAACATCCCATTTGCCTTTTATTATGGACCCAAAACCTTCCATAATACTCCAGCGATACAGCTTTAACACAGCAGAGCGCTGTGAATTTGGACTACCTCTAAACAACATGTTGCGATACCGATTGGTCTGTGGAATTAACAATGTGACTGTCCAAAAATAAATTATTGGCAGAACCCAACTTGGATTAGAGAAAGCCATTCAGATAGCTCTATCATTGGAGAATGCAGAGAAAGGAATTCAGAAACTACAGGGGATGCCATATAGCAGTGTCTTCCAATTGGGGGGAGGAGCCTCAACTAAGAGAGATGGTATTAGTAAAATATCTTCGAATCTCCTACAGCGGCAGAGCAGTCAAGGAAGGGCGGGAACAACCTTCAGGCTATTCCAGAAGATTGTAGTTGCCAGATAGCAGACTATTGTAAGTGCAGCAGAAGGCCACAATCAGGGCTAAGTTTTAAGGACAGTCAAAATGGGTGCTATTTCAAAAAAGGCCAAGTACTGGACCGTGCCTTTCAGGTATGTCCAAACTAGGAACTAGGACAATGCAATTAAATCGCATTCCAAGACAAAGGTTGCCTCCATATTGGTGAAGTTGTTAGTAAATGGCCACACGTTAAAATGGAAATGGATACAGGAGCTGCAGTCTCTGTTATTGAGGAGCTGACTTATAATCACCTTTGGACTGGTATTCAGCTCCTAAACTTAGAAAACACAAAGGCCAGTCTAGCCACCTATATGGGGAATCCATTGCCGATAAAGGACACCTAGTGGCTTACAGGTAGGCAGCAATCAGCTCAACTTCCACTCATTGTACGGAGATAAGAACCTATCTTAAAGGGGAGGGAGTAGCTGCAAGACAACAAACTAAACAGGCTGGAGATCTTCAGGCTGGGTGCAGGGGGGACTACAAAGTCATCAAGAAGTACCCCAAAGACTTCCCTGAAAAGCTTGGAAAAATAAGGAGAGCCAGAGCTAAGATTTGTGTTGACCCCATTGCACGGTCTAAGTATTTTAGAGTGAGATCAGTTCCATACTCCCAATTGGAAATAGCAGAGTCAGAACTGGAACTCCTGGACAAGGCATAATAAGACCTATGCAGTTCACACTTGTTGTTCTTGTCCTTAAACCAGATAAATCAGTCAGAATATGTAAAGACTATAAGCTGACAGTCAACAGGGTTTCTAAATTTGACAGATACCCCATGCCCTGGATTGAAGACCTGTGCGCCAGCTTAACTGGGAGCCAAACATTTTGGAAGTTGGATATGACCATATGTAGCTCCAATGTGAATCGAATGAGCCTTTCTGAAAGTACATGACAATTAATATGTGGAAAGGCCTATATGAATACATTCTCCTGTCCTTCTGCATGTGTCATTTTTCAACGCATCATGGAGAACTCTAAGGGTTCACTCAGGTAGCGGTGTACCTGGATGATCTCTTGGTCACAGGACCTTCGGAACCTAGCGAACCTGAAAGAGGTCTTACATCGATTTTCAGACGTCAGGGGGTGCGCCTGAAAAGGGGAAAATGTGTCTTCCAAGCAAAAAGCTTGACCTACTTGGACTGTCAGTTGGATGGCAAATGCCTTCATCCAGTAATGACAATGTGAAGGCCATTAAGGAGGAACTAATTCTAAGAAACTCCACGGAATTAATATCCTTCCTGAGGTTAATGAGTAATTGCAGGAAGTTTATTCCTAGTTTATCTTCTTTGCTGTCCCCCTTGCATGCCTTACTCTGGAAACATCAGAGTTGGTCTTGGGATGCAACCACAGCTGGAGGCTTTCAACAGTGTTAAACGGCAATTTTTTTATTTATTGGCCCATTTTTGAACCCAAGAAGATTCTTGGGATGGTACTGGCATGCCACTGGTAAGATGGAACAGAGAAGTCTGCAGTGTACGCACCTAGAAACTTCTCTCTTGGATGCGAAGTGGAGGTATCCCCAGATCGAGAAAGAGGGTTGGCAGTTGTATTCAGCATTAATATGTCTACAGTAGACATTTCATCAAAGCAACTGATCATAAATCATTGCTGGGACTTTTCAAAGAACATAAGGCTATAACCCCCATTGCTCCCATCTTGTTACAGTGTTGGGCTTTGTTACTGGTGGCTGATGAGTTTCTCCTAGAGCACCATCCTGGGACGTGGCTAGCTAATGCCAATGCACTGAGTTGTCTGCTGTTGCCCATTAGCTCGGCTTCATTAACAGAAAAAGTCATGATGACCCTCAATCTTTTTGGACACTTGCTGGTGTCTGCAAGGCAAATCAAGGCTTGGAAGCAAAAGGAACCAGCCCTTTCTAAATTAAAAATCATGGTAGTACTGGATATAAAAAGACAAGGTCAGAGTTGAGGATGGCATCATCCTCTGTGGCTCCAGCATATTTTCTCCTCACCCAGAGCAAAGTCAGGTAGAAATCATACAGTGCAGAAGGAGGCCATTCAGGCCATCAAGTCTGCACCGACCACAATCCCACCCAGGCCGTATCCCTGTATCCCTACATAGTTATCTGCTAATTCCTCTAACCTACTCATCTCAGGACTCTAAGGGGCAATTTTTAGCATGGCCAATCAACCTAACCCGCACATCTTTGGACTGCGGGAGGAAACCAGAGTACCCGGAGGAAACCCACACAGACACAAGGAGAATGTGCAAACTCCATGCAGACGGTGACCCAAGCCAGGAATTGAACCCAGGTCCCTGGGGCTGTGAAGCAGCAGTGCTAACCACTGTGCTGCTGTGCTGCCCACAACATAGTCACTATGGAATTTCAAAGATGAAAATGCTAGCCAGGAGCTACATGTGGTGACCAGCCTTGATGCAGACATTACCAACTTGGTCAGAGAGTGTGAATCATGACAAGAGAATCAAAAATTATCCCCCTCTGCCGACCTGCATCCTTGGGACTGGCCTGGTAGACCCTGGGAATGAGTCCATGTATATTCTGCTGGGCCATTTTTGGGCTCCATGCCCTTGATTATGGCCAACACTCCGAATGATTGAAGGTACAGCTCATGAGTTCCACCACTTCGCATGCACGTTACTATTGAGAAAAATGCAAAGTGGTGGAACTCATGAGAAGCTTTGCTATTGAGAAGCTTCTACACACATGGGATACTTTGATGTCTTGGTCCCTGACATTGTTACTGCCTTTACAGGCACTGTGTTTCAGACCTTCATGCTTTCCAATGGAATCAAACATATTAGGACCCTATCACCAGTCATCAACTATGTAGGGATACAGGGATACGGCCTGGGTGGGATTGTGGTCGGTGCAGACTTGATGGCCTGAATGGCCTCCTTCTGCATTGTATGATTTCTATCTGACTTTGCTCTGGGTGAGGAGAAAATATGCTGGAGCCACAGAGGATGATGCCATCCTCAACTCTGACCTTGTCTTTTTATATCCAGTACTACCATGATGACTGTGTTGGCTGAACAAGCGGTGCAGACTTTTAAGCTTGGCATGGAAGCAACCCACAGCATCCATGGAGACCAAACTGGTGTGAATTTTATTCGACTACAGGCTTATCCTTTTCACAACAACAGTAATGGAATTGTTAGTGGGTTGGAGTTTTTGAACAAGATTGAACCAACCGTTTTCAAATCTGGCGGGGAGGGTGCGGACCCAACAAGAGAATCAGAAAAAGAACTATGATTCTGTAAGGACGGAATGAACATTCGAAGCTGGTGACTGAGTCCATGTGAAAAGCTTTGGGAAGGCCTCAGTTGGATCCCCGGGTTCATAACGGAAAAAACAGGGCCAAGCTGTCCATTTGCTGGATTCTCTGGTTTCAACACTCTCAATGGGATTACCCATTGGAACCATCCTGGCCACCGGGAAACCTGCGGGCAGGAGTGCGCTGCTGGCGAGACAAAACCTGGCGTAGACGGCCAGAGGATCTCACTTGCATGGAGGGCTGAAGAACCCCACCCACGAAGAATCCCACCCTGAGAAACCCACGAAGAATTCTTCCTAAAATAAGGAGACTAATTCTGTACATGTGATCTCACCAAGCCCTGTACAACTGGAGCATAACCTCACTACTTTGGTATTCCCCTCACAATAAATGATAACACTCTATTAGCTTTCCTAGTTATTCACTTGCATTCCCTCTTGCAATTCATGCACTGGGACGCTCCTGCATCTCAGAGTTCTGCAATCTCTCACCATTTAGATTTGTGTTTTTTTTCTATTGTTCCTGCCAACAGGGATGATTTCACACTTTCCCACATTATACTTTGCTTGCCAGGGTTGAACAGAAATAAGACATTTCTTCACAGGAGCTACACGAGATATCCCAGTTTCTTTCAGTAGAACTGGTTAGTTACTGCCTTTGCCAGAGACCTTGAAGAAAATTACCTACTGACTTTTGAGCACTATAATCAATGTATGAATTTAATAGAGAAAACCTCACAGATGCCAAGGGTGAGGAAATGTACCTTTGAAGTAAAAAAAAACTTGCACTGTGGCTTTTGTAAAAAATAGGGGAACTTAAGAAGGAAATAAACATGACAAGCCACTGAAAAGAAATAAGCGCTAATTCTATTAATCAGATGAGAGGCTTAGTAATGAAAAGGTTTACAAGACTATGACTCGACTAGAGTTAATTCTATCTTGAGGTTTGGACACCTTGATATAGAAAGGACATAAAGTCTTAGTGAGCCTGGATTCATCAGAATTAGACCAGGTTGAAAATCTTTAGTTATGAGCAGGAATTTAAGAAAAAGGACTATTTTCATTGGAACAGAGAAGGCTAAGAGGAGATTTATTAAAGATTTTTAAATTAAAAAGGGTGGAATTTTCCTAACAAATGGAGAAGTTTCAGTCTTGGTGTGAAAACTAGTGTGATTCCTGCTGACCCTGACCGCATGATCCAGACTGCAATTTTTAGGCACTCAGAAAAAAATTTCCCCACGTGACCTTAAATGCTCCTGAAGTGTGGAGCATCTGATTCGCCCACCCTGGGGGCTCATCTGAGTGCTTTAATAAAGGGGATGCTGAATTTAAATGGTTCCACAGCACTTGTTGTCATTCAGCCAGGAGAAAGGCAGTAAGGAAACCAGCTTCTCGATTTATGGAGGGGACCCTCACTCATTTTTTTTTTCCAAAAATATACCTTATTCATAAAAATCTCAAGTAATCTATTGCAAATGTGCAGGCCTTCGAAAAGCAAAACAATGTGGAATCAAAACATTTTTACAGATCTTCCAAATTACAGTGTCTACATTTCAATACTTAAAAAACTATATCCATGTCTCAATATTTACAGATTTGTGCTAATTACAAAGATTACATTTCAATACTTAAAACTATATACATGCCTCAATAAATTACTGTGTGCCGTTAGTGCTCAGATTGGCACACAGTTACGCAGGTCGAGGGTATTCTGTAGTTCCTGGGCCCTCGGTCTGCCTCCGTTAAAAGGCCTTACAGTGTGGCCTTTCCCCATTGTGCCCTTGTGGCGGCTGCCCCAAGCTTCAGCCCGTCCCTCAGCACGTAGTCCTGGACCTTGCAATGTGCCAGTCTGCAACACTCGGTCGAGAACAGTTCTTTCAGCTGGAAGATCAGCAAGTTTCGGGCGGACCAAAGTGCGTCCTTCACCGAGTTGATGACCTTCCAGCAGCAGTTGATATTTGTCTCGGTGTGCGTTCCCGGAAACAGCCCGTAGAGCACAGAGTCCTGCGTCACCGAGCTGCTCGGGACGAACCTTGACAAATACCACTGCATCTCGCTCCAGACCTTCTTTGCAAAGGCACATTCCAGAAGGAGGTGTGCGACCGTCTCGTCAGCCCCGCAGCCGCTTCGAGGGCAGCGTGCGGTGATGTTAAGACCTCGAGCGTGCATAAAGGATCTGACGGGGAGTGCCTTTCTCACCACCAGCCAAGCCAGGTCTTGGTGCTTGTTTGTCAGTTCTGGTGATGAGGCGTTCTGCCAGATGACACTGACAGAAGAACAGATACTACACTTGATCTTAGCCAAAAGGCCGAGAAGCGATAGCCTGTCAATTCCCACCTGGCCCCCCCAACCCTCACTCATATGCTGAATGCTGTGGAGGAGAGGCAGGCAACAATATACCCTCAGGCTGGAAGGAGGCCTTCCAGCAAGATAGCAAAGCCTGCCAAGGAGATGGTGGCATCACTGGTAGTGCCAGCAGCTTGACCAAAAGGATGGGGATATAGTGCCACAGGAAGATGAATGACCTACTCTGTTCTGATGTGGATATGCTGGCGTTGGACTGGGGTAAACACAGTAAAAAGTCTGACAACACCAGGTTTAAGTCCAACCGATTTATTTGATAGTAAACTCACTAGTGAGTTTCGGTTGGACTTAAACCTGGTGTTGTCAGACTTTTTACTGTGTCTACTCTGTTCTGCCAGAGTAAGTCTCCCTGTCTTCTCTCTGCACTCCATCTTGCCCTCACTCCCCAGAATGACACCTCGATCCCACATGCTGCCACCTAGCAGCGCCCCAGCACCCAATCTCCCACAGACTTCCTCACACACCCCTGGCACACCTCACATGCGAGGTTTCATCAACATCTGACAAACCAGGTGGTCAGCTTACATCATCCCATTTGTATACCTGCAGGATGTGCTTGCCCACAACTGTCATGAGCGAGAGATGACGGGTAGTGGGATGCCCGAGATGGGAATCCTGACTCGTTTTGAGGAGAGAGTCCTATAACTCACAGGGGAGGAGCAGGAGTGGGCCTGTGCTGAGAGCAAGCTGAGCTTGAGAGAAAAGTGAGGAGCCACTGAGTATTTATCCAGCTGACCAATCTCCAGTTTTCTGTGTAGTTCAAACCCTTGACCTGGGATTTGCGCTGTGGCTAATGGGCCCACTAAATTATGCCCAAAGGGTTTTATCAGGGTAATTATGGAAAGAATATGAAGATGCTAATATTAAGGACAATGTAATTTCTGAATGATAGGAGGACGAGGCTGGTACGGAAAATACTTGGACAATTTACCTGATATACTGCAGGAAATACAACTGTAATCTGTGCAGCCTAATAACTTAATTCTTTTATTCGCATTTGGTGAATCGGAGCTGCACCAACTCCAAAGCCAATATGTCTTTCTTAAGGTGCTGTGCTCAAACTGAACATGACTGTAAATGGGGTCTCATCACAGCTTTATGTAGCTGTAACATAGCTTCTACCCCTTTATGTCCCACCCCTCTTGAAATAAAGGCCAATCACTCACCAATCTTCATTTCTTCTTGTACTTGCCCACTCCCATTCAGCCATTTCAATACCTTGACTCATAAATCTTTCTGATGTTCCACAGTTCCTTCTTTCCAGCAAGAACGTAAGAATAATAAGATGACATGACAATGAAGTACTTTGAAACCTTAGGTAACTAACCATCGAACCTTTACAATATAGAAATAGGCCATCCGGTTCATCGAGTCTGCACCAACCCTCCGAAAGAGTATCCCCCCCCGAGGCTCTTCCATCCATCGCCCCTCCCAGCCCCACAACCTCTCCTCCGTCCACCCTACTTCAACCAACAAACCTCTGAGGAAGCAGCTGTCGACTCACATGATTCTGTGCTAGTGGTGCCATAACATGTCCATTCGAGATTTTTAACAATGCTTCTGGGTCACATCTGATTGGACTAAAGTGTAAAGAGGCCTAAGTGTAACCTGGTGTTCTGTATAATATATTGCCTTCACATTGCTGTTGATCCCTGTGACAAAAATGATAAAGTAATCGAACGGGCTCAATAATGCATTTCCGATTCCTTGATAAATCTGTGAACACTAAGGTGGTTGACTAAGTCAGAAAGAGGAATGAACACACTACATATAAATTGATGGCCATGCTGACTTTCTTGGCCACTTTCAGTGTTGTTTCATGTTGTGTAACGATCTTCCATAAGGAACTGGCACAGCTTTTAATGTCTTCTTAAAAAGGCACCTTGATCGCTGTCAGTTAGTTTTGCCTGCTACATAAAACCTACTTTGTAATGGAGTGGCAGAGCTTGACTGCGTGCTACTACATATACCACTTATCACCATTTGTAGCCATTTCCTGCTACAAAGAACAAAGAAAATTACAGCACAGAAACAGGCCCTTGAGCCCTCTAAGCCTGTACCGAACATGCTGCCCAACTGAACTAAAACCCCCTACCCTTCCAGGGAGCATATCCCCCTATTCCCATCCTATTTGTGTATTTGTCAAGATCACTATCGTATCTGCTTCCACTACCTCCTCCAGCAACGAGTTCCAGGCACCCACCGCCCTCTGTGTAAAAAAACTTCCCTCATACATCTCCTTTAAATCTTACCCCTCGCACTTTAAACCTATGCCCCGCTGACTCTCCTTGTCCAAGTCCATTGTTGGAAGGACACTGAAAATAGATCCTACCACTGGAATTCTACTGCCTCGCCTACCACAGAATTGGAACGGGCAAGGGTGGACAACGGAAATGTCCATTGACCTCGGGCAGGAATTTCCAGTCTCCCTCGAGCGAGGCTGTAAAATTTTGCCCACATGTATTACTGAGCTGAAAGAAAAATACAATTTGAACCAATCCACTGCTTCCTTATTGAACAAGATATGTTTCACTGGTGTAAGATGAACACTGCACTAGTGTTGCATTGCTGCTACAATATGGGACACTTAAGTTTTCAACCTACAGCTTAATTATCCCTGGCATATTCGTGTTCATGCTTCAAAGTCTCCATTCAGCATTTTAATACTGTTGACTGCTGTTGAACAATTGCTGCCAACGTCAAGCTTTTACATCAGCACTAATTCTGAGCTCCAGGCTTGATGTTGTACTTTTAGCACTCTGCTAATTGAAGTCCCAATGTTCACTATGAAATGGAGGAGGACAGATAATGGAAAGCATCGCAGTACAGCTGGAAATAAGGGACGTACCTGAAGAATGAGAGAAGAAACAATGAGTTACAGGCTAAGTAAGAAAGGAATTATGTTGGAGAGGATCGAGGAACAGAAAAATTTGCACTGATAAATGTGATTCACAAGTTCTTGCAGTAAATGCAATTGTGTGACAATGAGATTAGGTATGAAACACTGCTAGTGACAAAAAGAGCATTGGAAGCATTAAATATTTTTTCAGAAACACACAGGCCGGAATTCTGCAGCCATTCACCTGCAGGATCTTCTGGATTCTCTGAGGCCGCACCCACCCCTGCCACATGTTTCCTGCCAGTGAGGCATGCCTTCAGCAGGAAACTCTGTTGACAACAGCAGGGGCAGAAGATCCTGCTGCTGGCCAATGGTGGAGGGAGGGGGTAGCCGCCTCCACCACTGCGAAACATGCCCAGGGGCCGGAACTTTCTGGCCAGTCAAGCAGGTGGGATCTTTCCATCCCACCGACAGCAGACTCCTGCCTTGGGTTTCCTGGCAGCAAGGGGTGCATTCAACAGGAAACGCCGTTGACAGTGACGGAATCGGAAGATCCCGTCACCACCTCTGCCATTTGTTAATCAGGCTGCAGGAGGTATCTTTAGAAATACCACAGACCTGTTTTGAATTGAAGTTTCGGTGATGAAATTACAGCCAAGGAACCTTGACACAAAAAATGCCCTGTTTTGCACATGCCTTTTTTATTACAGTTTTTACTCCTGAGACTTTCCCCTGTTGTTTTTGTTTATTTGCTGTCTGTGCAGAAAACAGTTCAAAGGCTTCTTTAATCTACTTGTTTTTGCTAGTAAGGTGGCTAAGGAAAGACTTTGAAGCGTAATTATCGAAAAAATTATGGTTGGAATTTGACATGAGAGAAGGATTAAATGTAAGGATATGAAAAAGCAGCTCTAATTTGCAGACAACTCCAAAGGGTCACACAATGCATCAAAGTTGATGCCATGGATGATAAACAAGATCAGAAAATGGTTTGATCCAACATGCCATGACTGGCAATAAATGTGCTATCTATTTCAATCGCTTTGTCAACAGAGATGTGACACCCTTTAAGCAATTGTCAGAGTTTTGACAAGTTTTTATTCAAATTCTACACAGCATAAAGGAGGTAAGTGGGTGCTCAAAGGAGTTTGGATGGTTGATTTATTAATGAAAATGTGGCATATTTGTATACTTCCATTCCCTCCATTTTTTTGGAATAGGGTGTCATATTTTGAAATAACAAAATTTAGTCTTTTTAAAGAATATTGTTTTCCATTTGTTCCTTTAAGATCTTTTGGATCTTTTGAAAGCCCAGTGTAAAACTCGCATCTGCTTTCAACCATGGTGGATGCCATTGGACCAATCAAGAACTGCACTGAGTGGAGTTCTTGGGTAACTCAGGAATGTCCCTGGACTATCCTCAAGCTTGCTGTGCACACAGATGGTACAGCTGGAAGGCTTGCCCATTCCTCTTCCTCCTCCTGGATCCAGATTTTGAATTTATCATAAATAGAAGGAAAACTGATTTGGGCTCCACCCCCAAATTGTTTGCAAAACTGCCCAATTTCCATCCTCCCTCAACTTACGGATTTGGGCGCTGTTCCCCAATTTGTATCTAACAAACCCCCATTCGAAGGACTGATTCTTTATTCTTGTTACCGTCCTGATTCTTTAGACAGTTTCAGGGCAGTGGCGGGACGAACACTGGAATGGAAATGATGGGCAAAATTCTCTCAAGCCCCCACCTGTGGCTTCAGTGGTGGCCGGGGGTGGAGAATTCAGCAGGGAGCCCAGTAGTGGTTTCACATGCCTGTGACTTTATAGCGGGATTTTCTACTGCCACCCGCCAGGTCAGATCAGGAGCCCCGCTGGTGGCTGGCGTGAGACTCAATTGCATCCCACTAATGGCTTGCCCCGCCAGAGAATATGGCGTAAAACACCTGGTTGCATATTTAATCAGCTCGGAGCTGGAAGATTTGGCCTGTTCCCTCACCTACCTCGTCAGCATGACAACACTCCACGTTCTCAACCCCACCACAGGACTTTGTCCTCAGATGGGAGAATTCCGTCCACTGACCGTGGCTTGAAGTTCAGCAAGTCTGACTTCTGGGAGGCCCATGATTATGCAGCCAGCACTCCCAGCAGAAACAGATGACAGTAGGGGTCAAATGGCACAGTTTGACCGGAATGCAAATTTCAAATTAATCAGCACTGACATTTCACTTCCTCAACCCAGTCACAAATTATGGGTGATACAAGCCGAGAGGCAGCCATTTGTAATGCTAATCTCGAGAAGCAGTGAGAAGATCTGACTGTCATTTTCCCTAGATTGATTTAGGCGTTGTAAGCCTTTAAATCTTCCATTTTCTCATCTGCTCGTAGTTGGGTGTGCATTTTGTATTTCTCCAACATTTAAATAACCACTCTGATCTTTACCCAGTTCTCCCTTTAAAAGTGCTTTCAATAAGGCGGTATGGTGGCACAATGGTTAGCACTGCTGCCTCACAGCTCTATGGACCTGGGTTCAATTCCGGCCTCGGGTCACTGTATCCAGTTTGCACGTTCTCCCCATGTCTGAGTCGGGGGAGGGGGGTGTCTTTTGGGCATGTCTGAGTCTGGGTTTCCTCTGAGTGCTCCAGTTTCCTCCCACAATCCAAAGATGTACAGGTTAGATTGATTGGCCATGCTAAATTGCCCCTTAGTGCCAGGGGGATTAGCAGCATAAATGTGTGAGGTTATGGGGATAAATCCTAGGTGGGATTGTAATTGGTGCAGGCTCAATGGGCCAAATGGCCTCCTTCTGCACTGTAGGGATTCTATGAAATCCTGTAATTATTGTTTGTTCCCCTGGATTATTTGGCTTTCCAAATGGTGAAATGCCTGTGGGTAGTGTGATTAATGCTGGCAGCTCACCTATTCAAAGATGATATGGCATAACCATATATCTCTATGCAAACGAGGCTGAGTTGACGAAAAGCTCCTCAGCTGGCCTATTTGTTTCTAGTAGCCTATGGGATATTATTCATTGGAAATTGCTTATGGTTAGTGTGTTGTAATGATCAGTACCAAATTAAGCTTGTCACTCAATCTCTTGAATCATAAGTAAAGATAGCTGTAAAACAACAATGGAAATGTTGATGACATTTTCTTTTGAAAATTTCCATTTTAAATGATGTGACAGAAATGTTGCTGCTGGGCATTTAGAGTTTCTTGAAAGATAATCCATTCCCCCTGTATTATAATGGTAATCAGATTTATATTATAGTTTGAATTTAATTGGATAAATTCCTGAATCACTTCCCAGTTTTGGAATGAAAGTGGAGGGGTTTTTTTTGTTTTTGATGGCGGAAGAGAAAATAGCAGATTTGAATATTTTAAACTTTCTGCTCAATGTAGAACCAGGTGTTTTCTTTGAGGCAATGTTCCTGACTAATATTTTCGACATGTCAGTGTAGAAGAGGTTTCTTATCCTGCTTCTTCTCCGTGTTATGTCGCAACACATCAATAAAATGTCAAAGTTTCCATTTCATTTTATTTTGTATTTGTTCTAGGTGCAGCTGTGCTAAGTATTACTTTACAGCATTTTCTCGGTGGATTGATAACAACATTGACATTTAGTATCATGATGCTGTGCACCCAGAAGGCTGAGGAAAGAATCCAGGTAACGCACGCGTATTTTATGACATTGTCATTATTTTGCTAACCTGATATAGTATTTCAGGGTCACTTCGGTTACCCTCCATGGGAAGTTTAGAGTAGGCAATTCTTGTTACTCTTATCACGCTATCCAGTTCTTGAGACATGTTGCTGAGATAAAACAACTATTTTTATTGTTCCAATGTTTTTCTATCATGAACATCAATGGCAATTTCTCCTGTTATAAGAGCAGATTGTTTGACTATAAGAGCCTATTTGAAGTGCACAATAACTGATTTGGATATCACTATGATCCTCTGGAATTGAACCTGAAATTATGTGTGCACTCCACTGTCTATTCTGCAGAGAAACTGCAGCCCTTTTGGGTAGGGGAGCAGGTCGGGCAAGATCTTTATCATCTCTCCCACAGTCATCAGGTTTTGCTGTACAGCTATAACTCTTGTCAATTGCAGCAACTTTCTAATGCTACTGCCTCGAAATTTAGTCTTTATCTTTTTACTGTTTCCATCATTGTTACTTTATTTTACAGTCATGACACAAATATTAATAAAAAACCTGGAATGTATTTAGGTACTTTATATCAGTTCTATCTTTGCACATCCTAATGTTGCGTGTAATTTCTGTTTTTTGGGGGACATAGTTTGTTTAATTCCAAGGTTCCTTTATAAAAAAAATTGGCTTTTTGATGAGAAAATAACTTTCTAACCTTACCAAGGATGATTGTTGCTTAATTTTCTTAATTGTTCAAACATTAGTTTCAGTGCTTGCTTGCTTTTTGGTCATATGTTTTTAAGACTGGGAAGGCATTTGACAAGGTAGACACAAAGGTACACACATGAGGACGGCCTCAACTGGGATCTTGGGTTCACATCACTCTATTTGTAACCCCCATGATTTGCTTGGGCTTGCAACATCTCATTTACTATCCTGTCTGGAGACAATACACATCACTTTAACCTATGCTTAATGCTATCTCCACTCACATAGTCTGCACCTTTAAAACTTGATTAGCTGATTAGCTGTAAAGACTCGCATTCTAATCAGTATTCCGTAAACTGTGTGTGCCTTTATACGCCCTGTTTGTGATCAGAACCCCCCGACTCACCTGACGAAGGAGCAGCGCTCCGAAAGCTAGTGGTGTTTATTACCAAATAAACCTATTGGACTTTAACCTAGTGTTGTGAGACTCCTTACTGTGTTTACCCCAGTCCAACGCTGACATCTCCACATCATGCACAATCGAGAACAAGGGAACACAGCCTCAGGATAAGTGGCTAGTCATTTTGGATTGAGATGAGGAGATATTTCTTCAATTATAGGGTTGTGAAACTTTGGAATGTTCAACCCCAAAGGGTTGCGGATGCTCCATCATTGATTATATTTAAGGCTCAGATAGATTTTTGGTCACTCAGAGAATCAAGGGATGTGGGGAGAGAGCAAAAAAATGCAGTTGAGGAGGAAGGTAATTAGAGTCATTAGGACATTAGAATCTCTAGGAATACCTTATGGGCTTAAGAGAGCCCTTTCCTACATGGCCTATTTATTGTATTTCACTCTCTAAGGACTTAAGCCTTTCTTTAAGCATAATAATTAACAAAAAGTTTATACTTCTCTTAATTTCTCTACTGGAAAATCAAATTCTGCACTTTAAGATTATCCTTTTAAAAAAATTCATGGGATGTTGGTACGCTGTCTAGGCCAGCATTTACTGCCTGCCCCAAATTGCCCTTGAGAAAGTGATGGTGAGCTACCTCCTTGAACCGCTGCAGTCCATCTGATGTAAGTACACCTATAGAGCTGTTAGGAAGGGAGTTCCAGGTTTTTGAAAGTGAAGGAACGGGGTGATATATTTCCAAGTCAGGATGGGGAGTGACTTGGAGGGGAACTCCCAGATGGTGGTGTTCTCATATATCTACTGCTCATCCTTCTAGACGATAGTGGTTATGGGTTTGGAAGGTGATGTCTGAATGAGTTCCTGCAGTACATCTTACAGATGGTGTGCCACTGTTTGTTGGTGGTGGGGGTAGTAAATGTTTGTGAAAGGCGTAGCAATCAAGCGCGCTACTTTGTCCTGAATGGTGTTGAACTTGTTGAGTGTTGTTGGAGCTGCACTCATCTAGGCAAGTGGAAATATTCAGTTACACTTCTGACTTGTGTCTTGTACATGGTGGACATGTTTTGGGGAGACAGAAGATGCTGATAGTTAGAGAGGGTCGCTACAGGATTCCTAGCCTCTGACCTGTTCTTATAGCCACAGCATTTGTAATGGCTAATCCAGTTCAGTTTCTGGTCAATGGTAACCCCCAGGATGTTGATCTAAAGTATTGAAACTCGTATGTTTGAACATTAAGATTGCCTGACTCCTTTTGGAATGCAGCAGCCCACAACACATTTTTTATTTTATAAGCTTATCTGTTGTATACTCTGATGTTGGTCAATGACTTTGATAGGTCACAGGATCCTTCTGGAGCTTCTGTTGTAATGGTGGGTCAGTTCAAAATTACATTTTCTGGCCTCAATGTTCCTGGGACTGGAAAAGACACATGTAGTTGAGGATGCCTGGATTATGGTCCAGATTTAGCTTCTACCAGTATTTCCTCAAATTTCAACCAAATCTTGATCTTCCACCTACTATCAACCTCTGTGTTCAAGGGAAATGTCAAATCTAACTTCCTAGGCTTTCTTGGGAATATTCTGCCTTCATGCCCTTGAAAGGCCTCGATAAGTTCACCCCAGAGAAGATGTGGGATATTCATTTAGCACCTTGAAAAGGCCCAAAATCTATAATGCAGCAATTGATCCTGGACGGAGTTGATCATCTTCTATGTTCGGCTCACTACAGTGCAAAGAATTTAACATTTTCTTTTCTTTTTTTCAGCCCATTTGGGCCATGGGAAGTTGTGGAGTGACCCCCTCCCCTAACAGTGACCTGGTCTCAGGTTTGAAACTAGCCTGGGCAGGGGATGTACTGTGCCACACTTTTGCTGTTAATGCAGGTATATCCAGGCCTCTGGTATACATAATTAGCTCTGACTCTCTCTAACTATCAGCAAAAGTTGATAATTCTTTGACTTCAAAATTTAGCATTACACACTCCTGTTTTGCTCAACACTCTCTTTTGTGTGTCTTTTCCCTGCTCCCTGTCCATTTTCCACTTCTAGTTTGTTAAATTTCTAGAACAAAAACAAAGATTACAGCATGTGCTTAATGAAAGCACTGCCATCTATTTCCTGTGTCCCACAAGACACCTACACCTTTACTTTGTTCAGCAAAGGTTATGTGAAATGTGACCTCTAATTTTGAAAAGCGCTTGAGCAGAAACTGCTGGAAGGTACCATTGAGCTTTCCTCATCAAAACAGACTAAATGGTACATGTGCATCCTGGGACATTAGGTAAACTGCTGCGCATGTTCGACCTGTGCAATCCAAATTTAGTTCACAATGTCACAGCTCTGGGCAAAAATATCAAATCCAAACCCAGGTTTTTTTATGAGATGCTGAGGCCTTCAAGTCAAAACTGTAATGAATGAATTAGTAACAAAATTTGTATGAGCAGAATGCCCTTCAACATGAGGTAATGAGGAAGCTTTACCACTGCCTGAAGACCTGCAGCTATTTGGCTGCACTGCTGTCTTCTGTCTGTGACCGTGCTCAACTCTTATGGCACAGACTTATTTTAGCTAATATCAGCTAGGCTGCCGCAGGAACATGGGTGACTCAACATCTTACAGCAGAGCAATTAATGACTTTTGGCATCATGGCAAGACGCCGAGGATAGGACCACTCATATGACGTGATTGTAGACTTTTCCAAGATTCAGGTTGCATTAAATGGTATCATCTTTGCTATGTGAGCACCTACAGAAAAGCCACCTCAATGATTTGAACAGAAAAAAACTTCTACCCCCTGGATGTGTATGACAACATAAAAACTCTTCAAGGAATTTTGACAGATGGCTTGTGAGGAAGCCCATTCATTATCTCCTTGGATAATGCCCTTGCTCAGAATGTCCGGTTGGGATTGTTCACTCGTGGTCTGTCTCTTGGGAACAGCGTACCTCTACCTTGAGGTCATTGGTGAAATGGTGCTCACCAGGGGCATGTCACTTCCAACCGGTTGTGAATCACTCTGGTCTAATTAGTTGACAGTGTGGCTATTTGATCTGGAGTGGAGCCGTGATTTTGGTGAGATACCTTTTCAAGAAGTATTCATTTTCAAATGAGTACATGACCTAACTGAGCTGCCATGAAAATGGGGAGCGGAAAATTGCAAACAATTTTTATGCTGGCAGGAATCTGACTGATCAGTTTTCCACATTTTCCTGTCCTGCCTGCTGTGATACCCGCCACTGACATGACTAGAGAATCGCGCCCAAAGCTGCTGCACATTGTGGTTTACGCACAGATGTTACACATGCACAGTCAATAGAAATAGTTAGGTTGAGTGAATGCAGATTATGCAGGCCTATTACCATTGCCCACAAACCACCTGTTCAAACACTTCACTTCCTGAAAGGTTTGGGAAGCAAAATTCAAAGGATGAATATGTTACCTTGATTTAAAATTCTCACCCTTGTTTTTAAATCCCTCACCTTTCCCTATCTCTTTAATCTCAACCTACAACTCTGCAAGATGTCTGCAATCCTGATTTCTCCCTGATTTCAGTTGCTCCAGTATTAGTGGCATCCTTTGAAGCGCTATGCTTTGGAATTGTAACTATTTCCAGCATAGCCTGCAATGGTATGTCCCATGAGAGGGAGAGAGCGGGTTGCGCATAAAAAGAGTAGATATGCTGAATGCGAGAAATAGTTGATTGCTTACTGCTATGGGCTCACAAATAAAATATATCCTTTAAATTGATTATCCTTACTAATGACTCTTTACTACCAACAGAGGTAGTAAACCATTTGTTGCAGAATTAATCAGATTTATTTGGCTGCCCAATAAACATAATGGGCAAAGCTTTAAGAAACCGATACTTAAGTTGGTCAAACTGCTTAAATTGGTACGTCACTAAGGAACTCAGTTTTTTTATAAAGTTGATATAATTGCCTTTAAAATGATTGGGAGTTTTGAATCCTAGCCTGTGGAATGTACGTGCAAACTTCCATTTTCCTGTCTATTCTGAAGTAAGAATTAAATTGAAATGCACACTGTATTGTTCTACAAAAGCCCTAACTTCTGAAATTGAGAATTTTTCATTTTTCAAATTGTTTCATAAAGAATGAGCGTATTGTTCTCACACAATCCCTCCTGGCTTTACTTTTTGTTTATTCTCCTGGTAGTGCGAGCTTTTGTATCAAGTAATGTATTTATGAATGGGATTCCAGCCGATTTGAATTCCTCGATAAAGTGTAATATACAATTGCACATATCAAAACATATTTGTTACTGTTGGAGAAAGAAACATTTATTCCTGGGGCGTTTATGCTAGAATTTATTTGCATCTCATATTGTAAATTACTTTGGATACCTATGGCTTTTTTCTTTTTAGTGAGAGTGACCTGCTATAGAAGCAATATAGAGTTCAGTCTGAAATTCCCCTTTCGCTCATACTCTGATTTTCTCCTCGGTTAACCTCAGTGCACACAAAGTTCATGGAATCTGAATATATGCGATATATTCCCATTGCTTTACACCTGATAGATAATTTTTTTTAGCATAAATGTAATAGGTAGAAATCAATGTTGCCGTTCTTCTGTCTAGTGTTTGAATGGAGCTATTGGAAAAATGCTATGTTGATAATGGAGTGGATTTTGGGAAAACATTTAGTTTGAATCAGTGTCCAAAGGTTCCGCACATGCTGACTCGACTTAAATTTGCTGTGGAGGTTGATTGAATCTCGTCAAGAGGTGCTGTTGAGGAATCATTGTGATAAAATCAACCAGACTTAGCCTGATCTTTGATCATTTATTTGAGCGGAGGCAGGGAGAACTTGTCTTAATTACTCAAGTCCAAGTCAGTACTCTGCCCTGTGAATTGTTACATTGTCTTATATTTTTAGTCCCTGTCCTAATATGACTGTGGGTATGTATTTGATCACATAGGCTCACAATCTACCACAATAGGTGCAAACTGTTTCTGATCACTGTCCCATTCGGCTGTGCACCTTGGCATTCCAGTGACAGGAACCATGGGCTGGATTCTCCAACCTCTCTTGCAGCTGGGATTTTCTGATCTGTGACAGTCAGTGGAGATTGGGCTGAGCGTCAAATACTCTGTTTTCGCTGGCAGCAGTGGCAGGGCATGAATGGCCCTTGTTGCCTGCAGTTGCTGTCACAATAAGTGCAAAGTGCTGTGGATCTCATCTTCTATAACATTTTAATGATTGAAACCTATCTACCTCGAGTTACTGGACCTTTCCCTGCAGTGGCCCAGCCTGGACTGGTTTTTGCTGTGTTTGTTGTCTAGGCTAACATATGCCAAGTATCCCAACAATCAGCGCTTCACAGTCTCCTACCTAATGCTTATTACTAACTATTGAACGGTAACAATATAATCTAACAGTACACGCCGACAGTACAGGCTGACAGTACACGCTGACAATATAGCCGGACAGTACACTCGGACAGTACAGTCGGACAGTACACTCAAGCAGTACACTCAGACAGTAACTTGGACAATACATGCTGACAGTACATGCTGACAACACTTGGACAGTACACTTGGACAGTATGCTCGGATAGTACGCTCATAGTACACTCAGATAGTACGCTTTATTGTTACCCTCTGACAGTACATGCTGACAGTACACGCTGACAGTACACATGGATAGTACACGCTGACAGTACACTCTGATGCCTTACCTTCCGGGTTCTGCCAGCAGGAATCACTACTGCTGTCCAGCAGTTGAGATGATCAAGCCAGGGGTGTGGAGGTCAGTGCAGCCCCTGGGTGGTCAGGCACAAGGCCTGGCACTCTGGCAGTGCCGACCTGCCAGCACAAGAGGTCACTGTCAGACTAGCGCTGCCAAGAGGTGAGGCAATGATGGGGGTGGGGGAGAGATTACTGTTGGTTATTGCTGGGGGAGGATAGGGGGAAGCATGCTAGCAAACACTGATGGGTTGAGGGGGAAGAGATTACGAGCGAACAATGATGGGGGAGTCTTGAGGTCCGTGGAGGAGGGGGGAGGGGTGCTATCTGTTAATGTTGAGATCGGATTTCTACAGAGCTGAGCTTGACGACATCTTTAGGTCCTGCCCCTCAGGAATGACGGCACAAACACAATGCCCCCCACGCCTCTCTTTCTCTCTCCCCCATGCTTTTTTTTGACAAAGTATCAGAGGTTCTGGAGTGAAGACCTGCCTGTTTCTTACATGCCAATTTTCAGTCACAATCTGGCACTTTTGAGGAAATTCTGCCTAGTATTTCTGTTTTAATATGTTAAAGGGTCATGATTATTCTTCACATTGCACACTGGAAAATACCAAGTACTTCTGGTTGCATTTTAACTGTTATGCCATTTCTGCAGGTTTAAATCTACTTAAATTGATGGTGATCAGGTTCAAGGCCTCACCGACTGTGAACTTGATTATGTTGCTGGGGAGGTGGGTGAGACCTCACTCTGAGATCTCCCTGATGCAAATCCCATTATGGTTCTCTCCTGAAGACTTCTGGCTATAATGGGATTTACTTGTGGCAAATGGATCCAGAAAGTCTCAGCCATTGTGTGGGGCAGTTACAGGGTTAAAACAGTTATGATGTCAGTCCATAAAAATACTGCTTGATAATGAACATAGACTTGGTTAAAATCATTGGCAAGTTTGAGATTGTAGTGGAATATTAGCAGGCAAAATCTTCAAAACATCTAAATGAGTGGTTGTTATTGTGGATTTGGTGCAGCTCCCTGCCAGCCATGACACCGCGCATTTTAAAAATTTTATTTTTTACTCCATCCTTAAAGTTACAAAGCCACTGCTCAGAATGGACCAGGCAATCCTAAGTCCTTGTCATCTCCAAAAACCAAATTTAGAATCCAATTGAATCCAATTCAAGGTCTCCTCGAGATGGATGATCAAGATCCAAGCTGACAAGATTAGATATTGTACCCCATCTTGTGCTTGACCTGACATTTGATCTTAGCCAAAAGGCCACACATTAGTGATTTGGAACTTTGAAACGTGGTTGCCTATCATTGCATGTTCCTGTAGAGATGTCAGGTGCTTCTCAGTAATTGTACTGATACTTGGAAGTAATCTAGTTGACAGATTCAGGTGATATCTTTATGTTCTAAGTAATGTGAACTCACAGATTAGATTACACTTTTAAGATCACTCTTAGGTTTCCTATTTTGATTCTCGTAACACGTGATTTCAATTTTATTCAGCTGTAGCCTGCACAGCACTGGGTGTCATTTTCCATCACGCAGGTTAATGTTTGTGGCAGAATTACTGCAAGTCAATAGAAATAGTTTCTAGCTCACCACTCCAGCAGGCAATAGCTATTAGGATTTAATGGTGCATGTTTCATTGAGATACCATACTGGCGTTGCTACACAATTGTGAACTGTAGTTGATATTTCTGTGAACTAAATTAGATGGTAAAGATACTTATTAACCACATCATAAATATGTACAGTTCTTTGTGTAGCAAGATGGGTTTTGCAAGTATGCTCATTAGTAAAGAGGGAAAATTATGTAGAGCAGATTACTGCTTCAAATCATTGGGGACCAAATACATCGAAGATAATTTACTTGGACTTATAATCCATTGTTAAGAATTCGATGTACTCTACACAATACCAGGACAATGAAATAGATTTTCAATGTCGGATTTAAGTCAGTTCTAAATGGTTAAGGACTAGTGTAGAACTTGCCTGAAAGGTCAAATGATAATATTTCTCAATTCTCTAGTATAATCTTATTTGCATAATTATATTAACACCAAGTGCAGACTGAAACAGGGCTGGCATGCATATTAATGGTGGTAGACAACAGTACCATCTGAATGAAAATTAAAGGGACAATTAAAGGACATAAAATTGGGAGGATATAAATTTAGAAAACACTTATCTCAAGATACATCTCAACTCATAGAGGAGGCTAAAAGGATAGAGATCAAATACTAACAGGTAACAATTAAGGGAAAAGCCACCCTTATGCAAGCATAATTATATGAGAAGCTCCGGCCCTAGGTCTTCCTTTAACTCTGTTTTGAGTTAAAATTTCACCCTTATTTCTGGATAGGATAGTTCTAAGATTGACAAAAAATAAGACAGTCACCTGAGACTGGAGTTGAACCCGGGCGTCTGGCATTGTGAGGCAGCAGTGTTAACCATTAAACGCCTGTTTCTCTACTGTAGATTATGCATGCATATGCATGTGGTTAAGTGAAAGATTACGGCATTGTCAGCCCTGTGTTTGATTTTGTTTAACATGAGGACTTTGGGTCACTGTCATTGTTCACATAACCTTGACAGGTTGGTTGTTAGATTTCAGTGACATGTCCAGCCATGATCACTGGGATCACCTTGCGGCTGCAGCCTTCTTCTGCCTTCGCAGCTGGTGAGATGCACTGTCTTCGTTCACCTGTTCTGCTGTTGACTTTTTATATCAATAATATATCAAAAGTCTTGCGTTTAACAGAAATTTCCTGTCACTTTGATAACTTTGAAAGAGTGTATCTTCCTACTGGCTGAGCAATACCATGAAAAATCTAGTATACCTATTAAAATATAGGTCCCCATCCTAGCCGACAAACAACTGGCTGAGTAATTGTGGCTATCTCACAATCTAACTTCCATAATTCAAGGTACCCTCCACCATTAGACCTCGTACAACTCCCCATCGAAGCACGGCACTGAAATCATACTCAAGTGCGGTTCCTGGCAACCTGTTCCAGAGGGTGATGACATGAGGTGTGAATACTTACTGGCATCTAACCAACTCCATGTTTTTGTATTCTCTACTGATGCCTTTATTCCCTTCCCTTTGGCCATGCTCACATAACTGACCACAGAGAATATACCTGCTGTTTTAAAAATATAACCTGTATTCCTTTGAACTCTTTGTTTCTCCAATTAAAAAGTCACAGTTCCCTTATCTAGCTTGATAATTATAAGCTATATGTCTATGTATAATTCTGATTATCCTTTTGTGGACTTAAGTTCATTGTCTCGGTATTCCAGTCATATAAGAGTAGAAGGAACTGTACTTTGGGCAGCAAAGTACATTGGTGGCGATCTTACTGGCTCATCCCACTGGTCAATTGGTGAGGTGAGCCTGTAAGATCTTGAGAGAGGTGAAAAACTGGCATCATGCCCGGCGCTGTAAAGCCAGTGTGATGGTCCTTGCAACTGGGAAGAACACATGGATTGATCATAATATTTAAATCCTGATTATTTTATTTTTAGTGGTCTGGACTGATTTGAAAATAAGGATGGGACCTACTATGAGTTAAGACTTGGGCAACAGAGTTTTGGATAATCTCAAATTTATGGAGGGGAGAATGTGGATGACCATCCAGAAGTGCATTGGAATAATTAAGTCTAGCGGTAATAAGGCCCTGAATGAAAGTTTCAGCAGCAGATGTGCTAAGACAGTGATGAAGTCAGGCAATGCTATGGAAGTGGAAATGTATGGTTTTAGTAATGGTACAAATATGAGGCTGGAAGTTCATCTTGGAATTAAATGTGACACCACTGTTGCAAACAAGCAAGCTTAATCCCAATCTGTTGCTGGGAAGGGTGAATTGAGCCAGGGAACGTGGCTTAAAAGTGGGAAGCAAAAAATAATAGCTTTGGTCTTATCAATATTTATTTGGAGGAAATTTCTACTCACCTAATATTGAATGTCAGATAAGCAGTCTGATTATTTAGCAACAGGAGGGGAGTCGAAAGAGATGGAGGTAAGGTCTACCTAATAGTGTTGTCAGCGCACATGTGAAACTAACACTATGCTTTCAGACAATGTCACTGATGGGCAGCATGAGAAATAGGAGAGGGCAAGGTTAGATCCTTGTGGGACACCAGACGTAGGAGTAGGAAGAGAAATCATCCCACATGATTTTCTGGCTACAATCAGATACAATTGGATAAGAGTCGCTGGAGCAAATTGTCCTTCTTAAATTGTCCCCATTATTTAGATGACTCCAATTGTAGGCAACCAGAAATCAACAAATTAATTTTAAGAACTTGGATTATGTTAACTTGTTAAGTTTCTTGCTGCCTGAATTACTCTAGGCAATAGTTTAGGTGTTTTGTTAATGTGTCATTACTGCAATATTAAAAATATTGTCACCTATAGGACATTGGTGACCTCCACTTACCAGAACCAGAGGGATCCAGACCTCAGGTTTACTTGCTCCATGGGGTTCTTAACTATGTCACAAGCCTTGCTCATATGTGTCTGTGCATTGCTCTGACAAACTAACATCAAAAGATATTGAATTATTGGTGAATACTTAAATACATCAATTGAATTTGTGGAGAATGGAGGTATTAGTTCCCGTCTACATTTCACTGTGGCATTTCAAATGCTGACCATTGGTACATCCAACATTGTTTTTTAAAACATATTTTATTTCAGAAATCGCTTGACATTCATTATGTTTTCCCTAAATTTCGAGATGAAATCCATCCGTTGAAGCTAATCGTCTAAAAACAGAAAATGCCGGAAAGACAGCAGGTCAGGAAACCATCTATGGAGACAGAAACAGAGATAAAATTTTGAGTCCATATGACTTCTTCAGAGCTGAAGAAGGATAGAAATGTGATGGATTATGTAGCTTGAGAGAACGGTAGAGAGGGAGAATAGAAGATCAGGAATATGTGGGAGCTCAGGAGAGAATGATGAAGATGTCATGGACACAAGACAAAGAGAGTGTTAATGATTATGTTAACGACCAAAGATGGTGCTTATAATATCATAAAGATAAGGTAGCAATTGTCTAAATAAGTTCGTTGAAGTTCCAATGTCAGGAAAATTGATCAATAAAAATTCAATTGTTATTTACAATCCATCACATCAAAGCAAAAGATTTTTCATTGTTGAAATTTGCTATGCTACTTCAGAACATTTGTTCTAGGGAAACCAAATTCTTATTTTATAAATGTAATTGAAGGAAGTTACTCAGTTAGCCTTATGCAATACTAACATTTCACTTCGGCTAAGATTGCAGTGAGATATGTTATATGCTTGTGGAAACCGTAATCCATTTCCGAGTTGTGAAATAGCATAATTTTTTAAAAGTTTTAAGCCAGCTATTTGATGATTAAGGTGTGGGGGAAAGATTGCCTGAAGAAATTTAGCCTAATCTTTCAGCACATGGTAACGAGCTATTGATATAGAGACCACAGGCCCTTTGTGGCAGAATTCTTCTTTCTGAACTTGAAGCAGATAACATCTTGCTGGTATTAAGTATCCTTTTGTCACTTCTAGAAGTTTCTTTTTGTTCAATTATGGTCACTGTTACATATAACATTAGGAGGTGATTTGTCACACTGACATTTTCATTTAATAATCCTTATTCATTAATGTAACTAAAAATACTAATTGGACTTGAATCTCATCTTTATAAGGAATTACAATGCAGTGATATTAATGGACTGCAGTTAACATAGTTCAGACTCTGACAATAGCAAGGATTCCTACATAGTTTTAAACATATAATTTATTTTTTGAAATCAACCACTGTTTGCACTAAGTTGATACCAATCCGTATGCCTTGTGTGCAGGCTTCTGCGGACAAAATAAAAAGATAACCTTCCAGTTATATTCTCTTTTAAAGTACAATTGATCAGTGAGGAGATAGCTTTCTCTTTGCTTTTGAAAAGAGTTATAGAATGAAAAATGGAAAACAAGTAATTGTCCAATTTTTGTAGGTGAGGTGGGGGTCAGTTGTGGTGGCAAGGTCAACAGCTGGCAACTGAAAAACATCTTTGGGCATCATTCTCTTGCAGTCAGAGAAGGGTTTTGGTGGAAGCAACAGAAAACCAACTAATCATAAATCACAGTAAGAGTGCTCCTTTCACACTTCTGAAGTAGCTGAATTATTAGTTAACCTCTGACTGATGGAAGCTTTGATGCATTTAATTCAGAACTTGACATAAGTGACAAGAGTCAACACTTTGATATTCTTAACTTGTACTTTCTACTCAAACACGACAGTTGAACTTCATATCATAATAAAAAGAAAATACTGCAACTGCTGGAAATGTGAAATAAGAACATAAAATGTTGGATAAACACAGTAGGCCTGGCAGCATCTTTGGAGAGAGATGTCCGTATGACTTCTTCGGATCTGAAGAACAGTCACATGGGGCTCGATTTTACCATCAAGTTGTGCCCGTTTTTGGGCGTGAAAACTTTGTGAAGTTAGGCATGAGGCAAGTAGCACGATCCGCACCTGTCTCTGCGGCCGTTCCCCTTTTACGAATGGCTGAAAATGGCTGCCATCGGGACTATGTCCAAAACAGGCGTGATGTCAATTTAAATGCATATAAATGCGTTTGTCTTTTTTTTTACTGCGCATGTGCAGTCAAAGGCTCCGATTGGAGCTGCAGTGTTTCGGGCGTGTTAAGCCCTGCCCACAGGCTTCTGCAGTGCAATTCAGAATCGCTGATATTTTTTTCAGGCAGAATGCGTATGGGGGTGCCTGAGAACAGGTCTAAAAGTCAGATCTGAAACACTCTCAGATTTAGCATTTAGAATCAAAATGGTAAAATCAGGCCCATGGATGCAAAACATTAACTCCCTTTCTCTCACCACAGATGCTGCAGATCTGCTGAGTTTATCCAGCATTTTAATGTTTTTATTTCATTCAGTAGTTTGAAATGCTCCAATTAATTAGAGTAGGCTATACCTTTCCATCACATCACATTTCAAGAACTGCAAATTCTATTTTATAAAGAAATATTGAACAAACCTGCATTCCTAAGCACTTTTTGCACTCTTTGGATGTCATAAAGCAGCACACAGTCAATGAAGTACTTCTTGCAATGCAATCATTATTGTAAAGTAGGTGAACAACCAATTAATTTATGTACTGCAAGGTCCCATTAACAGCAGTGAGATTTATGACAAGCTTATCTGTTTTAGTAGTGTTGGTTATAGGATAAAAGTTGGCCAGGACATTTATATCAGTATATAAAATTAGTAGCAGCCACCCGATGGGTTATTTACACCTGAGAAACTGAGAAACACTGCAAGCACACATTTGGGAGACAGAAATGTTGTGTCATCAACAGCCTACAGCTGCAATGAATCTGCCTATTTGATATATCACTACATACTTGTTGTGTCAGTATTGTGTAGAACAGGAAATCAATAGGATTTGATGTACTTAAGGATATTTCCAATTACTTAGTAAAATAGTATAGGAAACAAAAGGTGGCAATTTAAAACTGGGATGCATTAGTTATCTTACAAGATCCCAATAAATTCATAAAGGTATAAATAGTAAATTTGTGCTTGATTTTTAAAAAAGATATTGGCATTAACTTGTTTCTAACTTTATTTCTTTCAGTTAACTATACATATTCAATTCTCCAGCTATGCAATGCAGTAATCAAAGATAAACATTTTAAATGCTTTACCTCTTGTTCTATGGAGAATACTTTTAATTTTGGAGAATAACAATTCATGCAAAGAACATCCTCCAAAGTGCTTTACAATCATCAAATTACTTTTGAAGTTTAGCCGTTGTTAAGCAATGAACTTGCATACAGCAATTCCATTGCTTTTGGTTAAGGGAGAAATGTTGGCCAGCACACTGGGGACAACTCTCTTTTCTGTTCATAGTCCTTAGAGGATATTTTAAGTTTACCTATGCAAGCACAACTAGACCTCAGTTTAACATATCATTTGAAGAAAGAACATTTTGACAATGCAGCAATGCACAGAAGTCACACCTACCATTGTGTGTTGGCTTGAATGTACAATTTTCTGTTTCTAAGACAGGACTGATACCAATTTTTAATAGCTGAGCAGTGCAGAAAGAACAAATTATTTGACACTGCAGATAACATTTCGAATAAGATGTAAGAGTTGATTCCTCAATGTTATATGCATGGACTGTGGTCTTACATGCAACAGGGAATCTAACAGGTAAGCCTGGGTCGCATTCCCAGAATTCTCTGGCAGATACACATGTTTCGTTATATAGTCCCAAAATTTATTTCACTATGTACTTCCTACAATGAAGTCTCTATCTATTCTTGCTAATCCACTTTTTCTTCACTGCTTATATATTTAAAATGTGTGTTGGATGATTCCAAGATGCCCATTGTTGGGCAGTTGGTTTGTACTGTTGGTTTGACTTGCCATGCTGTAGTTTCTGCTTGTTGAATGGTTATATTTTGTTGCCATTTGCTGCAGATTTCCTGTAAAACAGAATTAATTTTGTGCAGATCTGTAGCCAAAGTATTGTTGTTGCACTCAGCTGCCAACTTCAGCTTGAAACCATCTGCTCTGCATGTGGCTTCCATTAGGCTGCCAATGGATGTCATGGATTTGGAAGAGATTTCAGGCAGAGGGAAGACAGATGTGTTTGTACCTGGCAAATCTGGTGCCCACTTAGGTTTGGCTGAGGAACCACATGCTTTCAGATCTTGGTACATCTAGATGGTCATACCTGAGGCCGATGTGATCGTCACTTCACAAAAAAGACTGTGCTAGAGTTAATGGTACTTTCTGAAGCTACAATTGTGGTTCAGATCTGACACTTAGGCCAAGATTTTCTGGGCCCTTTCAAGATGGCTTCAGAGGCTGGCTGAAGGGGTGGTGGTGTAATATCATGTGGGATGGCAGCAGAATGGTGTTCTGACATCATCACGTCACTTCTGGTTTTTACAAGAGACGGACAGCATGGCAACACAAAAGAGTACGCAGAGGTGACAAAAAAGACGAGGTAGTGATGCTTGACAGGAAGGCTAGAATGGTGTAGCGATTGATTTTGTTGCAAGGAGAGAGTGTTCTCCAGAGTACGGCCTGACTGCTGGCACTGGGTGGGTTTAAAGGGATCTGATTGGAGGATGCAAATTGGTGGGAGGCCTTCAAGAATAAGAGTGCCCATCTGCCGTAGGCATCATCCCTGGTGTCTGCTCCATCATCTTTGGAGCCTCCTACACCCTCTGAGAGAGCGAATGTGATAGCTGTAATCACTTTGAAAACTGTAACAAGACCAATATAACAACATTATTTATGGGTGGATGGGAGGAGTATGACTCCCTGAGGTAAATTAAAATCTGGCAAGGAGGTAAAGATGAAAGGAACTCCTATTTTGGGAAGCCACTACATTTTTCTTCACCCAATCTTCTTGGTCTCTATCCCAATAATTTGAAGAGCCTGTTCTTTGTGCTAAGTGAAGCAGCACAGATTGGCTGGTCTGCCTGCAGCACAATCTCTCAATGGTTGTATGCATTTTTTTTACTTCAAAACAGATTCATTCAGCATTGGATAATAACATATGACCAGGCTGCATTCCACCTCATGTGAAAGGTTAAGTACAGAGAATGCTTGTAGCTATGAGAAACTTTAATGACTTGGTAACAAAATATGCAATAATGCTGTGAGGCAAAGAAAGCCTTTCTTAACTTGGAAGACATGTTACCTGGGCAGAGAGGATATATAATTGTGCTTTCCAAGCTGCATTGCTGATGTGGAACCAGGCTGTTTGTTCAGTGTTTAGTGCGTGCAAAGGTCAATGCTGTGTTAAAGGCACTCTTTCTCAGTCCAAAGATTATTTGTTACCATGACATGCAGACATGGGAAATTACATTAACATGCCCAGACACTTTTGCACATTGCACTAAGTGCAAGTGTAGTGTTTTACATCATATCTTTCTGCTTTCATCTGCTGCACTTTCTCCAGGCACCTCCTTAGCCTTAAAAGATGAAGCTATATTCAAAATGAATCAGCAAACTTGAAGTACAACAATCCTTTCAAAAGCTACTATCCATTTTCTACTAACATGTTGCTATAGCACTCTCTGCAAACCATGACAATAAGTAAGAAGCTGTATTAAAAATATTTAAATGATTTGATGCCTCTCAAATTTGAAGAGGTTTGGAGGACTGCTCTTGATACTGGGGAGCACTGTTTATTTTCACAAATAGGACTTGGTCCCTGTAATTTAATATAAATGCCAAACATATTATCATATAGACTGTATGCATCTTTTTATTTTAAAAAAACTGAAAATCTTGACTGAAATTTCATTTGCAAACAATATTCCTGAACTCTAGTTCATTTTTGTGTAAAACTGTGATTGAACACCCAGATATATTCACTTCATTACAAATAATGTTGATCCTACTTGGGAAGAGAGAAAGAGAGAGAGAAAAATTGTATTAAACAGGATAGTGATTCTGGGGCAAGGTGTGTCATCTGTTTGCAAAATGCTTGGCATGCAGAAAAGGACTCTAATATAATGGGCTATCTCACAGATGGGATGAAAGTAATCTACCTCATTATCTTAGACAGGTATAAGGTCCTGAGGATAGAGTAGCTCTAGGTGCAATGCTCGGTGTTTCAACCCTGCTCTGAGGTTCTGGGCTATAGTACAGGGAAAGGGAGCATTAATAAAATTGAGATAACTGTCCAGCAATTTGACAGTAATTGAGTAAGGATCCTGTGGTTGCAGCACTGGGGTTCTTGTGGTAGTCTTGTGGGGTGGTCTGGTAGCTCTTTAAAAGGGAAATTTGGATCTTACATGTTTTAAGATTTGACAATCAGACCTAACAACATAAATGGGAGAGCCTGGATATTTTACAGGGTGGGGGAGGAATTTAAAAAGAAATTTATGGAAGATCTCCCAAAAGAAAGAGAAGTTTTTTTATTGGAAAATAAATGAGCATTTCCATACATTGAGTATATTAACAGATGGCTGATTTATGGAGCATTTATACATAGACATTATGTTTTGTACTACAAATGGCTTCGTATAACATTCAAAAGTTCATTTTTCCCCAAGTGGGTGCTAGATGTGGAAGTTAGTAATGGGTGCATATTGCCAGTGAGAGAAATTGGAAAATAATTAAATTTCCTTAGCAACCACAGTTGTTAAAACAATTTTTTAAATTAAATAACAATTTTTTGGGGGGAATTTGAGAATTCCAAAGTTAAACAGGGTGTTTTCCCCATCAGTTTGTCGCTGTTAGTTAGATCTTTCTGAAAAAGAAAGGTGAGAAATTTTTCAAACTAAATGCAAGTTATTTAATAACTTTTTAAATTCACCTTATTTTCACTCAACATTGAACAAACTGAATTAGTTGTACATTGAGCAAAGACACAATTCATCATTTAAACTGAACAATACAGGTATGGTTTCTGGAAAGAATAATTATTCATGGGTCTAAATGTGAACAGAATGCACAGCTGGTATGCTCACTCACTTATTCTTTACAGAAGAAGTGTTTTAAACTTAATTTTGCAGTTTGCTTCTGGCAAATTGTAAATGATCAATTTCCTGTCAGTCATGAAAATGTCTATACTTTGCCTCCGATAAGAGTTATCAAGTTAATAGAAGAAAAGACAAATTATACTAAAGGAACCTCACCTATAACAGTTTTCATGTTCCCAAAATGACCCAAAGCACTTCACAGCCACTGACTGAATTGTCTTTAAAATGCTGCTGTTATGTAAAATCAGCTACCAATTGCACACAACAAGGTCCCACACATTGATAATGTCAGAGACCAAGAGAACTTGCCTTTTCTTCAGATAGTGCTATTAGGATGTGTTCGTCATTGTAACAGATAGATTGGACCTCAGTTTATTAGATTCTCTGAATTATGACATCCCTTGCACTTTGTGTACCGCACTGAAGTGTCATCTTAAATTATGTACCTAGATTGGCACTTGAACCAATGGGCTCCTCGACTAAGAGGTGAGGGTGTTATTACTAAACTAAGCTGCTACTACAGCACCAGTCTGGAATGTGCATGTGGTATTTTGCAAAGACTTAGTTATCAATAATCATCCTCCAACTGGTTTTACAATAATTTGGAGTAAGTTAAGGAACTCACAAATCCAATGTAGTACTAGAAAGTTGAATACCAAACAGAATCTTGTATCCCCCCCATGTTTGCGTGGGTTTCCTATGGGTGCTCTGGTTTCCTCCCACAGTCCAAAAATATGCAGGTTAAGTTGATTGGCCTTGCTAAATCGTCCCTAGTGTTAGGGGGATTAGCAGGGTAAGTGTGTGGAGTTACGGGAATAGGGCCTGGGTGGGATTGTGGTCGGTGCAGACTGGATGAGCCGAAAGGCCAGTTTCTGCACCGTAGTGATTCTATGATTCTAAGACATCCAGCATCGGGAAGTGGGTGACTGACTTGTTGAGAGCCACCCCAAGCCCTGCCCTTGCTGTTGACTCTGCTGCCCCCAGATCCCCCTTCCTGTCATCACCCACTGTGGCCTAGGATCCAGCACGATCCTGTGTCTTGGGTGAGTTTGTACCAGCAGTGGCCGCCGCAGACAACATGGGGGCGATTCCCCCATTCCGACCCTTTTTTTTGGCGGATTGGGAGATGTATGCACGTGCTCCCGACACACGTGTATCTCCCACCACCAGAAATCCAGTGCAGTTGGGACCAAACAGGAAACCGGTGGGAACACCAGGTAAGACACTTTAATCTATTAAAATGTGATTATCAGGCCCAGGACTGAATTCTCTGGGCCCGATATCACCTCCCATCCGACCAGTTCAAATTCACTCTGGTGGGGTTTAGAGTAGCTCCCCACATTTGGGAAACTAGCGGAAGACCCCACTGGAGTGAAGGGAGGGGCAATTGGGGCCCCCCAAGGGGTCAGTGATGGGGGGGTGGTGCTGGCAGGCATGGACAATCTGGCAGTGCCAGCCTGTGCACCTGGCCCATGCCCAGGGGCACCTTGAGCACTGCCCACTGGGCATTGGGGCAATGCCAAGAGGTAGGGCCTATTGGGGTGAGGCCGAGAGGTGGGGCCTATTGGGGGCGTGGCTTAGGGGCGTACCAAGGGAGTAGGGCTTATGGGCCGTGCTGAGGGTGGGGTCAGCCGGGGGTTGGGTTTACGGTGCAATTGGTGGGGGTAGGGGGTCCTGCTCCCACTCTGCATTGGGATCTGGTTGGGGCTAGAGGGAGGCCAGTGATCGGGGCAGGTTGGCGGGTTGGGTCTGCCAGGGGGTTCTGCCTCCCGTCGGGAAAGGTCTGCCGCAGTGGGGGGTGTTCTATGTCTGGGTGGGGGGAACAGGGGGAGGTCTGCCAGATCAGCGGGGGGGTTCGTCACTGCTGAGGGAGATGGGGAGCTGGAGATTGGGGGTGCTCCAGGACAAGGGAGGAGGGGTGCTAGCCAGCAGACGAGCTAGTCCAGCAAACTGGGGCCACTGCGCATGCACAGAGTTCCGGAACTAGCAGACTTTGTGTGAACACGCTTTGCACTGCCACCCCCCCACCCCAAGCTTTTAATGATATTCATGACTGTGACCTCTGTGTTGCACAGAGTGTAGGAGATTTGAGTCTGAACTCCCACTGAAAAAAAAATGTGGTTTACACAATTTTCTCAGCATATTCAGCACTTAGAACTCTTTTTGGGAGAATCACCCTCTGCAGTTCAGTAAAGTTATCAGCCTTTGGTTAATCAGCTGTTCCTGAAGGGTAAGCGTCTACATTCAGGATCCTTGATCGTGGGGAAAGGTCCCGTACTGGCCTTTCAAGTGCCTGAGTGAAACAAATTGCAGTGGGCCTTCCCAAAGAGAGGCGACTGGGACTTTTGCCAGCTCTTTAGCCAGTGGACAACACCACCATCACCTCCACAAGATTCCTGCCCATCATCTTTACGTGCAATATTTGTCTCATCATCCATACTCTGAGAATAAGCGTGGAGTTAATCCAAATACACATGCTTGAACTCCACATCCAAAGAATTTCAGGCATTTTGTGAAGGCTGGAAGTTTAAGATATTGGGAAAAATGTGGCAGATTAAAGGAATTCGAAATTCTTTTGAGCAGTTTGATCCATTTGCCTAGTTTACTACTACTTGAACAAATTAACAGGAGATTTTTATTTCCTTAACTTGTTGCCTGCTTTCAGACCTAAATGTACAAATACGTCCTGGATTTGGGCAGCAGGATCTGTAGTGCCATCATTCTAGGTGATGGAGGTTGAAGTCATAAACTGGGAAGATTGTACCTAAAGATGACAGACTGGTTCTAAAATGTCTTTTTGCGTGTTTACTGGAGGTGACCGGGACCAGCAACCCAGCAGCAGTGGTGGAAATGCAATTGGGCGAATTAGAAAGCCACAGAAAGTGGTTATTGCAATATGGCAGCAGTTTTGCTGGAGCACGCAGACTCCACCGCCCCTTCCCTCTCTTTGCCTGCAGTTCAGCAAGTGTGATGTGGGTATGCCGGCGTTGGACTGGCGTAAACACAGTAAAAAGTCTGACAACACCAGGTTTTAGTCCAACCTATTTATTTGATAATATACTCACAAGCTTTCGAGGGACACCCTCTTCGTCAGGTGAATGGAGAGTTACGGGGGATATTGAAGACTTGGTCAGGAAGAAGAGGGAGGCGTATGTTAGGTCAAAACAAATGGGTACGGAGTGTGCGCTGGAGGAATATAGAGAGAGTAGGAGGGAGCTAAAAAGGGGAATTAGAAGGGCAAAGAGAGGGCATGAAATGGCTTTGGCTGGTAGGATTAAGGATAATCCTAAGGCATTTTATTCCTATATTAGAGGCAAGAGAGTAGTTAGAGGGAAAATTGGTCCTCTTAGGGACAAGAGTGGAGAGTTATGTATTGAGTCGGAGGGAATGGGGGAGCTCCTGAATGAATACTTTGCGTCGGTATTCACGAAGGAGAGGGGTTCGGAATCGTGCGGTCTCTTGGAGGGAGCGGAGGTTCAGTTACAGGATATAGTTATTACAAGAGAGGAAGTGCTATGGCTTTTAGGTAGCGTAAGGACGGATAAAGCTCCGGGGCCTGATGGTATTTATCCCAGGCTGCTTAGGGAGGTGAAAGATGAAATTGCTGGGCCTCTGGCGCACATCTTTGTCTCTTCTTTGGACACAGGTGAGGTCCCAGAAGACTGGAGGGTAGCAAATGTGGTCCCGTTGTTCAAAAAAGGTAGTAGGGATAACCCTGGGAATTATAGGCCGGTGAGTTTGACGTCGGTGGTAGGGAAGTTAATGGAAAAAATACTTAGGGGTAGGATGTATGAGCATTTGGAGCGTTGCGATCTGATTAGGGATACGCAACATGGCTTTGTTAGAGGGAGGTCTTGCCTTACGAATCTGGTGGAATTCTTTGAGGAGGTGACAAAAACGGTTGACGATGGGAGAGCCGTTGATGTCATCTATATGGATGTCAGTAAGGCGTTTGACAAAGTCCCTCACGGTAGGCTGGTAGAAAAGGTTAAGGCGCATGGGATACGAGGCCAGGTAGCTAGGTGGATTGAGAACTGGCTGGGAAATAGGAGACAGAGGGTAGTTGTGGAGGGTACCTTGTCGGGCTGGAGGCCAGTGACCAGTGGTGTGCCGCAGGGCTCGGTACTGGGACCTCTCCTCTTTGTAGTCTACATAAATGACTTAGAAGAGGGCGTAGGTGGTGTGATCAGCAAGTTTGCTGATGACACCAAGATGGCAGGGTTGGCGGGTACGGAACTGGATTGTCAGGTGATACAACAGGATATAGATAGGTTGGTGCAGTGGGCAGATAGGTGGCAGATGGCATTTAATCCTGACAAATGCGAGGTGATGCATTTTGGACGGAATAATGCAGAGAGGAGCTATGTGATAAAAGGTAGGCCGATTAGGAGTATAGACGTACAGAGGGACCTGGGAGTGCAGGTTCACAAATCCATGAAGGTTGCGTCACAAGTGGAGAACGTTGTTAGGAAGGCTTATGGGATGTTAGCCTTTATAGGAAGGGGCTTAGAGTATAAAAGCTGCCGTCTAATGCTTCAGTTATACAGAACGTTGGTTAGACCGCATTTGGAGTACTGCGTCCAGTTCTGGTCACCTTACTACCGGAAGGACGTGGAGTCTCTGGAAAGGGTGCAGAGGAGGTTTACCAGGATGTTGCCTGGCATGGGGGGACTGGGTTACGAGGAGAGATTGAAGAGACTGGGGCTATTCTCCTTGGAAAGACGGAGATTGAGAGGGGACATGATAGAGGTATATAAGATACTGAAGGGAATAGATAGAGTTAATAGTGAGAGACTGCTCCCTAGACTGGGTACGAACACGAGAGGTCATCACTTAAGGGTGAGGGGGGGGAGGTATAATTTGGAGGTAAGAAGAAGGTTCTTTACGCAGAGAGTTGTGGGGGTCTGGAATGCACTACCGAGTAGGGTGGTGGAGGCAGGAACGTTGGACTCATTTAAGATGCAGTTAGATAGGCACATGAGTGAAACAAGAATGGAGGGATATGGTAGGGGCTATTAAATAGGGTTAAACCTTGGGAGACACCGGAAGGGCAGGCTGTATGATTAATATTTTTTGTCTTTATTCCACAGGTGGAGGTCCACCTCGTGTCAAGCGAGGGGCATGCACACGGCGGGTCGTGCGTGGGCTGCTCTTGGAAGTCCAGGAGTGGCCTAGTACTTCATGTCGGTGTGTGTGCTTGATCCTGGACCGATAGACGGGCGCCGCAACAGCTCAGTGACTAGCACTGCTAGCTGTGCAGATACATGGATTTGGGCCTGTATCTGTGGGAGTTTGCGCATTCTCCCTGTGGTTGCGTGGGTTTCCTCCGGGCGCTCCGGTTTCCTCCCACACCCCAAAGATGTGCTCTTAGGCTAATCGGTTTCTACCAAATTGACACTATTTTTTACCTGAATCTGACTGAGTAGGGTCCCATTCGTAGACATGCAGGGTAGAATAGGTGTAGGGTGATGCGGCGGCGTGGGCTCGTTGGGCCGAAGGGCCTGTTTCCCGTGCTGGGTTGTTCTTTGTTCTTTGTTCTTTGTAAGTTCCTCTGGTACTGGTAACAGTTCTGGAACTTCCCCACTACTCCAGCTGCTCGGAGTAGTGTTCCCCCGAACACAAAGTGAGGGAAGTCAGTGCAGCCCTCTTTGTAATGGTCTGCATGTCTGCACCTCCTTCCTCCAGAACCCGTTTAAGGATAGAGAACACAGAACTAACCTATTACATAGTTGCCTCCTCTAGATGATGTGCTCCCACCTTGACTGGGTTCACAATCCAGAAATAACCCAGACAACATGTTCCCAAATTGGTGGCTAATTTCAACCTAATGTGTGAGCTTTATCACTGAGGACAAACAACCAGCATGACTGTGAAAGAAATCAGAGTGGCAGCACGGTAGCACAGTGGTTAGTGCTGCTGCTTCACAGCTCCAGGGACCTGGGTTTGCTCCCAGGCTTGGGTCACTATCTGTGTGGAATTTGCACATTCTCCTCGTGTCTGCATGGGTTTCTTCCTGGTGCTCCAGTTTCCTCCCACTGTCCAAAGATATGCGGGTTAGGTTGATTGGCCATACTAAAATAGCTCCTTAGAGTCCTGAGATGCGTAGGTTAGAGGGATTAGCAGGTAAACGTGTAGGGATATGGGGGGATTATGGTCAATGCTGACTCAATGGGCCCAATCGCCTCTTTCTGCACTGTAGGGTTTTTATGACAATATGAAACCAGTCCTGTCCTCAGCCAGCACCCATATATGTGTGCATTTTGTAGCAAGAGTTTCTGATTTATGATCAGGAATTTGATTAATTTATTTTGACATCTTCGCGACCCAGTATCGCTCCTAGACTGAGAATCTCTTCATTCAAAATAAATTGGGGGTTGAACCTGGGACCTATTTGGTCCGTCAAGCTGAGTTTCAAACTGGTCATTGCATTTGCCAACTGAATGATTGGGCAAGAAATGTCCAGATTTGTAATAGAAAAGGTAATAAGACTATAAGGAAATATGTCACAAGAATAGATCATTTAGCCCCAGCGTGCTATTTTAACAGACCACGCACAATTTATATGGTAATGCCAGTTTATGTATTTTTTTAAAAAGTACATTTATATCCCATGTTCCAATATATCACATTTAAGTGCATTACACAATAAATTACTTCTGAAGTGCAGTTACCATTGTTATGCATGCAAAACATAAATCTCCTGAGACAGATAAGTAACCCCAGGCAAAAACCAACAAGAATATATTGCTTGTTCACTCTCTAGCCAAGACACTCGAACAAACGTTACAGGAGGTACATATTTAATTTTTATAGTTGAGTTGATGTTGATTATATAAGGCAGTACCACTAGATGGAGATAAATATATGTAGCCAATACTTAATTCATAAGCAAACAAATTGTATATATCAATCACTTTTATGTTTATAAAGTATAGCTCCTTATTAAATAATAAATATAATTTTCTTTTGTTACCATTAAAAGAACTGGAAGATTAAATTACGATGATTTTAATTCCATATAAATACCTTCTAAAATAGCTTAAGGTTTCTGAAAAAAAATCAGTACAGTTTAACTCAGCCTTTTAGACAACTGATTTCTGAGAGTTGCCATTCACTTTAATGTTGAGTTGACCTTAAGGATTGATGGAATCTTGTGATGTTCTGATTGATCTTCTGATTTATTTATGATCCATGCTTTTCATCATCCTTTTATTTGTTGCATTTTGAAACCAGTAGCTATTAACAAATGAGCATACGTACATGAAGTTACATTGAGAAAATCAGTCCTAAATTCTCTTTCGTTCTTTGATGTTCCTTTAACATGGCTACCAGAGCAGAAAATAGGGTGAACCCTGCTTCCACTTCAGGGAGAAGAGTCCATAAATTCTATTGCTTGTTCTCTCCCTGAGAACACATATATTAGAGTTTTCAGACTTCTCGAAAGGCTTTGTATGTTGGTCTCACTGAGGCTCCAGATAAGGCATTACCGTTGATGCTTCCACGTTCAATTGAGCCCAGTGAAGTTGACTACCAAGAAAAAATCCCTTATTACTCCCTGACGGGATAAATTAAAATAAATACTTATCACTGTGTTGTATACATCCTGAGAATTCTCTCTGCTGCCAGAGTAGAGTTACATAATGTTCCAACATTCTGGTTCTCTAAATTCAAATTCTCATATTCAGTGGTGGGAGTGAAAGTCAGGATTCCCGGATTATTAATCCAGGAAAATATATGGCTGAAGCAGCTTTTTAGTTTTAAAATTCTCTCCGCCATTGTAGCATTCCTGCACTTTGGAAATGCATAGTAAATTCCTAATGCTCGATGTCACTAGGCTGGACATGATGGGGAATATGTTGGATGACATATATTCTATCAGTTATAAACCTTTACAATATACACAGTAATCTAGATCTGAATTTTATATGTTCCCTGTTGACCCCCCACCCCTTATTTTGGAATCAGATACAGCACAGAAAGAGGCCATTCAGCCCATTTTCTGCCAGGAAATGCCATAATTTGTTGCAGCCAAGCAAGGATCCAGTAGAGGGACTAGCGAAGAATTTCTCACTATATTCTACTGGCTAATGAGTATTACATGGAGTTATCTCACAGATCAGCCATGATTTCATTGAATAGTGCAGTAGGTTCAAGAGGTTAATATAAAGTCTACTCGTGTTCCAAACTGGTTAATTTAGGTATAAAACTTGCTTTAGATACTTCAGTTTACTGAGAAGAAAAATTGCAGTTGAAGTATTTTGCAAAGGACTAATTTGATTGCACACTCTAGCAGGACATTTTTGCTGCACAGTGTTGTTTGGCTCAAAGTAAGGCAGCACAAGCCACAACTGAGAGCATGGGAATGTATAAATTATATGATGAACTAGCCCTTGGACATTACTTTTCTTTAGTTGATAGATTCTCCAGATCCTTTACTGAAGATTGATTATTTTCACGAAACATTATGACAGTTTTGTAGGCATTCTCTACCCCTGGGCCTAACTTGGAGTTAATCAACAAAGCATTAGGGCAAAATGTTACAGAAGATAGTGATGGCAAAAATGTGGCAACATTGCAGTAGTAATAAACAAGGATTTGTGCTACATGCAAAATGTTTCATATGTTATAAAGGATTCTTGTGGAGTACAGATTATTGTTGATGCCTCTAACACATCAACAGTACAGAATGTTTTTGTAGCAGGTGATGACAAAATATTAATATTTTCCACATATGCTTTCTTGCAGGCCACCCATTACACATTTCTGGCAAGTTTTGAAGTCTTGGGGAAACTCACTTTCAGCGCTATAGCTGGTTTTCTTGTGGAGAGGATGGGTTTTCCTTTTAGTTTCTGCATATTTGTATTACTATCTTGTTTAGCTATTCTGCTTGTTTTAAAGCCGCCAGATTTGCTACCTGAACAGAAAAGAGAATAAAGTCATATACAATGTCATTAAAACTATCTGTACATTTTTCCTGGAGTAATTTTAACTTGTGGACTTATGAAAAGCAAATTATCAACAAAACAACAGGGAGAATTCTAACCTGCTGGGCACCAGTGGGGCCAACAGTGGACCTCCCTTGATGTAACCAAGTTATGATTCCTGCTTGATTCCTCCTGCCACCGTTCGGGCTCTTAGCGACCAAAATGCCCATTTGACCTGGGAAGAAGCCTTTTTCATTCACACTAAGTTGGATTCTCTGATGTCATTGGGATCCTAATCACATTTCAAACATCTTATGGAGGAAGGGTGATGAGGTGCTCAACTCTAGGTTAAAAATATTCCTTAGAGGGACCAGGATAAGCAAGAGTCCTCTGAATCCCAGGGGTTCTACCCAGGCTCGGTCATGTTTTCATACAATTCCTCCCTTGCAAGGGTCTTAGCTTGGTGCTGGTGTGTACTACCTCAGAGCATTGCTAATTTGATCTGCCTAAAGTCAGTCTTTGTTACCTATTTTGAGTGAGAGGTTGGTCACTGCAATTTAAATAAGGCCAAGGAATTAAAATAACCTAGCCTTCAACTGTGAAGAAAATGTGCTCAATTTCTATCGACTCCCCATTGTTGCTAAATTATCAGCCTGCTTATCTGACATCCGGTATGCTGGGTGAGAAAGAATTTTCTCCAGTTACATAATGATATTGACTGAAGCCATTGTTTTCCGTCTCCACTCCAAACTCCATTCCCTAGAAAGCAAGTCCATCTCCCTCTCTGGCAACAATCTGATTTTAAGACAGACTTCTCGCAATCCTGATGTCTCATTTATTCTTGAGATTATCTTCTGACCTCCTATTTGTACCATCACTAAGACCTGTCTACTTCTGAAACATTGCCCAACATCACTCCGGTCTGGACTAATCTGATACTGGAGCCCATTCTTCATTACCTCAAGATTTGGTTATTCTAATGGACTCCTGGCTACGCTTCCACATTCTACCATCAGGAAACTTGAAGTCATCCAAAAATCTGCTACTCAAGTTGCAATTAATAGCAGATCCAATTGCCCTATCATTCCTGTGCTTGCTGACCTACATTCACTCCCGGTCAAGGAATGTCTCAATTTGAAGATGTTAATTCTTGTTTTCAAATTCTTCCATGGCTTGACCCCTGCCTATCTCTGTAATCACCTCCAGCCCCTCAGTCCTCTGAAATATCTATACTCCACTAATTCTGACACTCAAAAATTTAATTGCTGCAATGTTGGTGGCTGTGCCTTCAGATGCCTAGGACTCAGCTCTGCAATGCTTTCCCTACATCCCTGCCTCTCCAGCTCACTTTCGTTTTTTAAGACACTTCTTAAAACCCACCTCCTAAGCTTCTGGTCATTTGTTCTCATATCTACTCATGTGGTTTGATGTCGTTCTTTGTTTGGTGTATTGCTTTTTGACCTTTCATTACATTAAAGATGTTATATAATTTTAAGTTGCTGTTGTTGCTCCATTGTTCCTCACTCTGGTTAACGGAAGAAACAACAAAAATTCTGAAATTTGCGCAGAATTGAATATCTGCCAATGTTACAGAACTCACAGGAGTAATGTCTTTAACATCTGTCTGTCATTAAGCGTAATGTGGCCAGCAACACATGATTACCAGCAAGCTCTCCAGAGAACCTGCCAGTTTGGAAAATATGGGCATACATAGAAAGATGCTTGAAGAGAGAAAAGAAACATCTTGTATAAGACAAATCCAAAACTGATAATTCTGTACTTGGCCTCTTCGTTGTCGAAAAATCTGGACCAAACTTGAAGGCTGACCACATGGTTTGAGTGTAATATTTATTTAATTATCTGTTTAAGAATAATTACATCCTATTCTAATTTGTTTTCCACTCTATGAAACTGTTCTATCACTAAATCAGTACATCATTTTTGCAGTCTTTGAACTCACAGTTATGTAAATAGTTTTCATTGTATTGTAATTATAGGCAGGAATTTTACCGTTCCGCCTGCCACGGGAATCGGAGCAGGTGAGGGTGGACCATGGAAACGTCCATTGACCTTGGGCGGAATTGTACGGTTTTGGGCTGAGCAAAGCTGTAAAATCCCGCCCATTGTTTTGGAAAACATTCTGGATATTATTACTGGTGGAGGTTGGAGGCTATAGATGATCCCTTTGAGGCTAAATAAAAGCCAGCATTAAAATCTTATGTAACATCAGAAAGTGTTTATACTGTTGTCAGGACATTTCTGTCATGTTAAATATAGTTAATTAACATTGTAACAATAAGTTATTCTCCATGTACCATTTTAGCGAGCTAAGTAGCTGTTACCATGCTCTTTTTGTAATTTGTTTGCTAACTGGTTTCATGTGGGCATACAGATTGTATTTTATTTTTTAAAAAGTCACGTGTATGTGTTACAATAAAAAATTACTGCACAAATCTATTATCTGCAATCTATGCAAATTTGACTTTCAGTGCTTCATTAAACAGAATGTATGTTGATCATCTGTTTACTTCCCTGCTTCTATATTTCCCTACTGAGTATAACAATTTTTCCTTGCATTTCTGGATGAGCTGTTATCAATTCATAACCGATATAAAAAAATCCTCATTCAGGAAGCAAATTCTATATCCAGCAATTCCCCAGCAAATATTCTCTGTTTGGTCTCTGGATATTAATATTCTGAAATCTGCACTGACAGAGAATTTCCCTGTAATCAACTCCAGATTATTTCTCAATAAATCTGCAGTAATAACATGACAGAGCATTAATACCCCTGAATGAATGTTGTCACATGTCAAAGATATGGAGTACACCGACAGCTGCTGCAGCAACCCAGGAAGCCTGGATAAAAAGGTGAATGAACTATTTCCACATGCAACTGAAATGCTGTATTGTGGAAAATAATATTGATTTGATTTATTATTGTCACATGTGTTAGCATACAGTGAAAAGTATTGTTTCTTGTGTGCCACATAGACAAAGCATACTGTTCATTGAGAAGGAAACAAGAGAGTGCAGAATGTCATGCTACAGTCATAGCTAGGGTGTAAAGAAAGATCAACTTAATGCAAGGTCGGTCCATTCAAAAATCTGATGGCAGCAAGGAAGAAGCTGGTTTGTGGCAGAAGCCAATTGGTGCATGATCTCGGATTTTTCTCGACGGAAGAAGGTGGAAGAGAGTATGTCAGGGGTGCGTGGGGTCCTTAATTATGCTGGCTGCTTTGCCGAGGCAGCAGGAAGTGTAGACAGAGTCAATGGATGGAAGGCTGGTTTGCGTGATGGATTGAGCTACATTCACCACTTTTTGTAGTTTCTTGCAGTCTTGGACAGAGCAGGAGCTATACCAAGCTGTGATACAACCAGAAAGAATGCTTTCTATGGTGCATCCATAAAAGTTGGTGAGAGTCATAGCTGACATGCCAAATTTCCTTAACCTTCTGAGAAAGTCACGTGTATGTGGGCTTCCTCAACCATAGTGTCGGCATGGGGAGACCGGGATAGGTTGTTGGTGATCTGGACACCCAAAAACCTGAAGTTCTCAACCTTTTCTACTTCGTCACTGTTGATATAGACAGGGGCATGTTCTCCTTTACGCTTCCTGAAGTCGATGATGATCTCCTTCATTTTGTTGACACTGAGGGAGATATTATTGTCACGCACCAGTTCACCAGACTGTCTATCTCATTCCCATACTCTGTCTCATCATTGTTTGAGACCTGACCCACTACAGTGGTGTCATCAGCAATTTGAAAATCAAGTTGGAGGGGAACTTGGCCACACAGTCTTGATGTATAAGGACTAAAGTAGGGAGCTGAAAACATAGCCTTGTGGGGCACAGGTGTTGAGGATGATCATGGAGGATGTGTTAGTGCCTATCCTTACTGATTGTGGTCTGTGAATTGGGAAGTTCAGGATCCAGTTGCAGAGGGAGGAGCTGAGGCCCAGGCCATGGAATTTGGAGATGCGTTTTGTGGGAATAATCATGTAAAAGGCTGAACTTAAGTCAATAAATAGGAGTCTGACATAGATATCGTTGATATCTAGGTGTCCCAGGGTTGAGTGCAGAACCAGATACCAGAAGTAATTTCAGGGTGAAAAACTAACCTACAGGCCTATTGACAGTTATGTACCAAACTATCGTATTATGCAAATGCCAATGTTAAGAAACAATGGGAACACTATCAGTAAGTGTTATGATTAACTCCTGCATTTCAAGATTGATGATACTATAGTTTCGCCTTTGATGGAATAGGATGTCATCACTTAAAATTGACTTACTACAACACAAATATATTTCTTCCACCATGAGGGTAATTTTACCATTTTTTGTCGAAGTGTTGGGCAGAATGAAACTGGGAGAGTTTCAGATTCATTTTTGGGCGTGTTTTTACGCCCCTCCTCCCCCATACATACGCTGCCTGCAAAATTCTGAGTGATCCTGTTGCTCACTGCAGAAGATTGTGGGCAGGGCTCAATGGTCTGAAAGTTTGCAGAAGGAGGTAGTGTGTACATGCAGCCTCTGATACGCATTAACAAGTGCACGGGGTCTGACAGAAAAGAGAGCTGTCAGGCCCCTGCTAGTGCAGGCAGCCTGAAGTAGCTCCCTCCCAGCAATCATGGGGGCCCGCAGCCTGGGATACAGCCCATGCCACCCAGTGCGAATACAGACCCCCTCCCTCCCCCACCGATCGCGGCCCTGCTGCCCTCCCCTCACTGATTGCTGCAGAGTGGCAGCGAGCCCCCACCGCCATTAGCCCCATGCCCTGGCACTGCCTGATGGGCATTACCCAGGTGCCAGGATGGCACTGCCCAATGACCACCCATCTCCTTGGACCCAGCGTCCCCGGGGAGGCCTCTAGGGCCAGGAGCATAACCATTAACTTTCACTTCGCCCACTCTAGATTTTCACCACTTGAATACAGCAAATTTCCTTTACGTTTCTGAACAAGATGTTTTTAATTTAGTCGTGATTTTTTTGTAAAAATCCTCCTCATTCAGGAAGCATGTCCTGTACCCAGTATTCCACAACAAAATATTGTTTGGTCTGTGGATATTAATGTTCTGAAGTCGATCCTGACATCAAACCTTCAAATGCCTCCTTAATTAGCTTTTCTGAACTCATAATTCATGCTTGCTTCCAAGCTGAGTAATCAGCCATTGGCAGCTTACCCAATGACCACCAATTGCCCTTGTCTGAGACCCAATCACCCCATCTTGCTGATCTGAAAGCTGACCCAATCTTCTGTCACAATTCATTGTCAAGTCTACACAGCTCTCCAGCTCTGAGCAAATAAGGCTCAATATCAGGTGCTTTTGGGGATCATACTCTAACACCCTGCACCTCACATCACCTCCATCCCACCACCATAAGCCTAAAAATAAATGCGCACATATTTCTAGGTATGTTAACTAGCTAATACCTCAGTGCATCAGTATGGACAATGCATTGTTGAAGCTGCTGATTTGTTGATGAGGTTTAACGGAAGCCTTTTGCTTTGGTGCATGTTACAGATCCCAGGGCACTATTCAATGAAGAATGGCCAACATTTATCCTTTAACATCACCAGAATGAAAGATGAATGAATCTTCCTGTAATTGTTCATGGGAACAAAATTGACTTCCACATCTGCATACAAAACAAAAGCAAATACACTAAGAAGTAATTCATTTGCTGTAAAGTGCTTTGGCATGTCCTCAGGGTATGAAATTTACTAGATAAATACAAATTTTATACTCCTATTTTTTCTTAATTAATTTCATGATGAGTGCTGACTGAGATGGTTAGCTTGGTAGCTGTTTCCTAATTCAATCATTTTATTGATAACTGAAACTGTAAATTGTTCTAATTAATGACTGGCACGGTGGCACAGTGGTTAGCACTGCTGCCTCACATTTCCAGGGACCCAGGTTCGATTCCAGACTTGGGTGACCATGTGGAGTTAGCACATTCTACCTGTGAGTGCATGGGTTTCCTCTGGGTGCTCCGGCTTCCTCCCATACCCCAAAAGTGTGTAGGTTAGGTGGATTGGCCATGCTAAATTGATCCTTAGTGTCGGGGGGATTAGAAGGTAAATATGTGGTGTTATGAGGATAGGGTCAGGGTGGGATTGTTGTCGGTGTAACCTCAACGAGCTGAGTGGCCTCCTTCTGCACTGTAGGAATTCTGTGATTCTGTGAAATGACTAATATGGCAGAATGAAGGTCAGGAAACTTGATAAGAAATTTGGTAGACAGAATCTTCCAGCCCCACCAGCAGTGAGGACCCTGGTGGATGGGGATACAAGATCTAGCCAGAGATGAAAAATCAGTTTCCTAACTGTGGGAAATTAATTAGAAATCTTGGTCTCCCAGCTTCCATGGCAGCTCAAATGGAGTGGGTCAAGTGTCCTCTGGAGATCAGTCAGGAACCCTATTTGCATTTCATGGATGTTCATTAAATGGTCTACACACCAGAATCTTGTTGCCCCTACCTGCAGGAATTTAAAACCTTCAGTTACACGTAGTGGCATGCACCTGGTGAAGTAGATTTCTTCCTGGATTGAGAGGTCAGTAGCCAATGCTTTTGCTTACTTGGAGACCACTCATAACCTTCACTTTGATTGGATATTGACAGCTACAGCTGCTCCATGGTTGGGAATGGGAGGCACAGGAAAGCTGGAAGGGTGGAGTGGAGACTGGAAAGAGAAGGAAGCTTTGTGGGGAAGGAGGGGATGGGTGATGTGGGGAGCAGTGTGTCTTGGGAAGGGGTGCAGTGTGTGTCCAGAAAAATGGGGAGGGGAGTGTCTTAGAGGACGTAATATTTAGTGTCAACGGTGGGACTTGGGAGGAGAGTACTGGCAGTAGATGGGAACAGTCACAATTAGAGAGGGAAGTGGGGTGTAGATTCAGGGCATATGTCTGACAGGTGTAGATTTCATTGGGTGGATCACAGAGGGAGGGGGCAGGGTCATGGTAGGTGTGGGGATGGTAACGAGCGTGGGCTCTGAGGAAGGAAAAAGCATGTGGAGATGGATGGTGATAGGATCCAAGGTAACAGAGGGAGGTTCAAAGATGGCAGAATGGAGTGTAAAGGCAGCATTGGATTGGTTAATGATGATGGGAGGAAGTTGGTGGTTGACAGAGGGTAAAAGGTCATTTAATGAGCCTAGAAAGCAACATGCACCATCATTCCAGTAGCAGAAAGGTGATACATATTTACATCTCAAAATAGTGTAGGTATGTGCAGTTCAACATCAACACAATAAGTACCACCTAGATGTGTATACTGGTGGAGAGTGCAGGTAAACATAATGATGGATGTACAGCGGGGGGACCCTCTTCTTCCTCTCCTGTGGTGACCTGGGATTGGGCCTTCCTCCTGTGGAGGACAATGTCCTCCCCCTCCTCTTGCTGGTACGTGGAATGGAGAGAAGAGAGACTTAGTGATTGACTAGGCAAGCTCACACATTACAGATCACTCACAGCCATTGTCTCTGTATAATGGATTCCTCGGTGGGCTTTTTGGGGAGGTTGATCTTGCCTTCCATGCAGGTATGGCCTGTGTCATCCCTTGCCAGCTCTGCAGCCTGCTCCTTAGATTAGGTGAGAGGGCTGAGCTGCGGACAGCCCTCTACACTCTGTCACATATCATGGGCATTTTTCTTCTGCATTAGAACATGGAATGAATGTGGGCACTATGGGTGAAAGAGCGTTTCAGCAGCTTGCATGCCTGCTGTGTGGTCTGATCCCTCTCTTGTTAGGGATTAAAATGCTGATTGTGCAGTGGCTTACATGAGATTGTGATCTTTAAGTAGTTATGACACATTGAATGCTGATGAGCTATCTGCTGATTGTATGTGACATCCCTGTGGACTGTAACTCTCAGACTGCCTGATGCCCTCATGAGAGTGAGTATGCAGTGAGTAAAAATTTGATTTATCCTGGCAGAGCATAAGAATATTTTACCATTTCCTGCACTGCAGGGAGGTTCTTCTTTGGAGCCAATGGGCTTTCATCCCTCTGGTGACTTCCACCTAGGCCAGAGTTGTCAGATGAGAGGCCTTACTGCTCCCATCTCTCAGAAAGAGGACCATCCGTCTTTCTTTTACAGTCTGGAGGAAAATCTCCAGGGAGGCATCGCTAAACCATGGCGTTGAAAGTTGCTCTCTTCTCCTGGATATTTTTCAGAATGTGATCTGGAAGTCCTGGCCTGCAGTGAGTGAATGGCTGTCCGGATACTGTTTAAATACGCTGCCCAGACTTTGGAGCCCAGGAGGTGACACTGGGGAAGGCAGTTTCCTGTCTTCCCCTCTATTAGATTTGATATGCTCCTTGGGGATGCATAATTAATGAGCTAAACAGTGCATGATCTCACATGTCCAGCCATCCTACTCTCCAGCAAAAACCATTTCGACTTGTAGTCCTGCCACCAGACTTAAACTCCAGAATGGAAGATTTTAATTGTTGTCACCAAAATATGGCTTTTACCTCCAATTTTCTTCTGTTGTTTCCACAGGTGATGAGCAACCACTGGCTTCAAATACATTTTGTTATCTCATCTGAATTAATTTTTATTTGATCGTGTGATGTAAACATTGATGATGAAACCAGCATTTGTTTACCATTCCTAATTGCCCTTGAGAAGGCGGTGATGAGCCCTCCTCTGGAACCATTGCTGCCCATGTATGGGCATACCCACAGTGCTTTGATTCACATGTAAGCTGACTATAAGCAAGAAGTCATAACATGAGAGACATTAAAATCAAACTCAGTCTTGTTCCTGATCAACATAATCTATACATATGCACTTCCAAACAGGAGCCACTAGCTTTGATTCTGCTGATTGAGGGAATTAAGGCCAATAACCTAATTTGTAGGGTGTGATCTTACTGGCTGTTCAGGCTACGCTCCCACTGCAGCGAGGTCGGAGAATTTGGAGGCCAGCCAAATATCCGTTCACTGCGGCAGGATGGGAAAATCCTGCTGGTGTGAACATTGGTAAGATTCTGACCAAAGTCCCTAGGTTAAGAGCTGTTAGTTCAATTCTGAAAACAAAAGGGAATACCCAAAAAAGGAAAAAAAGCTGCAATTGGACTTAATATTTTCCTGGTCCACATAACTGACAACTGGTGATTAAAAATGTTTTTTTTAAAAAAAACATGCTTCTTTAAATGAATTAGCAAATTTTCAACAGCATCAATAAACAGCAGTTTATTGACTATGAAAGTCTCAATCAGACAATTAATTAGGTGACCGAGTGCATTTGCAGATCCTTGGCATCAAACCAAATTGTCATGGACAATCAAAACAGCAAAGTGGTTGAGTTTTCATTGAAACACCTGTTTTCATTTGAACACCTGTTCAGAATTGGAGTCTGCAAGTGATTTCTATCTAACTATCTCCGGAGTAGAAAGGGGATGATCTCTTAATCCTGCGTATGTATGAATGTAATTCAAGAATCATCTCTGAATATAATAAACTGTGTTAGACTCATCTCAGGTCTTGTGCAACAATCAAGGTTTATTAGTCACAAGTAAGCTTACATTAACACTGCAATGAAGTTATTGTGAAAATCCCCTTACTTTTCCTGGAACATGAACTGATTTTCAGCATTTTGTAATTTAAATACTGTTACACAAATCCCTTCAGACCTCGCTTTTCATTTCTATTGATCTGAAGAGATTTGTGTCACAGTATTTAAATTGCAAAATGCCAAAAATCTATTCATATTCCAGGAAAAATAATGTTGCACAAGATCATATGTATGTACACATACATATTCTCATTTGATTTAAAATAGTTTTAATATGAAACTTGCATAACTAATATATTTCTTATATCAATTGATGATAAGCTTTTTTTTAATATCCATTACCAGATGGCAAAGTATAAAACTTGTGAAGTGGAGTGCAAATGCATTCAGATTAATAAAATGTCTATCTTTTCTCTCTTTCCCATCCCCCAATCCCCCTCCCATCCTCCACCCACTTCCCCCTGCACTGCCTGATAAATGTTCAGGGCTTTTTTAGATGGCATTAACCAATTAATTTAAATCTCAGGCATAATTCCACAGCAGAAAATCACCATCCTTTATGATTGGATACAGGCTTGACACTGTTACTGAGGAAAGATAACAAGAAAGGGTTAAAACATCTGAATAGGGGAGATTTGCTATGCATGTGAGCATCCTATAGCTGATCTGATAGTTAAAAAATCTGTTTAGATTTCTCATCATTTTAATGTTCTTGTACTTTAATGAAACTATGGCATATTCCTAGATTGAAACATCTGCAGTGTTATTTACAGAGAGTTTATTCTGGTATTGAAAATGGAGAGGGATAACAAATTCAGGGTTTTGCCAACAGTAATTATCCAGTAGAAATTGCTGTTATCAATACTGAATTTATTTTGCAGCTTGTAGCACAAGCAAATTATGTGATGTATGCAAATATTTTTCTTTTTACTGAAATAATCTTCTTCTGAGAGAAAAAAATAAGATTTATCGTTAACTCATTTTTCATTTCAACTAAGTTTTTTTGAGATTATTCAGTTAAATCTTTTTTTAATGATATGGACAAGCAGATTTATACGTCATTTATATTTCACAGAACAGAATAATCTTTGGAACTATATTTTTCAGGTTTTCTGCTAGTCTGAAGTTTAATTATTATTGGATGTCTTGTTGCATATTTAATTCCTGATCACTTATTGTGTAAAATAATCCTTCCTTTTTGCTCATAAAAATGAGAAAAGCCCATAACAGGAGAACAAAATGTTTTCAATTTAATTACCCAGCTATTGAATTTTCTATTTATTTCATGAAGGATAAATGAAAGGTGAGATACCCCTCATCGTTAAAGGTGTGGATAAGTTGTTTTGTGATCTGAGTTGGGAGATTACAGGTTTAAGGCACACTTGAACGTGTATTTTAGGCTTGCATTTCAGTGCTGTACTAATTGGGAGTGCTGCATGGTCAAAGGGGATGGTGTATGAATTGCATGTTAAACAAAGGCCTGCATGCTCAGTTGGATGGATCCAAATTATCCTATAATACAATAATATTCAATGAAAGCAGTAGAGTTCTCCTGATGCCCTGGCTAAAATGTATCCTGATGTCTATTAGTGTCAGTTGATTGCACTCTTGCCTCTGAGTCACAAGGCTCCAGGTTCAAGTCCTACTCCAAGGCTTGAGTACAAAAATTAAAGCTACACTACAGTTCAGTATTGTGAGAGTGCTTCACTGTCGAAGGTGCCAAGAGACAGTAAACTAAGGCTCCATCTGCCTGCTTGGGTGAACGCAAATGATCCCATTTCAAAGAAGAGGAGGGGAGTAATCCCTTCGTGCCCAGGTCAATATCTATCCCTCAATCAACATCAGCAAAATAGATTATTTGGTCATTATCACATTGCTGTTTGTGGAGCCAGTATACAAATATTAACTGTTGGGTTTCCTACATTACAACTGTGACTCCATTTCAAAACATTCTCCATTGGCTACAAAATGCTTTTAGATGTCTGGTGGTCATGAGATCTTGACAAGACAGTGCATACTGAAGATAGATTTGTGAAAACTAGCTGACGCCACCCTCGGTGTATTTTATTCTGCAAGGCTTTGTGAGACAAGCTGTGGTTTCTCAGCAACTAATAAAGATGAAAAAAGGCCTGTGCAAGATTCCTTCTAGAGGAGGGAATTGTGGCAGGAATGCATATTACTGATTTCTTTCATAGATTAAGATCTATGAGGCCAGTTGGCATCAAATGGGAGTTTAGATCTGAATTTACTTTACTAAAATCATTTAAGAAATGTTTTTAATGTAGAAAGATAGAAAATAGAAGCAGGAGTCAGCCTTTCAGCCCTTCAAACCTGCTCTGCCATTCATTATGAGCATGGCTGACCATCAAACTCAATAGCCTGATTTTGCCTTCCTCCCATATTCCTTGATTCTTTGATCCACTGTTAACTGTGTTTGTGCCTCTTTAAATATTACTTCTTTTCTTTATTTTGATAACTTTTTAAAGTTAGTTTTTAAAATCTGTGCAAGTGGTCTGAACCTTACTTCTCCTAATTTCAGGTACCTCTTCACAATATACAAATTACAGATTGTTGTGGTAGCTTGTTCAGGTTTCTCTTTGGGATTTAGGTAGTCTGGCGCCTGCCATGTGCTGTTCCATAGCAATATGTTATCAAACACCTTCAGAAAATTGCTCCATCAGCTATATCCTGTATCAATAAAAAAGATTAGTCATCAAAGAAAATTTGGCAAATACAGCCGGTCTTTAACGCAGATGTGTTAGCTGTCTTTGATTAATCTATGCATTTCTAAATGCTCACTCATTTGATTTCAAATTATGGATTCTAAAGTTTACAAAGTTTTCCTATGTTATCCTTTTCTCTTGAATAAGGGTGTTACATTGGCAACTCTCCAGAGTCACCACATCATTTAAATATTTTATGAGAATTGAAAAATTGTAGCCAGAGGCTCCATTATCTATCCTCTGACTTTTTTAATGAAGAGAGTTGTTTATGATTTGGAATGCACCACCTGAAAAACTGAAAGCAAATTTAGTAACATCTTTCAAAAGGAAATTTGATATATACATATAGAGTATATATTACGGAGTTGAGGAGGAACTTCTTCACCCAAAGGGTGGTGAATCTCTGGAATTCTCTGCCCGTTGAAGTGGTGGAGGCTACCTCGCTAAATATTTTTAAGATGCGGGTTGATGGGTTTTTGATAAGAGAGGGGATTAAGGGTTATGGGGAGAGGGCGGGAATGTGGAACTGAGACACGACAGATCAGCCATGATCTTATTGAATGGCGGGGCAGGCTCGAAGGGCTAGATGGCCTACTCCTGCTCCTATTTCTTATGTTCTTATGTTCTTACTTGTAGGATGGCACGGTAGCACAATGATTAGTACCGCTACCTCACAGCACCAGGGATCTGGGTTTGATTCCTGGCTTGGATCATTGTCTGTGTGGAATTTGCACATTCTCCTCATGTCTAAATAGGTTTCCTCTGGATGCTCCGGTTTCCTCCCACAGTCTAAAGATGTGTAGGTTAGGTGCATTAGCCAAGCTAAATTCTCCCTCCGTGTACCTGAACAGGGGCTGGAGTGTGGCGACTAGGAGATTTTCACAGTAACTTCATTGCAGTGTGAATGTAAGCCACCTCATGACTAATAAATAAACTTACTTAGAGGGCAAAGGATGCCAGATAATAGCGGAAGAGAAAGGAAGTGGTTCTAACTGGATACCTCTTAGAAAGATGGTATAGATATTAAAGGCAGAATGGCCTACGCTAGTGTATGGTACCATAGTCTAGATTCTAAACTGGGGTGTATTCCATCAGGGCTTGGTGAATTATTTATCTTGAGTCATCTTGGGTTGGATCATCATGGATGAAGATCTTAAAATTCAAACTTCCACTTGGACCCACCACTTCCAGCTACATTAATAGTGGTGATGTAGATGATGAATGAATATCCTACTTAGGCTGCAGAAGTTGCAATCCAATTATGTTATCAGCACTATGGCATAATTTGAATCCCAAGGCAGGGGAATTGCCATATCATCTGCTGCCCAGCATCAGAACCATGCTGGACAAGATAACTATGCAGAACAGCCAAGTTAATTTGAATAATTTCCTTTGCTTGAACTGCCTGTGAGTCAGGAGGAGCAAGTGAGCTTCCTGCAGGATGCACACGAAGACATTGACATCCTTAGCCCTGGCCATCCACAGTTGCAAGGGAATTTCTCGCCATCTTCACTCTTGATCTTGGAGTTTCCTATTTCCAGTAATAGTTGGGGACTATTCCTCAGGGCACATAACAATAACCTCATGAATACCTGCCACAGAGCTGCTCCCAGTTACTTGCCAGGTAATGAATTTATCTGAGTATTAGCTGGGATTCTGGGAAACTTTATTTAAATTAGGCCCTGATGTGACAAAGCATCTACTGTGTAGTCACTCCTCTCTCCTCCAAAACACTTTGGATATGCCGACAAGTAGGGAGGGGATGTGAGTTCACACCCCCTCCCCACTTGAATATCAAAGTCAAAATGTTTAATCTTAGTCACCTTAACCTTCTACAGTTAGACTCCATTTTTTCATTCTTGAATTATCCTACCCTTTCTTTAACTATTCCTTTACTTTTTACATGTTTAGAGAAGCCTTTACTATTTCCTTTCCTATTCCCTGCCAGCTTTTTCCTATTTTCAGTTCATTTCCCTGGTGCACTTTCTATATTTTTCCTGTTTTACTTTGTTTCTGGCTGCTTCAGAGCAGACCATTGTTTCTGCTGGAGCCAGAAACAGTCTTGGACATAAGATTTGCTTTCCATTCCAATTGTAATCCCATACCCACTGGTGCACTTAAGGTAGAATTTCATCTGTTTTCATAGCTAGTAATTGTGGAACAGGTCACTAGTCTGTCATCAGGAGCTTATAGCTTAAGGAACGCCACTCCACATCAAGTGTGGCTGACCAGGAGTCTCTCCCACTCTGCCTGGCTACCATTGGCGTGTTTGGAAGAATTTGCAGGTTGACACACTCAGCCTGTTTGACCATGTTTTTTGAACATATGTTTCTTGGCCATCAAATCCTGGGGTAGGACTTGAATCCAGAGCTTTGACTCAGAGGCAGGGACACTACATCTGCTTCGAGTGTGATTAAAGGACATCTCTTGCTTGTCTTTATCAAATATGGTGGCAAGAAGACCTCCACTTGGAGGTGTATGCATGCTTCCTTCCCACTATTTTCGGAGCTTATGTCACTTAATTCCCGAAAAATGATACAATAATGCCCACCTTGACCCCTGTAAATAGAGGTAGAAAATGTAAAAAAAAACTCAGTATGCTTGGCATCATTTTCAGTTGTATGGATTCAAAACATTAACTCTACTTCCCTTTCCACAGATGCTGTCAGACCTTCTCAACTTTCCAACATTTTCTGATTTTGTTGCAGAGTTCCGACATCCGCAGTATTTTGCTTTTATTTACCTCCTCAGACACAGGGTTGTGTTATTGAAAATGTAACGTATGGAGCCGCAGCACAAACAATTCTTCGAAGCAAAAGAATTATGCACATTAACAAATTTAATGTTTTACTAAATGTCATATAGCACCACATTAACTGTAATCCTCAAGATGATAACCAAAGTTCTTCAGTATCGTAAGTCAGAGCCTATAGTCAAAGCTTTAGCAAAGAAAACATTTTCTTTTAAATGTTGGAATTGCTTTTACCATGCAAGATTTCCTTGTTCTTCAGTCTATCTGACAGAACATTTTGGACATGAAACTGGTAGATATTACAAGGAATGAGTTATTTTCCAGAATAGCCTACCTTGCTACCTGAAGATGTAATGGCTTTTACCTTCTATTGCATTATCATGCACCTTTTCTGGGACTGAGAGACTGACAGTTGTAGAATGCAGATGGGATCTGGCTATACTGGAAATCTATAATAGGCTGTCCATCCCAGAAAAGTCCTTGATGCACATAGGTCTGCCAAGTATCATGCAAAATAAGGTTCTTGCAATTTCTGCATGTAATTTCTTAATCCCAGGGGAGCGAAGGCAGCAAGATCTAATACTAAGCTTACAAACACCCAGAACAGTTGAGCACTTATTAAGCCCAGTTTCAACTGGACCATAGTTATGCTGAGCTTGATGCCTAGCCCAAAGGGTATGTGTGGGCTCCCTGAGGACATATTACATTGCTTGACTCCATGGGAGTTTCTTGTTATGTAAATGGGGTTTTTGCAGCAGTGAAGCAAGAATAGATTGAAGGAAATTCCTGGTCCTAGTCTTGATTCTTAAAGTATACTATCCCTTTCATGTTGATGCACACCTGAAACCGCATCACCTTATTGAAAGTGACAACATGTTGCAGTTTAAGCAAACTTAATTAAAAGTGTAAATGTTCTATTTTAACTCTCAAAAGGAACTTCAGCTGCAATATTTCATTCTCCTCTCCAACTTGAAGCCAATCAGAAGATATGACTTAAACCTGTCTGCATTTCCAGATTCAATTTAACAGCCAGTGGTATGCCCCAGCTTCAGGCTTGGAGAAGTAATAATGTTGGCTGTAACAGATTGCACTGAGCCTGAACTCAGATCTTCCAATCTAAAAGGGGTTGTGTGCAAAACCTAATGCCTGCTTCATCTGAGCACCTTCCAATGGATGCTCACCACCATGTTCCTGGGCAAAATAAGGTCAAAAATTCATCAGAGCAGACCACTGTTCCAACAGGGCAAACCCCAGAAATCTGGGGAAGCATACAGGATAGGGTTCTAATGTAACAGCTGTCTCCCCTCTCTTCTTTTGTACCTGGTAGGTGAGCATTGCCCAAGTGCAACCGAGAGTAAAATCTCTTGTTCCTTGTCTACAATTGATGATATCATTCATTGTACTGAATAAGAAAAGCAGTTGAGTTTGTCTTAAATCAAATTTGCAACATTTAGATTTGTTTTAAGGTACATATCTAAATTCATTGCTGATTTGGAAATGTATTTACACCCCCTCTAAGAACCATAGTTTCACTGTAATTTGCAAATGTTGATCCCCAATTCAAAATACTATTTGCATTAACAAACATTTTTAAAAGGCACAAACCATGTACATATAAGAAGCAAATGGAAGAAACTGCTACTGAAACAGGTGCGCCTTTATCTTTATTTATGTGAAAGATTGTGTTCTGACTCCAAGCCTTAATATGAGGGTGGGGCATATGTTCCAGGAAATTGATCCATATATATTAAGTAATACATTCTTGGCAACAGCTGCATTTGTAATAAATCACAATGTCATCATTGTTAACAAGCATTAACAGAAGTGCTCGAGAAGGAGAAGTTGTGCTTTTTGTGCCAATATGAACATAAAAGATAGATGGTTCTATAACAAATACTTTGGATGATATCTTGAACACTTTCATTCTTTCAGAGTTAAACTTCCTTCTTTCATTGAAAATAATCCAGTCACCATGCCCTAAACACCAGCTCTATTGACATTGAATTCAATATTTAATTTGATCCTAGCTGTTAAATTTCTTTTACACTTGAAGGCTTGTCAGTTTTCTGGGAATTAAGTTGAAGAATAACAAGTGTTTATAAACATATTTAATATGATCTGATGAAGCTGGTTCTCACTGTATGATTCCATTCTACTCCTAGATGTTTAGTATGCATTGAGGTTTGGTAACAGGAACCTCACTATGATCTATAGGCTGACAATAGCAGGAAAGGTGGAATCTCCAAAAAACTACAACTAAGACCATCTCACTGAAGTAATCCAATATAAATTTAGTTTGATTCAATGGCTAGCCATACAAATCTAAAGTTCGAGAGAATGTGAATGTTAAATTCTATCACACATTGTAGGAATAAATATTCTTTCTGAAAGTATAATCATTGTCAATTAAAATTTCAGATATAAAATTAATTTAGAAAAGGTGTGTATGTGGAATTCATATTTGACTTTATATTCTTTCATGGGATGTGAGCATCATTGGCAAGGCCAGCATTTGCTGTCCATTCCCAATTGCCCTTTATTTAACATTTCAATATCTCATTCTATCAGTTGAACTCTACACTGGATATATTATGGGGAAACACAGCTTCAGCTGAAATGTGTTTTGATAATATTAACAGATCAACAATTCATTTGTTCATATAACATTCCTATGCATTTTAGCAAATAATGAACTCATTTAGAACAACCAGTTTTACAAAAATAGCAGAGAAGAATATCATTCCAAGAACCCATCAACATTGCCAAAAGTCATTTCTAGGTTACTGTGAATTTTCTTTACTGAAAGGACTTGTTACTCCTTCATATATTACATCTTAGATATAATTAGGCAGTGTGGCCAACCTGTTTCCTTTTGCTATGTTAAATAATTTGACAAAGAAATGCATTTACAAGTTAGTAACTGTGGAAACTATGGGTGGAATTCTCCCATGCCCTTGCCAGCTGGATCAATGGCGGGCCGGGGTGGGAGAGTGAAAGGTCAGTTTTACACTGGTGCCTACCGTGTTGGACCGAGGGACCTGCTGGATGCTAATTTGCATCCCAGTATTGGGTTGCAGAGGAAGGCCGGACTAGAATCATCCCCCCAAGCCCGATTCTCCATGATGCCAGCAGGAAAACAAGTCAGCCCAGAACACATTGGGAACAACATGGTGTGCAGAAGTTGGAACTTACCTGAAGAATGTTTGGAGCCATCTCCAGAATTCAGGTGGTCAGCCACCAGCTGGACTCTGGAACACAACAGCAGTTGGAGGGGAGAGCATCCATCAGGTTTATTAACATTGAGAAGGTCCATCTTCAAACCTTTACAGGCTAGGATCATGGAGTCCCTACAGTGCAGAAGGAGGCCATTCAGCCCAGCAAATCGGCACTGACTCTCTGTTCCTGGAGATCAATTTTTCTTTCAGGAGGTCCACGTTCTTTCTTCAGGATTTCCATTTTTTTTCTTCAGTGGTGGGTCAGTGATGTTGAGTCCCTTTAAATAGGGTACCCAGACATGTCAGCAAGACACACGTAACCAAGCCTGCCCTGCCATGGAATATGGCACTAGGCCGCACCAGATCCATAATTAATGAAATCAGGATGGTATTCCGTAGTTTTCTGTCAATCTCTGCAGCGAAAAACGCTCTCCACTCTGACCCCTGGCGTGGGACTTAGTTCCAGATGGAATTCCAATTTTGCAATGCAGGATGAGGAGCAACTCAACAGATTAGGTACATTCTTAAAGTTTGATAAGCAACAAACTTTTCAAACAATCACTGAAGCTTATGGCATAAAAAGAGGCGAATGTACCTTTCATGTCTATGCCAGCTCCATGCCAGAACAATTCAAATTTTACCCTCAACCCTGCACACTTTCCACTGCCATTCTTCAATTCAAAGGTTTATTTGTTCTTTCCTTAGATGATGCAGTTGGCTTTGCCTCAGTCCAATGAAAATTATTGCACACTAGAACAAACATCTGTGTAAATAAATGTCCCCATTCTCTTTCTTGACAATCACAGTGACAATTTTAAAATGATTACACCTGCTCCCACTGACACAAACTCTAAAACCAAAGAAAATAAGTTTTCTCCATTCACCCAAACAGAACCTTTCAGAATTTTAAAAGCTGCATTATTAAATCCTATCTCAACTGTTTCTGTGCGACAGAGGGAGTAGTCACAAATTCTCATGTCTCTCATCATAGCCATGGTTTCTGAAAGGAGCAATCCTGCTGAATCTATCATGTACAATCACCAAATGCAGAATTGTACACTGTCTCCTGTGGCGGGTTTGGTTGTGGGCAGGCGAGGGAAAGGCACTTAATTGAGCAGAAGCAAGCAGATAGGGACTGACCATCTTCTCATCTCTACCCTTTTAAGTCCATAACAGGAAGACCTGTGGATTTCCTTCCTGCCCATCTTCAGGCCGGAGAACCAGCAATAGCCAGGCATTGCCTCTTTAGAGTAGTCTCACTGCATTAACTGGCACTGAACAGGATATTGTCAGTCCTTCTCTGGGATTAATGATGCCAGGGGTGGAAGACAGACAGTTCTATTGAACGGCAGTGCCACCAGGGGGGTGGTTGTTGCTGCTGGTATGACACCTACCCTAGGCCTAGTATCATTGGAACCCAAGCCACACAGGAGTGATGGGGGACGGGGGGTTGGGGGGGAAATCATGGCCTGGGGGTTGTGGGGGCCAAGGGGGTTTGGCTGCAAGGGCAGAAACCTGACCCTTTCCATTCCCATGCGATGCTGCTCAAATAGGCATTGAGTGCCTTAAAAGATGGACACCCCCCCAACACGCTTGTGAGCCCACAAACATCACAAGCAACCCAATATGTTTGCTTGTTGTTATCCCTGCATGGTGAACCCTCACCTGCCACAAGATTAATACAACGATAAGGCCCTTAATTGGGCACTAATTGTCAATTTGACAGCTTTAATTGGTCATCCATGTGCCTACTTGCCATGGACATAAAATCATAGAAAAACTTCAGCACAAACAGGTCCTTCAGCCCACAAGTTGCGCCAATCATATCTCTACCTAGTAGGCTTACCTATTAAGTCCCATGTACTCATCCAGCAGTCTCTTAAAATACCCTATTGAATTTGCCTCCACCATCACTGACGGCAGCCGATTCCACTCACTCACCATCCTCTGAGTGAAAAACTTACCCTGACATCTCCTCTGTACCTACTCCCCAGCACCTTAAACCTGTGTCCTCTTGCGGCAGCCATTTCAGCCCTGGGGAAAAGCCTCTGAGAATCGTCCTGATCAATATCTTATACACCTCTATCAGGTCCCCTCTCATCCTTCGTCCCTCCAAGGAGAAAAGACCGAACTCTCTCAATCTATTCTCATAAGGCATGCCACCCAATCCAGGTAACATCCTTGTAAATCTCCTCGTTACCCTTTCAATGGCTTCCACATCCTTCCTATAATGAGGCGACCAGAACTAAGCACAGTACTCCAAGTGGGGTCTGACAGCTGCAGCATTATCTCCCGACTCCTAAACTCAATTCCTCGATTGATGAAGGCCAGTACACTATACGCCTTCTTAACTTTATCCTCTACCTGCGAAGCTGATTTGAGAGTCCTATAAACCCAGACCCCAAAATCCTTCTGATTTTCCACACTGCTAAGAGACTTACCCTTAACATTATATTCCTTCACCCCATTGGATCTGCCAAAATGTACCACTACACATTTATCCGGGTTGAAGTCCATCTGCCACTTCTCCGTCCAGTCTTGCTTCCTATGTATGTCACACTGCAACTTCTGATATCTCTTCAAGCTGTCCACAACACCTCTGACGTTTGTGTCATCGGCAAATTTACCAACCCATCCCTCCACTTCCTCATCCAGGTCATTTATAAAAATCACAAACAGCAAGGGTCCCAGAACAGATCCCTGGGGCACTCCACCGGTGACCGACCTCCATGCAGAAAAAGACCCACCTACAACACTCTCTGCCTTCTGTGGGCAAGCGAGTTCTGGATTCACAAAGCAACGTCCTCTTGGATCCCATGCCCCCTGACTTTCTCAAGAAGTTTTGCACGGGGGACCTTATCGAATGCCTTGCTGAAGTTCATATAAACCTACATCCACCGCTCTTCCTTTGTCAATGTGTTTATTCACATTTTCAAAAAACTCAACCAGGCTCATAAGGCACGATTTGCCTCTGACAAAGCCATGCTGACTACTTTTGATCATACTCAACTTCTCTAAATGTTCATAAATCCTGTCTCTCAGGATCTTTTCCATCAACTTACCAACCACTGAGTTTAGACTCACCGGTCAATAATTTCCTGGGCTATCTCTATTTCCTTTCTTGAATATAGGAACCACATCTGCCATCCTCCAATCCTCCGGAAAAAGTTGGTGAGATTTGATACAGGCATGCGAATTTAATCCCTCCAGTATGCATTTCCCAGACCTGGAAAACTCAGCAATAAAGCGGAGGTAGAAAGAGAGGTGCTCTCCATGTGAGGAGGGATGGGTAATGGAGGTCAGGTGTATTTAAACTTCAGATTCCCTTGTCTCAATAAAGACTCTGTGCTTCCAACTATTTTGTTTGCTCCCTCTCGCAAATGTGTTGCAAATGGAATTGAGGTTCTAGAAAAGCCTGAAGGCTTTCAAATGGACTTGGTCATGAATTAGAGGAACACCATTGAAGGTTTTTAATGGGACATTGAATGAGGAAAATAATCACCATCTGTGAGAGCAATGTCAAGATGTAGTTGTATCTGCACGTGCACAGGGGAAGAAGTTGCATGGAGGTGCAAAATATTGGACAGAATCAACAGACAAGCCAAGATCACAGGACGAATTACCCCATGTGAGAGGTTCTGCAGTTCAAAGGTTCAGCTTCCTTGCCCTATCCAAAGAGCAGTGCTTTTTAGGCTCAGATTGGCATCAGAACTTTGCAATCTCCTCCAAGCAAAGTTGCTCCAGAACTGGTGGCCACACACGACGAATCACTGTGGAATTTCCCATTGTCCTCTATTACTTTGCCTTTGGCTTCGTCCAAGGCACTGAGGATATCTGTCACCTACACTATTGACCTCCCCACAATGGCATCCAGTTCAGGTTGTGCCAGCAGTGTGTCTGCAGTGTGACTGCCATTTTGGCACCAAAACTATAAACATCACAAAGCCAAATTTTGTGATTTTTGTCTCTCATTAGAACAACTTTGCCTTTGTGAAACCAATCTGTCAATCTCTGAAGTAAAATACTCTGTCACTTTGTTGCTGCTATTAGTCTGCATCACCTCCCATTGCAGCTTTATGTCCTCCATTATTCCTCAATTTCAATCACGGCATCTATGCTGATTGCTTTCCCTTATATTTGTCATCTCTTACTGATGTTGTAATAGTGTCTTTAAGCAATAAAATTATCCCTCCTTCTCTTCCAGGTTCCCTATCCTTTCTAAACAACCTGTAAAACAAATTATTTAATGCCTAATCATGACCAACTTGCAGCCACATGAAGACAGCATGAATGTTAGAGATATTTTTAATCCTGTCATCAGGCATCTGTGAGTCCCCATTCTCTTCATTTCTGAATGACAGTGACATAGATGTACAAATTGTCTCCATGCTTCCTTCTCTGTGAGCCGAGTAATGTGTGACAGACCACATCCTCTTTCCCTATTCTTACCTTTTGCTCTCTCTTCCCCTCCAATGGGCAATAAAATAGATCTATGTTCTGTTTTTACCTAAGGTGGGCAGTGTAGTTGGTGAAGATGACTGTCAGATCATACAATATACTGCCTAAGGATGCTGATGACAGGAAAAACACAGTTTGCGTTTGTTGGTGTTTATAAACTGTGTGTGTGTGTGTGTGTGTGTGTGTGTGTGTGTGTGTGTGTGTGTGTGTGTGTGTGTGTGTGTGTGTGTGTGTGTGTGTGTGTGTAAGGCAATGGTGGATAGCTACATGGTAAAGAAAGGAATTACAGAGAAAGTGAAGGATAGATTGTGCTAAAATTTAAATGGGTGCGAGGAATAATCTGATGGTGGGAAGGGAGCACAATTTACAGGACAGGACGTAGGTGAATCAGCAAATGTACTAATTTTTCATGACCTGCTTTAGTCATTAAATTGGTTCCTGCATTGGATCCGAGATGTGAGGAAACGTGCCCCGCCACTCACCTCCTCAGCAACCTTCAACTGCACTTCCTTGGTCAGAGCCGTAGGTTTCTTCCACCCAATGTGGAGGAAAATTCTATCCCTCCTGTTCCTGGCTGTATTCAGTAGTAATTCATTGAATCTGGGTGCTGCCCTTGCTCTTTGTGAACCTCTTCCAATTCCATTTCTGTATTGCTCCTTTTAATAGTGGAGTTCAGATGATGAACCCCTGAGGGATAAATCTAATGATTCAATCAAGTTGCGGTTGGATAATCTGGCCTGCTAATTTTACTTTTGTGTTTTGTGCACGCCCACCTGCCCCACAGAACTTTGCATTAGTTCATAGAATCCCTGCAGTGCAGAAGGAGGCCATTCGGCCCACTGAGATTGTATTGACCACAGTCTCCCCCGGGACCTATTCCCTTAACCCTACACATTTACCTGGCAAATCTCCCTGACACTGGGGTCAATTTAGCATGGCCAATCAACCTAACCTGCACATCTTTGGACTGTGGGAGGAAACCGGAGCACCTGGGGGGAAACCCACGCAGACACACACTGACTGTGACCGAAGCCAGGAATCGAACACGGGTCCTTGGCTCTGTGAGACAGCAGTGCTAACCACTGTGCACTGTGCTACCCAGGGAGCTATTGAATTTGTTGTTCTGTCCACATCCAAGCCAGTCTTCCATAGATTTTCTCAACACCGTGGCAACGTGGAAAATTTATCAGTACACATGCAGCATGAATTTTCAGACAGAACAAAATTGCCCACACTTAATGATAACATGTTCAACGATATTGCAAGTAACGCATTAGCTTTGGTTCAATTGCTAGCCTGCTTGCCTTCTAAGTCAGAAGGGATGTGTTCAAATTGCACTCCAGAGACTAGAGCACAAAAATCTGGGTTGACAATTCAGTGAAGTAGTGAGGGAATACTGATCTGACAATGCCATCATTTGGATGAGATGATAAAGGCCCCATCTTCCCTTTCAGGTGGATGTAAATGATCAAATAGACATCAAATAAAAGTAATGGTGTTTTCCTGAAGCTCTGGCTAATATTTACTCCTTAACCGACAGCACTGAAACAGATTATCTGATCATTATCATGTTATTGTTTGTGGGAGCTTGCTGTGTGGCAGCACATGGTTAGCACTGCTGCCTCATGGTGCCTGGGCCCTGGGTTCAATTCCTGGTTTGGATCACTGGCTGTGTGGAATTTGCACATTCTCCCTGTGTCTGCATGGGTTTCTTCCAGGTACTCCAGTTTCCTCTACAGTCCAAAGATGTGCATTTGAGGTTGATTAACTATGCTAAAATTGTCCCTTAGTGTCAGGGGGATGAGCTAGGATAAATTTTTGGGGATAGGGCCTGGGTGGGATTGTGCAGACCCGCACAATCGGTGCAGACCCGATGGGCCAAATGGCCTCCCTCTGCAGTGTAGGGTTCTTTGTGTACAACTTTTCTGGCATATTCGTGTGTTACAACAGTGAGAAGACTTCAGAGAGGTGCTTCATAAAGCATTTTGGATGTTATGAAAGACACTATATTAATTAAAAGTCTTTATTATCTTTTTATATGATGCTAAGCAGCAGCTGGTCTCAACTTATTCAAGTTTCATTAACGTACTAATCGTCTGATCATATGCAATTCAATTTAATCAGTACCTAAACAAAGTTCCTGTATGCAGGGTTTTGACTCTACCTTTTTAAATCACACAATGAAATAAAGACAAGAATGTCCTGTTGCATTTTTCTCAGGGTTATTCTTCAGGTATTGGAGTTAAGGCACATTGTTGGGATAGAGTTAAGGTTTACCGTGTGTCTGACTGTTGTTATATCTGACAAGGTTTGATGTTGATACTCGATTTGAACAGTAGAAAAGTATTCTTTGTTTCCCCCATCTCCCATCCATCCCTGCAATTGAATCGTCTTATGAATTTCGTCTTGTACTTTGAGTGACAATTGATAAATGGAGTAAGAATTGTTGAGAAAATATCTTGATGCTTTAGAAGTATTGTTGGATAATTGTTGATACTTTTAGAACATTGTTTGATTTCATTTTGACAAGATAGAAGTTAATCATATAGTATCAACGGACATTAAATGAACAATATAAATACTAGGTAGCAATTGAATCTCAGCGTCATTCCTACTGTGCAAGTGAGTTAATGGTTGTGCCTATTATGCTTTGAGCATTTTAGACATACAAGTGGATTAAAATAGTTTTATCATAGCTGATGGCAGCTAGGCTATTATAAACCTCCCACTCCACCCTTCCAAACTTCTTCCACAGATAAAGATGCAACACTACTACCAGTATTGCCAGGATCAGATTTTAGGTAGATTTAAAATATTAGAACAATATGTTTCACCCATGTGGTGTTCTGTGGTAATGGTTGTGCAGTTGGGTACTGGAACTCATGAACGTGCTTCAGACTGCACTCAGATGGTTTATCCAAATGCAAATCTCATTTACATATTTTAATCACACTGACCTTTACACGTTTGTGTTAAGTTTCTGTCAATCTTGAAAACAAAAAGTGAATTCAAAAGTGTAAGCTGCCTGAGTAGAATTCAATGAGAAGAGTGAATGCAAGCTTCCACGACCATCGGTCCTGGGAGAAAATGGGAAGAACTTTCTTAATATCAGAACGAGTAGCATGTTTAAGTGTACTCATCTTTTCAGGCATTATTAAGATGAGGCCACATGCATATCTTCTCACAGCACATTCAGACCAACCCTAGAAAGGGCAATCATTAACTACCTTAGAAGCAAATCAGTTTTACCATGTCCAAAATGAGTGACCCTTCAGACCTCATGACTATCCCCCCATTCCCCCCCTTGGCCTCTGATTATCTCGCAAACTCCTGCTTGGCCCAACCCCAATGATCCAACTGTCCCTAACCCTATCCCTCACCTAGAATCATAGAATCCCTATAGTTCAAAAGTAGGCCATTCGAGTCTGCACCAGTAGGGTGAGTAGTCAGAGGGTGGAAGATTACCATGAGTTCTGGAGGGTAGTTGGGGATGTCAATGCTATAGTCACCGACAACAGTCTCCACTCAGGTTGTATCCCCGTAAACCTACATATTTATCCTACTGGTGCCCCTGACACTAAGGGTCAATTTAGCAGGACCAATCTACCTAACATGCACATCTTTGGACTGTGGAAGGAAACCAGAGCACCCGGAGGAAACCCATGGAGAGAATGTGCAAACTCCAAACAGACAGTCACCCAAGGCTGGAATTGAACTGGGTCCCTGGTGCTGTGAGGCAGCAGTGCTAACAACTGTGCCACCTCTACTTGCCTTACATTCATATCTTCTCTCCTAGCTTGTCAAAGATGCTGAGACATTTAAACCTACTTCAATATGACAGCTAGTGCTTTAAGAAGGGGCATAGCCAAGCTTCCCCTGACATTCCTATACAATGAGTGAAGGACTCCAGGAGCAGATATGCTTCACAATTCTCGGCAGGTCTAGATCGAAAGAAAAACTCCAGTGTAAGGTAAGAAAATAGGAGTAGAGTCAGCAATCTGACAACAGTGATTATCACTCCATGGATGATTCGGCCCAGTCTAATGATCAAGAATACAATTTCCAGTCTAATGATCAAGAATACAATTTTTGTGTGTAAACTATGGTCAGAATCTGTGGTAACATAACTTAAAATAAGATAAGACAGACGGAGTAAAACTCACATACCATTGTGGGAGCATTGTCTAACAGTAAGAACTCCATCAACTCTATTATTAAAAAAACACACATAAGGACACAATAATGCATATTGATATTAGGTAAGCAAAAACACGGAAGCAACATAAAATTAATTTGCTTTGCCGTCAGTCATTCAGGCTGCATAATTGATTTTTTTTTTAAACATTGGTTTTTTTTTAAATATTGGTATATAGATGGACTAGAATAGCAGACTGGCATTAACTATGGGTACATGCTAATTGAAACTGCATTGATCATTGTCAGTGGAATTTTAGTTTTACTTGTAATTTTTTTCAGGCACTTCCGTCAGCCACTTGGAATGCTGCAGAATCCACTCCAAGAGTAAAATGATGAACATAGAACATAGTGCAGTACAGGCTCTTCTGCCCTCGATGTTGCGTCAGCCTGTGAAACCAATCTAAAGCCTATCTAACCTACACTATTACAATATCATCCAAATATTTATCCAATGACCATTTAAATGCCCTTAATGTTGGCAAATTTACTACTGTTGCAGGCAGGGCATTTCTCACCCTTACTGCTCTCTGAGTAAAGGAGCTACCTCTGACATTTGTCCTATACCTATCACCCCTCAATTTAAAGCTATGTCCCCTCGTGCTAGCCATTTCCATCCGAGGAAAAAGGCTCTCATTGTCCACACTATCTGACCCTCTGATTATCTTACATGCCTCTATTAAGTCACCTCTTAACCTTCTTCTCTCTAACGAAAACAGCCTCAAGTCCCTCAGCCTTTCCTCATAAGAACTTCCCACTATGCCAGGCGACATCCTGGTAAATCTCCTCTGCACCCTTTTTAATGCTTCCACATCCTTCCTATAATGCGGCGACCAGAATTGTACACAATACTCCAAGTGCGGCCATGCCAAAGTTTTGTACAGCTGCAACATGATCTCATGGCTTCTAAGTTCAATCCCTCTACCAATAAAAGCTAACACACTGTACGCCTTCTTAACAACCCTATCAACCTAGGTGCCAACTTTCAGGGATCTATGCACATGGACACCAAGATCTCTCTGTTCATCCACACTACCAATTAACTTACCATTAGCCCAGTACTCTGTAATCCTGTTACTCCTTCCAAAGTGAATCACGTCACAATTTTCTACATTAAACTCCATTTGCCACTTCTCAGCCCAGCTCTTCAGCTTATCTATGTCCTGCAACATCTTTCCGCACTGTTCACAACTTCACCCACTTTAGTGTCATCCGCAAATTTACTAACCCATCCTTTTATGCCCTCATCCAGGTCATTTGTAAAAATGACAAACAGCAGTGGTCCCAAAACAGATCCTTGCAGTACACCTCTAGTAACTAGAGTAAGGCTGGATGCGTTTGTAACAATGTACAATTTGTAGCAATAGTCACAAATTGAACCCTGTAAAAGTGCAAGTACCGCCTTTCAATTTACATTTTACAATAGGTAATTTCCACTGGAATACACACACACTTCCTGTTTTCCAATCACCTTGACAGTGTTGAAAACTTTTATTTCTGGTGTTTGAACTTGAAGCATAACAACATTTACATAATAAACCACAACATCCACAAATGCATTGCAGCTCATTATATTGCAGCAGTCCATATTCCCCAGGCTTTTGATATCATTTTTGAAAAGGCATGGAATCAGAGTTCTCAGACAGTAGTTTAAGATATTGTGTAGGGAATATGATTAATAATAGACATGTTCCATTCATATTAACTGTCACCCCAATGGAATTATTTCAGATACATCAATGCCCATCAGTTGTCTTGATAGCATTGTAGCTATTGACTGAATTTTCTCTATTGAGGTGAGAAACAGGAGTCAGTGTTCTGAACCCACCTCCAGTGGGAAATAAATTAACAACAATTAATATATCCTTAATTGGCAGAGTCAAATTTTCTATCTGATTAAGGGTTGGTAGGTGTTCCTTCAAAGCTTGAAGGCCAGTGGCCTTCCAATTTGATGGAAGCACCTGGCTGTTTTATATGGCAAGTTACTCAGAGGTCACTTCAACAACCTTTTCAATAAAAAAGATACAAAAAGCACCTAGACCACCATTATGGCTGGGGTGAGGTGGGAAAGCTGTCCTTGGCTATACCCTCACTCTGGAAGGGCTTGTGAACATGAGAGGAATTCTAGGGTTGAGCCTGTTACTGGCTGCCCACTATTGACCCCCCAGAAGGAACTCTTCAGCTGCAGGCAACAAAACAAAATAGAACTCACTCCTGCTAATAAATCAAAGAAAATAGTTTAATAAAAACATGACATTACTCCAACACTTGAGAAGCTATTCCAAACTTCCACAAACCCCAGAAATTTCTTATTTATATTAGTCAGCTGGTCAGCTGACCACAACATCATTTTAACATTGGTTACATAGTTTATTGGGTCAGCTGATCCTTACAGCATGTTACCATTGGCCACACTACAACAAATCCAATGTTATCATTGGTTACATTCAAACACCCATCTCTAGGCAGCTGATTTGTGCTTCCTGTTATCCCCAGTTCCTGCACCCAACCGCCCAGGAAACGAGGCCGACTGGAATATCTGAGATGTAAGTGGAGCAAATTGGCATTTTCAAAGAGTCCCTAAACTTCTCTCTGACTATCTCTTCAAGCCAGAACATTATACATATGGTAGTATGAGCATCATGTACTGTCCATGTTGTGGAGGTGAACTAATAACTTTCTCATATATTTCCCACAACAACAGATGCTTTAGCTTTGCATTCTTAAGGTGAGCATTGGACACTGACATTTAGAAAGGAATAGAAATCCCTCTCTTACATTATGAAGAGGAGTAGGAAAAGAAAAAGGAAGATGATAGGAAGAAATTGGAGGGCAATTGATTTCAAGATGCCATGCCAATCTACTGGCTTAGAAAGTGGCATTTCCCATAGAGACTGTTGTATGAAGCCAATGCTGGCTAGAGTTCCTCCCCCACTTCAAAGAGGAACACAATATTATCCATAACAGTAAAACAGATCATTTCAGTTCAAGCTGTCCTCTTGGTTCATTATCTTCTAAAAGGGACTTGGAAACAAAGTAAATCAGCAGTCCAATTCTGCATGTGGCCTTCTACAGATGCTGGAAGAAAGTGGTGAAATACACATGGCCTTGAAAGCCCCACAAAACTAGATCTCAATTTCATTATTAGGAAAGGGCTTTTTTTAAGAAAAACTCATGCAAAAATTTTGCTAAAGTGTGTTGAGAATCACAACAGCTCGACATTAATGTTCTGGATGTGGACTGTGGATATTCCCACAGTCACGACTAATCACTGAAGCACAATATCCAGCAGCTAACCTGGAAGTGACAACTAATGTCAATGGAAGTGCCTGATATGTAATAGAGCAGATTATTAGCATTCTGAAACTTTAGGCAGAATTTTACTGCACCTTTGGCCGGCAGGACTTGGAGCTCTGAATGGCTCATTTTCTGACCTCTCCTCCACTGCGACATGGTAGTAAAAGTCTGCCTCTTGTTTCTGAAGTCTCAGTAAATTTGGTGTAGCAGTGCAGTGATTGCCCTGAATTATTGTAACTTGCTGTGTGTTGGATAATGTCACAATACAGAAAAAAAAACTGGAGTTGAGGATAATGACAATGAAGAAGCTGATCAATTTACTTAAGATCCTAATTGTCTATTTTAACAGCTTCTTGGTGAGAGAAGAATGGCTGGAAAGGTTCTATTGGGGCATAAAGGATTGAGATGACTCTCACCATATTAATGCAGCTCGTTCTGCTTTTGATAGCCTATTTTTGGCAATGTCAAAAGGTGCCAGGCTTGGGTCTGAATCTCCCTCACATGCTGGCATCTAAGGAAGCTTAGAAAACTCATTGTCTCTCAAAGACATCTGTTACTAAAATAAAAGCAAAGTACATCTGTTACTACTCTTTCTCTGGTGCAGGGCACAGGCTGAGATGCGTTACTCGTTGTGTGAAAATGGAGCAAGTATTTCTATTTAAGGTTTCAAAACCACATGGAAGTTTTTTGTGAAGACTGACCCTCTTCACATTCATTAAAGCAGTCATGGATGCAAGTCAGGAGGCCATTAATGTCTTGAAATCTCCGGAATTCCACATTTCCCAGACTGGTTTAGTGCATCACTAATGACATGAAACAGGCTGTGTCACAGAAGAATGCATCCAAAGGGAACAAATGGCCTAGGATTCCCAAATTTGGTTCTTGAACTTTGCCTTCATAACTGGAGCAAGCTTTTAGGTTCTTTCACTTTCCGAGGCAGCTGACATCCATTTAAGCTGTCTGCCTTGCCAGCAGTTGGCATCAGGTAAGTTCTGGGAAAGTCAGTATAGAAAGGAGTGATTGTGGGCCAGCAGCAACCTGCAGGATGAATGGAAAGGCAGGAGGAGCTCTCCCAATAAACAGGTGCAACACCGACTAGAGTGAAGGCTACATTCCAGCTGTAGTGCTGAAGACTTGTACTCTGGAACTAGCCACACTTCTAGCTAAGCTGCTGCAACAGAGCTACAACACTGGCATTGACTCAACAATGTGGAAAATTGTCCAGGCATATCATAGAACATAGAATAGAACATAGAACAGTACAGCACAGTATAGGCCCTTTGGCCCTCGGTGTTCTGCCAAGCTATGTCTGAACCCAAGATCAAGCTATCCCATTCCCTTTCATTCTGGTGTGTTCCATGTGCCTATCCAATAACTACTTGAAAGTTTCTAAAGTGCCCAACTCCACTATCACAGCAGGCAGTGCATTCCACACCCTAACCACTCTCTGAGTAAAGAATCTACCTCGGACATCCCTCCTATATCTCCCACCATGAACTTATAGTTATGCCCCCTAGTAACAGTTACATCCACCCGAGGAAATAGTCTCTGAACGTCCACCCTACCTATCCCCCTCATCATCTTATAAACTTCTATTAAGTCGCCTCTCATTCTCCTCTGCTCTAAAGAGAAAAGCCCCACCTCCCTCAACCTTTCCTCATAAGACCTACCCTTCAAACCAGGCAGTATCCTGGTAAATCTCCTCTGCACTCTCTCCAATGCTTCCACATCCTTCTTATAGTGAGGTGACCAGAACTGCACACAATATTCCAAATGTGGTCTCATCAAGGTCCTGTATAGTTGCAGCATAACCCCACGATTCTTAAACTCAAATCCCCTGTTAATAAATGCTAACACACTATAAGCCTTTTTCATGGCTCTACCCATTTGAGAGATCTGTGGATATGAACTCCAATATCTCTTTGCTCCTCCACATTCCTCAAAACCGTGCCTTTGACCCTGTAATCCGCATTCAAGTTTGTCCGACCAAATTGAATCACCTCATACTTAAGAACATAAGAACATAAGAAATAGGAGCAGGAGTAGGCCATCTAGCCCTTCGAGCCTGCCCCGCCATTCAATAAGATCATGGCTGATCTGTTGTAGCTCAGTTCCACTTTCCCGCCCTCTCCCCATAACCCTTAATCCCCTCTCTTATCAAGAACCCATCAACCCGCTTCTTAAAAATATTTAGCGAGGCAGCCTCCACCACTTCAACGGGCAGAGAATTCCAGAGATTCACCACCCTTTGAGTGAAGAAGTTCCTCCTCAACTCCGTTCTAAACCGCCTCCCCTTTATCTTGAGGCTGTGCCCCCTAGTCCTACTGTCTTTTTTGAGCGGGAAGAGTCTCTCCACCTCTATCCTATCCATCCCATTCATCATCTTATACGTCTCAATGAGATCTCCCCTCATTCTTCTAAACTCTAACGAGTACAAGCCTAGTTTATTCAGCCTCTCCTCATAGCTCAACCCCCTCAACTCCGGTATCAGCCTAGTAAACCTCCTCTACACTCCCTCCAGGGCCAAAATATCCTTGCGCAGGTGCGGCGCCCAAAACTGCACACAGTACTCCAGCTGCGGCCTCACCAATGCCCTATACTTACGAGGATTAAACACCATCTGCCAATTTTTGGCCCAGCTCTGCATCCTATCAATGTCTCTTTGCAGCCTGCAAGAGCCCTCCACCTCATCCACTACTCCACCAATCTTGATGTTATCAGCAAATTTACTAACCCACCCTTCAGCCCCCTCTTCCAAGTCATTGATAAAAATCACAAATAGCAGACAATCCAGCACTGACTCCTGTGGTACACCACTGGTAACTGGCCTCCAGTCTGAAAATTTTCCTTCCACCACCACCACCCTCTTTCTTCTATGAGACAGCTAGTTACTTATCCAATTGGCCAAATTTCCTTCTATCCTATGTCTCTTTACTTTCTTCATGAGCCTACTGTGGGAACCTTATCCATGTATACAACATCAATTGCTCTGTCTTCATTTACACACTTAGTTACCTCCTCAAAGGATTCAATCAAATTTGTGAGGCAAAACTTACTCTTCACAAATCCCAGATTAAACTGCATCTTTCCAAATGGTCATAAATCCTATCCCTTAGGATCTTTTCCATTAACTTACTAACCACCAAAGTAAGGCTAACTGGCCTATAATTACCAGGGTTATTCCTGTTTCCTTTCTTTCGCCACTTTCCAGTCTTCTGGCACAATCCCTGTGGGCAATGAAAATCTAAAGATCAAAGTTAAAGGCTCCGCAATCTCATCCCTTGCCTCCCAAAGTATAATAGGATGTATCCCATCAGGTCCAGGGGACTTATCAACCCTCAGGTTTTTCAAAATTGCTAATACATCTTCCCTCAGAACATTTACCTTCTCCATCCTATCAGTCTGTACCACACTCTGATCCTCAAAAACATGGCCCCTCTCCTTAGTGAACACTGAAGAAACGTATTCATTCAACGCCTCACCTGTTTCTTCTGACTCCATGCACAAGTTCCCAGTACTATTCTTGACTGGCCCCAACATCACCCTGGTCATTCTTTTATTTCTCACATAAGAGTAAAAAGCCTTGCCTATCCGTACAAAGTAGGACAAATCTAATCCAACTTAATACTGACCCCATCAGCCTCCTCTCAATCATCAGCAAATGATGGAAGGTATCATCAACAGTGCTATCAAGCAGCACTTACACAGCCCAGCCAAAGTCAGTTTAGGATCCATCAGGTCATCCTGTCAATTCCTGACCTCATTACAGCCTTGGTTCAAACATGGAAGAAAAGAACTGAACTCAAGAGAGAGATGAGAGTGGCTGGCCTTGATATCAGAGGAACATTTGACCAAGTGTGGCATCAAGGAGTCCAGGCAAACTGAAATCAGTGAGAATTAGGGTAAAACCTCTACTGGTTGGAGTCATATCTAGCACAAAGGGAGATGGATGTGGTCGTTGGATGTTAATCATCTCATCCTCGAATATCAGTACAGGAGATCCTCAGGGTCCTAGGCTCATCCAACTTCAGCTGCTTCATCAATGACCTTCTCTCCATCATAAGGTCAGAAGTGGGGTTGTTTGCTTAATATTGCATAGTGTTCAATAGCATTCACAATGCTTCAGATACTGATGCTGTCCATAACCACATGCAGAAAGACATAAACAACATTCAGGCTTTGGCTAATAAGTTACAAGTAACATTTATATCACACAAGTGACAGGCAATGACCATCTCTGACAAACTAGAATCTAGTAAGAAGTCTCACCACACCAGGTTAGAGTCCAACCAGTTTATTTAAATGCATCCGGCATCTCTACATCAAAACTAGAATCTAACCATCTGCCCTTGGCAATCAATAGTTTCACAATTGCTGAATCCCCCACCATCAACACCTTGGGTGTTACCATTGACCAAAAACTGAACTGGACCAGTTATATAAATACTGTTGCTATGAGAGCTGGTTGGAGCCAGGGATTTCAGAGGCACGTACCCACAGTTTTGGTGTTTCTTTGTATCACTAACTAACTTGCTGTCCAGCCAACTAAGCTAAATCAAAAATAACATTTGAGATACAGGGCCTTTACCAACATGCAAAGCATGCGGTTGACTGCCCAAAGCCTGTCCACCATTTACAAGGAATTAGCCAGGAGTATGATGGAATACTCTCCACTTGCCTGGATGACAGCAGCTCCAATAACATTCAGGAAAATTGTTACTATCCAGGACAAAGAAGCCTGCTTGCTAGTACCCCATCCACTGTCTTAAATATTCATTGCCTCCACTATAGCGCACAGTGACAGCAGGATGTAGCATGTTTGATTTTGATTTAACTTGATTTATTATTGTCACATGTATTAGTATACAGTGAAAGGTATTGTTTTTTGCACACTACTCAGACAAAGCATACTGTACAGAGAAGGAAAGGAGAGGGTGCAGAATGCAGTGTTATAGTTATAGCTTGGATGTAGAGAAAGATCAACTTGTACAAGAAGCACTGTGGAAACTCAGCAAGCTTCCTTTGACAACACCTTCCAAAACCACAACCTTATCACCTAGAAGGACAAGAGCCATAGATGTATAGGAATATTACCTACAAGTTCTTCTCCAAGCCACATATCAACCTGACTTGGAACTATATCACTGTTCCTCCACTGCCTTGGAATCCCTTTCCTAACAGTACTCTGGATGTGCATACACAAGATGGCTTGCAGTGGTTCAAGAAGTTTGTTATATTTCCTGTTCACCAGTTAGGTAAATAACAACCACAACATTTATTTTCATATAAGCACATTACAGAGGCTTTTAGCCTCATGGCTGCCAGTCAGCTTCAGAGAAAGTCCGAGAACAGAAACCGGAGTGACGCCCCAACCTTCTCCCCAATTGGTTCCCCGGGCAGATGGATCCTTGAAAGGGTCAGTCACCACAAAGATGGTCCAGAATCACCCTCTGAAGGGCAATGGGGGATTCTGAACAAATGTCTTGCCAGCTATACTCACAACATATGAAAGGATGAAAAAAAAGCCCTCAAAATGTAATGCCCATTTTTCATATCTACATTTCCCATCATTCAAAAAGCAATTAATGCCAGAAACCAATGTGTGGTTGCAGGATTGTGCTGATAAAGAATGAGATCCATACATATCTCTAAGTTTGTACCATTCATCAGTAAGTGGTAGCATTATTTCAGGGAAATAAAGAATATTTTACCTGACTTGAATTGCAATATGGTGTTGTAAGGTGGAAAGGACAGTGGGTGGTTTCAAATGCACTTTGAACTTATCACCACTGCTTATGGCATTACGCACACTGAAGTAAAAATTAGATGTTTGATTGGGCGACGTAGCCAATTGACTACATGTCAGTGAGATTATAGAATGTATTCTCCAAAGACTTATTTATACATTCAGCATACATTTTATCCTCTGATAGACGAGCTGCTGTGATAAAAAGCAAAGGATCATGGTCTCATCCCTGTGGAATTAATGAGAGTAGTGAGATAAAGGATATAACAAATTCAATGAATGACAGCTCATTTTCTTCGACTTATTCACCTATCAAGATTTTATGACTCTACCCTTCAAAATGCCAATGTCCTGCAATTTATATATGAATAGAATTGCCATTCGAAAATTTGTTTTGAATGTTATAAAACAGCCTTTAGGAAGAAATATCACTATGAAATAACAACTGTGTTTATATAAATTATCATATATGATCATAGATTTTGAAGGTGCTGTTTGTACATTAAAAAAATACACCATTTAATGAAAAGCATGTTAAGTCAAATCCTTGGCTGATTAGGCCTACTATGGGATCATTTCAGGATCAGTCGCTTCCAAATAGTTTGAGTTTCTTACTTTTTATTGGAAAGGAAAACACAAAATGTTATACATATTCGGCAGGGTGTTATGGTAAAGGTAAAATCACCATAGTCCCAGATGGCCATAGGCTGCACTTTCTTTTGAGCAGGAGAGCTGACTGGTGCTGACTCAACCTGACCGCTACCACACATCAGGCAGGGACAAGACTGAAAAGATGGGCCTTCATGAATAACCTTAGCAAGTAGCAGAATTGAACCCATGCTGTTGGTGTTTCTTTATTTCACTACCTAGCTGTCGAGCCAATTGAGCTAAATCGAATATAAGAACATAAGAAATAGGAGCAGGAGTAGGCCATCTAGCCCTTTGAGCCTGCCCCGCCATTTAATAAGATCATGGCTGATCTGTCATGGCTCAGTTCCACATTCCCGCCCTCTCCCCATAACCCTTAATCCCCTCTCTTATCAAAAACCCATCAACCCGTGTCTTAAAAATATTTAGCGAGGCAGCCTCCACCACTTCAACGGGCAGAGAATTCCAGAGATTCACCACCCTTTGAGTGAAGAAGTTCCTCCTCAACTCCGTTCTAAACCGCCCCCCCTTTATCTTGAGGCTGTGCCCCCTAGTCCTATTATCCTTTCTGAGCGGGAAGAGTCTCTCCACCTCTATCCTATCCATCCCATTCATCATCTTATACGTCTCAATGAGATCTCCCCTCATTCTTCTAAACTCTAACGAGTACAAGCCTAGTTTATTCAGCCTCTCCTCATAGCTCAACCCCCTCAACTCCGGCATCAGCCTAGTAAACCTCCTCTGCACTCCCTCCAAGGCCAAAATATCCTTGCGTAAGTACGGCGCCCAAAACTGCACACAGTACTCCAGCTGCGGCCTCACCAATGCCCTATACAGCTGCAGCAAGACCTCCCTACTTTTATATTCAATCCCCCTTGCTATGAAGGCCAGCATCCCATTTGCCTTCCTGACCACCTGCTGCACCTGCAAGCTGGGTTTTTGCGACTCATGCACAAGGACCCCAAGGTCCCTCTGCACTGTCGCCTGCTGCAGTTTTTCGCCGCGTAAGTGATAATCCTTCCTACTGTTATTCCTACCAAAGTGGACCACCTCGCACTTGCCAACATTAAATTCCATTTGCCATTTCCTGGCCCATTCGCCATTTCAAGTACAGGGTCTTTGTCAAAATGAAAAGCCAGCAGCTGAAACATTGGACCAAGTTTTCCCGGCCCTGGGATGGTGGGCTGAGAGACAGATGGGGACAAGGAAAATAGTGAAAAACCATATTGAGACAGCTCCCCAACACAGTCTGCTGCCAGGAAGTTTCTTACTGGATTGACTGCTTACCAAACAGAGGAGGGCAGCCAATTAAAGTATTCAAGGTCTGAATAGGCTGCCTCTCTGCAGCGGTTCAGCAGGCTATTGGAGGCAACCAAAATGAGGAGGCTACCTTCGGGAAGGTTGCTAAGCCAATTCCACTTCTCATATTGGTGCTGAAATCCAAGTTGTGAAATCTGTAGTAAAAAGCCTTCCATCATTTCCTCTGTTCTTACCATAGACAATGACTGGTTTGTTGGCTGCTGCAAGCGTTTTCTGTTTTTGCTTTAGATTTTAAGCATCTGCAGTTTTTTATTTTTCCCTTTCTGGGAGTTCACTTATCCTGACCTATGTCTATTTGTACAATAGCATATTCCAAGTTGTAACAATATCACCCGTTTGTAATGTGTGTGAAGTACCCTAGTTTGTTTAATCTTTCTGGTGCAGACAAGGTGCCACGATATGAGGTGAGATTAGGTTTGAGTCAAAGCAGTTTTATTCTACAATAAAGAACACTATGCAAGATCAAAGTGACAGAGTTTAATCAATGTAATAATCCCTCTACTTCCTATCACAGAAATACAGAAATGTTACAGTACAAAAGGAGTCTATTTGGCCCATCATGTCTGCACCATCTCTTTGAATGAGCATCATGACTTAGCGCCATTTCTCTGCTTTTTCCCTGTACCCCTGCACATTTTTTTTTCTATTCAGGTAAATATTTAAGACGCTCTTGAATGTTTTAATTGAATCTGTCTCCATTACACTTCCAGGTAGTGCATGCCAGACCTCAACCGCTACTGTGAAAAAGTTTTTCTCACATCTGGGACGATTCTCCCAGCCCACAGTGCTGCCATGGCCTCCGCAAGTCTCTGGCCGCTGGATTTCTGGCGCTGTCAGCTCTGTGCCAGAAAATGGCATGGAGCTATATAAGTTATTTAAATTAGAATTTACATTTCATTACCGGGCCCAGGACTGAAATCTCCAGGCCCGCTAGAGTTTACCCTCCTGCCATGGAGGCTCCCCAGGAGGTCAATGTTAAGTGGGGTGCCCCCTGGGCATTGCCAACTTGGCAATGTGAGCCTGGCCCCCAAGGAGCAAAGTGGCAATGCCTAGGGAACACATTGGCACTGTCCACCAGGCATCGGGCGGGTTGGGGTTGCTGGTGGGTGAGGGAGAAAAGATTGAGGTGGGTGTAGGGAGCAAGGGAGGTTGTTGGGGTTAGCCTGGGCACATCCAGGGGCCAGTGATCGGGGCACTAGGGGGTCTGAATGCGAGTGACATGGGGGTCACGGGGCTGGCCAGTGATTGGGAGGCTGGCAGTGTGGGGCTACTGCGCATGCGCTGATCTCGGCACTGACAAATTGGGGTATGTGCAGTGGGTCATTCAGCGCTGTGCTGCCAGCCTCTCCAGCAGGAATAGGTCCCGCCCACTGTTTTTTCATGAGATTCACGCTAGTGCCCTCTGCAGTGTAGAGTGTGGGAGATTCATTTTGAAAATCCCACTGAACAAACCAGTGAAAGTTACTCCAGTTTTTACATGAGTTCAACACTTAGACTTTTTTTGGGAGAATTCCACCGTCACATTTGCTTCATTTGAACGTCATGTTTATATCTGTGCTCTCTCATTTATGATCCTTTTATGAGGGGAAACAGTTTCTCCCTATTAACTCTATCTAGCCCCCTCATGATTTTGAACATCTCTATTTAATCTGCTCTTAACCTTATTCCCTCCAAGAAGAACAGTTCCAACCTTTCCAACCTATCTTTGTAACTGAAGTTTCTCATCCTTTGAACCATTCTTGTAAACCTCTTTGACACTCTCTCCATTGTGTTCACATCCTTCCTATAGTGTAAGACCCAGAACTGTACACAATATTCCAGCTGAAGGTTAACTAGTGTCTTGGACAAATTCATCATAAGCTTTTTATTCTTCCCATTGCCCTATTAATAAAGCCCAGGATACTATATTAATTATTAACTGCTCTCCCCACTTGTTCGGCTAATTTCAATGACATAGGCACATCTCAACCCAGGTCCCTCTGTTCCTGCACCACCTTAAGAATTTTATCTTTTATTTGTATTGTCTCTCCATGTTCTTCCTACCAAAATGCTTCGTCTCACACTTCTCTCCACTGAATTTGATCTGTCACCTGTCTACCCATTCCACCAACTTGTCTATGTCTTTTTAAAATTCTACACTTTCCTCTTCCCAGTTTACAATCCTTCCAAGTTTGTGTCATCCACAAACCTTGAAATTGTTCCTTGCACAACAAGATCTAGATCATTAAAATGTTATCAGGAAAAGCGAGGGTCCCAATACCGCAGGGAGTCACCACCACAAATCTTCCTCGAGCCCAAAAAATATCCATTGACTATTACTCTCTACTACCCTACAGCCCAGGGCTGTATCCTGCAGTTTGTTTCCATGTAGTCTGTTGCACAAGAAGGCAGGTAAATTCGGCAAGAACCCAGATGTGCTGGGTTCCAGTCTAAAATTACTTGGCATGTCAGACAGAAGCCTTTGTCTGTCTAAAACAAGGCCACCCGAATGAGAGGCAGAGGCAGGGGCCCAGAGTAGAGATACAATGTACCAGGATTTTCTGCAGTTTCAGGCCTCAGAGGAACATAACGTAGGTTTGAAAAATGTGCCATGGCAACAATTGGAGTCTACTTGAAAGTTCCACGACAGGGTTGTGGTCTGGAACTCTGAAGAAAGAATAACTTGGTCCATATAATTGTTTTCATAACTACCAGGCATCTAAAGTGCTTTGCAGAAAATGAAGTACTTTTTGAATGTTATAATGTAGGAATTTTTAAAAATTCTTTCACGGGATGTGAACATGGCTGGATAAGCCAGCATTTTTGTTGCTCATTTCTAATTGCCATTGTGAAAATGGCGTTGAGCCACCTCCCTGAACCTCTGTAGTCCCTGTGGTCTAGGTATAGCCACAGTGCTGTTAGGAAGGGAGTTCAAGATTTTTTACCTGGTGACAGTGAAATGCAGCAGCTCATTTGTGCACAGTAAACTTCCATCGACAGCAATGTGATATTAACCAGATAATCTGTCATCTAGAACATAGAACATAGAACACTACAGCACAAACAGGCCCTTCGGCCCACGAGTTGCGCCGATCACATCAACACCTACCAACCTACAGACCTATCTATAACCCTCAATCTCATTAAACCCCATATACTCATCCAGAAGTCTTTTAAAAGACCCCAGCGAGTTCGCCTCCACCACCACTGACGGCAGCTGATTCCATTCATTCACCACCCTCAGTGAAAAACTTACCCCTAACATCACTTCTGAACTTCCCTCCTTGCACCTTAAATCTGTGTCCTCTCGTAGCAACCATTTCAACCCGGGGAAATAGCCTCTGAGAGTCCACCCTATCTATTCCTCTCAACATTTTGTAAACCTCTATCAGGTCGCCTCTCAACCTTCGTCTCTCCAGGGAAAAGAGTCCCAGCTCCCTCAACCTAACTTCATAAGGCATGCCTCCCAGTCCAGGCAACATCCTTGTAAATCTCCTCTGCACCCTCTCAATAGCTTCTACATCTTTCCTATAGTGAGGCGACCAGAACTGCGCACAATACTCTAAATGAGGCCTGACAAGGGTCTTATAAAGTTGCAAAGTTATAAAGTCTGATGTTAATTGAGAGATAAACATTGGCTAGGACACCAATGTTCTCTGTTCTTCTTCAAAATTGCTTCATGGGATCACTTACATCCACCTGAGAAGGCAAAAAGGGCCTTGGTTTAACATCTTAACTGAAAGATGGCACAGGGGCAACACTGTGGCACAGTGGTTAGCACTGCTGCCTCACAGTGTCAGGGATCCAGGTTCAATACACAGCTTGGGTCACTGTCTGTGTGGAGTCTGCATGTTCTCCCCCTGTCTGTGTGAGTTTCCTCTGGGTGCTCCAGTTTCCTCCCACAGTCCAAAGATGTGCACATTAGATGGATTGGCCATGCTAAATTCTCCCTCAGTGTACCCGATCAGGCGCCGGAATGTGGCAATTAGGGAAATTTCACAGTAACTTAATTGCAGTGTTAATGTAAGCCTACTTGTGACTAATAAATAAACTTTAACTTCACCTGATAATGCAGCACTCTTTCAGTACAGCACCAGAGTGTCAGCCTTGATATTTGTGAAATACAGTTTTGACTGAACAATCCAAATGTCATTGATTATTGGAAAACAAAACAATCCTAGCTACTTTTAGGGTAGCATGAGTTGACACAGAATTTGTGGCACACATTACTCACAAACTGTTCATTCAAACTATGCAAATCTTTCTTTTTGGTGAGATTTAGAGTGTCTTCATTCAGAACCTTTTAAGTTACGTGGGCAGCATCAATAACATCCAGCCAATCAGTAAAATCCCAGTGTTCAATGTCTTTACACCAGTGGGCCCATGGAGAGGTATGGCGATTAGTCGGAGCAAGAACATGGCACAATCACAAGAATATAGGGTCCACTAAATCTGCTCTCCACCTTCATCTACGTGTTGTGGTATTCACAGCTGGCAAGTCTGGGTTAAAATACAGTTACTGAAGGAAAAGTGGAGCCACCATTTATTGAGAAGGTATAAACAAAAGGTATACCTAGTCCCTATTCCTTATCTGCTACAGGGTATATATTTGATATCTGGTTACATACTCCCACTGTTCCAAATGAAAGGATTGTTTCTAAGGATTGTGTTAAATGTTTGTGCACTTCCAATTATATTCTCAGTAAGGACCGCTAACATACATATAATGAAAATCCTCTTTGCATATAGACTTTTATCTAAAAAGCAATGACTTAAAAATTCTATCCGTACCTTTTTTACAAGTATATTTTCAACTGCAGATTGTTAATTTTATTTTGCTGTCCTGTATCACTCACATTTCCAACATGCTACTGAGGGCAAATGCTACTGAAGCTACACTAGAAGGTACCGATCTTTGAGGAAATGCTATCATTCTGATATCATCAGCTACCTTTGCCCTCTGTATGTTGGCTTCTCTGATCTATAGCAAACAATCTGGGATAATTTTGACTCTGGACAATTGTGGAGAATGGGTTCTATTGGAACATTTGCTTGTTTCATTTCCACTGAAATGAATTTTCACCAAAGTTCTATTTTTTAACCTTTCTTAATTTGACTTAATAGATCAGCATGTATCACAATCCAATCAACAAGAAAACCATAAGGTATAGGAGCAGAATTAGGTCATTTGATCCATCAAGTCTGTTCTGCCATTCAATCATGACTGATAAGATTTTCATCGTGTGGGTATGCCGGCGTTGGACTGGCGTAAACACAGTAAAAAGTCTGACAACACCAGGTTTTAGTCCAACCTATTTATTTGATAATATACTCACAAGCTTTCGGGGTTAGCCCCTTCGTCAGGTGAATGTGCTTTATATGCTCTGTCTGAGGCCAGAACTCTCCATTCACCTGACGAAGGGACTAACCCCGAAAGCTTGTGAGTATATTATCAAATAAATAGGTTCGACTAAAACCTGGTGTAACAAGATTTTCATCCCCATTCTCCTGCCTTCTCCCTGTAACTTTTGATCCCCTTATTGATCAAGAACTTAACTATCATCTCTGTCTTAAAGACACTCAATGACCTGACCTCCACAGTCCTCTGTGGCAGAGAGTTCCACAGAGTCACCACCTGTGGCAGAAGAAGTTCCTCCTCAAATCAGTTTTAAAGGAGTGTCCCTTCTCTCCAAGACTGTGCCCTTGAGTTCTAGTGTCTCCCACTAGTGGAAACATCCTCTTCACATCCATTCCATCTAGGCCTCAGTGTTCTGCAAGTTTCAATTAGATCCCTCTTCATCCTTCTAAACTCCATAGGTAGTTCTAATCTCCCTATTCAGTTATAATAGAAGCTGAATGAAAATAATAATCAGAATTGAGGTCAAAATAATATTTCTAATTTTAAAATTATAGTCGCATTTTTGTATGGGGACCTACTACTGTGCTTATTAGTGGCCAAGGGCAGTGTTTTAATTGACATTTAAACCCCTAATGGTCACAGAGATACAAGTAGCAATTAGGAACTTGAACAATGGCAGACCTATTCTGATTGACTTTAATATTGAATTCATTGTCCTTTAAAAGATCAACCCAAGAGCACTAAGAACTGGGTTGCAAATGTCTCAGAAGTTTCTAACCTTGAATTAATTACAATTTGCCATGAGTCATATTTAGTTTGACCAAATCCAATTAAATGTGAGAGACCAAGATAATTATGTGTGAAATTAAGAGCGACAGTCAAATTCAATAATAAAAACAGAAAATGCTGGAAATATTCAGCAAATTTGGCAGTACCTGTAAAGTGAGAAACAGAGTTAATGGCAGCAATTCTCCCAAAAAAAAATTATGTCAAATTAAAAACGAGTAAATCACCTTGGTTTTTTCAGCGGAAGTTTCAAAATGAATCTCCCGCACTCTGTGCACTGCAGAGTGGACTAGTGTGAATCACACGGAGAATCAGGGGCTGGGCCTATTTGATCTGGACAGGCCAGCAGCTTGGTGCTGAGTGAGCCACTGTGCATACACCGATCTGTCAGTACGAAGATTGGCACATGTGCCGTAACATTGCTCGTCTCCCGATTGCTGGCCAGCTTAATCGCAGGCCAGTCCTACGACCCCACATTGTTGGCAGTCCGAGTCCCCCGCAACCCAATCGCTGGATCCCCGAACGTGTCTGGGCCAACTTGATACCTCCTACCCACCCCAACCTGCCTTGATATCCTATTCCCTGCAGCCCTAACCTCCCACCCCCCCGATAACCCGCCCACCACTCGAAGTCCTGATATCTCCCTCCCTTCCCCAGAAGCCCCAACACCATGCCCCCAGCAGTCCTGACCCTCCCAGCAGGCTGACACACCCCCAACCTGATGACTAGCCTCCGTTGCTGGCCTCCCTCCTTCGAACATAGAAAACATAGAGCATAAAACAGTACAGCACAGTACAGGCCCTTCAGCCCTCGATGTTGTGCCAAACTATGTCCAAACCCAAGATCAAGCTATCCCACTCCCTATCATTCTGGTGTGCTCCATGTGCCTATCCAATAACCGCTTGAAAGTTCCCCTAAAGTGTCCATTCCACATGCCAACCACTCTCTGAGCAAAGAGACTCAGCTTAAATGCAGAATTGCAATGGGACCCCCCAACCCCACCAATTGCCTCCCAGAAACCCCCCCTCCATCAGGCCCTAATCCCATTAGGCTCTGCTCCCTTGGCACTGCCCAATGCCCATGGGCATTGCACTTTGCCTTTTGTGCAGTATTAGTGGGCCAGGTTGGCACTGCCAAGGTGGCAATGCCCAGGGACACTCCCTGGCACCTGACCCTCTGGGGAGGGCTCGATTGCCCCTGCTTCACTCCAGTGGGGTTGGGGGGACAGCTCCCTGCAAATGGGGAGCTATAGTAAACCCCACCGAAGTGAAATACCCCTGGCAGGGGGTGGGGAGAAGCTAGTTGGCCCGGAGAATGAAGCTGGACAAGTGTTTGAGGTGGCGGTGGAGGAGCATTTTAGTGATAATGACCACAACATGGTACAATTTAAGCTTGTTGTGGAGAAGGAAATAGACAAGTTGCAAAAAAATGTTTCAGATTAGGGGAGAGCAGATTTTAGTAAAATAAGACAGGACTAAGGTAGTCTGGGAACAGCTACTAATGGGAAAACCTATAGAAGAGCAATGGGGGGCATTCAAGAAGAAAATGAGGAGGGTGGAAAGTCAGTATGTTCCCTCTAGGATGATGGGTAAGAATAACAAGCCCAGAGAACCATGGGTGACCAGAGATTTCATGATATAATGAAGGCTTTTAAAAAGTACAAGGGGAGCAAATCAGTGGAGGCATTAATGAGGTATGGAAAGCGCTGTGTTGAGCATAGTAAAGGCAATTGGCAATGCAAAGAGGGGATATGAGAAGGCTCTGGCTGGAAAAAGTGGGGAAAATCCCAAAATATATCAATGGGAAGAGGATAACCAAGGAAAGAATAGGACCCATTAGGGATAAAGGGGGCAATCTGTGGGTGAAGCCAGAAGACATTGGTAGAGTGTTAAATGAATACTTCATAATCTTCTTCACCCAAGAGAATGAGGACAGTGGTGTGGAATACACAAGGGGGACTGTGAGATTCTTGAGCAAATTGGTGCAGAGAAGCACTCGGTATTGGAGGTGTTGGCAGCCTTAAAAGTGGATAAATCTCCAGATCAAGATGAATTGTGCCCTAGGCTCATGTGGGAGGCAAAGGAAAAGATTACAAGGACTCTGACCCAAATTTTCAATTCCTCCCTGGTCAGGGGGGAGCTCACAGTAAGAAGTCTCACAACACCAGGTTAAGGTCCAACAGGTTTAGTTGGTAGCACAAGCCACTAGCTTTTGCAGCTCTGCTTCTTCATCAGGTGAGTGGGATTTCAGTTCACAAACAGGGCATATAAAGACACAAACTCAATTTACAAAACAATGGTTGGAATGCGAGTTTTTACAGGTAATCAAGTCTTTAACGTACAGACAATGTGAGTGGAGAGAGGGTTAAGCGTAGGTTAAAGAGATGTGTATTGTCTCCAGCCATGACCGTTAGTGAGATTTTGCAAGCCCAGGCAAGTTATAGGGGTTACAGATAGTGTGACATGAACCCAAGATCCCAGTTGAGGCCGTCCTCATGTGTGTGGAACTTGGATATCAGTCTCTGCTCAGTGACTCTGCGCTGTCATGTGTTGTGCAGGCCACCTGGAGAACACCTAGTCGAAGATCAGAGACCGAATGCCCGTGACCGCCAAAGTGCTCCCCAACAGGAAGAGAACACTCCTGCCTGGTGATTGCCGAGCAGCGCCCATTCATCCGCTGTCGCAGCATCTGCATTGCCTCCCCAATGTACTGTGCCCCAGGACACCCCTCCCCCCTCCGCAGCGCACCAGGCAGACAACGCTGGCTGAACTGCAAGCATACGCATCGCGCAACTGGTGAACAGCGCTCCCAAGTGAGATGATGGTATCCGTGTCGGTGATCCGGCATGTCATGCTGAGATGCTGTGGCAGGGTTGTGTGATGTTGCTGCCACTGCCCTCCTGAAGGCCTGTTTGAGGTTGTGCGGTTGTTGAAGGCAAGGAGTGGGGGTGTAGGGATGGCCTTGGCGAGATGTTTGCCTTCAGCAATGACATATTGAAGGCTCTGGAGAAGTTGTCATAGCCTCTCTGCTCTGGGGAAGTAGTGGATGATGAAGAGTACTTTGTCCGCCGTGTTCTGTGTTTGTCTTCTGAGGAGGTCGGTGTGGCCCCTTGCTGTACGGGGCAAGTGCTAGAAGTGGAGAACAGCTAATGTGGTTCTGTTATTTAAGAAGGATTGTAGAGATAAACCAGGGAACTACACACCAATGAGCCTCATGAAAGTGGTAGAGAAACTATTAGAGAAACTTCTGAAGGAGAGCATCTATTTCCATTTGGAGAGGCAAAGATTAATCAAGGGTAGTTAGCATGGCTTTGTCAGAGGAAGGTCAGGCTGAACAAATTTGATTGAATTTTTTGAGGAGATGATCAGGTGTACAGACAAGGGTAGTGCAGTTGATGTAATTTATATGGATTTCAGCAGAGCCTTTGACAAGGTCTCACATGCGAGACTTGTAAAGAAGGTGTATTCACATGGGATAGAGGTAATTTGATAAAGTGGGTTCAAAATTGTCTCAGTTGTAGGAGACAGAGGATAATGACAGAAAGCTACTTAGTGACTGGAATCAGTATTCTGTAAACTGTGTGTGTCTTTATATGCCCTGTTTATGAGCAGAACTCTCCATTCACCTGATGAAGGAACGGCGTTTCGAAAGCTAGTGATGTTTACTACCAAATAAACCTGTTGGACTTTAACCTGGTGTTGGGAAACTTCTTACTAGTGACTGGAAGCCAGCGTCCAGTGGCATACCACAGGAATCTGTGTTGGGCCCCCTATTATTCGTAATTTATATAAATGTTATTGATGACTCTGGGGGGTAGGATTGGTAAGTTTGTGGATGACAGAAAGATTGGACAGGTGGTTAACAGTGAGGCGGAGTGTCTTGGGCGACAAGAGGGTATAGACGGAATGGTCAAATGGGCAGATAAGTGGCAGAAGAAATGTAACCCTGAAAAGTGTGAAGCAATACGCTTTGGAAAAAGTAATTTGACAAAAAAGGATTCAATGTATGACACCAGGAAGTTCTGTAAAATAAAGGGACCTTATCATGTTTGTCTATAAATCTCTGAAAACTGTAGGGCATGTTATTAGGTGTGAAAAGGGCATATAGGTCACTTGCCTTTATCAATCCAGGCATAGATTACAAAAGCAGTGAAGTCATGTTAGAGTTGCATTGAACTTTGGTGAGGCTACAGCTGGAGAATTGTGTGCTGTTCCGGTCACCACATTATTGGAAGGATGTGATTGCACTGGAGGGGGTGCTGAGGCGATTCACCAGGAAGCTGCCTAGGCTGGAACATTTAAGTTATGAGGAGAGGTTGGATAGGCTTGGGTTGTTTTCATTGGTGTGGAGATGCTGGCATTGGACTGGGGTAAGCACAGTGGAGAGGATCGTGCATTTCTACAAATATGCAAGAAAGCAGACAAGATACTGAAAGGACTGCAGATCACGAACCCACTGATTCGAATCAATCGAACCGATTGATTTCAAGTCAATCTATAACACAGACTACGCTGACAGGCTTTGCCGTTGCACCCCTCTCACACTCCTCAACCACCTCTTACTCCAGCTCTACAGCAAACTCTGTATCCTGGAAACCGTCCATATTCTAACTTACGCTCAGGACGCAGACCAGCTGCGAAACTCTGCCAAGCAGACGAAAGAAAGGAACATGCACACCAAGAACAGGAAACTTGAGAAACTCGGCATCACCATCAGCAGCAACCAAGCCTCCCTCGATACCACAGTAGAAAACGGTACCACTGCAGGGAAATCCATTGCCAACTTGTCAGACCACATACTTCAATCAGATGAAATCGAAATTCTTAGCTGAGGGATCAATTTCTGCTCCACCATCAAAATAGACCCCATCAGTCTCGCAGTGGACATTGAGGAATTCATCAGATGAATAAGACTTCAGGAGTTCTTCCACAAACCCCAAGAGGCCAACAGTGAACAAAATGAGACAGCCAATGAACTGGAACAGCCGACAGAGAGATCCGCGGTGCAGCAACGGAAGAGGAAAGAGTTGAATTGGACTCTTCCAGAAGGCCGCTGCCCTTCACTTGACATGTATACCAAATCAATGCCAAACTCATCAGCCGCATTCACAAGACAGCCCCGAACATCACAAGCACAATGCAACACCATCCGCGCTCTCAACACCAACAGCAAAGACTTCTTACCTGTTTTCATTGGAGCAGGCAAGACTGAGGGGTGACCTGATCAAGTTGTACGAGATTATGAGGGACATGGACAGAGTGAATAAGGAGCAGCTGTTCCCCTTAGTTGAAGGGTCAGTTATGAAGGGACATAGGTTCAAGTGAGGGGCAGGACGTTTAGATGGAGGATGTGAGGAAAATCCTTTTATCCAGAGGGTGGTGATGTTCTGGAATGTGCTGCCTGGGAGGGCCGTAGAGGTGGGCTGCCTCACATCCTTTAAAAAGTATCTGGATGAGCACGTGGCACATAATAACACTCAGGGCTACGGGCCAAGTGCTAGCAGATGGGATTAGGTGGAAGTTCAGGTGTTTCTAATGTGTTTGTGCAGACTCAATGGGTCTCAGGGCTTCTGCGCTGTATGATTCTGATTCTAATAATATGTAAAATATATTAAAATTATCATTTAAAGATATTATGCAGTCCCGCACTGATTTTCGGCATGAACCTAACTGCACCAGAAATCCAGTTGTTGGAGATGCGCAGAGGTGTTGTGACCAGTAAGGAGCCCACAAAATGGCCTCTGCATGATCCTCCTGGCAGTGATGTGGAGATGCCGGTGTTGGACTGGAGTAAACACAGTAAGATGTCACAACATGAGGTTAAGGCCCAACAGACTTATCTGCTAGCACAAGTCACTAGCTTTTGGAGCACTGATCCTTCATCGGGTGAATGGGATTTCAGTTCACAAACAGGGCATATAAAGACACAAACTCAATTTACAAAATAATGGTTGGAATGCGAGTCTTTACAGGTAATCAAGTCTTAAAGGTACAATATGAGTGGAAAGAGAGTTAAGCACAGGTTAAAGAGGTGTGTATTGTCTCCAGCCAGGACAGGTAGTAAGATTTTGCAAGCTGAGGCAAGTTGTGGGGGTTACAAATAGTGTGACGTGATCCCAAGATCCCGGTTGAGGCTGTCCTCATGTGTGCGGAACTTGGCTATCAGTCTCTGCTCAGCGACTCTGCACCACCATGTGTCATGAAGGCCGCCCTGGAGAATGCCCACCCGAAAATCAGGGGCCGAATGCCTGTGACCACTGAAGTGTTCCCCAACAGAAAGAGAACACTCTTGCCTGATGATTATCAAGTGATGTTCATTCATCCATTGTCGTTGCGTCTGCATTGTCTCCCCAGTGTACCATGCCTTGAGACATTCTTTCCTGTAGCATATCAGGCAGACAATGTTGGCCGTGTTGCAAGTGTATGTACTGTGTACCTGGTGGATGGTGTTCTCATGTGAGTTGATGGCATTCGTGTCGATGATCCAACATGTCTTGCAGAGGTTGTTGTGGCAGGGTTGTGTGGTGTCGTGGTCACTGTTCCTCTGAAGACTGGGTAATTTGCTGTGGACAATGATCTGTTTGAGGTTGCGCAGTTGTTTGAAGGCAAGAAGTGGAGGTGTGGGGATGGCTTTGGTGAGATGTTCGTTTTCATCAATGACATGTTGAAGACTCCGGAGAAGATGTCGTAGCTTCTCCACTCCATGGAAGTACTGGATGATGAAGGGTACTCTGCTTGCCATGTCCCGTGTTTGGCTTCTGAGGAGGTTGGTGCGGTTTTTCACTGTGGCGCGTTGAAACCGTCGATCAATGAGTCGAGCGCCATATCTTGTTCTTATGAGGGCATCTTACAGCGTCTGGAGGTGTCTGTTGTGATCCTCCTCATCTGAGCAGATCCTGTGTATACAAAAGGCTTGTCCGTAGGGGATAGCTTCTTTAACATGTTTAGGGTGGAAGCTGGAGAATTGAAGCATTGTGAAGTAATCCATGGGCTTGCTATACAGTGAAGTGCTGAGGTGACTGTCCTTGATGGAGATGCATGTTTGCCCCCTCGTCAGGGCAAACCCCGAAAGCTTGTGAGTTTACTATCAAATAAATTGGTTGGTCTTAAACCTGGTGTTGTCAGAGTTCTTACTGTGTTTACCCCAGTCCAACGCCGGCATCTCCACATCAATAAATGCTGGACAGCCAGTGACGCCCATGTCCCATGAACGAATGAAAAAACGTTTCCATGGCTTCTCAGAATATGAAGAGGTCACTAGACAGCAGAGTTAGTAGCTTCCCCTTTTTGGCAACATCCTAACCTTCTCCAGGTGCTGGATGTGCACTGCAGTAAAATGTTAAATACGGAATAGAAGAGAATTAAAAACTAGCAGGTCAATGATGCACAGGTTCTGATGCTCCTTATCAAATCATTGAATTATCCATTTAGCTGATGTAAATCTTGAAAAGATTGTTATCTGAGTTGCAGCACTTCTAATTTTCGGCAGGGTAATTTCCAATTAAACAGCAGTACAGCAAAGTGCCACACTGGGACAAGTTACAAAAAGTAGGAATAAACAATTGGGTCAACTCAGACTTCAAGTAAAGACATGTCTGCAAAAGTTTCAGCATTTAGGATGAGGAATCTAGATTTTTTTTAATGATTGGATTTTTTTTACTTACACCCTCCAGTATAGGTTAGCTTAATTTGTGGATTAAATTTTCATTCGCCAAGAAAAATAGACAAGAGCCACCTAAGGTGCTTTTCAAGGTCAATCATTCATTCTTCAACTACAAATGAATAAGCGCATCTCTGTCATGAGGCTCTGTCATGTCTTTAGGTCAATCCATCATTTTTGCCTCGGATTTTCCTCTCCTATTCTTTTTGGGTGGGTTTGGTGATGGAGCAGAAAATTTCACGGGAAGCCCAAATGGTGTTTTATGTGGACTGGAAGTTTTGTAATGATTGTCCCCACCACCCACCAGTGATGTAACGGGAATTCCAATGTTCAACAACGGGAAGCTCATTATCATGAAGTTGCATGTCATTATGCCTGATCATCCACCACCTCCACCCTATTCATGCCAGCGTGAACTTGTCTTCTACAGTGTGCATCTGGAGGGCAGACCCGCTGAAGTCACATAGGTGAGAGCATTGTTCAGGGGGAGAGGATCATGACTGGGCAGTACCTGGGCACTGCATGGTTTAAAGAAAAAGTTCTGAGTAATACAGTGGAGAATTGGGCCAATGGCTTCAACACCGTTTTTCCCAGCAACTGCCACACCCTGCACAAGAAAGGGTAAATCTCGCCCATTGTCTCAGATTTAGCATCAACCAGACATTCCCAGAAGCAGATCCTATGTCTCCAACAGTCACAATATACCTTCTCTTCTCACAATGTCTAGGTAACTAATAAAATCCATGGGCAGTAACAGAAATCTCTCATTCTGTGTACCCTCAATTGGAATGTATCAGCAGCTGCTACTTGTTTCCCCTCTCATCAAAAGGCAACTGGACATTGATGTTTACTGGACCAAAATTCAGGTTTCTGAATCAACAAGTGGCTTTCTATACACAAAATATAGACTCTGATTGTTGGCCGTAGGACTGAAAGTGACCGTGGATAGTCTAATATAATCCAGAAATAGGTAGTTTCTGGCCACTGAAATGTTTGTTAGAGAATTCAATAATGCAGTGACTTAGTCTCATGTCACTTAAAACCGTCACCCCATGATGTGATCTACTCTTTGTTCTTTGAACCACCTGAACAGCTATCCTGAAATAAAAGCAGAAAGATTGCCACACCTCTCATAATTTCAGTAGAACAAATAGCCAAATATTAATAATGAATGTAGTCAACCTTTAGAATAATGGATCTAAATGTCTCATACATTAATATGTGAAAATGTCTATATTTTAGAGGCCACCATTGAAGGCATATTAGCTGATCTTTGTCTGCAATGACATTACATGCATTTTTATGTGCACATTGCACAGAGAGCTGAGGTAAACCCACCGGTACTGTTCCTAATGGTGAGACTGAAAAAGTTAAAAAAATGCCAGACGGATAAAAAGTATCTTTTTATCGTGAGTTGCTGTTTGAAGAGTGGTTTCATTGACACTGAAGAATAAGGGTTAAAACAACTGTCACTTTGCTTGGTGTACTTTATCATTACTGTTTGGATATGGGTATTTGAAGACTTACAGTCTTGTCATTGAAAGTAAGAGTCTGGTGAACAAAATACACTGGTCACCAAGCAGAGCAAGAATTTTATTAGTCTTGTTACATGCTTCCATCCATGTGCAAAAGCACAGGCAAAACATTAGCAACACATTTTGAAAAAAATCACAAGACAAGATTTATCATTATTTCAACTCTACAAAAAATAGCAGAACTAATTGTTATTCAAATCTGATAAAGCTGTGTCACCTTATATAGAGAAAGAATTAATGGATACTAATTAACATTATTACATCCCCTTCCTGCCATAATAATTTCTTCATGAAATGATTAATCTCTACAAATCTTATCAGAGATGGCATGATTACCCTTGTTTAAATGTAAGTTAAAACATAATATTTATTTTTCATAGACATAAAATAAAAAATCTCATTTTTAGGGTGATTTCTGGTATTAGTGATTAAAACTACCAAATTGTATCCACAACAGTATCCATGTTTTAGGGCATAAAATACAAAAACATTTAATTCTATTCCAGGTCATTTGAAAAAAAGGTGTTAAAGTACACTTGTCTTGGAGATAGTTTGATCTTGGTTGCATGTAGAGGATGAAAAATAGGCACAAGTGTGAATTATTTCAAACAATAGACTCAAAGGAAAAGGATTGTGGCTGTAAACATTCTGAGAAGTAGCACTGTATCCAAGGCAGTATGTTGCCACAGTGGTTAGCATTGCTGACTCATGCCAAGCACCTGGGTTCAATTTTGGCATCGGGTGACTATCTGTGTGGAATTTGCACATTCATCCATGTCTGTGTGAGTTTCTTTTGGGTGCTCCGGTTGCTTTCCACAGTCCAAAGATGCGCGGGTTAGATTGATTTGGCCATGGTAAATTGCCCCATAGTGTCAGGAGGATTAGTAGAGTAAATACATGGGGTTACTGGGATAGGGCCTGGTTGGGATTGTTGTCAGTGCAGGCTTTATGGGCCAAATGGCCTCTTTCTGCACCATAGCGGTTCTATGAATAATAATACCTGCATCACTGAACAAAGCCCGTTGAAAGATAGTAAAGGGATGAAGTGTAAACCAACAATAGAGCGATTGGAGATCCTGATTAGGCAACCAGTTTCATGGGGGAGAGGATGATCCCATGAATTGACTCTAACTGAGTCAATTAGAAAATCTTGAAACCTATTGTTGCTGGAGAGTTATTCCCCCTGAGTCCCATTGACTTCAATTTTACCTGGGCTCTTTGACACCACACACTTTTAAATACTGTCTCCATGTCAAGGGCAGTCATTCTCACCTCGTCTTATGGTCTTAGATCTTTTGTCCACATTGGATCAAGGTGAGGAGGTGAGTGGCTCAGGCAGAACCTAAACTGAGCATCTGTAAGAAGATAATTACTGTCTAAGTGCCACTCAATAACACTGTTAATGATGCCTTCCGTCACTTTGCTGATGATTGAGAGTAGACTGGTGAGGTGATAATTGGTTGATAGGACCTATTTTGCTTTCTGTGGACAGGAATAGCTGAGCAATTTTTCGCATTGTTGAGTAGATGGCAGTTTTGTAGCTGTGCTGGAACAGCTTGGTAGGGGCTTGGCTAGTTCTGGAGCACAATCTTCAGTACTATTGAGGTTATCAGGGCCATAGCCTCTGCAGTGTCCAGTGCCTTTAGCTATTCTTTGATATAACATGGAGTGAATTGAATTTAGGCCATTTTGGGTGAGATAATAAATTCTGGGCTTGCCAGCAACATCCATGTCCCATGAACAAGTAAAAAATATGCTAATGTTCCTTCACTGCCGCTGGTTCAAAATTCTGGTACTCCCATTAGCACCATCAATGAACCAAACAGCAATCGTTCAAGAACAAAATCCATTATCACCTTTCTAGGAAGGCTGTAAGATGTTGATAATTCTACTAAGGTATTTGTGATACCTTTTGGATTTTATTCTGTAACCACTGCTTAAAATTAAATGGATCCATTTTGATTCTGTGTAGGACAATAGACAGTCAAAGTAGTTGGGGAACAGGAAAGCATTTGTTTGCGAAAAGCTATCCTGAATGAATTTATGACTCTAATGCTGCTGCACTGTCTGAATTCAAGAGTTTTTCTACTTTGAAGGAATAGTTAACAACAATGAACTTAAGGTGACACTATGGAAGGAATCTTCTGAATTTCTTTCAGTGTTGGTTTCAGTGAGAAAACCTACAGGTAACCCTGCAGCTGAGTTTTCTCAACAGATTCTCTTGCACTCTGTTAACAAAGAGTCTGGGACGTGGTTTCTGCCGTCACTCTGGTAGTCTGATAGAACTGGCAACGCTGGCTTTGCAGAGATCAACGTGCCATCTTTAAAGGGCTCCCTTATCTGCATCTGAAATAAGCTCCACCCCACTTACATCCATAGACTTTGGGGTAACTCCCGCATCCCCCCCCCCCACCCCTCCACCCACATATACAGGCATTGGAGCAAAATCCCCCTACAAGCCTCAGACATGCCACACAACCATCAGGCATCCTTCCTCTCTCCAACCACCGCACAGGCATTGGGGTGACCACCCCCCCCAATAAGAACTGGGGAAACGCACTTCACACATAAGGGCATACCATCCGATAGGACTCCTCAGACAGTCCACCCTGGTACTGCTATCCAGGCACTGCCACCCTGGTACTGCCCAGATATGTCTCTCTCTATTTATTATATTTATATTTGCACCCCCATTGGGTTCTTCTTGACTGCTTCCATTTTAAAAAAAAACTGTTGTAAGCTTTGCCGATGTGAGAGTGGCGAGTTATGAATACTCAGTGGGAGGGGGGACATATTGCAGGGAAGCCCTTTAATTATATATAAATTTGTTAAAATTTATTGAAATAATATTCACATTGTTTCTGGATGGGAAGAGCATGGAAAATCAAAAAATGAGATCTTGCTGGCAAGATTCTCATTTTCCAACTCTTGCAAGATTTTGGGTCCACATTACCATTTACACTGAGGGCTGACGTGAGTCAAAATCATTGTTTAAATAAACCGTACATTGCTTTTATTGATTTGTATTCAGGAAGAAACCTGTATTTTCTGATACAAAGTTGTCATAATTGTTGATTTTAATTATTTTAGTGTGGGGCTTGGGTTAAGATATGGTGACAAGAGAATATGACTTTACTCGTGGTTTCTCTGTAAGGAAATGTGCATTTGTTTATGTTGGAATGCAAACTTTTGGAGTCTATGACCCAAAAAATAGGGGTTACAAAGCTAACGCAACATGAAATGATTTGCATCCCACAGTCAATAAGAAGGATGAATTTGGACAATCTTCATAAAGGAAGGACAAACGGGAGGTAGAGGGATAAAAATTGAGAAATTGTAATACTTGTCGACTGAGTGACACCATGGCTTTTGGGGTATGACTCTTCTTGAACACAGTTTAACATCACTTCAAAGATAAAGAAGTGGGATATTGTCTGTACTGACAACACCATGCATTCCTGGGATCTTGAGAGATGAGAAACTTCTATGTTGTCTTTACTGCTTCGTGTTAAGTATATGTAAAATCTTGCTTAATAAATTCTATTTGATTCATGAATATTAGTGATGTGTATTTTGTACAACTGGGGGCCCTAGACCTTAGAATTCTTTTTTAATGAGAGGAGTATTATACCTCAAAATGCTAAACCTTAGAACTAGAGATGAAACATAATCATTGTCTGTATTTTGACTTGCTAAACACTGGAAGAGTTGACTATATAATAATTCAAAATCACTAATTATTGTATATTTATATTTATTCTGTTCTTTGCTTCAGTATTTATCTTGTTATTTTTCTTTAACTTTTCTTATCTCTTAAATCAGTTGCGACCATTTTGACCAAGGGCAAAAGCCATGAGAAATCCAGGCAAAGATCCTTACATTGGGTCCCAAGTCCCTTCATGTTGCCCTGGAATTTCTAGTGTTTCCTTATAGAAAGAGCTGAACGTACATCTGTAATAAGAACAGATCAGTGATGTCATAATTGGGCAAGAAGAAGCAGTGTTACATAGTAAACTGGAGAGCACAAGTTTAGTAATGGCCTGTAATTTGTGGTCAGCAATGAAGGCAAGACATTACCACTTACTTCAAAAAAAAACTAAGAGATGTAGTAATTTCTGTGATGAGAACTTCAAATTTCTTGACATGCAGTTGATTATTATGTCATTTAATTAGGATTTCCAGTGGAGTCAACAAGCCATCTCATCAGCCAATCATATTAAAGGATTTTCACAAACTAGGAAATAAAAAGCACTAATAATCAAATAGATTTTATTGAAAATGTTACAAAACTGAACTAAAGATGGGAACTGCTTTGATATAAAAACTGAAATATCATGAACAAATTTAAAAAGCTTTTTTAAAAAATTTAACAATGTTCCACTTGATCCAGGTTCAATTCCAGCCTTGGATGTCGGTCGGTCTGTGTGAAGTTTGTATGTTCTCCCCACTTCTGCATGGATTTTCTCCCACAGTCCAAAGACGTGCAGGTTAAGTCCATTAGCCATGTTAAATTGCCCCTTGGTGTCCAAGGATGTGTGGGTTAGGTGAATTAGCCATGGCAAATGCTCGGGGCTCTGGGGATAGGGTGGAGCAAAATACTCTTTTGGAGAGCCGGCGTAGATTTGATGGGCCGAATAGCCTCTTTATTCACATGAGAATGGAAAATGGGAAATTGTTGAATTGGTTGCCCTCTGCACAGATGCTGCCAGACCTGCTGAGTCTTTCCAGCATTTTCTGTTTTTGCCTCATATTTCCAGCACCCACAGAATTTTGCTTTTATTATTCTGCTTTGATTTCTTTATTTGCTGGCTCAGAGGCAGTGGGAGTTTCTATGGTGCAGCCTGTGGTGGAACAGTGTATAACAGAGCACAACATCAGGATTTCAACATTAATCGACATTTCCATCAAATCCTGAAGTTGCGGTCAGGTGGTGAGAAGTAATGACAGTGAATGCTGACCGTCTTCAAAAGCCTTGCAAATTCTGGGCCCTTATTTCTCAAAACTTGCCTTGCAAGTCTTCAGGCCTGAGGAGGTTGCAGATATATTAAAAGTTTTCTTCCTCGCTAGCTGATACTATAGGTTTAGCTAAGGGGATGGACCTGTACTGGTTTGCCTGCAGACCATGTTATTTTTCCCAAACAGAAAATATAACAGTTTTTGGTTTACAGGTGCCAGGTCCTGGATGTTCCATACACATGCATCGTATCACAGGGGAATGTGGGCGTGAGGAGGGGGCAGATAAATAGTTTCCAATGAGTCTGGTAAACCTGGCACCATTTGCATTGTTGCATAGCAACAAAATCATAATCAAGCAACATCAGGATATTTTTATAATCTGCCGTAGCTTTGTGATTCAGCTTACCTTATTATGTATTTCTAAATAGTTGGCAACCTCTGCCAATAGTGAACCAATGCTCTATTTTTGCTTCTATTGATGTGTTCCTTTTTTTAGTTCAGATATTTTGCCGATCAAACATTTTTTCTATGATGTACCCACACTCATCTTTCACTTTTTTTTATCTTATTTTTCCTTAGGTGCTCACAACTGTCAGATTTTTTTGAAGTATGATGATCAAATATTCGGAGCTTCTGGGATTATGGGAATATGATATCTTGGAACTCAACCAGACATAGATGGATAACATAGGCTTTAATATTAGAGAGAAATTCTGGAATTTTGCTTGACTGCTTTTGGAGACGAGGAGAATTTTGGCAGGATCTTTTCTCAGGCGATTAAATAAATTGGGTTAAGTCCATGATTGGGCAAGGAAGGAACATGCTTAGGACTGAAAGGGTTTTTTTCTCATTTTTCTTTCTTAAGTCATCTCAAGGGCAATGTGAATTCCCATTTTTCTTAATCAGTCTTTTCTACAGAGTTGCTCAGTCATTTTAGTATGAAGGCAGTCACATAATAACAAGAACCAGCTGGAAACACCTGCACAAGACATCTGTATCACAAAATTTGCCCTGATTATTATTGGAAACACAAAAACATGGGTGGTAACCGTACATGCGGTATTGCTAATTAATGCATTAATGTATCTGCATCAGTTCCTTTGTCTGCTATTAAATAATTTAACAAAATAATTTCATGCAAACATACATTCAACACTGAAAGTGCGCAGCATGGTTTCAATTTATTTGCACTGGAGCAATAAAGGTAAGTCACTAATTGTTCATAGCGACGGCATGCACAAGAAATCCTAATTAATGAGTTCTAACTGATTTCTTAAATTGCCATTCTGTTGAACCTGTACATTTAATTTATATGTAATTATGATGAGCAAGATGTGAACTGATGGATATAATCTAATAAAGGCAATACATTATATATGTTTCTGTCTACATGCATCCAACTATACTTTTGTAAAAGCAACTTATTGGGAGATTCAGATGCAGACTATTAACATCAGGTACTCGTCAGGTAAGAACAGTGTCTTTTTGAAATGTGAAGGAATAGTGAACTATTGTGTGTAGCGGCTGCATATATTCCATATATTTACAGTATTTCTGTTACATCCACCCCCCCCATCAGAAACTGATAACTCTTAAAAAGAGATATGAATTTTTCCAGTGATAAGAATTCATGTGTTAAGACTTTTGCTATAACAAACAAACTAAACTCAACATCAACTAAATTTTACTTGGTAGACAACTAATACACTAGATTACAGTAAAGATATGCATTGTTCCATGCCACGCTGATGCATTATATCATACCCTCTGCAGAAGTGTTGGTGCAGTTGCCGCAGCTGCCAGCGAAAATGGAGAGTTTGGCACTCAGCCAAATCTCTGCTAACTGCAACGTGATTGGGGTTGTCGCGGGAGAAATCAGGGAATCCAGCCCAGGGTCTTGTGTTTAAAATGCCAAACTCCATTATGCTGCCCCATCACATGCCATCTCATATGAACTATCCCACTCAACCCCAATGGTTCCTCAATTGCTCATCACCAACCCATCCCAGTGGCCTCTCACACCCTCCATGCCAACCTAATGCCCCCAACCATGCCCCATACCCCCATGCCAACTTAATACCAACCTGCACTGTACTCACCATTTGTAGACTCAGAAGCCATGTTGAGATAAAATAAAACAAAGTTCTAAATATGTACTGTATATTTGCTGTAATAAGATCAGACTCCTAATCGTGAATGCCCATACAATATATTTACGTGCTCTCAAGTTTGTAATCACTTATAAAACAGGACTGTATTCATAACCCCACATCAAAGATAACTCATCCTTTAATAGCTTTTTTGAATAATCAATTACACTAGGAGCTTAAAATCCCCTACTCAGATAATGGTAGGCTGTTGAAAGCAGACAACCAATAAGGAAACTATTATTGAATCAGGTCAGGGGTTCGCCCAAATTAACATCAGCAAAGTAAAATTAATAAACAAAATAATTGTATTAAAGAATGATAAATTACCAGAACCAGATGGTTTCCATGCATGGGTTTTCAAAGAAGTAGGTAATATCATTATAGCTACCCTAACCATAATTTTCAGAAATTTGCTTGATTTAAGATGTTTCTTTGATAGAAAAATTGTGCATGTCACACACTCCATCATTTAAAGAAGGCAAAAGACTGAAACCAGGGAAGTAGCTTAACATCTATTGTCAGGAAATTACTGGAGTCTATCATAAAGGATAGGGTGACAGAACATCTTGAAAATCTTCTGCTGATCAAAGAGAATCAGCACAGATGAAATTATGATGTTCCCACAAGAGTTACGAAATGATTTTATGTGCAATTTAAAGAATCAATCATCATTATGATAGAAAGGGCTAGATTCAATTGTGCTATTTCATATTATTTGCTGGTTTGCAGTTTTGGAGTAACATGTAGACATTTGAATTTCTAAAACTGTCACATAAGAAGAATGAGAATATTTTGGGAAAGACTACAATGTATATAATAGGAAATCTATATGTTGGTGTACATCAGTAGATCTAAACCTTTCATTCCCATTGCCTAAACCTGTTTGTTTATTTATATAGTTTTGTGAATAGTCCATTCAATTTTTTACTTTATCCCAGCACCCCAAATTCTGCCACTTGATGCAACCATCTACTTTGCCTATGATTTCACCAACCCTCAGAGAATAACTGATAAGGAGTTGCATTTGAGACATGATTCCAACTGGGAGGACAGGTAAAATAGGTTCGGTGCACACCTTCCCATTGACTTCCAAGGTTACCCTGACAATATGGGTGGTGGGCAGATGCTGAAACCAATAGCCCACTCACCTTATTCAAATAGGTAACCAAGTGTCAATTATGGTCAATTGACCTTGAAAGTACACTGTCAATGCCATAAAATGTTTGGTGCTGCAGTCAGGCGAGAATGTACAGCCCAATTTTTAAAATGTAACATTCAAACTGCAGTAAATAAGTAAGGATTGGCTGATTTCTGAGGGCTGTCCATGATAAGAGGCTACTGCCCTTCGATAAAACATGGGTTCTTCCAAAGCCCCCACAGCCTTAAATCTAATCCCACCCTATAACCCACCCCTCACCAGCTGAAATCCTCTCAGCCCCAGCAGGGCTTCATCCCCAGTTGGCCTTGTTAAATGTCTGTCGCATGTTTTGGTTGTGGGGCAGATGTGCCCTGGAATGGGTTGGCTCTGTACTGACTGTGTTTCTGGTTTATTGTGGTGAAAGGTCACAGGCCTGAAAAGTCAACTCTTGTTCTTTCTATAGATACTGCCAGATCTGCTGAGTATTTGAAAGAACAAAGAACAAAAAACAGTCCTGGAAACAGGCCCTTCGGCCCAACGAGCCCACGCCACCATCTTAACACCACCTGTCCCCCCCTCCAACCGTGACCCTTATTTAATGTTTTATGGCCATCCACATTGAGGGAAACTAATTTAGGGACAATTTATTACTGCCAATCAGCCTAATAGCACTTCTAGTTTTTATATGTTACCAAACAAAATTTGATTTGGAGCCACCAAAGGCGATAAGAGAACCAGATAACATTAGGTTTTAGAGAACACCTTAAAAGGAGGAATGAGGGTTTGAAAGATGGGTAATGCAAGGATTTGGGCCTAGACAGGTGAAAGCATGGTAGTAGAGAATGGAACGATTAATTGAGGGAATATGCAAGATGCCATAATTAAAAGAGCTAAGAGATATTGGACTGTTGTAGGTCTGGACCAGTTTATAGAGATAGGGAAGGGTGACACCATGATAGAATTTGAAAGCAATTAAGGCACTGAGGGGCTGAGAGCCAACATAGGTCAACAAGTATAGTGATTCATATTATTACAAAGATTGATGATAGAAAATTAAAATCATTTATTAAGTATAGGACTTGCATAGTGGACAGAATTTTCCCATTTTGTTGCAGTGTTGGAGTGGGTGAGAAAATCAGTTGAAACTGTTGGATCCCAACCACAGCTTTCTGTGCTGTATTGTAAACAACTTAGAAACAGAAAGCCAAGGACCAGGGATATCACACAGTGACTTCATTTTTTTACAGATTGGGGTACCATTTTGAAGGGTCTCACGAAAGTAAAAATAGAACTCCCCCCACTCCCCCACCCAGTCTGTTTCCGGCTACATCACTGGCAGGAGGCAGGGAAATTAGCAACAGGACATCCAGCGGATATATTACATGACTTAGGCATCTCATGGAATTTTGTGCTGTGGTCACCGTTCACAGCCAGTGTGAATGAAAGCACAAAATCCTGACCACTGCCTCTCATCGACTGATCCTCCCAACTTATTTTACAGCCGGTGATATTTTTGTAGGATAAACAAGTCATTTTGGGATGGCTTAGTTTCTTACTCAACGTTGTATCAGCAGGAAAGCTGGATAAATTACAAAGTTAAGTGAGACAGTAAAGTGTGCCGAAGATACAAAGCAGCTTCAAGAGGACATAGGTTGGTTAAGTGAATGGACAAGAAGTTTGCAGACAGAATATAATGTGGGGAACCATAAAATTATTCACTTTCATAGGAAGAATGGAAAAACAATTTTTTTTAAGGTAAAAGACTGGTAAATGTTAGTACGCAGAGAGATTTAATATCCTTCAACATGAATCACAGTGAGTTAGTCTGCAAATACAGGAAGCCATTAGGAAGGCAAATGGTATTTTAGTTTTTCTTGCAAGGGAAGAAGCCTTGCTACAAATCTGTAAGATGGCACACTCAACACTGGACCATTAACCAGCGCTGAAATGAGAATTATGGGGCAGAATTTAGTGCAACCTGCTGAAGTGAATTTCATGGTGGGAAGGACCTTAGAGTTGGGTGAGAGTAGATGGGAAGGAATCCCGATAGCAGGGGAATTGATGGCCAGACTAAGCAGCCATAGGGAAGGCAGCGAAGTGGTGAGTCCACACAAGCCTGACAGGAAACCAATTGAGATAGTTATTAAGAAGGCCATTAAAGCAATTTGCACACTGGTGAATGGAATTAAACATACTTTTGGCTATTACACAGATGATGATTAGGAATCTCCGACCTATGGGTCCCTGACAAAGACTAAAGCTGATGATGTTGAAACAGCTGTGTTCCATAGAAGGGTGGAAATAGTTTGTAAAGCTGCAGTCTAAGGGGCACTGACCATATGGGTAGAGTCTGATGGAACAGTGTGAGATGCACCAATCAGAGGGGGAGGGTCTGATGGAACATGCTTCAGCAGCCAGTGACATTTTTTGTCAACTTAACTTCAACACAACATAACCTCTTTGTCATTGGACACTGGATTGTGTGAGAGATATAATAGCATAAAAATGCTATTCAAGTGCAACAGAACTTTGTATTATAGAATACAACTACCTATCGTTATTTTATTATGAGTAATCTTCCAGCACTCTGATTTGAAACAAGATTAATGCTGTTCTATCTATGAAAGGCCTTCATATTTTTTAATGGAGACCACAATGTTGGATACTTGAGCAGTGTAGTACTGAGGGAGGTATCTGTGGACAACAGGGTGAATTGTCCCATTTCATCTGTCATGAGAATAGTAGCAGGTGAGTGGTAGACCATGGAAAAGACCATTAATCTGGAGTGGTATTTTCCAGTTTTGGGGCGAGCGTAGCAGGAAAATTCCACTCAACATTATTGGTGAGAGCAGCAAAAGGGCTTGTTTCTGTCTTGGAATGGGATATGCCCCATGCATTGTTTTTCTCATTCAATCAGCTACCACGTAATTACGGACAGTCGGTCCTTTCCTACCCACTCAGAAATCAGGCTGCCTTTTGGGTCCACCAGTAGGATCTCACCTCCTGGACTAAGCTCTGACTATAAAAAAAACTTGCACTCTAATAGTTGAATGATGATGATATGAAAACTATCTATCTTGGCAAAAGCTGACATGTTAAATAAAATGTGGATATAAGAATGAGAAAAAACAGAGATAATATTGTTTTATCTAATGCAATAAAGGCAGCAGCTCAGAGTTAAATCAAACTATACAAGCCGATAACAGACTCACGAATGTCATTTTTCATGGTTTATTGTTCCACACTCTAAAGTGTGGACTAAATCACTCGGGGCCAATTTTTATGGCTCTACCATCCTATTTGCATTCACAAACTGGTGGAGTATTGCGACCAGATGAGCATATAAAGTTGAAATGCCTTATTAATGCTGGAGCCTAGCCCGTTCCAAATTTTGTGCGAATATTGTTCCTGCCTGAAACTGGTAGGAAACTCTGCGATAGGTGATAACCAAAGTTAAATGACATAGCAATGACCTTCAATGATACATATGCCTCTATTCACCAGGTTGCTGCTAGTTCCTGCTCATGCCCACCAATTACTGGAGGTAGAATTCGAGAGGCAGAAATTTTGAATACTGATTGATGAGTTGCTGTCAGGGAAAGCTGGAAGTAGATTTGGCATTCATTTTGCTGCAGTCCCTTATAGATTTTGAACCTTTAAAGGGATTCCATTCTTAATCACCTTGCTGCAAAATGTTTGCTCAATAGACTACTTAGCACCACATTCCAGGGAAGCTGCGGTTCAGGTGATTCAAAGGCATTGTTGTATTGACTTTAGGATTCCAATTACTACAATCAGCTCCAACTTAATTTTTCCCTACTAATTAATTCATGTTATTTTCCTTTAGATGGTGTGTATGATACAGTAGGGATCAAGAATATTGTTGAAGAATAACCTTTAGTTGAGAAATTTAAAGTTACAATATCTAATTTTACACACCTTTGAAAAATGATAAAATAAATAATTCATAAAATGCTCACATTGAACTCATCAAACAGCTACTTGAACTGAATTGCTCTTGAAACGTTAATATTTTGAAGCAGCTGAATATTTAGCATCCTAAAGGCCTAAATTTGTTCTTTATACCCTAATTCTATTTCTAATAATGTGGGCAAACAAAGAAATACTTCCTGAATATAATTGTTAATGATAATATGATAACTGGGTTTCATTATATTTATGTGCCAACACAAATGCCTGTACATATGATTAAGTATCACTGGGTGTTTGCTATATGCCAAATGATATGAAACCGAACAGACAGCCTAGAGCTGTGCACAGTAGCTAAGGAACAATGATGACAGTTGGCAGTTTTGAAGAAGAAAATCACTAAGGATGTGATCTGACAGTTACACAATAAAGTCACTCTTTTTTTCATCAATCACTGCAGTATATGCTCTGATTTTCCTTTTGAGGGTTCTGAATAGTTTCACAGCAGTAAAATGTCTTTGTATCAGTTTTAGCTGCCAATTTTCCTTGCAATTATTTTATATAGTTCTCTTTCTCACCATGAATATCCTCTAAAAGGTAGATCGAAAACAGTGATGTTTTGAAGAAGCTAGCATGATTTATGTAATTTACTGAATATGGGGTGTAGCAATGTTGCGACAGAAATCATGAGGCATATTATTCTGTGGCATGCATGTCTTGGAACATAGAAGACTATATAATGCTGAAAAACTCCATGTCCTGTGTCTACTAATTGAATCTCTAATTTGCATTTGCAACAAATGTACCATAAAGCAATTTCTTATTTTCTTGCTACTTTTTTATTGACTATTCTTTTAACCTTTTTGTTGGCTCTTGATTTAATGTTTGCTATAATTTCCCAGCACTTTGTATATTTGTTGTACAATTGCATTCTTATTTTGCTTATTCATTTCTCTTCAATGTGCAAATTCCGCTCAGGTGTTAGTCACAACCAAACATTATAACAAGATAAATACATTGATTATTTTCTATTCTCTTAAAAATAGCAAGAGGCGTCAGCATTCTAAGCTCCTGGTGGAAGTGCAAATTTAACAAATTTAGAACAGGGTAGCAAATAACGTCACGTGATTGTGACTAAACAGTACCCTTAGTTATCCTCATTTGTTCAATTTTGAAAAGTTTCATGATTGTAGTATCGCAGGAGCCATCAAGACTCAGAAATGTGTTATCTGCATTTTATAGCCATTAATTCAAAGATAACTTAAAGTTAACAATGCAATCTCTCTCAGTGTATGTGAATGTCACACAGCCGGTCTCACAAATGAAAGATAATGAAAGCTGGAAAGTTATTCATGAAAATGCCACACTGGCTCATTTGAAAGCATAGCTTAAGACAGAAAACCGTTCAGGAGCATTAGAAGTGGAACAATACTTCAGCTGAACTGAAGCAACCATCAAGTAACTTTCAAACTGAAGGGATGAACCACAGAGCAATATTCCTAAGCAGTTTGGACCTATGGAAAATAGCCATCATGGAAAGGTCAAAACACATGATTGGACCCATCTGACTCCCTGCAGCCCGCTCTAGAGCCCAATCTGACTGGAGCCTAGTCCAAGCATACTGACCTCTGCCAAGGCAACTGTTATTGTTGTACTGTTATTTTGATATACTGTTGTACTGTTAAGGCATCTGTTATGGGCACGTTGTGCAAGGAAACACGGATTACTAGGTTTCTAGTTTGAAAATCTACCGCCCACCTACACAACCTGACCCTGTTAATATCCAGGCCATTAATTTCATTATCTTCTGCTCTCTAACCTATCTTGACCTCAATAATTCAAATAGGTCTTAGCTATCTGCATATAATTCCATGAGAGAATTATTAATATTATTAATACAATTTTCTCTAAAAAAAGGCATGAGTTGTCTCAAGATGTTTTATATGTATAGATGGCTTTGTACCCATGACAACTGAGTGAGATAATAACTGCACATAACAGTAGAACACATAGGAACTCCAAGCTTTCAGGTAAAATTTTGCACTATCGAAATCTGCAAATTATACAAGTGAGAAGGAAGTACCTATAATTGAGTAAATGTGTTGGACATCGGCTCCATTTAACTCAATGGATTGCATCTCATAATGCATTTCGAATACACTTGAAGATGTAGGATTGTGGCTTTACCCCCTCTTTCTGACTGAGCAACCTTTTCAAACTAAACCACAGTGCTGAACCACACCTCCAGCATTTCCCAGTATTGGATTAGGTTTCAGCCCCTTTCCACCAGCTTATTGTGTTTCCCAATGCAAGACACATGTTAGCTGCTTTTCCCCTCCAAACACTCCTCCCGATCTTCAATCACCAAAAATGGCTTTGGCTCACCAACAGGCCACTTCTCTTCATTTCTCTTTTCACAGTAAGTCCCCTTGACCCAGTTACAGAAAGTCCTTTATCGATGCTTTTATGCCTTAATATTCTTTGCTTTACTGAGTTGTCCTTTAGCACTCTCTTCCCTTCACCATTTCTTTCCCCTATCTTTCTTTTCCACTTCTGCTCCACTTCTTCCTTGTCTCCCAACATCCTCTTCCTCCTCACCTGACACTCCTTATTCCTTTGCAACCTATGCCTATCTCCAACATCTACTGGCATTGACACATGAGAATCACCTAACCTACCAATTTAATGCCATTTACCAGCACTTGGCATAAAGCCGTGCATGGTTATGACCTGCCAAGTGCTCATCCAGGTACTTCTTAAAGGATGTGGGGTAATCTGCCTGCACCACCCTCCCAGGCAGTGCATTCCAGACTGTCACCCCTTCTAGGTAAAAAAAGTATTCCTCACATTCCCCCCACCTCAGTTCTCCTGTCCCTCGCCTTGAATTGTGCCCATCATGACTGATCCTTCAACTAAGGGGAACTGCTGCTCCCTATCCACCCTGCCATGTCACTCATGATCTTGTACAGCTCAATCAGGTCATCCTCCAGTCTTCTCTGTTCCAACGAAAACAACCCCAAGTCTATCCAACCTCTCTGGTAAGTGTTCCATCCCAAGCAGAATCCTGGTGAATCCTCTCTACACCTCCTCCAGTGCAATCACATCTTTCTTATAACATGGCAACTTGAAACGCACACAGTACTCTCGCGGTGGCCTCACCAAAGTTCTATACAACTCCAAAATAGCTTCCCTCCTTTTGTAACCTATGCTTTGATTGATAAAGGCAAGTGTCCCATGTGCCTTTCTCACCACCCCACTAACATGCCCTTCTGTATCAGAGATCAATGAACATTTATGCCAAGGTCCATTTGTTCCTCAGAACTTCCTAGTATCCTGCCATTCATTGAATACTTCCTTGTCAAATTACTCATTCCAAAATATGTCACCTCACACTTTTCAGAGTTAAATTCCATCTGCCACTTATCTGTCCACTTGACCATCCTGTCTATATTTTCCTGTAGCCCAAGACACTCAATCTCACTGTTAACCACCTGGCCAATCTTTGCATTATCTGCAAACTCATTAATTCTACCCCCCACCTAGTCATCTATGTTGTTTATATAGATGACAAATAAGACGGGACCCAGCACAAATCCCTGTGGTATGGCACTGGACACAGGCTTCCAATCACTATAACAACCTCTGTCATCATCTCTATCACGTACAACTGAGCCAATTTTGAATCCACCTCATCAAATTATCCTGTATCCCATATGCATTTGCCGTAATAAGTCTCTGATATCAAAGGCTTTGTTGAAATCCATATAAACTACATCAACTGCACTGCCCTTGTCCACACACCAGGTCACCTGCTCAAAAAATTCAGTCAAATTTATTAGGCATGACCTCCTTCTTAAAGCCATACTGACCATTCCTGATCAAGTTTTGCCCCTCCAAGTGGAGGTGGATTCTCTCCTTCAGAATTTTCTCCAATAGTTTCCCTACCACTGATGTGAGACTCACTGGTCTGTAGTTTTTTGGCTTACCTCTACAACCCTTCTTAAATAGTAGAAATATATTAGCTGGTCTTCAGTCCTCTGGTACCTCTCTGAGCTCCTTCTGGCCAGAGAGGAGTTAAAAATTTGGGTCAGAGCCCCTGCCACTTCCCTCTTTGCCTCCCACAGCAGCCAAGGGCACAATTAATTTCGACCTGAAGATTTGTCCGCTTTTAAGTTAGCCAAGACACATTATCCAATCTTAGTTTCAACTTTACTTTGAGAAGAGCATTCACAAACTCTAATGTCTTCAAGCTTTATACCTATGTCTAATGGTTCTCATGCACCTAGTCTTAATAAATTTGTTTATTCAATCCCTTCTGAGCAATTGTTGCCTTGCGTCTTGTATAGCAAATATGCCCAAGTTATTAAATCATTATAAAAACTCAATGTGATGATCAATGATGATAGACAGTAAAATGAAATGCAGGTATGACATGTTGAAAAGCCTTAGATCATGCTACATGCATGAAAAAACTCTTGATATTTTGGTCTGACTGCAGCAAAGTTGCAGCATTGGAAAGTTTTGGAAATGCAGAATGGTGAATGTGAATATTAGGTTTGGAGCAACATCCCTAGCTAGTGCTCAAGTAAAGAGCTAATAAGCAGGCTGATCCCTTGTGGAGAGATTGAGGTGCGTGTGTTGTCAGTTCTGTGAGTGTATCAGCATATTGAGAGGACCAACATTGGGTTAGCTCATCAAAAATGGCAAGTGATAAAGGTGTCGGCAGGATCAATAGTGAGTAAGGAAGAATCAAACAAAAGTCATAGACTTCACCAGAGAAGATTGTGATTGGAACAGGCAGCTTGGGAGTTGTTGAATAATAAATTGAATTAAAACCAAGGGCGCCATTAATCCATTGTGCATTCCTGGCACATTTTGACTCTGTGGGTGGAGCTTTGGAAAACCATACAAAAACAAGTGCGGTAACACTCATCCTAGGTACTAGAAGAAGGAAGGTCGGAGGGATATTGTCAAAACAAAGTTCCCTGGATTGAATTGACGTGCAGCTGACCTGTAATCCATATTCAAAATATTTAAACGGCGTCCAGAGCTCTGGTTTCTTGACTCAGGTATGTCTGAACCAAACAAGCTAGACACAAAATCTTGCCTAGCAATTGAGAATGGTGGTCTACGCAGACAGGACACATCAGGGTTAACAGAAGAAGAGCTAAAAGATCTCCAATTTTGACAACATAGATCACTCCATCAACAGATGCATAGAAAGTGGTAAATATTGTGATTTTTCAAATGCAGAGCTTGTAGTCAGAATTATTGATCATATCTACTTTCATGAAAACATTCCAGAAATAGCTGCTGGATAAGTCCAAAAGGTATAGCATTGTAGGGGTATTCAGGGATGAATGGAAATATTAATTGATCTTTGCGGAATGACAAAGCTTACAGGTCCCAAGTACAACCCCAATTATGACACAATCAGTAGAATACATAAACTTAGCAAGCAATGTGAAAAGTGTGGTTTTTACATACCCATGACCAAGGAAATGCCCAGCTTTTCATCAATTCTGTAAAGTATGTAGCAGAAAGAGGATGCAGCTATGAAGACAAAGGAAAAAAAATGCTGGAAAATCTCAGCAGGCCTGGCAACATCTGTAAGGAGAGAAAAGAGCTGACGTTTTGAGTTCAACTTTGACAAAGGGTCATCTGGACTTGAAATGTCAGCTGTTTTCTCTCCTTACAGATGCTGCCAGACCTGCTGAGACTTTCCAACATTTTCTCTTTTGGTTTTAGATTCCAGCATCCACAGTAATTTGCTTTTATGTAGCTAGGAAGAGCTGTGCATGGATCCAAACAGACCTTGTGTGACAGGTACATTCAAGCAATAAGAGTCACTGTCAGGTACCCTATCAGAAACATATGAATGAGTAATTAACAAGCTAGAAAATGACAATGTTGGGCACAATGAGACAAAGAAAAGTGAACACATGGTTTGCACTGCTTATCTCATGGAAAACATACCTTCCAAAGTATATGATTCAAATTATCTGCCCTAAGAAGGTTGGTGACTATTTGTTACTGGCTAAGGTTGAGAAGGAGAAATTGCCAACATGCTATCTCAGCAAATTCTGAAAGATGTGTATCCAAACACATGGATATATTGCTGTGAAACTTTCAGCATAAACCACTTCACTAATTTCATGTGTAGGATCCAAAGTCCGGGGGGGGGTGGGGGGAGGGAGTTTTCCTGTCTCACCCGCCATGGGAATCATAGAGGATGGACCGTGCAAAGGTCCGTTGACCTTGGGCAGGATTTTCCAGTTTTGGGGCAAGCACGGCCAGAGGTTAGGAGGATTCGCGAGGTAAATGTTTGGGGTTACGGGGATAGGGTGGGGAGGGGCATGGGTCTAGGTAAGATGCTCTGATGGAAAGTCGGTGCAGACCCGATGGGCTGATTGGCCTCCCTCTGCATTATGGGGATTCCATGATTAGGAGAGTACAAAAGCACACAACTTGGGCGCAGATGAATCACACATGTCAGGATCGATGATTGAGAGTATGCCTTGATTCTTGACATTTAAACGCAGTTTTAAAAGGTTGTCATTACAAAATATCCACAGTAGATGTATTAGTTCTGAGATTTACAGGTGCCAAATTCCTCTTGCAGCTTGACACCAAGCCTGGTTACTGGTCAGTACAGCTTACAGAGCACATAATAAAGAATTTGTTTTCAGCAGTCTGAAATGTAACATCTAAATGCAGCAACTCCAAATCCCGCAGCCTTGGCAAAGCAACCAGCATAATTAAGGACCCCACGCACCCCAGACATTCTCCCTTCGACCGTCTTCCGTTGGGAAAAAGAGACAAAAGTCTGAGGTCACGTACCAACCGACTCAAGGACAGCTTCTTTCCTGCTGCTGTCAGACTTTTGAATGGACTTACCTCACATAAAGTTGATCTTTCTCTACACTTTAGCTATGTCACTACATTTTGTACATGTATACTACATGTACTATAACACTACATTTTGCACTCTCTTGTTTCCTTCTCTATGAATGGTATGCTCTGTCTGTATAGCACCCAAAAAAAATACTTTTCACAGTATGCTAATACATGTGACAATAATAAATCAAATCAATTTCCTCCATTCTATTTTTCTTGTATGGCATATGTCCTGAGGATATTGAGGCCATACCAACTCCTAAAGATAAGGACAATCTTCAAAAATGTCCATATTACTTTCATTTCCTATCTCTATATATTGCCAATTTCACTCAAAAATCTTAATTGGTAAGGAAATTACTGAGAAAAGATATATCTTCCCTGTGGATGAAGACTATCAACACCTCTTCGAAGCACTGAAACAGTGTGGCCAAGTGGCTAATGGCCTGAGCAATTAGGCCCAACATAAAATTGGGGGAAGGGACTCTCTCGTGGGTTCTGTGGATGCCATGGCAGATGCTATAAGCCACTGCCAATGCATGCATCCACTGAATTATTTGAGCACATTGATTTTCTCAGTAGCAGTGCTTTGAGGGGCCTCCCCGACTGGCGTCAACATGCAGGGTCCCTCCAGTGACCATCGGTGTAAGTATATTCCTGTTAGAGACTAACTAAGGACAAGGTGGTGACAGGTATGAGGTGAAAAAGTGGAATAACATTTATTGTTGCCAATAATGTTTTCCAAATGAGTGATAATATAAAAACATGTGAACATGAGACTTTAAAGTGACTAAATATTCTGCCGACCTGGTTTTTCCCTTCATCTGTGCCATCGTAGTGCTGCTACAGTTTCTTAACCTAAAATGGCTACCACTACGTCTCAGTGTTTCCCCAGGATGTACATCGGAGATTGAAGTGGGCAGCTGCCTACCATGTCCTGTGGCCTATGATGCCCTTGCCAAGTATCCTCTAGAGGCCCTGGACCCTGAAGGCCCTGGCCTGCTTTCCGGTGTCTGGGATGTTTCCATGAGATCCTCTTCATCCTACTGCCCCCCAAATGCCCCGGTGTCAGGAAGGGGGTAGTCAAAGTGTAGCTGCAGTCTCCTGGCTGGAAAGAACCAGCACAGGCTGAGGGTTTCCTCCTCCCTCAGGGTTCCTGTGGGCCTCTGGGTTATTCCATGGGATGGCAGTGCTTCTGCAGTGAACTCTGCCAATCCTGGAGGACCACCTGTGTTCTTGCCATGGTGGTCGAGCCCTCTGCAATGGCCTTCTGAGCCAGGGACTATCTGTCAATGGCAACAGCAAGTGCCCTCAGACTGGCCCATGCTCTATTGACCCTCAGCCATGATCCTCTGACTAGGCAACATTCTCAAAAGCTGCTGCCATAGTTTGGTTTCGGCGCTGTCCCACTGGATCTCCTGCAAACTCTGCAGCCTCTTAGCCATGACTCTCTGAGTGGGTCACATTCTCAAGGGCTGCAGCCATAGACCGCTGTGTCTCAGCTCTATCCCACAGGGCTCCTGCAAGCTCTCAAGCCTTTCAGCCATGGGCCACAGAATCTTCAGCAGCCTGATGAGGCTCTCAGCTGCGCCCTACTGTGACTTGGCTGTGGCCCTCTGGGCTGCCGCGTGGCCTGCTGTGACTCAGCCGTCACTTGGAACCTGCCACTCATGGCATGGATTTCCTGCCTGTGGCTTTCTACTGCAGACACAACCTTTGTGAAACTGAATCTGGCCCAGGAGGTTCTGCTTTATTTTTCACTTTTTCTGTGCATGACCAGTTTGTGGCTCTAATCTGAGCTTCTGGCTGTTTGGTGAGTTAATTCCACCCACTGCCTCTTGTGGCCAGAAATGGTCTAGCCTAGAATTTCAGAGACAGAATGCATAAAACTGTGTGTGAAAACTTGGCCGAAAAACTGATCAGGAACTCTTCCGTTTTCACGCTAGCTGGACACTTAGAAAAAGTCTCATAAATTTCCGCCCATAGATTCACCAGTTCTATGAACCTTTGAAATGATAACGAAACATGAACAAGTATTGCTACCATTCCAAAGAATATCTTCAAAAAGAAAGGGGGAAGTTGTCACATGCCTATAAGGGATATCAGCATGACGTCACTGGAAGGGAATTGTGTCATGTGGTCCAGTCTTGGTTTCATTTTTGCTTCAACCACAGCATAGAGACCACTGTGATGTCAGGACTGGGGTGCATTATTGATACCTTTCATCACCTTTTGTTTTAAGTTTCCTTTGAGACTCTGTTTATTATGTTGCAGTATTCCTTTAAAGGAACTGAATTTTTAATTTATCCCAGTTTGTTGATTAGTTCATTTGATTAACAGAGAGCACAGCTGTATTGTATTCACATTTTGTACCTAGAAATTACTGTTCTCATGTGTCTCATCTCAATAAATGAACCCTTAACATGAATACCCAACCCTTTATAAGTGATTGGTGTCTTTTGTCTTGTACAATAAACAAATCCAGGGTACTATATCATTACATATCATTATAACACAACAGTTTTGATAAAGTAAATAAGGATAACCTGTTTCCAATGGCAGAAGGGTCAGTAATTTGAAGACATAAATTTCAAGTAATTGTCCAAAGACTCCAGAGGTGACATAGGCAGACCTTTTTAAAAAAAGGTGACTTATGTTGACCAAGAATGCAATGCCTGAAAGGGTGGCAAAAGCAGATTCAATAATAACATTCAAAAAGAAATTGGATGAATACTTGGAAGGCAGGACATTGGCATGGTTATGGAGAAAGGATAGGTGAGTGGAACTAATTGTGTAGCTCTGTCAAAGACCTAAGATGGGTCAAATGGCCTCCTTCTGTGCAATTTCATTCCACCATTCAAAGATAATATTAGTTGATGAATGTCATCCAAAACTCTCTGTCCATATCTTAACTCAGAGCAAGTCTCATTCTCCTCTCATCTCTGTGCTCACGGACCTACATCTACACCTGGTCAAGCAATATCTTGATTTTAAAACCCTTTTCCTTTTTAAAAATCTCTCCATGGCCTTGCTCTTTCCTATCTCTGCAATTGCCTTCAACCCCAGAACCTTCTCAGATATCTGAGCTCCTCTAATTCTGGCCTATAACTCATCTTGTTCATTTCTAATTATAATTGTTCCAACATTGGTCGTTTTGTCTTCTGTTGTCTGGAATTCCTTCCCTACACCTTAAGACATTTATTAAAACATACCTATTTGACCAAATTTTTGATTGTCTGGCCTAACATGTGGCTTAGTATTATTCCTTGTTTTTAATTCACCTGTGAAATGCCTTGGGACATTTCATTATGTTAAAGGTTTCCATATAAGCTGTGGTTGTTGATTCTATGAATTGTTCTAGATGTTAAATTTATTGACATCATAAATTTATTTACATAGGCTTGATTTAGGCTCTAATTCCAGCAAAATCATTGTTTTCATTTTGAACCTATTTATAACTTTTCGAGAAACATCTATCCCTTGTATGATACAGAGAGGGGATGCAAAATTAAATGTTTTCAAATTGGCTCTTTTAACTGTGGCTGGCATCTTTGAAGTTGTGCTATCATCTTAACATGGAAGGTTAATGGCTTGAATAGTGCTGGTTATAGTAATGTTGTTACCTTATTAATCATACCAGATAACAATTATTGATCTATGTTGTTATCATTAAAGCGCAGCTACATTTGTTCCTTAATCATCAGATAATGATTCCGTTTTACGGTTTTCAGTGATTTGTTAAAGGGCATTTATATGATTTTGAACTTCTATAAATTACGAATATTTGATTAACAATCAATTTGTTTATTGATCTTAGACTATCCCACAGAAAAATCCTAAGTATTTGCTACAGTTGTCTCTTTTGTGCATCTCAAACGAAATATTATTTATATTACAAAAATAAACAAATGGTCAAAATTCTATCCTTGAGTGGCACTGCTTATTATAACATACATGTGAAAAGGGAGAACTTGGTGCATTACTTTTGGGCTGATATATTCAATGAGATCAGGTTAACCTCTGCTACAATGTCTTTGTTCTATTCATGTCTCAGTGGAGCATTTTCGGTAATTTCTCCTTCCATATCTCCACTAACTAACTGCTGGCCATCAGTCACATCCTCTGCTTCCTGCGCCGACACCTCTCTATGTGGGGTGAAAATGTTCAGGAGAAAGCTATTCAGATACTCCTCTCTACTCTCATGTATTTCATTTGTAGAATCCTGACAGATATCAACATCACAGTTACAAATCTCTGGGATTTTAAATTGGTACAATCAAGAATGACCCACTCACAACAGAACACTGCTACATAAGTCGAGAAAGGAAACCAATTTTAAAAATTTCATTCTAAAGAGTTCCTGGATGGTTTTACGCACTAATAGTAATCCGATAAAGTTGTTATAGTCATGTTAGTGAAAGCAAAGATATTCAAAACCATAATTTTTTTTAACTTTGGTCAGAGACAAGGTAGCACACAATGTATTAGTTGGATTGATTACATCAGCCCACACCTATGATTTTCTACACAGTGACTTCCCATGACTTTCCAGCAGAGGTCACTGGATAACAATCAGCAGTGAAAAACCTGAATGATTTTCCTATCTCTCACCCGGGGAGAGTAAGGACAATTATTTTACTCCTCACCACTCCAGTTAAGATCATTAACTCAGCTCTGACTAAGGATTAGACCTGGGACTTTATTAATCTGTCAGTTTGGTAACATGCCAAGCAGTTCACTTGCCCACATATTTTCCAATCTATTATTTGATGTTTTTTGCATCAAGCTAAAGGGCCCGGTGGGGAAGAATGGAAATGGGAGATTTTATCAATCAGGATGACAGATATTTTCAAGTTTGATGAACCATAAGTCATTCTATAATATTTTTATTTTCCGTTGCCGATAAATAAAGCAGAAACCCAAATATTAAGAAAAATAAACTAAGTCACCTTTTGTTTTAGAATGAAATCTACAATGAGTTAAGAGCTTTTTCTTAGCTAACAACCTGCTGATCTTATAATGCATTAACATTGTAAAGGAACCAGAAAGTCATTCCCAGCTGAGATAACATTTACTTCAGGCTCCATATTCTGCAGACTTACTTTCCATGACTTCAAGGCTAACAACAGCAATAATCCACTATGGTGTGTAATTTTCTGGGGACGTCATGGGCTAGAATGACTATTGAGGCTGAAGGTGGGAAATTAGATTTGGGAAAATCAATCACATAGCAGGTGATTTTGCTTGCAGCATCATAACACAATACCAAAATGGAAAGTGATGACGAGAAGGAATTTGACAAGGAGAGATAGTGTTGCAGACCAAGGTAACCTGGCCAAGTACTGAAATGAACAGCTTAGATGAGGCACAGAAGGCACTGTCTTCACTCAGTGCTTAGACAGTAAAGATTATACTCCATTTGAATTCTAATATTCTGGCTATTATCACTATTGTTTTGGAAGCTTTTTCTGTAATTATGATCCAGCAGTATTAATGATTGTGGACTAATAACCTTCTTGTCCTGCTGATGCCAAAGACAGTTTATAGGATTACCAGGATCTTTTTTTTTCAACACTGATCTCTGTGTTTGAACTGATTCTTGTAGCTGTAAAGGACCACAAGCCTATCACTGAATTATAGAAAAGCAAAGTCAGAAGCATTAAACAAATTTATGTGCACTGCTAAGCTCTGAATCAGTCCAGTCGCCAAACTGAGCTAACTCAATATAAATACTTAAAAATCACTGCACAGGTGGCATAAAATACCAATTAAAAGAAAGCAATTTTCCTTTAAACGTGTCTTTTTATTTTTCAGGTACAATGTACCGTAGTGGCTTGTGGAGATCTGAAATTTATCCAATTCATCATCCATCATAAGGGGAAACGTTCATTTGTGCGGCACTATACAGGCACTTATCCCTGGAGACAGGCAGCACTGCAGACTGCTACTTGCAGCATTCTTTAGAACTATTGTTGAAGATGACCACATTGACTGTGCAGGCAATAGGTTGCAATGCTGCCTGCCCTGGTAAATTGATGCAGTTATGTGTAGCACTGCTAGAAGTGGGATTAATGAAGAATTTCTCCCCTTTAATCTGATAATGTCAATAAAATGTCCTTAAAGTGTAGGAGTAACACTATTCTGATGGGCTTTTCCTAGTGAGATATTTGACAAACTAGTTACTTTTTTAACATGCTAAACAAGATCATTCAGCCAATCTCTGCTGTTCAACATCACATTCCCATCTAAGGTCAAAATACTCTGGATGGTGGAAATCTGAAATAAAAACAGCATTTTCTCTTTTATCCCATTCCCAACTGCTGCTTCCCTCATCAGCTTGATGTTAAGTACCTTGCCCCGGGTTAGAATTGGGGCTTGAGGCTTTTTTATCTTTCAGGCAAATCCAAAAGTGTATTATAAAGCAATGAGTTACATTGAAATGGAGTGACTGATGCTATATTGACAAAATAATGTCTTACTAAATCGGCATTAAATCTGGTAATGCCTTGCTTCCCATGACAACAATAAATTTAAAACTTTAAATTTTACTACAGAACAATTGTAATTTCAGAGCCAAGAACAAAGTTAAAAAATTGCCACTATTGTCTTGCCCTCTTCTTGTGGATCTGACGGCACATGCAAGCTCATTAATTTATCTGTGATTAATCTACAGCTATCCAGCAGCTTATGGAAGTGGATTTTCTTCATGTATAAAAATCAGAAAATGCCAGAAATAATTAACGGAGTGGCAGCATCTATGGAGAGAGGAACAGAGTTAATGTCAGATGTCTGTGACATTTTGCCAGAACTGTAAAAATTTAAAACCCAAAAGAGAAAATGTTGGAAAATCTCAGCAGGTCTGGCAGCATCTATAAGGAGAGGAAAGAGCTCATGTTTCGAGTCCAGATGACCCTTTGTCAAAGCTAAAAGGCATAGAAAGTGGGAGATATTTATACTGCAGGGTGAGGAAATGAAAGATAAGTACAGCCACAGAAACAAGGGGAAAGGCTGCTAATGGCAGTCCATAGAGAGAATAGAGGTTATGAATGGCCAAAAAGCAGAGATGCTGAAATCAGAGAGTAAACTGTGACAGATGAAGAGGTGGGTGGGAGAGTGGTAAAATTGAGAAAAAGGGGAAGCAAGGGAGAAAGAAAGACAAGAAAGGGGGACAAAAATAGGGGGAATGAGTTGGGGGGAGAAAAATAAAGAAAGACAATAAAGAAGTAAAAGGTACAGAACAGTTATAAATTGTGTGACTATGCTTGTCTTTTTATAAGTATGTGGAATATTCCTTGTTCCAGGCCAACCCAGGTTTCTCACTCACCCCCACAACTCCTTTACCGATACATCAATGACTATTTTGGTGCCGCTTCATGCTGTCATCCGGATTTGGAAAAATTCATCAACTTTGCTTCCAATTTCCACTTCTCCATCACCTTCACCTGGTCCATCTCAGACACTCCTCTTCCCTTCCTTGACCTTTCTGTTTCCATTTCCGGCAATAGACTATCTACCAATATTCATTACAAGCCCATTGACTCCCACAGCTATCTGGACTACAGCTCTTCACACCCAATATCCTGTAAGGATTCCTTTTTCTCAGCTCCTTTGCCTCTGTTTCATTTGTTCTGATGATGCCATGAAATAGTGCTTCCAACATGTGCTCCTTCTTTCCCACCTACAGTTGTCGACAGGGCCCTTAACAGTCTGTGATCCATGTTCCAAGCCACAAGCTCCTCCAGTCCCTCCTAGAACAAAGGTACAGTCTTCACATTTCACCCTACCAGCCTTCGCATGCAAAGCATAATCTTTCGCCATTTTCGCCAACTCCAGCGTGATACCACCACCAAACACATCTTCCCTTTACTCCCTCTGTCAGCATTCTGTGGAGACCATTCCCCCCGAGATAACCAAGTCCTTTCTTCCACTATACCCAACACCTCTCTCATTACCCATGGCATCTTCTCAAGCAATCCCAGAAGGTGTAACAGCTGCCCCTTAGCCTCTTCCATGCTTACTACCAAGGTATAAAACACTCATTCCAGGTTAAGGAGCATTTCACTTGCACCTCTTTCAATTTGGTCGACTGAATGCACTGCTCCCAATGTGAAATCCTCTATATTGGAGAGACCGAATGTAGACTGGTCTTTTCTGTGCACCTCCAGTCCATGTGCAATCAGGACCCTGGCCTTCCTGTTGCTTGCCATTTTAACATCTGATCTTGCTCCCATACCCACATGCCTGTCCTTGGCCTGCTTCAATGATCCAGTCGAGCTCAACGTTAACTGGAGGAACAGGATCAGATCTACCAGGTAGGCACACTACAGCCTTCCGGTCTCAACATCGAATTCAACAACTTCAGATGATTACAGTAAAAAGTCTCACAACACTAGATTTAAGTCCATTAGGTTTTTTGGTAGTATGAGTTTTTGGAGAACTGCTCCTTCATTAGATGAGTGAATCAGATTAGTTCTATCCTACCTTGACCCCTTTGTTTTCATTTCATTTAATTTTTAACTGTTCTCTACTTTTACTTATTGTCTTTCTTTATTTTTCTTTTCCCCTATTTTGTTCCTCTTTCCTGACTTTCCTCCCCCTCTGCATCCCCTTTTCCCTTTTTTCTCAGTTTTACCTCTCTCCCACCCATCACACCCCCCCCCCCCAACCTTTCTCTACATCTTTATATGTCACAGCTTACCTTCTAATTTCAGCTTCTCTGCCATTTGGCTATTCACACTTTTTATTCTCTCTGTGGACACTCACAGCCTTCTGTGTGAAAAAATTGCCCCTCTGGACCTTTTTGTATCTCTCCCCTCTCACCTTAGGCCTAGGCCCTCTAGTTTTAGATTCCCTTACCTTTGGGAAAAGAATGACATCCCATTTTGCAGGATAACCGACATATGTATAGATTGGATGGGAACACACATTATTATCAACACTGCTGTGTCACTCACATTAGGAAATTGACCTTGGACCACAACAGCCTGAGCATACCAGCTGTAAGGAAAATGTTGACCATCTTATTTGAGTTCAGTGGTGATAGGGAAATGCAGCCTTTCAAATTCAATGCTTCTGCTACAATGACTCTGAACAGGGAAAGGGTAGTTTGAGATAGGCAAGCACTGGTCTCTGATGAAGGGCGAAGGTTTGGGAATAATAACTCCAATGTCACTCCCTCAGTTGCAGCATTTCCATGCATGCAGTCGCCTCAATTTATGAGTTCTCTCACACTAACGTCAATGTAGTATTATGACAAAAAAGTGCAATGTCATTTTGGTCCTTTGGAATCCATAAGCATACACTTTCACTGATACCTTGGTGGTACAGTAATATAGGGCACAAGTCCATATCCTGGCAGGCAAATGTCCCTTCTCTCTCCTTTGGTTAGGATAGATTAATTTGACACAGAGAAAGGATCAAATCTGAAACCTTAATGATCTTTATTACTCAGTACCACACTACATAATATTGTCTTCATTTCCACATTTATAGTTAGTTTATTTTCTCTTTCTTGTTTTAGATTTATTCAGGTTCCAAATATGTCTTAGGTAAGAGAGAAACCAGGTTGCTGGATTGCCACTCTTAGGAACATGCACAGTATTAGCTAGAACTGATTTATGCTTATAAGCAGGATATCTATAAGAAAGATTGGAATTGTGTCCAGTCTTTGTGGCAATCTAATTTATAAGCCAAGTAGTACTTCAAGTTGTCGTTTATTCCTTGATTGGATTGTCTCATCACTATGGTTTCAGAGTTTTCCCACTCAGTTCTGGACAATCCTGAAAGGGTTAAAATAACCCTAACTGATAGGATGCTAGATGGTGGAGTAATGGGAATTTTACTTATGCTTAGCACTAGTACATGGCATTCCTGCCGTATAGCTGCATACAAGTGGGTTCCTTTAACTTGGCTGTTGTTAATCGGTGTTTAATCCGAAGTGTGATGTATTCATATGGAAAGAGTGTGCAATTCTTATTGGGCTAAAAGAAACATATGCCCATAGCTTGATTTGGAGACGATTAAGCACGGTTAATGGGTGTCCATTTGTCTCAGACATTAGCTTCTTTGATTTTCTGTAAAGAAGCATTTCTTCACCAATCAGTTCTTTTTTGTTCACATAATTGAACTTAGTGAATGGGATAACAAGGGTTGACATGCACCCCTCCAAATTATGCTACCACATATATATAAACTGTGCTAATGCAGCATCTGTAGGTAGGTACTATTGATAATATAAGCATTCTTTAACAGCCATATTAATTCATTGTTCAAAATCCATATGTAGCTAGTGAAATGCAACATGAATGCCAGAAATACATAGGGTGGCATGGTAGCACAGTGGTTAGCACTGCTGCTTCACAGCTCCAGGGACCTGGGTTCAATTTCCGACTTGGGTTACTGTCCATGTGGAGATTGCACATTCTCCTCGTGTTTGCATGGGTTTCCTCCGGGTGCTCCGGTTTCCTTCCACAGTTCAAAGATGTGCGGGTTAGGTTGATTGGCCATGCTACAGATTGCCCCTTAGAGTCCTGAGATGTGCAGGGTAGCGGGATTAGCAGGTAAATATATAGGGATATGGAGGTAGGGCCTGGGTGGGATTGTGGTTGGTGCAGTCTTGATGGGCTGAATGGCCTCTTTCTGCACTCTAGAGTCTTTAATGATTATTGGATTGTGATAAGGCAAGTAAAAGGTTTACTTGACTTAATTTGTGATTTTTGTATTGTTAACAAAATATGTGTCTTGATTTTAGTTTATTTAAAAATACTAACTGAAAAGTGAAATTTCACAAAATTATCTCCATTGATTCCACTGATCCATTGCAATATATTTGAGATACATAAGTAGCAATTTTAAATACTCTACCTTGTGGAAAACACTTGGAGACTCATCCACAGATAGCTTACTTCATTTTTAATGTCTTCCATTTCAACCTGCTCTTCGAAGCAGGCATTAGGAACACTGACTAGAAACTTGATTACACAAATCAGGATCTGATAATGTCATCGAGGCCTGACTGATATTTTAACCAGAGAAGAGAAGCCAATGTGAAGTTTCGCATTAGATAAATCTAGAGAGAAAGGGAGTCAGGGTAGACAAGGTAGAAACTCACAATGTTTTAAACATTCATTTTACATTGCTGGTGTGTTCAGAAGGAATAGGAATGTTTCACTGGCCCCACAAGGAGTATTTAGGCCTTCCCTTCCCTATGCTGCCAAGTAGTGTTCAGTTGTTAGGTGTTTGATTAAGTGAATGTGTTTATTATTGATGTTCACTGTTCTTGATTGGGCTCAAGGAAAAATAAACAAACTGTAGAAAGATCTGGATGTGAGAGCTGAGCATGTAGTAGATATTTTACAGCACAGTGAATAAGAAGTAAGAAATCTGACAACACCAGGTTTAAGTCCAACTGATTTATTTGATAGTAAACTCGCAAGCTTTCGGGGTTTGCCCCTTCATCAGGTGAAGGGGCGAACTCTCAATTTGCCTGACGACAGGGCAAACCCCAAAAGCTTGTGAGTTTACTATCAAATAAATCGGTTGGACTTAAACCTGGTGTTGTCAGACTTCTTGCAATAAATGCTAGCCAGCCAGTGATGCTCATTTCCCACGGATGAACTAAAAAAAGTAGAATCTTTTGGGGAGAATCACCCTCAAGATTTATGCTGAATTTGACAGGCATGAACAGACCTATTCTTTATTTACTGTGCGGAAGCTGGCTACATAATGTATACCTATCACTGGCAACAATGGGGATTTTTGCCTCACTGTGTTCTTATGCTACTTCATCCCTTTTTGCCATCTTGTTAATGGAAGTGGAAAGCAAAAGTGGGATTCCTCAAATGGAAACTTATTCTGCTTGATCCCCTCCCTTAATATGGGGAGGGGTCTGAAATGTGCTACCGACCAGAAAGCCCTTCACTTTGGCACCTGAATTGTAATTTAGCAACTTCCCAATTCAAAAACAAATTTTGAGAAATGCAAACTTCACTAGAGAAATAGGTGGGAGTTGTTCTTTAAACATGTTGTACTTTAACATGAATTATTTAACATTGACTTAGTCTGCTCATGACTGGGCTCTGCCCTTATCTGTGTACGAGTTACATAGTCATCAATTTGCGCAATGGGGGAATAATTCATCCCATTTGCATGCGAACTGGTGAAACAGGGTGCAACTGGTGAACAGGGCACATACCACACTAAACAGTTTAAATACGATTCGCACAAACAATAGATGACCCTCTTTTTCACCTCTCGTCCCAGTGTTAATGCTCTTTGAGAAGAAACTTGAGGCAAAAGAAGTTGAAAGTGGCAGCCAGCCTCACTGCTACTGGCAATGCTTGTTTGCCCTGCAGCAAGTTAGAAAATTCAGTGACAGCCTCCTGAGGGAACCCGAGTCTGCAAATGCACTGCTCCTCTGTAAAGTCGAAAAACTTTATTTGAGCAAGACAATATAAATTGTCACGTTGCATCCTAAAGAACCCGATTATCCTTCTTTGAATAACACATACAATTAGGACCCCTAAAGGAATGCTTGTTGTGTAAAGACAATGGTAATAGGTGGGAATTTGGCCCCTGATGATTGTTTATGAATCTGTTGCTGTCTACATTTCGAAATATAACGCCGTTGTATTTGTTTAATTTCAGTAAGTACAAAGTCTGGCCATTAAATGGCTTCCCTTCTTGTTTTCCAACAGCAAGTATATGAGTGTTGTTTGCAGCCACGTCTGGTCCAATAGAAGGCCAGCCATTCCTGTGACAAATTTGAATACAATCAACACACAAATTAATTGGTTTTATTTACTGCATTTGGAGCAACTTTTGAAGGAACGTTTCTGCTTAAATCAGCAACTTTTGGCAGTGTCTTTCTATTGACTGCAATAAATTACTATGCTGTAAATCTCATAGTAATCTTTTAGAGAGCAATTCAGCTAATTGCACCATCACGAGCACAGTTAGCCTTAGTTGGGCAGATTGGAACTTATAAATGCCACAACACTTGCAAACTTCATATTAATGATTAAGATTCACATGATGGTTCATTACTCTGAAGTAGAGTTGTCCTATCGCATTACAATCAGTATTGAGTCTCTCAAACCTTTCCTCAGATGTGCAGTGTTTCACATTATCTGGATTTTGATTATTATCTGGATAATGTGGAATGTTTAAAATAATAATCTTGGAAAGCAATGAACTCCTCTTTGTTAACCCTCAGTAGGTGAAAGATAAATAAACTGCCTGCAAATCTTGAATTTTAAACCAGTCTCATGGAAGGCAGCTAACTCTAGCACTCACAATGCCAGCAATAGAAGTGAAAGGCTTTTATTATTTCCTGCATTCTACAGAGAAATGAACATTTGGGCTCTCCATGTGTGGTGGTAAAGAAGCTCAAAAGAACCAAATGGAATGACTGGGGTTGATTCTCTCAAAAAAATTCTATGTGTCGAAATTGTGTTAAAACTAGAGTAAATCATGCTGGTTTTTTCAGCGTGAGTTTCAAAATGAATCTCCTATGTTCTTTACACTGCAGAGTGTCCTAGCACAAATCAGTCCAAAGAGATGTGGCGGGGCTTCTTCCTGCTGGAGAGACCAACAGCATAGTGCTGAGCAGGTCACTGAGCATGCACTGATCTGTCAGTGCTGAAATCAGCACATGCGCAGCAGCCCTTTTCTGCTGGCCTCCCAATTGCTGGCCAGCTCGATCGCTGGTCAGTCCCAAGACACCTGCATCATCGACTGTGCCAACCCCCACCTGCCACGGCCCCATAGCTGGTCCCTGCGACATGTCTGGGCTCAGACCTGATCCCCTCCCACACCTGGTCTGCCTCGATCACCAGCCCACCTCCCCCCCACAGTCTCAATCTCCTGTCCCCTCATGAATCCCCCCTACAACCGATAGTCCTGACCAGCCCCCTGGTAGCCCTGACCCCCATCACCCTGATGGCCAGACCCAATCGTTGGCCTTCCTCCCTCTGTCACTCAGCCCAAAGTGCAGACTAGCAGTGGGACACCTCACTCCCACCATCACACCCAATCCCCACTAGGCCACAACCAGGCTGTCATTGCCAAGGTGGCAATGCCCAAGGGGCAACACCTGGCACCTGAGCCTCTGGCAGGCCTCGATTGCCCTCCTTTCACTCCAGTGGCATTGGGCCACCAGCTCCCTGCAAGTTGGGAGCCATACTAAACCCCGCTGGAGTGAAATACTCCCAGCAGTGGGACAAGAGGAGGCGGGGGTGGGGAGGGTGGGGAAGGCTAGCGGACCAATGGATTTCAGTCCCAGACCCGTTAATAGCATCTAAATTGTATTTTAATTAGACTGTGAATACATTAGCCAGCTCTGCGCCAGAATTCAGTGCCGATTTCTGGTGAGGAGCCAATGGCGCCAGAAATCCTGTGGCGGGAGATGCGCAGAGCGCCTATCTGGGAGCCCAGAACATGTTCTTCGCTCACGTTTCCTGGCCCGCTGCACAGTGAGTGGGAGAATCCTTTGAAGCAAGGCTCCATGAATGAGCCTGAAATCATTTTCCATGGGGCTGTAATTCCTGGAGTCCTAGTCTGCTGATAGAAATGAGACTTCTTGCTGTAGTGAAAGATTTAGATGTCATCTCAGATAACTGGAACGCCTTTAGTTTGATATTTAGAATGGAATGTCTGTCAGAATTTGAAGAAACTCTAGTCAGGGAGCCAGGACCAATGACCAGGCTCTCTCTTTCTCCCTTTCTGTTCAGGTACCATGTCCTAAGAAGACATTGGAAACCATAGATTTCCATCCAATAGTCCATGGTTTTGCTCGGCAAAGCATAAGGAGTGATTTTCTGTTGCCTTCTACAGGCTCTGGTTGACCAGGAGATTCCCATGTTCTTACCTTTGGATGTCTTGGAAGGATTTGCAAATTGATTGTCAACCTGTCTGGCCACGTTCTGAATGCACCATCCATGACCATCAAGTCTCAGCATGGAACTCCAAAAGCAGAGCCTCTCACTGTGCGCCACAATACTCTGCTGAGCAGGTTAAAAGGGCATAACAAATGCTTCCCTTTCCCATCCATGTCTAAAATGAGACAATATCCTGGCATCCAAAACAAGGGATCCATTCTGGAATTGTTTAGTTATGTTCTGGGGTCTTTGGAAGTTCTAGTGCACAATCTACATCTGTTGCTAGTAGTTTACTGAACCTAAAGGAATTCAGGGTTGCATGGGAATATATTTGAAGTACCCCACTTTGCTATTCAGGTGCAGTGCTTAGTTGGAAAATTTACCTGCATGGGCATTCCTGACTCAAGATAAATGGGGTAGATTACTAGCAAATCAGATTTTTTTGCCTCAAACTGCATGCTCCCCATCCACTTTGTGACCAATTTATCCAATTTGTGTCCTCCCCAATCTTGGGGATTTTATGTGCTCTCCTGTTTGATATTGAAATTTTGGGCAATATTGCATATTAATGTCCAATGAAACAAAATACTACAACCCAGGCAGTAAACCTAATATGTCTTTAAACCAGTCTACGAATACCAATGCAGAGTTAACAGAGCAGTCATGAATTATTGCAAATGAACTGAACACTCAAATTTGGTCAGTTATTGGAATGAGACAGAGTTACACGACCTGATCAAATATTTCAAATCCTTTTTTTAAATACTGGCTCTTCGAGTCACTGACAAAGACACTTTTTCTTACTAGTGAAACGTATTGGAACACTCAGAAGATGTACAGAATGCAAATTCTTTATCTGTCTATCTGATAGTGAATTTTATTTCTAACCATGATACTTATTACTTCCGTAATCTTATTTTTATACTGCTGATTGTTATATGTTTAAACTCATCTGATCTGAATCTTCTGATCAGTGCAATGCTGCGAGTATTGCACCTGTGCGCAAAGATTTTCACAGCCTTATGCTACTGTCCATTTCTTCTTGGATTTTCTGAATTAGGCTGCAACAGAAATGAGCAGTGTAATGTCTCCCAGGAAGCTCTGTGGATCACAGTAGAGTTGGAGAGAAAGAGATGATCCTCTTTTACGGAACTAGCTGCTGAACTCCGGTAAATTTAAAGGTCCAGTCTTTGACTGTGGATAAGAGAATGAGTTGATGAATGAATAAGTGGTTGGTGGGGAAGGTGGAGGAGGCTGGTAAGGGATATGAGGCTGTAGATGAAGGAGGTGGGTAATCAGGGTGTTGGATATTGTTGGAAGATGGTCTTGTCTGGTATTTAGATGATTGGACATAGTTGGGTCAGAATAGAATAGTCAGATGGTTGATCTTGTGATTGAGGGCTGTTGGGTAGCTGGATGGGGGTGATTGAGGGGTTAGTTGTGGAGTTACCCAGATCTCAGGCCAGGGTTTAATCTGTCTAATATTTCCTGGGTAACTATCCAGGTAAGTCACATGGAAACGTCTCATGTCCTATGCTTCGACAGATAATTAGGATGTCATTGCTTGTTGTGAGGGGAATTATTCCAAAAGTAGGGAGGTTATGCTTCAGTTGTATGGGGGACTGATGAAACCACATCTGGAGCACTGTGTACAATATTAGTTGCCTCATTTAAGGAAAGATGTAAATGTGCTAGAAACAGTTCAGAGAAGATTTATGACTAATGTCAGGAATAGCTGAATTGTCTTCTGAGGAAAGGTTGGATAGGCCGGGCTTGTATCTGATGGAGTTTCAAATAGTTAAGAGTTAAAAGTGACTTGATTGAATCCTTAAGATCCTGAGGGGTCTTGACAGGATAGATATGAAGAGGATGTTACCTTGTGTGGTTATCGGGGTAGAAGGAATGTAGAGTGGAAGTTGCTATCTGTCCAATAATGATCTCATTGAATAGGGAAATAGGCTTGAGGGGCTGAGTGGTCTACCACTACTCCTAATGCTTATGTTTACATGTTCATAAATTTACGACTCTGGATAAGTGTTGGAAACATTAGCAGCGGGCCCCGGGCAGTGGGGAATTATTTATCAGAAGTTTAGACTTCCCAGAGTTCTGATGTGCATCTTCTGTTGTATTTCTGGTTTCCAAAGAAAGTAGAAGATTTGGGCCTTGATCTAAATAATTTCCAATACAACATGAGTGGATTTCCTTTCTAGATGTAGCAAGATGTGAAATGGCACCGATCTCCAAAACTACTGCTTAATCCAGTATATGCAAAAAATCTACTTCTATTGTGTATCTGCCATGTTCTTAGGATCAGTCTGCAAGGTCACCATTTCCATTGAAGAAGTGAATTATATGAAGAGCTGTCTGTTATGGTTGCAATATTGGTGAGTAGGGTATGAAAACATACTTCACCTCCACTGCTAACTGGGAATGGGTGACAGTATTTTCTAAAGCAATGGCACATTTCACTTTTTACCACATGGTACCATATAGAACATCATTGTTACACTACTTGGCTTCATGCTGGACATGGTCTTTTGAACATTGCTCCCAACTGAGTGGTTTCAATATCCTCATGCACACATTTGGTTTTCTCAAGACATAGAAGTTGTTCCAAGCTTATATAGTGGGCTAAGTAAAGACTCGAGTTTAAAAATCTGGTTGGGGAGGGGAAGGAGAAATTTAGGGTGGAAAGTTTCTGCTAGGCTTCCATTCCTTTGGAGAATCCAGCTGATGTTCTTGAAGAAGTTGACTGCTTTAAGGAAAAATAGGAAACTAAGGCATAAATATACTGTAAATTACCAGCACAGAACATGAAGGGAAATATTTTCTAAAGATGAAAAAGCACTGTGCTGACAGAAATGTTAGCAAAAATATAAAGTATTCCACATGATAGGGAAAATAGAAGAATTATGTAAATAACATTGCAAATGCCACTGATGAAAAAGTCACTGTACTGAAGGAAGCAGTTTCCTGGGGCTTAATCATCATATCTCAGTCCCAAATGCACTTGATTTTAAAGGCAAAATTCACATGTGAACAGGATGCAATTGATCAAAGTCTCTTAGGCATTGAAACTGTGGACTTTTCAGATGGGAGGTTCTCATAATTATTGGTATGTTTATCACAAAAACTTAGGGCCCGATTTTACCAAAAATTCATGCCATTTTTGGGCGCGAAATTACAGTAAATTTGGGCATCTGGCCTGTAATGCGATCTGCACCCGAAACCAAGCAGATCATGCCTTTACCAACACTCGATGATTTAAATGCATTAGCATGCATTTAAATCGACTTAATGAACCGCGCACCTAACTCTACCGCCAAACCCCACTTTACTGTCTTCGGATCCGTTCCAGATCCGCGCTGTTACCAACCTGCAGAATAAAAATCCGAAGCGGATTCCTATTCTGCAGGGGAACCTCCGAAGCCTGTCCTCCTCGAACACCCTTTGCAGACTCCCCGCTAACCACGCTGGCAGACCCACCCCTCCATGATCCGAATCCCCTGGGAGGTAGACCCCCACCCCCTCCGGCACATCCCTGTGATTGGACCCCCCAGGGAGGCAGGCCCCCCCTCAGCAGAGCACACCCCCAACCTACCTTGATTGCTGCTCCACCATCCTTCTGACCTGCACTCGTTGATGTGGAAATGCCAGCGTTGGACTGGGGTAAACACAGTTAGAAGTCTCACAACACCAGGTTAAAGTCCTGTTGGAAAGTCCTATGGAGTTTAACCTGGTGTTGTGAGACTTCTTACTGCACTCGTTGGACATCCTGCAGCACCTTCCTGGCCTTTCGCTGGCATCTGCCAGAGGAGGGAGGGTGGTGGCGGGCCCTGGTTGGAGTGGGGGGTGGTGGAAGATGGAAGGATGATGGACTTCGGAGAGTCTCCCAATGTTTCAAATTTTTTTCTAACTGTGCATGCGCAGTTCAGAACTCCGATTCTTCCAGCAGCACTAAGCCCTGCCCACAGCGCGGACCGGAGCCGGCAAAAGGCGTATGGGCGCGCTGGAACGAGGATTCCAGGCTCAGATCCGTTTTACGTCCGGATCCGGCCCTTAGCCTCCAATTGGTAAAATCGGGCCCTTAAAGTCCATTTTTACTGGTTAGAATTTTGGTAAATCGTAATATTTGCATGAGCGTGTGTTTATGTATGGAACTGGATCCATTATGTAAGAACACCCAATTACGGGTGCGAGTAAATCTGCCCACATCCCAATAGTAACTTGGAAATATGCCTCAGGGCATTCTTGAGGAATTCCACCAGTAGCCCCTCTGATTGAAGTTCAGGATAATTCCAAACAGAACTTCTTTTCTGAACCTAAAGAAAGGAGCAGCAATTGATACAGCTCAAAGAAAAAAATGATGGCCCTTCATGTTTTCTTCAAGATTTCATTTGCATATGTTATATCAACGTACAGAAACACATTGTACACGAGTGAATAATACTCAGGTAATGTCACTATATGATATTAAAAAAATCCATCTGTTAATAGGGAACGATTTCCAAATTAACAGGTCAGGTGACTAGCTTTGCATGTCAAAATTACGTGCAATATATTTAAGTCAAGGGAAATCAAATGATGTTCTATCTGCTCTCCATGTAAAACCATGTGATTGGGATAAGGCACACCCAATACACATTGTTGGTGCAGACTCAATGGGCTGAATGACCTCCTTCTGCAGTGTAGGAATTCTATAAAATTCTATATCATGCAGCTAAGTATCAACTACCCATTTAAATTAGCTCAGAGACCTGCTATGGCCCTAATAATGTTACCTGAAACACTGAATAGCCTGGACTTTTTGTGGACAATAACAGGATCTCCTTGCCGTCAGGGTGGCTTCCCACTGCATGCAGAGCTGTCATTTATTTTGGGCCTGAACCTGGTGGTGAGCCATAGATACATCAAAGCCAAAGGTTTCATGTCCCAGTAAAGGCTGCTGCCAAGACAAACTACTGCCATTGCAATTAAACTAATCCCGTGGAGTGATTACCCCTCCACAACGATGGCTCTACCTGCTGTGGGTGTTGTCCATTTGACATTTATTGATGCAGTCTTGCACCTACCTATTTGCCTTAGTAGCCTGTGGGCTATTGTAATGGATCAGTTCCCATCTGCCCATCTTCCTTAATTGAATGGGATTCCAGAAACAGCTTCTTAATTCACCATTTATGGTAACATGATGCCCAGTGACCTGCCGTCATCACTTCTGGACCCTGCCAGTGAGTTTACATGTGGTGGGTGTAAAACTCCTTGGAAACCCCTCCACCCCCCAATCCACACTGACTTGTCTGCAATTTTACATTGGGATGAAACAGACCTACACCAAACTACTCTTTAATCAGTTGAGGACTGTTTCCCACCCAAGGCTGGTGAGCCTGACTTCAAAAACATGGGGTGAACCCAGCAAACTGATCTCTTCTAGCCATGGGCAAGAAGGAGGAAAGGGCATCACCTCAATGACTCCCTTCCTATATTGGGCAAACTCACCTCCTGCCTCCCCAAAAACGTTTATCAGCTATGGCTGTTTCCTCCTTCTCAGATTCTTCACCAAGACCCCTACTCCTCTTGTCCCATGTTCCATGGATTCACCATGCACCCTAGTGTGAGACCACCCTGGTCCTGAACTCTGGCGCATTCAGATTGGAGCCTGCATATAATTCCAGTTCTGATCATTGCTGTTACTTGTGCGGCTGGGATGACAGAGATGCCAGCCAATCAGAATGACCGGTACCTCTTTGAGGCAGGACTTCCCCCGGGTGAGGGGCAGACATCTCGACTCCAGCCGATGAGTGTTAACCAGCAGCAGGGCAGTCAGTTTTGGTGGTATTGCACTCCCCACCCACTGTTTGGGTGGTGGGCCAGGAAACCACTCTATCCAAAAAACCCTTCCCCTAAATTATTGATATTGGGTCACAACTGAGTGGTGATTTTTCAGCCTAATTGATTAAAGAGCCTCACTTCTGTCTATCATAATGCTTATACACGCCACAGATCAACAAATCTCCCATTGACAGTGTTGCACTCAGTCAGGTAACTAATGTCAGCAAGGGCAGGATATGTGGGGGCAGGATGTGGTAGGGACATAATTTCACACCATCACTTATGCTGCCAGTTGCCTGACTCCATCCCTCCTCTGCCACTTTACCAAAGATTGCAAATTTGGCATTTTCAATTCTCGAATATGTCTCTCAACTTGATTGGATGAGAGTGGTGGCTGCAGGGAAGATGAGAAAACCGATCACGATATTGAAGTGGATTATGGACTATCTTAGATCGGGAGCATACTCAACGATCACCCTCACCTGAGTTCAAGGCAGCAACTTCACACAGGTATTTACTTTGGGTCTGAGAAAGTGAATCACTTCTCCCCAAGGAAAGTGACTAATAAGAGATATTACCTTTTCTCAACTAGCCTTTTAATTCATTTGTTGGCCAAGTTATAACTACCCGATGTTAAAAAGTGTAACTTCCCACTTTCAAAAGATGCAAGAGAGGTGGGTTCTTATACTGCATGCAAAAAACTACAAGAAATATTATACTCTACCAATTTACTTACAGGTTTATTACAGAACTATTTAACACGCAATACCCTTTAAAATGGATAAGTACATCGCAATGGCTATAAAAGATAAAAAACATAGGGCAGGATTTTCTGGCTGCGCTCACCCTAAAATCAGAAAATCCTATCTGAGGTCAATGGACCTTTGAATGGATCCCTGCCCACTACAATCCCTATGGCAGGCGGGAAGGGAAAATATCCCCAGAGGCTTAGTTCTAAAATGGAATCTAATAGAAATTTAAAAATATAATGTCATAGCTAAGATCTTTAAGAATATTCATCAATATTCAAGGTAAAGCTCCACCTAGATCCCAAGTGAATCAGTTTTTGGGACAGTTATTTATTTAGTGAATGCAAAGTCCCTCAGTAAAGCAGCTTCTTCCAGTGCTGCTGTGTTGAGTGTGGATTGCCCTCTGCTAACTCTGTGGATTGGACATGCTTCTATGATGCGCTGCATAGTTTGATCTCTCCCTCAGGCACATAGGACGCTGGCACTAATGCCCATCTGGAGGTTGGCCAAATAGAGGGCATGGCTGATGCTGAACATGTTGAGCATAGACCACGCTTTCCTTGAAAGGTTGAAACCAGACAGCTTTTGGATTGGGTTTGAGACCAAGTACTTATATGTCATGTCCAATGATTCCCATTCATTTGTTCGGGTGGAATTTGCATTGACGTCCAGCATGGGAGGGTTTTCAAGGTTGGCTGCCTTGATGGGAGTCTACCTCTGAATAGATCAATGTGAAGTGGCAGATGGGGGGAATTGCAAACTTTTTCCATCAATTTTATGGGTTGTTACAAGTCAGCAGATATGTCGAAGAGTGCTGTTTGCTAGGACAGAGAACCAAAGGAATGCTATTGAGCATAATGCCCCAATAATACATATGGTAGCATTCAGTAATTGGGCAGAAAAGCTTGTGTGTCTTATGATATCCAACTCCTTGATAATTGGAGGAACATTGAAGGAGTTCTCCTAATACCCTTCTACAATGTCTCTTATATTTTGAAAGGAAACTGGAACAGTTATACCCTTCTAAATCAGATTTCATAGCTCTTTAGCAGCAATGGATATTATCTCTTTGATTAACTCTTCCCCTTAAATGTGTCCTTGTTATTTTCTATTAGTTATTTGTTAAAGTGGTTTTGTTATTCACACTGAGCCAATTTTTGGCCAAATGTTCTAAATTATTCTCTTAATATTTTTCCTGTTTACCTTTAATTGTTTTCTATGGAACTGATTTTAAACCTTTTATGGAAGAATCGATCTTTTAAAGTTTGTTTTTCTAACTTGTTGAAGTAAGTTTTTAGAATGCCTTCTGAATAGATAAGGAGAGATAAACCATCATGAAAGCTTTTAAAGTTACTTTGAAAATGACTTTAAAGCTTTTTCTTATGTGTGAAAAGAACTTGAAAGAACCTGGTGTTAGTTTACGTGTGGCACAGATAAGATCTGTTCAACACCTGCTGATCATGTATATGGCTTAAGATTTCTGAGTAAAATGGCTGTAGTTGAATTCTCAATTAATTTCACAATTAACATCCCAAATTCATATGAATTATACCTCCATATATTTCCTTCACGGTACAGTTAGCCATGAGAAGGGGGTAGGGGAGCCAAAGGAAGGTTGTGCTAGTAGGAGACAGTATACTCAGGGTGATTGACACTGTTCTCTGCAGCAAACAGCAAGAGTGCAGGTGCCTGTTGTTGCCATGCTCGGTGCCAGGGTTCAGGACATCTCAGGGCTGGATATGAACTTGCAATGATAGGGGAAGGATCCAGTTGTCATGGATCGTGTAGGTACCAATAACGTAAGTACATCTAGGAAAGAGCACTGAGAGTATGAGGAGCTAGACATTAAATTGAAAAGCAGAATCTCAAACGTACCTGAACCATGTACAAATGGACGTAGGGTACATAAAATTAAAGAGGCGAATGAGAGGCTCAAAGACTGCTGTGGAAGAAGTGGGTTTCAGTTCGTGGGACACAGGCATCAGTACTGAGGAAAATTGGGAATGTACTATTGGGAAGGTCTTCACCTTAGCCTTGCTGGGACCAATGTTCTAGCAAACTATGTGACTAGGAAATAGAGAGCATTTTAAACTAAATAGTGGAGGCACGAAGGGAAGATTTCACAAATCAAAGAGTAGAGAAAAGGCAATACAGAAATGTATTAATGTGGGAAATTATAAACAGACTGTGACAGGAAGGGACAGAAATACAGGGCGTACAAATCTAAGAGGAACAAAGCAGATAAGACTAAGAGTTAAAAAATAATAAAAGGACAAAGCAAAAGGCTCTCTGTCCAAATGTACATTGCATTCAAAACAAAACAGATGAACTGAAAGTGCAAATGGGAATAAATAAGTAGAAGCTGATAGCCATTACATGGACATGGCTGCAGGATGACATCGATTGCAAACTGAATATTGACGGGTACATGACATTCAGGAAGACAGGAAGCCATGAAAAGGTGGGAGGGCTGGTTTTGTTAATTAATGATGGTATTAGCACATTAGAGAGGGATGACTTAAATTCAGGAAACCAGAATATAGAAATGATTTGGTTAATATGTGGAAAGGTAGAGAAGAAATTTCTTGTGGGAGTGGTTTACAGGTCTTCTATTGGTGACCATATTGTAGAACAGATTATAAAGAAAGAAGTAAAGGAATCTTGTCAAAAATGTATAGAAATAATCATGGGAATTTTAATCTGCATCTGAAAAATCAGATGAGAAAAGATAGCCCAGATGAGGAATTCACAGAATGTTTTCAGTAATGGTTTCCAACTTTTTTCTTTATGCAGACCATTAGATCGCCATCAAAAGCTTTTGTGGACCATAACGTGCACAAGCCAATTATTAAAACATTTTAGTTAACATTGCCTATGGCTGACAGTAAAACTTGTATATCAACATGTGTTAAAACTGCAGCTATTTCTAGAAGTTACAAAAACATTGCACTTCTCACAGCACATTCATTTGCAGTAGGCCTACTAGTGGAAACAGATAACCCTTATCTAGTGAGAAGGCTGATGTTTTTTTTGCAGACGTTAAATGCTGGATGTCAGGTTCCAGGGGTGACAATCTCTATGGGAGATCTGGTTCAGTAAGTTTATTCCGATATTTGGTCTTCAATTCAACACGCTGTGAAAACCCAGTTTCACAAAGGAAGGTTATATGAAAAGGCATCAGAAACTTTACTGCCTTATCGGACAGTTCTGGATATTCTGAAGCAACTCTAAGCCAAAGATTAGTCAAGTGGTTCTGAGAAACATCCAGCTTCAAAGCATTGTCACAAGACATGGGGGCGATTCTCCCCCAAACGTTCCGCGTCGAATTTGCATGAAAACTTGAGTAAATCACACTGGATTTTTAAGTGGGAGTTCAGCAAAGAATCTCCCACACTCTGTGCACTGCAGAGTGCGCTAGCATAAATTGCGCGATACATCAGTGGGCGGGGCCTATTCCCACTGGAGAGGCTGGCAGCATAGCGTTGAATAGGCCACTGCACGTATACCGATCTGTCAGCACCGAGATTGGTGCATGTGCAATGGGCCATGTCTGCTGGACTCCCAATCGCTGGCCAGCTTCGCGAACCCGCAACGCTAGCCCTCCGCCCCACACCCACCCCCCAATAGCCTGATCGCTGGCTCTCCAAGCAAGGCCCAGTCCCAACCCTCCCTGCCCAGTCTGCCTCGATCACTGCCCACTCCACAGCCCCGATCTCCGGTTCAACACCCTCTTCCCACTAAGCCCTGACCCCTCTCCCCCAGCAGGCTGAACCCCCACCCACCCCGATGGCCAGCCCCAATTGCTGGCCTCCCTCCTTCTGCTCACGATCGCAGTGCAGAGTGGCAGTGGGACACCCCATCCCCATTGATCACCCCATCAGGCTTTACCCCGATTAAGCCCTGCCTCTTGGCACTGCCCCATGCCAAATGGGCAATGCCCAAGATGCCCCCTGGGCAATGGCCATTTGCCCCTTGGACAGTGCCAGGGGGCCCAGGCTGACACCTTGTGTTGCCAATGCCCGGGGGAATCCTCCCCGGCTGCCAGACCATCTCATGGGTCCCCGATTGCCCCCCTCTTCACTCCAGCAGATTCGGACTGCTAGCTCCCCATTAGTGGGGAACTACTGTGAACTCCATTAGAATGAACCACTCCTGGCAAGCAGGGAGAGACTAGGGGGCCTGGAGACTTCTGTCCTGGGCCTGCTAATGATACTTAAATTAGATTTGCATACCTAATACGACTCCATACCTATTTCTGGCATGGAACTGACGGCGCTGGAAATGGAGACACACTAAGGGCTGAATGCCCAGCGCAGATCGTGCATTTCAGGCCTCGCTGAAACCTCTTGGCCTGCTGAGCGATGGGAGAATCACCCCCAAGGTCAGGCTTGTGAGCACGTCGTCATCAAAGCTCGCAAAAATATTTTGTATCCAGTTGAACTTTGTGTCGGGAACAGGGGAGTATTCGTGTAGCTGTGTTTTCAGGTTTTGCAGGTGCTCTCTGATGTAATGTTTCACACTGTTTGGAAGCTGTGTTTCTGCTGTGGCCAAAAAATCTGACAGATTCACAAACAAATCAAAAATTGACTGCTCAAGTTGTTCGGCTCATATCTCTATTTTCTTGACCATGGCTTTTATTTTGACCTGCACATGAAAACCTGTCACTCATTTTCCTTGGAGACTCAGATTGAGACCATTTAGGTCTTTGAAAATGTCTGCCATATATGCCAATTTGGCTAGCCACTGAAAATCACCGAGGCGTTTTGAGAGTTCAAACTTTGAGTCAAGTAAAAAAAAATCACTTTGTCATGCATTTTGAAAAGATGTGCAAGTATTTTTTATCGGGAGAGCCATTGGACTTCAGTTTGCAGAAGTAGTTGATCTGATTACTGTCCATCTCCTTTACACACAGCTGCAAATATTCGTAAATTCAGTCGACAAGCCTTGATAAAATTAATGGTCCAAAACACTCAAGAGATTGGCAGGCATTTTCTTTGCAGCCAATACCTCCCCTATGAATGCTGCAGTGAATGGGTGTTGCTAGCGGAATCACTGCTCCTGCACACATAACAATCCCACTGTGTTGGCCTGACTTTGCGTAGGCCCCATCTGTGCTAACCATATGTATTTTGGCCAATCAATCCCGTTGCAAACAATGTAACATCGATTATGATATATGAGGTACAAGTAACTGTATGTTTTATCTCCCATGGATTACCCGGAGTCCCTTGCGGACCAGACTACAGGTTGGGAACCATTGGTTTACAGGATAGTTTATTAGAACAGCCAGGGAGCAGGATATTCCACACTTAGTATTGTGAAATGAGCTAGGATTAATTAATGACTCAAAGTGAATGTGCCCCTAGGTAGGAGTGATCATAATATGATTGAATTTTGCTTTCGGTTTGAGGGAGAGAAGAGTGGGTCTAAGGTTAGTATTTTAAAATAAAATAAGGGAGTGAAAGTAAAGTCAAAACACATGCAATGGCAGATATTTAAGGGGATATTTCAGAATATTAAGAATAGACACTTGCAATGAGAAAAAAATTCAAGAGGAGGACCACATCCATTGTTAACTAAAGATATTATTAAACTTAAAAAAAAGCATATAATTGCACAAAGATAAGCGGCAGGTCAGAAGGTTGGACAAAATATAAAAATAAACAGCAAGGTATGACTGAAAGTTTGATAAGGAAAGAAAAATTAAGAGTACAAGAGAAAGCTCAATGTAAAGACAGATATGAACTTTTATAGATAATTAAAAAAGTTAACAAAGTGAGCATTGGTCCAATGCAAAGTAAGTCTGGTGAATTAATCATTAATTAATTAAACAAGGAAATGACAAATAAACTGAGTAGATATAGAAGATGCAAGTAATATCTGAGAAATAGCAATGAATCAGGGAATGGAAAGGAAGGAGGAACTTGGGAAAATTACAGTCACCAAGGAATTGGTACTGAGGGAACTATTGGAACTGTGGGATGACAAATTCTCAGGTCCTGTTGGGCTTCATCCCAGAGTTTTAAAAAAATGGCTGTTAAGATAATTAATGTGTTGGTTTTAATTTTCCACCACACTCTAAATTCAGAAATAGCAAATATAACTCCTATTCAAAAGGGAAGGAATCAGAAAGCAGAAAATCACAGGCCGGTTGGCTTAACATTTATCATAGAGAAAATGTGAGAAGTTATTATTACAGTTGTAATAGGGGAGTACTTGGAAAAAATTCTGGGTAATCAGGCAGAGTCAACATGACTTTGTGAAAGATAAATCATGGGCAGGAGTTTACACCCAGGTGGGAGCATGTCTGACCCAGAAATGCATGAAGTAGCATGTGATGTCATTGGGGGGTGCATCCTGATGCCATTGTGTGCTCGCCTTAAATCTCAGACACTGGGCATTGGTGTAGATCGATAGCACATCTACTGTCAATAATGGAGCTACGTGAAATGATTATCTCTCCAATTGACGACAATATTATGTTGCCTCTGTGATTTGTAGGTCATCCATAATCAACACAGGTAGTCGGCCAGATCTGAATCGCTGTGCGTGCGATAATTGTGGAGTCACACAGTCAGCTGCACATAGGCTGTATCAAATGGATGACTGCTGTTCTGTTCAGGTCAGTGAAAAAATTCCTTCATTTTAGCATGGACCAAGTCAGCCAAATGAGCCAAGGGCTTTGCAATTGAAGGCCCCTGACATCCAGGGTGTCATTAATTGTACCCATGTGGCATGTGGCCATCAAGGTGCCAGCCATTCAGTGGGCAAATTGCCTACAGAAAGAGGTTTTATTCCATGATTGTTCAGATAGTCTGTGACCACAAGACCTAGATTCTACAGGCCTATTCAAGATATCTGGCAGATCCCACGATGCCTACATACTGTGCCACTCACAACTGCCAAAGCTCTTCCCTGCTCCAGCTCATCTCAATGGGTGGTTGATTGGTGACAAAGGATAACCTTTGAAAAGGTGGCTGATGAGAGCTCTCAGGCACCCAAGAACAGAGTCAGAAGATAGATACAATTGCTGCCATGTATCCAGACAGATGGTGGTGGAGAGGATCACTGGCCTGCTGAAATTAAGTTTTCAAAGCCTGGACTAATTTGTGGGCAACCTGCAAAATCTGCCCAAGTGAGTATCGGTCATCACTCCAGTCTGCTGTGCTCTCCACAATCTGGCTGTCTCACAGGCAGGCAGCAGTGAATCTCTGGACTAGAAAGCCTGCACCTGCCTCAGAAGAGGACATCAACAACTGCTATGCTAGGTTAGGCTGGCATGCTCTGCCTTCACACACAATCTACCTCCATCCCAAACACATCGCACTTAACCATTTGAGGAGCTAACTGTGGCATCACTACCTTAGTAATAATGCTTGATGTCCCAGAAGTCTCTCACCAGGCATTGACAAGGCTGACGGCAATTGAATACACAGGACACTGATAGCTTCTGAGCAAGTAGTGATTTATGGTAATGACTTCAGTTTAAACAAAACAAAAACATACAGTTGGATCATTTATGAATTCAAGTGATATAAAAAGAAAACTGAAGCACACAGGTCAAATCTCTGATGTGCCCACGATGCGCGCAAGTCAGGCGTAAAATTCTGTCTCATGTTTCACCACTTTATTGGAGCTGTATAAGGAAGTAACATGGAACTGGTGGATGTACTGTATTTCCAGAAGGCATTTGATAAGGTGCCACATCAAAGATTATTGTGAAAAATAAAAGCTCAGGTGTAGGGACTAACATGTTGGCATGGATGGAAGATTGGCAGGCTAACAGAAAACAGTATGCATAAAAGGGTCTTTTTCTGGTTGGCAGATGTAATGTAATGATGCCACAGGGGCCAGGTCTGGGGTCTCAACTTTTTCCAATTTAGATAGATGACTTGGATGGAGGGACCAAAATTATGGTTGCAAAAAGGATAGTAAAATGTGAAGAAGATGTAAAGGTTGCAAAGACACTAAGTTAGGTTATATGGATGGGCAAAGACCTGGTAAATGGAATATAATGTGGGAAAGTGTGCAATTGTCTATTTTGGCAGTATAAATAAAACAAAACATATCATTGAAATGGTGAGAGACTGTAGAGCTCTGAGATGCAAAGAGACCTGTGTGTTCTAATGCTCAAAAAGGCTTGGATGCAGGTACAGCAAATAATTAGGAAAATTAATAGAATTTATCATTTATTGCCTGAGGATTGAATGAAAAACTAGGGAGTTTATGCTTCAGTTATACAGGGCTGGTGTGACCACATCAGAATACTGTGTACACAGATGAGGAGAAATTCTTTCCCAGAGTTTAGAGAATCTTTGGAACTCTCTTTTTCAAAAGGCTGTGGAAGCCGAGGTCAAATCTTTCCAGCCTTCCGGTCCAGCTGACGGTGACCCACCACAACGGGTTACCCAGTGGCCGAGGGTGCAAAAAATGAGAAAACCCATTGAATGTGGTGGGGCTGGAGGGGAGAGTGGGGGCAGAAAACATGCTCAGGGGTGGGAAATCACACCCAGAGTCTGAATATTTTTAAGGCAGAGGTAAACAGATTTTGGGCTGAGTAGAGACATCTCGGATGAATGATGTCACGACTATTATAAATTCTGTGAGATTATAGTTCTGCACAAGGGGAGGATTCTAAAACTTCAAAATAGCCATTAATCTACGTCCAGGCAATCAAGATTTCCGACAGTGAAATGGAAGAGTGCAGAAATTGATGTTTAGATTTCACGCCAACAACAGTTCTGAAATACTTGCCTCTATTACCTTCTGTCATCCTCAGATGGCACAGTGAGTAGTAATTAAGCAACGAGACTTTCCGCTGCCTCACCACTCTAACTTTGTCATTGGAAGAATTCAGAATGCTGTCACACTTTGTATAGTGACATGGAACAGTGTGCATGACCATGGTGTGTGCGTCTCTCATTAAATCAGTCTAACTAAGAAATATTCAAAAAAGGAATGATAAGGCAAAAGAAACAGATTTTGGGGAAATCTTCAGCCATGTTGTCAGAGAGAATGGCAATGTGGACTGAAAATCTGGAGAGAATCAGGAAAAGTGGTTCTCTCCAGAGAGATCACATTGTACATTTTTTTCCCCCCCACCCTTCACCGGTGGCGTTGTGAGGTTCACGCCCACAAAGCAGGAGAATCTAATTTTTTATGTGTTTGTGTAAAGTTAAATATAATTATCAACTCCCCTATCCCTCCACACTGTATTTTCCTCCTCCCTATATTTTCAAAACTCACAACAGGTTCACCCAGATGTAAACTTGTCGAGGGGATCTCTCTGGGGGGCACAAAACTGAGGATAAGCCCCTTAGGAAAGAGGGACATGCCTGGGCACACAGTGTTACGGAGACTGTGATTCAATGCAGATATTTCTTAACTGCTAATGGCACAATAACTGGGATTCTCCGCCCTCCCCGCGCTGGTTTTCTCAATGGCAGAAGGTGGCACACCTTTAGTTGGTGGCAGAATCTTCTGATCCTGCTGCTGTCAATGGGAAACATGCAGTGGGCATGCGCCATCCGGGGGATCAGAATATGAGCCAAAAGATTGCGCCCAATGATCTAGGAAAGTACATTGAAAACCTATCCCTGCAATTTTGTTTGAGGTTCAAATTACAATGAATTAATTACCATTTTTCCAATTTCTGGAAAAGCAGAAATTCTAGAGTCTTGTGTTTATAAAGGATTCAATTGCAGTGTGTTTAAGTAATATTTACTTAATCAACTTAATCAAAAGGTAATCGTGCTTAATGTTATGAACACAAATCAATTAGCACAATAACTATGGATGCAGTAACAGTTGTCAATTTACAAATTAATCTTAGATATGGATGTAAGAAAATGTAAAATTTTCCTAATCTTTAGCCAACTATAACCCTAATATAATGTTGAAAATGCCATTCAGACTGGATGATGCAGTGAGTTCAACAGTGGCCTTTCACATTTGAAAACGAGTTCAAATCTAATGATAATGAATGAAAGTCTCCTCTGTCTGCTTGCTGTAAGGGTTCTATGAAAAATGAATATTTGGGCACTCTCAGTCCGGTTCTTAATGAAAATAGCCCTACAGCACAAAACTCTCCCTAATTATCACTAATTGGTTCTAAATTGGTCATCTTCCTTAGGGACATCACAGGATGGTGACTGAAGTGAGTGGCATAAAAGTGTAAAACAGTTGTTTGCTGAGATATGAGGCCTTATTTTTAGGTCTTGCCAGGGGTGAGAACAGAGAGCAGGGCAAGTTCTGAAAATGCTGAAAATAATGACACTTGCCAGTTTCTCATTACCATTTTCACTGCTGGGCTGTCTTCACCAGGACCTGGGAGTGGTGGGGGGATGGGGGGTGGCAGGAGGGGGGATGGTGGGAGTGCGTGGGGTGGAGGGGATTGGGGTTATGTGCAAACTTGCCTAATTTGTACATTAATCTGATTAAATTCATTCAAAACTTCATAGAGATTTGATAGAGGTCTAGATTTTTGGGGGGAAACACACAGAATGTGTACTACATCAGGATGTGGGTATGCCGGCGTTGGACTGGCGTAAACACAGTAAAAAGTCTGACAACACCAGGTTTTAGTCCAACCTATTTATTTGATAATATACTCACAAGCTTTCGAGGGGACAGCCTCTTCGTCAGGTGAACTCTCCATTCACCTGACGAAGAGGCTGTCCCCTCGAAAGCTTGTGAGAATATTATCAAATAAATAGGTTGGACTAAAACCTGGTGTTGTCAGACTTTTTACTGTACTACATCAGGGACAGACCAGCTGCATGGAAGCATCAATACAGTGAATTGCCAGTCACAGCCAGGCTACTCAGCCATTGGTACGCAGGTGCCATTGGATGTAAATGTAGTGGGGAGTGTGTTGACTACTCATTCAGGCATTCCATGGGGTCATCATTTCCCTGGGATTTTGGAGGTATAAGGGGAGAGCTTCAGGACAAATTGAGAGTCTGCCTGATTTTAAGAAAGGCAGCAGTTGGCAGTCAGAGCTTTGATTCTCTATTTCAGCTCCAGTAGTAATGAGGAGCAACACCCTCTGCAGGAAGGGCAGAATCCAATGTAGCAGGAGGACAGCAGGTTGGATGGTAGGAAGGCCACAGGGGTCATGACCCCAATACACAATTTATTGATGGAGAAGGTGCAACCTTGGAGAGAACCGATGGCATAAAAGATTGCGATTTTCCAGATAGATGGAGATTTGCGCCTCATTGCAGAGAACCTCACAGCACTGCTCACCAGTAACTGTCAGAGTTACTGTGGCCTTGAGTTTTGTTTCCACTGACTCCTTCCAAAGATCAGTTATTAACCTCCTGGCACTCCTCAGGTGGCTATTGCATCCTACAGATTACTGATGCCCTACTGCTGGTTCTGTGGATCCAGTTCCTTCAGACCACATGTCATCTACTCATGTTCTCAGCCACCTCTATCTATGCCTGCTTGATTAGGGGGAGTGGCGTTCTCATCCCATCCTCAGGAAAGAAGACCTCCCTCCTTTCTCTCACTGCTTCAAAGAGCATCTCATGATTGGTATCTGAAAAGGTAAGGCAATGTTGTCCTGGGTGCCAACCCTTTGCCTCTCTTATGGGATCCCTGGTGCTTGAGGTTAAACAGCAACCACAGTAAATGCTGCCTTGGTCCATTTAAACTGGCCCACACTCACAAAATCCTATCTCCATCTCCATCCCTGCAGCTGCTCATTCTGCCCTCCAGCAAATGAAAGGCTGTTCCTGTGGAAGTCATGCAAAAACAAAATTGGATTTTGATTTTGTTTAACTCAGTTTGCAAACAAAATCAAGAGAGATTGATATGGATAGCAGCCAATGAAGTCCAATCTATTAACTGAAAGTATTTTTCCAAATAGAGTGAATTTTTAAAAAAAATCAAAATATCCTGCTCAACATTTTCATTGACTTAGAAGTAATTTCACTCTTGACTAAAACAAACCTTTAGTTTTGTTTCTAAATGTTGAGAAAGAAGGTATAACATTAATCACAGATGTGTTTTAAGTAAGCAGCAGGTGCTTGGCAAAAGAACCAGAGGCAACATCAAGGAATATCTTTGTAAGCACAGCAAATTGTTCTGGAATGCACTGGTTTGCTGAACCCATTTTAATGGTATCTTGCAAAAAGGATTTGGATACATACTTGAAGAGAACATAAAATACAGGGCTGAAAGAACAGAGTGGGATAATAGGATAGCTTTACATAAGAACATAAGAACATAAGAAATAGGAGCAGGAGTAGGCCATCTGGCCCTTCGAGCCTGCCCCGCCATTCAATAAGATCATGGCTGATCTGTCGTGGCTCAGTTCCACTTTCCCGCCCTCTCCCCATAACCCTTAATCCCCTCTCTTATCAAAAACCCATCAACCCGCTTCTTAAAAATATTTAGCGAGGCAGCCTCCACCACTTCAACGGGCAGAGAATTCCAGAGATTCACCACCCTTTGAGTGAAGAAGTTCCTCCTCAACTCCGTTCTGAACTGCCCCCCCTTTATCTTGAGGCTGTGCCCCCTAGTCCTACTGTCTTTTTTGAGCGGGAAGAGTCTTTCCACCTCTATCCTATCCATCCCATTCATCATCTTATACGTCTCAATGAGATCTCCCCTCATTCTTCTAAACTCTAACGAGTACAAGCCTAGTTTATTCAGCCTCTCCTCATAGCTCAACCCCCTCAACTCCGGTATCAGCCTAGTAAACCTCCTCTGCACTCCCTCCAAGGCCAAAATATCCTTGCGCAGGTGCGGCGCCCAAAACTGCACACAGTACTCCAGCTGCGGCCTCACCAATGCCCTATACAGCTGCAGCAAGACCTCCCTACTCTTATATTCAATCCCCCTCGCTATGAAGGCCAGCATCCCATTCGCCTTCCTGACCACCTGCTGCACCTGCAGGCTGGGTTTTTGCGACTCTTGCGACTTTTTTAGATTTACTGGAGAACTAGCACAGCCACAATGGAATGAGTGGCTTTCTTTAAGTGCTGGATCATTTTATAATAGAAACTGTCATCTAATAGAACTGGTAATCAGATTTTAAACTGGAAAACCTGGTTGGAATAAAATTTTGAGAATTAAAGCAGGTTTATTTTGATTCTTTGGAAAATTTGGAAATCTTCACATGTTGAAATTTTCTTTATAGAAATTTAGTGATGAATCCAGGAACCTCCTCCTAACTGTATGTGTCCTGAATGTACCAACATGGTTGTAAATTTTCAAACTATGCTGCAGACGAAAAGTCAAAATCTTGAAGTAAAATTTAAAGAGAGATATTAATTAATACTAAATGATGTGGTGGGTAAGTTTAACATGATGTTGTGAAATAAGGGAACTATTTGATTTTTATCTTTTTAAAATCTTACTTTAGACAATATAATTGCAGTTATTATGAAACTGAAGGATACCCCAGTTGGCGAACTCTCATGTTAGGTTGATGGTTGATGCCTTATCTTGTCCTTACTAGTTTCTCATTTTGCAGTTTGAAAGTCAATAACTTTGCTTGAATTTGTTTCTGTTCTAACTCTTCAGTCCTGATTTGCCATTTTAGTTCAAGCCAATCAAGAAGTGTAAGTTCAAAAATATAATACGGGCTGGAAGGTTAATGTTTGTAGGCAGTACATGCTATAGGCAAGATGAGCTGAATAGTAGGACTTCTAATTTTCACAAACTTCTATTTGTGCAAAATCAGCTAGAGAATTTCAACAGATAATTTTTTTTAGATTTTTGGTATGAAAAAGATGCTGAAAGGGTCAAACATTAAGACTGTTTGTTTAATAAAGAGACTGCAAGAAAGGTTATTTTAAAAAAAACAATGCATTGCAGAATGTGTTGTTGGCTCCTTTCCTTTCAAATTAAAAGGTCACATTCCAATATGGACACAATCCATTTCTGGGTGAACACCAAAAACAAAATATTGCCGGGGAAGAGGCATGGAAGCTCAGAAAATGAAGCATTTCCATTGGCAGTCAAAAAAAAAATGCCTATCCCACTCCTAAGCCACTGTCAACATCTTGGCTGCCTTCCAATTATTGTATCATCAGAAGTACTCTTTCGTACAGCAGATGGTATTGTCTTTTCTCATCGGTGCAGAATGGACCTAGAGTGAATAGGGGAGCTCGCATTTCTGACAATCAATTTGAGCTTTTGGTCAGTGTGAAATAGGAGGTTAATGTACCTTGGCAGGGTCTTGCGTCAGTGGACTGAAATTTAATTGAAAGTGCCTCACAACACATTATGGAAAGGTCAAATGAGGCGCTATCACTTTTCTGTTTAAGAGACAGATTTAACAGATGGGAGTTGTATGACTGGGTGGCCTAATGAGCACTAGCAACAATAAATCATAGACCACAGTTATATAGCCAAATCAGCAATCACGTCATAATCTTTTCTATCCAATGTGGCATTTAAGGATGTTTTGTTGGGCAACAGCAACTGATCATTTTAGGTTAGGAGTTAATGGGCTTTCCTATTTATTGCAGATATATAAATTATGTTCACTATAAGCATTTGATAGGAAAATAAAAATCAAACATTGAGCCTGCTTTTTCTCATCTTCATGAAAGCATTTTGCCATATTTCTCTCAAACACTTAAGATGGGAAAGATTATATTGAACTACACCTGCAGAGGATGATACAATAATTGGAAGACAGCCAAGAAGTTGATAGTGGCCTTCTTTAAAACCTACGATTCTTCAGATGAATAAATCAATGCCCTGCCTAATTGTTTAGAATCATAGAATCCCTACAGTGCAGAAAGAGGCTGTACAGCTCATCAAGTCTGCACTGACTCTCTGACAGAGTGTCTTATCCATGCCCTCTCCCCGCCCTGCCACTTAACCCTTTCCATTCACCATGGTGAATGTGCCTAACCTACGCATCTTGGGACAGTCAGGATCAATTTGGACTGTGGAAGGAAACCAGAGCACCTGGAAGAAATTCACATGGACATGGGAGAATGTGCAAACCTAATCATTGACCTGATTGATTTACTCCATGTGATATCAGGAAATGACTGAAGGCACTGGATACTGTAAAAGCTATGGACCCTGACAATATTTTAGAAACAGTAGTATAGATTTGTGATCCAGAACTTGCCACATCCCTAGCCAAACTGTTCCACTGCCATCAACACTGGCAACTACCCAGCAATATGGAAAATTGCTCAGGTATGTCCTGTATACAAGGAACAAGACAAATTCAATTTGGTCAATTACCGCCCCATTGGCCTATTCTCGATCATCAGTAAAGTGATGGAAGGGGCCATAAACAGTGCTATCAATTGACACTTAGCAATAACATGCTCAGTGATGTCCAATTTAGGCTGTGCCAGGATCACTCAGCTCTTGACCTCATTACAGCCATGGTTCAAACATGGACAAAAGAGCTCAGTGCCAGAGGTGAGGTGAGATTGACTGCTCTTTTATCAAGACACCATCTGACTGAGTATGGCATCAGGGAGCCCTAGCAAAATTGAAATCAGTATGAATCAGAGAAGTCCCTCCACTGGTCGGAGTCGTGCCTGGCACAAAGGAAGATTGTTGTGGTGATTGGAGGTTAATCATCGCAGCTCCAGGATATCAATGCAGGAGTTCCTCAGGGCAGTGTCCTAGGCCTAATCATTTTCAGCTTCACCAATGACCTTCCTTCTATCATAAGGTCAGAAGTGGAGATGTTTGCTGATGACTGCACAGTGATTGGTACCATTCACGACTCTTCAGGTACTGAAGCAGTCCATGTCCAAATGTAGCAAGCTGTGGTCGCTATCCAGGCTTGGGCTGACAAGTGGTAAGTAGCATTCATGCTAGAAGTGCCAGGCAATGGCCAGGCAAGAAAGAATCTAACCTTCACCTCTTAACATTCAATAGTATTGCCTTCGAATCCTCCACTATCAACATCCTCTGGATTACCATTGACTAGAAGCTGAACTGGACTAGCCATATAAATACTGTGGTTATCAGAGCAAGTCAAAGGCTAAGAATCCTGTGGCATGTCACTCACTTCCTGAATCCTCAGAGTCTTTGCACCATCCACAAGACACAATTCAGGAGTTTAATGGAATGATCTCCACTTGCCTGGATGAGTGCAGTTCCAACAACACTAAAGAAGTTCAGTACCATTCAGGACAAAGCACCCCACTTGATTGCTAAACCTTCCGAAAACATTCACTTCCCTCCACCATCGAACAGTGACAGCTGAGTGTCCCATCTACAACATGCACTGCAGGAACTCACCTAATTTCCTTAGGCGGCACCTCCCAAACACACAACCACTACCATCTAGAAGGGCAAAGGCAGCAGACACATGGGAATACCACCACCTGGAAGTTTCCCCTCCAAACCACTTACCGTCCTGATTTAGAAATATATTGCCATTTCTCCACTGTCACTGGGTCAAATCTTAGAACTCCCTCCCTAACAGCACTGTGGGTGAACCTACATGTCATGGATTGCTGCAGTTTAACAAGGCAGCTCTCCACCACCTACTCAAGGGCAACTGAGGATGGGCAATAAATGCTGGCCTAGCCAGCGATAACCACATCCTTTAAATGAGTAAAAAAAAGATAGTGGAACCTTGCTCACCTTTGTTCAGCTACAGATTAATTAATTACATATTTTACATTCATCATTTACAAATGAAGGGCACTATTTTATCATATTGCTAAATTTAAGTTAATAGTATGTCTGTAATAAAGTAATTTGTCTGCAAATAATGAAAAAAAAACAAATCCAGATTCTTCTGTAAACCTTTCCCACCTTCTCCAGTACTGAATCATTTTGGTTGGCTGTTGATCAGGAATGTCACTCATGCTTAACATTTGAGAATGATATATTTCTGGTATGGTCATGTTAGCCTATTGGCTAATATTTGTTATACCTATTCACAACTACTTGTAATCTGACCTATTATCTGCGGCCAAAACCAAGTGTTATTCATAGCTGGCAGGTCCTTAAGGTTCTGTTGATAAAAAAATCCTTTCTGACTCAAAAGAATTTAGCATGTCAACTTTAAAATCAATTTAAACCACATACTTGAATCCTTTCAAGTGTCTTCATCCTTATTTCACTGCCCTGCCAATGAAATGACTGTAAACAGAATAGAAAATATGAATTAAAATTTGTTATTGAAGAGAGGGGGGGTTTGACTATTTTCTGCTTTATATCTGAGGGATAACAATGGTTCTGTTCCCAAGTAGCATTCCCTGGCTATGTTTCAGAGTTACAAAGTTCCATAAAAGTTCTAGTTAAATATCTCCAGACATTTTATAGCATACAAATATCAAATTTAATTTCTAAAACTAATAGCTTTTCGACACAAACAGGTATCATCATTCAACACTGCCACTGTTTGGAATACCAGACTCTGATTTCACGGACACTCGCAACACATTGTCTCTGTACATCAACATCAAATTCAACCATTTCCATATCATCTGAGGTTGTTTTCAACTCCCTGATCCATAGAAGCACAGGAACAGTTTGTAGACTTTAGAAATATCGGAAATATTGCTGAATGGATGCTTTTGTCCTGTCTGTGCTAGTTGAGTGGATAAATGCATTCTTCGTGTGCACAGCATTAGAGGATATGAAAAAAAATGTTAAATATAAGTGTGTGAATGTGAGGCAACCATAAAAAGATTGACATGAATCAAAATTGAAGGCTAAATGGGATGCGTAGTTGCGCAAATTAATATACATTTTGATTTAATATGACAGAACAAAACTAAAATTCAGAATCCCACAACAACCAGGACTCTGTTGTAATTAAACACAGCTGGCCAGCGAAGTGAAGAAATAGTATGATTGCATACAGTGAAAGTGGTTACAGTGAAAATCACCTCAGATTTTAATGACATTGTTTTAAATCAATGAAGAGCAAATGTGATGTCATGTCTAGACATCATGCAAATTAACATGAAAACAATCCAGCCTAAACCAATAAGATTAATTTGAATTATAATCCTCCGCCACTGTAGATTAAATGTTCCTGCAACAAGGCGACTGGATTCACAGTTCCATCTGTGCTCATTACCAATAGCTTGGGCATGGTTTAATCAGTAGTATTAACTCATTTTGCAGCAGATGTTATCAACAGTAATTTTACCCTTTTCTTCAAAGTTCAAAGTAACAAAACAACAAGTTTTATTTATATAGCACCTTAATATAATGAAACACCGCAAGGTCATTCTCAGGACCATTATAAAACAACTAAACCATATAAGGAGATATTTGGTCAGATGACCAACAAGGGTTTTTGGAGTGTATTAAAGGAGAAATGCGAGGTAGTGAGGCAGATAGGTATAGGGAGGGTATTCCAGAATTTGGGACCTGGACAATCTAAAGGCATGGCCACCAATGCTGCAACAATTAAGATTGGAGACTTAAAGGTTAGATGAGACTCAGGGTTAGATGAGCCTGCAAATCTTGGTGGATTGCTGTTCTATGGAAAATGACAGAGATAAGGAGATGTGAGGCTATGGAGGGATTCGGCAACAAGAATGAGAATTTGAAAATCGAGGTGCTGTTTGACCAGGAGACAATGTGGGTCTGTGAGTACAGAGGTGATGGAGAAATAGGCTTTGCTATAAGTTAGCCAATGGTTTTGGATGATCTCCAGATTACAGAGTGGAGAATGTGAGACACCAGCTAGGAGTACATTAAGATAGTCAAATTTTGAGCTAACAAATGAATGAGGATTTCAGCAGTAAATGTGCTGAGACAACAGCAAAATTGGGTGACATTACAGAGGTAGAATTTGGCGACCTTAGTGATGTCACAAATATAAGGTCAGACGCTCATCTCAGGATCAAATGATACAAAGCTTGCAAACTTGATCATTACCTGTAAAATTAATTTTATCCAAATATTACAATTGAGAGTGAACTCTTAATGCATCAATTCATACTTTTCTGCATTATACCTGCCGTGTGCCACCTCATTCCTCCAGTCTATCTATATCTTTTTGAAGTTTATCACTGTCCTTCTTCCAGTTATGATTACTTCCAAGTTTTCTGTTATCCACAAATTGTAAAATTGTGTCTTGTACTCCCAAGTCAAAATCATTAATAAAAATCAAGAAAAGCAGGGATGGTAAAATACCAGCTGCTGGAAAAGACCACATATATTCCTCTAGTCTGAAAAATAAGCATTCTCCACTATTGTCTGTTTCTTCTCTCACAGCCAGATTCATACTCACACTGCAACTGCCCCTTTTATTTCATTGGTTTCAACTTTGCTGGCAGGATTTTAATGTGGCACTTTACCACATTTTGGTCTTTTAGAAATCCATATACACCACATCAGCTGCATTACCCTCAATAATACTTTCAGTAACCTCAGCAAAAAACTCAATGTAATTAGTTAAATATAACTTCAGGTTTTCCTTGTTAATTCTAAAATCTAGTTAAAAGTGAAATAAATTGTCTTAGTTAAATAATATATTCTGGTCTTTTCTGTTTCTCAAATACTTTCTTCCAAAGGCAAGGTTCTTGACAATATAGACTCGTATCTAACTAAAGGGACAATGTTGATCTAACGTTATGACCTTATGGTTTAAAGAAGCATAATGAACTTCTGCAAAAGATCCCACCTCCATTGACAAGAGCACTTCTTTACTGCATTATTCTGCTCTGTAGGGATTCTATGTTTACTCTCTCTGAGATTTAAAACTGGTTGTAAAATACAAATTTGAACCTTGTCACTCAGACCACAGCTTGTAAGTACACTTAAGGTGTTGCTTTGTCTAAAAAATTATCAGGGTACAATTCCATTGACAACCTGATTCCTTACAACATCTGTCGAGCATACTCTGTATCTGTGTAGGATCTTCTGCACCCTCCCGTCCCTGTCCCCGCCCCAGCCCCAGCCATCTAAAAGCCTGTGATAATCACTGATGTAATGGTTTAAGGGTTGAAACAATTGGAACAGATGAACTATTCCCAACATTATTTGATAGACCAGTTGAACTCATCATGTATGATATTCCTGTCCTTATCTGATGTCCATACAAGCAAAGATTCTAGCATCCATACCTCAAAAGCAATCAGGAACAGGAACACTTGCAGGGATTTTTTCCAACAGCCTAGCCTAAGTTTCTTGGTTTCAGGTGTACAAGATCGACTTGAATGGGAATCTGCTCAAGGTTAATGAGCATTGGACAAGTGAGCCCACATTTAGCACTCACATCACTTGCTCCTGTCCAGATTAGTTAGTTCATGTCAGGTTGGAAATCAAGCTTGAGTCCTTATTGGTTGCCATATTTTGGTTTCATGCAGGTACACTGAAGTTATCGGCAAAGACATTTGACTGTGAGTGTCATCTTTATATTTTAAAGAATTTTTTCTAAATAAATATGACAGTCTCTATTTAAGGTGTAATTGATTTACACTGATCTCTACGTGGCTGACTGATTAAATTGGACAACAGAAGTTTAAGAAAAAATTGACTGAAAATATAAGCTTTGTATATAGTATTTAAATTAAGAATTAATATCAATGTTATTGAAAGACAGAATGCTGTGGTCAAACCTTGATGACGTCATGGGTAGTTGAAACATATTAGACCTTTTCAGACAAAGCCTGCTGCTGTTAACAAGGCAAATCATGTTCTGTACCATTACACACCCTCAAGCACTATTTCATTAAAAACATCACAGAATATCCCTCACTGCTGAATGTGTTGAAAAATCTGTATATACAAGGGAACACACTGAAAGTTTAAATAGAGAAAATTGTGCAGTAGTCTAAATGTTTAAATGTACTAATTCTGTTTAAGTGTTGATTGATGTCAATAGCCTGAACATTTAGCTGTCGGCTGTGCACATTTGGCGGGCCAGGAAACTGGTGCAAAACACGATTCCAGCTGTGGTCAGCCCCGGAAGGTGATTTCACACTGGCTGGCCAAATAATGGGCAGCCAACATGAAAGGCCTGCAATGAGTGCCACTGGGAAAGCAGGAAGAGGAAAGTGAAGGTGCGGGCTGGCTCTTCCAATATGCTCCCTCAGGAGTTAAGCCAATGTGGACCTGTCTCAGGGAGCTGCAGAGCTGAAAAAAATAAATAAATTGCAACGGAGAAATACTGCAAAGAGTATCTAGGTTGTTCAGTCAAACACAAGCCTCCATGCCCAGACAACTTTTAAAATTTTATTTCAATCCAGGTTGAAGCTAAAACATTAAAGCAGACTGGTCATGTAAAATAATGTCAGTTGTCTTTAATGAACCAAGCTGCCTGCTTGGCTGTTGGTGGGTGTGCTTCTGAATCCTGACCAAATTGTTGCAACAGAGCATGGTGACATTGGGGTATACACCCAATGTCTTTTTGTACAATTTCATTTGCTTCCAGGCTGGATGCCCATCTACCTGCCTGAGCAACGTAAAATTCTGGCCAATGTAATTTCATTGTTTGCAGTGATTTTCAGCATTTCTCTGATTATCCTATTGCCACATTGTAAGTTTTGTAAGAGTGCTTCTTCTCAAGAAACTAACCAGTCCCTTCAGCGGGAGATGATTTTGGACATCCAGGGCTTTATTTTCATGCTTCTATCCATGCTGGAATGGAGGCTGCTGATTTTAAAAATGGTGGGTGGATCTGATTCCCTGATTCCTGTCCCAATTGTCATCTTGTGTGATAAGGGTGCAAATAGCAATCCTGCCCTTACCTCCTCCATTGCGGGCATGGGCATTTCAGAGCCCCCCGAAATGTTGATGATGTTTGTTGAGTTATTATAAAAGTATAATATTTTGTGCCTATTTACTGCACCAGACACAAACCTTGATGCCATCATGGGTAGTTGAAACATGATGTGGGAATGCCGGCGTTGGACTGGCGTAAACACAGTAAAAAGTCTGACAACACCAGGTTTTAGTCCAACCGATTTATTTGATAATACTCACAAGCTTTCGAGGGGACTGCCTCTTCGTCAGGTGAATGGAGAGTTCTGGCCTCAGACAGAGCATATAAAGCACAGACAGTTTAGAGATTACTGATTAGAATGCGAATCCTTACACCTAACCTGCTGTTCAAGACCTGAAGTGGCTGACAATGTGAGTGGAAGGAGCACTGTAACCTGTGATCAGTGCTCCTTCCACTCACATTGTCAGCCACTTCAGGTCTTGAACAGCAGGTTAGGTGTAAGGATTGGCATTCTAATTAGTAATCTGTAAACTGTCTGTGCTTTATATGCTCTGTCTGAGGCCAGAACTCTCCATTCACCTGACGAAGAGGCAGTCCCCTCGAAAGCTTGTGAGTATTATCAAATAAATCGGTTGGACTAAAGCCTGGTGTTGTCAGACTTTTTACTAGTTGAAACATATCAGACCTAGTCAGACAAAGCCTGCTGCTGTTAACAAAGCAAATCATGTGCTCATTAGCGATTGGGTAAACATTTTATGGGTTCATTTATTAAGACTCGGCAGAGGAGAACAGTTATACACAGATATAAAGCTTGACGACATCAGAGCTGTATGCTGTGCTTAAAGCAAAAATGTAACATAGGAGGCAATTTTACCATTCTTTTGTCTAAGTGCTGGGTGGACTTGAAACTGGAAGAGTTTCAGATCCATCTTTTGGGCATGATTTTAGGCCCCCTCCATACATTCTCTGCCTGCAAAATTCTGAGTGAGCCTGTTGCTCACTGCAGAAGCTTGTGGGTGGGCCTTAACACACCCGAAAGCCTGCAGAGGGAGGCAGTACGCCTGTGCGACTGCTGATGCTGCACATGTGCATTAGCAGTAGCAGGGGTCTGACAGAAAAGAGAGAGCTGTCAGGCCCCTGCTAGTGCAGGCAAGGTGAAGCAGCTCCTCCCCTGCAATCGTGGGGCGTGCAGCCAGAGATACAGCCCCCAATGCCCACCCCCACTGCCTAGAATGATTATGGACCCCTGCCCTTTCCCACCGATCGTGGCCCTGCTGCCCTCCCGCCACTGATCACTGCAGAGTGGCAGTGGGCCCCCACCTCAACTGGCCCTGCCCCAATGACCCCTTCCCCATTATCTCCCCCGTTAGCTCCACCTCTTGGCATTGCAAAGTGGGCATTGCTCAGGAGCCAGGTTGACACTGCCAGTCTGACACTGCCCAAGGGGCACTCCCTCACCAACAGCCTCCCCGGGATGCCTCAATGGCCTCCCATTCCATCCAAATTGACTGCTTCTCATTCATGGGGAGCATATCTATTTCTCGCCAGTGAGAACCTTTCCTGGTGAGTTCATAAAGTGGGGTGAGCCTGGATGATTGAGCACTGGGCTCTCTAAGCAGATGTTAAACTGCATTTAAATAAATTTTCATACAGTAAGCCATTTCTGGTGAGCATCTGACCACGTTGGAAATCCAGCGCTCGTAAAATGGTGCTGAAAACCAGCGCCAATCACGAAAACTGGCACCAATTGCTTTACGCCCCACTTTATGACTGTGTCGCACCCGAAAACAGGCACAATGCGATAGTAAAATCACCTCCTAAGTCTGGATCACATGACACACTTCCACTCTAGTAATGTCATACTGTTGTCATATCCCTCAAAGGCAAATCACAACATTCCCTTTCTTTTTAAAAATACTTTCCCACATTCCAAAGAAGCATACCGGCTACGAGACATGTTCCCATTTAGTTACCGTTCCATTATGTAAGTAAATAAAACTCATGAATCTATAAGTTTCTAAAGCATGAAAGTAACCTGCTGGTAAGCCCAGATGTTGTGATGCTATCCTCGTCTGGTTCAGACATATCTGGTTCAAGAACCCATACTTCTGTATGTTGGTTGAATTCAAACAGTACTTGGGTTGAGTCAGTGCAGCCACTTTTATCTTATTTCTGAATTCTACCCATGTACGAGTTGTGGTAGGAACACACCTCAAAGTAATGGCAACTTTGTTAATTTATTTTTCATTCAGCAACTCCTGAAGCCGCCTATTATAATTGCAAGCTCCTCTGTCCTGATATAAAATATGGTTTCTTTCTTTTTACTTGTTTGGCTGTCCCTTACTCGCACTGAACCAAGTCATACCCTGGTCACTCACCTTTTAAGAACATAAGAACATAACATTTATGTTCTTAAATGCACGCGTCCCCATCCTGGGTCGGCGCTCGTTAGCATGTATTAGCTCTAGAATTTCCACAGTTATCCGAGTAAACGGTGCGATCGAGCAAAGGAGACAAACCTGCGGTAATGTGACCATCCTGCATTTTCAAAACTCCCCAACACTGCGACTTAATTGTGGTCTGACCAATGCATTTAGGGTCTTCTCATGCCACCCAGAATGATCTAAGGCTGTTTTCCATGTCATACTTTTATTTGTTCATGAGATTTGGACATTATTGACTAGGCCAAAAATTATTGCCCATCCCTAATTCCCCTGGAGATGACAATGATGTACTGTCTTCTTGGACTGCTGCTGTCTACTTAATCTTGCTGTAACTTGTCTTACCACCTCTGATCACTATGATGTCTGATGAAAATGATAGAATACTTTGGGCTTATTTACTGTACAAGACACAAAGCAACAATTGTTCATGTGGCATTGGATGAACACTTTGTGCTCATTTATTAAGACTAGGCACATGAGAACAATTATACATAAGTATACAGCTTGAAGATATCAGAGCAATCTGTGTGCTCTGCTCAAAGCAAAAATGAAACAAAGACTGAAGCATATAACATATTTCCCTCCTAGTGACATCATACTGATGTCCCTAACTGGCATTTGGAACTGAGGCTTTTTCAGGAGACATGGGTCACATCTCCTCAGAGGTGAAAGTACTCTTCTGCATTCTAAAGTATGGAGAATCAAATATTAAAGTGTGTAGGGAACACTATAGTTTGATATTCACATTTATTTAATACTCTGACATCATCTGAGCTTTGAGGCACTCTTCCCTACCCACTAAGCATAGTAAAAATCTATTCAGCAGATAGCTGACTTCCTTGACAAGTTGGTTATTTGTTCAACCTACTTCAAAGGTTTCATTGCATTGAAAGAGCCTTTATTGACGCAGCTAAGCGGTGGAATCTCATTTGAATTCTTGAACATAAGAACATAAGAACATAAGAAATAGGAGCAGGAGTAGGCCATCTAGCTCTTCGAGCCTGCCCCGCCATTCAATAAGATCATGGCTGATCTGTTGTGGCTCAGTTCCACTTTCCCGCCCTCTCCCCATAACCCTTAATCCCCTCTCTTATCAAGAACCCATCAACCCGCTTCTTAAAAATATTTAGCGAGGCAGCCTCCACCACTTCAACGGGCAGAGAATTCCAGAGATTCACCACCCTTTGAGTGAAGAAGTTCCTCCTCAACTCCGTTCTAAACCGCCTCCCCTTTATCTTGAGGCTGTGCCCCCTAGTCCTACTGTCTTTTTTGAGCGGGAAGACTCATTTCCAAAACTGGATAATAGATTCAGCTCAACAATGGATTGGTTACATTGCTGTGAAAGGACTTTTCAGCTTTGTTAAGTTACAGATATATGAGCTTTTAATAATTTTCTTTCTTTGCAGTGGGTTTTCAATGCCTGTTTGTTTATTTGAACAAAACTAACGTGTTTTAAGAATGGTAAAATTAATTCCATGGCTATATGATTGGTTGTGTTTAATAGTTTTCTGAGCCGCTGAGAGAATTACGTTTCTTAAGTTTATAAATGCATGTTTGTTTATTGTGATAGGTTCATGAGTATTTCAAAAACTTTGCAGTGTTATTATAGAGTTCATTTGTGCTATACCTAGTGGTTTGAAAGGGGTAGAGTTAGCATGGATTGGGTGTGGATAGTATGTAGAAACACAGGGTATATGGAGGATATAGAGATGATATAGAAGGGGCATCGGTGTGCATTGAGGGGTGAGAGCTACCGGCCCAACAATAATGTTGAAACCTAACAAATGTCTCAGCAGACAGAAGCGAAGTTTCAACCTGCATGCTTCAGCATTTGCACCACTCCATTGTCACCATGGGTCTACTTCAGGAGGAGATTGGCCCATCTCCAACCAGTGGGTGCCTCCTTAAGATGAAAGGAAGATGGGAAGATTCAGTTAGGATGAATATGGAATCTCGGAATCAAGAGAATTTCTGATTCCTAACTCTCACCTTGAAGACAAAAAGTCAGCCTTGGGGTCCAAACATAGGTGAGACATTATTATTGCAGTCTAATTGTGGACATCTGGAAGAGGATAATAAGTCCCCTCATTTTTCCCTGCAAACAGTGCTGTTCCAAGTCTTGTCACCAGCCAGCTTTCCCAAGTCCTGGGAAACCACTGAAACAGAAAAAATATGTGAAATAGGCTGCATTACAGGCCCAACTCGGTAGAACAGCTTTAACATCTGCACCCCAGCACTTCTCATTAACACTGAAAAGTGGGCTCATTGAGGTTGGATTTACCATTTCTGAACATTTATCCACCCCCACCTCCTGGGATTTAAAATTCCTCCAGTTGATTGTGAACATCGATATTCCTAAATAAAAATCATTGCTCACGGCGTTTGTCACATCAGTCAATGTGTTATCCAAATGGAGTTCACTTTTACTTAGCAGGACAAAGATTAGCAAAGTGCAGTCTGTTCCCAAAGGGTATATTGTAAGTACATTAGAGAAACCTATTGGGGTTTGCACCCCTATTTGCACTCATTTCTCTTACATGACTAAATCTGAGCTGGTCTTAAAGTGCTGTAATCTAGAAATTACTTCTCGTTCAAGGTTCAAAGATATTGCACAATGCAGTTAATTCACTATTATGTGACAAACAAAAGAAAAAAGATTGCTGAGGGAAAATGTCAGATTTTAAATTTCTTTTTTTACTTTAAAACAGTGCGTTAAGAGTAATAATGTCAAGATTTTCAGTGGTCTTGGGTGTGAAAACATCACATTTATACAGTTAGAGAGTGGACCAACCCATTAGTTATATGGTCATGTTCCTCAAACCACTGTATGTTTTGTTCAGGACACAATTGTACAGGCTGGCACACACAAAACTGAGAGTCAAACAGAAACCTTGTGCCTTTGTGCTGTAATATAGTAGCTAGCACAGCCTTCAAATCAATGATATTTTAAGGATGCAATGTTTTAATATATTTTGTTTGATAATGTCACGTCACTTTTTTTTACAAATATATATTCCTTACTTTTCATTTAAAATTCAACTTGTGTGTCTTATATTTATAAAATTAAAATAATCTGTACATTGAACAAATGTAATATTGTATTGTAAAATACATTTCAATAGATATTGCACTAATAGCTGGAGCTGTCATCACATGGGCATTTGCTCAGCAGGGAGGCATAAACATTACTGACAGCCAGTATTTTGTTAAGGGACAGTAATTTCATTTAAACGTCTGTCAGTTCTCAGGGATGCATGGAGATGAATAGACTCTAAACAATAGCCGCATTTGTCACACCACCGGCTTCCCTAATACTCGATGGGACAATCAGGCTAAACCATGCTGAATACAAAGGCATAATTAATCAAACGGACAAATGGCACAAATTGTTCTAGTGTGCATTATAGTGGTCTGGGATTTCCATGGAAACACTGGCTTCAGCATCTACGTTAATGACCACTGTTTCTAATCAAGTGCAAAACATAGTGAGTGGAGCTGTCAGGTAGAATCATGTAACAGTTTTTGAATTGTGTCCCACTATTAAAGCTTTCCCTTTGACAAGATAATACTTGGCATAATCTTTTCAACACTGTATTTTAAATAAATTATAAATTAATACATATGTCAACGTAAAATATTATAAGATTAATAGATAATATATGTATTGTCTAAATATGTCATCATTCGTTCTTTTTTATAATTATATTTGTAACAACTTTGTAAGATTCTATAAATCCATGACTAAGCATTGTGAAAATAGTTATACAATGTTAAAATTATTAAAAGTAGTGGTATCATACATTGATTCACATTACCATGATAGGGCTCCTTTTGCTCATTTGCAATAGTAGATTTTGATTAAGCTCATACACAAATTACCTTCAGTCCAAGGCAAAGCAATTTTCAATGGTAAAATTCACAGCTCACTTTGCCTCTCCGATTTTATCATAAAACAACAGATATAGGTGGGCATGACAGATGCTGTATCATCACATTCCAGCTGCAAAACTGCAGAAAGCCGCTGAAAAGATGATCAGGTTAAAATTGAAAATCAATCAGAAATGTATTTCTTATATGGTAGATGGATTAACAACTGATGAACCTTTCATGTTTATGACTGCAATCACACAGTGACCTCAGCCTGTATTTTTGAGTGCATTTAAGATTAATTCTGATTAGATCAAATCCCACGACAGGTTAAAGAATTTCCATCTGCAAAAGTACTGCTGAGCACTGTACTGCAAGATTTCTACCTACTATTTGAAAAAGGTCCAAATTAATTCCCGATTGAAATGTTGACACCCACATTTTGTTGCCATCAGTTTAAAGTCAAATATCCACCGCCCTTCCCACACACACAATAGTTATTAAAAAAGAGCAACACAATATGGTCTGTCTGACTGCAAGTCAACATTTTAACACATTTGTTTTACCAGTTAGCATTGGAAAAACTATCAGTTGCTAGTGATTTACATTAGTAGCCTTAAGCGAGATTTGATTTTATTGGGAATCCTATACAATTGTGAATGATTGATAATGTTTTTAGTCAGCGGTAAAATTGTGAATTTCAGGGTTTTATGCAGGTTTTAAATCATGCGCTGTTGGCTCTGAGCAGTCAGGATCTCAAATGCATTGCAATGGAACGTTAAGGGTGGAATTTTACAAGATTTTTTTCTAGGTGTCAGGCAGGTGTGAAACTGGGAGAGTTTCAGATCCATTTTTTGGGCATGTTTTCAGGCCCAAGCTTATGCATTCTGTCTCTGGAACTTTGGACTAGTTTGTTTCAGGCCATTGAGGCAATGGGCAGAATTTAACTCACCAGACAGCTGTAGAGGGAGATATTGTGCATGTGCAGACCTCTGATGCTGCACATGTGCATTAGCAGTAGCAGGGTCTGACAAAGACAGAGCTGTCAGGCCCCTGCTACTGCAGGCAGCCTCAAGTAGCTCCCCCCACACAATCGCGGGGGCTCGCAGTCCAAGATTCAACCCCCATCGAGTCCCCCACTACCCAGACCTGACTGCGGACCCTCACTAATCACGGATCCCCTTCCTCCCTCACCTATTGTGGATATCCTCCCTTCTTCACCGATCACGGACCCCCTCCCTCCCTCACTGATCGTGAATCCCCTCTCTCCCTCCCCCACTGATTGCGTGCAGCGTGTCAGTGGGCCCCCCCACAGGCCCCGCCTCCCACAGATCCAGTCCCTATTATCCACAACCCAGCACTGTCCCTACAGGCCCCACGCCTGTTGGCCCCATTCCTGACACTGCTTGGTGGGCATTGCCAAGGTGCCAGGGTGGCACTGCCAGTCTGACACTGCCTAAAGGACACACCTGCTTTGCACCCATTCTCCCCAAGTGGCCTCAATGGCCTCCCGGTTCCACTGATGAGGTCAACATGACTGTTCCCCATTTATGGGGAACAGCTGCTTTATTCGCTGGAGAGAACCTCTCCAGCGAGGCATAAAAACAAATGAGCCTGGACGATTAAGTGCCGGGCTTGCAAAACACATTTTAATAAATGTTTAAATACATTAACCAGTTTCTCACCCATTTCCAGTGAGAGGCTGAAACCTGGCTGCCATAAAATCCCGCTAGTCGCAAAAACTGGCACTATTCACGCTAGCCACATTACGCCCGATTTTACGACATTTACCCGCTGCAAAATGGGAATAAAGTGGCTGTAAAATCTGCCCTCAGTATCACCATATACCAAGAGCATCTATTTAATTGTTAGTAAATGTAAAAGCATGAATAAAAATTATTGTAAATTACTTAAGTTTGGATTGTCTCTTCTCCAAAACAATTGCCTTTTTAGAATTTTTTTCATGGTGTTATATGTTGCTTTAATTTAATTACAATAATTGACGCTATATCTGATGCATGTATATGATGTTGATTTACAGAAAATAAGTGTTAAGGAAATTTCAAAGTGAGAACTTCAGGGTTAGAGTCCAACTGCATCTATTTAGTACCCCTAACATAAAAGAATGACCCAAAGGAATTCATCAGAGAGTAATCAGACCAATATTAACATTGTGTTAAAATAGGTAATTTCTTCTTCTGTATTAATTTCAATGTAAAGTATTAAATTCATAGAACCATCGAGCTGTAGAGTAATTTGGGACAAGGTTAGTAGTCATATGGAATGAATGTGGGTTAATTAAGGAAAACCAGCATGGATTTCTTAAAGGAAAGTCAACTTGCCTGAGTTTTGTGAGTAGGTTGATGAGGACAAAACTGTTGATGTGGTGTACATAGACTTCCAAAAGGGTTTGATACGGAGTCACACAATGGATTTGTGAGCAAAGTTAATAGCTTATGGAAGAACAGGGAGAATAGCAACGTGGGTAGGGAACTGGGTGAGTGTCACGAAACAGAGAATAGCGGTTAATGGATGTTTTTTGGGCTAAAGGAAAGTTTATACGGAAGTAGTTTTGGGGTCCTTCCTTTACTTGCTATCTCTTAATGAAGTAGATCTTGGTATACAAGACACAATTTCAAAGTTTCTATGTGATACAAAGCTTGGAAGCTGTGAAGAGGATTGTGTAGAAATTAAAAAAAAACGTAGACAAGTTGGTGGTGTGGAAGGGGTTTTCTAACTAGCGAAGATTTATAGGCGGAATGCAGTCTTTCAGAGGACAAGAAATCAGCAAAGAGTTAAATGAATACTGGACAAACTAACACAAACAGCTTACACATATGTGAATGCAGTAAATGAGTCAAAATAAATAGTTACGATTTTTAAAAATATATGTTGTTATTTTAAATGTATTTCAATGTATTTAGCCAAGAATGATAGTAAAAGTCATTCACTTAAAACCAAAGGTTCTGGGAATAGGTCAGTCAGCAAGTCTTATCAGGTGGTATTCCTAAGAGGGTACATATTATGTAACATTATGAATAGATGTATTCGTTGCCCAGATATGAACTTGGACATGGGAACATGTTTATTCAACTTGGCAGTGAACTGGTGGGAACATCCATTTTGACCTTGTAGTAGTGTCTGCCATCACCAAGCGACAGGGGGTTAGTGCCAAGAGGGGAGACTACGTCCAGAATCAGTTGGATGAAAAAGATGTCATCATACTATTAGGTATCTTATTGTTGGCTGAAGTACTTGTCAGAGATTTGTATTGATATATAACTGTTAAATGGAATTGATTTTAAGCTAATGAAAGGCAGAAGTATTGATTAAGGAAGAATACAATTGATCTGAATTGTAATTCAGTTCTTCCGGTGAAATTCTGTAGCTCTGCCTGTAGAGCTGTTTAACCCTTTGTGAGACTCTGGTCGGCTGTACGTTTGTATTGCCTTGTGTTTTAATGTTTCAGGTTAAATAAATTTGTTATGTCTTTTGCATAGAGATATTTGCCTTAGTTCCAAACACAATTGGCTACCTCTTGAAATTTCCCCACAACAGTGGAATGGGCAGAGGTGACAGATGAAGTTCAATGTGGAGAAATGTGAAGTGATACATTTTGATAGAAAGAACATGGAGAGACAATATAAAACACAGCTGACAGCACTAAAGTGGGACCAGGATCAGAGTGATCTGGATGTACATTTGCATAGGTCATTGAAGGTGGAAGAACAGGTTAGAGAGCAGTTAATAAAGCATACAGTGTCCTAGGCTTTATTAATAGGGACATAAAATAGGACAGCAAAGAGGTTGGGCAAAACTTTACAAAAAAAAATCTAATTGCTGAACAAGCATGAAAATGGGAGAGAATTACACTGATTTTTTTTGAGTGAGCTCCAAATTGCAATCTCCTTGCGAGCGGGGAAGTGGGGGCACGGAGCCTAATCTCATTGATGTTAGCTGCTGAGCACTTGGGGTGCCATTGTGCAGGCACCTCGATCTCTCAGTGAACTGGGAAATCTCCTTTCAATCTCCCCACCTCCCCCTCCTGCACCATGGGTGCTGGGACACACTGCCGATCGCTCCCTGTGCTGGTCTCATCCCCACTCCTCTCCGGTATCTCTGCCACATATCCATGTACCTTGCACTGTATGTCCAACATCTTATACCTAATAGACAACTCCAGAGGCTCATCACCAGCCTGGGGTTCAGCATTTAAATCCTCTTCAACACTCTTCTAACTACCAGAGTTCTGCACTATCCCAGTTTCACAGCTGGTCTTGTGACTGTTACTGACGTTTCTACTGGACATCAGGTTCCAGGATGGAACCCTGATTTATTAAACCATAACTTTTATTTTTTGTTTAAGAGAGGAGGATGAACAGTTACAGGACTAGCAATTAACTTTTAACAAAAGATTAAAACATTTATTAAACATGAAAAGTTTGACTATAATACAATACTCCTTTAACCCACTTATATCCTCATAAGTATACAGTTTTTAAGGATAACACAAGTTACAAAATATATTTTAGAGTATAATGTTCTCGGTAAGTAAACAGTCCTTGTACACGAACAGGCCAACTGTGGTTAGACACACCACACACGAAACTGAATGGCAGACACCAGACAATACAACTTCTGTGGATTTCTCATCAAATCCACTGCCACCGCCCCCCCCGCCCCAGATGTTTATCACACTGTGAACCAAGGGTGGCACGGTAGAACAGTGGTTAGCACTGCTACTTCACAACTCCAGGGTCTTGGGTTCGATTCCCGGCTCAGGTCACTGTCTGTGTGGAGTTTGCACATTCTCCTCGTGTCTGCGTGGGTTTCCTCCGGGTATTCCGGTTTCCTCCCACAGTCCAAAGATGTGTGAGTTAGGTTGATTGGCCGTGCTAGGAAATTGCCCCTTAGTGTCCAGGGATGTGTAGATTAGTGGGTGTAATATGTAGGGGTATCGGGGTAGGGCCTGGGTGGGATTGTGTTTGGTGAAGACTCGATGGGCTGAAGGGCCTCTTTCTACGCTGTAGGGTTCTATGGTTCTAACCGGTTTCACTGGAACCCTGATTTCCCGATGAGTGTTTCCAAACTTCATTCTTGTAAAACACATCTTCGATTCTTCCCCCAAACAGCGCTTTCTTTAGAATGCCTTCACCAAGGGTCCATTTCCAAGATTTTGATCTCCCCTTTCAGTGTTCCGCTGCCAGAAAGTTTTTTTTAGTTTAGTTAGAGCATCATGATTTGTGCAAGCTTGGAGGGCCAAGGGCCTGTTCCTGTGCTGTACTTTCCTTTGTTTGTTGTTTCTTTGTTGAGATGCCATGTGCATTCATGTTCCCTAACAATTTCTCACATACCAAGCCATACCAACAGAACACCACTGATTTACAGGCTGCATGAAGGTCACCAACTTTCTGATTACTTTGGACATCTGGCTTCTTACACATCAACTTTGCAAGACCTGCACCTTTCAGCTCTTGTCTTTAACTGGGAGCCTTTCTCTGCCCCTTTCTTTAACTTCAAACAAGAATATCTTTTACCTTGTTCAATTTCTAGTTCTTTTTGTCCCTTGACTTCAGTTCTCCTGGAATTTCTCATTCATTCTCTGGTTACTAAAACTGTTTTTTCAGCTTCTGGGACTTGCTTTCTGCCCATTATTCCACTGTCCTATCTGTCTGCTGACAGTTTCTATTGGATTACTTTCTTCTCAGATACCTGATTCCAGATGCTTATGTATTTCAGTGTGGGGCCCCTGGTTGCTAGGCAACAGTTGAGTCTTTCTTTAAACTCTATTTGTTTTCATGCTGTAAACTCTTTAATTACAATGAAGGCAGTTTGAAATGAAACCGAAACAAATAGGCATGCAGCCCTCTTTGTTTAATATTAGCTAACCGAAGTCTTAATCCTTTCCAAAAATTAAACTCACTTAAACGTATATCATTTTTCTAATACAAATGTAGATCTACACAAATACAGTTATAGGTTACTTAAAGCTACCTCTCACACTGGTGTGAGCAATGGATAGATCTGTTTGAACAAGCTTGCACACACTCACTGAAGTACTTGTATCTAGAATGGTACTAGGTGTGGACCAAGGATGCATAAAGTTTCCTCCTTTTCCTTCTGCGGCTAGTAGATATAGATGCTGATGTGGGAGAAACAAACTATGAACTTGAAGGGCAACATCATCACTTGAGAAGACTTCAGAGAGACACGCTTCCTCAAAAACACACAAGCACCAATGGGAGATGGTAACCAAGGTTTCAGCCTCAGCCCCTTTGACATTGAAACACACATTCATCCCCAGATTCTGAAAACCTGCAAAGTCCAAAGCCATTTACAGAACTGTAGCCAGACCCTTTTGATGACCCCATGTCTACTCATTACCTCTGAAAGTTGAACGGGTAAAGAGTTATAAGACTTTTCCTAAACACTTTTTATTCAGAAGAGGAATCAAAAAGATGCATTTAAATGGTCTTTCCTCACTGACAAGGGTGCTGAATTGCACAATAGTCAACAACATTAAAAACAAGTTCTTAACTGCTGTTCCTCCAGTTCATTTGGATTTCCAAGTCTTCTTGCTCCAAGCTTCTGCCTCCTGGCCACTAATTGTTATGTCTAACAATGACCTATTTCTGATTGACAACCTGACCCCTCACACACCAGATAGCTTGCCCTGGAACTCTGACCGGATGTACTGTTCACTGTTTTTGTTGGGTGTTGATTGATTTTCCAACGAGCGGCTGCTAATTGGTCAATAAATACTTTATTTAGTGACTTTAAATGGGGAAGTGTGAGGTGATGAACCATTCACTTCCAGGTCAGACACCTGCCACTTGCCCTCTGCCAATAAAGTATAAAATTCACCCCACCCCTCTCTTTTTCAAGCCAAAGGATTTCATTTTAACTTCTTTTGGTACTTTCAAACATTTGTCGATGCACTCTTGCAAGTTTCTCTATTCCTTCAATTTCTTTAAAATAGCACCAGTTAGTTTAGTTTAAGTTCAAGTTTCAGTTCATTTATTAGTGTCATAAGTAGGCTTACATTGCAATGAAATTACTGTGAAAATCTGCTGCTTTGCCTGTTCTCATTCTTCCTACCAAAATGCATCACTGCACACTTCACTGTATCAGATTGTATCTGCCATTTCTTTGCGCACATCATAACTAGGTCCAAGGCCTACTGAAGCCAGTAACTATCCTTCACAAAGTTTACAATAAATTGGAGCAAATGTTTTACATGTTGGACAAAGAGATTGATATAGTGGGCTGGAGATTTCTGTGAACATCAGAGAAATTGTAGGACAGATCTTCCATTCAAGCATTCATTCTTGCTAGCAGCTGACTAAATTTGCTTTGGATGAAAAGTGGACCTTAGTTATTATGAATAGTATGTTTGGAGCCAACTCTTGCTTCTGATTAATTGGTGTGATACTTCTCTCTGAAGCACTATCATCTTGGGGTAGGTTTGCATGATAAATGGAATAAAATGGATTCTTTACTGCTTTAAGGAAATGCCACATGAATGTAGATCAGATTAACTTTTTCAGCCCTATTTTCAAGTTCCAGGGTTCATCCTGACCCAGGCAAACTTGAAAATGTGTAACACATGCCTAATTGGCAGGATAAAGACAACTTGCAGAACTAACTTGAATTTTTTCATATGCAACTTTGCCAATAAAGCGTCATCACTTCGGGAACTGCTAAGCAAGGATGTTCCATGTGCATGGCAGGAGGGCTATCAACATGTGTTTGAAGCACTTAAACCAGGATTGGCAGGAGAGACATGTGGTTTACAAAACTGCAACTCAAGAAAAGAGATGATTTAGAGGTCAACACATTTCAAAAAGGGCTAGGAGCATGCATCATGCAAGATGGCAACCAATTACATTTGGTTCTAAAAGACTATCACAAGCATAGTCCAATTATTCCAGTGTAGAGCATGAGACCCTTGCTCTGCTTTTCAGTATCTCAAGGTTCTACGTACAGCTATTTGGGTAAATAATTCATTGTGGGAGCTGACAACAAGCCACTGGAAATGAATTGGTGTAAGCCACTGATGAATGCGACTACAACTTCTGATTAAAAAATATAGGGATACAACGTCCATGTCTATACAAACTAGGCAAGAAAATGGTTGATACAGACATACTGAGCAAAGTATCCAATCTAAAGACTGCAGTTATTTTACTAAACTTACAAGTGAATGGCACAGAGATTTGAAGTAGATGATGCACTCAATGTCGATATATGTTTTAGTCAACACAAACGGAATCACCTTCAGGAAGAAATGATTGACGATTGAAGGCATTATGGAGAATTATTGTAAAAGTTGGATCTGATACGATACAAGAAGTGCCAGCTCACTTTAGATACTTTTTTGGCCATACAGAGAAGAGTGAGATTTGTCAAGAGATATGATTTTCAAAGAAAAACAGGTATTTATAACCAAAGCTCTTCCCCAGAACAACTTGTCCCAGTTATACCAGGGACATATGGGCATGGAGTGAACAAAATGCCTGGCAAGGGAAACTGTACTGACCACGGATCAATAATGATATTGAGAAGCTAATAAAGGTGTGCAAAGCATCTCAGAGGCCTAACTACGTCAACATAAAACACCTTTACACCTTTATGAGATTCCACTATATTCTTGGTCAAAAACTGCAACAGATTTACTTACTATCTGTGACAATAACTTTACCTGAATCACTGATTAATTTATCAATTTCCTAATTATCAGACTATTGAAGTACACTTTGAGTGAATCCATGAAGTCTGGCCATGAAGCTAGAGACCATTTCTCCTTGCTATCTAACCACAGAATGAAATTTGTATCTTTGCATGATTTTGGGGGTTATAGTGATCCTTAAGCAAATTGACTAACTGGTCAAAAGATTTTGTGTCCAGAGCTTCTGGCGATGTTCAGTCCCTCACCAAGTTGTGAGTCTGCTGGTTGCACACTGTGAGCAGTATCATCTTTTGTATTTTCTCGGCTACTATTTCATTTGCTATTAAAATATACCACAGCCTCTCAATATAAAAGCTCATTAGAGAAGCAAAGTGAGGTTATGAGAAACGACTGGCAGCCAACATAAAGGGAATCCTTTTCCAGATTTCTATGGCTTTTCTATACGCGTTTAATAGTAAAATGGTGGTAAAATGTGGAGTAGGGCAGATTAGGGAATTTACACATGGAAGTGGGATCATAGCTGAAGTATTAAATGAATATTTTGCAGCCATCTTTATCAAAGAGGTAGATGCTAACCAGGGCATGACGACAGATGAGGAAATTCTGTTCCTAAAAGGGTTCAAAATTGATAGAAGGAAGTGTTGAACAGATCATTGATACTTTAAGTTGACAAGGCACTAATGAAATGCGTCCTAAGATATTGAAGGAAGTGAGTTTGCAAATTGCAGGGGCATTGACCGTAATCCCCCAATCTTCTCTAGACTCAGGGGAGGTGCCAGAGGACTAGAGAATTTCACATATTATACTCCTGTTTGTTAAAGGTTGTGAGGATAGTCCCAGCAATTACAGACCAGACAGTTTAACATCAGTGGTAGGCAAGCTTCTAAACACAATTGTTTGGGATAGAATGAGTGGTCACATGGAACATGGTGAGTTGATTAGGAAGAGCCAGCATGGATTTCTAAAGGGGAAATCATGTATACCTAACTTCTTGGAGTTTTTTGAGAAGGTAACAGAAAGGATCGATGAGGGTAATGCTGTTGATGTGGTGTAGCCAGGATGAAGAGCAACATGTGACCAGTAGCTATTAGTGTGTGGTGAGTTTGTAGAAATAGCAGCAGTGTTGTCTTCGTGAGTAATAGTTGCTGATTCAGTGAAGTAGATCTTTTTGCTGAGCCATCCTGTGCTGTATCTTCAAATAAACTGAACGTATGGCTCGTTTACTAGCCATGCTGTGAGATATGTAGATTTGTGTAATGCAGACGTATAAATGCAACAGTGGTCACCAGTCTTTTGCATTTCTTTGTATCTGGGTCTTTCTGGACAGTGACAGGTGACCATTGCCACTTTAGTCAGACAGCTGTGCATTCGGTATCAAGGAGGTCACTAATGCTTTATTTGGGGTGGTGGCTTAATTCTCAAAGAAAGCTGACAGAGACAGAGAGCTATTCAGTTCTATAGACTGGCAAGGACCACACATGGTGTAAGAAGCAATTAGGGATGAATGAGACACTCAAGTTCCATATGAGAGCACCCTTCAATATGAAAAGGAAAAAAACTTTAATGCTATCAGTATATAGCTAGTGAGCAAAGCTAATTATCTTGCATGTCAAAGTCAAGTAGCCAGGAAGCTGGCATGACACTTACATCATGCAACCAACCTGCATGCTAGACTTCATGATTTGGAGCCACATGCCTGGAGACTGATTAGTGATCAGATTTTTGAAGCTTCCTCTGACAGAGCGGAACAATAGATACAGTAAATCCCATATCGCGACAAGAAATGCCATAGAGCAACAATAAAAAATTGCAAGTCCCATTTTAGATGCCTGAATACATCTAGAAGAACCCGGCAATATATCCAGGTGAAAGTCTTGAGAAAGATTGTGGCATGTTGTTCAATATTGCAGTGTAAATCAGTTAGCTGTTTCCAGAAGTTTAAGATAAGAATGATGAAAGGAGTGTAAAAGCACAATTGTCCCCTTGGCATGAGGAGGATGCACAGAGAAAAGAAGGCACAAATGGTAACTCAGCATTTTCATAAATAAAGGTTCACCAATAAAAAATAAGTCACTTCACACTAATCTGTTCTCCTTATAAATCCTCATAAAGTCCTTCACTGACAAAGGTTTTGGCCAACTTCCTTAAGACAGAATCTATGGGGACAAAATTGGTTCAACCCCCAAAATTGATACAGGGATCATTATGCACAATTAACTTGTGCCTGTTCAAATGTTGCAGGCAACCTTCATACCACCTGCCAGTTCTAATGATAACAGCATTCAGCCCAATGCTGAGTAGCTGCACATGTCAGTAGGGGACCCAATTCATGCGAGGACCAGTTGAAGTTAGTCTACCTCATTTAAAACCAATTGGAAATGTTTCAATAAAAAATGCTTTCTGGCTTCAGCAGAAGCAGAGTTAACAAGCATGACCAGAGATTATTTCCCAAGAGTCTCTTATGAAGCACTGGAAGTCTTGGTCCAGAAGACGCCCAGTTGGAGAGTGGTCCTCTTTCCTCAAGGGGTCAGGAGGCTCTCCATGCTGCTCCAAAGAAGGCAGTAGGTGAAGGCATCCATCATAGACAGTGTCAGCAGCTTAGCCTGAGGACCTGCAGTGCCAAAAGGAGTTTAATGACCTCATGAGTGGTGAAGATCAATAAATGTATCTTCGTATGCTAGTTGTTTACAAATGAAGCAATGGTGTCATACACTGCTCCATTCATCACAGCCCATTCAGTCACCAACAATAACTTCTAATAATATTATTCTCAGAACCCATATTTAAGGCTTCAACTCACCCTCCAACACAATTACACACTCACGTTTCAGAGTTTTCACACACTGTCAGGCACATCATACACACTTTGCAGAAGCTAGTCTTACTTTGGATCAAATGATCCAGTATGCGAGATAAGCTAAGAGAATCTAATCTGGAGCAACTTTGAGGCTTCACGTGGCTCCATTGACCATAAGATCATAAGACATTGTAGCAGAATTAGGCCACTTGGCCCACTGAGTCTGCTCTGCCATTCAATCATGGCTGATATTTTTCTCATCCCCATTTTCTTGCCTTTTCCCCATAACCCCTGACCCCCTTATTAATAAAGAACCTATCTGTCTTAAAAACACTCAATGACCTGTCCTCCACAGCCTTCTGTGGCAAAGAGTTCCACAGATTCACCACTCTCTGGCTGAAGAAATTCTCCCACATCTCTGTTTTAAAGGATCATCCCTTTAGCCTGAGATTGTGCCCTCTGGTTCTAGCTTTTCCTACTAGTGGAAACATCCTCTCCATGTCCACTCTATTCAGGCCTCGCTGTATTCTGTAAGTTTCAATAAGATCCCCCTTCATCCTTCTGTCCCCTGATTCTCCTTTATCTAACTTCCTTGTTATCTCCTCAAAGAACTCTAACAGATTTGTCAGGCATGACATTCCCTTGACAAAGCTGTGCTGACTCAGTCCTACTTTATCATGCACTTCCAAGTACTCTGCAGTCTCATCTTTAATAATGGACTCTAAAATCTTGCTAATGACTGATGTCAGGCTGACCGGCCTGTAATTTCCCGTCTGCTGCCTCCCTCCCTTCTTTAATAATGGCATTACATTAGCTACTTTCCAATCCTCTGGTACTCTCCTGCCTCCAGTGATTCCTGATACCTTCACAAGTTCTGTGTAAGCCCATGGGTAATGACCCCACCCACAAAAAAGTCCAGTGAAAGGGCAGGAAATGCTACACTAGCAGACATCTTGAGATGATTGGTTGTGTGTGAATTACTAGTATAGACATCAGATTGCTTCCAGCATGGCAAAACTGGGCAGTTCAAGCATTTCTGCAAGTCCAATAATTTTAATTGAGGTAGAAGACAAGAAAATATTTATGAAATACACTCTATTCAAGGAATGGAAAATCAAGATGAAGGTGAAATTATAGAGTTCTTGGGGGAAGTTGTTAGTTTTATCCAGACCATTGTCAGTTAGAATGTAGGTTCAAGTCTTCAATGTCACTTTTAAATTGATACTTGAGCTGCTGTTAGCAGATAATCTCGGCTGGCTTCAGCTAATGCGTCTTCCCCATCAGACTTCACGTTATATGGTCCTGGTGGCATAGACTTTCCAATTACAGGCAGGATTATTTCTCCTCCTCACCACAATGTCTTGTCAATTCACCCTATGCTCTTCATAATCAACATATATCTTTATTGAATGATAATGTTGGCATCCTAATAGGGTTTATAGAAAAAACAGTTGATGCCCATTATGTGAATGACTCATTGTCATTCATGCCACAATCTTCATCCTTTCATTTAGAAGCAATGGAAATTCAGAAGCTGAGAAAGCTAAGACACTCAGCAGTAAATTCCTTTCTTTCACATTGGCATGAATTTACAATTTACGATCAGGTCTGCTGGTGCTCACCAGGGTGGTTTGGAAAACCCATTAAAGGCCACTGTGTACCTCACTTGCATCCTATTAATGGGATGCAGATGAAGGCTTGACCCCTCCATGCCAGATTCTCCGCAGTGCTGGCAGGAAAACACGCCAGTATGAAACACGCGTGGGAACAATATGGCACACAGATGTCGGGATTCATCTGAACAATGCCTAGAGTTGTAGTGGTTGAGTCATTAAATATGTTCAACATTGATATAGACCAATTTGTAATCAGTAAGGGAATCAAAGAATATGGGGATAAGGTGGAAAAGTGGAGTTGAGGATTATCACATCAGATCAGTCATGATCTCACTGAATTGATGTGTAGACTTGATGGGCTGAATGGCCTACTTCTGCTCCTATGTTTTGATGTACCAGTGACATCAGTTAACCATGTGTTAAACTCTCTCTTTTTCTCTCTAGAGAGAGAGAAAGGTTGGAATCACGTTGAGGAGCAACATATTTATTCTGTAACTTGCTTAGAAATAATACTAATAATCATATGTTAAGCAGATACCAGGGTAAGTCTATAGTCTGTCTACAGTACCACACCTAGAGTCCAAGGTAGAAGGACCATCCTAGAACAGTGCACAGGGAAACGTGATGGGCATATCCAATGACATATTTGATGTTGAGAGAACATTACCCTTTTGATTGAATTGGGAACTTCAGAATAGAAGTTACCAATATATGGAAATGAGAAGGAATTTTTGCTCTCAGAGTTGTTAATCTTTAGAATTCTCTAGCTTAGCCCTGAAAACTGGGATTCTCCCAAAAAAATTTTAATCCCCCAATTTGCATGCAAGTGGGAATAACTCCTGCCAGTTTTTTCAGCATGATTTCCAGACCAAATCTCCAACACACTTTGCATTATAGAGGGCCCTGACGTGGTTTCCTCTGAAAATCTGTGAGTGGAACCTATTCTTTCCTGAGACACCACTGCACATGCATACTCCGTCAGCACTGAGATCGGCACATGCGCAGTGGCCCTGCATTACCGGCCTCCTCACCACTAGTCTTTCGAACCCCCCCATACCCCTCCCATATGGAAGGCCACCCAGACCTCCTCAGGCTAGTCCTTATGTGTCCACCCTTCCCCTTTTCCTGCTCCTTTCCAGCCCCGATCTCCCCGAACCTCTACCCTCAACAGTCCCGACCACCACTGCCCCCACCCAAATAGTCAGTCCTGATCGCCATCCTCTCTCCCTTTGCCTGCGATCACAGATGCAGAGTGGCAGGATGTTCCCCCAACCCTACCGATCGCCTCACCAATAGACCTCACCCTTTGGCACTGCCCAATGAGCCATGTCAAGGTGCATGTTGGGCAGTGCCCATTTGCCCCTTCAACAATTCCAGGATGCCAGGCTGGCACTGTCCAAGGGGCACCTGTGCTCCTTATTCCAACCTCCTGGGAGGTTATCAGTGGCCTCTATTCTCTCCACGGGATCAGTTGCCTTTTTCTCATTAGCCAGTTGTAAATGCTGTTGGAATGAACCACTCCTGGTGACAGGGGGTGTGGGGGAGATGCTAGCGGGCTCAGAGAATTCAGTCCCAGGCTCTCTAATGATATGAAAATAAGGATTTCTATATTGTAATCAGCTCTGTGCCAATTTCTGGCACGGAGCTGATTACATTTGAAGTCTTTGGCTGGGAGATGTACAGATGCACTCTCTCCAAAAATTCCACATCCTTCTGGTAATGTGGCAACCAGAAGTGCAAACAATACTCCAAAAGCAGCTGGACCGAATTTTTATATACTTGCAACTTGATTTGCCAACTGTTACACTCGGTGCCTTGGTTGATGAAGGCAAGCATGCCTTATGCCTTCTTAATCCTTTGGCCACCTGTATTGCAGTTTTAGGGAACTGTGGACCTGCACACCCAATTCCCTCCTCATAAGACTGATGCCAAGTTAGGTACAAGGATAATTAGTTGAGTATTGCATGGCAGGTTAAATGTTTCACATGATAATGCCCTTGAAGTCAGAAGCAATATCTCCTTCATGTGCAGCACCAAAGACTGTTAACCAAATATAACCAGCTCATCAAAAACACCAAGCACTTGCACATTCTCAATTAGATGCAGTTGAAAGTCATCAGCAACTAACCTGTAAATTGTTGGTGCTCCCTTTAAGTTGCACTGCTGGAGGGTCCTTCCTGCTTTCAAATTCATGTTCATCTGGACAAGGTCAGAAGAGAATTTTAACTGTGCTGATGCAACTATGTCAGACTCCTATTTATTGACTACAGCTCAGCCTTCAACAATATTATTCCCACAAAAATTATCTCCAGACTCCGTGGCCTGGGCTTTGGCACTTCCCTCTGTGACTGGACCCTGAACTCCCTAACTCACAGACCACAGTCAGTAAGGATAGGCAACAATACCTTCTCCACAATCATCCTCAACATCAGTGCCTCACAAGGCTGTGTTCTCAGTCCCCTATTATACTTCTTATACACCTATCTGGCCAAATTCCCCTCCAATTCAATTTTCTAGTTTGCTGAAGAGACCACCATAGTGGGTCAGATCTCAAACAATAACAAGACAGAGTACAGGAATGAGCTAGAAAATCTGGTAATCTGGTACGGCAACAGTAATTTTTCCCTCAATGTCAACAAAATGAAGGAGATTGTCATCGACTCCAGGAAGCTTAAAGGAGAACATACCCCTGTCTACATCAATGGGAATGAAGTAGAAAAGGTTGAGAGCTTCAAGTTTCTAACTCAAGTGAGTTAGGGAGTTCAGGATCTAGTTCAGATCACCAACAACCTGTCCTGGTCCCGCCATACTGACACTATAGTTAAGAAAGCCCACAGACATCTCTACTTTCTCAGAAAACTAAGGAAATTTGGCATGTCAGCTACGACTCTCACCAACTTTTACAGATGCACCATAGAGAAAATTCTTTCTGGTTGTATCACAGCTTGGTATGGCTCCTGCTCTGCCCAAGACTGCAAGGAACTATAAAAGATTATGAATGTAGCCTAATCCATCATGCAAACCAACGTCCCATCCATTGACTCTGTCTGCACTTCCCGCTGCCTCAGTAAAGCACCCAGCATAATTAAGGACCCCACATACCCCAGACAGTCTCTCTTTTACCTTCTTCCTTCAGGAAAGAGATGCAAAAATCTTGAGATCACGTACCAAGCAAATCAAGAACAGCTTCTTCCCTGCTGCCATCAGACTTTTGAATGGACTTACCTTGCATTAAATTGATCTTTCTCTACACTCTAGCTATGACTGTAACACTACATTCTGCACTCTCTTGCTTCCTTTTCTATGAATGGTATATTTTTTCTGTATTGCGCACAAGAAACAATACTTTTCACCGTATGTTAATACATGTGACAATAATAAATCAAATCAAACCAAAATCGATGCTAGCATCAAATCAGTGTTATGGGTCAATACTTCTGGCACACAATCCTAATTTTTCTCTCTTCATTCTTTCATGGGATGTAGCCATCACAGAACAGGCCAGGATTTGTTGCCCATCTCTTTTTCTTATTTTACTCTATTTTAAAGTGCCAAAGCCAATACTCATAATGGACTGAACAAACCCAAATCCATTCCTTGCTGCTCCAAAAATCAAATTCAAATTCTAATTCAATCCAATTTATAGTCCCCACAAGAGAGACAAAGAAGATCCAAGCTGACAAAATAAGACATTGCACCCCATCCCTAATTGCCCTCAACTTGAGTGGTTTGCAAGGCCATTTCTGATTACAGTTGAGAGTCAACTACATTGCTGTGGGTCAGGAGTCAGATTATACCCAATCCAGATAAGGATGGCAGAGTTCTTTATCTAACAGACAGTAGTGACTCAGATGGGATTTTGCAATTGATGATAGTTTCATTGTCATTATTATTGAGGCCTACCTTTAGATTCCAGAATTTTATTAATTGAATTCAAATCATACAAACTGCCATGGTGGGATTTGAACTCCTGTTCCCAGACTGTTAGCCTAGGCCTCAGGATTACTGGTCCAGTGATATTACTACTACACCATGATCACCCTAATGATGACCATATTAGTGTGGAAGTGTATGGAAATGTTGTAGGTGGCATTTTGGTATCAAAACAATTTCATTTACGCTTCCTCATCTCCTCCTGACAGCATTTAATCTCTCGCATCTTCCAATTTATTGTAAATCTTCTCATTTATTCTATCCTTCACTCCTTCCTTTGGTTGCCTCTTTCATGGTTATAACTTTTGCCAGTTCAAGAAAAACATTAATTCTGTTTTTCTTTCCACAGACGCTGCCAGACCCACAGGCTGGAGTTCCCCAGCTACTCATGCCAGTGGGATCTTCTGTTCCCATTGATGGCTTACCCTCATGACAGGTTTCTTGGCAGCATGGGCTGCAGTCAATGGGAACTCCCACTAACAATGGTGGGACCACACCTCCCACCCTGAGTAAACATGCTATGGCCAGGCCAGAAAATTGCTCCCTCCCCCCCGCCACCCAAAAGATATTTCCAACATTTTCTGTTCCTACTTCAGAAAGAGAATATGTTGACTGTCTCTTCAATTCCTCCTCCTCAACTTTTTCCTCTTCCTCCTCACTTTCTTGCCATATATCTAAAGCCTCACAATGGTGAAGTTGTGCAGCATGCAAAAGTCAAATCATTACTCATGCTCCTCAAGGATAATCCAGACAATGGAAGCATCAGAAGCATTGCATATAATTGGTTCAATGACATTTTGTGTGGTAGCCTGGATCTCCCTATATGCATGTTGCACATTTATGCTTGGGTTCCACACCACACTGGACATTGACCTGCACTGGGTATGGATGTACTCCAACTACACACTCAGGCTATAGAACCTTTTGGGATTATCATAGATGGTTGTGCATTCAAATGCAACACCTTTAAGTCAATATATGTGCAGTCCATGGTATTGAGGAGTTGGCTCTGTCTAAGAAAGCGTTAAAATTTTAACTCCACTTAAAACACGGACAAAAAAATCATTGCAGAAGAGCAGAAAGAGAGACACTAAATTCACACACATACAAGCACAAGAACCTTGAGAAAGAGACTTTTCCAGACCGGGAACCAGACTTAAAGTGACGACATTGCAGTCGTGATGCTGAGACAAACACATTTTGATTTTGACAAGTTCTCACACAAACAGCCTCAGCAATGTAACAGACAATAACTAAAATACTTCTCTTCAAAATCAGAAATTTGGATAAACAAGTCTGTCTGACTTGTGAGACCTGTAAGGCAGCCAGACCTTCATAACTGTAAGAGAGACTGGGCCTTAGAAAGACAGCAGAAAACTGCACTTTGCACTTTTGATTGTGGGTCTAAAATGTCTGTTGTTATTTGTTTCAATATCCTATATTTATTTTCTAAGTGGATTGCAAGTTTGTATTTACTACATTTAAGTGAATTAATTTGTCTTGCATTTAAACACTGTAATATTTAAAACATTATGAGAATATAATCCAAGATCTGAGCTTATAATAAAGTTTTATCAAATAACCATTATAAAAAGTTGTGGACTCCCTTTTATCTACCTCAAGAACTCTTTCTCATCTAGGATACTTTAATAGTGAATTCTAGGTCCTGGAAAGGTAAAAATGTTTAAGATGGACGTTTCTGCTGTAATATACCTGTAAACTGTTCATTTTGTTCTAAAATATCTTTGTTTAGTCTAGATATTCCGGGGAGAGACGATACTTTGTCTTAAGATCAGGCTCATAGTTAGCATAGTAACTTAGACACTTATCATTTAAAATCTCTTTTAGTTGAGAATTTAAACTGGCAATAACTTTGACTGAATAAATTTACCTTGCAGGGGAGTAAAGATAGCAGAACCCTGACAATGGCACCCTGCACAATAGGGAAGGTCGCTACCCTGACATAGCTGTGCTCATTTATTCATTTGTGGGACATGGGCGTCGCTGGCTGGCCAGCATTTATTGCCCATCCCTTGTTGTCCTTGAGAAGGAGGTGTTGAGCTGCCTTCTTGAATCGCTGCAGTCCATATACTATGGGCTGACCCACAGTGCCATAAGGGAGGAATTCCAGGATTCTGACCCAGCGACTGCGAAGGAATGGCAATACATTTCCAAGTCAGATGGTGAGTGGCTTGGAGGGGAACTTGCAGGTGGTGGTGTTCCCATTTATCTATTGCCCTTGTCCTTCTAGATGGAAGTGATTGTAGATTTGGATGGTGCTGTCTGAGGACTTGTGGTGAATTGCTGCAGTGCATCTTGTACTTAGTACACACTGCTGCTGCTGAGCGTTGGTGGTGGAGGGATTGAATGTTTGTAGATGCGGTGCCAATCAATTGTGCTGCTTTGTCCTGGATGGTGTCAAGCTTCTTGAGTGTTGTTGGAGTTGCATCCATCTAGGCAAGTGGGGAGTATTCTATCACACTCCTGACTTGTGCCTTGTACATGGTGGATAGGCTCTGGGCAGTCAGGAGAAGAGTTGCTCACCACAGTATTCCTAGTCTCTGACCTGCTGTTGCAGCCACTGTGTTTATGTGGTGAATCCAGTGGAGTTTTTGGTCAATGACAACTTCAAGAATATTGATAGTGGGGGATTCAATGATGGTTACATCATTGATGTTGCAGATTGTTATGATCTTGGCTGAAAGCAGTAACTTTAGTTTTCAAGAAGGAACCCAAAATTCCAGTTATTTACTGAAAGAATGAAGCTACAAGATTCCACGATTTAAAACATCTTGCTCCAGATGTTTCTCTAGATAGTGAGAAATCAACGTTTTCTCCTCGCCTGGCATACAGAGCACCAGTGACCTCTTTTGGTAATACTAATTATCTGGTAACATCCTTCGAAAAACTGAAAAATGTTAGAAAAGTCATCTGCTCATGTCTCAAAGGATCCTGACATGAAGAATTTTATGACTGTGACCAACTTTAGAGCCACTGTCAGGACCTTGTCTAAGGCTGGAAATCTATCTACAATTATTTTGGATTTCCATGAGCATCTCCTTCGTAATCAACATTGTTTCTTACATACCTCAACCTTGGCAAGGAAATATGTAAGGGAATTACTCCCTAAAGACCATGGATAGATACGGAGAGGGAAGATTTCACTATGGGTGCAAATCCCATTATGGCCATACCTCTCACAATGAGGATAGAATATGATTTGTGCCAAGGAGATCTCAGAATGAAATCCACATCCACTTCATCTCTCCCTACCGTCCACCCCCCTCCCCACTCCCTCCAAGCTGGTGAGGCAAACAAGTTCACACCCAGTGAGAGTTTGAAACTGATTACCATGAGCTCAAATAGATTTAAATACTCTTAAACAGCTTAACACCTCCAGCAGTCAAAAATGATCACTCCGGGAGGCTGGTGTAGCCTCCAGGTGGTCAGGAACATGGCGCAATAGTGCCATGTAGTATCATTGCCAAGAAATGTCAATACCAAGTAATGTCAATGCCAAGGAGTGGGGCATGAGGGCAAGGGAAGTATTAATGCTTCAGTTAAATGACTTTTCATCAGAACTGAGAACAGTTTGAAAAGTTATAGGTTCTAATCAGATGAAGTAGAATTGAATATCAAAGTTTCCAAATGATATTAAGAAGGACAAAAAGCTGTATAGATGGGAGCAGGAAGTTAATAAGGGACATTGATAGATGTGAGCATGTGGATAACACTGTTGCAGATTGTTATGATCTTGGCTGAAAGCAGTAACTTTAGTTAAAGAAAGAACCCAAAATTCTAGTTATTTACTGAAAGAATGAAGCTACAAGATTCCACAGTTTAAAACAGAAGATTTTTCTTTATCAAACAAGAGTCAAACAAAAAATGCTACCTAGCCCAGAACTAACTAAAACCCAGAATCAACAAAAGTTAAATGTGAATTAACAAAGAAGTTGTGATTGATTATAGGCTGCAAATTACACATTAAATGGCAGATATACCTAAGACAGACCTTACAAATTTGCTCAACACTTCACCAGCATTGATGTCATCAATCTCAGTCACAAAGTCATTCAGAACTCTGTCTACCTCACAAAAGCTGTCAACTCTCTTCTTTCAGAATTAAGCCTGATCCCCAGCCGACAGCAGTGTGCAACTAACCCACGGAAATGGTATTCAGCAAAAACAGCACACATCTGCAGAATCTCCTCAATTCTGCTTATGACCAACTGGATGGCGTAGATCCATCAATGTTATCTTCAAGTAACAGAAACAGCAACAACAACTGTATCTGTGCTTAATCTCCACTTCCGGATCTTGCCTTAGTCTCCTTCAGCTTGTCTGTACTGCATTGCTAGAGCCGTCATCTACTAACCGCTAATGGCTCTGTGTTCTTTTGCATAGTTTCAACCAGACGTTTTGGTTTCCATTTCTTAGTTTCCTTAGAAATTGGGTGGGCCAGTTTCCCTTCTCAATTTCCCTTTTAAATCAGGATCTATATCAAAAAATACAAGGTTTGAAACTGTGGATTCTATCACAAGGTGGGATTCCCATTTGAGAAGTGAAAGGATCTGAGCAAAAACAATTGAAATATTTCTGAATAGAAAAAGACAATGAACTAAGGAATTGCAAAGGAAATTATTTTGCCAACCACGTAAATCAGCATCACATAAATTACAGGTAGGAAATACATTCAAAAAAGGTTCATGAAATATTGACCTTTATTTCAAGGGGATTGGATTACAAAGCAGTTGACATTTATGGTTACAGAATCATATAATGGTTACAGTGCAGAAGGAGGCCATTTGGCACATTGTGTCTGTACTGTCTCTCCAAATGAACAATTCACTTAGTGCCATTCCCTGGCCTTCTCTCCATAATTCTGCATATTCTTCCTTTTCAGATAATAATCCAATTCCTTCCTGAACACCTTGATTGAATCTCTCTCCACCACACTCTCAGGCAGTGCATTCCAGATCTTAACCACTCATTGTAAAAGAGGTTTCTCCTCATGTCAATATTTGCAAGCAAAGTATAGCTGTAATTTCAAATGATCACAAAATAATGATGGAAAAGGGAAGCTGTCTATCAAAGCTTATCTATCCAGTTGATATAAACATACCTCCACTGCAACATCCAATTAGTTCTTAATTAAAGCAGAGATTTTTATTTCCACTACTTCGTGTGGGAAAATATTCTGTGCATTTAATATTCTCTTTATATGAAAGAAATTCCTGATATTTGACTCAAATTTTCTTATTAATTACTGGCTTGAAACTGACCTTTTGTGTTTATAGTTTAGCATAATTACTTCTCTAAATGTTCCTTTTTCACACCTTTAATAACCTAACCTGCACCTACAAAATCACCTCTCAGACATCTCTTTAGAAGGCTGTAGAGGCCAAGTTTTTTCATGACTGAACCTTCCAGCATATTATAAAAGATTAATATCAAATATGTAAATCTATGTCTACATCATCAGTGATGCAAGATCATGTGACAACAGAGCCAGAAGAGAGATAGCTCCATGTAGGGTCTCATGCCAAATCTGTATTGCACATGGCACAATGTTAAGTAATAGGTAGAGTTTCCTAACAACCTTGCCTCCTGCAGTATCTGTAAGACTAGATCATGAGCAATGCCATCAAATGTCCATATTGATCATAACAAATCCAGGACTGGGGATCAGCTGCTGGACTCTTCCAATGCTTCCCTTGGGCTTTGATGGCCGTGGTTAGGTGATAGCTCTTGGATAGGCCATGAAACATTGTACCTGATTCTCTTTTCCACTGAGGTCATTGCAAAACAACGTCTACTGTAAGCTGATAGATGATTTGCTATCACCTTGTTTTCACCATAGATCAAGAACAAATTTCCACTCCTGTCATTCAAAGAGTGATCTGATCATGGCTCTGTACAGTTTGATTATGACTTTTTCCTGAAGTTTTTCTCTTGTTTCAAGGGATAAACTTTAAACTTTAACTGAATTTGCTGAATGCTGCTCTGCACCAGTTGGACATAGGTTGGACCTCAACTGGATACTATGTAGAGTTTTGAAGAAAGAATATACTGATGGGTAGAGCACGGATTTAACAGAATGTTGCCAGAATTTACAGGATCATGTTATGAGACTAGGATGCATTAAATGGGCCTTTATTCCATTGAGTTTAGAAGGTCGAGGGGGAATCCAATTGAGATGTTAAAAATGAAAAAGGAATTTGATTGATGAGCAAAAAAGAAATTATTTATTCTGCTTGGGGAATCAAGAAAAAGGGATCACAACATTAAAGTTAGTGCTGGGCTATCCAGGAGTGGAATCAGGAGGCATTCTGTTCACCACAAAGGGCATAAGAAATAAAAAAAATTCTCTCCTCCCAATGCAAAGGATGCTGGGTCAATTGAAAGTTTTAAGTCTGAGATCATTACATTTTTGATAGGTAAGGGCATCAAAGACTACTGAGCAAAGGGCTGGGGGGGGGTGGGTTAAACAGAATTAATATACAGGTCAACCATGAGCTAATTGGATAATGAAACAGGAACAAGACACTGAATGGCCAACTGCTCTTCTTATGCTGCTATTCCACAATTAACAGAATGCACAAAGAAAAGAGCTGAGGAATGCTGGTGCTATCATTTTTAACAGTTTATTTAAACAAAAATTTTGCAATCTCTAGCTTTTTCTTTGGCACAAAATCAGCAAAGCAAATTTGGATGCACTTAAAAGAATACACTTTCTTTGAAGTTGAATATGACTTCAAGACAATCTGCTTAGAATATAAAGAAAGTGGTAATGTGTATATGCCAGCTCAGAATCGGCAAAAATGAGAATTTTGCTCTTTCATCAAGATTCAAGAAGCAACTAAATTTTCGGGATGAATTCTATAATTCAATTGGTTTCAATCAGATTTGGAAAAAAATCTCCCTTTCTCAGTTAGCAAAGTTCTTCAAGTTTGTTCTCATTTTGTTATCACCAGTCATTGGATAATCAAAAGAAAATTAACAAGTCGACATTAATAGAAAAAATTTCACTATAATGTTTTAAGTGATATTTCTTTTATGGTGAAAGGAATTTTCCCAAGTGTCAGTTTAGGTGAGAAAACCGTTTGGAGTTGTGTTGGCATGTCCGACACAAATCAGATTGGAATTTTCCCACATTTCATAATTTTTTTGGGAGGGGCGAGCTTTACACAGGTTTTGAGAGAGGCAGGGCCCAAACAAGCTGGCAATCTTGGCTTCACAGACATCAGGCGACATTTTTAAATTGTGCCCTGATATCAAAGTGAAATTGAAGACCCCCCCTCCCTTCATGGAGATCAAGACCTCTCCCCATTGAAGGCATGTTTTCCCACCCTCTTCCCCAACATAAATCGCTGGCATCGAGTCATTGAGGCCCTCGCAATGGAACCCCCTTTATGCTCCACCCCCTCAAGCCCCCCCTTTCATGCCCCCTCAATGCCCGATCAGGCCCCCATCCCCTTGGCACAACCCCCAGTATCTGGCAGTGTTCATCTGGCCATGCAGGACCCACCAGAAAGTGCTGCCTTGCATCCTGGAAGTGTCCACCTGATATTGCCACCTGGCATTGCCAGTGTGCCAATTGGCATTGCCAGGTTGGCACTGCTAAATGGGCACTGCTCAACTATTTTCCCTGACCACCCGAGGGCTTCAATGGCCTCAGACCCCTCACATCCCCAGCATGTCTAGTCTCTGTTTGTGGAGACCAATAGTGTATCATGCTAGATTCCCAATGTGCTTGAAGCTCAGAGAATCCTGGAGCAGGGAGAATCCAGCTTGGAATTGATTAATCTATGGTTATTTAAATATGCTAATCTTGTGCCCACACTCACTGGGCAGGAACCAGATTACATCTGGGTGGGTGGCTGGAAGGATTCCAACGAGGTTTTGCGCCAGTGCTAAACGTGCTAGGCCCCCCCTGACCCTGCGCCACCTCAATGCGACCTGCACAATACAGCCAAAATAATCACAGCTTTTAAGTTTGAACTATTACATTTCTTATATTAATGTTTACATTCTGTTTTGGTAGCTATATTAACATTGCTTTCCATTCATCCACAGGTCCTATTGAAGGCCAATGAAATTTGACTCAATCACAGCAAACAGGTTTGAGATACAAAATCCTTTATTATTAAACTTGCAGTCACCTGGGTGAAAGAGGAGTGGTTTACAGCCTTTGAAGAGATTTTTTTTAAACAAAGTTCTTTGTATTAGTTACTTTTAGCCAGTCCCAAAAAAACCCTGAACCTTGATGTTTTTTTTTTCCGAACAGTAATACAATGCGTGAACATTTCATGGGAGGATAGTGTCTTTTCATGAAATAACAAGGCACACTGAAATGTTCTATCAATTGATACTGGGACTTTTGTTTCACATAGCTTTTCATCAGTAAAATTGGATGCTATAATTGGCAGTGCTTTATTGTCACTTGTTGACGTAATTTCATCAAGCCAGAGAATCATCCTTGAACCATTAAATCCAGATAATGATGTTTTATTGAGTCATGTACGTCAATGATAGTCAATGTTTTTGACTCCCTTCATTAATGCAGGCTGCTTTCTACTGCATTAGGTTGGTATTATTTCATTATTAATTGAATAATAGTTCATATTATCAATCGCTCATGTTGTTTTTCTCCCTTTTAGCATCAAGCCACTAAAAATATGGACCTTGGCAACTCACATTAAAATAAGAAAATAATCGACAGATATTTATATCCCCGAATAGAGATTTTGTTTGATCAATACACTGTAATCACAGTTGGAATGATTTTTTTCCTTCACCAGAGAGGGCATGTTTGAACTTCACTTTGATTCTAACAGGTAAATCAAGAAAAAGAAACTTCTCAATTATTCACTCGTATGTTAATAGTTTAACTTGTCCTGAACAATATTTTTGAGAAATTCAAAAGTTGCTTATATTAGTAATTAAAGGACACATTTTTCATCATTTTTAGAAACATAAGCCAGAAATTTATGTTCCTCATAGCATCCGACCCTCTGTGGGTTCTGAAGGTGGTTGTCGACGGGGAAGTGGGGGAGTGTAAAATAGCATGGGCAGGATCCCCTTCCTTCCCCGACCTGGATGGATTCTCTGGTTAATGGCCATTTAAGGGTCTTTTCCGGCTCAGGCAGTGATGAGTGATGACTGAGAGTGGGAAACAAAAACATTTCTCACCCTTGATCTCAGGTGGGAATGGGAAGCAGGGGAGGGAGGGTTGTGTGCCTTCATTGGAAGGCCCCTTCAGACTGGGAGGTGCCTTCTCCTCACAGATTTCCTCGGAGGTTCAGACCTCCCACCCTCCATAACCACCCACTTTGGCCTTGCCTTCAACATGATCACCTGACTAGTAACCCCCAAGGGCATCTAGTACGTTCCCCTCCCCAGGATTATTCATGGCACAACAAAATTCATTGACTTGCGGCTGGAGTGTGGAAAATGCTGCCCTTAGTCTCAGTCATGACACTATAGTACATCTTCTAGCCACTGTAACACTGTGCCTAGAAGACTGGAGGGGCTGGAGAGCTGTCAGTCAATCTATTTGGTTGATTGACTCTCCTAGGTGGACTTCCTTCCAAATATGGATGCTGATCAGAGTGTGAAATGGCAGCAGGCTTGTCAGAGTCAGCAGGGAACATTCAGGCCAGAGGAACAAAGTACAAAAATACATATCTGTAGTATAGGGGTCTGGCACATCAACACAGTGATGTAGGAGAACACATGACTTGCACCTATGGGATAGGTTTGCGTTGGACAGAGCTGAGTGCACAAGCAAGCATGGAGGCAGTTCTCTGCTTAAACTCTTTATTGTGAGTATGTATATGGTTCTTATAATTAATATATATATAGTTAAACTATTTATGACTACAAAGACTTCATAAGGACGTACAAAATGGTATCTAACACCCTACAACCTGGTGCCATCAAATAGAAAAAACCAAAACCTTGCAAAAAATGTAGGGCTGAATTTTCCCAAAGTTTTCTGAGTATCATAATGGGATAAAAATGGGATAAACTGCACTGTCTCTTGCGCACATTTCACATCGCAATCCTTCGACACTTAGTCACTTCTTTTGAGAGTTGAGAGTTTTGTGCTGGTACTGAGGGAGGTGGGGTCTGAACATGCTGGTGAATCTGGTTGCAGAGAGCTTGGGTGCCATTTCACAATGGTACCCTGATCTCACAGTGCACTGGGAGACACCCCCTCCCTCACCACACAGATATCAAGGAAATTCCCCCTGCCCACCCTGCCCTCTCATCGGGTGCATGTCTCCCCCCATGACATGGGTTGCCTACATTAGGCATTAGGCCCCTCCTCCCTGAGGTTTGCCTATCATCACCCCGATATGCCCCCCTTTGCCCCCCCACCCTCATCATGACTCATTCTATGTTCCATCCCTGCATGACTCCTCTTGCATAGCTCTCCAGGTCCTGGCACACTTATGCTGCCCAAATGGCACTGCCAGGGTGCCTGGTGGACACTGCTAGGGTTCTTGATGGGCAACAGCAGGTGAGAACTGCCTAGCCATGCCCTCAGCCACCCATTGGCTTCAATGGCACCCAAACCATTGTGATCCGTTACTAACAGAAACTTTGGTGAGGGATCACTTTGGGACCAGTGGCCATAGTTCTATTGGTTTTAAAATAGCTATGGAGAATGATAGGTCTGTCCCAAAAATTCAAACTCTAAATTGGGGCAAGGCCAATTTTGATGGTATCAGGCAAGGACTTTCAAAAGTTAATTTGGGGAGTCTGTGGGAAGGCAAACGGATGTCTGGTAAGTGGTAGGCTTTCAAAAGTGTGTTAATCAGGGTTCAGGTTAAGCACATTCCTCTTAGAGTGAAGGGCAAGGCTGGCAGAAGAAGGGAACCCTGAATGACTCGGGATATTGAAGACCTGGTCAAGAAGAAGAAAGAGGCACATGACAAGCATAGGCAGCTGGGATCAAGTGAACCCCTTGAACAGTATAGGGGGTGTAGGAGTAGAGTTAAGAGAGAAATCAGGAGGGCAAAAAGGGGATACAAGATTGTTTTTCGCAATTAAGGCAAAGGAGAATCCAAAGAGCTTTTACAAATACATAAAGGACAAAAGAGTAACTGGGAGAGAGTAGGGCCCCTTAAGGCTCAACAAGGTCATCTATGTGCGGATCCACAAGAGATGGGTGAGATCCTAAATGAATATTTCTCATCATTATTTACTGTTGGGATAAGCATAGATTTAGGGAACTTGGGGGAAATAAATAGTGATGTCTTGAGGAGTGTACATATTACAGAGAAGGAAGTGCTGGAAGTCTTAAAGCACATCAAGGTAGATAAATCCCCAGAATCTGATGAAATGTAACCCAGGACATAGTGGGAGGTTAGGGAAGAAATTGTGGGTCATCTAGCTGAGATATTTGAATCATCGAAAGTCACGGGTGAGGATAGTGGCAAATGTTGTGCCTTTGTTTAAAAAGGGCTGCAGGGAAAAGCCTGGGAACTACAGGCCAGTGAGTCTTGCATCTGTGGTGACTAAATTGTTGGAAGATATTTTGAGAGACAGGATCTACAGGCATTTAGAGATGCATGAACTGATTAGGGACAGTCAGCATGACTTTGTGAGTGGAAAATCATGTCTCACAAATTTGATTGAGTTTTTGAAGGTGTAACCAAGAAGGTTACCCTTCTTGCCCAAGAAGATGAGGGCAGTGCAGTTAATTTTGTCTACATGGACCTTAGCAAGGCCTTTGACAAGGTACCACATAGTAGGTTGTTGCATATGGTTAAATCTCATGAGATCCAGGATGAAGTATCTAAATGGATACAAAACTGGCCTCTTGACAGAAGCCAAAGGGTGGTTGTAGATAGTTGTTTTTCAAACTGGAGGCCTGTGACCAGCAGTGTGCCTCAGGGATCAGTGCTGGGTCCACTATTATTTGTCATTTCGTTACGAGAGGACACAGGTTTAAGGTGCTGGGGAGCAGGTACAGAAGTGATGTCAGGGGTAAGGTTTTCACTCAGAGGGTGGTGAGTGAGTAGAATCGGCTGCCGTCGGTGGTGGTAGAGACAAACTCGCTGGGGTTTTTTAAGAGACTTCTGGATGAGTACATGGGATTTAATGGGATTGAGGGTTATAGATAGGCCTGGTAGGTATGGATATGATCAGCACAACTTGTGGGCCAAAGGGCCTGTTTGTGTTGTAGTGTTCTATGTTCTATGTTCTATTTATGTTAATGATTTGGATGAGAATATAGAGGCATGGTTAGTAAGTTTGCAGATGACACTAAGATTGGCGGCATAGTGGACAGTGAAGAAAATTATCTCTAATTGCAGCAGGATCTTGATCAATTGGGCCAGTGGGCTGACGAATGGCAGATGGAGTTTAATTTAGACAAATGCAAGGTGATGCGTTTTGGTAGACTGAACCAGGGCAGGACTTACTTAGTTAATAGTAGGGCACTGGGGAGAGTTACAGAACAAAGAGATCTAGGGAAACATGTTCATAGCTCCTTGAAAGTGGAGTCACAGAGTGATGGACAGAGGGGTGATGAAGGCATTTGGCATGCTTGGGGGTTTCATCGGTCAGAACATTAAATACGGGAGTTGAGATGCCCTGTTGAAGTTGTACAAGACATTGGTAAGGCTACATTTGGAATATTGTGTGCAATTCTGGTCACCATATTATAGAAAGAATATTATTAAACCAGAAAGAGTGCAGAAAAGCTTACTAGGATGCTACCGGGAATTAATGGATTGAGTTATGAGGAGAGGTTGGGTAGACTGGGACTTTTTTCTCTGGAGTGTAGGAGGCTGAGTGGTTACAGAGGTCTATAAAATAATGAGGGGCACAGATCAGTTAGATTGTCAATATCTTTTCCCAAAGGTAGGGGAGTCTAAAGCTAGAGGGCATAGGTTTAAGATGAGAGGGGAGGGATACAAAAGTGTCCAGAGGGGCAACTTATTCACACAGAGGGTGGAGTGTCTGGAGCAAGCTGCCAGAGGTAGTAGTAGAGGCAGGTACAATATTGTCTTTTAAGAAGCATTTAGATAGTTACATGGATATAACGGGTATAGAGGGAAATGGACCAAATGGGACAATTGGGATTAGCTTAGGGGTTTTAAAAAAGAAAGGGTGACATAGACAACTTAGGCCAAATGGTCTGTTTCCATGCCGTAAACCTCTATAACTTTATAAACTCCCTGGCCTGACCATTGCACTAGTAGAGCGCCGCTATAGCGCTTCATTCAAAGGCCAGAAGATTCTGTGCACCGGATTCTGCATGGGCTCTATATATTTAAATGCTACTCTAAATTTGCTAATTGGCTCCTCACCCAGAAAAGACATGAAAGGGTTCATGCAGGGGCAGGGAACATAGCAAATCATTTGGCACAGGGTGTCAATCGAATTATTACCATCTCACGTTAGTTTCCCAGATCACTGTGCTGTTCGTTAGATGGTGAGGTGATAAAATTGTGCCCACAGAGCCAAATTGAAATCAGAGACTTGAAAGGGGGAGATGGGGTAATAATAACGATGTAAGTACATAGAGTAAACTAGAATACCTTGAATTACGTTGGTAAAAGTCTTGTGGAGCTGATAAGGATCTGGCACATATAGGGTTGTGGGGCAGAATACAGTACCATATGCACAGTAATGGTACAGAACACATGACCTGCACCGAGGGTTCAATCCCATGTTGGACTGAGCCGTATGCATAAGCAAACATGAGACTGCTCCTAACTTTACTTCATACGTCTACATAGATATTGTAGTTAATAAATGTATGCAGTTAACTCTATGAAGATTTTATTTAAGGTTTTATGATATCCAACCTCCTACAATACATCAACTTACAAATGTGATCAAAAGGAAAGATGACAACTTCAGAATTGCCCAGTATTGTTACTTTGACTCACATTAACAAATAGTAACACATTGACTAGGGCAAAACACTTCTAGTCTAACTTAGAATTGTGAAGGCACTCCATCGTGATCCTGTAAAGACCTAATTATGGAATCAGAAAAAAGTTAAAGGCCAAAGATATCTTTCCCTCCTTCAATGAACAAGCACAGTATGGCAGATAATATATATCTTGTAAAGTAAGGCTGAAATAAAAGCAAAAGAAAGAAAAAAACGCTGGTCATGAACAGTTCAGACCCTTGCATTTAAATATCCTTTTTAAAGATAATGGTGTCTCGTGCTGAAATGGGATATTTTGTGAACAAAGTCCTGTCTGTGCATATAAAATATCATTTTGCTGTTTGAATTTGGTATAATGTTTGTTGTTTTCACCTCTTTGACTAACTACAACACTCTTTTCTTGCATTAAATTTAGAGAATTTCCGTCAAGGCTCCTCCGATTTGATCATTTGCTTCATTAATACCCTGGAATAAATATCAGTGCAAACTACCTTATCTGCTTTCAAAGGCCTTAATCTCATAATAGACTCTTGCTTGCTCTCTCTAGTTTCTATTTGATACCCTGTTGATGTCTGTAAGGCTTTGGTTACTGGCACTAGCAAAATGTCATGATTCTCTCGTGAATGTAAATAAGAAGGCATTATTCAAAAGCCATTCCATCACCTGAGTTAATGGCAGGTGCCCATCTCAGTCATTAATGACCTGCTTTCCTCCTTAAGGTTCTGCCTATCACTACTATAACAAGATGCATCACAGTCTTTTCTGCTCACATAAATCGTTTCTTTCCTAAGTTTTGTTAATTTTTAATTTTAACATTTCTAATCTTTAGTCTCCTTTTATATTAAAGCCAATCTTCTTCTCTCCTGGAATCCTTACATCAAGTGAACTCCTTGTTGTCTCATTTTCTAGCTGTTAGGCAAAAAATTCCTGCGCCCCACCCCCACCAACCTGACTACGCCCAACCCACCTATCCATCTCACCCACTTGTCATTCTATCAACCTCCCACACTATCACTCCACCCACCTGCCACCTTGCCCAACTTCCACCCTGCCACCCAACCCACCTGCTATCATACCACCCCATCCAGCTGCCATCCTATCACCAAACCCATCTACCACCCTCTTCACTTACTTATTTACCTAGCCCATCTACCCACTGATGCACTCATCCATCCACTTACACATTCAGGGGGTGATCTTAAGTCCACATTCGCTGTCTATGTGAATGCTGGCTCAGACTGTAGGCTGGGATGGGGGTGGACAGGGGGAAAAAGATGTTAATGATCGGAAGAGGACGTCAGAGAAATGCCGACATTGATTGGGAGTGGGATGAGGAGCCCCTAAGGCTTCTGTGGTGGACTGGGAGGAGGTTTATTTAGGATATGATCAGGGCGCCCTTTAAAGATGGCTCTGTGCACTGAGCTTTGCTGGTATGTTGAGTTCCACCACCCCCTCCAACCACCCCCGCCCTCATATAATGGTGTGAAGCACACTGCCTAGAATTTTCTTTGGCAGAGTGTCATAAGATCTGGAGAGAAAACCAACATGTTGTTTTTCAGAGAAACATGCTGAGTTTTTTTCTGCCAGGAACAATGCTCTGTCGTCTTTCGGTAAGATTTAGCCCAATTTATCTCATACACTGAAAATCTTTGGACATTTAAACACTTATCACAATATGGCAGTGAGTGCTATCGAAAGTGGGCATGGCTTTGGCCTCCCTGCCAAGAAATATTCCAACTCCCTGTCCTCACCACAGATACCAGAATGGAAAATCCCACCCGTAGATTCTAATTATCAACCTTGACCAAATATCAACGTTTATCACAAACGTGATTATCTTTACCTCAGTGTCATGTGTCCAAGCATCTTGTCTATTTATAATGGAATCTATTTTAAATAACAAAGAACAAATAATAATCTCAGTTTCACTGTCATGTACACTGATCACAAGACTGAACAGGTATATGTACATTACTAACCACTAACAACATCATCAATAACTGCAGACACATGCTTTTTCAGTGCTTGCAAATTTGGATTGTTCTCCCTGGCAATGAAGGCTGCTCACATCTGCCTCAGGAGAGATATATTTCAGATATATTGTTTTTGTTGAACCAGTCCTAGTGATGATAATGCTTGAACCCAATTGTCTGGGCACAGGAGTCCAGTGCAGCTGACTATTTAATTATTGTTCTGAAATTGAGTTCCAAGTTTGAAGACTTTCCAGATTGTTCATGAGCTGCACCTGGAATTTCTCTCCTTGGTCAGGCTGCTTTAGGGCTGAAACATTGACCTTCTTTCCTCTGAGAACTTTGGATCTTGCAATGGCTGGGTGGATGTTCATCTTTGAACAAGTTGACAATCTATCCAGCAGATTTCAGCCCCTCACATGGATTGAGTAATACGTAAATCACTTAGATTTTTGACTTGAACAATTATATAATCTAGGAGGTGCCAATGCGTTGTGGATTGTCCATGTTCTATTCATCCTTCTGGCAGCAGAGGGTGTTTTTTATACTGAATGCATTTTGTCAGCACGTGGATGCCATTTGCATTAGTTTCTCCCATCCTGGTTTTGCCAATGCTTCCTCTCCAGGCACTGGAGTCACAGCCAACCCTAGTATTGAATTCACCTAGAAGGATGACCTTTCCATCTTTGGGACAGCTGTGAAGACTTTATCAAGGAGAGAATATAACTTTTCCTTCACATGTTCATTGGAGACAAGGTTTGGGGTTTAAAATGCTGATGATTGTGGCATATTGGAAGTGAGCCTTTCATTTACAATTGGGAAGTTCTGGCAGTGAATCCAAGATCCTATTCCCAATGGCAAAACCTAATCTGTGGCGATGAGGATTACTATCAATCTTTTATTTAAAATAGATGGTGTATCCACCTGTTTGTTCCTTCAGTTACCACTCCCCAGGAAAGTGGCTCTCACTGAGGGCGATGATGTCAATTAGAAATCTTGATAACTTATTATACAATTATAGTTCTTCTTTCTGCACAGTCACTCTTGATAATATCCATGAGGGTTCTAAGATTCCAAATTGCAAAATTTAAAGTTCTCTACCTTTGACCACAAAATTGGTGATTCCACAAGACGTGGTTCCCCAGCCAGGAGAAGATGGGCAGCCTATTTTTAAGGCACATTTTATGACATTCCCCCCATTTGAGGTGAACAGAGGGTATCCTGAAGAGCACTACTCAGTTGCAGATGCTTTAGCCCAAATACACCTATGTTCTAATATACACCAATGACCTTCATGCATCTGTCACTTGTATGCAGATTCTCAGCTGGGGGCTTCCAGATTCAAAATCCTGTCTTGATCAACAATTTTTCATCATCACAGGACTTGGCGAATGGACGCTGGTAGAAGCCTGCACGCAACTTTGTTTAATTTGGAAATCTTGAGTTACCATCTGTGCATGATCTCCATGGGTAGTGGTCAGAGTTTGGTGGCGTGCTGAGCTACAATGACCAGGACCTTTTTACCACTGCAGTCTTCTCCAATCTTTTCAGCTGGTGAGACACACAGTTTTCCTTTGCCAGTTCTGCTGTTGACGACAGTTTTGGACTGCATTTTGTCTGGCAGCACCCCTAACCTTGCCACTATGGGTGGCTTTACCAACAGCAAGGAGCTCCGAACAGCGTCGCTCAAAAGATTGTTGGAGTGCACAAACCTCTTCACTGTGTCAAGGTGGAAATCCATGCATGCTATATATAATATGTTAGACATCTTCAAGTTTTCAAATTCTTTAGTGATAAATATTGAACACTTCATACAGGAAGGTGAACGTCCTCTGGCTCCTGAACTCTCTAATAACATGTAATTCCTTAATCTGACACTAAATAACAGTAAGAAGTCTCACAACACCAGGTTAAAGTCCAACAGGTTTATTTGATAGTAAACGCCACAAACTTTCGGAATGCTGTTGCTTCATCAGGTGAGTGGAGAGTCCTGATCAGAAACAGGGCATATAAAGGCATACACAGTTTACAAAATACTGATTAGAATGCGAGTCTTTACAGCTAATCTGCTATTCAAATCTTAAAGGTGCAGACAATGTGAGTGGAGATAGTGATAGAGATAGTGGAGTGAGTGGAGTTCTGCACCTTTAAGACTTGAATAGCAGATTAGCTGTAAAGACTCGCATTCTAATCAGTATTCTGTAAACTGTATGTGCCTTTATATGTCCTGTTTCTGAACAGAACTCTCCACTTGCCTGACGAAGGACCAGCGTTCCGAAAGCTTGTGGTGTTTAATATCAAATAAACCTGCTGGACTTTAATCTGGTGTTGTGAGACTTCTTACTGCGTTTACCCCAGTCCAATGCCGGCATCTCCATGTCATGACTAAATAACAGTATCAGGGATCAAAATACCCTATTCTGTTTTAGTTGGGTAATATTCACTACTGTGCTTTTTCATTAAAATTGAAACGTACCAGATAACTCCCAGATATGTGTAAATGGAGTCTTTCAAAGCATCTCCATTTAACATTTAATTTCCAACACTCAAGCTATATTTCAGGAGGTTTGGAAATGGGATGTGTAGATACTTCTATGACTCTTATCCAACCCCGTGTAAGTTTCTCATTTCTTTGACCATTAATATGCAGGAAATGTGCACTCCAACCTTACCTTTCTACATTAGAAAGGTGTAACTATGGGTACCCTAGTGAACTTTGTGGCAAAAGCAGGTGATCAGCATGTTGCCAATACTTTATTAAGAAATGACAGAGGATATCCCTTTTTTCTGAAGAGGTCTGTGCAGAGCCATGCTGTTATCATGCTTTCACAGACACCTCTTTCAGTTCAGTCCCAGTGCCTCCTGCTCTGATTTCAGAACACAGAGCTGAACATATATCCCTTGTTTCCAGCTTTCTTGTGATCTGAGTGGAAGAAAATATAGTGATGCTTTTGTCATTCATTAGAGTCCTCATGTCCTTTTTGTTGTGAAGTTGAGTTTATAGGGATGTACAGAATACCTGTAAAGTGTGTAAAATACTAAAGGGGAAACAACAGTGCATAGTTTCTTTAAATACTGGTTCTGACAGTGTCGTCAAAAACTAATTTTGTTCAATGCTGAGATGTTTGAAATGCAGAATACACACAGACTCTATGTTGCCAAAATTTGTTCCGAGGACCAGACAACACAATTGCTTTGGTAACTGGCTCTGCAGGTTTTTGTATTTTGTTATCCTATGAGTTTAAAGAAGACACTCAGCTAATAGCCTATGAGTTTAAAGGAAACACTCAGCTAAAGGGAGCCTATAAGATTTGAATTTGCTGTTGTTGTCAACATCAAACCAATCCGACCACAGGAATGTTGAAAGGTCATGGAGATTATAAAAGGGGAGCTCAAGTGCCTTGAGTTCAGTTGAACCAAAAGTTGAGGCAAGAGTTCAACCAGAAGTGGGGAGAGATCAGCTCCCTGCCAGTTTAGAATATCTCTAGAGCCAATGGTCAGGGCCAGCTCAACTGGAGCAGTTAAAAAAGTTAAGGGCAATTAGCTCGATTTAAACAGTTAAATCAATGGGACCAGTTAATCCTTAACTCTGCTAGCTTCATATAGGTCTTAAGATAACTCATTCTAACCAGCAAGTAGTACCAAATCAGACAGCACTTACAGACAGTGGAGAACTACCAGACCTGGTTCTATATTTTCTTTGAGAGTGGCAATTTTGTTATTACTGTTTTGGTAATGAATGTTCCTAGTGTTTATTTGAACAGCATTTTAGTCAAACTTTCCTTTAATTAAAATGTTACTGGTTTAATTATATTTCTTGTTTGGTTAACAATAAAATAACTTGTTAATTATTCTCTTAAAGTGAATGTCAGAGCTTTATGTTAATGAATCTCTAAATGTTAAGGTAAAACAGTTAACACCTTCCCAAACACTCTAACAGATTGTGAAGTGAGGTAAAGGGGATTAACCTCTGCATTGTAACATTTTCCAGATCTAATTATTTCTTCACCAGAGCACAAACTGCAATCAAGTCTAAATGACATTGGAACTTAAAAAATAGGTTAACCTGTGTTGGCAATCAGTTTTCTAGGTTCCACAATCCTTTACCGTTTGTTTGCTGCATTATGCCCCAGGAGGTTAGTTCAGGAAACATCAGCCATAAGCGCAAGCTCAAAAGATACGGGCTCAAAAGTTTCAATTTCAGGATGGTTGCACTTCAGATGGTAAACACCCTTAAAATGCATTGGGGTAGCTCTTGGAAGTTCTGGTGCAAACAATTCATGGGATTTTCCTCGGAAGCTTGGACTTCAGGTGGGAAAATCCTTTGCTACTGGAATCCTCTGAAACTCTGAAAAAGTTAGATACTTTGGATAGTTCCAACTCACCTAGAATAGTTATCTAGGAAAAGTTAGAATTAAAACTAGTTTTAACTCATGGGTAACTATACTCTTGATCCCCTCATTGGACCCCCTCCGACTGCTGCACCCAACTATGTCCTCTGACCACTTGACTATCCCACAACTTGACTACCCTCCCGACTACCCAAATATCCTCTGACCACCCAACTACTTCCCATATCCCTGACTTCCCATCCACTAAGTAGCCTCTAATCTGACCATCGTCAAATCTGTAGCTCCCTGCTGAATCCTTGAAGGATTGTTATTATAGCTGAGGTCATTATGAACACTTGGCTAAGTTTCAAAAACTACAAAAGCACCTATCTCAGCACACCAGGGATTGAAATTGCACTCTATTGCAAGTTTAAAATGGCTATTAAAAAATTAACTGTCTTTGATGTATTATAGAATAGAAACTTATTTTTAGAACAATTATCATGATTTAAATCTTTGGATGGTTTTCATGGAGGAGAGGCTTTTCGCATTATCAAGTGTGCATGAGCTCCATCAGATTATTGGAAATTCATATTTTTCTTTCTTATCATCACATGATTGCTGAGATCTGCCCATGTTGATGTTGGGTGAGTAGCAATGGAGTCAGTATCAAGATATGAGGTGGCATGCAGGTGGTATTGAGGAGCATGCAGGTGGTATGGAGGGTGCATGAGTTGGCATGAAGGGAGATTAAGGTTAAAGTTGACATGGCATTGTTTGTGGAGTTGATGGTTCATGAGGGTAAGGGCCATGAAAATGGCCCAACCACTTTTATTACAACTGGGACAAAGTTTCAGAGAACTTAGGTGGGCTTTCTCACCAGCCAGCCTCAACAATCACCCACCCCTGTGGCCACCTAAAATTGGGTTTCTGCTTCCAGGGTTGATGGGTCTGACTCTACTCACCATGTCATCTCACAGTGAAAATTGGTGTAATGGGGTCCATGTACACCAAGGCAGGTCTGCCAAGAAGGGAAATTTCCCAACGAGCCACACCTCAGAAGCAAAATCCAGCCTGCTGTCTATAGTCCCTGCTATTTTCAACTTGTTTTAAAGGAACAAATGTCAGGAGCACAGCGTCAGGCTCTTTGGCCCACCAAGCCTGCATTGAATCGTGGTTCCTATCCCTTTGTTCACCTCCCATTCATTTTTTTTAAAGTTACACCTTGACTGTTGCTAATATGCCTGCTTTCTCCACCCCCACTGACAGTGTATTCCAGGCATTCACCACTTTCTGTGTGAAAAATTTCCAGCACATCCCCCCCTAAACATACCACCTCTCACCTTAAATCTGTGCCCGCTTGTAGTTGACCCTTCCACCCTGGGGAAAAAAAAACCTCTGACTATTCATCTTGTCCATGCCTCTCATAATTCTGTATACTTCAATTAGGTTCCTCCTCAGCTTCCGTTTTTCCATTGAAAACAATCTGGGTTTATCCAATCTCTTCATGTACTTAAAACCCTCCAGACCCAGAACATCCTGGTAAACCTTCTTTGCACTCTCTCCAATGTATCCATGCCCTTCTGGTAGTGTGGTGATCAGAACTGCATGCAACATTCCAAATGCTGCATAACTAAAGTTTTTACGGTTGTAACATAACTTGCCAACTTTTATACTCAATTCCCAGGCCGATGAAGGCAAGCATGCTGTATGGCTCCTTGATCACCTTATCCACCTGTACTGCCATTTTCAGGAATCCATGCACTGTGCACCCAGATCCCTCTGTATGTCAATGCTCCTAAGGGTTCTGCCATTTACTGTATAATCCACACCTGAATTTGATCGCCTCACATTTGTCTGGATTAAACTCCATACGCCATTTCTCTGCCCAAGTCTGCAACCTATCTATACTATCGATGAGGATGAACCAAAATTTCACAATTCTGTTCTACCACAGCTCCGGAAACCTCTGAAAATTAGATCACTGAACAGCAGGAGAAGTATAACAATAACAGTGCAGTCATGATGTGCACCGACAAAGAAGCCACTGGAGTGTTCAAGCTGCAGTTGAGGCAACTGTTGGAAGGATTATGCAGCATGGAACTGGTCACTTGTTCTGATGCCAAGCAAACTGTAGGTGAGGAGAGATGTGAATGGAGTAGATGGACAAGTGAGAGTGAGAAGAGGTGCATTGCAGAATCTGCTGTCTGCTGATGAATCCTAACCTTTCAGGTTACAGCACTGCATCTACAACCTCAATCATGATCTTGCTGCCAATCTCTACTACCTCTATTTATGCTTTCTTCATTGTGGCAGCTGTTTTCTTTCCAGCTTGTGGAAAATATATCTCTTCTCGCATTTACAACAGCAAATGTTTCCCCTAGGCAAGTATCAACATGTCAGAGGGGAAATCTTCTCTCCCTTCTCAACAATATTCTTCTACCTCTCCAGTGCAAACCTCTGTCTGTCTGTCTCTCTATCTCTCAGTATCATACTGTACTTGTTGGTAAGCACTGAGTAATTGCATCCTATAGGTTTGCACTATGGCTGTTGAGGCACAGTGTAGATGAGAAACCTGGCAATGGCTATCAAATTATACCTGACTGTTAAAATGCGGCAATATTGTGAGCAGATCAATTGCTATCCCTCCTTACTCCAGCTGGTCCCTTCATATTTCCAGGTTAAAACTGGGGTCTGTGTGCATCAAGTTCATTATGTATTGCTGGGTGCTCTGGTAAACTATGAAACTGCAACTGGGTAAACTACACAAATAGATTTTTTTAACACAGCATCTTTTTAGGTAGGTGGAGAGAACAGAATTATGCTGTACATATATCAAAATACTTTAAAAAGTTTCTAATCAGATTTAAAACATATTTATGTGAGGAATGCCTGGTTAGTAGATTATCACAGGACTCCCTGCTGTGAAATAAGAGTTTTTGTTTATGATTTTGCTTCAAATATTGGTATTATCAATTCAGCAAGTTACTATATCCAGAATGAAGCACAAAGTGATAGATAGCTAGATTGATTTTATTTGTCATTAGAAGTGTAAGACAGATAAGGATTGAGGCCTGGAAAATATCCTTAAGCTATAATCAGGTGTTTTGTTTATATTGCACCGGTATGTCTGAGTTGGCTATAGTTAAATGTGAATAATTTATTTGAGTATTTTTTTTCTCTATTAGCTTGTCACTTTTATGCCGTGGAATACTGCAATAATGTGGCCATGTTAACCGAGCTGGAAGAATAATATATGCAAAAAAATATATTTGGTCAACTGTTCAGCTGAATGACCTAGCTATTCAACCATAACCTGCAGTGACTCATCACACCATATGTTTCTTTGTTTTGTTGGCATGTGATTTGATTACTTTTGACTGCTACATGTATATGAAAGGATGGTGGACTATGAAAGGGAGGAAAAGAGGCAGAAGTGAATGGATGTCAGGTGGTTTAAGGCTGGCTGGAGCTGATTGGATTTGACAAGCACTGTAGCCACTTGTGGTAATGGATGTCTCTGCTATAGCAGTGAAAAGGTGAAAAGGATTTAATTCCCCTTGAAAGAAGGAAACATGAGTCATTATTTAATTACTGCCTTCAGTGAAAATCCCCCAGCATCCCGTGTTGATTTATAGGCCTGTCTCTTACTTCTTATATTAATGAACAAATGGGAATTTTAGATCTGCTCAGAATTACTTTGCTTCCTCTGATCTGCATAGAAGTTTACTTCAGGTTCCTTGAAATACAGTGCAAAGTCGTAAGGAAAAGTTAACTAGCTCTAATAATAAGTGAGATAGAAAGCCCAAGAAAATGTTCCCAAAATTCATATTATTGAAATTGGTCAACTATGATTGTAGCTGTAATTTGTTATTTTGAGATTTATTATCTTGAAAAGAAATGCTGGAGTAGCAGTGTGAGGGAAGAAATAGATATGGCATTTAGTTTGCACAAATGTTTCAGGTTTGCTGTGAACTGTCTACAGCAACTGCCTGGCGCATATGAACTAATTTTCTATCGAAGACATTCAATGAGAGGTATATTATTAAAATAAAATTCAATTTGAGAAGGAACATTGTTTATGTTACTGATGTTGGAAGCTGATATTACAGAGATTTGTTTCTCATAAATTAATGCAAGTTACCTTGGGAGATAAATCAGCTGAAGTCAAAATGAAGAAGCAGGACTCAAGTGAACAGAAACATTTTTTTCTCTCTGCTAATAACACAACCAAGTTTCCTACGGAACTCTTAGGTGGTAACTAGTTGATACTAAATTTTATTACAATTCATATTTGCTTCCTTTCCAGCAATAACAAATTCAAATTTACTATATTTCCCTGGGTGGTAACTGGTCAAAGTTATATAGGTTGTTAATTTCTATGTTAGCACAACATTAAGTATGCCATAGATAAATCTCCAGTCTATTTATGATGGTGAAATCTACCTGGCAAATCTAAAAATTATTATCAAGTGTGGCAGTGGGTCAATAGTATGGAAAAAACTCATTTTGTCTCTAAACCTTCAGACTCAGATGCTACCAGTTTGACTATGATCACTTTTTCACCACAGGGAGCTGCTAGAGCTATTTAATTTGCATCTGAATCCATTGCATTTCTCCCTGTCTGCATTTCAGAAAAGTAGCTTAAAAATAATTCAATACAAATATACATATGTCCAGTGTGGATTTTTTTTCCTTTTAGACAGCCAAGCCTTTGGAGATTCTTGATGTAATTCATAATGATCTATAGCAAGAGCAATTAGAAATCTGTTCATCTCTTGTATTCTTTCCATTGTTCCCTCCATGGAGTGTTTTGGAATATTGTTTTACTACATTTTGAAACAAAGTTTGAAAAGCGTGGCGCAGTGTTATGTTCAGATTTAAAATTGGACATTAAAATAACAAAGAATTTTACTACCAGGAAATCTTCTAACATTAAAAACTGTTATATAGCACAATTACGGTGGTAAAACATCCCAAGGTGTTTCATTGCACAAATAACAAACAATATTTGACCCTATGACATAGAAGGAACTACTGGGGCAAATGACCTAAACCTGTTCGAAGACGCCAGGATGATCTTACCAGCTTGTCCCGCTGGTTGATTGGTGTGACAAGCCGGTAAGATCAGGCACAGGATGGAAAATAGGGTTTGAGCTCTTGTTTTGCCTCTCGCAAAGTTACCGGTACTGATTTGCTGATAACATTGGCTTTGCACCCAAAACAGGCTGTTAAAATGAACCACCACAATGCCAGGATCCAATATTATTGAGGGAGGTTGGAGAACAGCAGATGATATCTCTACCCGAACATCATGAGGCTCCAGGTAAATCAGAGGCATGCGGATAGTAAAAAGTAAGAGAGGGAGGTCAAACTCTGTCCTGTATTAGAGGTATAACCCCACCATTTCAACACACAGATAAAATGGCATCTTCCAAAATTGAAAGTAAGTTCAGTTCTGTCTAGGAGGGGTATGATGACGTGTGGGAGGATCACTAAGCTCGGCTCTGGGGCTCCTTCTTGGACCGCACACTTACTTATTAGTGCCACTGCAATGGATAGGGTCCAGGTCAATTACACAGGATTTCGATCCCGTTGCTCAAGAAGCCAGAGCAAGCTGGATTTCTAATTTTGCACTTTGATGGGGATTGGCATTATTCAATAGCCTCATGTCAAATTTGGAAAAGTTACCTAATTGAAGACAGGACTGCAGCCTTGGAGAGTGAAGGCTAGTGGAGGGGGCACAGCTGCCTCAATTCTGTCATCCCATCAGTGAAAGGAAGCCATGGGTTAACAAATATTTTCATTTATCAGTGGCCAAACAGATTCCATTCATTCAACATGTGCAACCGAAAGCTCGGTTATACTAAATCAAAATGTGGAGTTCAGAGTCACATTAGTTCAATGATATAATTCATGAGTTCTCACCCCCACAGGGCTCCAGGTGTAACATCTGTGGGGTGGATTGATGCTCACCTCCACGTGTGTGCTGGAGTCCCAGGTTAAGGTACCATGAGGAACAATGCAATCTAAGGTGCCAGTGCTTAGCTACCCAACTTTTCACACAAGTCACTGATTCAGTGACTTGTATTCAGCATCCTTTAACCATTCTGGCCTTCAATATCTCTCTTCAGAGAGAAGGCAAAAAGGAAAATGGATCCAATGGTCCAGGGATCTTTTCTACAAATCCTAATTCGAGGCAAGAGGTGAAGCAGGTAAAGGCATCTGTGCCTGCAGCTCCAGCGGGAGACACTGCATGGGAGACAAAGCCAGGGGAAGCATGAGCATCAATAGGAGTCGGAGAAGCAGAGACCCCCACAGTGGAGACATCTCGCAACACCAACGATCTATCGTCCACGAGTGTCCTTTCTGCAAGTGAGTGAGAGGCAGTACAAAGCAAGGGTGCAATTCTCCAGAGATCTGGTCCACCCCCTATGCCACATGTTCTGAGAAGACTTGTTGCCATGTGGGTTTGGAGGCTTCCCGTGTCAGTGTCCCTGAAGGTGATGACAGTACTCTATTTCATTGCTCCTGTGTCACTCCAGGGAGCAACTGGGGACTTGTGTGGCAGTTCTTAGTCAACAACACATCGATACATACGAAAGATGACTAATGCCCTTTACAGAAGTGCCCATCATTATGTAAACTATGCATTGGACGAGGATAGCTTGACTAGAGTCTCATGGGTTTTGCAGTTGTGTGAGTGTTCCCATAGTGCAGGGAGAAATATACTCCAACCCTGTGGTAAGCAGGCTCCCTGACAGCAGCCATTGGTGTTTGTTAACCACAAGAGTCTCCAATCCATCAATGTGCAGTTGTTTTGTGACCATCAAAAGTGAATACCGCACATTTGTGGATAGTTGTCTGGGAATTGCCATGATTCCTAAATCCTCAGTCATTCCCAGGTACCTGAGATCTTTGAGGGGATGGTTGCTGGGGAGGGGATGGTTGCTGGGGGATAAATGTTATTCACTGAAGCACTGTCTCATGATTCTGTTGCGCTGCCCTTGGACTCCAGCCATGGAAAGGTACAACGCTGCTCATGCCCCCACACAGTCCTTCATAGAGGAGACCATAGGACTGTCAGATGCCTTGACCACTCAAGTGACTCTTTACAATACAGACTGAAGAGGGTTTTCCAAATGATCACAGTTTTCTGTGTCCTGCAATATCTGGCTATGTGCCAGGTGAGACCTTGCCAAGGGTGAACTGAAGGAGAAATACCTCCTTGAAAGATGAAGATGAGGAGGCGCAGGAAGCCGGGGATTGGGGAGGGGGGGAGGAGGTGGAATGGTAAGAGACAACATGAGTGCACTGATACCATTGAGGCGGAGAGACATGGGAGCCATACCCGTGACATCCTCATAGCTGAATGATCCAAGAAGTGTAAAACTAAATACAAGCATCAGGAGACATCTCCTCAAATTCTTCCATTTATTTTGTGACTTCTGAGGGTATAGCCAAACCATCACTGAGAAGAAATGTCCTGCATTCACACTTGGGCCCTAAAAGCTCATCACTCAGAGCAGGTGTGGTCCTATGTGACTGACATCCTGATTGCACCCACCAGAGTGTATGGCCATGTGGTGCAGGGCTGAGTGCAAATCCAGCAGACCAATCATTTTTATGGAATTCTAAATCAATGAGTGCATTGTCATGCAATGAATTACATATCAATTTGTGTCCTTTGACATCACAGAGGGACTCAATGAAGCACCACCAAGCAGCCATTCAGGAGAAAGCGGTGATCCTCACAGGTAAGTGGATGGGTTAATCAGGATGAGCACTAACAGCACTGTAGGTATACCTAAACCTCAGAGATTGCAACGGTTCAAGAAGGCAACATACCACCACCTTCTAAAGGGCAATCAGGAATGGGCAATAAATACTGGCCTTGTTAGTGAAGCCCACAAATGAATTACAAAAAGGATATCTCTTTTGTTTCTTATTTCATTCAAACTTGCTCTCTCCGTTGTTCCATTCTTCAACTTTTACCATGTCAAATTCAGATCCACATAACTTCTAACGCGTCTTTCATCTACATGCACCACCCCTTTAAGAGGCGCGGATTAACTTTACGTGGCGCTCGGATATTATGAGTTCGGATCCCTGCTGATGAGTGCAGCCAATGAACAGCACGATCATCGATCATTCAAACAGCAGGCAGGACAAAGTTGCTATGCTGCCTTCATTGCATTCAATAGACATGGCTTTATTGTACATCGTGATTCCTATGCCCATTTTGGGGATTATGCTACTCAGTCCCCACGTTTCTTTTGTGAATTGCTGAAGAAAATACTGATTCAGAAGAGACTACATACATTTCATTGTATTAAGGAGAGGATGCATATTCTCTTTTAGTTATAGCTATCCTAACCATAATCCTCTTGCAACTGTTATTTCATTTAGATCTTGTGTACCCATTAAGACACAACCATTACTGAATGATGTGCAAGTGGATTCTTTCTTGCTTTCTGTTACATATTGCAGAAGTGGCGATATGCATAAAGTAGCAAATATTTTACTTAGGCACAGTTTATTTTCCTCAGAGAATTATTCCAGATGGACTGCTTTGCACTATAATTAAATCCAGCACTTTACACATTGGCTACTAATGCAATTTTGTGAAGATTTTGATTATGGTGCCTACTTCAATAGAACTGTGAACATTGAACTGGCAGGATAAGAACATGATGAGAAAATGTGTATGTTTATTAAAATGCTATGCTAAAAAATGACAGGATGCAAATGACAAAATTAGTGATGAGCATTTTGTTTTCTGATGAGGAAGACGACAGTTGAGCTGTGGAGATTTATGTTTCAACATTATCATTTCATTGAGAAGTGAGAAATTGAATCTGATGCTGCGTTAATGTAGAATGGATGTAACTAATCTCTGAATTTGAGATCTGCATCGCTGATGGAGGAACTAAAGAGAAAAGCGATGGAGGGGTTAGAAAATATGGACAGAGATTTTGAAGTTGATTTATTAAAGAACAGGGAATCCATAAGGCTGGGTGAAGAGGGTGCAACATGTGCAAGGCATTATTTGAGTCATGTCATGGCATCCTGGATGAAATTTCCTGTGGAAGATAAAGGTGGGGAATCCAAAGCAGGAACTCGACAAATCAAACCTTGGAGATCATCAAGGTTTCATCAGCAGATGGGGTAACAAGGATAAATTGTATGTGTGCAACACTGAAAAAGTGGCAAAAGGAGAATTTGGAAGTGGAATGGAGAAAGCACAAGAAGTTTAACTCAGGACTGAAGACAACAAGAAATTTTAGCACTTGTGACTACATTCTGAGTGAGCAATCAAGAAATTGATAAAATTAGCAGGAGAAGAAAGCAAGAAGTGGAGAGAACTAAACAAGGTGGTTTGAGTTTTACTGATGAGGGAATGAAAAGAGGGCAACTCTTGATTTAATTAGATCAAACCTGAAAAATACAGACACAGCTTGCATTTCATGTAAAATATGCAAATTTCATCTTGATTTTCCTGCATAAATGTAATGGGGGGATGTTGTACCATCTCCCTGAATTCCGCATGGGTAAGTCAGCCTAGATGCTGGGCCCTGTATCGCTGTCATGGCTGTTGGCCAGGTTCAGCAGCCCTGCCAACTGGTGGCATTAATGATGGAGGGCATAAAGTGAGTGGACTTTTCTGTGCCAAGGATTCCCTTAGGATTCTGGAGCATTTTCAGCGGGCTCACGGGGGAAGGGGAGGCAGTGAGGTGAGCGTTGCAGACACAGAGAGGATGGCATGCTGGCTCTCAAGCAATGGGAAAAATACGTGAAAACTGGGAAATAAGCTAGAACTGGTCTTGTCTACCTTAAAATGGGGTGCCAGTTTGGCCCAGTACTCATATTTCTTAGGTCTCACCATTCTATCCCATTGGGGATGCTGGATTGAGGTATTGAACTCTTAAAGTTGACTTATATTGTCTTCTCAAAGTAACTTTTCTGATTTAATATATTTGGTGCCATGGAATAAAGAGTTACTGAACTTCAGGTGCTTGCTGTGTTTTTGCCTGCAATACATAATCATTTTACAAATCAAACTATCGGCTATTCCTTTTGAATAATGTAGGAACAATGTATGGTGGTTGCATGTGGAGAAATCATACATCCTCATTAATCTATGAATCAAATAATTCTTTTGGAATTATGTTATACGATTTTAATAATTAACTGTCCTTATGCAATCATAAATGGGAATGAATTTTGACAGGAATATCACATAGTTGTACATCAGCTAACAAGCTATCAATCCATAGATTGTTTTACGCATCAGAAAAAAACTACAGTGCTTAAGAGGATTAGAAGTATATGTTTTTGATATCGGCATGGATATAGAAGAAAGTGAGTTTGTCTTTGAATTAACTAAAAATTAAGTCACAGCAAAGGAACTACCAGTCAACCTGCTTTATCACTCTAATGAGCCTGACCTCATTATATAAAATAACATGACAAAAATTATCACTTTACCTGTAATGGAGACAGGTACTCCACCACTCTTTAATTTTAAATTATTATCTCCCCTTGATATTAGAAGCAAATTATTCAGAGCTATTGATGCAGTAGAATTGGCAAAATAGTTCACAAGTAGGGAAAATATAAAGGAAAGAATTTCTGTGTTATTATTCAGTTTAATGAAAATTAAATGAGAAATTATGAATTGATCATAAATTGCTAAGTAATTCAGAGCACTGTACACCCTTTGTGATACAATGGGTACAATGATTGCAGGTATCCAACAGGTTGGTGTGATGTGTCTAGTGTGTGCGTGGAAAGAGTTAGTATGTTTTCCACGTTTATGTGCTAAGTTGCTTCTCATTTGCAGCCTACACCACTGGCTAGCAGCAATACAAAGCAGAGGGTCACATGTTTAAGTCTCTCTCTGTCTGACTCTGCATCAGCAAGTCCTCAGCCATGGCCCCTCATGGTGACAGAAGGAAACTGGATCTCTAATCAGAGGGGTAGTTATAGGACGGATGTCAGGGGTAGGTTCTTTACCCAGAGGGTGGTGAGGGATTGGAATGCCCTGCCTGCTGCAGTTGTAAATGCGCCTAGTTTGGGGGCGTTTAAGAGATCCATGGATAGGTTTATGGATGGAAAGGGATTAGTTTAAGTTGGAGGGTCATTGTTTTTTAACTGGTCGGCGCAACATCGTGGGCCGAAGGGCCTGTTCTGCGCTGTAATGTTCTATGTTCTATGTTCTAATGACCCTAGGTCAATGCTTCAGAGGAGCTCTAGGCCCCAGACATGCAGTGTGTAAGCTCACTTGTCACTCTTGAACCAAACTTCTAGCTATGGGAGATGGCTTGTGGATACCTAAGGGAGAGTTGACGACTAAGGGAGTTATCCCTGACCAAACAATCTGGAATGGAGCCCAAAGATGAACTAATGCCTAAATCCATCATCTTTCTCGAAATTCCTACAACCAGTCCGATGCCAGATGAATGCTTCACATTCCTTTGGTCTCAACCGGCAAGATCGAAGCTCAGGGTCTCCATAAACTTTGATCACACTTTTGCCCTGGAGGGGCAACTCCATTTTCCTTGCAGAGTATTAACACAACATGGGAGACAGCAGTCATGAGTGATAAGGCCAGTCTGATTTGTGTAAAGAAGGGGTGTGACAGGTTGTGTCTGACAATTGCCAGGACCAAAGCCTCCCATTGGTCAGACATTGCCCACATCAAGTTGGACAACCCTTTAGTAAGGTGTTGATATTCTGACCCTTCTGTTTCCAGGGAAACTTGGAACTTAGAATTTCTGGTTAACAAATTAACTGAATCCAACACACCAAACAAACAATTGAAACAAGGGAAAAGAAAGAAGCTGCTAACTCTTCAATTGGCAAGCTGGAACATCAGGACCATTTGCAGAGGATGGACAGACAATTCGAAGTGAGTCAATAAAGTATGCAAAACAGTTGTGATTGAGATAGAACTCGATAGGCTGAACATTGACAGAGCATTCCTACGAGAGAGCAGGTTTACTGAGAGCAGATCACTGAAAGAAAAACGTTACACATTCATCCAACAGGGCAAATCTTCAGAAAAAAAAAATGTGAGCAAGGTATAGGCCTTACTGTAAATAACTCATTACCTTCAGCGATAGGACAAGTTATAGGTGGTTCAGAACATGTTCTCTACATCTGCCTCTCAACTCAAACAAGATAAGTTAACCTCATGATTATTTGTGCTCCAGTGCTGTGCTGACCACAGAGGCAAAATAACAACTCTGTGAGGAGCTTGACACTATTATCGGCAGCATCCCTTAGTCAGAACATCTTTACCTACTAGGGAATTTCAACACAAGAGTGGATGCAGACTATAAAGCATGGCAGTCCTGCCACGGACATGTTGTATATGTGATGTAAAGATTGTGAACAAGTATGAGAGCAAAGGTACCACAGAGATTGCAACAACTTTCAAGATATCTCCCTGCTGGATGTTGAGGGGAAAGTGCCTGTGTTGCCCTTGTGAGACTGTAGATCCTGGCTAAACTCATCTACCCAAATTCCTAATGCCAACTTTCAGAACAGGAAGATCTACAATTGCCATATTCTTAGTCTGGCAGCTGCAAGAGAAATGCTATTATGAAAGGAGACCACTATCTAATCCCTTCATCAATATCACTGCATTAGATATATGACCAGAACTGGTCTATTAAGCTACTGGAGAAAATTGGCTGCCTGGTGAATTGCTCAATGCGGTCTCCTCTTTCTATGACTACACAAAGGTAAGATCAACAATGATGGAACAATGTTATAACCCATTGAACATTTTGTGGTCCGCAGTGCAGTCAAATAGGGCTAAGTTCTGACACCAACACTCTTCAGAATATTCCTCTATTGCTGCTGTCATTTGCTGCCATTGCTTTCAGATCATCTAAAGAGGATACTTAGTTACGCACCAGAATTGACAGAAAGCTGCTCAAACTAGCCCGCCCAAGATCCAGGACAAAGATACAGTAAGTCCTCATCAAGATAATTGTTCTATGCTGACAATGTCACACTATCATCCAAAACTGAAGCAAATAGACTCTCTTACACATGTACAGAGTTTGGTTTAATCATCAGCATCAGTAAGATAAATGTTATGGTACAAGATGTTCCCTTGCCACCATCTATCAGCATTGACAATGTGATGCTGGAGGTGGTTGATAATATCCCATATCTAAGCTCCACAATTAACAGCAATCTGGCACATGAGTATAGTACAGCAACCTGATTGAGAACACCAAACTGCAAGTCTATCAAGCCTGTCTAACCTCAGTGTTCTACAGTTTTGAGATGTGGGTAATATATGTTAGGCAGACGAAAACTTCAACTTATTTAGGATAAGTCCTTGCCTTCTTTTATTTTAAGCTCTACATTTCCAATAACCTGGTCCTTGCAAGGCTTCATTGGCTTACTGTGTCCCATAAATCATATTGAAGATCCTTATCTGTTAATCTGTCCACCATTTTGAAGGTTTCAGAGTCAATTTGACTGCAAAAATCCAGCCTAGAATGTGAGTCAATCTAATAGCAATATAGCTGTAATAAATCATTCTCAATAAATCTAAACACTGACTCTGTTTTCCCTTTATTGACTGCCTATCAGGAGTATAATCCTTGTCCACCTTTAAATATCTCAACCACCCTCAATAACATTAATTTTTGAACCTTCTTCAAACCAATGATCCTGTCCATGTTCTTTAGTTGTTTGATGTTGATTTACTTTTTGTTCCTAATCAGTTTCCTTCTGGAACACCCTCCCAAAATTCCTAAATGGTATTGTCTCTTTACTCTCAGATCAAAACTCCACAAAATACATTCATTTTTAACCAATTCCTTTGAGCTGCCATTTATCTTCATTCCATCTATTTTATTCCATCCTGCTTTGACATCTTTTTCATGTTTTAATCCTTAAACACTCTTGTGCAGCTTGTTGATATGATGGCTGAGGAATTTATAATCGAGAACAAGGAAATAGTAAAGCAAATGAACAACTATTTTAGTTCTGTGTTGACAGAAGAAGACACAAATAAATTCCCAGAAATGCTAAGGAACCAAGGGTCTAGTGAGAAGGAAGAATTGAATGAAATTAGTATGACTAAAAAAAAGTGCTGGAGAAATTAATAGGACTAAAAGCCAATAAATCCCTGGGGCCTAATAATTTCCATCCCAGGGGATGAAGTGAGTGGCCATGGAAATATTAGATGCATTGGTTGTCATCTTCCAAAATTCTGTTGATTCTGGAACAATCCTGACACATTGAAGGGTGGCAAAAATAACCCTTTTGTTTAAGAAAGAGGGAAAGAGAAAACAGGAAATTACAGTTATCTGAAATCAATAATAGGGAAAATCCTAGAATGTGTTACAACTGGACACTTTAAAAATATCAACAGGATTATACAAAGTCCAGCTTTGACAAAGGGTCATCTGGACTTAAAACATCAGTTCTTTTCTCTCTTTACAGATGCTGCCAGACCTGCTGAGATTTTCCAGCATTTTCTTTTGGTTTTAGACAAAGCTAACATGCATTTATGAAAGGGAAATCGTGTTTGACATTTCTATTGGATCTTTTGATGATGTAACTCATAGAATAGATACTAATGGACCAATAGATGTAGCATATTTGGATCTTCAAAAAGCTTTTGATAAGTTCCCACACAGAGGTTAGTATGTAAAATCAAAGTCTGGGATTAGGGGTAATATATTGGCATGGATTGAAAATTGGTTAACAGACCAAAAACAGAAAATAGGAATAATGCTTGTTTTGGAGAGGCAGGCAATGGCTGCTGGGGTCCCATAGGGATTAGTGCTTGGGCTCCAGCTTTTCACAATATACATCAATGACTTGGATGAGGGAACCAAATGTATTATTTCCAAGTTTACTGATGACAGCAAACTTGGTGGGAATGTGAGTGATGAGGAGGATGTCAAGAAGCTTCAAGGTGATTTAGAAAAGTTGAGTGAGTGGGAAAGTGCATGGTAGATGCAGTAATATTTGGTTAAATATGAAGCTATCCACTTTGGATGGAGAAACAGAATGGCAGAACATTATTTAAATGGTGGTAGACTAGTAAATTAGATGTGCAAAGGGGCCTAGGTGTCCTTGTATATCAGTCATTGAAAGCAAGCATGCAGGTATATCAAGCAGTTAGGAAGGCAAATGATATATTGACCTTCACTGCAAGTGGGTTTGAGTACAGGAGCAAAGATGTCTAACTGCAGGTCTACAGGGCCTTGGTGAGACCACATCTGTATACTGAGTGCAGTTTTGTTTTCCTTATCTAAGAAAATATAGGTTTGTCATCCAGGGAGTGCAGTGAATGTTCACCAGACTGAATCCTGGGATGGCTGGATTGTCTTGTGAGGAGAGTTGGGTTGACTGGACATGTATTCACTGGAATTTCAAAGAATCAGAGGGGAGCTTATTGAAACATATAAAACTTTGACAGGACTGGACAGAGATATTATTTCCTGTGGCTGGGGTCGAGAACAAGGAGATCACAGTCTCAGGATATGGGGTAGGCTATTTAGGATTGAGGTGAGGAGAATCTCCTTCATTCAAAGGGAAATCTCTATTGCTGTGGAGACCAAGAATGTTGTGGAGACCAAGTCATTGAATATATTTGAGAAGGAAATAGATAGATGTATAGGCTCTAAAAGTATCCAGGGGGAGAATGCAAGAGATAGAGGACCACACTTCATTATATTGAAGTGGAGCAGCCTTGAAGGGCCAAATGATCTATTCCTGCTCCTATTTTCTAAGTTTCTATGTACCCAAACAGGTGGCATTGAATTAAGTGATTATTTCGAATGCCACTCTGTACTGATTTGAGACCTGTTCTGAATATATCCCAGGTCTTGTGAAAATTAAACAGTATTCACTGAACACTATTTTGCAATTGGATGTAGCTACCATCATTAGGATTGAGTTGTCATTCTATCTGGGTGGCTTGAGTGAGAAGAGGCTCAGGACTAGAAAAAAACCACAATCTGTATTTTCTTTTGACTTTCCGTGAGGGCCCTTTGTGATCTTCTAGGTCCCACAAGAAAAGCTTTCTCCTCAATTACTATGCAATATCCTGCTTCTTGAAAATGAGATCCATGTAAAATGGCCATGCAGGTGAATTCCACCACCATCCTCCAAGATGTACTGGTAAGGTGCATTGGCCATGCTAAATGCTCCTCCAGTGTACCTGAACAGGCGTCGAAGTGTGGCAACTAGGGGAATTCCACAGTAACTTCATTGCAGTGTTAATGTAAGCCTACTTGTGACGTTAATAAATAAACTTTAAAACCTTAACTTTAAACTTTAAGCCTTATTATTGTGCTCTGCTGCTCACTGACTTCCTGAATGGTGAATTCACCTCTTTATTCCCCCCGCTGTTGTTATTGTCAAGGCTCAAGTCTTAACCTGAAATGTGTTGCAAATTTTAAAGTTGCACTATACAAACCAAAAAAAAAGCAGTTAGTTCTCATTCATGCTTGGTAATGTGGGTTGTTACTTTTTAATGTGATGTAATATGATTGACAGCATCAAACAAAAAATCCAGAAAATCAATTTCATGAATCTTTTCAAGCACATTAAATTTTGGTTAACAAGGCCCATTTTAGCTATAGATAATCTAACATGCTTAACAGACCTACAATCCCAAACATTCCCCCAATACTGTGACCTTGGTCACTATCATTGGATAGCTTGCGTCAGTAATCTTAATTTTAGATTCTTCAGTTCCTCTTTTTTGATTATCCCACCCTTTTGTGACTAACTGGACTCCGACATTAACATATAGGCTGAAAATCTTCTGTCTCACCAGCTGTGGGAATCGTAGCTGGTGAGACAGAAAATTTGGCGGACCACTTAAAGGTTTGTTGAGCTTGGGCGGGAATTTCCGGTCTTGGGGCGCTCACGGACAGAGGATCCCACCCATAGTGTGCGGCAACTATGTTCAGTTTATTTGCCCCAGTCTCTCAGGCTCTTACATTGTATGTTTGTTGTTCATTCAGGTGACAGTTCCTCATTACCTTGCCAGCATTGCTGCCTCCTTTCCCTGCATTAACTGAATGAGCTTCAGCTGTGTTATTATTTTAGGCGAATGACAGGTGGCTTTTTTTTATCAGACTACAAAGTGCTGCAGTCACTGCTGCTGGACTCTGTCCTATTTCTGTAGTTTAGGTGACTGGCATTTCACTACCTGCTTGGCAAAGATCCTCTCATTGCAAATGTCAGCCTTCACTTCAGTGGTGTTGTTTTGATTATCCAGGACTGTGATTCATCATCGCCTTACCTTGCCTCCATGTTCACATGAATTGACTGTGGTGTCTGTATGATATACTCTGATATGCAAATTGGTGTCTTTCAAAATTTTATTTTTATCCTGGAATATTTAATGTTAGGGTGAAAAAAATGACTGCATTGCCTAATCTAAGCATTGAGGGCAGAGCATGAACACTTAATCTGCGTGTCTGAAGTTCCTCTCTCAGCCATTTTAATGAAAATGTTAACTCATTTCATTGAAACTGCTTATTGCCTCCGCTATGTCAGATATGCTTGTTCTGGGAAAATTGTTTTAAAATTACATACACCCAGGTTCGTTTTTGCATCTTGGCAGATTTTAGATTTGTGGGTGTGAGTTGGAAACTCACTTAGTGCTGCAAACTAGACTTGGTCTATTTTAATTATTGCACCTCATTAACATGCCACTGGTCCACCAGCAGTTTGCAGTAGAAAATTATACAGTGGGTCTTGCATACTCATCATTCACCTAGCCTCAAAAAGGAAAAAACAATTTTAACTTTCTTGACTTCTTCTAGGGGTGACCCTCCTATGAGGGGCAAATGAACTCATTACCTCCAGTGTCTCCTGCATATTTTTGTGCACTTAGAGTTAAAATCAGTGGCAGCATCAATAATTCCTGTGTGAAATATAACAATAGTTGGCGACAAGGTAAAACTTTGGTTGTGTTCATCCAGTATAAGATGCAGCTCCCTCATACCATTTGTCAAGAGGGAATTTTGCAGTACACTGCACATTAGCAAGGCATGTTGTCAATAGTAGCTGATCTGGAATCCTTCCTGTTCCTTCCATGGACAATTAGAGCTTTGGAAGGATTAGCTGATCAATTATCAAACTGCCTGGCTGTATCATGAGCGGTCCCTCCACGGCCCACAATCCCTGAGTGTGATTTGAATGAAAAGGTTCTGGCTCCTAGTCAATAATTAAACTCACTTGTAGGAGGATGTGTGCATAGCATACAGAGATAATACTTGGGGAGGGATTAAATCTTACAGTAGCTACTGAGCATGTGCATTAAGTGTTATTATAATACAATATCGCATAAAAGACAATTAGGTGAACCTGAGAGATGGGCAGTAGCTATGTCCTCATGCTTTGTAATCCGGTTCATAGTTGAGTATGTAAATAAAGGTTTATTTGAAAGAGGATCTGTGCCTCTAACTATGTCTCTTGATGAGTGTAAGACACCCAACATCTTCCCAGATGCCCAACAGTAACAGACTATTGAGTTCCAAGATCTCCTAAAGCAACTTCTACTTTGTTTTCATGATATGTTTCAACTCCAGCCACGGAAGAACACCTGCCTACTCAAACAGTTGAATGCACTTTTACCATTGAACCATAGCATACTTATAGTGCAGAAGGGGTCCGTTCGACCCATCAATCCTGCACCAATTCTCCAAAACAGCATCTTACCCAGGTCCACCTCTCCATCCTATCATCGTAACCCTGCATTTAGCATGGCTAATCCACCTAACCTGCACATCTTTGGACTGTAGGAGGAAACCCACGCAGACATGGGAAGAACATGTAAACTCTACACGGTCACCCAAGGACGCAAGGAATCAAACTCAGGCAGCAGTTGTAACCATTTGTAAATTCTGTATCAGCTATCAGGAAGATTAGGTCATCTATGTGCAAATTGACAAGAGATGGGTGAGATCCTAAATTAATATTTCTCATCAGTATTTACTGTTGAGAAAAGCATGGATGTTAGAGAACTTTAGGAAATAAATAGTGATGTTTTGAGGAGTGTACATTTACAGAGAAGGAGGTGCTGGAAGTCTTAAAGCGCATCAAGGCAGATAAATCCCCAGGACTTGATGAAGTGTATCCCAGGATATTGTGGGAGGCTAGGGTGGAAATTGTGGGTCCCCTAGCTGAGATATTTGAATCATCGATAGTCAAGGGTGAGGTGCCTGAAGATTGGAGAGTGGCAAATGTTGCACCTTTGTTTAAAAAGGCTGCAGGGAAAAGCCTGAGCAGTACAGACCTCACATCTGTAGTGGGTAAATTGTTGGAAGGTATTTTGAGACATAGGATCTTCAGGCATTTAGAGATGGAGGGACAGTCAGTGTGGCTTTGTGAGTGGAAAATCATGTCACACAAATTTAATTGAGTTTTTTGAAGGGGTAACCAAGAACGTAGATGAGGGCAGAGAAGTTGATGTTGGCTACATGAACTTTAGCAAGGCCTTTGACAAGGTACCACATGTTAGGTTGTTGCATAAAATTAAATCTCATAGGATCCAGGGTGAGGAATCCAAGTGGATACAAAATTGGCTTCTTGACAGAAGCCAGAGGGTGGTTGTAGAGGATTGTTTTTCAAATTGGAGGTCTGTGACCAGCAGTGTGCCTCAGGGATCAGTGCTAGGCCCACTGTTATTTGTCATTTGTATGAATGATTTGGATGAGAATATAGGAGGCATGGTTAGTCAGTTTGCAGATGACACTAAGATTGGTGGCATAGTGGACAGTAAAGAAAGTTATCTCCAATTGCAATGGGATCTTGATCAATTGGGCCAGTGCACTGATGAATGGCAGATGGAGTTCAATTTAGACAAATGCGAGATGATGCATTTTGGTAGATTGAACCAGGGCAGGACTTATTAGTTAATGGTAGGGCACTGGGGAGAGTTACAGAACAAAGAGATCTAGGGATACATGTTTATAGCTACTTGAAAGTGGAGTCACAGGTGGACGGAATGGTGAAGAAGGCATTCGGCATGTTTGGTTTCATTGGTCAGAACATTGAATACAGGAGTTGGGACGCCTTGTTGAAGTTGTACAAGACATTGGTAAGGCCACACTTGCAAGGCCATTGGTAAGGACGCACTGTGTGCAATTCTGGTTAGCCTATTATAGAAAAGATATTATTAAACTGGAAAGAGTGCAGAAAAGATTTACTAGGATGCTACCGGGATTTGATGGATTGAGTTATAAGGAGGGGCTAGATAGACTGGGACTTTCTTCTCTGGAGCATAGGAGGCTGAGGGGTGATCTTATGTAGGTCTTTAAAATAATGAGGGACATAGATCAGCTAGATAGTTAATACCTTTTCCCAAAGCTAGGGGAGTCTAAAACTAGAGGGCATAGGTTTAAGGTGAGACGGGAGAGATACAAAAGTGTCCAGAGGGGCAATTTTTTCACACAGAGGGTGGTGAGTGCCTGGAACAAGCTGCCAGAGGTAGAGGGGGGTACAATTTTGTCTTTTAAAAAGCATTTAGATAGTTTCATGGGTAAGATGGGTATAGAGGGATATGGGTCAATGCGGGAAATTGGGATTATCTTAGGGGTTAAAAAAAAAGGTGGCATGGACAAGTTGGGCCGAAGGGTCTGTTTCCATGCTGTAAACCTCTATGGCTCAATGGCTCTAGTGCTGTGTGTCCTTGTCTACTAATAGCTGGGCTATGATTGTCCAAATATATTTCATGCCAGTAGAAGATCTTCAGCCCATCAGCCAGTGGTGGATCCAAATCAAATGAAAGGCTTCTATCTTACCCACTACACCATGACATATTAATTATTTTTTATTACTCACTGCCACATTGCTTCACAGTTGTTGAAAATAAATATTATTGTTCAAGGTCAAATTCAGAGCACAGAAGACAACAGAGCTAATAGTGCTGGGAACAATGTATGGTTATATTGGCAACACCGTGAGCTCAAAGTCGTCTTCACCACATGACACGGTCAGAAAACACAGCCATCTGAAAACTTTGATCCATGACTGGAAGATGGCAGAAAAAGAGAAAAGACATCCAATCTGAGGCTTAGGTAAGATCTCATAGATCTGGTATCATCTTGTAAATCCTCTCCATTGCCTCTCTATCCTTTTTACAATAACCGTAGACAGTACTCCAAGTGTAGTGGAACCAAGGTTTGATACACATTTTTCTACTTTTTAACTCAGTCCTTTTAGAAATAATGTGAAGATGCTTGGTATGCTGTTTATGGCTTTATTAAATAATTTTCTCCTTTACTCCCAGCTCAGTTTTATTTTCCAGATAATATGTGGCCTTATTTTTCTACCCAAAACGTAAGACCTTTCTTACCTCATACATATTTACATTGAAATTCATTTGTCAATTATATGCGCATTCTACAAATTGGTTAATTTCTTACAATTTGTGGCAGTCCCCTTCAATATTTACTCTTTCTGGAGTTTTCCAGCCATTCCTGCCAGCAAGACCTTCTGGTCCCACTGACGATGATCCCCCACCACGGGTTCCCCAGTGGCAGGATGTGCAAGCAATGAGTGATTCCATTCATAGTGGTAGGACTGGAAGATCCCATCATCAACCAATGCCAGGCAACCTCCACCACTGTGAAACACATAGCGGGTTGCAGAGAATCCAGCTGATACTCCCAATTTGATGTCATCAGAAAATTTAGAAATTGTGTTTTTGACTTCATAGTCTAAAGCGTTAATACAGATTGTAAGCAGCCGTAGTCTCAGCATTGATTCTTTAAGAGTCCATCTTGCATACTTTATTAATCTATGAATTATTGGCAAGACAAGTTAAGAAGGTGCTAAAATAGAAAAGGAATCCATGACTTTATTGCTGGAGGCATGGAGTATGAAAACAAGGAACTAATATTAATCCTTCAGACAGTACTGGCTGGGCCTCAGCTGGAATATTGGGTTAAGTTTTTATGGACTTGGGAAGACTTCTTGGAGGTTTGAAAATGTCTTGATCCCATTCTCTGGGTTTCTGATTTTCACAGTAAAAAGTCTGACAGCACCAGGTTTTAGGCCAACCGATTTATTTGATAATAGACTCACAAGCTTTCGGGGTTAGCCCCTTCGTCAGGTGAATGGAGAGCTCTGGCCTCAGACAGAGCATATAAAGCACAAACATATATGCTCTGTCTGAGGCCAGAACTCTCCATTCACCTGACGAAGGGGCTAACCCCGAAAGCTTGTGAGTCTATTATCAAATAAATCGGTTGGACTAAAACCTGGTGTTATCAGACTTTTTACTGTGTTTACGCCAGTCCAACGCCGGCATACCCACATCATTTCTGATTTTCACCAATGTAGATTAAAGGTGTGGGCTGCTACGACTCACAAACCTGCATCCTATATTTCCAATCTGGCTGGCTCCATTACAGGGATATATGTGTGTCCTCACCCGCTCCCCCCACCTAACTTTCATGGAGTCAGGCCAGCTTTTAAAGCACTCAATGTTCATGACACCTTTGAGGTGGCATGAGTCAGAACTTGAATGATGAACACTTTGAAAGGTAAATTGAAAAGATCTTTCTTGTGCTTCCACCCATGCCTCCTACACTCACCCCATTGCTCCTTATATTCTTCATGGCAATCCATGTGACCCATCCACCACTCATGGCCTCTCATACCTTCTATGCTAAGGTATTCTCCTCCACCTACCACCCATGGCCCCTCAAATTTAAATAATTATGTGGAAAGAGCAGTGAAGTGTAACTAATTGGATTGCTCTACTAAAGGGTAGCAGGTAAACAATAGGCTGAATGGGTACCTCCTGGACTGTTTCATACTTTGACATTCTGATTTATCATGCCTGAATACATATTGTACTGATGGAAGAGAAAAAAATTGACGATATACCAGCATAGAAGATGTGGCCTTTCAAGAAAAAAAACTATAGCCAGAATCTTACCACCATTCACGCTGATGGGCTTTTCCCATCCCACCGCAGTAGATGGAGATTTGTTGGCTGGCTGCCAAATTCCCCAACTTCGCTGCAGCAGGAATGTGATGTGAACAGCAGGTAAGGTTGCACCCAATATTTTAGTTTGGAAAGTCTGTTACAACCTTTAGTGTAAGTTAGGTGTTATCTAAAAGAGACAATAAGAACTCCAGTGGAATGCATTGTAAGAGGGTAGGAAATTAAACACTGGCTCTATTTTTCAGGTTTGACTGCCTTGGGCTGCTTTCAATTGAAGTGATGCAGTTAATTCATTCGTAATTATAAGAAATCATCTGCTTTGCTGTGTATCAAATTTTCTGATGGATCCAAAACATCTATAGATATACTTGTATCTCTGTCCTCCACACTACCAAAAGAACAAACAGATCATATAATATTCATCAGGGTAAAGTGTCATAGCTGCAAGTTTAAAGCTGCTTCTCACTTAAATTTGATCTTTATGTTAAACCAACACTTGCGAATAACTCTTTACACAATTGTCTAGTAGCTACAACAGTAATCTATCCAATGAAAGACACTTAGCTCTTGAAGACTTGACTGATACTCAATAGTCACAATGAAATATATATATATATTGACTGAATATTTATAGTTCCAAATGGAATTTCCTATTATTCGCCTTGATAATTCTATGAACCTCTCCTTTCGTTAGAGATAAAGTGACCAGCTAGAAATATTGCTGCTGCCACTGGGTCAATTTAATGTTCGCAGAATGTAATGTAACTGGATACAAACTGGGTGCACATACTTTTTGTCATTAGCAAAATAGTATTTCATAAACAGAGGAATATTCAACAATACTTGTTTGTTTCTTTATTGGAACTGAATTTGTTTCACATTATCAGCAGTATGAAAAACATAAATTTGATATTGTAATAAATTCTACAGCCAAAATGAACAGGTGCAATATATTAGAAGAACAAACTATGGGTTGTGAGAAGAGCTCCAGGGAGGATTAAGTCAGAAGTGGAACTAAGAAAAAAAAACTTTTAAAGGTAACTTAAAGGAATGTGAAAGCTAATGTTACCTATGAGAAACATAGCAAGACAAAGACTGGAGTTGGTGAACAAGAGCCAAAACTAAAGATTTGAATGGAATTATTTTCAATGTTACAACATCTTATATTTACATAGCACCTTTAAAATAATGAAATATCCCTTGATGCTTCACAGGAACATCGGTAATAAAACAAAGGGTGGGATTTTCCAGCCACGCTCGCCCCTAGTCTGGAAAATCCTGCTCGAGGTCAACAGATCTTTTCACAGTCTGTGTCCCACTCACTGTGATTTCCATAGCAGGTGGGTTGGCAAAATTTAGCTTAAAGTGTGAAACTGAATTACATAAGGAGATATTAGGTCAGATGACCAAAAACTTGGTTGAGATAATTTTGAAGGAGTGCTTGAACAGAGGAAAGTGGGGTAGAGAGGAGGAGAGGTGTAGGGAGGGAATCCCTGAGCTTGGGACCTTAACAGTTGGAGGCATGGTCACCAATGGTGGAGCAGTTATAACTGGGAATACACATTTGGCCAGCATTTGTGGAGCACACATACCTCAGTGGCTTGTGGAGCTGAAGGAAATTAGGGACAGGGAGAGACATGTCTGCAGAGAGATTTGAAAACATGAATGAGATTTTTAAACTCAAGAGGTTGCTTGAGTAGAAGCTAATGTAGGACAGCAAGCATAAGGTTGATAAGGGGAACAAGACTGGTCACGAGTTAAGACACAGACTACAGAGTTTTAGATGACCTCAAGGTTACAAAAGTAGAATGTGGAAGACCAGCCAGGAGTGCATTGCTAGGGCAGTGTAGTCGTAACAAAATAAAATGCAGAGGTGGCGAACCAGCCAGTATTAGCAAAGTGTCAGGGTCAGCCAGAAAACTGGCGTGTAACTCTACGTGTTTCTTTCCAGATTTTGAGCATTGTTAAAGAAAAATATTGGGTGTGGTTTGCGAGGACTGAGAGTCGGTAATAGGCTCCATAGAGATCAGGGTGCCATCTATAAGTGATGCCCCAAACAGAAACAAAACTGATATCCCCCTCAACAACACGGAGGTACCAGGGGCTCTTCCCCTCCCCCAATTATTGCCAACATTTCTCAGAACTGCTCCCCTCCCCCCTGCCCCCACAAGCACACAATCATCACCAGCAAGCCCCCACTGCTCAGTGACCACTCTCCTCCCGTCCACCACACATAAATTAATCCCGCTCCCATCATTGAGCTCCCACTCGGGTCTAATCCTGACACTACCCACTGGTACAGGTTTGCAATGCCAGGATGGCACTAGGCAGGGTTTGCTAGGGCAGTGCCTGGCCATATCCCACTCCCCAGCAGGAGGGTGCTTTGTGCTCCCAGAACAATCCCCTCAATAGGGTTACATTTTTAAAAACTTGTCAAGGGCCTCAATGATATGAGGAGGGGATTCATATGACATAGAGACTACATAATTACATGTAAATTTATTAAAATATGTTAACAAAATTACAACACCAGCGAGGGGTGGGGAAACTCAGAAAATGCAATATCACGCATGATCCCACACTTAAAAAGTGCGGGCTCAAGATCCCGCTCATAAGAATTCATGCAAAAGTCAGGTGACAATAAATAAAAAAGTAATTTTGAAAGGTTGAGTGACAGAAAAGTGGTCTGCAAAAAACAGTTCAGAGATGGAAAAATTGTTTGGCAAAGTAACTGATGCACTCACGATCATTTTAACCCTTTAAAATATACAATGTTAGAGCAGCATTGGGGATTGGTACATGGCAGACTTCTGAAATAAATTCTCCATGTTATTTTTCAAAAACACAAACTATTGACAGATTCAAGATAATTTGGCTCAAAAATCTAATTGCAAAGAAATCCAAACAATAAAGAGAGCTAATATTGACATTTTTATTATTTTTATGCTTGCTTATTGCCTTGTATTAATTGGAATTGGGATTATTTTGGGCAATATTATTGCCAGTTAATCTATTATGTATAGGACAGCAATGTTTTATGTTCAGTGAGAAAAAACTTTGATGTTACAAGTCATATTTTAAATTTTAGAAAAAATATACTTAATTGTATCTATGAGTTACAACACTATGCACTTAATGGAATCATGGAACCCATAGATTGCAGAAAATGGCATTCAGCCCATCAAGACTGAACTGACAAAAATCCCTCCCAGGCTCTTTCCTGTAACCAAACATATTTACTCTGCCAGTCCCACTGACACTAATGGGCAATTTAGCATGACCAATCAACCGAACCCACACATCTTTGGACTGTGAGAGAAAACCAGAGCACTTGGAGAAAACCCATGCAGACACAGGGAGAACTTACAAACTCCACAGTGCCCAAAGCCAGATTTGAACTCACGTCCCTGGTGCTGTGGGGCAGTAGTGCTAACTACTGTGCCATCATCCATGCCATTGGCATCATTTTACAAATTGTACTACTGGTCCAATTTAAATACAATTCAGTGCAGCAGACCTTTCGGTATCACATGATTTTTTTCTGAAAACAGACATTGGGATAAATTCCTGCTTGCCAGCAGCAAAAGTAAAGACATCCTGGAGGTGACTGTATGAACAGTAGCTGCACCTACAGGAAGACAGTGCATCATGTTTGGATCATAGAAGTTACAGCCCAGAGGTCATTTGATTTACTGCAGTTGTTCCAATTCAAGCTCTTCAACTGGAACTAACATGGTAGCTTCACCATTTCATTGTGCCTGTCGGATCAGTCCATAGAATTGTAAAATTCATACAGTTTAGAAGAGGCCATTTGGCCCATTGAGACTGCACCAACTCTCTGACAGAGTTTCTTATCCAGGCTGCGCCTCAACTCTATCCCCATAACCTCCAAACTTCCCATGGCTAATCCATCTAACCTACACATCTTGGGACACTAAATGGTAATATAGCATGGCCAATCCATCTAACCTGCACATCTTTGGACTCATCCCAGGTGCAATGAAGGGGAAAAAGGACCAGACACTCATTCAGTCAAGTCTCTACCTCCTGGCTTCTGCACAGCCTTGGGATTTCTTGAGACTTCTTTAAAGGCTTGCACCCATAGTAGGTGGTACACCAACTACAATGAAGTGGGAGGAGATATTCCAGACTATAATTTCCCAATGCCTGCAACAAATGGGAGCCCAGACTAGACAAACCGAAAGATACCTGGTTCAAGTACTAAACCCGAGACCACAAACTGAGTGGGCTGTGTGGAAGAATTCAGGAGCCGAGCCAAAGACCCCGTAGGTCAAGTGAGAATCATTGTTTAGACCCTCAAGTACAAGTAGGTTCTTTGTAGGTGTTGAACACCTGAAATGTTCAAATTGTTGGGTACCTACAAGAGAATCCACCGTACTGGCAGTAATCCTATCTCCCTGTTCTTTCCCCATCAAAGAGTTAAACCAATTCCTGTGTATATGGTGTTTAAGCTTTTCCTTAATTGCACTCGTATTTTAATTCAGAGCCATAATTTTGGTTTCCAGCTCCCATTGCAGAGTGGTGCTTGCAGGCAACTCGCCATGTGGAAAGAATTAAACTTTTTCCTCGATTTTGTTATGATGATTCTCATTTTATAGCCTCATTACTGATTTGCCAAGCTGTTCAAATACTTTCACCATGTACATTCTCCAAGCTTTTCACAGTTTTGAAAATCTCTAGTGTAGACTGCCTTAAACTTTCCCTACTTTAGTTATTTAGCAAAAGAAATTTTTGAGGCTATCATATATTAATTTCTCATTACATAGAACATAGAACACTACAGCATAGAAAAGGACCTTTGGCCTACGACGTTGAGCCGAAAATGACACCAAATTAAACTAATCCCTGCTTGCCTTGATCCATATCCCTTTATTCCTTACACATTCATGTGCTTATCTAAAAGCCCCTTAAACACCCCTATTACATCTGTCTCCACCACCTCCACCACCACCACTACTATTTTCTGTGTAAAAATTTTCCTTTGAACTTTCCCCTCTCACCTTAAGTGCATGCGCCCTAGTAGTAGACACATAGGCTGTAATTTTACCACCCTGCCCACCGTGTGAATAAGAGTGGGTGAGGGGCGAACAATGGAAAAGTCAGTTGACCTTAGTGGGGATTTTATAATTTTGAGAGGAGTGAGGCCGTAAAATCCTGCCCTTCAAATTTGGAAAAAAGATTCTGATTGTCAACCCTATCTATGCCTCTCGAAATTTTATAGACTTCTAACAGGTCTCCCCTCAGCCTCCGCCGCTCCAGATAAAACAACTCTAGTTTGTCCAGCATCTCCTTTTAGATCAGATCCTATAATCCAGGCAGTATCCTGGTAATCCTCTTCTGTACCTTCTCCAAAACTTCCACATTCTTCCTGTAATGTGGCGACTAGAATAGAAAGCAATTCTCTAAGTGCTGCCTAACTAAAGTGTTGTAAAGCTGCAACATGATACCCTAACTCTTGTACTCAATGCCCTGACCAATAAAGGCAAATATGCCATACGCCTGCTTTACCACCCGATGTACTTATGTGGCCACTTTCAGGGAATTATGGACTTGAACTCAAAGGTCCCTTTGTACATCAATGCTGTTCAGCATCTTGCCATTAGCTGTATTCTTACCCTTAACATGTGATCTCCCAAAGTGCAGCACCTCACATTTGCCAGGATTAAACTCCATCTGACATTTCTGCCATATAGTCTTATTCAAGTGAATTTTTGTTCTACATTCAGTCCTAATTTATTACTTTTCAGTTAAAAATTGGTTTAAAATATTTGTAATTGACACTATTTCTTCCCTGAATCTGACTGAATAGGGTTCCATTCGTAGACATGCAGGGTAGAATAGGTGTAGGGTGATGCGGCGGCGCGGGCTCGTTGGGCCGAAGGGCCTGTTTCCCGTGCTGGGTTGTTCTTTGTTCTTTGTAAATATTTGCATTTTCTTGGGTCTTAAGCACAAGGTGGCATCTTTTATGTCTAAGTGTGCGTACTCCTTCTTTCATTCTCCTAAAAACATTTGCTATTTCCCTTTCATGCTGACGGTCAGTCTTTCAAGTTCCCTCTGCACCTTCTTGATTTCTCTTTTTGCTTCAGTTCTATATTTCACACATTTCTCATGGTTTATTTATGTTTTCCTGATATGATGTGGGCACATGTTGAGGGTACCAATGCACAAATCTCATAATCATGAAAGAAATGGAATAGGAGTCAAAGTGAGTAGGCTTTGACAAATCTCCACAATACATATAATTGGCTATTCTAAAAAGTCAGAGGGACGAATAACTGAGACACCAGCTCCATAGTACCCATTGAGATGACACTAATCGGAAGGTTGCTAGATTTTTTGAAAACTGGGGCACCCTTACTTTCCTGCCAGTTTCCTTGGATCCCTTGCATCAATATCCTCTTTGCTCAGTGCTCTTCAGGCCTATTGCCTGGCATATACAAAATGCCGAGACCACAATAGACAATCAACAACCATCAATACAGCCTACCTTGGATTAAATTAAATCACTGATTGTCTGACTTCACCTTACTAAGTGATCTAAGACCATTTTTGCACAAGCATACGAACTGAATTTACCCTATCATTTTATAAATAAGATCAACAAGAGGTTCCATGTCTAACTTGTTCATACGCAACGGTTTGGGACATTGCGACGGTGTATAGATTAGTTTAGGAGACACGTGTTTCTGGAGGCAACTACTGGACACCTTGAAAGACAAAGTAGAAAAAAGGGAGCTGGGCCAGAGAGAGGTTGGGCAGAATTCTCCCATGTGGGGATTAAATCCCGTGACAGGAGCAGGGTAGTTTCCCGCTGCACAGGCCAGCGGGAAAACACATCAAATCTTCCAGCCCTGGCCTCATTAATTATGCAACTGAGTGTTTTGCGCCATGCTGCATGGCTGGGCAGGTCTGATGGTGTTTAACCTGTCATCCTAGCCTAGTGCCATATTGAAAGGCACCCAACATCACTGTGCTGCTACTGATGAAAGAAGTGGATCTCCTGAAAATGAAGATGGATCTCTGGAGGCACTCTGGGGCCAGAAGATGGATGTTCTGAGAAAGCGGATGGATCTCTAGGAACATTTTGTGGCTGGATGCTGTCCAGGACACCAAATCTGGAAGGTTCACCTACAGATGCAGCCCCACCAACTGTTGCAGTGTTCCAGGGTCCAGGGTTGCCATCAGCCTCCAACTTGTACTCTGGAGGCAGCCCCAGGCATTGTTCAGGTGAGTCTGACAGCTGCATGCAACGTTATTCCAAATGTGCTGGTACTGATATTTTTTCTCGCTGGCACTGCACAGAATCAGATGTGGGTGACATCCCATTCGTGCAATAAAAATGAGTTTCACGTCGGCCTCCAGCACAATTCCTGATCCGCTGTGGCGGGCAGCAGTGGAACATCCCACTATAAATTCATGCAATGTAAAACTGATTGTTAGGCCTCCCATTGAATTCTCCCACACCGTCAGCCCGCCATTGAACCTATTAGGAGGGACTTGGGAGAATTCCACCCAGTGACCTTTTGGTCTTGTCAATAATCTGATTAAAATCTCTGCCAGAGTGATTCTACAATCTTGTGTTTCTGGCAAGGAAGCTGGGCTATCAGGGAGCAGGTTGGAGTTCGGGCTATAATACTCATAGAATCATAGAATCTACAGTGCAGAAGGAAGCCATTTGGCCCATTGAGCCAATAATAATCCCATCCAGATCCTGTCCTATCTCCGTAACCCCAATATTTATCCTCCTAAATCCCCCTGACGTTAAGGGGCAATTTAGCATGGTCAATCAACCTAACTCAGGAAACTGGAGAACCCAGTGGAAACCCACTCATGGGGAGAATGTGCAAACTCAACACAGACAGTTACCGAGGCCAGAATTGAACCCGGGTTCCTGGGGCTGTAAGGCAGCAATGCTTACCACTGTGCCTCCCCAACACATCAACCTCAGTCAACTTATCTCTCTCCCTGTGAATATAACCTCCTGATAGCAGCATCGAATTGAAGAATCACCTCTATTACATCTCCTTTTTCTCTTGATGCCTTTTATTTATTTAGAAAGTTGGGCTATGTGGGTTTCTTTTAAGAAGATAATGCTCTGATTTTTAAAGCTATTCTTTCAGCCAATTAGAAACTCAAATCTTGATGCCTAAGCTTGTAACTATCAACCTATGGGATTCTTTATCCATCAGAAGAGGAAAATGAGGAAAAATTCCAGTATGCCAACGATCTCTTCAGGTGCTTTGTGGAGATGCCTTTGTGACAATTGAGAGGGCTGATTTCCATTCACAAACAATTTCTTTTTACATATTCATGTATTTTTAGACTTACAGAAAGTAGTTGTCCTTAGGCATATCGCCAAACGACTCATCGTAAGGATGATTCTCGTATCACAGGAAAGTCGGATTTTTTACCTCAGCTTTTGTAATGGTATCTGGAATGAAATATTTCTCCATGTTCCTGTTCTCATCATTTAAATGCACAAAAAATAATGTAATTTTGCCTCAATGATGCTTACGTAATGATGGTTAGAGCCTTTTACCCAGCATGCTGTCTTTTAGTCACAATCTTTTGTTTCTTTGCAGAATTGTTTTATATTATAATGTTCTTCTATTTACAGGAGCATAGATAATATTACTTAAATTGTCTAGTATGATTGCAGTTGATAATAGTATGATTGTGACATGTATTTAGAGGGGTAATTTGACTACCGGAAAAGATTAATTTCACTAGTAACAAAAGTACCATTAGCACTGAGGTTTGCATTTGCCATCAGTGACATTTTTGTAGCAGAAAAGCAGAAAAGCACCCATATACTGTTTTGTTTGTAGCTGTGCCGAGATTCATTAATATTATCAATGAAGTAATCATACCTTAATGCTCTATAGAAATGGATATTTTAAGAGCTTCAAAGTATTGTCACCAGGTGTAGACTGGGGGAAAAGCATTTCCTTCACCCTTTGTGTTACTTCTTTTTCAACAAAAGTGGATTTCTTCATTGAAAATTCACGAACCTTAAAAAAATACTTTAGGCAGTGATTTCATTTTGAATATATAAAAACAGTAACTTATTTATTTTAACAGTTAACTTTCATGGTCCAAATCTTCTAAGGGGTGGCAATCACCATCTGATTGCAACTCTGCTCTTATTTGCTGTGACATAACTTTGCTCAGCAATTCTGGCTGTGTCTTCCAATCACAGCTCCCTCAGAAATACTGAGTGATCTTCCATGAAACTCCTTCCTTTGTAGCTCTGGATTGTCATGGGAAAGGCAAACCTTGCCCCCTTTTTATGGCACTAGCTGCTATATTCCAGCAAGAGAGTTCATTAATACACTGAAAACTTTGGGGGCAATTTAAAAGCGTTTCAACATGTGAGTGAGTGTGTGAATGAGCGAGTGAGTGAGTGAGTGAGTGAATGGGTAAATGAATGCATGCATATGTCAGTGCGTAAATAGGTGGGATGGGTGAGGTAAGTGGGCAGGGTGGATAAGATGGTAGGTGGGTAGGTGAGAGGTGGTTTAAGGGTATGTGGTTAGGGCAGTGGCTGGGTGAGGTGGGAGATACATTGGGATTGTTAGGATGCTAGTGAGATCAGGTCGGAAGTAAGAATCGGGAACAAAAGAATATGGGAACATAGGCATATAGGAATAGGAGTAGGACATTCAGCCCTTCAAGTCCACTCCACCATTTAATAAGATCATGACTGACCTCTGGCCTAACTCCATGTATCTGCTCTAGGCCCATATTTCAATAAATACCCCTGCTCAATAAAACTTTGTCTATCTCGGATTTACATCTGACAATTGAACCAGTATCCATCGTTGTTTGAGGAAGAGAGTTCCAAACCTTCACCACTCTGTGTGTATAGAAGTGTTTTCCAATACCTCTCCTAAATGGCTTGGCCCTAATTTTTAGATTATAGCACCTGGTCTAGAGCTTTCAACTAGTGAAAACAGTTTATCCTTATCCATCCTGCCCTTCCCTGTAAATATTTTGTAGGCTTCTATCAGATCACCCCTCAACATTCTGAATTTTAAAAGTAAACACCCAATTTGTCTAATCTCTCCTCTTAACTTAACCCTTGAAGTCCAGGTATCATTCTTGTAAACCAGCTTTGAACTCCCTCCAGGGCCAAAACATCCTTCCTAAGGTGTGGTGCCCATACCTACACACAGTACTTTAAGTGGGGTCTAACTTGGGTTTTGTACAACTGTAGCATAATATTTGCATCCCTATCCTCCAGCCCTTTAAGGAGTTATGCATTTTCGTTGGACATTCACTGAATTTAACTTTGTGCCTTCTAAAAAATACTCTGATTTTTTTTATCCTAAATGGAGTCAATGGAGGGGTGAGGGTTGGGTGGTGGGCAATAGTCAGGCTGGGTCTGGAGGGACTCAGTGGGACAGGGGAGAGGGGGAGGTGGATGTCAGTGGGGGAGCCAGTTATATAGTTAGCCAGGAATTAGACAAGGACTAGGAACTATCTGCACACTCTAGCTCATAGTTGGAGAATTTTGAATGGTCCCGGGCACAGGGGGGATTGCCCATCAGAAGTTCAAACTTCCCAAGCAATTCCCACAGAGTCTATGCATCAGGATTTCTGTAAGATCCCAAGCTGTGTCTTGTAGGGGTGGGTGGGGTGTACATTGGATTTCTGATGATCAGGATACTGGAGGATTGTGCCCATATATCTGTTTTGTATTATTGATCCAGAATAATGTTATAATACTTTATCTATTGTTTAATAAATTCCTAAGAGCTGTTTGAAGTAATGGAAAATGGAAGTTGCAGCAAGGTGATATTGCTGTGGTTTCTGCAAGGGAGAATGCAAGCAAAAATTGAAACGCATTTTAAAACAGACAGTACAATGAACGCCTCTTCAAATTTTAGCACGTACTTTACAATGGACCCTTCATATCTTGAGTTACTGTTTTTGTACAGCTAGGCTTTTAGAGACCATTAGATAACATCAGAATGCATACTAAAAGTGGAAGAATTCCAAAGACTGGGTTCTATTTGAACCGGAATCAACCCATATCAAGATAAAGGGAGGAACCAAGCTTTAGCTAATTAAGAACTGAAGTTCTGTTGATAGGTCATTTAGCAGGAACACAGGCAGAATTTTCCCAGCTAGATGGAAATGGGTTCCAGTGCAAGCAGAACCAAAAGTCCTCAAAATCAATGCTGGGTCAGGATCTGCTCAACATCCTGCTCTTTTACGATTTTCCCTGAGGTAAGATCCAATTCTGGTGGGAAACCCTGCCAGCCTGGCACATAAGCAATAGAGGTGATTAAAATTGCAATGAAGTGTCTTTTAATCTTGGGATCCTTCTTTCCAACCAGTGTATGGGTTACACGCTGTATCTTCAACTCACCAGGCTGAAGAAGGAGCAGTAACGCATCACAGAGTGAAACTGACCTGTGCATGAAGGGTGTAACTGGCTAGCCTGTGATCAGCTGCAATGGAAAGTGAGTGCGGGAGAAGCTCACTCATTTCACTGGGGCCAGCAGCTCTGTGCAATTCAAATCATGTGCCATGGATCCCACTAGGGGTAACCTCACCTTACTGCCTGTGAGACCTTCCTGTACAATGGAGTAGACATATTCTGCAGTTGCTTGAACCTCTGCAAAGGAAATACTGTTTTCTCCAGCTTAGCAGCCACAGTAATAGGAACAGCAAGTCCAGTAACAGTAGTTGCCATCTCTGCAGCCATGCGCAGCTGTACAGAACAGGAAGGATGGACACAGATTTGTGACAGATTTAGCAACTCAAAACTAGCCCATCAGCAGCAACAGAATTGCATGCAAACACAATCTGTAGCCTTGTGTTCTGGTATGAGCCTCACTCTACCAACTATCATCAAGCCGGGAAATTGACCCTGGTTCAATGAGGAGTATGAGAGCATTGCCATGAGAAGCATCAACCATCCCAGAAGATATAAGAAGCCAACTTGGTGAAGCTGTAACACAGGACTATGTGCATGCCAAGCAGCAGAAATAGCATGCAGTAGACAGAGCTAAGTAATCCCACAATGAATGATCAGACAACAGCACTATACATCTGCTATTCCACTGCATGGCAGGGGGGTTGTTCCCAATATCCATGGGGGGCCGCAAAATCTTTTTCTAGGGCAGATCAGGACATCAGTGGAGTTGGCCCTGCCGGCTCCATTAGGCACTGCCTTGTCAGCGTGTCAGCAAAGACCACACATCCAGATTTTCTGTGCATAGAGTACCATAATATCTAGACAGAAAACCCGACTGCACTGCTGGAGAGCTGCACATCAGATTTCTTGCCTCAGCCCTCATCAATATCATTTTTGAACACCCCTTGCAGTTGGAGAAAGAAAGTCCTGTGACAAGCCAACACTTTGTATGTTTTAAGCACATGTTTTCTCAGCAGAACTGAAGTTAAGCATTTTAGGGAGAAAACCTGAATGAGGTCCCTTTTGCCTCTTTTTTCTCTCCAAGCCACGTGGTAAACATCTGTTGACTGGGATTACCCAGGCACTCCATACTACAAACAGAGATTTCTTAAAAGAGTCCAAGTCAACATTATTGTCTCACAAAAATAACCAACTCAGTTGCCAACATCTTTAAATCAGAAGAATTGGACCATTGAATTTAGCCTGAAGCCAGCCAACTCAGCAGCATGCTATTTCATTTTTTATATATGGACTCTAATTTGGCCAACTTATCAATTATGTGTGAACTTTCAGAGTCTGCAAAAGGGTGCGTTTTATTACTTCAGATCAGATTAGGTATAATAAAGCACAAGAACATAGGAAGTAAAAGCAGGAGTAGACCACCAGGCCTTTCAAGACTGCCCCACCATTCAATACGATAATGAATGATCTATGCTGACCTCAACTCCTTCACTGTACCATATCCCCATCACCCACTATTCCTCAATCTATCAAATATTTATCCACCTCCACTTTGAATACTTCTAATGATCCAGCCTCCATTACCTTTTGGGTGAAGAATTCCGAAGATCCACCACCCTCTGAGGGAAGAAATTTCTACGCATCTTAGTTTTAAATGACTGACCCTCTATTTTGTAGCTACGTCTCCTTATTCGAGACTCTCCCACTAGTTAAAACATCTCATCATTTACCCTGTCAAGCCACCTCAGGATTGTGTATGTTTGATAAAGGTCATTCTTCACTCTTCTAGACTGGGATTCTCCAGAAACAATTCTAATTTCTCAAAATGTGGGAAAACGGGAGTAAATCCCACCAGTCTTTTTTTTAGAATGCTTACGAGAACAAGTCTCTGATACTGCAGGGTGCCTCAGTGGGATTCACTCTGGTAAGTGGGGGCAGGGCCGATTCTGGACAAATGTGAGAATGCATTTTGCAAGTCTAATACAGATAGGAAATATACAGTAAATGGCAGAACCCTTAAGAGTATTGATAAGCAGAGGGATCTGGGTGTACAGGTACACAGGTCACCGAAAGTGGCAATGCAGGTGGAGAAGATAGTCAACAAGACATACAACATGCTTGCCTTCGTTGGCCGGGGCACTGAATTTAAAAATTGGCAAGTCATGTTGCAGCTTTATAGAAGCTTAGTTAGGCCACATATGGGCCCTATTTTACCATTTTGATTCTAAGTGCTGGGTGGACTTGAAACTGGGAGTAATTCAGACCTGACTTTTAAACCTGTTCTCTGGTGTCCCCATACGCAATCTGCCTGAAAAAAAAATCAGTGATTCTGAATCGCGTTGCAGAAGCCTGTGGGCAAGGCTTATCACGTTTGAAACCCTGCAGCTTCAATTGGAACCTTCAGCTGCACATGTGCAGAAAATAAAATAGAAAAACACTCCTTTGCCACATCGCTCCCAGGCTGGATAATACCCCCTATCCCCCCGGCCCCCACAGACATTGTCCCACCTCCACAGCATAACTGACCTCCTTATCCCCCCACCCCCAGCTACCCAGACTGATTGTGGCCCCCTGTCCCCTTCCCCTCACCGATCACACGCAGAATGGCAGCAGACCCTCCTTCCCCCCTCCCCCACCCCCCCACGCAGAGTGGCAGCGAACCCCCCTGCTCTTCCCACCAGAGAGCAACCTGACCCACCTTCTTCCCCCCCACCAGAGAACCATTTGACCTGACTGCCTCCCCCCCAATCTCATCCATAACATTATTGTCCCCTTTCTCCCTCCAGAACCCCCCCCCCGACCCAGACCGATCGAGCCCCCTGCCCCTTTGCCCCCCACTGACGGCATGCAGAGTGGACCTTCCTCCCCCTCCCATCGATCGCTGCAGTGTTGCAGCGAACTTCCCCTTTTTCCCCACTGGTCACACACAAAGTGGCAACGGATCCCCCCACGCCCTCCACCCCCCAATGATCTGACCCACCACCCTCCCCCTCCACCGGTCTAAGTCAGGGAGCCGCTGCAAGCTCTGAGCTTACCTTCTCAGAAGCCGGAGCGCCTGAATTGGACCTTTACAGACCATATCTGTTTCATGCCAAACCTGGATGGGCCAATGTGGTGGTAAAGGGGGAAGTGCTGGTAAAATTGGGTGTCCAGATGCATTCAAATGCATTTAAATTGCTGTCTGCCTATTTTGGGTGTGGTCCTGATTGCTGCCATTTCCAGCCATTAGTAAAGGTGGAACGACCACGGAAGTGGTCACAGATCGCGTTACTCACCTCACACCAAGTTTACACGCCCGAAAAAGGGTGCAGCCTGATGGTAAAATCAGGCCCATAGTGTTCAGTTCTGGTCACCACACTACCAGAAGGATGTGGAGGGTACAGAAAAGATTTAACAGGATGTTGCCTGGTATGGAGGCTATGAAGAGATGTTGAAGAAACCTGGTTTGTTCTCCCTGGGACGACGGAGGTTGAGGTTAGAAGTCTACAAGATTATAAAGAGGCAAGGAAAGAGTGGATAGTCAGAAGCTTTTTCCCAGGGTGGAAGAATCAATTACTGAGGAGCGTAGGTTTAAGGTGCGAGAGGCACAATTTAAAGGGGATGTACGAGGCAGGTTTATTACACAGAGGGTGATGGGTGCCTGGAACATGCTATCAAGGGAGGTAGTGGAAGCAGATATGATAGTAACTTTTAAGGGGAGACTTGACAAATACATGAATAGGAAGGGAATGGAGGGATATAGTTCCTGGAAGGTTAGGGGGTTTTAGTACAGTCAGGCAGTATGGTCGGTGCAGGCTTGGTGGGCCGAAGAGCCTGTTCCTATGCTGTAATTTTCATTGTTCTTTGCTTTTATTTCCACCTGAGACACTGGCAGCATAGCGCTGATTGGCCACTGTGCATGCGCTGATCTGTCAGCACGGTGATCTGCACATGTGCAATGGTAACCCTGAATGCTGGCCTTCCCCGCAATGCTGGCCTTCCCCACAAACACTGAGCAGAAGGACCTTCCGGACCTCCCTGGGCAAGGCCTGATGTCCTGCCACCCTGGCTTATGCCAAACACACCCCTTCTCCCGATCCTGATGACCAGCCCCGATGTCCCACTCCTGACAGTCCCAACCCTGCCTCTCCCCCCACTGATGACCAGCCTCGAACAACCTCCCTGGCAGCCCTGAAACACCCCTCCAACCACCCTCACTCCGTCCCTCCCACCCTCCCCTCTGATCATTTTGCAGAGTGGCAGTGGATCGCCCTCTCCAATTGGCCGTGCTCACTAGTAGGCTCCCACCCCCTTTGGCCCCGCCCGCTTGGCACTGCACAGTGCCTGGTGGGCATTGCCAGTCTGCACCTTGGGCAGTGTCAGGACACAGTACAAAAGGTCACCCCCCCCCCCCCCCCCCCCCCCCATCCCAGATCTCCTCAGGGGACCTCACTGACCTCTGTTTCCTTCAGCCGGGCCAGACACCTCTTCCCCATTAATGGGCAGCAGTTGTAAACGCCATTGGAAGGAACCATTCCTATTGGGGGGGATGCTAGTGGACCCAGGGAATTCTATCCCGGACCTACTAATCATCCGGAAATGTCAATTTCCAAGACATTTCTATATGATAATCAGTTCTGAGTCAATTTCTGACATGGAGCTGATGACACCAAAAAATCAACAGAATCTGTGGAGCTCAGTGTGAATCCTGCAAAACAGCCATTGCTGATGTCTCTCAGGCCCGCTGTGCTACCAGGGCTCAGAGAATCATTCCCTTAAACACCAAAGGTTACAGATCCAGACTATTTAGTCTCACTTGATAGGACAACACTCTCATCCCAGGAATTAGCCTGGTGAGTCTCCTCTGTACTGCCTCCTCTTTTTGAGGTAAGGGGACCAAACTATATACAGCATTCCAGATGAAGTCTTACCAACACCCTGTACAACTGCAACAAAACCTCCCTCTTTTTAAACTCTAACCCCTTTGCAATTAAGGCCAAAATGCCATTTGCCTTCTTAACTACTTGTTGGACCTGCCTGTTACTTTTTGTGATTCATGCACTCGAACACCCCTGTGCTTCACTTACCTGCAGTCTCTCTCCATTTAGATATTTATCTGCCTTTTGATCCCTCCTACTGAAATGCATGACCTCACACACCCCCAGACTAAACTCCATTTGCCAGGTTTTTGTCCAGCTACCTAATCTATCTATATCAGAATATCCTCAGAATATCCTCTTCACAACATGCCCGTCTACCTGTCTTTGCATCATTGGCAAATTTAGAAATCTTACATTTTGTTCCTTCCTCCAGGTCATTAATGTAAATCGTGAACAATTGTGTGCCAAGAACTGATCCCTGTGGCACTCCATTCATTACATCTTTCCACTTTGAAAATGACCCATTATTCCAACTCTCTGTTTTCTATGTGACAGTCAGTTTCAATCCATGGCAACACATTTCTTCTAATTCCATATACCAGCCTCTTGTACGGCACCTTGTCATAAGAACATAAGAACATAAGAAATAGGAGCAGGAGTAGGCCATCCAGCCCTTCGAGCCTGCCCCGCCATTCAATAAGATCATGGCTGATCTGTCGCTGCTCAGTTCCACTTTCCCGCTTTCTCCCCATAACCCTTAATCCCCTCTCTTATCAAAAACCCATCAACCCGCGTCTTAAAAATATTTAGCGAGGCAGCCTCCACCACTTCAACGGGCAGAGAATTCCAGAGATTCACCACCCTTTGAGTGAAGAAGTTCCTCCTCAACTCCGTTCTAAACCGCCCCCCCTTTTATCTTGAGGCTGTGCCCCCTAGTCCTACTGTCTTTTTTGAGCGGGAAGAGTCTCTCCACCTCTATCCTATCCATCCCATTCATCATCTTATAAGTCTCAATGAGATCTCCCCTCATTCTTCTAAACTCTAACGAGAACAAGCCCAGTTTATTCAGCCTCTCCTCATAGCTCAACCCCCTCAACTCTGGTATCAGCCTAGTAAACCTCCTCTGCACTCCCTCCAAGGCCAAAATATCTTTGCGCAGGTGCGGCGCCCAAAACTGCACACAGTACTCCAGCTGCGGCTTCACCAATGCCCTATACAGCTGCAGCAAGACCTCCCTACTTTTATATTCAATCCCCCTCGCTATGAAGGCCAGCATCCCATTCGCCTTCCTGACCACCAGCTGCACCTGCAAGCTGGGTTTTTGCGACTCATGCACAAGGACCCCGAGGTCCCTCTGCACCGTTGCCTGCTGCAGTTTTTCGCCCCGTAAGTAATAGTCCTTCCTACCATTCTTCCTACCAAAGTGGACCACCTCACACTTGCCAACATTAAATTCCATTTGCCATTTCCTGGCCCATTCGCCCAGCCTATCTAGATCCTTCTGCAGACTCTCCACACCCTCCGCACAATTTGCCGTTCCCCCTATCTTGGTGTCATCAGCAAATTTCGACACCCTACACTTGGTTCCCTCCTCCAGCTCATCTATATAAATGGTCAAAAGCCTTCTGGAAATGTAAATACATTACAACTACAGGTTCCACTCTATCTATTCTCCGTTACATCCACAAAGAATTCAAACAAATTTGTCAAACATGATTTACTTTTCATAAAACCACATTGACTACGTTTGATTATATTCAGCTTTCCTAAATGATTCGCTGTTTCCTCTTTGATTAATGACTCCAGCACCTTCCCAACAATAGATGTTAAACTATGCTCTGCCTTTCTCCCTGTTTGAACAAGGGAGTCACATTGGCTATTTTCCAATCTTTCAGTGCCCTCCGGAATTTAGCATGCTAAGAAAAAGCTTGCCTTTTTTTGTTACACTCAAAAAATTGGTTCTTTTATGATCACAACAGATACATAGTTATGTACTGACTGAATTGGCAAGCATACCCATCTCAAACTAAAAACCTGTCAAGCAAGGAGAGGGCAAGGAGGAAATCTGTTTGACTCCTTATCACCTGATTGTAATACTCCTCATTGTTTGCCAATCCTTCACGTTCGGGATCACCAGTACATTTTGAATTTTTGCTTTGTCTTCTAATATCCAAATAATTTGTGTATACATCAAAAAAAGGTGAACCTAACACTGACCCTTTGTGAAACATTACTGTTTATCATCTTCCAGCCTGAAAAATAATCATTTACAATTACTTGTTATTTTCTGTCCTTAACACACATTCTTTATCCAAGTTGACACTGACCTTTCTATTCTGTGAGCTTCAATTTTTTAAACCGTCCTTTTATGTGCACCTCTTCAAATGTTTTCTTAAAATATATAGAGTTAATATCCATTACAATCCATTCACCAGCCTTTCTCTTACTTCATCAAAAAATTCAATTAGATTAGTCAACCATGATATGCCTTTTACAAATCCATGCTGACTCTCCTTAATTAAATCAAACCTCTCTGGTTGACTTTTTTTTCCCCTGATTATTATTTATAAAATTTTACCCAGCACTGATTTTAAACTGACTGGCCTGTAGTTACTCAGAATATCCTTGTACTCTTTCTTGAACAAGGATTTCACATGTCCTACTCTCTAATCTTCTGGCATGTCCATCATATCTAGAGAAAATTAGAAGATTATGGCAATCCCTCCTGCTACCTCCATCTCCAATTCCTTTAGCAACCTGGGGTGCAAGTCACGCTGACTAGGTGACTTATCCACTTTCAGCACAACCAATCCTTCTGGCACTTCTGTCCTCTCAGTTTTCACCCCATTCATTAGTTCCATCATTTCCGCTTCTATTGATATTTCAATAGTCTTCTCTTCCTCGATAGACACTGATATGAAGTACTCATTGTATTTCCTATGCTGATCAGAAGTTATTGGATTTCCTTTTATGTTGACTGCCATTGTATGTTTTTATTCTTTATTTGGGGGTTGTAATTTAATGGAGTTGCTCTCAGCCTTGTGGGGTGGAGAGTTTGGGACTAGGGGGGAGGGGGGAGGGGGGGCAGGTATGAATTTCCTCGCTTGGTCCAATTGAGGAAGCTGGCATCTGGAAGGAGCGTGGGGCGGCGGGGGGGCGGGGGGGGGGGCTGCGGTTGCGGCAAGTTACCTCTTTGTCCTTGCCTCTGACTCCTCACTCCACCTCCATTCTTCATCTGGCTTCACTTACCTGGGTGTTGCAAGACTTCTTACTGTGTTCACTTACCTGGGTCCAGGAATCTAGTAGCAATCCTTAGATTGAGCCTAAGAGTATTTCTGGTAGCAGCAGTCATTTGGTGTGGTACTTGAGACAATGCAGAAGTGGAGCCCTCTTTGCTGGCACTAAATTACAGCCCATCCATTTCATTTTTCTCTTCATCTCCCTTTCAAACTAATTTTATTTGACCTGGTTACTGTTTGAAGAATTTACCTTTTTTAGGTAAGTATCCCATGAAAGATCAGCAATTGTTTGTATCCCTGAACGCTCAAGAAGGTGGCAGTAAGCCATTACCTAAACCGTTGCAGTCCATTTGGTGTAGTTACATCTACAGTGGCTCTTTGAAAAGGAGTTCCAGGATTTTGACCAGCAGCAATGAAGGAATGTTGATATAGCTCCAAGTCAGAATAGTGTATGATTTAGAGGGAAACTTACAGATATTACTGCTCCATGCATCTGCTGCCCTTGTCCTTCTAGCTGGTAGACACCATGTGTTTGGAAGGAGTTGCTGAAGGATCTTTGGTGAGTTGCTATTGTGCATGGTGTCAATGGTACACACTGCTGCTGTGGAATGATTGCTTATGTTGGTGGATGGAGTGTCGATCAATTTTTGGCCTGGATTTTGTCAAACTTCTTAAGTATTGTTGGAGTTGCAGTCATCATTCAATTGGAGAGTATTTCATCATTCAATTGGAGAGTATTTCATCATTCTCCTGACTTTTGCCTTGTAATGGTGGGCAGGCTCTGGGAATTAGGATGTTAAGGTTCTGTTTAATGGTAACCCCCAGGATGTTGATAGTGTTTGATTCAGCTGTGTTAAGGCTGTTCAATGTAAAAGGAATGTTGGAATTCTTGCTGCAACTCTACAAGTACTGGGGAGAGAGCACACCTGGAGTAGTGTGAACAGTTTTTGTCCCTTTATTTGAGGAAAGATATTACTTCATTGGAGGCAGCTCAGAGAAGGTTCACTAGGATGATCCCCAGTATGGGGATTTGTCATATGAGGAATGGTTAAACAGGTTGGGACTCTACTCATTGGAATTTAGAAGAATGAGAGGAGATCCCATTGAAGCACACAGGATTCTTAAGGGGCTTCAAAGGGTAAATACTGAGGATATTTCCCCTCATCGGAGACTCTAAGACTGGAAGACTCAGGAAAAAGGAGCACCAATTTAATTTGATTTATCATTTTCACATGTATTGGGATGCAGTCAAAAGTATTGTTCCATGCGCTATACAGACAAAACATACCATTCATAATGCACACTGGGGAGAAGGGAAGGGTGGGGCGCTGGACTCGCTTAACACAAGAAAATGGTGATTTAAATGCATAAACATTATTTATTCAGCCTCTTGCCTATATTGGGTGCATGTATCTGTGTGTACATGTATGTTTGGCTAAATGATATGGCAACTTTTAATTCTATACACTCAAATTTTGGGAAAATCCCAAGAGTCCGAAATCTTTATAAAGCATTACTGAATTTGAATAGCTCAGGGAATTTAACCATTTCAGTCATCAATACATATACTATGGAAATGTATTTATTAATTAGGTGGATTCTTTTGAAAAATACTCTTCAAACTGCCTGCTGTTCTAACTATATTTTTCTGTTTTATGTTAACATTTGCACCTATTTGCTATGATTCAAAACATTATAATATAAATTATTATTAGATACAGTATGGTGTGTTTTTTGAACATGTTGATCTTTGGGGTATTAAGACAGAATGACATTAAAGAATTTATGATATTTAGATTTTTTAAATTTAGTTTTCAAATGTGAGCTGTGGGAAGGAAATTGGATACCTCTGTTAAAAAAATCATCAATTTTGTGATGGTGTCTCTGGACTTCTAGGATGCTTAAAATCCCTCTGACGCTACATTGATTCCAGCAATATTCAAACATCTCTCGCAGCAATTCACTTTCAGAACCTCTCCTGATAGTTTAGTTGGAAAATACCTCACTCGAGTGTTCGGGTTCTTTAGCAGTCTACACAGCTGGTCCTTAACATGAGTGCTGGAGGCACCTCCTTTGGAGCCAGGCAGAACTGGAAAGAAAATCTCTAGAATGCACTATAAATTTTTTACAGCAAGGTGAACACAGTTAAAAGCAGTTTCAGTGCTGGAAGCATACATGGGTCATAGCGTGCATTATCTGATGTCGACAGTTCTTAAAGAATGCTAAAGATAAGTTGCCCCATAGTAGACTAATGAATAAATCAGGGAATGTGGAGACAGGGACAAGTGGCAGAATGGATTGCCAGCTGGCTTCAAGACAGAAAGCAGTGTGGGAGCAGTGGTTATTCAGATGGCAGAAGTGGAAGGAGATGTCCCACATGCAGCAGCTCTGGAACCACTGTTGTTCAGAATTTACACTGACAACTTGAACTTTGAAATTAAAAGCATAATTCCTAATTTTGTGATGGCACCAAATTTGGGATGGAGTTTTAGTCAATATTGAAGAAGACTGCAACAAATTACTGGAGAACATTTAATAAACGCAGCATGGGCAAATAATTGACAAATGAATTTCATCACTGATGAATGTCAGATGGCACATTCTGGTAGGGAGAATGGAAGAATAGGGAGGTCATGTGTTATTTGGGAAATGCACATTTAGGTGGCATTGAGGAACGAAGAAAACATGGCATACATATACACTAATCATTAAAAGTTGGCACAGGCTGGCAAGGTCGTAAAGAAAGCAAACCAAGCAACAAGGTGATATCTCTAGAGACATGGAAGTGAAAAGTGGGGAAGTTATGCAAAACCTGTTTCAAACCTTGGTTAGACCACACTTAATTACTATGTACAATTCTGGGTGCTATTTTATAGAAAGGATAAAGAAGCACTGAAGAGGCTACAGAGAAGATGAGGTTTGGCGGGTTGACATATCAGGAAAGGATGAACAGGCTGGGTCTCTTTTCTTGTGAAAAAAGAAGGCTGAAGAGTAACATAAATAATTTAAAGTTAATATTTGATTTATTATTATCACATGTATTGGGATACAGTGAAAAGTATTGATTTTTGTGCAGTAAACAGGCAAAACATAACATTCATAGAGTAAATAGGGAAGAAGGAAAAGAGAAAGTGCAGAATATAGTGTTACGGTCATCATTAGGGTGTAGTGAAACATCAACTTAGTATTTGGTAGGTCCATTCAAATGTCTGATGGCAGCAGGGAAGAAGAGCCATAATAAGACTGTAAGATATAGGGACAGAAGTAGGCCACTTGGCCCATCGAGCCTGCTTTGCATTCAATCATGGTTGATATTTTTCTCATCCCCATTCTCCTGCCTTTTCCCCATAACCCCTGATCCACTTATTAATCAAGAACCTATCTATCTCTGTCTTAAAGACACAATGACCTGGCCTCCACAGCCTTCTGCAGCAATGAGTTCCACAGATTCACCACTCTCTGGCTGAAGAAATTCCTCCTCATCTCTGTTTTAAAGGATCGTCCCCTTAGCCCGAGGTTGTGCCCTCTGGTTCTAGCTTTTCCCTACTAGTAGAAACATTGTCTCCACGTTCACTCTATCCAGGCCTTGCAGTATCCTGAAAGTTTCAATAAGATCCCCTCTTCATCTTTCTAAGCTCCAATGAGTACAGACCCAGAGTCCTCAACCGCTCCTCATATGACAAGCTCTTCATTCCAAGGATCATTCTTGTGAACCTTCTGTGAACCTTTCCCAAGGCCAGAACATTCTTCCTTAGATATGGGGCACAAAACTGTTCATAATACTTCAAATGGGGTCTGATCAGAACCTTATAAAGCCTCAGAAGTACATCCCTGCTCTTGTATTCTAGCCCTTTTGACATGAATGCTAATATTGCATTTGCCTTCCTAACTGTCGACTGAACCTGCACATTAATCTTAAGAGAATCTTGAACAATGATTCTCAAGTCCCTTTATGTTTCTGATTTCCTTAACATTTTCCGATTTAGAAAATGGTCTGTGCCTCCATTCCTCCTTCCAAAGTGCATAACCTCACACTTTTCCAATTGTATTCCATCTGCCACTTCTTTGTCCGCTCTCCGAACCTGTCCAAGTCCTTCTACAGCCCCCCTGCTTCCTCAATACTACCTGTCCCTCTATATATCTTTGTATCATCTTCAAACTTAGCAACAGTGCCTTCAGTTCCTTCTCCCAAATCGTTAATGTATATTGTGAAAAGTTGTGGTCCCAGTGCTGACACCTGAGGCACACATAATGGACTCTAAACTCTTGCCAATGCCCCAAATCAGACTAACAGCCTATAATTTCCTGTCTGCTGCCTCTGTTCCATCTTAAACAGCTGTGTTACATTAGCTACTTTCCAGTCCTCTGGTACATTCCCTGCCTCCAGTGATTCCTGAAAGATCTCTACCAATGCTTCCACAATTTCCTCAACTATCTCTTTTAGAACTCTGGAGTGTAGTCCATCCAGTCCAGGTGATTTATCCACCTTCAGACCTTTCAGTTTCCCCAGAAGCTTCTCCTTAGTGATGGCCATTACATTCACCTGTGCCCCCTGACCCTCCTGGAGCTCTGTCATCCCTCTGGTGTCTTCCACTGTGAAGACTGATGCAAAGTAACTACTCAGTTCCTCTGCCATTTCTTTGTTTCCTACTATTACTTCTCCAGCCTCATTTTCCAGTGGTCCAATTTTTGCCTCTCTCTTACCTTTTCTATATTGAAAAAACTGTTTCCATTTCCTTTTGTACTACTAGCTAGCTTACACTCATATTTCATCTTCTCCCCCTTATTGCCTATTTTAGTTGTCCTCTACTCACTTTTAAACGCTTCCCAATCCTCTGGCTTCCCACTAATCCTTGCCACTTTGTATGCTTTTTCCTTTTGCTTTTATGCTGTACTTGACTTCCCTCATCAGCCATGAATGCCTTGTCCTCTCCCAGCATGTTTCCTCTTCCTTGGGATGAATTTCCGTTGTGCCTCTTGAATAACTCTCAAAAACTCCTGCCATTGCTGTTCCACTGTCTTCCCTGCTGGGCTCTCTTTCCAATCATCTCAGGCCAGCTCCTCCCTCATGTCTTTGTAGTTACCTTAACTTAACTGTAACACTGTAACATCTGATTCCAGCTTCTCCCTCTTAAACTGCAGGGTAAATCCTATCATATTGCGGTCACTGCTCCCCAAGGGTTCCTTCATCTTAAGTTCTGCCTCATTACACGTCACCACATCCAGAATTGCATGTTCCCCAGTAGCTCTGTCATGAGCTGCTCCAAAATGTCCCTTAGATATTCCTTTTCTTGGGATCTACTACCTACCTAATTTTCCCAGTCCACTTGCATATTGAAATCCTCCATGATTGTTGTAATCTTGCCTTTTTTATCTCCTGATTTATATTCTGCCCCACATCCTGACTACTGCTCGGGGACCTGTACATAACTCCCATCAGGGTCTTTTTACTGGACGCCTGTCTTCTTTTCCCGATGCAAGACGGTAGAAGAGAGAATATCCAGGGTGTGTGGGCTCCTTGATTATGCTGGCTGCTTTTCCTGACAAGAAAGATGTGAAACTGAGTTCCTGTTAGGTTCAGGAGAATAATAAAGACTCCATTGCATTTTTCTTTGGAAAAGAGAAAGGATAAAGAGTTATTTTGTTGTCCAAGTTAACTGTTTCCTTTTTACTAATACCAAACCAAAACATTGTTGCAATATTGCTGGCAGAGTATGGTTGCCATGTTTATTTGCATTAATTCATTCTGTGCAATACTTGGAGACATTATGCCATTTTAAATGCTGCATCAATGCAAGTATTGTACTTACATTAATACAAATATAGGGCTCTAGTATGCTTTAGAAAAGCGGAATTTTTGCATCAAGGTACATGTTTAATATTTAACTGTAGTGATCTGTAAGATGTATTACACATGGTAAGGAATGACTTCAATTATATAATAAAAATTGTAGAAGTACTTTCCTTGAGTTTTTAGTACTATAAAGGGATTAGCTGAAGTTTTTATGATGTTCAAATTAGATTCAAATTCCTCTGAGCTGTGTGACTCAATGAAAGCTCTACATGCCTTCCCCAAATTCCTCTATTAGCAAGAGGGACTTTATCATGACCAAACAATTATCATACTGTAGCGTCCCAATTTCTAACCTATTATTTTCTAATATATATTCCTTATTTACTACTTCAGTCCTGTGAGTAGTGAAAGATATTTTAGCTCTTTAACCTCACTTTACCTGATTGCTTTTAACTATTTGGATGATGAATATTGCAAAATATAGAATTAGAAAACCATTGCAAATTTAGGATTGGTATTGATGGTGGAAGTAACTAAATAATTCTGAATGTATTATTTGAATGCTGAACTGAACAGTTCCTCCAGCATGCAAATTATTCATTTCATTGTTCAAAAGTATACATATTGGGTTAACTAAAATAATCACAAGTCTCCTTCATAGCATGTAGTCTATATACATGCAAAACTCAAAACCCAATGGACTGAGGCCAGTCTAAAATATGGATGCCTCTTTGAGAAACAGATTGTACCAGTTCAAAAAAGAGACACCTTTCCCTTTATCAATTTTCAGGGGATCCCCCATCCCAAAAGAAAAATATGTGTACGGAGGACTATAATTTCCTGTGAGTCTTGTGCGTCATAAGTTAGACTGCTAATAAATAGGGTTTGTTTTCTTTTATAGCTTGATGCATAAAGGCACAATTGTCTATTCAGCAAAACAAACTGTTCGCTGTTATCTGTAACAAGGGTGGCTTTGTGCAGCCTGGAGTTGAGTTCAATTGACTCCTCTTCAGAGTGGCTTCATGCAAATTGAAATCAAGAGCAAAGATGTCTGTGTGAATGCTGCATCTATATTGCTCTTTCAAGTGTAATCATTTAGAATGAACTAAGTTGTGTTATGTTCCCAGAATAATAACAGACCTCTATGATTAAACAAGAAGACAACACACTTTTTTGCAAGTAAAGAATTATGTTTTTGTCAGTGCCCCAAACAAGTTCCCTTTACACATTGTGTCCCTTAAAGCTGTCATTATTATATCTGAATTTCTTTGTAATATTGGTTGTAAATACTTATGCTGTAAACAATATTTTATCACGAAATCACTTACCTATATTAGCTTTTAAATAATGTATCAGCCTGTTACAAACAGGAGAAATAAAGTGATGTAATCAAAAACAGTAAAACAAGGAGTGGTACAGTCACAAACAGAAGTAAGCAGTCGTATAATTATATACAATTGATCTCTACTACTTTGGCTTTTCAAAGAAGCAATTCCAATTGTGCACTAGTCTTTTACATCTTCAAAAGCACTATTCCTTCCTGCTATTCTTGCTGGAAAATTAATACAGCTTTAGACTGATTTAATGATGATGGGTTCCTGAAGATAATGTTACAGACAAATTATCTTATTAGATCCAACAACTATCAGAAGAGTCAGACTTCCAAATTTGTAGGAATCAACAGAGCATAAAATCATGTGGGGTGTAAATTGGCATCTAATTCAAAAAGAAACCCAGTTCTGATGTGTGGGTTAGATTCAACTAACACTCTGACTTAAGTAGAAACCTACAATCTTCACCAGCTTTTAAATTCATGTTGTAAAGTTGACATTGATATTCATTTCACAAGTCCTGATGTATGAGATTTCCATGGTAGTCAAGCAGTATCATTAAGAAAAAATTAATCTTGTGTACAGCAAGATGTGTATGACCTACACAGCTCATGTACTCAAGAAATGCAAGACATGGGCAGTTACACACCTGGAGACCATTAACTTTTGAAAAGAAATTAGAATGCCATGTTATTAACTGAAAGAATTATGCCATAAGATTTTACATTTTAAACAAAAAAATTACTGTACAGCAGTTAAACAAAACAAGTAGTACTGATTTAACACTATAATTTGTCAACATCTATGGTGGGGTTTTACGGACACGCTCGCCCTAAAAACAGAAAATCCCACTCAAGGACAACGGACCTTTCCATGGTTCGCCCCTTGCCTGCTCTGATTCCTGTGGTGGGCAGAATGATAAAATTCACCCCCTATTCTTTAAACCTGAAATCTCAACAGAACTCTTCTTTCAACTTTCTACTTTCATATCCACCGAAGAGCTTCCCTAAAATTTACAGCATCATGAGGGTTCCTTCACTTCTCTTCTAATGTACAAGCAAGGTGTGCCACAGCCCTCAGGAATTCAACTGGATTCTCCACAGTGTTCCCGCTATTCTCAAAGGTATGTGATTCTTTGGTGATCTTCCACTAGTATCTCCATAAGTGCCTCATGATCATGGACACTCCAGTTCAACTAGAGACCTGACAGTATTTTGCTCAGTGACACCAATCCAGAAATACCTCTGGTTTCTGCTAGCTCTTTACTCCAGGTGTATAGCGTCTGGCAGATTCTCTCTCTCTGCCATTCTTGAAGCAGACTCCAGCTGCCTGTTTCTGTGAGGGCTTACACACATAAATCCAAAACAGACGTGTACCTGCTTGCACCAAAACTCAGGAAGGTACCCCACATTTGTTTATTGGTTTCCCACTCTCAGTTCTAACTTTACTAAATAAATATAGGCCACCCTTTGAATTTCAATTATTTTCGGCTTTCTTTATCAGCTCTCAACCCAGGGGTTATTACTTATATTTAAACACTTAAATACCCAGACTAAAACTTATGCATTTAAAACAAATGTGAAATTACATATTTGTAACATTTGCTTTAATTCTGTGCAAAATAATACAACTGCTAACATTGTGCTATTGTTTAAAAAATGAAGTAGGAATAGATCTTGCACTTACCAAGTTAGTCAGCTTAACCTCAGTGGCTCATTGCAAAAAAAAAACTGAGAGATAATATATATTGTCACATAGAGAGGGACAAAATGAAAGAGTAGTCATCAACTTCGGGAAGCATAGTGAAGGGCGTGCCCCTGTCTACATCAATGGGAACGAAGTGGAAATGGTCAGGAGCTTCAAGTTTCTAGGTGTCCAGATCACCAACAACCTGTCATGATCTATCCAAGCTGACGCAATAGTTAAGGAAGTCCACCAATGCCTCTACTTTCTTAGGAGGTATGTCCGCCACGACTCTCATCAACTTTTACAGATACACCATAGAAAGCATTCTTTCAGATTGCATCATAGCTTGGTATAACTCCCGCTCTACCCAAAACTACAAAGGGTTATGAATGAAGCCCAGTCTATCATGCAAAGCGGCCTCCCATCCATTGACTCTGTCTACACTTCAGACTTTTGAATGGACCTACCTTGATGGCAGCTGGGAAGAAGCTGTTCTTGAGCTGTTTGGTACACAACCTCAGACTTCTTTCACCTTTTTCTATCGGAAGAAGGTGGAAGAGAGTATGTCCGAGGTGCGTGGGATCCTTAATTATGCTGGCTGCTTTGCTGAAGCAGTGAGAAGTGTAGGGTTGATGAAGATTGCATGTTTTACATAGATTTACATAGATTTATGGACATGGATTTCAGCAAAACTTTTGACAAGGTCCCATATGGCAAACTGGTAATTTAAAAGTTCATTGGAACCAAGGGAAAGCAGCAAGTTGGATCCAAAATTGACTCATTTGTATTCTGCATGGTTCAGTACTGTGTCCCTCACTGTTTGTGATATATATTGATTTAGAATTAAATATTTAGGAATAATTTGGATTATACAAAAATTGTCTGTGAGATTGATTTTCTTCAGCTAGAAGGATTTAAAGGTTGATATTTGAGATGTTTGGCTTTTATTTTATAAACACACCTTCCTTGGCCATCAAGTCCTGGACTAGCACCTGAATCTGGAGTTTTTATCTTAAAGGCAGGATGCTACCCATTGTACCACAAGATCTTCTGTGTGACTGATTGTGAAGAAGAAAATCACAGATTGTAAGATGTCAATGGACTGGTCAGGTGGGTCAATTCAGTATGATGTCTTGTATTTGGCAAGGATAAACAAAACACAGCAATACATAGTAGATGGTAACAATCTGAAAAGTGGAGCAGAAAGACATTGAAGCGTATGTTTACAGATCTCATTGCCTGTGAAAGAATGGTTGAGGCAGAAATCCTCGTCACATTAAAAACAATACTTCAAAATACACCTGTGGTGCTGTAACCTACCGGGCAACATATTTAGAGCTGGAAGTGGGATTAGACTGCATAGTTCTTTTTCGGCAAGTAAGAATATGATGGACCAAATAGCCTCCTTCTGAGCTATATATATTTCAATGTTGCTTTGATCATCAAAAGCAAACTACAGATTATCTGTACAAAATTATAATATCACAATATGGTTTTGCATTTTCACAGGATACTTATAAGTATGCTCAATTGATCACACAGTTTACTACTGTTGTTAGGCTATTTGCACCTAATTTATGTCTGATAAAAACAGGACAAGCACATGCCAGTTTTTACTCTACATTTCTTTACAATTGATTGTAATTTTTTTAAACTTCTCAGTCTTAATAAAAATGAAATGTGGTTTGATGAGTGATTTATAAAGCCCTACATGTATTAGGGATGACTTTATTGCCACTCCCAAGCCTCCATGTTTCTCTCTGTCAAAACCAACCTTATTATTGAAAAATAATGATGTTCTTTAAACCAGCAGACTATATTTAACAAACCACATGTGTTCCATTCTATTTACAACTGGCCTCCCAAATTCATAATCTGGCTAAGTAATTTCATAAACTGTTTCAGTTCTTTATTCACTGCTGTTATATATGTATATATAAAGTATCAATAAAATAACTTAACATTTTGTAAATAAACATTTTGACATTGACTGCAGAGATCAGAGAGCTTGTGCTGTCAATCAAGCAATGTTTTCTCTGGGGTGCAGCTGTTTCAACAAGATTAATGGTTGTCTTGACACTTAACCAAGCCTCATTCTGTATGTTTAAAAGGGTCTAGATGATTGATACTTTTTATTGCCTTCTAGGAGAATGAGTTTTCTTCTAACATAGTAGAAAATTATGAAATAATTATTAAAAAATGTTTTTTTTAAACGCACCTTGTGGTTACTATAAGTTTCATTGATTTAGTGCAGTGTATAATTTGGATGGGATGGACCTTTTGAACTCATCTTTCAAAAGATCCTTCACATGTACTAGTGTTCATGATTCCTCCAATGGACTGCAAACCATGACTCTTTAAAATCCAGCCTGACTCCATGAAAATTGCAGAGGAGTAGGATCTGTCTATCCCAAAAATGTAGCAGTCATGTGGGAGAGCTGGATGACGGATGTTTGACAGGAACCATTTTAGATCCTGGACTTGATGGCCAAGGAAGGTGCGTTCATAAACTAAAGGTACTCCTGCAAATCACCCTGAGAATGGGCTCCAGAATACCAAAATGTGGACCTACTCACCATTTTTAAAGGTCTCCTAAGTCATCCTGTAATGGTGAAAATCCTTGTGAAAACGCCAAGATCCTGCAAGTACTCAGTGGATCTGGCAGCACCTAAGGAAAGAGAAACAGAGTTAATGGACTGGACTTGGTCTGAGAAGCAGAGATGAGTTTGAAGATGTGTGTTGTGGTATTTCCTTATTACTTGTCTGCTGCAATGGTACCATTTCCAGTCTATGTTTAGGGAAACACCTTGGGTGAGGGTTTGGGGTGGTGGTAAGAGCTATTTGACTGGCAGTGACAGGTAATCAATTCTATCAGAGTGCCAGTGGAGAGCACTCTTCACATGCCATCTGGATCTGGTTCCTTCGATGTGTCTTATCTGGAAGTTGGGTGGTTGGTCATCTCCCAGTAGTAGGTCATGGTAGAAGAGGCACATTTGTAGTGCAGCCAGGTGGCTCTGGCTGCAATGATGACCGGTTGTTGAATTTTCCATTTACCAGGTGGCAGGTCTTGCCCTCTGCTTGACCTGTCTTAACATTATCCACCTCTCCCAGTGGGCCTATCCAGAGCTGTCATCCCTCTGCATTGAGATCCTGCCCGTTATCCATAACAGCACAATGAACATGAAGGGTGCCAATTAGGAAACCAACTCCAGGAAGATTGTGCTGCTGAGCGTACATCTAATGTGGAGGCTCAATTAGGACCCTCACTTTGTGCTGACATAGGGTTCCCAAAGTCTGTCCAACATTTAAGCGCAGTGACCTTTCATTACGGGCATTTCTGGATAGATTTTTCTTGTTGTTTCTGTATAGGGCAGGAAACATTCACCAAAGCTCAATGGATATGGATTCAATGGAATATGAAAGGTTAACAGCACCAATTGTTAAACTTCTGCTGGGTACTTTCTGGGAATGCAGCAGCTGGAACGCAGTCTCACATATCTTCACTAGTGGAGGTAAAATATTCAAATCAAACCCAATTATTTTAATTATGATTTTTGCTATACATTTTCAAACACATTTTTGTAGTCCAGATTGAATCAGTGAAACTCCTGTTTGACGTCACTTCATCATTGTGATTTCTCTTCTTATAGTTCATATGTCACACGTATCAAGTACTTGTGGCACGATTAACCGGAATCCCATTATGTCTTTTTTTTAAAGTAACACAGCTTTACATCATGACAGATGGCATTATTTTTGCCTTTTCTAAATGGCTCTTACGAAACTGAAATGTCACTTGAAGCTTGTACTTGAACAAAAAGGTTAAAGTGCCTATGAAAGTTTAACTATAGTAAATAGCTCTTAATCAGATTAATCATAATACATATTTCAAGAACTCTGGATAGATATTAAAATTCATCAACAGGAACATTAGACATTAGCTCCATCTAAATCATTTTAATGTCTAATATTGTCGCTAAAGGACTCAACAATCAAATCAACATGCTTGTGTTCTTTGCTCTTGTCCAGTTATAATGAGTTGTTGGATTCTATTTTAGACTGATCTTTATTTATGTTTCTTGTCATTACAGAAAATTAACTCTTACCTTTTTTGGATATTGTATATTTAGAAGAGAACCATGTGGTATTCAGCGACTGTTTCTCTTCAACCTCTCAAGTCATAAGGCACAATGTGACAATCAGGTGGCAGACAGCAGACCAACCAGGCACTAAATTAGGTGTGATGAGGTTGGACCGGGTCCTGGACGTACAAATCATTGCAGAAGATGAGCAGGCTGAAAATCAGAAGCCTGTCTACCTTCCATGTAAGACAAATTACCAATGAATTGAGGTACTTATCAAAGCGTTTGTCCCCGATTTGACACAGTCCATGTGATTTAACAGTAGTCACATAAACTGCATAGGTAAGTGGGAATCACAGTTTTATGTCTTAGAATGCTGCGGTAAGGTAAAAACCAGAAAAATAATAAGATGGCAATACTGGAGAGCAGGAATCTGTAGGAAAGGTTTATAAAGTTGTCCAGTGTCTAAACATTGGTTGATCCTGCTGATAAGTAATTAAAGAGTGTAATTCTGGAAGGCTCACTTTATAATGGGTCTTGAATCAAAGAACAAACAAAGAACGAAGAAAATTACAGCACAGGAACAGGCCCTTCGACCCTCCAAGCCTGCACCGAACATACTGCCCGACTTAAATAAAACCCCCTACCCTTCTGGAGACCATATCCTTCTATTCCCATCCTATTTATGTACTTGTCAAGTTGCCCCTTAAAAGTCACTGCCATACCTGCTTCCACTACCTCCCCTGGCAACGAGTTCCAGGCACCCACTACTCTCTGTGTAAAAAATCTGCCTCGTACACATCCTTTAAACCTTGCCCCTCACACCTTAAATGTATGCCCCCTAGTAATTGACTATTCCACCCTGGAAAAAAGCTTCTGACTATCCACTCTGTCCATACCTCTCATAATCTTGTAGACTTCTATCAGGTCTTCCCCTCAACCTCCGTAGCTCCAGTGAGAATAAACCAAGTTCCTCCAACCTTTCCTCATGGCGAATGCCTTCCAAACCAGGCAACATCCTGGTAAATCTTTTCTGTACCCTCTCCAAAGCTTCCACATCCTTCTGGTAATGTGACGACTAGAATTGAACACTATCTTCCAAGTGCGGCCTAACTAAGGTTCTATAAAGCTGTAACATGACTTGCCAATTTTTAAACTCAATATCCCGGCCAATGAAGGCAAGCATGCCTTCTTGCCATATGTCTTCTTGACTATCTTCTCAACCTTCATTGCCACTTTCAGTGATCTGTGTACCTGACACACTGATCCCTTCCCCTATCTATACTCTTAAGGGTTCTGCCATTTACTGTATATTTCCTATCTACGTTAGACCTTCAAAAATGCATTACCCTAAATCTAGGGTGAATGGACAAGGATGGACAATTTCTGGGCTTTCTGCAGCAACAGTAGCCATAGGAACAATCAACATTATGGGCATTAACTGGAAAGACTAGAATTGCCGGAATTGAAGCACTCATTATCAGAGGCCAGCTCAAATGGAGTGAACATATTGTACATATGACGGATGATAAAATCTCTAAGATAGTCATATAGTCACAACTTACCCTTGTGAAATTGCCATAGACGACGCTGAAGGACAAGTTCTTGCACTGGTATGTGATCACTGGACAAATGGTGTCCACAATATAAAAAATTGGGGCGACCAGGATAAGATTTTCTATGGCACTTGAGTGTAATTGGTCCCAGGAATTGAATCTCGAAGTTGTTGTAAGCAATGGGTTTGGTAGTGGTGGTTGAAGCATTACTTTTCATTGCTGTGAGTACCTTCAATTCAATGTGCAAAGTGAAATGGTGTTTGCAGCTATACTATTATCCTGTTTTGCATATAGACTGCGCTGAGTCTGCATCTGCAGGTATATAATCTGGACAGTGGCAAAGGCTTCTGTTGTATCTCTGTGCCAATATATTCTTTGATGTTCACATATTGAATGCCTGCTCACTTTATGTGTTGATGTACTGGTTATCATCATCATCTGTCTGTATAGTTTGGTTCAGATCAAAGCTGGATATCTTCTCGTGCATGTATGAGGCCCCACTAACTGCATTGTTTGCTAGCCTTATCTGTAGTGGCTAATGCTCCAATGGTGGATGAATTAAGCACAGCCTCTAAACTCTGCCTATCTGTTATTATGGTTCATATTTATATCTGCTTTGTAGTACTGCTTTCACAGTATATATCTGAGTTGGTCCAAGGATATTTTTTTAAAGAACATTTCCATTGGGGTTAATGCTAAGGAAGGCCATTCTGCTACTGAGGGAGTCCAGCAAATGTCTACCAGACTAATTCCCGGAACGGCAGGACTGACATATGAAGTGGGACTGGATCAACTGTGCTGTACTCACTGGAATTTAGAGGAATGAGAGAAGATCTCATGGAAACACATAAGATTCTTGATGGGACTGGACAGGCTAGACGTGAGAAGAATCTTCCTGATGATGGAGCAGTCCAGAACAAGCAGTCACAGTCTAAGAATATAGGATAAACCATTCAGGACTGAGATGAGGAAGAATTTCTTCACTCAGAGAGTTGTGAACTTGTGGAATTCTCGACTACAGGAAGCTGTTGGGGTCAGTTCATTTGCTGTGTTCAAGAGGGAGCTGGACGTGGCCTTTGTGGCTAAAGGGATCAAAGGGTATGGAGAGAAAGCAGGAGTGGGATATTGAAAGTGCGTGATCAGTCATGATCATATCAATATGATTTGGCCTACTCCCACACCTATTTTCTATGTTTCTAGAGTAAAGTTAGCTCTGAGCTGCAGTACCTTTAGCGGCCATTACCTTGTAGCTGATCAGAGGTTATTGCTTCATAGCAATAGTGATGCTATTGAACTCTTTTTGCTTTTTCCCAATTTTAGTCCTAACCTTCACCTGTGAAGCAATGATTTGAGCAGGAAAATGGCTACAGGTTTCAAAATGAAAACTTTTTTTTTAAACAGGCTGCTTTCAGCCATTAGGAGCTGTTACTAGATAGATTCATCTTCCCAGCCCAGTCCTATCTTGAGTAGTAATGAATTCTTCTGTCTGTGGAATTCTACCTAAAGGAAAATTGTGCGCAGTATGACTTTTGCTAATTGAGCTCTCCCAGATTTGAACAATCTTAATGAGATCCAATGCCTGCTGCTTGGAGTCAGCTGGGATTCCTGAATGAAAGTACAGTGTGTGTAGGATGCCTACAAAGCCACAGAATCACATCTGCTTAGCGTAGCTGGATCACAAATGAGAAAATGCTGGAAAATCTCAGCAGGTCTGGCAGCATCTGTAAGGAGAGAAAAGAGCTGATGTTTCGAGTCCAGATGACCCTCTGCCAAAGCTAAAAGGTACAGAAAGTGGGAAATATTTATACTGCAGGGTGAGCGAATGAAAGGTGAGTGATAGCCACAGAAACCAGGGGAAAAGATTGCTAATGGCAGTCTATAGAGAGAATAAAGGGTGTGAATGACCAAATGGCAGAAAAGCTGTAAACTGTGACAGATAAAGATGTTGGAGGAATGGGGGTGGGTAAAGATGGGGCAGAGGTAAAATTTAGAAAAGGGAAAGCAAAAGGAGAGAAAAGGTAAGGGAAAGGGGATAAAGTAGGGGGAAAGAGTGGGGGCAGGGAAGAGAAATGAAGAAAGACAATTAAGTAGTAGAAGGTAGAGAACAGTAAAAAATTAAATATAACAGAATGAAAACAAAGGGGGCCGAGGTAGGGTAGAGCAAATCATCTGAAGTTGTTGAATTTGATGTTGAGACCGGAAGGCTGCAAAGTGCCTAGTTCGAAGATGAGATGCTGTTCCCCCAGTTTGCGTTGAGCTTCATTGGAACATTGAAGCAGGCAAGGACAGATATGTGGGCATGGGAGCAGGATTGTGTGTTAAAATGTCAAGCAGCTGGAAGGTCAGAGTCCTGACCGTGCACTAACTGCAGGTGCTCAACAAAGCAATCACCCAGTCTACGCTTGGTCACCCTGATATAGAGGAGACCACATTGGGAGCAGCGAATGCAATACATTAAATTGAAAGAGGTGCAAGTGAAACATTGCTTAACCTGGATAAACGTTTTGGACCTTGGATGGTAAGCATGGAAGAGATAAAGGGATGGGTGATGCACCTTTTGGAATTGCATGGGAAAGTGCCATGAATGACTGGAGAGATGTTGGATATAGTGGGGGAGTGGATTAGTATCCCGGAGAGAACAGTCTATACAGAATGCTGACAGAGAGAATAAAGGGAAGATGTGTTTGGTGGTGTCATCACGCTGGAGTTGGCGAAAATGATGGAGGATTATTCTTTGCATGCGGAGGCTGGTGGGGTGGAAAGTGAGACAAGGGGTACTCTATCCTTGTCCTGGGAGGGAGCAGAGGGGGTGAGGGTCGTGGCATGAGAGATGGACTGCATGCTGTCGACTGTAGTTGGGAATCCACAGTTGAGGAAAAAGAAGCATGTAATGGAAGTACCACTTTGGAAAGTGGCATCAGCAGAACAAATGCAATGGAGGCGAAGGAGCCGAGAGAAAGGGATGGAAGGGTGCGAAGGTATGTAGTCCAGATAGCTGTGGGAATCAATAGGCTTGTAATGGATATTGGTAGATAGTCCATTGCCAGACATGGAGACAGAATGGTCAAGGAAGGGAAGGAAAGTGTCTGAGATAGACCAGGTGAAGGCGATGGAGGGATGGAAACTGGAAGCGAATTGATGAATTTTGCGAGGTCTGGGCAAATAATCACCGATGTACTGGTAAAGAGTTGTGAGATGGTAGACCTGGAACAAGGAATGTTCCACATACCCCATAAAAAGACAGGCGTAGCTGGGAGCCATGCGGGTACCCATTGCTACTCCTTTGATTTGGAGAAAGTGGGATGAGTTAAAGGAGAGATTGTTGAGAGATAGAACAAGTTCAGCCAGGTGGAGAAGAGTGGTGGTGAATGGGAATTGTTCAGGCTTCTTTTCAAGAAAGAAGCAAAGAGCTCTCAGGCTGTCCTGATGTGGGATGGAGGTGTGGAGAGATTGCACATCCATGGTGAATAGGAGGAAGTTATGGTCTGCAAACTGAAAGTTGTGAATGTGACACAAGGCATCAGAGGAATCTCGGATCTAAGTGGGGAGGGGATGGACCAGGGGAATGAGGTTGGAGTCAAGATAAGAGGAAATAAGTTCAGTGGGGCAGGAGCATGCTTGCATAATAGCAGTCTTTTCCCCTGGTTTCTGTGGCTCTGACTCATCTTTCATTCCCTCACCCTCCAGTGTAAATATCTCCCACCTCCTATCCCTTTTTGCTTTGACAAAGGGTCACCTGGATTTGAAATGTCAGCTCTTTTCTCTCCTTATAGATGCAACCTGACCTGCTGAGATTTTCCAGCATCTGCAGTAATTTGCTCTTATCTAGTGAAACTTGATAATTGTTTCACTTTAATTCCAGTTCTTTTCTTCTGCATGTGAAGAAGCTGAGGTTTATACTCTGCTTGGCCAAATCTCCAAAGGTCATGTTTTCACCCTGCCAACATTTATGTTTTTCTTCTTTAACATCAATGTATCAATCATACACAAGAATTGGTGAAACAATACGTGGCATTTTTATTTGAAGATAAGACCATGTGCAGATAGAGTTAACTAGCATTCATATATCGTACTCCTAGACCTCCTGCATATAAACTGCTGACAAGTCATGGAACTACTTCATCATATCCTGCTGATATGGTATTGATTGACAGTAGTTCAAGATACGCATCTTAAAGACGCGTACACATCATATTACAAATACGTTGGGCGATAGGAAACTATAGGTTGGAACTATTAGCTTGCTTGAACTAACAGTCAGAAGACTGACAATAATGGAAAGGAAATTCAGATGACATAACGAATGGGTAGCTGATCGACTATTTTGTGACCTCTGCTGAAATTGTAGTTCATACCTAAGTACCTAATACCTTTTAGAACGTGCTATATTGGTATGAAGGAAACATCATCTGTAGAAAACACCATCTGAATAGAACTTATTGAATGTTTGGGTTGATATTCTGGATATTCAAGGCTGGTGTGTGGCATTTTGAGCTTCACTTGATCAGTGCTTGAGATGGTGGATGGGTTACAATTGTCTTTCCTCACAGCATCAATCTCTATAGCAAAATAGATAGTTAGAGTGGAAACAGGTAGAGTATGTCTAATAATGCAGTCCACAATGCCCAACGTGTCACATTGTATCAGGCACAGGTACCTTTTATGATCAGTCATTGAGGTCTGAGACCTACTAAACACTTTGAGTGCACAGTGCCTATTAAATCGGTTCCCAAGCGGTGTTAATGCTTAGTACCAGTGTGTGCTCAAACTGCATTAAGTACTGGACTTTTCAAGCTCTAAAATTCTTAAGGAATACTTATACGTTCTACAAGTGCTCTACTGGATGCTTGCTTTGTTTTCTTGTCCTTTCCTCTGACAGAAGACCACCCTTTAATGCAAAATATCTGGCAAGATCACTCCCATTGACTAAGCCACTAATCCTGTCTTTTTTCATGGAGGCCACTGCTTGCGGTAGAGTCAACAAACTTTTCCACTAGATTTTGCCTGTTAACCTTATCCCTGAGACATTGGCACTTTCACAAAACGTCATGTGTCACAGGCTGTAAGCACACTCTCAGAGTTATAGAGTCAGAGAGGTTTACAGCATGGAAACAGGCCCTTCAGCCCAACTTGTCCATGCCACCCTTTATTTTTAAAACCCCTAAGCTAATCCCAATTGCCTGCATTTGGCCCATATCCCTCTATACCCATTGTACCCATGTAACTATTTTTTTAAAAGATAAAATTGTACCCGCCTCCATTACTGCCTCTGGCAGCTTGTTCCAGGACTTATCACCCTCTATGTGAAAAAAAAATGCCCCCTGGATACCTTTGTATCTCTCCCCGCTTAACTTAAACCTATGCCCTCTAGTTTTAAACTCCCCTACCTTTAGGAAAAGACATTGACTATCTACCTTGTCTATGCCCCTCATTATTTCATAGACCTCAATAAGGTCACCCCTCAGCCTCCTATGCATCAGAGAAAAAAGGCCCAGTCTATTTAGCCTCTCCTTATAACTCAATCCATCAAGTCTTAGTAGCATCTTAGTAAATGATTTCTGCACTCTTTCTAGTTTAATAATATTCTTTCTATAACAGGGTGACCAGAATTGCACATAGTAATCCAAGTGTGGTCTTACCAATGTTTTGTACAACTTCAACAAGACATCCCAACTCCTGTATTCAAATGTTCTGACCAATGAAACCAAGCATGCTGAATGCCTTCTTCACCCCTCTGTCCATCTGAGGCTCCATTTTCAAGGAGCTATGAACATGTATCCTTAGATCTCTTTGTTCTGTAACTCTCCCCAGTGCCCTACCATTAACTGAGTAAGTCCTGCCCTGGTTCAAGTTACCAAAATGATCACCGCGCATTTGTCTAATTTAAACCCCATCTGCCATTTGTCAGTCCACTGGCCCAATTGATCACGATCCCATTGCAATTGGAGATAACTTTCTTCATTGTCCACTATACCACCAATCTTGGTGCCATCTGCAAATCTGCAAACGTACTAACCATGCCCCCTATATTCTCATCCAAATCACTCATACAAATGACAAATAACAGTGGGCCTAGCACTGATCCCTGAGGCACACCGCTGGTCACAGGCTTCCAGTTTGAAAAACAAATCTCTATAACCACCCTCTGACTTCTGTCAAGAAGTGGGTTTGCCGGCATTGGACTGGGGTAAACAGTAAAAAGTCTGACAATGCCAGGTTTAAGTCCAACCCATTTATTTGATAGTACACTCACTAGCTTTCCTAGTGTACTCACTAGGAAATGAGTGTACTATCAAGGCTAGTGAGTGTACTATCAAATAAATCGATTGGACTTAAACCTGGTGTTGTCAGACTTTTTACTGTGTTTATTCTGTCAAGAAGCCAATTTTGTACCCATTTAGATGGAAAAGGTTTTGCAATGTGGGGTAAAGTCAAATATGTGGCCAGAGATCCACAAAATATCCGAGAACAAATGGCTCGTGTAACATTTAATACAAATGCATTACTGACTCCAAAACACAATGAGAAACAAGGAAGGGTTTGAATTTGAAGTGACTGGAGATGATTCAATGTGACTCCAACAACAAAGCGTTATTAAACTAATATAACTATATACAAGATATGGGTCTGACATAACACCCTGGCTCCTATTGAAGGTCTCCCTCATCCCAGGACGTGCACTCTCACTCCAAATTGGCCACTCCATAGGGTCCGACCTGATCATGTGACTCACAAAGGATTGACCCTTAAAAGTACTGCACTACCACAGTATTTATATGGATGGAATTTTCCCCAAAACAAACTTGTCTTAATGGCAAGAAAACAGGAGCGATCTGCACCAGTCTGTCAGATGTGTTCTGGACCACAATTGTCATTTTTTGGGAGAGTGGTGAGTTGCACACTGGTTCAGGGAGGGGGCAGGAGGAGTGGGGCTCTTTACATGCTGGTGAGCCCAGCTGCAAAGTTCTCAGGTGCCATTTTAGAAGGGTGCCCCGATCTCTCAGAGTACTGGGAAACCCCCTCTCTCCTCCCATGAACAATGTTTCCCCACCTGTTCCCCAATATGGATCATTGGCATCAGGGCCCTCCCAATAAATCCCCCTTCATGACCCACAACAATCCAACCTCCTTCATGACTACCGACATGCCTCCCCCATCATTCTCCATCCCTTCACAGCCCCCACCCTCCAACCCCTGCACAGCCCCACAGCACTATGCCTCCACCATAGTCCCCCTGTTAAAACCCCTACTGAGACTCCACCCCCGCTCAGTCCGCACCCCCACTCAAGTACCACCCCTTGACACTGCCCCTGGGAATGCCCAACTGGCACTGCTAGGATGCCCAACTGGGCACTGCCAGTGTGCTTTGTGGGCATTACTGGTATGCCTGGTGGGCATTTCCAGTGTGCCAAGTAGGCACTGCCCAGCCATGACCCTGACCATCTAGGGGCTTCAATGGTCTCCGAGTCTCTCAGTGTGGCCACCATGATTGGCTGCCTCTCACAAAGGTCAGAGGTTCCCGGGACCTGAGAGAATCTTGCATTGAAAGGGCTACGCATGCTTAAATGCTACGTTAACTAGGCTAATCGGTTTTGCACCTTTTCTGAGTGTGACCTGCTTTGCGCTATTAGAAAGGGACCAGGACAATTGCAAATTGTTTGGCACCGGGCGTGAATCCAATTTTTAGGCTTGCATTCTATTTTCCACAATAGACACAATCTGCGCCAGGTGCAGCAAAGTCAAAAAATTGCCCCCATATACCGTCTTTCATATTTTCAGGATTTACCAAAACAATTCAGAGTAGATGGATGACTTTTTTTTCATTTGATGTGAGTTAGTCAGATAACCATTATTTTGAGCACAGCATGACTGCCATTTTCCTTCCATTTAAGGAGAGACCATAACCTTAACTTCAGATTATGAAATTCTGAAAAGTGGTAGCTGTCAGAGTTTGGATCCTTCGATGGTGAAGAGATCGACAGTTCATATATTTGAGTGTAACAATTCTTAGATAGAGATGGATGATTATGGCACAATATTTGACTTTCAAAGATAAAGAATTATGTTGGAGCACCCCAGCAAGTCTGGAAATTTTCTTTCATTTGTTTTTCCAAACTTTCCGAAGCAGCCAAAACTAACTATTTGGAGTAATAAATTCAGACCATATGGATCCAAGTATGAGATGGAAGACATTCCAATAGTCAAACTTGATAAACTTGACAGTGTAGCCAGTTCTATCAGTGTCCAGATGATCTATTGCAAATATAACTCTCAAAGAAAATGTAATGATGGCTTCCATTAAATATACATTGTATTGCAAGTTAAACCTTTTCTTAAGAATCCTCTGTCTTTTTTTTTGAAACAAGTTAATACAAAAGAGAAAAGGAAATGTTGAAAACCCTGGTTTGTATAATGCGATGGGAAATGAAGCTTGCTCTCTCTGCAGTAGTGGAAATACAAGCCCATCTGTTCCTATTATACTAATTGTTAAATGTCATAAGGTTTTTATGATATGTTGATATTAAGCATGGTTCTCATTACGCTGTGTAATGGGTAGTGAAAAACATTTCTAAATTCCAGCACTACTTCAAAAACAGTAAGAAAAAGCTCATTGTATTTCCTTTAGCTGTGGTTCATAACTGTCAAATACTTTTTAAAAATGACTACGTGATGTTGAAAGATTGAGCTACGTGATGTGTAATTTTAATGTGATAAAATGCATATTATGTTTGGGTTTTTTCAAATAATTGTAAAACTTTTGTGATCCCTTTTCAGCCTTTAGACATTCATACTGGCAACAACAAAATGTATTTATTGTCATCTTTACTGTTGTAAAAGTGCAAATCGATCTAACGTTCATTGTATATTTAAAGTAGTAAAAATCTTTCATTCTGTTAAAAGCTGGAACAAGTTGGATCTTTTGGAATCGCAGAAGTGATTTAGTTTTTGAGATGTACTTGATGCTGGCAAGGCGACATTTATAGCCCATTCCAGCTGTAGCTGTGACTCATTTGATAGCATTCTCGTCTCAGAGTCAAAAAATTCTGGATCCAAACCCTATGCTGGGAAATGAAAATTAAAAATCAGTGCTGCCACTCGAGTCGAGAGAGAAGGAGGTCCTGATTTTCAGATGTTAAACAGAGACCCGATCTGTCATCTCAAATGGATGCAGAAGATCCTATGGCACTATGCCAAAGAAGAGTAGGGGAGTTTTCCTTGGTGTCCTGGACAATATCTTGTCATGATTACATTGCTCTCTCTGGGAGCTTGCTGTGTCCAGATTAGCTGCTGTGTTTCCACATTACAATGGTGACTACACTTCAAATTACTTCATTAGCTGCAAAACACTTTGAGAAGTGCTATGCCATGAAAGGTGCTACTTAAATCTAAGTTGTTTTGAAAAGATCTCAATAAGCCTTTTCATTCAGTTGGCTCAGTTCTTGGGTAGAAATATAATTTAGGCAGAATCATTAAATAAGCAGTAGCATAAAATGGGTAATATTGCAAGGGGCTTCTATTACCCATCCTACTCAATAGTCAGTAGCATTAATCAATAGGCAGAGTAGGCAACGGATGGTTGAAGTGTTACTCATTGATACTACTTTCCATGATGAACGTCCATCCCTTTTCGTTGATGACGCTGGGACTCTGTTCCAGTGACAATGAAGCAACTTATGCCCAAGTTTCTGAGAGGTCCTTCAATCTGAGAACTCTTGGCATAGGATTTGGTTAAGAGAAAGATCATAACACTACTCTGGTACCTGCTTAACACTTGCTTATTAATACCACTTCTAAGCATGTTACAGAATAGACATGTTGCTCAGAGGCAAGGTGTTCCAACTTCACTTTCTCTAGAGAGTCTAACACATGACTGATTGATGTCAGCAGTATATCACCAGCTATGTCATTCATTAGCATATTCCATGTGTTAACCCTTTATCTTAGAAGAATGAGACTTGGAAAAGAACAAGGAGTCATTCAACAATTCCATTATTCTTTTCATTCTCAGTAGTAGAGATTATGGTGCTCTAATTTTGTCAAAATAACACTGGCAAATTTTTGAAGTGCTACATTGCCGTATCTAGATAGTTCATAGTAGATTGTAGGTAGTAAAGCCACAGTACTATAGTGATGGAGGTTTAATCAATTGGTAGGGTTGCTAAATAACTGGGATGCTTTGTCCAGAATAGTCTTAAATTTCTTGCATGTTGGATAATTCCATTACAGTCCTGACCAAACTATTCAGATGGAAAAGAGGCTTTGAAGGGTCAAGAACTGAGACACACATTACACAAAACTCAGTAGCTGGCATACTCTTGGAGTCATGCTATTGAAATGATCGATCCATTAATTTTCTGGTAAATGGGGGGCAATGGCTGAGTGGTATTATTGCTAGACTATTAATCCAGAAACTCAGCTAATGTTCTGGGGACATGGGTTCAAATCCCACCATGGCATATTAAGGTGCTATTCAAAATTTTTAAAATATCAGTCTACAAGATGCGCTCAGCAGCTCACCAAGGCTCCTTTAACAGTGTCTTCCAAATAGTAAACTCTATCACCTTGAAAGACAAGGGCAAAAATTCTCCAACCATTTACTCCCCACCACTGCTACAACAAGGATGGAGAATTTGGCACTCAGCCAAATCTCCGTACACCGAGCGGAACCAGACTCCCACTGGTGTGAACAACTGGAGAATTCCAGCCTAGAGCAGCAGATGTATGTGAGTACCACCACTCACAACATCCCTTCCAAACCACTCACCACCCTGACCTGGAACTATATCACCATTCCTTCACTTTCATTGGGTCAGAATCCTAGAACTCCCTTTCTCACAGCACTGTGCGCGTATCCACACCACATGGACTGCAGTGATTCAAAAAGACAGGTCATCGCCAATTTCTCAAAGGCAATTAGGGATGGGAAATAAATGCTGACCTAGCTAGTAAAGCCCACATTTCATGAACAAATAAAAACAAAGCTGTTAGCTTGCAAATTGTTTGAAATGTCCCCTTTTGCAGTTTGCAAAGAATGGAAATGGTAAGGCTCAGACAGCAGTAACTTTTACAAGGACAGGTAGTCCAAGTTATGGCTGCAAGCCACTGTAGAGCAGGCAACAGAAACCTGCCATTGCTTCCCAAGAGAAGTGCAACCTCCTCATAAGCAGTTAAATTTGGGAATATTCTCCTGAACAATTAGACCAGATTTTCACTCTGAGATGGGTGTGGAGAGTTAGACTCATGGGGATGGGGGTGGAGGTGGGGGTGGTGGGGGGAGTGCGTTGGTTGATGGCAGGTGGTGGGTGTGAGATGGATTTTGGCTTGCCAACTCTGGAAGCAGTAGTGGGTCCTATGTAGATAACACTGTAAAAAAGGACAGCTTGTAAGGAGTTCCTACTGTGAGGCAGGATATAGATGGAAGTGCTGTTATTGCTGGGAAGAGATGTCAGTCAAGAGGCAGGTGAGCATGATGGTTATCAGCTGCTGGCATTGAAAGAGCTGACCCATCGTGGGCCTTCCATAGGAAAATGTAAACTTTACTGTCGCCTATTTACCTTGCAGTAAAGGAGCTCGCTTCACAAGACACAGTTATGGAATTGGCTGTTTTACATTACATGGATAATGTTCTTCCACCTACCCTCTTTCCACCCGTCTCTCAGGATGTGGTCATGCTGACCAAGCAATTAAGACTTGCCCAGGACCCACACAGCTGTCATGGCAGAAGGTGTATGTGACTCAGAGGGAGCAGTCCACAATGTGTGTTCAGGATCACAACGTGCCATCTTGGACTGACAGGAACAGATGCCAGGCCACCCTGCATTAGTGCAATTCCATTTCCCCTCCCCAAAGCCATCGATGAGTTGGAGAACATGGTTTGTGTATGTAAGCAGACACAGGCCCTGTGTGAGACAAATCAGAACTGGAAGCCTTAAATGCCGATATTGCTTTTATTTGTCATGACAGAATATCATACAGTCATAGAAGTTTATAGCATGGAAATAGGCCCTTTGGCCCAACTTGAAAAAACAGGAGGAGGGACTGTGCCCTGCTTCAGCTATCAGGACCTCTGTATTCCAGTTGAGAATAATCATAGACATAGCAACTTAAGTCCAAGTGGTTGGTGAAACCACTGTCAGTGACCAAGGAGTAGGGCAGGAAACAGTCTCCGCCATGAGCACTGCAAGGGACCAGGGCACATCTTGGATTCACTGCGGGAAGAGGTTCTATGAGTTGTTGTGCTCCATCATTCATCAGAAGCATGCAGAGGTCCAAATGGTTTACATTTGAATGTCGCACCTAAGGTGGGAGAATTGGCACATACCTCTCCCATATAAGGATGTCTGTATGTTTAAATTGCTCCTATAGGCGCACACAGTAATGTGAAGGTCCGCTGTATTGCAGATTCAAGAGATTTGTTCCTGTCAACATTACATATTAAGCTAACATCACTCTGTATGTTATGTTTGCATAACAAAAGGGCCCACAATGCTGGGAGATGGCCCAGATGGGGGACCATCCAGGTAGTTAAGTGCGATTGGAACCTGAAATGGCTCAATTTCTGTGCCACTTCGTCAAAATTTGTGTGTTCCCGAAAGGGTACCTAACTTCTCTGAAGGCATTTTGTTAAGACCCTTTGTACAAAGCCATTAAACACATTAGTTGGGTTCTGGAAGTGGCAATGATGAAAATTTCTTCTAAATGGAGTCAGCTGGACCTTTAGACATGGCACCATTTCCACCAAAATGTGTGAAATCTGTCCCATCCCAGGACTTCTGGATTCCAGACCCCAGTGCCATTTTTGACAATGCGCAGAGTGGGAAAATGTAAAAATCTGGAATTTGGAAGATAAGGCTGGATGTGAGCAGGCTTCTTTTCATTTTCTAGCCCTTCAGTAATATGATTAGACACCCCTTCTTCCTCCCTTCCTTGTATGTCTTTAGAGCTGGCTGGTAGATCAGGCAGGGCACAAATAGGCAGAAATCAGATGGACCTAAAGTCAATTCGTAACATCTTGCTAACCATCAAAGCAGAGACTTGGCTGGAAATTGGCTCCAGCTGTCTGGAGTTCAATGCTCAACTACTATAACTACTTGACAATGAAATAGCCAATTTCGTTTTCAAATTTCATAATTCAATAATCTAGTTTTTAACAAAATTGTTAAGTGACTAATGTAAGGACAATAGGTCTAGAAAAGTATTACAGCTTAGTGCTTTGGAGAAAAAAAGAACGTATTAATGAAAAAATACGGAGAAAATAAAAATACCATGCTATATAAAGACAGCTTAAGGATATGCATAAGCACCATATGGAAACACAGCTGGAGTACCAGCCTTAATATAGATGTGAACAGGCGCTGTGTGCATGGTGTACACTTCACTTACCTTGCCTGACATTGTGCTTGACTTTTGTTACTCATTAGATTCTCACTGTGCAGAACAAAAGCAAAGGTCCTGAGTGCATCTTAAAATGTTGTCAGTACTGCCAATGATTAATTGAAAAATATATAATGCAGCCAATTTCCCTTGCCCATCAATGCCAAAGAATATTCGTTTTAAAAATGTACTTCCATTAGGTTTGAATGAAAGAAGAGTCATTTGAATGTTGGTGGATTTTCATGGTACTGCTCTATTTTACATGGAGCTCTTATTCTGCTGTCAAATGACTGAAGAATAAGGATGAGATTTTCAGATTTCAAGAGCTCAAAATACCAATGGTTGAGGAAGACTATTTGGCCCAATTTAATACATTTATTCAGAACATTAAATAATCCTCCCATTGCAGTGAAAAGGTTTACACATGATAATTGATTCCATTATCTTTTATGAAATTAATTTAAGCTAATAATTCTGTCTTTCCTTTTGTCTGCTTCATCAGACTTTTTGCCTATGGGTACCTAGTAGTCTGTTTCCAATCTGTATCCATTGACTTCTTCAATGGCTGGAATTTTATCACCCACCCGGTGCAGGAATCAGAGAGGACGAGAGGCGAACAGTAGTTGACCTCGGGCGGGATTTTATGGTTTTCGGATGAGTGAGGCCATAAAATCCCACCCAATGTGTTACAAAAGCCCTCATGAGCCTTTTTTAACCATCTCATCCAACAACAGGAGTTTATTTGTTTTGAGGGGAAATGGTGACTGTCAGGAAGTTTTGTGGTGGCTGAGGAAGAGCTAGGTTAGCAGTCACTGAAATAGGGTGAGGAGGATCCGTGATGGTGATTGGGGGAGGGGGAAGAAATGGGGATATTGGAAGGAATTAAATTAGCCATTATGGGCAGATGGATAATCCATACATACATAATACATACATACATACAATGCAGAAAGATGCCATTTGGCCCATTGAGCCTACAACAAAAACAATCCCACCCAGTCCCTATCCTGTAATTACATATATTTACCCTGCTAGGCCCCCTGACGCTCAGGGTCAATTTCGCATGGCCAATCAATCCATCTAATCTGCACATTGTTGGATTGTGGGAGGAACGAGGAGCACCCAGAGGAAACACACGCAGGCACGGGGTGAAATGTGCAAACTGACAGTCACGCAAGGCCGGAATTGTACCTGGGTCCCTGGCCCTGTGAGGTAGCAGTGCTAACCAATGTGCCACTGTGCTGTCATGGCAATGATTATGTAAGTAACAGGAGCTGTTGCCACCAAAAGCCCATGTTCATTAAATGGTGGGTCAGGGTAAGCACTTCTATTCCCCCTGACTCCACATTCAGCTATTCATATTTTAAAATGTTGCCTTGTAACAGCTTGTTAGATGACATGCGGAACTGGTTTTCCTGAATACTGCTGTTTGAGACTGATGCAGGGCTAACCAATCCTGCAGTTCAGTGACAATTTGAACATGCCTGCTTCAGCTGTGGACATTGCACAAGATATTTTTTGGTCTTTATCAATATGGTGGAAGGTGCTTCCTGTCATAGAAACTGGAGGCTTCCTCACAGCCCCAGAGACTCAGTTTCGATTCCTGGCTTGGGTCACTGTCTGTGTGGAGTCTGCATGTTTTCTCCGTGTCTGCATAGGTTTCCTCTGGGTGCTCCGGTTTCCTCCCACAGTCTGAAAGACGTGCTGGTTGGGTACATTGGCCATGCTAAATTCTCCCTCAGTGTACCCAAATAGGTGCCAGAGCATGGCGACTAGGGGATTTTCACAGTAATTTAATTGCAGTGTGAATGTAAGCCTACTTGTGGCACCAATGAATAAACTTAAATCCTTTGGAGAGCATTGAACAACCAAATTTCCAGACCATTTTTTGAGTTGTCTGATTTCTTCTCATCTAAATAACTTTTTCTCTCAGAGAATAGTGAATCTCTGGAACTCTCTTCTCCACAGATCAGTGGAGGCAGGGTCAATGAAGATTTTTAAGACAGGGGCAGATAGTTTCTTGACTAACAAGGGACAAAAGGCTACTGTGGCTAGGTGGAATGTGGAGTTGAGGCCACAATCAGATCAGCTATGATTGTATTGAAGGGTAGAGCAGGTTCAAGCCCCAATCCTGCCCTAATTTGTATTTACGCATGTTAACCTAAAGTTAAAGCCTGGGTCATTTTAGGTATAATTTTGACTCAAATCATGTCAAACCTGACCAATTTATTGACGTATTTCCCCCTGGGCAATACAACTTCCACATCCAAATTCCACTTTCAAATTTGGCCCCTTATACTTTCACCTGTCAAGTAACAGCAGATTTTGAAGTGATTTGCAGCTGACGATAATGGCTTTTGCCAGGAAAAGCAAAGTTCTTCTTTCACTCATGCTGTAACTGAGTTACTACTGAAGGGCTGAATAATGATCCTTTTCCACATTTTGCTGTTTCATAAAGTTGACAGTTGTAAGACCAGCAAAACCTTGGCTTATATAGATTTTATTTCTGTTTGTATAGTCAGAGCCCTAACATCAATGGGTCAGAAAGGAGCTGTAGCAGAGAGATTGGTAATGAAATTCCTCAGTGCTAACATTCAAACTCACTTCATGATTATGAATATAGTCCATTGGAATTGTGTGGGAAAAGGCCAGATATGTTAGGACCACAGTAATATACTGTTGATGCTGGATATATTGTGTCCTGATCTAAAGCTATTTGGCAAATTATGCCAGTCAGATGAGGTGAACTAGCATCCAGAAGGGTGAACATCAACCCAGTAAGGTGGGGTTACCAGACTGGGGGGATTTTTAAAGATAAGTTTAAAGTTTATTTATTAATGTCATAAGTAGGCTTACATTAACGTTGCAATGAAATTACTGTGAAAATCCTCCAGTCACCGCACTCGGCATCTATTCAAGGTACACTGTGGGAAATTTAGCATGGCCAATGCACCTAACCAGCACTGTGGGAGGAGACCGGAACACCTGGAGGAAACCACATAGACACAGGGAGAATGTACAGACTCCACACAGACTGTGATCCAAGCTGGGAATCGAACCCAAATCACTGGCACTGTGAGGCTGTAGTGCCACTGTGCGATGGAGACTTTTAGCATTTTAACATTGCCCCCTTACAAGGCCTAAGCCGGTACAAATGGGGTCTTTCCCCAGAAAACTGATAGTTGCCAGATTTTCCAACAGCACGAAGCTGGCAGATGCCCAAAATGCATCTGTAGGTTCATCCTGACAAATGTAGGCAACACATTGCTATTCCTATTCATGGAGAGGAGATAACATTGTTCAGCCTTCTGCTTCCATCGGTATTCTAACAATAGTGCCACAGAGGACGGTCCAGGTTACTTACTCATCATCGATGAGACAATCACAATAATCATTCAAATTGGGATCTTGTAAACTATGGAAGAGAATTTGGACAAGATGGTGCTACCAGGAGAAGGTTTGCTTTATTTATCATTCTTTGTTCTCATGTAGTTTCTGTAGGTAGCATTGACCTGGTCATGACCTTCTGCCAGGAATGCTTTACTGCTGTCTTCTAGGTCAAATACGTTGGAATGAAAATCCCCCTCAAATCCATCTCAAGCAACAGCATCTGTTCCAGCCCAAACAGAAGGTTGAAGCACTGTGCCACTCCCGTGCTGGACTCCAGACTCCTCTTCCTGATACGTTTTGATGTTCATTTTTCCGCCCCATGCTGGTTTTCTAAAGAATGACAACTAGTGTAAAACTCCTTCCTGTGATTCAACATGCAAACTTACAAATTAGGAACAGGAGCAGACCATTCAGCTCTTCAAACCTGTTTTGGATAAAATCCTGATTGATTAGATTGTGGCCTGAACTCTTCTGTCTACCCCCTATAACCTTTGGTCCCCTTGTCAATCAAGAAGCTATCTACTTCAACCTTAAAAATAGTTAATGTTCACTTGGAAGAAAATTCCACAAGATTAATGACCATTTGAAAACAAAATCTCATCTCCACAAGGAAAATATCCTTTCAGCATTCACCTTGTCAAGACCTCTCAGGATCTTTTATGTACCAACAAGGTTATTTTACATTTTTCTAAACTCCAACAGACACAAGCTTAACTTGTCCAGTCTTCCTGCTTTATCCCAGGAATCAGTCAAGTGAACCTTCCCTGAATTGCTTTCAATGCAATTATAGCCTTTCTTAAATAAGGAGACCAAAACTGTACACAACACTCCAAATGTGGCCTCACCAATGCCCTGTACAACTGCAGCAAAATCTTCCTATTTTTATAATCCATCCCACCTTCTATCAACAATATTCTACTTACCTTCCGAATAACTTGCCAAATTTCTACCCACTCATCTAACCAATTTATATCCATTTTCAGACACCTTGTGCCTCCTTCAGAACTTAACTCCAAAATATCTTGATGTCATCCTCAAATTTAGCAAACATACCTTTGGTCCCTTCATCCATGTCATTACTTCATCCATTATATAGATTGAAAATAGTTGTGAACCCAGTACTCTCCCCCAGTGGCACCCCACAAGTAACGGCTTGCAAACTCAAAAATGGCCCATTTATTCTTACTCTCTCTTCGTGATAGCTCACCATTTCCTCACATCCATGCTAATCTGTTACTGCATACACCATAGTAGTATGCAGTTTCTGTAGTAACCTTTGATGGGGCAACTTATCAGGTGCTTTTGAAAATCCATGGACAACACAGGTTCTTATTTATCCATGTTGTTATTTACTCAAAGAACGCTATTAAATTAGTCAAACGCAATTTCCCCCTTATAAAACCATGCTGATTGTGCCTGATTACATTAAGATTTTCTATGTGCCCTTCTGTAACTTTGTTAATTATGGATTCTTGCATGTTCCCTTTTATAAGCTTACTGACCTGTAATTTCCTGCTTTCTGTCTCCCTTCTTTTTTGAATGCAGGGGTTACATTCACTATTTTCCTATCTTTCCAGAATCTGAGAAATTTTGGAAATTTCAAACTCATGCATCTACTATCTCAGCAGCCACATCTTTTAAGTTCGGAGGATGCAGACCAACGGTCCCTCGGGACTTATCAGCCTTTAGCTCTAATCATTTTTCAAGTATCGTTTCCCTGGTGATTGTAATTGTTTTAAGTTCCTCCTTCCCTTTCACCTCTTGATTCATAATTATTTCTAGGATGTTATTTGTGTCTTCTGCAGTGAAAACAGGCACAAAATATCTGTTCAACATTTCTGTCATTTCCTTATTTCCCATGATTAATTCCCCAGACTCTCTCGCTAAAGGACAAGTGCTCAGTCGCTCTTTTCTTTTTTAAATACTTGCAGAAACTCTTGATCTGTTTTTATATTTCTAGCTAGCTTTCACTCATACTCAAATTCTTGCTCATATTTTTTAGTTCTTTTTTCCTGGTTTTTAAATTCTGTCCAATTTTCCCACCCACCATTAATTTTCTCAGAATTGTGTGTTTTTTCTTTCAATTGATCCAATTCTTTACTTCCTTAGTTAGCTATGAATGATGCAATCTTTTCATAGAGTATTTCTTTCTCATTGGAATATACCTTTGCTGAGAGTTATAAAATATCTTAAACATCTGACACTGCAGACAGAATTTTCCCATCCCGCCCACCATGGGAATTGCAGCAGGCGGGATACAGGCCATGGAAAGAACTGTTGGCCTCGGGCAGGATTTTCTGGCTTTGGGGCGAGTGTGGCCAGAAAATCCTGCCTCACATCTCTGTTGTCCTACCCTTTAACATAATTTCTCAGTTATGCCCATGTTTAAAGCACGAGTCTTTCACCCGCACTTTTCATCCTCAAATTGAATGTGAAATTCAATCATACTATGGTCACTGCTACCTAGAGACTCCTTTACTATCAAGTCTTTAACTGATCCTGTTTCATTGCATTATCAGGTATAGAATAGCTGATCTGGCTGTTCTAGAATAGGCAGATCCAAGGTAAAGCCTGGAGGCTGGATATGGCCTGCAAAGCCCCTTGAGACAGCTTCCAAAATTCTTGTCAATTGCCTCTGTTTCAGTACAACTGAGCTGCTCCTCCAATAATAGACTGTTTCCCTACCACTTTTGCTGCAGATAGGCTCACTATCTGTAGCAAAAGTGAGCCTATCAGAAGCAAATGAGGGAGAAGAACAGTCTCTGATTGGTAGAGCAGCGAACAGAGTGCGGACAGCTGGTGGGAAAGAGAAGCATAGGTAAGTCAGGGCCTGAGCCTCTGGAGGCAGACATGGCAGGGCTGGAGCCCACAGAGTCAATCAATGCCAGGCTGTAGGCCAAGGCGCCAAGCTTATTAGGAATGGAGTCTGGGAAACGTGCATCAAAACGGTGGAGAATGACATCTTGGTGGATCAGGAAGCGTAAAGTCGCACTTTGCTCTTCCAGGGAAGTTGAAGTTTTGTCACTTTGGTGAGACAGGATGTGATGGTGGATGAGTGGGTGGATGTGTGTGTGAATGTGTGAGTGAGAATGACTGATTGGATAAAGGTGTGAGAGTGAATGACTTAATGGATGTGGGTGTGAAAGTGAGTGACTTAGCGAATGTTGGCGTGGGAATCAAAGACTGAATGTGTTGGATTGTGTGATGCAGTATGTGTGGATGTGTGAGTGAGCGACTGAGTGTGTGAGGGTGTGGTAATGAGTGAGTGACTGAGTGGATGGGGATGTAATTAACAGAGCTACCCCACCGTCTATTACGAGCTTGAATATTCAGGTCCCAGCCTCAGTCTGTTTTGTGTATCCTGTACAAAAGTTGACTTTCTTGGATAAGTCCTCACTCATGGAAACTGAAAGGTGATCTGATACATTAAATGTTCTGAACAAGTTTTCTTGCTCATGTCTATGAGCAAGAAAAAAACATGGGAACTTATACTTAAACTGGATGTTACTGATCAAAAAGTGATAACAGCAGCAAAATGAAGCTAAGTAGCAGATTTTAGCTGGATTATAAAAGGGAAGTATTAATTGCTTTAAGGTGAGGCTACCATGCTTTTTTTTGGAGGAAGCCAAGTCCTGGAGTTTCTGGCTAGACAGATGGCTGGAGTTTCAGCAGCACCAGCTAGTAAAAGTGGCCATACAGGCAGTCCCACCATGCTAAGGAGATAAGTGTTAATTCGGAGGTCTCAGGGTACGTGGGAGGTAGGATTCAAGAGACTGGGTAAAGAGTGATGGGTAGAGGGTCTGTTGATCTGTTGGTCAGTGATTCCAATGGGCTAAGGGAACATAAAAAAAGGAGGAATAGCTCCTTGCCGACACAAGTAGGCACAGCTAAAGCTGCCAATCTTCCCACATGGTGTGGGCCTCCCTTATTCATATTTTGTTTTAAATACCAGCAAGAGTGCAATAAGGCCATTCAAGGACCTCAACAGACTCAGAGACATCTTGGGGTCTCCTAAAGCCTCCCCGGAACCCCATAAAATTTCAGACAGGTCAGGGGTTGAGAGGGAGACCCACTGAATGAGAAGGTCACCCATTGGATCTGACGTGCTCTCCAGCTTTCAAACCCACCGGTGAGGAGTGTAAAATCCAGTGAGAAGGAAACTGAAAAACATTGGTAATAGTTCAGATTGTAAGGCACTCTTTCCTTTCATCCAGCATGATACAAAATTAGAATAGATATTGGTCATAATTAATTAAAGTTGTAAAAATATCTTGCAGTGACATATTTATCAATCAAATCAGAGATCACAAGTATCAGAGCAATCTCTTGGAAACTCAGAAAGCAATTCACACCCCTCAGGATACAGCCAAACTGCAAGAGTCTTGCTAAAAAGACCATCTAATGGGATAATTGCAAAGGCTGTAGACAGGAATATAAGTGATTGATAGCTTGGTGATTAGTATTAGCCTGCTAATCAAAGTTAATTTTTTTTTGCCTTGCATGGAATAATTTGTATAGTAGAAGACAAAAAAGTTGCTTTAAAGTGGCCAGAGATGTCTTACGTAGATTCCTTTATCCCCCAAAAATTGGCCCTGAAACACTATTTCAAGGTATGATCTCGAGAGAGAGGGACACCAGGAAAGGATGACTGTTCTAGGATTATAGCCTGTTTCCATAGCTATAAAAAGTTACAATGTGGGGAAGAGGGGAAGCTGAAAAAGCACGGATGAATCATTGACTGATATCTGCTACATTAAGGTTATGCCATGAATTCTATCCATTGAACCTTGATATGCCTCTTGACGACTGGGAACTGCTGAGGGTTTTATGGAGGCATAGGAAGACACTTGAAGACCTGCAAACGTTGCGTGAATCTGATTCAATAATTCCTGTGTTTTAGAAGTATCCCATAAAACTTTTAATTTCAGGAACTAACGTGTAAAATATACAATAAGTGGAAAAAACCCTAGGTTTGAGAAAGTGGTAAACACCCACAAGATAATACTAGTCAAAGGATAGTCCATGTTTAGGTAAAAGAAGTCAAAGGTCGAGGTTTGCAAACATTAAATGTTGGGCTATTTTTCCCGAGTTTCTGAGTAGTTTTCTAACTGTTCTCGCTGGCAGGATCTTCCAGTCCTATCAACACACCCTCCCCAATTGGTGGGACCAGAAGATCTGCTGGTGAGAATGGCCAGAAAATTACTAGGAAACTCAGATAAAATAGCCCATTATTTAGCAGATTGCGGCCATTCTTGGGTTTCAGTAAAGTGGCCATCTGCCTGGATATGGGTGTGGATTGCATTAATGGCCTCACACACAACTTTACCATGTTTTTGTGCCCGAAAACAGGCGTGATGCAATGGTAAAATAGGGTCCTAAGGGTCCTAAGTGTTTTGGACCAGCAGGAGGGAGATGAACAAGAAAAAATATGAGATCTGTTTTTCAACTAATGCAAACATCAGAATTTAATCAGAATGGCCTCATTACACTCTTGCTGGTATTTAAAACAGAATATGAGTAAGAACATAAGAACATAAGAAATAGGAGCAGGAGTAGGCCATCTGGCCCTTCGAGCCTGCCCCGCCATTCAATAAGATCATGGCTGATCTGTCGTGGCTCAGTTCCACTTTCCCGCCCTCTCCCCATAACCCTTAATCCCCTCTCTTATCAAAAACCCATCAACCCGCTTCTTAAAAATATTTAGCGAGGCAGCCTCCACCACTTCAACGGGCAGAGAATTCCAGAGATTCACCACCCTTTGAGTGAAGAAGTTCCTCCTCAACTCCGTTCTGAACCGCCCCCCCTTTATCTTGAGGCTGTGCCCCCTAGTCCTACTGTCTTTTTTGAGCGGGAAGAGTCTTTCCACCTCTATCCTATCCATCCCATTCATCATCTTATACGTCTCAATGAGATCTCCCCTCATTCTTCTAAACTCTAACGAGTACAAGCCTAGTTTATTCAGCCTCTCGGAAGACCCACAGCTTTAGCTGTGCCTGTTTGTGTCGGGCAAGGAGTTTCTCCTCCTTTTTTATGTTCTCTTCACCCATCGGAGGCACTGAGCAGCAGATCATCACCCCTCCGTCCATCACTTTCTTGAACCCTATCTTCCACGCACCCTGAGACCTCCGAATTAACACTTGTCTGGTCTCCTTAGCATGGTGGGATTGCCTGTATGGCCACCTTTACTAGCCTGGTGCTGCTGAAACTCTGGCCATCTGTTTGGCGAGCAACCCGGGAACTGGGCTTCCTCCAGAGAAAAGTGTGGTAGGCTCACCTTAAAGCAATTAACACTTCCCTTTTATAATCCAGCTGTAATCTACTACTTAGCTTGCAAACCTGTACCCCGACTCTATTTACCGCCTTAAACATTACCAGCGTACAGTGGCAGCAATGTGTACCATAAATTATATGCACTGCAGCAGATCAGCATGGCTCCTTTGACTGTGACCTCTACCATATAAAGAGCTAAGTGAGAAGTCTCACAGTACCAGTTTAAAGTTCAACAGGTATTAAGAGCTATTAAGAGCTTTTGGAGTGCTTCTCCTTCATCAGATGAGTGGAGAGTTGGGTTCACAAACAGAGCATATATAGACAAATTACTAACTGCAAGATAATGGTTGGGATGCGAGCCTTTACACGTAATCAAATCTTTACAGGTACAGACAATGCGAGTGGAGAGAGGGATAAGCATAGGTTAAAGATGTATGAATTGTCTCAAGCCAGGACAAGCTCATGATACCAAATAAATCTATTGGACTTTAACCTGGTGTTGTGAGACTTCTTACTGTGTCCACCCCAGTCCAACGCTGGCATTTCCACATCATATAAAGGGACAAGGCAGCATTCGCACGGGAACACCAAGTTCCCCTCCTAATTATACACCTTCCTGACTTTGAAACATATCACCATTTCTTCATTGGTTACGGTAATATCCTAGAACTCACTAACAGCATTGTTGGTATACCCACACAAGATATGCCACATCAGTTCAAGAAGGCAGCACATCACCACCTTCTCAAGGGCAGTTAAGGATGAGCAATAAATGCCAGCCTTGCCACTGACACTCATATCCCATGAAAGGCAGCTCAGGGCAAATGCCACTCCTCCACTCCAACCATGCAATGGCCCTGTCATCATGACTTGAGGTGGCATCTCTGGCTATAAGCATGAGTGATCAAGAGTTCTGTTTTTGTGCTGGTGGAACCCTGAAATTTCAGTCCATTATTTCTGCAATCAGATGATCCAGGTTATGTTAAGTACCAAGGAAATAGAAAACAGGAATAAAAAAAATGACAGAATTGCTGTAAATGCTGTAACTTGGGAATTACTGTGAGCAATGTTATTGTGTGACAAATTAACTGATTTATCAGATTTCTCACTGCCTATTTTAATTCATTATTAAAATAAATAGATTAATCCTATTATAATGTTGGAGAGAAGAATTTGATACAAGTTAGCGTTTCTTACAACAACTTCACCAAGATTTCCAAGCTTCTAATTTGCTGTATTAACCAATCTCGTGACAATGTGGCTTTAATATCCTGGTGTGGTATTCTTAGATCATTGCATCATGCATGGGTAATACATTTATAATTATTTTGCTTTACCTATTATTAAACCATGTGTAAAGTGAGCATGAAGTAAAGATGCAGCATCCACATATTCTGCGTGGTAACATATTACAGTCATTACAGTCAGTATATAAATAATTGATTCCTTTTCCAATGCTATGTTTGAATAATTGATTTATAAGAATTCTTGTGATGTTTGCACATTTTGCTGTTTACACTGTAGCAGTCAAATGAGACTGGAGGCACATCTGAGTTGTTTCCAAAGACTCCAGCTTATATATTTACTGTAGCCCCGTAGGAGTTGGCCTCTTTCCATCTTCCAAGTAAAGGTTGGCTGCCATGGCCCTGCCTCAAAGCATCATGGATTCTACTTAGCACCCTCGGAGATAATTTGGCAAACAGCCAAGCTTCTGATTCATTTCACAATGCAGTCAATCACAATTTCATAACAGGATGCAGAAACCTTTCAGTTTCTGCCAGTTTCTCATGTTCCTCTGACATGTGTTTAATTAAATATATCTGACAACAATTTGTGAGGTGAAAATGAAAGAACTTAAAACAAACCAACAGAAAATAAAACAAAATATGAAAACAGGTGAGATAAAGGACATGCTACAATTCAGAAAGACCAAAAAATGTTGGAGTTGTAGATGGGACTAGTCAGCAACCAAAGCAGAAAGCTAGCTTAATATTTTGTCTTAAATCTTAGATTAAAGAGACTGATTCAAAAACTTTAACTTCTACCAAATGGAAAAAAAATGTAGACACTTTTAGACTTTTCATTTATTTTCTTCTGATGGAACTCTATCCGGCTTTCTTTTTGAATGACAAAACTTCTACTATAAGAAAAAAAGAACTTGCATTTATATCGCAGAAAGAACTTGCAATTTTATCACTTCTTTCACAATTTCAGGATATTGCAAAGTGCTTTACAACCAATGAATTTGTAGTCACCTTTGAATTGTAGTCACTGCTGTAATGTAGTGAAACAGCTGCCAACTTGTTCGCAGTGAGGTCTCACAAACAGCAAGAAAGAACATAATGAATAGGATTGGAAATTGACCACATAACCCCTGCTCTGGTAATGACCGGGGATGGTCTTCTGCCTCAAATCGCTTTCCCACCAGTTCCCCAAATCCCTTGAACCCCAAGGGTCACATTTTTAATGGATCAAGGTCAAGGTTACTGGTGGGCAGATATGCAATTTTTACAGTTGTGTGGCAGTTTCCTGACACCATCACAACCCATTTTCAATAAGGGTAGCTTGTTGTCTGATTAATTGTCTGACTCTCCCTACAGATGGTTAATTCAGGCCAATTAATATTAAGGATAGGGCCTATTAAGGCCCTGTTCTTACATTGACTTTGATTTTCCATCAGCAACGCAGAAAATCAGCCAGAACGATTGCTGGACCACATACAGTTACAGCTTCTTACTATCCTGTGAGGTGTCAGAGGCCTGCCCACTATCTCTGATTAGATGGTGATTGGACTGCCATTAATTGGCTTGGCTCTTTCAAAATCCTGGTAGGCACAATCTAAGTTGGCCCAAAAGGCCTGTTTCCATGCTATATATCTTTGTGACTCTCTCTGGCCAGTAAGGAAAGTAGGAAATGGAAGATGACAAACATTAGACCGAGCAGTGGTCACCTTATACATTAACACTTGGGAATCAATAAAGCATAGACTACATCTAATTGCAGAAAAAATCCTCTGACTTATTTTAACAATCAAACAAGCTTCAGAAAATCTTTGTAACCCATGAAACTATTAACCTTTAATTAAGCCCCTCCTATTGCCAATGTGTCCCAAAGCTCCAAGCATAGGGTTGTGTCAAAGCAGTTCTATTGATCAAGTCATTTCACAGGCCACAGATTTCCTGCTCCACATTATCTTTCACACCTTTCAGTCGCTCTGTCTGCAATGGTTTGGTACACAACCCGATTGACATTTCAAATTGCTCTGTTTACATCACTTCCCAGAACAGGATATTTTGCCCTTTATATGAAATTCTATTTTAACTGTGAAATTGCTCAAAGGCCTACTTAAAAATTGAGGAGGGATGTTAGGAGAAATTTCTTTACATAATGAATTATTTGAGATTAGCACTGCCACAAGGAATTGTTGAGACCCGGACTATTGCATTATTTAATTGAAAACTGAATATACATTTGAAGGAGACAGAAATACAGGGCAAGGTAGAGACAATGATGCAACTTGTGATTGCTAATTACTTTAATGTGACCTGTAAAGTGTTATTATTCAGAAAGTACTGATTTTATTAGCTAAATCTGCATTGGGATACTAAAACTAGGATTAAGGGTGTGTACTCTAATTGGAGGGGTGAGAGATATAAGGGTGTGTGTGTGTGTGTGTGTGTGTGTGTGTGTGTGTGTGTGTGTGTGTGTGTGTGTGTGTGTGTGTGTGTGTGTGTCTCTGTCTGTCTGTGTGTCTGTGTCCGTGTCCGTGTGACTGTGTCCGTGTCCGTGTCCGTGTGAAGCGGTTGATGTTGCTGCACGAGAGAAATTAGGCCGGCCAGCCATGAGCTTGTGGCAGTCAATCAATTAACAGGCTGGAGGTGAAGGGTTCACTCAATGCTGAGTGGATGGGTGAGACAAGGGGCATCGTTCCTGGTGTCATCGGATGCAGAGCAGATGCTAGTACCATTTTTAAAGATCCATCTGCCTTGTAATCATTCTTGCCTTGTTCATTGTGATTGCCTATTAGGCCCTTGCCTCAGAATCCATCCTCCAACCCTGTCTGCAATCCGAAAGAAGCCTTAAGGATCAACTGAGGAATCAAGGAGACAATTCCGGGGCTGTAGTGAGGAGGAATCACAGGTTCAGCAATACCTCCCGACCAAGTTCTCCTCCAGTCTGCAAGGGAAGGGCAGGACGTCTTCTTCCCAAGAGTCAACACGGAGGGACCCTTCCACCTGACTAAGCAAGCCAGGATGAAGATTACAGAAGGGGTCATCCTTGGACAATGGGTACAGATCTCCAAATGGGTCAGTGACCTTCACAATGTCAGGGTGAGGCATACATCCCATGCTCATTTTTGGGGCCTGCATGTGGCAATGTGAGATGGTGTGCTACATGGGAGGGAGTAATCAACCAGGTGCTAGCTAGGGGTGCAGCAACTGTAGATCTCTTCTGATACGTGGCAGTATTTTGGCAACAGCCAGCTGTCTGTCTTTGCTCATTTCTACCACTTCTCCTGACAAGGAACAAGGAGACTGAAACTACACAGTACTCTAGGTGCAGTCCCTGTTGTGCCAGTTGTAGCTAGACTTCTCTACATTGATATTCCATTCCACTTGTAACAATGGCCCACATTCCATTTGTGTGCAATTTTGGTCCCCTTATTTAAGAAAGGATATATTAGCTTTGGAGGAGGTGCAGAAAATGTTCACAAGGTTGATTCCGGAGATGAGGGGGTTAGCTTATGAGGAGAGAACGAGTAGACTGGGCCTGTATTCATTGGAGTTTAGAAGGCTGAGGGGAGATCTTATAGAGACATGTAAGATAATGAAGGGGCTAGATAGGGTAGAAGCAGAGAGATTATTTCCAGTTAGAATGGAAACAAGAACTAGAGGGCACAGCCTCAAAATAAGGGGGAGTCAATTTAGAACAGAATTGTGGAGGAACTTCTTCTCCCAGAGGGTAGTGAATCTTTGGAATTCTCTGCCCTTTGAAGCAGTGGAGGCTACCTCGTTAAATGTGTTTGAGTCACAGTTTGATAGATTTTTGACCAATAAGGGAATTAAGGGTTATGGGGAGCAGGCAGGTAAGTGAAACTGAACCACTATCAGATCAGCCATGATCTTATTGAATGGTGGGGCAGGCTCAAGGGGCTAGATGGCCTACTCCTGCTCCTATTTCTTATATTGTTATGTTCTTGTGCCTTCCTAATTACTTCCTGTACTTCCCTGCTAACATTTTGTGATTTGTGTACAAGGACATCCCAGATTCCTCTTTACTGTAACGTTCTGCAGCCTCTCTCCACTTAATTAACACTCTTGTTTGTCCATTAATGTGGGAAATCTCACATTTTTCCACACTAAACACTGTTTGCCAAATTGCACTGATTTTATTTATGTTCCATTGCAGTCTTTGGGTCCTCCTCACAACCTGTTTTACTGTCATTCTTTGCATCATTAACAAATGCAACAACAATAAATTCAGTCCCTCTATTCAAGTAATGAATATAGATTATAAGTTGTTGAGGCCTTGTCTCTGATCCATGTTGCACCCATATAGTTATAGCTTGCCAACCTGAAAATGACTGATTTAACCTGATTCTGTTTCCCTTTCCCCCATTCCAATCTCCATATTCCAATCTCCCATCCTTGCCACAACACCATTGTCTCTTTTCTTGTTTAGTAAACTTCTAAATTTTTGTTCAGTAAATTATCAACTGTCTTTTGAAAACCTAAATCCATAACATCTGCCAGATCATACTAGGCCTCAGTTGTTTCTCCAGCAGCCCAATTGCTTTCTCAATGGTTGATCTGCTGCTCATGTGGCAGTTGTAGTTGTATTTCTTCTTGTTTTGGCAATGCCAAATTTCCTCACAAGCATAATTAGTCATGTACTTGACATGTAGCTCTTATCTTTGAGAATTCAACCCTTAAAGTGCATGAGTTTGAAAATATGGCAGCTTTGACTGTCGAATTACGTAAGTTTTTTGGCTGCTGCCAGTGAACTGAGCACAAATCTGCAGGATCCACTTACAGTCATTGTAAACTACTTGTACTTCAATAGAATGGAATCCCTGCCTGTTGATGAAGCTGATGGCTGCTCCGTGGAGACTTGACAGCCTCATACATGCAGTTATTGACATCCTCCACCTGTGGAAATTTAGCAATGGTTCTGAAGTTGATGGCACTCTCCACCTGACTGTCAGGGTTAATTCAGTAACACACAGAACAGCCCCCTTGGACATGGCATTCTTCACTTTTTTAATGCAGCAATAGGCTGTTGCCTGGGAGATTCCATACACATGCCCAGTCAATCCCTGGAAAGAGTTGGATATGTGAACGTTGATTGTGATGATGATCTTCAAGGCCACAGGCACTGGGTATCCACTGAGACCCACAGATCACAGCACACCCTGCAGCACTGCACAAAAGTCACTGACAGCCTCTTTTCAGAGCCAGAGTAACTTAAAAATTGCTGACACTGTTGCTCTGACACCTGCAGACAGTTGATGTGAATCTAGTGCACCCTTGACTGTGCATAGGCCCTCCTTGTTGTCATTTCCCTTTATATATTGTACAGGCAAGTCCATCAGAGCTGACTCTCATGTTGTTCCTGCTGTCGTTGCAGTATAGCCTATGCCTAATCCTTTAGTTGACCAGCCTTTGCTACTTCCTTCTCAACAAGTTCCAATGAACTTCTGTGTCCCTTGCAGGGAGCCAAGCACAGTATACGCAGCTCACATCTTTACTGAACCACCACCCAATGTAGCTCCCATTCTTAGAGACCCCCTGCCACTGGCTGGCAATGGCCTCAACAGTAATTGTCACCATGGCTGAATTCCAGAGGCAACAGTAAAGCCTCGTCTTATTGTTGCTAGCTTTAAGCTGTCAAGAACCTGAAGGCTTATGATTCCCTTGCACTGTTTGTTAAATACAAACTGCTGTGCAAAATTACAGATCCATGCTAATTCACTTTTATTAGCTTATCATTTGAGCTTAATTGAAAACTCACCATACAATAATTGAAACACTGCCCTCTATCTTTCCTACCTCTCATCAAATGTAGAATCAACATAAGTAAGGATGCCACACACCCTGGACATACTCTCTTCTACCTTCTTCCATCAGAAAAAGATACCAAAGTCTGAAAGCACGCAAGGCCGACTCAAGATCAGCTTCTTCCCTGTTGCCATCAGACTTTTAATTATATTAAGTTGATATTTTTTCTGCACCCTAGCTATGACTGTAACATTATATTCTGCACCCTCTCCTTTCCTCCTCTCCTATGTACTCTATGAATGGAATGTTTTGTCTGTATAGCATGGAAGAAATAATACTTTTCACTGTATCCCAATATGTGTGACAATAATCAATCAAATCAGATCAAAACAAACCAACATCACAATGTTGGTGTTCCAAGTGAGCACATCCCAATTTTTTGCCCCTTTACCCCCAGCCCTGTAACCCTATTCTCAGCCTATCAGCTCATGAAGCCCACATAAAATTTAGTCCATGTTATTTCCCTGCAATTTATTCTGTGACCTCAATGCCTCACCATTTTATTAATGACTAGGATAAAGGAATTGAGGCCCTAAAATTCAGCTCTATAGCACCAATGGTACTGGCACTTTGAAAGCTGGAAATTTCAAAAACGTCAGCTGGAACACCTGCGTCACTTTGAGTGGGTCAGATAGCTCACTTCGATTGTAAAGATGCCAGCAAAGGCATGCTATACGTATCATATATGTCATACATGCACCAGCAGCATGCGGTGTCAGTGGATTATGATGCCAAACAGCTTTCAATTGCCTTTCAGCTATTAGTCCTAATCTAATGCGACCATTTATTTTCACTATCTTTGGAAAAATGAACTCTATTAAATAAATTTAATGAGGACCCCACATCATTTGTATATTTATTATACATTCATTTCCAATTTACATGGAGGTGTTGATTGGACAGCGAAAGACTAGTTTGAAGCAAATTATGTCTGTCAGGAACAGAAATTAAATGACCTATTATTGATAAAAGTCCAACCTTACACAATTGGTTCCACAGCAGTGCACTGTTCAAAACAGAAATGTTGGTTTGATGCTTGTAATCCTGAATATGATCTGTTAGGTCTGAAATGTAGACAATAATGAAAAGTAACTCTAGGAGAAGTGAACAGTAGATTCATACCAATACATGGTCACGCAGCTATGATATTCCACAATGAAGTAAATGCTGGGTTTTTGAGAAAAATGTCTATCTTTTACTTTATGCTAACTGGTCCCCTAGTAACATTGATGTAAATGTACTATAGATTGGTGATCACTAGTCCTCTTGAACTGTTGCAGTGACTGGGATGCTTAAATTTGTCCCCATGCTATTTCGCTAAACAGAGAGAAATCAACACATATTCACTCTTTTGCTCTCTGTCTAGACCTGTGGATATTTTGGAAGAATAGGATCCTCTGAATGGAGAGCAGCATGAGATATAGGTGGTCAGGGATATGCTATTGAGGCAGATGATCAGTCATGATCATACTGAATGGCAGAGCAGGCCTGCTCTTATTTTCTACATTTGTACTTCTAGAGATCCCAAAAAATGGATTCCCTTATGACATTGGGGGAAGGTAATAAGGTAGGCATTTCAGTTACACTCATTCTTGCTTTTTCAGCATGCCTACTCTTTACTTGAAAATTTCACACATCCTTTCTTCTGTCACTTGGAGAACTCCAGTAATTTCAGGGGAAATAAAAGGGACAAAGACTCAACTCATGGGTATCCATGTTATCACCTATGCCATGTGCTGTTATATTTTGTAATAATCACATCAAACACCTTTTGAAAATTCAAGTACACTACATCTAGAGGTTCCCCTTTATCCATTTTGCTTGTTACTTCCTCAAATAAACCAAATACATTAATTAAACATGATTTCCCTTTCAGAAAACCTCTGCTTGACCCCATTATGATTTCTAAACATCCTGCAATAACCTCCCTGATAATGGATTCTAGAAATTTCCCAATGACAGATCAACTGGTGTATACTTTCCTGCTTTATGTCTACTCCTTTCTTGTAGAAAGATATTTGCTACTTTCCAATCCACTTGTGCTGTTCCAGAATCAGAATTTTAGAAGATTATAACCAATAGCCTTTAGTATCTCTGCAGGCATTTTTGTCAAGACCTTAGGATGCAGGCCATCTGTTCCAGGGGTTTGTCAGCCTTTAGGTCTAATACTTTTCTCATCACCTTATCCCTCAAGGGAACTGTTTTCAGTTCCTCCTTCTCACTTCTCAATTCTCAAGTATCTCTGCAAAGTTTTCTAAATCTTCTACAGCGAAGAATCTGTTCAAGGCCTCTTACCTTCTTATAAAATCATAGAATCCCTACAATACAGAAAGAGGCCATTTGGCCCATCGAGTCTATACTGACCACAATTCCACCGAGGTCCTATTCCCATAATCCCATGCATTTACCCTGCTAATCCCCCTGACATTAAGGGTCAATTTAGCATGGCCAATCAACCTTATCCGCATATCTTTGGACTGTGGGAGGAAACTGGAGCACCCAGATGAAACTTACGCAGAGATGGGGAGAAAGTGCAAACTCCACACAGACAGTGACCGAAAGCCAAAATTGAATCTGGGACCCTGGCGCTGTGAGGCAGCAGTACTAACCACTGTGCCACCATGCTGCCCCAAAGAGATTAAGAGATGTTTTCTGAAACATTCAACATTTACTTCGCTGGATAAGAGTTCACTGTTGATGGTAAATTAAATATCTCACAACAAGTTAATAGCCTGACTTTATTTGTTTTTGATATGTAAGTCATATAGAACATAGAACACCACAGCACAAACAGGCCCTTCGGCCCACAAGTTGCGTTGATCATATCCATACCTACCAGGCCATAGAACTATCTGTAACTCCCAATCCCATTAAATCCCATGTACTCATCCAGAAGTCTTTTAAAAGACCCCAGCGAGTTTGCCTCTACCACCACCGATGGCAGCTGATTCCACTCACTCACCACCCTCTGAGTGAAAAACTTACCCCTAACTTCTCTGTATGTGCTCCCCAGCACCTTAAACTTGTGTACACTCGTAGTGACCATTTCAGCCCTGGGAAATAGCTTCCGAGAATCCACCCTATCTATACCTCTCAACATTTTATAAACCTCTATCAGGTCGCCCCTCAACCTTCGTCTTTCCAGGGAGAAGAGACCTAGCCCCCTCAACCTATCTTCATAAGGCATGCCTCCCAATCCAGGCAACATTCTTGTAAATCTCCTCTGCACCCTCTCAATAGCTTCCACATCCTTCCTGTAGTGAGGCGACCAGAACTGCGCACAGTACTCCAAGTGGGGTCTGACAAGGGTCTTATAAAGTTATAAAGGACCAGGTAAGGACAGCAGATTTCCTTCCTCAAAGGATATTTTTAAACCAGATGGGTTTTCAAACAATTGAGAATGGTTTCATGGGTCTTATATAGGTAAGATTACATCTATTGCCCATTCCAAGTTACCCTTAACTGATGATCATGGAGCATTTTCTGGACTACATCAATTCATGTGCTGATGGTATTAAATAAGGAGTTCCTGGATTCGGAATCAGTGATGATAAAGGACTAGCAATTTAGTTTGATGCGAGAATGATGTATGACTTGGAGCGGAGGAAATAGTGCTCCACTAACACTTCTGCTCTTGGTCATCTTGGTAGATGTTCGAGGAAAACAAACGCTATCAAAGTAATTCATCATTTGCATTAGCTTACATATTTATTTGGCTTTTTGTTTTCTATTATTATTCATTCATGTTATGTGAATGCCACTGGCAAGGTCAGTACTTATTCCCCATCCCTAATTGCCCTGAAAAACATGGTGGTAAGCCATCATGCAGTCCATGTGGTGTAGGTTGTTCCAGAAGGACTAGCGATAGTGAAGGAATTGCAATATATTTCTAAGTTAGAATGGGGAGTGGTTGGAGGGGAACTTGGAGGTGATGGTATTCCCATGCACTTGCTGCCCTTAGCAGGTATGGAAGTTCTGTCGAAGGAAGCTTGGCGAGTCGCTGCAAAGCATTTTGTAGATATACACATTATTGCTATTATTTTCTTTATTCATTCATAGATGGCCAGAATGTAGTTGCCTAAAGGCAACTGAGAGTCAACCATATTGATATGGCTCTGGAGTCTCATGCAGGCCAGACCAGGTAAGGACAGCAGATTTCCTTCCCCAAAGGATATTTTTAAACCAGATGGGTTTTCCAACAATTGAGAATGGTTTCATGGTTATCAGTAGATTTTTTTCCAGATTTTTTTTACTGGATTCAAATTCCACTGTGTGCCTTGGCAAGATTTGAACCTGGATCCCCAGAATATTAACTGAGTTTCTGGATTAATAATCTAGCGATAATACCACTAGACAATCAGCAACTCCTAATTTGTGTGCTGTTGTTGGAGGAAGTGAATGTTCAAGGTGGTTTACATCTCCCAGCAGTACCATACAAAAATAGCTTGCATTTATACTAAGAAGTGACGCATGAGCTATGTAATCTCACAACGATTGTTTGCAGTTTTCAAATTGTTTGCAGTTCTGCCAATTCTTGTCTGAAATGATGGTGGATAATTAAACAATTAAATGGGAGGAGCAGGTTGCATGAAAACCCCATCCTCAATAATGCAGAGCTTAGCATGTCAATGCAAAAGTTAAGGCATGTCCAGAAAGAGCTGGACAAATCCAATAGAATCCCTATAGTGCAGAAGGAGGCCATTCAGCCCACCGAGTCTGCACCAACCACAATCCCACCCAGATTCTATCCCCACAAGCCCATGCGTTTATTCTAGCTAGTCCCCTATTAGCACAGCCAACCCACCTAACCTGCACATCTTTGGATTGTGGGAGGAAACTGGAGAACCCAGAGAAAACCCACATAGACATGGCAAGAATGTGCAAACTCCTCACAGACAGTGATCTGAGCTGGGATTGAACCCAGGTCCCTGGCACTCTGAGGCAGCAGTGCTAACCACTGTGCCACCTTGCCGATTACCACTCCACCAATCTATTTTTGTGAAGTAATGGAAAGTGCTGTTGAAAATATGTCAAGTGCCAAATAACCTACTTACTGATGCTCCATTTGGGTACTGCCAAGATCACTAGCTTCAGAACTTATTACAGCCTTGGTGACTGTGCTTGACAGCAAGGCAATATTTTAAAGAATGTGGTATTAAGGAACCTTAGTAATGTTGAAGTCAGTAGGAATAAGGGGGCAAACTCTGCACTAGCTGGAGTCGTACCTAGTACAAAGGAAGATGGTTGTGTTTGTTGAAGGTTAATTATCTCAGTCCCAGGTCATTGCTGCTGGAGTCCCTCAGGATAATGTCTTAGGCCCAACTATCTTCCAACTGCTTCATCAATGACAGTTCCTCCCTCAGAAGGTCAAAAATGGGGAATTTCCTTGCACAATACTCAGTACCATGCATAACTCCTCAGATGCTGAAGTCGTCATGTTCATATGCAGCAAGATGTGGATAACACTCAGGCTTAGGGCAATAAGTAGCAGGTAACATTCCCATCACACAAGTGTCAAGCAATGATCATCTCCACTATGAGAGAATCTAACTGCCTCACCTCAATTTTCAACTGCATTAGCATGAGCATTGCTAAACCTCACCATCAACATCATTGGAGTTACCACTGGCCAAAAACTTAATTGGATCAGCCATATAAATACCGTAGCTACAAGAAGAGGAAAAACATGGTGTACTATCTATAAAATGGTTGTGAAAGGTGCTATATAAATCCATGTCTTTTTTTTTCAGTAAAACATTTTCAAGACACTTCACAAGTGATTATCAAAGAAAATTTCATATCGAGGTACATCAGGAGATATTAGTGCTGGTCACAGACAGCTTGAACAAAAAGGTGTGTTTTCATTGGCAACTTAAAGGATGAAAGAGAATTAGTGGGACAGAGATTTGGTAGGAAATTCCACAGTTTTGGCTTTTTGGTTTTAAAAGTATGAACGAATGCATACATCTTGAAGGATTGTTGGGCCAGAGGAGATTGCAGAGATAGAGAGGCCAAGGTCATGGAAACACTGGAAAGCAAGAATGAGAATTTAAAAACTGAGGCATTGCCAAACCGGGAGCAGCAAGAGCGGGGGTAAACACTGACTGAGAATTGGTGTTAGTTACAATACAGGCTGCGAATTCTTGAATGAGACTAAATTAAGGAGAGTGCAATGTGGGAGTTTAGCCAAAGGAATATTGGAATTGCCAAGTCTAGAAGTAACAAAGGTGTTGCTTATAGTTTCACCAATAGTTGAACTGTGGCAGAGCAGAGACAGACAATGTTACAAAAGTGGAAATAGAGAGTCCTGGTCAAGTTGCAGAAAATCAGGTCAGAACAGTGACTGGCAACCTAGGCTAATGGGCCAAATGAGAGGCCCTTCCTCATCTCAGTGAGCCACAAGATTCAAATCAGGCATGTTCACAAACTATGATCCTTAAATACGATTGAGTATATTTAATACATGCTGAATATTTCATAATAAGGTGAAAATGCTTAATCATTCATATATTAATAGAACTGTCATCAACTTCAAGTGATAAAAACAAAAGAAATATACATGCTTGACTGGATGCAGAGAGAGCACACAGCTCTCACAGTCAATGTTGTGTGCAATCAGCATGCTTTTCACTTCAAGTGCCCTTGCTTTATGTGTATATCACTTCACTTATACTGACAGGGAAAAATGGATGGAAACCAGCAGAATGCGCCTACGCTGTCCATGTGCAATAGTTACCAAAATATCTTGTGCGCCGCACTCAGAACCCCAACGGGCCGCATGTATCGCCCAGGCCATAGGTTGCCCACCATGGGGTCAGAGACTCAGCTCAAGCTCAAAAGGGTCAAGGTTTTAAACAGGTTGGTTCAGCGTTAGGTGATGGCCAGGTAAAAGGATCGAGTCAGTGGCTAGGGAATGGAGTCTGTCACAGGAATAGAAGTCAATGGCTTTGGTCCTTTCAGTATTTAATTGTGAAAAATTACTGTTCTTCCAGCACTGGATTTAAGACAGTATTATCACATACAAGAACTTCTGATTTTATAGATTTTGTAAAGAAGGTAACCTTTATTTAAATGGATAGGAGGGGTGGAATTTTCACAAAAAATGATAAGTTCAATCAGAAAACTGGTGTTTCTCCCCAGACAAAGAGACTGATATTCCAACAAGCTTTTCCTACACTTTGCCATTTGTTCAAAGGGGGTTGTGTTTTATGGCATCATTTTGAGGGGTTGGGCCATAAGACACTGGCAAGCCTAGCCTCAAAAAGATTGGGGCACCATTTTTAAAGGGTGCCACAAACTCAGATTTAATTTAGAAGCCCCCTTCCCCCATGGACACTGGGACCTTCCACATCATTGATGGCATGATTCCTGTTTGTGAACATAAATCCCTGACATGAACTCCCCCGTTGAATATTGATTGCTGGCATCGGAGCCTTCCCAGTGGATTGTCCTATATGTGCTGCCCTGACAGGCTTTGCCCCATTCAGGCCCTGTCCCTTTAACCACCACCCCTTTAAGGCCTACCGCTTGGCAGCACCAATCTGTCAGTGTCCTGGCATTTCCATGTTTGATACTGCCAGGGTGCGACGTGAAGTGCTAGGGCACTGCAGTGCCATATCCCTGAACACCCGGGGCTTCACTGGCCTCTGGGCCTCCCGGCATGGTCATCCCATCTAGTCGTTGTTTGTGGAGGCTTGTTGTGATACCCACTAATGCCAAATCATGCAGGCAGGTGGGAACATATGACATTCCCAAAGATTCGGCGTTAAGCCGATTTTAAACATGGTCACTATACTTAAATGCATGATAATCAAGTTGACACCATCGCTGGGCGCATACCTGATTATGTCTGCTGGTGGGCCCAGGAGCGTAGCGTTGTGTGATAACACCAGTAGAAACCCAGCTATGGCCTTCTCGTGACAGTTTCCAGCCAAGTGTAACCAGGCTGGAAAATCATCCCCAAGGAGCCGAATTGATGGCTGCCAAAAGTCACTTGAACTTTTACAGTTGTAATGTTTGTCAAGCTTCTAGAAGTTTCCAAGTGGATTGCAAGTGCACATATGTGGACATGAAACTTTTGAAATTCAAATGTGTGTTTCCACAAGGGTAAACAGAAGTTAATTGACAATAGCTTCCCTGGAGCTTTTACCTATCTTGCCAAACCTGGAAACATGGGGGCCACTCAAATTAAAGGCATTTAAAAGGTTAATTACCTCAGCTAAAAGATAATGGATGAGACTTTGCCCTGAGACTTGGGCTAACACGACACCTAAAATGAAAGCATCATTCAACAGTTCGGCATAGCAGCCACTTTTGTGTTGTTGAACTGTAAAAGAAAAGAGGCTGTAGGAGGCTATTTTGTTAAAAAAAGGATTATTTGTTGGTGTCACAAGTAGGCTTACATTAACACTGCAATGAAGTTACTGTGAAAATTCCTTAGTCACCACACTCTGGTATCTGTTCAGGTACACAGAGATAGAATTTAGCACGGCCAATGCACCTAACCAGCATATCTTTGGACTGTGAGAGGAAACTGGAACACCCAGAGGAAACCCTCACAGACAAGGTGAGAACATGCAGACTTTGCACAGACAGTGACCCAAGCTGGGAGTTGAACCCGGGTCCTGGCAGTGCAAGGCGCTAAACACTGTGTCATCATGCCCCCTTTGTATGGCAATGTGAGAGACAATACCAACGCACAGCTCTCAGCTGAACCAGCCATAAGCCATGTGAGAGCTGGAGTTCTTGGCTATCAGGGGTTACAGAGCAAGACATCCAGAAAATCATCCCTGGGCTACTGAGAAGAAACAAAACCTTCCTCAAGTGTTGGGAACTGCAGTTTTCAGCAGGGCAAGGATTGTGATGGCAAATAAAAGCAAACCAAATCTTGAGTCTCAATCCCTTCTCTTTGGAAAGGAATTCAAGCAACAGATACTGCACAGAGGCTAATGTGAAATCTTTGAATACTTTTTTTTGTATTTCAGTAAATAACTCCATCACTTTTACCTGGGTAATTTTCAGCAGCAATTTTGTAATAAATTAACCTTTTTCTTGTTTAAGAATTACGCTTGTCTGCTGGGTTATTTTTAAATTGAATCACCCACAAATTAAAAGAGGGATGCATACCCACACATGCATTCTTAACTCAAGGACTACTTTGAGGAAATGTCTATCAGTGGTTGTGACAGTGTGAAAAATCAATGGGTGTGGAGGGCTTGAGAGAAGTGATGGGTATAATTAGCAAACACTTGGAACCTGATGTACTTACAGCATTCAAGGAGGCCATTCAGCCATTGTACCTATGCCAGCTCTTTGAGAGAGCTGTCCATTTATCCCTCTTCCCCCAATGATGTGCATTTTATTTTATTTTCCTTATTCAAGTGCATACTCAACTTCCCTCTGAAAGTTGCTAATGAATCTGCTTCCACCAGTTTTTCAGGCAGTCCATTCCAGATCATGACAGTTCATAGCTGGTGGAGTTCGGAAATTGTAATGGTGACCCAGGATCAGACCATCAATCGTTACTGAATCTTACTTGACTGGTTCATGTACAGAATGCTGCACAATTCTTTTACTTAAACAAAAATTGAACATGGCAATCCTAACCAAAATAAATTTTTTGTTAGCTTGCAAGTTAAACACTGCATTCCATACTCATCTACAGCCAAGTCATCTGTTATATTGTAGTTTAACGCCCAACTATCCAGCCCATCAGTGCCATTTTTGCCACTAAAATGATTCATACAGTTTAAGCTTCTAGTTACTATCCATCATACTTTGCACCTAAGGCACAATCTCTGTAACCTACCTCGCAGAAATACTAGCAGACACTAAAAAGCTCTTGAGCCCAGCATGTCAGCTTTAGAAAAATGTAAGTGGCTGTAAATTCTGCTGCCTGTCAACCTTTATTTGTCCTTTGCATCAGGAATAAAAGAACAAATATATTGCTGCAGGCCTTAAGAAAAGATTTTAGCGAAGAATGTGACACTTGTACTATGCAGTGTAATAGACAGTTTAGATGACAGTGACTATTTGTGGTGGACCAGACAAATACCCACGGGGCCTACACTTCCCTCACACCAAGCCTGAACTGCCAAATCATCTCCTTAGTTGCAAACCAACACTGTCAATAAGAATACATCATCTCTTTTGTAGTGTGGAAGAGCTGTCTGTAATAATTCCCATTATGCTGAGTCTTGGATTTTCCATTAGCACAACCACCTGCTGGGTCATCTCACTTAGGTTTTATTGCTGTCTGAACTTGAATTTATCACCATCTGCAGCCAGACAGGAAATGAGTGCACCATCAATGATTCGCATTTTGATTATTAAATTCTACAAAGTTGAACTATCGAAATATTAGCTTGGTGTCATTCGGACAGACACCATCAATAGCTGTAAAACAGAAAGGTAAGGGAGTGTTCAATCTGACTGCTTCTTTCTTAAATATTTTCATGGTAACTAAGTGCCATACATTCTAAATCATAACAACTCGCACTGTACAAGACTGCTCCATCATCTCCCCTCTGGTTATTTTGCCAATTATCCTGAAATGATGTCCTTTAATTAAGATCTCCCCCCCCCAAACCCCGAGAAGGAACAGTTTATCTTATTTATGCTATCAAAACACATTATAATTTTGAGCCATTCACATCTCCCTCATCCTCTCTGCTTAAAGGACAACAATCCTAGTTTCATCAATCCCCGCCCCACCCCTGAACCACCCCCCCACCCCACCCCCTCCCCATCCCCACCCCCCTCCCCATCCCCACCCCTATCTTGGTGGTGAATAAAAGCAGATAACACTGGAAATGCACAGCAGGTCATTTACCCTCTACAAAAATAAAACACAGGTTTGGATGTAGACACATTTATTCGAGAATGTAACCTAATTTGACCATAAACGTCACGTGGTTAGATTGCAATGTACAGAAAGGACAAAAGTATCAGGACTTATTTTTATAGCTAAGGAAAATATGCATATGTTATACTTCATGACAATGTATCAGCTATTTTCATTCAGTTATTGAAAATGTATTATCCAACAATGAATAAAATCAAGTCACCCATTTAAAGAACACAAACCTTCAATGCTCATGTTCCAGGTCCAAATTTAACTGATGAGGTGAAACCACATTGGTGTTGGCAAGAAGAAAGTGCCCTCCCTCCAGATCACGAGGGATCTTTGGCTTTCACTTCAGTTGATTCAATAGCTGGAAAATAGAATCTAAGTAATTTCTCACATATTTCAGGAGATGTGGGTATCTTTCAATTTCTTGCCTCAAATTGGTGCTAAGCATTGAATTTTTCAACCTATCGTAATTTTTGTCCTAATAATATTTGAAATTTGGGGAGTAGTAATTTGACTAATTACTCAGGGAGATTATCCAGTGACATGCCTAACTATATAAATGAAGAAGGTCCTAACTTTGAGTCTTTCTCTACTACTGCCTTATTTCGATGTTGGAACATTTTAGCTTGTTTAAGTAATTCTGCGTTACAGTTGGGAGAATGTGAATGTCAATGTGTATGTTTAGATGGTGGATGAGAACAAGATGCAGCTTGGTCGTATTTTCCCCAAAGTCAAATAGACACTTACTCATCATCAATTTTCACACATGAAAAATAACCATTTGGGCAAGAGACAGAAGAAGTCAAATATATTGGAGGCGTCCTCCATTAAGAAGTCAATGCTTCAAAAAGGGAAGAGAAAATATTGTTGATTAAAATATTTTTTCAAATATTTATGTGGATTTTTGGTTTCCAAATTTATCCCAAATTATTGTTAAAATCCTCAGGTTCCCAAGAAATGTGTATCATTTTTATGAAGTTACTAACATTGCTTAAACATTTTGGTATGAATTCACTGGCTGAGAGTAGTGGAAACATATATTCTAGACAGAGAATGAAACACTGTCAGTTCAAGTTAATAAGCCTCTATTATTACCTCGGGTCACCCACCCAGAGGGCAAATATCCCTGCTGGATGCTGATGCTGTTTAATTAACGTCCACACTTATTATGTCAACATAATGCATCATGTTGAATTGAAAACATTTACATTGATGTTCAATAAAATTGACTTGTTCATCCAAATCATCCTCTTCCAAATTAAACTGGAATTTCATTTTAGTTGAAGCTAATCTTCACGTTTCTTATTTATCATGCTTTAAATATGCCACACCTTCATTATAAGCATCTCAGTCAGAATGCGTCACTGTTATCAGTCTATCGGACTTATATTTTTTTCCTGTACTGTGGGTCATTCCCTACAGCAGTGCCTCATTATCACAAGCTAAATGTTCATCTCCAAGGACTCTGTTATAATGAGGGTGGAATGCATTTGAAGGAACATTGAGGGACATTGCTGTATCCAGAAATATGAATTCATTATAATTGTAAAATCCCTTTTCTGACAATTTCGATTAAATTTTAGATTAATTTAGCAATTTTAGCATTAGTCATCCTGTGGCCTAAGCGTATTCAGTTAGAATGAGAGCCAGATGTCCAGCAAAGGCACAGCATACACCTATTCTAAAAATGTAATGCTCAATTTAAAAATTCCTGTTTTTCTTACTGATTTTTACTAATTAATTATTCACCTGTTTGCTTGCTTGCTATTTATGAGAGATATGCTTTTCCTTTCTGGATCTCTTTTGGGATTTCTCTGCGGTTCTTGGAAAATTTCACACAATTTCTTCATGCACAATTTTAGATTATTTAATTATTTGTTAATTGATTAACTTACATGTGCAATAACTCACTGTCATTTTTCCAAACTAGGCCACTGAGAAATCCATATAGGTAGGAGTTGCTGCTCATTCAATACCAAGCGTACAATGTCTTTACATCTGACGAACCTGCCAGATGCAAAATTCACCTTGGGCAAATCCTTCAGGAGAAAAAATTACAAAGAAAAGTCATATTTGCCTGAAATGTTAACTGCAAGCAGAATTCTCCCAAGCTTCTGCCTGTGGGTTCAAGTGTGGGTGCGGGGAGCGAATGTGACAAGAGGCCAGAAATTGATTTCATGCGGATGCGAATTTACAGTGGGATCTTACACTGGTGCCTACCATGGCGGATCCGGAAACCCACTGGATGTCAGTGAGAAATTCATTTCTATCCCACTAATGGGATGCTGATGAAGATCTGACTACCCACGCCTGATTCTCCATGGTGCCAACAGGAAAACACGCTGGTGCAAAACACATTTGGAACAATGTGCTGTGTAGATGTCGGTACTCATCTGAACAATGCCTGGGGCTGCCTCTGGATCTCAGAATCAGGGCCAACAGCAAACCTGGGCCCGAGAACATCACAACAGTGGATGAGGGGAGTCTGTACAGATGTACCTTTCTGATTTGGTGTCTTGGAGGGGATTCACCTTCCATTCTCAGAATATTCCCAGAGATCTATTTTCTTTCTCGGGAGATCCATTTACTTTTTTCAATAGTTGGACAAGAGATGTTGGGTGTTTTTTTGCCATGGAATCCTGCATGAAATTGATGGTTGTACAATTAATGAGGATGAGGCCAGAAGACTTTGTATGTTTTTTTTGTTGGTCTCTGCAGATGGAAACACTCCAGGTTCCCACCCCCACCATAGAGCTTAGTCACAGATGGGAAACTCCTGCACTATGTTCCCTTCTCCACCAGTACCACCAACTCTGCTGAACTTTACCAGAACTTTTAATTTTTATATCCTTCAGGAGCAGGTTATTTCCAAGTGTAGCAAAATCCTAGTGCAGGTTTGGCATGTGCACTAACAGCTCCCTGTCAGAGTTCAACATTCTTTGACATGGAACGTTGTAGTGAGGACTGGACATCTGCATAGTCAGTGTCCAAGGCTTTAGGAACTCTAAAGAATGTAAATTGCCTGTTTCAACAGCCAGGAAGAACTCAGTCTCTGGCTTTGTTTCTGCTTGTGTGATTTACAAGATCAAAGTTATCTCTGTGGGGTCCATGCCCTATACCATTGGAACAACAGCAACTGAACTGCCTGAGAAGTCAATCACTTGTGATTTCCTTTGGGGTGGTGGTGTCTCTTGATTTCTGACTATAAAATCACAAAAAATCAACAGAATCCCATTAGAAATAGCTAAGGGGGAGGTGATGGCCTAGTGGCATTATCGCTAGAGTATTAATCCAGAAGCTTGGCTAATGTTTTGGGAACCCACGTTCAAATCCCAACATGGCAGGTGGTGGAATTTGAATTTAATAAAATGTATTTGCAATTAGGAATCTACCGATGACCATGAAACCATTATCGATTGTCAGAAGAACCCATCTGGTTCACTGATGTCCTTTAGGGAAGGAAATCTGCCGTCCTTACCTGGTCTGGTCTCCATGTGACTCCAGAGCCACAGTGATGTGATTGATTCTCAAATGCTCTTCAAGGGCAGCTGGGGATGGACAATAAACACTGGCCATGGCTCACAAATGAATTTAGAACTTATTTTCATAATTTCTCCAATGTCTCCAACAATCATTTGCCAATGTTATGGCAAGATATTAGACGAATCCCACAGAAATTCTCCAATGTTTGCACAATTCCTAGAAAAGTATCCAAGATGGTATTGACCTAATATTGATTTTGTATCAATAGTGAACTTTTCAGGGATACACAATTCCAGATTGCAAATTCCTTAAAACGGAGCGATTTGATAGCCTAACTTATGTCTTTGGGAAATGAAGAGTATATTTGCCAGATACACAGGCTGAAATTTTACCACCCTGCCCACCATGGAAATCAGAGTGGGCAAGGGGCAGACAATGGAATGGTCCATTGGCCTCCGGGGGATTTATAGTTTTGGGATGAGCGAGGCTGTAAAATGCTGGCCAATGTGTTGTGCTTTGATTTTATTTCTAGCAATAAAATCTGTAGAAGATGGAATGAGAGAAGCAATAGCCATCTTAAGTTCTCATGAAATGGTTTGAAGATGGATTTATTTAAGTACATCTGTATATATTTGAAATGTATCCTCTGTAACCATGCCTTCAGAATAAATGGACCAATGAAATTTAATCCTACAGTAAAACTTGATTCTTTTACCTCAACTCTTGTTTTTGTAAAAAACAAGGTTGAGGTTCTTTTGTATTATCCTTGAAAATTCTTCAGTGTTGAGTATTCTGAATTGTATTGTTCTACAAGCACGCTGCAAGTCTAATGAACCTGCTCATTGTATGATTAGATTGATATTGACGTTGCAGTGCTAATATGGATCTCAAAAGTAACAATGCTCTTCTAAAATTTCAACTACAAATGAGGCTTTTATAAGAAACACCATTCAAAATTCTAATTGTTGAATCATCGTGAATGATTTCTGCTCTTTCTTATTGAGCAAAGTATCCAATTGATTGTCACAAATTAAATAGATTATATAAAGATCATAGCAAATATTTACCTTAATAACTCATTCACATTTTGGGAAAAAAATTGGAAAATATGGCTAGCTATCCATTTAAAAGTTAAATATTTGATCATGAAGGGACCCATAAATTTTAATCCAATTTTACCATATTCATATTCAGTTGCCATTATTGGATCAATTTATTTTCTAAAGCCAAAGATCATGGCTAGGAAATTTCTCAGAACTATTCCCACTTTGCTGCCATAACTTTACCAAAAGTGTGCCTGAAACACATTTTATGTTCATAACTACGGTTTTCACAGCACTCGGGAAAGGTTATGGTGAAAGGGTGAGAGAAACTTTGCGGAAATTTTGGGCCCATATTAATACAATCGTCAATCATAGGATAGGTCTCAGTAACAGTCAGATTATGCTTGGTGTTTTGAAGCTAAATAAAGAAAACGTTCTGCAGTTTTAAGCAGCCTTCTGGACCTGATTCTAAGTGAAGAAACCAGAGAACAGTTTGGCTCAACGGCAGCTCTCTTGTCTTTGAGGTCATGAATTTAAACCCTATCCAGAACAAAAGCACATAATCTAAACTCACACATCAGTTCAATATTGAGGGAGTGCTGCAGAGTCAATTATGCTGTATTTCTGGAGAGAGGCTAAACTTATGGCCATTTGCCTGTTCAGATAGACATAGAAGTCTGAATTTTCACAATGATGGTGATTCTCTCTGTTGTTTCTAAAAAATGTGGAGGAGGCTGAAATCCAGAAGTCCCACCCTCAAACATGACACCTACCATTTGTTCAGGGATGGAATGAGGCCAGGTCAGGACTGATGCACACATGTTTCCAGGAGGCAGATGCCCATTCAAACAGCAGCTGCCTCCAGTCTGGTTTTTGTTAGCCCAGAAGACAACATGCACAGGTTAGACCTGGTGGAACAAGACCAAACTTTGTGGAGTCCTTTGGCAAGGTGGAGTACCCTTCTGGAGGTGTCAGGATATGGTTATGGGAATCTTTTGGAGGAGGTCAGCTGCCCTTGGGGAGCAGTAAAATGCCCATTTGGATTGTTAAAAGCAGGCATAAATGTGTACAAAATATACATAAACTCATTGGAACTATCAAGCGAGCTGTGAAGAGGAATTGACAAAAATGTCAAAAGAAACTATCAAAAACATTGTCAAGGTATTTAAACTCCTGCCCTTTAAATCTTTGAAAAAAATGGTGTGGTGTTAAAAAGAATATTATTGTTTACTATTTCATTCTGTCTTTTGACATAAGCCTGAGTGTTATCATGATGGAAGTTATCAGTTTGTTTGAAGGTCTCAAGTCATAAAAATTCTTTCACGAGTGACTATGAATTCTAATGCTCATTTTTAGAAGTGATTAAGCACTTGAATTAAATGTTTATTCCTATAACGAATTATTTAGTTGAAGAAAAAAAATGTAGTGTAGCGTTTTCTAAATGAGAGCTTTAACAAAATAATGCATACAATAGACACTTTAGTATGAGAGTTAGGTTCCCCATCATGGTGAAAATCCCAGAAACAGCCAAAATTTCTAAGACTCGCACCCTAAAAAGGCATTTCCAATCTTTGCAGGGTAGGACTCGAGTTGGTCTGGGTTTGGTTGTGTGAAATTCACAGAGGTGCCTGGATTTTTCAATCACCAGTTGCGTCCACTGAACTGGGATTTTGGAAGAACAGGAGTGTGGAATCCAGATTGTGTAGATTAGGACAGGTAAGAGGAGATCTGAACTTGGTGGATGTGTTTGGATAGCCAAGATTTTTGAGAGGTAAGGCACTCTTTGTGATTATTAAAATTGAACGTGATTGTGCAAAATCATTGGAACCTGCCAAAATGCTATACAGTTGTCAAGGAACAGATAAAGAGTTGTCCAGTTGTTAAACCTGTCAAATCTGTTGTAGAAGTGTCAACACTGTCAAGGAACTGTCCAAGGATACTGGGTCAGTTGACGTGGAGGGGTAAGGGAAAAGATTGGTTGGTGGGGGCATGGGTTGGCATCAGTTCACACTAAGTTGGCATAGGGGAATGGAGTAATGGGAATGGTGTGGGGCATTAATTTGCAATGGAATATGGGGCCATGGGGGTGGGTGGAGGGGCACTAATTTGGCATAGGCAAAGTAATGACACAGTGGTATTATCACTGGACCAGCAATATAGGGACCCAAAGTTATGTTCTGAGGGTCCAGGTTTGAATCTTGCCATAACAGATGATGGAATTTGAATTTAATAAAAATTTAGAATTAAACATTTGATGATGACCACAAAATTATTGTCAATTATTGTACAAACCCACTTGGTTTGCTAATATCCTAAAGGAAGAAAATTTGCCTTTCTTACCTGACCTGGCCTACATGTGGCTCCAGATCCACAGCATTATGGTTAACTCACAAACGCACTCTGAAATAGCATAGCAAGCCACTTTGTTACATTTAAATACAGTGCCAGGGCACAGAGGGAGGTCTTGTGCCCAGTCTCCCCCCACACCCGGCAGCCTGCACTATTGTTCTGGATTGCCTGCTGCAACTTTTGTTTCAGAATGCAGAAATCTACACATGCCCTCTACTGCTATTAACCAGCTTTCGGGTGAGCTAGGCCTTGCTGACTTGTTCTTTCCCTCTCCCCCGCTGGTGCAATACCAGTTTGGCCTCATTTGTTTTGACAGAGTCAAGTAAGACTTGATTCTTAAGTCGCCCAAAAAAACGGTGTGAATTTCTTCCATTTTCCCACTTGTTTGGCACATAAAATTTTTTTGGTAACATCGCTCCTTTTGTCTGTGATTTCTCCATTCTTTCGGCTTGGATTGTCTCTCAGCATAATGTATTCCCTGGTCTGCTGTGCCATACAGATGTTGTAGCTGTCATTTCACAACTTCCATATTTCAACACACCTCATCTTTAGCATTACTTTCTCACCTTTACATAGACTTGCTCCTACGCAATGACATTGGTTCTTTACTGATGACAGAAGGTCTTCTCCTGGACACTGACAAGCTGAGAGCTCTAGCAATGATAAAGAGATCAATGCATATGAAAGCCATGCAATGATTTGTCAGAATCATGAACTATTTAGCTAAATCTTTTGCCTAAGTTTTCAGCTGAGTGCGAACCATCATGTAAGCTCACTGCCAAGGATGTGCTATGATATTGGGGAACAGAACTCTCCATTCACCTGATGAAGGGACAAAACCCGAAAGCTTGTGAGTTTACTATCAAATAAATCAGTTGGACTTAAACCTGGTGTTGTCAGACTTCTTACTGGGGAACAAAACAGGATGGGTGTTCACGTGCTGAAATATTATGCTGTCAATTATGAAGTCACCTTGCTGTGTGATGCCAGCGAAACAGGTCTTGGAGCAACCCAAATGCAGTATGGACGACCAGTCACATTTGCATCCAGGACACGAGTACACATATTCTCTACTCTCTCAGCCTGTCCTGCCAGTTTTAATGACTTATGCACCCAAATCTGTCCCCCTGCTCTTTATCTTAATTTCTACTTTTGTCATCATCCAGGGAGGTTGGGATTTGTTTGCCCTACTTTTCCCTTCTGAGGGAATATACCTTTACTATGTCCAAACCACCTCTTCTTTCAAGATAGCCCATTGTACGACTACTGTTTTCTCCCACCAGCCTTTGGTTCCAATTTATTTGACACAGATCTGTTTTTACCTGATTGAAGTTGTGGTCCCCCAGTGAATTATTCTTATTTTGGAGTTTTCATTGTCCTTTTCCATAATCGTCCTAAATACAATGATCACTATCCCTGTAATTCTCTCCCACTGTCACTGGATCTACATGGCCCAGCTCATTCCCAAGAACCAAGGCCAACAGTGCCTCTCTTCTTGTTGGCTGGAACATACTGCTGTAGAAAATTCTCCTGAAGCCACTCCAGGGATTCTTGTTCCTCACTGTCCTTTACACTACACATCCAGTCTATATTTGGAATATCAAGGGCACAATATTACAACCTTGTCCTGCCCAACTTTCGGCGAGGAGGTAAGATTGCGTGGGAAACGAAAAAATCAGGTCTGTGCCCAATTTTTCACCTCCCACGATCTTATCAGCACTACTTTGTTGGCAAAACTAGCTTTGCACCCAGAAAGGGCATGAAAGCAATTTAAATATTAAAGACCATTAATGAGTCCCAGATGATATTGTCCGGGATCCCTTACCTTTACTACCTCACTGCTGAGGTTCATCCTGGCGAGAATCATGTATGGTCCCCAACAACAGATACCAGACACAATGGCCTCATCAGGGGGATCGGAGGCTACAGAAGCCCCTTACGTGGTTGGGGTTGGGCTGGGCACTGCCAGTCTGCAATGCTCACCTGGCACCCTGACACTGCCCATCTGACACCCTAGCAGAGCCAACTGGGCACTGTGGCTCTGCTCGCCTGGCACCCTGGCACTGTTCACTAGGCACACTTAGAACTGCTCACTTAGCGCCATAACTGTGCTGGGGCAGTGCCAAGGGGTGGAACCAGAGTGGGGGCAAAGTCAAACAGGGAACATAAGAACTAGGAGTAGGAGTAGGCCATCTAGTCTCTCAAGCCTGCTTTGCCATTCAATAAGATCGTGGCTGATCTTTTTGTGGACTCAGCTCCACTTAAACGCCTGCTCATCATAACCCTTAGTTCCCTTACTGTTCAAAAATGTATCTAAGCTTTCCTTAAAAACAATCAATGGGGTAGCCTTAACTGCTTCACAAGGGTTACGAGTGAAGGTGACCGGCGGAGGAGAAAGGAAGTGGAACTCTGCCGGGGAAGAAATTGGTGGCAGGGTGGGAGGGAGGTAGGTCTGCAGAGAGATGACTGGTGGAGAGGCAGTGTCCGTGTAGGAGGACCTGATGTCCATGGTGAGGGGAAATTGTGTTGGGGAGGACGGTGGCAAGAGATCTCCAAATACACTGGGAGATTGGAGCCCTGTACAATAGTGTCCCCAAGACCTCAGCTGCCAGCTTCACCAGTGAGCTGAGGCGCCAAACCCCTTATGGTGAGAATCGCATCTTGACTCTTTTTGCATTAAATGCTAGAAGATTGCATTTTCAAACTTGCCCAAAACATGAGTCTGAAACTCTCTCATTTTCTTGCTCATTCAGCACTTAAAAATGTTTTTGTGAAATTCCAGCCACAGTGCCCCGTTATAACAGTCTGGGGGATTTTCACAGCAGCTTTATTGCTCTGTTAATGTAAGCCTACTTGTGACACTAATAAATACACTTAAAAACTCTGGGGGGGCGATTCTCTCAGCCCACTGTGCAGCTCTAACAGTGCAATAGGCCAGGCGACATCAGCAGAGGCTGTTTAGCGGGCACCCTGCTTGGTACCACAGCCTCTATGCATCTCCAGCTCCAGGTTTTTTGGAGTCACCAGCCCTGTGCCAGAAGTCGGCACGGAGCTGATTTAAATATTGAAAAAGCAAGTTCCATTTCATTAGTGGGCTGGGGGCTGAAGTCTCTGGGTCCACTAACATCTCCTCCCATCAGCAGTTGCACCTCCCAGTGAGGTTTCCAACAGCACCCCATGAATAGGAAACAAGTGGCTCAACCACTCAAGGGAACAGATGCCAGGAAGGCCCTGCCAAGGACGTCAAAAGGGAGGGGGTGCCCCCAGGGCAGTGCCAACCTGGCCCCCTGGCACAGTCCAAGAGGTAAACTAGAAATGTCCAAGGGGCACCTTAGCACTGCCTACCTGGCATTGGGCAGTGCCAAGGAGGCAGGGTCAGAGGGGGTGGAGTCTATTGGGGGGCTAATCAGTGGGAGCATAGGTTCCTGCTGCCTCTCTGCACAGTGATTGCAGGCAGAGGGAGAGATAATGGTGATTGAGGCTGATCATCAGAGTGGGAGGTTGGGGTTTCAGAGCAGCGGGGGGTGGTCAGGGGTCAGGAATGCTGGGGGTTACAGATGGGGAGGTCAAGGCTGGCCGCAGGGAGGGGGAGCGAGGGGGGCTTGTGGCGAGACTTTGGATCTTTTCCGGAGAGGTCTGGGAGGCCAGTGATCAGGGGGTGGTGGTGGGGTCAAAGGGGCAGCAATGGGGGTGGGTTCATGGGGCTGGCCAGCAAATGGGAAGCCAGTAGTGAAGGGCCACTACGCTCTGACAAAACAGTACCTGTGCAGTGGCCCACGCAGCGCTATTCTGGTGGTCTCTCCAGTGGGAATATGCCCTACCCACTGATTTTCAGAGTGAATCTCGCTAGGGCACTCTGTGATGCACAGAATGTCGGAGATTTATTCTGAAAATACTGTATAAAAAAAAATTGGAGGGAGTTACCTCAGATTTCATGCGAACCTGGCACTTTGAATGTTTTTTGGGAGAATCACCCCCTCTATAATTTTTGCACTTCTCTGTAATTGCCTAGCAAATTTGTTTCTATACATCCTTCCCACTGAGCAATGTAATTTCACATTTTTGTTCCTATAGGTCTAGCCAAGTCAGTTCTGTCATTGACTACCCCACCCCAGAAAATAAAAACAATTCAGACCAGTGCTCTTATTTCTCCATTTTACTGTTTAATCCTTCGGGCCCTCTGGGGCAATCTTTTTCCTCCAGCATTGCGATGCTCTCCTTAATCAATACTGCCACCCCTTTCTCTCAAATCAATAGCAATAAAACTAATAAAATAAGCAAATCTATGCCCTCATAAATTCTACTTCTAAAAATAATTAACTTACAAATTCATTTCTCTGAAAAGCTTTTGCTGAAAACATTTACCATTAAAGTACCTTTGTACCACACAGCTTCACAGAAAGAACGTGACTTGGATGGCAGGTGATTTCTTGTTTCAATCCTGACAAATTAACTGTCCCCCAAACTCTGGGAAGAACCTCAGGACGTATTGTTCAAAAAGAATACTCAGCAGACAATACAGAATTGTTAAAAAGGCCTAATTAACCGACTTAGGACCTTATAATACTTGAATTTCTCACACCTTAGCACTGATCTGTTGCTTACCATTTTTTAAGAAAGAACATTTTTATGAAGCATATAATGGGTGTTATAAATATACGTCTTCATTAAAATCTGCATAAATTGATACTTACTTCAACTTCTGAGGGCAATCAGATTAATTGTGCAGCATTTTCCTTGATGAGCTTCCATTTATCTTTGGTGCCGGAAAAATAAATGTTGAATAATCGATCAACTTTGCATTGAACAGAAAAGAGAAAGCACAGCGTGGACAGAAATTTTTGTTCAGTGTGTAAAGGGAGTCATTACATTTAGGGTCAGTCTTTGGAATGAAAACAAATATATTATGGCTTAGATTTTTGAATGGAACCGAAGCCTGTTTCAAAGATGGGTGGTGTATGAATTGTGTTTGTTTGAACTGTAGTATACCAAATTTATATATGCTTCTAAAGAATTATAATATGATTGCTGACCTTCAGAAATTAATTCGAATCTTACAGCACAAAAACTTCAATCTATATGTTTATGCTGTTGTTCATGTTTCATCCAATCCTCTTCCCACCTCATTTGCTCTCACCCTGTCAAAATATCCTTCTGTTCCTTTCTCGCTCATCATGCACTTTATCTAGCTTCCCCTTAAATTTGTCTATTTGTCTCCTCAATCACTCTTGTAGTAGTGTGTTCCACATTCGCACCACTCTGAGGAAAAAGGTTTCTTATTGGGAATAGGAAGGAAACTTTGAGCTATCTCAAGGCCTGCAGTAGTTTATAGTTAACAATTCCAAACAGGACAGGAAAGCTTTTGGTGCAAATACATTTGAAAGAGTTGAGGAACCCTTTGATCTGATGGGGCAATTTGGAGTCTTTTGCAAAGAGTGAGGTAGAGGAGGTATTTTTCTTTTGCATGGTCTACAAGTATGTCAGCACACAAGGAATGTTAGGGAGGCTGCCTCCAGTGTGCATATCATCTCCATTGCAAACTCCATATGCAAAAGTGCAAGCAAAAGTTCAATGAACAACCGAGAATTCACAAGTAAAAACAGAAAATGCTGGAAATGTTCAGCAAGTCAAGTAGTGGAGAGAGAAATGGAGTTAACATTTCAGGTATGTGATCTTCAATTAGAACTGAGAAAAGTTAGAAATGCAATAAGTTTTGAGCAAGAGGTGAGTGGGATAGTGACAAAAGGAAGGTAAATTAGAGGGTGGAATTGGGACAGTGGAGACTGAATGACAGTCTCCCAGGGCCAAATGAGATGGTGATTGGGCAAGCAAAGATACAGAGAAACAAAAGAAACAACCACTCCCAGTGACGTAGCTATCAGCAGCTCTCATGGATGGGCTTTTATCCCTTAAAGGAACAGGAATCCAGATGGCAATTCTTTAGTTGCTAGATTGCTACAGATTCTGGCTAAGGTTCTTAAAAATGGCTGAGATGAAGTTGCCTCCATATTTCCGGCCCATTGTCGAGAACACCATCAGTCAAAATCCTGTGACAAAATGAGACAGATGGAGGAAGTGAAGGGATAGTGGAAACAGTGCAGAAGCTCTGATTTTAACCTAGCCCAAATAGTTCATGCGGCCCTTCAAGGAACCCTTGAGCCTCCTTTCTCCTGTGCTTCTCAATATAACAGTAACACATCCTTCTGACCTCATTGCTCGACTCTGAGCTTCTGGCAGTTATTCTTGCAGCCACAAGGAAAACCTTGCTGCTCCTCAAAATTCTGCCAGCCAGCCTCCATGTTTAGCCCTCCAGCTTCAAGCCTCGAGTTGAAATCTGCCTGACACTCACACTCTCATGGGAATTTCTCTCCCACTGCAGATCTGCTGCAGATCATGTTTAGGCCTAAGAAACTTTCAGGGATTTGGAGCATAGTTCTGCACAATTCCAGTATTAGAACTAAAAAAATTAACTTTGGACAGAGCTGCAGTCTGAAATGATTAAAATATGAAGTTTATTTCCAACTCTAATTCTGCTTGAATTAACATCATGTTATGCCTCAGCCAACATCATTTTATTTCATTTGTAAAGAAACAAGCAAAGCCTGAATATTCATGTTTGCAAAGTAAAAGCATCAGGTCTATTGTTAATGTTATTAGGATTAAATTACTACTGTGATACATGTGAAAAAATGAAACTCTTTACAGATTTCTTTAGAAGTTGCAGTTGATGAATAGAATTAATGTGTAATTTGTAGCATAAAACAAGTACAAGATATATTACCCAACCAGCCATATTCCCCTAAACTACTCATCAAATTATTTCTTACATCTTTTCATCTATGAGCAAGTAGATTCAACACAAGCCAATCCCCCCAGTCGAGTATAACAGACTATTCAGTACAGATGTGGGACGAAGGTTAACACTTATTGCAGATAATGTTCACGATTCCACTTTCTCAATTCTTGAATCCCTACTAAACCTGATGAGTGACACTGCAGCCCAAGTAACAGCAACTCAAAATGATATTAATGTTTATACAGAGTAAAGAATTGGCAAACGTTTTTCATAACATGGACTGACAAAATTAGAAGCAAATTATGATCATTCTTTAAATAACTATTTTGGTGGAATTTAGTCTAATATCCTTGAATTGTGGGCTGAATATTCTGGGGATGATGGGCTCTTGTCCATTGGCTGGAGAGCTGTCAAGATCTCTGCGTCACCCACTTTGCAAAAAGATCCATTGCATCTTATGCTACTCAGTCGTTTAACAGGTCCCTCAGTGCCATCCACTGGGGTCAAGTGTCGCGGCAGAAGAAATCCCCTCTACTGAGAGCTGCTGGCCTGTCTGAGGCCGCTGTTCATGTGCAGGGGGAAAGTTCTCTGTGAGCCTCTCCTTCACCGCTGATGGTCCCTTGATTAGTCATTGACTGCTTTCTCAATGAGGGATTTCTCTCAGGAGCCTAGAATTAACATCACAAGGTCTTGTTTTTGGGGTTCGCTACATGACAACTCCCACTTCCCCCTGTCTGCAGCTGGGTTAATACCAGCAGTAATTGTGGAATGAGGCCATTGTAGGCATTAATTGTCCAATTAAGGACTTCAGTGGACAGAGCAAGAAGACCATTCATGGACCTACCTGCTCTGGATAGCAGTACCCGCCCATCATCTTCCTGTCCAAATATATGTGCTCCCTAAATAACAAATGCAACTCGGGGGAGAGCACGAGGTTCTGTCCCATGGATGATGTCTAATGGAGATGACAGGATTCTTGTCCATCAGCTGGCAGAGCCAGCGAGAGATTTATGTTGTTTCTTTCTAGAAGGTTCACTGCATTCAGTGCACTCAGGCACTTAGGCTGGGTCTTTCAATCTGCAGATTGCCTTTAAATGAGGGGACCTCCCCCCACCCCACCCCCAACCACCACTCATCACCTGGGAGACGGCAACAATCCTGCTGAGGTTTTATGTCATAGTCCTGCATGCCAAGCCCTCATCTCAGTGTTGGGTTAAAAACAGTGGGGACAGAATGCATTAAGTGAGCATTCATTGCCTCAGTTGCTGGTCGGGCATGAAGGACATCTGCAGGCCTTCTTGCCACAGAGTAAATCAGGTTGGGGTGGGAAAGTACCTCCATCCACCCCTCCACCTAATTAAACGTGCTCCTAACCAGCAAGTCGCCATGACATTGGACTTTGAATGCTGCCCTAATTGTCCCACAATAAATGAAGTGAGCACAAATGAATCCATTTCAAATAGGAATGTGTGGCTCTAAACCCGATTGCAGAGCTAAGAAATTAATTATTGTCCACCTCACACAGAGCTGTCCCAGAGCTTTCACACTTACTTGAGGTGTATTTTTATTCTGAAAAGATACACATTCATTCCCAAAACTTAAATCTTAAGGAAACCTCCAGATACATGGCAATTGACAATGGAGAGAAGATATACAATTTGTTCCCGGAATCAGCGAGATTATTCTTTAGATTGGAAAATATTGGATGCAGACCCAAATTGAGAAGAGGTCCAAGACCTAGTAGCATTGCTTTGTTCGGGAGATGCATTTCTAGCCCGAGGCAATCTCCAGATCTTTAATTGGACTCAAAATTCAAGATAGGACGTCAATGAGCTCTTGGTACCCTATAGTAGCAGTGACCCTGAGAATGCACATAAAGTAACCAGAGGCATTGAACAACCACCAGGTTTCTTGTTAGTTTGGTTTATTATATCAATCCAGGAGCAAGATTGAAGTTCTGTTTCTCAAGTGGAGTGTACTGGCTTGGATTTATTTGTACAGAGAGCCTGGTCAATCCAAAATTTTTTCTTTAAGTAGATGCCTGCATAATTTACAAAATAATGAGGTGAAGTTATGAGGAAAATGATAAGTCTTGTCACTTTACAGAATAAATGGATTTAAGTCTTACAATTCAATTACTGCATGGTACTCTAATTAGCTTTTTCTTGCAAAATAAGTATATCAGATAAAAATGCACAGGTTGAATGGTATAGAAAGCTTACGTCAATACCACTTTATGACATTCAATTCTATAATATTCCATCAATCAAAGTTGTTGGAAAACTTAAGAATGTTTAACAGCTGTTAAATCAGAGATTATGTTTGAAAATGCATAATGTGTCTTGCAGAAATAGGGCAAATTCACTTAAATGATTTTTCTTTTTATTTCTCCTTACAAGGTCGTTAATTGTGATAGGGATTTTGATAAGCCCCTTATTGCTGATGGGGTGGAACTCCATTGTTAAATGTATTATGGCAGAGCCGTCTGCGGAGATTGCCTGGTTGATTGCTTTGTAGAGGCCCAGTGGCACACAGCAATTAAAATCTATAGACCCTATAACCCTGCTGATGTTTTATGGTCCTTTTTCAGTGTCCTTCAATATGACTCAGTGCTAAAGCTTTCAATCAGACTGGCTTCCAGAAATATGAAGCATCTTCCAGAGAGCTTGATATGCAAACTGAGAAAGGTTAATGACTTTTCATGAAGAACATATGTTTCTCGGAGCTGATGAGTGTAATAATTGAACAGTTATGCATCACTTACCAACTCACACCTCTGTGGCTGTACGATTGACCTATAGCAGATGAAAAGTTTCAACTCTTGATATGTTTTTAATGTGTTATCACCCTCTGCTCTCGTCTGAGTACCTTTAAGGGCCCAATCTCATTTTAGTACAGCCAACTGCTTTCTACACCTACTTCCAGCAGTACCTGGAGCTAATTTATTAATGTTTAGCAAGAAAGCCAGCAGCACTGCTATCTTGTACCATGCTAAAGAAATGATCCAGAGCTGGGGAAAACCAACAAAAATTCTTAGATTTCACACTGATAGAAAAATAGTTTCCACGTATAACATTAATTGCATTCACTTCAGTGTGAAATAAAATTAACCTTAGTTTTGCCAGATCAGGATTTTGATGCAATGTTACTTCTATATCATTTAAAAATAAAGCTTATTCCCTCCTTCATGTACTGTAATTAGATATTAATCAAAAATTGGTGTGAACAAGGTTTTAGTTGGTAAAAATAATTGTAGGTATTGATAATTAGTTCAGTAAAACATTAGGGGCAAAATCTTCCCAAAAAAAAGGCAGACTGTTGTTTCCAGTGAGAAAATTGGCATGATTCTCCCCAGAAAAACCAATCGATTTTCTCTTCAGATTTTGCAACACTGCCAAAACAAAATCAAGAGGGCGTATTTCACGCCATCATAAGGGGGTGTGCATGGGGGGGTGGGGCGGGGGGGGGGGGGGGGGGTGGCGTCTCAACAAGCCACCCTGTAGCTTAGAGATCAGGATAACATCTTTAAAAAGCGCTCTGATCAGAGCCTGAGTAAATCTCCCCACCAATCCACCATTGAGGTCTCAGGGTTTCTCCCCCCTCCCCCCACTTCTCTAATGCCACAACCCCCCACCAACCCTTCCCCAGCCTCCCAAGTACCAATCATTGGTCCCTTGGCGGATGTTGGTAAAAATCTCTCTTATTGAGATGCCATTGCCTGGCACTGTGCATGACATAAATTTTACTTGTTCCTTGCCAGGTCAAGCCTGAATATTGTTTTGCCGTGTGTGGAGAAGAATTGCATTGGTATCTGAGAAGGTGCAAAAGCTACAGCAAACATCATGCTAGAGGGAAAGTCACTGAGGAAACAGCTGAAGATGGCTAGACCTAGGACACTACTCTGAGGAACTCCTGCAGCAGTGTCCCTGGTCTGAGCCAACTAGCCTTCAACAGCTACAAGCGTCTTCTTTCATACGAGATCTGACTCCAACCAGCAGAGGCCTTTCCACCTGATTCTATTTGACTTCAATTTTGCTAGGTCTGTTTCTTGCCACACTTGGTCAAATTGCCTCAATGTCAAGAGCAGTCACTGTCCCCTCTTAAATTCAACTCTCTTGTCTATCTTTTGGCCAAGGCTGTAAGGAGAGCTGGAGATGAGTGGTCACTGCAGAACCCAAACTGAGTATTGGTGAGCATGTTTTTGCTGTGTCAGTAGCAGTTCACAGCATTGTTGATAAAACCTTCCTTGATCTTGTTGATCAAGAATAAACAGAAGGGGCAATAATTGACCAGATTGAATTTGTCCTGATTTACATGCATAAGATATCTCTGGGCAATGTTTTGCTTTATTAGGTAGATACCATTGTTGTAGCTATACTGGAAAGGCTTTGCAGGGACATGGCTAGCTCCAGAGCAGAAGTCTTCAGTACTGTCAGAACTTGTCAGATCTGGGGCGACCCAGAGGCATTGCTGCCTCACACCACCACGGACCCAAGTTCAATTCTGGCCCTGGGTGACTGTGTGGAGTTTGCACGTTCTCCCTGTGTCTGCACAGGTTTCCTCTACGTGGTCTGGTTTCCTCCCACAATCCAAAGATATGCAGGTTAGGTGGAATGGTCATGCTAAATTGCTCCTTAGTTTTGAAAGATGCATAAATTAGGTGGATGAAGCATGGTAAATGCATGGGGCTGGACTATCATTGATGATGAGGATTTTTGTGTAGTCTCTTCCTCTGGTTAGTTGTTTAATTGCCCTCCATGACTGGATGTGGCACGACTGCGAGAGCTTTGATCTGATGCATTAGTTGTGAGACTGCTTAGCTCTATCAATTATTATATACTGCTTCCATGGATGAGCAAGCATGTAGTCCTGTATTTTAGCTTCAATAGCTTGGCACCTTAGTTTTAGAAATGCCTGCTGCATGCTCTCCTGTACCCCTCACTGAAGCACTGTTGATCTCATGCCTTGATGGTGAAGGTACAGTGACGGATATAGCTGGCTGTGAGGTCATAGATTGTGGTTGAATATAATTTTACTACAGCTGCTAATGGCCCATGGTCCTTCATGGATGCCCAGTTTTAAGCTGCTGGATCTGTTCTGAATCTAACCCATTTCACTTGGCTATTGTACCACACAACACATGTGCTAGGTTCTCCAGCCAGGAAAAAAAATCTTGGCATGTACCCTGTCAAGCCTCTTCATATAACTGAGATTAGCTTTTAATACCAGCTAAATTAATTAATTGAATTTAAATTCCACTAGTTGCCATGGTAAGATTTGAACTCTGTTGTCTAGAGAATTACCCTGGGCCTCTGGATTACCAATTCAATAATATTACTACTAAGCTACTGGTATAAGAGATCAGTTTCTCCAAGCATACAGGTGTGGATGGAAGTGTACAGAAAATGTGCAGCTCTTTGAATGTGGAGACACTGCCTCACAAAATTCAGGATCCCAGGAGGAAGATCAGGTGAACTAATGTTGTCAGGTGCCTAGTTTCACACTCTGACTTTCCCAGTATGATCCTGTCTCACGCTCCTCAGAACAACCCATCTCCCCTCATTCCTCTTTCTCCAGGCATTTCCTCACATCCCAATTGGAACAGCCCACAGTGATATTGCCTCTTTGTGACAGCTCAGGCCTCCATGCTTCAGTGCTCTCCTCTGCTCTCCCCACAATCCATTTCTCATGCTCACACCTCTGTTTTCACTCTGTGCAGAAGAGAGCACAGGACCATAAGGTAAGGCAGAGAACCATGGGGCAGGCTGGTCAAGATGGGGTGGAGGCTCAGCTCTGTGACAGCCAGCTTAGTGACCAGTAGCAACATAAGCCCACCTGCTCCACTGGCTGCTGACGTTTGCAACAGCCAAAAAGCCTGAGAATGCATTGCTGCCATTCTGCAGTGAAGGCAGACAACAGGAAAGTGCTGATCATGGTGAACAAAGTCCAAGACAGGTAAACAGATTTCCAGGAAATTGACAACCTTCTGCAAGTAGTGAAATCACAGTCTCTGAAGAACTGCTGTGAACAGCAGTCTAAGCATGGCTGCAAAAATGCAGATTCATAAGTTCATAAGATGTAGGAGAAGAATTAAGCCATTTGGCCCATCAAGTCCACTCTGCCGTTCAAGCACAGCTGATATGCTCCTCATCCCAATTTTCCTGCCTTTTCCCCAGAACACTTCAACCCATTACTAATTAAAAATCTGTCTAACTCCTCCTTAAATTTACTCACTGTCCCAGCATCCATCGCACTTTGGGATAGTGAGTCCCATAGATTCACAACGCTTTGGGAGAAGTAGTTTCTGCTCAATTCTGTTTTAAGTTTGCTACCCCTTATCCTAAGACTATGACCTCTCATCCTAGAATGCTTCATAAGAGGAAGCATCCGTTCTACGTCGACTTTTTCCATACTTTTTACCATCTTGTATACCTCAATTTGATGTCCCCTCACTCTTCTACATTCCAGAAAGTATAGGCCTATATTGTTCAATCTCTTTTCATATGACAAACCCCTCATCTCTGGATTCACTCTTTGAAGGCTTTCCAGCCTGTCAATTTCATTGAAGTGACACTCCCCACAGAGCTCTGGCAGCTCAAGGCAGCTTGAGCAACATATGTAGTGACTGTTTAAACCAGGATGCTGGGTTAAACTCTGATTTAATTTCCTCTTTAAACCTTTCAAAGCTATAGGGACTCCCCATTCACCTCCAAACCAGCGTAGGTGTGGACAAGATCACGCCAGGTTCCAAATTCTATGCCAGTTTTCAGCTCCTTAAGCATCCAAGCATGCCTCCCTTTTGTAGTTAAAATTCTGACCCAGATAAAAAAAATTGATTAATTACGATCTAAAATCTTCGATGTTTTGCAAATATAAAGAATAAAATTTCACCTGGCAGCTGAAAAGTGGTTCAGAGTTAGTCTGCTTAATTAGAGTTTACCTCAGGTTTTTCTGATGGGCTTTCACTGGGACAAAGGATTTTACTGCTCCCTCATTCAAACTTCATTCCAGTTTGGGTTTGATGGTATGTTTGGGCATGTCCTTGCTGCCACAGGAATGATGATACTTGTGCCCATTGTGAGACAGTGCAGTTCACACTCCTGCATGTCCGCAGCCCCCTGAAGATTGTTTCCCATTTCTGGATTGCTTCAGATTTTATAGCATTGCACTTTTGCTTCATTCTTATGATTAGATTAGTTTGTTCCCTTTTGCTTCATCGTTTTAAAATTACTGCTGCACGAGTACACTTCAAGAATCTGTGCGTGACACTGAACTGTCCTCCCTGCCCTATGATCAGTAGTTGGTTACTGCCTTATCTCAGCATAACACAAAGCAGAAAATGTCTAATTTCATCTTTGACACCAACAGGAAATAGGTACTGCTTCAAGAAGCGTTTCTGCTCCTGCCCAGAAATCCCACACGTCTAACCTCTGTGCTCCAAACTTATGAGGCCAATCATGTTGGGAGTGCATCAAATCTGACCCCAATCACTGGGGCCAGCAATTGGCCTGTGGGTTTTGCTGTCAGTTCAAAACTCATCTGTTCCAGAAATAAGGAGGACCAGGTTATTGTGACGGCCAGGCAAAATTGAAATGCTGCCGGCTGACTTCCCACCGGCTCCAGTTGGGAGGGTGTGGGAAACAGTGTAAATTGTCACAGCCAAAAAGTGTCCCACAGAGCAGGTATATGAGCAGGATTGCAGAATGGCAGCTCTACTGGAGGCAAGTGTGATCATGGGGTGGGGGTGGCTGGCAATGTTCATGGTAGGGGAGACCTATCATTTATTTGTGGGTCTCAGATGTACATTGCTGCTCATCCTGGCTCCACACAAAAGGAAAACTTACCTGTCCTGGCCCCAATCGAGGCTGTGCTGGTAAAGCTAGCCGATTAGTAAAAAGTGCAGTCAATCCTGATTACATCATTGCGACCTGACTTGCACATGTTAACAGAGGATGGAACAGGTTACCATGCATGGAGAACTTGTTCTGATTATACTGCAGGACATCCTTAAGTAAAAGGATAGTACAATCTTCACAATATTTCTCATGGCTCTCATTATATTTGTAGTGGCAATATCTGATTGGGCTTCAGAGAGGGGTAGTCAAGCCAGCTGTAAAACGATAGTCTTTGTTGCCCAGCAGCTATGGACCAGTTTGATGCAGTGGTTGAAAGGCAGTTGGAACAGTAGAATGATACATGACTGTCACCAGAGTGACAAGCATTCAGCAGCTTAGCTGCTGAGCTTGGGTGGACACCAACTGCACACAGAGTGAAGGGTAACTTTTGTGTTTGTGGTATAGGTGAACAATGAGATGTGGCACCACAAAGCCACATGTCATTGCTGACAATGGCACACAGCACCATGGGCAATTCCATTATTCTGGCAAACCCATGTGTGTCCCCTCTTGCTTCTCTCTGTTAAGAGGGAACACAATGATATTCCTTCTCCTAGCATACAGAGAATCTGTGACGCAGCAATGAATGGTGATTTGGGAGATGTTGGTTAAGTTGGCTGTTCGAGTCCTAAAGCTGTCTCCGTACATACAAATTCAGGGCTATGGTCGCCTTAATGACCATTGATAGTTCAATCCTTATAAGGCTCTGAAGCTGGGGGCTTAGTTCCAAGATGTGACAGAAATCTGCGAGCCCGTCCTTCATGAATTACAGATGATAAGCACACTGTTCTTGCTGTAGGCAGAAATGAGAAAAGAGCTCCTGAAAGATCTTCGCTGGATTCAGTCTCCTACTGAGAGCCCTTCTCATTCTGGCTGTTCATCTTTATTTTGCTGCCTCTGCACTATTCCCTTTTTATGCTGCAGCCCTAAGGAAATTGCGCTCCCTCGATCTCTCTTCAGGTACCATATCCTGAGACAGCATTACTAACCACAGTCTTCCGTGCATTTGGTCTATGATTATGCTTGGCAAGATACTGCAGTGGTTTGCCACTGCCTTCTACAGGTTATTGCTGACCATGGGACTCTCCTGCTCTTACTGCCCATTGATACAATGGATGTATTGGAAGGATTTACAGGTTGATTGTCTGACCATCAAAGCCCGGAATAAGACTTAAAATTGAAGCTCCTGGCTCAGAGATAGGGACACTATGCACTGCACAACAAGACTTCCTGTGGGGAATTTCTACTATGGCATGAATCATTTCAGTCACAACTAACTCACCAATCCCTGCCATCTTTATCGACTGGAAGAAACCTCTCCAAAAACATAGTATTTGCATAACCCACGTCGAGGCAATGGAAAGAAATAAGCAACTAATGTGTATGTTTTTGATGTTCCCTTCTAATAGCTGTGGTGGGTGGTGGTGGATGGAGTGAGGGTTAGCCACAACAACAAAAATCTATTGTAATGTGTTCCATCTTAAATTCCGTTGTTAAATCAACTATCTTTCCACTAACTTGTTTGCAACTCATAATAAATGGATCCACTACTCTTGTCTATCATCTACATTAATGTTTTGACTGCTGCCACTATATTTTGGGATAGTCTTTCTACCTCAGGCTGTAGGTATGTGATTTGGTTGGTCAACAGCTATAGACATAATCAGCCGTCTGCTAAACACTACTTCTAAACAGGTTATGGAGTAGTCATGTTGCTCTTAAGCATAATGTTCCAACCTTGCTCTTTCTCTTTATGTCATACATTAGCATAACCTATCTGTTAACCCTTTATACTACTGGGCTAATGGATAAAACCCTTTTTGCATTTTCACTTAAGAAACAGAATTAGAAAGAGTCAGACTAGGCCCAAAATCCTGGCCATGGGAAAAGGGGGAGAGGACTGGAGCCAGGCTAAAGAGTAGGTTTAACTAACACTTCTGGTGGCACACACCGTGAGCTAGCCTTGCTGGAATTCATATGAAAGTGGGGCCCGAAAGTGAGTCAACTTACAGCCTGGGTTTTCTTCCTTCCTGGCCCAATTTAGGTTTGTTGGTGTATGTCTCTGACTGACTCCCAGTCTCAAACTTCTCTCACAATCTCTCACACACTCATGCCACACCATCGAAAGAAGTCACACAACTCTAGGTTAAAGTACAACAGGTTTATTAGGGAGCAAACGCCATCAGTTTCGGGACCCTGCCCCTTCATCAGGTGAGTGGGAAGTTGACTTGACGAAGGGGCAAAGCCCCAAAAGTGGTGGCATTTGCTACCAAATAAACCCCTGTTGTACTTTAACCTGGTGTTGTGAGACTTCTTACTGTGTTTATCCCAGTCCAATGCTGGCATCTCCACATCATGACACCATCAGAAGGCAGGAGGTCAGCCTGGGACAGGGCCCGTCCTGGATCACACACCATTGAAAGTCAATTTATTTTTGATTTTGATTTTATTTTGTTTTGAAATAGTAAGCATGTGCCCAGTTCAAACAGAAGAGTAATTTAGAAAAGGATTTAGATAATTGAACTGGAAGTATAGTTGTTAAGAGTATTGCACATTTCACACATATATAACAATGGTATTTGACTTCAGTAGTCAAAATGGAGAAAATGATTTTATAAATTGAACAAAAAGCTAGGAATTAAGAAATCAAAAGACCTAATGAAGAAATTCATTGTACATGGATTATTAATATGACTTACGGTAATAATTAATGCATTAGCCAATCAGAAATTAATCAAAGAATTAAAGTGAGAGTAGGACTGAAAGAAAATAGTCAAATGACAATGGTCAAACAGTAATGAGCTGTGTGTAACCTGAATATGAACATATAAATAAAACAGCTAGAACAATGCTAAGCCCATTGTAATAAATCAGAGGAAATTTTACAGGAAGAAAATAGGAAACTTTAAAAATCATAAGATTTACCTGCATCTTCAACAAGGCTTGGGCGAAGACATTTCAATCACCCTTGAGAGAGAGCAGGCCCTGAAATAGCACATGGAATCTTTTAGAAGGCTAACACCTGCACGGGAGGGAGAGAGCATGGCCAAATATTGACCATGAGTTGGACTACATCACCCAGACTGCACTCTAGCTGTCCAAAAATAATGGCCACATGAAGTCAGGCTCTCACTCCAGGACAATGAAATCTAAGTGCTGAAACTTTGTCCCAAAGTGGAGTGCCCATTGTGTGCATGTTTCTGAACGTATGTGCCCTGATGATTGACACGATGTACAGATCCCCTCCCAGGCCCGATGGTGTCAAGTAGTATTGGGTGCTGACTGATGTCACAATCTGCTTATTCTGCATACATTCAGTGTGTATTTGCAATGCTGACAGTACTCAACATGGATCACACAGCAAGTGGGTGAAAATGAGAGGGCTACTATTTTATCACCAAATCTGAAGTGTCAAAATTACTGTAATCATTGAGTTAAATTAAGTTGTAATCTTGAAACTAGTTCTTGGCTCCACCTCCAAACTCACTTCCATGGGCTTCGGGAAATTCCATCCACAGTGTCAATGGGAAGATTTTATTGACCACAATTTTTGTGATTGATGCATTTACTAGGGCTCAATTACAAGGCTGTGCTGAATTGTTATTGTACCTAAAGTTGTTTTCGATGTGCATACTTATACCAGGCATTTTTGACTACCCCGATGAGAAGCTTTCAAAGACGCAAAGATGTAAAAAATAATAGCGCCATGATTCTGCCACTTCCCATCACTATAGATTCATGTAATGTAGTAATCCTTTCATCTCCTCACTTCCTCAGCAACATAATTTCAATAAATTGTGTTTTTAACCCTCGATGAGTAGTTGGCTCCAATTTTTCTCCAGTAGGTTGAAGTACCATTAGTCCATCAGCTACTTTAGGTATTGAAGTGTGCTGTCAGACTAGTATATGTAGCTGTCAGACTAGAATGTGTAAATGTGAATTCTGTTGTATAACAGTATTATACCCACATTTTAACTGAGCCTCATAAAAATAAGGGAGCCAAACTACCAACACCATGAATGTGGGTTAAGCCACAACACCAAAACGCTATTGTGACATGCTTCATTCCATCTTCAGGGTGGATGGCAGACAAAAACCAAAATAAAATAACTTTGAATCAGTATGATGGCCTTGAGACAAACCATGGGCTCATGGATATCAAACTTTAATGCAAATTTAAGCCACCATCTTTTCTTTAACTATAGCAACGGCATTCATGTTTAAGTAGGTTTCCTCTTAAAATACAGTGAGTTCTTAAACTCCCCGGCCTGACTGCTTTTGCTTGTTTCTCTTTGTGAACAGCATGAACTTATAAATGAAAGGAAAATGCGGCTGGAAATCTGAAGTAAAAGCAGAAAATGCTGGAAAGACTCCACAGGTTAGGTGGCTTTTGTGGAGAGAGAAACGGAGTTAATGCTTCAAGACTCTATGACTCTTTTTCAGAGCTGGAGAAAAGTAGAAATGTGATGGTTTATACAGGTGGAAAGGGGATTGGAGCAGAATGAAAGTCAGGGATAAGCATGAATTCAGCAGAGATTGACAAAGATGTCATGGACTCAAGGCAAAGAGAGTCTTACAGATCATGTTAAAGATTGGAAAAGGTGCTAACAAGGGCATAAGTGTAAGGTAGCAAAATGTGTTACTAGCAGAACAAGGGTCAGCATTCTGTGAAAGCAAAATAATTTACAGGTGGCTCTATGGAGGAGAATGTTGGGAAACTAAAATATCAAAATGGAAGAGAGAGTTCATAGTTTGAAGCTGTTGAACTCGATGTTACATACAAGATGCTCTAAAGTGTCTAATTGGAAGATGTGATGCTGCTCCTTCAGTTTGTGTTCAGCTTCACTGGAAGATTGCAGCAGCCAAGGATAGAAATGTGGGCATGGGAGCAAGATGGTAAGTTAAAATGGCAAGAGATAGAAAGGTCAAGGTCATACTTGAGGAGTGAATGAAGGTGTTCCGCAAAGTCACCCAGTCTGTGTTTAGAATCTCTAATATAGAGAAGACTGCACTGTGAGCAGTAAATAGAGTAGACTAAATTGAAGGAGGTGCAAGTGAATCGCTACTTCATCTGCGGTCTTGGCCAGTGAGGAGAGAGCAGATAAATGGGCAGGTGTTATGCCTTCTGTGAGTGCATGGGATGGTGCCATAGGCAGGGAATTTGGTGTTGGACATGATGCAGTATGGACCAGGGTGTCACAGGGGGAACAGTCCCTACAGAATGCTGACTGGAGAGGTGAGGGGAAGATATGTTTGGTGCTGACATCATGTTGAAATTGGCAGAAATGGCGGAGGCTTGTGGGGTGACAAGTGAGGACAAGGAAAGCCCTGTCATGGTTGCGGGAAGGAGGGGAATGAGTGAGGGCAGAGGTGTAGGATTTGGTTCAGACATGATTGAGGGCCCTGTCGACCTTAATGAGGGAAGGCCTCGGTTAAGGAAAAGGAAGTCATGTCGGAAGTGCCAATTGGACGATAGCATCATTGGCACAGATGCAATGGAGGTGAAGAAACCAGGAGAATGGGGTAAGTCCTTGGAGGAAACAGACTGTGAGGAGCTGTGGCTGAGGTAGCTCTAGGGCTCGATGTGTTTTTAATGAATATTTATCACCAGAAAAGGAGACAGCGAAGTCAGGAGGGAAGTGTTGGAAATGGATCACGTAAAGGTGAGAGAGGGGTGAAATTGGAAGAAAATCGATAAACTTTTCCAGGTCCAAATGAAAGCATGAAGTAGCAGGGATAAGTCATCAATGTGCCAGAAAGAGAGTTGTGGGAGGGGGCTATTTGGTATGTTCCACATACGCCACATAAAGACAAGTGTAGCATGGGCCCATGCAGGTATACATGGCCATACCTCTCATTTGTATGAAGTGAGACAAGTTAAAGGAGAAATAATATGAGAAATTATATATCAATTTAGGAATACTGAACTGAACAGTATTATTGCAGTAATAAATCTACTCAGACACTAAGGGAGTAATATTTACTCCTCTATGATGAACAGGAGAGGTTTAGGAGATTGATTTAATTGTACAAGTGTGAAACCTGACCCTAACCTTCCAAAAGCATATATATTTCTGGTTTAACTGCAGTGAGTTTGGGCTATATCTGCTGAGTAAACTGATCTGCAGAGGCTGGTCAGTAATTATAACATTTAAATGAGGCTCCATTTCACAGGTTTTGTGAACCACTTAAGTGGGAATGGCTGCAGCACAGTTGTCCTAGGGTTCAGGAAAACCGGCAGGCAGGACTAACCAGATCCAGCATGAATGCTTTTCCAGCACTGTTTTGTTTCTTTGGAAGTTCCCCACTGGTGTTGCTCATCACAAAAAAGGATCTTCACTGTCTGAGGACAAGTTTCAAAGGATGTCTTATTTTAAAACAATCAGAAGGCATATTGGACTGAACATTGCATTCATAATAGGGGGCATGAGGAAAAATAGTAGAGGATCAGAAGGACCTTGGGGTCCAGGTCCATCGGCCTCGCAGGTAGAGGATGTGGTTAAGAAGGCGTATGGTGTACTGGCCTTCATCAATTGAGGGATTGAGTCTAGGAGTCGGGAGATAATGCTGCAGCTTTATAAGACCCTAGTCAGACCTCCCTTGGAGTACTGTGCTCAGTCCTGATCGCCTCATGACAGGAAGGATGTGGAATCTATTGAAAGGGTGCAGAGGAGATTTACAAGGATGTTTACTGGATTGGGTGGCAAACCTTGTGAGGATAGGTTGAGGGAGCTCGGTCTTTTCTCCTTGGAGAGACGAAGGATGAGAGATGACCTGATAGAGGTGTATAAGATGTTGAGAGGTATAGATCGGATGGATTCTCAGAGGCTTTTTCCAAGGTCTGGAATGGTTGCTATGAAAAGACACAGGTTTAAGGTGCTGGGGACTAGGTACAGAGGAGATATCAGGGGTAAGTTTTTCACTCAGAGTGTGGTGGGTGAGTGGAATCAGCTGCTGTCAGTGGTGGTGGAGGCAAATTCGATAGGATCTTTCAAGAGACTTCTAGATGAGTACATGGAACTTAATAGAATTGAGGGTTATAGGTAAGCCTATTAGGATTGGATATCATAATGCAACTTGTGGGCTGAAGGGCCTGTTTCTGCTATAGTTTTTCTATGTCCTATGTTCGAAAAGAAAGAAAGTCCATGACTTGTAAGATCATGTGCAATTTATCAGAAGTCTCCTGGTCATTTGGTCTACTGGTCTTCAAAGATAATCAAGTAAAATTCAAAAATAATATCTCAGCTTCAAAGTTTGTCCAGGTGCTTTCTATACTATAACATTTCCATTTTACAGGAGATCAAGGAGCAACTTGCTCAGTGCATATAGTCATTTCTCTCTATATTTAGTCCTCTAACTTGCAGATGCATTCCTATATGGAGATTTATCCGACTCTTTTTTTTGAAGAGTTGACAGCATTAACTGATTTTGCTTGGAAATAATTCACATGCCTGCTGTTATGGTAAGTTCTAACTCCAGCAGTTGCTGGAGGCTGACCAATGATGTACTCATTCCTTAGCTCTGCACTCAATGTTGTTTCTAAACAAGCTTAAATAATTCATTAACAGATAGTGCATGGTGTTCTTGCGAAGCGGATTAGATTATCGTTCATCATATAGTGCATCACCAAGTTTTGTGCAGCAATTCTTCCCCTATTTTAGGTCTTCCATACTAAAATTAAATAAATGTAGAGCCAGGTGTGGGCTAAAAGTGTTTACAGGCCATCATCAAGCAATAAGACAAGTAACCAGTTTTTGCAGCACACGTAGATTTGCTGCAAAGATTCAAAATGGCAAATGGGAATATTAATGTTCAAAAAGACACTCTCCACCACTTTGCTGATAATTGACAGTATGCTGAAGGGGTGGTAATTTGCTAAATTGGATTTGTGCTGCTTTTCTTTTCCTTTGTGTGGATGGAGTGTACAATTGTGGATAGGACAATTTTCCACATTGTTGAATAGTTGGAGCTGCACCAGAACAGCGTGGCTAATGATAAGGTAAATTCTGGACTGCATCATCAGTACCACAACCAGGAGCCTTTGTTATATTGAATGCACTCAGCTGTTTCTTGGCATCATACACGATAAATCAAATTGGCTCAAGACTGAGATCTGTGGATAACGAAGACCTCAGGAGGAGACCAAAATAGATCATCCACTCTACGCTTCTGGCTGAAGATGGTTACAAATATCTGCCTTGTATTTTGCACTGACATGTTGGGTTCTGCCATCATTGAGGAAAGGAATATTCATGGATTTTCCTCCTCCAAATTGTCGTCTAATTGCCCACCACTATTCATGATTGGATACAACAGGTCTGCAAATCTTTGATCTGATCCATTGCTGTGGGATTGATTAACTCTCTGTAAAATGTTGTTTCCATGGTTTAGAATGCAATTAATTTATAGCTTCACCAGGTTGGCAACTCAATTTAGGGATGCTTAGTTCTGCTCCAGACATGCTCTTCTACGTTGTGGGAATCTCGATCATGAGGCCTTTCACTGTTGCAAGCAGTCATGTTACCTTCAATGTTCAGTCAAATAATTTTACCTTTCATTCTGCCAACCCCCAGAATCCTTGGGCAGGATCTTCAGCCCCCTCTCGCTATCTGCAGGAATGGTGGCAGAAACTCAAGATTTGGTGAAACCCCAGTGAGATCACAACTTCCAATTTTCAGCAGCCCTTACCAATGACATGGTCAATTATTTAAATAAATTTCTAACATTTACATATCATTATACCCTCCTTGCCATATTTTAATCTCCCTCCCCTACTGTATATTCAAACCATGCCATTGTGAATTCATTGTGGAGATAGAGAGAGGGACACGAGCAGGCAATGCCCCCTGGCACTTTGATATAGATATAGAATCCCTATAGTTCAGAAAGAGGCCAATCAGCCCATTAAATCTGCACCAACAACAGTCTCAACCAGGCCCCATTTTGGTCACCTCACATATTTACCCTGCCAATACCCTGATACCAGGGTCAGTTTAGCATTGCCAATCCACCTAACTCGCATATCTTTGGACTGTGGAAGGAAACCAGAACAACTGGAGGAAATCCATGCAGACACAGGGAGAATGTGCAAACTCCACACAGACAATCACCCAAGGCCAGAATTGAACCCAGGCCCCTGGTGTTGTGAGGCAGCTGTGCTAACCACTGTGTCACCGTGGCATCCCCCCTTGGCAAGTGCCAACCCAGCAGTATCAACCTGTGCCAAGGGTCAGTGCCAGGGCAGACCCCAGTGGGAACATCATGGGGGAGAGGAAGATTCATTTATTTGTGGTGGTGGCGAGGAGCAGACATGAAAGCAGGGGATGTTGGCAATGGCTGTTTGTGGGCAGGATGGGGTTGCTGGCATTAACTGTGTGGATGGGGGTGGAGAAGGAGTCCTGAGTTTCTGCTGATGCATCAGAGCAGTGTAGATCAGTCGGGCTCACAGCAAATACCCAAATTCATTCCTAACTTGTGACTTCATTCTCAGGGCTTCTCCAGCTATTCTGCTCCATTAATCAATCTTATTGTTTTCATAATCTAGCAGAATGGCTCTGTTGTGAAATATGAACCTGAAGGCACTAAAATTGATCTATTTATGTAACTATCACAAAATTTGGAATATGTGTTTAACTTGATGGCAAAAAGAAACATGGCAGGAAAGAGAGACAATGTGGGAGATAACAACATAAATATAGACATTAATAAGATTTGGACAGCATGGTTGCACAGTGGTTAGTACTGCTGCCTCACAGCTCCAGGGACCTGGGTTCCATTCCGGGTTCGGGTGACCATCTACGTGAAGTTTGCATGTTCTTTCCGTCTATGTGTGGATTTCCTCCAGGTGCTCTGGTTTCCTCCCACAATCAAAAGATGTGCAGGTTAGGTGGATTGTCCATGCTAAATTGCCCCTTAGTATGCCGAAATGTGTAGGTTAGTTGGATTAGCTATGGAGTTAGAGGGATAGGGCGGGGGAGAGAATCTAGGTAAGGCACTCTGTCAGAGAATCAGTACAGACTCAATGGGCCAAATAGCCTCTTCTGCACTGTAGGGATTCTATGATTCTAAGCAAAAAGCAGACTGAGGAACAAAGAAAACAATAAAACTCAAATGCAGTAAAAGAAATCAGGAGACAAAGATGAGAAAGTGAATTAAAACTACATTCTGAAGATTGGTGAGGAAGGGCACAATGAACCATACACAAAAATTACCTTTTGCTGTGAAACCCTGGGGCATAAATCACTGAGGGTGAACCACTGCTGGAAATAACACACTTATGATATCATTTCTGAATGCAATACTATTGTGTACAGAATACAAGTGGCTATTCGGATATTAGTTACTTCTATTACCTCAGACACTAATGTTCTCAGTGATGTTACACTCGGACATCTAAAAGTCTATAATTCAGCGTGCTCAACTGCAGCATAGAATCCAGTCACCATGTTGTGTGATGGGTTTTGTACATTTTAGGGGAAGAGAATTTACAGAGGTTCATTTGTTTATTTTTTCCTTTATGTTTTCATCAAGTTACAATCCCAATAGGGATTGTTAAGATTTAAAGAAGAAATCCGAGCACCCATCAATTAACTGACAGAACCATACCACAAGATTTCACATTGTTAAACAAAAACAAACTCTGTGTATTAAAAACATATACAAAGTAATCAATTTTGGCTTGTTCAGTGATATGTTATAAACTCAATTTTATGTTTTACCTACCCCTAAGAATTCCTTACATGTTGCAACAATTTTGAATGTACATTCACTTCTCCCAACATCAACCCAAAGGTAAGCCATAGCTCTTCAGAATTCATTTTAATTCTCCTCAGTGTTCCTGTGAATTACATATGAAGATACATATAAATTAGGAGTAGGAGTTAATCATTCAGCCTATTGAGCCTGTTCTGCTGTTCAATAAAATCATGGCTGATCTGATTATAACCTCAACTCCACTTTCCTGCCTACCACCTATAAGCTTTCATCCCTTTGCTTATAAAGGATCTATCTACCACTTCATAAATGTATTCAAAAACTCTAAGATTCTATGGGTTTTTTCCTGGCTACTCAACTCCCCAACTGCTTTCCCATAATTTTACAAGCTAACTCTTCTGGATGCTTTGATGGGCAGAGCAGGCTTGAAGGGCCAAATGGCCTATTCTTGCTCTGAGTTTCTTTGTTCCTATGTGTGGACCACTGAAGATCTCTTCCATTAGCTTCAAGCTGGAGCAAAGTAATACAGCTGTCCATCCCTCATGAAATATAAATTGAGACAAAACCCAACTGGAATTTCCAAAGGTGAATGGTGAATTTTCTCCAGTTGAAGTGCAATAATAACTGATAATAATTTCCCACTGACTCTCATTCTGATGTGATGTAATCCATACTGAAGCAAATGTCCAACTGCCTCATTCTGTTCCCCAAACTGAACTGCTTCTCCATTCTGTCAGCAATAGATAAATTCAACAGAGGGGCATTGCACCCACACAGCCCATCTCTATGATGATGTGCTATGGTTTAGGATGTCCTCAAACAGAAATGTGGATTATTTATTTTACCTTCAACAAAAGTTTTTGATTCTGTAACTCAAATGAATTATTTATTTAAGCCTAATGGAGTTTTATGACCCTTTCTTCAGACTCCCTGTCTTCATTACAAGCTTAGTGGATCAAACATTGTTTATGTTTTTGTTTGCTATTGACTCTGACCTTATAAGATAAACACACATTAGCTTTTAACTGTAATTGACTCTAAGCTCTTTTGAATCATATTTGCTGAGGATTTGCTGATCAGTTTCTCAATCAAATGTCTCCATGTCTACACAATTGAACTTTAGTTCCTAAAACTGAAAGTAAAATTCTAAGACATGTAAATTATGAACTAGATATTGAGAACACAAAGTCATTTTTTATTATTTGTTCATGGGGCATGGGCATCGCTGGCTGGGCCATCGTTTATTGCCCATCCCTAAATTGTCCTTCAGCATGTAGTTAAGGGTCAAGAGTCAACCACATTGCTGTGGCTCTGGAGTCACATGCAGACCAGATTAGGGTGCCAGATTTCCCTCCCTAAAGGACATTAATGAACTAGATAGGTTTTTACAGCAATCAACAATGGTTTCATGGTCACCATTAGACTTTTCATTCTATATTTTTATTGAATTCAAATTTCACCATTTACAGAGGTGGGATTTGAACCTGGGTCCCCAGAGTATTGCCCTGGGTCTCTGGATTACTAAAATAAAGGCAAAATACTGTGGATGCTGGAATCTGAAACAAAAACAGAAAATGATGAAAAATCTCAACGGTCTAACAGCATCTAAAAAATAAAAGTGTAACATCTTGCACAAATATGAAATATTTTTTATGAACAAACCATCATACCCTATTGGAAAACTTACTTCTTTGTAACTATTTCTTATCCATTAATACCTTTTCCTAAGGCGCAGATTAGTATAAAATCTTTATGTCAAGTCAAGCTTGCTCAAGCACGTCAGTCGCTGTTTTTTGTTGTTACCCTGGAGTACCAGTCAAAGTTTATAGATCTATCTTGCCAACACAATAATCTATGTACTCAAAATGAATTTGTCCTTGCATATAAGTGATGACAATAAATTAATAATTTATTTTTACTGAGAGCTGTGTTGATTAATTACAATATAAAATGCATGTTGAGTTTCCCCCAGTAATTATCCGAAGATTATTTTGCAATAATCTTGATATAATGTTGTCACGTTATATCAAGTCCTCAAGTGGATAATTTCCCAAACTCCTTCAGCCCACCCCACTGCAGACGCACCTGTGCACACTGAAATTAAAATTCCATCTTTAAAACACTTATAAAAATAACAGACGCTAAAGAAAGACATCAAGGCTACAATGTAATTTAAGGGTGCAAATGATATTAATAACTACTCACATTTTCCTTCCAGTTTACAACGTGATCTGAACCTCAATGTTACATCACTGTCTATTATCAGTGACTGGATTAAAAAATTGACACGAGAAAATGACAATATCGTTATCACATTAATCACAATGAGTGTTAGACTTTAATATATTCAGTACGCAAGGACTGCATGATCCATCGCTTCAAGTCATGGTCTTTCCAAATTAGCATTAAATTGAACATTTCACTTAGGCTACAAGAATGGGAAATGGAGCAATTGGTAGACAATTTAGAAATAGAATAGACAGATGATAATGGCTATAGGCAGTAAGGCAAGAGAAGCAAACTGTAAAAAGTCACATGAGCAGACAGTGGAGAAGACAGATTGCTGGCTGTTACAGAAAAAAACAGGTAAGCAGCTTAGCAGAGTCATGAATGTGAGGGTCAATGATAACTAGATAGAGAATAACCCAAAAGATATGTACAGAAAATCAAATTTTTGTGTGGATGAGCAGAAGGCAAACAGCTACAGTTATACAATCAAATCAATACAACAAACCAAACTAATGGCAAGCACATCTATACTTATATGCAACAATATACTTGATTGGTCAAAACCACAATGGAAGGCAATGAAAACAAACTGTTCTGAAAACAAATCTCTCTAAGATGTTAAAACACAAAAGAAAAATAACCAAACCATAATGGTGTGCATCGCTGTGATGAATGCTAAACATTAATTACTAGGTGTAATCATTTTATGGACATCTCAAACCACTATCTCAATTATTCCTCGTTCATTCATGCATTGAAAGACGAGAATGAAACGTGAGCATGACTTTTTTCAGCTTTAGTCAATTAAATGGGTGACTCTTACAGATTATCTACCAAAGATAATTTTCTGAAAATTGGTAGTAGCAATATACTCCTGGACAAGATACTGGATAAAGATGTACAGCAGAATCTCATTGTTACATATGATGCATAAACAGCTTACATTTCTGTAGTGCTCTTAAAAAAGCTAAATAGCCCAAGAAGATTTGCTATTAGACATCAGACATGAATGGGAATAGGAAAGGTGAGTGGCGTTGTTCTTAAGCATTTTTAAAGTAGACGTCTATAAAGACACTTTTGGAGCTGAGAAAGATGAAAAATTCTGGAGGGTGAGAAAAAGGTGAGAAAGGATCTCAGGAAGCAAGCAGTATGGTAGAAAAACCAAAGTCTAGAAGTATCAAAAGATGAGTGTTTCAGTCAATGTTAGTTGAGGTAAGGATAGAGGCTTGGATGCTTTCATTGCAGTGATAGACTAGTGCAGAGTATAGTGTACGCGAACAGATTGAATTTGAGCATACATCTGAAAAAGTGATTCTAATAGTATTGGAAGCAAGGAGCTTCTGTCAAAGATGAACTACAAAGAATCACAATGCAAGAAAACGTCAGCACATAATCAACTCTCTGCCTATGAAAATGCCAATATCTGATGGCATCTCCTATAGAGGGCACTGTTGAAATTTTCACCAGAAAATTATTGTACCCATGTTGTCAGGCTGTGCTGGAATCAGAAACAAGATTAACCATCAGGATCAGAATCACAATATGCATGATAGACTTAGTTCATTGTTGTTATAATAGTAAGGAGAACTTTTACTTAATTATCACCAGTCCATAATTTTCACCTTTGATTAAGCCAAAGCACTTAACCCGAAGCATACCTGTGTATGTGGGGCAGATAACACAATTTAGTTAAATAATAAAGAACAAAATAAAGAACAAAGAACAAAATCAGCCCGGGAAACAGGCCCTTCGGCCCAACGAGCCTGCGCCGCCATCTCAACACCACCAGTCCCCCTCTCCCCCCACGACCCCTGTCTAATGTTTTATGGCCTTCCAGATTGAGGGAAACTGATTTAGGGACAATTTATTCCTGCCAATCAGCCTAACAGCACATCTTTGGGGTGTGGGAGGAAACCAGAGCACCCGGAGAAAACCCATGCAAGCACGGGGAGAATGCGCTAACTCCCACAGACACTAGCCCAAATCCATGTGTCTGCACAGCAATCAGCAATAGTCACTGAGCTGTCATCTTGCCCAGTATCTTGTCCAGTTTAGGCACACACTAACGACATGAAGCACTAGGCCAATCTCGAACAACCAAGAGCAGCCCCAGTACGACCCATCGCGTGTATGCCCCTCGTTTGACACGGGGTGGACCGACTTAAAACCTGTGAATGAAAAGAGAAAAACATTATTATCATACCATACCCATTTGCATTACCAGGGACACCCCAATGCTAATGACCCTTATTTAAAACAATCTCCTATATCCACCCATCTCCAACTCAGTCATATGCCTGTCTAAGTTACTCTTAAATGACTCTAGCTTGTTTGCCTCCACCACCTTACTTGGCAGAGCATTCCATACCCCCACTACCCTCTGTGTGAAAAACCTCCCTCCAATATCTGTGTTGTACCTCTCCCCCCTCACCTTAAGTCCATGGCCCCTTGTCCTACGTGTCTCTATCATAGGAAATAGCTTACCTCTGTTTACTCTATCTATACCCTTCATAATCTTATATACCTCTATTAGATCCCCCCTCAGTCGGCGTCTTTCAAGGGAAAAGAGCCCCAATTTCTTCAATCTTTCCTCATACCCCAGTCCTTCCATAACCAGGCAACATCCTGGTAAACCTCCTCTGCACTCTCTCCAGAGTCTCCATGTCCTTCCGGTAGTAAGGCGACCAGAACTGGACGCAGTACTCCAAATGCGGCCTAACCAACGTTCAGTACAACTGCAACATTAGACTCCAGCTCTTATATTCTATACCCCTTCCTATAAAGGCTAACATACCATAAGCTTTCTTCACCACACTCTCCACTTGCACCGCCACCTTCAAAGACTTGTGCACTTGCACCCCCAGGTCTCGCTGCGATTCTATACTCTTTACGGGCTTACCCTTTACCATATAACTCCCCCCTACATTATTCCGGCCAAAATGCATCACCTCACATTTATCCGGATTAAACTCCATTTGCCATGTATCTGCCCAATCAACCAGCCTATCAATATCCCGCTGTATTGTCAGACACTGCTCCTCACTGCCTGCCAATCCAGCCATCTTGGAGTCATCAGCAAATTTGCTGATCACACCACCTACTCCCTCTTCCAAATCATTTATATTCACTACAAAGAGAAGAGGCCCCAGTACTGAGCCCTGCAGCACCCCACTAATGACAGACCTCCAGCTAGAAAAAGACCCCTCCACTACTACTCTCTGACTCCTCTTTGCAAGCCAGTTCTCTACCCATCTAGATACCTGACCACATATCCCATGAGCTTTAATCTTCTGTACCAACCTACCATGAGGGACTTTGTCAAACGCCTTACTGAAATCCATATAGATGACATCAATGGTTCGTCCTTCGTCGACCGTTTTTGTCACCTGTATGTAATGAGATGGTCTCATTACATACCTTTGTACTCAAAATGTTTTTGTCACGATTGTTGCAGATTTAAATACCATCAGCAGTCTTTTCATGATTGTATAATGCCGAAAAAAGAACAAAATTTTGGGAACAATTCTGAGGCTCTTATTTTGAGACAAACCATATTTGTTTAGTGTAAGAGTATCTCAATATCTTTGTCATTTAGATACTGATGTTATACATTAGCATTAGAAAGAAAAGCGAACAGAAGAAAGAAATACTGGTAGAGATGAAAAAGTCATCATTCGTAATTTACAGGCTATGAAATAAGCAGAAATGCCTTTTTTTTGGCTTGGTTTGGATGTGCTTATGTGATAAAGTTCACAGTTCTTATATTTTATCAAGTCTTCCTTCTTCCTGTGCATGTGTCTTTTTTACTGAGGGATGCTTATGCCTGAGGGTTTCAGTTGATTGTCCTCAGATTCTGGGAAGTGATGGGAAGAGAGATTTTGCTATATGATTGAGAGTGTTATATTAGTAGTGGCTGTTGTAGAAACATTGATAGTTAGTTGCCACTTTACAGAACCATGGAAAGGTTCCAGCGCAGAAGGAGGCTATTCAGCTAGTTATGTCTGCACTGGCTGTTTGAATAGGCAATCCCCTTTGTACTATTCTTTGCCTTCTCCCTAACCCTATGTATCCTTCCATTTCAGACAAAAATCTAATTCCCTTTTGAATGCTTTGATTAAAGCTACCTGCAGCACAATCTCAACCAGTGCATTCCAGACCTCAAAATACAGGGTATGTGAAAAACTTTTTATTCATATCACTTTTGCTTCTTTTGCCAATTACTTTAAACCTATGTTTTCTTGTTCTTAATCCTTTCATGAGTGGGGACAGTTTCTCCCAACACGCTCGTCCTAGACGCCATATGATTTTGAATATCTCTGTCAAATCCCGTCTCATTCTACTTTTCCCAAGGGAAACACTCCAGGCTTATCAATCTATCTCCATTACTGAAGTTCCTCGTCCGTGGAACCATTTTCGTGATTTTTTTTCTTGATTCCTTCCAATCCTTTCACAGCATTCCTATATTGTGGTGCCTGGAACTGAATGCAATACTTCAACTGAGGCTGAACTAATGTTTTATACAAGTTTAACATAACTCCTTGCTCTTCTATCCTATTCTCCTATTAATAAATTCAACGTAACTTCCCTGTTCTTCGACTCTTATGTTCCTATTAATGAAGTCTAGGACATTCAATGCTTTATTAATCCTTCTGTCAATCCATCCTGTCACTTTCAATGAGTTATGTACATGTAGATCCAGGTATCGCTGCTCCTGTGCCCTCTTTAGTATTGTGCCCCTTTTTTCTATTGTCTCTCCATGTTCTTCCTACCAAAATACATCACTTTACATTGAACTTTATCAGTCACCTGTTTACCCATTCCATAAAATTGTCCATTCCTTTTTGGAGTTCTACACCATCATTCTCACAACTCATAATGCTTCCAAATGTTTATCATCCATAACCTCTTTATAGCATTAGATAGCCTCAAATAAAACACTGCTATTAATGAGAAATGCACATGTTTTAAATATTTTCAATCCTGCCTCATCTATGACATGACACATGATTGTCTAGCTTAAAAAAACCCATAGAAAATGCTGAACAATGCATTTGATATGTTTTGCATTGAACACAATCTTTTGTTCGTCAGTGAAGACTAGGGATATCAGAATTATTGGTGTTTACCCTGAGATTAGACCCAGAAGGATTCTGGTTTATAACATATTTTCTCATTTCCAAATATCAATGGTCTCATTGTTGATATTTTCCCCCTGGTGAGTCTTGGAGATTTCGATAGAGATGTTGAGTAACATATATGTTATGTGATAGAGAAAACATTTCCAGTGTAAACATACCTTCAGTCATTAAAAACATGTATTAACAATACGATTTTTATTTTTCAAAAATACGCCTGCATAAATAATTTTTTTCTAAGTTCTTTTTCACTTATATTGCATTGACTCTGAATGTAGTTAAATTTTATTTTGCTTTTATCTTTAGCTGTTTTTCTTCAGTAATTAATCAGCATCTGATTAATAGATTCTAGTATGAAAATATATTTTCTTTTCATTTAATTTATTAAAAGTCAGAAAATTCTTTCAATAATTTTATTTGTGAATAATAGTTCAGTCATGTTAAATCACAATGGAATAAATTCTGTTATCATAAACAATCTGTGTAAGTGGGTGTTCTGTCCGCAAGTGTACCCTTCCTTCATGCATCAGCTTCAGTCCTGTTTAACATTGAACATATCCACTTCATCACTTCAAATTGAATTTGAATGTGTAAATACTGTGTGATGGTGTATTTATTTATTTTTATTAGATGTCATATGAACATATAAAATAGAAGCAGAACTAGGCCATTCAGCCCCTCAAGCCTGCTGTGCCATTCAATAAAATCACAGTTGATCTGTTTGTGTTTTGAATTCCACATTCCCATCTACCCCACACAAACACACAAAGTAGGCATTGTACTTTTGTCTTTCTCTCACTACATATAAAGTAACACCAAATTACCTACAAAGTACTCATCAGGTTTTCTAGCCTTATCCTGCATCTCTAAGCATATATCACCCTTATTGTCCCGGACAAGATCAATTCCATCACTTGCTACTTACATGCCAGTAGAAGATTTTTAGACTTCCTTTTATGTTGGCTGTCATTCTATTCTCATATTCCCTCTTTGTCAGTCTTATTTTCTCCTTCACTTCCCTTCCCAATCTATAGCATTTGACCTGGCTCTTGCTTGAAGAATTCATGAGTTGAACTCTTAACAACTCTCAAGAAGCACAATACCATCCAGGACAAAGCAGCTCACATATTGTCACCCCAGCTGATGTTTCTGACCTTTTTTAAATGCCAATCTACAGATTGTATTGAATTATAGGCAACTTTAATCACAATTTGAATTAGATTGAGACCATAAATCTCATTTCACATATGACCATTAGAAAGTGGAAACTCTGACCCTGTTACCCTGGGATAGATTCAAACCCAATTGCAGAAGTGAAAACATATTATTCCATTGCACTGCATTAAGGAAACCCTTTAATGCTGTTTTCCAAACTCTTCTGCAAATATTAGGAGAGATGTTCTGTCGGTCAACAGAAGAGAGAGCATATTAAAAGTTGAACATACACCTGTATGGAGAATGTTTACAATTCATACACTATTCTGATTTTCTTCACTGATTAGCATTGTTAACTGTTCACAAAATGTGGAACTTACTGTCACTTGGAGTTGTTGAAGCTGATGGCATACTTATGAGGAGTTTAATGCATCCATATAAGAGGAATGGAATGGAAGAATATAGTAACAGTTGGGAAGAGATAATGGGAGAGGATTGTATGGAGTACAAGATGTGGCATAGACCAGCTGGTCAGAGTGGCCTATTTCTGTGCTGTATATTCTGCATGCACTTCCTGTTTACACCATGTGACTTTCATGCATGATTATATTTTTCTCATGCATTTTGTGTCAAATGTTTCTTCACGTCATTTCCGTTGTCCACATTTGAGTTTTGCTCATGTAAACCTGTCACAAGCGAACTACACAATCTTGCCTCTGGGTGGTTCTATGCCTACTATCTGAAACTGTTGAGTTTCTCTGTAAAATTCCATAGGCTCCAGCTGTTGTATTATTTTCAAGCACGACTGTTAATGTTTTTCTCGCAATATTTTTGAAACTTCTGTGCAGCACAACACAGTGGATATGATGTTAAACCTCACCTTTGACTATCAATGATTCAAATATCTCTGCTAGGGGACTCACAATTTCCTCCCTAGCCTCCCATAATGTCCTGGGATACACTTCATCCGGTCCCAGGGATTTATTTACTTTGATGCATTTGAAGACTTTCAGCACCTCCTTCTCTATAATATGTACACTCCTCTAGATATCTCTATTTATGTCCCCAAGTTCTCTAACATTCATGCTTTTCTCAACAGTAAGTATTGATGAGGAATATTCATTTAGGATCTCACCCATCTCTTGTGAATCCGCATATAAATGACCTTGTTGATCCTTAAGAGGCCCTACTCTCTCCTTAGTTACTTGTTTAGTTTTTATGTATTTGTAGAAACTGTTTGGACTCTCCTTTGCTTTACCTACCAAAATAACCTCATGTCCCCTTTTTGCCCTCCTGATTTCTCATAATACTTTAATAATAGTGGAATGATAACTGTCATTCCCCAGAGGAGACTACCTGCCTACATGGATAGCTTGAGTCTTCAGTGGAATATGGCTTTAACTCAGGGTTTGTTCCCGGGTTCTTGCCACAAAATACTCTGTCCATCACTTCTGACAGCATTGCATCATTTCTGGTATATTTCTTCATTTACCAAGTGGTTAGATGGTTAGATGAGTGTTATCTACTTACCCAAAATAGAAAATGTTTTTTTCAAATAGGTTACAACAACATTTGTGTGTGTGTGTGTGTGTGTGTGTGTGTGTGTGTGTGTGTGTGTGTGTGTGTGTGTGTGTGTGTGTGTGTGTGTGTGTGTGTGTGTGTGTGTGTTAACGACAGCAATGCCCATCTCTGCATCCTTCTTGCTACCAGTGATAGAATCCCAGTATGAGGCCCAAATATCATTATCAGAGGATCATGGTCTATCAATAAAGTAAACTTTCTCCCATACAGGATTTGGTAAAACCATTTTATTTTGAAAATCATTTCTAGGACTTCTTTTCCTATTTGTGCATAATTGATTTCTTTTTTGTTCAAGGACCTTGATGCGAAACCTTGATGGTTTTTCTTCACTTGTGGACATGATGTGGGAAACCACTGACCCCAGCCATAAGGTGATGCGTCACATGCCAGTTGCAAGGATAAATTCAAATCAAGTTGTGCCTGGACCTTAGCTTGTATGAAGGCTTTCTTGCACTGATCCACCCATTCCCATTTCCACTTTTGACACCATAAATTGTGTAAGAGTTTAAGAATAGTAGCTAGATCAAGAACAAACCTTGTGTAATGATTTAATAAGCTCAGAAAAAATTGAAGTTGATTGACATTTTGAGGAGCAGGTGCCTCAGTAACGACTTTGAATTTCAAAGGTAATTTGTGCAGTTCCTTTGCATTTATGACATTATCCAGATATTTGATTGAAGATTGGAAAAATTCACATTTGTTTTACAGACTTTTACAAATCTGTAACCTTCTAATCTCTTGAGTGTGGCATCTAGGCTGTGGAGATGTTCTTGTGTGGCATCTAGGTTCCTGAGATGTTTTTCCTCATTCTTTCTCGTAACTAAGATGTCATCTAAATAACATTGAATGCCTTCTAATCCACTTCGAATTTGATCCATGGCACATTGAAACAATGCAGGTGCGAACGTGGTGCTAAAGATATTCCTTCGTGTTGAAGTAACCCTTTGTGTATCACTATTGTCAAATATTTTGCCAGTCTGTGTTCATGTTAAATGATGTGCAAGCACAAGTCTGCAGACTGCCCATTCAACTGTACAATTACATCAATACGGCCCCTAATGGGATCACTTCTCCAGTAAAGGTTTTTAACACTATCTTTAAGAGTTTCAAAGCAATTGTCAAAATTCTACTGCCCCACCCGCCATGGCAATCAGAACGGGTGAGGGGGTGGACAATGGGAAGGTCCGTTGATCTCAGATGGGATTTTCTGGTCTTAGATCAAGTGGGGCCATAATATCCCACCAAATATGTCAAAACTTTTCTTGGTAAACAGTTTCTGGTACCAACAAAGCTGCTGCTCCAGTGTCTACCTCCATTTTCACTGGCTGTCCTTCCAATAAAGGAGTGATTCCAGTAATGTTTGATGCACCAGCAATAGCCAATATCTTTAATGACAGTTCACCTTCAGACTGTGACTCAAATCCTTTTTCACACCCTTTTCGTACAACGTGAATGCATCTTCCCTTATTCAGCATTTGTCTTTTGTAATTCTGGCCTGAAATTTGTTTCTTTTTCCAACAAGCACATTCAATGTGGCTGTTTTTTTGCCACGGTTCCTGCACACGATGTCTTTGCACCAACAATTTTCTGCTGACTGCCCTGTTTTTGTACACTAATGGGAATTGCAATTTTTTGTGTTTGATTTTTGGCCAACATCCTATGAATTCTTGTGCTCAAACTCAACTTTTGAGCTTCTTTATTTGCTAATTCCATGGCTACAGCAACTTCCAAAACTTTGTTACGGTGATGTTGCTTTCTGTTAACAATTGCTTTTGAATAACTTTGTTCCTTAAGCCACAGACTAATCTATCTTTAATTGTGTCATTCAAGACATCTCCAAATTCACAGTGTTCAGTTAGTCTCTTCAAACTTTAGCTACAAACTATGTGATTAATTCACCTTCTTGTTGGTTACAGTCATGGACCCTAACATTTTCAGTGATGACTAATGATTGTCGTGAATAATGGCCCAGTTCATTTCATCTTATGTTTTTGTGCTTGGTTTTTCTGGCTATATCAGACTTCTCAAGAAGTTAAATGATTTCCCCGCCCCTCCATTTTACTCAGGGAAGTTGGGACTATTCTATCTGCTGCTATCTTCTTTCCTTTGACAAAATAGTCAAGTTTCCCTCTGTATTTTTATCAAACAATCCCATGGTACCAAAAACTCTTGCCTTTGTACTTTGGGAAAGCTGGGAAATTGAGGAGCAAATATGTAAGGAGATTACAGATAGCTCCAAGAAAAATAGGATGGTAATAGTAGGAGATCTTAATTTTCCCAACATTGATTGGGACAGCCATAGTATTAGATGGTTGGATGGAGAGAAATTTATTGAGTGTATTCGGGAGGAATTTCCCATTCAGTGTGTGGATGGCCCAACTAGAGAGCGGGGGAAAACTTGACCTCCTCTTGGGAAAGAAGGAAGGGCAGGTGACAGAAGTTTTAGTGAGGGATCGCTTTGGGACCGGTGACCATAATTCTATTAGTTTTAAGATAGCAGTGGAGAATGATAGGTCTGGCCCAAAAGTTAAAATTCTAAATTGGGACAAGGCCAATTCTGATGGTATCATGCAGGAACTTTCAAAAGTTAATTGGGGGAGCCTGTGGGAAGGCAAAGGGACACCAGGTAAGTGGGAGGCTTTCAAAAGTATGTCAACCAGGGTTCAGGGTAAGCACATTCTTCTTAGAGTGAAGGGAAAGGCTGGCAGAAGTAGGGAACCATGGATGACTAGGAATATTGAGACCCTGGTCAAGAAGAAGAAAGAGGCATATGACATGCATAGGCAGCTGAGATCAACTGAATCTCTTAAAGAGTTAAGAGAGAAATCAGGAGGGCAAAAAAGGGGACACGAGATTGTTTTGGCAGATGAGGCAAAGGAGAATCCAAAGAACTCCTACAAAGACATAAAGGGCAAAAGTGAAAAAAGGGAGAGAGTAGGATCTCTTAAGGATTAACAATGTCATCTATGTGTGGATGCACAAGTGTTCACTGTTGAGAAAAGCATGGATGTTAGGGAACTTGGGGAAATAAATAGTGTACATATTACAGAAAAAGAGGTGCTGGAAGCCTTAAAGTGCATCAAGGTAGATAAATCCCCAGGACCTGATGAAGTGTATCCCAGGACATTGTGGGAGGTGAGGGAGGAAATTGCCTGTCCCCTAGCAGAGATATTTGGATCATCGATAGTCACAGGTGAGGTGCCTGAAAATTGGATAGTGGCAAATGTTGTGCCTTTGTTTAAAAAAGGCTGCAGGGAAAAGCCTGGGAACCACAGGCCAGTAAGTTTCACATCTGTGGTAGGTAAGTTGTTGGAATGTATTTTGAGAGGCAGGATCTACTGCCACTTAGAGGCACAAGGACTGATTAGGCATAGTCAGCATGACTTGGTGAGTGGAAAATCATGTCTCACAAATTTGATTGAGTTTTTTGAAGGGGTAACCAAGAAAGTAAATGAGAGCAGTGCATGGACGTTAGCAAGGTCTTTGACAAGTTACCACATGGTAGGTTGTTGCATAAGGTTAATTCTCACTGGATCCAGGGTGAGGTATCTAAATGGATACAAAATTGGTTTCTTGACAGAAGCCAGAAGATGGTTATAGAGGGTTGTCTTTAAAACTGGAGACCTGTGACCAGCAGTGTGCCTCAGGGATCAGTACTGGGTCTACTGTTATTTGTCATTTATATTAATAATTTGGATAAGAATATAGGAGGCATGGTTAGTAATTTTGTAGATGACACCAAGATTGGTGGCATGGTCGACAGTGAAGAAAGTTATCTCCAGTTGCAACGGGATCTTGATCAATTGTGCCAGTGGGCTGACGAATGGCAGATGGAGTTTAATTTAGACAAATGTGAGGTGATGCATTTTGGAAGATTGAACCAGGGTAGAACTTATTCAGTTAATGGTAGGGCATTGGGAGAGTTACAGAACAAATAGATCTAGGGGTACGTGTTCATAGCTCCTTGAAAGTGGAATCACAGGTGGACAGAATGATGAAGAAGGCATTCAGCATGCCTGATTTCATCAGTCAGAACATTGAATACAGGAGTTGGGATGTCTTATTGAAGTTGTACAAGACATTGGTAAGGCAACACCTAGAGTACTGTGTACTGTTCTGGTCATGCTATTGTAGAAAGGATATTATTAAACTAGAAAGAGTGCAGAAGAGATTTAGTAGGATGCTATTGAGACTTGATGGTTTGAGTTATAAGGAGAGGCTGGATAGAATGAGACTTTCTTCTCTGGAGTGTAGGAGGCTGAGGGGTGACCTTATAGAGGTCTTTAAAGTAATGAGGGGCATAGACAAGGTAGATAATCAATATCATTTCCCAAAGGTAGGAGAGTCTACAACTAGAAGGCATAGGTTAAAATGAGAGGGAGAAATGCAAAAGTGTCCAGAGGGCCAATTTTTTCACACAGAGAGTGGTGAGTGTCTGGAATAAGCTGCCAAAGTTAGTAGTAGAGGCGGGTACAATTTTGTCTTTTGAAAAGCATTTGGACAGTTACATGGGTAGGTGGGTCTGAGGGGATATGGGCCAAATGCGGGCAATTGGAATTATCTTAGGGGTTCAAAAAAAGGGCAGCATGGACATGTTGGGCCGAAGGGCCTGTTTCCATGCCGTAAACCTCTATGGCTCTATGATGGTGCTCTCACTACTGTTACAAATCTCTTTGGGCAGAATATGTGGCAAGTTACTTTCCAAAGTTGTTTTCTCCAGAATATTTTGGTTCCTCCATTGACTATGACCATTGTTTGGCACCCCTCTGTTGCTAACTTTTGTGTAAGGATGATTTCAATGATTATTCTTCTGTCTAGTGTCTACAATGCTGTCAGAATTTTTCCTTTTTTTGGAGTGGCTCAAGTGTGGTACAACCACCTCATTGCAAGTTTTCTATGAGGCTGCAGGCTTCAAAGAGCATCATTGAAAAGATGTTAACACTACAGGCTATTAAGATAGGCTGCCAGTTTTGCCTGGGCAAATGGCCAATGATAAGAACATAAGAACATAAGAAAAAGGAGCAGGAGTAGGCCATTTAGCCCTTCGAGCTTTCCCCGCCATTCAATAAGATCATAGCTGATCTGAAGTGGATCAGTTCCACTTTCCTGCTTTCTCCCCATAACCCTTAATTCCCTTGTCTGTCAGAAACCTATCTACCCGTAACTTAAGTATATTTAGCGAGGTAGCCTCCACCACTTCAACAGGCAGAGAATTCCAGAGATTCACCACACTTTGAGTGAAGAAGTTCCTCCTCAACTCTGATCTAAACTGCCCCCCGCCTTATCTTGAGGCTGTGTCCTCTAGCCCTGCTATCCTTTCTAAGCAGGAACTATCTCTCTACCTCTACCCTATCCATCCCCTTCGTTATCTTGTACGTCTCTATAAGATCCCCCCTCAGCCTTCTTAACTCCAACGAGTACAGACCTAGTCTATTTAGTCTCTGATGATGACATCAGAGATCAGTCTCTGAAAGTGATTTTGTTCCACTGCAAAGCTGCTAGTGAGGAAACACTAGAAATAACATGAATACACAACACTGGTTACGTATCCCACAATTGTGGGGATTGTCACTACTGCTTCTTCTTGCATTATGACAGTGACCAGGCTTCAAGAAGTACCTCATTGGCTGTAAAATGCTTTGGAATGTCAAGGGGACATGAAAGGTAGGATATAAAGTCATATTATTTTCTTAGTCTAATTTGCACAAGTTATAAAATAGAACGCATGGGCTGAAATTTTATCGTCTCGCCCACCCCAGAATCAGGCCAGGCAAAGCTCACAGAATGGAATTCTCCATTGGCCTCAGGCAGGATTTTACGAGCTTCGTCCGAGCGAGTCATAAAATACTGGACATGCACTTTTTGAAAGTACTTGAATCGTTAACTTTGAATACTAACAATATGTGGGAATGAAAAATCAAAAACGAAACAATGTTGCTATTTACTTTGAGCTGTTCTAACTTTATATGGCAAAGATGTTTGTTTGATGCATTGTTGGCGAAATATTTTGAGATATATCATGCCACGCATCAGATAAAAGATATTAGGTTCCTTAATGTTAACAAACCACAATTTCATAATTGTGTGAATTGGACAAAAAAACTTAACCTCCAATTATGATTGAACTGAATCCATTTCACTCCAAAATTAAAATTATAAATGAAACAATGCGATGTATTTATTGCGTAAGGACATTCCCACACTGCAGTAGATATGATTTCACAGTTATCCAACATTATAGTGACTTGAAAGCTTATTAGGCTTATAATTAAGGCATTCTTGTAGATTAATGTGATCCTTCACCAGTCAGCATCCAATATCTTTTTTTTAAATTAGTTAAGAATCATTGAACACATTTGCAGACTTGTCTAATTCTATTTTAAGATTCTACATTAACTCACAGGAATCAGTTTTCTTTGAAAAGAAAAAAGCATGAGCATTTTTGAATGCTACAAATACAGTCAGGTACCCCAAGGGTTAAAAAAGCAATCTTATCCACATGATTTCCATTATGACCTTTTCTGTGAAGTTTTATGGACATGGCTTAGGATACTGAGAAAAGTGGGAATTAAACAGGATGTGGCGTTTGCTGAAATGATCTTCGATGGAATCCACCGCATTACATTTGCTGCAAACTTTTATTACATTTGAATCAAGGGTAATTTACCATCACAGTTTTATCATGTTGTGGCTTGTAAGTGTTATTACTTCCAAATCTGATTTTTTTGTTACATTTACAGTTATTGCATTTGCAGTTAAAATTTATTACATATGCAGTTAAGGAAGTAAAAGAATTATCATGAATCTTTAATACATTTTGGGGTATTACAGTTACATTTGAAGTTGAGTTTTACAGTTTTATATTTACAGTTACATTTGCTCTAACATTACTTAAGCCTGCTTAACTCTCAACCAGTGCAACTCCTTTTGGTGCTTGAACCAACTTTTAGGCCACAATTTCACACTTCAGCACCTGCATTTTATATATTTAAGTATTTCTTAATATATCATAATAAATTGGCATAGCATTTTAATATACCCTGTGAGTTATTAGAGGTTAACATAACAGCATATGTTATTTTAGATGTTGAACTCACAAGGTATGCATTGAGCCAATGTGAATCTTGTAATTTGCTGGCCATAAATCATATTTTATACTTCCTAACATAGTAAAACCTGAAGGGAGACATTAATGTTGGAGCATGGGAAATGTTTCGCCACTGCTTAATAACCTAAAGACTTGATGTGGAACATGACTGTTGTATCCTTGTATGCAGACCAATGTGCAATATTTTACTGCACACCGAAAACTGAAGTCTTCTTCTGACCAGCTCAAACTGAGCACAATATTTCCCAGCATTGATTAAAATCAATGGTGGGAACCTGGAAGATACAAGGACCATTTTCCATATCTTGGGAGCTTCTTCTCGCTGAATGCAAACATAGACGATGGATCTTGAGCATACAGTGGGAATGAGTGGGCTGACAGCAGGCATGCCAGTGACGGCAGAGTTTCTGGAGTATCCCTCTTCTCTTCCAGTGTTAACCTGATACTAAACTTCATCATCGCCACTGTTCCAAAAGATTTTCTCACTGTAGCTTGCTCCAACATCATTTTGTTATTATAGTTTGAGAATATGAAATCTTACCGAAAGATAAACACAAAAAACAGAAGTTTTCCTTTCATACCAATGCTCCTTCTTTGTTAATTCTTTGGCTTTCTAAAGAATTACTCAATGGCCCAAAATACTTTCCTGGCTGGCCTCCCACCTTTCACTCTCTGTCAATCTGAGCATCTAAAACTTCCTACTGCAGCGTGACTCAAACCAAACATTGTTCATTCATCAACCCGGTATTTCCTGACCTACATTGCCTCCCTGTCTTGATTTTAACATTCCCATCATTATTCTGAAATTTTCCAGATTTTGCCCCTCACTATCTCTGTGGCTGCAACTTCTTCCAGTCCTACAACCATTCCAGATCTCTGTCCTACTCCAATCCTGACCTCCTGCTCATCCTGTTTTTAAGCACTCCACAATTGTCAGCCATGCCTTCAATTGACTCACCGTGAAGTATTTGAATTCCCTCCTTAATCTTTTCTGCCTTGTGATAATTTTTTTTCCCTTTAAGCTGCTCCATAAGACTTATTTCTTTGGTGAAGGTTTTGTTATCTGCATTAATATCTCATGTGGCTTGGTGTCTAATTTTATTTGACAGTCTTGGGTGGCATGGTGGCATAGTAGTTAGCACTGCTGCCTCAAAGTGCCGGGGACTCAGGTTTGATTCCTGGTTTGGATCACAGTCTGTGTGGAGTTTGCACATTCTCTCTGTGTTTGCCAGTTTCCTCTGGGTGTGCCGGTTTAAAAGATGAGCATGTTTGGAGAATTGGCCATACTAAATTGCCCCTTGGTGTCTGGGCACTAGCTCGGGTAAATGCGTTTGGTTATGGGGTTAGGGCCTGGGTGGGATCGTAGTCAGTGCAGACTCAATGGGCCGTAATGGTCTCCTTCTGCACTGTCGGATTCTTTAATAATAATGTTCCTGTTAAGCACTTTGGGATGTTTTACTATATTAAAGGGACTATATGAGTTAAAACAGCATTTACCTTTCTGCTCATTCTGGATTCAAAAGGGTTAAAGTTTTTCTCTCAAGCTCAGTTGGCCTCAATTTAATAAGCTAAGAAGCCCAAAACCTTTTCACACCGGTTTAGGTGCGAATAATACTGTCATTACATTAAATAACCTTATATGATACACTAGCATATGAAGAACCTTAATCCTTTAATCCCTTTTCACTTGTTTTGCAACATTTCTTCAATGTTCTCTTTACAAGTTCTTTTTTTCCGCTTGCCCTATATTAGTTCCTCTTCTCAAATTTCTGTCATGCTTTCTTTTGTTTCACCTCAAGTTTTTGTATGGTTCTTATCTGAGTTTATGAGCACAATTTTAACAAGCTGGGGTAGCCAACGATAATTGGAGTCCTCACTATTATTTGAAATTATTTGTCTTCCTTCTTTACATGTGAAAAAAAGAGTGAGAAAGGCTAGTTCCTTAAAAAGAGACTTTTGAAATACAATCTAGGCAGGCCCCTAACAGGAATGGTTTAGCCTTAGTCGGAAATTCAGTTGAATCATTCTGGCATCAAGGGAGTATCGGGAGCCCTGGTCACTGGGGAGTGAAAAATCAGCATGTATGACAAGTTTTCATCAGTTTCTGAGCTTGAATGAACTAATGCATTTATTGTAGATGACATCTGCACTAGCCTCAAATTAGTTTCATAACCAGACTCAAAGGAACATTTTCAAAATGTAATAGACCTGTTTCTATTTTAGATCTTGCTGTGGGCGTTCTATTCTCTTATCACCTTCACTTAGGACATAAGCAACATGTCGAAGTATAAAGTTTATCAGAACTTTGGGAAAGCATAGAATAAGAAAGTAGCACTAGATGACTATCTAGCCAACTGTGTCAATGGTGATTCAATGTATAGATGCCAGCTCAGGAATATCCTTTTGCGTTTGGAAATGCACCAAATGCTGTAGAGATTTTGTAAAACAAGTTAAAAAGGATTCAAGGTTACTCATACGCTACTGTATCATGCAAAGGCTATTGAATTCAAAGACTGAAACATGCAATAACATTGACATCACGCAATGTTATTTTTTATTCACTTCAGTGCAAAAGCATAATTTGCTGATTAGAAAGGTAGATTGTAATAGAAACAAAAGTTGCTGGAAATTTAAAGCAGATTGGTTAATATTCAAAACATTTTGGATAATAATGAAGTGAACCAATTGAAAAATGAACTTGTCTTTTCCTTTCAAATGTTAGTGAGACTGTATTAGTGAGCCCGGCTATATATTAAGCTGATCTTTCTCTACAGCCTATCTGCAACTGTAACACTATATTCTGCACCCTCTCCTTTCCTTCTCCTCTATGTAATCTATGAACAGTATGTTTCATCTGTCCAGCACACAAGAAACAATACCTTTCACTGTATCTCAATATATGTGACAATAATAAATCATATCAAAAAATTTATTTTCACAATTTTTGTTTTTGTCCAGATTCGTGACGGTGATTCTTTTACTTCTTACTTTCTTTTCCAGATCACCAACATGAGGTGTGTTAGATGATCAATAGCAGGAGTAGAGTTGCAGGGCAGTTAGACAAGGGAAGGGGTGGGATTTTCTGCCCCCGATTGCAGGAGATGGAAAGAGTGAGGGGGCAGAGAATTGTAGTGGAGGAAATGCCCTGTCTACATCAGTGGGGATGAATTAGAAATGGTCAAGAGCTTCAAGTCTTTAGGTGTGTAGATCACCAACAACCTGTCCTGGTCCCTCCATGCTGATGCTATAGTTAAGAAAGCTCACCAATGTCACTACTTTCTCAGAAGACAAAGGAAACTTGGCATGTCCGCTATGGGTCTCACCAACTTTTACAGATGCACCATAGAAAGCATTCTTTCTGTTTGTGTCACAGCTTGGTATGGCTCTTGCTCTGACAAGATTGCAAGAAACTACAATAGGTCGTGAACAAAGCCCAGTCCATCACTCAAACCAGCCACTCATCTACTCTGTCTACGCTTCCCGCTGCCTCTGAAAAGCAGCTGGCATAATTAAGGACCCCATGCACCCTGGACATACTCTCTTCCACCTTCTTCCATTGGGAACAAAATACAGAAGTCTGAGAACACGCACCAACCAATTCAAGAACAGCTTCTTCCCTGCTGCCATCAGACTTTTGAGTGGACTTACCTCACATTAAGTTGATCTTTCTTTACACTCTAGCTATGACTGTAACACCACATTCTGCATTTCCCTTTGTATGATATGCTTTGTCTGTATAGTGCACAAGAAACAATACTTTTCACTGTACACTAATACATGTGACAATAAATCAAATTTATTTTTTTTTATTTCCATTGAGGGATTAAAAACCTGGGAAATGAAATCTGTTAGCTGTCTGCACTGAATGACAAAACCCAGGATATTACACAGCTCAGGATGTGGATGTCCTCCTCATTGCTATTTATTGGGGTGGTTATAAATATATTACCAAATTATGCCACTGGTTTCAGCACCACATGAGCCAGAAGGTGAAAACAAAATGGCAGGGTTTCCACTCTGAACATTTTCCAGTGTGCTCTGTATAAATCATTAGGTTCTGATGGTGACTCGTGCCTGCTGGAAAGCATGCAGAAAAGGCAGATTATGATGTTACTTATCTTGTAACTCGAGATTTGTGTGTGGCTTGTCAATTTATAATCTACTAGTCCTGCTAATATCCTCTCTTGAACACAAACGGCTGTTCAGCTGCACAACCCCCTGACAAGCACATTTAAAAACCTCAGCTTTCAGTTGAGGCATTTTGACTTTCTTTTGCAGTTGTTGAGTTAGTAGAATAAATGGCTGGAATTTTCCTTTCTAAAATTCAGTGGCAGGAGCAGAAGTGAAAGTGGTTTGCATTGTGGGGTGGGAAGGTTGGCCTCATGTAATCTTGCGCTGTTCAGACCATTAAATATGCTCCTGTGAGAAACTCACTGATTCTCGTAGTGGAGGCAGGCTAGAAATTACCATCTCCATCATTAGCTTATGGAGTCAAAGGTCCTGACGCCTTATATAAAGGGCACCCGGGAAGCCTGCACTATTCCTTCCACCTTTGCCTGGCCACTTCTTCACCATTTCCCGCCAACCTTTCCACCCTTCCTGGGCCATCCTCCATGCAAGCTGCACTGCCGGTGCTCAGTCTTAAGCCTAGTCTGACATCGATAGATGCTCCCCAATGAAAGCATTGCAGTGGCAGCTCATCCCATTAATAATTAATCACCAAGTGCACCATGCGCATCCGTAAATGTGAACGTTTGAATTTATCGCTGGGGGGAGTTTATTTTGGTGGGACAGCATAATTGCAGCAAGGCAATCTTGTAATGAGCGTGTTTATGATGTGCTGATGCATGCAATGGACCTCATGACAGTACTTGCCAAGACCTTGACCTACCTTTAATTCATCTTTCAAGTTCTGAGAACTTAATTCATAAATTCATAAATTCCCCACCTGCTAAGCGTTCTGTTGGTCGCAGGCCTAGAAGATTACACTTCTGAAGGAATTGACAGATGTTGTTTCAGTCAGAAGGGAGTGGTACTGGTTCTGTGGAAGGAATGGGATGGTTTTGAAAGGCCTCTTACAACATTTGCTCTCAGCCTTGAGGGCTATCATGTCAATTTCTCCAGGACTTCCATGACAGAGAAATAAAGCAGGGGTAACCAAGAGAGGTTCTTCAGAGTAGGAAGAGGAGGAGGGCTCTCATCAGAAGGGTTTACCCATCTAGTGACCTCAGCAACCAATTTTGCTACCACCTCTCCTCCAAGGAACATTCCTGTGGCACTACATGGCATGAGATACTCACTGAACTGTGCCACATCCTCAAACTGGACCTGTGGGTTCATAAAGAAAACTTTTGTGAGTAATTTCTATGCCAACGCATCACTTTAGGCTGAAGCCAATGATATCAACAACATTTCACAGATTGTCATGTGTCGTTGCATCCTGGAGATCATCAAGACCCTCTGCACAAGGGGTGGTATTTAATGAAGTCAACAGAAGTTTTTCCCACTGGCTCTCTAGCCAGCGAGAGTTCCACATCACCTCTTTTTGGGATGGCCCACCATATTAAGTAATGATCAGGAAATTAACTAGGCAACAGCAGCCTTCCCCAGGGTCAAGGACTCTGGCCTGTGGCTGGAAGCTCCCCACTGATTGGCAGCATCATAAGTGGTTCTTGATGGTGCTTCACCCACCCCAGGCTGGGTCATCATGGACCCAGACACAAGTGAATGATTGCAGTAAAGGAGCTGCCGATAAGGGTCATGGGGGAGGTGTGGAGAGGGTGGTCAGCAGCAAAGGCAGGGAGTGAATATAAAGATGGGGGACATTGATGGATGAAATATCTTAAACACATATAAAAAGGGACTTCTGGGACAGGGGCTGTTGGTTAGGGCAGAGGCAAACATTTAAAATGTTGAATTCTGGAAATAACTACATCTATTATTAAGTAAAAGATTGGTGTCTAGCTTCCTGCTTTTTACCAACTGGCTAGAGAATTTTCCAATTGTGGACACTCACTCCTTCAGATGAACACTTATAAATGGTTTGATTTTCTAAATAATATTTTTTATGCCAATTTGGCTGCTCAATCAATTGTATGTGCATGTCCAAGTATTCTGTTTGCTTTCTCTGTAATGATTAAAATGTGATTTGTCTTCCATAATTTTCACTTGCTGCTTTGCTGTCTGTGAAAATTCTTCCAACTGACTGGCTGATCAACTTGTCTGCTTCCTACTGTTACTTACTCAATCTGATGCTTGATGCCACAGATTCCTCAGTGCAAGGCACCAAAGTCAAAACTGATCTGAGAAAAGGGGACACCTTGTGGTCAGCCAGCCAGGCAGCAAAATCCATATTGTTGAGCATGAGCAGTGTGGCTCTTTGTCTTTTGTGCACCTCATTGTACAACAGGTATTTGAGGCCATTGCTTGTTTCACAGGCTACTGAATTATGGTATGAGTCACACTGCCAGTTGCTATCACTTTGTGGCCTAGGCAATTCAGAATTATTGACATGCTTGCTTTCATCAAAGTGTGGACTTTGGTACAACGGAGCCACTTCTCTTTTCAATATCAGTAGAGAGCATGCAACAGAAATCTGTACTAATGTCAGAAATTGAAAACCAAGAGATTTAAATTTCACTTTGATCTCACAGTTAGAACATAACCTAGGAATATAAGAAACAGGAAAAGGAGTAGGCCTTTCTGCCCCATGAGCTTGCTTCACCATTCGATGAGGTAAATGACTGATCTGATTGTGGCCTTAACACCACTTTCCTTCCTGCGCCCCCCCCCATAAACTTTGACTCCCTTGCCAATCAAAAATCTGTCAAACTGAGCCATTAATATATTCTGTGACCCAGCATCCACTGGAAGAAAATTCCAAATACCAACTACATTCTGAGAAAAGACATTCCTCGTCATCTCCATTTCAAGTGCAGGATGCCTTATTTTGAAATTATGCAGTCTAGTTCTAGATTGACCCATGAAGGGGAACATCCCCTCAGCATCTACCCTGTCAAGTTCCCTCAGAATCTTACATGTTTCAGCAAGATCACCTTTCATTCCTCTAAACTCCAACAAGTGTAAGTCCAACCTGATCAATTTTTCCTCATAATACAAACCTCTCATCTCAGGAGGTAGCATAGTGAACCTTCTTTGAACTGATTCCAATGCAAGTGCATTCCATTGTAAGCAGATCTGTACTCTGGGTGTGCTCTCAATGCTCTGTACAGTTGTCACAAGACATCCCTACCTTTATACTTCATGCCTCGTGCAATAAAGGTCAACATTCTATTTCACTTCCTAATTACTTGTTGTACCTTAAAGCCAACGTTTTATATGTTTACAAGGACACACAGATTCCTCTGTACCAAGTCATTCTGCAATCTCTCTTCATTTAAAAACAATGAGAAGGTTTGTGAAGACAGATTACCAAAACAACAATCACTGCAAAACTGGTTGTGAACCAAAGTTGCACATGTTTGGCTGTGAATTTCTCCAATTGATGTACCACATCCTGAACCACTCAGGCAGTGAAGAAATAATCATGGGAGTAACTGACCCATTTTTCCTCCTTCCGCAGGTACTCAAATATTGAATAGAGTAAATGGCCTTCATAGCGAAGGGGATTGAATATAAAAGTAGGGAGGTCTTGCTGCAGCTGTATAGGGCATTGGTGAGGCCTCAACTGGAGTACTGTGTGCATTTTTGGGCGCCGCACCTGCGCAAAGATATTTTGGCCTTGGAGGGAGTGCAGAGGAGGTTTACTAGGCTGATACCGGAGTTGAGGGGGTTGAGCTATGAGGAGAGGCTGAATAAACTGGGCTTGTACTCGTTAGAGTTTAGAAGAATGAGAGGAGATCTCATTGAGACGTATAAGATGATGAATGGGATGGATAGGATAGAGGTGGAAAGACTCTTCCCGCTCAAAAAAGACAATAGGACTAGGGGGCACAGCCTCAAGATAAAAGGGGGGCGGTTTAGAACGGAGTTGAGGAGGAACTTCTTCACTCAAAGGGTGGTGAATCTCTGGAATTCTCTGCCCGTTGAAGTGGTGGAGGCTGCCTCGCTAAATATTTTTAAGACGCGGGTTGATGGGTTTTTGATAGGAGAGGGGATTAAGGGTTATGGGGAGAGGGCGGGAAAGTGGAACTGAGCAGCGACAGATCAGCCATGATCTTATTGAATGGCGGGGCAGGCTCGAAGGGCTGGATGGCCTACTCCTGCTCCTATTTCTTATGTAAGCAAAATGTATGCTTGCCCTGATCATATCTTCATTTGATTGGTCAGGGTATTTGAATAGCTTAGTCATATCATGATATAGACCTACTGCCTGGAAGGACTTTGCATGTAAAACAGGCACAGGGACCCAGGCACAACTGTGCTCCTGCTTGCCAACTTTGGGGTTTTCTGGCAGATGTTGGAAAATAGCATTAGGACAATCTTCAGATCTGAAGAACCATGGGGAGACTGGAAGTTAGCGAGAGGATTTATCATTCCAAGTATCAGATGACTTTGCTATATTTTCCTTAATAGAATCATAAAATCATAGAATCCTACAAAATTCGGCCTATTGAGTCTGCACTGATCACAATCCCACCCAGGCTCTATTCCCATAACCCCTTGCAATTACCCTACCTACTCCCCCTGACACTGAAGGGGACAATTTAGCATGGCAAATCCACCAACTTCTTCCAATCTAAAGCAGTTCAGGTACGGGTCTGATGCTTTAGGCGTCACTTAATGGTCTTCTGGTGAAAATGAGCAAAAAAAATCAAAATGCCTGCATGAGCTTTTTTCAAAGGCCCATGCAACATCTGCACTATTTTAGGCCCTTTGCCCTACTCCCTCGGAGCAAGTCCTAGGAATCTCAAGACTACTTTCCTAGAGTTTGCAACTGATACCTGATGCAAACACATAAAAATTGATCCCATTAACTCCAATTAATTCTTGACCTTAGATATAGAAAGTCTTACTCCAGCTGCCAAGCTCAATAAACATGAAGATTCTGGATCTACTTTCAGGTAGGTTCGATGTTGATCTGTATTTTTAGTTATTATCTTAAATGAAACTAATCTGAGAATACATATCAATGAAGTTCCCGAGTTGTCCATCACTGCTATGAGGCATATGACTTTCTTTTATGCTTCTTTCTCCAATCCTCCTATTTTAAAAAATATTTATCCAGTAAATGGAAGCCAAGCAGAGGGTTAACCTTTCCATGGAGGAACAAAATGAAGTAATGCAATGAAATTCTGTAAAAGCACGCTATATGTCGGAAAAGTATATATCTACTTCATATTATCATTAATATGTGAATGTCCTGCACCTTGTTCAAATGCAGTTTAGTGACACACTTCAAAATGGTTTGCATGGCTAAAGTTTGTTTGCTTATTTCTATAGACAGAGTTATGATCCCACTGGCTGAGTCAAAATGCTGCAAATTTTAGCAATCTGGAACAAGTAAAGAAAACACTGAACAGACCAGACAACAACCATTGATAAAATACACCAACAGATAATTCAGATAATAAAAAAACCCTGCTCGACCTGCCACTAGAAGTGGCTGAGGGAATTCATTGGTGCATTCTGGGAGAAGTAATATCTACTAGGAAGTGGGAAGCAGAAGATCTGGGTGTCAAGAAGTGGGAAGCAGAAGATCTGGTGCCAAAGAGCGGTAAGCCCCAAATTCTACATTAATGTGTCCCTACCTCCCTCTTCCTGTAACCAAAAAAAAGCCACTGTAAGAAGGTGAAAGTGAAGCTAAGAGTTTTATAAATTTTCTTGAAATAATTTAATTGGTGCTCAAAATCTCCGTCAGTGGGGTTAAATGCTGCAGTTGTGAGATGTGGGAGATCCGTGACGCTTCCAGTGTCTTGGATGACTACATCTGCAGAAAGACTGCTTGGATGGGCTGGAGCAGCAATTGGATGTGCTTAGGAGCATGAAGGTGGTGGAAAGCATTATAGATGGGAGCTTTAGAAACATGGTCACACCTAAGGTGCAGGCAGCTAGATCAGTGCTGGGACCTTTGCTGTTTGTAATATATATAAATGATTTGGAGAAAAAGGTAACTGGACTGATTAGTAAGTTTGCGGATGACACAAATGTTGGTGAATTTGTGGATAACGATGAGGACCATCTGAGGATACAACAGGATTCTTGGAGTTCAGAAGGATGAGAGGGGATCTTATAGAGACGTATAAGATAATGAAAGGGATGGATAGGGTAGAGGTAGAGAGATTCTTCCTGCTTAGAAAGGATAGCAGGACTAGAGGGCACAGCCTCAAGATAAGCAGGGGGGCAGTTCAGAATGGAGTTGAGGAGGAACTTCTTCACTCGAAGGGTGGTGAATCTCTGGAATTCTCTGCCTGTTGAAGTGGTGGAGGCTACCTCGCTAAATATATTTAAGTCACAGGTGGATAGGTTTTTGACAGACAAGGGAATTGAGGGTTATGGGGAGAGAGCAGGAATGATCTTATTGAATGGCGGGGCAGGCTCGAAGGACCAGATGGCCTACTCCTGCCCCTATTTCTTATGTTCTTATGTTCTTAGTTGGAGACTTCGGAGGAGAGGTGGCAGATGGAGTTTAATCAGGATAAATGTGAGGTGATGCATTTTGGAAGGTCTAATACAGATAGGAAATATGCAGTAAATTGTAGAACCCTTAAGAGTATTGATAGACAAAGGGATCTGGGTGTACAGGCACACAGGTCACTGAAAATGGCAATGCAGGTGGAGAAGGTAGTCAACAAGACATAAGGCACGCTTACCTCCATTGGCCGGGGCATTGAGTTTAAAAATTGGCAAGTCATGTTGCAGCTTTATAGAACCTTAGTTTTGCTGCACTTGGAATACTGTGCCCAATTCTGGACGCCACACTACCAGAAGGATGTGGAGGCTTTGGAGAGGATACAGAAAAGATTTACCAGGATGTTGCCTGGTATGAAGGACATTAGCTATGAGGAGAGGTTGGAGAAACTTGATTTGTTCTCACTGGAATGATGGAGGTTGAGGGGCGACCTGATAGAAGTCTAGTAGGTTATGTGAGGCATGGACAGAGTGGATAGTCAGAAGCCTTTTCTAGTCAATTACTAGGGGGCACAGGTTTAAGGTGTGAGGGACAAGGTTTAAAGGAGATGCACGAGGCAGATTTTTTACACAGACGGTGGTGAGTGCCTGGAACTCTTTGCTGGGGGAGGTAGTGGAAGCGGATACAGTAGTGACTTTTAAGGGGCGTCTTGACAAGTACATGAATAGGATGGGAATAGAGGGATATGGTTTCCAGAAGGATAGGGGGTTTTAGTTAAGTTGAGCAGCATAGTTGGTGCAGGATTGGAGGGCCAAAAGGCCTGTTCCAGTGCTGCAATTTTCTTTGTTCTTTGTAACGCAGCATTAGGGTTGATAAAGTCGAGGGATCAAAATATTGTTGTTTGAAATATTGATTGCAGTACAATAATTATTGTGCTAATAATACTGAATGTATAATTTCTCCAACTCTCTTAAAGTGGAGGTGCATTCAGTCTTCAGTGGCTGTTCAAATGGTTTGTTAAAATCTCTCAGGGAAAGAATAAAACTGTCGATGGAGCCAGAGGGAAGAGAAAGGACTCCCGGGTTCTTTGATGCAGCACTGGATACTTTGTCCAGATGGAAAAGGAGAAAAAAATTAGTGCAGCGGGCCAGGAGATTCTCGTGTGGCAGATTCATGGGGTTTGCTCATGCATTCCCATCCTGATATTATATCCCAACGCCAGATTTCCGGCAGCATCTGCTCCACGCCAGAAATCAGCAGGGAGGCACAAAGACCATGGTCATTTTAACATCATTTCAGTGTAATTTGCCGGACCAGGACTGAAATTTCTGGGACCAGTAGCATTTGGGCAGTGCCACTAACATTGGGCAGTGCCAAGGGGGAGAGGCCTTGTGGGTCAACTGGTGGGTGAGGGGGGTCGCGCTGCTGCTCTGCAGACAGGATCAGTGGGGGAAGGAGGGAAGCCAATGAGGCAGGCTGGAAGGGGTGAGGGGGGGGTGTCAGCCAGCTGGGGCAATTAGGTCTGTGGTGGGGGGGGAGCATGGGACTGGAAATCAAGGTAGGCCAGGAATGAGGGTTTCGGGTCTGGTCCTGGAAAGTTTGGGGGGCTAGTGATCAGGAAGCAGGCAGTGCAATTCCATTACACATGAGCCAATCTTGGCGCTGACAGATCAGTGCACGCGCAGTGGCCCCCTCAATGCTATGCTGCCAGCCTCTCTCGCAGGAATAGGCCCCGCCCACTGATTTTTAATGATATATATGCTGGTGACCTCTGCAGTGCACAGAATATGGGAGATTCTTCTCTAAACTCCCACTGAAAAAATAATGTGAATGAGTCCGCTTTTCATGTGAATTCAACACTTGGAATGTTTTTAGGAGAATTTGGTCCATGTTTCCACCATGAGCCAGAAGGCCTTCCATGCACATAATGCAAACGGAATGGAAGCAGGTAAGCCCAGAAGTCAATTCGAGGAATCTGGCCTCACAAAATGCCACATAAAAAGTTCAATGTCCTTACATGGGTGGTTAAAGTTAGTGATTGGGTCTTCAAGTATTATCTCCTAGTCACTATGTCACCAACTATACACATTGATCAATGCCCCACACCTCCATCACTCAGTAATCAGAAGTCAATCAAACTCAACATTCAGATTCTCCAACTCATCCTCACATTTTTCTGACCAAATTCATTTATATTCCAATCTTGGACTCAGTTTGAGTTCACCTGTGGCTACTTGATCCTTTGAACATAATATAAACAGAAAAACAAAGAGTAATAGAGAAGAACAAAGGAATTTAACATGAAAAAGGTTTGCAATGTGGGCTTGATCTACATTCTAGCGTTTCTCTTTTGCACTACTTGCTTTGTCTGCCCGGGGTTGCCTTGTCCATTAATCAATTATATTTATGTTTTTGATGTTTGAAGCAATGCTGTCTACTTAAAAACAAAATCAAGCTTTGAACAGATTTCCTTAGGTATTTAACATTTTGTATAACTGGTAAGTAGCTGCTTAATTTGTTTATATACCAAACACCAGGGCTTTCACCCTGTTTACATAGACTCTTTCATTCTAATTAGATTGAAAATTAGAATCTAAAATTAGAATTGCAATCATTACTTTTGCACTTCCAAAAGTCTAGGGATTTTTTTTATATTTCTAGTGGTAAATTGAAAAACTGCATGTCAGATTACAAAACTTAACTTCATGCTTCTTCTTTTTCCGAGTGTATACCTTATACCTGAGGTACATACATCAACGTACAATGCCTAGTTCCAATGTCATTGGTATTCCCAGCAAGTTCTTTATATTAGTGTGCACCTTTTATGTGTCCTCACTTACTCATAGCCTGTCACTCTCTTAGCTTTATCATCTAGCCTTTGTCAGGGTGTGCAAGCCTGCGTTTATGGGCCACAATGAGTCCGTAATGTCCAATAATCCACCCTCGAAGCACAAGGTTGGCTGTTTTCTATTCGGGATACTTTGTTCTTACCGAGAGGACAAATCTTCTTCTGCCAAACTGAAAATATCAAAGAATCATAAAATTCTTACAGTGCAGAAGGAGGCCATTCAAGAGTGGATTGATGGAAAGGCAATTAGCTGGTTGGATTTGTCCTGTTCCTTGCGTAAGGACATCCCTGAGCAATTTTCCATGTTGCTGGGTAGATGCCAGTGTTCTATCTGTACTGGAACAGCTTGGCTAGGGGCACAGCAAGTTTTGGAACACAAGTCTTCAGTAATGTTGCCAGAATATTGAGAGGGCCCATAGCCTTTGCAGTATCCGGTGCCTTCAGCCATTTCTTGATATCACGTGGAGTAATTGAATTGGACGAAGACTGAATCTGTGATGTTGGGAACCTCTGGAGGAGGCCAAGATGAATCATCCAGTTTGGACCCCTGACTGAAGATTGTTACGAATGCTTTAGCCTTATCTTTTGCACTGATATGATGAGATCTTCCAGCACTCAGAATGGTGATATTTGTGAGGCCTCCTTTTCCAGTGAGATGTTTAATTGTCCATCGTCATTTGTGACTGGGGCAGTATGGTGGCACAGTGGTTAGTGTTGCTGCCCATAGCGCCAGGGACCCGGGTTCGATTCCCAACTTGGGTCATTGCCTGTGCAGAATCTGCACATTCTCCCTGTGTCTGCATGGGTTTCCTCTGGGTGCTCCAGTTTCCTCCCACAATCCAAAAGATGTGCTGGTTAGGTGCATTGACCATGCTAAATTCTCCCTCAGTGTACCCAAAAAGGCACCGGAATGTGGTGACTAGGGGATTTTCACAGTAACTTTATTGCAGTATCAATATAAGCCTACTTGTGACTAATAGATAAAGTTTGGATGTGGCAGGGAGATAGAGCTTAGAAATGATTGAGGAATTGTTTAGCTTTTTCTATTATGTGCTGTTTATGTTGTTTGGTGTGCAAGTGGTCCTGTGTTGTAACTTCACCTGGTTGACATTTTATTTTTATGTATGCCTTATATGGTTAGTCCAGTTCAGTTTCTGGTCAATGACAACTCCCAGGATGTTGATACTGGGTTTCAGTGATGGCCGTTGAGTGTCTGGAGGAGATGGTTAAATACTCTTTTGTTGGAGATGGTCATTGCCTCACCATTGTGAGGTGGTCATGTTATTTGTCCTTTATCAGCCCAAGCTTGAATGTTGTCCTTATCTTCCTGCATTTAGACATGGACTGTTTCAAACAGAACCCCCACTTCATTGAGGCAGACCTGCATCTTTCGAGCAAGGTGAGGATTGTGCTGCCAATGGTTGTGAAAGTGGCTGCTGTCCTGAATTTCTTTTTGTCATGATTGTTCTATACTGGAACAGGCATCATCAGTAACATCACAGAATTACCGATGATAGCCTAGTGGTATTATTGCTATTAATCCAGAAACTCAGCTAATGTTCTGGGGACCTGGGTTCTAATCCTGCCATGTCAGATGGTGGAATTTGAACTTAATAAAAAAAACCTGGAATTAAGTGTCTACTGATGACCATGAAACCATTGTCAATTGTCAGAGAAACCCATCTGGTTCACTAATGTCCTTTAGGGAAGGAAATCTGCCATCTTTACCTGGTCTAGCCTACATGTGGCTCCAGAGCCACAACAAAGTGGTTGACTCTCAACTGCCTTCTGGAATGGTTGAGTAAGCTACTCAGTTGTATCAATCACTACAAAATCTCAACAAAGAAGTGAAACCAGACAGACCACCTTGCATCGACCTAGGCACTGGAAAAGACAACAACAAAACAAACAGCTCTATTGATCCTGCAAAGTCCTCTTTACTAATATCTGGGGGCTTGTGCCAAAAATGGGGAAGCTATCTCACAGACTAGTCAAGCAACAGCCTGATATAGTCATTCTCGTGGAATCATACCTTACAGATAATACCCCAGAAACCACCATTATTATCCCTGGATATGCCTTGACAGACCCAGCAGAGGAGGCAGCGCAGTGATATAGAGTCAGGATGGAGTTGCCCTGGGAGTCCTTAACATCGACTCTGGATCCCATGAAGTCTCATGGCTTCAGATTAAACATGGGCAAGAAACCTCTTACTGGTTACTGCATACCATCCTCCTTCAGCTGATGAATCAGTATTCCTCCATGTTGAACAACACTTGGAGGAAGCACTGAGGGTGGAAAAGGTGCAAAATGAACTCTGGGTGGGGGATTTTAATGTCCACCACCAAGATTGACTCAGCAATAGCAGCTACTGACTGAGCTGGTCAGGTCCAAAGGATATAACTGCTAGACTGGTCCTCAGCAGGTGGTGAAGGAACCAAGAGGAAATAACATACTTGGCCTCATCCTTACCAATCTGCCGGCTGCAGATGCATCTGTCCATGACAGCATCGGTAACAGTGATCATCACACAGTCCTTGTGGAGATAAATTCCCGCCTTCACATTGAGAATAACCTCCATTATGTGTGGCACTATCACCGTGCTAAATGGGACAGACTTCAAACAGATCTAGCAACTCAAGACTGGGCATCCATAAGGCGATGTGGGCCATTAATATCTGTACTAAGAACTGTACTCCAGCACAATCTGCAACCTTATGGGCCAGCATATTCCCCAATCAACAATTACCATCAAGCCAGGGGATCAACCCTAGTTCAATGGAGAGTGCAGGAGGGCATGCTGAGAGCAACACCAGGCATACCTAAAAATAAGGTGCCAACCTGGTGAAGCTACCAAACGGGACTACTTGCATGCCAAATGGCATAAACAACAAATGATAGAGCTAAGCAACCCCACAAGCAATAGATTAGATCTAAGCTTTGCAGTGCAGCCATATCCAGTCATAAATGGTGGTGGAAAATTGAACAACTCACTGAAGGAGGAGGCTCTACAAATATCTCCATCCTCAATGATAGAGCAGTCCAGCACATCAATGCAAAACATAAAGCTGAAACGTTTGCAGCAATCTTCAGCCAGAATTGCCAAGTGGATGATCCATTTTGGCCTCCTCCAGTGGTCCCCAGCATCTTAGATGCCAATCTCCAGCCAATTCAATTCACTCCACGCAATATCAAGAAATGATTGGAGGCAATGGATACTGCAAAGGCAAGGTGACCTGATAACATTCCGGCAATAGCACTGAAGACTTGTATTCCAGAACTTGCCAATCCCTTAGCCAAGCTCTTGCAGTACAGTTACAACACTGGCATTGACCCAACAATGTGGAAAATTGTCCAGGTACATCCTGAACAAAAAGTAGGACAAATCCAACCTGGCCAATTACCGCCCAATCTACTCTCGATCATCAGTAAAATGATAGAAAGGGTCATTGACAGTGCTATCAAGCAGCACCTGTTCAGCAATAACTTGCTCAGTGATGCCCAGTTGGGTTTCACCAGAGCCACGCAGCTCCTGACCTCATTGCACCCTTGGTTCAAACATGGATGAAAGAGCTGAATTCCAGAACATAGAACATAGAACATTACAGCGCAGAACAGGCCCTTCGGCCCACGATGTTGCGCCGACCAGCTTTTAAAAAAAACACTAACCCACTAATCTAAACCAATCCCATTTCGTCCATAAACCTATCCACAGATCTCTTAAACGCCCCCAAACTAGGCGCATTTACAACTGCAGCAGGCAGGGCATTCCAGTCCCTCACCACCCTCTGGGTAAAGAACCTACCCCTGACATCAGTCCTATAACTACCCCCCCTTAATTTAAAGTCGTGCCCCCTCGTGCTAGCTTTCTCCATCCTAGGAAAAAGGCTATCACTATCTACCCTGTCTAAACCTCTAATCATCTTATATGTTTCAATAAGGTCCCCTCTTAGCCGCCTTCTTTCCAGCGAAAACAACCCCAAATCTCTCAGTCTCCCCTCATAGGATCTCCCCACCATACCAGGCAACATCCTGGTAAACCTCCTCTGCACCCTCTCCAAAGCCTCCACATCCTTCCTGTAATGTGGGGACCAGAACTGCACACAATACTCCAAGTGCGGCCGCACCAGAGTTGTGTACAGTTGCATCATGACGCTGCGACTCCTAAATTCAATCCCCCTACCAATAAACGCCAAGACACCGTATGCCTTCTTAACAACCTTATCTACTTGATTCCCAACTTTCAGGGATCTATGTACACATACACCTAGATCCCTCTGCTCCTCCACACTATTCAAAGTCTTCCCGTTAGCCCTATACTCAACACATCTGTTATTCCTACCGAAATGAATTACCTCACACTTCTCCACATTAAACTCCATCCGCCACCTCGCGGCCCAGCTCTGCAACCTGTCTAAGTCACCCTGCAAACTATGACACCCTTCCTCACAATCTACCACACCTCCGACTTTGGTGTCATCAGCAAACTTACTAATCCACCCAACTATACCCTCATCCAGATCATTAATAAAAATTACAAACAGCAGTGGCCCCAAAACAGATCCCTGAGGCACACCACTCGTAACCGAACTCCATGACGAATATTTACCATCAACCACCACCCTCTGTCTCCTATCTGCTAGCCAATTCCTGATCCAATTACCTAGATCACCCCCAATCCCATACATCTGCAGTTTCTGCAGAAGCCTACCATGGTGAACCTTATCAAACGCCTTACTAAAATCCATATACACCACGTCAACTGCCTTACCCCTATCCACCTCTTTGGTCACTTTCTCAAAGAACTCGATAAGGTTAGTAAGGCACGACCTACCCGCTACAAAACCATGCTGACTGTCTCTAATTAATTCATTACTCTCCAAATAACTATAAATCCTGTCTCTAATAATCCTTTCCAAAACCTTACCCACCACAGAAGTAAGACTCACCGGTCTATAATTCCCAGGGAAGTCTCTTCTCCCTTTCTTAAACAATGGGACAACATTTGCTGTCCTCCAATCTTCCGGTACTATACCAGAGACCAACGACGACCTGAAGATCAGAGCCAGAGGCTCCGCAATCACCTCTCTTGCCTCCCAGAGAATCCTAGGGTAAATCCCATCCGGACCAGGGGACTTATCTATTTTCAAACCCTCTAAAATATCCAGCACATCCCCCGTATCAACTGCAATACTATCTATTTTACACCCCTGCACCCCAGTGTCCTCCTCAGCTACATTCATGTCCCCTTGCGTGAACACCGAAGAGAAATATTGGTTCAACGCCTCTCCAATCTCCTCCGGTTCCACACACAACTTCCCTCTACTGTCTGTAACTGGCCCTAATCTTGCCCTAACCAACCTTCTGTTCTTGACATACCTGTAAAACGCCTTAGGGTTCTCCTTAATCCTATCAGCCAAAGTCATCTCATGTCCTCTTTTAGCCCTTCTTAACTCCCTCTTCAACTCCCTCCTAGCCAATCTAAAACTTTCTAATGCACTACCTGAGCCCTCAAGCCTCATCCGAACATAAGCCTCCTTTTTCTTCCTAACCAACGAATCAACTTTTTTAGTGCACCACGGTTCCCTGGGCCTACCAAATCCTCCTTGCCTGACAGGGATATACCTATCACAGACCCGCAGTAGCTGCTCCTTGAAAAATCTCCATATCTTGGACGTTCCCAGTCCCTGTAATCTCCTAGTCCAACCAATGCTTCTTAATTCTCTCCTAATAGCCTCATAATTACCCGTCCCCCAGCTGAAACTACTGACCCGAGGTTCATGCCTATCCCTTTCCATCACTAAGGTGAACGTAATCGAATTGTGGTCACTATCCCCAAAATGCACACCAACTTCCAAGTCTAGCACCTGGTCTGGCTCATTACCCAGCACCAAATCCAATATAGCCTCACCTCTAGTCGGCCTATCTACATAAGGTGAGGTGAGGTGAGAATGACAGCCCTTGACATCGAGGCCGCATTCGACCGAGTGTGGCATCAAGGAGCCCTAGTGAAACTGGAATCAATGGATATCAGGGGACAAACCCTCCACTGTTGGAGTCATACCTGGTACATAGGAAGATGGTTGTGGTTGTGGAGGGTCAGTCATCTCAGCTCCAGGACATCTCTTCAAGAGTCCCTCAGGGTAGTGTTCTAGGCTCAACCATCTTCAGCTGTTTCATCAATGACCTTCCCTCCGTCATAAGGTCAGAAATGGGGATGTTCACCAATGATTGTACAATGTTCATGACTCCTCAGATACTGAAGTAGCCCGTATTCAAAGTAACAAGATATGAACTACCTCCAAGCTTGGGCTGATAAGTGGCATGTAATATTCACACCACACGAATACCAGGCAATGACCATCACCAGTAAGAAATACTCTAACCATCACTCCTTGACATTCAATGGTGTTACCATCACTGAATCCCCCACTGTCAACATCCCTGGGCTTACCATTGACCACAAACGCAACTGGACTCGCCAGATAATCACAGTGGGTAGCACGGTGGCATAGTGGTTAGCAGTACTTCCTCACAGCGACAGGGTTCAATTCCAAGCTTGGTTAGCTGTCTGTATGGAGTTTGCATGTGCTTCCCATGTCTGCATAGGTTTCTTCCGGGTGCTCGGATTTCCTCCCAGTATAAAGTTGTGTGGGTTAGCTACACTGGCCATGCCAAATTGCCCCTTAGTGCCCGGGAATGCATAGGTTAGAGAGATTAGCAGGGTAAATATGTGGGGTTACGGGGATAGGATTGTTGTCGGTGTAGATTCAATGGGCCGAATGGCCTCTTTCTGCACCATAGGGATGCTATGATTCAGTGGCTATAAAAGCAGGTCAGAGATTAGGTATACTGTCGTAAATTACTCATCACCTGACTCCCAAAGCCTATCCACCATCTACAAGGCACAAGTCAGGAGTGTGATAGAATACTCTCCACTTGCCTGGATGGTGCAGCTCCAACAAGACTGGCACCATCCAGGACAAAGCAACTCACTTGATTGGTACCACATCTACAAACATTCAATCCCTTCACCATCAATGTTCACGAGCAACAATGTGTACTATCTACAAAATGCACTGCAGCAATTCACCAAAGATCCTTAGACAGCACCTTCCAAACCCACAGCCACTTCCATCTGGAAGGGCAAGGGCAGCAGACAAATGGGAACATCACCACCTGCAAGTTCCCCTCCAAGCCACTCACAGCTTGACTTAGAAATATATTGCTGTTCCTTCACAGTCTCTGGGTCAAAATCCTGGAATTCCCTCCCTAATGACATTGTGGGTCAATACATAGAACATGGACTGCAGTGATTCAAGAAGTACAGGTCACCAACACCTTCTGAAGGGAAACTAGGATGGGTAATAAATGCTGGCTAGCCAGCAATATCCATGTCCCATGAATGAATAAAATAAAATACAGACAATTTACAGTGCAGAATGAGACCATTTGGTCCACTGAGTCTGCACTGTCTCTCTGAAAGAAACATCTAACTGGTCCTTCCATCCTGCCTTATCCCTGTAACTTTCCTCGTGTCTGTATATGTTTCCTCAATCTGCTCCAGTTTCTCCCAAAATCAAAAGATGTGCAGGGTAGGTGGATTATCCATGGTAAATATGGTGGGTTATAGGCGGAGACTGGAGGAGAGGGCTGGGGTGGGATGCGCTTTTGGAGAATCAGTGCCAGCTCGATGGCTTTTTTCTGCACTGTAGGAATGCTATGCTTCTATAGTTGTAATTACCTTTAATTGCCCAAGGGACTATTGATTTTGTCCACATTTGAACAAGGGTGTAACCATTCGCAATTCTCAACCATCCTGCATCTAAGAAAGTCTGGAAGATTATCACTAGTGCCTCTGCACTTTCTGTTCTCACTTTCCACTGTACCCTTGGATGCATCTCATCTAGTTCTGATACCATATTAATTAATTAATTTAATTAAAGATAGGCTTTCTAACACCACTGTTTCAATTGTAAATTCTTTGAATGTGCTGATTGTCTCCTCTCTCAGATCTTCTTCCTTTGTAAAGAGAGATGCAAAGTATTCACTTAATACCTCTACTATTTCTCCTACATCCACATGCAGGTCTCCTTTCTTAGTCTGAATTGGCCCTACTCTTTCTTTTACCATCCTTTTATTATTTACATGCTTATAGAAGAACTTGGCACTCCCTTTGATGTTAGCTGATAATTTCTGTTCATGCTCCCTTTTCCTCTTTTAAAATTAATTTTTCCACTTTCTCTCTGGTCCTTCTATATTCAGCCTGATTCTTCATTGTATTTTCTGCCTGACATCTGTCATAAATGCACTTTCTCTTTTTCACCTTTACCTCTATCTCTCTCATCATCCAGGGCACTCTGGATTTATTTGTTCTACCTTTCCTCATCAAGCGATTAAACACTGACATTGCCTATAATAAGTTTTCTTTGAAAGTGGCCCATTGTTCTGCCAACATTTGATTTCAATTCAAGTCAATTCAGATGCATTCTCGTCCAATCAAAGTTGTCTTTCCTCAGTTAATTATCCCGGCTCTGGATTATTCCTTGTAATTTTTTATGGCCATCCTAAACCTTATACTGCAATGGCCACTATCCTTTAAATGCTCTTTCATTGATTCTTGATCCACTTGAATTAGCTCAGTCCCCAGAATCAGGTCCAACAGTGACTCCCCTCCCATTGGGCTGGAAACATACTGCTGCAGAAAATTATCTTGATCATATTCCAGGAACTTAAACCCCTCTTGTGACTTTGCACTATTCCAGTCTATAATTGGATAATTGAGTCCTCCATTATAATTACTCTATAATTCTTGCAGCTCTATGTAATTTCTTTGCAAATGTATTTCTGTACATTCCTTCCACCAGCTGATGGTCTATATACTACTCCAATTATTGTATTCTTTTCATTCATCCTTGACCCCTCTGAAACATCCTCTCTCACCAGTATTGCCACCATTTAACCAATTCTTTTTCTTATTCATGAGATATGGGCATTGCTGGCTGGGTAACATTTATTACCCATCCCTCTTGAACAGAATGGCATTTCATTTCAGTGGATCTGGAGGCACATGGCAGCATTAGTGAAGATGTGGAGGTGCCGGTGTTGGACTGGGGTAAGAACAGTAAGAAGTCTCAATGCAACAGATTAAAGTCAAACAGGTTTATTTGGTAGCACAAGCTTTCAAAGTGTTGCTGCTTTTTCAGGTGAGTGAGGGGTTGTGTTCACAAACTCAATTTACAAGATAATGTTGGAATGCAAATCTTTACAGGTAATCAAGTCTTAAATGTACAGACAACGTGAGTGGAGAAAGGATTAAACACAGGTTAAAGAGACGTGTATTGTCTCCAGCCAGGACAGTTAGTGAGGTTTTGCAAGCCCAGGCAAGTCATGGGTGTTACAGATAGTATGACATGAACCCAAAATCCCAGCTGAGGTTGTCCTCGTGTGTGCAGAACTTGACTATCAGTTTATGCTCAGCAATTCTGCGTTGTCACGTGTCACAAAGGCTGCCTCGGAGAACACTTAGCCGAAGATCAGAGACTGCCCGTGACTGTTGAATTGACTGGAAGAGAACACTCCTGCCTGGTGATTGTCGAGTGGTGTTCATGCGTCCGTTGTCGTAGCGTCTGCAATGGTCTCCCCGGTGTACCATGCCTCAGGACATTCTTTCCTGCAGTGTATCAGTTAGACAATGTTGGCCGAGTCGCAAGAGTATGTAACGTGTACCTTGTGGATGGTGTTCTCAGGTGAGATGATGGCATCCGTGTCGTGATCCAGCATGTCTGGAGTTTGATGCAGAGAAATGTGAGGTAATTCACTTTGGTAGGAATAACAGATGTGTTGAGTATAGGGCTAACGGGAAGACTTTGAATAGTGTGGAGGAGCAGAGGGATCTAGGTGTATGTGTACATAGATCCCTGAAAGTTGGGAATCAGGTAGATAAGGTTGTTAAGAAGGCATACAGTGTCTTGGCGTTTATTGGTAGGGGGATTGAATTTAGGAGTCGTAGCGTTATGTTGCAACTGTACACAACTCTGGTGCGGCCGCACTTGGAGTATTGTGTGCAGTTCTGGTCCCCACATTACAGGAAGGATGTGGAGGCTTTGGAGAGGGTGCAGAGGAGGTTTACCAGGATGTTGCCTGGTATGGAGGGGAGATCCTATGAGGAGAGGCTGAGGGATTTGGGGTTGTTTTCGCTGGAAAGAAGGCGGCTAAGAGGGGATCTTATTGAAACATATAAGATGACTAGAGGTTTAGATAGGGTGGATAGTGATAGCCTTTTTCCTCTGATGGAAAAATCTAGCACGAGGGGGCATGGCTTTAAACTAAGGGGGGGTAGTTATAGGACAGATGTCAGGGGTAGGTTCTTTACCCAGAGGGTGGTGAGGGATTGGAATGCCCTGCCTGCTGCAGTTGTGAATGCGCCTAGTTTGGGGGCATTTAAGAGGTCTGTGGATAGGTTTATGGACGAAAAGGGATTGGTTTAGGTTAGTGGGTCATTGTTGTTGTTTTTTTTTAACTGGTCGGCGCAACATCGTGGGCCGAAGGGCCTGTTCTGCGCTGTAATGTTCTATGTTCTATGTTCTATGTTCTATGTCTTGCAGAGGTTGCTGTGATGTCTGGATGCCTTTTAAAAATTGCACCCAGATATGATAGCGGAGTGCAAGCCACCTAGCCCATCCCACCATGAAAAACATCTGAAAACCCCTGACTGCATAACAAATAAGGCCAATGTCATATGATAAGGCATGAATTCCTTGTGGCCTCCTCATCAGAAAACATTACCCAATCCCACCCCCACCAAGGGACTTAGCTGTGGATTGGAAAATTATTTTTTATGTTATCTGTTTACTTTGCCATCACACTTGTGTCAACCCACAGACTTAGTCAATCAAGCACAGAAGAAAATAGGTCAGTTGTCAGCCTAACCTAATTGAACATAAAACAATGGAACCATCAAACACTACACCTCACATCAGGGTCAAATGGGATTCCAATCCTGCATTGTGTGGGAACTGTAATCCAGCTGTGATTTCCTATAAATTGGCCAATTAGTGGCCAGAGGGAGGATTTGCTACCCAATTAAGGACAGCAGGTGGTTTCTCAAAGCTATAGGACCAGTAGTGAGGTTCATCAGCTTGAAATGATCAGCAACTGACTATTTTGGACAAAAGTGAGAGACATGCTTCTATATTGAAACAGCCTCTCAGCAAGATTTACATTAAAAATGGTCATAACTGCAAGACAACATTGTAAGTCATAGCTTGTGGCTGCAACTCAAGATCCGGCAGATTATGAGGGCATCCAAACAGGGTTGGCTCCCATGTCAGCTGTTGGAAATTTGCCAAGAGGTTGCAGGTCTAGTCCCTAATGGTACAGGGAGCCTGCAGGCCAACTGGAGCATTCCAGCCAGTCTTTGTTAACTAATCTTTATTGTCCCATTTATTTACCTTAGTTAGGCATTTACGGGATGGGGTGGCACCAACCCCATAACATCAGGATCTGGGGTGGAGGGTGTCACCTACAAACATAGGATCCACCTGTTCATGGACTCTCAAGAAACCTCCCTTTCTGCACTCTTGTGGAGTCCATGGGCCATGCACATGTGGGTTGCTTTAGGTTGCACTCCCTTTTCAGTTAGTTAAAAAGCCTTTTGTTACAGTTTTGTTTGCACTTCAGGCCAGGCTTCTGATCTATGGGCATCCAGTGTGGAGGAGGCCACGGGGAAGGAGGAGGATCTTGTGCACCTGCTCCTGGGCCTGGCCAAACTTGTATAAACAGGGCCAGGCGGCGAGTAATTGAAGGGTTATCCTACCTGACTGTCTGTCTCTCTACTGTGGCTGCATTCACAGTTGGATATCCCTGGAGAGGAAGTGTATGGTATCCATGGATGCCATCAAGGTTTTCCATGCACATTGGGCACCACAGGGACTGGATTGTGTTATTGACCTTCTTAATCAGCTTTTAGTTTGATATTTTAAGTTTAATTTGTGCTTTGTTTCTGTTTTGGGGGTTCCCCTTTAAGGGGCTGCCCTTCTTGTTTTGTCCCTCAGTTTGTTTAATTTAGTTTAATTTGTTCAATTATAAGAGTTGGGATGGTGCCAGCAAATAACTAATTTTTCAACACATCAGCCTCTGTAATCAAGCCTATGTGAAGCAGTGAATTCTGCCCGTTATCCTTATTTTGAAGTTATAATATCAGATGCATCTAAGCAGGATTTTAAAACATAAGATCATTTTTAATAAGTCACTTCAATCTTGTTAAAGAGTATTTCTACGTTGGAACATCAAAGAAGTCATATAAATAGTGATAAGATGTCATATACATTGTTAGATCTTTTAAAATCCACTTCAAAGTCAGATAAATAAAGTCCATTTATGAATTCTGATGGGCCATGCTAAAAATTTATATTAACAATTAACAAATAAAATTCAGCATTTAAGGTATTGATCCCAAGTGCTGCTGCTGGTACCTTCCTGGACAAAGTTAACCTTCCCGAGGCAGCTCTGCGGCTGATAATCGCAGCCCCAAAGAATAGTGTTAGTTGTGGGCAATTCACCCAAACTGATGAGCCACATGTCTCTGCTGCTTACAATGCAGTTTGGTGGGATTATCAGCGGAGGCTCCACCAGAGCATATTCAAATGTAGTACAGGGGATACGGTGGCATGGTGGTAATGTTACTGCACTGGTAAAAGACCCGGGTTAATGCTCCAGGGGCATAGGTTCAAACCCCATCATGAAAGCTGTTGGAATTTAAATTCAATTAATGAATAAATCTGAGGTTTAACAAAACAAACTATCAGCTGGATTATCTGCCTCCCTCATCGCAACATGTTTTTCCTGACAGTGGACATGGCTCACTATAGGCCATTGGCAGGATTTGCCAGTCCCGCCAATGTCTCCAGCATTTTGCATGGCTTGCCTGTCCCACTGCCAGGAGCCCACTGCGAGGGGGCACCTTCAGTTGGACTAGAAGATCTCACCAGCAGGAAAAGCCAAAAATCTCACCCATTGTCTTAGTGCCCATGAAACTGTTAGTGATTTGATGTAAAAACCCATCTGATTCACTAGAGAAGGTAATTTGCCATCCTTTCCTACGTATGAGTCCTGACCCACAGCAATGTGGTTACCTCAGAAATTGCCTAGCAAGCCACTCAGTTAAGGGGAAATTAGGGATGGACAACAAATGCTGCTCTTGCAAGTAACACCCACATCCCATGAAATAGCACTAAGATATTAAATTTTCAAGTCCACGCATGTATGCACACTGGGATTCAGATGCTGCTTCAACCCTCAGCACTGTTGGTGCAGAGTTGAGCTGCATGTCACCATGATTTAAATTAGCAAGCACAGTGAAGTTTACATTGCAGCCTGTATTACTTTGAACAATTACAGGTTAAATACACATCACAATCCCTGTGTCTGTTTTGGGGGATATCAGCTTGTCATCCCATAGTTTGTAACAGATAATCTTATTTTTGTGTATTTGAAAACAAGCAGCTAGAAATTTTAAATAGTTTAACATTGGATACAGGGTAATTTAATAAAGTGGATTCAAAATTGTCTCAGTTGTAGGAGACAGAGGGTGATGACAGAAAGCTACTTTAGTGACTAGAAGCACAGGGCATACCACAGGGATCTGTGCCGAGTCCCCTATTAATCACTATTTATATAAATGACATGGATGATTATGTGGGGGGTAGGCTTAGTAAGTGTGCGGATGACACAAAGATTGGACGAGTAGTTAACAGTGAGGTTGAGTGTCTTGGGCTACAAGAAAACATAGATGGAATAGTCAAATAGGCACATAAGTGGCAGATGGAATTTAATCCTGATAAATGTGAGGTGATGCACATTGGAAGGAGTAATTTGACAAGAAAGTATTCGATGAACAGTACAAAACTAGGAAGTTCTGAGAAACAAAAGGGATCTTGAGGAATTTGTCCATTGATCTCCAAATACAGTAGGGCATGTTAGTGGAGAGTTGAAAAAGACATATGGGAACACTTGCCTTTATCGATTGAGGCATAGATTATAAAGGCAGAGAGATCTTCTTGGCATTGTATAGAACTTTGATGAGGCCACACAAGAGTAATGTGTGCAGTTCTGGTCGCCACATTACAGGAAGAATGGAGGGGTGCAGAGGAGACTCAAAAAACAAAAGAACAAAGAGAAGTACAGCACAAGAACAGGCTTTCAACCCTCCAAGCCTGTGCTGATCTAGATGCCCTAACTAAACTAAAAAAAACTTTCTGCTCTTACCCACATCCCTCTATTTCCTTCCTATTCATGTAACCCATCTAGATGCTTCTTAAATGATGCTAACATGCCTGCTTCCTCCTCCTCTGGCAGCACGATCCAGCCACACTTCACTCTCTGAGTGAAAAACTTACCCCGCACATCTCCCTCAAACTTTCCCTCTCTCACCTTGAACCCTTGTGATTGACACTTCCACCCTGGGAAAAAGCCTCTGACTATTCATAGAATCTCTACAGTGCAGATGGAGGCCATTTGGCCCATCGAGCCTGCACTGACAATAATTCCACCCAGGGCCTATGAATTTATGTTGATAATTCCCAACACTAATGAGCAATTTATCATGGCCAATCAGCCTAACCCATACATCTTTGGACTGTGGGAGGAAACTGGAGCACCCAGAGGAAATCCATACAGACATGGCGAGAACATGCAAACTTCTCACAGACAGTCACCCAAGACCAATTTGGAGCCTGAGTCTGTGAGGCAGAAATGCGAACCACTGTGCCGCTGTGTCACCCTATTCACCAGGATGTTGCTTGGGTTCGAACATTTAAGTTATGGAGAGTGGCTGGATAAACTTGGATTGTTTCCATTGGAGCAAAGATTGAAGGGCTTACCTATTGTGGCTTACCAATCTCTCTAATGGCTTGGAATTTAAATGTTTTTTCAACTTGATGATAATTATTTTGAATGATGTATCTTTTGCCTTGTTGGAAGCAGGAATGTTTGTTAGCATGCCATGCACTTCTGGGCCAATGTCCATTTGGTCTTTTGCACTCAAAAATTGCCTTATTCTGAGTCCAGAACTCTTCACTTCCACCTTCTAATTCTAAAAAATTATTCATTTTGAAGAAAGTGTCCATTCTTCCTGTCTATGAACTTGAGCTCTATCATACATTCCTGACCTTTCAACTGTAACAGTGACATAGTAAACATTTTACTGTGCCCGTCTGTAACAGTGGCACTGGAGCTAAGTCAGCCTAATCAGGAGGAGTTCTTGGAATGCTGCCGGGATAGTTTCCTGGAACAGTGTGTGTTGGAGCCGACGAGGGAGCGAGCTATCTTGGATCTGGTAATGAGGCGGGTAGAATTAGGGACCTTGCAGTGAAGGATCCTCTTGGGGAGAATGATCATTGTATGGTGGAGTTTCTGGTGCAGATGGAGGAGGAGAAAGTGGGTTCCCAGACATGCGTCCTTTGTTTGAACAGAGGGGAGTACGGTAGGATGAGAGAAGGATTGGCGAATGTGGACTGGGGGAGCGCGTTGGAAGGTAGGTCTGCTGAGGAGCAGTGGAGGATCTTTAAGGAGATCTTTCTTGGTGCTCTGCAGAAATTTATTCCGATGGTCAAAAAGGACCGTAGGAGGAGAGGTAATAAGCCGTGGATAACAAAGGAGGTGAAGGAAAGTGTTAAATTAAAAGCGGAGGCGTTTAGAGTAGCTAAGAATAGTGGGCGAGAAGAGGATTGGGAGAGGTATAAATGTCAACAAAGATTGACAAAGAAGTTGATAAAGAAGGGTAGGATAAACTATGAAGCTGGGCTAGCGCTTAATGTAAAAAAGGATAGCAAGAGTTTTTATAAATATATAAAAAGGAACAGGCTGGCTAGGGTGAACGTTGGACCCTTAGAGGATGAGAAGGGGGACTTAGTGGTAGGGGATGGGGATATGGCTGAGGTCTTGAATAACTTTTTTGTTTCGGTCTTCACGGAGGAGGACGTGAATAATTTGCCGGGTGTTAGAGATGGAAAGGTGATAGGATTGGAGGGTCTCAATGCCATTACTGTTACTAGAGAGGCGGTGCTCGACAGACTGGGGGGGGGCTGATTGTGAACAAGTCCCCAGGACCGGATGGAATGCATCCGAGTGTTCTGAAAGAAATGGCGGAGGTGATAATGGATGCCTTGGTGGTTATTTTCCAGACGTCGCTGGATTCCGGGGAAGTGCCGGAAGATTGGAAAATGGATAATGTTACGCCGTTGTTTAAGAAGGGTGCCAGGCAAAAGGCAGGGAATTATAGGCTGGTTAGTTTAACGTCTGTTGTAGGTAAAATGTTAGAATCCGTCATCAAGGGGGAAATAGCGAGGCATCTTGAAGGGAATTGCTTGATAGAGCAGATGCAGCACAGTTTCGTTAAAGGGAAGTCATGTCTGACAAATTTACTGGAGTTCTATAAGGATGTGTCTAGGGCGGTGGATAAAGGAGAGCCGGTGGATGTGGTCTTTCTTGATTTTCAGAAGGCGTTTGACAAGGTACCTCACAAGAGGTTATTGCAGAAGGTCAGGGGACATGGAGTTGGGGGTAGGGTGTTAGCGTGGATAGAGGATTGGTTGTCAAATAGGAGGCAGAGAGTGGGGGTCAATGGGTGCTATTCGGATTGGCGGTTGGTGACTAGTGGAGTGCCCCAGGGGTCGGTGCTGGGGCCTCAGCTATTTACCATTTATATAGATGATCTGGAGGAGGGAACCGAGTGTATGGTGTCGAAATTCGCTGATGACACCAAGATTGGTGGAACGGCAAATTGTGCGGAGGGTGTGGAGAGTCTGCAGAAGGATCTAGATAGGCTGGGTGAATGGGCCAGGAACTGGCAAATGGAATTTAATGTTGGCAAGTGCGAGGTGGTCCACTTTGGTAGGAATAATGGTAGGAAGGATTATTACTTACGTGGTGAAAAACTGCAGCAGGCGACGGTGCAGAGAGACCTCGGGGTCCTTGTGCATGAGTCACAAAAACCCAGCTTGCAGGTGCAGCAGGTGGTCAGGAAGGCAAATGGGATGCTGACCTTCATAGCGAGGGGAATTGAATATAAAAGTAGGGAGGTCTTGCTGAGGCTGTATGGGGCATTGGTGAGGCCGCAGCTGGAGTACTGTGTGCAGTTTTGGTCGCCGTACTTACGCAAGGATATTTTGGCCTTGGAGGGAGTGCAGAGGAGGTTTACTAGACTGATACCGGAGTTGAGGGGGTTGAGCTATGAGGAGAGGCTGAATAAACTAGGCTTGTACTCGTTAGAGTTCAGAAGAATGAGGGGAGATCTCATTGAGACATATAAGATGATGAATGGGATGGATAGGATAGAGGTGGAGAGACTCTTCCCGCTCAGAAAGGACAGTAGGACTAGGGGGCACAGCCTCAAGATAAAGGGGGGGCGGTTTAGAACGGAGTTGAGGAGGAACTTCTTCACTCAAAGGGTGGTGAATCTCTGGAATTCTCTGCCCGTTGAAGTGGTGGAGGCTACCTCGCTAAATATTTTTAAGACGCAGGTTGATGGGTTTTTGATAAGAGAGGGGATTAAGGGTTATGGGGAGAGGACGGGAATGTGGAACTGAGCCACGACAGATCAGCCATGATCTTATTGAATGGCGGGGCAGGCTCGAAGGTCTAGATGGCCTACTCCTGCTCCTATTTCTTATGTTCTTATGTAAAAAATGCACCAATGTCAGTATACATGGTAGCGGAAATGATAGACTTTAGGTCCCTGACATAGTCTATTTAACTGTGCACAGCCACACATTTCCAGCAACACTGATCTTCAACATAATCCAGTTGAAAATCTTCATTATTATAGCTGGTAGTGCGCTTAGAGATAGATTATTTTGTTCATCATGGCCTGTACTGCCATTTGATGTAAATATTTTTGAACTTCAATTTCACTTTGTCACCAAAATCTATTAGATATTGGGAGCAACTTATAAGGAATGACTGACGCTAAGATGATCAGAGCTCATTTTATGATGTCATCAAACACTGGATATGCTCAAACATATATGAATAGGAATGATCCATGTGATCCTGCCAAATATTCATCCCAAAGATACAAAAAGAGCAGATTATCTGATCATCATTATATTGCTATTTGTGGGAGCTTGCAGTGCACAAATTAGCTGCTGTATATCCTACATTCCAAAATGAGTATACATCAAGAGCATTTAATTGACTGGAAACCATTTGGGATGTGATTGGTCATGAAATGCCATAAACACAAGCCTTTCTTTTCTCTTTTTCTTTGAATGACATTCATTCCCATTATGCAATAACTACATTTAGAAAGACAACTCCACAAAGTGAAGCAAGACAAATTTTAAGAAGTTTTTGCACAATTAAAAATTCTAGATGAACAAAAGAAAACGTTAACAATACATCAACATACCATCTATTGTTGCAGCTGATTATACCTCAAATAATCTTAAGTGATCACCAATGTCTATGTAGTTCACTGGCAAGTCTGTCTTTTAAGGTTTTAAAGATTTATTGCTTAAGCGACCACCTTCTGACATTTCGGTTTTATGTCTGAGCCTGGCCAACTGCTGAGATGAATTAATTTAGATCATCCCAGATTATAGTCAAATCCATAAGCGTGAATGCTGCCAGGCAGCCAACAAGCCTCAAGAGGCCCAAATCAGCCCCACAATCATTCTTACTTTGCACTAAAACAGACACAATCTTGTTTTAAAATGTGCTTTGAGCCTCTTTTAAGATCAAATGTAAAAAATTAATAGATACATTAACTTTTTAGTGGTAAAGTGTATAGGCCACTATCGGGGCTCTATTAAGCATTTTGTCAGCAGCCTGCACACGGCAGAAATCTAGTTTTCAAACAAAACAAAACTGGAGTACTGACATTTAATATACGAGACAAGTCAACTATCAATTTTCAGTAAAGAATTATAAATCTTATGTTTTTTCCCAATCTCTTTGTCCTCTGTCCAGCACAGTGGCACAGTACGTTGCTTCTTCACAGCATCAGGGTCCTGGTGACTGTGGACTTTGCACGTTCTCCCCTTGTCGGCATGGGTTTCCTCCGGGTGTTCTGGTTTCCTCCCGCACTCCAAAGATGTGCAAGTTAGATGGATTGGCCACGGTTGGCCCATAATGAAGATGATTAGTGGGATTAATACATGGGGTTATGGGATAGGGCCTGGTTAAGATGCTCTGTCAGAGAGTTGGTGCAGACATGATGGGCTGAATGACCTCTTTCTGCACTGTAGGATTCGATGATTATGTAATGCTTCTCCTCAGATTGTACAGAAGAATTGGAATGGAGTTCTTTAGTATATGTGAACATTGAGATCTATCTGCATACTATATGAATATAACTTCAGACCCAATATTAACATAAAGGCAGTTTCCAAGCAACGAGTAGGTTTGCGTGCAAAAACCCTGGATGGAGGGTCTTCGCATCAGATCATCGCGGTGGGGGTGGGTAGGGGGGATTTTATGTAGCCCACAAGAGTGGGGAATGTGCCATTAAAGGTGATTGAATTTGGCGGGATGCAAATTTTGATTTCCCAACAGCAGGTTGAGATGTAAAGATAAAGTCAGCAGTGTATTGGCAGCAGGCCAGGTCTCACATTGGCCTGTCATGGGCTTATACTTGCAACACATTGCCATGAACACCCGTTAGCATAAAACCTTTTCTCACTTAAGTCCTATCTTCAAGATAAAGTCAGCAGCAGACGAGAACCATGTCACACTTGGTTTGTGTTTAAGAACATAAGAAATAGGAACAGGAGTAGGTCATCTAGCCCTTCGAGCCTGCCCCACCATTCAATAAGATCATGGCTGATCTGAAGTGGATCAGTTCCACTTTCCCGCTTTCTCCCCACAACCATTAATTCCCCTGTCCATCAAAAACTTATCTATCCGTAACTTAAATATATTTAGCGAGGTAGCCTCCACCACTTCAACGGGCAGAGAATTCCAGAGATTCACCACCCTTTGAATGAAGAAGCTCCCCCTCAACTCTGATCTAAACTGCCCCCGCCTTATCTTGAGGCCGTGTCCTCTAGTCCTGCTGTCCTTTCTAAGCGGGAAGAATCTCTCCATCTCTTCCCTATCCATCGCCTTCATTATCTTAACCGTCTCTATAAGATCCCCCCTCATCCTTCTAAACTCCAACGGTACAGACCTAGTCTATTTAGACTAGTCAGAGAGTTTAAAGGCAGCATGCAGTAGTCGGGTTTGTGGAGTTGTGTCTGTGGTCAGTGGGCTTTCTTGTTGAAATCCACAGCACAAGGGAGGGGAGCAGAAAAATAAGAACATAAGAACATAAGAAATAGGAGCAGGAGTAGGCTATCTAGCCCTTCGAGCTTGCCCCGCCATTCAATAAGATCATGGCTGATCTGTCGTGGCTCAGTTCCACATTCCCGCCCTCTCCCCATAACCCTTAATCCCTTCGCTTATCAAAAACCCATCAACCCGTGTCTTAAAAATATTTAGCGAGGCAGCCTCCACCACCTCAACAGGCAGAGAATTCCAAAGATTCACCACCCTTTGCGTGAAGAAGTTCTTCCTCAACTCCGTTCTAAAACGCCCCCCCTTTATCTTGAGGCTGTGCCCCCTAGTCCTACTGTCCTTTCTGAGCGGGAAGAGTCTCTCCACCTCTATCCTATCCATCCCATTCATCATCTTATATGTCTCAATGAGATCTCCCCTCATTCTTCTAAACTCTAACGAGTACAAGCCTAGTTTATTCAGCCTCTCCTCATAGCTCAACCTCCTCAACTCCGGTATCAGTCTAGTAAACCTCCTCTGCACTCCCTCCAAGGCCAAAATATCCTTGCGTAAGTACGGCGACCAAAACTGCACACAGTACTCCAGCTGCGGCCTCACCAATGCCCTATACAGCTGCAGCAATACCTCCCTACTTTTATATTCAATCCCCCTCGCTATGAAGGCCAGCATCCCATTCGCCTTCCTGACCACCTGCTGCACCTGCAAGCTGGGTTTTTGCGACTCATGCACAAGGAGCCCGAGGTCCCTCTGTACCGTCGCCTGCTGCAGTTTTTCACCACGTAAGTAATAGTCCTTCCTACCATTATTCCTACCAAAGTGGACCACCTCGCACTTGCCAACATTAAATTCCATTTGCCAGTTCCTGGCCCATTCGCCCAGCCTATCTAGATCCTTCTGCAGACTCTCCACACCCTCCGCGCAATTTGCCGTTCCACCAATCTTGGTGTCATCAGCAAATTTCGACACCATACACTCGGTTCCCTCCTCCAGATCATCTATATAAATGGTAAAAAGCTGAGGCCCCAGCACCGACCCCTGGGGCACTCCACTAGTCACCGACTGCCAATCCGAATAGCACTCATTGACCCCCACTCTCTGCCTCCTATTTGACAACCAATCCTATATCCACGCTAACACCCTACCCCCAACTCCAGGTCCCCTGACCTTCTGCAATAACCTCTTGTGAGGTACCTTGTCAAACGCCTTCTGAAAATCAAGAAAGACCACATCCACCGGCTCTACTCTATCCACCGCCCTAGACACATCCTCATAGAACTCCAATAAATTTGTCAGACGCGACTTCCCTTTAACGAAACCGTGCTGCGTCTGCTCTATCAAGCAATTCCCCTCAAGATGCCTCGTTATTTCCTCCTTGATGACGGATTTTAACATTTTACCTACAACAGACGTTAAACTAACCGGCCTATAATTCCCTGCCTTTTGCCTGGCACCCTTCTTAAACAATGGCGTAACATTAGCCATTTTCCAATCTTCCAGCACTTCCCCGGAATCCAGCGACGTCTGGAAAATAACCACCAAGGCATCCACTATCACCTCAGCCATTTCTTTCAGAACCCTCGGATGCATTCCATCTGGTCCTGGGGACTTGTCCACAATCAGTCCCTCCAGTCTGTCGAGCACCGCCTCTCTAGTAACAATAATGTCATTGAGACCCTCCAATCCTACCACTTTTCCATCGCTAACACCCGGCAAATTATTCACGTCCTCCTCCGTGAAGACCGAAACAAAAAAGTTATTCAAGACCTCAGCCATTTCCCCATCCCCAACCACTAAGTCCCCCTTCTCATCCTCTAAGGGTCCAACGTTCACCCTAGCCAGCCTCTTCCTTTTTATATATTTATAAAAACTCTTGCTATCCTTTTTTATATTAAGCGCTAGCCCAGCTTCATAGTTTATCCTACCCTTCTTTATCAACTTCTTTGTCAATCTTTGTTGACATTTAAACCTCTCCCAATCCTCTTCTCGCCCACTACCCTTAGCTACTCTAAACGCCTCCGTTTTGCTTGGAGACTCAGTACTGGTAAGGGTGTCAGTGGTATTGGTGATGGGGTGTGGGGAGCGGAGGGGGCTTGTGAAATGGGCTTGTGTGAATGGAGGAGTGGAAGAGTAATCCAATGGGAAACAGAAGATCGGGTCAGAGCTATGGAGGAGTGAAACGAGGAGCAACTGGCATCCTGGGCATAATGGGGGTGGTGGTGGGAACAGTTGGCGAAATGAGGAACCTAAAGGGCGGTATCAGAACAGTTCAAAAGTGGGCCCATCTCAAGGTGCTGCATGGCAGGGTCTTACAGGGCATGGGTTCACCTGCAACATTTCAATTATCTCCACTGAGAGAGATCTCAGACAATTTATTTTGCAATACGTAGCAACAGAGAACATAGAACATTACAGCGCAGTACAGGCCCTTCGGCCCTCGACGTTGCGCCAACCAGTGGAACCAATCTAATGACCCTCTAACCTAAACTATTCCAATGTTATCCATATGCCTATCCACTGACCATTTGAATGCCCTTAAAGTTGGCGAGTCCACAACTGCTGCAGGCAAGGTATTCCACGTCCTTACTACCCTCTGAGTAAAGAACCTACCTCTGACATCCATCCTATAATTACCACCCCTTAATTTAAAGCTATGTCCCCTTGTGTTAGCCATCACCATCCGAGGAAAAAGGCTCTCACTATCCACCCTATCGAACCCTCTGATCATCTTGTATGCCTCAAACAGGTCACCTCTCAACCACCTTCTTTCTAACAAAAACAACCTCAAGTCCCTCAGCCTTTCCTCATAAGACCTTCCCACCATACCAGGCAACATCCTGGTAAACCTCCTCTGCACCCTTTCCAATGCGTCCACATCTTTCTTATAATGCGGCGACCAGAACTGTACGCAATACTCCAAGTGCGGCCGCACCAGAGTTTTGTACAGTTGCAACATGACCTCACCACTCCAAAATTCAATCCCTCTACCAATAAAAGCTAACACACCGTATGCATTCTTAACAACCTTATCAACCTGGGTAACAACTTTCAGGGATCTATGCACATGTACACTGAGATCTCTCTGCCCGTCGACACTACCAAGAGTCCTTCTGTTAGCCCTATATTCTGTATTCCTGTTACTCTTTCCAAAGTGAATCACCTCACACTTTTCCGCATTAAACTCCATTTGCCACCTCTCAGCCCAGCTCTGCAGCTTATTTCTGTCCCTCTGCAAACTGTAACATGCATCCTCACTGTCTACAACTCCTCCGACTTTGGTGTCATCAGCAAATTTACTAATCCATCCTTCTACACCCTCATCTAGGTCATTTATAAAAATGACAAACAGCAGTGGTCCCAAAACAGATCCTTGAGGTACACCACTTGTAACTGAACTCCAGGTTGAATATTTCCCATCAACCACCACCCTCTGTCTTCTATCAGCTAGCCAATGCCTGACCCAAACTGCTAAATCACCCTCAATCCCATGCATCTGCATTTTCTGCAGTAGCCTACCATGGGGAACCTTATCAAACGCTTTGCTAAAATCCATATACACCACATCAACTGCCTTACCCTTATCCACCTCTTTGGTCACCTTTTCAAAAAACTCGTTAAGTTTTGTGAGGCACAACCTACCCTTCACAAAACCATGTTGACTATCCCTAATCAATTTATTTCTCTCTAGATGATTATAAATCCTATCCCTTATAATTCTTTCCAAAACTTTGCTGACAACAGAAGTAAGGCTCACTGGTCTCTAATTCCCAGAATGGTCTCTACTCCCCTTCTTGAACAAGGGAACAACATTTGCTATCCTCCAGTCTTCCAGCACTATACCTGTAGCCAATGACGACATGAAGATCAAAGCCAAAGGCTCTGCAATCTCCTCCCTAGCCTCCCAGAGAATCCTAGGGTAAATCCCATCTGGCCCAGTGGACTTATCTATTTTCATACTCTCAAGAATTGCTAACACCTCCTCCTTAAGTACCTCAATCCCGTCTAGTCGAAAAGACTGTATCTCAGTATTCTCCTCGACTACATTGACTTTTTCCTGCGTGAATACTGATGAAAAATATTCATTTAGTGCCTCTCCTATCTCTTCAGGCTCCACGCACAACTTCCCACTACTGTCTCTGACTGGTCCTAATCTTGCCCTAACCAATCTTTTATTCTTGACATACCTATAGAAAGCTTTATGGTTCTCCTTGATCCTATCCACCAAAGTCTTCTCATGTCCTCTTCTAGCTCTTCTTAACACTTTCTTTAGCCCCTTCCTGGCTAGATCACCATGAATTCAACAGAAATATATAATTATACCATCATTTCCATCATTAAAGGAGTCAAATTTAAAATGAAACTATAGTTGGGGGTATGGAGCTGGAATTGTCACAGTTTCAAAATAATTAGACACATTTCATAAAATACTGTTTGAACAATAGAGGGTTGCCCTTTGCATTTGGCAGGACTGACCATTCCTCCCAAACAAGAAAATATGATGAATGAAGCAAATGAACCTGAATTTGATGCAGTCAAATAGTTACATATTTACTCAGCACAGCTATATTATGTACCACAGCAACAACATGTGAACTGCTTGACTGGAATCCATAAAAAACAATTAGCATCCAACTCATGCTGATAATTAAATTTGGTCTTCACTCTAAATAGATGTTAAAATGCATAACTCTCAAAAGGTACAGAACAGAGCCTGACTAGTTTATACTATCAACAGTCACTGGGCCTAATTTGACTCCAGGGAATGAAGTTCTGAAAGAGGAATACTACTAAAACACTCTATTTCTTTCTATGCCAGCATGGGAAGTATAATGTCATTATCAACAATAAGCTTGTGCCATATTTAATTCTGGCGCTTTGACTTTTATTTGATGGCTTATATTTTTGCATGTTTCATACTGATGTCTTGCACAGTGCTTTGCACCATAATTTCTGTCTTATAGGCAATTATAATTCAATGAATCATTTTAATTCTTTATAAAACTATACTTCCCACGGTGGTATTTAACACCAATGTAAATAAAATCCCTTCAGCCCTACATTCCTATGCAATTTTCCAAGTTGGCGAAGCGTTTTTTTTACCACTCACTTCACCAATGAAAGGAAGAAATTACAGGGATTCTGACCCAATTTTATAGGAATAGTCAGCATGGCTTTGTCAGAGTGAGGTCATGTCTAACGAATTTGATTGAATTGTTCAAGAAGGTAACTGGGGGTGTAGATGAGGGTAGTGCCGTTGATATAGTTTATATGGATTTCAGCAAAGCCTTTGGCAAGGTCCGACATGAGGAACTGATAATAAAGATAATAACACATGGATCCAGGGTAACTTGGCAAAATGGCTCCAAATCTGGCTCTGGTAGGAGAGCATGGATAGTAGTAAAAGGCTGCTGTGTGACTGGAGGTCAGTGTCCAGTGACACACCAAAGGGATCAGTACCAGATCCCTTAATGTTTGTGATACATATAAACCAATATAGATGAGAATGTTGGGGGTTTGGGGGGGTCGGGGGGGAGTCGGTGGATGTTTGTTAAGTGATAAGTGAGATTATGGATGACATGAAGATTGGTAGGGTAGTTAATAGTGAGGAAGAAGGTCTTAGGTTGCAGGGAGATGTGGGCAAATAGGCAAATCAGTGGGGATGGAGTGTCGCCCTTAGAACTGCAAGGTGATGCACATTGGAGGGAGTATCAAGAGAAAGGAGTACTCAATGAATGATAGGACCAAAGGTCTGGGAACAGGTCAATCAGCAAGTCTTCTTGAGTGGCATTCCTAGAGGGAACTTGTTATTGTAATATTAAATTCAGACAAATTAATTGCCCAGACATAAAATAGATATGACCTGGACAAAGGAACACATGTCTATTCAACTTGACAGGAAGCCGGTGGGAATGTCCATGTTGATGCTGTGGTAGTGTCTGCCATTACCAGAGATAGAGAGTTAGTTAGTGCCAAAAGGGGAGTCTGGAATCAGTTGGATGGATAAGATGTCACCATGCTATTAAGCAACTTATAATTGGTTGAGGTATTTGACAGAGATTTGTATTGATGTGTAACTGTTAAATGGAATTGATTTTAAGCTAATGAAAGGTGAAATTATTGACTATGAAAAAGTATAATTGATTTGTATTTGCCTCTGTAATTCAGTTCTTCCGGAGAGATTCTATAGCTCTGTCTTTAGAGCTATTTAACCCTTCATGAGACTCTGATCGGTTGAATGTTTTGCTGTTATGTTTCATGTTAAATAAATTTGTAACATCTTTTGCACAGAGATTTGCCTTGCGAGTTTTGAATTGTCTTAGTTTTAAAACACATTTGGACATCTTTTTAAATGTCCCTACAACAGGCAACAAAAAGACCCTCACCTGTAATGTTCAGGTATACTCCAGTGTCAGACTTTTGAATGGTCAAGTTGAAATGATAAAATATAGCTCTGCAATCATGAGGTGTTTACCCCAGTCCAACGCCGGCATCTCTACATCATCATGAGGTGTCACCAGTGACTTCGTAATATCATGAAAATCTATCAGTTGTGAAATGCATCTTAGTTAAAGTATTGTTTCTTAATAAACTGCTTTAGAATCATGAATGGACGTGGAGACTCTGGAGAGAGTGCAGAGGAGGTTTACCAGGATGTTGCCTGGTATGGAAGGACTGGGTTATGAGAAAAGATTGAGCAAATTGGGGCTGTTTTCCCTTGAAAGACGGCGACTGAGGGGGGATCTAATAGAGGTATATAAGATTATGAAGGGTATAGATAGAGTAAACAGTGGTAAGCTATTTCTTGTGTTGGAGACACACAGTACGAGGGGCCACGGGCTTAGGGTGAGGGGGGAGAGGTATAACACGGATATTAGAGGGAGGTTTTTCACACAGAGGGTAGTGGGGGTATGGAATACTCTGCCAAGCAAGGTGGTGGAGGCAGGCACGCTGGAGTTGTTTAAGAGTTACTTAGACAGGCACATGAGTGGGTTGGAGATGGGAGGATATAGGAGATTGTTTTAAATAATGTTCATCAGCACTGGGACGTCCCTGGTAATGTATAAGGATGTGGAATGATACGAATGTTTCTCTCTTTTAATTCACAGGTTTTAAGTCGGTCCGCCTTGTTGTCCGATGAGGGGCATACACGCGATGGGTCGTACTTGGGCTGCTCTTGGATGTTCGAGAGTAGCCTAGTACTTCATGTCATTAGTGTGTGCTTAAACTGGACCAGATGCTGGGCAACACGACAGCTCAGTGACTATCACTGTTTGCTGTGCAGACACATGGATTTGATCCAGTGTCTGTGGGAGTTTGCGCATTCTCCCCATGCTTGCGTGGGTTTTCTCCGGGTGCTCCGGTTTCCTCCCACACCCCAAAGATGTGCTATTAGGCTGATTGGAGGTAATAAATTGTCCCTAAATTAGTTTCCCTCAATGTGGAATGCTATAATCATAGATAAGGGTGGAGGGGGGACTGGTAATGTTAAAATGGCGGCACGGGCTCACTGGGCTGAAGGGCCTGTTTCCCGGGCTGTTTTTGTTCTTTGTTCTTTGAATGACTGCCTTTTTGGGGTAATCTATGATTCTTGAATCAAATCTTACAAAATGATTATATATTTCCAAGTCAGGATTCTCCAAGACTTGGAGGTGCTAGTGTTCGCATGAGCCTGCTGCCTGTACTCTTCCAGGTGGTTATAGGGGCTGTTGAATGAACTTTGACAAGCTGATGGAGTATAATATGGAAAAACTCCGCACACGCCGGACATACTCTTCCACCAGCTTCCATCGGGAAAAAGATACAAAAGAGGTCAGATACCAACCGACTCAAGAACAGTTTCTTCCCTGACGTCATCAGAGTTTTGAATAGATTTACCTTGTATTAAGCTGATCTTTTTCTACACCCAAGTTATGACTGTAGCACTACATTCTGCACTCTTTCCTTTCCTTCTCTATGAACAGTATGCTTTCTCTGTATAGTATGCAAAGAACAACGTCTGGGAGGCGCTAATCTTTAACTAGGTTCCAAATGCTTTTTGTTAAGGCAATTAGCTCTGCATCGGAAATCAGTGGAGAACTGATTAACTTATTGAAATTAGAATTTCAATATGGTTAGTGGGCCCGGGACTGTATTCTCCAGGCGTGCCAGAGTGACTCTCTCCCTCCAGCTGCTTTTATGACTGCTTCCCACTAACAGGGGAGAGGCATCCTCATCGCGCTGGAAGGAACAGACCAATGAGGCCCGCCCCCTCCCCCCACAGGAAGGTCAGGAATGCCTCTTCGGCAGTGCCAGCCTGGCATCCTGGCACCAACCAAGGGGCAAACTAGTACTAGCCATTGGGCACTGGACAGTGCCAAGGAGGCAGGGCCAGGGAGGGGCAGGGCAGGGAACCATGCCACTCTGAAATCAGGATCTGTGTGGGAGGGAGGGAGTGAGGGCTATTAGGGCTGGTCATGGGTTGGGGGGAGTATCGGGGCTTGCCTTGAAGGTTCAGTAGGTCAACAATGGTCGGGGGGAGGGGCATGGGAGGGACTGGAAGGCCAGTGATCAGAGGAGTTGCAGGGCAAGCCAACAATCAGGAAGGCCAGCAAGGGGGCCACTGCGCATGCGCCGATCTCGGCGTTGACAGATCAACGCATATGCAGTTGCCCACTCAGCTGCCAGTCTCTCAGGCAGCAATAGGCCCTGCCCTCTACTTATCAGAGTGAATCATGCTGAGGAACTCTGCAATGCTCAGAGTGTCAAAGATTTGCTCTAGTAAGTACATCCAAAAAATGAGCGGGAAATACTCCCACCATCCCGTCTGTTGGGCACTTAGTTCTTTTTGGGAGAATCCTGGCCAATACTCTTCACTGAATACTAATACATGTAACAATAATAAATAAAATTTAAAAAAATGTAAAGTTATCCATTCTGGTGTGAAATACAGAACTGCAAAGTATTTCTTAAATGGTTAGAGATTGGAAGGTGTTGATGTCCAAAGGGACCTGGATGCCTTTTTCACAAGTCTCTGAAAGCTAACATACAGGTTCAGCAAGTAATTAGGAAGGCAAATGAAACATTGGCTTTTATTGCAAAAGGATTTGTGTACGGGAGTAAAGATCTCTTGCTGCGGGACCTGGGTAAGACCACACTTTGAGTATTGTGTGCAGTTTTGGTCTCCTTATTTAAGAAAAGATATACTTTCAACTGAGGGAGTGCAACAAAGGTTCACCAATCTTAATCCTGAGATTTTTTACATTTCTAGCTTTCTCTAATAAGTTTTCTCATAAGTTTAAAAATAAGGAAGAATGAATGTCTATTTCTCTCCACTCACATGTATTTGCAACAGCAACCATTCACACATGCATGCACGTGTGCACACACGTGGGCATACACACACTCGTGCACACACGCACGTGCACACATTAAGAGGTGGTTACAAAAGCACTTAGGTTTATAAAAATTCCATAAATTCACTGTTATACTTGAATCTTTCAAAATTGGAATTTGAAATGTGCAAACTTGATGATTCCCTTTAGAATCATGAAGATATGGAGGTTGGAAATTTCTGGCAATGAATTTTCACAACTTGTAGTCATAGGTTTTTGGCTTTGCTTGAGACAAGTACCTGCAATGAAGTTCTTTATGTACATAAAAAAAGGTAGCCCTAATTTGCTGCCTGTTAGTCAACTTGAGGCCGGATCCTTCCTTTGTTGGGCTGAATCAATTCCTCGGTGTCTTTTTAACTGACTGCTCTTAAGTGTATGTAAATAAATATTTCTTATCAAAATCCAGTAAACTCTGGGAATGGGAGATGTTAGTTAATCAAATATGCCAGTTAACTAAGATGGAAGATTTGTTCCGAGTTTCCAACAAATCAGATAGCTCCTTGTTAGTCTCATGATGTGACTGGTAGGGTCTTGTGAGATGTGTGGCAATGTGGCTGAATTCCATTCTGCAGCCAACAAGTCTGTAGGGTCATTGTGAACAAGGAGCAGCCGTTAAATCCACAGGAGAGATTTGCTGCATTTTAACATTATCTCGAAGGAGTGGCCCAGAATACCATTTGCATGTTAAATTCTTGTCCAGAAGGCAGAAGCAAGTCAACTTCAGTCTTGGACAATTCCATTGTGTTGGCAGTCAAGGAGGGAGGTCATCACTTTCAACTCTATTTTGTTTTAAAGCAAAGTGTCCATGCTCCATTTTGCTTTTAAAGTAAGTAAAATGTTTATTTTCCATAAATCCATCAGTATGATTGTGCGGGTGTGAAAATACTAATACCTCTAAGTTCTCCTCCAAGTCACGTAACATCATTGCTTCATCATGCAAGGTCAAAATCCTGGAGTTTCTATCCTAAAGTCACTCTGGCCAATATCTACCAGCCGTTCATACCAGCAGAATCTTCTGGTCCTACCAATGACACACCACTGCAAAGGATTGATTCAACAGGAAACCTCATTGACATCAGTGGGTCCAGGGGATCACACCACTGGCTAATGGCAGGTCACTTCCATTGCTACAAAACACACGGTAAGTTGTGAGGAAAGCCCTGCCCTTTGGGTGTACCTATATTACATGGATTGTAGAAATTCAAGAAGGTGGTTCACCACAACCCTCTCAAGGCCATTACGATGGACAATACATTCTGGTTTTGCGAATGACATTCACACCCCATGAATAAATTAAAAACAAAGCTTTGCCAATCAGGAGTCCAACACAACAATGGTCAATGTTGCTCTGTATTCTAACATTAATTTAAAAATATTAAAGTTAGTTTATCTGGGCAACTCCCCCGCCATGGATTTAATTACTGATCTCCTTCAAAGAAAATGAGCCCCATAAGAGAAGCTTTGATTATTTTCCAGCAATCGTTGTTCCTTAAATGCAAGTACTTCTAAAACAGAAAGTGTTTCATTCTGTGCAGATTTTAAATAAGCTTTTTAAAAGCAGAATTAATCCTTTGGAGTTTAGCTGGCATTGAATGCCTGTCCTGGCCAGTACTTATTCCTCAGTCACAATCACAAACACAAATGATTTCATCATCATCACATTGCGGTTCATGGGAGTTTGCTGTGTACAAATTGGCTGCTGCATTTCCTACATTACCAAAGTATTACACTACTAAAATACTTCATTGGCTCCAAAGAACTTTGAGATGCCTTGTGGGAATGAAAGACAACTTGTTAATGCAACTGTTTATTTCCTTATTGAGCTCCACTGTTCATCGTGTTCATCTTTCATTCCATAGTGGAAACGTCATCCTACAACAGAAGTGATTGAGTATTCCTTTCCACTGAGGGAAACTAAGTGCTTCATACATTTTCTTCAGGTCACCGGGAGATGATGCCTAGAAATTTTCAGTTACAGGGACTATGGTCCCAATATTTATGGAAAGGGTCTCGGTGGCAGCATGATGGTATAGTGGTTAGCTCTGCTTCCTCACAGCGCCAGAAACCCAGGTTCAGCTCCTGGCTTGGGTCACTGTCTGTGTGGAGTTTGCACATTCTCCCTGTGTCTCCGTGAGTTTCCTCTAGGTGCTCTGGTTTCCTCCCACAGTCCAATGATGTGCCAGTTAGGCGGATTGGCCATGGTAAATTGCCACTTAGTGTTGGGGGACTTGCTAGGGTAAATGCATGGGGATATGGGGTTAGGGCCTGGGTGAGGTTGTGGTCAGTGCAGACTCGATGGGCTGAATGGCCTCCTTCTGCATTATAGGATTCTATAGTGCCAAAAATGGCCAAGGAATCCGGAAAGGCCTCAGAGGCAATGACAAGATCTAATTTTAGTTCAATTTACTGCCCACTGTCCAGAGAAATTGATGACTTAATTTGCCACCAGGTAACAACTCAGCTGGCAGGAAATTACAACTGGGGACGTTTGGGGATGGACTCTGACACTTGAAATGAGGAAATAGATTGACAGATAAGAGGAGGGAGGGAGGCTGCCATCAGCACTTGTTGGGGGTGGGGAAAAGAGATCTTCGGTTCTGGAAGAAGCAGAGAGGTGCAATTGGGTAATGAGGAGAGATTTGGCAACTCCCTCTTGCCCATCATCAGATGGAAGTTAATATTGAGGGCCATTTTTTGAATGATTAATTCCTCAGACGACATACACCTCAACATTGTAAACATTTTCAAGTAGGAATATATATGAAAAAAATAGTTGGAGCAGTTTTTGACTGTGGCAGAGATTGCAAGGTGAAGAAAGATTTTATAAATAAGACTTAATCCATATGATCCCCTAAACTGAGTTTGACATTCTGAGAGAATTGGGAAGAGTACCTTTTCTCCCCTCATGGTCCTGGGTGCTTTTTTGTTTGCCTCTCCATGAGATTACTGGGGTAGAAGAAAGGGAGGAGTGGGTGGTGATGGTGGGCAAGGGGGAGGAGGGTTGTGGGGTGGAGTGGTAAGAAGAAATCCTTAGTGCTGCAGATGCAAGACAGGCTTGATGGCTCTGCTGATCTTTACCTGGCTGTCAATTTAGTAAGTTTATATGTATTATAGAAACATATATGTTAGGTACTCAGAAAAAATGCTTTAAACTTAATTGTGAAGTAGAACAGAGGATCACAGGTTCAGACTAATGAAAGAACACTGCAGGAATGACTGCAGAAGTCCCTTTTACTAACACAATCTTTAATACATGAAATGGGCTTTCAGGGATGCAAAAGAAAACCCAGAATCATTTAAGAAACAATTGGAGGCTGCAACAAAGAAACATTAGGGACTTTAGGGTACAGGAATGAGCTAATGTGGATAGGACTTTCTCATTCATACACGTTTTGTGATGCATTGTGCCTGTCAATCAAAGTATCTGGTGCCCCTGGCTTCCCTCAAGTCAAATTCATGCCTCACTCATTTGATAATCCCAGTCAACAGAAATAAGTGATCCAGCATTTATATGGAGCACATTAAAGTTACGGTTTTGCCTTTTTGTGAGGTGGATGGCAAAACAAGTAGCTCTTCTCAAATATTAATCTGTATCCAAAATGCCTCCAAGCATTTAAGTGCACAAACTTTATTAAAATCCCCACTTGTAAAATAACATCTCACTCCATTATTGCTGCACCTCATTGCATTGTACACTCAATTGCAACATTGCTCTCTCACTTTTCTCTGGCAAAGATCTGCACTGTCTTTTCAGATAATTTTCTCCTTTCACAAGATGATTCAACTCAGCCTACATTGGATGCTGCTTTGTAGCACACCACAATGCTAAAAATGTGGAGCAAGCACTGAGCATTGTCATCCTCTTCCTTATCACATTTGCAGCTGCAGCCATTGTTGTTGGTGCAAACTGTAAAATAGCAGTGGATTAAGCAGCCAAGATAATCACACTTTCACAAGATCCAAAGAGCTGAGTCCACTGAGTCCAAAACAATGCAAGCAGCTACTTTGTCATTGACATTTATGAGAATGGAAAATGACTAATGCTATTTGCCTACCACTAATTGCAATAACCTCGGGTGGTGTAAGTGGAGGGAAGTGTACCATGTTCAGGCAGAGCTCAGGAAGTTCACACAATTAGAGCGTGCATGTTTGTAACCTTAGGTTTTTCTGACTATAATCTGACCATTTGATCAGCTTCATAGAGAAGTCAGACAACTTGTTCACATCGAGAAAGTTTGTGCCAGGCCAGCTGGACATGAATCTCAGAAACTCGGAAATTAGAAAAACGTTGCACGACTTGATGACAGTTATTAACGTAATGTGAAAATTGAATTGCAAGGGTTGTGAATTTTAATATGCACTGCTACCACATATGTGAATGTGACAACTTAAGGCATTCAAAACACATGAATGAAAGTACATAGTTTTAGGCAATTGAACAAAGATGCCAGAAAGAAGGTAAAGAAGCCATTACACGAGGGCTAAAATATTTTGGAGCTGTCAATTCAATGGTGAATTTTCATCAGAGTCTGAGGGATGGTCATTGGTCTGAAATCTTGGGCTGCATTTTCACATGAGCTCCAAAACCCTGACACTGGGACCGATTTATTAAAAAAGCGTTTATTCTTTCATTGGATGTGGATGTCACTGGCAAGGCCAGTGATTGGTATGAATCCCTAATTGTTCATGAACTGAGTGGCTTGCGAGGGCATTTCAGAGGGCAGTTAAGAATCAGCCATATTTCTGAGAGTCTGGAGTCACAAGTAGGTCAGAAGATTTCCTTCCCTGAAGGATATAAGTAAACCAAATGGGTTTTTATGAAACTGATGATTGTTTAATGGTCACTGATACTTGTCTGCAATTCCAAATTCCACTTGCTGCCGTAGTAAAATTTGAACCTGTGTCTCTGAGAATGTAGCCTAGGCCTCTAGCCAAGTGATGATACCATTATGTCACCACCTTTCCTCTTACTGAATTGAGAACCGGAGACTACACCTACTAGGAACAAAGCCAGCAGAGCAATCTTCTCAGTCCCTTATATGCATTTGACATCCTATTAAGGATGGCATCGAGGCCTCCAGTGCTATCAGCCCTTTCACAGGGCCAGCAGGTCTAGGGCAGGATTCTCCAGTCTCATCTGTGACGCGATCCATTGTAAATGAGAATGGAAAATTTAGCATTCCAGGCACAACTCCATTCAATTTCAGTGACACAAGAAAATCCCCGCGAACGAGGATGGAAGATTTCATCCAGAGTCTCAGCAGATCTATCAGGAGTGGTTGATGCTACCAGTCTGGGACCACAAAATTGCCTTGACATGCAGATGCACTCAGAGGCATAAATTTAAAGGAAAATTTCAGAGGGGCCAAGTGGATAGGCTCTAAGGGAAGAAGGGAAACAATCCAAGTTAATGATGAATGATTTGGACCATGGATATGGCCTTTCCTGCCAGATATGGAACTTCTTACTGAGATGTCCCCTGCAGCCAGTTGGGTGGGGGGAGAGAGGTCCACGGAGTTTGTGACTCCCAGGTGTGTCAGTGGATCACTCCACCACCTGCAAATGCCTATGGGACTGCAAATTCATTCCAAATTGAGGCTTTAAGTAAGAAAGTACCCCTTCATGGGAAGCCAATTCAATTCCCAGGCTGCCCCAGGGAGACCTCCCTGGCAGAGAGAATCTCCCAACCAGACATCTCTGATTTTCATGCTCTGTTACCGAAATCTCCATCCCTGTTCATGCTGGCATTTTCCAGTGCTGCTGAAAGTGGATGGAGTTTTGGTTGAAATGCCAGATTCTTCGTACTCACTTGCAGCAGAACGGGCACAGACAAGATCAGAGAATCGCACCTTCTGGTTTCAAGCCCAGCATTACAGGCCCAGGAAAATCTGTGGGGGGAGTTTTCCCTTCCTGCCTGCCACGAGAATCATTGTAGGCAGGAGGCAGAGTATGCAAAGATCTGTTGACCTTGGGCAGGAATATCCAGTTTTAGGGCAAATGTCATCGGAAAATTCCGCTCAATGAGTCTGTTCAGGAATGATGAGTGTTTTCAGTAATTTCTCTTTTTATTTCAGTTTTCCAGCATCCACAGCATTTTGCTTTCATATCATATTTGTCTTTTGCAAACCACTACATTAGGAAAGCTTTCAGAGCAAGTGTTATTGAGTCATTTGTGAGGCCATTGGTAGCCCTGCCTTCAGTACCAGATTTTAAATTCCAAAATATTTCCTCCCTTAGGCTCTTCACCTCTCTATCTTTCCTTCTTTCAGACACTCCCGAAAATCAACACTTTTGACCTAATATCTACTTATGTGACTTGGTGTCAAATTTTGTTTAGTGACACACCTCTCAAGTAACTTGGCATGTTTTATGTTGTTTAAGGTACTACTTAAATACAGGTTGCTTTTGTTGGATGCTCTTCAGTACTTTTTCCCATCTTTCTGCTGCTTAATATGCAAATCCACTATGAGGTATTTTTCAGAGGCAATGTTGTGCAACATGTAGTCCCTTGTCACAATGTTTCCAGGTTTCAGAAGTAATTCCAGTGGAGCCTTACAAATAGAAGTTTTGCTGTCTCCATTTTTGACATGTTATTTAATGCTGTATAGTTCACCTTATCCAAAATGAATTAATGGCAAAGCCACAGTTCAGCTCTGTGTGGCAACAATATTACATTACAATATTTGTCAAATTGTATAACATGTGGCTCAAAGCCTTTGGAAAAAAATATATATGCTGAAGAATAGGATAATGCTTCATTACACTGCCATTTGGTTGACAAATTTCACATTTCTCATTAATATCCAGCAGGAGTTAAACTGGGTTCAGTCAAACCTTTAATTGGAAGTGGAAACTGTTTGAAAATCCAGGAAATGTTTTGTAGAGGAAGTCTGGACTGACAGTAGGGATAAGGATCAGGACAAAAATAATGAAGAGTACAACTCTGACTGATTCTTAAAAGCAAGGCTGCTGATTGTGTTCTACTGAGATTTGGTTGACTGATCTCTGTTTGAAAACACACTTCCGATAGTTATTCTGCAGTGAAGAAATCTCCAAATATTTCTCTCAGCATGACTTAAGCTACCTTTATATTAAAAGGCTGCAATCCTAATGCCATCTTATTTTATATTCTGAAATGCCTCTGATTCCACCAGGTTGTTGCTTCAGCAGTGACATTTGAAGCATAGTGGCCTGCTTACCCAGTGGGCATGGTGTCACAGGCCCTGACGAACTTACACCCTCCCACTTTTGTTACAGCAGTACGAAAGTAGAAGGAAGCTTTGATTACCTGATGTTGCTTGCATGAATCTCCCGAAATATATACTGCGCTTTTCATAGGCATTGTGAAGACAGAATTACACAACATGGCAGTTGTTGCCAGCAGATTTTTCTGTGCAGTCTTCTATTAATTCAAATGCTACTGAGCAAGAAGCTGTTAGAAAGTGCCTGTAGGAGGAATCAGTGACAAGATGAAAGAAAATGAAGAATGCATGGATAGGAATACATACGTAGATGTTTTAATCCTTTACATTGCTGGTAATGTTATTTAATATCATTGGAAACTTTGACCATGTCCTCAATGTTGTTGGCATTGTTAGAATTCCTGATTTTATGGCTCAATTCATTTTTCCTCAGTACATCCAGCTTTTGGAGGAGAAAGGAGTTTCTCCTGAGCTACACCTTGCTAGATGGTCTCCTAATCAACACCAGTCACCTTGCTAGTCCACAGGTTGTTGCCAGATTGACCTTCTGCTGTGCAGAATTTCAGCAGTCGATGTTTGGAATAGTTATAAGCTGGTATATAGATCCTTGCAGCTGCAATAATAAATCATTTCCCTTCCCCTCATAAGCAAGTGCCTAATTCTAAACACTAATCTTGTCGTTTACTTGCCCACAATATATTAAAGACCTAACCCTAAAAATGGGTGCACATCTATTTAAATTGGGTGGTTTACAAGAACTTACAACTCAGTTTGAACCAGCAAAATAGTTTCACACTCGACAAAGTTCCAATGTATGTTGTTTTTAATATCTGGGCAGGTATCATGAACAAATATCTTAAACAGAAACTGTAAAAAAAGAAGTGATGTTCTAATTCCTTTACTTCTGAGCTAGTTTGTTCTTCAAAAGATTTGGCTTGATGTTCAGTTTCTCTTTTCACTGCCTGGGTAGTTTTCTCCCTTCCAGGAAAACCACAAAGTAGACCTCATAACTTAAACACTGGGGAATTCTTTATTATAGTTGTACATTGTGCCACAGTTTGATCCTAGATAGCTTAACCAGATTCTAGCCTGGGAAGAGCTAGCCCCACCTCAGGGGTCACATGACCAACACTCTTAAAGGAGTTGTATGCACCCCAAACCCCAACATACGTACATCACAAAGGCCTCCAGTGTAGTATGAGAAAATCTTGGAACTTGGCTTCTCTCCTTTATAAGTATTAATAGAAGAATTCTTACAGTCAGAGTGCATTTCCCCTTTAAGAGGTACTGATTTGCCTCCTAAATAGTGACTTGACCTTCCAATATTGTCCCCATTCTCTCCTCCAGAGGTATGCCTACAGGTGACACCAGCTGCAGTCACAAACAAAGATAATATGATAATAAGCTGGCAATATGTATTTTAAGCACTATCTACATGCACCTTAATCAGTGTGTGTAAACTGTGCACTGACATAGTTTCATATTATCCAAATCGCACACCTCCATCCCAAAAGCCCCATCGCCGACCCGGCCCAGCACAAATTCCAATGCATGATTGGATTTTTAGGCCACTGTTGACACGGACATACTTATCAGCTTCCTCAATTCCATTACAATGTCTTATTCATGCCCAAAACAACCTCAGCAGGAACTGTGAGAATGGTGAACTGTGGGATGACTCATTGCTGGGTAAAAACAACCTCTTTAAAATTGTTATTGCTTTGAGCCACTTGTATAGCAATGTTTCATTCTCAATTGTGGATGACAGCAGTTATTGTCTGAAATATTGATTCATAGCTCATGGGCCCAAATCTGAGGGTAAAGGCACTGTAATAGGAGATACCAAGCTACTGTCAAGGTTATTATTTGGATCTGTAACAAAATCATTAATTTTATAGCTGGAAGAATGCTTATCAATACTTTGTAGCATATAACATGAGATTGCTTTAATATAGTCTCAGGTGACAATGACAAAAGATGGACATCACCAAAACAGGAGTCAAATATATAAGCTGTTGCTATCTGGCCTACCTATGACTAATCTCCTTTTGAAAAAACATTTGACTCACACTGGGCAAATGGATGCATTGTTAACTGATGGTAATATTCTCAAGGATATGTACCTACAGCTCACTTGGCTTAACAGGTTTGAAGATCCTTCATTATTTAATGGAAAACATGATTAAATCTCAGTCTTCTTTCCTTCAATGGAAATATCTCAATATCCCAAATGCTCTCTCACAATAAATGTTTCTCATCCCTGGAGCCAGCTTTTGTGATGTGCAGCTGGGAATTCAACCTTCAGATGCATCATACTCACAAAACAATCCGCAGATACAGATGATCTATTTGGCCAGGACATGAGCTTGGCACCCAATTAGAGGCATCGAGTGCCTCAAAGAAATGGGAGCTGTCTGCTAGGCACCAGCAACAATGGCAAGTGGCAGTCATTTTGGAGGCTGCTGTTGCATTGCCAATTAGAGCAGGCAACACTGCAATGTAGTTGCACGTGGCCACCAATAAGATAGTTAGGAGCAAGTTTCATGCCAATACTCTTTGGACCTACTGATCAAATTTATTAAATAACCAAGCAATAATAGTACAGTGTCCCCAGAACAAACATAAAGCTTAAATGGTGAGAACTAATATCAGCTTCATAGGCACCAGTGGTGCTAATGTTGGCAAGTATGGTAATCTAGTAATTAAATTATTCTGTGGAGCTAATAATCCAGATAATGTGATATTGAACTCCAGTTTCAAATGATAGTTTGAGAATTTGAATAAGTGATAATATCATAAAAACCCAATGAATTCACTAAATGTTTAATGAAATAACTTACTGATTTCACCTGATCTGACATATGTCCCCTTGTCTCACACCAGCTTGGTTGATTATTAACTTCCCTCTGTTGTACAAAACGGTTCAAGATTGTCACCTTCTCAGGGAAACTGGGGATGTGCCATTCCAGCATTTTTTCCATTCCAAGAATGAGTCATTGAGTCATAGAGATTTATAGCGTGGAAACAAGCCGTTCAGTGCAACTTGTCCATGCCACTGTTTTTTACCAGTAAACTAGTCCCAATTGTCTGCCTTTGTCCCATATTCCTCTATACCCATCTTACACATATAAATGTCTAAATGCTTTTTAAAAGACAAAGTTATACCCACCTCTACTACTACCTCTGGCAGCTTGTTCCAGACACTCATCACCGTCTGTGTGAAAAATTTTGTCCCTCTAGATCCTTTTATATCTCTCCCCTCCATTAGCTGATGCCCTCTAGTTTTAGACTCCCCTACCTTTGGAAAAAGATATTGACTATCTAGCTGATCTATGCCCCTTATTATTTTGTAGACCTCTATAAGATCATCCCTAAGCCTCCGACATTCCAGGGAAAAAAATCTCAGCCTATCCAGCCTCTCCTTATAACTCAAACCATCAAGTCCCAGGAGCATCCTAGTAAATGTTTTCTGCGCTTTTGGACTTATAACAAGTTGAAAAAAAAACACTCAGTGCCTCAAATGCATTGATTTAAAAAAAACAGCCTAAAATCAAGACTGATGGTTGATCTTATAAGTCTCCTTCAATTTAGTTTAAATGAGGCAAAGTGTGACTTATTTCAAATTCTGCTAGCTCCAAGTTCAAAGTTTTTGTCTAATACCAAAATAAGATTTTATCTAAGTCTTATTTTGATGTTAGACAAAATCTTCAACTTGGAGCTATCAGTATTTGAAATAAGTCACACTTTGCCTCATTTAAACTAAATTGAAGGGGACTTATAGATACAGAGCCAAATGGGATTAAAGACTGGTATGAGTAACCACCTATCAAATGTTATGAGGTCCAAATAGATATGTTTTTTCGTAACAGAAAATGCTGGAACTGTTTCTCAAATCCTACCCTAGGTTTAAATTAGTGCTGATAGATAAAACAGCCCAACTTGTCATCAGCAATGTCCAAAATCTTACTGCTCTCACATGCCATGAAGATATATTGAGATTTGTATAATATTGCTGAACAACTGATTACAGGAGTTACTGAACAGGAACTACCATCTTTAAGCAACATATGCAATTTGAATTTTGTATTCATTCAATTATGTAACTGTATGCACTATGTTTGTATACATGCTATTACAGGGTTCTCACAATGTTTCTCTTGTTGTATTTAAAATTATCATTGCCCTCAAGTAGCCAGACAATGTCATGGTTCAAGATGATTTATTGACAAGTGTAGCGCTACAGGACTGACTAACCTATTCAGAACAGCCGGAGTACAGAATTCAGAAATATACAAGCAGTTATAGTTTTAACTTCGATTACAAAAAATTAGAATGTACCAATCAAGCTACAGGAGTTATCTCAAGTCCCCCAAACATAATTAATTGAGGTTGCATCGTGCATACATAAGGATATAGTGTCCAATTATAACTTCTGCATGTTATATCATCAAGTAATAATAGCTATATCTCTGGCCTTTGGTATATCAACCTTCCTTTCCAATGTTCCTTGCTCTAATGGGCAAATGTGAGCTGCAGCTGCATTTCATTCAATTAAATGGTCCTTGTCTCTTATCTGAGTCTGCTTCACTCAAGACCTATGGTTTGCACATAACTTCCCTGTGTGGCTGAGATTCAGCTTGCAGCTTATGTGATTTTTAAACTTGTGTGATTATTAACCTTTTCATATGCTTACCTTTTGTAACTAATTGAATTAAGTACAACACATTTTGGGAACAAGAAGTAATTTTGATGAGGTCACTACAAATTCTCAAAGGATTTTGTTTACAAGACTAATGAATTCATTGCTTGACACAATTGACATTAAACTCATAACTACTGCTAGTGCTGAGTTTGTATTAGTGTTTTGATTCACCAGATTTATCTTTATCCAGAGCCTGTATTAAAGTGAAACATGAGGAACATCTTAAACCCAACATTATCTATCCCTAGATAATCATATATCATAGAATCCCACAGCGCAGAAGGAAGCCATTCAACCTATCGAGCCTGCACCGACCACAATCCCACCCAGGCCCCTATCGCCATAACCCCTTGCATTTATCCAACTAGTCTCCCTGATACTATGGGACAATTTAGCATGGCTAATCCACCTAACCTGCACATCTCTGGACTGTGGGAGGAAACCAGAGAAAAGCCACATAGACACAGGGAGAATGTGCAAACTCTGCATAGACAACGACCTAAGCCAGGAATGGAACCTGGATCCCTGGCACTGTGAGGCAGCAGTGCTAACCTCTGTGCCACCGTGCCGCCCCAACATTATGTACATTACCAAAAAACTACCTTTTCAACACTGATGCTATTAATATCACTAAAGATGATACAAAGATTAACATTACGATTTTCATGTATTATAGCTATCCTTGAGTTAATTAACAGTAATTATTATACAATCTGTGATTTCATTGGATCTTCAGAAGTTATTAATCTTTATTGTCCTCAAACATATTGTAATTATATTTCTGGTTGTATTAGAATCTCAAATATTAAGCACTTAGGAGTACATTCTGCTGAAGAAAAGTTTTCTATTATTTCAACATGATTTCATCTTATGATATTGAATTCCTGTTCAAACTATTGGCTTCTATCAGAGGCGTGGATGAGGGGAGGTCAGTGGCTTGAATGTACGCAGCTGAAGAGAGGCAGCCAATGCACAACTCTAAACCTCCATCCCCCTAAGTGTATGGTCATGGCTGACAAAGGATCATTTTGTTCATCTTTTTATGCTCCAAGGCAATGGTCTCTCCATGTAGTCTCGAAGGTAGTGGGGACCAGCACAATACTGTCCAAGGGAGGTTTCTAGCATGTGGTTCTCATCACCCTGGTCAAAGAGCAATGTCTCCACATCCAGTCATGTATGAACAGGAGGAACACCCATCTCTGCTCCGCCATGATATCTTTTAATTGGAATGAGTGGGGTGGGAGTGCCATGTCTAGATGGAAGCCAGATGAAGGGTTCAGCAGAGGCCTGTTGGCTTTCATTCACCTGACGAAGAGGGAATCCCCTTGAAAGCTTGTGAGTTTACTATCAAATAAATCGGTTGGACTAAAACCTGGTGTTGTCAGACTTTTTAACCAGCTTTGAGATGGACACAAACCCATAAAGGGCATGCTTACTTAATGTATCACTTCAATTTCTTCACACATCCATTAAGGTCTTGATGTTGCAACCCTGCCTTGTTAATGGCTCTCATCCAGATGAGGATCTACAGGTTGACACAAGGCCAGGAGAAGCAGCTGGGCCTCTGGAAGGTTAGGATGCTGGTGAATATGATCACTGCACTGACAAGGATTAGCCTTGTCATTGCAGTGATCCATTCTGATGTGTTTGGGTGACAGATCTAGGATGAGATGTGGTTGGTGTAAAAGGGGTGGGGCTCACAGATGGGGAATAGACATGTGGCTTCAATAATGAGAAGAGGCAGGATCAAGCTAGACATGGTGACAGTAATGGGTGTCACCTCTAAAGGGAGGGAAGACATGCGGAGGTTAGGGGTGATTCTTGCTGGATCGCGGAACAGCTGAACACGCATGCTCTTTTCCTGATCAGATCATTAATTATGTAGCTGCGAGGAGCTTCATAAATCTTGCGGTGGGCCAGGCAGGAAGTTCCCACTCCACTCTTATCTCTTGGGACAGAAGGTCTTCGTTCCATATTTAAAGGGTTCCTAGACAGCCATTTATACAATGCAGGCCAGGACAACCAGAGTCCTTGTGTCTGCAGTGTGAACTTGAGAAGCTGGAAGATGTGAGTAATCACATCCTGGGACTTATAAGGGCTCTTCGGCATGGCCTTTTGCACATTGCTAGATAAGATCACCACCAGCAATACACTCATTGGCAGACTAATCCTTGTCATTGCAATAATCCATATTCATCAGCATCCTAACTTTCCAGAGGCCCAACTGCTTCTCCTGGCCTTGTGCCAACCTGTAGTGGGCCTTCCTTATTCTTATCTGGATGACGGCCATTCACAAGGCAGGGTTGTAACATCAAGACCTTAATGGATATGTGAAGAAATTGAAGTGAAAAATCACGTGAGCATGCCCTTTATAGGTTTCCCTCCATCTCAAAGCCAACAGGCCTCTTCTATGCCCTTCACCTGGCTTCCATCTGAACATGGCATTCCCACCCCACTCATTCCAGTTAAAAGATATCCTGGTGGACCAGAGATGGGTGTTTCTCCTCTTTATACATGACTGGATAAGAAGATATTGCACTTTGACCAGGGTGATGAGATCCATGTGCTAGAAACCTCTCTTGAACAGTATTGTGCTGGTCTCCACTACCTTTGAGGCTATATAGAGAGACCATTATTGCCTTGGAGCATAAAAAGACTAACCAAATGATCCCTTGTCAGTCATGACCATACACTTAGGGGGATGGAGGTTTGGAGTTGTGGGTTGGCTGCCCCTCAACAGCTGTGTACCTTCAAGCCATCCACCTCCCTTCATCCATGCCTCTGACAGAAGCCAATGGCAAATGAATGGCAGCTCCACATTTTGAAGAGATCTCAATGCTAGGAGATCCATGAACTAATCTGCTGCAATGTAGCATTCTTGACAGAGAGGAGAACACACAAAGCATCTCTGACATCCAGTTGCCTCATAATTATTAGGGTATTTCTTTGGTTGGCCATTTGTGCTGTTCTTAAACTCCACCCACATGAAAAGACCCTCCTCCAACTTCAAGACACCTCACTGACTGATGAACTGCACAGTCAAGGTCAGATTTGAAAAGTCTTTCGAATTCGCTCCACCACCTTTTTCCCTCCCCTATCACCATCAATTCTCCATCCATCACTCTTGATCTACCCAATGACAGCATTCCTCTCCCTTCTGTCAACCTTGAATCCCACACCTCCTTATCCTGGGCCCTATCACCATTCACCTCCACATTTCTTCCCTCCCTTTACAGGTGATACCTATTGCTGTCGCCATGTCTAGCTTGATCCTGCCTCCTCTCGTTATTGAAGCCACATGCCTATTCTCCATCTGTGAGCCCCACCCCTTTTACACCAACCACACCCTCATCCTGGACCTCCCAAACACATCCCACCATCCCTCCTGACTGTGAATGTCCCTGCCTATTACCAACACACTGAATTCACCCCCTAGGACTCCACCATCGATCTCACTGACTGGTCCCATTAAGAAATTATTCCCCCCCTTCCCTGGAGACTCTCCTCACCCCACTGCTGTCCAGCCTTTGTTCCATCTTTCGAAGCTACTCTGCAGTCCCCCGCCACCTCCCTTGTTAAGCCCTGGCACAGTAATTGCTACTGGCTCTCAAGTGAAGTTACGTAAGGCCCCCAAGAAGGCAAAGACAACAATCTCATGACCTCAAAGTTATGGATGAAGTAAAGCCTGCCAGATGACTGTCACTTATATAGAGTTATGAATCTGAACATACTTAATTTTCACTGGCAGGGAACTTAATTTTCAGATGACGAACTTAACTCTGCTGGCCTTTTAATTAAAATGCATAAAATGCTAATGAATGCAAATGGAGTTCCTGAGATTGGTCATTAGGAAACTCAACCTGCATTGTAAGTCATTGAGAAGAAAATTTGGACAGTTTACCCCACCCTCAGGAATTTTGCCTCCTGCCAAATTAAGTGCCCTGGCCTGCCATGATTTCTGCTGCTGGCATGAATGGAAAATTCCACCTGTGTTTGCACTGTAAATATGGTTTCTGAGCTGTTGTGTACTTCAGTGACCTAACATGGCCTTGTACCTTTAATCTGGAGTCTGTTTCATTAATTATACATTAACAAGTCACAATCACTGAACAAAAGCTTCCAAATGTGTAAACAGGCTGATGTTGCAGATTGAAAATGGATGAGGCATTATCTCACTTTAATAATAGGCATAAATTGTTACTTTTTCCAAATTAGAACTCTGTCAGCTGTCAAATGAAGTTTACTTACATTTTAAAAATTACTTTTGCACATTTTGCTAGGTGTTGTATTGAAAACACACAACCTAAGAGTAATTTATCATATTCTACCAATGTTGATTTAATTATTAACAAAGGAAAAACAACTATCTAATAAAATGCAATATTAGTTAACAACACACTTACATTTTGGAAAGCTTCTCTATTTTTAAATTCTCCAGTGTGTTATTCACCTCGAATCCCCGTTACTGTGATTTCCAGTTGCAGAATAAAAAAGCAACAGCAACAACATTTAATTTTATTATGATTTATCTCAGAAGTAATTTTCTAATATAGCACTTTTAATTCAAGCAAACATTTTGCAATCACCAATGTTCTAATTTGTAATGATTTAGATTGTTTTACTCATTCAGAGGAGCTATAACCGCATACATTTAACTAATACGATAAGGAAATAACTGTAAATAATTCTGTGTCATTTTAGTCTGGTAGCTGTCTATTTAAGCTAGGTACTGCATGAGATTTTAAACAGCCTCCTATAACCAGTGTGTAGATGTTGCATGTTTGCTGTTATACCTTTCCTTACCATATTTGAGAAAGTTTAACGCAAAACTTTCATGTTTTTACAAATTTTGTGATTTTTTTTAGGTACGGATGTTAAATTATGTTTGAAATAATGCTGGTATTAATGAGTTTCTAACAAGCCTTAGCTATCAGGGAAGATTAATATATTGATTTTTGAGATAACTCTCACAACTCACAGAGTGACATGATGGAAAGGAGCAATTATGCAACAGTAAAGGTATCAAAAGATTGGTATAAAGATGTGGATGGGTTTATATTCAGAATTAATGCTGATTTGGAATGGTAAAAAGAGTAAAGGAAGTTGAGGAAATGCAAGAGTCCAATATAATCATTAATCAGCTATCATGGAAGGCCTAGCTATTCACTAACTCACAACTCAGTCACTACAAGCCAAAAAGACCTTACTTTGACCACTGAACATTTGTGCGTCAGAAGACTGTGTCTCCCCCTGGAGGTTATTGGGAAAATACATCATCATCTGACCGAAGATTTGCCACCCTTTTCCACTGGGAGAATGGAATTGTCCATACCAGTCCGGGTCACCACTGCCTTAAACCCCTTTGCATCTAGGTCCTTCCAGGCAAGGTCTGATGATCTTCACTAAATTAACTAAGTAATAACTCCATTGCTGCATCAAGATGGCCACACACACCGGTCTTCACAAAGGCTGCATAATTCCAACTGGAGCCAGTGAAACAAAATAGAAAACTACCTAGGTCTACAGACTGGGATTCCCATTGTCGCAGAGAATGATTAACGCACCTCTTGTCACTCAAAGCTCCCAAAGCAGTTCAGCCAGGATCACTGTAATATGGTCTGAAGAGTCATACAGACTTGAGATGTTAACTTTATTTCTCTTGCTCTAAAGATGCTGCCGGAACTGCTGAGTTTGTCCAGCATTTTCTTTTTTTATCACTGTAACATGTTGCATGCTTCAGAACATTTCCATGGAGAAAGTCTTCCTGCTTCCAGCATTACATAAATATCTAGCACAGGAACAGGCTGTATCATCAAACAGTGCATGCCAGTGTTTATGCTCTATCTGAGCCTCTTCCTGTTCCATCTTATCTAACTCAATCAACATAATCTTCTGACGTCTTTTATTTCACATGCTTATCCAGCCTCTTAGTAAATGCATCTCTGCTATTTGCCACTGAAATTGTTATTCGCCAGCCAGCGCTCACCATGTCATGGTAACATAGGAATATGATGGCATAGAACATTGTAAAGGCAATACCCTCTGCCTCACTTCACCCTAAACATTCTGCCGTTGTGATCTGTAGCTGCTTATTTGTTCAGGGAGATTCTGCTTATTTAAGTTTAAGTTTAAGTTAATTTATTAGTGTCACAAGTAAGTGTCACTGCAATGAAGTTACTGTGAAAATTCCCTAGTTGCCACACTCTAGTGCCTGTTCGGGTACACTGAGGAAGAGTTTAGTACGGCCAGTGCACACTGGCACATCTTTTGGATTGTGGAAGGAAACTGGAGCACCCGGAGGAAACCCACACAGACACGTGGTGAACATGCAAACTCCACACAGTCACCTAAGGCTGGAATTTAACCCAAGTCCCTGGTGGTGTGAGGCAGCAGTGCTAACCACTGCCACCATGCTGCCCTCCTAGCCTCAAGATCTGGGGGTTGTGCGCTGCCACCTACCAATGTGGCTGATAGCTGCAGCTTAGCCCAACATACTTTTTTCAAAAGAATTATTAAGAATATGTAACAGGGCCTCTGTCATTTTAAAATCTACAAATGCAATATGTCCAGACCAGGAGAGTTATCCTCTTTGAGTTTGATTTGTTTCTTTAATATTTCTCTTCTTGTTAGTTCAGTTGCGGTGATATCATATCATTTCTAATCTAATCTTCCATTGTCATGTCCGCTTAATCTGTCTCCCTGGTAAATCCTGAAGCAAAAGAATTTTTAATATTTCTGCTGCTTCGCTATCGCTGCCTGTGATTTTCCTTTGATCCTTCTTTAATGACTTTATTCCCATCTCAACTTTCTCTTTTCCATTTATTTTTTCATAGAATGTTTTACCATTTTGTTCTATATTCCTTGATAATTGAATATGACGGAGGGAACAAAGATGGAGCTCCATAGCTTTAAGAAGAAGAAATAGAAGAGGACAATTCAGCTGTCAGAGTGAGAAGAGCACAACTGATCATCTAATGTTGTCAAACAAATAAACTCACCAAAATAACCTGATTTCACACTTGTCAATTCTCCCTCCCCTTAACAAAGATCCTTATTGTTTAAGGCTTCTCATGTGCAAGCAGCTGTCCCTTGCACAACCCAGTGCTTAATATAGAGGAAATCTGAGATTGCAGGTTCCTGACAGTCATTTGTATATAATTTGCATTGTTTCAGGAACAATCAACTGCATTCACCAAATAAAGCCATAGAGAAAGATAAGGTTCACTGCTGCTTTGGAGCAGAATGGGAACAAAGGATTGTTGAACTGTTCTTCCCTATTACACCCATTGCCAGTTGCTGTTGGAGAGATGAAAAAGAGAAAGTGTCCACTCTTATTGAAGATGAGATGGATCTTTTGGAGACCTCCTCCCATGAAGCTCATTGCTCCCGCTGCTGACCTGTGGACTGTCCCTGTGGATCAGCTGTCACTGCTCCTTTCCCATGTCCCATTCTCAACTAAACAGGTCCTTACCATACAGGAACTTATTGTGAAGATTGTACTGACATTAAGACCCTGCAAGAGACAGGACTGAGTAATGCAGGGACTTTCCCCTGAAATGAATCCTCTACACCTGTTTATACTTTCCATGACTTGCCTTTCAAGACTGCTGTGACGACAGATTGGCTCTTATCACATCTTTTTCTGTTCTCGCACCCCCCTACTCCTCTGCTACTTCTTTCTCCTTCTGAATATTTCATCTCATTCTATCCCTCTCCTCATCCGAATAAAATCCTTATTCTCTACTGTCTTCTCATATAGACTAAAAATATTCTTACTGAGATATATTCACTGCTTTCCACCCCAGTCTCTGCACTGATTGACTTCTCATCCTCAGTGATTTACATGACCTCTAATGCACCTACAGTACAGGAGGAGGCCATTCAGCCCATTGGTTCTACAATGACTCTCCGACAGAGCATCTTACCTAGGCCCACTGCCCCTGCCTAATCCCCATAACTCCACTTACTTACCCCATAAATCCTCTAATGTATACATCTTGGGACACTACGGAAAAATTTAACATTGCCAATGCACCTGACTCGCACATTGTTGGACAGTGGAAGGAAATCGGAGCACCCGGAGGAAATGCACACAGACACAGGAATATATGCAAACTCTACAGACTGGCAAGGTGAAATCGAACCTGGGTCCTTGGCACTGTGAGACAGCAGTGTTAACCACAGTGTCACCGTGCTGCCCTCAACCTCCATTTCAACTCATCATATTCTCTCTCCTTTGAGTTCATTGCCCTCTTATCCTTCCCTCTTATCCTCCCTAAATTTTTCCCTTCAAATAAACTCTCCAAGCCATATTCGCGGCCATCCCTTTGGCATAGTACCCCGTGTAATCTCATAATTCTCGTTGCATCAATCACAGATAGGACTAGGTCTGATCATTTTCTTAGATTATTCTCCACCCACATGCCCCTTCCACAATCATACATTATTTTCCACTGTATCCACCTCAGAAAAATAGATACACAATCTATTGACAATTGCACTTGCAAAATTCCTAGCCTTTGTCCATTCACTTGCCACGACATTTCTGCAGCTACTGAACTGCACAACTGTGCTGTCCAGCTTCACCTCAACATTTGAAACCACGGACCCCAATTAAATCATCAGTCTCTCTTCCCCTGGAGATGCCAATATAGATGCCTCAACTCCCTTAAGTAGGAAGGATGTGAACTGGAACGAGTAGGACAAACAATTTCACTGCCTGATCTAGTTAGACCACCTCAAACACAATTGTAGTTCAGTTCTTGTCTGCTAAACTGTTCACTCTTACAGGATCATCCTTCTGAGCATCTCATCTCATTCCGTCTCTCTCACCTTCCAAACAAAATCCTTATTCTCTACTGTCTACTCCAGTAGAATAGAAATAGTTTTACTGAGATATTTTCACTGCTTTCCACCCCCAATCTCTGCACTGATTGACTTCTCATCCTCAATGATTTATATGATCCATAATGCACCTACAGTGCAGAAGGAGGCCATTCAGCCCATTGATTCTACAATGACTCTCCAACAGAGTATCTTACTGGGCCCACTTTTCTGAGGAAGGATGTTCTTGCTCTCGAGGGAGTGCAGTGAAGGTTTACCAAACTGATTCCAGGGATGGCGGAACTGATGTATGAGGAGAGATTGATTAGTTTAGGATTGTTTTCACTGAAGTTCAGAAGAATGAGGGGGGATCTCATAGAGACTTAAAATTTCAACAGGTCTAGACAGGATAGATGCAGGGAGGATGTTCTTGATGGTGGCAGTGTCCAGAACCAGGGGTCACAGTCTGAGGATTCAGAGTTGACCATTTAGGATAGTGATGAGGGGACATTTCTTCACCCAAGGAGTGGTGAGCCTGTGGAATTCATTACCACAGGAAGTAGTTGATGCCAAAACATTGAATGCATTTAAGAGGTGGCTGGATATAGTACTTGAGGCAAATGGGTCAAAGGTTGTGGGGAAAAAGCTGGATTAGGCTCTTGAGTTGGATGATCAGCCATGATTGTAATGAATGGTGGAGCAGGCTCAAAGGGCTAAATAGCCTCCTCCTGTTCCTATCTTCTATGTTTTTGCTTCTATGATTTGAAGATTTACACAGTGTCAAAATGTCCTCAGCTGAGGTATTGTCTTCCACTTTGGGTATTGTCAGGTTCTCACTAATGTGTAATTCTTCATTTAGCACAGTTTGTTGCAGGCTCTTGGGTTGATTCCATCTCTGGCAAACTAGATCTAGTTGCTAAATATTGGTCAGCATGTCTGTCCTGAATGAATGACGTAGAGACCGGTGCTATTTGTGCAAATACAATGGCAGTTATCCATTTCTAATTGGTAGTACAGTACCTTGTCAATAATTCCTAACCTTTCTGAGAAACACAATGGCTGGAATTTTGCCAGCACGCCTGCCCGATTACAGCTCAGAGAATGGCATTCTTTGTTGGCCTCGGGCAGGATCATCGGAAACTTGGGTGGACGTGCCGGTAAAATTCCACAGGATGTTAACCTTATTCTTATATTGCAAAACCTGACTTCGCTGCATCCTCTCAACAATTTCTCTTGCCTTTAGCAGCTTAAGCAAATAAAACTTTGTTGGTAAATGACTTTTCATCATGAGCAATGCCAGAGAACTTTGTATTGTCAAATGTATTATATTCCTGTATATGATCAGGATGCTTAGTTGTTCAGACAATGGTCCTTGCTCATATGTTACCTTCAATGAATGCTTCATTATCTGAACAAACCTTTCAGCCAGCCCATTTGTGGCGGATGATAAGGAGTGGATCGGATGTTTTGGATTCCTTTCTCTTTTAGAAAAATTGTGAACTCTTGCAAAATGAACTGTGGCTCATTCTCACTAAAATGTTGTACAGAGTAATCAAACCTTGTAAAAATCTCACCCACTGTTTCTATTGTTCTCTCCAAAGACATAATCTTTATAGTGGTGACTTCAGGCTATTTTGAGTGTGTATCGATCCACAATGAAAATCATTCATTCTTCCGGCATGAATTATATGAATTCTTTGCCATGGTCCTTCTGGCCTTTCCCATGGATTTAATGGCGCTAGTGGCAGATTTCAAACTAATGCACAAACCGAACCCACCTTCTTACTTTCGCTCTCAAGCTTTGGCTATCAAATATAACTTCTGGCCATCTCCTTCATCCTTTCACAGTGACCTTTGTGCTCTGACAAGGGTCACCCAGGCTCAAAATGTTGGCTCTATTCTGTCTCCACAGTTGCTGTCAGACTTGCTGAGATATTCCAACATTTTCTGTTTTTGTTTCAGAATCCAGAATCCACAGTATTTTGCTTTTTGCTTTGACCTTTGTGTAGTTGGTTTAGAAAGTGTTTCCTTAATCATGGAGGGATGATAACTCTCATTTTCCAGAGGAGACAAACAACCTGTCCAGAGACTTTATTTTTTGAGGTACGATATGGCTTCAACTCTGGGTTTGTTCCCTCTGTCTTGCCACAAAGTACCATGTCCATAACTTCTGACAAGATTGTCTGGTATATTTCTGGTATACTTGTCCTGCAGTTACAGGACTGTTGTTGATTTCTTTGATATAGAAAATATTCCCACTCAAACTATTCATTAATAACTCATGAGGTAAAGGCAATCTGGAGAGTCCATCAGTGTTCCTTGGAAATTTTATTGATGATATTTCATCATATGTGTATGTGCTGATAACAGCAATATCCACCTCTGCATCTGGTTCACTGCTAGAAATGGGTGCTTACAGTTCCCTTCTCTATCTCTTTATAATTAATTTCTGCTTTGTTCAAGAATCCTGATGTAAATGCTATTGGCATTGCTTGATCATTGGGCATTATGTGAGACATCACTGCTTTCATCCCATAAGGTGATGCGTCACAAGCCAATTGCAATGGTAACTTTGGATCAAAGTGTATCAGAACTTTTGACTTTAATAATATCCCCTTTGCATCTATGAAGACCTTCTCGCATTGATCTACCCATTTCCATTTCCTGTTTTGACACAATAGCTTGTGTAGAGGCTTGAGAATAGTTGCTAGATTAGAGATAAACCTTCCATAACAGTTTAATGAGCCCAAAAATGATCAAAATCGATTTACATTTTGAGGTGCAAGTGCCTCAGTTATGGCATTTACTTTTGAAGGCGATTTGTGCAGTGCCCTTGCATCTATGACGCATCCAAGGTATTCAACAGAAGATTTGAAGTAATCACGTTTATTTTTATGCACTCATAATCTCTAATTTTCTAGTCTCATAGTGTAATAATTAAATTTTGAAAATGTTCTTCCTCATTCTTGCCAGTATCTAAGGTATCATTTAATTAACATTGGACTCCTCATCCACTTCGAATTTCATCCATGGCACATTGGACATGATGTCAAATGGAAGATTTTTATATTTGAATAGTCCTTTGTGTGCCATGATTGTCCAATGTTATTGTGAATCAGGATCCACATTTATCTGGAGATAAGCCTGACTAAGGGCAACTTTACTGAAATGCTGGCCCTCCAGCCAATCCAACAAAAGCCATCAATTAAAGGCAGAGGGCACTGTTCTACACACAGAACCAGATTGATGGTGACTTTAAAATCATCACATGTACCAAACCAGACTTGTGTTAGAGTTGTCAATCATCTTGCAAGCTTTCTAAGAAAGCTCTTCAGTTTAAACTTCCAGCATCTGAAATTCTGCTGTTCAAGCACAAACAAGACGTTCCAAAACCCAGGGAGAAGGTTCCTCTGCCACCACACAAGGTCAGTCAATGACATCAGTGGGTTTGTCTGTGTTCTGATGTTACATGAGATTCAAGCAAACAGACTGCTGAAGGTAATAAAGCATGGATCCCTTATTTAATTGGTATCAAATCTTTTTGGACATTGATGGAAAGCTTAACTCTGAGAAACAAACTATCTACGGATGGCATTTACTCCAGATCCATGAGGAAACATTCAGACCCACTATCCTCAAAGAATTCTGTGCTTGTCTAATTCTGGCCTCTTGACCATCCCCAATTTTAACTGCTCCACCATTGGTAGCCACACTTTCAGTTGACTATAGGCCAGACGCTCTGAAATTTCCTACCCAAACATCTTGTCTCTCATTATTTCCTCTTTTAAACCACTTTTTAAAACTTTCCTCTTTAGACAAGCTTTTGGCCGTCTGCCCTAACATTGCCTTTTGTAGCTAAGTGTCCAACTTTCATTATAATACTTTGTGAATTGCACTCTGTGATGGCCAGGTATTATCGCTAGACTATCAATCCAGAAACTCAGCTAATGCTCTGGGGACCCAGTTTGAATCCCACCATAGCAGATGGTCAAATTTCAATTCAATAAAAAATACCAGGAATTAAGAATTTAATCATGACCATGAAACCAGTGTTGATGGTTGGTAAAGCAGAACTGCTTCACTAATGTCCTTTCTGGAAGGAAATCTGCTGTCCTTACCTGATCTGGCTTCATGGGACAGCACGGTGGCACAGTGGTTAGCACTGCTGCCTGACAGAGCCAGGGACCTGGGTTTGATTCACGGCTTGGGTCAAGTTCTCCCTGTGTCTGCATGTGTTTTCTCTGGTTTCCTCTCTCACTCTGAAAGACATGCTGGTTAGGTGCACTGGCTATGCGAAATTCTCCCTCAATGTACCTGAACAGGGACTGGAGTGTGACAACTAGGGGATTTTCACAATAACTTTGTTGCAATGTTTATGTAAGTCTACTTGTGACTCTAATAAATAAATAAACCTTAAACTTTACATGTGACTTCAGAGCCACAGCTATGTGGCTGACTTTCAACTAACCTCTGAATAAGGGCAACTAGGGATGGGCAGCCAGTAACTCCCATGTCTCATGAATGAATAAAAAAAATGCTCAAGGCACTAAGTTAACTCAAGTTGTTTTCTGTTGAAAGATAAATAGCTTAAAGGTAATTAACAGATTCAGGCTTTCTGTTCAGTGTTCAGTGTTCTATCTACTCGGATAACCAGATTAGTGGGATACCCTTGAAAATGTAGCAGTATTAGTGGCATTGATTGTGATAAGAGCTCATTCTATGGATGGAAGTGTTAGTGGCAAAGGTAAGTTTGAAAAGACAGTTCTTTGACAAACTAGATTGAAAGCCCCAGAAGAAGCTGGCACAAGTAGTCAGCATTGCCTGGGCCAGCCATGAAGAGTAAGGCATTTCAACAATTAAATGAGGTTAACCAAAGTTAAGTCACAAATGGTATCTGTGCTTTTCCCAAAAGATTGCAAAAAGCATGACACACTTCAAACCTTTTCATACACATGCAGGTCAATTTATCAGATGGATCAGGTCTTTTTTGAGAGCAATGATGTTGAAGCAAAAAGTGAGAGATTGATGCCTAATTTGAAGTTGAAAGCTTTGCAGATTCATGGATGAAATTAAAAACTGGATATCTTGATCACCTTTCTTGATCTGTGTTTTCTTAAAGAGAAAGATTGCCCTGAATCATTAACAGAAAATATGAGTCCTTAAACAAATACAAAGAAAAATCTCTTCAAATTCTCTGCGGACACAATTGGGAATTTGGAGACGAACTATCAGGGACAGGTTGACAACAAAGTGAGTCATCTGTAACACAATGAGTTGTTACAATTTTCACACACTTAGCTTGGCACGGTGGCACAGTGGTTAGCACTGCTGCCTCACAGCGCCAGGGACCCAGGTTTGATTCCTGGCTTGGGTCATTGTCTGTGCAGAGTTTGCATGTTCTCCCCATGACTGCATTGGTTTCCTCAGGTTTTTCAGTTTCCCCCCACAGTCTGAAAGATGTGCTGGTTTGGTGCATTGGCCATGCTAAGTTCTCCCTCAGTCTACCTGAACAAGTGCCAGAGTGAGCGACTAGGGAATTTTCACAATAACTTCATTGCAGTATTAATGTAAGCTTATTTGTGACATAATGAATAAACTGAAACTTAAGTTATTAAGGCCATTCAACAGAAGCCTAGAATTTTCTGGTCAGCTGACCCAAGGTGGAGTTCAGGGAGTTTGGGAATCTTTTGTGATTTCTGCACAGGCACAGAATAATGTCACATCCCTGGAAAGTCATTACAATGCAAATGGAATACCTTTGTCTTGAAAAGGCTTACTGGAGATGAAACCATTAGTGCGTTTACAGCTCCTATTGCCTGAACATTTACAGAAACTCAAATTCAATTATTTGCCTGAGTATGGCAACTAGCAGACTTTCCCATTAACTTCATTGCAGTGCTAATGTAAGTCTATTTATAACTAATAAATAAACTTTTCTTTAATGATAGAACCTCTTTTCATTGCTCAGTTGTTACTTCTAAGTCTCATCTGAGTGCTTCCAAAAGGTATTCCCTTTGTAGCAATCCTAGGAATGTAAGAGCAGGAGTAGGCCACTTAACCACTAAAGCCTGTTCCACCATCCAACTGGATCACAGCTGATCTGTGAATTAACTCCATATATCTACCTTTGATCCATATCGCTTAATACGTCTGGTTAACAAACATCTATCAATCTTAGTACAAATCTTGGCAAGTCTGTGCTTGTTTCCCGGGGAGCTATCACAATGCATACATTTTGTGCAACTCAAGGATTTCAGAGCTTTTTGAAGCAAGAGCCCATTTTGATAGATGGATCCTACGTGACAACTGTTATCCCCTGTGTACATGGCTGGTGAGGCCAGTGAGGCATCCCTAAAGTAAGGCAAAGCAGCACTGAGCTCAGGAACTCTTCCTCCTGTGCATCTCCTCTCACAGGAATTGCCTGCTCTTCCTGCAAGAGAAAGTGCAGAGATAGTGACATGTCAAATGACAGCTAACCCTTTATCTGCATGCATTCCCACCACACATATGTGCCTGCAATTCACATATTGCATCCAAGTGCACGTAAGAAACAAACTTTCATGTTCTTTGAACTCAATTGCCATGTGGCATTAAGGCCTATTATGCACTCAGTCCTCTGGCATTGTTGCCCAATCGCAAATATACATTATTGAGACTCTTGTAGAAGATGTGATACTGACGCTCATCGAAGTGGATTGGAGCAAGTTGCTGACTCATTTCCTGCACTGGACCCAGGTTTGGTGCATTGTCTGACAGTTGCTCACCTCCTCTGGCACCTCTGTCCAGGCACTATGGAAGGTGAGATGTATCAAATGGCAGCCTCTGTTCAGCATGTCAAAGGGTGCGTAAGAGTAAGCATAAGGGATTTTGAATGATGCAGAGCATTACCCTTTACTCATCCCTAAACTTCCTCCTATTTTTGTCTGCAACTATTTATTCATCAGAAGGGGTCCAATTTATTTTATAGTTAACTGGGTCAGCTGCAGTTAAACATCTAACATCTGTAGCAATATGAATGACTGATTGGCCTTCTCTTAACTTGTAAGTTCTATGATCCATGTGGGCAGATATCCCCATGGTGACCATTTTAAAAGTTTCAGTCAGGTCAATGATTGAACTGATATCCATAAATATATAATTGGGTGCACACAGTGTGAGTATAAATACCCCTGCGTCACTTATTGCATAGTTCAATCCCTTCAATAAGTTTTATACCATAACCCACATACAGCAGACTTATCTAGGGATACTTGATATCCAGTGTAAAATCCACTGGAAAAATTTATTATAATCTGTGGGTATTATTTTTGTAATTATTTTAATGTGGAAAAGATGTTGGAAGGTCCGGGTGCCAAAAGTCGTCTTGACTTAGCAGCTTTATCCTGCAGTCTTCACTGGCTCCTGCCTGTTATAACACAGACCTAAGGCACAATGAACAATGTAATTGATGCATGTGAAAAGACTGAAATTTCTATCTTGACAAACATAAGAACACAAGAAATAGGAGCAGGAGTAGGCCATCTAGCCCTTCGAGCCTGCCCCGCCATTCAGTAAGATCATGGCTGATCTGAAGTGGATCAGTTCCACTTACCCGCCTGCTCCCCATAATCCTTAATTCCCTTGTCAATCAGAATTTCCTTGTCAATCAGAAATTCCTTTGTCTATCAAAATTTTGAACCAAAACCATGCATTATTGAAAAGGTAGATTTTACAAAGTCATACTTCTGGCATGCACCTTAATTCTCTGGGTGTTTATATGGAGGATTTGGACATAGAGGTCAGATGACCTTGCAGGGTTTTTTCAAAGTGGGATAGAGAGTCCGACTGGATCCAATGGCCTCAACTTTCAAATTTCTCATTCTATACTTTGTTCAACGAGTAGCATGAGATTATAGAAACCCTACCCTTTCCTGATTCACTGTGATTTGTCTGATTTACCTGATTGTCCAAGCAATCAGCTAAATGCAATGCATCGTAATTAAATGAAAGAATGCTTAATCTGTACTCATACGTGGAGACAAAATGAAGGGGAATATCTAATAGTATATAGGTGTGCACGAGTGCAGTATAAAATGTGGTGCCTTCTTCTGGTATGTTCCAGGCAGCAATTCAACAGCACCAATACTACAAAATTTATAACAACCTTTCAAGCATAGATTGCCATCTATAATTTATAGATGGCATACTCATTTCATCCATTAAAGGAATGGATGCCATGCACACATATTGTGTACCTTAGATGACCTTAAATATCATTACATTCTGCAGGCTGAAGCTTTACTGGCTGTCTTTAAAAATTGAGTCACATTTCATTTATCAGAAATGACTAACTCGGTTTATAACAATAAGAATCTAATAACTAGCTCTTAGATAAGTTTGTAATAAAAATGTCACAAAAGCTGATTTAGTCTGTTTCCCAAACTGTTAAGATTTTTAACAAGCCTTTCATGTAAGACAGCGTTTTGATTATCATTAAAATAAATGCTTAGTCAGATAACCAAAAAACAGTATTAACCAGCATGCACAGAACACTTTAACAGAAAAACAAAGCTATCAGCTTTTCCTGCAAAGTTTACCATATTCCAAAATGGTCATGACACCTTAGAGCATATATAGTAGAAAGATTGTCAGGAAAGTAACTAAATACGTAATGTCAATAGGAAATGGAGTTAATGCAGTATGGACCAGTAGACTGTGGGAATGCTTTCCATGTGCTTTCTCAATAGTAACTGCAGCTGAAGTAATGCTGATCTCCTTTGACACACCTGGCATGCTTTCACAGCACTAGATTGTTTTTAGCGAGGCACCACATCAACATTACACAGAGTGCTTTTATTTTGGTTCAGAAGTTTGCTGTGGCTTGGGCCAAATTAAAATGACTCGAAGCCAGAATCAGACCTCAAAGAAACAGTTTTAGTGTAATTCCAAAAACTGCTGATGTTTCCTTCAGTTCATCCTAATGCATCATTGATACAATGAACTTATAATACTGCAGGACCTATCACGCAGCCCCTATCTATCTCCTTCCATTAAGAGATCTACTCCCACCTTGCATTAATACAGAACAATACATATTTGGTTTTGAAAGCCTCCAATAAGGTTCCTCATGGCAGGCTGATACAATAGATGAAGTCATGTGGGATTCGAGGTGAGATGGTAAGATGGATATAAAACTGGCTTCGGCATAGAAAAGAGAGTAGCAGTGGAAGGGTACTTTTCCATCTGTGACAAGCAGTGTTCCACAAGGATCAGTGCTGGGGCCTCTGTCGTTTGTAATACATATAAATGATTTGGAGGAAAATGTAGGTGGTCTGCATCGTAAATTTGCAGATGATACAGAAATTGGGGGAGTAGTGGATAATGAGGAGAATTGTCAGAGGATGCAGCAGGATATAAATCGGCTGAAGAACTGGGCCAAAAGATGACAGATGTAATTTAACCCAGACAAATGTGAGGTGATGTGATTTGGAAGGTCTACTACAGAAGGAAAGTATACAGTAAATGGTAGAACTCTTAGAAATATAAGCATGCAGAGGGATCTAGTCATGGACATCTACAGTTCCCCAAGGCGGCACTCAGGTGGACAAATTGGTCAAGAAGGCATATGGCATACTGGCCTTCGTCGGTCGGGGCATTGAGTATAGGAATTGAAAACTCATGTTGCCACTGTATAAGGCTTTGATTTGGTTGCATTTGGAGTATTGTGTACAATCCTGATTGCCACACTATTGGGAAGATGCTGATGCATTAGAAGGATGCAGAAGAGATTTACCAGGATGTTGCCTGGTTTGCAAGATATGGACTATGAAGAAAAGTTGAACAAACTTGGATTGTTTTCATTGGGGCCTAATAGAGGTTTACAAAATTATGACAGGCTACCATAGAGTGGATAGTTAGTCTTTTTCCCAGAGTTGAAGGGTCAATTACTTGGGGGCATAGGTTGAAATGTGAGAGAGGGGAAGTTTAAAAGTAATGTAAGGGGCAAACTTTTCACACAAAGGATGGTGAATGCCTGGCACACGCTGCTGGAGGAGGTGGTGGAAGCAGGTTCTATAACAACGTTCAAGAGGCATCTAGATAAATACATGAATAGACAGGGAATAGAGGGAATGGACCGCATAGAGGCAAGAAAATATTAAATTAGAGAGGCATCTGTGTCACCGCAGACTTGGTGGGCCAAAGGGCTTGTTCCTGTTCTGTACTGTTCTTTGTTCTTTGTTGGTTCCCATTCAAGCCAGAATTTTTCAAGACCTGTAATCTATGAGATTATTATTTTAGTTGTGGAGACGATGCATGTGAATTCTTCCACCTTATATAGCTGGAGGCAAGTTAGCCTCAATTTCATGTTAAAGGCTTAATGTTACTCTCTTGAAGATTTATTTCGTATGGTTTTATCCTTCAAACAATATCAATCAATGATGTTCAACAAACATCATTAGCAAAGTTTTATCCAACATGTTTTAATATCAGTAATAACTTCTTTAAGGACCATCACTCTGTTCCAATTCTGGGGTCCCTGATTTACATTTCCGCTTACTGCAGAGTATTTAACTTACCATTTCAGGAAATTTCTGAAAATGTTGCAATTGTGAAGTTGATGCACAAAACAGCATGAATTGTCATATGTGTCACTTATTGTGCCTTTCCAGGAGAATCTGATCAAATGGTCAACTTCCTTCCAGAGACTAACCAACCACAAAGCACAACCTTGACCTTGTCATTTCTTGTATTCTTGGGAATCAGGCTAAATTGTGCAGAAGGCATATTAGGAGTGACTTTCAACTACATTGTGAGATGAGGTCAATGCTCTGGCCATAACCTCCTTATCCAAGACCACACTTGTGAACTTTGAACCAGTTTCAGGTTAGAATTACATAGTCATAAAGTTTACAAATTGGAAACAGGCCTTTTGGCCCAACTTGTCCATGCAACCCTTTTCTTATAAATCGGTTAGAGGTTCTGCTCTTGTCTTTCATGTTGTGGCATGAAAGTTCCTCCTGATCCCACATAATCTTAAATAATTACACATACCGTATCCTGAGTGGCATCCATTTGGCTACTGAATACCTGCTATCTTGATTTTCAGAAGGCGTTTGACAAGGTACCTCACAAGAGGTTATTGCAGAAGGTCAGGGGACATGGAGTTGGGGGTAGGGTGTTAGCGTGGATAGAGGATTGGTTGTCAAATAGGAGGCAGAGAGTGGGGGTCAATGGGTGCTATTCGGATTGGCGGATGGTGACTAGTGGGGTGCCCCAGGGGTCGGTGCTGGGGCCTCAGCTTTTTACCATTTATATAGATGATCTGGAGGAGGGAACCGAGTGCAGGGTGTCGAAATTTGCTGATGACACCAAGATTGGGGGAACGGCAAATTGTGCGGAGGGTGTGGAGAGTCTGCAGAAGGATCTAGATAGGCTGGGCGAATGGGCCAGGAAATGGCAAATGGAATTTAATGTTGGCAAGTGTGAGGTGGTCCACTTTGGTAGGAAGAATGGTAGGAAGGACTATTACTTACGTGGCGAAAAACTGCAGCAGGCGACGGTGTAGAGGGACCTCAGGGTCCTTGTGCATGAATCGCAAAAACCCAGCTTGCAGGTGCAGCAGGTGGTCAGGAAGGCGAATGGGATGCTGGCCTTCATAGCGAGGGGGATTGAATATAAAAGTAGGGAGGTCTTGCTGCAGCTGTATAGGGCATTGGTGAGGCCGCAGCTGGAGTACTGTGTGCAGTTTTGGGCGCCGCACCTGCGCAAGGATATTTTGGCCCTGGAGGGAGTGCAGAGGAGGTTTACTAGGCTGATACCGGAGTTGAGGGGATTGAGCTATGAGGAGAGGCTGAATAAACTAGGCTTGTACTCGTTAGAGTTTAGAAGAATGAGGGGAGATCTCATTGAGACGTATAAGATGATGAATGGGATGGATAGGATAGAGGTGGAGAGACTCTTCCCGCTCAAAAAAGACAGTAGGACTAGGGGGCACAGCCTCAAGATAAAGGGGAGGCGGTTTAGAACGGAGTTGAGGAGGAACTTCTTCACTCAAAGGGTGGTGAATCTCTGGAATTCTCTGCCCGTTGAAGTGGTGGAGGCTGCCTCGCTAAATATTTTTAAGAAGCGGGTTGATGGGTTTTTGATAAGAGAAGGGATTAAGGGTTATGGGGAGAGGGCGGGAAAGTGGAACTGAGCCACAACAGATCAGCCATGATCTTATTGAATGGCGGGGCAGGCTCGAAGGGCTAGATGGCCTACTCCTGCTCCTATTTCTTATGTTCTTATGTTCTTATAACTCAGACTAACAACCAACAACTCAGACTGGAATGGTACATCTCCACCTATTTGTTTACTCTAATTGCAACAAGTACTCTAGCATTTTATCTTTCCTGCCTTCTACCCTATCAAAGACCTTCCCATTTGTTCTGCCCTCCTCCCTTTTAATTTATTACGTTTCTAACTTTTCCCACTTCTGGTTATCGAGCTGAAACATTGGACAGAATTTAATCCAAAGCATCACGACAGGAATCATGTTGGCTGGGCCCACTTTACGCAATCTCTTGACAGTGACAACATCTCTCTGGATTGAGTTTGGGGTTGACACAGGATTCTTAGCCACCGGCAATGGAATGTCAATGAGGCTCATTAAAGAACCTATTCACATCCATTAACCCTGAGGCCATTGCACGTCAGTGGAGGTTCAATGATCAAGTAGGAACTGCACTCCTGCTTGCACCCCTCTAAAGGCCACTGGGCAGACTCTCTCAAGTTTGCCAGTTACATTCCAGATAGGGGTTCCCTCATTGTCAGGAATTCTATGGAAATTTCGAGGGACCTGGCATCAGGAGCGTCTTACCATTCCTTCCTTGAACCCTCATTCCTTGATTCCCATCCCTCACCTTCACCCTTCAGAGGGCAGTCAAGAATCAATCACGTTGCTTTTGATCTGGACTAACATATAGAACAGATTGAGTAAGAAGGACAGATTTTCTTTCCTAAAGGATATTTATAAACTAGATTTTTCTTTACAATAATCCATTAGTTTCCTGGTTACCATTACAGATATTAGTTTTTTTTTAAATTCCAGATTATTTTAATTAGCTGAACTTAAATTCCCTAGTTATTAGATCTTCAATTTATGCCTCCAGCGCATTAGTTCAGACTAATGGATTGTGAGCCCAGTAACAGAACAACTGTATGATCTTTCCAGTGCCTTGCAGGTTCCTTTGCCTGCCTGGTGATCCAATGCAGCTCTACCTTAGTAGAAACAGCATGGCTTTTGGAAGGCTGCTGACTTTCAATGAGGGAGGTAACCTTTTAGGTCACCCTTGAGTAACTGTGGAATTTGAGAGACAAGCTTTGAGCTGCACCATCTGTGCAGAGATGGCAGCAGCCTGGGCTGGCTGGCTGGAGAGCAACAGCAATGACACCGATGGAGTGGCAGTGATGGGTACATGAATGCCATCATATTGAAAGAGGACAGCAGGTTCTTGCCACACAGAACTAATGCCAATTTCCCACGGTGGCAGCTCAGTGATGCTAACAATCTGCTGGAGTACAGATTATTGGACTGTTATGAATGGCTGTGAACTCGTTGAATATTGAGATCCATATCCATAATGGCAGGAATCCGAACTTTCACTGTGGCAAAGAACAAAGAATATAGAAAATTACGGCGCAGTATCAGGCCCTTCAGCTCTCCACACTTACAATGACCATGCTACCTGACTGAATTAAAATGCCTACCCTTCCAGGGACCATATCTCTCCATTCCCAACTTCTTCATATATTTGTCAAGACACCCCTTAAAAATCACTATCACATCTACTTCCACTACTTCCCCCAGCAGTGAGTTCCAGGCACCCACCACCCTCTGTGTACAAAACTTGCCTCGTACATCCCCTTTATGCTCCTTGCACCTTAAACCTATGACCCCTGGTAATTGACTCTTCCATTCTGGGAAAAAGCTTCTGACTATTCATTCTGTCCATGCCCCTCATAATCTTGTAGACTTCTATCAGGTCACCCCTCAACCTCCATCGTTCCATTGAGAACAAACCAAGTTTCTCTAAACTCCTCCTCTAACCAAGCTCCTCATAGCTAATGTCCTCCATACCAGACAACATCCTAGTAAATCTTTTCTGTATCCTTTCCAAAGCCTCCAAGTCCCTCTGGTAGTGTGGCAACCAGAATTGACCACTATATTCCAAGTGTGACTTAACTAAATTTCTCTAAATTTGCAACATGACTTGCCAATTTTTAAACTCAGTGCCCCGGCCAATGAAGGCAAGCATGCCATATGCCTTCCTGACTACCTTCTCCACCTGCATTGCCACTTTCAGTGACCTGTGTACCTGTACACTCAGATCCCTCTGCTATCAATACTCTTAAGGGTTTTGTCATTTACTGTATATTTCTATCTCTATTAGACGTCCCAAAATGCATTAAACTCTGTCTGGATTAAACTTCGTCCGCCATCTCTCTGCCCAAGTTTCCAATCAATCTATATCCTGCTGTATCCTCTGATGGTCCTCATCACTATCTGCAAATATCTGCAAACCTTTGTGTTATTCACAAACTTACTAATTAAACCAGTTACATTTTCCTCCAAATCATATATATATTAGAAACAGCAAAATTCCCAGCGCTGATCCCTGAGGAACGCCACTTGGTCACAGCCTTCCATTCAGAGATGCACCCTTCCATTGCTACCATCTGTCTTCTATGACCACACCAGTTCTGTATCCATCTTGTCAACTCACCTCTGATCCCATCCAGCTTCATTTTCTGCACCAGATATGTAGGCAGGTTTTGGTAAGGTGTAGAAGTAACAGAGTTGTGGTGGAAGATTTTAACTTCCCCTTTATTGACAGGGACTCACCTCGTGCTAGGAGAGTGGATGGGACAGAGTTTGTAAGGAGCATCCAGGAGGGTTTCTTGAAACAGTATGTAAGGTGACATTTAGACTTCAGGTCTCTCCCTGTACTGCAATGAACCAGAAAGAAAGATTCATATTTATATGGTGTTTTTCATGATTGCAAGACATGCTAAAGTATGTAACAGCCAATGAAGGACTTTTGAAATGTAATCACTGTTGTACTGCAGAAAACACGACAGTAATGTGACAGTAATGTGATAATGACTGGATAATCTGTTTTTCATAGTGTTCATTGGAGGATAAATGTTGGCCAATACACTGAGAAAGCTGACATCAGCCAGCAGATGCTGTGTTTTTATGAACTTGCCAACCGATTCCATATTGGAAAGGATGGACTTCAAGCTCCACACAAAGTCATTGCCAAGTTGGAGCCAGACTGCTCCATGTTCCTTGACAGTAACAACATGCTCTCTGGCAGCCCTGTTAATGCACCAGGCATTTCTTTGTTCATGCCCATCAGGATTTTCCTATACATCACCCCGTCATAATCATTATCTGAGTTCTCAACATCAGAACTCATCTGCACTCTCATCCTACAGAGAGCCAACACACACGTTATCCTTGCTTATTCCACTCATATCCATGGCCCAACACATACTGATCCCAACTCTAAACTACCTTCTGATGTATGTGCAATGCCTGTGCCTGAATGGGTAGTTGCAAATGTCAGATCAAGTGGTGGAGCTTCTTCCTCAGAGGTATGCTCTTTCTTTATTCTTTCAGTCTCAACCTAGCCAGGCTGTAGTTCCTGAGTGTGTGAAAGCATAAATGAATTTAAACGAGAGAAGGACTGTATTGAGAGAAGGGTGTTGGGGGCAAAGCAAGACAATCATGCTTACATTGTCAGCAGGTTGTAGTTCACACCAGATTGTGGGATGAGGGTAAAGTGGGATTTTGAAAAGTACATTAGGCAGGAACAGATGGTTGGATGTTTTCAGTTGCCCCAGCCTCATGCTAATAATGCCAAGTACCATCTTCTGCAAAGGAGCAAGAGTGTGAAGCTGTGCCTAACCCCCATTGGTTCTTTGCTACTGTCATGTGTCACCTTCTCCTGCAAGAGAGAAATGTAATGAGCATGTTCTAATGTGCTTGAATGATGTGCCGGTCATAGTTGAATAGCTGAATTTTGTGAAAGCTGTAAGATGTTGCTGTGAAGCTTGCAACAGTGATAAGAGTGGAAAGGTCAGATGGAACATATAAATGTAATGCAGGAATCTTGATTGCCAGAGATTGTTGCTGGGCGAGTGATCAGGATGTAGTACATTCTGCATTGTGTGAGATTGGGGTGTGATTGGTAGGTGATGGCATTTGAAGATGCAGCCACTCATTGCTTATCTATGATCCTTGTATTTTCTTCGGTCCCCGGGGCCTGACTCCTGGCATCGACTTGCATGGCTATCTACTCCCATGACCTTCGCAGAGTATGCGTGGAGGGTCTCTTGCCCCTGTGTATCGATTACTTCTCTCCTTCATTCAACCTCCTGCACCAAGGTATCCAGTGCTAGAGCTTGGAAACTGTAACCCTCATGCAGTAACTAATTACGCAAAGCAATTTTAGACATTTAGACAATATTAAAAGACACAATATTTCTTTATTTTGCTTTTCTTTTGGTAACATTAGGGAGCAATAATCTTCAAGCTTACATTAAGTTGACTTTTACTCATGTTATTCTGTTCTCATTGTCCCTGGAAACAACTTCTCTTTACCATTGTCAGCTCTCTTTCTTATGGCTTTAATCACCATAGACCATTTTCCTCACTGAATGTTTCTGTTCATCTACTTTACATTTTCTTCCCTGTAATGATATTCATATAAATTTTGAGAGATCCCACTTTTACAATTAATTCTAATTATAATCTTAATCTCTTCTGGGCCTCTTTCTCTGCATTTCTATAAGGGTGACAAATGATTAAAATATCTCCTTACTTCTTACACATCAATTTATTTATTTCACTATGAAAGGAACCATAGCATTAACTAATATATGAACACTTAAAAAGATAATACATACATTTCAAATGTATCTATCTTCAAACATGCTCATTTAAGCAAATAAGACAAATTCATATGCCAAAGTTAGCAAAGGTCAGGTAGAACAATGTAGAAATTAGTCTGAGTCTATTTTTGGCAGGACACACCCACAAACCAAGACCCAGTGATCAATAGAACCTTGGGCTGTAAAAGGTGTACATTCTGACAGTAGCCACACTTGAAGATTGGACACTGGGAATATCTTTGTTCATGTGCTCTAGATCACATGTCTAACTTTGCGCTAAATGTTTCTGACTGTTTCACATGAAGATCAAAACATAATTGACATGAGTGCTAACAACAGCTGAGAAATGACCCTTATTCACTCCAAAGTATTCTTGATTCAGCATATCAAGTTCAAGGAAGATCACTTACTCTTAAATTTTCAAAAAAATGAAAGTTAATTTCTAATGTTCCACTTAAAAACAGACAAGTTGAGCCAAGCATAGAATTTGTTTAAGCAAAATATGGAAGCTGCAGCATTTATAACAAAAATGTTACTTTTAATGAAACACAAGTAAAAGTTCTTACCCATGTCAAAATATTATGTTAAAATAACTATTAATCTGGCATAAATTAACTCCAGTGAATTTCTTGGTTACAACAAATTAGAGCTTCCAAAGGACTTTTATAAATAATTTTGTGTTTCATTGGCATTAATGACAGTCTATGCTAAGATGAATATATTTTATGGATAATTGGTGGCATAATGGGGCACAGTTTTAAATGGTCGTGGAAGTGGGAACGGAGGTGAACAGTCGCCCAGTTTTCTGCAAACAACTGACATGTCATTTTCTTGCAATATTCTAGCATCCAGGTCATTTTCATTCTGCAAGGAGAAATGGAACAGGGAGAAGGGATGGGTGGGGTGAGGGAAGGAATAGCAACAGGACAGGTGACACCTAACATAAGAACATAAGAACATAAGAAATAGGAGCAGGAGTAGGCCATCTAGCCCTTCGAGCCTGCCCCGCCATTCAATAAGATCATGGCTGATCTGTTGTGGCTCAGTTCCACTTTCCCGCCCTCTCCCCATAACCCTTAATCCCCTCTCTTATCAAGAACCCATCAACCCGCTTCTTAAAAATATTTAGCGAGGCAGCCTCCACCACTTCAACGGGCAGAGAATTCCAGAGATTCACCACCCTTTGAGTGAAGAAGTTCCTCCTCAACTCCGTTCTAAACCGCCTCCCCTTTATCTTGAGGCTGTGCCCCCTAGTCCTACTGTCTTTTTTGAGCGGGAAGAGTCTTTCCACCTCTATCCTATCCATCCCATTCATCATCTTATACGTCTCAATGAGATCTCCCCTCATTCTTCTAAACTCTAACGAGTACAAGCCTAGTTTATTCAGCCTCTCCTCATAGCTCAATCCCCTCAACTCCGGTATCAGCCTAGTAAACCTCCTCTGCACTCCCTCCAGGGCCAAAATATCCTTGCGCAGGTGCGGCGCCCAAAACTGCACACAGTACTCCAGCTGCGGCCTCACCAATGCCCTATACAGCTGCAGCAAGACCTCCCTACTTTTATATTCAATCCCCCTCGCTATGAAGGCCAGCATCCCATTCGCCTTCCTGACCACCTGTTGCACCTGCAACCTGGGATGACAGAGTGACACAGCGGTTAGCACTGCTGTCTCACAGTGCCAGAGACCCAGGTTCGATTCCCAGCTTGGGTCACTGTCTGTACGTTCTCCCCATGTCTGTATGGGTTTCCTCCAGGTGCTCCGGTTTCCCCTCACAGTCCAAAAGACGTGCTGAGTGCATTGGCCATGCTAAATTCTCCCTCAGTGTACCCGAACCGAGAATAGCAGCTCGGGGATTTTCATAGTAACTTCATTGCAGTGTTAACGTAAACCTACTTGTGACACTAATAAATAACTGAAACTTAAATTATTAAAGCCACATGACAGGTGCCTAGAAATTTCCAGGTGGCTGACTCAAAATGGAGCCCAGAGAGTCAGGTAACCTTTTGCGATTTCTGCACAGACACAGAACTAAGTCATACCTCTGGAAAGTCATTACAATGTAAATGCTGGTGGGCGGAATACTTTTGCCTTGAAAAGACTGACTGAATATGAAACCATTAGTGAATTTACAGTCCTATTGTCTGGACATTTACAGAAACTCAAATTAAATTGTTTTCCTGACCCCTCACCTATTTGTTGATGACAATCTTACAACAGATTCAGTAATAAAATAGAAAAGGAATTGGATTAATACTCGAGGGAAAATATTTGCAGGGCTGTGGGGAAAGAGCAAGGGATCATTGGACAGCCCTATGAAAGAGCTGACACAGACATAAAGGACTGAATTGCTTCCTTCTCTCCTATGCCTTTCTATAATCCTTCCAACAAGTATCAAAATGAAATGAAGCAATATTTATTTTCTTACAACTAATTTTAAAAGTTATCCATGCAAATGTTTCTCAGTATACAACGTTTCAACTCAGAGCTAATGAATATACTTGGAGGCCCACACAGCCGATTCATGATGCTGCAGGAAGTATGGAGAAAGGGGTGGTACAGAACTGACTGTGAGGGCCCTATTGTACCACTTTGATTCTAAGAGCTGGGGTGACTTGAATCTGGGAGTGTTTCTCATCCGATGTTTAGACCTGTTCTCTGGCACCCCCCCATACACACTCTGCCTAAAAAAAAAATCAGCGATTCCAAATCGCACTGCCAGAAGTCTGTGGACAGGATTAACACGCCCAAAACCCAGCAGTTGAATTGGTGCCTCCAACGGTGCATACGTAGCAAAAAAAGATAGAATGTGGCTCCCCACCACTTCACTTCCAGGCCAGATAATGCTTCCTCCGGCCCCCATAGGCATTGCCCTCCCCCCACAGCACTACTGATTCTCTTATTTCTGCACCTATCCACAATCCAGAATGATCCCAGGCTCCACCCCACTTCCCCCCATCAAATTCAGGGAGCGTGGCAGCAGACCCCCACCTCCACCCCCCCCCCCCCCCCCCCCCCCACACCAACACCCCGACTGATCTCAGGCAGAATGACAGAGAACCCCTTTCCCCCCGCAATGATCTCAGGCAGAGTGGCAGTGGACCCCCCTTGCCCCTCCAGTGATCTCAGGGAGAGTGATGTGGAGATGCCGGCGTTGGACTGGGGTAAACACAGTAAGAAATCTGACAACACCAGGTTTAAGTCCAACCGATTTATTTGATAGTAAACTCACAAGCTTTCGGGGTTTGCCCCTTTGTCTGGTGAATTCCAGCCCTTTAAGTGCCACCACCCGATACCCTGTTGGAATCACACCATCATTTCTTTCATGGCTCCTTCTGTCTCCACAGGAGAAGATTGACCAAAGCACCTGTGAGAGAGTGAAGACAGGGGGTGGTGAGCTAGACCTCTGGGTCCTCACTACCTTTGAGGAGCAGGCACTGGAGCTGTCAAGGGAAAGGGAGATATGGGCTGTCACTGACAGTATGGTCGGGCTGCCGTCAACATGAGCACCTGTCATTCCTGACTCACTTTGAGGTAACTTCTCGAAGGCATGAGTTTTGGATGCAAAGGGCAAGGTTTAAATGAGATGTATGAGGCATGTTTACTTGCACACAGAGGATAGTGAGTACCTGGAACTCGCTGCCAGGGGGAGCTCGTGGATATAGATCCGATAGTGGCTTTGAAGGGGTATCTCTATAGCTATGTGAATGGGATGGGAATAGAGGTATAGGATCCCCAGAAGGGTAACGGGTAACAAATCAGATGGGCAGCCTGGTCACTACAAGCTTGGAGGGCCAAAGGGCCTTTTCCTTTGATATAATTTTTTTGGTGCTTTGTTCTATGTTCAATGGAGAAATCTGAATCATATGTTTGACATCTCGGATTCCTCGTCCTCCCTTGCAATTAACCTTGTGTCCCAGGTTGCAGAGACAGATCCAGTTGCCCTGGGGCCTCCTGGCCTCCAGGCCCCTCCTGCAGCTCCCGCCCATTCTGGTCCAGACAACTTGAATGAGTCTTCAGAGGATATGGGTGAAGGGACCTCTGAGGAAGGCACCATTTTGGCCTGCCACCTCACAACTTACCATTACAGATACTGACACATTGGTGGGTCCAGTTAATGGTGAGGCTTCTGGGTCAATCTCTGGTGAGCACAACACATCTAATAATCTACATCGGTTGGAGGAGGGAAGGTCTGAGGCTTCCGGCATGCGGGGGCCTGCTGGAGGCAAGCACTCAGCTGGCCCCAGTCTACATGCTGGGCCTCCTCGATCACTTCTCCCTCAGCAGCAATAGAGCCAGGGAGTGTAGGAGTGGCTGATGGCCACATTGGACCAACTGCAATGCTACTGGGAGGAGCCTCAAAGCTTTCAGATGGACCAACTATTGCCTACATTGCATGCTTCCCAGGTCAACACTGCAAGAGTGACATCTGCAGTGGAAAGCCTGGGGCAGGGGCTCCTCACCATAAGTGGTAGGCTCCAAGCGATGGCCATTTCACAGCAGGCCATGGCTGAGGTACTGAACAGACTTCTCAAAATTCTGCGGCCCATAGCTGAGAGGCTCAAGAGATTGCAGGAGATCCAGTGGGACAGCGCTGAGACACGGCGGGCTATGGCATCAGCCCTTGACAATGTCATCGAGTCAGAGATTTACAGCATAGAAATAGGCCCTTCAGCCCAACTTGTCCATGCTACCTTTTTTTTAAACATTGAAGCTAGTCCCAGTTGCCCACATTTGGCCCATATCTCTCTGTACTCATCTTACCCATATAACTGTATAAATGCTTTTTAAAAGACAAAATTGTACCTGCCTCTACAACTGCCTCCAGCAGTTTGTTTCACACACTCACCACTCTCTGTCTGAAATAATTGCCCCTCTGGACCTTTTTGGATCTCTGCCCTCTCACCTTAAACCTATGCCCTCTAGTTTTAGACTCCCTTACCTTTGGGAAATGATATTGACTATTAGCCGATCAATGCCCCTCATTGCAAATCCCGGTAGCACCCCAGTAAATCTCTTCTGCACTTTTTCTAGTTTAATAATATCCTTTCTATAATAGGGTGACCAGAACTACACACAGTACTCCAAGTGTGGCCTTACCAAGGTCTTGTACAACTTCAACAAGACATTCCAACTCCTGTATTCGATGTTCTGACCAATGAAATCAAGCCTGCTGAATGCCTTCTTCAGCACTTTGTCCACCTGTGATTCTACTGTCAAGGAGCTATGAACCAGTACCCCTAGATCTCATTGTTCTGTAACTCTCCCCAACCTTCTACCTATAATATGGCCCAGTCACAGAGGGTCATGGTTGAGGACTTACAGAGTGTGGCCCAGTCTCAGAGGGCACTTACTGCGGCCATTTAGAGGCCCCAATGCAATTGGCCATCGAGGAGGGTTTGGCCACCATGGGTAAGATGTAGGTGATCCTCCAGGACAGGCAGTGCCAGGTGATGCCGCAGTTTCTTGAGCTCACTGCAGAAGCATCGCCATCCCATGGAGTGACTCAGGGGCCCACAGGAACCCCGAGGGAGGAGGAAGAGCTTGAATTCATGCTGGGGCCTACATGCCAGTGGCTGTGGCTACACCTTCTGACTTCCCCTTCCTGACACTGGGGCATCTCAGGGACAGCAAGATGAACAGGGTGTCATGGAAACATTCCAGACACCTGGAAGCAGGCCAGGGCAGTTAATGTCCAGGGCCTCTAGAGGATGCCCGCCATGCACATCACAGGCAATGGGATGGGATAAGCAGCAAGCCCATTCCACCTCCAATGTACATTTTGGGGAGTCAGTGAAATGTAATGGTAGGCCACATAAGGTTAGAAAGTTATAATTGCATTGAAATGGCACAGGTGAAGGGTTGCGCTAATTAGAAAGATATTTAAGCACCTTAATGTTTCCTGTTCACAAGTTTTTTTTATGTTAGAACGTATGATTTAAACACCTTTATTGCAATTAAATGTTTTTTTTTCACCATCCACCTGTGACTAATTTGTCTCGAATAGGAGTTCTCTTCCATTGATGATCGCCAGAGAAATGTTTCATTTTGATATCAGCTGGAGAAGCACCTCAATGCTGTGTCACTGAGAAAAGGAAGCCATTGGTTCCCTGGACACCACAAGTGATTCCCTCCCATCTCTGTTCCCACCCACCCTAGAGCCTATATGAGGGTTTCAGATCCCTTACCCACTACACTGTCGCCAGGTGCCAGCGAGTATGTGGAGCTCAGGTCGGAGTCAGACTAGTTTGCACCAGAGCATCATCATAATGGCGCTTTGTGAGTCATCACGCTCCTGCCTGCTAAAAAAAACTCGCTAACACAGCGGACCCTGGCCCACCACTCTGGTATGACAATGTTGCAGGATACAGAAGGAAGTTTGGGGTGGGGGGAGGATGGAAGCCACAGACACAGCCCCTCACGAGTGAACCGTCTGGTGATCAGGGCTTCTCTCGTGGCCCTTGCATGCCTCATTTGAGCTGCCAGTCCTCCAGCACCTGGTTGGTGTTCCTTGGCCTGATCTTCCTCATCTTCCTCCTCTTCCTCCTCCTCCTGTGGTCATCCTCCCCAGCGACATCCGGCTGTCAGTCTCCACGTCCTCCTCCTCCAATAGGTCATCTCTCTGTAGAGCCAGATTATGCAAGGCACAGCACACAACCATTATGCGGGAAGAGATCACTGGGCTGTATTGAAGAGCCCCGCCAGATCGGTCCAGGCACTGGAATCTCATTTTAAGGACCCCAATGCGCCTCTCCACTATCACATGAGTGACTACATGGGCCTCACTATAGCAGGTCTCCACCTCAGACACAGGCCTCTGCGCAGACATCATCAGCCATGTCCAAAGCAGGTAACCCACATCACCCACAAGCCACCCCCGCGGCCTGGACTCCTCCTCAAATGCCTCCAGGATGTCCAAGCTCCTGACAATGGAGCTGTCGTGCACAATACCTGGGTGTCCTGCACAGACATGCATAATGTTCATGTTATGGTCGCACACGAGTTGAACACTCAGGGAGTGGAACCCCTTTCTACTGATGAATCTCTACAGATTCTGAAGGAGGCCTTGAGAATGACATGTGTGCAGTCAATGGCCCCCTGTGTGTTAGGCATCCCGCAATGGCTGCAAACCCTGCAGCCCGGGCTTCCTGATGGGTCTGGTCCGGGTTAAATTTGATGTACTGCCCAGCCCGGGCATACAGGGCTTCTGTGACCTGTTTGACACACGTGTGCACAGCAGATTGGGAGACGCCACAAAAATCTCCACTAGGGTTCCTTCCAGAACCAGTGGCATAAAAGTTCAGAGCGGCTGTCAATCTGACAGCCACCGAGAGTGGATGCCCCTCGCCCCACCTCTAAATGCCAGGTCCTGCAAAAGGTTGCACAGTTGTTGCAACTGTCTCCTTTCGGAGCCGGAGACATTGGCGGCACACGGTGCCCGACGCCTGGTCAAATGACATAAAATTGCCGGGGGTCTCTGCTCCCTCCTTCTCCTGCACCTCCCTCCCCCCTCTCCCAGGGGAATGGCAGCCATGCCCTGCCTCTGGTAGCTGTCTCCTTCTACTCCTGCAAGTGGTAAGTCCTGGGCCCGCAATTCTTCCTCCTCCTCCTCAGTTCCAGCAGCACCAAAAGAACAACAAGATCAATTGGCTGCATTGCAGAAGCCACCTTGTCACTCTGAGGGTTGGGGGGGTGTGGAGGGAAAGATGTCGAGGAACACATGTAGAGGTTAAGGAACGTGGCTTGTTCCTAGCACATTAACAGTCACAGCAACTCCCCCTCCCAATTCCACCAGCCCCATGTCCCCCCAATCACAGCCTCCCCAATTCCTTCAGCTCCCCACATTTGCAGCCCTCCCTTCAATTCCCCCAGACACATGCTCTCCACAATCACAACTCCTTGCAAAGTTGAAAGGCCGCAGCAGTGGAATTTGCAAGGGCTTTGTGCATATCTTTCAGTTGGAAGTGAGCTGAGTGCACTAGGACCCAACTGCACCACAAGACCTGAGGTCAATGCTGAGACCTGAGCCCAAACTGCGTGTTGGACATTGGACACCCTGCACAGCCCCCCACCTCCCCCACACTGTCGCAGAGCCGCCACCAAGTCGAGAAAGAAAATGATCTAACAAAAGTACACCCATGAATAGTAGACGCCATGCACTTACATCCTTACTAACACTTACTGATGGAATGCCTGAATTGGACTTTCATGGAGTATGTCTGTTTTGCACCAATTCTTGATGGGCAAATGTGGTGACAAAAGGGGAAGTGCTGGTAAAGTTTGGTCTGCAGCCCATCAATTCGATTTAAGTGCATTCAAATATACCTAAGTGGCCGTCACACCTATTTTGGGTGCAGTCCCGATCGCATCCATTTTCGAGCCTTGGTAAAGGGGGAACAGGTACGGAGGTAGGCATGGATTGCACTACTCGCTTCAAGCCTGATTTTACCAAGTTTTTGCACCTGAAGACGGGAAAAATGCAATGGCAAAATCAGGCCCTGAGACTACAAAAATTCAATGCAGTTCATGACAAGTTAAGAAAATTTCTTTAAATTGATGAAAAATATGGTATAGTGCGCCCCATTATAACATGATGGTTGGGGTCCATAAAATGTTATCGTGACAAAAGTGGGGTCGCACTAAATCGGGGTGCTTTAGTTACGTTACGGACGATCTCGGCATCCATCAGAGATCTGTTTATTTATACAATCACTACACGCTTCATTAACTTTTACAAACCTTTTGATTGGCAGGTGCAGGCTTGTTTAAAACAGGCAGTGGGGATGTTTATTTACACAAACACTTTTATGGTCCATTAACTGTGAAGTACTTCCTGTTTTGAACAACTTTCTAATGTAGTTTTTTTCTAAGTGAGAACCCTTTTTATCTGAACTGGGCAAGTGGGGGTGCGGAGCAAATCTTTTCTGTCCACAATTTATTTCTAAAGTAGATTATTTTCACTTTTGAAATAGATTGCAGAAAGCAAAAATTTTTCAGTTCCCCAGAAAGAGCAAAAAAAAGTCCAATGATTCATCGCATTATATCCAAATTCGTGCTAAATCAGGGCGTGTAAAATTGGGGTTTCACTGTAGTTGCAAAGCAAAAAATAGATCTATGGTGGCTGAAATAATGGCAACAGATAATACTGGTAACAATGAGGTCAAATCTTGCCCCTCTACTGTCCTGTTTATGCTTGAAAGAAACATCTTTCCACTGAAGGCCTGAATGTTTTGCTCTCCAGGATAATGTAAATTTAGCTATTGAGTGCTGCCATCAGATACATATAGGAGCCTATTAATATTCCAATGAAATCAACCAACATTGTCACAACTCTCATCACTATTTTCTGGTTGATCAACATTTAAGATCACAATTTTATGCTTCTTTTTTTTCTAATGTGTGAATTATTTCACCTAAGAATTATTGTTATTTTGTGCATCTGTATTACTTTAAACACTGGCCTATATTATTATTTTTTGTATATCGTAACAAAAGTGTGACTTCTCCTATCATGCATTGGATGGATCAACTAACTAACATTCCCTCTCGCAAAAGGTTGAGGTTTCCAATATTTACATTAGCCACTTTTTAGGTCTTTTTGAGTAAAATGATCAAATAAGGATAATTAAGATTGAATAAGGAAAATTTTAGACTTGACTTATAACACACATAACCTCAGTTAACATGAATAAAAACTAGAATTTGGCATACATGCTGACTCTATATCCATACAATGAAACATCTCACGCTACAAATTTCCCCTTTTCACTACCTGAGAGTTCTTAAGGTTTCTAATTCCTTCTTTGACGTATTTTTGTATGCTTTGTATCAATTAATAAAAACAATATTTACTTAGTACAACAAAGGAAATTTAATCAAGTAACTGACAGAGAAAGTGATGGCACGACATGTCACAAATTAATCAGTAAAGGTTTTTACATTATTTTGTACTCTTACCCATGGGGAGAACTGGCTTTAGGGGAAAGCACATTAAAATATTTCTAATTTTTGACATGATCATGCAATAGTTCCATTATTATTGTAGCATTAGGGACAGTAATTTCATTTCCAAAATTATATTCCCATATCCAGCACACATTTAGCTTTGTCAGAACCTAAGGCAAAGCTAAATTTGTATATCATAACCTATTTGATTCATGTGATGTATTGAGTTTTTGCTTTCTTGGAGTCCTGGATGCAGCATGGAAACCACATTTTTGATTTTCAAGTGTTTCCGGGTAAAATCAGGCAGAAGAAATGCTTGAAACATTAAACTAACATATCCTGGTAGACAGGAATGAGGCAGAGAACTAATTGTTGCATTCAGTCATCAGTCGAGCAAGATTTTATCGATAGTTATATTTGTTAGTGAGAGAACCAGCTCATAGATTTACGGAGGGGGCCCTCACCAATATGCCGGATTCTGTGGTGGAGAGACTGGCAACAATATACCCTTGGACAGGTAGGAGACCCTCCAGCAAGGTGACAAATCCCACCAATGATATGGGGGCAACACTGGTCAGCAGCTTGATCAAGAGGACAGGTGACCAGTGCTGAAAAAAAGATGAGTGACCTATTCTGAACTGCCAAGGTAAGTGCTCTCTGAACTCCACCTTGCCCTCATGCTCTGGAATGTCACCTCGATTCCACATGCCATCATCTCACAGGCCCCAGCACTGTAACTCCTACAATTTTCCTCACACCCCTTGGTGCTCCTCACCAGAACTCCTTCCTGCTTTAGCACAATGCCCATACATGCCAGGTGCCCTGATGTCTGACCCACCTGCTCACATCATCTCTATTCCTGCAGGAGAAGAACACTTACAACCATGATAAGTGAGAGAAGATGGGCAGTGGGATGCCCAAGCTGTGGATCCTGACTCCATTTGGGGAGAGAGACTTAGAGTTTGCAGGGGAGGAGTGGGAATGGACCTGTGCTGAGAATGAGGGTGGGCCTGAAAGAAGAATGAGGAGCCACTGCACATCTTCCAGATCACCGATCTCAAGTGAGGTCTGTGTATCCAAACCAAGCCATATACTAAAACTATGTTGCTTGCCTTGAAGGAGCATCATCCAGCCTGCCTAGTCCATGCAGCACTGCCCACTGTTGACACCACCTTGGAGGAGATCTTGGAGGACACAAATTAAATGTCACAGCTCTCGCCTGCACCATCCGCCATTGTAGAGACATACACTTTGGTGGGCGACCTTAGCAGGCAGGCTTCTGGGCCACTGGTGAGCACCACACAGCTTCCAATGCACATGGAGACAGGGCCACTCATAGGTTTAAGGTGCAAGGGGCAAGGTTTAAATGAGATGCATGAGGCAAGTTTTTACACAGAGAGTAGTGGGTGCCTGGAACTTGCTGCCAGAGGAGGAAGATATGATAGTGCCTTTTAAGGAATGTCTTGACAAATACATAAATAGGATGGGAATGGAGGAATATGCTCCCCAGAAGTGTAGGGGGTTTTAATTCAGTACGGTCAGTATGGTCGGTGCAGGCTTGGAGGGATGAAGGGCCTGTTCCTGTGCTGTAATTTTCTTTGTTCTTTGTTCCTCAAGTGGTCCAAATGTTCATAAATGATCCATCCCTCCATGCCTACTTGGTATAACAAGGATCTGTCTAGTCTCAGAGACAATAATTCCAGGCATCCAACTTGATCCACTACTGAAGCTTCATGTTACCACACAATATCATATTATGTATTTAATATGGGTTTTTAATGTTGCAATGGTGATGGCTCATTGAGATCCTGAGGCTTGTGAGTTTAAACAATCACTTTTATTGGTAGACTCCAATTAAGTATGGTACCAAATATTGTCTTGCATGGAGCTGTTCCAAGCAGGCTTGCTGCTTACTGAGTTCTGTCCTAAACTATTTGCTGACCATTTGATTACATACATTCTTTGTGGCCAGTGCTACTCTGCAGTCCCACATTGACCCTTGCTCTATTGAGTACTTTATATTATAATGCAAGCAGGCACATATCATCACAATCCTACAAAGTCTTATGCTTGCCAGTTCTTTCAAAATCTTAGTCTGTCATGTGTGAAGAAATGGTCGTGGTGTTCTGTTTTTAGTGCTTAGGTCATTTGATAAAGTTTCTTCTCGACCCAGCATTTCAGTTTAGCCCCTTTCTCAATGACCATTTTTTTCCACTGGTTCTTGTGTTTTTCTATTAGTGTGACCATTTTAACAATCTTGTTCTGACACGTAAAGAATTTTATGATCTCATTTGTCCCAAAACCGCAAAATCCCTCCTGAGGTCAATGGACTGTCCCATCCTCCACCGTTTGCCCGATTTGATTCCCGTGGTGAGTAGGGTAGTAAAATTCCAGCCGTAATCTCAATTTTTCTCTGTCTGAATTGATTCTGTTGATTCTGCTGTCAGTCTCAATGTTTTTACCTCTTGAGTTAATTTCAAGCCAAGTTTCCTTTTTTAAGCTTTTATTCTCCCAATTTAGTTTTACAGTGGACTTTCTCTTATTTTTTGGTTGTGTTTTTGTGGATTTCAACTTATTCTACATTGTTACATTCATTTCTCCTTCTTCCTAACTTCATTTTGTTAATTTCTGCAATGTTTTTTGTCTTCCAACTTTGCTGTCAATCATTTCATCTGGTTGTTTTAACGTCTCCTCTAGTTTTAAATGTTTTTGATGATTCTATGATTCTGATCCCTCTTTATGTTCAATGGTTCCTATTTTCTTTTAAAGTATTTAATTTTTGCACTTCTTCTGAGTAGAATCCATCATATCCTTACTGGATATGTGCATTTTATAAATGAAACCTTCATTTCTACTTAATTTCAGCCAAACCCTTTTGACTTCACTAGTGGTCAGATTTGTCTCTGATGATGTATTAACTTGTTTCCATTCTGCAAGTCTCTCATTGCCCTTCTTACGTATCTTTCATTGTACTCCTGGGATCTTGTGTTGTCCTTCTGAGTCCTTTCATTGCCCCTTTCTGGGGTCCATTTGCCCAAAGAAAGGCATTCTGGTGAGTACTTTTTTTTTAGACATCAATTAAAACTGGATACTTACAAGTGTCGGGCCATTGCCAATGTCAGGATAATTTTATCCTCGTCACCAAATGTAAAGATGCACTTTCACTGACTTTATTTGTGAATACAGAAAGGAGCTATTAATTTAAAAATCAGCAAACTCATGGCTATGCCTAGCTCCCTACATGCCCTAGAGGGACTCTACCACCTGGTATAGTTACCCACTGAATCCCAATTGGTCTCCAAAACCAGGTGACCATTACTCTGTTCTTTTGCCCTTGAAGGGACAATCATACAATCATATGCCCCCTCCAGCAACGTATGGGCCAAAGTACAACACAGGACAAACCTACAATTGCAAAAGGACCAAAATATCTGTAATGGAGTCACTACCTTAAATAAATCTGTCGCAACATTTTGTTTTCAATATTGTGGAAGCCTATAATAATCGCTTATAAAGTGTTTAATTTCCAGTAAATTACTTAAACCAGAATTTCTCTTTCCACAAACGGCCATGCTATGTTGATAGAAAGATAGCTTCAAAGGTAATAGTCAAGGTTTGATTTTAGACGGTGGACTTCACATTCCAAAAAGCCCAAATATGTTTCAGATATCTAGCTGAAAATTGCATTTTAATAAATGTATAGGATTAATTAACAAATTCACTAGAAAGTGTGAAAACATAAAATTGGTTTAAATGTGAAGGAGTAATCATTTAACCCAAGATACAGGTATTGTTAACAATGTGTGAAGTTCATAATTTGGTTTAGGATCTTTTTATAATTTCTTAAAGCTTTAATTTCTCATCACTAATACCAGATGAACACATCTATTAACTATTACTGTTAATTCCAATAGAATGCATTCACTCAAACAATAATCTATAATTATAAAATTACAAGGGAGAATACCATTGCAGTGTTAATATGTGGCATATTTGGATCTTGGCAGGCCTAACCTGGGTGTGAAAGTTTTTTTTTCAATATTAACCTTTGGAAGTCTCCATCTTACTAAATAGCACATCTAATGATAGAATCAAGCTGTTGTGTAAAAACTCTATTCAATTATTAGATGGCCAGAAGGAAATTGGATTAACTGAGCACTGCTATATGGATTGTCGCAAATGCTCAATTTTGACAGTATGGTGGTGCAGCGCTCTGGGCACTGTACACAATATACAATGGAGTGGTCACATGAAAATTAATCTGCAGCCAGTGAGTCAGACTTAGAACATAGAACCTTACAGTGTAGAAAGAGGCCCTTCAGCCCATCGAGTCTGCACCAAACACAATCCCGCCCAGGCACTACCCCCATATTATACCGACTAATCCCTCTAACCTACGCATCCCTGGACACTAAGGGGCAGTTTCCTGGCATGGCCAATCAACCTAACCTGCACATCTTTGGACTGTGGGAGGAAACTGGAGTACCCGGAGGAAACCCATGCAGACACGAGGAGAATGTGCAAACTCCACACAGACAGTGACCCGAGCCAGGAATCGAACCCAGGACCCTGGAGCTGTGAAGCAGCAGCGCTAACCAATGTGCTACCGTGCCGCTCCCTAGTCGGAGAATAAGGCTTTTTAAGTAAAAAGTGCTTGATATATGATATGTATAAAAAGATAGCAACCTTCGCATAAACTATGATTAAGTAGGGCTAGTTAGTTCAGATGATTAAGAGTATGATGCCAAATTGTGCCAATTGGGTGTGTTCTGTCCCTGCATTGGCTGCAATAATATTTTTTAAAATTCATTTACGGGAAGTGGGTGTCTACATCTAGGCCAACTTTTATTGCTCATTCCTTGTTGCCCTTATTGGTGGTGAGCTGTCTTCTTGAACCATTGCAATCCCTGAAGTGTAGGTGCACCCACAGTAAGAGGGGATTTCCAAGATTTGGACTTGACAGCAGTGAAGGAATGGCAATATATTTCCAAGTCAAGATGATGAGTGACTGGGAAGGAAACCTCCAGTTGGTGGTGTTTCCAGGTATCTGCTGCCTTTGTCCTTGTAGAGATTAGCGATCCTGGGTTTGGACAGTGCTGCCGAAGGAGCCTTGGCAGTTCCTGGGACTTGCCTCTTCTCTTTGCCTCATTATGATATATGACATTTTTGAGCCTTGATGAACAACCCTCAGATTTTGAGGATGCTACATGAAACAAGACAGATAATCAATTATTCTACAGGGCCTGCTTTGTATGCTTCAAGGATTGTATAAGATAGTTGGCTAATCTTCAACCTTGGGAAGTTCCAGATGATCACCTTTGGAGATCAAGGAGTATTTTTAGAAAACTTTTCCTCAGGTAATTCAATGGAGGAAATTTTAAACTGAGAAGGCTGAGTTTGGAAGTAAGTGGCTTGTTAAAGGAGTGAAATTGATGCTGCATCAAGAGACCACAGCAACCCAATGACTTCTGTTTTTAACTTCAGTGCTTTTGTCCATGTGAGGGGCAGCACAATGTCACAGTGGTGAGCACTGCTGCCTCACACCGCCAAAGACCCGGGTTCAATTCTCGGTTTAGGTCACTGTCTGTGCTGAGTCTGCACATTCTCCCCATGGCTGTGCGGGTTTCCTCTGGGTGCTCCGGTTTCCTCCCCCAGTCCAAAAGACATGCTGGCTAGGTGCATTGGCCATGCTAAATTCTCCCTCAGTACATCCAAACAGGTGCTGGAGTGTGGAGGCAAGGGGATTTTCACAGTAATGTCATTGCAGTGTTAATGACACCAATAAATAAATTTTAAACATTGCAGACTTACATCTTCCACCAGAGCATATATAGAGTGTACATTGACAGTAGATTTGAGTACAAACTGTATATGCACTTATTTCTTGGGTTACCTAGGGGTCACCAGTGATGACAAGATGAGCAAACAGCAGGAGTTTAAAGGGCTGTGCAAATGATTGGCAAAAATTGCTTCAGTACCAAGATCTCAGTACTGAAATCTTCTTTGCCAAGGTCAAAGCCTTTTCCTCACTGGATTTGCATTGTGATTGTGCTTTCACTATTTTGGAGGTCACTTCTGCTACTTTGGAATTTAGTGTGTCTGATCTATACTTTCCATCTGTCAACATGAGTGCCACCCACACAGCTTTACTGTGGAGCTCAAATGAGGAACAAGATGAGCAGCAGCCCTCAACAGCCTTCTCCTCATCCAAGTATCTCTCGATAGGAGGGAAGGAATGAGCTCAAAGATTCAGCTTGCAGGAGGCTACATCGCTGAGAAAGGCTACCCAGGGAGGATCATCTTCCTGGACATGACTCAGCAACAGTACATCAGGAGGCTGAGGATATCATGAGTGGTGGTCTCTCACGTTTTCAACCTCCTTCAATAAGATTTCCTGCCAAGTGGAGCAGGTGGATACGCATTGCCATGCCAGTGTTATCGTTGCTGTTAATTTATTTGCCACAGGCTTTTTCCAGCAATTAGCAAGAAATAGTTGCAAGATCTCACAATCTGCTACCCGCAAGTGCACAGGTGACCAATGCCATGTTTGAGAGGGTTGTCAATTATGTACACTTTACAACTGATGAGGCCAGTTTCACGGCTTTGGCTGGCTTCCTAAAACTTCAAGAAATAATTAACTGCATATATATGGCAGTCAAGGCATTCCCAGCTCACCTAGGAGTCTTTCTTCAATTGCAAGGGCTCTTACTGCACGAACGTTCAGCTCATTTACAACCACAAAAAAGATCATCGTGGATATTTGTACAATTCCCAGTAAACTGCAATGGCACTTTTATCCTGCAGCAATCAAACCTTCTTGAGATTTTCACAGTTTGAAGCAGATAGTTTTTGGATTCAAGGGCTCTTCACTGAAGATGTAACTGATCACACCAGTTTAGAATCCAATGATGCCGAGGAGAGGTATAATTAAAGATCCCTGACCACAAGAGCTTTCATCAAATAAGCAATCGGGATGCTGAAGATGCAGTTTAGGTGCCCAGGCAGATCTGGGGGTACTCTTTATTATGCACTAGGTCAGGGATCCAGGATAATAATGGTCTGATACAGCTTGCATGGCAAGACTGTCATTTTTACAGCAGGGTTACAGAAAAATATGCATTGATATACAACCCGCAATTTTCCTTCTATATTTTTAACAACTTCACTGGTCTTTTTTGAAATCACCAAAGATGGTGCAAACTTATAGGTAATTTTCTAATATAAATTTAATGGGAAAAATCTTACCAAAATATGGCAGAATGTTGTTTCCTGCGAGAAAATCAGCATGTTTCTCTTCAGAGAAACTGATCAGTTTTCTCTCCAGATCATATGACCAGTGAGTTTGCACAAGCCTATGGGAGAGAGATTGCAGCAGGAGTGAGATTCAGCCAGAGTGAGGGCATTGGGATTTTGGAGCTGAGTGAGAATTTGGTGTTGAAAGGAAAGAGGTGCTCATCTTTGGGAAGAACGAAGAAGTGGACCTGCCAGGGAGACTCGAGGACAAGTGAGAGGTAAAAAGAAATCGAACCATGCTATCACAGTCAAGAGGTAAGCAATTTCTTTTCCCTTTTTTTTGTTTTGGCATTGTAGTTGTTGTTGTAAGTTAACTTAAGGGTTAAGGGGTAAGTTAACTTAGGGGTTAGGAGATCCCAAGCTCGTGTCATGCTCCTCTTGTGCGATGTGGGAATCCAGGCATTCTTCTGGTGCCCCTGGCTCCTTCACGTGTAAGAAGAGTGTCCAACTGCAGATCCTGTTAGACCGCTTGATGGCTCTGAAGCCGCAGACGGATTCACTTTGGAACATCCACGGTACTGAGGAAGTCATGTTCAGTGAGTTGGTCACACTGCAGATAAAAATTACTAAGGGAGATAGGGAATGGGTGACCACAGGCAGAGAAGAATAAGAAGACAATGCAGGGTTCCCCTCTGGTTGCCTCTCTCCAAAACAGATATGCCATTTTGGATATTGCTGGGGAGATGGCTCATCAGGGGAAGGTGGCTGGCTCTGCTGCGCAAGAGGGCAGAAAAATGAGTGGCAGAGCAATAATGATGTGGGACTCAATTGTAAGGGGAATAGCCAGGCATTTCTGCAGATGCAAATGAGGCTCCAGGATGGTTTTCTGCCTCCCTGGTGCAAGGGTCAAGAATATCTTAGGGCAGGTGCAGGACATTCTGGACAAGGAAGGGGAATAGCCAGCTGCTGTGGTGCATATAGGCACCAACGGTGTAGGTAAAAAATTGGGATGCGCTCCTACAAGCTGAATTTAGGGAATTGGGAGTTAAACTAAAAAGTAGGACCTCAAAGGTAGTAATCTGTGGATTGCTACCAGTGCCATGTTCTAGTCAGAGTAGGAATGTCAGGATAGCTAAGAAGAATATTGGGCTTGAGGGATGCTACAAGAGGGAGGGATTCAAATTCTTGGGACATTGGAACCAGTTCTGAGGGGAATTGGGACCAGTACAAACGGATGGTCTACACCTGGCAGGATTGGAACCTATGTCTGAGGGGGAAGTGTTTGCCAATGCTGTTGGGGAGGGTTTAAACTAATGCGGCAGGGGGATGTGAACTGGTGTAGGAACTCAGAAGGAAGTAAAATGGGGACAGAAACAAAAAGCAGTAAGGGGAAAAGTGGAAGGCAGAGAAACCCAAAATCGAAAAGGGCTACAGAATAGGATACAGAGAGCATGGAGAACGCAGTGAATGGGTCCAGTAAGGCAAAGAGAAATAAAACACAAGGACAGTGTATAAAACATGACAGGACAAATGGTTGGGAAAACAGGGCAGAGAGCAAGGGAAGTCTAGCTTAAACTGCATTTATTTCAAGGCAAGAGGCTGATGGGCAAGGCAGATGAACTCAGGGCATGGATGAGTACATGGGACTAAGATATCGTAGCCTTTACTGAAACATGGCTGAGAGAGGGACAGGACTGGCAGATCAATGTTCCAGGGTACTGATGCGATAGGAAAGATAGGACAGGAGATAAATGAGGAGGTGGAGTTGATTTGATTAGGGAGAACATTACATCAGCACTCAGAGGGAAATATATCCAGGGGTTCTATATGGGTAGAACTGAGAAATAAGAAGAAGGAAGTCACTTTTATAGGACTGTAGTACAGGCCCCCAAATAGTCAGCGGGAAATTGAGGAGCAAATACATAAGGAGATTACAGATAACTCCAAGAAAAATAGGATGGTAATAGTAGGGGACTTTTTTCCCAACTTTGACTGGGATAGCTAGATATTAGAGGATTGGATGGAGAGAAATCTGTTGAATGTGTTCAGAAGGAATTTCTCATTCAATATGTGGATAGATCAACTAGAGAGGGGCAAAACTTGACCTCCTCTTGGGGAATAAGGAAGGGCAGGTGACAGAAGTGTTAGTGAAGGATCACTTTGGGACCAGTGACCATAATTCCATTAATTTTAAGATAACTATGGAAAATGATAGGTCTGGCCCAAAAGTTAAAATTCTAAATTGGTTAAGGCCAATTTTGATGGCCTTAGACAGGAACTTTCAAAAGTTGATTGGGGGATTCAGTTGACAGGCATTGGAACAGCTGGTAATTGGGAGGCTTTCAAAAGAGTGTTAACCAGAGTTCAGGGTAAGCACATTCATTTTAGAGTGAAGGGCAAGGTTGGTAGAAGTAGGGAACCCTGGATGACTGGGATATTGAGACCCTGGTCAAGAAGAAGAAGGAGACATATGACATGCATAGGCAGTTGGGATCAGGTAGATCCCTTGAAGAATATAAAGGCTGTCAGGGTAGAATTAAGGGAGAAATCAGGAGGGCAAAAAGGGGACATGAGATTATTTTGGCAGATAAGACAAAGGGAAATCCAAAGAGCTTCTATGAATACATAAAGGGCAAAAGGGTAACTAACAAAGAACAAAACAAAGAACAACACAGCACGGGAAACAGGCCCTTCGGCCCAACGAGCCCGCGCCGCTGTCCCATTGTCTCAGTGACCTATTCATGATTTTAGTCTACGCCTAATGTGCGAGGATCAGGGAGGTCCAATATAGGGACAATTTGTTACCCAATCAATCAGCCTAAAAGCACATCTTTGGGATGTGGGAGGAAACCGGAGCACCCGGAGAGAGAATAGGGCCTCTTAAGGATCAACAAAGTCATCTATGTGCAGATCCACAAGAGATGGGTGAGATCCTAGTGAATATTCCTCATCTATATTTACTGTTGAGAAAGGCATGGATGTTAGGGAACTTGGGAAAATAAATAGTGATGTATTGAGGAGTGCACGTATTACAGAGAAGGAGATGCTGGAAGTTTTAAAGCGCACCAAGGTAGTTAAATCCCTGAGGTTTGATGAAGTTTATCCCAAGACATTGTGGGAGGCTAGGGAAGAAATTGTGGGTTCCCTAGCAGAGATATTTGAATCATCAACAGCCACAGGCGAGGTGCCTGAAGATTGGAGGGTGGCAAATGTTTGTTTAAGAAGGACTGCAGGGAAAAGCCTGGGAACTACAGGCCAGAGAGCCTACCATCTGTCGTGGGAAAGTGGTTAGAAGGTATTCTGAAAGACAGGATCTACAGTCATTTAGAGAGGCAAGGACTGATTAGGGACAGTCAACATGGCTTTGTGAGTGGAAAATCATGTCTCACAAATTTGAGTTTTGATTGTGATTTGATTGAGGGTAACCAAGGAGGTAGATGAGGGCATTGCATGTCTATGTCTACTTTAGCCAGGGCTTTGACAAGGTACCACATAGTAGGTTGTTGCATAAAGTTACACCAAGATTGGTAGCATAATGGACAGTGAAGAAAGTTTTCTGGTATTACAATGGATCTTGATCAATTGGGCCAAAGAATGGCAGACAGAGTTTAATTTAGATAAATGTGAGGTGGTGCATTTTGGTAGATTGAATCACGGCAGGACCTACTCAGTTACTGGTAGGGCATTGGGGAGAGTTATAAAACAAAGAGATCTGGGAGTACAGGTTCATAGCTCCTTGAAAGTGGAGCCACGGATGGACAGGTTGGTGAAGGAGGCATTCAGCATGCTCGGTTTCATTGGTCGGAACATTGAATACAGGAGTTGGGGCATCTTGTTGAAGTTGTACAAGACATTGGTAAGGCTACATTTGGAATACTGTATTAATTCTGGTTGTCCTATTATGGAAAAAATATTACTAAACTCAAAAGAGTGCAGAAGAGGTTTACTAGGAGGCTACAGGGACTTGATAGTTTGGGTTATAAGGAGAGGCTGGAGAGGTTGGGTAGACTGGCACTTTTTCCCCTGGAGTGTAGGAGGTTTAGAGGTGATCTTATGGAGGCCTATAAAATAATGAGGGGCATAGGTAAGTTATTTAGTCAACACCTTTTCCCAAAGGTAGGGGAGTCTAAGACCAGAAGGCTTAGGTTTAAGGTGAGAGGGGAGAGATACAAAAGTGTCCAGAGGGGCAATTTTTTCACACAAAGGGTGGTGAGTGTCTGGAATGAGCTGCCAGAGGCAGTAATGGAAGCAGGTACAATTTTGTCTTTTAAAAAGCATGTAGACAGGATAAGATTGATATAGACGGTTATGGGAATAGCTTACTGGTAAAAACTGGGTTGCATGGACAAGTTGGGCCAAAGAGTGCAGTTCCATGCTATAAACCTCTATGACTCTGTGTGATATCTGCCAAAAAGAATCAAGGGGACGGGTTTCACACCATCATACAGGGAAGCGGGGCCTCAACACGCTGGCAAAACCCTGGTACTCAGAGGTCGGGTGCCATCAGAACATCAGTAAATCTCTCACCTCAGACCACCACAGAGGTCTCAGGGGCACCACTCTCCTCCCCCCCCACCCCCGATCAGAGTTGATGCTTCTCTACCCTGCCCTCTGATCATCACCTCCTTCTCTCTCACAAACCACCTCCCTCCACCGATCATCAGAACCATCCAAAATTCTCCAAACCCTTCACTTCCCGCAATCTGAGCCAGCAGCCACGGCAGCATGTTGCCAACCTGCCAGTGCTAAAATGTGCTGGGGATATTGCCAAGCCACTGCCTGGCCATGTTTCTCTTGCCTGGGGGTTATACTTACCTTTATAATCATGGAGAGACTCCCAAATTCACGTATGGAAAGTAGACTTCTGGTTCACTCACTGGAGGCACGACACAGCTGACTATCCACAGCAGGGGGAGGCAGGGGTATCCTAGGGAACTGGCACTTCGAGGGATGCTGGAGACCAGAACTCTGCTGAGCCTCTTCTCAATGATGTGCCCCTGGGGTTGGTCATCCCACAGCTGCTGGAGTTGCAAAGGCAGAGATATGAATATCAGGAAGGAAAGAACTGCAGACTTCCTCGAAATACAAAGCTGACTGGAGGAAACCTATCACCTTCTATTCAAGGAGATGGAGTTGTCACTGCAGCACACTGAGGCCAACATTGCGAGGGTGACACTGCATTGGAGACCTTTGTGCAAGACTCCATGGCCGGAGACGTCCGCACTATGGTGCAGAGCTTTGACTGCATTGTGCAGACATTGGTGGGGATCCACAAGTGTCAGTGCCCAAGGACGGTGGGGCTTCTGGATCTTACTCCATTTGCCCCTCAATCCCATGGAAAAGAAAAATAGAAAAATTCCACCCGTAGACATTTACAGAAATTATTTTTGACAGTCTCAGCAAGCTTCTGAAAATACAGATGCTTATGCTGAATTATGCAACAATAATCCCTCACAAAAGTGCTTACTATAATTTAGTAGGAGTAAATTAAACAGTGAATTGCTGGCTATCAGGCTATTCCTACCAATCATAAACTGAATGGGAAATTTTCACTAATGTAAAAACTGCCTATTCCAGGGTTAATGTCAAAATCCACCATAAATGTGCACACACTAATCCATGAACTGATGGTCCATTTTGTGAATAGTTAATGAAGACTCGTACCAGAAGAAGATTTTCACAACTGCTATTGGACATGAGTAGATTTTTCAACTCCCCTCAAATTTAATTAATCAGATTTTGTAAATGTTTGAGTCAAATTCAGATTTATCTTTTTAAATGTTTCAATGTAAATTACAATTTAGTATGATTTATCAGCTTTTTATAAATGTTCCAATAATTTTTAAAAAGATTTATCAGTTTTTACATTTTTCAATGCTTAAATGATTAAAGTTTTAACAAATAATTTAGATATATTAAAATTATTCTGATCAGATTTATTTCATTTCTTAAAAATATGTGTAGAACTGATTTTGAGTCACATCAAATTAATCTGGTTTAAATCTTTGTTCCACTGACTTTTTAATGTAGCAGGTATTGAAGCAAATTGGTTTTGACACAGTCTGTGGGGATTGCTTTCCATTCACTGCACTATGTGATCTATACATTCTGCTTGCACCACAAAACACTACAAGGCCACATTGAGGCTGTGCCTTAAGGATATCTTTCTTCTCTGGATGTGAAATTCTCCGGCACATTGGGCAAGTTTGTAGTTTAGTCTGAATGCAGCAGTGAGCACTACCACTTCACCGCCGGCTGCAAATTCCAGGCCAATATTTTAAGTTTACCACTAGCAAGAGAAATTTGAATAGCACAGCCACATGAAGGTTCCTACTCAACACAAACAATGACATGTCTCTTGTGCAGCCCAGAAAAGAACAAAAACCCTACCTTTAAAACATGTACTAAGTACCAGACTGAGGTCTGAATGTCATAACATTTAAAATGTATCAAAGAAAGGATCATTTTCAAGTTAGCAAAAAGAATGTGAGAGGACTCAAATTGAGCAAGGGGGTTGAATTTGGGGCAGAATCTCAAATCTGACAAGATTTCACCTCATTTCAACAGAAATTCTGATGTGGACCTCTTCTGATTAAACTCCTAAACATTTGTGCTTGGGACCTTCCCAGGCTATTCTGAGAGATTTTTAACATTTATAGATATGGGCTTCACTGCCAAATATACCAACTGATGTGACCAGTGGGACCTCTAGCAGCTAAGTAGCTTGAGTAGACAATGTCCCAGGCTTTCGGTGGGCCCCCAAGATTGCCAATAAGAAAGTTAATTGATCCCAGATGGTTCTTTTCACCACTTAATTGGGACAGACACTGTGGACCTTATTTTACCATTTTGATTCTAAGTGCTGGGTGAACTTGAATCTGGGCGTGTTTCAGATCTGACTTTTAGACCCATTCTCAGGCATCCCAATATGCATTCTGCCTGAAAAAATGCCAAGGATTCTGAATTGCGCTGTAGAAGACTGTGGGCGGGGCTTAATGCACCCAAAGCCCTGCAGTCCCAATTGGCGCTTCTAACTATGCATGTGCAGCAAAAAAAAATAGAATGTGGTTCACCTGCCACACCACAACGTTACTGATCTTCTTATCCCCCCACCCACCTGCCATCCAGACCGATCATGGCCCCTCCCTCCCTTCCCCCCATCGATCACAAACTGAGTGGCAGCAGGCCTCCTTTTTCCCCTGCCCCTTGCCAATCTTGCCAGGTTAAAGTCCAACAGATGGACTTTAACCTGGTGTTGTGAGACTTATTGTATTTACCCCAGTCCAACGCCGGCATCTCTACATCATGACTATCATCCTCAGATGGGATCAGTGCGTACCTTTGGCATAAATCTCAGTTTACCTCAATCCCAGCAACACTGCGGGACTCCAGAAATTTCAATTCCATCATGATTCAGGAAAGAAAAATGTCATTTTGTCACAAATGGCTGCAGATATATTTCAGAATCAGAATAACTAGTAACCGCTCATGGTATTGGTATTCGACTCATTAGGATTGCATGTTACAGTTGACCTCATTGCTGTTGCCATGTCTAATGTAAACAAAAATATTAGAAATCAATTGCAGTTTCCTTCTAATGCTAGTGACAATCCATGTGTTCAAGGTGAAGTGGCTTACTTGGCATGATACTACTCTCAGACATATTCAAACGTTAAGGACGTTGACAGGAATCTTCCGGACATATAAAAATATCTGGCACCAGGACCATTTGCAGGTCTCGATCCCATTCATGTCTGTGGCTTGATCTTATGGAAGGGAACCAATTAGCAGGCCTCCCAAATAATGGTATAAAAGTAAAAAACAAATAAAATCAGACAGACGACTCAGCATCAAACTAGGCACCAGAAACAACAAAGGCACACCCTGCCCAATCAGCCATGAAACATTGTCCTCACTAATATCTTGAGTCACAAGCTAGTCAAACAACAATCTGACACACAGTCATAATCACTGAATAGTCATTGTCCCAGACTCTTCTAGCATCATTCCGGCATATGTTCTATTCCAGCAGGACAGTCCAATCAGGAATGTTGGCTCTGTGATGTACAATCATGAGGGCAATGCCCTGGGAGTCCTAAGCATTGACTCCCGACACTATGAAGTCTCATGGCATCAGGTCAACATGGGCAAGGAAACCTCTGCTGATTGCCATCTTCCTTCAACCAATCAGTACTCCTGCATGTTGAACACTTCTTGGAAGAAGCACTGAGGTGCCAAAAGCACAGAATGTACTTTGTTTGGGGACTTCAATGTTTAGCACCAAAATTGATTCAGGAGCGCCTGTACTGACATAATTGTTCGAATCATGAAGGGCATCCCTGCCAGACTGGACATGCAACAGATGGTGTAGGAACAAACAAAAGCAGAAAAAGTCATTTGATCTGGCCCTCAGCAATCTCTCAATCATAGATGCATCTGCCTATGACAGTATTGGTAGGAGTGACTGTACTTTCCAGGGCTAACAATTTGGATATGCTCATAAGTGATGCATGCAACAAAAACAGAAAATGCTGGAAATGCTTTGCATAGTCAGAAATGATCTGGCCCTCAACAATCTCTCAATCGTAGATGCATCTGCCTATGACAGTATTGGTAGGAGTGACTGTACTTTCCAGGGCTAACAATTTGGATATGCTCATAAGTGATGCATGCAACAAAAACAGAAAATGCTGGAAATGCTTTGCAAGTCTGACAGCATCAGTGGAAAGAGAATGGAGGCAACGCTTCAAGTCTAGATGATTCTTCGTCAAGCTAAAGATAAAGAAATTAGGACAAGATTTATACTATGAGGGAATGTAAATGTAAAGGAAATGTAAGTGGTGATGATAAAGGCTGAAAAAGGTGCTAAGAGCATCCATTAAGAGATTGGAATGTGTAATTGGCAGAACAAAGATGCAGGTTGTCAAAGGACAACTTGAGGAACATGGTATTTTGCCAAGTGGAGGGTGGTCTTTGGAAGACAAAATGGAGAGTGAGATTTCAGAAGTGGAAAATAAAAATAAAAATATGAAGTAATAAAAATGGGTGGATAAGATGAAAAGAAGAAAAAGTGGCACTGAGGTGAAGGTGGAACCTTTTTTCTTCACTGGAATTGAAAATCATTTGTCTCAGATCATTCCCCAGTGTTCGTTGAGGGAACAGAAGATTTCTAAGAGAGGCTTAATTTCTTCTCTTCTAGTTCCCAAGAGTCCAAAGGTTGATGTCCTTCAAGTCTTCTTTCTTTGACAAATGGCAATTGTCCTTACAATTCAGTAGTTCTGAAGTCTACATGCTGAATGCCAACAATACGGCAAATTTGATGTCCTGTTTTACTGATGGTTTCTACTACAGGAAAAAAGCCCACATGCTTCCAAGATGTCTTCTCTTAGGGTCCATAACACTATGGGAGGTAGAATCCCTTGTAACAGTGGCTTGGGGAGGGAAAGGAATAGGAGTTGGGTATAAGCTGTAGCAGTTAAAAGGGAGTTACAAAAAAGTGATGTAAACAGTTAATAAGATCGGCTGGGATTTTCCAGCCTCATCATGGCAGGAGGTTTAGCAGCTCACTCAAAAGTCCATTGACTTTCAGCGGGACCAGCCAATCTTGATGGCAAGTGGATCCGCAAAATCCTATCAGCAGTTTCATATGGTTGTCAAAGAAATGGATGGAATATTTTGTGGGGAAGGCATACTGTAAAGGGTTAACTGAGTGGATATGGTAATGAGTGATGGAGATGATAATGTATGTAAACAGACATTAGTTTATGCGTTAAATGTTCAACACACTATGCTCAGGACCAATATACTACGCTGTAACACACTTAGATGTTGTGTTAATAATCTAGTTTAAAGCAATTATCAGAATACGACTAGAGACTCAGAAAAAATAGGGCACACATACCGATAACCGAGAACCAAACATCGAGGAAACTAGTCAAAACATGTCCTTCCATACAGTCTGCCTGGTCACTATGTCTTGTCTTCACACTGAGGATACTCTCCACCATTTTATGTGACATTAACACCAACCTAAACTGGATAGATTCAGAACAAATCCAATAACTCAAAACTGGGCAGCCATGAGGCCCTGTGGGCCATCAGCAGCAGCAGAATTATATTCAGCCAAGGTAGCACAATGGTTAGAACTGCTGTCTTACAGCGCCAGGTGACCTGGGTTCAATTCCCAGCCTGTCTGTGCGGAGTTTGCATGGTCTCCCGGTGTCTACGTGGGTTTCCTCCGGGTGCTCTGGTCTCCCCCCACAATCTGAAAGACGTGCTGGTTAGTTGCACTGGCTACACTAAATTCTCCCTCAGTGTATCTGAACAGGTGCTGGAGTGTGATAACTAGGAAATTTTCATAGTAACTTCATTGCAGTGTTAATGTAAGCCTATTTGTGACAATAAATAATCTTTACTTTACTTTAATCTGTGACTCTGAGGCCCAGCATATACCACATGCTACTATCACCATTAAGCCAGGAGATCAAATTAAAGTCAATAAAAATAAAGGAAAAAATTCTCCATTGGTTGGAATAGAAATCATAGAATCATAGAATCCGTACAGTGCAGAAGGAGGCCATTTGGCTTATTGAATCTTATTGAACCGGCAACAATCCCACCTAGGCCTTATCCCCATAACCCCACATATTTACCCCGCTAATCTCTCTAATCTACACATCCCAGGACACTAAGGGGCAATTCAGCATGGCCAATGCACCTAACCTGCACATCTTTGGACCATGGGAGGAAACCGGAACTCTCAGAGGAAACCCATGCAGACACTGGAAGAATGTGCAAACTCCAACACAGGCAGTGACCCAAGCCGGGAATTGAACCAGGTCCCTGAGGCTGTGAGGCAGCAGTGCTAACTACTGTGCCACTGTGCCATCCCAAAGAGTCCATTCTAGCAGAAAGTAAAATGGTTGTGGTTGTTTGACGACGTCAATCATATCAGTCAAGGACATCACTGCAGGAGTTTCCCACATAGTGAGGACCAGAGTTGTATCCTAAACCTAGCCATCTTCAGCTCTTCCATCAATTTCCAACTACCATCCATTATCAGGTCTGAATGGGGATGCTCATTGATGATAACACAGCCTTCAGCCCCTCTTGTAACTTCACAGATACTGAATTAGTTTGTGTTCACGTGCAGCAAGATCTGCACAACTTCCGGGTTTGGGCTGATAGGTGACAAGTAACATCTGTGTGATGGACATGCCAGGAAATGACCCTCTGCAAAAAGAGAAAATTTAACTAGCTCAATGACATTCAATAAATTTCCTCACCATCAATATCCTGAGGCTTACATTGGCCAGATATTTAACTGAACTAGCCATATAAACACTTTGACATGAGAGAAGGTGAGAGGCTGCAAATTCTGTGGCAGTTAATTCACTCACCCCCTGACCCTCTTCCAAAGTTTGTCTACCATCAAGAAAGGACAAGTCAGGAGTGTGATGGAATACTTTCCAGTTACCTGGATGAGTATAGCTCAGAAACATCCAGATAAAAGCAGCTCATTTGATTCACACCTCATCTACCACTTTCATATTTACTCCCTCCACCCTGTTGCACAATGGTACCAGTGACCATCTACAAGATACACTGCAGCAACTCACTAAGGCACCTTTGGCAGCACCTTCTAATCCGGCAAGCTTTACCACTTCAAAGGACAAAGGACAGCATTTGCACAGGAACATCATGACTTGACAGTTTCCCTCTAAGTAATACACCATCCTGACTTGGAAATATAAAGCTGTTCCTTAACAGTCACTGGATCAAAATCCTGGAACTCACTTACAAATACAGCTTTGCGTATGTACACCAATAGAATGCAGCAATTCATCACCTTTTCAAATGTAATTAGAGCTGGACAGCAAATGCTGGCCTTGGCAGTTACCCTCATATCCCACAAAAAGATAAAAAAGAAATGAATGATTCAAGGGGCTTGGAAACACTAAGAGCCAGAACTGTCGGAGGCATTAGTCTGCAAGGCTAACACCTCCAAATGAATACATCTTGCAGTAGATATGCTGTAGTAAACCTTTCTGCCTCAGTATACATGGATGTGCAGATTTATATGATGTGGCTCCAACTTCCCTTCATGAAGCCTCCCTCGATTACACAGCCTGGGGCCCATGCATGTTCTGTAAAAATTCCTAGCTGTGTATAATGAAAGGCTAATTACCCTTGATTGGCTACCTGCCGGAGATGGGTGGGCAGCTGCTGCTGTGGGGAGCCCGCCTCCGGGAAAAACTCCAGGAAGCAGGAACATGTCAGGGGGCCAACTTAACATGCCTTCATCTACAGGCTGGAAAAATTCTGCCCATTATCTCTTTTTTGTCAGACTTTTAATAAACTTTTTGAACCAATGACCACATTGACAATGCTCATTCTTTGCCAGCATGCTGTGCTTTAGTATTGGTCTCCCCATATGTTCTGGATTAAGACAAGCTTTTGTGAATTTAGTTTGCTGCAGGCATTTGTTCCAAATAAAAAAGCCAAGTAGCAATTAAAACACATTTTATTCTGACACAGTCTCCTTGATTAACCTGTTCTAATGCTTAAGTAAAAAGTTGAGCAATAGAAATCAGTAAAGTGATGGAAGATGTTGTTGACGGTGCTATCTAGCATCCATTGCTCAGCACTAACCTGCTTATTGACATTTAGTTTGTGTTCCATCAAGGCCACTCAACTCCTGATCTCATTACAGCCTTAGACCAAACTGAAGAGCTGAACTCAGGAGCTGCACTGAGAGTGTCTGCCCTTGATATAAAGGCAACATTTAACAGAGTATGGCATCAAATAGCCCTAGCAATATTGGAGTCATTGGGTTCAAGGAGAAAACTATCCATTGGTTGGAGTCATACCAAGCACAAAAGAACATGGTTGTGGTTGTTGGAAGTCAATCATTTCAGTCCCAGCATATTGTTGCAGGAGTTTCAACCATGTTTAGCTGCTTCACCTAAGACCTTCCCTCCATCATAAGGTCAGAGGAGGGATGTTCACTGACGATTGCATAGTGTTCAGCAGTGTTTGTGACTGCTTAGAGATGAACCAGACCCTGTCCAGGTGAAGCATGACCTGGACACCATTTAGACTTGGACAATATGAAAATTGGCAAGTAACATTTGATCTACACAAGTGCCAGGCAATGATCATCTCTAACAAAAGAGTATCTAACCATATCCGCCTGACATTCAATTATATTACCATCACTAAACCTCCACTAACAACATTCTGAGGGTTACCAATAAACAAAAACTGAACTGGCTACAAGAGTAGGTCAAAAACCTGTGATAAGTAACTCACCTCCTAACTCCCCACGTCTGCCATCTACAAGGTACAAATAAATGCGTATTGCAATACTCCCCGCTTGCCTGGATGTGTGTAGTTTGATAGCACTCAGGAAGGTTCAACACCATGTAGTTTAGAGCAATCCTCTTGACTGGCTCTCAATCCATCATTTTAAGCATACACTTCCTTCACCACTAACATACTGTGGTTATAGTGTGCACCATCTACAAGGTACACTGCAACAACTCACCAAGGCTTCTTCAACAGCATCTATAAACCTGTAACTTCTAGCACTTAGAAGGACAAGGGCAGTGGGCACGTAAGAACACCACCATCTGCACATTCCCTTTCAACTCACATAACATGCTAACATGGAAATATATTGCCAATTCTTTATCACTGCTGTGTCAATATCCTCAAAGTCCCTTCTTAAGGACATTCTAGATGTACGCACACAACATAGACTGCTGCCATTCAAGTAGATGCTCACCATAACCTTTTAAAGTGCATTTAGAAATGGACGATAATGCAGGCCTTACCAGCAAAGTCCACATTCCAGGGAATAACAAAAACTCAAAAAGATTATCTGATCATTATCACTTTGTTGGTTGTGGGAGTTTGTTGCATCCAAATTAGCTGCTACATTTATAACAGCAGCTATACTTCGTTGGTTGTAAAGTGCTTTTGCTCATCCTGAAGTCTTAAAAGGCACTATATAAATTTAAGCTATTTTTCTTTCTCATATCAAAGACCATAGGAGGATGTCAAACACTTACTTTAACCTCAAAGTCATTGACAACCATTCTTTGTGATTCCTTCTCCCCCAAACACAGAGAAACATAAAGATAAATACTGCTTCTTAATGCAATTGTGCATAATATCATACCATTTAAAGATAAAGTCATTGTCCCAGATGAATATAGGCTGCTCTCTACTTTGAGGGAGGAGAGCCAACTGGTGGTGATTTAACGTGAGGATCACCACACCTCAGACTCAGGGCAAGGTTCAGGCCATTATGAATAACCTCAACCTGTATTGGAATTGAACCTGTATTCTATATAAACTCTATTGTAAATAGGAACTTACTGTCATAATCTTAATATATCTTCCTTTTTGGTTATTGAAGGAGGTGATGAGAAGTCGGTGACTGCCACCCTGTGTCATTGTTTCACTGCAACTGTGGTGACCTTCAAATCACAGACATCCACACTGGGAATGTAGGTATTGTAGGAAGACAGAACTCAGTAAATCACATAGCCTAAGCCAAGAAGTGTAATTGGAGATGGCAGTGAAAATCAGAAATCAACTATCAGATGGCTATAGGTTCAAGTTGAGGAGCCTGGACATTGGGACCTCATGGGGTCTAATATCTGAGCGAGAGAAGTTCAGATAGGCAACAGATATGTCCATTGACTGCACTCCGAATCATAATGATCATCTGCCTAAACTTTGAACTACTATGGAAAGTACGCCCAATATAGAGACATTCGCAGTAGTCCAAGTGACTGTGGTCTTAAGCACAGGCAGTTTCTTAATGAAAACTCAGATTGGCACTACACAGACTGTCTCCCTTCTCTGTGTTTGATACACTGGAGGATTGGCTTGTTAGAACCACACTGCAGGGCTTTAATTTTCTCGTTGCTGCTCAACAGCCTATTCCAAAATGGATTATTCAACAAGGTGAAGGATTGTGAAGCAAGAAAATGGAAAGATATAACACATTTGTCTTTCAAAATGTTCCCACGTCCAAACTATTCAACTGTGTTGGTTTAATAAGACTTCATGTTCTAGATGGTGTACAGCAGCACTCAGCTACTGCAGGATTGGGATATCATCAGAAGCTGCAGGTCCTTTTGTGACTCAATGCAATAAGGTACTGAACTATCTTCACTGTGGATGCTGAGTAATGACTTTGTTGTTCTACTATTAGGGAATCACTAAGATGATGGAAGACATGTAATCGACAATTTCACAAAAAGAATGTTACAACGCTAACAAACATAGCATATGGATTTCACAACATTATTGAAAATAAAATTGATTGCTTTAATGTCCTGAGAGAGGGTGTGGAGTAATGAACTGGAGAAATTGGTATCCATTATAATTGATATGGGTAGAAGGTAAGCTGCACATAGCATAATGGACTACTTTACAGTGTACAAGCTGACATGGCTGTTCATAAGTGAAAATCTTGTCAGATAGAGCTTACCTAAAACTCTTGATCACCTTAGTTGCATTATTTGTGAAATTGGGGTATCTGACTACAGGAATGCAAACATAGGCCAGATTTTAAGAACATAAGAACATAAGAAATAGGAGCAGGAGTAGGCCATCTCGCCCTTCAAGTCTGCCCCGCCATTCAATAAGATCATCTGAAGTGGATCAGTTCCACTTTCCTGCTTTCTCCCCATAACCCTTAATACCCTTGTCTATCAAAAACCTATCTACCCGTGACTTAAATATATTCAGCGAGGCAGCCTCCACCACTTCAAGGTGCAGAGAATTCCAGAGATTCACCACCCTTTGAGTGAAGAAGTTTCTCCTCAACTCTGATCTAAACTGCTTCCCCCCTTATCTTGAGGCTGTGCCCTCTTGACCTGCTATCCTTTCTCAGCGGGAAGAATCTCTCTACCTTGATCCTATCCATCCCCTTCATTATCTTATACGTCTCTATTACGTTTCCAACAGTGTTGCATCCTACTAATCATTATTGTCTCTCTGCACATTTTAAATTAATGCAATGAATCCAGTGGGGCTAATATTTGGCAGTGGCTGGACTGGAAATCTAAAACAGCAACAATTCTTGATGGACTGCAATGTACCAGTAAAGGGGAGAGTGCTTTTCCCTTTGATGTGACAGAAATGTTTCTTTGCACTACACATTCAGAGCTCGCATCAGGAATTTGAGCATGGAGATCAATGGGCTTTATAGGATTTTCCCTCTGGGTGCATGAATTTGAGGGTGAACTAGAGTGTCTCATTGTTCCTGTTTTTAGGATAGCTTTTAATGATTCTTCAGAGGCCATCAAAATAAATGACAACCTTCCTATTTAGACCATGGCCAGTCATCCTGAGTGAAAAAAAACATTCGCTGTAAAAGTTCACAGGTTTTGTTACATGTAACAATGTGGCCATGCTTGGGTACCATAGTTGTGAATTTTCAGTGGATTTCTGAAACTCAGACCACAGCTGAGATCAAATATAATGAGTCATATGCCTTCACAAGAATACTAATAGAGCATACCACTGCTTGAACAGATGTTGGATTGTACAATTCAGCAAAAATTAACAAAATGACACTGATGTTCTGCATGCTACACACATTTTCTGTCAGCAGAGAAGTTATCATTCAGCAAATGGAGTAGGAGGGTTAGACTATCCCTCAGGAGGATGGTAACAATGAACCCAAGGCTGAAGATTTGTTTACTATACCACAGCTGCAGAGAAGAAGACAAAGCTGGCAGCATATAGTAAAGAGCAATGTCAAATAAATGTCAAAATCATTCTAGCACAAATATTGCTGAATGAATGCATCCAGTGCTTTGCCCATTAAAGCACCATGGTCACCATTATCCATCATGCAATACAATCCATTTGGCATCTGCTGAAACTTGCCCCAGTATAAAACTAGTTTCAGTTGAAAATGAAAACAAAGTTCGCATAACCTATCGTTATAATAGTGAGTGTTGAGGAATTTTCACTTGGTGCTTTGCATTTCTTCATTGCATAAGGTGAATGTCTCCGTGCTATCTAATCTAGTAATCCTTGGAACTTATCCTAGTAGCAGAAGGAAGTGAAATGGCTGGATGATGGTTGTTTCAAGAGTGGAGGTGGCTGTTTTAATCTCCTATTGCGTTATGAGATGCTCCAACAATTGCTGGTTCTATGTCTGATGACTTTGTGGTTTCAATGTCGCCAGTCCGCTAGGTTCAGAACGGGAAGTGACTGGGTAACAAGGATGTTGAATTGCTCTGAGGGGCATCTTGTTCATCTGTGTCATATCACAACTGTTGGGAAATCTCCTATTGCATTATGAAATGCTCCAAGTGTCTAGTGATCTACATGAGAAAAGACTGTGAGATTGTAATCAAGTTTTTATAGCCTCCTTCAGAGTACCTATCAACATATTTGCAGCACTGAGTAAATCCAGACAGATCAATCAAATCCAAATGCATACGGTCAATGTTAACCTTCCAGGCCTGATGAAAACCAGATTGATTTAGGTGGGGGTGGGGGCGGTTAAATAGAAGTACAGGACTGCCCTATGACTTTATTCTGCACTCACTTTGACCTATATATTTCACTCACAGTTTTCGGGAGAAGTGTGAGATTTTTGCTATAGGCAGGCAATGGGGTCATTCATATACAAATGTTAAGAGTCTGTTGTTGTAATCTAAATCATTAAACCATTTTAAGGTGCATCTTTGATGCCGGCTTCACCAAAAATACTAAGTACCACACAACAGCTGGCTCAGGTGAGAACCAACCAGATAGGTCAGTATTCATTTTAAAGATTTCTTTCTGGACCCAAAAAAGCAGGAATATCTATGTCAGTCTCTCCTCTTCACCACAGTCATTATCGGAGGCCAATGCCCTGCCCACCAAATACGCCAGAAAATCATCCAACTCAGCATTGAATTTTGCCATTTTTCAGACACCTGGGTCACCACCTAAAACTGGTCCGTCTCGTTACATATGATATCATGGAAGCAGAACCCCACTGTAAAATTGGGCTGCCCTGACATTATCCTTCTACTGATGTAGCCTGGTGAACGGCCTGCACCAAAAAAACAAAATCTTTTCTTTAGGTCTGATCTGGAGTGAGGTCCGAATCCTGCCTCCACAGCATTCGTTAAGTTGACTTCCAGCACACATCATCCCCTCCTCCTATATCTTTCCCATCGTTCCCAATCCCCTCTCCCCACCACCTTGCACCAGCTCCTCCTGGCAGTTACTTGCAAACTTTGCAATTTTGTTGATCTAAAATTGACCATTAACAATGAGCGAGTAATGGAGATACATAAGGCTTGGCCAACTCTTCCAAATAAAGTTAATGAAGCCAAAGATTCAATCTTATACTGGAGCAGGACCACTTGTTGGGGAGTATGCTCCATTTGTGGCATCTATTTGAGACTCAGTAATGGGGCTAATTGAAATCCCACTGGTAAATCTTTCTGCTACTGAGTCACTTCCAGGTGCTGCTCACTGTCAGACTTGACTCTCATTCCTGATCACTCCGGTGTTTTGTTCATCAGCTAGTTAGAAATATGTGCGGCACTCCTTAACTGTGGGACTAGGGCTAAATCTTATTCACTCACTCCTGTTTCCATCTCACTTTTGCCTGATACCTCCTTTCACAGCATGCCATACAGGAAGGATGAAAGGTCGGGAAAACTGGTCATTAAATTTCCTCCTGCACTATAAAAAGATCTGGAATCATACTTCCCACCGTAGTTATTTCTCGTCAGAGAGTCAGAGCTGATTTCCTATTCTTCTCTTTGATCCAAATTCCAAATGTTTTCCTTTTTCCAGTGCCTCTTTAAAGTATAAGAACATAAGAACATAAGAAATAGGAGGAGGAGTAGGCCATCTAGCCCTTCAAGCCATTCAATAAGATCATGGCTGATCTGAAGTGGATCAGTTCCACCTTCCCGCCTGCTCCCCGTAACCCTTAATTCCCCTGTCTATCAGAAATCTATCTACCCCTGACTTAAACATATTCAACGAGGTAGCCTCCACCACTTCAATGGGCAGAGAATTCCAGAGATTCACCGCCCTTTGAGTGAAGAAGTTCCTCCTCAACTCTGTTCTAAACTGCACCCCCCCTCCCCCTTATTTTGAGGCTGTGCCCTCTAGTTCTGGTTTCCTTTCTAAGTGGAAAGAATCTCTCTACCTCTACTCTATTGTCTTGTGAATACCAACAAGATTCCTATTCTCACATACACCATGTCAATACACCTCCCACCAAAAGTTTCCCGGACTCTGTCTCAAATGAGGATATATATTACACTGACATGAAACCTCTTATGTTTCAATATTTTTTGTAAAAGAAAATAGCAAAGGGTTGATGAAGGACAGTAGTTAATATTCACAGTACTTACCCACAGATCTGCATTAATCATATAAATAGTTAACCTGTTTATCGATAATCCACTTTGGAAAGTGTGTGAGGTAGGATCAAATGTTTACAAGCTCCTTGTACTTGACCAATAATTTTGCCACTCTATAATTTCCTCCTAATTTTCAATTAGTATATATGTATGCACACATACATGCATCACAAAAAATATTACTTGATCACTTCTATAGCACTTCTGAATCACTTGGCGCATGGTCATTTTTCTTTGTAAAGAACTAATTCTTAGTTTCTGCCTATTGTCTTTATATCCTACCTTGAGTCTGCAGTATTTTGTGAAGGTTCAGTGAAATATGTAAAGCTAAAAATAAATTAGCATTGACAGATGCACTATCAAGAAGAATGGAAATTTCATGTTACTCCAGTTATGTATGAATATGTGTGTATGTGTCCCAAAGCTAACCCCGCTGCAATGTCCTTGAGCGCAGAATGACAAATGGTCATTTCTCTGGGACTACGACCTGCCATTTTAATGAATACAACAGTAAGACTGAACATTATAATTCTTAAAAGCACAGCACTTCCACACTCTGATCTGACTAATAGGTCAGCAATATAGCTTGGCAAATGCAAAACTCAACTACTTTAAATAATTAGGATAACTGAGGTGTCTGAAAATGCCTTTGCACTTTGGTCATGTTAATTATGAATAAAATGCTGCCTTATATTGTTTGTTATATTCAGGCATTTTGCGGCGTAAACATTGTTTTTTTGACTTAATGAAAAGGGCTGTGTGCAATCAAATCTTATAATACAAATCCTGATACCTTTCTAACAAGTAATTACTGTCAACCTAAAACTTGCCTACTTTTGCACATTACAATTCTTATGAATATTTCAATACATCCCAGTTTTCAGTAAGATAGTTTACAAGTACAAGTTACAGTATCATGCACAGATATATTTGATATAAAAATATGCATTCACAACAAAATGTGGCTCATTTGTGCCCAGTTTTTCAGTGACATTTTGCCTCCAAAATGGTGTTCAGGGTATGCTTATTTAATTTTAATGTAATTCACACCAGTTACCACTTTGATGACTGTTGGAAATAAAACAACAGGCAGATCATGAAGTCAATCGGTGTGTAATGCAGATTTGTCACCAGCAGAGCTGGTTTTGGAACTCAACACAACAGCTAATCTCACACAGTAGAATACGTTTAACAGCAGGAAGGAACACAAACCAGTGCACTTTATAGAAATTCAGAATATTTCACTGCAGTGTTCAATTATTCTGCATTTGATTGCATGAGTCTGTTCTTCATTAATGCTCGCTGTGCTTGATTGGTTAAGCATGGGTGTGGGGTCAGAGAAAAGTAAAGAATACTGTAGTAAGAGCAGGAATGTGGAGCTGAAGCATGGAGTAGAAATGTTAAAGCAATGTGAATAAAACCTGCTACCTATGTAGAAACTAGTTTAATCCCTGAATTGATCCAAGTTATAAAACATACAACCAATTGGGTGGATCCATCACTTTGCTGATTAGACTGATCGGGTGGTAATTAACCAGTTGATTATTCTTGATTTTTGTGGACAGCACATAGCTGGGCAATTTTCCACATTGTTGGGAAGATGCCAGTGTTTCAGCTGTAATGGAACAGCTCGGCTAAGGGCACAGCAAGTTCTGGAGCACAAGTCTCCAAAATCACTGCTGGAATGTTGTCAGGGCCTTTAGCTTTTTCAGTATCCTTTGCATTTGGACAACAGATTGTTGGACAACTGTGAGACCTCACATACATTTTGCACACAATCATGATAGCAGCAATCTGTGCTTTCATGATCTCAATCTGGTAGCAGCTGTTTGACCTGCAGTGGAAGGTGAGATATCACCAATGAGACACTATTTCCTGGAAAACCTCAGCAGTTCTGGGTAGCATCTGTAAGGAGAAAAAAGTGCTTTGACAAAGGGTCATCTGGACTCGAAACGTCATCACTTTTCTCTCCTTACAGATGCTGCCAGGCCTGTAGAGATTTTCCAGTATTTTCTCTTTTGGTTTCAGATTCCAGCATCTGCAGTAGTTTGTTTCTATTTTCCTGTTTGGGTCCACAAGTTTGCTGACGGGCTTTGTCACCATTTCCATATCGATAGGGACAGGATCCAAGCTGGGGAAAAGCAAGCGTCAGGTTGTTGCTGGACTCCTCCATGCTCTTTCACTTTGAGCATAACTATAGCAGACATACAAATAAATTAAATGATTTGTTGTGCATATCCATCAGTGTTCTTCAGGTTGACCCATCAAAGCACTTATCTGAATCCTTTGCAGCGAAGATTGTGGCAATCTTACCCTACTGCTGACATCTGTGCTTTCCTTGCTGTTGCCCCGGCAGCAGCAGACTTGTGTCCAGTGTCTCACAATTGCAGATCAAGCCTCTATACTGCAATCTAAATTATGTTCAATATTAGTATCTGAGTTGGAACTGGTAGTCTGAAATTGATTGCTGCATCATCATAGTCACTGTCTTCTTAGTTTCCTCCATTGCTTAACCATGATGCACATCTTGGGAATCTGAAAAGAGAAAGGCACAAGGGTATGTTTGTGATGACAAGAGGTGGAGTGGCAGCAGACAGTAAGAGCTTTAAGCTTTCACCATCTGCAGCTTGTAAATCAGAAGAGAGTGTGTGATGTGACTAAGTTAGTGGTTCCCAACTTTTTCAGTAACAAGGCATACTTCAATGGGACAATCAATTCCACTGCAAACCCACTTTTATTCAGCTGAATTGATAATGCATAAATGGCACATTTGATTATTCAAACAACATCCACGTCTCTAGAAACGTCAGCAAAAGCATCATATATATTATGATTTCTTTTTAGTTTTTAAAAGCCAAAGGGTGATACAACATGTTACTGTACAGAAGGACCTGGGGGTCCTTGTGCATGAATCACAAAAATCCAGTCTGCAGGTATAGCAGGTGATCAAGAAGGCAAATGGAATGTTGGCCTTTATAGCGAGGGGGATAGAATATAAAAGCAGGGAGGTCTTTCTGCAACTGTACAAGGCACTAGTGAGGCCGCAACTAGAGTATTGTGTGCAATTTTGGTCCCCTTATTTGCGAAAGGATATATTGACCTTGGAGGGAGTGCAGAGAAGGTTCACCATGTTGATGCCGGAGATGAGGGGGTTAGCTTATGAGGAGTGATTGAGTAGATTGGGCCTGTACTCGTTGGAGTGTTGAAGGCTGAGGGGTGATCTTATAGAGACATATAAGATAATGAAGGGGCTAGATTGGATAGAGGTAGAGAGATTCTTTTCACTTAGAAAGGAAACCAGAACTAGAGGGCACAGCCTCAAAATAAGGGTGTGTCAGTTTAGAACAGAGTTGAGGAGGAACTTCTTCTCTCAGAGGGTAGTGAATCTCTGGAATTCTCTGACCATTGAAGTGGTGGAGGCTACCTCATTGAATATGTTTATGGTAGATGGATTTCTGATCAATAAGGGAATTAAGGGTTATGGGGAGCAAGCGGGTAAGTGGAATTGATCCACTTCAGATCAGCCATGATCTTACTGAATGGCGGGGCAGGCTCGAGGGGCGAGATGGCCTATTCTTGCTCCTATTTCTTATGTTCTTATATTCTTATGCTCTTATGATACTGTGCAATATGTTGATGCCAGTGTTTGCAATGGGAATGTGAGAGAGGATAAGGATTCTGGACCAACTGAAGATTGACAGATGGAAAATAGGAAAGTTTTGAGGAGAGCATTTAAGGAAATCAGTCTTGGTGGTTATGTAAACATGGGTTAGGGTTGCAGCACAGAAGGGAATTCATTGAGGGACACGATGAGTAATGCTGTGGACGTGGGGAAAATGTTGTTTCCAATACTGATTGGGTGTGAGATCAGATGGACAGCTTTAGCTTGAACAGATCACCAAAACTCTGGACCACCTGGTTCCACCTAAATGAGCAGGGAGGGAGGATGATAAAGTTGTAACAATTACATACAGACATGAACCCTAGAGGGTGGATTCAGTATGTTAATATTGAGCTAAAGGAAATTTCCAATCATACAAAATTCACACAGAAAGCCAAGAGTGGGGGTAAATGGGTGTTTTTCTGGTTGGTGATCAGTGACTAGTGGTGAGTCTCAGCGATGAGTGTTGGGACCACAATTGTATATGATTTATGTAGATCATTTGGAATTGAGGACCAAGTGTAGTGTGCCAAATTTCACAGGTAACACTAAGATGAATGGCAGAGCTAAGTGTGCAGAGGATGCTGAAAGTCAGCAAAGGGATAATAAATGGCTTAAGTGAGTGGGCAAAGGTCTGGCAGATGGAGTACAATGTTGATAAATGTGAGGTCATCCAGTTTGGTAGGAAAGCAGCAAAATGGACTACTATTTAAATGGTAAAAAATTGCAGCATGCTGTTGTGCAGAGGGACCTGGGTGTCCTTATGCAAGAATCACAAGGAGTTGGTTTGCAGGTGCAACAGGTAATTAAGAAGGCAGATGGAATTTTGTCCTTCATTGCTAGAGGGGTGAAGTTTGAAAACAGCGAGGTTATGTTACAGCTATATGAAGTGCTGGTGAGGCCACACCTGGAGTACTGTGTACAGTTTTGGTCTCCTTACTTGAGAAAGGATATACTAGCACTGAAGGGGGTGCAAAGGAGATTCACTAGGTTGATTCCAGAGTTAAGAGAATTGGCTTATGAGGAGAGACTGAGTAGACTGGGGCTATACTCACTAGAATTCAGAAGAACGAGAGGAGATCTTATAGAAACATATAAGATTATGAAGAGAATAGATCAGTTAGAAGCAAGAGAGTTGTTTCCACTGGCAGGTGAACTAGAACTAGGGGGCATGGCCTCAAAATGAGGGAAAGCAGATTTAGGATTGAGTTGAGGAGAAACTTCTTCACACAAAGGGTTGTGAATCTGTGGAATTCCCTGCCCAGTGAAGCAGTTGAGGCTACCTCACTGAATGATTTTAAGGCAAGGATAGATCAATTTTTGAACAGTAAAGGAATTAAGGATTATGGTGAGCGGGTGGGTAAATAGAGCTGAATCCACGAAAAGATTAGCCACAATCTTGTTGAATGGTGGAGCAGTCTTGAGAGCCAGTTGGCCTATTCCTGCTCTGAGCACTTATGTTCTTGTGTCAGATAGGCAGTCAAAGGGAAGAGTAATAGCCAGATGGACTTTGGCAAAACAAATCAATATTCAATCAAAATAAAGTAGGTCAAACTATTTCGGATAATGCTATGTGATCCAGTTCATATATTTAGGAATATAAATCTGCTTATCAATAAACGTACTGTGTAAATGTAATTTGTGTTCCTGGGATTAATGAGCTTCCAAGCATATGTGAAAATTTTTTTAGACATTAATGTTAGAAATCTGATGAATGCTTTTATCTAAAAGCCTTTGTGCAATGTCCCATTGGTAAATTGCAAAGGTATTGCCCAGCATAGAACTGAGTCAGACAGGCCAGCGAGGTATCAGCCTTACTCTGCATAGAGCATGCTGATCTCAGTGGGACTGGTATTTAGGGTTATATATTTAGTATTGGACATATAATTCTGGGACTCAACTCAAAACATTTCATCAGGCAACTTTTATATCTTTCTTTTAATCTAATATTAAATGGCACGTAACTTTCAGGCTTTCTGGTGAAGCAGTTTGGTAGGCAAAGCACATATAATGCTTGCTCCTACATATCTAAGCAAATGCGTGCAAATGGGTACACAGAAAAATCCTGGCATCTGGATGACATCATCTGGCTGGTAAAGATGGACTGTTGGATTGTTTCAGCAAGCATTTCATGTTCCAGTATGTTGGAAATTCTCGTCTCCATGTAGTCAATGCTGCTACCCTGGGACTAAGTTTCTCCCTGAAGTTTCAACACCAGCCGCTCAGGACCCGAACAACTCCAGGACTGAACGGGAATTTAAACCGTTACATTCCTGCTCCGGATCTGCCACATTCCTAGTTCTCCCCCCCCCCCCCCGCCTCCTGTCCTCAGTGCCACAGACATGTCCCAGTCCCAGGTTTTTTTAATCTTTCTCGGGCTCTTGTGGTGCTCACTGTTTAAAATCCACTCTCGTTCGCTTTCCATGGCACACCACTGTGAAACAGCACAAACATTGGGAACCGCTGGGCTACCTGACATGTCTGAATAAGGATTAGCTGTGAGGAAACTGTTATTTTTAATGATTTTAGTCCTTCCTCTTGCTGCAGCCTCAGCAATACATATCCTAATAATGGTTAGCGCTGTTTTTCAATAGAGGTCAGGAGACGCAAATGTGCTTGTCCTGCTCCTGTATCTCCTGTTGCTTTCAGTTGTTCACCATCTTATCCTGCAAAAGAGAAGGAAATGTGCCAGTAAGTGTCACATGGCAGCATATGGTAGAGCATAGAATGTCAGATCTTCCTTCAATTGATAGAGATTATTCATAGGTGAAAGATGGGGGAAGTGATGAATCGAGCATCGACTGAGGCTTGTGGTGCAGTTGGTAGCTTATGGCATTTGAAGATGCAATCACAGACCTTGATCATTCCTGTGAGGTCATTAAAGTTCTTGCTGCATTGCATGCAGGTTTTCAGGGCTAAATTCCTGGCATTAACTTCTATGGCTATCTGCTCACACTGCCTTGTAAGTGCATAACTGAAGAGCTTCTCAGTCCCCTGTGGTTACAGGACATCTCTCCACTAAGTGATGTAGTGAAGTCTGGGAAAACCTTGGAGACAGTTACATCCCATAATGTGCTATATGATTCAATACTTCACAAATCAGAATCACTTCTTACATGACCATCAGCACCTATTTGAACCTCAATGAGACTCCCCTTTAAGAAGTGTAGACTTGCCTTAAGCAATGGAGGCTAGCATTAGGTAATGCAAGCTAGTTTTAATTATTGCTAGTTACTCATGCTATTGGACCCGTCGGAAACCAAACTGTAATGTAGATAGTGTTAGTGAGACATTGCAATCATTTAAAACATCAGGCAACATGAAGCTGGAATGCTATCTGCATTGCTTTGATAGGCATAGTTTCATTTTGCATCATGATTCTCAGCCCAGATTTTATATAGGCTTTCAAAGTTAGAAAGAAAATCGCCTTGTGAATTTATCAATACATTTATCTCATGTTTGTAAAGGTCAAAAAATGTTTATTAAACTGTCATTGATGACAATTCAGTCTGACGTTTTTCATTTAATTTTACACGAAAATGAAAATATAGCCTGTAATTATGCATTTGTTACTTGAGCAAACATTTAGTATTTGTCATGATTATGGGTATGGTGAACTGATTAAACAAGTTGCATTTCTGGGGTTTTGACTGCCTAGATAGATAACAAATGCTACAAATTCAATAGGATATTAAAATGTTTAATGCTGAGTATAGCTGGAACTTATAACAATCATTGAGAACCAAGAATTTTGCATGTTCTTGTGAGGTGTTTGCTCTAATGAATGTCTCTTTACTTGGCATATTATTTACTGTAAAAGAGTAGCATATAATAAGGGCTACTAACTGAGAATATTACACGGATGGGGTTGAGACAGGAAATATTCTGCAACACAATGTAAGACTGTCACAAGGTTTTGCCCCTTTGGTTTTGAAAATATGGTTTTAAACTTTTAACTCACAGAATCACAGAATTGTTAAAGACTAGGAGAAAGCTTTTTGGCTGATTATGTCTGTACCAGCTCTCTAAGTATTATGACTTAGTATCATTCTATTCCCTTTTCCCAGTGCCCTTACATATTGTTACTATTTAAATAATTATCTAATGGCTTCTTTAATGCCTTGATTGAACCTATCTCTACCACACTTCCAGGCAGTACATTCCAGACCTGAACCACTCATGTAAAAGAAATTCTCGTACATCACATCTGCTGCTTTTATAAACCAGTTTAAATCTATGTGCTCTCATTTTTGATCCATTTACAAGGGGGGACATTTTCTCATTATCTACTATGTGCAGCCTCCCCCATGGTTTTGAACATCGCTATCAAATCTCCTCTTAACCTTCTCCTCTCTGAGGAGAATAGTGCCAACTTCTTCAATCTATCCTCATAACTAAAATTTCCTATTCCTGGAACCATTCTTGTAAACCTCTCCTGCACTCTCTTCAATGTGTCCACATCCTTTCTATAGTGTGATGCCCAATGGGCAGAATTTTACCGGCATGTCTGCCCAATCTTCATATGAAGAATGCTGTTCTCCGAGCCTCATCCCTCACCTGAATTGGGGTGGGCAGGCATGCCGGTAAACTTCCAGCCAATATTTCAGCTGAGATCTAACTAGTCTCTTGTCTAAGTTCAGTATAACCTCCTTGCTGTTGTACAATATTGTCCTATTATTAAAGCGCAGAATACTATATGCTTTATTAATGTTCTGTCTACCTGCCACCTTCAATGATCTATGCAAATATACACCGAAGTGCTTCCTCTCCTACATATATTGTCTCTCCATGTTCTTCCTACCAAAATGCATCACCTCACACTTTTCCACATTGAACTTCAATCTGCCCAATCCCCCAACTTGTCTATGTCCTCTTCACTGTTCACAATAATTCCAAGTTTTGTATCATTGGCCAACTTTGAAATTGTGCCCTGCACACCAAGATCTAGATCATTTATAACATACATCAGGAAAAGCAAAAGATCCCAATACTAACTCCTGGGGCACACCACTACACCTTCCACCAGCCCAAAAAATATCATTTGACCATTACGTTCTGCTTGCTACTATCCAGCCTATTTTGCATCCATGTTCCTACTATCCCTTTTATTCCATTAGCTGTATTTTTTCTCACTACTCTGTTGTGTGGCACTGTGTCAAATGTGTTTTGAAGTCCATGTACATCAACAGCATTTTCCTCACCAACCCTTTCTGTTATCTCCTCAAAAATCACCAACAAGTTAATTAAATATAATTTCCTCTTTAGAAATCCATGCTGGCTCTTCCTAATCCACCCATATTTTTCTATACGACTACCAATCCTATCCCGAATAATTGTTCCTAGAAGTTTACTGGAATTTTTGCAGCTTGAACTGAGATAGAGCACACTGCTTAAAAATGCGTGGCCACATTCTAAGGTGAAGGAAAAGGAAGAGAAAGGCATTTCCTATAACACAAGCACCCATCAAAACTGATAACTATCTCAGGAAGAGACATTAAACATGCAAAGTACTAGAAATTGAAACAATGATTGTCACAGAAAGACACACCCAAAATCCTTGGAAGTATATAATGGGCGAAACATTTCAAGGCAAGGCTGCCCAGCATTAGCAAGAGATTTTAAGTGGCACAGGCTGTGTTAAAGTTTTCAGCAGAGGAAATAGTCTGAAGACTGCTCTTTCTCCCTCTCCCTCTCCCTCTCTAGGTATAAGTGCGTTGCCTGGTTTGAGAAGCCAACTGTACCAGGAACCTATAAGCAAACTGAAATCTCATAATAATCTCATTTTCTATATCTAACTGTATCCAAGGAGCCAACTAACCCAAACTGGTCACAGCATTCAAAATGTAAGACCCAAGGACAATCAAGGACTTAATCATATATTCTTTATCATTTTTAATTGGACTCTAACTCCCCTTATTTCTGATACCTGTGTGTGTTTGTATGTGTGCGCCTAAGTTACTGTATGAAGGCTTAATATTTGACATTGCATTTTTATTCTTTTTCTCAGTCCCGGTTAATAAATTTGTGCTTTATTTGACTCAAGAAAGCCTCATTTGATTGGTTCCTCATTGTTCACAGCCTCAGTAGTCAAATACAATTTGATTTGCAAAAGACACTTCATTGTGAAAAAGAAACGTAAACCTTTGTTGTGACTAACCGAGGAGGTTGAATACAGAGGAGCCAGTTCACCCCTTCTTACTGGCCATAATATGATTTAAATATAAACACAGAACAGAGTCTGTTGGCCTTACTATAGAAAATTCTAAAATGGATGATAGGGGCTAACTGCATTGGATTTAACCATTAACAACTAGATAATTGGTTCAGCTAATTTACACATTATCCTTTCATCTGGGAATCAAAACCAGTTCAAACTAAAAGAATAAAACTCTCCTCTCTCAGTTGGACTGGAAAGGATATTACACGGCTGGTTCTTGATAGTGTGTACCATTGTGGCTGCACCAATTACACAGAGGAGCTGCAGAATTCAGAGTACAGCCCACTCTCTGTTGGGATGCAATTCTGCTCTCTGCTGCAGTTTATGAGTTGGCTGCACTGGTTTCAAAGTAAAAATGATCACTCGTGCTAGAGCTCCCTGTGCTGAGAGTGAATAGCAGGAAACTGAGAACGTGCCCCTCATGATTTTCAATCAACATTAATGGATGTAAGGTTCTGGATGAGTTCTTGATATGCATGCCCAGCAAGTACAGCTGGTACCACAATCACCGAAGATGGAAATGTAACCCCCTGATTCTTAAACTTGTTAAAGCCACAGATTGCATGCAAAAAATGTTTAAATGAGCATGTTGCAAATTCTGCTGGATGCCTGGGTTGCCCTTTTTTATATAACTTTGTGAGCTTATTTGGAATGAAAGCAAAGTAACTCCATAGGAAAAGTGGCACTTGCACTGTTTTTGCACATTTGGGAGTGTCATTTTAATACAAACAGGATTTTAATAACAGTACTTTTGTGAGAAAAAGTTGAGGTCTTGGAACACTTTTTACTCCTTGAATCAAGGTTGTTTAAAAACACAATATTTAATGGTTGAGATGGTATAAGCTACAAGAGGATCGCTACAATCAGTTATAATTAGGCAAAGCATTGATCGTGATTGATAGTAATCACCGCAGCTCTAACTTACCATGCCTGTGTTTACTTCTGGCCAGTACTATGTCTGATTCTAGGCATCGCATTTGTGGAAGGATATCAAGGCCTTGAAGAAGGTGCAAAGGATTTTTTTTCCAGAATGATACCTGAGATGAAGGGTTTCACTTATATGGAGACAAAAAATGACAAGATGACATTGTTATGTGCTGTGCAATTCTATTTTTCTTTATATATCCACTAGTGATATTGTTTACATTTTGTTACACATAGGTGACAATTATGCTAATCAACGTAGCTACTACTTTAACATGCTTCCTGCTAAATACCATACCATGGCCACTCTATTTTATTTCCCAGTTGTGACATTTTCATTGAACATTGTCATATGCTCAAACAGAAGCCCCACCTTGATGTCAGGAAGTCACTATACTTGTATAACAATGATTTATGTCTGGAAGCTGCAAGTTTCAGTTACAGTTGAAATATGTGCCCTGAAGGATGATATGTTTAAGATGTAATGAAACAACTGGAAGACTATATGAGAGGCCTTCATCAATGAGCAGTAAATGTGGAATAGGTTGACAGGCAGCACTTGTGACATGGATCGCAAGCTACCTATGTGACACAATGTTGTCTACCTTGCCAAATTCACAAAAGTGTGTTATTTTCACCCCTCTTTGGGCTCCACGGTGTGGTATAGTGGTTAGCACTGCTAACTCACAGTTTCAGGAACCAGGGTTCAATTCTGACCTTGGGTCACTCTCTGTGTAGAAATTACGTTCTCCCTGTGTCTCGGTGAGTTTCTTCTGGATGCTTTGATTTCATTCCACATGCCAAAGGTGTGCGGGTTCGGTTGATTAGCCGTGATAAATTGCCCCTTAATATCAGAGCGATGAGCAGGATAAATATGTGGGGTTACAGAGTTAGGGCCTGGGTGGGATTGTTGTCTGTGTAGGCTTGATGGGCACGGACTCCTTCTGCACTGAGTTTGGCCAGCAAACTCACACAGTGTTGAGTATAACTGTGAACTGTGAGGAAGCTGTCAGTACCATATGGGGTAAAACTCCTCACATATAACTCATCAGCAGTAGGTCCACATTTCCAGCCATCATGCAGAAGGTTAGATACTGCCATTTGTCAATGGATTCTGTTGCATACCTCAACATTGCACTTGATCCTCCTTTCCTTTCATCTGCATTTATTTTCTCCAACACCCATGCAACTTTTGGAGAAATGGACAATATTTTAAAAAATATTTTACACGTTCGCAAAGATTGTAAGAAATCTCCATCATCTTACTAACATTTGATAGTTAGCAAAAATGATTCTGACATTTGCATTTCTAATCTGCCCCACCTGGACCACTGCACAGTGTATGTTCTAATAACTGATGCAAGCTGAGCTTGTGAACTTGGGTGAAGTCAAACCAGCATGCAACCAGCGCCTTGTTGCACACAAGCAACAGCATCCTGACACAGAATGGAACCAAAGCATGGCCACGAGATAGCCAAGTCTTGGGCCATTCTAACTTAGTTCACAGTTGGTTGTAAGAGTACAAGCCAATGCTAGACATACACGGGAATGTTAAGACACATTGCAATCGAATAGAGGGTTTTTTTTTTGCAGCTGCTTGATTCTGACCTGGGATGACCCAATTATTAAAAATATTATATTAATCAGCAATTTCATAGTAATGAATGCAAAATTAATGTATCTATATATATCTCAGCAGTTGCAGATAATTTGTTGGAGTTAGTAAATGAAAAATACTTTAAGAGAAGAAAAAACTACACATAACAAGAGAACATTTTGTTAAATTTTGGCATGGTATTGTTTTTAATTACTATACGAGGGTGGCACTGTGGCACAGTGCTTAGTACTACTGCTTCACAGCACCAGGGATCTGATGCCACTCTGCAGTCGGGATTGTTGGGAGAAGGAGGGAGGCCAGCCAGGTGAGGGGGTGATCTCAGGAATGGTCTTGGCCCGGCGATTGCCCAATGGGTGGGGGGTGCATGTGCTGTTTCAGCACTGACAGATTGGCATATGCGCAGTGGCCCGCTCAACACGCTGATTTCAGCCTCTCCAGCGGGAATAGCCCCCCTCCCAAAATTTAATGATAGTTGTGCTGGTGGTCTCTGCAGTGCACAGTGTGTGGGAAATCCCTCTCTGAACTCCTACTGAAAAAACCAAGATGAATTACTCCAGTTTTCATGCAAATTTGACACTTAGAAGTTTTGGGGGAGAATTCCACCTCTAGTCTTATGTCATTCCCCATCAGTTTTGTTTGATTTTTCTATGTTTCGCTTTGTTTTTGCGATTAGAAATCAAGTAAATTCATCAGTTTCATTGTCAAATATTCCAATTTAATCTAACTGCTTCAATCCAGCAGTCAATGGGAAAGCAATAAAAATCCAATGGTGCTCACCCAAAATTCAGGAAAATATGTGTTTTTCAGGGGGTAACATTTCCAACTAAAATCCAAGACTGCAGTTATTTGCGTAAATGCTTCTGTACCTATTCACTTGTATCTCCTTCTTTGTATTGTAGAATGTGTTCCAAGACACATTTTTTGCGTTTTGATCCTCCCAATCTCGTATTGCACCTGGTGCTGAGAGGGATGTTTCGGGATGGCGACCGCCTCGTGAACCTGCTCCTGGGCCTGGCAAAATACGCCATTTACTTGTCCAGGCAGCAGGTGATCGAGGGGGCCGTTCACCCTGACTGTCTGCCCCTCTACCGCAGCTACGCTCGCAGCCAGGTGTCCTTGGAGAAGGAGCATGCGATGTCCACGGGCACAGTTGGAGCCTTCCATGCCCGTTAGGCACTGCAGGGGCTGGGGTGCATTATTGACCCTAATAATCACACTATAATTTGATGTTTCAAGTTTCCTTTGTACTTTGATTTTGTTCGGGCTGTTCCCCCTCCTTTTGGGGAGCTGCCCCTTTTACTTTGTCCTGATTTAACTTAAGTTTGTTTATTTGGTTTGACCTAAAAGAGGTCAATCTTGTAGCTTTATATTATTGAAATAGCTGGATGTAAAGAGCTGTTTTTAATAAATAGACACAGTAATTTGCAACTTGAGCAATGATATTACATTATTAAAAAACTGCAGAGTTGCTCCTTGCTAACGGAAGGTGTTGCGTCATCTTATACACCAATCTGCTGCAGGCAAAAAAAAGGCATGAGATTGTGGAAATGGAGGAACAGATGATGAAATTGAGTCTGATATTTAAGCACTCAATAACAGGATTTAATTCCAGCTGGAAAAGTTGTTAGAAAAAGAAATGAGAATGCTTGCTTTCCCATCAGTTTGAAAGCTTGCAGAAGAGGGAATTTTTAGGGTTTCATCTCATATGCCATGAAATCCAAGAGTCATTTAAGAATAATAGTGGGGGCGATTTTGTGCCCCCACTATTCACCAAAAACGTAAATGCCAATGTGGGTGCAAAATCTTGTGAGAGTTGGGAACTGAGCTTCTCGCCAGCAAGATCCCGTTTTACAATTTTCCCACCCCTCATGGGTGAGATTCCCACTCACAAAGGACAGAGATCTCTAAACACATTTCAAAGAAATTACATTTTATTAAAAGGCCTACTTACCACATTTTATTTATTTATTCATGGGACATGGGCATTGCTGGCTGGCCAGCATTTATTGCCCATCCTTAGTTGCCCAAGGGCAGTTGAGAGTCAACTACATTGATGTGGCTCTGAAGCCACATGTAGGCCAGATTGGGTAAGGATTTCCTTCCCTAAAGGACATTTGTGAACTAGATGGGTTTTTCTGACAATTGACAATGGTTTCATGATCATCAGTAGTTTCTTAATTCCAGATATTTTTTATTGAATTTAAATTCCACCATCTGCCGTGGCAGGATTCGAACCTGGATCCCCAGAACATTTGCTGATTTTCTGGATTACTAGTCTAATGAAAATACCACTAGGCCATTGCCTCCCCTGCCCATGATCTCCCTCACTCATTGGTGAGGTTCACAACAGCTTTACGAAGACTGAAAACAGTTGAGAGGATTCTACTGGTGTGCCAAGGTCGCTAAAGCCCCAAGGAGGAGAGGGATTATGCTCAGGCAGTGCCAATCTGACAGTGCTAGCCTATGCCAGGGATAGTGTCAGGGTGCGTCCTCTGTGGAGCCCCATTCAGGGGAAGTCCAGTTATGTGTGATGCGGATGGAGGGGGAGGAGAGCGCAAGGGCCTTTGAACACCAGGTCTTAGCAAGGAGTGGACAGTGAGGGAGAGATCTGGCAATGACGGGTGGGGTGATCATTAGTCGTATTACCATGGTGGTTGTGCAGCAGGGTGGTGACGGCCAGAGGGATGGAGAGGAAGAGCCCCCAATAATTGTGCAGGCACGGGAAAATCCTTTAATATTCTTTTTGTGAGGGTAGGAGGCTGGGAGGAGTTTTATCACAGTGCTGATTGGGATGCCCTTTAAAGATGGCACCTTGATCTCTGTGGAGCTGGTCTTGGTGGCTCTATCGGGCTCCACCCTGCCAGATTAATACCATAAACCATGCCTCCCAATTTCTTGTAGCTTAAGATCTGGTCTGAAAACTTGGCAGTGCTTTTAGAGAGATACACACCAACTTGCAGTCAGAGCTCGACACTCTGACAAATTATTGGAATATTCTGCCCACCATGAAGGAATGAGGAGTAGTTTTATTATTCCAAATATTGCTGAAATCGTAATCAAGTATACAACTGCAACTAAGAGTTTCCATTTGAAAAAAAAAGCAGCAGATCCATTGTTTTTGCATCTGAGAGGGTAATTTTAACCTTTCCTGCTCAAGATGAAATTGATGGGATTGGGTGGTGTACCAGTTATATCTACTATTTTAACCTCCATTAAAGTCAATGCAGAGTAGAACAGAATTGGGTAAAATCCTCTGTCCCACTTAACCTCTGGAATTTTGTTTTGGTGAGCTAGGTTAAAAAGTCCATCTGCCCCCCTCTCCCACCCTCCCCCACCCCCCCCCCCCCTCCTCCAAATCCCAAATGTGTATTGGATCAACAGAGTGCAGCATATGGAGGAGAATCAAACAGAGATCCAGCTTAAGGATTTCAAAAAGGTGTTTAAACATTCCAAAATGCTTAGCTGTTTTAGTTTCAGAAGATGGCTTTTAAGTTACAGTGAGAGGTAAATATTATACTGTTACTTTATCTGCTGATTTATTTTACTTCTACATAAATTTACATAGTAAAGAAATTAGAATCGTAGTTTATCTGAAACCTGTCAGCATGACCTTTCCACCTAATAGACTAATTATAAAAGCACTACAGCCGTACATTTGTACAATGTGTAACTCAGAGAAAAGAGTAATTGCTGGTCCAGTGGTCTGTAAATCTATTCAAGATATTTATTTCTCTCCATTTACGCTAGACATGATGTGAACCTAGAACCTGACTTACTGCCTCAAGCCTGAATAAAGAGTGCAGCAGTAATTGTCTGAGAAAGTTTAGTCTACGTAGGAGTAATTTTAAAACAAAAGCAAAATACTGTGGCACCTGGAAATCTGAAATAAAAGTAAAGAATTCAGTAAATATTCAGGTATATTTAAGGCATTTGTGATGAGAGAAGATTTATGTTCAGGACGTTAAAAGATCATCGACCTCAAACATTGGGCTCAATCTTACAAAAAAATTCTAAGTGCTGAACAAACGAGGAAACTGGAGGGAATAGAGCCGCTTTTTTCAGGGGAGCTCCAAGTCGCAATCTTATGGCACTCAGAGCACATAAAAGAGCCAGGATGCAACTCTTGCCAGCAAGGGGGAGGGAAGGTGGGGTGGGGAGGAGGGGAGGGGGGGAGGGGGGGGAGGGGGGGGGGAGAACAGAGCCTGAGTTCAAGGGGTGCCATTGTGCGGATGCCCTGACCTCCCAGTGTACTGAAAGATCTGCTATCCACCCCACCCTCCCCATGGATATCAGAACACACCCCCCACCTCTGTTGCCCCTTGCCATTGTCCATAATAATGTGGAATTAGGAAATCCTCACTGGAAAACCCACTCTCTGCCTTCAGAATGAGTTAAAAGGTGTAGTGGTATGAAAATATTTGCTTCAAACACGCAAGAGAGTTGTAAAATTGAAGACCAAAATAACAGAGGAAAAATCTAGGAGATCAATTCCAGATGTGGCTGCAGTGATTTAATGGCCCTCCCAAGCTGCCTATCGGTCCTGCTATTACTAGATGGTCATGAGCCCCTCTTTGCCATCATTTCTTAGTGTGACAGGATATGGTGAGAAAAGTCATACAGATTTAGGAAGCTTATGATCTCAACGATCTTGAAGGGGGTAATTTGAAAGTTGCGAGACACTGGCTGGAATTTTCCAGCCATTCACGCCAGTGGGATTCTCAAATCCTGTTGCAGTTAATGGAGATTTGGCTGAGTGCCAAATTCTCCATCCTCACTTGCAGTGGCTGTGGGATGTGAACGGCTGGAGGATTCTGGCCAATATATTTATTTTAAATTTGAGATGGACAGAGTATCAGGATTTGGATTCAGCAACAGCGAAGAAAGAGGGATATAGTTTTAAGTCAGAATGGTATGTGACGTGGAAGGGCATTTGTAGTGGTCTTCCCATACGTCTGCCGCTTTGTTCTTCAAGGTAATCGAAGCTGTGGCTTTGGAAAGTGCAACTAGAGGAGGCTTTTTGAGATGCTGCAGTGCATCTTGTAGATGGTGCACTCTGCTACCACTATATGCCAGTGATGGGAAGAAGTGAATGCTTAAATTTGTGGATGAGGTGCTGTTCAAATGGGTTGCTTTGTTGTGGATGATGTTGAAGTTCTTGAATGTTTTGGGAGATTCACTCGTCTGGGCAAAGGGAGAGTATTCTGTCACACTCCTGACTTCTGTCATGTAGAAGGTGTACAGGCTTTGGACGTGTCAGGAGGTGAGTTATTGCGGAATTCTCAGCATTGAATCTGCTCTTGTAGTCATAGTATTTATATGGCTGGTTCGTTCAGTTTCTGGCCAATGGTAACCTCCAGGATGTTGATATTGGGATATTCAGCAATGATTGTGTTGCTGAAGTGATTCTCTCTTGCTGGGGACAGTAAATTCCTGATATTTGTGTGGCATGAATTTTACTTGCCACTTATTAACTCAAGCCTGAATGTTGTCCAGGTCTTGCTGCATGCGGACATGGACTGCTTCACTATCTGAGAAGCTTTGAAGGGTACTGAACCTTATGCAATCATCAACAAACATGGGTTTGACAAAGGGTCACCTGGACTCAAAATGTCAGCTCTTTTCTCTCCTTATAAATGCCACCAGGCCTGCTGAGATTTTCCAGCATTTTCTCTTTTGATGTTGACAGGCATCCTTGCCTCTGATTTTATGATGAAGGGAAGGTCATTGATCAAACTGCTAAAGATGATTTGGCCTAGGATACTATGCTGATGAATTTCAGCAGTGATGACCCACACTGAAATGGTTGGCCTCCAACAAGCATCGCCATCTTCCTTTGTGCTACATAAAATTCCAACCAACAGAGAGTTTATATCCCGATTCTCATTGACTTCAATTTTGGCCAGATTCCCTGATGCTACACACAGTCACATGCTGTTTTGATGCCTAGGACAGTCACTCTCACTCACCTCACCTCTGGAATTCAGCTTTTTTATTTAGCCCGTGACTATAATGCCTGGAGCTGAGTGACTCTGGTAGAACCCAAACTGAGCATAAGTGAGCAGGTTTTTGCAAAGTAAATGCAGTTTGAGAACACTGTTAACCACATCGTCTATCTCTGGTGATTGAGACTAGACTGATGAGTGGTAATTAGTCAGATTTGTTTTACATCATTTTCTTCTGGATGGACATACCTGGATGATTTTCTACATTGTTGGGTAGACGCCAGTGTTGTAGCTGTACTGGAACAGCTTGGCTAAGGGTGCAACTGGTTCTACACATTTAAATAGTTGCATAATTGTTTTAAGAGCTGATCACATGATTTCTGGTGATGTCATTAGGGCATTGCACAGGCTATTGGTTTACTTTCAGTATGTATTCTGTACAGGCAAGAGTTCTTACAATCAACTTTGGTTTTGTTTGAATCTGTGTGCGCAAACCACGTCTTTTTATTTTTGTACAATACCCACAACCCCAAACATTGTTAGGACATTACATTATTTTTATGCAGTGCGTTGGAGTTCCAAATAAACTCATCATGCTAAGCAGTCCAACATACACTGACTTCCATATTATCACTGTGAGCAGGAATATAAAGCTTGTATATGAGAAAGTACAGGTGTTTTAGTTAAAATAGGAACAGACTCTACAATTAAGAGTTTAATCAGTTAAAAAATATTATTAAACATTTTGATTTATAATCACATCATACCCTTTAAATCACTCTGACATTCTTTCTTCGTGCTATTGAGTTCACCCAAACACCAGCTGCATGTCGGAATAATCTATATTTCACATCAACACCTCTCCTAACTCATTTACTTTTATAATGATATCATTCATTATTTTGAATGCAATAATGATCTATTATTTTTCCTCATTAACAGAGAAGATACCTTCCAAAGGGTTGAGTTTAAAAGAAATATAATTTGAGGGAAATGGATGTCACTCTCCACATCAACATTTATTGCCCCATCTCTAATTGCCCCACAAAGCCACTTCAGAGAATGTTTAATAGTCAACCATAATGATATGGAAATGGAGTCATATCTGGCCAGAAAGGTAAGGAGAGCTGATTTCCTCCTTTGAAGGATATTATTTGTGTCTTACAAGAACCTGCCTGTTTCATTGTCACCTTTATTTCCACAGGTTTGTTTCATTTCTAGATCTTAAAAATCAAATTCAAATTCCCAAGCTGACATGGTAGGATATGAATTCTAGTTTGCTAGACCAGCAGTTTAACCGCTACATGATCATACCCTGTTAACTTTCAAAGTTTAAGTATTTAATTTTTTGCTGTTGAAAATACATGAATATTCCCTCAGTATATTGTATATAAACTTCTATTCCTGGGATTCAGCAAATTATATTGTGTTGAGTTTCATAACAGTTTTATGATGTTTTTGCTTGCGCAATCTTGAGTTTTGTTTCTCCCCTTCTGTTTTCTTTTGCTCCTCTGTTTTTCCTAAGCTCCAATTTGCATGTTTCTCATTGTCTTATTTGTTCCCTCAAGTCTTTGATTCCCAGGCCCTCCATGTCATTCTTAATTCCTGTTTCACAGTAAATAAAATGTTTCTGACTTTGCTGCTTACCTGTTTTCTTTACTTCTTACTTACATATTCTGATGCGCTCCTCCCATAACAGCTTCAACTAGAAGATGGTTTAAAAAAAAGTCAGATAAACCCAATCTGTTAGTGAATGTCAGACAAGGTGGAATGTTGAAGACACAAAACCACCTGGAAAGAATAGCAAGTCCCTAGTTTGACTGGTCACACATAGGACAGCAGTTGAGGTCCCACAATTTGGCCTCAATGCCCTAAAACTAAGATCTCTGTAATCCTTATTTAGTGAGCCTTAATGGATCCAACCCTTAATTTCCAAAAATTCCAGCTCAGCTGCCTGTATCCTATTCTATGCTACATCTTGCTCAGCCATCACCCACTTAATCACTGACCTACATCAAATCTGAGACCTCAGATTATTTAATCCTTCCCTGACCTCACATTGCTATCTCCGTAGCATCCTTAAGTGTTGTGCTACCAAAATAGGCCATTCTTGTGACTCTTGGCAACTATAGTAGCATGGCCCTTTAAGAGGGGGAGGGGGCATTTCCCAAGGGCCATGTGATCAATCCAGACTCTATGGATTGTCATGGTGGGAAGCTAAACCGGGTGTATACTATGGGTCAAGGACGAATTCACAGTTGGAGCCTGGAAGTTGAGCAAAGCAGTTACATTGTAATTTAGTCTGACCTTGTTGCATGTATTATTCTTATTGTTTGGTAATAAGGCCTTTGTTGGTTCAAACCACATCGAGTTGTCCTTGATCAATTACTGTAACTCCTTCTCTTCACCCCTTTGGAGCTGTGCTCATTGTCACGTAATCCCAATGCTTTGTAATTTCCTCCAGGATCATCATAAAATCATAGAATCCCTGCAGTGCAGAAGAGGCCAATCGACCCACAAGGCTGCAGCAAAGCCAAAGAATGGGGCAACATTGCAAAACTGGAATAATGGGAGGTGCCATTGAAATTAACTCCTCGGTCGTTGTGGCTTTCTTTGTAAAATTGTAGACATTGCAATAACGGTGAAATGTTTATTTTAATTGAAAAAGACATCCCAGTATTTATGGGAAGGCTGGGAGAGTGTAAATGGGTTGAAAACAGTGGAAAATCCCAGCAAGGTCAGGGACACACATATTAATATCTTGCAGATCTGTCACAGGCCTGCCAACCAGCCAAATGGGCAGCCCAAGCTATGAACTGAAGGGAATGCCAGTGGTAGGAGACTGCAGCCAAGGACCCTTGGGAATGGCACCTAGAACTTGGGTGATGAGAAAGTCAGCCATCCGCAAAGTGCAGAGAAATTGGCAATTGAGAGGCCATCAAGCTAGAGGGGTGAAAAGGCCCATGAATTACACAGGTGAAGTTTGGGGGCCTCTGGAGATTGGGGCTGGCAGAAAGAGCCTAGTGATTGAGATTGTAGAGGCTCTAGTCTTTCATAAAGGAGTCCAGGAGAAGCTCTCACACTGCTCTTGGGGCAAGGAAAACTGAAACAGCCACTTACTTTAGAGGGGTGACAGCCCAGCCACAATTTCACTGAGGAGTCAGCCAACCACTGGGAAACATATAGCATTAATTGGCACCAAATTGGGCTCAAAATCATGTAGCGGAAGCCCACTTTAAATACATTAGTATCTCACCAAGATGAAACACTTGCATGTTCTGATATCTGGTATTTAAAACCAGTGGTAGAGAAATGTCTGACTTGTTAGAGTCGCCTCCTGTGAGTTTCACTTTTTAATACAAAAATTTTAAGGTCAGGAATTGGGTGGCATTGTGGCACAATGGTTTGCACTTCTGCCTCACAGCACCAGGGATCATCAGGTTCAATTCCCAGCTTGGGTCACTGTCTGCGTGGAGTTTGAACATTCTCCCTCTGTCTGTATGGGTTTCCTCCAGGTGCTCTGGCTTCTTCCCACAGTCTGAAAGATGTGCTGGTTAGGTGCATTGACCCAAACAGATGCTGGAGTATGGCGACTAGGGGAATTTCACAGTAACTTCATTGCAGTGCTAATGTAAGCCTTACTGGTGACTAGTAAACAAACATTAACTTTTTAACTGGATGATTGATTAAAACAGGAAGAAGTAAAATTTGTTTTAAAAATCATAGAACCCCTACAGTGCAGAAGGATGCCATTTGGCCTATCGAGTCTGCACCAAAAATAATCCAATCCGGGCCCCACATATTTACCCTGCTAATTCCCCTGACACTTAGGAGCAATTTAGTATGGCCAATCCACTTAACCTGCATGCTTCTGGATTGTGGAAGGAACACAGTAAGAAGTCTCACAACACAATGTGAGTGGAAGGAGCATTAGGCATAGGTTAAAGAGATGTGTATTGTCTCCAGACAGTACAGTAAGTGAGGTTTTGCAAACTCAGGCAAGTCATGGGAGTTCCGTTCACATTGTCTGCATCTTTAAGACTTGAATTGCAGGTTAGGTGTAAAGACTCGCATTCTAATCCGTAACCTGTCAACTGTGTGTGCTGTTATATGCTCTGTCTGAGGCCAGAACTGTCCATTCACCTGACGAAGGGGCAAACCCCGAAAGCTTGTGAGTTTACAATCAAATAAATTGTTGGACTTTAACCTGGTATTGTGAGACTTCTTACTGTGTTTACCCCAGTCCGATGCCAGCATCTCCACATTGTGGAAGGAAATCAGACCACCTGGAGGAAACCCACGTAGACACAGGGAGAACATGTAAACTCCACACAGACAGTAACTGGAGGCTGGCATTGAATTGAGGTCCCTATAGTGCTGCGAGACAGCAGTGCTAACCACTGGTCCACCCTGACACCCAAAATAAGTAAAGCTTATGTTTATTTCTAATCATTTAATTTTATAGAAGAGAATAAAGCTACATCAAATATGTTAACTCTCTGAAAGAGCTGTCCGTTGTGTCCAATCCCCAGCCTTATCTCTTTTTACATTTTACTTTTTCTGCTATTTATCCACTTTTTAAAAAAAATTATTGAATCTGTTGCTATCATTTTTCCCAGCAGACCATTTCATGTCTTACTAAATGTCATGATAACTTCTGCATTTCTTTTGTGATGACTTCTTGTAATATGCCTTTTGAGGGATAGCAGCATGTCATCACTAGAAGGGAAGTATGTCATGTCATCCAGTCTCAGTTTCACCTTGGTCCGTGAGCAGAACACAGCACACGCAACCCTGTTGCTGATGTTTTAAAGCTTTCTATCCATGTATATTGTTCTCCCTGTGTTTATGCAATCCCTTATAAATGATTGGTGCCTTTCCATCATTCAGAAAGCAACTCGCCAACCAGGAGAATTGAGTTTTCCTGATTTGCCTCTTTAAAATCCCGCAAGTTGGAATATTTGTATCTGTTCTCTTCAAAATATAAATCTTTCATAGAAACATAGGGAACAATTCTCCCATGCATGAATACCACAAAATGGCCAACACGGTCATCTCCCAACCCAACCCACCAGAAAATTTGCAGGTCATGATGGGAGAATTGCCCCCATAGAAACTAAAAGTAGGAATAGGCTGTTTGGCTCTTTGAGCCCACTCTGCCATTAATTTCGATCACTGATGATCATCGAATTCAATTTCTTGATCCCCCCTTCCCCCCATATCCCTTGACCACTTTAGCCCCAGGAGATATATCTAATTTCTTCTTGAAATCAGACAATGTTTTGGCTTCAACTACTTTCTGTGGTAGTGAATTCTATACATTCATCACACTCTGGGTGAAGAAATTTCTCCTCATCTCTGACCTACCCTGTCTAACCCTATTAGAATTTCAGAATTTTTCTGTGAGATCCCCTTTCACTCTTCTAATCTCCAGTGAAGATAATCCCAAACAATTTAGTCTCTCTTCATGATAGACCTGCCATCTCAGGGATCATACTTGTAAACCTTCGCCGTACTCCCTCTATAGCAAGACATCCTTCCTCAGACAAAGACACCAAAACTGCACACTCCAGTTGTGGTCTCATCAATGCCCTATACAATTGCAGCAAAACATTCCTATCCCTATACTCAAATCTTCTGGCTATGAAGGCCAACATGCCATTTGCCTTCTTTACAGCTTGCTGCACCTGTACGCTTACTTTAGGCGATTGTTCCATAAGAGCACCAGGATCTCACTGAGTATTCACCTCTCTCAATTTACACTCATTCAAGTAATAATCTGTCTTCCTATCATTGCTACCAAAGTGGATAACCTCATATTTATCCACATTATACTGCATCTGCCATGCACATGCCCACACACACACAGCCTGTCCGAATCACACTGATACACAGCTGTCATCTTTGTGAACCAACTCTATACCTTTCCTAAACTTCTGACTGATTTAAATCATTTTAGCATTGTCCTTTGCGTCTGTACTCTGAATGAGTATTTGCAGAGTCTAACTGTGAGTTTACATTTACATTTATTAATTTGCCTTATCATTTTTTAAGATTTACATTTCTGAACCCTTAAATTCTTCTACTCCTTTTTAAGTTGTAGTTTTTGTTGTACATGTCCCTTGATATTTGACCCCTCAACTGTATGAACTTTCATTTCCTATAAGTACGCAGCTTATGTTTTTTCGAAACTCTTCTTGTATGTTTACCTTCACAATGTAACAGACACACAGTAAACTATTGCAATAACATAAGGCGAATGACGAATTAATCTGCATTTCTTAGTTAAGGGAGACATGATAACGGGGATGAAGATTACTGTGGTGATTGTCCCTTTAAGGATCAATCTGCAGAGTAAGACTCACAAGACTCAGGGAACCAAATTGGGGAACAGGGTGGACAATCACTGTGGTAAATGTGCGCATCTGTACTCAGAGTCATGTCGGGAACTAATTGCAGCCATGATGCTGTAAGCCTCTATATCATTTTAACCTGTAAATAAAAAAGTTGTGTTTTTCCTAGTGAATGAACATGTTTACAATCACCTTCCTTTTTTGCATAGCACCATGTGATACAATGCACCACACTCCAGATTTCACCTTCCTCCCCCTGGTGGGAATAAAGCAGACACTGAGTCAAAATCAAGGTGGTCTATTTATTGCCCTATACCAACTCTGACTATATTAACTTGAGGCTCAATCAATATCACTATAATCAATCATTTCATCATTCAAGGTTATAATTATGAGATTAAAAGGCCCACCTCAGTGCACTAGAACACTGACCCAGCCCTCACACCCCCTGCACAGTGCCCATGCCCCATCCATGTCATTTGGGGGTCTAATTCAGCTGAATTGGACATTAACTGGATTCATCCTGCTTAGTGAAGATAAAACAAAGACGCATCTTCTTTGTAATCTGGAGATAGATTTTAGACTTGGTTCACATTTAATACTATTTCTACATCCAATAAAAGTCTAGGAAACACAGTCAGCTACGTGACAATGATGAAATGATTGATTATAGTGATATTGATTGAGGCTCAAGTTAATATGGTAGAAGAGTTGATATAGGGCAATAAATAGACCACCTTGATTTTGACTCAGTGTCTGCTTTATTCCCACCAGGGGGAGGAAAGTGAAATCTGGAGTGTGGTGCATTGTATCACATGGTGCTATGCAAAAAAGGAAGGTGATTGTAAACATGTTCATTCACTTGGGAAAACACAACTTTTTTATTTACAGGTTAAAATGACCTTATATCACCTTATGCTCTCCATGACAACCTATGTCCCTCTGCTAACACCCATGTCCTCTCATATCCTTAAAGCCAAGTTAATTCAGTGTCACTTTATGCCAACCTATGGTCCCTACTCATCCCAGAACTCCTTATAACCTCACATCAATTTATTGCTAACTGGTTACCCATCTCCCACCCACTGCACTTTGCCTTATATCTTCCTTGCCAACTTATCCGGTATCACCATGGACAGGCCTCAGGAGCCATGCTGAGATGATTTTTTAAAAAATTTATTCTAGGAATGTGGGCATTGTTGGCTAGGCCAGCATTTCTGGTCCATCTCAAATTGCCATCAGAACGGCCTTCTTGAACCACGGCAGTCCATGTTGCGCAGATTATCAACAGTGTAGTTAGGGAGGGATTTCCAGGATTATAACCCAGTAACAGTGGGAACTTCCAGGTGGTGATGTTGTCATGTACCTGCTGCCTTTTCCCTTCTAGATAGTAGTAGTTGTGAGTTTGGAAGTCTGTCCAAAGGAGCTTGGTGAGTTGCTTTAGTGCATCTTGTTAGATAGCACACACAGCTGTTACTGTGCCTTGTGATGGAGGGAGTGAATGTTTGTGGAAGTGATGTCAATTAAACTGTTTTGCCCTGGATGGTGTTGAGCTCTTTGAATGTTGTTGGACAGCATTCATCCAGTCAAGGGGAGAGTATTGCATCACACTCCTTGTAGATTATGAACAGGCTTTGCGGTGTCAAGAGATGAGTTACTCACTATCGGATTCCTTATCTCTGACCTGCTATTGTGGCCGCAGTATTTATATGGCTTCAAACAGTTAAAGAGCAGGGAATTTAAGTGGTTTGACAACCTTATGCATTTCTTGTGCACATTCATGTTTATTCATAACAATCTATAAAGCTACCTGATCTTTCCTAAAAGCAGTACCTGACCTTGCTCAAAGAGGTTTAGACCTTTTGTAGAAATGTCAAAAAACCACAAGTCATGTTTCAGGAACCTGGGTGAGCAAAACTGCTGAGTGAAGGCAGCTGCACTTTTTAAATGTGCATCTTCTTCTATGAACCACAGATATGCAAAGTATTACCCACCCTAGCTTCCTCCCAATGAGACTGGTGGAAGCCTGGTTCAGAAGTTGGGATTCCATATCAGGACACCAACACCTTTTTGGCTAAGGCATTTGCTCCTTCCATCGCTACAAAAATATTTACACTCATGGAAATTCATTATATTGGAAATTTGAACTAACCATCACAACTTTAAATGAATTTTGTGAACATTCCTATCCTTGCATCTTTAATATTGTTTATTTTTTTTTCAATAACAAATAATCTACTGGTTGTTAGAAAGCACCTTAAAGCAAAGAAAAATTTGCATTTATTTAGCAACTTTCACAACTGCCAGACATCTAAAAACTCTTGGCAGGCAATTATGTACAGTGCATCAGAGACAGTTGGATAACTGAAAAAAGTAAAAGGGGGGAAATTAATTTGCAAAGCGTTGCTTGAAGCAGTACTATGCAAACTACATCAATTATCTGGGAGAAGGTAGCATTGTCACCAATTGTGGGGAAATAATGTTAGTCTCTCTCAGTAACGCTTGAAGCAGCACCACAGAAACAAACATTTTGCCCCAAGTATTTTAATACTACTGCTGTGTATGTTTTGAAAATTACAATTAGCTTTGTTTTGGCTTAGGAAGTATTTGACTGCATGTAGGTATTTAATCCTTTTGCTTATTCAGGCATCGTTTTCAGGCTAAACTCACACACAAGCTAATAAAGGAGATGGCGAAGGTGCACAAGTGATAGTCAAAATTGCAATGTCCCCATATATACTGATATGAGACTTCAGATGGGAACATGGTGGATTTACTCTATGCAACAAATTCCCCCTCATTGCTGGAAAAATCCATATTGAAATTGATATATCAAAGATGACGGGAATTTTCTCAGACCACAAATACTTTCAGTTTAAAGTATCCTATCTGCATTGACCTCAATGTAAATTTGGCTGAATAAAAATAATAGCAGTCGGGAATATTAACAAGAAGTGCTGGGAACTATTAATATGAGCTGCTGGGACATCCTCTGCTTTGTCTTCAACTGATGTTAATGGCCGTAGCCAAACCATACAAGGATAATTTTAACTTGGCTCATTAAGAATCTGCAATGCACATGAGATTTCAAACCAGATCTAAAATTATCCACACGGATAGATTTCACATGTTCATACCCTTCAAACAAAATGTAAGTATTCTGGTGACCACAGAAGAAGAACCCAAGGCCCATATAATTGTTTATGTCCTATATCAGTGAACTGAGCCTCAAAGCTTCCACACTAAATAGATCATGATCAAATTTTGCTTACAAATAATCTGTTTGTGTCAACACTCTCACTAGCTGGCTGCATATTCCATTTATTCAGACCTTGAACATAATTTAAAATGTGTTTGACAGCAATAAAATTACATTCCCTTGATGCTATACAACGGTTTCCATTGTGTTACAAGTTTAAAACAAGCCAGCTGCTGCCAATGTTTTATTTATACTATTTTAACTTTGGAAATGTGCAAACTGGTTAAAAATACCAAACAAAATAGAATATTTTGAGGAGTAGGTACATAGAATATGATTTTTTTTAAATTCCTTCATGGGATGAGAGTGTCACTGGCATGTCCGTAATTGCCCTTGGTTTGCTAGGCCATTTCAGTGGGCTGGTCTGGTCTGAATGTAACTCTGGTCTAAATGGGTCTGGAGTCACATTTAGGCCAGACCAGCTGAGGACGATAAATTTCTTTCCTTACATGACATTAGTGAACTAGGTGGGTTCTTAACAATAATCAACAATGGTTTCATAGTTACTGTTACTGAGACGATTTTTTATGTTAAAGTTCAGATTTGTTAATTGAATTCAAATTCTATCAGCTGCTGTAGTGGGATTTGAACCTATATCTCCAGTGCATTATCCTAGGCCACTGAATTGCTAGTCCAATGAGATTGCCATTACTCCATTGCCTCCCCTTAAGTTTGTGAAAATGAAGAATGACCATTTGAAGGAACCAAAACATAGAATGGTATGAAATGAGGAAAAAGTCACTCTGCTTACCAAGCTTATTTCATTCCATAGACCATGGCTGGAGAATTCCATTCTTGCCAACAGGATTCTCTGGACCGGCCAGAAGTGCACCTTTTCTGTGGGTTTCACGATGCCGTGGGGTGACATCAATTGGAAATGCCATCGACAGTGCCAGGATTAATGAATTCTGCTACCAGTGGACAGCATGCCGCCTCCCACTGCTGAGAAACACGTGCTGGGAGGCTGACAACTCCTGTGTCATGTGTTATATCACAGCCAGGCACCTATCTAATCTATTTGTTTATTTTCTTTTAAATTGTGACAGCATAAAACATTGGGAAGAGCAGGTAAGTCAGCAGGAAATGATTAGTTCCAAAGCCTAGCTTCCCAAATTATATGATTATATGAAGAAGTGTAGTTGAGAATGTAGTCTTGAGAATGAGTTGTAGTAGAAGACTATCAAAGGTGAGGAATATGAAATACCACTAGAGGTCAGAGGAATTAAGTTAAGGCTATTGATGACTGAAGGATGAATCTATCGAAGATAAGGGATGATGGAAGAAAACATCATTCACACAGCACTGATTCTTGGATCCTCAGATTCATGTTAATTCCCTAAGGAGCAGATGTTTGCATGGGTAGCAGCTTGGAGTGCTTCTCCCAGGGTATGGACATAAGTCTCCATACCATAGAAGGATCACTAAGCAAATTAAATACTAGGTAGATTTGCGAAAGATGTAAAGAAATTTTCAGGAGAGCTGAAAAAATCTGGGGCTGCAGAAAAATGTCAAGCAGCATGCTTCACATAAGGTTAGGCAAACATCTGTGATCTATACGCCTTTAGAGGATCAAAAAGACCTGATTGTCTGACAAAAGAGGGGCCATGGCTGTTAGGATTCCTTACACTCCTAATCAGAAAAATCTGTGACCCATTGCAAATATTTTAAAAAAAGAATTGTCATGTCTTTAGGTGTCCAAGTCACAATTTCAGTCTATAAATCGAGCTAGGTCTCACATTTGCCAATGGGTTGGCTGATACGTTTGGTCTCACTCCCACATGTATACAGGTCATATGGGGTGGCACAATAGCACACAGGTTAACACTGCTGTTTCACAGCAGCGGGGACCTGCATTTGATTCCTGGCTTGGGTCATTGTCTGTGTGGAATTTGTATGTTCTCCCTGTGTCTGCGTGGGTTTTCTCTGTGTGCTCTGGTTTCCTCCCACATCCTGAAAGGTGTGCTGGTTAGGTGCATTGATCTGGACAGACACTAGACTGTGGCAACTAGGGGAATTTCACAGTAATTTCATTGCAGTGTTAATGTAAGCCTTGCTTGTGACTAATGAATAAACTTTAAAACTTTTTTTTTATGTATGTCCCAAAGAAAACTCAAAGTTTCTAAAATTGCTTTGGACTTTTGTAGATGATGTTGCTTTTCCTTTTGCATTCACAGACTGAGAATTACAATTTACATGACCTCCCATTAAACTGAAATCTGTATTGAGAATTTCAAATAAAATACTTCTCATTAAAATCCTCAGGTTGTCAAACTCAATGATTCTTGATAGCTTAAGAGTGATCTTTGACCAAAATCTTCTTGCTTGGTTCACCAGGACACTTCCTGCTCATGTGTACTTCTGTCTTCCTTCTTGAGTGCCCCTGTAGGGGATTTCTCAGGCATTTACACAAAGAATCTACTTCCTCGTGCAACTTGGTTAATTGGGTGCATGATTGGCTGATGGTTGGCTAGTTTATTCTCAAGTTGTCCTCCATTGGCTGAGCCATACAAAGACTCCCTCCTATCCCACTTTGCTTATCGGTCTGGTTTCGATCAGTTCGCTGCCATCATCGTTTTAAAAAGGAGATTAATGTGGAAGGTTTTGCTGCTGATTTTGAGCCTTTGAACCAGTGCCCTCAAATGACTTTATGTTTTTTGAAGTTTTCCATAATCTGTATGCTCAGATTATACAGATGCTTTTGTAGAATGTACATTATCTTATTAAGTTTGGTTATCTATGCGACATTCTATTGGTGTTGTTCTTTTACTCTCTTTTTTACATACAATTTCCTCCAAGATTTTGGACGAATAGAATGTCAAATTAACAGCATCAACAAGAGCAGGAGTTCTAACGACGAGTGTACGCCTCACCATTCTCCTTATTTCCTTTGCCTCCCATGCCAAGGAGCAATGTTTACATAAGAAATAACAAATTCTCTGCACTGGAAAATCAATTGAGGCATCACTAAAAATAATTATCTTCATGATGTTAGGATCACTCAAAGCTGGGAATTTCAACATACACTTCTCTATTTTTAATTTTCTTTCTAAAGTTTTATTCACTGTTAAGATGTCCTCCACTTTTGGATTTTTCATGACAAAACTAAGTTCTAGCATGTCAAAACTTGCGTTTGGTGTTGTCTCTGTGCGTAACCAATTGAGTTGTCTGATGAGACTCCTTAGCTGTTCCATCTTATACTTGGCAGCAGCCATAACTTTCTGTCTGGATCTAGTATGACCAATTTTGATATTGTCCAAATTGATGTAACATTACATCTAACTCATCCCGCTTAAATCACCAAACCCACATTCTTGAAAGCCCAGAGGTTTGACTACCAATTTTAAATTCCTTCTTAATCATTTAGTAACATTAGTAACATTTTCTTCAAAATCATTAGTGCCCTCACCACATAAAAAATCATCCACGTGCATCATTACGATACCCAACATTTTTCCAATAGAACATATACGTCTTTGGTTGTGAGGGCCCTAACTTGAACAGAGCTGTCCTTGACAAAAAATATCTCACCCAAGAATTGTAATTTAACCCATATACACATCTGTTCAATATCCAGACCTTCTCCTCTCTTCCTGGTACTTCCTTTGGAGGTTGTAACAATATTTTTCTGCTTTGATATCTATGGGGTTATATTTCCAAGAACGTGTTACTAAAAAGGATCTTCAAATCACCTTCCCAGCTGTCGGAAAGTAGAGCTACCCTGAGCTGTCTCTCCCTCCAAACATTCCTTAATAGCCTCTGCCTACCAACCTAGCCTTGGCCTTGTAAATCCCATCTGGTATTACCTTTTCCATACTCTGTGTGATAGAGTCGGTTGGCATTTATTGTCAACCTCTGAATATACCCTGAACTTTTCCAGCTCCCTAACTCTTTGTTTACCCTTTTATTCTTTTATTACCCTTTTTAATCTATAAATAGTTACAAGCACTTCTCAATCACAGGAAATTCTACTGTCCTTTTTCCGAGAAGGGTTTTCATTGCCTATGCTACATTTGTCATCTTGTCAGGCTGTATCCTCTTTTCTCTTCTTGAGATCTCTCTGAGCTGTGCCGATCAGAACTGAGATCTTTCTATTTTATTTCTTCTCCCAAATCAGTACTCGAACTCGAGGTATGCTTCCCTCCTTTCCTCTCGGGAATGCCCTGCTGCCAGTCCATATCCTTCACCTCTTGTCACCCCCTTGGACACTTAACCACTTTATATTTATCCATCGACTTCTCCGCTGGTTTCAGTGTTGTGGCCTCCCTCCAGCTGTCTGATCCTTCGAGCTACTTCAGGCAACTGATTCCTTCATGAGACTTCTTCTTCATGTTCTTCATGATCAGTACACGTTTCTTGAGCTCCCAAATCCTACACCATGGGCTCTGAATTGTAGAACTCAGATGTGTGAAGTACAAGGTACCTCATTATCTTCACCTTCACTCATGTTCTCAGAGTTTGAAAGTTCATCCCTAATACTCATGAAGAATGTACTTTTTTAGTCTGATTCCCATGTTGTATTATTAGAGATTTCCCCTCATGTTCAATAATTTTTTTCCGGGCCTCTCCATTCCCTGCATCCTTCTTTCTTACAATAAATCAGGTCACCAGAACAGAAATCTTCCCCAAATGGTTTTATTTAATGTCTTAAAGCTCTCCTATTATTTTCTGATGCTTCAGCTTTGATAAATGCTTTTCTATTGGCATGTAGCACATTTAAGTGAGTAGTGAAAGTAGAGCTACTCGTCGTTTTCTCTAGTGCTGGAGGATCATCATATAGAACTGAAGGCAGTTTTGATTTCCGGCCATATACTAATTGGTATGGGCAATATCCCTGTGAGACATCTGTGAGGAATATTTTACATATACTGCCCAAGTATTGCTATTACTAACTTGCAGCCTGGCTGATCTGCCAGTATTTTGAGTAACATTTCATCAATAATGGCATTGCACAAGCCATCCCTGAATAGACTTTCCACAGAGATGCATGGCTATTTCATTTAAGTTCTTACATGTGTCCCTAAACTCTTCATTTGCAAGTTCATCTCTGTTAGCTATTTATTATAGTAGATATGCTGAATCTGGGTTGCCATATCTATATAGGTTCATAGAGTCATATAGTACCAAAGAGGCCCTTTGGCCCATCAAATTGGCATCGACAAAACTGCACAAAATCTATACAAATCCCATTTTTCAGCACTTGGCTCATAAACTTGAATGTTATAATGTTTCGAGTGCTCATCCATATACTTACGAAATGTTATGAAGTTTCCTGTCTTTACTACCCTCCCAGGCAGTGCATTCCAGACTCACACCATCCTCTGGATGAAAAGAATCTTTCTTCAGATCCCCTCTAAATCTCCAGCCCTTCAGCATAACATTGTGCCCCCTTGATATTGATCCTTCAATTAAGGAGAACATCTTCTTCCTATCTACCTTGTCCATTTCCCACATCATCTTATACACCTCAATCAGACTCCCCCCTCAGCCTTCTCTGCTCTAAAAGAAACAACCCAAGCCTATGCAGCCTCTCTTCAGAACTCAGATGCTCCACTCCAGGCAACATCCTGGTGAATCTCCTCTGTACCCTCTGCAGTGCAATTGCATCTTTCCTATAGAATTGCACCCAGTACTCCAGCTGTGGTGTAACCAAAGTTTTGTACAGTTCTAACATAACCTCCCTTCTCTTTATAATCTGTACTATGACTGATAAAGATAAGTGTTTTGTATGCCTTCTTAACTACCCTATTCACCTGTCCTGTCACCTTCAGGGATTTGTATACCAGTACCCGAGGTGCCTCTGTTCCTCTGAGCTTCCAAGTGTCCTACCATTCACTGAAAACTCACTTGCCTAGTTACTCCTTCTAAAGTGCGTCACTTCACACTTTTCAGGGTTAAATTCCATCCAACACTGATCTGTCCAAAAATCTATATCTTCCTGCAACTTAAGACCTTCTTTCACATTACTAACACCCAAGTAATCGTCGTGTCATCTGCAGACTTACTTATCATCCCTTCATATGCTCATCTATACTGTTTATATATGTCACATACGGTAAGGGACCTAGCACCCTGTAGTATGCCACTGGACACTGGCAGTCACACAAATAGCCTTCTACCACCAGTCTCTCTCCCCTACAACTCGGCCAGTTTTGAATCTAACTTGCTAAATTACCCTGGATCCCATGTGCTTTTAACTTCTTCATCAGTTTCCCAAATGGAACCTTGTGAAGGACTTTGCTGAAATGTGTATGAACCATCTCAACTACACTACTCTCATCTACACACCCAATCACCTTCTCAAAATAATTCAATCAAATTCATGAGGCATGATCTCCCTCTGCAAACCATGTTGGCTATCCCTGATCAAATCTTGCATTTTTCTCCTTCAGAATTTTGTCCAACAGTTTCCTTACCACTGATATGAGACTCACTTATTTGTAATAAAGAGATGGGGAATCTGATCAAATGATGCAACAACAATCATCTCTCCCTCAATGTTAGTAAAATAAAAGAGATAGTTATCGACTTCAGGAAGTGTAGTGGAGGACATGCCCCTCTCTACATCAGTAAGGATGAAATGGTCGAAAGCTTCAAGATTATAGGTAGCCAGATTACCAACGGCCTGTCCTGATGCTTTAGTTAAGGAAGCCCACCAACACCTCTATTTTCTTAGGAGGCTGCAAAAAATCAGCACAGCCGCTATGACTGTCACGAATTTTTACAAATGCACCATAGAAAGCATCCTTTCCAGATATATCACAGCTTTGTATGACTCCTGCTCCAACCATGACTGGAAGAAATTACAAAAGGTTGTGAACATAGTCCATCAAGGACCCCACACACCCTGGACATACTCTCTTCCACGTTTTTCTGTCAGGAAAAAGATACAAAAGCCTGAGGTAATGTACCATCAGACTTTTGAATGGACTTAGCTTATATTAAGTTGATCAACGGGTGCTATTCGGATTGGCGGATGGTGACTAGTGGAGTGCCCCAGGGGTCGGTGCTGGGGCCTCAGCTTTTTACCATTTATATAGATGATCTGGAGGAGGGAACCGAGTGTAGAGTGTCGAAATTTGCTGATGACACCAAGATTGGGGGAACGGCAAATTGTGCGGAGGGTGTGGAGAGTCTGCAGAAGGATCTAGATAGGCTGGGCGAATGGGCCAGGAAATGGCAAATGGAATTTAATGTTGGCAAGTGTGAGGTGGTCCACTTTGGTAGGAAAAGTGGTAGGAAGGACTATTACTTACGAGGTGAAAAACTGCAGCAGGCGACGGTGCAGAGGGACCTCGGGGTCCTTGTGCATGAGTCGCAAAAACCCAGCTTGCAGGTGCAGCAGGTGGTCAGGAAGGCGAATGGGATGCTGGCCTTCATAGCGAGGGGGATTGAATATAAAAGTAGGGAGGTCTTGCTGCAGCTGTATAGGGCATTGGTGAGGCCGCAACTGGAGTACTGTGTGCATTTTTGGGCGCCGCACCTGCGCAAAGATATTTTGGCCTTGGAGGGAGTGCAGAGGAGGTTTACTAGGCTGATGCCGGAGTTGAGGGGGTTGAGCTATGAGGAGAGGCTGAATAAACTGGGCTTGTACTCGTTAGAGTTTAGAAGAATGAGAGGAGATCTCATTGAGACGTATAAGATGATGAATGGGATGGATAGGATAGAGGTGGAAAGACTCTTCCCGCTCAAAAAAGACAATAGGACTAGGGGGCACAGCCTCAAGATAAAAGGGGGGTGGTTTAGAACGGAGTTGAGGAGGAACTTCTTCACTCAAAGGGTGGTGAATCTCTGGAATTCTCTGCCCGTTGAAGTGGTGGAGGCTGCCTCGCTAAATATTTTTAAGACGCGGGTTGATGGGTTTTTGATAGGAGAGGGGATTAAGGATTATGGGGAGAGGGCGGGAAAGTGGAACTGAGCAGCGACAGATCAGCCATGATCTTATTGAATGGCGGGGCAGGCTCGAAGGGCTGGATGGCCTACTCCTGCTCCTATTTCTTATGTTCTTATGTTTCTCTACACCCTAGTTATGACATAACAGTACATTTTGCACCCTCTGCATTCCTTCTCTCCTATATACTTTATGAACAGTATGCTCCGTATGCTTCCACATCTTTCTTATTATGCGGCGACCAGAACTGTACGCAATACTCCAAGTGCGGCCGCACCAGAGTTTTGTACAGCTGCAACATGATCTCACGGCTCCGAAACTCAATCTCTCTACCAATAAAAGCTAACACACCGTATGCCTTCTTAACAACTCTATCAACCTGGGTGCCAACTTTCAGGGAGCTATGCACATGTACACCAAGATCTCTGTTCATCCACACTACCAAGAGTCTTTCCATTAGCCCAATACTCTGCAATCCTGATGGCTAACACAAGGGGACATAGCTTTAAATTGAGGGGTGATAAATATAGGACGGATGTCAGAAGTAGGTTCTTTACGCAGAGGGTAGTAAGGGCATGAAATACCCTGCCTGCAGCAGTCGTGGACTTGCCAACTTTAAGGGCATTCAAATGGTCATTGGATAGGCATATGGATAATATTGGAATAGTTTAGGTTCGAGGGTCATTAGATTAGTTCCACTGGTTGGTGCAACATCAAGGGCCGAAAGGCCTGTACTGCGCTGTAATTTTCTATGTTCTACCATACAAGAAATAATACTTTCCACTGAATACTAATACATGTGATAATAATAAATCAAATCAAAATTCACTTGTTTATCTCTATCACCCTTCTTGAAAAGTGGAACCAGATTATCTGTTCTCCAGTGCTCTGGTACCTCCCTTGTGACAGTTACGGGCATTCAGCCTCTGATCTTCGGGTAAGCGTTCCCCAAGGCAGCCTACACAACACACGACAACGCAGAGTCACTGAGCAGAGACTGATAGCCAATTTCTGCACACATGAAGACGGTCTGAACCGGGATCTTAGATTCACATCACACTATCTATAATCCCCATGACTTGCCTGGGCTTGCAAAATCTCACTAACTGTCCTGTCTGGACACAATACACATCTCTTTAACCTGTGCTTAACGCTCTCTCCACTCAGAATGTCTGTATCTTTAAGACTTGATTACCTGTAAAGACTCACATTCCAACCATTATTTTGTAAATTGAGTTTGTGTCTTTATATGCCCTGTTTATGAACAGAACTCCCACTTAACTGATGAAGGAGCAGTGCTCTGAAAGCTAGTGGATTTTGCTACCAAATAAACTTGTTCAACTTTAACCTGGTGTTGTGAGACTTCTTATTGTGTTTACCCCAGTCCAATGCTGGCATCTCTACATCATGACCTCCATTGTAACCAAAGAGGAAATAAAAAATTGGGACAGAGCCTATGTTATCTCGTCCCTTGCCTCCCATAGCAGCCTGGGATACAACTCATTTAGACCTCAGGATTTGTCAACTTGTAAGCCTGCCAAACCCTTCAAGACCTCCCCACTCCCAATGTCAAACCTTTCAAGAACCACACAGTCCCTCTCCCAGAATTCTGTATCTACATACTTGTCTTGAATAAAAATAGATGTGTAGTACTCATTTAACACCCTACGAATGTTCCCTGGTTTCACTATTTCTCTGGTTATCCTCTTCCCTTAGTGTAACAGATACAAACTCCAATCCTGACTCACACTTTCATTTCCATGGCTATCACTTTATAAAATTCCAAGGCTAATTGAGACACTTAGACTGGGCATGGTGGTGTCTTCTGATATTTAATACATCTATCACATTGAGGTATAATCTGTTCTACCAGGTAATCCTACTCTTTATCCACAACTCGGACATCGTTTAACTTATGTGATGAAAGTTGAGCAAATTATTTATGCAATTTCCAAAGGATTCTCTTCTTGTTAGCTAGACTTTTATCTCCAGTGGTCAACAATATACTTTGAACTTTTTGACAGGGAACTCCCAGGTCCCTCAATGGAATACAGTAATGAATTGCAAGTTCACCACCAGAGATAAATACTTTGCAATTTTCCATGTCCGAGCACAACTTGGCTTTTTTCAATCGAGGAATTTCTCAGCAACATTGGTATGTCACCTTGAACTACATCAGTGCTAATAAAATGTCACATTCCTGCAACTTCACATAGGAAGGCCACTATCTTTCAACATACTTTGGTCTCCAAATCGGAAGCAGGTGATGTTTTCACATTTCTTGGCTCTCTTTTTATCTGCTATTCAAGGATTTCCAAATAACAGTTTAGCCAATCAATCCCACATATTGTTGAGGTGTAGCCATTATTCAGTACAGTGCAATTGAATGAATCAGCAACCAAGATACTCAAGGGCTTACTGAAATTCTGTCACTACTAAAATATTTTCTTGCCAGTCATGTTTATCATCTTCATCATCAGAAATGTTCGTTTCATGAGTTGCTTCAAACATTTGATTGTTAATTTTTGGACAATCTCTCATATAGTGATGGTGTCAGACCAAAAAAACCTAGTAATTATTAGCCGTGCATTTCTGGGATTCATTTGTACTTCGCTATCAGCCCAATCTTATTATTGGCTTTGATCCATAAATCCAATAAGCAATTTCTTCTTTGTCCAAATCCCTGAAACTAGGTCCTTATCCCTTGTGGGAGTGCATAATCAGAGAGTTGTTCCTTTTTTCTATCCCACTGCAGAATTTCCAGCATCTCTCCTGAAGGTAACTGCAAATGACTTTTTCCCAAAATTTTTTTTTAAACCAGTGGTTATTTGTTCAAAACAAGAATCCTCACCACAAAACTGAACACCCATCAAAACCAACAGTCTATTCACGTGAGATTTGTGCACAATCTAATAACTTGAATACAAGTAATGGAGCCGGAATGTCTCAGTCAAATTTTTTTAGTTTTTTATATAACTTTTCAAAAACATGTCATGTTCCTCCATGGACTAATTGTGCATTTTATTAAAATAATCAAATGTTGACAACTCCTTGCAGGCTTCCAATAAGTCATTTGTAAGTTCTGTCCATGAATTTTAGAAGAGTTGGCAATTCATCTTTTTATTTCTTTCTGGCAAAGACATGGCTACAGCCACACCTGGCTTCCTCTTGGCTAGAGAAGTGACCCGAGTCCACACCTCCACCTCATTCTTCCACTCTTATTATAGTTCCAATTCCAAAAAGACTGGTAAGGAATCATAGTTTACGATCCTGCAGTAGGACTCAGCCATTTCACCTTAAAAGCCACCACGGTCTTCATTTTTGTCAGAAACGGGGATTGTTTTCTGTTTCTTTATCTTTCCACCTGAAGAGATTAAGGTCAATTCTCTGCTACCATGTGTTACAGGTGAATATCCATTCACTGAACCAGCCAGCAGAAGACACTCTGATAACTCACAACAATTTCACTATGATACAATAGTTCAGACCAAATACTAGTTTCCACACCTCCATTTAGGATCCTCTGCCTGTCCAGAAACAACTCCTCTACTGGTGAAAATCCAACTCTTAAGTACAAGCTTTAATGAGCTCTCAATTCACTCTGATTCTAGTCCTAGTTTACTTTCAAAGGGACCTGTATGTCTAATATTGTCATGGGTGACATCAACTGAGATATACAAGGTGGACCAGCTGTCAAGATCAGTTGATAGAAGTACAGATAACAGATAGAATACTCGTAAGATTTTGATTAAAGATTTCTGTAGTTGGGGAATGCATTTTAACATGCTAGTTTCTGTTGCCATTCCTTTAACTGACACCTAAAGTTGATATTAACCCCTACCTGGCTATTACAATTCAAATTGTTCTAATCAATTCAGTAGTAACTCTACAATTAATAATATTGATATAAGTGGCAAATATTACATCCATCCGTCTCCACAAAACAAACACTGCTCTGAACTCACAGCCAGTCTATGAACCCATATATGCATATGTTTAATTTTCTGCCTTAAGGAATGGTTTAGCATTCAGTTTGTGTACATTTGGAATAAACAATATCTAATTTGATGGTGTGCATTTCAGCATCTGGCAGCTTGATAGTGATACACTCCAGTCATCACAGGCCACAAAGAAAAGCCAAAGTTTGCATTTGGATTTAAATTTCAGGTCCTACAAAATGTAACTGCTACCTTTTGACATGTTTAAAAGCTGAAGTAAAAATGTACCTGGGCTCTGCAATAATACAGTTTCAATTCCATGTACCAGTACCAGTGTTTGAATGAAATGTGCTTTGAAATATGCAGAAAATGAAATACTTTGCTCGGTATAGCTAATTTATGTTACACATAATTTAATGAGATTTGCCAGAAAATTATATTTACACCCTGATTAGAGCTGAGACTCTGGGGTTTCATGCTATCACTAATTTCTTGGATGATGTGGTTATTTTCACCTGAAATAATGATGTGCAAGGATAAAATAATCCATATTACAATATTCAGTTGAAAATTTATGCTAAATATTCTACATTGGTTGTACTCCTGGCAATTACTCATTATATGAAAGTTTGATAGAAATGGTAGAACAATCAGCATCTGAAGGAGAAAGATAGGTTAGTATTTCAGATGGGATACATCGTCAGAATTTATTAAAAAGGAGACAACTGGAAATACTAGCCTTTCATTCTCTTGCAGAAACTAACCAGGCTGTTATCTGATTCCAGCATTCTCTGTTTTCATTTTAATTTCCAGGATACACATGCTTTTGTCTCTGCCCCAGAAACATTTGTATTCTGTGAATATCCCCTTTGATTCTATAGTCCATGTCTGCCATGAGCTGCAGTCCATATGATTCAACTCCATTATAGTTTAACGGAAATAAATTAGCAAGCTATTATTTTATCCTCCACATTTTAAATGAAAATCTGAGTTTAGAGTCTTATATGATAAATTGAGGGTGACTCAGTGTGGTTCAAAGTATAAGAAAGGGTTTATTGCCAATGATAAGCAATATATCTTTATTTACAGACAAGAATCCATGAGGGAGAAGATCCAACAGAATGAACTATGTGACTATTCTCCACTTCTCCCTTGCTGCAAATGAGGATGCTCCCTGACCCAGGATGCATATCCTTACACCTGGTTGACTCAGCTTCACATCTTGACATTCCATAGTGTCCAGCCTAATCATGGCCCTCTGGGTTCACTCCCTTAAAGGTGCCATGCTACCACACCATAATTCCTTGAATTGACTTCAGATGTTTCCCGAAATTTCAAACTTGTTAACATTCAGAATATGGTAACGAATAACCAACTGGAGTTCCCCTGAAGTTCTGCTGAAGCAAATCATTGGCCCCAGTATTGGCAGGGAAGTTGGGGGGGCTGCTGGAGAACACAATAGAAGTTCCATTGATCTTAATGACAGGGCTTCATTGAAATAACCTGCAACAGACCTCAGTCTGAGCACCTCACCTTGAAATTTCAGATTGTTTCCTGGTGGCATCATCAGTACTGATCTGCATATTTAAAATATGGCCCGATTTTTTTCTTACAAGTGTTCTACTCACCTGTTCAGAAGAGCAGTTAATATGGGGACATGTGGGTTGGAACCAGAATCAGAGGAATACATGAGGCTTGGTATTTTTGACTGCACCCTGCCTGGTTTCTGCCCAGTGGGGTCAGTTAAAATCAGGGCCAGACTTGTCTGCGCATCATTGAAGAGATCTCCAGCACAATATAGTAAAGATGAATATTGAATCTAACGCCCAAATCCTAATTAGTCTAAAAATAGCAAATAAGAAGATTTTTTAATTTGGCTTCATTTAATTGTTGGATAGCTGTGGTGATCATTCACATTCAAAACATTAAAACTTCATAATCCAAGCAAAGCATTTATCACCTAAACAATTTTGACAAACTGAAAAGAAGCAACCTTGTATCTTCATTGACTCTATGGAAAGGCAAGAGCAGCAACAATACAGAATATAGCTTAGAACTAAATAGGAAATGATAACATAATAGAGCAAGGTTACTTGAAGAGAAAAGTTCTCAACTGATTAAAAATCTGATTTTTACATTTAGTCACATCACAAATGCATTCTTAGGAATTTCTTGTGGTTGGTATTGTGGTGAAATTGCAAATGTGCTCCAAAAGAGTTCACTTGTGATTTTGATTGACTGATCAAACAAGGAAATCTTACTGATCATTTACAACGTAGTTACACATAGTAATGACAGGAATTCTAACTACTAATATTCTTCACACTAATTAAGAAAGAAAATACTAAAGATTTTCATAATATAACAGCATAAATTCAATGTTCTCATTGTTTTTGGATACAACTTCTAAGGAGTGGCATGGTAGCACAACGGTTAGCACTGCTGCTTCCCAACTCCAGAAACCTGGGTTCAATTCCTGGCTTGGGTCACTGTCTGTGTGGAGTTTGCACATTTTCCTCGTGTCTGTGTGGGTTTCCTTTGGGTGCTCTAGTTTCCTCCCACAGTCCAAAGATGTATGGGTTAGGTTGATTGGCCATGCTAAAATTGCCCTTTAGTGTCTTGAGATGCTTAGGTTAGCGGGATTAGTGGGTAAAATATGTAGGGATACGGGGGTAGGGCCTGGATGGAATTGTGGTTGGTGCAGACTCGATGGGCCAAATGGCCTCTTTCTGCACTGTAGGGATTCTATGAATAGCCTAAACTGAAGAGACAAGAAGAATGTGAATTTCCTCACCATTTTCATTGGTAGTGTGTAAACAGCTTTGGAAATTATTTTAACAAGATTTATTTGAGAGCTGTTTCTGACAATTGTGAGCCTGTAAACCAGTCCCCTCGAATGACTTTATGTTTTTTCAGCCTTTCCATAACCTGCATGCTGAGTCTTCATTGTCCTCATTTTCAGATGTTACTGAGAGCCAGCAGAATAACAGCTGTGAGTTAACTTGCTTTGTGCTGATATTGTAGTCTGAGTAACATCAACTGAGATATACACAGTGCACCAGCTGTCAAAAACAGTTGATACAAGCACAGGTAGCAAGTTTCTGATGCTTAAAAGTTCTCAGCTCCTGAATAAAGTTTTCTGCAGTTGGGGAATGCATTTTCCCATAACTTCCTTGGAGTGACAATCACTAGAATCATAAGATCATAGATTCCTCACAGTGCAGAAGGAGGCCATTTTGCCCATTGACCCTGCCCCGACAACAATCTCACTCAAGCCCTTTCCCCATAACCCTACATATTTACCCTGTTAATCTCTCTCACACTAAGAGGCAATTTCCCATGGCCAATCTACCTAATCCATACATTTTTGGACTGTTGGAGGATATTGGAGCACCCAGAGAAATGGGGAGAACATGCAAATTCTGCACAAACAGTGATCTGGTGCCAGAATTGTATACGGGTCTCCAGCGCTGTGAGACAGCACTGTGCCACCATGCTACCCACTAGTGGAGGATTGCCACTCTACGGTGACTTAACTTCGCCATTCCATACTCCTCAGGCTGGGTGAGACAGGAGCAGCAAAGTAGCTCCGGCACTCCAGCAGCAAGGTATAAATGCAATGTAGCAAAGGAGGACCTATCCTCTTTTTATGGTAATTAGATCATAACTGATCTGCATTTTAACTTCATATACTCATCTTGGCTCCCTATCTCTTAATACAGTCACCCAACAAAATTCAATTCAGCTCAGTTTTGAAATTTTCAACTGATGTAGCTTTTTATCTTTTTATAGGCAATGGTTCGAGAACTCCACTATCGTTTATGTGAAGGAATGCTTCCCCATTTCTGATTGAGCTAAAATTATATCATTTTGTTCTATACTTTCCCATCAGAAGCTTTGGTGAGGGACCACCCCTGGAATATTCTGTAGTTTAGTTCTTCGTACCTAAGTTATACTTGTCTTGGAGGCTGTATAGCAAAGGTTTGCTAGATTGGTTTCTGGGAGCAGAGTCTATGTTGAGTAAATTGAGTCTATATTCTCTGACATTTGGAAGAATTAGAGGAAATTGGATTGAACCATGCAAGATTCTGAAGGGACTCGAAAGGGTAAATGCTGAGAGCCCATCTCCCCTGGTTGGGAAATTCACAACACAGAGGCACAGTCTCAGGATAAGGGGTTGATCATTTAGGATTGAGCTGAGAAGAAATTTCTTCACTTAAAGGGTTGTGCATCTTTGGAGTTATCCAACTCGGAGTGTTGTCGATGCTCCATCATTGAATATATTTAAGGCTTGTCTCTGAGGCAACTGAGGGATGGGGGAAGTGGGAGGGAAAGTAGAGTTGACACAAAAGATCAGCCTCGATCTTTTGAATGGCGGAGCAGTTTTGAGGTGCCACATGGTCTAATGCTGCTCCTCTTACATTATCAAAGAGGAAATAGTTCCTTTTCCATCTACCCGTGCAAATCCTTTAATTGTCTAACTAGTTAGATCGCCCCTTAATATTCTATACAAACAGGAATATAATGCTAACATAAGCAACATGTCATCATAATTTAAATCTCTAAATCCCTGTATTCTTTTGGTGAATCTGCACTGTGCCCATTCTAAGACCACCCTGTCTGAAGTTGATACCTTAATAAAATGTATAAAATTCACAACACTTTTATACAAAGAGTAAATAGGAGTGAAATTCAACTTTGGTGGAAGTATAAAATTGAAGATAATAGATCAGCTCCCCACTTTACACCTCATAACATTTTTCTTTCTATTGAAGTCAATCTTTAGTTACTTAGATAATTTATATTTGATTTGATTTATTGTTGTCACATGTATTAACATACAGTGAAAAGTATTGTTTCTTGCACGCTGTACAGACAAAGTATACTGTTCATAGAGAAAGAAATGAGAGACTGCAGGATTTAGTGTTACAGTCGCAGCTAGAGTGTAGAGAAAGATCAACTTAATGCAAGGTAAGTCCATTCAAAAGTCTGACAGCATCAGAGAAGAAGCTGTTGTTGAGCTGGTTGGTATGTGGCTTCCGACTTTTGTATTTTTTTCCCCAAGGAAGAAGGTGGCAGAGAGAATGTCTTGGGTGCATGGGGTCCTTAATTATGCAGGCTGCTTTGGTGAGGCAGCGGGAAATATAGATAGAGTCAATGGACGGGAGGCTGGTTTGCATGATGTATTGGGCTACATTCACAGTTTTTCGTAGTTCCTTGTGGTCTTGGGCAGAGTAAGAGCCATTCCAAGCTGTGATACAACCAGAAAGAATGCTTTCTATGGTGCATCTGTAAAAGTTGGTGAGAATCATGGCTGACTTGCCAAATTTCCTTAGTTTTATGAGAAAGTTGGTGGGTTTTCTTAACTAATATTGAAATCAAAACAACAATTACAGCAATGGTCTGGATTTTGCATAGAAAATAATGGTGAGGCCAAGACAGCTTACTATTAATATGGAATAAATCTGGTAGCAACTGATGGAGTCCACACATGTACAGTTGAATATGGAAATCTAGAAGTTATTGCCCAAGTAGCAAATCAAGGGGTAGATTCAAGGCAAATGACCATAATATTAAATGGGAAGTTAGGATCATAGAATAGCAGGAAGGGACAGAGAGATAAAACCTAATAATACATCAATAGTGAAGACTAGAAATTACACAGATGACAAAAAGATCAAAACAAAAGCTCTGTTTCTGAATGTGCAAGGCATTCATAATAACATAAATGATTTGATAATGCACATTGAAGTAAATAAATGTGATCTGATACTCACCACCAATTCGTAGTTGCAGGATGACAAAGGTTGGGTCCTGAATATTGAGGCATATATGACATTCCAGTAGTATAGTAAGCTAGGCAAAGGTGGAAAGGTGGAGGGGTAGCTCTATTAACCAAGGTTGGCACTGGTGCCATAGTTAGAGATGACCAAGAAGTTAGGATGTAGTATTAATTTGGGTGGGAGATGAGGAATAGTAGGGGAAAGAAGTCATGAATGAAAATGATCTACAGACTCACTAACAGTAATCACAATATAGGACAAAGTATGCAAGAAGAAATATTGGATGCTTGTGATAAAGTGATGGCAATAATCATGGGTAACTTTAACCTACATATAAACTGGAAAGATCAGATTGGCAATAGTAACCTAGATGAGGAATTCATTGAGTACCTTTAAAAAAAAACAGCCACTCACCTGATGAAGGAGTAGTGCTCCAAAAGCTAGTCATTCCAAACAAACCTGTTGGGCTTTAACCTGGTGTTGTGAAATTTCTTATATTCAACTTGGAATTGTGTAATATGACATGATTAATGAATGACATCAGGGTGGAGCAGCAGTATGCAGTAATAACCACAATATGATTGAATTTTACATTTAGTTCGAAAGGGAAAGAATGGGTCTAAGACTGGTATTTTCAACTTAAGTAGGGAAAACTAAGTGGGCATGAAAGCTGAGCAAGTTGAAGTGAACAGAGATACTAGGCTACAGGATATATCAATAGAGAAGCAGTGACAGATATTTACGAGGATATTTCAGAATACTCAAAATAAGTATATTCTTACAATAAAAAAATTTCTAAGTGGAGGACCTATCATCCATGGTTAATGAAAGAAGTTAAGGAAAATGTCAAAAGGAAGGAAAAACATATATCGTGCAAAGATGAGTAGGAAGTCAAGTGATTGGTCAGAATATGAAGAATGACATAGAATGATTAAAAAGTTTATCAGGAGGAAGAAATTAGAGTATGAAAGGAATTGACTAGAAATGTAAAAAAATTTCAAGAGTTTCCACAGATATTTAAAAAGAAAAAGAATAAAGAGTGTTGGTCCTCTAGAGAGTGACAGTGGGGAGCTGGTAGTAGATAATAATGAAACGGTGGATGAAAATGAACAAATATTTTGCTTCTGTCTTCATTATTGAAGATATAAAAACATTTCAGTAGCAGCTTTAAATCAAGAAGTGGAAGAGAGAGGATAACTTGGTGAAATGAATATCACTTGAAAGCAGCAAACACAAATGTTCTATTCAAGAAAGGAGGAAGGCAGAAGCAGGAAATTATAGGTCAGTTAACTCAATGCCCATAGGGAAGGTGTTAGAATTGATCATTAAGGGGGTTATAGATAGGCACTTTGAAAAAGATAATTGGGAATAGGCAGCATGGTCTTGTGAAAGGGAAATCATGTTTAATGAACCTATTTGAATTATTTGTAGGAGCAATATGTGCTTTGGATAAAGGGAAGCCGGTAGACAAACTGCACTTAGATTTCTCGAAGAGGTTTGATAAAGTGCCACATCAAAAATTATTTTAGAAAATAAAAACCCATGGTGTAGGGGCTAAGATATTTGCAAGGATAAAAGATTAACTGGCTGGCAGAAAACAGTGAGTATGCATAAATGGATCTTTTCCGATAGACAGGATGTGAGACAAGTGGGGTCTGTGCTGGGGCCTACATTTTTTTACAACTTATATCTATGTCTTGGATGAGGGGAGCAAAGGCATGGTAGCTAAATTTGCAGAGGACATAAAGATAGATGGGAAAGTATGTTGTGAAGCAGAGATAAAAAGGCTACAGATGGATATAGATAGGTTGAGTAAGAGGGCAAAAAAATCTGACAGATGGAGTATAATGTGGGAAAATATGAAGTTATTCAATTTGAGCATGACTGCAGAATTGTAAGGCACAGAGGGATCTAGTTGTTCTAGTGCACAAGTTACAATAGGTAAGTGTGCAAGAACAGCAACTAATTAAGAAGGCTAATGGATGCTATTCTTTATTCTGAGAGGAATTGAACATAAAAATGAGGGTATTATGCTTCAGCTGGTGAGATCATAGCCAGCATTCTCCAGTCTCGCATGTCCCACTATCACTGCCACCAAAAATAGAGAATTTGGTGCCCAGCTGCAGCAGGACAGGAGAATCCCAGCTGCAGCAGGACAGGAAAATCACAGATGCAGCAGGACAGGAAAACCCCAGATGCAGGCAAGGTCAGAAAATTCTGGCCCACACCTCAAATACTGTGTGTAGTTTTGGTCTCCCTATTTAAGGAAGGATGTAAATGCGTTGGAGACAGTTCAGAGGAGGTTTATTAGATTGATACCTAGTGTAAGTGGGTTGTTCTCATGGGGAAATTTGAAGGTGGCCAATTATGTCTTAAACTAAAACAATTCAAAACTCACGAGTCAGATATCTCTGTGCTAAGACGTATTTTTTTATCAAATTTATTTATCAAATAAGACATAGAACAAACAACCGAACTTACAGCTGACCAGAAACTCCCAAAGGATTAAGTAGCTCTGGGGATAGAAATAGAACTCTCCAACAGATCTCAAGTACATAGTCAAATACAAATCAATTACGGATTTTTTTCTAATAAATAGTTCTGCCTTTCGTTAGCTTAAAATCAACTTCATTTAGTAATCATACATCAATACAGATCCCTGCCAAGTACCTCAGCCAAGCATATGATACTTAATAGCATGGTGATATCTTATTCGTCCAACTAATCTAGTCATCGTCTCCCTTCTTGGCTCTAACCGTTTCACCGTTGCCTAGTAATGGCAAACACTACCGTCTGGTCAAAATGGACGTTCCCACCGGCTCACTGCCAAGTTGAATAGACGTGCGTTCCTACATCCAGGGGCATATCTATTCTTGTGCTTGGGCAGTGAATGCATCTATTCATTATGTTGCAAGATAAGTTCCCTTAAAGGAAAAATCCTGATAAGACCAATGCTGACTAATTGATTTCTAGGCCTTTGGCTTTAAACTATTGACATTTACCACCATGCCTTTTGGCAACTTTACTTGTTAAAGTGAACAGCACATTTAAAATATCATAGAATATCATAAAATATCAGCATATATGCTTTGAAATCATAACTACTTGTTTTGATTGTCTTACTGCATTCACATGTATAAACTGCTATGTTAACTTGTCTTAAGGGTCATTTAACTCTTTACTAATGTCTTGTACTCTGAAAGATTGTATCCTGCCTATGAATCTTATCAGCTGGATAGGAATCCCTTCTTAAGTTGTCTTAAAAAGAAGGGTTGGACAGACTGGGCTTGTTTCCATTGGAGTTTAGAAGAGGGAGGGATGACTTCATTGAGGTATGTAAGATCCTGAATGGTCGTGACAAGGTGGGCACAAAAAGGGTTGAAGAAGGCAGCTCACAATGACCTTCTGATGGGCAACAAGAGATGGGCAATAAATGCTGGCCCAGCCAGTGATGCCCCAAAAATGAATCTGAAAAAATGATAGATTCTTGTGAGGTAAGGGAATTAAAGGTTACTGGGTGTAGATAGGAACTTGAAAGATGAACAGATCAGCCTTGATATCATGGTGGAGCAGGCTGAAAGGGCCAAATGGCTTCCTTCTGCTTCAATTTCACATGTTTATATGTTCAAATATAAGTTACACTGTGCCTCCACAAACTGCACTGTAATGTACCTCACTGATAGATACTAAAATCAATTTAAGAGCATTTTTGTACTTACCAAATATTGCAAAAAAAATTATGGTTCTTCTATCCAGATATAAATTAATTTAAAATGGCTGGATAGGAATAATTATCTTCAAATAACATCATAGCCCGTAACATTTATTTTTTTAAGTGAGCTTAATTCCCTCAAAATTCAATTAGTATCGAAGAATTATTTTTAACATTTTCTCATTTTCATCGATCTCTTAATCTTATCTTATTTTTCTCAATTTTTTTTCACTTCTTATACACCTTTAAAGCTAATTTATAATTCCTGGTCAATATTTCCAGGCTTGTATTCTACTTATCTCAGTGACGATTCTGTAATCTGATTGGTTAAAGAGACAAACGAAGCTGGATTTTACAGACCCCCCCCGCCAACATATTTGAAGGTGATGGGACTCGTAAAACAAAATGAGTGGCCTTCCCATTGCTTTCCCACCTGCCTGACCTGTCTCCCATATTATAACAGACAAGAAAGCTGTCAGGCAGTCCGTCAAATCCTAGGTCTATTGATGGCCAGTTAAAGACCTCGTTCCACTTTGTCATTATCCTACATGCAGCAAGGAAGGTAGAGGCAGGATGGATAGCCCAGCAACTTACACTGTGTGGGTTGCTATCAGCCAAAAATGGAGGCTATGTCCTTTGGGGTGCTCTGTGTCCATCAGAGGCACAACAATGTTGTACCTCTTTTTAACCTTCCTTCTGTCCTCTCACACCCAGCCTCCCACATCCCTACCCCATCTCGCTGAGTTCTGCCAGCCTAGCCTGTTCAAAATGCAAGTCTCACATCTAACTGCGGGTTCCATCTGTTTTCTCCCTTGGGATTGCTTGCAGTTCCAGCACTAGCCACTGTTCAAACTGCTGGGACAACAAGGTGCTGGGGATATGGTTTGGAGCGGCAGGGACATGCACCAAAAACTGGGACAAACGCATCGCGAAAGCCAGGCAGAAACTGGGCTTGTGGGAGCAACGGTCCCTCTCCATGACAGGAAAAAACCTGGTGATCCGGTGTGAGGTGCTGTACGTGTTGTTGTACGTGGCGCAGGTATGGCCTATCCCCAAATCCTGTGCTGCAGCAGTGACGCAGGCCATCTTCAAGTTTATCTGGAGATCAAAGACGGATCGCGTCCGGAGGGAAGCGATGCACAAATCTCCAGAGAACGGAGGGAAAAATGTTCCCAACGCCGCCCTCATCCTGATGGCCATCTTTGTGTGCTGCTGCATCAAGCTGTGCGTAGATCCTCGGTACACTAAAAGCAAGTGCCACTACTTTTTGAGGTTCTACCTGTCCAGAGTGTTGCGAAGGATGGGTCCGGTCACACTGCTGCAGAACGCTCCAAGTAGTTGGACTGTACCGCAGCACCTATCCTTCGTGGAGAAATTCTTCTGCAAACACACCTTTGACCACATGGCGATTAAGCAGTGGTCAGCGCGTAACGTCCTTGGGGCCCTGAGAGAAAAGGAGATGGCGGATCCTGTCGGATGGTTCCCTGAGCAGACTGTCAGTGTCATCTGGCAGAACGCCTCATCACCAGAACTCACAAACAAGCACCAAGATCTGGCTTGGCTGGTGGTGAGAAGGGCACTCCCCGTCAGATCCTTTATGTACGCTCGAGGTCTCAACAGCACCGCACGCTGCCCTCGAAGCGGCTGTGGGGCTGATGAGACAGTCGCACGCCTCCTTGTGGAATGTGCCTTTGCAAAGAAGGTCTGGAGTGAGATGCAGTGGTATTTGTAGAGGTTCGTCCCGGGCAGCTCGGTGACGCAGGACTCTGTGCTCTACGGGCTGTTTCCAGGGATGCACACTGAGACAAATATCAACTGCTGCTGGAGGGTCATCAACTCGGTGAAGGACGCGCTTTGGTCTGCCCGAAATTTGCTGATCTTCCAGCTGAAAGAACTGTTCTCAACCGAATGTTGCAGACTGGCACATTCCAAGGTCCAGGACTGCGTGCTGAGAGACGCGCTGAAGCTTGGGGCAGCCGTCGCAAAGGCACAATGGGGAAAGGCCACACTGTAAGGCCTTTTAACGGAGGCAGACAGAGGGCCCGGGAACTACAGAATACCCTCGACCTGCATAACTGTGTGCCAATCTGAGCAATAACGGCACACAGTAATTTATTGAGGCATGTATATAGTTTTAAGTATTGAAATGTAACAGCTATAATTCATATAAAAGTGTAAAAATGTTTTGATTCTTCATTGTTTGCAATTCAACGCCATATAGATTTGCAATAGTTTATCTGAGATTTTTATGAATAAAGTATATTTTTGGAAAAAAAAACTGCTGGGACAACAGAAGTGCTTGCCAATCTAATTGGCCGGTACTTCTGTTGGGTGGAAAATCCTCCTAGAGTGAGGAAATAATCCCACTCCGAGCCAGTTAAGGTTGCCTCCATCAAAATATTGCTGGGGGCAGCCAACTTTTTGATGGGCGAGCTGAAAACTGATTTTTCAGTTGTGGGGGAGAAGGGAATACAGTCATTGTAAAATACAGCCCATTGTTTCTTGCCCTGCTCACATATTCCACAGATATCTGAGCACCTCTCTGGACAAACTGCTTGAGAGGCTCAGCAATTGTTGCATAAGTGATCTCCTATCTTGCTGTCTGTGGACTTGTTGTCCAACTGAAGGTGGCTGTTGGTCTCGGATGCTGCCAGTCCTATTAAAGGGGCAGCAGCTCTGAAACTTCAGCAACCCCCTGGAAGTACTGATTGATACTATGGCAGGTAGAAGATCCTGAACCTCTGACAATGGGGTTAAAAACAGATAAAAGTCCAAGGATTGCAGGGGAAACCCCTTCAGGGAGATTGTTTGGATCACAGGGCTTGCTCTTCCTGTGTGCAGTCCCTCCTTTGGGTCGAGAAGCCTCCAGCTCTGAGTATCCCCTTGACTGGCACAGGGAGGTCATCTAGCTGGTGGCTAGGTGAAAAGTTGGCCCACTGTTGTGAAAATTCTAGTGGCTATCTAAAATGGTCCTTCATTTGGCTTTTCAGTGTTCAAATTGGCTGCTTGTTGCATTGGAGTGGATATGGTCAGCTACTCTGGACCAGTCTCACTGCTGAGAAAATATCCCTTTCAACACATGACCGTGGACTGATAAAATCCAGCCCCAAACCTCTACTTAAAATCTCACAAAAGCTCTGTGGAGTGTTGTCAGCATAGTGACCGATGAACGTTGGTCCTTTGCGCACAGAGGCATTGTGACACATTAATAGCCACGTTGCACTCTGATTAATTATGACTGCAACAGTTAAATACACAGTTCATAGACCACTTTTTCTTTGGTCAAACTCCTTAATCTAGTTTAGATCACAGCCAATGTTCCCTCTAATTTTTCTTTATTGTCCACTTTAAGATTACTGTGCAGTTGCATGTGCGCATGTTTAAGAACATTTTAATTGAGCTTAATCTTTTTGTTTCACTGTGTGATACATTGTGAATTGCAACATTGCTTAGAGGGAACACTGATCACAATCGTTCTTCATTGCTATTAACGTTAGGGAGATAAGTCCATCATAAGTCCATTCAAGGTCCTACATCCACGTAATATGTATTGTAAATCTAACAACCGAGCTATGAAAATGAACTTAATCTTTGAATGATTGAATACTCAAACATTTTTCCTCCTTTATAGTGGATCCTGATTAATTATCCAAAGTGGTAATCACCATTTTCTAGCTACCACCACGTTTACAAATATTGAAGACAAGTTTACTCAGTGAAGCAGTCCTCTGGTATGCTTTTGAGTACTTAATTATGGGTAATGGTATGCTGATGATTAATTATTCTAAATGCTACATGTCTTAATTTGTATGATGTATATCTTTCTGGTGTCACATGACAGATGACTGAGATTGGGCTGGTGCCTGAAAAGTTGCTCTGCACCTGAAACTTGATAAGAATATCCAATCTTTTGGGATTAACTGTCAGATTTGATACAATTATACAGGAATTTAGAATTTTTTTTAAAGAACTAAAATAGCAACATAAAGATTATTAAATTACAGAACTTGTTACTGAATTCCCAGTCCTGCTGTGTTCCTGCCTAAAGTTGATAGATTTCTTGCAGAATTTTTAGGACTTTTAATTTTGATCTAGATAGGCTTGTTTGCAACACTTTGCTATGCCAATAGGTTTTATTAAAATAAAATGTGAATAGGCACTCACCACTTAAGAAAACTTGCCTGCAAAAACAATTTGTTGTTAAACTTCAGCAATGGTACATCTCAGGAAGTGTGGTGGGATGATCTTATTAAATAAAAATGATTTTGGTCTTGCATTACATTTAAACTTGAATGAACAATGGAAATAACTGGGTCTTTGTGTGATGGTGTAACATGGGTGATAGAGCTTAGGCAGTCTGCCTTACAGCCCTTCCAATTATCATCTCCTGAATTTCATTTCACCAAAGAGATGTAAAGCAGACTGCAAATTTGTTTTAATGCTGTCCACATTGGTCAGACATATGAGTTTGCCACATTCTTAGTGGAGGGAATGTCCATCATTCATTCCTAATATAAACATTCATTATTTTTTCCCATGGAGTCAGCCATGTTTCTCTTGGACATTGATATTTCAAAAATTGAACCTTCATTTTCATCGATTTCACAATTTCAGCCAAATATTTGTTTACCCTCTTACTGTCCAATCATTTTTCAAGCTTATGAAATTTTTCATTCAGCTCAGCAACATCTCTGGTGAATTTAATTGTTTTTTTCAGAGTTGTCTGCAAAATCTTTTACAAGTTAAAAGCTTCAGCTGGGCATTCAGTTCCTTTCGGAGTCTTTCTTCCATGGTCACTGAGTGTTCCTTGGACTCATTCACTCTTTAGACCGTCAATGTGTTTATTAAAATCTTCTTGATCTGCTTTTAAGGCCTGGATTTACTCTGGCATACTGTGCATCTCATCTTTCATGTTTTTCAGGTTGAATAAAGTTTGAGGATTTCATCGGTTTTCTTTGTTAATTCTGCACTCAACCAACTGTCCTGATTCAATGATTTGCTTTCCAGGCATTCTTTTTGATACTTCATAAATAATTCTGATACTTGAAGTTCAGCGAGTTCTAATTTTAATTAGCAAACTCACCTTTGGTATGTGAAAGCTGGTTCTCTACAATGAACAGCTTTCCTATAATAGAGCCTAATTCCTGTGTACTATCCTTGAAGTTTACATTATTTCATTTTACTTCTGCTAATCATTTCTGAGACTCTTCATGCTTCTTTGTCAGAAATTATACTTTCTTTTGCAACTATTCAACCTTATCGGGGTTTTTGATTTTCATTTTAGCTGTGTCATTTCTCAATAACTCAATGTTTCTCCATAATTCTGAGACATCCGGTGGTTTTTCTTTTTGTTCCTAGAGCTTCAGTGTTGGGTTTAATCTTCAGTTCTTATTTCTGTCCATTCTTTCTCTGTCTTCAGCAGCACTCTGTCCTTTTCCTTTTTGTCTTACTGTTGTCTTGGACTGTCTCTGGCGAAGCCTTATCTTGTTGTGATTTTGTAATTCTATTGCTCATGGCTTCACTACCTGCTTGCATCTTGGAAAGATTGGTTTTATTTCTTTTCAATGCTTCCTTTATTCATTCACCTGTTCGGTTTCTTTCTTATACCTCTTGTCCTTCTTCTGGAATACTGTGCATTCCTGAATCTCCTTTGCCAACTGGTTCTTTAGATCATTCAGAGTGATCTTAAATTAATTTTCTTCCTCTTCATAATTTTTCAAAGGAATAAACTTTGACCTGAAGGATCCTTGTAGCTTGTAAAGATCCTTCAACAGGTTTTTCTTTTTATTGCAAAATTCAATAGTTTTGCCTTGAGTTTTCTTGTAATTCAGCAGTGTCTCCTTGACTTTGTTATGCTGTTCTTCCATTCTGCTGTCAATACAGTCTTCATTTCTTCATGTTTTTGATCTTGAAGGATGATTAGATGTTTTCTTGATGACCTCTTGCCAACTCATACTTCACTTCAGTAGATTGTTTTTTCCCCACTATTAGTTACAACATAGCTATTGCTGAAGTAGTATTCAACATATTTTTAGTTCCTCATGTTTTTTCCAGGGCCAGACATTGATTCAGCTAAAGGTCTTTCAGAGCAGTGACTTCCTTGAGCATATTTTCTGCCTGCTGTACTGCCTGGTTGTACCTCTGAATCAGTCCTTCCAACTCAGCTTTGATACAAACATCTTCCTGTAGAATAGCTTCATTTTCTTTTTGGAGCCTTGTCTCTTCTGGCTCATATGAGGTAGCTTTCTTTCATTCATAACCACTCTCCAATGCCACTTGCTATTGCAGTTTGGGGGTTGTGTCAGCATTTTTAACAAAGCATTATTTTTAAGCCTTTGAACTGCATCTCAGTCTTTTCCTTCCTCTGCCCTAAACTCTAGCTCATGAACTCCATTGCACTGACATGGTCTGCAACCATCATGTGTTTTGCTTAAGTATTGTCTCCCTTTGCCTTAGGTCTGCTGTCTCCCTCACCCTGCAGGGTCTCCTGTCTCCATTTCCCTGGGGTCTCCTGTCTTCCTTGCAGTGGGGTTTCCCTGCCCCTTCAGTGATTTATTGAGGTCTTCTTTTAAAGTCTGCATTCTTCATAGCTTTAAGTTAAAAAGATTCACCAAAGGCTTTTAATATTTCATTAAATGTGGTTGAAGATTCATCTCTACATTGTCTTAGTAGTATTCCATCCACAAATATATCAAACAAGTATAAAAAGTATTAACTTGTACTTCTTCTGATTTCTAGCTTAATCCTAAAGTATATTTTGAGAGCAATTGGGAAAGAGCAAAGAAATTGATCTAATCAGATACCTTTTTCAAAGAATCAGCAAAGACACAATGACCAAATTGACTTCTTCTGTGTGATATGATTCCACAATTCTGTGATTCATGGATAATTAAGAAAGTCAAACCTTAGTTTTATTTGTGTGTTGATTACTAGTGAACTTGATTGCACTATATGAAGAATGGGAAAGGAGTTTGGTTTATGAAAAAAAGAACAGGAGCAAAAGTAGGCCAAGCAGCATTTCAAGCCTGCTCCAGCACTTAAGGAGGGTATGGCCAATCTTCTCCATCAACACCATTTCCCTGCCTTACTTACATATTCCTTGATTCCCTAGTTTTCAAAAAGTTATTGGTCTCAGTTTTGCATATTCTTACATCCACCAAGTACTCACAATCCTTTGGGATAGAAAATTCTAAAGTTCTGATTAGATCAATTTCTCTGCTCTTTCCCAATCGCTCTCAAAATATATATTAGGATTAAGCTAGAAATCAGAGGAAGCACAAGTTAATAGTTTTTATACTTGTTCGGTATATTTGTGAAATGTCCCCAACATGGATGTGTCTTTAAATGAGAAGTATTCACAGTTTATAAGAAGCATAGCCACGTTCAAGATGAGATCCTGACATGAACACTTGATAACATTTCTTGAGAAACTTCAGAATATCTGATTCTTTTATAGCCTTAAATGTGTCAACCATGATTCAGCCTGAGACCATAAAACCATAAGTCATAGGAGCAGAATGAGGCCATTTGGCCCACTGAGTTTGTTCCACCATTCAATCATGGTTGCTATGATTTTCATTCCCATTCTCCTGCCTTCTCCCCATAACCCTTGATCCCCTTATTGATCAAGAACCCATCTATCTCTGTCTTAAAGACATTTAATGACCTGACCTGAGACAAACATCAGCTACTGCAGGAGGATCCTGCTCTTTGGTTTTCCTGAAACTTGTTGGTTTTCCAGTGCAAATTATCCTGGATTGAGTGTTACAGATGAGCACATTTAAAAGTCCAGGACTACCTGCTGAGGGACATACTAAATCTTGGTACAGCCACCATGGAGATGCAAAGGGGAAGATTGTTATCTAAGACCATTAATTATACAGAACCTTCTTGGGCTATATAACTTTCTTTGTTCTTTGAGGTTTAGTCCAGCTGGACAGCATGGTTGGTGCAGGCTTGGAGGGCCAAACGGCTTGTTCCTGTGCTGTAATGTTCTTTGTTCATTGTCCTTTAATTCACTGAATGTATACAGTGAATGCTACATGAATCACAATTGTATGGAAGCACCACCGCACGCAATTTGTTCTAGGTAGACATCGTGAATACATTTGCATCATTTGTAATGACCATTTTGAAATATCTATAACATTTCTTTGACTGTACTGAACCACTTCAAGAGTGTAACACGGTATATGTAGAAACCTGAATATCGTTGCACTTTTGAAATGTTTGTATTGTTCTTTCAGATATTTTACGAATAAAGCATATTTTTGCATGAAATAAATTCATGGTTCAATTGCTAGCATTACATCCTCTAAGTCAGATGGCTGCAGGTTCAAGTCCTAGCCCAGAGCTAAATGCTGACATGTCAGTGCATTCCTGAGGGAATGTTGCACTGTCAGGGGTGCTGTTATTCAGATGAGATGTTTAGCTCTGTCGGGCCTTAAGATCCCATAGCACTGTTTTGAAGAGAGAGGGGAGTTATCGTTGATGCCTTGGCCTATGTTCATCACATAATCAACATCACAAAAACAACTTATCTGGTCATTACAATATTGCTGTTTGTAGGAGCTTGCTGTGTGCAAATTGGCTGTTGTTTTTCCGACATTTCAGCTTAGTGCATACTTCAAATCCGATGTCCTATAGCCATCAAACATTCAGGTATAAATCCAAATCTTTCTTTCATTTTCTATGCTTTCTTTTTTTCCCCACTGATGTACTCGTAAATAAAGGAATCACAATTTTACTCACTCCTGACTTCTTAGGCAGCACCTGTATTCCTGAGCAAAAGCCTTCCTTTGTCAATGGCCTGACCCAAAGTTCAAATGTTTGGATACAGGTCGCTCAAATTTACCATGGTGAGGATACTCTGAGGGTGAAATTATTCCAGCCACAAAATTCAATGTGTTCTCTCTCCCCGCTGTATCAGGGATGTAATGGAAGCTCTGGACTCCAGAGAAAACAATTTTATCTCATCGACCATTGAGCAAACAATGTGGAAAGAAAGAGCTATGTCTTTTGTAAGATATGCAGGTTTCCAAAGAATGCATGGAATAATTGGCCAGATCCATATTGTCTGTATGGAAGCAAACAGAAAAGAATATTGCTTTCTTAGTGTTCAAAAGTCATGTGTGTGTGTGATCTGTGTCTAGTTTCTGAGCAGTAATCATGACTCTTTCAACCTGTACTTTCATTCTCTACCACCTCTTTTCTCAGCCCTTAGGTGATAGTGCAACTTCTTCAGATATGGGTATCCTCTAAGCAAGTAGCTCCTGACTCCAATCTGGAAGCCGAGCATGGAGGCAGAGGACAGTTTTATTAGAGTCATTCCCTCATAACAGCACTGATCAAGCAAAAAAATTGGCATTCTGAAACAAATAGTCCACTGCCTGGACGATTCTGAAGGAGTACAGCAACAATAGTTTTGAAATTGACTGTCATCGACTTTATGCTCCATAATTGTCCTCCCATATAAACCACCCCTTGAATATACTTTAGAAGGATGAAGGAAATAAGGAAGAGAAGGGTCATTAATTGGAAAGGAGGAAAGGGAAGCAACCCTAGTAAGGTCATTGACCTTCTTCCAACATTGCAGCCATACTTTGGACGGAATGCTCCAGCACTAACCTTTCTTGCCACCTCTTACCAGTGCTGTCAACTGTCTTGGAACCTTCTGGGTCCCCTTCTTGGTCCTCTTCTGGACCACAATCACCTGTACCTGAGAAACTTTGGTCATTCTGTCAGTTGTATATGCAATTTTCTGATCCTTTGCAGTGATTAGCAATAAACAGCACCAAAGTGTACATCCCCTTTAAGAGATTCAAACTATTTTCAAATGGTCTTAGGAATGTGTCGTAATCCTGCACCACAGCCTTCCACACCCCATCAGATGAGCTGTCAACCAACAGCATAGGTGGCACTGACAGGCTGCCATTCCATCTTAATTAGAAAAGGCAACAAGTGAGTTTCTCAGCTGATGTTGCCCTTGTGAAAGAATATTGGATTTATTTACAGTTTAAGTTACATACTTGACTCATTGGTTTTCCACATAACTGGTGAGTTTTGCTTTGTCCACCTTGTTGGTCAGCTTTAGTAGATTTTTCATTGGCTGTGTTGGAAGGATGCAAACCATAAATAGTGTCTGTGGCCTTATTAATACCTTACTAAAATATAGAAACAGACATGAATCCCTTTCCATGATATATGAATTATTCATGCAATTAGTACAGTGTAAAATTGCAACTCAAACATTCTTTACGTGATTCAGGAAATATGAGATAGCAGAGTTTATTAAAAGAAGAAAGGAACAATTCTGATTGGCTTAGAATGATTGTTAATCTCCACCTCTATCCCCCCTCCATACACCTCCCGCCCTTCAAGAAAAACAAGAACTGCATGAATCTGCTGAACAATCTGGCATTGTTCTGTTTTGAAGTGTTCAGAATCATAGACAACAATGGAAATGAATGTAGACTGAAAGAGCAAAAACATAATCCAATAATAACAATCATATCCACCGGGATTCTGCAGCAAGAAAGAATGGAATTAAATGGCAGACGTTTGCCTAAATTCTATTGGAACAAAATAAATCACTGTCATTGATCTCAGGTTAACATTTTCATGTATCCCTCCCTACACTGCATTATAAAATCACAGTCACCAGAGGAAAAATATTGAAAGAAAAATTAAATTCACACTCAGGGGGTGTTAGCAGGCTCATTAAAGTGCTTACTACTTACAACCCAAAACTGAATAATGTTCCATATGCCAAGAATGTAAACTTACCACCTTGAAATCCAGAGTTGTTAAAAAATATATTTAATGGCAGTACTTTTACATCATTTTATACTCCGAGTAGCAATTCCACCCAAAATCCTTTCTTTCAGGAAAATTTTCAAAGTTCGGAAGAACATTATTTATTGTCCTTTCCCTGGTTTGACGTTTATATCTGCATTAATTTAAAAGTGGCAGAGAATTGCAAAACATTGGCTGTCAATAAGCATATTTATTGTTACAGTACTTCATTAAATACATTATTTTCAGCTACTCTTTCACCAGAGACTTTAATAGAATCAAAAACTTCTCACTCTGGGAAAAGCTGTGTAAAGCTGTGCATGTGTTAAAGCAGGTTTAGGAATGTAAATTCAAATTTTCTCAACAGTCTAGCCTTGTGACTAGTTCATAGTCATAGAATATGAAAGTCTCATTGGGAACTATTATCTCCTGAGTTGAAAAGGTGGGTTTATATCTGACAATCTCAACATTACTCGAGGAATTAGCATTTAATTTCTGTAAATCCGTCTGTCATACTTTCAGCATCCATCATCAATGAAAACAGCTTCATATCTACCAATATGGTTCCATAACTAAGTCGTTCTTGTTTAGGGTTCATGTTTTGTGACAACATTTTAACTGCCCCTCCCTTGAGTCTAAGTTAGTCAAGTGGCATACTCATTGGAGTTAGGCTGTACAAACAATGGCGGGTATAGTCTATCATGTATAGATTCGCCAATGCTGTATTCTTTTAATTCATCTGATAGCTTTTTCATTTTTATTTGCTTTTTTTATTCATTCTCGGAACATAGGGGATGCTGGCTGGCCAGCTTTTATTACCCCTTGTTGCCTTTGGAGGGCAGTTGAGACTCAATGATATTGCTGTGGCTCCAGAGTCACATGTAGGCCAGACCAGGCCTACATGTAACTCAAGGTCTAAGAATGGCAGATTTCCTTCCCTAAATGACATTAGTGAACTAATGAATCTTAATTTTTTGCACAAAGAATAACTTCTGAATAATATGTTTTATTTAATAATAGTCCCCAGCATTTTGCCACACTTAACCAATGCCATTACCTAATCCACCCTCCCATCCCCTCCCTTCCATGCCATTCCCTCTCTCCCATTCTATCCCCATTCCATGCCATTCTATCCTGTCCATGACACCACCATCCCATTCTTGACAGCCCTCTCATGTTGCCATCGATATTCAACCCAATCAATCCCCATCCCATTCCTCACGGAAACCATTTCTCCAGCTAGGTCACTTTATTGTTTAGCTTCTTTATCTTCCGTTTACTTTTCCAGCAAACCCATAATCTGTCATCACCATCTTCTGTTGGCAGCCACGTATGGGAGACAGACTCCAGTCCTCCATGCACCCCACTTTCCTTTACATCACCAATGCCATGAAATAAGAAGTCACTCTGAAACTGACCAATTCAAACAATTCTGATAGACAAAACCCAAGTATTTATGTTACTCCAGGTTATAATACAAGAGATGCAGGATGAAAATATTAAATTAACAATAGTCGTACATTGAACTGAATAAAATTTCACACTTCAAACAGGAAGATTAGCTTTATTAGACTTATCACATTTTTTTGTACCCTTACCATAGCCAAAATGTTTTGTCTCTGCAAATTCCAATTTCAACAACTGTTAGGTGACGGATTTGATTAAATTTAAACACAGTCTTTTCTCTTCTTAAGTTTTGAAAAATTTACCCCATCTTGCTGTAAGTTCAATTCCAACCATTTTATATTACCACAGTAAGATTGATTGCTGCATTGTTAAAAGCTATTGCTACAATAACTCTTTATTATTATAGCTACCATTACTTTACCTGTGGGAAAGGGGAAAGCTACAAACTGTGATGCTCTGGTTAGATATTTTTAATGTGTAAACGGCAAATCTAATACCAGGAGAATGGTACACACTGGCAGTCCTGGACAGGGAGCAAAACGTTTTGCTCTTTGAAGGGATAAAATGAGACAGTGGAATCAGGAGTGACAGCTCATTACAGAACGACTTGCACAAAGTATGTTCATGAAATCTATTGCAAACAAATCTAAAGCACCTCACAGTGGAAGGAAAAATAGAATGCACGCATACTTTACACTGATTTTAAATATTATTGGTCTGCAAAATAATACCTAGCACCAGTAGAACAGAAATCATTGGGATAGATTTTCCAGCTACCAATCTGTTCCAGTTTGATTTTGTCCCCAATATAAGATAATTTGCATAATGTGCATAATATTTCTTGTACTTCCTTAACATCAGTCTGTCAGAGGGCAGGGGTTTTAGTATGGGGGGATGCTGACACTCCCTTAGGGGAGGGGTTCCCTGGCTAAAGAACAGTTCAAATATTAAACTGTGCCATCCACTTCCACCCAGATGCATCATGTAAAGTGGCTGAAAACTAGTACAATCTTTGCCAAGTTATGTCATTCTGCAGTGCTTCCCTAAACTAGAACATTTGGTGCCAATATCTTCACTCATTCATCAGACCAATTATGTTTTCACCAGAGTTGACTGTACAAGGTACCCAATGCAGCAGGGTCACCTAATCCTCTACTGCCCCTCTTCAGGCAATCAGAAAAAAGTAGCATTAAGGGCAACCATAAGGCGTATTAATGATATCTGGGTAGATTAAGTGCAAGGAACATCAAATTCTGAGGTAAACACCAAAATTGCACGAAGAAATTATTTGAGCACTTGCGGGTAAGTGTCCCTTTAAAGATTACTTCCAATGGACATCTGAAAGCAATCCTAGATAATCTTATTAAACAGGTTCAATGCTGGGTGAGACTTAATTCTTGGTGCAGAAATTTCATCAAGATCCTTTTGACATTCCAGTTCTTCATTTCACATGTACTGGTGAAGCCCTTGCTTCCAACCGGCTCGTCAGATGCCTCAATAACAGTGTGTGGCTAATACTGTACCATTGTAAATCAAGTTGGAATGGGATAGTAAGTCTTTCTGCAATAATTTTAAGGGGAAGGTGATGGCAATGGCAAAGTCACCTGATCATTAATCCAGAGGCCCAGACTAATGTTCTGGGATATAGGTTGTAATTAAACCATGGCAAATGTTTGAATTTAATAAAGAAAAACTCAAATTAAAAAGTTAGTGTCAGTAATAGTGACCATGAAAATACTGTTGGTTGTTGAAAAACCTGAACTGGTTCACTTATGTCCATTAGAGAAAGAGATCTGCCACCCTTACCTGGTCTGTCGACATGCGGCTCCATAAGTTCGCAATGTATAGGAGCAGAATTAGGCCATTCGACCCATTGAGTCTGCTCTACCAGTTGATCATAGGTGATATGCTCCTCATCCCCATTTTCCTGTCTTCTCCCCATAGCCCTTCAACCCATCACCAATTAAAAATCTGTCTAACTCCTCTTAAATTTACTGTCTTAGTATCCACCGTACTTTGGGGTAGAGAATTCAACAGATTCACAACCCTATGGGAGAAGTAGTTTTTCCTCAATTCTGTTTTAAATTTGCTACCTCTTACCTTAAGACTATGACATCTTGACTCCAGAACCACAACAATATGGTTGACTCTTAAATGTCCTCTGAAATTATACACTGAGCCTTCCAATTGTATCAAATTACTTCAAAGCCTACAAAAAGGAATGAAACCAGATGGATCATCCAGCATCAATCTAGACAGTGGAAACAACAATGGCAAACACAGCCCTGTCAACTCTGCAATGTGCTATCATCTGGGGGTTTGTGCCAAAATTGGGAGTGCCATCTCACAGCAACAGCTTGGCATAAACAGACTCATGAATCATACCGTATAGATAGATAATGTCCTAGGCACTACTATCACTGACAGGACAGACACATGAGAGGTACTTGCATGCTGTGGCTACACAGTCAGGAGGGAGCTGCCCTGTGAGTTCTTAACATCAAATCTGGATCCAAGAAGTCTCATGACATCAGGTCAAACATGGTAATCCTACTGATTACAACCTACTGCCCTCATGGCCCTCAACTGTAGAATCAGTACTCCTCCAATTTGAACACCACTTGGAGGAAGTGCTGAGGTTGTCAAGGGCCTTCAATGTCCATTACCAAGAGTGGCTCAATGGCACCACCACAGATCGAGCTGGCCAAATTCTGAAGGACATAGTTGTTAATCTGGGTCTGCAGCAGTTGGTGAGGGAACCAAAAAGAGGGAACAACCTACTTGAACTCATCCTCAACAATCCACCTGTCACAGATTCATCTGTCCATGCCAGTATTTGCAGCAGTGACCAACAAACAATGCTCGTGGAGATGAAGTCCCACCTCCACAATGAGGAAACTATCCATTATGTTGTGTGGCACTACCACTATACTAAATGTGATAGGCTTTGAATAGATGTAGCAACTCATAGCTGAGTATCCATGAGGCAGTCCATGTGGGCCATTAACAGCAGCAGCAGAATTGTATACAATCACAATCTGTAACCTTGTCGTCATCGCACCGCCCCCCCCCAACCCACCCCACTCTATTGGTACCGTCAAACCAGGGGTTCACTCCTGGACCAATGAAGAGTGCAGGAGGGCAGGCAAATACAGCACATGACATATCTAAAAATGAGTTGTTAACCTGATGAAGTGACAACACAGGACCACTTGCCTGCCAAACACCAAAATCAGCATGTGAAAGACAGATGAGTGATATAATCCAACAATTGATTTGAATAGTTAAGGTAAGATAATTGCACACAGAACTCATTGTTTCCTTAAGTGAAGCCACACTAATGGATCAGACATAAGCCCTGCACATCCAGTTCAAGAAGACAGCTCACCACCACCTTCTCGAGTACAATTAGGAATGGGTAATAAACATGTGGTTCTTGCTTGCCTGGGGGTTTAAAATTTCCCATTAAGTCAGATAACCTTTGTGGATTTTCAACAGATGATCTTCAATGCTATTTTGGTGTAATCAAGGAAAGGTTTGAAGCTTTCAATCATTATTGTAGCATTGTCAAATGGCTGATTGCTACAAACAAGTCCACTTGTTTCTCCAAGTTCACTATTCCAAGATCAGGAAGGCATACCATGCTTTGCAATTTTTACTATCAGTTTTCATTGGAAGAAATGTACTGCTCTCTCCTCAGTTGTTGTTTCCAGTTAGTCAACATCAAATGCTAGTAAAGTGCCTCATTATTGCACCAGCTAATAGTTACATGATTTTGTAACAACTGTATTCTAATTGGCTATTCAGTGCCAAAACAAGATTTTGACTTTACCTGTTAAAGCAATGAGTGAATTTTATACAATTCTCATTTGTTAAGAACAACTTTCAAACTGCCGTATACTAGTCTAAATTAGTTCCAAACCAAAGCGTTCCTTTCTAAAATAAAAATAAATGACATCAATCAGAGAACTTAATGATTAAAACAACTTTAATTTTTTATCAACGGCACTATTTTGAAAGCATTTACTACTTTAATTCATTTAATTCATCAAAGCACCAGATAACTAAGCTTACAAATACTTTTATTTTACCCTGAACCTGTGTTCCTCTACTCAAAGCCCATCGGAACAGAAAGGACAACGGCAGATGTCCTACGTTTTCAGCAATGATAATATCTTGGGCGTGGGAGGGAGCATTTTATGATGGGAATTGCACTAAGAGACAGAATGCTTTTGGTAACTCCGTACACAAGGGATTGCTCCTTTTCTTTTCCAGCACTCGTCCAGGACTTTTCACAGAATACTTATGTTACACTTCAACAAATGTCACTGAAATCTCATCTCAATTTAATTTACCTTTGACAACAATTCAATGTGCTTGTGATTTCATTGAATGATTTGTTTTCCACTTCAACATTTTTTTTAAAGGCTGCCTAGTTGTTGCTAAATATTGGTATTTTTGCAATTATATATTACCATAAATTAATAATAATTTCAGATTTAAAATATGAAGCCGATGCAGAGACCATATTACTAATTACAAGTTAAACCGGAGAATTTTGTCTGCTTGGGTAAACATAAATAGTTTCTTTAATCCAACAATTGATTTGAATAGTTAAGGGTAAGATAATTGCACACAGAACTCATTGTTTCCTTCAAGAGATTTTGGAATTAATGAGTAATGGATAGATGAAAGTAAAGCAAGCTCTTGCATTTATATACAACCCTTCACAGACTCAGGAAGCCCCAAAGTGTTTCACAGCCAATTCATTCCCTTTGAACTGTTGTGATCTCTTATTCTTCATTGAATTGGGCCATGGATATTTTATATCCATCTGAGTCAGTTGATACCTTACTCTGTCACATCCAAAACACAGTGTCTCCAATAATGTGGTACTCCCTCAGTACTGTATCTAAGTGTCAGCTGAGGTAGTGTATATAATTCCTAGAGTAGGACCTGAATCACCAACAATTAGGCTGCTATTGGAACCAGAAATACAAAGGAAATTATAGCACAGGAACGGGCCCTTCGTCCTTCCAAGCCTGCACCAACCATGCTGCCCAACTTAAATAAAACCCCCTACCCTTCCGGAAATTATATCCCTCCATTCCCGTCCTATTCATGTTCTTGTCAAGACGCCTCTTAATAGTCACTACCATATCTGCTTCCACTACCTTGCCCGGCAACGAGTTCCAGGCAACTCCCACTCTTGTACATCTCCTGTAAACATTGCCCCTCGCACCTTAAACCTATGCCTCCTAGTAATTAACTCTTCCACCCTAGGAAAAAGCTTCTGACTATCCATTCTGTTCATGCCTCTCATAATCTTGTAGACTTCTATCAGGCCTCCCCTTAACCTCTGTCACTCCAGTGAGAACAAACCAAGTTTCTCCAACCTTTCCTCATAGCTAATGCCCTCCATACCAGGCAACAACCTGGTAAACCTTTTCTGTACCCTTTCCAAAGCCTTCACATCCTTCTGGTAATGTGGCGACCAGAATTGAACACGATATTCCAAGTGTAGCCTAACTAAGATTCTATAAAGCTGCAACGTGACTTGCCAATTTTTAAACTCAATACCCTGGCCGATGAAGGCAAGCATGCCACATGCCTTCTTGACTACCTTCTCCACCTGCATTGCCACTTTCAGTGACCTGTGTACCTGTACACCCAGATCCCTTTGCTTACCAATATTCTTAAGGGTTCTGCCAAATACTGTATCTTTCCTATCTGTATTTGACCTTGCAAAATGCATTACCTCATATTTGCCCAAATTAAACTCCATCTGCCATCTCTCCACCCAAGTCTCCAATTGATCTATATCCTGCAGTATCCTCTGATGGTCCTTATCGCTCTCTGCAAATCCACCAACCTTTGTGTCGTCCTCAAACTTACTCATCAATCCAATTACATTTTCCTCATTTATATATGTTACAAACAGCAAAGGTCCCAGCACTAATCCCTGAGGAATGCCACTTATCAGAGCCCTCCATTCAGAAATGCACTCTTTCACTGCTACCCTCTGTCTTCTTTGACCAAGCCAGTTTTGTATCCTCCTTGCCAGCTCACCTCTGATCCCATGCAACATCACCTTTTGCACCAGTCTGCCATGAAGGACTTTGTCAATGGCCTTACTGAAGTCCATGTAGACAATATCCACTGCCCTAGCTATGTCATTCATTTTCATCACTTCCTCAAAAAACTCAATCAGGTTCGTGTGACATGACCTCCCCTACACAAAATCACGTTGCCTCTCACTAATACATCTACTTATTTCCAAATAGGAATAACTCCTGTCTTAAAGAATCCTCTCCAATAATTTCCCTATCACTGATGTAAGGCTCAATTGCCTGTAATTACCTGGATTATTCTTGCTACCCTTCTTAAACAAAGGAACAACATTAGCTATTCTCAAATCCTCTGGGACCTCCCCTGTAGCCAGTGAAGAATCAAAAATTTTTCTCAAGGCGCCAGCAATTTCCTCCCTTGCCTCTCTCAGTATTCTAGGGTATATTCCACTAGGCCCTGGGGACTTGTCTACCTTAATGTTTCTCAAGAACCCCTATACCTCCTCCTTTTTGATCTCAACACAACTCAAACTATCTACACATCCTTTCCCAGACTCGTCATCCACAAAGTCCTTCTCTTTGGTGAATACTGATGCAAAGTACTCATTTAATACCTTGCCCATTTCCTCTGGCTTCACGCATAGATTTCCTCCCTTGTCTCTGAGTGGGCCAACCCTGTCCCTGGCTACCTTCTTGCTCTTTATATATGTATAAAAAACATTGGAATTTTTGTTAATCCTGCTGGCCAATGCCTTTTCATGACCCCGCCTTACTCCTTGCTTAAGTTTCTTTCTACTTTCCTTGTATTCCACACTAGTTTCATGTTTTCCCAGCCTCCTAGCTTTGACAAATGCTTCCTTTTTCTCTTTGACTAAGCTCACAATATCTCTCATTATCCAAGGTTCCCAAAACTTGCCATACTTATCCTTTATCCTTATAGGAATCCTTATCAACTTACACTTGAAAGCCCCCCACATGCCAAATGTTGATTTGCCCTCAAACATCTGCCCCCAATCTACATTCTTCAGTTCCAATTAAGGCCATCCTTCTGGATCACATTTCCCGAAAGCATAATTAGGCAGAAATTTCCTTACTTTTACTGCTCAGTATCAAAAATTGTACCCCAATGAATATTTGAATGGATGGTACAAATGTCATGAGCTAGCAACTTAATTTTCTATTGCAAATGAATGATAGCATTGTGACGCATTAAGTATAAGAACATAAGAACATAAGAAATAGGAGCAGGAGTAGGCTGCCTAGCCCCTCGAGCCTGCCCCACCATTCAATAAGATCATGGCTGATCTGTCGTGGCTCAGTTCCACATTCCTGCCTTCTCCCCATAACCCTTAATCCCCTTGCCTATCAAAAACCTATCTACCCGCATCTTAAATATGTTTAGCGAGGCAGCCTCCACCACTTCAACAGGCAGAGAATTCCAGAGATTCACCACCCTTTGAGTGAAGAAGTTCCTCCTCAACTCCGTTCTAAACTGCCCCCCTCTTATCTTGAGGTTGTGCCCTCTAGTCCTACTGTCCTTTCTGAGTGGGAAGAGCCTCTCCACCTCTATCCTATCCATCCCATTCATCATCTTATATGTCTCAATGAGATCTCCCCTCATTCTTCTAAACTCTAACGAGTACAAGCCTAGTTTATTCAGCCTCTCCTCATAGTTCAACGCCCTCAACTCCGTATTTTTGTCTCAAGTTTTATCATTGTATGAGTTTCTTTAATTCTGGCCAGGAATTTACAGCATCTCCCATCCAGCGTGATATTATGGTCCTGCCGAAGTCAACAGCAATTTAAATGGTCTGTTGCGTCCGCTATGGTGGGGATGTGAGAGACACATCATGACAAGAAGGTAAATTCCTTCTCTCTGTTGCAATACCCTGGGATAAACTGGAATTCTTTTCTTAGACTAGGACTTTCTTCTCTGGAGCATAGAAAGTTGAGGGGTGATCTTATAGAAGTCTACAAAATAACAGGGGGCATTGATCAGCTAGATAGCCAATATCTTTTCCCAAAAGTAAGGGAGTCTAAAACTAGAGGACATAGGGTTAAGGTGAGAGGGGAGAGATACAAAAGTGCCCAGAGGTGCAATTTTTTCACACAGAGGCTGGTGAGTGTCTGGAACAAGCTGCCAGAGGTAGCAGTAGACGCAGGTACAATTTTGTCTTTTAAGAAACATTTAGACAGTTACATGGGTAAAATGGGTATAGATGGATAGGGGTCAAATGCAGGCAATTGGGATTGGCTTCGGAGTTTAAAAAAAAAGGGTGGCATGGGCAAGTTGGGTCAAAGGACCTGGGTGTGGTGAGTTGGCATCAAGTTGGCATGAGGTTGAGAAGGGTGACAACTAGAGAGCCTAAAATCTTCTAACACATGGAGGTGGACCTTCTAACCAGCCCGCCTTAGCACTCATCTGTTCCTGTGGCTACTGCCACACTACCTCTAGAACTGATGGGCCTAGCACCATCCTGCCCCCAGCCTGTCATGCCCAGAGCAAAACGTGTGTGTATCAAAGCACTTTTTGCCAAGACAGGTCCAGAAATTTCCTGACTTGAGTTAAGCACCTCAGTAATCAAAATCTGACTCATCTTTCATTCCCTCACCCTGTGGAATAAATGTCCCCCACTTTTTAGCTTTGACAAAGGGTCATCTGGACTCAAAACGTCAGCTCTCTTCTCTCTGTAGAGACACTGCCAGACCTGCTGAGATTTTCCAGCATTTTCTCTTTTGGAATCAAAATCTGGACCCCAATGTCAGAGGACCAAGCCATTTTATTCAAATGCAAATATTTTGAATAATAAAGGATTGCCAGAGGGTTTCTATGGGAGCAAACACCATCTGGTTGAGATCAAAAAGTATTCTTAAAATTGTTGCTAGATATTTATGTGTAACATGAGGAAGCATTTTTTTTCACAGAAGAGCCAGTGAAAATCAAAACCTTTCTTCCAGAATAATGACTGAATTTGGGTTCTCATAACAAATCAACAGAGATCATTCAGCCCCTCAAATCTATTCCATCATTCTGAGAGATTATGACTGATCTATATCTGAACTCCATCCACCTGCTTGACTCCATATCTTTCTATATCTTTGTCAAACAAAAAGCTATTGACCTTAACTTTAGAGTTATTAATTGAGCTTACATTTCTTTTGTGAAGAAGTGCTTTCTAGATTCTCTCCTGATTACTATAATTTTAAGGGGAGGCGATGGCCTAGTGGCATTATTGCCAGACTGTTAATCCAGAAACTCAGTTAATGTTCCTGAGATCCGAGTTCCTAACCCCACTACGGCAGTTGGTGGAATTTGAATTCAATAAAAAATTCTGGAATTAACAGCCTATTGATGACCATGAAACCATTGTCGATTTTTGGAAAAATCCATCTGTTCACTAATGTCCTTTAGGAAAAGAAATCTGTCATCTTTATCTGCCTGGCCTTCATGTGACACCAGAGCCAGATCAATGCAGTCTCAATTTCCCTCGAGCAACTAGGGATGGACAATTAATGCCAACCAGCATTTGAATAAAATGAATTTTTAAAAAAGGGTCCGAGACTCACCCACAAGCAGAAAATGTTCCATCTACCCAATCAGTTCCCTTCAAAGATCTAAAATCCTCAAGTCATATCACCCCTCAACTTTCTAAATACCAGAGAATATCGGCCTAATTTAAATAATCTCTTCTTATAATATACCCTTTACAGCTCTGACAATATCTGGTACACTGTATTCCTTCCAAGGCTAATATGTTCTTTCTAAGATATTTGCCCAAATAATGTAAGTGCACAGAATTCCAGATGTAGTCGAACTAACTTTGTATAGCTGTAGAAAAGCTTCCTTCTTTTTAAGTTCCACAGTTCCAGTTACAAAGGCTAATACCGCATTTGTCTTCTTTGATTATTTTTCCACCTGAATGTTACATTTTAGATGCCTCTGTACACGAAACCCAAAATCTCTTTGGACCTTTATTGGGTAGAGGTTAATGGACCTCTCCCAACCCATGAGAGTAAACATGATGGTGGTTCTCCTGCCTGGGAGAATCAGACCAAAATACCCACATCTGCTTTCTGGCTGCAGAACAGCTGTGCCATATTTAGCAGGAAGCCGGAAGGACATGACAAGCGATCCACCCATTGGCAAAAGGATGTGATTCAGGTTCATTAAGAAGCCACTTCAATCCAATTAATCTTGAGCCCACTGGGACTTAATAGTGGTTCGGGGATCTAACAAGATTTGCTTGAGTTTTCTGTGTCTTCCAAAGGCTGCCCAGTAAACCTTATTGCATTAGTCAGCAGCCTACCCAGAGGACATTGGGGACAGTCATTGAGAAGTAGGGAGAGTCACTGAAAGCTAACACCCTGCCCTTGCATCTGATGCACCTAATCCCACACTCTGCCAAAGGAAAAGTCAGCAAATTTTGGAAATGAAGGGTACCATCAAAATCCATCCAAACTGATGCTGTATAACTTGAAGCGCAACTCCAGAATTAGTGATGCCTGGGGTTCTGAAAAGTTTTAACTAGTTTTTCCTTTAGTGACACTTTTCTCATCCAATGTACCTGGAAAATCTTCCCGTGATCCAGCAACAATTCCTTATAAAGACCTCTGATTGGCCAGCAACTCTCAGCGATTGGACTTCCCAGCAGACTGGGGTCTGGATTGTGTGAGAGATCTGATGCTGCCCATGCACCTGATTACACTTAAATAGTGTCAGTACCCCCCCAGAGAGAAACTGTGCAGGGTTCCCACAGTGGAGGGGTCAGACTGTGCACGCACTAAAATTCCAACATCATTTTGAGCTTTTCACCTTATACTTACATTTACCTCTTAGGTCTAAAATGGATGTGTTCAAACTTTATTTGCATTGATATCCATCTATCAGAGTTTCACCCAGTCACTTAATCAATGTGCCTTTGTAATGTTATGTTCCTGTCCACACCATCTAATAAGGCACTAATCTTCTTGTCATTGGGAAACTTGGAAGTATGAGTCTCTACATTGTTATCTAAGTCACTAATTAATGTAGTAAATGGCCAAGACCCCAGTACAGAACCACATAGGACACTATGGGCCTGATTTTACTATTTTCATTCTATGTGTTGAATCTGAGCGCAATTCAGATCTGACTTGAAAATCTGCTCTCGGGCACACTCATACGTACTCGGCCTAAAAAAAAATCACGGGTCTGAATTGCACTGTGGGTGGAACGATCGGAGCTCTGAACTGTGCATGCGCAGTTAGAAAAAAATTTGAAAAAGCGCGCCCATTGTCAGATTCTCCCAGGCTGCAGAAAGCGGAGAAAGTGGCCCGGGAGTGAAAAGTGGGAGTGATAGCCCCCACAGGATAGCCCTTATCCCTACAACATCACTGTCCCCCTTATCCACTCACCACCCCCTCCCCCGCTACCCAGACTGATCATGACCCCCTGCCCCCTTCCCCCCCACTGATCACCCGCGGAGTGGCAGCGGACCCCCCTGACTCCCCAGCCGAGATCCATCCGGCCCACCCCCCCCACCAGCGAGCAAGTGGGCCTCCCCCCCGACTCATGCCCCCCTTCCACACACCAGAGAAAGATCTGGCCTCACTTGCCACCCCTCTACCCCCCGCCAAGAGAATGATCTGGCCTCACTCCTCTCCCCCAGAGGAACATCTGACTCATCTCCTCCTCCCTCCCCACTCCCTTACCAGAGAATGATCTGGCGCGCCTCCCTCCCCCCACAACCAGACAACAATCGGCCCTCCGCCCCACCCCTGCCAGACAGCGATCAGCCCTAACCCCTCCACCAGACAATGATCGGCCCTCTCCCCACCGAGTCAGGCAACGATCGCCCGCCCCCCCAACCAGACAACAATCAGCCCTCCCCTTGCCCCCCCCCAACTAAACTGCCCCCCACGCCCCAGAGAATGACCTGGCCTCACTCCCCTTCTCCTCCTCCTCCCCCGGCCCCCCCAAACCCCTGAGAATGATCAGGCCTGCCTCCCTTCTGCCCCCCTCCCCCCACCACTGATCTGAATTAGAGAGCTATTGGAAGCTCTGAACTCGCTCTATATCCACCTGCATTGCCACTTTCGGTAATTGGTGGACATGTACACCCAGATCTCTTTGCCTCTCAATACTCCTAAGGGTTCTACCACTTAGTGTATAATTCCTATATGCATTAGACTTTCCAAAATGCATTACCTCACATTTGTCCAGATTAAACTCCATCTGTCATTTCTCCATCCAAGTCTCCAACCAGTTTATGTCTTGCTGTATCTTTGGATAATTCTCCTCACTATCCGCAACTCTACCACTTTTGTGTCTGCAAACTTACTAATCAGACATTTTCTTCCAAATCATTTATATACAACATGAACAACAAAGGTCCCAGAACTGATCCCTGTGGAACATGGCTAGCTAGAGTCTTCTTTTCAGAAAAACACCCCTTTACTGCTACCCTCTGAAGGACCTGATTCAGACTTTTATTCAGCATGCCCATTTTGGCATAATTTCAGATTGGCGAACGTGGCGGTAAAGGGAGAAATGCTGATAAAATTGGGCGGGCGGTTCATTAATTCAATGTAACTGCATGCAAATGCATTTAAATCGCTGTTGTGCCCATTTCAGGTGCGAATCGGATCGTGGCTATTCCCGGTTTTGGTGGTAGGTATCTGTGCGGACAGGGATATGGATCGTGTAAATGGCCTCACACCCGACTTTACCAAAATAGGGCCCTATGTGCTGAATTTAAGGTTTAGAAGGTGCAACTGCTATTATCCGGCAGAAAGATAATATCCAGTGTAATAACTTCGAATTGCAAAGCCAAATCATCTCATCAGTCTGCAAAAAAATAATGGCTGGGCAAACTTCCAAACAGCAGCCTGCTTAGCTGCCATTTTGAAATTAATAATTAGAGGCCATTTAAGTTCATTAGCAGTTTAATTGACTGCAGTAATATGTTCCTAGTGCTATAGGCTGGAATCCTTCGACCTCAGCTGCAGCTGGGATTCTCCAGTCCCGCTGCTGTGATTGGAGATTTGGCTGAGCGCCAAATTCTCTGTTCTCACTGGCAGCAGAGGTGGGACGTACGACATTGGAGAATTCCAACCTTAATAGTGTGGGTGCATGTGAAACACATCTGGTGGCCAGCTGGATTATTTTCAGAGTCTCATCATAAGGCAGATATAAAGATTGGATTTGGGTCTACACAAAGAGAGGCCAAACAGCCAAACAATGTCAAATGGAAGGACACACATCATCACAGAATCCATTAATGACATCTATTGAATCCTTATCCACACATTCACACCCAGTTAATGAAATGCAACCAGATATTATACGGAAAACAGCTTTTGTTTCCATACACAGAAAGTCATTAACATTTGCAAATCTCACAAGAATCATAGAATCACTCCAGTGCAGAAGGAGACCATTTGGTCCATCGAGTCTGCACTGACTCTCCAACAGAGAATATTACCCAGGCCCTATCCATGTAACCTCACATATTTAGAACCATAGAATCCCTACAGTACAGAAGGAGGCAATCGGCCCATCAAGTCTGCACTGACCACAGTCCTTCACTGCCAGCTGTATTGGAGAGAGGCTGCTGATCTCCCCTTGCTTGTGATAATTTTGGCAGTCGTTCTCTGACCATCTGCAGTCATGAGGGTCCCCGTGTTTTGGAAGTCTCCTAAATAATGGCATGATGCCCATTTGTCAAGGTGGCAAAAAGTGCCAGTGCCAACGGTGGAAAGGGTGGAGTGGCTGTCCCCATCAGGAATGCCCTGAAAAATGTTCCAAATTGCATCCACTGCTGCTCATTCAGTATTGTTAGGTCCATTTGGCCCACCCTGCTTTCCTGAGTGGCACTAGGAGCTGGATTTAATTTCAGGTTCCTAGGTCTCCTCTCACCCTAGTTCTGGTCCCAAGAGGTTAGAGACAATGCAATGCATTGCACATCAGAACATGGTTCCACTATTGCATCAATAAGCTGCTGGGTTTGGATCTCCACAATAGTTGCCAGTCTCAATGGTCAAAGCCATGAGTTCTATAGACTGGGTGATCACAAGCGTCATTGTCTGGCTGTACTCTTCCAAAGTATGTGTCAGTGCATGCAACATCTCTGGTATCTCTGCCATATCTCCACGCACCTCACAGCACAAATCCAGCATCCACTATCTGATGGGCAACTCCAGAGGTTCAAAATCAGACTGGGGCTCAGCATCTAGGTTGCCTCTAGCACTCCCCTGATTTCCAAAGGTCTGCTCCATCTCAGCCTCCGTCAGTTGTGTATGTAACTACGATGTGCTTTCGTCAGTGTGTATAGCCCTTACAGCCAAGGTGCACATAACCGCCGAGGTACATATATCTATGTTGATGCTGGGAGTGGAGCAATGATGTGATACTGCAGTCTCTGATGCATCTTCCTCCTCCACAGAGGTGAATATCAGCCCTTTAGGGCTAGGTCCAGCAGCTGCCAATGTTAGACCTGAATGTGAAACAAAAGGAAGGTGCGTTTGGGGCATTGTCAACATTTGAGTTGAGTGTGCTGGAACACACTTCCTCATTACAAACACCAGAACCAGTGGGAGATGTGACTCAGTATTTGAATCTTACACCATTCAACATTCAGCACCATTCAACAATCGTGCCTTCAAATATATGGCTGTTTCATACTCTATTAGCAACACATTTTTCCACTGTTCACTGACAACTTAAAGGCATTACGTTCCCCCTCATTACCATCCATAATCCCCATGGCCATTCAGAGGGGCAGATGTGAATCATGCTGCCTTGCACATTTGGTTAACAAATAGGACAGTTCCATAATGAATCAAGAACATAACATTGCACGTGTGTCCATCATCAGAATGGTGACAATACTCATCTTAGAAAGTCATTGAGTCCATTGCACCACTGAAGCTAAGATGGCAGGACAATACCAAGGCTGCTCATCTCCTCTGCAGCATCTGAGAAGGATGCATTGATCTCTGCCTGGGAGGTTCCCTCTTTCCGTCAGTGGGCACGAAGAGCTCTCACTTTTCAATTGCAGTCTGGAGGAGGGTTTAGAGAGAGTCATTATCTTTTGGGACTTTGGGACTATCTGTGATCTTTTGCATCCCCCCCCCCCACCCCCCCACCCGCGCGCAGCTCCTGGCTATATTTTTTGGCCATCTGCGGAGAGACAAATATAGTTAACAGTCTGATATTCAATCCATCCAGATTCAGTAGATATTCATCAGGATTATGAGTCAGTCGGAATCCAGTGCTGCTTATTTTCTGGCAAAAGTCCTGAATGCTTCCCAGCTATAAAAGCATGTATACACATTTATAAATAATCACTCAACTACCAAAATTATCAAATAAACTCAAAATCTTGAACTCAAGTTCTGATGTGCCCAAGCACTATTTTCTGGAGCTGTGCCACAGGGATCCTTTTACATGAGTTGCCATGAACTTTTGGCTCATGGCCTGCCTTCTCAGTGATTGGACCTTCATTAGCCAATTGGCTGTGTTACCCACTATTTCCTGCAGTTGTTGGTCAGCTCTCTGCCCAGCAGCCATCAATATGCCATTATACATGTTATTGGTCATCTTTCTAAGATGAAAGTGAGAGTTGGTGATCCACTGACTTCCAGAAGAGATTATCGCCCATCACTGACGTTTGTAAAATTCAGCCTCTTGAGTCACTTCCTGTCAGACTGAGTACATCCCATTATGCCTTCTCCCTGTCTTCTAATGACAATAAAGCAATATTCCAACTAGTTCAACAATTTGTCTTCAACTCCATGATCTAAAATCTACATTCTGGAAGATTTACACTTGCTTGGGCCAATTTTAATGTACATTTTGCAACAGGAAAAGAGCAATAGCATAAGGACAATTGAAAAACAGAACCACTGCTCCATTTTCATTGATACCTGGACACTTCTATTTTATAGGGTCCTTGGCATTAGAAGCTTAGGCACTACCAAAAAAGGTTGGCACCTCATTTGCCCGTGCATATTGCCCATATACTTTAATTAAATTTTCACCATACAAAATCAATCTTAATGATCCCAACAGTAAAAGTAATACATTTTGGAAGATCAGGAGATTTTAAATTAATTTGAGGAGCAGAGTCATTCGAGGTGGCAGCACAAGAAAACTCAGCCATGGAGAAAACAAAGCAAACCGTTGTTCTCCATGTGTGTCATGTTGAGAAGTAAGTAGTCAGCATTGAACTTGTTCATGATATTAGATATAATAAATTAAAAAGGTGTAAAATAGATTTGTTAGGATTTTATATGGAATAAGGATGAAATGAGACCCTTGAGAAGCTAAAGGAAGAAATATTTGTTCAGGTAGTACCACTTCAAAAAAGTGCTGCACAACGTACATTGCTTGACTGGGCACATACAGCATGGGTTTCCGCACTCATTATTTGAAGAAAGCTATACAGTCACCCAGGGGCAGCCTGCAGCACTGTCTGCCCTGGGAAACTGGTGTGGTCATTCCAACTTCCTTAAAGCAAAACAAATGTTCCTCCATTTCCTTTTTAACTTAAGTCAAGATGAAGGGTGACCTGACATAGGTCTGCAAAATGGTGTTGGATCATGGGAGGGCGGCAAAGTCATAATTATATAAAAGGGAAAGAGAATCATGGAAGGTCACAAATCAAAGGAATCAGAAAAATAATTAAAGGAGAGATTTCAGATAAACAATGATGTGCATGATGGATGTTAAAGCGTAAAATGTTCTGCCACAAGGAGGAATATTTCTGAAAGAGGATCATATAGATGTTGAAAAACATTAAAATAATGGACACTGAACGGGACAATGGGATTAAAACATATGACTCATGTGCCAACTCTCAGTTGTTAGGCCCACTAGCATGTTTCTGTGCTGTAACAAATCTTTCTACAAGATTAGCATAGCAAAATTTCTGGTCCAAATTTGGACTCCAATAACCACCCCATTAAGATGGGCAGACTAACCGTGCCAGATGTTGATTAGTCCTGCTGATTCATATGGCCCAATGTTTTCTCTGGATAAATGAGGCAGCACTGATTATGTGTACTGCCTGCCTCATCAAGAACTGGCCTGGGCAGATTGCGTACCATGATCCCCATTCTCAAAAAAATGGACGATAACATTATGTCTATCATTTACTAATTCTGATAATGGTCTCCCTATATCAAATCCAGCTCTGATAGATTTAGAATTATTAGCCTGGTCACTTCCCTGAAACTGTCATGGATTTAGAGAGAGGTTTAATATTGTGAAAACACAAGAAAGAAAATGGTTACATTCTCTCAGGTTGAGTTTCAAGCCGTTGTGTACAGGAAGTGAAAATCAAGCTACTTCTGGATGGTGTGGCATTATGTATGTTATAGATGCAAGCTTTTTTTAAAGAGCTTTTCTCATTAGAGTTTAGCAATTGGAATAAAATAAGCAGATGGTTAAATTTCCTTGTCCTTGTAATTATCCTAAAACTCCCTATAGATGTAACATCTTTAAAACTTAATTTTCAAAATACCTACAGGATAATACACTCAGGTATCCCATTGACTCCAAAGGATTCTTGTAGATTTTGAAAATCTTGCAATGAAACAGAAAATGCTAAAAATACTTAACAGGTCAAAAAGCACCAGTGGAGATAGTTACAAAGTATCAAACCATGATTAAATTATAGATACTATTTTTCTAAATCAACAGTTTTCAAACATTTGCGTGGATAACCCCTGTCTTTATTGTCACTGCTTTATATCCTCTGCAAACACTGTTCCACATGCTGGAATTTCTGTCTTAATTCCTGAAGGGCAAAGGGAAAACATTTTCTGTCAGTATACAGCCACACAAGTATGATTTTGGAATGTAATAACTTCAGAATTTAAAGGAAATCCAATGGCCTTGTGAGGCTGTTAATCAAAAACCTTTTACACACACTCAAAATCCAGAAAGCATGATTCGCGCTGGTGAGTTTCCGTTCATCCAGGCCCCTCACCGGTGGAGAAGCGTGAATCGCGCATCCCCAGGAAGTCATTTTAATACTTAAGCATGTTATTAGCAAGCACTCTTTACAGGACTTCCCATCTCATCAGGTATTCAGCATGCCAGCACCATTCACAACAAGTTCACCTAGATGTGAATCTCATGGTGGTTTGTCATAAAGACTTGTCATAAAGATGAGTGTAGCCCCTGGGGGAGATGGGCATGGCCAGGCAGTGGTTTGACAATGCCCATTGGCACAGATTGGCACTGCCAGGTTGGCACCATGTGCCTATGCCAACCTGACAGTGCCAATCTGGCAGTATCAACCTGTGTCAAGGAATGGGCCCCAGTGGGAGCCTCATGGGGGACAGAGGATGGGAGGGGAAATACATTCAGATTTGGTTGTGGACCAAAGTGGACAAAGGAACAGGGGGTGCTGGTAGTGATCAGGGGGAAGGGCTGATGATCGGCGGCGGAAAGTGGGGAAGAGATTGATGAAGAGGAGAGGCGAATGATTGGGGTGGAAGGGATCGATGACCGGGGGAATTGGGGAGTATAGAAGTGCCGACGCTGGTCAGAGTTTGGGAGGGGTGTCCCTAAGACCTCAGTGGTGGGCTGGATGAAAGGTTTATCTCTGTTATGATCTGGATACCCTTTGAAGATGGCACTCTGATCTCAGTGCATCTGGGTTTTTGCTGGCATGTTGAGGTCCTGCCCCCTGCATGACAGTGGGAAACATGTCCCCTTGATTTTTTTAAGGCAAAGTGTTGTAAGATCTGGAAAGAAAACCTATGTGTTTATCTAAAGAGAAAGACACTGGTTTTCTCACTGCAAACAACAATCTCCCATTTTTTGATAAGAACCCTCTTATAATTTTATTATTGAGTAATTAAGTTAATCTGGTCATACATAGATTATGTTTTAAAATATACAATGTTAATATTTTATACGGGTAAGATAAATACATATTTAGAGAAAAATAAGTTAATACTAGACAGTCAACATGGTTTTGTCATGGATATGTCACGTCTGACAATTTTAATCGGGGGGGGTGGGGGACAATTCTTCCAGCCTGCTGCACTGCTCTAGCACCAGGGAGACATCAGCAGAGGCTGTTTAGCAGGCTCCCCGTTAGGCACCACAGCCTCCTAGCGTCTCTGCGATAAAGATTTTTAGCATTATCAGCTCTGCAGTGGAATTCTACACGGAGGAGATTTCAAATATTTAAATCAGAATTTGCGTCCTATTAGTGAGCTCGGGACAGAAGTTTCTGGGCCTGCCAGTGTCTCCCTCCCTCCCCACCCCCCTCACCCTGCCGGAGTGGTTCCCTCCAGTGGGGTTATCAACAGCTCCCCACCAACGGGAAATAGATGGCCTGACTCCACTGGAGGGAATAGAGACCGTGGAGGCCCCCCCAGAGGTTGGAGGTAAGAGGTGTGCCCCATGGCATTGTCAGCCTAATAGTGCCAGCCTGCCCCCCTGGCACTGCTGAAGAGGCAAATTGGCAATGCCCAAGGGCACCTTAGCACTGTCCACTGGGCAAAGGGCAGTGCCAAGGAGATGGAAACAAAAGGAGTGGGGCCTTTTGTAGAGGAGGCTATTGGGGGCCAAATGGTGGGGGTGAGAGGGTCCGCTGCCGCTGTGTCAGAGGATCGCTGGAAGATGGAGGGAAGGGGGTGATGCCAGATGGTCGGGGCTTGCCCTGAGAGGTCCAGGAGGCCAGCAATTGTGAGCTGGGGAGGTCAGAGTGGCAGCGAGGTCAAGGGGCAGGCCAGCAATCATGCTGCCAACGATCGGGAGGCCAACAGTGTGGGGTCATTGCTCATATGCCGATCTTGGCTCTGACAGATTGGCACATATACAATGGCCCAGTCAGCGCTATGCTACCAGCCTGTTGGGCGGGAACAAGCTCCATCAACTGATTTTCAGAGTGAATCATGCTAGAGCAATCTGCAGTGCTCAGTGTAGGAGATTCATTCTGAAAATCACACCAAACAAACCAGTGGGAGTTACTCCAGTTTTTCCACAAATTCAGCACTTAGAATTTCTTTATGAGAATTGCTTCCAACTTGTTTGTTGAGGTGACACAGGTAGTGGAAGAGGGTAGTGCCACATGCAGGTTGGTAAGCAAATTATAAATGTTTGGGATTGATGGATCCTTGGCAGAATGGATTAGAACTAGGCTAGGGACAATATCAAATTGTGAGGATGATGCTGAGAAACTTCAGAGGACCATTGACAAGTTGGCCAAATGGGCAGACACCTGGCAGATGACTTTCAATGTAACACATGTCAGATAATACATTTTAGTAGAAGATTCATGGGCAGAAAATACAAGCTCAATAGCACAATTTTGAGGGGACCACAGGAGTAGAGGAACCTTGGAGTTAAGTTGAAACAGTAGTTAAGAAGGCTTGTAGGATCCTTGGGTTTATAAATAGAGGCATAGAGTATAAAAGCAAGGTAGTGATGCTGCACATCTACAAATCATTGGTCAGACCTCATCTGAGTATTGTGGTCAATCCAGGGTACCTTATTTAAGGAAGGATGTTAAAGCCCTAGACAGAGAATGCAAAGGACATTTACTAGAATGATACCAGGAATGAGGAATTTTAGATACAAGGAAAGCTGAGAGAAATTGGGCTTATTCTCCTTGGAGCAGAGTAGATTAAGAGGTGGCCTTATTGAGATGTTCAAAATTATGAGCAATTTTGACTGGGTAAAGGGAGAGTATTCTGTTTGCACTAGTTGGTATGTCAGTGACAAGGGGGTCACAATTTCAAGATGGTCAGCAAGAGAGTTAAGAGTGAGATGAGGAGAAACTTCTTTGCTCAGGGGGTTGTTGGTATTTGGAATGCGCTACTTTGGAGCGTGGTGGAGGCAGATTGCCTATGAGGTTTCAAAAGAGAGCTGGATACATATTTGGAAGTGATAAATTTACAGGGATAAGGAGATGGGCTGGAGAATGGGACTAACAGGGTAGCTCTTTTGGGAGCTAGTGCAGACACAATGGGCTGAATGGCCTCCTTGCTGTGCTGTACAGTTCTATGATTCTGTAAGTTGCTGTTTTGAGTTAGAAGGGTTCATGATGTCTGCTGAAAGTGAAAATACCATATCAATCCATAGAATGGAAATTTCCCATTGCAGATATTTTGATCTGACATAATTCTAAATGTAGTCATATAAAATCATTTACGGTTTCTTAGTGTTATGGGGTTTATCACTGGTGAAATGTATCCCACACTTTAAGTTATGGTTGATCAAGACATTTCATTCTAATTAACTGTGTTTTTTATGTTTAAAATCAATTTCCTATTTCCTTTCACTGCTACTGATGCATCATTAGAAAAGGCAGAAAAAGAGATTTGCATATAAAAAGAATTTGTGAAGTTGCTTAAACCCTGCCAGTCAGCACAATTTGAAGGTTACAAATCTGCCAAAGGCAGACTGGCTTAGCAAACTGTAAAGCCTGTGTGGCTTTGCTGATGAACTGTGAACCGAGTCTATTTTCCCAATAGTCATTAGTATGCTTGATTACATACTATGGACAAAATCATTGCTCAACTGTGCGGCAGAGTTTGATTCTTCTGTCATTAAAGCAACTATTGATGGATTATAGTATTTCACAGGCCATTGGGAAGTATTCACTGTTCTTGTGCCAAGCATGTAGCTAGAATGTGGGAAGGTACAAGAAGAATATCAAGAAGGCACCAATCTATGTTCAGAAGTGTTTCTAATTGATCTGAGGACACCTGCGTACACAACTTCTGAAGTGAAAATTAAACATGCTCGCTCAATACAAATTGTGATATGTTAAACGTGAATGTGAAGCATCAAACCTTGTTAATTTTTGCCTCTGGATCTTTTTTTGCTGCACAAAACTTGTCTTACAAATTGCCAGCTCAAAATCTACTTAAAAGTAAGACTTTATGTTCCTTTGTTGCTGTCCAGTTGAATAATTCTGTAATTATTCATGTGCCTAGTGTCGAGGGGTTTTTTCTCCCCCTTGAAATTTGAGGAAATAATATAATGCGATAGTCAAAACTACTGATCATCTTTGCCCTTTTGGAAAGCAACAAGAGCAGTTTTACTTTCAGTGATTCAGACAGCTAGTAACTAACATCGTTGGGAACAGGTACGAATAATTACGAAGTCCATTTTGTATTGGTCAAAAGAGTCCTTATATTACAACAGCTGTTTTGTGACAATTGCCTTTAACTTATTCAATGACTGATGTCTGTAAGAGCTTTGGATAATTTCCAATTCACTCTTGAAGGAAACGAGGACTAGTTTCCTCACTTGGGATACCTGCTGCTAGGTTTATTCACTAATAAGCATGATAAATGTTTTAGACTTTGATCACTGCTAATTTAACAAGTAAGCTCGACAAAAGTCTTTGAGGCACAAGGGCTCTAGCTGTGCATCTGCAAGAAAAATGATTGATTGCTTTGCAACAAAAATTTCCATAAAACTTTTATCATGCAGCTATTTTGGTATCATGATTAAATCAGTAGTGAAAGCCATCTAACCTCTGTAGTAAGTGCCTAGGGAGGAATGTTGAGGGAAGAAAAGATGAAAAAGGCTGAATCTTAAATCAGAGCTTCATGTGCTAACATTTCAGAAGAAACTTTTATGACACATCAAAGATACTCTAAATTACATGGTAATTAATAGCCAGTATCCTATCAAACTTTAACATCATTTCCGCTTCTTGCTAACTAACATATTTGTTATTGAGAGTATATTTTTCTCATGGTGTTAATAGGAATGAAAAGTATGTACAACTAAAATGGTGAGCAAAAAGAGTAACAAACGTTTCTTCTTCTTACTATAGACCTCAAGTATGCTTGCAGATTTAAGTAGGCTTAAGCAAAGGAATTATTTAAAAAGTGCTCGTATTAATGACCTTGAAGACTTTGTAAAAGCAAACACAAAAGAGTCCTGCATTCAGTGTGAGGATTGATACAAGTGAAAAGCATATCCTGAACTCGCAATCAGAATGGGAGTTAGTGATAGAGAGAAAGGATAAGATTTGTATTTAGCAACACAGAATTGCTGGAAGTGAGCTTTTGAGCAATTTTCAAATGCAAATTTTCACTTGTCACACACATAATATGCAAGTGCACATACCACCCAGCTCCCAGCCCCCCACCCCACCCTCCTGCCACATATAAACACACATCAACACAGGACATAAGTGATACCTATCACTGTAGCAAACAACTGAAGTCTAATTTGTCACATCTTTTCAGAACAAAGTGTCAGGGGTCTGGAGAAGAAGCTGTAAAACTAGTGTTGGAGTGTTGGGTTCCCAGTGTTTAGACCATCACTAATTACATGAATTGGTACAGCTACCAATAATGCTCCATTACAACTGGTAAAGCTAATATTTCATCATGCAACTCTGCCAGGATAACATGGCTGTAATGTGCACTTCCAATCAAGTACTTGTGTGCTGAGGCAGCTGCAATACAGAAATGGAAGAAATGGCCCATTAAAGTTTTTGAGGCATCAATGATACATATATGCGTTACCCCCATACTGCAACAAGAGCAGATATAATGAAGCATGTAGATAAAGCTGGACCTCACTGAACAGTTGGAACGTTTTAGGTACTAAAACTGAAATAGGACTACCTTGCAAAATGGACAAGGGGATAGAAGAAAACAGTTCATTTCATGTTGTATAATGCTAAGGGCATTTTTGAGCTGGTGTTGGTGGGTCATGGAAATGGAATTGTGGGTGGAAAATATTGCTAAAATCACTAAACCCCTTGCTGGTGACATCATGAGGTTCCTGCCCACAAAGAGCAAGAACCTAATTTTAATGATTTGGAATACATTTTAATATAATTATAATATGATCCCACCTCAATGAATATTCAAACCCCACCAATATGATGTCACATCGGCAAGTTTTACATCAGGTATACAAGATGATTCAGTCGAGGGGATCCAGCCCCGCCAGTGAAGCAAAGGGAAGTATAGTCCCGGGGGTCAGTGCCAATCTGTGTCAGAGCAGTGCTAGGGCTGGGTCCTCTAGGCAGCCCCATGGGAGAAGTTCCCTTTATTTATGTTGTGATGGGCTGATGCCTGTGACGGGGAAGAGTTCCCTTCAGACTGTAATGCTGTGCAAGGAGTGTGGGGAAGGGGAGTGGTTGTCCCGATGCCTGCGAAGGGAGGGTGGGGGTGTGGGGGGATGACCCAATTTTGGCATTGTTGGAGTGGTGGGAAGAGCCCCATTTCTTGTGCCGTGATGTTAGGGGCTTGAGCCCCCGAAGCTTATGAGGGAGATCTCAACATGAACATGTAGTGGGGAGAGGGACAAGGGCCATTCAGTTTCTGTGCCCTTTAAAGATGGTGCCCTGAATTCTGTGGTGCAAGTCTTGCTGTCTCCATCAGGCCCACCAGAATGGCGGCATAAATCCCATTCACTAACTTCTTTAAAATCAGAATGGCTCAAGATCTGGAAGCCAAACTCATCTGTGCATTTGGAGGACTACAACTTGTTTTTAGTCAGAACCTGACACTTTGAAAATAATATGGGGAAATTCTGCCAGTTATCTCAAAGATCTTGCTGTGGACTTGGAGACAGACAGATATAAAGGGTGCCGAACAGTGGAACGCAACAGCTGCTAGCAGTCGACAAAGCATTATAAGTTATGAAAGAATCTTATATTCTAATTCTTCTTCCAGCATCACCAGAACTGAACATATTTCCAATGCTGGAAGTGTTGTTTCCTGTACAGTTTTTTCAAGAACTGATTACACTCAGCTTGTTTCACTTTTGACTTTGTTCTCTGCACACTCAGAAGTGGCAAACTGAAACATACATTTTCTTTCCACCACAGACATGTAGATAAGTCAGAGCATGTAATATATGGATTGGAGCTAAAATTGGAAAATATCAAGCATAGTTTTGTTGTCTGTTAGTCATACACTATTTCATGTGTTCAATTTGATTATCTAGTGCATTAGGGGAGGTGGTCATGCAGTTGAATTGTCGCTTGGTCACTAATCCAGTGACCCAGGGTGATTCTCTGGGGATCTGGGTTTCAATCCCACCACAACAGATGCTGAAATTTGAATTCATTAGAATTCTGGAATTTAAAATGTCTAACGATAACCATGACAACCATTGTCATAAAAACCTATATGGTTCACTAATGTCCTTTAAGTAAGGTTGTCATTACCTAGCCTGGCCTACCCAATCCACAGCAATGTGTTTGACTCTTAAAATGTCCTCTGCAATGGTTTTGCAAGCCATTCAGTTCAAGGGCAATTATGGATGGATAATAAATGCTGGCCCAGCCCCAGCCAGTGGCACCCATATCCCATAAATAAAACAAAACTACCAAATTTATGTCATCCACCTCTCTGTGCTAGACTGCCGGCTGTTCAGCTAACTGGTCAACTCTGTAAGATTCCTTAGACTTATTAGGCAATATCTTCTATTGGAACCAAGTTATGTTACTGACATTACTGGAATGGAAATTGGGTACACTTTTAGCATAATTTTCTACCAAAATTGGCACCGAGAGGCTTCACAGTCACACACACCAACTTTCTGTGTGAAGGAATGGTTGAAAGTTCTGTCCTGTTATATTTGGAAGTGTAGCAGAAAATTTTGTCAATTGTTTTACTCTGTAATAAAGTGCTGGCAGATGGAACTTTAGCCATGTGATTTAAAGTCACATGTGTAGGGCTATGACATTGACACGAGATCCACACTCATGCTTTTGTGTACCTGCAAAAAAACCAATGCTGCACTGGATGTGTTCATAAGAGCCCTTGTTTTCTTAGAGCGTGTAACAGTGTTGAGCGGTATGCTATCTGAAACCTTTCCTCATGGACGTCCAACTGAGTTACTAGGGCAAATCATCTCATTCTGTTACCTTGAAAACTTGTTGTAAAGAAGCAAGTTACTGATTAATATTATCTATTTCCTCCTATCTATATGAAAGCAGGCCCTTTTACAATTTTTTTTCTCAGTCAACCACACTGTTACCCTACACCTCCTCATTGCTTATTACCCTACATGTCTTCTCCTATTTCCTTGGCAGTGCCTTGTATTTCCCACAGTGTTTACCCCAGGACATCAGTATTTAAGTTTTGCATGGTACTAGCATCCAAGCAAAGGTTTAATTGTGTATTGTGATGCTGCTGACTGCTTCTGGTTTTAAGAGGTCATGTGATTCTCTTTTCTGAGGATTCTCCATTTAAGAACTATATTCCGACAGTAAGAACTATTGAATGTTTATGTACCATATGCATTGACAGTTTGAATCATAGAATCCCCACAGTGCAGAAGGAGGCCATTCTGCCTATCAAGTCTGCAGTGACCACAAACCCACCCAGGTGCTGTAACTTCACATATTTACCCTACAAATCTACCTGATACTAGAGTTAATTTAGCATGGCTAATCAATCTACACATCTTTGTATTATGGAAGGAAACCAGAGCACCTGGAGGAAACCCACGCAGACAGGGGGAAAATGTGTAAGCTCCACACAGACAGTGAGCCGAGGCCGGAATTGAACTTGGGTCCCTTGCGCAGTGAGGCAGCAGTGCTAACCCCCCACTGTGCCACCGGGCCACCCCATTGGTGTAACACCTACAACAAATAACAGAATATATGATATATTATTTGTGTAATATATTGTCTCCTCCAACCTCATCAGGTTCAAAGCCCACAAGAATCTCCCTACCTAATAATGTATTAACTCTTCTTCCATAACCTGTTGATGTTTATTCATAACAGTCATCATTATATAGTGCAACCACTGCTTTCACCTCTGTTCAACTTTGGCTTTTAAAGTATAAATCGCATGGCATGTGGATTGCAGGTTTAGTAATTCATTAACTTCCCAGAGTCAGTTCCAGCAAATCAATTGCAAATCCATGGTGCCAGCTGTAACATTTATAGCTTTGAGTCAGAAAGTTATCGGTCCAAGGCCTGTTCCAGAGACTTGAGCATAATATTGAGTGATTACAGCATTGTCAAAGGTGCCGTGTTTTGATGAGAAGTTTAACTCCAGCTTCACAGGTTAATGTAAAAGATCTAATAGCTCTTTTCATAAAAGACTGCGTGAGCTCTTCTGAATTAGACTTTTTGATCATTTGTGTCATTGCGATTTGTGGGATTTTGTTCCACACAAATTATTAGCTGTGTTTCCCTACATTACACCATCACTGCTTTTCAAAAAGTACTTCATTTGCTGTAAAATGCTTAGGAAGTCCTGATGTTGCAGCAAGTGCTACATAGATGCAAGTTCTTCTTTGTCATTTATTCCTCTCTGGAGCTATGCCTACTCCAATCAGCTTGGATCCTATAGATCAAACCGAAGACAGGAGGTGAGAGCCCTCTCTTGTCAGCTTGGATCGAGAATGTCTCAACTTGTTGAGACTCTGAATTGGACTTGATTTGATTGAATTGGAATAAAAACACAAAAAAAATTCCCTCTCTGCCTTTCATGATTTTTTAATATTAACAATGTAATTCCCATAGATCTTTAAAAAGACCTGTAGTGACCTCAAAAATGAAAGGGCAGAAGAAGACTCTTTATGCCTGAAGGCAGATTAAACCTCATGTTATTGTCTCAGCCAAAACACAGCACCTGTAAGGATACCGTCCTCCCACAACAACAACAGTAAATGCTGGAGAAACTCAGCAGATCTGAAAGCCTCTGCGGAGAAAGAGAGTAGAGCCATTGTTTCAAGTCAGGATAACCCTTTGTCATAGCAGTGCCCTCTCCACAGATGCTGTCAGACCAGATGAGTTTTTCCAGCATTTTCTGTTTTTGTTTCAGATTCCAGTATCCCCAATATTTTGCCTTTATCTTACAAAAATCTATGATGCTACTTTAGTGCATATTGTGGGAGGACCACATTGTGCACTGAAGTAGCATCATAGGTTTTTGTGCATTGGGACTGGAATCTACAATCTTCATAAGTTAAGGAGTACAACGCTATCATTCAGCTAAGCTGAAGAAACACTATTATTGAGCCAAATGGCACTTAAAGTGGATGAATGCAAATAATGAAATTAGAAAAATGAGAGAAAAGAAGCAATTTAACTCCACCCAATAGTCAACCAATGGTGGGTGAGTGGGTGGAAGGGGTGTGGGTGTGGGGTGTGAGGTGGGTGGGAGGTGGAAGGAGGGCAGCTAAAATATGCTTGGTGACTTAATTGTCAATGTCCTATCGGTTTCACTTCGATCCTGATCCTGGGTGGCACAGTGGCACAGTGGATAACACTGCTGCCTTACAGTGCCAGGGACCTGGGTTCAATTTCCGGCTTGGGTCACTGCCTTTGCGGAGTTTGTACATTCTCCTTGTGTCTGTGTGGGTTTCCTCAGTGTGCTCTGGCCTCCTCCCACAGCCCAAAGATGTATGGGTTAGGTGGATTGGCCATGTTAAATTGGTCCTTACTATCAGAGGGACTAGCTAGGGGTTATGGGCTGGGCATGGGTGAGATTGTGGTCGGTGCAGACTCTATGGGCCAAATGGACTCCTTTTGCACTGTAGGATTCTATAATTCTAATTCTATAATTAACCTGTTCTTCCATGCAACCAGCAAAGATACCCATCTGAAATCAAAAGGGCCCTTCTTTAAATGTGCTGATAGGAGCTGATGATATTATTGAATATAACACTTGTTGTAACTCTGGTCTGAGCTAGAAATCACTGTGAACTTCTCCTAGTCCCATAAAGAAATTTTAGATTGCATTGCAACATGTATTCCCCAACCCAAGATGTGTACCTAAAATCTTCTCCTTGCCCCTTATCTACATATCAACAAGCCTTCCTCTCGTATTGGCTTCTGCTGCCCAAGTTTCTGATCCCACCCATTGGTAAGGCTCTGTTCATTTCAAACAGGTAGCTAATTGGCAGGGTCCTGATGAGGCATGTGTGTTAAAACTTTGTGCTACTAACATTTGGAGTGGAATTTTCCCATCCTGCTCTCCATGGGAATCGTAGTGGGGAGGACAAAGATAATGCAAATGTCCGTTGATGGCAGGTGGGTTTTCCAGTCTTGGGGTGAGTGTGGCTGGAAAATCCTACTCTTGAAGTATTTAGCACTCATCCTACCCCCCTCACCACTCTCATACCTGCTCACCCAAATCCCATTCCAAGTCAATTGTTTCCCTTAATACAGATCCCAGGAGAAGTTGTAGACATACTGAGACCAAAAACACAACAAAGGAGAAAGCTAACTATGTTATTGAATGTATTGACAGCAACTAAAGCTGAAATTCCAGGAAATCTGCAAAGAGACTGAGGCAGCCACACCTAGAGAACTATGTGCACCTTTGTCCATCATACTACAGCAAGACCCATGCATAACTTGTTCATCAATCTGCACCAAGCATTGAGTCACAACATCTTAATGGTGAGGCAGAGTGACAGCAGAGAAGGAAAGAAAAGGAAACAAGTCCTGTACTCCAGATCCCACTATCTCATGGGACACCCTGCCCCATGTGCCCAAAGATCAGTGGGTCAAGCATCAGCCTCTTTAGCCACATGAAAACCCGTGGCAGAAACTTGAGAAACTGAGTAGACACCATCCTTGAATCAAGGGTATCCATGACAAGTCCAGACTTTTGAGATAGTGCAAAAGATGGCAACTGAATTCTTAAGTGAGATGTTGAAGACCTTGAGTATTTTTACTCTGGAGAATAGAAGGTTCAAGGGAGATATTATTCATGTACTCTTGAGGGAACAATGGATCTATTGAATTTTGATAATATTTACAGGATTGTCACAAATTGTAGAATTAAAAAAAACACAGGCTCAACCTTAGGAAAGACTAGGTGCATAAATGGTTTAAATTTAACTACCTTAGGAAGAGTATGATGAAAGCATGCAAGGATTTCCCATGACAGCAGTAGATAGTGTGCAAAACTTTAAAATAGAACAGGATAAATAGCTGACTTAATTTAAATTTAGTTGTAAGTGTTGTTTATTTGAATTACTGGTTGTCCTCCACATTCCACATAATGCACCATTCAGTGGCAGATTAACTGTCTACTCGATATATATATATTTCCTTTTTATTTATTCATAGGATGTGGGCATTGCTGGCTAAGCTATTGCCCTTCCCTAGTTGCCCTTGAGAAGTTGGTGTTGAGCTGCCTTCTTGAACCGCTGCAGCCTCTTTCTCCTCTTTCAATTTCTCACAAGTTCTCTGCTAAATAATATATTATTTGGCACTGATGCACCATTAAACAAAAAACACACAGAAATCAATCTTAGCAAGTATTCCCAAATTTTGTGTATGAATAGAGTAAGAGTATGGTGCAACTGTTTAATTGCAGTGTGCAAAGCAGAGCCTGCTAATTTCTTATGCTTTAATAAATTGCTTTTATGCTACCAGTAATAAGGAAGATATAAGGAAGATATCAAACTGTGATCAGAGAGTTTAAGATTATAGTGCTGTAGAGTCCTGCTATAAGAGATGACGTCAATGTATTAATATAACAAGTCATGTGCATGAATGTTGTCTGTGTTAATTTGTCCTCCTTTTCTACTCTTACTACCTAATGCACAATTTCCAGCCTTCCCCTTATGATGGTCTGGTTGAAGGTATTTGGGAGAAAGTTCATCAAAGCTCATTGCTGAGCATTGGGTCACAGTGCACAATAATCCCGTTCCTGGTCCCACTGAGACAGGCAGCACACAAACTTTGTGCTGCCACATCATCTAAATGATTTTGCAATGGTGCTGCATGCCAATCTGGCAAATCAACATGCTCCCTTTTCGTGCTGCTTTCAGGTCAGTGGTGGGACTAAAAGTGCCCCTAAAGATCCCAATTATGGAGCGCTACTATTTAGAGCCTTCCTCTCTTTCCTGCTTTCTGCTCTTGAGCACCATTTTCATTTTGTGTTGGAACCGAAGACAAACAGTAACTATCGCTCTCATTGCTGAAACAGACTTTCTCTAAACATGGCAAATTTCTCAGCTTCCAACCAGGATCTCATGAAAATCCAAAGCGTTGGCAAAACTCCTCCAAGAACACAAAATTCAGAATTTTCACAAACTCTGCATCAACAAAATAAATCAATAACACCTCACCTGGAAGTTGGATGTTCCTCATTAATTCAAATAAGGAAGGATTAAGAGAGGGCATTGATTGGGTTTGCCTAATCCAAATTGGCGGAGTATGCATCAAATCAGCCTTGGACGGAACAAAAACAGAAAATGCTGGAAAATCTCAGCAGGCTTGGCAGCATCTGTAGAAAGAGATACAGAGTTAACATTACAATTTCAATATGACCCTTCTTTGGAACAGATTTCATAGAAGATTCATAATGGACTTTGTGCATGAACTCTGTTTCTTTCTCTACACGTGAAACCAGAGTTATGCCAACATTTTCTGTTTTTATTTCATGTTCCCAGCATCTGCAGTATTTTCTAATTTTAGCCTTAGAAATATACTCACTTCACTTTGCATGCTTCCAATGCATGAATGGCATGCCCAGCAATCACCTTGTTAGTCAGGGTATGCTGCAGGCACCATATGAGAGATGGTGCCCTCGAGGTCTGCTCCCGGCTGCCCACTGGATGCTTCCTACCCCGCTGTCCTTTTCAAACTGACCCCTCACTTTCCCCTTCCCGTTTGGGGCCTCCTCTCCAGTCTCCACCATGAGAACCCTGCACCTATCTGGCCCTGAGCCTCTAGGAACTAAGATGCATCTCTCCCAGTAACCTTGTGGGGGCCACACAGTTGGCAGCCTACCTGATTAACCAGTAACTCTCTGAGGTGGAACTTGGGGGAAAGGTCCAGCCTCCAACCAATTAACACTCTTCGCAGCATTATATGCATGAATGCTGACATCATTGGTGGGCATGTGTTTCCCACCAATGTTTTCATGCCATTCAAAAAATGCTGTCCCATGTTCCACTAACCTGTGTCGTGAATTAGTGTGCAATTATGTCACACCAATTTACTAACTACTGTTTAGTTTTTTTAATGAGTTCTTTTATTTAGATCCACTTAGATGCAAATGTTATGGCAGCATAAATGCATAAATGTTATGATGCAAAACCATTTATATTTATTTATTTTAACTGTCAGTAAATCTAAGCATTTAAGCATGGACCCAGGATACTTTACTGCTTTTGTGTTTGCTTTTTTAAAAAATTTCAGTTGCTTTGATTTTCAGGTTTTCTTTTGTCATTTAAGCGTAATTGTTGCACACACTCGAAATAGAGAGATTTTGTACATCTTTTAGATAAATACATATACATCATTAAAGTTATAGCCTAGAGTAATAAAACACAATCACTGATTTAACTACCTTAAAACATTGCAATAGAATCGAATTATGTCAGCAGAATAGATTAGAATCAGTTTATTTTGTCAGAATTGATTATCTAGTCATATTGTACTTTATATGCAAATGTACTTTCATTTTCTATACCAAATGTGAAGGTCTGTTCTTTGTAACAACAAACAACAGAAACAGTGCTGAATTTTGTCAGGCCATGTGAGATACTTAGTTATTTATTTTAGACATGCCATTTGAAGAATAAATGAAGATCCAACAAACGAAGATGAATATAAATTTACAATGTTAATTTAGACTCAGCTGTGTATGGTTAGTTGCAGTTAATTGATTTAGGGTTCAAACTAGCCATAAAAAAAGAGAAAATTATAACAACATTTCAAACTCCTTTCACCAGATAACATCAGGAATGTGATACCGAAAGGGCCTCAACCAAAGCTGAAAAGCAATGTTAATCAAGCATTGTAATATGTAGACTTCAAAGCACAGAGCTTATCTTTGAGCTTTGGGTAAGACTGGATGGGCTCTTTGGTTCAGGATAACTAACTTGTGAAAAGCAATTAAGAGAGTGGGAAGTGATGAATTCATCAGAAAAGAAAACTGGACAGCATATTAAATGGACGGCTGATTAACCTTTGTTTGATTCGCTTCACCTCACCAAGTTCACCCCCACAAATTCAGAATTCCTTATATATATTACTGTACAGTATTATTGGCTTTTCCTGTTGATACATGGCAACCAGTGGGAAACTTAAACAGGCATTGCCCCTTTAATAACATATGAAAAGGAGTTAAGCCATGGGGACAGGATGTTTCTTATTTATCCAAATGTCCTGTCTGCCATTATGGGCACTTGAGAAGCCAGGTATCACCTGAATATCAGGTTTGATGCAACCCAAAGGAATCTATTAAAAAACTAAAATCGCACTATTTTTCTTTTGTTAAAGAAGAAAGGTGAAGATTCAGTGGAACATCTGTCAAAACAATATCAGAAGATACTTTTTATTTGTACAAATACACTTCACAGGTATGTTTAAACTAGATTGTGGTGAATTTAAAGAAAATAGCTTCTAACAACCCTTACATTCTGCTCTTCAGCCAGGGAAAACCTTGCTCTTGCAGTTCATTTGTTCATTGGATCTGGAAATCACAGGCTAAGCTAGCATTTATTATTCATTTCTAAGTGGGCTTCAGAAGGTGGTGGTGAGCTGCCTTTTTGAACTGCCGCAATTTGTATGGTGTAAGTATACCACAGTGCAGTTAGGGAAGAAGTTCCAGGATTTTGACCCGGTGACAATGAAGAGGTGGCTATATATTTTCATGTCAGGATGGTGACTAACTTAGGGGAACTTGCAGGTGGCAGTGTTCTCATGTGGCTGTTGTCCTTCCAAATGATAATCGTGGATTTGGAAGATACTGTTGGTGAATTCCTACAATGCATGTTGTAGATGCTACACATTGTTGCCACTGTGGTAGAGGGTGTGAATGCTTATTGTAGTGCATAGCATGTCAATACAGTGGCCTGCATTGTCCTGGATGGTGTTGAGCTTCATAAATGTTGCTGGAGCTGCACTCATCCAGACAAGTGGGGAGTATTCCAACACACTCCTAACTTGTGCTTTGTAGGCTTTGAGGAGTCAGGAGGTGAGTTAGCCAGCACAGAATTCCCAGCCTCTGACCTGCTCTTATAGCCACAGTATTTATATGGCTAGTCCAATTCAGTTTCTGGTCAATGGTAACTCTTAGGCTGTTGATGCTAGAAGTTTCAGCATCTAATGCCATTGAATATCAAGGGGTGACGGTTAGATTCTCTTTTGTTGGAAAAGGCCATTGAACAGCAAATTGTGGAGCAAAGTCTTTATTATTATTGCCAGAATATTGACTAAACAATGTCCAGTGCCTTCAAATATTTCTTTATATCGTCTGAATGCATTGGCTGACACTGGTACCTGCGATGGTGGGGACCTCCAGAGGAAGTTAACATGTATCCTTCACTCGGCACAGTGGCACAATGGTTAACAGTGCTGCCTCACGGCACCAGGGATTTGGTTTGATTCCAGCCTCAAGTGTCTGTGTGGAATTTCTGCATTCCTCCTCGTGTCTGTGTGGGTTTCGTCCAGATGCTCCAGTTTCCTTCCAGAGTCCAAAGATGTGTAGGTTAGGTAAATTGGTCATGCTAAATTGTCCCTCGGTGTCCCAAGATTTGTAGGGGAATTAACAGGGTAAATACTGGGATTACGGGGATAGGGTGGAGGTTTGGCCTGGGTAAGATGCTCTATCAGAGAGTTAGCGAAGACCCAATGGGCTGAACAGCCTACTTCTGCATGTTCTCCCTGTGTCTGCATGCATTCCTCCAGGTGCTCCAGTTTCCTCCCACACTTCAAAGATGTGCAGGTTAGGTTATTGGTTATGCTAAGGGGATTAAGGAGATTCGTAGGATGGATAAGTGGGGTTATAAGGATAGGGACTGGGTGGGATTGTGGTCAGTTCAAATTCGGTGGGCTGAATGACCGCCTTCCCACTGTAGGATTCTATGGTCCTATGCACTGTAGGAATTATATGGTTCACTCCTGACTGAAGATTGTTGCAAATGCTTCAGCCTTATCTCTTGCACGGATGTTCTGGGCTCTCCTGTCATTGAAGATTGGGATATTTGTGGAGCATCCTCCTTCAGTGAATTCTTTAATTGTCCATAAGACCATAAAATATAGGAGCAGAATTAGGTCACTTGGCCCATCGAGTCTGCGCTAGCAATCAATCATGGCAGTTAAGTTTTTAAAAGTCAAACATTTCATTCCCGGGATCATTCTCCTGAACCTCCTCTGTCCCTCTCCAAAGCCAGCACATCCTTCCTTAGGTATGGAGCCCAAAATTGCTCACAATACTCCAAATGTGGTTTGACCAGAGCCAAATAAAGTCTCAGCAGTACACCCCTGCTCTTGTATCCTACTCTTCTTGAAATGAATGCGAACATTGCATTCGCCTTTCTAACTATCAGCTCAACCTGCAACCTTAAGAGAATCCTAAACTAGCACTCCCAAGTCCCTTTGCATTTCTGATTTTTAAATTCTCTCCCCATTTGGGAAATAGTCTATGTCTCTATTCTTCCTACAAAGTGCATAACCTCACACTTTCCCACATTGTATTCCATCTGCCACTTCTTTGGCCACTCTCCTAACTTGTCCAAGTTCTTCTGCAGCCTCCCCGCCTTCTCAATACTACCTGGCCCTCCACCAATCTTTGTGTCATCTGTAAACTTAGCCACAATGCCCACAGTTCCTTCTTCAAAATCATTGACACATAAAGTGGAAAGTTGTGGTCCCAACACTGACCCCTGCAGAACTCCACTAGTCATTGGCTGTCATCCTGGAAATTCCCACTTTCTGCCTTCTGCCGCCAGCCAATCTTCCATCTTTGCCTATAACACCATGGGCTCTTACCTTACTCAGCAGTCTCCTGTGAGGCATCTTGTCAAATCATGGCTGGATGTGATAGAACTGCAGAGTTATTTGTGGAATAGTTTAGCTCTGCTTATTGCTTGCTGCTTCTCTTTTACACACAGGTTGTAATTTCACCAGGTTGACAGTTCATGTTTATAGTGCCATCATTATAGTAAATGTACCAGAAAAATCTTTACACCTTGCTCCTGCACCTTTTCGATATGCCTACCTACACTCTTTATTGGTGGTAATGGTAGAGTGGGTATATGGTGGGTTGTGATTATGGTTGCATACAATTCTCTGCTGTTAATGGCCCACACGGAGTGCTTCAAAGTTGCAGACCAGATCAAGTCAGATTTCCTTCCCTTAGTGAACCTAATAGATTTTTACAAAAATTGACAATGGTTTCATGGTCTTCATTAATACCAGATTTTTGCACAGTGGGATTCGAACCTGGGTCTTCTAAGCATTATCCTGGGTCTCTGAATTATCAGCCAATGCAAGTATTACAATTCAAAGCATTTCGGCCAAATCGTCTAAAAAGTAATATATCAACACATTAAAGCAATATTGCAATAGCACTATGCCTCCGCCTCGTCCTATTATTGTCTGCATTCATAGCCAGAATAGGAACAATGACTTCATGATACAATGAGCCTGAATGACTTATGAATTGCCAAAGCAAGATAAGGAATTGCTTTTTAATTTCAGTCCATGGGAAAACAACATCAAAGCTTAATTAATTAACACTTTAACTAACTAGTGTCTATGTATGTTTGCAACTTGCATGAATAGATTTTGCTTTAAAACTCAACACATGAAAATAGCTTTCTTTTCACTTTTTGTGGAAAACTTGTGAAACATATTTATGAAATGTGACAGAGCTTCACAAATGTAGAAGTAGAATGGACATTGGGCCAGAAGGGAGAGGTTAGGAATGACCTCCAATTCACGGAAAGAGATGCAAGTTTAAAGGAGGATATTAAAAGAAACTGGGAAGGTGAAGAAGTGGAGAGGATTTCAGGAAGTGAAACCTATGCAGCTGATGCCACCACACATCCAACCACCCATTACTGGCCATTTTTTCACCTGCTAACACCCTAAATCTCCCTAAATCTCTTCCCCATCACCTCTCTCCCTTAGAAGCATTTTCTAAAATTACCTCTTTGGCCAAGCTTTTGGTCACATGTCCCAATGTTAAATTTTCTTTAATGATCCTTCTGTGAAGATTTTCCTGGTACATTTTACTATAATGACAGCATTATATAAATGCAAGTTGTTGTTGTCACTTATAGAACCAATGGAATAAAAAGCATAGTATCATTATGTGCAAACTGAGGCAATTCTGCCCTTCGAATGGGATGTAGAAGCATCCAGAGTCAGTGAAAAAGACACTTTGGGAGTGGGAGAATATGCTGGGGCACCTTGTAGGGCTGCAGGACTGGGAAGCTAAGGGTTTATTTAAACAAATGAATGAAAGATTTAGATGAGACATTGGGCTAATAGGAATCAACGTACGCAAGGAAAAGCTGTATGGTCAGATCAAGGCAGCAGATTTTTGAATGAATTAAAGCTTAGGGGGTGCAAAAGATAGGAGACTGAATAGAACATCGAGTAATCATGCCTAGAATTGACAAAGGTATGAGAGGCGCATCAATGTGTGTGTTGAGCCAAGTCTGGAAGGGATAAATTACTAAGCAATAAAAACAGGAAGTGACAAACCCGAAGGAGAAACAAGACAAGATTTATGGAAGGATAGAATCAAAAGATCACTGATTTTTTTGGAAGTAGGAAGACAATTCCCAGAACGGAAGAACAGTTTAGACCAGTATCCTTATTTCCCTGTTTTACTAGTGTTCCATTTTTAAATACTTAAGATCAGTTAAGACTGGGGAGGAGGTGGGGGGATGTTTCCCATCCTGCGTGCCATGGGAATTGTCGCAGGCAGTGGGGGAGGGAGGAGGGGGGGAGTGGAATCCATGCAAATACCCATTGACGTCTGGCAGGATTCTCTGGTTTTGGAGTGAGCACGGCTGGAAAATCCTGCCCAATATTCTTATTTTCCCATTTTACTGCTTTTTTCCTTCTGAGAGGGGACCTTATATGTAGATTGCATCAGAAGAAAAATCACCTGGGACAGAAAGAGAGATAAAAATCACAGGGAGATACCCAGGGTGGGATTTGTGAGAACAATAGGGACTTTAAAGGAAAGATGTGGTAGAATCGGGTGAGGTGCTCGAAAGAAGAAAAGGTTCAAAAGGAATTGTGTGGAGGTGGGGGGCAGGGCTCATGGTACTTGTTGAAAATTTAACACTGTGGCATTTTGGTTGAGGTAGGCAGTGGAAGGAATAGTCTGATGGAAAGTAAGATCTTCCGAAATTCAGAAATTTTAATATCCAGAGTACTTAATGGGTGAATTAAGAGAGAAGATCACTGAGAGACGTGGATAATGGAATTGACGTTAAAGCTTCAATTACTGGGGAAGTGCAAAACTGAAATTTTCCTTTAGTGAGCCCAAGCATTTTATTTTCAAGAATTTTGATTTAAAAAATTATAGTCACCAGAAGTGTTAAAGGCTGCTTCAGTATGTTTAAAAATCTATACTATGTTATAGGTTAGTATGGTACTGATATGTAAAGAAATGTCCAAAGAAACTTGTGGTTTTGTTAATATGTAACAGGAAATGTGAGTGAAAAGTGGATATTTCCCATCCTCTTTGAATGTGCCCTAAACTATACTGGAGAATTTCTGAGAGAAATATTCAATTTTTGTTCTTATACATTTGGTTACTATAAATCATTAACCCATTTTTGAAATATTTAAAAATGCATCATAACCACGGTTTTGGGGACCATTTGAATTTGATACTTGACTTGAAATAGCTTGCTGAATTTGTGCTTCAGAAGACAGCTCCATCATAACATTTCCTCAAGTCTGATTAGATCCCTGGTAATGTAAATGGGTATGGTATGATAATAATGTTTTTCTCTTTTCATTCACAGGTTTTAAGTCGGTCCACCTCGTGTCCAATGAGGGGCATACACGCGATGGGTCGTACTGGGGCTGCTCTTGGTTGTTCAGGATTGGCCTAGTGCTTCATGTCGTCAGTGTGTGCCTAAACTGGACAAGATACTGGGCAAGACGACAGCTCAGTGACTATCGCTGATTGCTGTGCAGACACATGGATTTGGGCCGGTGTCTGTGGGAGTTTCATAGCGAGGGGGATTGAATATAAAAGTAGGGAGGTCTTGCTGCAGCTGTATAGGGCATTGGTGAGGCCGCAGCTGGAGTACTGTGTGCATTTTTGGGCGCCGCACCTGCGCAAAGATATTTTGACCTTGGAGGGAGTGCAGAGGAGGTTTACTAGGCTGATACCGGAGTTGAGGGGGTTGAGCTATGAGGAGAGGCTGAATAAACTGGGCTTGTACTTGTTAGAGTTTAGAAGAATGAGGGGAGATCTCATTGAGACGTATAAGATGATGAATGGGATGGATAGGATAGAGGTGGAGAGACTCTTCCTGCTCAAAAAAGACAGTAGGACTAGGGGGCACAGCCTCAAGATAAAAGGGGGGCGGTTTAGAACGGAGTTGAGGAGGAACTTCTTCACTCAAAGGGTGGTGAATCTCTGGAATTCTGCCCGTTGAAGTGGTGGAGGCTGCCTCGCTAAATACTTTTAAGACGCGGGTTGATGGGTTTGATGAGAGGGGATTAAGGGTTATGGGGAGAGGGCGGGAAAGTGGAACTGAGCAGCGACAGATCAGCCACGATCTTATTGAATGGCGGGGCAGGCTCGAAGGGCTAGATGGCCTACTCCTGCTCCTATTTCTTATGTTCTTATGTTCTTATGAGTTTGCGCATTCTCCCCGTGCTTGCGTGGGTTTTCTCCGGGTGCTCCGGTTTCCTCCCACACCCCAAAGATGTGCTGTTAGGCTGATTGGCAGGAATAAATTGTCCCTAAATCAGTTTCCCTCAATCTGGATGGCCATAAAACATTAGACAGGGGTCGTGGGGGGAGATGGGGACTGGTGGTGTTGAGATGGCGACACGGGCTCGTTGGGCCGAAGGGCCTGTTTCCCGGGCTGATTTTGTTCTTTGTTCTAAATCTGGTGAGTTCTGAGATTGTCAGGTCCTTTGATTTTGGCAAACTCAGGCACAATACCAGAATGCCTATAAGTCCTTATGCAGGGCAAGGTAACAGGCTGGAGAGGAGCTGCCATTTTCTTAATTGACCTCTAGTGGTTATTTTAAGGACAGCTTGTTACCCACTGGAGCTCTTGTGCTGTGTTTCCTTGAAAATGCTTTAATAAATTTCTTGGTATTAGGCACAGGACATTAATTTTAATAAAGAAAGAAACCTGTGCTTATTTCAGTGAGCACTGGAACTACCTGAAGAAACCTCCGATGAACTTAGCCTATGAAAATCAAGTGGAGCACCTCTCTAATAAATTAATTCAAAATGACTCATGACATTTATGGTCAAAATCGAAACAAACAATAGTTTATCAAAATTAGGAACTGGAAGTATATTAAACGTGCTTTTAAAAACCTTCAACTTCAAAAACAAGCTGAGGGAGTATGGGCTTCATTATGTAAAACATATATTTAACGATGCAATGTATGAGTAATTAAAAAATAAATATTGTCTGTATTTTATGTTCTACTTAAATGTATGCATTTTGATATAAATATACATATATATATTTATATATATTATATATGCATACAGACTTCAAATTAGATCTCTAATGCCCTTCATAATTCCCTCATGTGAACCTCTGATTCTTGACAACTAAAATTATGCTTTACAGTGTGTAGGGAATTAAAGCAGAATCAATTTTTCAATGTTAAAAAGCTGAAGTTAGAACAGTCTTAGGAAAAGTTGTGACAATCCAAATTTATCACTCGTCTTAAATTAGTCCTAAAGGAGTACAAAAATATTAAAAATAATTAAATGAGAAATTATTTGATAATTTATTTTAGTTAAATAAAACTGTAATGACCTAGTTTTGGCTATTTTGCAGAGAGAAATCTACAGTAGTCTTCTGATGTCTATAGTTGAGTATAATTTCAAAACCTTCACAAAATCAAAGCTGATCAAAAGACCATTAGAAGTGATATATCTTTGGGGGAAAAGAACTTCTTACTTTCCTTTAAAATATAACAAGAGAAGCTCAGTAGTTGAAATTTCTTTCCACTGTCCTTCCACATGGGAGGCTTAAGACCAAATGCTAGTCTTGATGGACATTTACACTTAATCATCCTGTTAGACATTACCAATGGGTAATATAGATGTAATTCATAGAGATATGTATCATTGATAGAAATGTTCTTACTTTCTTCTGCAATAGTATAGCACTAATTTGATAGAAAGAACTACTGTTGTCAGTTAAAAAGAATAGTGTGAAATAATCTTTTGTGGTTGAACAGAGAATCTTTTACTAAATGTTATCAAGAAGTCCGAGTGCAAATTGTTCTGCAGTTAGACATTGATTCCATCTTGTTTTACAGATCTATCTATTTGGGTAACTTTAATGCATTTTATTCTATGATTTGTGTTAGAGGCATATCATGTTTGTCCCTGATTATAAGATATAAAAAGATCACGAGGTAGGCCTGTAGAATTTCAGCAGGGAACAGTCTATTTTGGGTCTTTACAGCTACAGTTAGTCCTAGACTCATTCCCCAAGCTCCACCTGGGTGAAATTAGCCCCTGCTCACCTGACCCATGCTTCCAAAGGGGAAGCATGTGCCTCCAACCTACATACATAACAGCATGAAGGTGGCTTTGGTTATTCAAACTGGCTGCCTATCTCTGTGATGTGAGCAGCCGATATGCATGCCAGTCTACCCATGGGAAAGTTCCCAGGTGGCAGAAATGAGTAAATGTATCAGTGAAACAACCTGACATGGCCCCTCCTATTTCCCAGTCCCCCGCCACCCGGCTATTCCATCCCCAAGGGACAAGAAAATTCTACCCAATGAGCAGGATTTTATGGCCTCACTCAAGGCTAATGGAGATTTCCATTCTGGGAACTTTGTCCACCCTTGGTAGAGTTTCAGCCAACGTCTCCAAATTATTCTTTCAGTAACAAAACCAGGATGTTAGGTTATTGTTTTTTCAGCTTTTTGGGTTGTTTTGGCTGCTGAAACCAACAGTATTCATTAATGAAAGTTAGTTGTTGAGTTGACAGAGGATTTTTCGACCAGAAGCTTCTAGCAAATGGGCTCCATTGGATTTGGTGCAGGTGCGAGCGCAATGGCTGCAGAATCCAGAGAGATGCAGCTGCATCAGGAAGAGGGAAAAGGAGCACACAGAGCAGACATGGAAATGTTTATCTGCAGTTCACTGAGGAGATGTTTGTCAGGAAGATCTGCTTTACCAGGGAAGCTGTCAGAGAAATCCATTATGCTGAAGAACCAACTACAGTCCAGAACATGACTATCTATATCCTTGTCTGGGATCCTGACCCTTTATGCTTCCAAGTTATCCCAGGCTGTAGTAGGTGTCATTGCAAAGACAGCCAATTGGCTGAGTGGATCTCCATGGAATCATAGAATCCCTACAGTTCAGAAGGAAGCCATTCAGCCAATTGGGTCTGCACCGACTCTCCGACAGAGCATCCCACCTAGGCCCTATCCTCCTAACCCCACATATTTACCCTGCTAATTCCCCCAACCTCATTTTGGGACACTAAGGGGCAATTTAGCATGGCCAATCCACCTAACCGGCACATCTTCAGACTGTGGAAAGAAACCTGAACACCCAACGGAAAGCAATGCAAAAACAGGGAGAACATACAAACTCCACACACACTCTCACCAAAGGCCAGAATGGGCCCTGGTGCTGTGAGGCAGTAGTGCTAACCCCAGAGCCACTGTGCCATCTTCTTTCATCATGTGCTGTAAACCCTTTGCTAATGTAATATAGGCAGCCACAAGATTTTGTAACAGGATCTTATCTGGGAACACACTGGGTGAAAACTATTCTCCTCCACTTACAGCCCCCTCAATCCTCTGCCGTCTATAGGTCTGCAATTCGCCCAAATACAAGCATGAGGCTTTCAGACAAATTTCTGTCAATGTGTTCTTATTCACTACATCACCACAACAACTTACATTTATAACATTTAACATAGTCAAATATCTCAAGCAATTTATTAACGACAGCAATATGAATAGATAATTTTTTTGATCTAGAAGAAAAATCAGGAAAGATGATAAAACGTTTGATCAAAGTGAGTTTTTGGAGCATTAAAATAAAGACAGGAAAATAAACTATAGAGATAAAGAGGCTTAGGAAGGGGATTCCAGAGTTTAGAGCCCAAATAGCTGAAAGCACAGCCACTAATGGTGGTTAAAATTGGCTGTAAAGTTCTGAAGAGTTGTCAAATGGACTTGAAACTATTAACTCTGTTGTTCTGGGCACAGATGCTGCCAAATGTGCTAAGTTATTCCAACCTTTTCTAGATTTGCAGCATCCACAGTATTTTGTTATTATTTTTAATTAAAATTGGGGATGCGCAAGAGGACGCAATTGGAGGAAAGCAGTGCGAAGGGTTGTAGACCTATCACTAAAATATTTGTATTGTTTGTGATACGCAGTAGTTTGCATCTTCTGGGATGAAACTGTTGCTTATTTTTATTAAATTCAAACAAATTAAGCCATCTACTGTTGCTAAATTGTCTGCATGTGTTTATACTGATTCCATGTGTAATTTAATCCTGCTATGTGTGGCAGAATTTTATGACTGGATATTGTTAATGGTAATATAATATAATGGTATATGGTGATGTGAAAGGAAGATGCACCACTTCCATTACAACAGCAGGAAAGAATGACTACACCTGGCACTTAAAGGGATCACTCACTTCCTCACTGCTTCCACACCCCCAAAGAAAACTGTAATTTTTAAAAATGACTTCCGATACCATTTGTAACTCATTAGTAAGGCTATATTTAGACAACTGTGTAAAATTCTGGTTAACTTATCTTTGAAAGGATTGGTGCGGGTGTGCAGATAAATGACAAGGGTGATTGTAGGATTCAAAGCTGCTAAATTATGAAGCTAGGTCGTTATAATTAAGCTTGTTCCCAAAGGCAAGATGAAGCTGAAACAGGAACATGTTTTAGAGACATAAATCATTTGGATTAGCGTGCTGTCCTTTTGCTTCTAGAACGTGGGTTTGAAATTGTGTCTTCTGCTAGCTCTTTGGTGAAATCGGTTTGACTAATCTCAGTTTAGTTCCTCATGGAGGTAGGGCCATTATATGAAACTGACATGGATTTGCAGCTTAGGGAGGTGTGGCTAGTGTTGGAAAATTAAAATATTACCGCAGTGAAGTAGAGGATGTTCTTCTGAAGGTAGGAGCCAGCCGCTTGGTAAAGGGAGTTTTAATCCTCATCACATCCAGATTAGAATGGGTTTCAGACTGACAGCAGGGCCCAATATTGGCCAGGAATAAAGCAGGACGATCATTGTGTGGGAAGCTGAGAAGTGAGGGTTTCCTACAGGTCCATCAGAAATTAACCAGGATGTCTTTTAAACTTCTTCAACTGGTTTCTGAACTAGATTGACAAGCAGTCAGGGATTGGATGTCAAGTAAGTCCTACATTGCGTGAGTGGGCAACAGAGTAAGGATCCAAGTTGAACATGATAGGGGTGGGCCAGCCGAATATGGGGCCAATTACGCAGAGGTAAGCTTTTTAGGCTTGGGGGAAACACTCCTGCTCCTCCCAACCTGCAAGTAGTGAAATGAAGATAGATAAAGCCAACACAAGAGGATATTTCACTTGGAACCTATCTCCATAGCAATGTGGTACCCAACAGATGTTCCAGATAGAGATCTAAACATATAACTTTACCTTTGCAAACCTGTCCTTTGAGCTGCAAGTATATGGATATTTTAAGACCTTCCCTTGTTTATTAGTTGATTTTCAACCTTTGTTTGGCTTGGGATGAGCAATTTAAACTCCTGGTGAGACCAATAGTTGATATCTTCACCAAGATTCAGGAAGAGGCCGCTCATTGTTTAGTATTTCCCCAATTCCAACTCTGACCTTGTTACATAAACACAGGCCATCCTTCGAATGGCAATTACTTTAACTTTGTTTACTAACCTCTCAAACTTAGCTTTCTCCCCCCATTTATCTTACATGTAACATTTCAATCCCCAACAAAAAACAGATATTCCTGGAGGATATGAATCATAAAATTAAACACCAGGGACCTAGCACGGAATCCTGTGGAATTGACTTGAAGCCAGTGACCAAACCACCCAGAGCCACAGCCCTGAATACTCATTTATTCTGCCTACAACAACAAAGCTTATATTTATTTAGCAGGGATATTCTGCCACCAGCCTCCCCCCCACCCCCCCCACCCCCCAGATGACAGTGCAGACTGGCATCATCGCAGACTAACCCTGGTAAACAATTCAGCAGGGACCTGCTTTATTTACTTTGTTATAGACAGGGAGATTTAGCAAAGACAGGACTCCCTAAGTGGTGAGCAAATGTGGACACATCATTACACAAACATGTATGTGAATCCAACCATGTAAGCAGCCTGGACTTCTGATTTATGGAAAATGACATTTGATTGAATGATGAAAATATAAAATATAATTTTGTCCCTGCAGCTCCAGGCTGTATAATTTCCTCCCCTGGCAGCCCCCTCCCTATGTTGGGTTTCCTGCAGACAATGATCAGCTAAGTGCTGAAAGTATACACAAAGTGGAGATTTTTCCACCTAGATTCATGCCAATGAGTTAATCCCCTGCTGACTTGGGAATTCAGTTGGAATTACAAGCAATGAGTAGGCCCTTCACCAGTTTCTGTCTGCATTTATCGATTTCCTGTTTCTGTTACGTTTTATAGGTTCATTATTGATGGGAAAGCAAGGAGAGGGAAGTTCTGCTTCAGAAACACGGAAATATTTATTCACAAAACGTCCTGTGGAATGAAGCCTCAAGGTGTATTTTAAGTATTTTCGTCAGGTATTCCATCTGACAGATGGCTGGATTGACAGACTGTCTAAATTTCATGGAGGAAAGGCTGTGACATAAGGTTACAACTCAGGAGCAGACAGGAGGTAGTGAGAGAGAGGTTTGGGGAGGAAAGAGGGTATGGATGGGGCTGTGGTTGAGAGAATCTTCATTTGAAGATAGGAGGAGAGCATGGAGATGAGGGGACATTGTGAGAATTGGAAATTGCTGAAATTTCAAAGACATGCTTGTCAGGCCTTTAGAAAATTCTCCTGCCCCTCTTGGCCCAAAAGCAGGGCTGTAAAGTGAACTTATTTGCTGGATCTGACCCTTTTTCCCCCCCAAGGCCTGGAGAACCCAGCCAAAATGGATAAAAACATAAATTGCATGTTAAACTGGCGACATGTGACTACTTAAAAATCTTTTTAACCATCTGACTGACCAACCTCCTGAGAATGGATTAGACACCTATCCTGGCTCTATTGACACCAGAAATGGTTGTTTGAGGCCAGGTTAAGGTTGGGTGTGAAATATTTCAAATTTTTACTTTTCACTCCACCCAAACCCACCCTGTCCCCCATCTCTGTGAAAGGCGCTTAAAGAGATGAGACACCTACTTTGTGACCAACTTCCTTTTCTGTTTCATAGGTCACCAGGTTCAGAAATTATTTCCTTGGACTGCAGGGCTCCCAGATAGTATTAATTTTCTAAAAGGGTATCAAGCAAATGTTGCAATCATTTGACATGACAACTTCCAGATCCTGAAGCACTGCTTTCTGACAGTTCAAAGATGTTCAGCCTCTGTACACTTTATTAATTGGATAGCACATTCTGTGACCACAGCTATTCGCTTGCTTCTTTTTTTGTTGGCCACTTGCACCTCCTGCCATAACATAACCTTGTTAGTGCTGATTGTGACTGTCGTCGTCCAAGCTTGGTATCTTCCGCATGAACAACTCTAAAATGTAAAAATAAGCTTGTCCCAGGGAGTATTCTCACCAAAGGGAACTGAAAAAGCAACTGTGAACACTGAGCGTTTATTAATCTCAAGATATCTGACCTTTAACCATCCCTAAGAAATGCTACTGAATCGCACCTGCATTTTAATGTCAAATCTCCCAAACCCCAGGAAACTGATGCAGAGGACATTAATCTTGAATTGCTGCAAAAATCCCATGAAATGACACTAATTTAAATATTATCATCATGGAATTATCATTGTAGGGTACAATACTGCACTGCACACAAACTCATCAGGTTAAGATAAAAGTAGACGTGTAGTGTAAAGTTCATGTCAGATTTCTGATCTTTGCCAATTTAACTCTTCCCTAACCCTCTTCCACCATTATGCCATCAACGTTTCCAGCCCCAGACTCTGGAGTATTAATTATACTGTTTAAAGTCATTTTAAAAATTAGATTGTTCAGACAGATGGATTGTTTCAATTGGAGAGGTTAGTTGAGAACCAAGAGTCACATGTATAAGTTACAGAAATAGGTTAGATGTCAGGCTAGATATCCAAGAGGGTTATAGATCCACTGAACAAGCAGAGGCTCATGTCTGAGTGTGGTTTCATTGCACTTCTTCAGAAAGGAGCTAAATCAGAGGTAGAAATAATGGGGTATGAAACATATGTTAGTAAGTAATGTAAATCATGGCCAATGTGTAACTGCTAATTTTGATAGCCTCTGGGAGTTGGAGAGGAACTTCCCAGATTCTTTCTTCCGAAATTAGCTATGTTTTTAAAAAATCAGTTTTCTGCCTCTCCCAGGCTTTAACATTAACTCCAGGTGGAAAGAGGAATTCCATTGTTAATGGAATCATAACTCTGTGGGGCCATTTCGAGGTACAACATGCTCATTTTTGTTCCAGTATTTCCATTTATTAGTATGTTCCCCTTTCACAGACTATCCTCCACTCACTGCTCAAACACCTCTCTGGCTTACCTATCCTTTTGGTGTCACTTTCCCATCAGTACAACAATTTCCTACAGGCCCTGCTACTTTTTGGCATCCTACAAGGGCTTCACTGTCCCACCTATGCCTCCAATATTCATCTCACATATTGGCAGGAAATCTACCACCTCATCCGCTATAAAAGAACAAAGAACAAAAAAGCTATGGAGTCAGAATGGGCGAAGGTCCAACAATGGAAATCTCTGATGGCCGCAGGCAGGAATTTCTGGTCTCGTTGAGCGAGGCTGTAAAATTCCGACCATTGTGATGTTCAATGTATCCCTCTCGCTATCGTTTTCCTCCCTCACTCCAATCTACCTTCTATGTTTGATCTTTTCTGACTTTCAGTCATCCATCACCTTGCCCTAATTTCTATTCCTTTCAGCTGAAGCATGTTGGCAGTCTGGCTTTCTATGGGAAGAATCAAAAGACTTGAATTAATAATATAGAAATGGTATAGCTACTGTCATCCCAAGTTGTTTTCTCACACTTGCTGTGCTACACTGTGGTGCCAAACGTTGAGTATCGCACTTAATTACAGAGACAAATATCTTTTACACTTGGAATTGATTGGAATACATACAAATTTATTCAAGCCCGGTGCAAAATATTTTCGGATGACTGGCACAATGATCTGTTTAAAATTAATTCACTGCAAACAAATCACTAAAAGCGATGAGTGCAAACTAAAGAAATAGTTCAAAATATGCTTTGAAAATCTTTTGTCCATAATTTTTTTATCTCACAAAATCAAATATTTGGGCTGTGATTTTCCCAAAAAATAACGGGGAGGAAACTGGAGCGATCGGTGGCAGTCTATTTGACGCAACCGGACCACAATCATCCCACACTTAGCCATTTTTTTGGGAAGTGGTGAGTTGCACTCTGGTTCTGAGAGGGGTGGGGACTAAACTTGATGGTGAGCCTGGCTATAAAGCAAATGCACACCATTTTGAAAGGGTGTCTCAATTTCACGATGCATTGGGAGACCCCCCCCCACTCCCACCCACCATTGGCACCATTTTTCATTTCTCTCCAACTCCTTTCTCAACACTGATTGCTGGCACTGAGATCGCCGCTCTCTCGATGGGTCCCCCTGCATGGCCCTGACATGCCCTTCCTTCATGCTTCATGCCTTCACAAACACTCCCTCATGCCACGCCCTGTCATGACACCCCCCTCCCACCCCATCATAGCTCTCCTGACATAGACCTTGTTATAGACCCTACACAGATCGCACCCCCACTTAGGTCCCATTCCCTAGGCATTGCCCCTGGCACACTGGCAGTACCCAGCTGGGACTGCCAGTGTGCCAGATGGGTACTGCCAGGTGCACACTACCAGATGGGCACTGCCCAGCCATGTCCCCAACTACCCAGAGGCTTCAATGACTTCTAGGCACCCCAGCATGATCATCATACCTGGTCTCACTAAGGAGGACTAGTAATGATTCTCACTGGGTTCACAGAGCACCAGAATGTTGGACAATCCTGGGAGCTGCAAGAATCCAACGTTGAATAAGCTACTTTAAATTTGCTAATCGGTTTCATGCCCTTTCTAACCAAACCACTTGGCACCAGGTGCTAAACGCATTTTTAGGCCCACATGCAATTTCCTGGGAGCACTGAGATCTGCTCCAGGAAAATTGCCACCTTTGTTTCTAACAGAACAAATTCCTTACAAAGAATACACATTTCAGAATAAGATGATTAAAGTAACAAACTGTTATTTTTATGTCTGAATACCTTGAGTACACTCGAAGGCCTTAATTTTCCTACACGCGAACTTAATAGGAAAAATATGAAAACCTGCAGCAGTAGGCAGCCTCCAGTAGGCCCCAGGATAGCCTCCTGCAGAAAGAAGTTGGGAAGGCTTTCACTGGGACTTGAGCCTCCCGTAGAAAGAAGGTGGGAAGGCTTCCATTGGGACTTGGGGGTGTAAAGAGGACAAGGCAGCATTTCAGACTGGAAGACATTGAAAATCGCAGGGGCTACAGTCAACGATTGGTAAAGGCAAGCTAAAGGCTTCCTTGAGGAATTGTACAATGTGCACTTCTGTTCCTTCTAGCTCACAATCAGTGCTGTAAAATCCATTTACCTTCTGGAGCAGTCAATTCCTGCTTCCATTTCACTGCTAAGTTTTGCAATCTTCTGAATCCTGGTGCCTGCCAGCACTCAAATTTAAATTCTGTACTCTCAGTTGCACATTGTGGGCCTGATTTAAATTTGTCAATAGAGTCCTACCTCACCAAGATGGATCACTCGCATGTCATGATGCCTGCTGTCATTAAAATTGTTGTCACATTTGTATTTTTCCAGGATTTCACCATACCATCATCCCAATCTGCTCCTGTCTTTAATTAAAGAGTAATTCATTAGTTGCAGAATGTTGAGGGAACTTGTGAAAGCTGCTTTATTAAATTAAAGCTTTGTCTATGTTATATAGATTTATTTCATGAACATAAAGAAAATGTGTTATATCAGAGGTATGTATTTGCATTTGATTAAATCTTAAACTGTTTTCTTAATAAGAACAAGCTGTTCCCCAGCTATTTCTTGTAGTACAGTATGAGTTATTGATACCTCATTTAGGCAGCAGGGTGGTGCAGTGGTTAGCACTGCTTTTCACAGAGCCGCATACCCGGGCTCGACTTCCAGCTTGTGTCACTGTCTGTGCATGTCTGCATGTTCTCCCCATGTTCCCTCCGGGTGCTCAGGTTTCCTCCCTCTGTCCAAAAGATGGTTAAGTGCATTGGCCATGCTAAATTCTCCCTCAGTGTACCCAAACAGGTACCAGAGTGTGGCCACTAGGGGATTTTCACAGTAACTTCATTGCAGTGTTAATGTAAGCCTACTTGTGACACTAATAAATAAACTTTACTGAGTGTGAAATCTTCATGGCTTTACAAAACATCTTAAAATTGGATCTCAGTGACCTGGAAAGCAACTTTTCCATTGCATGTCAAAATCATACTGAGGACAGTTTAGGAAGTCATTAATACTATTGACATGCTGTTTGTTCACTTATAGCATAGTTGATTCATAAATTGAGATTCCATGTCTGAAACTACAATGTCGTACATATTAACAGTTTATAATAACATTTAAATGTAATATTCAGGGCAGGATTTTCCAAATGCATGCACCCCAGGACCAGAAATTCCTGCCTGAGCTCAATGGACCTGCCAAATTTTCTGTCTTGCCTGCTACATTGTGAGACAAAAGGACCAAAAAACATGCATTCTGTGTGTTGAGAGATCAATTATTATGTCCGATTGCATGCTGATTTTCCGTTTAAATTTTACTAAATTTCTTTAACAAAATCTATAAATTATTATCATAGCAGTCTATTATAATGTAACAATGAATTCAGCACCAGTCCTAAATTGCAGAACTATTTTTTTATCAGCTAATAGTTAACTAGAAATTTCAAACCACTTAGATCTAAATTGTATTTTGTAGCTCAAGTGGTTACTGGATTTCATATTTTTGAGTTCAACTCCTAGGGTCAGGTGTCATGTAAACTAATTTACATCAATTATCACTTTTAAAATGTTTTTAGAAATTAGGCTAGAACACTACACTGATAAAGCCTTCCACACAACATTTATCATTTATTTTTTCTTTACCCTTTCATTAGATTTTGGGTGATGGGGTGGGGCAATGGCATTTGTTGCCCATCCCTAACTGCCTATGAAATAAGTGGCATCTTAGGCCATTTCAGAGGATGGTTGAGATTCAACCACATCACTGTAGGTCTGGAGTCTCATGTAAGCCAGAACGGGTAATGATGGCAGATTTCCTTCCCTAGAGGGCATCAGTGAACCAGATGGTTTTTTTTAATGATGTTTGAGGATAGTTTCATGGGCACTATTACCGAGACAAGCTTTATATTCTAGATTTTATTAACTGAATTCAAATTCCACTGGTTGCCATGGTGGGATTTGAACAAATTTCACTAGAGCTTGAATTCCTGGATTATTAATCCAACAACATTGTCACTACCAATCCTTAACCTCAGTACCTTGTGAGTTAATATATGGCAAATCCACAGTTTTATTTTAATATCTCTGCCACTGAAAGTGGACAGAAGTAATGTTTATGCCACAGTAAGTCTTTAAATAATATATAAGAAAAATAGACAAATTTCCACAAAACTTGGTACACAGATAGAAATTGACCCAAGAAAGAATTGTTTAGCTTTTGGCAAAGACGCAGATCTATATGTGGATCCTGGAATTTCTTTCAAGATCCATTAAAACTAGGAAATATGGTGAATTGACTTTTTGTTAGAATTTTGTGGATTGTTTTATTATAGATTGTATCAGCCGCTGTCAAAATATAAGCAGGTTGGATTTGGATTGACCTATGGCCTGCACACTGAAATGTAAACTGGGATTTTATCACTCTTCCCACCACAGAAATTGGAGCAGACAAGAGACAGACAGTGAGAAGGTTCATTGACCTCGAGAGGGATTTTACAGCTTTGGGACAAGTGAGGCTGTAAAATTCCACCTGTAAACTCTTAATAATAACAAATTATTTTTTCAGCTCCTTAGCTACAGTATATCAGCTAGGCAGAGAAAAGCCTCAAGGAAGAGCTGTGTAATTGTAATAACATTGAGTAACTCAGTGTGGTCGACGTGTGCTGTACTGAGTGCCTTCTTCATTTGCATTTGTAATGTAAATAGTATAATAAAGTGAACAACTATAAAAGAGTTACTGTGACAATAAGGGGCAAAATGTCATTAACCTAAAGATTCTTCATGATTTTGTAACCTCAGTTACATACATTTACTGAGTTCCTTCATGCTTAATTGATAACACTCCTCTTCTTCTTTAGGATACCAAGCCCTAAGAAGGCATTGCTGACCACAAACTTCCATTGGATTGGTCCATGATTATGCTTGGCAAAATACTTCAGTAGTTTTCCATTGTCTTCTGCAGAATGGCTGACCAAAAAGATCTCCCACTCTTACTGCCTGCCATCAGGCATAATGGAAGGAACTATAGGCTGGTAATCAATCTGTTTTGCCACATTATGAGCATACCTTCCATGGCCATCAAGTCCTGAAGTGGGATTCAAACTCAGAGCTAGGGATACCATCACTTTGCTGTAAGACTTCCACTAGCTATTATCATTGGTATTCACGTTTCGAACATGAAGTTATAAGTATCAGTATTGACAGTATTCCAGTATTAACATCTACTGATACATTATATTTATTCATGCTTATGACATGACATGCTCATGCTTTTGACAATATATGACATATTTTTAAGCACAGAATTTTGTTTAAGTTTAGGATACAGCCCATGATTGAATTATTAACAACTATTTATATTTTTTCAGGGCAGCCAAAAAGCAAATAGGTATTGTAATAGTTATGTTTTTAGAAACATTGGTCATTCCTCCTGCCCACAAGGGAGCTGGAATTTTCACATTATATTACATGCCCTAGTTGCAATGTGCTACCTAACACCTTTTGACTGGGGTCAGGGGCAATTGTACAGGTGGATCTCTATTAGAGACAGGTCAAGAAGAAGAAGGTTCTTTAATCTATTTATCTCGTACTTCCAGAATACTAATTAATGTCCTCCCATGAGAGTATAGAGCAGTTCCTTAAATGAGTCCAAATGAATCCAGTGTCCTTGTTTCTACCATGTTGAGCGGCAAGCCCTCAGGACTGATTACTAAAATTCTCACAAGCAACATGCATGATTTTGCATTTAAAAAATGAATTCAAAACCCAGGCAATATTGTAGATGCAAATGCATGCTTCGAATAAACCTTGTTTATGGAGATGAACCAAATCATCTATTTACATATAGTATTTTATTACACTTGATCCTGGAATATTTGATCCAGCTGATTAAGATATATTACTTTCTTGCTTGCAGCAAGGTGTAAAGATATATGGGCAGACCCCCTTTCTCAGCATGAAAAAAAGTAATTGATTAGTGTAAAGTGCTTTGGGACCTCATGTGGTTGTTCAAGACAATATATAAATGCAAGTCTTATGTTTTTCATGTATGAATGGGCAGTGAAATGAAAATTGAGGGGCAAAATATCATTGAATTTCTACCACAGGTTTTCCCATCCCAATTTCTGACTAGACTTCAACTTAGTAACTCCCATCAAAAATAGGATCATATCATGTGATTAGATATCATTTTTATGTGAGTGAAGACTGTTTCCTCAACCTTTCCATAAACTGTGAGCATTGCATGTGGGAAACAATCAGTTGATGCAATATTTGAAGGCAGTAGCCTGCTTTAGTTCATAGAGCAAAATCTGGACAATATTCAGACATGGGCTGATAAGTGGCAAGTAAGATTCATACCATGCAAATGCCATGCAATGGCTATCTTCAAACAAGAGAGAGACAAGTAAATTCCACTGCTATTAATGGCCTATCGAGCCTCATGGGTTCCCCAGACTAAATCAGTTCAAAATCTGTCCCATTTAGATGGTGGTTGTCCCACACAACATGGTAGAAGTATCCTCAATGAGAAGGAGTGTGATGAAATATGTAGTATGTGTATTAATAACAATTACGTCAACTGCTAAAGTGCATCATCAGTGGTGTCAAATGATGCCAGACCGCAACTAACTGGAACCAGAAGGAAGTCAGTTCTAATGGAGTCCTGCTAACATCCATCTCTGTAAGCAGTGTGATTGATCCAGAAATGCTAATTTGTTGACAGCAACATATTTTCTAATTCTCTTCTATCAAAGACACCCAGAGCCAGTCATGAAGATGATGCATGGTAGCAACGGTGCGTGAACCGTTTACCAAGATTCCCAGTCAGCGTCGATAAAGGTGGGAAAAACGCAGGTCATCGGCTGGACAGAGCACATTTAAGAAATGCCTGTAGCAGTAGTTGGGGTGACTAATCTCTACTGGGGCCTCATGACAGCTGACTACAAGTGCACAAAGCTATGAAGAAAGTGTTACGTTTATCCAAGCCACTGGATCTTATGGAGAGCCTCAGCCAAGCTGTAGACAGGAGAAACTGGCATTGTTATTCAGTCGATACCAGACTGCCTCCAGACTCGCTCAGAGACCAGTTAAGCATCAGGGCAATCTGTAGCTGTGTCAACGACCTTTTAAGACAGGGTGTTGATGAAGAAACCACTAATAACGAAGCTGTCATGACAACTTCTGATTCCTACGTTAGCCTACGGCACAATACTATAATAGATCAGGCAGAATTCAAACAGCTCAGGCAGGACCTTTGAGAGATTATTGATTCTTTTATAAATGACCTACATTGCTTAACAGATCACTGTAAATATGAGGTACTGAGAGTGGAACACATCAGAGACCACATCATGGTTAGCTGGTTTAATGTTTTGTCTGACTTCTTATAGTCCAAAGAATTTCTCACTTTGTCCAAAACAGTACAGTTAGTCAAAAAGACTGAACTTTGCAAGTAAAAGAGGTTATTCATCCAGATTGATAGGGAGGCAGCTGGGACAGATCGCCAGCTCAATCCAATTCATGAACCATTGGGCTACCACCACACCTGCCATAAAAGAGTGCCAGTATGAAGAAGGTGCATTTGGGGGATAATAAATCATGAAGATTGAGATTTTAATATAATCATGTAGGGATGTTTGAGAATTAATAATTAATAAAAGAAAATAATAGAAAATGGTTACAGATTATTTTGTTGCAGAAAACCAGCTTTCTTTTTGTTACAAAGGTTAGCACCTTTGTATAACTTAAATATTCAGCTGTGCATAACACCTTGCCAGAGCTGTACCAGCTGAACTTCTTAAGGGTGGCATGGTGGCACAGTGGTTAACACTGCTGCCTTGTAGCACCAGGGATCCGGGTTGAATTCCAGCCTCGGGTGACTGTATGGAGTTTGCACATTCTAGCCATGTTTGCATGGGTTCCGTCCAGGTGCTCCAGTTTCCTCCCACAGCTCAAAGATGTGCAAGTTAGGTTGATTGGCCATTCTAAATTGCTTCTCATTGTCAGAGGGACTATCCAGGGTAAATACATGGGGTTATGGTATTATCAGACAACAAATTTTATGAAATTGGGCACACAAAATGGAAGCAGACAGAAGTTACACTCAGAGCCTCTCCACTAAAAATCACAAAGTAACAGACACCGATCAGTAGGCAAGAGCATGCTTTTAGAATGCAAATGAGGGCTAGCACATAAGGGAAGCTAGACAGGATGGCACCTACAGGAACTAAATCTCCACCCCATCAAAATCAGCACTTTTAAAACAGTTAAACAACCCATGGAGACACCCAAAATTAGCATAGTTAAGGAAACATTCCTGGCCCCTCAAAACCTCTTTTGAGATCAATGACACACCTATGGTTCAAACCCCGGAGGTTCTAGACTATTAAACAACCAATCAGACAAAACAATTAACACACACTTAAAACAATTTCCTCAACACTTGGAAACATCGAGACAGGATGGCTAAGGTCGAATACTGTAAATAAAGTATTAGCATTTGAATCGCATACTGCACCGAAGTTCAGGTGTAACTATAGCCTGCTGCAAGGGACTGGCAGAGCGCTTTCGGGACAGTCCAATTGTATGTCTTGTCTGCGCTTCTCCGTCGACGTAAAGAAAATAAAGCTGTGCCGTTATTGAACTTCACCCTGAGTCCGTAGTGGTCGTTTTGTCCGCTCGCGCTAACAATGGGAATAGGGTCTGGGTGGGATTGTGGTCGGTGCACACTCAATGGGCCAAATAGCGTCCTTCTCCACTGTAGGATTCTATGGCTCTAGTCATATTAAGTTTTGGAAGAAAAACAGTGTTAGCAATGGGAGTAGTTATACCAAGAATATTTGAAAACCTCTGCATTGGTGTACAAAGGTCAATATGTGACGAGCATAAGACATGTCTCTTTTTGGTAAAACTACATGCTTTGTTAGATCAATGTTAAACACTGTCTGCATACGTGCAAGGCATGGTATCAACGTGTGCAGCTTCCTTGTAAACATTAGAGTCTGCCTCAGAGATCTTTCTCTGAAGTTATGTTCTCCCTGCATGTACTTGAATAAAGAAATTATAGCCTTCTCTGAGTCTCCTGTAGTTAGTTCGTAAGAGATCAATGATAACTGTGCAGTAAGTATCATTGCTCTCTGTTGTGGTGGAAAAAATTCATCGGCATAAAGCCTGTCTAGGCATTAATACTGAGTGCCACACTTACTGCAAGAGGGGGTACTTTAAATGGTGTGCTGCAGTATCCAGAAACTTCTATTCTCAGGTCAACAATTAAAACACAAATCATTCCAGTCTGCAAGCGTCCAAGAAATTGCTGATACTAAAGGATAGGATGCAATCATCCTAAATGAAATGAAAGAACTGCAAGAGTCTTTCCAATGTGCAGACATCATAATAAATTTGAAGTAGACACAGGAGCAGGAGTATCTATTTTTCCAATACCACCAGCTGGACAAAGCACACTCAGGAAGCGCCTACCACAGCAATTGAAGTGACTAATCTCTACTGGGTGCCATGACAGCTGCCTACCTGTGCTTGAATGAAGAAAGTCTTACCTTTGCTTGACTGAAGTGTAAGTTTCTCCAGCCATCTTCCATTCAATTTCATGGTGTAGAAGGTATTCCACTCAAGGTGTGAGGAAAGGTGACTGCTACATTTTGTTATAACGCATAGAACTTACAAATACTCTGTATGTCATTCCTAATCAGTATTGTTCTGCATTGAGCAGAAAAGCCTGCGTAGCTTTGCATCTTCTTTATTCAGCAACTACAGAAGAAACTCAAGTTGACTCAGAGAGCTGTGAATCAGTCTTCACAGATAAAACATTATCCCTATGATTACAGAAAAACATTTTAGATCTTTCATTTCTCTATGAGGTGAGGCTAGATGAAATGGGAAACAGGTATACCAAGGATGACATTCTAGACCTTAATTTGCTCTTTCAGAAAAGATTGGAAAAGGATAATAATCAAGATGCCACTGAGATCAGTGATTTATCACAGGAGGAGATCCTGGGCCGTGCTTTACTTTATGAAGACAATAATAATCCAGATACCTCTGCTGAGGGGGATCAGCATATTATTGAAGAAGATATTAAAGATGCAAATCCATCTGTTCATTCTGCAGAAAGCATCAGTGACCTACAACAACAATCTGACGAAGCAACTCTTTGTTCAATGAAGAACCAAGACCAAAAGTTCTTACTATCACCATTATAACCATAGAAGAACAATGCCTGCTGAAGTTAACTCTATCAAAAAACTACAGAGGTGCTACTACACTATAGACATGTACAGGAAGGGCCTCTGCATATTTCCTTCACTTCTGATGCTGGAAACAGCATACAGTCTGATGAAGTTCTCGTGACGTTCTGCTAAAGAACAAATTCATGCTGAAGAGAGCGTGCAAGATGGGCCATTACCTTTAGAGAAAGAAATTTCTACAGATTTAGCAAGACAATTACATTTCTTTCTTCGGAATATTTCTCATCCTTCTCTTCATCCATCTAGTCCATTCATGAATGAGGCATTATATCATACCTAGTTGCAGCGTTAGAAGTTTGTAGACCTTCTACAGCTGTACAAATCTTCATAGGAGCTGACTGAGCTTCATTCTTTCAAGCCAGAGCAGCCAGATGTTCAGCCTTGTCCTGGAGTACCAAGAACAAAGGAAAGAAAACGAGAAGTAAAATTCCTTTTCATCACCTTTATACTTAGACCTGAAGCAGAAATCTCTGTTTGCAGGGGTCAGTGCCTACCAAGGAGAAGATTATAGCAAGCCAAATGCCCTATGCATCCTCAAAAAGCTGAGAACACAGGTTGAGATTGACACCACTGGTGCAAGAGACTATGTGGGGATGGGAAGCAATAGGAGGTACAAATGGTTAATGTTAATGAGTAGAAAAGAAGACTTGGGGAGGTGTAATGTAAATGGTTAATGGCTATTATGCTACTAGCTAGAGTGTATTATCAATCACATGTAACTGGAACCTAAGAGAAGTAGATTGTAATGGAATCTTGCTAAAATCAGTCTTTATCAACAGTGTAAATAACACAGCAGCATGGTTTATAGCTCTCTTCTATCAAAGGCACCCAGAACCCACTTGTGAAAATAATACAAGATATTCCCTGCTTGTCTGGATGAATGCAGTTCTTGTAATGCTCAAAAACATTAATACTAGAACAAAACAATGGATGAGATTCTCCCAAAAAAAATTCAAAATGTTGAATTCACTGTTTTTTTCAGCGGGATTTTCAAAATGAATTTCCTACACGCTATGCAGCACTGAGTGTCCTTGCATGAATCCCACTGAAAAACTGTGAATGGTGCCTATTCTCACTGGAGAGACCAGGAGCATAGCGCTGAATGGGCCATTGTGCATGCACCAATCTGTCAGAGCATGAGCTTTTCCTCACACTTCCAGCCTCTCGATTGTTGGCCAGCTCAATTGCTGGCCAGCCCCGTGATCCCGCACTGCTGGCCATGTGACATGGTTTTCATACACCATGAAAACTCTACCTTCTCTTTAAGAGATGCAGGCTGACTTTATGAATTGGCAGGTTGCCAGATCTTTTCATACTCCAAAATGGAAGGATTGAGCAGGACAATTATTACTTGCTAACCATTGTTCATATTTAAAAGTGATCCTTTTACTAAAATCGATTGGGCAAAACGATCTACTGCGCATGCAATATACACTGTCGATAAAGGTCATCCCCATAGAGACATGGACAATATTTTACCTTTCATAGCATGAATCAGGATGCATGGATCATAGTTTCACAGGATTATTTAGCACAGAAATAGGTCATTCGGCCCCTTGCGTCTGCCACAATACACGTGTCAGCTAAAGACAGGATAAGGCTCAATAGTGACGCTCTCTTACATCAGATCCCTACCAAAGTTTCAGCTTACAACTAAAACATGATTACACAAGTGAGGTGGTGGAGATCTGTAAAATGTCACTGACCATGAATTACTGCCATCCACTTAGAAAAGGATGGTAATGTAAAAGAACATTGAAGGAACACAAAAATGATGATTGGAAAATGCTTTCAGTTGACCATCTTGTTGAAATATATCTTGTGCTCTTAAAGAGGCTCAAAGTGTCAATGTTTCATAATATATTGGGGAATAGTTTACAACCAAATCTTAGTTAAGAATGTTTCCATGACTTCTTAGAGTTCTTTTAATGTAAGTTCATTACTAATGCTCCACAAATTGAAACAACTCGATTTATTTTGCAACTTCTATGACTGCATGATGTCTCAAAGAGCTTTTTAGCCAATGATTTTGTTTTGATGTGAGGCCACTGTTGTCATACAGCAGTCAATTTACCCAAAGCAAGGTCTTACAAATATCAATGCGAGGAGGACTAGAGAATTTGTTTCAGTGATGTTGGCTGAGGAAGACCAGGGAGAATTCCATCCTATTTTTCAGATAATGCCATGAAATCACTTATACCCGAATTGATATGCAACCAAGTTAAAAATACTTGAAAATTTCACCTATACAGCATCGGAATATGAGTCAGGATTAAGGCCTGGATTTTCTTAAAGAGAGAGAGAGGTTTTTTGACATCCAAAATGGTGCAGAGAGCAATTCTGGAAGATCCACCCCAAATCACACACGCACCACATTTGTCAGAGGAATGGGAGGGAGGGAGGGGGTAGTATGACCCAGAAAATGATGAAGGTTATAGTTTTCACATCCATGGATCATAGAAGCATCTGCTCATGTTAAAATAGAGATGCCTTCAAACATCCAACTTTCCCCAGTCGGATGTTAAAAACATGACATGTGAGCTCGTATTTTGCAAGAAAATGTCTGAAGCTGTAAGAGGTTTTTGGAGAACTGAGGTACCCTTTTTGAAAGGTTCCAGGTCACCTTTGGGAGAAGTAAGATGCTCGTTGAGATCGATTAAACTAGGCACAAATATAAATAAAAAGTGAATAAAGATGTTGGAACTATCAAGCTCATTGGACAGCCAAGCTGCCATGGGAACATGCAAGCTGTCAAGTGAACTCCCAAGCTGTTAAGAGAACTGTCAAGCCACCAAGGCATTTAAATCTCCCAGACTTAGATTTTAAAAAAAACCCAGCAGTTTAAAAAAAACAGTGATTGTTATTTCATTCTATCTATTGACATTAAGCTCAGTGTTATCATTATAGGATTTATGCTGCATTACTGAGTCCATAACCTATCATTATTACAGTGGGATGACTGACAGTTCACAGTTTGACGATACCACATGGTTACAAAATCTATGATTTGGGCTAGGAATATATTTTTATGGGATTAAACACTATAATGAAATGTTTTTATAAGGGATTGAGCACTTGAACAAATGTAAGCATAATGAATGGATTTTGATGAAAGAGAATCATCAATTATAAATTTATTTTATTTTATTTCATCATTGGACCTTGAGGTCTGGCCATGGTGGATACTGGTTGAGGTTGGCATGGAAGATGTAAAGATAAAGGGTGGTGGGTAGAGGAAATATGCTGGCATAATTTGTCACTAAGTTCACATAGCAGTGATAAAGAGCCATGAATAGTGTGTGGAAAGGCATGGGTTGGCATAGAGGTTATGAGCCACAAGGGGGATGGTAGAATTTCATTGGTTAGAATGAAGGATATGAAGGGCTATGGGAGCGAGTGGGGGCATGAAGTGGCATGGCTTGACATGGATGGGGCAGGATGTGTGTGTGTGTGTGTGTGTGTGTGTGTGTGTGTGTGTGTGTGTGTGTGTGTGTGTGTGTGTTGTGGGGGGGGAGGTAATTGAGTGGGTCTGAGGGATAGGGGATTCTTTGTTTGTTTTATTATTTTGCTAACAGCTCTGACAATGTCCTGGAGCACCAAGGCCTGCCTCCACACCCAGCAGGCTCCTTGTCTGAGATTCCTCTTAACATTCACCACAAATCAAAAATCCAACTGTCTGGGACTCATAGAACATAGGACATTATAGCGCAGTACAGGTCCTTCGGCCCCCAGTGTTGTGCCGACCTGTGAAACCAATCTAAAGCCCATCTAACTTACACTATTCCAATATCATCCATATGTTTATCCAATGACCATTTAAATGCCCTTAATGTTGGCAAGTCCACTACTGTTGTAGGCAGGGTACTCCACGCCCTTACTACTCTCTGAGTAAAGAACCTACCTCTGACATCTGTCCTATATCTATCACACTCAGGCTGCATTGTTGGGTTTGCGGAGCCAGGATCCTTCTGGACTTTGTTCTGCTGACTCAAGAGTGTTAATTCAGGCCAATAAGTTCAAGTAGCTTGAGTGTGTTTTTTTGAATAATTGGCCTTCTGATTGTGAGGCAAGAGTGCTACTATTGGGGCACGGATTCTCTGAAATACTTCACAAAAAATGAATTACTTTAGAAGTTAGTTTTGTGTTGACCAATACAGCAGTTCATTTGAGTCGAGGATCCCACTTCCAGGAAATAAAACAAATGACTAATTTGCAAAAAAAGCTCACTGCTTTTTTTAAGTGTTGCTATGGGAACAATTTTTACACGCCTAAACAAGCCATTTGATCAGAAAGGCAGCATTTCTATGCTGAAATATCAGACTAGACTATATGCTGAAATCCTGGAGCTGGATTTGAATCACCTCCAACCTTGTAGTTTAGAGGCACCAATGCAATCAATTGAGCCAAGCTGATACTTAATCACTTAAAGAATTAAGATCTCATATGAGACAGAAAAAGATGTTCAATAACCTCTGAAATCCAACAAGACATTTGTTCAAATTTACAGAAACTGTTACATAGACCTTTCATTGAAAAGATGTGAAGCTGACTATTACACTGCCCATTAGCTTTTGTAATGCCACTGAATGCCTGACTTGCATAATGGATAACAGATTATAAATGTTGCGTATTATAGTAGAGTTAATTTAAGTGGAAACTCATGTACCTCTTCAAACACGTGAATTTCAATTATTGGTAATCGGAATTCTAACAAAGGATTAGCAGAATCTATCAAAATTGTTTTCAAGTTTGATATACAAATTAATTTCCACTGAAATTCAGGGTTTGAAGGAGTATAGAATATTTTCTAGCAAGCAGTATTTTGCAGCAAGACATGGATTTGATGGATTTTCAACCGGAAAGTAACATGTCCCAAATTCCAACCAGCCACTCAATTTATACAAATTGACAATAGTTTTAGATGGATAACAAAGGATTCCTAGATTTTCCTGGGTTTGTAGGGTTTATTGACTGTTTCCATGAGGCATATATTGCTCCAAACATGTTTTTTCATAACTATATCAATGTTAAAGATTTCCATTTCATAAATGTAATAGCTTTTTGCAATTTGTAACTTTGGCATAGTTTGTGGATCCCTGTAATACTGGCTGCTTTGGTGTTTTGATACTTTGCCATTCCAGTGCCTCAGTTCAAACTAGTTCAACAGCAGAGCCAAGGACAGGGTAGTTGACAAGTGACAGGGGATGGCTGATAAACCTATATCTCAAGGGCTTTCTGCTATACTCCTGAAAATATTCTGGTGTTAGAGCAGGATCAGCTCCAGGGAATTCCCAATTGTTTTTAGGCATCACAGCTTCATCCAGTAGTTCTGATGAAATGGTCCTTTGGCCTGCTGAATTGTGAGAAAACAACCTAGTGGCTGGCACATAAACTGTATGACTAGTATTGAAAATATGTTAGAAAACTGATATAGTTTTAAGTCATTTGTATTTGCTTTAATGGTTATTAGGAATAAGATATAGTTTTAAGTAAGCTGAATTTGCAATCTTATATTTGTACGTTAAAAAAGGATTGAGAACTTCCTTTTCATTTCACTTTAAACTTTGCCTGCATTGTAATGTGGTTTTATGACCCCTGTGGCAATCACAGGGTATAACAAACGGGGCTTTGCCTGTTAACAGAAAGGCCACAGGAGAACAGAAAGCAATTAGCATTTAGTTGGAACAAGGTAACTCAGAATGAAGGATCTTTTCAAAGAAACTATTGGAACAGGGATAAAGAGGAGTTGCAGAGAGCAGACTCCAAATGAAAGCATAGAAAAATCCCATGGATTTTTCCAGGGAACGGGACTGAAGAGAGTTTCAGAAAGACAGAGAAGTCAAGAAACAAGAAAAGGGATTGAAATGAGATCCTGTTTAGTGAAGTTAAGAGATAGACTCTTCAGGCTATCTGCATCAGTAGGTTCTTCTGGTCCTATCAATGATGCAGCCCTGCCATGGTGTTCCCAATGGGAGTACATTCAACAGGAAACACCATTGACTATGGTAGGACCAGAAAATCCCACCACCGGCCATTGGCTCGTTGCCTCTGCTGCCATGAAACACATGACAGATTGTGTGGAAAATCCCATCCAATGTTAAATAAAAGACAAAGCTGTATAAAACAAACAAAGTGAAGTGGATTTGTGAGAAGCCAGAGATCCAAGGAGATCCAAATTTTGGTGACTCCTTACTATGAGTCTATGAAGCAGTGTTGTTCTTTTGGCAAGGCTGGGAGATTACATGGAAAAGATGCATAAATGCACATGGTACTCTAGGGCAGAGGAATATTAGAAGGAGAGCTTGAAACCCTGAAGATGGATCCTTGATGATAGCATCCAAGAGAAAGTGTCATTTTGGAAATGATTCCAAGGTGTGTTTTTCAAGGAAAGAGATTAGAAGCCCTCATGTGAACATTAGTTGTGTCTATGAACCCTTTAAAATTTGTATGTGAAGATACTGTAGTAATGGACATGGGAACTGGAATTGTTGTGAGATGTATTATATAGGTTGGATTCCAAGATGGCATTGGAAATTGCTTAGACTTTTCTAAAAATAAACCCTGGCAACAGAAAATAACCAAGGCTCAGGTAATGGAATTGACAGGTATGATGGAGTTAGAATTAAGGAGGAGTAAAGCAGAAATTAGTTGAGGTAATAACATAGAATTTGAAATTGGAAGGGATACCAAGGAAATCACATTCGCTATTAGGGAGTCACTTGAATTAAGATTCTGCTGCAAATGAAAATATTTGACTTGGAGGTGAAGAAAAAGAAAGAGAAAAGGAAGAAATGGAAAAGAGACAGCATTTCAAAGGGAACAAGGAGAAAAGCTGCAGTGAGAAATAGCAAGGGGATGTAAAGAAAAAGAAAAAGAAAGGGAATTGGCTATGCAAAATCCTCACCTGCAGAGAGAGCAGTTAGTGAAGGAGGGAAATGGGAAGGATATAGAAAGTAATTACCAGCTTAGAAGGCTAGAATTTAAAAAAGAGTCACGAGATGTTGGGGAAGAACTTAGTCCCAAACCAAAACCCAGTGGAGAGATGTTTAAACTTGTAAAAGCCTACCCAAAATTTGAGGAAAGGCATGCAGAGACATTCTTTATTCCATTTGAGAAAATGATTTGGCAAAGGAAATGGCCAGATTAAATCTGGACATTGTTCTTTCAGAGTAGGTTGGAAGGTAGAGCTCATGAGTATATGTATTGGTGTGAGAGGAGGTGTCTGTGAATTATGATGCAGTAAAAAAGTCTATTCTGAGTGAATATAAATTGGCTCCGGAGGCATACAGGCAGAAATTTTGGCATGTATGGAAACTTATATTACACAGACCCATATTGAGTCTGACAGAGTGAATCAAAGTATTTTGATCACTGGATATAGGCAGTAGAGGCAGAGACAATATATGAGGCCCTTAGGAAATTAATTCTCTTTAAAGAAATTAAAGGTTCAGTAGGTAGAACCCATTTCTGAAGATCTGAGATTTAACCAGCTAGACAGGCAGTGGAGATGCTGATGATTATAAACTGTTTCACAAATCAAAACCCTCTTTCTGGCACCCCATGGACTGGAAAAGGATAAAAAGTGAGAAGATGAAAGGAAGGTAAGTAACCAGGGAACAGAATAGACAGTTGGAAGAGGTCAGAAAATTACACCTCAGACCAGAGAGGGAGATGTTAAGGATTTGAAGGCTTAAGTGTTTCCATTGTAACAAAATGGGACCTGGTTGGGCAGCTTGCTGCAAGCTAAATGGGAAACCTATTGCAGTATTAAGAAGATCTAAAGAATTCTCAGGAAAGGTTGCAACAGAAAAGGAAATGGTTCTTAAGTGTGTAGCAGTGGTACAAGTGAAACAAGTTCCCTCCGAATCTATGAGAAAGGGAGATATGGTTGGTGAAGGAAGTCAAGCTATTAGAGATTCTGGATGCTTTGTTTAAAAGAGAAAAGTGTTCCCTCATTCCTCCAACAATGTAAGCAAACATATTAAACTTTTCAGAGATCCTGGGGTAGTTCAGTCGCATAGAAGTGGTTGAAGGTACAACTGTATTGTGGATAGTTTTATGGAAAAAATGTTAATAAGGAGTATTAATTATGCGTGGAACTGAGACACGACAGATCAGCCATGATCTTATTGAATGGCGGGGCAGGCTCGAAGGGCTGGATGGCCTACTCCTGCTCCTGCTCCTATTTCTTATGTTCTTATGTTCTTATGTAATGAAATTTATGAACTTGCTTCTTTGTGTAAAATCAATATAAGAAGTGACTTTATAAACAGAATTGTTACAGTGGGAGTTATTTCAAATTATCAAAGGGTGATTATCCTGGGTAATGACTTGGTTAGTGAAGACAATAATGTGGCAAAAACTATGTTGCAGCAGACAGTTTATCATGTTGATCTTAACAAACTCCTGAAAACTACTATTGCCAAAAATGAGATCTTATTGCAGATAACCAGCAACTGAAGGAAAACCTAATTAATGTAAAAAACCAACTTTCACAAGAGCACAAGAAATAGAAGCAGCAGTAGGCCACTGGGCCCTTCAAGCCTGCTCCACCATTCAATACAATCCATGGGTGATCTGTGCAGACCTCAACTCCTTTTCTCCTTTTCTGTGCCATTTCCCCATAGCCCTCTAGTCTTTAATCAATCATATATCTATCCACCTCCACTTTAAATACTTCTAATGATCCAGCCCCCAGCACCCTTTGGATGGTAGAGAATTCCAGAAGCAAAGATTGCTAATGAAAAAGAGAATTGACACAAACAATTGAGAATCAGCCATGGAAGGTAGAACACTTGAGTGAGGACTTGAACTATCTCAATAGTAAACTTGTAAAAGGAAACTGAACAAAGGTCAATCTTCAGTTAAAACATGATGAACTTCAAGCATCAGAAGTCTTTATGAAGTATCTGGAAAACGCCTTGAATATAAAAAGTAATTGCTGGTAAATCAGAATAATCAGTTGAATGCAGAATTAAAAAACTGAAACTAACGAACTATTGGAACTTTGCTATGAAAAGAACGGTGAGTTTCTTGAATTTATAAGCAAACTGAAGTAAATGAAAGAAAAAGATATGTGTCATTGCGTATCACAGTCCTAAAATTGTTTATGTGGATGAAAACTCACTGGCAAATTGTGATCCAGTGATCAAAGAACTCATCTAAATAACATTACTGATTCAACTTTAATAATGGACAATATGGAAACAACTGAAGTGCCTGCAAAATTGGAAATCAACAAAAAGGACTAAAATTGCAAAATAATTCTTCCAGTATTTGCCGGTGATAATACACAAGATGCAACATTTAGAATACAGCAAGTTTGCAAAATACCAGGCAAATCCTGCTGAAGACTGGACTAATATTTTACATAAATTGTGCAAATGAGTTGAAGGATTCAGATGAACTATGGAACTCCAGAGGGAGAAGGTAATTGACGATGCTCATAAAGAAGTGGAAATGACCTGTTCTAAATGGGATTTGAAGAAACAGCAAGATCATAAGAAGTTCAGAGATTAACCCAAGCAGGAGTATGAAAAACTTTTGTGTGAACATAAGGACCATCACAACTTTTTGAAACAGGTAAAAGAGTTTGTTGACCAGAGAAGAAATTAGATTATTTTTGAGGTTTTTTTTAGCATATATAGCTACTCACCTGGCAAATTGCTCTCATTGCTCATCAGAGCAAGCTGAGAGGAGGATCGATTTGTAGCAGGTAAGCGATTGACTTTTTTAGTTTTCCCGCGGGATTCCTGTTTTTAAAAAAGTTACTTTAAAAGTAAAGCAGAAGTGGGCTGCGGGGTGAGCTGGGTAGGGTTTTTTAGCGCACGAGGTATAAAAAGCAGGCCGCACTATACAGCGGGCAGCGTCGGTAGCGGGCAGCGGAGTGAGCAGGGAGCAGAATCAGAGTGAAAGGGCTTTGGCTCATTGGGCTTAGGTGGAATCAGGCGAGGCAAGGTAGAATTAATTCTTAGTTTGTACTAACTTAAAGTAGGTAATTGGGATGGAGGGTCATGTGATGTGCTGTTCCTGCATGATGTGGGAGCTGGTGGACCCCAATGTGATTTCCAGTGAGCATATCTGTAGTAAATGCTGGTTGCTTAAGGAACTCCGGCTCAAAGTTGACGAGCTGGATTCTAAGCTTTGGATACTGCAACATATCAGGGAGGGGGAGAGTTACCTGGACAGTGTGTTTCAGGAGACAGGTCACACCCCTTAGACTAACTAATTCAGCCAGGGGTCAGGGACAAGAGGGTATGGCTGCGAGTGATGCAGGAAGTGGGAGGATGAAGGCAGGAAGTGGGATCCAGGAGGTAGAGTTCCAAGAGCCTCAGTCCCTGAATCTGTACAACAGGGTTTTTAAGATTTTTTTCAGTACTCAGCAAAAATATATTCCGGTGATAAAGGAGGAACGTAAGAAGAGGGATAACCAGCCGTGGGTAACTAAGAAGATAAAGGAGAGTATTAAATTAAAAACCGATGCGTACAGAGTGGCCAAAACTAGTGGGGAATTAGAAGATTGGGAAAGCTTTAAAAAACAACAAAGAACAACTAAGAAAATGATAAAGAAAGGAAAGATAGATTATGAAACTAAACTAGCACAAAATATAAAAGCTGATAGTAAAAGTTTTTACAAATATACAAAAAGGAAAAGAGTGGCTAAAGTGAATGCTGGACCCTTAGAAGATGAGAGGGGGGATTTAGTGGTGGGAAACGAGAAAATGACCGAGGACTTAAATAAGTTTTTTGTGTCGGTCTTCACGGTAGAGGACACAAATAGCTTACCGAAAATTGACAGTCGTGGGACTGTAGGGGGTGAGGCCCTTAAAACGATTACTATTACTAAAGAGGTAGTGCTTGGTAGTCTAATGGGACTAAAGGTTGATAAGTCCCTGGGTCCAGATGGATTGCATCCCAGGGTACTGAAAGAAATGGCAGAAGTAATAGCAGATGCGTTAGCAATAATTTATCAAAATTTGCTGGACACTGGAGAAGTGCCAGCTGATTGGAAAACAGCTAATGTGATGCCACTGTTTAAAAAAGGGAGTAGACAAAAGGTAGGTAACTACAGGCCAGTTAGCTTAACGTCCATAGTTGGGAAGATGCTGGAATCCATCATTAATGAAGAAATAGCGGAACACCTGGTAAAGAGTGGTTCGATCAAGCAGATGCAGCATGGATTCCTGAAGGGAAAGTCGTGTTTGACAAACTTACTGGATTTTTATGAAGATGTAACGAGTGCAGTTGACAAAGGGGAACTGGTGGATGTGGTGTTTTTAGATTTTCAGATGGCGTTCGATAAGGTGCCTCACAAAAGGTTGCTGCAGAAGATTAACGTACATGGAGTTGGGGGTAATGTGTTAGCGTGGATTGAGGATTGACTATCTAACAGGAAGCAGAGAGTTGGAATAAATTGATGCTTTTCTGGTTGTCAGTTGGTGACTAGTGGCGTACCGCAGGGATCGGTGCTGGGACCTCAACTGTTTACCATATACATAGACGATCTGGAGGAGGGGACCAAGTGTAGGGTGACAAAGTTTGCTGATGACACAAAGATGAGTGGGAAAGCAAATTACGCAGAAAGTCTGCAGAGAGATTTGGATAGGCTGAGTGAGTGGGCGAGGATCTCGCAGATGGAGTATAACGTTGGCAAGTGTGAGGTTATCCACTTTGGGAGGAATAATAGTAAAATGGACTATTATTTAAATGGTGATAAATTACAACATGCTACTGTACAGAGGGACCGGGGTGTCCTTGTGCATGAGTCGCAAAAACCTAGTCTGCAGGTGCAGCAGGTGATTAAGAAGGCAAATGGAATGCTGGCCTTTATCGCGAGGGGGATGGAATATAAAAGCGGGGAGGTCTTGCTGCAATTGTACAGGGTACTGGTAAGGCCACAACTGCAGTAGTGTGTGCAATTTTGGTCCCCTTATTTGCGAAAGGATATATTGGCCTTGAAGGGAGTACAGAGAAGGTTCACCAGGCTGATACCGGAGATGAGGGGGTTAGCTTATTAAGAAAGATTGAGTAGATTGGGCCTGTACTCATTGGAGTTTAGAAGGCTGAGGGGGGATATTATAGAGACATATAAGATAATGAAGGAGCTAGATAGGGTGGAGGCAGAGAGATTCTTTCCACTTAGAAAGGAAACAAGAACTAAAGGACACAGCCTCAAAATAAGGGGGAGTCAGTTTAGAACAGAGTTTAGGAGGAACTTCTTCTCTCAGAGGGTAGTGAATCTCTGGAATTCTCTGCCCATTGAAGCGGTGGAGGCTACCTTTTTGAATATGTTTAAGTCACAGTTAGATAGATTTCTGATCAACAAGGGAATTGTGGGTTATGGGGAGCAGGCGGGTAAGTGGAACTGAACCACTGCAAGATCAGCCATGATCTCATTGAATGGCGGGCAAGTTCGAGGGGCTAGATGGCCTACTCCTGCTCCTATTTCTTATGTTCTTATGTTCTTATATCAGTGTACAAAAATATCATTCTGACTTTGCTAAGTCAAAATAAGAATTTACTGCAACTGAATTCAGAAAAGTGGCTTGAATTCATGAAAAGCACAATTGGACTGTCAACTTAAATGAAATATTCTTTCCTGAGTTAAAGACTGGGAAAAAAGGCAAAAAGAAATGGAAGGGATGAGTTATGTTAATGCTATGCTGTACAAATTCTACTAATTTTGTTACATTTATTGACATTGTTTTGCTCCTTGTAATTATATAATACATGTTTGTGAAATAAGATGAAAAGTTTATTTGTTTGATGTAATAAGTTATTTTGTCAGACATTCATGATGTTATGTTGTGCGCAGCAGATGTAAGGCCAAAGAAAAGACATCTTCACTATAGTGAAACTTTCTTTCTTTCAAGTGGTCAGGTGTTAAGAAATAAATACAGTTTTAATTAATGCATTTTTTGTAGGTATTGGGAATAAGCTAAAGCTTTAATTAAGTTTAATTTGTGTTTCTGTATGTGTGTGTTAAGAAAGTGTGAAGAACTTCAGTTTAGTTTTACTTTAAACTTTGTGATGAGTTTTTGTGTCTGAAGTAAAAACAAGGCATAACACCTGAACTGTTGCCTAGTAACAGAGAGGCCACAGGGGAACCAGTTTATCCCTCCTCAAGTGGTCATAACAGATCCTCAAGACCTCAAGAGGAATTTGTGTGTCCTTATGCATGAATCGCAGAGAACTAGTAGGCAGGTACAGCAGGTAATAAAGAAGGCAAATGGAATCTTGGCATTTATTGCTAAAGAAACAGAATATCAATGTAGGGAAGTGTTACAGCTACTGTACAAAGCATTAAATAGTATGTTGTGTACAATTCTGGCCCCCTTACTTGAGGAGGGATGTAGTTGCATTGGAGGTAGTTCGGAGGAGATTCACTGGATTGATTCCAGAGATGAGGGGTTTGTCCTCTGAAGGGACTTTGGGCAGTTTAGTCCGATGCTCCCTGAAGTTTAGAAGAATGAGAAGACATCTAATTGAGATGTACAAGATGATAAGGGGGATTGACAAAGTAGACGTGAGATGTTTCCCCTTGGAGAGCAATCTAGAACAAGGGGTCATAATTTTAGGATTACGGGTGGCAGTTTTAAAACAGAGAAGAGAAATTACTTCTTTCAAAGGGTCATGAATCTGTGGGATTGATTATCCCAGAGCAGGTGGATGCCAGGATATGAATAAACTTAAGGGAGAGGGGAACAGATTTTTATTAATAAGAGTTTGAAGGGCTTTGGCAAACAGGCAGGTAAATGGAGCTGAGGCTGAGATGAGTTCAGCCATGATTGAGCAGGCTCGAGGGAATAAGTTGCCTACTCCTGCTGCTAGTTCTTACAATTCTTATGGTTACGGTATTTCTTCAGTCAGAATTTGCACATTGAATCGATTGCTTTTTCTAGATCTTCGTTGAAGAGGAAATATATCACATGTTCTTCAAAGCTGACTTTTTCTTCACAATACACTATAATGACGAAACTCTTCATTGATGTTAATGTACAGAAGGACAGTGGCCTCCGCTGGTATCCCAATCATGCATCATACAACATGACTGAGATTGTAAAGAATCCCCCCATGATTGATGATTTGCTGTAATCCTTTGTTTCATTGTAGGACTAATTAAATCATTATCTGCATGCTTTATAGATATTTTAAGAGCATTTCTTAAGTATCTACTTGGTTACATCAGGCAACACTTCCACATCTAGCTCATTCGGATTCTTTACATTTACGACTGCTTGTCAGTTTTTTTTGCATTAACTGTGCCCCTTCAGTGACTGCCTCTTGGCTGCTGACTGCAAGTGGGAAGTTGAACTGGAAGATCAATGGAAACCTGCGTGGTGGGGTGGGATGGAGTTGCAATTCCTTAGCTATCATTGTCTTCCCTTTTATTTCCTACTGAGGAACCTCTGCAGGAAAAGACAATATAGTTATCTTTGATCAACATGACCAGTGTGCTGTCTTAAAAAACTACTTTGTCAATAAAATGCGAGGGAGCTGTTAGCTGTTGGAGAAATTGAAGAGTGCACAACTATATTGCCTAATGCCAGTAGTATTGCTGCTGACTTTAAAGTTTTCTCCAACCCAATAATATTGCCCATTTTCAGCTTTATCTTTTCACTATGTCTGACACAGCAATGGGCATGATGTGGGTATGCACACAGGTACTCCAAGGTAAGTCCAATGAACATAGGAGAGTTGGGAATACAGAAAATACACCCTTTTTGTAATGATAATAGGTGCTATATTCAGGTCCATATTTTTTAATGAATAAATGTGGGTTATTGAATGAGTGAGTGAGCGAGTGAGTGAGTGAGTAAATGGATAGCTGGGTGAGTTGGAGGACCTGGATATTTGGGTAGGCCAGCGAAGTGGCTAGACATGTTAGTGGATGAAGTCGGTAGGTGGGTAGGCAGGTAAGGTGGGGAGGTGGGTGAGTGGGTTAGGTGGATTGATGGGTAAGTGAGTGAGGTGGGTAGACAGGTGAGATGAATAGGAGGGTAATCAATGGGTAGTCGGGTGAGTGGGTAAGCAGGCCAAGTCGGTGGTTGGGTCAGGTGGAGGAGGATAGTTGGGTGGTCAGGGAGGGGTAGTCAGGTGGAGTAATTGGAGTAATTGAGTAGTGAGGGTAGTCGGAATGTGATTGGGGGTGTTTGTTGAGTTACACAGCTGGTAGAACAGATATTAAACTGTGTAACATTTCCAGGGTGACTATGCAGGTAAATAACCTGCCAGTCTGTGGTCAGGTTACCCATGACCTCCAGGATTGTAACAGAAATATTGGTCTTTTTCAGGAGCATGGATAAAAATTTGAACTGTGGAAACAAAGTTTAAACCTAGTCAGACACTGAATTTGCAAACTGCAGGCTGGAACAGACAGTATTCATGCAGCCAGGCCTTGTACAATCAAATTCCCATCGAAACAAGACAGACCTGGAACTGCCTCGCCAGGTGCTAACGACCACATTGCTTCAGGATGAACTGTTGTTTACATCACCAGTGAACCTGCTTTGCAGACTTGGACAGCACTTGACAGTTGAAGGTTCAAAACCCCAACCCTCCATCCATTCAGTTGTGTTTACACCTAATTCATTGAGTATAAGAATAAAGGCATATTGCCCTTAAAGACCTTGTGTCCTTTACCGTTTATCTCATTTGAAGCACATTTTTAATTCATGTTAAGATTTTTCCATGTTTCCTTACACTAAATTAAAGGTTATATGTACCTACAAAAACAATTAAAAAACTTGAAAGAATAAATATCATTAAAAAAAACACTTAAGAACTTTAAAATCTGAAGACCTTTGGGACTTAATGAGATGTTTTTTGTATTGTTGGCAGTGAGGCAGTGCCGTAGTGATAATTTCACTTGACTGGTAATCTAGAGATCCAGGGTAATTTGCTGGGGACACCACTGCAGCAGGTGTTTGAATTCAATACAAAAATTTGAAGTTAAAAATCTAACGGTGGCCATGAAACAATTGTTATAAAAATGCATCTATTCGCAAATGTTCTTTAGGGAAGGAAATCTAATATTGTTAACTTGCCTGGCCTACATGTGACTCCATATCCACATGACTTTTAATCATAGTCAGCATTGAGTGCCAGTATCTTTTACATAATAAATGGCCCAAAGCCACTTCAAGGAGCAATTATCAAACAAAACTTGACATCAAATCTAACAAAGAGTTATTAGTTGTAAATCAAAGTTTTAAGGCATGTCTTAAAGGAGGAGAAAGAAGTGGGAATGCGGAGAGGTTTAGAGAGGGAATTCCAGAACTTAAAGACCTAGGCAGGAGCATAACCACTAATGGTGGAGTGCTGAAAAACAAGACAGCATGCAAGAAGTCAGAATTGACAAAACACTGAGATCTCAGAGTGTTGTTGAACTAAAGGAGGTGTTAGTGCTGTCTGGAAGCAGACAATAGCAGCTCAGATATCCCTGAACCTTATGCCCACCAAGTGACCAGACTGAGATTTTGGAGTTTCAAATCAGCCTTTATTCAAGCCATATCAGGAAGGTCTGCCTTCCATCAAGTGGTGCACAGATTTCCTGAGTGGTACTTCAGTGAATATATATTTGGTTAGCGTACAAGTAATTTGCACATACTAATCACAAGTATACATTTATTCTGAAATCATTGATATCCAATTATAGCTAATATTTCTGATTATTTATTATATGTCAGGTGAATATAGTTAATTAATTACAGCCTCTATTTGATTGCCTAATTATAATGATTAATGACTAATGAGGTATGCCTATATGGTTTCACCACCCAAACATCCTACTTCTATGGCTATAACCTGTGGTTATCAGAGTTCCCATCCTCTTGTCCTTTGTTCAGCATATTTGTACTGCCCATACTATAAGTATGGGAATTGTTCAAAAACATCTTCACAGCAGTTTGCCAGGGAACTGTGCTGTACTCAATGATTTTAACCCCTTCAGGAGATTAAAAAGATAGGTATGGGTTTGAAAACAAGGCTGAAATTTTTAAAATTGAAACATTAGCTAAGACCCAATATATTTGTTACCTCAAGACCTGATTATTGCAGCACACTCGTGAGTGGCCTCATACATTCTACTTTTCATAACTTGAGGTCATCCAAAACTCTGATGCACATGTTCAAATTTGTACCAGGCCATGTTCGCCCATGACCACTGCGCTCACTGACTGTTGGCTAAGCAATGCCTCAAATTTTAAAAGGCTGTGTATATTTGTGCGGCAACATGAGGGGAAGCATTTAATGCACGCACTTGATTGCAACTTCAATCTGAGAGTCAGCTGGCAGCATTAAAAAGAACAAGTTGGCTTGATACAGACTAAAAATAAAGATATATTTTTTAGGTCTCTGCAGTCCTTAACCAATTACAAGATCTTGTATTCACTCTAACAATGATTCATCAACTGTTCTTTCTGTAAAGCATCCTTCTGATCATAGAAATCATAGAAACCCAAAAGTACAGAAAGAGGCCATTCGGCCGAGCAAGTCACACCAACCACAATCCCACCCAGACTCTATCGCCATATCCCTACATATTTACCCACTAATCCCTCTAACCTACGCATCTCAGGAAACTACAGACAATTTTTAGCATGGCCAATCAACCTAACCTGCACATCTTTGGACTGTGGAAGGAAACCGGAGTATCTGGAGGAAACCCACGCAGACATGAGGAGAATGTGCAAACTCCACACAGACAGTGACCCAAGCTGGGAATCGAACCCAGGTGCCTGGAGCTGTGAAACAGCAGTGCTAACCACTGTGCTACCGTGCCACCCCCACTACTGTGCTGATGACCCAGTGAATGATGAATATGTAAAATCAGGAAATTTCAGTTTCCAATGTGAAGCATTGATTGTAATACTTGGAAGAAGGGCATTTTTTGACATAATGTGAGAGCAAAAAACAACTAATTGAATTGGATATTGAAAGGTTTATGTGCTTTGACAATATTCCCACAATAGTACTGAAGACTTCTGCTCCAACACCTGCTGCACCCAAGCCAAAGTATTCTAGTACAGCAACAATACTGGCATCTAACTGATAATGTGGAAAATTGCCCAGGTATATCTTATCCACAAAAAGCAGAATAAGTACAACCGGACCTATCACTATCCATCAATCAACACTTGATCATCAGAAAATTGATGGAAGAGGCATTGGCAATGCTATCAATCAGCACTTAATCAGCAATAACCTGCTCACTAACATTCCACCAGGGCCACTGAGCCCCAGACCTCATTATAGCCTTGGCCCAAACATGGACAAAGAGCTGAATTCAAGAGGTGAGCTGAGAAACATTGTCCTTGACATTAAGGCAGCATTTGACAAAATATGACATCAAAGAACCTGAAAAAAGGTGAATCATTGGGAATCATGGTGAAAACTCTTCACTGGTTGGAGTCAAACCAGCACAAAGGAAAATAATTGTGCTTGTTGGAGGTCAATTATCTCAGGCCTAGGACAGGTTCCTCAAGTCAGTGTGCTTGGCCCAACTATCTTAAGCTGCTTCATCAATGACCTTTCCTCCATCATATTATCAGAAATGGGGATAGTTACTGATGGTTATCTATTTTTCAGCACCATCCAAAGCATGTCCATATATGGTCAGACCTGAACAATATTCAGGTTTGGGTTGGCTTGGCTTGCCTTGTTGGTGATGCCTATATCCCATCGAAGAATTTTAAAAAATGCGACAAGTAACATTCATGCCACACAATGGCAACCAATGATCATCTCCAATTTGAGAGAACCTAACTATCTCCCCTTGACATTCAATAATATTACCATCACTGAATCCCTCAATATTAACATCCTGAGGGCGGTTATCATTGACCATAAACTTAACCATGTCTACAAGAGCAAGTCAGAGGCTCGGAATTATGCAATGAGTAACTGATTTCCCAAAGCCTGTTCACCATCTATAAGGTACAAGTCAGGAGTGTGATGGAATACCCATTGCCTAGATGAGTACAACTCCAATAACACTCGGGAAGCACAACACCATTCAGGACTAAGCAGTCCGCTTCATTGGCATCCCATCCACCACTAGCTGTGACAGCAATTGTACTATCTACAAGAGGAACTGCAATAACGTGCCAAGCCTCCTTCAGCAACACCTTCCCAATCCATGACTTCTATCACTTTAAAAGTCAAGCGCAACAGATACATGGGAACACAATCAATTGCAAATTCCCCTCCAAGTCACTCACCATCTTGACTTTGAACTGTATTGCCTTTCCTTTACTATCACTGGATCAAAATCTTGTAACTTCCTTCCTAACTGCATTGTGAACGTAAGCACACCACATGGACTGCAGTGCTTCAAGTGCATGAATCACCATCACCTTCACAAGGGCAATTAGAGATAAGCCTTAAATGTTGGCCTAGTCAGCAATGCCTGCATCTTGTAAAAAAATAAATAAAACATAAATCAATAAAAAATGTAATTTGAATAAAATATGGAAAATTCCTTGCCCAATGTGGGACTCAAGACAATTACCCTGGGGTTAAGAGTCCCTATCAACACAGTGACCTACCCAATCTTCCTTGCACTGAGCCTTAATATACCGGTGTACCGTGTGGAGACAGCACTCACATAAAATCTCATTGGGGTTGAGATCCTATTAGAGATTGGGAATGGAATGAATTGTTGCTGAAAAATTATGTTTTCATTTCCTCTTGGTTATTTGTTGCAATGAAATTGCTGCTGATCGCATGTTCCAAACTACAAACTGCTTCATGTGTGCCAGTGACCACAGTATGGGCCAACTGCATATGTGCAACGGCTCCTGATGCCTTTCCGATTAGTGGCAAGAGTTAGTGATTTTAAAATTCTCATCCATGCTTTCAAAAGGAGTCTTCACTCCTCCCTATCTCTGTAATTACCTCCAGCCCTGAAGCTTTCCAAGAGATTAGGGATTATCTCGTTCCGACCTCTTGACCATTCCCGATTTGAAATTGCCACCATTCATGATCATTCCTTCAGCTGGCTAGGCCCTCAGCCTGGAATTGTCTGCCTGAATGTTTTGGCTTCTCCACTATTCATTCCTCGTTTGAAATTGTTCTTGTTATGATCCCTGTAGAGACCAATAACTATTTAAAAAATGAGCTGAACTTCCAGTTAGTATGTGAAAAAATGACATAACAAGGTTTCAAGTTTCACATTTTTCTTTTTAAAGGTAACTTATCCCTTAATTCCCCTTTTATACTTTTCTAACATCACACTCTCTATGGAATTAGTTCTTATAGGAAACAGACCAGTGTTTTTTCCAGTTTCCAATGGTTTGTATTCCCTGCTTCACAGACAAGTAACTTTGAGTGACCACCTCGAGGTGCTTCCCTTTGTCTTCAGAGAGTTCCTAAATCTGTGACAAACAATAAAGCCTGTCCTGATGATTCTCTCCCTCTGGACATATCAGGACAAATCTTCTGGAATCTAGATGTTTATGGGATGTGCCTCTTCAATTAGACACTGTCTTCCTATCACAGCCTGCTGCGATAGTTTACAAAACCCACAGCTTCTTCTCTCTGCTGACCACAAATGATCTCTACTATCTGCAATAGTCAGTTACTTTATAGGAAAATCTCACTTCTGATTTTTATAATAAATTCCTCTCCCTGCATTCCAATGGCAATGTGAATCACACAGGCATTGTATCTAGGTAGAAATGCTTGAGAACCTAAGTCCTTTCATCTTGGAACTAAATGCTCAATTTAAAACACAACTGTTTCTATCCCAACATTCTAAACACTTTTCAAGGACTTTGGAGACTCACAGTCTATCTACTGTTGGTACACTGGCCACTGCCACTAATTCTAAGTACTTGACCTTGGAAGTACCTACCTTGATCAAATCACCGAGGCTTGCCTTTCAGACATACTTCAGAACAGATCACAGAACTCACTTAATTTTACCTTAAAGGAACAGTTCCAAAATAATGAAATCTTCTAAATTTCATTTTGTAACATTTGTTAAATCAATCACATTAACCAAGGCCATGTGCCAACCGGGCAGCTCATAAAATCAAGAGAGAAGGTATCGGCATGCGTCCTGATGCCATCACACTTTTGTGCAATATTTGGGCCAGCAAGTCAGAAATATGCCCACCAACAATCAAAAAGCCAATTTAAATTAATTAAATATCAATTGTCTGGGACTTTGCCTGTACAGTTGGCCTGTGGGTCTGTTGGTAAGGTGATCTTTACTTTTAAGGTGCAACCTTTCAATCCAGTGCAGGATGAAAGGACAGGGCTCAAATAAAATGAAGCTGTTTAGCTGGGGACTGAGGCTCTGCATGATTGCACTGCCGAGACACTCGTGGAGGAGGTTTAACATCAATATTTATTTTTCTTGGGTCAGCAGCTCCCTAAGGGAGATCTGCAGAGCTGTCCCCTGATGGAGAACATTAGGAGTGCCAGCCCTTGTCTTGGCGACCACCCTCTTCCTCAGCAATGCTCATCCTTTCACAGAGTGCATTTCACCCTGGATAGCTGTTAATTAACCATATCGAGGAATTGCGCGCTGGAGTCAATTGTGGCCGGGAATGCGTTTTGTGCTTGCTCCCAGGCCTGCCAAGTGCACACACAAAATTGGCAAAATTTTCAGGCCCATGTTTTTGTCCATCTACACCAATAGGTGGTTTGGTGTAAAATATTACTTCAATATATTCCTGTGAAGTGCCTTGAGAAATGTTATTACATTAAATTGCGGGTGATCTTGAGCTGGAAAATTCCGTCCAGTGACAAATTTTGTTAGAATTCCACCCATCGTTGTGCCTCCAGTCACATAGAAGCCAGACAGAGAAAGAATAGAGGCTTCCTTGCCTAAAAGGCATTAATGAACCAGTTTCATTTTTACTTCAACCATCACATTGAGTGCCTGTGATTTATTCAAAAGCACATGGTTTGCAAAAGAGGAAGTGAAAGCTCAAGCTGTCAATCAGACTTAGATTCTGTCAACGTTGTGGTCAAGATCAATGGGTTTTTTGAGATCAATTCAAGCGTGAAGAGAAATGAAAATAAACACAGGTGGCTGGAGCAGAAATTCAACTGATTATCAATGGAATCGTTTCCAAGGCAGTGCACATTGAATCAAAGGCTTCCATTGGAATGGAGAGGGTTTCAAAGAATTTAACTTGCTAGCACGTCTCAGACACAAAGCTGTTCTCATACAACTATGCAGGGGGAAACTCGCTCCACTCCTTAAGTGAAATTGACATCTCCGCTGGACTTTTAGCATCTCACCCGACCAAGGCTCGTAAGATCCCGCCCGAGGCCAACAGCGAGCCTTGCTGGTGTGGGCGAGGCGGTAAAATTGCAGCCCTCCTCTCTGTCAAAGGATCTCAAAAGAGTCTGCTCAACCTGCAGCTTCTGACAGGGAGAAAGGGCAATGAAGTGTTGCAATGATTTAAAATCCTGCCAGGAGAACGTGGCGGTGGGGGGTGGGGGGGGTGGTGGGGGGGAGGGGGTTGTGTGGGAGCACAGGAGGGAGGGAGGCTGGGGGAGGGGGCCGTGAGAGTGAAGTCACCCAACCACTCCAGAACTTTCACCGCCACTGACAGGCAAGAATGCAGTTGTTGATCACAGGACTGCCTGAACTTACCATGCCTAGGGTGAACTTCAGGTCTGCCAGGGCTATAAGGGGGCAGGCCAGCCACGACACCTCCATAACGGCAGAGAGTGGCAAGGCCAACCCCTTGTCCCCAGCCCAACCCCCAGGGTCCTTGAGGGATTCTTTCTCTGCAACCTGGCACCAGTAGAGGGACAAATGGCCAGTTGCTCTACTTCCTCAAGCCCCCTCAGTGCCCAAGACATCAGGTCAGGGTGTCAGTTCCAGAGTAGCAGGGTGCCAGGGCACTGTTGAAACTGCCAAGTCACATGGCCTGAAAGAGGCTGAGTGGGTGTTTGGGGGAACAGTGGCTTAGAGGGGGCCATGGTAGGTGTGAGGGGTGGGGTGACCCCTGATTTGGGTGGTGGGGAGAAGACACATCCCCTCTTTTCTGAGGGGTTAGTGGTCCTCCTCTGGACTCTCAGGGTCCAGGATGCCATGCCTGCACTTGTGAGTTGCACATGCAATGGTGAGCTTGGTGAATAGCGAATAACTGGAGGATGTCAAACATGCTAATGACATTCAAATCAGAGACTTTGTTGGCACAAATTCATTCCTCATTCACCGGGGCACTGGGATTCCTGCCAACTGTCTAAAGAGGTTGGAGAATTGGGCCCATCAGATTTTGGGGCTAATTTCCTGACATCTCCATCCCACCACAGGTGAGAAACAGCACCTCCAAAGTCTAAGAACATAAGAATGTAAGAAATAGGAGCAGGAGTAGGCCATCTAGCCCTTCGAGCCTGCCCCGCCATTCAATAAGATCATGGCTGATCTGAAGTGGCTCAGTTCCACTTTCCCGCTTTCTCCTCATAACCCTTAATTCCTTTGCCTACGAAAAACCTATCTACCCGTGTCTTAAATATATTTAACGAGGTAGCCTCCACCACTTCAACGGGCAGAGAATTCCAGAGATTCACCACCCTTCGAGTGAAGAAGTTTCTCCTCAACTCCGTTCTCAACTGCCCCCCCCCCCCCCCCCCCCCCCCCCTTATCTTGAGGCTGTGCCTTCTAATCCTGCTGTCCTTTCTAAGCGGGAAGAATCTCTCTACTCTACCCTATCCATCCCCTTCATTATCTTATATGTCTCTATAAGATTCCCCCCTCATCCTTCTAAATTCCAACAAGTACAAACCCAGTCTATTCAGCCTCTCTTCATAGTCCAACCCCCTCATCTCTGGTATCAGCCTCGTGAACCTCCTCTGCACTCCCTCCAAGGTGAAAATATCCTTGCGCAAGTGCGGCTATCAAAACTGCACACAGTACTCCAGCTGCGGCCTCACCAGTGCCCTGTACAGTTGCAGCAAGACCTCCCTGCTTTTATATTCTATCCCCCTCGCTATAAAGGCCAGCATCCCATTCGCCTTCTTGATCACCTGCTGTACCTGCAGACTGGGTTTTTGCGATTCATGCACAAGGACCCCCAGGTCCCTCTGCACCGTAGCATGCTGCAGCTTTTCACCCTTTAAATAGTAATCCCTCCTACTATTATTCCTGCCAAAGTGGATAACCTCACATGCACTCTGCTGTGCGTGTACATATCCAAGTTGCATTTAGCCATGTTCGGGGGCAGCCTAGGCACAGGCTAACGCCTGGTTTACTCTAATGTTGGTAAACAAAGAAGGAAATAAGAGTGTGGTTGCAAGCCAGGGAGACTTGCTGCTGTGTCCCCAGATGTTAGCTTTGGAATTCACTGGTTGGAACATTACAGCCTTGGTGTTGGCTTAACATCATGCTTGTAGTGTTTAGTTTATTTTGTGTTCTTTGTTTCTAGTTTGCAGCTGCATACCAGTGAACTTCCGTCCTTAACAGCTATATTTGTCATTTAATCAGCTGTGTTTCTCCAGCTGTCTATCCATATTTGTTATGAATTAGCAGCTTGGCTATTTCTGCTGGTTGTTAATATACTGGCCAGAGGGGGAGAAGAACAGCAGGAAGAGTATCCTTGAACATGGGGGAAGAGGTAAGAGTACCAATATGTATTGGAGGTTGGGAAGAACAATACCAAAGCATGAAAAGGATGCTGACTGTTGCCAGCATTTCCCTGTCCTCTCCATCAGCTTCACTTCTGCCATAGTCCACTTCATTCCAATTTGCTTTACAGGACACAGTTCAGTGAAAATTAAACTTTTTGTTCCCCCTTACACAAAGTCCTTGCTTTGCTACAATTATAATCCATTCCTTGGTTCCCTCCAGTCTTGACTATTTCATCACACTTCTGACCAGTCTTCCACCTTGTATCCTTCATGAATTTGAGGTCATCCATCACTCTGCTGCCCTATATTCCACTTTGCAGCAAGGACCATTCACCCATCATGCTGGCATATAACAAAGACAACTTATATTTATTTAGCACGTTTAATGTGATGAAGCATCCCAAGGTGCATCAGAAAGACATTGTAATACCGAGCCCCTTAAAAATACATTAGGACAGGTGACCAAAAAATTGGTCAGTGGTGGGCTTAAGGAACTCCTTTAATGAGGAGAGAGAGACAGACTGGTTAAGGGAAGGAGATCCAGATTTAAGGACATTGGCAGCTGAGAAGCACAGCCACCAAAAGTGGAGCGACTAAAATTGCCCAAGAGGTCAGAGTTGGAAGAGTTTAGATACCTTGGACAGCTGAAGGGTTGGAGGATATTAGTGATGGGCAAGGCCATAGAGGAAATTTGACTTTTAGATGCAATCCAAAGGAGACTCAGAACCCATTCAGTTGTTTCATAGAATTGCTACACTGTAAAATTTGGCCATTTGGCCCATTGAGTGTGCTCCACCTCCCTGACAGAGAATCTTTCCCAGGCCATCTCCCCTGCCCTATCTTTGTAATCCTACACATTTACCATGGCTAATCAATCTAGCCTGCACATCTTGGAACATTAAGGGGCAATTTACTATGGCCATTCCACCTAAACTACATAGCTTTGGACTGTGGGAGCAAACTGGAGCACCCAGAGGAAAGCCATGCAGATACAGGGAGAACTTGCAAACACAGACAGTTACCCAAGGCTAATTGAACCCAGGTCCCTGGCAGTGTGAGGTAGCTGTGCTAACCACTATGCCACCGTGTTATCAGACAGATAACTGCTAGCCTTGAAAGTGATTCCCACATCTTAGGAATGGATTTAAAAAAGGGAAAGGAATACAGGGCAGTGTGCATATAGTCTGCCCTGCCTGGCTTATGACTATACCCTGTGCCTAAATGACCCATTACATCCAAGCATGTGTGAGGAAAATCTATTCTAACAATCCTGTTTTATTATCTAACATCTGGAAAACAAACGTGAGTCAATATATATGTCAACATTTTTAGAAGAGTTTATGTAGCTAATGTTATTGTACACTGACTATTATTATATTGTATTATATTAATATGCAAAATGAGGTGAGATGAGAGGGACTGCCACTGACATCAACTTACACCATATGGACTGCAGCGGTTCAAGAAGGCAGCTCACCACCACCTTCTTAAAGGCAAATACAGACAGGCAATGAATGCTGGCCTAGCCAGCAATGTCCACATCCCAAGAAAGCATTCCCTTCAGTGTGTTTCCTGGTGAATTGATTAATATAGAATCATAGAGTTATAGAGGTTTACAGCATGGAAACAGGCCCTTTGGCCCAACTTGTCCCATGTTGCTCTTTTTTTTAAAACCCCTAAGCTAATCCCAATTGCCCGCATTTGACCCATATCCCTCTATACCCTTTGCTTCCATGTAACTATCTAAATGCTTTTTAAAAGATAAATTTGTACCCCCCTCTACTACTACCTCTGGCAGCTCATTCCAGACACTCACCACCCTCTGTGTGAAAAAATTGCACCTCTGGGCAGTTTTGTATCTCTCCCCTCTCAACTTAAACCTATGACCTCTAGTTTTCGACTTCCCCATCTTTGGGAAAAGGTATTGACTATCTACCTTGTCTATGCCCCTCGTTATTTTGTAACCTCGATCAGGTCACCCCTCAGCCTCCTACGCTCCAGAGAGAAATGTTCCAGTCTACTCAGCCTCTCCTTATAACTCAATCCATCAAGTCCTGGTAGTTTCCTATAAATCTTTTTTGCACTCTTTCTAGTTTAATAATATCCTTTCTATATTAGGGTGACTGGAATTGCACACAGTATTCCAAGTGTGGCCTTACCAACGTCTTGTACAACTTTAACAAGACATCCAACTCCTGTATTCAATGTTCTGTCCGACGAAACCAAGCATGCCGAATGCCTTCTTCACCATTCTGTCCACCTGTGACTCCACTTTCAAGGAGCTATGAACATGTACCCCTAGATCTCTTTGTTCTATAACTCTCCTCAACGCCCTACCATTAACTGAGTAAGTCTTGCCTGGTTCAATCTACCAAAATGCATCACCTCGCATTTATCTAAATTAAACTCCACCTGCCATTCATCAGCCCACTGGCCCAATTGATCAAGATCCCATTGCAATTGGAGATAACTTTCTTCACTGTCTACTATGCCAGCAATCTTGATGTCATCTGCAAACTTACTAACCATGCCCCCTATATTCTCATCCAAACCATTAATATAAATGACAAATAACAAAAATCTCTGAGGCACACCGCTGGTCACAGGCCTCCAGTTTGAAAAACAACTCCCTACAACCACTCTCTGGTTTCTGTCAAGAAACCAATTTTGTACCCATTTAGATACCTCATCCTGGATCCCGTGAGATTTAACTTTATTCAATAACCTACCATGCGGTATCTTGTCAAAGGCCCTGCTGAAGTCCTTTGCACTATCATTTGCACTTTTTCAAATGTTTAATAATCTTTACATGCACATGACGCGATTGATTTAAATAATCTTTGTTTATATATGCATGCATAGCTACCCATTTTTAGATACTTTTGAAAAAAAAGTGTTCCACAGTGAATTTGCAGTATTTGTTTCAGATGGAGGTTTGTTAGTTATTTATTTTTTCTTTTCTCTCAAAGCTTCCATTTTGAATCAGTTATTTAAATACATGGATTTTTCTCCTTTTCCTGACACGTGGAAAATCTGCCAGCTTTAGCTGCATGGGCTAGTGTCAAGCAAGGTGGGGGAACTACCTTTACAGATCCTCTGATCTAATTGGAGGCACCCCTTTATCCAGGTCATCTTTGCCTTTAAGCCTCCCACCTGACCTCTCGATTGCAGTCACCCCGCCCTCCCCACCACACCCCACCCTTGACCCTCCTCAAACCTGAACCCGAAACCTAGACTTAGCTGGGCTACTTGGCATGATGGGACCATCTGTAGTCCAGCAGTAACCACCACTGTCTCACACTGCTGGGCCAAAGAGCTGCTGGCTATCCGACTGGCCAGCAGTTCTCCAAGGCAGGATTTTCTTGGAAGGGATGGAAGTAATTAACACTACCCCCAGTGTTAAATTGCTGCTGCGCAGGCATTGGGATCATGGGCAGGCTCAATCCCAATATTTTAGCTGGGATATCGGTGGGAATCATGTCATCCTGTAAAGTCAAATCCATCTTCTCATATATCTGACCCAAGCATTTGTTTGCATCAAAGTCAAATGTTGTCTCGACTCAAAAGTGCTGTTAAATTGGAATCTTTTCAATGGCTTTACATAGTGTGTAGCCCTGAAGGAAAGCCTGGAAGTTCCATCGGAAGAGACTGGGGAAAGACATACACCCATCAGTGAAAGCATCCTAACTCCTGGGGTTGAGAGCATTTGAACAATCCCATTCTGTCACTAATGATGCAGGCGGAAGGACCACATTGCCAGCCTGGCCATTGATTCTCAAGAAATAGATTTCAGCGCTGACCTGCTTGCTGACACTTCTATTGCTTTTCTAAGAGCATTCAATCCAGTGTTCTGCCAGTCTGTCCTATAAATATCACTGCACTATCCCAGATAATTTCTCAGAATGGTCGGGAAAAGCCAGAAATCTGGTAGAACTGGGCTTCACCCCAAATTACCCACCTTCACACATACATACCCGCTATCCCCAGCCAGATTATACTAATTCCGTACACAAACAGGGAGAGGATTCCTAGTCCAAAACCTTCTTATTTTTCTGTTCTCTGCAAGTTGCACCTCACAATTTTCATTTGTAAATACTCTGTTATCATGTGCCATGGGTTATTTGGGTCTACCCTGTCATTGTTCACTGAAGCAGATGAAAACTACAATTATTTAAAAATAAAATGTGTTGTTACTTATTTCAGAAGTACCTGATCATTAAATTCAGCATTATATTCATTGCCAAGTAGAGAAGAGATACTTAATTGAAATAAAAGATACTTATTATGATTCTTCCTTTTGGATGCTTGTCTTTGTTCATTTCTGTAGTGTTTACCTGATTTTAACTGTCAACAGCTGCCAAAATTCCTTTTGTGCTTAACACAAAATAAACAATCTAACACACTGATCACATTTGGGCACCTGAGCACTTAACTACGCAAGTTCACAGCTATTTTTCAGAAAGAGGAAACGTGCATTGCAAAATGGCTCAGCTTCAGCTTGCAAGAACATACCTCAGGTCTGATAAAATTACCTGAAATTTTGAGAGTCAGGCCTCCAGGGGTTGGTTCAATTTACCATGACCTGAGTAATAACATAAATGTCTGAACTTCTGATTGAAAATGAGTTGCAGTAGAAATTAGTTTATGCTACTTGGCTGACAGGAGTTGGGTACAGAGCACAGTCCTCATCTGGTAGGCCCGAGACCTAGTCAAATATGGATGTCATACCTCATCTGAATAATTGGGGTGAGCTGCCAGCCTAATGCAACAGATCTATTTTTTGTTGCCTGCCTTTCTGGAAAGTGATCAGAGGTGGACATGGAGAATGGTTGTGGTGATTATAGATTGACAGGTTGGCTCTCTGACGTTCTGCGGAGGCTAGAGGAGTACTCCTGCTTCTCCAGGTTTAACATGGAAGAGTTTTCTTTAAATAAACATATTGCTTGGAGCAAAATCTGAACAGAGCAGTCCTGATACTTGGCGCATGCTCTCTTTAAGGTAGACCAATTTCAGATATGGATCCTAAAACAGCCATGAATTAATCATTACTACATTCAAGGAGCTTAACACTTGTTTTAGGTGGCCTCCAGTGACACCTGAAAAACGGCTCATCTCAGTGTGAAAAGATTATTCAGTAAAAGACCATAAAAAATATGTAATGAGATGTGACTTCAAACAGATCTCAAATTTCCAGACAGCTGCATAGGTTCAGAATGTACAGGTGTAAATTGTTTGGTACAATTGGTTTTTAAATGAATTGTTTCTTCCACCAAAACATCCTCTTACTTATCATCAGCGAGTCCCAGGGCTGTCATTGCATTGCTCACCTTCATTCACTGGACTGCATCCTTCCTCATTTCGGCACAATTTCACTGAACTCTGACTTTAAACAGCGAGTGGTTGCAGGCTTGCTCAGTGAGAGAATAACAGAGGCTAACATCTAGTTCCTAGGCAAACCTGTCCAGGTGGACAACAAATTTGCTTCTTTTCTTCCCTTTTGCCACTACAAAACAGACGAGATGATCAGATTTCCACTCATGGTTTCTTTATGTATTGTAGAAATATCGGCTGCATAATTCCACTGGTGCTTAGTGATGGATGGAAGAGCGTTTCATAAAGAGACTGATAAGGATTTCACTTGTCCGCACCATCCATCCCATCAGCCTCCACGTTTAACAGATCATCATCCATCATTTGATGCAACCGTCAACAAGATTTCAACAAGAAACCATTCCCTCTGCATCCTTCAGGTCCAATCTTTACAGCTAGTTCCTGTACAAAAACAATAGATGCAGTAGTTGGCGTTTTACCTTCTTCCATCTCACTGTCTGAGGCTTCAAACATTCCTTTTAGATAAAACATAGACTTGCTTGTGATTGTTTCAATTTAGTAAACTATTTATTGCCGATGATAGACTCCCACCACATAGGGAATACAAATTGGGCGACCATTAAACGAAACATTTACGTTCCACCCCACAAGATTGCCCCGAACCTCCAGTTGATTGACATTTAATTCTCAGCCCCCTCCCACTCTGATCTTTCTCATCTCAGCCACCCAAGCTGCTCCAATGAAGCTCAAGCTAAGCACCTCAATTTTCAACCAAGCATGGCGCAGCCTTCTGGACTCAACACTGAGTTCACAATTTCCAATCATAACCCCACTCCAATTTTTTTTTTGATTTAGACAGCAGCTGTTGGTGCTGATTCCATTTTATTTCCCATTTACACCTTTTCTAGACACTCTTGTTTCTTTATGTGTCCTATTGCCATCTCCTTTTGTCATGCTCCACATCCCTTTGATAATTTAATTGCTCCTACAGACTTTCCCTTTGTTCTCTCCTTCTCCATTTCCTCTCTTGCTTTGCGTATGATCTGCTATATCTCCAAGTACCCCCATTTCAGATGGAGGGTAATTGGACTGGATTGTTGAGTAAAATCTACTCTTGCCAGTCATTGAATTATGAAGTGGGATTTCACGGCCTTGTTTGTCTCAAAACCGTAAAATCCTGCGTGAGGTCAATGGACCTTCCCATTGTCTGCCCCTCGCCCCCTCTGATTCCTGTGGCAGGCAGGGCAGTAAAATTCCAGCCATAGAATACCTACAGTGCAGAAAGGAGCCATTCAACCAAGCAGGACTGCACTCACAACAATCTAACACAGGCCCTCTCTCCATAACCCCACATATTTACCCTGCTAATCTCCGATACCAAGGGACAATTAGTATGGCCATTCCACCTAACCCACACATCTGGGAGTAAACCGGAGCACCCGGAGGAAAGCTGCGCAGACACGGGGAGAATGTGAAAACCCTACACAGACAGTTGCCCAAGCCGGAATTGAACCCGGGTCCCTGGCACTATGAGACAGCAGTACTAACCACTGTGCCACCATGCCACCTAGTGGTGAACTTGAAGGTGGAAAGGGCGGTGATGTTCTTGAACCCTGCAGTCTTCCCACCTCTACCAGAATTAGGTGGTCACCTTTATAGCCCTGAAGCAAATTTAGGCCCTTAAGTGGCCAACTAATGGTTGCTTAGGGCCTCATTCCGTACCCACAGTGATGAACCCAACAGCAGATGGACCTGTCACCATACAATATGCATGGTGAACCAGTGTGGACAGCTTGACAAGTTTGTGTTTGGTGGAGGGATAGAAGCAGTCCCTGAATCAAAGATACTGAGCACTGGATCGAAGACTGGACATCAGGAAAGCGGGTGAGGGGGCAGGGGGGGTGCATTGAGAATTCAGGCCTCACCTCCTCAGCATTGCCCAGGCACACCGGCAGTTGGGCGCTGCTAAGTGGCTGCTGCCAAGTGGGATCTCCGCTTGGCAGCAGCCATGTGTCCGACCATCTGAGAGCTTCAATAACCTCTGATTGCTTCCCCTTCCCTCCCCACCCCACCCCTGCAAGGCCGTCTCGCCTGGTTTCTGCTTGTGGAGACCAGTCTTGATTCTTGCAGGGCTCGTGCAGTGCCCAAGGGTCAGGAGACTCTGGGAGCTGGGGGAATTCAGTGTTGAACAGGCTAAGTATATTTAAATGCTGCTTTAAATACGTTAATCCGCTTGCACCCCTTCCGTGCGTGATCCAGTTTGCACATCTAGAATCGGATCAGGACATTAGGCCCACAAGCTATTTTCCAGGATTGCTGCGATTTGTGCCAGGCTCATCGAGAACAGAAAATCACCACCACCCTCTCTGGCTGTGGGAGTCAACCAGCCAGCAAAAAAAAGCGCCGGTGGAAAATAGAATTGAAATATCACTACCAAACCACAGGACACTACTACTCACCTGCAGAAGTGAACTACACTGGAATCAATTTGTAATCACTGCAACACTTCCATCATCTACATCTCACAAATCAAGGACAGTTCGGTATAACTTTTTATTTAAATTCATTTATATTGGACTCAAATCTACATCACTGTGGATCAGGGGTGCAGCCAGTTCTAAAGTTAGGGGAAACAAGCACATAAAAAAGGCGCCACAATGCATACCAAGTAATTTTAAATTCATTATACATTTCTATTTTGTATTTAAATTAAAGCTGCCAATGTTGGACTCTGTAGTGGTTTTAATTCTCCAAGTGATAATCACCAAATCTACTTACTCACCCAATCTCGATTGGTGATGTCCGTTGGTGAGGGATGCTTGGTCTCAACTGCCCATTTGTTGGGGTGACTGCACATTTATGTCCTGCACGGCCTCTGCTATTATCGTTATGATTACATGCCCTCTTGAGAGATTGCATGTCTTCTTCGCTGCCTGAAGTCCCCGCATCCGTATCACATCCCGCGATTGCAGTACATGGATCGAGGACTTCAGATCTTGGGAAGAGATCTGAGGGGACCACGGGGAACATCCTATTGAAAAGGCGCCACTTTTGAAGAACATGCTCAGGGGGAGCAGTCGCTCCCTCTGCTCCCCTTCTAGCTACGCCTCTTCTGTGGAGGCAAGTGATTCCCTTTTGCTAATTAACAAGTGCTCATTAACTCAAGAAAGCCTGATTAAATTGGCTCCTTTTTAAACATAACTATAGTGTCTGGAAAAGGTATCTAGGGGAAAGGGAACCTTGTTATATTAAACCTTTGTTGCTACCAGCAGAGGGTGGGTTGAATAAAGACATGGAGCCAGGCATTCCCTCCTCACCCAGGTTTGTAACAATCTGAGGAGCATCCAAGCTGGGCAGTAACAGAATGAGGGGTCTCGCCCAGATCACAACTTTGGGAAACCTCACCCGGGCTTGGTTGTAACACTTCAGGTTTTTCTTTCACTAGCTTGGGCAGGTTCATGTCTTGCATTGCCATTTCAGTTGCAATTAATCCATGGTGCACGAAGATGAAAGAGAAGGAAAGTAGGACTTCAATTTGAAAATATCCCTATTTCATATTCAGCAATATAAAACAAAGAGCGGAATTTTACTGGCTCACCCCGCCAGTCGATGGGTCGAGCGAGCCAGTAAAATTGTGCGAGAACCGAGAAATCAGGATGGCACCTGATTTCTCGCCTCCTGCAATTTTATGAAGACCAGATTTTTGGCACGGACGAGAGGCTGAATAATTTACTTAAATATATTTAAATGCAAATTTATATGTGTTTAGCGAGCCCGACGTTCAATTGTCCAGGCTGACTTGCCTTGATGGCCTCACCAGGAGAGGTTCCCTCTGGTGGGGAAAACATATGCTCCTCACGAAAGGGTAACAGTTGTGTTGGCCTCGCCGATGGAACTGGAGGCCAGTGAGGCCCTCTGGGAAGGCCAAAGGCAAAGGGGAGCCAGCCCGGCACCTGGGCACTGCCCATCAGGCAATGTCAGAGGCGGTGCCTCATAGGCACCGCCTAAAGGGAGGGCCTGAAGAGGGGTGGCATGAAAGGGGCAGTCCGACTGGGGGAGGGGAAGGTGGCCCACTGCCACTCTGCAATGGGATCAGATCAAAAGGAGGCACCCAATTGGTCTGGGTGGTGGGGCCAGTGGGGGTGGAGTGGGGGACAGCAGTGGCTATATACACATGCATTGTGGGGCCTGAGATTGTGGTGGAAGGGGAGCTGGTTAAGGCTTTCTGTAATAGTAGAGGCCTGACTGTTTGCTGTCTGAAAATCCCGGCTGCTGCTATTGAGCGTGAATCGGAAGTCTGTACGTGTGCAATAGCTCCCTCTGCAGGCTGGTTGGCAGATTAAGCTCAACCCACTGCCTACAGAAGCTAGAAACAGCCTATATTATTTTTTTCAATGACTAAGTGCATAAGATTTGGCATGAAAGCTCCCTGACAAAAACAACCAGGAAGTCTCCCATTTTCACACTAGCTGGACACTTGGAATCAATCTCGTAAAATTCTGCCCAGAGTCTCAAAACTGGCTATCCAAAAACCAAAGTTGTCCAAAAGTTGAACCTTTTCCAAATGTGCTATGAATAACTTTTAAATGAGTAAAATAAAAGAAATCTACCTGAACAATTGAACTCGGTGTTGCATAGAATTAATGTGGCACTGGACTAGTTATCCACTTCACCCCCCCCCCAGGGTGAACCACCCACAAACTAAACAACCCATCCCAAAATCTGGCAAAATCTGAAATCTAGCATGACCTTGGTCCCAAAATTGCTGATTTTGAGACATTTGTGCCCATATCAGAAATAATGATCTACTTATAATTCATCAGTGAACTGCCCAGTCCCAAATGTGAATAATATTTAAATGTGGCTTGCAATATAAACTGATGCCAAAACATCTCGTGAGGTGTGTCATACAGGAATGGCTGTTGTGATTAAATGCCAATCAAAAAAGTATCATTCTTTTGGCTCCAATTGTATTATTTAATTTATTTTAAAAGTCTGAGGTGAATTAGGGATCCCATCCCATTAGCGTCAAAAATGCTGTCCCTCTTAAAAAGTATTTTAAAGGAATGTGATGGCTAACTGCTGGTACCGCTCAAACTTGTCCTCACAAATCATTATTCAGCTTCATTAAAAGCAGATCAATACTCTTGTACAGAAAATTCTTCATTCAGAACTACAGCACAAACTGATATCAGAGGTGTTTATAGGAGCATAAAGCAACTTGGTTAATTTGTTCATGAACAAAATCTCATTTGCCTGGCAAAACCTCAATTTGTACCAATATAAAATAAGGCCTTATAGACTATTGACTTTCCAGATAAAAGTAACCAGAGGATTTTAAGTTTCCAGTTCTTCTATTATTGTTTGCAGTCCATGCAAGTTATTAATTATTTAATCATTATTTAATTATAATAAAATTAAATTATCATTAACTGTGAAGATAACCAGAGAGTTATAAAAATGTTAATTTATAAATGAACAATCACGTTTTACAGTAAAAGAAACAAGACAAATACAAACCTGCTATTATGAAAATCATACCCTTCATAATGCATAACACAAACTCCAAAGGAGAAATTTCCCATTCCTCCTACTCTCAACTTTAAATACACTGTAGGAAAGAAGCCCCTATATAAATATACGTAGGTTGATCTCTTGGATATTGTATAAAGGACATTGAGAAACTACTTGAGAAGCAGAAACCAATGCATTTCTTGGGTAAGTTTGTCATGCTTCCATTCCTAACATCTTTTGTTCCTTTTACAAAGAATCAAATGCTTTTGGTTGTAGTGATACCTAGGTCAGATTAGACACAAAGCAAGCTTGTTTTTTCATTGTGCCAAAATGGGGTAAGAATTGCCCTGATCACTATTGGAACTTGTGTGTTTGCTGCTCCCATAATTCAATTGATCAAGACCAATAAACCGACACTGATTTCCCATATTTGTTTTGATAATAACAGATGTCTTATCTCGATGGCAGAATGGCATAAAATAAAATGTTCAGTGATTTTATCAATATATTTGTGTAGACTGCATTTATTTCTACATCCTTATAAAATTGTAAAACTTTCACCAAAATATTACTACACAAAGCAATCATGACAACTCCTAATGTGCCTCACTTTTGATGTCAAAGCATCACCTTTGCTGCATTAACATGGTTTTTTTCAATTTGTATATCAACCATCTCTACAGCTTTCTCTGAGTGAGACAGTCAATCTAGCAACAAATTAGTGCTGATTTTTAGGCATCTTTTATGTTGGAGAGCCTTAGGAATTAAAACCTTTACAACTGGTAGAGAAAAGACATTTTCACGCCATTAATCAAAAGTGAATTTGGAACCTAATTCCAAAGGTGAAAGGATAATTTGTAAACCCATTACAGCAACAGGATCAGAAACTTTAAAGCAAATTGAATGAATACAGGGAAGTTATTAGGATATTGCTAATTTAGGGGTATAAATAATCTGCTGTTTGTTTAATAACAGAGTAGTTAAATTTAATAAAAATAAATAAAACATGTGCGATTCTGTAAACTGTAATGTCGTACTAACGAATAGATTATATAAGACTTTCCAACACGTATGACTGAAGAAAATACACAAATGACCTTCAAAGGACTTTTAACAACAATCTAATTATCTCTCTTCGCTGCATTTCAACAAGAGAACAAATACTAAATTACCTGAACACTAAAACTGAAAGCATTTTAGTAAAAAAGTGAGCAACAAGGAAGGGAAAAAGAATGAGTAAAGAAAGTGAGGAAATAATCTCTGGAAGATTATTTATACAGCAGCTGGTGTCTGGTTCCCTTGTCATACAGCCCATCCATCAACTTAAATCCCCAAAGAACTGAAATTGTTTACAGCAATGTAGCCATTCTCTATACTATAGCTGTTGAGTTGTGAACTTGTCTTTATCAACTATGAATAACTAGTTAGAATAACAAGTATGCATCATTGCTGGAGGCTTGTCAGCTCTTACATTTACCTCTACTCACCTGTTCATTATCATTGTGCTCCTCGCAAGCAGCATTTTCTTCTGGAGCAGGTTATGAATTAATATTAAAAATCCATGACTTTAAACTGGACATATTATTCCCAGTTTATGAATTTAGTTTAGGAGACTCTGGTGTTGATAATACAACATGCAGTGCCAATTGCTATCTTGAGCATGAGCTGAGGCTTTCTCAATATTCTCTGCAATTCTGAGTGCAATTGGAAATACCTGTGCGCTGTGAGCCTGCACAATGTTGTGCATTATGTTCTTAGGACCCTGAAAAAAAGTGCAAAGGAAGTCATGTTCCAAGATGTGATCAGAGCATCTTCAGATATCCAGTGCCAATATAAAGTAGGTGTGACAGAGTTAAGATGATCGCCTTCTTGGGAATTTTTTCTTCAAGTGGACTCAGCCTTCCCCCACTTGGTGCTGTTTCACTGATACAGATTTTGCTGTAGCTTCAAATGAGATCAGCCATTAGCTAGACAGGGCAACCAAATGTGCAGCATCTCCTAAATCAATCAGATTGACAGACTGTGAAACAACAGCGCAAGGATTGAAAATAAAGTGAAAATTAGAGTGAGTGAATTCACTGTCAAATCAGGTGAAGTAAGAGAAGCAAAATGAGGGCAAGAAAGATTAGAAAAAGTTTTTAAAAGTATCGTTTTGATTTTTTTAAATCTTCACCAACAATTAAAACAAAAAGAATGCGTTGCTGGTTTATTGACAATAATAATAATCAAATAGTTATAATAGTTAGCAAATAGTTGTCAAAAGAGAATATATGTTCGTAATAAAATGAGTCTCCGATGAAATAGTAGGCCTCTTTATCAGTTCTGTGCTGTTGCTGTCTTCATTCCTCTTGGGGCTTCCATGGTTTTGCAGTTCTTGGGTGTCTTAAAAGCAAGAAATCTGAAGGAGAAGGTTATGCTGCAGGACTGAACGTAAGATGGAAGCAAGATTGGGTCACACAATCAGCGATTTGCTCATCGTGGCAGATAGCAGATTAAGGGTATGCTGAGAATTGTGAAGAGATATAAGGCTGGAACTCAGTAACATTGTGTGCCCTGGGTCTCATTACAGCCAGCATTATGATATAGAGAACCATCCATTCTGTAGAGTTGAGGAGATGCAGTTGGTCTTGTCCCCTGCTGACTCTGTTCTGCTCTTCTTTTGTTTGTACATTTGTCCTGCAAGGGAGATGACATAATGTTAACAATTGTGTAACATTGTGCTTGGTTGATGTACTTGCCATAGTTGAATGTTTGGAGGTAGGTAGGGGCAGTGAGAGGTGGGTTTGAGGGTAAAGGTTAAGTATCTGGATAGTAGACATGAATCCTGAGTCCCAGTGAGAGATGGGGTTATGGTGCCTTCAGCCGTGTCACAGGCTGATGTTTTAATGGATATGAGATGTCATGTTTAGATGCATCCACCAACTCACTGACTATGATCAACCTTATGAAATGATTAAGCCTCTAGTGGCATTGCTGAAAGGCCCTTGGGCCTGGACTCTGAGAGTTAACCTCCGGTATGCTCCCTGATATTCCTTGCTAAGGATGGTTCTTCAGAGTTTCCTGGTTTTGCTCTCTCCCCATCAGGGAAACAAATGCCACCATCATCATCGGCCCATCAGGATCCTTCCATAAGCCTTGGCATTCACTTTGCAAGCATTTCCATTGAAGTAACCTCTTTTTCCACCATCCCCTTAAAAAGCAGCCTGTCTTTAAGGAGAAAAGCAGGCTGCAGTACTTTGCGACTGCTGGCACCATTTGTAATATGTAGATCTCACTGGTAGCATTAAGAAAGTTTAAGAAGGCAAAAGTAGCAGCATTGAAATCATGTTGATCAAAGTGGGTAGATCAAATTTGTGTCTTACCCATCTTGAGCCAATTGGATGCGTTCACGTGCAAATCACTACCCTGTATCTATCTTCACGTTTTAATTAAATGCATTTTGATCATGAAACAGACAGTGAGATGCCCTTTTTATATAAAGCTAATGGCATATTGACAGAACATGGACAGCAACTTTTTGGATGTTTGCATTTAATAGCACATTTGCTCCTCACTAGAATTTATTGTACCAGTGCGCATGAATAACGGCAAGTTATTTTGACAGTAAAATCCAGGTCAAAGTATTTCCAATACACAACTTACTCATAGACCAAACTGGTCTGGATAATTTACCTAATTTGACATTTGTAGCGATTGTGTTTCGAAACTGACTGGCTGACCATCAGATTGCAAAGAGTTGCAGAATAGGAACTTTTAGATAATTATTTTGTTTGGGAATTTGAGGATAAATTTTATCCTTTGACCGTTGTTGAAGGTGTTTGGTATCAAATCAGCCACCTTGCTTGCTCTTTCTTTCCACTGAGATAAAGACTGAAATTAAATGATTATAATCATTGCATTTTGCAGTAAGGTCGGGCAAAGCCTTCATTTATAAATTGTGCATTTAATTTCTCAATTTGGCCTCCGTTCTTCACAGCAATATTAAAGGAATTCACAATCAATACAATGAAGATTTCAAGCCCAGCCAAGACTGCAAAGCTGAGTCATCTTCATCCAATTCCATTTCACTAATTTCTTGCTGACTTTTTTCACATAAAAATCATACCCTTGAAAACCTCAGTGTTGGATTGGACCAGTTTAATTAACAATAGGGAATACAATGTAATAATGACAATCTATGTTAATCAAGATGGAATTAAAAGGTTTATTAATAAGGAAAAGACTTCATAGAAGCAATTTAGGAGATTATACTTTCCTATTTTTCCATTGATTGCACTGATGAGAACATCATTTGTTTCATTTTACCTGAAATCTTAGGCATGCATTGTGATAGAAGTTACATTTTCCATTTGGTGAATTAACAATTTTTTAATGCATAATTGAATTTAACTTTTTTAAAGCAATTTAATTATCTCTACTTGAATTTCATTCAATTTCCACCCATTTACTGGTTTATTATAATAGACAAAAAAGTTCAAGAAAAATTAACATATTTCCTGAATCTTTCACAAGAAACTGCTTAAATGTTAGGTGAAAAGAGTTATTTAAGATTAAATTCTAGGAGCTGAATTTTTCCCTTCTGAGCTGATGTTCAGATACAAACTGGAGACATGTGGGAACCACAATTTTAATCTTACAAGCCAATTCTCAATTGACAATATTTTCCCTGGTGTGGGGAACATGATGGGTCATAACCCAATGCAAATGTAAAATGACATCTGGGAGCCATTTAAATGCCTGCTGCTAATCCAGTTTTCCTCGATATTGTTATTTTCATCAAGGCTGTTTAGTTTCTAAAGGCTAAGGGAACCATGTCAAGTATGTCAGTTCATGAAGTTTGAACAATGCCTGCAGTGTTGTCAGACATCTTTGACAAGAAAGTTTAAAAGGTCTTGCCAACTTCAAAGATTATAGTATAATGGTGCATGATTATTTAAAGTTTATTTATTATTATCACAAGTAGGCTTACATTAACACTGCAATGACGTTATTTTAAATGTTAATCATAGGATCTGTACTTAAAAGGTAAGTGACCATGAAATTCACAAGCATTGTACAAGAATTTACATGTGCTAGAATATTTAATCCAGTGGATAAATTCCTCTTCTACATTTAGCAATGTTAAGAATCTGATTTAAATGAGTCATTTTACAGTGACTGAAACTCCAGGAATATTTTCAGACTTTGAAAGAAATTAAACAGTTGCAAAATTTATTTGATTGAAACTCCATTGAGCCTTTAGCAAAACATATAAGGAGCAGATTTGGTCAAGCAACTTCCAAGAATCCACTGTAATAAACTCTTTAATGGTGTTTATGAGCCATGTAATTCCATTATGTATGCATGGCTCAGCCATGCATACATAATGGAATTACATGGCTGAGTTCCAAATCACACTAATGGATTTAGCTCACTTGGAGTTGTTTACACAGCTGTGGAGAAGACTGAGTGCTTGGTTTATTAATAGTTTAATGAGTAGTTAATAGCATTAAATGTCTTCACTTGGTTTTTGAATTGTTGTTTATTTATTCTGACAGGACAGTTCAATGAGCTCTTGAGATGAGAGTTTTTTTTCAACGTGAATTTCAATGGTTACCTGTTTAATTTACAGTTTTATGAGCTTTAAGAGAGACAATATTTTTCAACAGGTGTTTGAGTGACTGATTGTATTTTTTAAAATGCCCTGAGCATTTCAAAGACTTCCAAGTGTTACTGTATGTCTCATGATTCCTTACATCATGGATACTGGTTGAGCAGATATGGAGGATGCATGGTGGGGGCCTGAGGAGGAAGAGGGAGAGGGGTATGAAATTGACATGGAATGTGCATGTGGCTTTGGAGTGTATACTGTGGGTGGGGGGTGGTGAGGAGAGGTGAGGGATGGGGGGACCTTAATAAGCATGTAGCGAAATGAGCTGATGTCCCAATGAATGGCAGGGGTGGGGGGGTGGGGGGATGTGGTGCAGGGGTTTCTAGACTGCTGACCTCGACATTCCCCCTGCCTCCATTCCCACCTCAGGCCTGCATTAGATGGTGGTGGCCACATTTCCAGCCTGAAATGGCTTTAAACAAAAATTCCAAATGAATGGTCAGTCTTCCAGAATTTGGGAACGTGATGTTGAGAAATTAAGCTTTTTGAGTTTATTTATTGGCTTTATAAGTGACTTACATTAACACCACAATGAAGTTACTGTGAAAATTCCCTAGTCGCCATATTCCAGTTTAGGTACACTGAGGGAGAATGGCCAACACACGTAACCAGCACGCCTTTCAGATGTGCCTGATTCATGTTTCCTAACTCAAAGCGAAAATTCCTGCCCTCAACCACGATTCTTATCCCAAGCTTTTTCGTCTGGAAAGCTATCAGTTTAGTAGGAATGAAAAAACTCTCCAAATTGACCTGATAGAATAAGTAATATTAAGGCTTAAGTGCTGTTTCTCATGTGATTTATGCAAGTTCACAATTTACCTTTTGCCCAATACCTCCGCAAGATTTCACAAACCCTGCAGAGAGATTTGAAGTACCTTTGGTGCTGTTTTGTGTGACTGATGTGAGGAAGTCATTTAGCACTCATTTAAAACAGGTACTGTTTAAGTTCCTTCATCAACAACTTTCAAGACAGCATATTAGCAGTGATTAGCACTGCTTCACAGCACTAGGGACACGTGTTTGATTCTGGCCTTGAGTGACTACGTGTGGAGTTTGCATCCCTGTGTTTGTGTGGATATCCAGTGGGTACTCTGATTTCTTCCCACAGTCCAAAGGTGTATGAGTCAGTGTAATTAGCCACGGTGAATGTGTGGGGTATGGGGATAGACAGGGTTAGTGGGCCGAACGTGCAAGAAGTTGTTGGGGTCCCATCAACTTCAAAGCTGAATCAAAATTTTGCATCCCAATCCTTAGTTTCCATATCTGTATTCAAATAAATTAAGGAGTAGAGGGGAAGAATTCTTGCCTTACATTGTTAGCTTTTATCCACATCGGAGTTTATAATGAAGTCACTCATTATGAACTTGACAGTGCTAATGAGTTGTGTATGATAGATAAGCATACAGACATACTGATAGACATATACTCGAGTTGAATATTTTGTTCAGCTATCTACTTAGTAGAGTATTACACTTGTAATTGGCAATTAGGCTTAGGCACTGTGTAATCATTTAAATAACAGCCAAGGACCTCAGTCCTCTGGATTTCTAATGTATCTGTTGAGTTTAGTTATGCAAAGTTGCTATATTTCATCCAGATACTTTCTGTGCATTGGTTATTTATAACCATTTCTAAGTGAGCTGATTATTTCCCTCTGATAAACAGAGAGCATCCTAAATAATGCTGCACTTCATTATAAACCAAAGATTTGCACCTGCATGCTGTTTAAATCTACCTGGCATCAAATGATTAGGTCTGCCATCTAATAAGTAAATAATTCCAATTAATGTTTGCTAAAAATTTCAGGCCTGCCTCAGCTAACATTTGGTTTGAGTGATGCTGCTCACTCCTGTCTGTGTCACTATCATATGAACAGAAGGTGCTCTGCTTTCCTCCTACAGTCCAAAGATGTGCTGGTTAGGTATGTTGGCCATGTTAAGTTCTCCCTCAGTGTACCCAATCAGGCACCAGAGTGTGGCAACTAGGGGATTTTCTCAGTAGCTTCATTGCAGTGTTAATGTAAGCCTGGTGACATTAATGAAAAAATATCTATAAATTAGAAGCAGGAACAGGCCACTCGGTCCCTTGAACCTGTTCCATCATTCAATAAGATCATAGTTGATCTGATTGTAACTTCAATCCCGAATTCCTTCCTCTTCAATAATCTTTTACTCCCTGGTTAATCAAGAACCAATCTAACTCAGCCTTAAAAATATTCAGACTTTGCTTCCACTGCCTTTCGATAAAGAGAGTTCCAGAGATTCAGGACCCCCAGAGAACAAACATTTCTCCTCATCTCTGTCCTAAATGAGCAACATCTTATTTTTAAACAGTGACCTCTAAGTTCTAGATTCTCTGACAAAAGGAAACATCCGCTCCACATTCACCCTGTCAATACTCCTCAGGATCTTAAAGAGCTGTGTCTGTCTGCTCAATATCTAATCAAGCAATATCAGTGATCAAGGGGATCAAAACACAACTCTTTTTTTGTGACCCGTGCCACATGCCATGCCCTTGAAATTAATTAATTTGTGCTGTATTTTATATGTGTAAAACAAGCACCTCACTGTCCAATTGGTAAGAAACTTATCCACATATACTCAATGCTTGGATTGCACCACTCACCAGGAAAGCTCCTTTACTGACACTTGGAACAGATGTTAAGCCCTTTTGATGTACAAATATTGGCCTAACATTTTTTTGAGGCCCCCGTCCAATATTTATTAGCGACAAACAGCAGCATGAAATGTGTCTGCTACAACAGCCCGATCTGTCCTTAAATGGACAGCTGGAGATTACCTCTCAAAGTGTGTTTTAATTTCCTTACTTAGATTGAATGTGAAGCTGGGAGGAACTTGAGTGCTCCTCTTCTGCATTAAATCTGTGGGACTCAATCTTGCATTCGTTATATTGGCTGCATTGGGATTACATCCCAATTTATGCGTAATCCAAATTCTATGCACATATCATTCACTTGTGCCCCTCTTTAACCTTTCAATACGTGGGCTAAAACGGTTTCAGTCGAAAGACGTAGGATATGAATCTTTATTTGCAGACTGAAGGTGAATGTATGGAGTGAAAGTTATAATCAAAATTCAATTATTTCACTTAACCTCAACCCCCCTCCTCACAAATGAGGAAAATAATAAATCATGCTGCCTTGCCCTTGGTTAATTGGCTGACTAATGCTTTCTTGTGATCAGTTTAACATTGAAACAGTCAAAGGGTTGCACTGGCTTTGTTGACACAATAGTCTGAAAATAAACAACCTCCTCTCAGTATGCTAACTGACCAAGAATGTTTTCTTCGCTCTAACTGTTAACTTTTGACCACAGAGGCCATGTGACTGTTCCTCCACCTTCTTTGCAGTTTAGTGACTCATCAGTAGCCCTTTCAATAAAACAGGCTGCCTTCTTCCCATGAGTGAATTTTTAATAGATGTACAAGCTGGACTCAAATGAATAGGTCATCTCAATGATAATAGATATGGATGTTCAGAGGAAGCTCAAGACAGGATAACGAATTAACCACCCTCCCAATTCATCTTCAATGCCTTGCTCATTAATGTCTAAATTTCTCCACTTCTCAGTTGCTGTAGGGTAATTTTAGATGTGCATGAACTCACTTGAATTTAAAACACACAACTTCAGTTGAACCTACTTCCAAATGCTTTCTTCAGAAAAATGGTCAAAACTTCTAAAGCATGACAATAAGGAAACTGTTCATGCAATGAAATCTGAACAAGACAGGCAATATTTCTGGAATGCAAATCTTCACAATGTTAAAAAAAATAGAAATATTAGTATTCATGTTAAATTTCAGTTTCGATAATTTTTTCTTTTCACTCCATTATACCAGAAGCTACTGTAAACGAAAGGGTGATGTAAAGTAACACATCTGCACTGCTGTTCACTCCTCCATCACCAATGCACACTGGTAGCAGTGTTTTTTTTATACAAAATGCACTGCAGCAAGTCATCAAGGTTCCTGTGATAGCACCTCTACCACCTAGGAGGATAAGGGCAGCAAAAGCTACCTACACGTTCCCCTCCAGGTCAATCACCATCCTGTCTTGAAAATATACTGTTGTTTCTTCACCATCATGAGATCAAAATCTTGGAAACTTTTCCCTGTAGCACGATGAGTATATCTGCACCAGATAGACTACAGCGGCTCAAGAAGATAACTCAGCACCACCTTCTCAAAGACAATTAGGGATGGGTAACAAATTCTAGCCTTGCCAGGAATGCCCACATCCCATGAAGGAATGAATAAGAAAAGTGCATTTTCATGCAATCTGAACAAAATATTTGCAGGAAAGATGGAGGAGCAACCAAATGAAAAGAATAATTCATTATGGTAAGAATTTTAATTCTAGCATCTCTGAATTTTAATTGCACAATCTGACAGGAAACATCTCAGGTGACTTCATTTTCTAGAGGCAGCAGAATGTTGTGGTGATTTTAGTTGCTGGCCATTATTTAAATGGCATAGACCCACTTCCCACTTGGAACAGATGTGAAGCAGGAGCAGAGTCATATCCAATAGGGAAGATTGGGTGACCCCCTATGGGAAGGAAAGGGAATGGAGGCTGAGAGCTCCTTTGGAAGGGATTTTCTTTCTGCAAGCTATCTCTACACCATCTTCAAACTGGAGGAAAAGTAACATTAGCTTCCATATTCAGGCCAAAGTCAATACCTCATGTAATAGGGACTGATATACATAACTTCCTGTGATTCCAGCCAGTTTTAGACAGATGCATATCTATCTGCAGAGTCATGCAGGTTAAGATCAGAATGCGATTGTTCTCTGTAGAACTTTGGATTGTGGGGAAGTCTGAAATATGCATGAAGCCTCATTCTCTGACACCCTGCTTCATTCTGTACATGGAATTGTTCATTTTGAGAACAACTGCTGAACTCCCTGAACAATGGTGGTTTGTAACTCTGAGATGTTGCCAATGTCATCTACTTCAGCCTAGAAGGAGCCGTATGCATCAAACTTAAGTGTTATGCTAACCTTATTGGTTATTGGCCAGGGTTCTGAGTACTGTACACAAGGTATTTTGTTGATTGTTGTCCACATTCTGCTGGTCTCCATCTGCGTATCTTTTTTCCTATCAGTATGACTGTAATAATGTGGTAAAAAGTCTGACAACACCAGGTTTAAGTCCAACCGATTTATTTGATAGTAAACTCAGTAGCTTTCGAGGTTTCCCTCTTCGTCAGGTGAATGGAGAGTTCTGGCCTCAGACAGAGCATATAAAGCACGGACAGTTTACAGATTACTACTTAGAATGCGAATCTTTACACCTAACCTACTGTTCAAGTCCTAAAGTGGCCGACAATGTGAGTGGAAGGAGCACTGATCACAGGTTAAAGGTGAGTGCTCCTTCCACTCACATTGTTGGCCACTTTAAGACTTGAACAGCAGGCTAGGTGTAAAGATTCACATTCTAAGTAGTAATCTGTAAACTGTCTGTGCTTTATATGCTCTGTCTGAGGCCAGAACACTCCATTCACTTGACAAAGAGGAAAACCTCGAAAGCTACTGAGTTTACTATCAAATAAATCGGTTGGACTTAAACCTGGTGTTGTCAGACTTTTTACTGTGTTTACCCCAGTCCAATGCCGGCATATCCACATCATGTAATAATGTGCACATAAAGCAAGGGTCCATGAAGTGAGGCGTGTGCTGATTGCACACATTGACTGTGAGGATCCTGAGCTCCCTTTGTGTCCAATCAAGTGTATGTATTTATCAACCTCTGCCTTAAAAATATTCAGAAACTGTGCCCAGAATCTTATCACCATTTATGCCAGCGGGATTTTCCCATCCCACTGCAGCGTATCGAGAATTGGCTGAGTGCCAAATTCTCCAACCTCCCTGCAGCGGGAGCATTGTGTGAGTGTCAGGCAAGATTGTGCTTTCCAATTCCACTAGCTTTTGAGGAAGACAGTTCCAGGGACTCTTTATCTTCTGAGAGAAATAAATTTTCCTCATCTCTGTCTTAAATAAGCCACCTTTTTTTTAAACAGTGACCCTTAGTTCTAGACAAGAGGAAACATCTTCTCCGTATCCACCCTGTCAATACCCCTTAGGATCTTGATGGCTTTGATCAAGTCACCTCTTACTCTTCTAAACTCTAATGGATACAAATCTAACCTCTCTAACCTTTTCTCATAAGATGATAGTCATGGAACTATATTGGTGTTTCTTCACTGTCATAAGGCCAAAATCTTGGAACCCCTTCCATATCAGCATTGTGGGTGTACTTACACCACATGGACTGCAGCAGTTCGAGAAGGTTCCTCACCAACATCTTCTCAGAGACAATTAGGGATGGCTAATAATGTTTCCTTTGCCAGCCACGCTCACATCCCATGAATTACTAAAAAAATTGAATACCTGCAGTCTATTTAAAAGTTACGTTTGATCATGCTATGTTAATAGGTTGAATGTCAAATGCAGTAGATGAAGGCACATTTGTTAATAACATGCTGAGTCTCAGCACATAGTCGTTTGTAATGCAAAGTTCACATTTTAATAAATGTTAGTGCCATTATTCTTCAACTCTGCCTCCTAAGGAGTACATTTGTTGTAGCACAGCAGTATAACTGATGCTCTCGACATCAATGGTAACACAATTCTTAAACCACCGCATGGGAACGTTTGCAGGTTTGTGAAATATTTTGCCATGTGTACAGCCTTGTTTCAACATTCCGCTTGCCATTTATCTCAGCATTTCTGTTTTTTCTCATTATGAAACAGCTGGTTTCAGGTCAGATGCAGCTACCTGTCTTTGCTGTATTATTGAATCTTCAATAGGCCTCACTGATGCATTCTGTACTTGACATTACACCTGACTAATTTCATGCAAATCCAATTAATTGCTGATTCAGAGCCGAAGAAACTGATAAAGCTGTGTTGGGCACATCGACAGGTTTTGCACTTCTTTATTACCAGAAACAATTTTTAGCTTGTATAAAAGCTAGAGGCAACACAACTAACACCAACACACAAAATGATTTCAACTCAACATAGTTTTACATCGGTATTTTTCTGATTGCTAAGTAAGATGTCATTGTACTTTTTCTTTTTTGCAAATCAAATCATTAAGAAAACATTTTATGGAAAACATTTTTAAACCACTAATTAGAAAAAAGACAGTTTTGTTTTGGATAACTACTCCTGCTCCTATTTCTTATGATCTTATTGAATGGCGGGGCAGGCTCGAAGGGCTAGATGGCCTACTCCTGCTCCTATTTCTTATTTTTCAAGGAATGAGAGAACCACTTATCCAATATAAATGACTGAAAGTTTGTTACACTAGCTGAAGAAAACTATAAATTTGGATCAGTATCAAAACTGAAAGGCAGCCTCATTAACTGGGCCACAGAGGTCCCAGTAGACTATGTTGTGGAGAAGTAGAAAAATAATCTTGGCACAGCAGGGCAGTCCAAGAAAAGAATGGTAGTATTATTGAACCATATTGAAGAACTGGAAGGGGGTTGTAAGAAGGGAAATGAATAATGCCATACAGCAACAGCAGAAGACAATATAAAAATGAGGAATGTATATCAAGATTAAGTTGTTAGAGACACATGAAAAATATTTTGCTATGGCAGAGAAATCAGTGAATGTCGACTTGCCAAATCACGGTATCTAAATCCAGGAAAAAGTTGTTGTCAGAACTGACTGTCCCTTGATTCAAGGATGACATCTACTTGGTGATGTGGGTCTCAGCTATGGGTGGCCTTATAATTGAGAAGGTCAATTCTCAACCCACAGATCCTGTAAGGCAGGGAGACCCACAGAGTCATGGGATCCAGAATGCAGGATCTTCTTCCCTTTCTTTCCTTCTCCACTGCCACACTGCCTCATCATTAAGCTATTATGACACACAGTCCATGCAGCCTGTGTGTCATAATGACACACAGACAAGAAGTTGCCATTTTGAATGAATGATAGCAAGTTCCTCTCCCAGTCACTAATGTCAACTCTACCAAACTACAAGGAGAGCATTAGAATGCATTTCATTGTTTTCCCTTTGAATGTTGGCCACCTGAGAGTTGGGAAAACAGGAATCGGTGGGGAAAGTGCTTTCTAGTCATGCAAACACAGTGTTCAGCCAGTTTTGCCCGAATACTTGTGCAGCTGCCTTCAAGAAGACACATGGCAGAATTTTCCTCCCCCTCCATGGCATGTTTTATGGCAGCGGGAGATGGCATGCTGCTCGCTGGTGGTGGGATCTTATGGTCCCATTGTTGTCAGCGGGGTTTCCCATTGAACACATCCTCACCACTGGCAAATCCATGGTAGGGAGGTGCCATAGATAAAACCGTAAGATGTCACTGGCATTAACGGCAGCAAGATTTTGTCAATAGCTTTTGTTCAATGGTCCTCCCACTGAACCTGGAGGATGTGGTAGAGACACTGCTAACGGAATTTCCCAGGTCTCACTGCAGTACAGGAGTGCAGTGACAACAACTATTCTGTACACCAGACTTTATTTGACTTGCAGAACTTGTTGTTGTCAAACACTTACTGCAGTCCTTTGAACAAGAGTGAGTCGCTGCTTTAGTCTTCATCAATGGTGTTTTTTTGAGAGAGGTGACTGCCAAGCTATGGGAAGTGCTCAAACTTTTCTAGAGCCTCATCTTCAACATATATGGGAAGTGGAATATTTGATTCTTCTGGTGTGGCTTGATACATAAGTTTTGATTTGGCAATCTTCAGGGACAGACTAAGTGTCATGTTTGCAGGATTGAGGAGGTTGACAGTGGCTTTTAAATGTGACGCAGAGTGGGCAACAACATTGTTTCACCTGCAAACTGTAGATCACGTGTGTCTATAGTGGTCAGTTAGTTTTGGCACAGAGGTAACTGATGTTAAAGAGTTTTCCATCTGGGAGATATTTAGTGCTGATGCTAGAGGACAGTGATCTTTGATGTGGTGAATAGCTGCTATCAGGTAGAGTGTAAATAATATGGGGGCTATCACACAGCTTTGTTTGGCTCCAGCCTGGATTTCAAGACATTTGCTGTTATATCATTATGAAGGAATTGTAAGATTGTGATTAAGTTTCTTAGATAACCAAATTTTTGGAGCCATAGACTCTTGTGATTTACAGAATCAAATGCTTTGGTCACGTCATTGAATGCAATGAGGAGTTCCTGATGTTGTTCTTGGCATTTTTCTTTGATATAACTGGCAACAAAGACCATGCTAGAGATTCCTCTGGAAGGTCTAAAGCCACACTATATCTCTGGGGAGATTTTCACAGAGGAAGTAGGCAATTCAGAAGAATGTGAGCCAGTAGTTTCCTTGCAATTGACGAGAGGAAAATACCTCACTAGTTTCCACAGCATGATCGAAGATAGTTACAATTGTCACATTATTGAAGTCGGTAGGGTGAGTGCATGAAGACTTGATGTGAGCAAAAACCCACTGGCTTTGAAGACCTCAGCTGGGATACCATTGGGGCCAAAGGCTTTGTTATTTTTCATCCATTTGATCGCTTATTGCAGCTCTCCTATCGATGCTGATTCACCCATGGATTCTAGCATAGGAGACTGAGCGATCGCCTGGAGAATATCAGCTGCTGCTGCAGATTCACAGTTGAAGTGTTATTGAAAATATTATTTCCAGCTTTGAAGGACGAAATTGTCATTCTTAAGAAGAAAAACTCCATCTGTGGATGAAGAGAATTTTGTCCACTTGAGCTCAGTCTATAGGTGGCCATCGTGAATCAATAAAGCTTTGTATATCTTGTTGGATCTCTTGGACTTTCTCTTCCCACCATATGTCCTTTATCTTCTGGATTTGCCTTTGGGCATCAGCCTTGAGCTATTGGAATGCGTACTTGTAAATCTTGTTATGTTCAGCCAGGCAATAAAGGCTGCACATTTTTGTTCCAGGAAGTCACATATTTCAGCATCATCTTCTTCAAACCAGTCTAGGTGATGACAATATTCAAATCTAGTGAGTTGGGCCTAAGATTCTTGTATAGCTGACTTTCTTTGTCATTGTCCTGGAATAGAGTTGGATGTGTAAAGATTGTTCAGGAGTTGCACTTAAAGTTCCTCTCTTTAGTCGGGAGCTTTAGCGCTGAGACATTGATTTCTGAGACAGTGATTTCCTTTCTCTTAGACCTTTGGGCTATGTGGTGTCTGTTGACTAGGGGGATGTTGATCACTGATGAAAAAGTTTGATGATCTATCCAGCAGGCAACAATCCCCACATAGATTGGGTGATACAGAAGTCACTTGGATCATTGACCTAAAGAATGACTTAACAGTGACACAGTGTTTAACACCACTGCCTCACAGGGCCGTGAACACCAGTTCAATACCCAGCTTGGGTTACTGTCTGTGCAGAGTCTGCATCGCACCTGCGTCTGCGTGGGTTTCCTCTGGGTGATCTCTGGTTTCCTCCCACAGTCTGAAAGACGTGCTGGTTAGGTGCCATGCTAAATTCTCCCTCTGTATACTCGAACAGGTGCTGGAGTGTGGCGACTAAGGGAATCTCACAGTAACTTCATTGCAGTGTTAATATAAGCCTACTTGTGACACTAATTAATGAACTTAAACTTAAACTTTAAAACTTCAATGGGGATTCCACACTCAGCAGATAACATCTAAAGTAAACAGGGTTCATGGATTCCTTAGAAGTCTTTTTTTATAGCAACTAAAATATCAGTTATAACTGACCTAACAATCCTGGATTATGGTAGTGGTGTGTGGGATCCTTACATGGTAGAAGATAAGTTTGAAATGATCCAAAGACCTGATTTTGCATGAATCATTATGGGAAACATATCCTTGATGAAAGGTTTGGAAAGGAAATCACTAGATAGTGGAAAACAGACTAGCCACGTTCTACAAGATATGGAATGGACTGATGGAAGTTGACAGAAACAAATAACTGATGCCCTCTGACAAAGGCAAAGCATGTGGTAGCCATTTCCACAAGCTATAAGATCATTTGTTCCCAAGACAGTTTATCAACAATCTTTCTATCCAAGAATAGTAGAACAAATCAGTAAGAGTAGGCAACAACACCGTCAACACCGGTGCCCACAGGATTGTGTCCTCAGCCCCTTACTACACTCCTTATAACCTGCGACTGTGTGGCCAAATTCCTCTCCAACTCAATTGCCCAGTTTGCTGATGACACCACTGTAGTGGGCCGGATCTCAAATAATGATGAGACAGAAAGAGATAGAGAATCAGGTGAATTAGTGTGATGACACTAATTCCTGCCTCAGTGTCAGTAAAACGAAGGAGATAGTCATCAACTTCAGGAAGTGTAGTGGAGGACATGCCCCTGTCTACATCAATGGGGGTGAAGTGGAAATAGTTGAGAGCTTCAAGTTTCTAAGTGCCCAGATCACCAACAATCTGCCCTGCTTCTCTTTCTGTTCTCCTCCTCCTCCACCACCACCACCCTCTTCCCCCCCCACCCCACCACCACCACCACCACCACCACCATCCCCCACACCCCCCCACCACCACCACCCCACACCACCGCCCCCCCCCTAACACCACCACCACCCCGCACCCCCCACCCCCCTCCCCAAGCCATACCAATGCTATAGTTAAGAAAGCTCACCAATGCCTCCGCTTTCTCAGGAAACTAAGGAAATTCGGCATGTTCGCTATAACTCTCACTTTTACAGATGTACCATAGAAAGCATCCTTTCTGGTTGTGTCATAGCTTGGTATGGTTCCTGCTCTGACCAAAACTGCAAGAAACTCAAAAGGGCCATGAATGAAGCCTAATCCATCATGCAAACTAACCTCCCATCCATTGATTTTGTCTACACTTCTCACTGCCTTGGCAAAGCAGCCTGCACAATCAAGGACCCCACGCACCCTGGACATACTCACTGTAACCATCTTCTGTCGCAAAAAGGATACAAAGGTCTGAGGTCACGTCCCATCCAACACAAGAACAGCTTCTTCCCTACTGCTAGGACTTACCTTGCATTAAGTTGATCTTTCTCTACACCCTAGCTATGAGTGTAACACTGCATTCTGCACCCTCTCCTTACTTTCTCCATGAATGGTATGCTTTGTTTGTATAGTGTGAACGAAATATTACTTTTCACGGTATACTAATGTATGTGACAATAATAAATCTAAATCAAATCAAAAAGGTGGCGATCCACCTCCGTTAACCAATGATCCCTTTAATAACACCGTCAGGAGCATCTTGCTCCTGGGTTAGGGGCACTCATGGCAGCAAGGTCAGGGGAAGGCCCCAGACAAAGTGAGTTTCAAGAAGCCCTGAATGGCTGAACAGATAAAGGAGACTATGCACGTAATTGGCTGTTAAGATGAAAGAATCCTCCAGCAGCAAGATGATCCAGTCATCATGGTTTGACACGTCACCGCAATCTGACCACCAATCTGTCAAAAGGGTGTGGACAACGATGGCGCTCCAAAATTCCCACTTTAAACAAAGTCACACATAAGCTTTGACTAAACGTCCATTTGTCAAGTTGAATTCCATTGCAGAATTCGCAATGGGGCAAAGCTGTAAACCCAAGAGCCCTTAGTCAATAATCTGTACACAGGCAACCGATGCATTATATTCATTGGATACTTGTGTTGGGACAGAAGTCTCTTTAGGCAGCAGCATCCGCGACTGAGCAATCCTTTTCAAGATACCCTCTGCTCACCCCAAATGGGAAGGGGGCTAGGAACTGTGTCTTAAAGATAGGCAGTCCCACTTACTCGTAGCTGGGAAACCAACATGAACCAGGTAAATCTGAGGGTTCACTGTCTTTGTGGTCGAAGAAGGAAAACTCTGAAGCTTGGAATGTTAGAATCTTGATGGATACTCTCAAGAGTGGCTGTCCAGAGAGAAGAAAGACAGTTGTATCATGTGAGCTCTGTAGGCTCCAAATTGATGCTGAACTGGCCAGGGATGGGTAGCTGAAGGAACACACAGTGGGGTGCTGGCCTGACCCTTGACTGAGAAAGTTGTGATGTGGGTATGCCGGCGTTGGACTGGCGTAAACACAGTGAAAAGTCTGACAACACCAGATTTTAGTCCAACCTATTTATTTAATAATATACTCACAAGCTTTCGGGGTTAGCCCCTTCGTCAGGTGAATGGAGAGTTCTGGCTTATGCTCTGTCTGAGGCCAGAACTCTCCATTCACCTGACGAAGGGGCTAACCCCGAAAGCTTGTGAGTATATTATCAAATAAATAGGTTGGACTAAAACCTGGTGTTGTCAGACTTTTCACTGTGAGAAAGTTGGACAGGGAGAAACTGTTAAGTTTAATGTGGAGTTGATAGAGAAAAAGGCTTCAAATTGAGGTCAATAATATTGGACAACTAAGAATACACACACCATGGAACAAATCATATTAATCACATTTCCAATAACTCTCAACATGGTATTCTATCTCCCAGATTACCCACACAATTAATTACCACTAAAGTGTAAATTTATTTGTGCACTTAACATAGAGTATACAATTTTGCAAAACGTGTATGTAAGATCCTGTGTGTATCTGTCCAAATGATCCAGTAATGTTAATCTTATATTGTTTGATATAAGATGTTAGCTAAGTTTGAAATCTATCTAAATATTCATTTGTATCATTGTGCGAAGAAAAAGTTTTATTTATGCATAAGTTAACCATTTTTTAATTGATACATTTTTTAAAGATATAGGGCTCAATTTTACCATCAAGTTGTGCCAGTTTTGGTAAGCTTGGTAAAGTTGGGCGTGATGCGAGTAGCGCGATCCGCGCCTACCTCTCCTCTGGTTCTGCCTTTACCAAGGGCCGAAAATGGCTGTCTTCAGGACCATGTCTGAAACGGGTGTGACATCAGTTTAAATGGGTAGGGGGTTGGCAGGGGATAGGCAGGGTGGTTCCGCTGCCACACTGTGTGTGATCAGTGGGTGGGGAAGAGGGTAGGGGACCATAATCAGTCTGAGTAGCAGGGGGCTGGGAGAATAAGGGGGTCATTAATGTTCTGGGGGTGGGCAATGTCTATGGAAGCCAGGGGGAGGCACTATCCATCCCGGGCACAATGTGGCAGCGGAGTGTTTTTCTAACTTTTTTCACTGTACATGCACAGTTGGAGGCGCCAATCGGAGCTGCAGCATTTTGGGGTGTGTTAAGCCCCATCACAGGCTTCTGCAGCACAATCCAGAATCACTGCTATTTTTTCAGGCAGAGTGTGTATGGCAGCGCCTGAGAACGGAACTAAAAGTTGGATCTGAAATGCTCCCAGTTGGGCAGCACAGTAGCACTGTGGTCAGCACTGCTGCTTCACAGCTCCAGGGACCTGAGTTCGATTCCTGGCTTGGGTCATTGCCTGTGTGTAGTTTGCACATTCTCCTGGGTTTGCACTGGTTTCCTCCCATAGTCCAAAGATGTGCGGGTTAGGTTGATTGGCCATGCTAATAAAATTGCCCCTTAGGTGTCCTGAGATGCGTATGTTAGAGGGGTTAGTGGATAAAATATGTAGGGATATGGGGGGAGGGCCTGGGTAGAATTGTGGTTGGTGCAGACTCGAATGGCCTCTTTCTGTTCTGTAGGGATTCTATGAATGTTACTCAAAGATGAAAATTGTAATGCCTCTCATCAGCGTCAGTTCCTCTTTGGCCCATAATTTTACTAAATGAACAAACTGGTGGTAACTTAAAAATGTATTGGTGACAATATGCAGCAAACAATAATTTGTAACCTTCACCAAACATTTATGTTCCTTTCTCGTTTATGAAATTTTGTCAGTGGATAATTGAAGGATTAAGGGTTAGGGTTAAAAAATATTGATCACGGGCAATGGACTCCTAATTACAGCACTTAATAATTAAACAAGAATGAACCTGGCAGCTTGAATTAATTGCTGATTACTGCATACCACACCAGGATTAGTTGGTTCAATGGCAAAATCAATTGGAATTATTAGTCCTGTAGAACAAAAATGGTAAAATAGGCTGTGATTCTTCTGAACTGGGGCTAAATGCCCTCACAGTCGGAAAATAAGGGTGATTCACCTAGCTGAAAGAAGCAGATGAATTCATTTTGAGCAACCTGCTGGTCAGCTAACCAACACCCGCTACCCCCCCACCCCGGCTAACCCCCTACCAACCCCCCCAACCACCCCAGGTGAACTTATCTTCTCCTTTGTTGGAGGATTTCAACGGGATCTGCTCTCACCAGCAGCTTCTGACAGGGAGAAAGAGAAAATCTGCGGCTGAATGGAGTGCCACAGTGATTTAAAATTCTACCAGGTGACAAGGGAGGTGGTGCATGAATGTTAAAGTTACCTGGTCGCTTGAGAATGTGCACAACTGAAGACAGGAATGCAGATATTAATCCCAGTGATGCCTGGTACTTCCTGGACCCTCGAGATCTAACACGCCAGGTTCTCGCTCATGAGGTCCTGTATGAAAGCCCATTTATTGCAGATCCCAGGGCAGCACAGTTGCACAGTAGTTAGCACTGCTGTCTCACAGTGCCAGGGACCCGTGTTCAATTCTAGCCTTGGGTGATTTTCTGTTTGCAGTTTGCGTATTCTCCCTGTGCCTGTGTGCGTTCCTTTTGAATGCTCCATTTCCCTCCCACACTCCAACAGTGTACAGGTTCGGTAGATTGGCCATGCCAAAATGGCTATTAGTAATAGGGGAATTAACTGGGTAAATACGTGAGATTACGGGGATAGGATCTGGATAGATTAACATTGGTGCAGGCTTAATGGCCCAAATGGCCTCCCTCTGCACTGTAGTGATTTTATGATTCTATCCTGCTGGGGAGATAAGTGAATAGTGGGAGGTATTTGAATCAGGCTTCAAGCCTGTTTAATTACATGTTAACCGGCCAATTTGAATTTATTAGGTTCCTGCCTGCTATGGGCAAGAACCCGATCAGGTATGACAAGGCAGGAGTATCGCAATGAGTTTGGCACCTATCGCGAAACCCATCTTTTGCCCTACGCCTGATTCCTCTCACCATCGAGATTCTCATCAGGAACCAGTGGACTCGGAGAATTAACCCCCTAATTTGTCAACTGTTCCATAATAAGCATGAAACTACTTAAACTAATATATTGTGAAGAATCAAACTCTTTGAGGTAAATGGGTACTGTGTTAACAATTATACAATGTAATTAAAAAATGATTACATGCAGTTGAAAAACATACTTCTTCAGTCTAACTTGATCTTAAAAGCATTATATAATAGAAGCACTGAGCCTTAAGGTATGCATTAATTGATAGTTAATGCATTACAGGACTAATAATTCCACTTGATTTTGCCATTGCACCAACTAATCCTGGTGTAGTTTGCAGTAATCAGCAATTAATTCTGGCTGCCAAGCTCATTCTTGTTTAATTATTAAGTGCTGTAATTAGGAACCCATAGCCCACGATCAATATTTTTTTAACCCTACAACAATCCTTCAATTACCCACTGAGAAAATTTCACAAATTTTCAGAAAGGAACATAAACATTGAGTGAAGGTTACAGATTATTTTATTGTTTGCTGCATTCTGTTATTAATACATCTTCAAGTTGCCACCCAATCAGTTAATTTAGTAAAACCATGGGCTAATGAAGAACTGACAGTGGTGGGAACATTACAATTTTCATCTTTGAGTAACATTGGTAAAATGATGAGAGTTTGGTCTTTTTTGCATTTTCAGTGAATATTGGATGAAAATTGTCAGTTAAAAGCATTGGCAACAGCATGGTGCTTGGGTAGGATGTGGAGGAAAGACTTGAGATGACATAAAGGAAAAGTCAAGCATGGGAAAAGACTGATCAACTCACTGAAGCTCATGTTTCCAGTATTGTCCCTGAAGGTCTTTTTATTCTCAGTCATCTTAATGATTTTGCACCACAATGCAGATTGTTCCGAAGATTTAACACTCGAAAGACAGACATACTTTTATCAGTTTTAATATAACTGTTTATGCATTTCCTTTTCTGTCTTTTGGTCCATTAATTTGAAGTAAGATTATAGATTTTCCTATCTATGTTATTTAACTCAGAAATTTGCAACAAAACAGGAGTCAGGAGACCATTTAGTCCACCACACCATCTGAAAGAGCCAACTGCTTTGGCCAAATCCCCTGCTATTAACCTCATGTTTAAGAATGTACCTACTTCACTTTTATGACTATTACAGAAATTGTTTACACTATTTTTTTCTTGTGCAGCAGTCCATATAAAGTTAATTCTCCAAATATTTCTTTTTATTGTTTAGGTGGTGATTTTAAATTTAGACTCTTGAGTTACTGATTGACAAGCCAGTGAAAATAATGTATAGCTATTTACCTTATCAGAACACTTCTAAAATGTATCTTATGTACATCAGTGAGGTTCCTCCCACTACCTTAACTGCCTTCTTTTAGACCAGAGCTTGAGTGTGCTGCTAAGCTCAAGAAAATCTATACAAATTCACTGCCTGCAAGGACAGTGGTGATGTGTGCACTGGTTTCCTAGCAACCCGCTCTACTAACCTGCTTTTGTCCTAATCCCTTGAGAACGGTTTGTGTGCAGTAAGCTGTGTTTTCATCATGTGAATGGAAGAGCAGAGGATTCCTGGGTAAACAGTGATGTCCAGAGTGGCCTGCTAAGATGTGTTTTTCTTCAGTGCTCTTCTTACAATCTCTGTTCAAAGAGATTTGCAGTTCCTTTGGGTCTCAGTACATGATTGTGCCTCTCGCTATTTTTAGATTACCTTAGTGTAGTAAATTATCTGTTTAAATAATGTACACAAAGGATAAATGAGATCTAATATAATTGGCAGATTGTGTGGTATAAATGTCAGTTACATAACCTCGTAACAACTCTGCAGCCACTCTGATTCATCAAGAAAGTGTACACTGAAGAACATGCTGTTACCTGATCTTTTTCCATTTCAGCTGGTGTCTGGGTTATCCAAGGCTGCTCGATTACAGCCAGCTTGTCTTAAAGATCCCAGGTTCACACGGCCCACTTCATTATTTCTTTAGGTCCAAATAACAAATAACTGTTTCAGATCAAACTATTGCTACTGAACAAAAGCATTAAAAGCAATATTACAGGAGCCTTTCTCAACAGACTATATTGTAAATCCAGGAGATTTAAAAAAACATTAAAAGCTGAACATTGGTAAGATGAATAGAAAAGCTATACTTCACGAGCAGGTCATAATGAAAGCCTGAAATGGTCATGTGTTTCAGGTCAAGGATCGATATTTCACCAGATTTCCCTGGTAATTACTGATTCCGAAATTAAGTTCCCCTTTGCTGCAGCAAGTTTTCCCCAGAATGCTGCTGGGCAAAGTTTACCTATGTTTATATGGATCCTCTGCGTGGTTGGCACAGTGGTTAGCACTGCTATCTTGCAGCGCTAAGGACCCAGGTTCAATTCCAGCCTCAGATCACCGTCTGTGTGGAGTTTGCACATTCTCCCTGTGTTTGCATTAGTTTCCTCCGGGTGTTCCAACTTCCTCCTAACTCCAAAGATGTGCAGGTTCGGTTGATTGGTCATGCTAAATTGACACCTAGTATCAAGGAGATTAGCAGGGGTAAATACATGGGGTTACGGGGATAGGCCCTGGGTGCGATTGTTTTCAGGATGGGTTTGGTGGGCCGAATGGCTTCCTTCTGCACAGTCGGGATTCTATGATCTGGTGCCTTTCATGATAAAGCATGAAGTAGAAATGCACCTCATGTTCAGACGACAAAAGATTGGTGACTCTGAGGGTCTCTCCTTTAACAGTATCCTTTAAAACTCACCTCTTTGACTAAGCTTTTGTCCCTCTGACCGAATATCTCTTTATGTGGCACAATGCCGAATCTCATTGTGAAGTTAGATCAGCCAGCATTGCAGACAATGCATTTTTGCATATTTTAACTTCTCTTTGCTGCACATAGAATAAAATGTTATTCACTTACAGTGTAAGTTGTCGCAAACACAGGTCCCACTGTGTTTTCAGAATAATTAATTGCCTTGATTTATCACAGGCGAAGCCATTGCATTTTAATTTTAACAAAGGAAAGACCAAAATGATAATATTATCTCCAAAACACTGGTAAAAATTTTGGGTTCTCTTATAACGAATGTGGAGTTGAATCTATTGAGTCACCTTAAACTAATGGTCCTGGTTGTAGGCCCTGACTGTATCCAACTTAGTGCTGTTTCAGCTTTTACAAATTTCTAAAGTTATTGCCTATGAGTTAGTGCAATAACATTTTCTGGCATAATTGACATTTTTAACCCACAGTTGCATTACTGTGTCGTATGTTTATAAAACAGCAGAAAAATCATGAAACAAGAAACAAGAATTAGGAGAAGGACTCACGTGTTATCTGAACATTTTATACTACATGAGTGTATGCAAAAAAAATGCTTTGCTGTGTGGAGGTCCAGACTTTATCCATGAAGCTGAATTTTAGGAGCCACCTGTGGGTCAGGAAACAGTGGGCTGATATATAAATTAGGGTGCCTGGCATCAGTAGTGTACCTACCACCAGTCCACCCCAAACCTGCCTCTACCACATTTTTGTGGGTGACTTGGCAGGGGCCAGGGTCGGGGGGGGGGATGATATTAGATGGGTCACCAGCCCATGGCCCAACTGAGGCTCTTAAGTAAGAAATTAATGCCCAGTTAAGGGCCTTATCGCACCCTGACTCTGACATAACAGGCAGTGAGAGAGTCCTGCAAAGTCCATTAGATCAGTCCTCACATCCATTCAAGTTTCAGCAGGACCCAACTTTACCTTTCTTTAATTCACCAATCGCTGGTACTTACCTCAATCCTTATGCAATACAATATGTATGACTGGTGGACACCCGAACCAAATGCTCTTCATCGAGGAACCTTGAGCACAGTAACATAGGCTGACACTCTAGTTCAGTATTGTGGCAGTGTTGCACTGCTGGGGGTGCCACCTTTCAGATCTGATGTTGAAACTCCAAGGCCTATCTACCTGTCTGCTTACAGTGAGAAAAAGCAGGGAAGTTAGCCCCAGTCTCCAAGGTATCCCTCAACCCACATCACTTTTCTGTTTATGGAAATTTGTTATGTGCCTTTCCTACATTATAACAGCACCTAAAATTCAAAAATATTTCATTGGCATAAAGTTATATGGGATATAAAGACACGCCTACATTTCTCCCAAACTTGAATTTGTGGATGACCAGCCTGTATTTGGATTCAGCCGCAAAATTCAGCAGAATTGATGTCTGAGAGCTTGTCAAGCTGTATGACAAGGAATGGTACAGCTGCAGATCACAGGATCTTATGCTGTCTAGATTGCCAGGAGTCTTTCCAGCTCCTAGATCACTTACACTTTTGTTGCATTAACTTTATTCAGGTTTTTCCACTAATTATGGATCACATTCTTGCTTCTTTCTTCTGGATGGAGCAAGATTTGAGACATGGAATTAGCAACCTCAGCATTTTGGCCTCTTTGTATATGGTTGGCAAGAAAGGGGTTGGGGTTGGGGAAAACTACTGCAGAAGAGGCCACACCCATCACAAAGGGTCATTGGGGCTCAGGTCATTCTGAGCAGCAGTGTATCAGGCAAATCTGCTTCCCCAGGCCGGCTGTTACAGACCCCTGAAAGCTCTTGGAAGATGACCCCTGGCCTGCTGAACAAGGAGGTACTACCAAGTAGGCCTCAAAGTCACTACAGCCCTGAAATTCTGTACCATTGACAGGGAAAATCAGGCACATCGCACAGACTACAGCTAACAGGTAGCCAATTATCCATTTGCTAGGGCCAAGAAGAATGTCACCTTCCCCATTGGCCTTATTCACCAACAGGCCAGAGCTCACGGTCTCATAGTAGTGGATGGTTTTCCCCTCATGCAGGGTATGATTGACTGCACACACATGGGCACTGGAATATCAGCAACATTCATCAACAAAACCGGAGTCTATTCCATTAATGAGCAATTGAAATCAGTGGAAAAGAAAATTGGTCAGGGTATAATACTGCTGCTAATGTGTTACTGCATATACTGTGCTACCCAGTGCAATGAATTACATTCTCTTTGTCTCAGTGTTGTTGTTAAAAATATGCTAAATATGCCTGGTAATAAAACAAAACACAGTTAGCAGTAGGTCTTTGGGAGGAATTGTAACATTCTTGAGCCACTGAAAGCAATGTTAGGTGAGAGGGGCAGTAGAGAAGAGATGACCTGGAGATCAGGATTTTAACTCCACCGTTTGCATGTCAAGTCATCGACATGCACTCCATCTGAAAATCAGTAGGGAGGCAGAGAGTAATTGGGTGCGGGCAAGTAAACAAAAAATACTGGAAAATCTCAGGAGTCTGACAGCATCTGTAGAGAGAGAATAAAGCCAATGCAGATTCTAGCATCCGCAGTAATTTGCCTTTATCTTAATTGGGTGCAGAACCAGGTCCATGGTTAAACTGTAGGGTGGGGTCCAATATGAGGGGCTGGCTGGAGATTCAAGCCTGGTTGAGGTTTGGCAGGTGGTTGCAAAACAAATCCTGTCAGAAATTGAATGTCCGAGGGGTTAGAGGTATGGAGGATTGTGGGGATGGGAGCTTCAGTGGCCAGAGGGACCATTCAGAGTCTGGGAGTCAATAGAAACTGGAGTGCAAGTGGGTCCCCCTCAGGAGGGGCATTCAGAGTACTCAGGGCAGGTGGGGAAGTTCTGATGGGTTAGGTGGTGGTCTTGGGGTGGGGAGAGGGGTTGGCTGGGCCCACTGAGCCCAATAGATTCGCAGACAAAGCGAGCTTTCACCATGATTCATCTGACAGTTTTCTAGAGGCTCATAAAACCCCTAAAAATAAGACATCACAATATCTTAAATATTATCATGTCTCCTTGGAGTGACTTGTGCCCATCCTGATTCCATTAAAGAAGGCAGCGGAAGAGTTCGGGTTGAGATTTGGACTTTCAACATTTTCATATCCACCTCCCCCATCTGGCCTGGATCTGCTCATTTTTGGGGATGCAACTTATTCCCTTTTTGTCCAATTCCTTTCTGTGGATAATGGTCAGTGAAGTTCTTTCCTGCCTATCCCCCCCGTTTCCCTGTCTCTGTAATTGCTCAAAGGTTCTTGCGTCTCTAGCCTTTTCCAATTCTGATGAAAGGTCGTTGAACTGAAACTTTGGCTAAAATTTTCCAGCTATTCATGCCAGTGGAATCTTCCATTCCCACCGATGGCACGTCCCTGCAATGAGTTTCCCAGAGGCAACGAGTTCATTCAATGGGAAGCCCCATTGACAACAGTGGGACCAGAAAATCTTGCTGCCAGCCAAAGGTTGCTGCAAGCTGTGTGGAAAATCTCACCCATTAACTCTGCCCCCGTGCCTGACCCACTGAATCTTTCCAGCATTTTCGGTTTCAACTTCAAAACAATCCACTTTGGGCAGAAATTATGTCATAGAAACATTGAAAATAGGAACGGGATTAGGTCACTTAGCCCTTTAAGCATGCTCCACCAATCCTTATGATCATGGCTGATTATCCAACTCAACAGCCTGATCCCACCTACCTGCCCCTCATTCTTTGATCCTCTTCACCCCAAGAGCTACACATAACTTCTTGAAAACATATGACTTGCTCTTGCCTATATAATGCATATATATGGTCCTCACCATTCCGTGTTGTTATCCTTGTGTTTTTGATATTATTGTTCAGACAACCAACTATCTCTGAGAGATAAGCTTTGAAGGCAAGTGTCTGTTCTTCAAAGGAATTATGAGTATTCAGAACAGCAGGTTTCCTGTGTTATCGCTTCAGCGTGTGGAGTTCAGGGATGAATTAAGTTCCATCAGTTATTCTTCTTACAAAGACCGTATTCTGCTTTCACTGAGGGATAAGAGCACATCCCAGATTTAGTGTGAAGAATTTAAAGGAATTTGTCTCTTTATTTGATTAACCCATTCTAAAATGTTTTCAAATTTCGCAGAGTGTTTTTCATGTGGCCCCATTCACTGGAGGACCGGAACTGAAGGTTTGGAACCAAAGGTTCAAACCTATTAAGTTGCACATGTTAAATCAGCATTTACAAGAAACTCACTCATTGGAAACAGTGTGGGAAATCATTGAGTTAATGGGTTTTACAGCATGAAAAGAGGCTCTTCTATCCATCGTGTCCGCATTGGACCTCAACCACCTATCCTAAAACCATTTTCCAGCAATTGGTCCCTAGCCTTTAGTCTTTAAGGGGACTATCTGTACCTGTAAAGACTTTATTACCTGTAAAGACTTGCATTCCAACTATTATCTTGCAATTGTGTCTTTGTCTATATAAGCCGTGTTTGCAAAACTTACTTCTCCACTCACCTGATGAAGGAGCAAAGCTCCAAAAACTCATGATTCCAAATAAACCTGTTGGACTTTAACCTGGTGTTGTGAGACTTCTTACTGTGCCCACCCCAGTCCAGCGCCAGCATCCCCAGATCATTTTTAAATGTTGTGAAAGTTCCTGTCTCTACCGCCCTTTCAGAAAGTGAGTTCCAGATTTCCACTACCCTCGGGTGGAAATGTTTTCCCTTATTTCTCCTATAACCCTCCTGCCCCTTAACTTAGTTCTATGCCCCTTGGTTATTGACTCCTCTGCTGAGGGCAAAAGTTCCTTCCTAACCATCCTATCTATGTCCTTCATAACTTTATACATCTCAATCAGGTCTTCCCTTCATCCTTCTCTGCTCCAAGGAAAACAGCCCCAGCCTGTGCAGTCTCTCTTGACAGCTGAAACACTCCAGCCCTAGTAACATGGTGAATCTCCTCTGCATCTTTTCTGGTGTAATCACATCCTTCCTATAATGTGGCAAACAGAACTGTACACAATACTCCAGCTGAGGCTTAACCAATGTTTCATATGATCCCAACTCAGTTGCAACAGAGAAATGGCTGTCAGTTCATTCTTAAAAGTTAATTGGGGGATGTGGATTGTGGCATAAATTTGATGTTAGCTCAAGCAACAGTTGACTGGATTTTTGAGGAGATACAGGAAGAACAGTAATGCTCCTCCTGCCCCCAAAAATTCATCATAAACCTATTATTTGACCTTGACTGAACAGCCACCTGTGAATTCTTAGAAGGTAATGGGAGGGATAATTGGGAGGCATGTACAAGGGGTGGCCTGTACAATATTGTCAATTTTGCACCGTTGCCTATAATTACAACTGTTCCCAGTTTCTCTTGATCTTTTCTGAACCTATGCTGATTCCTTCTACTGCTCGGGCACCAGGCTTTATTATGGCATTATTAATGTGATGCATTATTGCAGTCAAGCCTGAACCATGTAGTGCAAATCCATTTAATTGCTGCCCAACAAACCCTTAACAAGCACAAAAATTGTTAACAGAATAGCTATCTATTAACCTGTATTATACCAGTGTGTGTGGACAGAAGTCTTCAAATCTTGAATAATTATGTAGGATTTTGTCACACTTTAAGGTATGCTTTCATGGTGCATTCCAGTACATAGAGAAATTTAACTCTTACAACTGAGAGTTTCACAATCATTCATACTGGTGGAGGAAAGCACTCAGTAAACTGAAATGCTTCCTACAGAGATAGAACAAAACTAGAAGGAAGTCACTCTGACTCTAGTTTGCATATTGTCACAGTTGTGAGGATATTCTTTATGCACCCCTTTGGCTAGAAGCTGGGGTGTAATAACAAGGGCTTAATAACTAGTAGAATATAATAAATAAAATGTGCTAGGCCCTTGGGAATCTGATACACTTGCCTATGTATGCTCATTTAATTAATTAACAATTATGTTGAATAGATCTAGGCCATATAACTACTGTACCCTGACAATAACGTGCTGGAAGGAGGTTCATTTTTGTTTTTTACTACACTTATATGTCTAATTAGCTTTTTGTGGTTTCTGAAAACTAAGCCTAAGCTATATTGTTTTCATTTGCAACCGCTATAAAATATTTATCTACCAGCTACTCTGCAGGATTTGTATGAAACTTCTATTCATAGACATTTTAAAATTGGATGTTATTAAGGTTCAAACGTTGACGTAACTTTTTCTATTTAGCAATTTTTTTTAGTGAGAAAAGACACTGACAACCCCTAATTATATGTGTTTCATTGCAGACTGTGCAATGATTTCCTCCTAGGTGGAAATCAAAAAGCCTGAAGCAAATATCTAACTAGGAGAAGGAGTCATAAAAGTGTATGCTGGACTAACCTTGCAGGTAATAGCATTACATACAGACAGAAGTTGATGTGGGACCAATAATAAATGATAGACTTGACCCCTATAAGCTAAAGTCCTTGGCCACTTTCTATATCAGGATATGTCAGTCCCAAGAGGAAAGGCAAAGTTTAACAGCTTTATCTCCAATCCATGCTTCAAGGATTAAACCAAAAGATTTTTGCCTGAAGAGCAAATTTCTCAAAGTAAATATGTATAGCTATATGTTTGTGCATATTTATACTTCATCAGTGGAGCAGAATTATTGTTGATTTATAACTTTGTACTCAGACCTGAGTAAGAAAATGTCAACACCTGGCTGTTTTAATTAATTTGTGAAATATCTAGTCATCACTACTGGAAAGACTAACAGTTCAACTGTCCTCCATTTATTCACACAGTATCAATATGTTCAGCGTGTGTGTGAAATTTTAGTAAAGCATAGGAAACATATCTGGCTCCGCTGTGAAAATTGAGTGCATGTACTCTAATGAAGGAAGAAGTTTTAATTAACAAACAGAATAAATAATGAAGACACCACCAGTGATATATTAAATATGCTATTACACTGGTGACTTTTATTAGACCTTACAGGCCGAGATGAAAACAACAGGACAGGGCTGCCTCTGGCATTATTTTGGTAACGATTGCACTGATGAGAACTGATAAGGTCATCGTCTCTTCAATGTTTCATGAGATAAGGTCAAAATATTTAATTTAAAATCATCAACTACCTGAATGGATAATTGCAGTGTAAGCTAATTAATTGTCATCAGTTGTTTTTTATCTTATTCAAATAGAAGAAAAATATTAATAATTGCTTACGCTGTTGTAATGTCTCTTATTTTCTGATGCAAAGGAGTTTGCACGCTCTCTTCATGTCTGCATAAGTTTCCTCAGGTGCTCCAATTTCCCCTCCACATTCCAGTGATGTGTGGGTTAGGTGGATTGACCATGCTAAATTGCCCCTTAGTGTCAGGAGGATTAGCAGGTTAAATGCGTGAGGTCATGGGGATGGGTGGGATTGTTGTCAGTGCAAGTTTGTTGGGCCAAATGGCCTTCTTCTGCACCGTAAGGATTCTATGATTCTTTGAACTGTTTTCGTTTTAACTATGCTCAAGTTGCAACAGGAGTAATTTAACTTACATACTATTCTCTCCAAATGAAGAAGTGTTGTTGTTTGAAGCTTATACTTGTAACATCGAAACCCCCACCCACTGTCAAAAAAAAGCCATTAATCCTCCAAGAGTAAACCTTTATATAAAAGGTTCTTAGTTTTTTTCAAACTCAGGGCTTTGATAGGATGCTCACTATAAATAGGTGGTAGCATAGCTTTAAAGCTTGATATATCTTGCATTAAACCTTCAAAGCTTTGTTTGTCTGCGCATTTGAAGACACAGTGAGCAAATGTGAACTGGGGAAGTGTGATAGGGGCCAGACATACAGGAACTGGGTTTGGTAACAAATCTCCAAACTTGACATTTGAACATTAAGGCAACATTAAACAAATTTATTGCTGAAGCTCTGTTAAAGCTCAAATTTTTATGCAGTGAGGATGTGTGCAGCATATGTCATTAACTGGGCACTGTGAAAATTACTTTCTCAAATAATTCTTTAAATTCAAGGTCGGGGTAATGACATAAAATTTTTGAGAATGCTCCATTAGGTGAAAATGAATATATTTAAGGCTGATTATCCAGTTAAGTGCACCTGTAGTCCCAGCACTGATCAGGCGAGCTCAGGGAAAGGCAGTTGGCCGAATAGGCCTTAGGCTTGTTTCTCATCTAATGTGCCAAGAGCACCATTCGAGCTTTTACACAGAGAGCTATGCACATTTTTCATGTGTAGCTCTCATGAATGATTCACAAATTATGTCACTTGCCTGTTGTCATCAGTTTAATCCAGTTAAAATAAAAATTACATTTAAGGCCCTTTTGGCAATCATGGAGATTGCATTTTTAGAGGAGAGTGGAATTATTATTGTAGGATTTTGTTGTGTTTATTGTTTTTCAGTTCTTTTGCATTCTTTAAATTTAAATTGCATTTGCTCTTTGTTTTAATTGAGGCTTTTTGTTGCATTTTTCACTCTATTTGCAGCCCATATTTTCTATCTGTGACCTGTTGCCTACTGCAGGTTAGTTTTGCATAACCAAATTCTGAAGAAGATTATCTTGCTGGGAATACCTTTCAATCATTACATTTTGAATCGAGAAAGAATTTATGTGAGAAATATATATTTACACCTTAGATGCTGTTGCTGGAATCAACTCAGGCTCCCATTTCTACCTTCACATTCCTGAAAACATGAATTTTTGCTTTTAACTAGAGAAAGTTTTTGTGTTCTTTTACTTGGGCACATTAAGTTAACAAGATACATAGTATAGCTGAAAATTATATAGCTATTGAAGAACCTGTCCAATTTTGCTGAACAGCATCACCTGAAGTCCACAACATGGTACCAATACTTGTGTAAGCACACTTCTTCAACCTCCTTTCAGAGCACTAAATATCACCAAATTCACATTGATCCCATATTGTCGACACTCACAATATCATGAAATGGTCCATATGATTTTTATGATTGAATATTCCATCAGGAAAGAAGAATGAGAAAGAGCGGGTTTTTTACAATGTCATCAATCATCTGCATTAAAAAAAAGACAAAATGAATATATAATTGTTCAAATTGCATGTTAGGACTACTATTATGTCTAGTTGCCAATGACTTTAATTCTGAAAAGCAATGTAAATTGGTCACACTTGCAGATAATCATAGAATCCATAAAAACAGAGGAAGCCATTTGGCCCATCGAGTCTGCACCAAATCTCTGAAAGAGCATCTTACCCAGACCCATCCTCCTTCCCCCCGCCCTCTCTCCATAGCGCCACACATTTACCATGGACTATCCATCTAACCTACACATCGTTGGACACTAAGGGGCAATTTAACATGACCAATCCACCTAATCTCCACATCTCTGGACTCTGGGAGGAAATCGGAGCATCCTGAGGAAATTCTCAGACAGTAAGTAACCCAAGGCTAGAATTAAACTCAGGTGCCTGGCATGTGAGGCAGCCATGTTAACCACTGTGCCACCATGCTGCTCCTGGAATAATACAGTATTAGGACGGGTAAGAAAGAAGATCAGAAACCTCCGAATAAGTGAAGTTAGTATATGAGTGGATTGAATGCAGACTAGTGTGGTGTCAGAGGCAAAAAAAATTGATGTTTTATGAATAGCGCTGACATAGCTAAGGATTAAGTTAAATCAGATCTAAGTGTCTCTGGCTGAACATGTCCAGGCAATTCGTATATCTTTGCTCCAACCTCAGCCGCTCTGCCAGTGCCAACCCTATCCATACCTCTAGGCACAGCGGCAATCAACAGAATCAATGGAAGTATTGAACTACATGGTCAGACAGTAGAATAAGAGTCACTAGAAGTCAGGATCAAACTACACGGTTCTTTGGTCAAATCACATCTTGACGACTGTGTCCATTTTTGTTTCTCTATAAATAAGGGAGAGGGTCGGACATCAGAGGTAAAAAGAAATACAAGAGGGATTTTGCTTTCTGAGCCTGGAAAGGGGGCAACTCAGAGGTGATTGCACAGAGATATAAAACAGTAAATGGCACAGAGAAAAGTTAATTCAGAACATTAAGTTAAACAGTCAGTGTAGGATAAGGGTCATTGTGACATTCTTGTGAACAAAGTATGATACAATATAAAGCAGACCACTGCACATGGTATTAAAAGATTGGGTAGAATCTGATGTTCCCCTACCTGCATGTTAGCACATTGGCAGCACTGCTGCCTCACCTCCCAACTTTGATCACTATCTGTGTGGAATCTGCACGTTTAACCCGTGTCTGCATGGGTTTCCTCCAGGTGCTCTTATTTCCTCCTACAGTCTGAAAGATGTGCTGGTTAGGGGGATTGACTATGCTAAGTTCTCTCTCAGTGTACCCAAACAGGCGCTAGAGTGAGGCAATTAGGGGATTTTCACAGTAACTGCATTGTTAATGTAAGCCTACTTGTGACACTAATAAATAAATTTAAACTTAAAGTGCAGTTTGTAGATGGAAGGTGCTGTAGAATTCTTCAGATAGCCTTCCCATTGGGTATTCCCAACCTCTCTGCCATTGTACAGTGGGAATGGTTAGGCTAAGCTGCACACCCCCTCCTCTCCAACAGCCCCATCCAATTGAGGATATTAAGTGGCCAACTAATGACTATTTAAGGGTTGTTTCTGTCCAGCCTCTAGAGTTTTGGGAGGGTGGAAAGCCTGAGGAAGGATCCTGTTCAGGCACTGAACATGAACATGAAGGTGAGGTGAGGGAGGTGTGCGTGCGCATGTGTGTGTGTGTGTGTGTGTGTGTGTGTATGTATGCCTGAGCAACGGCGCCCCTAGAGTTCAGCAACCAACTTCCCACCTTGAATAGGGTCTGCCCACTCCCCCTGATGGTGAGAATCAAATTTGACCTGATTGTTGTTTTCCTGAGTGTTGTATGATTGCAAATTGGAGCTCACCCAAAAATGAGTGCGATTCTCTCCTGTTTTCAGCTTGTTCGGCACTTAGAATTTTTTTGGTAAGTTCGGCTCCTGAATCTCTGATGTTATAAATTCCTCTTCCATGAGTCATGGCTATTCAGGGAAAGTTTTGTCCATTTAAAAAAACAATAAAAGTAATTGTAGTCTGCGTGATGTAGTTAAATATTTATTTTCCACCCCATTCAGCTGGGGTACTCACTTATAAACGCATATTATTTGAGTGCATCTGTCAATCCTTCTCTGGACTCATGGTGTCATCCTCATCATTCTGTTATTATCAAGTTGATCTTGAGATAACCCAATTCCTGCAATCTCTCCGTTAGTCAAAGATTGCATAATGGTATGATTATAGGTACTGGACAGTGATAACAATGGAATATTGATCCCACTCACCACGGGATTGTAGAAGGTGGGACATGGACCATCCAAAGGTCCATTGACCTTGGGCAAGATTTTCCAGTTTTGAGGTAAGCATGGCCAGAAAATCCCACTACTAGAATCCAATATATTTGCACATTCCATTGATCTGCCTTTTGCATACTCAAGGAATTTGGTTTACCAGATTCGTGGGATGACATGAAAACCTTTAAATTCTTTGTCAATATTATCATCTTCGATGAACATTGCTGTAAGCCAAATGTTATGCCAGTCTTTGTTCAAAGTGTCTTTATTAACAAGGCACCTGGCATTAGCAGAAGCATATATGGTGTATTCAACCATATTGTTTATAAACATTCTGCCTTTGATTAACAGATGGATCATTTACCCACTAGCTATGAAGTTTGAGTTCCTCTTCCCTAGCCTCAATGTTTACAAAGCACTTGAGATACATTCAACAGTGAAAAAGAAAGAAAAACAAAGCTCCTGGCTAGTGGGTAAGTGATCCAACCTGTCAATCAGAGCACTTCAGAAGAGCCAGACACCAGGTGCAACTCTTTCTAACTAATGTTAAAAGGGGATCTTCCCAGTGAATCTGACATCTTGCTGTCCATCAAAGTACTTCAAAGAAGTTTCAGAGCAGACGGATTTCATGAGAGAAAGCAAGAGGATCTCCCTGGTAAAGCTGACAAGTGCTTTCTATAAGAGCTTTCTAAAAAAGTAATTTAACAAGAAGGAGCTTATAACATTAACCATGGCCAACCCTACTATGATGATTTGAAGGGTTCCAGGTTTTCTGGGGGGCATGGTTTTTAATGTGGGTAGTCTGTGTCAAAGATTTTAAAGGACAAGGACAATTATGAGTATCTTTACCAGATTAGTGTCTGAAATCACCATCCTAAGAGTGAATGCCTTTTTTTCAATTCTAGCAATCCAACAATGAGCATGTGTCTCTAATATTAAACAGCTATGAAACCAATAAAAAAACACGTCCCTAGTTAACCAGGCTCTCTTATTCACATAATAGTGAACAGATTAGATCAAATATCCTTGCCAGCCACATTGACACAACCAAGGACAGTCATTATATCCTTAGCATCCTTAACACCTATTGAAGCACCTTCCTCAGCCATTGAATTGCAATTTCCCTGGGCAGAACAGATACATTTTGTCAGCATTGTAAATTTGTTCACATGTAAGGTTCTTTTCTGAAATTAGCAGCAAAATCTCATCAATAATGTTTTCAATGGCATCATGATCTGCAGATGCTTTATCACCACAAACTTTCAAAAACATGATACCATGGTGCTTCTTGAATTTCTGCAACTAACCTGTTGAGTATTCACATGCACCTTTAAACCTCAGTTCCTTGTCATAGATCTCAGCTTGCTGCATGATCAATGGGCTAGTCAGCAGAAACCTTTCACTCATGCACCAATGAATCCATTCCGTCATCCGCTTAAGTTTTTTACCTATGCAAATTTTCTTATTAAGTTTTGGAATCATTTTCAATATAAAATGTTAACAATTCTGCCTGCTTCTTTAAATTGTATTTGGTAATGATACCCACCCCTTACTCCTCACTCTTTCGGCACATAAATGCACCATGGTCAAGTTTCTGCAACAACTCTGCCTTCTTCACAATTGGCCATGAACTATGTTTCTTTTTCCTTTTCTCATTGTTAGCCCAAAGGGTATCTAATAGTCTTTTTGACAAGGTAGACAGTGCAGACAAACAACTAGACTTTCTGTGCTAAAAGTTGAGTGTGCTTGATGGGGTTCATATTGATTTTGATCATGTCCACTTGATTAGAGATATCCTGCGTTAAAGGTTGGTGCAGTTGGCAATGTTCGTGTTGGCCTGGTCGTGTTAGCCTGGTTCAGGGACTTCCTGTGCTAAAGGTCAGGTGCAGTTGATAAAGTTCATGTGGGCTTGAGTGATGTTGGCTCAGGTCTGGGAATTCCTGCACTAAAGGTCAAAGTTTTTCAAAAAAAATGTTGTTTTTGAATGCGTTAACTTTTCCATTTATGGATAAGGGTACTTGCTCTGAATTCTCCTTCTAGTCTCCCTCTTCTGTTTTATGTGTGTGGCAGCTTTCAGTCAACAAAATGCACAATGTAATTTTCAATATGTTACATCCTTTCCCAGTAAATGAAAAATATGGTATTATTCAATGACTTGTTTAAAATTGTCAAAGATAAATGTAAGATAACTTGAACATTCAACTTTATCAGTAATGATATTACATATGTAAACATTTGTATTAATTTTTAAGGCACTTCGATATATACAATGAGGTTAAAGATTTGTTTTTCTTTGTCTCAAGTTCTCTTTCCAAAAGCAGGTCTTTGGTGATTAATTGCCAAACCATGGAAAAGTACCACGAATGTTTACCATGGGTAGGGTGCAGAGGCAGGCCTTGGCCCCAAAAGTATGTTCACCAACTGCTAATAGTTCTCTTTGCAACATTATCACTAAGTATTGTGGACCTTTACTCTCATGAGTAAGATGGGACATTGGGTGTGGCCTCATTTAGCTCAGAGTCTTTATCTGAGATGTTGCTTGTGATTGAATTCAATGGGCTGAATTTTATGGCCTCATTCAGAGAATCGGAGAATAACGCATTTATTGTGATCACTTGTGAAACACACTTAGCAGTGATCATTGATCCTTATGTGTTGGTCACAGCAGATGGATGGATATCATAAAGGATTGTTTTCTTTCTAACATGAACATCAGGTGAATCTGCCAGCTCACTGCACTGCTCTAGCGGGGCTGATTTCAATATTTAAATCAACATTTTAATGTCAGACTTCAGTCCTGGGCCAGCTATTGTCGGCCCTGGCCCTTCTGCCAGCAGTGGTTCATTTTAGAGGGGTTTACAACTGCACCCCACTAATGGGAACAGGTGATTGACCGCACTGGATGGAGCAAGGCCATTGACGCTCCCCAGAATGTTGGGCAGTGACAAGGGGGTGGGGCCTGAGGGAGACAGGGCGTATGGGGTGGGGGAAGGAATCCTGCTGCCACTTTGCACAGGGATCGCAGATAGAGGGAGTATGGACAGTGATTGGGGCTAGCCATCTGGATATAACAAGCCAGAACGGGGAGGTCGGGGCTGCCAGAGGGTTGGGTGTGCTCATGACTGCCAGGAGAGAGGGGATGGATGGGGAGATCAGATCTGCCAGGATTTGGGGAGCTCGGGGCTGGCCAGGGGCTGGTGGAGGGAATCATCAGGGCTGGCTCAGAGATGTCTGGGAGGCCAGCAGGGCAGTGGGGAGGGTCATTAGGCCAGTGATGGTGGGGTTGTGGGGCTGGCCAGCAATCTGGAGGCCAGCAGTGCAGGGCACTGTGCGTGCGCTGATCTCGGCGCTGATATGTCGCGCATGTGCAGTGGGCCACTCAGTTCTATGCTCCTGGCCTCTCCAGTAGGAATAGGCCCTGCCCATTGATTTTTAGAGGGAATCCCGCTAGGGTACTCTGCAGTGCTCAGAGTGTCAGAAATTCAATCTGAAAATCCCACTTAAAAAAAAACAATGGGAGTTATTCCCGCTTTCGCGCAAATTGAGGACTTAGGATTTTTTTGGGAGAATCCCGGCTTTCATGTTTCACAAGCACTATATCTCCTAGGTTTAGTGGTGCAGCTCTGAATTTCATTTTCCATTTTGTATTTGCTGTCATTCGATCCTTTCACTCTCAGTCACCTTCACGCATCTATTGATAGTTCAATAAAATGTGCACATATGGTGTGCTGAGAAGAGTGTAGCTAGAGCCTTTTTCAGATGTTGAGTGAGGAGTTACTCTATAGTTACGAAGAAAGCAATACAACACTGCTTTGATTTCCTCTCAGCTATAACTGTACATATCACGGCTAGACTTCTCCAGCTGCTCACGCAAGAGGGATTCTTCAACCCCGCCGGCAATGCTCTCCCACTCGTACGTTTCCCACTGGCTTGGGGTGACATTAACGGGAATCCCTATTGACAGAAGCGGGACCAGAGAACACTGCCATAAGCAAGCAACACAGGGAAAGATGTGGCTGGGAGACCAACGAACCTTGCCCATTTCCTTCAAGATACGCATAGATCTCGTAGCCAAAATAAGTGAAGCCTAGGGCATGTGCAAATTTACTGAGTGAAGCCTCGGTAATGCACAAATTTACTGAAATCTTGACTGTTGAATGGGGTTTAGTTGATGCTACTCCTCACAATTCCCTGGTGATATGCATGAGCTATATCTACAACACTTTCCCCAGTGAATGCAGAATTACAATATAATTGTCACACAACACAAGATCAGATGTGGTTGTAATGGTGAGTTCATTTCCTACGTTGTGAAGATGTCTGTAAGCAATTTTGTTTGTAAACACTCTCTTGATTGCATCTTTCCATGTGTTGTGATTCCATATCCGTCACACATAGTTGTCTGTTGTCACTTTGATGTCAGCTGGTTTTAGTGAGTTTGGCACTACATTTATGTTCAGATAGTTAAGATGTTGTTTACAACCTTTTTTTCATGACCATTAGGGTTGACTGTCAACAAAGATAATGGAAGGTAATTTGCTGGGTCGCATTTGCCTGGCTGATATCCAACATGGAACTTGTACTCTTGAAGTTTGAGTATCCACTGGATTATTGAACAAGATTACTCATGGTCCATAATCACTTATTACTTCAAGCTTACTTCCCTATGAATAGACATGAAAGTATAAGATACTGATGTGATTGAGAGTGCTTCTCTGTTTGCAAATAACATTGCTGTAAGGGTTTTAGCAATCTGTTTGCTATCACAGTGATTGATAGGTTGCCAGCCTTTTTCTGCACAAGAACTGCTTCTAAGTTTCCACGGTTTGGTGGGTTGTTTTCTCAGGGTTGGAATAGGCATTTGTGCAACTTGCTGACAACCGTTCTTCACTCTGGTGTACAGCCTGCATGTGCGATTTAGTCTACTCCCATCTCCTTTATCACATTGTGCAAGAGGCCAGATAGCATAATGAGGTCAGGAATGAAGTAACTATAGAACATGATGAGTCCTAGCAGATTCCAGACTTCCTGCATGTCTGTAGGATTTACAGCATTTGCAATAGCTTCAACATTCCGTGAATAAGAACAAAGAGCACAATAAGAACAAATACAGCACAAGAACAGACCCTTCGGCACACCAAGCCTACGCCAATACATGACACTTTCCTAAACTGAAGATCTTTTGCTTCTACATGGTGTGTATCCCTCTATTCCCTGCCTAACCGTACACTGTCAAGATGCCTCTTGAAGATTTCAATTGTATCTGCTTCTACCACCTCTTCCAGCAAAGCATTCCAGGCACTTGCCTCCCTCTGTAAAAAAAAAATTGTTTCTCATGTCTCCTTTAAACTTTCCCCCTTTTACCTTAAACTATGTCCCCTAGTGATTGACATTTCTACCCTGGGAAAGAGACTGACTATCCATTCTATCCACGCCTCTCATAATTTTGTAAACTTCTGTAGGGTTGCCCCTCAGCCTCTGACGTTCAAATAAAAACAAATCAAATTCGTCCAATCTCTCCTCACAGCTAATACCCTCTAAACAAGGCAACATCCTGATAAACCTTTTCTGTACCCTCTTCAAAACCTCCTCATCCTTTTAGTAGTATGGTGACTAGAACTGTATGCAATATTCCAAACGCAACCTAACTAAAGTTCTGTACAGCTGCAACGTGACTTGCCAATTTTTAATACTCAATTCCCCAACCGATGAAAGCAAGTATGCCATATGCCTTCTTGACCACCTTATCGAATCACGTTGCCACTTTCGAGGAACTGTGACATCTATGCCTAGATCCCTCTGAACGTTAATGCTTCTAAGGTGATTCTTTTTCATCGTCGAACACTTGATCCAGAGGCCCATATTTAATGCACTCAATAATATTTAGATCAAGAAGGCATTCAAGTTCTTTTTCTCTGCTATCTGACATAAAATAGTATTCGTTACCATTGACGTGTGACTGGGGCAGTTAGGGTCTACATACAGATTGCTTGTCACATCTTTCAGTTTGTCAGTGAGGCAGTCAGCATACAATTCTTGGTATGCAATCTGTTGCTGTGTGGGAACTGTAACGTGTGCCACATTCTCCAGATATGATATAGAGTACAACATTCATTTTAGTGTCTTTGATTAAGACTAATATTTCAAAACTCTCTGGAACCATCAGTGGTTTGCCACTGCTGTAAGAGAAAATTCTATATTTCCTAGTTTGCAGAAGAATTTGTTGAACATTTTGCCTCCCATGACAGTGACAGATGCTCCTGTCTCTATGAGAGCATCTACATCTGAGCAGCCAATGGTTACTGTCACATGTGGCTTGTTACTGTGTCTGAAAGAGAGCACATAATTATATTCAGGGTCATCTGCCTTTACGTTCTCTCGCCCTTTGCTGTGGCACACACATGTGGCACCCTTCTGGTAGTATTGGTCTCAGCTGGTTTTGCTGACCAGTGTCGAACACAAGCAAAGTGGTTGAGTTTTCAACACGTGTGAAGTTCTCAATGAATAAACAATAAGATTCAGCAAGATGCATTCAGAGTCAGGTCCGTATGTGCTGTTAAAACCTGGATTATTTTCTTCCCCTTCTTAGTGTACCTGTGCTGGTATATTTGTATGGCAACAATGCAATTTTCAATACTCTACATCTGTCCTCTTAATAAGTAAGAGGCATAGAATGTTTTAATAATTTGTTTCCAAAAGTGTAAATTATGCCATTTTCAATACACTACAATCAGAGTATTATTTTAAGATTGATATTAGGGTGCTCTACTTCACTCACAGTCTGATCTATATTTAAAATATACACCTGAGTAAAGCGATGAAAGAAAAAGATCCTGAAACCTTTTAAGAAATAGCCAAGTGCTAAAAGGGAACAGTGCATGATCTTTCTGGATGAATGAATGAAGACAGTTCATTAAGATGCATCTATCTGATGCTTAGACATGACCTCTGTTTAGCATGCTATCTTATCTGAAAGACAGCGCCTCTAACAGCACAACACTGCTTCAGTGCAGCAATGAAACCTCAACCTACATCATGTGCATAAGTTACTGAATTGAAACTTGAACCTGTGGGCTGCCTGTTTTTTAAATATTCGTTCATGGGACATGGGCGTCACTGGCTGGCCAGCACTTATTTCCCATCCCTAGTTGCCCTTGGAGGGCAGGTTAGAGTCAATCATATTGCACTGGTTCTGGAGTCACATGTAGACCAGAGCAGACAAGGATGGCAGCTTTCCTTCTCTAAAGGACATTAGTGAACCAGATAGGTTTTTCTGACAATCAACAATGGTTTGATCATCAGTAGATTTTTAATTCCAGATTATTTTGTGTTATTTAATTCAAATTCCATCAACTGGCATGATGGGATTCGAACTCAGGTCCCCAGAATATTGGCTGAGTTTCTGGATTAATAGTCTGGTGATAATATCACAAGGCCATTACCTCCCCGATTCAGAGGAAAAGAGTGCCACCTCTGTAGGTCACGTATTGTGAAGTGCCTCCTGTGAGTTGCATCTCTCCACAGGTCCCCTTGCTGCTTCCTCTCTTGGGTATGTAGCCTTCAGTTTGTGACCATTCACCTGCCTAGTGTTCGTGTTGTTGCTCCAGCAGTCATGTTGCTCATCACTGTAAATGACACCCATCCTAATGTGATAGAATAATCTCCTGCGATCAAACCTCCAAAGTGTTAAGAGTCAAATTTCAACAAAAATTCTGCTCCCTCTGTGCACTGATCTAGCTGCCTTTCGCTGCATGGTTACTTTCTGGGAGCCTAGGAAACACGTGCATTAGATGTTAACCTGACATGTCTGTATTAATATAGATCTAATTGAGCAATTAAAAAACATTCAACAAAATAATATACGATGGATGGCGGAATTCCAAACTAAAATACATGAAATGCTACAAATACTCACTGATTTGGTAGCGTCCATGAAGAGAGAAACAGAATTAACTTTTCAGGTCAATTAAAGACCTTTCTTCCTTCCTGAATGTTAAATACCAAGCTGTTATTCCTGAGGGAATTGCTCAGATGCAGTCTAATGCAGTGGACGTAAGTCTTGGGGTTGGAGACAGTCTCCTGACAGACAATCAATTTCTCTTCTTTTGACCACCCCCCTCCAACCAGCAGCAAAATCCCTGAGCTTGAGCTTTCCTTGGCCTGGCAGCTCTTCACTTCTTCCTCAAGCAGAGGTCTGAACAATCCCCATCTATTACCAGTCCTCCGTCTGGCTAAATTGGTTCTCTCACTCAACAATTTCTCCTTTAACTCATCTCATTTCCTCCAAATATAAGGTGTGGCCAGGGGCACCCGAATGGATCCCAGTTATAGGTTATGTAAAGCATTCCTTGTTCCAGTCCTACTCCAGCCCTCTCCCACAACTCCTTTATGAGTACATCGACAACTATTTTGGTGCCACTTCATGCTTTCATCCGGATCTGGAAAAATTGATCAATTTTGCTTTCGTGTTCCACCACTCTATCACTGCTACACCATCCATCTCTGACTCTTATCTTCCCTTTCTGGACCTCTTTGTTTCCAAAGATAGAGTTAAAAAATATCCATTCCTAGCCCAACAACTCCCACAACCGCCTTGATTACAGCTCTTCATACCCCAAAATCTTTAAGGACTCCATCCCATCCTCTCAGTTCCCTCACCTCCGCCGCACCTGCCCTGATGATGCCACTTTAAAAATAGTGCTGTCGATACTTCTTCCATCTTTCTCAATCGTGGTTTTCCACCAACTGGTTGACAGAACTATCAATCATGTCCAACCCAAAACTTGGGCTACTGTCTCACCCTCTCCTCTCTCTCCCAGAATTAGGAATAGATCCTCCTTGTCCTCAGTTTTAAACCCTACCAGTCTCCGCATTCAAAGGACCATTTCCCGCCAACTCCAGCATGATGCCACTAATCAACACATCTTCCCCTCATTCACCTCCCCCATCACCATTCTGCAGGGATTGTTCTCTCTGCGACACGTTGGTCTGTTCCTCCATCACACCCAACACCTCACCCCTTGTTCACGGTACCTTCTCATGCAATCGTAGAATTTGCCCCTTTACCTCCTCCCTGCTCACTGTCCCAGGTCCTAAACACTCCTTTCAGGTGGAGAAGCACTCCATATGCATCTCCTTCAATCCAATCTATTGCAATCTTTACTCCCAATGCAGTCTACTCTACATCAGAGAGACAAAACGCACACTGGGTGACTGCTTTGCTGAACACCTTCAGTCCATCCGCAAGCAGGACCCAAATCTTCCTGTCGCTTGCCACTTCAACACACCCACCCTGTTCTCCTGTCCACATGGCCATCCTTGACCTTTTGCAATGTTCTAGTGAACCCCAATGCAAACTGGAGGAACAGCACATCATCTTCCGATTGGGCACTTTTTGGCCTTCCAGGCTGAACACTGAGTTCAAAAATGTCAAAGCACGAATTCTCCCCTCCGCCTTCATCCCATTTCCATTTACTTTATTTCATTTTGTTTAATCTCATTCATCTATTTTATCATCCTTCTTTCTGTAAACTAGTTTGGATACGAAGGGTTTTAAAATATTCTAATATAACAGTAATTCATAGCAGAGCCAGTTAATTATTTTTGCTTTCTTTTGTGGAATATCTTTTTTCAAATTAATGCATTTTATCTTAATATAAATTAGAATTGGACTTTTTTTAGGCAGAGCTTATTCTCCAGTCTCAGCACCATACTTATTAAAATCAGCACTGAATAACCTATGACCAATAACCTGGGCCAATTCTAGAAAAATAAAATTCCCCTCTGGCTCTTGAAGATGATAAAACTGAGTTCCAGGAGATAGAAATGTGCACAAGGCTTGCCAAACCTTTGAGACTGACCTGAAATCTCCAGGAATTAAAGATTAAATTCTTAACTGTGGCAAACAGGTCAGGAGAAAAATCATAGCGCAATTGAAAGAATTGAATGTTTTATTTTGAACATCTCCATTTGTTGGTTATAGCAATATTAGTGGTGCAAATAAAGCCTGCCTGGAAGTGTCTGAGATACATGTGACAAAACCTCCAAAAATAAATCCCACCAAAGTTGGCAACACTCACGTGCACAAAGGACTATACCCATTCTCATGTTCATTCTTTCACTACAGCAATATCTTCCTCCTCCAAATACTTGTCCATCATCCTTTTAAACAATTGTGAGCAAGAACCTCACAAAAACTTTACATGCACTGATATTGTATTCTATGATCCACTTTTCCACTAGTACCATTTCCATGGCTCCTGTTCAGATACTTGATCTCGTCTTTAGCATTTTATCAGTAATGTTAAGCTGTTTGACAGCAGAATAGATTATAGAAAGATCCTATTGGTGATATTACTGCCAAACCAGAAGAGAAAATTGCAGCATTTGATGTAGGAGTTATAATTATAACACCTAACAAGTTAATTTCTTTCCAAAGGCAGCATTCAGCCATCAATATTTTTACTTTCCTTACAAGATCATGAACTCAGTACTTGCACAATCACATGCACCATTTCCAAACAGGACAGGACTGGGGGTTTAATTCAACCTCAGCGCAACAATCAAAAATTTTCGAATCTAGATGCTATATATTTCTACACTATGGTAATCTAAATTATAAATGGCGAGTGATTTCTTTCAGCAATTTGCACATATTGCTTTTACATTAAAATTAGGTCAGAAGGAAATGGACTCACTGGGAATTTGTGCTCATCAGTCAACCAAGTGGATCACTTAACTTTAATTAACTATATCTACTAATTATGTTGCTTCAGCTCACTCATTGGCTGTGGTAGCATGCCCCTTTAAGGGGTGAGATATTTGGGGAGGGGGAGTCACGTGACCTATTGGGCTAATTGTGACGAGGTGTGGGACCATGGACTTTCTAACAGTTGGAGTCTGGGAGTCGTGGAGTTCAGAAGCATTTTTATCCCTTGTCTTGCATATAGTTATTTTCCCACAAATAAACCCTTGTTTGTTTATCTGCCTCCTAGCTGGTTATCAGTTCCTCGCAGCTATTACATTGGCCATCTAATTTTCAAATTGATTAAAAGTCACACTCAATGAATTGGTGCTCTCTTGGCTTTAAAAGATGCACAGTGCATCCAGTTAAATATTTTAACTCTATTTTATTATCCGAAGTTCAAGTGTTGTGAAAGTGGAATATTTCTACCAGTGCTTCTGGAATTTTGTTCTGATCAGGAGTTGAAGCTGATACAAGTGTTTGTAGGATTAAATTTATATTCTGATTAAAATCAGAATTTAAAAATGGTCTGAGGCCAATAACGAGTTAACAATATAATTAGCAGATTGAACAGGTACTTTTTTTTGTGAGGAAACTTACAGGTGATACTCCAAATGCCTGTTAAAGTCAGTTCTAGCATCGATTTTATTCCCCACCCCACTTAAATCTTACTAAGAGTGAGATTAAAATCCATACATATCATGCTCAAAACTGATTTATCATGATCAAATAAGATTATGTTTAGAATTTGGATAATTAGAACTGTGTTAGAAAATGTCCGTTTGGGACTGTTACCTGTTCACCTCAGATTTATTCAGTGAATTTGTGCAGTTCTACTGGCTTTGAAGGCCCATTAGTAGTGCAGAGTCAGTGGGAGCATTTGAACTATTGGCTGAAGCAGCAGTCAAATAATCTCTACCCCTGAAGTCCTTCCTTGTTGTATTGAAGAATTTAAAAAACAATTTAAATGTATCCATTCTGAATGGAAGGCTGCACAACTCCCTATAAAACTTAATTTGCTTGTCTAATGCTTGTATAATGTCATCAACAACAACATTAATAACTTGCACTTGAATGGTGCCTTTAGTGCAGAATCATGACACAAACTGCTTCCTCTGGCAAGGGATAATGATTTTTATTCAGCTTTCTTGTAATACAAAGCATCAGTGAATTCCCTTATGCAATAATAGATGACAATCTGGGAAATACTGCAAATATCACCAGTCCCAACTGGAAGGAAGCTCAAAGTGTTGAAGTTCATGCATGTGGTCACCTTCGTAGCCATTGAAAATGCAGTTCTCGTGGTGCTCAAAGTTTGCCGTTATGCCTGCTGCAGCTGTTAGATTTCAAAAAGACCTCCTTAGGTAAACAGAAAAATTTTGACTTTCCTGAGGTTTCGATAAGAGAATTGCCTCCTGTGAACCCTATGTCTGGTGTTGAGGACCTCTCTCCCTCTCCTCCTCCTCCATCTTCCAGCAGCTACTCCAGTTGTGTGTCACATCTGCTCATTCTCTCAGGCATGTTACATTCCAAGGAAGATGCAAAACAACTGCACACATGTCTGAAAACATATAGTTTGTGCAGAATCCTTGAAGTCAGGACAAACTCCTGCAGCACATGCCATGCCACTCCCTGTAAACCTTAGCAGCTTTAAATCACTCTGGAAACCATCAAACTCTTCTATAATCACAGCAACATCCAATCAGCAAAGCAACCTGAAAGAAGTGGATGATCATTTTATATATCCTAATGGGAGTGAGAGAGTCATTCCTGCTGCTGAATGTGTGTCTAGTTGTACAAGATTAAGAGATGGCATTGAATAGAAAATTTAGTTTCAAAACAGAGCACTTGCATCAAATCATGATTGTACATTAACTCCACAATCTGCTTACTCTACATATTTCCAGAAGGCACTCAGATCAAACCCTGTACACTATGGGATTGCCCATTTCCATTACTCACCTTTGCACAGTTGCTTTTGAAGAGTCTCCTCAATCTCTATGAATTTAGGAATGTATCTGGGATAAAAGTTGGCAGCACTGAGCGATGTTGGCAACTCTTTCACATTAAACAGTCAGAAGTGCATGAATGACTTTGATGTTGTGTATAGGCTTTTCTCCAGTTGCTGCCTGGAAAGTCAAACTCAAATTTTGTGAATTGCATTTGTTCTTGCTGAATTGTGCTGTGTGAGTTGGGTGAGTATCACTGATCGCGTTCTGCTTTGTCCCTTCCACAGAAATAACATCAAGTAGTTTGACAGTCACCTGAGCATCTGACAAGATTGAAGAAACTGATTTCTGGAATGTTGTGCTTGGTGCTGAGCTTAGTCCATGGGGCGGAAGGGGGTGCATTCTTTGGATACACTTTATGAGTGACAAAAGCTGTTAGAACTAACTTTGACTCTGCTTGTAGTATCTGAAGATAGTTTGGATGTTTGTGGAGCTTTATGAAGACTGTAGAATTATGAAATGATGCTGTTAGTTCTTGGATTACTGGGCGGCGCAATAGTACAATGGTTAGCAGTGCTGCTTCACAGCTCCAGGGACCTGGGTTCGATTCCCAGCTCAGGTCATTGTCTGTGTGGAGTTTGCACATACTCCTCATGTCTGTGTGGGTTTCCTCCCACAGAACAAAGATGTGCGGGTTAGGTTGATTGGCCATGCTAAGAAATTGCCCCTTAGTGTCCAGGGATGTGTAGGTTAGACGGATTATTGGGTATAATATGTAAGGATACGGGGGTAGGGCCTGGGTGGGATTGTGTTCGGTGCGGAATCGATGGGCCAAAGGGCCTCTTTCTGCACTGTAGGGTTCTGTGATTCTGATTCTGGATTGCTGGAAGTGGATATTTATCTGGAATGATTGCTTTGTTGATTGTTGTAAGGTCAATGCATAGTCTAAGTTCACAATGACTATGTTCGATATCCAGGGTGATGAATCAATTCATTCAGTGATCCTGTCTGCTTCTAGTCATCTCATCTCCTGTGTCACTTCAGTATCAAGTGCAAATGGCAACCTTCTCAAATTGTTGTGACAGGCAGAATTGTGGTGTCAACACGAGGAGTAATGACAGTATCCCTTGATCTCCTAATGAAGGAAGGAAGGATACCATTTTACGTAGTCTGTGTCATCAATCACATTATTCTGTGTTCCAGTGAAGTCAGCAAGTTTGAAGCCAAGCTTTACCCCAATAAGATTTCTGCATTCAGCTAAATAGAATGAGAACCTGTTGAGGGTTACCTTTCGATAGCATACTCAAACTGTAATCATTCCCAAAACCAGAATAATAGAGTCAATGTAAGTTTGAAAAACATCATCACAAGAGTGAAAGAAAGTTGTGAAATGAACAGATGGTGGAGTTTGTTCTCAGTGTCGATACTTTCACACCAACATCAATGATGAGCGACGCTGCGGTGATTTTAATTCTACAATCCTTAAACTTACCTGATGCTTTATGATGGGTGATCTTTCAATGAGTTAGATTACAGCCTTCTGAAATCAACATTGAGTCCAACAACTTTAGACTGTGAATTTTCCCTTCCATCCTGACCTCTTATTGTTGCTGGTCTGGTGAGTGCTCCACAACCTGATGCAGCAGCAGGAGATATCCTGAAGGAGGAGGAGGGGGAGGAGGAGGAGTGGCCGAATGTTTTTGAGGAGGAGGATGCCCAGGAGGATAGGGAGGACGAGGCCAAGGACAAGCCAGAGGATGGAGGCGAGATGGCTGCAAGGGTCCAGCAGGGCAGGATGGCAAGGGAGGCCCTCATCGTCCCAAGGCTGTCTGATTGGAGGGCATGGAATACACTACCTCCAACCACCCACTTGCCCTTATCCCTCACTTCTTCAACACACTCCCCACCATGGGTCCCATTGACATCACACCAGGGTGATGAGTCTGGGTTGGCTGCATTAGCAAGTTTCTGGTCTAGACAGGAGGGTGATAATCACCTGCTATGTAGCACACTGTGATGCTGCCCTCATGCAATAAAAGTCTGACTTCTACCTGTTCTCTGACTGTACACTGGCAGCAGGGGCTAAGTCTGACTGAGGATTAGGGGCTATGCAGCCTTATGCCCTAGGGGTGGGGGTAGGAGTGGTGTTGGGTGTTGCTGGTTCTAGGTTCTGATGGGTACAGTGGATGCCATCCAAGGCTGTCTATCACTGTGGGCCTACATGGCCCCCACAGCTGGAACTGCTTGAGTGTCCATCAGGGACAGGAGCAGAAGAGTCGGCTGTTTCCTTGCTGAAATTGTTAGGGAAAATTCTACCCGATATTTCTATCCCTCCTCAATTCTGTAGAAGACTCATGCTGACTTGAAACATTAACTCTGTTTCTCTGTCCACAGATGTTGCCAGACAGCATTATCCAGCATTTTCTGTTTTCCCACATTCCCACACGTGTCAAAGACCTCTTCTTGAATGACATGGATACTTTTGCAAAATGATTGCAATTTAAGCATGAATGAGACTTCTCTTCTCATGCTGACGGGTATTGATGGGAATCTATGCAATTTTGAGGATATCAGAGAGCGATGGTCTCTCTGATATCTCTGGCAGAATATGTATCGTTTGACCATCATACTTTTCTTTAGCCTGAAATAATTTTTGAGAGAATGTATCAGCATACCAAAGGTCTTCTATAAGCTGATCAAATACACACTGGCCTTTTGCTCCATGACTTGTTGAGTGTTGCTTTCATGAGGGTCACTACTACATGCAGAAAGTCCATCTCAACAGTGAACAAGTAGATCTTGAACCATAATGTCAATTGATCCCACAGCATGAATGGATTTTCTGGTGAAGAATGGTCAAAGGCTAGGAATCCTGTGCTGAGTAACTCACCTCCTGATTCTCCAAAGCCTGTACACCATTTACAAGGTACAAGTCAGGAGTGTAATAGAATGCCCTCCACTTGCTGGAAAAGTGCAGCCCCAACAGTACTCAAGAAGCTTAGCACCATCTAGGACAAAGAAGTCCAGTTGAGTGGCACCCCATCCACAAACATTCACTCCCTCCACCACCAATGCACAGTAACAGCTATGTGTACCATCTATAAGATGCACTGCAGGAACTCACCAAGTCTCCTTTGACAACCCCTTCCAAGCCCACGACCACTACCAATTAGAAGGACAAGGGCAGCAGATACATTGAAACACCACCACCTGGAAGCTCCCCTTCAAGTCACGTACCATTACCAGCATTCCTTTGCTGTCATTGGATCAAAAGCCTGGAACTCCCTACCTAGCAGCATTGTGGGTGTACCTAAACCGCATGGACTGCAGCAGTTCAAGGCAGCTCACCACCACTGTCTCAAAGGCAATACTGGCCTAGCTACTGATACCAACATCCCATAGATGAAAACAGAAATACAGACACACACTATCAAACATCAAACAACTGAATAGTACACTAAAGACCTTTCCAATCAAGGAACCTAACTGATTTATAATGTCTTGATTCTTGTTGCATTTTTGTTTTAAATATCAAGATTTTTTCCTGCTGTCTACCTCAATTCCTAGAACTTGTTAAATTTTAACCAGAGTCCCATCTTTTTACTATTTCAGATCCTATGCAATCTGTTCTCAATTATCCATTAGACATTTAACGCTTTGAATTTCATTGTACACATTGCAGCACTGCAAACTCAGTCATAATATATGAAATATCCCTTAAATCATCTGCCATACTCTGATTCTCAAAATGGGCTAAATCAATGATGAGTGGCTTAGCAAATCTATTTAGGCTTGCATTGACTCTCCATGTGGAGAACGTGGCCAAATATTTTACACCAACTTTATTCTGAAGGGTCTTAAATTCTCATAAATTTTGTAGGTGGCTGAATATTTTGTTATGTCCAATAAAGGCTTGTGCTGTTCACAACTTCAAATATGGATGGCATTGAATGGATTTACAAAAAGAAAAGCCACCCATAGGTTGATACCTACTATTCTTTGTGATTTACCCAAAACTCAAAATTTATGGACTTCTAAGCCCATTGTATCCAAGCTCGATATCCAACAAAGGAAAACTATAGAAATTAGTTAATCACAAATAGGTATGAATGGCCATCATCTATCTCTCATTGTGTAACACAGTCTGTCCAAGTTCAGATTGGGTAATTAGTTACTCACATGCCGATCATGAGCATCTTCCACCTCCCTCTATTTTCAAGCGTGCACTTCATACACCTGTGAACATCAATGATTAATGATTGTGGAGGATTGTCCACACTTGTCTGCCAATAGCAATTCTTAATTATTCCTCATTATATTCACAGAATCCCTACAGTACAGAAGAAGTCTACCTGGCCCATTGAGTCTGCACCAACTCTTACCTATTCCTACCCTGTAACCTCACATATTTAGCCCACTAAATGGCCAATTCACCTAATTTGCACATCTTTGGACAGTGGGAGGAAATCCACGCAGACATGGAGAGAACATTTGAACCCAGATCTCTGGCGCTGTGAGGCAGCAGTGCTAACCAGTGTGCCACCATGCTGACCCTTGATGATGAAGAATTCAGGTTCAGAATAGTCATGCATATTCATTTAATTTGTGCTGCTCAGTCTGTGGGCCGATAATCTGCATTGCAGAATTAGGTGATCTTCTCTGGTTTACTCCCACATTCCAAAGATAGAAAGGTTAGATGAATTCACCATGCTAAATTGCTCCTTAGCGCCCAAAGATGATAGGTAAATAAGTGAGATTATGGGGATAGGACAAGGAAGTAGGGCTTGGGTAGAATGATCTTTCAGAGGATTGGTGCAGAATCAATGGGCCGAATTGGCCTCCTTCGGCACTGTAGGAATTCTTTGCTTCTATGGCTCAAAAGGTGAGGGTGACTGACCTTGACATCAAGGCAATATTTGATTCAATGTGGCATGAAGAAGCCTTAGCAAAACTGAAGTTAACGAGAATCAGGCAGAAAGCTCTCCTTTGCTTGGAATCATGCCAAGGACAAAGGAAGATGGTTGTGGTTGTTGGAGGTCAAACATCTCAGTCACAGGGCATCACTGCAGGACTTCCTTAGGGTGGTGTCCTAGGCCTAACTGCTTCATTAAGAACCTTTCTTCCATCATAAGGACATTAATGAAGATGTGTATAGCATGGTAAATTCACCTAACCTATACATCTTTGGAATGTAGGAGTAAACCATAAGCTCATAAGAACTACGAGCAGGCTATGCAATTCAGCCCCTCGAGTCTGCTCCACCATTTAACATGATCATGGCTGATCTTTCCTTGGCTGCAACTCCACTTCCTGTCTGTTCCTCACAACTCTTCGTCCTGCTACTAATTGTGCAATGTTCACATCTGGCCTGCTAAATATTCCACCTGCCATATATGTTGAAAGGTAGACACTAGAATGTGTTGCGCACTTCCCTTAACTTGGCAGTCACCTCTCTCAAAAAGTCAGTAGTGATGAGTGGAATTATCACTGGATCAGCTGTCCAGCAGAGCCTCCGACTATTGGATTGTTAAGATGATAAATTGAGATTGCTGAGACTTTGAGCTGCTTGGCAACAGTTTATCCTTGCAGAAAATATATCACTAACACCTGAATGTTATCTGTGGACTGTTATTGCATAAATTATCCAAAGAGTTTAGTGCACCACAACTCAAGTGATCATCTCCAGAATTTCATAAGTCTATTATTTCGACCTGTGATTTATCTACCCAAAAATTAAGTTATGCCAATATGTGGATTTGCAGCAAAGAGAACTGTTCAGCGCAGTAACGAGCCATATATCTGCAACAGCCAGTTTGGCACTGAACAAGTATTGTAGGCTACAATTAGACTAAAAATGGCAAAAAATAGTTGAAGCAGGAGCACTGTTCCATGATCATAAATCTAAGCTAATCAAAATGTCTTCAGTTCAGTCTAGCCAGGACATAACTGAACTCTGCTTGCCTCATTATTGACTAGGATTATACTGCTTTGAAAAATGGCAAAATTCCCACTCTTGGAGCTGGAAATTTCCCTTTCCTGTTGAGCAAATAAACAGAAATCTGGAGGAAAGAAAATGATATGCGGTCTGTACTTCAGGTGCTGCGGTTCTGTTTATGGTATATGCAGCCTCCAGTGAATTAAACTTTTGCGATGATAGCACAGTGCTTGGCATTTTCTGTAATATTTTTAATGGGGAAAGTAATCATTATTCAAGTATCGCTCACACATAAAATATAGAAAAGTATTACACTTCAGAATATCATTTGAAAGAACTTTGATTTCATGCATGAGTTAACGAATGTGGGCATAATGAATTCTAATTTATTTATATCTTCGAAAATGCATTTGTTATAAACTCATGATGCAAATATACTTTTGTAGGACACACATATAATGGCATTTTTTTTTTGTCCCTAACCACATACCCACTCCCTGCCACAACCCCGCTCCATCCCATTTGGTGTATTTAATTTGTCTAACAGTGCTGCCTGGGGCCAAAGTTTAAGGCAAAGCAGAACAATGAGGCAGAACTATTGAAACATGTTAAATGTTCATAAACCAGTTCCCTCTGGGGTGATTTCAATATCATTCAGTAATAAATGATTTCTCTCTCACATCTATCCTGCAAACAGCCTCTCTGCGCATTATAACTTTCCTTGCCTGTTTCTCTATTTCATTGAGAATGCTATGATCATTGCTCTCGTCTCAAAACTCATCATTCAATTCCAGAATTAGGATTTACCTTGCCAACTTTCCATCTTCTGTCTTTCCTTCATCTTAAACACTTCAGAACTTTGAAATCCAAGCTCAGTGCTTCCTAATCACTACTTCCACATTTACCTTATCTCTTTTATTGTTTGTGGGACATAAACCTGTTCCCTGTACCATACTCTTTGACCCATCCCCAAAAAGAAAATCTCAACAGGTCTGGCAGCATCTGTAAGGAGAGAAAAGAGCTGATGCTTTGAGTCCAAATAACCCTTTGTCAAAGCTAAAAGGCATAGAAAGTGGGAGATGAAGATGCTGGGGTGAGAGGGGATGGGTGGGAGAGAAGTAAAATTGAGAAAAGCAGGACAAAAGGGGGGAACAGGTAAAGAAAGGGGGGAATAAAATAGGAGGATGTATGAGGGGAAGAAAAATAAAGAAAGACAATAAAGAATTAAAAGGTAGAGAACTATATCTTCATCTGTCACAATTTACCCTCTGATTTCAGATTCTCTGCTGTTTAGCCAAAAACAACTTTTATTCTCTCTATGGATTGCTTTTAGCAGCCTTTCCCTTGATTTTGTGGCTATGACTCATCTTTGATTCCCTCACCCTACAGTATAAATATCTTCCACTTTCTATGCCTTTTAGCTTTGACAAAGAGTCATCTGGCTCTTTTCTCTCTTTACAGATGCTGTCAGATCTGCTGAGGTTTTCCAGCATTTTCTCTTTTGGTTTCAGATTCCAGCATCTGCAGTAATTAGTCTTTATCCACTTTGACTGTTCACCTTGGTAATAAATTCTGGTTGACAAATTCATCAGACTGCTTTGAGGCTATAGCAAGTAGGATGGATAAAGGAGATCCTGTAGGTGGAGAATGAAATTCTCCCATCCAACCCACAGCAGGTTTGCTGGTGGGCAGAGGTGGAGAATCTAGCAGGAGCCGAGAAACCGGAAACATGCCAGTGAAAATCATGCTCCCAATGGTGGGTTAATGGCGAGTCGCTCTTCCTGGTAGTTATGCAAATGTCATTTGCATTTACTTGTATGTCATGAGTGCTCATTGAAACAGCTGCCCACTGGCATCTTGTCAAGACGTTGCGTCATGCCAAAGTGAAATTACTTTGCTCTAAAACCTGATGGATAAAGTATGTATTGCACAAAGTGGTCCTCAGTTTGCCAGAGACTTTGGAATAAGTGCAGGAAAGTTTTTCTGCCATTGTGCTGTACTGTATGCCTGGGACAGATTGGTTCCTGCTCTCTATATCCATGCCGAGTTGGTCTTCATGGAAAGCATCGTGCTGCTGAACCCATAGACCCTCAGGCATCACCAAGCCAGGTCAGCAGTGTGCCTGCGGTCTCCTTTCTCTGATGCTTCACACCAGCAACTATCCCAAAAGCATTGTGCTGTGGAATTCATGAAGCCACTGCAACAAAGATCTGAGGTTTGACTGGGCATGGAGCACAAGGTGAGGCCAGGGATGAGGTGGCGGGGAGGGAATGGGGGTGGCCACGATGAAAGCAAGGGGGCCAATGTGGAAGGATGGCTGTGCAAGGTGGGAGGTTGGAGGGGGAAACGTGGGCTCATGATGGCAGGCAGAGGGCCAAGGATGTGGATGAAAAAAAAACAAGTGCTAGAAGAAGAGGGAGAGAAGTTAGACCCCAAAAAGCCTACATGAAAAGCTCGCAAACATGGGGCTCAAAGGGACATTGTTTACTGGAACGAGATGCGCAAAGAAACTCGATGCAGTCAGTAGAGATACATGTGGGGCATAGATGCCTCATGAAGAAGGGCTCAAGGGAATGTGGTTGTATCAAGGAACAGACTTTCTCTTGAAGCTGCTAACCATTTCCCTTTGGATTGCTGATGTGATCTGGTGAAGACAAGTGGGCTGGACAGAGTGATTTGAGTCTACTAGACTGGCATTCAAATATAGCACTGGGATCTTTGAGCCTGCAAGCTGACGGCAGACAGATTAATCAGTTGCCAGCCTGCAATGTGATTCGGAGGGGAACCCAACTGTGCCTAATTAATTAGATTTCAATAATTTGGTGCAGGATCCTACTATTCTGGCCAATGGGAAAGAACTGTGCGCCATTGTACTTAGTCTCAAAAATTGAGAATTCTGCCCATTATGTAGTTAGTTTTCCAGAAGGCATTTGATAAGGAGCTACAGAGATATTGCACAAAATAAGACCTCAAGGTGTTTGGGACAATATGAATAATGTATCAGCTAACAAACTGGGAGGGGGAGGTCCTGTTTTTGCCAGGAGGGAACAGGGGCATGATTTGACTCACACATGGGGAAAACTCAGCACAGCCATTTGAACACTCTCCATTATATTCCTCCAAACAAAATTGCAAGGCCTAAGATTAATGCCAAGTCTTTGCTAAATCAGCTGACGTGAGATAGGATGGTAGGGGCTTCTTAACTGGTATTAATGCTCTCAGATGTGAAGGAGAAATAACTGGAATCACTTCTAAGTCCTATTCACTGCCATGTGAGCCCCATTGCAAGTGAACGTTGGGCTCAGTCGTCTGGTCCTACGGCCAAAGAGCCTGTAATATTTACGAACTGGCCTCCCGCATAAAGAGTTTGGCTGAGGTGGGGCCATCTCCACCTCAGAACCACCATCCTACACATCAACCCTACCCCTTTGCCTTCAACCCCAGGATAGGTCACTGAATTCTACAAGGAACAAGAGGAAATTAGATGAAAATAAAACAAAGTTTTCTTTCTAAGGCAGTAAATAACATAGACTATAATCACTTAGGAAAATGATTGTTACCTTTATATGTTGTTTAATATGGCAAATTAACTTATTCAAGAATCAAAGTGCTCATTTTGAAACACAGATGCCACACTATAAAAAAAATTGATGAAACGTAAATGATTTGGCAAATCTTTAACAATTTATAGCCTAACTCCTAAGGTATGCTTGTGATCATATTTTGATATCTATTATTTTTACAAGTGGTGTTAGAAACCTTGTTAGGTTCTCTCTCTTGTCTCCTGGAACTATTTTTCTGTTCGCAGCAAGTATCATCCTGGCTGTTGGCAGTGAGTGTGCTCCATGTTATTGATTATAGTTCTGTATGTTTTTCAAGGACATCACTGTTTGCACAGAATCCCTCAAGTTTCTTGAAGGAAAAACCTCGAGCGAATTTCATCAAAATCTCCTAAAATTTTCTATAGCATTTATCATAGAACCTTCCTGACTTTGTGGAATGTCAAGATTTCTGTGTGAAGAAATGTGGCTTAGGAGAACAAAGCAGCCCTATTAATAATTCACAATTAAAAATATTCACTGAAAATTTATTGGTGATGATCTAAAATAGAATAATGTTAAGTAACAATTAATATACTTAACTATGTGGTATATATATTTTTAATGAAATGATAATAAATTATTTCAAATTGCTGTAATAAGCACAATTCACCTTAGAAAGAAAATCAGCTTATTGGACTTTATTATTAATATGTATGTATCAGTACCATTCAATCGAATAAGTTCCAGTATCACCTCTGGCTTAACCACACTAATAACATTGCACCGCCCTAACTATGTAATACACAAGCGTTAGCCATCATCGATCATTATTGTTCCCAATAACAATGGAAAACAAAGATTGAAGCAATAATCTGATCATAGTTTTTTTAATATTTGTGTATATTTTAATGAATTGCAACCTCTGGACCACGTGTTGTGGCAATAATACAGCCCAAGTTTAAGATTATGTTGGTTAAACCTTTAAGCTTATATTCATGTTTGTTGAGTATTTTCAGCCCTTAAATGCTTGACACTCTTGTAGAAAATTCCAGAATATATCATGCTTTAAGTAATGCTTTTCATATATTGAAAAAGCTGCAGCTGCATCACCATCAAAGTCTAATTGCCAGTATGTTTTTGTCCAAATGATTTCTCCAGTCTTCTTAATCATAAAGATGGCAAACAATTCCGTGACATCACCCCATTCCTGATTCCCAGTCGAACGTAATGCAGTAGCATTCCTGCACTGATTGCATATTGAGTGCTAGGGTAAAACACATTAATGTCAGCACTATTCATGTGGCATCCAGGAGATTGAGAACGAAAGGGAATGCCAATGCTACATTATCCTGGCCCACCTCTGAGTTGTGCTATCATCTGTGGTCCTTCATAGTGCTGTTTCCCAAATTCTGCCAGGCCTCTGGAGAAGGCTACCAAGTCAGGAGAGTGTAAATCCCCCCCCAAGGAAAGAAGGAGACCAGATCAGTAAGTCGTCAGGAGGCTGTTCACATGCATCCACTAACAATAATTATGAAGTGTAAATTAAGTCGTACAAAAGAACAAAATAAATAATAACTAAATGTCAATGACCCCAGTGAATAATTTGTAGTGCATTCAGTGCAGTCCCTTCAAGGGTTTCTCATACATCAGTGCCACATTTTAATGTCTTACTTAGGTTGAAGTTCAGCTGAGAAGAGACATCAGTGTTGAGTCAGTTAAGCATACGTTTTCTTAGCACGGCATCTTCTCTCACTATTGTAACAATGACATTTCACAAGGAAGGTTCGGGTACTTAAAATCAGTTGTTATTCACACTTAGGAAATTGTCTATGCCATAAAGCTGGAGCTGTTTCCTTAAATTATTGATTCGCCTAAAGAGTGATCCACGTGATAGATTAGTCAGCAGCACTTTACTGAAATTACAGCTGCTAACCTCAGATACTTCTTCTTGCTTCTGACTAATCTGATACATCTCTATTTACAATTGACTTGATTGCATACGCCTAGACTGGGGTACACAGTAGAAAAACCTAAAGCTTCCAATTTAACAGTTCTTTCAAAATAAAGTATCCTTGTGTAGATGTAAACATGTTGTGAAATTACTGTTGCTTCTTAACGGCAAAACTGACAATCTTTTGTATGTCTTATTTGTTTCGACTTCCCCTGTGAAGAAATGTAACTACTAAAGTGTTTGCCTCCACACCATACAGAACATTCCTGAATGTAACTTGGTTGTTAACTATGCAAATTCAGTGACATTTAAAACGCTGCCGATGACAGCAGGATTTTTAGGCACCATCTTTATTCACTTATTTATGCATTCATAGATTCCAGCATTTTACAGAACCAATACAAGGAACTTTAACTTAAGACTACCCTGTTTAAATGTAATTGTTAATAAATACCTCCCCTGTTGTAAAGTACACCAGATATTATCTCTCACAAAAAGGAAAAATTTTATCATATTATAAACATGTATATACAATATCTGTGTGTTTTCCAGTATTTACATGCGTGCAAGCTATTTAAATTATGGTGCATATATGATTTGCTATTTTATGCACTCACTGCACTGGATGCTACAAGTTTGGCCTGAGCATTCTTTAACTGTGCTGGATTTACTGATCTGACAAAGGCTAATTTTTATTTTATTTTCCAGTTTACTGACTGCATTTAGGAAGCAAGATCTCTGCAGATGTGCAAATAATGTGATGACCATGTTCCTGTCACAGCAATTGAATCATCAAATAACTCTCAGCAGGGTAGTGCACATGAGTCCCAGCCTATTTGCTTCCTTCTAAACGGTTTAATTATCAATCAGACGGTGTATCAGTTAAGTCAAACATTGATATTCAGGAGGCAGTTGTAAATTATGGTAATAAAAAGTCCCTCGGAAGAGAAACCCGAGAAACCATACATTTTATCAACAAACTACAGTCTCAATGTCATTCACTGAGATACAGGAAATTGAAATGTCTTGATTTCTCTAGTAGCTGTGACTCAGTGAGGTGTAGGTATGCTGTTTGATCGGCATTTTCTTTGATAACACCGGCTTCATTGTAGATGACAATACTGACTAAATTACAGCTATTGAAAATTGTAACTGTAAATAGAAACCTTTCAGGGTACTGGAAACAAAAGTCAATTTATCTGTTCCTTTTGCTTTGCGTCATCGATTTTATGGCAAATGTGATGTGTTAGTTGCAATTCATCAGAAAGTCATATATAAATAGAATTGAAATATAGTAATGTTTATTAAACTCCACAGCTAGGATTTTCCACCCCCATTCGCCATGGGCATTGGTAGCAACAGGGGCACAAACTACCACAGGAATTCAAAGGCAACATTTTCACCACTGTAATTTCCCAAAGAGATTGTTCCCACCATTCCCCCTCACCTACAACAGGGTACTTGAACCCCACTTGTTTTCATTTGAATATCATTAGCATCCTCTCCACAGCAATTCCAACTCACCCCTCCACATTGAAAATTCTGCCCACGGTGGCATGACATTACGTCAGAGCCTTTCACAACAGCTGGCACAAAATGACAAACTGGCAAATTCACCTTTGAAGTAAGCATGCAGTTTACCATGGGCCATTGATGGGTGTCAGGTGAGAAACGGCACACTAAAGGTTGAGGGGAGCCAGCTATAGGACATGGTTCAACGGGTGGGGGGGTGTAGTTTTCAGCCTCAAGAAGGCATTGCTGCTTGGAGTTCAGCCTCCAATAGGGAGTGGGTCTTTGGATAGTGAGGGGGCTCTATATTGAGGAAGCACTGAGCTTTGGGATCATTGGGGCTTGTGAGGGGTGGGGGCACAGCCAGCCTGCAAAACTTGGTGGTGGGGGGAAGGAACAACCAGCAAGGCTGCTCAGGTGGAGGATGTTGGATGGTGTGGTCAGGGGTCTAGATCGGTGTTGACCTGACAGAGAATTTCATTCCGAGGGGGAGGAGACACGGGGGGGGGGTGGCGGCAGCAGCATAGGAGGGAAGGGGCAACAGCCTCGCTGAGCTATGGGGGAATTAGATGGCCTCTGAAGTGGGGGGAAGGACTCATTGTGGAAAGGGGAAGAAAGCTAAATGTAAATCTTAACCTTTCAAAAACTGTAATCTTTGGTTACAATGCATCTTCTGCTTTCTTGATGGGACCTGATACTGGAAAGGAAAGGCTGGGCTAGTTATTTGGGTGGCAGATAGTAGACACAGCCTGAAGTATCCAGTTAGATGGAAAGGCTTTTGCATATCAGATCAGTGATGCATTTGTCCATTAATATTTCTTCAGTCAATTATGCCCACTTACTCACCACTGATGTGTATGAGTGCTGCTGAGTACCAATCATCAGTTAACACTTTGAGCATTGACCACCCCAGTCTATGAGTGTCATGGATTCCCTGAATTATCTGAGAAGGCAGGCACGCACACACACTCCTTCACAGAGGATAAGGGTAAAAACACCTCAGCAGGGTACCTGATCTATCAGATGTGGGGGCTCTGGTGTCCATACAAAGCCCTCCCCTTCTTAACTTCTTGACAGAATAGAGCACAGGGCCTTACAGTGAACCATGGGGCAGATGCCTGCGCCTTACATGAGAGCTCAGGAGATAGGAGGGTTTCCAAAGCTGTGGCCAGCTCAGTCAGGCTGCATGGGGAAATGGTGGCACAGAGTCCATTTCAGGACACTATAAGGGAAAGGTTCTCAATGTGTTGGGCAACACAGTAATCAATGACCAGAGAGTCTTCTCTCCTCTCTAAGACCCGGTGTCTACAGACAGCACTCGACCTTCCTTGAAATGAACAATATTCAAGGACAGTGAAGACTTCGCCTGTCCAAGGACATGGTGGCTCATCTGGGCAACCTCCTTGAAAGTTTGATGCCACACAGACTTGGAGGGCATCCACTGTCTGTTGCTTTGTTAGTCACAGCTGCCCTGAACTCTTATGCAACTAATTTCCTTCAAGACTCCACCTTTGTGGCATCTTGCAGGCCTCCACTCAGAAGTGCATCAAAGAGGGGACAGATACACTTTCCAGAAGGACTCATAACTACATGCATTTCAGCTAGGACCATGTGAACCAGGACGTCGGAGCCATGGGATGATCCAGATATTATGCTTTCTACGATGGCTCTCTGATCCCCATGGCAGCAAGGGTTTCCCTTTAACAGCAAGGGCTTCAATCCCTAAATGTTCGGTTAGTCTGCAACCACACAAGGTGCATCCTCCAGGTGGATGACGAAGAGGACATCCTAGAGGGAGCAGATGAAAATACCAGGCAATGGCAATGCTCGGATGCACTGATAAATTTCTGTTTCATGGATGGCGATTAGGGCCTAAGGGAATGTTCTGTCATCCTGAAGTCCCTTCCATGTTCTCAGCTGTCCTGTCTGACTGCTGGCAGTGCACACTCTCACTGATGTGGCTATTGTCACGGGAAGGGAACGGTTGCCTATAGCCTCTATGATGATGACTTGCAGTGTGGACAATGCATTATCCCTCAAAGAGCTACTGTGAAGGTTTCATTCCAGTCTTGCTGAAGTAACTCATGAACTCTCAGTTACCAGAATCAGATAATAACAATGTCGCGTGGGCTGTTTAATCTGTTCTGATCTAAGATCCTCCTTAACTAGGTGTGCCTCTCAGATTCACTGCCATCGGGTGCAGATGCACACTTTTCATAAAGGTCTAGCAGTTGGGTTTCATGTGCTGAGATCAGACATTCGCAATGACTGGGTTGAGAGGTGGCTCTGACCATAGTGGGGACATCCTCATTACCAAGATGACACTGGCTTAATGGATGTGTTCTGCTGCTATGATGGAATGCCAACCAATGAGCTGGCAGCTTTGCAGAGAGCAGATGGAGGAGGTTCTGGAGTGAGCATCCAGCCTTTCAACAGAACATAGATGCTGTTGTCTCAGTGGCACTACATGAAGAAATCTAATGAGAGCTGGGAGCCATAGAGAGCTTGTAATGAATAAGATTTATTTCATTTACAGGAGTAGTTGCTAACTTACATAATGGTTACTATCTACAAGTGCTTAACATCTGTGTCCATGCTGTGCAATTAAATCTTGTTAATTTTTCAAACCCTACCAATACAGTATATCCCCAGGATCCACAGTAGAGATGGAGGCATCCTATTATCCGCTGTGATCTGTTGTCTCTGATGACAGTAGTGGGTGTCCTCCGGAGAACTGAGACCTAGCGGGTCCCAGACTAGTTTTGGGGTGCTTCCATGTGGTAGTGCTACCGTCCTCAGCTTGTGGGGCTGGATAATTTTTGGTCAAAGGGGAGTGTCACATGGGCTGGACATTCCCAGAGTCTCCTGGATGGAAGGCCCCAAGCAATGCACCAGCTTCTCCTCCTCCCACTGGATGCTTGAGAGCTCCTGACTTCCTCCTTGTGACAGAGGGGCAGCTAGAGTGAAGTCAGGAAGCCCCCCTGTCCTCTGGCACAAGCATTCACAGATGCCCATAAGCACCTGAACTGTGGAGTGCATGCCCTGCATCATGGAGCTCCTAAAACTACAGCGTGAAAACCCACTGCTGGCAGGTTAGACACTGCTTTAACCACCTGGAGCCGCACTTAGCCAAAAATTGGGAAAATTCCATCCTATAGCTAATTTATAATAGATCTCTTTTCATAAAGCATTGCTTATTGCATTCTTTTCATTTCCCAGCAATAGTCTTCATGAAACTAATGTAAAAATCAAAATGTTGGGAATAAGACAGGCTCAAAAAGAATTAATTTAACTGGCCAAAGTCCCAAGTCCAAAATATACTTGAAAGATGTTCCATTCAATGTCAGGGTGGCCCATTTGGCTGCCTAAAAGAGGTTAGATGGCTTATAGATAAGGAGCAAAATGCCTGCTTAAACCCCTTCTATAAAATTAGTGCAGATTGAGAAAGCAGGCCACTTCTGCTCAGAATTCTTCATTGTGGTGCAGCATTAGCAGTGTCAGGCAACAAAAAAAATGTTCTTTTAAAATGTTTTTCAGTCATTGCTGTAGAACCAGGAACAGAAATAATGCTTCCCATTCCACAGAATTCCCAAATGGCCCAACATGTTCTTGCCATTTCTGGTGGGATGGGGTCTTTCACTAATGTCCTTTATATCCTGCATGGAAGGAAATCTGCCACCCTTACCTGGTCTGGCTGAAGCGTGACTCCAAATCCACAATAATGAGGTTGACTCTTAAATGCCCTCTGAAATGACCAAGCCAACCATTCAGTTCAAGGACAATTGGAGGTGGACAACAAATGCTGGCTTTGTTAGTGATGCTCACATCCCACAAAATAGACAAAATATCAAAACGGGTTAACAGTTTCTGTAACAGTAGCAGGCTTTGGCAGTTGTGCAAATATTGTTAATGAGGACCTAGAGTCAATATTTGCCTGGCATTAAGTCTACCAACTGGGGCTTGGCTCCATGTATGGTGCCTGTTTCAATCCTGAGAACAGGATTGTTTCATCCCTAACCCTAACCCTGAGACTCAAGTCTCTATTCCCTTTTAGCTTACAAATCATTCCTTTCAGAATTAAATAATATTCACATTTTTTAAGCTTTTACAGGTAAGAACTGAAAATTTTCTGCACTGCAATGTAGTAATTATAATCAATATATCAAGATGTGTGTTAAATACAGAATTTTCTATTTGTCAGTCAAACTAAATTGGCTGATAAAAAGTGAAGCATTTTTGCTTTAACAATGCAGAAGCTATGCAATTACCTTAAAGGTACAGGCTGAAAGTAATGTGAAAAAAATGGAATCTTATTCCTGCTGTGGTTTCAAGAACAATAACAACAATAAATATTAAACTTATACGTTAGATTCTACCTAAAGTTTGTGGCCTTGTGCTTTTCATTGATGCAACTCCAGTAAACAAAGGGAAAATGCTTTTGTACTCTTGCCGCACGCAGAAAACACTCAAAGGTATTGTAATGAAGGTCCAACATGAAAGAGCCACAAGAAAATAACGATGAACTACAACTGTGACTCCATGGCACATTTAAATAGCTTTGGTATGGTACCTGCCAAGTGCGTTATTTGTGACATGGTTATCCTTTTAATGGTAATGTTTATGGTAATTTTATTGGTTAATATAATATGTTATAGACATAATTAAATAGAGTTGTTCACCAATTATGTGCTGATGTAGGAATGGAGAACTTAAGTTCACAAGTTACAACCCACTTGGGACATGATTTCAAAATCATCTTCTCCAGCACAACTCAAACAATGATTATGCGACTTGGGATTCCTTTTGAAATTATTCTTTTAGATTCTAGTCCTAAAAACAAGGAAATAATTGATCACCTCTGGGATTTAAAGAAATACTGTCTTCATGAAAGATAATACTTGCCAACTATTTTGGAGGGGATTTTGAACAAACATAAATATACAGGAATCTCATTGTTTTTACTTGGTGGTATTGTGGTGGAGCTGAGATGTAACATTTTTACCTCTCCAACCAGTTTTATCTTTTTTTTCAATTGGTAGCTCCTCTTTATTGGAGAGCACAGTATATTAACATTTTGCTCATGAATCAAGCTATGAATGGAGCTTAGATTATCATTTTTCTTCTTGTCACTCTCAATTGCAACAATGAACTTAAAAAAATGAGGACATGAATAGGATCAGAAAACACAATTGCAGTCCACCTGGCCATTCTACAAATCGAAAACTTTCTCTTACTCCTATTTGTCACTTATTTTACTGAAAACTATCTGTTCTTTTGTGGACATTACTTACCTCCATTCTTTCATTCACACTCCTGTGTGTTAAGCAAATATAATGCATCCATTCATCTTGATCTAAGCCTGATTCAGTAACCTCAAGTTACAATAACATAAGGAATAGGATTAGGCCATTTGGCCACTTAAGCCTGTTCCACCATTCAGTATTATCATGGCTTATCTTACCCAACTTTCCTGTCTGCCACCTCCCACCCCCTCCCCTTCCCCGCCCTGCCCATAATCCTTGGATCCATTGTAAATCAAAAGCTGTCTACCTCAGTCTAGAATACATTCAATGTATGGTGGCACAGTGGTTCGCACTGCTGCCTTCCACTGTCAAAGATTCAGGTTCAATTCCTGACTTTGGTCACTGTCTGTGCAGAGTCTGCATGCTCTCCCCATGTCTGCTTGGGTTTCCTCTGGATGTTCTGGTTTCCTCGCACAGTTTGAACGACGTGCTGATTAGGCGCATTGGCCATGCTAAATTCTTCCTCAGTGTACCTGAACAGGTGCTGGAGCATGGTGACTAGGGGATTTTCACAGTTACTTCATTGCAGTATTCATGTAAGCCTACTTGTGATGCTAACACTTAAACTTAAACCAGTCTCAACAGCTCTTTCTGGTAAAGAATTCCAAATGACTCTCTGCGCAAAACAAAATTCTTTTTGCCTCAATTTTAACTGAGAGACCCCTTATTTTGAAACCGTGCCCTCAAGTTCTAGATTCTTCCACAAAAGGAAACATCTTCTCAGCATGTATCGTGATATTGGGGCATGTATCAAAATAATTTAATATAATTAAGTTATTTCAACTTGAATTGTATTTGATTTTATCCAGTTCCAATAAAGAATACCCACCCACCATTGTAAATACCCCAAATTATTGAATTATATGAGTGAAATGTTCAACTTGGTCTTGCAAAAAGCGTCCTTTTGATGCTGGAGGTCAATGAAATGGTGCAACATAGCTTGTACTAAGCATTATACTTAACTTGTGAGCATCTGGCAACATCATTGAACATCAAGTGGAGATATAACATTAATTAGCTTTTGTGTAAGTGGCAATAAGCACATATGCATGGAAACATACGACAAGAGTTTTAGCATTGGTTGCATTTCCGGTATGTTTTACTTAATTGGCAAATTTCCTCTGTTAGATAATAATAAAGTTACAAACATGCTTGGAAACATTTCTTCTATTTACAATTTGTTGTCTTTATAATCATGCTTTGCTGATTAATGTTATGTGGGTAGATTGTGGTTAAATGAAACCATGAAAAATAAATGGAAGGCATGGGTTCCCAAAGGAAGACATGGGTTTCCAACTAATATTAAGATTAGTGAAGTCCTAACTGGTTTAGTCTGCCATTCCACAAACTTAATTAGAAATCAGCAAGCTGCAGCAGATTTCTATGCAGAAGACCACACATTGCAGAATTACTGCCTATTATCATCCCAGCAGTTAGTAGGCCAACAATAACACATAGAGCTAAATACTGTGCATTTCATAAGTGGAGAGGATTAACTACTGGGTACACAGTACAACATAGGAAATTGCTTTATTCCCAGACTGCTGAGTCTCCTGGGGGAACAGTATATCTCCAGCCTATTAACAACCATCCGAGCATTACCTCCTGTAGGATGAGGTTATTGGCTAACCACCAGGTGACCAATTAAATGCGATAATTTAGGCCCAAACCAAACAGTGAGTAGTCTGTTTTTGACAGTGGTGTCATGCCAGAGATTGGAAATCTTGTTGAAAATATTATTTATTATCTCTCCAGAGAGCACATGTAATTATTGTAGAATAAGACCTTGCATATGTAAAGTCTTGTCCAAAACCCATTCAAGCAAATGGGTGTACTGTTAATTTAGCGAGAGACCCTTCTGCTAGTTGGCAAAGCTGACATCAGCAGTTAAAGAATGAAAAGCAGTATGCGAATTCTTGTATGCAGCTTCAAATCATATTGTTGTATGAACCTTAAAAATATTAGAATATTCAGGGGACTGACCTTTTGCACTGATCATTATAATGAAGTATTTAAGCTGTTGAGGGCACTTTGTTACAGGGAAATTTATTGCAAACTAAGATCTTCTTCACTTCCTTTGTTTAAATTTTGGGATATGGATGATAGAGGGCTAGATTGCCCATCCCTAACTGATAGGAGAAGGTCTTAGGAATTCTGAAATCCTTGTAGTCATGGTTCTCCTCCAAAAGTGTCAAATCGGAGTCTCAAGACGTTGACACAGTAAGAATGAAAAAAAAAATGACATTTTTGGCTAAGTCAGAATGAGTGTGACTTGGAAGAGAACTTGGGAATGAAGATGTCCCTATCTTTGAATGAGAATTAGAAAAAAGGCATCCACAGGTGCTGCAAAACCCAACATAAGATTGAAATATGTCATTGCAACACATGTTAGTGTTGGTGCAGAAATTCACATTGTGATTTTCATTAAAAATCATACTCTTTACGGAACAAGAACATCATAATCCCATGCATCATAATCCCATATTTACAAAACATACGGGTTAGAGGAAATCCCATGATCTAAGTGTCTTCAACAGCAGGTGAGGCATTTGAGTCAATCCATCAACTGCCAGCCCCCTATTCAAAAGGTCAGAAGGTCTGGCAGTGGAGCACTGTGTCAATTTGAGCCTTCTCTCGGCAGAACGGCTACGAGTGCCACAGCCACTGAGAATAAATTTATGGCTAAGTCATTGGGAATACAAGCCTTGATCAACCTGAATCTCTGGGTAAGCCACACACCTGAAGATGGAATGCAAGATACCCAGCAAAAGTCCCAAGCAAAGGACTGGTAAAAATTGATATTCAGTCTCCCTTCTTTTTTCATGGACTTTTAAGATACAGTAAGAGGCTCAGCCCCCCAAGCTCAGGAACAAGACTGGGAATCTATAGGTGGGAAGGTTAATCTCATGGGCGGGATCCTCCAGCCATTCACGCCTGTGGGATTCTCTCATCCTTCCGCAGTGAATAGAGATTTGGCTGAGCATGGGGCATGAATGGCCGGAGAATTCCAGCCAAGGAGTCAACTGCTCTTAAAAAAGTCACTGCTTACCAGTTAAAGGATATGATTTTATTTATGCATGGAACATATCAAATTTCAGGCAAAGAAAACATCCATACTTTTCCATGTTGGTGTCCACATGGATAGCAAAACTTGTAACCTGAGTACTAGATACTTTTCAGAGCTGTAAGTACATTTTGTGGAGCTGGCAGAGAGATCCTTAAGCAGTTGTAAGTCCTTTTATCAGCATGTGCAAGGGACCTAATATCAGTTGAAGGTGGCCACACAGAATGCTGATAATTATCCGGGGCCAATATGTAATCCATATTTCACTCCCATAGCCTTGAATGTTTATTTCCTTCAATTTTCCATGTGAAAATAATAATTGTCCCTGCTTTATAACCCTTGTGGGCAAGTTCCAGCTCATAGACACTCGCTGTGTATAAAAGTTTTTCCTCACATTTCGCCCCACCCCTACCACACCTCTTTCTATTTATATCTTGATAACATTTTCTTGGATGCCCTTTTCTGTTCACTGCCAATCTATTCTCATATTTCTCTTTACGAATCTTACTTTTCTCTTTGTTTTCCATCTCAACCTATTGTATTTGACCACTGAGAGAAGTTAACAGTAAACTTGTACAATTTACCAATTCCCTTACATGCGGTAGGCAAGCTGGCAGCATGAAACACACTGCCCATAGGTAGTTTGCCAATTTACAGGTAAAAAATCAGATTGTGCAGTTGTTTATTGAGAGCCTGCAGCAGCAATTTAAATGGGATGAGTAAGAAGCAACTTTGAAGCAGTAGGCGACATGAATTCAGCTCCTACAGTTACTTTAATAGTAAAAGGGCACTATCCATTGCAAAATGAATATCCCACATGTTCTTGTGAGATTTATTTCAGAGGAAGTAGAAAGAAAAAAGAAAGACTTGCGTTTATATAATGCCTTTCACAACCATCAGCCATATCACAAAGCACAAGCAGCAAACTGCGGATGGTGGAATCTGGAACAAATACAGAAAATGCTGGAAAATTGTGCCAACATTTGGAATCAGGATGACTCTTTGTCAGAGCTCTACGAAGGGTAATCCTGACTTGAATTATAATAAAGCACTTTGCATCGAATGAATTATTTTCGGAGAGTAGTATTTGCTGAAATGTAGGAGGCATAGCAGTCAATATAGGTGCAGCAAGCTCCCACAAACAGCAATGTGATAATGACCAGATAATCTGTGTTGTGATGTACATTGAAGACAAATATTGGTCAAAACACAGAGGATAACTGTCCATCTCATCTGCAAAATGGCACCATGGAATCTTTTATATCTATCTGAAAGGGCAGATGGGATCCTAGTTTAATGTCTCATCTGAAAAAGCTGTTGAGAATCCATTTAAATATGACTTCACCTGTGTGACCTGTGTTTCATTGTGTGATTGGAATCTAAATGGGGATTTAGGGAAATGTCTGTTCTCCCAAAATATGCTGCTTGAGTCTATATTTTCTCAAAACCATTACTTTTTACTTACAGTGAATATTTACACATTTGGACCTTTACACGAGGCTGGAACATCCCCTCTTACCAGATCTTTCTTGCTTCTCAGTCAAGTGATCTGACATTGTTATTACATTACCATCATGTATGATTCTGATGTTAACATTTATTCTACATATCCCCCTACATCCTTATCGCTATCAAATTTATATCCTCCAACATCTTCCCTCAAAGTCTCAGGCTTCACAGCGTTAGTGTCTGAGATTCTTAATCTCCCTGATCTCCTTTCAAAGTCTAGGATATTCTGTATCCTCTGCCAGTGCGAGTTTTCTTCTCTGTAGAACTTTATGGTGGAACGTGGGGTGGGGATTCTCCAGGCCCATTACCCCACTCATGATGACCTGGAGAATCAGGAGACGGCAGGAAAACAGGTTTTGCAGTGAATGCCAAACCCACTGAGACCCTCCCAGTCCAAACTACTGGCCCCAATCTTTGAAGTGGTTTGCAAAAGAAAAAGTGAAACCATTGGCTATCAATTAGGATTAGACTCTGTCTACACCACGGTCAGGTTCAATGGAGTGCTTGCAGTGCAATCAATTGTAAAGGGAAATCAGAATAAACACAGGGGGCTAGAGGAGTATAAAAATCCACAGAAATGACAGCTGAATCTTTTAGGAGGCACTATATCTTGAATTTGTTACAGCTTAAGGCTTTAAGTCCAATGGAGAAGGTTTCAACAATTTTTGCTTGCAGAGAAGCCTCAACAACTTCAAATCAAAGCCGTGTGCATATATTAGGGCTGAGCACACAGCACTGCAGACTAGAAAAACCCACCTCCACCCAGTGAAATTGACATCTCCTCTCTGTCAGAGGACTTCAAAGGGATCTGCTCTCACCTGCAACTTCTAACAGGGAGAAAGAAAAATCTCTGCGGCACAATGGAGTGCTGCAATGACTTAAAATCTTGCCAGGTGTCCAGTGGGGCATAAAGATAAAAGCGACCTGGCCACTTCAGAATTTGCACAGATGACAGTCAGCAATGCAGATGTTGATCACAGGGCTGCCCGAAATCATCATGCCAGGGGTGATCTTCCAGATCTGTCAGGGCTAGAGGGAGCAGTCCAGCCACAATACCCCCATCCTGGTGGAGAGTGATAAGGTCAACACCTTACCCCAGCCCAAGTCCACCCAAACACCCAGAATCCTTGAGGGACCTGTCCTCTGCAGCCTGGATGCAGCAGAGGGGCAAATGGCCACTGGGCCTACTACCGCGAGCCTCCTCGAGCCAATGGTGCAAAGCCTGGGTGTCAGTGCTAGGGGCCAGTGCACCATTGGCACTGCCAAAGCACATAGCTGAGTGGGGGTCCTGAAGGGTGAGGGTCCCTGAGTGGAAGGGTCTGAGGGGATGATGGCCTGTGTGGGGTACTGTGTCACCTTCATGTCAGGGTGGTGTGAATGGGAGGTTAGCCATTATTTGTGTGTGGGGGGAGGATGCCTCACTTTGGTGAGGGGTTACATAAGAACATAAGAACATAAGAAATAGGAGCAGGAGTAGGCCATCTAGCCCTTCGAGCCTGCCCCGCCATTCAATAAGATCATGGCTGATCTGTTGTGGCTCAGTTCCACTTTCCCGCCCTCTCCCCATAACCCTTAATCCCCTCTCTTATCAAGAACCCATCAACCCGCTTCTACCCTTGTCAGTGTTGGGGGCTACCTTTTTTTTGTGGGAGGGAAACCTGTTCCTGAGCGCAGAGTTCGGATTGCCATTTAAAAATGTTGACCCAGTCTCAGAACTGGCCAGTGGGTTGCCTGATATGAATAAATTAGCACCTATCAGGTGGGAGAATCCTCCAGGTTTCCCACCGGTGTGGACACTTAATACCAGTTTGGAAGCATCACAGCCTTAATGTTTCTTCTTCTTCATCAGGATCTGAGTAGCAAATCTAAGTTACTTTGGCTTTCTTTCAAGGATATTAAGGCACTTTAGTTTCTCCTTATGATACCCTGGTCTGTCTGAATCCAGTATAAGCTTGGTTACAGAGTTTTGTCAACGATTGTACCTTTCTTCTGTTGGTCTTGGACCCATACACTCTCCACGGGCTTCAGCGCTGGCAACTTACATACTATATACCTGGAATAAAGTTCCAAGTCCGGTTGCTTGTCTGTTTTTCCTCATGCTGTTTTATCCTCTCGTGGTTGTTCATGTGATATTGGGTTTGGGTTTTCAAGCTAGAGATAGAAGCTGTGATCTCAATTTCCTTCTCATTAGTAACTCTGATACTGAGAAGCCATTTTGTAAAGGTGAGGTTTAATACCTATTGTGGCATGACGGCACAGTAGTTAGCACTGCTGCCTCACAGCACCAGCAATCCGGGTTTGATTCCCGACTTGGGTCACTGTCTGTGTGGAGTCTACACATTCTCCCCATGTCTGCGTGGGTTTTCTCCAGGTTCTTCGGTTTCCTCCCACTGTCTGAATGATGTGTTGGTTAGGTGCATTAACCCGAAAAGGCGCCTGAGTGTGGCGACTGGGGGAATTTTACAGTTACTTCACTGTGGTGTTAATATAATCCTTACTTGTGACTAATAAGTGAACTTACTGAACTCAGAACAGCTAGATTAAGGTCTTTGTTCTCCTTCAATACATCTTGAATGGTTTGTGTCTATTTCTCAGCTTTTCCATTTGCTTAAGGATAGTGAAGTGAACCCTTGCACCTTAAAGGGGGCATGGGTTTAAGGTGTGAGGCGAAAGGTTTAAAGGAGATGTACGAGGCATATTTTTTACACAGAGGGTGGTGGGTGCCTGGGACTCACTGCCAGGGGAGGTTGGGGAAGTGGATACGATAATGTTTTTAAAGGGAGTATTGACAATACATGAATAGGATGGGGAATAGAGGGATATGGTCCCCGGAAGGACAGGGGATTTTAGTTAAGTCAGGCAGGATAGTCGGTGTAGGCTTAGAGGGCTGAAGGATCTGTTCCTGTCTGTAATTTTCTTTGTTCTTTGTTCTTTATTTTCTTTGATTATATGAACAAAGTCATATTCATTTGCAAAATTGTGGAATAGCTCATTAGCAATTTGCAGCCCACTGTCAAGTACTATGACTTCCAGGGTGCCATGTGTTACATAAATTCTGTTGTGGGATTGGATGACAGCTTCTACTGTGGGACTATGCAATTTGTTTATTTAATTCACCATGAATAATAACCAATGATAATAAGGAATGTTTTCTCTCTGAATTCAAATAAATCCATTCCAATGCCTTAGTGGAAAAGTGAAAGGTAATAAAGGTTCCTTTAGTTTTAGGCTGTTGATGACACTAGAATCATTGAATAGAATCATAGAATTTCTACAGTGCAGAAGAAGGCCATGCGGCCCATCGAGTCTGCACTGACTCTCTGATAGCGCATCTTATCCAGGCCTACCCCATCCCTATAACCCTATGCATACCCCAAATCTATATATCTTGGGATACTAAGGGGCAATTTAGCATGGCCAGTCCACCTAATCTACACATCATTGAACTGTCGGAGGAAACTAGAGGAAACCCACACAGACATGGGGAGAATGTGCAAATTTCACACAGACTGTCACCCAAGACCGGAATTGAACCCAAGTTTCTGGTGCTGTGAGGCAGCAGTGTTAACCACTGTGACACCATGCTGCCCCCAGTAAGATCGTTAGAAATCCTTTTGTCTATGAAGTGAGTAATGCCTGGTTAGCAGACCGTTTGCTGACATTTTGCTCTCCCTAGATGACTTTGATGATATCTTTGAAGAATATCAAGCTAAAGTGTTCGGAGTACAATTATTCTCGTGCTGAACTCACCTAAGTTGTCAATGATTGTGAGCTGTTCAATGTACTGCTGCAGTATTGGATTAGTGGGGATGTAGTCCAGCCATCCTTCCAGACAATATTCATTACTTAGAAATGTTCTTGTTGCTGGGTTTGTTTTATTTCCTGCAACATTTTTGCACTAGCTGGGAAGTGTTCAGTGATTAAAGATGTACATGCTTGGTTGACCATCCTAAGGAAACTTTGAAACTCAATAATGTTCTTGGGCTGTGGAAATTCTCTGATTACTTTTGTTTCTTCGTGATCAAGTGTGATTCCAGTGGCTTGTATAATGTGCCTTATAAACATGATCATTGGTTTGGCAAACGCATTTTCCATTTAATGCTAGGCTTGCATCCTGTAAGGCTCTCAGAACTGCACTGACTCTGTGATCATGCTCTTCTTTCATGGAACTATGCATAAGTATGTTGCCCATATGGTATATTTCTCCTTCCGTGCTCTAGAGCAAGAGGCATTATTCTCTGGAAAATTCTTGGCGTGGACATAATTCCAAATGGTGGAAGTATTCCTATTGAAACAATAATGATTGAATTGCATTATAAATGTGGTTAGAAATCTGGATTTTTGTCGAAAGGCAACTGCCAAACATTTGCATCCAATTTGGTCAATAAAGCATTCTTGGCTAGTTTGACAAGAATCACATCCATTAAGGCTATCTTATGTTCCATCAGTTTGTTTAGTTGAGTGAAATTCATGCTGATTCTTAAAGAATCATTTTGCTTTGGGACCTTGACCATTCCTGAACACCATTTTGTCGGCATGGTGACTTGTGAGATAACCTCTTGTGGTTGCATCTTTTTTAATTTTACCCTTGACATTGTCCAAGAGTGGGACTTTCCTTCATGTAAAGAGGCAAATTGGCTTAATGTTATCTAATTCTGGTGCTATGGTACTATGCACAGGATTTTCCAGTCCTCCCACTGCTACGTGTTTTCTGGCAGCACAGGCCATTTGCCACCAGGGGAATCTTCCCGTTCCTCCGATGAATACAACATTTTGTGTAGCTTGTATATCCTGCAACCAGGGAACCCACCATGAGGGTCATCTTCAGTGGGACCAGAAGATCCTATTAGTAGGAAGGACACCCTAAGTAAACAATTCTGGAAATTTATATCAAAATGTACTGTTGCAGTTCTCTTCAACAACTTCATTCACTTTATAGATTAATTTCAGTTTTAGACATACATTTCTGCCCTGTGGAGGTGATTTTGAAGGACATTGAGGTTTGACGACTTTATATTTTATATTTCAACTTAGCAATGACCTGGCCTTTGACATTTAAAGTTATCCCACTGCACCCCTCTAATTTAATAATGTAACCTTTTTGAACCATTTGACTTCATCTGTTAGAACAGAAACCCCTGCTCCTGTGCTTAGTTTAAACTCTGCGGATGTCCATTCACTTAAAGTTTAATACTCCAATAGTTTCCTCGAGTGTCATTTACCTGCCCAGGAAGGTTAGTCTTTTTTGTTTGTGATTCTTGCACTTCTTGTGGCTCTGTTTTAAAATGTCTCCCATCTTTTTACAGTTTGTCAGTGTTTCTGAGTGACTACCAATTTTGAAATGACTTACTTTTCCACAGTTGTGGGACTCTGCCCTCCTTGCCAGACAATCTTCTCATAACCATGGTTTGTTCCCGCCACACCCAAGGCAAAGTGGCAGTTGGCTCACTTTTCCCCATTTTGACATGCTTAGGTTTTGAGCATTTTCAGACTGAATGGTCTCACTCGATCCGTGGGGCCTCTCCTTCACCATGAACAAATGCTTGGTTCTGTTTTCTGATTTCTGTTTAGCTCACAATCTGCACTGTTTTTACTAATGTTAAATCTTTTTTTTCTGTAGGAGATTTAATAATACTTCACCTAGGACTCAACTATGATTCTATCATCAATCAGCTCATCATCTATAGTTTTATAATCACACTTGCCTGCCAACCAATATAGATTGTTGATGAATGAATCCATGCTTTCACCTGGTTGTTGTTTTCTTTTATTACATTTAGCCCTCTCTATTATTAAATTCTGAAGAAGGACTTCTTCATAAGAAGTTGAAATCTCAACTACTTCCTACCTTCTTTCCACATTATCAGTGATAGATCCTACTGCATAAAATAGTGTACAGACCTAGTTTTTCTAATACTTTTTGCATAATTCTGAAGTGGTTCTGTAACTTGTACTTTAGGACTATGCTCACTGCTGCCTAGTCTCTGATTCTGTGTCTCTGCTTGCATTTGTAGTTCCCATGATGTTCCAACTTTTTGCTGTTTGATCCTGGATGCAAACTTGTTGTCCCAAACTTGGCTGTTCTATACCTGTATTTTATCATGCACTTTGATCATCTTCTCTTGTAGTTTTAAAAGTCGCTGTCTAGTTTCTGAGAGTGTAGAATGGGTAAGAAGACGTAGATTGGAGTGGACTGGTCCGTCAAACATGAGCTCTGCCAGTGATAGAATAGTTGCACTTAAAGGTGTTGCTCTCAGATGTAACATTGTAATGTGTCGATCCTTTTTTGACCATCTACATTTAAGAATTCAGGATTTCGTCATGCAAACCATTTATTTAACCAGGCAGTTAGACATAGGGTAATGAGGAGAAGTAGCACGATCGATATCTCACTTCTTACACAAAGCCTGAAATGGCTTACCAAGAAATTGCAGACCATTATCCATAATGATCGCCCTAGGCAAACCAAATAAACTGAAAATAGCACTTGGTGTACGTGTGTAACAGCTGTGTTTGACATGTTACGCAATAGTCAACTACCTCTACCCTTCTCTGTCTGGGTAAACCTATTCCCTCATTAAACAGTTTCTCTCAACTCATTTTTTAAGTTTATTTATAATCACAAGTAAGGCTTACATTAACACTGCATTGAAGTAACTGTGAAATTCCCCTAGTCGCCACTGTCCAGCGCCTGTTCGGGTCAATGCACCTAACCAGCATGTCTTCCCAAATGTGTGAGGAAACCAGAGCACCCAGAGAAAACCCACAAAGACATGGGGAGAACATGCAAACTCCACACAGACTGTAACCCAAGCCGGGAGTCAAATCTTGGTCGCTGATGCCGTGAAGCAGCAATGCTAACCACTGTGCGACCATGCCACCCATCTCACTTCCTCCAAACAAAAGGTGTTGCTGTGGATACCTACATGGGTCCTAGTGATGTCTTCCTTTTTGGAGTTTAAGTGGGGCATTTCCTGTTTCAGTCTTACTCAGATCCATTGAGTCTGCTCCACCGTTCAATCATTGCTGATATTTTTCTCATCCCCATTCTTCAGCCTTTTCCCCATAATCATTGATCCCCTTATTAATCAAAAACCTATCTATCTCTGTCTTAAAGACACATGGGAGGAGGTGCACTACTGGCAGACTGGAGAATCTTGCTGCCATGAAGGCCAGAGAATTCCAGCCTCCATCTCCCTCTCCACAGATGCTACCAGATCTTCTGAATGTTTCCAACATTTTGAGCTTTTATTTCATTTTAAGTTTTTTTGTGTAACGTTTGATTAAAAAAGGTTGTCTGAAAAGCTACCATTTCCTTTCTTTGTAAAAACTGTTGTGTTGTACATTAAATTAAATTATTTAGAGTCTGAAAACAAATGCAGTATCTTACTTGAATCTTCACCTTTCATATCCTGAAAAAAAGTGAAAAATGAAATCCTATATTGTTCACAGCTTACAGAACAGTCAAATTGGTACAAGGGATGTTTTCAACGTTCTTTCGACATGCAACATGGTAATCTCTAGAATACCATTTATATCTTAAAATTGTGCCAATGATGTTTGAAACAGGGCATGACGTTTTAATATTCCTGCATGATTTCATCAGATAATTAGAAAAATATATATGGCATGCTGATGATTTCATCTTAGATTACAGAAGAAAAACAAATAACATTGCATTGTTTAAGGATGATTCTTCATTCTTCGTTGGATCACTGGTGCATGATGTTTGTGCACCAGTGAGTATGAAGTAGGTTCGGACTAGTGAATCCCCACATTGTGTGTTTTCAGTCATCCAGACAATTCAGGGAGTGCATCCAGATACTTTCCTATAAGAACGAAAATTTGACTACAAATTAGTCTGTACCATTTCTCATTCATCTTCTGATGTGCAATTAGTAGATGTGTAGTAACATCTTGGCTATCCACCTTTTTAAGTGGAGAAAGGTGCATGGCATGGGAGAAATCTTAAGGGGGAGACAACAAAATAAATAATGGAAAAAGAAATCGACTTACCAAAAAGGGTGCAGCGATGCAAAGTATGATCTCTGCATACTACACTGCTATAATGTTCAAATCAACCTTACACTAAAAAAGGTGAGTGCCCTAATTAAGTTGCAAAATGGGATGTAGATCTAATTAAGTGAGCAGAAATAACAAAAAGAAACACTGCTTTAATACTTAAAACCCCAGGAGACTTCATATACTGCCCTATTGTTTGCAAACTTGACAGACACAATATATGATAAATGATAATGAACTACAGTAGCAAGCACTGAGCTGTTAATTAGTATTATAGCTTCAATGCAGTTTTGTCTTCTACATTTACTGCAGTGAATTTAGACCCTCTAATGTAGTCACTGCTGAGTAAAAGTGTTGTCAATGCAATTTGCTTATGCTTAACCCTCAACTCAAGAGAAACTTTCTTGAAACACACTGGAGATTTCCACAACATGGTGTACATAAATCTCCGTCGAGACTGTGCTAAGCAATTTTAAAAACACAGTTTATGAACTTTTGAATTATATTTGCACTAATAGTCATGATGAGAAGATTTGGCCATAATCCTCTGGGCATCAATTGGGTGGAAGTAATATCCATATAAAATGAACACTGGATCATCCACCTTGAGTACAAAACAAGTTTGCTTATGTAGGTATTCGTATGGATTCTCTATATAAAGTGATCAACTGATTACCCTTATGAAACAATCAGTGGATTTTCCATATGATGTGTTCAGTAAATTTTCCATGTAAATTGAACAATGGATTGTGTGTGCAAAGTGATCAAGGGATCATCCATGTAAAGTGATCAATGGAATGAGTATAATGATCATTGAATTGTCCATGTAACTGAATCAGTAGGTTGTCCATGTTATGTGAACAACAGATGTAGCATTGTTCAGTTTACATGGACAATCCTTTAACCAGTTTACAGTAATCTGCTGTTTTTGACTAGGCTCTATTAAATACACTGTTAAACAAAATAATCTGAATCAAGTAACAACTTTCATTTCAGTTCTTCACAGGTAATCAAGAATATTGCATTAGTTATTGTTTTTACCTTCCCACATTTTTCTTTCCCTTTGGGAAACTGTAGGAAACTGTTGGAAGGGGTCAATGCAGATGCGATGGGCCAAATGGCTTCCCCCTGCAATGTAAAGATTCAATTATTCTATGATAAGCAGGCTGGTAATCAACCTGTTGAACTGTGCCCTTCTGTGGAATGAACCCAGGGCTTCTGGCTCAAGCAGGACCACTGCCTGTGGAGCTGCAAGATCTCCATACATTCATACATTAGCCATAGAATTATACCTTGGTAATCCCAACATCAAATTCAGAGCTAGAAAAAAAGAGAACATATAGAAATATCAGAAATGGGAGAACAAAGAAGTGATGATTTTAAAACCTTTTATTTCAAAGAACAGACAACTTGATTAATTCTTCATCTTGAGTTCTGCCCACTAAAAACAAGTTTTATCAATCAGTAGATAACTACAGTCAATTAGGACATGCATTTTTCAATGGGGAAGGCAGCACTTGATGAACATTATTTTCTGTTTAGTTGTGGTTGCAAGACTGACAGTAGCGGATCAGATACTGATTTTACATGCTGCCCAAAGCAGGCAAATTACAAATGCCAGTCCCAAACGGAAAGTGATCGGCAAAGTCAGGAAATGAGAAGGCCAGCATGGGAGGAACAACTGCACATCATCATGAATAAATAGAGGCACTGCCAAGCAATTGGAATCAACTCTGATCTGACAATTGGAAATGAAGGTATGGAAGGCAATATACAACAATGAATTCACATACACCTTTTCTTACACCAGGTTTTTATGTATTCTTCAATCTCTCCAGCTATTAGTTTTCACATGACAGATTCACAAAGTAATTGTTTAAGATGGGGCTCGTTGGAGGATTATGAAATGTCTGCCCCTACCTACAAAGCATGCAGATTGTCTTTTTGCCATGAAATGGTTTATGAAAATGTTTTGTGAAAACGATAAAACATATGGGGAAATTTTCTGAAATTGTGTGGTGAATGGACAGACAGCAGTACAATCCAATGAACGATTGCCAACACAGAGCATTTTGAATCATTGCTGTGTATCCTGAAGAAAGTGAAAGCTCAAGGAACATTCATAAACATTTCCTACTTAAAGTGGTATCATCTTTTCTGGTGTATAGGTTTGGTGGCAGGAGTGGAAATGAGAGAGATTTCTACTTTGGAGCAAGATGGCTGGCCATATGCAATCTTCTACATTCAGCTCCTTGCATGTGCAAGGAGCACACTGAATTTCATAGTGGGAGTTAGCAGGAATTTGCCATTCTCACTGTTGTCCCGTAAGGTTGAAAGTCCCAGTGCCATATAGAAAGGGTACCCAGACAGTCATTCACTCACTGCAAGCCAGGAGCATCAGTAGGCTGTCATTGCAGAGGAGGAGATCTACTTTGATAACAAAATGTCTCAGAGCAGACAACTTGTGGCCTAACAGTTCAGTGGAGCCTCTCTGCATGTTCTCCACCAGGCCATCCGGGAAAGATGTTACTTCCCAGGGATGGCAACAGGAGGCCCTTCCATCAGACCACATATGCAGTAAATCGTACTTTGCACCTACAGGAGTTCTGTGATTGCTGCAAAACCCAATGCTCTGGCTGCCTGACTCTTGGGATCCAAACAGAAATAGGCAAATTGGCATGTCCTCCTGAAGACGGCATCTGTAAACTTCCCAATGCACTTGTGGCCTTGAGAGCTCCCTGAAATCAACCAATCACATTCAGCAACTGGAATAATTTCTACTCCCCGAACATAATCACACAAGATAAATCTTATATTGTGCTTGGTTCCCAGGAGCCTCTCATGATGCCTATATTCTGAAGTCCCCCAGTTGCCTTGCTGACAAGGAATTGGGACATAAGGGAGCATTGTGGAGCCCTGGAAGGAGCCATTGGCAAAGAGGTTCAGGATGGCAGTGACCTTTAATGTCATCAGAATGGAATTGCCCCCAAGCCCATCAAGAAGAAGCTGGCAGATGTGAGTAACCACATTCCAGGCAATCAAAAGGTGCCTCCGGCATTGCCTTTCATTCAACTGCAGGTGCTGCATTGCCTCCAATACACTGAAGTTCAAGCCACTGTCACACTGTCTCCTTGCTGTCAGCATCCTGAGCTTGTTGAGGACCTGCTGCTTCCGGCTGCTCAGGTGATTCTCCTCCTGGCCCTGGGCTAACCTGTGTCAGTTCCTCTTCATCTGGATGAGAGACATTAGAAAGGCAGGACTGCCTGGAGCCTGTATCATCAAGGCCTCGACAGATCTTTAAAGGAATTTCAGTGATCCACCCGGTTAGTATATTCTTTGCAGATTAACCTCCATCTCTGAGGCTGAAAGCCAAAACTAAGCCCTGTGCCTGGCATCCACAGGATATGGCATCCCCACACCACCTCTTCTAGATGAAATATATCTTGGATATATTCCATATTCACATATGATTATGCATGGAGACATTGAGCATTGACCTGGATATTGACAGCCTTATGCAAGAATCCTCCCTCAGGCACTAATCAGTTTTCCTAATTACCCTCGAGATTCGACAGAGAGACCATTGCCTTAGCACCAAGAAAGACTTAGTGCATAAGCTCTTTTCAAGTAAGACCATTGACCTGGAGGAATGGAGATTTGGAGTTGGAGTATGCTGCCATCCATCACTTGTATGCCCTGGAGATATTCACAGCCCTCCCTTCATCCAGGCCTGTAACAGCACTAGCTTTCAATCAGCAAACAATGTAAACCAAATCTAGATATTGATTAATTCTTGCTGGAATGTAATCCATTAGTCATGGAGCAATACTGGTATTTTGAGTGTTGGAACCTCGAGAGCAGAACACACCTGAGTCTGATTCTCCATGGAGTGGACTGGTAACCCATAGCGTAACCCTTTGCTGATACCAAGAAAATGAGGCATTAACTTATCCCACCCAAAAAGAGAAAACTCCCACATTGAATGCTTCAGAGGTTTAATGAACTGAATGACAACTTTGAGAGCTTTAGTTTGATGCATGTAAGGTTGCGTGCACACCTTCTACTCAACTCCTGTTACCCACCAAGTTCCTCCCACCCTCCTACACAATACAGTCATTCCTCTCCCTCCTCTAACCATTCAGCCACATCTCCCCTCCCCCCATTATCTTGCACACAACTATCATTATGTGAAATTCCTGTTCTCCCCTCTGTTCTGAAACTGTAAATGTGCTCATGCCCCTCTTGTCCCTGAACCCTGCGGTTCTCAAAGCCTGTTGTATCCTAACTCTCTATGAACCCTGTGTATGAGAGACCATCAAATTCCCACCCACGATCCTAGCCTTCCACCCTACCTGATTTAACTTGATTCTCTGCCTCCAAATACCCTCATTCAAACCCGAAGGTTAGTATTCTTGGACCCACAGATCATGTCCATCTCTCTACGATGCTCACTGTTCGTCAGGAAGCTCAACCGCCTTTAACATCCCAAGAACTTAATTGCAGAAATTTATCCCGGCATCAGGAAATTGATTTTTGACCTCCCATTAAATTAAGTTCCCATGCCTGTCAAGCTTCCTGCCACAGATGGAACCGGAAGACTCTGGCCTTCATCAGAGATTCAGGCAAATCAATTAATCATTCAAAATGCAGGTAATAAATGAAGGACTGGACATCTTGGGGTCCAGTTTGGTAGCTCCATGACAACTGGAGTATATAGAACAGCATCTTGCAGAGATTAAAGGATGTTTAGTTGAACCTCAGGGATTTAAATCTCTTTCTAATTCCGTGAGCTCAGTTCTCTCACTGATTGGCGGTAACGAGAATTTTGTTCTCAGCGCTAGCAGAGTAGCTGGTGTGCATGCTGGTAAGGCTGATTGCCTTATGACATTAGCACAGAGAAGTATGCTATCAGCTAGGGATGGGTAATAAATGATGCTCTTGCTAGCGAGGCCCATATCCTGCGAGCAATTTTTAAAAAGCTCCCTGCAGATGTCTTCAATTTTGCAGCTCCAGGCTGCCATCGAGCCCATGACAAAGAGTCAGCCCATGACTTAGAGACCCTGACAGCAGGGCTACTTCCATCACAAGAGGCTCAAAATAGTTTAGTGCAGCCCTATACATCTTAGACCCCAGGCCCTCAGATCACACATAGAAATAGGGCAAAGAAAAGGTTCTGCAGTCACAAGGGAGTTTACAGTGAAGAAATTAAGTAATGCATTTGTAAATAGTTGTAATAAATCACTGGAATTATTCATAGAAGGACTACTTTGTGATTAGTTTTCTCACAGGACAATGGGTACTATGTTGAAGCTCATGACATTGACATGATAGCTCGTTGTAAAGAGCAAAAGTTTGATTTGAACAATAAAAGTTTTTTAAAAAATGCTCAGCGGGTCTGACAATGTCTGAAGGACAGATGTTACAGAAAAACAGAGTTAAAGGGTTGAACTTGCCTGCCCCCATGATGATGGCTTTGTATTGGGTGTGGCTGGGAAAATGGTGGGGAGGAAGAATTGCTTTGGGATAGCTCGCTGATGCATTCTTGCTTCTAGGGAATTTTCCCCACGCTGGGAAGCAGATTAGCTGCCCACACCACTGAACCAATTAACATAATTAAGGCCTCTGTTTCAAAGTAATTTTCAGCCTCTCTGCTCTTTTTCCAGCCGCATAGCAGTCCCTTGTCACATGTAGAAGCCACTAGTTCAACAGAGGCAGCCTCCCAGCAGGTGACCTGGAGTCATCAGAATTGGAGGCTCCATGTGGCAATGAGGAACCTATATCCCAAAAGACCATAATTGGAGCTGAGACCAATCTAGAGGAGATGTTTTCCCTTCACCCGATTCATCTACCAATCTAGATACCAGTTATTTTATTATTGATCATAGAATCCCTATAGTACAGAAGGAGGCCATTTGGCCCATCCAGTCTGTACTGAATCTCCGACAGATCATTTTACCAAGGCCCTATTTCCGTGACCTCACGAATTTACTCCGTAATCCTCCAAAGCTACACATCTTGAGACACTAAGGGACAATGTAGCATGGCCAATATGCCTAATCTTAACATGTTTGGACTGTGGGAGGAAACTGGAGCACCCAAAGGAAACCCACACAGACACAAGGAGAATGTGCAAACTCCACATAGGCAGTCATCCAAGGCTGGAATTGAACCCTGTGCCCTGGCATTGTAAGGCAGCAGTGTTAGCCACTGTGCAATTATGCAAGCAAGCAAGTGCACACACAGTAAGCATGCAGCATCTGCACGTTGATGCACCAAGGCCTTTTTTTAACCACACCAAATGCTTGCTCAATTCAAATTCTTGCATTACCTTGAACTACAAGATCAATTAAACCCATTGATGATGCAGATTATGATGCGTGATTACCCTGCATACAGTTGAAGTGATCAGGCAGCATGCAAACTTTATGTTGTCTCCTCATCACCATGAAGGTCAACACTAAACATGTTGCTGACTTCCATCACAATCAGTAGGGGCATGGCTAACACAAGAAACAGCTAGCTTGCACTTCTTAAAGGCAACCTACACCTCTTTTCAGTTGACTAGAGATAGTGTTCCATGGATGTCAATTTAAGAGCCCCTTTAAGGTGGGAACAATGGAGGGATCTTTCCCATTTTTCAGTGAGTGATGCAGTGGATGGGTTTTTTCTGCCTTACAATCAGACATATAATTGAAAACAGTGAAGTGGGTGGGTGCTGTGACATAACATGAATGGGGCAGGCTCTGAGTGAGCCCCTGCCACCAGCAAATTAATGTTTTAAAGATCATGGTGCCCTTTACTAACCAAACACTGCCCCCTTCAATTTTGACTTTTTTGCATTGGGATGCCCTTTATAAAGTCAAAATTGATGGGGGCAGTCTGGCACTGCCAAGGACTGTGCCCAGGCAGCTTTTCCACTCTCAATCCAGCCTGTTAAAAACAGGAGTGGAGAAACCAATCCACCCAACCCTCACCCATACCCCCACCCCCCACCCTTTCTCTCCCTCCCCACAAGTCCCATGAGTTGGAGATTTCCTGAAATTGTAAACCAGCTTCCTGTCCAGCAATGCCAGTGGGGTGGTGAAGGTGAGCCAGAATCGGGGCTGCTGCCTCTGGAAACCAACCCAAGGCAGAAATAGAAGCAGATTATTGCTGAGGCTGGCAGATTCAAAGTTCTGCTTCAGGTCCCTGGGGCATCAGCTCTATTCTGTGTAAGCGTTAGTGCTCAGACCTTACCTCTGTACTCACTCACTTGCTCTTTATATATTCCCATGCTCACTGAATCTCCCATGCCTCCATAGCTGAACAGATAGTTGAACTATTAATCAAAGACAAGATAAAAGCACAGGATCCATCTGAAATGTTTATTGCTAAAGAACACTGTATTTGCTGGATAAAGTACTAAATGCATATGAACGCATTCATATCACTGGCCCGCACTGAATGATCACTTACCTTTTAAGAACAAGCCCTATCTTCAATCACCGCATTAAAATATAATTATCATAATGATCCCTTAGCATTACATTATGCCATGTGAAATTGTCAACAAGTTTTAAGCTTACCTGTCAACAGCTTTCTGACTTGAGAACAGGTTTACCCATGTTTCATGACCCTTCCGACCTGGCATGAACCATTTTGCCTTTAGAAGCCTGTCTGACTCCATGAAAATTGCAAGGATTTTAAGATCACCATCCCTGCTGGCATAGGGATTGTTGTGTGCAGGATCATGACCTGCGTGCTTATCCTGCACCTATAAAATAACAGAGGATGGGAATGGGATGAAAAATTCTGCAATTTTGTCTCCAATGTTGTGCCGGGCCAGCAAAGTCTGACCCAAGGAGTCTGACCCCATGGATCTGAATGCAGTGCTATCAGAAAGTTCAGTAACTTCACAAGTAAATCATCTTCAGATGTCTTTTCTGATCCACTGCTACACCAACTTCACATAGTGCTCATGCACCCTCCACCAACCCCCAATCGCTGATCAATCAACAGTCATTACCCAACACCAACATTCAGAAGTTCCATATCGCTTTCACAAAGTTACCACTGCAGCCAGCCTCACACCCACCTCCCCCAACTTTCATAATTCTCCAGCTATTCATCTGTGGCAGGCACAGCAACCAAACACATGGCAACACACTCACTGACATTCTTTTCTCTCTCTCTCTCGTAAGCAAGATCACACATAACAGAAGGAAATAACAGAAACCCAAGGGAGAACAACATGCCTGTACCACCTCAACCCTTCGAAGGAAACAATGCTACTAAACACTGATTGACATGAGGTGGGAATTGCACCCCTCACTCTGGTGAAAGTTGCGCCTTGAAGAAGTGCCAGCCAATCAGCAGAGAGTGGGTAAGCAGGCTAAGGTGATGTCACGGACCACGCAGATGTTGGCCGGAATTCTCCTGCCGTTCACTCTGGCAGGATTCTCCAGTCCCACCAGCAGCGCATCCCTATCCATGGGTTTCCCACCAGCGTGGAGTGACATTAATGGGAATTCCCATTGACAGCAGCAGGGCCAGAGAATCCCACTGCTATCAAACAACATGCCATCTCCCACCGGCAGGAAACAAGTGTCTGGGAAGCCAGAGACTCTTGCCCATTATCTATAAGGTCTTCTCAACTTGAAACATCGGTTCATTGTGGGTTTTTTGTTTAGTTTTGCAAGGGTGTGAGGGAATAATGTGATATCCCCAGTGAGAAAAGCTAGCCCAGTTGCTGTGCGTCAATTAATTAGGGGCAGGGGTATATGACAGTATTCATCCTCCCCCTGTTACTCCACCAGTGCCCTCATTGGTGACTTTCACCCAGCCAGCCAGACCAGGCTGCAGAGGTACAGAAATCCAAAACCCAACCCCCTAACCCCAGAGCTGCATATGGTGGTCCTCAAGCCAACAGCTTCCCACTTGCCATGCTGCAAGCATTAGGATAGCAGTGGGTAGGGTCAATAGACTAGGCAGTGGAATTGTTACAGAACAGCAGTGATTTTCTCCATGATGCTCTTGGTCGCTGAATGACTCTCATTGTACAGGTGCAGTCCATATGTGATCAGGTAGTGGAGGAAAATCATGATGACAGGAGTATAAAGGGTACCCTTTGTCATTCAGCAGCCAACCTCTCATTCAATGTGGCGGCAAAAAGATGGTGGGAGCTGTTAACTGCATCACGTTGAAGGCATCGTGGCTGTTTTCAGGATAGCAGGCATGGACCAATCCATTAGTGTGATATTCTGTCATTTAATTTTGTATATCAAAGCCATCTCACACACTATTCCCAGCAGAGGTGGAGATGGAAAAATGCTCATCCAAAACCCCGAGTAGAATGGACTTCTGGAGAGCCTCCCCCTCCCCCCGTGCACTGTTTCCCCTCTCTGCTGCATATGCTCCACAACCTTGTCATCCTGGAACATAAGAGGGATTGCAAGTTTAGCATCCGTGATAGATTATGTACAGTATTGGTCTCCTTATTTAAAAGAAGATGGAAATGAATTGGAAGCAGTTTAGAGAAGATTTAGGAGACTAATACCTGGAATTGTTTGGGTTGTCTTAGAAGAAAAGGTTTGATTTGTATCCACAAGACTTTAGAAGATTAAGAGGTGACTTGATTGAAACCTTTAACATGCTGAGGGGTATTAACAGGGCGGAAATGGTAAGGTCATTTCTTCTTAATCACAGGCTCATAGACGTTTACAGCATGGAAACTGGCCCTTCGGCCCAATTTGTCCATGCTGCCCCTTTTTTAACACTAAGCTACTCCCAATTGCCTGCTTTTGGCCCATATCCCACTATACCATCTTACTTATATAACAATCTAAATGCTTTTTAAAAGACAAAATTATACTCGCTTCTACTACCACCTCTAGCAGCTTGTTCCAGACAGTCACCACTCTCTGTGTGAAAAAATTGCTCCTCTGAACCCTTTTATATTCCTCCCCTCTCACCTTAAACCTATGCCCTCTAGTTTTAGACTCCCCTACCTTTGGAAAAAGATGTGGACTATCTAGCTGATCTGTGTCCCTCATTATTCTATAGACCTCTATACTTTTAAATGACATTGGTTGAAGGTCCCTCATCAGCTGAAAGTAAGTTCAGCTCCAAGAAATGTTTAAGAGACAGTGTTAACAGGATCTATGAGACCCAAAAGAGCATCCTGGGCACCGAATCAGCATTATTAGGTATCATGGTTTGCACACTCCTCATATTTCTCGAGCATGCTGTGTGAGTGCCCTTACAACATGGCATGCCATGCAGGTTGCATCAGAAGCTGTTTGGCCACCATTTTCCCATGTCAAGATTGCTGTAGGGTTGGCACCAGCTGCATAAAGCAGCTGAATTTTTCAGCCTTGATGTCCCATTGGATCCCTCTCAGAATCCGTGACCTTGCAAATTAACATTGTGAGTGATGGCAGCAAGATGTATCTCTTACCACCCAGCAGTCACCGTCTCTCTTGTTCCTGCTGTTGAAACAGAGCTGAGGCAATGGATAGTTGCCAGCATACCATGTATTCTTGTTTTGCAATCTGTGCCTGTGGCATGCACATTTTGTAAATGGAAGTCTTTGCAATTGGTCATTTACAATGCAAAATGAATACAATCAATAGCCCTTAATCCTGGGAACGCGCCTCTGAAAATTTCCATTGCACTTTCAGTCATCTCTCTGTGTAGAGCAGAAGAGTATAAACCAGATTGTCCTGGTGGTTTGCTTTGAGTTTGAATCTACAGTAAAGTAACTGATCTAAATAAATTCCCTTGCAGCTTTCTAGAGTTGTCCATCCTCTATAAACCTTGAATTCTAACTGTAGCAAACAAGCAAAGTTCTTCCAAAGTTGCATGTTCAAAATAAAGGAAGCACTGAAAGGTCATGACCTGAAATATGAGCCATGTTTCTCTCTCCACAGATGCTGCCAGATCTGTTGAGTACTTTCAGCATTTTCTGTTTTTATTTCAAACCTTATGAAAGGTCCTGTCAACAGCATCTGTGTTGGTGCATGCTACAGCATAGATACTGCAGGGATAGTTTAACTGTCATCAGATGCTGCTTGAATAACTTTGTTTTCCTTTCATTCTCCTGCTACTCATTTTCCTTTGACATGATTTTAATTTGGAACATTCCCATTAAGAAAGTCAATTTGCAGCCTTCAGGTAGTTGTTCCCGAATTATCCTGAACTCCATTTATTGGTGGAGAGTTTGGGTGAAGGCTTTCTGTGAACAATGTTAGAAAATGTTGTCAGATATCACCAGCCAATTTTAAAAAGTGACCATAAAAAGTGACCAACTGTCAAAAGTGACAATTTTAAAAAGTTCTGGAACCCTTGCTGTTTGTGATTTTTATAAATGACCTGAATGAGGAAGTGGAGGGATGCGTTGGTAAGTTTGCCGATGACACGAAGGTTGGTGGTGTTCTGGATAGTTTGGAGGGATGTCAGAAGTTGCAGTGTGACATAGATAGGATGCAAGACTGGGCAGAGAAGTGGCAGATGGACTTCAATCTGGATAAATGTGTAGTGATACATTTTGGCAGGTCAAATGGGATGAAGGAATATAACATTAAGGGTAAGACTTTTAGCAGTGTGGAAAATCAGAAGGATCTTGGGGTCCGGTTCATAGGACTCTCAAATCAGCTTCGCAGGTAGAGGATGTGGTTAAGAAGGCGTATGGTGTACTGGCCTTCATTAATTGAGAAATTGAGTTTAGGAGTCGGGAGATAATGCTGCAGCTTTATATGACCCTGGTCAGACCCCACTTGGAGTACTGTGCTCAGTTCTGGTCGCCTCATTACAGGAAGGATGTGGAAGCCATTGAAAGGGTGCAGAGGAGATTTACAAGGATGTTGCCTGGATTGGGTGGCATGCCTTATGAGGATAGGTGAGGGAGCTCAATCTTTTCTCCTTAGAGAGACGAAGGATGAGAGGGGACCTGACAGAGGTGTATAAGATGTTGAGAGGTATTGATCGGGTGGACTGTCAGAGGCTTTTTCCCAGAGCTGAAATGACTGCCGCAAGAGGACACAGGTTTAAGGTGCTGGGGAGTAGGTACAGAGGAGATGTCAGGGGTAAGTTTTCACTCAGAGGGTGGTGAGTGGGTGGAATTGGCTGCCGTCAGTGGTGGTGGAGGCAAATTCGTTAGAGTCTTTTAAGAGACTTCTGGATGAGTACATGGGACTTAATAGGATTGAGGGTTATAGGTAAGCCTAGTAGATATGGATATCATCGGCGCAACTTGTGGGCCGAAAGGTCTGTTTGTGCTGTAGTTTTTCTATGCTCAATGTTTTACTTGTATTTGCGACCAGTTCCCCAGTCTTTTAATCCAAAACTCTCAGCTTCATGTTTGATTCCCCTCACTATCTCTGTAACCTGTTTCTGCCTTACCATTCCTCCCAAATCTGTTCCTCTGACTGGCCTTTTGTCAGCTGTCCCTTCTTTCACATCACCATTGCTGGCCACACTTTCAGGTGTTTACCCCATAATTCGGAATTCTCTCCCTAAACCCATCCACCTCTCACCCTTTTTCTGGAATGCAATTTAAAAGTATCCCGTTAACCAAGCCTAGTAGGTAGAGATAAGATCGGTGCAACTTGTGGGCCGAAGGGCCTGTTTGTGCTGTAGTTTTTCTGTGATTCTATGATTCTAGATGCAAAAGTGATAACACCATTTGCAACTTCCACCATGATGACCCAGTCCTGGTAGCTGCAACTGCTACTCCCTTCTCAAAATTACCTATTGTTCATTTAAGTGGAGAGCAGATCAGTGAGCATTGTATTATTGTTCAAATGTGTAGGAAGTTTTGTATAAAACTCCCAAATGTAAAATATTTCACCAGAAGATTCTGCTGATACAGATCAGTTGCAGACATTCAGGCCTGGAATTTACATGTTCATGGAGATTCCAGGGACCTTCCAAAATGATGGGTGGGATCGAGAAACAAATTTCCTGGCCCTATTTCCATCAAATCCCAATATTGCTGGGAAGGCAGAGGAACAATGGCAGGCCATATGTGGGAATCCTGAACTCAAGTAGATAAGGTTGTTAAGAAGGCGTACGGTGTCTTGGCGTTTATTGGTAGGGGGATTGAATTTAGGAGTCGCAGTGTAATGTTGCAACTGTACACTACTCTAGTGCGGCCGCACTTGGAGTACTGTGTGCAGTTCTGGTCCCCGCATTACAAGAAGGATGTGGAGGCGTTGGAGAGGGTGCAGAGGAGGTTTACTAGGATGGTGCCTGGTATGGTGGGGAGGTCCTATGAGGAGAGACTGAGGGATTTAGGGTTGTTTTCGTTGGAAAGAAGGCGGCTAAGAGGGGATCTTATTGAAACATATAAGATGATTAGAGGTTTAGATAGGGTGGATAGTGATAGCCTTTTTCCTCGGATGGAGAAAGCTAGCACAAGGGGGCATGGCTTTAAATTAAGGGGGGGTAGCTACAGGACGGATGTCAGGGGTAGGTTCTTTACCCAGCGGGTGGTGAGGGATTGGAATGCCCTGCCTGCTGCAGTTGTAAATGCGTCTAGTTTGGGGGCGTTTAAGAGATCTCTGGATAGGTTTATGGACGAAAAGGGATTGGTATAGGCTAGTGGGTCATTGTTTTTGTAACTGGTCGGCGCAACATCGTGGGCCGAAGGGCCTGTTCTGCGCTGTAATGTTCTATGTTCTATGTTCTATGTTCAACAGGGCCATTTGAACTAAATGCTAATTTGAAACTGATTCCATTTCTGCTACAGCAGCATAGGCATTACAATCTTTAGAGAAGTCATAATTGTTCCTGAGGGTTGGATGAAATCTGTAGAATTGTCAAGCTGACAAGTTTTTAAATGGCTAACCCTTTAAAAATGGGAAAAAAAGGTCTACCTGTAACTGTGGAACTAAACAGAAACATCCGTGCTAGTAGTTTCAAGAAATGTCTGTTGACAATAACCTAAGTGCTATCATTATAGCATTATTAATGCTTGGCTGTTTCCCACAACTTTTCTTTATCACAGTAGGATGTTATAAGGTCACATTTTGATTGGCAGTTCAAAACATTTATGAAAGGATTAGCTGTCTTTAAAATAGGGTTGTGAATACAAATATTTTCTTTATAAAGGATTAAGTACTCAAGGGGATTTAACTGTATCGCATGGGCTTTCATGAATGGAAAATTGCTTTCTAATGTAATGTAATGGGGAGGTGGAGTGTGATGCCAGCAATGATTGTTTAGCACTGCAAGGAGGGGTTTGATGGTGGTGATGACTATTGGTATGGGGAGAGAGAGAGGGAAGGTGATGCCTGTGTTGGCTGTTTGTAGAGATTGGGGAAGAGAGCATGGGTGATGCCAGCATTGATCACTGTTGAGGGGGAAGGGGTGTGCAGAAGGGGGTGGGGAAGTGGAGAGATGCCGGCTTTGATCGTACAGGTGAGGGGAGCCCCTAAGACCTCGTGGTGGGTTGGGGGAGGTTTGTTTTTTTTAAGCTCTGTGCAGCTAGGTTTGATGGTGTGCTTAGGCTTCGCCTGAGATCTGGAGAGAAAACCTTCCTGTTTCTCTGGAGAGACACATTGGTTTTCAGTCAGATCCTGACACTGCTATTTTTTGGTAAGATTCTGCCCAATTATTTAGTTTACTGAATGCAATCAAAACATCCTTGTTTCTGTCTCTGGGAAGATCTGTTATGGTGAAGTTCTAATTAAATCTCTTCTCTGGATCTGTTCATTCATCTCTCACTTCCATATTCCTGAGCCCATTGCCTCTGATGAGAAATAAGCTTTGTCATAAAACATTTTTTGTTACAAATAAAAATGGTTCACCATCATGTTTTATTCCAACTGCAGCAACACCAAGCTAATCAAAACGAAAAAAGAGACCATTTGAGTCACATATTTTCCAAAGAGAGAAACACTGAATTGAGAATTGATCAGCAGTAAAATTGACTAATAATAGGAGGTGGGATAACCAATAGTGTTGGTTCTTCATTCATTATCATCCTATGTACTGAAGGCAGGTCCTTGGATCATAGTGATCTTTTCATGGACCAAATGTCCCAATGTGTGGAAATTATCCTTCGATTGCTATTCCATTCCTATTTACTTATCCAGCACCAAAGCGCCACATTTCCATCATGGACCCCCAACCCAAACTCCTGAGAAACCTGAAGCATACCTGCTCCCAGAATCCATCCCTCATAATATAGGAGAGCAGGGGGAAGCCAAGCCACATGCTGTTTTTACAGTATTAGCTGCCCTGTTCCCGTAAGTTTAATGAATCCAAAAACAAGCCGGGAGAGAAGGTATGTGGGTGAGGGGCTAGAGTGGGTCAGAGGCATCAAGGGTTGGGCAGGTGGTCGATGGGGATGGGATGGGGATGATACTCAAGGGCTCTGGGAGGGTAGTCGAGGATGTTGGGGTGGATGGGTGGTCATGGATCAAGCATATCAATGCTGGATAGGTTACACCCCCAACCCCCTCCACCCCGGTTTCCCCCACCTCCAACTACTTCCCAGCCCCCCAGCCCCAACCACCTGACTGCTCCTAACCTATCCAGCATTGATATTCTCTTTCTGCCTTTTCCTCTTTTTATTGAAACCTTCCCTCCATAATTTCTTTTCCAAATCCATTTCCTCTGAAGATCCATCCTTCCCAGGCTTATCTGTTTGTTCCTAATTACATTCAGCAAATGTCTTCATTTGTTCACCCATGTCAGTCCTTCATCATCCGTGACTTTTTCAGTCCAACTCATCCTTTCCATTCTCCTCCAAACCCACAAATCCAAGTGACTTAGCAAGTTGCTCTTCTGTTTTCATAAAGTCAAGACTCACAGGCGCACACACCACATTACAGCTCTTTGCAAGTTGCTTCTTGACTCATTTATTCAGCTTTTCAGTTAGCAACTTTTTTTTCATACTGAGTAAGAAGCCTTTCCCATTGCTATCCTTGTTCTTATTTCTTTGTTGCACCTTCCATCTGCAAGCATGGTGCTTCCCCAATACTTGAAATCGTGCACTTGTTCTATTACTTTTCCTGCAGTGAATATATGAATATTTCATGGTGATTTTGAGATATGCATCACTTTGGTTTTGCCAATGTTCAATTTCATTCCAAAGTTCATGCCTGCTGTTACTGGTCTCCATACTAGTTCTTATAGTCTTTCTTCTGTGCTTGCTACAAGTGCTTTGCCATCTGCAAATCTAATTGATGTTATCATTCACCCCCTACCCCCACACCAGCCCCACACCACAATCTTAACACCAGAATCTGTGGCTTCAAATGCTTTTTTGATTATTCCTTCTGCATAGACATTGAAGAAACAGACATCCTTGTTGAACTCTTCCAATTATACATTGTTCGATCTCCTCATTGGCTAATCTCACTGTTGCTGTCCATCCCATATATAGATTTTTATGAGTCATTTATCCCTCCACTATCCTCCAAAATTTTCCAGTACGGTCAAGAACTGAATCCAGTCAACCCAATCAAATGCTTTTCCACAATTTACAAAACAAACATCTAGTGCCTCAACTGCCTTCACTCATTAATCTTATAATACTGATTACTGATTTCTTCTCTCATCCTTATTCCTTCCAGGAATCTCCAATGCAGCTTTGCACCTTCTCACCTCCACTTTTTGTTACAATTCTCAACACAACCTTGGATGTCAGAACATCAGCACCTAAAATCCAACAGGTGGTCTTCCCGCTGCCTGCCCCATCAGAAGTTCTGAAGAGGGCAGGGGGAGGTGTTGAGCAGACCTATCTGTCCTTGGTCTTTATCATGGACCTCAAATTAATGGCAGCTTTAGGGTTGTGAGCTAGAGATGGGTGGGGTGTGGAATGAGTTGGTTGGGGGGGGGGGGTTGGGTGGTGGAGGGGGGAGGGGTGGTGAAATGCTTCTACAGGCCCCTGGATCTAATAGAGGCATCACTAACCCCAAGGTTATCCCTGCTTTCACCCTTCCCTCTGGTCTCTTGAATCCAGGTGCCATCCCCTCACTCCCCTTGCTGAGACTCCCAATCCTAGACTTACCTAGATTCACTACTGGGGAGAGTCTATAATCCCAGCAATGACCAGCACTCCTGTGTTTCTAGGGCAGGACTTCATACTGAGAGAGGAGCGAAAGTCTCATCACAAAACAATGAGTACTGCTCTGAATATTCAATTGTTATTGGGCAGCTGTTGTGATCATGGGTGGGCTCACACCTAAGTTCTGGGGGACACTATGGTGCCCCACAATATTCAGCCTATAAAATGCAGCCCATAGTTTCAATGAATGAGTGTACACAGTGCAAGCTTTATCCATTGGTATCTGAAAAATTGCTTCAGGGTCCTACACATGTCATAGATCTCTACTCTACATGACTCATTGTTCAGCTCTCCTGAAACAGGCAAGTTCTTTGGATAACCCTTTTTATGATTAGCTGGAAATGTTGGCAGATTTACCAGAAATAATGGAGCATGGCATATATAAAGTAAAAATTTTGATGGTGACATTTGATACTGGAGGTGCAGTAAGCAGATCTTATGTCTCCTACTGTTGCCATGACATGACCACAATTAAATGCTATGAAGTTGAAATTATGTATGAAAGAGGCCATTAACACAATAGGGTTGGGTTCCACTGCATGTTGCTTTGCAACAAAGTTCCAACAACAAAACAAATGAAGCAGCACCCTCCTGTTCCAAAGGAGCTTATAACAGTCCCATCAGGCCGATGATAAATGGGACAAATTTACACTTCTGCGATTGCCCCGATGCTGACAAGCTCCCAATGCACCAGAAATCAATCTCACTGGGATTGATTACCATTTCATTTGTTCTTGATGACCCAGCACAAAGCTTACACTTTCTTGGTCTATCAGTGTTGTACCTGGCCATATTCCCAAGAAGGTCCATAGCACCTCCTTCCTGCCACCTACCAAAGAGTTATCCTTAAACTGAAATCTAAGGTTTGCAGGTGGAAGCACTATCCCGGTCAAGCTGATTTTGCCCACTGTGGTGTCAAGATGCAGATGATCCAGATTTTGTCCAAAGTTTTGCTGCCACTTTTATTTCAGGAACAACATTTTTGCATTTTCGATAATGATATTTCTAATAGAAGATTACTCAAGCCATATGTTTTAATAGCCTTGAGCAAGGCTAGGTAAAAATGTGCAGACCAAATAGAATATTTTAAACAGCCTCTATTTGCTGGTCAAATGATTATCCGATCCATTTTACCCAGTGGCTTGTTGCTGTTATGCATAAAGCCTGATTAAAAAATATTGATATACCATGCAACCTCTCTAATCTGGAATGTTTAGGATTAAGACTGGATTTCAAATTTTCTGGATTGTAAAATGCCTAACCAAAAATGTGTACTGCAAGGCCTGGATAGAGTGTACGTAGAGAGGATGTTTCCACTCGTAGGAAAAGCTAGAGCCTGAGGACACAATCTCAGGCTAAAGGGACAATCCTCATGAGGAGGAATTTCTTCAGCCAGAGAGTGGTGAATCTGTGGAACTCTTTGCTGCAGAAGGCTGTGGAGGCCAGGTCATTGAGTGTCTTTAAGACAGAGATAGATAGGTTCTTGATTAATAAAGGGTTCAGGGGTTGTGGGGAAAAGGCAGGAGAATGAGGATGAGAAAGATATCAGCCCTGATTGAATGGCGGATCAGACTCGATGGGCTGAGTGGCCTAATTCTGTTCCTATGTCTTATGATCTTATGATATTGTATACTGTGGATGTAAATATTTACCTGAAAAATATATCAAGGGTAAAACGTTTTAAATAATTATCATAAAATTGTTTTACTTACCCAAATACAGTGCGTAGGATCTTTTGGCCTCCCTATGGTCTCCCCATTGACTCCATCCATGCCTGGGAAATCCCACAAGTAATTGGAAACAGAATTTACTAGAAATGTTGCAGAAAACTAAAACCAACTTTATCATCTTTAGACAAATGATAAAGAACGATTACTGGGATTTGTAGCACACAAGTAATCCAAACAAGTCCTTTGTAGATGTTATTAGCTTTTAGTGAGCTATATCCACAATATGACGCAATCATTCAAAGTTTGTAAGATTAAAAAGAAATCTATTTATACAGTTCATTCTGCCTTGGCACACTTCTGCTTCCAAAGAAAAGCTAGTTCAGTGGCATGGAACAGGATTCCAGCTAGACTGAAAGAGCAAATTTTCAGCTTGGCCTCCATAAACACACATTTAAATGAACACTCTGCACATAGGATATTTCACAAGTCTTTTGTGATCAAATCAAGATCCTGGCTGACAATGTTAAAATCTTACATTTTATTAAGCAAAATGTAAGTGAAACTAGTAGTAGAACTTTACTGCCTCTCCTGCCCGTGGTCAAAGGAGAATGCTGTTCTGCAAGCCTCGCCTGCCCCGATTCTGGAGTGGGTGAGGCGGTAAAATTCCAGCACAGACCTTAAATATAAAATACTGCATGTCACTCTGTAAACTTTTAATTTGACATGTTCTGGATAAAAGCACCATATCCCCTACATTAGTGTTCCTTGGTTTGCATTTTAAACTGCAGCACACAAGACTTTTTCTGCAATCTTTGCTACAAATCTTTTTAAAAAAATCAACTAAAAGGAAAGCAAGTTAATCTCTGAGGGACAATGCCGAGTGAATTAATTATTTAATATCATCTCAGTCGGCAAAGCACTGAAACGATCATTGACTCACATCAAGTAAACGAGTAAATCAGCATGTATGACAAGAAAATACAACTGCAGCTCCACTAGAACATTATAAAGGATGGAAAGATCACAACAGAAGGAAGTCATTTAAGATAGGTTTAGAATTGAGATGGTCAGAAATGTTTTCAATGATATTAGTATGTTGCCCATAGCATTGTCAATATTCAGATAATGAACATGATTCTAAATATATATGTGTGTGTACAAAATGGCAGCAGTGACTTCAGGAACTTGGTCACAGCCTCAAGCCGCATCGTTACAGGCAACTTGGAAACTGCTTGCGTGGAGGATTTTAATTTTAAACATCTACATAGAAACATAGAAGGTAGGCAAAGGAGGAAGCCATTTGGCCCTTCGAGCCTGCTCTGCCATTTATTATGATCATGGCTGATCATTCAACTCAGTAACCTAATCCTGCTTTTTCCCCATGCATAGCCAGTTTCAATATTAGTTATTGACCTAAGAGTGTGATGAGAAACCATGCCAACAGGAATGTTGGATAACAGAAACAACTTGTAGCTATGTAATGCCTTTAACTTAGTAAAATGTTCTGGAGCAATATCAGACAAATTTGACATCAAGTCCTGGAAGGAGATATTCATGCAAAATGATCGCAAGAGGTAGGTCTTCAGGACTGTCCTAGTGGGAAAGAAGGGTGTAGAGGTAGAGAGATTAAGGCGGGAGTTTCAGAGTTTAATGTCTTGCAGTAGCTTCCAAAGGTGAAGCGATTAAGATCGGGAATGGTCCAGAGGCCAGAATTCGAAAGATTGGAGGAGATTGCAGATGGGCAAGTCCATTGAAAGATTGGAAAACAAGACTGAGAATTCTAAAATGGAGGCAGAGTTGCTTAGTGAAGGGTAAACTAGGAATGGGTGTAAGCCATTCGAACCCTCAAGCCTGCTCTGCAATTGAATTGGATCACAGTTGATCTGCACTCCAATTCAATGTCCCCATCTTTGCTCCATGTCTTTGATATTCTTACCTAAAGAATCTCAGTCCTAAAGGCTTCACAGCCTTTTGTGAGCGAGAGTTCCCTTAGTGTGAATAAGTGATTTGTAATTTCACTCCTCAGTAGTTCAGATCTGATTTTAAGATTATATCGCCATGATCCTGATTCCCCTACCAAAGGAAATATGACCCTGATCTTAGTTCAAAGAAGAGGAGGAAGCAATTTTCTGGTTGGAAAACCAGGAAGAATGGATATCCCTCAGGTCGTCCTGCTAAATTTGGCAGGATTACCATTTTTTGTCTGTTTCCCAGGTTAGCCAGGTTGAAAGGCTGGCTGGGAGCTGGGCAAGTTGGCCTTCGGAAGAAGATCCAGGAATAGTGCAAGAAGGAGGGAGAGGGGGCTGGAAAGGCAGGATTGGATTGGGTGGGATAAATTATTTTCCAGGGTTGGGGAGAGGAGGCCAAGATTGAGTAAGGATTGTGGCTGGAGCAGCGGAGAAACTAGAGGTCGGAGAGGAGATTGGAAGAGTTAGGGAGAAGATCAGAGGGGTCAGAGGGCTGTCTGATTGCCGGAGAGTTGGGGGAGGAGCTGAAAGGTGGGAAATGGTAGAAGTGAATCCAGCAGGTAAGTAGAAAGACGCCTCCTGGATTCAGTAGGCTTCACCTCCCTTTAGCTGCCAGCTTTCTCAATATCTGGACAACACAGCCAGCAAGAATTACATTTAAAAAGTGATGTTGAGTGCTCAATTCTGAGCACTCAACATCATTATACTTTTTAAATGACCAAAATTTCTCCAATGACTGGGTTGGGTGTCTGTTCCCCCACCACCCCTCTCTCTCCCCTATTTATTCATCCAACACATAGTTGAAACCGGTGTGGGCAGGTTGGAGATGGGTGAGCGTTAGTTTTCAGTCTTTTTGCATTCTTATATCCCAGCAAACCTAAACTCTGCCATTTTGGGGGAAGCTAGAATTGTCTTCAGAATCTCTGTAAAAATCCTATGAACTCCTTTGACATTTTAAACATGTGATCAAGTCCCCTCCCAAATTTATTTTGCCAAGGAAATACAAACGAAGCCAATGCACCCCACCTTCATAATTTAATGCTTCAAGGCCCAATCTCATTCTGGTGCACTCATGTTGCACCCCATCCAAAGCTATCTTGGGCACAGTGCACAGACTCAGTGCAGTACACTAGATGGGAACTGACTAAGGCTCTATACAAATGAAGTATGCCTTTCTCCCTTTTGCACTGCTGTTCCTTTGAGACACTCGTCCCTCAGTTAGGCTCACAGAGCCAGGTGGTTTATAAAAATCTTCCAATATGAGCTTTTGCATAATTTATAAGACATTTTGTATTCCTTTTGCAGCTTTTAATATTTTCGTTGTGTCTCTTTTGTTGCTTTCTATAACTATCCTGGATTCCCTGGATTCAAGGTTTTCTCAGCATTAATGTGAGCCTCTTCATTGTGTGTCAGCTGTGGTTCAATTGGTAACATTTTTACTTCTGAATCAAAGGGTTCTATCCTGCTGCAGAGCTTGAACACAGTATTAAAGGAATATAGCTTTGATGCAGTTGCTGTTTTTTTTGGATAAATTCTTGTATGTGATCTTATCACAGGCCTTATGGAAGTCCATTTAGATAGCATTAAACAAAGGCTTAGTCTGTGTCTAAGATGGGCATTAAAGATCCCATGGCCAAAGATCTGAGGGGGGTTCCCTTCGGAGTCCTGACAAATATCTATTCCTCAATTAACATCACAAAAACAGAGCAACTGGCATTATCACATGGCTGTTTCCGGGAGCTTGCTGTATGCTAACAAGCTGCTGTACTAATCACAACAGTGATTACACTTCAAAAACACTTCATTGGCTGGAAAGCATTTGGCAACATCCTGTAGTCATGAAAGGTATTATACAAATGCAAGTCTTTGGGTAGCATTTTCCAGTCTGGTCTGCCGCAGGACTGGAAATTCCTGCCTGAAGTCAACAGATCTTTAGCTGGTCCATCAAATTTTCCATCCTGCTCACTACAATTCCCATGATGGACAGGACTAGAAAATCCTACCTTTACTTCTGGAGCATTATACAGTATGTTATTTCACTTGACTGCACATGTAGAATTTATGCTCTTAGGGATATGTTTTTCTATTGTGCAAAATATTTCTTTGAGTATCTATCACTGTTTGTTGGTGGATGTAGTTGCTAAAAGCTCAGTACAAATGAATGGGTTCAGCTTACATTTTATTTCTTCAAAGTAAGCTTTAAGTTAAGTTCTTGTGTGTGTTCTTCCTACTCTTCAAACATAATGCCAAATTCTGGGGTGATCTTATCAGAAGATGGCAAAGTATTGTTAGTTCTGGCAGATAAAATGGAGTGTTTCCAGAGAAACAGGTCAGTTTATTCTTCAGATCTTCTGACACTCAATCAAAAAAACCCAGGTAAGCTGGTGTCACTCTGTCATGTAGAACAGCGGGGCCTAAACATGCTGGTAAAGCCTGGCTTCACTAAGATCAGGCACCATGTTTAAAGGCCGCTCCAACCAGAGGAAAAAAAATCTCTCCCTCCACACTCCATCACAGAGGTCCCAGATGAGCCCCCTGCTGCCCATGATCAGAACCAGCATTCAGCAACCTCCCTCCCACGACCAGAGCTGCCACCTCTCCGACCTGAAGCAGTCAATGCCAGGACCTGTTCCCCCCCACTTCCCAACTTCTCATTCAGTCATTGCCAGTACAGCCACCAAATGCTCCCCCCCCTCACCACTCCCCAAACAATCAATGGCTTTTTTTGCTCCTCCCCACTCAAAACTGTCAATGCTGGCAACCCTCCCACTCCCAAGACAGTCAATGCTGGCATCTCCTCCCTGAAACAGTTAATGCCAGCACACTCCTCTCTACCCCTTCCTCCCTCCACTCCCCAGTCAGTGCTGGCACTCCCCTCACCCCGCCCCTAATGCTGGCACCCAACCCCTCTGCCCATCATCAGCCCCTTGCCTCAAACCCCAACACCCCGCCCCAGCAAACGATCATCACCAGTAGACTCAGCTCCCATCTCACGTCAGTGAGGTTTGAAATTATGATGGAAGGTCAATATTTAGTGGAAGGGGTGTTTAATTATACCAAAATACATTAAAATGTATTCACATCAGCTTCACACCCTTCGCAGCAAGGGGGAGGGGTGGGGGGGGTGTGAAAATTGGTAATCACGGTCAGCGTTGGTAAGATGGCGGGATCTCGAGAGTGGGAGAGTTCGAGATCCTGCCCTCTATGTGAGGGTGATGAAAATATTATTATTTTAATATTTTGGGATCTATTGTGTTATTCTGTGAAGTTGACAAATGGTGGCTGTGTGTGTCAGTATATATGTGTTTGCGTTTGTGACTAATTTAATTAAATTGAAGACAGTTGGTTGAAAGGTTTAGAACATCAAAGGAGCTTGATGTGAAAGGCAGGCATTTGATGTGAATAAGGCTGAATTGGATGCTGTACAGGTAAATAAGACATGGAAAGACTTTTTCATTGGCAGATAAAGAAGGTTTTTTGTGTTTAGATGTCAAGCTTCAAAAGGAAGTTAAAAATAATTTACAATTGGGAAAGGGACATAAATAAATAAGGCAATGTTATTAAGTTTTACTTTCCAAGAAAGCGGTGGGCATAAGGAGAACATAGTCACTTTTATGTCCCGGGAAAAGTGAATTTCAAAGACAGATAAGGACAATTGGAAAATATGAAATTGGAAAAAACATACCTAAAGAAGTGTTGGGAGCTGTGTTGGAGAATGGCCATGTAAGACATCCTGGAGTGTGCTGTGCTGGGAGAGAGCTATGAAAAGAAGCAAAGTGAAGCCGTTTTCAGCCAACCCAGAGAAATGTCTGTTTATTGTTTCAGAAAGCAAAGTTTTGTTTTAATTTTTTGGAATTTTCCACAGCAGAGTGGAAGTGAGAAGAGCACTGGGGCATTCTTTACCTGTGTTTGTCTCATGCTTATATTACTGGAATTTGTATAGATTCTAGGGGAGATTTTGAGCCTGCCCTTTTCATCGGCGGTACATGCTCAAAATCCGGAGAGATGATTTGCACCGATGAGTTTCCGAGTGGTGTAAAACACATGTATCATCAGTGAGCACTCTCTCTGGGACCTCCACCCTTACTGGATATTCATTTACAACAGGTTCACTTAGACATGGGGATCTCCCTGGGATGATAAAGTGAGTATAAACCCTGTGGGGAAGGGACATACCCAGATAGTGGCTAGGTAATGCCCTGTGGCACTGCTCCTCTGATGTGGAGATGCTGGTGTTGGACTAGGTAAAACAGGAAGAAGTTGTCAGATTTCTTACTGCTCCTCTGCACAGGTTGCCCCAGTAGAAGTCTCATGGGGAGTGGGAGCACTCATTTAGATGTGAGGGTGCAGGGGAGCAGTTGGAGCAAATGTTGCTGGGGTGGGTGGTTGATTGGAGATGGGCACCCACTCAGACTGTTGCGTGGAGGAGGGGGGAGAAGGAGCTGATGATCGGGGGTGGGGGGGGTTGTTGGTGGTGAGAAAAGGCCAATGAACAGGAGGTGGCAGAGAAGGGGCCATTGATCAGGAGGGGGAGAAAAGGGCTGATGATTGCGGGATGGAGAAGAGGCTGATAATTGTGGGAGGAAGGATAGAAAAATACAAATTCCAGTTGGTGGTAGGGAGGGGAGCCACTGAGACCTCCATAGTGGATTGGGTGGGAGGAGCTTTACTCAGGTTCTGATCGGGGCACTCTTTAAAGATGGCATCCCAATCTCTGAGCAGAAGGGTATCACTGATGTGTTGAGCCTCTGCCTCCCTGAATGACAGCATGAAATACACCCCTTTAATATTTTCCCTGGAGAGAAAACCAACTGGTTTCACTGAAAAGAAACACATCAGTTTTCTCACTGGAAGCAACACTGTCATTTTTTGGAAAGATTCCACCCTAAATATTTATTAGGGTAGATGCTGAATGGGGTGTTTGTGAGTCTAATCAATTAGGATACTTTTTGGAGGAATATTCTGTTAGACTAATTTTAACTGTGTAAATGTAATCTTGTGTGTTTAAGTTTTATTTTACTAATCATGGAATCATAGAATCCGACAATGCAGAAAGAGGTCCTTCAGCCCATCGAGTCTGCACCGAACACAATCCCACCCAGGCCCTACCTCTGATATCCCTACATATTATACCCACTAATCCCTCTAAGCTACGCATCCCTGGACACTAAGGGGCAATTTCTTAGCATGGCCAATCAACTTAACCTGCACATCTTCGGACTGTGGGAGGAAACTGGAATACCCGGAGGAAACCCACACAGACACAAGGAGAACGTGCAAAGTCCACACAGACAGTGACCTGAGCTGGGAATCAAACCCAGGACCCTAGAGCTGTGAAGCAGCAGTGCTAACCACTGTGCTACTGTGCTGTACCGAAAGATAATAAATCTTTCAATTTAATGTTTAAAATTTCCAAAAACAAATTTGTGGCTCATGATTTACATACACACTATTTTCACACAGTAAAATACAAATGGAAAATAGTTGTGATGGCTTGCCAAGTTTCCCTTTAGCATTTGATTAGCATAAGACTTACAATCTGCCAGATTATAACAATGCACAAAGATGCTCCAAAAAGTGGGTGGGCTCCCTGAAATCTTCCCATGCCCATTGTAAAATGGGAGACCCATCAGGGTGGGTAGGAAGGCAGTGGGATGGCTATGTACTGCATTTTATGAACTCTCCTACTCTTCCCCCACCCAACTGTTAGCTTCAAACATGCCATTCCTAATATTGCTTAGAGTGTTCCATAAAGCAAAACTCCATTTTCAGTCACACATTCATTTCCTTATCCTGTTTCTGTCTGCCTATTCTTATGTCCAGTCAAGTTTCACTGAGAGAAAATCCTGGAAACTAAGATGTAAAAGATCAGTTTTCACAGTTAAAAGTTATTTAGATAAAACCAAGAAATTTGTCCAGGAAAAGTGCAGGTTGTGCAGGTTAATGTTTATTTCTTATTTTTTTTCCAAGGAGAGGAGTTTAATTGAATGAAGAAAGTGGCTTTTTTTTCAATAATAACTCAGTATATATATTCACTTGTTGCTTGTAAAGCAGCTGTGCTGTCTCACTAACGTGCTTATTGAAAGATTGGAGAAGTAATCATAATGGCACACGTTAAAGACACAAGGGATGAATTTCCTTGGGGCTTTTCCCTCTCTGTCAACTAACTGCAACAAAAATGTTGTTTACATATGGAAAAGAGGGTTCTGCCAAAATCACAGGAGCAGAGCAAGAGAACCCCCAAGCAAATAGCTGTGCGTCAAATAAAACACACATTAAAAACATTTTGTCATTAGCAGCATGCATCTTTTCAGGACGACGTAGAAATTCAGTATCTTTAGTACCAAACAATTTTGAATGCAATGTAATAATAGACAGATTTACATTTTACTTGAGTTCTTTGGACTTAGGTAATTATAATATTTAATCGCATAATTGTATGAGGACAATAGTTTGCCATCAAAATTGAAAACACACAGATCCTTGGTCAATTTGTTCTGATTTTCACTTTTATGGTTTATTAGTTTCAGGCCTTACAGCAGAGAGGCAGCAGGGAATGACAGCAAAGGTATTTTGCAAATCTGCTGCATAATAAGGCACAGGGGTCCTCCCCTCATGGGAAACTGTAAATTCAACTCTCTAATCATGTGTCGATGGACATGCTGCTATTGCCATGTTTTTACGTTGAAAAACTAGAGTGGAATTATCAAATCCTCATTGATCTACAGGAAGCTTCTGTAGCTGGGGTACAATGTTGCTTTGTCATGAGGTGCTTCTGCAAGAGTTCACATTTTCCTATTATCTGTTTTCCTCTTAACTCTTTAAAGAGAAAAGAAATTTAACGACTCTGTCACATTTATAATTAATAAAGAATCAGTATTGGCCCAAAATAATGACTGCGCAATCAAATTTGCAGCACCTTCACTAGCATCCTTTGTTCATGTATATTTAACTGTGATGGTATTGCATATTATAAAATCATGTTTTCTTTATCAAAAGTAAAGGCATATTTGTGCTTTCTTCAAACAATTAGTCGAATGTAATTCGGTTAATCTTTTTTCCCTTCATGAACATTGATTCTTGTCTGTAAATGAAAAATATTAAGGGGATTTTTTTTGTACTGTACTGAATTTATTCACCATTGAAGAGTTACACCGAGGTCACTGTAGATTCCGGGCACTAGGTAAACCAGACTGAAAAATAACTGGGTTAGGATCATTTAAGAAATCATAAACAAGCAATGCTGAAGCTAATAGTGAATTCATTTTGCAATTTTATTTGAATGCAATCTTGTCAAAATAACAATAGCTCAATGGAGAAACGCCATCATGATTTCAACATTTGTTTGCAATGATACATCATGATTGCCATGCCAGAATAGCATTGTACTGTGACTGTGGAAGTGCAGGGCACTTACTTAAGGTCCACCCATTCATGTCACTTCAAATATGTCATTCCATGTGTAGTGTTATACATGGTCCAATAGTCCATAATGCCTGCAGGAATTGCCACTAAATCCACAAGAGAACATTCTCAAGAACTAATAATATATTACTCCCAAAATGATCCTGTTAAAAATAATTATGTATGATCAGATATATTCCCCATTTTTCATCTGTTTCCTTGTAGGTGAGCGTGGGTTGGAATGTTCTTGGGAATACAATGACCCAGCCTCACTGTACAAGAGCTGCGATGATCCTGGTTTATCTGATGTATTCTGTCAGCCCAGCAGAAAGTGCAATCCTCTGCACATTAGACATTCTGACTGAGTGGGTTACAACATTATTTGTGGTGCTGCCTCCAGGAAATTATTGAAAGTAAAGTCGCTACCCTTTTAGAGCAAATGAATTTTAGTTTGTAATTTGGATGCTTTCTAGCATTTGTATCTGGTGTAGGTGTCATTGAAAATGTTAGCTGTGGTAAAATTGCAAATGTGTCATAGACATCAGAAGTCACAGGTAGCCGACTGATATTTGCTGTGTACTTTTCTATGTTGTACTTGATTACACCTGCATTATATACCCATGAATTTATGAAGAAGATGGCCATTTTATTTTTAAAAAGCAGCATGGAATATGGACAATTTACCTTGACAAGATGGACCCCAGGTAGTCAGGTGATCATTGTGTTTTCCAAACAGACAGGCACTGACTCATGCTTGGACATGTCCATCATCATTAATATAGAGTCATAGAGGTTTGCAGCATGGAAACAGGCCACATGTAAGCCACTTTCCCAGGTGCTGATGACTGTTCCTCTTCAGTTCAATGAAAGTGACTCAGTACCTAATAGACTTGCTGGTCTCATGAGGTTGGAAATGCAAATACAGGAACTTGAAGGCTATTCATAACTGGAATGTTGATGAGTATGGCAAAAACATTCCCCATTGGTGGCAATTGCTTAGCCCACCAAAGTCTTTGTGTGATCAAAGGGAATATTGAGACTGTGGCCTCATGACTGAAACTAGTTCATGGGAGGAAATACCTTATTAATTCAAAAGGACAGATCAGAACAGTCAGTTTGGAACAAAAGCTACAGAGGGAATAGATCGTGTGTGGAAAAAGTAGAACCCTGCCTAAAAGAAATCCGTCAAAGGCAGACAAGTAGGGCTATTCTTTACCTGCAGAATTATATCTTCACTATCGGGCTTTGACCAGAACTTCAACTAGGAAAGCCAGAAACTTGCTGTTTTATGGATTAAGCAACTGTGAATTCATTATCAGAAAATTCCAATCACCTTAGTGAACTAAGGAAGAATTCTGAAATCTGCAACATTTCCAAATATTATTATCCACTAATAATGAAAACGATGTTCGATTATTTAAGTAATCTTGATGCAATTAAGATTACTTAATCATTTTTGTAATGATCCTTTTTCTTGTGTGTGTTTTGTGAATGAGCAAGTGGATGCTGTTTTATTTATTTTTATTCTTTTTTTTAACTTAAACGTTAAGCAAACAACATAGTGGCAAGCACTGCTGCCTCAATGCAAGGGACCGGGGTTCAATTCCAGCCTTGGGACACTGCCTGAATGGAGTTTGCACATTCTCCTCTGTGTGGTTTTGCTCTGGATGCCCCAGTTTCCTCCCACACTACAAAGATATGCATGTTAGATTGATTGGCCATGCTAAATTGCTCCTTAGCATCATAGGGATTAGCAGTGTAAATATGTGGGGCTATGGGAATAGGGCCTGGGTGGGATTATTGTTGGTACAGACTCAATGGGCCTAATAGCCTCCTTCTGCACCGTTGGGATTCTGTGATTCTTAAACTGATGAGAAAGCCTGTCTTGTGTCTATTCTTGAAATTCATAGCACTCAAGGAGGTAAAACATTATCTCTAAAATACATCTTGATGCAGCCATTCATGAGGTGGGAAAGGGAGAAAATTATCCCACATCTCTCCACTTCTGTAATAACTCTTTAATTTAACAAAATGCATGGGGAAACATAAGCTGCAATGGAAGACTCCTATTCTTATTATTCACAGATCCACTTGTTTCAGTCTCTGTTATTCCCTCAAGGCTCTTCAGCACAAATAATTCCACTAGATCTTCTTCACACAATGTAGCACTCTGATCTGATGTGGCCTCCTGAGTGAATAAAGGTTTGTGTCTGCTTGATTTTCTTCTTCATATCAAGGAATTTCTTACTGGTCTCCTGCAGTATTCTAGGATTACTGAACATGACCTTGCCTTGATAAAAAAGAATTGCATTTGTTTAGAATCTTTATGTCCCAAAGCATTTTAAAATCAATTTGAAGCACTTTGGAAGTGCAGTCACTGTTGTAATATAGGAAGTGCATTTGCCAATTTGCACACAGCAAGCTCCATAAACAGCAACATATTAGTGACTTTGGTTGAGTGATGTTAACTGGGAGATTTAAATATTGGCCAGTTTAGGAGGGATAACTCCCCTGCTCACCTTCAAAATAGGCCCATGGATCTTTTATGAAGCCTCGGTTTAAGTTTTCATCCAAAAGATATCACTTCTAATTTTCTTTCTTACTTTGGATTGGAAGAGTTATAGTTAGATGTTGATGGCCAATTTGTCAGATTAATTTACGCAATTAATCAAATTAATTTCTCTCCTGGTGATGCATTACTTAGACTTATATAGGATGGGATATTCTGGACCCCCTGCAGCATATTTCTCAGCGGAAGTGACATGCCATTGGCAGGATCTTCCATTCCTGCCGATGTCCATGGGGTTTTGGAAGACCCGCACCCTCTGCCATGGGGAACACGCTGCATGGTGATGCCATTGGCAGGGCCAGAAGATCCCACTGGTGGGAAGGGGCAAAAATTTCTGACCTTGGAGCACAGAAACGGGCCATTCAGCCCAATAGGCCTGTGTTGATGCTCCACACTAATCACATTCCACCTTATTTTACCTCACCCTGTCAACATCTGTCTTTCAACTTAATTTCTATATGGTTCTTCTTTGTTCTTTTAGGGGGTTTTAGTTAAGTCAGGCAGCATGGTCGGTGCAGGCTTGGACCGACAGGCTTGGAGGGCCAGAGAGCCTGTTCCTGTGCTGTAATTTTCTTTGTGCTTTTGTTATGAATTTTCACAGACACTAGAAGCAAAACAATATGGAGGGCAAATAAAGTTTCAGACTCACCTGTTTTCCTGCCACTTGCACAGCTGCAATGTTTTGCCAGTGCTGTGTGTATGTGCAAACAGTTTTTTTTAAACACTGCATTGATTGAGCAAATGCCTAATGTGCATAACTGTTACAGCTGCGTCTAACAGTCCTACATTTTGTGATCAACATATCTGCATGGCAAATACATTTTTCTAAGAGTAAGGAGGGTTGCTTCCAAATGGTTATGGTAAATTCTGAAAATAACTGGTGCTGAGTTTAAATCCATAAGTGGTTACTTTCCATGAGGAGTCACTAGAGAGTGATCAGAATAACAAGTCCAATTGATGTTTCCCCTTTGTAGTCCACAGGCCAAAATCCCAGCCCCGCTGTCACCGTACTCAAATTAGCTAAATCATTTTTAAACTTAGCAACCCTGCTGGTGTGTATAATTCAGTGCCACTCTGGACAATGGAAAGGTACTGATCTGATTTCTGCTTGAGCGACCGCACCACAGAAAGCAAATTTCAAAGAATCTAGCAAATTGTTTGTGGAGAACACACATTACAGTGTTTCATGGTCGTTTAATTTGTAAGCGGGGGGGGACCAAACCAACAACAAAATGTTAATCTGTCAGAACAAATCGCCACTTTACAAAAAAAATTGGAACATTCATGTCCGACATCATTCAGCCGCTTGAGCCCGCTCCAATTATTTAATTAAGATTATGTTCTCTCATTTTTAGTTTCCCCATCAGAGGAATAATTTCTCTGTATTAACCCTATTAAATTCTTTTTTACACAATAATTTTTTAAAATGTATTTATGGGACATGCTAGTGATCTGGCTAGGCCAGATTTATTGCCCACCCTAATTGTCTTTGAGAAGGAGCTGGTGAGCTGCCTTCTTGAACTGCTGCAATCCATGTGGTGCTGGTACACTTTCTGTGCTATTAGGGAGGGAGTTCTAGGATTTTGACTCAGCGACACTGAAGGAACGGTGATATACTTCCAAATTAAAATGATGCATAGCTTGGAGCAAAATGTCCAGGTGTTGGTGTTCCTAGGCATCTGCTGCCTATGTCTTTCTAGTTGGCAGCAATTGTGGGTTTGGAAAATGCTGTCTAAAGATCCTTGGTGAGTTCCTGTTGTGCATCTTGTAAATGGTGCACATGGCTGCCATTGCGAATTGGTGGTGGAGGGAGTGAATGTTTGTGGTTGGGAACACAATCAAGTGAGTTGCTTTGTCCTGGATGGTGTTGAGCTTCGAAAGTGTTGTTGGAGCTGTACCAATCCAGGCAAATGAAAATTATTCCAAGACATTCCTTGTGCCTTCTGGATAGTGGACAGACTTTCGCGAGTCAAGAGGTGAATTACTCACCACAAAATTCCAAGCCTCTGATAGCCTCAGTTTAATATGGCTAGTCCAGTTCAGTTTCTGATCAATGGTAACTCCAAGATTGTTGACTGTGGGGAATTCTGTGATGGCAATGCCATTGAATGTCAAGGGACAATGGTTGGATCCTTTCTTGTTGGAGATGGACATTGCCCAGCACTTTCATGGTGCAAATATTACTCTCCACTTGTCCGGTCCAAATCTTGATGCAGTTAGACATGAACTGCTTCAGTATCTGAAGAATCGCAAATGGTCCTGAACATTGTACAATCATCAGCAGGCATCCCCACTTCTGACCTTATGATGGAAAGAAGGTTACTGATGAAACAACTGAAGATGGTTGGGCCTAAAATATTACCCTGAGGAACTCCTGCAGTATTGTCCTCAAACTGAAATGATTGACCTCATCTCACCTCTCAATCTTCCATATGTGAAGGAATGCAATCCAAATTTATGTAATCTGTCTTCATAATTTAGTTCTCTAAGAGGCTACTGTTAATACCTTTGTAGCATTATTGTAGCCATGACAAGTCATTAAAAGGTTCAGACAATGAGTCCTGCATTAAATAATAATCAAGTTGCAAAGTGGTGTTAGGTTGAAAGATTATTACACTGAGTTGAGTGAACAGTGTGTGAACTAATCTGTTCTCCCAAACATTGCTTTGATTATCAGCTCCTGATATGTTGCATTATTGAACACAGGCTTCTTGACTTATTATACTTCACCCAGTAATGTTTTATCCTGCCATCATCATGAATGCTTTATTAATTATAATGCTTAATCATATATAAAAGTAGAAGTAGTCAAGTTAGGTCTGCATAGTAGTACAAGAATTTAGTTGGTATGGTAGTAGGTATGCTACTGTTAAGACTTTTTTTTTGTAAATTGCCAATTCCAGAGACCTTATAAAATAGCAGGCATTTTGAGAAGTCCACCTCCGTTTCTGAAGCGTCTCATCTTTGCTGGAGGGTGAAGGGTTTTGGTGTGAACCACACAGGTAGGAAACTCAAACTCAGCAGTTATTTGAAATTAATGCTGAGATCAAACAGACCCTATTTTCGGTCTTCCTCAGTCCTTAACCCACAGATTCCTGGAGTAGATATAAACATTTGTGAAAGGTGGTTAAGTTTTTTTAAAAAATCCTCAGCCCTTTAAACATGAACAAAAAGAGACTGGAGCTAATTTTCTGCTCCCTTTCTCATCGAGTGGGTTTGGTGGTGGGACTGCAAAATCTCACATGATGTCCAAATCACATTTTACATATAGTTGTCCCCATCCCCTGTCAGTGATGTAGTGCTTTCCCAACATTGAATGTCAGGAACATATTTCCAAATATTAACATATCATAATAAGGCCTCTTGGCCTGAGTTATCCCACCACCCCCTTTAAGAAAGCCCATTCACGTCGACGTGAGGGCAGAATGTTGTGAAACCCAACTGATCTCCCAAAGAGTGCACCTGGCAAACAGACCAAAGGAGCACAGGAGAGCACGTGATTCAGGGAGAAGGGCATTGTGTGTTGGGGCATGCTCAGGCAGTGCCAGGGATGTACCAGGGATAAAAGTGTAGTGATGGAGGTGGGGATTTCCTGGTGAACTATTGTGCATGAAGGTGGCCTTTAAAAATGCAGCGATTACCTGACAGTGAAAGTTTGCAGAGAAGTGGATGTAAACTTTCTATCCAGTAATCTCCTCTTTCCTCTGGCCTCACACCATTGACAGAGTGAGGTTGTAGATTTCATTGCATTTGCCCTCTCCCAAGTGAGAGGATCTTTATGCCCATCAAGCAGGGAAGCCCCCTATCACTGAGCAAGGGGGCAACTTGATATGAAAGAGTGGTAAGACCTCTGAGCTACCCATTTATACCCCCAAACGCCTTTGCTCACCAACCCTACCTCTTCCCCCTTCCCAAGCTGCACTGCTTTGCCAGCCCTACGTTCTCCCCGGTGCTCCTCGAGTGTTGGACTGCCCGAGAAGTAATGGTCACCTGAGTGTTCACTTCCAATATCCCCCCTCAGAAGTGACATTGCCAGGTTCACACTTGCGTAGACCTGTTATAAATGGCATTGTTGTGATACCACACTGGCGCTAACTGAATATTCAGTGTAGCATCAATATCCGGCATGAGTGCTTGCAAATGAGATGCTGATGTATTCAAATTAGGTTTGTGCCCTCCCTGGTGTGTTCATATCACTCAGCTGGCAAGGTTCATTCAAAATCAGAAAACGTGATCTCATCAGTGGGAATCATGTTTTTCCAAACTCTTCGCATTTTGAGTCCAGAACACCATTCCTGTAGATGGAGAGACTGGGCTCAGCATCCCTCCCTAGCTGTATTTTTTTGGGGTTAAAATTCCTTTTACTGCAGCTGTGCAACATGGGTAAGTCATAATTTTTATTTTCTGGAGTAACGTTTCTTCATGGGTAAGTTTTATCTTAGAATCTAAAGCACGGAAAAATGAAGAACAGTTGGTGGTTTAGATATAAGCTAAGCTTATTAATAGATGGAAAGTATTAGTGGTGGATTAGAGCAGAAAATTATCAGTAGAAGGTATAAATCTTCCTCATAAATGACAGTCTCCATTCTTCTCAAGCTCCAAGCTAAATTTACTAGCTTATGGAAAAAAATCTTTAAAAGGATGAAGATATGAAAACTTTGGGTAGGCCTTTCACCAACATTAAAAAGATTGGTCAATCATGCATAAAGTCATTAATTAATTTCCCTTTAATTTTGTCACCGGGAAGCTTTCAGTTTAGTACAATGCTCCAATGCTTTGTCCAGGCCAGAGCACTGTCTGTTATTATTTTGTGTGACAACAGACTTTGTATCTTTCAATTTACTAATTGGTCCAATGCTGGGTTTCTCCCAGCCAGCACCAGCTGCTGAGGAATTAAATATTATTATTCTCCGAGGCCTTGAAAATATGCTCTGTGAAGATTAGTGTACAGCCCCTTAACGCATTGGTTTCTTTGTCCGCTGTTTTAACAATGACATTGGTTGATGTATTTTAATTCAAGACCTATGTACCAGATAACCATTTGTCATGCTTCCAATTACTTACAATGTTCTTTCATTCACTCTGCTCACCTCTTTGGAATTGCCTCCCTAAACACCTGTGTCTCATTGCCTTGTCGCCTTCTTTCCTATTTTTCAATGTCTCCTTTAAAAAAACAATCCCGTTGACTGTGATTTAAACACTGGCAATCTTTCTATTCCCTACTTCTTTCTGTCTTGCATTCATTCCTGCTTTCTGAAATGTTTGAAGATACATCTGTATCTGAGGAGAACAATAGAAATGCTTTCCACAGGCAGGATAATAGTATAATAGTCACGGTATATTCTACAGTAGCAACATTGAACTCCATTTACACTTCTGAGATGTGAATTTATGTGGTGTTAAGATGACTGAAGGGCCAGTTGCATGGACTCAAACCATTGTAAAATGCTGCATAGCAAAAGCAAGTTTACACTGCTGCTAATTTGCATGAATTTCAGGGCGAGTGGGAATGGCAGCAGGGGCTCAAGATTCAGCAAAATCCTGGAAGGTCGCAGACTTCCAATTTTCGCTTCCCTTGCTGGTGACGTGATTTAAATGATTTCAATGCATTTTCCTGTCATTAGCCCCATCCCCTGTCATATATTGACCCCCGTGCTGTGGATTCAAACCACACCAACGTGAAGTTGTATCGGCATAGTTTACAACAGTTTCACCCAGATATGAACCACTCGTGTGGATCCCCTGGGGACATACAGGTGAGTATAGCTTCTGGGGGAACGATGTGGTCAGGTGGTAGCCTAGCAATGCAACCTGGCATTGCCATGTTGGTACCATGCTCATGGCTGAATGCCAGCTCCAAATGGGTGTGGTGGGGGGGAGGTATTAGGTTACTTTTGATTGGGGTGCCCTTGAAACATGACACCCTGACCTTACTGCAGCTGCGCTTTGTCAGCATGTTGAATTCCCCCCACCCCCATCTGTTTTTTTTTACGGGGAGAGTGTGGTAAGATCTGGAGAGAAACATACCATTTTTCTCACCAGAACCAACACTCTGCCATTTGTTGGTAAGATTCTTTTCTCTGAAGCGGAAATATCAGTATGATTTAAATTATTTCAATACCTTAGAATCATACAGCACAAAAGAAGGCCATTCAGCCCTCCATGGTTGTGCTGGCTATTTGATAGAGCTATTCAATTAGTTTCATTCCCCTGCTCTTTCTTCAGGGCCCTTGGCCCTGGGACATCTGGACTGAGCAATGGTACACATGATCATGTAACACTGTCGCGTACTGACTGGAGGACATTGAATATTCTCTTCAAACAAAACCAGTGAGTGTCGATTCAAATCTCCAAACCGCCTTATGCTTCAATCCACCGGCTATCATTAACAGAAAGGTTTATCTGGTTTTAATCAGGTCATTAGGAGTAATTTTGAAAGGTTCCACTAGCCGTGAGCATGGGTTAGAAAATCAAAACTATTGTGTTTTTAGTCCCGTTTCCAATTTGCACCTCCACGGCCTCCAGCAAAGCTTTGTAAAATGGTACTATACCATAGTGTCAGACTGTGTTAGGACAGTACTTTTTAAGAAGAAAAAGCTTACATTCCCGTATGTAGCTCAATTTCTATAGTACCATCTCGAAACCCTGGAACGTAACCAATCTAAAATGTGCCCACCAGTGGAAATTACAGTAATTTCGCAAGAAAAGGCACGGCCAATTTAGGTGATTTTAAAAAAAATCATAAAAATGTGCCTGATTAAAACAAATCCAAGAAGAGAGCTGCTAATATTCTCCAAATATGTGTACCATAGCAACCTCTGTGATTAAACAAAAAAGTTGAATTTCATATCCATTCACTTGAACTTCAAAGTGATACGATTCACTGCAAATTGTGTCACTTTACATTAAAAGAAGAAAATAGAATAGGTAGGTAACATATGCAGTTGATTTCCTCAAATTAATTTTCTCAAAAGGCATTTAATCCACACTGCAGTGAATATGACTGGATGCCCAGAGGGTAATATTGTTTTAATTAAAATGTAACAACAGTGTTCTGATCATCAGAAATTCAGGGTCAATAACAGGGCATAGCATTTTATCCATTTCAATAAATGAATCTTTTGAACTACGAAGTGAGTAGTAAAACAATGTTTAGCTACAAAGAATGATCTGACATTTAATCTGCCTGTACTGGTCCTTCTTAATTAAAATCTTGAGATATTTGGCAGCTCATGTCATCTGGTAGTGACTGGAACAAATGCAATAATTATGCAGTTTGGCTAGAGGTGAAGGAGGAATCGACAAGGATTCTTGAGCTCTGAGAAAATACTATTTCTGTTGAATCTGGGGATCTGTAAAACAAATGTTGGCACTCTGATACAGGAATTCAGTTCCGCATAAATGTAATGCTTGTCTACCATCCTGCTTGTCTAAGCCCTGCTGACTGACTTGCTAATTTAAGGTAGGTTATGTATTATGGGGCAATGGGGGTGTAGAGATATTATCAATGGATTAGTAATCCAGAGGCCCTGGCTATTGCTCTGGGGACATGGGTTCAAATCCCACCACAGCAGCTGGTGGAATGTAAGTTCAATTAATTAATAAATCTGGAAATGAAAGCTAATCTTAGGAAATGGCGACCATGAAACAATCACCGTGGCAACCATGAAATTATTGTCGTGAAAACCCATCTAATGTCCTTTGGGGAAGGAAATCTGCCATCTTTACCTGAACTAGTTTACAAGTGATTCCAGACCACAGCAATATTGTTGGTTCTTAACTGAAGTGGCCTAGCAAGCCACTCAGTTCAAAGGCAACTGGGGATAGGCAACAAATGCTGGTCTTGCCAATGATGTTCAAATCTCATGAAAGAATAAAAAAAATCCATTAACTGCTTTGAGACTATTAAACTAAAAAACATCCTTGTTTTCAACATCTGGTTTGTTTGCAAAATGATGGAGTGGAATAAGTTGGGCATCTTTCTCCTGTTTTGGAAGGAACACGTTTTTAATTTCTCCTGTAGAATTATTACATCCCTTCTCCTTAGCTATCTCTTATTTTAGAATTCTTCTTCATTATATGATTTGCACTGGGTTCCCTGGTGCTAAGGCACAGCACTGCAATTGTTTAAAATTTGCTTAATAAATAATGGAGAATTGAAGCTGAAATTTAAGCAACCCAGGGTTTTAAATAAATGCTACAAGATTAAAAAGCCATTAGCACTATTAATTATGTTATTTGGAGATGAAGGTTTTGATCTGTCACTGTGGTAGAATGATGTCTATTTTGGAGCCAGAAGACAATTTTTCAAATATCCTTTGAAGCTGATATTATATACCACGGCCAGCGTCAGTCATGGAAGCATGAACGGCTGACAAGCAAACATCTGTTCAGGAGCTGGTCAAAGGAGAAACAGCAGATTGGGAAATTTAAAAAAACACTTCAACCAGTACCACACCAATAACAGCATCAGTTACAAATTGAAGCAAGAAACATAACTAAAAGGAAAGTTTTTTTTTAACCACAAAGAAAATTATTTTATGATGCACAAAAATAAGAATAATTTGGAGTCACAATAAGGGAGTCACAAATCAACAACTGGACCATTGTGTCTGTGGGATCTTAGGAAAAGCTATCCAATTTATCTCACTCCCCCCACCTTCATCTATTTCCCCATGTATTTATTTTCCTTTTCAAGTGCATATCCAACTTCCATTCCAAAGTTATAATCATACAACGGTAGTGAACAGGCAAATTATGAGGTTCAGTAGGCTATTCAACCACTTGTGCCTGTTCCATCATAGCTGATCTGATTCTGGCTTCTACTTTTCTGTCCATCCTTAGATTGTTAATTAACAAGGGGATCAATCCAACAGCCTGAACAATAATCAATGACTCAGCTTCCATTGTTCACTATCAGGAGAATTCCTCAGGCTAATGACCCCCAGGAAAAATTGTCCTGTCCTCCATCTTCAACAGGAAATTCCTTAGGTTTAAATTGTGTTTCCTAGTTGTAGTCTCTCCCACAAGGGAAAACATCTTATCAACATCCACCCCTTAGAATCTAATATGTTTCAGTAAGATCACCTCGCATTCTTCTAAACACCAATGGGTACAGGCCCAACCTGTCCAACTTTTCCTCTTAACGCAAACCTTCATTGCGGGAATCAGTCCAGCAAACCTCCTTTGAGCTGCTACCAATGCAATTATACACTTTCCTAAATAAGGAGACCAAAACTGTACACAGTAAAAGATGTGGTGTCCTCAATATCATGGACAACTGCAGCAAAATCTTCCTATTTTTATATTCCAATCTCCTTGCATTTTCAAATACCTCCCTGTACTAAACTAAACTTCATGTTTAAACTTTTTTTAAAATGTGCCCTGTACCAGTTGATGAACTCTGTAGAATGTTTTTTGAGAGAATTTTCCACTGTAAATTACAGTAAGGAATTGTACTGTAAACTTTGTATTTCAAATTTCTTTGCCGGTACAGTACATTGCTGAGGAACTGCTGTGGACTTAAACACTAGCATTCCACTTGCCTTCCTAATCATTTGCTGTACAGCAAGTCCTCACTTAAAGTAGTAATTGTTTTCCTGAAAATCACCACTTTAAGTGAAGCCCCTTAAGTGAAACATGGTTTTCTGTAGGAATCAATGATAAGCCAGAGATAGGTTGCTGAAGATAATTTTTGCCTGGAAAAATCAACATAAAAATTGGAGTACTGACCACACAGTCTGAAATACTGTACTGTACAGTAAGTGACTTTAAAATTGCTGCTTGCCTGCAGGCTTCATACTAGCAGAGACCTTCTTAAAGCACCAAGCTTACAACAGGTTTTTCAAACACTGTAGACTACATTACAAGGCAGCAGTATTGTATAACAAAAAAACTTTAAAAACAGAATCCACAGCACTTGCTTAGCTACGTACTGTACCAAAGAAACATGAAAAACAAAGTTTATAATACAGTACAATTCCTACTGTAATTTACAGTGGAAAATTCTTTCAAAAAACAGATACTACAGAATTCCTCAACTAGTACAGGGCACAGTAAAAAAAGGTTTAAAAATGAAGTTTACTTTAGTACTTGAAAATGCAGCAAAAATCCGATGCTCCTTGAATGTACAGAAAGGACAAAATAGCTTGATCAAAAGTTGGATTCAGGATGTGAATAACATCACACGGCTCGCACCCTTTAAAACAGGGAATACTGCATTTTAAGTGGAACCCAGACATTAAAAAAAAGCCTTTCAAAATGAAACCACTTTAAAATGGGGATTTACTGTCCTGGCAAACCGTACTAACTTTTTGTGACTTATATACCAGGAAATCTAGATCTCAGCTCTGCAATCTCTGTCACCATTAAATAAAATGCTTCTTTGCTATTCTTCCTGCCAAAGTGGCTAATTTCACATTTTTTTCATTTATCCTCCAATTGCTAATTTTGTGCCTGTTCATTTAATACTTTGCAAAATTCTTGGCCAGATTTGTCCAGTGCCCCTCCCTTGGCTGGTTTTCCATTGGTGGAGGCACTTACCCATTGGCCGCTAGTGGGATCTTCAGGTCCTGTCAAAGTCAATGGCAATTTGCATGGTTCATGCATCCCGCCACCAAGGAACCAATGGTGGGAGTCAACTTCAGTGGGACAGAATGATCTCCCTGGTGGAAACAGCTGGAAAATCCTGCCCCTTAGGTGCTTTTCACAACTCACTCTCCTATTTTATGTCATCAGCAAATTTTGCAACCACATATATGATCTCTTCATCCAAGTTATTTGTACACACTGCAATTTTGACCCCATGGAATGAAGGGTTTGTCACATGGGAAGTGGTTGAGGAGTCTGAGTTCATGATTGATGGACTTTAGAAGGATGAGGGGAGATCTAATTGAAACTTACAGAATACTGAGAGGCCGAGATATAGTGGACATGGAGAGGATGTTTCCACTAGTGGAAGAGAAGAGAACTCAAGGGCACAACCTCAGAGGGAAGAGATGCTCCTTTAAAACTGAAATGATGGGGACTTTCTTCAGCCAGAAGGTGGTTTATATATTTTTTTCTGCAGAACTCATTGCTACAGAGGGCTGTGGAGACCAGGTCATTGAATGTCTTTAAGACAGAGATAGATAGGTTCTTGATCAATAAAGGGATCAAGGATTATGGGGAGAAGGCAGGAGAATGGGGATGAGAAGCATACCAGCCATAATTGAATGACAGGACAGGCCAAGTGGGCTAATTCTGCTCCCATATCCTCTGGCCTTATGGTTTGCTGTGAGATCAAATGGCAAATACTCAGAAATCAAGAAACTCAATGAAATCTCATTTTCTGATTTTTCCAACCCCTCGCTGTTGACGTCATTTCAATAAGTTAATAACTAATAATTAAAGGGCTTCCCTACAATCTGTTCCCCTCACAATTCGCTACCCCCCGCCCCCGCCATCTTGCCGGTGTGACGTCACAGTAGTGAGGTTTACTCCCGCTTTTGAAAAATCTGAACCAGGTGAAAGGAATCTGTGGGGGTGCACGAGTGTTGTCAGGGGTGGAGTGGGGTGGGGGGGTGGTGACGGGAGTATGGGGGAGGACATTTTGGGCAGTACCCTGGCACGGTCTCCTGGCATCACCCTCTGGCATAGGGAGCTCCATTGAGGGGGGAATTCCTCTCGTGTGTGAGGGCTTCCCATTATTTGTGGGGAGGTTACTGTTGTGTGTGTATGTGTGTGTGTGTGTTGGGGGGGGGGTGTTTCCCTGTATTCATGGGACATGGGGGTGGCCCTTGTGCATGTGGGGGTGGAGTTCCCTATATCTGTGAGGAGGAGCTGCTTTTTTTTTAAAGCATAAATCAGAAAGCCCCTTTTTGAGGTCCCATTGCATTACCATGACACCGTGGAGCATGCCTCCAGATTCTTCCTGTACAGTGTCAGATTATCTGGAGAGAAATACTGGCCGTTGTTTAAGAAGGGTGCCAGGCAAAAGGCGGGAAATTATAGGCCTGTTAGTTTAACGTCTGTTGTAGGTAAAATGTTAGAATCCGTTATCAAGGAGGAAATAGCGAGGCATCTTGAGGGGAATTGCTTGATAGAGCAGACGCAGCACGGTTTCATTAAAGGGAAGTCATGTCTGACAAATTTACTGGAGTTCTATGAGGATGTGTCTAGGGCGGTGGATAGAGGAGAGCCGGTGGATGTGGTCTTTCTTGATTTTCAGAAGGCGTTTGACAAGGTACCTCACAAGAGGTTATTGCAGAAGGTCAGGGGGCATGGAGTTGGGGTTGGGTGTTAACGTGGATAGAGGACTGGTTGTCAAATAGGAGGCAGAGAGTGGGGGTCAATGGGTGCTATTCGGATTGGCAGATGGTGACTAGTGGAGTGCCCCAGGGGTCGGTGCTGGGGCCTCAGCTATTTACCATTTATATAGATGATCTGGAGGAGGGAACCGAGTGTAGGGTGTTGAAATTTGCTGATGACACCAAAATTGGTGGAAAGGCAAATTGTGCGGAGGATGGGGAGAGTCTACAGAAGGATCTAGATAGGCTGGGCGAATGGGCCAGGAAATGGCAAATGGAATTTAATGTTGGCAAGTGCGAGGTGGTCCACTTTGGTAGGAATAATGGTAGGAAGGATTATTACTTACGTGGAGAAAAACTGCAGCAGGCGACGGTGCAGAGGGACCTCGGGGTCCTTGTGCATGAGTCGCAAAAACCCAGCTTGCAGGTGCAACAGGTGGTCAGGAAGGCGAATGGGATGCTGGCCTTCATAGCGAGGGGGATTGAATATAAAAGTAGGGAGGTCTTGCTGCAGCTGTATAGGGTATTGGTGAGGCCGCAGCTGGAGTACTGTGTGCAGTTTTGGGCGCCGTACTTACGCAAGGATATTTTGGCCTTGGAGGGAGTGCAGAGGAGGTTTACTAGGCTGATGCCGGAGTTGAGGGGGTTGAGCTATGAGGAGAGGCTGAATAAATTAGGCTTGTACTTGTTAGAGTTTAGAAGAATGAGGGAAGGTCTCATTGAGACGTATAAGATGATGAATGGGATGGATAGGATAGAGGTGGAGAGACTCTTCCTGCTCAGAAAGGATAGTAGGACTAGGGGGCACAGCCTCAAGATAAAGGGGGGGCGGTTTAGAACGGAGTTGAGGAGGAACTTCTTCACTCAAAGGGTGGTGAATCTCTGGAATTCTCTGCCCATTGAGGTGGTGGAGGCTGCCTCGCTAAATATTTTTAAGACGTGGGTTGATGGGTTTTTGATAAGTGAGGGGATTAAGGATTATGGGGAGAGGGCGGGAATGTGGAACTGAGCCACGACAGATCAGCCATGATCTTATTGAATGGCGGGGCAGGCTCGAAGGGCTAGTTGGCCTACTCCTGCTCCTATTTCTTATGTTCTTATGTTCTATGCAGCTGAAGAGCTGCACACTGTTTTTCGTGCCTCAACCAGTATCCTCACAGAGTGAGTGCAAAATTTCACCCACAGATTACAAATAGTTGAGGGCACTGATTCTTCTGACACCCCCCTTGTTATATCTTCGTCGCTAAAAATGAGCCATTTATCCCTACACTCTGCTTTGTGTTAGCTAAGTAATCCTCCATCTATGCCAATGTGTTGTACCCTCCACCATCAGCTTTTATTTTGTGTAGTAACCCTTGATGTGCACCTTGTCAAATGCCTTCTGGCAATCTAAGTACACCGAGAGGCTCCCCATTATGTTGCTTGCTACTTCCTCAAAGAACTCAAATAAATTAGTCAAACACTATGGGGGCGATGCTCCCAAAAGCAGCACAGTGGTCCAGGAGACTCGAGCGGAGGCTGTTTCGCAGGCTTCCTGAGCCACAGCCTCAGCGCATCTCCAGCAGCTGGATTTAAGTTTAAGTTTATTTATTAGTCACAAGTAAGACTTACACTGCAATGGAGTTATTGTGAAATTCCCCTAGTCGCCACACTCCGGCGTCTGTTTGGGTCAATGCACCTAACCAGCATGTCTTTCAGACTGTGGGAGGAAATCGGAGCACCCGGATGAAACTCACGCAGACATGGGGAGAACATGCAGTCTCCACATAGACAGTGACCCAAACCAGGAATCGATCTCGGGTCCTGGCGCTGTGAGGCAGCAGTGCTAACCACTGTGCCACCGTGCCACCCCACGGCGCCGTTAGCTCCGTGCTCAAAATCAGCGCACAGCTGCATAATGTATGCAAATTTTAATCTGCATGTATTTTAGAAAGTATTAATGAGCCCCGGACTGAAATCTCCAGGCCTGCTAGCCTCTCCCCCCTTGCTACCAGCAGTAGTTCACTCCAGCAGGGTTTAGTATAGCTCCCCACTTGCGGAGAGCTGGCGGCCCAACCCTGGAGTGAAGGGGGGCAATTGAGGCCCCCCTAGAGGGTTGGGTGCCAGGGGCAAGTGTCTCCTGGGTATTGCCGCCATGGCAATGCCAGCCTGGGCCTCTTGGCACAGCCCAAGGGTAAAGTGTCAATGCCCAGGGAGCACATTGGCACTGCCCACTGGGCATCAGGTAGTGCCAAGGGGACAAGGCCTGATGGGGGTGTGGGTCCCGTTGCCACTCTGCATTTGAGCTGAGTGACAGAGGGAGAGAGGCTAGCCAGGGCATTTTGGGAGGAGACAACAATGCAGAGCCACTGCACATGCACCAATCTTGGCACTGAGCAGTGGCCCATTCAGCGTTATGCTGCCATCTTCTTCAGCGGGCATAGGCCTTGCCCACTGATTTTCAACAGGATTTATGCAGAGAGTGCAGGAGACTCATTTTGAAACTCTCACTGAAAAAAACAGTGCGATTGACTTCAGTTTTTATGCGAATTCAATGCTTAGAATTTCTTTGGGAGAATCAGCCCCTATTTTCTTTTCACAAAACCTGGTTGATTCTGTCTGGTTGGATTAAGATTTTCTAAGTGCCTACAATAACATCCTTTATAATAGATTCCAGTATTTTCTACACAACAGATATTAGACTAATGGACCTCTAGTTTTATGCTTTCTGACTTTTATTCATTCATGGGATGTGGGCATCACTGTCTGGACCGGCATTTATTGTCCGCCCCTAATTGCACTTGAACTGAGTGGTTTGTTTGGCAATTTCAGAGGGCATTTAGGAGCCACCCACATTGCTGTAGGCCTGGAGTCACATGTAGGCCAAACCAGGCAAGGGTGACAGATTTCCTTCCCTAATGGACATTTGTGAACAAGGTGGAATTTTACAGCAAAGACAACGATTGCCATTAGACTTTTAATTCCAGATTTTAATCTGCCATGGTTAAACCATGCATTTGAACCCAGGTCCCTAGAGCCTTACCTTGGGTCTCTGGATTATGAGTCCACTATGCTGTCACCTCCAAAGAGATGGGGCATTTTCCACAACCTGGGGAATATTGGAAAATTAAAACCAATGCATCTGCTATGTCAGCAACCACTTCTTTTAAGACTCTAGGATGAGACCCATCAGGACCTGAGGACTTTTTTCAGCCTTTAGTTCTATTAATTTTCTTGGTATATCTACCTACCAATTGTAATTGTTCTAAGTTCCTCCCACCCTTTTGCCTCTTACTTTTCCATCAAATTCTTAGATGTTATTTGTGTCTTCCATACAGTGAAGGTCGATGCAAAATGCCTGCTCAATGTATCTACCCTCTCCTTACTTCCCCATTATTTAGTTCCCCAGACTGCTCTCTAGAAGACCAACACTCATATTAGTTACCATTTTCCTTTTTAATTACCTGTTAAAACTCACAATGCAGAGGTGGCCATTTGGCTGGTTGTGCCTCTGTGGATGCCACAAACTCTGCTAATCCTGCTCCCCTATCCTTACCCTACAGCTCAGCACTTTTCAGGTGCTTTGGAAAGACATTGTGGAATGTGCTTCAATCACTGAGGCAGTGCATTCCAGATCCTAATCACTCACTGTCTAAAAGAGTTTTTGCCGATCACCTTTAATGATATCCTCTGGTTTTAGATGTTTCCACCTGCTGGCACAGCTTCTCTATTTATTATGTCTAAACCCTTTCTGATTTTGAACATGTCAGTTAAGCCTCTCAACATTTTCTCCTCTGAGAAACCCCAGCTGCTGCAATCCATTCATGTAACTGAAGTCTCTCCTCTCTGGATCACTATAACCTTTTCTGCACCCTTTCAGAAAGCCTTCACATCCTTTCTAACATTGAACAGAATGCTCTATTGAGGCAGAACAAATACTTTCTAAAGGTTCATCTAACCTCCCTGACTTTATTAATATAGTCCAGTAACTTACATGTCTTTCTTGAAGTTTACTATTCCTCTATCATTGTTAGTTGAGTTGACCATGGTTCCTTTTGATGGTTTTATCCATAGATCTTCACTTCTAGAGTGATCACACCATGTAGCCTCTGGTTTGTGGATCTTTGGGGAATCATGGGCTGCTGCCTCTGGAAATAATTATGTAGACAAAGCAGAAAGTTGAGTAAGTACTTGGTTAATAACATGCTTTCCCTCAGTTTCACATAAACTTGGTGCTGCATTAAGGTCAGTGTCCTCCAACGTGGAAGAGACTGATATCGTCTCTGATTCTGGCTCTGATTCTGGACTTCTTTATGCATCCTGGCCTACCACTTTTGGTGGATGGATAAGTTTGGATGCGCTTACCAAGATGGTACCACTATCAGATGAATGTGATTTTATATTGATGTATCCTATTACCTTAGTTTCATCCTCCACCCTCTGCTAATGCACAAATTGATGAAGGGTCATGGCTTTGCTCAGGTATTGATTTGTTCAACTGGTCTGCTTCCACTTCAGGAAGAACAAATTTATTCCACATCTCTTGATATCTTCTTGGAAAAGGGCTGGATTATTGGCCTTAGTGAAGAGCATCGAAAAATCAGGACTGAAGTCCCAATAAAAGTCATCAGGGCATTTGGGAGAGTCTGATTTGGTATAACCAATGACAGTATATTAACATCTTCTGCCATTCCAATGAGATTGAGACCGACAGATGTTTCACTTCACAAGAGAAAAGTCATGATAGGAATATTCTCTTATGATCCTTCATCTACATAGAGGTTTTAATTCTGCACACCAAAGTTTTCAAATGTTTTACAATGAAATCATTCTGCAGTGCTTGCAGGGCTCTGTGCCTGTGGGGCTTTTTGGCTAGAGTTTTTGTTGCATAATGTTTTTGGCTTTCATTTGCTTAATAAGCAGTACCATAACTGGGGGATTTCTGAACCATGGTTTGTCTTCCCCTCTTAATATGGATCTGTTTCACTGATGGACTTCAGATTGTCTGATTTACTATATCACCTTCTCTAAAGTTGAGCCTTCTTTGGATTGCAGTAGGTCAGAAAGATTGTCATCGTTTACGCTGACCATGATATTGTCTCATATCATATTCACAACATTCAGCCAGTCCATAAAGACCATTGATAAAGATATGTACTATTTCACCAGGCTTCTGGAATACTCTTGTTAAACTTAGCTCATTCTAAGACCTCGTTGAATTTGTCTGATATTTCATTAAAGCCTTTTCTCTTATCGCATCATCAGTAGTTTCTCTAGTAGAGTGCAATAATGTATTGACTTGTTTAGCTTCTGACTTAATGTTTAACTGAGGTGCAATCCTGAATCTTAAAAGTCTCTTTGTCCACAATACCTAATTCTGTGTCTAATCTGGATCTGGCCCTTCCATCTGCCCAAATCAGTCTGACAAGATCAATTTAGAATTCACAGGTGTTTTAAACTCTTCGGAAATTTGCCTGGATCTTTTAAACTTCTGTTGCAATAATAGAAGTTTCCTCACACTGATCAGAATTTTCACTGATATTCACTGTAATCACTGAGCCTCTTTGGTTGTCATTCCTAACTACGCAGAATTTTGAAATTAATTGTTGGAAGTAATTATTGAAGTGAGGAAACTGTTTTCCTCCCATTGAGGAATCATTTTTTTCATTTGCTACAGCCATTTGTAGGAATCAACCTCAGACCCTGGCTATGAACTGTATCAAGACCTGCTGAAGTAGCATTGAAATATATTTTTTCTCAGTATTACCAGCTTGCTGTACTGTTAATTTGAAGATTGTAAACCTTTTTCAAGATGTACTCATCTTTCCTTGATTGTTGCTGGGTTCTTTAACTCTGCTGCTGGATCGAAATTTTTCACAGACTACTTCACAACTTGCTATAGTTTGGCTCTGAGGTGAACTGTTCATTTCATCTCTGCTCTTCAGCCTGCACCTCTTCTATGGAGCTCTTTGGGCAAATTTGAACTGTATTACCAAAGTCTTCAGGTCTGTAAGTCCGACTTAATGATTTTACAGTTGATTTTTAAAGATATTAGGGCCCTTCAACTGCTGCTGCTATGTTGTATGTTGGTTGCTGACAAAATGGCTGCTGAGACACAGGCCAGAATTTTAAACTCACGCCCACTGCAAGTTCTGAGGTGGAGGCATCTAGTGGAGCATAAAAATGCATGGGTGGGATTCCCTCCTGGTTTCTACCTGCCCCGACCTGGTTGCAATTTCGTGTTGGAGTAGGCAGGGCCTTGGATGGGAAGCAAGCTTTTGCCAAAGTTAAGCCTCTTAAATGGCCATTTAACAGCCACATTGTGCTTGTTCCTACCCAGCCTCAATTTCTATGCTGATCAATTTGGGGAGGGGGGCAGGAAATAAGGACTGGTGACCCTCTGGACCTCTCTCCCCTTGCAATCTCCCCCAGACATTCCCTACTCTTAATCTCCCCCAGAAATTCCCTACCCTCAGCCACCTGCCACTTACTGGTCCCATTTTTTTTACTGACTCGTGGGACATGGGCATCACTGGCTGGCCAACATTTATTGCTCATTCCTCGTTGCCCTCAAAGGGCAATTGAGAGTCAACCTCATTGCTGTGGCCCTGGAGTCACATGTAGGCCATATCAATTAAGAACAGCATAAATCCTTCCCTAAAGAGCATCAGTGAACCAGATGGTTTTTTCTGACAATCAACGATGGTTTCATGGTCATCAGTAGATTCTTAATTCCAGATTTTTTTATTAAATTTGGATTCTACCACCTGCCGTGGTAGGATTCAAACCCAAGTCCCCAGAAGATGAGTTAAGTTTCTGGATTAATCGTCTAGCAATAATACCACTAGGTCATTGCTTCCCTTAAATCCTCTTGGGTCCCAGGATCTGGGACTACACAATTCCCACAGTGCCTCTTCTAGCCAGTGTAGCACTCTGTTTGGAGGGACTGGAGAGATACCTGTCAGTCTGGTCTGAAAATGAAAAGTAAACCTGCGGACAAGTGCAAAGCACGTTAAATCTTTTTACTCACACAACAAATGTATCAGATTAACTGTTAGACATGTGGTGCTTTGCATTCCTTTGGACATAACCAGGGAGATCCAGAGGAGGACCCTGATGTTTTGGTAGCTAAGAGCCTTGATAATTATTTTGGAGAGTTGTGCCCTGGAGAGGACACTCTAGTCTCATTGAAGAGAGTTAACACAATACAACACTTAATCAAAACCTTTTCCTCAGCCTTCTTTTTTCAAAAGAAAAGAGATGCAGCCTGTCACCCTTAATGGAACACTATCTTCTGCCACTCTGAACAACTACCCTTTAATCCTCTTCTCTGCTGTCTGCCTTGAAGGCAGTTAGCATTCTGCCACTTGGCACCTGACTCCACCTTTTATGATCTTATTTATTAGTCTATTATGGGGACCTTATTGAAAGTCATTTAAAGCTCCAGGTAAATTATTATTGCATTACCAGTGTGGTGGTAGGAATGGTGTGCCGATGTTGTACATTTCCATTCGTGGCTGCTTGGTTAGAGAGATGATCTTCTTGAAGGATCTCAGCTGGACCTCCACATAAGATTGGGACCCTGGGTTCACCCTAGCCAAGTCCTGCCATCATTCCTGTCAGTTTTGCAGCCTAAAAAATCCAACTGCTGGTCAGCTTCTCTGAAACAGGCCTGGGTCCTTTAAGCAGAAAATCCTTGTTCTGACAAAATGATGAAATCAGCCTGCATGTCCTTTCTAATTGATCGGGGACCCATTGGCAAGCTCTTAATCAGTTCCTTCATGAAAATAGCGACTGGAAGAGTTGCCTCTTCTTACATGAGGATTTCTGACCGTCTCCTAAAAGCTAAGGCAGTAAGATTCCATCCTGTGTCTCACCTTGACGATGCCTTAAACATGGGTCCTAGAATGTGGAGCCCAATCTTGCCCACAGTCCTTTTAATTGGGCTCTTTGATTGTATATAGGCTCATTGTTACCTTTTATATTCTAAACTATTTGAAATAAACTGAAGAATTCTACTAGCTTTTGTTTACAGCCTTATCAGCCTAAGGTAACTCAGATATGGATGCAATGTTAATAAGTTCTAATATGTATTTTCTTTATGCAATCAATAATGTTCATGCCATCTCAAGTAGCCACTAATTAGCACAGGAACACAAAAAGGATTTCAATTCCTCTGGGACCACATTTTTCGAATATATTTGTACTAAATTCCTCAGGGTGTGACTTTAATGGAGTTATTAACCCACTTGTTTTAAATTAGTTAATTTCTATGTTAAAATGATGCAAAGAAGAACTTCCAGCAAAATAGTTAAGTGATACATAGAGGAAATTAACCCCCAATTTGTAGTTCTGCTTCAATCTTTAGTCAGCTTGAAACCATTCACTGCTTACAATCTTCAATAGATTTGTTGTTTGCGATGCCATTTGTGAAACATTTCTAATCAAATGAAAAGTTCTCCATTAGAATAAAACTATTTACAAATATATTGATCTTATAGCATATTTTTCTCTTTGCAGGTGTAATTGGCCTTGACAATAGCAAGTCTCCTCACTGAAAATTAGGTATACACTCAATGGAGAATCACAGCAACCTGCTGGATTGGTGCCCCATTCATAAGTGTTCACACCCTCTACCATTGATGCACAGTGTGTCCATCCAGAAGCTGCAGGGCAGAAACTCACCGACAGTCCCCAGATAATACCTTCCAACACATGATTGCTGCCATCTAGAAGCAAAAGAGCCATAGGCACATGGGAATACCGCCACATGGAAGTTCCCCTCTAAGCCACTCACCATCCTGACTTGGAAATATCACTGTTCTTTCACTATCACTGGGCCAAAATCTTGGAATTTCCTCCCTAACAGCACTGTGGGTATACCTACACTATAGACTGCAGCAGTTCAAGTGAGCAATTCACCACCACCTTCCCAAGAATAATTTGGGATAGGCAATAGAAAGGCAATAAGTACTAGCCTTGCCAGCAATGCATCATATCCCATGAATGTATCTGAAAAAAGTCATATCATTCCATGTTTCAGCAAATGGTAGCATTCTTGAGAGTGGCTTCCTATCAATATATTGGTTATGGTTGAATATTGCTGTTGCTTAATACCAGTAATTTAATGAAGCATGCCATGTGCTTCCTGAGTATTAACAAACCTGCGTTATTCTCCAAGCATCTTGCATTCTGGCTTTTAAAGCTCAAAACGAAAATAGGCTCTGATTTGAACTCACTGTAAATTAAGGAAACGTGTACAGTTCCATAATTTATATATTGGCCCATAACTTCCTGGTTCCCCAATGTTGCATGTGGGGATACGTCAATGATGTACTAGGGAATCACTCTAGGAATTTCCCACATGAGGGTTTGCCCAGCAATTATTCAAAAGGGCTAACTTCCTCTGGACAATTGCATTTGGCTTGGAACCACCTGACAAAACAATTTAAATCACTAACTTTGGATGGTTCTACCAGTTTTACCCTGAGAGTTACTCCAAAGTGTTAGAAGGGGAGAAAAAAAGGACTTGTAACCTGAGAACAATAATTTTCAAAACCCAGACTGAGCCTGCATGGAACACCAACACACCACTCCCACCCAAACAAGCACAACCTAGCCTGGCTTGACCTGACATTGGACACCCCCATTGTTTCCCGGGTCAAGCCTGAAACTCCCACTCCTCACCTTCTGGAACAACTCTAGTACCTCTCTTCCATTTCCAAATCCAGCACTCCAACTCCTTGTCTGAACTTCAGTCCCAGTCCAATCCCAGTCCCCACCACCAACCCCCTCTCCCTGGAATATTCCAGCTAAACTTTGCACTCCTGACCTGGCCAGTTTCATTTCGGGGTTGTTGTGATACACCTTTAAGTTGGTGTGGCTATGACCTATGTACATCACCAAATAGAAAATAATGTAAAGTACCAAATGATAAGAAGTCTGCAGTTTGTTATCCAAGTAAATGTGCTGTCAAGAGTTCTCCAAGATTTAGACTTAGTCTTCACAAATAAAGAACCCATATTTGTTTTTAATTAATCCCATTTAAGTGGTTGGTATATTTGTGTGCTGCAATAAGAAATAGAAATGCATATGTTCGTAGCTTTCTAGATAAATTCCTCAGGGGACAGGATGGCAGAGATGGGCACAAATGCTACTGAAGACACCAAAAGAAAACATTTGCGAACAGGAAGGGGTTGCAACCATTAATTGTTGTGATTGTGCAAGTTGTTACCCAAATGATCATGCATACAATTGCCAGCTGCCATAATGTCTTCATTCAGAACTACCTTACAACTACTAAGAATTACCTGATACTTGCTAATTGGGTCAACCATGTCCAAAGATGGCTCTTCAGAATTAATCAACATGGCAAGTTTCTGCTGATTGCTTTCATTAACAGGCCTTTGAGGAAACTCTTAAGTATTTTTAGGCACACAGACACTAATAGACACCTTTCAAAAGCTACTAAATCTTCATTTTTAAATTTACTCATTCTCACTACTGCTCCCTAGTACAACTAGAAACATAGAAACCCTATACTGCAGAAAGAGGCCATTGGACCCATTCAGTCTGCACCAACCACAATCCCAGCCAAGCCCTATCCCATATCCCTGTATATTTATCTGCTAATCCCTCTAACCTACGCATCTCAAGACACTAAGGAGCAATTTTAGCATAGCCAATCAACCTAACCCACACATCTTTGGACTGTGGGAGGAAACCAGAGCACCCAGAGGGAACCCATGCAGACATGGAGAGAATGTGCAAACTCCACACAGACAATGAGCCAAGCCAGGAATCAAACCCAGGTCCCTGAAGCTATGAAGCAGTAGTGCTAACCACTGTGCTACCATGCCACCTACACATTTTGTATAGTTCTGTATAGTTTTGTAAATGTAAGTTTTTAGGTCAAATAATACAAGCCACTAGAATCACACTTCATCTACAAAAATAGAAGTTAAAAGAGGATTTCCACAACTCAGAAACAGAATTAAACTTCAAAGATTCCAAGGAATGGTGAACCATATAGACAAGTTCCTATACAATTTAGTACAGGTCAATAAGCCCTTGAGACAATTTTTGAGACAGGGTCAACAGCGATGATGAAACATGGAGCACCATCATGCTTTTTAAAAGATTAAACAACTTTTATTTTTTTTTTCCCTGAAATCTTAGTATGTCTGGGTGGTAATGCACCAACTATAGTTTTGGTATATGCATTTTCTACAAGTTTGGGGGAAGTACTACTAAAGTGCAAAAAAAAAACAAGCCTAGATCAGTCTATTATGTCTCTCGTTGCAAACAGAAAGGGAACAACAACACGTCAAAATGGAAAATTGATAAGAGTAGCGTAGAAGATGAGTTTGTCGAATGGTTTTCTTACAGTTTCTTGGAGAAATACATTGTGGAGCCAACTAAGGTTAAAGCCGTCTTTGTCAATTGTTGTGTAGTGAAGAAGGGTTAATTAGTAACGTTGTGCCTAAAGGTCCTTTCAGAAATAATAATTATAATAACTTTAAATTTCACGTTACATTTGAAAGTAACATTCCAATTGCAAACAAGAGTCTTAAACTTAAACAAATCCAATTACATGGATATCAGGGAAGAAGTAGCTATGGTTAATTTGGTAATAGACTAAGAGGTATGGAGATAAGTGAACAGGGGGAAATATTTAAATAAACAATTCAAAATCCACAACAAAGCAGAAAAGCAAAAACCCAATAAGAAAGACCCATCCACCCCCTAATAAGGAAGTTAAGGATCGTGTTAGACTAAAAGATAAGGGTTACAATGCACTTTAAAATCACAGTATGATTTGAATAAGTCAATAATAGGGAAATCCTGTTCAACAAGTTTATTGGAATTTTTGAGGATGTAACTAGTGGGGTAAAGGGGAATCTGTAGGTGTCGTCAACCTGCATTTCCAAAAGGCACTTGATAAAGTGCCACACAAATAGACAAGGTAAGTGCTCATGGGAGTAGTATTTTAACATGAATAGAGGATTAGTTAATGGTAGGAAGAACAGAGTGGGAATAAATGGGAGCGTTTTCAAGTTGCAGACAATGAATAGTGGTGCATTGCAATGATCAGTGCTGGGACCTTAGCTATTTACAATATATATTAATGAATTGGATGAAGAGGTAGGGCAATGTAACTGTTAGGGTGCTAGATCAGAAACCCCATGTACATTCTGAAATGAGACTAGATTAGGGACAGCACAGTGGCAAATGGAAGAGACTGTAGTGAGACATAACAGGTTAAGTGTGTAGGCAACAAGATGGCAGATGGAATATAGGGAAGTGAAAAGTTATTCATTTTGGTTGTAAGATTAGAGAAACATAATAAAAATGTAGGAAACTCTGATACTCAAAGAAACTTGAGCATGCTCGTACAACCCTAAGGGATGTGGATGCTGCATAATTAAATATATTACACATTTTTTGGCTGCTCAGGGAATTGAGGAATATGGGCAATCGTCAGGATAGTGGAGTTGAAGCCCAAGATCAACCATGATTATAGTGAATGGTAGAACAGGCTTGATGGGGTGTGTTGTCTACTCTTGCTCCTGTTTCATATGTTATTGTATTGTAGATTGCTCCCTGTCCTTTTCCATAGCTGATCTAAACCTTATGATACTATGATCATGATGCCCTAGACTGACATTTGATCCACTTGACCTACCGCATATTCCGTTCCCAGAACCAGATCCAGCAAAGCCTCCTTTTTTGTCATGTATAATCCAGAGAATTCTCCTTAATGCACTTCAGAAACTCTTCCTGGTCTCTGCTTTTTGCTTCAGTCTATTTTAGGTTAATTGAAGGAATAATTAAAGAGTACCGCACTTTAAAACAAATTTCCTTCATCTTCTCAGCTGAATCCAATGAAGTATATGGTACTTGCAGATCAACAGTTTTTTTAAATGAGGTTTGAAGCTCAAATGGCTCTGTCTGCTTGTTGACCGCCTAAATGTTAAATCTACCCTCAGGGTGAGTCATATGAAGGCAAGACAGGAACTGCGCAACACATTATGCATGGTTTGGGGAGGAATGTATTTGCATTGGACTTAATATTCTTTATTTGCCTGTTTAAGTTATTTGTTTCACTTATACTTCATATTGCATAGGCAAGTTTACCATCAGTGGATTATGAATCTCAGGAATAATTATTGGAGATGCCTTTTCTTCATCGGTAGTGATTCCTTCTGTCTTTTTCTAATCCATCTAACTGCTTCATTTTACTTCTGTTCCCATGCCCTCTGGCCACTTTCTGTCTTTTTTTCCAAGCTTGTTCCATTCTCCCCAGTGTTTTTCATGTTTCCTTGGCTTGTTTATTATTTCTCTGAAATTTTCTGCTGTTGCTCTAGCTTATGTTCTTTTCCCCAGTGTTCCCTATTTCTCTGCAGGCTCAGTCCTCTGCTCTCAGGCAGAATCTGTCCTTTTACCGTTTTGTTGTTCTCATTCTTGCTTGTCTGGTTCCCTCCATCTGCTCTCCTCTTTTGCTTATCATACAACCAACACTGTCACTATTATAGTCTTTTATTCCCACTGCTCTTTCCACTGCTGCAAACTGTCTGCTATGTGAACAAAACTGACTGCTTATTCGTCACAAATTGCCGGTCTATCCAACATATCCAGTTACCATAGCCATTGCATTTGAAAACCAAAAATATCCCTGCTGTCTTCTCAAGAGACTATTTTGTATGTTTTAATGGATTTAAATTGCATGAACAATAAGAACACATTCTTATGTTCTTATGTTCTTATGAACAATGAAAAAGAAATTAAAAGACAGTATCCATAAATAATAATTAAAATAGTATCTTTTTGTATCTTAAATAGTTCTGCGCTGAGTTCCGCGTGTTTCAATTTTTTTTTGACAGAGACACTTTCCTTTTGATATAAGTCAGGTTGGCTTAGTTGGTATTGGGTTCATCCTGCATTCCTGTGTTTGAGTACATGGCATGATTTTAGCTCTGGGTTAGGAGGATGATGTTAGAACCATTTTGGGGAACTGATTCTCCCCCAGGGGTTAGGGGAGTGAGAAACAGTTCCAGTCTCCAATTTTGATAGAAGGAAACTGCTAATTGATGCCAAATTAGTGGTTGTGGGAATGAGAATGGAGGTGAGACTGAGCAAATGTGGGCCTAATTCAAGCAGACCATGGCAACCATTACTATGGCTGCCATTTAATGACAAGGATGAAAGTACCAGAGATCTCAGAAGAGAGATAGAGGGCTGACAGTTGCCAACCTTGAGGTTCTTTCTGAGGCAGTCCTGATTTTGCCTCTCCTGTTGCCTCTGTAAAATTTCAGACAATTTTGGGGATAAGTGCATAGGTAATGGGAATTTTACAAGCTCTTCTGCCTGCAAAGCTACCGATAGGGCACATTCGATTCTACCCTCTGTTTATTTAAAATGATTTTTGATTTGATTTGATTTGATTTGATTTAGTATTATCACACGTATTAACATACAGAGAAAAGTATTGTTTCTTGCATGCTATACAGACAAAACATACCATTCATAGAGAAGGAAATGAGAGAATGCAGAATATAGTGTTACAGTCATAGCTAGGGTGTAGAGCATTATTGGAGAGTTTAAAAGAGTTAGAATGAAGCTTTAGAAGCTTAGAATGAGGGTAAGAGATAGAATTAGAAGGTATGCTGGGAACAGCTCGGAAGAAGTTTCCTCGCTCCGGTGCCACTTTGGAACAATGTTTAAATTATAAAAAGTAAAATAATCCAAAAAAAGACAACATGCACACAGTAAGCAATTGGGCAAAGATTTTCACACAACCTAAGTATTTATTAACCTCCAAAGTAAATGGTGCATAACTGTTACATGTTACTTAAAGCTAAATCATGTACTGGAATATAAATATTATTCAACTGTACCACAGTGATTTCCACATTTCAACACTGCTGTTTTCTACCACCTGGAGTGCTTAGACTGCATGATGTATATTCTGGAAATGATTACACCATTGGGACCTAGTTGTCCTCTATAGCTGTACTGTAAAACTTTATACTATAAATGACTTGGCCTGTATCCTTACTTAGCACTACCCAAGTGCCAGGCTGATACAAAATATAAAATAAATTAACACCTTGCTACTTTCCACAGATTCTATGGTAATTTTAAATGCTAGATATAATGGGGGTCAGAAATCTTTGGAAGAGTTAATTGCAAAACTGCAAAATTCCTATTGGTTGTGGTAAATAATTCTCAGCATATGTTGCATGAAAATGAGGAATTCCTTGTTCACGGACTGTCTAGTGCACCAGATTTTCCAGTGCTTGTGCAACAGCAAAAGCAATGGTCCATGTGTGTGTATATATATTGTGCATACATACATCATACATACACATATATGTTGCCTATATAGTATGTAAATACATATTTCACGCATTTAAAATATATCCAAATGTTTCGTATGGATAGAATAAATGATTTGGCTTCCGCTTCTGTAAGCTGCACACACAAAAACTTTAAAAAAAGTACTAGCTGTGTTTTCCTTTCAGTAATTGATAATAGTCCTTCACATTTCACATGACTCATTGCTGGGGAGGGTTTACATCAGCAGGGAACCATTCTCACCAACAAGGATCGTTCAAATTGCTATATAACGTGCTTTCAAATTTATGACATTGTGAAGTTCACTAATGAAGATAATATACTTTCAGCATCCTGTGAATTCAGAACTTTTCTGCTAATAAGGGTGACTGGCAGCATTAATTAAGCTGAATATATTTCTAACACTACATCAGAATGAGAGACGAGTTTTTAGTTTGCATAATAGACACAGGCTTTGGTAATGTCCCCTTTCAGGTTGCTTTGTTATTTGCAAAATGTAAACATTCCTGATTATCCACAGACAATAGTCCACAAAGTTAGAATTCTGAACCTTTCCTCTAGGCCCTAGAGGCGAGGATATTAGTGCAGGATTTTGGTTTGAGCTCTTTAGAATAGAATAGAATTCCTACCATACAGAAGGAGGCGATTCAGCCCATTGAGTCTACACCAACAACAATCCTACCCAGGCCCTATCTCCATAACCCCAAGTATTTACACTACCAGTCCCCCAACTCTAAGGGACAGTTTAGCATGGCCAATCAACCTAACCTGCACATCTTTGGATTGTGGAATGCAGCTGGACCCATGCAGGCACAGGAAGAACTTGCAACCTCCACACAGTCAGTGACCTGAGGCTGGAATTGAACCCGGGTCCCTGGCACTGTGAGGCTGTAGTGCTAACCACAATGTCACCATGTCACCTTTTAATTAATGTAATTTAACTAAAGAGAAATCATTGACTTATGTTTCTTATTGTAGCAGGAGCAAGAAAGAATGATAGTCAAGAATATTGGAGTTACTTATCTCACAGAATAAAACCAAGAAACTGAAATGCTGCAACAGAATCACATACTTGGGTATCATAGGGATGCAGTATATTGTAAAATTCATGCTCAATAAGCAGTCTCAGACTGAGATACGCTACCTGATGCATTACAATCAAAAATCATGGTCAACCATCTTCACTATTGTCACAGTGAAGGTCATTACAACTCTTAACTTATATGTCATTTTGATTTCTGTGATATTACAATATAATTTCATGATATGCTCTTCCACACTAAAATATAGTTTTATCATGGACATATCTAATTTTCAGTCGTGTTGCACTAAAACAGAATACTCAGAGTATGCTGAGGTAAGGAAAAGATAACTTTATTAAGAAACAAGTTACTCTGTGGTTCATCTTAACATGAAGTTTTACAACAGAGTGAAAGATCATGTGACATTGCATGATGTTACTGTGATGATGTGGGCTGAGCCTTATTAGCATATCACACAGTTAGAATTAATCCCTTGTACCTGAGTTGTGTTCATTATAAAAGCATTAGAGTAAACTTAAGTTTTTAAATCTTCCTTAAGGTACAACAACAAACAGCAATGCTATTATTGAAATAGTCGCTCTATTGTAATGACCTAAACATGAGAGATATTAGGATAGTGGAGCAACTAAAACGCACATGAGACCAAGATTAAAGCACTGCAGCTATTTATTAGGATTTCAGGGCTAAAGGAGATTGGAGGTAGGGTAGGATAAGATCTTGGGAGGATTTGAAAACAAGGATGAGATAAGATGAGAAGATGTTGCCATATAGAGAGCCAGGAAGGACACTGTGATGGATTTGTAATGAGTTACATTGTGGTCAGCAGAGTTTTAGATGAATTTAATTGGAGGATGTGAGGCTGTCCAGGAGGGCAAAGGAATAATTTATCCCAGATGTAACAAAATTACAGCTGAAGATTTTAGCAGCAGATGATCTGATAGTCTGGCAATGTTACAGAGGTGGTGCTGGAGTGGATACCAAAGCATAGAACCAGGCCTAGGACATTCAATGTCCTTAATCAGGTCATAATCATTCAATCACTTCATGGCTGGTCCATGCATTCAAATCACGTATCCAGCTCCAAGGAAGAGGTTTACAGGCAAGGAACATTGTTTCTCTCCGTTTTTATTTCAGATTTCCAGTATCGGCAGAAGTTTTCTTTTACTGAATCCAAGTACCTGGCTTTGAATTATTAACCCTGGATATACTTACTTAACAAAAATCTACCTCTTTATGACTGGCATAACAAATTTAGTAAACCAAGCCTTTGGAGGTTGAAGGCACAGATGGTTGAAGACACAGGGCAGGGACAGGGGTTGTGGTGGTTGAGTACAAAAAGAATGCAGAAGAGGCCAGAGAGATAGAGAATGGAGAGGGTGATTACATATGTTTTACATCTCCCAATATTTCTCCAACTGGTGGATACCATGTTCATGTCTTTAGTCATATGATCACCAAACCATTGGTCTTGTTGCCTTGCTGGAAGGGGATTCAGCCTTTAAAAGTTTTTGGAGTGTGGGAAATTATTCAAGTCACTGGGAGATATGTAAACAGGACTTAGAGGCTAGTGCGCAAGATTCCAAATGTGAAATGGTTGAAAGTATTGGACTGAATTTTAATGGGGGGCACAGCCCCCATCTACCTACGTAATAGTTGGTTGCAAGTCCACCTCTGCTTGGCAGCTCACTTGGCAGCCATTTAACAACCTTGAATTTGCTTGAGGCAGACTTTCCACCCCTTTCATAAAGAAGCCCCACCTGTGAGATACACTGGCCAATCAGAGGGTCAGCAGTTTTCTTGAGTCAGCAATGGCTGCAAGAGCTGTGGCCACCGCTGGGACTGCAGGCAGTCCCAAAGAGGAAAATGCTGATGAAATCTGGACATAAAAGCAGGTCTGGGATCTCAGTGGAGCCAGATTGGCAAGCTCCAGAAAATGCAGTTGTTGGGGGAGGGGGGGGTGGAAGGGTGGGAGGAGCAGGTTATTCATTGTTGGGGGAAGGCAAAACCTGGTGGTGAGGTGCAAATTACTGGAGAACCTTCACAGGGCAACCCACTTGTCAGTCACCAGTCGCCCAAGTTTCATCTGGCAGGTTGGATACATGGCACCAGTTGCCCCTGCCATGGGTCAACATAATTAATTTGCCAAATAAATGCCTTGAAAGATTCGAGGGCAACACCTCCCCTACTACTTTTCGAATCACAGCTAGGGTAGATGAGGGTGAAAACATAGTGAGCACCAAGCCATTGCCGTGGAACCCAGTTGCATGCCACCTCACCTCAAAACCACTCCCTCAGGGTCAAAAAGAACCTTAGTGAATTCCTGCAGTGCATCTTGTAGATAATACACATGGTTTCCACTGTTCGTCGGTGGTGGAAGGATTGAATGTTTGTGGAAGAGGTAACAATCAAGTGGAGTACTTTGTCCTGGATCGTGGCAAGCTTCTTGAGTGTTTTTGGACCTGCACTCATTCAATCAGATGATGCAAATGTTACTTGCCACTTGTCAGCCCAAGTCTGGATATTTTCCAGGTCTTGCTGCATTTGTGCATGGACTGATTCAGTATCTGAGAAGTCACAAATGGTGCTGAACATTGTGCAATCATCAGGAACATTCACACTTCTGACCTTATGATGGAAGTGTTGTGTAGTAGCCCTTTAAGGAAAAGGTCTTGTGACCCACTGTTCCACTTGAGAGCCGGACTGGGGTCTCACTCAGACTTGCTTGGGCTTGCTCTAGCAGTCAGAGTTTTGGGTCTTTGGAGTTTAAACATTTTTTCTTGCTCTTTAATATTATTCAGTTAATACACTTTTGTTAGCTCACTGAGATGAATTTGAGCTTTCCCTTACTACCCTACAGGAAAGAAGCAGTTGAAGATGATCGGGCCTGAGACATCCCCAGGGAATCCCTGCTGTGATGTCCTGGACCAAACCTTCACTCAGCAGAGTCCAGTATGCCAGTTTTAGCATCTTTCATGATTTTTATGACTTCTGCGGTTGGTTACAATGCTGCAATAATGTTCCTCATTGGATGGGATTGCTAATAAGCTTGGCCAAAGAGGCAAGGGACTGAGTCTTGACCTCTGTGATGTGTTGCTGTGATCCTAGCTTCCTATCTTAAGGCACAGTGACATGGAAGAGATTGGTTTTACAATCCAGTACGGAGAGAATAAGTTCATCATATTTTTAAAAAAGTTTCAATGTAGTTTTTCACATAATTCTAAGTAAATTAAGCCAAAATTGATGGTTTACATTGTCTTGAGACTTTTACACAGAATTAGATTCAGTGAACCCACAGAAATATTAGCTTTCCAGTGGGTAGGTAGGGATAAAACATAGGTAGTTATTTTATGGAGGGCCGTACTTTCCACCACCCACGTACACTCCCCCTTCCCATCCCCCCAACTGAAAAGCCTGTGATCATCCCATGCATTTGAAACCTTGCTACAATGCTGTGATTTAATGTACATGGACATGGTTGAGTTAGTGTGAGACTTCTGCCCCATCTGGAAGGGAGCCCTGTCCCAAGAATTGCCAGCCAAACTGATTGGTCAGCAAATTCAGAATCTAGTAGTAGCCACTGCTGGGATTACAAGCAGTCCCAGGAAGAGGCGTTGTGGATCCTGGACTTCGGCTAAATCCAGGGATTTGGGATGGGTCAGTCTGGGGGCAAGGGAGGGTGGGGGGGTGGTGCGCATGGGCAGGTACAAGGCGAGTAAAATCCAGCCCTTGAAAATTCTTTACTCTCAGGAGGGGAGCGATTTGTTATTTGCACTGTGAAACCCAAGTGAGGATGGAGGAATTTGGCGTGATTGGTCAGAATGGCAAACCAATCAAGAGAACCAAAGTTTCAAAGGATTTGACAGAGGTTTAGTAGGGAAGGAAATCCAATTGATTTGTCAGTCAGTAGAGATAAATGGAAGGAGGAGGGACATATAGAAAGGTGATTATTGTCTTGAAGGTGGAAAATGAGTTGTAATGAGATAATTTTAGCTGCAGATTTCTGAGAAGGACAAAAGTATTCAACCCATCACTTGGCAGCGCAGAACTCGAATATTGTTGAAAAGAGAAACATGTTGGGAAACCTCTTCATCTGGCACTCATGAGGACAAACATGGTATTCTTGTATTTGCTTTCGTGAGTGTTAGACAAAAAGCTTCAGAAACATATCTCTATTTTCAGCAATATTCAAGGACTAAAATCTGAAGTAAAACATTAGTGAAAATATTCAAAGGAAGGGAGACTTTTTTAACATTAGCCACACTTCTGTCAAAAATACAACTTTTATTATAAAATCCTTTTGTCAGCAGCTATTTATTTCAACTTCTGAAGAAGAAAATTGGTAGATGAGAGATTTTTTTCAGAACACTTGTTAATCAATTTAATTGATTTAGGTTATTGTCTTTTAAACAAATGATTGTCCTCTGTAAGGATAGTGGGAAAGTTGTAGTGACAAAACTAATGGTAGTAGGCAGCGCTTCAATTTTCTTGTATCACATTAACCTTGAGCTTCCAGGATTGCAGGAGGTTAACAAAAATAACATGACAGCGGCTTAAGTAAAAGGCTTAACTCCTGCAGATTGGTGAACTTCTCAATCCTTCAAATTTCATGGACGAATTAGATATTTTCTACCTCATTCACATACCTTTGTTACCTTCAAACTGGGCTATAATTAGTGCCCTCTTGGCTGGCCTCACATTTTTTCTCTCATTATTCCCAGAAAGTCCCTTTCATTTATCACATAAGTGCTTCATAACTGACACTGGGGCAGTGGTAGAGTGGCACTGTCACTGGACTAGCAATCCAGATGTCCACGGTAACGTTCCATAAGGAAATCTGGTGTCCTTACCTAGTCTGGCCTACATGTGACTCCAGATCCATAGTAATGTGGTTGACACTTAAATGCCCTCAGAAATGGGCAATGAATGAATAAAAAAATGTACTAGCTTCCAGCCGGGCCATGCCTATTTTACTTTTTAGTTTTCATTTTTGTTCAAGTACCTCCATACTTTAACCCTCTCTATCTGTTTGACTTTCTTTACCTCAACAATCCTCAGAGACCTCGATGATCCTCTAATTCTGACCTTTTGCACACATCCAATTTCCTTTTGCCCTGTATCAGCAGTCATGCCTTCAGCTGTCTAAGCTCGAGATGCTGAGATTTCCTCCTTCAACGTCTCCACCTCTCTTCCTCCTTGCCCTTTTCTAAGTTGTTCCTTACAACCTACCTCTTTGACCAATGTTTTGGTGACTTTTCCCAATATCTTGATGTGTCATCCTTCCTCCGATAATACTTTCATGAAGTGCTATGGAACAATTTACTATGTTTAAAAGTGTTTGGTAAATGCAGGCTGTCATTTTGGGCTTGAAGTATTAACTTTGTTTTTCTCTCACCACAGATAACATCTGACCTGCTGTTTTCTTTTGTTGATGTTCTATATGTCTTCTGTCAACTTGCTGGTATTTCTACATGCTGTATGAGTTATTAGCACTGACAAAATGTTATGTATTGGATTGAAGCTGTACATGGACAGGAGGAAATAGCTCAAGTTGGGTAATAGGTTGGAAAGTCGACATATCTGCTGCACGCTAGTCTAACACATAACATGACTGCTATGCAGCTTACAGAGTCAATGATGGCACCATAGCGTTGCTCAGTGGAACTATTTTACAGTATTAGTTTATCTGTCTAATAAGCACATGTGGTACAAACAGCAAGGCTAATTGGTTCCATTCAGTGGAGCGCAAAATGCATGGTGTAGATCAAATTAATTTGATGTGGTTTGGCACATAAAATTGCATGTTTATCATGTGAGGAACTTTAATAATTCTAAATGAATGCATCTATCCTAAGCTGCTAGGCATGGAAAGATTTGTATGTTGGAGCTTTCACTGGACAGATGGTATAAGGACCATTCAATTATTCATAATCACCTTCTGCTACAAAACATTATTGTGGATTCAGTGCAGTTCTTGGATAGAAGCTATTGTACCTCAGTTGCTGACTGTACCAATTGTAAACTGTCTATCAATGAAACATTTCAATTTTTAAAAGATTTGTGACAAAATATAATAAATCTGCAACAGGTAAGCCAGGTGTTTAATTTTTATTTGTCCCGTGAAACATGCTATTCACAAAGTTCACCAAAAAAATCAGTTTAGATAAGTAGAAAATGAGCTTCTGGTATCCTCTCAGAAATAAATTACTTCTCAGAAATTGTCTGGAAAATGGAATTTGATTAATGCAGAGATGTCAATCAGTCTGGTTAGCAGAGTGGCAGTATTAGTCTCAGTCACAAGTCTCAGACCTATAAAAGAAACCCAGGAGAACATCACCAACTGCTTCAATACAATGCTCACCACTCGTAGAACCTGGTGTGCAGTTAGTAAATGGTTCCATGATGTAACTGAAATGAATTTAAGTAGAAGTTGGCCATCAGCCATCTAGCAGACAACACAACAGGTGGTTGATCACAAAATACATTTAGCAATCACATATATCACTCATGAAAAACACAAAACAAGACAATTTGAATCACAGTATTTTTGAATTTCTGGATGATTTGAATCATTTTTGTTTATTCCTGCATTTTTAAAAAATAATTTATGGGATGTGGTGTCGCTAGTTGGGCAACATTTATTGCCCCATCCTAATTGCCATTGAACTGAGTGGCTTGCAATACCATTTCAGAATCAACTACATTGCTGTTAGTGTAGAGTCACATGTAGGCCTGACCAGATAAGGAAGGCAGATTTCCTCCCACAAAGGACATTAGCGAACCAGATGGATTTTTGCAACAGTTAACAATGGTTTTATGGTCTTCATTAAACTTTTAATTCCAGATTTTTATTGATTTCAAATTTCACCATCTGTCATATGGGATTTAAAACCAGATCCCCAGAGAATTACCCTCGGTCTTTGGATTACTAGCCCAGTGATGATACCACTATGCCACTGCCTCCTTATTCCAGTTGACACTGAGGTGTAGTAATTGTAATTTACACATGCATCAGCTTAATTCCCTGTTGGAAAACCTTTGAATCATATTTCCTTCACAATTAGACCACTTCAGTAATGTCAGTGATAGGGACCATCATCATGAAACCTGGAGTAGATCCATAGTCACAGCAGCATAGTAAGTAAAAAGCTACTCCAGAACCTGGGAAATCATGTAACCAGATGGGGAGCAAACTTGTCAGCTGAGAACTTGACATACCAAAATTCCATGAAGTCCTCTGCCCAGCTGTGAAAATTGCTATGCCCTATGGATCCAATCTGCAATAAAAAGTCCTATTTTTCATTAGTAGCCAAGCAGAAGAGAACCCTTATTTGTCAATCTCAATACTGGACATGAAGTGATGTTTCTCAGGAAAAAAAATCAACAAAATAATGGTAAACAAGAGTAGATCATTCAGCCCATGAAGCTTATTCCACCATTAAATTAGACGATGGTTGATCTGTACCCAATAGTAAGCGCATTTTTCTATATATAATTTCGACCATTTTATTTGCTGTCAAATAGCTAGCAATCAAACTTTCCTTCATGTCCCACTGAGTGACGTGATGTAGACAGTTGCATTCTTTATTCTGTTGAAAGTGAAATACTTTTCATCACAAATGTATCCAACATTCAACAGATCCCAGAGCCCACCTCTGGAAATGGTTATCACAACTTTTTTTAAAGAAATTTAGGACTTTGATTTGTGATGGTGAACAATGGTACAAGAATTTGATATTGAGCATTGTTGTTTAAATCTCAATTGTTGCTGAGCCATGGATCTCTTACAGAAGTTTAAGTAATTGATCGATCAATAGAGGAGCATCATTGAAAGGGAAAAATACAACAGATTGGTATTGAAATAGAAGAAAATCGCAGATGCATTCTGAGACAAAAAGAGCCAGAAAATCACACTGGGCCAGAGACAGAATCACAGAGGCACAATGTGACTGAAGGGGAATGGCAGACATGCAGTAGATAGAAGCAAGCTATGCAACAACACAGACAGGGAAAGAGTTACAGATATGCATGGACAAGAAACAGAACCTTGGAATCGCACATGGGCAAAGAGGGAACCACAGATTCACACTGTTCTCAGAATAGCTGGAAGGATCGTCCACCCATGCTGGTTAAAATGGTGGTCAACTGCTTTTAAGTTGGTAGCTTATTGATTTTGATTAGCTTTTGCTGTGATTATAGTAGTGTTTGGTGGTTTCTGAAAATACTTTAAACTGCTGCAATCTACAGGGAATGATGTAACTTGTGTTGAATGACTTTGTCCAGACTTTAACATTTCTGCACAAACTATTTCCTCATAGACGTGGGTTTACATCCTAATGGACTACAGAATTGCAGGGAAAGTGTGCAATTATACACAGAGCAGGACAAGCCACTGGAAGAGGGAGGATAGGGAGAGGGACTCTCCGCTGGAGGCTATACCCTACTCAAGTTGTTTAGGGACCAATTCTCACATCTCAGGAATTCAAGGAAGAACAATGAGTCAGGTGTTTCCACTTTACTAAGGATGCCTTTATTGAAATCTGTTACCTGCTGCAGCCACACCATGGAGCAACCTGTGGCCATGAATTTTAATGTGTCTGGTGCCTTCCAGGATGGAATATTTATAATCTTTCCAATCTCACCATCAAATGTTGCATAAGGGAGTTCACTGAAGCTCTGTATTCCAAGATGTCACGTTGGGGCAGTTTGAATGTCATGGGTGTGAACCTGATTACATCACCATTGAGGGGTGGAGAAAATCAGGAGTCACAATCTTGCCGGCAGGTTCTGCGGCTTCCAGGGTTTCGCAAAATTTTGCAACCCTGCCATCATTCCCGCAGATAGCGAGCATGGGCTCAAGATCATCCCCATTCTCACCCAACTGAAATTGGCCTTCCCCTCAATTAATGATGTTTATGCTAGATTGCTCCCTGTTCTTTTCCATAGTTAATCTAAACCATATGATAGTATTATCAATGTCTCCCTAAATGATTCAGTGACATTTGATCCTTAGGATAATTAAAGTCCTCCATGGCACTACCCTATTGTTCGTGTATCCCTCTGCAATTTCCTTTCAAATTTCTTCTATAGCTTTCCCATTAGCTGATGGAAATTTGGAACATCAGCCATCAGACACTCTTTGGGTGTAGTAATCCTGTTGGTCAACACTTCCATAATGGAAATAATGGGCTCAAACCTCTAATCAAAGTTATGTACAAGGTTGACGCTGGACTGATCCATTCTCCTGGTCTGTCTGCCAATGTGCAAGCCTTTCATTGTGTGTAGCCATCAGCATTTTTTTCTCTAGGCTCCTTGTCAAAATCCTTATTTGATCTCCTCAATTGGTCAATCTATTATAGAATCAACACCTATCCACATATTACATCAAGGATAGATAACCTTTTTAATAACCTCTTATAGCTGTCAATCAAAATATGAACACAACCCCCTTGCTGAGATTATGTGGTTCTGGAATGCAGCAGTTGTGCAGATTTTACTGTTTGACAGCCGGTCATTTTTTAAAAGCTAAAGATGAATGTACTCTTAAATGGCGTACTCTTGCTCCTAATTCATATATTGGTATTTCTGCATGTCAACATTAACACAATGGTGATCGATCTAATCGTCAAATTACCTTTGCTGAACAGGACCCTATAATCAATTATTACAGTAAAAACACATCTAACTTACAATACTAACTATTGAAACTTAAAGAGAAAATATTTTGTTTCGTATTTCAAAGCCTGTCACTAAAAGCATTCCAGGAGCAGGTGACTTTTTTTGTTCCCCACTCAATAATGAGGTTTGTCTGTAATTCACGATGCTTCTGAGCTTCCATGAAGCACATCTCCTACCAAAAGATGCCCAACTCCATATGAATAGCAGGGAGTCTGAAATGTCCACCCCAGCAAAGGAGTAGGCAAAGATGAGATTGCTCAGTGTGGTCTTGTTGCTTGTACCCTCATCCCTGACCATAAAAATCCCATAAGATGGGAGTGGGAATCCTGGAATTGAGTCTAATAGAAATCCTTCCTCCTACCTTTGTTCTGACATGTGCAGAGGCCATGAAAATCCAAGTCATAATCTCCACTGCACCTCTTGAATCACAATCGACTAGCAACTGCAAACTTAGAAATGCTGCTTTCAATCCTTTCTGCTCAATTATTTATGTAGATTTTGCAAAGTACTGTTTAGGGCTAATAATGAGGCAATCCCATTCATTACCTTTCCTATTTATAATAAAGGTCTTTCCTGCTGACTGGACAGTATGAAATGTAATCGTGTTTCTTAATTCCAAAAACCCTTTGACTTTTCTTTCCAGTTTCTTTTGAAATTTATCAAATTGTTTCTGAAAGCCAAGATGTGCAATAATCATTACATTCCCTTAATCCAACCATTTGTTTTGATTCTCGTCTGCTCTAAAATGTCAAGTTTGGTTCACAAATTCTTACAGTTTTTTTTAAATTGATTATACATACTTTTTGTATGAATGGTCATGAGTTTAGTCACTTTAGGGTCTGTTTTCTTCTTCAGAAAAAACCTGAGCACAACTGACTTGTAGTAAAGATTCCTTTCTTCAAGCGTCTTATAAGCATTTTACAGAAACTGAAATAAGGATTACTTGAGAGAGACAGAGAGAGAGAGAGAAAAAGAGCTGCCAAAAGCCAATGCTGGATTGAACAACTCAAAACATATTTTGGATCAAACAAACTAAATGTTGATCTGTGTCTAGAATTTAACTGAATACTCATTTTGTATTATTAAGAAGTTGGGTACAAGCAGTCTTTAGCTGCATCAAAACACTTAACAGCTGTAGTCATGAAAGCTTCTGTTTATCTTATGAGCAAGCTTGTTTACTTTACATTGTACTTTCAGAAAATGTAACTATGTTTCTAGGCTGGACCCAGAGTTCCAAGCTGATGTGGCCAAATTAGTTTAAGTTAGTTTAAAGCACAGCACAATTAATTATATTAGGCAGAAATAGCTTTTAACGACCTTTTAAATGCCTTTTAACTGGGCAAACCATACAGAGGATCCCACAGTCATTATGATATTCTTTCATATTAAATTGCTTTCTAATGTCAAAGTACTTGGCTTGCAATTCCTTGCATTATTTCTTAAGAATTCACAACCATATGGGAAAATTTCCTTTGATTTCTCTGTCCAGCAGTGTCACGAATGTGCTCATGAATAGGTTTAGTCATAATTTCTCACAAAATCATTCACAAATGTTCAGAAGCACTGCAGTTATGTTTGAACCAGAAATATTAACCTGAGGAAATGTTTAAATGCACCAATGCCACAATACGTAGCAGTCGGAGAGTTCTGTCCTCATGTTTCTTTGCAATCCTCTTGCATCTTTAATATTGTGAACAGAAGATTCCTGTCAGCATGTGCCTCTCCAACGTTAGGGAAACTAAATACTTCAAATCACATTCAATGTCTGAAGTCTTTCCATGCTCCAAGATTCACCATAACAGAGATAACACTGACTGGACGACATCCAATCTGCTTTCCAAAGCTCAGGGGTCTGACTGTTCAAAAATAGACAAGTATATGAGTGGGCAGGTCAGAACAAGTGCTGACTCAGATTAATATTCACAGGACTGCAGCTTGAAGAAATCCTATTGACCTTCTGATGAGAATATTTTAGAGACTTTTTTTGGAGGAGGAATCTTTCACTTGGCTTGAATCTGACAGCCTCCTGGCCAAAGGACAACCTCTACCACCATTTCATTCTAACAGTGTGAATACAGTAGATCTTTGGTATACAACTCTATCCTTCCACAAAATTGTAAAGAATGGTTAAAAGCCATGGTTTAAAGATTTCCAAACGACAAATGCTACGGCAATTTCATGCATTATTTTATTATATTTATATATGCATGATTATTTATTCTCAAAATAAGTTTACTTTATTAAATTTCATAAATGTGAACAGCTCTCTCCATTAAATGGAACCCTAGAGCTTTGGTAGCATGATACCACTATGACTATACAATTGCTTTGCTAACTGAAAATAACTCTTTCCAAGTTACAACAAGGAATGGGATAAAGGAATATCAAAGCTTGCAGATACATCAAAGTGGCACAGTAATTATTATTGTTGGAAATGGAAAGTTGCAAAGTGCCATTGGCAGAGTAAAGTGAGTGAGCAATACTATGGCTGGTGGAGTTCAATGTGGGGAGTTGTATAACTATCAAGCAAGAGAGAATATGAATGATAGAATCTCTATAGTGCAGAAAGAGGCCATCGAGTTTGCACCGACCACAATCCCACCCAGGCCCTGTCCGCATGTATTTATCCTAGCTAGTCCCCCAGACACTAAGGCACAAGTTAGTATGGCCAACCCCCATAACCCGCACATTTTTGGACTGTGGGAGAAAACCAGAGCACCCGGAGGAAACCTACAGACATGGGGAAAACATGTAAACTCCACATAGACCATGACCTGAAGCCTGAATTGAATCCAAGTCCCTGATGCTGTGAGGCAGCAGTGCTACCCATTGTGCCACTGTGCCATTCCAATAGTGTGAATACAGTAGATCTTTGATGCACAACATTATCGTTCTACAAAATTTTAAAGAATAATTAAAAGCCATGATTTGTTCAAAGATTTCCAAAAGACAAATGCTACAGTAATTTGATGCATTCACTATGCTGGGTTTCTTTTCTCTTGAAAAGAGAAGACTGAAGGGTGATTCGGTCCGCCTTGTTGGCCAACAAGGGGCATACACGCGATGGGTCGTGCGAGGACTGCTCTTGGATGTTGCTTCGAGAGTTGCCTAGTGCTTCACGTCATTAGTGTACGCTTAAACTGGACCAACTGACGGGCAACATGACAGCTCAGTGACTATCACTGTTTGCTGTGCAGATACAGGGACCCACGTCAAATCTCCGACTTGGGTCGGTGTCTGTGGGAGTTTTCACATTCTCCCCATGTTTGCGTGGGTTTTCTCCAGGCGCCCCAGTTTCCTCCCACACCCCAAAAATGTGCTTTTAGGCTGATTGGTGTTAACAAATTGTCCCTAAATTAGACCTCCCTTAATCTGGCTCACATATAATTCTCTAAATTTGCACCCCTTTATTGTGGAGTCCAAGAGGGGTAGACAAAAGTCGTAGGTAGAAGGAGGATTGGAATGAGGCACTCACTCAGTGTTAACACTGAGTGTTAAAAGCGCGGGCTTGTGGGGCTGAAGGGCCTGTTTCCTGTGCTGTGTTGTTCTTTGTTCTGCATTACAGGGTGTTAAAATTATGAAAGATTCTATAAACTCAAAACAAATGTTTCCATTTGTGGAGAAAAGGAAAACTAGAGACCATTAAAATAAGATAGGCAGTGAATGGGTGGTGGGCCGGCTTTGGGAAGTCAAGAGGTGAGTGACTTGCCAAAGAATTCCTTGCCACAGTTTCTGATACGATAATACCTAGGGGATTACTGGGGGGCACAGGAGAGGGGGGATGGTAGATTCATATACATCATGGCGCAAAAGCATATAATTTTCAATAAAGAAATGAATTTTTGCGTAGTTGGATAGTTAGAATATCAGTTCCTCTCGGCTGACTGGCTCTGTTTTAATAGTGAGATACTGATTTACATTTTTCATTCATCCATTGGATGTGGAGATTGCTGACTAGGTCAGCATTTATTGTCCTCAAGTGGACTCTATTAAATACTGTGGAGTTTCTGACCTGAACCATAATACAAATCTCCAGTTGTTAGTGAGGTGGTCTTTATCAGGTTGCATGGTCTAGGTTGACCTTTGTCAAGAATTATCCCTAGCTCAAAGTTGGATTGTCATCTGGTTTCATTCTTATTAGAGTTCAGTATCTTGATGCAGCTGAATAGATTTCCAGGCCTTCTGAGAGGACAGTAACAAGTCAAATGCGTTGTTCTGGGTTTGGAGACACATGCAGACCAGACTGAATAAAAACTAAACTAAAGCACCGGATGAGTTTTTATAACTATCTGACCCAACGATATCATTCTGATGCGCATGCAATCTTAATTTCCCACAGTGCCAGTTTATGCTGATGGCCAGCAGGATTAGCTCAGGTATGACCCTAGTACATTTTAAATCTTTTGAAAATTTTGCAGTGTTCATTGCAGACTCCTCTGCTCTGGAAAACCCACACCAACCCATTGTGATCATCTGGATACGAACCCTTCTCACTTCTCTTGCTTGGATGACTTCCTGGAGTTATTTGGCACTGACATGTTTTCTCACAGTTTCCCACTCTGGCTAACCAGCTTTTACTTCAGATTCCAGCTTTCTTCCAAACTGACTGATAGCGAATGTCCATTCAACATTGATACCATTATTTTCTGTTCTTTTGAAAGTATTGGCAATTTAGACAAAATATTCAAACTGAAGCATGTTATTTTAGATAGGATATTTGGTATTATTATTTTTGAGGTGATCATCAGTACTGTCCAAAGAAAGACAATTGAATATAAGGATAATTTTGAATGCACTTTTAATAGTATAGAATAATGCAATCTACAGCAATGAGATTTTATTTTGTAAAAGTAATTTCACTCTCCTTGCTGGTTGATTATCCATCATTGCCAAAAGGTAAAAGAGTTGTATTGTTAACCAAGTATAATTTTTCAATACTTCAGCACAGTGTGCATGTTATTGATTTCCAGGCAACCCTGAAATCCATCCTCATTATAACATAATCCTTGGGAGTCAAACATTTTTGTGTTATAATGAGATATGTCTTATGGTGAATGTCCCATAACATAATATAAAAATTAACATGTAATAGTTAGAACCTAAGGCTCAATAGTCTTATAATTGGTAGCGTATTACAGTGAGGATGGTCTGCACATTTTCTAATTTAAAGAAAATATGTACATGCATGGGCGTTGAAGTTAGTCAGATACCATTTTGAATACTTTGAAACATGTATTAACATTGTTATCATAGGCTACTATTTACAATAGGTCCTTATACCAGAGTAAATTTTTTACCTACTGAATGGCAAAACTTTGTCAATTATGCAAATGACACAGTGGCACTGGGATCACAAAATGTAACTCCCTAACCCCAGCGATTTCAGCACTATGGAGGGAGGTTCCTTCCCACTTCCTGATTCACATCACCAAGTTTAAAGTTGACAGCTCTGATCACAGAGTCACAGAATTGTCAAGGCACAGAAGAAGGCCATTCAACCCTTCAGACCCAATTTTAACATCATGTTGTGCCCGTTTTTAAGTGCAAAAACTTGATAAAGTTGGGTGAGAGGGGAGTAGTGCGATCCATGCCCACCTCCATGCTGGTTCCCCCTTTACCAAGGCCAGAAAACAACTGTGATTGGGACCACGCCTGAAACAGGTGCAACGGCCATTTAAATGAATTTGCATGTATTTAAATTTAATTAATGGGCTGCACACCTACTTTACCAGCACTTCCCCCTTTACCACTGCATTCACCCATCTGGAATCGGCATGAAACAGACATGCTCCATATAAGTCTGATTCGGGCATTCCATCAGTGTGGGTTCATGAGGAGGTAAGTGCCAAGCATCTGCCTGAAATCGGTGGAGCGGGGAGGGGGGCAGGTGGTCGTGGAGGGCTTGTGTGTTTGGAGGTGGGGTGGAGTGGATTCGCTGCCATTCTGCTTGAGATCAGTGGGGGGGAAGGAGGATCTGCTGTCACTCAGCCTGAGATTGGTGGGGGGGTGGGGCGGCGGCGGCACATATGAGGGGAGTAGCATCTGCTGCCATTCTGCCTGAGATCAGTGGGGAGGAGGGGAGTGGGGTCCACTGCCATTCTGCCTGTGATCAATGGGGGAAAGGAGGTCCGCTGCCACTCTACCTGTGATCACTGAAGGGAAAGGAGGGTCTGCTGCCACTCTGCCTGTGAGCAGCGGGGGCATAGTGGGGTCCCCTGCCACTCTGCTTGTGATCAGTGGGGGGAAAGGGGGAGGTACCTGTGATCGATCTGGTGGTGGAAGGGTGAGGGAATCAGGGGATTAATAATGTTGGGGGAAGATGAGGCAATGTCTGTGGGGGCCAGGGGGAGGTATTATCCAGCCCAGGAGGGATGTGGCAGGAGAACAGCCTTCTATCATTTTTTTCTGCGCATGCGTAGTTGAAGGCTCCAATCGGAGCTACAGGATGTTAAGCCCTGCCCACAGGCTTGTTCAGCACAGTTCAGACTCGCTGATATTTTTGCAGGCAGAATGTGTATTGGGGTGCCTTAGAACAAGTCTAAAAGTTACATCTGAAACACTCTCAGTTTCAAGTCTGCCCAGCACTTCAAAATGGTAAAACAGGGCCTGAAGTGTCCAAACTAGCATTATAACTTATTTGCAATTTTCTCCATATTCTTGCACATTGTTTCTTTTTAAATAATCATCTAATGCCCTTTGAATGTTTTGATTGAACCTGCCTCCAACATATTTCCAGACAGGGAATTCCAGAGCTGATCAGCTTGCTATATTTGTCACATCACATTTGCTCCTTTTGCAAATCACTTTAAATCTGTGTCCTCTAGTTCATGATCCTTTTACATGTAGGAACAATTTCTCCCTGTCTATGCTGCCCAGCACCCTCATGATTTTGAAAACACCTATCAAATCTCCTCTTAGCATTCTCCTCTCCAAGGAGAACAATCTTAATCTCCCCAGTCTACTCTCATAACTGAACTTTCTCATCCCTGGAACCATTCTTGCCAACCTCTTCTGCCCTCTCTCCAATGTGTTCACATCCTTCTTATAACGTGGGGCTTGAACTGTTCACAATACTCCAGCTGAGTTCTATCTAGTGTATTGTATAAGTTCAGAATAACCTCCTTGCTCTTGCAATCTATGCCCCTATTAATAATGCCCAGAAAATTAAATGCTTTATCACTGATCTCTCCTGCTGCCCTGCCATCTTAAATGGCCAATGCACATGTACATCCAGGTCCCTCTGCTCCTGCAGCCATTAAAAACAATATCTTTATTTTACATTGTCTCTCCATGTTTTTCCTACCAAAATGCATCACTTTAATTCCTCCACCTTGAACTTCATCCGCCAATTATCTGCCCACTCCACCAACCAGTCTAAACTTTTTGAGTTCACCCTTCTCACAGTTTACAATACTTCCAATTTTTTTATCATCCACAAACTTTGAAATTGTCTCCTGCATACCAAGATCTAGATTATTAATGTATCTCAGCACTGACCCCTGAGGAATACACCTTCCACTGGCACTAAAAAAATGTGTTGATCATTGCTGTCTGTTTTCTGCTACTCAGCCAACATTGATTGTATCCATGTTGCTACTGTCCTTTTTATTCCATGAGTGCAACTTTTCTTACAAGTCTGTTGTGTGGCATTATATCAAATGACTTTTGAAAGTTTATGGGGTGGCACAGTGGCACAGTTGGGGGCACCACAGTGGCATAATGATTAGCACTGCCACCTCGCAGTGCCAGGGATTCAAATTTGATTCCCAATTTGGATCACAATCTGTGCAGAATCTGTACGTTCTCCCTATGTCTGCGTGGGTTTTCTCTAGGTGCTCCGGTTTCCTCCAACAGTCTGAAACATGTGCTGGTTCAGTGCTTTGACCATGCCAAATTCTTCCTCAGTGTACAGATCAGGTGCTGGAGTGTGGCAACTAGGGGATTTTCACAGTAACTTCATTGCAGTATTAATTTAAGCCTACTTGTGACAATAATAAATAAACTTAAAAAAAAACTTTAAACACTTTGAAACTTTAAATTTTAAACTCCAAACACATCTACAGCATTACTTTCATCAATCTTCCCTGTTACCTTTTCAAAAATCTCCAGCAAGTTAGTTAAACACTATTTCCTCTTTAGAAATCCATGCTGGCTCTTCCTAATCAACGCACATTTTTCCGTGTGACTACCAATTCTATCCTAAATATTTGTTTCTAGAAACTTCCCCACTAAAGTTAAACTCACTGATCTGTAAGTGCTGGTATTATCCTTACAACATTTTGAACAAAGATGTAACATTTTGTAATTCTCCAATCCTTTTGCACCTCCTCTGAATCTAGGGGAGACTGGAAGATTATGGCCAGCACCCCTGCAATTTCCAATCTCATTTCCTTCAATACCTCTGGATACACCTCATTTCCAAGAACCAGTTCCAACAGTGCATCCTTCCTTTTTGGACAAGGCATTTGCTGCTGTAGAAAATTATCGTGAACACAATCTAGGAACTTGTGCCCCTCTCTGCCTTTTGCACTGTCTCGGTCCACATTCAGGTAATTAAAGTCCCCCATTATAACTACTCTATAATGTTTGCATCTCTCTGTGATTTCCCTGAAGATTTGTTTCTCTACATCTTTCCCACTAGTTAGTGTTCTATAGACGACATCGAACAATATAATTGCATGCTTTTTGCTCCTTAACTCTAGCCAAATTGATTCTGTCCTTGAACCCTCTGGGGCATCCTCTTTTTCCAGCACTGCGATGCTCTCCGTAACCAATACCGCCAGCCCTCCTCCCTTTCCTATCTATTCTGAACACCATGTACACAGTCAGCCAGGTCTCTATTACCACCTCAACATCATATTTCCACATGGCAATCTGTGCCCAATCATAATTACTATACTTTGTATATTTGCATACAATGAATCATAGAACCCCTACAATGTGGAGACCATTTGGCCCATTGAGCCCGCACTAACAACAATCTCACTGAGGCCTTAAAACCCCATGCATTTACCCTGCCAATCCCCCTGAGACTAAGGGTTAATTTAGCATGGCCAATCAACCTAACTTGCACATTTTTGGAGTGTAAGAGGAAACCAGAGCACCTGGAGGAACCCGACGTAGACAAGGGGGGAACATGTAGACTCCAGTCACCTGAGGCTGATATTGAACCCAGGACCCTGGTGCTGTGAGTCAGCAGTGCTAACCATTGTACTACTGTGTCACCCAGAATGCACTGGGTACTTTTCAAAGAACTCGAAGTACACCACTGGCCCCCAGTCATGGAGCTGCAGCTACAGTTTCCCTTGGGCTGTAGCATCAGAGGGAGATGGAGCAGAGGAAGCAAAGATGATAAGTTGCTAACAGATGAAGCAATAGGCCTTCAGGGAGCACTACTCTTACCTCCATCAAAGCTGAGACCAGTGTATCCAGCAGCTGTACTTCACCAAGACAATGGTAAGACAATTGTGCCGTGCCTTGCAACTGGATGTGTAGATGCACAGCAGGCCAAGTATTACTCTCCTAGTAGTTATCAAAGCGATTGTGCTCCTCAATCTTTACTCCAGCTAATCCCTTCAGGCCAGAAAAGGTGACATTTTTCAGATTGCGCAGTTCAACATCCATCACTGTAGTCAAGAGTTCACAGAGGGTCTGTATCCCAGGAGAGGGCATTTCTCTCTAAATAGACAGAAGCAGATAGAGTTGGCACACGGCAAATGCCAGGATAGCAGACTCCTCCGCTTTGCAGAGTTATCAATTACACGCACAGGGCCTTTTGGGTAACGCATCTCCCTGGAGAGCTGTACAAAAACCATAAGTAATGCCAGTTACTCTCCATTCCCCCACCCACACCCTGATTGTTCCTAATGCCCCCTACTATGGACAATCTTGTCCTGCAAGAAAGACACAACTATTAGTGAATGTATAGGTGATGCATATGTCACAGCTGAAAAGCTGGAAGCAGGTGGCAGCTCTGAGTTAGAGTGTGAGATATGTAGCCGTGAGGGAACTGTATCAGGGTGGGGTGCAGTACGTCAATGGTAGACATGAGCCCTGATGGCTCAAAGTTATTGTTTGCTGAACAATGGGGACGTTCAGTATTGAGCAGTGTGTGTTGTTATATTCACTCTGATTTTTTTAAAAAGTTTAAAGTTTATTTACTGGTATAAGTAGACTTACATTCACACTGCAGTGAAGTTACTGTGAAAATCCCCTCTTAAGATGCTTTCACTAACATTTACCACTTCTGATTTATATTAGTATGCTTACAAGTAGACTTACATTAACACTGCAATGAAGTTCTGTGAAAATCCCCTAGTCACCACACTCCAGCATTTAGTTGGGCACACTGAGGGAGAATTTAGCATGGCCAATGCACCTAATCAGAATGTCTTTCAGATTATGCAAGGAAATTGGAGCACTTGGAGGAAACCCACACAGACATGGGGAGAATGTGCAGACTCCTGATGCTGTAAGGCAGCAGTGTTAATCACTGTGCCATTGTGCTGCCCCAAGAGGCCAGAAGTGGAGGAACCCAGAGATCTCGAAGGGTTTTGAAGCTGGAGAAGTTTACAGCAGTAAGGGGAAGGGGGGAATGCTGTGTGTGTGTGTGTGTGTGTGTGTGTGTGTGTGTGTGTGTGTGTGTGTGTGTGTGTGTGTGTGTGTGTGTGTGTGTGTGTGTGTGTGGCCGGGGGTGGGGGGGGCGGAATAGAAATGAGGGGATACCAGCATATTTCTTAGCCATGATCACCACTATTTACATTCCTTTTATCTTCTTGTCCATGACACTTTTGTCAATCTTTCACTAGCCTTCACCTATCACTGGCCCTCTATCCAGCCCTTACTGCTTCAAGCGCCACTCCCATGTGAATATAAATCTCATCCTTTTTCCAGTTCGCTTTAACTCTGATGAAGAGTCATCCAGATTTGAAACATTGGCTCAATTCTCTCTCCATAGATGCTGTCAAACCTGTTGAAATTTTCCAGCATTTTCTGTTTTTGTTTCAGATTCCAGCATCCACAGTAATTTGCTTTTATATTATAAATTTGTTCTCATCCAGTTGTAGATACCTGTCAAGCAGTATGACAATTTTGAGACAGTAGAGAAATGTGGTAGGAAGAGAAGCTAGGAGTCTCCAACTCACACGTGGAATCTAATGCTTTGTTTTCAGATTATGTCACTGAGGGATAAGTTGTAGGTGAGAAATAGGACAGGGGAAAGGATCAATTCTCATCAAACTCCAGAGGTAATCTTGCAGGAGTGGACTGAGAAGCCATTGAGCTGATTTTCCAGAGTCAACCTGATTGGCCGCCAACTCAGTAGTCCCAGTAGCACCAGGATCGAGCAGCCCTGAGGACGAAGGCGAATGGAGTACAGGCTTAAAGATAAATCTGGGATTTTGGATGGGCCTGGCTAGCAAACCCCAGTGAGATGGTGGATGGCAGATTTGAGAGGCCAGGAATGGAAGGTTCTCGGGGGATATGATCTTGTGCAAGTGTTGCATAGGGGACCAGAAAAAGAAATACCGCCACTGACCCTTTCCTGTCAGTAGCCTGCACAGTGAAAGCTGCCAGGCTGTAATGACTTTAATCAGGCAATTGAGGTTAGAATATATTAGAATATGAATTTCCTGATTAAGGGCCAAATTGATGGGCCAGTCAGGGAGCCTGTAGCTTTGTACTTAACCAAAAGTGTCAGTTCCTCTGGGTCTCCTTGGGTTGACTGCTAACTAAAAGCACTCTGTTTGCTATTGTTAGATTTGTAATTAAAGGGATTTTGGTGAAGGGTCATCTGCCTCCGAGGACTTATTACACATGCCTTACTTCTGTCTTCCTCTATCACATGTTAAGAAGCAGCGAAGGTAGAATAAGGCCCTCAAATGGTCATTAATATGCCTTAACAGGCCTCAGGGTGGGTGGGCTGCCTGATACATTCCCAGTCCACAGGAACATAGGAGATAAATTGGGGATAGGAAGGCCATGCACCTTATTTTTCATACCCACCTCCTCTTTTCCTTCAAATGCGCTGGTAAAGGGCCATTACCCTAATGACCTAATGCCAACGATATTATGATCAGTGTATCCTCTCTTCCACAATGTCTCTTGTTCAAAATAGATTTTTTCTATCTTTGATTACTAGTTCAAAGGGAGTGGTGCACATAAACAAGGCTAATTTATTAAGAAAGGTGAATGAATACAATTTAAACAGTGTGCATGCCATGTTGTTGATCATGCACGGCAGAATAGCAATGTTCATGGCGAACATTCATTGCTTCATATTGCCTTTGTAGACAAGTCAATATTAAATGAATGAATAATTCTGTTTCATACTACAGATATTGATATAATCAGTGAAGTAGTAGGTAGAAGGGGAAATCAATGGATTTATCAATTGATTTACAGAAGAGTTTTGATAATGTTATTATGAGATTATTAGTTAAAATGTATGTATTTGGAGATAGCTTTGTAGCGTGAATAATAAAAATAGAGGTAAGAAGCAGTGTTGGGAAAGAAGAGAACTTCTCAGACTGACAGGGCAGAGACAAGTGATGATCCCACAGCATTTAATACTGGCACATTAGCTTTTCAGTTAATATGTATAAATGACCTGGTTTTGGGAAAAATACATGGAAGAATGAGCAAGAGCGGACTGGACAACTATTGAGCCAGCACTGACATTCAATATCACAGATAAACTTTACATCAACTTCACATCCCCTTTCGATTCCATATCCTTTGATTCCCTTAGTGCCCAAAAGATTATTGATTTTAGTCTTAATATACTTATTGACTGAGCAGGTACAGTCCTCTGGCGTAGAGAATTCCAAAGGCTTATAACTCTGCGTGAAGGTATTTCTCCACTTCTCAGTCTTAAATAGATGACCCCCCAGGCCTGAGAGAATTTTCCTAGCTCCACATTCTCCAGCTAGGGAATCATTTACCCCCTCAATTCCTCTAAGAATTATGTGTATTGCAATAGGATTGCCTCTCATTCTTCAAAATCTGATGGAATATGGGCCCAGTCTACTCAGTATCTCTTCATTGGACAAGACACTCATCCCTGGAATCAATATAATGGACCTTTGTTGTAGTCCTCTAGAGTAGTTATGTCCTTTCTTCTGTGAGGAGAAGCAAACTATTCAAAATTCTTTGGGGGAGAGTTAATATATGGAAGCAGTTAGGATTATATGCAAGTGTGGAGGGAGCAATTTTACTGTTAAAAATAAATGGAACAAACCCACGACTTTGCAGTTTTTACTCAGATGAGACAGGAAGTGTCCGGCCAAGCATCTCTCAGAAGGTAATTATTGTTCTAACTTTCTAAATGAGGGCCAAAGCCTTGGATTTAACCTGCCAACTGGGTTTGCTGGACCTCAGGATACCCAACACCTGCAGCAAGGTGAGGACAGTTTTGGAGAGCACTCCTTGTGGATCAGGAGCAGCTGGAGGACTTTGTGTCCAAGCATCCTGGCCCCACTCCAAGATACCTCCTGCTATTGCATGCAAATTACTCCCTAGAGATTGAAAACTCGTCTTCCTCTATTGAGCTCACATACTGCATCCTCCACTCCTACAGCTCTGAATTTGGTTTCCCAGGGTATCAGGAATGAGGGCCTTCCTTCAATCTGGGATTGGGATTAGCCCACTCTAGGTTGCAGGACTACCCAAAGGGATCTAACCTCTGTTCCATTAGTGGAGAAGGTGTTGGAGAGATACATTTAGTAGAATGCGATTGGATAGTTCTTTTCTTGGTGGAATATGATTGTGGAGGAAATCTAAATTTAGCAGCAAAGTATTTACATAATACAGTTGGTGGACAGCAAAAGTAGAAAATATTAAATTAGAATGACAAGAAACAGAGAAAAGAAAACAAAATTGATCTTTCATTGAATTTAAAATTCTATTTCAGTTGTTTCATAGATTTGGATAAAATAAATGTTATTAAGTTGTTGCTTATTGAGGCTGGAGCGAAGGGCTGATGTGGGGGATTATTTTTATCAATGTTAAATATGTGTGTCAGCCTTGAATTTCCTTTGCAGTTGCAGTTTAGAAGTTAGACTCAAAGTTGGGCCCTTCCCACGCCAATTCTGGCAGTGTCAAATCCTGCTTAAATTTTTTCTGAATCTCATCAGAATCCAACAAAAAATTACAATAGATGTGAATCAGTGGAAATCAGGGTCCAGAGAAAGCGCAGAGCCCACATCACATATTTCTTCTTTAAGCACAGTATGAAAATTAAAGTTTCAACCATTATTCTGGCGCATGAGACAATGCTAGGGAATCTGGAATTGGGGCAACTTTTGAATTTTTAATGTCACAAACTGATGCCATAAAAATCTATTCAAAGAAACAGAAAACACAGCGCAGGTCTCGTGGTGAGGATAAATTATTAAAAACACTCAAAAATGTAATAAAAGCTTTGTTTTCTGCTCTGCCTTAAAATCTAGCCGTTAAGAGAGTATCTGAGAAAGAGCAGTTCCAGGAAGCTCATGTAAAAGACTCAGTAAGTAAAAAGAGGGACCAGTATCATGGGGAGAGAGGTACCAGAGTGGAGGAATCAACAGAAGATTGCAAAGGATCAAAGAGGTATAAAAGTATGCACAGAATTTTGGACCTGACATTGGAATTCCAATGTTGGGAGCATTTCCAGCTCTGGACCCTAAGAGGCATTATCATGTGACACACAGCACGATTTGAAATGAGCAGACTAATTGCTAGCCAGAAATATCCAATGCTGGGCAGTGGAGATTATCCCATCGAACATCTCTACATTCCTCATAGCCACTGGCCTGCAGTTGCTGTGGTAGCGGCTGTTCCTCATCATTGTTCATCCTCAACTTCTTGTATCTTGACCCCCCCTCTACATTTGTGCTACCTTGCCTCCAAAAGCAAGGCTATGGGCCTGCAATGCCCCTATAGCTTGCTCCCAGCTACCTGTGCACTCTCTGGTCACTATGTGCTTCTGCCTAAACAGTTCTTTGAGACATCACTCTTTAATTCACTGATGTTATGCGCACCCGGCTCCATTACTGGCTCTTAGTGGTGGTGGCAGCACGGGTGGGGGGTGGGGGGTGGGGAGGTGGGGGTGGGTGCGTGTGGCAGGCGAGCATGTTTCTTCCTCAGGAATGTGCTAATGACCCTTTGTGGTCCCTGTGTCTGGAAACAAAAATCAGTTACAGCCCTTCAAGTGGCTGTTCATCTCTATTATCAAGTGCTGAGCCATTGCACTCAGCTGGTTACCAGCATCAGGGCCCTGTTCAAATTATACTGGAAGCTAGGACTGTATTGAAGAGCTGGTGCTCTGCACCTATTACCAATTTTACGCCATGGACTGCCTCTGGCCCTGCCTTCTTTATGTGTCAAAATCCAGACCTTTGTATTGGCTGATGCACACATGGAATTCCATTATATTTTAGGCTGCATACTTAATTTCCATCCCAATTGCATGTGTATCTGTGCTACTTAAATTGGAATATCTCAAGACTATGTACAGAATAATGAATGCTTTATGGATTATAAAAGATATTCAAGGGTTTTTATTGTGATAGCAATTGAACTTGCATCTTTATCTCTTTTCTCCTGAAGATTGTCCAACGTATTTCACTGAAGGTTCCCCTGATCATTTGCTATCTTTGGCAGAAGATCCACAGAAATATGACCTAAAAGTCACTTGTGCCATTTCTCAAGCGTATCCATGGAATCTTCAGCAGTGCATCTGGGGATTGCAGGCAGAAACAAAGGTCATAGGACTGCCATTGAGGTTGGGTCCATTGTTGATAGCAGTGCCCTTGTATTGCCCTCAAATAAATCATTCCTTATGTGAGAACTTGCTTGTGAATGTTGAGTACACTATAATGATTGAGGAGCCAAGAATATTGACAGAAAGATATAAAGGCATCACACCTGCAAACAATAAGCTGATTGTAGATGATAAGGAAGAGAAATATCAAAGAAAGGAGCCTTGGGGTTTACTCAAAGGACCTGGTGCAGGGGAAGGAGTAACCACCGACACAGGGGCTGTGTTTGTTTCATAGAGAAAGGTAGAAGTAAAGTGTCAGAGAGATGAATCATGTAGGAAGGATGACAGAGCGGGATGGAATGGTTTGGCTCAGGCAAGAAAAATGAGATGATATAGTGCATTGTGATTGCAGTGACGTAACTCACTGGTGAATTTGACCAGGGCAGTGATAGTGTTGTAGGCAGTGTGGAAATTGGATTGAAGGAACGCAAAAGAGATAAATATGCAAAGATGGACATGGAGCTGGGGCGCAATAACATGATTAAGGAAGAAGCTAGGGAAGTAGCTGGTGAAGATGGAATGATCAAGCTGGGTTTATGATGAGATGTCAGCTTCTGGAAGGTAGATGTACAACTGCTAAGGAAAGGACTCAATGACCAAGTTAGTAGCATGAGGAAGGACAGTTGTTGGATAAGCTGTTGGATAGGCAGGGATTCAAGGGTGCAGGATGTGGATCTTATGAAAAGTGTGACTCTGGTGAAGGTCCTGAGAGTTGGGGAACAAACTGTGGCCGAAAGGAGCCTGAGGGAGAAGTGAAGAGGCCAAGGCTGTAGCAGGCAAGCAGAAGGTTTAAATCCTTGATACATAAGCTCTTCACATTTTACATTGGCGGTGATAACTGAAGGCAGGTGTAGAAAAATTGGAGAGGGGACTAGATCATTTAGCCGAAGGTTGAAATCATAAAGAATACAGAGCTGCTTTGTGCAGAGGCTGAGTGGGGAGAAGTAAGAGTACAATTCAGCTGTGATGAATGAGGTAAAGGAGAAATGTGAGCAATAGTAACAGGAAGGTGGCAGGACATGAAGAAAGAATCTGCAATGAGAACCACATCAGCTCCACACAGTTAGGGTGAAGCATATGTTGCAGTCTCAGAAACGGAGAAGAAGTCACTAACTGTGAGCTATATTCATGTAGGTCCAGAATGTGAGTGATTAAAAGCCATATTTACCAGAGAGTAGAAATTTTGAATGCAGGAGATCCTGAAAGGTAATTATAGAGGCAGAATATAGAACAATTGGAAGGAATTGGTTTGATTAAAAGGCATGTGGTCAGTGAGGTGAGACAGAGACTGAGTGAGTACATTTGGAAATTTGGCTCAAAGTCGGAATTTCATGCGCAAGGTGAAAGAAATGCTTGAGGTAAGAACAGCAGACATAGATAGGCTGGAAAATTGGTTGGAGAAATGGCAGATGGAAATTAATCCAGACAAACGTGAGATGATGTATTTTGGTAAATTCAATTCAGATGGGAGCTTTAAAATAAATGGCAGAGTCATTAGAAGCATAGACACACAGAGAGATCTGGGAGTACAGGCCCACAGATCCTTAAAAGTGGCAGCACAGGTGGAAAAGATGGTGAAGAAAACGTATGGCATGCTTGCTTCATTGGATGGGGCATCAAGTACCAAAATTGGCAAATTATGTTACAGTTATATAAAACGTTGGTTAGGCCACATTTGGAATACTGTCTCCAATTTTGGTTGCCACACTACCAAAAGGAATTGGAGGCTTTGGAGAGAGTACAAAAACGGTTTAGCAGGATGTTGCCTGGTATTGAGGGTATTAGCTGTGAAGAGAGATTGAATAAACTGGGATTATTCTCCTTGGAAAATGGAGGCTGAGGGGCAACCTGATGGAAGTTTATAAAATTATGAGGGGTTTGGATACAATGAACAGTTGAAAGCATTTTCCCAGGGCAGAACTGACAAGTTCAAGATAACAAGTTCAGTGGATATGTGCGGGAGGAGTTCTTTTTACTCAGAGTGGTGGGGACCTGGAATGCACTGCCAAGTGAGGTGGTTCAGGCAAATATGTTACTGACATTTAAGATTTATCAAGATAGACACACAGGGAATAGAGGGATATAAGCCGTTGGTCTAGATAAAGCAACGTGATCGGCGCAGGGTTGGAAGGTTGAAGGGCCTGTTCTTGTGCTGTACTGTTCTTTCTTCTTTGTATGGCATTGTCCATTTTGGGATGAAGAATAAAAAGGAGGCTTATTATCTTAATGGTGAGGAATTGCAAAACTTTTGTAGAGGGAGTCTACCTGGGCGACCTAATGTATGAATCATAAAAGGCTAGAATGCAAGTAATTAGGAAAGCTAATGTAATTATCATAGAATCTCTACAGTGCAGAAGAGGCCATTCAGCCCATCTAGTCTGCACCAACTCTGACAGAATATCTTACCCACGCTCTCTCCACCATTCTATGCCCTGCAACCCCTCACATTTCCTGAAAAGTGGCTAATCTGCCTAATCTACACACTTTTGGACACTAAGGGACAATTTAGCATGGCCAATTCACCTAACCTGCACATGTTTGGACTGTGGGAGGAAACTGGAGCCCTTGGAGGAAACCCACGCAGAAATGGGGGAGGAAGTGCTAGCTTCACACACAGTCACCCAAAGCCAGAATCGAACCCAGATTCCTGGCACTGTGAGGTAGCAGTGCCAACCACTGTGTCAGTGTGCCACCCCAAACGGTGTCATTCATTGCGAGGGGAACTGAATGCAACAGTAGGGGGGATTATGTTTCAATTGTACAGACTATTAGTTAGACCCATTTAGAGTAATGTGTACAATATTGGTCACCTTATTTAAGGATGGATGTAAATGGTTGCAGTTTGTAATTGTAATGGACCAAACATTGAGGGCTGTGCATGTATGATTTCCTGAATTTATATGTCTAACAAAAGAATCAACGCCAATTGTTATTTATGAAGTTACCGGCTGATGGTATTCTCGAGCTAATTTTAGTGGGTGACTACATTGCCATGTTGTTCCCATTCCCTGTGATATTACTTCTGTTGAGCAATTCAGCTGGATCCATTAAAATGTTTGTATAAATTTCCATCTATGCTTATTTTAAACATTTTAGACTTGTATTACTACAGAACAAGGAAAACCACTGTAATGGGTAAACTACTATTACAACACAGACAAAATTCCACCCACACTGCTGCAATTTTGCCTGTTTTTAAAAATACTTCCAATGCAAACATCTGAACAGGGGTTTTAGTGTGATCATTCAACACCGGGATTAAGTCAATGCAGTACAGAGCAATCAACATTGACAGCCATGTAAATAGTTTGATTGTGTACAGCATGATAGCAGCTTCATTTTACTACGAAAACAACTATGACTTTGTGGCTGTTTTAATGCTTTGAACTTGGTTCACATGACATCATGAAGTCTGAATTTGGTGCATTTAAATCAAGACCAGTTCACTTATATCTACATTCGACTGACCTCTTAAGAAGTGCAGTGATACATTTGCCTCAAAACAATAATATCATTGTTGTAAAACGTCCTCAACTTTGCATATTTTTAATAATTTTTTACATTAAAATTTTAGCATTAAAAATTTGCATTAAATCAGCCTGAAGATGGCTTACAATGAAAACCCACATATCTGTTTGAAAGTCACAATAATAGCTGCCTGTGCTGAGCAAATCTTGTGACGATGGTTTAACCTCTAACGCAGTTGGTCACTAATGATGGCGCTTATTACTGAAGGATTTTTAGTTTAATCCTCTTTTCTGGTTCAGCATTCAATCCAGATTGCAACATTGACTTCTGGGTAATGAAAAGAGACATCAATTTATCCCCAGTATGCTTAGAAATCTCTGACTGATGCGTGTTACTGCCCTGCAAAGCATCAAATTAACCATTTGAGGATTATGGCAGGAGTGAGGCACCAAGCATATTACAGCATTCATACTGCATTTCAATGAAGCAGTATTGGAAAATTAGTTTCTTTTTCGCAGAGAATATTGCCAATATTTTAGTTTGCTTGCTTTCATGCAGTCTGTATCACAATTAATAGGTTATGTGTAAAAAATATTCAATGTTTCTTTCCATTAATTCCAAATACAATCCTATTTACCTACATCACAGTACTCTGGTCTTAGGAAATCTTGTATGTTTAAAGAAACAAGTGAAAAACCAACAAAATATTTTGAGCTTTAATGGCAAAAGTCAAATGAAATTGAAGTGCATTTCAAGCAGTGTTTTTGATAATCCAGCCTGGATGCCATCCCTGACCTGCTTCCCCTCATCAATAGGCTTACTGCTCTCTGTTTCTTGGGACTTCTCTCCACACTCTGCCTGATAGAGTTATTTCTGAAACTCCACGATAATTTTACAGGGTGTTTACTGTACTGTCTGCATTAAGCAACACCAAGGCAGAGCACAGAAAGGAAAATTGGATATGGAGGATTGTACATCATAGCTTAAAAGAGAGTAAAAGGAGAAAAATCAGACCATCTCTGTTTGAGGTGCCTGATTTTCTCTGTACAACTTTTCACCCTGCACTCCTCAATTCCCAGGTGGTAAAGACTGAAATGTAAACTAGATAGTAAGCTAACAGACTTACAGGCAAAGACAAACATCCTTAACAATATTATCATCAATTATCAATATGCTGATAACTGTACAAACAATCATGGCACATGTACCAAGAATCTTCAAGTCATCGTTGATACACTTTTTTGAAATCTACAATATTTTCAAACTGTTTCCAAAATGAAAGTGCTATCCAAAATGCACCTAACAGTTTTCGTTTCTTCCCCATCAATAATCACAAATACTCCATTTTTGGGAAATATAGACTGTACTACATTCCTTAGTAACTATCTGTCAAAGAATCTCAATGCAGAGACTCAGCTCCACGTTAACAATGCCTCAGTATGGTTGTTGACCATCTATAGACCGATGCCTTTCATGGAAAAGAACTGAATGCATCTACAAAAATTAGGGTTTACAAGTCTGCTGTTTTCTCAGTCCTACTCTGGATCCTTGGTTACTTGCAGCAGGCGTCTCAAAACAATTGAGCATTTGCAGCAATGCTCTTTATGTGAAGTTCCCAAGACACTTACCTTATTCAGAACTGAGCTCTGGCAAAGAAATGTTGACGGTCAGTGAGAGATGTGAAGATAATTTGAAGTCCAATTTGAATGCATTAGGAATCGAGATCAGTGCAGAAGAGGAAATCATCAAAGAGTGCAAACTGTGTGGCGACCTGCATGCGAGCAGTGAGTTCATATTTTGAACAAGCCAGAGTTGCCAAATAAAAAGAGAAGCATTGACAGAGGAAAGTGTGTCAGTGTGCAGTGACTATACCATCAATTGAGTTGTCTAGTATATGTCAGATTTGCGATAAAATATGTCCCTGTAGGATTGGTTTACAAAGCCATCTAAATGGTTCCCAAAGTTGAGACCAATCTTAAAACTTACATTTTTTTAAACATGCTGAGCAACATTCTGTGAGGGATTGCCAAAGAAAAGACAAAATTCTTCCTCATAAAGAGAAATAGATCCCAGCATATTTACTTGTATACTGACACTGTAGTCAGTGACAGAAGTTAGAGAATAATCCTAGTTTATTGCTTATGAAACAACCTTTTCATGAAGATGCATTCAGCCAGCAGTCACACAGTGTTGCTGTTCTGATGCATTTATAAACTGTGTAAGCATTTGTCATTGCAACTGTTTATTGCAGTTTGCTTCTCATTCCTTGCAATTGTATTTGTATCTTCCATTCCCAGCCTGATGCTGCTGTACATGTAATGTCCACCTGCAAAACATCACTGATAATTCTATTTTGTAAAGAAATAAATGATAGAAAATGCCTGTACATTCTGAAGACTGCAAATGAAATTTAGCATTCAGAAGATAGACAGAATCTCCTCTTTCTTTGTTTTCAGACTGATAAATCAGAACAATCAATTCCATGGCCTAAAATAACAGCATTTACAAGGGTGCCCTTGCTATAGAGGGGATGCAGCAAAGGTTTACCAGACTGATTCCTAGGATGGCAAGTCTGTCATATGAGGAGAGACTAAATCGGTTAGGATTATATTCACTGACATTTAGAAGAAAGAGATGGGATCTCATAGAAACTTTTAAAATTCTAACAGGTTTAGGTAGGGTAGATTCAGAAAGAATGTTCCTAATAATGGGAGAACCCAGAACTAGGGGTCATATTTTGAGGATAAGGGCTAAACCTTTTAGAACTGAGGTGAGGAGAAATTTCTTCCCCCAGAGGATGGTGAATGTATAGAATTCACTACCACAGAAAGTAGTTGAGGCCAAAACATTGGTGATTTCAAGAAGAAATTAGATGTAGCTCTTGGGCTAAAGGGATCAAGGGATGTAGGGGAAAGGGGGAATGAGGATATTGAATTGATGATCAGCCATGATCAAAATGAATTGGAGAGCAGGCTCGAAGGGCTGATTGGCCTATTCCTGCTTCTAGGTTCTATGTTACGCAGCAGAACATAATACAATTGCTGAAAACTGCATTTATTAACTATCATTTATTGCAATAGGAATTTAATTTATATTATGGTCTTGAACTAACCTTCAGCACAACTAATAAAAAACTAATTATCTTTAATCGTATACCTTTCTTAAAGGTCCACAATATTTCCTCAGATTTCCAGATGGTATGGCTTTTTGTTTAAAAACTTGCTTTCATTGCTGCAATATTTTAAATGATACCCTGAACATTGTAAAAATGATGAGGTATATCACAAGAATGCAAGATATGATGGCAAAGTAATTCTTTGATGGAATATCCACTTAAGTAGACTATCAATAGTGTTTTTTTATGTCCATTTATGTGATTACCAGAACTTGAGTTATCATCAAGAATGACAATTATGCATCACTTCTGTATTAATTTGGTCTGATAATTCTCCTTTTAGATCTTAAATAATAAATATGAGTGTTTAAAAATTTCTGCATGCTTCAACCAAGTTATATTGAAAACTCCATCACTACTCTAACTGTGGAAACAGGCTTGAGATTAAGTCAAGAATACATAGGCATTGAAAATGGTTTAACTATGAACATGACAACTTATTTTTGAATGAGGCTGTCATTTATGAATTTCTAACAATCCTTAGCAGTAGGTTAATGTAATAATCATATTAAATTGATCTTTCTCTACACCCCAGCTATGACTGTCACATTACATTCTGCACTCTCTCCTTTCCTTCCCTATGTATGGTTTGCTTTGTCTATATAGTGCGCGAGAAGCAATACTGGTCATTGTATACTAGTGTCGGTGATAGCTGTGATGTGGAGATGCTGGCGTTGGACTGGGGTGGGCACAGTAAGAAGTCTGAATACACCAGGTTAAAGTCCAACAGGTTTGTTTGATATCAGTAGCTTTTGGAGTGCTGCTCCTTCTTCAGGTGAGTATGAAGGAGCAGCACCCTGAAAGCTCGTGATACAAAACAAACCTGTTGGACTTTAACTTGGTGTTGTGAGACTCCTTACAGTATACTAATACATGTGACAATAATAAATCAAATCAAATCAAATAATCACAAGGATTTGCAACAACCAGTTAGTGTAATGAAATATGATGGTTATTTATAAGCAGGCAAATATGTCCACAGAGTACTTTCACGATGTTAATACTTCCAGTGCTAGGATCTGTTCTGACTTGCACTCTGCACTGGGATCGCACGCTTGTTTCCCAGTCGGCTATTAGGATCACACGAGCCTCCCAATGTATGCCCCTTAAAGGGGCCAATTGCTACAGTTAAGAATTACGAAAAAGAGTGAACTGAGAATTATATCTTATGTAGAGTCAAACAAATTGAAATCTTGAGAGGGAAGCAAGCAGTTGTTATTAACTTTGATAACTCAGTTGTATAATAATTAGGCAAGGTCCAAGCAAGGAGGGAATTTGCAAGTGTGAAACCTAGAAGTAAAGCAGGCCACATTCTCTGACTTTGACTTGGTTAAATTAGCAAGTATTTTTCTCTGAATTATGCATCTCCAATCTGTGCATGATCTGAAACCCATTATTTCAAAGGTGAGTGCAAAAATGGAATTTAGAAAAGGCATAAGTTGTTCAGGACTCAGTAGCAGCAAAGAGAGCACTCAAGTTTAATGAGGCTGACCTTGAATTGCTGCTGGGTGCAGCCAGGGGCAGACGGTACCTACTTTTCTCCAGTAATGGAGGAAATAACCTGCAGGGCTCATCAAGAAGACATGATAGGAGATGGCTGGGACGGGGTGGGGTGAGTGGCAGGAGCATGAGACCTTAGTCTAGCGTGCAGTGCAGAAAACAATTCTATATGCAGGTCAGGAAGAATGAGTGCATTTGGCAATTCATTTAAATTTAACTACCCAACTCACGCACACCCCACCAAATCCTTCACTCTGTCCTGACTAGTATGCTCCATCAAATTGCTCCTCACGACAACTTAATTTTAGCTACACCTATCCTTCTATTCAACTCTTGCTACCAATCCATCTACCAATACCACTCACAACAATCGTTATTCAGAGTCCTCCATCTGTCTCATAGTCACCGTCACTGAATGCATCCCATCCATCAGGTGAATATCTGACCTTCAATTCTTACTGACCTGTTTTCTTGCCCTTTGTAAGAAAAGAGAATACAAAATATAATTAGTTGATTGGAGGTGGGATGCCCACAAATAATCCAACTCATAGCTACAGAGGAGCAAGCAATAGAAATAAGTAACATCTATCTCCATCTAAAACTGGGCTCAGAATTATAAATGTTGCTGGCAAACATGCTGTCTTTGTTTTATTAATAACAAAGGGTAAATTGGTGCAAAGTAAAAATAGATGCCATGTCATTGTTTTGTCATTTAATCTGCCTTCGCCCTATCACCCTGTCTGTAACTGCAACATTATATTCTGCACCTCTCCTTTCCTTCTCCCCTATATATTCTAATGAGTAGTATGATTTGTCTGCATAGCGCACAAGAAACAATACTTTTCACTGTATCCCAATACATGCAGTTAAAATAAATCAAATCATATCCAAACAGATCTTTCCTTTTGTTCTTTATTCCCTTCCCTCCTTTCCTGCTTCCATATTTCAGTCAAATCTGTTACATCTTAAACTATTTCCAGTTCTGACGATACGTTCTCAGTCTGAAACATTGGGCTGGATGTTATAATCCTAAAGTAGTTGGGGTGCTGATGACAAATCCTGCGTAATGTCACTGGGTTACCATCCCAGCATTTTCACACCAGACTCCACTCTCTGATAATATAGGAGAGATTAAATGCCAATATCAGCAGGTTGTTTGTCATTTTGAGATTATTAATTAACAAGCTAATCATCTTGTTAATAATCCAATCATTCACAATGATTCATTGCCTGCTGCATTTTTCAGGTGTTTCGGAGTTTTACACCAGCTAAAATGAGGCAGCATAAAGAGTGTTGGACAAAGCACACCATGGACCCAGATTCTGCTCAGAAAGCTAACAGGTTCTGTATGATTTTTAATAATATTTTTAAAAACCTTCTTGCACATTCAGTGAATAATCAAGACTGATTCTGAGACTACAAGGCGTCTACAATTATAACCATTTTTGCAGAATCACCTCTCTGCCACATGTAGTCCAAGTCTACAGTGATGTTTTTCAGAACCCACAAGTTATGTATTCATGCCAAGATGTGAATGTGGTTGCAACAATAAATCATCATTATATTTTTATATATTAATAAACAGTGGCTATATCATGGCATCTAAAACCAAGCATCAGATACTGGCCCTGACAACAACAACTTGATTTGAAGGGTGTGTTGAATTATGTGCCTGCATGCCATTGTAATGTTAAAGTGTTCAACAGAGCAAGGGTTAAATTGGAATTGGAGAATAGTTTCACCTATGGTATGTTGTATCGAGTCTCATGGTCATAGACTCAGAGAGAACACTGTGGAAGCAGCCTGCAGGAGCAACAATTCCATGCATGACACCAACTGGGATCTGTAAATATTTAAAGATTAACAATAAGTGGTTAATGCTTAACCTACAAGTCTCACACTCCTTACCACTTCAACACTGCAACTGTGACACCATAACACAACATGGTTGATAGCTGTGAGAGCTCCTAAAAGGTATTACATCAATGGTGGAACATAACATGGTGAGCATCAGTGGTGATATGAAAGGTGACATTTTAAATGATGAACCCAGAACAGTATCACAAGATGTGAAACACTAAATGCAGCTAAAACCAAACTAAAGTGATGTCCACATGAGAAAAAAGAATAAAGACAAAGTTGAAGGAGCTTTGTTAAAGACTCAGAAGCTGAGAAATGCAATAGAGTGGAAATCCTTTGCAAAATCTCTGAGTGATGTAAAGTAAAAAGCTTGGTCAGGTCACAAAGGTGGCTAAGCATAAATGCAAAAAATTGCAAGATCCTGATTGAAGCAATGTGAAAAATATTGGCCAGATCATAAGATGGCAGACAAAACTACAAAAACTGAAAGAGCTTGGGCAGGATTTTCTGGCCGTGCTTGCCCCAAGGCCAGAAATTCCCACCTTAGATCAATGGACCTTTGTATGGTGCACCACTGAGTGCTGCAATTCCTGTGGCAGGAGGGATGGGAAAATTCTACCCCTGAGTAATGTAATATAAAAGGATTCATAGAATTTCATAAAATTTCTACAGTGCATAAGGAGGCCATTTCACCCATCCAATCTGCATCGACTTTCCGACAGAGCATATTACCCAGCCCTGCCCTATCCCCATAACCGCACGCATTTATAAATTCATAAGGTCATAAATATAGGAGCAGAGTTATTCGAGCATGGCTGATGTGCTCCTCATCCCCATTTTCCTGTCTTCTCCTCATAACCCTTCAACCCATTACCAATTAAAAATCTGTTCAACTCATCCTTAAATTTACCCACTGTCCCAGCATCCACCGTACTTTGGGGTAGCGAATTCTACAGATTCTTCTCAACTCTGTTTTAAATTTGCTACCCCTTATCCAAAGACTATGACCTCTCATTTTCAAATGTCCCTCAAGAGGAAGCATCCATTCCATATCTACTTTATCCATACCTTTAATCATCTTGTATACCTCAATTTGATCTTCCTCAATTTGATCCCACTAATCCGCCTAACCTACACATCTTGGGACACTAAGGGGCAATGTAGCATGGCCAATCCATCTAATCTGCACATCTTTGGACTGGGAGAGGAAGTTGGAGCACCCGGAGGAAACACATGCAGGCATGGGGAGAACATGCAAACTCCACACAGATCATCACCCGAGGCCAGACAGGTAGGTAAGGTGGTTAAGGAGGCGTATGGAATATTTGCCTTTATTAGTGAAAGCATAGAATACGGGAGTAGTGAGGTCATGCTGGAACTGTGTAAAATATTGCTTAGGCTGTAACAAGCTTATCGCTTGCAGTGTTGGTCACCACACTATAGGAAGGATGTGATTGCATTGGAGAGGGTGCAGGGGAGATTTGTCAGGGTACTGTCTGGGCAGGAAGGTTTGAACTGAGAAAAAAATTAATAGCTGGTTCTGTTTACCTTGGAGCAGTAATGTTGAGAGAGAACCTGACAGTATAAGGTGATGAGGGGCAAAGGTTTGTTTTTTATTAATGGAGGGATCAGTAGTCAGGAGCAATAGATTAAAGATAAGAGACAGAAGGCTAAGAGGGGAGTTGAGGAGAAACTTTTCACCCTTAGGGTGATGGTAGTCTGAAACTCACTACCTGAAAGAGTGGTTGAGTCAGAAACTCTTATAACATTTAATAAGTATTTTGCTATTCACTTGCACTGCCATAAACCCCAGGGCTATGGACCAAGCACTGGGAAATGGGATTAGCATAGTCAAATCTTTGATGACTGGCATGGGCACAATAGGTTGAATGGCCTCCTTCTGTACGATAAACACCTATGAATCTAAACTCTGTTGCTCTCTACATAAGTGTTGATTGACCTGCTGAGAATTCTAGCATTTTTTGTTTTTTTCATCTTTCCAATAGCCACAGTATCTAATGTGTGATGATTATCAAGATTAATTTGCCAGTTAATTCACATTATGTCTTTTGTCTTACAGGACCATCATATGTATAGCTAGTGCCTTTGGAGGTGCATCAGGACAATTCCTCAGACAACACCATTTCTTCTGATGGTACACTGTCATAGGGTGCACAAACACAAATACTCACACTTTCGAGGTTCCAATTGGGGAGTTAGTTGGTTCTCACATTTTCAGTCACAATTTGTAAGTAAGCTGAAGACATTAATAACAGGAACAGCAGTGGAGAGTTCATGTTGGTGAGGGGGAGGGGGGAGTATAATCCTCTCCAATCTCTGCTCAGTGAGACAAGGATGCTGCACTCCATTGGAAATCATTGAGAAGGACAATGTTAGAGGTATATCAGCAACTTACAATGTATTACTGGGTAACATAAGAACATAAGAAATAGGAGCAGGAGTAGGCCATCCAGCCCTTCGAGCCTGCCCCGCCATTCAATAAGATCATGGCTGATCTGTCGTGGCTCAGTTCCACTTTCCCGCCCTCTCCCCATAACCCTTAATCCCCTCTCCTATTAAAAACCCATCAACCCGCGTCTTAAAAATATTTAGCGAGGCAGCCTCCACCACTTCAACGGGCAGAGAATTCCAGAGATTCACCACCCTTTGAGTGAAGAAGTTCCTCCTCAACTCCGTTCTAAACTGCCCCCCTTTTATCTTGAGGCTGTGCCCCCTAGTCCTATTGTCTTTTTTGAGCGGGAAGAGTCTTTCCACCTCTATCCTATCCATCCCATTCATCATCTTATACGTCTCAATGAGATCTCCTCTCATTCTTCTAAACTCTAACGAGTACAAGCCCAGTTTATTCAGCCTCTCCTCATAGCTCAACCCCCTCAACTCCGGTATCAGCCTAGTAAACCTCCTCTGCACTCCCTCCAAGGCCAAAATATCTTTGCGTAGGTGCGGCGCCCAAAAATGCACACAGTACTCCAGTTGCGGCCTCACCAATGCCCTATACAGCTGCAGCAAGACCTCCCTACTTTTATATTCAATCCCCTTCGCTATGAAGGCCAGCATCCCATTCGCCTTCCTGACCACCTGCTGCACCTGCAAGCTGGGTTTTTGCGACTCATGCACAAGGACCCCGAGGTCCCTCTGCACCGTCGCCTGCTGCAGTTTTTCGCCCCGTAAGTAATAGTCCTTCCTACCATTCTTCCTACCAAAGTGGACCACTTCACACTTGCCAACATTAAATTCCATTTGCCATTTCCTGGCCCATTCGCCCAGCCTATCTAGATCCTTCTGCAGACTCTCCACACCCTCCGCACAATTTGCCGTTCCCCCAATCTTGGTGTCATCAGCAAATTTCGACACTCTACACTCGGTTCCCTCCTCCAGATCATCTATATAAATGGTGAATAGCTGAGGCCCCAGCATGTGTAACACACACATACAGCACACATTCTCTCCACATAGCGATGAAAATGGAGGAGGCCAAATTGAACAGTAATGTATTGGTTTCAAAGTTTATTGTAAGATTTCCTGTCATGGCAAAAGTGGCCTCAATACAGCTGAAGCTTGGCTCTCAAATTAGTTCAGCAGACAATTTTCATGGCCATGAAACAATAACAGTTAATTACATTTATACATAGAGCAACTTTAACATAGCAAAGGTTTTGGATGCCAACATTATCTGCTGTATTAAACAAGATAGCAATTACTTGATCTGTGGCCATAAATCACTGATCTCCATCAATGTGGTCTACAGCAGAGTGGTGGAGTGATATGGCCCTGGGTCTGGAGATAGATATTGGTGATAGGGGACACACAAGTGCAAACTGCACTCAAAGTACCCCCATTTCTCATCCTTTGCCTTTCTCTTCTGCCAGTACATGCTATTTCATCCCTTTATGTTCATGTCTGCTCTGAATGGATATCATCCTTTGGCAAGGGCTCAGAGGCTCCAAAACACATTTCAAAGGCCAAATACAGTTGGGAAGGGCTCAGAGAAGCTTGCTTCTATCTCTGCTTAAGTCACATGGGATGCACCACATAGGATAGGAAGCGCAAGAGAAAGCTATTTTCACCAAGGATAGTTGAGAAAGTGTTACGTAGTTAAGTTTAATTTTCTGAAAAACAAATCAAAAACGTATTTTTTAGCATCACTTCCAAATTTCACCCATTATTAATTTGAGTTTCAATTTGTCCTATTCACTGGTTACAATATGAATGATGTGAAGATGCCGGCATTGGACTAGGGTAAACCCAGTAAGAAGTCTCACAACACCAAGTTAAGGTCCAACAGGTTTATTTGGTAACAAATGCCACTAGCTTTTGGAGTGCTGCTCCTTTGTCAGGTGAGTGGGGACTCACCTGACGAAGGAACAGCACTCTGAAAGCTATTAGCATTTGTTGCCAAATAAACCTGTTGGATTTTAACCTGGTGTTGTGAGCCTTCTTAAAATATGAATATCACTATAAGACAGGATCCATTAGGTGAAGTGCAATAGTTCATGCATGGCTGGAGGACTATTGAGTGCAAAAAGAATGGAGGGTGGGGGCGGTGGGGAGCATGTTGTTGATCGTGGATTTCATTTCTTACTGGGCTAGTCAGAATAATTAACTGAAGCTTCAAGCTATGATGGCAACCTTGGCATCCAGGCAGCAATGGATGTGGATGGTCTGGTGATAGTTGTTCCTAGCTTTACATTCCTTCCACTCCTCTTCCTATGTTCAATGTTCTTCTCAGAAGAGATCTGACAAACACCTTGGTCATTGTTCACTTTAACCCTCTTTGCTGTATAATGCTGTGCAGGACACAATACTCCCCTATAATTCTGCACACTCCCACTGCAGTCCTGAAGAGCTGTCCAACGTATCTGTGCATCTTAATCACGTCTTCAATATTCCAAAGGCTTGCTCAATAATCTACGTGGAGGCCATGTGGCTCTCATTGTAGTGCTCCTGTATTTCATATTTGGGTTTCCTCATAGATGCCATGAGCCAAGTCTATTCCCTAGAATGAAAAGAGTGTTAGACTGCAGCTCTTTGGAAACACAATGACAGCTCCCAGGGAAGCTGGCACAGATCTGCATGAATTTTCTCCTGTAGTTGCACACCAGCTGTGTATTGATGGAATAAAATCTCTTGTAGATGATAAAAATACCTGATTGACGTAGTGATCCTCAGATTACAGAGCAATCAATGATTCCCTGTAACTCGGGGATTCCAGCCAGAAAGCCAAATGTTAGTACCCGCTCATTCAGGCTACTAGAGTAACAAGGGAAATTGACATAAGCTAATATCTGATCAAACAAAGCATTCATGATCTGCCACATGCATTTGAAGGCAGCTGACTGAAAGGCCTTTGAGATGTCTCTAGTATCAAACAGAAAGGAGCTTGGGCAAAATTTTGAGAGCATTTTTGACACTGGCAGCCCTGAGGATATAACATTCTGATGGCTTCATTTCAAGATGATTGTTATCTTTAACTTTCTACACTCCTCAATATCTAGTCTCCAAACACACAGGCCAGAATTTTATATGTTTGGGCTGAGCGCATGAGAAAATGTTGGGGAATTTCCCAATGCCCTTGCTCACACGTGCAATTTCAAGGTCAGTGGCCGAATGCATGAACCAGATATGCACCTGCTGATGGTTAAAGAGCTACTTAAGGCCACTAAAAGTAAAATTGATAGTGGTTTTATGCTGTCCGTGTTATCTTAGCTCATCATATGAGAAAATAGGTGGGCACCCAAAACATTTTTTGCTCTTCTGCGGTCAAAGGCATGATAAAAAGCTTTGGGGGCAGCAACAGCTTTTCTGTGATATAGTTCATAGCTGTGTGAGTATAGAGTCGAGCTTGAGTATCTTAGCTATAATTTGGCATTTGAGGTATGACTTTCAGCATTTCAGGACTTTTCCAGGAGGCTTTCCTGAGGATTGGAGGACATCATTTGCAAGGCACTGGCCCTCTGCATCTGTTCTGTTAAGGGTAGTGTGCTCTGCTATTGGGACTTCCTCTGAAGAGGAAGAGAGGGGCAGGAGGGAGAGGGGGCCAGATAAGCGCAGGCAATGTCCCAGACGGGGAATGGTGATACTCCTACGATGTTCATAGTAAAGGATTTGATTGTGGTAATTCCATTGATTGTCAAGAAGACTTTGTTAGATTCTCTCTCGTTGCAGATTGTCATGCCTGATAGTTCCTGCAGTGCAAGAGTTGTTTGTCATTGATCTGAATGTTAACCAAGTCTTGCTGCATGTGAGAGGAGACTGTTTTTGTTTCTGAGGAGTACTGTGCAATTATACTGCCAACGGCCCACAATGCTGTATCAACGCATATCCCTAGCTGCTAGATCTGTTCTGAATCTAACTCATTAATTCTTATCAATCCACCTCTCTCTGTGACTCCTGATCCAATTCTGGCCATGGGTGATGATTGTTTTGGATGTAATGTCAAAAATATCCATGGCACCTCTCAATCTCTAAACTATGAATTCTCTGGGAAATGTCTGCCAGAAAGAACTAATAGAGCAGCTGTAAACACTGAGGGCTGAACTTCCCTCAAGAGATCAAGGCCTGCTGCTGGGTTCAGAAAGTGGGAGCCAATCCAATTATGGTGAGTGGAGGGTCACTGGGATCGCAATTTTCCAGCAATGGGCAATTAACATGGCACTGTAAGGGCTGCCATCAAATTGAGAACAGTGACTCATACCCTTGAGCTGTTGGCTCAATCAAAGATCCAGCAGCTTAGCCACTGCTATCTGTGATTATTGTTAAAATTGCAGCACAAAGGAGACAACTCTGCAATTCCTCAAATAGACCCACCTGTCTTCAAGCATTAATATCAAATGAAGCTTGATTTGGAATACAGGACCAGATAAGCAGGACACGGAAGTCGGGGGTTAGGGGCTATGCCAGCGATGCTGTCTTTTACACTGGAATTGCTAACAACACCAGTTGTTAGTGGCCTTCCATGGCTCATGGAGCTCCCTTGTAGGAGGACAACCAGCACTCTGGGAGCCCAATGAGAGGCTGCCAGTATTTACCTGCCTGTCTCCCCACTCTAAGGCATTCCCTCCCAAGTTGATAAAATCCTGGCAAGGTGGGGGTGGGTCTTAATTGAGCAATTCATTGCCTTAATTGGCTGCTCATGAATGCTGTTGAGGTTCCTGCTACTAGTAATGAGCCATATTGGTTCCCATCCACCACCCTACCCCCTCACCTCCACTCCCACCATCTTCCCCCAATTCATTCCTCTGCCATCCTTCTTGCTCACCTGCCTTCAAACGTGACACCCATAACGCCTGGGAAACTCAGCCCAGAGTTGTCATTAAAATTGGGCAATGTGAAGAATTACGATGAAGGGCATTTAAATCTCATTTCCGTTTCACTGGTGTGATTCTTGAGACCTAATAAATTTGCACTGGAGGCATTAAATTCACATGCACCTTTAATTCAATTAAAAATCACCTTATTACCATAAGCTGATGATTTAAATGGCTATGGTAGTGATTGACCTGCCTGTCCTAATAATCCTACTACCTCTGTAGCTAAATCTCTATCTGTTAAACCCAAAGGTTGGCATGGGCTGCAGTCATATTTCATTTTGCTTTGACTTTTACTTTAAATCTGACCCCAATCCACCCATTCTGAGGTTTCAAGTTCCTCCATAGAGAGAAGAAAGAGTAGTTGCAACCTTTGGTTGATCATATTTCTACCTCAAGTATATTGGATTTTTGATACATATTCACTTGTTCATTGTATATTTAATGAGTTTACTTCATAGATGCTGAGTCCAGACTAGCAGCTGCCCACAGTGGTGCTGAGGATGTGAGAGGAACTCAGGCTCTATGTAACTCTTGATTAAGCTAAAAGGGATAACAACAAAACTAAGCTTTTTGATGGCAGCCATCACAGTCTCTATTAGTTCTGTTTGTCCAGCCCGCCTGTAATCCAAGTAATCCTGGCACCTGTTCTGATCAGTGCAGACAAATTTCTGGAGCGAATCCTAAAACTAGGTTCCTTGTCACTCGAAGCAAAGAGCTGAAAGTCTATTTTTGGAGAGTGCCAGGGATACCTGAAAAACGATGTTGCTGGAGATTTTTCAGCAATGTTGGTGTCTGAGACATACAGCGCTGTTAATTCAATCCTTTATGTCCTCATGCTGCAGTCACAATCAGGAAGAAAGAGGTCCAATTTCTGAGTCTGAGGCTTTCCAACATCATTTAACTAAGAGGCAATCTCCCGGTGCTTGGATTTTGGACTTGCCACAGCAAAGCCACACCCTGGGATGAAGTTACATTTTTATTTTATGTTTGAATGTTGAGTTAAATGTTTTTGATGTTAACAGGAACCCATGGGTCTCAGCGATTCTCTGCAGGCTGTCAGGTTCGAGTGAGCGGTGCCAAGCAGAGCACCGACATGCTGACACACGTGTGCAGGGTTCCAATTTCTTTGGCTTGGAGCTGGCAGGTTGTCTAGGATGGCTGGATGCTACTTAATACAGTGACTGGTCTGGGATTGGTATCTCTAATATAACTGAGATCCTTGCAGACGTGGTACAAAGGTTTATTGAAATTATTCATTATGAAAAGCATATTTATCACGGTAGCTCACAAAGCACAATCTTGACCTCCATTCTCATCTACAGAAACAACTTTAGTTTAGTGAAAAAAAAATGCTACAATTACTGTGTACCTTATGTTGAGGGTACACAGCCCTCAACATAAGTGAAAGGATTTAAACTGCTTCTGGAATGATTGAAGAGCCTGTAAATTGTGACAATGTCTATTTCTACAATCAAAGACTGTAACTCTGATGAAATTTTCAGCCGTGTGCATATTTTGCTTCTGTCAGATAAAGCAGACGGTTCCACTTATTTTCTGGAATGATTTATGCATTGATCTTGAACTACCAACTCCTATAACAAGAGTGTTTTCTGGTTTAAAATAAAGTGTGGCATCTTTTCAACCATACCATACCTTTAAATATTCTTGCACAGGTGTACAGAATCTCAAGCTTTAATTAATGAACTGTGTTGCTTTGGAATTATGTGCATTTTTATCGCAGAGCATCTGACAAATTACGTTTTGATAGTTTTTTTCTGATAAAAAGTAGGCCATAAATAAAGCATTTATATTAGAGATGGTGCTTGTCAGCAAGCGTTACAAAATGGCCACTGTGAGAAGCAAAATTTAAGTTGAAGGACAACCATGAAAATTACTTTGGGTAGGAGGGAAAAAAAAACATTATAAGTCTTATATCTGCATTTTGAGGGAAAAAAAATTGCCAAAGCAGTTCTATGGGGTTAAAATTGTTAAAAGAAACAGACATCTCCATCCTTCTGGCACTAAAGCCAGTCTGGATTAAAGCTGACAGTTACTTCCATTTCAGGACTCTGATCCAGTGCAGATACTGCACTCATCTGCAGTGTTGGAGCTTTGAACTGTCTGCTTGGAAGGGATGTTCATTAAAATATCCGCCGCAGACTGAGCTGGATGCAGTCCAGGAGAATTGAAGATGACTGGTGAATAGTTAGAGATTTCTGTTTCTGAAAGAGATGTCTGTGATTAAGCTGCAATTTGTGAAATGCAGAAGCACATATGGCACAGTCCAATTTCAACGTGTTTGCAAAACAGTCAGCAACTGTATTTGTATTCGAGCAATTATATTAGAGAAATGTTGCCAGTGTGTGCCAACAATACCAATAATTTTTGTTTGCGTTTTGCTTGCAATTCAGAATAGAAGAAGTAATTGGTGCAAAATGCTACTTTGCTGTTATGATTAGCAACTTTCAGTTAACAATGATTACCTGCTGCAGTTTATTCTTCTCAAGTGATTTAAAAGATAATTTCCCCAGAAAATGTACCAGTATCCAAGATTCACTCCTATTTCCTCCAGTAGATGTTAAAAAAAATAAAATTTGGACAACTTAATTGAAATGTCAACAATGACAATAAACATTGTGCTTGACCTTTCATATAGTGTTACACTATCTTCAGAATGGGAGGAGACAGATTCTGAGAGAGGAAAAAATGTGTAACTTCACTGCCTGTGGGCATCATAAAGGAGATGTAGTAAATGTCAGCTGTAGCTCAGTTGGTAGCAGTCTCACCATTGAGTTAAAAGATTGTTCATTTATGTCCTGCTCCAAGGCCTGAGCGCAAAATTCCAGGCTAATGCTCCAATGCAGTACAGTGGGAATGCTTTACTGTCAGAGGTGCCATACTTGTGACAAAAGTTTAAACTAACAACCCATTTATGCTTTCACAGTACTTAGAATAATACTTGGCACTTTTTCAAAGGACTGCCAATGTTTATTCAACAATATCACAAAAACTGATTGGTCATTACTTCATTGCTGTTTGCGCTCAAATTGGCTGTTGTGTTTCTTACACAGCAACAGGGAGCACACTACAACAGTAGTTTGTTGCCTATAAAGTGCTTTGGGATGTCTTGGGTCATGAAAGGTGCTATATAAATTCAAGCCCTTCTTTTCTCATGACTATACAAGTGACAATTTGCAATTGAACAACTGACTGCAGTCAAAAAGATGACTGCAGCAATGGCAAATATTGATAAAGTTGATTCAAGCAGTTGCTGAGACCAGAAAAGTATCTTAATGCGCTGCATGGTGTTACCAGTAAGCAACAGATTTTCAACATCCTAACGCATATTGCATCAGCTTCGCCAAATGACCATTAGAATTACATTTAAAATACTGTCTACAAGGGACACAGTTTGACACATCTGTGAAAGAGTTCTCCAGGCAGGGCAGTTGATGTGTAATGCTTTGCCACTGGCATCCTCTGTGGACATTTTGGATTAACACAGAATGTTGATTTGCAGCTGCAACAGCTCTGGCGTCCCAGACATAAACGTGGAGGTCTGGTTTAAACGCTAACAAATCTGTGCTGCCGCTGTTCATGTCGTAATCTTATGGAGGATTGGCAGCCCAAGCCACATACTTTTCTTTTGCTAGAGAGGATGGCTTTGACGGAAAGTAGTTTTTTTTTTCTCATTTAGTCCACTGTATTGCTTTGGGGTATACTGATATTAGGAGTCACAAGTAGCTTGTCTCTGCAGTGTGCCTAATAGGCTCTCACACAAAACTGAGCTGTTATATATCTTACATATATAACATATAACAAAAAGTAGTATGGACGTGCACATTTCCCATCATGATTTTGAGTAGCCCTTCTATGTCAACTTTTCAAGCAATATTTATACTGAGAATTCATTACTTATTTCTGTCTACAATGGGCTGTCACAATTCAGTTAACCACTCAATAAATGGCAATGCAGCAAGCCTTCTTTCTAACTCCCAGCAGCTTAAGTTTTCATGCTGATACCTGTGAATCTCTCCTGTACAGCTCTATTCTCTCCCTTTGAAGTTTGTGTGAGGTCTTGATCCTTTGGCAAAATTAAGGCAGCCCCATACAGGATTAACTAATGGAAGCAAGCATTCTCTTGATACTTGTTTACTATATTAAATAAAAGTTGTGGGTAATTTTCCCCCCAAAAAGTAAGTGCCCAATGGATGGGAAAATGGGAGATTTTCCTCAATGGTCTCCACTCCCCACAAGCGAGGTGATCACGCCGGGTCCCTGTTGATGGGGACCAGCTTAAATCCACGCTGGTGAGAATCTCTCCCAATGGGGACAGAAACATTAATGAACCTGGCAATAGTGTCGCACGCTCACTAATGACATTGAAATGGTGATTTAAACATGGTAATCATTCTTGTATTCTTTTCTGATGTGAGGCTATTTATGCTGTAAAAATTGTGATCGGCTGGATGCCAGTGGGGAGTCCCGCTAGAGGCCCTCTGCTGACATCTCGGCCCGCTGCACTCCTTGAGCAGCGCAATGGGCCAGAAAAATTGCCCCTATTATATTTGCTTTCTGTAATAGAAGAAGCTGATTGATATATGTACTTCCTCCTGTCTATAATCCTGTATTAGCCTGTGTCTTGAATTTAATTATTAGCTTGGCAGAAGGATGATAAGAGTAAAAGAAAAATGATAGCAATATGAAAATCCAATGATAGGAAATTGAAGTGATTGAATATGATATTATGACATTAGATGGTACAAGCAAGAAGGCAACTCGGAGAGAATCTCTGCTTGGGTTAAAATCGAAGGAGAAAAGTGCCAAAGTGGAATCTTTGCCCACCCAATGAGATTGGTGCCAGAGATTCTGGGTTTAATCATATTTTCATAATAAGCAGCTAACACCAGGGATGCCAATCTTTGAAGAGATGGAACTTGTGAATTGCTCCAATGTTTAAACGTATGCTGCAGCTCAAAGTGATAGCACCCAAGTCACCTAAACTGCAGTTCACTGTGAGATCTGCAGCAGAAAGCTGTCTGTTAAAGGCAGCATCAAGACAAGAGGCCTCAGGCCCTCAGATGGTGGACATGCTTTTTCATGGAATTAAGGAGAAGAGGAAAACATTATTTGGAATACTGCCATCCTATCCCACAATCGGAGCAGGGCAGTCAAGGTCAACTCCTACCCTATGCTTAGTAAAGGTGTCAGCCACATCTTCAGTGGTCACACCCATATAGTATGTTCATTAATTTATGAAAGGGTGAACAATTTACTTTTTCAAAGAAACAACATGGTGAATGGACAATCTGTGGACAAGATGGAGTCAAGGGAATCTCTTTCCTTGTCTGCAAATATGTATGAAACTGTCCAGGGTTGGAAGTAACTGCTTGTCTGGACAGAACATTTAAATGTAAACCGACTTTTTGAAACAATCCTGAAAAGACATTAAAAATGCAACAGATCACTCCTGTGGTTAACAGCTACTGTTGCTACGGGTGGAATTTTCCCATTGTAGGAATTGTAGCAGGTGGGACAGAAAATTCAGTGGACCATGTAAAGGACTGTTCACCACCAATGGGAATTTCCAGTCTTGGGGTGCACGCAGCTGAAAAATCCTGCCCAATATGTCTACAGAAACTGATCTATAATGGCCACCCATTCCTGAGTGGAATCTTCCATTCTAGGCAGCTGTCTTGCCCACTACCTGAAAAAGTTGTGAGCCATCCACACTACATCCCAGAAGGAAGGCCCATCATATCTTCTGCCCTTCAAGTGGGCAGCTGCAAGTCTTCCACCAGATTGAGGAGACAGAGATTGATAGAGTTGAATTAAAGTACAATAGGAGACTCTCAAAAATGTTGTTTTTCCTTCATAAAGTGTTCAATAAATTTGTGTTGGACCTTCACCTGACTCTTGTCTCCTTTGTCTATCTCACTGCATAAAAGACTTGAGTTAAAAAGGATTACTGCAACTGGCCAAAGTTAATCAAGGAACATTTACCCACCTTTCACTTTACAACAAGGGAGATGGCTGTCAGCAACCAACCTCCTGTTCTTCATCCATGCCCTCAATCATGCTTATTTTATCGAACATTGAGGGACCTCTCCACCCACTCCAGCTGACATCCTGCACAATTTTATGAGACATACAGGCCATGTGTCAGCAGAACTGCCTGGAGATGGAAAGATTCTCACAGGGGCAGAAAGAGGACCTTAAGTGATTGTTAATTGGCCACTTAAGGGAATCAAGTGGAGATGGGATGAAAAGGTCACCATGGGTCTTCCCAGCCAGAACTTGTTTCTAGTGGGGGTGGAAAGACACTGGGCCCTATTTTCCCATTTTGATGATGAGGAGCATTGCAGCAAACACCTCCAGATGCTGAAAGATACCCTCATAAGAACAGGATATGGCGTTCAACTCATTGATCAACAGTTCCGACACTCCACAGTGAAAAACTGCACCAACCTCCTCAGAAGACGAACACAGGACATGGCGGACAGAGTACCCTTCATCGTCCAGTACTTGCCTGGAGTGGAGAAGCTACGACATCTTCTCCAGAGCCTTCAACATGTCATTGATGGAGACGAACATCTCCCCAAGGCCATCCCCACACCCCCACTTCTTGCCTTCAAACAACTGCACAACCTAAAGCAGTCTGCAGCCAACTACCCAGCCTTCAGGAGAACAATGACCACAACACCACACAACCCTGCCATAGCAACCTCTGCAAGACATGCCAGATCATCGACACGGATGCCAACATCTCACGTGAGAATACCATCCACCAGGTACACGATACATACTCTTGCAACTTGGCCAACATTGTCTACCTGATACGCTACAGGAAAGGATGTCCCAAAGCATGGTACATTGGGGAGATCATGCAGACACTACAACAACAGATGAATGAACACTGCTTGACAATCACCAGGCAAGACTATTCTCTTCCTGTTAGCGAACACTTCAGTGGTCACGGGCATTTGACCTCTGATCTTCAGGTAAACGTTCTCCAAGGTAGCCTTTGTGACACACGGCAGCGCAGAGTTGCTGAGCAGAGACTGATAGCCAAGTTCCCCAACATGAGGACAGCCTCATCTGGGATCTTGGATTCATGTCACACTATCTGTAACCCCCGTGACTTGCCTGGGCTTTCAACATCTCACTTACTGTCCTGTCTGGAGACAATATGCATCTCTTTAACCAATGCTTAATGCTATCTCCACTCACATTGTCTGCACCTTTAAGACTTGATTAGCTGTAAAGACTCACATTCTAATCAATACTTGTGATCAGAACTCCCCACTCACCTGACGAAGGAGCAGCACTCCGAAAGCTAGTGGCGTTTGTTACCAAATAAACCTATTGAACTTTAACCTGGTGTTTGAGACTTCTTACTGTGCTCATGCCATCAGGGATCATTTGTGGGGACAATGGGAGCACCAATATTATGGTTACCAGATAGAAATCAGCTTATGAGCAGAAATATTAACACATGTAATGAGCAGCAGCTTGTTGTCAGTCAGTTTGGGAAATAAAGAGACCACAGAGGAAAGAAATCCTGTCCAAAAAAGAAAAAAACCCTGTCTAGAATCTCACCAGTTGGCAGAGAAGCGGGGCCATCCTTCAACCTGCAGATTTACAGAAACAAACCGTATCTTCAGTGTGGAGCTTGACTAAAACTATTACTGGTGCAAAAACTATTGTTGCAAGGGGAAAGCCACTGTGAATTCATCATTAGAAATGTCCACATCTTCTTCAGTGAACCAAAAAAAATGAACAGATCAGTAATATTTCCAGCTTCTTTCTCAAAAGCCAATAATACAGTGACTTATTGGACTCTTTAAAACCCAAAGTGCATGCCATCTCTTTAGTAATCGCCTTTGTTTGTATTCATGTGCCTTTTGTGACTAAGTGAGTAGGTGCTGTTTTAGGTATTGAGAAATAAAGATTTTTTCTCTGCTTTAAAACACTCATGAATAAACCTGTCATGTGTGTTTTCTTGAGCGTCACATAACACCAGAAATTAAAATAACTCTTCTTCAAAACAGACAATGTTACAATTAGTTAAGAGATGGAAAAATGGAGAATCGTAGTACCATCTCGTCCCTGCCCCTAACATGGTGCTTCATAGTTCACCATCAAGCCTAAAAGATAGATTAGGGCACTTACAGCTTGAACCTTTGTTTGCAAGTATCTAATCATTCCCATTCTTACATGCTCTTTTATTCCCACCAAAAGCATCATATGGGTTGGCAACTGATTTTGTCTTCACCCTTTGCAATTATACTTAGATGTTTTGTCACTTTTTAATTATTTTAAAAGTAAAGATGACCCATAATGAAAGAGATTAGTTCTAGCTGTGGAAAGCCCATTCCCTTTCTGCTACACCATTCATATCCATGAACATTGATGCTCTTGAAGATGAAGACATTACAAGCAGATAGAAGCAGGAAGCTGAAGTGCAAGTACCAGCAGTTGTATCTCTCTTTAATCCGATTCCATCGCAGCCAACACCACCTATCAGCAAACTAGACCACAAAATTCTTCTGTCACTCAAACTCAAAGTGACCTGTGAATTCAACTCTTCAGCTATCCATTTGAATATTTCTTGCCCTTTTCCACCTCTAGAAATATCTGACAAACAAATAAAAAGAAGGAAAAATAATTAAGTTTGTCTGTATTTCCATCTTGCCAGCATGCAAGAATATGCCCCAATTACCATTCTTGCCCCCTCATATTCAAGCTCTCGTTCATTTTCTATGACAGGTAGCGAATAAGGCAGAGAGGAAAGCATTTGATGATGCACAGATCTCAAGTAGGTAGAGAAATCTGGATGTAGACAATGAGTGGGAAAATACTATTGATTCAAGAGTCATGTGATATGAACATTTGGCAGAAGAGCTTTAGGTCCTAAATCCCATAAGTTCTGCCAAAGAATCCAGAGGCTCAGAGCCAGGGACTGGTTCTGTGAAACCTCCACTCTCTGTCATCAGTTTGCACTTTCACCTCTAACATCTCAGTCCGTACAGCAAAGAGACTGCAAGCGAGTGTCAGGGGAAATAGGTAGCATACCGCAGCTGCTATTGTGAAATACGTGTTGGGTCATATTCTAGTTCCCACTCCAGCAGTAGCTTTTCCCCCCATCATATCTGACGTACTGCTATCTTTATCTATACAAACTACACATTGCTGCATGTTTAAATTGACTAACACACATTTTACAGTAGAATCAGTATTACAATCTCTCAGCAGATGCAAGTCCCAGCTGATCTCAGTCTTGGGGGTAAGAGAGCACCACCAGAATTTCAAAATCTAACAGTTTGCTCATAACTGACATTACACTAACTCATCAATAGTTAACTGGTTTGTCCTTTCTCGAATAGAAGTGCTACATCTGCTATCCTTCATCGTGCAGCATACTTTAAATAACAAGTAGAATTGAAAAAATGTGCCTAAAACCATGCTGTCTCCTTTCTGACTTCCTTTAACAGTTGTTTGTCAGAACCTGTTGGAATACTTACTTTGGATTGTTCCACATCCACCTATAATACATCAAATAACTCTCATTTCTGCCATAATTTACAAAAGAGAACAAAACATTTATTTAAAATAATATCAGTTTGTATAGCTACTTCATCACAATGCAATCCAACTTTCTCTCATTGTGTGAGATTGTTATTGTATTTATAAAAGGCCCTCCAATTTTCTGCCAGCCTTTTTGACCTCTCATTTCACCTTTTCATGGCACTTTCTTCCTTGCTCATGATTTTCATTTACAAGCAGATCTCCAAGGCAGAAGATATGCGGCTTTATAACAGTAGGAGTGTTCATGTTATACAGGAGACAACATCAGGGCCACTGATTTACAATTGCTGAATAAGCAGATTCTACTTTTATTAAATGGTACTGCAGGACTTTGCCTGTAGTTCTGGGATCAAGCCCCATGATTACTTATCTATTATCACTTGAAAGTCCTAAATGCCTACCAGTTAAACAGATAAGGTACAATGAAATGATGGATGCAATTTGCAATTAGGTATCTGATATTTAGCAGAGCTTGTAACGGGACTGGGATATTGGAGGTGGGCATGTACCTTGATGCCACTGGAGAGCAGCCCTTCAGCAGAAACAGGGTAGGTTTGGCAGTCCTGCATAATGTAATATACCTTTAAGGGACATCAGCATGCCATTAGTAAAAGGGAAATGTGTCTTGTGATCCAGTCTGAGTTCCAACTTTGCTTTACTTTATACCTATATACTTGTTCTCATGTGCCTAACTGAAGCCATAACTAGTTTACCCCATATGAATGATTGATATCTTGTGTAAACAAGTAACAGTAAACAAGCCATAGTTAGTACATCATTATAATAACATTAAGTTTAAGTTTATTTATTAGTGTCACAAGTAGACTTACATTAAAACTGAAATGAAGTTACTGTGAAAATCCCCTAGTCGCCACACTCCAGCACCTGTTCAGGTACATGGAGGGAGAATTTATCATGGCCAATGCACCTAACCAGCACATCTTTTAGAATTTGAATATGACATGGTGACCAGCAGTGGAATGACAAGCGGCAGCAAGATTAAGTACAGTAACATGGTGAACAGACTTAGATCATGCCACATGACATAAGGCAACCCCCAACAGTTTGGTCATTTAGCAACAAAGTTCAGTGCCAGAGAATGATGAAAATGTAGCATTGTTACCACATTATTACCACGGTGCTGAGCGAGTGCTTAAGTAAAGAGCAGGCAAGCAGGCAGAAAGTGGGATGGCATGTTGAGAAGACCAGCACCAATTTAGTCAGGAAAGGCAAGTGATCAGGGTGTGGGCTGGATGGATAGTGAGCAAGGGAAAATCAAACAATAAAAAAACAAAGAAAGTCATTAAACTTGAGCCAGAGAAGCTTGTGACTAACAGGTGGCTTCAGGAATTGGACAGCATAGTGGCACAGTGGTTAGCATTGCTGCCTCACTGGACTCAATTCTGACCTTGGGTAACTGTCTGTGTAGAATTTGCACATTGTCCCCCTGTCTGCATGGGATTCTTCCAGGTGCTCCGGTTTCCTCCCAAACACCAAAGATGTGCAGGTTAGATGGATTGCCCAGAGTAAATTGCCCTTAGTGTCCCAAAATATTATGTTAGGGGATTAGTGGGGCAAATACTTGGAGTTATGGGTAAGATGGTCTGGTGGAGGGTCGGTTCAAACTCGATGGGCCAAATGGTCTTTTTCTGCACTGTAGGGATTCTATGATTTTTTTTAAACAATAAATTGAATAAAAAGCCAAGACACCATTGTTCCATGGCGTGTTCCCAGTACAACTCATCTTTGTGGGTGGAACATTGGAAAAATGCATGAAAGCGCCACAGCAACACTCATTCCTGGTACTACAGAAGAAGGAATGTCAAAGGAATATTGTTCGAATATCTGCAAAATTCCCAATTTAAATTGACATGCTAGCTGACCTACAATCCATATTCAAAATGTTTAGACAGCGCACAAAACTGGGGTTTCTTACGTCAGATGTATCTAAATCAGACAAGCAAGCTAGGATCTCATTCAAAATCACATGAACTGCATTACAGGCACTGTACCAGGATGCATCTGTACTACAGGTATTTAGCTGATGTGGGAAGAACAAAGCAAAAGTGAAACCAATACTGGATCACATGACACATTTTCCTTCTGGGATATCATGCTGAAATCCCTTAAAAGCATTGAATAATACTGTAGTGAGATGGAATAGTCTTCATTTACCTGGATGAGTGCATCACCAATAACTCTCAAGAGGCACGATACCATTCAAGACAAAGAAAAGCCAGTCTTTCAACTTAAACATTCATTCCCTTCCTCACTGGTGCACTGGGCTTGTAGCATATACCATCTACAAGATGCACTGCAGCAACTCATCAAGGCTTCTTTGATAGCACCTTCCAAACTACTTAATACCGAGAAGGACAGTGCAGCAAAAACATGGGAGTACCACCAACTACAAGTTCCCCTCCAAGTCACACATCACCCTGAATGGGAAACATACAGTTGTCCTCTCACTCTCACTGGGTTAAAATCCTGGAACTTCCTCCTTACAGCTCTAAACGTACTTACACCTGTTAAACTGTAGCCATTCAAGAAGGTCACTCACCAACACCTGCTCAAGGACAAACAGGGATGGCCTTGCCAATGATGCTCACATTCCAAAAATAAATATTTTAAAAATCAGCAACGGTCTTTTACAGCCCTTCTAATTAATGAATATTTGCTGGCAGAAAGCAACAAAATGTAAATTTTAATCAAATGAATGCTGCAGTATAATAAGATGTGACAATGGTCAAATGTGCTGCCTCTGTTTTGTTTTACCAATGAATCATGTCTTTATTTCTAGTTACAGTAACTAATGATCTATGTGCACTCAATCAGACAAATGGCAATTCGACAAGTTCAGAGAACGAGACAAGCAAATCTCTTGTGGAGCCAGTGCGTATATACAGCGGCAGCAGTCACAACACGACAGTGGATCCTGAAGGATCCTTAAAGCCCACCTGAGCCCCAAGCTGTGGCGACTGCCCTCAAAGCATCCTCGTTCTTCTCATTCAGACTGCTGCAGCATCTTTTCACCTTTAATTTCTACATTCATCATGCTCCCTCCTGTTTTGCCACTTCCTCTTCTCACATCCATGCTGCCCATTGGCCTTGTCTTCGATGGGGCAGGTTCAACATCATTGACGGATCATTCCCTCTGACTGTGTTTTATCTGTTTCCGTAACTTTCTCCTTTTCTTTCCCAAGAGTGCAGTAACTGCTACTTGATAAAGAATGCTGAGGGCCCAGTTTATGGCATAATTGATTGCTATCTCATTGTACTTTCTGTTATTACATTATTATCAATTCCAGAGTTCCGATGATTTGATAAATCACAAAAGACTGCATTCATTACCTGTAATTTTTGAATAGATTGATTTCAGGAGCTTCAGCATTTTCTTTATAGCAGTCATAGGCTATAATGTAAAAGCTGACAGCCACCTCCAGACAAGATAAACCATGAAAACAAATTCAAGATAGAAAGAGGCATCTATTCTACCTTGTCCATTCAGTATGAAGTCAAAGTATGAATGTCGATCAATGTCTTCTCTCCATCACCCCCTACTGAACTTTAGGATCAGAAAATTGAAGTTTTGAAACCTAATTTCCAAATGTAACTTCAGCGGAAGATTGTGCTGTTTCTCTACAGTCACTATCAGACGACTGATTATATTGTTTCCCTGTGCATTCTGCTAAATTTTCAAAGGACCTGAGGAAGATCCCATGGAGATCCTATTGTTAGGGAGGCCTAATTTCTTTCTTCCTATCCCCTAAAATTAAATTAGGTAATTGGATTAAATAACTGCAAAACATGAACCTGATATTAATGAAATCGTAAGATCATAAGAAATAAGAAAAGGGGCAGGCATTTCAGCCCATTGAACCTGCTCAGCCATTCAATAACATCACAGTTGATTTGATTGGGATCTAAACTTCCCTTTCCTTTCTGTTCCCACCGCTGCTGACCTCCTGACAATCAGAAATCAGTCAAACTCAGATTTGAAAATACGCTGCTACCATCATAGCCTGTTCACCGTGAGTGCAAATCTGTTATAGATGCTAAAGCTCGTGAGAGAGCCATAATGGGATTCAACAAGGAGATCTTGGAATGAGATCTCAGAGTGAGACCTCCCTAAGCTCTCAGAATGAGATCTCCCCCCACACCCAGCTGGTGACATATTCCAGTGAGGGCATGGAACCAATTACCATCAATTGTCAAATTCAGGATTTAAATATTCCTGAACAGCATAACGCTGTCACTTCTGGGAATGTCAAGTGTTTTCCCTCCACAGGCATGACGTTACAATGGTGGAAATCATTCCTGCTCCCTAGCAGTCACGATGACCATGCTGGGGTTTCAGTGTAGTCCCTGGGTGGTCAGGGACATTGTGTTTCAAGATACAAAGACAGACTGTACGGCGGGCATATGAAGCCTCTTCTGAACAAACAATAATCCTTTCAACCTGTGAAAACCAGCAATTTTACCATGGAAGAGCCTATCATGGAGTGTCTGTTTATTGATGACAGTGCCCACCTAGCATAGAGAAAGGAGGCAATGCAACTCGTGATAAACTGTTTCTATGAGCCAGCTAATATCTTTGGCCTTATTACCAATTCAAAGAAAACGGAACTGCTGTACTAACCATAGTCCTGAAGATAGAATTGACAGCAGTAACCACAATGCAGTAAAACAGTTTCAATGATGCTGCCATCAACAAGGACATAGACAATTGAAAGTTTAAGGCAAACAACTCCATTGGGTGCTTATTGAACATGTATGGCAAAATTATTCACTACCTACCTCTACCAAAATTCAAGTAAACAAAATGGTTATCATCATACCCTCTTGCATGGGTCAGAATCATGTGTTCTATAAAAACAAAATGTCAACACTGTCTTCAATCCATTATAAACATTGAATGGCAGGAATAAATCACAAGCAATGAAGGGCTCAACAGAGCCAAACTATCCAACATTGAATGCATTCTCCTTTAATGTCAATTGCACTGGACAGGACATTTGTCACTCGTGGAGGATTCTAGTATCCCAAAAGTAGTGTTTTATGATGAACAATGCCCTAATAAATGAGATCTTAGTGCACATCAGAAACACTCCAAAGACCAGCTGAAAAAGCAGCTCTCCCTGGCAGACATTAACCAAAGGGTATGGGAGCAGAAGGCTGCTAACAGAGAAATCCAGCACATAGCAACCAAGATGCAACCTACAAGTTCAAACCAAGTAGACACAGGAGTGCTGAAGGAAGATGAAGACACTGGAAGAAGAATGTCTGCTTGAGGAAGGACATAAATGCATTAGAGGCTGTTCAGAGAAGGTTCACTAGATTGAATCCAGGGATGAAGGACTTATTTTACGCAGAGAGACTGAGCAGTTTAGGATATACTTGCTGAAGCTTGAAGAATGAGAGAGATCTAATTGGAAGTATATAAGATGCTAAAGGGGGTTGACAGGGTAGACATGGAGTTTCCCCTTGTTGGACATTCTGGAACTAGAGACCATAGTGTTAGGCCAAGGGATGGCAGATTTAAAACAGAGATGAGGAGGAACCACTTCACTTTAATGGTCATAAATCTGTGGAATTCTCTATCCCAGAGTGTAGTGGATACCAGAACACTAAACAGATTTAAGAAGGAAGTATTTGTAAGTTCTTAATTAGTAGCAGGATGAAAGGTCATCAGGAGTGAGCAGAAGAACATAAGAACATAAGAAATAGGAGCAGGAGTAGGCCATCTGGCCCTTCGAGCCTGCCCCGCCATTCAATAAGATCATGGCTGATCTGTTGTGGCTCAGTTCCACATTCCCATCCTCTCCCCATAACCCTTAATCCCCTCTCTTATCAAAAACTCATCAACCCGGATGGAGATGAAGTCAAAATGGGGTCAGCCATGATTGTATTGAATGGTGGAGTAGTCTCAGGGGCTGAATTGCCTACTCCTGCTCCTAGTTCCTATGTTCCTAAGCCAGGAAATCTTATATTCTAGCTGCTTATAAGCTTGCAGGTTAAACAGTTGCCTCTTAAGTCAGCAATGTTGATGTAACTATCACAAGGCAATCTTTCTTTCATGACCTTCACCTTCAAAGAATCTGCCATCATTATGGAAGACGCGTTAAAAAATAATTTTTTTTTGTTCATGGTCATCAGCAAGAATCCTCCTATATTCTTATGGGTAGGCCATTTCTGGACCTGTATTTTAAACTTACAGGGATAAAAAAATCATCTTGAGTTGTGGCATAATGAGGCCAATTCTACATTAATACCTGACATGAATTACTACCCAATGAAAATTTACCCAATGCTAGTTAAGATGGAAGCAAACCTCAGTTCTGGTTCAAATTAGAAATTGACATTTTTGCACAGGAGGCTTTTAATAATCTAAAATATTGTGAACTCAATACTTGACTTCAGCTGATTTCATTTCTATTTACTCATAGGTGTGGGCATCATTGGCTAGGCTTTATCCTGGATATGTTCAGCTTTTTGAGTGCTTTTGGAGCTGCACTCATCCAGGCAAGTGAAGAGCACCCTCCTGACTTCTGCCTTGTAGATGGTGGACAAGATTTGGGAAGTCAGGAAGTGAATTACTCAACTCAGAATTCCCAGTTTCTGGCCTGCTCTTGTAGCCACATTATTTATATAGCAGGTCCAACTCAGTTTCCCCATGAGATTGATAGTGGGGGATTCAAATAATTGTAATTCCATTTAATATCACGGGGAGATAGCTCGATTATATCTGATTAGAGATGGTCATTGCCAGGTGATAGCATGGTATGAATGTTCCTTGCTGCTTATCAGCCCAAGCCTGAATGTTGTTCACTACAGAAACTTTTCACAAACTTTTTCAGTATCTAAGAATTCATAAATAATCTGGATCACCAATGATATGTAATCATTCCCATTTCTGACCTTATGGTGGACGGAAGTTCATGGTTGAAGCAGTTGAAGATGGTTGGGCCTAGGACACTACCCTGAGGAAATCCTGCAGTGATATCCTGGAGCTGAGATATTTGTCCTTCAATAATCACAGCCATCTTACTTTACTGTAACTATAATGTCAATCAGTGGAGAGTTTTCTCCCTTATACATAGTGTCATCACTTTGTTAGGGCTCCTTGATTCCACAATCGGTCAATTCCGCCTTGATGTCAAGTTGAATGTTTGAGTTAAAGCTACACACAAACATTATCTATTGATGTCTGCATGGCCTTGGAAGCAGATGAATTGCATTAGAAATTCTTGCCTGTATTTGAAAAGTCTGGGTGTGCATGAAGCTTTTACATGCATATTGGTCACAAAGGACTATTTAATTATTTCAATTATAAGCCAAACATAAGACATTGCTTTTGAATCAAATTAGAACCTATGACAAAAAAGAATGTAAACTTTGCCTTTTTCAGTATAAACGTACAGTAAAGTCCTATCATTCCTGTGAAACTCACAAATGGCGAAATGGCGAAAGAGGAAGATACTTTTGAATGGGACTCAATTAGATAGGCTCCAGCCATGCGAGGGCAGCATCAGTATTGGCAATCACAGTATTCTCCAATAACCTCTGTTTGTCTTCACTGAAGCTGTTAGACCTGTTGTGTATATTCTGCATTTTTGCTTTTTGTACCCTTTTTCCAGCACTGGTAGTTTTATTCACAAACCATTTAAAAATCATGGTCAATGAAAAAGAGAAAAAAAAACAGGTAAACCAGGGTAAAATATATCCTGGAAAATTCCTCTCTGATTGTTCCACCTCCACCCCCCAACCCCAAATCAAGTCACTGAAACCAAGGATTACAAAGTTTTATAAATACGCTTATATTCAATGATTTCTGTCCTCAGTGGGAACTAGTCCAGTTCCCTCTGAGAGTATTTGGAGTATCAGCCCCAACTCACCAGCCTATAGTATATTCCAGAGCCTCACTACTCTCTGAGAAAAGACAGGTCACCAAATATCCAGCATCTTCCTACTCTTGCATAGTTTAAACTCATATTAACTAGTTTTCCCAAACATGTTAACCTGGAATAAACTAGAAAATTACCTTGAGACAAATTTGATTTTCACCTTTGCAAACAGCCCACGTAAAATAAAATATCTGTTGCAAAATTTGGATATATCAAACATGTATAAGGGAACATTGCTCACATAATGGGCAATGCGGTGTACAAAGTACAAATAAGTGAAAAAATGTATAAAGAAGTCATGAAAGGCGAGACTTTATTTATTTAAAAAGATAAGGCAATAAATTAAAATGAACCCTGCATCTTCCCCAACTTTAAGCTAGTGGACAGAGACAACCCATTCATGTGAACACAGAAGGATATTTTTATCAAGGATTAATTGAGATAAATATGATTGACAATTTTAACAGCAAAGGGGGAAGTGTCTTTAAAAGTTTTTAATTCTGACCATGTTATAAGGAAAAGTTCAATGTGAAAAGGAAGCCAATGTACCTGCCTCATGAGGACAAGAAACTTGAGGATGAAATTTGGTATGAAATTTGTTGGTTTGATTGTGTCAGTTGACTGTAGAGAGCTCTCTTCTGTATAGGCAAAGTGATCACAATAAGCTAACACTGGGGAAGCAGGTGTATTTATATCAAGACTTACCTGTGCCTCATTCCGAATCAAATATTGTAATACAAATATTGTATTGATTTTAACATGTATTATTCAATTCTTGGATGTGAGCTTTCCATAATTGTTTTAATATGACAGGTAAACACTGCATAAGTATGTAATGTTACTGCAAAATGGGGGAATTGGCAAAACGGTGCTAAGGAAAGAACTTGTATTTATATAGTGAACTCAGAATGTCCCAAATCACCTTACAGCAAATGAAGTTATTTTGAGTATTGTCATTGAAGGGAATGTAGGAAAACATAGCAGCCAATTTATACATAGCTACGTTTTATAAACAATAATGAAATAATAGGAATCATTTTCAATAATGTATATATTAGCCAGGGCATGAGGAAAATGTCTTTTTTTTTCAATAGTATTAGGGAATTTTTTTAATCCACCTGAGAGAGTAGGCAGCGTTCTGATTAACATCTCCTCCAAACGATTCAGCTCCTACAGTGCAACACTCCCTTGCTACTATACTGAACTGTCAGCCTAAATTGTGTGTTCGAGGCTCTCAAGTGAAATAGGTAACCACAACTTTCTAACTGAGAAGCAAGAACATTAGCTGTGATCCAAGGCTGATGCATATGCTCTGTATTATAAGACGAGCAGTTCATTTGTAAATATGACGAATAAGGAAAGAGATGATTAAAAATCTCAAACCATAACATGCTGTTATATTTTTGGATTAAATATTACAGTATCTAGTATATATACTGAAGCAGGAAGTTAACTGTGTGGATAGAGTTAATGTAAATTAAGCTTTTAATAGATGAGTTTAGGTGTGTTGCTAAATAGTGCAAAACTCAGTTCATTTCATGAATGCTTCATTATTAGGATAATACCTTACCCATTGGCTAAGGGTAAAGGTCAATGTATGTCTCTTCAGGTTATATCATGCCAGACATTTTATCTTAGAATGCAAAAAAAAGACTTCTAAAGAATGAAAATCAAGGAATCAGAGTTGTCTCGAATGCCAAGTGCATTCAACCTTCTGCAAAGAATTGTGGCCAAAGGAAAAAAAGAATCCTGAAATCCCAACTGCTGTGAAGTTATATCACAGCTATCACAATCAATTTAGATTCCAGAGATAATCTGGGCACTGTGCCATGCATGCCACAGGTATATCTGCACTATTAAAACTGCACAATTTGTCCTTTAGTTGTCTTTGAAATGAACTATCATGCAAAAGCTAGCCTACAAGCTTATGGTTTGCTCTCTCTGTGTACATTAATATTTCAGGGGCCGAGACTAAGAGCTTTGTGTAGAGATGGCTTCCATCTGTTACTGGCAGAGGAAGAAGATTTTTTTCAGCATCACTAACACAGTAAATATAAAATTATATCCCCTGTTTGTGAATGGTATTAGGAAGTATGATATTGAACTATAATTCTGAATAGCCCAAGTCAATATTAAGGTCAATAATTTGGAGAATAAGATTGGATATTTTTGTGATTCTTTTGCTGGGAATATAATAGCATTTTTATATTAATATTGATGTTGTATCATAAATGTGAACATATTTGCATCTTAGGGTAATATAAATAATGAAATTATCCCTTAAGTACACAAATTCCCAATATAATACATGCATTTTTGCTACAATATAACATCAATGCTCGTGACTTCATAAACAAGTATGATAAACAAATACACACAACAACAGAATATTTCTTGAACCATAGAAATATGTGTAATTTTTCTTTCACTTAATGTTTTGGCTATATGATTCCACTTTAAAGTCTTTAAAAGTTCAGAAGACGTAAGTAAATGAAATACCTTAACCACAAACAATTTATATTAAGCATACTTATAAATTCTACAAGTGCACATCTTATTCACTTAACAGACTCATTATATTAATTTGAATCAAATATTTACAGAGATCATCTTGAAATGTCTCAGCAGACCGCCAGGAGGGGCCTCAATGGGAGTAGAATTGCAGATCAGAATTTTTCTTGTAATAAATATTCAAATTATAATAACTGTTATCTAGTCTTCCAGTAATAAAACCAATTTTATTAATGTCTTTGATTCATAGATATATTGAGACTTACTTGAATCGGGACATTATTAAGAAGCTGATTGCTAAATAATTTATCAATAACAGTTAAATAATTTGTTTAAAACAATTAATGAGCTGCTATTGCCAGATTATTTGTAAATTATGCAAACTTTGATAAACTACACAACATGATTCATTAACTAGAAAAATATCCTTAATTAGTTAGCTAAATAATTGGGAAAAAAAAGGCTGAATTAAAAAGACATTTTGATGGAGATACTGTCATTCTCCATACCCATGTCCTCCAAATCCAATGGCAAGAAAAATGGTCCAACAGCAATGTCCTGTCTCAAGCCAACATGCCTAGTATCAAGGCACTAATCACTCAAAACCAACTGCACTGGATGGGACATGTTTTTACACCTGACATCAGACTCTCAAAGCATCTACTTGGAATGCAATTGTGACAAGAAACTCGCAGGTTGGCAGCGGATATGTTTTACTGATGTCCTTAAAACATCTCTGAAGCAGTCAAGCATCCATGCCGACTTATGGGACACAATGGGTGGACACAGCCAAGCTTGTCCCAAGGCTGGAAACTCCCACCCGAGGTCAACGGACCTTTGCATGGTCCACCAAATTTTCTGTCCCACCTGCTACAATTCCCGTGGTGGGCGGGATGGGAAAATTCTGCCTTCTGATTTGTGACTGATTGCATTGAAGAAGGTTCATTCAGCAAGAAAACATCGAGATATTTAGCTGGGAGCGTGCAGAAACAAAGTTGAGGCATTGGAAAGCATGCTTCACGCTTTAAATACCTCATCTGTCTGACCCTTTGAAAACTATTTGGCATGCATGTGCAAAGTCTGCAGGTTGCGCATTGGATTACCAGCCATCTCAGAACCCATCGAACTGGAGTGGAAGTAAGTCATCCTCAATCCCAAGTGACTGTCTAAGGAGAAGATATTTCTAAAGTAATTTGACAAAGTTCAATGGTCCATGAATGGAATTGATAGGAAATGTTTCTTTGGATAATCTGATGTGTCAAATTAAATTGACTAAAATAGGTGACTTTGATATAATCATGTAAATAGAGCCTTAAAAGATAAAAGTTCAAAAATTGTCTCCTTGAATGCCTTAAGTAAAAGAAAAGAATGCTCTGTCCAAGTTTTATTTGATAAAGATATCCAAATAAAATGATACTCGGTAAAATAAAAGTCCTCTATTGTTCAGAGCACAGTCTAACGCGTTACATAGGTGCTTTTGGATGCAGTATCTGTTTTTAATACATGTAAATGGAAATGGCAATGTCTAATCTTATATTCATTTTAGAACATGTGCAAAAGTGCTGCTGCAATCCACAAAACATTTGTAAATTGTCTTCTTCTTTCCCATAGGATTCTTGTTTTCCTTTTAAATTTCAAATGAATCCTAAAGGAATCTACAATTTTTTTTAAATAGGATGTCATATTGGATATTTTTGTCAGGGCAATGTTATTCACTAGCTACACTTTTCCATTTTCCAAAAAATCATGGTCAGTCTCCTAAGACCGCCGATAGGAACACTTTACTATTTCTGTGTTTGCAATGAGATCATGATATAAATAGTTTTCAAAAAGGCATTAGAAAGCAATCTTATTTTAAAGTAGATTTGTCATCAAAGATTTCTCATTTGCAAGACATTAGTTTCTTTATACAAGAAAAGTCATTTTAGAGTTCATAGATGGCAGTTAAAATGCAAGAATTCCAACAATTTTTTTACAGTAAACATATTTCCAGTTTTTTTTGACAAGAGAGTGATGTTCATTTCCTCACCATATTTGAAACTGACTGTATATGTGTAGGTAAGCCTACTTCAGAGTTATATTTCCATTGCCATTATTGAATCTTCAAACTGCTGACAGGTGTAATCCCTTTAATAGGTTAATTTTGCTTTTTATTTAAACAATTACATCCAGGACTGTGAAATGGCCTAAGAATGTACTGTGCTGCCTAGCTAACTAAATATATCTATGTCTCTCTTGGCAGTCACTGTGAACAGTCACTGTCAGACAGCCCCCATGTCTATGAGTCTAGACAGAACCCAGCCAAACTGGCCTGCTGACCTACATCTAATGATATTGTTGTGCTGCCCTAGTATATCACTGTTCTTATGGGAGGTCACAATACACATCAAGCTCTTCATTAGTCAAGCTTCCTCACTCAATTGGACTAAGCATGCTGACTGCAAGTGATGCCAACAAGTCATCCATTGATTAAATACAAGCATGGCTTTGGCATTATGCCAGAGATTATATGCCAAGCCTTTTACTTCTTGTATCTCTTGTAGGGTATAACATGAATATAACTGTAATGTGCATTGTATTTAATAATCCCTTTTAATACCACAAAGAATCTGGGCAAACAATAGTTTTTTCATGACCTGGCCTGATTTAGTAAAGAGTTTCATATAACATATATTCATTTAGACTTATGTAACTGAATTCAAAGAAGTGATTTTTTTTGTTTGGCACATAATTGAATTAAAAAAAAATAAAAATAGAAAGACTCTGGTATTTCTCTGTTGAAGTGATGTTTTTCAGCAGAGTAGGAAAGAGAAGACATCTCCTGGGTGTCCTTATCACATCAGCTCATCTTGTTTGTTACAGCTACATCTTGCTTTTCTTTCAACAGAATACTGACGCAAAGTGTAACTGAACTGAGAAATATACAGTTTCATCTAGGCAGTGTTTTTCCACATTTATTTTGATCCTATTGTGTTCCTTGGCAACACAATACATTACATTAGGGAATGGCTTGACGGTTCTTCAAAAGCTTTTTCTCAACTGTGAGAAATATAAGTGTGAAAGTGGCACAAAAGTTTGTCAAGAAACTGTGTGAGGCGCATTATTGAAGTCATTAGAAGCCATAAGGATGGAATTTATAATTTTCACACCAATCAGAGAAACTGATGTATTTTTAAAAATGATCAAAATATAATTAGTAAAGCCTCGAGAAGTGAAAAATTATTTAGCATCAAAATAAAACATTATAATATGATGGAACTTTTCATATTTATGAATGCATTTTTTTTTTGCTTTCCACCCAATTTTTTTGCAATTCGCTCTCTTCTAATATGTAGTTTTTGTTCATTATTTTTTAGAGTTAAAATATCAGAAACAAACAAGTTTCAACAAATGTAGGTAATATAGGTGTATGAGGATAGTTAAGGATGACTCCATTTACACAGAAGGCACTAGACTTTTGGAAGAGCAGCTAAAAATGAACGTGGATACAAACTCCATAATTTTGTTTAAGAGACAGTCAGATGCACTTTTGACAAGGGATTAAATAATCTGGTGAGGAGATGAGCAGATAAAGTTAAAATCAACAAAAAAGGAAGAGTTTTGGTGCAATGGATGAAACACTGGCCTTTCATCTCTGAGACTTGGGCCAGGATTCTCTGGCCTTCTCGACGAATGGGATTCTCCAGTCGTGCTGCTGTGAATGGAGATCTGGCTGAGCGCAAATTCTCCATTTTCACTTTCAGTAATGGCAGGGCGTAGGACAAGGGGAATTCTGGGCTTGGGTTCAAATCCAGTTTAGGCTGACAGGCAAAATGCATTCCAGTCACAAATGTTTATTATATATTTCAAATGTTGGGAGATCTATAAATGTTGGGAAAGCTAATAAGGACCATAAAGTCAGTGGTGTATTAGCCAGGCTAATAAGGTTGACTTGTTAGAGTATGAACTCCCTGATGAGTCCTATGTTGAAAGAGATACCTGATGAGTCCTAATTGATGGTTAAATCAGGGAGTCTCACGTTCCCTATTTAAAGCAGGTGTGTCAGACTCCCAGCCTGCATTCAACAGGAGCAACTGGAGAGCTGGCTGTGTTCAGATGTATGGTGTAAATAATGTAACTTAGTGACGGGACTTTTGCCTCCACAGAGTTATTACAAGTAGTAATAAATTAACGGATCAGTTTATTATACATTTTTCTCCTCACATGGGCAGCACCAGACTGCCCAGGCAAGCTCCCCCCAAGGTGGGTCTTGAGTCCTGAGTCACCTGATCTGTTCTGTTAAAGGGGTATGCCCCAATATACATAACACAATCCAGTTCTAATTTAGCACAATTGGTTTGCCAATATCACACTGAAAACCATAATATGGCTGATACATGAAAAGGAAAAATCACACACTGGTGCACTGCAAAGTGACCTCTTGAGTTCACACGAAATATTGAAGAAAAGCAGAAAGAATTTTCATTTTCATGTAACTGTGCCACTATTGACTTGAAGGGATTTAACAATGGATATTTAAATAGGAAAATAATTAGACGTTTTAAAAAGCTGCTTTTGCCCTCTGAGTGTGACATTATTGTACCTTTAAGAAATGTATTTTTATAAATCATGTTCTCCGCAATTATCACAGTTTCAGTTTCTTTCATTATGGCACCAGTTTGGTTAAAGTCCTTTGACTGCTGCTTCAATGGCTTAAATGTGGTTTTGTTTATTTTTATTCTGGGCCTCAGGTACTTCCTGGGATTTATTTTTATGACCTTGCATTGTGAGGTGGTTCCTCCTCGGAAGAAATCTAAGGATTCATTTCAGTTTTGGTTTAGAAGAGGGTGGGCATCAAGTTCAAAAATAATGTTTTACCTCTCTCTCTCTCTCCCTGGTTTTGGAAATTCTGCTGTTAGCTGGAAGCAAGGCCTTCCTGGAGTAAAACATCTGCTGTTGGTGGTTGGCTTGACTAGAGTCTCCCTGGTGTTTTGGGAAGCTGTTCTGACTCCGAGTTTGTCTATGTGTGCATCAAGAGAGTTGCAACATTCAACCAAAGGAATAAATTCCAGCCTCACATGCGCATTTGTAGTTTCTGTGATAAACCTGTGGAATGGGTTTTGCTTATGGAATGTTTGTTTGATTGGGATTTCCTATATCCATTAAGTGTTATGTGATATTATGGGTTTTTTTTGTATGCAATTGGTAAAACTGCCTCAGGAATCTGAATCCTATTCTCCTACACTATTCATCTAGCCGTGTATTCATCCTACTTATCCTATGGCTGCTCTCGCTAGGATTTAGGAGTAATCCTGAAATTATTACCTTAGAGGTTCTGCTTCTTAATTTATCACCAAACTCCCTGCTTTCGGGATCACATCCCAATTTTTACCTCGGTCATTGGTACCAACCTCTAAAGAATTTCCACTATACTCTTGCAAGTGTCCTGCAATGGCTGAGTTCCATATGCTGTCAGATATCGAAATAATATATTTCACTTAGTGAAGCTAACTTTGAGTGATCAGTAGTCACATGGACATGAAAACCTTTTCTGACCAAGCAATCAGGAGGAAACATGCTGACAGTTCTCACTGACCTGTGGGGTACTTGGGATCTTCCTTTTCCCCTGCTAACATGCTTGATTAATCTGTAGATTTCTTCTGAGGTTGATGGAGGGTCTTTTCTAAAGAGAATGATAAAGGCCTGCATGGTGGCACCACAGTTAGCATTGCTGCCTTGCAGCACCAGGGATCCAGGATCAATTCCAGCCTTGGGTGACTGTCTGTGTGGAGCCTGCACATTCTCCCTGCATCTGTGTGGGTTTCCTCTGGGTGCTCCAGTTTCCTCCCACAGTCCAAAGATGTACAGGTTAGGTAGATTGGCCATGCTAAATTGCCGCTTAGTATCCAAAGATGTGTAGGTTAGGGGGGTCAGCAGGGTAAATATGTAGGGTTATGGGGTAAGCCTGGGTAAGAGTTGGTGCAGACTCAATGGGCTGAAAGGCCTCCTTCTCCATTGTAGAGATTCTATGATTCTATGGTTCAGTGTTGGGGATGGTAAAGGGTTCAGTGATGGTAAGGGTAATGGGCTTAGTGTTGGGAATGGTAGTGAGTTCAGTGTTGGGAAGGATAGCAGGTTCAGTATTAGGGATGGTAGCGGATTCAGTGTTGGGAAGGGAAGCAGGTTCAGTTTTGGGGATGGTAGAGGGTTCAGTGTTGGGAAGAATAGCAGGTTCAATGTTGGGGATGGTAGAGGGTTCAGTGTTGGGAAGGGTAGCAGGTTCAGTGTTGGGGATAGTAGAGGGTTCAGTGTTGGGGATGGTAGAGGTTTCAGTGTTGGGCATAGTAGAGGGTTCAGTGTTGAGGATGGTAAAGGGTTCAGTGTTGGGGAGGGTAGAGGGTTCAGTGTTAGGGATAATAGAGGGTTCAGTGTTGAGAATGGTAGAGGGTTCAGTGTTGGGGATGGTGGAGGGTTCAGTGTTGGGAATAGTAGACGGTTCAGTGTTGGGGATGGTAGCAGGTTCAGTGTTGGGGATAGTAGAGGGTTCAGTGTTGGGGATGGTAGAGGGTTCAGTGTTGGGGATGGTACAGGGTTCGGTGTTGGGGAAAGTAGAGGGTTCAGTGTTGAGGATGGTAGAGAGTTCAACGTTGAGGATGATGAGTGTTGTATTAAAATATGTTCACATTAGAGTTCAAGAGCTGACAGTTTTTTTTAAACACATCACAAGCACTTCTTTCCACATCATTTGATGACATGTCTGCCACTTTAATTCCTGTCTCCAGACGCTGAGTGCCTGGACATCAATACTTGACCAGTGAGAAATCTCCACGGCAACAGGATTCAGATCTGGAGAGACTTTAGCTCCCACATTCTCCTTTCATTCTTTCTGGGTTCTTTAAAACCACAGCCACATGTCAACTCCATAAAAACCTTTTGATATTTTACCAACTTCTGTTTGGTCACCCTCAACTTTATCTCTTCAGGAGAAATAGACCCAGTCTGTTCAGCCAGGTATAATCTTAGAATTCTGTTTTCAGCCTTGCAAATTGGTTTGCATCTTTGCTGCTGCCTCTAACCGTTCTATAATCTGATAACTGTCCTTGGTTTGCTTGTGGTCCTGGACTTAGAGATAAGGCTGGAGATGATACCTTTAGCAAACTCTATCTTTTATTTAACATTATGCTAATTATTTACAAGGTATCCACTGCACAATGCTCTACATGGAATTACTTCACTCCGTACTCAGTTATCCGGTGATCTTACATCACTGATGATGTAGACTCTATTACATATTTAACATTAACCCTTTATACAAGAATTATATATACTGTTCCAAGTGTGATCTCACCAAAGTTTAGCATAATTTCTCTATTGTTTCTTATTTTCCAGATGACAATGTAAACTGCTTATTTTTCTTACCAAAATGTGAAGGTGGTATTCATTTGTTTTGTGACATCATGGTCTGTGCCTTAGCTGTATGTCACCTCTGGATTGAACGTTGTGGCTGTAGGGGCTGATTTGTGAGTGGCACAGCTGGCCAAGATAGTAAAGCTGGCTTCAGCTGATACATTTTTCTTTTGATAGGCTCTCTTTTCTGTCATCTGGTCACTTCTCTGCTTTTCCCAGGCCACTCCTGACTGCCAGTCTCCAGGCACTCTGCTCAGCAGCAAGGAATTCCCATGTATAAATTCCAGTCCTAGTCAACTTGAGGTTTCGTTTGCAGACAACCTTGTAATGCAGACATGGATGATCTGTTGCCTTGTGTGATAGCCATCTCGTCACAGAGCATGGCTTTGGGAATGTGACGATCTTCCATTCTGTTCACGTGACCCAGCCAATGGAATTGCCAATGACATAAGAGGCAAATACTCAGGAGATCACTGCACATTGGTGTATTTCTATACTTGGCAGTCTATCTTGTCAGGTGATGCCCAATATTCATCTAAGGCAGCAGAGAAGGAAGTTGCCCAGCTTCTTTTCTTGGCTTGTATCCACTGTCCATGCTTTACTTCTGTAAAGGGAGGTGGGCTGAGAACACCAGCCTAATACACATGAAGCTTTGTATTTTTGGTCAGTTTGGTGTTGACCCACTCTCAACTTTGCAACTTCAACGCGTTGATAATCTTGGTCTTGATTTCAGCATTAGGGGACAGAATTGAGTGGCTTGTTAAGCCATTCAGGGACAATTAAGAGTCAAGCACATTGCTATGAGCCTGGAGGCACATGTAGGTCAGACTAGGTGAGGATGGCAGATTTCCCTCCCAAAAGGGCATTAGTGTATCAGATCGGTTTTTACAGTGATTGATGATTGTGGCCATGGTTTCCGCTGAGACCAGTTTAATATTCCAGAGTTATTAATTGAATTTAAAGCTGCAATGGACACACACACACACACACACACACACACACACACACACACACAACGGCAAGTTTTCAATGTACATTTTTCAATCAACCTTTTTATGGAATTTATGAAAAATACAATCATGCAGTGATGAAAGAGATGTATTATGAACATGTGTGATAATATGTGTGTGCATATATATATATGTGTGTATATATATATATATATATATAAAAGGTCAAATTTTAGCTAATTCAAAACCTACTTGTTCAGAATTAAAATCCATCCATATGCATTAATAATTGGATATTTAAACACTATTCCATGTTGATGAAAGTCTTTCATATTTCAATTTGATGGTTTAAACAAAAATAAAAAGATTTTTAAAAATTTGTATTGCTTTGGAAGACAGAAATGTATTTAATATTCCTTTTTGTTCCTTCCAGCTACCAAAAGGGAAGTCCACAGTTGCGCAACAAAACAAATTATTCACTAATCTAACTGACAATGCGGTACTTAAAAATATGCAATATAAATCATAGTAAGGGTGTACAAAACAGACAATGACTGGCAAGACCGCAGAATGCACATAGTAAAACATTTCTCTTAAAAGTGGCAGACTTGGTAGAATCAAGCCAAATCAGTTCTGACATATTCGAGTTTTTGATTTCAATTCACCGCATTTGTTTAAACCTTTCAATGCATAAACAATTCCGAAAGCATTTTTCAGTGAAAATTCTATTTTAAGAAGTGGATATGGTGTAAAAAGATATACTGACACTTATAGTTCACAAGAGGATTTTGATGTGCATTAAAACAACCCCTATTGAATAATTGTGATTGACTGCAAACTGTGGCAATGTGAATTTATTGGGGTTGAGCCAAATGTCCAGTTTCTGGACTGTAAGACTCTTTGTAGTTCTAGACGTTCTAGATTGTTGATGTCTTTAAAGGTTCCATCTCTCCTAAGCTGTGGATTAAGTTAGAACACTAGTAGTTTTGCAGGTGCTGGTTCGTACTGCAAACAGGTCAAGGTTATAGAAAAGAATTGATGGACCTTTTATCAACTGTCGGCAAAATTCATACAATAAAGGTACCATAACCTGGGCACGGTGGATTTGTATGTTTCCATGCTGTTTGGTGACACAATGTAGGATGTGGAATACAGTCATCAGTTCCCAACATGTGGTGCTCTTTCAAAAACTGAACACTGCAGCATTTCTCACTGATGAGATGGGAGGAAAGCATCATGTCTGGCAGGCCTTGGTAACCAGGGACAGAATATAACAGCAAAAGCTTAGGAGCAGACTTATATGTTGCCTCTCAGCTGTAGAAGATAGACTAAATAATTGAAGGAATGGAGAAAATAATGTCCCAAAGAATCTGCATCTAAAATACATTAAAAAGTATCCTATAGTGTTGCATCAGCTAGTAGTATGGTATCCACTGAACTCTTTTTATCTTTTTTTTTACATGGAACAGATAAAAAATAATGTTCCCTGCATTATCAATGTAGACAAATTGGAATATCTTTTATAACCTTTTTAACTTTTTTCATCATCATAGGAACAACTAGACACATGAACTGAGATGTCCAAATACTCGACATTATTCCTTCATTATAAAACGATGAAAAGTACAAATGCTGATCATTGACTAATGTAAGATTAGGTGTTAAGACGTTGCAACAAATATTAAAATGACTGAATTATACATTAACACTGTGTAAATAGTTAACTCTCGAAACACTGGTGGATTTTAAGTTTGAGAGAAGTCAATGTTTTGTGCAGTTCATATACCAAAATGATTCTCCACAAGGATGATAACAAAGAAGAAAAACCTAGAAGGAGAAGAGCACAAAAATACTATTATCTACCATGCTAAAGAAACTGTAGCATTAAACTTAGCTGAGATTAAACACTTACATATTTATTCTTTAGTAAAGCAATATTCCATGAGTTTTTGTGGGAAGAAAACACAAATAATTTTAAATTTGTAATTTTATGCCCTTTAAAGGAAGGCAATGAATGATAGGGTAACTGCACGCTGACCTGGACTCTGATCTCTGTGGTGTTCCCTGGGCTAAAACACAGAAGCATTTCCTTAAATATATTGGTGCTCAGCTTTCTCTATGGTTCTACTTAAAGAAAGCTGCAAACGAGCACACTCAGAGCCAAAGCTTAACAAAGAAACACATGTTGGGTGGAGCTTGCTTGGGTAGTTTGGTGCTGACTGTGCTAGGAAAAAGACGTGTAATAAACTGTTTCATTAATTTATTACTACTGACCTCATGGTCCTTATTAGTCTTCAATAACAGACTTCCAAACACGATTGCATAATGTTCAGAACCATTCATATTCTTTGCATACTAAATCAGTCCATAAACAGAAGGAGCTGGACAAAAATCAGATGAGGCTGACAAGTGGCAAGTCTATTCCTGCCATCAATGATTCACAACGACAGCAGTGTGTACCATCTACAAGATGCACTGCACCTGCTCACCAAGTTTCCTTGACAGCATCATCCAAATCTGTGTTTCTATGACCTAAAAGGATAAGGGCAGCAGACACATAGGCCCATCACCTGGAACATCTGTTCCAAGCCATACACCACCCTGACTTGGAACTATATCACTGAACCTTCATTGTCACTGAGTCAAAACATTGGAATTCCCTTTCCAGCAGCACTGTGTGTGTCTCTGTATCCCTGCCACAATTAAAGAAGAGTAATTAGGAATGGGCAGCAAATGCTGGCCTTGTCAGCAATGCCTACATTCCATGGAAGATTTTTTTTTAAAAGCTGTCACTTGCAGTTCAGTAAATTTGGTAATCATGACCTTCTGGGTAAAGAACCTACCCCTCCACATATCTATATGTTGAGAGTTTGCTCGGAAGAACCCTCGCAAGTCACTCAATTATAGGCAATTGCTTCAAAGTGTCAGAAAAATGACCTTACAGCAAAAACATCATTTTATTAACAACTGGAGTATGGTGCTTAAGTTAGAACACCTGTCCCACAAACCATTCCAGCAACAGCTGAATATGAGTATACTCTCGGAATTATAGCTGTTAGCTGATGTCCCAGATTCGTCCCTCCCCATGTCCTATCACCAGGTTTTATGATGTGGAGATGCTGGTGTTGGACTGGAGTAAACATAGTAAGGAGTCTCACAACACCAGGTTAAAGTCCAACGGGTTTAGTTGGTAGCACAAGCCATTAGCTTTTGGTGTGCTGCTTCTTTATCAGGTGAATGGGATTTCAGTTCACAAACAGGGCATATAAAGACACAAACTCAATTTACAAAATAATGGTTGAAATTCGAGTCTTTACAGATAATCAAGTCTTAAAGGTACAGACAATGTGAGTGGAGAGAGGGTTAAGTGCAGGTTAAAGAGATGTGTATTGTCTCCAGCGGGACAGTTAGTGAGATTTTGCAAGCCTAGGCAAGTCATGGGGGTTATAGATGGTCATGGGGGTTACATTATCTGTAAACCTGTTCGTCAGCACCTGTATCAATCCTCACCTAATGAATCAATACTTCTCATGTTAAGCATCAATTGAAGGAAACTGAAGAAACCATGGCCTTGGCACGTACTCTTGTCCCCCACCAAGTGTGACTGAGCAATATTCCACTGACTGAGTCTTGGAGGACATAGCTACACAGGCTGGCATTTGTATCAGGAGTGGAGGAAACGAGCACCAGGAAAAAACATATTTGACCCTGTTCTCACCAATCAACCTAAGAAGGAAATGTCTATCGGCAATAATATTAACAATTGGATTTGGTGCTCCATTTCTCTCGCCACAAATGCTGCCAGACCTGCTGAGTTTATACAGCATTTTCTGTTTTTATTTTAGACTTTCAGCATCTACAATATTTTGTTTTTATTACACCTGAAATTAGTGCCAGTTAATCAGATCTCCCACTGTACCTATGGTGGTAGATCAGCAGAAAGCCCACAGAAACAATGTAAACAGATGAAACTTCTCAGCAGTTTCTGCCAACTTATGGTGATAAATCAATGAAACCCTGGCAAAATTCTACGCCAGTCCTTTCTCTACAGTCATGTGGTACAACCACTCCCTATGGGGTGTTGGTGGCTGAGTGTTATTATCACTTGACTATAAATCCAGAAACTCAGCTAATATTCTGGGGGCTTGGGATTGAATCCTACCACAGCAGTTGGCAGAATTTGAATTCAATAAAAAAAATCTGGAATTAAGAAACTACTAATGACCATGAAACCATTGCCCATTGTCAGAAAATCCTATTTAGTTCACTAACGCCCTTTAGGGGAGAAAACCTGCCATCCTTACGTGGTCTGGCCTGCATGCGATTTCAGAGCCAAGCAACGTGCTGGATTCCTAACTGCACATCGGCAATGAGGGATGGGCAATAAATGCTGGCTAGCCTGAAATGCATGAATGAATGCATACTCTGTATCTTTTTACTGTGATGTAGAATGTTGTTGTTGCTGAAATGGATCTCTAAAATTTCTTTGACATCACTGATGCATCAGCTATTGGGGAAATGTAATAACGTTTCTATGTTCTACTTTTCTATGGTCAAGAAAGTAGATTCTTGTCAAGGGAATCTTTGTTTGCTGAATTGTTTGATGGGAATGATGATACAGTTTCTGAACAAATGATCACTTTTGCATGAACATCGGTCCTTCATCTTCTGTTCATTACCCCAGCCATGACGGAATTCACATTCATGGGCTTGGATCATTCTGCTGCTAGGACAGAAAATTTGAATAATTTCAACTTTGCTGTAAAGTTCATTCTGTGATCAGAAACCTCTTCGTGTTTGATGTATTAGAAACCATTAAAGGTTGATATTATTACATCAAATCCCATTTCAAACGCCACTTCTAGACGATTTGATTGGCTGTAAAACTGAGTTTTAGAACAAGTTTTTAACTTGGCAAATGCTCTTGGCTTTGAAACAACGAAGCATGAGGGCAAAATGAAAGAATAATTTAAAGGTTTAAGCTTAAAGACACCACAAAAAAGATATGGTGGATTATTTGTAATGACCCAGGAAGCCTGACTGGGGAGGAACATAGTTTATTACAGAATGCAAAGTAAAATCAGTACCATTGTGTTCACGCACTAGTCCCTGCCTGGGATTACCTTTCAGCAGGCCCAGTCCTGGACCTGTCTTATTAAAAAAGCTCAGGTAGTGACTTCCAACTAGGCTGGCCACTGCCTGTTATCAGGGGAACTCATATACAATGAACACCACAGGGAGATCAATCAATGATTTACCACTGACCTCATGGGAGTTATCACCATTTGTTAGTTTTAGCATAATAATCTTAGAAATATAGTTTTAAAAAGGACAATAAAAAATAGAAGAGAGATTAAGGTAGTGGAATAGTCAGATAAAATGTACATGGTTCTAGTTTTGGTTGGAGGCATGAAATGAAGAAATGGAGAGATGAAAATGAAAGTTTTTCATATTAACTAATGTTAGCAGATTATAAGCAAAAAAGCCAGTTCAGCAACTCCAGCCAAAATATCCTCCCAAAGAACTGTTTGAGGTGAGGGGCAGAATTTAATGTGGGCAATATTGTCGTTTAGGGTAGAAGCAGCCAGCCGAGGACAATTACACTGCAGTTGACCAATTAATAAAGTAGAGATGTGGGACCAAGTCAATCGAGTCCCGGGGTGATCCTAATCTTATTCCCCCATTTTTACTGTCTTTTCCTTCAAGGAAGCACAGGTGTTGATGCCATCCTTAAACAGCAGCCTGACCTGCCAGCAGTAAAACACTCTGCTTCATGTTTCCCAACAAAGCAAGGACCCATCTAGCATAGACCACTTGCAAGACAGAGTCATTCATCAGCCAGACACAAATTCTTCAGCATCCAGATCAATATCCTTCATCTGCCATGTCTGCAGTATCCAGTCCAAAAAGCAGAGAAGGAAGCTATCACCCGGCGAGTGTCACAGCCTCCATTCTCCATGGGAACACCAGGATGTACTGTTTCCAGTGGACAGCAAGAAGAGACACTCCCCACCAATCAAGAAAGTCTTGTAAAGGCATGTAAAATCGCCAACACCAATGCCCTCCTGCCCAATGAGATCAATGCATTTCATGCCCATTTTTAGCAAGAGATCAGTGAGAGCATGCCCTCCACCCCGGACATACCTGTATCTGAGGCTATCATCACAGATGTTAGGGCAGCCTTCTTGAAGGCCAACCCACGGAAAGCGATTGGGATACCCAGATGAGCACTCAGATCCTGCGTGGACCAGCTGGCAGGAATATTCGCAGACATCTTCAACCTTTCTTTATAACAACGTGAAGTCCCTATTATCTTCAAGAAGGCGACCATTATCCTGGTACCAAAGAAGAGCCAGGCAGCGTATCTTAATGGCTATTGTCCAGTGGCTTTGTCATCCATCATTTTAAAGTGCTTTGAAAGATTAGTCATGGCATAAATCAATTCTGGTCTCCCAGGTTGCCATAATCAACTACAGTTCACCTACTACCTCAACAGGTCCACAGCAGATGTCATATCCTTGACCCTGAACTCAATTCAAAGATACTTTTGTCAGACTCCTATTTATCCACTACAGCTCAGCCGTCAACAACATTATTTGAATCATAGAGTCATAGAGGTTTACAACATGGAAACAAGCCCTTTGGCCCAACTTGTCAGGGGTAAGTTTTTCACTCAGAGGGTGGTGAGTGAGTGGAATCGGCTGCCATCGGTGGTGGTAGAGGCGAACTCGCTGGGGTCTTTTAAGAGACTTCTGGATGAGTACATGGGATTTAATGGGATTGAGAGTTATAGATAGGCCTGGTAGGTATGGATATGATCAGTGCAACTTGTGGGCCAAAGGGCCTGTTTGTGCTGTAGTGTTCTATGTTCTATGTTGTCCATGCCGCATTTGGCCCATGTCTCACTATACCCATGTAACTATCTAAACACTTTTTAAAAGATAAAACAAAATTGTACCCGTCTCTCCTACTACCTCTGGCAGCTTGTTCCAGACACTCACCACCCTCTGTGAGAAAAAAACTGCCCTTCCAGACTCTTACATATTTCTTCCCTAGTTTTAGACTCTCCTGCTTTCGGAAAAGATATTAACTATCTGGCTGATCTGTGCCCCTCATTATTGTATAAACCTCGATAAGATCACCCCTCAGCCTCCTACGCTCCAGAGAAAAAAGTCCAAGTCTATCCAGCCTCTCCTTATAACTCAAACCATTAAGTCACCGTGGCATCCTAGTAAATCTCTTCTGCACTCTTTCTGGTTTAATAACATCCTTTCTATAATAGGGTGACCAGAACTGTATACAGTATTCCAAGTGTGGCTTAACCAATGTCTTTTACAACTTCAATAAGACATCCCAACTTCTGTACTCAATGTTCTGACCAATTACTATGAACCTCATCTCCAAACTCTATGGCCTGGGGCTCGGTCCTCCCTCTGTGACTGGATCCTAGACTTCCTAACCCACAGATCACAATCAGTAAGGATAGGCAACAACACCTCCTCCATGATCATCCTCTACACCAGTGCTCTGGAAGTCTGTGTTCTCAGCCTCTTACTATACTCGTTATGCACCTATGACTATGTGGCCAAATTCCCTCCAATTCAATTTTCAAATTTGCTGACGACACCATCATAGTCAATTGGATTTCAAACAATGACGAGACAGAGTACAGGAATGAGATAGAAAATCTGGTGAACTGGTGCGCCAACAATAATCTCTCCCTCAATGTCAACAAAATGAAGGAGATTGTCATCGACTTCCAGGGGGTGACGATCAGGAGGAGTTATATCTGGGGGACACAATCTGTGGGGCATGTGGGGTGGTGGGAAGTGACAGAAGATCTCCCAGTGTACTGTGTATAAATCAATTCTGGTCTCCCAGGTTACCATAATCCACTACGGTTCACCTACTGCCTCAACAGGTCCACAGCAGATGTCATCTCCTTGACCATGCACTCAACTCAAAGATACTTTGGTCAGACTCCTATTTATCCACTACATAGCTCAGTGCTGTGCTGCCAGCCTCTCCAGTGGGAATGAGCTTCGCCCACTGGTTTTGGAGTGATTCACGCTAGCGCACTCTGCAGTGCACAGAGTGGGAGATTCATTTTGAAACTTCTGCTGAAAGAAACCAATGTGATTTACTCCAGTTTTTATGTGAACTTGACATGTAGAATGTTTTTGGGAGAATCCCACCCTGAATCTTTTTGGTAAGGTTGCCCCATAATTGTTTCTGTTTCTCCAATGCGGGTTCCTGCACTCTGGAGGGACAGATTGCTGTCTCCTCACTGACTGTGCAGTCCTCCTCTGAGGAGGAAAACTTCCAAGCCTCAAACAATATAACATCAGATTGTTCCCCTGCATAGTTCACCCGTGTAGATGCATTTAACCTGGTGGGTATGTGTTCACAAATCATTACCAAAATCATTTGGTAAAGACATTGTAGGTGCACAGGAGCAGCTGATGGAAGTTATGACAGTTGCTGGCCTTTTCTCTTGCATTATAAACTCTAAAGAGTTCAATAATCCCAAATCAATCAAGAAATGTAGATTTTAATCCCGCTAAAGAATCCTCAGTTGTTATAATGCAGGTCGGAAGCTCCAAGTGTTTTATGAAGTCCATCTGGATCATAAGTTTTGCACTTTGAATTTGGCTAGAATGCACATGAGATGCTTCACTTCAGTTTGATTCAACTGGCCCACAAGGGAGCTTTTATCAAACAAAGTGTATTTTAGTATACAGTTAATATATGTAGGAAGAAAATTAACAATAACTTATACCAATTACAAACAAAAATAATTATATTGTATAATGCGTAACAAGGATACAAAATGTTCCAATCAAACTAACTTTTCTATACTAAACCCTTACCACATGATTAGCACAGAAAGTACAAATGCTCAAGTGATGCTGGAACTTAGTCCTTTGGTTGGATACTGCAGCTCTCTTGATGCACACACAGGCAAGCTTGGAGTCAGAATAGCTTCCCAAAACACTGGACAGAGAGAGACTCTAGGCAAGCCAACCACTAACAGCAGATTTTCCACTCCAGGAATGGCAAAAAATCTTCCAGCTAACCAGCAACATCTGTAATATCAGACAGAGAGACGGAGGAAATCTGCCTGCCACCTGACAACAGGGCAGCTTCTTACTCTAAAACTAAAACTGAAAGTAAGTCCTTGAATTCTTCTGGGGAGGAACCACCTGACTTTGACTTGTCAATCAACCTTCCCCTTCACAGTGCAGGCTCATGAAAGATCCCAGAACGTATCTGCGGCCCAGAGTAAAAATAAACAACACTTAGTTTAACCATTGAAGCAGGAATAAAGGACTTCTAACAACACAGCTGGCTTCAATGAAAAGAAAAGGCCTGCTTACAACTGCAGAGAACATGATTTTTTGAAAAAACTTCTTAAAGGTATACTAACATCACAGTTGGAGGACTATTAGAACATAAGAACATAAGAAATAGGAGCAGGAGTAGGCCATCCAGCCCTTCGAGCCTGCCCTGCCATTCAATAAGATCATGGCTGATCTGTCACTGCTCAGTTCCACTTTCCCGCCCTCTCCCCATAACCCTTAATCCCCTCTCCTATCAAAAACCCATCAACCCGCGTCTTAAAAATATTTAGCGAGGCAGCCTCCACCACTTCAACGGGCAGAGAATTCCAGAGATTCACCACCCTTTGAGTGAAGAAGTTCCTCCTCAACTCCGTTCTAAACCGCCCCCCTTTTATCTTGAGGCTGTGCCCCCTAGTCCTATTGTCTTTTTTGAGCGGGAAGAGTCTTTCCACCTCTATCCTATCCATCCCATTCATCATCTTATACGTCTCAATGAGATCTCCTCTCATTCTTCTAAACTCTAACGAGTACAAGCCCAGTTTATTCAGCCTCTCCTCATAGCTCAACCCCCTCAACTCCTGTATCAGCCTAGTAAACCTCCTCTGCACTCCCTCCAAGGCCAAAATATCTTTGCGCAGGTGCGGTGCCCAAAAATGCACGCAGTACTCCAGTTGCGGCCTCACCAATGCCCTATACAGCTGCAGCAAGACCTCCCTACTTTTATATTCAATCCCCCTCGCTATGAAGGCCAGCATCCCATTCGCCTTCCTGACCACCTGCTGCACCTGCAAGCTGGGTTTTTGTGACTCATGCACAAGGACCCCGAGGTCCCTCTGCACCGTCGCCTGCTGCAGTTTTTCGCCATGTAAGTAATAGTCCTTCCTACCATTCTTCCTACCAAAGTGGACCACCTCACACTTGCCAACATTAAATTCCATTTGCCATTTCCTGGCCCATTCGCCCAGCCTATCTAGATCCTTCTGTAGACTCTCCACACCCTCCGCACAATTTGCCTTTCCACCAATCTTGGTGTCATCAGCAAATTTCGACACCATACACTCGGTTCCCTCCTCCAGATCATCTATATAAATGGTAAATAGCTGAGGCCCCAGCACCGACCCCTGAGGCACTCCACTAGTCACCAACCGCCAATCCGAATAGCACCCATTGACCCCCACTCTCTGCCTCCTATTTGACAACCAATCCTCTATCCACGCTAACACCCTACCCCCAACTCTATGTCCCTCGACCTTCTGCAATAACCTCTTGTGAGGCACTTTGTCAAACGCCTTCTGAAAATCTAGAAAGACCACATCCACCGGCTCTCCTCTATCCACCGCCCTAGACACATCCTCATAGAACTCCAGTAAATGTGTCAGACACGACTTCCCTTTAATGAAACCGTGCTGCGTCTGCTCTATCAAGCAATTCCCTTCAAGATGCCTCGCAATTTCCTCCTTAATGACAGATTCTAACATTTTACCTACCACAGACGTTAAACTAACCGGCCTATAATTCCCCGCCTTTTGCCTGGCACCCTTCTTATCAACGGCGTAACATTAGCCGTTTTCCAATCATCCGGCACTATTGGAAGGTAGATTCACACTGAGCCCTCGGCTGATAATAGGCCTCTGATGTGAGCCACACTGAACTTGCAGGAATTGCAGTGAAAATTGGGCAAACATCTGGCAAAATGTGCAAGAACATGGCTTCCTCCACAGAGAGGTCAGTAGCTATCATGGACAGTCAATCACCTGTGGCTGTTTTATATGACTACAGATGTGCATACCATCACATTGCTGCCTGGAGCTTATGACCAATGGTTGAGTGAGAGGGGACAAGGTGTCTAGACTGCACTCCAGGTAACCTACCATCTCTGGTAGACATGGAGGTACCTTCCCTGCTGAGAGGGAGGAAGATTTGCAGTTTCTGAGAAATCAGTTCTCTTGCATAAAATGACGATCCAAAAATCCCTTGGACTGAGAGGTATTTTGTTCCATTCTTCCATCAGCTTCATCTATTTGTCAAAATTTCTTCCACCTCATGTTCTATTATATTTAACCATTAAATATTCTTTGTCAGACACATAAACATCTGATGGATCAATCTAATCTTGCATTGTTCTACTAACCCAAAAAGTTCTGCTGGAATGAGAAAGAACTCATTACTGAAGAAAACATTTTATGAGCAGGATGAGAAGTGAAATCTTGGGCTACGTTTTTTCACATCAATAACTCCCAAAGAAGTGAACCAGATCTTTTCTGCATTCAAGAGCTTTCCTATTCCTCCCAATTGAATTGATGGACAGAATTAAAGCACCTCCATCACCACTACTGGTGCTACAAAAGAGGGTCCACTCTAAAGAGACAAAGGCTGGAAAATCAGGAGAATTGGAGGAAGGAGCAGAAGCAGTCATGCATGTAATTGGTTTCACTGATAGATTTTGTATCACTAAGAAAAATCGTCCCTCAGGATACAACACCATTTCCAAGATTGCAAAGTGTCTGCACAATGTACCCTTCTAATCATGTTACCTGAACCAGCAAACCTGATCAATAACCTTCAGCCCCTCAAGAGCTCCAAACACCAGAACTGTTATCCATCAGGTATCTATCGCCATCACTGTTGATAGTATCTTCCTTTCTTTCAGCACGAATGGACAAAGGGATAAATAACAATTATTAATAACACTCAAAAATGTAAAAATATTAATGACTGGGTATAACCATCACTGGTGAAGTTCTTATGGTACATCTTGAACAATACAGCTTAGCCCTTCCATTTTCACCTACGGTGCAGTTATTGAGAAATCAATGGCTTTGCGTGAAAGGATAATCCATTTTACTAACATGCCATCAAAGAAATTTACAGAAAATATATCATTGCCTGAAAATGGCATGGGACTCATTTGTGGCAGGATGAAATTTATGCCCAACAATTAAGCATAGAGGATATTGACTTATCAGAAAGTCAGGGTCTTATCACTTCAAGAAAGTTGCAGGGTGTAGAGCGTTTGGGGATTGGGTAGAGCTTTAGAAAGGGGCAAGGCAAGGCTTCAATTTTTATATTTAACAAACAGTGCACTGTTAAAGAGTTGAATAGAGTTTTGAAAGAGCAACTGGTATTCCTAGTTCATCAGAGGAGAAGGTGTCTTGTTGTTACATCACCCTTTTGTGGTGTTGAGAATTTTGAAGTGCTTCTTGAAGATCTCTCCTGTGGGTGTGGCCTCCAGCACAGGGCCCTCCTCCTCTGCCTTCTTTCAGGTGTTGCTCAACTCTTTTGTCATCCATTCAAAAGGCAAATCTACCACACATCACTCATGACTGCAAGACAAATGTTTCGAAATCAGGCAAGAAAAACAGTACCAGCAAACCTTTGTCAGAATTTTCTGAAATTCAAACACAGCAAATAATTAAATGTTACCAAATATTAAACAGCAGCCTAAAAAGTTTAAAACAGCAGCTAATCTGTATGTCATGATGAGACTTTTAAATAGCATCACTGCAGAGTCCTTGATGCTTGTTAGCACCATGATTTACTGAGTGGGTTTATCACATGGTAAGTCAGGCGCTGAGGCAGCCCAAAAGGAAGCTACATTAAGTATATGGCTCTTTATTTAAAATTACTTTGTGATTTTAATCCTTTTACAGTGTACTCTGGTCCTCTACAGAGGACCATTATCTAACATAGAATGCACTTCTGTGGCTAAATGAGAACACATAGATGTTGCCCATCAATTGAACTTTTCGATCTTTTAAGCATCTCATTTGGACCATTGGGATTACATTTCTAAACCAAAGCTCAGAATTTATTTTCAGCACTACAGAATTCTGAAGTCAGCATATGTAGTTTTCAGCTGAGTTATAATTAATTTGTTTTTAATATGCAATGTTCTCTCATTATAATACAACTGCATAATAGCTCCAATGTCAGTTAGTGTTGGTTTTGTTTGTTTGTAAAGCTGTTTTTTAATGTGCTGTAAACATTTTGTCAAAGGTACTTCAAGGGACTTGCGAACTCAGAGCAAACATTAAGTAGAAAAGAAATGGTACCAAAAGTCAATTTAAACATTGCCTAATTAACTTACTTTAAGTTTTTTTTAAAATTCTTCCGCAAGATGTGGGTTTTACTGGCTAAATCTCATTTTTATTGTCCATCCCTAATTGTCCCTGAGAAGGTGGTGCTCTGTTGCCTTCTTGAACTGCTGTAGTCCATATGGTATACGTACACCCACGGAGAGGGAGTTACAGGATTTTGACCCAGCGATAGTGAAGGAACAGCAATATATTTGCAAGTCAGCATGATGTGCGACTTGGAGGGTAACTTCCAGGTGGTGATGTTCTTACACATTTGCTGCTCTTGTCCATCTAGAAGGTAGTCATCCCAGCTTTGGAAGATGCTATAAAAGAGCTTATGTGAGTTCCTGCAGTGCATCTCATTGATAGTACATACTGCTGCTACTGTGCGTCAATTCTGGAGGGAATGGATGTTTGTGGATGGAGTGCCATTCAAGTGGCTGCTTTGCTCTGGATGGTATTGAGCTTCTTGAGTGATGTTGGAGCTGCGCTCATCAAAGCAAGGAGAGAGCATTCCATCCTGACTTGTGCTTCATGAATATACTTTAGGGAATAAGGAGGGAGTTACTCTCCACAGAATTCCCAGCCTTTGATGAGCAGGGATGTATTTCTGAGGCTGTATAAGGCTCTGGTCTGACTCCATTTGGAGTATTGCGAGCAGTTTTGGGCCCCATAGCTAAGGAAGGATGTGTTGGCCTTGGAAAGGGTCCAGAAGAGGTTCACAAGAATGATCCTTGGAGTCAAAAGCTTGTTGTATGAGGAACGGTTGAGGACTCTGGGTCACACTTGTTGTTTAGACGGATGAGGGGGAATCTTATTGAAACTTACAGGATACTGCAAGGCCTGGATAGAGTGGATGTGGAGAGGATCTTTCCACTAGTAGGAAAAGCTAGAACCAGAGGGCACAGCCTCAGGCTGAAGGGGCGATCCTTTAAAACAGAGATCAGGAGGAATTTCTTCAGCCAGAATGTGGTGAACATGTAGAACTCTGCCACAGAAAGCTGTGGAGGCCAGGTCAGTGAGTGCCTTTAAGACAGAGGTAGGCAGGTTCTTGATTAATAAGGGGTTATGGGGAAAAGGCAGGAGAATGGAGATGAGAAATATTTCAGCCATGATTGAATGGCAGAGTAGACTCGATGGGCCGAGTGGCCTAATTCAGCTGCTATGTCTGATGGTCTTATGCTCTTATTGCTATATTATTTATATTGCTGGTCCAGGTGAGTCTCTGGTCAATGGTAACCCCCAGTGATGGTGATATTCAGTGAATGTCAAGAAGAGATGGTGGTTTCTCTCTTACTGGGTATAATCATTGCCTGGCATTTATGTGGTGTGAATGTGACTTGTAACTTATCAGCCTATGCCTGAACGTGGTCCAGGTCCTGCTGCATATGAGCACAGACTGCTTCAATGTCTTAGTTGTGAATAGTGCTGAACATTATGCAAACATCCCACCTATGATAGAGGAAAGATCTTTGATGAAGCGGCTAAAGACGGTTGGGTTGAGGACACCATTCTGTACCTGGCAAGTCACTAGGCTGCATAGTGCTTTGCTGTAACTCAATTGGGACGTTCATTCAATAGCTGCGCACTTGATAAGGCTCAATACAGGATGGAACCTAAAGCCTGCGAACCTGGCTGATGACATCACCAGTCTTATGTGACTGACCTGTTAAAGGGACTCTGTTCCAACATAACATACACCAACTATAATTCATACCAAACACTACCCTGAGGAACTCCTGCATGATGTCCTGGGACTGAAATGATTGAGCTTCAACAAACATAACCATTTTCTTTTGTGTTAACTATGACTGCAACCTGCAGAGGGTTTTCCCCTGATTCCCATTGCCTGCAGTTTTGCTGAGGCATCTTGATGGCACAATTGCTCAAATGCTGCCTTGATGTCAAGGGCAGTAACTCTTACCTTATCTCTGGAATTCAGCCTCTCTTATCCATCAACTTTCTGTTATCTCCTCTAAAAACTCCAGCAAGTTAGTTAAAGACAATCCCCCCTTTAGAAATTGTCTCTTCCGAATCAACCCACATTTTGCCATGTGACCACAAATTCTATCCTGAACAATTGTTTCTGGAAGCTTTCCCACTACTGATGTTAAACGGACTAGCTTAGAATTGCTGGTGCCATCCTTACAATGTTTTTGAACAAAGGCATAACATGTGAAATTCTCCAGTCCTCTGGCACCTCTCTTGTGTCTGAAGATGATTGGAATATTATGGCCAACACCCCAGCAATTTCCATTTTTACTTTCTTCAATATCTTTGGATACATCTCATCCAGTGCCTGTGCCTTGTCAACTTACAGAACCAACAGTCTATTCAACACTTACTCCTATCAATTTTGAACTTTTCTAGGGACACCTAGGTGCCTGTCACCATATCCTAAGTAGCATCTACTTCCTTGGTAAAAACTGATACAAAGTATCCATTTAATACCTCAGCCCTATGCCCCCTGCTCCAATGTGTAAATCCACTTTGAGGTCCCTAATTGGCTCCAGTCCTCCTTTTGCCACTCTTTATAAGCCTACAGAAGACTTTAGGATTCCCCTTTACGTTGGTAGCCAACCTTTTCTCATAATCCTGTTGCAATGTTATGGGGTTTGGGTAGTGGGGTTTGCAGGATATTGGTGGTGTAACATTGCTTGAGAAGGCTTCAGAACTCTGTTCCAAAGTCATCATGCCTAGTGGGAACTTTGCGGGATGGATGACACACCAAGTCGATAGGATCTGTGGAGTAATACAAGGAAATTAAAGTACCAACTATAATGAATTTTGAGACTGCTTCAATTGTACACAAAGAGCACAAGTGCCACAGTGCATCAGAGCCCTAGCTAGTATATGAGGGTGGTAGGTCAGTTCAGTGTTGAATATGGCCATTGATGGGTCAAGCAGCATATCTTCAAATGAAGACTCGATCTGCATGGGCATTGCGTATTATTGCAAGTAAGAGGAGTTTGGGTGCTTTGGGGTTAAACCTCCACAGTCTATCTTGCCAGCATCATGGGGGATTGAAAAGGGGTTGAAAAGTGATAGGGTTTGGTGGTTGGAGGGAGAATCTGGGTGAGTGGCCCTTAATATTAGGAGTGCCCATCTGCCACTGGCATTATACACTCAGGATGCAGGTCCTCCAACAATGAAGAGGGGACTACAGCCACAGGAATCCAGAACAGCAACAGCCTCAGGATCAACAGTAGAGACAATTTCAGGATGGGTGAGTGGGAGAAGGTTGCAGAGAGAAATGCACTGGTGTGAAATAAAATAATCCTGTAAATCAGATTCTATAGAAGATGAACTATCTGCAGATGTTGGAGCAGCAGTGTTGCCAAAGGCTGCTCCTCTTCAAAGAGGCCATCATAAATCTTTGTGCCATGATGACAGATGATCTGAGCCTCACTAACCTTGGTTGTCACCTGATACCAGCAGATCCTGCAGTGAATGCCTGCTACCCCAGGGATATCCATGATGCCTACATACTTAGACACTCCCAGGTGCACCTCCATCCCTGGGATGCTGGTAACAAGGGCAACCCATTAGAGAGATGATTACTAAGCGTCAGATTAGGCAGAGGGTAAATACAATACCAGCTCCTTGACAACTTGAATTACCACTGAACAGACTATAGATCTTCTGCAGATGAAATCCAGTGCCTGGATCCATCCAGAAGGATAGTTCAATAAACCTTAATGAGAAATAAAAACAGAAAAAGCTGAAAACATTGAGCAAGTCTGGAAACAGTTATGGAGAGAGAAACAGAATTATATAGACTCAAAGCATTAACCCTGTGTCTTCAGAGCAGGCTAGAGCTTCAGGGCAGACTGGGTCTTCAGGTAAGGCTGGATCTTCAATGTAGGCTGAGTCTTCAGGGCAGGTTGTCACATCGTGCAGGATGTGTCTTCAGGACAGGCTGTGTCTTCAGTGCAGGTTGTGACTTCATGCAGGCTGGATTTTCAGAGCAGCCTGGGTCTTCAGTGCAGGCTGGGTCTTCAGTGCAGGCTGGGTCTTCAGGGCAGGCTAGAGCTTCAGGGCAGCCCGGGTCTTCAGTGCAGGCTGGGTCTTCAGGGCAGCCCGGGTCTTCAGTGCAGGCTGGGTCTTCAGTGCAGGCTGGGTCTTCAGTGCAGGCTGGGTCTTCAGGGCAGCCCGGGTCTTCAGTGCAGGCTGGGTCTTCAGTGCAGGCTGGGTCTTCAGTGCAGGCTGGGTCTTCAGGGCAGCCCGGGTCTTCAGGGCAGTCCGGGTCTTCAGTGCAGGCTGGGTCTTCAGTGCAGGCTGGGTCTTCAGTGCAGACTGGGCCTTCAGAGCAGTCCGGGTCTTCAGTGCAGGCTGGATCTTTAGTGCAGGCTGGGTCTTCAGTGCAGACTGGGCCTTCAGAGCAGTCCGGGTCTTCAGTGCAGGCTGGATCTTTAGTGCAGGCTGGGTCTTCAGTGCAGACTGGGCCTTCAGTGCAGGCTGGGTCTTCAGGGCAGTCCGGGTCTTCGGGGCAGGCTGGATCTTCAGTGTAGGCTGGGTCTTCAGGGCAGGCTGGGCCTTCAGTGCAGGCTGGGCCTTCAGTGCAGGCTGGGTCTTCAGTGCAGCCCGGGTCTTCAGTATAGGCTGGGTCTTCAGGGCAGCCCGGGTCTTCAGTGCAGGCTGGGTCTTCAGTGCAGGCTGGGTCTTCAGTGTAGGCTGGCTCTTCAGGGCAAGCTGGATTTTCAGAGCAGGATGTGTCTTCAGGGCAGCCTGGATCTACAGGTAAGTCTCAGACTTCTCGGCAAGCTAATTCTTTAGAGTGGGGTTTTATGGAAATCTTAGCTTTCAGGACTACCTTCAGCATTATTCTGAGTACCGGTAGCCCTATAAAAATGGCAACAACATCTTCAGCAGTACAGTCTTCCTCCATCCTAGAATTAGTCGGTTCCTCTCACCTGCCAATATTTAAATAGTCACTCAACATTGAGATAGCATTCCAATCTGGTGGCACCTACTTCTGGTCCTGGAAGCCAGTACTATCTTGGGCCCCTGCGGAAAATCCTGACCCTGTAGAGGATCTGAGAATCCACAAACTTCTGACTCAGAGGCAAGATTCTAATAAGTGAGCTACTGCCTGCACAATTGACAAAAGATGGCAGCGCAGTGGTAGCAAACTTTTGCTGTTTTTAGCCAGGAGTCATGTGATCACTATTTGGGGTAGATGTTGAAATTTGGCGATAATGTAAAACTGTTCTACATCAATTCTGGTTTTTTATTGCATTGGCTTAAATTGGGGTGAGATATAAAACTAGGTGTCAAATCACTCACCTGTTTTACCCTGCCACATAAGGTTACAGTCCATCCCAGCATAACTGCAGGTTATCTATTCAGAATAATATAAACATCGGTTGCTATCATCCCTTATTTCCATGTGCCAGTTGGGGTAAGCTCAGAGGCTTTTCCGATTGGATTTTCCGAAAGAAAGGTAATAGGAATAATGACTTGGGAGCCCAATTGTTCTGAATGATGCTGCTCATTCAAATCAAGCCAAAAGAAAGTGGTTTTGAAACATAAAGGACTCCATCTCAAACTGCAGAGAATACAGGGAAACAGAGACCTTATTATGCAGGCAAGTTACTTTTGATTTGGTGAATCTCAACTGATTATGGCATCTGTTTCTCAGAGGGCGTGATTAATAATTAAAACCTTCTGGGCTGCAAATCTAACTGTCATAATGCAGTGACAGCGCTACATATATTAGTAGCACTGCTGCTTAAATTTACATTTTAGGCCTTGAAAACATCCCTTTAAGTTTTAATGATTGTAAAATGTGCATTTGTTTTAAATGGCAGCAAAGCAGGAATCATTCTATAATGGTGTTAATTGTCTGCTGTCCATCATATCTGAATATCCTCTGATTCAGGATTGCCTTTGTGCATTAGGACTTCTAACAGTGCGTAAGTACTTTAGCTGTCCTTATTAGCACACCTTATGCCTATTAGCCATGTGGGTACCTGTAGCACATCTGTGTGAGCAAGCATCTCTCACTGTCTAACAGAAAGGCTGTTTTAATCAGTTTGTCCAAGTATGGAATGAACAAACAATTTCTCAATTAATTTAGTAGATAATAGTGACCATTTTCAGGAGGCCAAAATGAACATCTGGTTCTGACTTAGAGAACATTAAATTAAAAAAAAGCCAACACCCATTCCCATATCCCCTCATCACACACACCATTTACCTATAATCTCTCCTCCCATAGTCCCGCTTCCCGTATCCACTTTCCAAAGCCTCTTTCTAGCACCCACTGTCCAATAAAGCCTCTTCCCACCCCTATCCTCCCATACATCCTCTTTCTCCATCCACCTTACCATACCACCCTCCCCATATCCACTCCTCCCACACCCCCTCTCCCATGCACATCTCTTCTCACAATCACTGTCCCATATGCATCTTCCCAAAACCTCTTCCTATCCTCTCATACTCCTCTTTCCAGATCCTCCTCTTTTCATACCTCTTTCTTCTTCCAGATCCTCCCATTGTCTCCTCCCATATCACCCCCCCAATATCTCCTCCTCCCAGCCCCACCCCAATACCCTCTCTTCCTACCTCAGACTCCAATAGCCTCTCCTCCTATACCCACTATTCCGTATGCACCCATTCCATATTCATTCTCCCATACTCTCACTTGCTGTGCAACTCTTCTCTTGTACCCACTCTCGCCATACCTTTCACAGTCTACTCCTCTGATGCCCTTCTCCCATGGTCCCCTTCTTCTCTACCCTTTCTGTCTTGTAGCCTTTTCTTCCAATACCTCCTTGGCCCATAAACCTTCCTCCTGTACCCCTTTCTCCCACAATTGCTTGCTCATTTTCTCTCCTCGTGTACCCTCTCCCATTCTCCCTCACCCCATCCTACAGTGCCTCCCTTTTCCCATATCCCTTCCTGCTACACCTTCTGGAGTATAACGTTAGAAAATGTGAGGTTATCTACTTTGGTAGAAATAATAGTAGGAGGGATTATTATTTAAAGGGTGAAAAGCTGCAGCATGCTACAGTGCAGAGGGACCTGGGGGTCCTTGTGCATGAATCGCAAAAACTCAGTCTACAGGTGCAGCAGGGGATCAAGAAGGCGAATGGAATATTGGCCTTTATAGTGAGGGGGATAGAATGTAAAAGCAGGGAGGTCTTATTAAGGAGGAAATTGCGAGGCATCTTGAAGGGAATTGCTTGATAGGGCAGACGCAACACGGTTTCATTAAAGGGAAGTTGTGTCTGACAAATTTACTGGAGTTCTATGAGGATGTGTCTAGGGCAGTGGATAGAGGAGAGCCGGTGGATGTGGTCTTTCTGGATTTTCAGAAGGCATTTGACAAGGTACCTCACAAGAGGTTATTGCAGAAGGTCAGGGGACATGGAGTTGGGGGTAGGGTGTTAGCGTGGATAGAGGATTGGTTGTCAAATAGGAGACAGAGAGTGGGGGTCAATGGGTGCTATTCGGATTGGCGGTTGGTGACTAGTGAGGTGCCCCAGGGGTCGGTGCTGGGGCCTCAGCTATTTACCATTTATATAGATAATCTGGAGGAGGGAACCGAGTGTAGGGTGTCGAAATTTGCTGATGACACCAAGACTGGGGGAAAGGCAAATTGTGCGGAGGGTGTGGAGAGTCTGCAGAAGGATCTAGATAGGCTGGGCGAATGTACCAGGAAATGGCAAATGGAATTTAATGTTGGCAAGTGTGAGGTGGTCCACTTTGGTAGGAATAATGGTAGGAAGGACTATTACTTACGTGGCGAAAAACTGCAGCAGGCGACGGTGCAGAGGGACCTCGGGGTCCTTGTGCATGAGTCGCAAAAACCCAGCTTGCAGGTGCAGCAGGTGGTCAGGAAGGCGAATGGGATGCTGGCCTTCATAGCGAGGGGGATTGAATATAAAAGTAAGGAGGTCTTGCTGCAGCTGTACAGGGCATTGGTGAGGCCGCAGCTGGAGTACTGTGTGCAGTTTTGGGCGCCGCACCTGCGCAAGGATATTTTGGCCTTGGAGGGAGTGCAGAGGAGGTTTACTAGGCTGATACCGGAGTTGAGGGGGTTGAGCTATGAGGAGAGGCTGAATAAACTGGGCTTGTACTCGTTAGAGTTTAGAAGAATGAGAGGAGATCTCATTGAGACGTATAAGATGATGAATGGGATGGATAGGATAGAGGTGGAGAGACTCTTCCCGCTCAAAAAAGACAGGAGGACTAGGGGGCACAGCCTCAAGATAAAGGGGAGGCGGTTTAGAACGGAGTTGAGGAGGAACTTCTTCACTCAAAGGGTGGTGAATCTCTGGAATTCTCTGCCCGTTGAAGTGGTGGAGGCTGCCTCGCTAAATATTTTTAAGAAGCTGGTTGATGGGTTCTTGATAAGAGAGGGGATTAAGGGTTATGGGGAGAGGGCGGGAAAGTGGAACTGAGCCACGACAGATCAGCCATGATCTTATTGAATGGCGGGGCAGGCTCGAAGGGCTAGATGGCCTACTCCTGCTCCTATTTCTTATGTTCTTATGTTCTTGCTGCAACTGTACAGGGCACTGGTGAAGCCGCAGCTGGAGTACTGTGTGCAGTTTTGGTCCCCTTATTTGCAAAAGGATACATTGGCCTTGGAGGGAGTACAGAGGAGGTTCACCAGGCTGATACCAGAGATGAGGGGGTTAGCTTATGAAGAGAGATTGAATAGACTGAGCCTGTACCCGTTAGAGTTTAGAAGGCTGAGGGGGGATCTTATAGAGACTTACAAGATAATGAAGGGGCTAGATTCTTCCCGCTTAGAAAGGATAGCAGAACTAGAAGGCATAGCTTCAAAATAAGGGGGAGACAGCTTAGAACAGAGTTGAGGAGGAACTTCTTCACTCAAAGGGTAGTGAATCTCTGGAATTCTCTGCCCATTGAATGGTGGAGGCTACCTTGCTGAATATATTTAAGTCACGGGTAGATAGATTTCTGATAGACAAAGGAATTAAGGGTTATGGGGAGAAAGCGGGAAAGTGGAACTGATCCACTTCAGATCAGCCATGATCTTATCAAATGGTGGGGCAGGCTTGAAGGGCTAGATGGCCTACTCCTGCTCCTATTTATTATGTTCTTATGTTCTCCTATAGTCTTTTCCTCTTTTACCTCTATTACTCCCTTCACCAACAACAAGCTGCAATTATATAGTGTCTTTAATATTGCAATAGATCTGAATGCACTTTGCGGAAGTGTTATCAAATATTTTTGGCTGAGCTATACGAGGAAATATTGGAGCAGATAGCCAAAAGCCTGATCACACTTCTGGGCTTTAAGGGAGAATCTTAAAGATGAAAGAGATATGATGAGATTTAGGAAGGGAATTCCTGAGAATAAGGCCTAAGCAACTAAAGACATGAACACCAATGGTGGAACTGCATATGTACAAGGAGTTAGATTTGGGAGAGCTCAGAGATTTCACATAGTTAAGGGGGTGAAAGAAGATTACAGAAATAGGAAGGGTCCCATTGGGGTGATATGAAAATTCCTATCCTAATCACCTTTTCTTCCACCATTTGAAGCCCTACAGTGCAGAAGGAGGTCATTCGGTCCATCAAGCCTGCACCAACTCTCTGAAAGTGCACTTACCCTGGCTCAACCCCATGCCCTATCCCCGTAACCCCATGAATTTAGCAGGGAAAATTCCACCTAACCAGCATATTTTTGGACTGGGGGTGGAAACCAGAGTACCCAGAGGAAACCCACACATACAATGGGCGAATGTGCAGACTCCGCACAGACAGTGACCCAAGGCTGGATTCGAACCTGAATCCCTGCCGCTGTGGGGCAGCAGTGCTAATAACTATGTCACTGTAATCCCATCCTCTTATAATGCTTTCTCCTGCACTATCTCCTTCTCTGTCCACCTCCATGTCTGCAAAGCTGCCAGTGTAGACTTCTCAGGCCTGAAGTACATTGAATTCCAGCACTCTTCATAAATTACTTGTTAAAGCAAAAAAGAGACACCTAATGCCAATCAAACAGCACTGCACGCCATTTTTATAATTTCTTTCTCAGTGATTTTGTTTTGACCCAGAATCAAATAGTGAATTAGATTTATAGAATGGGGTTTTGGAACAGCATAAAATGAACAATCGCAGAGATATTCCAACGGAAAGTTCCTTAATTTTTTTTTAGGAACTCATTGATACTGTTCAATCTACCCTCGTGGCACCTGAACTTCACACAATGGGAAGTCAGCCAGTCTCTGCAAGTTAAGTCGTCATTCTTCCAATTAAGACTACAGACCCAATCTTCAGCTTGGTGTCCCTCCCACCATCTTCATTGAACAGTTGTGTCGTCTCCCATAAGATGTGCCGGTGGGTGTGTTGCAGGCAAGTAACGGGTCAGGACACAGAAATAGTCCTGCCTAGCAATTATATTTTGAAAAGGGCATAAGATTCTGCTCAATCTATTTACCTGAGAATATTAGTACCACCTTCCTGCTAATAAATTTAGATTGTTTACTGAGGTGGCTTAAAGCTAAAAAACAAGAATTTCTTCCCAAAATCTTTTTTAAAAAAATTTCTCCATCTGCACAAGTTTGTGCAAATTGTTTGCTTCTTAGTTCCTCTAATTCAACCTGAACCATAGGAATTTTGTCTGAGCTTGTGTTATCACTCTGACTCATTTGCTGTGTCAAATAGTTAGAAAAGCAGTTACAGAGACATTTGTCACTGTGCTTCAAATAAATTTCACAATACATTTTCATTTGATGTATTCCATGTTTTTAGCCAGTGAGGTAATTATGTAGTGAAAAGGGGTAGTAATGTTACTGGAAAACTATACAGAAAGAGAAAAAAATCCTAGAGAGATTCCAGGTTCATTGCAGAAAAATACTTTCCCCAAATGCCAGTTTTGGCTGCATAAATTTGAACAAAAGAAATAATATGAAGTGTGAAGTGAGCACTAAAACAATTTGTACTCCTTTGTTAAATAGGAACTTTGGCTGTAGCTTTATTAGCATGTGGAGTTTTCTATTTTAGTAACGTACAATTGTGGTGCGTTTTATTTTAATAATATATAATTGTGATGATTTCTACTGGAGCTTTAGTAGTTATAAAAAGCATTTTGCAAAGAAAACACACGTTACATGTTCATAAATTAGTGCTCCTCAAGAAAAATGACTTTCAGTTTACTGTTTCACTTCTGTGACAATAATTATATAATTAATCTGAGTAACATTAATCTGCTTTTTTAGCATATAATTGTCTCTATAGCTTGTTTAAGGTTAAGTGTAACATTTTGTCATCTCTAAAATAATAAAACCCCAATTACGGAAAGGTTTATTCTAAATCACATGAGAGCATTAACAAGAGCTGTTATTGTGATTTTAAACTGTTTATGATGAAAGGTATGGTTCTCCAAATTGAATAATGATTTCCATCAATCCTGTTAAAACTGAACAACCAGAAAAAGATTGTGTGACATGTATAAAGGAATAATACATGTGAACATAGCACTAGGGTGCAAGGACTGCCTCTGAGACTCCAGGTTATGATCCCAAGACTTGTCACTCAAACCTGGCAAATAGTTCGCATTGAGTTTGATAGGTTCTTAATAATGGTTGCTGTGCTGTACCCTGGGATTGTAGTCCCAACAGAAGAGCATTGGAGAATAACTTCTATGTAGAGAAAATCAAGGTAAAAATAGACACCACCCTAATTATAATGCAGCCTTGGGAACTGAGCAATTTCTATGTTATACAAATGCCTGCCATAGTGCATGTCCCATAACATGGTCTAAAAGATAATATGAAACAGAAATAACTGAGCGGCTTTGAAATTGATATTAGAACAGCTGCCATTGCCTCCAAAAAGCTAACACATTCACTTCAGAAGGACAGATCTGTGCTATCAGTCTGTCACAATTATAAGCAGATTTTCCACACAGGTGTCATACATTTGTTTACATGTATATTTTGCCTAGGTCATGTTAGAGCACATTACTTTTCACAATGTGATATGCCACTGAGAGCACGGTAATGGATTGTTCTGTCTCCCGTTCTGGTCAGGTATTAATTCAACTCTGTTCTTCAGCCTGAGAGTGATTAATGAGATGAGAGAATAAAATACTCCACCTGCCGCAACAAGTACGAAAACTGAATTAATGAGAAATATGAAAATGAGCTTTATCTCCCAACCTAGAATGGAGATGGATCAGCTGTTTATTTACCTCAGCTTGTAATGATGTTGTTAGCAGACAAGGATCCTGAATCATGAACGTGCGTAGAATTAATGGGACAGTCCATGTGCCTGCCTGAAGTTAGCATGGATAATTGCTGTGAACTATGGAGTGTGCTCATAATGCACAGAGGCCTGTGTAAGACAGGTAAATTCCAAAAAAAAATCTCCAATCAATGCTGAACATTCTCTTAACTTTAAACAACACAAATTTATAAACTTAGCAAATAATTACTGCAGAGATATTTAAAGTTACCAGTCTCCAAATGCTATATCTTTTGGTTAATTCTGCTGTTCATCTCTCATCATTCCAACTGAAAAATTGTGGTAAGGTTACAAACATAAACATAAGTTACAAACATGAAGTCATTAATGTCCCTTTATGTTCTATCACCTTATTTACATATAAAAAATAATTAATTTGTAGGTGAGCAACATCTTGTTGAAAAAATGCTTCTTTGCATTCCAACGTAAGGTCATTCTGCTATACAATTTTACAGTTGCAAACAAAAGCTCTTTAAATTCTGATTTCTATACCAATGCTTTGTTTTCTGTTCATATGATAAACATGTATGAAGCAGTATGATGTAGACAGGCAAGACGAAAAGCAGAACAAATCCTATCTGACCAATGAGTCCACTCTCAATCATCAGTGATAGGAAGTGCTGTCGTAGGGTGAATTAGTTTAAAAAGTTAAATACAGGGTTCAAAGATTGGTGTGGAAAAAATGGGTTTCAATTCCTGAGGCACTGGCATCAGTATTGGGGCAAGTAGGAGCTGTACATTTCTGATGGTCTTTACCTGAACCGCACTGGTCATATAGCTAGGGCAGTAGAGAAGATTTTACACTAAATAGTGTGGGTGAGGGTGATATGATGAACAAAAGAAAGAGGAGAATTAAACAGAACAAGACAGCAACAAGGGAAATGGTTATCAGAGTGTAACAGGAAGGGACAGAGCATGCAAACATAAAAGTGCAACAACGGTTCAGGTTAGAGATTGTAAAAATAAAGACAGAATTAAAGATACACTTTCGGATTGCACACAGCATCCACAACAAGGTCGATGAATTGACAACACAAGCAGAAGTAACAGATATGACCTTGTTGCCATTACAAAGACCTGGTTACAGGGTGACAAAACTTAGGAACTGAAAGTTCAAGGACGTGTGGTATTTAGGGAAGATAGGCAAAAAGGAAAAGGGGCAGTGTTTCATTGTTATTAAAAGATAGGATCAGTAGATTTAATGAGGGAAGGTATTACCTGGAAAGATCAAGATGTAGAATCATTTGTGCTAAGCTAAGAAATAGCAGGAGACAGCAAATTTTGGTAGGACTTGCTAATAGGTCACCAAATAGTAGTGGAAATGTGTGGTATAACCCAAGTTAGGAAATTAGATGTAATGTAACAGATAGATGGCACAATAATCATGGGGGATTTTGATTGACACACAGGGCTGGATTGTCTAAGACCAATTGTGATAGGCATGTTTAGTGGAGGGATTGGAAAATCCCACAAGAAAGCCAGTGACACATTTCCCACTGGTGTCAATCCAGAACATGATTATCCCCGATCCCCGTCACTGGTGGGCTGCATTTCCCACTGCCAAACACTGGGAAATTAATTTTAATAAATTTGCATCTCATTATTGTGTCGCATGCCAAACTCATCCCCCATTTAAATCCCACATTGCTGTGATGTCAAAATGGCGTGATTCAGAACAGCAACTGGTGACCTGAATTTTGAGGAGTATATAAAGGTGAGTATAAACAACTTCAGACAACATTAGCAGAGATTCCAATGCAAGGAAGCAGCTCCGCTGATTCAGTGGTGTCACAGGCAAGTTTCCACAGTGCCTTCTTATTGGCAGGATTGTTGTGCTGACCAGCCATTTCGTAAAGTTCAAGTGTCAGATCAAGCCCAAGATGAGGTGCAATGCAATATTTTGCCTCACAGATCAAGGACCAGGGTTTGATTCCTGGCTTTGGTCACTGTCTGTGTGGAGCTTGCACATTCTCCCCATGTCTGCATGGGTTTCCTGCCGATGCTTCGGTTTCCTCCCACAGTCCAAAGATGTGCAGGTTAGGTAGATTGACCATGCTAAATTCTCCTTCCGTGTACCTGAACAGGTGCCTGAGTGTGGTGACTCAGGGATTTTCACAGTAACTTCATTGTAGTGTGAATGTAAGGCTAGTTGTGACTGATCAATAAACTTTATTTGTCAGGGCCTTGAGTTCAGCCCCTCCCCCACCAGTTGGGATCTTTCATTTTGTCAGCTTGTCCAGCACGAAGACAGATGCCGAATGTATATGCAGGATACCTGACAGATCAATTGAGAAGAATGTCTGGCAAGTGTAGGTGGTGAGAGGTGTGAGGGAAGGGATTAGGACATGATCCAAAGGGCTGATGAAGGTGTGTGACAGAGGACTTGATTTTACTATCAAATTGTGCCTGTCTTTGGGCGTGAAAACTTGGTAAAATCGGGTGTGAGGTGATTAGCGCGATCTGCACCCTCCTTTGTGCCGGTTCCCCCTTTACTAATGCCCGAAAATGGATACAATCAAGGACCGGGCCTGAATTGGGCGCAATGACCACTTAAATGCATTTGAATTGAATTAACGGGCTGCCTACCCAACTTTACTGGCACTTCCCCCCTTACCAACACATTCGCCAGTCCCAAATCTGTGCAAAACAGACATGCTCCATAAGAGTCCGATGCAGGCGCTCCATCAGTGAGGGTTAGTGAGGAGAGAAGTGCATTCTGTCCGATGGCTCTCTGCTGCTCATGGGTGTCCTTTCGTTGCGGCCATTTTCTTTCTCGGGTCAGTAGCGGCTCTGCAAGTGTGTGGGGGGGCGGGAGCTGTTGCACAGCAGGGTCTCCAACGTCCGATTTGCAGCACGGATCCGGGTGTTAGTATTGACCTCGGGTTTTGTGGTGCTGCGGATCCACTCAGCTCACTTCCAGCTGAAGGATGTGCACAAAGCCCTTGCATCTTGCACTGCTACAACCTCCCAACTTTGCAAGGAACTGTGATTGTGGGGAGCGTATGGCTGGATGAATTGGGGGAGCTGTGATTGTGGGGAGCATGTGGCTGGGGGAATTAGAGGGAATGATGTGTTAGGGGCAAGCAGCATTCCTAACCTCTCCATCTCCAACCCCGCCCCCACCCGCCCCCCTCTCTTCAGGGTGACGAGTTGGCTTTTGCAATGCAACCAATCGATCTTGCTGTTCTTTTGGTTGCTGCTGGACTGAGGAGGAGGAGCTGGAGGAAGAATTGCGGGCCCAGGAGGCCCAGACCTTACCACTTCCAGGACCAGAGGTAGACGATCACCAGAGGCAGGAGGTGGCTGCCATTAACCAGAGGGGGAGGACGCAGGAGAAGGAGGGAGGAGAGGTCCCGGCAGTTCTGTACACCAGTGACATTTGAACAGATGTCGGGCACCATGTGCTGCCAACGTCTCTGTCTCCGAAAGGAGACAGTGCAACACCTGTGCCACCTGGCACCTAAAGGCAGGAAGCACCCCGTCTTGGTGGCTGTCAAATTGACAGCCGCTCTGAACTTTTATGCAACAGATTCCTTCCAGACCCCCAGCGGAGAGGTCTGTGGCATCTCCCTGTCAGCTGTGTCAAGCAGGTCACAGAAACCCTGTATGTTTGGGCTGGGGCAGTACATCAAATTTAACACAGACCAAGCCCATCAGGAAGCCCGGGCTGCAGTATTGGCAGCCATTACAGGGGGCCAGCAACAGCACACACGTCGTCCTCAAGGTCCCCCTACAGAATCCGTGGTGATTCATCAATAGAAAGGGTTCCACTCCCTGAATGTTCAACTCATGTGCGACCATAACATGAACATTATGCATGTCTGCACAAGACACCCAGACACGACAGTGAGGGGAAAATGGGTCAGTAATTTGTGGGGTTGAGGCAATGTCTGTGGAGGCCAGGGAGAGACATTATCCAGCTCGGGAGAGATGTGGCAGGGGAGCAGCATTCCATCAATCTTTTTCTGTGCATGTGCAGTTGGAGGCACTGATTGGAACTGCAGGATTTCGGGTGTGTTAAGCCCCGCCCACAGAATTGTGCAGCGCGATTCGGAATCACTGATAATTTTTCAGGCAGACTGCATATGGGGGCACCTGAGAACAGGTTTAAAAGTCAGATCTGCAACATTCCTAGTTTCAAGTCTGCCCATCACTTAGAATCAAAATGGTAAAGTAGAGCCCTAAGAGTTAGTGGTTATATCCCTTGAGCTGGCAGTAAGTGAGCTCCCTGTGGATATATAATGGGTGTGAAAGTGTATGAGTTAAAAATGACGGGAAGAGTGACTGACTCTGACAGATCGTTCATTCTCTTGCAGCACTGGGTCACTGTCTTTTTTTGGAGAGCATTGGTGCTGACCACCACTTCACAATCTCCCATGCTGCATGATCTTCTTGCTTGCTGATCTTCACCCAGAATGCGGGTAAAGGATGTTGCAGTGGGTCTGCACTGTGTCTAGTGACTTCTTGAAGGAGGTATCAATACATTTGGGCGCAGCAAGTTTCCTAACTTTGACACCCATCAGTTTCCAGCAGCTTCCTATTCCTGGGAGATTGCTGGCTCTAGCAGGTGTGACCACTGCCTAGATTTTGAAGCTCTACAGTCACAGCGGGATGGATGAACCAAATGCTGCCCCATCGGTAATCTGATGTGAAACCCGTGCCTCTGCATTTTTAAAACAAAATGTCACACCATGGCTGGAATTTTACCCACCATGAGAATCGGAGCAGGCTGGGGGTAGAACATGGATAGGTCCATTGACCTTTGGGGGATTTTACAGTTTCAGGACAAGTCAGGCTGTAAAATCCCACCTAATATGTAGGAAAAAGTGGCCATTGGAGTTATCTGGTCAAACGGCGCTTTCTCCACGCACAGACTGAGGAAGCCTAATAATGAGGAGGACAAATTCCTGAAATGTATGTGCAATGGTTCTCTAGAATGTTGGGTTGAGGAACCAACTAGATAATGGACTATTTTACACCTAGTATTGTTCAGTGAGAAAAATTAACAATTTTGCTGTAAAGAGCATTTGATAGAATTTGATGGAATTTTACATGAAGTTTGAAAGTGATTTAGTTCAATCCAAAACTGGGTCTTTAATCTAAACAAAAGAAACATTGATAGTATGAGGGGAAGGTTGGCTAAGACAGGTTGGAGACCTGCATTAATAGGTATGATGGCAGATGGGCCGTGGCTAGCATTTAAAGAATTAGTACATGGTTTGGAACAAATTTACATTCCCTTCAGGCACAAAAATCCAGCAAAAGTAATCTGACCATGGCTAACAGGAAAATTTAAGGGTTTTATTAGATCAAAGGAAGAAATGTATCAAGTTGCTAAAAAAAAAGTAGTAAGCTTGAGCATTGGGAGTATTTAAATTTCAGCAAAGGAGCACCAAGAAATTGATACAGAAAGAGAAAATAGAACATGAAAGTAAACTAGTTAGGAACATAAAAATGGACTGTAAGAACTTCTATTGGTATTCAGGAAAGAACAAGTTTAGTAATGCCAAATATGGACCCAGTACAGGCAGCAAATGGAGAAATTGCAATGGGATAATAAGTAAATGGCAGAGAAAATGTTATATGTTCAAATAGTTGCACGATTGCTTTAATAGCAGGTCACATGATTGGATGGTAATAGTTTAGAGGCTCCTGTTTTGCATTTCAATCTGTACAGGTCGCAGCTCTTACAATAAATCTGTTGTGTGTTACTTTGAATCTATGTGTGCAAACCTCATCTTTTCTTTTTGTTTAAAACCCACAACTCCCAACATAGTTAGAACATTAAAGAAAGTAAACAAAATAATTTGGCTATTGATCTTTGACAGACTGACTGACACTGGTAGTGGATTTTTTGATTTGATTTGATTTATTATTGTCACATGTATTAGTATACAGTGAAAAGTATTGTTTCCCACACGCTATACAGACAAAGCATATCATTCATAGAGAAGGAAACAAGAGAATGCAGAATGTAGTGTTACAATCATAGCTAGAGCATAGAGAAAGATCAACTTAATGGCTGGGCTGTCCAGGAAAATGCTGCTCTTTGGGCCCTATTTTATCATTTTGATTCTAAGTGCTGGACGGACTTGAAACTGAGAGTTTCAAATCCAACCTTTAGACCCATTCTCCAGCACCCCACTATGCACATTGCCTGCAAAAGTATCAGCGAGTCCGCATTGTGTTGCACAAGCCTGTGGGTGGGGCTAAACGCACGCAAAATCTTGCTGCTCGGATTGGAGCCTCCAACTACGCACGTGCAAAAAAAAGATAGAATGCAGCTCCCCCCACATCCTCCCGGGCCGGATAATGCCTCCATCTGGCCCCCACTCCCGCAACATTACTGATCCCCACAACATTACTGACCCCCTTATTTCTACCCCCCCAACCCCGCCACCCAGACCAATCACGGGCCCCTCCTTCCCTCCACCCACTGATTTCAGGCAGAGTGGCAGGAGATCCCCCTTCCCCATCACTGTTCACAGGCAGAGTGGCAACAGATTCCCTTTCATCCCTACTGATCACAGGCAGAGTGACAGCAGACTGTCCTTCCCCTCCACTGATCATAGAGAGAGTGGCAATGGACCTCCCCTTCCTCTCAGTAATCACAGACAAAGTGGCAGCAGATTCCAACCCCCCCCCCCCGCCCCCCGATCTCAAGCAGAGTAGTAGCGGACCCCCCTTCCCCTCCACTGATCTCAGGCAGAAAGCCATCAGACCCTTCTCCACCCCCTACCCCCACTGATCTCAAACAGAAAGCCATCAGACACTCAGCACTTGCCTCCTCACTGACTGGAGGGCCTGAATTGGACTTGTATGGAGCATGTCTGTTTCACGCTGATTCACGATGGTAAAGGGTGAAGTGTTGGTAAAATTGGGCATGCAACCTATTAAGTCAATTTAAATGCATGCAAATGGGTTTAAATTGTTATCACGCCCATTTCGGGCACAGTCCTGATCGCAGCCATTTTCGGGCCTTGGTAAAGGAGGAACTGGCGCGGAGTCGGGCGCAGATCGCGCTACTCGCCTCCCACCTGACTTTACCAAATTTTTGTGCCCAAAAACGGGTGCAACGCGATGATAAGGTTGGGCCTTTCGGGTCTATCTTCATGGAGGAAGATACAAAAACTTCCCTGAGATATTGTGGTGCCAAGGGAATAGTGAGACTAGATTGAGGACCTGACTGAAGTTAGTATTGTTAAAAAAGAATAGAGCTAGAAAAATTAACGGGAATGAAAGTCCATGAATAAACTGGATCTGGTGATCTTCATCCCAGAGTGTTGATCAAGGTGACTGCAGATGGTGGATGCATTGGTGATCATCTTCCAAAACTCTATAGCTTCTGAAATAGTGCCTGTGGATTGGAAGGTAGCAAATGAAACCCCACTATTTAAGACAGGAGAGAGAGAGAGAGAAAACCAAGAACTACAGACCTGTTAGCCTGACATCAGTAGGAAAGAAAATATTAGAATCTATTATAAAGGATATGGTAACTGGACACTTCGAAAATAATGGTAGGATTGGGCAGAGTCAACATGGATTTATGAAAGGGAAACTATGTTTGACAAACCTATTGTGGTTTTTTGAGGATGTTACTAGCAGAGTAGAATAGGAAGAGCCGCCGGATCCAGCGTATTTGTACTTTCAAAAAGCTTCCGATAAGGTCTCTCACAGGAGATCAGTAAACAAAATTGAAGCTCATTGGATTGGAAGTAATATACTGGCATGGATAGAGAATTGGTTATCGGACAGAAAACAGAGAGCAGGATAAATGTTTCATTTTCAGATTGACAGGCAATGACTAGAGGGGTTCCACAAAGATCCAGTGCTTGTGCCCCAGCTATTCACAATCTGCATCAATGATTGGATATGGGGACCAAATGTAACATGTCCAAGTCTGTTAATCACAAAAAAAACTTAGTGGGAATGTGACTTAGGAGGAGGATGCAAAGGAGATTCAGACAGGCTAAGTGAATGGGCAAGAACATGACAGATGGCATATAATGTGGAAAAATGTAAAGTTACCCACTTGGGCAGGAAAAGCAGAAATGCAGAGTATTTCTTAAATGAGAAATTGGGAAATGTTTGTGTCCAAAGAAATCTGGGTGTTATTATTCATAAACCACTGTAAGCTAACATGCGGATGCAGCAAACAATTAGGAAAGAAAATGTATGTTATCCTTTATTTGAGGGTATTTGAATACAGGATTAAGAGAGTCTTGCTGTAATTATATAGAACTTGAGTGAGACCGTACCTGGAGTATGGTATGTGAACAAAGGATGCACTGACTCTAGAAGGAGTATAACAAACATTCACCAAAATAATCCCTGGAATGGTGGGATTTTCCTTTGGGAAGAAAGAGCCCTTTGCATGCATTGATTTGAGAAGAGATTGAGGAAACTGAGTTTGTATTATCTTGAGTTAAGAAGAATATGAGGTGGCCTCATTAATGTGTATAAAATTCTTACAGGGATCAACAGGGTAAACGCTGAAAGGATCCTTCCCCTAGTTCGGAAATACGAGAACCAAGGGACACAGTCTCAGAATAAGGGGCAGGCCATTTAGGACTGAGGTGAGGAGGATTTGTTTTTAGTCAGAGAGTGTTGAATAGTTTGAATTCTCTACCACAAAGAGCAGCAGAGGCCCAGATGATGAGTACATTTAAGATTGAGATCAATAGCTTTCTACATATTGAAAACATTAAGATTTACAAGGATGTTTGTGAGGTAGATTATCGCTGGCTTAGTTAAATAGCAAAACAAGCTTGAGGGCCAGCTCCAATGTTCTGAGGTTCCTATGGCCTGCAGCAATTCCAGAAGGCACACTGTCACCTTTTCAAGGGCAATTAGAGATGGACAATAAGTGATGGCATAGTCATCCCCTGAACAAATACTTGTTTAAATTCCTTTTGGGGTCTAACTCCCTTAGCTCCAGGTGCCATCCAAAAGACACTTCAATTAGACTATCAATTAAATACCCCAAAATAGTATCTCCTTCAGCTTTTTAGTTGATTTGATTTATTGTTTTCACATATATTAGCATTCAGTGAAAAGTAATGTTTCTTGCACGCTATACAGACAAAACATACTGTTCACAGAGAAGGAAACAAGAGTGCAGAATGTAGTGTTACAGTCATAGTTAGGGTGTAGAAAAAGATTAACTTAATGCAAGGTAAGTCCACTCAAAAGTCTGACAGCAGCAGTGAAGAAGTTGTTCTTGAGTCAATTGGTACATGATCTCTTTTTGTATCTTTTTCCCGAAGGAAGAATGTGGAAGAGAGAATGCATGGGGTCCTTAATTATGGTGGCTGCTTTGCTGATGTAACAGGAAATGTAGACAGAATCAACAGAAGGGAGGTGGTTTGCACGATGGATTGGGCTACATTCATGACCTTTTGTAGCTCCTTGCGGTCTTGGGCAGAGCAGGAGCCATACCAAGCTGTGATACAACCAGAAAGAATGCTTTCAGTGGTACATCTGTAAAAGTTGGTGAGAGTCAAAGCTAACTTGCCAAATTTCCTTAGTCTTCTGAGAAAGTAGAGACATTGGTGGGCTTTCTTAACTACAGTGTCGGCATGGGGGAACCAGGACAGGTTGTTGGTGATCTGGACACCTAAAAACTTGAAGCTTTTGACCCTTTCTACTTCTTCCTCATTGATGTACACAGGGGCATGTTCTCCTTTACGCTTCTTGAAGTCGATGACAATCTCCTTCATTTTGTTGACATTGAGGTAGAGATTATTGTTGCCACATCAGTTCACCAGATTCTTTGTCTCATTCCTGTACTTTGTCTTGTCATTGTTTGAGATCCGACCCACTATGGTAGTGTCATCAGCATACTTGAAGATCGAATTGGAGAGGAATTTGGCCGCACAGTCATAGGTGTGTATAAGGAGTATAATAGGCAGCTGAGAACACAGCCTTATGGGGCACCGGTATTGAGGATGATCGTGGAGGAGGTGTTGTTGCCTATCCTTACTGATTGTGGTTTGTGAGTTAGGAAGTTCAGGATCTAGTCATGGGGGGAGGTGCCGAGGCCTAGGCCATGGCGTTTGAAGATGAGTTTTGTGGGAATAATAGTGTTGAAGGCTGAGCTGTAGTCAATAATTAGGAGTCTGACATAGGTGATCTTATTACCTAGGCGTTCCAGCTTGAAATGGAAAGTATTCAATAGTTCATGCAGATCACCATTATTTAATTTTTTTGATTTATGATTGGTATCATGAATAATCAATTCTCTGTAGCAACAGAGCACCAGTGATATTTCTAGCTTTAATTAGCCAAGTAAATTGGATAGGGGCTACCTTTAAGAAAACACCACACACACAGACAGTAACATTAATTGAGTGCAAAATAGCTCATAATATGTGTTGGAGCTTGTGCTGGCATGGATTTGACTGTGGTACATTCATCCTCTATAGAATGACCAAAGTCAGCTTTCCATCCCAGTAAAATTCTCAATTAAGGCCAACATCCCAGAATGGATTTAAGAATCAAACTCAATTAAAAATGTCAAAATTTAACTCTTTTTGATCAATTAATTGCAAACAGTGAGGTAACAGGAAGGGAGATGGGCGCATGCATGGGAAAGCATGTATACAGTTTAGGAGAACTAAACAAGGAAAAGCCAGTGAACTAACAAGCAGAACAATAAAACCCAAGGATATTGTGACTGCAACGCGTGCTACCTACTGAATGCACTGCAGCAACTCAAGAATTTGCGCCCATTGGCTATGCATGGTTTTACAGTATACAATCTCAGGGCTATTTATTTTTCCAATTTCATTTGATCTTATTTATTTATTTATTTATGTTTATTTCAACTTATCCATTGTTTCATTTTTCCACTTTTTTTAATATCACTTTCCATCTTTTCCCTCCCATCGCTAGGGACACCTGTTACATGTCTTAGGTTGTCCTTTGACATTCTGCTCACCTTCGTCCTGCCATTTGCACTTTCTGATCTCTTAATGCCCACTATTAGCACCCTTCTCAGCCATGATCAACACCATTTACATTTCCTTTGTCTTTTTGTCTAGACATCTTCGTCAATCCACCCCCAACCCTCGCATGATAAATATCCTCCTATATTCTATTATCGTCAGCTTTGATGAAGGGTCATCCAAACTTGAAACGTTAACTCAGTCTCTCCACAGATAGCACAGTGGCACAGTAGTTAGCATGGCTGCGCACAGATCCAGAGACCTGGATTCAATTCCCGGTTTGGGTCATTGTCTGTGTGGAGTTTGCATGTTCTCCCTGTATCTGGGTGCTCCAGTTTCCTCCCACAGTCCAACGATATGCGAGTTAGGAGCTTTGGCCATGCCAAATTGTCCCTTGGTGTTTCGGGTAGAGGGACCAGCGGAATAAATATGTAGGTTATAGGGATAGGGCCTAGGCAGGATTGTTGACAGTGCAGAGTCAATGGGCTGAATGGTCTCCTTCTGCAATGTAGGGATTCTATTCTATAATTTTAGATGTTGTTACAACAGCTGAGATTTTTCAGCATTTTTTTGTTTTAGTGATAGTGATTTCTGGCATGGAAATGGATTACAGACTTCAAGAGTAAAATGAAACAGAGAAAAAAACATTTTTAGGCTTCCCCAACCTGTTACTAGATGAGCTCTTCTTTCCTAGCCAAGTTTGCTGTGCTTTAATGTGCATCTTATCCAACCACAACCTCATGCAGGGATAACAAACAGCAGTAATGGATTCCACTCTCTATGGGATTCTGCTTAAAGCCAGAACCTCCTCCAGAGGCAGTTATTTATTCTCTGGTCCTGCACAAACTTTGCAGCAGGTTGACTTCTACAAGTTAAATACTGTCCCAAATTTGGGGCCCAGGGCCTGCTATTTTGAGTGAGGTATGATATGCCCCCGAACGAAGGTATGGTGTGTAGTATCCCTCTACACGTGCTGAGTTGGTAAATAATGATTGTTTTACTTCCATACCAGCTTTTCAGTTGCTTGTGAAAGAGTTGAGGCTGCTATAGTTCTTAGGCAAAACTTCAATATCTACATGGCCACAATTCTTTTCCGTGTAAACATTCTGATTATACGGCAGGAATTGTTGAAGCAGTAGTGTGGGTTTGTTATTTGAAGATAAGACTCGTGACCAATAATGTCAACTAAAGTCCAAGACTGCTGCTGCTGAATGCTGATGTTAGATTCATGGGATTACTACATCACTTCCTGTCTCAATGGTAGAGATTGATGACATTTAAGAATGTTCGCTACAAGGTGCATGTATATCCCATCACAACCCATCCCAAAAATTCACAGACCATCAAAAACTCAGTAGGCTATCAGTTAAACTCCACTGCTACAGAGTGTGTTACTGCCACAAGACATTCACTTCAAAAGAGAGGAGCAAAGAGACATTGGCCGGAACTCTACCATCTCACTTGCCACAGAATCGGTGCTGATGAGGGTTTGACAACAGAAATCTCCGTTGATCTCAGGCAGGAATTTCTGGTCTTACCTGAGCGAGGCTATAAAATCTCATCCATAGAATCCAGGGACATATTTTTATTCAAGTGGGAGAGCTTTGATAAACTAAACAAAGGCATGGAATCCTTTAAAGAAGGAGATTATGAAAGAAAAAAAAGCGATTTTAAGCCTCAGCAGGTAAACTGGGACACTGCAATTAAAGCATTGACCAAGAAATGTGTTTACACTGACCAGCAAACAATCCCATCAACCAGGAGCAACCTGAGATGGGGCCATATTTACATCCAACTGGGAAGTGGCAGACACTGCCTGGACATTTCTAGGTAACTCATTGGAGGAAAGTCTATCACTTTCAGATCCCTATATTCCCAGTCATGGGGAAGCCTTGCAAGAGGGGGCAGAGTAAGTGGGACAGGGAGGCGGTTGATCATGAGACTCAGAGTAACCAGCAAAAACCTGCTATGTCAACATGGAGCCAGGAATAGCACTCCTCCAGAGCGACTGCATATGCTCAACATTTTCACCTTCTTGTTTTTAATCAGTATTTTGTTTCCAAGTTGGCTGTTTTATTGACTTTATTTAGCATGTGATCTCAGATTTATAACTGAATTAAGGAAATCAAGAAATTTTAATCAAACAAGGTAAACAAAATTACTACTCCGTTAACTCTGTTTTCTCTCCCTACAGATACCGCTGGACCTGTTGAGTTTGTCCAGCTTTCTCTGTTTTTGTTTCATAGCCCTCAACATTGAGTACAACAACTTCAGACTGTGATCTTTCTCTTCCATTTTTACCTGTTTTTTGTATCCCAAACATTTTTTGTTCCCATGCAAGAAACCTCTCCCCCACCCCACCCTCACTGGTCACTTATTCTTAAGTTTCGCTACATCTCTGTTGCAATCTCTTTCAGCTCTCACGATTCACGTCCAGCTGTTCAACCCCCTCTTACATATAACCATGTTTTTCCCTCTCTTTATTTCTGAAGAAGTGTCATACAGACTTGAAACATTAAGGGCGAGATTTTATGTCCTCGCTCATCCATAAAGTCCAGCCCAAAGTCAAGAAACTTTCCCATTGTTCGCTCCTCGCCTGCTCCAATTCCCGTAGCAGGTAGAGCAGCAGAATTCCAGTGTGACTCTCTATTCCTACAGATGCTGCCAGACCTGCTGAGGTTTTCCAGCTCTCTCTGTGTTTCTTCTGGACTCCAACTTCTGTAGTGTTTTGCTGTTTTTTGACAAATTATTATTATGCATTATAGGTTTTCATGGAATCATCTGAAATATTGCAGAAGAACTGATGATCAATATTTGATTGAAGTCAATCATCCATTCTCAAACTGTTTTGAGACAGTTACAGAAGGCTTGCATTTATTTATATATCACAATCCGGGAAATCCCAAGGCAGTTTTGCCACCAATTGAGTACAATGAAGTTGCGGCATTTTCTATACTGGTGCCTTAAATATGAAGATGTGGCTCATTTGACAAGCCTTATCAGAAAGTGGAATTAATAATGTGTTCTTAGTTCTGAAATCGAGGCCATGATTCTCCCGTCCGTGCCCACGTGTGGCTGGGAAACGCATGTTTGCATCCTGGAATGGAGATTTGCGCATGGGCTGGGAATGCATTCGCATCTCCCAGAGCTGGCAAGCAGCCGCCAGTCAGAACATGCTGGAAACTGGTGGGAAGGCAGGTAAGTAATTTAAATCTTTTTAAAATCTATTTTAAATATGTATACTTGTTAATTATCAGGATCTTTCAGGGTCGGATTGAATCACTTCCGCCACAGTACTTCATTCAGGCAGGGTTCAGACTAGTTTCCCACATTCGGGGAAGTAGCAGGAGACCCTGCCAGAATGAAGGGGGGGGTAATCAGAGCCCCCCAGGGGATTGGGTGGTGGGGGGTAGTGCCCGCTGGGCATGGGCACCATGGCAATGCCAGCCTGTGCCCCTGCCACTGCCCAAGGGACAAAATGCCCATCAGGCATTGGGCAGTGCCTAGGGGGTGGGGCCTATTGTGGACAGGGCCTAGGTGCAATTTGGTGAGGTGGGGGTCCTGCTGCCACTCTGCATTGGGATCAGTCTGGGATGGAACAAGAACAGCAATTGGGGTGGGCTTGGGGGCATCTGGTCCGCTGGGGGGGTGGGGGGGGCTGCCTCTAGTGGGCATCTGACCCCAGGGGTGTCAGCAAGTGGGGTCTGTTGGGGTGAGGGGAATGGGGGGATCGCTACTGCTGGGGGATGGGCATGGGCATCGAGGCACTCAGGGACAGTGGGGTGGGGGGGGAGGTTGGGGTTGGCCCATTGGTAAATGGGCTGGCCAGCAAATGGGAGTTTGATAGTTTGGGGCCACTGCGCATATGCAGAGTTCGAAAACCGTCAAACTCTGGCACGAATTGGCCACACCCCTCTGGGTTTTAATGATATGCAGGACTGAGACCTTTTCAGTGGACTGAGTCCGGAGTTTCAGGTGAGAAGCTGAACTGACAGAACTGTTGCAATCTAGAATAGCTTTCCTGCCAATTCAGCACTTTTGGGGGAATCACCTCCCCCTCCCCCTGAGTGGTAGCATGGTTTTGAAAGAGTGATTTAGCATATTTATTGAGCAGCTATTTAAAAAAAAGCAAAGGTCATATATAAATTGCTAACAGTAAAAATAGAATTGAACTTCACCAAATAAGTCAGCTGCCATGAAAGTTAAAGTGGCCATAATTAAGTGAATTATCTCATTATTATTTATTTTCAGGATGTGGGCATTGCTGGCTGGGCCAGTATTTATTGGCTATCCCTAATTGCTCTCTATTTCAGAGGGTATTTGACAGTCAGCCACATTGCTGTGAATCTGGTAAGGATGACAGATTTCCTGGAGGACATTAGTGAACCAGATTTTTTTGACAATCATTTTTTAACTTGTAATTCCAGATTTTTATTGAATTCAAATTTCACCATCTGCAATAATGGGATTTGAACTCTCGTCCCCAGATCTTTCTTTGGGGCGCTACATTACTAGTCAGTGATAATTCTACTATGCCACTGGCTCCCCTTATCTCGCCCTACTGATTGTATAGTTTGTTATGGAAATAACCTACAAATAGGAGCAGGAGGAGGTTATTTGGCCTTCCAAGCCACCTGTGACATTTAATAAAATTATGGTTAACCTTCTACCTTTCCATTGTCCCTATACCCCTTGATCCTCTTTGTATACAAAAATCTATTGATCTTTGACACAATCTCCAACATGGATAAATGATTAAGCGCTCACAACTCTTTGGGCTGAAAATTCCAAAGATTCACAATCCACTCATTGAAGAATTTCTGGAAATTCACTGAAAAGGGAGATATGTTGCCATAGCACATAGCTCCCCATTGCTTTATCCATGGCAAAACCTCAGTTAATCAGAATTAGCATCACCTACGACAGGCATTGGAACCGTCACCAGCAGAAGCCACAGGTTCCCAGTCATCAGCCTACAACACAGAGCCCCCTACATCAATAGAAATGGAGACCTCACCAGAGGCCTACAAAGCAAGCACTGCACCCACAGGGCATGCAAATGGGGTGCCCCAGGTCGCCCACACTAGGGAAACTAGCCCAAGAACATCTAGAGTTAGGCCAACTGGCTTAGGTTTGGCCTTATGACCAAACCAAAAATAAAGTTCCAGGACTAAATAACAAACTAGTCTACAGGTGGCTTTTGTGTAAGGCAGGGGTTTGGTGGAGGAGGACATGCGATGTGTGTAATGTCTATGTTAGGAGTTGTGGGTTTAAACAAAAAGTAAGAGACATGGGCTGGGATTCTCCCAGAAAAAAACCTAAGTGTTCAACAGGCAGGAAAACAGGAGCTCCATCCCCCCCGCCCCCTCCACCACCCCCCCCCCCCACCCGCCCCACCACCCCCCTCCGCTCCCCCCCCCAAATTTTTTGGGTGTACATAGTAGAACAAATCTTTGGCATTCTGTGCTCCTCAGAGTCCCTCAGTGGGATTCACGCTAATAAGGCGGAGGTGCTGCCTCATCCTACTGGAGAGGCTGGAATCAGTGTGCTGAGCAGATCGATCTGTCAGTGTGGAGATCAATGTATATGCACTGACCTCCCGACCACTGGCTTCTCTGATGGCTTCCCAACTTCCTCCGATCACCGGTCTACCTGACCCCACCCTTCCCATGTGTAGCCCCAATCCTCCCAATGGCCAGCCTCAATTGCCTCCTCCCACCCAATCCCACCAATCCCATTGCAGACTGTGTAGCTGGTTTCCCCCCTCACTAATTGGCCCCCTAGTAGATCCCATCCTTCCAGTAGGTGCCACTCCCTTGGCAGTCCCCCATTGGCATTGCCAGGGTGCTAGGCTGGCAGTGCCTGGGTGGCATTCCCAAAGAGGCCTCTGGCCTCAGTGACTTCTGTCACCACTAGTGGGGTGAGCTCATCTGGTCCCCATTGATAGGAACCAGTTGTAGTTTCTGCCGGTGGGAACCACTTGCAATGTCGGGGAGATAATTGTGGGCCCAGAAATTACCATCCTGGGCCCGCTAATCACATTGAAATAGCAATTTTGATATGGTAATCAGCCTCATGCCAATTTGTGGGGCTGATTACATCTTAAAACATTACCTGGGAGATTTGAGCAGTGCAGCAGGCCCACAGAATCACCCCCATGGTTTGCATATGTCAATTCAAAGTAAAACAAAACAGGTTTATTGAATGCGATATTTTCTAAACTGCACACAGAACAAAATCTGAAACCGAGAATCAGCTTGTGAAACACCCTAATGACATGACCATCATATCATGTTATCATCGTAAAGCAATTACACAACCACTTAAATAGATAACAATAGCCTATGCACCCGCAGCAACTGCTCAATCTATGTCACACCCTTTGTAAATAGTTATGTATTGTTAGCCTGTTCAATCCATCACATTATAAAGTAGTGCATACACAATTGTATTTGTGCACTCTGTTACATCTCAGTGCCACCGGTTGTCCCAACTTAAATGGGGAAGATGTGGGCCAAGTGGTCACATAATAATGTGATTAATTAAAAGGTCACATGATAGAAGTGTGGGAGTTCTCCCCAGAGCTTGCACAGCTTCGAAGTATATAGCAGCTATTCAGCTAGTGAATAAACTGTTGTTTGTTATAAGTCCTTAGTTACCAGTCTTTGTGAACCCAATATTTCCACACAATATTTTCCACACAGTATTTTCTGTTTTTATTATCCTTAAGAATTTTATATGTTTCAATGAGAAACCTTACATTCTTCTAAACTCCAAAGAATAGAGGCTGAGTATACACAATCTTTCCTCAAAGGACAATTCCCTCCTTCTAGGAATCAATGAGCCTTTGTTGCACTCTTTCTAAGCCATGCAGTCCTTTCTTAGGCCAGGAAATTCAAATAGTGCTCCAGGTGCACTCTCAGCAAGGTCCTATACAATTGTTGTGTGATTTCCTTAGTCTTATGCTCCAGTCATTTTGTTATTCAAGCTTACATTCCATTTTCTAATTGCTTACTTTTCCTCCATGTTAACTTTCTGTGATTCATGTGGAAAGACACCCAGATGTCTTCAAATACCAGCACTTCCCTGTTTCTCATCATTTAAAAATATTCTGCTATTACCCCTATCAAAATAAGATGACGTCACACTTTTCCAAGTTATATTCAAGCTGCCATGTCCCCTTCTGCCTATTTGCATCCTTCTCAGAACTTACTTTCTGATTTAACTGTAAAGCAGGAGCAAGTGTGGATATATTACATTCAGTGCCCTCATCTCTGTCATTGATATAGATTCCAAATAGCATTCAAGCACTAACTGTCATAGTACATCATTAGTTACTATTATTTATCCTGTTTATTCCTATCTCATTTTCTTTCCAATGATCAACCCTCAATCCATGCTAATACATTACCCCCAGTCCCATAGACACTAATTTTTCATAACACCTTTTGGAAATCTAAATACCTCACATACAGATTAGCTACAAACTCAAAAAAATAGGTTTATCCAATACAATTTTCCTTTCATGAATCCGTGTTGACTCTGCACAGACATATTAAAATGTTTTCAGTGCTCTGTCATCAATTCCCTAAATAATAGACTGCAGCATGTTCTCAGCTATTGATGTCAGGATAACTGGCCTCTAGTTCCTATGTTCCTGTTTTCTCTCTATCTTTTCTTTAACAGACCTATGTTATAACATAACATAAAGTTATGTCTTCTCCCTCTAATCCATAGGAACCAATCTATAATCTCAAAATTATTACAGATCAAAGCCAGTGGGTGGAATTTTCCCATCTCACCCGCCACAGGAACCATAGCGGGTGGGACACAGACTATGCAAAGGTCTGTTGATCTCAAGTGGAATTTTCTGGTCTTTGGGGCGAACATTCTGTAACCTCATTTACAAGTTCAGAGTGCAGACATCAATCCAGATTTATTGGTTTATTACCCATTAATTTCTCCAAGTTTTCTTTTGTCAAAAAATGATATGTGAATTTTTGTCCCCCATTGTAGCATATATGGAGATTAATCGCTACGAAACTTCACACTGCCAGCTGGCATGCTGGTTTCCTGACATCATTCTGCACCAAGCAATTCTACCAGTCTCCACAAATGCCCTTCACTCCACAACACCTAGCCATTTAAAGTAGCCAATTAAGGAATTTTACAGATGGTCCTTAGGATTCCCAAGGTGCGGAGAACAAGTCCAGTTGCCTGGAGATGGCTCTCCCAATATCAGGTGAGAAGGTGAAACTCCAGGCAGGCTTTGAGGCCTTTATGCCTGCTACATCAGATCTACAGCCACAGGTTGCCCTTTTCAAAACCCCAAAATCATGCCCAAAGTATTTGCTTAATTTTCCTGTTGTGTTTCCCCATTAAAATTCCTGCTGTCTACCTCTAAGGGACCCACGTTTACTTTGCTAATCACATGCTTCTTAAGTATGTTTTGTTATTCATTCTTGGGATATGGATTCTGCAGGGATTGCCAACACTTATGGCTCATCCCTGATTGCCATTGTGAAGGTTATAGTGAGCAATATTTTTGAATTACAGCAGTCCATATGGTGCCAGTGCACCCATAATGCTGGTAGGCAGGGTGTTCCAGGATGTTGACCCAATAAAGGAACAGCAATATAGTTCCACCTTAAGATAACGAGTGAAGCTTTGAAAAACTTTCACACACTTTTAGGGCAGGGTTTTACGATGTCGTTCGCACCAAAACTGGAAAATCCCATCCAAGGGCAATGGACATTTCCATTGTCCGCCCCTCACCTCCTCCGATTCCAGTGGCGGAGGGTAAAATTCCTACCTTAATGTCTCTAGCTTGTTTCCTCTCAAAATCTATTTTCTCTTTATCATTTTCTTGGTCATCCTTTGCAGAATTTAAAAAAAAATCTCTCACTTGCCAGCTTGCAAATCAAGATGATTTGCCTCTTTTCTTTAATCTAAAGCTATCTTTGATTTGCTCATTAGACCACTTTTGCCCGGAATGTATATTTGCTGCAAATTACAAATTATTTTCAAATCCAGTAAAAGTATTGGTGTTCCATTTTAAGGTACACAAGATGGGTGTAGACACGTTTTGCTGATACCCTCCACTTCCAAGTTTTTTTTTCCTTTTGGACATTTGTAAGTCTCTGGGCAGCCATTCCTCGCACAGATTTTGGGGGGTGATTTTCCGATTCTTCCAGCTGATGGAGACTCCCCGTCACAGGTTCCCTGGCAGTGGCGGTGGGGGGAGGGTAGAATAAATGGGAAATCCTATTGAAATCCAGAACGTCCTACTGCCAGCCAATGGCAGGCCATCTCCCACCACCAAGAATGATGCCGCAGAAGGGCAGAAAATCTACACCTTCACTGTTTGAACAAGATTTATGCCACCCTCATCACTTGCCTTCCTACCTAAATGGATGTTGTTTTGGCTGGGTTGAATTAATTATCTTCCTTTTAATTTCATCACAGTGGATCAAATAGTTGAAAAGATGGAATGGATCTTTCTCTCAATTACATTCGCTGGTGCCTCTAATTGTTTTCCCTTGCCTCTGGAAGATAACACTAGTCAGGCCATTAAAATATTATTTCTGCAAAATTCTGTTCTGGTGCGGAGTTTTTTTTTAAGTTTCTCTAAATATTTTTCATTTCAGAAAAAATCAGAACCTTATGAATAGCAATTAAATTAATACTTTGGGCTAGAATGACATATATCTGGAGTACCAAATTGGAATTAAATAAGAATTAGGTGCAAATTGAATGAAAGCTATAGCTAATGGTAAACAATTATGTATAGTAAAGGGGCTATAGATACCAATATGAATTAGGATCACTTGTGGTTGCTGCATGATGTGAAGAGAAAGTGCCTTTTTTTCCCCTGTGGTTTCAAGTGAGTTTGAAATCACTGTCTGTTACATCTGGTCAGATGTATGTGAATGGTGTGCACTCTGAGCAATGTTCACACACTCATTCGATTGCAAAGTATTTTCAATAGCTTCAAGTTGCCCCTATTCAATTGTTTGCATTTCGTGCAGTGTTCTGACAATTTAATTTTCACTACTGCAGTGTGCATATGATTTTTGCCATTTTATTCAGGTGCTACTGGTGCTCCAAGATGGTCAAATGGTTTTAAACTCAAATGGCAGTTTAGCCTCCTTTTAGTGTAAAACGCTATAGGGATATAGAGAGGCTAAATGAGTGGGCAAAAACTGGGCAGATGGAATATAATTTAGGAAAATGTGAAGTTATGCACATTGGTAGGAAGAATAAAGGAGCTGAATACCCTTAGAGGATGAGAAGGGGGACTTAGTGGTAGGGGATGGGGATATGGCTGAGGTCTTGAATAACTTTTTTGTTTTGGTCTTCACGGAGGAGGACATGAATAATTTGCCGGGTGTTAGAGATGGAAAGGTGGTAGGACTGGAGGGTCTCAATGACATTACTGTTACTAGAGAGGCGGCCCTCGACAGACTGGAGGGGCTGATTGTGGACAAGTCCCCAGGACCGGATGGAATGCATCCGAGGGTTCTGAAAGAAATGGCGGAGGTGATAGTGGATGCCTTGGTGGTTATTTTCCAGACGTCGCTGGATTCCGGGGAAGTGCCGGAAGATTGGAAAACGGCTAATGTTACGCCGTTGTTTAAGAAGGGTGCCAGGCAAAAGGCAGGGAATTATAGGCCGGTTAGTTTAACGTCTGTTGTAGGGAAAATGTTAGAATCCGTCATCAAGGAGGAAATAGCGAGGCATCTTGAGGGGAATTGCTTGATAGAGCAGACGCAGCACGGTTTCGTTAAAGGGAAGTCGTGTCTGACAAATTTACTGGAGTTCTATGAGGATGTGTCTAGGGCGGTGGATAGAGGAGAGCCGGTGGATGTGGTCTTTCTTGATTTTCAGAAGGCGTTTGACAAGGTACCTCACAAGAGGTTATTGCAGAAGGTAAGGGGACATGGAGTTGGGGGTAGGGTGTTAGCGTGGATAGAGGATTGGTTGTCAAATAGGAGGCAGAGAGTGGGGGTCAATGGGTGCTATTTGGATTGGCGATTGGAGACTAGTGGAGTGCCCCAGGGGTCGGTGCTGGGGCCTCAGCTATTTACCATTTATATAGATGATCTGGAGGAGGGAACCGAGTGTATGGTGTCGAAATTTGCTGATGACACCAAGATTGGTGGAACGGCAAATTGTGCGGAGGGTGTGGAGAGTCTACAGAAGGATCTAGATAGGCTGGGCGAATGGGCCAGGAACTGGCAAATGGAATTTAATGTTGGCAAGTGCGAGGTGGTCCACTTTGGTAGGAATAATGGTAGGAAGGATTATTACTTACGTGGAGAAAAACTGCAGCAGGCGACGGTGCAGAGGGACCTCGGGGTCCTTGTGCATGAGTCGCAAAAACCCAGCTTGCAGGTGCAGCAGGTGGTCAGGAAGGCGAATGGGATGCTGACCTTCATCGCGAGGGGGATTGAATATAAAAGTAGGGAGGTCTTGCTGCGGCTGTATAGGGCATTGGTGAGGCTGCAGCTGGAGTACTGTGTGCAGTTTTGGGCACCGTACTTACGCAAGGATATTTTGGCCTTGGAGGGAGTGCAGAGGAGGTTTACTAGGCTGATGCTGGAGTTGAGGGGGTTGAGCTATGAGGAGAGGCTGAATAAACTAGGCTTGTACTCGTTAGAGTTTAGAAGAATGAGGGGAGATCTCATTGACATGTATAAGATGATGAATAGGATGGATAGGATAGAGGTGGAGAGACTCTTCCCGCCCAGAAAGGACAGTAGGACTAGGGGGCACAGCCTCAAGATAAAGCGGGGGCGGTTTAGAACGGAGTTGAGGAAGAATTTCTTCACTCAAAGGGTGGTGAATCTCTGGAATTCTCTGCCCGTTGAAGTGGTGGAGGCTACCTCGCTAAATATTTTTAAGACGCGGGTTATTGGGTTTTTGATAAGAGAGGGGATTAAGGGTTATGGGGAGAGGGTGGGAATGTGGAACTGAGCCACGACAGATCAGCCATGATCTTATTGAATGGCGGGGCAGGCTTGAAGGGCTAGATGGCCTACTCCTGCTCCTATTTCTTATGTTCTTATGTTCTTATGAATATTACTTAAATGGAGAAAGGCAGCAGAAAACTGCAGCATAGTGAGATTTGGGGGTCTTTGTGCATAAATCACAAAAATCTAGCATGCAAGTTCAGCAGGTAATTGGGAAGGCAAATGTTGGCCTTTATTTCAAAGGGTATGGAGTATGAAAATAGGGAAATCCTGCTGAAACCATACAAGGCACTGTTTGATTTGATTTGATTTATTATTGTCACATGTATTAACAAACAGTGAAAGGTATTGTTTCTTGCATGCTATACAGACAAAAGATAGCGTTCATTGAGAAGGAAAAGAGAGACTGCAGAATATAGTGTTACAGTCATAGCTAGGGTGTAGAGAAAGATCAATTTAATGCAAGATAAGTCCATTCAAACAGTAGCAGGAAAGAAGCTTTTCTTGAGGTATGTGACCTCACACTTCTTATCTTTTTCCCGGTGAAAGAAGGTGGAAGAGAGAATGTCCGGGGTATGTGGGGTCCTTAATTATGCTGGCTGCTTTGCCGAGGCAGTGGAAAGTGTAGACAGGGTCAATGGACGGGAGGCTGGTTTGCATGATGGATTGGGCTACATTCACGAGCTTTTATAGTTCCTTGTGGCCTTGGGCATAGCAGGAGCCACACCAAAGTGTGATACAACAGAAAGAATGCGTTCTTTGGTGCATCTGTAAAAGTTGGTGAGAGTTGTAGCTGACATGCCAAATTTCCTTAGTCTTTTGAGAAAGTTGGTGGGCTTTCTTAACTATAGTGTCGGCATGCGAGGACAAGGACAGGTTGTTGGTGATCTGGATACCTAAACACTTGAAACTCTCAACCCTTTCTACTTTGTCCCCGTTAATGTAGACAGGGGTATGTTCTCCTTTACGCTTTCTAAAGTCGATGACAATCTCCTTCATTTTGTTAACATTGAGGGAGAGATTATTTTTGCAACACCAGTTCACCAGATTCCCTACCTCATTATTTGAAACACACTTGGAATATCTTATCTAAGGAGAGATATAGTGGCATTGGAGGCAATCCAGAGAAGGTTCATTAGGTTGATTCCAGGTATGGAGGAATTTTCCTATGAGGAGAGGTTGAGTAGGTTGGATCTGTACAGAGTGGAGTTTAGAAGAATGAGAGGCATCCTTATTGAGACCTATAGTATTCTCAGGGAAATTGACAAGATAGATGCTATTTCCCCTTGTGAGAGAGTCTAGGACCACACAGCATAAACTCAAAGGGGTCACCCATTTAAGACAGAGATGAGGCAGAATTTCTTCTCTCAGAAGGTATTGAATATGTGAAATTCTTTTCCGCAGAGAGATGTGGAGGTTTGGTCATTATGTACGTTCAAGACTGAAGTAGACAGAATTTTAATCAAAAGGGAATTAGGGGTTTTGGAGATCAGACAGGAAAGTGAAATTGAGGATTATATCAGATCAGCCATGACTGCACTGAACGGTGGAACAGACTTGATGGGCCAAATGGCATCCTGGTGCTCCTCCACCTTATGATCTTATGATAATTCATCAATCAATTGTATTCATTCAAAATGATACCACATTGTCCACCAGAAGTAAGCCAAATGACCTGCAAAAGTGGTGCTTATTAAACATAGGCAGCAAGAATCATGTTACTTAAACATGGCAGTAACCAAAATACTCCTGTTATAAACTTCGGCTAAACTACTTTGAAAAATAACAGCTATAAAAGAAGTTTACCTTAGAGGGCCATTAAATCAGCACACAGTTTCAAAAATAAATCATACACATACCTGAAGACTATCAAAAGTACATCAATGATCAACGTAGTTGAAAAAACAATTGTAATGAATGATACTGTATTGATATAACATGTTGAAAATGTCCCAGATTGCTCCAGAAAATAAATTATTTATCAACAGAGTTGACAGTTGTTACCTGGACAAAGTATTGCACAAGATAAAGCAATTTGTAAAACAGGCACAGGTTTCTATTTTTTTCCTTGGGAATTGGACAATAGTGGCAAGAATGGCAAGGCAACATTTATTGCTCATCCCTAGATGATAACATTAAGAATCAGTCACATCATTTCAGCAGAGTTGAATGTAGGGCAAGCTTTCCCTTCACAGAATGGTATTTGTGAGACAATTGGATTTCAATAATAATTCAACAATTTCTGAATGCAATTCTACAATTTCCATGGGGAATTTGAATTCATGGGACTATCAAAGAGAGGTGGGTTTGGGCACCAGTGGGAAATCAAAACCCTGAAAAAATGATGTCCAAATTGGGGATCCAACATGATCTGACTCACTTCCGGCTGTAACCTGGCAAAATTGGCAGATGAACATCGAACTCACTTGCAATTTTCAGATAAGTAATTCAATTTTAAAATATTCCTGTGCTGTGTGGAACTTGAAAGAGTGTTTATTAGAATTTTGTGTGTATGTATTAGTCAGACAAAATTTTACAGGTATGGTCTTTCCCCGAAGAATCACTGCAGTCCCACATCACAGCTCTAAGAAGATGAATTGACTGGAGACAGAGCATAAATCCTGCCTCAGAGAGCTGCCACAGCTCTGTAGTCTCAACAACACTAATGGCAGCAGTGGCCAGGACTAGGACTACAAGCGGACTGAAATTCTAACCCCTGAGGTCCAGGAGCAGGAGTCCTATTGTGGGGAAGAGAATTGAGGCCCGGGCTGATGGGGAGAGGGTAATAGGAGTTTTGATGGAGAAGCTGGTATGGAGAGGGAGTACCTGACCCATGTAAAATTGTGGACTGGTCTCTCTGGTTGAGAGAGAGCAGCGGGAAGATCACACGGAGAGTTTTACAAACCCCCTTGCCTAAAAACCCACTTGTGGGTCAGTGTAAAATTCCATCTGTGAAGTAGATAAACAGGAACTAGTAGGTGTAGTTCACTTTACTTGGCAAAGGGCATTTGATAATAGCTTTGGTAATGTATTAGTATGGACGGAAGATTGATGAGTGGATGGGGAGTAGGGGGTAGAAGTAAAATGAGCATTTTCAATATTGCAGGCTGTAACTAGTGGAGTACCGCAAAAACCAATGCTGGGTTTTTAGCTGTTTACCATCTACATTGATGAATGAGATTGAGAATAATGTACCTAACCTCATTAAAGATACAAAGCTAGGTAGGAATGCAAGCTGTAAGGAGGATACAAAGAGGCTGCAGAGAGAGGTATAGGCAGGTGAGATGAGTGGGCAATAAGAAGGCAAATGGAGTAGAATGTATGGAATTATTCACTTTAGCATTAAGAATAGAAAAATAGAATTTTTTTAAGAAGTGTGAAATAATGTGATCCATGCCGCATATGAAACAGAAGGAGATGGAAAGGCCTCCACTTTCAGCTTTCTGAGTCCTTCCCAAGCCCACACCGCTGCTAATTGATCACCAAACCCATTCTCCAGCTGATTAGGGCTGACCTCTGGGAAAACCATGACCTGTGGCTACTTCATCCTCAGAGTAGTATTGGTGCTGAAAATGGTACGGAGATCAGAGACCAGGGTTATGGGCGAGTGGCAGTTGGGATTAGGTGGGAGTTCAGGTGTTTCTAACATGTCGGTGCAGACTGAATGGACCGAAGGACATCTTCTGTGCTGTATGACCCCATGATTCTATGATTTTATGACCTGGCTCCAAGCAAAACATCCTGCATTGTTGCTCTGAAATTCTTGACCGAGCAATTAAAAAATGAATTATTTGGTACATTCAAAAATATACTTTAAACTGGAATTAATAAAATGATAAAAACAGAAAATACATAGAACTCCTTCTCTATATTTTTCATTCCATAATCAATATTCAGTGGAGAGGAATTTCTAATCTAATAGTATCATCAATGGCATCTCAAAGCCAAAATTTTGTGTGGTGCAGTTGATGCATGTGTATACAACTCACTCCCTCCCCAAAATGGTTTGGCTGAAATAGAAATTTGAACGCAGTTATTTATCTGAACGAGGATTCAGAGAAGTGCCGATTATCTCACTATTACAATTCCTAAACACTAATCTTCCCATCATTATATTCTTAACAAAAAGTACTAAAGAAATCACATTGTAATTAAAGATTCCTACTCTTATCGAGTGGCAATGATATAGCATTACATGGGGCGTTTGTAGTTATCCAGTCTGGAGAAAATATATCTACTGCCGATGTTTCAAGGTGACACTGTAACAACTTCCACGCACCATCCCCCCTCCCCCCCACCCCCACAACCTTTAGGGGTTTTTGGCATATCTTTCTAAGGTAATTTTTATAAAGAAATTGGCTGTGTCGCAGATGGCATATTTTTGTAACACACTCCCTTGTGTATCTTGTTCTGCCACAGGGATCTCACAGGCACCTTGGCAGCGTCTTTGAAATTCCAGGTGAGGGGAAGAAAAAAATATCATTGAAGTTTCTTCAATTTTTAAAAATCTTAAACCCATTTCCATTCTGCAAGTCTTTCCAGATTAATTCTCCTGCAATCTAAACTGACAGCCATTTGCAATGCTTATCAATCAGCTCTGCATAACGCTTAACTTATGCTCATATCTTGAGGTTTATGTGAATCTGACAGGTAACTGGGAATCAAAATGAACTGATACATGTCACAGTAAATCAGTACAACTCTATGTGATCTTTAGGTTTTAAAATCTCGAATAATAAACACATTCCACCCTCCCTATTACAAGGTCCCCACAAGCTAAAACTTCTATTTTGTATTTGGGGGAGGGCTAAAATAAGGATTAAAATAATTCACTGGACAGAGTCATCATAGCAAGTACTGACTGTATTCCACAGGGGTTATATTCCAGTACAGGATCTGATCTGCAATTATATCAGTTTGAAGTCTTAGCAACTACTTTTGCGCTGGGCTGTATTTCCCAGACTGACTGCACTGGCTTCTACAGGTTGGTGTAGGTATTTTTCCATTCTTTTAGTTATAATGATGGACATTAGAAGAGAAGTTTGTAGAACCATAAAAATCACATGGTGTTGCTCCAAAAGAGCTTTGTTATTTGTCTAAATTACTCAAACTATAATTAAAGCATTGTAGAACAGAAGGAGAAGATCTTATGGCACATCCCGGCCTCTGAGCCACAAGATTTGGATTCAAGTCCCATCCAAGACTTGATGGCCTGGAAAGGTGTGCTCTTAATGTGGTAAAATAAAGTTGCATATCAACCTGTTAAAATCCTTCCAATGTATGACATTTGCAAGCTGCAAGAGTGAGAGACATTCTTGGTCAGACATGTGGTGGAAAGAAAATTGAAGCTGCTACTATTCACAGCTGCGGACTACAACATGGATGTAAAGGTCAATGTTGCCACTGCAACTCAGACTCCTGGAGTGGGATGTTGGTGTCAACTGGATTTGGGACCTGCCTCCTTGTCCTACCTGTGGTGGAAATTGTGGAGCTATGGGTGAGAGTTGTTTTCAAGCAGAGAACTGAAAGTATATAGCAACACACTTACGATAATGGGCTGAATGTCAAATGCTGCTGATTAAGCATCAGTCCTAACTTAAACATATATTTAAAAAAAGGTGGTGTCTTTGGCAGAATCCCCATTTTTTCTTTGCTCTAAGATTAGAGCACAAAGATATGAAGCTTTTTTGTTGCTGTCACTAGCTCCAACCAGTCCCTACAACTAATCAGTTTAAGCAATTAAATCTAATTCAATCTTTAATTACAGAGGTGGAACTTATATTCCCCCCGTCTTCAACCCTCCAGGCAGGTTTAGAGCTGATGAGGAGCTGTTTGCTGGCTTGGGAGTGTGTGGAATGGAAATATTACCACCTCCGTCATTCCCCCCCGCAATCAAGCTTTGCATGGAAAGGATGGAAGACGACCTTACCACCTGAAAGTCAATTGAGGCCCTTAAGTAGCCATGTAAGGATCTCAGCCCCCCCACCACTGTAGCCCCCCACCAGCAGCCAGTGGGAAATGTGTATTGCAGAACAACCCCTGACAAAAGCTGTCAAATGTGGTGGCGGCACACCAGCAGGGAGTATCCTTGTACTTAAGTGCTCTGTGCTTGTTGAGCATTCCAGCAGTGAAAAGGGGGACCTGTAGGAAGACACCTCTCGTCCCCTTCCATTAACCGTCCTTCCTCACCTTGCTAGCAGACTTCCTCTGTTATCCCCTAATGCTAACCCTAATCCTAACCCACTATTTCTCTCTCTAGGCTTCTATCACCAATCTCTAGTGAAGGCCCAGTGTAGTATTAACAGAGGCCGCCTCTCTGGATAGCTTCCAGCCTCTGACTGGCAAATAACTCGCAGGCCTCCAGCCTACATTGCATTAAATTCATCTGGAGGCCCAACACTGTCTAGTTGATATGGAATTCTGTTGGCAGGAGGGGTTTCCTGTTATGTATGTTGGGGGCATAGCCCCTTTAAGGGAAAGGTCACATGATCCTGGGTGTCTGGGGATCTGCTGGGAACCACCCTGGCAATTAGTAGGAGTTGGAGAGTGGAGTGAGTGTGACCTGTAAATATCTGTGTTCCCCGAATTTTACCTAGTGGAAGTAATTTTTGGGATACGCTCCAGTAGTTGAATACACAACAGTTTCCTGTATTCCACCCAGGTTGTGGAGATGCTGGCATTGGACTGAGGTAGGCACAGTAAGAAGTCTCACAACACCAGGTTAAAGTCCAACAGGTTTATTCCAGCCAGGTGCCAGTAGACAGGGACCCTGTCTCAAACCTTAAGTCCTGTGTTAAAAATTGTCATTTTCCCTACCACTAACACTGAAACCAGTAGAAAATTAGAGAGCTGGCAGCATTGCAGGTTGGAAAGGTAAAATCCTACTTCCACGATAATTTCCAAAGACAATCCATTTTGATTTGAATTTTGTAATTGGCATAAAATTGGGTCTATAGAACTCTTAAATTGGCCTCGCAGGTGGAGGATGTGGTCAAGAAGGCATATGGTTTACTGGCCTTCATTAATCAAGGGATTGAGTTTAGGAGTCGGGAGGTAATGCTGCAACTTTATAGGACTCTTGTTAGGCCCCACTTGGAGTACTGTGCGCGGCTCTGGTCGCCTCACCACAGGAAGGATGTGGAAGCTATTGAGACGGTGCAGAGGAGATTTACAAGGATGTTGCCTGGATTGGGAGGCATGCCTCATGAAGATAGGTTGAGGGAGCTGGGAATCTTCTCCCTGGAGAGACGAAGGTTGAGAGGTGACCTGATAGAGGTTTATAAAATGTTGAGAAGAATAGATAGGGTGGATTCTCTGAGGCTATTTCCCAGGGCTGAAATGGTTGCTACGAGAGGACACAGGTTTAAGGTGCTGGGAAGCAAGTACAGAGGAGATGTTAAGGGGAAGTTTTTCACTCAGAGGGTGGTGAGTGAATGGAATCGGCTGCTGTCGGTGGTGGTAGAGGCGAACTCGCTGGGGTCTTTTAAAAGACTTCTGGATGATTATATGGGATCTAATGGCATTGGGAGTTACAGATAGTTCTATGGCTTGGTAGGTATAGATGTGATCGGCACAACTTGTGGGCTGAAGGGCCTGTTTGTGCTGTAGTGTTCTATGTTCTAAACTTTTGAGAAACTTAATACCAATTGCAAGCATTTTCATAGTATTAACCTAACAGATGCTGGAATACAATAATACTGCTGAGGACCGGAGGTAATAATTATTACTAATACCTACTAAAGGGGTTTAAAGTGAATTCATAATTAAGAGAAGAAGGAATATTAAATTATGCATTAGATTACAAGTAAAAGCATTAAACATGTTTATTTCAGCCAATTTGTATCTGACCTAACATTGCTGACACCATGTTCTACTGTTCCGATTAGTGTCTTACTATTTTACAGAAGTGCCCAAAGGAATAGTAATAATCCTTTCTGGTATTAAAAATAAACACAGATGCATAGATAAAACAATTATCTACCTGGTCACCAATTAAAATGCCTGAGCATACAAGTTCTAATATGTTTTTATGGACAACAACCATGATTTACACAATTGGTCTGTAAATTCACCTAAATTATCAGTAACTGTGAAGGTTTCACAGCTATTAATTTCTCTGGAAGTAGCCGGACATGCTCGTAAAGACTGAGAGGAATTAAACAATTCAATTTGTGAACTTCGTACATCAGCTGAATCGCATAAAGTTCTGTATAAAAACTCAAAGTGATTGGAAAGTCAGCAATGTTTTCATCATCTTGCAGGCAAATTTCAGAGGTTGTTAGAGCTGGAAGTGTTTTGTTGTTCTCCTGGTAACTGCCAAGAATCCTTCCCTCTCCACCAGCCGAGGCTGCTTCAAATCATCGCTCCAACCCCATAGTGTGTGGATGTGTTCTCGGCAAGAAGGCTAATTCCTTGGAGAGGTGACTAGTGAGCCCTCTGCAGGAGCCCCAGACACAGGGACAAAAGCGATATTGATGGCTTATCAGGGCAGCCATCAAGCAGGTCATTGTAGTTCTCAAAATGCAATTTCACTGCCTACATTGGGTGAACCCCTCCAATGTCATACTGCCAGCATCTCAGTCATTGCAGTGGTCAACTGCAGGTTCCCTCCATAATGCAGCCCTGCTGGGAAGTGTGGACTTTAACTTGGTGAGATTCTGGAACTAGATTGTTAATTGGAGGGAGAAGAGGAGCAGGGATTGAAAGAGGTGGAGGGAGAAGGAAGAGGAAGTGGAGGAGGAGGGAGATGGTACTGAATAGAGAGGTTCCACAGCTGCATATAAAGGTGGCCAGGCATGGCGCTGGTTGAGAACTTCTCCTTAAGATGCCACAAATGTCAGAGATTATTTAATTCAGCAAATTTCAACTGAGTCCCTCTGACCTGGGATAAAGGATAAGAGAGGGAAGTCAGTCTGAGATACCTGCGTCTACACAATATTTCAAGACATGGCCTGAAACATCAAAACATTTAGCACTAATGAAGGAAGCATACCTGTCCAGAGGCTTTACTCTCACTGTGGAGGAACTTCTAAACACAAGTTGTTACTCCTTGTTATGCCAGCAATGAAATGAATCTTCAACGTATGGCTTAAAATCTGATTATTTATAAAATGTTTATGAAGGGAAACAGTGCATACAGACACTAAGAAAACATCTCCTATGATGTTCAGTTTTTCATGGAATGCGGTGGCCTCTGTGCTCATCACTTCCAAGCAGTGTTCCTCTTGTGACCACAGAAAGTGGAGGCAACCTGCTCGCTGCTCTCTGCCTCTGACTGAGAATCCCTTAAGGGCATCTCTGAAGGTTGCTGCAACTGCATCGTCGTGGGAACAGATTCTGTCACTTTCCCCTGCTGCACACACATCCCACTGTCAGAAGGAGTTAAGTAGCCCACAGAGGCTGAAAGTGAGTGATGACACACTCTTCGTCTCCATAAGATTCTGAGCCTTTGTTTGGAGATCCAAGTGACTGGAGGAAAATGACAGCTTTCATGCAGATAGTGCACAGACATCTTTGTGCCACCAATACCACTGACTACCGTGTCAGGTTCTGACCGAAAAATACATATTTTTCTCCAGAGAAACAGATCAATTTTCTCTCCAGATCTTTTGACACTCTGTCAAAGAAAACCGTGGGTGTATTTCACGTTGTCATGGAGAGGGGTGGGGCCTAAAGACACCAACAAAGCTTTGCTGCACTGAGATTGGGGCGCCATGTTTAAAGGTTGCTGTGATCGGAATAAAAATCAAACACCCCCATTCAACCATAGAGATCTCAGAGGCTACTACTCCCCCCCACTCTGCACCTCAATCAGAGCCAGCATCCTCCCCACCTCCCCTCCCCCCCCCCCCCGCCCCCACACAATCGGAGCCAGAACTACTCCCACCATCACCCCCCTCTAAACGATCAATGTCAGCACCACCACCGAACACATCCCACCAAGCAACCATCACCAACATCCCCGGCTCCCATGCCTACTTCCCACAACCACCACCAGATAAATGAATCCTTCTCCCTCGAGACTCCCACTAGGGTTTGCTCCAGGCACTACTCACTGGCACAGATTGGCACTGCCAGGTTGGCATGGTGCCAACCTGTGCTGGAGGCAGTGCAAGGGGCAGTGACAGGGCACTGCCTGGCCACATCCCTCTCCCCCAGGGTTTATACTTATCTTTGTGTCCCCAAGGGTGTCCTGCAACAGGTTTATGTCTGGGTGAACATGTTGTAAACGTCGGTGACGTGACATCACATCGGCGAGATATGAAAATAGACGAGAGGTCTATATATTTATACATATGTATGGCAGGAAAGATGTTTAATTATAAACAAATATATTCAACTGTATTGAAATCAGGTTAACGCCCAATATGGACATGAATCTGATTATGTCACCAGCAACAGACTGTAAAGTTTGGAAATCGCAATCTCACTGGCGAGATTCGCAACCTTCGGATTTTGCCAAATCTTGAGCCCCCTTTGCCATTTCCATAGATGGCAAGAGTGGGCTGAAGATCCCATCTGGTATCATTTGCATCCAGCGCATGTCAGTTTGCTGCTCCTGCATCCACTCAGAGTGGTGCTGAATATGGATCTCCATGAAGTTGGCCACCCTCTTAATGGAGGAACTTATCTGTTCATTGTGGCACACATAAACTAGATAAGCTCCTCCATTCTCAGCAGTCTGTCTTGTTAATCTTGAGGCCCTGCATCTGTGCCCAGCTGAGGAGGGCTGTGCCTGTCAACCCTTCTCCAAGGAGAACTTCCCACAGCTCTCTCTGTCTCTGACCTCTCCTCCTGAAAACTTGTACTCCTCACTCAGTATGATTCTAAATGTGTTATAAATGAGCACAAGGAACCGCCAAGCTGGGCGTATTTGCAATAAAGGACAATCTGCAAGTGAGGTGTGACATACTCTCTGTTTCATTAATTTGTTCTGGGGCTGCAGAGAGAGAGAGGATATTGTTGGGTGGAGGTGCAACAAGACATGAGAACAAAGAAAGGGGAACAAGAAACCAGTGCACTGCTGAAACTTCCCAATCCAATTCAGTACTCAGCATGCTGTTGGACAGCCAGGGTGACATTCACTGCACTCGCCCTCCCCCCACCATCGAGTCCTTCACCTTCTGTTATCAGCATCTGCACCATGGGTTCCAATCTCGCCTGGCCTCCTTGCCTGGAGAGCTGGTTATCTCAATCTCTATCACATCTATTGGTGTTTGCCTTTGATAGTATGAAATACCAACACCCATTGTGGATTCTTCCCAGTTGCTGTGTGCCCAGATTTCCTCCATGTATAAAAAAAAATTAAGCCCTCTGTGAAAAATGGCAATTGTTTCAGCCATTAGAAGTTAAAGATATCAATGATGGCAGGTCCTCAATAGCACTATGGCTCTTGGCCATTCTGAAGAGTTGTTGGTTCCAAACACTTCCCATATTCAGGAGCAGTATGTGACCATAGCGTTTCAGGTGGTGCTAGTGTGTGTAAGCTTTGAGGTTGCATTCACTTTACCAGAGCATATGTGGTCACTGAAATCCACATTATTCAGTACATCTTTGTATACCATAGAATCCCTACAGAGCAAAAGGAGGCCATTTAGTCCATTGAATCTGCACCGACAACAATCCCACTCAGATTCTATCCCTGCAACCGTGTATTCACCCTGCTGGTCCCCCTGACACTAAGGGGCAATTTAGCATAGCCAATCTGCATAATCTGCACATATTTGGACTGTGGGAGGAAACCAGAGCAAACCCATGCAAACACAGGGAGAACTTGCAAACTCCACACAGATAGTTATCCAAGGCAGGAACCAAACCCAGGTTCCTGGCTCTGTGAGGCAGCAATGCTGACCACTGTGCCACCGTGCCACACACTTCAGCTGACTCTAGTCCTCATGGAAAGGCTTCTGCTTGCTCTCTTCAATTATGGCTGCCATAGGGATTTAAATCAGTCCTGTATTTCATCTGTCACCACTTCTCTCACCCGCATACAACCCAATTAAGAAACTTTGCCCAGGAAAGATGTGGCTTTAATTTATTTGCCCTAGAGACAGGTCCAGGACCCAGAAGCAGTCCTAACTTCCATTACCCTTCTCCATCGCAAACATTCAGCTCCAGTTTCTTACCTGTGAAAAATGTTATTGTCCTTCTTAATATATTTTGAAATTCTCTCCTCAAGTTCCCTCTTTGCTATTCTTCTTACTCTATGTAAGAATGAAAGTTGTTTTTCACTCATGTCAGTTATTTTTAATGCACCCATCGGCCTTTTCAATTTTGATTTATTTCTAACCTCCATTTATCTGCAGCTCCTAATATTTTGGTTAGGCTTGCTGCTAATATCTGAGTAAACTAATAACATTTTTGATTGTATTGAAAGAAACAATTCTTCTTCGTCTAATAAGGTGCAAAACCAACTTAAACGCTACAACTTAAATATCTGATGTGCTTCCAACCTAAGCATTATTGTTATTTGGGGGAAGGTAGCCATACAATTAGTTGTGATTGTCACTCCCTCATCTCCCCAACAACCTATCGAATAGGGTATGTTTAACATTCAATCAGCAGAACTTGTAGATTGTGCAATAATGGTGGCTGAAAGCCTGGTGTATTTCAAGACCACCTTTCATTAACCCATCTGCAGGTGACAGACTTTCTGATGCAGCTTCTGGTAAAATATTCTATATCCAAGCCAAGGCAAAGGGATCCCAGGGTGGTAGCAGCCCAAAATACTCTTGTGCAGCCTTTGAAGAATTCCTTCTGTTCTTGGTACCAGCCTCCCACCCCCACTCCCTCTCCCCCACCAGCAAACTGCCTTCTTAAATTTAGCATTATTCTTCAAAGTTCTTTAACCAACCAGAATACCTATGACTCACTGTCTGTCCAATGTGCTGCTAAAATGGCTCTTGCATCCTTCATAATTCATAGAATCCTGAGTTGCACAGATTAATATAGCTCTGACTTTATTTAATCATCCACCTACCCTATCACCCCTCCATATCCACCAGCCCTCCCATCCACCCTACCCAAAAGACTGCCTTGCTTAAAATGATGGCATCACAGGAACAGGACATCAAACTAATCATTTCCCTTCAACTTTCTAAACACACATTTCTAATGAGTAGAGGAACTACAAGCACCTGAGCAAGGAGGCTGAAGGGCAATAGCATAGTGAGAGAAATCAAGAGGCTGCTGCAGTCAGATACTTTACCTCACAGGTACTTCTACAAACACAGGTGGACCCATTCCTTCCGAACAGCACTGTGGGTGTACTTGTTTCTCACAGACTGCAGCAGTTCAAGAAAGGGGTTCACCATCACTGTTGCAAGAGCAATTAGGGATGGGTAACAAATGCTGGCCTTGCCAATCATGTTCACATTTCACAAAATAATTTAAGAAATAGTTCTGGTGCTCAGATTAACTGCAAAATAAACATTGGCAATCAAAGTTCTGAGATGGATAAGTGAAATACACCATCACTTAATGAATGAGTCCCAACATAATACATATTAAAACAAAAAAAAACTTCAAAGACTGGCAGAGCACCATGGACCACCTCAGTGTTAAATAGCTAGCAAATTTAAATTCAAATTCAAAATTAGATAAATATTGCACCAGAGCACTGCTGCCTAACAGCGCTAAGGACCCGTGTTCAATTCCCAGTTTTGGTCACTGCAGAGTTTGCACATTCTTCCCATAACTGCATGGGTTTTCTTCGGATGCTCCAGTTTCCTCCCACATTCTGAAACAAGTGCTGGTTAGGTAAATGATTCAACAGGTGCTGAAGTGTGGCAACTAAGGGAATTTCACAGTAACTTCATTGCAGTGTTAATGTAAACCTTACTTGTGACTAATAAATAAACTTTAAAAAGCTTTCTTAATCAACAAATAAACTGCAAAAATGCAATTTTTCACATTTTACTTTTTTTTGACCACATGCAGCTGAGTTCTTTTTGGTTTCTTTTTGCTACTCATTGACCCCTACTGGCATGAACAATTAGCTGTTCCTTTCAATCCAAATACAAGAATTTCTTGGACTTGTAATGGTCTCAGCATTTCCTTCAGTCTATCTACAACACACCCGTTCAGAATGTTCATAACTAGAACACGATGCCCATTGCTTGAACATTTCCCAGAGCTTCAAGGCTACTCCGATTGTTAAAATGCGAAAGCGTTCTGTAATATTTTTCTTGATGGTGTTCATCGTGCAGCAAGACAAAAGAAAACCACTTCTAATAGAAGTTAAATACACACCCTGAACTTCTGGTGTGTCAACGTGCATTGTGTCTTCCAAAGTTCTTGTTCTAACTTGCACAGTGGGTTGTCCATATATGATACCATAGCAGATTTTTTGAAACAAGATTTTCCATTCAGATTTTAGAGAAGATGGAGTTGTCTGGGTTTCTCTTTCAAGTTGCAGTGATGACTCAGGTATGGAGGAAAATTGTGCCTCTAGGTCGGGTGAGACTGATCTCTCTCTCGCATTTGAGATTGGAGTTCTCCTTTCAAAAGGAAGAGGAATCACTCTTTCTGAAATACTTTCATTTGGAAGCGGTGTTAATCTTTCAGATGGAAGCGCTGCCTCCCTTTCAGCTGGAGGTAGCATAAAACTTTCAGATGAAAATGGAGTCAGTCCTTCAGATGGAAGTTGTATCGCTCTTTCAGTTGCACTTGGAGTCACTGTTTCAGATGCACGTGGCACTGATCTTTCAGTTGAATGTGAAGTCATTCTTTCAAGTGGAAGTGGTAAGGCTCTTTCAGATGAACTTGAAATCAGTGTTTCAGTTAAATGTGGAGTCTCTCTTTGAGTTGAAAGTGGAGTCAGTCTTTGAGTCGATTGTTGAGTTGCTCTTCCAGCTGAATGTGGAGTCACTCTTTCAGTTGAATATGGAGATGCTTGTTGAGTTGAATGTGGAGTCGTTCTTTGAGTTGAAAATTGAGTCATTCTTTCAGTTGTATGCGGAGTCACTTGTTGAGTTGAATGTGGAGTCACTCTTTGAGTTGAAGGTGGAATTACTCTTTCATATGAAAGTGGTATTGCACTTTCGGACGAATGTGGTAACATCCTCTCATTTGCAAGTGGCTCTGCACTTTCAGATGATCGTGGTGTTGTTCTCTCATATGGAAGTGTTATCACTCTTTTAGATGGAAGTGGAGCATTTCCTTTAAATTTCATTGGCACATTTTGGTGTGGTGAGTATGAACATTGGTTCCTACTTGTGCCTGATGTTTCCCCTTTTGAAAGATATGCTTTAGAATGATCTTGGTCAGCTGATGCTGCGTTCTGGAAGTTGAAGTAAGCCAGCCATCCTTTCTGTTCCTCAGCCTCAAATGTAGCCTGCTTGTCGTCATCCATTTGGGTATCTGGAGTAAGCGTTGGTTGGGTCACTTCCAGAGGTTCAGACTCATCTGTTTGAAAAAAACAAGCATAGTGCATAATCCTAGCTACTCAGGCAGGAAGTCGTGTTTGAAGAGGCTGGATTACAACATTATGGTGCCAATTCTCCAATATGTGATTCTTATAATCGTGACTTCTCAAAGAGTGCAAAGGATTACAGAACCAGTTCTATTGCTAGTTTGATGCACGTTCCCTGTGATTTTTCCATTCATTAACATGAATGGATTAAAAAATCACTCTGCATGCATGTGAAATCCTAACGTGTGCCTCTGAAGTTCCAGGCTAGGAATATGAACTCAGAAAGTTAATTAACGTATCTTACTTTGTATCCCATTCTACCCTTAGAATCTCCTGAGGGAAAGTCCTTTATAAATATTTTCTAATTCCAAAAGAATACTAGCTAATTGCTAAAATATTCTCAGCTTCAGACATTTTCACAATTTAATCATGATCTTGACCTCCAGAGAACATTTTCTCCCCACCTTTTCAGCACAGATATAATTGAAGGCAATGTTATCCCAAAAATGAATGCATTTAGGTTATGTGTGCAAACCAAAATGTTTAAAATCCAAAACAGGAATAAAAATAGCCTTAAATGCAAACATGTCCTGTTTAGAAGAGTTGGTTCAGGAAGCAGTTGCCATGCACGCTCTGAGGTGGCACGGGTCCATTGACGAATCCACTTAAACAGGCCCTATGTGTCCAACTGAATGTGGTTTCTATTTTAAACCCTTGCCAGTTGAGTTTCTATGCCTGGGGTAAAATGAGATGGTGAGGGATAGAATAGAGAATCACAGAAACTTTAGGTCCAGAAAGAAGCCACTTGACCCATCATGTCTGCACTGGCTGACAAACAAACAACCCAGCCTAAACACACTTTATAGCATTTGGTCCGGAGCCTTGCAGGCTACAGCCCTTCAGGTGCATATTCAGACCCCTTCTAAATGAGTTGCAGGCTTCGCCCTCCACTATCCTGTCAGGCAGTGGGTTCTAGACATCATAATCCTCTGACTGACATATATTTCCTCATCTCTGCTCTTGGGGAGGTGATGACCAAGTGGTATTATCACTAAATCTGCTAATGTCCTGGGGACATTGTTTCGAATCCCGCCACGGCAGACGATGGAATTTAAATTCAATTAAAAAAATCTGGAATTAAGAATCTACTGATAACCATGAAATCATTGCCAATTGTCAGAAAAACTCATCTAGTTCACTAATGTCATTAAAGGAAGGAAATCCATCATCCTTGTCTGGCCTCCATTTAACTCCAGAGCCACAGCAATGTGGTTGACTCTCAGCTGCTCTTCAAGGGCAACTAGGGATGGGCAATAAATGCTGGCCAGCCAGTGACGTCCATGTCCCACAAATTAATTTTTAAAAATCCTTTTACCAATCACTTTAAACCTATGCTGTCTAGTCTCTGCTAAAATAAATAGTCCCTTTGCAGCCACTCTATTTCGCCCCCGTACAGTTTTGTACATCTCAATCAAATCTCCTCAGCCTCCTCTGTTCCAAAAACAACCTTAGCCTTTCCAATCTTTCCTCAAAGCTGTAATTTTACAATCCTGGCATTATCCTCACAATTTTCCTCTGTACCCTCTCTAGTGTAATTATATCCTTTCTGTAATGAGATGATTAGAAATGCACACAGTTGTGGTCCAAGTGGTGTATCCTAGAGTTCTGGCATATCTTTTCTGCTCTTTTATTCTATGCTTCTGTTAATCAATGGAAGGATCCTATATACTTTCTTAACCAACTTATCAACCTGTCTTGCTACCTTCATGGATCTGTGGACATTCACTCAAGAACTCTCACCTCCCTGACATCTTTCATTCTCCCATTTTTTTAAATTCAATTATGGGGTGTGGATGTCTATGGCTGGAGCAGCATTTATTTCCCATTTCAAGTTGCCCTTCAGAAAGTGGTGGTGAGCTGCTTTTCTGAACTGCCACAGTCCCTTAGGTGTAGTTACACTACAGTGCTGTTATGGAAGGAGTTCCAGGATTTTGACCCAGCAATAGTCAATGAATAGTGATATATTTCCAAGGCAGTGAGTCACTTGGAGGGGAACCTCTAGATCATGGTGTTGATGGCATCTGCTGCTCTTGTCCTTCTACATGGCAGTGGTCATAGGTTTGGAAGATGCTGCCTAAGGAGTCTTGGTGAGTTGCTGCAGTATATCTTGTAGATGGTACGCACTGCTACTACTGTTTGTCAGTCATGGAAGGATTGAATTCACTTGCCTTGTTTGACCTCCCAAATACGTCACCTCCCACTACTATCCAAAAGAAAATTCCCATTAAAGCATTGCCTGTGGGCCAGGAGGGTTTCCTCCCAACCCAACAAGCGAACCTGTAAATAGCCTCGACTTCACAATCTCTTCCTGAAAGCATTGACAACACCAACCCCACACCTTCCACAATCACTCACCCGACCACCACCAACCCACAATCTACCTCATAATCTCTTACTTTCCTTCCTAATCCTCCCAAATCGCTTTCAAGCCCTCTCCAAACTCGCCAAAACACATACCTCCCCCCCCACCCCCCCGCCATCACTCCTAATCCTCCCAAATATTCTCTACAAACCCTCTTCTCCCCCCGCCAGCCCTCACCATCTGGCCACCCCTACTCCCTTCCCAAACAACTCTAAAACCTACCTTGTCCGGGGTTGTGGCCTTCCTGGAATGTTTTCCACCCGACAGACAGGGCTTCAATCAGACTGGCCTCCAGGAATCTGTTTAAAAAAGAAACATGCACGCCTTTTGGAGAAATCCACATTGCTGAGTTACACCCCCCGCCCCCAAAAAAATCCTTTCTTCTATTCCTAAATCCCATCCTCTACATATAGGAGCCATGCTGCTGAATAGAGATATTGATTATCTCAAACTAAACCTACAACTATCATCAGCTTTCAGCAGACTATTCACATACATTTTCTTATTTTGCTACTTTTAGAAGGTTTAAGCAACTAAATTGCAATTGATTTATTGAGTTTGTTCCACATGGTCAGTTTAAGGAAAAACAATTATTCCAATCATTAGTTTTATTTGCAGCTTCTTCATTTTAAATCTGTTTGCTACTCTGTTTCACAGTTAACATTAAATACTGTCCTTATATTTTGCCTCAGCATGATAATTAACCTGGAATATGATCCCCTCCCAATTTTCTTCTTCATTGAAAATAAATTTAGTTTTGCTAATCTCTCATATCTTAATTTATAGGATCATTACTACCTCTCTATAACATCGATCAAATGTATCAGTGTCATTTTGAATGTAGGATAAAATAGCAAACAATAGGGTTAAAGTTCAATATTGATGGTGGTGTAAAATGGGCAGATCAGCCACACATTATGCATTCAATTTGATTTCAATGGAAAGGGTATTTAAAGCTGCCAAACATTGACAAGCAGGATATTTAGCAGCCAGCTGATCACAATGCTCCATTTTATATCGTTGCTGAAGTTGAATTTTATCCCCATTCTATGACCATAGAATCCCTACAGCACGAAGGAGGGCATTCAGCCCTTCGAGTCTGTTCCACCTTCAGTTCAACCCAGGCTCTATCCCCATAACCCTACTAGTCCCCCTGACGCTAAGTGGCCAATCAACCTAACCTGTATATCTTTGGACTCTGGGAGGAAACCAGAGCACCCAGATGAAACCCATGCTGACATGGGAAGAATGTGTAAACTCCACTCCAGACAGTGACCCAAGCCGGGAATCGAACCTGGGTCCTTGGTGCTGTGAGGCAGCAGTGCTGACCACTGTGCCACCATGCCAATGATTTCTTGAATATGTTTGCAGTTACACTTGACATTGACCAGTGGGAAAAAACGCTTGTGCATTTATTATTAATGTATCTACAAATAGAAAGCCCAAGAAATCATCTCCACTTATTCCAAATGTGATTAACTTCTTCCAGTTTACCATCAAATACCATTGCAATGTAACCTAGCGTCTCATTATCCTTGACAAGAGTGCTTCTGCTCATTGCAACCATATGCTTCTTCATCCTGTTTATATTTTTGTTATCTTCTTTTATTGGTCATTCTTTAGTTGATCATATTGAATGTACTTTTCTGGAACAATGTACCTGTAATTATGAATCAATAACACTAAGAGCTTTATATTCTAGATGCAAAAACTTTTCAGAATTAGCGGATTTGAGTTTGCAAGCAATCATGAACAATTTCATTTCCCTCAGTATTAGTGAATATCTGGGTGGATTTGAAGACATTCTTAATGCCATCAACATTTTTTTTTGCCAACTTCTTAATATCATTAAACTATTTACAGCAATAGTACCAGCTCTTTTTTTCTGTGAAACAGTATTTATTATTTTAACAACTTTCACTCATGTAGTTATTTGACCTGCAGTATAAATAAAATAATGCTGGAAATGAGAGACTTCTATCATTTTCTAAAATTTGTCTTTGTTTTCCAGAGATATACATAGGTTTGTATTTTATTATCAAATTTTACATGAGTCCTAATGTTTTCTGAAGTGCAGAAATTTAATTGACAGACCTTCTCGTACATTGGACAGAATTTTACATTTACCAGCTGAAGGTCTAATTATTGACAATTTAAGGACTGTATCCCACCAAGCTTCCATTTTCAAGCTCGTGGGAGAAGTTCTGGTGCATATGGCAAAACCCGGAAACAAACAGGGTCTTGATCTTGGGTTTGAAGAAGACAGTGTCTCCATTAGCAGCCCCCCATGGGCTCCCTCAGTTCCATGAGATAGAGAATCTGTGAAATGGTGTGACAACAATAATCTCTCCCTCAATGTAAGTAACACAAAGGAGATAGTCATTGACTTCAGGAAGGGTAGTGGAGAACATGCTCCTGCCTACATCAAAGAGGATAAAGTAGAAGTGGTCAAGACCTTCAAGTTTCTAGGTGTCCAGATCACCAACAACCTATCCTGCACCCTCTGCGCTGACATTATAGTTAAGAAAGCCCACCAGTGTCTCTACTTTCTCAGGAGTCAAAGGAAATTTGGCATGTCCGCTATGACTCTCATTAATTTTTACAGATGCACCATAGAAAGCACCCTTTCTGAATGTATCACAGCTTGGTATGACTCCCGCTCTGACCAAGACCGCAAGAAACTATTAAGGGTTAGGAATGTGGCCTAGTCAATCATGCAAACCAGCCGTCCAGCCATTTACTCCATCCATAACTCCCACTGCCTCAGAAAAGCAGCTAGCACCTTGAACATACTCTCTTCCATCTTCTTCTGTTGGGCAAAACATACAAAAATCTGAGATCACATACTAACCAACTCAAGAGCAGCATCTTTCCTGCTACCATCAGACTTTTGAATGGGCCTACGTTATATTAAGTTGATGTTTTTCTATACCCTAGCTATGTATGTAACACGATATTCTGTACCCTCTCCTTTCCTTCTCTCCTACTTATTCTATGAATGGTATGCTTAGTCTGTATAGCACGCAAGGAAGAATACTTCTTACTGAAATTAAGATTGATTGAACTTATCTTCATCCTTGTCAAATTCTGTATAACTTTTCAAAAGCAAACTTCTGTGGGTGAGGAAAATATGAAATAAACTCTGAAGAGAGAAATTTGTTCATGTAGTGGATTTATTTCAATTGGCCGGGGCAGAGAGTGCTGTGTACAGCTTTCTATATGGCCTACATGGCATACATCATTGATGTCAATGAAGAAAGCTATGGAGGCCCAGGTGAATCATCGTAAACCTTGGTACACAAAAGAATTTCTTCCCTCCAGTTCTTTGAGAAGATGTCGGTTATGACGTTACCTGCCATTCATGCCACACTCCCGCTGCAGCAAGCTCGGAGAATTTGGCAGCCAACTGAATCTCCGTTCGCTGCGGCAGGATGGGAAAATCCCACCAGTGTGAACAGTGGTAAGGTTCACATTTATTTCCTCTCATTTGTACACTTGGTTAGGTAGAACAACTTCAAAATACAAAGAACTGGAATTTACTTGCTAAATACTTCCACCTTGCTGTTATTCTCTCTTCCTTTGAGACACTCCTCAAAATATATCTCTTTGACTCTGTTTTTAGTCACCTCACCTCTACTTTGCTTAGCTATATGTGTAAGCCTTCTATTTCACTTCCAGGTGGATCCTCTGTACTCACTAAGCACCAGGGCTCTGTAATCAAAAGAGAAAATGCTGGAAAATCTCAGCAGGTCTGGCAGCATCTGTAAGGAGAGAAAAAGAGCTGATGTTTCAAGTCCAGCTTTGACAAAGGGTCATCTGGTCTCAAAACATCAGCTCTTTTCTCTCCTTACAGATGCTGCCAGACCTGCTGAAATTTTCCAGCATTTTCTTTTTTGGTTTCAGATTCCAGCATCCGCAGTAATTTGCTTTTAACCAGGGCTCTGTATTCTCAATAGGCATTTCTCTTCAATATGGTGAGCAGGAAGGTGGTCTAGGATATGCCTGTGATAATTACAGCCCACAAACTGGAAGGCTGACAGTCTTCTAATTCTCAAACATTGTGACATGGAGTCTCACTCCGTACGAAAGGTCCTTGCCATGGGGTTCTGCTTTACCTTAAAACCTTTTCCTGAACATATAACTGAGCATCACATTCAACTTCACAGATGCACGAGGCAAAAAAAACAGTCCCCGTAGTTTCTGATCATTCTCTTTTCTGTTTATAGAGAGATCAGGTCGACTGACAGCTCATTTCCCTGATATATTTTCATTAATGGCCAAATAGATTTAAAGCTATGGTAAAATAGTTTAGAGGTAACTGCCAATAAAAAAAATTTGTAACAGTTACTTTATTGAAGCATCCCACAACAAGTGGGGAACTCTAACTGGTGACAATGGAATACCGACACCAGCTGTGGGCAGGAGTTCACCATCACCATGACATGTGCTTTCAGAAGCTTCCAAGCAGATGCCAGTCAAGCCAACAAGCAGAGGGCATCCTGCACCACTGGCAAGGGACAACTTCATGGGGGGGACCAGTTCATAGGAACTGGACAAGTCCATCTTTATTCTCTAAGTGTTTAAATATATAGTGGGAAAATCCTCTGTTTTCCCCATCTGATACAACACTGAGAAAAAAATTTAAAATTTCTGTGGCTTTTGTGATAGACTTTTCCTTGCCAGAGTCAACCACTTTAGCCATCAAAATATAAGTGGAGCAGAAGATCACATTTGACCTTGACAAATTCTGATGTTGCATTTGTGGTGTATCTCACAGGTTGAAGGATACCAATCTTTCACCTGAATTGTTAGTGCAAATACTATCAACATTTAGTGTTACAGCAAAATGCACAGCAACTTATAAGAGAACTTAATGTGAAAAACTTCAATACATGCTACAATCCCATATACATAACTGGCAACCTGCTTTGCTTTACAGGTTTTATCATTGGTGCTCAATTAAATATTTTAATTTATACACAGTATTCAAAAAGCACTGCTGCTGAAATTAACAACTCAAAGTCATACTAATATTGATGGATCTGTTCATATTAAGTTGATCAACAGACATGGGCCTATAAAATTCACTGATGTGTCTGTTTTCCAGATACCTAAGTGCCCGATATGATGGGTGGTGTGTGCAGAATTCTTTGATAGAAGTATGCTGCCTGTCATAATGATAAAGGCTGAGGTATTGGTGCCCAGAGGCTATGCCTGAAATAAGCATTAGTCCTTTATATATGCAAATATGGGGTCTATCATCTGTTTCAATATCCATGATCAAAGCCAAGGACTTTAATACAGCTGGTGCCGAACCTGATGCATTCAGAATTCAGCGTTCTCCAAGGCGGCATCCACAACACATGACAACAGAGTTGCTGAGCAGAAACTGATAGCCAAGTTCCGCACACATGAGGACAGCCTCAACCAGGATCTTGGGTTCATGTCACACTAGCTGTAACACCCACAATTTACCGGGACTAACAAAATCTCACTAACTGTCCCAGCTGGAGACAATACACGTCTCTTTAACCTGTGCTTAACCCTTTCTCCACTCACATTGTCTGTGTCTTTAACACATGATTACCTGTAAAGACTCATATTTCAACCATTATTTTGTAAATTGAGATTGTGTCTTTATATGTCCTGTTTGTGAACAGAACTCCCACTTACCTGATGCAGGAGCAGCTCCCCGAAAGCTTTGTGGCTTTTGCTACCAAATAAACCTGCTGGACTTTAACCTGGTGTTGTGAGACTTCTTACTGCATTCAAAATACCCATGTCCACACATGTCTTAACTGGGGATGCTGAAAGAATCTGTTGGAGGTTACTACTAAAATGATACATATGAAAAGTGTATTTATCTGAATGTGAAAGCAGGAGATATGAAAATGCTCTTCCTTACTCCACAGCAGCCCTAGAGCCAGTTGCAGGCTTTGACTCAACTACTCACATATCCTCCCCTCACACCATGAACTCCAAATGGAGAAGTGCACTCACCCTCAGCCACCAAAGTTCAGCAATGATATACTGTCTGTGTCAGTACAATGCAAATTCTCCAGTGATACAAGGCCTAAAAGGGTTAAACTGCAAAGTCAGGTTACAGAAGTGTCGTTTGTATTCCCTTGAGTTTAAGATACTTTTGGGTGATCTAACCAAGAAGTTTAGGATGATAAATGGATGAAGTAAGTTAGACAAAGAAAAGCTGTTTCCCCTGATACTAAAATTCAGAGGAAAGGAGTCATCTTAATTTAGGTAAGACTTTTTAAGAATAAAATTCAGAAACACTACTCTTAAAAGGTATTGAAATCTGGAACTTACTCCCTGAAGGGTGATGGACATTAGGTCATTGAATTTTTAACTTGACAGATTTTTGTTCAATGAGATATATGGATCAGACAGGTAACTGGATTTGAGGTTCCCATGAAAGAAATATTAAAAAAGCCTTATCTACCTTTTTGAGTATATCATTAAATCAAATGAACAATGAACAAATTGGGAGCATCTTGAAGTGGCACTATAACTAAAAGGAAAAGCTTCCATGGAAACGTATTAAAATTAAACTAAAATAATATTTTGGAGACTCTGTTGTGGTCTGGCAGCTGGAAAGTGCCATGTGAACAATGGCCCAAAAAGGGAAACTTGACAAGCAACAGCAACTATTTTCTGTTTATATTTTATCACAAGGAAATAGGTGGCATGAGGAGCCACAAATTCCAATACCATTTTCGGAGATTTTAAATATTAAATTAAAATATTTATTTATAAAAGAAAACCTAAATACATGAGATCACATTTACATGGTTAAAACTAGTCTTACAGAACATTTCCCCAGAAGATTCTTACTTGGTTAGACTCAGAAATAAACACTGCTTAGGCGGTGTCCTGATAGATTTTTAATCTGTAAAGTTCCAGTCATGTTACCACAAGACACAATCCACTCTTGCCACAGGGGAAGTATTTTACAGGAGCTCCCTCTCTCTTCCTGTAGAAATTCAAGACGTCAAATCAAAATCCTGCTTTCTGGAACCAGACACTCCTTTGGAGTAGCTGAAAGCTGTTCCGTTCCCTTCTTTATTGTTTTATCCCAGCACCGAGCACTCCTTAAGGATATTTTATATGGCCACACCTCAATACAACTCCCAGCCTCTCTTTAAATATGTTTTTTTTTCTCTTTCATCTTTTTCCAACTGTCCTTTATCCTTCCTTGGAATTTATCTTTCCCAATATAAAATTTTACATTCTCCTTATAGCCACCACTTTCAGGTAAAATAAAATTTGATAACTTTGCTTTATTCATGAGTTTTTCCCAGCTACAAACTCTTTTTTGCTTTGCTTTGGAATATAACCACTGATCTCAACAAATCTTATTTATCTTCAAGGCAAATTTCTATCCATGTCTTATTTACCTGTAGACCACACAAATGAGCCTTATTCACATCAAATGCCTGCCTTCACACCCAGCCCCTTTGATGTCTTCAACTTTGTAACAACTCAGTCCTCAGCTTAATTAAATTAGTCATATACACATGCAGCATGAACGCATGTCCCTCAGCACCCTGAACCCATCCCCCTCTAGTGCCCTATAGTCATGGAGGGGAACAAATTGTATCTATCACAACAAGTGAAACAAATAAGATGTCAGTTAAATAATGAAAACGACAGAAAAATTGTTAGTATAGACATACGCTACGGAAAATTCATTTGTCCAGGATACTGCACCATGATGTGCTTTCTGTGACATTAGAAAATACAGTAGTAAAGAACTGGATGAAAGAATGAATAAGACTCACTCTCAAATGCGCAATATTAATTATTGAAAGAGCCACAAAATAATTTGCTGATTATCAGTATACTGAATAGTGTTTTTGCAATCAATGTACTTTCAACAATGGGTTTTATGGCATTCAAACAGTTAAACAGAACATGCAGGAAGGAAAGGATGAAGTGAAAATTGGCCTTTACATCATGAGTTCTGTTGGCCAAATCAGTCAAAAGAAATCACTACCATCAGAAGCAAGAAATGTGCACTTGTAATGAACTTATCATGTTATTATTAAAGTATTGGTTACTGTAAGAGAATTGTTTGGTTTTATGTCTCGGTTCCTTGAAAAACAATGACAAAGACTTATTTATTTTAAAAAGACAGTAATGGTTGATTTTTTTTATAACTGTAGCAATTATAGCAACCTACTCGTCCTCCTTTAGCATTATCCCTATTAAAGAGATGACTGCATTTCAAAATATGACAGAGCACAAGCTATAACATTTAGCCTTGAGAAAGAAATAAGGGAAAAGAAGCAGTAAGGTTAAAATAATAATGCAAAAAAATTGTAGGAAGCGGTAAAGAGAGCATAACAAAAAATGAGCAAGCAGTTGTCCCTTGATTCAAGCATGACATCTACTCAGGGTCATGATTTATGTTCTGAGTCTTCATGTGAATTGACAGACCCATTCTCGATACACAGAGAATCCCATGAAGTTGTGGTGCTCTGAGTGTTGGATTTGCTTCCTTTTCTTGCCCCTCAATGAAAGCACTGCCTCAACATTAAGACCATCTGACTTGGAGTGTAATGAAGCCTGCTGGACAATTTGTCACCATTTTGAATGAATAATAGCAAGTTACTCCCAGTCATTAATGTCAAAGTTGCCCTACTTCAAGGAGAACTCAGAAGGTGGGGTTTTCCAGCCAATCTTGCCCCAACACCAGAAAATCCAGCCTGAAGTCAATGGACCTTTGCATGGCCCACCTCCCACGATGGCAGAATTATTTATGGGAATTGGAAGCCATGGGAATTGTAATGGCAGGTCAGGAAAATTCCATCCAGAGCGTCTTTGAAGTGCTTTCTTCATCCTCCCCTGGAACATCGACGGCCTGGGAGTTGAGAAAACAGGACCTGGTGGGACAGATGTTTTTCCACCATGCAGATACAGTGACCAGGCCATCAAAGATTTTTTTTTTAGCTTTTCCTGACTGCTTCAGGAGTTGGCTTCAATGACATTTATTTCTAGAATCCCTACAGTGCAGAAGGAGGCCATTTGGCCCATCAAGCCTGTATTGATAACAATCCCACCCAGGCCCTATCCCTGTAACTCCATATATTTGCCCTGCTAATCCTCCTGACACTAAAGGACAATTTATCATGGCCAATCACCCAAACCCACACATCTTTGGACAGTGGGAGGAAGCTAGAGCACCTGGAGGAAACCATGCAGACATGGGGAAAATGTTCAAACTCCACACAGTCACCTGAGGTTGGAATTGAAGCCAGCATTGAACATTTCCAGCATTCTTTTGTTTTTATTTCATATTTCTGCATTGACATAATTTGGCTTTTGAAAAGTTATATAGAATTTGACAAGGATGAAGATAACTCAATCCTTCAATCAATCTTATTTTCAGTTTTGTTTGCTTCCTTATCTCATTCTCAAGGCTACTATTTTAATGAAGTCTTCATGGGCTAATGTTCAACAGAGCTCTCATAGACTACACAATGATAAAGATGCAAATGTTTATTTCAAATGCTTTGGCCTGAAGAGATATGATTTCTGTCTGGAATATACTCCTGATACCTATAGATGGGGGGGGGGGGGAAGAGAGGAGGAGTGGGTTTAGGGATAGGATGGGGAGGATATTGACTTAAGAATTTTCTCTCAAGATTCTGTTTTGACATGTATTGGTATACAGTGAAAAGTACTGTTTCTTGTACACAATACAGCTAAAGCATACTGTTCAAAGTGTAAGGGAGGTCAGATCAGCTCCTCTTGAGCTACAAAAAGCTTATTGATTCAGCAGCTTTCAAAATTTAAATCAGACACACAGTTGCACTGTGAGAGCTTGATTTAAATATGGTAACTAGACACCCCAATTCCATCTACCACAAATTTGTTAAGGATGCATTAACAGTTATTAAGCCTTACTCCCTGCCTCTCCAAGCATGCACTCATTTGCTTTGGAAGAGTCGTTCATTCGCATTTTTTAGTTTGTTGAAGGTAATTTTTAACACTGTTTCACCTATTTCTCAAAACAGCCTTCACCTTCTCCTTAATTGTGAACTTGACGTTGCTGAGTGCTTCAGAAACAATGCTCTCCCTGAACTTAGAATCCCGAACAAGTGAAGAGATGTATTCAAAATCCCAATAGTTGGTCCTTAGAGGGACTTAACCAGAGGACAAATGAGCTGTTCTGCAGCACATACTTACAACCATGCATTAAGAAACGGCTTAAATTTCTATTGTAGTGATGAACATCAACTGAAGTGAAATATGTAATTGCTGCTGATAATGTTTCTGAAGTAAACATTTGTCCAGACAGCTTTAACTTCACTAAAATGGTTTAACACTGTTTCTATAGTAAACTGACACTGCTGGTTAAAAACCTATTGTTAGAGACCTAAAATTGACTCCCACTGTTAGCAATTTCACCTATGTTTTCCTCTGTTATTCATTAATACACATTGTGCTACGTTTAGCACTATGATGGAATCAGGATCAAGATGCTACCATTCAGAGGAAGGAATAACTGGAAAGTAATTAATTTAATTTCTTCAAGAGATAGTTTCACAGGACTGTAGCAATATCATTAAACTCTGAATGATATGGTATGTGGTTTGTCTTTTACCGTAATTCATTGCATCCCTACAGAATCACTCACTTTAATGTACAACTTCTTAGACCTTAAGGGAATGACATGAACTGTTCAACTGTGCCACCCCCCGCCCTGCTCCAGTTGAAAATCATTTTTGTTTTAACTAATCTGTGAAAGTTGACATTCATAAACAAATTTGTTATGGGACGGTTGATCTGAATGCAGTATTTTATCTTATGTTTAGTCCCCTCTCCAGTTATATCAGTTCCATGCATGCATTACACTGCAGCTAATCTGAATTCTATTTTATTAAAGAGAAGCTCTGTTTGAGATATACAAAGCTTGAAAAGAAAATGTGAAAGAGAAAAATCAAAATGTATCCCAAAATTCCAAGCAAACAAACATCCCGAAAAATTCAATGCATTACAAGAAAGAGACTTGAGAGTTCATTTTTTATTACTCCATACTTTGTCACTTCCAATGAACGTTTAAGGGCAAATTTGGTTGTATATCAAGGTGGTCAGCTCACTTTAGCAGCAAAGATAAAAGAATGGAATGGTTGTCACATAATGGGTTATTTAACCAGTTTGTGGAGCTTTATTAGATAGGTTTTGATTGTGTACTGTCCAGGATGGAAGGGAGGGAAAGTCTCCCAAATGCCTCTGATGATGTCGCCACGTAATCACGTGACACACTACACAGCGATGCATTGGTTTACAATTCATAGCATCCCTCCCCCTTTACTCCAGTTGTATGACAATTAACATTATACAATGTTAGGTGGACACTGGTTCATTTAGGCAGAATCTGTCATTCAAAAGTCTTTGCTCTCATACTCTCGGTGGTCTGTTCATGACTTAGCTCAGACATGTCATCTGATGAAATTGATTCTTCTTTAGCTTCTACAGATGCTGTTAGTTCAACTGGTGGAGAATCTGAACTTGGCTGAATCGTAATCGTCTGTTCAGGAATTTCCAAACCTCAAGTGTCAGATGTTGGCCTTTCAAATACTGGCTCTGAAAATTCTCTTTTTGAAGCGGGGATTTGGTCAGTGTGCTTCCTCCAAACTCTTGCATCATTGGTTTGCCCATCTCTGTGAGTATTGTGGCAGGTACCCATTTCTCACTTGAAGAGAAGTTTTGCACGAAAACTCTTTCTCCTCGATCAAAACTTTTTGGTTTTGGTGTCTGTTCACACGTGTAACTTAGTTTTGTTGTTGTCACTCTACTGTGACAGAAGTGTCCAGTAGGAACAGCAAATCAAGTTTGGTTTTCAACTTGGTCTTTGGAAACAATATTGCTGGTGAGTTTTGGGTTATCACATGGGCTGTGTTATTGAAGGATATAAGAAAGTTTTGTATTCTTTTGGCTAATGGTCCTTCATCCTTTGATGCTTTAATGATATCGTTCAATGACTGTACCAACCTTTGCACCAATCCATTAGTGGAAGGATGATAAGGCATAGTTCTGATGCTGTATGCTATGTTTCTGAGGCAGTCCACAAATTCCCTTGACATGAACTTATCATTAACCATTATCCATTAACTATTTGCTCCAAGTTGCCAAATCATGCAAGCACTTTGTCTGGTTGTTTGATTGTCCCTTCAGTAGTTGTTGACTTCATTGTCATACTTTCGGGGCATTTGGAATATGCGTCCACTGGGACGAGAAACATGTATCCTTCAATTGGTCCCACAAAATCAATATGTATTCTTTCCTTAAGGTTCCAATTCAACTGTTGGCTTGATAGGCACAGTTCTTGCCGTTAAGTATTTTGAGATGTTATCAGGTTTTATCTTAAGTCATGCCTCAACTACGGTCAGTTCTCCGAATGTATTTTCAAATGTCTCGTCATATTTTTCCAAGAGTTTCTGTAATGGCTAATTGTTTGCCAATTTATCACGCTCTTCTGCAAAGTGCAGGAAAATTACCTTTCACTACATGTAATGGCAATTTTTCAATTTGACCTTTTTTTTAACTTTCACCATGATGTAAGCCTCACTGGAGTTCTCGGAATTACATTAGACAACTTTAATGGTACATTGTTAAACTGTTGTTAATATAAATTTTCAGAGATCAAAGATACAGCAGCTCCCATATTGACTTCTATTTGTATTCATTCCTATTCAATTTCGGATAGACCCAAAATCTCTATGGATCATCTTGCATCGATAATACACCAAGTTTTACTTCTTCAACCGTCGTTGATATTGTGTCTTCCTGGGAATCTTCATTGTCTTCGGGCATTCTACAGACTCTGTTTTTGAAGGCTTGAGTGCTTTCTTGCGTTTGCCAATCTTCAAGGTTGCGGATTCTTCTAGTCAAGCACTCCTTGATTATTTCTTATCACAATTATGACATTTGTTGTCTCAACACCAACATTCCTGTGTACTCCTGAGGTTGCAGTTGAGTTAAAAAAAACTAACGAATGGTCCAGAGTGATTTTTTATCAGTTTTAAAATTAATGTACCTCCTTAGTAGAGGCTATAATCAGTTTCCAAGATTTACCATACTTCAATTGATGGTGGAGTTATCTCCAGAAAATTGATCCTTGACTTGATTCTAGGTCTGAATTGTTTCCTCTGACTATTTTTACTGGAAAACCAGTGCCAATTCAGCACCAATTTGATCTTTTACTGTTGTAAAAGTGGTCAGCACTCTTCAATAGCAAAGATAAAAGAATGAAAATGTTGCCACATACTAGGTAACAACCAGTTCCTGGAGCTTTATTCGATAAATTTTGCCTTCTTGCAATCCAGGATGGAAGAGAGGGAAAATTTCCCAAATGCCTGTGATTTTGCTGCCTTGTCATGTGACATACTATATAGAGAACCAATGGTTTAACAATACACATATTCACCCAGCCAACTGTGCTATTGCTTTGCAGTTTAGGATCGTGTCCATTGACAAAAGTTGACAAATAGCAGATTCAAAAATATCTAAATTTGAATCCACAACTTATTTATCATATTGTACAAATTATGTGTTTGAACCAAAGAAGAGCTTCTAACCAAACTTGTCCTACCACAAAGATTGCCTATTCTGTTACACTTAACAGGTCCTGACTATGTGGAATTTTCACCTTCCATATTGAGTTTGCACATTTTCCTTGTGTCTGCATGGGTTCCCTCTGGGTAATCCAGTTTCCTCCCACAATCCAAAGATGTGTGGGTTAGATAGATTGGCCATGCTAAATTGCCCCTTCATGTCAGGGGGATTAGCAGGGTAAATGTGTGGGGTTACAGGGATCGAGTCTGGGTGGGTTTGTTGTCAGTGCTGACGGAATAGGCCAAATGGCCTCCTTTTGCACTGTCAGGCTTCCATGATTTTATGATTCTATGATTTTGATCCTGCCTCATCTTACCTGCTGAGACAACCCTCATCCATTCTGTTATTACCCCTAGACTTGACTATTCTAATGTTCTCCAGATCAGCCTTGCACCTTCCAGAAATCTGACCTTATTCAAAATTCTGCTGCCCATATTTTAACTCACAATTGTCCTGTATCCCTATCCCTCCATGTGCAATGATCTACATTGGCCTACATTGGCCAACACCTCAAAGTTAAAATGTTCATCTTTGTTTTCAAATGGCCTCACTCAATTCCATATCCATAAATTCCTTCAAGAACCCTTCAAGATGTGTGTACTCCTCCAATTCTGCCATCTTCAGCGTCCTCTATTTTAATTGCTCCACTATTGACCACTGTATTTTCTGCTGCCTAGGCCCTAAACATTGGAATTCCCTCCTTAAAACTCTTGGACTCCCTGGGTCAGATTTTCAATCTGGGGTCAGGAGCTTGGCAGCCAAATCATTGCTGGATCCTGACCCTGGGCCACTTCAGCATCAGTAACATGATGCAATTTTTCAAAGTAAAGGTCCCAATTGGGCTGAAGTTGAGTTTGGAGCCCAATTAATGACACCGGGCATCACCTGGAAGCGGCAACCAGTTCTGAAGGGAAATTATTGAAGTAGGCAGTAAAGAATGTGAATATCCTTGCCTGGAAGAATGGAGCAAGTAGGTGCTGAGGAACAGCAGCCTCACAGTCCACAGAAATACTAAAAACACTCACTTAACGGTTACTTAAGCTGCTCTAATCAAGCAAAAGCAACTCTCTGCCACTACATGAACATCTCAGTTTGGCTATCAATTTTTCACAAGATTTTTCATCAGCAACAGCAATCAATAATGTCTCCCCACTGTTTTCCCAACAGTTGTGCATTAATGTGGCCCATACTACTCAGTCCACCTATTATTAAATTCAAAGATTTGATTTGCTCCATCTGCAGCCGTTATAAAATCTCTTCAACCAGCTTCACGGCAAGGGAACTGGAGGCTTGCAGGTTGCTGGCTCCCCCGCTTCCTGGCTTCCCTTTAAAAAATTCTACAGGTCACAGAGGCATCAGAAGATTGGTACATCATGCAGCAGCATTATTTTCAAAGTGTGCCCATGCCTGGCCTTGCCCTACAAGCAATTGAAAATTCAATCCTCTATTTCTTTCTCTCTCTTACTCAAAGGTGGTCCTTAAACACTAACTCTTTCACTAAGCTTTGGGTTATCTGTCACAAAGTCATACAGTGATAGAGGTTTACAGCATGGAGACACGCCCTCGGGCCCAAGTAGTCCATGCCGCCCAGTTTTTACCACTAAGCCAGTCCCAATTGTCCGTATTTGACCCAAATCCTTCTGTACCCATCTTACCCACATAACTGTCTAAATGCTTTTTACAAGACAAAATTGTACCCACCACCCACCTCTACTACTACCTCCAGCAGCTTGTTCCAGATACTCACCACCCTCTGTGTGAAATAAATGACCCTGTGGATGTTTTTGCATCTCTCCCCTCCCACCTTAAACTTATAACCCCTAGTTTTAGACTCCACGACCTTTGGGAAAAGATGTTGACTATCTACTTTATCTATTCCCCTCATTATTTTATAGATCTCACCAAGTTTCTGACCCTTCAGGCAAAAAAAGTCTCAGTCTATCCAGCCCATCCTTACAACATCTTAGTAAATCTTTTCTGTACTCTTTCTAGTTTAATAATATCTTTTCTATAATAGGGTGACCAGAACTGTACACGGTATTCCGAATGTGGCCTTACTAATGTCTTTTACAACTTCAACAGAGATCCCATCTCCTGTATTCAATTTCTGACCAATGAAACCAAGCACGCGAATGCCTTCTTCACCATCCTGTCCACCTGTGGCTCCACTTCACTTTCAAGGAGCCATGAGCCTGTACTCCTAGATCTCTTTGTTAGATAACTCTCCCCAATGTCCTACCATTAATAGAATAGGTCCTGCCCAGTTCAACCTACAAAATGTATCATCTCACATTTATCTAAATTAAACTCCATTCATCAGCCCACTGGCCCAATTGATCAAGACCCCATTGCAATCCTAGATAACTTTCTTCACTGTTCACTATGCCACCAATCTTGGTGTCATCTGCAAACTCACTAACCATGCCCCATAAATTCTCATCCAAATCATTAATATAAATAACAAATAACAGTGGACCCAGCACCAATCTCTGAGGCACACTGCTGGTCACATGCTTCCAATTTGAAAAACAACCCTGTACAACCACCCTGTCTTCTGTCATCAAGCCAATTTTGTATCCAATTAGGTACCTCACCCTGTATCCTGTGAGATTTAACCTTATGCAACAACCTACCATGCGGTACCTTTTCAAAGGCCTTGGTAAAGTTCATGTAGACAACGATGACTGCACTGCCCTTATCTACATTCTTGGTTACTCCTTCAAAAAACTCAAATTCGTGAGAGATGATTTTGCCACTCACAGAGCCATGCTGACTGTTTCTAATCAATCTTTGCCTCTCTAAATGCCTGTAGATCCTGTCTCTCAGAATAGCTTCTCACTTCTTATGCCCTGCAGACATTATGCTCACTGGTTCATAGTTCCCAGGCTTTTCCTTGCAGCCCTTATTAAACAAAGCCACATTTGCCACCCTCCAATCTACAGGCACCTCACCTGTGGCTGTCGATGATTCAAATATCTTTGTTATCTCCTGAGCCTCCCACAATGTCCTGGGACACATTTCATCAGGTTCTGGTGATTCATCTACCTTGGTGTGCTTTAAGACTTCCAGCAGCTTTTCTGAAATATATACACCCCTCAAGACATCACTATTTATTTCCTCAAGTCCCCTAACATCCATGCCTTTCTCAATAGTAAATACCGATGAAAAATATTCATTTAGGACCTCATCTCTCTCTTCTGGATCCACACATAGAAGACTTTCTTGATCCTTAAGAGGTCCTACTCTCTCCCTAGTTGCTCTTTTGCCCTTTATGTATTTGTAGAAGCACTTTGGATTCTCTTTTGCCTATCTGCCAAAGCAATCTCATGTCCCTTTTTACCCTCCTGATTTCTCTCTTATCTCTCCTCTGGCAACCTCTATACTCTTCAAGGGAGCTTCTTGATTCCAGCTTCCTATGCATGTCATATGCTTCCTCTTTCTTTTCGACCAAGGCCTCAATAACCCGAGTCATCCAGGATTCCCTACTTCTACCAGCCTTCACCTTCACTCTAAAAGGAATGTGCTTAGCCTGATCCCTGGTTAAAACACTTTTTAAAACCTCCCACTTACCTTTGCCTGCCAACAGACTCCCCCAATCAACTTTTGAAAGTTCCTGTCTATTACCATCAAAATTGACCTTACCCCAATTTAAAATTTTAACTTTTGGGTCAGACTTAGCATTCTTCGCAGCTATCTTAAAACTAATGAAATAATGGTCACTGATCCCAAAGTGACTCCCCAAGGGGAGGTCAAGTTTTGCCCTCTCTCTCTAGTCGTGCCATCCACATACTGAATGAGAACTTTCTCCTGAATACCTTTAACAAAATGGCATGGCGACAATAATCTCTCCCTCAATGTCAACAAAATGAAGGAGATTATCATCTACTTCAGGATGCGTAGAGGAGAACTTGCCCCTGTCTACATCAATGGGGACAAAGTAGAAAGGGTTGAGAGCTTCATTTTTAAATGTCCAGATTACCAACAACCTGTCATGGTCCCTACCATGCTGACACTATAGTTAAGAAAGCCCACCAATGCCTCTACTTTCTCAGAAGACTAAGGAAATTTGGCATGTCCGCTCTCACCAACTTTTACAGATGCACAGTAGAAAGCATTCTTTCTGGTTGTATCACAACTTGTTTTGGCTCCTGCTCTGCCCAAGATTGCAAGAAACTATAAAAGGTCATGAACATAGCCAAATCCATCACGCAAACCAGCCTCCCATCCATTGACTCTATCTACACTTTCCGTTGCCTCGGCAAAGTAGCCAGCATAATTAAGGACCCCACGCTCCCCGGACATTCTCTCTTCCAGCTTCTTTCGTCGGGAAAATGATATAAAAGTCCGAGGTCACGTACCAACTGACTCAAGAACAGCTTCTTCCCTGCTGCTAATGACTTTTGAATGGACTTACCTTACATTAAGTCGATCTTTCTCGACACCCTAGCTATGATCGTAACACTACATTCTGCACTCTCTCATTTCCTTCTCTATGAACGGTATGCCTTGTCTGTACAGCGCTCAAGAAACAATACCTTTCACTGTATGCTAATACATGTCCCAATAATAAACCAGATCAAATCAAATCAAATTCTCTCCATCCAAGCCCTAATACTATGGCTATCCCAGTCAATGTTGGGAAAGCTAAAGTCCCCTACTATTACCATCCTATTTTTCTTTGAAGCTACCTGTAATCTTCTTAAATATTGGCTCTCATTTTCCCGCTGACTATTTGGAGCTGTAGTACAATCCTATCGATGTGATCCCTCCCTTCTTATTTCTCAGTTCTATCCATGTTGACTCAGTGGGCGATCCCTTGGATATATCCCCTCTTAGTACTGTCCTGATAGCTCCATATCTGGCTCTATTTTAATAATGCTCTTATCATAGAAACATACTATCATAGAATCCCTACAGTGCAGAAGGAGGCCATTTGGCCCATCAAGGCTGCACTGACAACAATCCCACTCAGGCCCTATGCCTGTAACCTCACGCATTTACACTGCTAATCCCCACAACACGAAGTTCAATTTAGCATGGTCAATCAACCTAACCTTATGAAGCCCAAAAGGAAGTTCATGATATTAAAGATGATATATATATATGCAGGTTGTTATTGCTACTGAGAGAGATCAGTCAAACACTTTTTTAGGGTATGGATAGTTTCAAGGGTTCTCTCTATACATATGTGACAAAAAGCTAACCAAGTTAACAAAGGGAATTAGGAAGATTCGGAGATGCAACTGACCTCTATGTCACACTCAGCTGTATAATTTGAAAGTTTTTGGGGTTTCTTGAACAATGCTATGTTTTCATCAACTTCATTTGCTTTTGCCTACAATATTCCCTTCTCACAGGAGGTGAAAAAGATATTGCAAAGTGAAAATCAATTCTGCATAACCAATTTTCATGTTCTTTTCTACTTGTTACTGGAAATGGATACATCAAACAAAAGACAAGATGGCCTGTTGAGAAACCAACTGTCAGGAAAACTCAGTCAGAATGAAAAAGATATGCAGAAACTATCTGGAACTTCAAACTATGTCTGGGTTCTTCAACTATTTATTTCCTTTCTTGTGAGTCTCACATTTAGGTTCTTGCAGACAATCATTTGGTGACAGACTGGCTGAATAGAAAAGGAAGCAGCTGGTATTCACATATCCATTTTAGCTGGCCCAATCCTTTCTTGGCTTTATTCCAATCAGATTTTTAGCTTTGTAGCTCATATTTGGGGAAATAGATACTTTGACTAGTGGAAAGAATCTTTCAGAGAATATCTTTCCATGTTTTGAGACTTTAACATCTTTGGTGTTTTCTAATTCCAGACCTGGTAGCTTCTTATCAAAATGACAAAAGGTAGGCTTTACACAGGAATGTTTACAGAATGGCAATGCAGAAACAACACAATGGTCCTTTTCTTATTCTCCATTCTCATTAATTGGTTAACAAAGGGAAGATTGGCTCTCTGCAAAACCATTGTAATTTCATTCCTGATGTTACATTGGCCAATCTTCAAGTGATATTAAGAAGGTGGTCAAAAACAGCAAAGGCATTAGCAGTGGCCAGAGTCTTCAATGGCATGTTGTAATAGAGCATGCTTCTTATTTAATTGAGACCTTGAAATTAAGCAGCATCAGCACCTACTTCACAGAATCAGAGAATTGTTACAGTACAGAAAGAGGCCATTTGGCCTATCATGTCTGTACTGGCTCTCCAATTGAGCAATGCACCATGCTATTCCTCCACCTTCTCCCCATTAAACCTGTGCCTTCTTCCTTTTCAGATAATATTCCAATTCCCTTGTGAATACTTTGTTTGAATGTGTCTTGACTACACTGTAAGGTAGCACATTCCAGAACTTAACCACTTGCTGTGTGAAAAAGGTTTCTCCTCATATCTCCATTTCTTCTTTTGCCAATTATCTTAAATCTGTGAGCTCTCATTCTTGATCCTTCCACTAGTGGGAACAATTTTCCCTTCCCTATCCAGCCCCTCATGATTTTGAATACCTCTATCATTATTCTTTTGACTCCTAAGCTTTAGAATCTGAACTGGGACTGAGAACTGTTCAGGCAGCAGCTTTTAAAATATTATAAACACCATTAGAGCTAACCCTCTTCTCAGCCAATGGTATTGGAACCAAAATGTTCTGTCCTTATCTTGTCACTATTAAGCTCTACACTTTCATTCATCTGTTTGGTAATTAGTTTTCCCTAAAAGCTTTTTCATATCTGCTTAAATACTTAAGTGTTCATCTCTATTGCATCCATTTCACCCAAATGTTATTCCTTCCCACTTAAAACTCACCTTTTTTCAAACAACTCTTATCATAAACCTGCCTTCCTGGTAATGTATTTTGAGCATCTAAAATCACAGATTTCCATACTGAATATCTTTGAGTCTTGCGTGCATTCCACACTTTTGCCAACTGTAGTATTAATCTGTCCGGAGTTGGCATTATCAAGGTTCCACCGCACCTTAGTTGGGGACTCCTGTTCAGTGCTTCATTTAGTTTTGAGCATTCGCTAATAGTTGGATGCTAAGAGTCCTCAAAATCCAATCAGTGTGAATATTATTTTTATTCTGTGATATTGATGAAACTATCAGTAATTTGGGCCACATTCTATTAAGCAGCCTAGTGTTCCATTTCTTTCCTAAATACAGTGAAAAACCTGCACTCTGCTGACATGTAATTTAGTGAGGCATGTCACAAAATTTCACTACTGGACAACTGCTGCCTATCATGCTCAGGATGTGGGAATGCCGGCGTTGGACTGGCGTAAACACAGTAAAAAGTCTGACAACACCAGGTTTTAGTCCAACCGATTTATTTGATAATAGACTCACAAGCTTTCGGGGTTAGTCCCTTCGTCAGGTGAATGGAGAGTTCTGGCCTCAGACAGAGCATATAAAGCACAGACAGTTTAGAGATTACTGATTAGAATGCGAATCCTTACACCTAACCTGCTGTTCAAGACCTGAAGTGGCTGACAATGTGAGTGGAAGGAGCACTGATCACAGGTTAAAGAGATGTGTATTGTCTCCAGACAGTACAGTAAGTGAGGTTTTGCAAACCCAGGCAAGTCACGGGGGTTACAGATAGTGCGACATGAACCCAAGATCCCTGCTGAGACCGTCCTCATGTGTGCGGAACTTGGCTATCAGTCTCTGTTCAGCGACTCTGCGCTGTCGTGTGTCGTGAAGGCCGCCTTGGAGAATGCTTACCCGAAGGTCAGAAGCTGAATGCACTGAAGTGTTCGCCAACAGGAAGGGAACAGTCTTGCCTGGTGATTGTCGAGCGATGTTCATTCATCCGTTGTCGTAGCGTCTGCATCGTCTCCCCAATGTACCATGCTTCGGGACATCCTTTCTTGCAACGTATCAGGTAGACAATGTTGGACGAGTTGCAAGAGTATTTACCATGTACCTGGTGGATGGTATTCTCACGTGTGATGATGGTATCCATGTCGATGATCCGGCATGTCTTGTAGAGGTTGCTGTGGCAGGGTTGTGTGGTATTGTGGTCACTGTTCTCCTGAAGGCTGGGTAGTTTGCTGCGAACAATGGTCTGTTTGAGGTTGTGTGGTTGTCTGAAGGCAAGAAGTGGGGGTGTGGGGATAGCCCTGGCGAGATGTTCGTCTTCATCAATGATATGTTGAAGACTCCAGAGAAGATGTCGTAGCTTCTCCGCTCCAGGGAAGTACTGGACGACGAAGGGTACTCTGTCCACTGTGTCCCGTGTTTGCCTTCTGAGGAGATCGGTGCGGTTTATCGCTGTGGCGCATCGGAACTGCCGATCTATGAGTCGAGCACCATATCCTGTTCTTATGAGGGCAGCTTTCAGGGTCTGGAGGTGTCTGTGCTTTATATGCTCTGTCTGAGGCCAGAACTCTCCATTCACCTGACGAAGGGACTAACCCCGAAAGCTTGTGAGTCTATTATCAAATAAATCGGTTGGACTAAAACCTGGTGTTGTCAGACTTTTTACTGTATCATGCTCAGTGCAGAGATGTCGTATGATGACCTTTCAGTCAATACTTTTAAAAACTGGACACAAGCTATTAAACTGCTGAAGGTAAATCTTGTGACCTTTGGCATTTGAGCTACTAACAGTAATAAGTCTCAAACAATAAACATCTAATTAAATATGGATATTTGCAGCCATCTGGAAAATTCACACAACTTTTTGTTTAAGGACGAGCCAACACAGAACGCTATGGAGTTTTCCAAACTCCGATCTCCCTGCTTCGTACTGGACAAGGGGAAGATCAAAACTTAGTTGATGGCAGTTGGAACTGAATGACTCCAAACACTGTCCCATTGCAACATGCTGCTTTTCTTTTCTTATCCAAACTGGATTGGGTGGACGTCGGAGGTGTTAACCCACAACACACGGAATTGACATGAATATTACCCCCTTATTTGGAAAAGGCCTTGAAATGATAGAAAGTAGCATGGCAACGGAGCCATGTTGTATGCTTTTAAAATTCAGCAAAGAGCTGTTTGCGGGCAGACTCACTGAAGCCATTGAAACCATCAATTCAGGCATCGAACCATACTGAAAATAAGATGCAAGGCATCAGGCCACTGAAGTAAGTACCCTGTTCCAGTAAAATTTCAGCTGAGAACGAAACACTTAATAGTTTGACTGCACAAAACCTCACAACCTGCTCTGAACTCTTCACTTTGTGTGATTCCCATTTCAACTTTAAAGTATCAACTCCATTCAATAACTCAATCCTGCTACATGGGAGACCTAAAATCGTAAACAAGAGACTGAACTAACTGTAATTAGTAGAAGTGTATTACCTTTATCCATATTTAATCATTGTGAGTGTATGTGAGAACAAGAGTGCTTTTCTGATGTTGCAATAAATTTGGGGTAGATGCGTCAGAATAGATAACCTTTATTTTTAAACTTACAAAATCATGTGGCTGAATTATTGAAGTGGGATATACAATCAAACAGGGTAAGAATGTCTTTTCATACAAAACATAATATGGCACAGTGGTTAGCATTGCTGCCTCACAATGCTAGGGACCTGGGTTCACTTCCAGCCTCAGGTCACCGTCTGTGAGGAGTTTGCACCTTTTCCTCATGTCTGTGTGCATTTCCTCCAGGTGCTTCAGTTTCCTCCCACACTCCAAAGATGTGCAGATCAGGTTGATTGGCCTTGCTAAGTTGTCCCTTAGTGTCAGGGAGATTATCAGGGTAAATGTGTGGGGTTGTGAGGGTGGGATTGTGGTCCGTTGCAGGCTCGATGGGTCGGGTGGCCTCCTTCTGCACTTTGGGAATTCTATGATAATGATTCAAGGCAGCAAGGAAACAAATAAATTCTGTCTGTGACATTGTCCAATTGAAATATCAGCACAATGAATTCATGAACTGCTACACAGCTTTCTGTTAGTCACAATAACAAATCACATTTCATTCATAGCTCATAAGTTCACATCATACAGCGTATGGCTCATGCAGCAATATCCCATCAACCCACTTCATAACAGATAATTTTACTTCAAGTAGGCATTTTTAGTGTGCTGACAAAACTCCTAGGCTTTCTATCTCTGGTAACCCCTCGAAGCATGAAGAGCGCTTGCAATGGAATATAACCTCTGGTAAGAATCGACATGCGGAGTCTTTTAACATGGGAAGGCAATGCTCCACATCTACCACATGATTCTGTCTGACCAGGACTCTTTCCTATTCATTATGGCCTGCCATAGTTATATTGCAAGGACTTGCAGGTTGATAATCAACCTGTTTGGCTTCAAGGAAGGCCAGGGATTTTGGTCAGTGAGGAATCAGGGTTGTTGGCAAGGACAGGGAAGGTTGTAAGGTTTGGGTTTTAGAAGTTGGGGGGGAGGCACAAGGCGGGGGGGGGGAGCAATCTTTTGTTGGATGGAGAGATTCTTCAGATGGGAATAGGGGACCCGCAAGGGAGATACCCCTTTCTTCCTGTTGTTGAAGTAACAGGCTTATCATTAGGCGGGTAGGCTAGCTGACACCCTATCCACCCACCATCATATGGGGGTAGGCTGGAAGATAGTGCGCTGGTGACCCATTTTATTTTACATGCCTTTGCCCCCACATTCCATATAGCAAGATAATTTGACTGTAGCTCCAATCAAAACAGTGTCCCAACCATGAATTAATGCTCACTTCTTTTTGTGCTTTGGTTGACTTACAAACTATATATGGTGGCACTGTGGCACGATGGCTAGCTCTGCTGCCTCACAGCACCAACATTCAATTCCAGCCTTGGGTGACTGTGTGGAGTTTGCACCTTCTCCCCGTGTCTCCACATGCTCCGGTTTCCTCCCACAGCCCAAAGACGTGCGTGTTAGGTTGACTGGCCTTAGTGCCAGGGGGACTAACAGGGTGAATATGTGAGGTTATGGGGATAAGGCCAGAGTGGGATTTTGGTCAGTGCGAATTCAATGGGCCAAATGGCTTCCTTCTGCACTGTAGGGATTCTATGATTCTATGTTTAACTTACCATTTAAATTAAGGTCTTCATGAAGCCTTCCTCTGTGCCAAATTTCCTGATTGTGTATTGTAATCTTGATGCAGTGCTACCTAATCAATGAGGTGTTTGTGGTTGCTAAGGAAGATGATATCATAACAGCTAATTGTCTGCTACTGTGATGCCATGAGATAATCATAAAAAAGTATGAAGAAAGAAACATATAAAAAATAAAAATAAATATTTTGGGCTGACACCAATATACCTGAACACCCTGCCCCTCACAATGGTACACATGACTGTGTTCTTTATGTGATTGCCGGCAGAGAAGCCCAGGTTAATTCTTGTTTCAGGGAAATAAGATAAATATACCAACTTCAATACTAACATCTTTACCAAATTGTGCAAACAAGTTTAATCAATCTTTAAACAGAAATACAATAAAGAAACTATAAGGCAGAAATTGGATCTCATTGTGACCTGAAATTATGTTTTGAAATGCTAACATATGAGTGCTTAAAGTATTCATCTGAATCTCTCTCTCTTCAATAGTTTAAATGGCCTGCTGCACATGCACCTAAACTTTTATAATACCACAAAGAACAGAATGGCAGCTATCAATTTCTTAGCTGAAAAACAGACAACTAGCCAATGGTATTTGAGGAGTTCCTCAACCAGAGGTTCGAGGAGCGCCCGATGCAATTTTCACTTGAATCTGTAGATTAGTGGGCAACACATGAAACTGTTTTGGGTAGCACTGAAGTTCCATGTCAATTGCGCCATCCTATCTCCAAATTTTAGTTATGAATGGACAAGCTGTATGCCGTGCACACTCCATCCATTTAGACTAGGCCAGAGCAGCCTGACCAGGGTGAAAGGGAACCGTTACTGGTTATTCCAAGAGGAGAATTTAAGCCCAGTATTCATAGTTAAATTTCTGAATGCTTCCAATTAACAAAACCTAAAGCAATGAAAGAACTCTCTGGGTTTGCAGGGGCTGCCCTGACAATTTGAAGTCATGAGCAGAAGTTAATGGGTGGTGGTGTGTCCCACTCCGCCATCCAAAATGTGGGCTGGGAGCATGTCCTTACTGGGCACAACTGCACCCACAACCATTTGGTGAAACTCCTGTTCTCACTTGGGAGGAAGTGAGAGCTGCCAGCCAATCTGCACAAATAAATTCACTCAGCCTGGAACCATTTGTGTCAATCTTTTCTGCACCCTTTCTAATGTCATGCGGGTTTAACAGAACTTCCTTGCTTTAGTATTCTGTACCCCAGTTAGAATCATTGAATCCCTACAATACAGAAGGAGGTCATTCGGCCCATTGAGTCTGTACCAACCACTATCCTACTCAGATAATATCCCCGTAACCCCACACATTTACCCTGCTAATCTCCCTGACACTAGGGTCAATTTAGCATGGTCAATAAACTTAACCCACACATCTTTGGACCGTGGGAGGAAACTGGAGCACCCGGAGGAAACCCACACAGACACGGAGAGAAGATGCAAACTTCACACAGACAGTGACCCAAGGCCAGAAATGAACCTGAGTCCCTGGCTGTGAGGCAGCAGTGCTAACCACTGCACTCCCGATTTACGTTTTATTATACTTTATCAAATGATATTTCAACCTGACCTGCCACCAATTTCAGTGCCGTGGCCGCAGATAGAATTTAGTTGGGTGGTGGGGGGGTTTGTTTCAGTGGAGTTGGAAAGGCCAGGGAGAGAAGGAGCACCTGGGGAGGGTGATTTATCATATCTTTTCCCACTTGAGGCCTGAGTAGCATAATATCTAGGCATTTGCCCTTTCCTGACTTCCTCCTGCAGGCCTAAAAATTGTAGGGAAGCAGCCTGTATGGCCACTTGAGTGCCTCAACTAGGGTGAGAGTGGACAGTCTGCCCAGGTCTCACCCGTCCCCTATAACTTTATGGGCAGGGTTGGGGGACAGCAGTGGAACAGCAGGAAGGGCACTCGGGAACTTTGCTGGCAATATCCCCCCCACCCATATGCCAACCCCAATCCCCACCTACAAACCTGAAAATTCTGACCATGATATTTTAGTATTCATTTTTGAACATTACTTCTAATATACATGTTGAAGGCAATTAAAAAGGGATAGGATGGAATAACATAAACCAAAGTACCAAAACAAAAGCTCAAGTAAACCGAATGAAAAATACAATAACAAGCCACACAATAAGAACTCAAGTGAGAGGAACATAGAACACTACAGCACAAACAGGCCCTTCGGCCCACAAGTTGCGCCGATCATATGCCTACCTACCAGGCCTATCTATAACACTCAATCCCATTAAATCCCATGTACTCATCCAGAAGTCTCTTAAAAGATCCCAACGAGTTCGCAAAAAAACAAGTAAAAAGACAACAGTTAGAATAAAAATGAAAATCGGATCAGTTCTATAGTGGAACCAATCCACAATGCCAAGAGGAACATCTGCTCCAAACTGACACAATTCAGTAAAACTTTCAGCTTCTATAACATTCAACACCAGAGTGACGATGCCTTCAACCTGGTATCAAGCACTGGACATGCAGGAGACACGTATAATACAGTGATGGGAATGAGGATTCTGCTTTATATTTGCCTAATTCTTTGCATCCTCCACTGCAGGTGCTCACATTCTGGAGGCTTGGCCACCTCGGTCAGCAGCAAGCCAGCACTCCACCAGGACACACTCAGAAAATGCACCATCACATCATTCCCCTGCACCCTCCACCTGCACAGAGACAATCAGCTCAGTGGGAACGCATTTGCGAATAGGCTCAGGGTCACAATCTAATAATCACATCATGGACATGTTCCCACAGCTGATGGACGGTGTGGCAGTTGAGGACACTGATTGAGGACAGTGGGAGACCAGGTCCATGCTGATGATGGGCTTCTACCACAAAGAAGCTGCTGGAGATTCAGTGGCTCTGTACAGTCTTGTGCAGAAAGTGGAGGAGACCATCCAAGCCTTGAGATTTGCTATCTCGGGCATGTGAACACATGACTTCCTCCATGATGAAGATGATGGCTGCCATTGACCGCAACGTCCAGCAGAGCACACAATGGCTGCCTGACATGCACTCACACCCGCATACCATCGCACTGGCTATAGGGTCCATTCAGCAGTGGTTAAATGAGAGGGGGAAATGGCACTTTGACCATACTCCAGTTATCTCTTCTCCTTTCTGAGCTGGGGAGGCACCATTGCACAGTGACATGGAGAAGGAATATCAGCCAGCCTCCTCAGTGGCATCATCTCCAAGTACTCCAAGAGTGAGCTGCCTTTTCTCATCCCCTTTGCCAGTGACTGCAGTGACTCCAGTAGGTGTGGCTGAGAGGGATACCACATCATCTTTGCAGGAAACACTCAGCAGACCAAGGTCATCTCAAGTAAGAGGACGTTGCACTTAGCAGCAGCCTTTTTTCAGGTGGAAATTAACAGGTCTTGCAGGAATCTCACTCTGCCTGATATTGGGTTTGAATGAGTGTCTCACAAAGCTTCCTTCATGCATTCACCCATCACCCTGGCATCTCTAAATGGAGCCGCACCATACCAACTTTCATGGTCATCTGACTCTTCCCTTTTTCCTTCATCTAAGGGTATGTCTAACTCCTCCATCTCTCTGGCTGATAATTCCTCAGCCCCTCTGTGGTGAAAGGTTGTGTATGGTGCAGCATACCACAAGGTACTGCAACATTTCACCTGAGCAGTTCAGGCAGTGAACCGTCATCTTCAGAAACCCAGTGGTCAATTCTATTATTGTTCTTGTCAAGCCATAATGGGCATTGCACCCTCAGCTGTCTCACCCTCGGGTGCTACCCATTGTTTACTTTCTGGCTATTGATGTACATGGCCCAAGGCCATCCTCTCCAGTTTCTCTCCTCCTCCACTGATCCTCCAAAAACACTGGGTGCAATGAATGCATCTTTCTTGCATGCATTGAACTGTGGTCAGAAGGTAGGCAGGGATACAGACAGCACTATATGGACTTCACTCCTGACCTTATGCCTGTGGATCAATGTAGATCTCACCTCTTTGCATTGACCACACCCTAGTCTCCTCTCACCCAGCCTTTTTTGTTTATTTGTTCATGGGATTTAGGCATCGCTAGCTAGGCCAGCATTTATTGCCCCCTCTTCAGGGCATTTAAGAGTCAACCATGTTGTGATGGTTCTGGAGTCACATGTAAGCCAGACCAGGTAAGGATGGCAGGTTTGCTCCCTAAAGGATATTAATGATGGGACTTTTACAACAGTCAACAATTGTTTCAGGAGCACCATTAGACTTTTAATTCAAGATTTATATTGAATTCAAATTTCACCATCTGCCATGGTGGGATTCGAACCCTGGGTCCCCAGAGCAGGTCTCTAGATTACTAGTCCAGCAGCAATACCATGAAACTACTGCCTATCCAACATCCTAAAAACTCTGGCCAAAGTGTTGCCTTGCCTCAGTTAACAGCTCTGCCATCTGATCCAGAAAATGTGAGTTCAATATTTTCAAAATCTTGGTGAATAGTTCACTGCAATGTTGGGGGAGTCCTGCATTATCTAAGGCAGTAATGAGCTGTTAAGTTAGAAGTTTGCTTGTTCAGGTGAAGGTTCAAAAGATCACATGGTATTTTGTTTTAAGAAACGAGCAAGCAGATTTCACAGTGTACACAGCCTAAACAACCAAGCCGAATAAACTTATCATTGATCTCAATGGCCATTTGTGAAAGCCTGCTGTGGAAACTGGCTGCCACCTTGTCCACAAAACAATTGTAGTTATACTTCAGAAGTGTTTTTTTTTAAATGTTGAACACTTTGGAATGTCTCAAGAACATAAAATACATATGCCATTTCTTTCTTCTTTCCTGATCCAAACTCCACTTACGGTGGTCAATACTGAGGTCTCATAAACTCTTGTTGATTTCCAAAAATCCCTATCAACAAAAACATGTTGACACAGTTTGAAGAAAGCAGTGTAGGCAGTGTTAACTCAGTGCTGGACTTCCTCACTGATGAAAGTCTCTTGGGAGAATTGGCTGCCTTGGTATGGGAAATGCTGCACATACTCCAGAGCCAATCTGCATAGATGGTGCGGGAGATGCTCCTTTGGCCCTTGGAATGTTGGTGAAGAATCTTTGTCACGGCAATATTTTAAAATAGGCCAAGCCTTTTATTGAAGGTGTTGAAAAGGTGAAGCATTTTTGCATGTCCTGTACAGAGTGAGCCATCATGCAGCAGCCATCTGCAAACTCAAGCTCAGGGATGTCCATGGTGGTTAATTTTGTTTTTGACCAGAAATGAACAGGATTGAAAAGCTTCCCTTCCAGATGATCCTGGTTGCTGCTGTAGGAGGTCATCGCAGATGAGGTGGATGATAGTGGTCAGGTAAATAGTGAACAAGGTGGGGTGATCACACAACATTGTTTAATCCCAGTTTGGATGCGAAAGGTGACAGTTTCAGATCCTCCACTTAGGATTGATGCCGGTCATATTGTCATGCAGGAGTGACAAACTTCAAAGGACGATCAAAGTATTGGAGGACAATCTAAAGGGCTTCTGAAAAGAAGAAATATAATCGGCTTTAAGCAAGCAAAAGAGGGGTAGGTAGTAAAAGAAACATAACAGACAGTCTATAGCGTGAAAGGCAGCAGAGATTAAATGGTGCGAAGCCTAAAGAAATGGTAATGGGAAAAGTACAGCTGCAAGGGAAAAAGTGAAAAACAAGAGATGAAAGTGAAAACCAGCAAAGGAAAATAAAATAAAATGGGCCGCAAGTCATGTTAAGTTCAGAAGTTATAATGTGCCCGGTTGAAAGATGAAGTGCGGTTCTTCAATCACACTTTGTGCTTCATTGGAACACTTACGGAGGCTAAGGGCAGAGAGAGAGAGAAAAGTGGAGAATTAAAATAACTGGCCAATAGAAGCTTGAGATCATTCTTGCAGACTGAACATACATGTCCCAAAAAGTGGCCATCCAATTTGCATTGTTCACCCTGAGGCAGAGGAAATCACATCAGAAACAGCGAATGCAACATAATTGAAAAAAAGTGCAAGTCACTCTTTCAGCAGGAAGGAGATTTTGAGGCCTAGGCCAGAGAGAAAGAGCCTTCCTGCCTCACTTCGCTCCACTTTAAGATAAGTAAAGAGAAATAAATCATCAGGGGCCACTGGTTAGGCTGTATTTGACATGCACCATGTGGAGTCCTAAAACAGGCATTTGGTCCTTGATGAGCATATTCAGGAGCATAAATAGTATGGCCTTAGCACCTGGCAGGTGGCTACTTCAATTTTGGAAACAGTTACACATCTTGGGAAGAGTGGGTGCAGAATGCCTCCACCCAAATTCTTTCCCCAAGCACTTGTTAATGCCCAGAATTTGGATGCAGCACGTGCAAATTTATTTCATACATTCCCTCCTTCTCCCTTCCCCCCTCCCCCATCCCACCCCGCCCCAAACATGCCAGGTATCACACAATTCATAATATCAAAGGTGAAATGTTAAATGAGATGAGACAAGATAGGATTGAACCAAACTAATAGACTAAGCTTAAGCTGCCAAGACAAAGAATATTGGACATGCATCAACAGTCACTTGTCCAGTCCAGAGTAAAAATGCAACAAAATAGTTGGAAAATTGAGTTTAATAACACTGGAAGTATGAATACTTCAGCACAAAAATATTCATAAACTGGTTTCATAGAAAGCTGAATCTGTTTAAACCAACAATAGTGGTATATATTTTAAGGAAGCTTAATATCTTCCATTATGTAAGAAGGAAAACAGTCTAATTATCTGTAACCTCCATGCACATATTCATTATTACAAATAAAAATGTGAGATACCATATGCAGGACTGAGACAAAGCAAAAATGAATAAAACTTTAGAGTTAAATAGCATAAAGTGATTGTGTTTCTTTATTGCTTAACATATTATCACTACACAATAGTTCAGAGAGAAGGATTTAAATTTTGAATCCATGTTTCTCATTATCAAGAGGAACGGATTGTAATAACACACATTCAAAGATCATTTGAATCAGCAAGTGCTTTTACTAAATTGGATGCAATGTAGAGTCAATAACTAGTGCTTAAAGGATAATCTTATAGGAGATTTTTTTTTGAGTGCCATTAGTATTTCCTTTCCATGGTCTCACTTTACCAAAAACAACAGCAGTATTGGCACTGGATACATTGACTGCTATTGTCAGAATAACCAGTTTTCTATAATAGATATAACATGTCAGAAATAGGCATACAAACCTTTTATAGAAATATAATTTTAACATGTTATAATATGGGACAGTTCTGCACAGTAATCAGCTTTTAAAGTCATGTCTATGTTGCTTCTATAACCCCAGTTCTTAAGCTTAAATAAACATAACCAAATACTAAACTCAGCTATAAAACAGCCACCTACATTTTACTGACAATAATGGTTCTGTTTTCTGGCAATCCAAGCTCTAGGTAGCAGACGCCAATGATTCAACACTTCTTAACTCATCCCAGAACATAACCGCACCATTGAATATCAAGCCATTCACTTCAATTTGTCTCTAACCTTATTTCTTCTAGATACCTTCCATCCATGCCGTCCAAGTTCAGTTCCACATGCCCCAAAACAGCCCTTCCTGTCTCTTTCCCAAGATCACAAACAGGACTGACTTGATAGGCTAGGGTTTCAGGCTGCTCCTGCCCCTATGCAGTGATTTCTTTCTCATAGAGGTTAACATCATGGAAACAGGCCCTTCAGCCCAACTTGCCCATGCCGCCCTTGATTTTCAAACCCCTAAGTTAATCCCAATTGCCTGCATTTAGCCCATATCCCTCTTTATCCATCTTGTCCATGTGACTATCTAAATGTTTTTTAAAAGACAAAATTGTACCCACCTCTACTACTACCTCTGGCAACCTGTTCCAGACACTCACAACCTTCTGTGTGAAAAAATTGCCTCTCTGGACTCTTTCGTATCTCTCCCCATCACCTTAAACCTTTGCCCTCTAGTTTTAGACTCCCCTACCTTTGGGAAAAGATATTGACTATCCAGATGATCTGTGCCCTTCATTATTTTATAGATCTCTGTAAGATTACCCCTTAGCCTCTTGTGCTCCAAAGAAAAAAGTCCATCCAGCCTCTCCCTATAATTCAAATCATCAAGTCCCGGTAGCATTTTAGTGAATCTTTTCTGCACTCTTTCTAGTTTAAGAAAAGATATCCTTTCTATAACAGGGTGGCCAGAACTGCACACAGCATTCCAAGTGTGGCCTTACCAATGTCATGTACAACTTCAATAAGACGTCCCAACTCCTGTAATCAATGTTCTGACCGATGAAACCGAGCATGCCCAATGCCTTCTTCACCACTCTGTCCACCTGTAACTCCGCTTTCAAAGAATTATGAACATATACCCCTAGATCTCTCCCCAACAGCCTACCATTAATTGAATAAGTCCTGCCCTGGTTCAATATACCAAAATGCATCACCTTGCATTTATTTAAATTAAACTCCATCTGCCATCCGTCAGTCCACTGGACCAATTGATCAAGATCTCAGTTGCAGTCGGAGATAACTTCCTTCACTTTCTACTGTGCCACTAATCTTGGTGTCATCTGCAAACTTACTAACCACGCCTTCTAATTATCATCCAAATCATTAATATAAATGACAAATAACAGTGAACCCAGCGCTGGTCTTTCTATCTTGATTTTACTTTTTCTCCCTTTGTCTGGTCTCTCCCCACCCACAACTACGACTCTTCTGATATCATTCATCACAGTAAGACTTTCCTAACCATCTCCTTTTTACCATGGATATCCTATCCCATGACATTTCCTCCACCACTAGGTTGGTCAAAGGACTTTCTGCTTCTTCCTTGAAAGGTAGTTCAATCAGTTTCCATCCACCCTCACCCTTCTCAGCCTGGCTGAATTGTTCTCACAGTGAATAACTTATCCTTAAACTTCACTCACTTCTTCCAAATAAAAGGTGCTGCCAGCTTGAGTCCTAGTTTATGTCTATCTTTTTGTAGGATCTTGGAAACATTCTTGGTCCAGTTCTGCTTAGACTCGCTCCCTCAATTCATTTCCAAATACATTGATGACTACATTGATGCCATTTCCTGCTCCCTGAACTTCATCAGGAGACTGAAGGGTAATCTTATAGAGGTCTATAAAATATTGAGGGGCACAGATCAGCTAGATAGTTAATATCTTTTCCCAAAGATTTCTGGATGAGTATATGGGATCTAATGGGATTGGAGGTTATAGATAGGTCTATGGCTTAGTAGGTATAGAAGTGATCGGCGCAACTTGTGGGCCAAAGGGCCTGTTTGTGCTGTAGTGTTCTATGTTCTGTGAAGCTCAACACAAGCTAAAGGATCAGCACCTTATCTTTTGATTAGACAATTTCCAATCTCACAAACTCAGGTTTGAGTTCAATTATTTTAGACAATAACTTTTGACCCTATTTTGTTTCCTTCTCCTCTCTTGGGTTTTGTTTTATTTTCATTTTTCCTTCATTTTCATTTCAGCTGCTCGTGATTCCACCATTCATACCTCCTCTCGTCACATCTTTTGTAGCTTGTCCATAGCCACTCCTCTTGGCCTTTTACCACCATCCTTTTTTTTAATTTAATCCCTCCTACCTTCCATCTTATCACAGACCTCCCCTTGTATTTGTTTGCACTCTCCCTCCTTTCACTTGCTTAAAGCCTGTTACACTTATACATGGGGCGGAATTTTCCATGCAACTCACCGCATGTTTCCTGGCAGCGGAAGCAGTATTGGTCAGCAGCAGGGTTTACTAATCCCCTTGCCTTTGGGAAACTGGCAGGGATGCATCACCAAAAGTTCCCATCAGCATGAACAGCCGAAAGTTCCAACCATTGACATAGTTTATCTCTCTCCACAGAGGCTGCCTGACAGGCTGAGTATTTCAGCATTTTCTACCTTTATGCGGTAATATTCCACCCAGTGCAGAAACTGAATAACAATAATTTCTGCCATTCACAGCTGAGGGGATAAGCAAGCTGACCAGATACCCAGACATTTACAATACTTTGACCATAAATAATGTATCCTAAGGAATGTGAAAGTCAGTATGAAACTTCCAATTGGCTCATTACTATTTGAGTTTGCTTGGTTTCAATCTAAACTTGAAAAGGTGCTAGATAACCCATTGTGAGTCAAAGCATGAATTTACTCTTCCCCAGCTCAATGGTAAATATTTTAAGCAAGGCGAACGCAAGTTGTGTTCCATGACCTTGATCATCTGTTTCCCCAATGCTAAAATAACAAAGATTCATCTTGAAAGAATCAATAGCTTTGATGATTTTACAACATTTTAATTCCTTGGGAATTCACAGGAAAAGACACAGCTAGTAATTATCTTCAAATCACTCAACACAACTTAAGATCTCTCCAAACAAAAGGTAGAAATTTTGGACCCAAAAGCATGGAAGTGCAAAGAGCAATCAATTCTTTCCTCTGCAGATAGTCCCTGCTTTCAAAGGTTTGCAGTTAGATTCAGTTGTTTGCAGAAGTATCTAATTCCAACTTGCCTCCTTCAATAAACCAGTCTGAGACGTTCATGCTAGAAAACCTTGGATGCATAATCACATTCATCCTCTCAAACAGAGAAAAGAATCCTCATCAAACAATAGCTCTAGGCCCAACTCACTGATCAAAATCGACTTCAAAGCATTCACAAATGTTGGGGGTGGAAATTGGGATTGTATTCCCTTATTTGAGAAAATCACCAACTGGATATGATCAGAAAGTGATTATTAAATGGCATCCATTATCTGATAAAAAGCAAACACTTTCTGAAATGTTCATGGCATTCATGGAGAAACTGGATCCTGTAGCCTTCCTTGATATGGAAAACAGTGTGACACACTGAAAAAATTCAACTTTGTGAAAAAATTTAAAGGGATAATTTGGTATGCTAGAACTGTGAAATAAAGCAGAAAGCGCTGCAAGTACATAGCCAATTCATCTAGATCTGAAAAGAGATAAGATAAGTTGATGTTTATGTCCTTCATCATGAAATGGAGGGAGACAGTCTTACAGCAACAGATCAAAACAAAGAAAGAATAATAGGCAAAGACTTATCATCCTAAACAGCTAACTGTCCTGATAAAGGTTTTAAGTCCTTGCAAAAATGGTTTTCTTTTAAATATTGCATATGTATAAAGTGGTGGCTCAAGAATAAAGTTTAATTTTGGTGTAGAAAATGATTAAAGGGACAAAAGACAAGTAAAACATCATTCATCAGCAAAAAGTTGGGAGGCGCTTTCATGCAGCACTTACCAACAACCTGCTCACATTGCTTGGGTTGGGTTCACACAGGACCTTTCAGCTCCAGACCTCATTATGTATGTTTGGACCCCAAAGCTGCAAAGAGTTGAATTGGAGAAGGGAATTCACAGGAGGACAAATTCAACCCATCCAATTACTACCCCATCAATCTACTCTTGATCATGCAAAGTGATGGAAGGTGTGGTCGACAGTGCTACCAACGACACTACTTCAACAATAACCTGCTCGGTTTGGTTCCCAGAGCCAGTCAGCGCCTCACCTCATATAGCCTGCTTCTAAACGTGGTCAGAAGAGCCCAACGCAAGACATGAGGTGAGAGGAATTGCCCCTGACATCAAGGCAGAATATAGCATCAAGGAGCTTGAATAAAATTGAATTCAGTAGGAATCATGGAGAAAGTTCTCCTCCAGCACAAAGGAAGGTGGTTTTTGGTTTTGGAGGTCAGTCATCCCAATCTGCAGGAGTTCCTCAAGATAGTTTTTCAACCATCTTCCGCTGTTCATCAATGACCTTCCCTCCATCATAATATCAGAGACAGTAATGTTCGCTGATGTTTACACAGTGGTTAGTACAACTCATGACTCCCCTGACACTGAAGCAGTCCACTAGCAGGAACACCTGGACAAGGTTCAGGTTTTGGCTGATTAAGTTGGAAGTAATGTTCATGCCACTCAATTGCCAGGCAAAGGTCATCTGCAACAAGAATGAATCCATCCATCTCCTGTTGATATTGCTGAGTCCCCAACAAACATACAAACATACAAATCAGGAGCAGGAGAAGGCCACTCAAGACCTTGGGCCTGTTCTGCCATTCCGTAAGATCATGGCTGATCCAATTTTAACCTCAACTTCACATTCCTGTCTACCCCTGATAACCTTTCACCTTTTTGCTATCTACCTCTGTCTTAAAGATATTTAAAGACTCATTCAAGGGAGAGAATTCCAAATTCCCACATCACTCTTCGTACTCATCCCTGTCTTAAATGGGAAACACTTTAAGCGGTGACCGCTAGTTCTAAATTCCCTGACAAGAGGAAATATTTCCACATCTACCCTGTCAAGTCCCCTTAGGATGTTTCAATCAGGATGCCTCTTATGCTTCTAAACTTCTAAACTCCAGCAGATACAAGCCTAACATGTCAGGCTTTGCATCATAATACTACCTGCCCATTCCAGGAATTAATCTAACCATCTCTGAACATCTTTCTTTCAATAAGTTGACTACAGATCTGGACCACAGTACCCCATGTAACAGAAGATAACTGGACTCTTGCATCCCATTCCCCTTACAATAAAATCTAACATTCCATTTGGCTTGCTTGCCTGCATGATTACCTTTTGTGATTCATGCACTAGGACACCCAGATTCCTCTGCATGTCCAAGTTCTGCAATCTCTCATCATGTAGATAGTATGCATTTTTTTGGACAACATCACATTTCCCCACGTTATACTCCATTTGCCAGATCTTTGCACACTCACCTAACATATCTATGTCCCTTTTAGCCTATGTATATCCTTTTCACAAGTCATTATCATATCTAACTGTGGTAACATGACCCCTTTAAGAGGTAATCCAATGCGGACCATGTGATCTTGCCAGATGTTATGGAGCAGAGGCATGGGAAGTTGGGCCAATCTGAGCAAGGGCATGAGTCCTGGAACTGGGAGGACCTCAGTTGGAGCCAGGGAGGAGAGGAAAGCAGAGCTATGCAAATGTTCTGTCAGACCCTCATTGTGTAAATAGTCATTATAGTTTAATAAACTTTTCTCCTTGCTGAAGCCACATTGGCGACGAAGAAAAACTTTATCTGTTGTCAGGAGATCACAGCACACAGTTAGAGGGAGAGGAAAGTGATCATGGAAGAAGAGAAAAGTGCAGGTGTCCTTAAGATGCCTTTGATCAGTAAGATAGAGCCATTTAACCCAGAACTTGAGAGCTAGGGGGCAATACATCAAAAGGTTGCATTATTTCTTTATGGCAAATGAAATCACTACAGAAGAAAATCAAAAGGTGATACTATTCAGCCTGTGGCCCACAAACTTACGGCCTGCTGAGAAGCCTCACATCACAGATAGCTCCATACACAAAATCATTCAATCAAACAGTGGGACTGGTCAAAGACCATTTTAACCCCAGGCCTTTGATTAGATTGTTGAGTTATAAGTTTTATTCTGCTGTGAGGGGGTCAGGGGAGATATGGGCAGACTGTAATGTTTAGCAAAGCACTGTTAATTTGGGGGAAATGTGAAGAGACCATTTGGTCTGCAGCATCAAAAGCCTCAATATATAAAGAAAGCTGCAGAGATGGCCCAGTTGACAAATACGTTGATCAAGGCATGAATGAATAACAAGGTGTTCCCAACGAGGTGAACCATTTGTGGTGGGAAGCAACTGCTGCAGGGAAGGCCCCAAGTGAGGGTACAGCAGCACCTCAGAGGGGTAGTATAACACCAGGGATGGAACATGTTTTCGGTGTTGGGGAGAGCAGTCTCAGGAGACAGGCCAGTGCAAAAATTGTACCTGTTCTCATTGCAAAAGAAAAGGTCATTTGCAGGCTTGGTCCAGAAAAAAGCAGGTAGGATAGAACACACGAAAAAAGACAGTTGAGGCAATATCATTAAACCAATTGGCTGAGGAACCAAACAAGGGATCTGAAACTCATAAGTTAAACCTGGTCCAACTCAACAAGATACAATATTCCCATATAGTCCTGATAGTCTATGACATACCCCTGAAGGTGGAGATCAACACTGGAGCTGCGGCCATGATCGTAAGTGATCAAGCATTCAGATATCTCCAGATATCTTGAGGTTGAGTCATTCCAAGGCCATTTTATCAACCTCTATGGGAAAGATGCTGAAGACGGTAGGGACAATTGAAATAATTGTATCCTATAGGAACCAGAGAGCACAGTTACCCATTTTGGTGATTAAGGGTCACAGGCCTTGATTCATGGGTCAAGAACTGGTTGAAACAACTAAAATTGAATTGCCTGGAGATTTTGAATGTCAAGGATGGAGGTTTTCAAGAACTTCTGTGCAGATACTCAGAAATTTTCCAGAAAGAACAATGGCTATAACTATGAATGCTCTCAGTGCCACAGTATCCTCCTCGCTCCTCTCCCACCTTCCCCACCCACAACACAAATACATCTCCCTAACCCCATTTCACTAGATTTATTGCTATGTGGTGGACTTGGCCAATGCTTGGATAACCTCCATCTATTCCAGTTTACACGTTACTCATTCAATGGACTAAATGACTACACTCTTTGCAATACATGTGAGGGCAAATGCTCTGTAAGGGTGTGAGATTCTTTTGACGCTGGGGAGAATGAAGGGTAGTGGTGGGTGTGGTGTCTGGATTCCCACTTCTGAACCTGACACCTATGAGGTTCTGAGGTGATGTTTCCAGAAGGCTTCTGCTGGTTTTCCAGGATGTGGAGATGCCAGCATTGGACTGGGGTAAGCACGGTAAGAAGTCTCACATCACCAGGTTAAATTCTAACAGATTTATCTGGCAGCATAAGCTTTCAAAGCACTGTCCCTTATAGCTATAGTTCTTTTCTGGAAAATTTCTGAGTATCCGCACTCACCTGATGAAGTGGCAGAGCTCTGAAAGCTTGTGCTGCCAAATAAACCTGGTGGACTTTAACGTGGTGTTGTGAGATTTCTTACTGTGGTTCTCCAGGTGGCCATTTGTCTTTGGAGTCACTTTCACAGAGGGAAATAACTATGATTGTGGTAAAGGATTACTGCATAGACATCAATAATTGGAATTATTCAGAATTAATCTCGCATGAATGTGCTTTTACGCTGACAGCTCATTATTGCCTTTGTTGTCACAATGGTGTTGCTAACATGCTGTGCGTCCCTCCTCATTTCAAATACAGATTTCAGATAAGTGCCCCTTTAATCGTAGGTGGGAGCGGGCTATCGTGCAAAATAACAACAATGAAGTAGCCACCCTTCTTACACTCCTCCCAATTTTCTTACTATGCTGTCATTTAACATTGTACACTTTGTTTTCCAAAAAAATTAACATTCATGCATGCATTTGTTTTACTATTGAATGAAATAAGTCATTACATTATTACATTATAAAAGGTGTCGATAGAGGGAATAAAGTTAAAAGATCATTGTTCAGAATGAAACGGATTTTGTTGGACCTTAACCACTTAGGACACTAAAACTATTAGATGTATAATTCTACCAGAAGACTGATGGAGCTTTAAGGGCAGGATTCTCTGATCATGTTCGCTCTGCCACCGTTGCCAGTGAGAACTGAGAATTCAGCGCTCAGCCAAAACTCCATTCACTGCAGTGGGACCAGAGAATCCCAATCGTGGACAAGGTCGAAGATTTCTGGTATAAGACATTTTGACGTTGTTGTTCATGTGTGTTACCTTTGAGGATTCCTCTACATTTGAACCAAAAACCATACAATATGAGTTCAAATTCTCCCCGACAGAGGTTCTGTAAGGTGCTAATACAATCTTTATTATTTCCTTAATTTACAACCAACAAACTGAACTGAAATCCACATTTTTACAATTAAATTCATATCTGCAGTATTCAGACTTTCCTTAATTTCCCCAAATGTCCAATCACTTTGCTTTGTCTTGCTGCTTTTAGCATTTTGTGTTCAGTACTATTGTTTCCATTAAGAACAATACAACAATGCATTCTGTGAGGCACAATATAATAACTTTATGAATCATGCTGTTCTCCACACCAGTTTTACCCTGGACTTCAATCAGAAACAACTTCTACTGCAAGAGATAGAATCACTCGCAGCAGTTGTCCATCCTTGAATTTTGCAGTGAACAGGCATGTCTGTAAGAGATTATTATCAATCCCAGTTCTACATTTGTAAACTTTTATGCTCTGCTGGTTCTCTGTTTTGTGAGGCAGAGGTTTCAAATTGCCTGCCCCACACACCCACTCATGTGGATAAAGATTGCTCCTTATTGATCGGAACTTACTTACGGCATTCTAAAAAAAGCATTCCAGAGATCAATGGTCGCTGGGCTCCACATGCCCTTGGGCTCTAGATCTAGTGGTTGGCTGAATTGCCTCCACAACATAAGCATGTAATAAAGGATTGTAACAGTTCACCGAACCCATTCTTAGTGCAGATCAAGTACAATTTACCATCTCCTTTACTCTTCCTTGTCCATTTTATTTGCTGTCGGAATGTTCTGTCATTCTGATTTGCAAATTGAGCAGCTTCCAATATATTAGCTCATCCTCACATATCCATTACTCAACTGTACTTGCCACTATTCAATTCTGTTTAGCCCACTGTCTCAACTGCAGAAGCCATTGTGCCTTAAATGTAAAACCTATGTTGAATTATCACTCATTACCACTAAGGCATTTCAGATTGGTCATCAGCATAACTTTGTTATTTTTCCTACAATTTTTGACATCCAAGCAATAATGAAAGATCATACACATGGATCTGCCATTAAAGACAATGAAAAATATATCAAACTTCTCTCAAACTACATATCAAAATCACAAAACAGTTGGAAAATCAAAAACATATGAATATTCCTGATGGCTGCTTGATTGAGACTTTCCCATAAAGTCATATTGAACTTAAGCATCATGGAAAATATTAAGTATTTCTGAGGAAATAATAACATATTATATCAATATAAGCTCTTTCATTGTTTTAGACGTTAATGTTATACATCAGGACGCCAAACATTTGCCCATGGAGTTCTTAAAAGAACAACATTCTTATGTTTCTTTTTCTTATTTTGATTTTTCCAGTGTTGTTACTTATATTATTTTATTCTCAGAGTTTTTTATATAAAAATCTTTATTCATTTTTGATTGCTTTGTTTAAACCATGCAGTTTATGTTCATTAAGAAAAAAAACAAAAAAACAAAAGAATGCAATGAGCATTTACAGAACTTCAAGAGGAGAGGATAAAGTTTAAAAAATAGTTGATGTATAGCAAGCATTTGCAATACAATATTTCACAATATCTCTGGAAGGAATAAGACATTGAACTGCAAGTTGCAAAGTTATTTGGTGGTCATCAAATCAAGTTACAATGACCTTCTTACAGCACTTTGGAAAGAACTTCATTATTGAACTTTGACATTTATTTATAGTGTCACAAGTAGGCTTACATTAACACTGCAAAAGAGTTAATGTGAAAATTCCCTAGTCGCCACGCTCCGGCACCTGATCAGGTACACTGAGGGAGAATAAAGCACGCCAACACATCTAACCAACACATCTTTCAGACTGTGGGAGGAAACTGGAGCACCCGGAGGAAACTCATGTGGACATGGGGAGAACATACAGACTCTGCATAGATAGAGACCCAAACTGAGAATCGAACCTAGGTCTCTGGAGCTGTGAGGCAGCAGTGCTAACTGTGAAATGTTGTGCCATTGTGCTGTATTGGAACAGCAAATGAGGCATGCCAGGGAGCTCAGTGCTCAGCTTCAGTGTGCTTCCCACATGATCTATTATGCCACCAACCATTTCCACAGGAAGGCACACCTTACACCCCACGATGACTGAGAACTGTTACTTACTCTTACCTACTATTTGTATCAATTTTTTAGATGAAGGGAACAAACGCATGGTTGCTAAATTTGATGATGACACAAAGATGGATAGAAAATAAACTGATGAAGAAAATATAATCTTGCAAAGGGACATACATAGGTTAAGTTAGTGAGCAAAAATTTGGCAGATATGAAGTGCAACGTGAGAAAATGGAAATTTGTTCCCTTTTGCAGGCAGAATAGAAAGGCAGCATATTATTTAAATGGAGAGAGATTGCAGAACTGAATCAGGAAAAGTTAGCATGCAAGGACAGCAAGTGATTAGGAAGGCAAATGGAATGTTGTCATTCATTACAATTGGAATGGAATATGAAAGTAGCAATATTTTGCTATAGTTGTACAGGGTGTTGGTCAGTCCATATCTAGAGAAATGCATGCAGTTTTGGTTTTATTTAAGGAAAAATATAAATATGTTAGAAGCAGTTCAGAGAAGGTTCATTCAACTGATTTGTTACGATTATCTTATGAAGAAAGGTTGGACAAGCTGGGCCTGTATCCATTGGAATTTAGAAGAATGATCTTATGGAAACGTGCAAGATCCTGAGGGGCTTGATAGGGTGGATGCTGAAAGGATATTTTTCCCTGTGAAAGAAGCCGGAATTAGAGTAGGCAGTTTAAAATTAAAGAATGTCCCATTTAGGATGGAGATGAGAAGAATTTTTTTTTGCTCAGCTTGTTAGCTTGGAGCGTGATGGAGGCATGGTCAATTAATATTTTTATGGCACAAATAGTTTCTTGGCTAACAAGGGAATCTAAGATTATTGAGATAGGCAGAATGCTTTTCAAATTTGTTCATGAGATGTGGATATTGCAGGCAGGGCCAGCATTATTGCCCATTCCTATTACCTTTGAGAAGGTGGTGGTGAGCTGCCTTCTTGAACCACTGCAATTCATGAGGTGTAAGTATACCCACAGTGCATTAAAGGGGGAAGTTCCAGGATTTTGATCCTGCAACAGTAATTGAACTGCAATATATTTTCAAGTCAGGATGGTGTGTGGCTTGGAGAGTAAGTTCCAGATGATGGTACTCCAGGCAAGTGAAGAATATTCAATTACACTCCTCTAAGACCATAGCCATAAGGAATGGGAACAGGAGGAGGCTATTTGACCTCTCAAACTCACTCTGTCACAGACTTCAGGGGTTGTGAATAGTGTTGAATGCTGTGTAATCATCAGTAAACATCCCCACTTCAGCCTTTATGATGGAAAGAAGATCACTGATAAAGGTGCTGAAAATGGCTGGGATTAGGACATTACCCTGAGGAACGCCTGCAATGATGTTCTGAAGCTGAGATGACTAATCCCAACAATTACAACCATTTGCCAATATACTAGGTATGACTCCAACCAACAAAGAGTTGGCCCCTGATTCTCATTGACTTCAGCTAGTGCTCCTGGATGCCACACTTGGTCGAATACTGCCTTGATATTGAGGAGGCCTGACCTCACCTCTGGAGTTCAGGAATGTTGAGTTGAAGCCACAATTAGATCAGCCATGATCATATTCAATGGTGGAGTAGTTTTGAGGGGCAGATGCTCGCACCTAATTCACATGCATGTTCACATATAAGTCAGCAAGAAGCCAGATATGTTACTCACTGCAAGGAGACATGATGCCAATCCTCACCATACTTCAGCACTGTGAATGGCAGTTAAATACAATACTGTGCTCACTTTTAAATCTTTGCCTGTTTCCAATTTGCTCCCCACATATGTTTTGAGCCAACATCACTGATAATTTCACTTCATTTCCCAATGATTAGCATAAGAAGTATGACAGAACTTGCAATTATGACTGCCCTGTTGAATTTTTCTATAATGGGTCCTTTATGGTAACCATGTGGTCACCTGGTCAGCAGGATCCTACACATGCTTTACCATCAGCATTTGCTCCATTTCATCTGTCTACATGATTCAGATGTTGCTATTTCCTGAACTTCATTTGCAGATTCCTCCACAATGTAAATGGTTGCAGATGTTGCTTGAAAACATTGTTGAGAGAGTGAGATGGTGCGACAAGCATTGTGCTGTACTGGTCTGATCCAGGAAACTACAGGCCAGGAGTAGCATAGATGCAAATGTCTTCTTTTGTTCCTCATTGGTGACCATCTCATTTGGAATGGATGGAACTCATCTTAAGTTTGAAATAAGGTCTGTCTCCACAAAATCCAGTGGCATTTGTGCTGACAGATTTATGTAAGTAAAAGCTTTTGTTCCAGCATTTGGACAGGAAAATATATCCATCTGACCTGTCAAATGCTTTCTAACAATGATTGGCATTATCAAAATGACAGTAAATGGTATCGATTTCACCCAAGTAACATGGTCTTCAGACTAACACCCAGAAAGGTAACATGTGTTTCCTATGTGTTTCTATTTTGCCTGAAAGATATTAGACATTAATTGGTACATATTGGAAATGGGAGACAAAATGGTGATTAATGGAACTCTTATATAAGAGCATAAACTGCAAGAAATGCACAGCAGTAGGCAGCTCGTGAAATAGAAAAGAAGGTTCATGTTCTAGGTCTCAGGTCTGCAACAAAACACATCAATAAACATATCAATCTTTCCTTTTCTTTCAGATGCTAAAATTACTACATTCAAGTAAAAAAGAAGAAAGGTTATAAAAAATCAGTTCCCTATGAATGCAGGGCCTGTGGTGAAGTAAAAAGTGAGTGGCAATTAGTCTTTTTTCTCTCAAGTGCTTTTCCCTAATTGTAGCTAGCAATCTGCACTGTGCATCATTTAAATCTCCTCTGGACAGAGAAAGAACATTTTGGTCTGTGGTCACTACTGCTCCACTATTTATTTCTGAATTTTTTTCACGTCACTAGTGGATGATTTTCTCATGCTTCATATTTCTCCATCATATCTTCCATCGTTTCCCGATTTCTTCCAGTATTTATCCTGTAACTGGATACCATTAAATGTACAAGAGACTTGAAGTGACAAACTAGTTGATTTTCCCTGCCTCCACGTGAGGAAGTGCTTCACTGCCACTTGGTATATTACCCTGTCCTTCGATACAGAATCAGGAACTGTTTATAGAGTTGGTTAACGGATAAGTCTGACAAAATTGCATCTTTGTTCACCTTTAGTGACAATAATTGCTGTCCAGTGTTTTTGTAATCGGTGAGCCGATATTTTTTAGCCCGCATTTTAACAGCTGTCAGCTGAGGCTCTGAGTCGGAAGGCTGTGGATTCAAGGCCCACTTCAGTGATTTGAGAACAAAATCTGCTGTGACACTCCAGGGCTGAGAAGTGCTACACTGACAAATGAAATTTTAAACTAAGGCCCGCATTCCTGGATGGGTGTTAAAGATCCTGTAGCACATTACCTAAGAAGAGCATGGGAATGGGAGCTCTCCCTGGTGTTCTGACCATCCCTCAACCAAGTGATAATGAGTATCTGGTCATCATCATGCTATAACTCTGTGTCCTGCATTACAACAACAGCTACACTTCATTGGCTCTAAAGCACTCTGAAACATTCTCTCATTGAGAAACACACAATAGAAATGCAAGTATTTCATTTTTTAAATGTGGAAGGTGGTTTTCACAATATTATGATATAATTTTATGAAAAGTGTTGTGTTCTGGTGGTGGCGGTCATTATTGATTGATGATCATATTTGGAGTACAAAACGTGATTATTTATTATAATTCAATGGTATTAGTTTCTTGATTAGCAAGTACAGTTAAAGAAAATCCAAAGATGTTTTACCAGTATAATAATGGTAAAAGGTTAGTTAAGGAAAAAGTGGGACCTATCAGAGATGAAGCAGGGAACTTGTATGTCAGTGCAGAAGCTGTAGGAAGGGTCTTAAATTAAAATTTTGTTTCTGTGTTTACAAAGGAAAGGAATATAATAGTTCCGGGAGGAACATTGTGAGAGGTTGGATGGGATAATTATAAAGAGAGGGAAAGTACTTGAAGTGTTGGAATCCTTGAAAATTGATAAGTTACCAGGGCCAGATGGATTATTTCCATCGGGCCTCAGTCAAGTCTGAGGCTGATTTTCTATCCTCACTAGATATAGGGGGGATAACAGAGGACTGAAGAAATGAAAACATAATTCCATTGTTTAAAAAGGAATGAAAGGAAATGCTAAACAATTATAAACCAGTTGGTCATACATCTGTGGTGAGCAAATTAGTGGAATCAATCCTGAGAGATAGGATTAACTGTCACATCAAAAGACACAGACTTGTCAGGGATAGTCAGTATGGATTTGTTAAAGGAAGGTCTTGCCTCACAGGTTTGATTGAATTCTTTGAGGAAGAAGGGTTGATGAAGGTAGTGCAGTGGATGTTGTGATCATGGGTTTTAGTAAGGCGTTTGACAAGGTCCCATATGGCAAATTGGTCAAGAAAGTAAAGGCCCATGGGATACGGGGTAAAATACAAAATTGTTTATGAATGTCAACATACACAAAATAGATCTTTACTTCAGTATGATATTTGTGAAGCCATTTAGTTCTGGATATAAGAATGAATAGTCTAATCTATATAAAGAAACAATTTATCAACGGTATTTAATACAGTGGTACAGAGTTTCAAAATATGAAACATTAGTAAACCGTTGTCGGGTATTGGGGGTGCAGTCGGAACTGGGGTGGGGGGTTTGGATTTTGAAGAGGGACTGGGGAAATAGATCTCCAAAGCTGCTAAGAGGGTGTCCAACCTTGGTGGGAGCCATTGGATCTCAAGACAAGGGGAGGGTTGGACCTCAGGAGTGGAGAGTCAAAATAGGCCTGCTGGGAGTTAAGGGAGGTTTGAATTGGGTCAGGTTCGGTCTGCGGGGGTGTTGAGTCAGGGAGGATTTGGGTTGGGTCAGGGGAAGTGTCACGTGTGGTCTCAGGAAGGTATAGTGGTGAGAGTTGGGCCCATGAGGTTGAAGAACAAATCCCATGCAAATGCGGAGGAAGTCCCATGGTGGGTAACAGTAGTTACCCAGAAATCAGAATGTTTCTTAATCCAGATCAGAATTAACAATGGCACTAAACCTAATTAGACAATAACACCTATCTAACAAGGAATTAAAGCAAAGAGTACAAAAATTTCTTATTTCCATTGATGCTCATTACTAATCATTTCCAATAAAAATCATCTTAAAATTAATTGATCCTTTGCCATAAACCCAAACAAATAGTTTGCTGCTTCAAGTAATTATGTACACAAGTTTTAAACTTTGGCACTGGAACTTACTGGCTGTTCATGCTGTCAGGATCATCTTGCCCCACTGACAACATCCACCCCCCCACCTGCTCCCCCCCCCCCCCCCCCCCCCCCCCCCCACCCCCACACCCCTCACTGCTGCAGGGAAACTGCTGTGTGAAGTGGAGTCAATGGAAAATCCTGCTGCGGGAAATATGGCACAGGGAGGCCAGTCCCTGCCCCTTATCTCTGTTGCTCATAGCTTCTATTTTACCACTGGGAGAGGGTACAGGACAGCACCAGAAATATTGCTTGAAACATGTATATTTAAATGGAACTTTAAATAATCATGGCCAGAGACGGAGAGGAAAGCAATGAAATGACCAAAAACAGGACCAAAGAAGAAAAAATTAATTGCATATTTCAAACAGACCTTAAGGTTATCTAAAGAGGTTAATAAAAACTAAAATAGAACATTAAAAGTATTTTCCCATGTAATCTCAGTAGAAAATAAAACCGCCTGTATTATTATTAGGCTGAAACCTATGAGAAACAAGATGTGACTCCTAATACATTGCCATCAAGAGACAGAACAGATACTGCAGCTATGAGAATTGGTTTGAATAGATGCAAATTTAAACAGTGAAAATTTTCAATGAAACAGGTACACATAAAATTTAATTTGTATTCAATACGTATCTGTACTCACTGGATTCTAAATGACAATACTTAAGAACAGTTTACCCTTTTTACTTTTCTGCAGCATTAATTCTTTTCACATCAGGAAATAATAAAGAAAAAAAACTGCTTTTATTTTGACTTTATTACAATAAAGCATCAAAAGGTACCTCACAGTAATATTATCAAACAAAATATTGATACCAAACCACATAGAGTTATTAGCACAACATAGCGATTAAGAAGCATCTTCAAGGAGAAGCGAGAGATGGAGAAGTGGAGGGATTTAAAGAAGGAATTCCAGAGCGAGTGTTTAACCTAGAGCCTAATGTCAGGATGTCGCATAGTGGCAATGTCACTGGACTGGTGATCCAGAGGCCCAAGAAAATGATCTGGGGACATGGGCTCAAATGCCACAATGGCAGCTGTTGGAAATTAAATTTAATTAATGAATAAACAATTAGAATTAAGGCCATTCCCGTAACTATGAAACTATCATGGATTGTTGCAAAAACCCACCTGGTTCACTGATTTTTTTAGGGAAGTCTGCCACTTTTAATCCAGACCCACAGCAATGTGGTTCACTCTCCACTGCCCCCTGAAATGGCCAAGCAAACCACTCAACTTACCAAATCTGCAACAGAAATGTCAAATAGCAATGAAACAAGACAAACTACCAGAAATTTACCTGGGTACCGGAAATGGCAATGACACACCCAGCCTGTTGATCCTGCAAAGTCCACCTTATTAACATCGGGGGGCTTGTGTCAAGATTGGGAGTGCTGTCTCACAGACTAGTCAAACCTGACAGAATTATATGCATCGATTCATACTGTATAGACAATGTCCCAGGCACCACCATCACCATTCCTGGGTAAGTCCTGTACGACTATCATGGCCAGACTCAACAGAGGTGGTGGCAGAGTGATATACAATCAGGTGGGAGTTTCCCTGGAAGTTCTCTACATTGACTCCAGAACCTATGAATTCTCATAGCATCAGGTCAAACGTGGACAAGGAACATCTTGTTGATTACCTATTGCAACCTTCAGTTAATAAATCAGTAGTCCTCCATGTTGGAAAACCAATTGAAAGAAGCACTGAGGGTGGCAAGGGCATACAATGTTGGCATTTATTGCGAGGTGAATGGATTATAAAAGTAGGTATGTTTTACTGTAGCTGTACAGAGCTTTGGTGAGACCACATCTGGAGTTCTGTGTACAGCTTTCATCTCCTTGTTTGATAAATTGTGTTACAAGCAGTTCAGTGAAGGCTCACTCAACTCACTCCTGGGATGAGGGCCTTATTTTATGAAGAAAGATTGAGCTGGTTGGGCCTATACCCTTTGGAGTTTAGAAAAATGAGAGATGATCTTATTGAAACATACAAGATTCTGAGGAGCCTTGATAGGGTAGATCCGGAAGGATGGTTCCATTTGCGGGGGAGACTAGAACTAGGGAACATCATTTAAGAATGAAAGGTGTCTCTTTTAAGACATAGATACAGAAAATTCTTGTTTCTTCAAGGGTTGTTAGCCTTTGGAATTTTGTTCCTCAGGAAGTAGTGGAGGCTGGCTCATTGAATTTACTGAAACTTATTTAAATAGATTTCTTATAGACAAGAGATTTGAGGGTTATGCGGGTAGACAGAGAAATGGTGTTTAAACATAATCAGGTCAGTCATGATCTTACCAAATAGTGGAGCATGTTCAAAGGACAAAATGACCTATTCTTACTCCTAAGTCCCATGTTCCTATAAGATTAGAAGTGGGAATGTTCACGAATGATTGCACAATGTTCAGTATCATTCATGGCTCCTCAGACACTGAAGCAGGCTGTGTCTATTGCAGCAAGACATGGCAACTTATCAAGTTTGAGCTTTGGGTTGATAAGTGGCAAGTAACATTTGGACCACACAAGTGCCAGGCAAAGATCATTTCTAACAAGAGAGTATCTAACAATCTCCCCTTGACTATTAATGGCACTACCATCACTAAATCCCCAAATATCAATATCCTAGGGGTTACTATTAACCAGAAACTGAACTATTTCAGCCATACAAATACGATAGCTACAAGGGCAGGTCTGATGCTGGGAACTCTGCAGTGCATAGATCATCTCCTGATTCCCCAAAGCCTGACCATCATCCACAAGGCATTCGTCAGGAGTGTAATGAAATACTCTCCACTTACTAGGATAAGTGTAGCTCCAGCAGCACTCAAAATATTGTCACCATTCAGAACAAAGCACCTTGCTTGATTGGCACCTCATCCACTACTTTCAACATTCACTCCCTCCACCACAGACACAACAGTGTATGACTTCTACAAGATGCTTTGAAACAACTTGCCACCTCCTTTGATAGCACCTTCCAAACCCATGACCTGTACTGCCTTGAAGAATAACTGCAGCAAATGCATCAGAATACCACCAGCTTCAAGTCTCCCAAAAAGCCAAGCACCATTCTGACTTGGAACTATATCAAAGTTCCTTCATTGTTGCTGGATCAAAATCCTGGAGCTTCCCTCTATCAGCACTATGGATGTAGTTACACCATGTGGACTGAAACAGTTCAAGGAGGTGTTGACTCATCACCAACTTCTCAAGGACAATTAGGATAGGCAATAAATGTTGGTCTTATCAAAGAAGCTCATATCCCATTTTTTTTTTAATGCAGCTTCAAGGCATGGCTAACAAGAGTAGGGCAAAGGGAACCAAGGATGTACACAAGGCCAGAATGAGGAGTAGAGGTAGAGAAACCATTACAATTTCCTTTTGCTTATGATTGATTTGATTCATTGATTTGCATGTACTGGGATACAGTAAAAAGTATTGTTTCTTGCATGCTCTACCGGCAAAATATATCATTCATAGAATACATAGGGGAGACTGGAGTGGATTGATAGCAATGTCAGCAGTCAAGGTCTGTACCACGGTAGGAGAGGTGCTGAAGGAGAATGGTGCGATCAACCATGTCTAAGTTTGCAAAGTGGTTATGCAGGATCAAGAGGAATAGGTTACTATGGTCACGGTGATATACATTACCATTTGAAACATTGATAAGGACCACTTAACTGCAAGAGAGAACACTTGAATGGAGAGATACAAACATAGGTGAAAGATGTGCATGAATTTCAGAATTGGCAACACTTTCAAAGACTTTAGAGAGGATTACATTAATGGATCGTATATTTCAAAGATACTGGGGTCAAGGGCACAAGGAATTGGAGCAGGAGTAGGCCATATGACCCCTGAGCTTGTTCCACCATTCATTACGATCATGGCTGATCATCATCAGCCTTAACTCAACTTTCTCGCCCATTCAGCTTATCCCTCGATTCCCTCAGAAGCCAAAAGCCTATCTCAGCCTTAAATGTACTCAGTGACAGAGCAGCCACAACCTTTTAGAATACAGAATTCTAAAGATTCACAGCCATTTGAGCAAAGAAATTTCTTCTCACCTCAGTGCGGAATGATCTACTTCTTATTCCGAGATTGTGCTCCGGGGTACTAGAACCCTCAGACAGGCTTGGTTTATAATGAGTGGGAGTTGGCAATAGCAGATTTAAAGAGAAGGAGGACAGTACCTGTGGGAAGGGAATGGTTAATAATATCAATACTGAAGGAAGAGAATGATGTGGGATCAGCAGCTTGATGGGAATAGGATCGAGGCAGCAGGAAGTGGGATTCATGGACAACATGAGCTCAGGGAAGGCATGAGGGCAGAAGAGAAACTAAAGAAAGTTGTGGGTTGAGAATAGGGTTGTAAAGAACTTTTCAGGAAGTTCAGCTTTGTGGGATATTGAAGTTGCGGATGCCCCTGAACAGACGATCTCAATCTTAGTGACAACGTAGGCGAATGGGATGCTGGCCTTCATAGCGAGGGGGATTGAATATAAAAGTAGGGAGGTCTTGCTGCAGCTGTATAGGGCATTGGTGAGGCCGCAGCTGGAGTACTGTGTGCAGTTTTGGGCGCCGCACCTGCGCAAGGATATTTTGGCCCTGGAAGGAGTGCAGAGGAGGTTTACTAGGCTGATACCGGAGTTGAGGGGGTTGAGCTGTGAGGAGAGGCTGAATAAACTAGGCTTGTACTCGTTAGAGTTTAGAAGAATGAGGGGAGATCTCATTGAGACGTATAAGATGATGAATGGGATGGATAGGATAGAGGTGGAGAGACTCTTCCCGCTCAAAAAAGACAGTAGGACTAGGGGGCACAGCCTCAAGATAAGGGGGAGGCGGTTTAGAACGGAGTTGAGGAGGAACTTCTTCACTCAAAGGGTGGTGAATCTCTGGAATTCTCTGCCCGTTGAAGTGGTGGAGGCTGCCTCGCTAAATATTTTTAAGAAGCGGGTTGATGGGTTCTTGATAAGAGAGGGGATTAAGGGTTATGGGGAGAGGGCGGGAAAGTGGAACTGAGCCACGACAGATCAGCCATGATCTTATTGAATGGCGGGGCAGGCTCGAAGGGCTAGATGGCCTACTCCTGCTCCTATTTCTTATGTTCTTATGTTCTTATTTAAGATGGAAAGGGCAGAGACGAGGGGTTGAAGCAGATATTTTGGAGTGGTGAAGAAATGGAAGGAGTTAGCTTCAATTTCAGGATGATTCTGGAAGAGTGATTATTTTGGATGAGGAGATCAGGGCAATTGCTTTAAGTGCTTCAGTAATTAATAACTAAGCCAACTGACTGCCATAAATGTTCAAGTCACCTTTCACCTGCCATGGGATCTTTAATATCCATCTGGAACAGCTGGAAAGACATTAGTTATTATTACATCTGAAAGGCTTCACCTTCATCTGTGCACCACTCAAGAGGTAGGCTCCGGGCTTGAGGCTGCAACATATGACCCAGGCAACATTGGCTCTCAGTGAGCCACAGCTGACAATATGATCAGATATAGGTTACAACTCCCTCAAAACTATCCCAACCCAAATTGGACATCAGGTGAGCATTCTATGCTTCATCAGTGCGACATTTCCATTTCCCATACCAATCATGTTTATTGCCTTTCTTAGCCAGGCTGACAATTTATTGTCAAGTTTTGGCTTGCAGACTTACGCCTGCTCAGAATCTGGTCAAACTTCATCAAGAATTTTATAGCTGACAGCAAGAAGAATATTACATTATATCTGCCTGAACTGGATCTGTCCTGGGTCCTGCAAGTTTGACCTACTGCATTACTTAGTCCCCAGTGCAGTTAATTTAACAAATAAGGCAGCTGATGATGAGGTGAAATTCTGAGTATGTCAAGCAAATCTCCCTGAAGTAAATAGCAATGTTTTATCTTTTCAAAATATGTGTTCAACATGTTCTGAGGCTTTGCCTGATTATAAATCAACAGAGGCTTATTAATAGTAAATGTTCAAGTTCTCCAACAGTGGTTAGCATTGCTGCCTCACAGAGCCAGGGACCTGGGTTCAATTCCCACCTTGGGTCACTGCCTCTGTAGAGTTTGCATGTTCTCTCTGTGTCTGGTGCTGCGGTTTCCTCTCACAGTCCAAAGATGTACAGGTTAGGTTGATCGGCCATGCTAAATTGCCCCTTAGTGTCGGTGGTCTGAGGTAAATACCTGGGGTTACAGGAATAGGGCCTGTTGTCAGTGTAGGCTTGATGGGCTGAAAGATCTCCTTCTGTACTGTAGGGGTTCTATGATTCTATAATTATGGGACAAAAATATATAAGAAAATAAAAAGTGTAACAAGAATGAATATTATAATATTGAAAAGCAAACAACTATTTCCACTTGTGAACATACATTCATGCAAGATTCTATGTATATTTAATTCACTCTTAAGTCAGAAAACATGGAAATAATATATACATTGTTTTGATAAACATATTCATTGTATTAACAAATTGGGCCATACTCCAATTTGTACTGATATGACAGACATTACAACTATTCCTGTGACAATTCCAGTTATATACAATGTTTGTTATGTCTAATCGGATTCATTTAGTTGGATTTAATTGTAATGTTCATCCTTCTTATAGTTAGAAATATATGTATTGTAATAATTCCACCAAGGCCAGTCTTCCATCATCAAAAACCCTTTAGTGATAACACAAGGAAGAGCCGCACCTTCAGCTTTCAGCATGCAAGTCTATACCTGGCGACCTATAGAATACCAGTCCGGTTTGAGGCAATGGGTTTTAACCGCTTCCCACCAACCCCAGCTCACTTCCCATTGTGAGGATCTCTGCTCACTCATTAAGGGAGCTTGTATACCACAAAGCCCATGGGGAGATCCATTGATGATTTCCTGGGTCCTTTGCGGCTAGCATAACATGCATATTCCCATTTTGTAAAATAGTTTTGTATATTTTTGTAAAAGTGTGAGGAGAAAATTTTATTACATGCCTCAAGAGTGATCTCGGGCAGGATTTTTCAGCCGCACTTGCCCCAAAACTGGAAAACCTGCACGAGGTCTGCCCCCCACCCATTACGTTTCCAGTGGCAGGTGGGATGGGAAAACTTTCCCCCACCGACCCCTAGTGTCAGCAGTACAAGTTGTTGTGCTATAAATCAGGAGTAAATATAAGAACATAAGAACATAAGAAATAGGAGCAGGGGTAGGCCATCTAGTCCTTCGAGCCTGCCCCGCCATTCAATAAGATCATGGCTGATCTGTCGTGGCTCAGTTCCACATTCCCGCCCTCTCCCCATAACCCTTAATCCCCTCTCTTATCAAAAACCCATCAACCCGCGTCTTAAAAATATTTAGCGAGGCAGCCTCCGCCACTTCAACGGGCAGAGAATTCCAGAGATTCACCACCCTTTGAGTGAAGAAGTTCCTCCTCAACTCCGTTCTAAACCGCCCCCCCTATATCTTGAGGCTGTGCCCCCTAGTCCTACTGCCCTTTCTGAGCGGGAAGAGTCTCTCCACCTCTATCCCATCCATCCCATTCATCATCTCATACGTCTCAATGAGATCTCCCCTCATTCTTCTAAACTCTAACGAGTACAAGCCTAGTTTATTCAGCCTCTCCTCATAGCTCAACCCCCTCAACTCCTGCATCAGCCTAGTAAACCTCCTCTGCACTCCCTCCAAGGCCAAAATATCCTTGCGTAAGTACGGCGCCCAAAACTGCACACAGTACTCCAGCTGCGGCCTCACCAGTGCCCTATATAGCCGCAGCAAGACCTCCCTACTTTTATATTCAATCCCCCTCGCTATGAAGGCCAGCATCCCATTCGCCTTCCTGACCACCTGCTGCACCTGCAAGCTGGGTTTTTGCGACTCATGCACAAGGACCCCGAGGTCCCTCTGCACCGTCACCTGCTGCAGTTTTTCACCATGTAAGTAATAATCCTTCCTACCATTATTCCTACCAAAGTGGTCGGAATTCCTACCTCACACTTGCCAACATTAAATTCCATTTGCCAGTTCCTGGCCCATTCACCCAGCCTATCTAGATCCTTCTGTAGACTCTCCACACCCTCCGCGCAATTTGCCGTTCCACCAATCTTGGTGTCATCAGCAAATTTCGACACCATACACTCGGTTCCCTCCTCCAGATCATCTATATAAATGGTAAATAGCTGAGGCCCCAAATATAGGTTCAGTTATGCTAGTGAGTTTGAGAATCACTCAAAAACTCAAGTACATATTTATAATACCTCAAAATTATTCATTTTGCATTGAGTATTAAAAAAAGATAAAGCTTTCAAGTATTTCTGTACTTGAATTGAACATGCAGTCTAAGAGGAATAATCATGCATTTTTCCCCCTTTATTCCAAAATTCTTATGCAGTCATTTTGAACCATTTAGAACAGAATATGAAAAAGAATAAAATAAGTTTTGTAGCTTCTAACCTACCATCATTATTCGACATGAACTATTACTGAACTGAGTTTATAATAGCTATTATGTGAAGAATATCATAGCTATTATGTGAAGAACAACATGAAGTTAAGAATGTTCTTATTTAAGACCTGAAACGTAACACTTTCCTACATACATTTTAATCAAAAATCAATGTAAGATTCCATCAGGCACTTAGACAACTTCTGGTGCTGCAGAACACTGCCAGTATGTTGCTTACCACGGTAGTGCCAAGTCTCTTTTTATTGCTACAGTAACTGGTTTATGGTTAATTATGCAAGCAACAGCCCATTCCTGCGCTCATTTTAGAAAAGGTCGTTTTGAAGCACCATGACAAGTATCCAATGCATATCACATACATCGACTTTGTTGAGCTCTGATTTTGAATATCTGTTTTTTGTGAAAATGTAAGCAACACTTTGTGCCAGATTATAGCATGCTGAATGCAACAATTTTAGTAAATTTCAGCAGTTCCGCTAGTAACTTATGTACATAATCAATCAGAGCAAATAACATGCCAAAAACTGATTGCAGGGAGGCGATGGCAGGTGAGAACCTAGAAACTATCATCATCATGAAAGAGGTAGTGTTGGGCAAGCTAATGGGGCTAAAGGTAGACAAGTCTCCTGGCTCTGATGGAATGCATCCCACAGTACTAAAAGAGATGATGGGGGAAATAGCAAATGCACGAGTGGTAATTTACCAAAATTTGGTGGACTCTGGCATGATTCCCGCAGATTGGAAAACAACAAATGTGATGCCACTGTTTAAAAAAGGCGGTAGACAATAGGCGGGTAACTATAGGCCGGTTAGCTTAACTTTGCAGTAGGGAAAAAGCTTGAATCTATCATCAAGGAAGAAATAGCGAGATATCTGGATATAAATTGTCCCATGGGTTCATGAAGCACAGGTCATGTTTGACTAATTTGGTGGAATTCTTTGAGAACATTACATGAGCAATGGACAATGGGGTATCTGGATTTCCAGAAGGCGTTTGACAAGGTGCTGCACCAAAGACTGCTACATAAGATAAAGGTGCACGATGTTACGAGTAATGTATTAGCATGGATAGAGGATTGGTTAACTAACAGAAAGAAAAGAGTGGGGGTAAATGGGTGTTTTTCTGATTGGCAATCAGTGACTAGTGGTGTGCCTCAGGGATCAGTATTGGGACCACAATTGTTTAAGATTTACATAGATGATTTGGAGTTGGGGACCATGTGCAAAGTGTGAAAATTCGCAGATGATACTAAGGTGAGTGGCAGAGCAAAGTGTTCAGAGCATGCTGAAAGTCTGCAAAAGGATATAGATAGTCGAAGTGAGTAGGGGAGGGCCTGGTAGATGGAGTACAATGTTGGTAAATGTGAGTCATCCATTTTCATGGAAATAACAGCAAAATGGACTATTATGTAAACAGTAAAAAATGCAGCATGCTGCTGTGCAGAGGGACTGAGTGTCCTTGTGCAAGAATCACAGGGAATTGGTTTGCAGGTGTAGTAGGTAATTAAGAAGGCAAATGGAATTTTGTCCTTCATTGCTAGAGGGATGGAGTTATGTTGCAGCTGTATAAGGTGCTACTGAGGCCACACCTGGAATACTATGTACAGTTTTGGTCTCCTTACTTGAGAAAGGATATACTGGCACTGGAGGGGGTTGCAGAGGGGATTCACTAGATTGATTCCTGAGTTCAGAGGGCTGTGTTGCGATGAGAGACTGAATAGACTGGGGCTACACTAATTGGAATTCAGAAGAATCGGGGAGATCTTATAGAAACATATAAGATTATGAAAGGAATAGACAAGATAGAAGCAGGGAAGTTGTTTCCACAGGCAGGTGAAACTAGAACTATGGGGCATGGCCTCAAAATAAGGGGAGCAGATTTAGGACTGAGTTGAGAATGAACTTCTTCACACAAAGGGTTGTGAACCTTTGGAATTCCCTGCCCAGTGAAGTAGTTGCAGCTACCTCATTGAATGTTTTTAAGGCAAGGATAGATACATTTTTGAACAGTAAAGTAATTAAGGGTTATGGTGAGTGGGCGATAAGTGGAGCTGCGTCCACGAAAAGTTCAGCCATGACCTTATTGAATGGTAGAGCAGGCTCAAGGGGTCAGATGGCCTATTCCTGCTTCTAGTTCTATGTTCTTATGTTCCTATGAGTATGTACCATATCACTATGCAGGAAGATTTGTAGTATCACCAAAAAATACTTAATGGATTTGGTGAAGACTGTAACAGATAAAAGAAAGGATTAGTCGTACTCATATAATATCTTTCACACTCTCAAGATGTTCCAAAGCACGAAATGGTCAATGAAGTGATTCCAGAGTGTGGGCACTATTGTAATATTGGAAACGTGATAACTAATTTTCACACAGCTACGTCCCAAAAAGCAAAGTGATAATGGTCAAATAATCTGTGTTAATCATGTCAGTTGTGTGATAAATATTGACCAGAGCAGTGGGAGAATTCCTCAGCTCACCCTGATAATTCTTCACAGCCCATTGATATATCTGTGAAACTTTACCACCAGAATGGCCTACATTTTTGTTTAATTCTTGTCATACTTTTATAATGATAAACATTACTCATAAGAGATGGTATAAATACACTGTGAGCTTGTTCATTAAGATTAGGTACATGAGAGAAATCTTGACGACATCAGCAAAAAGGCTGTGTGTGCTAGTTTTTGTCACAGGCCAAAGTGAAACTGAAACTGGATCGTATGACACACTTCCCTTCCAGTGATGGCATGCTGCTATCCATAAAAGACATACTACAGCAAGCCTATTTGTTTATTTCAGTTTCTTTACTGCCCCAAAATGAAATTGTTATTTTTATTATTCAGCTACTATTCTGATGTTCCATTCCTTCTCTATTTATAGTTGGGCACAAGTGATTTATCTGCTATTGTTGGGTCATTTTGTTGGAGCCGACGAGGGAGCGAGCTATCTTGGATCTGGTGTTATGTAACGAGGCGGGTAGAATTAGGGACCTTGTGGTGAAGGATCCTCTTGGGGAGAGTGATCATTATATGGTGGAGTTTCTGGTGCAGATGAAGGAGGAGAAAGTGGGTTCCCGGACACACGTCCTTTGTTTGAATAGAGGGGAGTACGGTAGGATGAGAGAAGAATTGGCAAATGTTGACTGGGGGAGCGCGTTGGAAGGTAGGTCTGCTGAGGAGCAGTGGAGGATCTTTAAGGAGATCTTTCTTGGTGCTCAGCAGAAATTTATTCCAATGGTTAAAAAGGACCGTAGGAGGAGAGGTAATAAGCCGTGGATAATGAAGGAGGTGAAGGAAAGTGTTAAATTAAAAGCGGAGGCGCTTAGAGGAGCTAAGAGTAGTGGGCGAGAAGAGGATTGGGAGAGGTTTAAATGTCAACAAAGATTGACAAAGAAGTTGATAAAGAAGGGTAGGATAAACTATGAAGCTGGGCTAGCGCTTAATATAAAAAAGATAGCAAGAGTTTTTATAAATATATGAAAAGGAAGAGGCTGGCTAGGGTGAACGTTGGACCCTTAGAGGATGAGCGGGGGGACTTAGTGGTAAGGGATGGGGAAATGGCTGAGGCCTTGAATAACTTTTTTGTTTCGGTCTTCACGGAGGAGGACGTGAATAATTTGCCGGGTGTTAGCGATGAAAAGATGGTAGGACTGGAGGGTCTCAATGACATTATTGTTACTAGAGAGGCGGTGCTCGACAGACTGGAGGGACTGATTGTGGACAAGTCCCCAGGACCGGATGGAATGCATCCAAGGGTTCTGAAAGAAATGGCGGAGGTGATAGTGGATGCTTTGGTGGTTATTTTCCAAACGTCGCTGGATTCCGGGGAAGTGCTGGAAGATTGGAAAATGGCTAATGTTACGCCGTTGTTTAAGAAGGGTGGCAGGCAAAAGGCAGGGAATTATATGCCAGTCAGTTTAACGTCTGTTGTAGGTAAAATGTTAGAATCCGTCATCAAGGAGGAAATAGCGAGGCATCTTGAGGGGAATTGCTTGATAGAGCAGACGCAGCACGGTTTCGTTAAGGGGACGTCGTGTCTGACGAATTTATTGGAGTTCTATGAGGATGTGTCTAGGGCGGTGGATAGAGGAGAGCCGGTGGATGTGGTCTTTCTTGATTTTCAGAAGGCGTTTGACAAGGTACCTCACAAGAGGTTATTGCAGAAGGTAAGGGGGCATGGAGTTGGGGGTAGGGTGTTGGCGTGGATAGAGGATTGGCTGTCTAATAGGAAGCAGAGAGTGGGGGTCAATGGGTGCTATTCGGATTGGCGGTTGGTGACTAGTGGAGTGCCCCAGGCGTCGGTGCTGGGGCCTCAGCTATTTACCATTTATATAGATGATCTGGAGGAGGGAACCGAGTGTATGGTGTTGAAATTTAATGATGACACCAAGATTGGTGGAACGGCAAATTGCGCGGAGGGTGTGGAGAGTCTGCAGAAGGATCTAGATAGGCTGGGCGAATGGGCCAGGAACTGGCAAATGGAATTTAATGTTGGCAAGTGCGAGGTGGTCCACTTTGGTAGGAATAATGGTAGGAAAGACTATTACTTACGTGGCGAAAAACTGCAGCAGGCGATGGTGCAGAGAGACCTTGGGGTCCTTGTTCATGAGTCGCAAAAACCCAGCCTGCAGGTGCAGCAGGTGGTCAGGAAGGCTAATGGGATGCTGGCCTTCATAGCGAGGGGGATTGAATATAAAAGTAGGGAGGTCTTGCTGCAGCTGTATAGGGCATTGGTGAGGCCGCAGCTGGAGTACTGTGTGCAGTTTTGGTCACCACACTTACGCAAGGATATTTTGGCCTTGGAGGGAGTGCAGAGGAGGTTTACTAGGCTGATGCCGGAGTTGAGGGGGCTGAGCTATGAGGAGAGGCTGAATAAACTAGGCTTGTACTCGTTAGAGTTTAGAAGAATGAGGGGAGATCTCATTGAGACATATAAGATGATGAATGGGATAGATAGGATAGAGGTGGAGAGATTCTTCCCGCTCAGAAAGGACAGTAGGACTTGGGGGCATAGCCTCAAGATAAAGGGGGGGCGGTTTAGAACAGAGTTGAGGAGGAACTTCTTCACTAAAAGGGTGGTGAATCTCTGGAATTCTCTGCCCATTGAAGTGGTGGAGGCTGCCTCACTAGATATTTTTAAGACGCGGGTTGATGGGTTTTTGATAAGAGAGGGGATTAAGGGTTATGGGGAGAGGGCGGGAATGTGGAACTGAGCCACGACAGATCAGCCATGATCTTATTGAATGGCAGGGCAGGCTCGAAGGGCTAGATGGCCTACTCCTGCTCCTATTTCTTATGTTCTTATGTTCTTATTTTGGAAGGTGTTGGATGTCCTATTTGTAGCAAGAGATTTGGCTGAAGCATATATTCTTTTACAAAGCAACTTCCAGTTGCATACTTGCTGGATTACAAACCATTGAGACAGAGCCAGTACTCATCTCTCAGACTCTCCTCATTCTCTCCTGTGTGATATCAGATAATGGATGATAACGGTTTCTATCTGGACAAGATACAATTTCCATTATTGTGTCTTCTCAATGCTGGTTCCTAATCTATATCATCTCTCCCCTTCAGGTTTGAGCAGGTCATGAGCCCTGTGCTGCTGGAACGAAGTGCAGGCATGGCCTGCTCCATGACCTTCTTCTATCATACAATCACATTGATATCTCTCACTGTCAGTTCAAGGGATATCACCACTCACTGGCACACACACCTTCACTTTGGGTGCCACAGTAGCACAGTGGTTAGCATTGTTGCTTCACAGCTCCAGGGATCTGTGTTCAATTCCCAGCTTGGGTCACTGTCTATGTGGAGTTTTCACATTCTCCTCGTTCCTGCATCAGCTTCCTCTGGGTGCTCTGGTTTCCTCTCACAAAGATGTCCAAAGATGTGTGTGTTAGATTGATTGGCCAAGCTAAAATTGCCCCTTAGTGTCCTGAGATGCGTGTCCTGAGATAGTGTCCGGAGGACCGCTAGAGACCACAATTCTGCTGGGTCCAAGTCAGACAATGAGTCCCCGGATTCAGTCCTAAATCACTTAAGGGAATATCAGGAAGGAATGTCAGATGTATTCCTCACATTGCAACATATGATGGAAGCATCCACCCCACCTTCAATCTGAGGTGATAGGTGCTGGAATGTCAACACACTGAGGTCAACACCAACAGGTTAGCAGGCATCTTGGACACCCTTGTCCAGGACATCAGTCCTGCCCTGCTTCAGATCTTGGTCCTCCAAAGGACGCCCGCCCAGATCAACTGAGGCAATAGATAGCATTCAGCAGGCTGCCTGTACCTCAGCTGTGAATGTCAAGGAAGCATGAGGACGTAGCAGCAGGATTAGGAAAGTTAAAAAAATTTAGGAGAATAACAGTAGTACAGATGGTCACAACATGCACATAAATGTAAGTTAATTCACATCCATTTCACATCCCCTCTTGTGTATGCCTCCTTTTTATGATGAACTGTTTTTGTTGATCAGGTGTGATACCATGGACTCTCCCCCATTTATCGCAGGTATCGCCATAATGGACCGCTCATCTATGTAGAGCACTTCTATATCACCACAGTGTATGGCCCATTTCCTGACCATTCTCAACACAAGTGATCTCTGAACCTTTGTGTTAAGTGTGCATTGTCTGAGGAACTTCTTCCACATATTTTACATGGTCATGTTATGTTTATTCTTGGCTGTGTAAGATTGGGGTAGAGGTGTTCTCCCAGCTCATGTGCATTCTTAAAAGATGCAGGTGCAATGTACATGAAGAGATGTGTGAATGCATGGAGAAGGGTCATAAATCATGAAACTCTGTGTACTCTCTGTCTCTCAGCAGGTTTTCATGCTCTGACCCATTACCAGGGCTTACGTGCACTGCTCTCAACCAACTGCATTTTCAACTTTCAGAGTTTACATCTGATAAACTCACAAATAACTGCGAGCACCTTGCCAAGTCAAGGTGATGAAGCTCAACCACATTATTGTTCTGGCTCTGAAATGTCCAACCCTGAGCCTCTCACACCCCATTGTTGTGGGTGTTGCGGGGACAAGGCTCTTGTCACAAATTAGGGAAGAAACGCTCACCTGGGCACTCACAAAGGTGATTGATAGTAATTCAAAATAGTGATTTTGGGTGATAAAGAGAGGGTTTGAGCGTGCACTCGAAAATCATATTGTTGCTTTCATCAATGTGATGGGGAGCAATAGGATAGGAGTGAGGATTTACTGAAACTGATATGTGCGCTGTCTTAGCAATGATTAATACCCTTGAGGGCTTCATGGTGCGTGCACATTTTGCACTTTGTAAGGTCCATTGCTGGCCATGAAGGTGCAATGTCTGTGTTAAAGAGGAGGCATTTTAATATCTGACAAGCAAGTATTTGACATCGTCATGCTCAGGTGGCCCACATCCATATTACGCTGAGTAGCCAGCATCCCTAACTGAGAGTACTGGATGTCAGCACAATTTGGAACATGTACCACAGATGACTGAGTCATTTACAAATGAATGCACAGCAGCTTATATCATCTGCTGCCTTGTCCCTAGTGTGAATTAACTGATTCACCATCTATGTTAGTTCATAGTTCTCAAGATGGTTCTCCTTGAGGAGCCTTGTCAGATTGAAGACATACAGCAACAAGACCACTGAGGGCCAACTGAAGCTTCTGCTGGTGCTGTTGCAACTGGAATGCTATAGAGATGCTTTAAGAGGCAGGACCTTCTGATGTCTATACCAGACGCCCTCCTTCGGATAGCACCTCACCTCACCACGGACACATGCTGCCAACGGTTCTTCATTCTCCAAAGGATTTATAAAATGAGCGCCTAATGTGCAATTATTCACTTGATATTGAAGTGCATGGTTGAAATAAGAGGAATAGCAATACTGATGTTCATGCTGGCCAATGATGGAGGACACTTGTCCAAGAGGGTACACAGTTCAACTCATCTTCTTCCTAGTGCAATCTGGTGACAATGAGGGCCTCACACACATACCTGCCTCATCTAGCCTGTTCTATAGCCTCTTCCATGCAGCTTCAGCTTCTTCAAACTCATCACCCTCACCCCCTTCAAGGTCTTCTTCATCAGAGGAGACATGCAAATTCCTTCATCTCGGCATCTGGCAAGTCGTCCCCGACTTTGTAAGTTGTGCAGCCTGCAGCAAGCCACGATGACGCATGGGATCCCTTGGAGACTGTACTGCATCACTCTGCCAACTCTGTCTAGGCAGAATTGCATCATTAGGATCCTTATGATGTTCTGTGCCAATGCTCAACTGGCAGTATGAACCTCGTTGTACCATCTCTCTGCAGGAGTCTGAAGCTTCTGCATGGACACCATCAGCCATGTCCTTTGAAATTTGTCACCAAGAAGCCAGCTCTGGATCCTGGTTGTTGCCTCAAAAAAGTCTGGGATCTACGATCTATTCAAGATGCAGGATGTGGGCACTTCCTGGATATCAGACGCAAACCCAGTGTGATCAGTTTCTTGTGGTCACAGACCACCTGAGTGAGTGGTAACCTTTCGGATTGATGTAGTGACTGACTGTTGTCATGGAGTTTTCATCGCCAGGGAGCGCAGTAGGTGATACCCTGCACCTATGGGAATCTGATAATCTCAACAAAGCCCAGTTCTCTGACAGCCTGGCTTGTTTGGCCTCTGTTGATGTTGGCATAATTGTGGACCTTGACAAAAAGAACATCTGCAACCTCATTGATGCATTTGTGCTTGGACACTTGAGAGATCTTGCAGAGCTCCCAAGTGGAACCTGGAACAAGCCACTGGCGCAGAAGTTCAGAGCAGCCGTTATTTTCACAGCCATTGGCGGTGGATACCCTCCCAGTCTGCATGACATCAATTCCTGGAGGATATGGCAAATATGAGTACCAAATCCCTGGATATTTGGAGCAATCCACTCATTTACAGATAAGTGATGTAAGTCCTGTAGACCCTGTGTCTTGCAAGCTGCCTGTGCATGATGTCTCAGAGAGCCTCATCCCTGGCATCAGGAGCAGGCTCTGCTAATTCCTATTGTCGAGGATATTGCTCCTCGCTTCTGCAATCCAGACATCTCTGTCACAATCTTTTCCTTCTCTTCTGCCTGTAAGCGATAATACAGACAGCAATAAATCCTGGATTAATCTTCCTGATGACCTCCTCTCTGCAGTATCAATGAGAATTAGACAAGTGTCAATGTTAGTCTCCAAAGATCTACTTTCAGTCATTGACTTGTCAATAAATGTGTGTTCCAAGGCTTTGTTCCAGTGTTGGAGAGTATTTACCCTTGAGCTGATAGCCAGTGCAGAGTCTGTATCAATGTCCACCATGCCCAAATTCCCGGCGCAACACCACCCCCCAACAATATGACTGTTGTGACATTGCTTTGGCCAGGTACTTGGATATGCTGCTTTCAGCACTGGCATTGCAATTCTTATTCACTGCACTCTGATACCGCACTCTTATTAACAAATATTAAAGTAAATGTTCATTCAGGAAATAAGATTATTTGAGGGGGGCCTGAGGCTTTCTTCAGTGAATCATCTAACGCCAACTTTCTAACAGGCCTCTGCAGTCACCCATTTGCTCTGGAAGTTGTTATGACTCTGGGGAATTTCCAAACTGTGAACAAGGTGTGAATAAGGAGATAAATTAGTGCCACTTTGCAGGATTAGCCTTGCATGAATAGATATCATTGCTTGACTTTCCTGACTCCCTGCATTGTCATTGAAGATTTCTTAACATGTCTCAGCTGTGTCTCTCTCATCATTTTGGAACGATCAGTTCAGTTGGATGCCCCTTTAGTTCTCCTCCGTCACCCCCATTCATAAAATTGTCGCCCAATCCACCCACACAGCTCTCACCAGCAGAGCTTCTTATTTTAATTTTGTTCTGCTCCATTGCTGGCAGCTTGGGTGATGATGGTTCAAAACTTTCACAGCCAGACCAGCTTGGACCCTCCCTGTGTGAGAATGGAACCCTCTCCCGTCATCACTGAGAAGTTACTGTTCAGGTTTCACTCCCTCACAGACCTCTCCATCTATTCCCTTTATTCCTCAATTCTGTTGTTCTTCTAGTGCAATGTCAGATTGTTAGCCGCTGAACATTTTGAAGTGGCCCATGTGAACCTCACCCAGCTTCATCATAAGGCCACTTACATCGTTCAACACATACCCATATTTGATCCCTCAGCACCCAGCCCCCAGCTGTGTGTCTAAGTGCAACATTCCTCACTCATCGCTCCCAGTACAATCCTCATTCTACAGCCTCTTCTCCATCTTGGGGCCAGTTCCCCACTTCTCCAATGCAGTCCTCGTTCTGCAGCCTCTTCTCCTGCCTGTGGCCAGCTCCCCTCTTCCCAGTACAGCCCTCATCCTGCAGCCCATTGAAAACCATCTATGCCTTACTTCTTGTCTGGTAGATAGAGGCTTGCTTGTGATAACCCCTTGAAAGCAAAGTGGTGCTGCCTGCGAAGCCTGGCATTGATTCATGTGAGTGTTGTGCGATGCAAGGCAAATGAACTCACCTTGACATGACAAGCAAAGTACAGGGTTACCAGTTGCACATTGCTTATGTGTTGCTGTGAAACACATCATTCTAATTGCATGCCAACGTAATCTGATGATCCAGTGTGGGGTTGATTATGGTGAACAGCCCGTAAAATGAGTTGGAAATGTATTAAAATCACATTCCTGACGTGACATGGTGGGAAACGTTGCCTGCTATTGATGGGTGGTTCTGACAATTGCAAACTGATTTTGCAATGACGTAAAAATGATTTTTGCCCACTGTGAACAGAGGCAGAAAATCCCAGCCAAGGTTTTGTTTTTGTACTCCGGCCTGCCTAGCCAGTTGTACTGTGATGCTCAGCGTTAAATCTTCTCTAAATTATAAAAAGTCTGACAGAGTTTCTTTTAAAACACTAACAACTATTCTAGTCCCCTATTAAATTATACTTTAACATTCCATACTCATAATCTTCAGCCAAATAATAGAGATCATTTATAAATAAATCAATTCCTTCACCTGGTCTTTAATTTCAACAGTTGAATTTTGCCCACTCTGTGATGATCTTTCGATAGAGACTAGAATATGAGTCAAAGGCTCAAAGACATCCTCAAAAGTAGCTGTCTCCTTGTTCATCTCCTGCCTGGCCAGTACATTGTCCACAATGTTACCAGTGGCACATACTAAGGTAGTGATCTGGTCCTCGTTAGTCTTGCTCTCGAAGCCCAAAGGATTTTGATAATGAGCGAAACATTTTCTCCAGTTTTGCTATTGCTCAGCCTTCTACATTCTTTGATGTTTCTAGGAAAGGTAGGGTAGAAGATATTACTCACTCTGGGTCGAGGTTCTCATTGTCCATGCTGCTTTCTGTGTTAGTTACTGGGCTTCCCCACGGTTTCTTTCTCTGATCTGCTTGCTGGGTAAGCCTCAAAGCCCTTCACTTGCTGCAGCTGGGTTTTCCCTTGGGCTGTTTCCTGCCATTTTACAGTGTGTTTCTGGGGACCTGATGACTGCAGGCACCATCTGTTTTTATTTGTTCATCTTGGAAGATATTGGGTGTCTTACACTCAGCAAGAGATCTGGCTGGAGGCAAAGATCCTTTTGCAAAGTAACATTTATTTACATACTTAACTATGTACAAGATTACAAAACACTGAGACAGAATCATTGTTCATCTCTCAGATTCTCCTCATTCTCTCCTGTGTCACATCTTTATTATATAGCTCCTTACGCACATACTCGCTAACTATTGTTAGAGTATTCTTAGAGTTAACCCTTTACTTAACATTTCACCCAAGTCTTTATCTCTGCATGCTACGTGCACATCTTCCCACAATTTATCCCTGGTTTATGGAAAAAGTAAGGCTGCAGAACTGAGTGTGACTGTTTATGTTAACAAATTTATTCTGACCACCAAGGATAGAGCTTTGGTTAGGATGTAAGACATAAACAAGTAGTGAACTGTTGCTGTGATAAAAATGAAGAATTTTTGTCTAAGTTTTTGTTTGTTTGATAAAGTCTTTAATGCATCATGGTAAACCATGGTTAAAATCTGATTAAGTAAAAACAAAAAATGCTGGAAACACTATTTTTCTCCCTCACAGTTGCTACTAAACCCGTTGAATAAATCCAGCACTTTCTGTTTTTATTTCAGATTTCTAACATCTGCAGTATTTTGCTTTTATTAAAATAATCTTTATTCATAGATGAACATTCCAGTTCATTTTCCATAAATTTGTTGTTGATTTGCTGGGGTTGTTGGTGTGTGGCCAATGGAAGAACCAAGGGAATGAAGCAAGAAGGTAAAAAAAAACATAGTGCTTTCTGATTTTTGATTTGATTTATTATTGTCACATGTATTTACAGTGAAAAGTATTGTTCCTTGTGTGCTATGCAGACAAAACTTACTGTTCATAGAGAAGGAAACAAGAGAGCACAGAATGTAGTGTTACAGTCATAGCTAGGGTGCAGATAAAGATCAACTTAACGCAAGGTAAGTTCATTCAAAAGTCTGACAGCAGCAGGGAAGAAGTGCTCTCGAGTTGATTGGTATGTGACCTCACACTTTGTATCTTTTTCCCAAAGGAAGAAGGTGGAAGCGAGACTGTCCGGAGTGCGTGGAGTCCTTAATTATGTTGGCTACTTTGCTGAAGCAGCAAAGAGTCAGTGGATGGGAGGCTGGTTTGTGTGAGGAATTGGGCTACATTCACAATCTTTTGCAGTTTCTTGCAGTCTTAGGCCAAGCAGGAGCCATACCAAGCTGTGATACAACCAGAAACAATGTGTTCTATGATGCATCTGTAAAAGTTGATGAGAGTCGTAGCTGACATGCCAAATTTCCTTCATCTTCTGAGAAAGTAGAGGCATTGGTGGGTTTTCTTAACTACAGTGTCAGCATGGGGGGACCAGAACAGGTTGTTGGTGATCTGGACACCTAAAAACTTGAAACCCTCAACCCTTTCTACTTCATTCCCATTGATGTAGACAGAGACATGTTCTCCTTTCCGCTTCCTGAACTCGATGACAATCTCCTTTGTTTTGCTGACATTGAGGGAGAGATTATTGTTGCTGCACCAGTTCACCAGATTCTCTGCCTCATTCCTGTACTCTGTCTTGTCATTGTTTGAGATCCGATCCACTATGGTGGTGTCGTCAGCAAACTTGAAAATCGAATTGGGAGGGAATTTGGCCACACAGTCATAGATGTGTATGGAATATAGCTGTAGAAAGGTGCAGAAAGGAGGCAAAAAAGCATTATTGTTATGGTGAAGGGCTTGAGGCCTGCCCAGTAAGCAGATCAGGGAGAGAAACCATGAGGAAGCCCAGTAGCTAACACAAAAAGCACATGGGAAATGGGAACCTTGACCCAAGATGAGTAACATCTTCTACCCTACCTTTCCCAGAAACATCTCAGAATGTAGAAGACTGCATACAGGCTGAGCAATGGCAAAGCTGAGGAAAGTGGCAAAGAGTACCTGAAATGCACTCAACCTTATACTGGATCCAGCAATATTCAGGCGTCTGTGGGAACCACATAAAATAGACATTAGGCCCTTATTAGGCCCTTTACAATGGAGCGTAACGTCTTTTACAGGACACTTTTTAGGAATTGATTAGCACGGAATAGAGTATTCCCATATAACTTGTCTTTATATAGCACCTATAATGTAGGCAAAAAGTGTTTCAAATATCAAAGTTTTAAACACTGCACCACATAAGAAGATATCAGGGCCGATGATGAAAAGCTCAGTCAAAGAGATAGATTTCAAGTACAGATGTAGGAAGTCTGAGAAGTTCAGGGAGGGAATACCTGATTTAGGACCTTGGCAACTCAAAACATGAGCAGTGCAGTTGTGTAGCAATTAAAATAAGGGAATCCTCGGGAGTTAGGGAACTAGGTCTCACCTAAAGAAAAGCACAAAACATCTAGACATTAAATGAAAAGTAAAAGTCATCCAAAAAATGCTGGGCTTTTGCTCACTTCATAATTTCTCCACTTAAATCTTTGCATTGTCTTGAACTTGAAAAATGCTTCTGGGCAACATGACAGAAATGCACAGTTTAAAAATTGAAAGTTTATTTATTATTATCACAAGTAAGCTTACATTAACACTGCAATGAAGTTACTTTGAAAATCCCTTAGTTGCCACACAATGCCACCTGTTCGGGTACACTGAGGGAGAATTTAGCATGGCCAATGCACCTAACCAGCGTGTCTTTCAGACTGTGGGAGGAACCTGGAGCACCCGAAAGAGATGCACGGAGACACGGGGAGAATGTGCAAACTCCACACAGGCCATGATCCAAGCCAGGAATTGAACCTGGGTCCCTGCCGCTGTGAAGCAGCAGTGCTAACCACTGTGCCAACATGCCGCCTCACCACAATAATGAAGGTGAGGCCTGGGGCCCAGATTCAGGTGGGCCTCAAGCTTGGCCTTCTGATGAATGATGGGACCGCACCAACTTTCTACTCCTGAAGATAAGTAAAAAACAATTTCTAGCCAATATATGATTTGTTTAAGATTATTTATGTTAAACAATTATTTAAATTCATTATATCTTGGCCAATGTTGAAAGATATTGCAACCTGCCTCTTCTGAGTCATCTAGAACATTTGAAAAGAGATTTTGCAACTAGTTAGCACGTATGGCTATGGGGAATAAGAAAGAAACTACCGTATAAGGAAATTATTTATATTCTCGTTCAGTCCAGCCTTTTTGTTTTATTTATTACAAGAGGAACTGGATGAGGGTAACTGTTATCTTAAAATGTATCTTATACTCCAGCTGTATTTAGCACGTATCTCTTTATTGTTTCATATTATCATTTACGGCTTTGCAAATGTTTTTGGCAATCAAAATCTATTGTAGTCTGTTCTGTAAAGGCAAAGATAATTTGTACATAAATGAACGTTTTTTTTGTTTATTTGTTACTGTCACAAGTAGGCTTACATTAACACTGCAATGAAGTTACTGTGAAAGTCCCCTATTAGCCACACTCTGGCACCTGTTTGGGTATAGTGAGGGAGAATTTAGCATGGTCAATGCACCTAACCAGCACATCTTTCGATCTATGGGAGGCAATCAGAGCACCTGGAGCAAACCCACACAGACGTGGAGAAACATGCAGACTCCACACAGACAGTGATTTAAGTCAGGAATCAAACGCGGGTTCCTGGCACTGTGAGGCAGTAGTGCTTACCACCATGCCACCTCAGATGGAAGCAATAACTGAAATAATTTGAGGAGGGGCCCCTGTTCATTTCCTGAGTATACTATGATTTTATCCAGATACTTAGGCAAAGAAAACAATCTGGGAGTTAGGGAACTAGGTCTCACCTAAAAAAAAGCACAAAACATCTAGACATTAAATGAAAGGTAAAAGACATCCAAAAAAATGTTGTGCTGCTGCTCATATCATAATTCCTCCACTTAAATCTTTGCATTGTCTATGAACTGGAAAAGCATTGAGAAGTGACTTGTGAACTTGCATGGAGGTAGGTTAAAGATCAAACACTGGGGGCAATCCGTCTTTCTCACCCTGCTGGCCAACTGGTGGGGCGAGCTGATGAGTTTGCAAAAGAGCCAAGAAATTGGGTTGTGCCTGACTTCTTGCCTCTCGCAAACTAACCAGACCCGGATATCTAGCGAGCTCAGTTAAATGAGTAAAAATTAACTCATATCTTAAATAGCATTTAAACATTACAAGCGAGCCCATGATACTTTCATCCGGGTTCACTTGTCACTCGCGAGTGAAGGTTCTCTTCAACAAGGATCATGTATGGTCCCCATCAATGGGGCCCTGTCACGATGGCCTCATTGGTTGAACTGGAAGCCATTGAGGCACCCCCTAGGATATTGGGGGCAGAGTGGAGGTGCCCCTTGGGTACTGCTAGCCAGGCACTGACCACTGGACACCCTGGCACTGCCAGCCTGGCACACTGGCATTACCCACAGGGCACTAGGCAGTATTAAGGGATCAGGGCCTGATGAGATAGGCCTGAGGAGGTGGGCCATTCAGGGGGAACCACTGCCACTCTGTAACAGCAATCAGTGGGAGGGGGGAACTGCTGCATCTCTGCAACAGTGATCTGGGAGTGGGGGGGCAACGCTGCGCACTCTGCAAACAGCAATCAACTGATCAGCGCATGTGGGAGGGGAGTTTCAATCGTAATTGGGCCAGGCGGGATGGGTGATTGGCTGTGGAGTCTGTGGTGGGGTGGAAGGATGTGATCAGCTGCGAAGGCCAGCTTTAGCTGGGGGAGTCAGTGACAGATCCCTGTGCTCACAGAGCATAAAGATCTGCACAGTAGCAGCAGGCACCTTCTGCAACTATCAGCCGGCTGTTAGGTGAGCTAAGACCCACCCATTCTCCCCTGCTGGTGAGAATCTGGTTTGGGTTCACTTTTTTGACAGAGTCAGTTAAGATACAATTTTTAAGTTGCCCAAAAAATGGCATGAATATCTCTCATTTTCATGTTCGTTTGGCGCTTAGAATTGTTTTGGTAAGATAGCCCCGAAAAGTTTATGTTTTAGCACAACTGGTGATCCAAGTGCAAGTCGGGCTCAAAATTGTGCTATTTTTCAGAAGTTTTCTTTTCAACTTTCCACTCAAACTCATTTGTATATCGCCAAATGGGAATTCTGTCATGAACCAGTGTAGTTTGATCAGCATTTTAGGCCTAAATGTTTTATTTGTATTTACATTAAGCAATATTCCTTGAGGTATTTAAGCACGTTATCATTACACAATTTTATTACTCCAGCTGAAAATGGGTCTGTCACAAAAATAAGTGCTTTTAACTGTTGGGAAGTGACTCAATTTTCAATAGCTAAGAATTACTTTAAAAACTACACAGTGCCATTTACTTTTTACATTGTATATCGTAACCAGTTCTGTAGTAATTTTTAAAAGGTTTAATATTTCAACGCTGTAAAGGAGTCTATTAATGCCCCCAAAAGCTTAATTTTAAGAACCTTCTTGAAGGCCCACAAAGAGGCACAATTAACAGAAACTCAAATAGATAATTCATTTGATACAGCAGTGTGGCCAGTTTGTGGGCAGTTACAACTCCTAGCTTAACTTGTTTTGAACTAAGATAAAAGATCAAAAAAACTCAGTTTGCACTGAAAGCAATTTGTGCTTAAAATTCTGCAGCCATTTGCACTTTGGCTGACGTTGGGTGAAGTGCACTGGAAACAAATGGCATAACATGGAGGAAACTCCTGCCCAGCCTTTAAATTCCTGCCTGAATGTTCATTCACTTTTTCTAGGCTCCGCAAATTCAAATCATGTTTTGTAAACAATTAAATTTAAAAAACAGAATTTTCTGTACTTGTGGTGGTGGTTACATCACCATTGAAGAATTGTGACAGTTGATTAGAAATTCTGAATGTTACAAGTGCAGCTTCCACACAGCATTAATGATTGATGCCCATTAGTCAGATAGGAAGAATAAGCAAACTGTCCCTTAATGAATCTTGTTTTTAAGCAGTACCTTAAACCATAATAAAAGTACAATGCTTAAACATTTTACTTCTCTATGATATATTCTGAAACAAAACAGAAAAAAAGAGCATTTAAAAAAAGCAAAATACTGCAGATAGCGAAAATGTGGAATGAAAAAAGAAACTCTGCAGGTCTGGCAGCATCTGTGGAGAGGGAAACAGAGTTTGTGATACTTTAAGATACCTTGAACAATTCAAGCGCAGTCTCAAGTTTAATTCCATTCTATCTTTGCAAATTAAAATGTGCATCACTTATTATAGTTCTATGAGGATGCATTTCAATGCAACACTACTGGACTTTGTTGTAAGTCTTTATACAGCCAGCATGCATGAAGAAGCTTGACTATTGCTAGTTAATTGGATGAGATGTTCAATCAAGGCCCCATGCCCTCTCAGATGGATGTAAAAGATGCCATGGCTTTGTTTTGGGGAACAGCCTTGTGTGTTGTCTCCTGTGCCTTGGCCAAGATTTATCTCTTACCTAATACCAGTGATGCAGATTGTCTGGTCACACTCACATCACAGTTAGTAGGACATAGAAAATCAGTGCCATATTTCCTACACTACATCAGTTGCCTACACTGCAAAAATGGTTAAATTGCTACAAAGCATTTTGGAACATCCGGAGACTGTGAAAGACACTGTTTAAATGCAAGTTATTTATTATACAATCAGTGAAGAAGACTTATTTGTATGTGCAAGTTGGATGTTTTCAACGAATGGTAAACATTAAGATTGGGAATACAGTCTCATCTATAATGTATTAAAATGCAGTATTCCCAATGTACGTTTTAAATATAACCACGTTATGATAAAGAATCATAATTACTCTCGATGAACCATTTTAACAGTCATAGTTTTTATAATATTTTCCTTTCCACAGTTGCAGTTTCACCGAATGTAATTGTATTGCCTCAGCTGGTAAGTTGCAAATGTGGTTGCAAACGTGCCCGCTTTCAAAGTTTCACTACTTAAATATAATTTAATGCCGACCTTTTCATTTCGTAACCTGTTAGTTGTTTATAGTTGTCTCTGGCTTAACCACCCGATATGAAGAATTAAGTTTAGTTCCTACTTAGTGCATTTCATATTTTGTCATGTTGTGAGGACACAGGTGCACTAAAACACCTGCCATTCCAACTATTTCAACCAAGTGCCAAGGCAGTTGAAAGCCAAACGCTAACATCTACAAAACCCATGAAATGATTTTACAGTTTTGCAAAAACTAATAGTTTGAAAAGATAACACCCTTTCTTGGACACTTAAAGATGGTTTGGAGATTCTTGGCCCTTTATATTACACAACTAGTGAAAGGACGAAACGGTGTTTATATTATTAGTTAGAAACAGAACACATTGAAAATATGTTCAAAATAAATAATAGTTGTAATAAACTGTTTAAGTGTTGGCATGACGGAATAATCTGCTAAATTGTTATGGCTTTTGAGACTGTAGGGCTACCTTGATGAAAATAATTCTGTTAACAAGTGAAGGGTCTTTGATATTCAATGTTATTTATTTACTGTGGATTTTTTCCCGTATGCTCTTGGCAATGATTGGCGGGCGATGGTCAGTAGGAGGAGCTGGAAGTGACAGAACAGTCCTGGCTGCTATAAGAAGCCTCACTCTCCGGGTGCCAGTGAAATTCACATACGGATGAGCGGCGCAGATGTCATGTGAAAGGCCACATGCTCCATTCAGACTCGGAGCGCTAACGGAACAGTAATAACAGACTGAAGGGAAGGATCAGCAATGGTGGGAGAGCAACCTACTGACAATCTGCTTGTCGCCTTCTAGCCGTCGCTTCATTTCTCGCGGAGGATTGGGTTTTGATATATATTCATGATCGTTTTGCATTTGAAGTCGCCACTATGCGAGGTAAGAGATCGCCTGGAAGCGGTTGCTGGCCAAATGTTTGTGACAGCTGAGAGATGGGGGCGGGGAGGGGGGGGGACGTGCACGCAATATACACCGACTTTAGGGAAGGGGGGGGGCAAGCGATTCTACATTTGTAAACAAAATGTCTCTTGCATGGACAGTTACTGCAAACTTTTATTTCCTGGATTTTCGGCAGCTTGGTCTGAGCGGCTCCGGATAATGTGTGCTTTTTCTGTAAACATAAACTTTGATGCTTGCTGATGGTGCCGCTCAATTGTATGTGAGAGCTGGCGAGTCCAATGACGGGGAGCTGTCACATCAGGTTTTTTTTTGTTTTCTACAGTCGGTTACTTTTGAAGGAAATCTAGTGCAAGGGCTTCCAGACGTCTTTACAGTCCCTTTCACTCTTCAGCCCGTAAGAGCAGCATTGGCTGTATTCTGTGTGTATCTCTCTCTGAGCAATGAACTTTAGACAATCTCAGCGTTAAGAATTGTTTCAATTACTGCCAGATGAGTCAAAAATCACTTTTATGATGAAAAAAACGTCAGCCGACACATTTGGCAGTTTGGGTCCAATTGTAAACACAACTGGTTGGTATAGTATTGAACTGCATCAGAACAGCAGTTGGTCAACATATAGCGATGGATGTTTAGTTTTGTTGGCGTGTATCGGTGAGCCTTTATTTCTTTTTTTTTGGTAACACAGACCGCGAACTTTTCTCTAAATCCCCAGGATTCTGCCCTCCACACTGAATTCTAGCACCTTGTTTCAGTGGATGGTCCAATGTAGAAGATGCTGTAGGGCCCTCAGTACTGTGTTAAAGGTGCTGGCTGGGGTTGTGGACTCAATCAGTCGGTGTCATGTGTTCCACTGACCTACTTCTATCCGTCAAGATGCTGCTATAAGCCGCTGCCCCCCACCCCCCGCCAAACAAACAAAAAAATAGCAATCCAACCTCTCCACACATTATATATACATACACGCAAACGCACTCGACTTACCTCCCACCCCCCTTCCCGGCTCTAGTCGTGTGCAGTCCTGTCATGTGGATGGGATCAGGGTTTTATCGTCAACAGTATATTAGCAGTACTTAACATAATATCAGCAAACTGTTTTACTTGAACAAGGGTAACGTGGTTACAGACAGAGAAGCCAACAGCACTAAATCGTTTTGCATTTTTTGTCCTGCGGGGTTGTGTCCTTGCTTTGCGAGAGGTACAAGTATCTCCAATGTTAACTACAGTATTGCCAATTGCATCGGAGTACATATGTGTTGTTAGGAGGCGCGGAATGGATAATGGGACATGTAGATGTGGTTTAGTGCACGCCAACTGCTTTTAGATGGGAGTTACATTGCAAGAAGACTTTTTTGTCATTTGCAGTCGCTTTCTTTTTAAATAATTAAAAGTAGCAACTTGTGCCTGGCGAGATAAAGCTGTCTGTCTCGCAGCCTTATCTACTGCGCTTCCCTCTCTTTCAGTATGAAGCTCATTCTATTTCAAGTTGTTGATTTACTGTTTTACTAAAACACACAAATGGAGATGCATCACTCCTACAAATATGTCTGTTGTAAAGAATGGAAGTTCTTGCGTGTGTGTGAATGTTTCAGATGTTCGCTTATCTGTTATTTTTTGAGTTTGCGTAGTGTTTGGCTTTCCTATTACCAGCACATTAGACGCTGGCGATTAGAATTAATCCTGTTCTCCTTTTCTATATTTACAATCGACGACACAGTCAAGAAAATACATAACTTTGAATGGTACTTGAAGTACTAATGGTGATGTTTTAAAAGTTTTTTTTACAATGGGGGAATATTGCTGATTATTAAGTTAACTTTTTTTTATTTTCAACGCTTTAACAGCAAATTCGGCAAGCAGCAAACACACCCAATCAACGCCTTTAGCTAAATATTTCATTTGGATTATAAGAAGCGTTCTTCCATTTTAGTGTATTGTAAATGAAATTTTAAAAAAACTCAGCCTTGCAAATTAAATTTGCCTTGCTTTTACGTAAAATACAATAGAAGAGTGCAACAAGGCGCGCAAAAAAAAGATGATCAACGTTAAGGTGGTAGCTGTGACTACAACGTGAATTTGGCCAACAATTTGTATGTGGCATTGTGCTGTTCCCCATGCTGTGGCAATTAGATGTTTATGCACTGATTGTGCCATTTGATCAGAACAGATTATTTCCACCACCACCCCCACCCTCCCGCAAAAGCTAGGGAGCAAGCAAACCTCCTTTTAACAGCATTTGCCAGTAGTTTTTTTTAACTGAAAAGCTCGGATAATTAGCAGAAAATGTGGAGTGGAAGCCAGATGTGTTATATATCAAACTTGCACCAGAGGCAGTAAAGAAATGAAATGAACAAGCGCATAATGAGTATTTCGGGGTTGCGGGGGGTGTGGGGGACGGAGGTGGGGGCGATATGACTAGCGGGATCAAAATGACAGCAAAATGTGAAATAATAATCGCTTCAATTGCATCCCACCTTCCTTACATGGCTTTTGGCTCCTGTTTTTTAGCATTAACAGTTAAAAGGCGGGAGGGTTAGAGCTCAACAATTTTTCGTATTTCATTTTGAGTGACAGTCCTATGACATAACGTGCCCCCATTATAACATGCATGGGTGTCAAAGACTGGATTATAATGGTGCTGGGTGCAATTGCGAAAGGTGGTAACATCACTATGTGAAAGTGTTTTTTTAAATCTCAAAGTGGGTGAAGTAGGCAATGATCGAACTAATTTTAGAAGCTGTGATAAGCCTACAATAAGAAGTGAAAGTGAAGTAAAGGCCACTGTCCTCCACAATAAAAGAGAAAAATCAGATCCCAATTATAATCTGCTGAAAGAAGGTTCTGAACCCAATAACAGAGGACAGTTTCAGTAATGAAAAGAAAAGGAGCCATATTCCCAGTCAATAGAAAATGAGGGAAAGAGTATTCACATTTCTAATGGAAAGTCGGAAGAGAATGACCTGACAGGGGGGGGAAATTGAGAAGCCAATAACCCCAATGATAAGGCGGCAGAAAAAAGGTTATGAGTTCACTAATAGACTTGCACTAGAGAGTTCAATAGGAGGTATTATAGGTAATCTACTGTCATTTTTTTCCTACACTCATGGAGTAGTGGGAGATAATGCAGGAGTAACATTTGATAATTGCTGTGAGACAGTAGTCATTAACAAAGTGGAGTCCTTTCATTATTAGACCATTTTGCCAGTTTAATGAATGGTATTAACAACACTACATTCAAGCAGGCTTGTTAAATAAGACAAACTCAATTGTAATGAAAGGACATCTAGACCAAAAATGTGCTATCAGGAGATAACGCAGTGAGAGAGTGAAGGCAAGATATCATAAAACAGGTGTGAAAAGGTTGCAGAAATGGTTCATTGTCAGGGCTATTCACATGTTAATACATCCAGGGTTCTAATGACTGAGCAAATTGCTTCAAGACCAGTACTGTTTGCTTGTTAAACCCAGGTTAGCTGTGGCTGACAGAAAAGGGTATAATATTGAATGTGCTCTGTTATGAGGTTTTTCTGAGAAATTTTAAGAAATTGAATATTATTTTCAATCTTCTTTATCATTAGATTAGCTTAAGAGAACAAGGAGACTTCATATAAGGCTACATTTATTTTTCCTTTTCATGATAGTGCAATAGTTTTGGATGCTAAGAAGGAATAAATGTTAAAATAGTGGATGAAGAAAATGGATTTGACATCTAAATGGAACATCAGCTTCATGAAGCGAAATAATGGATATCATTGCCCAACCCCCAGCTTTTTGCAGACTTATCCACTTTTCAGTTCTGGAGTCTGTCTCCCATGGTGTTGTCCACACTTGTTGTCCATCCCACACACAAACTCAACTCATCTGGAGATTATTGCTCATTCCTCCTCCTGCTCCACAATTGAAAGCAATTATTCAGTGTTCTCTGGAATTCTCTTTTCAAATCACTGCACTGTAGTCAATCCCTCCCTGCTTTAGAAGCACTTTTTGTGCTTCTCCTCCATCCTAAATCATTCCTTTTGTTTTGTATTCAGTATCCACCTTTTGTATCTTAAATCCTCAAACATGTCCCATTATATTAGGATCAACAAATATATTATAGGTGATTCGTGAATTGCCCCACCCTGGAGAGGCCTGTGACCTTTTTATGAATTACTTGTTCGGAATGTCTAAAAAGATTGCTAATTACCTCTTGAATAAAATCCATTGCGTTAAAGTCTTATTGGGAATGTATATTTAAAAAATGAAAGACTTCATTTACATAGTTATGGAAGGAACTTTGGGATATCCCAATCACCTTACAAACAATTAAGTACTTGTATTGTCACTGTTGTAATGCAGAAATATTTCCATGTAAAACCTAACATGGGCTGGGATTTTGCAGCTCCACCATGATGGGACCCACCGTGGGGGATGTTGCGAGTCAGGCAAAGTCCATTTGACTTTGGGACAGGAAGATCCTGATGGTGGGCAAGACCTGAAAATCCAGGCCATGTTATTTTATTTCTCACTCCCTTGCGCTCTCCATAATTAAATGGCATCTGCACTTGCTAAATCCAGATTAATGTAGGCTTGCTTTATGTGCATCTTTAATTACATGGTGGATTCATGAAGTTTCATTGTAGATTTTTAGTGCAGTTTAACTACACTTTATTCATTTCAAAATCGTAAGGTTTTTCTTATAGGAACAAAACTTTGCATTAATCTGGCTCTCATTTTAAATCCTTTAACAAATTATGCAATGGTTTAAATCCGGGTTCATTATCACTGCATTGCTATTAGAATCTTTTGTTGTGCTCTCAGTTCTTGATTTGGAAGATACATGTGTCAAGTCAATCCTGAATGTGCACTCCATCTTATGTATTAATACCTAATTTACCGACAATGTAGCTTCTACTAAATGATAGCTTCCACAAACCAATGTATGTCAGCGTAAAATGGAACATTAACATTCTCATACATACAATTAATACAACTGTTTAAAAATAAATCTCACACGAGTATCATAACATGATCACTGTGCTGCTTCTTCATGTTATGCAATAGGAGAACTTCCATTGTCTTCAAAGGATTGTTATCACCTCTCATCAAATGGCAGAAAATATTACATAATATGATAGCTCAAACAATTGGTCTCTGAAACATGCACTTTTGAATTTAATCAACCAGGAAAAGGAACATTAATGACCAAGGGCTGACACTTGTTCTGATCAGAAGCTTTGGAAGTTGAAAATTTGTTTTAAAATAGATGACAAAATGCGTTTAATGAATATACTGTATGAAAGCGCTATGACAAAAGTTAAATGACCTAATAGGCAGCAAATGTGAAGTGCCTCTCAGTTGTGTTACAGGCTTCTAACACTTTTCAGCTGAGCTATCCTATATGCAAAACCCATCTTTGGCAGATAGATTTCCAGTGTTTTCACAGAATAGTCAATGAAATTTAAATAATTGTGATGGAATGTTTGTTCCAGGTTAATAAATGTGCAGTCTATTCTGAATGTGTTTGTAAAGCAACTTGCAAAATGATATTTGCCGACATAGTAACAATTAAAAGTGAATATTTGGCAACCTGAAATCTTCTCTGCCTCTTGCATTTTCAAGCAGCTTTAAGCAGCTTTCTATTGGAGCCTATTACACTTACATTTTTGTAGCATCCATTACAAACGCCCAAATACCAAACAAATGAGTCATTTCTTCAACTAAACTCTGGATCGCTACAACTGAAAAGTTACAAAGTTCAGTGGTACAGCACACTGGTGCTTCAATGTGTAGCGCCACAGAGTGGAGCAATGTGAATTTGCACTGGTGATCAACTATGCCTTGAGTTCTCGATCTCGGGTGGGTTGCTGTTGGAGCTAGTACTAGGCAGGGCCAACACTTGCTCACAAGGAAAAGAGAACAAGGGGAGTGCTCTGACAGGATCGCTATATTTTTACAGCAGCTTTGTTGCCTTTGTAGAAAACCTGGAGCCAGGTCATCTGCCAAGATTTTCATTTACAGCATTACCCAGTGATTATGGAAAAAAAAATACATCAAGTCGACAAAAGAATGATTTGCATCACCATTAGAAAGATAATTTTCAAACTCCACTTAAGAGAGGAAATCAGAAATCCCAGCAATGATTAGTAATTTGCCTGTGAGGTAAATGCACATTTTTACTCTTTCAATCTTCCTGCTTTGAGGGCAGTTTTGGCAATTGTCATGTTGCAGACTTTATCAACTGGCCAACATTTTATTTTCGGATGGAAAATCTATCAATATTTGGTAGTCTGAAATTGACATTAAGTATTGACATTCCTTTAAGGTTATGACTTAGTAAATTATTTGTTCACTGGTCAGTCTGTGAGATAATCTTTCACAGCTCTGTCTGCTCTGGGGATATTCTCCGTTTATCTACTGAAGTGATGATGTCTGCACGGCAGTGAGTTTCAATATGACCGCAGGCAATTCATTTAAGTATTGATTGTCTTGGAACTTAATTGTCTTTATAAATATTCATTATAGTCTCCAGAGCATATATTTATGATCCTTTGCTACCCTAGTTAGCAGAAATTGTAAAACATTTACTATGTTACTTTTACTGCATTCAACGTACAGGTAAAACGGTGGTGAGTGACAACTCTTATTAGTGGTTAACAAGGCATCAGTTAAAGAAAAATCAGAACAGAGTGCTGCAAAAACTCAGCATGGACTGCTGCAAAAACTCTATGGAGGGAGAAGCCAAGTTAATGTTTCAAGTCTAATATAACCCTTTTCTAGGCCATTTTAATAATGTTTACAACAATGAATATACCAAAAGAAAAACAGACTCGTGATTTTATGTATAATATAGAATAACCTATTTTCCAGCTAACCTGGGAAGGAATTTGAAGGCAGCCACAGGGACTGGCTGTGTAAAAGGCCAACCTCCATGTTTCACCCTAGTTAAAATAAAAACACAAAAGGATACTGCCCCCACCCTCTGCCCCCACAAACTACTCATGCCTCCATGGCATTTCAACCACCCTCCATGCAACCTCAAGCTCCCAATACCATGCTATGCCCTCTATCTACCTCCAGGGCCCTAAATACCTCCCTAATCCAAGCAATAGCACTCCACCCACCTCATGGCCTCTCAAGCCACCTGTGCATAGCTAAAGCATTTTTGTGCCTATTAACCACTCTGCACTGTCTCAAACCATGAACATAGTAGTGACAGTAGGATGTGTTTTTTTAATAAAAGCTTAAAAATATTTAATTCATTTCTAATAGAATCCCTAAAAAAAGAGGCCATTCAGTCTCAAGTCTGTAATGAATCTTTGCATCCCACCCAGGCCCTCCCATCATAAATTTGTCCACCTAATTTATACATTTTTAGACACTAAGGGTCAATTTTACCACGGCCAATCCATCTAAACTGCACATCTTTGGACTGTGGGAGGAAGCTGGAGCACTTGGAAGAACACCATGCTGACATAGGGAGAAGGTGCAAACTTTACATAGACAGTCACGCAAGGCTGGAATTGAAACTGGATCCCTGGCAATCACTGGGTCCCTGCTAATCACTGTGCCTCTATGTTTTAAAAACTCAAGGGAATAAGAGTGTCTGTCAGCTTTTAAGGTATCAATAACAGAAACCCTTGAAACCAGTTAACCTTGTTTAAGTAATGGATACACAGCATACACAAGCTTGGCTGAGAGCCTAGACATCCATTACTCTTGTTGAAACAACTGCACTTGTGAGAAAATATTTCATGATTGACAACTCTAGCTTGCTGATCTCTGCTGTCAATTGTACAACTGATTTTCAAGGTTTTGTGATTTCTGTTAGTGATACTTAAGTGCCAACCATCCAGACCCTTTAGTTATCCTGGAATTGAATAATTTTGTTATCATAGTGGAAATGAGCAAATGTACAAATCCTACTGCCACAATACGGTTTATTGGTTCTATATGCAGTATATATGGGTCAGTGGTGGTGATAATGTCGTAGCTTGGCATTGGGGTCATAAGGAGGCACTTTGTAACATTTTTAAGCCCCCTCAAGCACACAAATGTTCACAATTCTTGAAGGACCATGAACCATGACTCGTTTAAAAACCTGGCTGACTCCATGAAAATTTTTGGGGAATAGAACATGCTTATTTCCACTGTGAAATAGTAAGGTTGGGAATGCTGGATGCAAACTTTTAGCAGGAACCAGCTCACACCCTTTAAAGTCTCTCCTGAAAATCAATTTGGATATGGAGTCAGGAATCTCAGAATCCACAATTGTGCATCCACAATTTTTTAAAGGGTTCCCGAGGCAGTGACAATTAAGCCCTATGTGTCTGAGCCTTCATGTTGGAAGAATACCAGTATGTGGCTGCATGTAAATTGCAATTGTGTAGAATTGAAGTACAACTTTATTCTGCTGACTCATTGATATTAGCAGCCCAAATCCTCCCCCTCCACACATGCACACAGTATAACTCTGACTGGAAGAATTGGATTTTTACTTGGACCGCAAAATTGAGAACCTGATGTATCAGCTTAGTTCCTGTAGGTGTTTGGTGATGTGAAAACTGAGGATGAATGAACTGGTTTGATGAAGCAAATGTAACACAGTGAATAGGGTTGCCAACTCTCCAAGATTGACCTTGCGTCTCCAGGAATTAACGATTAATCTGTTGAACACAGTTCCCAGCAATGCAGGAGAGAAATCATAGATGCACGCAACATAATTAGTTTTCTTTAATCTGTCCATTTTTCTTTGAAAAAATTTGTTTATTAGTTATAAAAGTATTTGATATACTACAAAAGGTTGATTGGTGGTCAGAGGTCATGTAACAAGACCTCCAGCAATGCATTCAGAGTTGGCAATTCTGATTCCTAATTTATTGGAGCTGAGATTTTATATAACATTGGTGTCAGTGTGTTGCAACTATTGATCATTGTGTATAGTTATTCTTAGAGTTTACCTGCTCATGAAATTCTGCCCACACAGTTAATAATGTACAATTCACTGGATTTGTGGGGGAATAAATACTCATTCAAACAACAAAACTTTCCTTTTTTTGTAAAGTTGGTTACTGCTGAAATTGCAGCTATTTCGGCAATAGAAATGTCCAACCACATGTAATATGCTCCACTGCTATGATAATGGTCTCAGCTGAGGTTCTGTTAAAGTCAATCAAATTTACTTTTTAATAAGATTGACTTCAACATATGCAATATTGAATTGTAGCATACAGATTACCACATCCCACGACACCATTTCAAATTAATTTTAGCCTATAACAACAAATTGCAGAAACTATGAACTCTAATTGTTTAGGCAGTCTCAGGAAGGGCCTCCAGCACTATTAGAATGTAATCTTTGTACATGTACATCTGTGGAAAACTGGGGCGATGCACTCTGATGAAGAGGTAAAGAGGAAAAGAGCTTACATTTCAAATATACCCCATGAGTGGTTCTCGAGACTTGCTTGCTCCTGTTGCACTGATAAGAAGAGACATAGCATAATGTTCCACAAATTTCTAGAATTAAGAAATGTTACAATACGTCCATTGCTTTCCTGTTGGTTTGAATCACACTGTGGAATTTATTTGCCTGAATCTCCTCTGGCTTATTTCAGATGTGAAGTTTATTAATTCTAATGAGGGGCTGCATGTTTTGACAGTGAACCAAGTATTTGCTGCAACAACTACATTGCTCATCACCACATGTTAGATATAAATAAACCGAGAAATACTGCAAAATAAAACTGCATTATACCAGTTCTGTAATCCAGTAATTATGTCAAAAGTCCACTCGCTGATGGCATTTTATTTTCAGCACAAGTCTAAATATTGAGGTAATGATTTAATTTGCATTTACACTCCATGGGGATAATTTTGAGAGTAGGCGCAGCTGACACGGAGCAACACAAATCATAAAATCGGGCATATGCAGTCCTTTCTCTAAAGTGCCTTCAGATTGCTACTAACAAAGCCAAACTAACACAATAGTAATTTATAGCTGCTAAATTAATAAACAGCATGTCTCAAATTTCTTCCAATTCAAAATCATACCCTTATGTATAAGCCCAGCTCACTTAGTAGAACTTTCCTTTGAGTAGTGAGTACAAGTCCCCACGCAGAACAATTTCCAATTGCTGAATTTCAAAGGGGCTGCTTGGCAGAAAGTGTTAAGAAGGACTTAACATTGTTCCCTCAACCAATATTGCACAAAATATGCATCATTGATCATTCATTTTATTGCCATTTTATGAGATTTTTGGTGGTGACGTCTGACCGTATTTCCCACATACAACAAAAATGTTGATTTCCAAATGCACTCATTGTCAAGTCAATGCTTCATGCGATGTATTACTTAAGTATATTTTTAAAACAGTGAGGAATATTTTATATTTTTTACTGAGAGTAATCATGTAATTTAGGAATGAAGTTCTGCAGCCCATTCAGACTAGAGAAATAATTCTAAATATATTGCAGATTATTTAAACAATTTTTAAACTTTTGAAGCAGCATTTTTCCTTGACAAAATTTTGACCTTTACATAGAGCTTTTCTTTCTTCAGGTGCTGTTAACTTTTAGTGTTTCAAGAGTTTGATTTCTAACAGATTCAAATGGAAAATGTATATTACCTTTTAAAGATTTTTTAAAAATTTCTATTACTCCAGCCTCTCAGTCAGGCAAATATAAGTGGATCAGTATTTTTAAGTTCAAACTGAATACACTTATCTATTCCTGAATTCTTTAGGGCCTGTCTGAGTGAGAAGTGCTCAAGTGGGAATTTAATTTATCCGGAAAAGTAAGTGTTGCTGATCTTTCAAACTTCTTGATTAGGTACTGTTTAAAGATTAACATCCTTTTTCTCCACTTAGCAATGAGTCTGTCACAAATTAACAACTTTAGGTCTCCTCAGTTTTTATCAGGGTAAGAGATGGAAGTTTTTTTTATGCAGACTTGGAAAAGACACAAACTAAATGCAATTTGTTAGTCTTCCTTTTATCAATCCTTTTTTCACACTCTTCCTCCATGGTTAAGACCCAGAAATTGCGAGCACCATCCCATACAGGGACAACAATGTCAAGAATTGACTGCAGCACTTGCTATGTTTCCTGACCTAACAACATTAGTAGAAGGTGAAAATGGACTGCTAATGCATTCACTCACTTGGAACATCAATTAAGGGGTACTTTCTGCATGTTGTGACGCTGGTGTGAGAGAAGGCAACAAGGAGGAGGCTTAAGAAAAGAAACTCAATTATTTATGTAATAAAACATGTGTATTTATACAGTGTATATAACGAAAAGCAAAAAATGCTGGGAATACTCAGCAGGTCAGTTAGCATCTGTAGACAAACAATTAACACTTAGAGTAGATGATGACCCTTCATCAGAATAGAGGACAGATAGAAGCATAATCAGATTTGAGCAAGTAGGGTGGGGTAGCAGGAACAATTCGAGGGAAGATGTGAGTGTGAATCAGTAGATTAAATGGCAAAAGTCTTCATGATAATGGGAAAAGTAAAATATATTTCCATATTGCTTTTCATCTTTATTTTATGGCCGTGAATGCTCTATTTCTTATGTTCTTAAGTAGAAGATCTCACGCAGCAAATGAGGTAAATGTAATCTATTTTTGAAAGAGTTGTTTGCAAGATAACAGTTGGTCAAAACTCAAAGAGAACTTAACTGATCTCATTCATAGTAACAATATGGCAGCTGACAATGTGGGGCACTGAGGTGTTCACCAATGTGTTTGTGTCCTTGGAGTAGGTTTTGAATCTACTGACACTAGATTGTTGGCCACTTTATATAAATTGTATTCAGTGTGTACTTGGATGAAGAATTTTAATAAAGCTATATTGAAATGTTCAAAATGTTGGATGCACATTTTGATGTATCAAGTTTCTTATTTTCACTGTACTGTGGTCTCCTGAGCCAAGCATAACTACCAGCTAATGTCAGTGCAAATGAGCCTGAGGAAGCTATAAACAAAGCAGGCACTGCCAAAGTTGTGCCATCTTTTTCAGGAAGATTTCCGTACAACATCTATGTAGCACAGCCAGAGGCCATCAAAGTCAGCATGGCTTTCAATTTTTATGCATCTGGCTGCTTCCAGGCTGCCATCGATATATCAAGGAGTTTCCAGATGCATTATTCAGCAGGCCTGACAAGTTCTTCACTTACCCAAGGACTAACAGCAGCAACATGAGAGAGGGTGCAGTCTACAGAACTGCCAGCTTTTCCAGAATCCCCAGGATAATCATCTGTACCCATGTTGCCATTCAAGTTTCTGTGCATGGTGCTGCGTCCTTGATCCAAAAAGGATTTTTCTCTACATGATATGCAACTACTATTATGGAATCATGCAGGGCAATTCCTGCTCCCCCCAAAGCTCTTGCCTTCACTTTACTTTTATTTGTGCCATCATTATTTGAAAGCAACGAACAGAAGGATGTCATCAGGCTACTGTTTGCAGCTCTGGATCATGTCACCTAGGTACACACCTGCAATGGAGCTCATGCTGCAAGCAGAATTACTAATACCTTGATATCTTAAAGCAGCACATGTCTGCAGCAGGCAAAGTGAACCTTTCAAATGATTTTGACTGTAAAATGCAGATATCTCAAGCAATTAAGAAAGCAAATGGCATGTTGGCCTATTACAAGATTTGAATACAGGGATAAAGATGTCTCTCTGCAATTATATAAAGCCTTGGTGAAATCATACCTGCAGCATTGTGAGCAATTTTGGTCTCCTTATCTAAGGATAGATATTTTTGCCAACGAGGGAAAGTGCACTACATTAATCTTTGGGATGGAGAGATTATCTGGTGAGGATTTCTGGGACAGATTCCTGGTGGAGTCCTTGAAGAAGGGACACAGCCTCAGAATAAAGAAGAAGGCCATTTAGGACTGAGATGAGGAGGAATATTTGCATTCTGGGGCAGAGAATTCAAAAAATTCACCACCCTATGAAAGTTGTGGAGGGTCAGTTGTTGAGTATCAGATTTCAAGACTCAGATTTCTACATATCAAAAACATCCAGGAAAATGGGGACAGTGTAGGTAGGAAAATGGTGTTGGTATAGAAGATCAATCATAATCTCATTGAATGGCTGAGTGTGTCCAAAGGGCTGAATGGGCTACTCCTGCTTTTAGGTTCTAATTTCCCCACACCTTGAGTTTGCTAAATAATAACCATTGGTGTCATGTTCCCTAACTTAATGCCAATTGTTCTTGGCTTCCAAACCATTGTCACCTTTGTTCATCTATATAAAATGGCCATAATGCCCAGCAAGGTTCTCACTTGTTGCAAAGTTTTCCCTGAAAGGTGTGTACATTACAAGGGATTGTTTCTAATGCCAGGATTTCACACCAAGAAGAAAATGAACAAAGTATTGATACTGTGTCTTTAAGAAAAATATTTGTCAAGTTTCTGTGCAGGATGTTTTAAGCAATCCCTTCGATTTTATCTGTGCTACTGGGTTTATATCGGGAGCAGCCCTGAATTGTTATAGCAGCAGCAGACTAATGCTGTTCTGTTGTTCTTAGTGCTCCCTGGGAGTTTGTAGAGTAGGGCTTGATTAAGATGATTGACAGAGAACAAATCATGCAATTGAATGGAGCTATACTAACACAGAAATAAACTCAGTTGCTTTTTGGGAGCTGTGGAAAGAAATAGTTCTGCGTCAGTGAAGTCTGGAGACTGGGATTTACCAGAGACTAGGTTTAATTCTCTGAAGTTCTGCTTCTTGAGGATGTCTGCTGTATGAGAGTCAGAAGACAGACGTCTGTCTGGATCCCAGTCCAGAGGTGTTATAAGGCTGGAAATCTAGCATCCATGTAAGCATATCTACTCTTGGTGTTAACTTGTTCTGAAGAAGGGGTTTATGTCTACAGGGATACCACTAAATTGGAACAATAGAGATTGATAGCTATTAAGAATTATACTTTGTCATGTTTTTAAGTACTTGGTAAAAGTTAGACTGATTCTTTTTTTAATTCTAACTGTTCTTAAAGTTTGATAAAAGCTTCCTAGTGGGCCAGCTGAATCATCGCTGGAGCAAAATCCCTAATGCCAAAAGTAGTAGCTGGGGTCTAGGCTAATTTTATTGTATACCTTAGCGTTTCTAATCTGGACCTTAACAGTGTGGTAGCCAGATAGCAACAGATCCATTACTCCATCTACTATATAGGGGTCTGGCACTACAGTGGAGATATGTCTCTGCAAATTCAAGTTGTGATCTTCTGCAAGGAGACCTGCATGCAACCTCCACCACAGCAGAAGTCAAGGTCTCTTCAAACCTTAGTCAAAATATTCCTGCCTCTATCCAGGCTAATACATGCAACTTTTCCAATACAAGCTAATTTGCTGTTCACAATGTAACTGACAGAATATCAATGCCTGATGCAGCAGGGCCAGCACTTTGTTTTCCTTTCCCACTGCATAGCAACAGCAGCATGACAGATTACTCATTTGCAGATGTACATGTTGGCACCCCTGTGCTATATAGACAGCAGGCTCCTAATATTTTTCTGGTATCACTATTTCTCCTCTTCAATTGATGCTATTCCCTCAAACTCACTAACTGTATCTTCCTTAGAATGCATAGCTGTGACACTGATTGCAAACATTAAGGCTTACTGGGGTTATTGAGAAATGCTAGCTTGCACAGGGCATTGCAGGTAAAATCCTCTTGCAAAACCATATGAAGGAAGAGCAGGTTAAAAATGTGGCTTCAAGAAGCACCTTTAACCAGAACAGCAATGCAATAAACTGAGTCTAATTTTTTTGGTTACTTCTAGGCCTATACATGAGTAATTGAGTAAGGGGACAAGATATGGCATTGGCGGAATGATACAATAATGATAATCATTTCATGGGTGAGTTGCATCCTGTATGTGTGCCTTGTTGTAGGACAGGTAAGCTAAGCATTCAAAGGACTGCAAGATTGCATGAAAGTATTGAAAGCATAACAAGTACTGAAGACTTATTTTGAACCGTCTATAAGTAAAACAGATACTTGCCAAAATAAAAACTGGGTGCTTGATTTCATTTATTCCTCCATCGTACCCATCAAAATGGATTAAGTGATCATTTATCTCATCACTTTTTGTGGAAACTTGCTGTGTGAAAATTAGCTCCCATATTTGTCTACTGGACAAAATGGCATTTCTAAAGCATTGGTGCATTTCAAAGATGTTGTACAAATGAAAATTCTTTTTGTCTGAGAAGGATACTACTAGGCTGATGTTCTTTTACCAAACAACATGTATCAGCAACTGTAAAGGCATGATCCATAAATATGGTGGTGGAGTGATGTTTGGTATCCTTCACAGGACAATGGTAATGGACAATATATTGAAGATCAATATGTTTTATTCAATACATTGAATAAAACAAGGTCAGGTAACAATGAAATGCAGAACGGGATTTTCCTCTCCTTCTGCAGCGTGTTTTGCAGCAGCGGGAGGCGACATGCTGCCCGCTGGCAGTAGGATCTTATGGTCTCACCAGCATAAGTGACAGCAAGATTTTGGCAGTGGTCTTAGGAAGTACAGTTGGAATGTTGTTCAGGGTTGAATATAAATTGTTAAATTACTTGAGGGTAGAAATTTCAGCTGATGCACATGCTTGTGGCTAGAAAGCCAGAAATTCACAATTTAAATACATGTGAACAGCATTGAATTGGAGATGTTGCATGTGTTGGCCTGAAAGGCAGGCAGAGGTATTATAAATGAGGTTTGTGAGGACTTTGACTTCTGCTGTGCTGAAGGTTGTGCGGAGGTCTCCCTTGCAGAAAACCCCTTCCATTCTGTACATTTTATCTCTATGACCTTTAAATGGATGTTAGTCTTGTAAATAGTTACAGCATTGTTTTAAAATTCCAGTTGAGTGTATGCAGAGTCCCTCAGATGGGTCACTACACAGGAGGGGACCAGGAATAAAAGAAAATTCTTGAATTGTGCGCAAGCTGGTACTTCTATCCAGAATAATTCAACAATTCCTATTTAACCCCAAATACGATCCAACTGCACTTCCTAAGGCTTACAATTCATGGTTACCTGACTCGTTTGTGAGTTCCTTTCTATCTGATGCATTCAGTTCTGGTTCTACTCACTGTAGTTGTCTTCAATCCACTGTTTTTATTTATCGTGCCTACTCACAATCCTTTCCTACTTGGCTGCATTCCTTTGTCTCTCGGGCTTGTTCATTCATTTTCTCTCTTTGAAACAGAACCTAACAATTATCTCACCTGCTCTTGGCACCTCAACTTGTTGAAAATGAAAACTAAAATGAGATCCTATTCCCTACTGGACAAATCTGGTCCGGCAGTACAAGATTATGCACAGGACTAACTCATCACTAATCTTCTTTTCTTCATTACAATTATCAGTATCTAGAGTGACACCGTGAGCAGCAGCAGTAAGTCCATTTTCACAAAGCATTGCACGAAAATAAAACCACCCCTTTTTTCAATCCTATCTTTCAAATATGTAAAAACTTGAACAAGAGAGTATTCTGCTCTTGTGAATGGTCTATCTATACAGGAGTGAAGTCACGTTTATACAATTTAAGTAACTAGGTATGAAATGGCCGTTATTCTGTAAAATATCATCACCCTTCTAAAAGGAATAAAAAAGAAAAGGGGGATGGGTGTAACAGTGTGGCTTGAAGGGAAAGCAAATTCAAGGACTGCACTACATTCGTTTTTCTTTTGCATCTCATTTTTCACCTTTTATGTTTTTGTAGCTAATCAATCTAATTCAGAATAAAGATATCCAAACTATTCCTTTGCATAATAGTGGCAGCTTGTTTGTGATCGCCTAGAAATGTTCAGGTCTGCATGGGTGTGTGAATGCATGAACTGCAAGCAGTTTCTTTCACTGATTCCATGATCCTTTAAAGCATGATCTGTTGTCATTGTAACCACAGGAAACTGAATTGCTGTAAGACTGATTCTTTTTGGAGCAGAGGAATGAACTTGTGATTCATATGATGATAGAATGGTATAACGCAAAAGGAGGCCATTCAGTCCATTATACATGCACCAACTTTTTGCTAGTGTTACCCAAAGATTCACATGCCCTTGTCTTTTCACCCCTTAGCTCTCGATTTATTTTAAGTATTTATCTAATGCTTTTTTTAAAATGATGAATCTGTTTCCGCCATAAATCAGGTAGTGCAATTTAGATCACAGCAACTTGCTGTGGTAAGCAATAAAAAAATTCCCTCATGACACCTTTGGTTCTTCTGCAAATCAAATCAATTAAATCCATATCCTTTGGCCACTGATGCCAAAATAGTTTGGCCCGTATGCTGAACTTCTACCCTGAAAGATCCATTCTTGGTGATAACACAATCATTCACACCCAGTTAGCCGCAGCCATTGAATGGATTGTGATTTTGATATAGGAACATAGGGCCTGATTTTACCATTTTCATTCTAAGTGCTGAATCTGGGTGTAAGGCAGATCCAACTTAGAAATCTGCTTTCAAGCGCCCCCATACGCACTCAGCCTTCTCCAACACATTCGCGCTGTGGGTGAGGCTTAGTGTGGCCAAAATGATCAGGGCTCTGAACTGTGCATGTGCAGTTGGAAAAAAAATTGAAAAAGCATGCCCGTGTCAGATCGCTTCCAGACCGCAGAAAGTGGAGAAATTGGCCTAGGATTGAAAAACGGGAGCAGGTCCATTACGGCACAGTTCCGGATTGGCAAACGCGGTGGTAAAAGGGGGAAATGCTGATGAAGTTGGGTGGGCAATTCATTAATTTAGTTTAAATGCATGCAAATGCATTTAAATCACCATTGTGCCCATTTTTGGGCGTGAATCGAATCACCGCCATTCCCGGGTTTCAGTAAAGTGGCAATCTGTGTGAATGCGCATTACAATAATGGCCTCAAACCCAACTTTACCAACTTTCAGATGTGACACATTGGTAAAAATGGCCCACAGAATCCCTACAGTGCCCATTGAGCCTACACCAGCTCTCAGACAGAGATCTTACTCAGATCCTCTCCCCATGCCCTTTCCCAGAACACCATGCATTTACCATGGCTAATTCACCTGGCTTACACATCTTTGGCCTGTGGGAGGAAACCAGAGCACCCAGAGAAAACCCACACAGGTATGGGAGGAACGTGCTAACTGCACACAGTCACCCGATGCAGGAATTGAGCCTGGGTCCCTGACTGTGAGACAAGTGCTAATCACCCTGCTGACATCAGACTGTAATGTTTCACTTGCCATACACATACAATAAATTAACCCTTCTATCACTAGAAATGGTTTCTGCATATAAAGAACAAAGAACAACACAGCACGGGAAACAGGCCCTTCGGCCCAACGAGCCCACATCACCATCTTAACAAAGCATTTTCCTACACCTACCTTGACCTGTGTGTATGTGTATGGTACCCCCATTGGAAACCAGATTCAGGGGAGAATAATTTAGGGACAATTTGTTACACCAGTCAGCCTAAGAGCACATCTTTGGGGTGTGGGAAGAAACCGCAGCACCCAGAGGAAACCCACGCAACTACCGGGAGAATGCGCAAACTCCCACAGACACTGACCCAAATCTATGTATCTGCACAGCTAGCAGTGATAGTCACTGAGCTGTTGTGGTAATGCCATATTTAATTTAAAATGCGCTTCATTTTAGCACTTCTGAGCATTCAGATGACCTGGTGCCAAAACGAGTTCAAGTGTGCTAAAGCAGTAATATGCATGTGCCTTTCTATTGTTTTACTTTTTTTATATATATATAGAATTATTTAATACATTTTAATTGTTTGTATAAAATCTGTTTAGATTTTAAGGTATACATGGTAAACGATAAAATTCTAAGTAAATGGATCCTTTTAAAAACTGTATGGCACAAGATTTGAGAGAGTAATTAGGTGTGTAGTTTCAAAGTTGTCAAGGTGGAATTAAATTGGGAAATTTAGTATGGGATGAAATACCAGTCTGCTCTATTTTACTTTGTATTGGCTTAGGTTTCCTTTCAATTTACAAGATTAACATTTGGGCTAGCGGTCCCTTCAGGGCTAGTTACTTTCAATTCATGAACCTTATCATTTGTTGAACAGAATCATTTTCATATTTACTCTATTAAATCACCCATTATTTTGAACACTCCAATCAAATCTCCTTTTAACTTTCTGTGATCTGTGTAGTACAACCCCAGTCACTCCACCTAACTGAAGGCCCATCCCAGGTACCATTCTAGTAAATCTATTCTGTACCCTCTCTCTAAGGTCTTAATGAAATTTTGGTGACAAAAAATGAGCACAATGCTGTATTCAAAGTGACAGATAAAATGTGTCATGTTTCAGGTCACTTCCTTGCACGCAAGATTAATGTGAATTACTTTAAAATGAGTTTTGAATTGAAGTATTCTTTTAAAGGTGTTAAACTTGCTGGACAGCAGAGTTGCTGGGTGTGTGTTAGTTTTCAGAATGGAACAGCTGAAATTGGAAGTCGCAGGGACAAAGAAAGATGATTTGTCACTCCACCAACTATTCACACTAACTCACTGCTGTTATGACAATCCAGTTCACGGGAAGTCAGCAGGGACCACTGCAGTCAGCCACTTAAGAGAAGAGGCACAGACACAGGAAAGGCAGCCCGACTATTGGGAATAGCACTGCACATTTCAGCCAGGTTGCAAGCTCCAGCAGAAAGATATTAAAATTAGGAGAGAAATTCTGCCCTGGGGCTGTAGGACGTGTTTCAGAGATGGTTGGGGAGGTGGGGTGTGGGGAGGAGGGTGAGTTTTATAGTGAGAAATCAGAACCACTGCCACTCTGTGCCTGCATAAGTTCCAGCATGGTGACACTAGCTTGTTCACCTGACATCATCGCACCAATCTGTGATAATATGGAAATTTAAGGGCAGGAGCCAAATCAGCAACCAGCCTGCCATTTGAAAAGAAAAGTAATTAAAGGGAAATTAAGCTTGTGCACAGGCCCATAGACTGGCATTTAACACTGCCCACATTGGGTGAATATGATACTGTTTGGCGGGAGTCACACCAGATATGAGGAGCTGTCGTACAGGTAGGTAAAGGCTGCAAGTGGGATTATGGCTGACTTTCACAGAAGAGTTGGCCAAGAAAGGTGGAAGAGTTTGCTAGTGTTGCAGATTAGTTGTGCTTCATAAAGTCCAATGCTGGATCGATGCACTCTGCTACCGATTGAACAGGCAGTATCTGATGAGGCGGATGGCTAGAATGCTTTGATTTTGGTACTGTCTTTACACTTTGTGTTTGGCCTCCATCTGGACCTGCCAGAGTCATTCAAAATGGTTGACACCATCACTAATACTACTTCTCCAGTTTGGGAGGTCTTGAGCAAGAGGTTCCCACATATCAGTGAGAATGTTGCATTTTTCAGTGGGTCTCTGAGGACATCATTGGAATGTTCCCTCTGCCCTCCTGGTAACAACTTGCCATGGCTGAGGTTAGAGTAGAGTGCTTATTTTGTTAGTCTTGTCAGACATGCATGTGATGTGGCCTAAATCTAATTAGTCATAACCAATCCTCTATTAGAAATGTTAGCCTGACACAGGACATTGATATTGGGCCACCTGTTCTACCATTAGATTTGCAGCATTTTGCAGAGGCATTACTTTTCTGGTGATATTTCTTTAGGGACTTAAGGTATCTGCTATATTTCTCTATGCCCCTGATATATACAAGTGGGCAGGTGATACTACAGCTTTGTTGATCACAAGCTTGCAAAGAAATTATCCTGCCCACAGGTTATACCGGCAAAGCATGCCATACCTCCAAATGTCAGAGTGCCAGTGCCTGAGAGATTATCTCACATCACTGCGTGACATGTAGGCTGGGGAGATTGCATCAAATTGTGTTGATGCTCACCTGCTGTCCTGAATTTTCTTTTTACTTCAAGCTCCTTCCAGGCATCATCTGGAGACCTTTATGAGATATTGCAGGCAATGGCTCATCACAGCATAAAGGTTTGTACAGATGCTGTGCTCGGGCAATCCCATGAGTTCATTTCAGTTAGTGATGGTAACACCATTCAAATGGACAAAGTCAGAGGTTTTGCTAAAATTGCAGTATTTCCAACAATGCAGGAGATAATAGAATACACATGTGGCAATTAAAGCAGCTTTGAGACAGCCAGGGATATTTGTCAATAGAAAAGATTACCTTTCCAATGTGCAGCTTGTATGTGACCGTAGGCATAGGATAACACATGTGTGCGCATGCTTTCCTGATCGCAGTCATGATGCCTACCTATTTAGACACCACCATGTATCAGGGATGTGCTATGGACTGGATCCCTCGGGTGGCTAGCTTCTGGATTGTAAAAAGCTACCCTCTGAAGAGGTGGATAATGACCCCAGTCCAAAATCAGTGGTCTGAGCCGGAGAGGTACAAGGGGAGCTACCAGGGTCACTATCGAGCAGACCATCAAAATAAGATATTGATATTTGGATTCCTGCTCAATTCTCACTTCTGGCCATGGTAACACTATACCTGCACAACCTGGTGCTCCAGCAAGGGAAGCCCTGGCAGAGGAAGATCTAATGGAGTGAGCCCCATCCTTTGCTGAGGAATCTGAGAATAAGTCTGATGAAAATGAGTCACGTCAACCAGCTTCACAAGGTGGTGGGCTCCAGTTTGTGAGTAGAATGGGTACAAGTAGTTAAATTGGTATGCCCTGACCCATCAAACCTGCAGTCAGCCAGTAATAAAATAGCTGCACTTAAAGGTGTGGCTCTCAGATGTAACATTGCAGGGTGTAGATCTTGTTTGGTCTATCTACATTTAAGAGCAAGGGATTTCACACTGCAAATCATTGCTTCAGTTTGGCTATTCGATCTAGGGTAATGAGAATACGTAGTGTGATTGATATCCCACTTCTCACTTCTTGTACCTGAAATAGCTCACCAATAATTTGTGGACTGTTACCACATTGCTCTCTCCAAGCATATCAAATAAACTGAATACAGCTTAGATTGTGCTTAACATATTATACAATTGTTGAATAATAGGGGTACTTGGTAAAATCATCGATGATGAAGTCAGTCTGATGCAATTCCGGACCAAGGATAAGTAGGAACTTAGGTGGAATCACTGATTTATTTTTACACTGCCTTGGCATACGCTCTTGACATGTTAAAGTTTATTTATTAGCCAAATGGGCTTACATTCAGATAGTAATAAAGTTACTGTGAAAATCTCCTACTTGCCACACTCCAGCACCTGTTCGGGTACTCTGAGGGAGAATTTAAATGGGAGAATTTAAATGGTCTCCCTCTCACTCTGTCTCTCCCTCTCACTCTGTCTCTCTCTCTCTCTCTCTGTCACCTAACCTGCATATCTTTGGACTGTGGGAGGAAACCAGAGCACCCAGAGGAAACCCACACAGTCAGAATGTGCAAACTCCACACAGACAGTGACCCAAGCTGGGAATCAAACCCAGGTATTGTGAGGCAGCAGTGCTAGCCACTGTACCACCATGTGACCAGTATGTCTCAAGCCTCTTGATAATGATTATGATGTTACTATTCATACCTGACCAAAGACTGTCTCTCTTGAGAGTCTTCACATCCAATCTCTTCCCATGTGTGAATATTGGAGAGTATCATGTTCCAAGATCCTGATATGGTGACCTGTCTTTAAAAATGATTTCCCAGGAGAAGCCCAGTTTTTCCTGGTATAATCAAATTGTCTCAAGTGTTCATGAGCATGCTGAGTTGAATCAGGCCATTCTTCGGTTTTTCAGTTTCTGTAGTGGAGAATTTTTCATTGATTCTTGTAGCTGCTGATATTTGTTGTGCAAAACACGCCATATCAATTAATGGATTTGCATTCGCCTACAACTGTAAGGTTGCAGTTCCCTTGAAACTGCAACTTTGTCCTGAGATTGTAATGTTTAATGAACTGAGGCAATCGGACTATTTTCTGAAGTTACTCTGATATTTGAGGTCTGACTCATTCCATAGATTATCACTAGTGTGAGGGCACATGTTCCCATAGCCCTACAATCATGGGCATTTTGTCTTCATGATGTAGACCATCTGTGATACCCAGAAGTATTAATTGAACTTGAACTCCAGGACTGTGGATCCCACACATGAAATTAGTGAATTGTTGGATGAAAGTTGCACAATATGAGGGTTCTCCATGGACTACAAATATTTTGGAATCTGTGAAGGTAGTATGTTGGCACTTGCCCTTGTGTTTAATCTTGGCCTGTCACAAGTAATTGCCAGCTCCTTAGGGCAGACAATTTGAATCTTCACAAACACTTCAGATGGTGTGACAGATCGAGTGAGTGTATTTGCAAATTAATGATGTGGAAATGTCAGTGTGGACTGGGGTGGGCCCAGTAAGAAGTCTCACAACACCAGGTTAGTCCAACAAGTTTATTTGGAATCACAAGCTTACAGAGTGCTGCTCCTTCATCAGGTGAAGTTCAAGATTCCAAATAAACTTGTTGGACTTCAACCTGGTGTTGAGACTTCTTGCAAATTAATGCAAAACTGGACAGTCAGAGTCCAAAGAGACTCTGGGTGGAGTTCAGCTTCATATTTTACAAACCGTTGGTGAAAATAATTAAAGTGATCAATGGAATGCTGGTGATAAAAGTCCTAAAACATTGAAGTGGCCACACCTGGAGTACTGAGTTGTTTTGGGTACCTCATCTGAGGAAGGATATACTGACCTTGGAAGGAATACAGCATTACTTTATGGAGATTTATCCCTGTATTCCTATAAAGTTTAAGCTATTGGCCAAGATTAAATAAACTAGGATTATATTTTCTGAAATTTAGAAGTGATTTGATCAAAGATTTAAGATATTAAGAGAAACAGATCAGATTGGATGGAACTATTTCCTGTAGCTGGAAGTCTAGGATGGGGCCACGGTTTAAAATTGGAAACAGGCCTATCAGGAGTGAAATTAACATAAAGGGTGGCAGAAGTTTGGAACACTTTTTTTAAATCTAGCATCAATTATTGTTTGCAGAATTATTAATTTTAAAACCAGTTAATTTTTTGTTGAAAGCTTTGAAGGAATATGGACAAAGGCAAGTCTGGAGTTACATTGCACATCAGCCATACAGCTCATTGAATGATGGAACAGGCTGAAGGAACTGAATGGCCAATTCCTATTCCTAGATGTAGTGTTGTTGTTTAATTGCTGCTGTTTAAAGTTACTGAACTTTGTTTAATTGGATGTAACTGTTTTAATGGCAGTGAACAACAGAATTGACTCTGGAGAATTGTCAGTCCTAGAGGACTGGACGATCGCCAATGTTGTCCCATTATTTAAGAAGGGCAGCAAGGATAACCCAGGTATTTACAGTGCTTGATGTCAGTGATAGTGATATTGTTGGAGAAGATCCTTAGGGATAGGATCTATACACATTTGGAACTGAATGGTCTTATTAGTGACAGACAGCATGATTTTGTACGAGGGAGGTCATGTCTCACTTTTTATGGAGATGACAAAAATGATTGGCAAGATCCATGGATGTTGTCAACATGGACTTTAGTAAAGCATTTGACAAGATCCGTCATGGCAGGCTGATGCAAAAATTAAGCCACACGAGATCAAGAGTGAACTAGCTAGACAGATTCAGTACTGGCTTGGCCATGGAAGACAGAGGATAGTGGCGGAAGAGTATTTTTTTGAATGGAAGTCTGGAATGAGGGTGTTCCGCAGGGATCAGTCTAGGACCTCTGTTTGCAATATATATATATAAATGACTTGGAAGAAAACACAGCTGGTCTGATTTTGTAAGTTTGTAAATGATATGAGATTGCTGGACTTGCAGATAGTGATGAAGATTGTCAGAGAATACAGCAGGATATAGATAGGCTGGAAAATTGAGCGAAGAAATGGCAAGGTGGTGCATTTTGGTAGATCCAATTCAGGTGGGAGCTATAAAGTAAATGGCAGAACCATCTGGAACATAGACATACAGGGATCTAGAAGTACAGGCCCATAGATCCTTAAAGGTGGCAGCACAGGTTGGTTAAGAAAGCATATGGCATGCATGCCTTCATTGGTCAGGCTATCAAGTATAAAAGTTGGCAAATTATGTTTCAGTTATATAGAACTTTGATTAGGCCACATTTAGAATACAGGTGGGAAAACTGTTCTAGATCACAACTGTTTTTCCAATGCAGCTTCACAATCAAATCTCCCCACTCTGCAGAGATCACAATTAGGAATCTCATGAAAAATCCAGGGGAAGGTGGAGCCTATTTGCACTGGAGTTTCACAATTCTGGAACTCTGGGCATTTGCAGTGGTCCCAATCTGTCAGACTCCCCGTTTGCTGGCCAACTTGATTGGCCAGCCCGGGACCCCTGCAGTGTTGCCCCCCACAGCCCAATCATGACCTCCACAACCCTTCCTGGGCTAGCCCTGACCACCTCCGACCAACCCCCAGAGCGCCCCAATGTCCAACCCATTTCCCCAGCAGTGGCAATCCCCCTCACCTCAGCAGACACCCCCAGCTCTGCTGACCCTCCTCAGGAGGCAGACTCCTGCCCAAATCGCTGTCCTCCCTCCAGCCCAGACTGATCCCAATGGAGAGTGGCAGCGGGACCCCCCCCACCGATTTTTCCCCCTCCCCAGGTCCTGCCCATAATAGGCCCCGCTCCCTTGGCACTGCCCGCTGGGGGCGCCAACATTGGCTCCCAAATCCCTGGGGGACCCAATTGCCTCCCCTTCATTCTGGCTAGTTCCCCGAATGTGGGGAGTTATTCTAAATCCTGCCGGAATAAAGTACTCCTAGCGGGATGGGAGATTCTATCAGGACCGGCAAGATAATGAAATGCAAAACATCTTTAAACCATATTAAAAAAAGATTCAAATGACTTGCCTCTCCGTGCCAGCTTCCGGCATGGTCTGGACTGTGACTGTTCAGAGTTCTGGGAAATGCGCATGTGTTCCCGATGCAAGCGCAAATCCGGGAAAAAGGCCAACTATACGATTCTCCCGACTGGACCTGCCAGAAAAGTTGCAGGTTGCAATGGGAGAATTGGGCTCACTGTATCCAGTTCTGGTCACCACACTACCAGAAGGACGTGGAGGCTTTGGCGAAAATACAGAATGTTTACCAAGATGTTGCCTGGTATGGAGGGTATTAGCTATGAAGAGGGATTGAATAAACTGGGATTATTCTCCCTGGAAAGGTGGAGGCTGAGGGATGACCTGAAGAAATTTATAAAATTGTGAGAGGCATAAATAGCTAAACAGTTGGAAGCTTTCTCCCCAGCACAGAAATGACAATTACAAGGGGCCACAAGTTCAAGGTAAGGGGGGGAAAGGTTCAGTAGAGATGTGTGGGGGAAGTTTTTTAGAGTGGTGGGGGCCTGGATTGTGAATTTTGGGCCACAGAAGCAAGAAGGCTACCAAATAAAATCAATCTGACAACTTTGGCAAAGTGCAAAATAATCAGTGTCAGATTAGATGCCACCTGTGCACTCTACTCAATTTTCACCTTCATTGAAAGGGAAATCAGCTGCAAGATGTACTAGTGGCTGATCTGATATCTTGGCCTTGCAATTGGAGTGCAGATGCTGTCTGGCCAATGTAAGGTTGTTGACTTCCAATGGAAGAGACTTGCAGGATTACCTTAAGCAGCTCTGTGCTTTGAGGGTCCAGCTTCAGGCTGTGCCATTTGGTATGGGCAACACTGGTCTTGTTAATGGCAGTGGTGACAGGCCAAATGCAGTATAGCCTGAGAGTGTTCCACTATGTCTCTTCCATGGATTGGCACATCAGAAATTCCACTAAATATTTCGGAAGATGAATTGCTGACTGCTACAAGAGTGTTCCATTGAGCAATGAGGTCCACAGCATGATGGCAGCAGTCTAAACCTACATAACAGCAAGCATGGGTCACATGTCATTCATCTCAGCTTCTTTTGCAGCAGGTATTGAGTGGTTTTCTCTTCTGCAGCATTGGATGCTAAGACATCAGCCACCAGATGCCCCATCATCGATAGCCAACTCTATGGCAGCAGTAGCTGACCTACCACTCTGGAAAAGATAAGCTCCAAGTTCAGCGCAATGCCCCTGCCAAAAATGGAGGTAGATTCCTCAGTGCTTCTTGTCAGTGACCAGAGGCTGTCTGGTACATTTGTCAATGCATCCTCATTAGTGTTTTCTTAATGTTGCCTAACAATCTATCTGTGTCCTCTGTAGCAGAACTTCTTTCTTTGACGTCACCACTCATTGAACTGACACGTGTTATCCTTTTTCCTCTGGCCTGGGTGCAGCTAACTCATGCCCAGAGGCTTAACTGCTGATCCCAACTCCAGATAATCCTCTGAACCACAATACAGTGCCAGTACCTGAACGAGTGACGCAATTAGACACCAAGTTTAAGAATATGATGAAAGGTAATTTCAAGTTTCTGAGATAGTGTTTTAAATAAGAGAGTTAGGAAGGGATTCCATATTGTAGAGCTTTGACCAGTGAAAGCAATCACCATAGGTTAGGTGAGGAGGGGAAGGGGGGTATTCACCAGAGAAACAATGCGGAGAAAGTTGTTCAATATGTCCACAACTCTAAGAGTCGGTTTTGCAAGACCTAATTAGTCTGTAACCTTTGGCTAAAAGATTTCTGCATCAAAGTGAAGAATATGTTCAAAGAAGGATATGACAAGTGACTCAACAGTCTATATAACTACATGTTCTGTCCGAGTTGTCAAACATTTTAGAAATGTAGTGGGTTTTGTATCAAATTGAGATATTTACTGTAAAGGTTCTATGTGTATGTTGCACTCTGTTTCATGATCAATGAACATCTAGAATGCAACAGTGTTTTATTCAGATATTTTAACAGTTTCATTACAATATCACTGAGATGTGACTATTACACCAGTCACTCAGATTTTACAGCATTTTAAAAACATCGCGGAACATTTAGAATTGAGACTTAATATAAGGAAGCTTTACAATTTATTTTAGCTAGTTGAACTGACAAGCCCATTCATTTTTCAGTTAATGTTATTTGGAAACTAAGTGTAGGTTAAAATTTTAAAGCTGTATGGAATAGCTGCTAATTGTCAATACTAACTGTAAATATATAATTTACGTTAGTGACCCTTCTCCAAGCTCACCTGAAGTCAATCCTAAGATCTCTTCAGATATATAATGAAATCCATTGTTTCAGTGTGTAGTTCTTCAAATTTTCACGTTACAAAATTTTTTCCTTATCTTGGATATATCTCTCCAGGCTACACACTATTATCTGATGAAGGAAATGACCTTTAATTTATTTTTCCATTTAGGGTAACAAATTACCTCCCTCCATCACAGTGGGAGGGAGACTAGCTGGGGTCAGAATCTCTGTGTATGCAATGTTTAAAATTTGGCACTTTTTGAAGTTAAATATAGCAAATTACATAGGGAAAAGTGCATTCCATGCATCTTTAAGTGCATTAATATGGATGCAGTTCAAAATTATAAACTTCTACTGGGTGATTCAAGTTTTGAATTTAAGTTAAATTAGTGCAGTTATGTGTCATTTACTTAGGTGAGTAACAATAAATTTAATTGGTCAATATTCACTGAAAATGCCATGCAAAAAACGTACTGATGTAATTGTAGGAACTATCTGCTCCACCAACTCCCCCCATTTTAATTTGACGACCACCTTCTGTGCACATTGCACTCACAGCCCAGATGATAAGCAGATCGTCTGCTCCTGTGGATCTATAATAGGCAACTAGTTGGTGCCTGTGCTAATTTACCATTGAGTTACTCTATCTGACTACACATCTGGAACCGTGGAGCTTTTCATATTGGAGTCATGGTATGAGAAGCTACCTTTTGAAAATTCAAAGAGATTGACTTCTCTCAGTATAATCAACTGCTGTACTAAACATTATTATGAGGTGGTACCTGCACCAGTGCACACTCATGACCAATGTTTTCATGGTGGGATTTATTTGTATACAATCATTCAATCAAACTAGCAGCCTCTAGGTGAAAATGCTTCTCTAATGTAATTGTTTCCTTAAATAGGAACAATGTAGAAAGAAAGGGTCATTGTCATTTTGTATGATGTAAAGGCACCACTTACTCATAATGGATTGAGTACACATGTAATGGGTTAATCTTTTAAGACTAAGCACATGAGAACAGATAAACATGGGTATAAAGCTTGAAGATATTAACAGCAGAGCTGTCTGTGCTACGCACTGCTCAAATGCAAAAGTGAAACTAAAACTGGATTGCATGGCACACTTCCTTTTGTGGTGTCGTCTGCTGTACCTCAAAAGCACAACACGATACTTCTAAATTCTAATTATGTAAAAATTTATTTAAAAACAATACTCTGTGTAATACTACTGGGTGCAAAGAGAAGTGTTCACATTGGCAATTCTCCATATAGAGAGCTGGGCTGTTAGGAGAGGTTAGGTGCTTTCTAAGAAAGACAAACAAATATGAAACCAGCATCAGTGCCTGCACCATAGGAAAACAAAAAATAGAGGGTAACCCAAGCCGACTCCCCAGAGAAAATTATAGTAGAAGACATCTTCAGCCTCCTGCAGTCTGGCCTAGTCGAATCAGATCACTTCTATCCCCAGCCCCGCTGCAGCTCCTCCACTGTGTACTTACTTGCACACAAAAATTAGAACTTATCTGGCTATTGAGTTGCTCATCCAATCACAGACAGGATCTTCCCTGCATTGGCTGCCAGTAAGTCATTGGTAAGCCTATTGTTATGGTTCAGAACAGAAACTCCAAAGTGTTTTGTGGAGCTTGCTTGGATCATAAGTTTTGCACCTTGAATTTGACTAGGATAAGGATAATATGCTTCACCTGGGGTATGAGTCAAATGACCCACTAGGGAGCTTTTATCAAACATAGTTTATTTAAGAATATTGTTAACACGTATAGAAAGAAAATGAGCTCTAACTTTTATCAATTGCAAATGAAAACAAATTACAAATGCAGGAATAACCATGATGTATTACCCTGAATGAATATATCTAAGATGTTCCAATCAAACCAATCTCATAAACAAAATCCTTTAAACCAGTTTAACACAGCAAAGTCCAATGTGATAATGGAATTGAGTTCTTTGGTTGGAAAATTGAAAACTCTCAGTGTTGTAAGCTCTACTAATCCTCTTGACACTTCCAGAATAGTTTCCCAGAACCCCAGGTGGACCCTGATCAAACCAGCAACAGCAGAATTTCTACTCCAGGAACGTTTTCAGTTAACCCACAGAATTTCCAAAACCAGGGAGAGAGAGAAACACACCTTTTCAGCTTGATGCCCCTTCTAAAACTCAAACCTGTAGTTCAGAACTGAATGTGAAAGATCTGTCACCTGACTTGCCAACCAGTTTTTCTCTGAAAAGTACAGTGCCATAAAACTAATCCTTCAGTAAACATATACAACCCCAGTTAAGCCACTTAAGTAGCAATAAAAGGACTTGGTGATAAACCAGTGCCATAATGAGAAAACAACTGAAGCCAAAAAGGTCTGCTTACAACTGCAGGAAACAGAACCAACAAGGGAGTGATGAGACTTCCATAAAGGAAGAATTTTGATATAAAATCATTAAGTCATTCTTGGTCACATTTATCATATCCTGTAAGTGGTTGAAGCAGGTTATAGAACATGCCACACAGAAATCAGGAAGTAAGTCACCTGTGAATATCGCTGGCAAGGCTGCCCATGTTTGACCTGATGCAATGAGACTTAATGTGTTCTGGAGCCAACCTTGAAGGCAACTTCTTCTCGATTTGTACACCATTGTCCCACCCACCCTTTGGATAACCTATATTGTCAGTGGGACAGGACATGTCCAGGGATGATGGTGATGCTGCTGTCTGGAGACATGTAGGATTATGTCAGGCTATTGATTAGTCTTTGGGACACCTCTCCCAATTGTGGCTTAAGCCTCCAGATGGTGGTTGGGTGTTATGTCACAGGATTTGGTAATCTAGAGGCTCAAACTAATATTCTTGGGACACAGGTTCAAATCCCACATGGCATCTGGTAGAATTTTGAATTCCATTAATAAATCTCAGATGTAAAACTTACTCATTAGTCTTACTAACAGTGATAAAAACTCACCTGGTTCATCCATGTAGTTTTGGGGAAAGAAATCAGCTGTTCTCACCTGATCTGGACTACATGTGATTCCAGATCCACAGCAATGTGATTGATTCTTAACTTCCCTCTGAAATGGCCTAGCAAGCCACTCGGTTAAATCAAATCACTAAGTCATAAAGAAATGAAACTGGACAGACCACCTGACATCAACCTAGGCACTTGAAATGGCAATGACACATTATTGTCGACCCTGCAAAATCCTTTTTTGAAAATTATCCTTTCAGGGAGTGAGGGTGTCGCTGGTAAGGCCTGCATTTGTTACCCATGCCAGCGACATTTACAGGTAACTTACTCCTTGATTTCTGTGTGGCATGTTCTATAACCTCTTTCAACCACTTACAGGATATGATAAAAGTGACCAAGAGTGACTTAGTAATGATTTTGTATGAAAATTCTTCCTTTATGAAAGTCTCATTGCTCCCTTGTTCGTTTGTTTCCTATTCTCCGAAGCAGCAAATACAATACTAACAAAGGGCTAAACATGTTCTGAGTTTCTCTGAATTTTAGCAGAAGCCCTATTTATGTGTGAAGCAAAGCTTAAAAGGGAATGTACCCCAAATAGAAATTTCAGCAAAGTTTCATATATAGAGTTTCCTGGACAACAGATGAGGTTGAATTTGTCATGTCAATCTGATGTAAAATAGAATTGATGATCAATGCCGCAATTATTATTTTTTCAGAAACCTCACTTTGTTCTTGCAGAATGAACAGAACACAGAAATGCAATTAATATCACAGCTTAGAATCTCAGTAAGCAGGAAATAGATTAGAACGACATTAAGTTTTCACCACTGCACATGTGCTGTGTGAAACTTGCAGCCAGGACGGGAATGTCAATCAGATATCATTGTTTCACTTGCACAGTTATGAGCTGAGCTTTGCGTGAGGTTCTGGCCTGGAGGGTTACCAAAATACAAACGTGAGCTTGGGAAGGTTATCTATGAGGGCCATAATGCATTTACCTGGGGTAAAAAGTGGTAAGAGGTTAGTAGATGAAACAAAATCTGACTTTAAATCATCAGGATTGCCAGGTTATGAATGGTGTTTTCACTACCCAAAGCAGCTGTTCTGAAATTGGTTGTTTTGGGGGCTAAAATGGGTATATTTTGCTTCATATGTTAATGCTATTTTCGTTGTTTAATGATTTTTCTTATTAGCTAAAACTATATTTGATGATTAAATACTCACCCACTCGATGTGTAATATTCTCTACCTCACAATAGGCATAATATAGTCAACACTTTGGACTTCATACTTATTCAGTAAGCAAATATTAGTTAACCTTATGTTATTTCCACCGAACAAACCAGATCATTCAATTTCCAGAGTCCATCTGAATCATAAACCACACCTAAGAACCCCACACAATTACCCTTACTCTAAAAACAGAAGCCCTACATCTCGATGGCTAAATGAGACCCAGGACCAGACAGCAACATAGAACAAGGAAGAGCTGGAACCAGGTGACCCAGCTGGTCTTGAGAACTGAATGAGCTGTTGCAACGTGTATGGGATGTTTTAACCCCCAAAATGTGGTGGTGGAGGAACTTGAGTTGTGTAAGAGATTGGTGTGTTAAAAACATGAAGCCTGACTTGTGTCCGTTTTCAGTTTTAATGGTGGTGGGAAACTATGTGGTGGCTAACACACTCCAAAGAGACAAGTTAGCTCTTGTAGTGAGACTGCAAGCCTTATTCTTCTTTTGAAATTAGTGTTGATTGGCAGGGAATCCTGGCTAAATGCATGACAAGGACTGTCAGATTCACTTACTTGCTGAATCCAACATATCTACCAGGAAAACCCCTATTTTCCAATCTCCATCCAAGGCCTGCAATCTCACCTCTAAATGAATGACACTCTGAGGCCTCCAATATCGTGCACCCTCCCTAATCCCCTCAAACCTACAAGGTCCAGGATCATGCTCCTAACCTACCAAGAATTGCCCTACCATCCTTGACCCCAGGGGCACAGATGAACTTATTCGGCAACCTCCACCAAAATCCCTGTTGTCAGAAAAGTGGAATTTCCATTCCCATCTAATTAAGTTACCCAATTTGCAGGTCCCATAAAATTTGCCGCCCCCCCCCCCCCCCCCGCCCCCCAGGTGTTGCAGTGTTGCTGTGGGATTTGGTGCAGAATTTATCTCTTAGTTGGACTTACAGCTAATAGGTCTACAAGTTAACTAAAAGTCAATTTGCATTTATATAGTGCCTTTAACATTGGGGAAAAAAATTCTAATTGTTTCATAGAGGCTTGAGGGGAAAAAAAATGAATGTGAGCCCAAGAGGGTGGGTTGAATTTTAAGGAGAGCCTGAGGAAGAAAAGTGGTTGAGAGTTTGTGTTTTAGGAAGTACATTACACACAGTGGAACCCAGAGGGCTGAAGAGTCTCCAGTGATAAGAGGGGGATACACAAGTGGTTGGTGTGAGAAGAATGAAGGGATTTGGGGGCTGAATTGTATGGCTGGAAGGGTTACAGGATTGGAAGAGACAAGGCTAAAGCCAAGGGGGAGCATTATAAATTTGGGACTTTGGAAAACCAGCAGTTAATGTTGAGATTGAGAGGGCAAGGGAAATGATCAAGCAGGAGTTTATTGGATGGAAACAGACTAATAATATCAAACTGATTTTAGAAACATGCAACCTCTGCTTCCAATAAAACTATGTTATATCTTCAAAACATGGTTTTGGAAGATGTGTAGAGTTAATATTTATTTGTAAATCTAACACTCTGTATAATACAAATGTGCCTTCTTTCTGCATATTAAACCAGTAACCAGTTAACTGCAACAGGTCCACGAGGAAGCAGCAGATGCCACTGTCAGTACCACAGACTTTTTCAGCAGCTTGACATAAATAATTACACTGAGCACTGGAACTGCTGTAGATGACTTCTAGAAGTTCAGTATAAAAGAGACTTATGCTCTACTTAGTGATGATAATGGTGCGGTCAAACTGTTGTCCTGCATGGCATACGATAGACTTGTAACAGTAGAAATATCTGTATTTAAAAATCCTCTGAAAATTTGCTATTTTATGAATGAATTGCTTGTTTCAATTTGTTTGTATTCTCGAGACTTGGTTTTTTTTTCAGAATTTTCAGCTCAGGATGTATTTGACTGCAAACAAACCTCCAGGAGGTCAAAAAATCACATTAAAGCAAAGCTTTGAATTCTCTGCACATCCAGTAACTTGGAACAGAATACCACGTGCTGTTAATTGTGTTAATTTTCTGCTGTAGCAGAACTTTCAGGGAAATGACCCTTTGCTTCCCCTGAAGCAGAAAATGAGAGAAAATCGCAGTGTTTTTAAAAGGAATTCATAGGATGTGGGTGCTCAGCAGAACAAAATTATTACGTCATCACGGAATAGTATAATGTTGGAGTGATTCATAATGTAGCAAATCCAGGGTTTCCAATGGAACGATACTACTTTAGTCGGCTAGATTCCTGGACATTCATATGAGAGATTGTCGAGATTAACCTATGAATTTGTTCTAGCCATTTTTAGCAAACTGAAAACAATGAATGGAAGTTTTCAATGTGTAATAACAAGGAGTTAAGTTTTTTTTAAAAAATGAACCATAGAATCAAAATTATGTTTTTGAAGCTGGAACATACAAGTTTCACACATCATTATTTGATGCTGTTCCCAAACGCAAATTTTGAGAAAATGCTTTCATTTTTATAGTGCTTTTATGACCCCAAACATCTCAAGACTTTTTTTACAGCCAATGAGGTTTAAGAACTCAGAGCAGGAGTAGGCCATTTGGCCCTTTGAGCCTGCTCCACCATTCAATAAGATCATGGTTGATTTTTTTTGTGCAGTCAGCTCACCATAACTCTTAATTCCTTTACTGTTCAAAAATCTGTAAATTATTGCCTTAAAAACTTTCAATGATATAACCTCAACTTATTCACTGTTCAGTGAATTCCTGCCTGCTAGCCTTTTCCCACCACCCCCCTCTCCCGCCAGATTGTTTCACTGTAGCAGGGAGCTAGCGGCCCAACCCTGCTGGAGTGAACGGGGGACAATTGAAGCCCCCCAGAGGGTTGGGTGGCAGGAGGGTGGTGCCCCCTGGTCATTGGCACCTTGCCAAGGGGAAAAGTACCAATGCCCAGGTGGCATCTTGGCACTGCCCACTGGACATGGGGCAGTGCCTGGGGGGTGTGGTGAGGCCTTTTGGGTAGTGGGGCCTAATAGGGTCAATCAGTGGAGTTGGGAGGTCCCGCTGCTTCTCTGCAGAGAGGGTTGGTGGGGGTGGGAGGAAGGCCAGTGATCAAGACTGACCAGCCGGCTGGTAGTTGAGGGCTGCAGGGATTGCTGGAGTGGGGAGGGGACAGGACTGCAGGGCAGGGGGGATCGACACTGACAGTGCCGGGGCAGGGGGGTGGGGGTTGGATCGGGCTGGGGGGGGCAGGTAGGAAACCAGGGCTCTGGGGAGAGAGGTTGGTTGAAGCTGGCCTGGACATTTATGGGAGGGGGGTGGGGGCAACGATTGGGCTGCTTGGGGGAGGGTCACATGGCCAGTGATACAGGGGTTAGAAGGCTAGCCAGCAATCAGGAGGCCGGCAGACAGGGGCCACTGCATAAGTGCCGATCTCAGCACTGACAGATCGGCACATGCTCAGTGGCCAGCCTCTCCAGCAGGAACAGGCTTCACCCACTGAATTCTGGAGTGAATCATGCTAGTGCACTCTGCAGTGCACAGATTCTTCTCTGAACTCCCACTGGAAAGAAAAAACAGTTTTCACACAAATTCGATACTCAGAATTTTGGGGGGAGAATTCCACCCATCTATCTCCATAATCCTGCCCATTTACCATGGCTGATCCACCTAAACTCCAACTGATACATTTTTGGACACCAAGAAACAATTTAGAATGGCCAGTCCATCTAATCCTGCATGTCTTTGGACTGTGGGAGGAACCGGAGCACCCCGAGGAAACCCATGCAGAGTATGGGAAAGTATGATTGCCACTCTTCGGATGTTGAGGCCCTAGATTATTCATTAGATACGTAGATAAATAGAAGCCTAGATTTATTTTTGCTTGCATGAAATCCCTAGAAAATGTTACAATTCACACCCACCCGCAGTCTGACACATACTGTCACTTCTGGAGTCAGCCTAACTAATGTAATATCTGAGATTAAGGAGCTCCTGCCGTTAAGAGTTTGCATGTTGGGGGTGTGAGAGCTCACATGCGTTTGCAGGTTTTAAAAACATGAAACTGTTTCGACTGGCTATAAACACAAAAAAATCATTCCCTTTGCAGAATAACGTTTGCTCACTTGAAGAATATCTGTGAGGTCTGGAAGGTTTGAAGGAGGGCCCCGAGCCAAGTCTCACAGATGAAGGCTTAGAATTCTTTTGGCATAAAGCTAGGCAGAGGAAGGAGGCATTTTTTTTGTACAGAGCAATAATGGCTCAAGGAGCAGTGGTAAGCAATGTAGTCATTGCCAACTCAGCCACCCCATGCATTGCAACTCAGTGCTGGAACAAGATTAATGCCTTTACAGGGTCAAACAAGGCAAGATAAGCCAGTCAGACCTTCGAAGATAGCATCCTAAACAACACTTTAACACTCCATTGTGCTGTGCTAAAATGCTTAAATTGCTTATGATCAATGCCCAGGTCATTTGTTTTGCCTTTAATTTTCACCTGAAAATATTTCTACCTCTTCGCATTTGTTCACCCACTAAAAATTCACATGTAGTCAGAACTCACTTTCAAATCCCAACAAAGATAAATTTGTCAAGGAAATTTCAGGAGTATTTCAGTGGAGGGTGATCAGATATTTGAGCAAAGAGTTAGGAGTGACTGTTAGCATTAGGAGGCAGACATGGCTGACTGAAGAGTTTGGACAAATGCTCTTCAACTGAAAAATTTTTTGGATCTTGTTTCTAATACCAGGATAGTTGCAGAGAACAAAGCGCATGTAGAGAAAACAGAATGTAGGATGATTTGTTACAGAAAGTAAGAGTGTGCTACCTGTACGTACAGCATATGTGTGACAACTCCAGGCACGTTTGCAACAGAGCCTCTTATGATACATTGTCGAAAACTACCCTCAATGTATGGCATATAGGCCTGATTTTCCAGGATTTTCTAGCTGTACTTGCCTCGAAACCAGAAAATCCCACCTGAGGTCAATAGACTTTTCCATGGTTCGTTCCTCGCCTGATCCGATTCGTGTGGTGGGCAGAACAGGATTATTTGCCCCGAGATGTCTCACGCTATTAGAGCAGGTGTAAAGGATCTCATTGTTATCATAAGGTTCCAGCAGATCATCGGCCAACAATACAAACATTAATAGCACTGCAAAAATAGAGACCTCATCCTATTCCAACATAATGGCAGCGTATTTGGATACTCCTTCTACCCTGCTCCAATTCTGTACATGTGACAAAGGGATACAAAGCCAAGTTTCCCTGCATCAGCACAGGAGAAGCATCCTACAGCAGATCTGTCTCAAATCCTAAGAAATCCATATGTTGGTATGCAACAAGCTGATCCTCTTCTGCTACTCCATCTTGGGAGAATTACTAGGTTTGGTTTAAGAGTTCATAAAACCACGCACTGGCACCATGGGGAAGCACAATATTGAGAAGTAGGCAGATTCATATAGTTTGGTTATAGATGAGTTTAAGTTCGTGCTATACTTGCCTTGCATGCAAACATTGTTTGGCAATGACTTTGAGAAGAGAGCACATAATGTAGCCTTGTGAATGAGTGCACAAGGAAGGTTCTGGAGATGGTGGCATTCTTGTGGCAAGAAGGATGAATATATGGATTGGGCCACTGATGCTCTTGGCAGATATGATAGCCAAGTGAGATCTCCCATAGCAAACTGCAACCAGCAGTGGGTTATCCTTTGTATCTTCAAGCAGCTACTGAAACCCTTCCTTTCTGAAACCTTTCCTACTGAAACCCTTGCTTTCCATTTGAGCTTTCCTCCTCCACAGACTCCAAAAGCATCATGTAACCAACAGTCCACCACATTCCTTGAGAATTTTCCACATTTCATTACCTAATTCCCTCAGATTAATCCAGATATCTGATGTACTCCCTCAGTGTACATATAACATGTTCTATGACAGTTTTATTAACTGGGCTTCCTTATACGCTGTGTAGATTGGATAGTACACAAGTATCATCAATTCTTTTTTTCAAATCATTGCTAGACCATGTCACAAGGTGTTAAAGAGCCAACCATATTGTTGCAGATCTGGAGTTACATGTAGGCCAGACCAGTTAAGGACATTGTTGAATCAGATTTTTATAACAATGGTTTCATGGTCATCATTAATGTTTTATTGAATTCAAATTACACCATCTACCATGGTGAGACTCGAACCAGGGTCCCCCGACCTTTGCCCTGGATCCCTGGAATACCAGCCTAGTGACAATACAAATAGGCCATCATCTCCCCTCATAGTGAAGTTTATTAAAATAAAAGTTTTAAGGAAAATCCTAGGAAGCAAATGTTCACTTGGCTGGTGAATGCTACTGATCTGAAGCTGCAACTGAGCAAGTGGTAATCTTTCATGTTCACATCGTATATATGGATATTGATCACAAAGATGCATGGGACCACACGCTTGCAATTGTTGCACTTCGTGAAATTGCAGTGGCCTGTTATGTAGCTGTGAATTGTCCATGCGGAACAAAATGAATTTTATAACTTTGGAGAGCAGTACATCCAGGACCTGCTTGCTACATAGAACCATAGAAAATTACAGCTCAGAAACAGGCCTTTTGGCCCTCGTCTGTGCCAAACCATTTTTTGCCTAGTCCCACTGACCTGCACTTGGACTGTATCCCTCCACACCCCTCTCATCCATGAACCCGTCCAAGTTTTTCTTAAATGTTAAAAGTGACCCCGCATTTACCACTTTATCCGGCAGCTCATTCCATACTCCCACCACTCTCTGTGTGAAGAAGACCGCCCCCCCCCCACCTGCCATTATTCCCTTTAAACTTCTCTCTTTTCACCCTTAACCCATGCCCTCTGTTTTTTTTTCTCCTCTAGCCTCGGTGGAAAAAGCCTGTTTGCATTCACTCTATCTATACCCATCAAAATCTTATACACCTCTATCAAATCTCCCCTCATTCTTCTACGCTCCAGGTTATAAAGTCCTCAGCTATTCAATCTCTCTCTGTAACTCAGCTTCTCAGGTCCCGGCAACATCCTTGTGAACCTTCTCTGCACCCTTTCAACCTTATTTACATCCTTCCTGTAACTAGGTGCCCAAAACTGTACACAATACTCTAAATTCGGCCTCACCAATGCCACGTACAACCTTACCATAACACACCAACTTTTATACTCGATACTCCGATTTATAAAGGCCAATGTACCAAAAGTGCTCTTCACAACCCTATCCACCTTTGATGTCACTTTTAGGGAATTCTGTACCTGTATTCCCAGATCCCCTTGTTCAACTGCACTCTTCAGAGTCCTACCATATACCCTGTACATAGCTGTTTGCTTTGTGTTATAATGTCTCTGGTGACATCCCAGAATGACTCCATGGCAAAATAAATTAAGAGTAGTTGATGTCCTAATGACCATTGACAGACCTCTGCATGTGTTCGTGTATGTGTGCAGATGGTCTTCCAATCTGCTTGTAGCTCTTCTGGAAAGTAAAGCCTTACCTGACATTGTTGATGTAGGTGGAAGTGGCTCTTTCTGTATACTCTGATGTACTGTTAATTACTCTCTTGTTTTTTTCCAAGAGGGACAGGGCAATTCCAAATGGCAACAATGTTGCTTAATGTAAAAAGAGATAGGCAAATGGTAGCTTTTCCTCTATTGGTGTAAAGACAGAGTAGGTAACAACGGAAAACAAAACCCAGAGGGCTGAATTTAGTAATGTCAGATTGGCCATGTATGCCACCCTCTCCATCTGTTATATGTGGTGTCATGGCGTCTAATCAGTATCTTGGTGTCATCATGTCTTTTGGCCATTTTATGGAAGGTGAGTGGTCCCCCCTGAAGTCAGGACCCTGCCAATATTTGGAATTCAATCACTTGTGACTTGGTTTAAGCACTTAGAAAGATAATGCACCCAAAATGTATGTGGCCATGTCTAACATGTGTTCAACGCAAGGCATGAAGCTTCAATGCTTCACTAACGTAGATTGCAGGCAGCAGTTGACACTGTAACAACACTTTGAGATAGTGGAGCTTTGCTTTTAAACAAATTTCATAGGCCTGCAGTCACAAGGTTGGTATTAGAATGGAGAGATTCCTTAACCTTGTAGCCAGGGATCAGCCTTTGTGCGGCTAGATATAAACTGATTAATTTGAAATGAAGGTGCCTATGGGAATTGTTGCTACGGAAGAGACTCCTCAGCTGAGGAGGAAAACCAGGAGATGGAGGGAGAGGAGAATAGCTGACCTGGGCCAGCCACACCCTGCAAATCAGGTGGATGAGCAAGTTGTTACGAACACTGCTGTCGAGACAAATGTGTCCAAGCGCAAGGATGGCGAAGACTTGGTCCACGGGATGAGCTTAGTTGCAGAGGCCCAACTACCTATAGCTATCAGTGTCAGTGAGTTTGAAGAATGCACCTGAAGATGACTGGCCCTGAATTTCTCCACCATGGGCACCTTTCCAAATAACTGGTGGGGCTTTGTGTGGCACCTCACAGAGCAAAATACACCAAATAGGAGAGCAGGAGAGTTCATCATTCACCGTAGACTAGTCTGGTCAGATCGATAGAATCAGAGGCAGCGGTACCCTAGCCACCTTTCCAAGGTGCCATAGATTACACACATCTGGCCACTAAGGCACCCATGGGCCAGCCAGGGACATTCATGAACTGCAAGATGTTCCCACTCATTCAAGTATCAAGCTATAGGAACAGGAATAGGCCATTTGGCTCTTCAAGCCTGCCCTGCCATTCATTATGATCGTGGCAGATCATCCAACTCAATAGCCTGATCCTTTCTTTTTCCTCCCATCCCGCCAATATCATTTTATCCCCTTCACCACTAGAGCTGTTTCTAATTATGTTTGACCACTGGCAAAGAAATCTGCAGCTCTGTGCTACCCTGGGTGCAGTCATGACTCATACATCCTGGGACATTCTCTCAGATGCCAAGACTCTTCAGCCAGCAGCACATTTGGATAGCTGTATCCTGGGTGATAGTGAGTATTATTATGAACCCAATTGATATTGCTACTGGACAGGAAGATCCTAGAATGAAAGCTTTGCTCAACTTTGCATTTTTTTTGCAAATATGGAGTCACAGATATCCCAATTAGCTTTTAACAACAGAAAAACATTTATTACATATGAAAAGTTTGACTATAATACAATCACTCCTCCCTTATCTTCAAAAATGTATATGGATTTTAAGGATAAAACAGGTTCCACAATACATCTTATGTTAAAATGATCTCAATAGACACACACTCCCTTTTAAGCTCATGGGGTCTCTAGGGTCAGACACAATCCACTCTGAAAGCAAATGGCATATACCACTCAATAGATCTTATGTGGATCTATCCTCAAATTCCCCCAGATTATCATATATTTCCAAACCCCACTTTCAAGAAGACATGCTATAAATCTTCTTTCAAACATTGCTTTCTCTCAGCTGTTTTCATCAAGGATCTGCCTCTAGGTTTTCCAACTATCCTTTCAAACAAGGTTTTCTCTCCATTGTTTTAGCAAGGATCAGTCTCCAGGTTTTTTTGATTCTCCTTTCAGGATTCTTTTATCTTGAATGCTTTTACACAAACTCTGACCTCCAACCACCAATTAGAATTACTTCAACTATTGCTTTACAGGTGATATCACAAACCATAGAATCACTTCAGATATCTTTTTGGCTTCTCACTAGCCAAATCCTTCTCAGTTCTATCTGTGGCTTCAATGAGCATTACCCTGTTCCAATTTCCTCCGTACAGTATTTGTTATTAATAAATACCTTTCATGTTTCTAATGAAGTCTGTGAAGTATATCATTACACTGTCCCTGGGACACTTTTCAACAGGACCCCTGCCTCAATTGTTCAACAATATCACCGGGTGGCTATAAATTGGTCAACTAGCAATTAATTGGATTGGATTCACATTGTGTCGTCTGCAGCTAGATTCTCATTAAATCCAGCCCATAAAAATCGACAAGAATTATGCGTTTGTCACTTTAAATTATTGCTGTCTTGAATGTAATGCTTACAAAACTTGGACCCATGTTTCACAGTAATGTGATTACGACTAAGCACAAATTAGATGGAAATGATGGGAACTGGACTTGGGACATCAATATGTGATTATGGCTTTTGTACACTTCTGCTGACTGCCAGAAATGGCAGCAGGGAGTTGGACTGGTACAAAAGTAAGTGGGAATTCTGTGCACTGATTTTGTGCCTCCTTTACTATAATTACCAGCTAATTACTGCCTATAATTGGGAAGACACTGAAAAATCCAGACTGGTAGCTTCAGTTAGGTGACTTTTTCAAGCAGCCCATCCCGTTCATAATATTAATGACTGAGACGGATTGCAAATATAATGTCTAAGTTTACAAATGACATAAAATTGGAAGGAAAAACTGAGCTCATGTAAAGCTAAATAGAGTTTACAGACACATCTATAAGAATAGCTATTAAAACGGAAATATTTAAGAATGTGTATATTATTAAAAGAAATATAATTTTCATTCCAAAATATATCATTAAATAGAGGGCAATAAGAAAAAGATTTAATTTGTTATTAGGCCAACCATTGGAGTGTTACTCTACTTGGCAGTGGTTGCCAAAACAAACAGAATGTGAAATGGATCCATAGCATTTAAATCAAAATGGGCAACAGGGTCATTATAAAGGCTTGATGAAGTATTGTATCCAGCCCTGAATGTGACAAGACATGGAAGCACAGATGCTCAGAACAGGGCAACAGAGATAGTAGAAGATATGAAACTTATCAAGTATAAAGAGAGGTTAAGAGGACACTTTCCTGCTCACGGGCAAGCCCCAAAATCAGCAGCCCTCTGCAATATTTAAATAATTCAGGGTCATTTGAGCTTGTGAACAACCACTGATGTTGATAATATGCTAGCCACACCATAATGCAGTTGGTGTGGGCAGTCAGGTGAGAGTGGACAGGATGCTTTTTTTTAAAAAGCAGGAAGGAAAGGGGTGAGGGTACTAGCAATGGGGGGGGGGGGGGGGATGCATTTTGCACACTGGGAGAAAGACCTTGGATATAGTATCCCCATTCTCCCTATCTGCGAGCTTGCCAAAATCCACTCCACTCCCTAAAGTGCCCAATACCTCAGACTTGCCTTACTCATGGCTCCTTGTGCCATCTTCTTTAACCTGTTCACAGCCTCACAGTGCCCATTAATGTATTCCTGGTGTCAGGACTTCTGGAGCTTCCAGCCAATCAGATTGGCCGGCAGCTCCCCAGGGCAGGTCTCCGTCCCCAGTGAAGGGCACAGGTCTCACACTGCACAATATATCCCATCCACAGCACATTATGGCTGGGGGGCAGATAGGCATGGAGCGAATTGGTCTACACTTACTTTGCTTCCAAAGAGGTCAGCCATCCACAATTCCACTATTTCAGTAATATGCTGTCCTTAGTCATTGAAACGAACAGGGGATTTGTTAAATATTCTTGATTACCTTTGTACCCACATGTGTTCTCTATTCAGAGAAAGGAAAAAACAATGTTAAATGGATGCTATATGCAGTGATTTTAAGCTTGGAATTTGCTCAAACTGACTAAAGCCAACATTGTGCTGAAATCTACACAAATTTGTCACCACCAACTCGTGCCTAAAGATTGATTCTTAGCACATTTCAGAGTGTGAACCAAATCAAACATAAAACAACTGGAAATCAGTGCAAACAGCTGGAGCAAAGGAAAGTGTTGAATATATGCAAACTTCATTCATTATCTTACTGATGTTATGAAAATTATAATTTGAAGCTACCCAATTATCTATGTACATTCAGCACCACGTCATTAAGAAATGCAATTGTAGAAGTTTTCCTTAAGAACTTAACAGATTCTGATGCCATAAAACACATTAGAAGATGTAAAAAATACAATTCACATTAAGTAGAAATACAAAAAGAACAGAGAAAAATCTCAAACACTGGAAAGAGCAACTTCTGGTTTTGCTGTGCCTTAAATTTGGGGCATAAATTTATGCCTGTTCAGAACAGGAGTCAATGCAGGATTTTGTGACATTAGTTGGAAAAGTAATCAAGAAAATTTGCAGAGAGCGAATAAAACCTTACACAATTGCTAAACAGAAAATTACAGGTTGTAAGTTGCATTCGGATGAATGGTGTTTTAGTATCCTTAGTTTAGCTTATGGTTTGATAAATGGAGATGTCATCACAGTTCAGGGATGGTATTGCACCTTTGTTAATAGAATTCATTGCCTCATTTTGTGGGCAACATGGGTGCATTCTAAATCAAATATGAGCTATTCCTGATCCACAAGTGCTTAATATAGATTCTGGTTAAGAAACACAATTGTAGAAGCTTGTCCATTTCTCAGTGCTGTCCTCTTCTTTATACTAAACACAACATTTTTTTTACAGAAAATAATCTTGCCTCATAACATGGAGCAGCTGACAGATGCTTGTTTGCAGTTGTCATGAGAGGCTGTTTTGACAATCAACTACAGCTTCTAACAAAGGGTTCACCACTTTGACGCTTATGAGAAACACATTTTGTTCTTTTTTGCAGTTTTTTATTTTGGATTTGGAAACTACAGATAATTAAGCAAATAATTGGCTTAAATTTCCCCTTATTTAGGTATGAAATGTGTCCAAAGCAAAGTGGATTCAGGCACAACCAGAGTATACAGGCATGTTGTACTCTATGTAAGATCTGTCAAAATGACTAGCCAGAAATGATTTCCACAGCCTATCAACTAAAACTGCAAACTGAATCAGGGTTATGGAATATCAAAAGACACTCTTATTGTTTTATGACATTAATTGTGCTTATCATTTATTTTAATGCATAAAACCTATTGCTATTCTCAGCAGCCTAGCACTGCCTCACAGCGCCAGGAATCCGAGTTCTGTTCCCAGCTTGGGTCACTGTCTGTGTGAAATCTGCACATTCTCCCCATGTTTCTTTGGGTTTCCTCCAGGTGTTCCGGCTTCCTCCCACAGTCCGAAAGCGTGTTGGTTATGTGCATTGGTCATGCTAAATTCTCCTTCAGTGTACTCAAACAGGTGCTGGAGTGTGGTGACTAGGGGATTTTCACAGTAACTTCATTGCAGTGTTAATGTAAGCCTACTTGTGACACTAACAAATAAACTAAACTAAAAAATGTCCCAGGGATGAAACTTAAAATTTCTTTAGAACCAGCAAACCCCTTTTTTCCCTCAAAGGAGGATAAAGTCACTATTGGACAGGACTGGTTAGAAACAGGGTAATGAATCAGATAGAATCCCTACTTTGCAGAAGGCCATTTGGCCCACTGAGTCTGCACTGACTCTCACCCTGACCCTATCCCCAAAACCCCACATTTTGCTAATTCCCTTGGCCTACACATCTTGGGACAGTAAGGGGCAATTTAGCATGGCCAATCCACCTAACCTCACATCTTTGGACTGTGAAGGGAACAGGAGCACCCGGAGAAGACCCTCACAGACATGGGGAGAATGTGCAAATTCCACAATCCCCCAAGGCTGGAATCGATGTTGAGACAGCTGTGCTAACCACTGTGCCACTCATGCCACCATTCTCCCCCGTTCATGATGAACACAAAGCATCCTTGTTTTCCAAATGGATCATGTGACCACCTCAGATTATTTATTTGTGGAGATATTTCTACTCCAAGGCAAAACCATCATGTATGTTTGTGCAATAAAAACTCTGAAATGATACCAAGGCTGCCCTTTGTATATTTTTACATTTTTTTTCCACTTCCCTAAATGTCTACCAATGGTGTGCACAACCCTAGTTTATAAAGGGAAGTAGTACACCTACTTATAGGGATATACTAATGTTGTGGTTGGTCAGCCATTAGAACAAGAGCTGCCCAGGATAAGTAACAAATTAGTATCCCCTCCCTGTAGAGGAATGTCTGGACTCCACTCTGCACCTCCCTATGGTAATATATAGCATTTAATATTTGCTATAAAATTAGCAAGTTAGTTTGCTGCATGCAAAATGCTTTTAAAATAGCTCTGTGACATGTAGTTGGGTGTGGCATTTGTTTCTCTTATTCATTCAGGAAACTTGTCTGCCAGAGAAAATAATTAGTATGAATCTGCCATTTATTCAGTACAATTGCCAATGTTGGACCAGAAAGATTGTAAAATTTTAATATAGTAACTTATACAAGATATGGGAGTGAAATGGAGAGATAATAGTATACAAAGAGCAATAACAGACTACCCATCCATTATACATCTTGCCCAATTCTTTTGATTTCATGGAAAGTAAACTCAGGACCAATTTATAACAGGGGCTGATCTGATATTGCCCATTGCATGTTATTGGCAAATGTTAAAATGACCCCCTTGTTCCGTGACCATTCAGTTCTTTATTTCCATGTGTTTTCTTCTGCTGACAATGGTTAGAAATTCCAGAAACAACACTTTGTTGAATCTGAGCAGAACATTCAGAAAATACTACAATGTGCAACTATATTCACAAGACAAACCTATCATTGTTCAATTTTATTTATTTATAGGATCTGAGCATCAATGGCAAAGCCAATATTTGTTGCCCATTCCCAATTGCCCTTGAAGTTGGTGATGAGCTGCCTTCTTGAATTGTAACAGTTGTCATGGTATAGACATGTCCATAATGTTAGAAAGGGAGCTCCATGATTTTGTCTCAGCAATAATAAAGGAATAGTGACAGTTCCAAGTCAGGATGGTGTATGGCTGTGTATCAACTTGGAAACTGATCAGTATTCCAATGAACCAGCTGCCTTATTCTTCTAGCTGGTAGAGGTTTCAGGTTTGGAAGGTTCTGTTGAAGGTTTGGCGAATTGCTGCAGTGCATAGTACACATTGTGCACTGGTGGTGGAGGAAGTGAATGTTAAAGGTGATGGATTCAAGCAAATTGCTTTGTCATGGGCAGTGTTCAGCTTCTTGAATAGTGTTTGCAAATGCATTCATCCTGGCAACTGGAGAGTATTTCATTGTACATCTACCATGCCTTGTAGGTTGTGGAAAGCATTTAGAAATTTGAGTTACTAGAGTTGTAGGATTCCCAGTCTCTGACCTGCTTATGTTGCTGAACTATACATATAGCTGGTCCAATTAAATTTCTGATGAGTAGTTACCCCTGAATGATGTTGGTGGGGAATAGGTAGTAGTATTATTATTGAATGTCAAAAAGAGCTGTTAGGTTCTCTTGTTGGCAATGGTCATTACCTGGCACTTGTGTTGCATGCCTGGCACTACTTGTCACTTATCAGCCCAAGCCTCAATATTGTCCAGCTCTTACTGCATACGGACATGACTGCTTCAGTGTCTAAAGAGTTGTGAATGGAATTGAAGACCCTGCATTCTTCAGTAACATCCCCTTCCCTGACCTTTTTTATTAGAGAGGGAAAATCATTGAAGCAGCTGAAGATGGTTGGGCCCAGGGCACAACTTGAAGAATTCCTCAAGCTGTGTCTTGACCTCCAGCAACCACAAATATCTTCCTTTTTGTGCTATGCATGACTCGACAGTGGACAGCTTTCTCTCTGGTTCCCATTGACTTCAATAATGCTACACATGGCCAAAAGCTGTCTTGATGTCAAAAGCAGTCTTAATCACCTCAGCTTCAGTCTTGGGCCAAGCATGGACAAAATAGATTATTTCAAGAACTGAGTGGTCAAGTGGAACCCAAACAACGTCAGTGAGCAGGTTATTAATGAGTGAGTTCTGCCTTGTCAGTAGTTTTGAGGACATCTTCCATCACTTCATCAACTGATGTTTGAGAGTAGGCTGATGGAATGGTAATTATTCAATTGCATTTGTCTTGCTTTTTGAGGCTGGGACATATTTGGGAAATTTCCACATTATAAGGTAGATGCCAGTATTATAGTTATACTCGAATAGCTTCTTCAGCAGAGTCAAATGGACTCAAAACATTGACATTGCTTTTCTCTCCGCGGATGCTGCTGGAGGTAAAGTTTTCTGTTTTCATTTCTCCCATTCATTGTTAATTGTCCAACACTCCACAGCTTTGATCTGATCTGTAGTTATCACATCACTTGGTTCTGTCTATAACATGTTACTTCTGCTATTTAGCATGGATGTAGCTCTGTGTTGTAGCTTCACCAGGTTGATATCTAATTTATAGATATACTTGGTGCTGTTTCTGGTATGCACTCCTACACTCTTCATTAAGCTACAGTTGGACTTTATTTCAATGATAATGGCAAAACGAAGAATATTCAATGCACAAATTGCAGTTGAATACAATTTGCTGCTGATGGAGGATTTATTTGGTGTGAAATTGTATTTTGTCTCCAAGGATTGTGTGCCGGTCATTCCTACCAGGACTTCCTTGGGCGGATGTAGCTGTGGCAGGTAAATTAGTGAGGGTGAAGTCAAGTAGATCTCCTCACTTTCCACAAGATCAGTCAGACTGGGAGTAATGTACTTCAGGATGTAGCCTGGTGAAGGCATTGAAATGTCTAAACCAGAGTCCATTTTGTGCCTCTGCTATCCTCAACTCATTTTCAACATTGCTTTATCAATCGAGTGGGAAATATAGATGGTAATTCACAAGAGGTTTCCTTGCTCATGTTTGACTTAACACTTGGAGTCTTCGTGCGATCAAGGACAATGTCCTAGTTGACTAGACACCACTTTGCTCTCACCTCTTGTGGGTCTGTCCAGCTAGTGGGATAGGACAAATTCAGGAACGTCAATGCACATTTCTGGAACAACAGCTGAAAGCTAGGTTCCTGTGATTATGACTGTTAAGTTGTTGCTTGGCTAGTCTGTGGGATAGCTCCCTAATGTTGAAACAAGTCCCCAGATGTTTCAGGATCAAGAGAACTCAGTGTGCCATTGTTAATTTTGGTGCCTCCATTGATTTCAGGTGGCCAGTTTAATTTTATTAAGATTAAACATTTCTGTAGTGGTCTAAGAAAGGTGCGTAACTTTCTGAGGCATTTTAGAGGTCCGTTAAGAGTCAAACAAATTGCTGTGGTCTAAAGTCACATACTGCCAGACCAGCAAATTTTACTCCTTGAAGAGCATTAGTGAACAAGGTGGGTTTTTATGATAGTAGTTTGATTATTATTGGTATTGATAGTAGTTTGTTATTCGTTCTCAACTTGCATCTGTGCTAATTCGGGTTTTGTGGCATAAGACAGAATTGAAAGTGTTAACAAATCTGCTGTTCAGTAATGCACGACTGAGAGGCCCTGTTGTCTTTACGAGCTGAAGGGTGCAGTGCGACTAGTCTCTGGTTCTTACATAACCCTGAAATCGGATATACTGGATTGTTTACTCTGGCCTGTGTCAGTTCCAGTCATTTTTTTGGCAGACATTAGTTTGCATAGCATATGACTGGGAAAATCTCCTGTTTCGCATTCCAGGGGCATGCAGGGGACCTTTGTACACTATCCACCATGGCCCAAGGTTTTGACGTTGTGCAATAAAAAAGCAATTTTGCAGTTCTAGTTGCCAATGGATTTTTTTTTGATAAAGTGAGATGAAGTTTCTACGTGTCCTGCTGAGTATTGTGAAGGGATAAAATATTTAAAATTTTCGATATACTGGATTATTCAAACAAATCTGAATTTTAACTCCATATGTGCAGGTGTTAGGATGAACAGCAGAATTTATGACCTCAACCCTTCCTGCTCATTCTTCCATTCCCCACAGTAAGAGGCCTTGTAGATTGCAACTCTGAGCCTTCATTTTTATGTTTCAAGGCTGACTTCTACCTGCAGCTGGTGGAAATCAGCATGTGGCCAATAGGTGTAAGTGCAATCTTGCATGGCAAGAGGCCATGGTCTGGGATCCGACAGAATAGTCTGCAGCAGTCGTGGTGAATAAATACTGGATCTGGAGTCAATCTCAGCTGGGAGAATGGAAGGGGAGCCTGGAAGAGGTGATCAAGGTCCAAAGTTTTCTTGTGGGTCTGGAGGTGCATTCTTTTTAGTGAAAAAATGTATTAAAACACAGCTGGACCCTTTGTAGCCAACATCCTGCCTGCTTTCATTGGCAGGCCCAGCACTGAATTTCACTGCCATTGGGAGTTAAAATTGCATCAGGATCTAATAACCTCATTTGACCCTAACTAGTAAATATGAATGAAGTTTTGACTTGCCTGGAGAAGACAACCCCAATGCTATTGAAAACCTGGCATTTAAAATGGTGGCAGACTGGTATCAGTGACTAGTGCCCAACTGCCATTTTAAATATCTGTCCTTCTGGCCCATTCCTGCTGGGCCAGGATAGTTAAAATCTTAGACTGTTTTATTAATAAATTTCATGTTAGCACCTCTTTTATAAAAACATAGCCTTCTGACAATGGTCAAAATTTTCCTATACCGTTTCATGGAGTGTGCATGTTTGGTGCACACGCATGTACAATAGAGTGCCCCTTAACATCATGCAAATTGCCACGTTGTAATTCAGTCTCCAGTCAGAAAATCTAATGAGCTAGCGAGGGTGATAACTTGCAGTAATGAAATTGAGGACGGGGCAGAATTTTCCCATCCCACCCGCCACGGGAATTGTAGTGGGCTGGGGGGGAGGGGGGCGCAGTTGCAGGCCATGCAAAGGTCTGCTAACCTCAGGTGGGATTTTGCGGTGTTAGGGCAAGCACGCTTGGAAAATCCCACCCATCAAGCACTGAAATGTATATTTCCGTACACCTGTCAATGAACTGACTTGGACTTTTGGAATTTCTTGTGTTAATATCTTCCTAGCTTTGCTGTGGCTCTGCACCTATTGTACACTCTGCATGTCTTGGACCCTTAGGACTGAAATGCTTTAGAGAGCTCAGATTTGTTTTTGGCAGTGTTGCTTCAGCCACTTTGTGTGGTCTAACAATTGACAGTTTAAGAGTACTTTGAAATGCTACTGGCTAAGAAAGCAAAAAGGGGACTTTTGAAAAGAAAGGCCTTTCAGTGTTGGACAAAAAAAATCCTGTTTCTTCCTGGTGCTAAAATTAGGTGTTGGGCTGAATTATATTGAATGTTTGGTTCTAGTTTTCTGGATTTATCAAGAATAACTTTTCGAGGATGGTAGAGTAATAGATCTCTTTAAACAGTATCAGACAGAAAATATGGGCTGGAATTTCATCCAAGGAGATAGGTATAAGGAGTTGGGAGAAGCCCACTCACTCTTTGTATTAGAGAGGCGGATATGGACTGGAGTTATTTAAAAATGGCAGGCACAACCGGATTTTGGTATTTCCACCCATATTCCCATTTTCAGTGAGCTTAAAGGTACTCAAAAGCTGTTTGGGGGATCCACCATCACAAAAGCTGGACCGGGGCGGGTAGGGGGGTGTGGTTGGAGGGTGGTGTGGTATGTAGGCTCATTGAGAACTACCCACTGCCCTGGCTGCCAACCTCTTCTCCCACCCTCTCCTGACATCACTTGCTCCTGGCCAAGGATCCAGCCAGGGTTTGGGTGGATGTTGTTTTGACAGCAGCCTCAATTTCCTTGGAGCTGATGATCAATAGGGGTGATGGTCCCTGATTGGCAAACAACCCCTAATGGATGAGACTTATGCCCCCAGGGTCCTTAATCCCAGAGAAATGACTATTTCAGGCCTTTCAAGTGTCTAAGTGGAGCAGATGCAGTGGGCAGGATTTCACAGCCTCGCTCATCCCGAAACTGTAAAAGCTCAATGGACCTTCCCATGGTTCATCCCTCCCCTGTTCCAATTCTCATGGCAGGCAGGGCAGCAAAATTCTGGCCAATGTGTTTTGTGTTTAAAGATGGCAGAGCTTCTTCAGTGCTTCTTCAATGCAGATCTTTGCACTGATCTTAAGGTGGCCTTGTCCACACAATTTTGTCATGGTAGAGATCACATGACTGCAGAAAGCTGAAAGTACACATAGAACTGATTAGATATCAAATTCAGCATCCTCCTTTTCAGATCGAGCACAGATACAAACACCCCCTTCTCCTATCAAAAAAAGTTAAGCAATCATGAGTGAGCAATCAAAGTGAGCAATCATGTGTGACTGCGTTACCCACTGTTCTCGTGTTAACAAGTGTTTGCATGACAACTCAGTCTCCACACCTGCATTGCACATGAAGTCTTTAAATCATGCAAGTCTTTTCATGGTATAAGTGTGTGTTGACATTGGCTGTTCATCTGAAAGATGTTCCCTCTCCAGGGAGTGTCATTCCCATGGCATTTGTTGCCATGGTAAATGTTCCATTGTGCTTTTGGGGGACATGTTGACTTCTAGGATTGTTGGTGGTTCTGGACACAGTACAACTGGCGAGATTCCTTCTTCCTGACCAGTTGAATGATGTGAAGGACAGCTTCACTAGTTGTGTATATTTTTTTCCTTATTCATTTTACTGGATGTCAGTGCCACAGGCTAAACCTGCACTTTTTCTTTCCCATCCCTAGTTACCCTTGAGAAAATGGTGAGTTGCCTTCTTGAACTGCTGCAGTTCCTGAGGTGTAAGCACACCCACAGTGCTGTTAGGGAGGGAGCACAATGGAACAGTGGTTAGCACAACAGCAGGAACTCGGGTTCAATTCCTGGCTTGGATCACCGTCTGTATGGAGTTTGCACGTTTTCCCCGAGCCTGCGTGGTTTCCTTTGGGTTATCCGGTTTCCTCTCACAGTCCAAAGATGTGCACATTAGGTGGATTGGCCATGATAAGTTGTCCCTTGGTGTCAAAAGGTGTGTTGGTTAGAGGAATTATTGAGGTAAATACTGGTGGTTACAGGGATATGGCCTGGGTGGGATTCTTTGTCAGAGTCAGTGAAACTCAATAAACTGAATGGCTTCCTTCTGCACTGCTGGGATTCTATGATTTTGACCCAGCATCAGTGAAAGCGATATGTCCAAGTCAGGATGGTGAGTGGCCTGAAGCGCAACTTCCAGAAGGTGGTATTCACAGGTATCTGCTGCTCTTGTCCTTTTAGATCATAGTGGTTGTGGGTTTGGAAGGTGCTGCCTAAGGAACCTTGATAAGTTCCTGCATTACATCTTATTGATGGTACACATAGCTGCCACTGTTCATTGTTGGTGGAGGGAATGAATGTTTGTGGAAGAGATAGCAATCAAGTGGACTGCTTTGTCCAGGATGGTGTCATGCTTCTTGAGTGTTGTTAGAGCTGCATTCATCCAGGCAAGTGAAGAGTATTCTATCACTCTCCTGACTTGTGCCTTGTAAATGGATAGTCTTTTGGGAGTAAAGAGGTGAGCTACTTGCTGCAGTATTTCTAGCCTTTGACCTGCTGTGGTAGCCACAGTATTTATATGGCTAGTTTTGGACACTAAAGGGAATTTAACACAGCCAATCCACCCAACCTATACAGCTTTGGACTAGTTTGCACATTGCCCCTCGTTTCCATATTGGCTGACTCACGTGTTTGAGTCCTGTCCGGCTCTCCCATGCTCAATTCTTGGCAATGGTTTGACAGTCTTGTCAAATTGAAATCTGGCTTTCTACCACGTCACCTCGGCTTTTTTCACTCACGCCTATTAGTACTTCTGATTTTAGTAGTTTTTTTTGCTATTGGAAGAGTAGTTTGCATGCAATGTGACATTAGTCTTTGGACAGGACTACTTTCCATGTCTTCAGTCGCTGGAAGATTGCCTGGGGCTAGATTTGTTTGATTTCTTGATGATTCCTTTGGCAAATTTCACTGCTACCTCAGCCTTTCCATTCGACTGGGGATAATGTGGAGATGACGTGTAGTGTTGAAGTTTCCAATCCCTTGTACATAGGCAGTATTCTTCACTCATGAATTGAGGGCTATTGTCACTTATCACAATGTCTGGAATGCTGTAACAACTGAAATGTGCTTTCAGCAGTTGGCATGGCAGTGACAAGATAATCAATTCCCATTTTTATGAACAGGTCTATCTCCAGCTTCACGCATGATCTATCTGAGATATTATGTGTCATCAATGGCTCTCGAGCCTGTTTAGCTCACCACTTGTTATAAGCACTGCACTGGCCAAATGTGGTCTTTAATTTCATTGCTCATGTTTGGCCAGTAGAGCGCTTCTCTTGGCTTTCAATTCAATTCTCTTATGGCTTGCATGGATACATTTCAGAATCTCCTCTTATCATCTTGGATGATGATTCCATTTCCTTTGTACAAGATGCCATCTTGAGCTATCAATTCATCTTGGTATGCCCAGTATGGTCTTGTTACTGTAGGTGTGTCCTTGATGCTCTCAGACCACACTTTCATCACTACTTTTTGTAGCACTTGGAGAGTTGCATTTTGTTGTGTAGTTTGCTTGGTTTGAACAAGGTATTTGTGAGATACAACATTTCTGCTGAGTTGATGATGTCGCACTGCTGCTTCATGTTGAATTTGAAAGATTACACATTCTGTTGTAGCGTTCTTGACTTCTTGGGAAATGCTGCTGTCAATAGTACGTCTATGATGCACATCTACTTTCCTTCCTTGTTTGTATGTAACACCTTGATTGATATCTCTGTAAATTAGTGCAAACACTTCGGAGCAGGTAATAGTGGCTCGAGGAAAAATGCTTTGAAGGGGCTAATGATCAGAGTCCACTCTTACTTTGTCTCTACCGAAGTGGTACTGATGAAAATGCTCACCAGCAAAAATAATAGCCAGGCACTCTTTCTCAATCTCAGCATACAGTCATTCTGTTTGTGGTAGTGTACTAGACGCAATGCAGCTGGTTGTCCTTACTATATTAGGTTGCTTCAAAACCTGTTTTGCTGGCGTCACACTGCAAGCTGACTTCATCACTGACATTACAATACTTCAGCAGTGGCATTGTCAGCACTATTGGTTTGACTTTAATGAATGTTGCTTCTTGTTCTGTGCCCCATTAGCAGTAGTCACCCCCTTCTTGGCACTGAGCTCGCATAATGGATCAGACATCAAGAACAAATTCGGCAAAACATTTTGCTAAATAGTTCACAAATCCAACAAATTGTTGCATTGCTTTCACATCTGTTGGCCCCTGCACCATTGCGAAAGCTTTCATCTAATCAGGATCTGAGTGAAGACCTTTTGCTGAAAATACTTGACTTCTGGCATCTTCAGTAGCACGTTTTCCTGTTCAGTTTCAGGTTCAGTTGGCAAGCCTTCTCATATTAAATTCTGACCATTGTCTACTGTGGCTTCTTCTATTATGTTTCCACACCCATTGGCTAGTAGATCATCTTCCATCGCTTCCGCTCCAGAGAGATCACTGACTAGCTCATGTCTGCAGTGATACTTTTCTGGAGCCATGGAAGTGTCAAATGGCATGCACAACCATCTCTATCTTCCAAACAGTGTCCATAATGCTGTTTAAAAAGCTGCTGCTTTCATCCAACTTCACCTGCCGATATCTGGGGTAGTAAAGATCTTTGCCTTGATAAGTTGTGGCAAAATTCCTTCAATGTTTGGCATGGGTAATGAGGTCTCTTCAGCCCTTTGCTTAAACACAAAAGATCTAAACATAGTTGCAGCCTTCCAATTATTTGGGCAGCATGGTGGTACTGTGGTTAGCACTGCTGCCTCACAGCGCTAGGGACCTGCATGTGTTTCACAAAGATGTGCAGATTAAGTTGATTGGTCATGCTACGTTGACCCTAGTGTCAGGGGAATTAGCAGGGTAAACATGTGGGGTTACGGGGATAGGGCCTGGGTGGGATCTGGTCGTTATTGACTCAATGGGCTGAATGGCCTCCTTCTGTATTGTTGGGATTTCACTGCTACCATGCTGCTAGTCCAGTCTAATAGTTGTCACCTGTCTTTTTCTGGCTCCTCTATCTTGCTTTTTAGGCTTGACCAAATTGTTTGTATTGAGTAATGTTTCATCAGACTCTTCTGCTAATATCTCTCCAGTAGCCATTTGTACACACTTGTTTTGCTTCTTCCTAGCCAAATACTTGTCTGCGAAATGATTTGCTTCTTGCAGTTAAAATACTGCTTTCTCCATTCTTTTTCTTTGCAAGACATCCTCCACTATATTTGCATCCTGCCCTTTCTCTGTGATTGCTCTGCACTTTCAGCCTAGAATGTCTCTTTGCATTGTGGTATAATATACGTCTTGGTCTGCTTTGTCTAACTGATGTTTTACAAGCTCCGCATTTCTCACACATCAGTCATTTTCAGAGCACAAGTTTCTCTTCTTGCAATAAAGTGTAATGTTGCCATAGTCCCAGATGACTGTAGGCTGCTCTCCCCTTTGAGTGGGAGAGCTGGATGGTGGCGATTCAAGCTGAGATTCACCACACCTCAGACAAAGGACAAGGTTAAGAAGGCGGATTTTCATAAATAATCTCAGTCAGTATGGGAATTGAACCCACATTGTTGTCATCACTCTACATCACAAATCTGCTATCCAGCCAACTGAACTAACCAACCTTCTCCCTCTTTCAATAGACTTTCTGTCACTGAGGGGTCTTGTAGGTCTAAGATTATTCGATGTTGATCATCCTTGGCTGTTGGAATTCTCATTATTCTACAATCTGTGGCATTGCAGACACATACTGTTCAATGGTCTCATTTTCACCTTGAGCTCTCATGTTGAAGACATAATGTTTATACATATCATTCACTCAGGGTTGAAAGCATTTGTTCAATGCATTCATATCCCTGCCATTTCTTTTTTGTCCGTTGGATTTAGTGAAGTACAAGCTTTGTAGCATTTCCTCCCCAGCAGTGTTAGAAACTACTCTCAACATTAATTAAACCTGTTGCAAGTTTGTAATCTTGCCATTGCAAGTTGAAAAATTGCCAGTTCTGCCACGTATCACTTTTCTTTTTGACATGAGCTAAGAGGGGGAAGCTTATAGCAACCATGTTAATTCAGCCAGTATTTTACTTGCAGCTTTCACTTGTTTGTTTTCCTTGTCCTTTATCAGCAGCTTTTAGGAGATGTTTTGAACATTTCTGAGCTATCTTTTCTACAGCACTTCCAGGGTTCTTAAGCTCTGTTTTATCTCTGCTCCCTGACATCATATTTCATGTTTAAGGATACAGAGCTTCTCAATGCTTTCTCATTGTAAGTCTTTCCTGAACTACTAGTAAAATGTCCTCCTTGAAAGTTGCCTTTTGGTCAAAGTCACATCACATGTAGAACTGATTGCATTGCAATTGCATAGCGGGCTTGCTTGAAAAGAGGTGCATCAGGTCTCTCACTGACTGCAGCCAGTGGCCAAGGCCCCCATTGCCACAACAAGATGCTGCCTTATAATGCAGCCCATTTGCCAACTTAATGTGAATCCTTAGTGAAGGAGCAGTGGTTTCCCTGCTGAGCCAAAAAGGGCTGCTTTAAAAACTTTAGTTTACTCTATATGGACCATGAAGAGTAGTTACTCTGAACTCAACAAAAGAATCCAGGCCTCCTTCCCCTGGGCTTCCTTCTTGCTCTCCAGAACACAATTTCTTTGTAAATCCTCAAAGTACCATTTATACAGAACTAATATAAATAATCCAATACATCTAGTATCTCTTCACAGACATTTAGGCCTCAGCATTTGCCTGCTGTTTGTAACTCATTCTGGGATCATTTACAAATGGGAGTTGGGCCAGAATAGGAACCAGAGTTATTGAGGGCCTGGTATCGGAGCATGAGATGGTGAGCTTCCTTGTAACAAACTTCATTGCAATGAAGTAAGCCTACTTAAGACACTAATAAACTTTAAACTAAAGAAACGTTACCTATTTGATTTGATTTATTATTGTCACATGCGTTGGTATACAGTGAAAAGTATTGTTTCCTACACGCTATTTATTATTATGCCTGTACACAGTTGTGCTGTAAAAGCCCTCAAAGTGGGATGGGGGTGCAAGGTCACCTGGCATGATGCTTTGAGAATTCCTCTATTAACATTTGAACAATGGTTGCTGGGGCAGAGCATGCAGCTCCTGTTTTCATCATCACAACTGTGGAAATGGATAAAACACAATGGGAGTGATTCTCCCAGCTCACTGTGCTGCTTTAATAGCACAGCAGTCCTCAAGTGGAGGCTGTTTCCTATTGAAAATCAGGTGGCGGGGCCAATTCCCGCTGGAGAGGCCAGCAGCATAGTGCTGAGCGGCCCACTGCGTATGCACCAATTTGTCAGAGCAGAGATCAGCACATGTGCAGTAGCCCTGCACTGCCGGCAAGTGTGAGGTGGTCCACTTTGGTAGGAAGAATGGTAGGAAGGACTATTACTTACGTGGCGAAAAACTGCAGCAGGCGACGGTGCAGAGGGACCTCGGGGTCCTTGTGCATGAGTCGCAAAAACCCAGCTTGCAGGTGCAGCAGGTGGTCAGGAAGGCGAATGGGATGCTGGCCTTCATAGCGAGGGGGATTGAATATAAAAGTAGGGAGGTCTTGCTGCAGCTGTATAGGGCATTGGTGAGGCCGCAGCTGGAGTACTGTGTGCAGTTTTGGGCGCCGCACCTGCGCAAGGATATTTTGGCCCTGGAGGGAGTGCAGAGGAGGTTTACTAGGCTGATACCGGAGTTGAGGGGATTGAGCTATGAGGAGAGGCTGAATAAACTAGGCTTGTACTCGTTAGAGTTTAGAAGAATGAGGGGAGATCTCATTGAGATGTATAAAATGATGAATGGGATGGATAGGATAGAGGTGGAGAGACTCTTCCCGCTCAAAAAAGACAGTAGGACTAGGGGGCACAGCCTCAAGATAAAGGGGAGGCGGTTTAGAACGGAGTTGAGGAGGAACTTCTTCACTCAAAGGGTGGTGAATCTCTGGAATTCTCTGCCCGTTGAAGTGGTGGAGGCTGCCTCGCTAAATATTTTTAAGAAGCGGGTTGATGGGTTCTTGATAAGAGAGGGGATTAAGGGTTATGGGGAGAGGGCGGGAAAGTGGAACTGAGCCACAACAGATCAGCCATGATCTTATTGAATGGCGGGGCAGGCTCGAAGGGCTAGATGGCCTACTCCTGCTCCTTTTTCTTATGTTCTTATGTTCAATCGCTGGCTAGCCGCACGACCCCACTTTGCTGTCCTTATGACCCCCTGCACGGCCCGATCGTTGGCCCCCCAAACATGTCCGGGCAAGCCTTAATCCTTCCCTCCCACTGGCCCACCTTGATCTCCCGCACCTCTGTCGGCCCCGATCTTCCAATCCCCTTCTGGTCTGGGGGACAGAGGAGGATAGAGGCCTGCAGACCTGGAGATTTCAGTCCCTGGGCCTGCTAATTATATGTTAAATAGATTCAAATGAGGATCTACATAATTTATACAGATTTTAAAGATTTACATAATTTATACAACTCTGCGGCAGAAATCAGCACAGAGCTGACAGCCGGATTTCCGGTGCCGTCAACTCCGCACCGATTTCTGGCGATGTATAAATCATGTAAATCTTTATTTGAATCTATTTAACATATAATTAGTGGGCCCAGGACAGAAATCTCCGAGCCTGGTGGCCTCTTTCCCATCCCCCGCCCCGGCCAGGAGGGACCAGAAGATCAGGGCGGGAGATCAAGCTGGGCTGGAGGGGGCGGTGATGGGGTTGGGGCCGTGTGGGGATCATATGGACAGCAACGCAGGATTGGCAGCGATTGGAAGGTCAGCAGTACAAGGCTGCTGTGCATGCGCCGATCTCCGCTCTGACAGATCGGTGCACGTGCAGTGGGCCACTTAGTGCTATGCTGCCGGCCTCTCCGGTGGGAATAGGCCTCGCCCCCCCCCCGCCCTGATTTTCAATGGGATTTACGTGAGTGCACTCTGCAGCACACAGAGTGTGGGAAATCCATTTTGAAAATCCCACTGAAAGAAATGGCTGAATTTACTCCAATTTGTACAAAAATGCAACACTTAATTTCTGGGGGAGAATCGCCCCAATAACTTATAGGCCAGAACTTCCTGGCCATTCATGCCAGCAGGATCTAATGGTTCCACTGGTAGTACACCCCCACTGTGGCTTTCCTGGTGGCGTGGGCTGGATTCAATGGGAAATGCCATTGACAGCGACGGGACCAGGAGTTTTTTAAAGTTGATTTATTTGTGTCGCAAGTGGGCTTACATTAACACTGAAATGAAGTTACTGTGAAAATCCCCTAGTCACCATACTTGGTTGCCTGTTCGAGTACACTGAGGGAGGATTCAGCATGGCCAGTGCCCCCAATCTAAGATCCCGCAGTCAGCAAACAACGTGCCACCTCTCGCATGCCGGAAGGCTCAGAAAATCTCACCCATATTGTTCAGCAAGCGTAGATATCTCCCTTGTCATGGCTTCCTCAGGATCTTAACTGCAGGAACAGTGGGGATAAAAGTCCGATCCAGTGGCAACACTAATGATAATGAGTGCTTGTAGTTGGTTGCCCATCATTGGCCCTCCCAATTGGCCTTTAACACCTTCTGTTCTCTCTATGGGCTGCCGTTAGCAGTTTTTCCCCTTGTTTTTGTGGTTATGATTCATCTTTCATTTCCTCATCCTATAGTACTTTCCACTTTCTATGCCTTTTAGCTTTGACAAAGGGTCATCTAGATTTGCAATGTAAGCCCTTTTCTCTCCTTACAAATGCTGCCAGACCTGCTGAAATTTTCTAGTATTTTCTCTTTTGGTTTCAGATTCCAGCATGTGCAGTAATTTACTTCTATCCACTTTCCATTAATATGCACTCCTTCCCCATCCTCCACCATATTATTCTACACAGTATTCAATAAACAAGTGACTTCTCATTGTTTTGTCTTTAACGCTTAGCAATGCACCTGATTGAAATGATTCAAATTCTATCTTCTAACTCTACTAGTTAAAAAGTTAAATATTCCTATTTTTTTCTTAAAAACTAGGACATTTTTTCTAAAAGCCCACAAAAAGCAAAGTTTGAATTCTACTGTGGTTTAGCCAAACCAGCCAGAGCGAGCAATGTCTGTTTTCTCGATCTAATTTAGTGCACAGCAAATTAATCTTTAATTTCCCATTAGGCTTGCATCGAGACTCAGTGAGAGGTTGAACCTTATTACACAAATCCCAGCAAAATAGAACATTCAATGCTGTAGGGTTTGATTCTAACCTCCAGAATATTATTAGATCACATCAATAAACAAATAATTTTACATGAAGTAAGCTGCAATATTCTCTGATGGGTAAGGTCAATGACTCTTCCAGAACCACTAATGCCTCAAATTTCAAATTATTGTGCTTATGTTCAAATCTTTTCACGTTCCCCTCTTCCTTATTTTTGTAACCTCTTCCAACCTGCAACCCTCCAAGGACTCTGCCTTTCTCCATACTGGCCTCTTGAGCATTCCCAGCTTCCTCCACACCACCGTTGGCAGCTATGCTTTCAGCTGTCCAGGACTTAAGCGCTGGAATTCCCTTCCTAAGCATTTTTAAAATCTTTTTCATGGACCTCTCTTTGAGCTGGCTTTTGATCACATCCTAATATCTCCTTATGTGTCCATTTTTGTCTGATCATACTGCTGCGTTGCACTGAGACTATTTAAAATGTTAAAGGCACTATGGAAATACAATTTGTTGAATAAAAAAGTATGTGCAGTTGCAACAAGGAGACTAAATGTGTCTTATGAGGGCTGCATTTCCAGTTCCTTTTAGTACAAGTCATTGGACGTAGCCACTCTTGAGGTCTAGGTTTATTGAATCAGGGAAGCCTTGCAGGTTCCCTTTGCGGATATACATCCAGTTTCGGGTAGTGTTTCCACACCCTTCAGGTTACCTGTTACAGTTGCTGGGAGAGAGGAAAGTGGCTATGACACCGGTTGCCCTGAGCCTTGGCCAGTGATAGAATCAGAAGTAAGGAAAGTACTTGTTTTTCCACACTTATTTTGAAATCTCTCCCACTTTGCCCTGTGCGCCTTGCTATCCATTGTACAAGACAATGCGATCTTTTTAACTTTAATTTCCTCACCCATTGTGTCTTTGTTTTGCTGTAAATGCAAGAGTTCAAATTTAGGCAGAGATATTCAATGTCTGCTATCATTTCTAACAATATTTGCCACTCCCAAGTTCCCAGAACCACCCCAAAAATCTCCATAAGTCTAGGTTTTAATGTTGCACTAAATTAAATCAGAATGTAATGCCATGATTCTGTTGGCACAGCTACATCATGACAGTTAAGCCAGGCAGGCTATGATTATCTGAACCATTGGTGTAACTGGGCAGAAAAATGGTAGTTTGCAAGTTTGCCAGATGCTAAAATGCACACCATGGCAATCCTATTCACTAACTGGAGTGCCAAATTTAGGAATTAGCCTGATGATTCCTTTACCTCCTTGTTTTAACTAAATCCCAGGATCTATTGGGTGGAATGTGGATGAGTATGTGCAACTGAGCCTGTGTGGGGATTAAATAGGGGAAAAATTCTCAGTGTGTTAGGAAGTCACCTGTCATCTTTCGGGTTTGACAGACGCAGGACAAAAAGCGGGCAGGACAAGGAAAGGACAGCCAACCCAGTCCCAGTTTGGTGTTTGAAATATGTTAATGAGGCTGGCATTGGGGAGTTAAGAGGTGAGGCCCTGACTTGCTCTTGTAGCCACAGATTTATTTGCCTGTTCCAGTTAGGTCATCCCAAGATATTGATGGTGTAGGACTCAGCAATGGTGTTGCCATTAAATATGTAAGAAAGATGATTAGACTCTGTCTTGTTGGAGATGGTCATTGCCTGGACCTTGTACGGAAAGAATGCTTTATATCATTTACCAGCTCAAGCCTGAATGTTGTCCTGATCTTGCTGTATGCAGGCACAAATTGTTTCCGTATCCAAGGAGTTGCAAATGCAACTACACACTGAAATCATCAGCAAACATCCCAACTGCTGACCCTATGATGGAAGGAAGATCATTGAAGCAGCTGAAGATGGTTGAGCCTAGGATAGGGCCATGAAGAATTCCTGCAGCAATATCCTTGGGTTTCCAATAAACACAATCACTGGTGGTGCTACCAAGCTGCTCTTGAGTCTTGAGTCTGTACACAGAGTACATTCCGTGCCCTTGCTACCCTCAGTGCCTCTTTTAAGTAATGTTCAACATGGAAGGATGCTGATCCATCGGTTAGCAGAGAATGGAAGATGGTAATCAATGCAAGGATTCCTTGTTCATCTTTAACCTGGTGCATCATGAATTTCAGAATCAATGTTGAGCAATCTCTGAGCATTCCCTATCAACTGTATTGTGTCACCAATTCTGGTGGATCCGTTTTGCTTCTGGGACAGTCCATAACAAGGGATAATGATGTAGGAATCTAGGGCATTGGCTGTAAGGTATGAGTGAATTTGTCAGGCTCTTGCTTGACAAGTACGGACAACTCTCCCATTTCAGCATAACTCCCTAGATTTTTGTGAGGAAGACTTTGCAGTATTGACTTCATATGGCTTGCCTTTGTTGTTTCCAATGTCTAGGTCTATGCTAGGTGGTCCATCAAGTTTTATTCTTAATCAACACTTCTACAGTGTTTGTCTTTCTTGGCTATTTCCGAGGTCAGTTAAGAGTTTGCCCTATTGCTGTGTCATGTATAGGCCTTACCTAAGAGTCATTAAAAATCAAATGGGCTTTTACAACAATTTGGTAGTGTCATGGTCACCAATATTGAGAGTAGCATTTTATTCTAGATTTATCTGTTGGTTTTACAGTGTTTCCTAGGCCTCGGGAAATCCATCATCTAAAGGAAAGAAAGCTTCAGGGAAATGGTAAGTAACTTTTATAGTGCTGCTTGTGGGCCTAGAGGAGCAAAGGTATTTATTTCCCTCTTATCCCCTCTAATAGCTTCTCTATACAAAAAACCCAGATCCAGGATTGGATGTCCACCTAGATCAGAATCAGGGTCAGTCCTGTGACCTACACCAGGATATTTCCCATCTGACCACAGGCCAAGTCTATCAGGGCCAAAGAAATGCATGCTGGGAGTGAAAACTTGCTGAGGTAGGCCTTAAAGAGTATTTTAAAGGAGTAAAGTTCAAGACATTGAAGGAAAAAAATCCTAAGCTTTTTATCAAGCAGCTGAAGGCACAGCTGCCAGTAGCAGAGCATTAAATTGGGAATGTGCAAGAGGCCAGAAATGGAGGAGTGTAGCGATCTGAGGAAGTAGAGCTGGAGAAGTTTGCAAAGATCAGGGAATGTGAGGATTTAAAAACAGTGAGGAGTTGCAAGATTAATGTTGGAACCTGGAACAAACTTCTGGAGAGGGTGGCAGAGATAGGTTTGATCAAGGCATTCAAAAGGGAGTTGGATTGCTATCAGAAAAGAGAATGTGCAAGATTGTGGAGATAAATCAGGGGACTAGGATTAGGTAGCATGCTCTTTCAGAGCCACTATAGACTGGATGTGTTGAATGGCCTCCACCTGCACTGTCAAGGCTCTGATTCTTTATGTATGAGCCAGAATTCGGTTGCTTTGCCCATCACAAACGTAGTGAGCGAGGGGGGACATCAGAAATGTCCATTGACCTTGAGTGGGAATTTCCGATCTCACTCGAGCGAGACCGTAAAATCCCACCCGTTGCCTCTGTAGTACCTTGGGACATTTTATTAAAATGAAAACACAGGTTGTCATAATTTGTCACCAAGCACAGGGATGATGGGTGAATGAAACTTAGTGTGAGTTAGGATATGGGCAGCAGAGATTTGGGTGACTTCCATTTTATGGGGGATGGAAGGCTTCCAGGAATGCATCGGAATAGCCAAGTTTAGAAGACATAGATGAAGGTTTCAGCAGCTGAGACAAGAGAGGGACAAAAAGTTGGCATGGTAGCACAGTGGTTAGCACTGCTGTTTTACAGCTTCAGGGACTTGGGTTCGATTCCTGTCTGTGTGGAGTTTGCACATTCTCCTCGTGTCTGCATGGGCTTCCTCCGGGTGCTCCAGTTTCCTTCCACAGTCCAAAAATGTGCAGGTTACGTTGATTGGCCGTGCTAAATTGCCCCTTAGCGTTCCGAGATGCATAGGTTAGAGGGATTAGTGGGTAAATATGTAGTGATATGAGGATAGGGCCTGGGTGGGATTGTGGTTGGTGAAGACTTGATGGGCCAAATGGCCTCTTTCTGCACTGTAGGGTTCTATGATTCTATGATTCTTCTATGAAAACGTTACCGAGTTGGGAATGGGGTGGTTTTACTGAAGAGGCAAAGATGTGCTTGGAAGCTCATCTCCCTTTGTTGCATATTGGAAAGTCACTTTAGATGATTTAGATAAATCCTGGAAAGGGGTTCAGAACCTACAGGTGGAAGTGGTGAACAAAGCTAAAAGCTGTGGTTCATTTCAACTGCTTAAACATACAGCCTGCTCTTTGTTTGAACAAGCTTAAATGTTTCATTTGTGCCGCAAGTTTATGCAAAACTCATTTATTAATGCATTTGTTTTAAGTGGTTGACAGCTTATTGTCAACATAGCTGAATTTATTAACCAGTATGCACTAAGAATTGTTTAATCCCACTCAATTTTCTTTTTAAGTCTCCATCATGTAAGCACTTTGGTTGTGCTTTCCTTTTTGGCAAATTGCACCATGATTTTAATTGAATCTTCAAATAATTTCAAATGTGCATATATTAGGCTAAGCCCGATGCCAGCCTGTTTTATTAAAATGTTCAGTGCAGTGAAAACTACAGGGCCTCAACTGTTAGGATGTTGGATTGCTCCCCCTCCATCAGCATCTGAAGAGTTGGCGGGGAAACACATCCCTGCTGACTCCAACAGCCCAGCTAGCATTATACACTCTAACGAGAATCGGTTGATGTTAGGCAGGAACACCGGGAAGTCTAAGTCCGAGAACCTGAGGAAAATACAAGTGTCAAGGTTCCCAGGGCAGGGAAAATAGGGAAGACCTGGGTAGTCATGAGGGGGAGGAGGGGGTAATCAGAGTTCTGAAGATGGGGAGGGAGGTTAAGAGTTCATTGGGGCTTCAGGAGGGTTGGACGGCACCCCACTCGGAAGAGGGCTCAAATGAAAGGCACCCGCAGCCTTCCCACGCCAAACCTAACCTGGATTAATTTTGGGCATCTCCCACAGAACTCCAATTCCCCCACCAGCCTGATAATTGAGGCTGGGTGGGAAATGGCTCTTAAGTGGCCCCTAAATGGCTTCCTATCCAAGCCTTGCCTACCTCAGCATAAAATTGCTGTGTGGTCAGGGTGGGCAGGAACACAATAATGATCCCATCCCTGCAATGTAACACTTTCCCCACCCCCAGCCTAAAACCTTGCCAAGCGCTGGCTTACAATTCAGGTGCAGATAAACCTGTAATAGCTGTTTAATCAACTGAGTGTGCAAGTGTGTTAAATAGAATGGTCATTATATAACTCAGCTCTAACCGGCTACTCCCTTTTACTTGTACATCTTTAGCCCTGGGCAAAACGCTTATGACTTCTTTATTATTGGAGAGCCTGAGTGTTTTCACGCAGCAGTCCAACTCTGAAAGCAAACCTTCCGATCTTGCATTTGATTATCAGATTAGTACCGTATGAATATGTGGATCTCCCAACATTCCCAAATTATTTGCATCATCCGCAAAGCCTGGTTTTTGGGAACACAGAGAAAAAAACAGAAACATCTCAGATGCATTGTAGGCCTGTAGTCACTGGATCGGCATGGAAGCTCCCTAGCAGAGAAGAAGAGTCTGTCTCTAAAACACTGGGCTAGATTCTCATTTTTCACTGCCTGTTAATCAGGTTCATTGGGTTGCATTACATAACCTGCCTGATTTTCATCCAGGCTGTATAAAGGGTGTATAATCCACTACTCTGGATTATCACACTCTATTAATCTTTTTTTTCAAATTCCAACAGACCTGCAGTATATTTGTTTTTTATTACATTTTTTTACGTCTCAGATGATGAAATCGTTTAGTCATTGTCTCACTATCTGCACACTTTATTGACTTGGCATACAATGGGCTGGAGGAACTGGATTCATTCACTGCCAGCAGCTGATGGACATACTCCCTGGTGTACGTCCATCAGCCTTTCTCAATAGGCTGGTCCTTCAATGTAAGCATCTGGGTCCTCTGCAGCAGGTGTGGAAGGAGCCTATCCCCCCCCAACTAATTCCTACATACTACTGCTCAGTGCTTCACTGCGCAAAGACCCTCCTCTAAGACGTGTGCTGCCATTATCTGAGCTGGAGTCGCAATGGTGACATTGAATAATGGTGCCTCTTTAGAAATATTGGTCTCCCCTCTTTCAAAGTGACAAAAGGGCATCGATAACTCCTGAAATGAAAGGGGAGGGGGGAATGCATGGATGAGCCTTTAGATTTGAAAGACAAGCAAAGGAAAATGTGTGCTGCAAGCAGCTGTGCTTTGGTCACACAATGATTTGAGCAAGATAGGTCTGGGGGGAAAATGTGAATAAATGTGAAATGTGACTTTTCCTGTCATATTGTCAGTTGGCTCAGTCATGATAGGTATAATTTTACTGGTTCACCTCGCCCATTGATGGGCAGAGTGGGCCGGTGGGATCACGCCTGATTTCTCGGATCTCATGATCTTAGAGTCGGATTTCCAGTGAGGTCAGCCTCTTGCCAGAAATGGGCGAGAGATGGAATAAATTATTTAAATATATTATAATATAATTTACATGGCATTAATGAGCTCGGCGCTCAATCAGGCAAGCACCTGCCCCCCATGAACGGGGAACAGTCGAACCAGAGGCCATTGAGGCCTCCTGGGGTGGCTGAGAGGAAAGGTGTGTCCTTTGGGCAATGCCTACTTGGTAATACCTGCTGTTACAGTCATAGCTAGGTGTAGAGAAAGATTAACTTAATGAGGTGGGTCCACTCAAAAGTCTGACGGCAGCAGGGAAGAAGCTGTTTTTGAGTTGGTTGGTATAAGACCTCAGATTTTTGTATCTTTTTCCCGACGGAAGAAGGTGGAAGAGAGTATGTGTGGGGTCCTTGATTATGCTGGCTGCTTTTCAGAGGTAGCGGGAAATGCAGAGAGTCAAGGGATGGGAGGCTGGTTTGCGTGATGGACTGAGGTTTGTTCATGAGCCTTTGTAGTTTATTGCAGTCTTGGACAGAGTAGGAGCCATACCAAGCTGATTTACAACCAGAAAGAATGCTTTCTATGGTGAATCTATAAAGGTTGGTGAGAGTTGTAGCGGACATGTCAAATTTCCTTCGCCTTCTGAGAAAGTGGAGGTGGTAGTGGGCTTTCTTAACTATAGCGTTGATGTGGAGGGACCAGAACAGATTGTTGATGATCTGGATGCCTAGAAACTTGAAGCTCTCCACCATTTTATCATTGTTGATGTATACAGCGGCATGTCCTCCACTTACTGAAGTCGATGACTATATCCTTCATTTTGTTGACATTAAGGGAGAGATTATTGTTGTCGCACCTGTTCACTAGATTCTCTACCTCTTTCCTGTACTCTGTCTCATCATAGTTTGAGATCCGACCCATTACAATGGTGTCATCAGCAAACTTGAAAATTGAATTGGGGGGAATTTGGCCACACAGTCATAGGTGTATAAGAAATATAGCAAAGGGCTGAGGATACAGCCTTGTGGGGCACCGTTGTTGAGGATGCTCATGGAGGAGGTGTTACCTAGCCTTACTGATCGCGGTCTGTGGATTATGTTTGTCACTGAAAAGCGAAATATAAGGAGAAAGAACATGCAGTTATCGTATCTAACTTTCTGTGCAGTGCCTGTCATGCGGTGAATGTAAGAGATAAGGGCTGAGATGGAACTCTGGGATATACCAGAGGTGACAATGTTAGTAGCAAGGGGAGTCCTTTTAGGAAATGTACTGGCTTCCCAGGGCTAAATTCTACGGTGGGATGTACTTCTGAAGCACTTCCGTAGTAGAAAGATCGATCCCAAAATGACCGACTTTAAATAATACCATCCCTCAGCTATAATGTGCTCTGGCAAACCTATTGGGGTGAATGTCAGACTTCCTTCCCTCACTAGGAGGAAGTCCTGTCTTTGAGAGCCGCTGGGACTGTAAACAGTCCTCCAAAGGAGATTGATGGCGACCAGAGTGAGGTAAATCCTGGGCTTTTGAAGCAATAAGAAATCGGTCACCTTAGAGTTGGGGGGAAAGAGGATTTTGGTGTTTGTCCCTTCTCACCTGATCACCAAAGTCGGGGGGGTTTGGGTAACATTTTTGTGGGGAAGTGCCATAATGTCCTCAGGGCAATCCCCACAGGACATACACCCTTTTCCTTCAAGTTTTTTACCATGACTGTGGTCAAAAATTGCCTTCTCTCTTTCACCTGCCTGCCACTACACAACATGTTAAGGCAGACTGAGGGCCTTAAGTGGGCAGTAATTAGCAATTAAAGGCCTTTTAAAATGCCTGAGAGGGCAGCCTACTGGGCACCTTTTTACCACCACCCCACATACCTAGTGGGGATCCATAAAATCCAGCCCCTACAATGAGGCAAATGTGAATCAGGCCGTGTGGGAGAAACATCAGAAATTTCTCACATTGGAGAGACATTGAAGAAGCAAGATATGGTCAGCCATGTCAAAAGCCACAGTGAGCTTGAGGAGGAGTAACATACGGTGATCACAATCACCAAGAATTTAATGGCAACACAAACCATTTAAAGTGATCATAATAGGGAGAGATTGAATAGCGATAGCACATTCCAGAATATAATACAGTACATACAAATAAATAAAGCGCATCTGAAAATGTCGGTACGAATTTTTGTATGAAATGGAAGTAACCACCATCCTGGATGACCAGAGGCTACCCTCCCTTTTGATGGGGAGGGCTAATTGGTGGTGATTTAACCCCAGGATCACCACACCTCAGCTGAGGGACAAGGTTGAGAAGGCAGGGCCTTTGTAGATAACTGCAGCCAATACGGAAATTCAGCCCATCACTCTGCATCACAAACCAGTCGTTGAGCCACCTGAGCTAAGCCGACCCCCATCAATGTTTTATCACGTGAATCACACACCAAGATTTACAAATTGTAAAATCCTTCAAAGGTGCTGTATATTGCATTTTATATGAATCTAATTTTGATTCAGTTCTGAACAGTTAATGGACTATACGCTTGTGATGGTGATGTGTTTCTCTTCATCTGCATCTGGGACTTGGTTAGCAGTTACAAACAAAACACTAAATGTAACTGTAGGTCTGACCTCTTAAAGGCTAAATGAGAACAAACACCCAGTGAATGGATTCAGAGGCTTAGTAAATAAATGTTGGTAACAATTGCAATGAGGTAATCCATTCTTGTGAAGTAGAAATGTCATGTCAGGTTTCTGTTGGAGTTTCGTAATCCATTTCACAAGCTACGCCAAAGGTATGTTGGAAGACTAAACATTTCTTTTAACGTGAAGATTTTTTACAGTACATATTACATTTCCAAATAAATCTATAAACCCACTTGGCTCTACAGTTTCACTGATTTTTGTTCCTGTAAACACCAGATAAAAAGAAAGGATTCTTTATCTGGGAGGAATCGTTTTTATGGAAAGCAGTAGGTGATACTGCCATCTGGTGGCTCTCATTGGTTTGTGCGGAATTTCGGAAGAGCACAAAAAGGACATTGCCTGATCTATTGACCATCATCATTCAGACCAGTTTTCACCTCTCGTCCATTCCCTATTCAGAAATTCTTCACCCCTCACCCCTTCTCCATTCAGACATTCTTCACACCTCAGCTTTTTCCATCCTACTAATTTCTGATAAATTTGGTAAATTCAAAATTCACTTAGGACCTCTGAAATGCTGGGGCCACAAATGTTTTAAAGATGTAATTGACAAGGGGCAGATTCAATTGTTTCCAATCTTTAACCCATTTCGACATCTCCCAATACACCAGTTCTTCCCATTTCATGTGGATGTAACGATTATTGTAAAAAAAATTTGCATGTGAAAATAGTTTCAAAAACAAGTTTATTCTTTAATGTGTTTTGGGTAAGGAAGAACCAGAAGAAGCACACACCATTTACAATCCAATGTCACTGTACATGTGGCAATGATGCATTTCAATTTGATTTAACAATTTATTCAGCAGCAACACTAAAAGGAACACAATCTCTTGACCATAGGCAGCATTCAATTAGACGAGGGTTGCCTTTAGTGACACTATAAAATTGGCAGAGTTGACATGTCAAGTACCTAGTTAATTTTAAAGTGACTATTAAATTTAAAATATTTACAATACTTAAACTGGTTGGCAAACATCAAAGGCAAGAAATATTTGTGCTGTGTCTACTGATAAAGCAAGGCTTACATGTTTTATGCTATACTTGATGTGTGTGGAAAACTATGTAATGATAACCTTGGGTATGGGAATTTCTCTTGTGTGATTCCCAAAATACACGTCAATCTAAGACTGGTTGGCAGAATATTTCAGAGTGCTGCTTTCACCTCCATGATCCAGCTTGAATCCAGACTGGACAGGAGGAGATGAATCCAATATTCCATCTGATCCTTCTAACTTTGCTAAGCATCAGTGCAATACCCTGTGTGCAGAAAAATCCTTAAATTAATTGTTTGACGCCTTTCCTTTCTGCGTTTGCCAAATACAATGATACAATTCACATCAGAATCCTGTCACCCTGTCACCATAATTCAAGGCAATGAAAGCAGCACAGGCCTATTCTTACTCTTTCTCCACCCAGCAGTCAGGATATGCTCCTCAGTTCCGCTGCACTGAGAAGATTGATGTAACATTTCCTGGGAGAGCTCCCAATAAAAACAAGACAGATTTTCTTTGAAGGTGCTCCCTTCATCCAGTTGGTCAAGTTTAAAACAACTTAAACATCGCTATCGCAAAAAAAATTCTTCCAGCCTCATGCCTCTGGATCTGTTCCACCACCTCGCATTCCGTTCTCCAGTGTTCCAGTTTATTTCAAGTTTCAAGAGTGCTCAGTCATAGCCACATGAAGCAATGCTGTGCCCAGTTCACAATGCACACTTCACTTTCCGTAAAGGAGCTCAGTCTGTGCACAGGCTAAAAGCAATGGACAAATCATGGAGCAAAAAGCTAATTTGGTTTTGATGCATTATCTTTCTTCACGTGTTTTTGTAGCCAGAATTTTGGAGAATTCAGTCATAATTGATTTGTAGATCTTGTAACTGTTTTTAAATAGGGCATTTGTTGAGTTGGCAACTTTCACTGCAAAGTGCACGCTTTTGATATTGTACGTTACATTTCTAGTTTGTGTATGCGTGCAGGGAGGCAAGTCTTTCAGATGAATGTAAATCTCCAGCATTTCAAATGATTAACTTTAAAATTAAAGGATTCTATCCAACCTTGTAGGAGCATTATTGCACCTGAACAAATGCAAACTATCATTCTGAGCTTTGCTGTCAAATGTATATAGAAAAGTGCTAAACAATTAGCCTTGCAAAATTTTCAAATGTAGTGATCAGCTTGACAATTCATAACTAAAGTAGAATGCAGAGTAGCTGATCACTGAGAGATGTAAAATAAATTGCTTGTGGGCTGGTCCAGCTCCTGTACCATAAATGTCCTATATCCCAATAATCTTGGGGAGCAGAGAGGGCCCTTTGGCTACCCTTCTGAAATAAATTTCATCTCTTTCCTCCCAAAGTTATAAGAGCATGAGCTACAAGGATAGAGTTTCCTGTTATTGTACCTGAACGAATTGGAATTCCTTGAAGCAGAGTATTGAGATAAATCAGACAATGAAGATTTGGCACCCGTAAAGGAGCCAGCCTGACCTTTTGCTCAATAACTTAATTGGAAGGAAAATTTGGCTGTGCCCTGTTATCGGCACACATGCTCTGCTGTGCCCAATTTTCCTTTATGCAATGTGTCCAGATGATCCGATGTGCCCATGGTTAGAAACAGCAAAGTCTACCCCACAGCTGGAGGATTGGGTACAGTTCTGATGGCCACACTATAGGAAGGATGTGATTGCACTAGAAAGAGTGCAGGGGATATTGCCTAGGCTGGAGCATTTCAGTGATGAAGAGAGACTGGTTAGGCTGGGGTCGCTTTCCTTAAAGCATAAAAGGCTGAGGGGGGACTTAATTGAGGTGCACAAAATTGAGGGACAGTGATAGGTTAGATAGGAAGAAACCTTAGTTGATGGGTCAATAACCGTGGGCATAGATTTTAGGTAAGGAGCAGAAGGTTTAGAAGGGATTTGTGGAAAAACCTTTCCACCCAGAAGCTGATAGGACCAAAAGGCCTCTTTCTGTGCTGTAATACACCATGACTATAACTCTTTCATCACCAGTACTTCCAGGTCCCACAAATTCTGCACTATCTCCTTGTTTATGTATGGATCCTAAAAAGATTAATGATCAAATGCAATGCTTTTTTACCACTATGTTCAGCTTCAGGTGATAAAGGACACTTTAACAATATCAACACAGATTTGACAGCAAACAGCTCATGTCCCTTTTGCCCAGAGAAAGTGAGTAAGTAGGAAAATACACCTGGCAGTAAATTTTCAAACATTTATATCTATTTAAAGTTTTGAAATCACCTGTACCCTGTACCACGGGTTGGCAATAAATTCTGATAACAAATTGGAATATATTTCAGTAGTACTATAAAGTTGAACAATCAGAAGTTTGGCATGTTGTCAACATATAGCATTCCATCTTACTGTTAAATGGCAAACTGCACAGGCCTACAAAACATGATTTGATGCTCAGTAAGGTGCTGAAGAATAGGCGACCATTACTTGAACCATTGTCTATCTCCTCTCAAGGGCATTGGTGAGGCCGCAGCTGGAGTACTGTGTGCAGTTTTGGTCGCCGCACTTACGCAAGGATATTTTGGCCTTGGAGGGAGTGTAGAGGAGGTTTACTAGGCTGATACTGGAGTTGAGGGGGTTGAGCTATGAGGAGAGGCTGACTAAATTAGGCTTGTACTCGTTAGAGTTTAGAAGAATGAGGGGAGATCTCATTGAGACGTATAAGATGATGAATGGGATGGATAGGATAGAGGTGGAGAGACTCTTCCCGCTCAGAAAGGACAGTAGGACTAGGGGCACAGCCTCAAGATAAAGGGGGGGCGCGGTTTAGAACAGAGTTGAGGAGGAACTTCTTCACTCAAAGGGTGGTGAATCTCTGGAATTCTCTGCCCGTTGAAGTGGTGGAGGCTGCCTCGCTAAATATTTTAAGACGCGGGTTGATGGGTTTTTGATAAGCGAGGGGATTAAGGGTTATGGGGAGAGGGCGGGAATGTGGAACTGAGCAACGACAGATCAGCCATGATCTTATTGAATGGCAGGGCAGGCTCGAAGGGCTAGATGGCCTACTCCTGCTCCTATTTCTTATGTTCTTATGTTCTTAAGTTGTTAAGCCTATTAGTGTCATGTTCTGTGTTGTGTGTAAGAATGATAAGAAGAGCTACCAAGAAGGTTGTGTTGAACTGTTCATAGCAAGCACCCTAAAAGAAATATTGCCTGGTTTCAATGTTGTGCCTGAGATAATTGCAGGCTATGGAAAAAGTATTAATTTATAGGTTAGGGGAGGAAAGGGGTGGTGCAATCTTGAGCCCATGCTCGTCATCTGTGCAAATATCAGTGGGAGCTCAAGATCCAGAAGTGGCAGATCTTGTGATCTTGGACCTTCTTTGCTCCTCACCAGTGCTGATCCTCAGGCTCACGTCCATACAGACATGAACCCGCTTTAAATTAAGTTTCAATAAGATTAACACGTCCCCTCTCCAGCTTTTGACCTCCAGATGTTTGTTGACACCATGCCGGCGTCACCCAGATGTGCATCAGTCTTGGGGATCCCTCTGGGGTAAGTATAGCCTGCAGGGGAGAGGGACATGATCAGGCAGTGAATGGCCTGGCAATGCCCCCTGCCACTGCCCCTTGGCACAGGTTAGCAGTGCCAGGCAGTGTAACCCTGTGCATCTATTATGGCTAATTCACCTAATTTGCATATTTTTGGACTGAGGGAGAAAATCGGAGCACCAGAAAGAAACCCATGCAGAAGCGGGGAGAGTGTGCAAACTCCACACAGACAGTTACCCAAGGTCAGAATCAAAGCTGGTTCCCTGTGAGGCAGCAGTACGAACCATTGTGCCAACTGAATATTAAATCATGTATTTCATATACATCAGTACAAAATAGCTGATTCATTACTTTGAAAAGCATTTAAGTCTGTATAATTGTTTTAATACAAATGAAGTGCACATATTAGAAAATAACTAATTCTTTTAACTTTCTCCCTTCCCAGTTGAATCTGGGCATTATAGATTTCAATGAGACCAAAATTATCAGAATGAATCTAAAGACCTACTAGCACACGTTCCACTACTAAATATGAACTGCAAATACTAGGAATCCTACCAGAGTACAAGCACAGGCAACAGCACATTGTCATCTCCCCTCTGATCAGAATTATCTACAGTAAACCTTTCCATATGACTAGGTTATACAACTCCCTGGAAATGATTTGTTAGATTGAGGGAGCCCACTAAGATATCTAAACTATGGACCATGATTCAGGATATCAAATATTCCTTTTATTTTCTTTAATAAGCTCACTGTACCGGTGCTCTTCCTGTATTTAAATCTAGTGGGGGAATGTTAAGATCTGTTTTTAATTTGTAACAATTCCAAGGAGCCAGCTATTCATTATGTTCATTTTCAGTGTCAGCTGGGTCTCAGTGGATTGCACACTTAACTCAGAATCACACAATTTTTGATTCAGGTCCCAGTCCAAGGCTTGAGAACAAAAACCTAGGCTGACACTCCTCAGAACTGAGGAAACACTGTGCTGTCAGAGGTGCTGTCTTTTAGTTTAGATCTTAAACCACAGTCCTACCTGCCTGCTGGAGTGATTCCTTGACATAATTTCAAAGGAAAGTCCATGAAATAAACGCAGCAAGGATGAGGGTGGTAGTGAATGGTTGCTTTTCAGACTGGAGGAAGGAGTCAATGTGGTTGCCCAGTGGCCAATACAAGGACCATTACTTATGTTAAGTATTAATGATTGAGGTGCACAATTTCAAATTTACAGATCTTGGAAGCATTGTGAATGGTGAGAAGGATAGTGATAGACTTCAAAAGGACATATAATGGGCAGTTTGAATTTAGTGCAGGAAAGTGTGAAGTGATACATTTTTGGCAAGAAGAATGAAGACAAGCAACAGTACAATTCTAAAGGGACTGAAACAGCGGGAGCTGTGGGCGTATGTGCACCAATTGTTGGTGGAGTGGCAGATTGAGAATGTAGTTAAAAACCAATCTGGGGCTTGGAGTCAAAGTAGAGTAGCAAGAAAGTTATGACAAACTTTAAAACACTGGTTCAGCCTCAACTGAAGCAAAGCTGGAGCAAAGCAGTTCTGGGCATTACACTTTAAGAAGGATGTGCACACTTTGAAGGTGCAGGAAAGATTTACAATAGTAGTTACAGAGATGAGGGACTTCAGTTAGGTGCATGGGTTGAAGAAGCTAGTATTGTTCTGCTTAAAGAGGAGATTTGATGATGTTCAAAATCATATTGGGTTTAAACGTAGTAAATATGTAGAAACTGTTATCATTGGCAGAAGGGTCATAATCCAGAGGACATTGATTGAATGTGATTGTCAATAGAAGGAATGGTGACTTGATTTTTTTTTACACTGCATGCTTAGGATCTGGAATGCATTGCCTGAGAGTGTGGTAGAGACTGATTAAATTGTGACTTTCAAAAGAAAATTGAATATGCAGCTAAAGAGAAAATAGAACCATAGAAAAGTTACAGAACAGAAGCAGGCCATTTGGCCCAACTTTGCAATACCAGTTCGAGAATATCTAGGTACCTTTTTCTAATTCCACCTTCCTGCATCTGGCCCATAACCTTGTAGCTTACAGCATTGAAGGTGCAGATCCAAGGCCTCTATCCCCACCACCAACTCGGACAGTGAATTCCAGACACCCACTACTCTCTCTAAAGTTCTCCCTCATGTCCTCCCTTCAGCTTCTGCCACTTATCTTGAATTTGATTGCACCTAAATCAAGTCACCCCTCAGTCTTCTATGTTCTAAGGAAAATAACACCAACCTATCCAATCTCTCCTTGTAGCTACATTTTTTCTAGCCAGGGCAACATACTTATAAACCTCTTCTGCACTCCAGAGTAATGGCGATACTCTGTAATATGATAGCTAGAACTGCACACAGTACTCCAGTTGTGGCCTCACCAGTGTTTTATGCAATTCCAAAATCATACCTTACTTCATGTAGCCTTCTAGTATATTCCCATTTGTTGTGGATTGCCTATAACTGTTTGACCTCCCTAAATGCATGACCTCGCACTTTTCTCTATGTTAAAATCCATCTGGCACTTTATCGCCCACTCCACCAACCCATCGATATCGTTTTGTAGATTATGGCTATCCTCTAGACTATCCACTGCTCATCCAATCTTTGCTTCGTCTGCACATTTCCCAATCATGCCCCCCCTTATGTTTACATGCAAATCGTTGATATATAACATGAACAGCAAGTGTCCTAACATCGAGCCCTGTAGAACACAACTTTCCATTTGCAAGGGCATCCATCAATCATTATCCTTCGTTTCTTGTTACTTAGCTGACTGTTTATTCAGTTGCCACATTACCCCTGTATCCCATGGGCTTTGGGACCTTGTCAAACGCCTTAATACAATCCATGTATACAACATCCACTGCATTACCTTCATCAATCCTCCTTGTCGCCTCCTCAGAGTTAAATCAGATTTGTGAGGCAAGACTTCCCTTTAACAAATCAGTGCTGACCATCAGATGCCACTGCTGCCAATGAAAGTGGAGAATTTGGCACTCAGGACTGGAGAATCCCAGCCACGTACAATGTTAGAGAACCCCGAGCAACACGCTTTGTTAACACAGCCTAAAGGAGTGATTTCCTTTTCTTTCTGAGGTAGAATATTGAACTGCTCATGATGTCTGCATTCATTGTTTGAAATCCAGTAATTTCATTAGGTAGTTAGTGGGCAAAATCTGCTGCCTTTGATTTTGCAAATTGTCTATATCACAAGAGAAGAATGGCTGCAAGTTTTGGAAAAATTTATGGTTAATATTCTATATGTTCATATTTCAGAAACATCACGAAACTTTTCACAGACAACAAATTATTTAAACTGTTATGGTCATTGTCTTGTAGGCAAATACAGCAAGCATTTTGCATATAGCATGGAGAGGTATTACTGATGAAGGATTATTGACAATGGTATTTTCTATTTGAATTGTGATCTTTACTGGATGGATCGGATCTCAGTTTAACATCCCATCAAATATTCACCACTTCTGTTAGTGTAACTCCTTCCCATTGTCAACATTTGTCAGTGAATAACAGCCAATTTTAACTTGGGGTGGGAAATGCTGGGGATTGGGGTGAAGGAGCTCAAAGTGGATAGTTAAACTGACCATCCATGCAGAGACCCAGCAGAAGTTACTACCCAGGTATCATTAGCGTGCTGTCTGACTCCTGCCCAAAAATGATGCCGGTGGACGGGAGTGAAATTCCTTGGCTGCGATAGGTGTGGGGGTTAAGCTGCCACCATCTTCAGAAATTTGGGAAAATTGCAAAGTAAATATGGATGGGTGGGGAGTGGCAATATGCCTGATTGGGGGCAAGTGGATGGCAAGGGTACAGGAGATCCAAGGTATCTCTGTGGCATCAGGACAGCTACTCTTCATCTACAAAAACAAAATCTTTTAGTTAAAGAATCCTTACTTGGTCTTGTATCATTTCTGCCAACAACCTTTCCTAGCATGCTGTGGTTGTACCCACAGTTAAAATAGTGTGCTACTTCAACTTAATTATCAAGTTGCAACACTACAATTTAAAGTGGGCCTGAAGTCAGAACTGGGGCAAAGCCTACGTGCCGTCTTTTCCTCCACTCCACACCATTTCCATTGAGTTGGGGGCTAATATCCGAGCTTGCTTGAATAAAATTATTGTAGAGCTTTAGCCCATAACCCACTGACTTAGAAGCCACTGAGTAAGCTGCTATTTACTAATGAAGCTCAACACTGATTGACAAGCTATCATATATTATTTTCCTAGCAATGAGCTGGGAAAATAATGAGCCTATGACCTAAAAATTGGCAGCACCACACAGTGAGAATGAAACTGTCAGGCATTTGTTCATCCTTTGGCAGTTGTTGACAAGGTTATCTCCAGTAATTGTCACTGCTGCCAAGCCAATGCCAAAAAAGCCATCCTTGGATGATTGGTATTTTACAAGCGTTTGGTAATCCTCTTCCAATCCAATCTATAATGCATAGCATTGTACGGTGGCTTATTCAAACGTTGCATTCACTTATCTTCTTCTTGCATTGAGCCACAGTATGTTAAAGCCTTTGGCTCAAAGTTTTATTTGGATGTAATCCTTAAAAACCATGAATAAGTAGGTCCAAAGGTGGTCGATACTTATTTTCAGTGTACAATTTGCAACATTAAAATGTATTGAAGAGTGATACAGGAAAGAGTTTGGGATGGATGTGTATTAAGGGTACCTGGCACAAGATGGTGTTGTAAATAGTATGTTCATTTGCATGTTTTTGTGATTTATACCACTTACAGTCATCAACAGAATTATAAAGCGTCAATAGTAAAAATATGTCTCTGCTGGAAGGAAGAAGATGCATGGTGATTTATTTAATGGGCTGTTGATCTGCTAGAAAAGCTCCTTCCAAGAATTGCTATTTTGCTTCCATTCTAAGCTGTTTACATTCTTTAGGTCATTCATTCACAGCTAGGTAGCCCGTTCTGAGGCATCTCAGGGGTTGGGAGCATTTGCCAGCAACATGGATTAATACATTTTTTTGTTCTTCCATGGGATGTGAGTATCACTGACAAAGCCAGCATTTGTTGCCCATCCCTAATTGCCCTTTAACCAAGGGACTTGCTAATCCATTTCATCCACATCCACAAGAATCATCCACATTGCTGTGGATTTGGAGTCATGTGTAGGCCTGACTGGGTAAGGATGGCAGATTTCCTTCTGTCAATGACCAGATGGGTTTCACTCTCACCATTATGGGGACAAGGACTGGAATTTTACCATCCTGCTTGACATGGGAATTGCAGCACTCGAGGGGTGGACCATGGAAAGGTCCATTGACCTTGGGCGGGATTTTATGGTTTCAGGTGGGATTTTCTGGCTGCGCTTACCCCAAGGCTAGAAATTTCCACCCAAGGTCAACAGACTCTTGCATGCTCTGCTGAATTTAAGAACATAAGAAATAGGAGCAGGAGTAGGCCATCTAGCCCCTTGAGCCTGCCCTGCCATTCAATAAGATCATGGCTGATCTGAAGTGGATCAGTTCCACTTTCCCGCTTTCTCCCCATAAACCTTAATTCCCTTATCAATCAGAAACCTATCTACCCGTGACTTAAACATATTCAACGAGGTAGCCTCCACCACTTCAATGAGCAGAGATTCACTACCCTCTGAGAGAAGAAGTTCCTCCTCAACTCTGTTCTAAACTTATTTTGAGGCTTATTTTCTGTCTAGCCAGTTACGATTCCTGTGTGGGGTGGAACAGGAAAATTCTGGCCAAGGTCTCAATTCCAGATTTACTAATTGAATTTAAATTCCACCAGCTGCCACGTGAGATTTAAAACCATGTCCACAAAGAAATAGCCTGGGCCTTTGGATTACTAGTTCAGTGATATTACCACTACATCATCATCTCCCCATGGCTCCCCATGCATTGTCTCATCTTCCCTCTTTCCCCCCAGACTCCTGCTACACATCTCCAACCTCGCCTCATGCTGCTGTTTACTCACAGAGACATATTTATGGTCAGGAATGACTGAACTGGGAATTACAGTGAGGAACTTGTATACTGACACTAAATTGCACTGCATTTCTGCACATTAATATACCACTTTTGCAGTTGGCTGGACAGCTTGTTAGTGATGCCATCAGCATAGATTCAATTCCTGTACCAGCTGAAATTATTCATTAAGGTCTGCTTTCTTGACTTTGCCCCTTGCCTGAGGTGTGGGGATCCTCAGGTTAAATCACCATCTGTCAACTCTCCCCCTCAAAGGGGAGAGCAGCCTGTGGTTATCTGGGAGTATACCGACTTTACCTTTTCACACATCATTTGCTTTAATCAGAAGCCAAACCAGAGCACTCATCTGTCGCACCACTGAATAAATGTGGCATAGGTTCTCATGATGATGAGATAATGGGGCCATGTGTTTACATCTAAGTGTCAATCCAGGTTTAAGTCAGCAAACTTATCCTATCAAGTGGTACAATTGGAGAGAAAATACAGACAGGTTTGAGAATTATTTCATAAATATATAGCCACCGACTATATAACCTATAGTCTAGGTTAAACTGGAGACCTGTACAAAAGCCAATACAATTAAGTTGCTTCAAGTAGTGATACAAACAAGGATAATTCTATTCATTCAACATGGACAATTCAGAGAACACGAGTTATATGTACAATTTTCAAACTTTTACCAATTACTGCTGAGGTAAGCAAAATAATTTTGTTTACAAATAAAATTTTGAATTTTGAGGTATTTTGCATGCAAAGGATTGCTTTACAGCTTTTTCATTGAGACATTCAAGTGCCATTTATCAGGGACCCTAACTCTGTTATGCTGGATGAGGGGAGGCCACACATTTTAGTTGTGTAAATTAATCTGAAAATCATGATTCTGAAATTCTGAGCAATAGTGACAAGGCGGGACTCGTAATCATCAATCACCAATTCTGTAGAAATCTGTCCTTAAGTCCATGATTAATCACATAATCAGTGGACATTCTATGCAGATGCTGTGTTTGATCTGGAGGAAATCTGAATATGCCATGCCCTCTTAATCTGGGTGTTTGGCCTGTGTGTGACTCCAGGTACACCTGTAGTTGATTCTCAACTGTGAAATTGCTGAGCAGATCATTCATTTGTAGGAGAAGATACAGTTAATTATGGGCAATATGGTGGCTTTATTGGTAATGCCCAAGACCCATGAATGAATTAAGAGAATTGCTCCCATGGCAGAGCCAGAGGCCACTGAGAAGAAATACCCAAAGTGCAATTTTTTGAAAAATTTCTTTCATTTCCAAAAGAGGAAAAAAAGGCCAATCATTTGCCAGTAATTCTTCTGGGACCTTTGTAACATTGAATACATAATATCATCAGTTTTCAGTTCACAGCAGCCCTGCTACCTAGTGATAGCATTATGGATTACACAGGATATACCATTCAGTCTAATCAATCCATGCTGATGTTCATGCCCCACCTGATCCTGGTGGGAAGATTTTTCCCGATACACTTGTAAGCAGACTTGGCTTGTCACCACCACCAACCACGCCCCCCCCCACCCTGCCCACCACCACCACCCACACCGCCCCCCCACCCCCCACCCCCCGCCGACTGCAAGTACACATAGTTTATACGTTGAGGGTCTGGATGTTTTTCTAGTTAAGATAGCCGAAAGACAGTTGTGCAGGAGATCACAATGCAACCTGGATGCCAACAACTGTAGATTGTAATTATATCAGAAACATGCGTGGTGTTGATGTACTAGTGATGTCAGTTCACGTGATGACATCCAGAAGGAGGACTTCTTGTGGAACTCCAAATATGTAAATATTTGCTGTAAATAAAGAATAATAGTTTTCAGAAACGACAGACAAGCAACATTATTTGGGAGAATGGAGAACCTCCAAAACCGCCATTTAGATGCTGACTCTACAACGAAATATTGACTGCATCCTGGACCCTCCAAAACAACTGGATGACCCTATCACTCTCTTAGCTTGCTGTGATGTCAGAGATCATAGCCATGATTCTCAGCACTGGCTTGCCGTAGCCACAAGCTCTCACGAGATTCGCAACAGTCGATCTCAGTTTGAAACCTTCCCTGCCACCTGCCAGTGATGTAATCAGATTCATACCCAGAAGAGGTGCTCCAATCTTGGGGTTCCCCACGTTTCCCATCCCTGCCCCACCAGTGTGGTGACATGGGCCATGCCTGCAGATTTTCTCTGCAGAGTGCTGCACAATGCAGCAAGGAAACCCGGCTGAACAGTCTGTAAGTTGCACGCTGCTTTTCTTGCTTCAGCCAGCACTCTGTGCAAAAAATGAAAAATTCTGTTCTTTGGCCTGGATTTTCCTGTCTCAAATTGCTGAGGGCAGGACGATAAAGTTTGGAGAGCAGCGAAAGGTCTGCTGACTTTTGGTGGGAATTTTCAATCCCACCAGCCCGCCTTTCCTTTTTTTATTCATTCTTGAACTGTGCAGTATTTTCCATCAGCGCTAGCTGCAAAGCCAGAAATCCCCACCCAAGGTCAGCAGGTTTATCTGTCCACCCCCGCCCACTGATTCCTGTGGCGGGCAGGATGGGAAAATTCCCCCTTATTGTCCAGTCCCAATTGCCCTCAAAAATGGGCCTCCTTCTGTTTGGTGCAATGGTCGTTGTAGTTTGGCAATGCAGAAGTCAATTATTCTGGCAACAGCTTGCTGATGCAATATGTTACTAGTGCAAAAAAATCAGCTCAATGTCACCCTACCACAGTCACAAATCAATCTGAAAAATGAACAACATAAAAATATGCCACTCCTTGTTTGAAATGTAATAAGGACCAAGGCACCACAATCCCAGATGACCATAGACTACACTCCCTTTGAGTGGTGGTGATTTAACCCAAGGATCACCACACCTTAGGAGAGGGGAAAGGTTGAGAAGACAGGTCTTCATGAATAACCTCAGCTGGTACAGGAATTGAACCCACTTTGTTGGCGTCACATTGCATCATGAACCAGCCATGCAGGTGATTATCAAACAGACTAATGCAGAATGTTTGTGTAGAGTGCTATCTTACTTTCTTCTTTCCATAGAATTAATATACAAGAGTTATATATATGGCAGTTGGATTATATTCAATGATTGAGTAGATCTGTTAAAATTACCCCATACTTTCCCTGAAGAGGGTCACACAGGTTTAGTGCAATTGATAGCAGGGAAGTATCTACCTTGGACATTTTTCAGTAACAATGAACCGAACCTTATATTAATAACATTTAAACATATCTGGTTGCACTAAAATATGACATCTCATTGTATGGAAGATGAAATCAAATTGTATGAGAAGCTCTTTATTTTATAATTCACTCATATCGCGGATGTGTTCCTGGGCTGGGTGCTTCCCATTCCATTCTACCGCACACTATAGTCCTGTTGTTCTACAGTTCTGATAGCTGATAGGGATACAGTGAGAAGCTATTGAACTTTTAACAGACTAGTTATTTAACACCTGTCAATAGAAGGGGAAGAAGTTTGATACAGTGCAGGTAAAGTGCACAGTTTCACGGGCTGTTTTACCTAGGACAATGGTGACATTGTATTTCTGGGTTTTTTTTAACATATCACAGAAACTCAATAATTAATGCAACATTGAGTGCTAGTAAATGCTTTGAGAGACTTTTTGACATGGGAGACTAAGTGCACTCTCAACTTCCCGGGACTGATAAAGAATCTGAATTTGATAGTTAACACATTCTACCTCGAACAGCACTAAACCGGCTGAGTGTAAGCAAAGCTATTTTTTTACACAGGCTCCTCATGCTGATCACAAGTTTGCTGGATATTGTGAATATTTTTTCTGTTTTATGTCCACAGAGAAGGTTAGAGCCAGTAAAAGGAAGGGCGACAATGACAGTGTGCCACGTTACAAATTCTTAATCATAAACTGATTTAGTTATTTCTTCTTGTATAGTTGCTCTCTGTATAATGTAATTTCCCAACTACATGGTTCTGCCAACACTAGAGATTTAACCATAAAACTTCTGTATTAAGATTCAGCTCTCCATAAGTAAAAAGGGGCATTTTACATTATGGATTCCAAGATATCCATTTTGAAAATAATTCCATTCTGATGTATATTCAGTTCCTTTGAATAAGAATGAAAGTCTCAGAAAAAATTCTTCCCACCATGATTGGTGTATAATTTGTGGTGTTGATTGCTGCCGTTCCTATAGAGGGAGGTTTCTAGATATAAAATAAATGGTTCATTTTATAACCCCTGATGTAGTCCTTGTACTAAACATATAAAAATGGAAAGTAATGTAAACTGAATCCATCAAATGAGCCATATTTCCTCTTGGAATTTTTATTATAGTTTAAATACTAATTTTTTTTCCATTTAAGTTAATTGTGATCACGCATTTGGTTCAAGATCCTCCAAGTTATTATTTCAATTATAAATTTGGGTACCGCACTAATTTACATAAGTGAAAGTATATTTGCAATCTGAGACCCTTAGCTCAACTCTTTAACTATGTTTGGTCCAAAAGCTGCTATCTGGCTGTGAAGCTAGCTATGTTTAATTGATGTACTGAAGTGCATGCTAATGTATGATGAAAACAGAGATGGAAATTTTCAGATTGGTGCAAGGAACATTTATAGCTCATTGTGTACTGTAAAGTGTTCATAACTGTGTTAACAAACAGAAACCCCATTTGTCAGTGCAGATGGCTGAAAGCAGCATTAGAAGCACATTTATTTTAAAATAAACAGAATGGTAACAACACATAATTGCAGTTTGAAAATCCCACATTTTCAGTGACAAAGATAGAGGGATTGATTTTGAAGATCGACAAGATCAACAGAACTCGGAAGTCTAGGGAAATCAAACACCCTGAAGGAGTGAATCACTTTATGGAGAGCTGATTGATAGCATTATTAGAGAGCACTCTTGCTCTGTTAAGAATGTAGTTCTCCAATTCCCTAACATAATGAAGAGCCTGTGGAATAATGCAGAAGGGCATTGTATAGTTGAGGTAGCCTATATGCAAACTAGGAAAAATTTACTTTAATCAATGTTACAACATTGGGACTAAGTAATGCAGTAGCTCTTTAATGTACAAGAGTTGTTAACTGAGGATTTCTACTTACTGTATGTGTAACGCATTTACAGGCCCTATTAGATTGACTATGATTTGTAGGATATTGCATCCGATTATGTCGCATCCTGTGGGCTGCCATGAGATTGTGCCACCCTGTTTTTGTAATCATTATAAAATATAGAGCATGTTTCACTCCCATTAGATCCTTCAGCTGACCTCTTTTTTTTCCTACAAAACAGGGTTGACACTGGGGTTCTCCAATACTGACAGTTTTCCATATGCAGAATACAACTTTGTATGCAAACATATTTAGCTGCTTAAATCTAGCAAGCAGAAATACTGAATTATCTTGTTAATGGTATTTTGCAATCTGATGTACACATACACACGTCAGTGCTAATGCCTCAGCAGGGATTATTGAATTCTGGTGAAAATTCTTGCTCCGAGTATTGTATGGCATGAATTCTCAACTGAGGACCTGTGAGAAGGTTTCATGGGGTGCACCGAAAGCAATACTTCCCATGGTGGAATTGAATCTCAACAGTTTACATAATTAGTAACACGCACAAATGAGAACTGAGGGATTTGAATTGAAAACTGAAAAAGGAAATTAGAGTTCCTGTGATTTTGCAAAGAATGTTTAAAAAAAAATCAAGCAGAGCGCAGTGAAAAGCAGTAATGATGCACACGAACAAAGCGTGGATTGAATTTTGAAAGATAGGATCAGTGAACAGTTTGGCACGTAATCCTGTTTGGCTGAGACTGACTGCTGATGTTTTCTGGTGGACGTGCAACACATTGAATCCATCAGCTATCCGGTCTCTGGGCGGCAAAGCAGAAGGAAGAGGGAATGGGAATTCACATCAGCTCCATTAACTAAAATTAGCCACCTCTTTTTGGTGGGAGGGTTGGTGGACAAATGTGCCTGCTGGCAAATAGAGGCCAAACATGGTAAGATTTGTAGTTGGTTGAGTTTGAATGAAATTAACAGGAATGTTAAGTGGAATATCTTGTCTGCTGCCAGTTAATTTATTTTGATATTCTGGGTCTAGGTCTGTAACCAAAGTATCTACTTTATCATCCGCCCCTCTGTCATTATTTGTGATAAGATGCTTCTATCTAATCCTTCATCACATCCCACCGTATCTCCCGATTTATAAACTGCGTATAGTGCAAGTGAAACCTCTTGTTCCCATCCTGCCCCCTACCCTTACACGTTTCTCCTTTTCCAAAAACTGCCACTTGGTCATTAAGGCAGTGTAGTGGCAGGATTTGCACATGGTGAGTCATTCGTCATAGATGCCTATAGTTGGGAGACAGGAGGAAAAGGTGAATGCAAGGGCCAACTTGGCAGAGGGTGAGGTCTCACACAAGTTCTGCCACAGATCAGATCGTTAATGAAGTGCAGCTCAAGAAAAGGCTGATGGGCACGCAGACTGTAAAGGTTGGTGCATTAGCGGATCTGCTGAAAAGGCTGCAGTCCCTGTCAACCAATTTGGAGGAGTTCAGCACCAACTTTGCGCAGAGCTTGGAGCCCATCTTTCCCAGTGTATAAGTGGTGGCCAACTCAAAGTGAGTAGTTGCAGACAGAAGCATGATGCAGCATCTGATGGGTAATGTCTCGGCTCCTACTGCAGCACAAGCAGAAGCCACTCAATATCTGAGTCTAGTAATGGAAGTTCAGAGTGAAGCTGTGCAAGCTCAACTTGTTGCCATGCAACTGCAGCTTTACGCAATGCCAGGCTGTGCTCTCGCTATCATTACTGCAGATTTCAGGACTTAAAGAACATGAATCTACTATCCACCATCAGAACGACAGCATTCTTGCTACCACCACGCCAATGACATTACTGTTGCACATGAGTCCGACTGCGGCTGCACATGTTGATTTGTTGAACCTAAAGCTGGCATTTCTAGGGCCACAGCTACTCAAGGACATCGGCAGTCTCCCCAACTGAATGTGAGCAGCCTTCCCCCAGCCATGCTGTAGAGTTGTCCAGACAGTTAAAGAGATCCAATGGTCTCATCGAACATTTCATACAGCAGCGTGGCTCTCTCTACATACACACCACCTACCTGTGTGCGGCTTTCATACTACAATCATAAACAAATAGCTCAGTTAGTGAACAGCAGGTAGTTATTCAGTAACCATCATCTGGTTTGTTGTGGTCACACATATACAGATGTTACAGTGGATTGGCATGAAATGAAGATGTCCTGATTGCTGCCAGGATAGTGCCTTGTGGTGCTTAAAGTGTTTTACTGGGCCAAATGTTGTGGCCTATTTCTTCTGGTTGAGGAGTCAGAGATAATTCACATGACTTTAAATTTGTTAGTAAAGGAGTCAGCAGTGAGGTTAGCTGAAATTTCCTTACACTGATGGTTGTTAGTGTATGAAATATTTTGCCACAAGGAATTGTTTGAAGGGACTGGTACTGCAAAGGAAAAATGGGATAAACATTTGAAGCAGCAGAAATCATTGGGCCAAGGGGATTCTTGGACAGTTTTTAGTTTTGTGTTGGACTAACAAATCACTTCCTACTATGCTTTCAACTTCTACAGCTCTGAATTTTAACAGCCTTCTTAACACCAATACTCCTTAACCTACACTGTTTAGTTCCCACTCAGTTATCAAAGATCCTGAACTGGCTAAGTTATGCATTATTCAAAGAACAGTCTCTGAACATATTAAAATTAAGGACAATTGTATTTCCCTAAATTTAGTATGCATAACTGTCTAGTGTGTTTACTTCTGTTCGGTGACAGTGTGTGACAAGTATATAAATTAACTGAACACTTCTTTGTTATGCTGTGGTGGCAGGAGTGTGTGAGATTGCTGAGCTAGCACTAGCAGGTGACCTGACTGCCCTCCTTGCTTTGTAGCATATGTAAACTAACTAGAGCAAAGGATAGCTGGAGTGACAGCCTCATCACCTCTGCCCATTTCAGCCATTCTCTTGTTACTCAGCACTGTCTCACCATGTCCACTGGTCTGCATACAGCAAACCGCATTGCATCCATGAGAATGGTGAAGCCCCAACTAAGGATCTCCTTCTGAGCCACAAGCTTGTCCAAGCCAGAGGAGACAGCCCTTTTACACATTCGATCCCAAAGCCTGTGGCAAAATCTTAAACATTCAAGTCCTGTCCATCCATGGTGTAGTTTTATGAATAAATTCAGAGTACAAATGGATCCCATATTGGTCATTATCTGCTGATAATTTCAAGACTGTATTTGGCCATTCTCCTTTTTTCTCATTTCCTGCTTTCTCACTAGCCTCAATCTTGAGCCTCAGAGCAACCTCCCTTCCTCCACAAGGTTGGTTTGGCCTTTTCAACATGGGGGTCCATTCCTCCTCCTTCTGTGTATTTTTACTTGCAGAAGGAAATGACAAACTTATCTTTTCTAGAGGAAAGGAGCACCTGCATATCACCTAATAGTACTAAAGGAGCATTGTGTTGTTGGAGATGCCATCTTTCAGCTGAGATATAAAACAGAGGCCCTGTTTGCCTGCTGGGGTGGGTGTAAAAGACCCCATGGTAGAAGAGCAGGGAAGTTATCACCAGTGTCCAGGCCAACATCAATTCCTCAATCAAGACAACAGATTATCTGGCCATTACTACATTACTATTTGTGGAAGTTTGCTGAGTGCAAATTAACTGCCACATTTCCTAAATTGCAACAATGACTACATGAAAAAGCATTGGATTTATTGTACAGGGCTTTGAGGTGTTTGGTGATCATGAAACATACAATGTAATTCAAATCATTCCTTCTTTCATTCTTTCATTAATAGCAAGTGCGATTACATGAACATGCATTATGCAGCTACATTGGGTGAAGAGGTGTATGTGCGTTATAGCAGGCTAGGAGGGGACAACCTAGTGAACTTTCTCTGGACTGCATCCTTACCTTAGATAAGGGGACCAAAACTGTTCACAGTATTCCAGGTGTGCTCTAACTAGTACCTCGTATAGTTTTAGCAAGGCTTCCCTATTTTTGTACTCCATTCCCTTTGAAATTAAAGCCAATGCCCAATTTTCCTTTCAAGTTATCTGCTGAACTTGCTTGCTAGTTTTTTTGTGATTTATGCATAAGGACTTCCAAATCCCTCTGTACTGCAGCTTTCTGCCATCTTTCTCCATTTAAATAAGGTTCAGTTCCACTATCATTCCTACCAAAGTGCATAACCACATTTTCCTGCATTATTTTACATTTGACAAGTTTTCACCCACTTACCTAACCTGTCATTATCCTTCTGTAGATGTTTTGTGTCATCCTCATCACTTGCCTTCCTATCTATTTTTGTGTCATCCACAGACTTGGCATTCACTTCCATCATCCAGGTCATTAATATATATTGTAAATAATTGTGGCCAAACCCATTGGTCAATTTCAGTTACTGAATTGATAAGGAGTTTTAAAGGAAATCCAAATGCATCAATTTGTAAATCAGGAGAGACGGTGGGATGTGATAAGGAAGATTAAGTAGAAGCAAGTAGTTATCATCAAGTAATGAGAGAGGGGCGGGAGGTAAATCAAATTCTTTCACCACACATTGAGACCCAGAACATCAAAATAAGTAAACTGTCGACAGATTAAACTCCAATTAACAAGCCCATTAATTTATTTCAAACTCAGCCAACCATGAATCTTAACTAGTTTGGGCTTTATCTGCGAGCAAACACCCAACACCCCCCATTACCAAACCCTCCAAAAAACAACAAAACATTTGGCTAATTTCAGTTAATAAAATTCCCTTTGCAAATGAGGTTTTAAAGGAGCTGTCCATCAACCAGTTTCTCTGGTTGTCCCCTTCCTCCTCCTTCGCACTCGGAGACTAGACAGCTGACGGATTCAATGTGCTGCACGTCCACCAGAGAATATCGATGGTCTCAGCCAAACAGAACTACGTGCCAAACTGTTCACTGATCCTATCTTTCAAAACACAATCTAAACTTTGCTTGTGTGGATCATTGATGTTTCTCACTGCACTCTGTTTGCTTTTCCAATTTTTGTGAAATCTCAAGAACTTTTGTATGTTTGATTGGGAAGCAGGAAGACGATTTTTGCAGTAGATCCTTCCTTAAAGCTATGCCTGCATACCTGAAAAGCATGATTGTAAGTAAAATTACTTTAACTGAATCACTGTTTCCCATAAGAATCAATGTTAAAACTGGAGTTAGGTTCCTTTGGACATTTTGCACCCAGAAAAGTCAATGTACAAGTTGAAATACTGTATCATACCTGTGCAGCACTCTGCAATTCTATCTGAAATAATTTGTAAAGTAAAATACATCACTAAATATAAAAAAACACAAAGTACAGCGTAATTATGTTGTAAAAAAATTACAGTACTTACCTCAGTACAGTACTTTTACATTAATCTGGTTTCATCTAGTGGCAGAGGTTGGTCAGTGCAGGTAGCAACAGAAGTCCCAGAATTACCTGCACAAACCAACTCCTGGCAGTGGATGGGGCCCAGGACTTCCGTGCGAGTTCAGAAACAAAGCTTCACAGCGGCGGAGCCAGAATCAGGAGCCACTGGAGAACAGATCCCAGGGGTAAAGGTAAGAACAGAAGCTGGGAGTTGGCAAGGGCAAGAGTAGGAGGAAGAGCGGCTGAGTGAAGGTAGAAACACAATGGGAAAAGTCAGGAGCAGACAGGCTACAGAAGAAGACTGTGGCAAAAAATGTTGAAGTGAAGTAGGCAACATTAAACAGATTTATCAACACTACTTTATTAAAAATACTAATGGGAAACAACGGTAAGTGAGTTGGTGTGGGAACTTACTATAAATCACTCAGATCCAACTCACTGGGGAAAATATTGATCATTGTCAGTTTTTAGTGGACACCTTGAAACATTCCTGCAGTCCTGAGGCAGCTGTGGGCCATCTAGTTGAGATCCACTGCTATAAAGTATTCAAAATTTCATAAGACAATATGAATAGGAGATCTTAAAGTTCCCATTGTTGCATTAAATTATTTTTTAAACAATCAAGCGTCTGCCCACTTCCCCCGTCCCCACAATTAAGTTTGAAGTAATTTTACAGATTTACTACTCGTCTGGTATTTACTATTTTAAATATCTTTATAAGATCGTCTCTGAGAAGTCTTCTGCACAGGTGGAAACAGTCAAATGTTTCCAGTCTATGCTCATAACTCAGACTTTATGCTTCCTCTCTGCATTCTTTCTAGTGCTGGAGTGATTATTACTGGGTTAGGGGTATAGGTGGAAGGGCATGTTAATAAAGGCATACAGCATCCTGGTTTTTATGGATAGACACAGTAAGAAGTCTCACAATGCCAGGTTAAAGTCCAACAGGTTTTCTTGGTAACAAAAGCCACTAGCTTTCGGTGCACTTGCTGCTCCTTCATCAGGTGAGTGGGGAGTTCTGATCACAAACGGCATATAAAGGGACACACTCAGTTTACAGAATACTGATTAGAATATGAGTCTTTACAGCTAATCAAGCCTTAAAGGTGCAGACAATGTAAGTGGAGATAGCATTAAGCATAGGTTGGAGAGATGCATATTGTCTCCAGACAGGACAGTACGTGAGATATTGCAAGCCCAGGCAAGTCATGGGGGTTACAGATAGTGTGACATGAACCCAAGACCCTGGTTGAGGCCATCCTCATGAGTGCGGGCCTTGGCTATCAGTCTCTGCTCAGCGACTCTGCACTGTTGTGTGTCGTGAAGGCCGCCTTGGAGAATGTTTACCCAAAGATCAGAGGCTGAATGCCCGTGACTGCTGAAGTGTTCGCCAACAGGAAGAGAACAGTCTTGCCTGGTGATTGTCGAGCAGTGTTCATTCATCCTTTGTCGTAGCATCTGCATGGTCTCCCCAATGTATCATGCCTCGGGACATCCTTTCCTGCAGCGTATCAGGTAGACAACGTTGGCCAAGTTGCAAGAGTATGTACCGTGTACCTGGTGGATGGTGTTCTCACGTGAGATAATGGCATCCGTGTCAATAATCCGGCAAGTCTTGCAGACGTTGCTGTGGCAGGGTTGTGTGGTGTTGTGGTCACTGCTCTCCTGAAGGATGGGTAGTTTGCTGTGGACAATGGTCTGTCTGAGGTGGTGTGATTGTTTGAAGGCAAAAAGTGGGGGTGTGGGGATGGCCTTGGCGAGATGTTCGTCTTCATCAATGACATGTTGAAGACTCCGGAGAAGATGTTGTAGCTTCTCCACTCTGGGGAAGTACTGGACAACAAAGGGTACTCTGTCCACCATGTCCCATGTTTGTCTTCTGAGGAGGTCAGTGTGGTTTTTCACTGTGGCGCGTCGGAACTGTCAATCGATGAGCCGAGCGCCATATCCTGCTCTTATGAGGGCATCTTTCAGCGTCTGGAGGTGTCTGTTGCGATCCTGCTCATCTGAGCAGATCCTGTGTATAAAGAGGGCTTGTCCATACGGGATGACTTCTTTAATGTGTTTAGGGTGGAAACTGAAGAAGTGGAGCATCGTGAGGTTATCTATGGATTTGCGGTACAGTGAGGTGCTGAGGTGACCGTCCTTGATGGAGATGCGTGTGTCCAAAAATTCAACCGATTTCGGAGAGTAGTGCCTGGTAAGTCTGATGGTGGGGTGGAACTTGTTGATGTCATGATATAGTTGTTTCAGTGATTGTTCACCATGAGTCGAAAGGAAGAAAATGTCATCGATATATCTAGTGTATAGCATTGGTTGAGGGTTCTGTGCGGCGAAGAAGTCTTGTTACCATGACTTTTATGGATAGAGGCATGGAGCTCAAAACCACAGAAGCAATGGTATTTTTTTGAATATATAACACACTGGTTTGGCCAAAACTTGAGTATTGTGCCCAACTGGCACAGCACTTCAGGAAGCATGCAAAAGAATCAGAGGATGCAGAAAATATCTACATGAACAGTGCTAGGAATGAGAGATTTCAGTTGAGGATAGACTGGAGAAGCTGGGGCTGTTCTCCTTCGAGGAGAGGAGGTCAAGAGGAGATCTGATAGAAGCATTCAAAATCATGAGATGTCTGGACAGATTAGTTTGGGAGAAACTGTTTCCATTGGCAAAAGAGTCAAGAATGACAGGACACCGAGTAAGGTAAATGACAAAAGAGCCATGAGGAAAATTGTTTTTATTCAGCAGATGGTTAGGATCTGGAAAGCACTGTCTGGGAGCGTGGTCAAAGATTCATTTGTGAAGAGAAAATAATCACAGATCTACGTGAAAATGTGGAGCGCGACCAGCTAAGTTGTTTTTATGGAGAATAAGTGTGCATCCAATGGGCCCACTGGACTCTTTTTTTGCGGTAACAGTTCTATGATTCCTGACAACTGGAGCAGCTCACAGTCATTGAAGCTGTGCAGTCCTGACACTGCACAGCTCAATCCTGACCACCTCTAGTGCTATGTACTATCTCCAGCTCTTCACTGTCTGGAGACTCTGAGGTTACCCTGGGTACAGGCTACATTCAGTAAAGGTAGGCAAATAAGTTGACATTTTAATTGTCTTCTTGATCCCCTCCCTCCACCACCACCCCGCATGTTTAAAGATAGCTGGTCCTGCTGATGACTTTAGAGTTTTAAAAGGTAGCTAAATGTCTGACAGGACAGCAGCTGCATTTAAATGGTCTCCTGATGCTGGATCAGGCGAGTTTCAAGCATGTAAATGGACCAGGACAAAAAAGACTTGCAATCAATCCTAGGTTTGGATAGGCGCTAACTCCGACTGTACTCAGGCTAGGAAAATTGGCCCCTCCGCTATTAAAAATTGGAACAGCGTAATGTAATAGATCAGCCCAAGATTGACTATTCTCCCTTCCATCCCCTGCTGCATATTACAAGAATGATGTACATCAGCAACACAGGTTTTCTACTGCCCAGATTTGCGAAGGCACAAATGATGAGATTTATGTCAAACAACACATTCCTGTCAATTGCGCTTCACGACAATTCTCTAGCCATATCAAGGTGAACATATTGTGCCCCCAACATCACTCCTGGCAGGAACTGCTAACAAAATTCTCAATGTCCCATTTTAGCTTGCTGGTTGAGAGAGAGGAAAGTTTGTCTGTGTTTTCATTAAAGTTGTAAGAAGTTTCATTGGGTTATACTTTTGAAACATGTATTGAAGAAATTGAGGTGAAAAACTCAATCATTTATAGTCCTTTAAGCTACAGCACTTCATAGAATCTTATTTTTTTTTCATCATCCCAGTGGATCATCTCCCAAATGCAAGTAACCTTCACTAAGTGGCTAACTATAAAGAAATTTTTAAGTTTTCCCTGCAGGCTATCAATCTATTAGAAGCAGCTGCAATAAAATACCTGGGTTAATAGGAAAGTTTGAAACTTGTCCTCAGTGGCTACCTGTAGTTAGAACATAAAAGTCAAGGACAAAATAAGACCACTCTGCCTCTCAATGAGTCCCCCTATTGTTCCGTCTTCCATTTTTAGCTGTCAGTCAAATTGGAACAATATAGGGCAGAGTATTGTAGAGGTTGTAGAGGTTTCTACAACTAGCTGGAGAGCTAGCATGTACCCCACATCAGCTTCTTTTAAGGATGCTACATCTTCTTCCACTCAGGCATTTATTAGACTAGCGGTGGGCCTTGCCGTGAGAATTGGAAGTACATCCACTGAGAGTTGCTGATCTGACACAGGCTGACAGCTTTATTGACAGCAGGAACAATGGGCAGGGGGGCAGCTGCTCCTAGTGTGGCAGCCATTTGAGGTTTTGGGTCGTTGCTGGATCCCAAATCAGAAATGAGGAAAGCAGGAAGTGGATGACGGGATGGGGGTCATGCTGGGCCCCTTCACCAGGTATGGATTCACCACGACAAATCCCAGCCCTTCACTGACAGCCCACAAACAAACAATCAAGTATGTGTTTGCCTGCTGCATTCCCTACATTGGAACCCCCTGACACTGAATACTAGTGACATGATGGGAGAAAGACCTTAAATGGGCATTAATTATCCATTTAAGGGCTTCAACTGGTGGAGAGCAGAAAGTCTGTCCATTGGCCTTCCCGCTAAGGACATAACTGGGGCTGAGGTGGGAAGAGAGCGAAGACTCCCCCCATCACTCCCCACCTGATTAAATGCCCCTACCATCAAACTCACCACAAGACACCGCCCATAGTTACCAACCGCATACAAAAGTTTTTCCAAATACACTTCTGATTACTGGGTGAAGGCAAAGAATAATCCGAAGGAAGGAAGATATACTGAATCTAGGTTGAATAATCTGTGATTTGGTAGAAACTATTTTCCTTGAGATTGGAATGTAAACCTCTGTGGAATTAATAATTACCTGTTGTAAGGTAACAGCAATCAGCTGAGATTTCAAGAATTAATGAGCAATTATTAAAATGCATTTTAAAAGATTAAAAAAAGTCCTGAAAGAAACTGAATTAAAGCAACTTATTATAAACCAAATGGCCATAGACTAGAAACAGCCTTCCAATCCATCTGAAAATGAATTGAATCAAAGCAAAGTTAATAAGTGGAATATGTTTCTCATAAAGTGCTGTACTATCACACTTGAGGGAGGACAATGAGGAGAAGTTAATCTCATGAAATCTAAATAATAAAGGGAGTGTGTCTGCTGGGTCACATAATGGGCACTTGCTTTCAAATCGGATGAATTATAATGGAGGATAGGACAACAGTCATACGTCCTGACCTCATGCAAATGTAAAATTTGAAGTTTTTAAAACACAACATCAAATCCTAAATGGAGCATGGAGAAGCCAGCTGCAAAAAGAAAGCCAAGTGGCCTCAAAAGAGTTAAAAGTATTTTGAGACAATGATTCAAATGGATAGGGGCACATGAGCAAGTTTAAGCATTTTGTGTGTTTTAGCAGGCAATTATTTAGACAGAAGAAAAATTGGAATTAATGAAGTGTTTCTCCATTTTAAGCTCCAATTAAACAATTATAATTGTTAAATAGATCATGAAATTGTTAACGCAGTCTTTCAAGGAAAATGGATCAAATCCACAGGTACTCTGTTTCTCTAGTAATGTAAACCAAGACTCCACATCTTTCTGAAACTCATTCATTTTGTAAAGTCCAATCTCATTTGTATACTTTTGTCAACATAGGGATTATATTGTTTAAAGTCAGTGTAAATTGAGTGTTTAGTTTGGGTTTCTTTTATTTCAACCTCCTCTGCCCTGAAATTACAGCATAGAATCCCTACTGTGCAAAAGGAGGTCATTCAGCCCATCGAGTCTGCACCAACCACAGTCCCACCCAGGCCCTATCCCCAAAACCCTACATATTTACATCACTAACCTACACTTCCTAGGGACACTAAGGGGCAATTTAGCATGGCCAATCAACCTAACCTGCATATCTTTGGACTGTGGGAGGAAACCGGAGTACCCAGAGGAAATCCATACAGACATAGGAGGAATGTGCAAACTCCACACAGGCAGTGATCCAAGCTAGGAATCGAACCCAGATTCCTGGAGCTGTGAGGCAGTAGTGCTAACCACTGTGCCACCTTGTTGCCCTCTGTCAAGATCGTGCTTGAATTGGATTTTCCTATTTTTCCTGAGCAGCCTAACAGTGTGTGCCAATTGTGGTGCAGCTTTCAGCAAGAGATGGTGGAGCCTTCAATCTGAATATTCTCTAATGTGGCATTGGGTGTAACATCTGAGTGACTTTAAACTTCTCTATCATTTACTTGGGAAATAATATTCAAATCTAAGAGAACTGAGGTTTGGTTTGAAAGAGGCTAACAATGAATTTGATTTGTATAAACAGTTAATTTTGCAATTATCATTACTTCAAAAAGGATAAGATTTGTATTACTTTAACATATTTCATGAAATTAAGAATTCTCCAAGCAAAACACGGCCTCTTCATTTTTTTGAATTGAAGATACTGTGCCTATGTAAGTAAATACAGTGATTGATAGATCACAAGGTCTCAGTAGACATCAATGAGATAAACGACCAGCTAATCTGTTTTGGGATGCTGTTTGAGGAATGTGTTAACAAAGCAAACATTGATCCAATAGAAAGTGAGTCTGGGGAATTAGTAATGGAAAATAAAATACGTCAGATGAATTGAACCGACATTTTGCATCGGTCTTTACTATAGGGGATAGAAGATACATCCTAGAAATAGCTGTAAATCAGGAATTGAGAGAGAAGAAGTCAGGAAAATTACAATGACCAGGGGAGCTGGTACTTGGCAAATCGCTGGAGCTGTGGCTGACAAATCCTTGGTTTATGATGGACTTCATTCTAGGGTCTTGAAAGAAGTTGTTAGAGAGATAATTGAAAAGAGAGGGAGGCAGAAAGCATGAAACAACAGGCCAGTTAACCCAACGTCGGTTGTGAGGAAAAGTTAGAATTCGATTAGCCATTGTCCTGTTGAGTAGTGGAGCAGGCTCAAAGGGCTGAATGGCCTACCCCTCCTACTAATTTATAAGTTCCTACTGTCAAACAGTCCTACAGTCAGATCAAGTTGAGAGGTATTTAAAAAAGGAGGGAGGAACCCAATTCTGAGATTCCAGCTGTTATTCATGCTTCTGGCATCAAATTTGGGTATAGATAGCCAGTTTGCATGCATATCTTCCACTCTTGCCAGCTGGATTATAAGGGAGGATATTTCAAACCCCCTACAATTTGGATGGGGCCAGGCCAGTTCTGTTAGTAGATGTGATTCAAAGCTTATCAGAGGAGACTTGAACCATGGGGAAACCATAGTCATGAGTCAGCAACCAAACAAAAAGCTCATTTAACATGCCTTTCAAAACACTTAGAGTAGAACTTTGAGGATGGCAAACGATTGACACTCACCATCATGAGAGTCTGCACTTAACACACGGACACCAGCTCTTGCAGCCCGACTTCCATTTCACAGTTGAATGTTGAATGGCAGTGGACAGAATTCCACCCACCCTTGAAAAGATGTCCCTCCCGTGAGAGTTGTCAGCCAATCTGGCTGGCATGGTGGTTAGTGCTGCTGCCTCACAACACCAAGGACTTGGACTCAATTCCAGCCTCAGCTGACTATGTGGCGTTTGCACATTCTCTGAGTCTGTGTGGGTTTCCTCCGGGTGCTCTGCTTTCCTCCCATATTCCAAAGATATGCAGGTTAGGTTGATCGCTCGTGGTAAATTGCCACTTAAGTGTCAGGGCATTAGCAGGATAAATATGTAGGGCGACGGGAATAGAGCCTGATTGGGATTGCTGTCAGTGCAGGCTCAATGGGCCTTCTGCACTGTAGAGATTATATGATTCTATGAATCATATAATCCCTACATCTTCTGTTAAGGGTTGTGCATCAGTGATTCTTGAAGTTCAGCCAAATATTTACAGTGGAGCCATCTAGCAACTTCATCCACAGCAGCAGTTACAATAGATAGCCAGATATGTGACTTCAACAATTTCAGATCACAGCCCCTCTAGATTAAAAGTCACCTAGGTTCAAAATGTTGGCTTTATTCTCTCCCCACAGGTGCTGTCAGATCTGCTGAGATATTCCAGCATTTTCTATTTGTTTCAGATTCCAGTATCTACAGTACTTTACTTTTACCATGACTTGAATTGGATTCTGCCTGAGACCTCATTGCAGCCTCGGTCCAAATATTTGCCAGAGAGCTGAGTTCCAGAGATTGTCAAGCTAACTTTTGACTGAGTGTAATACCAAGGAGCCCTAGTGAAACAGCAATTATTGAGAATCACAAGGAAATCTCTCCACTGGTTGGAGTCATACCTAGAACAGAGAAAGATGGAATAAAAATAGAAAATGTTGGATAATCACAATCAGGTCTGGCTGCATCTGTGGAGAGAGAAACAGAGTTAATGGAGCCTATTTTACCATTTGATTCTAAGTGTTGGGTGAACTTGAAACTGGGAGTGTATCAGATCCAACTTTTAGACTCATTCTCAGACACCCCCATATGCATTCTGCCTGCAAAAATATCAGTGATTCCGAACTGTGCTGCACAAGCCTGTGGGTGGGGTTTAATGCACCCAAACCCTTTAGCTCTGATCGGTTCCCCCAACTGCGCATGTGCAGAAAGAATGATGGAATGTTGCTCCCCTGCCACATCACTCCTGGGCCAGATAATTCCTCCCCCCGGCCCCCACAGACATTGCCCCATACCCACAACATTACTGACCCTCTTATTGCCCCCATCACTCACCACCCAGACCCATCGCGGCCTCCCCCCCCCCAGCTCTCAGGCAGAGTGGCAGTGGAACCCCCCGCCCCACAACTGATCTCAAGCAGAGAGCTGTGAATGCTCAGCACTTACCACCTCATTAGCTGGAGCTCTGAATCAGACTTTTGTAGAGCATGTTTGTTTCGTGCCGAATCTGGATGGGCAAACGCGGTGGTAAAGGGGGAAGTGCCATTAAGTCAGTTTAAATGCGTGTAAATACATTTAAATAACCGTCACGCCTATTTCTGGCGCAGTCCCAATCGTGGCCATTTTCAGGCCTTGATAAAGGGGGAATCGGTGCAAAGCCAGGCACAGATCGTGCTACTAGCCTCACACCTGACTTTACCAAGCTTTCGCGCTCAAACGGGTGCAACTTGACGGTAAAATTGGGTCCAATGTGCTGAGTCCATATGATTCTAATACAGAACTGAACAGAACAGTGAAAGATGGTTTTGGTTGTAGGATATCTCTCATCTCACTCCAGGAGTTCCTCAGCTTAGTATCCAAGGCCCAATTATTTTCAACTGTTTCAACAATGACCTTCCCTCCATTGTAAAGTGTGGATTGGGATGTTTGCTGCTGATTGCACACTGCTCTGTAGGATTCATAATTCCTCAGATACTAAAGCAATCCTGCCCTCATGCAGCAAGACCTGAACAACATTTAGGCTTGGGCATGGCAAATAATATCTGAGCCAGACAAATGAGAAGAAATGACAGACTCCCTCTCTCTCTTTGGAGACAAACTACCTCTGTTTGACATTCAACATTATTAGCACTGGTGAATCTCCCACCCATCAACATCAGACCAGAAACCTGATCGGACCAACCATATAAATAATGTGGCTACAACAGCAGGTCAGAGGCTTAGAACTCTGCAGCAAGTAATTCACCCCCGAATCCCCAAAGTCTTTCCACCATTTACAAGTCACAATTCAGGAATGTTTTCCAGTTAGCTACATGAGTGCAGCCCCAATCAGAGTCAATAAACTTTGCAGAACAAAGCAGCCCAAATGATCAGCACCCTATTTTGCACCTCAAATTAATCCCCTCTATCACTGCTGCACTGCAGTTACAATGTCTGCTATCTATAAGCTTCAAAGCTTCTTCAACAGCACCTTCCAAACCCACAAACTCTGTCATCTTCTAGTAGAGACAAGGGCAGCAGTTGCATGGGAACCTTCAAGTTGTATACTATCCTGACTTGGAAATGTACCACCATCCATAATTGCTGGGTCGAAACATTGGAACTCATTGCCTCACAATAGCACAGAGAGCAAATACACCACATGGGGGTTCTGAAGGGCAATTAGGAATGGACACTAAATGCTGGCCCTGCCAGTATCCACATCCCATAAACGAATTGAAAAAAATATAAAGTGGGATGTTGCAGCACCCGTTTTTCTAGTGGACAAACAAACACTGAAGAGTTCAGCATATGTGTAACATGTCCACTCAACACTTGGAAGAGCACCAAATGTCAAATTGGTTAGTGTCATCCAGGATGTCCACCTGAATCCAGCATTAGGCTCATTGTCTGTGTTCTGCAATTAAATAGCTGATCTAAAAGCTAGTGGAACGGAAGCTCTATCCTACAGGGATAGACACGGAATCCTTTGCATGACTGCACTTCCTTCTGGAAGGTAATTACAAAGTAATTTTGCAAGTGGACTGGATATAAATTATCTACCAGTCATTACAGTCAGTCTATAGTGAGGAAAAGGAAGACAAACCAAAAGACTAAAGGGAAATAACAATTACATTTTTTCAATCATATAGCTCAGCATTTCTGATTGATATCTGCATCATGGGTGAAATCTCTGTTAAAATATTAGTGTAGTTTAAGTGATGTCATGTTCCCAGCTGGAAAGCAACCTTAAAGGGAGCATGTCAGAGAATTGGCAGCATAAGTCCATTCTGTGTCTCATGTCAGCAAAACTTTAAGAGTGTAGGACTGTTGCACTTATTATATGAAGCTTTGAAATTTCTTTCAACAATGTATCTTTTTTTTCAATGTTTAACATTTTGCTTAATTAGAGATTGGAGTAAAATAACAGAATCAAAATTCAATGGTGAAGGATGTTCTCCATTATGGAACCTGTTTCATTAGCTTCTTAGAGTGTTAAATATATACATTAAATTCATTATTTGTGAATGAAGTTCTGATTCTTTCCCTCCCTCCCTCCGGCCCCTGTCTTTCCTTGTCCTTTTCTCTCTTTATGCTTTTCTTTCACTGTCTCACGTTATGAAGATCAGTTTCTCTGTCTCACTTTCTTTTTCCCTCTTCCTCTGTCTCTCTTTGTTATGTCCCTCCATCTCCTCACAAAGACATTAGTTGTCTACAGTTACTACAAAAGCCTGCAAATATTGTTCTGCCTCTTTTGCAAAGCAAGCATACTTTTCTTTTTAGAAGTGTGAATGCTATTATATGCCCATAATTCTAGTATCACAGCAACTGGACTTTGATACAATTGGGAAGAGAATGAAAGGTGGGTCCTGGGTGCCAGGGTGTGGGTGGTGGTGGGACGATGCTGCTGTGATACTTGAATATTAATGTCAGTATGGGCGGATTTGAAGGTTTAAACACTTGTCTTTAGAGTTAACAATAGTTAGTTATCACTTTTATCCTGTATATTCACTTACAGCACATGTGTTTATCTCCAGTCCCGCAGTCAGCATTTAATTCAGCTCCTCTCCTCGCTACTGCGATGATTCACCTGGAACACATTCAAATCATTGAAGGATTCTCATGGAAAATTCCCTTTCTTATTCACAGAAAATAATAATTAGATGGCGGGCACTGCTGTTGTAAGTGAAGAATATATTGTTCTATTCCCGTGAAAAAACAAACCATCATCCTACAATTACTGACTGATCTTTGAGATTTACTTCAGTGGTGAATTATTGTGTGGTATATTTCTTAATTAAAGACTGGAGTGGAAGTAAGAGTGATTTGAAAAGCTCCAGGAACACGTGTAAGCTAAGCAGCTGTTATGCATTATGTGGTAAGACAATGTCATCTTGAGCTGTGCATGAGCATCTTTACTTTACAAGCACTCTCACCAGGCTTCAGAATTAAGGAGAAAAGCTAATGACTGGCAACTAAACATCAAAAGCCCCTCACCCCCACCTCCCACTCTTTAACCCCCTCACCCCCACCTCCCACTCTTTAACCACTACCTTGACAAAGTTATTTTAACTTTCTTTCCAATTGAGTGTCAACATCACTGGCTAATGCATCACCGTAAAATGTTCACTGTTATCCCTAATACTAATTGCTGTACATGGACTTTACAGATATCGTGTTAGTCTTAGGGCTTTTCAATAAATGTGTAGCTTCCATAGCCTACATATTCCCTCCCCACCTTGACACCTGCCCAAAAGCCATCACAGATGTGATGAGTGTGGGATAAATTGATTCAATGTTGCAGCCTGTCAAGTATCCATTCACAAAGCGCTCTAGCACTTCTTCCTCCCAACAAAGATAATTATTGGCCTAGATCTTCCAAGGAATGGCAATGAATGCTGGATTACTGCTGCGCTGAAAAATTCCCCAACTCAGTGCAACTATGAATCTCCACTGGGCTATTCCGATCCTGCCTTTCACACACCTACTCCACTCCTATACTCATTACAGCTTTGAACCAAATATGACAAAAGAGCTGAACTCCAGCAGTTAAGTGAGAGTGAGTGTCACTTACACCAAGGCAGCATTTGACCATGTGTAGCACCAGAGAGCCCTAGCAAAAGTCAACGGATATCAGGGGAAAGCTCTCCACTAGATGAAATTATGCCTCATAAAAGAAAGATGGTTGTGTTATTGGAGAACAACCATCTCAGTCCCAAGACACAGCTGCAGCATTTCCTCAGTGTAGCGTCAGAGGACAAACAACCTTCAGCTGTTCCATTCATGATTTTCCCTCACCAAAAGGTCAGAAATGAGTATGTGCCATCAACAGCAAACAATATTTAGAGCCATTCATAACTCCTCAGATTCTCAAGGGTTCTGTGCCCATATGCAGTTGGACTTGTGTCAATAAGTAGCATGTACATTTATGTCACACAAATGTCAAACAGTGAGCCTCTCCAACAAGAGAGAATCTAACCATCACCCTTCCAAATTTAATTGGTATTATAGCTAAACCTTCCACAGTCAACATCCTTGGGGTTATTGTTGACCAGAAACTGAACTAGACTAGACATATAAACACTTTGACTACAAGAGCAGGACAGAGGCTGGGAAGTCTGCAGCGAATAATTCATTTCCTGGCTTCCTGAAACCTGTCCACTATCTACAAGGCACAAGTCAGGAATGTTTTGTAATATTTTCCACTTGCCTGGATGAATACAACTCCGACAACACTCAAGAAGCACAACATCATTCAGGGCAAACCAGTCAACTCGATTGGCATCCCATTCACCACTTTAAACATTCACTCATTCCATCACCAAAGCACAGTGGAAGTAATGTGCACCAGAGAGAAAATGCACTGCAGCAACTCACCAAGGCACTTCCAATAGCACCTTCCAAACCTGCAATCTCTGTGTAGAAGGGTCACTGGGTAAAAACCCTCCTAACATCATTGTAGTTGAACCTACATCTTATGGACTTTAGTGGTTCAAGAATGTGGCTTACCACCACCTTTGCAAGGGCAATTATGGATGGACAATAAATGCTGGCCTAACCAGTGAATCCCACATCCCGTCTTTTTAAAATCCCTCCTTATGTGGAGATCAAATCTGGGCACAGTAATGCAGATGTGATCTCACAAAAAGCTATATAATTGGAGCAAGACTTAACTCTTTTTGTGTTCCAGTCCCCTTGCAAGAAAGGCCAACATGTCATGTCTCCTCTGCCATACCTGTTTGATAACTTTCTGTATACCTGAAATGAGTAGATCCTAGTATTCCAACATTTAAATGTTTCTTGCCTTTTGTGCTAAAATAAAAAGCCATATACTGCCACATCTTATACTCTGCCATATTTTTGACTGCTCACTTAACCTCTTTTGCTGCTTTTTTCTGTCCTCCTCACAGCTTACATTCCCCCAAAGTTTGCATTGTCAGCCACATTCAGTGATTTGATCTCTTCATCTAAGTCATTAGTACAGATTGAAAATAGCCAGGATCACAGCATTGATCCTTGTGGCACTCTTATCAGGTACAATTAGCCAACTTGAAAATCTATCCATACTCTCTGCTTCCTGTCTGTCAACTCATCCTCCACCCATGCTAGTAGATTACACCCAACTCCATGGGATCTTATCTTGCATATTAACCTTCTGTGTGGTACCCTATCAAAACCCAGAGGAGACACAAGAAGTGGTGACAAGAACCAAGAAAGGCAGATGGCCCGAAGAGAGAGAAAGTCAAAGATGTTTAAGAAACAAAAAAACTCTGTTGGCAAGGAATTACATGGCAGGGGCAAAACGTGTTCCTGCAACAGTGGTGACCCAGACAGGGCCAGTGTTTTACACTGTTCAGACCCAGAATGAATGGGGGGGGAGGAGACATACAGATCAGCTGGTGGCCACTTCACCACGTGAAACGTGAAGTTTTTCCCGATCTGAAATTGTTGCAAGAGAGGCTTTAATAACCGACTGAGTCTTGTGCTTCTGAAATGGAGGGAGTTCTGACCAGAGGAAACATTGACAGAAGCTGTTGATGACTATCCGAGCAAGAGAGGAAGCTCGGGTGTTTCTGGAAATACAGGGAAGAACACCAGAGAAGTGTGCAGTGGCAATTAGACTGTGGTCAAGGAACCATCATTCTCCAGATAGACTGATGGGCTGGAATTTTACCGGCCCGCCTAACACAGGAATCAGAGCAGGCAAGGGGCGGAGCATGGGCAGGTGTGTTGACCTCGGACAGGATTTACAGTTTCTGGGTGAGTGAGGCCATAACATTCCGCCCATTATGTCTATGCAACATTATGTCTATGTATGTTAGAGCATGTCCCTTTAAGAGAACTGGTCAAGTGACCCAAGACTCAGTCTTCACCCTGGGTGAAGCTTGCCTAGCCAATCTTGTGCTGACTGTACTAAAGGATTGATGTATTAATAAACAATTCCAGTAATTTCATGGTCTTGTATTAGCCTTTATATCAGACCTCATGCATAATAGTTTGTTCTTGAGGGTTTTGAACTTGCTCAGTCTGTACTACAAGCAGCAATTATTCTAACAAATTCCTTCCCTCATGCCTGACTCATGAGCACACACTCGTCTGTCAAATTTCAATTCCCTTCACGAGCAAGACATACAGGCAAATGTGGGAGGAAGATTGCACACATAATGGCTGCTGCAGAATTTTGGCTTCATTGGCATTTCCCATTCCAAACTTTCCTACGCACTAGATTATTAATAATTTGCAGATCGTGCAGAGAGTAGGGAAGGGGAGATGCATTTGATTCTGCAGAAATCTAACTGTGGATGAGTGTCTGGCTTCCCTAGAGGTCTAAAAATAAAATTCTTCTTTAAAAACAATTGAAGTGTAAGATCTGCTCCCACTGGACTGCTTTGAAGTTATGACTGAGTGTCTGCGCATTGTGACTCTGGGGCTGCATAATACATGGCTACAGAAATGGAACATAGTGAGGTACACTGACAAGAAAAGAGAAGGCACTGTAAGGAAAATTTTCAAACAGATTTCATGAACAGTGTTATGTATGTGATGTACACCACATTCTACAGAAAGAAGAACATAGGTGAGAAGATTTATTAATGTTAATGTACAGCAAATCATCAATTATAGTAAACACACCCAAACCAGCAGTAGAAATGTCCACTGCTTGACTCCTTAATTAAATGCTTTCGATCACCCAAGGTACCCGAACTTGCTCAAGATTGCTTCTCAATTTCTCCACCATAATGTCCTGTTTCCTGTGCAATCCAGCAGATGCATCCAGAAAAACAGCATTGTTAAAACTGTGTTCAAAGTGCATTGGCTTCCTGCTTCATGAGCGGCTGGCTGAAGTCAACAAAAGAAAGAAATAAAAACCATTTGATGTGTGAACAGCATCCCATCTGTTTGGCAGCATGATAAAAGAAAGCCACTTCCAGTGCCATCCGTGCTAGCTCCTGCTTAAAATGTCCTGAACATGCTCAAAAAGAACTAGGGAAATGTAAATCAACCAGCAAAAGCAACTTCATAACACAATAGGCTCCAGGGTTGCGTCTTTGCATCCTTGTGTTTGATTGTCACTTAATGTAAGTTTGTCAATTATTCTTTCAATCATTTTGGTCCATTCTTTTTGGAAACAAATCCCTCTTAATCAGAAAATGCCATACCCTCTTTGGTAAAGAATTCCACGCATTCACTATCCTTTTGAGAGATGAAATTTCTTTTCGTATCTGTCTTCATATCTAACCCTCCTCTCCACCCTATCCCCATAACCCTGTGCATTTACCACAGTTAATCCATCTAACTTGTACATTTTTGAACACTAAGGGGTAATTTAGCATGGCCAATCCACTTAACCTACATATCTTTGGATTGTGGGAAGAACATGGAGCACCTGGAGGAAATCTATGCAGACTCTGGGAGAGCGTGCAAGTTCCACACAGTTCCCCAAGACCGGAATCGAACCTGGATCCCTGGCACTGTGAGGCAGCAGTGCGAACTATTGTGCCACAATCTCATGTAACCAAAGCTTTTACAGTACTGATCTTACTCTTGTATAATTCTTACCCACTCTAATCCCTTTGCGATATCAGTAGTAGTTATGCCTCTAAACTAGGTGCCATGCATTGAAATTCCCTCCCTTCACATATCGGCTTCTCCAACCCCCATTCACCTCCTTCAATCCAATTTCTTTGACCAATATCCTCCTGCTTTGTCCAGAATATTAGACTGTGGAAAATGCATTCTGGACTGTAAGGAGCATGGGACCCACTTACAGGAACAATCGATGAGAAACCTGAGAATATCCATGCAATAGCCCAAAAACTGTCAGAATGATGTAAGCATAAAATATTGGTGTTGGGTAGAAGTTATACCAAATGGGGCTTCATGATATATTCTCTACACATTGTTTTTGATCATGCATTATTCCAAAATTCAATGTAACCCACTTTGCTAAATTAAATGACTTCATATACTGCACAGGTACAGTATTGCATTTTTTTAATGCAAAATATCCAAAAGAACAAGACTCCAGGTTATACATAAGAACATAAGAAATAGGAGCGGGGTAGGCCATCTAGCCCTTCGAGCCTGCCCTGCTATTCAATAAGATCATGGCTGATCTGAAATGGATCAGTTTTACTTTCCCGCTTTCTCCCCATAATCCTTAATTCCCCTGTCTATCAGAAATCTATCCACCCGTGACTTAAATATATTCAGTGAGGTAGTCTCCACCATTCAATGGGCAGAGAATTCCAGAGATTCACCATCCTTTGAGTGAAGAAGTTCCTCCTCAACTCCGTTCTAAACTGCCCCTCCCCCCCTTATTTTGAGGCTGTGCCCTCTAGTTCTGCTATCCTTTCTAAGCAGGAAGAATCTCTCTACCTCTACCCTATCTAGCCCCTTTGTTATCTTGTAAGTCTCTATAACATCCCCCCTCAGCCTCCTAAACTCTGAGTGCAGACCCAGTCTATTCAATCTGTCTTCATAAGCTAACCCCCTCATCTCTGGTATCAGCCTAGTGAACCTTCTCTGCACTCCCTCCAAGGCCAGTATATCCTTTCGCAAATGCGGGAACCAAAACTGCACACAGTACTCCAGTTGTGGCCTCACCAGTGCTCTGTACAGTTGCAGCAAGACCTTCCTGCTTTTATATTCTATCCCCCTCGCTATAAAGGCCAACATTCGCCTTCTTGATCACCTGCTGCACCTGCAGACTGGGTTTTTGCGACTCATGCACAAGGACCCCCAGGTCCCTCTGTACTGTAGCATGCTGCAGCTTTTCGCCCTTTATACATGAATTCTGATGGAGAAATTCAGATTTGTTTAACATTATTTCCCTGACAACTTGAAAGCTGCTTTGGAATCTATTGCATAATATGATCCTTAATATACAGTGGGCATAATTTTTCTCTTCTGTGTCTTGAAAATCATAAATCTGAACATAAAGTCAAATTCAGTTGAATGGCATTTTATGGCTGAAAGAATTCTGCCCCTTTGTGTTTTTTTCTGTCTCTGATACATGTGCTGAATTCTTGGGTCTTCAAAAGCTAATGGTAGTTAGTGCATGACTATGGAACTTGATGGACCATGTCCTGCATTGAGCATGGTTCTTTTCATAGCAAGAATTCGTAAATCTTGTTTGATATCCCTTACGGTATTCATCTGTGAATTGAAGCCTGGAAAGATTCGTGACAAAGCTGTCTGATCCATCTGTCTCTATGTATCTCTGAGTAACGTTGCTTCTGTTGCACAAATATTTTAGAGATATGACTGAAACCTTGCCTCGCTTTGGATAATTGACCTTCTTTTGAGGTAATATCCCGGCATCAGTCTCTAGAATGCGACTTGAGTATGTTTGGATCACTGATCCCCAACTGTTAAAAAGATTGTGTGTGCCATAATTCCCAATGCGTGAAGGATAGTTAAAGATTCTGTAAATTCAACCATTATCATTCTGAGCAGAAGAAGGGAAGGTGTATACACACCTTTCGTTTTTTTGATGGGCTGCCTATCTTCAAAATACCATGGGGTTGAATTTCTCCAGGTTTCTATGGATATAGCTCTGAATTAGCAATGGAAATTCAGGGGCACCTGTGAAAATCCGATGCCCATACTTGGTATCTCCCAAATTTCTCACTGTCAAATGGGCTAATTATATACTTAATGTAAGTTGTTAAAGTTACTGGCTACAAATACACTTTGTAAATGCTGCCGATTTTGATGATGAAGATATTGAATAAGAGACAGGATATGCTGGAAGCATGCAGCAGGCCAGTCAGCATCTGTGGAGAGAGAAACAAATAACAACGCATAGATCAATGATCTTTTGTCAAAACTGAACTAACCTGGCAGCAAATTGTTTATAATTAAAGAAAGTGCAAAGTTGAGTCCTGAGCTTTGTATTGTACTTAATCATGTAAAGCAACAATCAAGTTAGTGGAAGACTAATGAGATTATGTAATACATTAATTTATCCAGACCAGTATATTTTGATGCAAAATGAATTCTGGATCCGAAATTGCAATAAAAAAAATTCATAGGCCCTGAATTTCCTCACGTTTTGTAAATGTACAGCCATAGCTTCCTCAGCACTGGGGTGAAAATCCTACTTTACACGAAGTCCCAGGTAATTCAGGTCTGTGGAAGGCAGATGTAGTGAACATCCATAAACTGGAAGCAGGCAAGTTCAACAATTGGTGTAAGGGAACAGGGAGGGGTTAAAAATAACAGAACACAAAAATAATGGGCTGGATTCTGTGACCTCCACCGTAGCCGGGATTCCCCCAACAAAGGGTCATCCAAACTCGAAACATTGACTCTATCCTCTCTCCACAGATGCTGTCAGACCTGCTGAGATTTTCCAGCATTTTCTGTTTTTGCTTCAGATTCCAGCATCCGCAGTATTTCACGCAATGCCAGGAGTTCTCACTTGGCTGCAATGAACCGAGATTTGGCTAAGTGCCAAATTATCCATTCTTGCTGACAGTGATGGTGGTGCATGAATGTCTGGAGAAATCGGCCAATATTTTTGTCAAATGCAATGGTTACCAGCTCTTTTGGATAGATTTAACATAGTGAATTATCTTAGTTGTAACTATAGTAAAAGATATTCACTGTATTCTTACATATATCATTGTACACTGAAGCATGAACTTGAAACCAAGGTTGCAAGTATGGGCGTTTGTTTTTCAATGGAAGTATCAGTGCCACCAGATTTAGACTTGAATGACAAACACAAGGATTTAGGTATTCCACAGAATATCTTGGTGCAGAATTTTACCCAGGACTCATTGTTCCTGATGGTGGAACAGGAAAAGCCCCATTTCACTGTTTTGATTTTTGCTGGTTCCCAATCAAATTACAATGAAAATTTAAAGTGCCAGTGATGTGCGTGGAAAAAATGTGTGATCACACAGCAGGAAAAGGCTTTCAGTAGCGAAAGCCACCATCAGCTAACAATGCAGCAGGTATGGACAGTCTCCTGGATGGACACATTGGCTCATCACTGTGACCATAACCATTTCACACAACTTTATTGCCATCACATAAGGCTTACTGAGAGCACAAAGGTGGCATGGATGTTCTTCAAATATAAATTTCATTTGTAAATATTTTGCATTACATTAATTTCACTTTATTATTATTTTTATTCATTCCTGGGATCTGGGCGGCGCTGACTGGGCCAGCATGTATTGCCTATCCCTCATTGCCCTTGAACTGCACGACTTGTTAGGCCACTTGAGAGGACATTTTAAGAGTCAACCACATTGCCGTGGGTCTGGAGTCACATATAGGCCAGACCGGGTAAGGACAGCCGATTTTGTTCCCTCAAGGACATCAGTGAATCAGATGGGTTTTTTTAAATGATCGACAATGACTTTTACAGATTCAAATTTCACCATCTACCATGGTGGGATTTGAACATCAGTCCCCACAGCATTACTCTGGGTCTCTGGATTATCATTTCAGTGATAACACCACTATGCAACCACCTCCCATCAAATGGGTACATCATCTTTCTTTTTTCAGACTAACTCAATCAGTGAGCTGAATGGATTGACACTCCTTGTGATTGGTATACATTGGCGCGAGGGGCATGAGAAACATTTCTTTGTTTCTTCCACAACAACAATGTTGTGGTTTTTGTTTACTGATGTCCATCTTAGTGTCCAATATTGCAGTCCTCCCTCTACGGGATATAGCTGAACTTGTGCATTATTGAGGACATTGTCAGATATCATTTTTTGGGCATAAATGAAACGTTCTAGGCAAACTAAAAATCCTATAAAGACTGAGATGGACCCACATGTGGATAGTACTGAATCCACTCTGTGGGCCCGTCATTTTCTTACCCTAGCTGATTCTTCCTACGAACCCCTTCCTCCATACTAAGCATGCCAGGCCCTGCCCACTTCACTCCATGCCCTGACCCCAGCCTCCATTCTCCCTTGGATTGCTCTGACACTCCTCCCCAGCCTTACTCTACTATCAGAAATTAAAATTTCAGCAAATGAAGTCTCCCTATCACCTCATTTTATGCTCTTGCAGGCCTTATAAAATCAAAATGATGCACAGACTTCAACAATCTATATTGTTTTCAGTGTTTTTTTTTCAATAAATAATCAGAATAACATTTTGATAGCAAAATCAGGTGGTGACTGTTCATCCAAAATCAATTTATACAGGGACCACTAAATTTCCAGGTGCTTTTTTCTTCTTTCTACAAACCATTGGTTAAGTCCCAGTTCAGGTTTTTTGCTGAAGATATAATGTGGGCCAGGGCATGACCTGGTAGATGTTGCAGGCCCATATTCAAAGGTTGTACTGACATGTGGGTTTGATATGGACAGACAGTTTTGGGGAAGTGATCTTTCACATCACGATGGGCAGATAACAAAGAGGTGTAATTCTGCAATATGATTCTAATTGCAATAATGTGCAATCTATTTAAATTTATCTTAAACAATTTTAGGAGATTCTAAACTGATCAAATTGCAAGGTAGCATCACTAGCAGCCATAATAGAAATATTCCATTAGTTGGTATTTCAGTAAATACCTAAAATGCGGCCAGTCACTAATGCATTCAAATCTAGATGTATGCAATCTGCTATCAAACACTTACTGACAGATCCATGATTCCACAATTCCCTAAATAGCCATTCCAGTTATCCCTGTCTCATCAATTTGTGTGCCGCCATTAACATTTTTATATTCCTCAAAATAACAGTTGAACAGATGCATTTGATATTCAGCTGCTAATTAAAAGGGAATCATCATGATTTTCAAGAATTCCTTGCGGAATCAGCTTTTCCAAGAGCCTCCATTAAAAGCATAGTTTCAGAACCATCACGGAATGGGGAGAATTTGTTAGGAGTTAATACCTCTCTGCCACTGTACCTTCGCTGGAAGTGCTATGGAACCCTTTTTGTATACCTGACTCGGGGTTCCAACACACAACGAAGTTTCACATGAGCAGCTCCTTCCAGACAGTAGCTACTCTGAATAACAACATTGCAGTAGCTGCCGAAACATCATTCATATTCACGCTTGGGCAGACATTGTAGTAACATTTGTGCCACACAAGTGCTAGACAATGACTATTTCCAACCATCTCCCCTTGACGTTCAATTATATTATCATCCTACATCCTCCATTATTAACATTCTGGAAGCTACCATTGACAAGAAGTGGGTCCAGCCGTATAACTGCTGTGACTACAGCAGAAAGTTAAAGGCTGGGTAATCTGCAGAGTAACTACTTCCAGACTCCCATAAGCCTATCCCCCACCTAAATCAAGAGTGTGACGGAATTGTCTCCACTTGTCTGGAGGAATGCAGCTCCAGCACCACTCAAGAAGTTCAACACCATCCAGGACAAAGCAGCCAGTTTGATTGCCACTCCCTCCACGACTTGCGTACGGTGGCAGCAGTGTGTACTAACAAGATGTACTGCAGCAACTCACCAAGGACACTTTGACAGCATCTTCCATACCTGGGTTCTCTACACTCTTGATGGACAAGAGCAGCAGATGTATGGGAACACCACAACCTGCAAGTCGCAAACCTTCCTGATTTAGAACTATATTGCCATTCCTTCACAGTTACTTGGTTAAAGTCCTGGCACTCCCTAACAGCATTGTATCAAAGAACAATTTACCATTGGAAAGAATGAAACTCCGTGCTTTCAAATGTTAAATATTTGTGCCTAAGAGATTTATTGGCATTCATTATAAGAAGGAGATAGATATACTTCTGTTTTTTTAACAAGGATTAAAGGGATATGGGGAACAGGTAGGGAAGTGGATTTGAGATCAGGGAGAGATCAGCCATGATATGATTGAATGGCAGAACAGGCTCGAAGGGCTCAATTGCCTACTTCTACTCCTAATTGCTACGTTCCTTTCACCTTTTCAACATTGATAATCCGTATTTACAATATTACTTACCAAACACATCACTGTGTTGAATTCCTTGAGTACATAGCGCATAAATCCAGCAAATTCATCATAATAGGGAAGCTAATGGTGAGATGCAGAGAAATATAACTCAACTAGCAAGTTCTGGGGATTTGCAACAGCTGACAAACTCTTAATTCCTTGCGCTAGCTGGCTGATTTGCACGTTCATAACGTCATCTATTATTAAAACACTTGTGATTTTTTTTCCCTGAAAGATTCAGCCCAGTGCCTCTTTAAATATTGACACAATGTTTGCACCTGTGCCCTAATTGCCCAGGTGTTGTTAAAAGGACTACCATGTTTTGGCTTTATGTGGTCGGTTGAAGAGGCTTGGTCTCTTACATAGCTATTGTATCAGACTCTACAGGGATATTGATGCAACCCATCGCATTCATAAGACAAATGTACCAGTGCCAAGATATATATCTGTGTGGAGAAAAAAAACTGAAGATTACAAGAGTTTTTCCTCAAAAGATACTTTCCTGCATATTATAGCTCAAGGGACAGGAAAGGAAATGAAAGCAACAATAATGTCAAAGTTCTCTAGACACCCCCATCTTATTAATGTTGGAATGGTACAGCCCATCGCTTCAATAATTCTTCCTTTTTAATGCTATTACAGTATTGCGCTTGTTGTCAAGAGGATCATTTTTGTCTGTTAAGGAGACAGCATCAATATTTTGTGCCATTGTTCTTATTTATAGCATGTGTCAAACACAGCAGAAAATGAAAACTGAAGTTATAAGTAAGTAGAAAACTTTGCACCAAAGATTTACATAGAACTTGTGCTATGTTAATAACATCTTACTAAGTATGTAGAAGGTACAACTGCGAAAGATTGTTGCTTCTGAATAGAATTCAGTACAGATTGCACCATGTCGTCATTTATTTTCATTCTATTTGTTAGTTTCCCATTTATTGCTCATAGTGGATATAGACCCAATAGATGAAAAATGATAATGTTTATAAAGCTCCATTACCTTCTTGCTGCAATATTTCTTCTGACCCAGGTCTAACTTAGTTCAGTAAAATTAGATGTAAGGAGTCAATACATAAAGCCTTACTTCAACATTAAATGATAGCACCTAAAGATTTTATGACAAACCTTGCATATTAAGCTGCACTTTGACGTGGGCCTATGTTGCACAATGGTATTTAGGATTAGACTTTAATCTATTTAAGAAAAGTATGCATTATCAGCAGAATGAGATCGACTTTCCCTTTAATCTTTCACCAGTTCCTAGTTAAGTTTGTGTCATACAGGATGTACAATAATATTAGAATCATAGAATCCCTACGGTGCTGAAGGAGACCACTTGGCCCATTGAGTCTGCATGCCCATAACCTCGCCAAACCTATACACCTTCGGACTTTGGGAGGAAATCAGAGCACCAGGAGGAAGGCCACATAGACACAGGGGAAATGTGCAAACTCCACAAGGACAGTCACCCCAGGCCAGAATCAAACCTGGCGCTGTGAAGCAGCAGTGCTAACCATTGCACCATTGTGCCATATTGAAAAAGATAATCAATGATTTTAGTTAACGCAATAAAAAAATTGAAAGGTTCACATTATTTCTATCAATATCTTTTCATTACTCGTGTTGTAAAGTGGAGGTATCTATACGAAAAAGTGCTTTCTTTCACAAGCAATTGACGTGAAGGTAAATCACATTGAAATATAATTTTATGGTGCAGTTGATGCATATTTCTTTCTCACCCTCTCTACAAGCAAGAAAATGTTTACAAGAAGCTTTAAGAAGTTAATGTATCTGTGAACTATAGATCTTTGTCTCCAACATCTAATGTACGAGTGGAAAGAAATGCTTGCAATTTTTAATGATTCGGAGTTTTTCAATTCAATTCTTTAATTCCACTAAGCAATCCCTTAACTTTGTGTGACCTTTTGGAAAGATAATGTTTGCATACTAAAGCAGTCCTGTAGAACGAAATGGATGATTAGAATATTAAACACCATCTTCTTTATGCACCAACATATTTATAATTGCAAGCAATAAATAGTCCTAATTATCATAGTGGAATAAGTTTAAATCAAGTGAAATCCAATTAGGCCCCCATATCTAGGATGATCACAATTTCACTTTGCCCTGTCAATTATGTGATTTTACAATGAGTTGGCTATAATGTGTGTAAATCAGAAAATATGAATATTGTTGAATTCTCTAGTCATATGATTTAGCATGATTCTAAACCATAGAGGTTAGACAGGTCCCAGATTTAACTCCAGCTATGTGCTGAGTTACTTGACCAAGTATCTGTGATTTTTGTGGGGTGGGGAGAGAGTTGAGGAATGTGTTGGTTGCGGAATCAGGCATGTTTTCAACTCATGATCATTTGTCTATCATTGGAAATACTGATGACTTCTCCTTCTCCCCTTTATGGAACAAACTAGAACTAGGGCACACAGTTTAAGAGTAAGGAGTCTCCCATTTCAGACTGAGGTGAGAAGAAATGTTGGCTGGAATTTGTGGCTGTTCATGATGGTGGGATTCTCCAGTCCAGCTGGCAGTGCACCACCACCTGTGGGTTTCCCACCGACAGAGTGATGTCAATGGAAATTCCCAATGACAGTAGTGGGAACAGCAAATCCCGCCAATAACAAACAACGTGCCATCTCTTGCAGCAGGTAACACGCGGCTGGGGGCTGGAGGACTTGGCCCGTTTTCTCTCAGAGGATCATTAAGAATTCTCTTCCCCAAAAAGAATGAAGGCACTGAACATGTTTAAGGCCAAATTGGATAGATGTTTGACTGATAGGAGATTCAGAGGGTAGAGCGGGTAGGTAGGAAAGTAGAGGCTACAAACAGATCAGTCATAATCTTACCAAATGGTGGAGCAGGCTCAAGGGGCCAAATGGCCTCCTTGTGCTCTGAATTTGTTTGTTCCTTTTAAGTTCTTTCACCAATCTTTTTGTTACTCCCTCCACTCCTAATAACTCATTCTTTGCACACTGTCATTTTTTTGTCTGATTTTTCTCTGTGACCATCTTGGGACATTTTCCTATATTAAAGATACTTTATAAATGCAAGTTGCTGTTCTTAAATGTTTATTTTTCCCAAACAAATCAAAAAAAAAGAGGTGTTTTTAAGGCTGATGGGTTTAAAAGGAGGTTGATCAGGACATATTAGTAAATTTTCAGCAACTTTTCAATTTCAAACTGGGGAGGAGGAAATAAACAGTATTCATCGTGTGAACTGAATTGGAAGCCGTCTTGTTAAAATTAATTAATCCATGACTGATATTTTCTTTTTGTTTACATTTTATTGTCCCCTTTGTGTGTGCTATCCTTCACATTTCATACTGCTTTTTGTAAATATAGTTAATGATGGCTTTGATGTTGGTGATAATATCAGCCACTTTTCCGATAATTGAAAGAAGAGCGAAAGTTAAACTGAATCAAATGAGCATAGTACTATAAATATGGTGATTGTTATCCCTCAGGTACACAATGCTGTGAGGGCATAGCTCAGTTCAGAAAGTAATATCAGTTTAAGAGGCTTTGGGAGAGGAAGCAATAACAAATATCCGAAACAGACCATCGACGGGAATTGGAGAAATTAAGCAGCTGTTTCATTTAAAATATGTTTTACTGTAAAACTAATTTGTATCAGCGTTGGTTATATGAGCGAGTATTCCACGGAACTAAAATGCAATGGATTTTCTTTGACAGAGTTAAAACTTGAGACTTGTTATTACACAGAAAATAAATGTGCCCTGCCATAATAATATGAAGAATTGCAAGGATAGATGGATTTTTTTTTGTTTGACAGTGCAGAGTATTAATGATAAAACTGAAATCTTAAAATAATAGTACTGCTACAAGTGCTTTCACATGGCAGGTGTCATAATCACATTAGATTCACATAAATCTTATTAGGAAGGTGGATACTACTTTTAAAAGACAGCCTGGACTAAGAGCTTGGAATAACAAACAATTACCCTGACAAAATGAATGTTAAAAAGTCATGTAAACTGCCCAGAGAGGGTTAACCTGGAATATAAAAAATATAGGGAAGCGATCACGCCCAGAACAAGAATGGATTCTTCCTGAAAAATCCATAATTGGCAGATAAGCATGGCTAATTAATTTAACCTGCAAGGTTATACTTTACTTCAGAGGCTTGACTACAACTTATCCTGAGAAAGAAGAAACCTGCTATTGCTTGAGTATTATTGTGGTTTTATTACGGGAAACCTCTGACCTTCATTTTTCACCTTCAGAACGGAAAGAGAATTTCTAGGACTGCAATGCTTTTGATAATCTTAGAGAAATATTGACTTTTGGGTAATAATCTAAGTACACATTACACTCATTGGAAATCATCTTTTCTTGTAGATATGTATCTGTGGCTGTGTGCATGCATTTCTGGGTGTTAGGAGCAATAGACATTTTATCTGGTCTTTGGATGAAATCTTGCAGTGCCTATTCCGTGACTGTTCTTAAATATTACAGCACTCAAGGGGTTAAAACACTTCTTCTCCAAAATGTCTCGTGCTGTGGTCAGTTGAGAGGTGGGGAAAAGGGAGGAATTACATCCTATGTCTCCCTGGTCTGCAACAGCATAGAAAATACAACAAGATTCTTCCTGTCAGCTCAGAGCTGATGCCCTTTAACTCGTCTTTAAATTATATCCGGAAAATCACTTCCTGCTATAAACTATTACTTTCCATTTTTGAATCTCCCCCTCTGCCCCCACCATGTGCACTGGAGCCATGATGGTAGAAAATTCACTTTCATAATCACAGGAATTGTTTTGTCTAAAAGGAACTTCAATCAGTTTATTATTACTCACATGTAAGCTTACATGAACACTGCAATGAAGTTACTGTGAAAATCCACTAGTCGCCACACTCCAGCACACGAGGGAGAATTTAGCATGGCCAATGTACCTAACCAGCACATTTTTCAGACTGTGGGACGAAACCGGAGCACCCAGAGGGAACCCACACAGACACGGGGAGAACGTGAAGACCCCAGTGACTCAAGCCAGGAATTGAACCTGGGTCTCTGGTGCTGTGAGGCAGCAATGCTAACCACTGTATCACCCTGCCACCCACAGTTGCTATTACATGACCAGATTCAGAAAGAAATAAATGAAACTTTGCTAGAAATTTTCAAGCTGGTTTTACACTTTTCAAATAATTTTATATTGAACCTTATCAGAAGATGGGACGAGATTTAATAGAAGTGGGTAGAGGCAAGGCAACCACTCCTGTGCATAAGATGGGTTGGCACTTTACTTGTTATAGCTGTGAACCTCACTTGTATTCACCATTTTGAATTTGACAGTGGACAATTGGATTCCTGAAACTCAAGAAAGCCCACAGTACCACGCTTAAACTTAGTCGAGGGCTGTTAGATCCAGGAAATGTCTACCTGCTATACCCAACATGTCTGCCTGGACATGCAATTAAATACTCCCAATCCACCCTGCCACTTCCCAGCCCTGACCCTTTCAGTCTCTTTTCCAACCTTCTGCATGAGAGCTCCTGATTTCACCTCAAACTTAAACCTCACCCCCATGTCTTTAACTTTCCCCAGGCTTCTGACCTGCCTCAAGATCTCCAGACCCACTGGCAACTGACATGCCCAGGACCCTGAATCTGATTTCCCGGTCCTCCTATTTAAGAAAGAGATCAGGAGAAATTTCTTCTCATGGGTGGTGAATCAGTGGAATCCTTTACAGCACGGAGTTGGATTGTTAAGTATGTTCAAGAAAATCAGAGGGGTTATGGGGATAAGGGAGGAAAGTGGAGCTGGGGATTATCATATCAGTCATAATCTCATTCAAAGATGGAGTACACTCGACAGGCCAAATGGCCTGCTTCTGCCCCTACATCTTATGGTCTTCCCAGGATCCTATGGATCGCCAGCTCCCTCTCTATAAAACCCCATTGCCTTCCAGATGGGACAGACACGTAATTGGTGGGCTTATACTCACTGGAGTTTAGAAGAATGCGAGGGGATCTGATCGAGGTATATGGAATTTTAAGAGGGATTGATAAAGTAAAAGTAGACCAAATGTTTCCTCTTTCAGGGCAATCACAAACAAGAGGTCACAGGTATAGATTGAGCAGCGGTAGATTTAAAACTGAGATGAGGAGGAACTTCTACTCGCAGAGGGTGGTGAATTTGTGGAACTCGCTGCCCCACTGCGTGGTTGACCTGAATCGTTGAATGGTTTCAAGAGGAGGTAGATATATTTTTAATTTAAAAAAGGGATATGAGGAACAGGTGGGGAGGTGGATTTGAGGCCAGAGAGAGATCAGTCATGATCTGATTGAATGACAGAGCAGGCTTGAAGGGTTGAATTTGCCTAATTCTGCTCCTAATTCCTATGTTCCTATGCCCTGCAACCTCCTCTTGACTGCCCCATGTCTGATTGGAAAACCAGCTTGTCCATTTGACTTCCAACCAGAAGACCAGTCAGTGACATCACACGTACAGTGTGGAATTATACCTCCACAGTGTGCCAGAGAAGCACAATGCCCTTGTTTCTCACACTCTGCTGACTACCCTCCCTGCTCTGCATGGCCAGGGAAATTAAAATCCACCCCATAATGTCTAATCGCACACAGATCTTCCATTTTTTTTTTCACTCAATCTGCCATTGAGTTTTGCAGCAAAGCTAATACATATTTATACTTTTTCATAGCTCAAATTGAAGTGATACCTTGCAAAATCTGTGGTGATAAGTCCTCTGGGATCCATTATGGAGTCATCACTTGTGAAGGCTGTAAGGTAAGAGAGATTTTAAAAAATATATTAATAGTAAACTGGCTTAGTGCAACTTAATTTTCAGTAACGTTTTAAGGATCGGAATAGGGATGTTTTACTGCTTAGAGTCAGGCATTTTGACATGCCTGAATATAAATGTCTAAATTAATTCAGCACAGTATGACATTCTGGCTCCTTAGCATTGCAGTGTTGATAGTGATAACAGCTTTCACTTGGAGAGCAGTCACAAGGAAGTAAATGAGGTAGTGCTGCTGCATCTGGAGAAGTGAAGAACCACCTTACAAGCAACTGTGAGCATTCTTGCCAGTGGTGGCAAATGATGTCTTTGTGCAGTTGTGCAAGTTGAGTTTTCAGTCTGTCTGCACAGGACAGTAATGTGGTTTTTCACTTCCTCCACTTATACTGACTTTGCCGGTCACTGGGAAAGATGCTTAAGCAAAAGTGAAGTTCAAAATTGTTTATTGGATGGTGTTACTGCTAATAAATTTAACTCAAATTAAAAGTGGGGAAGTTTCTATAGCGTCACAAACTCAAGTGTTCTTTTGTTCGAGAGTTATGTAATATAAAGGGAATATAACACTTTGTGCTTAACAACCAGTGCAAATGGATTAGCATCTTGTATCAAACTGTGGTGATCTCTGAACAATATTTTAGAACACTTTGTGAAAGAAGAACATTGAGAATAATCTCAAGTAGATCATATGAAAACTCTAAAACAGTATTCTGTGTTTGAAGGATTAAAAGCTTGTTGGAATGTCACTGCAACCATTTATATAATGTAACATTTCTTCAAGTAGTCTAAGTCGGTTGAACATTTTTGAGAACAAACTGATTTTTTTTTCCAGGAATTTAGAAGCAGCGACAAAATTAAAAAAAAAATAAAACTGCCGGGTAGGATTTTTCTCCCTCTTTTGCGGCATGTTTTGCAGTAGCGGAAGGTGGCACATGACTCATTGGCAGTAGGACGTTATGATCCCCCCATTGTTAATGGGATTTCTCATTGAATGCCCCTCTCGCTACTGGGAAACCTGCGACGGGGATACGCCTGCCATCATTTGGACTGTAAGATCCCACTGGTGTGAACAACACTAAGATTTCAGTGACTATCTCAAAGTCTTAGAACTGCATTACACAATGGCAGTAACTCTGTGACCCATTATCCCAGTGTGGAAGCTGCATTCACTGGGAACCCCGATCAGACAGACTACAACATGGTCGGCTCAAATCTCCAACCCAGGCTGCCTGCAAGTGGACCTCCCTGCTGGCTGCCAAACGCCCAGGGGGCACTTTAATTCTGCCCATCAGGCATGAAGCAGTGCCAAGGGGCAGGGCATATAGGGGTGCGGTGTAGGGAGCGATTGGTGGTGTTGGGAGGGTGTCCCGCTACCATTCTGCATAGGAATTGATAGGGGAAGGAGGGAGGCCAGCTTTCAAGGTAGGCAGGAAGGGTTGTCACCTGGGTGGGGGAACGGGGACGTCTGGACTGTGGGGGCAGTCAGGACTGCTGTGGGTGTCAGCACTGTGGGGGGAAGGTGTTGTTGAAACTGGGGGGGCTGCTGGAGCTCAGGGCAGGCCAGGAGTGGGGGCTGGGCCCAGGAATGGTCGGGGCCCAGAAATCCAGCTGTGGGGGAGTGGAGAGCCAATCGTGTGGGTGTTGTAGAGCTGGCCAACAATCGGGAGGCCATCAGTGCGGGGCCACTGCATATGTGCTGATCTCGGTGCATGCGCAGTGGCCGGCTTAGCGAGCTGATCTCATCCCCTCCATGGGATTTTAATGAAACTCATGCTGGTGGCCTCTGAAGTGCACAGCGTGTGGGAGATTCCTCTCCGAACTCCCGCTGAAAAAAACAGCATGAATTACTCAAATTTCATGCAAATTTGACAGTCAAAATTGTTTTGGGAGAATTCCGGCCACTGTTCGTATGACAGCCTAAATTCAACTACCTGTGTCTTAATTCTCAAAGCCCTGTCCCCCTGTTATCCCTGTGCGTGCTGACCTACATTGGCCCTTGGTTAAGCCACACCCTGACTTTAAAATTTTCACCTTGTTTTCCTCCACAGCCTAGCATCTCTCTACCTCTGTAACTCCTTCCAGCCCCACAACCCTCTCAGATACCTGCACTCCTCTAATCTTGGCCTCTGGTGCATTCCCAATTATAATTTCTCCACTATTGGTAGCCCTGCCTTCAGTTGCCTTGGCACCAAGCTCTGGGATATTCTCCTTATACCTCACGTTTCTACCTTGCATTGTTGGTTAAAGACATTGCCTCAAATTTACTTCCAACCAAGCTTTTGGTCACCTGACCTCATATGCCTTTATGCAGTTTTGTGTTGTCGAAGAATCATAGAATCCCTGCAGTGCGGAAGGAAGCCAGTCAGCCCATCAAACCTGCTCTGACACCATCCCACAAGGACACTATCCCTGTAACACCACGTATTTACCCTGCTAATCCCCTGACTAAGGGGCAATTTAACATGGTGAATCAATCTAACCTGCACATATTTTTTTGAATGTGGAAGGAAACTTGAGCACCCAGAGGAAACCCGCGCACACACAAGGGGAACGTGCAAACTCCATACAGTCACCTGAGGGCAGAATTCAACCTGAGTCCCTGGCAAAAGAAAACATCCGATGGCACTTCACAGGTGCCTTATAAAATAATAATATAAATGAGTTGGTATTGTTGAATGTAGTTTGGCATTTGGCCCTTCTTAAGCCACTGTTGTGCAACTTACTGGCCATCAGCAGTTAATTGGAAATTTAGATGTGGCTAATTGCTATTTACTATCAGCAATGCAATCAGTAGGGGACACTGTTCTTGGATGTGTTTTTAATGTTTATGTTCACATGCTGCATGCACACTTCAACCTTTCCATGTTGAGGACAAAAATCAGCCTTTGCCAATGTTCTTGATTGAGCATTTATTTAGTCACTCAATGATGGTAGGTGCTTGTTAAATGAATATAAACAGGTGGATTATCTTTAGCTGTATTCTGGGAGTGCATGCAAGTTTATTACTAAAACTCACATACATATCTGAAATAGTGTCACATAGCCACAGCCACGGTTGGTCAGAAATATCAATGGGACAGCATTGTCCATTGATTTAGTTCACAGTTTCACATCAGTTTTCTACTGTCCGACAATCTACCAACCAATGGCATCTCTAAGAGGGTTACAAAACGAAAGCAGAATCATCAGTTGTCAGATGATCACAGCTGCAAGAAGCTTTCAAAAGAAATATTATGGAATCATTCCAGAAGCACAGATGGTATACGCTGTTTTTTATTTTGAAGGAGGCTTTAATGTAAGTCCGTAAAAAATTGAAGGAATATAAATATTGTAGAATTAATAAAAGAGAACATGTTTTCCTGCAAACATAACACTCTTCTATTAAACATGTTGGGTTGAAGCTTCACTTGCTCCCTATTTGATATGCTTAGACCTTCAATTAAATTTTAATTGTCTTCCAGAACCTTTAACATCTCAAATCAGTTCCACTTTAATTCCTTTGCAGCTCCATTCAATCCTATGCCACAGACTCATTTTTCCATCTGTAGTAATATTACCAGTGTCAACACTGGATTTAGAGAAAAACTCTCTTTAATCCCAGTGAAAGTGCTGACATTTCTCAGTGTATTCATGTTTAAATGGAATAGCTGATGGATACTGGCAGTCAGAAGTCCATTTCAAAGCCAGATTCATGCTTTAGTCTTGAAATGCTTGATACAATTTCTTTTACAACCAGCACCCTGACCAGACATAAAACAGTTGTAACTCCATAGCTCATGTATAATGCGGTCAGATCATCTGTTATGGAAGATGGTATTATTCTATCTTTTACATCTTATGCTTGATGTCAACAGCTATTTTTTTCTGTTCACACCTATGCAAATGCAGTCTGGCAAGTGCCCTGATAATTGAAGATACTGCTTTAATATACAAACCTTTAGTTATCACGATCCTAATTACTCTCACTAAGAAAATAACAATTGTGATTCTTACAGATCTTTAGAAAAGGGGTAAAAGAGCATAGCTTGAGCACTTTACCTGATTAATGAAGGTGACATTTTCAGAGATCAATGGTGAGAGAATCATTATTTCAATCAGATCAGTTTTTGTTTCTTTTACATTCAATTTACACTTTTTCTCTTGTTGTAACTATAGTAACTCAGTGTCAGGGTCGCCCTTTAGTCAGTAAGGCTCATTCAGCTTGAATGTAACATAGTAGGATTGAGACAGGTCCAGATCAGGATCTGTTTTACAAGTTGTCCAAATCTATTTGCTATAACTATCGATGGAGACTATTAATAGGCAAAGTTTAAAATAGATATCCAAACTGAACCTGCTTTCCTCTCATTGGGTGAGTTAAATTAAAAGCAGGACATTTAAAAAATCATTAAAAGCAGTTGGTTACAGTACATGGTCATGAATTGTGTTCCAACAAGCTTGACTTCTCATCTGGCATTCTCAAATACACATACTTTCCAGTGACAGCCATAGAATAGCAAAAGCCCACATTCCATGAACAGAAAAAAAGTGATCAAGAATAAGAATACTGCCTGTTTGTTTCCACTCTCCAGCCCAGCAGTGCTAATGCCAATTTTGGCAATCCTTGGATCAACTAACTCAACAAAGAGCAAATATCAAACCTAGAGCAAATGGTTTGAAAGGAATTCACAAGCTCTGTTTACCTTGTCGCATGAGAAATTTATACTTTTTTTTTAAACGCCCATGATAAGGAATTAATCATACCTTCCTGGTTCTACAACAGAGCATGAGTAACTAGGAATGCAACACAATTCTGTAACAACTACCTGCATTTTTAGAGTGATTTGAAAGTGGAAAAAATACTAATGCAGTGAGTCAGGATGCTATACACTCCCAAGGGTACCACACCTATTGCTGGCAAAAGTTAGAGAAACAGAATGTTACACAGAAGTATCATTTCACCCATCATAGAGCCAACTACAACAGGCTTGGGGCTCATAACAGTTCTCTAGCTGTATGCCCAACTCCCACTTTGCATAGATCTCAACAATTAACATGCTCCTGTCTTCTCTGTTTCTATCAGTTTGAGGATTCAGGGTTGGCCATTTAGGATGGAGGTGAGGAGACATTTTTTTCACCCAAAGAATGGTGAGCCTGTGGAATTCATTAGCACAGGAAGTAGTTGATGCCAAAACATTGAATGTATTCAAGAGGCGATGAGATATAGCAGTTGGGGCAAATGGGATCAAAGGTTATGAGAAAAAAACAGGATTAGGCTATTGAATTGGATGACCAGCCATGATCATAATGAATGGCAGAGCAGGCTCGAAGGACCAAATGGCATCCTCCTGTTCCTATCTTCTATGTTTCCATGTTTTAAACAAAGCAGCCCAGGAAAAAATCCATCCTAAATCCTCAGTAGTTGACAGCTTGGGAAAACTTGCCAACAGGGTGCATGTACTAAGCCTGATCTAATAGCCAGTTTTGACAATTACCCATCAACCAGTAGTCCAGACAGATATCAGCATTTTCTTGAGCAATTTTGTCTTAGCCACAATCCCTCAATCAGTTCTGGAGATATTCCACTGAACCAAATCAAATGTTCTGAAAGGAAAAAAATAAGTAATTTGTCATTTGGGTGATGGTCCTTATCCATGGAGCCACAAGACAGGAACATGACCACATAGTTCAGGAAGTTCTGAATCATTACAAGATGCAAGTGTCACCTTAAATGAAAAATATGAATTTGCGAATACTACCATGTGAACCTCAGGGAGCATCATAAAATGAAGGGCGTGATGGTGGATCCTCAAGAAATGAAAGCCACCAGTGACTATCCACAACTGTTGGTGTGATGCTGATGTCCAGAGGTTCTCGGAATGGTCAATCAGGCTGGTAAATTCATTCTGAACTTTGACAGGGTAAAAAAACACAATAACAGTGAAGTTCTTCTGAGTCTACAATTTACACTGCTGGTATTCAGAAGCCAGAGAGTCTATTGGAAGTCACCAGTATTGTCTTTGACAAAAGTTTCCCAGACTGACTCAATTGTGTCATCTTTCAAGGGCATGGAAATAATCTGAACTCATTTGGAAAAAAGGAACTAACTGCAACAAAATCAATTCTCCATCATTTAGGAGCAAAGACCTTAAGAATTAGTGTAAAAAGGATTTTCAATCTTCATTGTTACAAGCTTTTGGTTGAAACAAGTTAAACATCTTGATGCTACAAAAGTGGTCTATAATGGACACTATGACAGAATGTGGGGAGAATGTGATGTACCCCAAGAAGTTAATGGTAATTTTGCAAATTCATATATTTTGTTTTAAGGTGAACTGCACATGGGGAGAATATTGCTTATACTGTATGGAGCAAGTTAACTGTAAGTTGGTTGTTAAAGTGTATAGAATGTTATAAGTTGTTACATTTTGGATAATGTTTATGAAAAATCCTCACTAAACGAAGGGGGCAAATCAGCTGTTCTGGAGTTTGACAATAACACTGGATGGCTTGCTTGTCAGAGATCAAAATGGGGTGGGGGGGCTTAGATTGTTTTACTTAGAAAGGTGCAAGGTAATTACACTTGAAGATAATGGCAGCATTCCCTGGGTTTATCATGAGTTGACTCAGTCTCCCAAAGTTACAGAAGGTTGTAGGAAATATATTCTAAGCAGTTGTTGTGCTGTCAAAAATCTATTTATTTCTAAGATGAAAAGGAGTTGAGGTCAAGGATTGCTAATTAGTATTTCTAGCTTAATACAATATTTGTATATTTTATATTCCATGGAGAAAAGACAGAGGAAACCATTTTAGAGATCAGGTTACAGGCTTCCTACAAATCAATGAATATTATAGACAGACAAGAGGTTCTGTGTGATTAACAGGAACAAAATACTATTTGACTCTGTGAGCATCCACCTTTGTGAGGGAAACAGGCTGTATTAGGAGAGATGCATCCTGCAACAGATTCCAAGGGAAATTGGAAAAGGTTTACTACTGGGGCGGATTTAAGAAACTTTCTGAAAATTGAGGAAAGTGCCAAGAGATGGTCTCTCAGAGTTAATCCTCAACAAAGTGGGCTACAAGAACCAGTAAGAAACTGGGCACAACTTTGAATTGTTTGTTATAAGAACTGTAATTCCATAGAGTATCTGATGTGTAATAAGTTTAAAGGGGATTGTTCCTCTCTCTAATTTAAAGTATAAGTTACCCAAAAAGAGAGAATAGCATTCAGTAATAGTGCTTTCCATCATTGATTCCAGCAAAAGTTTTAGTTCTTTCAGCTAGGAACTGGAAGTTTGAATCACTTTTTATAAGTTATAAGTATCCACAGGGATTGTAACAAAAGTACCTGCAAAATGGGTACTGCTTATAATATCAAGAAAAGAGACAAAAAAGGGATGTTGGATGAAAAAATCCTTGAGAATGAGATCAAGAAAGAAAAATGTACTACTTTTGGGCAAAACAGTGTTACAGATGTCAGAGAGGAATGGACAGTAATTATAGACAGATAAAGGAATGGACTTAGAGAAAGAACCTGGGGAAGTTGTCCTGGTGGGAAAGAGAAAGTGGCAAATAGCAGATGGGGGAAAAAGACTATGGGTTATCTTTGAACTCATGGTTGGGGCATTGGTAGAGCAAGCAGAGAGAAACTGTTTCCTCTTTGAAGCTAGTAATTAGATATGCTAGATTTAAAATAATTGACAAAGGAACTAGAAGGGAAATTAGAAGAATTTTTTCATTCGGAGTGTTGTTAGAAGCTGAAATACACAGCCAGAAAGGGTGTGGAATTAGATTCCATGGGAACTTTCAAAAGATAATTGGACAAGTACTTGCAAAGGACTGATTTGCAGAGCTGTGGAGAAAAAGCTGTGATGTGAGATTAAATTGGACATCTCTTTCAAGTCCTGGCACTGACATGGTGGGCCAAATGGCTTCCTTTCTTCCTGTGCTGTATGATTCTATGAAATGATTATCCTGGAATAGTGAATGATTTTGGCAGACGGGAATGAAGGGCAATAACATTATTTTGTGATGGATGGCTAAATCAATTATTCACCAGATACACTCATCTCTATGCCTTTCGGACTTGAGAGAGAATGGGAACCATACCAGTGTAATTGAAAAAGAGATGGAATGAAGGGTTTGCTGGGAATAAGACTACCAAAGATAAATGTGAGGGAGTAGTTGAGCAAACTGAAGTATCAGAACAAATGGAGACCAAAATCTAGGCAGTTAGGGTCTTAATAAAAATGTCTATTTGAACCAAGAATATCATACTTCATGCATTATAACTTGTGCAAAAGTCTTAAGGGACCATATGACCTTTCTCAACCTGTCATTTTCATGACACTGCATCCTGGAATTAGTTTTGCTAAGACATAACTTCCTTTTCTATGTAGTTCAACCACCATCAGGTTTTGAGTTTATGCAAATAGAAATGATCTCGTGCCTGCTTCTGAAGATTGTGAACCTATTTTTAAACTGAAGCAGCAATGCATGTCGACGCTTCATGTAAATGTAGTATTTAATCACTGTTCAAGATCTGGTTGAGAATAGAATTCTTAGATGTAGCTGTAGGTGGAAATGCAAAAGAATGCCAACAATTCAAATAGTTCTTGTACTTCTAAGTGTCATCTGTGGAGGACAGTAGATTAGGATTAACTAATGAAAATATGGAGATGAGTGCATGGGTTTTATTGATTATTTTAGGTGGTGCTTACTTAGTTGTCGATGTTTAAGCAAACCTTTTAAAATCCCCAGAATTCTTCCTAAAAATAGGGTTGGCTTATATGCTTTGTATAAAATGTAAACTGATGGTGATTACCATTTTGAAATGTGGTGCTTTCACTTTCAGAATCATCTTTTCACAATAAATCCATTTCCTCTGCACCCATTGAATTGGATATTCCACATTTTTCAATGAACTAATAGTATCCTACAATTTGATGAAATGACACAAAACATCAAGCTGGGCAGGAGAGAAAGTTTCCACTCTACGAAGGTGTTCTTATCTCCGTCAACTATCTATTACATAAAATTCAACACAAACATTAATTCTTGAATGACTTATTGAGGCATACGTCTAAAAGTTGGGCTGCAGATGTCAGTATAATTGCAATGTGGGTATTATTTCTTCACAGGCACCACATGGTCTCATTGATTATAGGAGACCTGAAAATGGTCCATACTAATTAATCATCATCTTCATAGACCACAGGCCACCTGTTCCACTCTCAATCATCAAAGTGATGGAAGGTGTTGTCAACATTGCTTTCCAGCATATTTATACAAATGCTGACTGTTGCTTAAGCTTGGGTTCTGCCAAGGCCACTCAGCCACTGACCTCAGTACAGCATTTATCCAAACAGGGACACAAGAGTTGAATTCAAGAAATGAAGTAAATATCGATCCATAACTCTACTCCATCCTTATCCACCAAATCGTTGTCATGCACATGCACATAACCCATGCAGGGAATTTCATATTTGCATTGTTTTAAATTTGAAAATTACCATAGGCTTTGATTTTGTTCCATTTATCATACAGGTTAATACCAGCTGTGAATCTTGTCTGCTCATGTCCTGTCATTTTCACAAGAACTGTTTTCATTCAGCAGTTTGGCTGCTGGGCATATTGAAATTCAGGGGGTTTTCATCCATGTTGCCACTTCTGTTTTTGCTGTTATCTGAAAATGAATCGCTGGAAACTGCTCATTTTGCCATTGACATCACTTGATAGTCTCTGAACAATCTTGGTCTTCTGCCACAACATTAGGCTGTTTCATTCCATAAAGTGTCTTCACAAACCAGGTTGATAAGGTTGTTGAGAAGGCGTACGGTATGTTAGCTTTTATTGGTAGAGGGATTGAATTTCGGAGCCGTGAGGTCATGTTACAAGTGTACAAAACTCTGGTGCGGTCGCACTTGGAGTATTGTGTACAGTTCTGGTCGCTGTATTATAAGAAAGATGTGGAGGCATTGGAAAGGGTGCAGAGGAGGTTTACCAGGATGTTGCCTGGTATGGTGGGAAGGTCTTATGAGGAAAGGCTGAGGGACTTGAGGTTATTTTCACTGGAGAGAAGAAGGTTGCGAGGTGACCTGATTGAGGTATACAAGATGATCAAAGGATTGGATAGGGTGGACAGTGAGAGCCTTTTACCTCGGGTGGTGATGGCTAACACAAGGGGACATAGCTTTGAATTAAGGGGTGGTAATTATAGGACGGATGTCAGAGGTAGGTTCTCAGAGGGTAGTAAGGTTGTGGAATGCCCTGCCTGCAGCAGTTGTGGACTCGCCAACTTTAAGGGCGTTCAAATGGTCAGTGGATAGGCATATGGATAACATTGGAATAGTTTAGGTTAGAGGGTCATTAGATTGGTTCCACTGGTCAGCACAACATCAAGGGCCGAAGGGCCTGTACTGCACTGTAATGTTCTATGTTCTATGTTCTACGTTCAAACTAACTGTTTCTCTGAGGTCTTTACAGGGCTCGGGATTTGATTTGGTAGGGAATGTAATCTGCCATCTTTACTCCAGATCCATGTAAATGACTCTTAAATACCCCATGACCAAAGGAAATTAGAGCAGAACAATAAATATTGGCTTACCGAGTGACATCCACTTTCCATGAATGAACAAAACAAAACTTAATTGCAACTATCGGCATTGCATTTTTGGTGATGGTGTAACCATTCTCATGATTTTTTGATACATGCTTCTCAAGGTCAGGCCAAAGGCTTGTCCCTGTCTTGTGGAGCATTTGACCCTGGGCATCTTCTTCAGGACAGATTTCCTCTCCTTCGCTCTGGCACCAGTTTTTCACCAACATAGAATTCCCTTGTTGCAGTTACTTGACAAGTAAGCAAATGTTACAACTTTTAGTTTGAAAGCAACTTTGTGATGCTGGAGAACCTATTTCTGTCCATCATTTACTATACTACGTCTGCTTTATGTAGGTGTGTTCTTAAACTCCCATGCATCTTCTTTGTGACAAATGCCATATCACCTGCTTGATTCACATGCAATGATTTACAGGATAAACATGCATTTCTGGGGTAAAATATTGAGGCAAACCACTGTAGTACAAGAATTTGGTGTAGAAAGGGTTAATATGGGACAGGATAAACTACTACCCACACTGATGTAAAGGAACACATGACCACAATTTGAAGAGCAGTCTTAGACTGGACAGAGATGTTTAGAAACAAGCATGGAGGCAGCTGCTAGCTTAAACTTTATACTGTACATAGTTTGAGTACAGTGTTTAATAAACATTTAGCTATTAGATTATAGGAGTCTCAGAACCTCTTTGAAACTATCGCACAACATTTGCAACAACTAATAATATAAGTAACGGGGAGGCGTGATTCGGTATTTACTGCAAGTGTATATAAAAGCATGATTTTTGGTGCTGTAAAAATACCATAATCTTATACGCCAGGTTGATTTATGCGTTACAGTCTATAGTGTATAGAGCTCCGTCAAGGATTAAATAAATGGGAACGTTGTGTGTATGTTACTTTGGAGTGAATTTTCCACTGGATGGTGTTCAGGTGGCAGAGTGCTCCAGCCACTCGTCTGATATTTCCACGGAGATGAGAAGGCCTGTTTCATTAGCGTATTGCTTGTAAGCCGCAAGTGACAGACGAGTGCTCCAGAGAAAACTGCCAGCTCCAGGACATCATGATATCTGGTTGTCCAGCTGGCTCTCGGTCCCAAAATAAGACAAGGTTGAAGGAGAAAGTCCCATCTTGAGGAGGCGGTGGGGGGGCTGTGGGGAAGAAACCGGTATTGAAATATGCCACGTTGTTTTCATACAACTCAAGGGAGCAATCCTGCTCTTCCTGGCCCCACAAAAGTAAGTCAAAAATTACTTTCCTTCTTTGAAGCTAAGTCTCTTGAATGTGTATGACGCTCTCTGGTTAATTCCGAAAATGGTAGTTTATGCCCTGTATATATTGTGGGATACCACCAAAATCTTTCCTTCTATCCAGCTTCAGCCACTCCTTCAATGGGAATGGGCAGAAACTCTGACCCATCTATGTGCGATCTTTGTTACCCTTTTACAACTGGTCAGAGGCCTCAGTACCTCACCCCAACATTTATATACTCAGTAGCGGTTGGACAGAAACTTATTTCTAAGTGTATGCTATAACGAAGGCTTACTACTTATTGCATTTACTTTAATTCAACAAAACTTCAATCCCAAAGTGGGTTGACATGATTGCCTCAACAAATCATTTGTGCAGCAAAACTGATGGTCGAGGAAGCAAAGTCAGATTGACGTAAAGTAATATAATCCACAACTCTCTTGTTATTTTAGGGATTCTTTAGGAGGAGTCAGCAGAACAATGCCTCTTACTCTTGTCCTCGACAGAGAAACTGTTTAATTGATCGAACGAATCGGAATCGCTGTCAGCATTGTCGTCTGCAGAAGTGTCTTGCCCTTGGAATGTCTCGAGATGGTAAGAATAGGAAAAATTTTAAGATCCCAGTTCAACCTAGTTAGAGAACATAAAATTTCCTCTCGCCAAAGTTTCCCTGCAATTGCTACGAAGTTACTGGACTATTTGACCTTCTCTCATGCCATACACTTCCTATGTTTCTATATACACACAATGACACTGGGCTCAATCTACCTGGGAGGGGATTAAAATTACAGTGTAATGAACGGAACAAACACGCTGGACCAACAGTAAAATGGCTTTCTGTGGCTCGTATTTAAGCTATATCGTTAGTGCAATGTAGAAAGGGAACGGTGGACTGTTTTGAATTGCACTTCTGTGTCTCCCAACCTGTGGGTGCCTACTGATGATTATGGGGTCATAATACAGAAAGAAAATATTTGTCCAGCACAATAGTCTCTTTTTTTGAGCATTATTTATTTTATATGTCGCCTAAAATCATAGAATCCCTACACTGCAGGAGTCCATTCAGCTCATTGTACCTACACCGACAACAATCCTACCCAGGCCCTATCCCAGTAACCCCATGCATTTACCCTCCCAATCTCCTTGACACTAAGGGGAAATTTAGCATGGCCAATTAACCTGACTCGCACATTTTTGAATTGTGGGAACCCAGAGAAAACCCGCACAGATACTGGGAGAATGTGCAAACTCCATACAGACAGTCACCCAAATTGAACCCAAGTCCTTGGCGCTGTAAGGCAGCAGTGCTAACCACTGTGCAACAGTGTTGCCCTGTAATCCGATTAGAGAAATCTTTCTTGCACAGACCATGCTGGCAACATGTTTTTTGCAGGAATTAAGAGCAAGTGTTAGTGAACATGATTTTGATATTTGAAGTTATCAAGAGAAATGCTGCATTAGTACACTGCACCAACTCTATATGAAGGTATTATGATGCTTCATATGCTTAGTTCCATTTGGAAATATCAAATCTGGTCATTCAATGCGTATGACATCAAGTTATCAATCAAAACGTCACAATAACAAATTCTATATCATAAATTTGTAATTTGTGAACCGGCACCTAGGAGGACAAAGAAGGACCAGAAAAGCTACTTGGTAAAAGTCGTAACTGGTTCACCAGTATCCTTCAGTTAAAAAAATCTTCAATTTCCAATCCAGTTGGGTCTAAACAAACTTCCTCGTTGAATATTGATGCTCTCAGAAGTGGTCTATTGCTTCAAAAAGGCCTGTAGCTAAGCAATAAATGACCTTGCCAGTATGGACCATATCCTAAAAATAGAACACTGAAGAAGAGATACAATTTTATAACAAAAACTTTTTCTCCATCAAAGCCCTTCCCTTGTACAAAGCAAAGCAATGACCTTGATTTCTTTAGCCTTCAGTGACCAATTATTGAAAGGCATCTTTGCACATAAAGCAATGTAACCCAAAGAACAAGCTTATAATGACATCAGATGATTGGCACTCCCCCATTTCACTGCCAACCCATCATACCTCAATCCAGAGAAGCACTACGCATCTAGATTTAACCTTAGAGTGCTAGAGCTGGAGAGCACAAGTACCAGTGGTTAGAATGTGGAGCTCACTACCACTGACACTATAGTTAAGAAGGCCCACCAATGCCTCTACTTTCTCAGAAGACTAAGGAAATTTGGCATGTCAACTACAACTCTCACCAACTATTACAGCTGTACAATGGAAAGCATTCTTTCTGGCTGTATCACAGCTTGGTATGGCTCCTGCTCTGCCCAAGACCACAAGGAACTACAAAAGGTCATGAATGTAGCCCAATCCACCACGCAAATCAACCTCCCATCCATTGACTCTGTCTATACTTCTTGCTGCCTTGGCAAAGCAGCCAGCATAATGAAGGACCCCACACACCCCGGACATTCTCTCTTCCACCTTCTTCCATCGGGAGAAAGATACAAAAGTCTGAAGTCATGTACCAACCAATTCAAGAACAGCTTCTTCCCTTCTGCTCTCAGATTTTTTAATGGACCTACCTTCCATCAAGTTGATCTTTCTCTACACCCTATCTATGACTGTAACACGACATTCTGCACTGTCTTGTTTCCTTCTCTGTGAAAGGTATGCACTGCCTGTATAGCACACAAAAAACAAAACTTTTTGCTGTATGCTAATATATGTGATAATAATAAATCAAATCGCTTAAAGTAATTAAGGCAAATGCCTTTGATTTATCTAACCCTATCATTCTAATCTTCTGTTCCTCGCTCCCTCATGTTCTTATCCAGCTTCCTCCAAAATACATCTGAGTGGGAGGAGGCTGGTGTGGAATATAAACACTGGCATGAACCAGTTAGGCTGTATGGTCTGTTTCTGTCCTATATGTCTGAAGTAATTCAATGTAACACTTCACTGGGTCGTATTACCTATCCCTCTGAGCTAAAAGATTTTGATTAAAAGTTAGTAACCTTGGTATTTTATGTAAAGTTATTTTTCATGAAGTTATAATGACTGGAAAAATCAAATATTCTTTCAACTTCAATTTACTTAAGAAAACCCCTTTTTTTCTCTTCACAGCTGTAAAGTTTGGAAGAATGTCTAAGAAGCAGCGTGACAGTTTATATGCTGAGGTCCAGAAGCACCAACAGAGGCTGCAAGAACAACGACAGCAGCAAAGTGGCGAGGCAGAAGCCCTTGCCCGTGTCTATACAAACAGCATCAGCAATGGTTTGACAGACCTGAACAACGAAATTGGTGGCACTTATTCAAATGGACACGTAATTGATCTGCCAAAAGTACAATCTGAGGGAGCTAATGGATATTACAGTGTAGATTCTGCTCAACCGTCACCCGATCAGTCTGGGATAGACATGGCTGGAATCAAGCAAATAAAACAAGAGCCTATTTATGAACTCACACCTGTACCAAACTTGTTTACGTATAGCTCTTTTACAAATGGTCAACTGGCTCCTGGAGTAACAATGACTGAAATAGGTAGGTCTGGTGAGGAATAAAACACCCATGTGTTAAAAATCCCAACTGTTGATAGTGAAATCCATTCTGGGATGTTCTTTATTGGCATCTGTTGAATGGCGATGATGGTGATACAGTAAAAACTGTTAATGCTCTGAAGCATGATATTTATTCGGTATTCTATATACGTGATTATTTTGGAAATTTAGAAGTGAAGTGCATGTGGCAGAAGGTTTTGATGGTACTGGCGTAATTGATTTGATTTGGAATAGATGGTGTGGTTTTTGAGTGCGCTGTCCCTGAATTCCTAAAACTCTAATTAGGACAATAACTGCCCATAGATATTCCTCTTTCATTCTTTGGCAACAAAGAATCACTTGGCTGGATGTCACAAAGGAAAACTGAACAGCAAGGTTTGTTTGCTCAGTAATGGAACATATTGAATGGGAAGTCGGTTGAACAGAAACTCAGGCACACCAAATGTATTTTCATCCACATGTACTACCAAGTAATCACTTGAGTGCAAAAGAGAAAAAGCTGCCCATCAGTTCATTTATCCTGTTCTTCCAGGTGTGCTTATGAACATTTTCAGTGTTTTTTTTATTATCAATGAAAGGGTTAACAAGGATTCTGTTGCTACATTGCTTTATACGTTCTTCTTCAGTTGGTTAAGAAGTCTTAGGACCAGATTTGCATGCCTCTGTCCATGTAGGAACAGAGGTGGGTGAGATTTAAAAATGGTGATTGGACCCAATTCCACAATTCCTGTGCTCGTTCCATTGTGTGGGATTTTTATGGGCCCAGGATAAAGTCATAGGTAATGAACATACATGCAGTTATCCTACCTTTGCTTACTCCATTGCGGGGTTTGGCATTTTAAACATCTTGCTATCATGGAGTTATTTCGGTAGGGACTGTGGTTCATGGCACTTCAGAGAAATAATGAACCATTGGAGAAGCATGGTCTAGAGTAAGGAATCTTTTGGCAGGTTAGCTAACAACATCACATGTCATAATTTAATGGTATATGGTAACTTAAATATGTTTTAATACAGCGTGTGTAGAAAAGGTAAGTGAACCACATTGACCTGCATTATGAAAGCTTGGATGCATTAGAGTACTTTATCTAGTGAATAAAGTGATTTTTTTCTGCATTTAATGTTATTAAGAGTAAGATCTTAATGTGTTAATATTTCCCTCTGATGTAGGGCATGATCATACCAGTCATTTATGCCATGTTCCCATAACAGTGAAGTCAGAGAATTTGGTGCCCAGCCAAATCTCTGTTCACTGCAGTAAGATGTGAAAATCCTGCTGGCATCAATGGCTGTAATATTCAAGCCTTAGTCTTTTCTTTGCCTGACAGTCCAGTCATCTGCTTGATCTTTGAAACATTGGAACATATCGCCATCTGTCCTACTACAAAAGGGGATCATGTATTCAGCTCAGCCAACTGTTGCCCTGCTTCAATTTACAAGACCACGGTCCTTCACAGACTTGGAAGATTTTTCTTTATTCAGCCCTAGATGTTTTATTGAAACATCACTTCAGTGGAGTCCCATTATGAATGATTGGCTGGGGTCCAAACCCAATATTGCATTTGGATCAGTCAGGGGTGGTTGACACTGCTGTCAAAGAGACTGTGAGCTTTGTCTTTGACAGTTTTGTGAGCTCCTAAGAGGATTAAAGTTTTTAAAGAGATGTTTGAAGGGTTGCTTACTTATTTTGACAGTTTCCTGAAAATGTTAAAGACTTCCCAATGTTATTGTAGGGCTTATACATTCTCTCCATGGTAGAAACTGCGTTTATGGGATTGGAGTATGTATATAAGCAGGCATGAGGGGGCAGTAGTGGATAGTAGGTGAGAGATGAGAAGGATGAGAGCTGTGGGCTGGTATTTTATGACCTCAGTTGGGCTGAGACCAACAAAGAATTCCGTTCTGCAAACCTGAATCAGGGTGGGTGAGGCAGTAAAATTCCAGCCATTGTATCAAACACTCATTTTCAGAACTAGGCTAAGGTACCAGAGAACTGCCTTTCAACCTGCTAGCTTTGGCATTCAGCCACCCGTGCCTTGGACCTGCTTCTGGAGGCAGCAACGTCCAGCTTGCCACTATCACCTTACCATAAAAATAGACAGGGAAGTGGAGTTGAAGCCACAATCAGATCTGCCACGATCTTTCTGAAAAGCAAAGCAGATTTCAGGGGCTGAATGGCCTACTTCTGTTCCTCTTTCTTATGTTCTTATGTTCGGGGATCCAAGTCCCTGCACTGACAGACATTTGCATTTAATTTCTCTGGAGAAATGAATGTTATCATTTCTAGTGGCTAAATAAAAGGACTTTGAGCCTTTTGAATGATATTTGTTAAACCAATAGAATCAGACTTGCCAAGGAGCATCATATATCCTGGTAACTATTACAAGTTTATTAAGAGATAGTCCTCAAACCAGATTCTGCACATCTTGCTCTCCCTGAAAGAATAAGTTTGGCTCTGAGTGAATAAAAAAAAGTACAGAAACAGATGAAAGCTTATCTTAGTGCATCACTAGGTGCAGGAAAAGAATTGGAATTTCACCTGAATCTATTGTAACTCAGAAAAGTCAGATCTGAGCCAACTTCCAGAGCTCAAAACCCATTGAAGGTGCAACCAGAATTGTGAAATATTATTGGGTTTATGAAAGGAGAGCTCTATACTGTTTTACAGGTGCCCCTACTTCTGATCTAGTAATTTTGATTATTATCCCTTACTTCAAACTAAAAATTAGTTCAATCATTTATCTTCTGAATTAAGGGGCTGTTTACTTCATTAAGGAAACAATATCAGGTGTCAAGAATTTTCTTGAACCATTTCCATCATGGAGGAGTCAATCCACTCTATTTTCATTTTGGAGAGAGAGACTTGGCCTGGGGATAGGCCACTGCCTCTGGAGGAGGAATGAGGTGGCAACAGATGCAGGTGGATAATGAAGCTGGCAGGTTGAAAAGCCACCTCAGTTTACTGGGACATCAGCCTATTTTTATTCATGATTGTTTGGCCCTCTAGCCCTCAACCCATACTCTCTCATATCCACTATTCCCTCTCAAATCTCCCAACCCTCCTCCATGCCTCCTCCCCCATATTCCCTCCATACTCCTGCATTTCCATTCATCCAGTAAGCACCAGGTACACAACACATGAGTTACATAATCACCCTGACAAGTCTTTGAAATGCCCATAAGAAAGAAAGCAGCCATTCAACATTCCTTTTGCCTTCTCACAAGTTTGCCAATCAAATACGGGTAGTGAATGTTCAGTTGAAGAAACATTCGAGTCACTTTACACCTCTTAATCTTGTCCATATAAACACACAAGGACTGAAAAACTTCTTCAAAGAAAGATCTGGTTGTTACAAGATAATAAAGATGCTGATCAGACAAAGCTAACATTCCCCTTTGCAACTGGGTAAACAGACCCTGACGGAACTGAATCCATAACTCTTACATTGAGCTCAGCTAAGCATTTAGAATGAGGCTATCTGGCAACTGTATCAATAGAAACAGGCCAAACAAATGGTTAGGCATCTGGTTTTCCAAATATTATTAATTGTGAATGCTTAGCTAAGTTTTTCTGTCTCAATTTATGAAATTATATGTTCCTTTTGACTTGAATTGCATCTTGCAATGCCCCCAGGCATCTAGTCTCCACACGGCAACCTGTTGTAGAATGCACTAAGAATGGATCTAAAGAATATCTGAAAGTCAGGGAATAAAAATGGGAATCCTTGGTGATTTTCCTTCAATAGCTCAAAAGCATGAGGCAAATTGTCACCCCTGTGCTACCATACCTGTTGAAATAGGTTCTTTCATTAGAGATCATGGGCAAGTTTTTCCAGTCATGCTCTCCCCAAAACTGGAAAATCCCACCCAAGGTCAATGACCCTTTCCATGGTCCTTGCACATATCCACTATGATTCTCGTGTGGGCAGTAGGGAAAAACCCCGTCCCACCCCCCCAGGTTTGTCCTGAAACCTCTCTGGTCTACATGGCTCTCCATACCACATGATGCCTTCAAACATGGCCATCGGAGAGCCAGTGGTTTTCCTTTTCAGTATTTATAAGATTCAATAAGTATACATTTATGAGATAAAATAATGGAACCCAGACATTATTCAAAGCTTTAACACAGATGGCATTAATAAATAGTGAGTACTTTGCTCTTACAATTTATAATGCCAACTGAGCCCTTTAATTACACTCCAGCTTGTAACAATATTTAGTATTTCTGTCCACATATCTCCTGCATATTCTATAATTAATTGAATTTGCATATCAATAAGTCAAATTGTGCAGACCGTTTTCTGTCACTTATTTTGTCTCTAACACTTGCTTGCTATAGCAGCACACATTTTCTTCCCTTACTGAATAACTCCTTTTCTTGAATATGTTAACCAATATATTGAATAAATTAACCAAGAGCCAAACCGAGAAGCCATTCTTACCTATAGCGAGAAGAAAAACTCATTCACAATTGACCAGAAAAATGAAAATATCTTCTTTGCCCTCTTATATTTAAGTAGCAAAGTTTCTGCTTGAGTTTAGTGAAGTATTAAACTGTAATTCATAAACAATGATTCAGTTGGCATAGTTCGATTGTTATACCCATTGTCTAACAATGTAATAGGAGTCAAGATAGGTAAAGAGACCACGAATATGTGCTAGGATATAGAGCTTTGCTATATGACTTTAAGTATTTGATGTTTTTTCCATGTCGCGAATGCCTAATCTGTCAAGGTGAGAGAGGAGCACCAAGCCTAGAAGCTAGTCACAAAACATGAAGGGAAGTTCACTTTGACAGCTCTCCTGTCTCTTAATGGCATAGTCAGCAGTCCAAAAATGTGTTATTCGCTCACCCTTTTATTACAAAAATTGATACCTCATATGGAAGACAAATAAAGAAAGGTATTTAATGAGCAATGAAAAAATGGCATTATGGAGATTTAAATTTAAATCCTGGACTTGGCTGGACTGTTGGGGGAAAAAAACTGTTTGGCAGAGGGAATCCCACCTATAACTCACAACTGTTTTTTAAATCTATTAAGAGATGCTAAATCAAACATTCTTGTTCGCTCAATTGCTGAGTGCTGTAGGGTTTTTGCCCACACAGATTAGGAAGGTGCCAATTTAATCCTTGACATATCCAGCATTTGCACATTTCAGTTTCCACTATGAATTGGGTGCTACCCGTACCTGTGTGGGGGCATTGGTGTCATTCTCGGCTGCAATGGTCCCAACGGCTGAATAGTCTTCCAGTATTCTCTGTCCAAGCCCCTACTTGGTGAATCCATTGGTGCCTCTAGACCCATGAATCAATACCTTCAAGAAATATGGATTAGGAGAAAACATTATAAAAAAGGAATATACAGTGAAGATAAGAGAACTAGATACCTTGCTGTCAGAAAAAAAATTGCAAATATGTTTCAGATTAAAATCTGAAAGGCAGTATGTGGTCTAAATAGGGAGAAATATTTTATGTTGCCAATGGCAGCAGGAATATCATAAAACTAACCAAATTTTAAACTCAGCATAACACATGAGGTGCCTAATTTACCTTTGCACTTCACTTGTCAAATATGTCACCACTGGGACAGCCACTGCCAACTCGATAAAAACATTAAAAAGAAAAATGGACAGACTGCTGACTCAATAGAGAAAAGGGAGATATGTGTGCAATGACAAAGTCAAAGGGAAGTCGATTTAATTTGGATGTATCCAACTCTAAATAATGAGGTGAACTAGAAGTGATGGGTGTTTTTTTTTATATGGCACCTATGTTTTCTTGGTGTTTTGTGTGTGAGAGGTCCATGACGCTGAATCAGGCTTCTTCTGACTAAGGACACAGGCAATAAACCTGAAGAAGAATTAAATCGAGAAAAGACATTTTGTGTGGGAGTGGAGGAAATTTGCAGCTGCCAGTGGGTTAGTAAATTAGATAATAGAGATAATACAGCAGCTGCTTCATTCTTTTTAAATTGTTACATTATTTTAAACCTTGTCCATTCCTGACACAGTCCTTACTAATAATGGAATAAATAATGGATGATGGAAAAATAGTAATTTACCATCACAGTGGGATCAAATGATTAACCTATTGCAGAGTAGATGGTAATCATGATAATGTTCATTTTTTTTTCATTTTGAACAGAATAATTGACTTGCCATTGAACAGCAGTCCCTGAAATAAGTAATTATTTTGTCTGTATTGTAGACAGGTTGTTTGAACGTTGTGAATACTCAGTCTTTCAGATGTCAAAGGAAGAGAGAAGGGGCAAGACAGTAGCCCTGGAAATTGCTGTTGGCACAAAGCATTACTCCAGTCAAAATTGTGTAACAAGGGAGCAGCAATTTTTATTGGCTATGAGTTTTGCCTCACTGAGGACCTGACATAAATTTCAGTGGGTGGTGGGGTTGTTTGGCAATCACTCCCAGTCATTATTGCTACTGTAGAATGAAACCCACAACATTTTTGCCTTCATCCACTGTAATGTTTTGTGTTAACCCCGTCTGTGTGAAGTGGACATGGGTACCAAGCCATGTTGTCATAAGTGAGGAATAAGGAAATCAGCGTCACTCAGCTCTAAGAATTGCTCTCAGTGGAGGTAGCTGAGCAGGAGTGGAGAGAACCTATTGAGGATGCCAGGTCACCAGAGGTGCTTTCATCAATATGCCTCTTATAACAGCCTCAGGCACAGCTACCCGCCAATGATTGGCAAACACAGCTTCCAGATGTTCAGGTTTAGCAGGGTTCAGAGCTATACTGTTTTTTTTCAGCGATCCTACAGTGAAGTTCAAGTACAGAGATGGCATTGATAATGATAACCATGATGAGCATTTCCCCAGCTCCATCCAGGCCAACAATATCAGCCAGTTCTCTGACCACTAATGGAACAGGCTGAGGGAATTCAGCAGGGAAATATTTTCCTCTCCTTCACTACACAGGAGCAACAACTCTCCTAGTCTGCTGACTCTCCTTAATTACAGTGTTTGTGACGGGATGTGGGCATTGCTGACTAGGCCAGCTGTTATTACCCATCCCAAACAGTCCTTCAGAAGATGATGTTGAACCACCTTCTTGAAATACTGCAGACCATATGGTAATAGTTTGTCCACTGTGCTATTAGGGAGAGAGTTTTCTAGATCTTGACCCAGTGAAGGAACAGCATTATTCCAAGTCAGAAAGGAGTATGGTTTGGAGGGAACTTGCAAGTTGTGGTGTTGTTCCCATGCATCTGCTGCCTTGTCCTTCTACATTCTACATGGTAGAGGTTGTGGGTTTGGAAGGTGGTATTGAAGAAGCCTCGGTAAGTTACTGCAATGCATCCTGCTGCCATTATGCATTGGTGATGGAGAGAATGAATGTTTAGGTTAGTGCTTGATTTGTCAGTTAAACTGGTGCTTTGTCCTGGGTGGAGTTGAGTTTCTTGAGTGTTTTTGGAGCTGCATACATTCTAGAAGAGTGGAGAGTATTCCTTCACTATCCTAACTTGTGCCTTGTAGATGGTGGGCAGACAATAGGACAGTGAATTACACACCTCTGACCTGCTCTTGTAGCCACATTATTTATAAGGTGGGTTGAGTCAGTTTCTGATCAATGTTTACCCTCTGAGTGGGAGACTGATCAATTGTGACGCCATTTAATGTCAAGGGATGATGGTTGAATTTTCTCTTGTTGGAAGTGGTCATTACCTTGCCTTTGTGTAGGAGAATGTTACTTGATGCTTATCAGCCCAAGCATGGATATTGGCCAGATCTTGCTGCATATGGATGCAGACTGCTTCAGTATCTGAGGAGTCATGAATGATGCTGAGCTTTATGCAATCATCATCAAAAATCCTCAAGTCTGACTTTGTTACAGAGGAAGATCATTGATGAAGCAGCTGAAGATGGTTGGAACTCAGACACTGCCCTCAGTGTGCTGGATCAATAAATGATGCCATCTGGCTATAGCTTTTAACAATTGAAAAAGGTTCTCTATTGATGGGATTTGGCTAGGGGACCAAACAGTCATGAAAATCATTGTCCAATTCCCACAGACAACATTTAGGATGCAGCAATAATCTGTTCTATAGTTATTGATAGTAATTGGAGATTGAAAGTGTGACTCCACAAAGAGCAAAGTTGCCTTCCAAGCTTTGCAACAGCTACAGTCAATAGTAGAGTGCAAGCACAATGAGTTCCATGCAACAGTGAGCATACTATTGACATTTAGTGCTGACATCTGTACTGTTTGGAATATCTTACAATACAACCCATCCTTTCCCTCTTGTGTTAGTATACAGAAAGACTTGACTACAAGTAAAAGCCCAATTTGGAATCATGGCAAGAATATGATACAATCACAAATGAAGGATCTTGCTGTACAAATGCTGGTACTGTCAGGGTGACTGCAGCAGGCAATCACTCAAGATGCATTTAGTTCATTGCCGGGGAAGTCACCTTAAGGAACCCTCCTGCCTACACATAAGCAGCAACCTCCTCTACATCTCCTCAGCTCATATCATTAGTCATCACTATCTAATGTTCCTTATATTTCACAAATTTAGAAACAAATTCTGGACAAAGTTCCAATACAGTCAGATGAGTTCTTTCCCCTTTGTGTCATAATTGTACAGCTTTGTTTGTGTTCTGTTAGTCATTTTGCCTTGCAAGCAGATAGACCATCTTACGATATTGTGAGTATAAGGAGCACATGCAACATCAACCCATCCACAACATAGCTTGTCCAACAGTAAGTAAATATACATCTAAGTATAAATGCTTAAGCGCTTCTTATCTCACAAGGATTTACAGTACAAGATCCTTTTACTAATTCAATGCAATCATATTTTCAGCTTTAAATTGCTGCTGGTGGTTGTGATATGACTATATGATCATTTTTTTGAGCATTTAGTGTGCTGCATTTAATTACTTAAGGTGGGGCAGCAAAAATGAGATGCAGGCTGAACTGAAACACTTTATACCATCCATACAAGCAGCAAATTATCTTTCAAAAGGATAATCATTTGCTTTCTAATCAGACTGAGTCCTATGAATCATGTAGACCACATTGGCTCTGTTTTCTATCTTCTCCCAGGCTTAACTATGGCCAGTCACTTCTCAGAAAGCTTCCCTTCCATCTCAGCCAAGATTGTTTTCTTCTGATAGCCTTTGTTGCCCTCTGTTTTATTGTAGTAGCTCAAATACAGATAGTTCTGCCCCAGAATCAGCACATTGTGACTGCTGCCAGGATACCAAGCATTGACCTGTATAATGTGCTGATTATGGACATATACCAGCAAGATGTTGAGGGAGTTAACTTTCTTCGAATTACAGGCCATTTCTGAGTTTTCATTCTCACTAGAAAGTGGCATGTGTGCAGTCAATGGCACCCATTGGGAAGCTTACATTCCCACTGAAAGTGTGTACTCACTCTTGAGTAGAGTTTTGCAACCTCATCATGCCCATTTTGCAGCGGGAAAATGTTGTAAAATCAGGGGCAATGCGACTAGCAGGAATGACGCCCATTTTCATGCCCATTCCCATTTTACGAGAAACAAAATCACCGCAATCAGAAGCCTACCAAAAATGGCCAAAATGTCAATTTGCATTTTTTTGCATTAATCACAATGTCATTAGCAAGCTTCATTCCCAATCATCCCGGCTCACCCACCTTAACACCCTCATTCACTACAGCCACTACGGTCAGGAAAACACCCAGTCTATAAAAATCAGATTAGGTGCTTGATCAGTGAGGGTGAGCGAGGAGGTAAGTCTTTGTATTCAAACTGCTCTGTGCTGCTCAGGTTTTTTTTTGTGGCAAAACAGTGGAGGCTTGTATAGTGAAGCAGAGACATTTAACATGATGGATGGTATTGAGTGATGCAACAAGGATCTCGCAGGCTGGCTAGAAAGCCAACTAGAGCTCCACAGCATCTCTTAGGAAAGGCCCACTGCATTTTAAGTGTCACTCAGGCACTTAACTGGACAGTGGAGCAGTTTCCCCAAGAACAAGGCTCCCAGGAGCTAAAGCACTGCCCATCAGACACCTCTTGCCAATCAGAGGCCTGCAGCTCCAATGCCTGCAGAGCTACCTGGGAGACGGCCATTCCTGCCAGTATGACACAGATCCAAGGCCTAGGATCAATGCTGGATCCCATGCTAGAGATAAGTGTTGGCCGGAGCGGGAGTTGCAGAGTAGAGATTGTGGGCAAGGCGGGGTGAGGAGAGCCAGCAGTAAGTGCAGAGTGTGGCTCCCATCCCAATACTGGTCCTTCAATCAGGCTTTGAGTGCCTTTGATTGAGGTTTCAAATCTGCAATGCATACTGACTGATGTCACAACTGCCCACTCTGTGATCTTACGTGCATGCTCTCTGTCCCCATGCTATCACGTTTGCTAAAATGGCAGCCTCTGCTTCCAGCATTAGAAGTATTGGTATATTGTATAATGCCATTATGGATTTGCACACACAGCAACAAAAATAAAGGTACTGATCTATTGATTTGAGCCCACCTAGCTGGCTGTATGGTTAGCATCTGGATCAGAAGTGCACCAATTACAAGGGATTGTAATCCCCATTCCAGCTGAGGTAGACTTGGAGCCTGCCTCCTTACTGTACCTATAGTGAAATAATCATGGCACTCTGCCACAGTTCAGCAAATAATCACCAAGGACCTTCTTTCAGGCAGAAAACTGAAGAAGAAAAAGACTACTGAATAACATGGCCCAAGCATCACAAGCTATCAGATATGCATAGTTCTTAAGCACACTTTCCAGCTACAATTAAGTTAAAACCTAGGATACAATAGGAGGGACAAATGGTACTTTCTATAGTGGGTGGTAGCTAACTTAAAATTAGCTTCCCGAGCTTCCTTGAGATGCAAGTGAACCAGCCAGTTACACACATCACTGAGCAATATCAGAGCAAAGCACTCTGTGTTAAGTGGTTTCTATTAGTTTAGTAGTCATAATTTACGCGAACAGGAACAATGCCTTCAAAATGACTTTTTGTATAATCGACTGGTGTTACGCAGCCAATGGAAAATACACTAATAATAACATAACTTTAAAGTCAAATGTCATAAACACATTTTAAAATAGGGGGTGGGGGTGGCGATTCTCCCCAGAAATTAGTCTAAGTCTCGAATTCGCATGAAAACTGGAGTAAATCTCACTGGTTTTTCAGCAGGAGTTTAAAAATGAATCTCCAACACTCTGTGCACTGCTGAGCGCCTCAGCGTGAACCACTCTAAAATCAGTGGGCAGGGCCTGTTTCTGCTGAAGAGGCCAGCACTATAGTGATGAGCTGGACACTGTACACGGCGCCGATCTCTTAGCGCCGTGGCCAATTACTGGCCAGCTCCCTCTCCACTGATTCTGACTGCAGAGTGGCAGCAATTACCCCCCCCACCCCCACCAATCTGCCCACAGAGGCCCTGACCCCATTAGGCCCTGCCCCTGTTAGGCCCCACTCCCTTGGCATTGCCACTTTGCCCCTTGAACAGTGCCAGGGGGCCCAGGCAATACCAAGGTGACAATGGCCAGGAGGCACCTCCCCAGCACCAATACTTCTGATCCTGGAACAGGCAGGATGAGGGTGCAGAGCACGTGCTGATACAGAAGCTCGCAAATAAGGCTTTGGGAAGGGTTTCATGGGAGGGAAGGGGGCCAGACAGGGGACACCTCAACTTGCAAATGGCTAAGTAACCCTAGCAGTTTTTGCTAAGTAAGTAGGGTTAAAATCGACCGCATGATTGCTCATAAAGGCCTTTTGTCAAACAAAATTGATCTAATGTAGAAATCAACATTGGTGATTCATAATAGACCAACAATCTCAATGTTTCTGAATTCCGCGCTAATGAAGACTGCCTTATCCAAATCTAGAAATCGTCAAAACTGTGACTTGCTGCTTATTATTACTGAGTCCGCTTCTGCACAAATACCTGAGACCTGTTCAACACATAGCCTTGCAACCCTATTAAGTACTGCCTCTGGGAATAATAACAGAACTGTTATGTGATGGATGTCAAGTTATATAAAAGGATATTGATGGTTAATCAGTCAGCTGGAATGTTGGAAGGTTGCGGTGTATCTGGGAGTGCTGTAGTGAAAGCGTTTCTGCAAGACCTGTTCATTCTTTTGGCCCTTGTTTTATTATTGATAATCCTATGACTAACTTGGATTTAACATTGGCTAAATGTCATGCATGAGATGCAATCTTATGGTTGCATCAGGTTAAAATGACAGGACTCCACAGTTCATTTTTATGGAGTTGTCAGCATGCTCTGAGTAATTATTGGTTCGTCATACACTGGCAAAACCAGACTTCCCAATAATCAGCTGTCATTCACTCCGTAAACTTGCGGTGATTGTATCAATATTGTTCAGGCTGGCATCAACAAGCTTCAGCAACAGGGAGGGTGAACTAGATTTTGTGGAGCCCACTGGGGCAGGCAAGATGGCCAGTGGGGGCTTGGAGAATAACATGTGAGGTTGTGCATCAGAATTCCAGGGACAGAAAAACTGTTTCCAATCGGTGTCATTCACCCTGTACTCCTTCATCCTCGAGTGCTGGAGGGGATCAGTGCTGAACAGGCACCAGTGCAGGCAGCCTAGCAGCAATACCCAGAGACAGTACAGCAACAGGAGGCCAAAATGCAAGGCTGAGGCCTTGGTGACCCCAAGAGTTTACAGGAGCAGCATGACCTACCTACAAAGGCCAGGGAGACATTGCCTGAAGAGACCGCACCACTCTAGGGAGACAGAAAAGCAAGCACCCTATTTCAGGATGAGCTGCATCCATGGGAACACCTTATACCAGTGAGGTTGAAGGTAACAGCGGTTCTTCTATACAGCCAATTCCTTCCAGGGCGCTACAAATGATATCCTGCCAAGTAGCCACTCAGCGCTGAGAAAGGAGCTGACAAATGCACTGTACAAGAGAGCAGGATAGTGATTCTGGATGGATGGGGATAACCAGGTGGAGATGCAATAGGGTTAGCAGCCATTGTCGGTTTCCAGGATCTAATCAACTGCACCCATGTTGCTTTCAAGGCACCATCCAGGCAGCTGGCTACATTTATTAAGAGCAAGGGATTCTATTCTATGACCATAAGAAGCCAGTTCGCTCCTGGCAGCAGCCATGACACCCGTGTGCTTCAACACTTGCAGGGGCTGCATTTATTTATGCCAAGGCCACCAATCGAGGAATAGTTCCAAGGTTACTAATGTTACTGTCCTCACACATGGCATCTAACACCCATCAGTAAACCTCACAGCGAAGTAGAACAGAGGTTCAATGCCTGTCACAGCACCACAGGGAACATTGTAAAGCAAACTATCGGTCAACTGCGCAGGCTTGATCCTTCAGGGGTGCTTTCCTGTCTGATCGTGTAACGTTGTCACAGAGTCATACGCTGTGCACTGCATAACATTGCCATGCACAGGGGTGACAACAGCAGCTCAGAGCCAGAAGCCTCATCTGACAAGGAGAATAGGGAGATAGAGTGACGTGGAAGGGGTTCCACATCAGCAGCCTCCTGCCAGTATATGTGCCATGGAAGTTAATGCACAGGAGGCAAGGAACCCCTTCATGCTGACCTGCTTTGAACCACCTACCCATCATTAAGCAACATAAAGTCAACAGCCTTCCCCATTTTCCATGGATGGCACATATTGTTGTTTCTAAGAACTCACAACACTTCTTCACTTCATCGTACAGAGGCCGACATCTGAATTTGAAAGAAAGCAGCCAATACCTGTTAAACAAAAAATATTGAACATGAAACATCTTGAAGGGGAAACATCATCAAGCCCTCTAATGAAAAAACACACACTGAGTAATACTCAACATCTTAACGTGACACCAACACTTCCGGCTCAACATAATTTTATAAACACCAGTGCTAACTTACTGTGTGAATGTGTTCTTTCTGAAGCACTTGCACATTCTGCAGTGAGATAAATCCCTGACATTTGTAGATGTGGTGGGAACAGGCTGTTGTTCTCTCTGCCCATGGTCTTGGATGACAATGGTGGGCATCCTGTTGCAGTCTTAAGCCTGATTGAGCTGAGGTATATTGCAGGAGATTCCGCTGTGGCTGCCACCACTGGAGAAGTTTGATTACTTGCAAAGAGGCTGGGAAGCTCCAGACAGTATTCAGAGTGCCTCAACAAGAACCCTCAGTGTGTGCCAGGGTGTATCTCTCTCTTGGTTTCTAGGTGCAACATGGAACTGCTTGTTTCCTGGTGACTGAGGCGCATCTGGAGGAATGTCCAGAGGCACCAACAGCCTCTCACTGATCCATTGCTGCACTATACTCATAGCACCAGCGGTGGTGTGTTAGACCATGCTGACACGAGGTATCCACTGTGTGGTCTCTTGGGTATGGCTCCTAGGAAAGTTGGCAACCTCTCCATGGAAAAGGTGATGTACTCTCCTACCTGAGACATGGCAGTGGATGGACTCCTCCATCACCCGCACACTTTTGCTAAAAATCTCAGGCAGTTCTGCCAGATTCTCTCCAAGTGGTTGAGCATGGCCTTTATTAGAGGCCCTCCATCAGCCTAGGGTGTCTCAGGGGATGGCCCTCCTTCAGTCTTCCAACTCCCAGTGGCCTCACCTGTCACTGCCTCCCACATCTGTGTCTGCGTGATGGTGTGCTACAGACCAGATTGTGATGCCAGGTCTGCACACATGTAACTTCCCCCTGAGGTGAGTATATTTGTGATGGTGCTGGGTGTGGGGTGAGTGGTATGATGCTGTGGCCTCATGGACATCTGGGCTACCATCTTCCGAGGACGACCCTATAAATGAAACACAAATGCAATTTTTGGAGTAACGATGTCCAGATCCATTGCCATTCACGGGGGCAGCGGGCTGCCATGGAAACTAGTGATGTTGGGTATGTGCAATTCTTCCTCCTCTCCATGCTGCCCTTCCAAACTCAGTGTCAGATATGTACCCTCCACTATGTGCCTCAACAGCTCCACTGCTTCCAGCTCTGCCTCTGTTAGCGGATAAATGTCCCCTATTCCAGCCCTGCCCCCAGTCTTGGATCCCTGCCTGCCATTGTTGGCCCTTTTGTCCTGCGAGCAAAATAGAGAGAAAAAAAATTAGGTTTCCAGCGATGCTGAAGAGAATCCCTTACTGCCTCCTCACCCCATGAGGTGTGAGTTTGCTCCAAACTTCACTGTCTCAGGGATTATGGTTATGGTGCAGATGACGGTGCAGATTCTGGTGACACACACATACAGCCTCTGCTGGTTGACTCCTCTACACCAGAAGGTTGGACATGAATTTCAAGTGGATGAAAAGTGGTTGGGAAAAGCAGGGGCGCTGAATGATTTAAGGACCTTGGGCATTGAAGTTTAAGTTCTCCCCCCTTCCCCACCCCCCTTACCAATTTTTATTTCTGTCAATTTGTGTTAAAGTTACACTGATATATCCCTGTATTATGACTAAGTGTCATAACCTGGTGTTGTCTGGGGTACATTTCAAGTTGGACATTTCATCCTTTATCTCTGCAAATATAGAGCCAAAGGAAAGAGAAGGGAGCAGGAAAAAAATAATGAAACAGAAGATTGTGATAAGGTAGAGGTAATGACAAAAGTATTCAATTCACAGTGTGACCCCAAGCTTCCACTCACCTGTCATTTTAATTCTTCACCTTGCTCTCACTCGGATCTCTCTGTCCTTGGCCTTCTGCAGTGCTCCAAAAGAGTTCAATAAAAGCTTAAAAACAACACCCTAGATGGGATTCTCTAGCTGTCCATGTCCCAAGACCAGAAATTCCCACTCAAGTTCAACTAATCTTTAAATGATCTGCCGAATTTTCTGTCTTGCCTGCTATGACTTTCGCGGTGGGCAAGACAGAAGAAATTTGGCCCTTATCTTTCAATTAGGCTTTCAGATTCAAAATGAGTTTAGCAACTTCAGACAATAAGCTCGGGTCCCATTGGTTTCTATTTAATATCTCGGTTTTGATCTTTCTGACTTTTTTTTGCATTTGGATGACAGCTATTCAATATTCTGTCATTCATACCTCTTCCAGACACATATTTTGTTTCTTGTCCAATTACCAGTCCCTTTGTACTTGCATAACCAGCTATTTGCTCATTTAATTAATTAATTAATTGTCTTCCGCACAATCACCTTCCACCCTCCCTTATTTCACCTCCTCGAAAGCTATTAAATTTATAACCTCTACTATTTCCATTGGAAGCTCATTGCTTCTCCTTCCACAGTTGCTGCCTTACCACTACTTCCAGTACTTTGTTTTATTCCATTTTCCCAACATCTGCAATGAATTTTTAATTCATTTATGGGGTGTGGCATTTGCTAGATCTGCATCTATTGTCCATCCCTAATTACTCTTGAGAAGATGCTGGTGAACTGTTTTCTTGAACCACTGCAGTCCATATGGTGTAGGTACACTGCAGTGCTGTTAGGAAGGGAGCACCAGGATTTTGTTCCAGCAACAGTGAAGGAAAGGCAATATATTTCCAAGTCAAGATAGTGTATTGCTTGGAGAGGAACTTGCAGTTACTGGAGTTCTCATGTGTCTGCTGCCCTTGTCCTGATGTTAGCAGTCATGGGTTTGGAAGGTGCTGTCTAAGGAGATTTGGTGAGTTTCTTGCAGTTCATCTTGTAAATAGTATGCACAACTGCCACTGATCGTTGGTGTTGGAGGGAGTGAATGTTTGTGGAAGTAGTGCCAATCATAAGAACATAAGAAATAGGAGCAGGAGTAGGCCATCTAGCCCTTCGAGCCTGCCCCGCCATTCAATAAGATCATGGCTGATCTGTCGTGGCTCAGTTCCACTTTCCCGCCCTCTCCCCATAACCCTTAATCCCCTCTCTTGTCCTGGATGGAGTTGAGCTTCTTGGAGCTGCACTCACCTAGGCAAGTGGAGCGTATTCCATCACACTTGTGCCTTGAAACTGGAGAATCAGGAGGTGAGTTATTCACCACAGGATTCCTTGCTTCTGACCTGCTCTTATAGCCACAGTATAGTGCAGTTCAGTTTCTGGTCAATAGTAACCCCCCAGAATATTGGGAGATTCAGCAATGGTAATGCCATTGAATGCTTTTGTATTAACAGCTCCTGCTGCATGAGTTTTTTTTTACAATTAAGTGAGTTCCCCATGTAACTACAAAATACTATAAGCAGTGATGTTAGTATCAAATACTTCATTGAATGCTATTGCATATAAATTGGGAGAAGGATGGACACCAGTATATAGAAGTAGAAAAGAGGAAAGAGCGACATAAAGGAGTGAGTGTGCTGGATAATATGGCACCATATCAGACAGGAGCAGATCAAGAAGGACTATAAGGAATACAAAGACATGGTCACATTGCATATTTATAAAAGCACCAAGTGTGTTATTAAAGATGGCGAACTACATATGCAACTCATGTGGGAACATAATTTGTTTACAACAGCAGCAATGTGGCTTAAAAATGATGAGGGTTGGACATTTAAGGATACAAAATGTTCAGAAAAGATAGTGAAGGAATAAAGGGGGTTGTTGATGTACTGATTAGGGATATTATTGCAGCCTCGGAAAGAGAGAATGGCCCAAAACGTGTGCACTCTGGGGCATCATACCCAGGGTGTACTCCATAAATGCACTAGAGAATCAGCATCCTGTTACCCCCTGGAAACCCCCCATTAAGGATTGCACAGCAATGGTCCAGGAAGATCAAGTTTCCATTGGGTAATTGTCCTGCAATCAGAACCATCCATAAGTATGACATAAATTGCAAGTTTTGGATGGTTGCAACTGTCTTACCAGACTAATTATCCAGGAAATATTAGAAAAATTAAAACCATTTCCAAACCCTGGGTAACTTTACTACCACCTCTGACAAACACCTGTGGTATTTTCTGACTATCCCCCCACCCCATACTAACCCCCTTAGACTACCCTCCCCCAGCCACCTGAACCCCCATGTGACCACCACCCCACAAATACCCAACTTCCCCACTGACTATCCGATGACTCCTCATCTGACCATCCTACCCCAATCCAATAGGTCCCTTAACTGACCACCTGATGTTCCCCCCGCCTCACTGACCATTCGACTACACCCCCTCAACCAACTGACACCCAGCTGATTATCCATTCACCTTCTCCCTGGCTCTGAAAGTGTCTGGACCTTTAAACTCACCTGTTTTATTGTAGCTCATGCAGTAAAAAAGGGCATGGCTTCCTTATGTCCCATTCTATTGTCCTCAACGTAAGACCTGGGGAACCTGCTGCACGGCATAGTTCTTTCCGGACCTCTGTCAGACTTTCGAGTAATCTGACTCTGGTTACCAGTCTGCAGAAGTTCAGGACCAATGTTCTTGAAAGGACAAGGAAGACTCCATATGGTTAGCAGTGAAAAGCAGGAAAAGTATAACTACACTGCTTGGAATATTCAATAGGCTCCCAAATAGTGAAAGAAAGACAAATGAGAAAATCTTTACTGAAATTACAAAAATGCACCACGGTGGCACAGTGGCTAGCACTGCTGTCTCACAGTGCCATGGACTTGGATCCAATTCCAGTCTTCAGTTTCTGTGTGGAGTTTATACTTCCTCCTCATGTCTGCATGGATTTCCTCTGGATGCTCTGGTTTCCTCCTGCATTCCAATTATGTGCGGGTTAGGTAGATTAGCCATGGTCATCTGCTCCTTAGTGCACAAAAATGTGTAAATTAGATGGATTAACCATAGTAAATGTTTGGGGTCATGGGATTGGATAGGGTAGTGGTTCTGGATAAGGTGGTCTTTTGGAGAGTCAGTTCAAACTCAGTGGGCTGAATGGCCCCCTTCTGCACTGTAGGAATTCTGTAGATTCTATTGAATCAAGGCCTATTGCAGCTGTATAGGGCACTGGTGAGGCTGCAGCTGGAGTACTGTGTGCAGTTTTGGGCGCCGCACCTGCGCAAGGATATTTTGGCCTTGGAGGGAGTGCAGAGGAGGTTTACTAGGCTGATACCGGAGTTGAGGGGGTTGAGCTATGAGGAGAGGCTGAATAAACTAGGCTTGTACTCGTTAGAGTTTAGAAGAATGAGGGGAGATCTCATTGAGACGTATAAGATGATGAATGGGATGGATAGGATAGAGGTGGAAAGACTCTTCCCGCTCAAAAAAGACAGTAGGACTAGGGGGCACAGCCTCAAGATAAAGGGGGGGCGGTTCAGAACGGAGTTGAGGAGGAACTTCTTCACTCAAAGGGTGGTGAATCTCTGGAATTCTCTGCCCGTTGAAGTGGTGGAGGCTGCCTCGCTAAATATTTTTAAGAAGCGGGTTGATGGGTTTTTGATAAGAGAGGGGATTAAGGGTTATGGGGAGAGGGCGGGAAAGTGGAACTGAGCCACGACAGATCAGCCATGATCTTATTGAATGGCGGGGCAGGCTCGAAGGGCCAGATGGCCTACTCCTGCTCCTATTTCTTATGTTCTTATGTTCTTATGAACCAATGCTACGAACAAAGATCCTTGGTGCTGTGAGGCAGCAGTACTAGCCACTGTGCCACAATGCTGCATTTTTGTAATTTCAGCAAAGATTTTCTCATTCATTTATCTCTCACTATTTGGAAGTCTATAAAATACTCCAAGTGACGTGGTTATACTTTCGCTGCATGGAAAATGGTGAAAATGATACTAATCAACGGCAAAAATACATAGACAGGCTAACAGAATGGATGGACAAGGCAGACAGATGAGATTTAATGCAGAGAAATGTGAGGTGCTGTAGTTTGGCAGCAGGGATAGGGAGGGGTAATATAGGGGGATGTTTTTGAGCCCATGCCTACTCTCCATATGAATGCCAGCGGGGCTCAAGATCTAGAAGTAGCAGTTCTCGCCAGCATTTTGGATCTTCTCTGCTGGCGACATCATCAGGTTCACACCTATAACAGGCATGAACATGCTTTACATGAATTTAATTAGATTTAAAAATGTCATTAACCTGTCCCCTCACCAAATACAGACATCCCTCCATGTATTGGGGTCGATGTGACATCACATCAGTGCGGTTTGCAACAGGTTCACACAGACATGAATCTGACCTGGGGGTCTCCCTGGGGATGCATAGGGAAATATAGATCCCAAGGGAGAGGGACATGGCCAGACAGTGGCTTAGCAATGACTCCTGCTTCAGGTTGGCATTGCCAGGTTGGCACCATGTCCATGCCAACCAGGCAGTGCCGACCTGGCATACCAATCTGTGCCGGATCCCAGTGGGAGTCTCATGGGGAAGGGATGGGTTCATATATATATATATATGTGGTGGTGGCTGGGAGCGGGAAGAGATGTGGGGATGCTGGCAATGGCCATTGTGAGGGGAGGTGGGTGCCAGTCTGAATGGTCAGGGCAGGAGGCAACGATAATTGCAGAGGGGCAGGCAGGGATGATGATCGGGGAAAGGGGAAGAGGCCATTGTTGGCAGGAGGGAGTGGTTGATAATCAAGGGGAAGGGGTAGATCATGGGGGAGGGAAAGGAGCCTATGATTGTGATGAGAGAGGGAAGTTGCTCTGAGAACTCTATACGGGGCTATTATGTTCAGAGCACCCTGTGGGCCAAAGTGTGGTAAGATCTGGAGAGAAAACCAACCTATTTCTCTGAAGGAAAATGCACTGTTTCTCTCACCGGAAACAATACTCTGCAATTTTTTAAGATTCCCCCTTTTTGATGGGATTTGGTCCACCCCCATTCCGCCCCCCTCCATGAAATATTTTCATATGGCTCGCCAGTGACCATTGGTGGCATCTTTCACTCCTGCCGATGCCTATAATGTTTTGTGTGGCTTGCCCACGCCAGCGCAGGAGGGAGGTGTCTTCGGCAGGCAGGGCTGGAAAATCCTGTCCAGTCTTTTTTGTAATTCTCAAGAACTTTCCTTCAGCAGAATCAGCCTTGTCACAGATACCCTGTCTCTGCCATCTATTGATTATCATTATTATGATCAACCTCACCCTTGTAACTTAAGCATGGCCTGATTTTGGGGAAATTTGTCATGGCCTTTGATTCTTTTTAACTCAGAAATAAAACAAATTTTCTGACTGTTGCAGAGATTAGAGATGCTGTTATTGAGGCGAATAAAGATTTCTGTTTCTATAGTGCCTTTCATGTTCTGATGACAGCATGTTCCATTGAATTAATTACTTTCAATGTGTAGTCGCTGTTGTTATATAGCCAACGCAAACAGCCAATTCACACATAGCAGGTCTTACATAAATAACGTATTAACTGGCTGACTTGTGTTTGGTGCTGATTTTTGAAGAATATTGGCCAGGACACCAAGATCTTAAAATTTGATGGTGCCATTCTTATTTTTGGGCACTGAATGGGCTTCTAAGCCTCCAATGTGGTGAGCAGGAATCATACATTGATTATAAGTTGAAAATGTACTAGTGCCCTGTCAGCATTGGTATGACAGGGGTTTACATCTGAAACAGGCATTACACTCCTTGTAGATAGGGGGCAACAAATCATGATGGAGGACCTCTGTTCAAGATTGAGGTGTCTTGAACATAAATGATAGTGGCCCATCTACATTCAGTAAAACTAGGACTACAAGCAACCTATCCCCTCGATTGGCACAATGTTTTTACAATACACTTGAATTTTGAGCCAAGAGCTGCATGTGTGCTTCTCCTAGCTCCACGTTCTGCTGCTGGCCAGCTTTCAACTTCTGCCCCCACCAACACAAGCACAAGCAGCACATCCATCTCCTGCCACACCCTCACCATCAATTGCTGCTTCCACTTTAACCCAATTACCCTGGTCAGGACCCCTTCCCATGCCTTCTCCAACCTGTTCCCGCTCCCTTACTTCCTCCAGATTGGTCCTTTTAATCCTCATCTTTTCCTCTTTCAAGATTACCCGAAAGCTGCTTTCAACAATCATGCAGCCCAAAATTGGAAGTTTCTTTCGTGACAAGCTGGTTGGAGATGTCCAGTCAGTGTCCACAGCTCTCTGGCACCATTCCAATGAAGCCAGAGATCCAGTATTGGGTACTTTGTGGGCTTACCTGTTCAGGTGCAAAGAAGAATCCATCCTTCAGAGAATTCCCTGTTCTTTTTCAAGTAGTAATATGAGCTCGTTTATGTCAATCTCTGCATGCAGCTGGGAACTTGATTTAACATTTCATCTGACAGACTGAAAAGGCAATCTTTATTTGAATTAGAAAAATCAAATCTGTGAGAATAACCCCAACTGTCTACAGTTCACCTTCCCCTGGGTTCAGGCTGCCAGTTTCATTCTGATCTCAAATGGCTGACGTTCACTGATTTCTTCAGTAGCTGGGTTTTGTTCAAGTGAAATGAGTTGAAAACAAATAATGGAATGGAGTTCTCTCGTGCACAATGGGTGGCAAGATCTGAGTATATGCCTGATGATATCAGCCCGACCAGTTCTGATCAGCAAACCATACAGGTAACCAAGTGATGGAGGAAATGCAAAGAAAGACCATGAGGTTGACCCTGAGCCCCAAGGTGCTGAGTTATGAGGATAGAATCAAAAGGCTAAGAGTTCCCATCTTGGAAAGATGTCTGAGAAATAATCTTCAATAAGTAAGCAGGATTGTTAAGGGGATATAAGATATTACTTTAAATTAAACCGTGTAAGTATGGAAGAGAAATTCAAAGTAGCAAATGGTAATTTTTGGATGCACATTGGAAAATTCTTCATACAAAGAGTTATAAATCTGTCAAATTAACTTACAGATGAAGCAATTGGGCTAAAACCTTGCAAACATTTAAAAATTATTGGATATAACAGAGATGGTGGCTGGAATTCTCTCACCTCACCCGTGGCTGGAATTCTCCAGTCCCTCTGCGCTGAATGGAAATTTAGCTGAGCGCCAAATTCTCTGTTCTGGATGGCAGTGGTGGAACGGTGTACATGATTGGAGAATTCTGGCCATTAAGAGCTTTCAGGGTGGATATTCAGCCTAGGATAGGCTGAATAGCCTTCCTCAATTGTAATCTTACATACCAGATTTTCTGAAACAAAGGTTGAATTTTAACCACAAAAACAATTGGGGTTGAAATAGAATCTGATGTAAATGTTTTCTAAATCTCAAACTGATCCCAACCCACCTCCAACCAGTCCAGTGTTTAACAGTGATTGGAAAATGAATGGACTTTTAATCTAATTTAGATATTATGATGAGGCTAAGAATCTCATAATTAACTTCCCTCATTGATTAAAACATGCCAGTACAGGTTGTCCGTGCCTTAAGGACAGCTCCAGAAAGAATGTTAAGTGCTTTTACAACAGAGATCAGACCCTACCCACTTCCACAATTCTAATAACATCTGCAGGCTCATTCCCTGCAAGTATGGTCTATTCTTATCTAAATGGCTATAAATTGAGAGGGAGGAATCTACAACGAGACCCAGATGTCCTTGTACATCAGTCGCTGTAAGTAAGCGTGCAGGCGTAGCAGTCATGTTGACCTTAATAACTAGAAGATTTGAGGACAAGAGCAGAGATGTCTTGCTGCAAATATACAGGGCCTTGGGGAGATCACATCTGGCATATTGTGAACAGTTATTGGTCTCCTTATCTGAGGAAAGATGCTCTTGCTATGGAGTACAACAAAGGTTTACCAAACTGACGCCTGGAACTGACATATAAAACAATTGAGTTGGTTAGGATCATATTCACTGGAGTTTAGAAGATTAAGGAGTGGATGTCATAGAAACCTATAAAATTCTAAAAGGATCGGACAGGGTAGATGCAGGAAGGATGTTCCCGATGTTCGGGTCATAGTCTAGAAATGTGGGGTAAACCAGTTAGGTCTGAAATGGGAAGAAATTTCTACACCCAGGAGTGGTGAGCCTGAGGAATTCGTTACCATGGAATTGTTGCTGGAGGGAGAAAATTATGAGAAATTTTGTGTTGGCAGGTGAATAAAGTCAAAATCTGTCAAAAAGCATCAAGGGCATTGGCCTGTTGGCTTATTGCTGTTTGTAAATTTATGTTCCTATGTGGAGGACCTCCTAGACTCAACTATGCAGAATCTGATAATGTTCTATTTCATAGCCTTTTCAGTCAACCTCTTAGTCTTAAAAGTGTTAACAAGTAAATACTGTGAATTGCCAGCTGAAGACTTTATTCCGTCAAGAGTACACATTGTCAAGCCATCAAAGTAGCAGAACTTAAATGCATAAGTCTTTCAATTAACTTATGTCTTAATTTTATATATTGTAATCCTCAGATCGTATCGCACAGAATATTATAAAGTCCCACTTGGAGACATGTCAGTATACAGTGGAGGAACTTCAGCAGTTGGCATGGCAGACGCATACATATGAAGAAATAAAAGTTTACCAAAACAAGGTAACCACAGCCTCCAGAGGTCATTTATATTTCTGTTCAAATAAAGCAAAAGCACAAGAAGATATGGAGGGGAGAACACAGGGATCGTGTTAGTGTGAGGTCAGCAAATGATTACTGAGCTGGTGAAACATTTGAAAAGAGAATCTTTCTTATGGTGAGATTGGGATCATTAGAGAAGAAGAAAAGCGAGGTCACTTGAAAGAGCAAAAGAACGCGTGGAATGAGGAAACAAAATTGGTTTTCCAATTCTTTCCTTCTGCAGACTATGTACAGTCTGTTCTTTTGTTTCCTTTTTCAAAAGGTCTCTTCTGAAAAAAGCCATAGCCACAATGTGATTTCTAATCTTCCTTTTCAATATTAATTGCTGGGCTAATTGCATTTGGCCTGAGAAGAGACTGGTGCTCAGAGGGAGTGCACCATGGGAACATTTTAGTGCGCAGACCATGATTTTCTGTGTCATTGGATGGAAAATCTCTTAGTGCCTGAAATTTCCTGCAATATATTTCCCATGAGTGACAAGACATGCCACGTTATGGAATCACCAATGCTGTCCTTGGCCATGAAGATAAAATCCTGCAGATACAGTGCAGAGCTTTATTGGTGATTTGTGCCATTAATGTGCCAAATTTATTTTAAATCATTCATGTTGAGGAAGTTGAGGCAAAGGGCCATGACCTATGGCACAGGACCATATCACTGTTGAAAGGAACCAGAGAGAAGAAAAGATAAATTGGGCAGCAATGATTCAGTGACTCATGATTGACTGTTAAAAGCCAAATACATGTTTAACTGAAATAAAACGAGACAGAAATTATCACATTTTATACATCATTCACTGGAAAAGTATATATGAGGTGTTCAAATCGGAAATAAAAACAGAAAATGCAAGAAGCTCTGTTCATGAGGACAGAGCACTATTAATATTTCAAGTTTTGATCCTTTATATGAACTGAAAATAAAGAAAGAAGAATGATTTAAAACTACAGGGTGGGATTCTCTCAAAAAAGTTTTAAATGTCAGATTAACGTTAAGATTGGAGTAAATCCCATTGCTTTCTTTGGCAGAATGAATCTCTGAGCACTGCAGAGAGCCCTGCTGTGAATCATGCTATAAATCAGGGGCAGGGCCCATTCCCGCTGAAGAGGCCGGCAGTATAGCACTCAGTGGGCCACTGCGCATGTGCCAATTTGTCAGCACCAAGCTCAGCACATGCGCAGTAGCTGCACTGCCAGTCTCCTGATGGCTGGTCAGCTCGATCACTGGCCTACTGGCCTCCACAGCAAGCCACACATCATTGGCCGTGCAACTCCCATCATCCCCCCAATCGCTGGCCTCCCAAACGTGTCCAGACCTGCCTTGAGCCCACCCCACCCCCGGCCCACCTCAATCTCCCCCCAACCCCTTGGTAGTCCCGATCTTTTTGACCCACCCCATCGGCAGTCCCAACCTCATCAGCCCCGACCAGCAGCCCTGACCCCCTACTGCAGTCCTGACCCTCCCTCGGCAGGCTGACCTCCATCCCAATGGCCTGCCCCGATCGCTGGCCCCCCTCCCGTTGTCACCGCTAAGTGCAGGGTGGCAGCAGGACTCCCCACCCCATCAATTGTGTCCCCAGAGGCCACGCCCCACTTGGTCCCGTCACCTCTAACCCCACCCCTTGACACCGCCCACTGGTCAGCGCCAAGATGCCCCCTGGGCATTGCTACTTTGTCCCTTGGGCAGTGGCCTGGCTGGCACTGTGAATGAGGCAGTGCCCAGTAGGTCAATGCCCAGATGGCCCCCCTTCACTCCAGTGGGGTTGGCCGCCATCTCCCCATTAGTGGGGAGCTGTTGTAAACCCCTCTGGAGTGAAACAATTCAATTCTGGGCCCGCTAATTAGATGCAAATCATCTTTTAAATAATTTATACAGTTCTGCGCTGATTTCTGACATGGAGCTGACGGCGCCAGAAAACCAGTGCCTGAAGTATCACAGAGGCCATGGCATCCAATGGGGAGCCCACTAAATGACCACCATTTAAATCACCCCCGTAGAATTACTTATGGTAGCTCATGTCACAATGAAGCAACCATTGGGCTAGAAAATCTACACAAAGCAAGTCAAAAGAGTTTAAAGTAATTTTGGTCAGGCTTTGAAAATGTTTTTTCTTAAATAGGAAGATAAAAAATAACTCCAGTTGATGAAATGGAAAGTAGATTGATGGAAGTGGGGAGAAAAATGAAGGAGACAGCTCTGGCCCAGTTCTGCTAAAGATAGTATTCAAATCAGAATAGTTCAAAATATCTAAGAGAAAGATGAAGGCACTCTAATCCTCCACCCACTCCATTCCAACACTTTTATCATTGGCCTCCAGGACTTCAGGGACAATAATATATATCTTTTTCCTCACAGTACTTTTTCTCTTGTTTCTAGCACTTGTTCCCAAAATATTCTGTGCAGTATGTTTCTCTCTTCCCCCCCATTACTGTACTTTTTTTTTCTTTTTGAAAGGTGAGGGAAGTCATATGGCAGCAGTGCGCAATTCAGGTTACGCATGCAATTCAGTATGTAGTCGAGTTTGCCAAACGCATTACAGGGTTCATGGACTTGTGTCAGAACGATCAAATTCTCCTTCTCAAATCAGGTATGGATAATAAATATACTTAATGAGTAAAATGGCTGTCATTTCATTGCTAGATTATGGCATAACTATCAAGTCAGCCAATATTTAAGAGCCAATGCCATCATGGTAGTAGTTGCTACAAGACCATTTTCTATGTTTACATTCACAGCCAAGCATAATTAGCCAAGCATAATTACAGAGTCAGTGACACAATGCAATTATTTCATCCATGATCATGTCTTGCACTGTCAACTTATTTTCTTTTAACTTAATTTAATAAAAGTTAAACTAGAAGTATAAAACTGAATTGTCCAGATTCATGCTGGTAAAGACCTAATGGCTGCTTTAGTATGGATTTTCTCTGGTGATCTACATTGTTATAGCAGTGAAAATGTTAGAGCAAGCTACTTCAAGTAATGAACAACAACTAACAACTCTTTCACCCAGTTATAAGATAGGAACAGGAGTAGGTCATTTAGTCCCTCAAGCCTGTTCTGCCATTCAAAGCAATCTTGACTGATCTGTGAGTTAATGCCTTTGCCCCATATCACTTAATATCTTGCAGTGACAGTCATTTTTAGACTATATCCCCTATTTCAAATTCCTCAACCAGCGTATACAATTCCTCTTTAATTATCCTATCAATTTGCTGTAATATTGACCAAATCACCCTTAATCTAAATTACAGGGAATGCAATCCTAGTTTGTGTAATCTACCTCATAATTTAACCCTTGAAGTCAAGGAATCAAATCTATACTGTATCGAGGTGTCCTAAAGTGTGGTGCCCAGAGTTGGCCACAGCACAATTTGGTGTAATCCAACCAGGACTTTATGTAGCTGCAGCACGACTTCTAACCATTTGTTTTCTAATCATTGAGATAAGAAAGAAAACAGAAACCTGCCATTATATAGAGTCATAGGGTGGGATTTACCAGACGTGCTCGCACCAAGACCAAATATTCTTGTATGGGGTCAATGGACATTTGCATGGCACACCAAATTTTCTGTTCCACCTGTGGTGGGCGGGACATGAAAATTCCGCCCATAGAGTCGTAGGTCAATACAGCGTGGAAACAGGCCTTTCAGCCCAACTGGTCAATGTCGACCATGGTGCCCTCCCAGCGAGTGCTTTTTGCAACATCAAGATTTTTCAAAGTGCTTTACAGCCAATATAGCACTTTCGAAGTGTAGTCACTGTTGTGATGTAGGAAGTGTAGCAACCAATATGTGCACAGCAAAGGCCCCACAACAGCAATGTGATAATGATCAGATAATCTGTTTCTGTGCTGTTGATTGTTAGATAAATATTGATCAAAATACTGGAGACAGTTCCCTTAATCTCATTTTCAATAGTGCCATGGGATCTTTTAAATTCACATGACAGAACCACCAGGGTCATTAATTAATGTTGCACCCGAAAAAAATGCAATACTCTTTCAGTGTTGCACTGGAGCATCTGTCTAGACTTCTGAGCTTGAGTCCTGGTGTAGAACTTGAACTCATAGCCTTCTCAGTCCGAGGTGAGAATGCTACAACTGATGTTCAGCTGATACTGCAAGGCGGAAATGCCAGCAATCCATCCGTCTCTTTGATAATTTTCTGTATCTGTTCATGATATTTTGAATGTTCCATATACCTAGGTCCCCAAGTCTGTCAAACCTTCTAGTGTTTTAACTTGTAGAAAATGCTCTGTTCTATCCTTTTACCTGTCCTATCCCAAGTGGTAGAGAGTGCTCTACGTTGAAATCCATTTGCCACAGTTTTGCACATTCACTAAATCTATTAATATGCTTTTGTAGTTTCATTCCAGCTGCATTGTCAACAATGCCATTTATCTTAATGTCATTGGCAAACCTAAATATGTAGCTTTCTATTTAGTTAAATCGTATCCCTTTCTATCCTATCCTTAATATAGACCCCTGTGGGATGTCACTAGTTATATCCTGCCAATTAGGGTACTTGCTTATTATCCCTATTAGAACCATTGAATAGTTATAGTGCAGAAAGATGTCATTCAGCCCATCGTGACTATGCCGGCCAAAAAAGAGAAAAATAAATCAGCCGCTCATTTTAATCCCACTTTCCAGCACCCGGTCTGTAGCCTTGCAGGTTACAGCACTTCAATAGCGGATCCAGGTAACTTTTAATTGAATTGCATTTTTCAGCCTCAACCATTAACTTAGGCAGATGTCTGTCACCCTCTGGGTGAAATTAACTGTTTGTTCCCTGTTGTTGAGCCAATTTTGGATCCAACCTGCCACTTTCCCCTGTATCCCCTGAGATCTCACTTGTCTGACCAGTCTGCCACGTGGGACCTTGTCTTATGGAATCTATGTAGACAACATCTGTTATGCTACCATCATCAATCATTCTTGCTACTTTCTCAAAAAAATTTACTATGTTAGTACGACATGTTCTCTTCCCCTGACAGAAAAATGCTGACTATCCCTAATTAATCCATGGCTTTCTAAATGACAGCTTATCCGGGCTCTCAGAATTGTTTCCAATAATTTGCCCTTCACCAAAGTCAGACTGAACTGGCCTATAGTTTTCTGGCCTATCCCTTGCAATCTTCTTGAATAATGGTGCAACACTCATTGATCTCCAATCCTCTGGGACCTCAGCTGTGCTTAGTGAGGATTGGAAATGATTCTAGGAACATCTATCATTTCTCTCTGGCTTCCTTCGACAGTCTGGGATACAATCCATCTGGGCTTGGTGATTTATCCATCTTCAAGGATGCCAATCCCTTCAGTACTTCCTCTCTCATTGTGTTTATTTTATCTAACATTTCACGGTATTCCTCTTTAATAGAATGTTTGCATCATCCCTCTCCCTAATCAAGACAGAGACAAAATACTCATTGAGATCCCTGCCCACATAGAACATAGAACATAGAACATAGAACACTACAGCACAAACAGGCCCTTCGGCCCACAAGTTGCGCCGACCACATCACCTACCAACCTACAGACCTATCTATAACCCTCAATCTCATTAAACCCCATATACTCATCCAGAAGTCTTTTAAAAGACCCCAGCGAGTTCGCCTCCACCACCACTGACGGCAGCCGATTCCATTCACTCACCACCCTCTGAGTGAAAAACTTACCCCTAACATCACTTCTGAACCTCCCTCCCCGCACCTTAAATCTGTGTCCTCTCGTAGCGACCATTTCAAACCGGGGAAATAGCCTCTGAGAGTCCACCCTATCTATTCCTCTCAACATTTTGTAAACTTCTATCAGGTCGCCTCTCAACCTTCGTCTCTCCAGGGAAAAGAGTCCCAGCTCCCTCAACCTAACTTCATAAGGCATGCCTCCCAGTCCAGGCAACATCCTTGTAAATCTCCTCTGCACCCTTTCAATAGCTTCTACATCTTTCCTATAGTGAGGCGACCAGAACTGCGCACAATACTCCAAATGAGGCCTGACAAGGGTCTTATAAAGTTCCAGCATTACCTCCCGACTCCTAAACTCAATCCCTCGATTAATGAAGGCCAGTACACCATACGCCTTCTTGACCACCTCCTCCACCTGCGAGGCCGATTTAAGAGTCCTGTGGACCCGGACCCCAAGATCCTTCTGCTCCTCAACACTACTCAGACTTCTGCCCTTAATAGTGTACTCGTTCATCCCGTTGGTTCTGCCAAAATGGACGACAACACATTTATCCGCGTTGAAGTCCATCTGCCACTTCTCCGCCCAGTCCTGCATCCTATCTATGTCCTGCTGCAACTTTTGCCATCCTTCCAGATCATCCACAACACCACCGACCTTCGTGTCATCAGCGAACTTACTTACCCATCCCTCCACTTCCTCATCCAGGTCATTTATGAAAATGACAAACAACAAGGGTCCCAGAACAGATCCTTGAGGCACTCCGCTGGTGACTGACCTCCATTCAGAAAAAGCCCCATCCACAACCACTCTCTGCCTTCTGCAGGCAAGCCAGTTCTGGATCCACAAGGCCAAAGGCCCTTGGATCCCATGCCCTCTCACCTTCTCAAGAAGTCTTGCATGGGGGACCTTATCAAACGCCTTGCTGAAGTCCATGTACACTACGTCCACGGCACTTCCTTCGTCAATGTGTTCAGTCACATTATCGAAGAACTCAACTAGGCTTGTAAGGCACGACCTGCCCTTGACAAATCCATGCTGACTATTCCTGATCATGTCAAACCTCTCCAAATGTTCGTAAATCTTGTCCCTCAGAAGCCTCTCCATCAGCTTACCAACCACTGAGGTCAGACTCACCGGTCGGTAATTTCCCGGGCTATCTCTGTTCCCTTTCTTAAAAATAGGAACTACATCCGCAATCCTCCAATCCTCTGGAACCTCTCCCGTCTCCATTGACGACGCAAAGATCATCGCCAGGGGCTCTGCAATCTCTTCCCTCGCCTCCCACAGTATCCTGGGGTACATCCCATCTGGTCCCGGCGACTTATCTACCTTGATAGAATTCAAAAGTTCCAACACATCCTCCTCCTTAATATTCACGTACTCAATCCTTTCCATCTGCTGCAAATCCATAACAAAATCTCCCAGATCGGCTTCCACCGTGAATACTGAGGCGAAGTACTCGTTAAGCACCTCCGCCATTTCTTCTGGTTCCACACAAACCTTTCCCCCCTCACCTTTTATCGGTCCTATCCCTTCTCTTCTTATCCTTTTACCTTTCACATATTTATAGAAGGCCTTGGGATTCTCCTTAATCTTACTCGCCAAGGTCTTCTCATGACCCCTTCTGGCTCTCCTAATTTCCCTTTTAAGTTCCCTCCTACAGTCCTTATACTCCTCAAGATCTTTAACATCTCCTAATTCCCTGAACCTCTTGTACACCTTCCTTTTCTTCCTGACTAGGTTCAACACATCCTTTGTGCACCACGGTTCCCTCGACCCACCAAACCCCCCTCGTCTCATCGGAACGTTGTCATTCAGAGCTCTAGACACACATTCCTTGAATATCTGCCACCTTCCTTCGGTACTTTTCCCTAAGAACGCCTCCTTCCAGTTTATTTGTCCAAGTAACTTCCTGACTTCTTCGTATCTCCCCTTACCCCAGACAAACACCTTCCTAGCCTGCCTGATCCTATCTCGTTCCAACGCAATTGTGAAGGAGATAGAATTATGGTCACCATATCCAAGATGCTCTCCTACCGAAAGATCCATCACCTGCCCTGGTTCATTCGCCAGTACCAGGTCAAGTACAGCCTCTCCCCTCGTAGGCTTGTCCACATACTGCGTCAGGAAACCCTCCTGAACACACCTAACAAACTCCTCCCCATCCAAACCCCTTACCCTAGGGATATTCCAGTCGATGTTTGGGAAATTGAAGTCTCCCATCACGACAACTCTGTTATTAAAACATCTCTCCAGAATCTGTTTCCCTATTTGCACTTCAACTTCCCTGTCACTATTGGGCGGCCTATAGATTACACCCAGCAAAGTTTTTGACCCTTTGCTGTTCCTAACTTCCACCCACAGAGATTCTGTAGACAATCCCTCCACGACATCCTCTTTCTCTGTAGCCATGACACTATCCCTGATCAACAGTGCCACGCCACCACCCCTTCTGCCACCCTCCCTGTCCTTCCTGAAGCACCTGAAGCCTGGCACCTGAAGTACCCAGTCCTGTCCCTGAGACATCCAAGTCTCCGTAATGGCCACCACATCACAATCCCAAACAGCTATCCACGCCCTAAGCTCATCTACCTTATTCACTATACTCCTTGCATTAAAATATATACACTTCAGCCCCTCAGTCTGGGCATTTCCCATCTCCACCACCTGTCTAACCTCCCTCGCATACTGCCTGCGGTCCTCCCCTACCTGGGAGCGAACCTCCTCCGTCCCAGTTTCCCCAACACAGTTCCCTCCCCCCATCCTTTCTAGTTTAAAGTCCCCCCGGTAGCCTTAGCCAGTCTTCCCGCCAAGATACTAGTCCCCCTGGTATTTAAGTGCCACCCGTCCCTACTATAGAGGTCCCACCTACCCCTAAAGAGGTCCCAGTGATCTAGGAACCGAAATCCCTGCCCTCTACACCAGTCCCTCAGCCACGCATTCACCCTCCACCTCATTTCATTTCTTCCCTCATTCTCCCTTGGCACAGGCAGCAATCCTGAGATTACTACCTTCGCTTTTCTCTTCCTCAGCTGCCTACCCAGTTCCCTATAGTCCCTTTTCACGAGTGCCTCCCTCTTCTTACCTACATCAGTAGTACCTATATGTACTACTACCTCCGGTTCCTCACCCTCCCCTTTCAGGATGTCTGGGACCCGCCCAGAGACATCCTGGATCCCAGCCCCAGGGAGACAAACCACCATCCGCGACTCCCTTCTACGTCCACAAAAACGCCTGTCTGCGCCCCTCACTGTGGAGTCCCCTATTAATACTACCTTTCTGCTTCCCTTTTTGATTTTTTGGCTCACTGGCTCAGCTCCAGAGAGCTGGCCATCGCTTCCTCCCTCAGATGAGCTGTCCCCCCCAGTAGTACTCAGGCCGGAGTACTTATTTTGAAGGGGGACATCCACCGGTGTGCTCTCCATCACCCGTGTTTTCCCCTTCCTAATGGTAACCCAAGTGCCCTCATCCCGTTGCCCTGGTGTGACTACCTGCTGATAGCTCCTTTCTATAACGTCCTCACTCTCCCTAACGAGCCGAAGGTCCTCGAGCTGCATTTGCAGCTCCTTAACCTGGTTCCGTAGGGTCTGCAGCTCCACACACCGAGCACAGGTGTGGATGTCTGGCAGGCCAGGAGCCTCCAAGACCTCCCACATGTTGCATTGGCAACAACATACAGGTCTCACACTCATATTTACCCCTTATAGCAACCCAAAGGAAAAAAGGAAAAAAAAACTTACAACTTACCTTATCTCTTTGGCCCTGTGAGCCAAAGCACTTACAGCACACACAAATACAAAAGCAGTCTTACCAGCTCTCAGACAGAGCCTCTCTCTCTCTCTCTTTTTTTTAGGTTAGGGGAGGGGGGAGGGCTGGGATACTCTACCCGTGTAGAGTATCGGGAAACCCCTCCGGTCTAATTTATAGTCGGGTAAAAAAAAAACGCGACCCGAGTACCCTCGCAACTACTTCCGGGGTCAAACCGGGGTCAAACTTAAAAAAACAATCAAAAAAAACCCACTAAAAAATAAAGTTAGTTTCTAAAAGAAAAAGTCGCTTTTACTCACCCACAGCTCTCCACTCTCAAATCGCAGCCTCTCTTCAATGCTCCCACGGAACAATGAATCAACCCACAACTTACTATATACATCTCTAATAGGCCTACCTTTTCCTTAGTTATTTTCTTGCTCTTAATGTATTAGTAGAATCATAAAATCATAAAATTCCGTCAGTGCAAAAGCAGGCCATTCAGCCCATGAAGCCTGTACCGACCACAATCCCACCCAAACCCTATCTCTGTAACCCCCCCATTATGCTACTAATCCCCCTGACACTGAGTGGCAATTTAACATGGCCAATCCACCTAACCCGTACATCTTTGGACTGTGGGAGAAAACCAGAGCACCAGGAGGAAACCCATGCAGACACAGGGAGAATGTGCAAACTCCACGCAGTGACCCAAGCTGCAAATCAAACCCGGGTCCTTGGTGCTATGAGGCAGCAGTACTAACCACTATGTCACCCTAGTAAAATATCCTTTTTTTTGTATCATCTCTTTGCATTCGTAGTTTGCATTTTTATTTCACCGATGTACCTTCTATAATCCTTTAGCCTTATGTGCCTGTCATAAGCTTTCTTTTTTCCATTTTGTCTTGGCTTGTATACATCTGGATAACAAGGAGGTAGATCTGACTTTTCCTTTATGCCAATAGAATTTCCCCTTTGAATGCTTCCCATTGTAGTGACACAGTTTTTCCTTCTAATTGGTTGTATCCAGTCCATTCTTGCCAGTCCATCTGTCAGTTTGTAAAATTTGTTTTCTCCCAATTTAGAAGTTCTATTCCTTTCTATCTTTGTCCTTTTCCATAGTGATACTAACTCTCAGTATTATGTTCACTACTTCAAAATAGTTGTTACTTCACCCACATGTCCAGATTAATTTCCTAAGGACAGAATTCTGCCCTTTCTCACTGGGCTGGTTATGTGCTGAGTAAAATAAGTTCTATTGGATGCGCTTCAAGAACTTTGCTCCCTCTGCGCCCTTCAAATTGTTTGTACTCCAGTTGCTATTAGTATAGTTGAAGTCCCCAGTGATTGCTGTCTTATTGTTTTTGCCCTCAGAAATCCGCGTACATGTTTGGTCTTCGAACTCCCTTCCACAATTTGGGAATGTAATACACTTCTAGCAGTGTGGCTGCCACATTATTATTCCTGAGTTTAACTCATATAGCTTCATTGGATGCTTCATTTTATCATTAACTTCTCACTGAAGGACTTCAATTGGCAATGGGGTGGAATGTTGTTCACCAGCCTTTCCCCCATGGACTTAATTGAGATGGAGGCAGAAAGGTGGCAGAGTCCCCATACGTCACCCTCCCAGGCTTAAAGGCCTCCTAATACCAAACTCACCCACGATGAGGGTAATAAATTCTACCCTTGGCAACTTTTCCGTGTTTCTACTTTTCAATCATAACTTGAATACAAATATTTTTTGCTTCTTATACAGTAAATGTTCACAGAACTTTACACTATCAATGAAATCTGACTCATTACTCATTCTTCTTTTTGGTGTTCTTTCTGCACCCAGAGATGCACTAGGTTGATATACCACATGCTTAGATTTCAGGGGACCAAGAATATCCAGTTCATTGTTGCTGAAAATAATCCTGTACACACTCGGGAAATTTGCTACCTTTCTGTGATGAGCTGCTTATCAGAATCTAGTTAGAAATCCCCCATTAAAACTACATTACTGCATGCTTGTCTATTCTGAGCAAAACATATTCCGCCCTTCAGAGGCCATGAGGGGGCCGATACTCAACTCCCACTACAGTCTTAAATCTTTTTCTGTTAGTTCTAACCATAAAGTTTCCACTGCCTGCTAACCTCTCATTACACCCGCTCTGATCATTGAAATAATTTCATCCTTCATAACTAATGCTGTTCCCCTCCATCTCCCACAGTCTTTCCTGTAGACCTTATAACCTGATGCAGTCATTTCCCAGTCCTGACCATCCTGCAATCTTGCTGCCTTCTCCTTTTCAAGTATACTTACAATTCTTTTTGAAATATCTTATTCAATCTTCGTCTACCAGCCTTTCAGACTGTGCATTTAATTTCATGTGATTCTAAATTGTACCAGAAAAGGTTCTGTCAGGATTTTCTGGTTGTTTTGTGAATAAATGTGCCAACAGACATGGCCTTGAGTTGTGCAGTCCTGGAAGGTTCCAGGTTTATTTTCCCAGCCTGTGTTGAATTAGCTGACCTCCAAAGCATTAGTAGAAGTACTGCAGTTACTTTCGATTAGGATCTGAAATGCACTGCCTGAAAGATTGGTGGGTGCGCATTCAACGGTAACTTTTTAGAAGAAAGCTGAATATTGTGGAGCTATACAAAAACAGTGGGGAAGTATAACTAATTGGATTGCTCTTTGAAAGAGCTGGTGCAGGCATGGCTTGTCAAATGTCTTCTTTTTGTGCTATAATGAACTATGAACTATGATACCTAGTCTACAGAAAGGACATATCTTCCTGCTCCTAATCTGTCTCCAGTGTGCATATTGCGTGAGGAAATGATCTATCTCAACATTGATACCTTCATTGCCTTCACATTTGAAGAATTGGATGAAGTAGTTGCACATTCAATGGTAACTTTTTAGAAGAGAAAAAAAGGAGTAAATTGGAAGAAAGTAAAAGGCCAAACTTGCCAGCATCTTTGAAATTAGAATATTAAACAAATTTATTAAAATGATGTAGATATGCCGGTGAATGAAAAAATCAGTTCTCAGTCTAGACATGAATGTTCTATTAATGCAAGGTTAAGTGAAATGACAACCTTTCATATCAGATTTCCATAATGTTCCACAATAAAATCTCTTCAGTTGTGACCCATGGCTTGTGAAATTGCCAACACACCATTTGTCTCATTGTAAAAACTGTGCATTGAATTCATCAAGGGAGAGTAAGAGATTGACAAGTCTTAAAAGATTTGTATACTTCAACATAGGAACCCGGCTGTGAGACCTACTCACAAGATAGGTAATGATCACCTTCCTGCTGCATATCTCTTCTCAGCTTTGATCAGCAGTACTTGTTTAAATTTTCTATGCTAATTTATGCAATACTTCTTTTCTAAATAATTCACGTTTGATAGTACTGCAATATGACAGTTCCAATTGAAATGGGCTTCACAGTACAGAGCTTAGGCAGTTTAATTTTCTATTCAGGAAACTAACCTAAAATTAGCAAATATTTTGGGAATGTAGCAGGTTTAAACCTGAGTTCCAGTCCTCAGTAATTTAAATTAATACCCATTTTGCTTTCAGGTCAACAGTGCTGTCATATCATTGCATAATCTGGCAAACTGGCCTGTCTTTGTATTTTAGGTTGTTTGGAAGTGGTATTGGTCAGAATGTGCCGTGCCTTTAACCCACTGAACAACACAGTACTTTTTGAAGGAAAATATGGCGGCATGCAAACATTCAAAGCTCTTGGTAAGAAAAGACTTTTGTACTAATCATGTTTTGAACCATTCCAATAGGTGGTTTTACTGATACACCATGCTATCAAATAACATGAATTAAATATTCAGAAGGGTTCTATGTTTAACAGAAAGTTAATAGGAATGACCATAAAACAGTCCCCGCAGAAATGCAATTTAGAAGAAAGTGGAGAGCTAATAACAAAGGAACTAATTATAATTTTCTTAATAATCTTGGGTAACAGGAATTGTGCCAAAAGACTGAGTTGTAACAAATGTTTCAGGGGTAATTTCAAGGGTTAATTTGATGAGTCCATGTTGCTGATGAAGGGGCAACCTTGCTCCCTAGGCTTAGACACACATCACTTTCTGCTCCTTAGCCAGTCAGAAAAATGTGGCCATTGCATGCCAGAATTTCTAATTAACACTGCTAACAGGCAAGGCTCCCCTGAGCAGCACAGGTTCATAAAATTAACCTCCACATTGCCAAGAATCCATAAAATTAGATGAAAATAGCAAACACTGAGAACGGGCCAACAGAGGACAGTCAGCATGCATTTGAGAAAGAAAGGTTGGGTTTGACTAATTCAACTGAATATTTTTGAGGAAATCGCAGAGTAGATAGGTAAAGAGAATGAATTGAGTGGCCTAAGTAATGATTTTCAAGTAAGTTTTTTAAGTGATGCCACATTAGAGAGCTTTTGAAAGTTAAGAAGAACATGACATTAAAGGAAACGTAGTGAAGGCAGTTTTGAGCCTGAATTAGTAGTCCACGGGATCACCAACACAGGCAGAAAATTCAGAGGGAATCGGGAAATGATTTATGGCACAGAAGGAGGCCATTCAGCCCATCCCGTCTATGCCAGCTCCTTGCAGAATAATCCACTCAATCCCACTCTCCAAGTGCCCATCCAATTTCCATTTGAAATAATTGTTTCTGCTTCCACCATCCTCAAGGATGTTGAGTTCCAAGTCATTGCTATTCGGTGCATGGAAAGGTTCTTACTCATATTCCCTCAACAACTCTTGCCTTAGATCCAGATTTGTCCACTAGTCCTTATATCATCAGCTAATGGGAATAAGTTTCTACTTGTCTACTTATCTAAGACAGTCATAATCTTGTACACCTTTATCAAATCTCTCCTCAATCCCACTTCCTCCAAGGAGAACAACCCAAGTTTTTACAATCTAATCTTGTAACCAAAATTCCACAATCCTGGAATCATGTTGAGTCCTTTCCACCAGCGTCTGGATCTGCTGACTTATGTTTAATAAATTATGCAGTGTTGACCCTCTAACTCACAATCCATGAACCACTTTCTATATTGTGTTTTGAGGCAAGGTTGACCGGTGCCTCTTTGGGAGTGTTCTCACGCACATTCTGTGCAGCAGCAAGACCCAAGTCATTTGATGGACTCACCAAATGAGGAGAATGAATGATCAGCATGTAGAGGCAAAAGTAAATAGTAAGAAGCGATGGCAGCACAATTCATTACTCATGTTGTGATGGTATGAATATGTCAGTGAGAGAGTCAAGTAGACAAAGAAAAAGAAAAAAAAGCGCCCAAACATCTTGTTGTGCCTAGCCTCTGGCTTGGGTATCTTCAATGCTGTGTTCCATTTCTCTCCAATAATGTTCATGGGGGCATCAGCCCTCCTCCTGTTCTCACCCTTTCCGTTGTGTTTTGTGCCAGCTTCTCCTGCTGGAAGTGTGTGTCCTGCTGTTGTAGGTGTTTTCAAACTATCTGAGGCATCTTGCATGATAACAAGAAGAAATTTGACCAAAAGTGGGCAATTTTACTAATGTCCTTTAGGGAAGGAAATCTGCCATCCTTAACTGGTCTGGCCTACATGGTGATTCTGGACCCACAACAATGTGAATGACTGCCCTCTGAAATGGCCAAGTAAGACCGCCAGTTCATGAGCAATTAAGGATGGGCAATAAATGCTGGCCAGCTAGCCAGCAAAGCCTACATCCAATGAATGAATAAAAAGAAATGTTATGTGGGTAGTAGCAGTTTTATTGGATGTGCGTATAAATAGAAAAAAAGTTAGTCCATGTTGTCCTGAGAAGAGACATAAGAAGCATGTAAGGAATGGATTGATGATGCTGGGGTAAAACTAGGATTATGCATGGCAGAGCAGAGAGTAAGAGTAAGCAAATTTATTTATTAGTCACAAATAAGCTTACATTAACACTGCAATGAAGTTACTGTGAAAATCTCCTAGTCACCACACCCCAGTATTTGGGTATACTGAGGAAGAATTTAGCACAGCCAATGCACTTAACCAGCATATCTTTGAACTGTGGGCAGCAATCAGAGCATCTGAAGGAACCCCACACAGACATGGGAAGAATGTGCAGACTCCACATAGACAATGACCCAAGCCTGGAATTGAACCCGTGTCCCTGGGCATGGTTTAAATTTAAAATTTACATCTTGTAAAATTACACTTAGGACATCAGATGTACAAGTTTCAAGTATCATTTCAAACATTATACAAGTTCAAAGGTATCACAATGCAGTCTACTTTTTTTATACAGTGTATTTACAAGCACACATCACAGTGGATGACTTACTCCACTGTTTCCTTTATTCAACACAAATGTCCATCAAATACTTGTTTTCAGGTGTCTGGGCTGTGAGGCAGCAGTGCTAACCATTGTGCCACTGTGCTACCCTACAGATGCATAAAGAAACCTTATTTTGGCATTCTTAGTGACATCATTATTCTTGCTTGCATTACAGCCAGGTCCTGGGGACAATTCTTCTTGAGTTTCCATGCTCTGTCACCACTGCTCATTCCTGCTGGATCATGTGAAGAGTTTGATAGGATGGAAGGCTTGATAAATCAAATTAAATAATGATTAAGTGGAAGAGGGGCAGTGAATCTCCTCCTTGTTGTAGACAGCCTTTGAACTTCTTCACTGTTGCACCTGAGAACCTGGAGCCCTGGTTGAAGTCATTCTGCCTCGTGCTCCGGTATACTTTATATCCCCAATCAAAAATGCACCAGCTCTTTCAGGTTCTGAAAGCTGCCTTTAAGCAGCAGTTGACCACTGGAATTCTTGTCTTTCCATCAGAAATCCCAATAGGAAGCGTAACTAATGCTGCTCACCAATTCCACTTAACTGCAACAACAGTAGCTGTGGGCAGGTGAAGCCTGCTTTGACCATTCTATTTCCCATTCTTTACTGAAGTATTAACCTAACACTCTGTTATGTTTCTACACTGAAATAAAATTGATTTCCCTAAGTGAATATAGATTGAATTGAAATAAATTTTAGTCACATATATTTGAGTTAATATGGTAATGTTCTCTAAGTATTAGGTTGTTGACCTGAATGTTGATATTTATTTCCCCTGCAGGATGTGATGATCTAGTCAGTGCTGTATTTGATTTTGCTAAGAGTATGTGCTCTCTTCAGCTGACTGAGGAAGAAATAGCTTTGTTTTCAGCTGCTGTTCTAATATCACCAGGTTAGTGTCTTTACATGCAGGTACTATTCTAATTGTTGGTTTTTGGTTTTTGGAATTAAAGGACAATTTCTGATGATGTGGCCCAATTCCTTGACCATTTGAAGGGTCTCCCTTTGTAAGAAAGAAGAAAATTAGTTTTGTAACTGTATGTCCATATTCTCTCTACTTCCTTCAGATCGACCCTGGTTAATGGAACCAAGGAAAGTTCAAAAGCTACAGGAAAAGGTTTATTTTGCACTACAGCATGTGATTCACAAAAATCACCTGGATGACGACACATTAGCAAAGGTATTCTTTGAGCTGACTAATTGGTCGAGTGGGAGCACGGGAGTTATGGAGGAGAAATGAGGGGGCAATCTTGCCACAAAAAAGTCTAAGTCCAAAGATGAGCGTGAAAACGGAAGAATTTCTGATCTGTTTTGGGGCAAGTTCAAATCTGCATTCTCATCCACTTTGAAAAAAACCTTGAAAAATGGTTTTGCACCTTTAGGGGGAGAAGGCGGAGTACAATCACCCAAATGCTGGCTGAGAGCAGCAGAGGACATAATCGCACTGCAGGTCTCCAGCAGCAGGTCTCCTGTCACACAGCCTCTGCTTCTGTCAGCCAGCTTTACTCACAGCAGCCCACCCCCAGCTACGTGGGGACTCACAGTCTGTTGTGACCCTCCCCCACACAATCAAACCGATCTACACCCGTGACTTCCCAAACTCACCCAGACCGCCAACCCGAGCCCCCCCAAATTGCCAGCCCAAGCCCGCTCCATGGCCAACCCCAATCACATCCCTCCCTCCCTCCCTCCATCGATCCTTAGTGCAGAATGGCAGCAGTTCCCCCCACCCTCCTCCTACCGAACCCCAGTGCAGAGTGGCAGCGGGTCCCCCCTCTATCCCCTCACCAATCTCTAATGCAGAGGGGCAGAGGGTTCCCCCTCTATCCACCCACCAATCCCTATTGCAGAGTGGCAGCATGTTCCCCCGCCACCACTGACCAGCCATCTCCGGCCTCCTCCTGCCCCAGCAAGCCCTGCCCCTTAGCACTGCTCGGTGCTCAGTGCCAGAATGCCCAGTGGGCACTGCTAGGCTCCAGACTGGCACTGCCAAGGTGCCAGGCCTGGAGTGCCAGGCTGGTACTGCTTAAGGGGATTTCCCCATTGCCCCCAATCTCCCCAGAGCACTTCAATGGCCTCCTGTTCTACCCAAATATGCCCACTGTTGGGGACCACCTGTGATTCTCACTGAAGAGAACCTCTCCCGGCAAGGCCACAGAGGCAAGTGAGCCCAGTCAATAACGTCTCGGGCTCTCTCGCCTCTTACATGATAAATACATGCAAATTAACTTTAAATAATTTATTCAGCCTTACACTGGAAGTGGGCTTGAGGTTGACCTTGCCAGATATCCAGCGCTGGTAAAGTTGTGAGAAATAAGACATGAATCTGATTTCCCAGCTCTCTTGCAATCTTACAGACTCACCCTGCCCATTAGCTGATGGGGTGCGAGGGTAAGTTCACCCCCATAATGTTTGACGTTGCTCAAGCCAGCAGGACAAAAGACATTTGTCTTCATTGTTGAAAACTAGATGAGTTTTATGGACATACCGGGAAGATGAACCAGTCAGTGTGCGTTGCTACACTGAGAGTATTATGAAGCAGTGTGGGTGAAACCTTTTCTGTTGATAATATCATCAATTCAGGTACCATAAGTGAATGGCAGGAAATTTAATTTTGTACTTGTGCTGTAATTTCAAATAAAATTATGAAGAGGATCATTTCAGCCGTGAGGAGTTCACACAGATTATTTAACTTTGTCAGTATTAACAATGTGCTTTGATTATTGTGTACATAATTAAATGTAATATTGAAGTGCCACTAGTTAGCAAAAATTTGAACAGGCTTTAAAATTTACTATTCAGATTCTGTGCATGTTTTATCACGGGGACACATTCTCATCCATAGTTCCCCAGATAAAGCCCGAAATCTTACCACTGTCCACACCGGCAGGATTGTTCCATCTCGTCACAGTGAACGGAGATTTGACTGGCCTCCAAATTCTCTGACCTTGCTGCAGTGGAAGCGTTGGGTAAACTGGCAGTAAGATTGCACCCAAAAACTTCACAATCTTAAATAAAGTAAGGTCAGACAGGGATGATGGATACTTGTAAACAGAATATCAATGAATGAGTAACCCATTGAATAATATCACATAGCTGGAAATGTTACAATTGGCACAGGCCAAATACTTGAAATAAATCTGTTCACTACTTTCTCAAACCCATGGTGCATTAGGAAAGATGCTGATGTAAGCAAGGTAACACCTGAATGTATGTAGTTTAATCCAAACATAAATATGCATCATGGTTGGGCTTCATGGCACTCAGCAGAACTTTGCATTTTGAATCTGTCCATTGCTAAGTTTATTTTGTCTCCTCTGTTGCTTTTGTCACCCAGTATCACATACTGCAAAGAGCCGATTAGCTCAATTGATGAAATGGTTAGTGTGTGATTCAGAGTAACACCAGCAGTCCACCCTCGTTCTGGCTAAGATACACTTCAGGCCTGCTTCCTTGCCCTGTCCATCGCACAACCACAGCAGAAAGCCATGGTTCAGTGACCCTCATGTAACTGAGGATTCTACCTAGAAAGTGAAGAATAAGCATCCTGCGTTATGGGCCTCCTCCTTCTATTACAGGAATCTCAATTTAACCAAAAGTGGCCAGCCTTGCTAGTCCAGGTTTACAATCCAGATTTATGTTATCACCCTTGAATAGGGTAAATAGGGTAATTGTGAAAACATTTATTTTTCATTTCTCCTTTCAGTTGATCTCCAGGTTACCGACTTTAACTGCACTTTGCAACCTGCACACTGACAAGCTCCAGGCATTCAAGCTGTTGCACCCAGAGACGGCCAACAGCCTGTTTCCTCCTCTCTACAAGGAGCTCTTTAACCCAGACTCTTCAGCCATCCCCAAGTGACGGTGGTGGCTGGCACGTGCCACTGCACTTGCAACGAAGCTCTCTTCAGACAAAGACAAAAGAGGTGTAAATTCGAGACTTCTAAATGAAAGAAAAATCACTACTGCAACACTAAGAATGTCCTGCACTTAAATAGATTCTTTTTCACCGCTACCGATTAAAGAATGTAAATACTGCACCTGACCTGGAGCTTTGTGGAATTGGTCAGATAATGTACAAAGTTAAGTCATTCTAATTTTATCTGTTTTGGGGGTAAGTTTTAACAATCAGATGCTGGTTAATGCTGTTTTATAATTAGAACCGTGATTTCACAGTATTATTCCTTCTATTCGTGGCTTGGATATAATTTAAGAGAATTTGGCTGACTAGGCTTAACTGTTTCTGAGTGTAATTTTTTTTCCATTTCTTTTGTTGAGTCTTGTAACTTTATTTTTGATGTTTTTGAGGAATTGACGTTTCCAATATATGTGGATGAAAATATATATTGGGAAAAGATGTGGGCAGAAAAGGATATAAACAAAAGCCTTGTCTGGATTGCTGAGAAATTGAGTGTGGATTCTGGTATATTATATTTAAAGAGGGTTTGGGGATTTTTGTTGGTTGTAAATGTAAATTCTAGATTTAAGAAAGCACTAGTTTTCCACATTAATCTATATTTTTATGTATAAAGTTGCACAGAATGACAAAAACACAAAACAAAAAAGATAGTATTTGACCTTTTAGCTACAGTGACGACTACCAAGTAATTTCTGTTCCCAAACCTTGTGTTGGAAGCTTTAATAATCTTTTTTTAAGTAACACCTTTGTCTCAGTGTGTTTCAGACAGAAGCTGGTATTAAAGTGATGTTGATCTGCGAGGAAAGGTTTTTAGCAAGTATTTTTCTCGTTCATTGACAGAACTGTCAGTCAGTAAGGGCAGTGAACATTATCACCTTAATTCATTAACATTATTCATTCTTTGGTATTACAGCTCCCTCTTGCTCACTGATTTGCAAACAAACACGTACTCTTGCCCTCAACATTATGCCATTTTTAAATATGAAAAAACCCTGATTTGATGGCCTACTTAGACTGAACCTTGCATTTTAATATTCTCTTCTGAACATTACAACGTATTTCAGCTCGTTTTATAGGTCTTCCAATGCTCTTAATCCAACTCCAATTGCTACCACTAAGTGGTTGTTATTTTAAAAGAGGAAATTGCTCTATTTTACAACGTTGTTTCCATTGGAAATGGACTTTTATCCTTGCAACTCCACCATTGAGAAATTTCTTATTTCTCTGCAAAGAGTGGCCCTTTACCTTTCTAAATCCAAGGCAGCTGCCGAAAAACAAGCTTATGCATGTGTCCTGTAAAAATGGTCATATGCATTACTGGATAAAGTCTTGTTCTTTTATTTATCCTTGTCCTTTACCAAATTCATAACCAGAAAAAGAGAGTGCAATTTTAATTCTTATATTTACTCTACCAATGATGGAAATTTATTGAAAATCTAGTAACCTTATACACTAGCAGATCCAAAACTTGCTTGGGTGATACTGCTACATTTCAAATGTTAGGTATTGCAATTCATCTGTAAGAAGGCTTATCCATAACATGATAAGTTATTTGCACTCCTTGTGTTTATGAGCTCTACAAAATGTAGCAAAATATTTTGAAGGATAATTGATTGTTGCTTGGTAGTACAGAACTTGAGCATTGCTTAAATAAAAGCGATACGTGCTGAGATTTTCCGGTCCCGACTCTGGCAGGAATTGACACAGGAAAGACTGGAAAATTTGGAGACCAGCCAGAAATCACTGGCAGGACAGAAAAATCCTACCCATGCTGTCAAAGCTTTTTGTTTTGCACTCATCAGGACAGATGCAATATGCCAAATTTCAAAGGGAACAAAAATTTGTACTGCACGAGATTGGTCGGCAAATTGGTTAAGGCATTGTCATGGTAAATGCACCAGGGAGCTATCATCCTATGCTTTTGTTTATTCAAGAAGGCTATAGTGTCCGGACATATGCCTTTTACCTGCAGAGATGCGAAGAATTATACTTACATTCAATAAAAGATTATCAGTTAAGCTTGCAATATAGTTCACTGACATTTGCTAGAAGCTACATATATTCAAATAAAGGGATCTGTCTTCTGCAGACAAAAAGTAATGTCTAGACATTACATCTTTTTGAATAAACACAAGCAGGGGGAAGGATAGCTGTCTGGGTGACACCTTGAAAAGTCTGACAACACCAGGTTTTAGTCCAACCTATTTATTTGATAATATACTCACAAGCTTTCGGGTTAGTCTTTTGGGACTAACCCGAAAGCTTGTGAGTATATTATCAAATAAATAGGTTGGACTAAAACCTGGTGTTGTCAGACTTTTCACTGTGTTTACGCCAGTCCAACGCCGGCATACCCACATCATGGGTGACACCTTCCAGAGCAGCTGCAGGGTGACTTGAAATCAAGTTGCTTTAATTCAAGAACTCAAATAATCAGACCAATGATAAAACTAATGAGACGGAGAGGAAGTGATTACAGTTTAGTCAATCAAACTTTTAACTTCAAACTTTTAACTGTAGGTTCCATGTTGCAAATGCACTGTACAGTGCACTTCTGAGTCTTACAGACAGTGAATGTCTTTGATTCAATCACAGGGCTCAGTGCTGAATTAGTTGATCTCAACCAGCGCGGCAGTGGGATTGCTGCATTTGCTCCAGCATTCTTTGACTAAACAGATTTTTAAAAACCTTCTGACATTCCTCACAATCCTGATGCCTATCCAGTGATGCCAGCTGAAAAGCACACAGGTAGTTGTTGAGTGAGGAACATGTCAGCTTTGATTGCAGCACCTTCCCGTGCACTAATAATCTGCTAATAACTCACTACGTCAGCAGTGACATAAAGAATGGCCACTTAGGTAAATTGCTGGAAAGCATGTCCAGCACAAATCAACACCTTCAGGAATAACGGGAAGAAAATTCAAGAGCTAAAAAATCTCAACTCAAAATAATTTCCCCATTGTTAATAGGAGCCATTTCCTTTTTCAAAAAAATACTGTTGGATTAATTTACGAAGAAGATTGCAGGGAGGCACCCTGTCAGCTCAATTGACCTCTGTGATCATCACCTTTGTGACAAAATTTAGGTGAGTGAAGGAGAAGTTTTGCTGGAATAATGCCATTAATGGTGCAGAAATACACACAAACCCAGTGTTGTACCATGGCATTTGAAGGTGACTCGCCTTGTTCCTAATATCTTGCTCCCTCAATTTGACAAGAAAATCCATTCCATTATTTGCAGAAGTTCCTTATTCTCTCTACATAGCCCTTTCTATCTCTCCTGAGATGAAAGCAAGCTTGTAAATAGGTCAATGGTCCTGAAATCTCTAGATGGAACTCATTTGATATCGCCCTGTATAAAAAGAGCTAAGAGCTAATTAGATGTTTATTGATGCAGTCTGTATGGAATTGACAAGCTTGGCAGTTTTACCTGAATTTCAAGGCACCTTTCCAAGCTATTTTATTGTGTTTTAATTATATATTTAATTATTATATGAGTCTTTTGTTCATTGTATAACTATCTATTTACAGCTGGATGGCACCATTCTTTGCTTTCTACTATCCCACTTCTATCCCTATTGTGTATGTTCTATATTCAGATTAGCCTTTCATTTTATTATTACTGGAAATCAGTCTGATTTCAAAATTGGAATTGGAAGTACTGTTTTGGAAAGCTCTAATGATGGATATTCTAGACTCCAGGTATAGCAATTAATGTCTCTAGATTGACAGGAATAGGGGGTGAATTTCAGTGGGGGTTCTCCTGCTCATCTGTAATCTCCTGGGAAGACTAAAGACCTGAGAAGACTGTAAGAGCTCTACATGAAATGAGTTTAGCAAGTGTCAGTCTGATCTCATGGGCATGGTTCAATGGTGCACAATTCTCCATAAATTAATAGTAAGTTAACAATCTCTTTCATGCAAGCCATGGAGAAAGCTAGTTTGGAAAATTTGAATATCACGCCAGTACAGAAGAGCGTGCACTCCAGAAGTGCACACCACTCTGGCAGTTGGGAGATTTCCTCTCCATCTAAGTCTATAAATTCTCTTGCTGATTCTGGGCACCACAAATAAGATCAACATAAAGAACATCTAATCAGAGAGAAATGAAAAATATAAAACAGGATCGGACACACTTTCCTGTTTCAGGATCCAGACACATTAAGAATAAAATGTCCAGAAGGGGACTGGCCAATTTTCTGTCTGTTCATTTAAATGGATAGAAAATAGATTGGATTCCTTTCTCGTGTTGCAGATATCCTCTGTCTATTGGAATGTATTCTACCTGGCTAATTCAATTCATTACAGTCAAGAAAATTTGTTCTCTACTGTTTTGCAACGAATCTCTATACCAGTCCCGTCCATCAGTTTCTTTTTCCGTTCTTTGTCACTTTTGGCATTCTGCACAAAATTCCATATGACTTCTGCTGTTCCAAATTCATGCTGGAGGCTATTTCAAAAGCATTTTATTGAAATTTGGCTCATATGAAGGCAGGCATGACAGCTTGGCTCTGAGGGCTGTCATAAAATGGGAAAATTACAACCAGTGACTTCCAATGTTCTAGACTTCCTTTCACAATGGCCCGGTACTTCCATTCTCTGAGTGTTCACAGCCTGGAAGTACCCCTAATGATGTGTAGGGAACCCATGGAAGTCCCCAGCCAAAGAATGCATGGGAATTGGCCGAGAAGTTCAACCTTTCGATGGGCAATTACTCTGCAGTGGAACCATCCAAAACTCTGATTTAAATCTGAGATGGTTCCGACTCACTTAGCAAAATTGTTTCCCGCAAAATGTTGGAAAGATTAAAACCACTTTTAACTCTTGGGTAACTGTGGTACTGACCTCATAATGGACCCCCACCAAAACTCTCGTGACCACCCCACCATCTCCTGACCCTCCAGACATCTTGACTACCCCCTTCTATATCAACCCCCTGATTACCCTCCCCCACTGGACATTAATCTGGTAGCACCTTAAGAATAAGAAAAAACAATGTGGTGCATTTTAAATATAAGTTCTGCTGAGTTCCACGAACTGAGCATTAATGTTAGTTTTATTTAAGTTTGATTTCCTAATATTTCAGAGCAGTTCGATTACTGTAAAACATTTTCTAATTTAGTGAGATTATATTTTGAAAAACACTGGTGGAGGAGGGATGAAGTTTTTGAATAGCAACATGATAAATGTCTTCTTTCTGAATGTTGTAACAGTGCTGCTACACATAGTGACCAAAGCAATTCTTCACTCAGTAGAGAAATTGTTTTGCCACTAAGCTAGGTCTGATTGTTGGAGCAGCTTAATGCAAAATCTTCACTTTACTATGTTGCTGTGATTAATAACTTTATGTCTCAGAAGCTGCAAAGTCCATGTTAACATGAAATCTCATAATTTCTAAATGACTTTTTCGCCACAAAACCATTGAATATGAGTAAAAGAAATCACAACCAGTAGGATAATACCTTTGCTAACCAATACTATTTTTTATTCAGACATTTTGTTTTAAATACTGATCCTAGTTTGTTTAACCATAGAATCCCTACAGTGTGGAAAGAGGCCTTCTGGCCCATCGAGTCTGCACCAACTCTCTGACAGGCATCCCACCCAGGCCCTCCCCTCCACACTACCCCTGTAACCCTGCACATCCACCATGACTAATTAACCTAACCTATACAGATTTGTTTAATTGTGAAGAAACCCACAAAGGCAACATTTGATAATAACATGAAGTGGGGAAACACAAACAAACCAGGCATTCTGCCTGCAAAATTAAACCCAAATTATATACCTAAAAACAATTCCAATCAGACAAATCAGCCTGAGTCATGATATTCCGGTTTCATTCCCATTCCCAAGCTTGAGCACAAATTTCAAATGCTAACACTCCTTTACTAGTGAGAGCGTTGCACTATCAGAGGTGTCATCTTGTGAATGGGATGGTTAAACCGAAACCCCATCTGCCTGTTTGAGTGGATCTAAAAGATCCCATAGCACTAATTCAAAGAAGAGGAGGTGCATGATCCCTCGTGCCTTGGCCAATATTTATCCCTCAGTCAACATCACAAAAACAAATGTTCTGGTTATTTTCACGTTGCTTTTTGTGGGAATTTGCTGCACACAAATTGGCTGTTATTTTTCCTACATCACAACAGTGACTACACTTCAAAAGCTTTTGATTGACCATGAAGCACTTTGAGATGTCCAGTATTTGAGAAAAATGCTATATAAGTGCAAGTCTTTCTTTTCTATGGGGTAAAAATGCAGATTATCATTCAGGAATGTCTGACAATGGAGGAAACCATGTTCGGAAATTTCTTTCTCCCCCACTTCCTGTGGTGGAGGTGGCATGCCATTAGCTGCCAGCAGGATCTTTGGATGCTGCTAAAATCAACGGCAATTTGCATGGCTTGCCCATCCCGCCACCAGGAAACCAAATAGTAGGATCGACTTTGGCAGGACTGGAAGATCCTGCTGACGGGAAGGGCCAGAAAATCCTGGTCATGGTTGTCAAAAAAAAACTGATTTGAAGCATTGAAAACTTGTACAAAATGTTCCCTGTCCCTGAGAGTCAGCTTCGGAGGCTGGAGTGGGGATCATTAAGGGGTTCTGAGAAAATCAGCGCAGGAAAAAATGCATTGGGCCAGCTGCCTGACATATTCCTAGTTCTTCACCCTTTTTCCAAAAGCAGCTTCACAGCCACGTCAATAAACCATCCAGCAGTAGCAGGAATCCACTTAAGGCATTTAATGAGCCAGTTCGTGCCAATTTTATCACAGCAGTACAAACTTCTGAGTATCCTGCAAGTACCCCCCCATCCCACTGTGTCAGAACTCTGGCAACTCGGAGGAGGTGGCTGGACAATGGGATATTGGAGATACAATCAATTTGAAGGATTTGAATGTGCACCGTGATAAAAATGACAAGGACACTGTCTTCCTGGATGAGAGGCTTACCATTGCCCCAGGATATCATGGGGACTGATGTCTCTGACAGTGCTGGGACCACTATAGTGACAGCTTCTCCCCTGATAAAATTGGCACCTCTATTGAGTTCCTGCCACTGCTACTGCCTGGGTCTCGGCAGCATGCTCACCAGTGAGAGTGGAGGCTGCTGGCCACTCTAATAATGGTCTATAATGTGTCAAATCCCTGCATGGAGAAGCTGTCTGTTGTTTCTAATTAGCAAATTCAGAGGGTGTCTGCTACTTGGCCACCTCTTATAAGTCTTTGTCAGTTGGCAGACTGATGCAATGAGCAGGGGTTGGGACCTGAAAATGGCTCTGAAGCACAAAGCCTTTTAAAATACAGAAGATTCAGCCAAGGGCCTCATATGTAGGCTTCCCACAGAAAGCATGATGTCAGAAAAATACCCTCTTGTTACAAGCCTACAAACAGCTGTGTAACCATTGACACTTTCAGTCAGTATCTTACCAACAGAAAGTGATTGCAGTAGAAACAGTGACATAAATTCTGACTTTGAACAATCGATTCAAACTGCTGACAGCAAGTCGGTAGGCTAATTTTTTTTCCATCAGGAAACCAAGCTAAAAATTGAGGTGTAAAAGGGAATGTTGATTCACTACTGTCCATTGTACATTAAAGCACAAAGTCAGAATCTACCACAAGGATCCACCACTATTTTTAATGACCAGTAAGCTTTAGAACATCACAGCCTGCAAGTTTTCTGAAACCTCTCCCAAACTCAAAAGTGCAACCATCTGAACAAAAAAAACTTGCCATTTTGGCCACTAGAGGGTGGCAGATCTCTGTCAACAAAATTAACCAGCATCAAACTGATTGTTTTAACTACCTTACCGACAGGACCAAAATACATCAATAATGGCAGCGACGCAAAGTCATAACGAAAGAGCACATTCAAAGACGATTTGTACATAAATCTGTCAAAGCCCGTGCTGAAATTTTTACAATTTTTGGAAATACATCGAATACATTTTGATATATTTGACACAGTTAACACTTGGCATCTTTTGGGAGGAAAATATTTTTGTAAAAATAGATTAACTTCTTACTGAGACAGTAGGAAATTTGTAAATTGCTGAACAATGTTAAAGGGAAAATATATTTTGTTTTCAGATCATTTAACATAAAAGTGAGGTAGTTTTCTTTGTTCCCCTTGCAAAGCTTTTAGCACTTAATTGTATAGTTGTGATATTGTGGGGTAAAAATTGTAAATATATTTATCGGGTGGGTGCATGCAATGTGATTCTCTCTTGTCTCCAATAGTTTGTATGTAACTATCTGGAAGCACGGCGACATTTTATAGGTTATTGTTTTGTACATTTTGAAGTTCTCTCTTTTCAGAACATCTCCGTATATTGAATTTTATAGAGACGTACAGCCATTTTTATGAATACAGATCCAATTGTTTTTGTACAAGTTGTGAACTTCAAAGGGCTGGGTGGCTCAGTGCATTTCCCTTCACTTCAAGCTAAGGGGATGGAAGTCTCTTCACACTGGTGACTGTAAGGATCACAGAGTAAGTCATAGTGCTCTAAAACCCAGTTCATATCAATTGTGAGTACTTCATCACCACCATTCCTTTTGATACTGATAAAGGGAGATAGAAATGGCAAACAGATGCATGGGAGTATTTTATCGATTCTGATTTACAAACCTCAAGGTATATCCTTAAAGTATTTGAGTTAAGAGGGGATGAAAAATCTCTATTGGCACTTATCTTGGAGCATCAACCACTTTATTCTTGAAATAATTTGTGGCAATACAGATATTTCAAAATCTGGGGCATGAGCACATAGAGGACACAAATAAATTAGTCTCACACTCAGCAAGGCATATGTGAAAGCTGAGCTTTCCAAATTAATGTTGGCAATATTCTCATCACTTGGCACACTTTGGCAGTTGAGATGTGTGGACACTGTGTCCCATGTTGGTGGGACAGGAAGAGGGGGATGGGGGAGTTTTATTTTAGCACGCTATGTATAATTAAATCTTGAAAATGTTTGGAAAGAACTGGTTTGCAATTTCTATAATGTACAAAGGAAATATTCCCACATGGTGACTGACTCAGCCTTTTAGTGAGGGTAATTGTATCAGACTGGCTGAGATTTGCCAGCATTTTCTGTCCAGATGCTGACAGACCTGCTGAGATTTTCCAGCATTTTCTGTTTGTATGTGAGGGTAATTGTGTCTTTAGGCTTCTGTGTAAAATGTGTAACATTGATTCAACCACTGCTGTACATCTCTCCCACCTTTCAGTTTCATTGAAGTAAGAGGAATTGAAAATGGGAAGAGATGTATAAAAAGCAGTCAAATCAACATGGCCTATTTTACACTGCTGTCCAAAGTCATGATTGCCCCCAGCGATGTGTTGACTTCATTAATAGCTATATCGAAGCTTTGATGGACAATCCTCACCCTGTCTGCTTTTAGGTTTTATAATCCTATGAAGTACTGGATATTGTCATTCAGTGAAGGGAAAAGAAATATTTCATTTATTTTTACCATTATTATTCAACCTAGCCTCAAGCATTGACACCACATTAATAAATTCCAGTTAGCTTTGTTTCTTAATCTACACATTTACTGCAGAATACAGTGTGTTTGTATCAGACAAAAATTACTATCTGACCATTGGGAGAGCATATAGTGCAAAAATATTAATAATCTTTATTTATTATATATTATATAAGTGAACTAGAAGAAAATTAATAACTCTGCTACGATTTTGAGTTAAAACAAAAGCAAATATTGGTTTTTATTCCCCACCCAGCAACTCTGAGTGGCTAAAGTTTAAGCGAGGCACAGTTTTAAACTGAATTATTTAAGATGTTTAGCACAAATGATCATTAGCACTTGAAAAATAGATGCACTTTTTAGGCCCTTTGTTAACAGTTTGTTTTGTGATTTAGTGATGTTGATTGCTAATGAAGTGGGTCATAAGATCAACACTGGATTGAGGTGAATAATCTGAAATATTGCCTATCCTTGATGGATCTACATGTAGGACAACTTGCCCATCACATGCAGAATTTCATTTGATTATCAGTGACACTTAAAGGAGGTGGTGGTGATCTTGCTTGCTGGCTGGAGCTGGTGAGAGCTCTGTGTTGGCTCTTTTAGAGAAGGCCCACCATATTGAGTGTCACTCAGATGCTCAACTGAACAGTGGTGAGCCTTTCTTGGGATCTAGGACTCCTGGGGGCAGATGTCTCACCCACTCAGAGCTACCAACCAATCAGAGACTGGCAACTCTACTGACTGGCAGAGGCACTGGTGAGGCAGTGGCTGTTTCTGGTAGGATAGCCACGCAAGGCTCCAGATTGTTGCTAGTTGCCAGGCCACAAATGAGTGATGGCAGAAGAGAGGTTCACAGTGGTTGGCAGTGAGGGTAAGCAGGTGGTCCTCAAAGTGCCCCCTACCCACAGTTGGATCCTTCAAACAGCCACTGAGTGCCTTTGAAGAAGGTACCTCCCTCAACACCCCTCCCACCCATAAACAACTCCAACATAGCAAGACACTTTGCACTGTTGAGTTAATAACAGTGGCAGTAGGATGAAGTCCTGAAGTGGGCTTAATTCTCTCCCCACTATTAACTTAAGTTAAGTGGAGTGGAAGGAAGGAAGGAGGTGGAGGTAGGAAGGCCACAGTGTCCATAGTCATCACCTTCTCACCCAATTACATGTCCCACCCCCAACTTTCCACAGGGGAAGGCATTAAATTCCGTCCTATTTATACATGGCAATCTGGAAACACTTTGTATGTTATAGGATTTATCATATAAAAAATTTGTTTGAACCAGAATTTGGACATTTTAGGCTGGTGTAAGTTTTATTCTGGAATTGAGGAGCTTTGTTTGCTATTTTTTAAGGTACTGATCCAAGAAGCAGCAATCTTTCATGTTTAATTTGCACTATGTGTCCCAGTGGTTCAAACCAGTCAATTCTTACTGCAAATAATAGAAGTTCCTAAAGTTGGATTCTTTACAGTTGTAGTGAAGATATGGGATTGGAATTGATTTAAAGGAACAGGCATGAACTTGTGGATTGCACAGTGTTTAAGACCTTGTTTTCTACTGAAGGTCTTGTAAAGTTAATCTTCCTTGGCACCAAAAGTAGAGTAGCAATACCATATGTATTTTATTTTTGTAAGTTCCCCCCCCCCCCCCGCCGATTCCTTTAAGGAGACACAAATTCAACTGTGGGAGTGCTGTTTCTTTCTTGCAGTATTCTTATGTATCACCAGGATTACATTTTTAAAAGTCCTTTGTATAAAAATTGCTGAATGTTTGAAGCAAAAAACAAATTCTTGCTGTTCCCTAAATAATATACCACTTAGCTTGACTGTAAAAATGCGGCCTTGGGTCAGTGCTTGAAAATTATGATGAATTATTTCCCAGTTTTGCATTTATGAAGTAATTTCTGATGTAAAACTGGCAGTATAACCTGGAAGTCAGATCCACCTGAGAAATGTATTCAGTAAGAGGCTGTTTGAGAGCCTATTCCAGGATGAAGGCTGACACAGCATGATATTTAATCCTTTCAATTTAATGCTCTTTTAAGATCAGAAATTCACTTAAGTGTTGAGACAGTAATGAACAAAGTGTTCAAGTGTCACTGGATGGGAGCAACATGGGAGGTAGCAATGTACCTCCTCCATCACACACATCACCGACTCCTTAAGATTGCAAACAAAGCACTGTGCTCACAGAATAATTTCACCTAAGCAAACACCAGTACATAGAATAAGCAACACAATCAGACCATCTATTATTGCAGGTGTACAAAATCTTTTAAAGGTCTAATGGTTAAAATTGTTTTTGTGGCTTGATTCGAAGTGTGTAAATAGAAAAAATGCATCTGTTTTGGACTTAACATTAATTATCCTGTTAAAGACAATCACTGCTGGATGCAGTTATTGCACTGTTTGCCACTCAGGGATCTTGGTCAGTAGAAGCGCCAGAGAAAAGGTTTGGAGTACGCAACTCTGAGGTGAAAAAAAATTCCCCGGACAAGGCTTTCAGTTCTGTGAGACATTTGGAATATTTCTGTATTTTCAAAGACGTTGTATCGTTTTGCGCAGTGGAAATCCTTCAAAACAACTGAATGTAACTTTAGAGATATCAATGATTATTTGAAGCCCAAAATAAAAAGGGAAAAAATTGGCAACCCAAAAGGCAGGCAAATGATTCAGGTGAAACTTTTCTTCTGCGGTATCACTCTCCCCTTTTACATCCTTACTGTCCCATGGTGTAATTCCAGACTTTCCTTCACCTATCTTTATTTTATAGACCTTAACTAATGGAAAGTTACAGAAGCGTTATTGGAGTTCATTTTCCTTACCTTTTGGCCCAGTAAATGCCCATACACTGGTTTTATTTCTAGCAAACTCAGAGAACATGCAAAAACTTGCTTAATACTAATCCTCAATCACAAATAATTGAAGGATTATGATGACAAGTTTAGCAATCAAACATTATCTGTTAATTAGGTTTCATATGAGGTCAGTGTTCATATCCCAAAATCCCATGTTTCAAGTCAGAATCCTATCATTCTCTTCCAGGAATTGGTTTAGGATTATTATGGGGAAATTTCTGTGTCACCGAATTGATTTTTATTAATTACACATCATTTTTAAAATAATGATGGAAACACTCAGCAGGTCAGATGAAGAGAGGCACAAAGTCAACTTTTCAGGCTGTTAACCTTAAATGAGAACAGTCGCTGTGTTATTGGAATATATATGAATAAATCTAATGAAGAGACTTCCAAAATATGTTAATTAATCAAAATTGAGAAATTCAGAAACAACTTCAACCCCTCAATCCTATTGTTCATATTCCTTGATGAGTGGTATGAAGGAGATAAATTGCCAAAATCATCTGCTCATGCCTGTATTTGTACTCTGTAAATGGAAATGTTTATACCTCACAGCTATTTAACCTGGCAGTATGTGTCATGCATCTCTGATCAGCTGTGTGAACTGTTTTCCCATCCAATCAAGCAGACAGGACCAAAATCTGATGATTTTAGTTATGAAGGGGAAACTTCATTACCACGCTGCATTCTCGATCTATTCACACAGTGCAACACACATGTCCACACAAAAACAGGGATTGGGATTGAATAATTTTACTAATTCACTATATTTAGTTCATGCTCACATCAGAATCTGGATTAAACAATTTTAAGAAACATTATTGATTTTGGCAAGATACAGCTGAAATAATCCAATGCGAAATCTTGTGACTGCAAAGAAGGATTTCTTATGCGCAAACTGAAATGTAGGAAATCATGTGTGTTGTATGTTCCATTGTTTTGTGTGTCATGGACAAAAAAAGCTCCTTTTGAGGTTTAGAATTCTAAACGTACACTAGATACAGTAGCAATAATCCAAGGCATTTGTTTTGTGAAAATATCTGCTATGTAATTGCAGAAACACAAGGTTTGCTTTGCATGCTGTCGCCTTTACAATATACTAAAACTCTGGCCCTTGTTTTCTGTATATTTGTTCAACTTGTATTTGATAAACAAAATTGTGGCATCAAGTTGCTGCTGCTGTTCTCTATTCATTCTTGTTAATAGATTCTGTAAATAATACTGGCCAGTAGTTCAGATTGGCATTCTGCTTTGTAATTTTCTTATAAAGAAAAACTCATTTTCTGAATAATTAAGAGACAGAGCAAGATATATTGATGCAATTGCCTCAACTGAGTGTGATCAACTTTTTTTGTATTGGAAAACTGATTGTAATTAGAATCTTGTGGGCTTTTCTACTGCTAGGATTTATTTCAATAAATGACAAACAAATCCACTGACAGGACTGTCCATCTTAACTTATAGCTCCCAAAGAGTTTGAAAATGAATGTTATTAATAAATATGCAAAGGATTTGGGAAATCACTAAAAATATGAGTAAGCTGGCAGTTGTTTCTCAGTCCTTTGAGGTTCAGACTGTATATATTTAAAACTCTTCACAACATTCACCCCAATGCTGAGCCTCTACTCACTTTTATGATTAAACGTTGGAATTGGCAGCATGTCTTTGATAGCCTTGAGAGCTTTCTTCTATCTTGAGTGCCATAACTCCTGTCAGTAAAGATCTCTGAGCAGCATGGAATCTTTTAGGCACAAATGTTTATACCCAAAAGGGACAGGCAGTCTCAGGGTGCTGTTATCTTTATAAAGTGAAACTTCCATTGTTTTTATCCTGTGCATGTCCCCAAAGGTGACAGTGAGTCATAGCAATTCACTTCTTTGTCCAGTTCATTGTTGCACTTGAGAAATCACATTTCATTGATGCACTGTGCTAATGAGCATGCTCAGTACAGCTATGAGATGGTTCCATTTGGACCAAACAAATAAAACAATAATGTTGCAGAAATTTCAAGTTCTGTTTAATTGAAGTTCTCCCTTCACGTGTTTTAGAATGTCCTCTGATATCAATGACGACTGTTTGCTTCAGCCCAATACACATTTTCTACAGGACTATGGTAGCACATTAATACCGTTCCATGATTAAAACAAGACCGCAGATTTCCATTTTCCTGAAGATTACACTCAGCTATTAGCATTTTATTTCTCATTTCCATCATTGCAATTGTTAACTGAAAGATAACCATCTAAACATGAATATTTGTAATTATTAATAAAGTAGTATTTAAATAAACCAGACACTGATTGTAATAGTAAAATGCTACATAAATTGTTACAAGTAGGAATATAAACTATAATTAATGTTCATCAGGATTTATATTCCATTTTGGAAATAGCTAAATTGTCAATCTTCTAAAATCATTTACAATACTACAATCAATAGATACTTGCGGTTTCTTATGGTAACTGAACTACTTTAAATATTTAACAACTGGATCACATTGTGGGATCTGTTAAAGGAAATTGAGACAATCTGAAATGTTTGCTAGTTTAACAAAAGTAATGTTATATTTTCCTACTCTTTTCAGCTATATTAGTGACATTGCACTATGGGCCTTTGAACTTCACCTAGGATTCTCAATAAAGAACAAAGAGAAAAGGATAGTAACATTTTAATACCCATATATATATTAAAAAACACTATCTCCAAATCAGGAAAGTTCATTTAACTTATCCTTGCCATAGCCCTTAAAGGTTACTGAGAATGAGTTGGGAGGAGTTGAACAGTTTGTATTCAAAGCCTTTCTTATAGAGGCTTCAGAGAATTCCTAATGCATTGGGGGAAGGCACTGTAAGAGTTCAGTCTTCTGTTTCCTTGTATATAACAAAATTCTTCTGTTTGTTCTGTTAAGTAAACTGCGAATACTTAAAAGTTTTAAGTTACCTTGTATTTGAAAACATTGACATTTTGAATTCTGTAAGCAGAATAGTTTAACGATAGTTGAAGTCTTTTTAATGCACATTAAATATTTCTGAATGTTTACTGTAAATGACAATCTATGTTTATGTTCCTTTAATGAAGAATGGAGAGTAAAAAACAATAAAATGTATAATAAATCATTCTAAAACTGTTTGTCTTCTTAAATGAAAGTTAAGAAGAAAATGAAAGGTGATTTGGTGCAAAAAGGCCACACTTTCTACAGGATTAGAATTGATGTTTAATGGTTGCATAATACTTTGTAGATTGAAGAGCAGACCCTCAAAATGTTGCTGAGGTAAGGAAAACTCCAAGTTATCATCTAACATCATGATTTGCCTTATACAATTGAGACTGGCTGCCAGTTAAGTACATAGGAACAGGAGTATACTATTCAGCCCCTCAGTACTGTTCCACTATTCAATAAGCTCATGCCTGACCTGTATCCCAATTCCCAACCACCCATCTTGGTTCCCTGGTTGAGAAATTGGGCTGGTTGGTACCCTTAGATCCAACCTCCGCCACACTCCCAGGTAATGCATTCCAGATCTTAACCACCCACTGCATGAAAAGGTTGCTCCTCATGGAGTTGTCATTGTTTCTGTTGCCAATTTCCTTAAGTCTGTGTCGACTGGCTTTTTATCATTCCACCAGTGGGAACAGTTTCTTCCTATCAATTTTATCCAAACCCCTCAAAATTTTGACTACCTCCATCAGGTATCCTCTCAACCTTCTCTTCGCCAAGAAAAATAATCCCAAGCTTCTCTAATCTATCTTCATAACTGAAGTTACTCATGGCCGGAACCATTCTCGTGAGCTTTTCCACAGCCTCTGTTATGTTATACAGGTTTAACATAATTTCCTTGCTTTTCTATAGCAATCTATCCCACCACCTTCAATGATTTATGCACATAAACACCCAGGGTCCCTATGCTCCCAAACGCCCTTTAGAATTGTATCCTTCATTTTGTATTGACTCTGAGTGAAATTTTCCCATCCTGCTGCCACAGGAACTGTAGCAGGCAGGACATGGACTATGCAAAGTTCCATTGACCTTGGGCAGGACTTTCTGACCTTGGGGTGACAGAGGCCAGAAAATTCTGCCCTCTAAGTTCTTCTTGCCAAAATATATCACTTCACAGTTCTCTATATTAAATTTCATCTGTCATTTGTCTGCCCATTCTACTAGCTTGTCTATTTCCATGTGAAGTTCTATTCCATCCTCATGGTCCACCATAATTCCAAGTTTCATATCATCCACAAATTTTAAACTTGTGCCCTGTACACCAGAGTCTAAGCATTAATAAGGAAGAGCAGGGTTCCTAACACTAATCTACAAACATTCCTCTAGCCTGAAATACAACTGTCCAACACAACTCTCTGTTTCCTGTTGCTCAGCCAATTTCACAACCAAATTGCTTCTGTCCCTGTTATTCCTGGAGTGCTAACTTTGCTCACTAGACTATTGTGTGGCACTTCATCAATTGCCTCCTGGAAGCCCATATATCCCACATCACAACATTACTCTCATAAATCCTCTCTGGAACTTCATCAAAAAATTCAAATGAAACATGACTTGCTTTTAACAAATTCATGTTGGCTTTCCTTAAATAATTCACATTTACCCAGGTAATGATCAATTTTGCTCCAAATTATAATTTCTAAAAGCTTCCCCATCATTGACGTTAAACTGTAAAGGTCATATGTCCTCCAGAACTGATCCTTATGATCCAAGAATCCAAAATCCTTCCCACACCACCTCTACAACCATGGATGTATCTGCTCTACCTTTCCATTTCTCCAATCAATTACAGGAGTAATCTGGAGGTTACTACTTTTGAGGTCTTCATTGTTAATTTCCTGCAATAGCACAATGAATTCTGATTTCAGGATCGCATTGCTCTTCCTACCTATGTCAGTGATACTGATATGGACCACAAAACTAGCTGCCTATCCTCCTCAGTTACTCTGCAGCTGTACAATGACATCTTTGACCCTAGCACCAGGGAGGCAACATGCCATCCCGGTTTCACCTCTGTGGATGCAGAGATATCTGTCTGTTCCCCTAACTATCAAATCTCCCATTACTATTGCTCTTCCAGGCTTCATTACCCTTTAGAAGATTACATTGTGCTGTCTTCTTAAGGTGGTGCAGTCCATGTGTTGTAGGAACACCCACAGTGCAGTAGGCAAGGGAGTTCCAGGATCTTGATCCAGTGACAGTGAAGGAACAGCCTTTTAGTTCCCAGTAAGGGTGGTGTATGATTTGAAAGGGTAATTATAGGTAATGGTGTTCCCAAGCATCTGCTGCCCTTGGCCCTCTAAGAACATAAGAACTAGATGCAGGGGTAGACAATTCAGCCCCTTGAGCCTGTTTTGCCACTCAACATGATAATGGCTGATCGAGGTAGTAAAGGACATGGATTTGGAAGATGCTATCAAAGGAGTCTTGGTGAGGTACTGCAGTGCATCTGTAGATTGTACACACTGCTGTCACTTTATGTCAGTAGTGAAGGGAGTGAATATTTATTGTGGTGGATGGGGTGTTAATGAACTGGGTTGTTTTGTTCTGGATGATGTCAAGCTCTTGAATGTTGTTGGAGCTGCACTCATCCAAGAAAGTGGATAATATTCCATCACGCTCCTGACTTGTGCCCTCTCGATGGTGGATAGGCTTTAGGGAGTCAGGACATGAGTTACTCTCCACAGGATTCCCAACCTCTGACCTGCTCTTACTCTTAGAGCACGTATATGGCTGACCCAGTTTAGTTTCTGGTCATAGGAAACACCCCAGAATGGTGATAGCATGGGATTTTTTATATATGTATTCATTCATGGGATGTGGGTGTTGCTGGTTAGATTAACAATTATTGCCCATTCCTAGTTGTCCTTCAGAAAGTGGTGGTAAGTTGCCTCCTTGAACTATTGCAGTCCCTGAGATGTAGGTATACCCATAGTGCTGTTAGGGAGAGTATTCCAGGATTTTGCTGCAGCGAGTAAAGGAATGGCAATATATTTCCAAGTCAGGATGGTGAGCGACTTGGAGGGGAACTGCCAAGTAGTGGTTTTCCCAGGTATCTGTTACACTTGCTATTCCTGATGGTGTCAAGCTCCTGAATGTTGTTGAAGCTGCTCTTATGCAAGAAAGTGGATTATATCCCATAATACTTCTGACATGCCATGCAGATGGTGGACACACTTTGGGGAGTCAGGTGAGTTAATCTCCAGATGGTAGTGGAAAAGTGTTTGGAAGGTGTTGCCTAAGGATAGGACATACCCAAGAATGGTGATGGTGATGGTGATATCTGGGACATTATCCATAAGGTATGATTCTGTGATTCCTGCACCTAGGCTGATCCGGTTTAACTCCCTTCTGTTCTATTTGAGAAGTTGAATATGATTGAGTGGATTGCTTGGCATTCAAGAGTCAACCACATTGCTCTGAATCTGGAGTCACATGTAGGCCAGATCAGGTGGGTTTTCCACAAATGACAATGGTTTTCATGGTCATCATTAAACTTTTAATTATAGATATTTTATTTTTTTTTTAAATTCCACAATTTGCCATGGTGGGATTTGAATCCGGGTCCCCAGAATATTACCTTGCATCTCTGGATTAGTCATCAAGCGACAATATCATTGTGGCACTACCCTCCCTATACAGCGATGGTACAGCCATTGAATGTCAAGGGAGATGGATAAATCTGGTCTTGTTGGTGATAGCCATTGTCTGGTATTACAATGGTTTGAATGTTGCTTGTGTGTGATCAGCCCAAGCCCTAATATTGTCCAGGTTTTGCTGCATATGGACACAGACAGTTTCAGTATCTGATGAGTCCTGAATGGTGTTGAACATTGTGAAATAAATAGCAAATATTCCCACTCTTGAAGGTCATTGATGAAGCAGCTGAAGATGGTTGGATGTATAAGGTTACTCAGGAGGAATTTCTGCAGCGATGTTCCAACAATCACAACCATCTTTCTTTGTGCTAACTGTAACTCCAACCATTGGAGCATTTTCTCCCAATTCTCATTGACTTTAGTTTTGCTGGCTCCTTGATGCCACACTTGGTCAAATGCTGCCTGAATGCCAAGGGCAATCATTCTCACCCCACCTCTTCAGCTCTACTGTCCAAGTTTGAACCAATGACTGTAATGAGTTCAGGAGCTGAATGGATCTGATGGAAAACAAACCATGCGCCAGTGGCCAGGTTATTGCTGAGTAGGTGCTGTAGGACCACGCAATTGATGACACTTTCCTTCATTCTGCTGATGATCAGTTTGTAGATGGGAATGAGATACACTCAAAAGATTTGTTCGCTACCTGCCTATTTCTTCTCAGACTGGTCATCTCCAATTCCCTCTCTTCCTGTATACAATGAAGCTGTGAGGTGACCACATCTGTAAACGTGCTATCAACAAAGCTCTGAATCTCACTGATGTGCTGCAGTGACAGCAGCTGCTGCTCAGGCACCAGAACCTGGAGCTTGAGATAATACAGCTGATTACATTTCCTGCAAAACTCATTCTTCAGGACACAGAAAAGGTCCCAGAGTTCCCAGGTGGAATAGAGTGTACACTCCAGAGATATTACATTAGATGTGATTTAATTTCAGCTATTGACTACCTCAAATCTTCAGAAGGCTTTCTTTCTGCTCTACTCTGGGCTGTTTTGACACATACAAAACCTTTTGCACATCTGATCCATGGTTCATTTTTTTGTAAAATACTTTTGCAACAACTGAAAGGAATATCAATCCCATTATTTTTCCAATTATTCCTAAACTATACAATCCAATACATTCTAGTTAAATTTGCCAACTGTCATTTTTGCGATTATAATAGTTGTAATAGTGTATAATAGCGTGGCATGGTAGCATGGTTAGCAATACTGCCTCACAGTGCCAGGGATCTGGGTTTGATTCCCAGCTTGGGTCATTGTCTGTGTGGAGTTTGCATGTTCTCCCTGTGTCTGTGTGGGTTTCCTCCAGGTGCTCCAGTTTCCTCCCATAGTCTGAAAGACGTGTTGGTTAGGTGCATTGACCCAAACGGGTGCCGGAGTGTAGTGACTAGGGGAATTTCACAGTGACTTCATTGCAACATTAATGTAAGCATACTTGTGACTAATAAATAAACTTTTTTAGAGTTTGTTTTCATTTAACAAATTATTAACACAGCAGTATCCCATTTGGATTTTGATTGATATCCTTAGTTTCCAAATCTGTTTATGTTCATAGTTACCACTCCAAAAATGTGAGCCTGCAACTGCAATCATTTGCACAATGAGGCTCTTCAATTATATATGACTGAAAACATGATTATGTCCATTGACAAGTTAGATGGATGTTCCTGAGAATATTCTAACTTCCAGATTTAAGTGAATAATATTGAAAAAACTCAATTTACAACTCTGTGGAAAATATTGAACTTCATCAACATCCAAAATAGAGTACAATCTATACAGCCAAGGCATACCAGAACAAAGAGGTCAATAAGGGAGATGGCTATTTTGCAGCTGGTAAAGAGACTGAATTAATTAATGACATTGTAAAGAAGTCTCTCGGCAACAGTGATCATAACATGAGAAAATTTCACATTTGGTTTGAGGGTGAGAAGTGGGGATCTAAGACAAGTGTCTTAAATTTAAATAAAGACAAGGGTATAAGGATAGAGTTGGCCAGCATGAGCTGGGTACATTGGGTAAAAGGCACCTTGATGCCAGTAGAGGCTCCTTGATGCCAGTAGAGAAGCAGTGAGTTTAAGGAAATGAATGTTTGAGAATATATGTCAGTTCTCAAAAAATATACATTCCACTGAGAAAGAAAGGCTCTATGAGAAGGATGAATTGCCAATATTAGTTGCAAAGTTTAGTGGTAGGTCAGAAGATTGGGCAGATTTTCAAAACCAGCAAAGAGTAACCAAAACAATACAGAAGGAAAAAGCTGTCAACAGCTAGCTAGAAATATGAATACAGGTAGTACAAGTTCATATAAGTTCTTAAAAAGGTAAAGAGTAATTAAAATGAATGTTGATTCCTTAGGGGGTGAGATTGAGGAATTAGTAATGGGAAACCAGGAAATATCAGAAGCATAGAATGGATATTTGTATCTTGTCTTCCTGTGGAGGACACCAAAACAAATCCTAAAAATCAAGAGGTTAAAAAAGAGAGGAATTTAAAATAAGCACAATCGCTAGGCAAAAGATATTGGAAAAATTATCAGAATTAAAGGCTGACAAGTCGCCTGGATATGATAGCCTACAGCCTAGGGTTTTAAAAAAGTACTGCAGAAATAGTGAAAAATTATAACCAATCCATCTAAAGTTTCTTGGATTTTGCAAAGATACTCAGCAGATTGGAAAATCTCAAATGTTACACCTTTTCGGAAAGGAGAGAATCAGAGCAGTAATCTATAGGCCAGTAGGCCTGACATCTCTCAGAGAGAAAATGCTGGAATCCATTATTGAGGTGATAAGAGCAAAATGTCTTTAAAAAAAATTACAAAATCAAGTAAAATCAATTTGGTTTCATGAAAAGTAAATCATGTTTGATTGTTTTATAAGAGGTTTCTGAGAAAGTAACGAACAGGGTGAATAAAAGATGTAATCCACTTGGATTTCCCAACATATGAAAGGTTACTTTATAATGTAAGAACTCATGGTAATATATTAGCATGGACAGAGGATTAGTTAGGTAACAGGAAGCAGACTAGGCATAAATGGACTATTTTTGGATTGGCAAGCTATAATTAATGGAGTGCTACAGGGATCAATGCCTGAGTTTTAACTGTTTACGATCAATATTAATGATTTGGACGAAGACAGCGACATAGATTTTCCGGCCACACTCATTCCAAGACTGGAAAATCCAACCCCTCCACCACCATCCCCCCCCACCACCGAGGTCAACGGACCTTTGCAAGACAAGCGGGACAGGAAAATTTCACCCACCATGTGTACAGTTGCTAAATTTGCTAATGACACAAAGATAAGTTGTGAAGAGGACAAAAAATTTACAAAGGGATATAGATAGGTTAAGTGAGTGGGCAAAAATTGACAGATGGAGTATAATATGGAAAAATGTGAACTTGTCCACTTTTGACAGGAAGAATAGGAAATAATTATGTTATCTAAATGTTGAAAGGCTGTGGAATTCTGTGGTCCAGAGGGATCTGGATGTCCTAGTATGTGAAATGCAAAACATTGCTATGTACAGCAATTAGGAAGGAAAATGGAATGTTGGTGTTTAATGCATGGAGAATGGAATATAAAAATAGGGAAGTGTCAATACAGCTATACAGTACCTTAGTGTGACCAGATCTAGAATACAGTTTTGGTCTCCTTGTTTAAGAGAGGCTATCATTGCATTAGAAGTTCAGAAAAGATGCACATGACTGATTCCTGAGATGAATGGATTGTCTTATTGGGAAAGTTTGAAGAGCTTGGGCCTATACTTATTGAAGTTTAGAAGAATAACTGGTGGTCTTACTGGAACATATAACAAAAATCCTTTGGGGATTTAACAGGTGGAAGCAGAGAGGATATTTCCATTGTGGGACGCCCAGGTCAGGGATCACAGTTAAAAAAAGAGATCTTACATTTAATGCAGAGATGAGAATTATTTTCTCTCAGAGGGCAATTCTCTTCCCCAGAGACCAGTGGAGGCTGGGCTATTGAATATATTCAAAACTGAATTAGGTTTTAATTGACAAGGGAGTCAAGGTCAGGGGAGGTCAGTCAAGAAATTGGAGTTTAGACCACAATGCGATCAGCCACAATTTTATCAAATGGCGGAGCGGGGTTAGGGGATAAATGGTCTACTCCTGCTCCTGGCTTTTGTTCTGGTGAAGGTACAGTTGAAGGAGCTTTGGAGAGTTGCTACAATGTATGCTGTAAATGGTATGTAATGCGAACATGTGCCAATGATAGAGGGAATGAATATTTAAGGGTAGTGGATGGGATGCCAATGAAACAAGTTGCTTTGTCCTGAATGATGTTGAGCTTCTTGAATGTTCAGGGCCACACTCATCCAGGCAAGTAAGTAGTATTCCATCATGCTCCTTCCTAATTTGTGCCTTCTGGATGGTGGACAGGCTTTGGAGAGTAAGGAGATGAATTAATCACCACAAAATACTCAACTATTTGACCTGCCTTTAGAGTCACAGTACCTTTGTGGCTGGTCCACATACATTTCTGTTCAATGGTAACTCCAGGATGTTGATGTAAGGGAATTCAGCAATTGTATGCCATTGATTATTCAGGAGATATGGTTAGATTATTTATTGTTTGAGATGATCATTATCTGTCATGAAAGATATTTGTTACTCATCAATCCAAGCTTGGATGTTGCTTAGGTCTTGCTGCAAATGGACAAAGACTGCTTTAGTGTCTGAAGAATTGTGAATAAAACTGTACATTATACAATCATCAGTGAATTTCCCTACTTCAGACATTATAATGGAGGATAGATCATTGATGAAACATCTTAAGATTGTTGGGCCTCAAATGTTGTCATAACGAACTCCTGGGGCTGAGATTGACCTTCAACAATCATAACCATCTTCCCTGCCTTAGGTATGACTAACTGGTGGAAAGTTTTATCCTTGATTCCCATGAAGTTCAATTTTGCGAGAGCTCATTGATGCCACACTCAGTCATGTGATACCTCGATCTCAAAGGCAGTTGCTGTCAGCTCACATCTGGAACTATTCTCTTTTGTCCATTTTGGATCAAGGCTGCAATTAGGTCTGAAGCAAGTAGTCTTAGCAGAGTCCAAACTGAACATCAGTGAGCAGGTTATTGCTGAGTGAGTGACATTTGATAGAACTATTGACAACACCTGCCATCACTTTGCTGATGATCAAGAATAGACTTGATTGAATTTGTCCTGCTTTTTGTGCACAGGACAGACCCGAGGCAACTTTTCACTTTGTTGGTAGATGCCAGTGTCATAGTCGTACTGAAACAACTTGGTTGTGGGCACAGCTAACTCTTGAGTATGTGTAAGAAAATATAACAAATAGTTGTTTATGCAATATCCAGGAGGTGGTGCCAGGCTCCTACCAGAGTGACAACAAGGAATCAGTGGCATTCCTCTCTGAATTTACGGGCCCTGTTATTCTTTTCTTCTGAAATATGATCCTGTATTAAATAAAGTCTATTAATGAAGGGAATTAAATGATTGCAACAGAATTCTTTATCACCAGAAGTAGTTTTCTGAGAATTGTACAGTGGAAAAGTAAAGCGATTTACCTCACAATTGGAAGTGTTGAATGGATTATCAGGAAATCCCTAACCCATAGCTAATGTCACATGATCATACTACATCAAAAGTTGATTGTAATGGCCAAAGTTTCACAGTGCTCAGAATTAGAAAGATTAAAGTACAAGAAGCAACAAATGCCTTTAAGAAATGATCAAACTATCTGATATTTACCTTTCAGAATCTTGTTAGTTGAAAAATCTACCAAATTCTCATTTTTCCTAGGAATTTCCAGCTGTCTTTTGAGTGCTTTGATGGGAACGTTATGAGGAAACATTTGTCAGCTGTTCATGGCAGCAGGATTCTCTGGTTTTGCTGCAGGGAAAGGAGATTTGGCTAAGCACCAAATTCTCCGTCCTTGCTTGCAGCAGCGGTGGAGCGTGAATGGCCAGAGAATTACAACCTTTAACTTGGGTCTCAACAAAAAGTGCAACCAGTTTCTCTGCTGAGACTGTCCCGAGGTTTAAAACTTCACTCAAAATTATTCTGAACGGTTGATTGTTCAAATTATTGACAAAATAGGTGCTGACATGAGTGAACCCCCCGCAGCAGATCTCTTTGAATAGCAATGCTTTTAGGTGTATTGTAGTATGAAACAAGCCCTGAATTGAAGCATAAACATTATTGGTATGGCATTAACAGTGGCAGCTTCGCAATTACTGAACAGGTATTTAATAATAGTCAGCGTTTCAGCCATGTTAAAAAAAGTTAAACAGCCCATGCAATGTACACATTCTCCACTTCCATACAATAAATTCTAGCCTTCTTCCTTGTGAAAAAAATTTGATGCCAATAGTCACAATTTTGTATTAGCTGCTGAAGTATCATCTTCAGGAGGAGGGTTTACTTTGCCAGGATTATAAAAATTTCTTCTTAGATCTGCAATTAAACAGAAAAGAATATACACAGAGTTGAAACTGTCTCATGGATATAGAATTACTTCGCTTGTGGTGCGCAGTGACATAATAACAACATTCCTGAATTTTCTTTGAGTGATATTTCTCGAGATATCAACAGCACGTTCTTCTGTAAAATGCTTTTGAAAAATTGAAATGTGAGTAGATTCCCTCAGAAATAAATACTGTGTTTTTCTGTAAATAAAACAAACGTAATGTTTTGACATTTTTGTGCTATCTCCTGTGACTCAGTGTCAAGTGCTGCTTTATAATGCTCCTGTGAATTGCCTCGGGATGTTTTATTATAATAAAGATGCTACGTAGATACAAGTTGTTGTGCTTAGGTACAACACCTACTATAATCTCACCTGGTAATTTTAGTTTCCTGCAACAGGTGTTACAGTGATGTTTCACTGTGAAGTTTCTGATCGCTTCTTCGCCAAGGTTAGCTGGTCCAAATACCATTTCCTGGGACCTAGATATCACACAAGGTAAACTGGGTGAGAAATTAGATGGTGAAAACTAGAGATGTATGGAAAACAATCAAACAGATATATTTCATAGTTACTAATCATGTTTTGAGCTTACATTTGGTGATGCTTCAATGGTCTGTTAGATGTGACATACATCTCCAGAAACTAAAAGCGAAGAAGCTGAAAGTCTGAGGCATTTCTCCCAGTCCCTCAATGATAGTTTCAGTAGGAGGTCAGCAGAACCCCCAAAGAATTAATGTAGATGGTTGAATTCTCTAGAGAAATCTTGTCTGGGATATTTTGATTTTAATGTTCTTCAAGGGTTCTCCAAGTCTTTTGCTATAACTTTGACTCCCTTCCTAAGCCGTGCATCTCTTTTAAGTTGCTTCTTAAAACCTAAGTCTTTGTCCAAGTTTTTGTTATCTAACTAATGTTTCCTTATGTGCCTCAATGTTAAATTTTACTGAAATTTGTGAAGTGCCTGCAGCTATTTCACAAAGCTGAAGGCACTTTATTATTTCATTATATGATTAAATTTGATGTGTTCTTGTGCCTTTGAATATCCCAAATGCAATTTTCAGTGTTAAATCTGGCAACACTTCATTGAAATTGAATTTTCTATAGTTACAATAGCTGATGCTTTATTCTGGTTTTCAAATTTTCATCATTCAGTCCTTTTTCAGTCACAAAGGTTGGTTATTGTAATGGAACTCGTTGGTTGGAATTCCCATAGTCTTCTCCACACTTTCACGATTGGCTTCACAATAATTCAAGCATCATGAAGGCAAATTCTTTGAGCTAATTATATCTTATCTCGCAACATTAGAAGAAAACTCTCTGGAAGCAGACAAAATAGGGTACAGCCAAATTTCACACAGTTATGTTACCCCATACTAATGCTTTGAAAAAGCTCAACCATTTTATATATAAGCCCATCACTGCAATTGTGAAATTCTCCAAGATAACACTAGAAGATTGAGCTGAATCGAGTTATTTGCAATGCCCTTACATGTTACTTACGTTTTATCTTCAGCTTTAATAACGGATGGGTCAGTAAGATTCTCTCCAACACCTTGAGAAAAAAACATATTTTTTAAAATATGCACACCAAATTCTTGTTTAAAGAAATAAAAATTGATGTAGATATCCCTGCTAATATACAACTGGGAAAAAAGGTACCCTCACAGCTATTTCTTAATCTTTTACTGCCATCCAAAGCATTTTTGAGGCCTGTGCATGGGTCAGGCTGGAGTCTGCTGAAAAAAAGTTAAGTAAAAAGTCTGACAACTTCGTCACGACGAAGGGGCTAACCCAAAAGCTAGTGAGTTTACTATCAAATAAATCGGTTGGACTGAAACCTGGTGTTGTCAGGCTTTTTACTGTGTTTACCCCAGTCCAACGCCGGCATATCCACATCATGAAAAAAAGTTAATCCAAGCAGCACTTTCAGTGTCAGCTAATTACAATAATAACACCAGGATCATGCTGGGAACTTGCTGGAAAAGGAAGTGGCAAAACCATTGCTTTTAAATTTAGAAATGTTGTGGCAAGTCAAAGGGAAGTGACCAGATATGGAGTAAAAATGGGGCACAAGATGGAACACAAAGTGGGTGCACAGGATCTGCCCAGTACTGTCGGCCACTCACAGCAAAGCATAACAGGTCAATGTGTGCTTGGTAGGAGGAAGTAATACATTTCAAAGGGGAAAAATTTGATTCTGTAGAGCTTCTCGGCTTTTTGGCTAAGCTCAAGTTTAGTATTGACATGCTATGCTTGGTTGAAGTCATTAGGTTGCATTTCAGCTTCATTTGAAGCAATTTTTCAAAGTGGCATCTTGGCCTTTTGGCTAAAATGCAAATAAGATTAAGCCTTGGAGGAGGAGCTATGCCTACTCCAATCAGCTTGGATCATGTAGATCAAGCCCAAGACAGGAGGTGAGAGCCCTGTCTTGTCAGCTTAGATTGGGAATGTCTCAACTTGTTGAGGCTCTGAATTGGACTTGATTTGATTGAATTGGAATTTAAAAAATTTCATAAGTTATTCATAAGGTCCTTTACATCAATAGAAAGGAAATTCAGATGATGTAAAAAGGAGAGCCTATGTACTGTTACTCACATCCCACCAGAAGGCACTGGTTAGAATTGACCCCAGAGTGCCCCTTTTTCATTTTGTAGCATTCTAAACTCAGGCTATTTTCAAAAGTGTTGGCAGAACCTTAGCATATTTTTTCAAACTGTCAGGCTCAGGCAGAATACTGGCATACAGCTCTCCAGTTGCACAGATCAGTATTCTCTCCAAATATGATCTTCTCTGAGAGAATAAAATGAGTGGGTGTGTTTTACAATCACTCTGGCAGGGTAGGGCCTGATAGAGCCAGCAACTGGCACCAAGGAGATTGGGACAGCATCTTCAAAGGACGCACACCCACCTCCTCCCCCCCCCCCCCCCCCCCCCCCGGCACTGAGGTTTAGTTCTCCCCCTGAGCATAGACGAATTGGGGGCTCTCCCCCACCCTTCCCCAATAATCATGCGGACTTCACATTTCCCAATTCTCTCTGGATTTTCCACCGCGTCGCCGTTCTCTCTGACAGTGAACACGGGCTGAAAATTACCCTAAATAAAGACAGAAATTACAATTTCCATCTTTTATACCCTAGATGTATGGAGTGGATTCAGACTGAACTGTAGGAGTTGACAATTATTGTACAAAGCAACAGACATCACAACACTGAATCATATTTAGATTATATTCAATGAAACAGACTCCAAATCCTGGTGACAAGGCTAAAGACTTGCTCAGTGTAAGGAGCAACAGGATTGATATGTAGCGTAGAAATGTTAATTCTTACATTGTCAAGAGCAAGATTATGCAACTGCAGCAAGCATTTCCTGATTTTCACCACTTTTTTATGTCAAACATTGATCCAGATGCATCATCGACATTGGGGATCAGAGTTACATGTATCGATCACATAAATGTATTATCCCTTCTCACCAATCTTGACCTCACTACATCCCTTCCAATGTCTCTCCTCCATTTTTAATCCCTTTCTTGATTCCATTCTGTACATATCTACCCTGGCAGAGAATCACCAGCAATGTCTTATTTTTCCAACTCCTCACCATTACCTCTGGATTCCCTGAAGGATCTATTCTATGTCAACTCCTGTTCCTCAGCCACATGCTTCCCATTAGAAATATCAACAAAAGACATGGCATTAAGTTCCTCTAACATGCTAATGGCACCCAACTTCACCTCTCAGGAAATGTCTTTTGATAACATTTTTACTCCCATTTAAAGCAATGGCAAGCTTGATTTTCAGGTCTATGCATGGATTGGGCTGGAGACTGTTGCAGTAAGTTTTTCAATTGGAAGAAGATTGATCCAACCAGCACTTCCAGGATCAACTTCTTCTCTACTATGTCTCTTAACAACCCTCTGCCCCAGCTGTTGTCACGCTGCTAGTATGACATCCTGTCGTGGATAAACTGCAATTCCCTCAGTTGTCTTCAGCTTGCCTCCATAAACACCGTTCCCTCACTATCAAATCCACATTCTTTCTGGGCAGTGTAGTACAGCTGGTGTGACTGAAGTTCAAAGTGATCTATCTAGTCATCCTTTTGTTGGAGACATCCATTGCCTGTCAATAATATGGCACAAATGACAGTCCAAAAATGAATGTAGTTTCAGATTCTGCTGTAGATTAGAAAAGCTGTTTCATTATTGAAAGGGTTGTGAATGAAGCTAAAAAATTAATGTAAAACATTCTTTGTTGAAGAAGCTGCTCCTTCTGGCCTCATAAAAAAAATAAACTCTTATATTTGGGGGCATCTTCTGGTCATGAAGAACTATGCTACTAAAACTCATTGCAATTTCTCCCACAGAGCGCTAAGTTAAAATTGCAGTTGGGTAACAATGACATTATTAGACCCAAAATGCATGTGTAAAAGAAGAACCTGTCAATCTTAGGCTGAATTTCACATGGCCTGCTTCAACTGAGCAGATTAAAATTGTGACTGGTCTGCTCCAGGGAAGGTAAGTAGTCTGGTACTCCTCACTTTCCCCAGTAGGTTACATGTAACAACGGCTGAGGAGAAAGGGTCCCAACAAAAATATAGAAAGACACAAGTCACTGGGATTTTGTCCAAGATCCACACACTAACCTTGCAAATCCAGCACAAGTAGTTCTCCTCGTGTGTACTCATACGACCAGTGAGAAAAGGCTAACATGGTCTCTTCCAGCAGATTGGTCGGAATTAGCTCATCACCATTGTTATTGTTGTATTTTCTGAACTGACCATTCATGTATTTCTCCATTGTTAACCACTGATTAGCAGAATGGCAATACACCAGAAAAACTTCCAGAAACCTTGTAAAAGAAAGAAGTGACATTTTTGTTAAAGCCTGTATCCCTTTGCTCATGAAATCATTTAAAGGTCTCTTCAAAGTTGGCAAATATTCTGTTCGGTGTCTTCTTGAGCCATACAGGCCTAGAAGGCGCCAGATTAATGTCCAGTTTTACTACATAGCTGATCTCAGATAGGGTGCCAATAACAGCCCAACATTTGGCCTCAGCTTTCCTTGGCTAGTGAGGCAGAATGTAGGCCAGGATGCCCATACCATGGAACCTCAGGATCCTGTATCTGGATCCTACCTGTCCATGTCTGGTTTGAATGTGGGCGGGGCAGGAAACAGATAACCAATCCAGTCCCTGGAGGCAGATTGGCAATTTAAATATTGTATAAGAGGTTGCAAGTTTCAATTTTGTTCACTATTATTGTTATTATTATATTTATTAGGGTCACAAGTAGGCTTACATTAACATTGTAATGAAGTTACTGTGAAAATCCCCCAGTTGCCATACTCCGGTGCCTGTTCAGGTACACAGGAGGAGAACCTAGCATGGCCAATGCACCTAACCAGTACATCTTTCAGGCTGTAGGGGGAAACTAGAGCACCCGGGGAAAACCCATGCAGACACGGGGAGAACATGCAGACTCTGCACAGAAAGTGACCCAAGCCGGGAATCGAACCCAGACCCTGGTACTGTGAGGTCGCAATGCTAACTACTGTGCCACCATGCCGCCCTTTGGCCTATTACATGGTCAATCAGGTATCCAGGGTCTCAGAACCTATGGCAAGGGGCTGCTGGATCTGCAGATCGGTGGCTTTCCACTTTGTGGCTCTATCTAGTGTGCCTGCTTGGACAAACCCCACATTATCAGACACCTTTCCTACTCATCACCCTTCTCATCATTTCTCCCGCACCCTCCCAATGAACTCCATTCATGGCCAAGCACTCTGACCTCTTCACCCCTCTATTCATGTAGAAATGTACTCCTTCCCACTACTTGGAGCCTTGGGATTAGCTGTGCTCGCTCTGGGATTATCATAGAGAAGTTAAGACTTAACAGTGCATGGGGAACTTCAACTGCTCAGTTTCCAGACTCTTATCAGGCTCCCTGCTTCTACTGGTGAAGGAAGTTAAGGTTCCCTGTTTCTCTCAATGCTGGAAAACTTACTGTATGGAAGTCACCTCAGAACTGTAACCACGATGGCCCTGAATTTCACAATCAAGGTTTAGAGAAATGTTTCAACATTTTCTAAAACTTACCTTCGGGAAGACCTGTCAAAAATTATCTACAAAAGGCTTCAGAGCTTAAAAACAAGTCTGCAACCTTTTCAGCCATACAAGCCTCCAGACTATCTGCATGCCTGCAATCTGGCCTCTTGAACCTCTCTGCTTTTCATCGCTAAGCTATTGGTGATTGTGCCTTCTGCTGCTGAGATCCTATGCTCTAGAATCTCCTTCTTAAACTTCTCCATCATTCTATCTTTCTTTCTTCCTTTATCACATTCCTGAAAATCTACTTCTTTGACAAACTCTGCCCTGATATCTTCTCACTTGGCTCTGTGTCAAAGTTTGCTTGATAACATGGTAGTGAAGTACTTTACGGCATTTTACTCTGTTAAGGTGCGAAGTAAATGCAAGCTGCTCTTGTTGATGAGTTTTATTAATTTGTCTGATTTTACTAATTAATCCATCAAACATACAAATATTTCCAAGCCTAAGAAAAGAGATGTGGTACTTCCTGTTGCTGAGCATGGCTGTGTGCAATAATTTGACAACATGAATATAATACCTGACACTTACCAAAAAACTTCTATCTGAAAACATATCAATAAACTTCCTACTTTTTGATGCAGTGAATACAAAGATACCGGGGGCGTTTCTTCCATCCCCCTACACTGCTTTTGTAATGCAGCAGGCCAGGAGACTCGAGTGGAGGCCGTTCCACAGGCTCCCCGCTGGGCACCATGGCCTCCGTGAGTCTCTGGCAGCCAGACATCTGGTGCCGTCAGCTCCGCGCTAATTTCTGGATAAATTATGGTAACGTTCATTATCATATATTTTAAATATCATTAGTGGGCCTGGGACTGAACTCTCTGTGCCTGCTCTACCATCAGCAGAATCTGAGGGTCTGGAAATAGGTAGAGTTCAATTTTTAGATCTCTTTTTCGCCAGAGTGGAAGGGTTCCCGAAAATGACTGAAAAACCTGGACCGCTGTCGCTCTGGTGAGACCTGCACTATATCCGACAGTAAGCCGATATGTAATAAGACTTGCCTTTGGATAGCAATTTCCATGACCTCAGAATTTTTTACTTTACAGCAAACTAAGCATAGGCGGAATTTTTCCAGACATTTTCGCAGGCAGGATCTTCTGGTGAGTTTCCTGGGGGTGGTGGATATATAGAACAGGAAACCCCATTGATAGTGGTGGGACCAGAAAATCTCACCACTGGCTTATGGCAGGCCACCTCTGCTGCCACAGGGGGCACAGAAACCCCACCCATTGTTGTAAAGACCATAAGATATAGAAACAGAATGAAGCCATTTGGCTTGTCGGCTCTGCTCCGCCCTTCAATTGTGGCTGATCAGTTTCTCAACCCTATTTTTCTGCCTTTTCCCTGTAACCTTTGATTCCCTTACCAATCAAATCTTAAATATACTCAATGACCCGGCCTGCACAGCCTTCTGTGACAATGAATTCCATAGATTCATTAACTTTGGCTGAAGAAATTCCTCCTTATCTCGGTTCTAAAGGGTCACCCTTTTACTCTGAGGCTTTTTGATGTCTATTTAGAGTTGGGTGCTGGTGAATATATCGAATGCTGTGATAACTTTGATACCACACAGATAGTCATACAATATGATCAGGTTTTGCAGAATGATCTGTTAAGTCCAGTTTCTTACCTTGGAGTGTAAGGGATGGTTGGTGGTTTCATTTGATTGAAGGTGTAAATGAGTTTCTGTGCAGCCCTTTGCTGTTGAATTTCCTAAATGAAAGCAGTCAGACAAAAACAATTGCTGGAAAATGGACCCCAATGATTTTTTTTTGATGCATTCATGGGACATGGTCATCGCTGGCTGGACCAGCATTTATTGCCCATCCCTAGTTGCCCTTGAATTGAGTGGCTTGCTAGGCTATTTCAGAGGCAGTTGAGAGTCAACCACAATGCTGTAGCTATGGAGTCACAACCAGGCCAGGCCATGTAAGGACAGCAGATTTCCTTCACTAAAGGAAATGGGTTTTTCCGACAATCAACAATGGTTTCATGGTCATCAGTAGATTCTTAATTCCAGATATTTTTTATTGAATTCAAATTCCACCATCTACTATGGCAGGATTCAAACCCAGGTCCTCAGAACATCAGCTGAGTTTCTGAATTAATAGTCTAGCAGTAATACCACTAGGCTATTGCCACCAGTATGAATCTCCCAGTGGATACTTATTTTGTTTTGATATACTTTGATCAATCTATTAAAGGAAATTGTTCAGGAAAACGTTCAAAAGATTTCTTTATGTGCAACAAAACTAAATATATTTACAAAAAATGTAGTTACTCTTATTTTGTATGTAGGGTACAGATGAAAATTCCCCAATAAATTTGGATTAGAATTTTGGATTCTTCTTCAAGATCCCATCCAAAACCGGGTACGATAACATAAGAACATTAAGGAATAGAAGCAGGAGTGGGTCATGTGGGAACACAAGCCTGCTCCTGCGTTCAATACAAAGTGGCTAAGCTTTAACAGTAACACCATTGTGGGAATGAATATAATGGGCTAGATTTTATAGGTCCCCAACAGACGTATTTTCAGTGGGAGTGATGTAAAACATGGCAAGTGACTCACCCACCACCTTCCAACCCATTCCCTAAGCTCATTTAACACAACAGTTGAAATTGCCAAATCTAAAACAATGTAGTATCAACATGCTATGCTTGTTTGAAGTCATTAGGTTACATTTCAGCTTCATTTGGAGCAATTTTTAAAAGCAACATCTCGGTCTTTTGGCTAAGATGCAATGAGATCAAGCTTTGGACGAGGAACTATGCCTACTCCAATCAGTTTGGAACATGCAGATCAAGCCCAAGACAGGAGGTGAGAGCCCTGTCTTGTCAGTTTGGATCGAGAATGTCTCAACTTGTTGAGACTCTGAATTGGACTTGATTTGATTGAATTGGAATAAAAATTAAAAAATTATAAAGATTAAATAAACTTGCAAGTATAAAAGTTACCTATTCTAACATGGACACATATGATTTTGAATAAATCACTTGTCTATAGTTTAGGAATTACTGTTGGGAATGTTAGCATACAAAGGCTTAAGAATGTTTGCAAGGAAGAGGATTAAATTTAAATCAAGTAAATCTCAGCAGACCGAGCCCTGTAAAACTAAATATTTAACTATCAGAGGGCCAAAAATCATTGAGAGGCAGCTGGGATGGCACATCCTGGTATAAGTTCCCTGGTAAAGCTGCCCAGAAACTCAGAAACAACCAGCGTATGGGAGATAAGGGAAGCCTCTAGGATGGAATTGTAGAGAATTTGCTTGCCTTCAATGGAAATATTTACCAGCAATTCCATCAGTGCCCCTTTTATTTTTACCTGAATCTTCACAGATCCCTTTCAAGGCCGGATCCCAGGTATTATTCCTGAGACGAGTAAGCTTCATTCTCTGGGCACCAATCCTTTCATCAGCAGCTTCCTAGCCAGGAACATAGGAAGTCTCTGCCATAGGCTACACTCCACTTACACTGTTGGGCCTATAAGGGTCAGCTCATGGCTCCATTCCATACAAGCCTTTGGAAACTGTGAGGATAGCCTATCTTGAGTTAGAGCAGGAGTTTTCCAGAAAGGCCTAGGAATCTTTAGCTCATCCATATGTTGGATAGAACTCAAAAAGGTGAAAATTCCTCCTATTCTCCATGAATCACTTACCCTCAGGCAGAGATGGAGCACTGTTCCTTCACTAAAGATTTTCTGCCACGTTTTGACTACCTCTGGCAGGAAGGACTTTATGATGTAAGTCTGCCCAGTTTTCAGCACATCCTCTTCTGACCAAGTGCAACACACCTTCATAGCCCTACGAAGTCCCCCATCCATTTCTTCCTTGGAAAGGACATGAATCATGGCGGCCAAACCATGCTGGGACCAGGAAGACATGCTCTTGTCCAGGTTCACTGGTGAACTTTCCTCTAGTTTGTAGATGGTTACTTCCTCACCAGCTGCATGGAAATACAAAATGATGGCAGTATCTTCAGCATCTTAATGACTTCAAACAGTTGACAGTTTCACTAGCATCTGAACTGGCATCTTTTACAAATATACAATGTTCAAAAATAGTGTAAACGTTCCAAGCATCATGAACCAGGTTGCTCAAACAGACACTTCTGGGCACCCACAAACTTTCCCTTTTGCAAGCCCTTTTCTGAACCAGTGTCTAAAAGCACATTGGAAGAGTAGCTTCAGTGCAACTGGTATATGTTGTCAATTGGCTGAAATACTGGCCTTCAAATCCAGTTTTTAATCAATGAACAGCAAAATTATAGAATCTCTACAGTGCAGAAGAAGGCCATTTAGCCCACCGAGTCTGCACTGACCCTCTTGTTATTTTACCAGGCCCTATCCTTATAACCCCATGATTTCCCGCTAATGCCCCTAATCTACACAACTTGGGGCAATAAGAGGTAATGTACCATGGCCAATCCGCCTAATCTGCATATCTTTGGACTGTGCGGGGTAACCAGAGCGCCTGGAGGTAACCCAAGCAATTATGGTAAGAACATAAGAACATAAGAAATAGGAGCAGAAGTAGGCCATCTAGCCCTTCGAGCCTGCCCCGCCATTCAATAAGATCATGGCTGATCTGTCGTGGCTCAGTTCCACTTTCCCGCCCTCTCCCCATAACCCTTAATCCCCTCTCTTATCAAAAACCCATGAACCCGCGTCTTAAAAATATTTAGCGAGGCAGCCTCCACCACTTCAACGGGCAGAGAATTCCAGAGGTTCACCACGCTTTGAGTGAAGAAGTTCCTCCTCAACTCCATTCTAAACCGCCCCCCCTTTATCTTGAGGCTGTGTCCCCTAGTCCTACTGTCTTTTTTGAGCGGGAAGAGTCTCTCCACCTCTATCCTATCCATCCCATTCATCATCTTATACGTCTCAATGAGATCTCCCCTCATTCTTCTAAACTCTAACGAGTACAAGCCTAGTTTATTCAGCCTCTCCTCATAGCTCAACCCCCTCAACTCCGGTATCAGCCTAGTAAACCTCCTCTGCACTCCCTCCAAGGCCAAAATATCTTTGCGCAAGTGCGGCGCCCAAAACTGCACACAGTACTCCAGCTGCGGCCTCACCAATGCCCTATACAGCTGCAGCAAGACCTCCCTACTTTTATATTCAATCCCCCTCGCTATGCAGGCCAGCATCCCATTCGCCTTCCTGACCACATGCTGCACCTGCAAGCTGGGTTTTTGCGACTCATGCACAAGGACCCCGAGGTCCCTCTGCACCATCACCTGCTGCAGTTTTTCGCCACGTAAGTGATAGTCCTTCCTACCATTCTTCCTACCAAAGTGGACCACCTCACACTTGCCAACATTAAATTCCATTTGCCATTTCCTGGCCCATTCGCCCAGCCTATCTAGATCCTTCTGCAGACTCTCCACACCCTCCGCACAATTTGCCGTTCCCCCAATCTTGGTGTCATCAGCAAATTTCGACACCCTACACTCGAAGAATGTGCAAATGTAAGAATGTAAGAATGTGCAAAATCCATATAAACAGTGACGCAAGGCTGGAATCAAACCCAGGTCCACTGTGGCAACAGTGCCAACCATTGTGTCACCATGCTGTCCTCAGAAGGAGGCATCAGAAGAATGGAGTAAACAAACCAGAAAAGAAAGTTTCAACATTTGTTTTTAGAAAGAAATAAAATCATTGTTAGAATAGACCAGAATGAGTATAAAACCATAGCATAATAGTTGGAAAATAAGAAAAGAGATACATCATGAAAGTGAGATGTTTCTGACCATGTACGTATTTTTGGAGAAATGTGATATCCTGAATCATTGAACGCAGGAAGAGGCCATTTGGCCATTGTGTTTCTGCCAGAGATTGAAAGGATTGTCCAATTATGCCATTTCTCCTGCTTTTACTCCATAACACTGTAAGTGTTCTCCTTTTCACATGCACCTCCAATTCCTTCGGAAAACTTTGAGCATGATGAATGAGCTGAATTTTCACACCTAGGTGTGTGAAATTTTCCCATTCCATCTGCCATGGGAATCGTAGCAGGCAAGGGGCATACAATAGAAAGGTCCGTTGACCTCGGGCGGATTTTACAGTTTAAGGGCAGACATGGCTAGAAAATCACACCCCTAGAATCCTCTCAATCTTAACACAGCAGAGGTACCACACTCTGGTCTCAAAAATCAAAGTATAATAAGCCACACTTTGTCTTGGTCAGTCACTGTCCAGTTTGGCAGCAGCTGGAAGGAAACATCGGATCTATGCTTTCATTTGGCAGAACATATCCTCCAACTTTGCAGCTTATCTTCTTGTTTTCCCCATCTCTGCCCCACAGACATGAGAAAAATTTTAAATCAGAACTGTTAGAAAAGCTTAACATTACCAAAGAGATCAACAGGGGTGAAGGGTATTGTCTGGGCAAGCCTCATTAAATTATTTCTTTCAACAGCTGTAAAAAAAAGAAACAATATTTTAAATAGTATCAATAATCTGGACAAAAAGTTTTATATTTAAAAATCATAGAATCCTGACCACAATCCCACGCAGGCCCTACCCCCATATGTTTACCTGCCAATCCCTCTAACCTACACATCTCACAACTCTAAGGGGCAATTTTTTTTTACTGTGGCCAATCAACCTAACCCACACATCTTTGGACTGTGGGAGGAAATCAGAGCACCCGGAGGAAACCCACATAGACACGAGGAGAATGTGCAAACTCCACACAATCAGTGACCCAAGCCAGGAATCAAATCCAGGACCCTGGAGCTGTGAAGCAGCAGTGCTAACTACTCTGCTACTGTGCTGCCCGCTTAGTTCTTCAAAGGTATTTATTTTTCCCGCTAACAACATGCATCATTTCATTAACTAAGAGAGGGTGCAGGTGCCTTAGCATCTATATGATGCCAACATTTTTTATAATTGAAAGTTTTTTTTAAGTTTATTTATTAGTGTCACAAGTAGGTTTACATTCATACTGCAATGAAGTTACTGCGAAAATCCCCTAGTTGCTGCATCCTTTTCATGGCCAATGCACCTAACCAGCACATCTTTCAGACAATGTGAGGAAACCGCAGCACCCTGAGAAAACACATGCAGACATGGGGAGAACGTGCAGACTCCACACAAACAGTGACCCAGGCCGGGAATCGTAGCTGGGTCCCTGGTGCTGTATGTAGCAGCAGTGCTAATCACTGTGCCACCACTGTGCCCACGTGCCACTCTCTGTATTAGGAATTATTTTCCAGCTAATTTCCTTAATGACATCAAGGAACTAGTCGCACAAAAAGAAGGCAAATCTAAGACTTACTGCTTTGATGAAAAACATAGCCATCAACTGTTTAGTTCCACTGACACAACATTAAAATTCCTTTTAATTCAACAGTACTTCCAGGCTGGAAAACCTTTTCCTTTAAAAATACTGTCCTACAATAGCATTTGTTAAAGGTTATGGAGTGGTGTTTAATCGCTCCTGGAATATTGGTGCTTTTGGTCCACAGCCAGGAGGGAGGCCACCTCCAGGCAGGCAGCTGCCATGCTGCCAATGCCAGCAAAAGCCTTCACTGGTATTTTAATTCCTTTAACAAAGCTATGCTGCCACTTGTGCTTTCCACCTGCAATCTAGCCAACCCAGAAATGGCTCAAAGAGAAATGGCTCTGGTAAACCAGCTTGCTGGCTGGCGGCACAAAACTACACAACTGCTCACCTCAGTTTTCATCCCTATGTTGGGGTGAAAATCCTGCCTGTAATTCCTGAATATATTTTATTTGTACTATATTCTTTATTCTCTGTGTTTCTATCCCATTCTCTATGTTTCTATCCTATCTTCTATGTTCATATTGAAGCAGTTAGATATAGCACTTGAGGCAGAGTAGATGAAAGGATATGGGGGGAAGGCAGGATCAGGTCATTGAATAGGATGATAGCCATGATCATAATGAATGGCGGAGCAGGCTCAAAGGGCCTAATAGCCTAATCTTGCTCCTACTTTCTATGTTTCTATGTTTGGGCTGGAAATCTTTGTTACTGATAGAAAAATAATGGCAGTATTATTAGAAGTTTCAAAAAAAATGGGAGATTTTTCCCATCCCGCCCGCAACGGGAATCATAATGGGGCGGGGGCAAGGGTGAACAATGTAAAGGTCCGTTGACCTCGGGTGGGATTTTCCGGTTTTGGAGCAAGCGCGGCTGGAAAATCCCGCCCAGTATGTGAGAAGCTACATGGTCAGATTATGACTGCATAGGAAAAAAACTGTTTTATAGCAGGTAAACAGTTTTATATATAGACACAGGCATTTATAATGGGAAAACACTGAGACAAAGTATGATAAAAACATGACATCAGGAAGATAGGCTGTGCAGTTAGGAAGTATGTGCATATATAAGTATTTAATACATTATAGTTAGCAATTGTAATTCTTAATACCATTAACAAAGACTTTTGAAAAACTTATACTTAAAACACTTTTGAAGACATGACATGGACCTTATTTTAACGTGGGTGCAAGTGGATGGATTTCAAGTGAATTAAAATCTCACCCATACAGTGGTACTTGCATTACCTGAAATTGTGATTTGCAAGTGATAGCACCAGTCTTCATAATAACCAGTTACATAACAGTAGACACACATACCTAGTGCAGTACATGGTTATTGATACAAAATATAACATTGAATACCATGTAATTTGATGCAGTCTTATCGTACAAACTTGGTGAGCAGCAAACAGTTGAAATCTCATTTGGTGAACTCAGAATAGATAACTAGAGATTTGCAGGATTGTGTTCACTCCTTACCAGAGTAATGGTAGTTCAGATCCTGAGAATTTTTAAATGAGGTAGCAAATCCTGAAACACAAAACATCCCCAATATCAAGAGAAAGACATCAAGGTAGGAATAAAAATTTTAAATGTATATTATTTTTACTGAATGGATTTGATTTGCTAAAACTACTGCAGCACCTCCTAGTAAAGAATATAGGATAAGATCTTCTTCATTACTGTCATATCAGAAGCAATTTTAAAGTGATGGCTGGGTAGGGTGCGTGGATGCTACGGGAACAATTCCCAGGAGTTTACTGAAACAGGGAAGAGGATTCTAGCAGCATTTGGTACAGGGGGAAGTTCTGGCTGTCATGGGTGGCTCATGGAAGGAGAGGCCCAAGGATTCCCCTGCAAGCCCGACAGTGGAATCTTCCTCCTCCTTGTTGGTATCGCAACTGATGAGGTAATTCAGTGACAAAGGCAATTTTGATCAGAAATAACAAAGATTTGGGCCACATGTCCTGGGTTCAAATAGTTTTCTTACTCAATTCAGGAAGCTGACTATCTTGTAGTTTGCAGATGAAGTTAGAGTAGAGGCAGGATGTCATAGAGTCCACTTAGGCCTTGTTTTCAGAAGCAATTATTTTTCAATTTGAATATTAACTGTACTTTTGAGTAAAATATTCAATGACTATCCTCAATCATTAGTTTAAAATTACATAAGTGAGATTCACTTTCAGTAAACATGCAAAACATTTAGGACAAAGCCTACTACTTACCATCAATAACACATGAATTGGACCTGGAAAGGGTGGAAGTAATAGCATATAGTCACACACTGAAATATTGAAAGTACATTAGCAACTTACATGTCTAATGTGTTCCTCATATATGGAAACATTTTAGAGCTCTTAATGGTCCATACAGTATGTGTTTTTAGAATGCCTTTGAGTATAATGGAATCAGATACCTCAGCTGGCTAGTTGGCTAGAATGTGATGCAAAATGATACCAAAGATGTGTGTTCAATCCCCATACTGCTGTAGCAGTTCATGGAGGCCTGTATCCTCACTTTAGCCGATGACTGTGGAGTGATGCCTTTTGAGCTTAATATAACTTAGGTGGTTGCAGATCCAAGGAATTTTCAGGCCATGTCAATACAGAACATTGCACCGTCAGGATCTAAGACACTGAGACAACTGAAAGTTGAGGATGAGCACTGGCAGAAAACACCATGAATGTGGCAACACAAGAGGGAACTGGATCTTCACCTGAAGAGAACATCTTGCTCAACTATGAAGAGGGAGTAGTGGAGTGGGACTCACTAGATAACTCTTTCACAAAGCTAGCACAGGTATGATGAGTCAAATGACCTCTTCCTGTGCTGTATGACTGATTCTGATTTTATCTGACCTCATTATTAACAATCAATGACCACAGTGATAGCTGCATAGTGGCACAGTGGTGGCACAGACACTGCTGCCTCACAGCGCCAGGGACCCGGGTTCGATTCTTGGCTTGGGTCGCTATCTGTGTGGAATTTGCATGTTTTCCTCATGTCTGTATGGGTTTCTTCCGGGTGTTCCAGTTTCTTCCCACAGTCTAAAAGACGTGCTGGTTAGGTGCATTGACCCAAACAGGCAGCAGAGTGTGGCAACTAGGGGAATTTCACTGTAACTTCATTGCAGTGTTAATGTAAGTCTCACTTGTGAATAATAAAGAAACTTCAAAAACAAATTATAATAGCAGGTAAACAGCCCATAGTTCAACCAGCTCATTGACTCCCGGACAATGCTCATGTACCATCAGATTTTAATCAGAAAATAAATTCATCGACCATTCCTTGCCAAAATCAACAGAAATAATTGATGGTCCTTCTGCTGTGATATGAATTAGCTTATATTAGATCCTGCTCACTCTGCAGTTTAGCTTGTGATTAAACTTTATTTGTAGTTGGCTTATCTGAACGATCGCATCATGAAAAGGTTTGCCCTGCAATCTGTTGTGACAAACTTTTCAATATAAAACTGCTATAGCCATCCCGATGAATTGCTGAGCAGCACAGCACTGAGATTAAAAATACAATGCAATACTGTATCAGCTAAACAGTGCTAAAAATCAAATGTGTTGTGTAAACAGGGAACAGAGCAGAGTTAGTGACGAAACTACTGCTGCTATAACTGTGTGCACCTGCAATGTTTGGCATTTGTACAGCAGCTGTCTCTTGACAGCTATTATACAGTTTACCTTCTCTCAACTTCACACCGCTGTCATCACTCGAGTCCTCACAAATGCCGCCCATGATTATTCTGACCATGATTGCCCAAGTGAAAGTCAACAATGATTGATGTCACAACAAAAGCAGAAAACGCTAGAAAATCTCAGCAGGTCAGACAGCATCAGTGGAGAGAGGATAGAGCCAATGTTTTGTGTCTGGATGACTCTTCATCAGAGCTGAATAGAAAATACGATGAGCTTTATTCTGTTAGGGTGGGACAACGTGTCGTGGAGGAAAAAGCAAAGAAAATATAAATGATGGTGATCATGGCTAAGAATGGTGCTAATTGAGTCCTTTAAGAGATCAGAGTGTGTAAGTGGTAGAGGTGGACATAGTGCTAAAGGACAAATTGAGGCATGTAACAGATATGAGGGAGAGGAGACTGTGAGGGAAAAAGGTGGAAAGTGAGATTTTAAAAAAATAGAAAAATGAAACCATGGATGAAAATAAATAAATAAATAAGATTAAATGAAATGAGTGGAGATGGAGGCAAAAGTTCATGCTCTGAAGTTGTTGAACTCAATGTTCAGCCTGGAAGGCTGTAAAGTGCCAAATTGGAAGATCAGATGCTGTTCCTCCAGTTTGCATTCAGCTTCACTGGAACATTGCAACAAGCCAAAGATGGACATGTGGACATGAAAGCAGGATGATATATTGAAATTGCAAGTGACAGGGAAGTCTGGGTCCTACTTTTGGATGGACTGAAGGTGTTCTGCAAGGCAGTCACTCAAACTGAGTTTTGACTCTCTGATGTAGAGTAGCACCCACATGGGTCTCAGTTATGCCTGATGATGCTTCCCATGCACCAGTCACCCCACCCCTACCCTGCCTATCCACCTGCTACAATACCCATGGCAGGCAGGATAGGAAAATTCCCCCCAAAAGTCATTCCTGCCTTATCTATAAAAAGTGAGCTGATAATTACAAAAATTATTGAAATACTTACGAAGATTTCCTACTTAGGTTACTTCTACTTGACAAAAATGAACTTTTAGTCAGCTCCTGAAAATTGAGAAATATTCTATTAATTTGGTTTTATACATTATACAGTTATTTTTTTCCAATCAGTTTATCTTTACTACTGAGAACTGATGAAGCAGTTTACACAACACCATGATTTGCAACCATCCCACAAATCTATCAGTACAGCAAACTAAAACAACAAGATTCAGAAATGTTTGTTTCAAAACAGAAAATGCTGCAGATATTAAGAAGGTTAAGCAATACCTGTGATGGGAGAAATAAACTGGGTTCTGAAGCAAGTCATCAACCTGAAACCATTGAAGCATAGAACCACAGAAGGAGGCCATTTGGCCCATCGAGTCCATGCCAGCCCAAGGATAGCCAGGTGCCCTTTCTAATCCCACTTTCCTGCATCCGGCCCATATCCCTGTAGCTTACAGCACTTAAGGTGCAAGTCCAGGTGCTTCTTAAAAGAGTTTAGGATCTTTGCTTCTCCATGAATTCAAGCAGCAAATTCTAGACACCCACTACCCTCTGCATAAAAAGTTCTTTTTCATGTTCCCTCTATGTCTATAGCCACTTATCTTGAATCTATGTCCCCTAGTTCTGGAATTGTTTCATTGTATCCTTTTTCACGCTATGTCTTGCCCTCAGAATTGTATACACTTCAATCAAGTCACCCCTCAGTGTTCATTGTTCTGATGAAAATAACCCCAGCCTATCCAATCTCTCTTCATAGCACACTTTCTAGCCCTAGCAAAATTCTTGTAAAAGTCCTCTGCACTGTCTCCAGACCAATTATGTTCTTCCTATAATATGGAGGCCAGAACTGCACACAGTACTCCAGTTCTCGCCTCATCAATGGTTTATTCAATTCCAATATTATATCCTTATTTTTATATTCTGTACCTCTACCAATGAAGGAGAGAATTCTATAGCCTTCTTCACAACCTTGTATACTTGAACTGCTGCCTATAGGGACCTGTGTGCTTGTATACCAAGATCTCTCACTTCATCTACCCTTCTTAGCATATTCCAATTTATTGCTACCTAAAACTGTTTGACCCCTGTAAATGCATTACTCACACTTCTGTTTGTTAAAATCCATCTACACATTACTGCCCACTCCACCAGCCCATCAATATCATTTTGTAGATTATAGCTATCCTCTGCACTATCCATTACTCAGCAAATCTTTGTGTCATCTGCAAGTTTTCTAACCATACCCCCTCACATTCATGTCTAAATCATTAAATGTAACACAAACAGTAAGAGTCCCAACATCAACCCTGTGGAACACACTTGAAACAACTTTCCATTCACGGCATCCATCGACCATTACCCTTTGTTTTCTGTTACTAAACCAACTTTTTCATTCAGTTTCCACATTATCCTGTATTTATCCCATCGGCTTTTACTTTTTTGACCGATCTGCCATGTGGGACCTTGTGAAACGCCTTGCTAGAATCCATGTTCACAACATTCACTACACCACCTTTTCAACTCTTCTTGTCCCTTCCTCAAAGAATTCAATTAAGTTTGTGAGGCAAGACTTTCCTTTAACAAATCCATGCTGACTATTCCTGACAAGTCCATGTCTTTCTACGTGACAGTTAATCCTATGCCTCAGGATTGATTCTACTGATTTGCTCATCACAGATGTACGATTAACTGGCTTATAATTGTTTAGCATTTCCTTTCATCCCTTTTTAAACAATGGAAGTACATTTGCATTTCTCCAGCCCTCTGGTACCTCTCCCGTACTGAGTGAGGATTGGAAAATCATCCTCAGAGCATCTGCTGTCTCCTCCCTAACCTCCTTCAGCAGCCTTGGAAACAGTCCATCTGGCCCTAGCAAGATGTCAACTCTTTTTATTTATCCACAGATTTGCCTGAACTGCTGAGTATTGCTCCAGTATTTGCTGCTTTTATTTCAGATTTTTATTTCAGAAGCCACAGTTTTGAATGGGGAATTTTTAATCTTGTGTCAACCATAAACAACCTAATAGATTCAAGTCAGAAGTCCCAATAAATTGAAGATTTCCCTCATGAACAATAAGCTGTCACCTGAATATATGGAGTTTTATAAATGTATATATAATATAAACATACATGTATATACTTGCAAATAAGGCAGAAAATCATTGTTAGCTGCCTTATTTCCTGACAAGTCATTCATGCTCTTTCTTCCCAAATGTTAATTAAATGTTTGGATGCTGAATCTACTTGCATTGATCTTTTGTGCACAGTTGAAAATATAGGGACTCAAATTCCTTGGTTATTCCTGCAGATTTCCACCCTAACTGCTGTGAAATGGTCACATATCATGTTTGGGCATTGTGGACGTGCACAGGAATTCCTTCAGGAATTCAGACTTTGTTGAGGGACAATGCCAGCCCTCCTCCAGCTTGGCCGCTGATGTGCAGGAACTAAAAATCATTGCACTCAGAGTTCCTGGGTCTTCAGCCTCACAGGCGTTCAGAGCCAATTTGAATGCCAGTGCACCAAGACAGTCATGCATAAGGACTTCTAGATGAGTTGAAGTAGGCCCCACCTGGAACAGGTCCATCCAGGGCAGAGTGGAGCCTATATACCCAAAGGGGACAAGATTCATTTCTTTAAATATTAGTAGTTTTCAAGGAGGAAGTTGGTTGGGGGCTGGGGTCCATGAGTGAAACTGACACCCACCCATCTCCAAGTGTGGACTCTCATTACTGCATAAGTTAATAGCCATAGACATTTTTTTAATTAAAGAAAGAAAGTTTTTCTATCTGTAGCTTTTACCTCCCTCACTCAAAACACCATCTTTCTTTTGCAATTTGTATTTCACTTTTTGAACAGGCTTGAAACTTAATTTGTATTTTCTGCTTTAAATTTCCTTGTTCATCTTTGCATGGCTTAGTGAGAATTCTTTAATTAGATGTTGCTTGTCCAACTCACAAATACTTTGGATACCCTATAGATGACACAGCATTGGATTTTTTAGAAAGATTATTCCCGTGAGTATTGCTGGCTAGGGCCTAATTACCCTTGCGAAGATGTTGGTGAGCTGCCTTCTTAAACTGCTGCAATCCACATACACCCACAGTGCTACAGTGCTGGAGGGAATTCCTGGATTTTGACCCAGGGACTGTGAAGAACAATGATATATTACCAATGCCTCTACTTTCTCAGCAGAGTAAGAGAATTTGGCATGTTAAGTAAAATTCTCACCAACTCACACCATTGAAAGCATTCTTACTGTATCACAGCTTGATATGGCTCCTGCTCTGTCCAAGACTGCAAGGAACTACAAAAGGTCGTGAACGTAGCCTAAACTATCACACAAATCAGCCTCCCATCCATTGACTCTGTCTACACTTCCTGTTGCTTCGGCAAAACAGCCAGTATAATTAAGGACCTCATGCACCCCAGATATTCTCTCATTGACCTTCTTCCTTCAGGAAAAAGATACAAAAGCCACATACCAACCCACTCAAGAACAGCTTCTTCCCTGCTGCTGTCAGATTTTTGAATGGACTTACCTTGCATTAAGTTGAGCTTTCTCTACACCCTAGCTATGACTGTAACATTACATTCTGCATTCTCTAGTTTCCTTCTCTATTAATGGTATGCTTTGTCTGTATAGCTCGCAAGGAACAATACTTTTAACTGTATGCTAATACATGTGACAATAATGAATCACATCAAATCAAAATATTTCCAAATCAAGATGGTGAGTAGTTGGAAGAGAATGTTCAGGATGTGGTGTTCCCACTTATCAAGATGAACAAACAAAAATGCAGTACTGTGAAGGAGAAACCAAACTATTCAGAAAACAGCTCAGATAAGGGTGATGATCACAGTGACTTTGAATGTAAGTAGTCCTGCTGTTATTGTTAGAATAAGCTGAAAAGGACAAATGAAGATTTGTGAAAGCATAATAAAAGCAAAATACTGTTGGAAACCTGAAAATAACTGAAATTGCTGACTATTTGGAAGGGAACGTTCAGGATGTGGTGTTCCCATGTATCTATTCCTTCATGTGCTTTTAGATGGTAGTGTCTATGGAGCTTTGGTGTGTTGCTGCAGTGCATCATAAACAGGATAAAGTGAGTATCCACTCATAAATCTGAGAAAACCTTTGAGATGAATGACAAGTGCTTTTTCTTTGCTATGAACCAATGAACTATTTTGTTTTCTTCTGAGCTATTATTCAAGTTCACCAGCAAACACAACCCAACACTAATTCTCTAAAGTGTTTTTTCCTGCTGTACATATTACTGCATATTTCAATTAAGTACGTACTTCTAAGAAGATTCTTGGTCATTCCTTTTTAATACAAATATAATTAATTCTACAGTGTAGGGAAAAGCTACAAAAGCTGGTTTGAAGTTCAGTCAAAGATGGACAATAATCTTCTCTTCAGTTCTCTGCCTGAAGGCAGGTCTTTAGCAATTATTCACCAAACAATTTGGTACAATGGGTAGAGCAAGGGTAGAGCAATGGGCCCTCTGTCTACTGAAGCCAGAATAGGGATTGAACCCTGTGCTGATACATATGCTAGCCATCTAACCAACTAAGCAAAATGCTGTACCCCATGCACAACGAAACTTCACCTCAAACGATGTCCTTAAAATGTCACTGCATTGCTTTGATATCATGTTGGCATCCTGATCATGAACATCTTGATTTGAATAACCACCAGCTTCATAACCTGCTGAAGCAAAGCACAGGGACAAGAATTTCAGTGTTCAGACCTCCATACACAGCAAACTACATTTTATCCTGGATCAAAGTTTGGTGAAAGATAATTCTAAAAAAACTAATGCCCAAGCAAGAACCATGGGCGGAATTTTAAGGTCCCTCTGGTGGTGGGATTTTTCAGTCCCGCCAATGCCAATGAAATTTTGAACTGTTGGCCGCATTTTACAGCCTCGCTCCCGCCAGGATGGGATCATAACATTCCATCCCATGTTTATCGCCATTTAAATAATATTTACATTGAACACGGATCATGCAATGAGTTAGAAAAATGTGGTCTTGGCCATAGCTAATGTTAATAATCCACATCAATTATGAGGTTACAGAATGGGATAGTTCTCATGCCAATATTTCCTTCCTCTCCTCCACACTCTTCGAACTCAGTGTAGACATGAACCTAAATGCTCTAAGTGATAGTGAAACTCACAAAGAAAGAGCTCCCATTAACATGCTCTAACAAAGAAGCATTCAATATATCCCATGCCAAACACTTGTATATACTTACATAGAAAGTGACCTTCAGTCAACTTCCCAAAAACCACTCAAAACAAAACAGTGCAAGATTTCCTCTAACCACAATGCGTTTTGAATGAGTTTTTCAAAGAATAGGCGGTGTGTTTTCCTAACAAACGGCTTTTGAATCTGAATTTTACTAATAATCCACAAAAACGCAAGTCAGGGTTAAGGCAGATTGTTAGTTTTATCTTTCACACATAAAACTTCGAAAAAGGTGTTTTTGCCACTTCTTATTGTGCATACATACACATGCATGAGTAAAGGAGTTTTATGGTACAAGGACCAATGAACAAAATGAATATTTGTTCATGTTAGTTCTAGAGTTCAAAGTCAGAGGCCAGAGGGTGTTTCCTTCATGGTAGGCTTCTGTTCCGATGAGATTGGTTAAATGATATGAAAATCCCTGAGACGACTGAGAGTGCTACATGTTGGACTTTTCTGTGCTTACACTGCTCAACATGCATCATTTTAAAATCAAGCAGGCTTTGTGCAGTTGAGTCTGCTTACCTAGCCCAGCTGCTTGAATTCTGTCCAGTTGATGTTATAATGGTGATCTGGCTGTGAAGCCCAAAGATGCAATATTGAAGTCTGAAAGGCCAAAGGCTTAGGTCATATGTCCTTCATTAACAGCTTAGATTGGCTTTACTTTCAGGACTGATAATTAGTCATTACTTGTTGAAAAAAGTACCATCTATGTTGAAGATAGCCATTATGTAGGCACACCCACTGAATGCTAGTCAATACCTTTCAGTGCATATTACTACATGTGACAATAATAAATCAAATCAAATCAACTTATCAGATGCAAATTATAGGGGCGATTCTCCTGGCCCGCTGCCCTACTCAAGAGACGTCAGTCGGGGCCTGTAGCATGACTTGCGACTGGTGTCCAGCTGATCATGAGTCTCCCAGGCAATGTTTTTCAATGTAATCAGCCTCGTGCCGGAAACAGGAGTGACGCTGATAACCATATTGAAATTGAAGAGGGGGCCAGGCCTATCGGGATTATCAGTGGTGGTGGGGATCCGCTGTGCACTCTGCAATGGGAATGGTGGGAGAGGGAGAGGGGGGGCAATCAGTGCTGCACAGTGGGGGGATGGGGGAAGAGATCGGGGCTGCACATGGGGATGGGGGTCAGGTAGGCCGGTGACTGGGGGGGGAGGCAGCTAGGTCAGGTAGGCAAGCGATCAGGGGTTTGGGAAGCCATTAATCAGGAGAAGGGGGCTTGAAAAGAAATCGGAAGGCCAGTGATCAGGGAGTCAGTGCAAATGCACTGATCTTCCAACTGACAGATCGGCATTAAGCAGTGGCCTGCTTAATGTGCTGATTCTGGTCTCTCCAGCAGGATGAGGCATACCCCCACCCCCCCCCCAACTTACCGGGGTCAATCTCCCTGGGGCATTCTGTGGAGCACAGAGTGTCGGAGATTCATAAAACTAAGTATGACCAAAAAATGAGGGTGAAGGGATCTCCTATTTTCTCCCCTGTTGGGCACTTAGGGGAGGATCACCCCCTACATTCCTGTATTTTACTTTGAAATTGATCTGAACAGCCCCAAGTGTCATATGAATCTGTTCATAGCTCAATAGGCATAATGAGGGGTGAAAGCAAAGCCAATCTGAGAAAATAATTATTTTTTTCCTTGTAACTCCTGGGATAGCACTGATTCAAAGGACAAACCCTGCCCTCAGATGACTTGTAGCAGCCATCTTCATTGTTCAATCAAAAAGTTCATTTAAAAGAAACAGTAAGGATGAAATTTGAATATATAGTGATGGGTTTCTTTTCATCGCATAGGAACGTAATATTGTCTTAGCAAAGCACCCATAATAAAAACCCAAAATCAATATACTCACACAAGAATTATATAGATAGGTTGAGTGTTTGGGCAAAAATCTGGCAGATGGAATATAATGTAAAGTTGTTCACTTTGACAAAGAGAATAAAAAAGCAGAGTATTACTTAAATGGAAAATGATTAAGGAATTCCAAGGTGCAAAGGAATCTAAGGGTTCTCATGCATGACATATTAGTATGCAGGTACAGCACATAATCAAGAAATCTAAGAAAACATTATCCTTTATTATAAGAGGAATTGAACATTAAAGTTAGGATGTTATGCTTCAGTTATACAGGTTAAGCCCGCATCTCAAAGTTTCTGTGCAATGATGCTTCCTTTATTTAAGGAAGGGTGAAAATGTGTTGGAGGTGGTTCAGAAGAAGTTTACTAGATTAAAGCCAGGAATGAGTGGGTTGTTCAATGAAGATAGGTTGAAGAGGCTGGGCCTGTTTCCACTGGAGCTAAGAGGGAGTGGTGAATTGATCAAAGTATATATGAAACTTGACAAGGTAGATCTGGAAAGGATGTTTCCTCTTGTTCCATTTGGGATAGAGATGAAGAGAATGATTCACTCTCAGAGGATTATGCCCTTTGGAACCCTCTGCCCCCCAAAAAATGGTAGATAGATAGAGAATCAAAAGTTTTAGGGGGTAGATAGTAGTGTAGAACTGGAAACATAAACAAATCAGCCATAATTTTGTTGAATGATCTACTTTTGTTCCTGAGCTGGGAATTTGTCTACAACACAGATATAACTACAAGAGCTGGCTTTAAGAAGATTGAATCCATCATTAAATTGTTGCTGCTGGCCACACTTTAATCCCATTCCTCATCCTAAAGATAAAGTTACTGTGAACACATGGAACTGCTCTAGGTTGAAGGTGACCAGAATGTCACTTTTGGTTCAGTTGACTATGTCAGATCAGTAACACTCAATGGAATCTGCTACTTGGATTGAAATGCAATCCTTGACTGCTGATGCTATGGACCACTGTTTTCTAAGTGTAATGGTTTGTTTCCTTTGTCCACAATGGATCTCAATGCACAGCATTACACAGAATTCTATAGCACAGAAATAAGACATCTGGCCCAACAGGTTTATGCCTGTGTTTCTGCTCCACTCAAGCTTTCTCCCGCCTTCCTTCATCTCACCCCATCAACCTGCTTTCCCATTCCTTTCTACTCACATGTTTATCTAGCTTCCCCTATGTTGTTCACCTCAATTACTCCATGTCGTGGCAAGTTTCACATTCTCACCACTCTTGAAAGAAACTTATTCTGAATTGCTGTTTGGATTTATTAATGACCAGCTTATGTGTATCTGGGACGGCACAGTGGTTAACACTGCTGTTTCACAGCTCCAGGGACCTGGGTTTGATTGCTGACTTGGGTCACTGTCTGTGTGGAGTTTGCACATTCTCCTCATGTCTGCATGGGTTTCTCCCAGGTGCTCCGGTTTCCTCCCACAGTCCAAAAGATGTGCCGCTTAGGTTGATTGGCCATGCTAAAATTGCTCTTACTGTCCTGAGATGTGCAGGTTAGAGGGATCAGTCGGTAAATATGTCAGGATATAGGGGTAGGGCCTGGGTGGGATTGTGGTCGGTGCAGACAAGATGGGCCGAATGGCCTCTTTCCATACTGTAGGGTTTCTATGATTCTATGTATGGCCTTTGATGTTGAACTTCCAAAGAAGTGGAAACATCTAGGTTGGAATTTTACTTGTTTGCCCCGCCTATCGATGGGCTGAGTGAGGTGGTAAAATTGCGTGAGAGCTGAGAAATCAGGATCACACCCGATTTCTCTGCTCTTGTGATCTTACAGGATCTGGATTTCCAGCAATGTCAGCCTCTCACCCATTTCCAGCGAGAGGCTGAATGGTGTATTTAAATTTATTTAAATGAAGATTTGCACATGTTTAGTAACTCGGCACTCAATTGTCCAGGCTTGCTTGCCCTAGTGGCCTTGCAGAGAGAGGTTCTCTCTGGCAAAGAAAACACCTGCTCTCCATGAACAGGAAATAGTCATGTTGCCCTTAGTGGTAGAACTGGAGGCCATTGAGACCCCCTAGGGTGGCTGAGGGCAAAGGGGATGCCCTTTGGGCAGCACCAGCCTGGCACCATGGTAATGCCCACGGCATTGTCGGGGATGGGGCATATGGAGCAGGGCTTATGGAAGCAGGGCCTGGAGGGGCAAGGCCTGAAGGGTGGCCCTTTCAGGGAGGTAGGGCGGGCTTGCTGCCGGTCTGCAGGAGATCAGTATGAGGAGGAAGGGGGCCCACTACCACTCTGCCTATAATTAGTGGGGTGAGGGAAGTGGGCGCTGGTGCCACTCTGCATCAGATCGGTGGGGTGAGACATGATTGGTCTCGGCAGTGAGGGGGGCGCGTACAGAGGCTACATTTCTGGGAGTTGTGGGGCTTGCGATCCACTGTTGTGTTCAGACTGGTTACAGCAGCAGAGGTCTGACAGGTTCTCTCTCTCTGTCAGGTCTCTACAGTTGCTATTGTGCATGTGCAGTATCAGAGATCTGTGCATGTGCAAAAGCTCCCTCTGCTGATTGCTGGTGAATTAAGCCCTGCCCACTGCCTGTAGCAGCTAGAAATGGTCTAGCCTATTTTTCATTGCACTATGTGCACATGATTCCATGTGCATAGATCCCTGAAAGCTTGCACCCAGATTGATAGAGTTGTTAAGAAGGCATATGATGTATTAGCTTTTATGGTAGATGGATTGATTTTCAGAGCCATAAGGTCATGTTGCAGCTGTACAAAACTCTGATGTGGCCACACTTGGAGTATTGCGTACAGTTCTGGTCACTGCATTATAGAAAGGATGTGGAAGCATTAGAAAGGGTGCAGAGGAGATTTACCAGGATGTTGTCTGGTATGGTGAGAAGGTCTTATGAAGAAAGGCTGAGGGACTTGAGGCTGTTTTCGTTAGAGAAGAAGGTTAAGAGGTGACTTAATAGAGGCATATAAGATGATCAAAGGGTTAGATAGGGTGGACAGTAAAAGCCTTTTTCCTCGGATGGCTAGCATAAGGGGACATAGCTTTAAATTGAAAGCTGATAGATATAGGACAAATGTCAGAGGTAGGTTCTTCACTCAGAGGGTAGTAAGTAATAGTGGAATGCCCTGTCTGCAACAGTAGTGGACTCGCCAACATTAAGGGCATTTAAATGGTCATTGGATAAACATATGGATGATATTGGAATAGCATAGTTTAGATGGGCTTTAGATTGGTTTCACAGGTCGGCGCAACATCGAGGGCCAAAGGGCCTGTACTGTGCTGTAATGTTCTATATTCTATGTTCTATGATTGGACATAAAAGCATGTCCAAAAAACAGACCTGAAACTCTACCATTTTCATGCTAGCGGGACACTTGTAAAATTCTGTCCCTGATCTCTGTCTACCCTATGGAAGCACTTCATTATTTACTTAAAGACCTTTATCAGATCTATTCCCAGTCTTCTCTTTTCTAGAGCAAATATCCTATTCAGTCTTTGCTGATTGATGTTTGCTCAGTTTTCTCCTAATCAGTAGAGTCCTTGTGCCAGTCATGTATGGGATAAGCAACACAAAGAGATTTGAAATCTGAACTGTAGCTCCTGATCTCAAACACACAGTAATAAAAAGAAGTTTAAAGATAGCACATCCAGAGAACAAATCCTTTTCATGTTCATTATGGAACAAATAGTGGAAAAGTATCACTCTTATTAGCCGGATTACATAATGTTTCATCTTTTCTTAATCTCACACTTTAATATGGAAGTGATCTATAAGGTGACATACTAATTTGGTTGAAAGTGGAAATAGTTAGCCAGTTTTTGTTACATTCCTTCTCATCCACATTCTTCTCACTTCCATCATTGCTTTGTTGAGTTGAGTCCAAACTCTTCTGGGAGCACCCGTCTATTGTAATTACCTGCAACAAACCAGTTTGTGCACTTTATTGGATGAAATACAGAAAGTTTATATAAGAAGGGAATTGTTCCAACCATATATGTTCAGCACAATGTAAGCTTTACCCAATCCATCCAACTAGAGAACTGAAATATTCTCCATCAAGAATTCTGATTGTCCAGCTTCAGAGATCTTGCAGATCTGAGGATCCCAACATTTCCCCCAAGTGGCCAGGTGGCACAGCACTAGGGCCCGGGTTCGATTCCCAGCCTGGGTCACTGTATGTGAGGAGTCTGCATGGTCCCCCATGTCTGTGTGGGTTTCCTCCGGGTGCTTCAGTTTCCTCCCAGTGCAAAAGATATGCTGGTTAGGTACATTGGCCATGCTACATTCTCCCTCAGTGTACCCAAACAGACACCCGAGGGTAGCAACCAGGGGATTTTCACAGTAACTTCATTACAGTGTCAATATAAGCCTACTTATGACACAAATAAATAAATTTTAAAAAAACATACACATAATCTTAATCTACCCAATCAGACTGGGATTAGCTCAGATTCCTGTCTGGAATCTGACTTCATGAAAGCTGATGATGAATTGATATGACCTACTTATGCTGATGAAGATGTCTTTTGTTGTTTTTGAAAATTGAAAAGTACAAGTGAAATGGAATAAATCAAAGACTTAAAGGCCCATGATTGTCATGAAAACATGACAAATACTCATTTCCTGTAGCTTTATGACACAAGCCAATACATACTGGAATAGAAAATTCAACATCATCACTGAGATGCAATGTTAACAAATTCTACAGTGGGAAGAAGTATAACACTATGTGAGACTACTGATGCTAATTCTACAGTAACAAGGCATTTCACAGAAGCCACATGTCTTCCTTTGGAGTAGCCAAAAATGAATGGACTGATCATTCTCATTTACCTCCTTACAACTGATTACAGTGGCATTGGCAAGGCTTAGAAACAGTTTGACATACCAGTGTTTCAGTGAGGGGTGGATTGTATTTTATGGGTGACCAATAGAAAAAATGTGGTCAGGTATGTTGCATAGTGTAAGTGCATTACAGCAATGTATAGCTGCTATACATAACACCTGTATATATGATAATGGGAAGGACTCCTGCATATAGCATGAAAAAGATAAATAGTCCTCTTTAAAACAGACTGCAGTATCTTTTTTGGTTCTCACTAAAGTATACATTTTTATCTCATTTACTCACCGGTACTTGCAATTTTGGAGGCTTCTTTTGTCTTCTGAAGGATGTTATCCGACTATTTTGGGACTTTGTTTTTGACCTCATTGAGTGGTAAAGCTGTGAAGGTTTTTTAAAGGCTAAATGGAGAGAAAATGCCAACATTAAAAATAAAGAAAATGAGAACTTGGGAGTTGATTCAACTTTGTCAGAAAGTATCAAATTGAAATTAGGACATAAAATAAATTGAAATTAGGACATAAAAAATAAAAGATCTGAATAACAAAAATTAGGGTCAGATGAAACTATATTTAAGACTCCAATTTTCTTGAGGGAAGTGTGGATGTCACAAATGATGTAGAAATGTTGATGGGCTGAATGGCCTCCTCCTGCGCTGTAGGTATTCTATGATTCTTAAGAGCAACAGGCAATCGGACAGTCATCTGTTCCACCGGTTCAAAAGTTTTCGTATATTCAGCTTTGAAGCTTTTGTTGACAGTTGTGCAATAGAATCTCACTGAATGCTTCACTGAGCTCCAAACCCCATTAATGGATTTAGCTTAGCAGGGATTGATGATACAACTGTCAAGGAAACTTTGAGCTTTATTTCGATTGAAATTTTACCTAAGAAGCTAACAACCTAAGAAAATAATGATTTTGAATATGTTTTTGAATGGCTGTTTATTCTGACAGTTTCATGAGCATCTCAAAAACTTCCCTATGTAATTATAGGGGTCATGAGTTGTGCCCACAGTGGATACTGGTTAAATGAGTATGGGTGCATGTGGGGGCATGGGAAGTATTAGGGTATGAGGCTAAGGTGCATAATACTCATGTACAGAACTGGGCTAGTGAATGACTGAACAGAGGCAGAACTTCTAACTATCTTAGCATCTGCCTGCCTCCATTCCCACATCGAGCCTTCTTCCAAAGGCAGCAGCTCTGATTCTAGCCTCTCTCCACCACCTGACAATGAAAATAGTGTGGGTGGGCACTGCTGGGAAGGAGGCAGGATCATAAAGTCAGGAAATCTCCCAACTCATGATTCCTGCCTCAAAGGAGAAAATCCCTTGGTCTCTGAATACAGCCTTTATCAGATATGTCCCAGTCTGAATGCTTTGATCTGAATATACGTGATGTAGTATAGCGGTCATTCCACCTTGTGTGCCTTTAATGTCATGGTAACAACTTTGTATACCATATTTAATACTCCAGAATCTGCAGCTACTGATATAATTCTGGTTGTGGACTAATCTTTTGATAATTAGAGTGTCTTTGCAAATATCCCCAGATTTGTGTGATACAACAGAAACTATCTAGGAGTCAATTTAATGTTGAAACCAAAAACAGAAGATTATAAACAGGTAAATTTTTTTTGAAAAACTCACAGCAAACTAAAAATCTGACATCTCAAGCATTGAAGCCAGTGCTCCAGCCACATTATGGGGTTTCGCTCTCTTATTTTTGCATTCCTTTGAGTTTCAATGACGCCAGTGTGTAGCAGGTCCTCTGCAATACTTGTACTTTCCAACTACATGAGACGACGTTGGGTGCTGTCATATGAAAGGTACACTGATCTAATCCATATCATCCATGGCTGATGCAATTCTGTGTTACTCATGCCAATCTCTGCATTATAGGCTATATGGAAATAGATACTACTGCAAAGATAGCTAATAAAGATGATAACTTTTAATTGAATTTTGGGCCATCAATCTTATTATCATATACATGATGCAATAGTAGAGATCCACACAGATTCATTTCCCAATTCTTGGGTAAGCCATCGGGTAAGCTTAGAGAAGGAACAATTTGACCTGGAAGTGCGATGGGAGGGGTGTGGAGTTTTGGAAAGAAGATCACAATTTACTGGAGTGATGTTGGAGGGTCATAGGTGTGGTTAGAATGGCGGGTGGAGAATAGGGAGTCAGGGCCAGAGAGAAATTTGGGTGGGACAGGAGGTCAGAGTTAAGAGCAGTATTAAAAATCTCAGGATTAGTGGTAAGTATTTTAATTGCTTATCTTTTTAAATTACTTAGTGTAGGTTTTCCCAGGGACAATCAGCAATGGCGCTTTGTGTCTCCCACCTCAAAAGATTCAGGAAGGAGCAAACCGCATATATTAATGCCTTAATGCCTGATTTTGTTGTAGGTAAAGATGCCTTTCCTCTGGCCTTTATCAATGTGGGGTCTAGTAGGGCTTGCACCAAAACAGTGCGCATAGAGCATGAACACCATGCTGGATACAAAACAGCACCTGTAACTACAGAGGCAGATTTCTTAAAATCCATTTATGGCTTGTTATGATAAGACCAATCTTTTATTGCCCATCCCTAATTATTAAGCGGTTTGTTTGGCCACTTGAGAGGGTGGCTAAGAGTCAATCACTTTGAGATTAAAGGCCAGACTAGACCACGTAAGAATAGCAGGTTTGCTTCCCTATAGAGCATTACTTTACTTTACTTCATCTCAACATGGCTCCTAAGGTCTGCCCATGGTGGATACTGGGTGAGTTGGCATGGACAGTATGAAGGTCAAGGTTGGTTAGTGGGTTGGCTTGTGGCATTAGGGTTATAAGTGCCTCTGGGTTGGATACGGAGAATGATGCAGTAAGATGGCATAAGGAGCAGATTAAGGGTTAATGGCATATGACAGGTGAATCTAGAGGGGCTAAAATGACAAAGTCCCAGAAAACTGAGGTAGGCCTTTTAACTATCCTGCTTCAGCAATCAGCAACCCCCGTTGTCACCTCCAATCTGTTTCTGTGGTCGGCAGGCCCAATTCTATCCCACATACTTTACCCAGAGCGAAAATCATATCATTCAGGGCCTTTCTATCGAGGCAGGTCTAGCAAGTTGGGAAATTTCCCAACTCGGGCTATCTGCTTTGATAGTAAAATCCAAACTATTGTGAATTAAATGGACCAATTCTCACCACAAGGCCATATATCTCCACTTTCCATTAAAATGTTCTATTGAAGCATTGTTTGCAATATGTGTTGACATATACAGGATTCAAATTGTTAAGAAATCACTCTCTAATTTAGCTTGTGGCTTCTTGAGGTTATAGACATTTGCCCATTAATAAAATTGCAAAATATAATCTAAATTAAACCTTTGATTTTGCTTGTGCTCCAGAGATTCTCTTCCTTCTGAATCCTGAACCTGAAGCTGTTTCTTCGAGAAGATGAACCATTCCTTCTCAGTGGATTTATCCAGTAGGAAATGCTGTTATACTTGTGCTTGGAGAAACACTCTAAGCCAGCACTGGTAAGTCCACATCTGTCTGAACTGCATGAGAAGGAATGAGACTTTCTGACTTGGGGGTGGCATGATCCATTATTCCTACATTTACAATCAGTTTTGAATAAAGAATGCACACATTTTTTATCTTGTTTCTCCAAATTGGCACTGAAGATCCCTGGCTCATCATCTTCGTTGAATGCCCAGTTGACATAACCACCTTCAATCTCCTCACTATGACTGCTTGATAATAGGGAAGCGTCAATAACAATGGGAGAGGCTAGCAGGTTCAATGAAAGTTGATCCACTCTCCCATCAGTCGTTACTGGAGACATTTGAATAACATCCCATTGTTTACCATGGTCTTCTGCCTTAAGCTGCTCAGGGGGCACCCTTTGAAAGCTGTGTTGTACTGGTGTGCTGCAGGGACTTTTCTCTTGCTTCGGAGCAATTGAGTTTAAATCGGTCAATGTTGGAGTGCTTGGAAGCGACAGATTAAAACGGAGATCTGTACACTTAGGACTTTCGAGCGGTGAGGGGAATAGAAAGAACTGACCATATTTATGAGGTGATATGGGTTCAGATAACACCTCTGACACGACAGTATCAACTTCCAACCCTTTTTGCTTAAGACGTGTTCGGTCAGCAAATAACCCTTGTCTGTTCTCGTTTTGTTTTTCCAGTTTAGGTAATTCAGCTCTAATGTTTGCATTGTGATAGCACAGCGAAGGCTTTTGGCTGTTGGTTAAGTTGCGAAGTAATGAAGGTGGAGTGCTATAATAATTTTGCTTCGCTTCAGTAGAAAGATTATCCAAAGGATTCAGGTGGATCACGTTGCTCCAGCTATGGGGCAACTTTCGAAAGTCATTGCTTTCAGTGTTGTTCCCTAAGAATGCGTCATCCACTTTCAAACTATCCACAGCAGAGATCACTTTTAGGGTGTCCACAGTCAGTGCCGAGAGGTCCTGCAGATGTCCAAGCTGGCTGTCCAAACTGTGCAAAGATTCCTTGACGTAATGCACTTTTTCATTTACTTCCTCCAAATGCATTGCCATTTCTTCAACTCTAGAAAAGAAAACGCGTTTTAGTCATTTTGATTCCTCTATTTTACCACATTTTCTGAAACAGCCTCTTAGAAATGTCCAGCTGAAGCACCTCGGGATGTAAAAGGCACTATATAAAGGCAAGTTTTTGTTGTTTGGATCTCAATCTGCCAATGCTCTTTATTGTAGTAGTCAGCCCAATGGCAGCAGTTTTCCAGTTACACCCCAAGCAGATATAGTCTGACTGCAGCAGTCAAATAGTATCTTAGTTTGTTTTGTACCAATCAATTTTCTAATATCTATACAGGCAATCACTTGCATTATTTCCTGTTTCTCCTTCCTGTAAAACATCTTGCAATTTTTTTTCTCTTGAAAGGCACTCGACAAAAAGCATGTTGTTATTGCATTATACAGACTGAAGGCTGATTGAGAGTAAGCAATAAAATAGTAGGTTATAAAAACCATCCACCATTTCAGCATATTCCCACCTTGATGTAAACATGAGTACATCAAGAAAGTTGGAAATTAGGCGTACCAGATTCTGACCTAGCAGTGACTCTGTAATAGTTTTGTGATGGCCAAAACTTTGCTTACAAGACCGTTGCCATGAAACAGCCGAGGCAGAAACTCCCAACTCTGGGAATTCCTTCAGAGAGGCCTTGACGTATGGCATACCTGATCAGACCATAGATGTTTGTTGATCCACAAGCAGACATGGGATCCACCTGAGGTCCAGGTAAATGAGATCTAGCTGCAACTGGAAAGACTTAAGCAGGATTACATAGGAACATAGAAAATAGGAGCAGGAGTGGGCCATTCGACCCTTGGAGCATACTCCGCCATTCATTATGATCATGACTGATCATCCAACTCAACAGCCTGATCCCCTTTGCATTAAGAGTTATATCTAACTGCATCTTGAAAACATTCAATGTTTGGGCTTCAGCTACTTCCAGCGGTAACAAATTTCATAGTCTGACCACTCTCTGGGTGAAGGGATTTTTCCTCATCTCTGTCCTAAACTGTCTATCCTGTACCCTCAGACTGTGACCCCTGCTTCTGGACACCCCAACTATCAGGAAAATCCTTCTTGCATCTAACCTGTCTAGTCTGGTTAGAGTTTTATATGTTTCGACTAGAATCCCCCCCTCATTCTTATGAACTCCAGTGAATATAATTCTAACCTACTCAATCTCTCTTCTCGGGTAGCATGGTGACACAGTGGTTAGTACTGCTGTCTCAGAGTGCCAGGGACCCGGGTTCGATTCCTGCCTTAGGTGACGGTGTGGCGTCTGCATGCTTTCCATGTTTGTGTGGATTCTCTCCAGGTTCTCCGGTTTCCTCCCACAGTCCGAAAGACTTGCTGGTTAAGTGCATTGGCCATGCTAAATTTTCCCTCAGTGTACCCGAACAGGCACCAGAGTGTGGCGTCTAGGGAATTTTCACTTCGTTGCAGTGTTAATGTAAGTCCACTTGTAACATTAATAAATAAATTTAAACTTGTACATCATTCCAGGAATCAGACTGGTAAACCTTCCCTGCAAGCCTTCTAGAGCAAGAACATTCTTCCTCAGATAAGGAAATCAAAACTGCATACAATATTTCAGGTGTGGCCTCACCAAGGCCCTGTATAATTGTAGCAAGATATCCCTATTCCTGTACTCAAATCCTCTTGCTATGAAGACCAACATACCATTTACCTTTTTTTACTGCTTGCTGCACCTGCATGTTTACCTGAAAGCCTAGCTCGCTCATATGGTGTGCTTCTATACCAGGCAGTGCAATTATTCAATATTTATTCAGGAGCCATAATTAATTAATTAACATAATTAATACTAAAACTAACATTTATTTATCCAATGTGACAATTTAGCTTCCTGCAAGTTTTATGCTCTCAGCCTTTCAGCAAAAATGCATGTCCTGTAATCTGAAAGAAGAGTTTGATTTAAAATTGGAGTGAGAAATAGCACACGGACACACACATGCACACAATCTGCTTTTATGAATACCAAGAGAAATGATATAAGGAGAGTTTTTAAACTCATTAGATGGATGTTTGAGACAGAAGTGTCATGTCAGCGACATGGAGAGTCAGCCAGTGTGTACATAGCTGTTAGCTCCGCATTCACAAAACTTGGGATAAATAAAAGTCAGAGGACTTTAACTGCTTAAAGTTTTTTTTAAAAAAACGTAAACTTCACCAACAAGACTGGAGTGCTCCAACATAATAAATTTATTCTTTGTCTAACATAATACAAAAGTTTAGTTCACAAGTTAACTTAAACCCCATGCATAGTAACCAGCTTGTGCATCTTTGAATATTTTACTGTGTTTAAGGTGTTACGTGCATCAAAGTTGTTGTTGATGGTGTTACAATGGATTAGCATTCTGCCCCTTCATCTCCAGATTAATGGGTAAAAATGTACCCCCCATGTTGCCAATAAAGCCATCAATAAATGAGTTTATAGAGTCGTAATCAAGTCACAATCGGCACAGCTTTAAAGCACATTCTCCTATTTCAGTGCCATTCAGGGACATTTTAAGAATGATTTGTATAAAGCATGGAAGTATTGTAATGATGCTGTAGAGGGCGCTATTCTGAGGTTGAAGTCAAGATCTATTTTTGGAGCAGAATTTGAGTGAGCATTACTCGAAGGTTGGCTAGACTCCCATGACCTGCTGACACTGGCACTCCAAATCTTAATAAGCATAAAACTTAGCAATAATACTGTTAATCAGGAAACTGCTGCAGCTTTACCTTTCAGTCGTTACTCTGATTCTTTCATTGTCACTTGAACGGAGATTTTCATTCTTCTCGTGAAAATATTGCTCCACACATAACTCTTCAAAGTCATGAAGCTTTTTCAATTCCTCCTGACTCAGATACAATTCTATTCAAAACAAAGTAGCGATTTTCACTTATTCCCTAAACTGGTCAAAACATTCAGCATCAAACAAGTGATTTTTTTTTAGAAAAGGCATCTTTATTATTTCCTTTTTCTCCCGGTCTTCCAAAGCCAGGCATTTTATGGAATAAATAACAGCCATGTTGTCTGCTTCCAGATTTCGAACCATGATATTCTCTAGACAGCTGTAGTAACTGTACCTACCACTTCCCCATCCCTAAAACCAACAAGTAGTCTCTTAAGTTTTCAGTTTGCAAATGAGCAAATTGACTGATACTCCTTCCCATTTAAATCACTGGATCTGAAACTGCCAGTTTTCTGCTCATGCCCAAAATGCTTACATATATTGACCTCACTGCCCACACAACATGAGCTATTAGTTTACCCAACAAGTGTTTTTTTTTTCATTCGTTCATGGGACATGGGCATCATTGGCTGGTCAGCATTTATTGCCCATCCTTAGTTTCCCTTGAACTGAGTGGCATGCTAGGCCATTTCAGAATGCAGTTGAGAGCCAACCACATTGATGTGGGAATCACATGAAGGCCAGACCAGATAAGGACAGCAGATTTGTTTCCCTAAAGGACCTTAGTGAACAAGATGGGTTTTTTCCAACAATGGTTTCATGATCATCAGTTGATTCTTAATTCCAGACAATTTTTATTGAATTCAAAATCCACCATCTGCCATGGTGGGATTCAAACCTGGGTCCCCAGAACATTAGCTGAGTTTCTGGATTAATACTCCAATGATAATGCCACTAGGCCATCACCTCCCCTTACTTTCATAATTGATCATAAATATATTGATGTCTTAAATGACTTCAGTGAATAGAATTGCATTATCAAGAGTATCATGTCTTCTGTCTTTTTGAATTAAAGATTCATTGTTGCTTTATATGTCAGCTTATTGTGTTCCAGTTTCCAATCATGACCAGGGCAGATTTCTTAGAAATACACCACAGCTGAGAGTTCCCTTCAATGTCCAATAGAGGGCACCAAACTAACATCACTGATCAACAGCACTATTGAGTTGAATTGGTTAAACTGACAGGCTGTAAAAATGTGCAGTACATGTAACATAAATTTGGTTCTGCTGGAAACAAGACTGGAACCAGAATACCCATGCATTGAAGAATTCAGCCTTGCAGGGGAGAACCATGCGCTATCACATACAAAGATATGCCATGAGGTTCCATGTCCCCAGCTTTCAAAACAACCCAGCTTATGATCACTTGGACAGACAGGGCATAAATCTGGTCCCCTGGACAGATATGGAGACCACTTAGATGTTCAGGCTGAGATTGCGGTCTGATCCTTCAAATCAAAGGGGACACTTATTTTAACAATTATATCAGAGCCCTAGGAATGGAGGCAATGGGGTTAAGACCACAGGAATAATTTTCACTTTGGACACTAGGCCAAAGCTGGTAGCAACGAATTAGCAGCCTGCTGTATAACCCACACAGTTTTCCTTTCTAATGTGGGAAGGAACATAGGCAGGTGTCAATCCAATGACTCAAAATTCCAAGCTGCAGTTTATTCGGACTCCAATGTGCTGTGTCACCATACTAATTTACACCACTGATCCTTCTTACTGGCTAAGCTCATTTACAAATCACAATGCGTTTCTTGGTCTTTCGGCTAAGATCTAGTGTAGTTTTGCTGTGCTGGCTGAAGTCATGAGGTTACACTGAGGCTTCACTTGAAGCAATTTTTTAAAGCGGCATCAAGGCCTTTTGGCTTGCAAATAAGATCAAGCCTCAGAGGAGATGCAATGCCAGCTCAAATCAGCTTGGACCATGTAGATCAAGCCCAAGACAGGAAGCGGCCAGCCTGTCTTGTCAAATTGGATCTGGAATGTCTCACTTGTTGAGACTTTGAATTGGACTTTGATTGGATTGAATTGGATATAAGCAAAAAAAAAAGTGCTCGCTTCAAACCAGAACACTGGGAACTTTGACCTCCATAATGATGCCTACAACTGTTCACAATGTACTGCAAGTAAAAGACTAGGAGACTCAAGCTACTAAATGTGAACAGAAGCTTTAATTTTCACAGATGCATTAATGCCAAAAATCAGAGTAAAAGCAGAAGTAACTCTGTGTAGAGCAAATGAATTGCCACATAAAGAAGAACAGGGTACTGGTCAACCCTCAAAACTCACATCATTCATATTGTGATAAAAGCAAAATATTGCTAGAAATCTGAAATAAAAACAGACAATTCTGGCAAAGTTCAGGTCTGGCAGCGTCTGTTTTTAGTCTGTGTAACTCTTCTTCAGAGCATTATTATAATATTGATGCTAGAACTTGAATTTAATTACTTACTTAAACCAACATCCTCATCCTCTTGGTCCACCTCATTTTTTGCTCGCCGCTGGCAAATTCGACTGATAAGCAAAGCTACATGACTGAAGATAATAACTGGCGGTGGCAGCCATGGCTTTTCACGATAGGTCATAATGTAACGGTAGCGATTGTATTTCCAAAGTCTGTTAGACATGGATTTCATCTCAAAGTACACATTGCTATCGAGGAAAACATACTGAGAACTGTTAAAGCAGTCACAAGTAAAACTGGTTGCTGCATCCAATATGAATGTACATAATGAGCCTAAATTCAGATTTAATTACAGTGAAGCTCAAATTAGTCTATATTGTTACAATAGCCCCTCACTTCAGAATTACATTTCTGCATTTTTCTATCAAATCAGATACATCGTGGTCTGTTGCTATCTACAAACAATTCTGACAAAGAGCCGTCAACCTGCATGGGAAGTCCTAGCTGTTGATCAAAGTGCCTGGAAACAGTCAGGAAGGATATGGAACAAATGGAGGACAAATGAATTGATCAGATGTGTTTTACAACTATCAGAAGTCTGGCCACTGTAATTAGGTAGACAGATATGGCAGCTAATTGGAGCACATTAACATCCAACAATAACCAATTATCATAGAATCTACAATGCAGAAAGACGCCATTTGGCCCATCAAGCAAGCACTGACAACAATCCCACCCAGGTTTTATCCTGTAATCCCACATATTTACCCTCCCAATCTTTCTGACACCCAAGGGGCAATTTATCATGGCCAATCAACCTAATCCGCACATTTTTGGATTGCGGGAGCAAGCCAGAGCACCTAGAGGAAACCCATGCAGATACGGGGAGCCCAAATTGAGCCTGGATCCCTGGTGCTGTGAGGCAGCAGGTTAATCACTGTGCTACCTTGCTGCCCAATTGACTGAACTTTCCACACAACTGACGAAGGAACAGCATTTCCAAAAGCTTGTGGGTTTACTATCAAATAAACTAGTTGGACTTTAACCTGGTGTTGTGAGACTTCTTACTGCCCAATTGACTAGCCAGTCTATAAATGGTACTGGTCATTTTATAAAGGTAGCTGAGGGAGTTATATATCTCTCACTTTCAGGTGATGTATTTCCACCCAGACAATAACACATGTTGTGATATCTCAATTCTGAGAGTAGATTGTCATCCTTGATGCATTTGTAACAAAACTTCTTCTGACCCAGATGATTGACACTAGAACAGCAGAGTGCATCCCAAGAGCAAGAGCATAGATGATCCAAATCTCAGTGAACTCTGTCAGATAGTATTCAGATAATATTCAGACTCTGAATATTACTTTCCAAGACCATGATTGTCTCAAGGATTCAATTTTTTTTCTATGCAAGATGCACTTCCACAATTTGATAAACCTTTGCAATAAAGAGGTAGCTCATCCTCTTTTTATATGTGATCCTTACTTGAAGAAAGCGATGAGGAGGTTGACCAGGATAATATATTGTGCAAATAGATAAACTGCCTGGAGAAATGGAGTAAGAAATGAACCAGGAGGACAATCTGCATCTTCTTCACAAGCTGCAATTATAAAATAACAGCAGATTAAATAATGAATAAATGCTGTGCACTTCTCTGTCGATATAATGTAAAGTCTCTACTGCTGATTGGACAATCAGAACTGATCACTGGACAATGTCTGTCACATATGACAGGAATAATGGGTAGATTTTGGACAGAAAAGGCTATCATTTGACTCCTGTTATAGATTCAAGTTGCGCTGCAGTGCAAACTCTCTGCACTCAACCAAAGATTTTGATAAATTCTGCTACATGCCTTATTACAACATTCCCCTGTCCCAATAATATCTCTTATTACATACTTTATGCTTTATACAATGCAGAACCAGATGTTTTTAATTTGGAATCAGTGATATTTAAGGATCACATTTTTCCAAAACTAGAACAATCCAAAATTGATTCCAAGGAAAAGTTTTATCTAACATTCTTAGGTCAAACATTTTAACGTGTCCAAGGTCTATTACTTTCTGTGTCAATTAGCTTTTATTTCCACTGTTATCCTATGGCAATTCTCAATCTCTTTTACGACTTCCAGGGAACCTGCTTACATTTGGTGGAATGTCCCCTTTACTTAGTGGCACAATTAAACTGAAAATTATTTTAAGGGAGATGTCACTTTCTAATCTTTGAGTTTATTGATATTCCTATTGATATTTTGTATATATGATATACAAGTAAACAGAGATTAGAAACAGATCTGGAATGACCTAAGTGAACAATGGAGCAGGTTCAAGAGCTGAACAGCCTACTCCAGTTCCTGTTCCTTTGTGCCTCTTATCATTTACAAATGGAGTGAAATCTACAAATATTTTTCTTTGAATTCTGGTTGCTTCAAAGGTAGTGAACTCTCAACCAAATACAAAAACTGACCAGGAATTTTCTCACAGCTGCCCCTGCTGCATTGCTATAATGTCACTGGATATGTACCTCAATCAAGGCATTCAAGAGGGCATTAGATGAGTATCTGAATAGAAAAATTGTGTGTGATTGTGGGGAAAAGTCTGGAGAATGGCACCAAGTCATAACAGTGGAACAGTGCATCAACAGGACAAGCACCAGGTTAGCTCAGTCAGGAAAGGCAAGTGCCAGAATGTGGTTTGGATTAATCACAAGTGAGAGAGAGCCAAACAAAAAGAATGCAAATAAGGCTGTCATAAAAATCAGGCCAGGGAAAGTTTCAACTGCAGCGGGTGGCTTCTGGAGTTGCTGACAATAAATCAAACAAAACCAGGAGGAAGGTCTAATGTCCATAAGATTCCCTGGTTTAAACTGGCATGCTTCTGACCTACCATCTGAATTCAAAGTGTTTAAACAGTGTTCAAAGCTATGGTTTTTGATTCAGGTGTGTCTGAACCAGACACGCAAGCTTTAAAAATCACCTAGCAATCGGAAAGAAAGGTCTACACAGGCTGAACATGTTAGGATTAATAGTGGAAGAGCTTAAGGATTCCCAAAAATATGAATTACAATGGAAGGCCGGTTCAGAACCTGGTTCAACTTTTGTATTTATCAACTGAAGTTCATGTTATTTCAACAACAGGCTGCAGAATCCATAGACCACTTCATCAGCAGATGCCATGCCACGTGAGGCCTAACTGATTTCATAGATTATGATTAGGGTGAGGTTATGCCATCCTGGTAGACCTACACCCATTGACCCTTTAGTCTCCATGGTGTAAGAAAATAGTATGTATTGTGATTTGTCAGATGCAGTTAGCAGACAAAATTGTTGAATGCACCAGCTCCCATGGAAGCATTCCAGAACGATTTGCTAGGCAAGCCCAAAATGTATAGCATTGAAGGATGGGATCAAGGATGGGCATAAGTTCCAAGTGATCCTCACAGGTCAATGAAGCTTGCAGGTCCAAAGCACAGCTACAATTGTTGATGCATTCACTAGAACATGCAAACCTAGAAAACATGTGGAAGGCGCGGCCTTTTGCATGCAACAAGGAAATATCCAGCTTTCCAACAATTCTCCAAGGCATACATGAGAAAGGGCCATTGCAGAGGAAGTGCACCAGAGTGAGGGCAGATGCAGACACATAGAGCGGGGCACTGATTCCAATAGCCTTCAAGTGACAAACTGAGCATCCGGTCTCTCCTCAAAACATATACATAAGATGACTGACAAACCAGAAGATGTCAATGATGTGCACCATGAATTAGAGTTTCACTCTGCCAATCTTGTGGAAAATATAGACACTGTCGCATCATCCAAAATGTTTGCCAAGATTTGAATTATATGGCCCTCAGAAAGTTGGTAATCACTTATTATTGGCTAAGGTTGACAGAGGCAAGTGGTAACATACTTACCCCTGTGAAAAGGCACACAGTCATATTGTACAGAAGAGGCATTTAGGCCCATTGAGTCTGCACCAGCAAAACTGCACGAATCCCACTTTCCAGCACTTGACCCATAGCCTTGAATGTTATTACATTTCAGGTACTTATTCACATACTTTTTAAAGGTGGTGAGGTTTCCCACCTCTATTACTCTCAGGCAGTACATTCCAGACTCTCGCCAACCTCTGGGTGAAAAAGGTTTTCCTCAAACTCCCACTAAACCTCCTGCCCCTCACGTAACAATTATGCCCCTCGAGATTGACCTTTCAACCAAGGGGAACAACTGCTTCCTAATCACCTTGTTCATAACTCTCTTAATCATGTACATCTCAATGACATCCCCTCTCAGCCTTCTCTGCTCTAAAGAAAACAATCTGAGCCTATCCAGCCTCTCTTCATAACTCAAGTGCTCCACATCCTGGTGAATCTCTTCTGCACCCTCTCCAGTGCAATCACATCCTTCCTATAGTGAGGCGACCAGAATTGCACTCAGTACTCCAGCTGCGGCCTAATCAAAGTTTCGTACAGCTCCAACATAACTTCCCTGTGTCATGTCTGATATGTTTCCACAGACATGGAAGGCGATGGTGAAACCTAGTGCTGTGAAGTTTTCAGCATACCGTGGTTCACTCATTCTATGTGCAGGATCAATAGTCCTGGAGTACAACTACAATTAATCCTCCTGGGTCTCACAAATGTCTTACACCATGGAGGCTAAAGGGCTGATGAGTGAAGGTCTACCAGGATGGCATAACCTCACACTAGTCACAATCTATGGAATCAGTTAGACCTCACATGGCAGATCAACCGCAGAAAGTACTCCTATCTCCTCAGTTCATGACATATTGAAATTTTATTGAAATATCCAGAATGTTTCCACAAAATTGGCAGTTTCAAGGAAACTGCAATAAAACATCTGCCAGGAAATGCACATCCATCAAGTGATCCATTATGTAAGGAAAGCATCCTCTGACAGGACAAGTTAATGGTAAAACAGAAAAAAAGAAAGATAGTATCATTACAAGAGTGTAACAGCAAAAAGATTGGTGTAGCACAGTCGCTTGTCTTAAAAGAGGACTGATTATTAATTGTTTGCCTCGATCAACAATATTGAACAGAGGTTTGAAAGGGCGATCCTACAAAATACCCACATGAGAAGAATTAAATCTGAGGATTGCAGCTGCAAATTTTTCTTGAAGCATGATGCCAAGCATGGTCACTGGTCGGTTTATCTTGCAGGGGAGTCCCAGGAGCTGACTACATTTCATACCCCATATGGAAAATACCGTTTTCAGCTACTTATTTTCAGATTGTTGGCCAGGATTTCTTTCAAGCTCACGTGGACTGCTTTACTTGCACCAGTCTTGATGCCTCTGTGATGCCGATGATATTGTCATTGTGGGAAGAACAAAGCAAGAATATGCTCATAATCTTCACTTATTGATAGATGCAACATGTAAGAAAGGATTGGTGTTCAAAAGTCAACATGCCATCATCATGCAGCGGATCAATTTCTTTTGTTCTATTTATTCTAGTGCTAGCATATGTTCCAAGTAAAATAGACAATATTAAGGTCATTGCCAACTCCTCAAAGTAAGGTCCAGCAGAGGGCAGCAGAGCAGCGACGCTGATTGGCTGTTATGAGAAAGATTTGTATTGAGCGCTCAGTGCTTCCAGAAAGTGGACCTCAGCAAGACACCCTCCATGTTCGAATGAAGGCAAGTATTAGGCAGAAAGCAGAAGAGTGGTTATACTGATTGGCTATTGTGGGGAAGATTTGCATCAGGCAGTCAGTGCTTCCAAGAAAGTGGACCTGGACAAGACACCCTCTGTGTTTGAGTAGTGGCAAGTGTCCAGCAGAGTGGTGATGCTGATTAGCTGTTGCAGGGAAGATTTGTATTGACGGTCAGTGCTTCCAGAAAGTGATTTGTGAAGGAGCTGTTGTCAAGACAAGTGGAGTCTTAGCAGAGTACAAATAATGTCCTCTTAAATCTCCAGAGAACGGAGGGAAGAATGCTCCAATGCAGCCCTCATCCTGATGGCTATCTTTATGTGTGGCTGCATCAAGCTGTGCATAGATCCTTGGTACTCTAACAGCAAGTGCCACTACTTTTTGAGGTTCTACCTATCCCAAGTGTTGCGGAGGATGGGTCTGGCCACACTGCCGCGGAACGCTCCAAGTAGTTGGACTGTACCGTAGCACCTGTCCTTTGTGGAGAAATTTTTCCGCAAACACAACTTTGACCACGTGGCGATTAAGCAGTAGTCAGCGTGTAATGTTCTGGAGGCCCTGAGAAAAAAGGAAATGGCGGATCCTGTCGGATGGTTCCCTGAGCAGACTGTCAGTGTCATCTGGCCGAATGCCTCATCACCAAAACTCACAAACGAGCACCAAGATCTGGCTTGGCTGGTGGTGAGAAGGGCACTCCCTGTCAGATCCTTTATGTACGCTCGAGGTGTCAACATCACCACATGCTGCCCTTGAAGTGGCTGCAGGGCTGATGAGACGGTCGCATGCCTCCTTGTGGAATGTGCCTTTGCAAAGAAGGTCTGGAGTGAGATTTGTCGAGATTCGCCCCAAGCAGCTCGGTGACGCAGGACTCTGTGCTCTACGGGCTGTTTCCGGGGACGCACACTGAGACAAATATCAACTGCTGCTGGAGGGTCATCAACTTGGTGAAGGATGGACTACGGTCCACTAAAAACTTGCTGATCTTCCAGCTGAAAGAACTGTCCTCGGCCGAATGTTGCAGACTGGCATATTCCAAGGTCCAGGACTGCGTGCTGAGGGACGCGCTGAAGCTTGGGGCAGCCGTCGCAAAGGCACAATGGGGAAAGGCCACATTACAAAGCCTTTCAACGGAGGCAGACAGAGGGCTCGGGAACTGCAGAATACCCTCGGCCTACGTAACTGTGTGCCAATCTGAGAAATAACAGCACCCAGTAAAATCTGGAGCATGTACATAGTTTTAAGTTTTGAAATGTAATGATTGTAATTTTGTGTAAATAAGATTGTATAGGACTGTAAAAATGACTTTTTCTGCACTGTTTGTAATTTTTAGGTATGTCGGTTTGCAATGGTGTATTTGAGATTTTTTTATAAATAAAGTATATTTTTGAAATTAAAAAAAAGATGTGGGGGCACAGGGAGAATTCCATTGTCTCGGATAACTACACCCACTATGGGAAGTGCACCTGGCTGCAGCTCCTGGGGAAACCAAGTTAGAGAACACATATAGAGTCATAGACGTTTACAGCATGGAAAACAGGTCCTTTGGCTCAATTTGTCCATGCCTCCTTTTTTTTTAAACCGTAAGCTAGTCCCAATTGACTGCACTTAGCCCATATTGCTCTATACCCAATTTACCCATGTAACTGTCTAAACACTTTTTAAAAGACAAAATTGTACCCACCTCTACTACTACTTCTGGCAGCTTGTTCCAGACACTAACCACCCTCTGTGAAAAAGTTGCCCGCTGGACCCTTCTGTATCTCTCCTGTCTCACCTTAAACCTATGCCCTCTTGTTTTAGACTCCCCTATCTTTGGGAAAATATATTGACTATCAGGCTGATCGATGCTTTCATTATTTTATACACCTCTGTAAGATCACCCCTCAGCCTCCTACGCTCCAGAGAAAAATGTCCCAATCTATCCATCCTCTCCAGATAGTTAAAACAATCAAGTCCCAGGAGCATGCTAGTAAGTCTTTTCTGCACTCTTTCTAGTTTAATAATATCATTTCTACAATAGGGTGACCAGAACTGTACACAATATTCCAAGTGTGCCCTTACCAATGTCTTGTACAACTTCAACAAGACGTCCCAACTCCTGTATTCAATGATCTGACAATGAAACCAAGCACGCTGAGTGCCTTCTTCACCACTCTGTCTACTTGTGACTCCATTTTCACAGAGCTATGAACCTGTACCCCTAGATCTCTTTGTGCTGTAACTCTCCCCAACACCCTACCATTAACGGAGAAATTCCTGTCCTGGTTCAATCTACCAAAATGCATCACCTATCATTTATCTAAATTAAACTCCATCTGCCATTCATCAGTCTACTGGCCCAATTAATCAAGATCTCATTGCAATCAGAGATAACTTTCTTCACTGTCCACTATACCACCAATCGTGATGACATCTGCAAATTTACTAACCATGCCTCCGATATTGTCATCCAATCATTTAATATAAATGACAAATAACAGTGGAACCAGCAACAATCCCTGAGGCACACCACTGGTCATAGGCCTCCAGTTTGAGAAACAACCTTCTACAACCACCTTCTGGCTTCTGTCATCAAGCCACACACCGCAGGAGATGGTCGAAATTCTCAATGAAAATTTCTCCTCTGTGTTTACCGTGGAGAAAGACATGAAGTCTTGGAAACCAGGGAAAGTTAGTGGTAATAAACTGGGGACAGTTTGCTTACAGAAGAGGAGGTGATGGGTGTATTAAAATTATGAAGGTGGATAAATCTCCTGGCCCTGATTAGGTATATCCAAGAACACTGCATGAGGTTAGAGAAGAAATTGCAGGAGCCCTGATTGAGATATTTGCATCACCGTTAGCCACAGGTGAGGTACCAGAGGACTGGAGGATAGCAAATGTTGTGCCCTTATTTAAAAAGGGCTGCAAAAAAAATCCTTAGAACTGGTCGATGCCCGATGGGCAGTTCCAGGATGTCCCTTCAGCAGTGCCAGGGAGCCAGGCTGCCACTGCCAATGACAATGCCCAGGGAGCATTCCCCTGGCACCCAAGCCTCTGGGGGGCCTCGATTGCCCTTTCTTCACTCCAACGGAGTCGGGCCACCAGCTTTCCGCAAGTGGGGAGCTAAATTAAACACTCCTAGGTAAAATACTCCTGGTGGGAGGGGGAAGGTTAGTGGGCCCGAAGGCTTTAGTCCTGGGCCCCTTATGCAGCTCTGCACCAGAAATCAGTGTGGAGCTGATGGCGCTGGAAATCCAGCTGCCTGAGACTCACAGAGGCCATGTCACCCAGCAGGGAGCCTGCAAAACGGTCTCCGTTAGAGTGTCCCGGCCCGCTATACTACAGAAGCATTGCAGTGGGCTGGGAAAATCACCCGATGTCTTTCCTGTGGAACAAATACCACGAGTATCTCATCAAAGCACTGAAACAGTCATTATTAGAAGCATGCAGAGAACTTGCCTAGAGATAGATGCCTTACAGAAAGATCTGGGAGCATGCACACTACAAAAACACAAACTGGTTGCATTTGCTTCAAAATCTCTGTCTGTAATACAATCCAACTACTCCAACACTGATTGGGAAACATTAGCTTTAATGTTTGGAATCGCACATTCTCATACTGACCCACTTGGTAAAAAAATTGTGATAGAGACTGACTGTGGTAGACAGCATGCCACAAGCATTGTTGACACAAGTAAAAACACACCCACATTCACATGGTGGGCATTGGAGAATTACAAACGTTTTTTTCAATTAAAGTACAGCAGTGGGCTATTCATGGCTTTGTATAGATTATCCTAATCTGCAGTCCAACTCATGTATTTATGGATATCAGATATTGCATTAGTAGGTGAAAAAATCTGAGTACATACGATCAATTTCACCAGCATAGACTTCACCAAATATCATCCAATAAGGTTGGAACACTATATCTCGAGCAAGTCGCCAAGATGGTTCTTCTGCTGGAGACAGTATAGCCTTTCTTGACACCCCGAAACTCAAGAGAACAATTGCCATCAGAATCACTATATAGAACATGTTTGTTGTCTAAAACAGAAAGAAATAGATTTATTTTGTTACAAGAATCATAGTATATAGAGAATAATTTGCATATCATGTCTGATTTGATTTTCAGATTAGTGTAAACACAAACATAGCAAGTGGACCCCTCTACTTTTTTGTTTGATAAATCCAAGAATTATTGTTTCCATACAAAGCACAACTTTCACAGTTTCAAAGGGTGCTAGTTATCTATTCAACAGCTAGTTTCCAAATTAGGATTGATGGTGCTTCAGTATCACAATTTTCCCCAAATCTTTTGCAAGGATTAGTGTAGATGCTCCTAAATTATATTCATCAGGGCATTCCAATGGATCTTTGCTCCCAGCCCCAAGTACATTAGCTTTGATTTTTAGCCTTAATGAGTGAGACTTTGTGCTTTGTGCCTCACAGAAGTGTCTCCATAATATTCAGGAACCACCAAATGATACTAAAATTTGTACCCTATAATTACTAATAGATTTTAATGTTTAATTATTATTTATACTTTTTTATTATTAGCATTACTTTTTGTTTTAAATTTTTACATCTGGTTTTATAAATGACAGAGAAAGAAGCCTTTTAATACATCCTTTTATGCCTGAAATGAGGGGGCGGCATGGTGGCACAGTGGTTAGCACTGCTGCCTCACAGCGTCAGGCACCTGAGTTCCCTTCCCGGCTGGGTCACTGTCAATGCAGGGTCTGCACATTCTCCCCGTGTCTGTGTGGTTTTCCTCCAAGTACTCCAGTTTCCTCCAAAGATGTACAGGATAGGTGAATTGGCCATGATAAATTCTCCCTAAGTGTACCCAGCACAGGTGTGCCAGACTGTGGCAATAGGGAATTTTCACAGCAACTTCATTGCAGTATTAATGTAAGCCTATTTGTGCTTAATAAATAAACCTTCAAGGTCTCAAGTAACAGGTTTGGTTTGCTAATGCCCTATGCCATGCAGTCTTCCCTTCATAGTCTATAATTTATAAATATACCTTTGCACACGTTTCCCATTGAAAAAACCTAAATTCGTACTGTCACACTTTTGTCATTTCTGTGGCAACTTTTTTTGTTATAAATTTCTGTGTCATATTAACAATAGCAGCCATCTATGTAGGTATCACATGGCCAACAACACTAGTCTGTCAGTGGTTGCACTGTGATGCCTCATTTTACAAATCCCAGCTTCTCATCCTGTGTTTTATAAAAGCTCCCATAAATTTTGATGTTTTATTATAAATAGTAAATATAAATTCACAGTATTGTAGCAAGATGAGGATGGCACGTCTGATCTTAAAACTTGGACTGAGAAATGTTTGCCTCACATGTTACAACAGTAACTACATTTCAAAAGTGCTTCATTTTTAATATGTTCAATCTTTGAGACATCCTAAAGTCATCAAAGGCATTATACGAATGCAAGTCCTTATTTTTCTTCTGCACAACTGGGTGCAATTAACCCTACCCTCTAAACGCCCTTCAATACCTAGGGGTAGAATTGACTCGGCAGGTTTTGACTTTGTACAAATGTATACCAGCAAATCGGCAACTCATTTTATATCTTACCAAATTTTTATTTCTATTGAAGTGAATGGAAATCAACATTTGGAGAGATTCACAAATGGCAGCCTATATTATAAAATCCACCCTTTTCAATCCAATCAAATTATGATTTGTTCAGAATTCTGCCTGACATCACCCAACAAGAAAGTAAATCATAAACTTAAACACATGAGCTTTAATATTGTTGAAAAAAATAGTTGTGAGAAATATATGTTAATACACTTGTACATAAATATCTACTTCATAGTGAAAACAGCTTATTTGGGGCAGGAAAGGTACACTGAAATATTTTTGAATACTTGCCATTCGCCCAATCATTGTCAAGTATGGCCCTGCATGTTGATTCGCTGCAAAGAAATCCAGAAGTCTCACAAACCAAAATATAAAGTCTAGGGAGTATATAATCTTTCCAGCGGTCTGTAATGGCTGGCTGGTCCAACGTAAACCAAATCCCACTGCAAATAGGACTATAGCCACAGAATCATTCAAGTTCCAGTATTCTTGGACCCAAACTTTAACCTTCCGGCTGAATTTTCCTGGCTCTGATATGAAGATCTGTACAACAAAGGTTAAAATGAATATGAAATCAGACCATATTCTGTGTTGTCTTTGAATAAAGTTCAATAATTCAATCAATTCAGAAATTAGAAGGACAGAAAGCATCCTTTGCAAGCAGAACTTAAGAGTTCCAAATAATACGTTGCTGAACTTGTGCCACCTGAGAGGCATCCCCAACTGCTTTGGAAGGACATTGGAGAGGGAATAAGCAGACCAGTTATTGAGATCCATGTTGAAGTCACCAATATTTGGAAAGAGTAGGGCGGAGGTCCTGTTTGGAGAGTGCCAGGAATTAGAAGGTCAATTAAATATCTAGACATCAAGGGTAAACTTGCAGTAGAAAAGAAGGATTTCTTTTCTTGGGGCACCAGTGCCAGTAGAAAGATAGGAAAGAACTTCACCATCAGGAAAGGCTCCACATGAATCAGGTGAGGCATAATGAGACTACCCAGTTCTACTAAATAAAAATTCTTATATTTGTCCTCATTATGTTTGCTTGTTTGAGGCCCCAGACGCATAAAATGATTATCTCAGCAGGGGTTCTAGTTGGATCATTGGAGAGAACTGCTGACTTTCCTTGATTGACATCTTTAAGTGGTTACAGTAAGTTACTCTGTGATCTATTTTGTCAATGTTTCAATGTTTCTTTGCACAGGATTAAGAGGTATGCCCTCATCTGAACACCCTGTTTATTGGTCTGTCCGATTGACACTTATAGTGTTTTCGGAATGGCTGCTTTTTCCTAAAAGGTAATTTTGATTAGGTGTTTTTTTTCTAAGTGGTTATGTGGTTCATTGGTTCTGTACATAGTACATACTGGATGAATAGGCATGGACAAGTTACGAATTGGCATGGAGGGAATGATAGGTTCAGAGTGGTAGGTGGGGGAGCATGTGTTGTCATGGGGATATAAGGGACATGGGGGTGAGGGGGGGGTTTGAGTTCGCACTGAACTTGAAAGCCGGGACAGGGCATGGATGATACCCTTTGAATTTACTGTTTAAAAAGTTTCCTAATCCAGATTATGGTTCACAACTCCTCTGAGAGGGGGCGAACCACAAGTCATGGGCAAACTGGTCTGACCCATAGAAACTGCGGGGAAGCACAGAGATGCTGACCTCTGTAATGTAGCCAAATTATGGTGGACAGCTCAGGGGTGGGTGAGAAGGTGGTGGGCTTGCCATCCCTCATATTTTACATGCCTCCCACCCCCAAATGAAAACATACCTAACAGGGATTCATAAAATCCAGCCAATTGATTTTCAAATTCAGTTTAACCCACTGAAAATACAGTAATTTCAATTTTATTTTCTATCAGTAGGGCAGCACGGTGGCACAGTGGTTAGCAACTGCTGCCTCATAGTGCCAGGGACCCTGGTTCAATTCAGACCTTAGGTGGAGTTTGCACCCTTCCCTCATGTCTGTCTGGATTTCCTTCTGATCGTCTAGCTTCCTCCCACAGTCCAAAGATGTGCAGGTTAGGTTGATTGGCCATGTTAAATTGTCCCTTCTTGTCAGGATAAATGGGTGGGGTTGCGGGCATAGGGCCTGGGTGGGATTCTTATTGGTACAGACTCCATAGGCCAGTTGGCCTCTTCCTGCACTACAGTGATCCTACGATTCTATCTCAATATTGTGTTTCATTTTCTCTCCTACTTGGCCATCATTGCCTACGTTATATTAATATCCATTTAAAATGATATTCAGGTCCCTGCTTTGTTTGTGATTGACTGATGGGAGCTGTTTCAGGTAGCAGACATTACATTAATGTTTCCAGTTAATTCAGGTACAAGTTTGAGATCAATCATACTTATGTAGAATCTGCAGATGTATGTTATCCTGCTGATTCAATGAGCTGAGTTTTACAGGGGGACATATTAAAACATTGAAAGTAGGAAAATAGTCTGCTCCGCATTCAATGTGATCATGGTTGATCCTCAATCTCAATGCTATACTCCTTTTCATTCCCAATGCCATATTCCTGCTCTCTCCCTATACTCCTTGATGCCTTTAGTATCTAGATATCTATTTTTTTCTTAAATACATTCAATTACTTGATCTCCATAGCATTATATAGTATAAAATTCCATAGGTTTACCACCCTCCAGATGAAGGAAGTTTTCCTCATCTCAGTCTTAAATATCTTCCCCTTATCCTGAGGCTGTAACCCTATGTCATAGACACACCCCGCCACAGGAAACAATATCCTTGCATTCAATCTGTCCAGCCCTGTCAGAATAGCACATGTTTCAATGAGAATCCTCTCATTCTTCTAAACTCCAGTGAATACAGGCCCAGTCAATTCAATCTCTCCTCATTTAACAATCATGCCATCCCTGGAATCAGTATGGTAAACCCTTGCTGCACTCCATCTGTGTCAAATATATATGTTCTGAAGGAAGGAGACCAAAACTGCACACAATACTCCAACTGTGGTCTCATTCAGATCCTGTACATCTGCAGTTAGATATATTTGCTCCTTTACTCAAATTCTCTTGCAATTAAGGCCAACATACCATTTGCCTTCCAAACTGCTTGTTGCATGTGCATGCTTATTTTCAAAGACTAGTGTACAAAGATTAATAGGTCCCTTTATATTTCAACATTTCCCAAACAATCACCCTTTAAATAATATTCAGCCATTCTGTTTTTCCAACTAAAGTGGATAACTTCATATTTATCCACATTATTCTGCATCTGCTATGTATTTATCCACTCATTCAACTTGTCTGAGTCACCTTGAAGCCTCTGATCATCCTCCTCACCACTCACAATTCCATCTAGTTTTGTGGCATCACAAACCTGAAAATATTACAGTTGAATCCCTCATCCAAATTGTTGATGTATATTGTGAATAGTTGGGGCCCAAGCATTGATCCCTGCAGGACCGCACTCACTAGTTGCCACATTCCACTCTGAAAAAGACCCACTTACACTCCATTTTCTGTCGGCTAACCAATTCTCAACCCATGCCAGTATATTATCCCCCAGTCCCATGTGCTTTAATTTTGCACACTAACCTCTTTTGTGGGACTTTTTCAAAAGTTTCCCGCTAACTATTCTACCAGTTACAACTGCAAAAACTTCACTGGGTTTGTCAAACATGAATTCCCTTTCATTTCTACAGAGTGTGTGGTGAGTGAAGTTGGTTGCGAACAGGCCGACTTTAAAAAAGGCTGCCCCAGAAGTTCAACTTGGGACTTTTGCCCAGGGATCTGCCTCAACAGGGAGATGGGCGGGGGGGGGGAGTCAGGTTTTGAAGTCCCAGCAAGTTGTGGGGGGAGGGGGAGGGAGATGATTACAGGGAGGTACAAACATGATGGCTCAGTGGGCAAGGCATAGAGGTATCCTCGATATGCTCAGCATTTTCTCTTACCTTTTGGTGAAAATATCAGTCTACCCACTATTATCTGCCTCCCAATGCCAACCATATTATGCCCCTAATTGGGCAGTTCAGGGCCTCAATAGGTCTAACATCAGACAGGGTTAGTGGACACCTTACCCAGCCACAGTATTATGGAAATGGGTTGGGGAGGGTGAGAGGTGATGGGCCAGCTACTCGTCATGGTTTTTTGCGCCTCACTGCCAAAAACACATTCAGTGGAGCCATTGAAATCCAGCCTAATATGGTAGCCTGATCAAACTGAGGTTTACAAGGTCAGTAGTTGTTCAGTTGAGTGTTAAGATCAGATGGTTGCCAAGTGCCAAGTAGAAAAATCAGTGTTTTTTTCTGAACTCACATTAAGCGTTACTGGAACAGCCAGAAGCAAAGTTATAGAGGTCAGGAAAGGAATAGATGAAGAACTGAATTGTCAAGTAACATGGAGGTCAGGGATTTACAGCAATATCTGAGTCAACGCAATGTGAAAACTACATCATGAATACAAAAACTGCACTATAATTGGGCCATTAGTGCAATAGAGGCTTATTGCTAACTCGCTTCCACATTCCAAATACACAAAGGTGATTTCAGTGTAACAAACCTTGGGAGAACATTTTCAGGTTCAGTGAGCAAATGTAGTGTGGTGCATTAATGGGTCACGAATATGCCCTGGAAACATCGTGAAGAACTCTTAATTTAACAGCACAGAGCAAGATAAAGGTGATAAGCAGCATATATGTGTCAAATCTTACAACATTTGGTTGTTGTGTGCACCTAATAGCATCTACATGAAGAGGTCAGTGTGTTGCTGGCCATAAAACACCAGGTATGATTGAACAAAATGTGTCAGACTTTAAGGCCTACACAACTGCTGCCACTGACCTCAGGGTATTCTTCAATTCATTGTACTCATTAGCAAAGTCAAACATTCCTATGTACCTTGAAGTACAAATTCCAGAAAGTTAGAAAGGTGCCAGAGAAGAAATGTCCTTCCACAGCACAATCACTAAGGCCATTTCCTCCTTGCAGAAAAAAGTCAGTGGGAATATGTATTAGCAAAACTGAAGCCCATGGGATTCAATAGACAGCAGCAGTATGGATGCCAAATTAGCTAACAAAAAATAGAGACAATTGGTGGACATTTGTTTTTCAGAACTGAGGGGATGGGGAGGGGGGGTGGGGCGTGCGCAGTGTACAAGAATGTTACCCAATGGTACGTATTAGGACCACTACGTTTTGTAATGACTGAGTACAGAGGACATCATTTCAAAATTTGCGGATGACACAAAGTGTACAAACGTAGTTAAGTGAGGATGATTGTGGCAAATGAGGACATAGGCAGATACAGGCAGATGAAATTCAATTTGGAGAAGTGTGAATTGGTACAATTTAAGTGAAAAATGAGGCAATATAAGCTAACTGGTAGAATTTCAAAAGTGGTTGCATCTACATGAAGAGGTCTGTGTATTGTTGACTAAAGCAATCTTCTTAAATCACTGCTTCAACTCCAGGTGAAATACTGGCTGAGATTTAACGTAAAGGAGATGGCCTGGCATCAGCTGGAAAATTGGGGGGCCAAACCGCCTTTGTTGGCTTTGGAAATCATAGCTAAGTTTTATGTTGCTCAGGCAATTAGCTGCCTGAAGTGGTGGCTTCCATCTTCCCGAGGCAAGATGTCACACCTCCAAGAGTTGAGGGTTGGCAGCTCTTCAAACCTAGCAGTCTCCAGGATCAGTGCCAACCACTGGGACTGCAGTAGGCCCCACATCAGGAGGATCACCTGGAGGCTCAGAATTAAGGTACTGGGGTGACCTGACTAGGGCCAATCAGGCAGATCCTGACAAGGTACAGTAGGAGTGATCAAGAAGCCAGAGGGAACAGGGCAGCCTTTGCAACGGGAAGTCCTCTCCATGGGCACAGAAACAGGAAAGGCAGGCAACAGGAAAGATTACCTCTCTGAGCCTGCAAGCAGGCCACCAAGATCCCTCCCTACTTAACTGGTCACTTCAGGACTTCAATTGACATAAGAGTAGATAAGTCACTTGTCACCTATCCTACTGCTGCTAAAATACCAACAGGGGCAGGTAGGTGACAGTCACTGCACCCCTTGCCAGGACACCTGATATTACCCCACCAGCTAGCTCACTCTGGGGGATTGGGAGAGGGTGTGTAAAATTCAAGCCATTGTGTCCATTTCTAGATTCTACATTTTAGAGAGTATGCCAAGGCTTAAGAGAATGCAGAACAGATTTAGCAAAATGGTTAGGGGATGAAGGAATTCAGTTGTGTGCAGAAGATAGGACTGTTCTCCTTGGAACAAAAATGTTTACGTGAAGATATAATAAAGATGTTCAAAATGATGAGTTTTGATATGGAGATGAATCTTTTCCACTGCCAGAAAAGTTGGTAACTAGAAGATATGGACTTAAGACAACAGTGAAAAAAGACAAGTATGTTGTTAAATTCTGGAATGCATTACCAGAAAGTATAATGGAAGCAGAATCAGCAATAACTTTCAAATAAAATTAGATGCATTGAAAAGGAAAAAATATTGCATGGAGACGGGAAAACACGGAGGAGTGAAACAAATTGGCAGCTCTTTCAGGGAGCTTGCCCAGACAGGGGCCACTATTGTAAAATTAGGGATCGCCCTTGTAGGACAGAGATGAGGGCCAAAATTTTCCAGCTATTCCCACTGGCAAGCAGGAATTCCTGCTGATTTTAACCCCCGCCATGGGTTCCTCGATGGCAGAGGGTGCAAACAATGGGAAAACAGTCAATGATGGGCCATCTCCACTGCCACAAAACATGCCATGGAGGGTGCAGAAACGCCTGCCTGAGGGAAAATCTTTTTTCTTGGAGGGTTGTGCAACTTTGGAACTCTGCCTCAGAAAGCAAAGTAAGTGGAATCATTGAATATTTTTGAGGTACATAGCTTCTTGCTGGGCAAGGGAATGAAAGGTTATTTGGGATAGATGAGGATTGTTCAACTGAGTACAATCAGATCGGCTATGATCTTATTGAATGGCAGACCAGAATCGAGGAGCCAAATGGCCTACTTCTGCTCCTATTTTGTATGTCTGTATAATGACCCAAATGGCTACCTTCCATGCTGTGTAACCTTTTTCCAATCAGATGAACAAAAGTTTAAAACATACTTAAGTTTCCCTGAAAATTGTATCACCTTAAAATTTTAAGATTAAATTAGCTACTCTGAAACACAGAACTAAGTCAATCTTTCTGTGGTTTTTCATTCTGTGTCATAAAGCAGAGCTGGGAGAGGAAAATATTTCTGTTAATGTTGTTGTTAACACATTGGTAACAGTGATGATTGGTACAACTCAAAAACTGTACTCAACTACCATATTAGTCTTTTCTTGAATGTGTTGAAATCAAAATATATTTGCTGCTTACAGTCTAAGTAAAGACCAAGAGTCTAAAACAAAGGCTGTCAAATACTAATATGAGACTGACAGTACAAGCATTATAAATGTAATTCCACAACCAGACGGCCTTCCAATCAGAATGGCTATGGCGGCCTTAGTTTGTTATCAGCCAACATCCACCTGCACTTTCTATACAAATGGTTAGATCACAGCAATTCTGATGTGGGGGTTTTAAGAACAAAGCTGAAGATTAAGATTCTTGGCTATTTTCTTTCTTCTCTAGCTCAGGGTGCACAGGCTAATTATTGTGCCCCAAATTAACTTGAGATAGCTAACTCAATACTGACCAAGGAAAAAAATCCAGAACCCTACTCTCTAGGAGGTAATTTTTTTACCCACTAGATCTTTTGGATAACCACAACAATTCAAATTGTTCTAGAATACTTCTTTTAACTAAAGCATGATTCTGTTAATGTGATATAAAATACTTGATTTTTTCTAGTCCTTGTTCACCTCTCTAGCTTTCTCCACAGCGGTAGTGAAAACGTAGATGATGACAATCCATTCTTGAACACTGGGCAGAGGTTCCATTTTCACCAAAACCATGTAGGTAAACAGCATAAGGAATCCCAAATAGGCTATCTGTGAAGGATAAAATGAAAGAAAAAGTAATGTTGCACTGGAATATTAAAGAACATCTTATCAGAAAAAGATCTTTGCCACAAGATGATCTTTCTCTACACCCTAACAATGACTGTAACACTACATTCTGCATTTTCTCTTTTCCTTCTCTATGAATGGTATGTTTTGTCTATATAGCACGCAGGAAACAATACTTTTCACTGTACACTAATACATGGGACAATAATAAATCAATTCAAATCAAATCAAAGAGGGAGAGTCTCAAGTTGTTCTCATCACACCAACTTCAAATAGAAGAGATTAGATTGTGCATTTAGCCACAATTTATTTCCCCAACTTGTGTGCTTCTGAGCAAATGAAAGTTTCTGCCAAACATTTTTTTGTGAAGACCTTTCAAATGTACAGAAAGAGTGATAATTGGCTCAAGATATCCTGGGCTAATGGTTACCATGAGCACAACACTCTCCAAAAGGTCCAAAGTTCACATGTTGCAAACCAAAGTTCCATTTATACTGATATTATGAGAAGAGAAAAAATTCTCTGGTCTGTGTTCACATTGGACACATAAATCTATCTTTGCCCCACAAATGCTAATCTAACTCCTGTGAATTTCTAGATGTGGCTTTTGGCATACAGTCAATGTTTATATACAGTACAATATCAGGTAAAATAGACATGGGTGGCACTGCTGCCTCACAGTGCCAGGAACCAAGGTTCAATTCGCAGCTTGGGTCACTGTCTGTGTGGAGTTTGTACATTCTCCCCATGTCTGCATGGGTTACCTCTGGGTGGTCCGGTTTCCTTCCCACAATCCGAAAGACATGCTAGTTAGGTGCATTGGCCATGCTAAATTCTCCCTCAGTATATCGGAACAAGCACTGGAGTGTGGCAACTTGGGGATTTTCACTGTAACTTCATTCCAGTGTTATTGTAAGTCTACTTGTGACACTAATAAATAAACTTAAGCTTAAAACAAAATGCTATTGAAGAAATAATGGGTTTATTAAAGTGCAGAAGGAGATAAACTTTGACCTGCTGCACTAAAATTGCACATTGAAAATTCTCTATTTAGTTAGTTCAAAAAAACAGGACAGTCTTTCAAGATCTTTGCAACATTATTCATTAACTCTTCTCAGGCACATTTATAGTAACCTTGAAGACTATTGGTGGCTGAAATCAATTAGTGGCATGAGAGATATTCATCATTCCCCAGTGACAAAAATTCATCCTATCACATCCATTAACATAGCAGAATATTCTAATTGGTAATTATCTGTGAGGTCAGACAAACCGTATGGAACCAGAACTTGACAATCGGTGCACTGTAGAATTCATAAGCCTTTCTTGTCCAAGGCAGTCCTCTCTGTCTTGTACCAATGACCTCATCAGTAGGCTTTTCTGGGCCTTTTTCTGTGTCAAACTCCATCTTTTGTCAGAGTAATAGAAAGCATCAGTGAAAAGACTATGGTAGACTACTGAATAGATATTAAAATATAGGAGTGTGGCATGCCGTCCAAAGTAAAAATAAAATGAGGTAATAGCTGATCTTCCAAGTGGCTCATAATCAATTTCAAGTCAAATCTACGATCTGCTGTGAACCAATGTAAGGGGCACAGTAAGAAGTCTCACAACACCAGGTTAATGTCCAACAGGTTTATTTGAAATCACAAGCTTTGGGAGAACTGCTCCTTCATCGTGTGAGTGCTCTGAAAGCTTGTGGTTCCAAATAAACCTGTTGGACTTTAACCTGGTGCTGTGAGACTTCTTACTGTGCCCATCCCAATCCAACGTAGCATTTCTACATTAATTTAAGGGGCAGCATCTTAGAACACCATATTTTAAAACTTGAATTAAAGTACTCCTCGATATATTTAAGAATGGCAACCTGATACAGTTTTATTGATACAACTGAAAATGGGTTCATCAAAAAAAATGTTTTTATTCAAAGTATATAGTTTGCTCCCTTTGAAAACTAATTTTAGCTAACTGAAAATGGCTTTATTTGGCTATCTATTCACTACATTGGTGCATAGTAGTCAAATTCTATGTACATTTACAGGCATGATGAGGATAAAATCACAACAGTGAGTGATTCAATACAGGCATGTCAGTTTCATAGACTGGGATGGCTTTTGGTGCGATTTTTATCACACCATTGCAAAGAATCATAGGAAATTAATTTATGCTTGAAGTTCTTGATAATTTGGCAGATTTTGGGATAATTCCAACCTAAACAGTCAGAAATTCCATGCCAAGATGTTTTAAGGTAACCCATTATACCTACAGAAGATTGATCATCCTTGGCAGCACTGGAGTTTTGTGTATTGTACTGTCGAGCGAACTGATGAGGCTCCTGAGATTGAGGGATGTGAGACATTTCAGCCTTACTCTTAAACTCCAGCATCAGAATGCTGGGAGGCAGAAGAATGCTCAAAATGACCTGATGACAAAAAAGTCAAATTAGAACTAAGCAACTGCAACATGACACCTGCACTGTTTACTCATAAAACTGAGAGTTACTGGACTTTTCAAATCAATTAATCACAGATAAATACTTGCTTTTTTAACTGCCCAGTCCATAATATTCTGAACCTCTGTAAAAGCAGCCATATAATCAACATTACAAATAGAGGAACCAAATAAACGTAATAAAAACAGAAAATGTAGTATTAAGGTCATCAGTTTGAAATGTTGGGCAGAATTCTCCTATTTTGAGACTAAGTTCCATGGTAGAGACAGGAATGTGGAATGTTTGTTGTTGCGGCAGCCAGTGGGAACACATGCAAAATCTTCCAGCCCTAACCTGGTTAATTACACACTGGGTGTCTTATGCTGTATTCAATGGTGAGGCAGGTCTGAATGGTGATTGTCCACCATTGTGTCCAGATGCCATATTGAAAAGGCATCCAACATCACTGACCCACTGTTGAAGAAAGAAGATGCACGACCGGAAGATTAACTTCCTGAACAAGAAGATGAATCTGCCAGAAAATTCCAAGGCTGGAAGATGGGCCCCCTCCAGAACATTGAATCTTGGAGGTTACACCTGCAGACACTCCCCCAGCCCACTGCTGTGCTGTCATGGTCTAGGGTTGTGGGTGGCCTCCATCGTGAACTCTGGAGGCAGCCCCAGACATTGTTCAGATGAGTTGTGACATCTGCACACCATTCTGAAGAACATGCTTCACATTGGCGTGTTCCCTACTGGCACCATGGACACTCCGGCATGGGGAAGTCAGCCTTCAACTGCATCCCATAAAGGGATGTAAACAAAGCTCACACTGGCCTCTTGCAGCTTGTCCAACCCTGCCATGGTGTGTGCCAGCGGAAGATCCCGCTGTAAATTTACGCCTGTGTGAAACTGATTTCTGGGTTTCCCACCATATTCCCCTACTATCGAAGACACCGGCAGTGGCTTGGGAGAATTCCACCTGTTAACTCTGTTCCTCTCTCTCCAGATGCTGCTTGACCTACTGGGTTTTTCCAGCAGTTTCTGTTTTTATTTCAGACTTCCATCATCTGCAGAATTTGACTTTTATAACAAATTCAGTGTGACGGACATTTTTACATTCAGCAATTTACTATTTCACCATTGAAGAAATGTTGATGTTAATAATTCGAAAAATCGTACAATACCATACAGCCCATGGTGCCTGTACCAGCTATTTGAAAGAGCTTTTGAATTAACCCCAGTCCCCTGCTCTTTCCTCATAAACCTACAAATATTCCCACTTCAAGTAGTAGTTTCATAAGAACATAAGAACATAAGAAATAGGAGCAGGAGTAGGCCATCTGGCCCTTCGAGCCTGCCCCGCCATTCAATAAGATCATGGCTGATCTGTCATGGCTCAGTTCCACATTCCCGCCCTCTCCCCATAACCCTTAATCCCCTCTCTTATCAAAAACCCATCAACCCGTGTCTTAAAAATATTTAGCGAGGCAGCCTCCACCACTTCAACGGGCAGAGAATTCCAGAGATTCACCACCCTTTGAGTGAAGAAGTTCTTCCTCAACTCCGTTCTAAACCACCCCCCCTTTATCTTGAGGCTGTGCCCCCTAGTCCTACTGTCCTTTCTGAGCGGGAAGAGTCTCTCCACCTCTATCCTATCCATCCCATTCATCATCTTATACGTCTCAATGAGATCTCCCCTCATTCTTCTAAACTCTAACGAGTACAAGCCTAGTTTATTCAGCCTCTCCTCATAGCTCAACCCCCTCAACTCTGGTATCAGCCTAGTAAACCTCCTCTGCACTCCCTCCAAGGCCAAAATATCCTTGCATAAGTACGGCGCCCAAAACTGCACACAGTACTCCAGCTGCGGCCTCACCAATGCCCTATATAGCTGCAGCAAGACCTCCCTACTTTTATATTCAATCCCCCTCGCTATGAAGGCCAGCATCCCATTCGCCTTCCTGACCACCTGCTGCACCTGCAAGCTGGGTTTTTGCGACTCATGCACAAGGACCCCGAGGTCCCTCTGCACCGTCGCCTGCTGCAGTTTTTCTCCACGTAAGTAATAATCCTTCCTACCATTATTCCTACCAAAGTGGACTACCTCGCACTTGCCAACATTAAATTCCATTTGCCAGTTCCTGGCCCATTCGCCCAGCCTATCTAGATCCTTCTGCAGACTCTCCACACCCTCCGCACAATTTGCCTTTCCACCAATCTTGGTGTCATCAGCAAATTTCGACACCATACACTCGGTTCCCTCCTCCAGATCATCTATATAAATGGTAAATAGCTGAGGCCCCAGCACCGACCCCTGAGGCACTCCACTAGTCACCAACCGCCAATCCGAATAGCACCCATTGACCCCCACTCTCTGCCTCCTATTTGACAACCAGTCCTCTATCCACGCTAACACCCTACCCCCAACTCCATGTCCCCTGACCTTCTGCAATAACCTCTTGTGAGGTACCTTGTCAAACGCCTTCTGAAAATCAAGAAAGACCACATCCACCGGCTCTCCTCTATCCACCACCCTTGACACATCCTCATAGAACTCCAGTAAATTTGTCAGACACGACTTCCCTTTAACGAAACCGTGCTGCGTCTGCTCTATCAAGCAATTCCCCTCAAGATGCCTTGCTATTTCCTCCTTGATGACGGATTCTAACATTTTACCGACAACAGACGTTAAACTAACCGGCCTTTTCCTTTTGAAATTTATTACTGAATCTACTTCAATTACCACTAACCCATAGTACGTATATCATTTTAAAGTTACCACATTTGTATACAGTTTAGAAACATAGTTGACTTATTGATCAGAATGTAATGATGATGTTTCATAGATTTTTAAACATGCTTTTTTCAAATTAAATTCATAGGAGTACAGTTATAGAACTGTCTAGAGGGTGGTGATATCTCTAACGCCCCTCAAGAGGAGAAAACTTTTAACAGGGAAAGAAGAAAACTCATATTTTAATAATAGGTAAATTGTCACCAAATGATTCATTTTCCCTTACCTTCATGGTCAGATAGGACCAAGGATGTTGGTTACACTCAGCATTAGATCAGATGAGCAGATGACACCTCTTTACAACTACTCTCTAATTGGTTAGCTTCCCTCCTATCCCTAAACCTGGTATCTACCTCAAAGTTTACAGGCTGTTTCCATAGTAGCATCACTGACTAATTTCCCTGGAAATATCCTCTTGTTCTAAATCAAAGCTCTCATTTTGCTTTATCCTTGCAGAGTTCTTCACTTCCAAAATGGACTCTTCTGCAACTTCTCGGACACCCCTGACTTGGTTCTGCTTATACAGAATATCATCACAGGACACAAAGCTAGGTATTATTTGGAGCTGTTCCTGATTTGCAACTTAGTTCATGCACATAAATGGGATTTCCACCACAGCTCTGAGGAAATATCCGGCCATTGTCCACTGCGACTACTTAACAGAAGATCTTCCATGATAACATCCATGCTGCGAGATCCAGATGAGCCCAGTTTTCGAAAATGGTGGAAGCCAAAAATTGTGGGATAAGTAATATGTAAATGAATGCAAACAATCAAAGAGGGTTGTCAGAATCAGGGAGTAAAACTCAATTTGAATGTTTTCTCTGGCTGGGAAATCTAGAATACAGGGTCACAGCCTCAAAATAAGGGATCAGTCATTTAGGACTAAGATAAAGAGAAAATTCTTCACTCAAAGGGTTGTGATCCTTGAATTCCCTACCCCATAGTGCTATGAATGCTTAGTTGTTAAGTATATTTAAAACAGATTTTTGGATAATATGGGATCTAAGGGACATAGGGATAATGCAGAAAGGTGGTGCTGAGGTAAACAATCGATCCTGAACTCTCTGAATGCCAAAATAGGCTCGAAGGGCCACGTGGCCTACTCAAGCCCTATTCCTTATGCATTTATTTTTGAATTTAGGAAGGGCTCAAAAGGAAGTTTAACTTAGTTGTAGCACCTTCCAAAGTTGAATAGGATGACTGCTGGAAGTGATAGGCTGAAATGAAGTGGAAGGAAACTTCTGTGCAAGCACAAGTCTTCAGGTAAGTTACCTGGTAGCCCAGAACCCAGATCACAGTTTGGCAACTCTGTAGATGATTTGGTGCTGTATGAAATCGTTGTGAGGAAAGTGACACTGTTTGGCATTCAATGGCACTCTCTCCATCAGCCAGTACTGCTGATTGAAGGAGGTGGAGGCTAGCTGCAGCTCAAAGTGACTGCTACTGTCACTGGATGTTGCATGATGAACTTACAACAGAAGGCACATGTCTGCCTCTGATCCTCTGCTGACTTGGATTTTGTGGAGAAAGCTCCCTATTGTCATTGCCAGTGATGTTTGTTGACATCTTGGCGAGTGTGACTAGGCAGGCTGTACTGGCTGTTGATCACAGTGGCCTGCTTTCTTTCATGCAATGTCAATGAAAGCAAGACATGTTTCCAAACACTATCCAGCATTATTCAGGCAATAACATACCTTTGGATTTGATATCACAACCTCCCTTGATAACTGAAGTTTCTGTGTGCACTGATCATCTACCAAAGCATCAAAAATGTGAATGCACAAACAAGTAGGAACACAGCACCAGTGTTACTTGGCATCACTTTGTTGGTCCTCCTCTAAATCCTACATAAAACTGATATCAGAGTTTTCTATAAAGAAACCTATTCATAACACTAATGGTGTTCAGGGTTTTAAAAAGAACAATTACTACAAAAGCTTCTGAAAACCAATGTGGCAGAAGGAAAAAGAATTAAAAGAGAAAAATGTTGCAGAAGTTGTCTGTGGGTAACGTAATGTAATGATGCCATTGCAAGAAAAAAGTACTGCAGATGCTGGAATAAAGGCGGAAAATGCTGGAGCTATTCAGCAAGCATTTGTGGAGACAGGAAGAGTTAACATTTCAAGCCAATGTGTCCTGACAAGGTGGTTAATTTGAACATTCCCTCCAACATCTGCCATTATGACTGTTGTGATGTGGGTATGCCGGCGTTGGACTGGCGTAAACACAGTAAAAAGTCTGACAACACCAGGTTTTAGTCCAACCGATTTATTTGATAGTAAACGCACAAGCTTTCGGGGTTAGTCCCTTCGTCCAGTGGATGGAGAGTTCTGGCCTCAGACAGAGCATGTAAAGCACAGACAGTTTAGAGATTACTGATTAGAATGCGAATCCTTACACCTAACCTGCTGCTCAAGACCTGAAGTGGCTGACAATGTGAGTGGAAGGAGCACTGATCACAGGTTAAAGAGATGTGTATTGTCTCCAGACAGTACAGTAAGTGAGGTTTTGCAAACCCAGGCAAGTCACGGGGGTTACAGATAGTGCGACATGAACCCAAGATCCTTGTTGAGACCGTCCTCATGTGTGCGGAACTTGGCTATCAGTCTCTGTTCAGCGACTCTGCGCTGTCGTGTGTCGTGAAGGCCGCCTTGGAGAATGCTCACCCGAAGGTCAGAGGCTGAATGCCCGTGACCACTGAAGTGTTCACCAACAGGAAGGGAACAGTCTTGCCTGGTGATTGTCGAGCGATGTTCATTCATCCGTTGTCGTAGCGTCTGCATGGTCTCCCCAATGTACCATGCTTCGGGACATCCTTTCTTGCAACGTATCAGGTAGACAATGTTGGCCGAGTTGCAAGAGTATTTACCATGTACCTGGTGGATGGAATTCTCACGTGTGATGATGGTATCCATGTCTATGATCCGGCATGTCTTGCAGAGGTTGCTGTGGCAGGGTTGTGTGGTATTGTGGTCACTGTTCTCCTGAAGGCTGGGTAGTTTGCTGCGAACAATGGTCTGTTTGAGGTTGTGTGGTTGTCTGAAGGCAAGAAGTGGGGGTGTGGGGATAGCCCTGGCGAGATGTTCGTCTTCATCAATGATATGTTGAAGACTCCGGAGAAGATGTCGTAGCTTCTCCGCTCTGGGCAAGTACTGGACGACGAAGGGTACTCTGTCCATTGTGTCCCGTGTTTGCCTTCTGAGGAGATCGGTGCGGTTTTTCGCTGTGGCGCATCGGAACTGCCGATCTATGAGTCAAGCACCATATCCTGTTCTTATGAGGGCATCTTTCAGGGTCTGGAGGTGTCTGTCACGATCCTCCTCATCTGAGCAAATCCTGTGTATACGGAGGGCTTGTCCATAGGGAATGGCTTCTTTAACATGTTTAGGGTGGAAACTGGAGAAGTGGAGCATCGTGAGATTGTCTGTGGGCTTGCGGTACAGTGAGGTGCTGAGGTGACCGTCCTTAATGGAGATGTGTGTGTCCAAGAACGCAACTGATTCTGGGGAATAGTCCATGGTGAGTTTGATGGTGGGGTGGAATTTGTTGATATCATCATATAGTTGTTTCAGTGATTGTTCACCATGAGGCCAAAGGAAGAAAATGTCATCGATGTATCTAGTGTATAGCATTGGTTGAAGATTCTGTGCAGTGAAGAAGTCTTGTTCGAACCTGTGCATGAAGATGTTGGCATATTGAGGTGCAAATTTGGTCCCCATGGCTGTTCCGTGTGTCTGGATGAAAAACTGGTTGTTGAAGGTGAAGGCATTGTGGTCCAGGATAAAGCGGATGAGTTGTAAAATTGCATCTGGAAACTGGCAGTTGTCAGCATTGAGTACTGAGGCAGTCGCAGCAATGCCATTGTTGTGGGGGATGTTGGTGTAGAGTGCCGAGACATCCATTGTGACGAGGAGTGTCCCTGGTTCAACTGCTCCATGTGTGCTGAGTTTCAGTAGGAAGTCCGTAGTGTCGCGACAAAAGCTGGGGGTTCTTTGTACAATGGGTTTCAGGATGCCCTCGACGTAGCCGGAGAGGTTCTCACACAGAGTTCCATTGCCCGATACGATGGGACGGCCAGGTGTGTTTGCCTTGTGTATCTTTGGGAGGCAGTCTCGCATCAGTCTCGCAGCAGGCACAGAGGAATTCATCAGGCGAATGAGGCTGCGGGAGTTTTTCCACAAACCCCAAGAGGCCAGCAGCGAGCACAATGAGACAGTCGATGAACCAGAACAGCTGACAGAGAGATCTGCAGTGCAACAGCCTAAGAGGAAGGAATCCAATTGGACTCCTCCGGAAGGCCGCTGCCCTCGACTGGACTTGTATGCCCAAACCATCAGGAGGTGCGTTAACACCAGATTCATCAGCCGCACTCACAAGACAGCCCCGAACGTCACCCAAGCACAATGCAACGCCATCCATGCTCTCAAGACAAACCGCAACATTGTCATCAAACCAGCAGACAAAGGAGGGGCCATCATCATACTGAACAGAACGGATTACTGTAAAGAAGTGTACTGACAACTAAACAATGAGGAACACTACAGACAATTACCCACAGATCCGACCAAAGAACACGCTCGTCAACTCAACAATCTGATCAAGACCTTTGATCCGGACCTTCAGAGCACCCTCCGTGCTCTCATTCCACGTACTCCCCGCATTGGAGATCTCTACTGCCTCCCAAAGATACACAAGGCAAACACACCTGGACGTCCCATCGTATCGGGCAATGGAACTCTGTGTGAGAACCTCTCCGGCTACGTCGAGGGCATCCTGAAACCCATTGTACAAAGAACCCCCAGCTTTTGTCGCGACACTACGGACTTCCTACTGAAACTCAGCACACATGGAGCAGTTGAACCAGGGACACTCCTCGTCACAATGGATGTCTCGGCGCTCTACACCAACATCCCCCACAACAATGGCATTGCTGCGACTGCCTCAGTACTCAATGCTGACAACTGCCAGTTTCCAGATGCAATTTTACAACTCATCCGCTTTATCCTGGACCACAATGTCTTCACCTTCAACAACCAGTTTTTCATCCAGACACATGGAACAGCCATGGGGACCAAATTTGCACCTTAATATGCCAACATCTTCATGCACAGGTTCGAACAAGACTTCTTCACTGCACAGAATCTTCAACCAATGCTATACACTAGATACATCGATGACATTTTCTTCCTTTGGCCTCATGGTGAACAATCACTGAAACAACTATATGATGATATCAACAAATTCCACCCCACCATCAAACTCACCATGGACTATTCCCCAGAATCAGTTGCGTTCTTGGACACACGCATCTCCATTAAGGACGGTCACCTCAGCACCTCACTGTACCGCAAGCCCACAGACAATCTCACGATGCTCCACTTCTCCAGTTTCCACCCTAAACATGTTAAAGAAGCCATTCCCTATGGACAAGCCCTCCGTATACACAGGATTTGCTCAGATGAGGAGGATCGTGACAGACACCTCCAGACCCTGAAAGATGCCCTCATAAGAACAGGATATGGTGCTTGACTCATAGATCGGCAGTTCCGATGCGCCACAGCGAAAAACCGCACCGATCTCCTCAGAAGGCAAACACGGGACACAATGGACAGAGTACCCTTCGTCGTCCAGTACTTGCCCAGAGCGGAGAAGCTACGACATCTTCTCCGGAGTCTTCAACATATCATTGATGAAGACGAACATCTCGCCAGGGCTATCCCCACACCCCCATTTCTTGCCTTCAGACAACCACACAACCTCAAACAGACCATTGTTCGCAGCAAACTACCCAGCCTTCAGGAGAACAGTGACCACAATACCACACAACCCTGCCACAGCAACCTCTGCAAGACATGCCGGATCATAGACATGGATACCATCATCACACGTGAGAATTCCATCCACCAGGTACATGGTAAATACTCTTGCAACTCGGCCAACATTGTCTACCTGATACGTTGCAAGAAAGGATGTCCCGAAGCATGGTACATTGGGGAGACCATGCAGACGCTACGACAACGGATGAATGAACATCGCTCGACAATCACCAGGCAAGACTGTTCCCTTCCTGTTGGTGAACACTTCAGTGGTCACGGGCATTCAGCCTCTGACCTTCGGGTAAGCATTCTCCAAGGCGGCCTTCACGACACACGACAGCGCAGAGTCGCTGAACAGAAACTGATAGCCAAGTTCCGCACACATGAGGACGGTCTCAACAGGGATCTTGGGTTCATGTCGCACTATCTGTAACCCCCGTGACTTGCCTGGGTTTGCAAAACCTCACTTACTGTACTGTCTGGAGACAATACACATCTCTTTAACCTGTGATCAGTGCTCCTTCCACTCACATTGTCAGCCACTTCAGGTCTTGAACAGCAGGTTAGGTGGAAGGATTCGCATTCTAATCAGTAATCTCTAAACTGTCTGTGCTTTATATGCTCTGTCTGAGGCCAGAACTCTCCATCCACTGGACGAAGGGACTAACCCCGAAAGCTTGTGCGTTTACTATCAAATAAATCGGTTGGACTAAAACCTGGTGTTGTCAGACTTCTTATTATGACTGTTGGCCAGTCCATCAGGAGTGAACAAATGCAGCCAGCCATTTAATGAGAACTGCTGATCTATGTGTAGGTGTACAGCGGATAGAGCTATCAGACAATTTTTGTGCTTTTGATCATATTTTGCTTGACAATTTTAACAGCAATCTCTTTGGTACTGCTTTATTCTAGCTCAGATCTCAAAGCGATGAAGACTACTAACTATCATTCTGTTTTAGGTTTTTTTTTAAAAACTGAGTTTCAGCTTTCCCGGCAGATGAACAACCCAGTAGAGCAGACTGTCAATACATAATTTGACATATAAACTTTGGATCATGAATGCTAATAGCATTACTTCCAAGATCTATAAAAACTTCAAGTTACACTATTATTTTGAGGTACATTTGCTACATTAAGCAGATCATTTCATCTATCTGCTTTATTTGATTTTCTTCTCTTTTGATTTTGCCTCTGATTAATCTGATTTGTAGTCTGAGCAATACAAAATGGCAGAGTGTTTGCTTGTCCATCCTTTAGAAAGTCCCAGAAAGTAGGAGGTGTCTCACACTATTTTCAGTCAGGTCACTGGCCACCTGAGGAATTTATTCTACACTCCACGCTTATTTGTTAACCTTTCTCCCACTTCAGCTGCTGATTCTTGCAGGGACACGATTCTGTGATTCACCACAGGCAATGTTTAAAGGCAGAAATAGGCACCTCGATAATAAAGCAACAGCGTCAGGGAAATAATAAGGCAGAATTCTAGTTGTTTACTGCAGTTTTCAGCATGGGGATTGGGAATCTGGACCCTTTGTTAGTTGGAGCCATAATTGAGAAATTGGAGTTCACAAAGAACTAAAGATTTATCACAAAATGGTCGTTAAAAACTGTCATGCTTAAATATTTATAAACCAAATGAACCATATAGAACACATCTGAAGGTACTTAAGAAAATAAGAATAGGAATACTGTATAGGAAACTGTTGGTGACATTTTTCACAGTTCATTAAATACACAGTTGAAGCAAAAGATTAGAAAATAACTAATGATTTTTTCCAGAATAAGATTAGATGCATTATCCTGAAAAAAGGTCTGACAACTTAATACTTACAACAGGAAAAATACAGCAGAATTTTATAGTGAGTGTAACTTAAAAGATAATAATCAACATGGGAGATCTGTCTAATGCAATGGGAGTAATTTGAGGCTGCATTAGAATGAGCAGATTCTAACAAGGTGAACATAGGGGCCCAACAAGACTGTGTCTGAAACAGGTTGTGGTTGAAACAGCAATGTAGGATGAAGAGTTTTCTTTGTCCCCACAGATCTCCCTTTACCTTAAACCATGAGTTCTTCCTCATGTTCAGACGCCCCATCCAGATATCAGTTAAAAGCATCTGAGTGCATGTGTGGCAAACAAAAGACCGAAGGCCGGATGACACAGCCAGTTTCAGACATGTGGAGTTACTCCAATTCTTCAGCTCATATGTCAGCAGCTTCATGGCCATTCTCTCGTTCTGTTTGAATGCATGGTCTAAAATATCCACAGCAAGTTGTCCAAATTCCCTAGGATGTAAAGACAATCATGCAAGAGAGAAAGGTACAAATAACTCTGTTGCAACAATAAAACCTTTAAGTCTTTAAAAAAAACACAAAGCTTTTTCAAAGCATGAAAAATGAAGTTTTACATTCAGTTTAGCAATATCGCTGTGAATATAATTTGTGTGCAAGTAAATTGTCTCAAGCAGCAAAATGAGAGATTGCCTGCAGACCTTTTAAGAACTATGGTCTCACAATTTGTAAAAATGAACTCACCATAGTCACAGATGATCCTAGGCTAGTGGTGATTTAACTAGAAGATCAGAGCACACCTCAGGGAAGGAGCATGGTGGGCCTTCATGAATAACTTTAGCCAGCACAGGAATTGAACCCAGACTGTTGGCACTGCTCTGCATCACGATCCAGCTGTCCAACCAGCCAAACTAAACCATCCTCCAACATGCACCATCATAGTGCTTACCAAAAGATGGCCAACAAATATATGACAGGTGGGGTTGGGAAGGTACAGGATGGTGGGGGTGAAGAAAGTTCTGTAATATGACTTTTACATATATCTCTATGTATATTTTGATTTTAAAAACCTTAAATGACATTATTTCTACCTTTGAACTCAGAGCTCCCCAGACATAAACTTCAGGATAAAGAATCGGGATAGCCATTTATCGCGCAAGTCTGTTGCAAGTCTGTTGCACCAGTCAATGAAATCATAGCTGATCTGTGAACTAACTGCCTATTCCTTAGAACTCTTGGCTAACAAAAATCCACTGAGGGAGTGCTGCATTATCAGAAATGCAGCCTTTGGATTCATTTTCACAGGGGTATATAAAATATTTCATGGGGAAATTCAAAGAAAAAGTGGAGTTTAACCAACTTCACTAAAATAGCTTATCTAGTTATTTACCTCTGTGCTGTTTATGAGACATGGCTATGCACAATTTGGCTGTGGTGTTTTCTGAATTCCAACAGTGACTTCAAAAAGTATTTCACCTACTCTAAAGAATTTGGAGATGTCCTGGGGTCATGCAAGGCATGAGAAAAATGCAAGCTCTTTCTTCGTTTATTCCAAGAACAGTGCAAATTAATCCTGATGCTGAATCCTGAGCAGCAGTGCTAAGTTAATGGAGCATTCATATAAGTATTTTCCATAGTTCCCCTGGTGAATGTTGTTTAGGAGAACATCAGGATACAGGTGGGGAGTATCAGGAATACTTGGATGGGAACTGAAATCCAGTGATCATTCTGTTGACATTGCTGGAAATCTGCTGTAATGACCATCAACTGGAAACACAGGTAACCAAGCATCCGATGGAGTTACCAAGTGGGGTTGGATCCTCTGAGGGCTTTTACAATGTCACTGATATTAAGTGAACACAAACTCCCATAGTTGGGAGCACTGTGGCACAGTGAACCTCACAGCATCAGAAACCCAGGTTCAATTCCTGGCCTGGGTCACTGTTTGTGTGGAGTTTGACATTCCCCCCTGCGTGAGTTTCCCCTGGGTCCTCTAGTTTCCTCCCACAGTCCAAAGATGTACAGGTTAGGTTGATTGGTCATGCTAAATTGCCCTGTCATGTCAGAGGGACTAGCTAGGGTAAATGCATGGGGGTGGGGGGATTGTGGTCAGTGCAAACTCGATGGGCCGAATGGCCTCCTTCTGCATTGTAGGATTGTATGTGTAGCATCGCTTAATATAGTCCTGGTCAGACACATATACATCTCCAGAACCCAAAGGCACCAGGGTCCATCATCTAGATTCAGGTGGGTTTGAGGGATGTACTGCTAAAGACAAGGCAAGAATGTTATCAATTTTAAATATTCCAACTAACATCTTGATACTGATACAGTCTCATCCTCTTTCTGAGAGACCCAACATCCTCCCACTCAGGACAACTTTTCCAGCACCTTCAGTGCTATAGTAATGGCTGAATATGACAAAGGTCTACTACTCCTTGTAACATCTTCCACCCTCCATATCTCCATGAACCTTGCTTTCCACTAACTTTAGCTGAATTGAGGGAAGAGCAATGAGGCTTCAAGGGCTAGATTTCCACACATGGATTTTCAAGACAAAAATTGTTGAAAAACAGAAAAATATTTTGGGGTGAAATTTGATTGCCGTTGTTTTCAGATATGGGGCTGAGTCTAGTCTATTGAGACAGGCAGCACACACAAATAGATGCTGCCTCTTGAATTGAATGATTTCAGCAGATAGCCCATTATCAATAACCTTTATCCCATGCTATCTAGCTATGCCTTAAAAATATTCAAAGACTGCTTCCACTGCCTTTTAAGGAAGAAAGTTCCAAAGACTCACAACCTTCTGGGGGAAAGACATTCTTCTCATCTGTCTTAAATGGGAGACCTCTAATTTTTAAGCAATGACCTCTATTTCTAGATTCTCCCACAAGCAGAAATATCTCTCCACATCCACGCTGTCAAGACCCCTCAGAGTCTTATATGTTTCAATCAAATTACGTCTTACTATTCTAAACTCCAATAGATCCTAGCCGAACTTGGTTAACCTTTCCTCATAAGAAAATCCTCCTATTCCAGGTATTAGTCAGTGAACCTTCTCTGAACTGCTTCCAATACATTCACATGCTTCCTTAAATGAAGAGACCAATACTGTACACAATACTCCAAATGTGGTCTCACCCACATCCTACAAAACTGAAACATAACCTCTCTCCTTCTATATTCAATTCCCCTCACAATAAACAATAACTTTCTATTAGCTTTCCTAATCACTTGCTGTACAAAGGATAAAAATCAATTCTCCCCCCTTGAGGTGGGCAGATGCTTAACTATTCAGAAAGGTGAAGATCCTATCACCTTCCCAACTCCACCCATTAAGTATAGGGAGGATGGATGGATGGAGGGTGCTCATCTGTATCTCCTCAATTTGGATTCCCCAACCAGGGAAAGCATCCTCCTTGCAAGTAGCCTGTCCATCCCTGTTAGAATTTTGTAGTATTATATATCAGATCTCTTCTTATCCTTCTAACTTTAATAAATACAGGCCCAGTCGAATCCGCATTGGGCAGTCTCACCAACCTCGGTATTGGACTAAGGAATGTCCACTGCACGCTCTCTATGGCGTGCATATCCTTTCTTAGGTAGGGAGACCAAAATTGCATGCAATACTCAGGATGTGGCCTCATCAAAGCCCTGTGTAACTCCAGTAAGACATCTCTACTTCTAAACTCAAATCCTCTTATGATGAAGCCCAAGCAATTTTCTTCCTAATTGGTTGCAGATATACCCATGGCCTGGAAGGGGTGGTTGCTCTTGGGCAACCCATGCCCAATGAAGAAACTTACTGGAGTAATTAGCTACCTTTGGCTGAAGTACTCGCCTGTCCTTGAACACTACACCCCCCATGCCCCCATCAACCCCACCTTTTGTAGGCCTCCACAACTGAATCTGATAAACCCACCTGACTTACCTATACTCCAAACCCCAGCAATGATCCTGCATTCCTAGCAGTGACCACCATTCTCAGTGGCGTTGCCCATATGGAGAACTGCCAGTGTCTGTTTGGTTAGCAGCTCCCAGAGGCAGGAAAACTGCTCTGATCACAACAAGGACACTGTCGGTAATCAGGTATGTGCCTGATTTTCTCTGATATCTTCCTGTAGTTAATATAAAGATTTGACTTCGCCATGTTCCCTATTTTAAAATTAAAATACAAAAGAAAGTACAGGCTAATGTACTTGACAAATAGCCTCTTCTGAGCTGGCAAAACAAATTTAACATTTAATCATGTTGCCATCCCTTTTTCAGAAAGAGAAGCAACTATCAGAGTATACACTGCATTCAGACTTTTTTGTTTTATCCAGTAAGTTATTTGCACAGCTAGAAATACATTTAAAATGATGTAGAATCATAGAATGATAGAATCCCTGGAGTGTGGAAAAAGACCATCCGCCCATCAAGTCTGCACCAACCACAATCCCACCCAGGCCCTACTTCTGCAAGCCCACATATTTATCCTGCTAATGCCCTGACACTAGGGTCAATCCACCTAACCTGCACATCTTTGGACTGTGGGAGGAAACTGGAGCACCTGGAGGAAACCCATGCAGACACGGGGAGGGTGTGCAAACTCCACACAGACAGTGACCCGAGGCCAGAATTGAACCCGGGTCCCTGATATTTTAAAATGGTTTAGAGGAATTATTACTATTTAAGACAAAGATGGGAAAGATTTTTTCTCTCAGAGGGTCGCTAATCTTTGAAGTTCTCTTCCATAGAGCGGAGTGGGTGTTTGAAAATATTCAAGGCTGAGTTAGACAATTTTCTGGTTAGTCAGTTAGTTGGTGAGATTACAAGGGAGTCAAGGGTTATGGAGATAGGCAAAAAGTGACGTTTAGGCCACAATCAGACCTGCCACAATCTTATTGAATGTTGGAGTAGGCTCGATGGGATTAATGGCCTACTTCTGTTCCTATTTCTTGTCTCCCCCTTTGAACTTATGATAGACATTCCTCAGTGAACACACAGGGTAACACAACTTGTTTCTAGATCGCTTTCAACTTCATTCTTAGCCTTTTCAACATCTTAATTTCTTGAAGACAAAAGTAGAAAGTGAATAGTGAGTAATCATACTTGGAGTACTGCTTTAGCTCTTCCGAGGTGTCATCCATCATGTTGCTCTGCTTGGCCTCATGAGCCATTGCCCTGTATAGTTTGCAGGCCACCACTGCCTTAGCTGTAGCTTCTTCTCCATGCTGCCAGAAAAACATGGCCATCCTCTGTCGCTTCATCAACACAGCCCACACCAACAGGTCATTGTAGGGATAGATAAAACCTGCAGAATCATGCTCCTCTGTATAATTTAAACCATCTTTTTGCTTCCTTTTTGACTTACAGAGTGAAACCGATTTCTCCTGTGAAAAACATCACCATTTTAAATATATAGACACTAGCACATTTATTGTATGTCAAGCGGTAGATTTTACCAGCCAGCTAGGATGTGCATGGGGGGCAGTGAGGACTGGAAACAGCAAGGGAAGGCAGAGGGGGGTAAAGTGCCTGCTGTCTTTCTGCCGTCATTGACATTTTGCCAGCGATGGGTGTGCCCTCTGCTATCTGGGGACACCGAGGGTAGTGCGAGATAGATCGGATCTTAACAACCCCTGAATTTTTGTCTGCTTTGAATTTGGAATTCCCTTCTGTGTTTTTCAGTTACGTTTCCCTAGCTCCCTCCCAAGCACTGAAATATTAGAAGTTCCAAGTCAAAATTACATAAACCTGAGGCACAAATATACATGAATTCCAAAAATCAAAATGGAGAAAAAGTCGGTGCATTTGTAACAATCTATCCTTTGGTGTCTCTAACATGATTATTTTAATTAATTTAGTAAAAATATGAGGAACACCTAGCAGCTGAATTCAATAATGTATGTGCATTGTGCTGTCTTGGGAAACATGGATTAAAATTGCACTTAGCAAACAAAAATTCTTAGCTAAAGCATTATTTATACCAAACTCACGGTAATGGCCCAAATTGATAATGTACAAATCCACCATTTTTAGTTCATTAATTTTTGAAAAGATCCATAATGTACCCAATGAAAATGCAATTTTGATTTTATTTCAAAATTTTTTCCCAATTATTAATGAAGCCATTATGAGATGGAATTTTATTTTGGTGTATTGGCGACCTAACCATTGTTCCCATTTATCCATTGTGCGCTTCATATAAGTTTGACAACTGTAAGGCATTAAATTGGCCATATGTCCTAACTAGTCTGAATTTGACCAATCAATCTGCTTATCAAAGGATTGGGAACATCTCAGATGATTTATATCTTTATTATTATCATTTTTCATGTAATATTGCAGTGCAAGTTTAAAGTTAATGTTGATAATGAATAAACTTAGAAGAAGAATGCTGCACCTTGCGTTTGTATGGCTGAGCTGTTCTAATGAACTGGGAGTGCAGCCTCTGCTCTTCAGTTTCCACTCTAGGAGCTGGTTCTCTGTTCTGCTGTAAGGAATGGTTACTCCAGCTCGGAGTGAAACTGGTGACTCCATGGCGTCTAACTCGCTGTTGAAAAGACAGTTTTTTCTTAGCCACATGTTTACAAGTACACTGGCAATATTTTTGAGAATCAATTTCTGTATCTTATTTTTATTTAGAGTTGCAAAAGGAAAATATCAAAGCTCTACCTGTAAATTGCAAACATTGATCTGTGTACAGTATTGCCTGCATGTGGATTGTTTGAGTGTGGGTATGTATGTGCATATCTCAACGTATTTCACAGAAGTAGTTATAATTTCTAACTAACATAGAAGGAATATATTAAAGAATAGTGGAGCAATTTCCTGACATGACACAAGATGACAAGTGCAGTTGAATAGAACCTAGATGGGAAACAGCACCTAGGTTGAAACAAACTGACACACTTAAACTGTCATTTATTGCATATGTGAGAATCATCTACATCTGTCTCCCGCCCTCCAAAAAGTGGGAAGAAAGTATCAGTTCAAATGTCAATAAATTATAGTTTCAGTAGTAATCTTAAGAGTAGCTTATTCTGCTTTCTTCTATTGCAGAACAAAGGGACCCAGTTATGTAAAGAAAGTGTCCAATTTAATAGCAATTAATGATCCAATGTGATACCACCAATGGAGCAACAGGACCATCCCCACAAAGCATGAGAGTAGCTAACCTGCTCCTTACCTTGTGCTGTCTATAGAGGCTGTTATACAGGAGTCTGAAAGATTTCCGTGTATAGATGCTTCGGTATGCACCTCCTACCAGATATTCCATCACCAATCCAATGTCAATCAAAGTAACTTTGTAACCAGGAGGAAGGTTACTCTAGAAACAGAAGCTTGTATCAGAATTCGCAGTAAAATACATAACATTTTGTTTCTACTGTAAAATTCTCCTCAATCTTGTTATTCATTATTCATGTAATTCATTTCATTTTAATTTCCCCAGGTAAATTCTGAAGTGGAGGTGGCAGAAAATGCACAACTGTACCAGCAGATTCCAGCAGAATTTCAATGAAGGTCTCTGAAACAGTCATAAACACTATCACAGCTACATAGGTCAAACCCAGGCATTGGTGCAAAGCTTCCTGTACAACCTTGTGAGCTAGAGTTTTCACTCATCCCTATGCTCCTTAAATTGGGAGTTCCCATGTCCCTTGCCAATAGAGGAGAACTGACACTGGATCAGTGCAACAGGTCACATGGATTTGTTGATTATATTTCCTTAAGTTTCCCCAATACGTTTTCTCTCTTAATATTAGTTTTCTTAAGTTCCTCACTCTTACTATTTTTGTGTCTTCTATTATGAAGATGTAAAATATCTGCCATTTCTTTATTCCCCATGATAATTTCTGCCTTTAAGGGAACATTGTTTACTTTATCTAATCTCATCTTCTTTAAAAATATTTTAAAAGCTGACTTTTTTTATTCCTGGCTTGCTTCTTCCCACATCCTACTTTTTTCCCTTTTCATCAGCTTTATGATCATCTTTGTCTGTTTTCTACAACACTCCCAACATTCTTCTTTCAATATAATACTACATTAACTTCCTTAATAAGCTGAGAATGGTCTTTTCTTACTGAGTTTTGTGTTTTCATGGAATGTATTTTTGTTGAACATTTTGAATTGTTTCTTTAAATGTTTCCCGCTGTTCATTTATTGCCATAACTTTTAATTTGTTTACTCAAACAATCTTTGCCAGTTACCCCCTCGTATCGACGTAATTGGCTTTGTTTAAGTTTAAGATTCTTGTTTTGGAATGGTGACTTTCAAACTTCCTTTGTATTATGATTATACTTTTTACAAGGGGACTCTTTTTATAACATGATTACAAATAAACTTTGCCTCGTTGCACAATAAAAAGTCTGACAACACCAGGTTTTAGTCCAACCTATTTATTTGATAATATACTCGCAAGCTTTCGGGTATAGTATCAAATAAATAGGTTGGACTAAAACCTGGTGTTGTCAGACTTTTTACTGTGTTTACACCAGTCCAACGCCGGCATACCCACATCGTTGCACAATGCCAGATCTAAAATAGCTTTATCCCCCACAATGTATTATTGTTCTCAGAAACTATCAATAAAACATTCTACAAACTCATCTTCCAGACTACAGGTTTGATTTTCAAACACCTACAAGGCCAAGGACCGATGCATGGGCACTTTGAAAATAATCCTCGCAATGGTGTGTCAATCTTTTGACACCTCCGGAACATGCTGTTATTTTCAAAGTGAGGGCAGGGAGTGGAGAACTGGAAACACATTCGTCTCCAATTTTTGGAATGCTGAGTTCCTGGTTGAGCTTATTAAGACCAGAAGGCAACTTCCAAATCACTGATCAGAAGTGAACAGTCTACTGTCTGTAGTGCACAGCCATCAGGAACAATGCAGGGAGCCATTAATTGATGTTTTGCCTGAAGTAGAATTGTTGGATAAAAGGGTTATTCAGACAGAATGGGTGTAATACGTTTTAATTGTTTGGCCACTTGCCAGCAATGCAAGGCCCTCTGATCTTCTAGCCTCTTTATTCTGCAAGGCAATGGCAAGCCGAGCCATGGCTGGCATCTTCCTTTGAGCATTCATCCAGCGCCACTACCTGTGGGCACTAAGTTTGCCTCCTCTGGCCCACTTAGGGGATTTGCATTTTAAATAGTGGGCGGCACGGTGCCACACAGCTGCCTCACAGCGCCGGGGACCCAGGTTCCATTCTGGCCTCAGGTGATTGTCTGTGAGGAGTCTGCATTTTCTCACCATGTCTGCATGGGTTTCCTTCAAGTGCTCCGGTTTCCTCCCATACTCGAAAGTTGTGCAGGTTAGGTTGATTTGGCTATGATAAATTGCTCCTTAATGTCAGGGGGATTAACAGGGTAAATACAAGGAGTTATGGGGATAGGATCTGGCTGGGATTGTTGTCAGTGCAGGCATGGTGAGCCAAATGGCCTCCTTCTGTACTGTAGAGATTGTAATGATTCCATGAAGACAGTGTGCATTGGCAATGTAGGTATCGAAGAGGGTTAGAACCTGGAAATACTTTCACCTGATTAAAATCAAAACCTGCCTTTCTCAGTTTGGTTGGTCTGGTATATATGAAGATTACCATTCTCAAAAAAGTGATTTCCGAAACTGCTTGGCCTTTAGGGATAAAAGGAAATTTTGAAGAGGATAATAAAGGATGGGAACAAGACAGGATTATTTGATCTCATGCCTCAAGGGTATAAGCATGTTATCCAAACTTGAAATGTAGACCTCATAGAATTGAGAATCTGTCTAGCAGCAGTATATAGACAAAGTCTCATTCGTTACGCTACTTGTTTATTTATTCATTTTACCTGCTTCATGTCCCGAACAAGGTGATGCAACAGGAGATTAGTTGGACCTTGTTTCTGTGGAGTGAATAATGCATAAATCAATACATTCTTAATGGAAGTGTAGATTAAAAAGTAATATTAAAGATTAACTATCACATCAGTACAGTACAGGATCAAAGCTTTTCCAGCAGCTCCAGGTTCAATTCAGGAGCATGGTGGAATATGCACACACACTCAGATGGGCACAGCCACAGCAACAACTGGAAACCAGTCAGAACTGATCAGTTCACCTGATCAGCATGACCAGCCTCAATGTCCAGCTCCTCTGTGGCACATTATAGCTTTCATACATACTGTCTATAAGATGCATTGTAGTAAGTCAACGAGCTTATTAAGATCATTCCTTCCAGTGACCTTTACCACCAACATCAAGGGCAGCAAGGCAATGGGAACATTTATCACCTCCAAATCATACAGCATCCCAATCTGGGAATAGATGGGGTGAAATTCCTTTTGTGTGAAGTATGAAATGCACAATAGGGAATTGGCAGCCCATTTCACACCACCAAATTTCGTTTTAAATCGATTGCTGCCCAAGATGAATGTTCCCCCAATTAGCCATTCCTTCATTGCAGCGGGGTCAAATTTACAGAATTCCTTGCGTAACACCATTATTTAGGCAGCATCTGCATGACCATTATTGTAGTTTAGAAGAAGGCCTACCATTACAATGTCAAAGAACATGTAGCTGGAAAATAAACGTGGCCTTAATAGAATTACCACACATCCAAAGCCACAGCAATGTGGTTGACTCTCAACTGTCCTCAGGCAACTAGGGATGGGCAATAAATACTGGCTAGCCAACGCTGCCCATGTCCCACAAATGAAAAAAAAATTGGAGACAGAGCAGTTGGTTCAACAAATGTCTCCCATTCTTGGGAGCCCTGCAATGATAGAGCCAAAAACTGCTCTTATTTTGTCAACAACTTGCTTTTGTGTCATGCCTTTAACAATGAAATTTCCCAAGGTGCATCGCAGAAATGTTATGTGAAGCAAAATTTGACACCACGCCATACAAGATGATATTAGGACAGATCACCAAAGGCTTGTTTGGTCAATTGAAGTAAGTTTAAAGACAATCTTTAAAAATAAAAAGACGGAAAGGCAGAAAGCTTAGGAAGACAATTCTCAAGCTTAGAACATGGTGTTTGAAGTCAAGACCATCAATGTTGGAGTGATCAAAATGGGCTGTTCAATGAATGAGAAATAGATGAGTATTGATATTGTGGAGTTGAAGTAGGGGAAATTAAGTTGTGGAGATAACTTAAAACAAGAAGATTGGAGCCTTGCTTAACCAGAAAGCACAAGAGTGATGGGTGAAAGGGACTTGCTGTGAGTTAGGACCCAAGCAATAAAGTTTTAGATTGCCTCAAGTTCGTAGAAAGCAAAACGTGGGAGTTGACTGGGAGTAAATTAGAATATCAGGTCTAGAAGTAACAAAGGCATGGATGAAAGCGTCAGTGTCAGATGAACTGAGGCAAGAATAGTGGCTGAAGGGCAATTAGGTAGCCTTAGTGATCAGGAGGATATGTGATCAGAACCTTACACCAAAAGCAGTAACAGTCAGGTTCAACCATACACAATTGTCAAGGAAAGTAATGGACCCAATAGCTAGGAAACAAAATTTATCAAAAGGTGTTCTGACTGTTTAATTGGAAGAAATTTCTGTTCCTCCACCCCCACTGCAGGAAGCACAATGAAAAGGAGACTGTTGAATAGGCAAAAACAAGGAAAGGTCAAGAAAGAGGAGAGAAATAGAAAATAAAAAGTGGAAGGGAAGAAAAATGAAGGGTTGAGGGAGACAAGGGTGAGGGAGTGAGAAATAAACTTGAGGGAGAGACAGATGTGTGAGGGAGAAAGTAAGAAATGCATGGATACTGAAGAAAGAGTAAGAGAAAAAAATCAAGGCGAAGGAGTGAGGACATTTTTTAAAAGGTTTAACGATCCCACTATCTCTAACTAGCGGGAGTTGGGAGTTTGAAAATTACAGAATTGGATAGTTTTCAAAATATTTATTTTGAGACTTGAGAGTGTAGGGATCAATTTTCCCAGCCCACTGCTTTTATCGCGCAGCAGGGTGGGTACTCAAGCAAAGGCCATTTTGCAGGCTTCCTGCTGGATAACACAGTCTCCGCTAGTCATCGGGCGCCGCATTTCCGGCGCATCAGCTCCACAGCAGGGGGTTGGTCCAGACATGTTTAGGGGACCAGCAATCGGGCTGTAGGTGGGGTTGCATGGCCAACCATGGGGGGTTGAGGAGCTAGCCAGCAATTGTGGTGGCCAGCAATCAGGAGGCAGGCAGTGTGGGACGACTGCACATGCGCCCATTTCCGCTATGACAGATTGACGCATATGAAGTTGCTCACTCAGCGCTATGCTGCCAGCCTCTTCAGCAGGATGATTTTCAGAGTGAATCTCCAAGACACACTGCAGTGCTCACAGTGTGGGAGATGTATTTTGAAACTCCTGCTGGAAAAAACAGCAGGATTTACTCCAGTTTTAGACAAATTCGATGCTGATAATTTTTTTGGGAGAATTGCCCGCATCGTGTGCAAAAGTATCTGACTAAGGCAACCACGCACGTTAGCGGTCTCTGGCTTACCTACCAGCATTTTATTGTGGCTTTGCTGTGCAAATTAATCTCATTGGTAACATGTACGCAAGAACTCAAAAGATACAAATGGGGTGCAGACCGTGTTGTAGAGTTCCTCCAGCCTGGCAATGGTGAGAAAGCGATGCATGCTCACACCATTCTCAATCAACAGTTTCACAAAATCCACCCGATCCATTACCAAAGCATCAAGCATGGCCTGCTCCAAGGACCCCACCTACAGTGCAATCAAACAAAACATGTAAGAGTTGAATCTCTCAATCCAATGCCAAATTATGAGTTATATCTTAATGAGTTTCAATTAAAGCCGTTGACTAGCTATACCGAAACAAAGCTGCCATATAGCTCAAGTACAAATACAGATGCCGGGATTTTCCAGTGGAGGCAGCTTGCCGTTGGCAACCAGCAAGATTTGCGACTCACTGACATCTGAGCTATTATGCACCACTGGGGAACCCATCGCAGGGGGGTCATCTTTGACAGGGCAGTAAAATCCTGCCAGCAGAAAGGACCAGAACACCTTGCCCATAAACGACATTGTGCATTAAATGTTTCTTAGTTACATTAGCAGGAAAAGTGAAAATTCTGAAGGGCAGAAGAGGTTAGAGTGTGAAAGGGAAAATATAGTCACATTTGAAGTGTTAACCTCTCCTTCTCATTAGCATCTAATCAATCTGCTATTTACCATTCTCATTTTGGACTCTAATATTCAGGTTAAGTATGCAATACATGTGAACCAACTAGCAAACTGTGATCGGACATACCACACTCCAAAGTAAATGACAGAGGCAACCAAAGCAGATTCTATGGATTTCTTAACAATCCACCCAGCTGCTTGTCACACTGTCTCATTGAAACCTTGCCCGGATTTCCACTTCCATGTGCAGGCAGCAGATTTGGCGGCAAGAGTGGAGAATATCACAAAAAGGCATGAGACCATTTCTCGGCGGGATAAATGTAATCATCCCATGCCCCTGTCAGTGGCGGGCCATGCTTTTGTTTAGTCAATAATGGGAATATCATTATAATACATCAACATGCTATCAGGCCCATAACCATAATCCCACATCAAATTAAACTTCCACAGTCATGTGATATCAGAATGACACAATGTATGACTGGCTTCAAAAAGCATGCACCTGGTGGGCAGAACTCCAAGGGGAGCTTGGGATGAATGCACCCATGCCCCATAGCACCCACACAGCTCTGCATCTTCAGGGGGAATGGGAGGTGGTGGGGGAGGAGTCATAGCCAAATTTGCACAGCAACTTCTTCAAAGCATCCTTATTGTTCTTGGGTATGAACTTCAATAAAGGGCTGCAAAAAGTGAAGGGAAACCAGGGGTACAGACTTCAGTGTGGTTGTTGGTGGGGAATGGGGAGTCAATACAGACTGAAAGTTCTACCCAAACATGAGGGTGTGGATGTGGCATATGGAGAAGTGATGAAGACTAGAACAAGGAATATAGAAAACAGGTCGATGATCAGGAGTCGGTTGCAGCTGAGATCGCTTAGCTTGAACTCAATTGACGTGTTTGGAGTCAGACTCATCACACAATTGTGCCCATTCAAGCAGTACCTATATATGAGGGTGCAAATGACTGCTGCTCAGCATTTGACCTTTGGCACAAGGCTCTTGCCCCATCATGCAACTAAAAACTGGACATTAATGTTATGGCCAGGACATGAATAAATGGACTTTGAGAGCTATTGATGATGAATGACAAAGAGTGGTCCTTAGCAGGCAAATATTAATCGTTAAGTCTCTCTCTTTGATACTGCAGTGAGAAAACCATCAGGATCATGGTGACAAGGAGCAGCACAGGAGACTGTTAAAGAAGTTATGTGCTCGTGGTGTTAAGGGTAAGATAGAGGATTGGCTGACTGGCAGAAGTCAGAGAGTGGAGATAAGCGGACTTTTTCAGGATGGCAGCCAGTTACTAGTGGTGCATTTCACAACAAACATTAACAATTTGGAGGAAGAAACTGAAGGCACTGTTGCTAAGTTTGCTGATGATACAAATATATGTAGAGGGACAGATAGCATTGAGGAAGTAGGGAGGCTGCAGAAGGACGTGGACAGGTTAAGAGAGTGGGCAAAGATGTGGCAGATGGAATATAATGTGGAAAAGTGTGAGGTTATGCACTTTGGGAGGAGGAATGGAGGCACAGGCCTTTCTCTAAATGGGAAAATACTTGGGAAATCAGAAACAAAAAGGGACTTGGGAGTAATTGTTCGAGATTCTCTTAAGGTTGATGTGCAGGTTAAGTCGGCTGTTAGGTAGGCAAATGCAATGTAAGCATTTATGTCGAGAGGGCTAGAATACAAAAGCAGGGATGTACTTCTGAGGCTGTATAAGGCTCTGGTCAGACCCCATTTGGAGTACTGTGCCATATCTAAGGAAGGATGTGCTGGCCTTGGAAAGGCTCCAGAGGAGGTTCATAAGAATGATCCCTGGAATGAAAAGCTTGTCATATGAGGAACTCGGGGTCTGCATTCGTTGGAGTTTAGAAGGATGAGGGAGGATCTTATTGAAACTTACAAGATACTGGGGGGCCTGGATAGAGTGGACATGGTGAGGACGTTTCCATTAGTAGGAAAAACTAGAACCAGAGGGCACAACCTCAGACTAAAGGGGCGATCCTTTAAAACAGAGATGAGAATGAATTTCTTCAGCCAGCGAGTGGTGAATCTGTGGAACTCTTTGTCACAGAAGGCTGTGGAGGCCAGCTCCTTGAGTGTTTTTTAAGACAGAGATAAATAGGTTCTCGATTAATAGAAGGAACAGGGGTTATGAGGAAAAGGCAAGAGAATGGGGATGAGAAAATTATCAGCCATGACTGAATGGTGAAGCAGACTCGATGGGCTCCTTTGTCTTATGGCCTTATGGAGCCTGGTGCTCTTGCTGTCATTCTTCTCATTCATAGCAGGGTCAATGGTGGTGTTTGTCTCTTCGAAGGCAAGAGCAAAATTGTCAAGTGAAAGCGTTGGAGGGGCTGCTGGGCTCTAGATGAACCCCAGGGAGCCATCACTCAGAGAGTCTTCGCTAGGCCCAGGGTATACCAGCAGCACTTGTCATACCTCCAGATGTCTGAGAACCAGTGTTACCAAAGACTGCGCATGTCCAGAGAATTTTTTGGTCACATCTGCCACCTACAAAAAACCGGTACCATAGGACTTGGAGGACCTCCACTGCCAATGTCACTGAATTTAACTGCAGTGCTCAAATTCTACACCAGTGGCTCCTTCCAGGGATCCACAGGTGACATCTGCGGTATTTCATATGCCTCTGCAATCAAGTGCACCCAGGAGATCATGGACGCAATCTTTGCAAGGGCATAAAATTTACTGCATTTTGACTGGGATCAGGCAAAGCTGGAAGCTAGAGCAATGGGATTTGTGCAGATCTCTGGTTTTCCACAGGTGCCATCAACTGTTTTCATGTGGCACTTAGAGCTCAACGCCTCAAGCTGGCTAAACTGTGAACCACAAGGACTTTCATTCAATGAATGTTCAAATGGTCTGAGGTCACAGTAAATGCAGCCTGCAGATAGAATCATTGAATCCCTGTAATGCTGGAAGGGCCCATTTGACCAATTGGTTTGTACCAACTCTCCAACAGAGCGTCTGTCCCAGGACCACCCTATCCCCAGAACTCTCACATTGATCTCGCTAATCCCCCTAACCTACAGTCTCAGGACACTAAGGGGCAATTTAACATGGCTGATCCATCTAATCTGCATGTCTTTGGATTTATGCACAATTCCCAAGGAATGTGCACAGCTCCTATATTCTGAACTACTCTTAGATCCCTGACATCTTTCAGGATCCTTGCAGGATTGGTTCCTTGGGAACAAGGGCTATTCACTGAGGACATTGCTGAAGACAACTCTGCGGAGACCAAAAAGAGTAGGAGACACAAGATACTATGAGGCTCATGCTGCAACTCTCCCTATGTTGAAGTGGACCATTGGGATGCTGAAGATGATGTTCTGGTGCCTAGGCCACTCAGTGGAGTCCTGCAATACAATCCACAGAAGGTGTCATGCATTGTCATCTCCTGTTGCACCCTAGACAACCTGGTGCTGCAACAGGGGGAGGAGCTGCCTGAGAAGGAGATGAAGGAGCAGCACATTTGGAGATGAGGCTAAGGAGGCCCTTGGGAGAAAAAATAATGGCCACAAGGCCATGGCAATGTCCAGACGAGGAAAATGAGCTTGGAATACATTCATAGCCACCAGATTTATGGAGAGTTATAAGGACATACAGTGAGGACATCCAACAATCATCACATGGCATCTATAAGCACTGCACTCTTCTCTGACTGATAGCAGCACACATATGCTCTGTAATAAGACCCCTGTCATGAAGATGCAATGGATGCCCATAATCTGCACAATCAGAAGCTTCAACAAGAATCCACCTCCAGGGTTTCAATCTGGTCTTGTGAGATTCCTTTCCTCCAGATCTCCAAGTACACTCATGCCTCGCCTTTCAAGCACACTTTCAGATCTTTGGCCATGGTGAGCAGAACACCACTGCTCCATACTCCATGCCCCTGCTATGGCCTGCAGCATGTAGTCACCAAATTTCAGCTGCCCTTTTGGATCTTTAGGGCTTCCCTCAATCTCATTCTGTTTCAGGTCCTTTTCCCATTGCTCTTTCTTCAACTTGGAGCCTTTTTCTCTGCTCCTCTAATTTATTGACTCAATGGTATTTATCTCTGAACTTTGACATTGTCCCAGCCTGGGACTTTCATCTGGGTCCTCTTTCTGTCCCACTGCCTGATTTGGAGCTACCTTCTTGGTTTGGGACATTCCCCCTGTTCCCCTTCCTATGTCCTGGTTCGTGGGACACCTTCTCTCAAACCACGCTGTGTTTCAGGTCACCTGTCCTGCTTTTTGTGCAATTTCACTACTTTACTTCCTTTTCTTCCACACTTACGTGCAGGACCAGTTGCCAGCCTGCAGATATGAAAACAAATGAACTCCATTATGTGTGGCCCTCTCTCAGCTTGCACATGCACAGAAGGCCAAAAAATCATTAAAAAAAAACTCTGCATGTGCAATCACTTCCTGACTGGCACATGCACCGATGTCCCAAGACTCACCAGGAACTGTAACTGTGACTTAAATTTAAATAAGGTAAGTATCAGAGTTTGTTACACTAGTCAAATAGCACATTAGCTCACTTAGGGAGCCAAACAGTAAAAGTTAAATGCTTTTCTTAGGTCTGGATTAGACTAGTTAGAATGATTATAGGCTGGTCTGACATCCACCAATAGATTGGAGCATTGGCTAAGTTTGTAGGCAGCACAGCCCACCCCAAACCATGTCTAATGACACTGGAATGGAACACAAGAATGCAAAGTAAAACCACTACCATGGTATACACACACTAATCCCTGACTGGGACTACAGCTCAGCAGGCCCAGTCTAAAGGCTCAGGTGAGGAATTCCAGCCGGTCGGGCCACTGCCTGTTACCAGGGGAATTCATCTTCAATGAACCCCACAGTGATTCTCCATGGACTTCATGGGAGTTATCACACAATGTAAATTACTTTTCCCCCAAGTGGCCATAGGCTGTACTCTGTTCCATATTATATTAACCTGCACTTGTTGCTTACAGCTTTAACTTTCCATTTTTTATTATTCAGTAGTTCCTGCTGAAATACTGGCTCCATGACCACTGGGGTAATAATGGGATCAGATTTGGCTGTGCTACCTTCATGTTCAAATAACTTTTTAATACTCACTATCTGGAAGGAATATTATTTTTTCCTCACTAAAGGTAAACACAAATATAGCAAAAAGGTGAACACAAATAAGCCTACCTCTATCTTTTTTTTGCTACAAATAAATGAGAGCTGATGAAAATGGAGCTCAATAAGAACATAAGAACATAAGAAATAGGAGCAGAAGTAGGCCATCTAGCCCCTCGAGCCTGCTCTGTCATTCAATGAGATCATGGCTGATCTGCTGATCTGATAGTGGATTCAGTTTTACTTACCTGCTTGCTCCCTAAATTCCCTTTTGGTTAAAAATCTATCTATCTGTGACTTAAACACATTTAACAAGGTAGCCTCTACTGCTTCATTGGGTAGAGAATTCCAAAGATTCACTACCCTCTGGGAGAAGAAGTTCCTCCTCAACTCTGTTCTAAATTGACTCCACTGTATTTTGAGGCTTTGCCCCCTAGTTCTTGTTTCCATTGTAATAACCTCACTGCTTCTACCCTGTTGAGCCCCTTCATTATCTTATATGTCTCTATAAGATCTCCCCTCAACCCTCTAAACTCCAATGAGTACAGGCCCAATCTACTCAATCTCTCTTCATAAGCTAACCCCCTCATCTCCAGAATCAACTTGGTGAACCTTCTCTGTACCCCCTCCAAAGCTAATATGTCCTTTCTTAAATAAGGGGACCAAATTGTACACAGTACTCTAGTTGCAGCCTCACCAATACCTTGTACAATTGCAGCAAGACCTCCCTGCTTTTATACTTCATCCCCCTCACGATAAAGGCCAACATTCCATTTGCCTTCCTGATCACCTGCTGCACCTGCAAACTGAGTTTTTGCAATTCATGCACAAGGACCCCCAGATCCCTCTGCACAGTAGCATGTTGTAATTTTTCACCATTTAAATAATAGCCCATTTTACTATTATTCCTTCCAAAGTGGATAACCTCACACTTAGCAACGTCATACTCCAGCTGCCAGATCCTTGCCCACTCACTTAGCCTATCCACATCTTTCTGCAGACTTTCTGTGTCATCCACGCAATTTGCTTTCCCACTCATCTTTGTGTCATCGGCAAACTTTGTTACCCTACACAAACAAGTCATCCTCATGGGAGTGCAAAGAAAGCAATATTTCCTTCAATTCAGAGATCTATCAAAACTCATCACTATCTAAGGAAGAGACACTAAAGTGCTGGATATTGAGACAATGGCTGCCACAGACGGACCCATTCAAAACCCCAGGGAAATACACATTGGATGAAGTATCAGACTGTACTCACTGGAGAGAGATTGTAGGCACATTTTCAGTGGAAGAAACAGGCTGAAAAGGACTCTCTCTCTCTCTCTCTTTCTTTTGGAACAAGTTTATTCCCCAGTTCGAGAAGTCAACATTGCTAGAAACATAGATTTTGTAATGATTGCAGTATCTTATACATTTGATCGCGTCCAAGAAATCAGCTAACCTGAATTGGCTGCAATGTTTAAAATCTATGCATCAGGACAATCAAAGGCACAGCTAGATATTCTTTTACTTCTTTATTGGACTCTAATTCCCCTTTTCTCTTGTGTCTGTGTGTGTGTGTGTGCATGCGTATAATTCTTGACGTTGCGTTTTTACTAGTTTTTTCCTGGGTTTAGTGATTAATCAATTTCCCATTCTTTGACTCAAGAAAACCTTCCCTGATTAGTACCTTTTTGTTTGTAGCTGAAATAGTTAAATACATTTGGATTTGGAAAAGGCATATCTACATGAAAAGGAAACTTAAACCCTTTTTGTGAGCAACAGAGGAGGTTGAATAGAGGGGAGCTATGTCATTCCTTCTCACCTGGTCATAACAAATAGAGAAGAAAATGGCTGCGAAAAGTTTGAACTCACGGTTATTTCAGGGATCCTTATAATTTTGTAAGACCCTTTGATTTTCGGCCACAGAAGTTGTCCAGGAATAAAGGTTAATCAGCTAGGTAGCTAATGGTCTGTCTCAGGTAGGGGGAAGGGGAAAGAGAAAAAAGCATTTCACAGACCTTGGCTGGAATTGCGAGTTACTGTTTGCGTAAGTCCTCAGAGATTTGGCACATCAGAGCTAAAAGTAACAGGTTGTATAGGCTGAACTTCTCTTTCAGTGCGGACATTAATAAGCAGCAAAAGATACTCCTCTGTTTAAAAAAAAGGTATTATCTACTGTACACACTAGCTGTTCAGGTTTCTCCCAGAAGGTACTCATTATGCACGTATGACCTTGGAGACAACTAAACAAAAACCACTGATCCATGGTATGACTTTTGCCTGTAAGTTATCGACTTCCACAAAGACTGGGAACCGGGTAATTAGCATAGTACAGCCTGTACTCAGGAGTATCAAGACATTTTCTTACCGTTGAATGCATTCTACACAAAATTTGTTATTTTAGAATTTGCAGGTGTGCTACTTTGGATAGAATGTTACATCATTTAGCGCTTAAGAGACTTTTATTCTAAATGCACTGTCATCAATATTCAGAACAAGTATCTCAAGACAATTCTGTATTAAATGTTACCATGCTTTCTGACATCATCTACTTTTTAATGTTGTATCAGATCTCTTAGGATGTTCCAGAGCACCTGATAGGTAATGAATTATTGCTGAATTGTAGTTATTGCTGTTTGGTATCATAGAATCCCTTCAGTGCAGAAGAGGCCATTTGGCACATCAAGGCTGCACTGACCCTCTGACAGAGTATCTTACCCAGGCCCTCTCCCTCATCCTAGGTAGGAGAATTCAGCACTATTTTACACAATGCACAATCCCATTATAAGATGAATGACCAGTTAATCTGCTTTGGTGATAGTGAGCACAAGAAGAAGATTTCCAGGACATTTCCTTTTCTTTGTACAGTGCATGAGACCTTAAATGTCCACCTGAAGAAGTAGGCAAGGCTTTGTTTAATATCTTATTTGAACAGTGGCACTCCAGAAATGTAACAATTACTTGGTTTCCAGATTATCATAGAATCATGGAAATATAACAGGTATAAGGATTTTAATAATGTATAGACTTGAATAATTAGAGAATGTTGCAGCACAGAGGGAGGGCATTCAGTTCAACATGACTGTGCCAGTTTGAAAATCCAATTAGTCCCACTCACCAGCTCTTTGGCCCATAGCACAGTAAACGTTTCCCCTTCAGCTACTTATTTAACTGAGTCTCTGTCTTTTCCCTGAGGATTCTGCCAGTTACTCCTGGCAGTGGGACAAGGGCCCTCATTTCTGAGTGCAATGTCTTGCAAAACACGGATTGTCAAATGCATATTTCAGATTTTAATACTTAATCCTCTTCTTCAGGTAGCACCCCCAATTCTTCAGGGTTGCCAAACCATGGCTTATGCTGTGGTTTTACCAGAGGGGCAGAACAAGGAGGTAGGATCCAAGTCTACTTCAGCCAGACTAACGAATCAAACACACAGCAGTGTTGGCTTTACTCCGAACCAAATACTGGCCACATAGCCAACTGAGCTAACCACCCCCACTCAATACTGAATATATTATTGAAATATTGAATACCTTCCAATGTTGTCCATAAACCAAAATGTTTTTCTTAGCAATGTCCACTCTGTCCCATGCCAATGCCAAACTTAGCTGATCTGAGGCAGAAGTGTTTGTACCTTTGGAAACAAAAACAACTTAAATATTCTGAAATGAAGTAAGATTCCTGTACAGCAAGCTATAATTGCTTAAAAAGAACAAACTACCTTTGAGGAGGGCAGTTAATATTGCCAAGTCAATGTCCTGCTGTTCTTCGGAGTCCGCATCAAAAATTGTAATCTGTGTTCACAAGAGAAAAAGGGAACTATTATTCTGCCGCACACGCCCTCATACAAACTTAACTGTTCAGATGAGATATTAAACCAAGGCTTCAGCTGGATCATTTAATGTGCATGTTTTTCTGAACCACTTGATTTTCTTTCTATTTTGATTATCTGTATTTCTTCTCTCTTCTTCTATTGCCAATTTTCTGGCTCTCTCCCTGAAAGGCATAGGTTTCATTTTGTATAAGAGGAGGGGAACAATTCTCCCAAAAGTGCTGAATTGGTGGGAAAATTGGTCTAGTTCACGACTATTTTGTAGTGCAACTTTGGACCTGAATCTCCCCAACTCTGTGCAATGCAGAGGTCACAATTTGTGAATCTCATTAAAAACCTGGGGGGAGCGGGGTCTATTCGCGCCAGAGTCTGACAGCTCCGGACCTCTGCGCATGTGCAGTGGCCCCGATCTGCTCGATCACTGGCCAGCCTGGGACCCTCCTGCCACCCTCATGGCCCGATCGTGCCCCCCACCACAATTCCCAGGCCAGCCCTGATCCTACCCCTGCCCTGCAGCGCCCGATGTCCAGCCCACCTCCCCCCCCAGCAGTAGCGATTACCCCACTTCCTCACCCCGGCAGACCATCCCCTCCCACTGACCTGTTCCCTGTGGTCAGAACCCCCCCCCCCCCCCCCCCCGGGAAGCAGAACCCCTCCACCCCCGACAGACCATCCCTTTGCCCCCCAGCCCACCCCAATCACTGGCCTCCCTCGAGGCCAGACCGATCCCCATCTAGAATGGCAGCAGGACCCCCCACCCCCACCCAATCCCCCCCAGGCCCTGCATACAATAGGCCCTGCCCCCTTGGCACTGCCCGATGCCCCCTAGGCAGTGCCAAGGTGCCCCCGGGCATGGGCACTTTGCCCCTTGGGCAGTGCCAGGGATCACAGGCTGGAACTGCCAAGGTGCCCATGCCCAGGGGCACCAACCCCCACTGCCTGACCTCTGGGGGAGCTCTGATTGCCCCTCAGGCAGGGTCTCCCACTAGCTCCCCAGACACGGGCAGGTAGTATAAACCCCGCCCGAATGAAGTACTCCTGGCGGAGTGGGGGATGCTACTGAGCCCAGCAAGTTCCATGCTGGGCCTGATAATCACATTTAAACTGCATTTAAAATATATTATTAATATATTAAAAACAGATTTAAATTAGTTACCTCTTTTCTTGCCGGTTTCCAGCGCTGCGATTCTCCCGACCAGACCCGCTAAAAAATTTGTGCATCACAATGGGAGAATCGCCCCCATGGTTTCAGCACCCAAGTGGTCATTCTGCATGTCAGAGGTTTGTCAGTGTCAGCAGGGTATTTGGTAGCTAAGTAGTCAGCCACTGTCAGGAACTGTACAGAAAGCAGCTTGACTGACTCACAGCATTGGGAGTAGGTCATTCAGCCTCTCAAACTTACTCTACCATTCAGTTGGACGATAGCTGATTTGTACTTCAACTTCATTTAACCATCTTTTAAAACATGGTTCTTGATACCTTACCTGGTAACCTTAGTATGGAAAATGTTGATTGACCCAGAAATCACAGCATTTTAGAGGAGAGAATTCTACATTTCCATGTCCTATTGTGTGAAGAAGTATTTCCCAATATCGCTTCTGGATGGACCAGCTCTAATTCAGGTCCAAGGTACACAGGTCAGTAAAATGTCATCTCCAAGACAGAAGTCCAGTCTCTAGTTCTTAACCTATCCTCATTGCTTCTCCAGGCCACCCCTTGCAGGCTAATTACATCCTAACTGTCAACAATTGCGCAGTCAACAGGTGGCTGCGTAATCTCCTCAGACATGACTGCAAGTTCACAACGAGAGCTTCATTAGGCTCTGTAGACCTATAATCATCAGTCATCCTATTGTCTGCTCGCCTCCAGTAGTCCAGACAATATCTGCTGAGCATCATGTTCACAATCACTGGTGAATGATGTAGTTGTCCCAATTTCGGCACAAGTCCCAAGATGATAGTAAGGAGAACTTTGTCAGGTTGACAGGGCTGGGTGCACAGTTTTCATTTCTGTTGCCTTGGTCAATGTTGGGGAGTTCATCCAATTTCATTTCTTCGTAGGCTTTGTAGTGGTCTAATATGACTTTAAAGGGTATTTAAGAATCCACCACATTGCTATGTGGTCTGCAGTCACATGTAGGCCAGGCCATCGAAGGATGGCAGATTTTCTTCTCTAAATGGCAGATGTGTTTTTACAACAATAGTTTTACAGTCACCATGAGATTTGAATTTTCCTTCCAAGTTTGTTAACTGAATTTAAATTCCACCCGTGCCATGGTGGGATTTGAACCTGTGCCCCCACAGCATTAACCTGGGCCTCTGGATTTCTAAACCAGTGAGATTACAACTGCACCACATCACTCCTACACTTAGCTAACTCCTCTGATGGTCAGTGTTTTGAGGACTGTTAAAATAGAGTTTAAAACCATGCTTGGTCATGGAGCAAGTCAGAGAACATTCTTTTATAAGAATAGGTGTCCTAGAAGTAGATACTGACAAACTTCCGATAACAGGCAAGCAACTTATCCAGATGCAGGCTAGCTGAATGTTTATTCTAGTTGTTTTGTAAATTATTATTTTGTAAATTGAGTTTGTGTCTTTATATGCCCTGCTTGTGAATAGAACTCCCACTCACCTGATGAAGGAGCAGCAAGCACTCCTAAAGCTAGTGGATTTTGCTACCAAATAAACCTGTTAAACCTTTGTCAACCATAGAGCTTTATAAATCTCCTGTAGCCATTATAGAGTTCCTGCAGTTGTACATTAATTCTTTCAGGCAACAAGTTTGCATATGTGCAATAATATTTACTGTCTACTCCCAGGATTGTGGAGTTTACCATGTGGAACAGCATAGATTCCACAGTCCCAGCCTGAGACATCAGTTTGTCCTTCCCTGAAGTGATTCAACAAAATAAATAGAGGATCAATGCCAAGATGGAAAAATATCCCATTCACTGCTATTGACCTTCTATTAATGATTACAAAATGTCTATGTACATGCTCAAGAAACTATGAACTGAAAGTTCAATTTAATCAAATTAATCTACTGCAGGTATCATGCAAATAAATGGCTACTCTATTGAGCTGTGTGCATTAGCCGCTATCATCGAGTCTTTGCAAAGACTTTCTATATTTTCACCGCTGATTTGAACGTACTCACCGATTCTCTGTGCTCCATACATTCCATAAGAATTTTAAACAAATGATCCGATTGCTTCTGTCCAAAATTAAAGGTCTTCTGGATCCTTAATATTAATTCATCTTCCAAGCCAGGATACAATTTTCTATGATAAATGAAGCCAAGAATGTCACCATTAATTATCTGAGCAATCATTGAATGTTAAGTCGAAGTTTTATTTAAAAAAAAACTTTTAAACTATCTGCAGGAGAAATCTAATTAAATGCAAGCAGGGTTGAACTCTTAAAACATTATGATCTATACATAAGGGCTGACTGACCATGCGCTTAAGGTAATAGCACCTGCCAGCCACGCATACCTAGAAATTGTGGGTGTACTGCTCACAGGTACAGACTATAGTGAATAGAGAATTAAAGGTAGTAAACTCACAATATCTAGATCTGTATGGCTGGCCCAATTTGGGGTGCACAAAAATCTACAAGGATAAATAAATTGGCAATTGCCTGTTTCCATGCTGTAATTCTCTATAAAATGCAGGCAATTGGGGCTAGTTTAGTGATTTAAAAAAAGGGTGGCATGAACAAGTTGGGCTGAAGGGCCTGTTTCCATGCTGTAAACCTCCATGACTCTATGACTTCAACTGATACAGTGCGTAAAACAGTACTTCAATTTTGACCTAGAGTCAAACAGGCAAAGATTATTAAATCCCCAGATAGCCAGGCAAATAAAACCAGAGGACATCAAACAAAGAGAAGACACAGAAAGCACAGACTTGGCTAACCAATCGACCGAAGAAGCTTGCAGGACAGAAGGAGACCATTCAACTCATCATACATTAGCTGACTCTTTGTTAGAGCAATCCTAAACTAATCCCAATTCCCTGCTCACTCTCCAAGACCCCTGTATCATTCTATACTCAAATCTTCGTGCAATATTTGCCTTTTAATAACGTAGCAATCTTTTTAAAATTTTTACTCCATTCTTAGAGTCACAAAGACAACGTGTGGAGCAGATTGGGCAAACCCTTAATCCATCTCCTTGTTTGCTCCAAAAAACAATTCACATTGAATCCAATTCATAGTTGCCACAAGAGGGACATACAAGATCCAAGCTGACAAGAAAAGGCAGTGTGCCTGGAGCTGGGTTTGATCTGACACTGGACTCAGCCAAAAGGCTGAGAAGCACACTCCTGCCAGGTGATCATGGTTTCACTCCTGCCGGGTAAATATAGCAATCCCATTCTCAACCAAGCCCCAGTGAAAATTATTCCCTCACCTTATATACTGTAAAAAAAATTTCTTCCAAACTTTCTTCTTGCTCTTTAAGGTCAGAGGGCTGAACTTTCTGGGCACACCAGTAGTGGGCGGGAACAGAAAATTCAGAGTGAGGCCAAAAGTTGGATTCCCACCAGTGGGAAAATGAGTTGGAATTTTACCCTTGCCACTCTTGTGTTGGTCAGTTTTCCCAATGTTAGGAATGCTACTGGCATGCATCAGTATGGCATGATTACTCATCAGAAACACAAGTCACTGGAATCACGTTCCTCCTCCAAGTGACATACCACGCTAGTGCGAAATTAGACCAGTCTAAATCATGACTGCTGTCTGCCCTCAGTTTTCTTGTGGCTTTAAGGTGAGTGGAAATGCCAACCTACAATAGCTCTGCACTGGTTCCTCAGAGATGCCAGTGACAGCTCACACTGGTGGGGGTGAATAGTGGGGCTACTCGCTGTGGCTGCCTGGAGTGTTGAGCTGGGCTGCTCTCCGTGGTTGCTGCAATTCTGGGGGTTAGCACCGTGTGCTGTGAGTCTCTGGCGGTGCCACGCGGAGACCGGGGGGGGCGGGGGGGGGGGGGAATGATGGAAATATGAGACTGAGGGGGACCTGAGAGAATTTTAGGCAGGCAGAACAACGGCAAGCAGAGGGAAAACTGGGAGTGGGAAAACTGGAGCAAACATGGAGCAACAGAATGCGAACACAGAAGGTGGTGGATGGGACTCGATTTACAAGAAGTAGGGATGAAAGCGGAGTTCAAAACTGAGGCATAAGCAAGAGGTGCTGCATAGAGACTCATGAGTGGGGTGGCGGAAAGCTTGCACAAGAGGATAGGTTGCACAGACTCACAGAGTCGGACAAGCCTTGTGATCACTCATTGAAGAGTCAGAGAACTGAGTGAAAAATAATCATAGTCCCTGGACCCTGTGGTCATGCTACTGGGCTATGCATGACACACATATCATTTTCCCATTCTGGGGAGGGGACAAGACCTGTGTGCTTAGTAGGGACTTTGCACAGCTTAGCATGAAGTGTGATCATAGTCTCACCATGGGTGGTGAGAGGGATGTCTGGCTCATACTGGGCTGCAGGTGGGACAGTCAGGGAAGGCATCTGCAGTCTGTAAATGGGAGAAGTGCAACAAATGAGGGGTACTCAAAACTCTCCTGGGGGGGGGGGGACACCATTGTATGTGACCGTGCACATAACCTCAAGATGGAGAGGAGTGAAGTCTAAATGGGGTATGGGGACATCAACAGTGATGGGTTCAGAGCAAAAGACTGGAATGTTCACCACAATGACAATGGGATCCAGAGTTACTGGGGGAGGCTGGAGAATCCAAAGGGAAGGAGTTCTACCTACACATTGTGAGGTTCCAAGGAGATTGGGAGACCCAAATGCTGACAGGGTTAGCTAATCTCAAAGTAAAAATGCACCACCATCTTGACAGCCTAAAGTTATGACGTAGTTTAAAATCAAAACTGAAAAATAATCTACCAGGGAGGAAGCTGGGGCAGTGGAGGAGCCCATAGCTGTACTCAAGAGCCCTAACAGAGGACACCCTCACACTGTCTATAGTGACAACATAGACATGAAGTCTGAGAGAATAAAACTCAAGAAGAGTTCATTGAGAAGGTGCAATTAGAGCCACTGACACTCGGAGTTCTTTATTGTAAGACAGTGTGAGTCATTGAGTTCACAATGAAATTGATCAATCAGAGCATTAACAGAGAGAAGTGTGAGAATGGAAGATGTGGCCCAACAACACCAAGCACAGCTTCGAGAAGAGGCCCGACCTGAGGACTGTGTGTCAGCAAAACATAAAGGATGAGGTTTTCTGACCCATCCCCCAAGACAACTTGCACAATCATGAAGCCACTGAAGACGTCATTCCTATCTGGAGATGACTGAGTGGTAATGCCGTATGTTTCTGTTCTTGTTAGAGACGTGATGGATTATTACTGCCACATTGTGTGAGAGGAGCTAATGCTGCATGGACTGGGAGGACATCCCCTTTCAATGCCCTCGAAGGTCACTGCCATGCTCCAGTTTTTGCCAGCGGGTTGTTTCAGGGATCCACATAGGATTTATGTGGCATCACTCAGTCCTCAGCAGATAAGTTGAAAGTTCTAGATGCCTTCCACAATAAGGCATTTGGAAAAGTTCACACTAGATGAAGATAGCCAGACTGCCACATTCCTGGGTTTCACTGCAATCTCTGGGTTCCCTAGCATACAGAGTGCAATCAGTTGCACACATGTGGCTTTGAGAATTCCTTGCAGCAGTTCCTGATGTTCATTAACAAGAAATGGTTCCATTCACTGAATATTCAGCTGGTGTATGACCATCAGAAGCACATTGTGCACATTTGTGCCAGATACACTGCGAGTTCATGAGTTGTACATCCTCAGGCATTCCCAGGTGCCTCAGATATTTGAAGGGTTGTGGTGCTTACTGGGTTGGCTGCTTGATAATAAGGGCTACCACTGAAACAATGAATCACATACTACTGCATCATCCCCAAAGTGCCTTAGAGGAAAGATACAATGTGGCACATTGATGGATCTTGTCAAACTGAGAGTAGACTATTGGCATCCTGATGATGTGCTTCTAATACTTGGACTATTCAGGTGGAGCTCTGCAGTACACCCCCAAAGAGGGTGTCCTGCATCATTGTAGTGTGTTGCCCCCTGCACAACTTGGCATTTCAAAGGGGAGATCACTTGCCAAAGGGAGATATGAAAGAGGCTGAGAACTTCTTAAACAATGAAATCTGGGAAGGACAGGAACCTGAAGAGAGCAATGATGGGAAGCTGCCACATGCAATTGAAGCCACAAGATGCGGAAGACCAGCCCATGACATACTCACAGCCACAAGATTTCAGGAGTACAGTACAGGCAAGGGTATCCAAGTGCATTTCTTCTGTCCTTAATAGCATGCCAGTGATCTAAAAGGCTTTTACAACCACTAACATTAAGAACAAGACCTTGGACTTCAAACCCTCACCAGGCTCTAACCTTTGGAGAGGTCAGCAGCCAAAGCTGGATGGAGCCACTCAAGGAAGTGAAAGGCAGCATAACAGTACAAAGTCTGAGTCAAATGGACTTGATGGTGTCATGACTTCCTGAATGAGACACTTTGTGCTATCCAGGGGTGCAGATATGGCTGGAGAGTTCAACATGGCTTGTGCTTTGGTACAAACAATTAACTATATAATGATAAGGCAACGTGAGTGATAGCTCTCTAATACAATTGAGCACACATAACTCCATGGTGTTTTTTAATGAATATCTCTTCCTAATGCAATTTCTAAAGATTTTCACTAAACAGATTGACACATCTCTCTGAGATGAGACAAGGAATGAGTAACTAACATGAGTCAGCCAGACATTACATAAATGTAAGGCTCACAATGGGAGGTGATTGTGGAATGGGAGCCTGGGTCACCCTTGCAATGAGAGGCCACATAGATGCATATGCATAATGCATTCAAGTCACAAGACCATTGTCTAGAAAAGCAAATATACTTATGAAGATGCATGATAGACACGAGAGACCACACATGACCCAAAAGTGATATCAATGTTTCTTAAATCTTTCTAACCCTATCGTACATTTGGTGCATCCCCGGTATCCACAGCAGAAGTGGCAGAGGCCTGCTCACTACCACGCCCTGTTTTCTCTGACTTTCGTGGCCATTCTCTAAGCGGGCTGAGGCCTGGAGGGCTCTGGCCTTCTTTGGCTCTCCCACAGTGAGACATGTGCACTCTCCTCCGCCTGAGCAGCTGAAGGTGACAGGGTCATAGGCAGAGGGGATTAGAATGGCTGTGCACCCAGAGCAACCTGAGTGGGTGGCCCTAGCTGCTCCCTGTGGGTACGCGAGGGCCTGTACCTGACCCCTGGAGGACACTAGGCACCTGGCTTGGAATTTTATCAAAGTCTGTCAGGTTCAGACTGAAAACCAGTATGTATCTCTCCAGATGCGCAGCTGAATTTTCAGCTCAGGTTTTCTGGCACTCAGTATCTGCTTCCACTACCTACCCCAGCAACGAATTCCAGACACCCACCACCCTATGTGTAAAAAACATGCCTTGTACATCTCCTTTAAACCTTGCCCCTCACACATTAATCCTCTGCCCCCTAGTAACTGACTCTTCCACCCTGGGAAAAAGCTTCTGACTATCCATTCTGTCCATGCCTCTCATAATCTTGTAGACTTCTATCAGGTCTCCCCTCAACCTCTATCGCTCCAGTGAGAACAAACCAAGTTTCTCCAATCTCTCCTCATAGCTAATGCCTTCCATGCCAGGCAACATCCTGGTAAATCTTTTCTATACCCTCCCCAAAGCTTCCACATCCTTCTGGTAGTGTGGCGACCAGAATTGAACACTATATTCCAAGTGCAGTCTAACTAAGTTTCTATAAAGTTGCAACATGACTTGCCAATTTTTAAACTCAATGCCCTGGCTGATGAAGGCAAGCATGCCATATGTCTTCTTGACTACCTTTTCCACCTGCATTGCCACTTTCAGTGACCTGTGTACCTGTACACCCAGATCCCTTTGCCTATCTTAAGGGTTCTGCCATTTATTGTATATTTCCTATCTGTATTTGATCTTCCAAAATGCATTATCTCATATTTGTCCGGATTAAATTCCACCTGCCATCTCTCCGCCCAAGTCTCCAACTGATCTATATCCTGCTGTATCCTTTCTTGGTCCTCATCGCTATTCGCAAATCCACCAACCTTTGTGTCGTCTGCAAACTTACTAATCAATCCAGTTACATTTTCCTCCAAATCCTCCAATATGTATATATTCCAAACAGCAAATATCCAGCACTGAACCCTGAGAAACACCACTTGTCAGAGCCCTCCATTCAGAAACACAGTCTTCCACTGCTACCTTCTATCTTCTTTGACCAAGCCAGTTTCGTATCCACCTTGCTAGCTCATCTCTGATCCCATCTTCAAAATAATACCTTTTTACACACACATTATGAAACTCATAGTTCCTTTATTTACCATCTCATCCCAAGTTGCATTTTCCTCCACTGCTCCAAGCACCCTTTCAAGAATGTTTTACATCCTGCTTTTGTACCAGGTATTTGCCTCTCCTTAGGATGTCAACTGGTCCCATTTCACATCCTTGCCCCTCCCGCTACACACACAGGCACACAAAAACCCACACAATTTAAGCGCTGCAACATGAAGAGAATCATTACCATGAAAAATCCCATCCCAGATATCCAGTTAATACATCTTGCATGTATCTTTTCTGCGCATTCTCAACTTTAGCATTAAAAATAAATTCGTAAATGTCAAATAGTGTCTCTATATAGAAAATAAAGGCCACTGATTTTCATGATAAAACGGGCAAATTGTATGAAATTCAATACCCAAAGCAATGGTAAAATTTGCAGAATATCATATTAATAAAATGAGTTTAACCTATACAATCACAGCAATTTACTGGCCCTAATATTAACCATTAATTGCATAAACCCCAGGTGGGATTCTCTTGCCACGCTTGCCTGAAAACTGAAGATTCCCACCCAACTTCAATGGATCTTTACATGGTCTGCTCCCCTACCCCCATCCGCTAGAATTCCAGTGGCAGGTGGGATGGGAGAATTCTGGCCCCCGTGTATCCTGCAATTTATTATATATTGATACATGAAAGGACAAATGAACAAGGAACATACCCACCGTCTGCAGTGTGTTTATGAGTAAAAGACAGGAGATCAGCTGCCCTGCCTGTTCCCTCACACACAACAACAGGTACAGGGGGAACATCCCTTACATATTCCCACACCGTCAGGATAACATTGGGTCCACCTTCAATCACCAGTCCCACTACAGGGACACCTTGGCCCATACCTATATTGGGAAAAAAGGAAAAAATGAATTGTATTGAAATATCTTACAAGGCTGTTAACATTGAAAGAAAATGTTTACTAAAATGTTGGGACCTTGGGAGACATTCTTGTTGGGGAGTTGTCTACCTGTACTTACGAGTATGGATTTTCTGAAGTGCAATATATTTTTCCAGCTTCCTTCTCAGCTTCATTTCACTCCCATATTTGCCAACAGTCCCATCATCTACTAGGATGAAATGCGAATGCTTGCTATTTAAACTGGTCAGCTTGCTCAAGGGGTTGCCAAGTGTCTGATAGGGACACACTACCTATGGAAAAACATTATACACAACCTGCTTAAAATCATTATCAAAACTTTAGTACTTTACTGCATATAAATAGTTCAAAATGGAGATAATATTTTTCAACACTTATCAATACTGCCGAATTACATTGGATGTAGTTATGATGTTAGTATGTAGGGAAACCTGAATGTTAGTTAATAAAACATTACTTTGGAGCACTCCCCACTAAACAAACTAAGTATTTTAAATACATCTACAGGATCTTACTCAATCGCATCCCAATGTTGAAACTTTAGTGTAGAGCAGTCTACAATGCTGCCTGTTCATAAAATCAAAACCTCAAAATGCAGTGTGGTAGATGCTGGGACATTTTTAAAACTGATTTTCAAGTTTAGTAATCAATTTTCGGAATGGTTGTGGTTATGCTGCAGTCATTGTGAACCTGAAATAGAGTGAGTCTACATACTGCAGATGGTTCCACAATAGCTGCACAAGTTGGGTGCAAAACATTTCATCGAAATATATTGGGGGCTGGGGTTCCTGCAATGGTGCGGCTATTTTTAGCACAATTTGCCTGCATTCAGCCAAACCAGCACAAGATTGGGGAATTTTAAAGGCAAGTTATAACCAGTGCAAATTAGGTTTCTACAATCTGCAGTCCAAAAATGTGCAGGTTAGGTGGATTGGCTGTGCTAAATTGCCCCTTAGTGTTGGGGCACTAACTTGGGGTGAATGCATTGCATTATGGGGATAGGGCCTGAATGGGATTGTATGGATTCCCTTATAAAGGTTATGGGGAAAAAGCAGAATTAGGCTATTGAGTTGAATGATCAGCCATGATCATAGTAAATAGTGGAGAAGGGTCGAAGTGCCAAATGGCCTCCTCCCTCTCCTATCTTCTATGTTTCTATATTTCTATGTAGTCAGTGCAGACTCAAAGGGCTGAATGGGCTTCTTCTGCACTGTAGTGATTCTATGATTCCATGAATCTTTTGCACTGCTTTAAAGAACATTGTGCTATCCTTGCCCATAATATTGGCCAGACTCATTCAAACTAATCATGATGGTGAGTTTCCACTATCTGCAACAGTTTACAGCCCTTTGATGAGGTTCCTAAAATTAAATTATTTTTTGGGGTGGAAGGACATCCTTCAAAAGGTTTTTTAATTTTTAAGTTTTGGCTAATCTACTGTCTAACTCCACATAGCTGCCTTTGGTCCAATATTTTATCCAATTGTTAAAAAACATTGTTGATTATTGTGATTTTCATTTGGCCTTATTGTCTTTTTCCCCACATTGCTGCTGAATGCTGCATTTGCCCTGCCTAAATGTTTGAGCATGGTGGGATGATATTAGCATGATTGTTTCATGGCGTATTATAGGGGGATCCTTATTATATAAATGACATTGATGAATGTGTGGGGGATATGGTTAGTGAGTTTGCGGATGACACAAAGATTGACTGGGTTATGAACGGTGAGGTGGAGTGTCTTGGGGCTACAAGAAAATTTGGACGGAATGGTCAAATGGGCAGATAAGTGGCAGATGGAATTTAACCCTGAAAAGTGTGAGATAATACACTTTGAAAGGAGTAATTTGACAAGAAAGTACTCAATGAATGATAGGACACCAGGAAATCCTGTGTAACAAAGCGACCTTGGTGAGTTTGTCCATAGATCCCTGAAAGCTGAAGGGCATGCTAGTAGGGTGGTGAAAAGGCAGATGGGATACTTGCCTTTATCAATCGAGGCATAGATTACAAAAGCAGGGAGTTGTATAGAACTTTTGTGAGGCCACAGTTAGAGTACAGTGTGCAGTTCTGGTCGCCACATTATAGGAAAGGTGTGATTGTACTGGATGCTGCCTGGGATGGAATGTTTAAGTTATGAAGAAAGGTTGGATAGGGTTGGGTTGTTTTCGTTGGAGCAGAGAAGACAAGGGGCGACCTGATCACTGTGTAGAAGATTATGAGAGACATGGACAGATTGGATAAGGAGCAGCTGTTCCCCTTCGTTGAAGGGTCAATCATGAGGGAATATAGGTGCAAGGTGAGGGACATAACGTTTGAGGGGGGATGTGAGGAACATCTTTTTTACTCAGAGGGTGGTGATGGTCTGGAATACATTGCTTGGGAGAGTGTAGAGGCGGGTTGCCTCACATGCTTTAAGAAGTATCTGGGTGAGCACTTGGCACATCATCACATTCAGAGCTATGGGCCAAGTGCTGTCTGATGGGATTAGATGAGAACTCAATGGGCTGAAGGACCTCTTCTGCACTGTATGATTCTATGAAAATTAATTGAAATGGTGGACTACTAGACCCTGGGAGAAACATTTATTTTTATGTAGTGATGCATTTATCTCAATTCACTCAGACAGGCAGCGTCACAAGAGTCACTATTAGTGTAGCTTGTATAGCATTTCTTCATTGATATCATTGAAGAATGTCAGGTAAGCCAAGTAGATTGTGATGCATGTATTGTCTGTTTCAGAGAATTGAGGAAGTCTGCATAACACGACCAAAAGTAACACCACACAAACAAATTTCTCTCCCTCTCATTAAAATGCTTATTTTTGTGATACACATTTTTCAGCTATATGAATGAACTGCACTATGTTGATGTTTTTCAATATATCAAAGAGAATCTCTAAGTAAAAATTTTAATTTTCAAAGTTCTTTCTAAAACACTGCCCAGATATGTATGTCTGTGTCGGATTTTAAGATCTGTGATATGTGAGTAAGTTTAGAGATGAATTTTAGGAAAAAAATTTCTGAAAGCTAGTGCAGTTTTGAACAGAATTTCTACCCAGATACCAATTGTGCCCAAATGATTCACTGAAGGCTACTTAGATTATATTGAATCTTACTCTAGCAGTTACATTAGTTGAGAAAGCGCGCACTCTAGTGTCCTGATTTTATTTCTATACATTTTTAGGTCTATATTTTTGGAGGCAGTGAGTTCAATCATATCAGATTGTATTGATGATGGGTAAATGGGATTATGTATGAAAATTATTCAGGTTTGAGCTGATCAATGGCAAGTGACATTTGTACCACACAAGTGTCAGGCAATGACCATCTCCAGCAAGAGAGTATCTAACCATCTCCCCTTGAAATTGAATTCCACTACCATCGCTAAGACAGGGATTTTCTGGCCCCATTGTGGAGGGATCCACTCCGGGAGATTCAGGGGCCCAGCCAAAAGTCCAGTTACTTTCAGCCGCACTAGACAATCCCAGCGTTGGCAAGTGGGGCCATAAAGCCCTGCCCTTACTTCTCCACTGACAACATCCTGAGAGTTACCACTGACCAGAAACTGAACTGGGCTAGCCATTTAAATATTGTGGCTACAAGAGGTCAGAGGCTGTGAATTTTTCAGAGATTAGCTCACCTCCTGACTCCCCAAGGTCTGTCCACCATCTACGAGGCACAAGTCAGGAGTGTGATGGAATACTCTCCACTCGCCTAGATGAGTGCAGCTCCAACCACACTCAGGACAAAGTAGCCCACTTGATTGGCACCCTATCCACCAGCTTAAATATCACTCATTCCACTGTCAACACACAGTGTCTCACAACACCAGGTTAAAGTCCAACAGGTTTATTTGGTAGTAAATGCCACTAGCTTTGGGAGTGCTGCTCCTTTGTCAGGTGAGTGGGCCCTGGGTGTTGTGACTGGTGTTGTGTGGACTTTAACCTGGTGTTGTGAGACTTCTTACTGTGTTTACCCCAGTTCAATGCCAGCATTTCCACATCATGAACATACAGTTTCAGCAGTGTGTACCATTGACAAGATGAACCATAGGAACTCAACGAGCTTCTTCAAGAGCACCTTCCAAACCCACAACCTCCACCAACAAGAAAGACAAAGGCAACAGATGCATGGAAACATCATCACCTGCAAGTTCTCCTCCAAGCCACACACCACAAACTATACACCATCCTGACGTGCAACTATATCATCGTTTCTTCACTGTCACAGGCTCAAAATTTTCCTAACAGCACTCTGGGTGTACCTACACAACACGGACAGCAGTGGTTCAAGAAGATGGCAATAAATAGGCATTAAATATTGACCTTGCCAGCAATGCCCACATCCTGTGAATTAGTCTTTTAAAAACTAGCACTGTTTTATTATCAGATAGAATGGCTTGGTTCAGTCAGACACAGGTTACTTACATCTTGCCCAATTAAATCTCGGTGATTTTCTATGACTCCCCAGGGTGTAATTCCTATTATGCAGATCTTTCGTAAATACGGGGAAGTGTGATCTCTCACTGCATCCCCAACATGTCTAGAAGTTCCTATTTTAAAAATCACAACATTCAATGTTAATTATCCTGTAACTGGAGAGAGAAAAAGAACACAGGTGTTGAAATTAATTTAGTTATTTGACCAGATAACAACTTGCAAAGCTGCATCCCTGACATAATCAGGGCCACGCCCAGGAACAGCACAAGCCTAATTAGCGTATTTTAAAATAATTTTGAATGTCATTATAAGGCTTGATGCTGCAACATCTGCCCTCAACATCCCACCCCAGCTGGTGGGAAGTCACATTGGAATGAATCACTACTCATTTTCATAAACAAAAACAGTCATGACAACCATGCTGGGGAGGTGGGGGGTGGTGGAGGACAGGTAAGTATAACCTCTGGGTGGTAAGGAATGTGGCCAGGTGGTGCCCTACCAATGCCAATCTGGAATGGATGGGTAGGAAAAGAGTGCCCCAATGTCTGGAGGGGAATACTTGAATGGGCACACCCAGATGTCTGGAATGGATGTCAGAAGGGGGAATGCAGGAACACTCTGATGCTTGCCTGGTGGTGGGGGGCAGGGAGGAGGGTTAGGGTTAGGGATGCTTGTAGGGGAGGTTCATTCTCCACTTCAATACTGGGGGTGGTTAGGGTAGGTCTCCATAGGTCAGGAGTGGTGGGGGATAGGCGGATGACGCTCTGATTTCTGTGGAGTCAGCCTTGCCAGCTCTTTCAGGCGCCACGCCACCAGACTGACATCGCAAAGCACACTCTGAGATTCTTTGTGCACTGAGCGCGAGAAAATCTGAATTGTCTGAACCTGGCACTGACAGGTTTTGGGTCAATTCCGCCTATAATGATCCCTGGACCAAGTTCAGGACACGAAAGGTACAGGGTGAACTTACCATCTGGAGGTCAATCATTCCCCTAATGAGCCAATTAAGGCCGTCATCCTGCTGGTATTCAATCACTGTCAGATGGAGGGTACGTGGTTCCGGGAGCTTGCCAGCAGACTACCAGGGCTGGAGTAGAAGTATAGTCCCCCTCATTGACAGCCTCTCTGGCCAGAATTTTGCCATCCCGCCCACCAGAGGAATTGCAGAAGGCGGGACATGGACCACGCAAAGGTCTGTTGACCTCAAGTGGGATTTTTCAGTTTTGGGGCGAGCATGTCCAGAACACCCTGCCCTCTGTGTCCAATCGAGAGACCCAGCATAGGGAAAAGGGAAGGGCTGCCGAAAACCACTGAATTCCCCTTGTCTTCTCCGATTGGCCAGCAGATCTCAGGGATGGGGCTTCCAACTTACTGCAGCCTTTATCGGGCAGAAGTCTGAAGGGCAATTCCCTCCATTCCATGATAGGAGTTCCATAGATAATTAAAACATTAAAAAAAATTTTCATTTGATATTTTAATCCCATTTGAATGTCCCAATTTTTATTTATCTATAAAGTAATGAGAAAATAATTGATGATTAGTTCTTTTTCCATCCAATTTGATGTCTGACAGAATTCCTTAATCTCATTGGCTGCTTAGCCTGCTTGATGATGTCATTGGCAGCTCCCAACCACCTTCTCAAAGGTAATTTGTGATGGGCAGTAAGTGCCAGCTTTGTCAGTGATACCCACATCCCATGAATAAGAAAGTTCCTCCTAAATGATGTCTAACATTCTGTCCCAAAACAAGGGATGAAAAAGGGTTCAAGTCCATGTGAGAGAGTCAAACTGGAGGGTTTGAGGACACCCATTATAAGACCCTAAGATTACAGAAAGGAGAAAAGTTCTATCTGGCCATTCAGCTCACCCTGTTGTTTAAGTCCACGTAGGACCATTTTTATAGAAGTTCTGCCTCATCATTAATCTTCTTCTCATGCATGTTCAATGATTTCTCATTTTCCATGTCTGCTTAACCCTACACAATCTGCTTATAATGTGGAAAGCAATTGGCCATGGCTTCCTCTGTCAATATGACGGTGTAAATGAGTCAAAATAATTATCTCACAAAATTTAGAGGTAACATGGATAAATTATGAACTTAAACAAACCAGTGCTGACAATTCACAAAGTTACTACTCAAACTGACCTAATGATTTTGAACACTGGTTCACATCTAAAAAACAGAGGTAATTAAATTCTGGCTTTCCAAAATCTGAACCCCAAATTTGACACATAGAATTCAGCCTACCTGTGTTGATGCCCTCAGTCACTATCCAGGCCCCAGTCGTTTCAGCTGCTTTAATAAGTCCTTTCCCAAAGATTTGTTTCACTTTTGGAGGAAGTTCAAAGTTCTGGCTACCTCCATGGACAGATATTAGCAGCTTTGGGAGTTCCATCAGCCATTCTTTCAACATCAAATGGAGCAACTGGTGCAGCTCAGTGTCATACGAGACTCTAATATACTAATGAGAATTCACAGTGAACATAAAATAAAGTATCATGCATTTGTTTTTTGGAAAATCTCCCCAATTATTACTTAACATTATCCCATTTTTGGAGCTGATTATAATATCCTGTTGCATTTTTGAAATAACCTACTTGGAAAATTTAACAACAAGTCCCCCACTTAAAGGTTCTGCTTAAAGGTTGCACATATGGGGACAAAATTATTTTATATTTCTAAAGAGTTTTCGATTGCTTACAGCTTCTCTAAAGATTGTATAAGGGAAGGAAATAGCAAAATTGAACAGAAATAGAAACAGCAGTAAGTAGGAGTATTGGAGTACCCAATTTGTGCTTGCTGACTGACAGGTTGTAACTGCTGCTGCAAGAGTTGGATATAAGAAAGATTTCCTCTGTATGTTAGTTCAGGGGATTCTCTCCAAAGACAGTAATGCCTCAGCCCTGACAGAAATCAATAGCCAGCCTCAACATTCAGAAATAAATGCAAAAGTAGACAAAGTAGCGTGTAGCAAATAAATGGCACAAATATTTAGGTCACGAAGCATTGTCCATCAATCCATTGTAGATTTTCTTGGTCTTACATGTTGTTCTCCCACATAACTTCACAGCTCTTTCCATGGCATCTTATAAATAAGCATACATTCACAGCAGTCGTTCTCACTTACAATTGTACAACGCAATTTACATCTGAAAACCTTGGCATACCGATATCTTTCAGGAACTTCACCCATCAAATCACTATAATACGATCTAGCTGCATGATGTATGGTCATTTACTACACCCTAAATGGCTGATATATGTATAAAAGCAAAGTACTGTGGATGCTGGAATCTGAAACAAAAACACACAAATGCTGGGAAATCTCAGCAGGTCTGATAGCATCTGTCTCAATGACCCTTCGTCAGAGCTGAGAGGAAAGAGTCAGCAGAGATTTATACTATGAGGGTAGGGAGGGGGATGGAATTAGACAAAGGGAAATTAAATGAGCATGCAGAAGGCTGAAAGGAGTTGAAAGTGTCCATTAAGCGATCTGAATGCATGAACGGCAAAACAAAGGTATAGCTTGGTATAGGACTGCCTGAGAATGCGCATCTATCTGTCACTATCTGGGCAATCTCTCAGTTAACAACATTTGATGATTAGTTCCTTGGTTGTCCAGAACTTAAATATTGCTGAAAAGTGAGACAAGTTTCCAAAGCTTTTTATTACATAAGGATGTTCGCAATAAATTATACCACAGGAGAAAAGGAGTCGATTGAAAAAATTGAATCTGGTTAGCCAAGGCGTAGCTATGGAGAACAAAAGAGGCAACTTCAGCTCCCCAATCTCCAGGGTAATTCAAAAAAGGTTCAAGATTTGAATATATTTGGAGCATTTGTAACAATCTTCAGTGGATGATCCACCTTGCCGTCTCTGGAGTTCCCCAGCACACAGATGCCAGTTTTTAACAAATTCGATTCACTCCACATGATATCAAGAAATGGCTGAAGTCGCTGGATACTGCTATTTTGTGCCCTGACAATATTTCAGCAATCCTGAAGACATGTGTTCCAGAACTAGCTACACCCCCAGCCAAACTGTTCCAGTGCACCTCCAACACTGGCATCCTGTCCACAAAAAGCAGGACAAATCCAACCCAGCCAATTACCATCCTATTGGGATACTCAACAGCAAAATAATGAAAGATGGAAACAGTGCCATCAAACAGTACCTAAATAGCAGTGACCTGTTCACTGATGCTCAGTTCAGATTATGCCAGGGCTGCTCAGCTCTGATATCATTTAAGCCTTGGTCAAAACATAAACAAAAGAACTGAACGTTGGAGGTGAGATAAGGTGAACTTGATAGCAAGGCTTTGATCAAGTATGGCATCAAGGAGACCCAGAAAAACTGACATTAAAGGGAATCAGGGGAAAACTCTCCATTGGTTGGAGTTGTGCAGGAGACCTTCAGCCTGCTGGGCCTTACAGGCTTCAAGCAGTTAAGGATGTCCACCAAGGTCATCCCAAACCAGACGAGCAGCAAAGTTGGAGGACAGCCAGAACACCACAGTTCACAATTACTTCTGTATACTTATTATGTAGAGGTAAAGTCTCATTTCAATTGCAAAGCTAAATAAATCTTTAACATTGCTTCTCATTGCCGTGTGACATATCAACTACACCTTGTTCCCTCAATGAATTTGAGATGATGGGCTAATCCATTCAGCTCCTCAGCCTTGGCATTACGCTTTGTACAACCGGAATCCAGGTGATGGAGTGCAAAGAGAAGGAGGCAACAGCAGGGCTCATAAAAGGGAAAGCATTCTGATGCTTTCTTGCTTCGTAGAATCGTTACAGTACAGATGGAGGCCATTCAGTCCATCGAGCCTGCACCAACAACAATCCCACCTAGGCCCTATCTCTGTAATTCTACGCATTTATCTGACTAATCCCCCTGACATTAGGGCCAATTTATCATGGCCAATCCACTTAATCCACACATATTTGGAGGAAATGGGAGCACCCAGAGGAAACCCACGCAGACATGGGGACAGTGTGCAAACTCCACACAGGCAGTCACCCAAGGCCGGAATTGAACCTGGGTCCCTGATGCTGTGAGGCAGCAGTGCTAGCCGTTGTGCCACTATGCCTTGCTTGTGCCACCGTGCCTCTCCTGCCTTATTGTGCCTTACCCTGTAGTCGAAAGGATCCGTCATCTTTCAATGTCTGGTCAACTGGCTCCTCCACAGCCTCATCATCAGAGGAGGCATCAAGATTCTTATTATTCAACACGTCCCCACTCTGCAATGCCAGCGTGTGTGGTGTAGAAGAGATCACCACAAAAGAAGAGACCCATACAAGGGCATACTGAAGGCTCAACCAGGTTGATCTAGGAACCTGGAACATAGCGTCAGAAGGTCAGGTGCCTACTTGTTGATTCCTCAGGTTGACTCATGGCAGGGATTGTATCTTTCCTCGACACCCCTGTGTGAGTTCCTCACAGGCTTGAGGAACTATGTCTTTACTGAATAGTTGTTGTCTAGATTATCGATCCCTGCAAGCATCAGGAGGAGGGGGAAGAGTTGGAAAACTGTAGCACCTGGGCCTGTTGAAGTATGTAGATCTTGTGGGTATTTCTTGGGAGCTGGACACATCCCCAAAGGATCCCTTTTCAGTTGTTGCATACCAACTGGACATTGATGGAATGGAAGTCATTCCTATTTGTGAAGATGACTGGATGGTCCATGTGTACAGTCATTGACACCCCGCACCTGGGGGAATCCAGCGATGACTTCAAATTTAATGAGCCTCTCTGTTAACTATTAAAGTCTGTTCTGTGAGAGTATGGTCACCGGCCATCTTGAACATGGCAGTAGCCATCTCCATGGTCCCCCAGTAGGCAGCAGAATGAGAGTTCCCACACATTTCCCAGTGGGTCCCTGGAAAGAACTGGAGGTATAGAAGTTCAGAGCCACAGTGATATTCAGCACCACTGGCACTGGGTGTCCACCAGCTCCCATGGGAATCAGTTCATCCTCCAGCAAAAGTGACAGCCTCCCTGGAGAACTGCAGCCTTCGCTGACCCTCACACTTGGACACCATGAGGGAGTTCAGTCTCAGGCAGTAAACTCTGTCCCAGGGATTGGCTCTTCTGCAAGCAGATGACTATTTGCATGTCCTTCTGCAGGGTACCAATCATGACGCTGGTCCTCTTGCCGGTCCTAAGGTTCCACATGCAACTTCCCTCACACCTCCTTCTGAACTGCCACTCCTCCTGAACAGAGGCTCTCAGTTCTGGATAAATGAGGCCCAAGACAGGTAGCTTTTAGCTTTTCTATCATTTCGAGGCATTTTGTCTAGGTTTCCCTAACCCCTACCCTCCCAGAAGCCTTTCCCTGAGTCATTTCTTTAGAGCAAGTAACATTGCCCCATGTGACTCAGGTAGCACCCTCCCTCAGTACTGGCATCTTCTCCCCACTTCTGCCAGCCTCTCTCACTCTGGCAGTATGTTCTATGGATTATCTTTTCAGCTACTGCAAGCTGGCTCTCTTGATAGCTCCCTGAGAGTGCCAGCACATACTGTGGCTTGCCAGCTGCCTTGTTTAACCAGATGAGGCTCTGATGCCTCATAATCCCTATGCAGCATCAGTAAAATACTAAATGTGCCGTAAAATTGCATTTAATTGGCCTTTCAGTTCTGTTAATTGGTGTCCTGTCAGATCAACGTGCAAAGGCTAATCTCTATTGTTCATATCATTAGTAAAACCCAGAAATGATGTAAAGATGTCAGATTTCCAGCCAAATGCTATCCATTCCCATTTTACACTAAATCCATCTCTGACCCAGTAAAATTCTGGTCATTGATTCTTTTCTGTCCTTGTAGGCTTGGGTGAACCAACCACATCTGGCCTGGAATATGAGGGCATCACTCTGCATCATTCTTCGACATGTTCAAACACCAGCACAGTTAGTCTTTGCAGATGATGCTGGGAATGAACTTATGGAGGTAGCATCTGAATGAGTGACAGTGCGCAGGCAAAAAAGGACAAATGGGGGTAGAAGGGAGGAGCAAGGACCTGCCAGTTGGGAAGAGCTAAGGTTCCTGTGGATGTTTTGGCTCCCTAAACTCCTCTGTCAAAATTGCTATTCAACTGTAATAAAAACAAAAGATGCTAGAAATACTCAGCAGGTCAGGCAGCATCTGTGGAGAGAAACAGATTTAGCATTTCAGGTAACCAGAGTTCAATTGCTTTTGTCTTTTCCAAATGTCCTTTTTTTGTCTGTTCCACTAAAGTACTGTAAGTCTTTCAGTATCTAAAAGAAAATATTAGACAATAATAGGCAATAATAATAGACTACTTTTGTGACTTTTTGTAAAAACTTAACATATTGTGTAAGCTAAAATTGTCCCTTCCGGAAAAAAAATTCATATCTAGCTAGATTTTACACCGGGATCAGAAATTGAACTTTATCTATTACCCTCTGCACCAGAATTCTCATTTTATGCTTCTATCACACAGAAATCTGTACTGGAAGAACTAAATTATTAAACATGTCATGCCACTAATAAAAAGCTTAGACATATTGAAAAAAAATTCTATATTAAAAGCACAGCACTATAAAGATCTCTCTCATGAGGACTGGTGGAACACTCCTTCTCCTTCTGGCCCACAAGAAAATATGAAATTAAATTTTAAGATTTATCTGCATTGGCCTCTCCTAAAGGGGAAGCTGTCACTTTTTGCCAAATTAGACCTACAACAAGAATCACAGTTGGGACCTGACCCATGATTTGCATAGATATTGAATGACTCTGCATCTTTCCTTTGAGCATCCCACTTGCCTACGTAAAATAACAAATGGGAATGTGGCGGTAAGACTGCGGGGTCGGAGTGGCTAACTGCCTCCCTACCTGGACCAAGCAGGGTTAGTTAAAATCAGGACCAGTCAGTGTTTTACCACAATTATAGACAATTGTTGGGGAGCATTAAATGCTAATGAGAGACAGTAGCACCTTGGCTGATTCCCTGTCCCTTCTGTCTGCTTGAAGTTTAAACATTCTCCCCGCATCTGCGTGGGTTTCATCTGGGTACTCCAGTTTCTTCCCACAGGCCAAAGAAGTGCAGGTTAGGTGAATCGGCCATGCTAAATTGTCCTTTAGTGATTAGATGGATTGGCCGTGGTAAATGCACAGAGTTACAATATAGGGTAGGAGTGTGGGCCTGGGTATGATATTCAATTGGACAGTCAACATAAACGATGGCCAAATAGCTTCTTTCTACACTATAAGGATTCTATTGTTCTATACTACTGTGAAATGCAACTAACCTTAGCACGATAGGAATAAGCACCATCCTGGAAGTCTACGGTACCAAAGGCATCAGTTGGACTTGCTATGGTGTGTTTGTGAACACACCACTCCTCCTGCCCATCATCCCGGGCTGATAAATAGACTGGTAACTTGTTATCTAAGCCAGGGTGATCACCAACCAGCCGACCACAGCAGCATCTGTGTTCAAAGTACAAGGATCAAAGTCAACATTAAAACTGCAGAGCTTTATTTCAAACGTTGTAACTTCAGAGGCATCGGATGTTTCCAAAGTCTGCTTAGAGCAGCAATTTCATGAAATACACTGTAACCTGTTAGTCCAAAATGGCCAGTCATTTCTGAATTTTGGAATGTTCTGGATAACATTAGAATGCCTGACCACATGTGTGAACTAGAAAACACCTGAAATATGAAACAGTGATAAAACATTATAAATCGTTTTACTTATTCAAATATGGTATCTTCTATGTTTCTGCTCTCAAAGTATAATAGTAAAAATTATGCTTGGGTCTGTTCAAAAGATTCCCTTCTGTCTGTTTAGAGTTTGAACATTCTTCCCATGTCTGCTTGTGTTCCCGAATATTAGCTTTCTGGGCTTGAGTGGTTACAGTTGTTGCAGTGTATTCGATGCCATCCAGTAGGCTTTAATGATGTTGGTGTAGTTTTAAGTAGGTTAAATATATGTATTTATTAACTACAAGAAACAAGTGCACATATCCAGTGACCAGACCCCTATATGACAACAATGTACATTTAAATATTTATCCAAAGTACTTCATCCTTTTTAAGTAAGCAATAGATGAACAAAAACATCATTAGTCCAGTTTAAAATGTATTATGCTCAGCAATGCCAGTTATATATTTGGGACAGACTATAAATTATGCAGTAAAATCTGGATATCTGAATTTTATTGATTAGTCTTAAGAGAAAAATCAGCCAGTAAATGGAATTTTGTTTTAGTGGGGAAATAAAGGAGTACTTTGGAAAGAATACATTTGTTCAATACTTCTCTTCAAATAGGTGTCATTTGTGAGTGTATTTGTGCATTCCTGGTCACCTGCATTTTCCCTCTGCATCAAAGCAACTAAAATAGAATACAGGCTCACTTTTTCCTTTAGCATCCAGCCTATCTGGAGAGATGTGGGACTAGCCACAGCTACTGAAGGCAACCCATCAAAAATTTCAGGCCTTATAATTTCATAGCTGTAATCACAGTGGCAATGCCAAGACCGTACCCAAAAGTGCCTTTTAGCAGTGATCTTTGCCTTAGTTCTTTAAGGGCAGTGAAAAGACAGCCCATTTGTATAAGACAAGTAAACCCAAATGCTAGTTCAGCTGTGTCTTTCATATACACCCACTGTATTAATCCAGCAATTTAGACAGCCGCCATTAATCAATCAAAGGACTGTTCACATGTTTCCCACTATTTCTTTGGAAAGGTTTTGGTCTTTGCTTCTAATCCCCTGCCCCATCCCTCCCCACCTCCCACATGGACACATTTAACATCAGTAACACAGGCCTATGTGAAAAATGTGAGCCTGAATCCACATCTCAGCATGATGTTATTTGTGGAGTGCCACTATACTGCTATAACTATTCAACAATTATAAAACTTTGCTTCAGTTATGTTCAATGTATGTACACTGCAATCACTCTGTTGACAACGAATTAATCAAATTACTTTCTGTGAGTAGAGTGCATGCTGATTATCATAACATAATACCATATCATAATACCATTACATCTTATATTATTGGTGCTAAGTGCTTACTCAGTTCCCCCACCATTTCTTTGTTCCCTATTACGACTTTGCCATCATCATTTTCCAGTGGTCCAATGTCCACTGTTGCCTCTCTCTTTTACCCTTTGTATATCTGAAAAAAAACTTTTGCAGTCTTCTCTTATTTTACTGGCTAGCTTACATTCATATTTCATCTTCTCCCCCCTTATTTCTTTTTTAGTTGTCCTCTGTTGGTCTTTAAAGGCTTCCCAATCCCCTGGCTTCCCATTAATCTTTGCCACATAATACATTTTTTTTTGCTTTAATGCTATCCCTGACTTACCTCATCAGCCATGATTGCCTCGTCCTCCTCCTTGTATATTTCTTCTTCCATGGGATGAAATTTTGCTGTGTCTCCTGAATTATTCCCTCCTGCCACTGTTGTTCCATCATTTTTCCTGCTAAGCTCTTCTCCTAATCAACTCTGGCCATCTCCTCCCTCATGCCTTTGTAGTTTCCTTTACTCAGCTGCAATACCATTACATTTGATTCCAGCTTCTCCCTCTTGAACTGCAAGGTAAATTCTATCATATTTTGGTCCATTCCTCCTAAGGGTTCCTTCACCTTAGGATTCCTTATCAAGTCTGGCTCATTAAACATCACAAAATCCAGAACTGCTGTGGATTCCAGCACAAGCTGCTCCAAAAAGCCATCTCATAGACATTCTGCAAATTCCTTTTCTTGGGATCCACCACCAACCTGACTTTCCCAACCTACCTACATATTGAAGTCCCCCATGATTATTGTAACCTTTCTCTTCTGACAAGCCTTTTTCATCTCCTGGTATATACTGTGCTTCACATCCTGACTACTGCTCAGAGGCCTGCACACAACTCCCATCAAGGTCTTTTTACCTTTCTGGTTCTGACCTTTTGATAGGATGTGTATCCTTGGATATTTAGCTTCCAGCCCTGATCCCTTTTCTGCCATGTCTCTGAGATGCCCACAACATCGTACCCACCAATTTCAAACTGCGCTATAACTTGATTTACTTTATTTTGCATGCTGCGCACATTAATATTCAACATCCTCAGTCCTGCATTAACCACCCTCTTCTCATTGTCGTCTCCATATCTCCTGTGCCTGAAGTTAGATTCAAAACTCTTTCCAAACATTCTGTCCTACCTTTCTTCTGGAAACTTTAATAACTTCTCCTGAGCTCTCCTTTGTTTTAACTTTCTTCGTAATTTTCCATGCCGGTGAACCCACCCCTCCAAAATGCTCACCTGCTTTGTTTCTCATTAACTATTATACTTCTTGCAGTTTTATCCCTCCCTTCCCCCCACTTACATAGAAACTAGAAGTAGGAATAGGCCATTCAGCACTTTGAGCCTGCTCATTTTGATCGTGCATGATCATTGAATTCTATATCCTTATCCCCTCTGCCCCTTTTGTATCCTTTGATCCCTTTAGCCCCAACAGCAATATCTAATTTCTTCTTAAAATTAAACAACGTTTTGATCTCAACTACATTCTGTAGTAGTGAATTCCACACATTCACCACCCTCTGGATGAAGAAATTTTTCCTCACCTCAGTCTTTATGTACCAGATGCCTATATGACAACAACGTACGTTTAGCTATTTACCGAAAGTATTTCATCCTTTTTAACTAAGCAATAGGTGAATAAAATCATCAAGTGATAAATTAGTCTGGTTTAAAATGTATTATGCTCAGCAATGCCATTTATATATTTGGGACAGACTATAAATAAGGTTTACCCCTTATCCTCAAACTATGACCCCTAGTTCTGGACTCCCCCACCATTGGGAACATTCTTTCTGAATCTATTCTGTCTAACCCTGTTAGAAAATTAGAAGTTTCTATGAGATCTCCTCTCACTCTTCTAAACTCCAGTGGATATAATCCTAACTGACTTAGTCTCTCCTCATAGACAGACCTGCCACCCCAGGAATCAGCCTGGTAAACCTTTGCTGTACTGCCTCTATAGCAAGGACATCCTTCCTCAGATAAGGACACCAAAACTGCACACAATATTCCAGGTGCAGCCTCACCAATGCCCTATAAAATTGCAGCAAAACATTCCTATCCCCGTACTCAAATCCTCTCGCTATGAAGACTAACATACCTTTTTTACAGCCTGCTGTACCTGCATGCTTACTTACTGCAACTGGTGCACAAGCACCTCAAGGTCTATTGAGTATCCACCTCTCTCAATTTACACCCATTTAAGTAATAATTGGTCTTCCTATTATTGCTACCGAAGTGGATAACATCACATTTATCCACATTACACTGCACATCTGCCATGCACATGCCCACATACTCAGCCTGTCCAAATCACGCTGAAGCATCTCTGCATTCTCCTCACAGCTCACACTCCAACCCAACTTTGTATCATCTGCAAATCTGAAGATAATACCTTCAGCTTTCTATCTGCTAACCAGCTTTTTCTCCATCTCAATTCACCCTGTATCTATAGTTTCTTCTGGGTGCTTCAGTTTCCTCCCACAGTCCAAAGATGCGCGTGTTAGGGGGATTGGCCATGCTAAATTTCCCTTAATGTCAGGGGAACCAGCTAGGATAAATGCATGGGGTTATGAGGATAGGCCTGTGTGAGATTGTGGTTGGTGCAGACTCAAGGGGCTGAATGGCCTCCTTCTGCACTGCAGGGATTGTAAGACATTGCCTGCAATTCTATTTGCTTTAGCTTTACATAGTAGTCTGCTATGTGAGACCTTGTCAAAAGCATTCTGAAAGTCTAATTAAACCACTTCCACTGGTTCTCCTCAGTCAACTCTACCCCTTACATCCTCAAAGAATTCCAATAGAGTCATCAAGCATGATTTCCCTTTTGTAAATCTGTGTTGACTTTGTCTGACCACCGCCTTCCAAATGCCAAGTTATGAAATACTTGATAACAGATTCTAGCATCTTCCCCCATACCGATGTTAGGCTCACTGGTCTATGGTTCCCCGTTTTCCCTCGACGTCCTTTTTTGAATGGCGGGCTTACATTAGCTACCCTCCAATCCCACTTGCTAGTGAGAGAGTTAAAAGTAGAACGGTGTTTATAGCATTAGTCTTTATAAGCTATTTCCTTCAGTTAGTGATGCTTGCTTTGTTTAATTTCTTTGTATACATACAATAATGTTTGCTTTTATTAAAACTCTGTGATGTAGCTCTGTCAGTTAATTGCTGGATATTTGGATTTCTTCTTTTATTGTTAACAGTCCCTAACGGGATCATAACACTGCCCTGTTGAAGATTCCTGATATTGAAAGGAGTTGAGTCCAGTGGTAGGGCTTCCTGCATTCCTGCATCTTTCCATGGTTCCAGGCTCCTTTCCACCCATCAAGTGGGAAGAAACCAGAATGCAGGTCAGTGTAGGAGAAGAATTGGTGTTTCTTATCAGGGTTTCTGGAATAAAGACCTGGGGAATAACTTTAGAAGATAGCTTCCTGGAAATTTTAATTGTCTTACAGAGTGTTCACTCCCCCACCACACTCCCCCTCCCCCTCCCTCCCAACCCCCTCCGCCCCCTCCCCCTTCTCCACCCCCCACATCCCCCCACCCCCACATCCAGCAACAACTTTTGGTCCCACTCCCTCAGCTGGCACCCAAGGTATGGTCGTAATGGGAAGGGGACCAGTGAAAATTATTTAGTGTAGGTAACCTCATCCTGACCTTGGATATCTTGGATACTCCATTAGAATAAGGAACAAAAGTCGAAAACAGAACAGCCTTTCCACCCAGCTAAACTTACAGAAGAGCAACACATCTGAAAATTCTTCACTTCTTCATCTGTGATTCAAACTTCCGATATATTGCTTATAAAAGATAGTGCTAATTAATAAAATTAGAAGGTTGCCTTACCTAACCAGGTTCTGGCAAATCTGACATCCTGGGAGACACCTGCCAGAAATGAAAAATTGACTTAATTAACATAATGTTTTTGTGCAATGCCCGATCTAGTCACAAACTGGTAAAAGATCAGTGGCAGTTTTAAACTGGCTTTTTATTTCTTCCATTTAGTGAATTTGTATTCAAAGTTCCAGAATAAAATGCCTTCCACTAATGGTCTCAATGCCACCATTCAATATTGTCATATTGGGCGGAACACTGTTTTGGAAAGTACATCATCCTCTACCATATCTTAGCGATGTATTGTGGCACCAACCTCAGAATAGCAATCATTCCCTCACCACTATGTTTCAATTTTCACTAGCAATCACCCTTGTAGCCTCTCTGATTACTGATGTACTGCAAGAGTGGAAATTCTTATGTACTGTGGATCAAGTATCAACTACAATTGGATTGTGGATGACCTGTTGTTATCAGCAGAAGGAAAAGTCTCTTATCTTACTAGGCGGGGCTGAATACAGACTTGGGGCCCACAAGAGAAAGAACTGTCTGCTAAAGATATTAGTCAGATACATTTTCAGCTTCTAATACACAGGTGTAGAACAGGCACAGAAGGCTAGGGGTTAGGGAAAGCTGGTTCAGATTTATATGCCAAAACCTGCATTACTTTAGTATCTGAAATATATTGCAGCAGACACTTTAAAGTGGTCTGCTGAAAAAAAAACCATGGTTTTATTTAATTGATGACTATTATGATTTTCTGTGATCTTTAAGGCTCCAGTCTGAGAGATGGATGAGGCAATGTTCTCTCTGCTAGGTGCCCAAGCATCAATGGTGAGCTGTGAAGTCCAAACATACCTTGTATTGGTGGATGAGCTGCCTGTGGTCTCTGTATGCTCCTCTCACAGCACTCTGGATGAGGACAGCAGCATCTCTACCAGTGACCATGGCACTGTCTGAGGCAGTCACGACTGAGGAGTGACCAGCCATGTTGCCAGGCACAGCCTCCCAGGCGGATTCTGCTCAGGCACCGCTATACACTGAGTAACTGCCAAGGTCATCATTGCTGACACAAAGAAATCTGCCTCCGATGCTGCTGCCAGCGAGGGACAGCTCCAAGATATTGCACTTGGAAGCATAAGTTCAAGGCGCTTTGAACATAAGATGAGGTTTTTATGAGTGACATTTGTTCACTTCATCAATGTAATGTATTGTTTTGGTGTAACTGTGACAATGTTTTATGTTTTGATCCTTGCTTGCAGCTCTGGTAAAAATATAAAACAAGATTTTGTTTCAATGCCCTGAGTGTCCTTCATGTTCTCCACAGGTGTAGGACTCTTCAATGCCTATGATAGGTGGCAGGGACAGAAAACTTTATTACAGAGGATAGAGCCTGGGTGGGATTGTTGTCGGTGCAGGGTTGATGGACTGAAAGGCCTCCTTCTGCACTGTAGGGATTCTATGATTCTATGAGGCGACACTGGGGTCAGTACATTGTGTTCTCAGAAATGTGTTACACTAAGGTGAAAGCCAAACCTCAGCACCCTAACTGAAGACGTGTTAACTCAAGGTGTTCCTGGTGTCCTTGCCTCTCAAAGGTTCATCATATCTTCCTCCTTGTTCACATCCAGTGGCTGTCCGGGGTCCTCGTCAGATCCATTTATAGGGTTTTCCTCTCAGGCATGTGAATCATAGAATAGAATAGAATCATAGAGTCCCTATAGTGCAGAAGGAGGCCATTCAGCCCATTGAGCTGTACCAGCAACTGTCCTACCCAGGTCCTATTCCTGTAACCCCATGTATTTACCTTGCTCATCCCTCAGGCACTAAGAAGCAATTTAGCATGGCCAGTCATCCTAACCTAACATTTTTGGAATGTGGGAGGAAACTGGAGCTCCCAGAGGAAACCCATGCAGACATGGGGAGAACATGCAAATGCCACACAGAAAACGACCCTAAGCCTTAATTGAACTTGGGTCCATGGCGCTGTTAGGCAGCAATGCTGACCATTGTATCACCGTGCTCCATGTGGAGTTACCTCAGCATCTCCATCTTCAAATGGGTCCCCGGGTACTCTTTTGTCAGTGCCAGGTTGTGCAGAATACAAGAGACCACAGTGATGAGCAACATACACTCTGGAGGGTACTGCCCCAGAGTGGTTCAATTTAATCTTCAGTAGCCTTATTATCCTCCCAGCCACTGCCCTTGTGGAGGCATGACATTGATTATATGTCTTTTTCACATGTCCAAGGGTGCCAGAGTAGAGGCATGAGCTATCTTTTCAAGGGATTGTCACCCAGCAACCAACCACCCAACTGAGCTGGAGCCAAGAATAATCTTGGCGCCTTTAAATGTCATAGAATATAAGCATCATGGGAGCTGCCTGGGTTCCATGCACAGATGTGAAAAATGTGGGTTCTGTGGTCGCATACAAACTGCACATTTCACACCTGCATATCTTCCGATTCACAAAGGTATCTGGCTGACCCACTGGTACCTTGATGGCCACATGAGTGTAGTCTATGGCACCTGGATGCAGAGCAACCCAACAATAGCTGCAAAGTCTTTGGCTTGGTCAGCCTGTCCAGCTTGGTCCATTTGGTGATGAATGAATGTGCAGACCTAGCTGAACAAAGCATCAACTATAAGCTTGACATAGCTACAGACAGCTGATTGAGACAGCCTACACTAATCCCCCACAGACCACTGGAAAGACCTGAATGCATAAGAATTGAGGGGCTCTTGTGACCTTCAGAGCAAACGATATCAGGTGCCCACTCACACAATTGGAGGCAATCTCCAGACCAATCATGTGGCATAATATCGTCATGATATCCCTAGAGAGACAGAGCCTTCTATAGCACTGGACCTTAGGCATGCTAAGGTAGCTGGATCATTGCATGGCTGCTCTGGTAGCAGGCTAATGGCATCTTCAGTGCTGCCTTCAATCTTGCTTTCCTTGCTGGCTGTAAAACCCCTGTGCCTGTTCATCTCTTCCCAGAGGTTTCACCATGCAATGCTTCCTGTGGATATCTGTCTTCCGCTTCCTTCAGCCCCTCTCTTCCTCCTCAGCAGAGCTGCACCCAGAAAAGTCCACAATTCCCATCTGCTAGAATGGAGATAGTACTGCCCTGTGCACTGAAGGCTGCAATGGACAGAAATGCTCCAGCAGAATTGACAAAACAGAAGAGTCATCAGAACAAGGCAAATATTTTAGAAGGAAACAGATGAAAATACCTGAAATCGCAAGACTAAAGCAACAGCAAATTCTCATCTGAACACTTATCAACTCACACAACCAATGCCCCAGCTCCCTTTAATCCCACCCATGGATGAGGAAAGTAAAAAATCGTCTATCCATGTTTCCTGTGCCGAGCTATAAGTCGCACAGGCAATGTCAGATTCTAGTCAATTGCACTGTTGATTGCCTTAATTAGCTGATGAATTGTCAGTGGACATGCGGAGGAGTTGACAGTACGCTTACTGATCGAAATATAACACGAGTGCATGATGACATCATGGTGCACATCCATCTTACACAATTTCACATCCTTCTGGGTCAGCCTCGCACCCAAAAATAATACATAAAATTCTGGACACAATTTCTCCTTATCTACTCTGTCTAGAATTCCTATGGTTTTAAATACCTTTACCAAACCTCCTTTCAACTCTCTCTTCAAAGAAAACAATCCCAGCTTCTCCAATCTATCTAGGGAACCACTCACATGAAGCTTGTAAATCTTCTCATGAGTCTCTCTAATGGCTTCAAATGCAGAATAGCAGAGGTCATAACATTGATCCCTGGGGAACTCCACGATAAACCTTCCTCCAACCTGAAAGCAACACTGTTCACCATATTCTTTATTTCCTGCCATTCAGCCAATTTCATATCAATGATGCTACTGTCCATTTTATTCGTGAGTACTAACTTTGCTCACAAGTTGTTGGATGGTATTTTATCAATTGTCTTTTGGAAGTTCATGCACACCACATAAACAACATTACCGTCATCAGCAGTCTCTGTTACATTATCAAAAAACTCAAACAGGTTAGTGTTTCCACTGAGTGTCTCCACACTCAGGGTAAGTTCTAAGATATTTTAAAGTATTCTAAATAAATCTGTAATAGATTTGAACCCATCTCTGCTACGCTCTGAGATAAATCAAATATGTTAGATGGTAAATGACAGTCACTGTTAATTTGATCCTGAATTATGATTTCTAAAAGCTTCCTCACTACCGAGGGTAAACTAACTGGTCTGCAGTTACTGAGTTTATCTTTACACCCTTTTTTGAACAAGGGTGTAAACATTTGCAATTCTCCAGTCCTCTGGAACTGCCACTGATTCTAAGGAAGCCAATTGATAACATTTTGAAATGTATTCACTTTAAGAAATGTAACAACCAATTTGCACTTGGCAAGATCCCACAATCTAGACTGAAATCATGACTAGATAATTTGTTTTGGTGATGTTGGTTGAGGGATAAACATTGTCCAGGACACGAAGGGAACTTTTGCTGCTCTTCTACTAAACAGCACAGAGAAATCTGTTCCTTTGTCTCAGTTTAGATTCCCAATTAATAGACAGCTTCTGCAACAGTGTAGTATGTTCACCCTGGAACGTCACCTTGGCTTATGTGCCCAAGTTTCTGAAGTGGGAATTAAATGGACTCTGGGCTGAGGAGAAGGCGTTTTCCACTGCCTATCTTGTAGTTACAGCTACTTAAATATTTAAAGCAGCCTGATTCTCAACAGTTTTCCCATCCTCTTCCTTTTGAGTCTCTACCCATGTCAGGCCCAATATACATATGTAACTTGCTTTAAAGTGTAATTATGGATGATTAAAGGATATTCCACTAAACCAGCCTATCTAAATTGATGGACAATTATGCTTTCTTCTACATTCAAACACCAGGTTTTAGCTGATTCCAAAAAACATACTCTCTGACAACTGTAAAAATTTACTTACTAAAGTAATTAAAAATGTAAATTATCATTGTTTATCAATGCAATAATTGGATGTTGTATGATTATTCCTTAACTGAATTTCAGGGGATTCCCTGCAAAGTTTATGAATGTGATAAAAGTTACTCACCTGTGTGAATCTTTTGAACTGGTTATAATTTTTCCACATTCTCGCTTACTGAAAACTCCTTCAATCCACGACTTCTGGGTCTAGAATTAAGAAATGTGTGACTTAATTATTTTAGCATTTCAATCGATTTGAATAGGTTTTGAATTGTTCTGTTATATTTAATTGGATACACTGGTTTGTCCAGATGGTTCACAATTTTGATGTCATATTTGATACCCAGGTGAACTTCTGACTACATATCTGCACTAAGACAATTTATTTCCAGCTCTGCTACTTCAGTTGACTCTGTCCATGCCTCAGTTGCTTACCTGTTGAAGCCTTCATCCATACCTTTACAGTAAAGTACCGATATTCTATTTATAGAATCTCAACAGTGTAGAAGGAGATCATTCAACTCATCAGGTGTGCACTCTCTCGACAGAGGATCTTACCCAGACCCGCCACCGACCTTAGCCCCGTAATCCCATGCATTCACCCCGCTAATCCCTCTAATCTACACACCTTGGGACACTAAGCGGCAATTTAACATTGCCAATTCACCTAACCTGCGTATTTTTGGACTAAGGGAAGAAATCGGAGCACCCGGGGGAAATGCATGTTGACACAAGGAGAATGTGCAAACTCCAAACAGTCACCCAAGGCTGGAATTGAACCCAGGTCCCTGTCACTGTGAGGCAGCAGTGCTAACCACTGTGCCATCATACCACCTCTTTGTTACCTATAGACTTGACAATTTCAACCTGCTCCTGGCTGGCCTCTCACATTCTATCCTTTCTAAACTTGAGGTCAGAGTCATGCTGCTCATGTCTTGTTTCACACCAAGCCCCAATCACCCATCACCAACGCGCTCCCTGATTTACAATGGTTCCCAATTCAGCAACGCCTCAATTTTAAAAATCTCTTCCATGTTCTCAAAATCCTTCAACATTGCCCTACGTATCTTTAATCTCGGACAATGTACAACCTTCCTGAGATATTCAGAATACTAATCTCATGAAGCACAATTTTAATTGGTTGGTTGTTGTACCTGCAACTGCCAAAGCCCTCAGCTTAGGAATAACCTCCATCAGCCTTGCCACCTCTGCTTCTTCCTATTAAACATTCTTTAAAATTCACCTCCATATCTTTTGGCCATATGTTCCAATATCTCCTCATTTGGCTTAGTGTCAGATTTTATTTTGTAGTGTTCCTGTGAAGTCCCTTGGATTGTTTTACTATATACTATGCTGTATAAGTTCAAATGTTGTTGGTTTGTTTTTCAATTTTCCAACTTTTTGAACGTTTAGATTGTTGTTACTTCCTTTTTTACCTCCTTGACGTTGTGAAGAGTTTAACTTTTTCATGAAGCACCATCTCATGGTAAGGTAGGCATTTTATGGGCATTCATTTTACTCCCAATGAGTTAGAGGACAAGGAGGAATGCCATAGGTATGCAAAATCAGATCCACTTTTAACATGGGATAAACTTTCAACTTGCCATATTCTTGAGTTTATTAGAAATATTTTATAGGTTCTCTAATGGGCAGCCAATGCACAATGCCAGGTTTTTGTCCAAGGTATCACACTGGTATCTGTAGTGGTTACCAAATCCTGCCCTCTTTCTGACTCATTTGTGTCAAGTGGTTAGAAGCACAGATATTATTACATCATCGTGCAAAACGATTTCTACAGCAATGCCTACTCTGCAATGTCCTGTTGCTGGTTGTTTCCTCAACATTACAGTTTTTTTCCCATTCTTGGGATGTGGGCTTCACTGGCTAGGCCAGCATTTATTGTCTATCCCTAATTGCCCATAAGAAGGTAGTGGTGAGCTGCCTTCACAAACTGCTGCAGTTCATGTGGTGTAGGCACACCCACACAGTACTGTTAGGGAGAGAGCTCCAGGATTTTGACCTAGCAATAGTGAAGGAATGACAATATATTTCCAAGTTGTTAGGGTGAATGGCATGGAAGGGAATATGAGGTGGTGGTGTTCCTATGTATCAGCTGTCCTTGACCTTCTAGACGGTAGTAGTTGTGGGTTTGAAAAGGCTTGTCTAAGAAGCTTGGTGAGTTCCTGTAATGCATCTTGTAGATGGTACACACTTGCTACTATGCATCGCTGGAGGGGGGAGTGAAAGTTTGTGGATGGGGTGCCAATCGAGCGGATTGCTTTCTCTTGAATGGTATCGACTTCTTGAATGTTGGAGAGGCACTCATCCAGGCAAGTGGAGAGTATTCTATCAAACTCCTGATTCGTGCCTTGGAGACTGGGGAGTCACTGTCTGCAGGATTCTAAACCTCTTGAACTACTTTTGCAGCCACAGTTTTTTTTTGGCTAGTCCAGTTCAGATTCTGGTCAATGATAACCCCCCGCCCCCCCCGGATGTTGATAGTGGAAGATTCAGTGATGGTAATGCCATTGAATGTCAAGGAGCAATGGTTACATGTTCTCTTGTTGGAAATGGTTATTGCCTGACAATTGTGTGGCAGGAATTTTACTTGCCACCTGTCCGCCCAAGCCTGGATATTATCCAGGTTTTGCTGCATTTGGACATAGATTGCTTCAGTACTTGAGGAGTCACAAATGGTATTGAAAATTGTGAAATAATCAACAAACATCCCCACTTCTGACCTTATGTTGCAAGGACGATCATTGGTGAAGAAGTTGGCTGGTCTTACGACACTACCCTAAGGAAGCCCTGCAGTGATGTCCTGGAGCTGAGATGACTGACCTCCAATGACTACAACCACCTTCCTTGGTGCTAGGTATGAGCCCAATCAGCAGGGAATTTTCCCCCAATTCCCACTGATTCCAGTTTTGCAAAGGCTCCTTGATGCCATACTCAGTCAATCGTGGCCTTGATGTCAAGGACAGTCATTCTCACCTCATCTCTGGAGTTCAGATCTTTTGTAATGAGATGAGGAGATAATTGGCCCTGGTACAACCCAAACTGAGCATCAGTGAGCAGGTTATTGCTCAGCAAGTGCCATTTGATAAGACTGTTGATGACCCCTTCCATCGCTTTACTGTTGACCAATAGGAGACTGATGGGCAGTAATTGGCTGGTCTGGATTTGTCCTGCATTTTGCATGCAGGAAATGCAGAAAAATGAGAATTATTTTTCTTTATCTCAATAGTCATTATTGGCAATAATTTCTATTTGATACCTATTGCACTTTTTAGTGGTAATTGAAGGATAAATAATTCACAAATTCTTGCTTTGGTTATGAGTCTAAGAATGGGAATGGGGAATACCTCAAGGGGCTTTGAAATACAGGCAATGGAAAGCACAGTCACAGAAAAGAAAAGGAAGAACATGCATTTATTTAGCACCTTATTCCGTTCACAGGATATCCCGAAGTGTACTACTTAATCAATGATTTTTGAAATGCTGTTCAGCAAGCTAATACAGCAACTAATGGCCCGATAATGAAGTCCCACAAACAGCAAATCAATTGAATAATCAGATAATCTGGTTTCTTTATTGTGTAAATTGAAGACAGGTCATTGACCCTGGCACTGGGAGAATACTCTATTCTGTTTGAAATAATGTCTAAACAGCCCTGGTTTAACCTTTCATTCAAAAGATACTGCTTTTCAACAATGTGGTGCTTCCTCTGCATTGAAGTGTCACACAAATTATGTGCCCAAGTCCTGGAGTTGGGCTTGAATGTATTAAAGCCTCAGCCAAAGAGAGCTGTGAAAGAGTAACCCATGGAAATGACATTAGTGGAGCAGAAATTATTGTATTGCTCTGGTTAACATCTTGTGGGAAGACAGAATATAAGTAATGCATAATTGGTGTTATATCTATACAGAACAATTTAGACATTTTTGAAAGCATTGGCCAGAATTCTGTGACCTCGTTCACCCCTCCACCACTGCTATCGCGAATATGGCGCTCAGCCAAAGCTCCATTCAGTGCAGTGTGGACCGGAGAATCCTAGCTGCGGGCGAGGTCAGAGGATCCTGCCCATTATGTATTTTTTTCAACACGGGTGAATACTGTATTTTACTGTAATAAACTTTAAGAAAACATGTTAGAAATGATCACGTGAAGTAAATATGCAGTCACTCACATAAACTGCTCCATATCACATATCGCTAAATATTTCACTATTAATGTTTTGCTGTCAACATGAAGACTGTATTTAAAATAACTATAATTAAATACAAATATAATTACAAAAGTATCAGTAAAGCACACTAATGAATCAACACTAAAATGATTTTTTATTCAAACAAAACAACTTACCATATTTTAATGATTGAGAAAATCAATTTTATTAAAGTTTCCTATTCCTTGGAAAAGTAAAGTAAGCTTTGCATGGGCTTGCAGCAAGAGAAATGCACATCTTTGCCGTATAGTAGCAAATACTTTGCTCAGTCTTAGCACCTATGAGCACAGATCTACACAATAGAATGTAGTCGAGAGTAGAAAAACAAATATTTTATAAAGACTGTTTACTCTTTCTTTGCCTTTCACAAAATATCTTTCAGAAAAACTGTACCTGAAAAATGAGGAAAGGCTTTACATACCCTTACATCTGCAAGATTTGTGTGAAAAATGAATGTGTCAAGGACATATCCAGTAATATGTTTTAATCCCTCCAGGATGGTCGAAATATTTGCACCAATTTGTTTAAAAAGTGTTCAGTGATCACAGCGCTCAATTATCAATGTGTATGTGTCAATTCCCATTTCTATGTGGCAACAGGAAGAATTTCAAACAAACAGATACTTTGACTGAAGTTCTTACATAAAAGAAAACATGTTTTAACTGAAAGCTGCAAAGGGCACTATGCACACAAAAGGTTAAACCACCCGCCCCCCATTTTAAATTCAGGTATATCTGCATTCCACAACTGAGTCTTGACTTCAACCAGGATAAACCTGTTTCTGTTAGTGCATTTTACTGGAATTGTATGAAATTTAAAAATAGGATAGCTAAGCACTGATTAGGATCACACTGCCACTAAGACTAATCGTTTAACTCCAGACATACATAATGTTTTAATTATTTACTGTGTGATTACATGTGAGAACTTATAACTTTTAACAGGAAATAATGTGATCTAAGTCTGCAATAAAATCTTTTGCAATTTTGTTGTCATAATATACATTCTACACAATAGTGTACTATAATGAGCCATTTCCTGATAAAAAGAAATTGGTGAGTCTTGGAGAAGGACCAGAGATTAGAACTATAATTGTTGCAATGATGTCATGTCTTAAACCATCTGATAGAGTTCAACAAATGTGTTGACAGTTAAAATAAATGTAATTGAATTAATATTAAATTAGCTGAGCAGATTGAAAAATGATTTAGAAACAGTGCTGTAGCCAAACGAGCTACAGGACCAAGAGTTGGAAAGTGGGATTAGTTTGGATTGTTCAATTGGCCTCCTTCTGTGCTGTAAATTTTCTATGTTTCCATGTCAAAAGAAAAAAATCTTTATCTGTAATCAGTGGCTGATGGCGATCCATAAAATGTGACCCAGAGTATTCACATAGGGTATCATGTGGAGAGAAGAGTAAAATGAAGGCAGATTCCACTTACACCATTTATGGGTGATCCTGGATTTGGACAGCTCACCAATCAGTAAGAGCACTGCAATATAGATTACACCCTGCAAACCCTGGCTGATGTTGTGACAAAGCTCTCAGTAACCCCCTGCTAATGGCCTCCAAGAGTGATACACCAAAGTATGAAGACCAGTGGTCAAGGTATTGACTTTGCATGCACTCTCTAATCTGGAGGCCTCTCTGTTGGGGAGAGGGTGGAAGGACAGATACAGATGTTCTTGATGCTATCATCTGCTTCAAGTAACAGTGCATTGTGTCAAATCCTTCCTGGATGTTTGCACTGAGGATGCTCTACCGTTACCCTGCTACCCTGCTTCCTCTGACATGGTTCTCAGCATGCCATGCCAGTGTGGTACCCATTCAGCATGCTTCTTTTTAAAGTGGCCCTCCAGAAATCTGAGTCCATAAGCTCAGGAGTCAAGGACAGGGGTTCACAGACACTCTAATCCCCACTGTCAGATATCTTCATCTATGATTGATATGGCATAGTGAAAATAATAAATAAAGGAGTGCCAAACATATAAAGAGACTTTAAAGAAGCGAAAGTAATCATAAAGCTTATTTTTGCTATGCTAATGAGGTCATGAAACTTCTCCCTGCACTATAAAGGAGTCTAGGGGTTCAAGGAGGTACCAATCACTGTCACAGCCACTAAACTGTCATCTCTTCAGTTTCATTTCACTTATTTTGTCGACATAAAGCCTGACCCCTTGAAGTTACATATTTCTTCAGTCTTTACTTATCTAGATTGCCTGTTCCTCCAATACTCCAAGCACCCCTTCAAGAAATAACAGGTTTTATATTCTACTGATGTACCATGTATTAATCACTCATCAGGGTGTCTTCCAGTCACAGTTACAATAACTGGGAAGCATCTTTCATATCAGAGAATCACACGGTGCAGAAGCAGCCTTTCAACCAATCAAGTCTTAACTCACATGCTAGAAACACTTGAACTCCCACCTAATCCCATTTATGAGCACTTGGCCCATAGCCTTGGATGTTCTGATGTGCCAAGTGCTCATCCAGGTACTTCTTAAAGTATGCAAGACAATCCACTTCTACCTTCATCCCAGATGGCGCATTCCAGACTGTCACAATCCTCTCAGTTAAAATGTTTTTCTTCACATCCCCTTAAATCTCCTGCCCCTCAGCCTAAACCCATGTCCCTTTGTAACTGACCCTTCAACTAAGGAGAACAGCTACTCCTTATCCACTCTGTCCACATCTCTCATAATCTTGTGCACCTCAATCAGGTCACCCCTCAGTCTTCTCTGCCCCAACAAAAACAACCCAAGCCTATCCAATCTCTCTTCATAACTTAAATGTTCCATCCCAGGCAGCATCCTGGTGAATCTCTTCTGCACCCCCTCCAGTGCAATCACATCCTTCCTATAATATGGCGACCTAGCTGCGGCCTCATCAAAGTTCATTACAACTCCAACATGACTTCCCTGCTTTAGTAATCTATGCCTCAGTTGATAAAGGCAAGTGTCCCATCTGCCTTTTTCACCTCCCCACTAACATGTCCTTCTGCTTTCAGAGATCTGTGGACAAACACACTAAGGCCTCTTTGTTCTACAGAATTTCCTAGTGTCCTGCCATTCATTGAATACTTCCTTGTCAAGTTACTCCTTCCAAAGTGTATCAGCTCACTCTTTTTGGCGTTAAATTCCATCTGCCACTTATCTATCCACTTGACCATCTTCTCTTTCTCTTCTTGGAGCCCAAGACACACAATCTCACTGTTAACCACCCGGCCAATCTTTGCGTCATCTGCAAATTTACTAACCCTGCCTCCCACATATTCATCTATGTTGTTTATATAAATGATAATTAATAGGGATCCCCTGTGATAAGCCACTGAATGATGATGAAACACTAAATCTTATTTTATTGTTACGTGAACAATTTATGCTAATATCAGCCCACCATGCTCATGCATTTAGGCAGAATGAAATGCAGCATTCAGCAGCAATGTGGGAAAAAAGACAATAGGGACAAATTAAAAACACAATAATCAATGAATTCCTTAACAATTGGATACAATATTGGATGAGGCAGCTATCGGTTGTCCATTAGCCATAATTGAATAGCTAAACAGGCTCAAGGGGCTAAATGGCCTACTCATATTCCCATGTTCCTATATCACCCCTATTTATCAGGGGCCCAACATTCACTGTCACTAGCCATTATTTTCTGACTTCATGGTCTGAATCTGCACTATCCCTGTAGCTGCCATTTACATCACTCTTCTCAATTGGAATCCTCTATCTTTCCAGGTTCCAGTTCACACAAAGCTCAGAAGCAGAAACAACAGAAAATATCCATCAACCTCCTAGGCGTTACCATTGACCAAGAAGTGAACAAGATCAACCACATAAATACTGTAAGTACAGGTCAGAGACTAGGAATTTTGCAATAACTAACTCATCTCCTGACTCCCAAAGCCTGTTCAGCATCTAAAAGGCTAAAGTCAGAAGTGCTCTTGCTTGGATGAGTAGTTATTTTTAGTGTATCTTCACACTCATACTGTTTTTTACCCTTTGGGGAAGAGTGGAGGAAGTGGGGGAGAGTTTCCCAGCTGATTATCAGCCCACTGAACTACACTGAAAGCTCCTTCCATAGCCAACAAGTCCTAGTACTGGGCTCAAACCCAGAGCTTCTGGTCCAGTGGTAGAGGTGCTACCACTACGCAACAAGGCATCCACCTGGCTGAGTGCAGCTACAGCAATACATAAGAAGATTAACATCATACAAGAAAAAGCAGCTTGCTTGATTAGAATTCTATCCACCACCCATTCACCAAAGAGAAGGAAAGGATGTTTAGATAGTTTGAGTCATGTCGAGATCAAAAAGGAGGGACCCATGGGGTTCTTGAGAAATATTAAGGTAGACAAGTCCTCCGGGCCTGATGGAATATACCCCAGAATACTGAGAGAGGCAAGGGAGGAAATTGCTGGGGCCTGCAGAAAAATCTTTGTATTTTCACTGGCTACAGGGGAGGTACACACAGTAAAAAGTCTGACAACACCAGGTTTTAGTCCAACCGATTTATTTGATAGTACACTCACTAGCTTTCGGGGTTAGTCCCTTCGTCAGGTGAATGGAGCGTTCTGGCCTCAGACAGAGCATATAAAGCACCGATAGTTTACAGATTACTGATTAGAATGTGAATCGTTACACCTAACCTGCTGTTCAAGTCTTAAAGTGGCTGACAATGTGAGTGGAAGGAGCACTGATCACAGGTTAAAGAGATGTGTATTGTCTCCAGACAGTACAGTAAGTGAAGTTTTGCAAACCCAGGCAAGTCACGACATGATAGTGCGACATGAACCCAAGATCCTGTTGAGACCGTCCTCAAGTGTGCGGGACTTGGCTATCAACTGACTTGCCTGGGTTTGCAAAACCTCACTTACTGTACTGTCTGGAGAGAATACACATCTCTTTAACCTGTGATCAGTGCTCCTTCCACTCACATTGTCAGCCACTTTAAGACTTGAACAGCAGGTTAGGTGTAAAGATTCGCATTCTAATCAGTAATCTGTAAACTGTCTGTGCTTTATATGCTCTGTCTGAGGCCAGAACTCTCCATTCACCTGACGAAGGGACTAACCCCGAAAGCTAGTGAGTGTACTATCAAATAAATCGGTTGGACTAAAACCTGGTGTTGTCAGACTTTTTATTGTGTTTACCCCAGTCCAACACCGGCATATCCACATCATGACTACAGGGGAGGTCTCAGAGTCAATGTTGTTCCTTTGTTAAGAAGGTTAGCAAGAATAATCCAGGTAATTACAGGCCGGTAAGCCTTACATCAGCGGTAGGGAAATTATTGGAGAGAATTCTTCAAGACAGGATTTATTCCCATTTGGAAATAAGTGGACATATTAGTGAGAGGCAACATGGTTTTGTGAAGTGGAGGTCGTGTCTCACGAACCTGATCAAGTTTTCGAGGAAGTGACGAAGATGATTGATGAGGGTAGGGCAGTGGATGTTGTCTTCAGTAAGGCTATTGACAAGGTCCTTCATGGCAGACTGGTGCAGAAGATGAAGTTGCATGGGATCAGAGGTGAGCTGGCAAGGTGGATACAAAACTGGCTCGGTCAAAGAAGACAGAGGGTAGCAGTGGAAGGGTGTGTTTCTGAATGAAGAGCTGTGACAAATGGTGTTCCTCAGGGATCAGTGCTGGGCCTTTGCTGTTTGTAATATATATAAATGATTTGGAGGAAAATATAGGTGGATTGATTAGTAAGTTTGTGGACGACACTAAGGTTGGTGGATTTGAGGATAGCGATGAAGACCATCAGAGGGTACAGCTGGATATAGATTAGTTGGAGACTTGGGTGGAAAGATGGCAGATAGAGTTTAATCTGGTAATGCATTTTGGAAGGGCTAATACAGATAGGAAATATATAATAAATGGCAGAACCCTTAAGAATATTGATAGGCAAAGGGATCTGGGTGTACAGATACACAGAACACTGAAAGTGGCAATGCAGGTGGAGAAGGTAGTCAAGAAGGCATACATCATGCTTGCTTTATCGGCCTGAGTACTGAATTTAAAAATTGGCAAGTCATGTTGCAGCTTTATAGAACCTTAGTTAGGCTGCACTTGGAATATAGTGTTCAATTCTGTTTGCTACACTACCAGAAGGATGTGGAGGCTTTGGAGAGGGTACAGAAAAGATGTTGCCTGGTATGGGGGGTATTAACTCTGAGGAGAGATTGGAGAAACTTGGTTTGTTCTCACTGGAGCGATAAAGATTGAGGGGAGACCTGATAGAAGTCTACACGATTATGAGAGGCATGGACAGAATGGATAGTCAGAAGTTTGTTCCCAGGGTGGAAGAGTCAATTACTAAGGGGCACAGGTTTAAGGTGTGAGGGACAAGGTTTAAAGGAGATGTACGAGGCAGATGTTTTACACAGAGAGTGGTGGGTGACTGGAACTCATTGCTGGGAGCGGTAGTGGAAGTGGATACAGTAGTGACTTTTAAGGGGCGTCTTGACGAGTACATGAATGGGATAGGAATAGAGGGATATGGTTCCCAGAAGGGCAAGAGGTTTTAGTTAAGTTGGGCAGCATGGTTGGTGCAGGATTGGAGGGCCAAAGGGCCTGTTCCTGTGCTGTAATTTTCTTTGTTCTTTGTCCACCTTAAAAATTCACTCCCTCTGTCACTGATACTCAATGATCACAGTGCATACCATCTACAAAATGCACTGCACAACTCATCTACGATCCTTCAACAGCACCTTCCAAAGCTGCGAGCTCTCCCACCTAGTACAAGGGCAGCAGATACACAGGAACACCGCCACCTGTGGGTTCCCCTCCAAGCCACACACCATTCTGACCAAAAACTGGCAGAGTATTGTTTCCTGTGAGAAAACCAGCATGTTTCTCTCTAGATAAACTGATCGGTTTTCTCTCCAGATCATACAACACTCAACCCAAAAAAAAATCATGAGGCGGTGTTTCACACCATCATACAGGCGGGTGGAACTTAAACACACCAGCAAAACCTGGCCACAGAGATCGGGGTGCCACCTTTATCGACACCCTGACCAGTACTAAATCTCCTCTCAGCCCACCACAGAGGCCTCAGGGCCCCCCTGCAGATCATCAGCACCTTTTGCCTCCCTCCTGGTTATTGGCCCCTTCCTGCCAGTGTCCCCTGCTCTCCATCCTTTCCCAGCCCATAACCAAACCTGAATGTATTGCCCTCCTCTCCACTGAGTCTCCCAATGGGACCAGCCACCTAGCACAGGTTGGCACTGCCAGGTTGGCATGGGCATGGTGCCAACATAGCAGTGCCAAACTGTGCCAAGGGACAGTGTCAGGGGCTTTGCTAGGTCACATCCTGCCCATGTCCCTCTCTCTCAGGAGCTTTACTTGCATTTACATCCCTGGGGAGGCCCCACGACCAGTTCACATTTAGGCGAATCTGTTGTAAATGGCGCCAGTGTGGACTGGCACTGGAAGCAGGGGGAGGAGGAGGGTTGTGGGGTAAGTCTCAGAGAAAGTGCTCGCTAATGATATGTTAATATATTAAAATAAGCTTTCTGAGGTCCTGCAACATGCTTCACGTCACTCCAACGGTGAGGGGCCAGCGTGAATCGCGCTCTCAGAATTTTGGGCATGAGCGCCATTCTTGCAGATGGAGAATGCGGGCTCAAAATTGTCCCGTAAATCACCATTCCCTAACTGTCACTGGGTCAACATCTTGGAACTCCCTTCCTGACAGCACTGTAGTTTTTCCTGCAACACATGGAGCATGATCATACCGGCTCATGTGCCGGTCACAGAAGCACAGAATCCTACAGTGCAGCTGAGCCCCTTTGGCCCTTCGAGTCTGCACTGATGCATAAAATGACCTTATCTGGCCACCTAATCTCACTTGCCAGCACTTGGCCCATAACCTTGAATGTTATGGCATGCCTAGTACTCATCCAGATACTTTTTAAAGGATGTGAGGCATCCCACCTTCACTACCCTCCCAGGCAGCGCATTTCAGACTGTCACCACCCTCTGAGTAAAAAAAGGTTTTCCTCAAATACTCCCAAACTTCCCACCCCTCACTTTTAACTTGTACCCACTTGTAACTGACCCTTCAACTAAGGGGAACAGCTGTTCCCTATCCACCCAGTACATGCCCACCTTGCTCGGTCACTCGGTGAGGTGAGCCAGTAAGATATCACGAGAGGCAAAAATTCAGGATCGTGTCTGGTTTCTCTCCTCTTACCAGCACTGATTTGTTGGAAAAATATACATGACATGCTTAGCACCTGGGACTCACTAATGACACTGTCTTGACTGGGCTCACTTGCCCTTAACCCCCTTGCTAGTCAGGACCCTCATCACTGGAATCACAGCTGGTCTCCAACAATGGAGACCAGACATAATGACCTCACCGATAGGACCAGGAGCCACTGAAACTGCCCGGATGGTCGACGGCAGTGCCCACTGGGCACTCCGGCAGTAATGAGGCAGTGCCAAGGAGGCACTGAAGGTTAGGGCCTAAGAAGGGCTCCGTGGGAGGGCAGGGAAGGGGGAGATCTGCAGGGAGGTCAGCTGTTCAGTAAGCGTGGCGATTGGAGTGTGAGGGGAGCTCTGCAGGGGCAGCAATCAGGAGTTGGGGGAACTCTGTGGGTGGGGGGCGGCAATCGGTTGGGGGTTGCGGTGTCCATGGAGGTGGTGGGGGGGGAGCGGAAACCGGCACAGGGAGCAATCGGCAGCGGATCCCAATGTGCGTGTGGGTGACAGCAGACCTCACAATGCACAAGGAGATCACGGCACCTATGCAAAGGTGCCCCAAGGACTCAGAAGGCAGCTTCACTGGCGATATTAGACCCTCCCCCCCGCAAACACCAACCACCAAGAATCGCATCTGGGCTCTATTTTAACTAAGTACCATACAATTGCGACTGGGACCGTGCCCAAAACTTCAGCAGGATTCTCTCCCGTTTTCATGCTCATTTGGCACTTAGAATTTTTTAAAATAAAATTCCACCCATGGATTGGGTCAGCCCAGCCGGCGATATCTACATCTCGTGAAAGAATAACTTCATAAAAAAAGCAATGTGTACCACGCTGGGATGTCCCTCCTCCTTTTAGATTGCAGAATTTGTGTGGGGCAGACATGTGTCCAATAGCCACATTCCAGGAGGAAGCTGACTCTTTGGGCAGAGAGCCAGCATTAAAAGTTCCGCCCCATTTCTATCTTTCTTCACCAGTCAACCACCAGTGTTATGCTTGAGGAAATTCCAGGCCAAAGTTTGCTGCAATCAAGCGTAATTTCAGAAGCTTTTAACAGAGAATTATGTGATCATTTCATTACATAGCTGTATCTTTGTTTAAGTTTTATCTCTCCAATGAAGAAATCAACTGAAAAAAACAAACATCTCAAAGAAGAATGCAACACAGGATCAATTTTTTTTCCATCCAATTTGTTTAAATCCGTTTTCCTTTCTAGACGGAAATGTGAAAGTTTCATCCTTCTGATTTCAGGGAGCTCAGTGTTTGCTGTTGGCACTGGATTGCAGATCATATAAATTGGGTGCCGTCTTACCACCTCACCGTGCCCATCAATCAGCATGGGGAGCTGGGAAAATAGCATGAGATGCTAAGAATCCGATTCGCTCCCAGCACGAAACAGTTTGCTATCTTCCCAATCTCTTTTTACTGGCACGAACCATTTCACACCTATTTGCAAAGCTTATTAGCATAAATTTGAATAGATTTCAATATAATTAGTGAGATCGGCATCTTGTGGTTGCAGTGAAAGTCATGACAGCTGTTGACTTCTACATCGCCAGGTCCTTCCAGGCGTCCACCAGTGACCTCTGCAACATCTCACAGTCCGCTGCACACAAGCGCATCCATTAGATGATAGTTGTCCAGTACACCTGGGTAGGTCACTACATCAACTTTGATGTGGGCCAGGCCCAACAGGAAGCCCAGGCTGCAGGCTTTGCTGGCATCACCGGGATACCCCATGTGCAAGGGGCTAAATATGGCATACATATCGCCCTGTGGACCCCATATGATCAAGGGGTATCCTTCATTAACAGGAAGGGGTTCCACTCCTTTAACATTCACAGTGGTTAGCCCTGCTGCCTCGCAGCGCCAGATTTGATTCCTGGCCTCGGGTCACTGTCTGTCTGGAGTTTGCACATTCTCCCTGTGTCTGTGTGGGTTTCCTCCCACAGTCCAAAAATGTGTGGGTTAGGTTGACTGGTCATGCTAAATTGCCCCTTACTGCCCAGGGATGCATAGGTTAGAGGGACTAGTGAGGTAAATATGTGGGTAACAGGGCTAGGCCTTGGGTGGGATTGTAGTTGGTGCAGACTCGGTGTGCTGCATGGCTTTCTGCACTGTAGGGATTCTGTGATTCAAATTGTGTGTGAACATCATGCAGGTGTGTGCACGGCACTCGGAGCAGGCATGACAGCTGCATCTAGTTTATAGTTTACTTATTAGTGTCACAAGTCAGCTTACATTAACTCTGCAATAACATTACTGCAAAAATGCCTTAGTCACCACACTCCGGCACCTATTTGGGTACACTGAGGGAGAATTTAGCATGGCCAATTTACCTAACCAAAATGTCTTTTGGACTGTGGAAGGAAACCAGAGCACCCGGAGGAATTCCATGCAGCCACGGGGAGAACCTGCAGACTCCACAGAGACAGTGACCAAAGATGGAAATCAAACCCGGGTCCCTGGTGCTGTGAGGCAGCAGTGCTGACCACTGTGCCACATCTAGCTCGGACATACCCGGGGGTCTTCAAAGACCACCCCAGGCTGCTGGGAAGGACAAGGGCTACCCGCCGTGGTCATGACTGATGATGCCAGTGAGGAGGTCTGAGACCAAAGTGGAGAACGGCTATAATGAAGCCCATACAGGCTCCTAAAGATGCAGATCCACAGCCTAGACTACTCTGGCAGTGACATCTAGTACAACCCCTGTTGGTCTCCCATATCATCGTGCTCTGCTGTGCATTCTACAATCTGGTGGAGCAGCAGGCAGACTTCCTGGAGGAGGAGGGGGACAGGCGGATGTCACTGAGCCGGGGGTTGGGCCTAGGAGGGTGTGAAAGAAGAGCCGGAAAATGAAGGACAAGCTATCGCAAGGATCCAGCAGGACCACGCAGTGAAGGAGGCCCTCAATACCACAGGTTCTCCCTATTGGTGTGGGATCCACTGGCTCTGAACCCCCACCCATCCACCACACCCCAGGAGCCTTCAATTCCCCCCCAGCCCCAGCCCTTGTCCACATCCTCCACCATGGGTCTTATTGATATCACACCTGGGTGTTGGGCCTGGGTTGGCCATGTTAGCGAGTTGCTGGTCCAGGCAGGAGGTTAATGAAGACTCACCATGCAGCACATTCTGATGCTGCTCTGGTACCACACAATCTGACTCCTCCCTTCTGTTTGACTGCACATCAGCGCCTGGGCCTACTTCTGAGTTCACTAATCTCGGGGCACCACTGTCCAGACCAATGGAGGGCCCCAGTTGACTTTCAGGTGTAATGAATGTTGTCATGCCAATATGTTCATCCTACTGCCCGTGAGATATGGCGATGTCATGAAGGGAAGATTCGGAATGGCTGGTCTCCTAAGTGGTAGGCCCCAGTATGAGCACGAGCTCTTCATCCCTCGGGGTGCTTGTTGGCCCCTGGGTCACTCCATGGGGCAGAGGGGCAGCTGCACTGAGTTCCAGAGGCCTCTGAGTCCCTTGTGCTCCCAACCCTGAAGGCCCAACAGCTTCTGCCCCATCGTATGCAAGCCCTCAGCGATAGCCCTCTCAGAACAGGCCAAGGTCTTGAGACCCACAGTCATGGCCCGCTGTGACCATTTCCTGCCTCAGACTTTCCACTGCGGCCAACACCCTTGCAGTGTTGGCCTGGGTGCCATGCAATACTGCCACTATTTCCTTCACCTGAAGTCTGTGAGACTTCTCTAAATGGCTTGGCATTTGCTGGAATGTTGGTAACCCCCGGCTCTGCTTCTGCGCCTCCAGCAGCTTTGAGATAACTGATCCCAGCGGCATGGAGCCTGGCTGGAGGCCAGCTGTTTTCATGGCTCTGGGAGGCTTCTGCTTGCCTGAGCCCTCGCTGCCATCTGATGTGCATCAATGGCTGTGTGGTGCTCCAGAAAATGACCCAGGAGCCTCACTGCTTTCATGTCCCACCAAGGTGACTGGATGTGCACTGCTGGGTGCCTGTGTCAACAGTGTCGTTGAAACCTTCTTCCAAGATATCAATGGGGGCTTCACTGGGGGCAGTGAGGGGGTGAGGGGTGAGAGGAACACAGACAACTGAGGGTCTGGCCTCATCAAGGTTGTCTCCTGCAAAAGGAGACACATGGGTAAGTGCAAGGGAGGGACAAGTGTCTGGGCAGATTGCAACTTACATGAGATAAGTTATTTGAATGAAGTTTTTGTGGTTTCTCACTTCTGTGATGCACACCGACCTGGCTGTCGGTCATGACTCTATCCTCAAACTCCCCCGCCAGCTTCATGGCTTGCTCGTTGAACGCAGTGAGGATACTCAGCTCAGAGGCCCTATCTTCAGTATTCTCCTGCTCCCTGTGATTGTAGCTCATCTTCTCCCACTGGGATGAAGGGAGGATTGAAAGTCTGATGGCTTGAAGTGCGCAGGGTGTTGGGAGTGGGAGTAATCAGGTTTCATCTGTCAGGGCCAGGGTTGTGACGCGGGTACCGGAAGGGTTGGAGAATGGTACTAGATGGTCAGGTGCTGGAGGACTGTGAGGTGTGTATGTGGACATTCCAAGTGCTACATATGGGACTAATGGCAGGTTGGGATGGACTGTGACCTTTGCTGCCCCCTACTGAGGCACTCATTTTCTTTCTGCATTGGCCCCGGTCCTCTGTGTCAGTGCAAAGGCACTGAAAGCTGCTGCATCACTTACCAAGTGACATTTGTGGCCCAACCCCTGGGCCACCGACCATCTCCATGGAAGAAGGTGGCCCTCCTATCCAAGGTATCCAGCAGCCATCTTAACTCTTCCTCCATAAACTGTGGAACTGTTCCACAAGGTGCCATCTTCCTGACATGACAGATGGTGAGTGCATCATCATGCAGCTCCCCCTCGTTAATGGCACACAGTTGCAGCCACATTGAGCGAGTCCCGCACCTGGAGTCTCCATGCCAATGTGATTCATGTGGAGGCTCTTTCACTGCAGTAAGTGTCAAAAGATTGCAATACGGAGTGCGCCGAAAAGACCAATGTGAGAAATTTTTACTTTCTCACTGTTACAACACCTTGAAAATTTTTGGGGAAGTCCCACCCATTGTCTTTGAGAACAATCATATCTAACCACTATGCATCTACAACCTTCATTTAACATAACAAAAATTAAATTAGTCGAAGATACATTTAACTTGTCAGTTTAGGCTTTTACATTATAAAACTGGCTGATTTAATAACTTCCACGAGCATGTGTCTTTCCTTAGGCAGTACTGGGATAATCCTCTCTGCCTACCAAATAAAAAGAACCAAAATAATTACCTCCAGAAAATAACTACCAGGGCTTAGTTTTAAATTTGCAATGCATAAACTTTCTGTCTCAATAAATACAATTCAGATGTTGTTAATAAGGAATAAAATTAGCATTTACTTTTGTGATAGTAATATCACACTGGTTCTTCTGCTTCCTTTAACAGAGAAAAACATTCCTCTTAAAAAATAGATACTATTACAACTTTAAATAGAATATAGCAAATTATTTGTTATAGGCTTTGTGTTCAGCGCTACAAAGTTAGTTGCTTAATATATTTGTCTGCAGATCGACACAGACTTAAAATGTCATGATATGCAAAAAGCAGGGTTAATTTTTGAAAGTTTCACCTTCAGTTGCCTTGACCTTGTAAAGAGGTGGGACTCTCCACTGAAGCCAGGAAGGCACTCAATCTCAACATTCATTCTGCTCTTTTTCCTGAGATCTCTGGCATCCGATAAACACTTCTGGGTCAAATCCATACCAAATTCTCAATCTTAACTGTTTTTTCAAGGAAATTGGTATGAGTATATGGGAAAACTTTTCCACACAGTGTCAGCACAGCTCACTGCAACTGTTTTTTTTTGCAATAACTGCTTCATTTATTTAGTAAAGTTATTGTAATAATAGGGCTTGTAAACAAAAGGTAGGATGCAGAAGAATGAAAAATCTCACTTTTCTAAATGAAAATCCTTACAGAGCATAGTAGCTGTTTTTTTCTGAACATATTCTATACTATATTTTTGGCACATCCAATTATTGCCCCAACACAACATTTTTCTCTCATTAATTGGTGGTCATGTTGGTAGTCATACGATGTGGAAAAATCTGAAATTATTCATTATGGTTGGAAAAATAGAAAATACAGAGAATTGCTTAAATTGAGTGTTGATATTCAAAGGGATCTAGATGTTCTTGTTCATAAGTCACTGAAAGTTAACATGCAGGTGGAACAAGCAATATGTTAGCCTTTATTTCAAATGTTTTAAGCGCAGAAGTCTTGCTGCAATTGTACAAAGCCTTGGTGAGACCACACCTGGAGTATTGTGTGAAGTTTTGTTCTCCTTACTTAAGCAAGGATATACCAGACATGGAGAGAGTGCAACAAAAGTTTACCAGGAAACAAAGGTTTTTAATGAGAGGTAAATGTTGTGCTGGGACAACAGCTGATTGTGCCAAAAACATATTATAGAATGCAGTCAGAAAAAACAGCTACTGTGTTCTGTAAGGATTTTCATTTAGAAAATATCAGTGAGATGTTTCATTCTCCTGCACTTTACCATTTGCTTACTAGCCCTGTTATTACAATATTTTACTTGATAAATGAAGCAGTTATTTGGATGGTACAATTGTTTTATGAGGAAGGATTGAGGAGATTGGGCCTATATTCTCTAGAGTTTAGAAGAATGAGAGGTGATGTCATTAAAATGTACAAAATTCTTACAGAATGGACACTTCTCCTGGTTGAGGGGCGAGACACAGTAAGAAGTCTCACAACACCAGGTTAAAGTCCAACCAGTTTATTTGATAGTAATCCCACAAGCTTTCGGAAACAGTGTTTCTTCTTCAGGTGAGTGGAAGGTTACAATGAACCTTCCACACACCTGATGAAGGAACACCGTTTCCGAAAGCTTGTGGGATTACTATCAAATAAACTGGTTGGACTTTAACCTGGTGTTGTGAGACTTCTTACTGTGTTTATCCTGGTCCAATGCTGGCATCTCTACATCATGAGGGGTTAGAGCCAGGGGACACAGTCTCAAAATAACGGCCATTTAGGACTGAGATGAGGAGGAATTTCTTTAGTCAGAGTGGTGAATCTTTGGAATTCTCTATCCCACCCAGACGGCTGTGAAGGCTGAGTCATTGACTATGCTCAAAGTAAAGGTCAATAGATTTCTAGATATCAATGACACCATGGAGTACAGGGATAGGATGGGAAGATGATATTCAGTTGGGAGATCAGCCATGATCTGGCTAAATAGTGGAACAGGGCTGAGGAGCCAAATGGCTTATTCCTGCTCCTATGTTCTTTCTGCTATAGGTCATAACAATTCAAATGAAATGCTCATAGCCTCTTTTATAGTGAATTAGTTTCTTTTCTAGGTATGTTAATGTGATCATAATAAAGACAAATGAAATATGAATGAAGAATACCTCCAGATTTAATAAAATGGTAACTGAAGTAGATAGTTAATGGAAAACAGAGCTTCAATGAAACTAAGCTGTTTTACGCTGCGATACTGTTATGGATCAAAAGCAAGGGGAGCAAAAATCAGTTTTGTTTTATTCTTTGCTCGGCTGTTACTTGTTGATATCTGGTTACTGAGCACAGAGAAAAGTGTGAAGGTTTCCAATGAGTTAATTAAAGAACCAGACTGCCATACAGCTAGAGCTAATGCAATGATGGTGGTCTTTGGCTGAATATCTGTAACAAGGTGGATTTACAAATGAGCTTGTTTGAGTTGACATTGATAACAGAGGCATGAAGACACCATAGGAGACTAAACACACCCCTACCCCAGAACCATCATTAACTTTTAAAAACATTGTATTACACTCTTAGAATGACAAAGCCAATGCGCAGAGTGGACCAGGAAAGCCCAAATTGATCTCCTCACTTGCTCCGAAAAGACAGATTCAAATTGAATCCGATTCATGGTACCCACAAGAGAAACAAACAGGAACCAAGATCACAAGATAAAGCACTGCGCCTGATTTTGGGCTTGATCTTAGCTCAAAGGCCGAACAGATCAGGATAGCTTAAAAAGCCTGTTGCAAAGTGCTCTTTAATTAATTGGACAATGATCCTTTCCCATATTCTTCATTAGATGAGCAGGGCCAGATTTTCCAGAAAGATTTCTCAATACATTCCCTGATAACCTGTCCAGACAAACGCTGCCCCATGCCAGTATGGGACAAGCTATATATTAATTAGCAACAATTGCATTAACTTTTTTAATGAAGGTTATGAATTAAGCTGTCCGTGGGGGCAAATTATCAGCAGACTGTGTTAAGTAACTTTTCTTTGGATCAATTCTTCCGGAAACGTTGTCGAACACTTGAATCGACAATAATTGATATTGCAACTTGCCCCAACAGTCCAGCCCTGGCCACTTGAAATGTAAGGATTTCTGGACTTTCTTACTTTGTGGAATGTCTCCAAACGGAACAAACGGTTCCATCCTGGGACGATATTCAAACCTACTCATGTATCTGGATAAAACAATGTCTGATTCTAAATGAAGATACACGTTCATTTGTGTACATGCACGGTTTCCACAATTACAAATAACGCATTACGGCGCCGAGCTTGTCTCTATGTTTCTGTACGCGTGCATCTTTGGTTTCGCTCTGTTCATTCCAATCTAACGCGCCTTGTTTATGTGGTGCCTGAGTGAGAAGTTGGGCCGCCGAGCTGTTCCGGGATAAGGAGTGGACTTTGGAATCACAGAAGGTGAGCAGCGTGCAGGTTAAGTATTAAACGAGAACCCCGCGCGTAGTTCTGCACATTTTCTACAAACATTGCAATCTGGTCCTACAGAATAATGCCCCAATACTGCGCTACTGTGCAACATTAACAGCACAGTTCTTTTAAGAGATTGTTGCTACTCGAACTCCAAGACGGATGTGATTTGGCTTTCCAACTCGTGACGAGATTTGGTACCTGAAACTGAACCTTCATTTAATTTGTCGTCTTCTGCTTGACAAGGAAGAAGACCCTCTGATGATTCTATAGCAAAAATGGAACCTCGTAGACTTCTAAAGCATTGGAAAACAGAATAATCTCCCCAGAGATCCACAGTGCCATCACAGCACCATATCTAAAAGTGCCGAGATTGATTGACGGGCACAGCACTGATCCTTGAACCCCGGCAGTAGCGATCTGTCAGATTTAGTATTATTGGTGTGATATCAATATAATTGTACCTTTCAGATTATGACTCAGAAAAATTGCAAGTTAATTCACAATGCGAGATTCAATCAATTATTTTTAAATTGTTTTCCTGGAGTCTTCAACAAATATTGTTCACTTTTTAATGACCAGAGAGAATATTTTATTTAGAAAAGTGTACCCAAATAATTGTCTCTATTCCAACACACTTCACACATTACTTCCTTCAAGTGAACTGAAATGTTCAATAATAAGTGTAGAGCTTTTTTAAAACAGTCCAGTTGCTTGTAACTAGGAAACATCAGCTGTTTTTTGCCAGTTTGGATAGCTTGGCAATCAGAAATAAAAGCACAAACCAAATATCGAAAAGAGTAAGAATCTGGATTTGTACATTATAACCAGTAGAATGTTGTTGGTTTATATCAGGAGGGAAAGCAATGAGAAGTTACTAATTGCTGAATTCTATTTTCATAGGTGGGTCAGTCAGCAACTGAGAGGCACATGTTAAGGATGGCCTCCAAAAGAGCAAGGTGAGAGATTAGAGTTTGTATTACAAGCCCTTTCGGACTTGGCAGTGGTCGCAACAAGAACCTACAATAATTTACATATGCCAAGTGAATGAATAATTGAAGCAGAAAAATATTAAGAGTAATGGGAAGTGGAAGGTGTGGAAGCTAGTTATAGAAAACCAGCCTAAGTCTGTTGGGCATGCCAAAGTGGAATACCTGGACAGTTGGAGAGAGAGGACATTTTTCAACTTTTTATTGAGTGTACACTTCCTTGTTTTACTTTCAAGTTTCATTACTTTCTGTTCCTGTGCTCTCATTTTCATCTGCCATTTGCTATTTTCATTGCTAACATGTCTGCATTACCGAATTATCCTGCTTGTTTCACTCCTATCAATTGGCTGTTTTAAACCATGCTAAACTTTTTCTAATGCAATGATTATGCATTTTAATCATATCAAGATTTGTTAAACATATTTTGAAAGTCTAGTTGCACTCACTCCTTTATTCTAGTCAGCTGGGGTCGGTTCTCCAAAAATTCTAGACTACAAAACCCTAATAAAAATTACATGAATTAAAAATCAAGATTCGTTGCACTAGATTTCAGACAGGAACTATCAGGGGAATTGTGGCTTTTCTATTTGCTCAATACATGCAGACTCCTGGGTCTTGTATTACTAGTGTAAGAAGCAAACCTGGAACTGGGATCTGCCAATTAGCTTGGCTTAGAACACTGCTCGGACAGACTGGTATTTTCTAGTGGGTCAGTAACCACAAACAGTTCCTTGCAACATAGTGATCGAGTTTCTAAATAATGGCATTTAGAAATGGCAATTTCTCTCACCATTAACTGATTACAAATTGACCCAGCCAACCAGATTGTAATAGCAATATAGTAACACCAAGTAAAGCTCCACCTTTGTCCTTTGTGAGCATGTGCAGTTTCTTCACAATGTAATCAAACACCTTCTATAACAAAAATCAATATTTATGTCGATACTAAAATTTGGTTTCTGGCCTGGATAATATTCATTTTCCCAACCGGTTACTAATTGGTAACAATGGATCAGGCACAAGTGCTCATAAAAATATCTGAGGGGAGATGGTTGCCTAGTAATAATGTCACTGGGCCAGTGATCCAAAGTTCATGCTATGGGTGGGCAGAACATGGGTTAAAATCCCACCATGAAATCCAAATTCAATTAATAAATCTGGAATTTAAAGTTAGTTTCAACAATGGGGTGACCTTGAAACTATCCTCTATTTATAAAAGCATAGAATCCTTAAAGTACATAAGGAGGCCACTCAGCCCATTGAGCCTGCATCAACAACAAACCCACCCAGGCCCTATCCCCATAAACCCATATATTTACCCTGCTAATCCCTTGAAACTAAGAGGTAATTTATCATGCACGGTCCCCCTAAACTCAGTATCTTTTGATGATAGGAGAGAACTGGAGCACCCAGAGGAAACCCACGCAGACACAGGGAGAACGTGCAAATCCCACACAATCACCAAGGCCAGAATTGAATTTGGGTCCCTGGCACTGTGAGGCAGCAGTGCTAACCACTGTTCCACAGCACTGACACTTTCATAGAAGTAAACCTATCTGGTTCACTAATGTCCCTGCCATCCTTAGCCGGTCTGACTTAGAACATAGAACATTACAGCACAGTACAGGCCCTTCGCCTTCAATGTTGTGCCGAGCTATGTCCAATCCCAAGATCAAGCTATCCCCTCCCTACAATTCTGGAGTGCTCCATGTGCCTATCCAATAACCGCTTGAAAGTTCCTAAAGTGTCCGACTCCACTATCACAGCAGACAGTCTACTCCACACCCCAACCACTCTCTGAGTAAAGAATTTACCTCAGACATCCCTCCTATATCTCCCACCATGAACCTTATAGTTATGCCCCCAGTAACAGTTACATCCCCCCGAGGAAATATTCTCTGCACATCTGCTCTATCAATCCCTCTCATCATCTTATAAACCTCTATTATGTCACCTCTCATCCTCCTCCACTCCAAAGAGAAAAGCCCCAGCTCCCTCAACCTTTCCTCATAAGATCTACCCTCCAAACCAGGCAACATCCTGGTAAATCTCCTCTGCACTCTCTCCAATGCTTCCACATCCTTCCTATAATGAGGTGACCAGAATTGAACACAACATTCCAAATGTCGTCTCACCAGCATCTGGTACAGTTGCAGCATAACCCCACGGCTCTTAAACTCAAACCCCCTGTTAATAAACGCTAATGCACTATAAGCCTTCTTCACAGCTCTATCCACTTGAGTGGCAACCTTCAGAGATCTGTGGATACGGACACCAAGATCTCTCTGTTCCTCCACATTCCTCAGAACCTTCAAGTAATCTGCATTCAAGTTTGTCCTACCAAAATGAATCACCTCACACTTATCAGGGTTAAACTCCATCTGCCACTTTTCGGCCTAGCTCTGCATCCTATCAATGTCTCTTTGCAGCCCGCAAGAGCCTTCCACCTCCACTTAACATATGACTCCACATCCACAGTAATGTGGTTCATTTTAACTATCCTCTGCAATGGCCTAATAAGTTATCACTGGTTTCATAGCATTGCAAAGCACTTGCTCAATGTATCAATGCACAAGAATAATCAACCTATGATAGTCAATCAAAAATATGTTCTTCACAAATTGAAATGGGAACTTTGGTTTCAGTATACCAAGGAGCTTTCGGAACTCTTTTTCATTTTATGATTATGAGGTAGTATGAAAAAGCTATAGGATTTATTTTGCTAATCATAGAATAGAACCATAGAATCCCTACAGTGCAAAAGGAAGCTATTTGGCCCATTGAGTCAGCACCAACCACAATCCCACCCAGACACTTTGCCCATAACTCTACTTAATTACTCTACTAACTCCCTGACACTAAGCGGCAAGTTAACATGTCCAATCAACCTAACCCACACACTTTTAGACTGTGGGAGGAAACCCACATAGACACGGGACGAATGTTCACACAGACAGTGACCCAAGCCAGGAATTGAACCTGGGTTCCTGGAGCTCAGAGTGCTAACTGTGCCACCCTTAAATCAATTGTATATTTGTCTGAACTTTGTCTGTATCCTATCAGCATAGATTGCTAGTGATCTCCCTCATAATGTTCACCTCATTATGGTTAATCAAATAAAACATGTATATTTGAGATGTCATTGTGGAGAATTGTAACATTGTTTACATTGACTTTACATAAACACCATAAGTACAATAAAACTAAATTTAAGTGACAAAGAATGTAGTAGAATTTATAGTCTAAACAACATTGCAGAGTAAAATATTAAATCCCATTTAAAATGGAAAATTCCAGCATACATTCTCTTGTTACCAACAACCTGCATCTTCACCATTAAATTGTACAAAAAGTTAAAAACTTACCATGTTTAACGGCACAGACTAAAATTCAAACATGCAATTGCATTGTTCATTAAGCTGGAAAGTCTAATGTTTCCTTCTGATCCGCAAAGCCAATTTTCAAGACAGGAATTTTAGCATTAGCAAGAATACAGCATTCATTTCAGAATGAGCACAAAGTAAACGTTCCTTCAACTTAAACACAAAGGAGGTGGCGCACTGTAAGTTCTAAAATATAGCGGCAGTTTTTCATGACATCGGCCGGGTGATTTAGATTTGGACTTCACAGCCCGAAGGTTTTTCCAGAAACCATCATTTTACAAGGTGGCGAGGTTAAGTTTAAAGATACTTGTACAATATGCTATTTGCTCGATGCCGCCTAGAGCCTCCAGACAGAATCACACCCAAGTGGTAATTTTATCCTGGAATCTACAGGGTACTAACACTCCTCATTCGAAATACTGTCAGTAAATCTAGCAAAGGTTTACGGAACGGTAACCGAATCGCAAGAGAGTCTATTCGTCGTGAAGGCGAACCGACAATGACATTCTCAAAATTAATCGAAGGAACAGCGAGACAAATTGGTGGACATATTCCGCAATAAACCTCTCATGTAATCAGAACGATATTACATCTGAAATTGTGGTTGACTTACAACTTGAAAAACGTTAAGTAATGCCCCATTTTCAAAGGTATTACTTCGATGGCTGAGGGAGTCAGGTCTATTCTTATTGATTCAAACATACCAAAGACTTATCCTTCATTAAACAAAACCAGAATGTTCACGAATTGCAAATAGTCCATCTTAAGGATGTACTTAAGGAAGTGGTCCTAAAAATAATAGATCCATTGGTGGTCATTTTGCAGTGACTAGTGGGATACCAAAAGGATCTGTGCAAGGATGTAACTGTTCACATAAATGATTTGGACAAAGAACTAAATATTATTTCCAAACTTGCAGATGATACAAAATGGGGTGGGAGGGTAAACAGTGAAGAGGATGCAGAGATGCTTTAGAGTGATTTGGATAGGCTGTGAGTGGGTATATGCATGGCAGATGCAGTATAATGTGGATAAATGTGAGGTTATTTACCTTGGTAGCAAAAATAGGAAGGCAATTATTTGAATGGGTGAAATTTGAGAGAGGTCCTGGTGTCCTCATGCAACAGTTGCTGAAAGTAAGTGTGCAGATACAGCAGACAGTAAAAAAGACAGAATTATTTTATGAGAACAGACTAAGTTAAGATTATATTCACTGGAGTTTAGAAGAGTAATGGGGATTTCATAGAAACTTAAAAAATTCTAACAGGGTTAGACAGGATGGATTTAGAAAGAATGTTCCCAATGGAGGGAGAGGGAGTCCAGAACTAGGATAAGGGATAAACCTTTTATGACTGAAGCGAGGAGAAATTTCTTCACCCACAGAAAGGTGAATCTATGGAATTCACTAACACAGAAAGTAGTTGAAGCCAAAACTTGCGATTTCAAGAAGGAATTAGATATAGCTGTTGGGACTGATATGATGATGGGATATAGGGGGAAGGCAGGCTCAGGGCATTGAATTTGATGATCAACCACAATCAAAATGAATGGTGCAGCAGGCTCAATGGGCCAAAAGGCCTACTCCTGCTTCTATTTTCTATGTATCTTCCTGTCTCTTTCCATAATGTTTACTGTTCAGAGATTTTTTACAAATGCTTTGAAAGAAAATTGCTTTTGGCTGTTAATTCAAGTGTCCAGAGAAAAAGGTGCCAATGACTTGGAGAATACTTGTTCAAAATAATTTTGCAAAATAAAAGTCATTGGGTCAAACCAAGATGATCAAATGAAGTTCCATTCCACCCAGCACTTTTATATGATTTAAAGGGGTTGGATGGTTCAAGTTGGAGGTGGATATACACATCATATTCAAAAATGGCTGCCATATCCTTTCAGTATCATACTGAAAATTGGTATAATCACTAGCATTAGATCTAGAAGTAAGATCTCTAAAAGAGTTCTCCCATCAGGGAGGTAGGTGTTCAGCTAAGAGGCCAATGGTTCACTTCTAGGTTTATGTGGTCTCATATCTTAAATAAAAACTTGATTTGTAGATCTGATTGCAAGTCACTATTAGAGGGTGAAGGCACTCACTGGCTTTGTGGCTTGCTCGATTGTCTTGTGGGGACCTAACTCTCAAATGTTGAGATTGCTTGATGATTGAGACATTTGAATCTGTCCAGTATTATGGTTCAGGTTAGTGTTTTATGAAGCCCACTTGAAGCATAAGTTTTTTACATTGAATTTGGCCAGGATAAGCATGAAATGTTTTACTTCAGGTATAAATCAAGAGACCCACTAGGGAGATTTTATCAAACAAAGTTTATTTAAGAATATAATAAACATGTTTAGAAAGAAAATTAGCAATAACTTTTATCAACTACAAACAAGCAACAAAACAATCACTATAATGTATAGCTCTTAATTAATATCTCTAATGTGTTCCAATTAAAACCAAAATCTAATAAACAAAACTATTTAAACAGATTTATCACTGCACAGCCTAGAGCTCACCTGATATTGAAATCCAGTTTCCTGGGTTGAATGCTGATTTCAGATGATCTCAAAATCTCAGAGCAGGTTGTAGCCAGATCAGCTCCCCAGAACCCCAAAACATAGATTGATGAATGCAGCATGCGAGCAAGCCTTTCTTTCAGCTAACTGGTAAAATTTTCAAAGCAAAACAGAGGGAGAGACTTCTTTCAGCTATGCTTCTAACACTGCAGCCAAAACGAAACTGAAAACAATCCCTGTCACCTGACCTGCCTACAGTTTTTCCTCCTCACAAAAACATCAATTGCCATGATTTTAAAAAATCCGAAAGGTACGCTAACATCACACCAGGGTTGTTATTGATCTTTGTTTTAAAGCATGTAGTGGGGAACAGAGTTGACTTCCAGAATGTTTCCATATCTAAGTTTGGGATGTCCTATGGTTCAGGTTCCCATATTCCACTGGTTATAGAATTCCAGCTTTGGTATAACAGAATCCATCATGTGGACCTGCATGAGGCCATCTGTAAAGAGGAGAAATCCTCATTGGTTAGTAAAGATTTTTAAACCATTAGACATTAAGACACTGACAGAACTACCAGCATTAAGTTAAATTACTTTAAACCAGACATAACAAAAAAGCAGTTTATACACATATGAAATGCAGTAAGAGATTTAAACAATTCGTTATGATTCAAAAACACATATGCTGATATTTTGAATGTGTTAATGTATTTCTAAGCATCATTGTTCACTTTAGCCAAAGGCAGATTGCTGCAAAACATCATGGTAAAGGGCATTAGGACAAAGCCGATTCTAGTGAAATACTGAAACCTTGGAAATATGCAAGGTTAATCAGCAGAGTTTCTAGTGGTAAGAACATTCAGAACATTGAATCAAATTTCATGAAAAGGGTTTATTTGTCATCCAGATAAAATGGATGCATGCTCGCATGTGGAATCATGTGGGATCTGGTTTGACAGTGACCTGCGGGGAACTTATGGTGACGTTCACTTTGAACTTTATGGCTAGCATATGGTTACTGAGGGGTACAAGATGTTGAGTTTGCCAAAATGGGAGGAAGTGTCCAGATTCTAAGGACTAATGAAAAGCTATTATGCCAGAGAGTAAGATGCAATTGGCTAAAGTATATGACAAGTGTTATTGCTGATTTACGCATATTGAAGAAGATTGATTTAAACCTAATGAAAGGCAGGAGTAATTGATAAGAAAATCTATAATTGATCTGTTTTGAATTGTATATATCAGAATTCATTGGCGAGTTCTAGCTGCTCCATCTCGGGAGTTGCCCTGACTCTTTGATGATAATTCCACTAGCAGTCGCTTGTCAAAATAAAGGTTACGTCTTTAAACTGAGACACTAGCTTTGTGAGCCTTGTATTGTCTGAAATTTCTGACCTGCAAAACCCCACCAACACCATCCCAACAAAGTTAAACTATGTTGCGCATGCTCTCAAAACCAGAAATGCAATACCCTGGAAGAACAAATTGACATTGGTAGGTTGTCTATGCCTCACAACCATGTGTGATATATGCATCACTGCATAGTAGATATTAATCCTTGCTCCATTTGCAGGATTCTTCTTGAATTTAACATACAACAAAGACCATTTGACAGTCCTAATCCATATCCGTTAAATATTAGAGTGAAAGGAAGTGTAATTACAAGAACAAGAGATCTAGAAGTAGGACCTGTAGTATTAGAAATACAGCCTAGCAACTGTAATTGACGGCGTATGAGCAAAGGCTAGGGAATTGAAAAACTACGGTAATTCAAAAATTGACCTGAATATAAATAATGGGAAACCGAAATTCGGTAATTTGATGAAGAAAACCAAGTATACTACAAAGAAACCCTCAATCACTAACATGTTAATGTAATTAGGAGACACAAAAAAAAGCTGAAAAATCTCAGCAAATCTGACAGCATATGTGGAGAGAAAACAGAGGTAACATTTTGATTCTGGATCATCCAGGCTTCTTCCAGAATGATTGATTAATTATAAAACAAAACCTTACTTTTTAAAACAAGTTGCAGGAACTGATTCATGCACAATTGTCCACTGAAAGTATAATTATCTATCCCTTTTTTTAAAAGTACTCCAACATCTACACACATGCAAACAAACAAAGGACAAACAAATAGGATCTCTACTGATTTGGGCTTTGGAGGACAGATTTTATAAAATAAAGAATAAAGTTTGCAGTGTTTCATTGCTGCTGTTCTGGAGCTCCCTCACGTGAAAAGGGTTGCTGTCCCAGTAGGCATCTGGAGGCTCTCACAAATGGAGTTTTGGCATGGAGAATGTAGAGCTGGATCAATTCTTCTCGTCTCAGCTCTGCAGGTTTCCAAATGCAGACAAGTTATACTCAGACCAGGATCCCATAGCTGTAGGTTAACAACCTAATACAGAATTTTAGGCAAGGCAGGGAGCAGAGTGACTTAGGGCTACCTTCCATCTCAGCTTAATTCAATCGATCTCACACTTAATTCAAAAAACTGCAGGTCCAAAATCTAAAGCTTTTCTCTGTCATATGACTTCCAGTAAATCACTAGCTTTGCCTTTACCGGTTTTTAACCCAGCAGTTAAAGTGATTGCAGTTCAAAACAAACAAACAGCTCATTCCCCCTCAAGTACCATACTGGTCAGGTGATTTTTCAGAAAAAGCATGCTTTGCTGACAGTTCAAGGTGAATTTACGACCTTTTAAAAAATCTGACTAAATCAAATCCAAATGATACTGCCTCCTTCCATACTTTAAAAAAATATAGTTATGATTCTAACACTAAACTGGATTTAAAAAAGGAGTACACATATAAGTACAGGACCACTGCAGATCAATTATAAGCAGTGCTTGCAACAGTACATTACAATATATTTCAATGTACCAATACTGGACTTCAACAACGGCACTGTATAGAAGGTGAAATTGAAAGGTAGATATCTAAAATTCTTGTTCAGTATACAGCACAACATGGTGCAACATAAAGCAACAAAATTTGGGTTTGAACCTAACAAGTTAAACATCGCAAACCGAACGACGCACATTCCTTCAATACCCTCATTTCTTTCACATTCCAACTGCTCTGTGGCATGACTGCCATCAATCAATATCATTCACCAGCAAGTCACACTTAAAGGAAAACATTGTTGTGAAGAATGGAAGGTCACTGCATCTTTTCATTACTGAATCAAGTAAGAAAGAATTCACAGTTTTGTTACAAAAATGTCATAGCTAAGGTGTCTGCAGGATTCTGACCTGGATATTAGGCAAATTCTTAAAAGGTCTAAAATTGGCTGCTTTGTCAACAAATATTCAGGTGTGGCCAGGAGACTGCTTAATCATAGAATCATAGAATCTCTACAATGCATGAGGAGACTGAAGAAGGGTATTCCTAACCAGCTAATAAGATTGAATACCAGAGTGCAGTCTTTCAGAGGACAAGAGATCAGTAAGGAGTCAAGTGATTCTTAAGACAAACTTACACAGTTTACACATGCAAATGCAATAAGACAATCAAAACAAGTAACTGTGATTTCAAAACATATATATTGATATTTTGTGATATTCTATGATATTTTAAATGTAATGTTCACCTTAGCCAAGCAAAGTTACCAAAAGATATGGTGGTAAATGTCAAAAGTTTAAAGCTAAAGGTCTGGAACTGATTAATCAGCACTATTCTTATTGGGAGGATTCCTGTAAGGGAATGCATCATGCAACAGAATGAATAGATGCATTCACTGCCCAGACAGAAGGATAGATATGCCCCTGGATGCAGGAACACATGTCTATTCAACATGGCAGTGAGCTGTTGGGAACATCTATTTTGACCTTATGCTGATACCAGGCAATAGGGAAATAGTTAGAACCAAGAAGAGAAGTGACATTCAGATTTATTTGACAAATAAGATGTGCTATTAAGTATCATATGGTTGGCTGAGGCACTTGACAGAGACTTGTATTGATGTATGATTAGTCAATGAAATTGACTTTAAGTTAATGAAAGGCGGAATTATTGATTAGAAAACAACAATATTGATCTGCATTTCACTATATACTTCAGAACTTTTGGAGAGGGTCTGTCGGTCTATTCCCAGAGCTATTTGACTCTTTGGAAATCTCTTGTCATTTGTTTATTTGTTCTATGCTTTATTTCTAAAATAAGTCTGTATCGTGTTTGCACAGAGAATTTTGCCTTGTGAGTTTTGAATTATCTTAGTTTAAGACACAATTGGCCACCTTAAAAATGTTCCCACAACAGAGGTCATTCAGCCCATCAAGCTTGTACGCACAACAATCCCTCCCAACACCTATCCCCATAACCTCAAGTATTTACCCTGCTATTCTCCCTGACACCAAGGGGCAATTTAGCATGGCCAATCAGCCGAACATGCACATCTTTGAATGAGGAGAAAACCCGCACCTGCAGCAGGCGACGGTGCAGCGGGACCTCGGGGTCCTTGTGCATGAGTCGCAAAAACCCAGCCTGCAGGTGCAGCAGGTGGTCAGGAAGGCGAATGGGATGCTGGCCTTCATAGCGAGGGGGATTGAATATAAAAGTAGGGAGGTCTTGCTGCAGCTGTATAGGGCATTGGTGAGGCCGCAGCTGGAGTACTGTGTGCAGTTTTGGGCGCCGCACCTGCGCAAGGATATTTTGGCCTTGGAGGGAGTGCAGAGGAGGTTTACTAGGATGATACCGGAGTTGAGGGGGTTGAGCTATGAGGAGAGGCTGAATAAACTAGGCTTGTACTCGTTAGAGTTTAGAAGAATGAGGGGAGATCTCATTGAGACGTATAAGATGATGAATGGGATGGATAGGATAGAGGTGGAGAGACTCTTCCCGCTCAAAAAAGACAGTAGGACTAGGGGGCACAGCCTCAAGATAAAGGGGGGGCGGTTTAGAACGGAGTTGAGGAGGAACTTCTTCACTCAAAGGGTGGTGAATATCTGGAATTCTCTGCCCGTTGAAGTGGTGGAGGCTGCCTCGCGAAATATTTTTAAGAAGCGGGTTGATGGGTTTTTGATAAGAGAGGGGATTAAGGGTTATGGGGAGAGGGCGGGAATGTGGAACTGAGCCACGACAGATCAGCCATGATCTTATTGAATGGCGGGGCAGGCTCGAAGGGCCAGATGGCCTACTCCTGCTCCTATTTCTTATGTTCTTATGAAGAAAACCCTCACAGACACTGGGCGAATGTGCAAACTCCACACAAACAGCCTCTCGAAGCTGGAATTGAACCCAAGTCTCTAGTGCTGTGAGGCAACACTGTGTCACTGTGTCACCATGTCACCCTATTCATAGATTTCCAGGGTGTCCAATTTAAAAAATAAAATAAAATCAGCATACAATAAGCGACAAGAGTTACTGGGTCCTATTGACACTACAACTTGTTTCATTTCTCCCTCAATAATTTATATAAGTGCTTCACTAAACACACAGTTTTTGTGACTGCACTGCCATTAAGGATTACAAAGTAAAAAACACCATGGTCATAGATTGCCACATTTATCTCTGCCCTTACTGTTTCTTTTCAAAAGATTTGAATACTAGTGATTTAAATTGAATACTGGTGGTTAAATTTATGGAACTACAATTGCACTGCAGAATAGAAAGACACATCCAAATTTGCGGATGACATTGTAAACAGTGTCAATGATAGCAAAAATTATAACTTTCTTAAGCGAATGGACAAAACTGTGGTAAATATGCTTGAATGTAGAAAAATGTGAAATTGTTCACTTTGGACCTGAAAAGGATAATTTCTAATTGGCATAAAGCTAGAAACAGTGGAGGTTCAAGAGATTTGAGGATCCATGTATATAGGACAAGTACAGAAATACAGAAAAAAATCATAAAAGCTGAAGGAATACTGACCATCTTATTTAGAGCAATAGGGTGCTTTGGGATAGAAGATTACTAAAATTATTGACAAATCCTGATCAAATCATATCAAGAATACTGCAAGCAGTTCTGGGCAGTACAATTTGGGAAAAGTATATTAGCCTTGGCAGAAGTGTGCAGCAAGGAGAATGAGTATTTTTATTATTGCTTAAGAAGTAGAAGTAGGAAATCGGCCATTTGGCTTCTCAGACCTGCTTTGCTTCTCAATACAATCGTGACTTATTAAATTGTACCTTAACTCCACTTTCCTGCTTGCCCACTTTAAGTCTTGAGTCTCTTGTTTTTCAAAAACCTTTCTAACTCAGTCTTGACTGCCTGCCGGGAAAGAGACTCTCTGCAAGAATTTCGTTCTCATCTCCATCTTAAATGACAGACCCCTTACTTTAAACAGTGTCCCCTACTTCTACATTTTCCGAGAGGAAACATCCTCTCAGCGTTCATCCTGTCAAGCCCCCTCAGTATCTTACATATTTCAACAAGATCATTCTTCTAAACTCAAATGAGTATCGACTCAACCTTTCCTCATGAGACAAAGCCCTCAGCCCACGAATCAGCCTAGTAACCTTCTCTGAACTGCTTCAGTGCAATTTGGTTACTCCTTAAGTAATTTGACCAAAACTTTATACAGTGTCCCATACAGTTGTCTCATCCTTACCTTTACATTTCTTTAATAAAGGCCATCATTCTGTTTATCTTCTTAATTACTTGCTGTACCTGCATGCTGATTTTTTATGCTTCATGTAAAAGGACACCCAGATTGCTCTGCACTGCAGCATTATGTTGGCCCTATTTAAACATTCTGTTAATGTTCTTCCTGCCAAAATGGATAATTTCACATTTTCACACACTGCCAAGTTTTTGCCAATGCACTCACTTAATTTATCCTACCCCTTTCAAGGGTGAGTGGCCAAAGACAAAATGGTCTAAAATATTTTTGTGACAACACATAATGTAATTTTAGCACATTTTATTAGCTGTAGTGAAACGTTAATATTTTTCCCCATTTCAGATGAGTGGAATTATTAGACTTCATGTGGGCAGAAACATTAGTTTTTCCTTGTCTTATATTTTCTGATCTTATATTACCATTAAGTCTGGGGAGCAATGCCTTTATATAAAATCACCAAACTAAGTCTCACAGAATTGTTATGATGCAGGAGGCCATTTGGTCCATCATGTCTGCACTGGCTCTCCAAACAAGCATTATGACAGACTGCTATTCTCCTGTCTTTTCCAGTAATCCTACACATCGTTTCTATTTAAACAATCATCTAATGCCTTTGTGAAGACCTTGACTAAACCTACATCCATCACACTTGCAGGCAGTGGATTCCATCTCAAACCACTCGCTGTGCGAAAAAGCCTTTTCTCACATCACATTTGCTTTTTTTGTGCTTTAAATCTATACCTTCTTGTTTGTGATCCTTTTACTTTGGGGGCAGGGATGCGGGGGGGGGGGGGGGGGGGTGGGGTGGTGGGCGGGAGAGAGTGGAAACAGACAGTTTATCCTGCACAGACCTCTCATCATTTTGAGCATCTCGATCAACTCTCCTTTTAGCCTTCTCCTCTCCAAGGAGAACAATCCCAACATCTCCAAACTATCTTCACAACTAAAGTTACCTTTGGAACCACGCTTGCAAACCTCTTTCTGCACTCTTCACTAATGTGTTCACATTGTTCCTAAGTATGGCACCCAGAACAGTACACAATATTCCAGTTGGGATTGAACTAGTGTCTTATTTAAGTCCAGCTTAACCTCTTTGCTTTTGTACTCAATGCCTCTATTAATAAAGCCCAGAATACAATACACTCTATTAACTGCTCTTTCCACCTGTCCTGCCACCTTCAGTGATCTATGCACATCTATACACAAGTCCCTCTGCACCTGCACTTTCTTAAGAATCTTACCTTATTTTATATTGTCTCTTCATGTTCTTCCTATCGAAATGCATCATCTCACTCTTTCACATCTGCCACCTATCTGCCCACTTCACCAATTTGTCTCTGTCCTTTTGAAGTTCTACACTGTCCCCCTCAGTTTACAATGCTTACAAGTTTTGTCTCATTTGCAGACTTGAAATTGTCCGCTGCACACCAAGATCTAGATCAGGAAAAGCAAGGATCCCCGTACTCTGGAACTCCATTGCAAACCTTCCTCCAACACAAAATGTATACATTGACCATTGCACTCTGTTTCCTATTACCCAGCCTATTTTGTATCCACCTTGTTACTGTCCCTTTTATTCCCTGAACTATATCTTTTCTCGTTTGTTGTGTAGCGCTGTATCACGTCTTTTGAATGTCCACATACACATCACAGCATTTCCCTCATCAACCCTGTCTGTTACCTCTTCAAAAAACTCCAGCATGTTAGCTAAACATGCAAATGATCTCAATATTTCAGCACTCAAAGTGGTTAGTGTATGTGATGCAGATTGAAGTCCATCCCAACAACAGAACATGATCTTGCTGAAATATGTATATGCAAAGCAAATCAAAGGACTATGTCAGACCTTTGCAAACTATTTGACTCAAATTTAACTCACTGCCACCTTCACAAGGGCAATCAGGGATGGGCAACAAAGGTTAGCCTAGCCAGTGATACCCATGTCCCATGAAAAATTATACATACAAAATAAATCTCCTGAAAATTAATGTGGTCCCAGATGCCAGCAAAAGCAAAACAGCAGTATGACATTTTCTGCGTCTCAATCACAGAGATTGTTAAAATTGCCGGCAGGTTAAATAGAAACTAAGTGATCATTCGCCTGGGCCAGGCAAGAGGCAGAAAAAATTCAAAAAAGTGTTTGAATTTTGATTCAAATATCAGAATTCAACCTTTGCAGACTCTTTTGTATCCTCTTCACAATTTACTTTCCTACCTACCTTCATACCGTCAGCAAATTTGGCTAGAAAACAATCAGTCCATTCATCCAAAACCATCAATTGTTGGGTGCCCAGCACTGATTCCAGTGGCAGTTCACTTAATTACATTTTGTCATCCAGAAAATGATCCATTATTCCACCTATTTCCAATTAGTCAGTCAAGCCTCTATTCTGATATCACCCCTAACACCATAAGCTCTCATCTTGTATAGTAACCTTTTATGTAGTACTTTTTCAAATGAGTTTTGAAATTCAAACTATACCACATCTATTGATTGCTTTATTCACCTTGCTTCTTATGTACTCAAACAATTCAAATAAAACTGTTGAACACTATGTTCCTTTCAAAAAATCATTTGTTGACTCTGTCAGTCAGTATTATGATTTTCAAAATATCTTGATTCAAGGATTGTAACGCTGTTGAATGTCAAGGAAGATGGTTAGATTACTTCTTGCTTTTGTCCACTGTCTGGCACTGGTGTTGTGCAAATGTCAATAACCTCTTATCAGGACAAGCTTGAATGTTGTCAGGTCTTGCTGCATGACAGAACGGATTGTTTCAGCATCTAAAAAGAAACTAGGGTTGCACTCCCTGGAAATTAGTAGTTTGAGGGGTGATTATATCAAAGTTTTCAAGATATTGAGGTGAACATGTATCATAGATAGAAACTATTTGCACTGGTTTGAGAGTCCAGGGTTAGGGAGCCTCACCTACAAATTAGAACTAGACTGTACAGATATTAAATTACACAAATGACAGTAGAAATGTGAAAGTTTTTGCAAACAGCAATTGATGATACCCAACTTCTTAATTCTGAAATCTGAGATTGAAAGATTTTTTTTGTTGAGCAGAGGTATTAAGGGATATGGTGCAAAGATAGGCACATAGAATCAGGCCACAAATGGCTCTGTCTGACTGAATGGTGTTAACAGGTGCATGGACTAAATGACATTCTCCTGTTCCCATGGAGAAAGTGAGAGCTGGGACGTAATAAAATTGTAATATAATGTTTTAAAAATTCTTGTTTTCATACTAAAAATCACTGGGAAATGTAAAAGGGCAAATTAAAAATACAAGGAGGGAAGTAGCAAGATTTTGATCCACATGGGCGGGACAATGGTTAGCGCTGCTGCCTCACAACACCAGGGACCCAGGTTCAATTCCTAGTTCGGGTCATTGCCTGTGCAGAGTCTGCATATTCTCCCTGTGTCTGTGTGGGTTTCCTCTCACAGTCCGAAAGACATGCTGGTTAGGTGCATTTGCCATGCTAAATTCTCCCTCGGTGTATTTGAACAGGCACCGGAGCTTGGCGACCAGGGAATTTTCACAGTAATTTCATTGCAATGTTAATGTAAGCCTACTTGTGACACTAATAAACTTTAAACAAAGCAGTCAAAATATGGGAAGCATCACATCACTAAACTACTAAAGTTGAATCATCATGGATTTAAAAAAAATTAGATAAACAAATTGTTAAAGAAATTAAGGAAAGGCACGTTGTTATTGTATATTCCACACTTGTCTGTAAAACTGCCACAAGTTAGACAGACATATTCATTATTGTTCTCTGACTTCAAAAACTGAAGAAACAATCATCATCTGAAATAAATCAAATAATGCAAAAATACTACAAGTATTGAAAATATTTTACTCTCTTTAAACTTTGTATAAAACAAATTCTTGGCGACTGCACAAACACAGGAAAAGATGCAGAATTGGCATCATTCATTTTCTATGCAGAATCTTGGGTTTTTCTTTCATTGTGAAATTTATTTTGTGCCTGGTAACACAAAATACTAGTAAAATTGCTAACGACACATACCATTTACACCAAAACTATCAAATCAGTTCGTACAACAAAAACTGAACACCAGCATGTAAATAAAAGCTACATGCTCATAACTAAGTTCAACTTTCCGTCTCTTCCCCCTCCCCAAATAAAACCTATGTTGTCATGCTTATGATTTATTTACAAACTGCATGTCATATTTCTACCCTTTTCTTTCAACTAAAAACTTAAAGTTAGTCATAACAGGCAATACTTTCACATTATTCAAAAAGAGAAACTGCCAGAAGTACCAGCTGACTGTCCAATTTTGTCAGTGATGGAGTACGCATTACCCCATCCTTATGCCAAGAATTGTTAAGACTCAATTAACATCAAAACAAACATTACTAATTTGTCCTGCTGATTGTGGATTGCGCAGGTCAAGTGCAGTGGCTTGTGAGAATATGACATTTTACCCAGTGACAGAAGCAGACAGAAGGATAAAGATCAGACTGTGGATTCCAGTTACAACCATGAAGAAGTCCACGTCCATCTCCCCTACCTGCACAAAACCCAAGAGGGGGAAGTGGGGGAACAGATGGCAGAGAACATGGTAGAAAAAGGAAATATTTTGGCCAGTAAAAACTTTCAACACTTGGAATATTCCGAGAATATAAATTCAATTTGACCAACTTGTGGCTGAACCCCTTGTATATCAATTTAGTTGGCTCCAATAGCTGAAAGTTGAGAATAAACTGACGTTCAATGTACTCATGTCCAAAACACATACAGTCTCCAATTCAAATATGTAATATCTTAAGCACTTTGGCAAAATAACTAGCTGTATGTTTGTCATGTACGGTGAAAACGCACTTCACCCAAGATCATCAGATTTATATTAGGTCTGGACTATTTAACTCAGGGGAAAGATTGAACTTTGTGAGGTATGCCTTTGCTGAAATGCACTACTTCGGAGTATAAAAAATAGCCTCATGAGAATTTTACTTTTTTTAGTTCGTAATTTTCTTACCTAGATCTACGTCCTTGACTGAAAACCTCCTGTCTGTCACCTCACTCCAATTACATCACCAACGAGAAACACTTCCAAACATATCAGCTGGGACTGTGACTGTAAAGACAAGTCCAAAATTCACAGGGGCCTCCACCCATTGCCTGCACTTATAGGAAACTATGCTAAGATTCTAAAATTCATCATGTTTTTGAGAACCCCAAAATCATGATATCTATGTTTTCTATGGACCTGCTATAAAATGCAGGTGGCATCACTTCAGCATAGCAGGGACAGTAGAATCCCAGTTAAGGTACCCTCATTAAAATAATATAGTTCCAGATTGCACCAATCGGCAGTAAGAAATACTTTGAACAAAAACTACTCTTCCTGAATTTTCTTTCCCCTTTAGCATCAGAAAACATACACAAAGATACAGATGCATTTGATGGTAATTTGAGATCTTTCAAGCCCACAGTCTTGGTAAGCCCACTGAGCAAAACCAACAACACACATTAGTTAATATCTCACACATTTTGATAAATTTTAATTCCATTACTACCAGCAGCTTCAAATTTCTGTCTAACTGCATCAACCAGTTCTATCAATTTCACTTTGTGTCAGAAAGAAATTGAAATAATATGGCTAGTCAAATTATAGCAGACCAATTAATGCAAAATTAAAGCACTTACAAAACACTTCCTTTATGTTATCTTCTGCTCTCACTTGCTATTCTTTGTCCTTTATTTAAAATTTGGGTTGCAAAGGCTGCCCTGATCGCATCGGAGATCAATGTTTCACACACAAATCATTTCAAAAGCAGTTTTCTGCCCACTAATAAACTCATTGGAGGCTCAACAATGCCCAAAGAATTCAACCCAGCTGTGATATTCCATGTAAAGGCTGGTGATGTGGACTACTTGTTTGTTTCTTTCCCATTAGCAGGTTGATACTTGGCAGTGGTGCTCTACGATCAGGAACTCGCCAACAAAAATTCAAGATTCGCATATGAGGACTAGTCATTTGGATGAGTTACTGCAGGATGCCACTGCAAAACCAGATAATTCACATCCCACGTTGATCAATACATTTCAAAAGAGGGAACTTTTTTAAAATGTAAATCCCATTTTTTAAATACTTTTGTTGTTTAGATTCATCAGTAATAAAGTAGAGCTTGGGACATCAATTAACTTTATTACTGTAATATTATTTGTTCTAGCATCAGCGTATCACTGCCATACACAAATAATCACGTCACACTTAACCCAAATCCTAGCAAACATCTGAAGTTCAGGCTAATGCTGTTGTATGCCTATTTACTGGACTTCTGTTGTCTCGCAGAACTTAATCAGCATATCTGAATTTCCTACATCATTTCACCTCTCTCAGATAAATGTTTACACATTTATTCACAATTTTATTAAACTCTAGCCTGTTATATCTGAACAGCCTGATTATCGTGAAAGCTTTTGCACCTTTAATATTTTCCCCAAACTATAAGATGATGGTTTCACGAAATGTAGATCACTCCCAACAAGCAACATTTTTACAAAACAGGAGAATGCCAATTGCACCTTCCCCTTTCCTCCAGGAAATTTCCTTCTAATCCTTTCAATTAATTAATTTCAAAATATGCAAACAAAATATTTATGATAATCTCAGTTCTGCAGTTCCATCTCTATTTCTGCTGCCTCTTCTGGATCCTCACAATTCATTTCTTCAGCTATCCTCAGCTGTTCAAAGTCCTCAATCTCAGCCAACTCGATAACAGGCAAAGGAACTCTCCAAAATTGAAATGAGTTATATTGACAAGATACTTCATCCTGCGGTGCACTCTGGAAGGGAAAGAATAAAAATTGTAAATTGGTCCCAGTGAATAAATGCAAACCACCAGCCATCCAAAGGCAAATACAAAACACATTTGGAAATATGAATAACCACAAGAAGCTACATTTATAAAGTACCTTTTAAAACATACCATACTTTATCAAAGTGTTATAAAACAAAATTTAACAATGAGTCAGATATGGAAATATTAGGAGAAAAGATGAAAAGGTGGTCAATCAGGTCGGTTTTGAGGAGAGTTTGAAAGGAGGAAAGAGAGGTAAAGAGGTTTAGGGAGTTTAATTCCAGAGATTTAGGCCTCGGCAACTGAAGTATTGGCTGTGGAGTTTTTTTCAAACTATTCCCAAAATATAGCAGTTGTTGGCAAGGCCAACATTTATTGCCCATCCTTAACTGCCTTTGAGATGGTGGTGGTGAGCTGCCTTTTTGAACCACTGCAGTCCACGTGGTGTAGGTACACCTACAGTGCTGTTAGGAACAAAGTTCCACTATTTTGACCCAGCAACAGCGAAAGAGTTGTTGATATAATTCCAATTCAGGATGGTGTGCAATTCGGTGAGGAACTTGCAGGCAGGTGGTGCCTCGTAATGCTGATCACGGGCCATACCAAGTTCCAGAGCATGGTAACTGAAGGGCAGCCCAAAGATCCTGGGGAACCGCTCCCACCTCCCTACACTGAGAACCATCTGAATATGCAATTTAAATTCTAACTTTCGATGGTTCCAACTGGGTTATATCAATAGCTACCCAGAAAAAGTTTGAAGAACTAAAAATGCTTTTAGTTTCTGGGTAACTGTTATACAGACCAACACTGCCCCCTCATGGAAGTCCTGCTATCCCCACAAACACCAAGGGACACGTTGAACCCACCCACCACCACCACCCACTTGGATGTTACAAACTCCTTGTTCTTCCATGTGGTAGAGGTCACAGGTTGAAAAAAATGCTGTTAAAGGAACCTTGATAAGCGGCTAAGCATCTTGTAGATGCTACACACTGTTGCTATTGTGTGTCAGTGGTGGAGGGGGTACGAATCAACCAGGTTGCTTTGTCCTTGATAATGTTATGCTTATGTGTTGTTGGAGCTGCAAGTGAGGAATATTCCATTGAGAGTGGCCAGACTTTGGGGAATGATGAATTACTCATTGCAGTATTCCTAGCCTCTGACAAAGCTTTGACAAAGGGTCATCTCGACTTGAAACATCGGCTCTTTTCTCTCCTTAAAGATGCTGCCAGACCTGCTGAGATCACCAGCATTTTCTCTTTTGGTTCCCAGCCTCTAATCCACTCTTGTAGCCATAAAATTTATATGGCTGGTCCAGTTGGGTTTCTGGCCAATGATAACCCTCCAGTGGGGATCTGTGATGGTAATGAAATCCACATGTCCTTCGGTGTCTATCTGGGTTTCCTCTGGGTACTCCGGTTTCCTCCCACACAGTGGTTTGATGTACTGCAGTCTGCTATTGTGATGGTTGGGGACAATCATGGGGCCTCATTTTCATATTAATTATCCATCACCAGAATAGATAAGGGAGATCCAAATGTGATATATTGAGGTTTTTAGGCTTTATGTCTCACAGAGGGGGATAGTAAGTAAAATATGGGATGGGGGGTAATATACTGGCATGGGGAATTGAGAATTAATGAACTGACAGAAGACAGAGTTTAAGAACAAGCAGGTCATCCTTGGGTTGGCAGGATATCATTACTGTGGTACTGCAAGGATCAATGCACCCATCTATTCACAATCTATATCAAGGATTTCGATGTGGGGACCAATTATATTTCCAAGATTGCTGATGACACAAAACCAGCTGGGAATGAGAGTGGTAAGTAAGAAAGATATAAGCAGGCTTTAATGAGATTTTGACAGGCTAAGTGGATGGGCAAAAACATGGCAGATGGAATATGATGCACAAAAATGGGAAGTTATCCACTTTGGTAAATGAGAGATTGGCAGGGTTCTGGGTGCGCTCGTTGTAATTCATTAAAGCTAGCATGTAGGTTCTGCAAGGCAAATTTTATGTTGGCCTTTATTGCAAAAAAATTTGAAATCTTGATGCAATGGTATAGAGCCTTGGTGATACCTCATCTGGAGTCGTCCTCTATGCAGACCTTAACTTTGCAACGTGTGTAAGACCATTATAAAATGTCCAAAACATTTCCTTTACTGTATCAAAGCAACTCAGAATGTTATTTGACGTATGTAAAGAACCTAAATTTTTTTTGGTGTGGTCATTATGGAATGATGATGTTCTCACAAATTTATGAATAAAGTGTATTTTTTTGGAAATAAATATTTGTAAAAGTGGCTCACATCGGTCTATGTGCGTGCGTGAGAGGTCGCTCTCTTTACCTGTGCGGTCCCGCCGGGCAGGCTGCTGCCAGTTAAGGAGCGGCTGGCCCAAGGCTCCCCGGCATCGAGCCCCCGGGTCTGAGGCCAGCTGCGCTCACCGGGCTGGGCGCCATTTGCGCCGCGGTCCCCGGGCTGGGCGCCGCTCGCGCCGCGGTCCCCAGGCTGGGCGCCGCTCGCGCCGCGGTCCCCAGGCTGGGCACCGCTCGCGCCGCGGTCCCCGGACTCGGCTCGGCGTCCCGCGTTCTCCAGCCTCTTGCAGGCGGGCTCCTGCGGCGCCTCCGCCTGCAGCTTCCTCTTGGCGCTGCTGTGGCGCCTCAGGCCCTGATAGTCCACAAACAGGGAAAAGAATCGCTTGCGAGGCTGGTAACACAAAAAGTCTTCCGCTTTCCTCTTCGACATCAGCTACTCCAAGTCGCTCCGCTCCGTCGAGCGCCAAATTCAAACCGCGGCCACCCCATCCCCCCCGCCCAGCGCTCCTCCTGCACTGAGACCACCAGCCAAAAGTTTGAACAAGAAGGTATGCTCACCTCGGATAATAACCACAAACAATATTGGACTGCCCCCCAGAGACCGGAGGCTCATATTACAGACGTTTAAAGATTATTTTATTAGTGTCACATTGCATTAACACTGTAATGAAGTTACTGTGAAAATCCCCTAGTTGCCACACTTCGGTGCCTGTTCCTGTACTGTGAGGGAGAATTTAGCATGGCCAATACACCTAACCAGCATGTCTTTAGGATTGTGAGGGGGAAACCAGAGCACCCGGATGAAACCCACTCAGACATGGGGAGAATGTGCAGACTCAGCACAGAAAGTGACCCAAGCTGGGACTCAAACCCTGGTGCTGTAAGGTAGCAGTACTAACCATGGTGCCACCCCAGCCACAATCCAGCACCTGTTCGGGCACACTGAAGGAGAACTTAGCATGACCAATGCACCTAACCAGCACGTCTTTCAGAGTGGGAATTAACTCCAGGCATTCAATGAAGAGTTGGCCAGCCATAGCTCTGAGTTGGTCACTTCCTGTCTGCCCTGCATTTGCCACCCTGAACTCCGGAGACAGCCCCAGATTTGTTCAGGTGAATCCTGTGTGCCAGATGGGTATCACACTGATGTGTTTTCCCACCGCTGCCATGGAGGGTTGTGCGTGAGTGGTCAAGTCTTCATCTGCATCTCTTGATTTTTGGACATCCTACTGAATTCTCTCAGCACTTATGTTTGAACCTGCTGGAGGGGACTTAGGAGAATTCCATCCCAGGTGTCGGAGTACTTTGAATGCATCATCACCAAGAGCTCCTTCTGCAGGTCGGCCCTGCAGAATGAGCACACTTAGAGTTCTGCAACCAGTGGACATCTCAGGAATATTTGAAGCCAGGGGTTGGCGATAATATTATTTAAATGGTTAAATTCCTTTGTCCTTCTATGATTTGGATTTTATTGTTTTGTTTAATTTGTTTATTTATCAGTGTCACAAGTAGGCTTACATCAACACTGCAATGAAGTTACTATGATAATCCCCTAGTCGCCACACTCCGGTGCCTGTCTGGGTATACTGAGGGAGAATTTAGCATGGCCAATGCACCTAACCCATCTTTTGGACTATGGGAGGAAACTGGAGCATCTGGAGGAAACCCACTCAGACTCGGGGAGAACGTGCAGACTCCATACAGACAGTGACTCAAACCGGAATTGAACCTGTGAGGCAGCAGTGCTAGCCATTGTGCCACCATGCCACCCCTTAGTTGTCTGGATTCAGTATTGGTTGTGCCTCTCGAAAAGGGGATATTTATTAGATTTCAAGTTTGACAACATTAAGGTTACCTAGTTTATCTGAAAATGTAAATAAAAGAGACATTCAACAGAAAGCACTTGCCAGTGTTTTGGACTTTTTAAGTTCTTTGTTTCAGGAAACCCTGTATCTGAATTGAGTAAGCTCATCTTGTAGGAAATGTCTCTGTACTTTGGGTATTTATGATGTGGAGATGCTGGCATTGGATTAGGGTAAGCACAGTAAGAAGTCTCACAACACCAAAGTCCAACAGGTTAAAGTCCAACAGGTTTATTTGGTAGCACAAGCTACAAGCTTTCGGAGTGCTGCCCCTTCATCATGTTAGTGTGAGTGGGCGAACACGACCACTACGGACTCAGAGTCAGATTCAACAGCGGTACAGCTTTATTTAAAGTCGACAGAGGTGCAATCAGGACATACAAACAGCACTGTCCCGAAAGCACTCTGCAAGCCCGCCACAATGGGCTAGTTATACTCAAACTTTGACACGTTGTATGATTCAAATGTTAATGTTTTGTTTACAGTGTTTGACTCTGATCATTCTGTCTTGATGTTTTAAGTATGGTAATCGTTTCTGTCTGATGGGTTTATCAATGGTTTAGAATCTCTGGGGTTTCTTGAACAATGGGTGTTTGGCTGATCTCAGGAAGTCTTTTGAGGCCAAGAAGGCTTCCTTAGTTATGTTAATCCTTAGGTGTTTCTATAGAGGCTTCCTGATATCACTTGATTAGGCATGATGTGGATATGCTGGCATTGGACTGGGGTAAACACAGTAAAAAGTCTGACAACACCAGGTTTCAGTCCAACCGATTTATTTGATAGTAAACTCACTAGCTTTCGGGTTAGCCCCTTCGTCAGGTGAACGGAGAGTTCTGGCCTCAGACAGAGCATATAAAGCACAGACAGTTTACAGATTACTGATTAGAATGTGAATCTTTACACCTAACCTGCTGTTCAAGTCTTAAAGTGGCTGACAATGTCAGGACAATGAAGGAGCACTGATCACAGGTTAAAGAGATGTGTATTGTCTCCAGGCAGTGCAGTAAGTGAGGTTTTGCAAACCCAGGCAAGTCATGGGGGTTACACCTAGTGCGACATGAACCCAAGATCTCCTTCCACTCACATTGCCAGCCACTTTAAGACTTGAACAGCAGGTTAGGTGTAAAGATTCGCATTACATCACTTGATTAGGTCAGTGGTGCTGATTTGATTAGATGAGGGTGCACTTTTAATTTAGTTTCTGTTGGTGCCATCCTGTCCGGTTCCCTTTGTGTGTTAGACCTTGTTTGTATTTTAAAAGCACGCCTTTTGCCTGCTTGTCTAGATCTGTTCCCTTGTGATCTTTAATGGAGGGGTTCTGAGCACAGTTTAGTCTGTTTCCATATTGTATACCTAATTTCAGAAATTTGTTGTCCGCTAACAATCAGGTGAGTGGGGGTTGTGCCCACAAACAGGGCAAATACAGACACAAACTCAATTTACAAGATAATAGTTGGGATGCAAGTATTTACAGGTAATCAAATCTTAAAGGTACAGACAATGTGAGTGGAGAAAGGGTTAAGCACAGGCTGAGGAGGTGTGCTGGCATCTCCACATCATGGTTAGAGCAGAAACTGATAGCCAAGTTCTGCATACTTGAGGACAGCCTCAACCGGGATCCTGGGTTCATGTCACACTATCTGTAACCCCCATGACTTGCCTGAACTTGCAACATCTCACTTACTGTCCTGTCTGGAGACAATACACATCTCTTTAACCTATGCCCAATGCTATCTCCACTCACACTGTCTGCATCTTTAAGACATGAATAGCAGGTTAGCTGTAAAGATTCGCATTCTAATCAGTATTCTGTAAACTGTGTGTGCCTTCATATGCCCTTCTCTGATCAGAACCTTCCACAACCTGACGAAGGAACAGCATTTCTGAAAGCTTGTGGGTTTACTATCAAATAAACTGGTTGGACTTTAACCTGATGTTGTGTTTACCCCAGTCCTACGCCGGCATCTCCACATCATGGAGAAAACAGAGCCAATGTTGAGTCTAGAGGGGTTATGGTCTAAGGGGATTATGATCTGAAATTGTTGAAGACATGATTGGATCTAAAAGGCCATCAAGTGCCTAGGAAGCAGCAACATCCAGCTCTACCTTGCCATCACCTTCAACTCCTTCACTGTTGCTAAATGACCAGACTGATTTTCAATTGACTTGTTGCAGTTATAGATGTTTGGTAGTTATCAGTGTTATTCATTAATCCTGCCATCCATTCATTAATCCTATCTCATTGCACTGTAACAGGCCTGGTATAGCCTGCTCCTGATTGGCTCCAGAATAGGCTGATCTCAGAAATTATCCAAAAACATTCTTTGAATTCATCGTTTACGCAAAGTTTGCCCATTGAATTATTACAGTCTTTATATAGATTAAATTCTTCAGGAAAATCTGTATCCCTATCTGACAACCTCTGACTATTTCTTATTTGGTACCTCATCTTACCATATGGTTACTATTAGGCCGATACACCATCCCCACAAGTGACTTCTTGCCTTATCATTCTTTCCTCATCTCTGCGCAAACCAAATTTACATCCACTTTCCTGAACTTCGGTCACCTCTATCGTGCTGTCATCTTTAACTATTAGAACTACCACTCCATGTTTTCCTAACTTTCTATACTTCCTAAGATTCACACACCCTTCAATATCTACGTCCCAATTTATGGCATCCTGAGCACTCGGAGAAAATCCACATGGCTTCAGGAGAATGTGCAAACTCCACACAGACAGTGACCCAAGCCAGGAATTGAACCTGCGTCCTTGATGCTGTGAGCAGCAGCGCTAACCACTGTGTCACAATGCCACCATAACTGTCTTGGGGCAGTGCCAACAGGGGACAGCCAGAGTGGGCTGGAACTATGATGAGTGGGGGAGGGGAGAGAGAGACAAGGGGGGAGCTCTGCAAGGGTGGTGGGAGGAAGGGAACCCTGCTAGGGTGGAGGGGATGGATGGGTGGAGGGGATGGATCGTTGGGGGGGCGGGGGGGAGGTGGGAGAGAACTCTGCTGGGAGTGTGATTGATGGCAGGATAGTATGGAGGAAACTCTGCAGAAGGGCTGGCAAGCAGGGAGGGAGATAGGCAACTCTGCAGACGGGCGATCGGCCGTGGGGGGAGGGGAGGGGTGTCCCCAATGTCTGTGCCCTTATCACACTCATTAATCACTTTTTGCACTATCAGTTAATTTGTTTTGTTTTGAATGCCATGCACATTCAGACACAGACTTGAGTTTTCTCTTTTATTCGCTATGCAGAGTAAAGGGTGGGCTCGGCCAATTCATGGCAGGAAATCACCAACTCTGCCTTTACCTCCCAGGGCTGAAGGTATGGACACCCGGACAGATATTTTCACGATTTACGACCTCGTCCCACCCGACTTTCAGCGAGGCGAGGTCGTAAGGTCACGTGGGAGACAAAAAAAATCAGGTTTACACCCAGTTTTCGTCCGCCCGCCGTCCGATCAAACTGGCAGAATCATCTTTGCACCCAGAAAGGGCGCAAAGCTGCTTAACGGGCCCCGATGCTATCGTCTGGGCTCATTTGCCTTTACTACCTTGTGAGTCGAAGTTCTCCTCAGACAGGGCACCATGTCTGGATAATCAGAGGCCATTGGAGGCAGTGCGCAGCTGACAAGTGGGGAGCTCCGTCAGGGTGGGTGGAATTCTGCTGGAAGTGTGATGGATGGCAATCAGGGAGGGAGGAAACTCTGCAAACAGGGGCGTTCGGCAGTGGCGCCGGGGAGCGGCTGGGCATGTCCAGGGAACAACCGGAAGTCTATTGTGGAGGGTCCCTAATGTTCATGGAATTGGTGGGGGGGGGGGCGGGGCTGCCACAAGTGGTCTCCCAATATACTGAGAGATCGGGATATCTGAATAATACCCCCCTCCCCCGCCCCAGCCTACCTTACTTTACCTTGAGCTCAGCAACCGGCTTTCCTAGCGAGCCAAGGCTTCATCACAAAATTTGGCGTTTTTCTTTCATTATTATGATACTACTCAGGTGTGGGTGTTGCATACTGGAGTCGTGAGCAATATCGTCAAAGGGTGGCAGTTATCCTCCGGTTAGCTATAGGGACTAGCACAGCAAACTGCTGCAGATGAAGGCATTATAACTACTGTCAGATTACCAGGTACTGATCAACATGATACATTGCACATGGTCACACACAAGTTGAACATCAAGTGAATGGAATGCCTTTCAGTTGCGATATATCTCAGACTTGACAATGACCTCCTTTATGCCGGAGTAGAAAGCGTAGTGGAAGATGTTGCAAATATTGCCGGCTCCAGCCTGGCAGTAGCCAGGCACAAGAAATAATTGCCCAAAATCACCTTCACAGCCACATCCTTGCCTTGCTCTAATGGACCAGTTATGGGTGCAACAGGTGACACATTTCAATGAAGACAATCTTAATAAAGCAGAGACATTTGATGCACTATTCCTCGCCAAGGTCAAAGCAGAAGTGCTCCTTCAACACCATGAATTTATTTTCTGTCATGCTGTAGTACAAAGGAGATGTATACTATTGACCCAAATTAGAGAGCAAGTGATTCTTGCAGATTCCTTGAAGTTAGGATAAAGTCCTTCAGTTCGTGCCACATCACTCTCTGCAGGCTACAGCCAATTTAAATAACACTGATAACTACCAAACATGTATAACTGCAACAAGTCAATTGAAAATCAGTAATAAACTTGTAATCAAGTGTCTGATGATCCTTCTAAATAGCTGAGTGCTCTTCCTGCTACTGAGGACATGCATAGCTATGCAAGGTTAAAAGAGCATTAGCTCAAGTATTGAGCTCCAAATTGACAGTGCTGCCATCAGATCAGTTGTTGATGTCACTATATGCCTATACAACATGTCCAGCAGATGCTTCCTGCATGTGCATTAAAATAGTACCCAGTGTGGATAGGACAAGTATGTGCCATGAACAGAAAACATTTGAAACTAAACACTAATTTTTTTTGTTTACTTTATTGCAATCCAATCAAGTCAAATTAAAGCCAATTCAGAGTCCCAACAAGTTGGAACATTCCTGATCCAAGCTGACAAGACAGGGTTCTCACCTCTTGTCTTGGGCTTGATCTACATGACCCAAGCTGATTGGAGTAAGTGTAGCTCCTCCTCCAAGGCTTGATCTAATTTGCATCTTAGCCAAAAGGCCGAGATGCTGCTTTAAAAAATTGCTTCAAATGAAGCTGAAATGTAACCTAATGACTTCAACCAAGTGCAGCATGTTGATACTACACTTGATCTTAGCCAAAAGGCCGAGAAGTTTGCATGATGGGAGCTAAGAACATAAGAAATAGGAGCAGGAGTAGGCCATCTAGCCCTTCAAGCCTGCCCCGCCATTCAATAACATCATGGCTAATCTGAAGTGGATCAGTTCCACTTTCCTGCTATCTTCCCATAACTCTTAATTTCCTTGTCTGTCAAAAACCTATCTACCCGTGACTTAAATATATCTAGTGAGGTAGCCTCCACCACTTCAACAGGCAGAGAATCCCAGAGATTCACCACCCTATGAGTGAAGAAGTTCCTCAACTCTGATCTAAACTGCCCCCCCCCACCCCTTATCTTGAGGCTGTGCCCTCTAGTCCTGCTATCCTTTCTAAGCGGGAAGAATTTTTCTACCTCTATCCTATCCATCCCTTTCATTATCTTATACAAAGATGTACCAAGAAACTAAACACTAATATTGCTGGAAAAGAAAGCACAAAGGAATTGAATTTTTATGGTGAGCTCATAAGAAAGTTTCCCTTATAAGAAAATGGACATTCATTTTTATGTGAAAGTTACAATTATGAAAATATGTTATACTTGGATCAGTTGTGTATGATACAAAGGAAACAATTTCAGACAGGTATTAATAAAATATTTTATTGGAATTCATTACTATATTCATTTGATAAAACTGTTTTACAGAAATGGAGTTACTCCAATGGGCATCTGCATTGTGCTGTTTATTTGCAAATATTGGTCCAAAATACTGTACTTTGAATAGTGTCTATAGTGGGAAAATAAAACAGGTATTTGCAAATAATAGGATGCCATCAAAAGGCTGGTGCAATATCTATATTTTGCTGAACAGAGCCATCACAACATACTCAACATAGTACCTGTGTTTTAAGAGTGGTAATATGAAATATTTTCATCTCTTTTCCTAGAAACACATTATTTCAGGAAAATGGTGTTATGATTTTCATAATCTATTTTCTATTCATGTGTTTTATGGTTACTGCAGTAATAAATCATTAGAGGATAAATACTTAATAGTAGGAGTTGGTTAAGCTAAGTTGGCTGGACAGCTGGTTCAAGATGCAGAGCAACGTTAACAATGCAGGTTTAATTACCGTACTGGCTAAGGTTATTCATAAAGGCCCGCCTTCTCAACCTTGCCCTTTGCCTGAGGTGTGGTGATCCTCAAGTTAAATCACCGCCAGTTTATGGTCATCTGGGACTATGGTGACTTTAACTTACCTTTTATTTAATAGTATACTGGCACACTGACAAACCTAATTTCAACATGGCATAAACATTGCTTTGTACTGATTGGATAACTATGAATATCAACAGAAAATGGTAAATGCATATTTTCTAGTTTCAAAAGTTACTGCATTGATAAAGTTTAGCAATTTCAGCAAAATGAAATTTAAGAATTGGTAAAAGTAAAAATTTAGGCATGTAATACAATAGGATTGATATTTTGATGGTCAAGATTCTTGCAATTTGCTTTAATGGCCATACAACTATTTAAGTAACTGCTCACTGAATACAGGGTACTGCAAGTACTGGCAAGGTCTCAAATAATTAAACTGATCTAAGAATTAAATACATTTTTTTACCCATTGAAACTAACTCTGGTATGCATTCTTTAAACAGTATTGTGTATTTGTATACTGTACTCAGCATCAGAACACAGGCGGGTTAAGATAAAGCAACTGGGAAAGTTCTTCAATAAGTAAAAATGAGTTGAGTTCTCACAATCCTATGCAAAACTACATACATATTGTTCTGATGAAAAATTGAGATGATTACAGATTGAAAGCTATTAACTATTTCTACCGACACAGATGCTGCCCAACCTGCTGAGTATTTCCAGCATTTTTTTTTATGATGTATGTGTTGCTCTTCATACATTGTATGTTCTGGATTGTTACAGTACAGCTCTTCTAACTGGTGAAAATACTAACCATCCTTACTTTAACTTATTTAATGTCTTTACTAACTCATTTTAAATCATTAATGCTGGAAATAAAACTGAACAAAATTGTGACAGTCGGTGAAAAAATTGAACTAGAAGGTATCTATGAGGGCTTTGTTTAAAACTATCAATAGAAGCAACATTGCTGAGAGGTGAAACCAAAGAACATATCTTCAATTGCATTTGCTCAGAGGTCAACAGAATTACTACTTCTATTTTGCAATTTCCACTTAACATTTTACCTTACCTTATGGCCACACCTTGAAAATGCAATTGAATAAGAAATGCATTAGCTACAGCAATAATGCAATTTTATTCTGAAGCCAGATTTTACTTTTAAATTGTTTCTTTTACTTTTTAGACTATTACCAAGCTGCTGGCAGAGAGGAACAAACTTGTACTTAAATTTTGTCAGATAGTACTTTCATGAAAAACACTTTAAACTTCTTTGGAGAAGACAGATAGCTATCAAAGTTTGGCATCAAACAAAAGTAATGCTAGTTTTGTAATTTCATAAGAATTTTGCAAAATATTTTTATAAATACAAGACACTGCAGACAAAATGATCTCATTTTGTTAGCAACACTTTTTGTTTAAAGAATGTTTCACAGCCTGTGTGAGTGGAATGGCAGCAAATCATTTCGAATTTTAACAAAATAAGTATAAAACTTGAGCAATTAAAATGTGAAGGTAACATTTGGATTCAACTCTGCATCTAAAATTTTAACTTTGTTTTTCCTGAAGGACTTCCAGTATACCTGTGGCGCATAACTGTTAACCGGAAGTCCATCGGACTAAGGTGGATAGTGGTGATCCAATATTCTGCATAATATGGAAGTGACTATTTGAGGGGGAAAATACATCCATGGGACAATTATTATTTTCTACCGATGCTAACATAAAGTAAACAAAGCTAAAATAACATCTCTTGTAATTCCTCACACACTAAATTATCCAACTTTACTGTTATTTGGTGAGAATAGATGGGGGTACAATCATGTGCCATTTTAATACAATTTCTAGCAGCCAGCTAAAAAAGTTTTGCCAGAGGCTTGGAAACATATCACGTCTGCTCATCTTTCTTAGGAGAGTGAGAGACTCTAGAAAGAAAAATAAAGGGGCAAACTAATCAGAGGTAACGAATCTGCACCGAGGCTCAGGTTTAGTTATTCAGATTGCAACAAAAGACTAAAGGAAACAATCTATTCTGTGCAAGACCAACGTTGGAGCCCAGTCCCACTAGAGCAGAAACATGTCCCTCTTTATAGCAAGGCACAAATATTCCAGAGAGGTCAGGATGAACAGTAAATCTGAATAAATCCCTCTTTGTTTAGTCAGTGATGTTGTATGGGTTTACATTATTGTTCAGATAGTCAACCTAGTGTTAGTATTAATCACTTTCAAATTAACTATATAGAAAGCAAACTAATTGCAAAAGAAATCTTCAATTGTTTGTACAAATAAAAGTTTGTACTTTTTTTCCAAGTGTGGGAGAAAAAGGGGTAACAGCCAACAGTTTTAAATCTAAATTTAGGGTTACTCCTCACAGGAAAATGACAATTCTCCCAGAATATTTAGGAACACTCTAGCACTGGCACATTGGTTTATTCGAACTACTGTCTTAAAATTAATAGCACTGTTATCTTCAGGAATCCTTGTTGCCACAGGAAACTACGAAGATTTATACCTATCAATAAAAAAGTTACAACTACGGCTACAGCACAGTGTGATTGTGCTAATGATGCTGCAAACATTCTATACCAAGATATTACATTACGCCTGTACTTGTTTACATTTAACTGTAGATCTTTGTCCCTAGTATGTTTTTGGATATATGTCTTCATATACAATAAATTGTCTTCACATGTCCAATAAATTTCAGGTAAATAGAAATTCTGTATAATCATGTGTGTGTCAAGGCCTTAAAATGGGTATTTTCTTAAAAGTTCAGTTTTTTTTAATAGTGGCTGGATGTTTTTAGTAAAAAGGGCTATATATTTCAAAACAATGTCACCCAGAAATAGGCAGTCTTCAGGTCATCAACATACATTTGACAATATATAAAATTTAGTGTTACATGCATGGTACTCACTAGTGCAAGACTGGGAAAGCTCCTGCACATACAGAAAATGCCCAATCACCAATTGATATTATACTGTACTTAACATACAATGTAAGTAATCAGAAAATACACATTAGTGATTGATACCTATTCTTATTGTTCATGGTGCAGTTTATTCTATTGTATTCTTTGTCATAGTATGGGAACTAAATTATACTGTAACATTTGATCGAAGTATTTCACAAATGGCACACTTTACTCTACATGACTTTGAATTAATGTCAGTATGTTGAGATTCAAAGTCAGCAAATAGGTTTCATGAGAATACAAAGATGTAAATCTTGAGTTATCAATATAGTCCTAAAATATATTCTCGAAACACCCTCCAGCCTGTGTGTTTCTAAGTTTATGAAGATTGAGGATGGGTTCATTCTGTTTGTCCATCATGATGGACAGACATGGGTGTCAAATGCTTGCAAGCAAATTACATGATTTGCATGGCTGAAACAAAGTTATGTTTTGTCACATGAGGCATTGTTAATTTTCATAAGAGTCATTGGTGAAAGGTTTGAGGAACTAAGGATGTATGTATTAATAGTTTTGCCAAGTTGGTACTTACTTTGGCATGATGCAAAGCCAGATTATTAAAACAGACCCTAGTCTTTTTTTTTCCAAAGATAAATCTGATACGTACATCATTCATTTCATTATCAATAGACTTTTAAAATGATTCTATACAGGAAACAAAGTTGAATGAACATATAAATTAATTATATGCATACTGACAAATTGTTTCCTTAAGAATAATGGCAGCTAACAAGATTTAAATTACAGTAACCACAAAGCCAAGTAGCATGAAATAATGCTAACGCTGAGTCAGTCATCAATTCAAATGCAGTATTTTGAGCATTGCACATTTATAATGTGACAAAGTTGTTTCAATAAAATCACAGCAATTAATGGATTCCATCTAATTCAAAATGCAGTGATTTCCTCTTGTCCAACTTTCATCATAAAACTTGCAAAGGTATCTAGCGAAAATAATTTCACACAAAATATTCAACAAGCACAATGCCCATTGAAAACTAAGAGTTCATTAACATTCTGACAGCAAACATGTGAAAATACAAAGAGATGGTTCTACAGAACAGTTACCCAATGTGCTACAGTGAGTAAGAGTGTGTGCGCGTAGAGAAATGTGTCAGCATAGAGGCAATGGGGAGGGTGGCCCCTCATTAAATAACTGAAAATTATTAAATGGAGGAAACAAATTGGCTTGGTAGGCAGTGGGAAGCTAGGTATGTGGGCACAGCAGTACCTAAATTCCAGGCAAGGATACTTCGCATACATATGCCACCTTGATAACTGAAGCAGTTAGCAAAAAAATGTCATGCATCAGATTTTCTTTCTTCTTTGACTTTACTCCTTTTGCCAATTTAAATGGATAATTCTTTATTTCATTGCACATTTCTGGTTGCCCAAAAAATTGCTGAAATAATTTGGAATTCCTGAAGTTGATTTAAAAAGAAAAAGGCACTATTAGAGTACGACGGTCTCCAGAGTCATTCAGATTGTCCAGACTTCTGAGTAACTCCTCTTCCTTTCCAGTTTTATATTCTACAATCTGTTATTACAGAAGTCAATATTTCCTTTCTCAACTGTTTTTTGGTGGAAAGCCATTTAGTGATTTTGAATGTGCAGGCTTTCTGGCTACAAAAAAGACACAATCATAAAGGTATTTTAACATGGATTGGTCATTTTCTGTGTACGTTGATGGAACAGAGCTCTTTTCCACCTGCAATAGAAAACAACAAATTAATTTTATCACAGTTCAGAATTATTTCTGAAATTAATGCTAAAAAAATTTCTTTCAGACGGGCAAAATATTTAAGACTTTAAATAAAAACTGAAAATTCACCATTTTATTTCTCTGTAGAAAAGCTAATATTTGTCTTTTTTCTTTTCACATGATTCTATATGCATCTTTTCTTAAACATGTAATTTTCCAGAAGATTGGAAGCTATTTATTTACACAAAAATGGGTTCTGTTGCATGCTGTTCGTGGCTTTTATTTTTTCTAATATAAATTAGCCTCCCTCAATTGTTTTTGTTGACTATTTCTTATTTTACTTTTTGGATATCTGGTTTTATAATTTTTCTTCCTCATTATTTTAGCTCTTATGCCCAACATTTATTTCCAATCTTATTTGATCAAATTTTATTCTGCATGGAAAAAGGCTGTTTTCATCTCCTATACAAAAGAAACACTAGTTCTCAGCACTTTCTGCTAGACCCATCATTCTTGATACCTTTCCCAAGTTTGTGATATCTGAAAAGTAGAAATGAAAGATTGATATTATACTCAAGAGCACAATTACAGTAATAACACATTAAATTTCTAGACACTAATAATTTAAACCAAAGTTTGAAAATACTCCAAACACAAAAATAAAGTAGATGGTTTAATTTTTCTTCATGGACATTTTGAAGAATAGTAGTCAGATTCAATAAGGCCAGAGATTCATGATAATTAATTCATTAAAAGGTAATAAACATATAGTATATTTTCCACTGATGATCTTTGAAGCAAAAAGCAGAAATTTATTCAAGCATGTTTCTGGAGAAAAACAGGATTAATTAATAAGGCAAGGGATAATCAAGACCAGCACAAAAAATTGTGCATGCTTATAATGCCAAAAAGCTTTCTCTTCAAAAAAATTCCTATCCTCCCCTAAACATAGGGATAAATATTGTGATGGAGGAAATATTAAGATGTTTGGCCAAATTAAAGGCTGCTAAGTGATGCAAGAGAAGGAACAGCAGAGACTCTAACCATCCTTTTCCAATCCTTGCCATCTATAGGCAGGGTGCTGGTGGAAAAAAGGACAGGTAATATTGTGCACCAACTTCTTGATGCAAACATTTTTGCATATTTTGTACCTAATTATCTTCACAAGTTCCAGGCTGACTCCCTTTGAACGTTCTCCATAGACTCATGGATATCAAGATGACAAACTGGTAAATATCTTCAAACTAGTTATCAGAAGCTCTTAAATTTAAATCAGTTATCTGGTGGGAACATGATGGCATATTGATATTTGTCAGGCTAATTTTTTGGGGACATGTTCAAATCCCATCATTGGAGCTGGTGGAATTTGAAATTCAATTAACAAAAACCTGGAATTGAAAACTAGTCTCAAGAATGCTGACAATGGACAGCATTTTGCACTGTGTTTGTACAGAATGCTGGCTGGTGTGGGAAATTCGGAGTGTAGCTTTCCAGCTTCACGGCTGAGTTTTCTTTCAGATTCTCTGGGCATTTGTGCACAGAAAATTTGGGGGTGTGGTTTCCGCTGTCATGCTGGCAGGACATAGCTTGATACAGCCAGCAACTCTGGCCCTACAGAGATTGGGTGCCACCTTTAAATCTGAGTTAAAACAAAACTCTCAGACACAGGGGAAATTCCCTACAAGCACTGAGGCAGCAGCCCCCAGCCACCCACCTAAAAAAACAGGGCTCCCAGAAGGCTCCTGGTGCTGCCAACTGTGAGGCTGGCAATGCCAGACAGTGCATTGCCAGGGTATATCTTTCTTCCTCTGGGGATTATACTTTGCGTCCCTGGCAGATTCCCTCGACTGCTTCTCATTTTTCATTATCTGTTGTAAATCTTGCTGAGATGAGAACCCCTTTAATTATGTTTAATTTTATTTAAGTACATTTAAATGAGGCAGGAGCCTACGTCACTGGCAAGCAGCAGGGAAAATCGGAAAATGAGACCTCACCAGTGATAATCTCATTTCCAACCCTCGCGAGATGTGAGCAACTGCCTCACAGTGCCAGGAACCCAGGTTCTATTCTGGGTAGATGGTGAGGTGTTTTCACTGCTGGAAGAATCTTGAACAAGGGGACATAGCTGCAAGATAAAGGGTCAGTCATTTAAAACTAAGGTGCATTGAAATTTCATCTCACAGAGGGTGGTGAATCTTTGGAATTCTCTGCCCCAAAGGGTGGTGGAGGCTGGATCACTAGAAGCATTTAAAGTGGAGGAGAATAAATATTTGATAGATCAAAGATTAGAGAATTATGGAAAATTGCACAGAAAAGGAATTGAGGCCAGCATAGATCAGTCATGATCGTACTGAATGACTTGAAGGCAGCCTACTCCTGTTTCTATTTCTTGTGTTGTGTTCTATACTCTTCAGAGGTCTTAATTATCTCCTTGGAAACATCTTGGAGGTTAGACTCAATAATGTGCCCATTTTTCCAATTCACTGGAATTCCCAACTAATCTAAATAAAAAACATCAGAACTTAAAAAAGGGCATAAATCAGTACACAATTACAGCTCAAGAAACCATAAATTTCATACTGTTTTTCTTTAAGTATGAAAATTAAAGTTTCACCTATCATTCACGCACATTAATCATACATGGGTGGCATGGTGGCACAATGTTTACCACTGCTGCCTCATAACACTAGGGACTTGGATTCAATTCCGACCTTGGGCGACTGTAGAGTTTGTGCAATCTCCCTGTGTCTGCATGGGTTTCCTCTGGGTGCTCTAGTTTCCTCCTACAGTGCAACAATGTACAGGTTAGGTGGATCGGCCATGCTAAATTGCCCCTTAATGTCCAAAGGCGTGTAGGTCAGGGGGATTAGTGGGGTTAATGTGTTTGGGGTACGGGATAGGCTTGGGCGAGGTGTTCTTTCAGAGAATCAGTACAGACTCCATGGTGCCGAATAGCTTCCTTCTGCACTGTACGGATTCTACATCTTTAAGAATTTTAATTGGGGAAACTTGCCACTTTGGTTGATTTGGGTTAAGCCATGGAGGAATTTAAAACTAAGACAGAGATTTGAAATTTCAGCTGTTGGCAGGGTGGGAAAAATTCTAACTGTGGGTCATTGCCGTTTAACAAAAATAGAGGCAACATGAAAAAGGAATAAATGGGATTGTGTCAGAATGGATGCAAAGTTGGTTTAATGGCAGGAAGCAGATAGTAATAGTGAACAACTATTCTTTGGAGTGGAGGATGGAGTTCCTCAGGGGTTGGTACCAGGACCATTGCTTTTCAAGATATATTAATGCTTTGGTGGACAGGGCACAGTTGCAAAATTTGCAAGATGACAAAAATCTTGGAACTATAGTGAACTCCGAGGATAGTGGCAAGACTTCAAAGGGATACAGGCAGGGTGGTGGAATAAGCATACATGCAGCAGATAAAATTTAATGTAGACTAATATGAAGTGATAGACTTTGGGTGGCCCGGAGGTACATGTGTACAAAACTTCGAAGGTGCCAGGGTAGTTTGAGTGGGTAACAAGGCATGTGGAATCCTGGGCTTCATAATTAGAATATAATAGTAAGGAAGTTATGAAAGCCTTTATACAATACTAATTTAGTTTGAATTGGAGTTCTGTGTCCAATTCTTGGACAAACTGTGTCCAAACTTTAGGAAGGATCTCAAGGCTTTAGAGAAAATGAAGAAAAGATTTACGAAAATAGTTCCAGGGATAAGGCACGTGAATTATCTGGATAGATTAGAGCAGTCGTACCTGTTCTCCTTTTAGAAAAGACTGAGAAGAAATTTGATGGAGACGTTCAAAATTAGAGTAAAGAGTAGAAAATGTTCTCATTTTGAAAGCAAAAAAAAACAGAGCACCGCAATTCAAGGTGAACTGCAATAGGTGACATGAGGAATTTTTTTTTGATGCAAGTGGTTACAATTTGGAATGCACTGTCTGGGAGTGTGGTGGAAGCAGATTTAATCATCGCTTGCAAAGAGATTTGGATAAGCACCTAAAGAGAGAGGAAAAAAAGGTGTGTTATGGAAAAAGTGCAGGGGAGTGAGACTAGCTGAGTTTTTCTTGCAAAACTGGCACAGACATGATGGGCTGGAATGACCTCCTTGTGAGAGTAACTATTCTATGATTCTATAAAGCCAAGTACAAAGAGATTTTTGAACAAGTTGGAGTTTATGAAAGATGGCAATGGGAGATCAGCATGGGAAAATTGGAATGACTGAGTTTTAATGTGTCAAGAGTTCAAGAATCCAATGCCATACTCACATCCAGACAAAGGATCCTTCATTGTTACAACTCCACCATACTTTCTGATTTGATATTTTTGACCACTATTGATGTGATGCTCATGAGGGCTGAAACCTTATTCGCTTCTGTCAGTAGCATATCTATGTTGTAATTTTGGGACCATACAAATTTATGCTATATCGTGAAAGTGTGATACTTCACATCAACAGATGTGCACTTTTGGCATGTGTCTACTATAACCATCTAAGGAATTGTGGTCACAATGCACATTAAATTCATTGTTATAACTTCGTAGTCCAGATGGCACTAAGATTTCTATTTCAACTGCTGAATGAAGCACTTTGAGTGGAAATAGCTTGCAAATCGGGTAAAAGATAGTATTAACCTGTCAAGGTCATTTACTAATACTGTTCTAAATCTTCAACAAATGTGCTACATATTTTCAGTCTTTTAAAGTTTTGGCAGGAGATAAGGTCAGCTGTCACAACTGTAGAGGCATTTAGCTTATTTTCATGCATGCAACATGCTCTTTGTGCCATGCATTGAAATTTTTGCCCTGGGCTCTCTGTTCATATTGTAATGTTTATTTTTGCCTGTATGTTTATATAGCAACTACAGAAGTTGTTATCTCCTCGGAATAGTACTAAATGAACAAGTAAACACGTCAGTAGCATTTAATTGTATTCTAATAAAGATAACACTATTTTAACTTTTTTTAAGCAGTTGATACCAAATACTGACTAGAAATAAAATACACAAATTAACAAAGTCTATGGGACTACTTAATTTAGCACATATAAAGAGGCTTTGCTCCAAATTCAACAGCAAAGAATATAGTCTTTTCGCTAGGTAAAATGAAGTACTGAATGCGGTGCTAGCACCAAATACATCTTTAGACAAACTCTGACATGTGCCAATGTGCTTTGCCACATTTATCCCTCATATGTTGAGGATATCTAATCTAAAAGGATTAAGTGATATACTGACAAGTTAATAATGTGGATTGATCAATAATTGTTCATCACAATGGCCTCTTCTATTTATAATAATGTTTATGGTCAAGGCTCTTACCTCAATTTTGAATCCATATTGAAGTATGCAATGCCTGATATCTTCATAACTCAGTTCTATTGACTTTTCGTTTGCCATATTCTCAAAATGATACAGCAATGGACCTAGGAGAAATTAGTTTAGGTTAGGTGGTCGTGTCAACCCATTCAATTTATAAGTTTACAATTGATTAAGATTACTCAGAGGACCAGACACATGCAAAGGAGTTGTGCATAAAGTGATTCATAAAGGAGTCCCTTCCTAATTTGGGCTTCAAATCATTCAAAATGATCATGATTTCTGTTATCAAGATTGAAGAAATACATTGAGTTTTGTTCCATTGTTTCCTTATCGTATGTTGGGAATTATTTGGAATAAATTGTAATTCATTTCTTTGAAAAAGTTGAAGCAGAATTGATACCATAATCCCCAGATTAATAACCTATTTTACAATAAACTAAGTTACTACAATCCTCCCTGTTCACTGCTGCTAAAATGAGTTATTCAGCTTTATCCTCTAAATACAGGATTTTGAATGGCCATGAGACATAAAACATTGTTGCACAACCATTTAATCAGTTATATTCTGAAGCTGCTTCTTAGCATTCATAAAGTCTTTCTCACCCCTGAATTCTATTTAGAAGTGCAGAACAGTTGCAATATTTTGTTTACTCTAGAATGCACTACCTAGAACACCTTTTAAGTTTTGAATTTGATCATATATTATCATAACACTAATTGGTGGTTCTCATGGTAATAAAGCTTCTATGTGTTATTTTGATCCTGTGATGTCCATGTACTTTGGAGGAATATAGCTGCCTTTTTTAGGTAACCTGGATGCAGTGGTCAGTTGTAGGAGGAATGTCAAGAAAAAAGGATGTACTGGGCTCAGAGGTGACATCAGAAAATCTGTAATTTTGACCTGAATGATCTGTGAGCATGGAAGACCTGAAAAATGTCTCAAAAGATTATGGACGTGTGGGCCAGTCATCCAATTCTAACATTTGCAGCATATAAATGATATTTAACATAACAGTTGAACAGCAATGAAAATACACATATGTTTTAAGATTTTTGTTAAATATATGCTGCACAATGAACTATGTTAAACATGTATTGAAAAACAATGCTGTAACAATGTTGTCTACATACTATTTTTATATGATAGACCACATTGTAACAGAAACTGTGAAATTATTATGGTTTCCCATTTTCACAACTCATTTAAGCTGTTTATTTCCAGTTAAATTTAAAGAAGCAGGATTGCACAGAACCCTTTTCTTACAAATAGATATTGCTGGGAACTCTATATTGAAGCCTGCACCTATCTTCTTTAACTGCGTCACTTGCAAATTCCATTCAGCTTCTCAAAGTTTAGGACTGCAGATAGGAGGCAAACCTTTCAAAAATTTTGACCTATTCAAGTCACTAAGACTTTTATGTGAACTTTAATACAATACTGTCTTTGGAGTTCCATTCCTGAATTTTAAAGTGTCCTACAATTCTAAAACTTTCTAAGATTTGCTTTTGATACTACAAGAATTGAGGAACAATGCAAGTCTTGGTATTCAATATGTTTATTCATACTTTGAAATACCTTTTCTTATTGCATATTGCAGATTAGAAAACAAATCTAAACTTGAGGCCCCTTATGGTTCCGTATGCCAAAAATGCTTGATACCCCTAATTGGTACGTGTATTTTGTTCACAAACAGTTTAAACTATGCACTTTTGAAATAAAATATGAAGTTCCCCGCAGAGCACAGTAATAGGATATTGCTGTTATTATCCTCATGAATGACCTGAATGAATGAAGATATTGTGGCAAAGGTCTACAAGTTTCCAGATGAAATGAAGGTTTGTGAGAGTGAGGATGTGAAAAAACTACTTTGAGTGGATCACCATACAGTGGGGAAATGGTGCATGATTGGTAAATGGCATCTAACTTTGATAAATGTAGTGCTGTGCATGTGGGTAGAGCCAATGCCAAGCATACATACACCTTACAGAGTACAGAACTGAAATCTGTTGAAAGAAAACAAAAGATGCTCAATTGTCTTTGCTTCATAATCCTGTGAAATGATAATCAAACAAGACAGCAGGCTGTATTGCCTGGATGGTTCAATATTAATCAAAATACAATATTTTCATTGTATTACTTTGGATGCCTTCACTTAGAATACAACACCCAATTTGGAAGCTTTGGTAATGGTTCGAAAGAGGGCTAACTGACTGATACCCAACTTATACCACCTCAATTACCTAATTCCAAAGCTCAGCAGAAAGCTGAATCATTCTTCTGTTGCCTTGCCCTCTGCGCCTACTTTTTTTCACCTTCAGAATTCTCAGGCCATCTGGAGCTCTCCCTATGATGTCTTACTCTCTGTAGATCCTCTCATTGGGAACTGCCACCTTAACATTGATCATTTCAATTTCTTCAACCTACTCCTCCTAGCCCTGAACTTACAGCTCTCTATTCTCTCAAATTCATTATCATCAAACCTATTGATAAGGGCATCATTGTTGATGTTTGGTGAGCTGGCCTCTACCTCATTCCTTTGACTCCTTTAATTTTTTTCTAAAAAGGTGCCATTATGGTGCCAAGTATGGGCTTCAGCTGTGTTTTTTGTAGGATTCTTTGTTCTAGTCCTATTCAGATGCTGCCCCTCAGCGCTATTGTCTAGAACACTGATGAATGCATCAGTATTGCTTCCTCCTCTAGCTCAGAACTGATCATGGTATCGATTTTGCCTTAAATTTTCCCTTCTCCCTTGTCTTCACATAGCTTAACTCCAATTCCTCCTTTCCTCAACTTTTATATCTCTATTACTGGGCACAACTACCATCTGCTGACATCCATAACTACCTTGATTATACATCCTCCCAACCTGCTTCCCACCTTCAGCTGGTGCAAACTCGAGAGACTTCACCTCATAAGACCACAAAAGTTAGCAGAATTAGGCCATTCAACCCATCAAATCTGTTCCAACATTCAATCACGGCTGATAAGTTTCTCAACCTCATTCTCCTGCTTTTTCATGTAACCTTTGATCTTTTAAGATAAGAAAATCTTATGATTCAGCACTTTATAACTTTCTGAACTCAAAATTAAGTTCAACAATTATAGACCTGAACCACTCCCCCATTTGATCAAGCAGCAGTTCCTGGTAATGATGTTGCTGTCATTTGCAGCTCATTTAGAGCCATCTCTTACTTCTTTATTTGTTCCTTTACCACCTATTTTTGCTTTGCACTCTCATGCCTTTCGTATATTGAATCACTCCTGTCTGCCATCCTATCAAAGAGATTCCATTTTGTTCTTTCCTTGCTTCTGTACTTGTTCAATCTGTTACATCTCTAGTTGTGACGAAAGTCACAGACCTAAACACCAACTGTTTCCCTCTGTGCTGCCTGTTTCCAGCATTTTCTGTTCACCTTAAAAAGTAAAGGGTGATCTGATAGGGCTGTTTAAAATGATTAAAAGGGCAAGATTGTATTTATAATGACAGATTTCAAATAAATAGGTTTAGGGTCATATGCACAAGTTGCACATGGGTGGAAGTGGATCAGATATTAGGATATTCTTCTTTTCCTACAGCACTGTAGACCTATTTAACAAGTTACTGTCTTGAGTTGAGTATGGATTTGTTGCATACATTCAAAGAGCTGGATGTGTTCATGGCTGAACTGTGGATGATGGTGTATAAAGGATGAGATAGTAAGCAATAAATATCATGGTCATTGTCGTTTTCTGAACTAGCTTTGATTAAATGGGTTGGAGGGATATTTTGCTATCAGACTTGACCAATTTGTAAAACGTTTTGCCTCCCCCAGGGGATTTCATGGGTCCTGTGGAATGGGCATAGTGTGAATAATGAAGTTAAAAGGAATCACAACCATGTGGAGCAAGTTCAATGGATGAGCTAGTGGTTTCCTGTCCACCATTTCTGCACGTTTATACTATCGGATACATTAGGCTACTCGAACGTACATAGCATTATTCACACTGACTTTCAGGTTTACAAGCGAAGAGAGCCGATAGCAGAGAAAGATAGAGGAGAGAAAAGCAGGAAGAAAACAACAGGTAGAGACATATTATTCTCAGGACAGGCCCATATTAATTATATCACAACAAATGCTCTAGATAATTCAGTTCTAATTTTGATGCTTTATTTGAAACTTTTACATTTTTCTAGTTTTTCAGAAATTTTGCATTTTTGCCTTGACATTTAAAAATGCCTTAATTACTATTTTACTTCTCAGATCCACCATGTTACAACAAATGTTGAAAAATAATGAAATAGTGCTTAATTGGAAATTAGGATTTTATTGGTTTGCTTTCATATTTGCTTCAAAGGTTGTGAACATTTGGGCTTGTGCCATTTCAGCCTAGAAATAGTTTTAGTCTTGTTTTTTGTTTCACATTTTTTTGTTTTTACTATAGTCTCATAAGAAACATTGATCCAAATGTTTTCTTTGCTGACAAAAACACAGCTTTCATCAAGGGTTAAATCACTGTCATTTCTTTGAGGAAAACAAAACTGATGATAACTGAGGTTTTAAACTATATAATTCGGATGCATAAAATGTAATCTATTGGGCTCCGAAACAAAGTCTTTCAACCATTGACTAACAAATGAAACAAGTGAATGACTAATTCAATATTTCAATAATCTGGTTATTGTATGACAATTAAACATTGCTGACAATTGATACTAAGTGTAAACAAATAAAACATGTAAACTTTAAATAGTTTTATCTTGAGCAGTGCGGCATAATTTGATGAATGATTATGGTAATCTCAGTCATACCCGTGGACCAGATAATTAGTTTAGGAGACTCATAAAATTCTAAAGTAGTTGGACCAATTAAGCATACAACTTAGGAAATAGCAAATGGATTTGATGGCATATATCAAAGTAAAACATGTTGGTATAGTGTAAGGGTTAATCAAATTGACTTTTTGAAGTGTGTGAATGATTTAAGCAGAACTATGATTCTATATCGTAATATGTTAAAATAAGAGTATACTGCTATTCTAAGACTAAATTAATAATAGACATGAATAAGAAAGAATTCACAGATACATGTCAGGCAGAAAAACTCTCTTTGTTAATTTATTAAAGGAGACATGGAAGCATTATTAAGGTAAGGATTTGCCTGAGAAAAAAGAAACAACCTCTAGGCAGGAAAGTTAGGGAGTGAGAATCAAAGAAAGGGAGTGAGAAATTGATAGTTATGCCCCCCAAGAGGGGCATTCTGAGATGGATCCATACTATAAGAACAGAACAATTATGTTTCAAATGAAAATTTATAGTGTAACTATGAAGCTTGTGAATTCAGAAGAGGCGAGCAAAATGTATAAAAACTGGGTGCAGGAACAGATACCTTAGAATTAGATTAAGACCTAATCAACTTATCTATTGGGTTCAGAACATTAAAGTGTTTGAATTCTCTGGCTAAAACTCAAATGATCTTTCTTGTAATATTGGCATTGAGGATGTTATTTGATTATACACTTAATGAATTTGACAGTTAACACTGTGAACACTACTGATTTCAGGAATAAATATATACATTTGTAAAATGTTTTTGATTTGAGTAAGAATATACATTTATCTCTCCTCTAAAAATTGGTAATTTCGAAGTGCATATTCTCTTGATGTATCACAAAACATAGAATTAATGTTCACTATCTGATTCTTCAAAAAGTAGGGTTAGGTGGGTTAGTTGTCTGCCAATTTTCAATACTGTCGGGTAAGTAAATTATTATAAAGACATGGCAGAATCAATAGCTAAATTATGTAAAAGTTTAAAGAAATTTTGCCCTGAATTTCAAGGATCAAAATTTATGTTGGACATGGCCTGAAACAAAGGCATATTTAAATGGGTTAGAACATTCTGGTGAGGAGCCCAACATCAAAAAGGACCTATGATTCATGGGTTACATATAGTTTGTAAAGTATTGATCAAACGGTTAGAACAATGCTCAGCATTGCAATAAACAAAAAAAGATACATGCAGAATATTGGTACAATCTAAAGGATTGGTACAATCTAAAGGATCATCCTTGACTCTCTTGTCGGTCAATAATCTACCTAACTCAGCCTCAAATATATTCAATGACCCACCTGCCACTGCTCTCTGGAGAAGAGAATTCCAAGACTAATGATTGTCTAAGGGAAAAATTCATTCTCATCCTAGCCATAAATGGCCAACAACTTATTTTCAATTGTGCTCTCACTTCTAGATTTCCCCATGACAGGAAATATTTCTTCAGCATTCACCCTGTTAAGCCAGCTTCGAAATTAAAACATTTCAATACAGCCACCCTCTCGTTCTTCTAAACTCCAATGAGTATAGGCCCAATCTGTTCAACTTTTTCCAATAAGACAATCCCTTCATCCAAACCTTCTCTAAATTACCTACAATGCAACTATATCCCTCCCTAAACGAGGAGACCAAAATTGTATGCAGTACTCAATGTGTGGCCTCATCAATCACCTGTACTGTTGTAGTAAGAGTCTCTACTCTTTTATACTCCATCTGCCTTATAATTATGGCCAACATCCCATTTGCCTTCCTAATCACTCGCTGCACCTACATGTTAACTTTTTGTGATTCACATACAAGGATACCAGATAGAACATAGAACATAGAACATTACAGCGCAGAACAGGCCCTTCGGCCCACGATGTTGCGCCGACCAGTTAAAAAACAATGACCCACTAACCTAAACCAATCCCTTTTCGTCCATAAACCTATCCACAGATCTCTCCGTGCCACAATGTTCTGAAGTTGCTCTCATTTAAATAACATTCTGCTTTTCTATTTTTCCTCCAAAGTGGACAACCTCACATTTTCCTCCATTATGTTCCATCTACAAATTTTTTGCCTACTCACCTAACCCACCCTATTTGCAAGCTCTTTGTATCCTCCTCACAACTTTCTTTCCTACCTATCTTTGTATCATTAGCAAATTTGGTCGCAATTATGCAAGTCATTAATGTAGATCATAGATAGATAAGGCCCAGTCCTGACCCATGTGGCATTCTACTAATTACGTTTACCAAGTTGAAAATGAATCAGTCATCCCAATTCTGTTTCCTGTTAGTTAGCCAATCCCCGATCCATGCTAACATATCATCCTCAACACCATGAGTTCTTATCTTGTGTCGTAACCTTTAATGTGGCATGTTATTGAATGCCTTTTGGAAATCAAAATACACTACATCTACTTGTTCCACTTCAGCACCTGCTTGTTACATACTCAAAGAATGCTAATATATTTGTCAAAACAATTTTTCTTTCATGGAACCATGTTGAGTCCGATTGTATTGTATTTTCTAAATGCCTTAGCTCTATCCCCTTAATAATGGATTCTAGCATTTTCCCAACGACAGTTGTTAGGCTAACTGGCCTATAGTTCCTGCTTGCTGTCTATTTCATTCCTTGAATAGAAAGGTGATATTTGCGGTTTTCTAATCTGCTGAGATTTTTCCAGAATCAAAGAAATTTTAGAAAATTATAACCAACGCCCTGCTATCTCTGCAACAATTTCTTTTAAGGCCCTAGGATGCAAGTAATTGGATCCAGGGGACTCGAGGCCTTTATCCCATTAATTGGTGAGGAAAGTAAACAAAAAAAATGCAGAAAACAGCAAGACTTTTGTTTTCTGTGTACTGTTGTTTGAAAGTTGTTTACTTTTCAGAGCTACAGGTTGCATTGATTCCATCCCCTTATATCCTGCAGTGTTAACCCTTTTGTGTATTTCTAACTTAGCTAGCATTATGAAGATAAAAATTCAATGTTTAACTGCAAAAGTTAACAATATAAAGAGAAATTGTAAACATTGTTACATTAGTACAGCAATTTGATTAACCCTTTCCTTCCAGAAGAAAACATGAAGCTTGAGCATGTGTAGTGGTCCATTTGCAAATAACGTGATAGCTGGCTACATACTGCAAGAAAATAATTAGGCAAGACTGCTGCTGTAACCAAGCTAATAAAATGCAAGAAGGTATCTGAAAATATTTGAAGGTAAGTCACAACAAGCTATTTTAACTTTATCCAAAAATCCAGTATTTACCTAAAATCCTGCATGTTCTACCGCCAAAAAGATTGATATAACGAGACTCAGGGAGGAGGAACAGAGAATTATGAGGTATTCAGGCCTCCAAGCTACAAACAGTCATAGATTGCACTTGCATTCATTAGAGAAAATAAGGAGACATGTTCCAGGTCTTTAAAATGCTCAAATACAATGATAATTCAGAGTGTGAGAATACAGAACACTAGCAAAATTAACAAGAATAGAATTGGAAGGAAATTTCTTCCTCCTCATAGAAGACATGTGGAACAGACTCAGAGCAAAGGTTGTATTCATGACTTAAAAAGATGCTGAAGGGTAGATAAGAATAAATAGAGAGAGGTACATTCAAATATTCCATGGAACAAAATGGTTCTTACGCTACAGAGACCATGGAAATATTTGCAGAAATCAGTTGTTCGATATTGAATGTTACAGGTGATAAAGTTAGACAAATATCTGTATTAATATTAATACAGATTATTACAGGGCAGGGTAAAAGTAAAAATGTGTAAAACTTTCCCTCACATAATTTTCTAAGTGTGGTAGAGTTCATGATGCATGTAGTCTGTGGAAAAGCAGGCTTGATAGCCAAGGACAATTTTCATCCCAAGTTTTCTAACAAATATCTCCAATTCACTAAAAAGTGATGTTTTTATAATTGATATTTCTATAACTGATGTATTTGCATATAATTAATACAACCAGCAGCACAAAATGTTAATTTGAAAATATTAAGTTCAATTCCTAAACAGTTTGAGAACAAAATATGAATTGTTGGAAAAGAATATATAAAAAGCACTTCTATAAAATTATACACATTTTAAATGTTTACAATAAAATACTATATTGTGAATTTTCTTTAGGTTGTATATGTATTTCACAGATCTCCAAAAATCTCCGCAACATACTTTCAATCAAAACCTATGCTGTTTCAAATTTGACTCATTATCTCTTTTATGAAGACATCTGAACTAACAAAAATACCTCCACCAAAGCCAGGAACTGCTCCACTGTCATATTCCTTGCTTCCTTTAAGGAGGTCAAGATTCAGTAGCTACCAATATTCTGCCACTCAAGCATTAATATTTTCATAAATGAGCATTCACCCTGATCATATACAGTCAGGTTCTGTCACTTCTCTAATCTGTTTAGTTTATATATAAAATTAAAGGCAAAATAAAACACAATCTGCAGAATAATGGTCACCTACAAAGAGTCTTCAAGGTGCTTTCTTTATCAGGTTTTGCACTTTGCACGAAGTATTTGTGTTGTCTATATAAGGAAATAGGTGGAAAAGCATCAGAGGAACATAATTTAAAATACCACTAGTGCTTCTGTTACATTTAATATTGCTGTAGTACATTTATAAAAGCAGATACCATCATGTTCACATTTTACTTTGTTATGGCTATACCTTAAGGAATCAAGGCAGTTGTGATCATTATTTCTGGAGAAAACAGAACCGACATATAAAAGGATTTCTTCTCAAAACTATATTCACTGATTTGGCAGCATCAATTTATACACTTGAGGTTTAAAAATGGAAATATTCTAGTAAACTAACGATGGGCAAATCTGGCTTTAATTCCCGATACTGATTCAAATGCTAAAACATTCTTAAACCTGAGACATGTATTCCATTTGTAACAGCTTAAAAGGCATAGGTGCATATACTTTTAGCTAACAGAAAAACAAGCAATATTAGCTATAAACAGAATATTCTGATTACGCACCAAGATTTATCCATATTCCTCCAAGTTTCAGAATCTTCCATATTGTTTCAATGTAATCAACAACATTATGTGCAGTGTCGATGAAGAAACACGTTGCTACACAGTCCCATGTGTCTGTTAATGCAAAAAAACTGAAGTTATTTTATATTTGTGTAATATGGAGACTCAAGAAAATAATTCTTCCACTCTTATGAAAAAATATCCCGAAAGAAAATAAGGATGATAAAGTTTACGTTCAGCTGCACCCAGGCAGTTAATCTTATCTTCATATTATTAAATCGGCTCTGGGGTGGTGATAGGAAATCAGCACACAACTTAGCTGCTGGATAAGTTGCCCTTGATGCCACAGGGAGGTCACTCCCACCTCACTGCTGATATTTAGCTCTTTGTCCATATTTGGACCAGGCTGTAATGAGGTTGTAATGCTTGAATGTAAATAATAGCATGAAATGAAATTCAAAGATTTGGATGAAGATGGTTTTAATAGTCTAAACCACTACTGTTGCAGCGCCATTGGAGTTATAAATGCACTGTGGTAAAAATAAGTACTTTGGTAGAATAACTGCCAAGAATGGATTTGCTTACTTGGTTCTGTATAGATCTCCTGGAAATCTCCTGCTGTCATAGAAAAGTTAGCATGAGATGGAAGACTATGTGAATTAACATCAGGAAAATGGACTGGTCGAATCTGATCAGCTGATCGTTTGTTGTTACTAAATTGATGTATCCAGGGATAAAGTGTCATTGTGTTAACTCCAGTACATCTAAAAAATAGAAACGAGTAAAATTATGCACTTTAATACACCATAATCACATTTAGATTTTTCCAAACAAACAAAAAAAACTAAAACAGAAAAATTCCAGTATGAAGGGCCATCCAAACTCAAAATGTTAGCTTTATTCACTCTCCACAGATGCTGTCAGACTTGCTAAGATTTTCCAGCATTTTCTGTTTTTCAGATTCCAGCATCTGCATTAATTTGTTTCTAAAACAGAGAAGAGCTGGAAATACATAGATCAGTCAGTATGTGGAAAGAGAAAAAAATGAGGTTAAGACTGCAAGTCATACTGATGAGAGATTTGGATGTTACCTATCTTTTTTCTCTTTATAAATTCGAACTGATACACTGTGTAATACAACAGTTTCTAATTGTTTTCAAGACCAATCATACAGCTTTATTTCAAATTACAAAACAGTTTTAAAACTACACACCATAGCAATTTCTGAAGGCATACTCTACCTGTTGAGTACAAAATGTGAACAGAAGAGCATGTATAGACTCCATTCATTACCCTGGCAGCTATAACCCAGTCTTGCAATCTCCCAGGCTAGTCTTCCAAGTCCTGCTCCTGGTACAAGTATGTTCATATCAGCAGGATTGCTGTATTGAAAGAGGAATAAATCATAATTAATTTAGTATGCAAAAATGCAGCTGGGAAATTAAACAATTATCGAGTGTCACAGTGTACATCAAATGGATTAGTCAGGTTTTCTATCTTATTGCATCTTTGGCAATTACAAATTAACAATACCGGGAACTTTGAGCCTTCAAACACAGGTAATGTTCAGCCATTTATACATCAATTGTTTTCTTTAAATGTCATTAACAAACATTTTGTACAACTAAGTTATCATACAGATTTGATTGTTTAGAACCAACTCTTTTGATAATGCAATAATCTGAATGTTTCATCTTATGGTGGCCTTCATTACAAGAGGACTGGAGTACAGGAAAAAGGATATCTTACTGCAGCTGTACAGGGCCTTGGTGAGACTGCTCCTGGAGTATTGTGTGCAGTTTTGGTCTCCTGATCTAAGAAAGGATTTACTTGCCATAGAGGCAGTTCAGCGAACGTTCACCAGACTGATTGTTGGGATGGCAGGATTGTCCGACAAGGAGAGATCATGTCGACCAAGTCTCTATTTACAGAAATGGGGGAAACGGGGAATCTAATTGAAATGTATACAATTCTGAAGGACTGGGCAGACTGGGGGTAGTATGTTATTTCCTTTGGTTGGAAGGGGTCACGGGCTCAGGATATGAGTTAGGCCATTTAAGACTTAGATGGGGAGAAACCTCTTAATTCAGTAGCTGGTGAATTGTGGAATTCTCTACCACAAAAAGCTATGTTGGCCAAGTCACTGAATAATTATGAAGGAAATAGGTTTCTAGATAGGTGTCAAGGAGTATGAAGAGTATGTGGGATTATGATGTTGAGATAGAGAATTAGTCATGATCATATTGAATGGTGGAGCAGGCTCAAAGGGCCAAATGGCCTCCTCCTATTTTCTGTTTCTAACTCTACTACAGGTGGCTTATAATTAACAGTAGTGTACCATGAGCAGCAGTGTGGTCCACTTGACTCAATCATGTGTAAAAGTAAGGTTAATTTTTAGTTTTCGTTCTGTTGCAAGACTATGGATGTCAAAGAGCATACAGAGTAAGACAACACAAAATAGTAAACTTGTCAGATGTCTAAAGCACAACAGAACTCCTTTCGGCTTTCTGTAGTAAAGAAAGTGGAGGGGTGAAATAAAAAAAAGGGAAAGCAAGGAGGGAGCAAAAAATTGTAAAGTAAAATCGAGGAAAACTGAAAAATGCCTTATAAATGCATAAAAAGCAAGAGGATAACTAAGAAAAAAGTAAGGCCAATTGGAGACAGAAAGATAATTTGAGTGACAGTGGAAGACCTGGGCACGATCCTTAATAAATCATTTACATTTGTTTTCAAAGCACACATAGCTAAGGGGGAGCAGTATGAAATATTAGGTTAAACATAGCAAGGAAGGAAACATGAAAAAATTTAGCACCCTTCATCACTAGATCTGGGTGAACTGTATCACATGCTGCTGGACGAGCAAACAAAGAAATAATGAAAGCTCTGAGCAACATTTTCCAATCTCTGTTTACAGGTATGATGCAGAAAAACTGGAGGGCTGCTAATGTTGTACCATTGTTTAAAAAAGGGATAGCCCAATCAACCTAAGCTCAGGTGGGTAGATTACTGAAAAAAATTCTGAGTGACAAAAGACATGGATTAATCAAGGATAATTAGAATTTATTTGTTAACAGAATGTCTCATCTAACTAATATGATTGAATTTTTTGATGGTGTAACAAGGAGGATTGATGAGTTATTTAATGTAGTCTATTTGAATTTTAGCAAGGCATTTGCCAAAAACAAACATATAGGGCTATGCATCAAGAGCTAGATAGTGGAATTTGGTTGCACGGCCTGTACGGACGACTCCTTTGTGACATAAATTATTTTCCATGTTCCTATTTATTTTTGATGTCAATCAATTAATTTGTCAGTTATATACTATGTATATAATTATACATACTGGAGTGGTAGTTTGCTCATGTGCTTTGAACGTTTTAATCAGAAATTTGGAAACTGAAAATAACTGAAAGGTTAGCTATTCATGGTGCATCAGTTTCTACAGAAATGTTGAGTCAATCCTTGTAACACTGTTTCTCCAGGTGGAGCTGCGTAGTAATGATCCACACTGGGATACATGAATACAGATCCCTAGTTCCCATTCCACACAACCTGAAGCAAAATCTCAGATGTGACACAAAAACTCAGAAGAGGCCAAAATGCTCCATGCAGAGAGCAAAACACATTAAAAAGAGAACCTCCTATAGCAGTTCATGTGTCTGTTGGCAGCAGAGGAAAAAGAGATGTTAAGAATAGACTTGGCACCATGTTGTCCAGGTTTTTTAACCACAGAAAATGTGAAGTCTGGTAAGCTTCTGAGGGGAGTATACAAGAAAGTGTGATTACACACAGTTACAAGATATGTGTGCAAAGGAAAAGCACTTGAATACTGTTCCAGTAACTTGCAGAACAATGCTAAAAAGGGAGACAAATAATCAAAAAGGGTTACTCAGCTTTTCAAAGCTTAGCACTTTAGTTCTTAACTCACCTAATTCTACCATTCAACTGCACTTTGAATGTTCCAGTATTTTTGACTCTACTGTCATTCCATTGTTATGTTCCAAAGAAGATTGTGCATGTTTCACTTCAACAGTGGCATAATGCTTCAATATATCACTATTAGCAGTTTTAATAATATATTGTATGCAATTTACCTGAATCAAACTTAATTAACTTATGTATGTTTCTGCTGGCAAGAATGGTTGTTTACAAAAGAAATCGATAATCATGTATTTTCCTTTCAATTCACATAATTGCTATGAAAGCAATTTTAATTGGATAAATACAATATGCCCTATTGATTGTAATCAAACCTTGATTAAAAAAAAGTAGCATTACAGCTAACATTATGGAAGAAGAATGCACATTGAGTAAAGTTTTAACAGTCACCCAGCAAGTTGATTTTGCATTTGTCTGGTTCCATTCTTATCTAATTGCAGCCAGAAAATTGCCAAAAATGATTTCTCTTCCCATTTCTGCATAGCTTCTTACAGTGTTCCCCCAAAAATTTATTCTTGGCCTGTTCCTAATTCTAATCTATACCCTGCCCCATCTGACATTATCCAAGAACACACCAGTTTCCACTTGAATGCTGATGACAACTAGCTCTACCTCATCACCACCTCTCAGCCTTCCACTGTCTCTAAACTGTTTGTTACTGGGTGCGCAAAAATTTCCTTCAATTGAATATTGTGTGGACTGAAATCACTGCTTTTGGTGCCTGCCACCAAATCAGTTCCCTTGCTTCTGACTCCATTCCTCTCTCTGGCAGCTGTTTGAGGCTAAACCAGGCTGCTCGCAAAATTAGTGTCATATTTGACCCTGAGACAAGCTTTCAAACAAATATCCTACAGGGTACTAAACATACCATTTTCCATCTGCATATAAGTTGCTGTCTTCATCCTGGCCTCAACTCTTGTGCTGCTAAAACCTTCATTCCATGTCTTTGTTACCTCCAGATGTGAATATTAACAGACTGCTGGCCAATCTTGTGCATTTGACCCTCCATAAACTTGAGGTCATCCAAACTCAGCTACCAGTGTACTAGCTTACACTAAATCCTGTTCACCCATTCCCCCACATGCTGGCTGACCAACACTGGTACCTGGTAAAGCAACACATTTTGTTTGGCTGTTTTATTATTGCAAGTACATGCCTTGCTGGCTACGTATTTTAGAGAGTTTACGTTTCAATTTTCTCTCTAGAACGCCTGGAAGTGAGGTATAGCTCCCCAGGTAAACAACATCATGGCAGTATCACCCAAGTGATATGTGTTCTGTGTGGAGTATTGGTAACAAGTGTTGGCAAACTATTTGGCCATGCTGACCCAAATTCTTAATCAATTTCTGCGCAAGTCTGCTTTACAACAGAAAGGACCAGAATGTGACCAAGGTTTTTGACTGTTTTTTCCTTCTAACTAGGGACAGAGACCAGCTATGATGGCCCACTGTTGTCACAGCTGAGATTAGCTAATTCAGTATAAAACACAACTCATGCATTGAAACTAGTCTGCTAAAATCTTCAATTGAAATTGTTCTAGAATGAAAAAGGCTAGGAGACAAAATTATTTTCAGTGATTTCTCATTCAGGGTTCTAAACATATTTTTTGGAACAAATACTGTACCATTCATCCTGAGGGAAATATTTTACGATTTCTTCAATGATTGGCCGATAACAAGCATCCCTTTCAGCCTTGCCATCATCACTCCAATCTCTTACAAATTGTTTAATGGTGGACTTCAGTTTGTCCATGTCAAAGGTGGATGCTGGTTTTAGTCGTGCTGGGTCAGCCTGTACATGTTACAATAAAAAAAATTATCACTGAATGATCTCTCAATGAAAAAAATGGCCTATTAAGAAAAATCTGATGTGACACTTTTGAATTCCGCCCTCCTAATTTTTTGTATTTTCCAACTCATTGCATGGATTGCAAAGAATTATATATAAACATAACACAAATATTGGCCATTTATCCCAACCAGTCAACACTGTATGTATCTTCTACATTAGAGATACCCATAATTCCAAATACCTGGCTCCTTTCTATATAGCCTCATTCTACAATGACCCCATTCTTAAAATGGTCTTTACTTCAATCACTAATTCCAACATTGCATTCCATTGTCTCACAACCCTCAACTTTTATATTCCAAACCTTTTGTCATAAAACCCAGCATTCCAACAGTGTTTTTTAAACTGATCTTATCTGCCAAATGCACTGAATTTTAAGGTCTTGTGAATCTGAAAACCAAAACCCCACTGGTCATCCACATGATCCAACTGTCACCACTCCACCCTCTGCCCGCCCGCCCCTATTCAAAACATATGCATACAGTGAATGGTCTCAAAATAGAACCCTGTGGGGCACCATTACTCACCTGATTGTTAGCTGGGTTCAGTTGGTAGCATTCTCACCTCTGATTCACAAGGTTCTGGGTTCGAGTCCCACTCCAGGACTTAAGCACAAAATCTATGCAAACATTCCAGTGAAGTACTAAGAGAATGCTGCACTGTCAGGGAGATGCTGTCTTTCAGGTGACATTTTAAACCAAGGCCCCAGCTGCTTGCTGGGGTAGATGTAAAAGATCCCAAATCACTATTTTGAAGAAGTGCAGGGATGTTATCCCCAGTGTCCTGGCCAATATTTACCCCTCAATCAACATTATATTTCCTACATTACAAGTGACTACACTTAAAAATAAGTACTTCAGAAAAGTGCTTTGAGATATCTGCTAGTCTTAGAAGGATTATATAAATGCAAGGCCTTCTTCCTATTTACTTCATCCACTCTGGGGAGTTGCTCCCAAATCCTGCTCTATTCCTCCTTCTAATCAACTTTTAATCCAATTTGATGTCCTCAAACTAATTCCATACTCCCCAATCATCTCCAATGGTATCCTGGCTCTGCCTAGTCAAAGGCTTTCTGCTTTCTCAATATCCACAAACACCACAATTATTCCGCCATATGTGTCATCTCCATAAAGAACGTAGCGATGTCTCACCTGACAAAGGAGTCCAAGTAGAATTACTGAGCAAGCTTAATGCAGTACACAGCTATTAAAATCCACAATACGATATGCCTTGGGTATCATGTTTGTTACACTATTTGAAATAAATTGTATGCCATATAGAAATGCTGCACTTTGCAATGAAGGGATGGGAATGGAAGGAAGATAGCACCCTTCTGAATTTACAGTGTGACAATAAAACCCAGTAATAACATCCAGCAATAACATATTTCATCTAGCAGCGAGTGTTGCTATGTCTTCCTCACCCCGCACAAGTTCATTTTCCAGAAGCCATGCAATACCAATCAGAAATGGAAGCTCTGGCTAATTTTGTCACTCAGATATTAAGGTCAACTTCAGCATCTGGAAAATGGTACAGGCTGAAACAAACTAACCTAGCCTACTACGTTACTATACTACTACCCACTAAGGATCACAATTTATTCAAGTGATAACACGACCATTAATGCTTGAAAGATCGGAAATATTGTCTACATTGTATTTGACTTAAAAGACTGTAATCTCATTTTAGAAATTAGACAGCATCAATAAAATATTTGACTTATGGTCATCAACTTGCATGCACTCCCAGGTATCCACTCTTCTCCACAGAACAAAACTGTGAAGGACAGATATTACCATTTTAATATTGTACAATTATCCTGACAAGTAAGTAAACCCCTAAATATTGTATAAGTAAAAGCCAAGCTTAAATACAGTACCAGAAATTAAATAAATTTATTTGCGTGCGTACATGTACTAGATAGTTGGTATGAATTCAAAACACGTACACAACCTCAAGTTGTTTTTGAGCCAATGCATGCAGCAGAGTTATCAAAATGATTCCATGTTTGTGTTTCACTTACCTCCATATCTATAAATCCATATTCCTTATTTTCAAACATGTGATTGCAATTGTTAATAATTGCTTTCAGGATCTCGTAGTTATGTTCAACACACTCCCTTAATTTGTTCACATGAGGAAGGAAATTAGGAAGCAGCTTCCGATGAGCTGCTGGAAGGGATTGGAATTGCTTTTCAGAACGAGTTACCCTCTCATGTGCATAAATCCTGGAAAGTGAAGTTGCATTGAAAAATGAGCAGGGAAAATTGTGGACAGTGCAACACATTTTCATAAGCATAACTGCTGAACTGACAATTTTTCATCTTATAGCCTATAAACTGATACCAAAGTGAAGTCCATCATTCAAATCATATTACATTAATATTAATGCCAACTATCTTTACTAAAATAAATGAAATTACCAATATAAGCTTGTACATAAAACTGCTATCAATATTCAAGATCATTCTACCAAAATAATCACAATTTGCCAAAAAAATTGGTCAGCGAAATTAAGCAAGATGCTTAAAACAGACATGGGCTGAACTCTCTGACTTTGGTCCCAATGCCGTGAATGGAAATTTGGCTGAGTACCAAATTCTCCATTCTTGAGGCAGCAGCACATGGCGTATGAGACTGCAGAAGTCAGGCCATTGTATCTTTAATGACTGGATACAACAAGAAGAGCACCCAAAGCCATGACAAATTTCTATTGATGTACCACATTTGTAAATCCTATGAAGAACAGCAGTACAATGTTTCTGATTAGTCTGTGCTCTCCAAGTTCTGAATAATACATAGTGAGAGGCATCTGGATGGATACATGAATAGGGAGGGAATAGAGGGATATGGCCTGAGTATGGGCAGAATTTTTTTTTAGTTTAGTTAGGACATCATGATTTGCACAGGCTTGGAGGGTCAGAGGGCCTGTTCCTGTGCTGTACTTTGTTCTTTGTACTTGTACGGTAGAAGGAAGAAAACAAGAATGTAAAGAGAAACAGATGTAATAATACAACATATATCTAAAACCTCCAAATGAGTCAAAACAGTAAACACCTTTGGCTTTAGAATCACCCTCAAGTTAAACAAATTTAAACAATATAATTCCAAAAAGACCATCTCAACTATTCCCTGTAAAAAAAATCTAGAAGCTGGTCCTTTGCTTTCAATACTAATACTTTAGGAGTTATAACAAAGGAATGGAATTCCAAAACTGCTTGTAGCTACTTTCCTGAGAATTATCAAACCTATTGACACAGATTAGGTGTCTCTCTAAATTTGAAGCGACAGAACCAGAGAAGTGTGAAGCAAATTATTGTGCTGCGACTTAATTAGATCTTTTTTTTTTAAACAGGGTACTGGACAGTGACTCATTTTAGTAGCACTCTTGCGTTTGATTCAGAAGAACACAATAACTGAAGAAAAAGTGGACCATCCAGCCAGCTCCACCATTAAATACAACCATAGCAGATCTTATGTTTCAACTTCCCCTACACCTCCACACTCCCCCCATGTCCTTCAACTTCCAAGAAACCAAAAACTTTGTCTATCCCTGCCTTAAATATATTCAATAATGGAGCAGTCATAACCCTTTTGGGGGTAGGATTTCCAAATACCGACAACTCTGAGTGAAGAAATGCCTCATCTCAGTCGTAAATTGTCCCCTTATTCCCATGTTCTAAGTTCCCCTGCTAGTGGAAACCACTTCTCAATGCCTACACTATCAAACCTAGAAGACTGCACGTTCAAGTCCCATTTCAGAGACTAAAATAAAAAATCAAGGCATGCACTACAGTATCAAGAAGGTGCTGCACAGATAATATGTTAAAGTGAAGCTCTGTGGCTCTCACATGTGGATGGAAAAGATCTTGTGGAACTGCTTATAAGAGCAGAAGAATTCCTTCAAACCTCAACCAGCGTCATGAAAACAAATCATCTTATCTTTGATACACTGCTGTTTGTAGGAGTTTGCTTTTCACAAACTAGTTGTTGAATTTTTTATAACAGAACAAAAGTTCTTCATTAACTGTGAATCAATTTGGAATATTGAGGTTTGTGACAGGCACTATATAAATTTGAGTCTCATCGATTAATGAAATTGCTTTGATATTTGGTTGATGTTGGAATATTTATTTTAATGATGAAATCACGGAAATAAACTTATTTATAAGTCTTAAATAACCTTGGAAAAAAAATCAAACTATTCTGTTACCAGCTGAATCAAGAGGGTGAACTACAGCAAAACTATAAAGTATAAAAAGTTAATGGTGTAATGCTCTAACAAAATAACCAATTATAAATAAAACTGAAAATGAGTTCACACCTAAAACCGTGTCAAAGATATGATACATTATAGTTTGAGTGCTCATTCGGTTCTTTTTTAACAGTCCGAATAAAATTTCCATGATTGAGCCATGCCCTGACAACCTGAAATTTGTACCATTACTACCAAAGTCATATTTCACTTCACTTCATTGAATTTTTATACTGTAGTCTGCCACATTAAATCTTGCATTATTTCATCACTTTAAGTATATAAGTAATATAAAAATCTGGTGCATAGCTCACCCTACCACACTTAAAAAAAATTAGCACCTGAAAACATGGGCTATGACTTAAGACATTAAAGGAAGCAACACATTGTTCAACTCACAACCTAAAGTTACAGGAACAATCTATGCCTTTGATCAAATGGTGTACCACATATCCATGAACGAAAGACATGCATTTAGAGAAAAGAAGTATACTAGTGAAGGAAAGCCAAAACTCTTCAAGGATCTCAATGATCAGTTTAAAACAGAGACATATCTTCCCACTTAGATCATGCTGCATCTAGCGATGTCAACATACTTATTACATAATTAAAATTTATGGCTGGTAGATAGTTTAAGCATAATTCATTCCCGAATTCTGCTAATATGCTGTTCAAATGAATTACTGCTTTGTTCCTCATCAGTGCCACTCATTGACAATTACCCCTAATACGAAATGTTGTCTTCACTTCAGATGTGATCAACATTTAATTTTCTGTCATTTTAGCTCTCATTGTCTCCACTACATAAACTGAATGCCAAGATAATCTAAAAGTGAGGAGGGGCACTGTTACAGGGATGCAGTACAAAATGCGAACCAATGCCTCAATTTTCAATTCAAACAATTGTTCAGTGAAAAATGCAGTATTATTTCATGTATTGCTTCTTGTGTGTTATTGTTAGTAGCTCATCATATCTACAATGTTTAAGACTGGTGTTTGACAGATTAAGAGTCAGCAGAAGTGGGGTGATCACAATAGAACTGCAAATTCACTATCAGAACAACGTACTCACATACTGAGCATCACAAACCAGGACTGCTAATCCTGCCTTAATGAGGAAATGTTTAAAATTTATGTTTGAATATATTTTCAATATAGTTATTTCATAAGTTAAGCAGCAAGATCCAGGTGCACTATTTTACAAAAAAATGTCGATTGGTTTTTTAACTAACGTAATCATGAATTGAATTCTTTGCATGTTTTTGTATTGACCTTTCAGTTTAAGTTCTAGATTTCATTTTAAGCTTAGTGCAAGTTATTTTCAAATACATGGGTGGAGAAGTTGGTTGGATTACTTTCACAGGTCTTTTATTTTCAAACATGAAATCACTACTTAGTATGAAACGTATGGCATATGATGTATTTTGATGCTAATGTGATTAAGACATTTAGAATTAATACTTTCCCTGGCCTTTTTTGATTTCTTGCATCTGCTAACTTATTGAGGACATTCAAAATTAAGTTAAATTTATATATGTTATATAATATATGTTTTTTTTTCCTTATTTCATTTACTTATAGCAGCCAAAAGCAAATCTTGTTTCGGGCGGCCTTAATTTTCTTAACTGGAGACTCAATGTAGAAAATAAAATTGTTCCATGCATAATGGATGCAAGACTTATATTTTTGTAACTTATTTTTAATTTGAAAAGTATTTTAATGAAAATGAGAAATTTATGATATATGTAAAATATAATGTCATTCAGTGCTGTTATTTACTTTCAATAAATTACTTTTATACCCTTGGATTCTCCACAAAGCATAGGAAGTGAAATCAAATTGAATCCCGAAAAATGTATTGAAAAAAATCAAGAAACAAGTGGAAATTATGTATTTTATTCTTTAAATCAAATTCAGTTATAAACACAGATATTCTGAATATACAAGAGAGTTCCAAAATGGACCTCCTAATTTAGAATGAATGTGGAGTACTGACACTAACAATGGTAATAGTTTTTAATTGAATGTAAGAGTAAAAATAAGAGTCTGATTGGACCATTCAGCTCCACGAGCCTGCTCTAATATTCATTAAGCTCATAACTGAACCTTCACTTTGACTCCACTTTCCAGCTTGATTCCATGTGCTTCGATTTCCCTAGAGTCTAAAAAGCTATCAATCTCTGCTTGAATATATTCAATGAATGAGCAGCCATGGCTCTGGGTAAACAATTCAAAAGACTTACAACCCTTTGAGTCATGAAATCTCAATCCTAAATGGCAAATCCCTCATCATGATACAATGACGCCTAGATCTAACCAGGAGAAACAGCCTCTCAGCATCTACCCTGCCACACTCTCTTAGAATCAAAGAGATCACCTTTCTTTCTTCTAAACTTCTGTATGGGCCTGTTCTACTCAAAGGCCAATCCTTTCATTGCAGGAAATAACCTCATGAACATTCACTTTGTCCCCTCTAAGGCAAGCACCTGTAGACCCTTCCATAGGTACAGAGACAAAATCTTTACACATCACTCCAGGTGCCGTCTGAGCAAAGTTGTATAATATTGCAACAAGAATTCCTTATCCTGGTACAATAACTCTTTAACAAAACTTACCTATATTTTCAACATTTGCCTTCCTAATTGCTTGCAATAACTGCATATTTTTCCTCAGCATTTCTTTTACAAGGATATTCCAATTCTTCCGAATACCAACATTTAATTTAAAAATATATTACTTTATTTAAAAAATATTTTTCTCACCAAAGCGAAAAAACCTCATTGCACATTATAATCCCCTCTGTTGCCTTCATGCCTGCTCACTTGACCCGTCAACATCTCTTTGCAAACTCTGCTTTCTCCTCATTCCCATCTAGTTTTGTATCATCTGTAAACTTAGCTACATTACACTTGATCCTACAAACTTTAACAAAGACTTCGATGAAAATTGCTGAGGCTGCAAAACTAACCACTGTGGTACCCCGCCAGTAACAGCATACCAACTTGAAAATCCATTTATTCCTTGTGTTTTCAATCCTTTAACCAATCCTCCTTCTATGCTAATATATTAACCACAACTCCACGAGCCCTTATATGGCATATTCTTTTGTGTGGGACTCATTGAATTTACTAACGCCCATGTTAAAACAATGTTTAACAACGGAAGTGTCCAGATCAGCACAATGATGATTGATGCTACAACAAATGAATTCCTGCAATATTTTACAGCAGCAGATAACACACACAACATTTGAAACATATCTATATGGGACAAGAATTTCAAAGCTTTTTTTCTCTAACAACTGTTCATCGGAATTCTAAACTTCTTCATTCTCTTCTTAGCCTCTCAAACATAGGGAGCTGCTCTTGGATTAAAAAGGTCAGTAGATTAAGTTTCTAACAATGTTTCATTGCGGGAGGGGAGAAGAGGTAGAAAAGGCAGGAGACCAATGCGAGATTACATTTAAACCAAGGGACGGTTTGCCTCTATTTTCAATCTTTTTGAAACACCCGGCCCTTTAAGTCCCCTGGAAATTACAACAGAAAAGAATGATTTATCAACAGAAAAAAGTGTAAATAGCTCTGAACAGACATGCAGTTAATTAGAACGAAGCTAACTAAATGTAAATGATGCTACAGGCCCAGGTTTGTGTGTTGCTGTCAGGAAAGCCACTGACTACCTCCCCCTCTCAGGCCTGGCCTGCCTCCTCTCTCTCTCCCTGGGTGGCCGCTGTTTATTTCCAGTTTACCTATAATATCTAAAAGCATTAATGATTTTCCAGAAGTGTTCTTTCTCCAAGCGTTCCTCCTCCTCTTTCTCCTGTTCTTCCCCGGCACACTGCTCATTCCCCTCGTTCTCCATCTTCTTTCCTTCCCTCGGCCGAGACGCCTTCTTCACAACTGCGCCGAGGAGACGGCAGCAACGAGAGCGAACACCACACAGCCCTCCCCCCAACACACACACACACACAGGCCGCACACCCCGCCTCACAGCGACACCCAGAGGCTCGGAGGGCGCGGACCAACAGAGCGCCTGTCAAGATGCTCTTTAAACTCAACCTTAATATACACGCAGCATGGTGGCACAGTGCTGAGCACGGCTACCTCACAGCGCCGGGGACACTTGAGTTACTGTCTTTGCGGAGTGGGTTTGAAAAAAAAACTGTTGGTTAGGTGCATTGGCCGTGGTAAATTCTCCTGCCATGTACCCGAAACAGACACCAGAGAGCGGTAACTTTTTTTTTACAGTAACTTCATTGCAGTGCTAATGTAAGCCTATTTCTGACGCCAGTAAATAAAACCTAAAATCCCTTCATATCACAGAATTGTTACAGCTCTGAAGTTGGCTACTCAACCCATTGTGTCAGCACTGTCACACAAATGAGCAATTCACTTAGTGTCTTCTCCCCAAAACTCTGAAAAGTATTTTTATATATCTGGATAAAATAAACGGTATAATTCTAAAGGGGATGTAGGAACAGTGGGACCTGGATGTATATGTGCATAAGTCATTGAAAGCAACAGGATAGGTTGAAGGAGTGGTTAACAAGGGATGCAGTATCCTAAGTTTTATTAATATGGGCAGAGAAAATTATTTTTCAGTTAAGACTAATTTAATTCCCTTTTAAATGCTTCGATTGAACCTGCCATACTCTCAGACAGTGCATTTTAGGCCTAACACTCACTGGAGAAGTTTTCTCTCATGTCAATTTTGCTTCATTAGCCAATTACTTTAAATCTCTGCCCTCTCATTCTCAATCCTTCCACTAATGGGAACAGTTTTTTCTATTTACACTGTTCAGACACCTCATGATTTTGAATACTTGTTTCAAACCTCTCTCAGCCTTATTTTCTCCCAGGAAATTCTAATCTATCTTCATAACTGAAGTTGAGGATCCTCAGAACCATTCTTATGAATCTTTTCTGCACTCTCTCTCCAATGACTTCAGATTGTTCCAAAAAGCACACAGAATTGAACTGATTGTAAATATATATATATTCACAAAGGTACAATTCCAAAAGGGATGCTGCAGCAGAAAGTCCTGGATAAGACAAGTTCAAAATAACCTCCTTGTTCTTGTACTCAATGCACATGTTAATAAGACTTAGGATACTGTATCCTTTATTAACTGCTCTTTCAACCTGTCCTGTTGCCTTCAATAACTTATGCACATATGCATCCAGGACCTCCTGCTCCTGCATCTCCTTTAAATGATACCCTTTATTTTATGTTATTTACAATCACCTTCATTTTATTGTTGAAAGAAACATTTTTTTTCAAAGTTTTCATTGCACATTCATCTGGAAAATACATAAGAATACCAATGTCAGGGAAAACAACAAATTTATACTGTATGAGAATATTTCCATGAAGAATACACTAGTTGATGGTGACTGACAGTTAACTACCAAAATTTGTTTGAAATTTAAACTAGGCAGCTTGACTGATTGGTCAAGGCTTTGCCCTAAGAAATAAACCAGTGAATGGCAGTCACATTTTATTTAGTTGAAACAGGCACAATGTGCATACCTGTTCCTTCTGTCCCCAGTGAACAGGACCCTTTCTATGTCACTTCCAGCCCACACAATTATGCCACACTGCGAGCCTGTCTGACAGTTTTAATCTGATTGTCAGCATAATTCTTAGCACACTGAGGGTCATTGAATAATCGTTGCCCAATTATGAAATCATGTCTAATGTTGGACAATGTGTTTTTACTTCTGCAAGCATAGGCTGGTTGGATACATTTGGTACCTTGCCTGTGCAAGGAGTGAATGGGACATGCTGTTTGATATGATCCACCAGGCTCTGAGATGTGTGGCCAACATACTTAGCATCACACTGGCACCAAAATTCTTGAATGGGCCTAAGACTGTCACTTCTGGTCTGAAAAGTGCCCAGACTGTGTCAGATTTTCATAGAAGAACAAGGTATCTCAAAAATTTGAGGTGGTTGCTGTTACATACTGTTACTACGCAGGATGGTCTTCACCACTAACAGGATGCAGCCATCAAGCTGAAAAGATGTTGTGCCTATCACACAAGCGAGCAACGTGGTGTATGAATTTCAGTGCCAGTGAGATATTAGGTGTTAGGCCACATGTCGCAAAGATGGCAGTTCGTTTAGACACCTCACTCACAGCAACTGACTGTTCGGAACTGTGAGTTTATAAAAATGGTTGTGTTGCTGAACAGTGCACTGAATTTAATGAGCTTGAACAAAATACGTAAGTGAGGAGGGAAAGGGAACTACAGAGCCATTATTTTACTTCAGTTCTTTGTAAGACACCAGCAATTAACATTTAGAAGATCCCCTTGATTCCTTTGAAAGTATAAACTAAGTCAACTGTGGTAAACCCTACAATGTTTATGTACTCATTTTCCAAAGGGCTTTTGATGAATTGTCACACAAAAAATTACTAATTAAACTCAAAGCTGTGTGGTTTCAGGGTAAAACTTGAATATGAAATTGGCTGAGAGTAGAAAATAACAGGCAATGGTTACAAAGGTGGGGAGAACATACTGAATAAAGTGTTGCAGGAATCCATATTGGGACCATTATTGTTCCCATTTTACATCAATACTTAAATTCACATTGTTCAAACTTACAATGATAGCAAATTAGGTGATGTAAAATTAGTGCACCCAACTCAAAAGCATTAGCTAAACAAAATGTGGCAGATTAAATTTAATACAAGTAGGTGTAAGTCACCACCTCTTCGGTTTCCTCCCAAGCCTTCATCTTTCACTTCTTCCATTGCATACATTGTCCCAAACAACCCATCCTTAGCCAAAGTCTTGACCATTCCTCCATCTTCGTTCAACCCTACTGCCTTCCTAGAATTGACTTCCTATCAGAAAAATCAGAGCTTTCCATCACGACTTTCGCAGTATTCTCCCAAGAGCTTATTGAGATAAAATTTGGAACTTCCTCATAGGCAGCAACCCAAATAATCCATCTTTTGTTTCTTCGCACCCAAAGAATCCACTGGGAATTAATCTTTTGTTAAGAACCTGCTGATGTTAAATGCAAGGGTATCTCAAAACCCAGAAGGTTCCTAGTGGTGTATATTTTCAGCTTGGGATAATGCGAGAAAGATATGCAAATCAAAGGGAACAGTCCAATCTTGCTGTGATCAATTAATAAAGAGTATTTATTAACTTAAGAGAAAACACACAGAAAAGACTATAATACACTACATCAATACACCCACCTACACTATGGGCATATATGTACAGTATCCTATGAAGCTTCCACTTCTTCCCAACTACCTGGATTTTCTGTACTCAATTTTAAGTAGCTCTGAGATAAATGCAGCATATACTCATCATCCCCACAGGTTATTTTCCAGATTTGGGAAAACCATCTTCAATATTCAGCGTAGAGATTCTTCTGCTTAAATAGCAGTCGTTCAGCAACAGTTTGGTTTCAGGAGTCTGCTTTGTGTGGTTGCGTGTGGCTATGATGGTAGCTGCTTCTCTGCCCTCTTCTCCAGTTACCTTGCCATTGATATATTGTTTTTTCCCTTTAATATTACCCATCCTGTGGACCAGGCTTTTGGCATATAAATGCCATTTTCATATCACTCCACTTTGAAGTCACCTCTTCTGTACACTATTGTTTTCCCCTTGTCACTTAGATGAACACTAATTTGCATCTCAAAAACACTCCTCAAACAGTTTATCAGTTCCCCTTTTGCCTCACTTCTTTATTTTAGTTTTATTTGTTAATCCTGATTTCCATCAATTCTTAATACTGGTGTAGTACTCATTCATCAGCTGAGAAGGGGCCAAGAAGTGGTAATCAACAAGCGGTTTCCGTGCCGTATCTGATCTGATATTGAGGACTTCCAAGACAACTCTTCCTCAAATCTACATCACTGTGATGCCACCTCTGATGGATCTGTCCTGTCAGTTGGACAGGAAGTACCCAAATGTGGTGGTGGAGTGAACTGAGACATTTACTGTATGGTATCATTTGGGGAGTACGAATATGTCAGGCTGTTGCTTGACTAGTCTGTCAAACAACTCTCCCAACTTTGGCACAAGGCCCCAGATGTTAGTATGGAGGACTTTGCAGGGTTGTCAAGGCTACAATGACACCCAAGTTGATGCTAGGTGCCATCTGGTTAGATTTGTTTCTGACTTTGTTGCTGTTTCATGCAATCAAATAGCTTGCTAGGCCATTTAAGAGTCCATTACACTGCTGTTGCTGGAGTCATGTAGGTCAGATCAGGTAAGGATGGCAGATTTCTTTCTCTAATAAACATCAGTGAACCAGATGGGTTTTTTTTATGACAATCAATTATAGTTTAACAGTTACCATGACGAGACTCACTTTGTAATTATAGATTTTTTAATTAATTTAATTTCACCAGTTGTTGTAGTGGGATTTGAACCTGTTTGCTCTCAGCATTAGCCTGGACCTCAGGCTAACATGTTGGACACCAACAGCAAGAAGCACTAAGATAGACAAGGGTACAGGATGTACTCAGGATGGAATATTTCAAAGTCCATCATCAAGTGAGACTTGGTAAGTAAGAGTGATTACGACATAGCTCTTATTGAGATGAATTCCCATCTTCACCTTGAGGATAATCTACGAAATGTAATGTGGCACTATCCTGAGCTAAATGATTTGAACATATCTAGCAACTCAAAACTGGGCATCCATAAGGTGCTCTGGAACAGAACTGTGTCTAACCACCAATTTGTAACCTCAGGGCCTGGCACTTCCCCATTGTACCTTTACCATAAAGCCAGGGGATCAACCCTAATTCAATGAAGAGTGCAGGACGGCACCAGACATATCTAAAAATGAGCTGTCAACCTGCTGAAACGACAACACAGAACTACCATACATTCCAAACAGCAGAAGTTGCATGCAGTAGAGAGCTAAATGATCCCACAACCAATGGATTAGATCTAAGCTCTCAGATCTAAGTCCTGCCAGATCTTGTTGTGAACAGTGGTGGATGATTAAGCAACTTACCAGAGAAGGCTCGACAATTATCCCCATCCTTAACGAGGGGGACATAGCACATCAAGTGCAAAAGACAAGGCTGAAACATATTTAAAGTTTATTTATTAGTCACAAGTAAGGCTTATATTAACACTGCAATGAAGTTACTGTGAAATTTCCCTAGTTGCCAATCTGGCACCTGTTCAGATGAATGCACCTAACCAACATGTCTTTCAGAATGTGGGAGGAAACGAGAGCACCCGGAGGAAACACATGCATGCACAGGAATAACTCCACACAGTGACCCAAGCCGGGAATTGAATCCAGGTCCCTGGCGCTGTGAAGCAGCAGTGCTAACCACAGTGCCAGCACGCGCCCATTTACAATCATTTTCAGCCAGAACTGTGAAGTGCATCTTTGCCACCTCCTGAAATCCCGAGCATTAAAGATGCCATTCTTCAGCTAAATTTATTCACTTCACGTGATATCAAGAAATGGTTGAAGACACTGGATACAGTGAAGGCTATGGCCCTAACAACATCTGAATTCTTATGCTCCAGAATTAGCTGCACCCCTAGTCAAGCTATTCCAGTACAGCCACAACACTGACATCTACCTGGAAATATGGGAAATTGCCCAGATATGTCCTACCCATAAAAAGGGCAAATCCAACGTCGCCAATTATCGCTCCATTAGTACACTCCCAACCATCAGTGATGGAAAGTGCCATCAACAGTACTATGCAGCAGCACTTAAACAGCTCACTAACACTCAGTTTGGGTTCCACCAGGGATACTTAGATCCTGACCAAATTTTGGCAAAAGAGTTCAACTCTTTGGAAAGTGAATGCAGCATTTGACTGACTGTACATCAAGGAACCATAGCTCAACTGAAAGCAATGGAAATCAGGTTAAAACTCTCCACTAATTGGATTCAGACCTAGCACTAAAAAAGATGCTTGTGGTTGTTGGAGTTCAATCATCTCAGTCCCAGGACAACACTGCAGGAGCCCTTAAGGGTAGTTAGTGCCTTGGGCCCAATTATCATGAGTTGCTTCATCAATGACTGTCCCTTCATCATAAAGTGATGTTCACTGATGATTGCACAATATTCAGTACCATTTGTGACTCCTCATATATTGAAGCAGTTGTGTTCGTCCACAGCAAGATCTGGACAATATTCAAGTTTGGCCTAATAAATGACAATTAACATTTGCACCACAAGTGCCAGGCAATGGACACCTCCAACAAGACAGAAGCAAACCAACTTCCCTTGACGTTGTGGCATGACCATCGTCAAATTACTCACTATCAACATCCTGGGGGTTACCATTGACCAGAAACTGAACTAGACCAGCCAAATGCTGTGGCAACACCAGCAGGTCAGAGACTCGATATTATGCAGTGAATAACTCACCATCTGACTCCCAAAGACTGTCCACTATATACAAGGTGCAAGTTAGGAGTGTGATGGAACACTCTCCGCTTGCCTGGATAGTGCAGCTCCAACACTTAAGAAATTGCACACTATCCAGGACAAAGCAACCCACTGGATTGGCACCCCAACCAGTGTCTTAAAAGTTCACTCCCTGTGCCATCAACGTAGTGGCATGTATGCATCATACACAAGGTGCACTGCAGCAATGCATTTAAGTTCCTTCGATATGGGATGCATGGTAAAACCACCATCTGCAGCAGACCATCCTTCCTTGGAGGTATATCATTATTCCTTCGCCATTGCTGGGTAAAATCTTGGAGCTCCCTTCCTAGTATTTCAAGGATGTGGATCACAACCACCTTGTGAAGGAAAAATTATGAGTGGCAATAATTACTGACCAAGCCAGTGATGCCCATGTGTTGTGAAAGAATTTTTTAAAAAAATGCCCCTAAGGACCTTGGGGTATTTCACTGTGTTAAAGGTGTCATATATATGCAAGTAGTTGTTGTGGTATGAAACTCAAGTGACCAGATTATATTTTTACTGATGCTTCTTGCAAGCATTTTGTTAATGGCAGAGAAAACCTTGTGCAGTAACTCCAGGATAAGCACTCCAATACAACACAGAGAACAATACTACATTGTTGGATGCACAACACCAGGTTAAAGTCCAACAGGTTTATTTGTTAGCACGAACTTTTGGAGTGCTGCTCCTTCATCAGGTGGGTGTTGTTGGATGCAGTATTTCAGATGAGATGCTAAACCAAGCTCCATCCACCTGATTTTGGGTGAAATTTTACATGAAGGTGATAGCCCCACCTCCCAGCTTAAAAATTGAGGTTGGGCCTGCCAGGTAATCCCCAAGCCGATTTTACTGCCAGATTAGTAGTCACTGTTAGGATACATTCATTTCCTCGAATGTCTGGAGAGAAAATACACAAGGGGGGGGCCTCAGGTGGAACAGAGTGCCCAAAACAGAGGGCATCCTTCCTCATCTCCAAGCAAAGTTACCAGATAAATTCTGGTGTCTTCGCTGTGGGCTGGGCACCCCCTTGGCTTGTAAAATAGTAGCAGCAGTACGAAGCCCTAAATAGGAAATAAATCGTCCACTGAAGGACCTCAATTTCTTGAAGGGTGATGAGCTGCCCAATGCCCCCTACCACCAATGGAAGTAAGTTACGATGGGCAAGCAACCCTGCTACTCAATTTTATGATCCCTTCCTGCCTCCTTTACCTTGTGGACTTCATTCAATGCGGCCATAAAATTCCACCTCTCAGCTGTCCTGGTGTCATAGCTAGCATTTAGCCCTCAACCAACACAACAGATGAATTTGACATTTATTACATTTGCTGTTTATAAACTAACTGCCGTATATGCCAGTGCAACAACAGTAAATGCAATTTAAAAAACAATGAATTGGCTATAAAGCACAGATGACAAACTGAGGATATGAGGCGGCGAGATATAAAAATTCATTACTTTTTCTCATTGCAGTTATTGTAGTTTATAGCTAGCACAGTTAAAATAATCTAAGGTATAAATAAACTGATAATGTGTTTGTTGAGTAATAATCAGAAGGTAGCCATATTAAATTTCATTGGCTAATATAAAAACTTTCACATTACAATCAGACGTTCCTCCATGCTAAATCTATTCTTTATAGTGGACTAGCATTTTTCATGTTGTATCAAGTGTTATCTGTTTCACAGCAACAGTGGTGTAACGAACAAAGTACAGTTTGTAAAGCTGAAAAAGGAAATTTGTGCTAAACGGAATATGTTGTAGACTCTGAATTTGACTTACTGAAATCTAGCTTTGAATTTTATGGACCTGCTTTGTGAACTTGAAATTAGAAAAATTGAACTGGAGCATATTGGGGTCCAGTTGATGCTTAGATGTTTGGTTGGGATAAAACAGAGATCATATGAAATAAATGACTGAAATATTATATCTGTATGGGATTAAAGGTGGGCACATTAAAGAACTGAAGAGTGGGGCTGTGATGTTGAAGAGGTGCACAGCATGGTGTAATAAAATAAAATTAGACAAGGATAAGGATTGAGCTGAGGGTTTCTAGGATGGGATAAAATGAGCCATATTGAAATAAAATGTTACATTGGAGGTACTACATAAGGACAGAAGAAAAACTAAGAATATTTCAGAGTGGTATGAGAAAATGCAGTGGCGTAGGCTGAATGCAATCTGAGAAAAGAATCTAAAAGCAGGACTGAGATGGGAGGAAGAGGCAGGTTGTCGTGACTGTGGTGATATCTAATGCAGAAGGTGGGGAAGGAAATTAAAGTGGAATTGGAATACCCCAAGAGCACGGGCCCTTTGTCATGAAAAATGGTACTGACTAGGGAATCGGAAAGACAGGAGAAAAAACTGAATAATATGGAAAACAAGAATATCAAAGATGGCTATCAAATTTGAATGTAGGGTACGAGAAGGATGGGAAGGAGGGCTGGGAAATCGATACTTGGGCTCTGCATGGGCAAAGAGACTGCAGTTGGCAAACAGAGTCTTACAGCAGAGATGATGATGAAAGTTGTAAATGGCTAGACACTTGACACCACATTTATTCAAAGGATGCAGTAATTTGTTTATGGTTGCAGTAAAGCTGTGCCACTACCAATTAAGAACAGTATCAGAATCCATAGCATTTTAGGTACATGAATGAAGGAAATGGTTTTTTTTAAAAAAAGAGAGGTAGGTCTGGAAAACAATAAGGTTTTGATGGAGATAGTCATGCAGACTGTTGGGGCTTCTGGCCAGGAAATTTTGAAATAGGCAGGATCAGGGCCATGGAGTATCAATGGGGAGGCAAGAAATTTGACAGTGGTGCTTGGAAATTCTGAATAGGACAGGAGCTTGCGATGACTACCAGAAATCTGACTATAAAACTACTGGAGAAAATCAGAATCAGTTTTCTAAATTTTAATTGAGAGAGGCATAAAAAACACAAAATAGATGATCTTGTGTGTAATTTCTAGACGTAGGCTGGGATTTTCCAGCCCAGTGAGTAACGATAACCACCACCGGTACGGTCGGAAAATCCCAGTTATGGGCTGAAGCAGAGAAAAGCACTTTCAAACACGTGGCCATTAAAGGCAATTGGCTAACAGATGAAGAAAATTAAGAAATACAGAATTCCCATGATTATATGTTGACATAAAGAAATAAACCAAAGCATCATGCATATGCTAAGAGGATGTAAGCTTCTGAGGACAGGAAGTGTTCAAATGTAAAATTCTTAATGTTTGGATTATCCTAAAGCTTGGTTCAAGCACATTTCAATAGAGTCTCTGGATTTTCACCGAATCTCCTTCAGTCACAGGTAGCTCAGTGCTGCAAGTCATTTATTCACTAGAATCTTCAACTTTCCAATATCCTGTTTCAGAGGTGTCATATAGACAGTTGCTGACTAAAAGAGACAACAATCAGAGCCAATTATTATGAAGAAAGATGATTTTACTCTCATAAAACAGTAACTGGCCATGTGGTATGGCATACTGATATAAGTAAGCTGGTTAAATGGGTGTGAACGTATAGTCAGCAGAAATAAAGGCTTATTAATATTTGGCAGAATATTGGTCAGACACCCATCCCGGAACTAACGTGTACACAATAATTGTTTTAAAAGCCACAAGTGTGGTGCAGACATATTAAATCATTCCTAATTCCAATTGTGTGGAAGGTCACTTCCTAAAAGAAAGATGAAGGTTCTTTGCCCTCTGAATTCAGAGAACAATTCAGACCATTTTATCTATGCCATGAGTTTGAAACAGCTATTCAATTCCCCTGCCCTCTCCCTGTAGTTCTGCAAATTTTCCCCTTCAAGCATTTCTCCAATTTCCTTTTGAAAGTTATCAATAATCATTATTGAGTTATTCCACTGCCCTTTCAGGCAGTGCATTCCAGATCATAATACCACATTGTTTAAAACAAATCCACTTCATCTTGGCTCTGCCCTTTGCCAATTACCTTAAATCCATATGTTCTGATTACTGATTTTTTGACTATTTCTCAATTACAGTACCAAAATGTTTCACCATTTTGACTGCTTCTATTAAATTTCCCTTTACCCTTCTGTACTCTGAAGAGAAGAAAAACAGCTTATCTAGTCTCCCTGGATCACTGAAGTCTCACATCCCTGAAATTATTTCAGTTAAGTCTCCTCTGTGCCCACTCCAAGGCAATGATATCCTTTCTAAACTGTGGTTTCCAGAACTGGACCCAATACTTCAGCAGGTGCCCATCCAGTGATGTAATAAAGATTCAGTATAACTTCCTTGTTATTGTACTCTATTTACAAAGCCAAGGATCAAATCTGTTTTTCTAACAGGCTTCTCAATTTACCCTGCACCAAAAGCTTCCATCAGCAAACCCCAGGGTCTAGCTGTTAGTGTACCCATGTTAAGAATAAACTATTTAGATTATATTGCCTCTTTCTATCAAAAGATAAGCATGAACCACAAGGGAAAAAAAGCCTGACCTTAGACTTTCTGAATTTCTCTTAAAATATCTTCATACACTTGTGCAAACAACTCATCTGGAGGTTTTGTTCCATCCAAGTAAACTGAAGCAAAAAAAACACTGGATCAATTGATGCTCTAATTTTCTGAAGTCAAACATTAAGATCTTTATTGTCAACACGAACTCAGACTACAGCAAGAAATGTACAAATACTGTAAATGCCAATAGCAATGAAAATGTTAAATATCAAAACATGAACTCATTAGCTGGGTATTATAAATATTACAATTAATATTTTATGATTAATTAAAAAATAGACATTATGTTCATGCGTAATCTGAAGATTTTATAGGCCTAGATTTTCACCAAGTTAGCTAACATGGGTGGAATTAAAAGATGGTGGGTGGGAGGTCTATATGTAGAATTTGCTAATGTAGGCCAAGGACGCAAGTAGCCAGCTCGTATACAGACCTTCTGTTCTTGTTGACTCCATTTTGGGAATGAGCAGTTCAAACCACTGAAGCCCTCATCAGCCCCAACAAATTTTGGTGTTGTTGGGCATCTTTTACGTAGATGTGGTTCATGGGTTCTCAGGGAGCTGTGAACCGCGAGTAGCCCTAGTCTCCAGTCATCAACTAAAAAGAAAATTCAACATTCCCATTCTAATATATTGCCCTCTTACCTTTTTAGTAAGCTGTCAATCAATCACAGCCATTCATAGTTTCAATGCCATGAGCTTTTCTCCACTTCACACTTTTGCAAATAAATGAAAAAGTCACATCAAAGAAAAAAAAATTACAACCTATTAGAGATGTCAGTCAAACAAACCTTGTGCTCCTCTGAAGGCTCCATAAACAGTGCCTGCTAAACTTAGTGCATTAGGCATTTTGAAGCTTGGCCAAGCATTCATAATAGGTCATCTGGTAATTGTATCCACAGAAGCAGACTTATTTTTTCCAGATGTGGTTTCAGTATTTATTCACATAAGATCAAAAGATACGGAGTGGAAAAAAAGTTTCTGGCCATAATACCATGAATTTTAAGTAAAAAGTTGAAACTGACCTTTTTTTTCCAAAGACTTTGCTTCTGTTATCAATTTGATTTATTTAATTTATTGTCACACGCATGAGCATACTGTAAAAAGTATTGTTTCTTGCGTGCTATATGGACAAAGCCTACCCTTTATAGAGGAGAGAGTACAGAATGTAGTGTTACAGTCATAGCTAGGGTGGAAAGAAAGATCAACTTAGTGCGATGTAGGTCCATTCAAAAGTCTGACAGCAGCAGGGAAGAAGTTGCTCTCAAGTCGGCTGGTACATGACCTCAGATTTTTGTATTTTTTTCCTGATGGCAGAAGGTGGAAGGCAGTATATCCTGGGTGTGTGGGGTCCTTAATTTTACTGGCTGCTTCTCTGAGATAGTGTAGACAGAGTCAATCAATGGGATGCTGGTTTGCTACATGGATTGGGCTACATTCACAACCTATTGTAGTTTCTTGTGGTCTTGGGCAGAGCAGGAGCCATACCAACCTCTGATACAACTAGAAAGAATGCTTTCTATGGTGCATCTGTAAAAGTTGTTAAGATTTGTTACTGACATGCCAAATTTTCTTAGTCTTCTGAGAAAGTGAGGCATTGTTGGGCTTTCTTAGCTATAGTGTCAGCATGGGAGGGGGGAACCAGGACAGGTTGCTGGTGAGCTGAACACCTAAAATCTTGAAGCTGTCGACCATTTCTATTTTGTTCCCACTGATGTAGACAGGGACATGTCCTCCACTATGCTTCCTGAACACGATGACTATTTCCTTCCTTTTGTTGACATTGAGGGAGGGATTATTGTCATCACACCAGCTCACTAGATTCTCTATCTCATTCCTGTACTGTGTCTCATCATTGTTTGAGATCCGATCCACTATGGTGGTGTCATCAGCAAATTTGAAAATTGAGTTGGAGAGAAATTTGACCACACAGTCATGGGTGAATAAGGGCCTGAGGACACAACCTTGTGGGAACCAGTGTTGATGGTCATGGAGGAGGTGTGGTTGCCTATCCTTACTGATTATGGTCTGTGGGTTAGGAAGTTCAGGGTCCAGTCGCGGAGGGAGGAGCCGAGACTTGTCGATATACCAATGACTTAAACTGAATAATGGGGGTGGATCTGGAGGATTATGGGTGACATGTAAGGGTTAGAGGAGCTATGCTGATGCGATGAATGGAGGATATGATGGGTATGGGGATCATGGGGCACACTTTGAGAATATCAGGTGACATGATGGCCAGAAAGGGAGACGTGTTGGAACATGGAGGTGGTCTACAGGATATGAGAGGGAAGGAAGATATAAAAGAAAACAGAGGAAATATGGAGGGGCTTGAGGGTCAGGGCTAGGCAGTCATAATAACAACTGGGCTGACATCCCAAAAAAACAGGAGTGGGTCTACTAGCCTGCTGACCTTGCCATCCATCTGTCTCCATTGCAGCCTCAAGGCTGCCTTCGGAGGTGGCAGGGCTTGTCTCCATCCTGGTCCACTGCTCTAAGACGAAAACACAGTGGGAAAGTACTCCTTAACTGAGATGGATGCAGAGTCAGGAACTTTCCTGACTCCTGCTTCCAGTCTTCATGAGAATGTGGTCCTAGATTCTGATCATCATTTACAGCTGTGGTTACAATTTTGATGATCTAAATTCACTCTTTTTCACTCATTTCTTATACAAGTTTTTAAACATGCAGATATATGTACCAATTTCCAAAGATTCATTTGATGTTTTTATTATTTACAAAATATTGGTTAGAAACATAGGAAATAGGAACAGGAGTAGATCATTCAGCCCATCGAGCCTGCTACACCATTCAGGCATCATGGCTGATAATCTACCTTGCACTACTCAATCCACTATCTTTAGATGACAAACTTTTCCAGAAATCCACAGACTGAGCTGCCACAGACCTCTGGGACAGAGAACTCAAAGATTTGCCACTCAGTGAAAAAATTCTTCTTCATCTGAGTCTTAAATGGCATGCTCCTTACTGTGAGATCTGTCTCCTAGTTCTCGACTCACCGGCCCTGGGAACTACCCTATCCATATTTGCCCTACCATGTCCTGTAAGAATTTTGTAAGTTTCAACGAGATTATCTCTCATTCTGCCATCTCAGGGATTAGTCTGCTGAACTTTGTTGATTTCCTCTTTGGTAAATACATCCTTCCTTAGATAAGGGGACCAAAATTGCAGACAATACTCCAGGTGTTGTTTCATAAAGGCACTCTACAATTGCAGCAAAACATTTTCACTTATGTACTCAAATCCCCTTGTGATGAAGGTAAATGTACCATTTGCCTTTCTAATTGCTTACTGCACCTGCATGTCAGCTTTTAGTGATTCAAGAATGAGGACATTGAGATACTTTTGGACATTATTACTTCCCAACCGCTTAGCATTTAAGAAATCCTCTGTCTTTTTGTTGTTTTCTACGAAAGGGGATACCTCTTCACTTATTCACATTACATTCCATCTGCCATGTCCTTGCCCATTTGCATAACCTGTCCAAATCACCATGAAGCCTCTTTACATCTTTCTCACAACTCACACTCCTACCTACTTTTGTGTCATCAGTAATTCTGGAAATATTACAATTGGTCCCCACATCCAAATCATTGATACAGATTGTGAACAGCTGAGGTACACTGATCTTTCCGATACCCCAGCCTGCCAACCCGAGAATGATCTGTTTATTCCTACACAGTGTTTTCTGTCCATTTGCCAATTTTCAATCATGCCAGTATCTTACTCCAATCCCATGTGATCTAATTTTATTACTAACCTGAGTGTGACCTTATTGAAAGCCTAAAAAAAATCAAAATACACCATATCCACTGGTTCTTCTTTATCTAAGCTACAAGTTATATTCTCAAAAAACAGCAGCATCAGTATTTAGAAATTTAAATTGGTAACATTCTGGTATTATTAAACTGCTATTCACTGGACAGTCAAAATTAGGTTCAGAAAACAATTTCAAATATAAATTAAAGTGAAAATGGTTACTTATGTCAGCTACGTTCTCTTCCATTTCTTTTCTGTTTTTGAGGTACATTGGCCACACATGTCCATCAAAGTTTCCAGGTGGATCAGGGGGGTCGTAGACTCTTAAACTAAAATAAAGAGATTCTGTTCAGTTTTAGGTCATTTGATGACAAGTGTTGTTAAAATATTTTTAATCAGTTCTTACCATCTTCTTCTCTTACATTCTTCATATGGAATAGAGAGATAGTAGCGTTGATTAAAAACATCATTTAAGGGCCTAAAAACATATATATGTGTAAAGCACTGCATACAGCATTATAAATTCAGTCATGTGTATCAATGCACTCAAATCTGAGAGTGGATACAGGTTTCACAAAATTCCTGTTAGGACTGGTAAAAACTTCAAGCATTTTGTTCTGAGTTAATTTGAATGAGAACTGATGCATTTATTTATTTCTGTGCCTCAGCAGTTGGTAAAGGTGAAGCAAACTAAACTTGCACAACAAACAGTTAGTACTCCCATGTTCCATGCAGAATTGTTACCCTGACATTGACCAGTCAAATAATTTCTTTACAACCTTGTTAATCTGTGGTTTCTGCATAATTATTTAATAAAAATATAACAAATTATTTAGCATATTACATTAATTGATTTTAAAAAAAAGTATAAAACAAGTATAAGAAAACATAAGTATAAGCAAACATACTTATAATTGTAAAGAAGGAAACCTTCTACTATTAGGATGTAGGGGCCTTTGTTCTCTGATAAAACTGGAGCTTCTTGCCCAATGTGCACAACAGTCATGTTCTCCATCCAGGCTTTGACTGCATTCATCATGGCTTCCATGTCCAGAGCTGTGATAACTAAAAGTTATTAATGAGATAATTACTGGCAGATGTGAAACTAATGCTCTTAAAAGTGTAACAAAAAACAAATGTTATAGTGGCCTATATACACATGTAAATGCATTTTTTTCTTTAGTAGTCAGCAGAGTTTTATTCATTTCCCCGTGGAAGCTCACTGGTTTGAGTTCCAACACATCATTTAATTTGGCGCACAAATTTGAGTCAAAAATCAATTTTTATTTGCAGTAATGAAAAGAGTGCCACATCCTGGTGGAACATTTCAGTTGCATGAGAGGACGTAGAGGAATCAAAAGGGAATGGAGAGACTGAAGAAGGTAGGATACTGAAAGCATTTTTCTGATGATTACATCACAGATTAAAGCTGTACCATAGTATCACTACAGTGCAGAAGAGGCCATATAGCCCATCATGCCTGCAGTATCTCTGATAGTGCTTTACATAGGTTCCCTCGCCTGCCCTCTCCCCATAACCCCACACATTTACCATGGCTAATCCATCTAATCTACACATCTTGGGACAGCAAGGGGCAATTTAGCATGTTGGACTGAGAGGGGAAACTGCGGACATGGCAGAATGTGTAAACTCCACATAGACAGTCACCCAAGGCTGGAATTGAACCCGGATCCCTGGCACTGTGATACAGCAGTGCTAACCACTGTGCCATCATGCCGCCCCGGTAAAGAAATAACATTTTTCAATGTTAAGACAATTCCTATTGCGTGCTCCACCATCTAAGACAGTATATGTCAACATTTGTTATTTGTTTCTGTAGCTTCCTTAAGTTTGAATCATGCAGATCTTAGATCTGTTTCGAAAAGGTTATATCCAGCCTAACAAAAACTCTTTTCTTTCAGATTAACAATCTGTGAAAACTACATTACAGTTGTTCTATCAAAAAACCTTTCCCAGAGATGTGACAAATCTTACCATCATACTGCTGAAACCCATCTTCTCCGATCTCTACCTCATTGACAGGCTAGATAAAAATAAACATAACTTAATTTGTGGTAAATTTACTCCAAAAATGCAGTTTCTCATTCACTGTTGAAGACATTAATCTCAACTTGTTTTTTTTTTACACGCAATAAGGTTTGAAGCTTGGAGCTATAGGAAGTTTAGGGATAGTGATGTGCTAACGACATGCTTTCAAAAGTTTTGTTTACAGAAATGAAGAGAGCAGATTAATAGTAAAAGGAGCTGAAAGACAATTATTGCATCAAAACATAGTTGTGAAAGATTGAAGCTTATTAAAAGAATGTGAGATGAGTAGAAGCCACGATGGCGCATTAAGACTTAATCACGCAACTTGCTCCCAAAAACGGTCTTTTAGAGAGCAAAAGGTATTAAAAACAAACTAAAGTGAATTTGGAATGAACCATTGTTGAACTTAGTCAAGTTAAGGGTTTTTTTGTTAAGATTTTACAGAATATTAAGGATGCATGCAGGATGGCTCATTTATAGATACCAACAGCATGAGATTTGAATACATACAGTGACCCCAATAATCCACAGCACATGATCTAACTGGTTAAGCTGGCATTGCATCTGCTGGTGTCCTCTGGTTTTGGCCTCACTAGAGTTTGCAGGATCAGTGGGATAGCACAACTTGCATCCAAAACTATACTGGGTTTCAAATAAAGCCATAACTACCAACACAGAGCATCCATGCTTCTGGCTCCACCCAGAACCATCTGCCTAGTCAGGGGCAGGCAGAGAGGTCTGAAGAGGGCAGTAGAACCTATGAATTTTCAGACCTTTGTATCTGTTATTAATTGTGGTCACATTGAATCTGCTATTGTCTGGCTGAGGAAACTAAAACTTCATAGAATCATCGAATTCTCACAGTGCAGATAATTTAAATATGTCAAGGAAAACCATGTGAGATTATTAAGGGAGCTCAAAATAGAACAATCACAAAGGACAGATTTAATCTATCCTAAGGCATTGAAGGAAATAGCTGAAGTGATTTGTAATTTCAGTCAATAGCCAACAAGATAAACTTCATACCTTGCATTTGGATTCAGTGGAAAGACTTAGACCTAATTTAGATATTTAAAATTACTCAGTGCATTAATAAAATATAAGTGGATAGATTTGTTGAGGTTCTGGGACTAGGTAAAATTAGAGACTGTCCAGTTAAACTGAAAAAGTAGGGAGTAAGTTGGAAGTTTATATTTTTTTCAGAGAATAATCACCTTGTGAAATAGGAGTTCATAATTGGGTTTTGTTTGATCTTGCTTCTGCGTGGTGCCTTAGGGTGTTTTCTCATTAAAAGGTGCTATATGAATAAATATTGGTTATAGAATTACTCCCTTCAATCTTTTAAAAAGCCTTCAGAAATACTTTTGGAACAGATGACAGAAGTACAAGAGGGAGGAATGACTTTGAGCAATAACCATTGTGTTTGGGGCTTGTTTGATTGTGATACAGGCTCAGTGAGGATATTTAGTTGGATGTGGGTCTCTGTTTCTTTGCTTCTTTCACTTCTGGAGTGAAGCAAAGAATATGGACACGGAAAAAAGTCTATTTAAGATTAGGGTAAATGCATATTGGCTTAATCGCTTCTTCTCATCCTAAGTACACAACATAACACAGTTAATGCATTTAAAGTAAAATGAGACAAATTGTTTTTTAAAAAAAACTAGTGCCTCGTGTCTTACCTTGAAAAATGTATCTTGACACAGTAAAATACTGTTTGGAAGAGCTTTCTTAAGTTTGCATGCAAGTGTTGTTTTTCCACCATTTGTGACACTGAATTGAAAAGAGACATCATTAATTTTATATTTATTTACATAAAATAAAATGATGTATTGCAATAGGCTCAGACCAAGCAGACAATGCCAACCTTCTAGAGTACTATATTCCACCAAACTAGCTAAACATTGTCACGGAAGTGTACCTCCTGGTTTCACAAAACTAATCGAGGGTGCTTCTGTTTCAGAAGCCCCCTTCCACCGAGATCATGGTTCCTCCTCCAACCTTCTCCCACCCTATACTTATTCGGCCGGTTATTATCCGTAAAACTCACTGGAATTCTCATGTGGCAATCCACACTTCTCCAGTGCCACAAAACTAAGGCTGTGGCCTCAAAATTACAGGTATGAATCAACCATGCACTCTGTTGATGTCCAAAAGTCAAAGTTGATCTCAATAGCTGTTCTTTCTTTCCCACAATTTTGTATTCTGTTATTTACATTATAAAGTGTTCATATTTTGTTCAACCCATCATGATAGATTTACAGGGTTTTTTGTACAATCATTCATGGAATTCAATGTCACAGACATGGCTGGCATTTATCGTCCATCCCTATTTTTTCTTAACTGAGTGGCTTGCTAAGCCATTTCAGAGGGCAGTCAAGACTCAACCACATAGGTGTGGATCTGGTGTCACCTATAGACCAGATCCAGTAAGGACAGCAGATTTCCTTCCCTGAAACATATTGGTGAATTAGTTGAGTTTTTACAACATACCAGTAGTTACACAGTCACCTTTACTAACTTCTCAATTGTGTATGTTGGGCTCTAAACTCATGTCTCATTAGACCAGAATTCTGGATTGTTAATCCAATTGCATGTGCCATGCTTTTGTTTAAGATCCCAAGTACTTCACATTTTATTTTCTCTGATTCATCAAGGCTGATGTGGAGATGCTGGCATTGGACTGGGGTAAACACAGTAAGAAGTCTCACAACACCAGTTTAAAGACCAACAAGTTTATTTGATTGTAACAATCACCAGGCAAGACTGTTCCCTTCCTGTTGGCGAGCACTTCAGTGGTCATGGGCATTCGGCCTCTGGTCTTCAGGTAAACGTTTTCCAAGGCAGCTTTCATGACATACAACAGCGCAGAGTTGCTGAGCAGAAACTGATAGCCAAGTTCTGCACATACGAAGATGGCCTCAACCAGGATCTTGGGTTCATGTCACACTATCTGTAACCCCCATGACTTGCCTGGGCTTGCAACATCTCACTTACTGTCCTGTCAAGAGATAATACACATCTCTTTAACCTATGCCTACTGCTTTCTCCACTCATATTGTCTGCACCTTTAAGAATTGATTAGCTGCAAAGACTCGCATTCTAATCTGTATTCTGTAAACTGTGTGTGCCGTTATATGCTCTGTTTGTGACCAGAACTCTCCATTCACCTGATGAAGGGGCAAACCCCGAAAGCTAGTGGGTTTACTATCAAATAAACTTGTTGGACTTTAACCTGCTGTTGTAAGGCTGAGCCATGAAGCAAAAGCAGCAAAAGAAATATCCTCACATCAAACAATGCCAATAACTTAGAATTTTGAATTTTTGGCTTAAGCCTTAAAAAGTTTACAAGTTAAACTGCTTCATTTCTGTTATTTGTTTCTATGCTGGTAGTTGTAATCACTGTGGCTGATGCAAAATTGAAGTGATCTGGAGGTGTCTTCTACTAGAGTGGGTTTCACATCTCCTGCCTAAATGATTTGGACCTCAGCCCTGGTGCTTATGTATGGGCGAATACTCTTTTGTACCAAAGTACCTAGAAATGTCTTGTTTAAAATTTCCAATGCATATTGTAGACATCACGTTGACACCAACGTACCATCTAATATTAAATCTCTTTGCCAGAGTTAACACTACTTTCTCTGCTGCTTGGGAGAATGTCACTGACTGCAAGACCTGTATGTTGACAGTCAAGGGCATTCATAACATCATAGTGTATACTAGCTCACATGCCAATGCTTCCAGCCAAGAATCTGAAAGCTACTGAACCATACTTTCTGGAACAATTTGGACAATCTACATGGAACAGCAACTATAAAACTTCATATATAAATTCTACCTGTTGAAATTGAATGATATCATCCAATATTGTAACAAGCTATTGCAAAAGGTGGTTATTTCATCTTGAAATTGATTTGATTTGACAGTGTAATATCTGCAAATCTGAGGGAAGTTAATAAGGCACAACATTCAGCTGTAGCAACATTTCAGCTACTATTTCTCAGGTAGTCCTACCTGGCCTACAGAAGGCAAGAAGGTTTTGATTTGATTTCACAGTACACTAATACATGTGACAAAAGTGTTGTTTCTTATATGCTACACAGACAAAGCATATCATATATAGGGAAGGAAAGGAGAGAGAGTACAGAATGTAGTGTTACAGTCATAGCTAGAGTGTAAAGAAAGATCAACTTAATGCGAGATCGGTCCATTCAAGAAGTCTGATGGCAGCAGGGAAGAAGCTGGTTTTGAGTCAGTTGGTATGTGATCTCAGACTTTTGCATCTTTTTCCCAATGGAAGAAGGTGGAAGAGAGTATGTTCAGGGTGCATGCCCTTCATTGTCCTGGCTGCTTTTCCAAGGCAGCAGAAGTGTAAACAGTGTCAATGAATAGAGGCTGTATGAGTGATGGACTGGGCTTCATTCACGACGCTTTGTAGTTTCTTGTGGTCTTGGACAGAACAGGAGCCATACCAAGCTGTTATACAATGGAAAGAATGTTTTCTGTGGTGCATCTGCAAATGTTGGTGACAGTTGTAGCAGACATGCCCAATTTCCTTAGCCTCCTGAGAAAATAGAGGCATTGGTGGGCTTTCTTAACTATAGTGTCAGCATAGGGGAACTAGGACAGGTTGTTGGTGATCTAGATACCTAAAAGCTTGACCATTTCTACTTCTTCCCATTGATGTAGACAGGGGCATGCCCTCCAATTATGCCTCCTGAAGTCGATGACTATCTCTTTTGTTGACATTGGGGGAAGAGATTATTGTCATCGCACCAGGTCACAGATTCTCTATCTCTTTCCTGTACTGTGTCTTGTCATTGTTTGAGATCCGACCCATCAGCAAACTTGAAAATTGAGTTGGAGGGGAATTTGGCCATACAGTCATATTTGTATAAGGAACATAGTAAGGGGCTGAGAATAAGGCCTTGCGGAGCACCAGTGTTGAAGATGATCACAGAGGAGGTGTTGTTGCCGCCTATCCTTACTCATTGTGGCCTGTGGGTTAGGAAGTCTAGGCTCCAGTTGCAGAGGAAGAGCCAGGTCCCAGACCATGAAATTTGGAAATGAGTCTCATAGGAATAATGGTGTTAAAGGCTGAGGTGTAGTCAATCAATAGGAGTCTGACATGGGTGTTTTTGTTATCTAGGCGTTCCATGGTCAGTGTAGGACCAGGGAGATGGCATCAGCTGCGGACCTGTCGTGATGGTAGGCCAACTGTAGTGGATCCAGGCAGCCCATGAGGCAGGAACTGATTTGTGCCATGACTAACCTTTTGAAGCATTTTATAAATGTTGGATGTCAGAGGCACCAGATGATCATCATTAAGACATGCTGCCTGGCTTTTCTTTGGTACCAGGATGATAGTCATCTTGAAGCAGATAGTGACCTCAGAAAGAGGTTGAAGATGTTTGTAAATACCCCCGCCAGCTGGTCCACGCAGGACCTGAGTGCTCGTCCAGGTAACCCATCAGGGCCAGTCGCTTTCCATGGGTTGACTTTTGAGAAGGCTGCTCTAATATCAGCAATGGTGATCTTGGATACAGGTTCGCCCAAGGCTTCTGGGATGGAGGGTATGCTCTCGCTGATGTCTTGTTCAAAATGGGCAAGGAATGCTTTGAGCTCATCAGGGAGGGATGCATTGGAGTTGGCGATTTTAGCTGCCTTCATTTTATAATCTGTTATGTCTTGCAGATGTGTTTTACACGCATGTATGCGCACAGTCCTGCTTCACACCCTCAATATACTCACTCTGCACCTTCCCTTCCAGTACACACAACACACTACACCACACCACACACTCACACAGCCCTCCCACCCCTCCACACACACGCGCACTGCCCCTTCAACAGAAACACAATAATGACCCAACAATCTATGGATTGAGAAATAAATCTTTGCCAGGGAACTGAGGATAACCCCCCTGCTCTTCTTCATAGAAGTGCTATGGGTTCTTTTACATCCAGCCAGAGGAGATGAGGCCTTAGCTTAACATCTCACCCAAAATACGTGACATCTCAGAGCTCAGCACTCCCTCAGAAAACAGAGTAGGAGTTAAAGACAGTTATTCAGATTAGCAAAATATGGGAAGTGATGTTCCACAAAGAATCACCGTTATTCATTGATTTGTACGCTGGAATCGTAAGTGCAATTTCAAGATTTGTAGATGACATAAAAATTTGGAGATGTGGTTAATACAGGGGAGGATTGTAATAAAATGCAGGAAGACATTAACAAACCTGCAGAGCAGCTGTGTAATGAACAAACAACTTTCAATATAGGTAAGTAAGAGATAAGAATGAGAAGACCATGTACTCCTTGGAAATTAAGTGTCTAAATGGGTAGAGATACAGGAGGATCTGGGAGTACAGATACACAAATGGCTAAAAGTAACAATGCAGATTAATAAAGCCATTAAAAAAGCAAACAAGTTGTTGGGTTTCATTTTTAAAGGGATAAAACTGGAGATCACTTATGTTAAATTAGCATTGATATTTGGCTAAACCACACTTGAGCATTGAGAACTATATTATAAACTATATTATGTTTATATTATATATGAAAATTGTGCACCGTGACCGCTATATTATGAAAGGATATAGAACTAGAGAAGCTCCAAGGACAATTTACTAAGCTAATACCTCTCTTAACCAGAAAAGAAAGATTAAGAGGTGACTTGTTGAGGATTTAACATTATGAAAGGGTTTGATAGGGGACATGTAGAGAGAATGGATGGAATTTAATCCAGGCAACAGATTCTTGCAAGGACAGCTAGCAAGGGCCTCATGGTAGCTTCTTTGGGGAAGGTCCATCATTTAATTGCTTTCATTGAGATCAAAGGCCTGGGGTGAGAAGGCCGCCAGCCAAGAGATTCTCAATAATGCCTCGTCCCCAAAGGTCCACAAGCACACACAGCAGGGTTTGCTTTTTTGGCCTTCCTCATGACGATTGCCCTGCCCAATTCTGGATGCACCATCTTGTCCAATGAAATGCTCCTCTCCCTCCAAATCTATCTTGTGGGAGGGTATTAAATTTGTTTCCACTTGTTGATGAGACCAGAACGACAGGCCATAAATATAAGTTGGTCACTGGAGACTTTGAGAAAATTCTTTACCCAGTGACGGAGTAAAACGTGGAATTAGCTAGCATAGCAGGTGAGGTTAAAAGCATAGATGCATTCAACGGAAAGCACACAAGGAGGAAAAAATAGAAGGATATGATGACAGAGAAGGCCCATGTGGTGCATAAACACTACCATGGACATGTTGGATGCATTTTTGTGCTATGCTTAAGTAATAATTCAAAATAGTAAAATATTAAAGTTGCTGTAAGATTAGTTTCAGAGGGAAAGTTAATTCAACAACATACAGTCTCACCATCTATAGTGATTTAAATTTACTGATACTTACCCTCCAATTCCAACAATAAATCTTTCCATTTTCAGCTTTCAAGTGTGCCTCTAATAAACCTTGCTCCTGAATTCAGGAAATGATGATGAACAAGTCCTGCAATTGCAGAAAAACAAAGATATTCATGCTCTTGTATTTCTGTCTAATCTATGATACTTTGTCAAGCCTGAAGCTGTCTATTCCATTCCTTCTAATTAATTTCTTTACCTAAGAGCATCCAGATCCAGTGGTATTCAAAACCCTTCTTTAATTTTGCGAGTGTGTCCAATAAGTATATTTTGAACGTCTATAGATAATGACCGACATCAACTCTCTCCAATACTTCATTAAAGAGCTCAATTAAATATATTTTCCTTTAACAAATCCATGCTGTTTCATTTAAATAACCCATACTTTTCCAAATTAATCTTGTCTTGGATTTTTGTTTGTAAAACGTCTCCCACTATGCCTATGGTTGGAGTTTATCTCTCTTCCCATTTTTAAACAGAAGTGTAACATTTGCACTCCTCCAGTCATTTTTCCTTACCCTCATTTCCAAGAAGGAATGTAAAGATTGTGGCCAGAGTTTCCATAATTTCCACCCTTAGTCTCTCAAATTATAGTAGCCATTAATTAACCAGTTAAGTGCCTTAATAGACATAAGGGCAGGCAGACAGCCCAGTGCATCCAATTTTCCCTGTAAAATTTGAAACAGAACTGAGGGGAGATAGGCAATGGGAAGTCAACTGCGTATGTTACATGTCCCTGCCCTCATACCCTCTGGCAGGTGTGCATAAAATCATATCCAATGTCTCAGTTGTATCCACTACTAACATGAGAATACATCCTGTTTGGTCATATTAGATACATATCTCAAAATTTCACCATCTCATTCCTTTAATTTTTAGTGATTTTTATTATAAACAGTATGCAAGGATAATGGTTATGACAAGAGTTGCTTTACGCGGTGGATGGTGCAAAAGCTCCAAGGCTTGGGTCTGCATTCAAATGAGACTGAAGGGATGACAGTTATTATGAGGCCACAACAAAAAAAAAATCCATACAACTCACCATCCTGAGTTGGAAATATATCACCATTCCCTCACTTTCACTGGGTCAAAATCTTGAAACTTTCTCCCTAACAGCACTGTGGGTGTACCAACTCTACGTGGACTGCAGTGGCTCAAGAATCACCACCACTGTCTCAGGGCAATCAGAGATGGCAATAAATGCTGGCTTAGTCAGCAATGCCCACATCCTGTAAAGTAATTTAAAAAATAATAAAACACTAACTGGCATGACATTGGAGTTTTCACTCAAGGAAATTCATAATGATTGCAGGAATAGAAATTTTAAAAATTGCTGTTTCATTCCTGTATTCAAATTCTCCTAAAAAGGTTCCTGAAAATGATTTCCTCTGGCATTCTATTTTGTATATCAGTGACAGATATAGTACAGTTCTATACATCAGGAAAAGACTTGGTCCCAATATCTATAATGAATAAACATACTCTATGTCTTCCTCCAGTCTGAAAAACAACCGATCACCACTGCTTTCTGTTTCCTGTCACTTCGCCAGTCTTGTATCAATATTCCCTTTTGTTCTACAGGCTTCAACCTTTCCAGCTAGTCTATGAGGTAGCACTTGATCAAAAGCCTTTTGGAAGTTCATATGTATTTATCAACTATCCTAGGTCCCCGAGCTCAGGTTGCAGGACTTCCATTCCTCTTTCTACCTATGCTATTGACACCAATATGACTGCCACTCACCCTCCCTGTTCTGAATGCTCTGCAACTACTTGGTGACATCCTTGATTCTATATCCAGGAGTCAACATTCCATTAGAGAAAACACTGGAAAATCTCAGCAGGTCTGGCAGCATCTATAAGGAGAGAAAAGAGCTGATGTTGAGTCAAAATGACCCTTTGTCAAAGCAGGTTATTTTTGTTCTATTATTTTATTATTCTATTATTAGTCAACATTCTGTCTTGGAATCATGTGTGGCTGTTTCTACTTTTCCAATCTTCCTCCTACCCTTATATACAGCTGTGCCACCAGTGGTGCCTTGGACTTTGCTTTGACTGTACCCAACCCTCAAACTGCCACCACAGGAAACCACTACTTCAAAAGAATTGAATACCTGTCAGTGAGCCAATGCACTAAGGGAACTCCTGTACTAACTGCCTGATCCTCCTCGATTCCCTCTCTACTCACATACTTTTAAGTTGCAGGGTGAACAACTCCAGAAAGGAATTCTCTACAAAATCTGCAGCCTCATGAATGCACCAAAGTGGCTCTTGCTGCTGCTCAAGTTTCTCAGACAATGACACTTCCTTCACATATGGTTACCTAGGACTAGGGAAATGTCCTTGATTTTCCACATGGAGCCAGACTTGTGTTCCATGGATCTGAAGTGCCCTGCTATGGCTGAATGTATCAGATTGCAAATTAATTTAGAAAGAAACTGAAGAGTAAAATAACTTTGCAGTTACTCACCAGCCTCTTCTCCTGTGCTAACGTTACTTGTGGTTTTTCGACTTCTCTCCCTGATGCTTTTGCTACCTCAGCTCCAAGCAGATCCTAAAAGTATTAAACACAAAAGAATTGGTATACTGATATATAAACTATAAACCTGCCTTAAAATCCTTCGGGTTAGCGGAGTCAGGGAACATGCAACTCCCACTTCCAATACCACATTGCAGGGAACATGGGACTGAACACCCACAATACCATACAGCTGGGAACATTGGAATTGCCACTCCCAATACCACACTGTGGGGAGCATGGACCTCTCACCCCCATTACCACTGTGGGGTACACAGAAACTTCCACCTCCAATACTACACTGCAAGGAACATGGGACTTTACTTCACATTCCCTGATTCCTTACTGAATCTTCCCTTCCCTTTGCAACAGTATTGCCTGTGCAAGTGCAGAAGATGCAACGTCTGTCCTTTTACTTCCTCCCATCTCATTGTCCAGTGCCCTGAACATTCCTTCCAGATTCAACTGTGATTTTGTAATACTTTATTTTAATAAACTGCATAGAATGTTCAGTTTGCATTCTCCTCCCCACTCCGAGCTTCCTGTCCTCATTCTTGGACACAGCAGCAACAAAGCTGAAAACTGGAGAAAGAGCCTGGGTTAACTCAAAGGGAAGTCTCACAACACCAGATTAAAGTCCAACAGGTTTATTTGTTAGCAAATAATGCCCGTTACTGTTCGCTTCTTGTTGGCAAACACTTCAGCGGTCATGGGCATTCGGCCTCTGATCTTCAGGTAAGCGTTCTCCAAGGCAGCCTACATGACACACGACAGCACAGAGTCACCGAGCAAAGACTGATAGCCAAGTTCTGCACACGAAGACAGACTCAACTGGAATCTTGGGTTCATGTCACACTATTTGTAACCCCCATGGCTTGCAACATCTTACTAACTGTCCTGTCCTGTCTGGAGGCAACACACATTGCTTTAACCTATACTTAATGCTATCTCCACTCACATTGTCTGCACTTTTAAGACTTGATTAGGTGTAAAGACTCACATTCTAATCAGTATTCTGTAAACTGAGTGTGAGCCTTTATATGCCCTGTTTGTGATCAGAACTCTCCACTCACCTGACAAAGGGGCAGAGCCCTGAAAGCTAGTGGTGTTTGCTACCAAATAAACTTGTTGGACTTTAACCTGGTGTTGTATGACTTTTTACTGTGTTTAGCCCAGTCCAATGCCGGCATCTCCATATTGTAACTCAGAGAGGACAGATATTGCAGGAGGAGGAGAGCGAGCAGAAAAAGAGCGAGAGTGGAGGCAGCTATGTATGATATTTATATGGATAGCACGCAAAATACTCTACACTGTATCTCAGTACACGTGACAATAATAAACAAAAGGAATACCTCCAGTTGTTAATAAACTTATCTTTGCCTCCAATTGGGGAAGGAGGCACTGCAGCTCCGCAGCTAAACAGCGGCGGTTCAACTCCAACTTTTATTTTAAAAAATGCTGGAAGTACTCAGAGTCAGGAGCTTAACGATTATTCAGGCTGTTGGCTTTCCACCATAAGCCAGCCTTTATTACCTGGTTCCCAGCTGGGCCTGCAGCAACGTTACCGGGGCTTTCCCCTTGATATCCGCGGTCAGCCTAACAGGTTGTCTCCGCGTGACGTTATTACGCTCGGCACGAGGGGCGGGGCACTCACATTGATATCATTACGTTCACCGTGAGGCGAGACGTTCTTCCTGATGTCATCACGCTCACCGTGAGGGGCGGGACGTTTTCCCAGATGTCATCACGCACAGCCTGAGGGGCGGGGCGTCCTGCACCCTACTTCCTGGTTCCACCCCACACGCTCTGGGCCAGGACTTCCTCAATCCGGTGCAAACTCCTGGGATATTCTGTAGTAGCAGCAAATTTTACAATTAAAGAGAAATACAAAATTAATTGCAGTAGCAATGTCGAAACCGCCGCCTAAACCAGCCAAACCCGGTAAGGTGCCTTTTCCCTACATGTTTCTATAGAGTCCATGACTTCTGACCTTGTTCCTGTGAAGTCTCTCCTGAGGAGTTTGGAGCTTCCCCTGACAGGCTGTCATTGTAACTTGGGAGTCCTGAGCCTCTACCCGATCCACATCTTTAAACACTATATACTGCTCTCCTCAGATTTGAATATCATCCTGTCTCGGTCAGATACATTTTCAAACCTGTTTCTCTAGCAAAAGAAGGATTTGGGTACAAGTCGGGCTAAATTTCACAAGAGTTGGTTCCTCTCTTGATGTTAAGGCAGCTTGAGTTCCATGGGTGGGGTTGAGGAGGCAGTTGCCCCTGTGATTGACAAACTCCCACCTCCCGGCGGAGGTATTAAACTGCTTCTGCTTTGCACTGGGCTGACTTGTTTCTAGGTGTCAACATAAAAACCTCTCCTCTGAGATCTGCAGCAAGTTTTTATCCCCCCAAATGTCAGCTTGTCATTCTTTCTGCATGCGCTGCTAACACTTGTGGGTTACCACGAGCAACCATAATTGTAGGGTTTTCTTCAAATATTACTTGAACGCATTAATTAAACTAAAAACATTGTGATTTACTCTTGTAATTGTAGAGCATTTAGTGCAAGAATCGGGAAGTGTTTCTCTGCCCGATGTGAAGTACTGATCTTTACCTCGGTCCAAACGTGCAACAGTTATCTCTCCATCAAAACAAAATCCCGCCACCTAAATTGGTGGTGTTATCGAATCTTTATAAGTGTTACGAATGGTAATTTGAGACCTGTGCTAGCTGCTCCAGTAGGGTCACAGTCTCTAGAAACTCCCCCTCCTCTGATTCGGAGCAGAGATTTTCTGCATCCAGCTGAACACGGGTGTGGCCCTGAGACACAAGACCGCACTCAGGTTGTATATATTGCAGTCAGTGTATACTCATCAATCATGAGCATTCGACTGAACCATTGCCATTTTTAAACTCACAATCTGGTTTATTTGGTGTAAAATATCTTCATGAGCACAAAACCATTTCGGTAGATGTAACTTTATGGTAGCAACGAAAATAATACATTAACCATAATTTTCCATCACAATGGCCCTTCCTCACTTCACAAGTGTATTATTGATCAGCATGATTTTACTGCTAGTTATAACTATCCCCTTCAACATTGCTCCCCCCACGCTACCTCCATAGTTTGAGAGCAAGAGTCCTGTCTGTTTAGTTAACATTTGCAGTGTAACAATAAATTGAAGTTATTCTAACATTACTAGTATGAATTTTTTTAGGAGATTGTTGTATGCTAATATTTAGATGAGGAACATGACCCTGTTGGCTATTTTAAAAAAAACAAAGAACAACACAGCATGGGAAACAGGCCCTTTAGCCCAACGAGCCCGCGCCGCCATTTTAACAATGTGCTTTTCCTCCTCCACCCTTGACCCATGTCTATGCTTATGGTACCCCCGTTGGAAACCAGATTAAGGGGAGAATAATTTAGGGACAATTAGTTACACCAATCAGCCTAAGAGCACATGTTTGGGGTGTGGGAGGAAACCAGAGCACCCGGAAGAAACCCACACAACCACAGGGAGAATGCGCAAACTCCCACAGACACTGGCCCAAATCCATGTCTGTACACAGCAAACAGTGATAGTCACTGAGCTGTTGTGGTGTGCATCTGCTGGCCCAGTTTAAGCGTACACAAACGACGCGAAGTACTAGGCTACTCTCGAAACATCCAAGAGCAGCCCACGCACGACCCACCGAGTGTATGCCCCTCGTTAGACAACAAGGTGGACCGACGCACCTGTGGAGTAAAAGAGGAAAAACATCAACACATGTAACTGTTGATTTCCAGGAACGTCCTGAGGCTAAGATCCTTATTTAAAACAGTCTCCTATAACCCTCCATCCCTATTTCGCTCATGTCTATCTAAGCAAACCTTAAACAAGTCCACCATGTGTGCCTGCCTCCACCACCTTACTTGGTAGTGCATTCCATACCCCCGCGACCCTCTGTGTGAAAAACCTCCCTCTAGCATCCAAATTATACCTTGCCCCCCTCACCTTAAGCCCGTGGCCCCTCGTGATATTTGTCTCCAATCTAGGAAAAAGCCTGCCACTGTTTATCTATACCCTTCCTTATCTTATTAGATCCCCCCTCAATTTCCGTCTTTCTAAGGAAAACAGCCCCAATTTACCCAATCTTTCCTCGTGACCCAGTTCTTCCATACCAGGCAGCATCCTGGTAAACCTCCTCTGCACTCTCTCCAGGGTCTCCACGTCCTTCAGGTAGTAAGGTGACCAGAACTGGACGCAGTACTCCAAATGCGGTCTAACCAACGTTCGATACAACAGCAGCATTAGACGCCAGCTCTTGTACTCTGTACCCCTTCCTATAAAGGCTAGCATACCGTAAGCTTTCTTCCCAACCTTCTCCACCTGTGTTGCCACCTTCAAAGACTTCTGCACTTGCACTCCCAGGTCCCTCTGCATTTCTATACTCTTAATAGGTCTATCCTTTATCATATAAGTCCCCTCTACATTATTCCTTCCAAAATGCATCACCTCGCATTTACCAGGATTAAATTCCATCTGCCCAATATACCAGCCTATCTATATCCTGCTGTGTTGCCTGACACTCCTCCTCACTGTCTGCCAATCCTGCCATCTTTGTGTCATCTGCAAACTTGCTGATTACACCACTTACGCCCTCTTCCAAGTCATTTATATATATCACGAATAGAAGAGGTCCCAGTACTGAGCCCTGCGGCACACCACTGGTGACAGACCTCCAGCTAGAAAAGGACCCTTCCACTACTACTCTCTGTCTCCTGTTACCTAGCCAGTTCTCAATCCATCTAGATACCTGTCCTTGTATCCCATGAGCCTTAACCTTTTCAACCAACCTACCATGAGGGACTTTGTCAAACGCCTTACTGAAATCCATATAGACGACATCAACGGCTCGTCCTCCATTGACCGTTTTTGTCACCTCCTCAAAAAATTCTACCAGATTCATAAGGCAAGACCTCCCCTTAACAAAGCGTAATGCTTAACGTAGGGTCACAGTTATTAGTTTATGGGTCATCAGTTCCCCAGAAATTTTATGTAGAAGCAGGAATAGGCCATTCAGCCCTTTGAGCCTGCTCTGCCATTCATCTTCATCATGGCTGATCATCATACTCAATATCCTGATTCCCCCCTTCCTCCCATATCCCTTTAGCCCCAAAAACTATATCTAATTTCTTCTTGAAATTAGAAGTTTTAGCCTCAACTACATTCTGTGGTAATGAATTCCACATATTCACCACCCTTTGGGTGAAGAAATTTTCCTCACCTCACTTCCAAAAGGTTATCCTTATCCTGAAACAATGACCCATAATTCTAGGCACCTCCAACATTGGGAACATTCGTTTTGAATCTACCCTGTCTAATCCTGCTAGACTTTTATAAGCTTCTATGAGGTCACCTCTCACTGATTTGATTTATTATTGTCACGTGTATTAGTATCCAGTGGAAAGTATTGTTTCTTGCACGCTATACAGAAAAAGCATACCTTTCATGGAGAAGGAAACGAAAGGGTGCAGAATGTAGCGTTATAGCCATAGCTGGGGTGTCGAAAAAGATCAACTTAATGCGAGGTGGGTCCATTTAAAAGTCTGATGGCTGTAGGGAAGAAGCTGTTCTTAGGTTGGTGACTTCAGACTTTTGTATCTTTTTTTCTGATGGAAGAAGGTGGATGATTTTGTCTGGTATTCAAGCTAAGTGACTTGATGAACATCCTTAGCTTGTGTGTAACTGAGTCTTTTTGCTTGTGGCATCTGGCAAATTTTAGTTATGGAACTTGCAATGTAGATTATGTAATTAACATTTGTTTCAGACCACAATATATACTGAATTCCTTTCCTTGGTTGGTTAAATTTTATTTTTAGTTAATTGAGAATACTCTGAGTAGGCAATTGATTTTGTACATCCACAACCCAATACCAAACCTGTTTGTAGCATTATCAATGAATTCAGAACATATAACCACAAAGTTGTATTTAAATAGTGCTTTTAACTTCGTGGAGTATCCCAAGACACTTTGGAAGCGTTATTAAACAAAATTTGACACTGAACACCATAAGGTAATATTAGGGCAGTTTAGTTACAACGTGGCCAAAGAGATTAGAATCTAGAAATTAGAAGATTAGAAAAGGGAGAGGGGAGAGGAATTCCAGAGCTTGGAACTGAGATGACTGAATGTGTGGTCACAAATGTTGGAACAGTTAAAATCACAGATGGGCTAGAGGGCAGAGTTGGGGATAACTTGGAAGTTTATAGAAGTTAGAGAGAGAATCTTTCCTGTGACTTTTGTTAAATGAACGATATTGATTGGATGGTGGGAAGACAAGAAGTGTTTCATCTCAAACTGAGGCAATATGTAGCTGAGAAGAGAAAAAAATGCAGGAAAATCTCAGCAGGTCTGGCAGCATCTGTAAGAAGAGAGAAGAGCTGACATTTCGAGTCCAGACGACCCCTTGTCAAAGCTTTCATTTTCTCTGTTGGTTTCAGATTCCAGCATCCACAATAATTTGCTTTTATGTAGCTGAGAATGTTTTGCTACTGTGGTATGTGTGAATAAAGTTACTAAAGTTTCTGTGACAAATGCCCTACTTTTGTAATGAGATCAGGATATTGAATTTCATCATCAGCCGTGACCAAAATGAATAGTGGAGCAGACTCGACAGGCTAAGCGGCTTACTCCTACTATTTTCTGTTTCTATGCAATTTCCAGCTGACTGCCTAAGTGATACATATCTTAAATATTTATATTTCAGCTGTGGTTTGATGACTGTTCTGAGCTAGACATTGAGCATGTCATCTGTTATTCTAGCCAGAAGGGTCAACAGTACAGAGCTGCAAGTGAATATTGTTTGTTTTTTTTTGTGGGGGGAGGGCAAAATATAATATGTCTCTTCCAGGGGAGAAAACATCAAAATGTATTTTTTTTCTGAAGAGAGATATTTTGATTAAAGCTATTGATTTAAAGCAATCTCTCTTTTGTTAGTAATTAGAGCTAAGAAAATATTGCACAGGTTTTTATTAAGTGGTTTTAGTGTAATTTTTCAAAGATATTGCTCAAATGATGGGGTGATGCGGATGGTAGTTGTTCCCATTCTGTGCTAATTTTGCATGTTAGATCAGTAATTAGCAGCAAAGGCACCTCGATGGCGAGGGTTGAAATCATTCTTCTGGTTACAAATGTGCGTTGTGATTTGAAAAAAGTAACACGTGGAAAATAGTAAACTTCCTAAATGACAACCAAAACAACAGCTTGTCTTTATAAAACATTTATAATGCAATAAAATACCCCAGGCTGCTTCATGGGAAAATTATAAAACAAAATACGACACTGAAAAACATAATGAAACATGAGCTCATTGACCAAAAGCTTAATCAAAGGTAGGTTTTGTGGAATGGGTGACCAGTCAAAAATGCATTGGAGTATCCAAGTCTAGAGGTAGTGAGGGCACGAACTGAAACAGGGCTGAACCAGCTGTCAATGTTGTAGAGATGGAAATAGGTGATTGTCTTAGTGATGGTGTTAATGGGTCAGAAACTCATCTTGGGGGTCAAATATAACACCAACATTGCAAATAAAGAAACAAAACCAAAAGGGACTATGGATTCAGGGGAAAATTTTGAGTTGCGTGTTCTACATAATTTTTACCTTGTTTGGTAGTGGCAAATCTGAAACTCAAAAGGGACCAAAGCAAACTACTGTACATAATAGAAATAAAAATGAAAAACAAGTACTACATGGGTGTGATGAACTTCTAGAAAAGAGAACTAGGATGTATGTTGAAGTAGCATGTAATCTGTCTGAACAACATAAGGCAGTATAGCACACTGGATTTTTATATATTTGGTTTAAAAGGGATTTTGGTGTAGGTTATGTTAGAGAGGCACTGAACTATGTAAAATGTTGATTATAACAATCAGACAGAATACTAAATGAAGCAGCTCTAAAAATGCACACACTAGCATTTCGCATTAGTCTTGAAACAGTGGAGAGTGGTTGAACATAACTTGTGGTGTGTGTACTTAATCTAAGAATGGTTTTTACCCGGGACTTAGTAAAACGTGCAAATTAGCTGCAGTGAGCTTCCACGCAAGCTTTAGGAGCTCAATTATACTAATTTTCAGATACCAGGGAAGAGTCAGAGATCAGCATTTCTCTCTCTCTTTCTGAATCTCTGTCTGGAACAGGGAGATTGAGTCTATATGATCACTCGTGTCCAGGAGTTGACTGTGTACGTCTACTCCTGTGTTTAATTGATGAGTTGATGATATAAACTAAACCCAGTCTGATATTCTATTTATGTATTTCATTCACTCGTTGCAACGTCCTGATGAACAGCAACCTAAATTTTTTTTAAGTTTATTTATTAGTGTCACGAGTAGGCTTATATCAATACTGCAATGAAGTGACTGTGAAAATCCCTTAGTCGCCACACTCCGGCACCTGTTCGGGTACACTGAGGGAGAATTTAACGTGACCAATGCACCTAACCAGCACGTCATTCAGACAATGGGAGCAAACTGGAGCACCTGGAGGAAACCCATGCAGACACGGGGAGAACGTTCAGACTCCACATAGACAGTGACCCTGCTCCCTGGAGCTGTGAAGCAGCAGTACTAACCTCTGTGCCATTCTCACTGCCCCCATCCTATTTTGTGGCTAAACTTCCTGTGCTTGCTGGGAGCTACATCCATGCCCAACTTGCTCCCATTAGTCCTGACCCTGTTAATCTGCCACCAGGTTAACTATCACCATGTCTCTTTGCAGCTCCCTCTAGAATATCTGTTCTCTTGTGAAGAATATCTTTGCCATCCGTGAGTTTGCTGTGTATGGTGCATTGACTTCATGTCCTTGACAGATAGAGAAAATGCCGGAAAATCTCAGCAGGTCTGGCTGCATTTGTAAGGAGAGAAAAGAGCTGATGCTTCGAGTCCAGATGACCCCTTGTCAAAGCTAAAAGGCACAGAAAGTGTATATATTTATACTGCAGGGTGAGAGAACGAAAGATGAGTCATAGCTTCAGAAACCAGGGGAAAAGACTGCTAATGGCAGTCCACAGAGAATAAAGGGTGTAAATGGCCAAAAGGCAGAGAAGCTGAAATCAGAGGATCGGCTGTTACAGATGAAGATGTGGGGGGAGGGGAAGGGAATGGGTGGGAGAGGGGTAAAACTTAGAAAGGGGGACAAAAGATATAGAAAGGGGGGATAAAGTAGGGGGAAAGAGTGTGGGGGGAAGAAAAATGAAGAAAGATAAAGAAATAAAAAGTAGAGAACAGTAAAAAAAAAATGAAAACAAATGGGTTGAGGTGAGATGGGGCAAATTATCTGAAGTTGTTGAATTTGATGTTGAGACTGGAAGGCTGCAAAGTGCCTGCCCTGAAGATGAGATGCTGTTCCTCCAGTTTGTGTTGAGCTTCATTGGAACATTGAAGCAGGCCAAGGACCGATATGTGGGCATGGGAGCAGGATCACGTCTTAAAATGGAAATCAGCCGGAAGATCAGGGTCTTGATTGCACACAAAGCAAAGGTGCTCAGCAAAGCGAGCATCCAGTCTATGTTTGGTCTCTCCGATATAGAGGAGATCACACTGGGAGCAGCGAATGCAATAGACTAAATTGAAAGAGGTGCAAGTGAAATGCTGCTTAACCTGGAATGAGTGTTTTGGACCTTGGATGGTGAGCATGGAAGAGATAAACTGGAATCGAAATTGATTAATTTTTCAAGGTCTGGACGAGAGCGTGAAGCGGCACCAAAATAATAATCGATGAACAGGTAAAGGACTTGTGGAAGAGGACTTGGGTAGGCCTGGAACAAGGAATGTTTCATGCACCCTATAAAAAGACAAGCATAGCTAGAACCCTTGCGGGTACCCATTGCTACTCCTTTGATTTGGAGAAAGTGGGATGAGTTAAAGGAGAAATTGTTTAGAGATAGAATGAGTTCAGCCAGGCGGAGGAGAGTGGTGGTGGATGGGAATTGTTCAGACCTTTTGTTTTCACGAAAGAAGCAAAAAGCTCTCAGGCCATCCTGAGATGTGGGATAGAGGTGTAGAGAGTCTGTACCTCTATGGCGAATAGGAGGTGGTTAGGGCCTGCGAACTGGAAGCTGTCAATGTCCTTGACAGAAATCTGGCTAAAGGGAATTACATTTCCCCCTTAAGAGAAGTAATTTGGGATGGATTATAAATGTTGGCCTAGCCAGCAACATCCACACCTCGTTAAAGAAGAACTTTAAAAACTCCAAACGCTAACCACTCTTTGGGTAATAGCTTTTCCTCACATCTTCTCTGCTTCTTTTGCCAATTACCTTAAATCTGTGCCCTTTTGTTTTGCTATTTCAGCCATTGAAAATAGCTTCCCTTTATTTACTTCACCTTAAACCTTCACAATTTTCAACACCTTTATCAAATTACCATTTTATTATTTACTTGTTCGTGAGATGTCTATCATGTGAAGGCCAACATTTACTTGCATATTTTTAATAGCCCTTGAGAAGGTGGAGATGATTTGCCATCTTGAACCGCTGCACTTTGTCCTGTTAGGTCATGAGTGATTTTAATTTAACAAAAGTGAAGGAACATTGATATGCTTCTTAGTCAGGTTGGCATGTGGAGGGAGCTTGCAGGGAATTGTGTTCCCAAAACCCAATGCACTTGCCCTTCGAGGTGCTTGAGGTCACAGTTTTGGAAGGAGCTGTGGTACATCTTGTTGATGGTATTTGTGTAGCCAGGATGAGTCAGTGTGTGGATAAGATCTGGAATGCACTGTCGAGTACCGGATGGATACAAATTGAATAGCAGCCTTCAAAAATGATGAAAAAAGTGTGCACTTAAGAGGGCGGATAGGATGTTGATCTAGTGGTTTCCTTTGTCCTACCTTATTTCCTGAGATGCATGAGGTCCGGCCAGATCTAATGATAATAACTAAATTTAGTTGTGCGCCATATTCCTTCAAGTCAACTTCCCTTAGATTTAAGATTTACTCTTGCTCACCCTGATTGTCCCTGGTACAGTCCATACCTCCACTCTCTTAAATCTAAGGGAAGTTGACTTCAAAGAATATGGCGCACAACTAAATTTAGTCATTATCATTAGATCTGGCTGGACCACACAAAGCATCATCTGATCCTGCTGTCATCTGTCAAAACTGCTCGATATTCCAAAATCATTAGGAAATGCAAAGATCAACCCCAGATTTCTTTTCACCTTCAAGTGTGAAGAGCTCCTTGACTGCTCTGAAACATGATCTGAAAACACAGCATCGTTTTCCATGTATGCTGACAAAACCCAGCTCTACCACACTATCACTCCCCTCGATCAGTCCATTGTCTCTAGATTGTCTGACGTCTAGTCCTGCGTGAGCAAACATTTCTTCCGCCTAAACAGTGAGAGAAGCAAAGCTAGCAAGGGGCGCTTGCTCAGTAATAGTCTTCTTGCTGACGCTCATTCCAGAGTTGAGGTGAGAGTGACTGCACTTGACATAAAGGCAGCATTTGACTGAGTATGATATCAAGGAGCCCTAGCAAACCTGGAATTAGTGGAAATCAGGGAAAACCCATGGTGGCACGGTGGTTAGCACAGCTGCCTCACAGCTCCAGAGACCCGGGTTTGATTCCTGGCTTGGGTCGCTATCTGGGTGGAGTTTGCACATTCTCCCTGTGGCTGTGCGGGGTTCTTCCAGGTGCTCAGGTTTCCTCCCAGTCTGAAAGACATGCTGGTTAGGTGTATTGGCCATGCTAAATTCTCCCACGGTGTACCCAAACAGGCGCCGGAGTGTGGTGACCAGGAGATTTTCACACCAACTTCGTTGTAGTAATAATGTGACACTAAGCTTAAAAAAAACTGCTGTTGGTCTGAATCGTACCTAACACAAAGGAAAGTGGCTGTGGTGATTAGATGTCGATCATTTCAGCTCCAGGACATCACTGCAGTAAGCTCCAGGGGGGAGTGTCCTGGGTGCACCCATCTTCACCTGTTTCATCAATGACCTCTCTTTCATCATAAGGTCAAAAGTGGGGATGCTCATTGTGCAATAATCAATGTTCAGCACCATTCACGATGCTTCAGATATTGAAACAGTCTATGGACAATATCCAGGCTTGGGCTGACAAGTAACATGCATACCACATAAATTGCCAGGCAATGACCAGCTCCAATAAGAGAGAATCTAACACACCTCTTGACATTCAATAGCATTACCATTGCTGAATACCCTGTTACCAACATCTTGGGGAGACAACTGGCCAGAAAATTAACTGGACAAACCATATAAATACTGTGGCTACAAGAGCAGGTCAGTGGCTGAGAATCCTGCAGTGAGTAACTCATCTCTTGACTCCCCAAAGCCTATCCACCAACTATAACGCACTAGCCAGGAGTGTGATGGAATACTTTCCACTTCCTTGAATGAGTGCAGCTCCAACAGCACTCAAGAAGCTTGACAACCATCCAGGACCAAGCAGACAGCTTGATTGGCAACCCTTCCACAATATTCATTCCCTCTACCACTGCTGTACAGTGGCAGCAGTGTGTGCCATCTACAAGACACACTACAGGAACTCACCAAGATTCCTTAAGTAGCGCCTTCCAAACCAATAAACAGCATCATCTAGAAGGACAAGTGTAGCAGACACATGGAAACACCACCACCTGCAAGTTCGTCTCCAAACCATACATTGTACTAACTTGGAAGTGTATTGAATTCGGTATTACTAGGTCAAAATCCTGGAACTCTTTCCTAACAGCACCGTAGGTGTACCTACACCTCCGGGATTGCAGTGGTTCAAGAAGGTGGCTTACCACCACCTTCTCGAGAGTAATTAGGAATGGGAAATGAATGCTGGTTTAGTGAGTGTAGCCCAGAGTCCTTGCATTAATAAAAAAAAATTTGTACCAATTGTTATGAAGTGCTTTGAAAGGTTAGTCATGGCACAAATCAATTCCAGCCTTCTAGATTGCCTGGCTCCACCACAGCTTGCCTATTGCCACAGCAGATGCCATCTCCCTGGCCCTGCACTCAACCCTGTTAACACCTGGATAACAAAGACACACCTATGTCAGACTCCTATTTATTGACTGCAGCTCAGTCTTCAACACCATTATACCTACAACACTCATCTCCGAACTCTGTGGCCTGGGGCTTGACTCCTTTCTCTACAGCTGGATCCTAGACTTCCTAATCCATAAACTGCACACAATTAGTAAGGATAGGCAACAACACCACCTCTGCAAGCATCCTCAGCATTGGTGCCCTACAAGGCTGTGCCCTCAGCCCCTTACTAAATTCCTTGTACACTCATGAGTGTGTGGCCAAATTCCCCTCCAACTCAATTTTCAAATTTGCTGATGACACCACAGTAGTGGGTCAGATCTCAAACAATGAAGAGGCAGAATACAGGAATGAGATAGTGAATCTGGTGAACTGGTGCGACAGCAATAATCTCTGTGTCGACAAAACAAAGGAGATAGTCAACAACTTCACAAAATATAGTGGAGGACATGCCCCTGTTTACATCAACGGGGATGAAGTGGAAATGGTCAAGAGTTTCTAGGTGTCCAGATCGGCACCAGCCTGTCCTGGGATCCTTCCATGCTGACGCTATAGTTAAGAAAGCCTCTACTTTCTCAGGAGGCTAAGGAAAATTGGCTTGTCTGCTATGACTGTCTCCAACTTTTGCAGATGCACCATAGAAAACATTCTTTCTGGCTGTATCACAGCTTGGTATGGCTCCTGCTCTGTCCAAGACTGCAAGAAATTACACAGGGTTGTGAATGAAGCCCAGTCCATCATCCAAACCAGCCATTGATTCTGTCTACACTTCCCGCTGCCTCAGAAAAGCAGGCAGAATAATCAAGAACCCCACGCACCTTGGACATATCCCTTCCACCTTTTTCCATCAAGAACAATATACAAAAGTACAAACATACAAACCGAATCAAGAACAGCTTCTTCCCTGCTGCCATTAGATTTTTGAGTGCATCTCCTCATATTAAGTTGATCTTTCTCTACACCTAGTTATGATTGTAACACTACAATCTGCACCATCTCCTTTCCTTCTCTATGTATGGTATGCTTTGAATAGCGCATAAGAAACAATACTTTTCACTATACTAATGCATGTACCAATAAATCAAATCAAAGACTACAAGCTCTGTTCCTTGGCCACCAGCTTTATCCCTATCCCAGAAACTGTTTGAGGTTGAGGCAGACTGTTGATGGACTTGACAAACCACATATTCTCACCGTCACTAAGGTCGCCTATTTCTACCTATATAACATTGGTCCTTATACCATTGCTTCAAACATCTGTGCTGAAACCCTAATCCATGTTTTTATTAGTTCCTGACTTCACTCTGCTAAAGGGCCCTTGATCAGCCACCCACATTCTAGCTTCCGTAAACTTGAGAGGTCGTTCCAAAACTCTGTCGAACTCACACCAAGCTCTGCTCACTCGTCTGATCTGGTCTGACTGCTGGCTTCCAGTTAAGCAAAGCCTTTATTTTACATTCTCACCGTTGTTTTCAAATCCCTTTGTGACTTTTTGCTCTTGCCCCTACCCACCCCCATCTCCGTAATCTTCTCCAGCCTTAAAACCCGCTGAGATATCTGTGTCCCTCCAATTCTGGTTGTTTGAACATCCCCAATTTTAACTGTTTCACTTTTGGTGCCTATGCCTTCAGCTGCCAAAGCCCTAAATGCTGGAATTCCCTCCCTAAATCCTCCACCTCGCTATCCTCTTTTCCTCTTCAACAAGCTCCTTCCTCTCTGACTAAGCTTTATGTGGTTCTGTGCCACATTCTATTTGATATCACTCCTGTGCAGTGCCTTTACAATGTTAAAGGTGCTGAATAAATGTATTGTTTCTGTTATTCGCTCGCCATTGTTTTGTGTACATGTTAGTCAGTCTTGCAGAAAGGCTGGAATCCAATTGTGGACGCATCCAATATGTGATTTATTACCGTTTCAGTTGATAGGCATTAATGATGCTCATGAGATTATAGATGCAATATCCATTAATGGGAATGAATGTAGATCTGTGAGTTTATAAAATGGTAATGAACAAAGTAAATTGCATTCTAGGCAAAATTAACTGAATCCCAATCCCATGGGTCATTCTGAAGAGTAGAGTCACCTGATCAGAACCTGTCTGAAACATTCTGCACACTTGGACCTACATAAGGCTCATTGAGTCCCTGGAAGTTATGCAGTGGAGAGCAACAAGTTTCATGGGTGGTTTTAAAGAGAAGAACAATGAGAAATACCTGGATAACTTATAGTATTGGTTCTTGTCGTATGGGTAATGTTGGAATGGCTATTTATTGCCCGTGGGTTAAGTGACCCTAAGGTTGTATTTAATATAGTTATAAGCTGCAGGAATTACTTTTGAGATAATGCACTGTGCGAAAACATTAGATCAAGAGAACACAAAAGTTGGAATAGTGTGCGTCGTTTTGGGCTGCACATCAGAGAAAATGTGTTGAAGTTGGAGAGAGAGTTTAGCACAGATTTAAGAAGATTTTGCTTGGTATGAGGAAATACAAAGAAAAGCTTAAGTTTTTTATTATGAAAGGCATGAAATTATGAAGGAAAGGGACTGGTTAGATGGAAATGTGTTTGCAGTGAATGAAAGTTCTAGAAGGGGACATTGCCAATGGATGCACTCTGTTGTAAGAATAAATGTATGAGAAGCCTGTTTACACAGAACAGAAAAAAGTACAGCACAGGAACAGGCCTTTCAGGCCTCCAAGCCTGTGCTGATCATGATGCCTGCCGAAACTAAAACTGTATCTTTCCCTTTCCATCCTATTCATGTATTCGTCTAGTTGCCCTTAAATGCCGCTATTGTACCTGCTCCCACCGCCTCCCTAGGCAGCATATTCCAGACATGCACCACACTCTGTAAAAACAAAACTTGCGTCGCACATCTTCTGTAAACCTGTGTCCCCTAGTACTTTTCTACCCTAGGAAAGAGCATCTGATTATCCACTGTCAATGCCACTCATAATCTTGTAAATCTCGATCAGGTCACCCCTCAACCTCCATTGTTCCAGTGAGAACAAACAGTTGATCCAACTTCTCCTCATAGCTAATACCCACCAGACCAGGCAATATCCTGGTAAACCTCTTCTGTGCCCTCTCCAAAGCATCCACAATCTCCTGGGTGTGGGACAACCAGAATTGTACACTATTCAAAATGAGGCCCAACTAAAGTCCTGTACAGCTGCAGCGTGACCTGCCGATTTTTATACTCAATGCCCCAACTGATGGCAGACAAGGTGCCTTCAATCACAAAGTAGCAACGCAGGTGGATAAGGTAGTCAAGAAAGCAAAGGACACGTCATTTTTTAGCTAATAAATATTAGCTAATAAATATTAGCTAAAAAATGACGTGTCCTTTGCTTTCTTGGCTACCTTATCCACCTGTGTTGCCACTTCGTGATTGGTGGACAAGTACACTCAGATCTCTCTGTCGATACTCCTAAAAGTTCTACCATTTACTGTATAATTCCTACATGCATTGGACCTTCCAAAATGCATCATCTCACACTTGTCCAGATTCAACTCCACCTGCCATTTCTCTGCCCAAGTCTCCAACTGGTCTATATCTTGTATCCTCTGACAACCCTCTTCACTATCTGCAACTCTGCTAATTTTTGTGTTATCTGCGAACTTACTAATCAGACCAACTGTTTTCCTCTAAATCATATATACTATGAGCAACAAAGGTCCCTGAACTGACCTGTGTGGAACACCGCTGTCACATCTTCCATTCAGAAAAGCACCTCTTCACTGCCACCCTATGCCTTCTATGGCCAAACCAGTTCTATATCCATCTTTCCAGTTCTCCTCTGATCCTGTGTGACTTCACCCTTCGTACCAGTTTGCCGTGAGGTACCTTGTCAAAGGTATTACTGAAGTCCATGTATACAGTATCCTGTGTCTTTCCCTCATCTATCATCTTTGTCACTCCCTTGAAAAATCCGATTTAGGGGGGTGAGAAATCAAGTTGTGGAACACATCAGTTAGTAATTGAAGCAGTGATTGTGTTGTATTTTAAGCATATTGTGTAGTGCTGAGAATAAAGGAATATAGGGACAAGGAATGCAGATGGTATTGACTACTGCTCATATAGAAAATAAACGCTATCTTTGAGTGCCCTAAAATGAGTATTCCATGTGTCATTCTTGGTATCTAATTCTGTGTAGGTTCATAGGTAAAATTAGGATTGGAAGTTTTTTTTCCATACCTCCTGAATTGAATTGCTAGAACTGGATGTTGTTATGGGAACTTCCAAAGACTGCTTTTCCAGAAAGAAAGAAGTCAGTTGAGATGAAAGGCCCGGTTTATTCAAATCTATCTCTTTCCACATGCAGCATTTGAGAATTTGTCATGGTCAAATACCTCTACAGTATTCCAGAATATGTGAATTTTCCCTAATGAGTCTTTAGATCAGTGTTCAAATGTTTTGTCGTTGGTGTTGCTGTTGAAATGTGAACAAGTTAACAGTTTTAAAATAGTCAGTATTTTAAAGTAGTGAAGTTAGTGAAAATTCCCTAGTCGCCATGCTCCAGCGTCAGTTTGGGTACACTGAGGGAGAATTTAGCATGGCCAGTGCACCAAACCAGCATGTCTTTTGGGCTGTGGGAGGAAACCGGAGCACAAGGGGAGAATGTGCAAACTCCTCACAGACACTGACCCAAGCTGGCAATGGAACTTTGGTGCCAGGCACAGTAATCCACAATTCATTTGTAATAACTGTAAAAGTTCTTTGTATTTTCATTAAATTTTATTTCTAGAAGCCAGACATTACAAACAGGATAATGGTCAAATGTTTAACTGTCAAAGAGAATTTTTCCAGCGTTTATTTTCCCCCCAATGATATGGTAGTGGTATGTGCTCCTAACATTGCTTTTATCAACATGCTTCAGATTGAAGGGCACAAACTGAGTCAAGCTGACACTTACCTGAGAGGAAAAAATCTCACTTTTAAGAAAATGCTGACTTGTTTGATCAATCGAGCTCTTCTGCTAAGCTGAATCAGCTAGCGGCATTCTTTGACTTGCTAGATTGGGGAGGGGGCTAACCTGGATATTCAGGCATGCATGGGCCTCTTTCTTAATCAATAGTTTTAGTGTAACTAGTGTGTTTTGTTTACTTCCTCTGACTTCCTGGCAGCATGCATGAAATCCAGTCCACACAGGAGTATATTGAAAGCTTTCAACCACTGCACCCAGCTATAGGATGTGTGGCAAAATTATATTCCAAGCCATAATTCTCCTAAACCATAAGCTGTTAGCAGTTAATAGTGTTTAAAGTTTGGAAGGTTTAATGTTTCCTCCTTGAGAATTTGGGACATCCACTAAGAAGAATATTGTTATCCTTTTGAAGATCATGAAACTGTTAGTAAAGATTATGTAGTCTGGGAAGAATTTTCATCTTAATTATTTCTACCTACTATGGGAGTGATGTTTCCAACAGCATAAGGTGTGAAACTGAAATTCCTGAGGATCTTTAAGCAATTTTTTTTTGTTGCAAGCTACTAAACAAAAATGTTAATTCAAAACAACCTTTCCAATTCATATGTGGAGTTTTGGAGAACTTTGTGTAGATTATGATGAGTGAACACTGTAAACATCAGCCTGAGTTGTGTTTTTTTTCTGTATGCGTATGGTTGTGTTGCACTGACTTTATTGCCCTGGGTATATGCTGATTTAAAAAAAAATTGTGAAGTATTTTATCAACATGAAAAATTACATTAGAGCAGTGAGCCATTGGAAAGGTTTATGTGGTGTGCTAAATTATTCTTTTTTTAATGGGTTAACAAAAGTAAGTGGCAGATAAATTGACTTCTGTTATAATGGCATAATGATAAACATAGAAACCTACAAAATAAGAGCACCCCAGTTACTTTTGATTCCCTTGTCAAACAAGAATCTATCTACCTCAGTCTTAAAAATATTCAATGACTCTGCCTCCACCGCCCTCTGAGGCAGAGAGTCCCAATGCTGCACACTCCTCTAATAGAAAACAATTCTCCTCATCTTTGTCTTACAAGGGTGACCCCTAATTTTAAAACAGTTACCCTTGGTTCTGAACTACCCACAAGAGGAAACGTCCTTTCCATGTCCACCTTGTCAAGACTATTCAGGATCTTGGATATTCAATCATGTCACTCCTCACTCTTCTAAATAAGCCCAGTCTATCCATCCTATCCTCATAAGGTGACCCACTCATTCCAGCTATCAATCCATTAATCCTCCTCTGAACCGCCTCCAATGTATCAGCAACCTTCCATAAATAAGTAAGCCAAAACTGCTCACACTATTTGAGATGTGTATAACTGAAGCATTACATTCTTACTTTTAAGTTCAATTCCTCCCGTAATAAAGTGTAGCATTCTATTAGCCTTCTTGATTATGTGCTGTACCTGCATCCTAACGTTTTGTGATTCATGCACTAGAATACTTGGATCCCTATGCAGCTCAGAATTCTGCAGTTGTTCTCCATTTTAAGTAATTTTTTTATTCTTTCTGCTAAAGTGAACAACTTCATATTTTCCCACATTATTCTCCATCTGCCAGGTTTTTGCCAACTCACTCAACTTATTCATATCTGCCTGCAACCTTCTTGAGTTTTCACAACATACTTTCCCATCTATCTTTGCGTCACCTATAAATCTAGATATAATGTCTTTGTTCTTATCTAAATGATTAATGTAAATTGTAAAAAATTGAAGCCCCTGCACTGGCCTTTGTGGCTGGACTCCACTCATGCTGATCAGCCAAAAACCCATTTATGTATGTTATTTGTTTTCTGCCCATCTTCTATCCATGCTACTATGTTACCCTTACACCATGAGTTTTCATTTTTTGCGAAGTACAGTGTGTCTTCACACTCCCCTTTACCCATAGCACATTATTCCTTCAGATTGGTTAAATATGATTTTCCCTTTTGCAAAAACATGATGACTCTTTCTGATTTACCATCAGTATTTTTTAAATGCCCAGCAAAACCTCTTTAATGGTCAATTTTAACACCTTCTCCATGACAGATATCAAGCAAACTGGCCTATAGTTTCCTGTTTTTTGCCTCCCTCCCTTCTTGAACAGAGAACTTATTTTCTACTTTCCAGTCTGATGTAACCTTCCCAGAACATGGTGTTAATTTTCCAAAACTCATAACACATTTGCCATTTCATTAGCCAACTCTTTTAAGACCCTGGGATGAAATCCATCGGTACTCAGTGATTTGTCAGGCTGCCGCTCCACCAGTTTGCTCAGTCCTCCTTCCATAATGATAATTTCCCCAAGTTTCTCTCTCCCACCTCCTGGTTTACATTCATTGCTGAAATGTTTTGTGTACCCTCTATATAGTGAAGACAGAAGCAAAATATTTGTTCATTTCATTTGCCATTTCTTCATTATGTACTATTAACTCCCCATTCTCACTCTCCAGAGGGCCAGTCCTCACTTTACTTCTTAGATACTTGTAGAAACTCTGGTTATCCATTTTTACATTTCTAGCTAGCTTCCTCTCGTACTCATGCTTTTCTCTTGATGAATCTTTTAGTTGTTCCCTGTAGTTCTTTATATTCTAAACGATCATCTAAACTGCCACACCTTTGCACGGTTATCTGCACTTTCCTCAAATTTGAAGCTTTCTCTAACTTCTTTAGCTAACCACAGTTGGCAGGTCCTCTCTTTAGAATTTTTTAAAGATGAAACAGAACAATGACTGCTAATTAGCTTTTGCTACCTACCTGAAACTCATACCTCACTTGTATCAATATTATACATAAGCTGATATTAAGGTTGTGTTTGATGAGACAATAGATTTAAAATAAAACTAGTTATCTGCAACTATTTATCTGCATGCACCTGGGGTGGCACAGTGGTTAGCACTGCTGCCTCACAGCACCAGGGACCCAAGTTCAATTCCGGCACTGAGTCACTATCTATGTAGAGTTTGCGCTTTCTCCTCGTGTCTGTATGGGTTTCCTCCAGATGCTCTGGTTTCCTCCCACAGTCCAAAGATGTGTGGGTTAGTTTGATTGGCCATGCTAAATTGACCTTAGTGTCAGGGGGATTGGCAGCATAAATGTGTGGGGTTACGGGAATAAGGCCTGGGTGAGATTGTGGTCGGTGCAGACTTGATAGGCCAAATGGCCGTTTCCTGCACTGTAGGGATTCTATGATTTTATTGATTCTGTATTGCAATGGGTGGTCAGCAGCTGGTGCATTAAAAATAGGTTTGTATTTCAATCTGAGGAGCCACAGTGCTAACAAAGATTCTTAACTGTTGTAGGGAGTATTATAGTTTAGTTGGATGTGGAATTGCTATGCTGACCAGGTTTTGTGGCACCCATTTTCCTTCTTGCTGATGAACCAACACACCGCGAGTGGGATGATTTCATCTGTTACAACAATGACATGGAACCCTTCAGATTTGAGATCATTTTGCAAGTGACTTCCTCTTGGTGGTTCCCTTACAATGAGGGAACTTTGCAGATGCAAGTCAGCATACTCATGCTGACTCAAATGGATTTCAAGGGGGTTTCAAAGTGAGTGTCTTAATTGAATCAGCCTGAATGGATTCTGAGATGGACCTCAAACACTTCTTAGATACCTTCACTAACTTAAAGATGTGCAACCAATTTCATTCAAAATATTGGTACTCATTTAGAAATCCTTCTATGGTCTTGCTGTACTGTAACTCTGCAAACCTCTTGAACTCTTTATGCCATCCCAAGTGTTCCACTCGTTATTAGCTTCTGACCTTCTGTGCAATAACCTTTACTGACGGCCGACTGATGACTGTAAAACATCCAGCTGCTTTGATTTCACTGAAACTTTTTTTCTGTTTCTTTGTATTATTTGATTATCTTGTCTTAATCTTCTATCCATTTTTATTACACACATTTATAAAGTGCTTTGGGCATTGCTTATGTGAAGGGACTTCACTTAAGCAAGTGAAAAAAGACATGAAACCACTGAAATGTTAACTGTGTTTTCTTACTACTTACTCTCTCAAATAGTCAGTGGGACAAATTATTCTCAAGCCACTTAATCCTCAGATAACAAAATAAGGTGTATCAGAATTACAACAGTCTAAAGGAATAAATATGTCAGCTGCCTTGAGTTGTTTCTGCTGTTGGAAGTAAAGTACCCAGTCAACTTTCAACTTTTAATATTTGGCTTTTTATACCACAGATTTTCAATATGAAATGTGAGTAATCATTCATCTGTAATGGAGAAAGTTCCAAGATTAAATTAGTGCGAATGTTCCTTTGTTCTGTTGAAGCTAATTGTATCAGCACCAATGTTATAATGATTTCTTCCATACGTTGACTGTGAAGTGCTTTGGGATGTCCCAAAGTTCGGTAAGGTGCAATATAAATTGATGTTCTTTATATACCTCTGATACTTTCCCCAAGTGGGTTCAGTTCATGAACCAGCCCCTTCATTGAATGTTGGCAACCTGTTTGACTTTGGAAGTGTTATAATCATGGAGAATGTGGAAGTGCACATTGGGAAGCATTGGATTGATGTCACTGAATATAACTGGGAATCAGAAGATAATGACCGGTCCCACTCTAGCAATCCATTCAAACCTCTGACTTCAGTGCAACTGGAAGAATCTGCTGGTGGGAGGGGCTGGAAAATCCTGTCCATTGTGCTGCTATTGAATAACCAAGTAGACAAACCCACCCAATGTGCTGGCACGCCAGACAATGCTTTTAATTAATTTATAATGGAGGAAGGAGGAGTGTCGGTCTGTGACCATTTCTTTGGTCACAAAATCGAATAGCAGTTGGGCCCTGGTTATAAACTAAGGGCTGCAGCTGAAAGTCTTTGACATCACTTCCCTTCTTGGTTAGATACATTAATGTAGTCACACCACACCATGATCACTATTTTCTTGCATAATATTAAATACAACAGGGTTTGTTATTTCAAATTTTGATATTATGATACTTTTTTACACCCCCCCCCACCCACCCTCCCTCCAAACATATAAATATACACAGATTTTAAAGTTAGCATGAATTATCAAGTATATTTTAAGCTATAACGGTCTCAGTAATATACAGTCCCTTTAGGCACACAGGCTGACTGCTGTCAGACACACTCCCGTCTGAACCCGAGTGAATTTCTCTTCAAAATCCCCCCCAGTGATTGTCGTACTGTGAACCACCTTGTCTCACTGAACTCTGGCTTTCACACGAGTGATTTCAAACCCCACTTTCAAAAAGGCACACTTTCAAATCATATTTTAAATAATGTTTTTCCTTCGCTGGTTCCATCAAAGTTTTGCTTCCAGATTTTACACTTCCGTCTTCAGGTTTACTTTGTCTTAAAGTCTTTACATAAACTCTGAGGTCCAGTCACCGATTTCCACAATTATTTCAAATAATGTCTCTGAAACTGTCAAAATTTCTCACACATCTTAGCATAATGGGCCTCTTTCAGGACTCTATCGGATCCTATGCTTTTTCAACTGTTACTTAACTAGAAACATAGAAACTAGAAGCAGGAGTAGGCCACTTGAGCCTGCTGTGCCATTCATTTTGATCATGGCTGATCATCAAAGGCAATATCTTGATTTTCAACCCCCCCCCGCCCCGCCCCATTGATATAGCTCTTGGGGCTAAAGGGATATCTATATATTTTTTAAATCAGATAATGCTTTGGCCTCAACTACACTCTGTGGTAGTGAATTCCACATATTCACCACCCTCTGGGTGAAGAAATTTCTTCTCATCTCAGTTCTAAAAGATTTACCCCTTATCCTCAAACTGTGACCTCTAGTTCTGGACTCCCCCACCATTGGGAACATTCCTTCTGAATCTACCCTTTCTAACTCTGTCAGAATTTCATAAGTTTCATTGAGATTCCCTCTCATTGTTCTAAAACGCCAGTGAATATAATCATAAGAACATAAGAAATAGGAGCAGGAGTAGGCCATCTAGCCCTTCGAGCCTGCCCCGCCATTCAATAAGATCATGGCTGATCTGTTGTGGCTCACCGACTAATCCTAACTGACTTAGTCTCTCCTCATATGACAGACTTGCCATTCCAGGAATCAGCCTGGTAAATCTTCGTTGTACTCTCTCTATAGCAAGGACAACCTTTGGATAAATACACCAAAACTGCACACAATTCTCTAGGTGTGGCCTCACCAACACCCTATACAACTGCAGCAAAACATCCCTATACTCAAATCCTCTTGTTGTGAATGCCTGCATGTTTACTTTCAGCAACTGATGTATGAAAACTCCAAGATCTCATTGAGTATTCATCTCTCTCAATTTACACACGTTCAAGTAAGAATCTGATTTCCTATTAAGTGGATAACCTCATATTTATCCAAATTATACTGCACCTGCCATGCATATGCCTGCACGCTCAGCCTGTCCAAATCACACTGAAGTATCTCTGCATCCTCCTCACAGCTCAACCTCCACCCTACTTTGTATCAACTGCAAATTTGGAGATAGTACACCCAGTTCCCTCTTCCTATCCACTAATATATAATTGAACAGTTGGGGTCCTGTGGAACCCTACTAGTCACTGACTGCCAATCAGAAAAAGACTTATTTATGTCAATTCTTGGCTTCCTATTTGCTAACCAGCTTTCTATCTATCTCAAGACATTACCTGCAATCCCATATGCTTTAACTTTACATTGTAGTGTGATGCTGGACCTTGTTGAAAGCCTTTTGTAAGTCTAAATAAACTATGTCTGCTGGTTCTCCTCAGTTAACTCTACTTGTTACGTCCTCAAAGAATTCCACTCAATTTGCCAAGCATGATTTCCCATTTATAAATCCATGCTGACTTTATCTGTTTATATCACTGCCTTTCAAATGCCGAGTTATGAAATCCTTGATAATAGTCTCTAGCAACTTCCCGAATACCAACATTAGGTTTGCTGGTCTACCATTCCCCGTTTTCTCTTTACCTCCCTTTGGTTACATTAGCTACCCTCCAATATATAGAAACTATTCCAGAGTCCAAAGAATTTTGGAAAATAACCAGGAATGAATCTACAATTTCCAGGGCCACTCCCATAAGTACTCTGGAATGAAGATTATCAGCACCTGAAGATTTATCCACCTTTAATCCCATCAATTTCCCTAAAACCATTTCTCTACTATTGCTGATTGCCTTCAGTTCCTCACTAAAACATAGAACACTACAGCACAAACAGACCCTTCGGCCCACAAGTTGCGCCGATCACATCTACACCTACCAAGCCATAGAACTATCTGTAACTCCCAATGCCATTAGATCCCATGTACTCATCCAGAATTCTTCTAAAAGACCCCAGTGAGTTCGCCTCTACCACCACCGACGGCAGCCAATTCCACCCACTCACCACCCTCTTGAGTGAAAAACTTCCCCTAACATCTCCTTTACTTCTCAGCACCTTAAACCTGTGTCCTCTTGTAGCAACCATTTCAGCCCTGGGAAATAGCTTCCGAGAATCCACCCTATCTGTTCCTCTCAACATTTTATAAACCACTATCAGGTCGCCTCTCAACCTTTATCTCTCCAGGGAGGAGACCTAGCTCCCTTAATCTATCTTCATAAGGCATGCCTCCCAATCCAGGCAACATCCTTGTAAATCTCCTCTGCACCTCTCAATAGCTTCCACATCCTTCCTGTAGTGAGGCAATCAGAACTGCGCACAGTACTCCAAGTGCGGTCTGACAAGGGTCTTATAAAGCTGCAGCATTACCTCCCGACTTCTAAACTCAATCCCTCGATTAATGAAGGCCAGTACACCATACGCCTTCTTAACCACATCCTCCACCTGCTAGGCCGACTTAAGAGTCCTATGGACCCGGACTCCAAGATCCTTCTGCTCTTCAACCCAGCTAAGACTCCTATCCTTGATATTGTACTCCTGCATCCTGTTGGTCCTGCCAAAATGGACCACTACACATTTATCCGCGTTGAAGTCCACCTGCCGCTTCTCCGCCCAGTCTTGCATCCTATCTATGTCACGCTGCAACTTCTGACATCTCTCCAGACTATCCATAACACCAGCAACCTTTGTATCGTCGGCAAACTTACTAACCCATCCCTCCACTTCCTCATCCAGGTCATTTATGAAAATGACAAACAGCAAGAGTCCTAGAACAGATCCCTGGGGCACTCCACCGGTAACTGACCTCCATGCAGAAAAAGACCCATCCACAACCACTCTCTGCCTTCTGCAGGCAAGCCAGTTCTGGATCCACAAGGCCAAAGCCCCTTGGATCCCATGCCGTCTCATCTTCTCAAGAAGTCTTGCATGGGGGACCTTAAAAAACATGTTTCTCTCAACACTTGAGGTACATTTTTCAGGTGTTCCTTTGTAAAGACTGAAGCAAATTTAATTCCTTGGCCATTTCTTTATTCGCCGTTACGAATTCTCCTGTTTGTGACTAAGAGGCCTACATTCATTTTTGTCAATCTTTTTCTCTTTACATATCTATAGAACTTATACAGTCAGTTTTTATGTTCCCCACTAGCTTACTTTCATACTTTATTTTTCACTTCTTAATCAATCCATTGGACTTTTTTTTGCTGAATTTTGAAATACCCCCAATCCTCAGGCCTTCTGCTTTTGCTTGCAAATTTGTATGCTGCTTGAATCTGATACTATCTCTAATTTCTCTTGTAAGCCATGGTTTGGCCACAATTCCTTTATTTCTCTTGTGCCAAACAGGAATAAACAATTTCTGGAGTCCATCTATTCATTATTTAAATACCTGCCACTGCTTGTTTACTGTCTTTCCTCTCAATGTTCCCAGTCCATCATGGCAAATTCATGCCTCATACCATTATAATTACCTTTATTGAGACTCAGGACCCTGGTCTCAGAATCAACTATATTACTATAAACCTTGGCAAAGAATTCTACTATATTGTGGTTACTCATCCCCTAGGGTTCTCTCTCAAATAGATTGCCAACTGATCCTTTCTCATTCCACAATACCCAGTCCAAGATGGCCTGCTCCCTTGTTGATTCCTCAATATATTGCTCCAGAAAACCACCTCAGATGCACTCCGGAAATTCTTTCTCGTACTGTGCCTAATTTGACTCTCCCAATCTATATGCAGATTAAAGTTGCCCATTATCACACAAGTTCCTTTAACAAATGCATCTCTGATTTTCTGTCTGTTTTTCCCAACATTACCACTACAGTGTGGTCTGTATACCATCCCCACCAACGTTTTTTGGCCCTTATTGTTTCTTAAGTCAAGCTGTGCAGATTCTACATCATCTTTGGATGGGGAGGAGTTTGTTAGGTGTGTTCAGGAGGGTTTCCTGACACAGTGTGTGGATAAGCCTACAAGAAGAGAGGCTGAACTCGATCTGGTATTGGGTAATGAACCTGGACAGGTGTCAGATCTCTCTGGGGGAGCACTTTGGGGATGTGATCATAACTCTATCTCCTTTACACCAGCTTTGGAGAGAGATAGAATTAGGAAAGCTAGGGAAGTATTTGTCTGGAGTAAGGGGAAATATGAAGCCATCAGGCAGGAAATTAGAGGCGTAAATTGGAAGGAGGTGTTCTCGGGGAAATGTACCGAAGTAAGGTGGCAGATTTTCAAGGAATGTTTAGAGTTCTGCACAACATTCCGATGAGATGGAAGTTTTGGTAGGTTACAGGAACCGTGGTACACGAAAGTTGTAACAAATCTAGTCAAAAAGAAAAGAAAAGCATACAAAAGGTTCAGGGAGCTAGGTAATGCAAGAGATCTAGAAGAGTATATGGCTTGTAGGAAGGAACTTAAGAAGGAAATTAGGAGAGCCAGAAGGGGTCATGAGAAGGCCTTGGCAGATAAGATTAAGGAAAACCCTAAGGTGTTCTACAAATATGTGAAGAATAAAAGGATGAAATGTGAAGGAATAGGACCTATTAAAAAGGTGATGGTGGGAAAGTTTGTATAGAACTGGGAGAAATATCAGAGGTGTTCAATGAATACTTTTCTTCGGTATTCATGGTAAAGATCTTGGTGGTTGTACTGCAGGCTTGTGGCAGACTGAAAAGCTTGAGTATGTGGACAATAAGAAAGAGGATGTGTTGGAGCTTTTGAATAGCATCAAGATAGATAAGTCACCAGGACCAGATGGGATGTACCCCAGGTTACTGTGGGAGGTGAGGGAAGAGATTGCAGAGCCTCTGGCAATGATCTTTGCATCACTGATGGAGGATTGGAGGCTTGCGGATGTGGTTCCTATATTCAAGGAAGGGAATAGAGATAGCCCAGGAAATTACTGACCGGTGAGTCCAACCTCAGTGGTGGTTAAGTTGATGGAAAAGACCCTGAGAGACAGGATTTATGAACGTTTAGAGGTGTAGTATGATCAAAAGTAGTCAGCATGGCTTTGTCAAAGGCAGATCGTGCCTTGCGAGCCTGGTTGAGTTTTTTGAAAATGTGACTGAACACATTGATGAAGGAAGAGCGGTAGATGTGGTTTATGTGGACTTCACCAAGGCATACGATAAGGTCCCCTGTGCAAGACTTCTCGAGAAAGTCAGGGGGCATGGGATCCAAGGGGACGTTGCTTTGTGGATCCAGAACTGGCTTGCCCACAGAAAGCAAAGAGTGGTTGTAGATGGGTCTTTTCCTGCATGGAGATCAGTCACCAGTGGAGTGCACCAGGGATCTGTTCTGGGACCCTTGCTGTTTGCCATTTTCATAAATGACCTGGATGAGGAAGTGGAGGGATGGGTTGGTAAGTTTGCCAATGTCATGAAGGTCAGAGGTGTTGTGAATAGTTTGGAGGGATGTCAGAAGTTGCAGCGTGACGTAGATAGGATGCAAGACTGGGTGGAGAAGTGGCAGATGGATGTCAATCCGGATAAATGTGTAGTGATTCATTTTGGCAGGTCAGATGGGATGAAAGAATATAATATTAAGGGTAAGACTCTTAGCAGTGTGGAAGATCAGAAGGATATTGGGGTCAGGGTTCATAGGATTCTCAAATTGGCTTCGCATATAGAGGATGTGGTTAAGAAGGCGTACGGTGTACTGGCCTTCATCAATCGAGGAATTGAGGTTAGGAGTTGGGAGATAATGCTGCAGCTTTATAAGACCCTGGTCAGACCCCACTTGGAGTATTGTGCTCAGTTCTGGTCCCCTCGTTACAGGAAGGATCTGGAAGCCATTGAAAGGGTGCAGAAGAGATTTACAAGGATGTTGCCTGGATTGGGTGGCATGCATTATGAGAATAGGCTGAGAGAGTTCGGTCTTTTCTCCTTGGAGAGACGAAGGATGAGAGGTGACCTGATAGAGGTGTATAAGATGTTGAGAGGTATTGATCAGGTGAATTCTCAGAGGCTTTTTCCCAGAGCTGAAATGGCTGCCACAAGAGGACACAGCTTTAAGGTGCTGGGGAGTAGGTACAGAGGAGATGTCAGAGGTAAGTTTTCACTCAGAGGGTGGCGGGTGAGTGGAATCGGCTGCCATCGGTGGTGGTGGAGGCAAATTCGATAGGGTCTTTTAAGAAACTTCTGGATGGGTACGTGAAACTTACTAGGCTTATCTATAACCCTCAATCCTATTAAGTAGAGATAAGATCAGTGAAAATTGTGGGCTGAAGGGCCTGTTTGTGCTGTAGTTTTTCTCTATGTTCTATCTATGCTATTATCTTTCCTCAATATTGTACCTGAACAGTAATTTTCTGTTTGCCGGTTTCCTCTCTTCCATTAGCGCCAGACTTTTGGAAACTTCTCTTCATTTCTCTATTTGCCTTAGTGCTGATTGACTCTTTAGATCTCTGCACTTGTTTTCTTAATCGTTACTCCATGGTATGAATTTTCTTCATACAAAGAGTGCTGTTCCTTTCTAGCAGAAGTGGGAGCTGCCTTTTCTCACTACCTTATTTCAAACTGCAAATGATTTCAGCTAAAACTATGGCCGCAAAGCCTTCCTACCTTACATGTGCCCCTGGTTGCGAAGCAGTGACTTTATTCTTCTGCAAGCTTAATTTTCATGCCGTAACCCCCACTAAGCACAATAGAAGCACTGTTTGAACTGAGCCAATCATCACAAACACCTGTGTTCACCTTCCTTATGCAGAAACACAACATTAAACCAATTTAAAACTATGCCTTACTGCTAATATTTAACAATATAAATATAAATCCCTTAAAACTACTTTACTTTTCCTGACACAGGACTCACCTTGCAAAGAATAAGTGAGTGCACCTGTCATTATGATGCATTCTGCTCAGTTTTTCATGCAACAAATATGACTGAAGCGCATCTGGGCCATATCCCAGTCCAAACAAGTGTTAATTGCCTCAAACTCTCAAACACCTAGCAGTCTAGGGCCTGGTTGACCCTCGCCACCTGTAATTCCTATACATTGCTTCTGAATTATAATGCATACATTGATCAGAAGGAGCAATTGACTTTGTTGACTTAACCATTGTACCATACAAATTGCCTCAGCCATTTGACCCACATTGCTCCCACCGTGTGCATAATCACTTGAAGAAACTGAAATATGTCAAAGCAATTCTCTGAGCAAGTACCATGCAATTAAATATACAGTGGTTTGCACCTTGTGGAGTGACCACATGCTAGAATGCCCTCTCCAAAACAAATTCTTGCTAGATGCTGTTAATCATATCTAGTTGCCCCTCGAGTTGTACAGCTTGCTGTTTGAGGAATGCAACCTTTGTGTACCGCCTACATGCGCATTGATCTTGCATGGTACCCACGTGCAGACAGATCTACGTTGTGCATGCCAAAGACACTACCGTAGCCCCAAACTTAGCATGGCTCTTTATATATTCATTCAAATCTCCTGTATAGTTACTGAATTAGTTACATATAATCTATTATTTTTATTTAATATTCTTTAAAGTATCTCATCACCATACTCTTTGAACCTATTGTACAGTAAGAAATGACCTGGTTGCAACCACAGGGCCAAACCCTCTTGATGTCCTCTATCAAATGGATCAAAGATTTGTCACACCCCGTACCATAATTCGACAATTGATGTTCTGAAATCAAATTAACTATTAGTCCACAGGTGTAGAATTTCAGTAGACCAACAACCCCACCAAAAACTAAAAGAATCCACAAAGCAAGGTCACAAATCCAACAGGAGGCCTTTTTCAGTGTGGCTTCTCCATGGATAAATGGCACTGATCCCTGGGCTACCTAAGTTCTTAGATTTACTGGACTAAAGCACTTCTCTGCCATTGTGTGGTGCACAGTCTGTTGGCCAGTAGCAAGGTGTCTATCAGTGTCCAGTTCTTTCTCTGGTATCTGTGTGTAAGGGCATGAAGTTCTCCTGTTGTTGTGGTTAAAGAGATAGGAACAGCATTCTGTCCTTATCCTAAAATGTGGTCGAAATGTTTTTGTTTCTTCCCACCCACCCATCCTTTCCTTGTCCTTAATGCACAAATTATTTCAAAGTGAAAGAACTTGTCAGATGTGGTTGGATGTTTGATCAGTGATGCCAGCGTCTGTCTATCTTGCTTCTGATGTGTATAGGATTATGCCATTTTGATTCCTAGCCTCTTGACATCTGTATTTCACTTAGCTGCCTACACATATTAATGACTGTCTAAATGAGGTGATTCTTAACATCCAATGAGGTGTTGAATGTTACCATGAACGTACATTAGCTGTTCAGATTTTCAGACTTTGAAATTGGTTTGTTTATGGTCTATCCCCTTCTCTCATTGCCACCAAGCCAGGGGAACAACCCTGGTTCTATGTGGAGTCCAGCAGGGCATACGAGGAGCAACACCAGGCACATCTAAAAATGAGGTATCAATCTGGTGAAGCTACGAAACAGAACTACTTGTGTGCCAAGCAGCAAGTAATAGAGAGCTAAGCAATCCCATAATCAACGGATCAGATCTAAGCTATGCAGTCTGCATAGCTTAGATCTGTACCCAGTTGTGAATGGTGGTGGACAATTAAACAAGCCACTGGAGGAGGAGGCTCCACAAATATCCCTATCCTCAATGATAGAGGAGCCCAGCACATCAGTGCAAAAGATAAGGCTGAAGCATTTGCAACAATCTTCAGCCAGAAGTGCCGAATGGATGGTCCAACTCGGCCTCCTCCAGATATCCCCAGCACCATAGTTTTTAGCCAATTTGATTCGCTGACGTGAGTCAAAATCCTGGCATTTTCTCCCTTAACAGCACTGTGTGTGTACCTACACTTAAGGAACTGCAGCAGTTCAAGAAGGCAGCCCACCACCTTCTCCAGGGCAACTAGGAATGGGTAATAAATGTTGGTCTAGCCAGTGAGACCCCATAAATGAATTTTAAAAAAAGATAATTGGCAAAAGTGTTTGGTTTCTCAATTCATGAAGTCTGAGCAAAATGCAGTCATAAAGCAATGCTTCACTAGCACTTCACTATTTCCAATGTGATTATACCAAAAAATCAATACGACCCGGGAAGCCAGTTAAGAGTTTATTTATTATTCACTCGTAGGCTTACATTAACATTTCAGTGAAGTTACTGTGAAAATTCCCTAGACACCACACTTTGCTTATTTGGATACATTGTGGGAGAATTTAGCTTGGCTAATGCACCTAACCAGCATACCTTTCAGACTGAGACGGGAAACTGGAGCACTTGGAGAAAACCCATGCAGATTCCGCACAGACAGTGGCCCAAGCTGAGAATCAGACCTGGGTCCCTGGTGCTGAGGCAGCGGTGTTCACCACTGTGCCATTAAAAAGCAGCAGAGTAACATACAGTATATAATTATTAAAAGTTCACATTACAGATCATAAACTTGTGCCGGTTTCAGCTAAGCACTTCATAAGCCCCACTGGTGGAAGATTCTGAATCTTCTCTCATATGCCTCTCTTCCCACTAATGTACACACACACACATCTTTTCCCACTGACGTGCACACACAAACACGCTTTTCTTCCTACTTACACACACCAACTTCTCTACCTTCAGAAACACAAGCAATCAGTCTGTCTGGCTTCTCCCCTGACAGGCACTGTAATCTGCTCTTCTTCCACCACTATCTCCCAGTACAATATACCCTCTTTTAATCTAGTTGTTGATGTTTCTGAAGCTCTGGAGTAAACGGTCTCCGTTACAGGAGCAGAAACACCATGAAGTTTGAAGCCACCACTCACCTTTCTTGCTCAGCTGCCTGGCCTAACAGGTTTTCTCTCTCTAAGTCAGTGAGTTATACTTGCTTGCCCCTGCCTGCACCAAGTCAGTACACAAACATCCAAGGCCTATTTAACAATCGCCGATAAAAGCGTTTTCTGAAGTTAGAGACTTTTAGGCTCACTATTTTTACCTCCTGTCCGCCTTGATGTTTGCTGGCAAGCAGCCAGAATGTCCAGAGCGCACAGTCCCCTCTCCATAGTGCCATTGTTATCTATGAGGAGGGGCTGCTTGCAACCCCAAACACACACTCTGCACCCTATCTGGGATTGTGACCTACTGTTTGGGATTTCTGTTTTACATACTTTCCTTGCCTGTGTAGTTTTCTTTGCCCCATTCATGGTTGTTGTTGGTGTAGCTAGGATCAGATTTGAGGTGTGTGCCTCTGATACCCTTTGGCAAAAGCCTCCTCCTGTATAATCCCAGTGTGTGAAAACATATGTTCATCAAGATCGAGAAATTCTCTGTGGTTGTTAATTGAAAGTTTTGTTTTGTTGTTGATGGTGTAAAGCTTTAGAAATTCCAAGTCTTTATAGTCATGCAAAAATGTGTCTTTGGGTAGGATCAGCTTTTTAAGCTGACAATATTATTTGCATAAAATATAATTTTAGAAAATAAACGATGAGTAATTAGAGTTCACTGTTTATTTTTCAGGTCAGGTGAGAGTTTACAGAGCCCTGTTTGCATTTGAACCCAGAACAGTAAGTACTTTTTCTGCTACGTATGTTTGTTGATGTGTGAATGGCTGAGCTCAGACCCAAGCTAATTTGAAATTTAAGTGTCATTGTTTTAGGGTATAGTCTTGTATGCTCTTAATAGCAAAACATGACACCAAGCAATGCAGTTATTGCAACAAGACCCATATATGCTCTTCTAATTGAGTTTTATACATCTTGTTTTGCTGATTTCATGGAGGGCGTTCAATGCAGTCAGAAGCACAAGGGTTTCGAGGATGGGTTAGAAAAAAAAAACGTATAAACCTAAATGTATGATGTTTATTATTTCCCTAAATAGTTGCGACACCTCAAAATGCGATTGCAAAGCACTCAGGACATCTAGAGGATGTGACCTTTTGCTATATAAATGAAAGTGTTCCTTGTGAAATCTTTTAAATGTGGTGAAATGTGTGAATTCACGTTCTTAACCAGCTATTAATGCACACTTTTATTCAAATATTTATCTTCTATTATTTCCTTAGCTACAAGGCATCATTATAATTTCACGGACACAGCTTATGCTTCCAGTTATTGTTCGTATTCAGTATTTTATGTAAAAGGTGTGTGTTTTCCTACACCCAGTTAAATAATTCCAGCAGCAAGCTTTCTGAGAGTTTCAAAAAGTTATTTTTTATTATCATACGTTAATATCCTTGAATTTGATGCGATATTTCACTCCCTCATCTCTCCCACACAGGTTGGATATGGAAGAGGGTGGTATACTGTTACAGCTCAAAAGAATCTACAGAATGTAATTGAGTCCAAAATGTTGTCTGATTTTAAGAAGGAATTAGATACAGCTCTACAGGGTTAAAGGGATCAAGGCAGAGCAGCGGGGGATCAGGATATTGAATTCGATGACTAAAATGAATGATGAAGCAGGCTTGAAGGGCTGAAAGGCCTACTCCTTTTTGTTTCCATGTTTCTATCTCAGTTTCTTTCATGGCAGGCCTGCAGTTTCACAGACAAGGTTGATGCTTTGGTTGAAGTGAAGGTCTTATGAAGTGAAAGATTCTCAGGTTATTATGCTTCTTGTGGGAGGTTGGTTCTCAGGTTAACTTTAACTGGAACAGGTTATGGAATCTTTCTCACTGTTAGGATCTCGTGTGTTCAAAGTATTCATTACCTTGGTTGCTTTGATGACTTGACACTAGTTTCATAGCTTGCAATGGAATACTCTGAATGCAATTTCTTGCTGGTTTTCAAAAGTGACAACAAAAATAGTTCCCTTGTCATGTGACTTCCATGAGTTCAAATTTTTTTCCCATCCATGCGCAGAGAATGGGTTGCTATCAACAGTGCAAACCTAAAAATCACCTAGCTTTTCACTCCCTTCAACTGTCAAATTATTTTCTAATTATTTCCATAAAGACCGGTAACAGTTTAATGTGAAATTCAAGCTTCCAATTTATTTGTGAAAAGGATGTGCATCGATGACCAAAGACAAACACTATTAATTAAACAGGATTTGTTTTCCATTGGCAACTTATACTTTAAGTAATTTGCCCCTTTTCCACTGTTAATGACAATGCAAGACCCTAGTTTTGTTTCTTGGCTTGGTCTCTAAAGTAGACATTCACTTCTGGAACAACCTGAAATGCTTTGCAGTTCCTAAAGGTTTACTTCTGTTCTTTTCCATTCCCAATACTATTTTCCACCATGAAAATGTTCTCTGGAAGTTCTTTCTCTATCTTAACTGAATTTACTGACAGAAATGCGGTTCCAGTTGGACCTCTTGGAAATATATTGTCTTTAACGTCACTGGATCTAAATCCTGAAACTCTCTCCTGAACAGCATTGTGGGTATACTGCAGCACATGGATTGCAGTGGTTGAAGAAAGTAACTCACCACTACCTTTCTGTGGGTAAATTTGGATGGGAACTAAATGCTGGCCTAGGCAGTGAAGCCCACATCTCAAATTTTTTTTTAATAAAGCGCATGGCTGATGCAGAAAGGTTGAACAGGTTGGGCCTATTCCTGCTGGAGTTCAGAAGACTGAGGTGATCTTATTGAAATGCAAGATCCTGAGGGGACTTGACAGACTGATTACTGGAGGGTGTTTCCTCTTGTGGAGGAGACGCGAACTCGGGGACACTGCTTAAAAATAAGGGATCTCCCTTTTAATATGGTGATAAGGAGAACAGTTTTCTCCAAGGGTCATTGACCTGTGGAATTATGTTCTCTAGAAAGTACTGGAGGCTAGGTCATAAAATTTATCCAAGGCTGATTTGGATAGATTTTGGGTAGACAGCGGAGTGGAGGATTATTGGGGGCAGATAAGAAAATGGAATTGAAACTACAGTTGGATTAACCATAATCTTACAAATGGTGGCGCAGGCTCAATGGCATACTGTTTTCCCAAATCCGATGTTACTATGTAAGTGCTCTCCATCACTGGAGCAGTCTAATAATAATAAGCAGATCTACCGCAAATGGCTTCATGTTGATTACCTATTTTTTGAAAATTGTTTTTAAGATAGAGGAAGGGATTGACAGGAGGAGGTATTCTGTCTTTAGTTCCCTGGTACCAAGTAAATGGAGCAGAATTCAAAATTAAGTACAATTGAGAGAAATATGGTAACTCTTCAGTTAAGAAATGGAGATTAGTCTACTCTTACTTAAAAGCTGCCTAATTCTAATGACATGAAAATTGCTATTTTAGTTATGTTGCTATTTAAACCAAGCAAAAGTTGAATTGCTACTGATTTTCAAACGAATGTTGAGCAATGTGGCTGAAGCAGGAAATGCATCACCCCAGCTCAGACTTTAAAATGTACTGCCACCATTGTTGTGTGAGGAGGTTGCTGAAAACCAGAGGTTCCTGTTGCAGCAAGCATTTCCTGTACCAGACATGTCTGATGCAATGGCAAATCCAGAATTAATTTTGAACTTCTCTTGCAGTTTGGTGTGGGAGTCGGAATGTTTGTGAAATGCTGCTTGAGATCTAAAAAGAAGCTGTGAAAGGCAGCCAGGTTAAATAAACCAACAACATGAGAGAATTAGACAGTAGTTTAATGCTCAGTATCAGATCAGTATATTTTCTGTTCACACTGCATGCTATTCTGGCTGAGGAAATTTGCATAACATGGTTTGACAGGCGAGATATTTAAAACTTAAGGTGATTGAAGTGCTTTATTTTACCAAATAAAAATCAACACAAAAGTTTTTCCATCTTTAATTTATTCACACTTGTTTGTGGACAAATAAGGAAACCAATCATTGGAAAAGGTCCAGTCAGATATGCTCGCAGGTTGTGGAATATGCAATGTGTGGTCAGTAAAAGGACTAAAGTTTTGAGAGACTATTTTCCCCAGCACTACCAGTTGCTAATATGAATGTAAATATTGATCAAAATGGGATAGGAGAGGGGGATAAATTCCCTTTTTGATACTCATGCCAACTGTTTTTCCCCCATTAGTTATGAGAGAATAATGTCTTTAACTCTTTGCAATATAGATCAATGATAGAGGCAAGGGGGGGAGATTGCACATGGTGGAGATCTGCAATAAAATTAGAATGCTGGAAATATACAGCAGGTCAATTGACAACTGTGAAGAATAAAGATAGCTTTGTTTCATTTTCATGCAAGTCAATGTTAAAAGAACAATGGCACTACTTATTTTCAATAGTAAGCTCCTTGATGGGTATGGTAAGTTAGTGATGGTGTATGGGGTGCACTTGTCTCCAGCGGATTCGAAATCTGATTGTATGACATTTGACTTTGAGGTCTGTGATCACGATACTTAATAAATAGCATGTATCGTAGGACTCTGAGAGAAATAGAAGAAAAAAAAGTTCTGAAACACCACATTTTTCTTACTTATAGAGTTAACTTCTTATTCACTTGGTGCAGATATACCCACCATGCTGTTGGGGGCAATAAATATGGGAATAATGCATTTGGCTCTTTGCGATGTAGATGAATGATAAAGACAGGACAGGTCTACATATAGTGGAGATCTGCAACAAAATTAGAATGCTGGAAATACTCAGGCCAATTGACAACGGTGAAGAATAAAGACAGGCTTGTTTCATTTATATGGAAGTCCAATGTTAAAAGAACAATGGCAGTATTGAGACTATTGGCTACCATCATGAAGAACTTAGTGGGCACTCGCAAGTTTCCACAAGACTGAAGTTTATTTTCTGTTACTTTGAATTAATATTTTGTTGTTTGTTTTTTTTTAAATCTTCCTTTTAAACAATCCACATGAAAGACAAACTAATAGCTTGGGGGGGGTGTCAAGTTTAGACCATGGAACGGAATAAGAAATTAACTCTATAAATAAGAAAAATGCAGCGTTTCAGAAGATATTAAATTGAGGTCCCATCTGCTTAATCAGGAGGATGCCATAGAACTACCTGAAAAGCAGAGGACTCTTCTGTTGTACAGTTTTAAAATCCTTCCTCCAGTCAGCACCACAAAAGCAGATTAACTGATTGTGTTGCTATTTGGAGAACTTAGTGCATGAACTAGGTACATAAACGAGTGCAGTTTAAAAATAACCTTGGTTGTTAAGTGGTTTGGAAGTAATTTTTGCAAGAAAACTAGGATTTTGACCATTTATAGATAGCTGTCTCCTTCCTGTTTGTTTTTATCTGAAAAATGCAATTGGATGAGTTTGAGGGCCAACATATTTACTATGCAGCTGAGAGAAAATTAGCACATCCAACCAGTATTAAGGAAGTGCTAAACCCAGGTTCAGTTCTGTGTGGGTTTCCTCCGGGTGCTCTGGGTTCTTCCCACAGTCCAAAGACATAAGGTTATAGAGTCATGGAGATGCACAGCTTGAAAACAGGCCCTGTAGCCCAACTTGTTCATGCTGAGTTTCCTGAACTGAACTCATCCCATTTGCCTGCATTTGGCCCATATCCCCCTCAATCTTTCCCTTCTATCTATATATTCAAAATTAGGTCAATTGGCCATGTTAAATTGCTCCTTAATTTCCCAAGATGTGTAGTTTAGATGGATTGGCCATGATAAATGTGAGCGGTTATGGGGATAGGGTGGAGAGACGACAGAGCTAGATGCAGACTGGATGGGCCAAATGATGTCCTCCTGCACTGTAGGGATTTTATGATTCAATGATTCTAAGATCAGCCGTGATGATATTGAATGGTGGAGCAGGCTTGAGGGGCTGGTCTGCCTACTCCTGCTTCTAGTTTTTGTGTTTCCCTATCTTGAAATGCGTTCAGTCTGAATAAATTATTTGTCACCTGAGCGTCTAGTTTGAACTGAGCTGAGGCTGAGCTTTGTATTACCAAGACCACCTATTTCCAACTCTGCAATATCTCTCATTGTGACAATATCACAATACCCCTTTAACCCTTGTGTGACCTTTGACACCTGAGGACTTAATTATCTGTAATGCTCACCTTGCTACTTACTCTTCCTGTCCTCCACAGAAACCAATTTGTTCATAATTTTGTGCCGATGTGATTCCTTGCGCAATGTTGGAATCATCTGTCATGGATATTGATTAATGATCCACATTGACTCCTTTTGCAACAACCATTTAAATGTTAAATATTTCAGTCTAATTGCTCCAAGACCTTCACTCCCCCCACCCTCCCGCTCCACCTCTGCAGTCTCCTCTGGACATTTACATCCCCCCCCATTCTCCACGTGCATGGTCTTCTGACTCGTGTGCATGCCCTCCCTTAGCTCTGCTACTGACGGTGGGGCATTCAGCCATCTTGTGCTGCTTCCCTAAATTTCATCACCTTTCAAAATCTCCAACTTCGCCAGCAAACTGTTACCCCTTCAAATTTCTTCCTTCCTATCGGGATTATTTTATTGCCATATTTTGAATTGCTCTTACAGATTTCAATTTTACCTTACTTATTCTCTTGTGTATGGTGGTGACAGTCATCCAGTAGTTTATGTTCAGGAGTGTGCCTGTACAGCCAATAGATAAACATATGATAGCAAAACCCAGATAGGCAACAGTTATGCCTTGAGATGCAAAATGAATATTGTGTCTTTTACACATGCTATCACATGAATTCCATCAATTTTTTTGACGATAAAGTGATATGATTATTTAAAGTACTTACTTCACAGGTAGCAAATCAATGTACTGTGAAACAATGAATTACACTTACTTAGCTCAATCTCACTTGTCTCCTTTTTGATAGGAAAAATAATAAGCCATATGTTCTCTCTTTCGTGACCTGACTGACATGTTTTGGCAGTAGTTTTCTTATTGCTACTGAACAAAGATTCAATGCAAAAATTTAGCTTCCATCTCTGGGATTCACCTTGCAATTTCTCTTGCTTAAAATCTGCCTGTCTCATCTCATCTCATCTCTGTTAATTCTTGCCCTTGAAAGCAGAGGGGAAATGTCTCTGACATCGTCGTAGGCCTACAGATCTATTGTGCAAATTGTGTACCCCCCCAGGACTATATTCGCTGTATGGGCCATGCCCACATCAGTGAATTGGTCATGATTACAGTGGATGTGAAAATAGGCCACTTGTGGTAAGATGAAATAGTCTGAGTTGTGAGCTTGTTTGGATTTAATGCAGTCTTCAATGCTGGTGGCCTTTCTCGTGTGCAACTTCACTTTATTTTATAGTGCAATAGTTTGAAATACTGAAATGTGATGAATGTTTTGGGCTTTCTTGTATGTTGACAGTGCTTTATAAGTGAAAATTTTAGTAGATGTTCTTGTTGTAACAGTAAATATGCATTTGTGTTACGCATTTTGCTATTTTTTGTGGTGACGTACTCTCAATTCCTGACAAATTGTCTTACTGCTAAACAGCCTGATTGAACTGTTAAATTTTTGGTGTTGAATTGTTAGAATTAAAAGCAGACTTTACTGCATTAATTGTCCGTGTGAACACTCAATGAACTTGTTGCTCTAAAATCAGTCAGAATTTGGTGTCTTCCATTCAAGATATTTCTTCGCATATCCAGACTGATATCAATGATCAGCACATCAGTAAATTGTACATTTTCTCTTAACAGACCAGTGACCCAGTTGAATATACTTGATAACTAATCCTTAGCCTCCTGCATACAAATTACGATTGTGTAAACTAATGTCTCTTCAGCAGATTGTATGGTTGTTTCCAGTGGGATGGTTAATCGTGATTATTTGCAAGTAAACAGAATAGGCTAAATGGTCTGTTTTCTGTTACGACTTCTATATATTTCTATGAAATTGTTAATGACATAGTCACAATATGTAGAATTCAACACCTGTGATGTAATTATTTGGTTTTGCATTGTATTGACTAGTGAATGTGATAACTTTGCTTAATTAAATTTACCTTTGATTTTGTTTTAGCCAGATGAATTATACTTTGATGAAGGAGATGTACTTTACATTTCAGATATTGTAAGTTCTTGATCAATTATATTTCTTGATCAATTCTATATCTTTCTGTAATTTAATCCTAGATTTATTATGTTATATAAATCTATTATTCTTATCTTAAGAGTGATCCCAATTGGTGGAAAGGAACTTGCCGAGGCCGAACAGGATTAATTCCAAGTAACTATGGTAAGTGCAGGGGATTGTTATTTTTCAATCCTTTTTGATGGTTGGCTAGCAATTGTTTTATTTCTGAATGAATTATTTGAAATAGGCCCAACTTTACTTAACCCTAGCTTGCTTATTAATATTTAATCTATCTTCAGTAGCTGAGTACTAGAATCTAGGTCCAAATGTACTGAGCCTCTTTCAGAAATGCTCATTTGTATTGCATCTAATTTCATGAGGAGTGGGGCTGACCTGCTCATCCATGTCTCCCCTCCTTCTATAGATTTCCAAATTAACCAACAAGGCCGCAGCCATAAACAGGACCCAAAATGTGTTTTTCTTGGAGAAGGGCAGCAATTTGAATTTTGTTTTTTGGAATAAAGTGGGATTATTAACTCCAGTTGAAACATTGGCTGAAATTTTCTGGCCATTCCCACGAGAGGGATCTTCCTATCCCGCTGACAGCGAACCAATAGCAGGGGTGCATACAGCGTTAAACTCCAATGACAGCGACAGGACATGAAAATCCACCACCACGAAAAACACTGCATGTGTGTGTGAAAAATCCCACCCATTGTCTGGATATTAATTGTTAAACTTTTCTATTTGTACTCTTGATGTGTATGTTTACTGTACTTTTCAGATTTCTTTACCATTGGGAAATTCTTTCAAAATCATATTCCCAGATTGTCTGCCGCCATGGCTGTGCTGCTATTAAAATGCAAACATATCAGCCATGATCTTATTAAATGGTGGAGCAGGCTCAAGGGATCAAATGGCCTAATTCTGCTCCTAATTCGAATGTACGTTCATATTTTGTTTGCTGGGAAACTGCTTAAAATATATACAGTAAGGTCCTGCTGTTTATAGGGGTTATGTTTCCTTAAAATCTTGCAAACAGTGAAATCGCTAATGATGAGCATACTTTACAAAGGGAGTCAATTCCTAAATTTGGCATGTATAAAAGGGTCTAAGGCAATATAAACTATGCTTTTAAATCTAAAGAGAAATCTCCTGGAGAAATGTTTACTAAAGTAAGGAAAATGTAAAACCTGTCACACTTAGTTCTTTACTTGAGAATGGAGGTGGACTGAATCAGGTATTAAATCACAGCAACAAGGAATGTCCATGTGCGAACACCGGCACACCCATCCAGTGATCAATTTCCATTGCAGGAAATGTCATGAATGCATTCTTTCTTAACTTTATTTAGGCAGTAATTCTATTTCTTTATCTTTAAAACTGCTGATAAATTAATATTTGCACCCATAATGAGTGAACTGATATGCAAAGACTTTTGTGGGGATAAGCAAATTTGCAAAAGAGGAAGTTACGAATGGCAGGATTTTACTGTACTTAAAGGGAACAAAAGAAAAGGATGTTGAACATTATTGGAGATTATTTTTCAAGTGAAAACGTAACAGAGGCTGAAATGTTCTTTCAATTTAGCATGCAGGATGCTCTCCAATTCTCTCCCTCTGAGGATTTAGTGACCAATATTTGTAACTTTCAGTCTTTTGAAAATTGATACAAAAAATGTAGTTTTTTATGAAAATTAATTTCTAATTTCTCTCCACAGTGGCTGAGCATGTAGAGTCAATCGACAACCCATTGCATGAAGCTGCCAAACGCGGTAAGTAATGTTGATTGAAATAAATAAGTGCAAGCTGATGTTTCTACCAGGTGCAGCCTGAATCCTTGAGAATTTTTTGAAGTGCAATACCTTAAAGATTTTTATCTAAGTGTTTCTAAATGCAATTGTCATGTCACTGAAACAATTGACTACAATTATTTCTAGGCAAGAAAATTGAGACTCTTGAAATAGTGTGAATTCAAACACCACACTGAAGATTTGAACCATAGCCAGTGTAGACATTTCAGCTCTGAGGAAGGGTCATTCAGACTTGAAACATTGTATTCCCTCTCCACAGATGCTGTCAGATCTGCTGAGGTTTTCCAGCATTTTCTGTTCTGGTTTCAGATTCCAGCATCCACAGTATTTTGCCTTTATTATAATATTTCAGTGCAGTACTGAGGGTATGCTGCACTAATTTTTCAGATTAGACTATTAAACAAAGGCATCCTCTATTTTATGAGGTGGATGTAAAAAAAATCCCATGGCTGTTGTCATCAAAGAAGAGCTTCAGAGTTCTCACTGTGTCCAGCCAGCATTTATCCTTGAACTCAAAATAGGTTATTTGCTTCGTTTATTACTACAGGACCATACTATATGAAAATTGATTACCACATTTCCTGACAGTAAAACAATGATTACACTTCAAAAGTCATTAATTGGCTCTGATTCTTTTTAGGATATCCTGAGGGTGTGTAAAGTACCAGATAAGTGCAAGGTCGGTCGTCTTTCTTTAGGATTTGACATTGCATGGAATGTAACTGCATTGCAATGTTGCTTTAATAAATGCTTCAGGCACATAGTTTTTAACATGCCTGGAATAGATTTGAGGTGCTCTGTGGTGATTCCAGTTTGGAAGCAGGTAATATGAGGATGATACTGACTGCTGAACTACTATTGCAGCTGGCAGTATCAGCTTGGTATAAACTCACAGATAGTAATGTTGAGAAGAGAAATCTATGCCGTAACAATGCTATAACACTGAGAAAGGATTTAGTCCATTGTGTCTATGCTGGCTCTCTGCAGGAACAATATAACTTGCCTCATTCCTCTGTAGTAGTCACCCCAAATATTTTCACCCCAGTATTTACTCAATTCCCTCTGAAAAGCCTTAATTGAAGCTATTTTCACTCCCTCTCAAATATTACTTTCCAGATCCTGATCATTGACTATGTAAAACCAAGTTTCCTCAGACCACCTTTTGGGTTTGTTTTTGCCAATTACCTTAAGTACGTGACCTCAACTTTTCCACCAGTGGGGACAGTTTCTCTCTCATCACACCGTTTAGACCTCATAGATTCATAGAGGTTTACAACATGGAAACAGGCTCTTTGGCCCAACTTGTCCATGCTGCCTTTTTGCCCGCATTTGGCCCATGCTCCTCTATATCCATCTTACCCATGTAACCGTCTAAATGCTTTTTAAAAGACAAAATTGTACCTGCCTCTACCACTACCTCAGACAGCTTGTTCCAGACACTCTGCACCCTCTGTGAAAAAATTGCTTCTCTGGACCTTTTTGTATCTCTCCCCTCACCTTAAACCTATGCCTTCTAGTTTTAGAGTCCCCTACCTTTGGGAAAAGACATTGACTATCTAGCTAATCTATACCCCTCATTATTTAATAGATCTATATAAGATCGCCCCTCAGCCTCCTACGCTCCAGAGAAAAAAGTCCCAATCTCTCCAGCCTCTGCTTATAATTTAAACGATCAAGTCCTAGTAAATCTTTTCTGCACCCTTTTCTAGTTTAATAATATCCTTTCTAAATAGGGTTATCAAAACTGTGCACAGTATACAGATACACAGTACCTCTCATGATTTTGAATATCTTCACCAAATCTCTTTTTCATCTTCTCTAAGGAAAGCAGCTCCTAACCCAGTTTGTCCAATCTATCCACCCAACTGAAGAGGTGATAGTAGACGCCTTAGTGATTTTTACCAAACTTCGCTGGATTCCGGGGAAGTGCCGGAAGATTGGAAAACGGCTAATGTTACGCCGCTGTTTAAAAAAGGTAGCAGGCAAAAGGCAGGGAATTATAGGCCGGTTAGTTTAACGTCTGTTGTTGGAAAAATGCTGGAATCCATCATCAAAGAAGAAATAGCGAGGCACCTAGAGAAGAATTGTTTGATAGAGCAGACGCAGCACAGATTCGTTAAGGGGAAGTCGTGTTTGACAAATTTATTGGATTTCTATGAGGATGTGACTAGTGCAGTAGACAGAGGGGAACCAGTGGATGTGGTGTTTCTCGATTTCCAGAAGGCGTTTGATAAGGTGCCGCACAAAAGATTGCTTCAGAAAGTTAGGGGGCATGGAGTTGGGGGTAAGGTGTTAGCGTGGATAGGGGATTGGCTGTCTAATAGGAGGCAGAGAGTTGGTATCAATGGATGCTATTCTGATTGGCGGTTGGTAACTAGTGGAGTGCTGCAGGGATCGGTGCTGGGGCCTCAGCTATTTACCATTTATATAGATGATCTGGAGGAGGAGGCTGAGTGTACAGTGTCGAAATTTGCTGATGACACAAAGATGGGTGGAAAAGCAAATTGTGCGGAGGGTGTGGAAAGTCTGCAGAGGGATCTAGATAGGCTGAGCGAGTGGGCGAGGACCTGGCAGATGGAGTACAATGTTAGCAAGTGTGAGGTCATTCACTTTGGCAGGAATAATAGTAGGAGGGATTACTATTTAAAGGGCAAAAAGCTGCAGCATGCTACGGTACAGAGGGATCTGGGGGGTCCTTGTGCATGAGTCGCAAAAACCCAGTCTGCAAGTGCAGCAGGTGATCAAGAAGGCGAATGGGATGCTGGCCTTTATAGCGAGGGGGATAGAATATAAAAGCGGGGAGGTCTTGTTGCAACTGTACAGGGCACTGGTGAGGCTGCAGCTGGAGTACTGTGTGCAGTTTTGGTCGCCGCACGTGCGCAAGGATATTTTGGCCTTGGAGGGAGTGCAGAGGAGGTTCACTAGGCTGATACCGGAGATGAGGTTGGACTATGAAGAGAGACTAAATAGACTGGGTCTGTACTCTTTGGAGTTTAGAAGGATGAGGGGGGATATTAAAGAGATGTATAAGATAATGAAGGGGATGGATAGGGTAGAGGTAGAGAGAGTCTTCCCGCTCAGAAAGGACAGCAGGACTAGAGGACACAGCCTCAAGATAAGGGGGGGGGCAGTTTAGAACAGAGTTGAGGAGGAACTTCTTCACTCAAAGGGTGGTGAATCTCTGGAATTCTCTGCCCGTTGAAGTGGTGGAGGCTACCTCACTAAAATATATTTAAGTCACAGGTAGATAGGTTTTTGGTAGGCAAGGGAATTAAGGGTTATGGGGAGAAAGCGGGAAAGTGGAACTGAGCCACTCCAGATCAGCCATGATCTTATTGAATGGTGGGGCAGGCTCAAAGGGCTAGATGGCCTACTCCTGCTCCTACTTCTTATGTTCTTATGTTTATGTTAAGTTCCTTATTCCTGGGACAATGTTCATACATCTTTTTTGCATCTTCTGTAAAGCCTCCACATCTTTCCTGAAGTGTAGTTCCAGAATTGGACAGACTACTCCAATTGAGTCCAAACCGTGTTATATTTAATTATAAAGGTTCTTCGTAACCACTTAACTTTTGTACTAGGTGCCTCATTAATAAATCCCAGGGTCCCATTTGTCTTTTCATTCACTTTTTCAAGCTGCCCTCCTGCCTTTTGATGACCTGTGCATATAGAGCCCCAGATCACTCTGCTCTTGCAACCACATTAGAATTGTACCCTTTATTTTATGTTGTATCTTTTCATTCTTCCTTCTAAAATGTATCACTCAATTTCCTGCATTAAGTTTCAACTGTGACATTCCTGCTCATTCCACCAGCCTGTCTGTCCACTTGAGGTTATCACTATCCTCCTCACACTTTATAGTACTTTTAAATTTTATGTCATCTGCAAATTTTGAAATTGTGCTGTACACCCAGTGTCCAGGTTATTAATATAAAACTAGTGATCCTAGTCACGACCTCTGGGAAATCCAGTGTACAGCTTCCTCCAGTCCAAAGACAACTGTTCAGCATTACTCTGATTCTAGTCATTCAACCAATTTTATCTCTATATTGGTATTGACCCCTTTATTGTGTGGTCTTCAACTTTACTGGTAAGCCTATTATGTAACCTTTTTTTCATCAAATGTTTTTTGGAAGTCCAAACCTAGGAAGTGTGGCAGTGAGGATTATACCAGACAACTGCGACAGGATATTTATTATAGGCTGCAGAATGAGTGGACAAGTGGAATTTAATATAGAGGAGTGTGAGATGATGCACTTTTCTTAATTCTTTCAACGGATGTAGACATCACTGGTAAGACAACAATTTGTTGCTCTTTTCTAATTACCCTTGAGAAGGCGATGGTGAGCCCGCCTTCTTGAACCACAGCAGTCCATCTGGTGTAGTGAAAAGCACAGTGCTGTTAGGAAGGAAATTTCAAGGTTTTGATCCAGTGACACCATAGGAACAGTGACAGTTATAAGTCAGGATGATGAGTGGCTTGAAAGGGAAGTTGTACAAAGACCAAAGAAAAGCACAGGACAGAAACAGGCCCTTCAGCTCTACAAGCCTGTGTCAATCATGATGCCCCAACTAAACTTAAAAAAAAATCCTTCTACTCTTACTTGGTTCATATCACACTACTCATGTACCCATCCAGATGCCTCTTAAATGTTGCTAATGTGCCTGCTTCTGGCAGTGCATTCCAGGCACTCACTACTCTCTGCATGAAAAACCTTCCCTGCAGCTCTCCCTTAAACTTTGCCCCCCTCATCTTGAACCTGTGCCTCTTGTAATTGACACTTGCGCCTTGAAAAAAAACATTAAACTATCCACCCTGTCTATGCCTCTCTCAGTTTTGTAGCTATCAGGTCTCCCCTCAACCTCCGTGATGTAGGTGATGATGTTCCTATGTGTCTACTGCCCTTGTCCTTCTAAGTGTTAGCAGTTTTGGATTTAAAAGCAGGGGTCAAAATAATGCTTTGAGTCTAGTCTTGAAATTTTCTGGAGTGTTGCATTCTGTTTTGATTTTGTGTGGGCAATGCTATGGTTTGCAGGAGCTCCTTTTTTATTCTCACTAACTCTTTTGTTGGATAATGCAGTCAGTCACGTAGTATCATTGCCTTCTGTATTTCCCAGGATGAGCAGTATTTGACTCAAGAAGTTAACTCTGTTTATCTCTCTCAAATGCTGCCAGACCAGATGAGTATTTCCAGTACTTTTGTTTTGATTTCAGATTTCCAACAAATGCATTAATTTGCTTCTATCATTACCTTCTGCCTTTGTATTGATTTTTATTAGGGTTTCCTTCTTTAGATAGATAAGGTAGAACATATGTCAAAATGTTTGCATGCATGTGTGTGCATATATACATTTGTCTATAACCTTCTTAATCTTGAGGCTATGTGAAACTCTGGTGCCTGTGTCTTAACTTACAACAAGTTCTTTTCCCCAGCTCTGGTTTCATCTGCCAGTGGAAATAACCTCCTGGTTTCTATCTCATTGATTCCTTTCATAATTTTGCATGTTTCTATAAGATCCTCCCTCATTTGTTTAAATTCCAATGGGTATTGTCCCAGTCTACTTACTCTTTCCCCATAAGCTAACCCTCTCAACTCCGGAATCAACCTAGTGAATCTCTTCTGCACCCCCTCCAGTGCCAGTATATCCTTTCTCAAATAAGACCAAAACTGTACACAGTATTCCAGGTGTAGCCTCACCAGCAGCTTATACAGCTGCAACATATCCTCCCTGTTTTTAAACTCCATCCCTCTGGCAATGAAGGACAAAATTCCATTTGCTGCCTTAATTACCTGCTGCACCTGCAAACCGACTGTGATTCATGCACAAGGACACCCAGACCCCTTTGCACAGCAGCATGCTGCAATTTTTTACCAAGATCTATCTCATTCACCAAGTTTTTTGGTCATTTCACCTACTGTCTCCTTATCCAGCTCAGTTTGTTTTATAACACTCTCATGAAGTGCCTTGGAATGTTACATTATATTAAAAGAGGAAGAATTATTTACTCCACAGTATATCACATTCCATAGTAAAGCACAGTGATCCATGTTATTTTATAGACGGGGAGAAAGATAATGGGAGGAATTTTCTGGCCGCACTTGTCCCAAGGCCGGAAAATCACGTCCAAGGTCATTGGACCTTTTGTATGGCTCTGTCCCGTCTGCTACAATTCCCATGCCCAGGTCTCCAAAGGGCCTTATTGATACCAGGCAAGTCATAAAGCCAATGTTTGGTTGCTCTAATGCCTAATAGAGCTAATTGTAGAACTTGCATACAGGAGGAGGCCATTTGGCCATTTCTGCCTGTGTCAGCTCTTTGAAACAGCAGTCCAATATGTCCCACTCTTTTTTACCTTTCTCACCTCTTCAAGTTTTATCCAATTCCTTTTGAAAGCTACTATTGTATCTAATTCCACCATCCTTTAAACCAGTGCATTCCAGATCATCATAACTCGCTGCATAAAGATAAAAAGTGAACGGTCTTCCCATTCAACATTTCAAAGATGCATGATTCAAAAAATATTAGTCAGATTTTTGGGGGGAAAAAGCTTCTATTTGATTGACTCAGCTTGCAATTCCCTTTAAATACTGCAAATTGTTCACCTTCAGTTGAACGAATCAACCATGTGGTTCTGGCTAGATTATTGTCAGATTGAAACCTTTGATTCAAGTCATAGCCACCTGACTGGCAAGCAAGATGGGTGCAATCTACTAGAGAAAATGGAGAAAAAATCCTTTCAGGTCCCAGCTTTCATTTCCTTGCAGCCATGTCCCTGAAATGGCTATCAGCCCGTGCAAAGGAATTTCTGTTTGAGCTGACAACTCATCTGTTTTGTTGTGAATGCTACAGGTATTTGTGGACAAAAAGCCCTTAGTTCAGCTGTTCCCAGAGCATTAGTCTGATCCTCTGAATTATTCATCCTGTGACGTTACCACAATGTCACCATCTTCCCCCATTCTTCATTTTGGCAAAACACATAGAGACAGGCAATATAGATTAAATGGCTCTGTTTGGAACTGTATACAGGGATAGTGGGACCTGGGGTGTATGCACATAGACACTTTAAAGTGGCAGAATGTATTCAGAAAGTAGTAGGAAAGCATATGGTCTCATAAGAGGTATTGAGTACCAAAGCAGGGAAGTTATACCGAAGCAAGAACAGAGAGCTCTTGAAAAACGCTGCAGGTCTGCCAGAATCTGGACAAAGTGTTTCAAGTGCACAGACTCTTAGTCAAATCTGAAAGGAGGGAAAATGTAGAAACTACAACAAAAACTAGTAACTTGAAGAACAAAAGACAAATGGCCTAAAATGAGAGGTGTTTTGCATTGAGACCATACATGTATGGAATATTTTTTTAAAAAAAGGGAGTTTAAGATGGAGGAGAAAAGTCAAAATGTAAAGTTCCTAAACTCAATGTTGAATCCTAAGGACTACAACATGCCCAAACAGAAGAAGAGATGCTGCTTCTCCATCTTGCAACGAAACATTGCAGCAGGCCAAGGATGGACATGTGGGCATGGGAGCAAGGTGCTGGATTGAAATAACAAGTAACAGGAAGGTTAGGATCATGCTTGCGGACTGAACAGAAGTGGACACTCAATCTGCATTTAGTTTCCCTTATGTAGAGGAGGCTGCATTGGAAGTAGCAAATACAATAAACCAATTTGAAGGAAGAGCAAGTGAAATACTACTTAACTTGAATGGAGTATTTGGGGCCTTGAATGATGAGGAGGGAGGAGGTAAAGTGACAGGGTTTGTACCTTCTGCAGTTACAAGGGAAGGTGCCATGGGAAGAAGATGGGGAGTTAGGTGTGATGGAGGAGTGGACCAGGGTGTCACGGAGGGACCAGTACCTGTGGAAGGTGACAATGTGTTTGAAGGTGCTAGAGCTGGTAGAAATGGCGGAGAATGATCCTTTGAATGCAGAGACTCGTGGGATGAGAAATGAGGACAAGGGGATCCTATTGTATTCTGTAGGGAAGGGGTGAGGGTCAGTGTGTGGGAGATGGGTCAATCCCAGTTGACTGCCCTGTTAACCAGAGGTTGGGGGGGTGGTGGGGGTGCGCGGGAACCTTGGTTAAGGGAAAAAGCGGACATATCAGAAGCATCATTTTGAAGTTGACATCAGTCCAGATGCGACAGAGGCAGAGATGTTGGTGAATGGGATGGAGCCCTGACAGGGAGCAGAGTCTGAGGAGCTGTAGTCGAGGTAGCTCTGGGAGTCGGTGGCTTTGTCATGAATATTGGTGGTCAGTCTATCACGAGAAATGAAATCACAGGGGTCAAGAGAAGGAAGTGAAGTATCAGAGCTGATCCATCTCGAAGATGAGAGAGGGATAAAATTAGAAGTAAAATTGATTAATTTTTCCAGGCCCAGACAAGAGCATCAAAGCAGCCATCAATGTAACGAAGAATTGTGGGAGCTGGCCTGAGTAGGACTGGAACAAGGAATGTCCCAAATAGGCCACAAAAAGATAGGCATAACTGGAGCCCCATTGCCATACTGAACCTTTTATGAAGCTTTGGTTATGTCACAATTGTGTATCCATTTTCCACCACGCTTTCAGAAGCATGTGTGGATCCTTGAGCGGGGGCAGAGGTTTATCAGAATGATTTCAGTTGAGGGATTTTATCTACATGATTAATTTGGAAAAGCTAGGGATCAAAGGAGATTGAGGAGAAATTAAATCAGAGTGTATAAGATTATAACATGTTTAGATCAGGTAAACAAAGACAAGTGTTTCCAGTTGCCAATATTATAAGGACTAGATGGGACAGACATTTTACGTGGCAAGAGCTAATCACCTGGAACCTTTTGCCAGTAAGGGTGATGGAAACAGACAATGATTTCAAAAGGAATTTGGATGGGCACTTGAGGGAATTAATCTTGTAGAGCTCCAGGGATGGGGCAGTGGAATAGTGTTGATTTGATTGCTCTACAAATAGCTGATAAGAGCACATTGGGCTGAATGGCAGCCTCCTGTGCATTCTGACTCCATACACCACATCAACTGCATTACGTTCAATTACCCTCTCTGTTAGCTCATCAAAAAGCTTAATTAAGTTAGTTAAACATAATTTGCCTTTAACAAATCTGTGTTGGCTTTCTTCGATCAATTTACACTTTCCTAAGTGAATGTTAATTTTGTCCCTGAGTATCGTTCTGAAAAGCTTTCCCACCACCATGGCTAAGCTGACTGGCCTATAGTTTTTGGGTTATTTTTACATCTTTTTCTTGAATAAAGGCTTAAACATGATCAACTATTCAGTCTCCCAAATTCACCCTGTGTACCCAAAGACAAATTGAAGACTATGGCCTGTTATCTTCCTGAGGATGTGCTTTTTGAAGACATGATTTCTGATATTTTCACTTGTTGGATTTTAAACTGGAACCCCATATTTAAAGAAATAGTTCTGAGAGGGTGGTCAGCCACAAAATAGAAATTCACATTCCACAAAGTCGGAATGAAAAGAGGCAATCAACCCTCCACAGAGTGTCAAAGCCCCTATCTTCTGATGATTCAGACCACACTCGGACTTTGCAGATGTTTGAGATGGATCATTAAGATCCAGTTACCTGTTTTGAAATGATAACTGCAATAGAAATTAGCTATTCAAGGTCCTCTGGACTATACAACCGGTAAGGTATTTAAACAAAACGTTGGTCAAGCAGGAGATTGGAAGAAGTGAAAAAGACACTGCTGTACTAAAACAGATTGTTGGAAATGTGTGCCTTCTCTCATGCTGTCTCTCTCTCTCACCCTCACGTGCCTCCCTTCTCCCAAGTGTGTGTCTTTTTTTTTTCTCTCTCTCTTGTGCCCCCTCTTGTGCTGTGAGTGGCACAGTGATCAGCACTGCTGCTTTACAGTGCCAGGGACTGAGGTTTAATTCCAGCCTTGGGTCACTGTCTGTGTGAGTTTGCACATTCTGTTTGTGTGGGTTTCTTCCGGGTGCTCCCATACTCAAAAGATGTGCAAGTTAGTTTGATTGGCAGTGCTAAATTGCCCCTTAGTATCAGGGGGATTAGTAGGGTGAATATGTGGGGTTATGGGGATAGGGCCTAGGTGGGATTGTTGTCAGTGCAGGCTTGATGGGCCAAATGGCCGTCCCCTGCATTGTAGGGATTCTATGACACCAATGATTCAGCCATGTTCTTGGTGGGCCAGAAACGTAATATCTAGAAACAACTCCTGAAGAGACTTGAAAACGTCTCCTGCTCTCTGTCTTTTAAAATGTCTATCCCTATATTAGGAAATTTGAAGTCCCTCATTTATGGCTATTCCATGATTTAGCATTTTTTTTCTGCAGCTGAAAGGATGTAAGATACACATTCTCTCAAACTGCTGGCTGATTTATTGTATTCATATTTTCTGTTAAGACTGGTGAGTCTCCCAGAAGAAGACTTTATTCATGTTGACACTTCAATTTTTCAGGGAATGAGAGCTGGTTGAAAGAATGTTTAGACAACAGAGTTGCAGTGAACGCTCTTGACAAAGCTGGAAACACAGCTCTCTATTGGGCATGCCATGGAGGACACATGGGTAAGGCTGTCTTGCTGCCTACAAAGAGCTCATCTCTAGAAACTGTTGAATTGTTTTTAATTTGTAAGGTATGTACAGGTTTTGCAGTTGCATGTTGGGAAGTTACTTCTGTTACAAAGCAAAAAACAGATGTTTAGATCAGTTTGTTTCCCTGCCTGCCTTCATGACATTGCACATTGTGGGCTATAATTTTATATGTTTGAGGTGATTAATAAAAGGTATTATACAATCAAAGTGTGAAGCTGCTGATAACAGGAAAAAAAACTCTTTTTCAACCAATCTCACCAATAACATTATTCTACTATTTGTGGGTTTATACAGTTCGCAAAATGGTTGTCGCGTTCATCATAAATAAGTGAGACATTTCCGTAGTAGTTCATTTGGGACATCCTGAAAGATATGAGAAAGTGCTATTTCAACCTTCCTTCCATACACTCTTGAAATTACAAAAGTAGATCGACCAAATTTTGTTCTAATTTTAAAAAATTTAAATTCACATTTAGGACATGGGTGTTGCTGGCTGGCCAGCATTTATTGCTCATCTTCAGTTGCCCTTGAGGAGGTGGTGGTGAGCTGTCGCCTTGAATCGCTGCAGTCCATGTGCTGTGGGTTGACCCACAATGCCGTTAGGGAGGGAATTCCAGGATTCTGACCCAGCGATTGTGAAGGAACGGTGGTTGTGGGTTTAGAAGGTGCTATCTAAGGATCTTCGATGCATGGCTGCAGTGCATCTTGTAAATAGAACACTGCTGCTACTGAGCATCAGTGCTGCAGGGAGTGGATGTTTGTAGATGTGGTGCCAATCAAGCGGGCTGCTTTGTCCTGGATGGTATTGAGCTTCTTGTGTTGTTGGAGCTGCATCCATCCAGGCAAGTGGGGAATATTCCTGACTTGTGCCTTATAAATGGTGGATAGGCTTTGGGGAGTCCGAAGCTGAGTTACTAGCCTCTGACCTGCTCTTGTAGCCACTGTGTTTATGTGGTGAGTTCAGTTGAATTTCTGGTCAATGGTAACCCTAAGGATGATGACTGTGGGGGATTCAGTGATGGTAACTCCATTGGTGATGGTCATTGCCTGCCATTTGTGTGGCGTGAATGTTACTTGCCACTTATTAGCCCAAACCTGGATATTGTCCAGATTTTGTTGCATTTGAATATGGACTGTTTCAGTATCTGAAGAGTCGTGAATGGTGCTGAACATGCTACAATCATCGTTGAATATCCTCAAAGCAGCTGAAGATGGTTGGGCCTAAGACACTACCCTAAGGGACTACTGCAGAGGTCTCTTGAAGCTGAGATGCCTGACCCTCCACAACCACAACCATCTTCCTATGTACCAGATATGACTCCAACCAGCAGAGAGTTTTCCAGTGATACCCAGTGGTAAATAGCTGAGGCCCCTTTGGCTCTAGGGTTCCTTGATGCCACACTTGGTCGAATGCAACCTTGGTATCAAGGGCTATTACTCTGGAGTTCAGCTCTTTTGTCTGTGTTTGAACCAAGGCTGTAAAGATGTCAGGAGCTGAGTGACCCTGGCAAAACCCAAACTGGGTGTCATTGAGTAGGTTATTGCTGAGCAGGTGCTGCTTGATAGCACTGTTGTTGACCCCTTCCATCACTTTACTGATCGAGAGTAGATTGATTAGGCGGTAATTGGCCAGGTTGGATTTGTCCTGCTTTTTGTGTACAGAACATACCTGGGCAATTTTCCACATTGTTGGGTAGATGCCTGTGTTGCAACTGTACTGGAAGAGCTTGGCTCGGGGCACAGCAACTTCTGGAGCACAAGTCTTCAGTGCTATTGCCAGAATGTTATCAGGGCCCATTGCCTTTGCAGTATCTAGTACCTCCAACCATTTCTTGATATCACATGGAGTGAATTGAATTGGCTGGAGCCCGGCATCATCCATTCGACCCTTCTGGCTGAAGATTGCTGCAAATACTTCAGCCTTATCTTTTGCACTGATGTGCTGGGCTCCTCCACCATTAAGGATGGGGATATTGTGAAGCCTCCTCCTCCTCCAGTGAGTTGTTTAATTATTCACCACCATTCACAACTGGATGTGGCTGCACTGCAGAACTTAGATCAGATCCATTGGTTGTGGCATCGCTTAGTTCTGTCACTTGCTGTTTATGCTGTTTGGCACACAAGTAGTCCTGCTTGGTAGCTTCACCATGTTGGTACCTCATTTTTAGGTATGCTTGGTGCTGCTCCTCGCATGCCCTCCTGCACTGTCCATTGAATGAGGGTGGATCCCCTGGCTTGATGGTAATGGTTGAGTGGGGGATAAGCCAGGTCATGAGATTGCAGATTGTGTTGGAGTACAGTTCTGCTGCTGTTGGCCCACAGTGCCTCATGGATGTCCTGCTTTTGGTTGCTAGATTGGTTGGAAGTCTGTCCCATTTAGCACGGTGATTGTGTTGTGTGGCACTGTGGAGGTTATTCTCAATGTGAAGATGGGACTTCATCTCCACAAGGATTGTGCAATAGTCACTATTAATGATACTGTCATGGGCAGATGCATCTGCAGCTGGCAGATTGATAAGGATGAGGTCAGTATGTTTTTTCCTCTCGTTAGTTCCTTAACGATCTGCTGCAGATCCAATCTAGCAGTTATATTCTTTAGGACCCAACCAGCTCAGTCAGTAATGCTGCTGCTGAGTTAATCTTGGTGGCGGACAATGAAATCCCCCACCCAGAGTTAATTTAAGAACATAAGAAATAGGAGCAGGAGTAGGCCATCTAGCCCCTCGAGCCTGCCCCGCCATTCAATAAGATCATGGCTGATCTGTCGTGTCTCAGTTCCACATTCCCGCCCTCTCCCCATAACCCTTAATCCCCTTGCCTATCAAAAACCTATCAACCCGTGTCTTAAAAATATTCAGCGAGGCAGCCTCCACCACTTCAACGGGCAGAGAATTCCAGAGATTCACCACCCTTTGAGTGAAGAAGTTCCTTCTCAACTCCGTTCTAAACCGCCCCCCCTTTATCTTGAGGCTGTGCCCTCTAGTCCTACTGTCCTTTCTGAGCGGGAAGAGCCTCTCCACCTCTATCCTATCCATCCCATTCATCATCTTATATGTCTCAATGAGATCTCCCCTCATTCTTCTAAACTCTAACGAGTACAAGCCTAGTTTATTCAGCCTCTCCTCATAGTTCAACCCCCTCAACTCCGGTATCAGCCTAGTAAACCTCCTCTGCACTCCCTCCAAGGCCAAAATATCCTTGTGTAAGTGCGGCGACCAAAACTGCACACAGTACTCCAGCTGCGGCCTCACCAGTGCCCTATACAGCTGCAGCAAGACCTCCATAGCGAGGGGGATTGAATATAAAAGTAGGAAGGCCAGCATCCCATTTGCCTTCCTGACCACCTGCTGCACCTGCAGGCTGGGTTTTTGCGACTCATGCACAAGGACCCCGAGGTCCCTCTGCACCGTCGCCTGCTGCAGTTTTTCGCCACGTAAGTAATAGTCCTTCCTACCATTATTCCTACCAAAGTGGACAACCTCACATTTGTCAACATTAAATTCCATTTGCCATTTCCTGGCCCATTCGCCCAGCCTATCTAGATCCTTCTGCAGACTCTCCACACCCTCCGCGCAATTTACCGTTCCACCAATCTTGGTGTCATCAGCAAATATCAACACCATACACTCAGTTCCCTCCTCCAGATCATCTATATAAATGGTAAATAGCTGAGGCCCCAGCACCGACCCCTGGGGCACTCCACTAGTCACCAACCGCCAATCCGAATAGCACCCATTGACCCCCACTCTCTGCCTCCTATTTGACAGCCAACCCTCTATCCACGCTAACACCCTACCCCCAACTCCATGCCCCCTGACCTTCTGTAATAACCTCTTGTGAGGCACCTTGTCAAACGCCTTCTGAAAATCAAGAAAGACCACATCCACCGGCTCTCCTCTATCCACCGCCCTAGACACATCCTCATAGAACTCCAATAAATTCGTCAGACACGACTTCCCTTTAACGAAACCGTGCTGCGTCTGCTCTATCAAACAATTCTCTTCAAGATGCCTCGCTATTTTCTCCTTGATCACGGATTCTAACATTTTACCTACAACAGACGTTAAACTAACCAGCCTATAATTCCCTACCTTTTGCCTGCCACCCTTCTTAAACAACGGCGTAACACTAGCTGTTTTCCAATCTTCCGGCACTTCCCCGGAATCCAGCGACGTTTGGAAAATAATCACCAAGGCATCCACTGTCACCTCCACCATTTCTTTCAGAACCCTTGGGTGCATTCCATCCGGTCCTGGGGACTTGTCCACAAACAGTCCCTCCAGCCTGTTGAGCACCGCCTCTCTAGTAACAATAATGTCATTCAGGCCCTCCACTCCTACCATCTTTCCATCGCTAACACCCGGCAAATTATTCACGTCCTCCTCCGTGAAGACCGAAACAAAAAATGTTATTCAAGGCCTCAGCCATTTCCCCATCCCCTACCACTAAGTCCCCCCTCTCATCCTCTAAGGGTCCAACGTTCACCCTAGCCAGCCTCTTCCTTTTTATATATTTATAAAAGCTCTTGCTATCCTTTTTTATATTAAGTGCTAGCCCAGCTTCATAGTTTATCCTACCTTTCTTTATCAACTTCTTTGTCATTCTTTGTTGACATTTAAACCTCTCCCAATCCTCTTCTCGCCCACTACTCTTAGCTACTCTAAACGCATCCGCTTTTAATTTAACACTTTCCTTCACCTCCTTCGTTATCCATGGCTGATTATCTCTCCTCCTACGATCCTTTTTAACCATCGGAATAAATTTCTGCTGAGCACCAAGAAAGATCCCCTTAAAGATCCTCCACTGTTCCTCAGCAGACCTACCTTCCAACGCGCTCCCCCAATCAACATTCGCCAATTCCTCTCTCATCCTACCGTACTCCCCTCTATTCAAACAAAGGACACATGTCCGGGAACCCACTTTCTCCTCCTTCATCTGCATCAGAAACTCCACCATACAATGATCACTCTCCCCAAGAGGATCCTTCACCACAAGGTCCCTAATTCTACCCGCCTCATTACGTAACACCAGATCCAAGATAGCTCGCACCCTCGTCGGCTCCAACACACACTGTTCAAGGAAACTATCCCGGCGGCATTCCAAGAACTCCTCCTCGAGCCCACCGCATCCAACATGGGTCGACCAATCAATATGTAGATTGAAATCCCCCATAATTATCACCGTCCCATTCCTGCGCGCCGCATTTATTTGTGCATTAACAGCCCGCCCCACCTCCAGATCATTATTTGGGGGCCTATAAACGACACCCACCAGCATCTTCCTCCCTTTGCTGTTCCTAATCTCCACCCACAACGATTCCACTTTCTGCTCTTTGGTTCCTATATCATCCCTTACTACCACCCTGATGCTATCCTTAATCAGCAGAGCTGCGCCTGCCCCCCCCCCCCCCCCTTTTTTTTCCTCCTGCCTATCCTTCCTAAACACTTGATACCCCTGGACATTCAGCTCCCAGTCCCTGTCACCTTGCAGCCACGTCTCTGTAATGGCCACCAGATCATATCCATTTGTGCTGATCTACGCCACCAGCTCATCCACTTTATTCCGTATGCTTCGTGAATTCAGATAAAGTGCCTTCGACCCAGCCTTCACCTGTACCCTATTTGCCAGAACGCCACCAACCATATTCACGCCCCCTACTCCCTTTATTATTGGGACATCCTTGGCCTCTTCCCTTACCTGTACCCTCTCCTTTACTTTAGACCCCGTAATGTCACCTACCCTCGCTCCTCTCCTCTCCTCCCCACCCCCCCCACCCCGCAATTAGTTTAAAGCCTTATCTACAGTCCTCAGTCATTGAGTGTGTTCGAGACCAGGGTCGATAGATTTCTAGAGAGTAAAGACATCAAGGGATTTGGGGATTGTGTGGGAAAGTGGCTTTGAGGTAGAAGATCAGCTGTGAATGGGGGAGTAGGCTTGAGAAACCAAATACCCTATTCCTGTTTCTACTTCTGATGTTCTGATAATGGGGCCAGGAGAGAGAGAATTGGAATTTCAGTCTGAACATCTTGCTCCTCAGCATCAGATAGACAAGGAGCAGAATGGTTAGTTGTGATCTGTGCTGGTAGCTGCAGTTTTAGCTGAACTCAGTAGCATTCCTGTGCATAAATTCAAATCTTGGTTCTGTTGTTCAATATTAAGCTTTCTGAACTAAAGTTGAAAGTTCCAGAGACAATTTTGTCTGTATTTTTGTTTAACTGTGATTTTTAAATTTGACTTTTTTAATTCTAGGGATAGTGAAAATTCTGCTCTCCCAGCCAAATATCGAATTAAATCAACAGGTAAGACAATTAGACAACAAATTTTACATTTATAATTAGATGTCAAAAATATTCAGCAAGGTTTTGACAGTGACATCGTTTGTACTTTTAAACAAGTATGTAGTGTTTAATTCCTAACGCCTTTCTTTGCAATATCGACCAAAATTTTAAAAAAAGGAATGGGGAAAAGTCCATTTTTAAAAAAGAAAGGGTGATAACAACAATACAATGGAAATGTTACTGAAAATTTAATACCCTATCTAAAAGCAACTGCTGACATTGAGTAGTTCTACTTCATTTTTTTGGGAAGAACTGATTTTCCAAATAGCAGCATTGTGGCTTCCAACATGCTGGTAATATTGCTAGGCTGAAAGATTATTATGTTTTGTGCAGAAACTGTTGCAACATGAGCATGAGATCTTTAAACATGTACACTTGTGTAAATTTGGGGTTTGGTTTGCGTTTACACAGAATAAACTGGGAGACACTGTCGTGCATGCTGCTGCATGGAAGGGTTATGAAGATATTCTAGAGCTGTTGCTTCTGAAAGGTAAATCTCCTTCAAATTATCTCCAAATACATATGTTTCAATTTTTCTTGTTCTTTAATCCTACTCTCAATGTCCTCCTTTCACAAGTTAACTTCTTTTGTCCACTTTTTTTTGCTTTATCAGCAGAATGAATTTGGGCAACTCTGTAGAAACTCTGAATGTTGGTTTACTTGTCATCTAATCTCTCCGAACAGTTTAGGAATGGAGTGTCCCAGGTTCCTTCAAAGCATAGCATACATATTAACCTAAAATGGTGCTTTAAAAAAAATATTTTTTTAGGAGTGAAATGATTGTGATAATTAAAAAGACTTTCCTGTGGAATATTTGTTCATTACAATCAAATTTTATCCTTTGTACTCTCTGGTCCTGTTTTCAGAAATAGTTTAATTGATTTTTGATCCAGGTAATAAGTAAAATGTGAGTTCAGCAGAGTATGAGAAGGGATTAGCTCGGCTTGCTGCTTTTAAGAGAAATTTGCAGTTAGATTTGCAGTAACCTGACTAACATCAATGAGGGTGAAATGGATGGTAACTGACCAGCTATCTGTTATCACCCTGCCCAGTTGTCCCCTCTGACTTCAAAGCAAAGGAAAGTTGAGAAAGATACATCAGGGACAGTAGATTAGCTATTTGGTGCCCCGTCATTTATATAAATGATGTAGATGACTGTGGCAGGTAGGATTAGTAAGTTGCAGATGACACCAATGTTGATCAGTTGGTTAACAGTGAAGCTGAATGTCTTGGGCTACAAGAAGATATAAATGGCATGGTCAGTCAGGCAGATAAGTGGCAGTTGGAATTTAAACCTGAAAAGTGTGGGGTGATACACTTTGGAAGGAGTAATTTTACAACAAAGTATTCCATGAGCGGCACACTAGAAAGCTCTATGGAACAAAGGGACCTTGTCATGTTTATCCATAGATTTCTGAAAACAAAAGGACATGTTAGTGGAGTGATGAAAAAGGCATATGGAGAACTTGCCTTTGTCGATCAAGGTATAGGTTACAAAAACAGGGAAGTCATGTTGGAGTCACTTTGGTGAGGCCACAGTTAGAGTACTGTGTGCAGACATGCATATATTCCAGGTTAAAGTCATGCATTTTGCTCTTTCTATTTTGTTTACACTGAAGCAGTTATTTGGGAAGCAGAGAAGAAAAGTTGGTTGGGGTAGGGGAGTTCCTTTACAGTACAGACTAAGGAGTTGTGATGCACAAAACTGGTGTCATCGCTACTAGGTGGAGGGGACAATTACAGCATGTTAAATATGCTCAAGTAATTGTCATTATAAAAGTCGGTATAAATATTGATGGTGGAAAAAGTTGATGTAAAAGTGTAATGATGCATGATAATCGGAAATAAGGTGCTGTAAACAGGAACTATGCATAGACACAAGATTTGAAGACATGGAGATTCAAATGTTGAAAAATAGCTTGCTGTCTAGGTCAAGTTTCTATAACTTAATTTATTATTGTCGCATGTGGACTGGGGGAGTGCGTTGGAAGGTAGGTCTGCTGAGGAGCAGTGGAGGATCTTTAAGGAGATCTTTCTTGGTGCTCAGCAGAAATTTATTCCGATGGTTAAAAAGGACAGTAGGAAGAGAGGTAATAAGCCGTGGATAACGAAGGAGGTGAAGGAAAGTGTTAAATTAAAAGCGGAGGAATTTAGAGTAGCTAAGAGTAGTGGGCGAGAAGAGGATTGGGAAAGGTTTAAATGTCAACAAAGATTGACAAAGAAGTTGATAAAGGAGGGTAGGAGAAGCTATGAGGCTGGGCTAGCACTTAATATAAAAAAGGATAGCAAGAGTTTTTATAAATATATAAAAAGGAAGAGGCTGGCTAGGGTGAACGTTGGTCCTTTAGAGGATGAGAAAGGGGAGCTAGTGGTAGGGGATGGGGATATGGCTAAGGTCTTGAATAACTTTTTTGTTTCTGTCTTCACGGAGGAGGACGTGAATAATTTGCCGGGTGTTAGCGATGGAAAGGTGGTAGGAATGGAGGGTCTTAATGACATTACTGTTACTAGAGAGGTGGTGCTCGACAGACTGGAGGGGCTGATTGTGGACAAGTCCCCAGGACCGGATGGAATGCATCCGAGGGTTCTGAAAGAAATGGCGGAGGTGATAGTGGATGCCTTGGTGGTTATTTTCCAGACGTCGCTGGATTCCGGGGAAGTGCCGGAAGATTGGAAAACGGCTAATGTTACGCCGTTGTTTAAGAAGGGTGCCAGGCAAAAGGCGGGGAATTATAGGCCGGTTAGTTTAACGTCTGTGGTAGGTAAAATGTTAGAATCCGTCATTAAGGAGGAAATTGCGAGGCATCTTGAAGGGAATTGCTTGATAGGGCGGACGCAACACGGTTTCATTAAAGGGAAGTCGTGTCTGACAAATTTACTGGAGTTCTATGAGGATGTGTCTAGGGCAGTGGATAGAGGAGAGCCGGTGGATGTGGTCTTTCTGGATTTTCAGAAGGCGTTTGACAAGGTACCTCACAAGAGGTTATTGCAGAAGGTCAGGGGACATGGAGTTGGGGGTAGGGTGTTAGCGTGGATAGAGGATTGGTTGTCAAATAGGAGGCAGAGAGTGGGGGTCAATGGGTGCTATTCGGATTGGCGGTTGGTGACTAGTGGGGTGCCCCAGGGGTCGGTGCTGGGGCCTCAGCTATTTACCATTTATATAGATGATCTGGAGGAGGGAACCGAGTGCAGGGTGTCGAAATTTGCTGATGACACCAAGATTGGTGGAAAGGCAAATTGTGCGGAGGGTGTGGAGAGTCTGCAGAAGGATCTAGATAGGCTGGGCGAATGGGCCAGGAAATGGCAAATGGAATTTAATGTTGGCAAGTGTGAGGTGGTCCACTTTGGTAGGAAGAATGGTAGGAAGGACTATTACTTACGTGGTGAAAAACTGCAGCAGGCGACGGTGCAGAGGGACCTCGGGGTCCTTGTGCATGAGTCGCAAAAACCCAGCTTGCAGGTGCAGCAGGTGGTCAGGAAGGCAAATGGGATGCTGGCCTTCATAGGGAACTATGCATAGACACAAGATTTGAAGACATGGAGATTCAAATGTTGAAAAATAGCTTGCTGTCTAGGTCAAGTTTCTATAACTTAATTTATAAAAGTAGGGAGGTCTTGCTGCAGCTGTATAGGGCATTGGTGAGGCCGCAGCTGGAGTACTGTGTGCAGTTTTGGGCGCCGCACCTGCGCAAGGATATTTTGGCCCTGGAGGGAGTGCAGAGGAGGTTTACTAGGCTGATACCGGAGTTGAGGGGATTGAGCTATGAGGAGAGGCTGAATAAACTAGGCTTGTACTCGTTAGAGTTTAGAAGAATGAGGGGAGATCTCATTGAGACGTATAAGATGATGAATGGGATGGATAGGATAGAGGTGGAGAGACTCTTCCCGCTCAAAAAAGACAGTAGGACTAGGGGGCACAGCCTCAAGATAAAGGGGAGGCGGTTTAGAACGGAGTTGAGGAGGAACTTCTTCACTCAAAGGGTGGTGAATCTCTGGAATTCTCTGCCCGTTGAAGTGGTGGAGGCTGCCTCGCTAAATATTTTTAAGAAGCGGGTTGATGGGTTCTTGATAAGAGAGGGGATTAAGGGTTATGGGGAGAGGGCGGGAAAGTGGAACTGAGCCACAACAGATCAGTCATGATCTTATTGAATGGCGGGGCAGGCTCGAGGGGCTAGATGGCCTACTCCTGCTCCTATTTCTTATGTTCTTATGTTCTTATGTTCTTATGTTCTTATGTTTTAAGGTACTGTGGAAGTATTGTTTCTTGTGCGCTATACAGACAAAACATATTGTTCATAGAGTACATAGGGGCAAAGGAAAGGAGAGAGTGCATAACTGACCATTTTGCTGTTTTTCAACCAAGTGGAGTTCAAGTTCATTTTCTTGGCTATCTTTAAATTTGGTTTTTGTGGTGAAGGAACATTATTTGCATCTAAATATTTACCCTCTTTTTACTCTTAGTCCTTACTGTCTTAAGTACGAAGTTTTTTTGTACATAAAAGCTGCAAAAAACATTGGTCATTTCTTGCTTCACACTAATTTCCAAGAATTCACTTTTCTGATACCTCAGCTTGTCCATTGTTGGTGAGGAGAGCAAATAAAATATTTTATTGGTCCATATTTTTAAGTTTTCTTAATTCAATTTGTAAATATGATGAGACTCTGCAATCATCATCTGGCCTGACTCACAGAGGTGTAGCAATGCACCTCTTTCAGTGACGGATTAAAATGCAGTTTGCTGAAACTTCAGAGCGTATAGGTCCGATTTTTACCATTTTGATTCGAAGTTCTGGGTAGACTTGAAGCTGGGAGTGTTTCAGATTCGATTTTTCGACCCATACTGAGGCGCCCCCATACCCACTTTGCCTACAAAAATATCAGCAATTCTGAATTATGCTGCACAAGCCTGTGGGCGTGTCTTAACGCACCTGAAACCCTGCAGCTCCAATCAGTGCCTCCAACTGCGCATGTGCAGAAAAAGATTATAGAATGCTGGTCCCCTGCCACATCCCTTCCAATGTGTGTGGAAATGCCAGCGTTGGACTGGGGTAAACGCAATAAGAAGTTTTACCCCAGTCCAACATTGATATCTCCACATCATGACTACCATTGACACTGCAAACTGCCGGTTCCAAGTGGAGAGGATCTCCAAGAAGATTGCGCATATCGACACAGACATCCCTCCCAGCCAGGGTAATACCACCACCACCACCACCATCCCCCAGCACAGAGCCCTTGGACACTTGACACTTATCTCCTCACTGAGGGAGCACCTGAATCGGACTTATACGGAGCATGTCTGTTTTGCGCCAATTCTGGATGGGCAAATGCAGTGGTAAAGGTGAATGTGCCGGTGAAGCTGGGCAGCCCATTAAGTCAATTTAAATGCATGCAGTTTCAGGCGAGGTCCCTATCGTGGCCATTTTTGGGCATTGGTAAAGAGGGAACTGGCATGGAGGTGGGCGTGAATCGTGCTACTCGTCTCAAACCCGACTTTACCAAGTTTTCATGCCCGAAAACAGGCGCAATGCGATGGTAAAATGAATTCAAATTACACATTTTATATTTTCCTTTTGCTCTTGTTCTTCCAATTTAACTTGTCATTTGAATGTCTGTTAAAGCACTTGCCATTGAAGCTTTGAATCTCAAAATGTAAACTCCGAATTGAATTTACCTACTTTAAAAGTCAAATGCAAAAATAGAATTCGGTGTACAAGGAAATGTTGCATTTAACTACTATGGTCATGCACCCACTTTGCCTCAAATATCAGTCATGAGATTTTAGTAATGACATGTCTTGGTGTTACTGACAGTTACTAACAACTTGAGGACCAGCCAAGGAAGATGTAACACTTGCTCCACAAGTGGAACATGAGAAACAGCTCATATTATGAGAGATTGAGTAGATTGGGCCTGTACTCGTTGGAGTTTAGAAGGCTGAGGGGTGATCTTATAGAGACATATAAGATAATAAAGGGACTAGGTAGGATAGAGGTAGAGAGATTCTTGGATGGAATCCAGAACTAGAGGGCACAGCCTCAAAATAAGGGCAGGTCAGTTTAGAACAGAGTTGAGGAGGAACTTCTTCTCTCAGAGGGTAGTGAATCTCTGGAACTCTCTGCCCATTGAAGTGGTGGAGGCTACCTCGTTGAATATGTTTAAGTCATGGGTACTTAGATTTCTGATTGATAAGGAAATTAAGGGTTATAGAGAGCAGGCGGGTAAGTGGAACTGATCCACTTCAGATCAGCCATGATCTTATTGAATGGCGGGGCCAGCTCGAGGGGCTAGATGGCCTACTCCTGCTCCTTTTTCTTATGTTGTTATGTTCTTATTATGATAGTGGATATTTAAGTCAGACCATCTCCCACACACTAAATTTCTGCGCTAAGAGATCAATTCCACTTAATACCACAACCATTCCCTGTGTCAGACAATGCTGTTGAGTGGATTATTAACCTCCACATTAAACTGTAACTACTTCATCAGCTATACAAATGAAAAAGACCTGACTGTTATGTATGTGTAACTGTCTCTTCTATCTGTAGGCGCCAGAATAGATCTGAAAAACAATGAGAAGAAAGTGCCGTTAGACATGGCCACCAATCCGCAATGTTCTTCTCTTCTTAAAAAGAAATCTGGACAAGGTAAGCAGGAAGAACCAAGGTATAAGTTTTTTTAATGCATTGACTTGCATCAGCTTAGGACACTAAGTAACCTGGATACTTGTGAGGCATCTGTACTGCATCACGATTTCCTGTATTGACAGCTTTGATTATGAAGGAAATGTATTTTTCCTTTGAGCACCATTGCCATGCTATCTGCACCAGATAATATTTTGTAGCTGTTTCTAAAAGGAAATGAAAAGAAAAATTAATCCTTGTGTACAGAAAAGATTATTTCGTGTAGGATTTTATTTGCAAATTATTTATCGTTTTATGTAAAGAAACTAAGGGTTAGGTGGGGATGCTATGCATTGTGTTATAAATATTCTGCTTTTGAACCCTTTCTCTTTAAAATTATAGAAAGATACTCCATAGGAGGAGGTCCTTCAGCCCATTATGCCTGTTCAACTAACCTCCTTCCCCACAACCCAAGCTCTTGCATATTTATTCAACTCCCTTTTGAAAGTTAATATTCAGTTTGCTCTGCTGGTCTTTCAGGCAGTGCGATCAAGATCACAACACTTGACTATGTAAGAAGATGGGTGTCATCATTTTGTCTCCAGTTCTTTCACCTAGCATCTTAACGCCGTGTCCTTTGGTTACCCTTTCTCTTTATTTACTCTATCAAAACGCTTCATGATTTTGAGCACCATTCAAATCTTCATTTCACTTCTCTGCTCTGAGGAGAACAATCCCAGCTTCTCTCCATAGAATTGAAGTCCCTTAATCTTGGTACCGTTCCAGTAGATGCCTTTTTCACTCTCTTTAAAGCCTTAAGTGTGGTGCTCAAAATTGAACTTAGTACTCTAGTTTTAGTTTAATCAGTGTTTTATAAAGTTTTAGCTTAATTTCCTGGTTTTCGTACTCTGTACCCCAGTTAATGAAATCAAGGATTTCAAAAGCTTTTTAACATCTTTCTCAACTTATCTCGCTGCCTTCAAAGATACATGTACGTATATACCCAAGTCTTTTTGTTCTTAGGTCTACTTCACAATGGTATAGTTTGGTTTGTATTGCTTTGCCTTGCTCTTCCTGCCAAGATGTATAACTTCATGAAAAGAAAATACTACAGATGCTAGAAGTAAAACCAGAGAGAGCTTAGCGGCAGATCTGATAATAAATCTGCTGCTAACTGCACATATGCTACCAGACCTGCTGAAAATTTTCAGTATTTTCTGTTTTGTATCTCTTACAATTTCTCTACCTTTAATTTCATCTAATAACTATCTGTCCAGGTTACCAGCTTGTCTGTGTCTCCTATTGAGAAATGAGTTTTGAATCCTACTATGGCAGTTGGGAAATTTTCCACCCTTCCCGTAGAAACTTCACCTGCATCCTACAAGGACCTACTTTTCTACTTTGTCAATTTTTAAGTATGTCCTTCATCTGTTTCTTACCAAATATCACTACCACTTTCTCTACTGATTCACTGGCAACATCCTCTTAAGTAAAATGACTCACTTAATACCTCAGAAATTTCCCTTTTTAGTCCCTCATTGGCCCCGCCCTCACTTTGACTTCCCTTAACTACTGTTTGCTACAACTCTGTTCTCAAACTTTTTGTCCTCTTTGGATGTTATTCCTTTTCCCCTCAAGGAAATGTCTAATTTGTTCCTAAATTATCTCCTCTTTGAAGGCCTCCCATTGTTCATTTACTTTTTGCCTATCGGTTTTTAATACCAGTTCGCCTGGTTAAGATCTCTCCAATTACTGAAGCCAACCCTCTCCCACATAAATTTGTATTTGCTCATTTTTTTTCCTTTTCCAGAACAATTCTAAACCCAATGGTATTATGATTTCCTTCTTTTCCCTCTGATTCACTAACTTGCTTGGATGCCTTGTTGGAAATATTGAGTTCTCAATCTTCCCCTTCTTTGCAGGGGCAGGGATGACTGAATTGGACCAAAAAAAAATACATTTTGTAAAACAAATGGTCCAATGCATTGGTTTGTTACAGTAAAAATCATGATGTACTCATATCCACAAATATATCATGTTCCTGCATAAGAGTTAACAATATTCTGCATAAGGATCTGACACAGACGCTAGATTTTACATAAAGTAGCTGGTTTGATTTTATTTTGGTGCCATCACCCTCTAACCTGTCAAATGTGAATAAGTGTGCTGGAGGGAATAGAACTGCCTGAGGCCATTTACCTGCCTGAGGCCTCAACACTCCTGTCTGGGAGTGTTTTACCTTCACCAATTTCAAAGCCAGTCAATATAAATTTAAAAGTTACAACCTCATTATGTCATCAGCACTGCACCAAAATTTTAACTTCAGCATTCAGGGGCCCACATGTGACCAAGTCTAATGGTTAAACCAGGGTGAGAATTGTGGTGTTGCCAGAAGACCGCAAGTTTAAGTTTAAAAATGTAACTTTTATGTAGCGTCCTTGTGGTCCTACTAGGGGCCGTTAGGTCCCAAAGACTAAAGGATTCATTCAGCCTTTCCAACCCTTTGCCTGGCTTGCATCAGCTTGCCAACTCCCATTCATTCCCTAGCACTTACACAGGGGACAGGTTCCTTGGGTCCTCAGTGGCACCTGACTCCTGCTCCTCATGACTTCCAAGAGTGCTTCCTGCTTTGGCTGTTCTCCTCCCATAAGATGAAGGAGCAGAATTAGGCAACTCAGCCCATCGAGTCTGCACAGTCATTCAATCATGGCTTATATTTTTCTCATCCCCATTCTCCTGCCTTTTCCCTATAATCCCTGATCCCCTTATTAATCGAGAACCTATATATTTCTGTCTTAAAAATACTCAACAACCTGGCCTCCACAGCCTTCTGCAGCAAAGAGTTCCACAGGTTCGCCATTCTCTGGCTGAAGAGATTCCTCCTCGTCTTTATTTTGAAGATCGGCCCTTTAGTTTCAGGTTGTCCTCTTCGGTCTAGTTTTTCCTACTAGGGGAAAGATCCTCTCCATGTCCACTCTATTCCAGGCCTTGCAGTATCCTGTAAGTTTCAATAGGATCACCCTCATCCTTCTAAACTCCAGTGAGTACAGAACCAGTGTCCTCAACTGCTCCTCATACGACAAACTCTTCATTCCAGGGATCATTCTTATGAACCTCCTCTGGACCCTTTCCAAGGCCAGCACATCCTTCCTTAGATACGGGGCCCAAAACTGCCCACGATACTCCAAATGGGGTATGACCAGAGCCTTATACAACCTCAAAAGTACATCCCTGCTCTTGTATTCTCGCCCTTTCAACAAGAATGCTTACACTGCATTTGCCTTCCTAACTGCTGACTGAACCTGCACGTTAACCTTAAGAGAATCTTGAACAATGACTCCCAAGTCCCTTTTGTGTTTCTGATTTCCTAAGCATTCCCCCATTTAGAAAATAGTCTATGCCTCCATGTCACCTTTTATAGTGCATAATCTCACACTTTTTCTCATTGTATTCAATCTGCCACTTCTTTGCCCACTCTCATAACCTGTTCAAATCCCCCTGCTTCCTCAGTACTATCTGTCTCTCTACATATGTGTCATCTGCCAACTTGGCAACAGTGCCCTCGGTTCCTTCTTCCAAATCATTAATGTATATTGTGAAAAATTGTGGTCCCAGCACTGACCCCTGAGGCACACCATTAGTCACTGGCTGCCGTGCTGGAAAAAAATCTCTATCTCCACTCTCTGCCTTCTCCCCACAGCCTAAGGTAAAACTGAGCACAAAGTGTTTAAGATTTATCTGAATTGGTATAACTATTTTTACTTGGTAACTTTTAACTAAATAGACAATTGTTTAAATATAGAATAGTATGGACAGAGTAATTGTAGATCATGCTACAGATTTGTTTAAAAAAAACAGAGTTTTTTCTGAATCTATGATGTTTTAAGATAATTGTAAGAAACCAGGTCAGAATAAACCTCTTTTCCATACCCAGTTTTACTATTTCTCTATTGCTTTCACTTGCCGAAACAATCTTTTCTGAATGCTTTATAAAGGACTATTTGCAAATCAAGTACACTGCATGATATTGTTTCCCACAATTCACTTGAGGAACTAGTCAGACAGTCCTGCCTTTCAAAAACCATGTGACTATTCCTTCCTCGGTGATTGCTATTTGTGTAGTTCCCAGCTTTGTTTCTGAGAATCAGTTTTTGTTCTACCCTTGTTTGATGGATCTGTAATTCCCTGAATTAGACTGATCATAATTTTTTTCAATATAGGTAATATGTTGCTTCCTTCCAACTTAGTGGTACCTCCCTGACATTCTGTACCTCTCTCAGCGTGATTATCTCTTAACCCATATACCTTCTATTAAAAAGGGTGGGTCCAGTTTGTACCCAAGAATATGTTCTTTTTGCATCATGTTTGAACCTCTTGACTTGATTTGGCAGTACTTACATCATTTCCATGAATGGAGGCAATGTTTTAATTTTGCATCAGGAATGCCACAAGAATATATCTGTTAAATGTGTGAATTATTTTCTTCTTGTCTTCCACTTCATTCCCATTGGTGTCCTTTATGGCTTTCACTCTGTCTCTGATAAATTTACTGTTATTACCGTAATTTCTTACTGTTTCTATGTTCACTTGCAGTTCCCTCCTCTGAATTTCATTCATCCTTTCATAATATCAGTAATTGTCCCAGTGGACCATCTAACTCCGCTCTGTAGTCTTTTTGAAGTTTGTAATTTCATTAGTGTTTTTTTGATTTCTTTTGCATCATGTTTTTCAGTTTAGCTTATTTTAGGTTTGTGTTGTTTCTCTCTATCTAGATACTAAACTATTTTTGTTGGTTTACCTTGGTTAGTTTTGTGGTTTTGTTTGATCTATTTCCTGATTTTTGTGTTTTGCAAGACCAAGTTGGCTATGGAATAATTTGCTTATTTATTCCTAAGTGAAATGAAAGAGGTATTTTGCAAATGTAGTCTACAAAGCACATGTTTTTTTTTTGTTGGTCTCTAAATCTGCTTTGGGGATAGCTTCCTTTCATTGGAATGTCTTTAAATAACTCTGCACTGCTTGAGCATGCGAAAGCTGAGGAAAGCTATGATGCTCTCATTTCCTCATCCTATTCTAGCAGATGTGTTAAACATATCGTGCAAACGTAAAATGGGTGGGAAAATTAGGATGTATTTTTCACATGATGCCTTTAGTAATTAGTACTTTGCCTTTCTATCTTGCTTTGCCCTTTAAGAGACTACTTTAAAACTAGTTGTTTCATCACACTTGGTCACCTGGCCAAATATCTCCTTGTGAGGCTAAGTGTCATATTCAATTACATTTTACTATCCATGGAAATTAATTTTGGGGAAACATTGTTCATTTGTTTTATTTTAGAAAATGCATATAAATGAACAATAATAAAACTACCCTACCTCAGAGATCTAACTTTACTTAATTATGCTTTAAGAAACAATTCCAGTGCATTAAGGTAATCAGTGAGTCCCACCCAGAATGTGCATCTTCTTCCATAAATCAAACTCCTGTTAAAAAGACACAAACTAGATCAGGAACTGGGGATTGTAGCCTTTTTCCTGAAACAGCAATACTGAGACACGGAGCCATTTTTCTTGTTTATTACACACTTCACTTCTGTCAGAATTCTTTAAGAGCAGATTTCACCAAGAAAGGTCTGCTCGTCAAATACCCTTCCTGCCTGATTCAGTGTCTCCGGATCCTTTAAAGAGATTGCTTTCCTTAGAAAACAGTACCAGGCGAGACATCAACAAAAGTGCAGCACTTTCAACTGCAGCTTTGTAGAAGAGTTTCAAAACTGTAAGATGTGCTTGAAAGGATTTTAATTGTGAGGCAGCATAATCATGTATGCCTTTTGATCATCACAACTGTACCTTCCAAATCTATTGATTTTTTGCTTAGACGCCTAGGTACTTGTAGGTAGTAACTATCTATTCCAGTGTCCTGATCATAAATCTTCAGAAGAACAATATCATTAACTGGCTTTTTCCTGAAATCTACAACTAGTTCTCACATTTTGTTGCTATTCAGTATAAGAGAGGTGTTGTTGCACCATTTTGAGATTCTCCACTGAGAATATTTTCTATATTAAAGATGCCTTATATATATTTTTATTGTAATGAGAATGAGGTTACTCTGGTTAACTGCCTCCTTTGATGCAACCAGATATTAGAGCAAAAATGGTAATATAACAAGGATTGGGAGAATTTCTTTGTGGATTAATTTAAGACAATTAATGGGAATGTCGTTAAATTTAATTTGAATTTGAGAAATTGGTTTCCCTGTTCACCTTCTCATATGTTGTTTTAATCCAAAATTAATTGTTGCAAAACATAAACTGAGTAAAATAAGTGGCTGGGATTTCGCAGTCAATGACAAAATAACAGCATTCACTACAAACATCTTAAAAGAAAAGCTGCCTGCAAAGATGTAGCCATTTCTGTGGTATGGATTTCATCTTCCATAACATTAGTTTGAATCTGGTGCAAAGTCAGGGGGGATCTCCAGATGTCCAGGAACAGTGATGTCATTAAGCAATGAAATCAGTCAATCGCATTGAAAAATTCTCAGAGTGCAACCCAGTCAGTAGAAGGGCTAGCCTTAAGAATCATCAGAACGAGGAACAGGAATGAGCAATTCAGCCCCCCGAGCCTGCTGCTCCATTCCATATTGTCATGGCTGATCTCATCTCAGCCTCAACTCCACTTACTTGTCCATTCACCATGTCCGCCTCTTCTTAAATTTACTCACATCCCGGCATTCACCATACTCTGGTTAGTGAATTCCAGTCTTTGAGAGAAGTAATTTCTCCTCATTCCTGTTTTAAAGCTCCTACTCCTTATCCTAAACCTATGATCTAAGTTCTAGATTACTCTACAAGAAGAAACATCATCTCCGCGTCTACTTTGTCAATCCACCTTATCATCTTGTACACCTTAATTTGAGTTTTCAGACACTTATGTGGAGTGAGGCTACACATTAAAAGCTGAAATATAATGGACATCAAAAAGTATATATTATTTTAAAACTATGGAATTGTTATCAGTTGATATTACACAAGTATAAAATTAATTTCCCAGGGTCAGAGAGGTTCTCCAGTTATGACTTAATACACTTGTGAAACACAATTGTGCTTCATTAACATGATGCAACTTCTTTTGATGGTTTAACAAAGAATTACAGAATAAAAGAGGAAGTTGTCATCAGTTCTGTCATTTCTAGAGTTGCTGCTGTGAGGATTTGAAAATTCCTTTTGTGATACAAATAAATAAACTTTAAAATAACTAGGTTTACGTTAACACTGCAATCTAGTTACCGTGAAAATCCCCTAGTCACACCTTGGCACCTGTTCCGATACAGTGAGGGAGAATTATCGTGGCCAATGCACCTAACCAGCATTTCTTTTAGAATGTGGGAAGAAACCAAAGCATTTGGAGGAAACCCATGCAGACACGGGGGAACATGCAGACTCCACATAGACAGTGACCTCAAGCCAGGAATCGAATCAGGGTCCCTTGCACTGAGAGGCCGCAGTGCTAACCACTCTGCCACTTGCTGCTCCATGGTGTTGCTGGGAACCACTGACAGCAACTTCGGGCTTTCTGTGCTTAACCATGCAAGTACAGACACAAGAAGTTGCTGGCTGTTTCCCAGGATCTTGTAGTAACAACCATAGACTCCTGACAGTGCACAGAGGCCATTTGGCTCATCAAAGTTGCACCAACCCTCCAGAAGAGTATCCCATCTCACCTCCACCCTATCCCTGTAACCCTGTGCATTTACCATGGCCAATTCCCTCCAACCTACCCATCTTGGGACACTAAGGGGCAATTTAGAATGTCAATCCCTGCACACCTCTGGACTGTTGGAGGAAACCCATGCAGACACGAGGAGAACATGCAAATACCACACAATCACCCATGGTGACATGCTCTTTCTCCACAATACCTGCCTAATAGATACTGGAGAATTTTCCCAGGCATGTGTGTTGGGCCTTAAGTTCCCTAAAAGTATCATTGGATGGATCCCAGCATCATCCCACCTTCTACTGGGTTTCACTGGGACAGGATAGAAGGCAAATCTCCTCCCACCAGACTCTTTGGAAAGTAACTAAGGTATTTCTAAAGCAAGTGAAGAACTGTTTTAACCCTGAATTTTGGATTTCCAATCCAGGGAACCTATCTCCCAAGCTATCAGCAGCTCATCAGGGTAGCCAGATTGGTGCACAGCAGAAAGAACATCTTCAGTTTTACTGACAAGCTGAGACTCCAATCACCAAACTCAAAGGGCATCAATCACGGCCAGCTGAAAGGCTGCCAGCCAAAACACTCCTTCAGGGGTGCTGTGGCTGCTTGATTGTAATTGTCAACATCTCGAAGGTGCTGTACCTGGCATCTTGCTCATCTTCAGCTCCACTCCACTGTTGCTAGCCTTCACTGTGCTAAGGGAGTAGCTTTGCAGCTGTATTTTGTACCACCATTAACAGCACTTGCAGCAGCACCAGCTGCAGTTGCTTTCTCCTCATTCACTTGCCCCTCTTCAGGGCAGAGGTAATGAACACATCAATCTCACTGGAAGGAGGGACCCCCTTCGGGGTCTACAGGCAAAGGATCCATTCTGCTGACATGTCAAAGCACCCAGGAGGCTCAGGCTTTCATGACAGGTTGTCACTGACATTTGCAGTCTCCTAGAAAAAGACTTCTTTGACTGCCTGTTTGCCTGTCATTGGAAGGTTGCTGCCCACTACTCTTCTCCCACTCTACCTGCATTTTTTCAGCTTGACTAATTTATGCTTTCGTCTGCAAGAAGAAAAAGCAGAGAGGTGCAAGTATTTTTAATGCCATGTGTAAAAAGGAGAGAAGGATAACTTTGTGGAAGATGATTTGGTAAGAGAGGGTAATAACATGGTTTGCCTGAGTGGCAGTTCAGATGGGGATATGAGGTATTTGGAGAGAGGAATGTGTAGAACTACAAGATGTATTAATCTGAGAAATGCAGTGCAGGAGAATGCTGGGAAAGTTAGAATGTGGGCTTGGCATGCCCACGGATCCTGGATCATCTTGGTGCCTTGCCTTCAGGCTGGTGGGACCATGTAAGTGGCTGACTTGCTTAGAAATTTACATCATTGCCTGCTTGGTTTGAGGGACTGCCCAAATCCTCCCATCCTTGGGAGAGCTCTCCTCACTGCAGTCTCTGCAACATGGCAGTAGGATCTCCAGCAAATAAGAGTGAAAGACCTGGAAAACAGCCTTCCCAGGTCTCTCCTTCATTTGTGTGGTTGCTGCAGCCTTATAAATCCAAGAGCTGGTGGTCTCTTCTGACACTTTAATTAAACATCTTTCCTTTGATAAAACCAGCATGCCATCCTGTCCACCCTCCCTAATTGGTTGGGGAATCCAGAAATGGGATGATAATGCTGTGGTTTAGTACAAGAGCCCAGGAAAAATTTGCTTCTTCACCATTCTGATTCCTGGCCAGGGAACGTGTCTACCATTCTGGCAGGGTTTATGTCTAGAAAATTGCCCCCTTTGGGTTGGTTAACTGCAGTAACTTGTGTTTCCAGTCTCCCTCTGAATAGCTTCTCCTTTTCCATACCTCACTGTGTGATGACAGATATACTGACAAAAGCTTCTCTTAGATGAAAGATGCCTAATTTGTCAATAGAGTTACTCCTGGAGCAAAGTATCCTATCCTAATATTTATGCCAAAATAGAAAAACTGTTGGAATCTAACCTGGCTTCATGCTGTACCCTGAGTTTCGAGTCCAAGACCTCAACACCACAGGATCATAACACCTGTTTCTGCACTTTTTTCTCTCTCCTGAACTGTTCAGCACTCTGTCTTGGGTGTCTTTATTCTCAAGATTATGATCCTGAAAACCCTCATACTTTCCCACTAGAGAGCATGACTGTTGCTCAAGCACAAAGATCTTCGGCTACAAAAAATGTTTTCTGACCATGCAAATGTGCTGCATCTTGATATACTCGGTGTCCCTCCTTCATTGCCCTTTTACTCTTGGTGTATTGACTGTGAGCTGGTTGATCTCAGTAATTTGTTATAGAGTAATTAGCTGTTCCGTAATAGATTATTGTGCATGTGCTATACTCGTCTAGGAGGTTGACATTGCAGGTTTGGGACGTGCTATTGGAGGAGGTTTGGTGAGTTGCTGCAGTGTATCTTGAATATAGTGCACGTTGCAGACACAGTCAGTGAGAGGAGGGAGGGAGTGTGTAGGCGGATGGGTGAGGTGCCTATTAAGCTAGTTGCTTTGTCTTTATGGTGCAGTGCTGCTTGTGTTGTGGCTGCACTCATCCAGGCAAGTGGAGAGTATTAATGCTTTTCAATTTAAGGCGTATTCAAAAGTAGTTAATGTTTGCTTTAACTCCTACTCACAGCCTACTCTTGAAAAACAAACTCCTCTTTACTCAGTTCACAAAGCACCCTGTATTTTGGAGGAGTGAAATATTATGCAATGGCACCTCAAAAGCTGAACTGCCTTGGGTTTACACTGTCTTAACTTGTGTAGCCCAACCATCAATCAGGGAATTATGAATTACTCTTAATAGCACATTACTGTTTCTAACCAGCTCTTGGTCAAGACACTAAATAAAGAGCTTTCTAGAAGTGAATGAAATTAAGATGAATTATAACTCCAAGCACAGTAAAATGTACAATTCCATACTTGTGTCCAAAACACAACTCTGAGGCTGAATTCCAGAGTAGTCTTTTATTCTGTTCCAGTCTTTCATTTTGCAGTGTCCGCTTACAGCTTTATTTATATCCTTGTGACCCAAGGCTATGAGCACCAGTGGTGAAATATGTCGCAGCATTCTGTAGTCTTCCCTTCCTCATAATTTTCTTCACATCATCTTTAACCCCTCACCATGCATCTCGCACCTCCACAGCATATTTACAAACCAGTTCAGGAATTTGAATGTCTGGTCATCATGTGTTTTGCAGTCCATCTTCCTGAGTTTCATTGCATACAAAAATGTAAGCAACTCAAGGTACCATATGCATGTTCACTAAAGGCGGTGGCACAGGGGTATTTTCGCTGGACCAGTATTCTAGCATCCATGATTATGCTCTAGGAATCTGGATATGAATCCCAACGTGACAGATAGTGAAATTTGAATTTCATAAAAACCTGGAATTAAAAGTCAAATGATGACCATCGTCCATTGTTGTGAAAACCCACCTTGTTCATGAATGTCCTTTAGGAAAGGAAATCTGTCACCCTTATCTGGCCTGACCTACGTACGATTCCACAGCAACGTGGTTGACTCTTAAATGCACTCGAGGACAATCAGGGATGGCTAATGGATGCTGAACTAGCCAGTGATGTCCACATCACATGAATAAACATTAAAAAAACACTTTTAATAAAGGAGTGTAAGTTTTTGAATGCAATGATTTTGAATAAATATTTTGTGCAATTTTTTAAACTGAAGTTTGATAAACATTCCTAATCTTGTGGTGAAAGGTGATGCTGTGATTTTCTTCTTTAATTTTATTATGTTTGAATATAATCTTTGGAACTTCCTAAACAACATGTTTCTTATGTGAAAAAAATTGTGTTTTCTTTGATTTTTTTTCATTTAACTCCTAACTTCTATTGACTAGCCAGTATTTAATTCCAGTAGCTAATTTGCCATGAATTAATTCTACAAACCTTTATCTTTAGAACACTTGCATGTTTAAGTTTATTGATGCTCTGAAAAGTCAAATTATATTCACTGGAGCTCCCTATTTACTAACTCACTTACCTCCTCATAGAATCCTCTCCACTCTTTAGATAGATGCTGGTGACACCAAATATGCCATTAGGGTTTCTTTTCTATTACTGATAGGGACTTGAGAAGAGTAGAACTATACTAAGTTTCCATATAACCTTTTTTCTTTAAATGAAAATATTTGCAACCCTCCTTTCCTCTTGTACAATCTCTGCATTTCATGGAACTTACAGAAATATTAGTCAAAATCTTATTTTCTCCTCGTTTCTTCGGTGTAGCCCCTCTGATCCAGTTCTGGTGCGATGTTCCATACTGCCTGACAGAAATCAACAATTATGTGCAAGATTTGTTTTGATATTAATTTATTTAAATCCCTACAAGGATTTAAAAAGAAACAGCTTTCATCAGTGAACAATGTGCCATCTTATTTTGTCACAATAAACATGTTGGTTTGCCTGCAAAACAAGACTTCAAGGAAGGCGCCAAGCAGCTCAATTTGAATACAAACATGCTGTTTGATTTGTTTGATAAGCTGTTACTTTCCAACTTAATAGTTAGTTATTTAAATTGTTAAAGCACCAAACACACACTTTCAAGGTATTTATCGGTTTGTACTTTGAAAGTTACAGCTTTGATCTGGATCTTTCAAAGATGATGTGCAAATTCTAAATAGAATTAAAGCAGATAACTTCTGTCAGGAAAATACATCTCTAAGAAGAAGATTGGTTATTCTGTTTAGCGCTGTTTTTGTAAAATCAAAGGAGCCAGTGAAGTTAATAGCTACTGAATGCTTACTCTGTTCTTATTTATATTACTTACTTGCAATTCAAAGCATAAAACAAGGTTTGGTTTCATGTAGTTTTATTCTGCTACTATGTGAAATCAAGATGGACCTTGGAGAGACATGAGGGAGAACCAATCTGTGAAATAATTGATAGACAGCAGATACATTTTTTTAAAAAGCCTAATTATTAAAGTTTTCAATATTGAATGGTTTGCAAATGTTCTTGAGGTATATTGCAGCATTTTTGCTGTGTACCTGCAAGGCTGGAATCTAAAGCAACTCTCCTTTTCCTTTCAGCTATCACAAGAACTGCAAGCAATGCGGAGGAATACCTCGATGACGAAGACTCTGATTAATTTTTTTTCTAAAAGTTAAAGCATGAAACTTACGCTAATATTCCCCTAGTGTGTTTTATCTCCCATTTTGCTTGAAGTTTCTTGGCAACAGTTTTTAAAACAAAAAATCCAAAGTTAATGAATTTCAAAAATGAACTGCAGGATAATTCTCAATATTTTACACTTCATTGTTGTTTTTTTTCTGGTTTCCATTTGCTCTGCTGTGTTTACGTAGTGATTTGAACTTACTCCAAGGCTTTTTTATTTGAGGCTGATACCAATTGAAGCAGTTTGAAGCATGCAAGATTAAGATTTAGATGTCAATGTAACATTAAAAAAAAGCTCCATGTTGAAAATAATCTTCCTTGAGACTGTTCCAATGTGTAATATATGTCATTGAACAATCAAAGAGAGTATCTTCAGCTTAAGTTATTGTGCTATTTTCACCAAAGTGAATATATGCACATAGTTTGCAGGTTATGTTTGAAAGCTTTCTATGTTCCCTGCTTTAATCTATCTGCTGCTTTGCACTCTGCAGAAATCATAACTTGACTAATTAGCACAAGCCAAACAGTCTGATCTTAAGTACTGTTGTTTCAGTTGCAACAAACCTAAAATGTAATAATCCTTATTATCTCACAATTTTTTTGCAATAGCTTTAGTGGAATTATCATAGTATGAATTTATCTCACATGGCAATAAGATTGCAATTGGAGTTATCCAGTCCCACCAATCCTAACTGCCATAATTGTGCTGTGCCTGGATATTTTACAGTAATGGTCCTTTCATACTTAAATAATTGTCTTGTTTAGAGTGATATTTCTACTAGATTGAATCTGCAAACAGCCTCTGTCATTTTTTTGTATGACGCTAAAAATTCGTAATGCTTCACATATCGTTTCTAAAGGCTGATACAAACAGTGTTTCATTTAACTGTTATTTTTCTGAATTGGTGGACAGGCAGCTCAGATCTTTTCAAGGAGAGTATTAAAATTCTTTGTTTGCTGCTTCTCACATTTAAACCCCGTTTTATTGTGCGTGTCAATTATGAAACATTTTGAAGCAGCTCATTTGCAATGAGTAAAAGACCCCTTTAACTGACATGACTGCAAGGCATTTTATTACTTCTCACAAAGTTCTGGATACAACTAAACTGTTTTTTTGCATTGCAGTAATTCATTCTTGTGTGAACAAATAAGTAAATGCTTTGAACTGTCTGCATTTGGATATGTGGAAATTATTTTAAATGTAAAATAACCCAATAATAATGACCCTGGTTAGAATATTGTACTTGCATTAACTTCTCAGGATCCTTTTACTTCTCATGATGTTAAATGTATATTAAGCATTTGCAATAATGCAATAGAATTAAAATGTTATTCTTACGTAGATTTGTATCCAGTAGCATCCTTTCAGACGGTTGACTGAGGAGACATAGAGCTGAAATTAGTGATATTCCATCAGGGAAAAAGAAAGAGCTAAGTCCTTTCCTGGATGATTAATGACACCATCCAATTGGAGGCAGCCTGAGAGCAAACCATATGCTTTTCCCCATTAGAAGAGAAAAGATATAAAACTACAGACTCATAGACCAAAAACAGAAAATGTTGGAAAATCTCAGCAGGTCTGACAGCATCTGTGAAGTGAGAACAGAGCTAATGTTTCAAGTCCGGATGACTCTTCATGAGAGTGATGACCACAGCTCTTCATATCCCACATCCTGTAAGGGCTCACTCCCTTTCTCTCAGTTCCTATGCATCTGTCCTGATGATGTCACTTTCCAAAACATCATTGCTGACATGCCCTCCTTTTTCCTTAGTCGTGGTTTTCCACCCACTGTGGTTGACAGGGCCCCCAACCATGTCAAATCCATCTCCCGCACCGCTGCTCTTACTCCTTCCCCTCACTCCCAGAACTAGCATAAGGATCCCCTTTATCCTCACTTTTCACCTGTCAGCAGCTCTTATAAAGAGTCATCCAGATTGAAACATTAGCTCTGTTCTCTCTAAGATTGTCAGACCTGAGATTTTCCAGCTGTTTCTGTTTCTGTCTCAGATTCCAGCATTCAGCTGTGGGTGGTATGGTGGCACAGTGATTAGCACTGCTGCCTCACAGCACCAGGGACACGAGTTCAATTTCAACCTTAGTCACTATCTGTGCAGAGTCTGCACATTCTCCCCATGTCTGCATGGGTTTCTTCTGGGTGCTCCAGTTTCCTCTGACAGCCCAAAGATATGTGGATTAGGTTGATTGGCTGTTCTAAATTGACCCTTAACATCAGGGGAATTAGCGGGATAAATATGTGGGGATACAGGAATAGGGCCTGGGTGGGAATACGGTCAGTGCAGACTCAATGAGCCAAATGGTGTTCTCCTGCACTGTAAGGATTCTATGATATTCTATGACTCATCCACAGCAATTTGCTTTTATCTACAGAATCATGGAAATGTGCTTAAATATTTCCACAAAATAACATGTCTACCATAAGAATAAGTATTCTATTTGTATCACCTAGATTAGTGTGCATTTGCCTATTCACTGCGTGCGGGCTTTGATTTTTTTTTGCTGTCATATTTTAATTAGTTTGATTAATTATGGAACTTAGAATCGTATGTAAATACGTAGAAAATCAATGAGTTACAAATTTGTTCTGTGATGCACAGCAAAATGAACTGAGACTTCAGAGGAATTTTTCAATGATAATGAAATTTTAGCTTTTACTTGGATCAAACAAAAATCAGTAAAATGTATATTACGAACTGTAAAATTACTATTAGGGTGAGCATATGTCTTTTATCAATTAAGATTTTGAGTGCTTAAATGCCCTTCACAGCTGTTGAACTTCAGGTCCATTATCTGTCGCAGGAGAACGCCAGTGAATTTCTATGCATTTTGAATATTTTATAACATAATTTAAGAAATGTATGATCATTGAGCAGCTGCTCCTGTTCTTAGAATAAACGTTTTGAAGAAAATAGCTTTTGAGTTTTATTTATAGCACAAAGTAAACAGAAGACATTTATAATTATGTTCCAAAAGATCAGTATATCCATTGTGCATTTAGAAGCTACCTCACTGTGTAGACTCTGCTAACATATTGCTTGATTTGATGGTAATGTTTACTCGGTCCTGAGTTTTGCTGTGATTGTGATGTGACCGAACAGGCCAATTCTCAATCCACAGATCTTTGGCACATGGGTTAGGGACTCCCATAAGGTAGTGGGATCTGAATCGCGGGATTTACTCCCTTTACTTTCCTTCTCTGCCAGTTTTGCTTTATGTAAAGCACGATGTATCTTGATGAGCAAGTTGTCGCAATTTTGAACTATTTGTAGCAAGCTGCTCCCACTCGTTAGTGTCAATGCTGCTGTGCTTCAAGGAGAGCTTTGAAGTGTCTAAGAAGCATTTTTTTGTTCTCCCTGGGACGTTGGGCATTTGAGATTTGAGAAAACAGAACCTGGTGGGGGAACATTTCGCCCACAAGGACACTGTCCAGTACATCAAAGTCGATTATTGCAGGACGTTTACCTAATTGCTATGGAACTGATCTCAAGAAGGATAACACCAATTTCTTTTGATTCTTACTGAATCCAGAGGATGTGGTGGAGGCATTACTAATGGAATTTCTTTAAAACTCTTCTGTCGCTGATAATAACTGCAATAACTGCTGTTACTGCAGTGACAAAAGCTGCTCCCTACTCAGACTTTTGTGGGCTTAGAGATCTTTGTTGTCAAACAGTGGCTGCCATTGTTTGGAGAAGACTGAGCTGGCACATCTGACCTGATGCTGAATCTCCTCATCAATGGTGACCATTTGAGAGGTGTGGCTGTCAATGTGTGAGAAGCACTGAATTATTCCAGAGTGTCTCCTTCAACGTTTGTGGGAGAGGAGGAATATTTGGCTGACTGGTGTGAGTTGACACAAGTTTTGTTTTGGCAAAATTCAAGCACAGGCAGAGTTCCTTGTGTGCAGAATTGAACAAATTGAGAATGGCTTGCAGATCTTATACAGAGGGGGCAATGGCACTGCAGTCATGCACAAATTTTCATGCACAAATTTCTATGTCAGTCAATTTAATTTTGGCATGGAGATCATTGAGGTTAGAGTTTTCCGTCTATGTGGTATTTAACACTGACACCAGAGGACAGTTGGTCTTTGAGGTGAATAGCCACTGTCAAATAGACTAAGTAGTATGGGGCTATTATATTGCCTTGTTTGACCTCAGTCTGGATTTGGAAGGTGTCTATTTCAGACATCTGCTGTCACATCTTCATGAAGCAATTGCAGGATTGTGATTTAAGTTTTTTTGATATTTAACTTTTTGGAGCACCTTCGATAGAGCTGTGCAATTTACTGAGTTAATACTTAGGTCACTAAGTACAATGTGAAGGCACCCTAGTATTGTTTATGACATTTTTCTTGGGCTTATCTAGCACCACAGACCATGTTGGAGTTGTCTTTGGGAGGTCTAAAGCCATAGTGTGTCTCTGGGAGGATTTCCTCAATCACAGGACATTGGTGATTCAAGAGAATGCATGTCAGGATTTTCCCTGATTTACCTCTTGAAGGTGGTTACAATTTTTGCTTTCCTGAAGTGCAGGCGTTCTTTTTCTTTCCAAATATGTAGGATGGGAACCTGAAGTCTTGATGTGAATGAAAATCCTCCAGCTTTGAAGACCTCAACTAGAATATCATCAGGACAACTAGCTTTGTTTTTCATTTGTTTGCTTGCTTGCTCCAGCTCCCCTATCAATGGAAGAATTGGATTCTATCACAGTATGCTGGGTGTAGCCTGGAGGGCATCACTTCTCGCTACGCATTCACAGTTGAAGAGTTGTGGAATGTGAAAAACAAACACAGTATATGGCACCAGTAAATCATGTGATAAGGGCTTCTGGGCTGCATATGAACCATAGGTCTGAGTTTGGTGACCCTGACATTAAAATAACATATACTTAGAGGTCGAGATTATGACTACAATAAAACTATGTTCAGCGCAAACACTTTGCTTTCTCTGTTTGCTCTTTCTGCATGTCTGCTTGATTTTCTCCACATCCCAGTCTCCTATTTTTGTTAACTTTTCTTTATGTATCTAATATTGCCAGCGTGGCTAAATATTTCTGAATGAAGTGATCCACTCCCAAGAATTGAGCATCTAATTCAGGCTGACACTTCAATGCAGTATTGAGGGAGTGCTACGTTGTTAAAGGTTTATCTAGGAATGAGATTTTAAGCAAAGCCCTGTCTGCCTGCTCAGGTGGACGTACATGGTACCATGACATTTCTCCAAAGCGGAGCAGAAGAGTTCTCTGTTGTCATCATTTATATTTCAATCAAATTCATCAAGAGCCAATTAACTGATTTGTGGTTTGTGAGATGGTTGAGTTCACTTTACTAGTAGTGCTTTCATAAGAACATAAGAAATAGGAGCAGGAGTAGGCCATCTGGACCTTCGAGCCTGCCCCGCCATTCAATAAGATCATGGCTGATCTGTCGTGGCTCAGTTCCACATTCCCGCCCTCTCCTCATAACCCTTAATCCCCTTCATGCCCTTACAATTGCCTTTATTCAAGTTCTAGCCTAAGACTTATTTGAATTTTATTGTCCTACTGCCACGGGAATTGGAGTGGGTGAGGGAAAAACTGGAAATGTCCATTGATCTCAGGTGGGATTTTATGGTTTTGGGACCAGCGAGGCAGTAAAATCCCAAACTTGAATTCACTCTTCTCTTCCTAAAACTGAATGTGAAATTCCATCATATTATAATTGCTGCCACCTAGGGGTGCCTTTACCATAGTTTCATTATTTAATCCTGTCTTGCTACATAACACCAGGTCCAATATAGCTTGTTCTATGATTAATGCCAGAACCTGCTGCTCCAAGGAATTATCCTGAAAACATTCTACAAATTCCTCATCTAGACTATCTTTGCCCATCTGATTTTCCCAGTCTACATGCCAATTGGAATCCTCCATGATTCTCACTATAAAGATGATTTGTGCAATAAACCATGAAGAAACATTAAAAGCATACGCTTTAAGCTGCTGCAGTAAAGCGCTCCCCTTTCAGTTTGCTGACATTATAGAGAAAACTGCCAACTCAAACTTTGGATGATAGAAAACAAAGCACTATGAACTGAGAGGAGGGTAGTGTAGAATCTCAAAGGAGCATAGGTTGAGGGAATGGACTGACAAATGGCAGCTGAAATTTAATGCAGCAACATGTGAGATGATTCATTTTGGTAGAAATAATGCAGAAACACAATTTAAAACAAAATGTACAGTTCCAGAAAGGGGTGCAGTAGCTGAGGAAGCCTGGGTGTGTGTTCACAGAACAAGGTAGCAGGACAAGTTGTGTGGGTAAAGTATACAGCATCATAAGCTTTATTAAAGGGAGCATAGAGCACGAAATGAGGTAGTTATGTTAAACTTTTAGGAAACACTGGTTCATCCTCAACTAGAGTATTGCATCCGGTTTTGGACACCACACTTTAGGAAGGATGTGAAGGCATCAGAGTGCAGAAAAGATTCATAAAAATGGTTCCATGAGGAAATTCAGTTGTGTACATATAACGGAGAAGTTGGGATTCTTTCCCTTGGCGAAGTGAAGATTGAGATTAGAGGTACTCAAAATCATGAGTGGTCTGAACAGATTAAATGAGGGAAAACTTCCCTGTTGATGGAAAGATTGAGAACCAGACAGCACAGATTTTAAGGTGATTGGCAAAAGAAGCAATGGTGACAGGAGGAAAAGCCTTTTTGCCCAGTGTGTGGTTAGGATCTGAAACACGTATCTGAGAGTAATGGAGATATTTCAATCAAGGCTTCCAAAAGGAAATTGGATTATTATTTGAAAAGGAAGAATGTGTATGGCTACAGGGAGGAGACACATGGTGAAATGCTTCTACACAGATTTCTTGGGTAGGATTTCTCTTTGTGGTGGCTGGAGGTGATGCACTGCTCATTGGTGGCATGATCTTATGGCTCTGCCATTGTCAACAGGGTTTGATGTACCCCTCGCTGCCTGGAAATCCACAGCAGATTTTGGCCAATGATTCTATCTCTATTAACTTCAAAGAAAAAGATTGAACTGAGTTTGTTCATAACATTTTGATGGTGAACAGTGAAACCACATCACCTTATTGAGCATGAACATGGCTTTGTTTCTATTTTATCAAAGCCACTCTCTGCTTTCCTATTAAAGCCCGTTTTGTGCTGCATGTGACCATATACACAATGCTGGACATATTAGGATTAGGAATTACTGTGCTGAGAAACAAAAGCCCTTTTCTATTACTTTGATCACATGACAGAATGGCTTAGATTAACGTTCTACATTGAAGAGGAAATGAAAGCTCATTTAAAAAGTTGGAAACAGCCTGCTAAGTAACAAATATCAACAGCATATGTTTGAAAAAATTTCTGCTTATTATGACTGTATAACATGTTGGCAAAGTTCTAAAAGGGAATGAGTACAAACCTGCCGTATGTGATTTCCTTTCCAAACCAAGCCATTGTTAATCACATCATTGTGTTTGGGGACTAGAAATAATGAATAAATAAAAAATTTTATGGGATGCTAATTCATCATACATTTGAGGGTCATGCTTTCATAACTGTATTTTGCAAAGACTGTAACAGAAGTTGATTACATAGAATATAAAAACTATAAACAGGCCGTTCAACTCAACTAATTTATACCAGCATTTATGCTCCATTCGAGCTTCAAACTATCTTTGTTCATCTAATTCTCAGGTTAAACCTTTATTCCCTAGTCCTTCGTATGTTTATCTAACCTCCCCTTAAATGCAACTACATTATTCACTTAAATTACTCCATGTGTTAGCAAGTTCCACATTCTTGGCACTATCTACATAAAGTAATTTCTTCTGAATTTTCTCCTTGATTTCTAGTGACCATCTTACATTGATGTCTTCTAATTTTGCTTATACCCAAAAAGTGGAAACATTGTTAGGGTACCAAATCATAAACTCCAAGGCCTATTATGAAGCCAGACCAAACCCCAACAGTTCTCTATTTTGTCATTAATAATGAGGATAGGATGTTTCACTCCAGGTGCGATTCTACTGACAAATCAGGGAGCTTTTATCAAGACACATTTTATTTAACAACATAGTTTAACTATAACAAATGAATTAGCTTAACTTTTAACAACTGAAAGATACTTAAATGTGATGAGATACAATTCTTAACTGCTAACCTATCACTTAGTTCCAATCAAGCAACACTTCTTTTATTGACCTAAACTCCTCTTTATATTAGTTAGCAAAACAGAGGCATACTTGTGATTTGGTTAACAGTCTTGGAGCTTTCAGAAAATCTTGAGAGAGAGACACAGACAGACAGAATGAGACATTGCTTTTTGCCGGAAGCACCCGTCAACAACTGCTCTTCACGTGATTAAAGTAAAATTGTCCTTTCCTGTAAGCTTAACTCCTCCCATTTACCACATGACTGTCCCTGTCAATCAACCTAATCAAAACACGCATAACTCTGCATACGTAGCCTAAAGTCCCAGGAGAACATAAGCAAACAAATATTTATATTTATATTTATAACTACAAAGTAACACGTTCCTAGCTAAAATCAATTATCGTCCTGCACTCTCTGCATTTGAGCCGCAAGTTTTCCAAAACAAATTGACTCTTGTAGCAAAACACTGCCTTTTAAAGCAGCCCAGCTTAAACATGAAATCAAAATAGCACAGCATCTTCATAACATATCGGAGCTTTTCACAATTTCAAAGACTTTAGTTGGGTTATCCCTCGGCCTTATCTTTTCAAAAATAAATCCATCCTGTTCATTTCCTCGTGCGGATACCACTATGTTTCAGGTCTCAGCCTCATACTGAACATGTTTTTGCACTCTATCAATTTTTAATAATGTATTGAGCAGAATTGTTTTCAGTACTTGAGCTGTGATCTAAATAAAGGTTCAGTATAAATTTTTCCCTATTTCTTTACCTTAGTGTTTAATTTGCTTTCTGATAGTATTGTTAACTTTTCACTACTTTTAATGACTTGTATATTTGTATTCCTAGATCCCTTTGCTTTGCTGCCCCATTGGATTCTTATTTTCCAAGGAATATGGAGAAGAGTCACTTTTAATTTGAAACACTGGGGGCAATTCTCCCAAAAAAGTTCTGAGTGCTGGATTTGCGGGAAATGTGATGTAAATCACAACGGTTTTTTCAGTGGGAGTTCAGACTAGGATCTCGCACACTGTGTGTACTGCAATCATGAATATCATTAAAAGCTTGGGGCGTAGGTGGGGTAGGGCTTATTCATACCTGCGTCTGATAGTTTCAGAATTCTATGCATGCACAATGGCCCTGAACAGTTAGTCTGCACTTTGCTAGACAGCTTGATTACTGGCCAGCCCAGACGCCCAATCGCGCCCCCCGCCCAAGATCATTCCTGGGCCAACACCAATCCCCCTCCTGTCCCAGAGTGCCCTGATCTCTGGCCCCTCCCTCCAGCAGTGACAGATCCCCACCACCCATGGGAGGCAGTCCCCCTGCTCTAGCAGACACCCTCCCCAAGAGGAGGTAGACTGCTCTCCCCGGAAGACCACCACCACCCCTCCCCAGCCTCAATCATTAGCCTCCTTCCTGCCCAACCAGATCCTAATGCAGAGTGACAGTGGGACCCCTCACTGTCCTGGCTACTGCTTTTGTCGTCCTCTGATACTCCCCAACAGCATCTAAAATGATATATTCTGCACTGACTGCCTACCATTTGTGACTGTCACCCATCTATCTTCCTCAACTTTGGGTGCAGTCACTTCCCTGAAATTTCTGTCTATGATGTTTTTTGCCATATGCATGCTCCTAGGTGTAGCCACCTGATGCTCCAGTCTATCTAGCGATCTATTAGGAGCCTTATTCGTATGCACTTCCTGCAAATGTAGTCCCCTGGGACAGTTGGACTGTCCTAGATTACTTACATCCTGCAGGTGGAGCATAGGACTGGTGTGACCAACATTACCCTCTTTAGTTAATTAATTTAATTTAATTTGTGTGAACCCTCTTTTGTTTAAGTAATAACTAAATTGATTGGTCAGCCGAATTAATAACTTACTGCGTTACCTTGGTTAGTACCCACTGCAATAAGAATTAATTAGAACTAAATATAATCTAAATCTTGTCTAAACTACTACTCTATTCAGCCCCAGTGAACTCTTGAAAGCTTGACTTTCTTAGTTAGAATACATATTTGTAAGAAGCTCAGCAAGCAAACTAAATCCTACCAGAAATCTAAGATTTCAGCTAGCTTACAACATCAAAATGTATTCGCAACTCTCACATACATGCATGAAAAGATGGTGCTTACAAAAGATGTAGCACGCACTTGGGTCTTAAAATTTCAAAATGTTCACTGTCACACTTGCTTCCCTCAAAATGAATCTTGAAATATTACACGCCCTTTTTGGTTCACTGAAGAAATGGAATCTGGAAGTTGATTGGGGCAAATTTGCAGTGGTTCACTGCTCATAATTGAAGATCTCTCTGGCTCCATACAATCAAGGTGGAGCTGAAACCATGTAGTGAAAACCTGGTTTGGCTCTTTGAACAAAAATGAAAAGTCAGCCCACATTCATTGACTTTTGATGGATTTTACCTCGTGTTCTGTTCCTTTGTTTGTCTGGAAATTTCTCTCTGCGTTTCTCCTTCAAAATGTGTCTTCTTAAATGTTCCTTATCAGAATTATCAAGTGATCATAGCACCAGCTTTTTACTGTCCTCACAAATGGTCTCTGATGGCCTGACCATTAACATACAATGGGCTCTGAATTTCATGATGTGGTGATGCCAGTGTTGGACTGGGATAAACACAGTAAGAAATCTGACAACACCAGGTTTAAGTCCAACCAATTTATTTGATAGTAAACTCGCAAGCCTTCGTCAGGTGAATGGAGAACTCGCAAGCTTTTGGAGTTTGCCCCATCATCAGGTGAATGGACCTGACAAAGGGCAAACCCCAAAAGCTTGCGAGTTTACTATCAAATAAATCGGTTGGACTTAAACCTGGTGTTGTCAGACTTCTTACTCTGAATTTCACCCATTGACATATCATTGTGAAGGAATAGGGCTTGTACCAGAATTCCACTCAAAGCCAAGAAATTGGCAAGCCTATTGTGAACAAACTTTTGTAATTATTTGGATAAGGAAGCCATTTATCTGCAGGAAAGGTTTGTTGAATTTTAATTACTTCTGCTGTAAATTCATTTGTATTTTAATGTCTTGTTCAGACATGCAGGCCAGCTGCTAGGGTTTTGTGTAGCTCCTTGTATATTGACAATAAAGGGAAGATTACCTGACCTCTCCATTTTGTTTAACAAAATAAAGTGTCCATTGTCCATTTTGTTTTCAGGCAAAAATATCATTTCAGATCAATTCATGAGCCATAGTGCGTGAGTGTGATATCTGGTCTGTGCAGCATTAGCTTATCTTAGTGGCTATGGCTATAACAAATAGATTTTTGAACCTGAAATTGGACTTATAATCTTGGCTGCAATGGGTGTTTCAGCTTTTGAAAGTCCAGCAAATAAAACAATTGCATTCAAATACATGGAGCACAGTTTCAAGCAAGTCCCTGTTCTCACCAGTAGATGGCACAGATGCACTGTGCAGAGGAGTAAAATACCATTTAGTTTCTTTCTTTTATTATTTGTAATTAAGTTTTGCATTAATGCTTTTTTCCCTGTGTTGTTGAACAGGGTGGCAGTTCTTGAGAGTTGGCAACCTTTAGCCAGATGACCAGTCTTCACGTGGGTGCTCAGGTAATTTTGATTTAGAAAGGGTATCATAGATTAGCTTAATCTTGTTCTCCTCCTACTGTGTCCCTTTAGGGAGAAGCCTCACTGTATGATAGTCAAATGTGAGAACCCTAGTTGCTTTTATCCCAGCTCTCGCCTGGGCCAGTAAGGTCAATTTATAATGTCTGGTGCTAGCCCAGCCATTTGAAGGTACACTCGAATTTGAACCCATGGCTTTATTGGTCCAAATCACACTTCATGTAACGTTAGGTTTTATTTAAGTATGCCAAGAGATATTTTATGGAGCCTTTATATATTTTCCCTGTTCAATACAAAGGTCACTTTAAAATTGATGTGACTTGTGATAGTTTTCATGGGCATGACTGAGGTGCTTATAAGACCTGGGATAAAAGTTAGTTGAAATAGTATTTTTTCCAATAATCTAAACTTAAAATGAGTGAACAAGGGGAGAAGTTAACTTGGCAAGTAGCTAGCAGCAAATAAACAAGTCATATCTATGTCTTTAATTCTTCTGCTTGAATAATTCATTGTTCCTTTTCTATTTTCTGCTGCATCTGATCCTTTGCCATCTGTTGTTTTTTTTATTATTCATTCATGGGATGTGGGAGTCACCGGTAATGCCAGCATTAGTTGCCAGCCTCAATTGCTCATGAATTGAGTGGCTTGCCCAACCAGATCATGGGATAGCTGACAGTGATCCATATTACTGTGGCTCTGGAATCACATGCAGACCAGACCAAGTGAGAAGGGAAGATTTTCTTCCCTAAAGAACATCAGTGAACCAGATGGGTTTTTTCTGACAATTGACAATGGTTTCAAGGTCATGAATAGATTCTTAATTCCAGATTTTTTTAATTGAATGCAAATTCTACCATCTGCCATGGTGGAATTCGAACCCAAGTCCCCAGAACATCATCTGACTTTCTGGATTAATAGGAACCCAAGTACAGAATTATCCCAAAAATCAGAACTGTCATTGGTTGGATCAGCACTTTTATAACAGCAGTTGTAAAAGAGAAAATAAATACTGGACGGCGCTCTACCACCTCACCTGCCATGGAATCGGTGCAGGTGAGGGTCTGACAATGGAAACCTCTGTTGACTTTGAGTGGGAATTTCCAGTCTCGCCTGAGCAAGGCCATAAAATCCCACCCACAGAGTGGCCCAGCCATTTTTGTTTTTGTTTCTGCTATTTAAATTCAACCCAGATTGTAATGAAAGGAATAACATTATGTAACTAATTTTATGTTTTGCTGTAAGGTAACGTAAAGTCATACAATTTAAAAGGTGTCTCCTCTTCAGACCGACAGGATAGTTTCCTCTTCTGCTTATAATAGTCTATGTATATTAAACAGAAAAATCATCACTTAGTGCAAGTGGACATGGGCCCAGGATAATAATTATTCAGCACAAATTGGTTATAACAGCAATTAGTCAGAAGCTCTTTACTTAAAATATGATCATTGTTTAGAATAATTTGCCTGATGGGGATTTTGAGACAAAAGCAATTCAGATGTTTAAAAGTCTACTGGATGCTTAAATGGGATCATTAAGATATCAAAGGTGTAAGGTTTGAAGGGCTATAAGTTTTTTTCATCCTTGAGGTTTCTTTGTTTTTTAAAATTCATTTTTATGGGATGTCGGTTTTGCAAATTAGGCCAGCATTTATTGCCTATTCCTAGTTGCTGTTCATAGGTAGTGGTGAGCTGCATTCTTGAACCGCTGCAGTCTCTGAGGGAATGGTATCCCCACAGTGCTTTTTGGGATGGCATTCCAGGACTTTGACCCAGTGACAGTGAAGGAGCGATGATTTATTTCTAAAACAGGATAGCGAGTAACTTGCAGGGGACCTCCTTGTGATGGTATTCTGTGGGACCTGCTGCTCCTGTGTTTTTACATGGCAACGTTCGTGGATTTAGAAGGAGCTGCCTAAGGATCCTTGGTAAATTGCTGCAGTCCATCTTGTAGATGGTATACATGGCTGCTACTGTTTGTCAGTGGTGAAAGGACTGAATGTTTGTGGAAGTGATGGCAAGGGAACAAAAAACAAAGAAAATTACAGCACAGTAACAGGCCCTTCAGCCCTCCAAGCCTGCAGCGACCATGCTGCCCAACTGAAATAAAACTCCCTACCCTTCTGGGAACCCTCATATCTCTCTATTCCCATACTATTCAAGTATTTGTCCAGATGCCCCTTAAAGGTCACTACTATATCTGCTTCCACTACCTTTCCCGGCAGAGAGTTCCAGGCACCCACCACCCTCTGTGTAAAAACTTGTCTCATACATCGCCTTTAAAACTTGCCCCTCGCATTTTAAACTTATGCCCCTTAGTAATTGACTCCTCCACCCTGGGAAAATGCTTCTGACTATCCACTCTGTCCATGCCTCTCATAATCTTGTAGACTTCTATCAGGTCTCCCCTCAACCTCTGTCATTCCAGTGAGAACCAATCAAATTTCTCCAATCTCTCCTCATTGCTAATGCCCTCCATGTCAGGCATCATCCTGGTAAATCTTCTCTGTATCTTCTCCAAAGCCTCCACATAATTTTGGTAGTATAGCAACCAGAATTAAACACTATATTCCAAGTGCAGCCTAACTAAGGTTCTATAAAGCTGCAACATGACTTGCCAATTTTTAAACTCAGTGCCCTGGCTGATGAAGGCAAGCATGCTATGTACCTTCTTGACTACCTTCTCCACCTGCATTGCCACTTCCAGTGACCTGTGTACCTGTACACCCAGATCCCTTTGCCTATCAATACTCTTAAGGGTTCTGCCATTTACTGTATATTTCCTATCTGTATTCGACCTTCCAAAATACATTACCTCACATTTGTCTGGATTAAACTCCATCTGCCATCTCTCCACCCAAGTCTCCAACCGATCTGTATCCAATTTGTATCCTCTGACGGTCCTCGTCACTATTCGCAAATCCATTAACCTTTGTGTTATCTGCAAACTTACTAGTCAAACCAGTTACATTTTCCTCCAAATCATTTATATATATTACAAACAGTAAAGGTCCCAGCACTGTCCCTGAGGAAAGCCACTTGTCATAACCTTCCATACAGAAACACAGCCTTCCACTGCTACCCTCTGTCCTCTGTGACTGAGCCAATTCTGTATCCATCTTGCCAGCTCACCTCTGATCCCATGTGACTTCACCTTCTGCACCAGTCTGCTATGAGGGACCTTATCAAAGGCCTTACTGAAGTCCATGTAGACAACATCCACTGCCCAACCCTCATCAATCATTTTCATCACTTCCTCGAAAAACTCGATCAGGAAACACGACCTCCCCTTCTCAAAAACGCGTTGCCTCTCACTAATACGTCCATTTATTTCCAAATGGGAATAAATCCTTTCTTGAAGAATCCGCTCCAATAATTTTCCTACCACTGACGTAAGGCTCACCGGCTGGTAATTACCTGTATTATCCTTGTTGCCCTTCTTTACTAAGGAACAACATTGGCTATTCTCCAATCCTCTGGGACCTCCCCCCGTAGTCATGATGTGAAGATGTTGGCATTGGACTGGGGTAAACACAGCAAGAAGTCTCACAACACCGGGTTAAAGTCCAACAGGTTTATTTGGTAGCAAACGCCACTAGCTTTCAGAATGCTACTTCTTCATCAGGTGAGTGGGAGGTCTGTTCACAAATAGGACATATAAAGACACCAACTCAATTTACAGAATAATGATTGGAATGCGAGTCTTCACACATGAGGACAGCCTCAACTGGGATCTTGGGTTCATGTCACACTATCTGTAATCCCCAAGACTTGCCTGGACTTGCAAAATCTCACGAACTGTTCTATCTGGAGACAATACACATCTCTTTAACCTATGCTTAATGCTCTCTTCACTCATATTGTCTGTGCCTTTAAGACTTGATTAGCTGTAAAGACTCACGTTCCAATCGTTATTTTGTAAATTGAATTTATGTCTTTATAGGCCCTGTTTGTGAATAGATCTCCCATTCACCTGACAAAGGAGCAGCACTCCGAAAGCTAGTGGCATTTGGTACCAAATAAACTTGTTGGACTTTAACCTGGTGTTGTGAGACTTCTTACTGTGTGTACCTCCCCTGTGGCCAGTGAGGATACAAAGATTTCTCTCAAGACTCCAGCAATTTCCTCCTTTGAGTCTCTCAGTAATCTTGGGTATATCTCATCAGGCCCTGTGGACTTGTCTACCTTTAATGTTTCTCAAGACCTCCAATACCACCTCTTTTTTAATCTCAACATCACTCAAACTATCTACACTCACTTCTCCAAACTCATCATCCACCAAGCTCTTCTCTTTGGTGAGAACTGATGCAAAGTACTCATTTAATACCTTGCCCATTTCCTCTGGCTCCATGCATAGATTCCCTCCCCTGTCCTTGAGTGGGCCAACCCTCTCCCTGCCTACCTTCTTGTTCTTTATATATGTTTAAAAAGCCTTGGGATTTTCTTTAATCCTGCTGGCCAATGATTTTTCATGGCCCTTTTTAGCCCTCCTTACTCCTTGCTTAAGTTTCTTTCTACTTTCCTTGTATTACACACTTGCCTCAGTGTTCTCAGCCGCCTCGCCTTGGCAAATGCTTCCTTTTTCTCTTTGACTAAGCTCACAATATCTCTGGTTATCCAAAGTTCCCAAAACTTGCCATACTTATCCTTCATCTTTACAGGAATGTACCGGTCCTGAATTCCTATCAATTTACACTTGAAAGCCTCCCACATGCCAGATGTTGATTTGTCCTCAAACATCAGTCCTCCATCTACATTCTTTAGTTCCTACCTAATATTGTTATAATTAGCCTTCTTCCAATTTAGCACCTTCACTTGAGGACTTCTCTTATCTTTATCCATCAGTACCTTAAAGCTTACTGAATTGCGGTCACTGTTCCTGAACTTCTTGTTTACTGAAATGTCAACCACCTGGCTGGGCTCATTCCCCAATACCTGGTCCAAAGCGGCCCTTCCCTAGTTGGACTATCTATATACTGTTTCAAGAAGCCCTCCTGGATGCTCCTTCCAAACTCTGCCCCAGTCATACGCCAACCACTAAATGAGTCCCAGTCAATATAGGGGAAGTTAAAATCTCCAACCACAACTCTGTTATTTTTAAATCTTGCCAAAATCTGCCTACATATCTGTTCCTCTATCTCTTGCTGACTGTTGGGCGGCCTATAGTAAACCCCCAACATTGTGATTACACCCTTCCTGTTCCTGAGCTCTACCATATTGCCTCGCTGTATGAACCCTCCAAGGTGTCCTCCTGCAGTACAGCTGTGATATTCTCCTTAACCAGTAGTGCAACTCCCTCAACATTTTTACATCCCTCTCCAACCCACCAGAAACATCTGTATCCTGGACCATTAAGCTGCCAATCTTCTCCTTCCCTTAACCAAGTCTCTGTAATAGCAACAACATCATAGTTCCAAGCAATAATCCAAGCTCTAAGTTCATCTGCCTTATTTGTTACACTTATTGCATTGAAACAAATGCACTTCAGTCCACTAGACCCTCTTTGATTAGCAACCTCACTCTGCCTGCTCTTTCTCTGAGTCTTATTGGCCCTACTCTCTAGTTCCCCTTCTCTTAATTCCTGTTTGTTTTGGTTCTCACCCCCCTGCCAAAATAATTTAAATCTTCCTGCATGACACTAGCAAACCTCCCAGCCAGAATATTTACGCCCTTCCAGTTTAGATGTAACCCATCCTTCTTGTACAGGTCCCACCTGCCCTGGATGAGATCCCAATGGTCCAGATATCTGAAACCCTCCCTCCTACACCACCTGTTTAGCCACATTTGAGCTATACTATCTTCCTATTTCTAGCCTCAATGGAATGTGCCACAGGGAGTAATCCTGAGATTACAACCCTAGAGGTCCTGCTTTTTAACTTTCTACCTAACTCCCTAAACTGCTGCTGCAGGACATCATCACTCTTCCTACCTATGTCATTAGTACCAATATGTATCATGACCTCTGGTTGTTCACCCTCTTCCTTCAGAATGCTTTCTGCTCATTCAGAGACATCCTGGACCCTGGCACCAAGGAGGCAACATACATCCTGGAGTCTCTTTCATGTCCACAGAAGGACATATCTGTATTCCTAACAATACAGTCTCCCATGACTATTGCTCTAGTGCTCTTTGTCCCTCCCTGCTTAACAACAGAACCAGCTGTGATGCCACTGCTTTGGCTGCTGCTGTTATCTCCTAATAGGCCATCCACCCCAACTGTATCCAGAACAGTATACTTGTTAGAGAGGAAAACGACCACAAGGGATTCCTGCACTGAGTGTCACCCATCTATCTGCCTGCACCTTTGGTGTGACCATGTCTCTAAAGCTCCTATCTCTGATGCTTTCCATCAGCTTCATGCTCCTAAGTGCATCCAACTGGCAATCAAGTGAGTTGCTTTGTCCTTTATGTTGTTGTGTTTCTTGAGTTCTGTTAGAGCTGCACTCATCCAGTTACGTCTAGAGTATTCAATTGCGCTCCTGACTTGTGCCTTGTGGATGCTGGATAGGCTTTGGTGGAGGTGAGTAGGAGTTCCCCGCAGAATTCCTAATCTTTGACCTGCTCTGGTAACCACAGTATTTAAATGGCAAATTCAGTTTAATTTCTGGTCAATGGTAACTCTCAGGCTGTTGATAGAGGAGGATTTAGCAATGGTAATACCTTTGATTGTCAAGGGGTGATCTATAAATCCTCTCTTGTTAGAGAAGGGCGCTGCCTGGCACAATTTTATGGTATCCTGTTACATATGGACATGGACTGTTACAGTATTTGAGGAGTCACAAATTGTATTGAACACAACACATTCATCAGCAAACATCCCCATTTCTAATTTTATGATGGAAGGAAGGTCACTGATGAAGCAGTTGAAAATGCTTGGATCAAGAAAACTACTCTGAGGCCCCCCCTTCAGCAATGCCCTGGGACCGAAATAGCTGGCCTCCAACAATGAAGACCAGCTTCCTTTTTGCTAGGTATGACTCAAACCAGTGGAAAGATTTCACTGTTACCAGGATTCCTTGATCCACACATGGTCAAGTTCTGTTTTGGTGTCAAGGGCATTCACTTTCACCTCATCACTGGAATTTTTCTCTTTTATCTGTGTTTGGACCAAGTTTGCGATGAGGTCAGGAACCAAGTGGCCCTGGTGGAATCCAAACTGAGCATCAGTAAGCAGCCTGTTTGAGCTAGTACCATTTGATAGCGCTGTCAATGACAGCTTCTACATTATCCATCTCATTCAGAGAGGTCTTAAGGATTACTAGTTGAAGAAGTAGAAAACTCTATGCTGAACATTAAAAATCCCTATTGTTGAAGTAGAGTAGGGGAAGATATATTCTCTGCTAGGCTCTGTTTAAGCGCGAAGTCCTTACCACTGACAGTGGATACACAAAACCAAAGTGTGCTGCATTCCATAGCACTGACAACCGTCATTTGAATGAGTATTAAAAATAGACCTAAATGACAATATTTAAGTGTATAAGTGATAGCTCTCTTAATTACATACCAACAGGTCATGACTGTGGTTTCATGCTATAAATAAAGCAGCAAAATGTCAGATTTATAGCTGTACTTCATAACCTGCTGAAAGAAATTATAGTGGTAAATGTGGATCTGTGCTCAATTTAGATCAAACTAATACTGCCATGAAAATTTCACAAGCAATAATTACAGGTTAACAATTTCCTTCTGACCAGGATTCAAAGTAAACTTAAGAAACCCGAGAACAGCAGAAATATTTAGAAAAACGGACTTGGTTACTTACTGAGTATATTGCATTAGCTATTTGAAATCAGGATTAATGGTTCATGACTATTTTGCACAAAGTTTCTTCAAATTTGAATTTAATTGATCAACATTTTATGACTTTTTCTTCATTTTAATTGATGTTGTTTGTTTTAATATTATATCCTCATTAATAACATGGAGGTACAACGAGAACAGGTCTTTGAGCTGCTGTACAGTCCATAAGGGATGCCTGCGTAGCTCGAGATCTCCTCTAGATGGCAGAAGAGGTCAAGATTGCCACTGTTGTCAGCCAGACAGAGCAGCACGGTCCTGAATAATCAAACACTAGAAAGGATTCAGATTTTAATTTTATCTGTGATCTCATTTCTACTTTTGCAGAGCATCATCATTCCAGGTGCAGGAAAGTCCCCAGTGCTCATTACTGCCCATGGGAGTGCCATTGCACCTCTGGTGGAAGTGGCGTCAGGGATGGATAAATAGTCTAAGTCTCTCTGATGATGGTTCAGTTGTTAAACACACCGACCACTGTGCGCACAAGTCAACTTCCACCACAAGGGATGTTGGAAGCTTATAATAGTCTTGTCCTGTCAACAACAAAAAGCAGAGGTGCTCAATCTTCTTGCCAAAGGAAAGCCCTTCCTAAGCTTCAGGAAGCTTCCTGATGGTACTAGACAAATAACCATTGTTGTCTACCCTACAAGAAATAGTCAAGAGTCACAACAGTGCACTGTCAAACTAGCCAGACCTAGCAGGCATGGGATAACATCAAGCAATGGAAGAAATGGATAAAACCAAACCCAAATGCCAGTCCAACCTCCAAGCCAACACCAAGAACCAGAACCTACCACTGTCCCAACAGAATAGTGAATAAGATGTGGCAGGGATATAAAACCTCCAAACCACCTGAATCTCTAACTTTGAAGACTTGAAGAGAGGAGATGGGATAGTGAAAATGTTGTTAATGCTAATATTGTTATAGCAATAATGTTGAAGTAGCATTAATGTTGTAACAATAAGGTAAATGCAGAAGACTTAGAAAAATATAAGACTTGAAGTAAACTAAATTAATTCTATCCATCAAATAAAGACTTGGGAATCTGATACATACAGAGTTAATGTGGGACTGAATATTATACCACCCATGCTGTGATGTAAGAAGCCAGAAGATCGTCGGCCTAGAAATGGGCAGAGATGTGGAAAGACATAGGATAGTCAGCTCCACACCTGTACATATAGCAAGAAGTCTCACAACACCAGGTTAAAGTCCAACAGGTTTATTTGGTAGAATGAGCTTTCAGAGCGTTGCTCCTTCATCAGATGATTACCTGGAATGATGATGGACATCATCACCTGATAAAGGGGCAGAGGTCTGAAAGCTCATGCTACCAAATAAACCTGTTGGACTTTAACCTGGTGTTGTGAGACTTCTTACTGTGCCCACCCCAATCCAACACCACCATCTACACATCATGTACATAGTCATGAGTTTTTAATAAATTAAAAAACAGAGTGGGACAGTAAGATGGCACAGTGGTTAGCATTGCTGCCTCACAGCACCAGGACCCAAGTTGTGACTGTGTGGAGTTTGCATGTTCTCCATGTGTCTGCGTGGCTTTCCTCTGGGTGCTCCAGTTTCCTGCCATAATCCAGAGATGTGTAGGTTAGGTTGATTGGCCATGCCAAATTGCCCTTAGTGTCAAGGGTACTAGTGGGGTAAATACTTGTGGTTATGGGGAAAAGGTGGAATTGTTGTCAGTGCAGGTTCAATAAGCTGAATAGCCTCCTTCTGTACTGTAGGGATTCTATGGTGAAATACTTACTGTTAATATCTTCCAGCCCACAAAATCTATTTCATGGAGTCTGAAGCAAAATTCTTTATAGCAGACTCAAATAACATTGTAGAAATAATTGTAACTCAAAAGGTGAAAGGGAGGGGAAACTTAATGTAATTATAATCACCAGGGAAAAGGTATTAAGAAAACTATTAAAACTAAAACCTGACAAATTCCCAGGTCCTGCATCCTAGGGTAGCTGCTGAGATAATAGAAGCATTTATTGTACTTTTCCAAAAGTCACTAGATTCTGTGAAGGTTGTATCAGATTGGAAAATAGGGAATGAACTCCTCTATTCAAAAAAGGAGGTAGACAGAATGCAGGAAAATAAAGGCCAGTTAGCCTAACATTTGTCAAGGAGAAAACGCTAAAATCTATTGGTAATGAGGTTAGAGTAGGGCACTTTAAAATCTTAAGGAAATCAGACAGAGTCAATAAGATTTTGTGAAAGGGAAATTGTGCTTGAAAGATTTTTTAGAGTTCTTTGAGGGAGTAACAGACAACTTAGTAAAAGTGAACGTGTAGATGTGGTGTACTTGCATTTCCAAAAGGCATTTAATAAAGTGCCATATCAAAGATTACAACACAAAATTGTTGTAAGAGTAACATATTAATACAGGTACAGGAGTTGCTAGCCAACTGAAAGCAGAAAGTTGGGATATATGGCTCACCTTTGGATTGAGAAATTGTATCCAGTGGAGTGTCACAGGGATCAGTGTTAGGGACTCAACTATTTAAAATCTGTATCAATAACTTGGATGAAGAAACTGAATGCACAGTTGTTAAATTTGCTGATGCACAAAGATAAGCACAAATGTAAATTGTGACAGGGCTTAGAGTCTTCAAAACTGTTTAAAGAGGCTAAGAAGGGAAATTTTACTACAGTTGTACTGGGTGTTGATGATAACACATCTGGATACTTGCATAGGTAACAATGCCAAAATTTGCAGCTGACAGAAAACTTGGAAGCATTATGAACTGTGAAGAGGATAGCTTTAGATGTCAAGAGGGCATAGAAGAGTGTTGGAATGGGCAGACATGTGGCAGATGATATTTAATGCAGAGAAATGTGAAGTGATATATTTTCATAAGAAGAACAAGAAAACTCAACATAAAATAAAGGATAAGGTACTGCCGGGGCAAAGGAGCAGACAGAGCCGGGGTATATTGCACAAATGAGTGAAGGTAGCAGGACAGGTTGAGAAAACAGTTAAAAAGGCATCTGGGATCATGAGCTTTGTATTTAAAGTCAAAGGATGAAAAACCAAAGAGATTATGATTTTGACTCAAACGTTGGTTGAATCTGAACTGGAGTATTGTGTACAATTTTGGGTACCACATTTTACGAAGGATGTGAAAACAGTTGAGAAGGTACAAAAAAGATTTACAAGAATAATTCAATGATGAGAGAGTTCAGTTACATGGAAAGATTGGAAACACTGGGGCTGTTCTCCTTATAGAAGTGAAGGTTGAGAGGAGATTTGATAGAAATGTTCAAAAATCATGAGGGGTCTGAACAGAGTAGATAGGGAAAACTGTACCCATTGGGGGGATGGTCAGTAAACAGTGGACCACTGGTTTAAAGTGATTAACAAAAGAACAGAAGTGACATAAGGCAAAATAAAAATCATGTAGCCGCTGGTTATGATCTGGAATTCACTGCCTTAGAAGGTGGCGGTGGCAAGTTTCAAAATAAAATTGGATCATTGTCAGGAGAGAAAAAAATTGTAGGGCTGCTCAGAAAGGTCAGGGAAATGGGGCTCGCTAAGTTGCTCTCTCAGAGAGTCAGCACAGGCAAAACAGGCTGAACTTTCTTTAATTTATTCATTCGATATGGGCACCATTGGCTGGGCCAGCATTTTTATTGCCTATCCCTAACTGCCTTCCATTTCAGAGAGCATTTGAGAGTCAACCACATTGCTGTGGGTCTGGAGTCACTTGTAGGCCAGACTGAGTAAGGATGGCAGAATTCCTTCCCAAAGGATATTAGTGAATCAGAAGTGTTTTTTCAACAATCAACAGTGATCTCATGGTTATTGTTAGACTTTTAATTCTAGATTTTTATTGAATTCAAATTTTACCATCTGCCACAGTGGGATTCGAACCCAGGTCCCCAGACCATTACCCTGGGTTTCTGGATTACTAGTCCTTATTCTGTCTTATAACCATTCAATTATTCAATTATGTTTTCTACAACTTTGATAGAGTAAAAAGGAATACAGAAATTATAAAATGAATGACTTATTGGCAAAGTGATGAGGACATTAATATCAAACTTATGAGACCATTGGTTAACGTTTCAGCATTGCTTTTCACTGAAATAGAGCCATAAATGTGAAGAGTGTCATCAGTTCTTAACCTAGTTGCTAGGTGAGATTTCCCATGGAAACAGAATATCGTATAATAAGAGGAAAATCAACATCATCTGTGTTGTCACTCAGCACCAGCTGATAACGGGGCTACGTTAAAGTGAAAGAACAAAAGGGCACTTGCTTCATTCTCTTCAATCTGATCCTATTCAGAACCGCTTCAGGCAACCTAGAGAATCCAAAATAATAGTCCTCAACTCCATATACTCAAGTTCTTTCTTTGGCCGACATAGATCATGATAGACTTATAAATGCATATGTGTAAAAAGCATATATTTTTAAAAATTATCTATTGGAAGCTATGTCTGAACTTTAGCGCCCCCCCCCCCACCCCACCCCACCCCACCCCACCCCACCCCACCGCACTCTCCACAGTGGATTTTGAGGTCAGGCAGTGGGGGTGGGGGCAGGGGCAGGAGTGTGAAATTGCGTGGATGCCATTCACAACATCTAAATGGTCACACTTGACCCGATGTCACTCATGGTCTTGAGGCAGTGCAGGTGCATGGTTGACTACCTGAGTGTACCCCTACTCAGACAGAATTTCACATAGGCCCTGAGCCCTCAAACATCCCCCTCCCCCCCTTCAGGGACTGGAGCCCCACAACCTGAGCCATCTGACGGAAACGTTCTTTGCTATAGCATAGAGGGGTTTCCTGTGTGGGCTGCTGCTGCATAGCCTTCATTTCCTTACCCACACCTGTTTCTCTTGCCATCCTGTGGCAAAGGTCCCTTTTGGAAGTCCCTCTATCGACGGGCCCTTCCCCTTAACATCAGGGACTTGGGATGGAGGGTGTTGCATGCAACAGTCCTATAAAGCCAAAGGTTGCATCAGCTCACAGACTCCCAACAAACCTACTCTTTTTTGCGGTCTTGTGTAATCTATGTTTAACTCGGGTGTTTTAGACTGCACTTACTTTTCAGTTTCTTAAAAAATCTTCTGTTACAGTTTTCTTTGCACTTCAGCCCCATGCTCCTGATCAACTCGCACCCAATGCAGAGAGGCATGGGGTCAGAGGAAGACCTCGTGAATGTGCTCCTGGGCCTGGCCAAGCTTGCCATAAACAGGTCCAAGCAGTGGGTGACTGAAGTTGTCATCCGACTTGACTGTCTGCCCCTCTACTATGGCTATAGCCGCAGCCCTGTGTCCCTGGAGAGGGGGCATATGGTGTCCACGGGCACCATTGAGGGCCTCCATGCCCATTTTGCACTGCAGGGATGAGGGTGCTTTACTGGCCCCTTTAATCACATTTTTGTTTAATATTTTAAGTTTGATTTATGATTTGCTTTTGATTTGGTCAATTTCCCTTTAAGGGGAAGACCCTTTTATTTTGCCCCTCAGTTTATTTCATTTAGATTAATTGTCTTTCATAAAACAACGTGAAATTGCATGGATGGAATTACCTCCACGATCCTGCCTGCTCCAACCTGGATGCAATTTTACAGTGGGACAGGTAGGACTTCTGATGGGAAACTTGCCCTTATCCAATTAGATCCCTTTAGAGGCCACTTAATGGCCCTTTATTGACCTTTTCCTGCCTAGCCTCAATCTTTAAGCTGGTGGACATCAGAAAACTCAGGGAAGAAAGAGACAAATTGCAATCATTGATCTCAGGGGGTTTGGAGGCAATGGGGGTCTGGGGTGGGGGAATGGAGGAGAGGGCATCTCTACAAGGGCTCCCTGCAAGGGCTGAACACATCCAGCCCTCCCTCCGCCCTTGGCCTATTTCCTAATAATCCAATTGCCTCCCCTCACAATCCCCCACTGGAACCCTCTACCCTTCCCTTTCCCTGCCACTGACCTGACCTCCATGTCCAGACACTTTGTCCTGCCATGCCTCTTCTGGCCATGGCAACGCTGTACTTGGAGAGATATCAGCCAATCTGATTGGCAGCATCTCTTCAAAGCCGGACTTCCTTCCAAGTGAGTGTGGAAGTCCCACCCGCTGCTAATCAGTGCTGATTGGAGTATTAAATGGCAGCTGGTCTGTCAGAGTGGGTGTGGATGGGCTTGAACCCCCACTATTCAAAACATTCATGCTTTAGATCTGAATTCCCAGATGGATGGAAAACAAGCTGTGAGAGTTTATATGAAATGAATGAGACAATTTCAGCCCTGCTTCTAATCAGTATAGGAACACTGTAAAGTAGCTGTTGGATGCACAATATTTAGCTGTGCTATAGTTAAAATTTGTGTAAATGTGCAGGACTGGTAATTTGGTACATGACTATCAAAAAATAATAGCACGTAAGCATGTGATGTAAGACTCCTTGAGAGAGTACAGAGGAGATTTACCAGAGTGGCTCCAAGGGTGAGAGATTTTAGCTACGCTGTTAGGTTGGATAAACTGGGGTTGTTCTTTCTGGGGAGTGAAGAATACTTAAAACTTTGATTTGCAACTTTGTGCAGAACATCAATAGATGTATGATTCATAATGGCTTTGGACTTTCTGGTATTTTCTTGGATGGACATTCATAAATTATATCCTTTCTTAAATAAGATGACCAAAACTGTCCATAATATCCAGATGCAGTCTTACCAACACCCCAAACAACCCAGCAAAACTTACTTACTTTTCATAGAATCATAGTGCAGAAAGAAGCCATTCAGGCCATCGAGCCTGCAACAAAACAATCACACCCAGGCCCTATCCCCGCAACCCCACATATTACCCTGATAATCTCCCTGACAGGAAGGGGTTGTTGAGCATGGCTAATCAACCTAACCCACACACCCTTGGACTGTGGGAGGAAAATAGAACATTTGGAGGAAACCCACACAGGTACAGGGAGAATGTGCAAACTCCACACAGACAATGATCCAAGGCCAGAGTTGAACCTGGGTCCCTGGTACTGTGAGTTGTACTAACCACTGTGCCACCATGTCTTTGTATTCAAATCCCCTCGCAATGAACAACAACATTCTGTTTGCTTTCCTAATCACCTGCTTTTCCCACTGTTCCAGACAGGGGAGAGGGGTCAAACTGAACTCCTTTATTTGTCTTACCATCTGTTCCAAGAAGAGTTGTTTGAATTTTTGAAATAGGCTGTGGTGTGTTTCCTGAGACCCTCTGTTTCTGGGATCAACGTTAAAGTGATTCACAGGGTTAAGGGTTTTAGAGTTAAGTCAGAATAATTGTATATTCATACATTCAAACCCAGTGTTGGTTATTGCGACTATATATACACACATTAAAGCACACAAGAAAGAGAAAGGAAAAAACAGAGTCTTACAGCCAGGAATAACTTAAACTCCAAACATATAGGTGTTAATTCTTGTGAATATCAGAGTCCAGTGAGGGTTCCTTCACATCGGAGTTAAAGCTCAGGTGAATTCAACTAGCCAAAAGCAAGACTTGCCAAATTCCTTCAAAGTTGGTGATGGGGCAGAAAGATGAGGTTGGTAACTAGAGACATGGTCCACTATGCAGGTGATGGCAGAATTTTTCCAGAGAACCTGGCCTTGAGGAGGCTTAGACTTGAGGCAGGCTATTTGTCAGCCTAAAGTCCAGCTTTGATGTTGACAGGGTGGATGTTTAACCATAGACTGACACGGGAATCCAGGGATGAAACATTAAAACTTTCTAAAAGCCAAAGAAGCTTAGGTCATGTGGGGTTACCATCGCTGAGTTGGTATCAGAGTTACAATCAGTTTCTATGCCTCTGGTTAAAATTCATTGCTCACCTTAGGAGATGGATAGTGGTTATTCGTGCTTCTGACATATAACAAGTCTTAATGATGCTCTATGTTCAGCCTGGGCAAACAGACTATGTTCTGCTCTCATTGATTATAATGGATCCACACAATGATAGGCATGAGATTCTACAAGTTTGAGCAATGAGCCTTGTTCTACAATTACAGTTGGAAGTTCCCAGAACTGTCGCCAACTTGAAAATCATGCAATCTGTGTCTGCTATGTTTTTGGTCCAGCAAAGTTAATTTTTAAATAAGCAGAAAGAAAAGTTTGATTGCTGTCTTTAATGACTTAGGGGTGTGACACTGCAGACTAACATTTTGTGATTCATATACTGGGACACCTAGAGTCCTCTGTGCCCCAGAGCTCTGTAATTTCTTGCCATTTAAATATTATACTGCGCTGGTATTCTTCCTACTAAAGTGGACAAGATTTTCTACATTAAATTCTATTTGCTAATTAAATCTCTTTGCAGACTTTTCATTTAACCTACCTAATTCCTTTTCAGATTCTTTGACCGGAATGTTAGTCATTCACTCTCATCCTGTTGTAGTGAATGGAGATTTGGCTTTCCACCAAATTCTTTGACTTCACTGCAGTGGGAGTGTGGCATGAATGGCCAGTAAGATTGCACACTTTATGTTTTCTTCACACTTTACTCTTCTGCTATTTTGCCTTCAGGTAGTGGTAACCTTTATTCCACTATTAATACTTGCTTTAATACTATCATTACCACTCCTTTTGCCTTGTGTTCCAAGACATTATTGTCATTTAATTTGTCCTGACCTCCAACCCACCCCTGATCTTTTAATTGTTCCACCAGCCACTCCACCCTTTTCCAACAGTACAAAACATTTCTACCTCTCTCCAGTTATGATGACAAGTAATATTAGACACAAAATGTTAACTTTGCTTCACTCCAAATACTGCCAGATCTACTGAGTTTTGCCAGCGTGTTATGTTTTTATTTAATAGAAGTGCTCTACTGGCCAAACATGAGCAAAGAGATTAAGGATCACATCAGTCAGTGCAGTGCTTGTAACAAACATCAAGCTAAGCAAGCTAAGGAACCGCTGATGATTCATGATATCCTAAATAGATCATGGATGAAGCTTGGACGTCTTCATTCTTACTGGAACTGATTATCTTGCCACAGTTGCTTATCATTCAGGCTACTGAGAGTTAGATTAGCTGACATCAGTGACTACCAGTGAGTTTGTAGAATCCCTGAAAACATACTTCAGTTGTCAAGATATTCCTGACATTATGTTGAGTGTCGTTGGCCTTCAATTCATGAGTGAAGAATTCAGAGGCGTCAAGAATTACTGGGAATTTCAGCACTATGCATTATCACCAGACTCTCCCAGCCAAATAGAAAGGCTGAGGCAATGGTGAAAATTGCCAAAGCAATCATCAACAAATTTACAAAATCCAACACAGATGTGCACAAGACAATTTTAGAGTGGAGGAACACACTTACTGAAGGCGCAAAATATATCCCAGTCCGGTAAATAATGTCACATCACCCAGCACTAAAAGCCTACTCAAGCCAGAAGTAGCAACAAGAGTAAGTGGAAAGATTAAAGTGAAATGACAGAAAGCCAAATTTCACTTTGATAAAATTGTCAAATCTTCCCAGGGCTGAAAGTTGCAGGGATGATCAGAAGGCAAACACTCACCACACTCAACAAACATAAATACAGTTGGCAGGTACCTGTGTACCTCGAACATAATGTGGAGATGCCGGTGTTGGACTGGGGTAAACACAGTAAGAAGTCTCTCAACACCAGGTTAAAGTCCAACAGGTTTATTTGATTGTAAATGCCACTTGCTTTCAGAGCGCTGTTCCTTTGTTAGGTGAGAACTCCTGACAAAGGAGCAGCACTCCGAAAGCTAGTGGCTTTCGTTCGGTTCATTTCGTTTGGTTTATTACTACCAAATAAACCTATTGGACTTTAACCTGGTGTTGTGAGACTTCTTACCTCAAACATACACAGTGGAAGTGAATGACCAGATCTGTTGTTGCAATTGCAGACAGCTACCTGCAATCCGAGAATCTGCTCCTCTACAGTAGACAGTTGATGAAGCAGATCTAATTTCACCAAATGCACAAGGAACTGAATGACCATCAGCCCTAGGGGTTAACTATTATTCCTGATGAATGCAACAAATCAGCAGCAGGAATAGCCATAGCAGCAACATGACCCAGAGAGGCAACATCACCTTAAAAACCAGCAGACACCAGGTGAATAGACAATAACTTGCACACGTGGCATAAAAAGACCTGAACATGTCAAGGGTTGTGTGCAATGTTTGTGTAGGGAGAGATGAGGCTGAAACAGAAAAAACAAGAACAAACAGGTTTTTGTTTACATGTTATCATTTTATTTATGGGCGATGCATGTGGGGTAACGTATAAATGATAGTACATGTAATTTTTTTCCTTTTTTATGAGAAGGGGAATGTTTGCATATATATCTTTGTACACTGTGGTTTGCCATATTCATGTGACCTCTGATGTAATCATACATAAATAAAATTTTTGGTCAGTAGCCATTTGACATACCATATGGAACAGCGTTATCGTTGTAAATTCGTTCAGTAACCCACTGGAATGATTATATGATAAAGTACATTCCAGAGACAGGAAGATCATCAAGCAGACATTTTGGTATGCTCAGTGCTTGGACTGCATTCAGAGTATTTCACAATATCTTCCAGAGAAACTTGATAGAATAAAAATAGTATGTTTCTTCATACACAAGACGGGCTTGAAAATTGGTTTCTGTCTTTTTGTAGAAGATGAGCAATAAAAAGCAAAGATAATGAAATAGAAACCCAGATGTTTAAAGAGTCCTGGAGACTCCACACCTTATTAAAAAAGCTGCCAGAACCCTGCACCTGCTCTCGTAACCACAGTATTTATATGGCCATTTCAGTTTAATTTTTGCTCAACGGTAATCCCGAGAATGTTCATAGTGGGGGATTCAACGGTAGTAATGCCATTGCATGACAAGGGCCAATCGTTAGGTTGTCTCTTGTCCGGATTATTCATTGCCTGGCATTCGTGTGGTGCAAATGTTACTTGCCACTTGTCAGCCCAAGCCTGGATATTGTCCAGATCTTGCTGCATTTGGACATGAACTACTTCAGTATCTGAGGACTTGTGAATGGTGCTGAACATTGTGCGGGTGTCTGCAAATACCCCTACTCCTGACCTACTGATGGAAGGAAGGTTATTGATGAAGCAGCTGAAGTAGGATATGTGTTGGCTTCAGCTGGCACTAATTTGCACAGGGGCTATAATGGACATTGGCATAAATGTCAGCAAAGATTGGCATGGATGGTACGAAAAGCCACGGCGGGCAATGGGTAAAGCAGCATTGGTTGGCATGAAGGGTATGGGGGACCATGGGAGTGGATGGATGGTTATGGGTTGGCATGGATGGAGCATGGGGAATGGGTGGGTGGTGAGGAGCTGTCAGAGGGTTTAATATTCAATGTCACAACTGGAAGAAAATTATGGAGCGCTGAGGTAGGTATTTTAACAAGCCAACCTCAGCATTCAGCATCATCTGAACCATTTTCACAAGTAGCATTTGCTATTGTGCTAGCAGGATTTGTTGACAACTTTGATATAACTGGAATTTGGTGTCATGTGAATTTGACTTAATTCTGGAATTGGTAAAAAGATCATTTAATACAGGGTTCAAAAAGTACCAAATTGTTTCATATCAGTGCTGGGAAGTGAAAAGATAGTTTTCTAAAACATATTGTGGTTATAGTTTCAGAGATTAATTCCGTAAACAGCAATATTTTACTGTGACTAATTAGTAATTGAATTTTTCAAATATTATTTGTGTTCAGTGAATGTAATGGTAAGGATGATAGTTATATTGAAACATACTCAGGTTGGAAAGATAATTGGTTTCCTCGGTTGAACGAATCGGCTCGAAATGAATGTTTGTTCATTTTAAGTGATCATGATCACCACAGTCCAAATATTCCATTTAAGCTGTGCTGTTTACAACATTTGCATCTCCTGATTCAGTTATTCAGCTCCTTCCGACTTTTAACAGTTGAAAACATCTGTTAAATTTCCCTTCTCGATCGCTCCAGTTGGATTCCTGGCATTGCAAAAACTTTACTTCATAATTGGTCCAAAGAAGAGACATATGGTTTCAAAACATTAACTTTGTTTCTCTCTCCACAGATATTGCCAAGCTTGTTGACCTTTATCAATGTTTCCTGTTTTTATTTCAGATTTCCAGCATCTGCAGTAATTTACTTTCATATTTTTCAGGTGCTTTTCTTTTCTTTTTATAGTAAGTTAATTGGTAATGCTTTCTTCAGAAAAGCTTTCACTTTTCCACAAGCATATTTTATCCATTACTGCACTATAATCATAGAATCCCTACAGAACATAAGGAAGCCATTCGGCCCATTATGTCTGCACTGACTCTCCAACAGGGCATCTTACCCTGGTTCTATCCCCATAACCCCATATATTTACTCCGCTAATCCATCTAACCTACACATCTTTGGATTGTAGGAGGAAATGGGAGCACGCAGAGGAAACCCACACAGATATGGGGAGAATATGCAAACTCCACACTGCCAGACACTCCAGACTGGAATCAAACCTGGGTCCCTTGCAGCAGTGCTACTTACTCTGCCATTGTGCCATCCATAACATATTCAATTAATTTAGATTAGTGCAGCTAATCCAGCTATAAATACCTATCCAATTATATTTAATCTACTTTAAGTATACGTACAGATTCAAATTTAGGATGACATATTTAGTGATCTGTGATTTTGGAGAATGAACTATGAAAATCTGTGATTAAATCAAAGATCATGTCAACTTTTAGGAATAGGTTAATTAGTTGTTTGAAGCAGGATAAAGGTATAATAGAACACAGCACATTGGAACTACCGTTTATGTGGAGAATTATCACCAACGCTGTCTGATTGATTGGTCTGGGTTGTCAGTTTCTGCTTGAGATTTCTCTGCTATCTACAATGGGAAATTTGCAATAAAAGTATAGGTAGTCATTTTAGATATTAAATGTATTGTCTGATGTGAACGTGAGCCAGGCAAACTAGGAATATGCAGGGCTTGATCACTGGAATCAGGTGGGTTAGTGGTAGGGACACCACAATTGGTTTCTGTAAAATCTGGATCAAAGAGGTGAAACAAGAACTATAATTTCTGCACTTGATCTCTATCTGCTGTCATCCGCTGGATTACGATGACAAGCTTAGGATAAGTATTTTAAAATTTCTATGCATCAGCAGAGATATGCTGGCAAACTTGGTAAGCCTGAGAGTCAAAGAGTCATAGGCCTGAACTCTCTGGCTGTTCATGCTAGTGAAGAACAAAATCAGCCCAGGAAACAGGCCCTTCGGCCCAACGAGCCCGCGCCGTCATCTGGGATTCTCTGATCCTGCTGAAGTGAACAGAGATTTGGCTGAACGCCAAATTCTCCATCCTCGCTTGCAGCAGTAGTGGACATGAACGGCTGGAGAATTTCGGCCTTAGAGACATACATCGGAATTCTACTGCCCCGCCTGCCACAGAATTGGAACGGGTGAAGAGCAGACAACGGAAATGTCCATTGACCTTGGGTGGAAATTTCTAGTCTCGCTCAAGCGTGGCTGCAAAATCCTGCCCACAGAGTTATATAGCATAGGAACAGGCCCCTTGACTCACCATGTCTATGCGGATCATAAAATACTAATCCATACTAATCCCATTTACCGAATACAGAATCTTAGAAAAGTCATTGAAAAGATAATAACTGAAAGGAGATGGTATGATTGGAACCTTCTTTAGCTGCTGGCAATTTGCAGTAATAACAGTTCCTGCTTCAGAACAGATCAAAGTTCTGGCTGAATTTTGCAAACTACTAAGTATTTGTAAAGCCATTTATGTTGGGATGTACAAATGCTGGAAATCTGAAATATAAGCAGAAAATGCTGGAAATGCTCAGCCAGTCTGGCAACATCTGTGGAGAAAGAAACAGAGATAAGGTTTCAAGTTGATTGGAACTGGAAAAAGTTAGCTATGTATGAAGTTTTAACGAAATACAGAGCCATGGGAAGGAGATGGGGGGTTGGGGATTGGAAGTGGAGAGCAAAAGGGGAGTTCCATAATAGGGTTGGAGGCAGGAGAGATTAAACTGCAAAACAAGGATGATGGGGAAAGGCTACAAGAGATGATGATATGACAAAAAAAACGAAAACAGGTCTGGAGGCAGTATAACTGGGATAAGCTGAATTATCAGATTGCTGTTGCTGTCCTCAAATATGGACATTCGTGGGATTTTCCAGTCACACTTGCCCCAAAATTGGAAATCCTGCCAAAATTAATGGACTTTAGCTTGGTCTACCATCCACCTGCAATGATTCCCATGGCAGTGGGACAGGAAAATTCTCCCCATTAAGTTTATGATCAGAAATTGTTGAACTCTGAGTTAATTCTGGTAGTCTGTAAAGTGCTAATTGAAAGCTATGGTGCTGTTTCTTGAACGTACATTAAACTTCATTGGTACCGACAGGAGATTGAGAACAAAGAGCTGAGAGTGGGTGTGGGGCTGAGAATTATTAATTTGATAAATACACTGGGCTGATTTGTTTTAGCAGAACTGAAGGTTTACAGGTGATAAAAATGCAGCAATGAATCAAAAGACAACAGGATTTGATTATTCCCATTTAATGGTCATATTAAATTTTGTTTCCTTTATGATGTTATATTCCCTCCAGTATTATATGATAGTAAAATGCGTTACACATGGATTAAGTCATGATGGTAAATGTCAAAGTTGTTTATGATGTGTTTAAAACCTCCATAAAACAAGACTACAACTTTACAATTGAACTCAGAGGCACTGCAAGTCCTGTGGTAGAGAAATATACTTCAAGTTGACATCAATAAATTGCTGAAGAGAAAGAGAAAAGGGTGAATGTTAGAAACCTGCAATGATGAAACTGCACAATGGGTCAATCAGAAGCTGAAAGAGAAAGATAGGTTTGCATTTTTGGTGTGACACAAATGTTAACAAAATTTACTGACTGCTATGGGCAGCATGTTGGCACAGTAGTTAGCACTGCTGCCTCATCGCCAGGAAGCAAGGTTTGATTCCTGGCTTGGAGTACTATTTGTGCGAAGTCTGCACATTTTCCCTGTATCTGCATGGGTTTCCTCTAGGTGCTCCGGTTTCCTCCCACAGTCTGAATAATGTGCCGGTTAGGTGTATTGGCTATGCCAAATTCTCCCTCAGTGTACCCAAACTGGCGCTGGAGTGTGGCGACATGGGGATTTTCACAGTAACTTCATTGCAGTGTTAATGTAAGCCTATTTGTTTCACTAATAAAATTTTTAAAAATTACTTCAAGTAAATTGCCGTTTTAATTTAGGCTCTGATTTGTATTGCTTGGTCTTCAAAGACAAGAGATTATAATTAAATATAAATGATCATAATATTTTACACAAATGTTAACAAAATCTACTAATTGATCTTCATTAGAATATGCAGAAAGTCAGACAAATTAATTAGAAACCAAATTAAACAATTAGAAAATATTCTAATGCTGTGCTCTATTTTAAAATATTACCCCTCTCGAAAGTTAATGAAGTTGCACATAAACTTTAATCAATAGAAAGTCTTTCACAAAAAGCTTTTTATCTGTAAATATCTGTGCACTACATATAAAGTGGGAGGCTACCAGGCGAATTTCACACGGTGTGCTGAATATACTATATTTTCCACAGATCACATATCACACATTGAGTTTCTCAGAATTTGAATGCTACCACTTTAATGTATAAAGAAAATGAGAAAAAGTGTGTAGTTTTTTTTATGAAAAGGGTATAGTTTTTTTTGTGACTGAGCAAGTAATTTTCCGCCCTGTCAATCACAGTAATATACTTCTGAAGTTAAACAAAAACTGCATGAATCTCTCTAAGGAGGCTAAAGATTGTTAGAGGCAAGGTTCTATGGATGTGACTTGGATGGTAATGGAATTTGTTTTATTAGCTGGGATTTTGTAATTAACAGTGACGGTACTTATCACTGACAAAATTTCAGTGATTGTTATTCCAATGGATTTTACCTACCCTCAGTGTCAAGTCAAGGGGCTCAGTACAGTTCCAGCAGCAGTGTTGTCATCAAGCAAAATAAACAACCAATCACATTGTAGTATTCTCACAAAGAGTGAAGCAGGAAGTAAAGTCCTCTGATTTATCTTTCATTTTTATTTAATTTTATAGGGAGAAAAATAAAGATCAAGACATTAATTTGAGAAGGTGAAATAGTCAGAAACAAACTTTTAAAAAATACTTCATGGAAGTATAAGCAAGGCCAACATTAGTGGCTTATGCTTATGTGCCCTTGAACTCAATGGCTTGCTAGACCACTTGAAAAATAATAAAAAACCTTATACTAATAGACTTGGAAGTTTCATCTGATCAACAACCTCCTAAATAGAGCCTGAGCCATTTTCTCATCTTGATGCTGAAATGGGGCACATCAAAGCCATCCTGTAGGATAATGACTACCCTGATGTTATATTTTGCACAAACTCATGAAAGAGCTTAAGGTTGTGACCTTTGACCCTAAAATGTGTAAAATTCCCAGATTTCCCAAAGGGTAAGGTGTCTCAAAAATTTGAACAGCAGCTGAAGCTAACTGTTGAATGTTATTATTATGCAGTAGCAACATGAGTGGTATTCTCTATTAACAGCGTGCTTGTGTCAAGCCAAAAAGACACCCTGCCTATCATGGAGATGAGTAAAGTGGCATATGAATTTTAGTTGCCAGATATGGGGGATGTATGTCCCAATGACTTGTTGCAGGTCATATCAAACACCACACCCCTGGTCTGTTAATAAAAAGCAAACTACTGACCGCAGACAACCATCTTGTTTTTGCAAAACTCAAGACGTAGAGTGGGATCTTGAGCCACTCTTGCCATCCGTTATATTGCCAGTGGGAGCTCAAGATGTGGCAAAACGCAAAAGTTGCGGATCTCATCAGCAAATCACAATTTCCGATTTTTGCAGCCCCTCACTGGCTATGTAATCAGGTTCACATCCACAATAGGTGTGAACCTGATTTAAAAGCATTCAAACTCATTTCCATATTATTAACATACCCCTCATTGCATATTGACTCCCTAGCTGTATATTCACACAGCACCAACATGATGTCACGCTGGTGTGGTTTACAACTGGTTCACACAGTTGTGAATCTATCATGGGGATTTCCCCTCCTGGGGCAAGTAAGTGGCCACATATATTCACACAGAGCTCTGTATTTTGCATGCCCACATGTAACATCTTTTCCAACTAAATGAAAGCCTGGAACAACTATCCCCTGATTCATTCTCCATGTTAACATTGTGCCAATCAAAGTAGATCTGCCTGGTTTGATTTTGAAATGAAAGCTTGGCAGTTGACAGTAAATTGTTCTGATGCATTCTCCATAGGCCAGCTTCTAGCAATTAGCGTCCACTTCTGAACCAACCAGCAATCTCTTTTCCTGCAGTATAAATTGTTGTTCCCTTTACTGTTGGTTTTTCTTGTATAGCTGTTCTGATGCTTGCAAGATGAAAAGGTTCGATGGCGTTTCCTTTCTTTCAGCAGCACTCAAGTGGTAACTTCTTCGGATGGATTTACACAATGATTTTACAGCATAAAAGTTGATTTTTTTTGTTAATTCACTTAGTTCAGATTGATTGCAAGCTGTGAGGACTTCAACCCACACGCTATGGAGGAATGTAGTACGCTCATTTGTGAAGGGAATACATGAATATTTAGGTAGAATTCATATGTATTTACCTTTTAATACTTTAGAATTGAGAGAGTGGACATATGTTCAAGTATAGCTATTTCTACCCAGAAGCTTAAGCCATATACATGGCCAGCACTCGCTGACAGATTTGGTTTCAAAAGCTTTCAAAATAGACCTTGTCTGTGCCACACATAAAGTAACACTAGGGTCTTTCAAGTTCTCTTCACACACTAAGCAAAGATAAGAAAAAGCTTTAAAGCCATTTTCAAAAGAACTTTAAAAGCTTTTATGGTGGTATTGTCTCTTCTTATCTATTCAGGAGACATTCTTAGAATTTATCTCAGCAAATGAGAAAAACAGACTTTAAAAAATCTATTCCTCTTTTAAAAGTTTAAAATCACTTCTTTAGAAATAGAAAAACTTGGAGGCAAACAGGAAAAATATTTTAAAGTGTTATTATCACATGTCTAGCTCACAGGCGGTGTGGTGGCACAGTAGGTAGCACCACTGCCTCATAGCACCAGGGACCTGAGTTCAATTCCTAGCTTAGGTTACTGTGTGTGTGGAATTTGCACATTTTCTCCGTGTCTATGTGGATCTGCTCCGGTTTCCTCCCACAGCCCAAATATGTGTGTGTTAGGTGCATTGACCATGCTAGATTGCCCCTTAGTGTCCCAGGATGCGTAAGTTAGAGGGACTAACGGCGTAAATATGCTGGGTTGTGGGGATAGGGCCTAGGCGGGATTGTTGTCGGTGCAAACTTGATGGGCCAAATGGCACTGTAGGGTTTCTATGGTTTTTATTACTTTGAATATCAATGGGTATTCTCAAATTGATATCAGTTGTGACATTGTATTTTTAACATATTATTTGATTCTGCATTAGAACTAAGATTAAGGGTAGAATTTTATGACCTCATTGCACACATTTTTCAGCAGGAAAATGTCATAAAATCGGGCGTGATGCGTTTAGCAGGAATGATGCCCATTTTCGTGCCTATTCCCATTTTACCAAGAGAAAAAAATTGGCACGATCGGGAGTTCGCCCAAAATGAGTAGAACATCAATTTGCATTTTTTTGAACCTGGGTCCATGTCTGGGTGGTGGGTAAGGGAGCACTAAACGCCCATGCAGGGCCCCAGCGCAGTTGGGGTGGGGTGGAGGGAATCTCTTGTGCGTTCTATGGATGCCATGGCAGATGGTATAAGTCACTGTTAAGGCATGCTGTCCACTGTAGCCAGTGAATTGTTTGGGTGCCTTGATTTTCTCAGTAACAGTGCATTGAGGGGCCTTCCCCACTGACATCAACATGCAAGCTCCCTCTGGTGACCATCTCAGAGGCTAATTAAAGACTAGTTAGTCATGGATGTGGGATGAAATAACATTTATTAATGCCAACAAAAGTGCTTTCAAAATAAGTGATAATATAAAAACGTTTGAACATGAGATTTTGAAGTGCCCAAATATTCTATCTCTTCATGTTGTCTTCCACCCATGCCATTTTAGTGCCGTTACTACTTCTTAAGCTAACGTGGCCCACTACTACATCTCGGTGAATCCCCAGAATGTACACTGGAGGTGGAGGTGGCCTACCATGTCCCGTGGCCTGTGATGCCCTTGGCGATTGTCCTCTGCAGGGTCTGGACCTTGAGAGTCCTGTCAGGCTTCCAGATGTCAAGGATACGTCCATGACACTCTTTCATTCTGCTGTGCTGAAATGCCCTGGTGTCAGGAAGAGGGGAATCAGAAGATGTAGCCACAGCTGCAGTGTCCTGAGTAGAAGGTTCCGGCAAGGGCTCAAGGCTTTCCATTCCCTTGGGGTTTGTGTGGGCCCCTAGATCACTCCAAGGGATGGCAATGCTTCTGCAGATCTGGCGTCACCTGCCAGTCCTGCATTCTTGCCATGATGATCGAGCCTTCAGTGATGGCCCTCTGAGTTGGAGGACACCTGTCAATGGCAGCACTAAGTGCCCTCTGAGACTGGGCCACGCCTAGCAGGAATGATGCCCATTTTCATGCCTATTTCCATTTTACTAAGAGAAAAAAATTGGCACGATCAAGAGTCCGCCCAAAATGAGTATAACATCAATTTGCATTTTTTTGAACCTGGGTCCATGTCTGGGTGGTGGGTAAGGGAGCACTAAATGCCCATGCAGAGCCCAGTGCAGTTGGGGTGGGGTGGAGGGAATCTCTTGTGCATTCTATGGATACCATGGCAGATGGTATAAGTTACTGTTAAGGCATGCCGTCCACTGTAGCCAGTGAATTGTTTGGGTGCCTTGATTTTCTCAGTAACAGTGCATTGAGGGGCCTTCCCCACTGACATCAACATGCAAGCTCCCTCTGGTGACCATCTCAGACACTAATTGAAGACTAGTTAGTCATGGATGTGCGATGAAATAACATTTATTGATGCCAATAAAAGTGCGTTCAAAATAAGTGATGACCACCATGACCCTCTATGATTGGGTCATGTTTTCAAAGGCTGCTGCCATAGCCCACTGTGTCTCAGCACTGTCCTGCTGGGTCTCCTGCAAGCTCTGCAGCCCTCAGTCATGGCCCTCTGTGAATGGGCCATGTTCTCAAGGGCTGCGGCCATAGCCCGTTGAGTCTTAGATCTGTCCCACTGGGTCTCCTGTAAGCTCTCGAGCCTTTCAGCCATGGGCCGCAGAATCTCGAGAAGCTCGTTGAGGCCTTCAGCTGTGGCCTGCTGTGATTCAGCTGTGGCCCTTTATAGCTCCGTTGTAGTCTGCTGTGACTCAGCCATCACTTGGAACCTGCCACTCATGGTGAGGATTTCCTGCCCCATGTTCTTCACTGTGGATGCCACCCTTGCAGTGTTGGCCTGGGAACTATGGAAGATTGGCAATAGCTGGTCCGTCTGAAAGCTTTGAGTTTCCTCCTAACAGCCTCGCAAGAATTTTAATGTTGCTGTCAACCCCTGCTGCATCTCGTGATTCTGTTGCTGCATCTCCAGCAGCTGAGGGAGAAATGACCTCAGAGGTCTAGCATGTAGCCTGGGGCCAGCTGAGTCCTCGCCTCTGGCAGAGTCCCACATGCCTGAGATCTCAGACGTCCCCTCCTCCACCCAATGTACATTGAGCATCTTGCGCACCAGTGACTGACCCAGTTGTCTCGTCACTAACTTGACCAACTGATGTGAGAATTTCTGGGATAGTGAGTTGCAAGGTAGAAGCTGATGCAAAACTGGTGCCAGCCTTGGATGTCCCTTCATCCGCTTCCTCCAAGGAGTCTTCCGAGCTGTCAGGGGCAGGATAGGCGGGAGCAGCAGTGGGGGCCGCGATGCCAGATGGCCCAGGCGCGTCAGGATCCCTTCCTGCAACAAGGTTAAGTGCAAGGGAGGAAGAGGAACCTGGGCTGTATGCAACTTACTTGAGATTTCTAACAAATGGAGAATTGGCAGGTGCTCACTCCTATGCTCCAGCCTGACCATGCTGTCGCTGATGGCCCACATGCCCTCCACTCCCGCAAGCTCCAGTGCCCACTTCTCAAAGGGGATCTGGGTCTCAGGCACACCACTCCCTGTCTTCACCCTTTCCCAGAGGTTATGCTATTCTTACTTAGAAAAGATTTTGTAAAATTGTGCCCTGTGTTTTTCATCTTGAATAAATTGATGGAGCATAACATCTCTTGTAGTCTTTTTTTAAAGTTTATTTATTAGTCACAAATAAGGCTTACATTAACACTGCAATGAAGTTACTATGAAATTCCCCTAGTCGCTACCTGTTCAGGTCAATGCACCTAACCAGCACGTCTTTCAGAATGTGGAAGGAAACCAGGAGCAACCCCACGCAGACATGGGGAGAACATGCAAACTCCACAAAGACAGCGAGCCAAGCCAGGAATCAAACCCGTGTCCCTGGAGCAGTGTAGCAGCAGTGCTAACCACTGTGCTATTGTGCCGCCCCGTCTTTTACATGTGGTATAAGAACCCACCTCTCTTGTATTTTCTGAAAGTGGAAAGATGTGTTTTTTGAAGAGAGATACCCGCACCCTCATAGTATCTGGGTAGTTATAACTGGGCCGACAAGTTATTTAACAGGCTGTCTGGGATAAGGTAATATCTCTTAATTGCCACTTTCTTTAGGGGAGACATGCTTCACACTCTCAAACCCAAAATAATTGTTTGTGTGAGGTGTTGTCTTGAACTGAAGTGAGGGTGATTGTTGAGGGAGTGCTCCCAATCTAAGGTAGTCTATATTTGGGCTAGAGTTATAATCAACTTTACATTGACAGAAGCTTCTGAATTTCCATGTTGAACTGGCCATGGGTGGACTTCATAAACTGATGTCAGTTTCAGAGGAATAAGGATGGTAAATGCTGACATTTAGACTGTCACTATTACAGCAATATCTGGGTTATAAAGCCAAATCAAAGACATTCAAAAGTTTAAAAATAACTAATTAAACATTCTTAGAAGGATTATTGTTAATCATTGGATTCCCTGATAAGCTCAAATCCTACTTGATGACAGCCAAACTTGTTCATCTAGTTGTTTCCAAATCTCAGATAAGTCTCAAGTTTACAATCTTCTAATTTTGTGAAGAAATATTTTAATTAGAAAAAGCATGCAATTTTAATTCTTCATCTATGGTTTCAATGAAATAATTTAGTGTTGGACAGGTTTCAAATTGACAAAGAACAAATTTAGCAGGCATGTTGGAAAGTCCTTCATCCAAAGAATGATCAATAATTGTGCCTTCTTTACATTACGCAAGACTCATGTGGGTGTTGCCAATTCCCATTTGGGATGTTTGTAGCTGGCAGCAACCCCAAAGTAAATTAGGAGGATTACTAAAGCCAAGCATTGGGAAGATCTGGTTAATAATAGGCCTTTCTGGATGGATGAACTAATGTGGAACAAATGTCTTTCCATGTTCATATTTCTCTTGCGATCTGGAGAAAAGAAAAATAATGGGAGAATGTTTCACTCATCATCCTGGACAGGCTCACCCATTAGCCTGTTGAAATTAATCCTGTTGAGAAGTTTACAGCTTGGATTAATTATCCACATCTCTCTTAAGGGGGAGAATGTTAACTGGGCAGTGGAATGGGGAACAATGCAGAAAATTGTGTTGGGAGGGCTTAGGTTTCCAGTAACATTTTCCTTGATTGTGGATTAAGTACAGCAATTCCTCTTTAAGATTGATAGGGCATATGGAAATTAAACATTTAAAATTATATTTTGGATGGTTATACGTTCCAATGCAAAATGTACTATGAGTGTACCGGTTTCTAGGGAATGTTACACACATGGATTTCCATTGACACAGCTAATGGAAAACAATGAACAAATTGTATTGAAATTGAATGGGCAGAACCTTCCTAGCCCCATAAAGAGGATTTTAGATGTGGAGGTATGGGGAATTCTGACAGTTGGGTGCAGCATAGTGTCCAAATGACATCTCGCCTCCAGGTGGTGGGTTCTATGGGAACAAATAATGTTTAAAGTTTATTTATCAGCGTCACAAGTAGACTTACATTAACATTGCAATGTCACCACACTCAACATCTGTTTGGGTACACTGAGAGAGAATTTAGCATGGCTAATGCACTTAACCAGCGCATCTTTCAGACTGTGACCCACTCCATAGTGGTAAATAGCCAATGAGGTCAACTAATGCCCCACTTAGAAGACATTTTCAGTTTTTTCCTGACATTGGAGTAGCTCCCCTACTGAGTCCAGATCCCAGCAAGATTTTCAAGCCAGCCTCTTGGTGGCAGGCTTGAGGCCTTTCGGAGCTCCCCCTCAATGCCTGAAGGAAATTGTCCCAATGCCTGCAAGAAATGTGTTCGGTGCAGACTCGATGGGCTGAAGGGCCTCTTTCTGCACTGTAGGGTTCTATGATTCTATGAAAATTTAGCTCAGTGGATTTGGCTTCAGAAAGCTGTTTGGAGCATGAAGCGGGAAAATTGTTTGAGATTGGCACTGAAATATATTGTTGGGAAAACGGAAGGTAAAATTTATGTATTTATTATGCTCTACACTATGGGAATGCCCGATACCGATAATAAGTGCAAATGTTGTTTCAAAAGACATTTCCTAACTTTGATGTGTACCACCTTGATGGGTACAAAATTAACCATTCCTCCTCCCTACAAAAATGTTTGATTATAGGTTCTGTATAAAATTGTATTTGATCCATTCATACCAAATCACTTTTTGAGAGTTCTCAGTCTTGAGAATTGTGACTTAGTCACACAAAAGTTGTATATATAAGTAGAAAGGCTTAACTGTTTGTTGTATTGCAGCCCGACATCTGTATTCCAGTAATGTTGTACAATAGTGAAAGTAATTACTGGAAGTAAATATGTTTCTGTATCTTTTAATTGCTGCAGTCATTTGTTTCCAAAAGCTTAAGTAGTACAACATGTTCAAGGGACTAATAAAAGCTAGGAGTTGAAGGAAAAAATAATATGACAGGAGAATCTCCATTTGGTGCAGCTGTGCTTTGGTGTTAATATGAACATGCCCAGTCATATGCTGATGGTAGCCCCATGTTAGCGGCTGCCACCTTTCACGTGGGCAATGTGCAGCAGGGCTCATTCGCGGTTATCACTGTCCCTAGCAACAGAGGGAGAGAAGTGTTGTGAATTCTACCCTAGACTGACAGTGATGGATTTTGGAAATTCCTTTTACAGGGAGTTAAGAGTGAAGGATTTGCAGACTGGAAAGTAAAGTCTTTTCCTAGTGGGACATTTACTGCAGTCCCGTTGATCAGTGCTTAGAAACTCAGGGTGAGATTTTTCAACCGCACTTGCCCCAATCCCACCCAAGGTCAACAGATCTTTCCATGGTCCGCCCTCTGCCCAGTACAATTCCCATGGTGGGTGGGATGGGAAACTCCCTCCCTCTGTCTCACCGTCCTGGTAACGTAAGAGGGATGTAGAGGGATGTAGGTTGCGGTGAGTGTTAGGTTATATTGCCTCTCCTCATTCTTTCCTGTCTGTCACTCTGAGTTCCAGGCTGTCATTGGATTTCTGTGCAAATGCAGACCAATACATATGTGCAGATGAGTATAGCAGCCATCTTGCATGGCCAGATTGCATTAGCAGGAAGTATAATTTTCCCATTTTTGGCAGGGTGGAGCAGTGGTTGAAAAAACTTGTGTTAAAGCTGTCGGCCCCACCAGTGGCTGTCTCTGCCATCAGCTGATAGACAAAAAATTGAAAAGGCAGGGCCCATGATGGGTTTAAAGGGGTTGGGGAGGGTACTCTGATTGAGCATATTCCACTAGCAACTTAGATTTAAATATTGGTTGCCCTTTTAAAAATAAAACTAGAACCTCCTGTCCCCTCGAACTCCTATGATCTTATGATTCTTGTTTTGAGGATTTAGCCACATCAGACTTCAGGGCTATTCAGTCTAGTACAATTAATGCTGTTCTCTAGCTGGATGTGCCAGTCTTCAGCAAGCAGTTGACACACTTTACTAAAAGTCTGCTGTAGTACTGAGGCACAGATAGGCTACCCAAAAAATCTAAGGACATGACCCCCCACCACTACCCCCGTCATCCTACCACCACCCCCCCCCCCCCACCCACTTCCCCACCCCCCACCCCACTAGTCATTGGTCAGCGGCAGAATCTTCTAATCCCATTGATGTCTATGGCACTTTGCCTACCTCGCTTGTCCATTGCCGGGAATCTGTTCCAGGGGTCGACTTCAATAGGATTGAATGATTCTGCTGTTTATTTATTTTAATTAATTATTAGTCACAAGTAGTTTTATATTCACAACGCAATTAAGGAACTGTGAAAATCCCCTAGTCGCCGCACTCTGGCACCTTTTCGGGTACACTTATGGAGAAATTACCATGGCCACTGCACCTGACCCACACACCTTTGGATTATGGGAGGAAACCTGTGCACCCAGAGGAAACACACGCAGACATGGCGAGAATGTGCAGACTCCAGTCGGACAGTGACCCAAGCCATGATTCAAACCCAGGCCCTTGGCACTGTGAGGCAGCTGTGCTAACCACTGTGCCATTCATGCTGCCCCTCTATTACCATGCTGCTGGTGGGAATCGCCAGAAAATCCCACCCTCAGATAGACTTTCTTGGTCTGTAGAGTGAGTGATTATCAGCATAGAGTACAAAGAAGTTTTATTGGGCACCTCATTCTAAGATTTTGCAATCTGGTCTCTTTCATCTCCACATTCTCCTGCTTTCCATAACATCAAAGGTATTTCCATTAGAAAACCCATGTCTCAACTGAAAAGCAACATGTTGCGTCAAACTGAGTAATAGTAGCAGCAAAAGTCCTGACTATACCTTCACAGTATTAATGAGAGTGGATGAAAGCAAACTAAAACTGTCAGGAACTATGCACAAAATAGCTTCTCCAGTATAGTATCAACCTACAGCTCTTAGCAATATTCATACCCAGGCAATAGTTATTTGAGATAGTTTTGGGGCGACCACTGGGGACAGGGACGGTTGGCACCATGCTCAACATTCTTCATACATGAAACAGATCAGACAACTTGACTGGCCTTAAAGAGGTTAGATCCCTTTTAGAGATGATAATGTAAGTGATTTGATTTGATTTATTGTCACATGTATTAGAAAAGTATTGTTTATTGTGAGCTATACAGACAAAGCATACTGCACATAGGAAAGGAGAGGGCGCAGTACGCAGTGCTACAGTCATAGCCAGGGTGCAGAGAAAGATCAACTTAACATAAGGTGGGTCCTTTCAAAAGTCTGATGGCATAAGGGAAGAAACTGTTCTTGAGTCGGTTGGTATGTGATCTTAGCATTTTTCCTTTTTCCTGACAGAAGAAGGTGGAAGAGAGTATGTCCTGCGTGCAAGGAGTCCTTGATTATGCAGCCTTCCCAGAGCAGCAAGAAGTGTGGACAGATTCAATGGATGGGAGGCTGGTTTGTGTGATGGACTGGGTTTCGTTCATGATCCTTTTAGTTTCTTGTGGTATTGGACAGAGCAGAAGCCATACCAAACTGTGGTACAACCAGAAGGAATGCTTTCTCTGGTGCATCTGTAAAAATTGGTGAGAGTCGTAGTGGAGTGCCAAATTTCCTTAGCCTCCTGAGAAAGTAAAGGCATTGATGGGCTTTCTTAATGTGGTGTTGACATGGAGGGACCAGGAAAAGTTGTTGGTGATCTGGACAGCTAGAAACTTGTAGTTCTCAACCATTTCCACTTTGTCCCTGCCCTCATGTCAGCCACCAGGGGGTCATGTCCTCCACTATGCTTCATGAAGTCAGTGACTATTTCCTTCATTTTGCTGACATTAAGAGAGAGATTATTGTCTTCACAGCAGTTCACCAGATTCTTTATCTCTTTCCTGTACTCCATCTCTTCATTGCTTGAGATCCGACCCACTACGGTGGTGACATCAGCAAACTTGAAAATTGAGTTGGCCACACATAGGTGTATAAGGAGTATGGTAAGGGATTGAGGACATAGCCTTGGGGAGCACTAGTGTTAAGGATGATCATGGAGGAGGTTTTGTTGCCTATCCGTACTGATTGCAATCTGTGGATTAGGAAGTCTAGGATCCAGTTGCAGAGGAAGGAGCTGTGCCCAGACCAAGGAGGTTGGAGATGAGTTTTGAAGGCTGAGCTGTAATCAGTAGATCAGAGTCTGACGTAAGTGTCTTTGTTATCCAGGTGTTCCAGGGTTGAGTGTAGGGCCAGGAAGATGGTGTCTGCTGTGGACCTGTTGCGGTGATAGGCATACTACAGTGGATCCAGGCAATTTGGGAGGTCGGAATTGATTCGTGCCATGACTAATCTTTCGAAGCATTTCATAATGTTGGATGTCAGAGCTACAATAATCATTAAGTCACACTGCCTGGCTTTTCTTTGGAACAGGGATGATGGCTGCCTTCTTGAAGCAGATAGAGACCTCAGAATGGTGGAAAGAGAGGTTAAAGATGTCAGCGAATACCTCCACCAGTTGGTCTGCTCAAGATCTGAGTGCTCATCCGAGTACCCCTTCTGGACCAGTCACTTTCCGTGGGCTGACTTTCAAGAAGGTTGATCTAATGTCTGAGATAGTGACTCGGATGTGGGTTCACCCGAGGCTTCCGGGATGGAAAGCATGGTCTTGCTGACTTCTTGTTCAAAATAAGCGCAGAATGCATTAAGCTCATCAGGGAAGGGTGCATTGGTGCCGGCGATTATACATGCCCTCATCTTGTAGCCTGTTACGTCTTGCAGACCTTATCATAGTCATTGGGATTCCTGCGGCTTGCGTAATACTCTAGCTTGGGCTGGCACTGTCTTTTGACATCTTTGATGGATTTCCATAGATCATATCTGAGCTTCTTGTATAGGGTCGCCTGACTTCAGCACCTCAGACCTGGACCTCAGCATGCACTCGATATCCCTGTTCATCCATAGTCATTCCGAGGGTAATATCACTTTATGCTGAGATAGGCTTGCGTTTTGCGATCAGTCATCATGAGCAAGTGTATGCTGTTGACCTCAAAGAAAGCTGCCCACAAAATTTCAGTAAGACCAGTTGCAGAATTTTTCCCTTTTCCAATGGAAGTTTAATTTTGGCACCAAGTCAAGAGTATCTCTCAGTGTACTGTTGTAGTGATGTTAACAAGCAGGTAAGAAGCCACTCCTATGGAAATATTCACACATAGCAAGCCAAGAAGATATAAGCACTTTAGGGGAAATAATTCACTTACATAGAACCAGTTCAAAGTGACATTGCGCAAATTAAAGAAATTCCCTGGTGGCTGACTCTCCTGACAAAGGAGCAGTGCTCTGAAAGCTAGTGGCTTGTGCTACCAAATAAACCTGTTGGACTTTGACCTGATGTTGTGAGACTTCTTACTGTGCTAACAGCACCACAGGCCGCTCGGTACCTGAGTGGCCCATGCTGGTATCTCCATTGATATAACTGAGTGGCCCAGTGCATTGCGTGATTCTCTAAGGAATCTGTGAAGACTGACTAGCGTCACTTTGAAGCTGTGTCAAGTGAATAACCTTTTGTCCTTAATATCCTTTCATTTACATTTTCAGATTGCAAAATAAATAATTATGATTAAATTAAGAAAGAAGTTAAATGAAAGATAAACAAGCTTTAAAAAGATTATTTTTAAAATATGAAGCATCATGGAGACATTTGGCATTCCACCTATATAAAATCAGCTCCTCAGGCCAGTGACAATGTTTAGCAGTAATTCTAAAGTTACTATGGTGATAAAAACACAATTATACCTTTTTCAATAAGATGGACTTTCCTTTGAGATTAACAATGTTAGAGTGAAAGTTCTGATCAATTCAATTCATTTTCCATTAACTGCAGGAATGGGTGCCTCAACACCTTCTGAAGAAGCACAGAATCAGTGAAAGCAACTCTGGATTTCTCCTTTATTCTATGTATGTGCAGACTCCAGAAGTTGCTGTCAGTTTCAGTTAAGTAATGTTTGCTGTCATTATCAGTGCAAATCTCAGCCATTACTTTATCAAGACTTTGAAGTTCAGAGGCTTATCAGTCAATCTCACTGAAACTCCTAGACACGGAGGAACTATTAAAACAATTTGTATCAAATGAAAATCTACTTGAACATTACCTTGATAATTTGTGGAATTTCTCATGTAATGTTGCCTTGAACATTACCTTGATAATTCGTGGAATTTCTCATGTAATGTTGCTTTGAACATTACCTTGATAATTCGTGGAATTTCTCATGTAATGTTGCCAAATGATGGTGTATGGGACTCAGCATTAGTCTTTGTGGTCAACTATGTTCAGTTATTATTCTGTCATTCTAATATGTTTGACTTTGTGTGTGAACATTGAATGAAATAAATATGATAACCTGCAGAATCAAATGGGGAACACAAAGTGGTGTTAACCCATGCCATGCCACATCCGTGCTGCTTGTCAAATTGCATGATTGCTGTGTGCCACCAACTAAACGCACTGTTAAGTGGCTGTGCTTCTCATCAGGGGCTTAGGTTTGTGTGAGTGAACACCACATATAACTGCACGGAGCATCTTCAGCGGTGGGGTCTGAGAAGTCTGCCTCAGAGCTACTCAAGCCCTGTGGGTCCAGGGGGCACGAGGATGGTCTGGCCTGTTCAGCTGCCTTGCCTGCAAGAGAAGGTAGACTGTATTAATACATTACAGATGTTACAGAGGGAACATTGATTACTCACTTGACACTTGAAAAATGACAAAATGTCTTGAGGATTCTCACATTTGTCTGCTGCCTCACAGTAGGGCGACATGGTAGCACAGTGGTTAGCAGTGCTGCCTCATAGCACCAAGGACCTGGGTTCGCTCCCTGGCTTGGGTCACTGTGCGGATTCTGCATGTTCTCCCCGTGACTACGTGGGTTTTCTCCGGGTGCCCCAGTTTCCTCCCACAGTCTGAAAGATGTGCTGGTTAGGTGCATTGGCCATACTAAATTCTCCCTCATTGTACCCAAACAGGCGCAGGAGTGTGGTGACCAGGGGATTTTCACAGTAACTTCATTGTAGTATTAATGTCAGCCTATGTGTGACACTAATAATTCAACTTAAAACTACTGCCCCCACTTCGCCATCACTACAGACATGCTCTACCTCCTCCTTGGCCAGCTTGAGGATTCTTTCCTTGAAACACATGAGGACCCTGAGTTTCGGCATTATTTCAGCTGGGCTTGCTTGCTCATGCTTGTTGTGGTTGAGTGTGTCCTGCAAAGACACAGGTAGGGAGAGTATAATTAGCAATGTTGCCATTTAAAATGGTGAGGAGGTGTGACAGACATGGGCCTTGAGTGGGAGCTGGACTGTGAAGAGCATGGCAACAGGTAGGGGAGAACATGGCGATTGGGGAGGGAGGAGGACTCCTTAGAGGTGTTGGCAAAGGTCAAAGTGGCTGGGTGAGAGATGAAGGTGGAGATGGGAGGGATCGAGAAAAATGAATGAGGCTCACTTACTCTGGCTGAGTGCAGAAGATGGACCATGACTCATAAATTACATTTTGTAGCTTCATCTCACAGTCAAAACCTTAGCAGTGCTGCAAACCTGACACCTACAGTTTACAAACACAAGATCCAGCTTTTCAAGCAGGGCAGCCAATTCATCCAAATACATTGCATTACATTCACTGGCACACTTTCCATTCTCTTGGAGGACAGGTTCTGCTGAGATCTCAGATTAAATCTTCAATTTCGTGGCCTAAAGCAGAAATTGGTGAGAATATATAATGAAATGTTTGCTGCATTGTAAGACTTAAGATCAACCTGTTTTCTTTTAAGTTTTTGTTTAATCCCATTTTTAACCCATGTTTTCTTTTAATCTAATTTTGCTAATGTCTGTAGATTGTGTTGCTTTAGAATTGGTGCTCACACTTGTACCTGATAGTCCTGCTTGCAGTGATGGACAAAGGGTGGTGAAATGATGACTGAAGAAATGGAAAAGAGTGCATGTGATTGCTTAATTGGGCAAAGATTAAAAATATGTTTTTCTGCTCTTTGCTTCAGAGACAAAATAGTTCACCTGCAAAAACTCTGGGCCAGATAAAATAAGAACTGAGACTGTTTATCTTCAAGTAGGTCCTGTGGACAAGGAACTATAAAGTGCTCAAGTTGTTTTTTTGGACCAAGGTTGAATTTTTATGAACTCGAACAATGATATGAGCCTCCACTATCTGACAAAGCATTAGCTTGAGTGAGATACTTCACACTATAAGCATCAGGAGCCTCAGAGTGTCAAAGTGATCATCTTGAAGTGGTGGCCTGGTCAGCCACTGAATATATGAAGAGGACTTGTTCTGCAGATTGACAACCTGGGGACAGATTCTTGCATGTGGGGAGGCCAATAGCCAGTTCTGTGAGTAAGTGTAATGATTTGAAATATACACTAAAGAGAAGTTAGAGTAAGCCACATTGTTGTTCTGCACCATTGTACACCCAGAGTAAGAGCATAGTTCCAATTAAGAAAGAGGCTTTACTGCTTTGGCAGACCTACAAGAAAGCATGCGGTTAAGGAGCACAGAGAATGCCTGTGTTAACTTGGCACAGGGGCCTGCGCAGAGTTTGGCATGTATAGTTTTTACTCACTTGGAAGTTTCTTTTTGAGAGAAAAATTACAAACATGCACCTCCAAAGTTCAACCCAACATTTCCACATTTATTGGAATACACACGAATCTTCAATGAAGAATACACTTAAACAATGAATTAATATAACATTAATATCATGATGTGCACCATCTGATATGCTGAATCCTTGAAGTCAGAAATCTACATCCTTCAGCATGTAGATTTTAGCAGTACTAACGAACTCAACAAAATACCAAATAGTTCTACAATTGCAGCAAAGCCAATAAAAATCATTCAGTATTCACCCTGAAAGTAGTTAGTGATACTTCCCAATGGTGCTGGTGGCGGACCCTTCTTGCTGCTGAATGCATTTTTATCCATGTGATGTTAAGACACAGCACTAACTGGAGAGTTGAGCTCCAAAGTGTCAGCTCTGGTGTTAATTAGCAACACACGCTGAAGTTGCTGCCTGTGGACCTGATTCTTCCTACAGATGCTCCCTGTGCGTATGCCAATGTCGTCACCAAAATGGCACTCATGGCGCCAAGAACTGAGCACAAAGGATCTGAATTTTACAGTCCACGCCTTGTTTTTAATGAACGCTCAGATGTTACACTGTTTCTCAGACACTTGCTGTGCAGCTTGTTTAATGATTTAGTTGCTCTGACAAGTCATGCGTTCATCCTGACTAAAATCAAACACTAACAAAATTGTAGGAAATGAGTTGATTCATATTCAGATGTCTTTCACCGCTTCTGTCCGTCCCATTAAGTGTCTTCACCCAGATTTGTTCATATGAGTTATCACAGTGACATTCCTAATTTAACAGTCTGGAGAAATATGACCATAATATGACCAAATTTGAATTCATCTGGCAACTGAGAACTAAGGCCGAAACATATGATTCCAGCAAAACAAATGTCAATGAAAAGAGAGCACTGATTGTTCAATCTGGCACTTGCAGCATACAGAGGTATTCACAGCCTTAAGAAATCATAATTTCCAAGCGTGTATATTTCAGCAAGTAAGTTACCATGCCAGGCACAAATTTATAAAATCACTTCCGAAATATATATTGAGAATTCTGGCAAGTTTGGATTGGATGAGTGTGGGAAGTTCGGGACCGTATTCTCAGAAATCTGTTTCCGGACAAAACCCATCTCCAACCTGACAACATTGTCTACCTGATACGTTGCAAGAAAGGATGTCCCGAAGCATGGTACATTGGGGAGACCATGCAGACGCTACGACAACGGATGAATGAACATCGCTCGACAGTCACCAGGCAAGACTGTTCCCTTCCTGTTGGCGAACACTTCAGTGGTCACGGGCATTCAGCCTCTGACCTTCGGGTAAGCATTCTCCAAGGCGGCCTTCACGACACACGACAGCGCAGAGTCGCTGAGCAGAGACTGATAGCCAAGTTCCGCACACATGAGGACGGTCTCAACAGGGATCTTGGGTTCATGTCGCACTATCTGTAACCCCCATGACTTGCCTGGGTTTGCAAAACCTCACTTACTGTACTGTCTGGAGACAATACACATCTCTTTAAACTGTGATCAGTGCTCCTTCCACTCACATTATCAGCCACTTCAGGTCTTGAACAGCAGGTTAGGTGTAAGGATTCGCATTTTAATCAGTAATCTCTAAACTGTCTGTGCTTTATATGCTCTGTCTGAGGCCAGAACTCTCCATTCACCTGACGAAGGGACTAACCTGAAAGCTAGTGAGTATATTATCAAATAAATAGGTTGGACTAAAACCTGGTGTTGTCAGACTTTTTACAATGTCTGGTTTCACCCAAGGCTGGAAGGTGGGTTAGTGACCAACCTAATCCCAGGAGGCAATTTGCAGCCTGAAATTTATTTTCTTCTTAAGCCCTGGGAACCAGTGGGGTCAAGGTCCACCAACTTCCACTCTGGTTTGATGGCTGATAAATCCAATGGGCAATCTGCAGACATTGCAACATGTGGAGCAGGTGGTGCATGAAATGTTGGGTAGGTGTTGTCCGACCACCTCAACGTTGCCTCTGCATGTTCCCAACTTTGTTCTGTGCCTTCCCAATGAACCTCCTCCATTTTGGTTGGTAACAAGATGAGTCGGCAGGGATGTTTGACCTCTTCAGAAATGCTTTGAGGACATTCTTAAAGTATTTCTGCGGTCCTCCTGGGAGTCTCCTGTCATGCTTGAGTTCCAAGTGAAGTAGTTGAATGCATGACCTACCCATTGGAACTGGTGCCATCACAAATGATAAGGAGGCTATATTATTCTGCTTTTGAAATTTAAAAGTCGCTGGTCAAGTTTCTGAAGCTGCAGGTAACTTGCAGTTTTTTTTGTTTATATCCAATTCAATCCAATCCTGCACTTCCCTCAAGACAAGGATGTGGTGGAATTAATGGGCATGGAAGTGAAAGGAGATGATCCTGGACTGTTGCAGTGCCCATCATATTTTTGTGGACTAAGAAGGAGTATGTCTTCCCCTCCTGGTGTCACTGAATACAGGAACATAGAACATTAAAAAAAGCCTTGGGGACAATTTGGGGCAGCCAGCAGCAGTCATTTTTTACATTAAGCAGTTGAATACCAGGACACATCGTGCACGACACACATCATGGGGCCTTGATTTGCATAATAGAAAGATTGTTAGGGGAAATGGATAGAGTTAGTAAAAAGGGGTTAAAACAAATACCCCTGACTTAGAGTAAGTGTACATGCAGTCAAATGCTTATGCAACCAGGCAACTTTACGCAGCCTAAGAACCTATAATAGCAAAACTCTCCAACCAGACTATGGTTGTTTACTGTTAGAAGGATAGACATCGAGTCAGAGCTGGTTAAGCGCAGCTTCTGGGATGATAAGGAAAGACAAATAGTTTCTTGCTAGGGGGCGACTATGTGCCTTCTCCACATGAAAGTTTAAGATAATCCAATATGTAGACAAGATAGGAATTTAAACAATATTCTGTGTACTAAGAGTGTATAAACGTGACTTGCCAGAGTGCTGTATTAGAGGAGAGTGTTGTTTCAGAGGTCTCTCTGAGATAGCGCTCTCGCTGCATGTTGAATTCTGAATAAACAATTGTAACCAGTACCTGAGTCTCGTGTGATTCATTCATAGAATTTCACCACAACTGAGATCCATATCCTGAATCAGGTGGTGTTTCAAGCTGCCTCTAAAGCCATTTGAGCAGAGCACATACACAGCTCTGATGCCTTCAAGTTTTATAAGAATTATTCTAATGCATCTAGCTTTCATAAATGAACACACAATGTGTTTATCCAAACCCCTCTGAGTGGATGGTACCTTGTATCTTGTACAATAAATAAGCTCCAGATGTTATGTCATTATAATAACACAACATAAATCCTGTTTGCTGATTGGAATTTCTGATGTCTCATCTTCATTGCTAATCAGATTACAATCCTGGAGGCAGGTTTTTAATCAGTTGTCACCCACAAAAAGCAATCAGAAAAGTTTTATTCATCACTGCCAGTTCTCGATCTGGAAATGACTCCATGGTCTTACCAAAAACTAAGGCAATAAGATTCTGTCCCTTGTCTAACATCTCTTCAAAAAAGCCAGCAATGTAGATAAAAATAGAGCAAGAACCCCGAGATACAGCCCTGGATATCCCTTTCATAATATTTTTCCAGTGAAGCTGCTATATATAGCAATTCTGTTTCCAGCTTTTTTAAAAATTCTTGTTCAATCTGAATGAAAGTTTTGTAACTTAAACAATACCATGTTTCTTAGTCAACGAAAGGAAACATTGATCTTAATGACCTGGGAGACAGTATATATGTCATTGGACATAGGGATGATGGATGAATGGGACTTGGTGTGAGTCGGGATATGGACATTATAGTTTTGGATAAGCTCAGATTTATGTCAAGTGGTAGATGGAAGGCTGACCAGAGCAGACTTTTGAGTAATCTAGTCTATCAGCAACTAAAGGGTGGATGAAATCTTCAGGAGCAGAATCAGGCAATATTCTGTGGATCAAAAAAGGCTGTCTTGGTGATGGAAAGGATAGCTCAGAGTCAAATAGGATGCTGAGTTGTGAACAGCCTGGCTCAGCCTCAGACAGTTGAGGTAATTGGAATCGGTGGCGAGAGAACATAATTTGTAGCAGGGATGAAGACTAAACTTTAGTCCTTTCAATATGCATTTGGAAGACAGTTCTGTTCATTCAATATTGAATTTCAGATAAGCAGCATGACAAATCATAGACATAGGTGCGATTTAAACTGGTGGGTCAAAATATGCAGAATCTGATATTGGGTTTGGGGTTGATGTCACTGAGGGGCAGCATCTTGATGAGAAATGTCTCCTATCTGATTGGGTGAACATATTATGGGACAAATGCCTGCCAATTAGCTTGCTATGGTGGTATCAGGAAATGGGAATGTAGGAATAGGTTGTCTAAAGGGATTCAGAGGTCATTCATTTTAGAAGAATGCACTCCTACTTATGATTTGGAAGTGACAATGAAATCATTCAATCATTCAGAAAATCAATTTGCCGTTCATAGGTTCATAATGTGGCATAGATTGCCTGCAACACCTCCCTCCTTACGGCCTCCCAACATCTGTTCCTGTGACTTCTTGTTCTACTTTCTGAATTTCCTTAATTTTCTTAACTTTAGCTTTGCCACCCTCATCTTCAGGGATGCTCCTGAGAAGCCTGGGGTCTTGGCCACAGCAGATATCCTTAACCCTCTGTCAATGGCCATGGAAATTCCAAATTTCATTGAATAGAATTATAGAATCCGTATAGTGCAAAAGGTGACTATTCAACAATCCCACCCAGGCCCTATCCCCGTAACCCCACAAATTTACCCTGTTAATCGCAATTTAGCATGGCCAATCAACCTAACCTGCACATCTTTGGACGCTGGGAGGAAACTGGAACACCTGGAGGAAACCCAGGCAGACACAGGGAGAACGTGCAAACTCCACACAGATAGTCACCTGAGGCTGGAACCCAGGTCCCCAGTACTGTGAGGCAGCAGTGCTAACAATTGTGCCACCATGTCACCCAGTTTGATTAGTTGGATGGTTATATAATTGCTTTATTGATCCTTTGATAGAAGTGTGAAAACTTTTTAAGAGAAAGCAATAAGTTGTTAATCCTTTGTAACCAATCAGAACAACTTCTTACTCAATCTATGCTGACAGAAGTGTAGAACTAATCATGCAGGAATCTGTCAGATACTTAGGCTCTGTTTTCTGATTCGAATCCTGAGTTCTTAGAAAAGGGGTGCAGCACAGTTAGCTGTGAGCTTCCTCTGCATTTGTATATTGGTAGGACAGCAGTGTCTGACAGATAATTGAATTCACAGGAGATTGGGGAGTCAGGGAACTGAACACTTGGCTGTGAGACTTAGGTCTGTTTCATTTCCTATCCCAGTCTCCTGGCATTTCAATCAGCTGTGAAAGTCAGCCATTCTACTGACACATGAATAGATCCGTCTCACGACAAAATGTGATGTTCCCTGTCTGTACAATCCTTTGGAGTCTACATCAGCTCTGAAGATTTAGCTGTTCTATTAATGTAGACACAAAGAGTTATTCTGTACAGGCCTGTAGAATAAAACTATATGCCAAATTCGACATATGCCTGCTGACCTGCATTACACATGCAGGCTGACGATGTGCCATGCGTGCTTTGTTATTAACTCCAGTAGCGCATGTCCCTTCTTGCAAATGAGCTGCCCCCACAGGACAAGGTTACTTAATTTTGTGACAGTCAAGACATCGAGTGCAGCATTCAGCAAAGCCAAAGGTAATGAGAGTGACAAGGCAACAGAGGGTGGAAATTTATTTTGCATCAACTGAAACTCTGTATTACTAACCAGCTACTAGATGGCTATACTGATAGGTGCTCCAGCCTCACCATTGGCAGCTGCCTAACTTGAATAGAATTTGAGAACCTAATGAGCTTAGTGCATCCAGCACATCGATTCGCAATGCTCTGTAAGGATGCATAGCAATGGCAAACACAGACACAGACACACAAAAGGATAGAGGATCGTAAAAGTGATTTTTCCTCATCAGAATATCTCAACTGTACTGTCATAGAGAAGCAAAGACTAAATGTCAGGCAGTTCCTCATAAGGAGAAAAATTGGCAGGAATCATCAGGCTTGTACCACAGCATGTGAGTTTTATGGCATGAGCCCACATCCTACTGATGTGTGGTGCAGCGCTTCAGGACTCCAACACATTGCATTGCTTTAATGACCATTAGTTCAGTTCCTGGCTCTGTTTGCATTTCAAGTCTTCTTTGGCTCGACTTGTGCACACTTTCTATCACAATGACTTCTCCTGGCTGCATTTGTGAGTCTGTTTTAAAGGTTGCTCCTTATTCCATCTGTTTTGTTGCAACAGTTTATCCTGGCTCCATTTTCATCATTCCATCATAAAGACACATCCTGTCCCTGCTTCTATACATCTATCAGAGAGAACTGAAGCTTCACTTTACATTTACTCTATCACACAGACGTCTAGTTCACTTTTTATGCTCATGATATTATACAGGCTTTTTCCTGTCTGCATTCACACCCATGCTGTTAGCATACTGCTCCTTGCTTCATTATCACATGCACAGTATTGAAATTCTTTCTCTGTTCCTTCACCACAAAGATTTTCTTCATCACATCCATCACATTACATCATCTCCTTGCAGCTTTTCTGGTCCACTAATAGCACCACATATTTCACCCATTGATACCAAGAGGACTTCAACTTCTAGAAGACAGGGACAGTTGCTTGACACCTGCAGCAGGCAGTCTGATCCATAATGAGAGTTGGGCTTCACTGGCATACATCCTGTGAACTTCATATTCTAAACCGGCACCTGGTTGCAGTGAGCTGGTTCTGAATGGTGCTATAATGGCTAGAAGGCTCACATGAAAAGCGTGATTACAAAGGTTCCTGTACCGCTCCATGACCAATGTTTCCTGCAACTTATGAAACCTGCTATGAGATTCAAGCTCTTGACCTTCACAGTTAAATCATATGTTACTGGGTAGAATAACAGGGTGGGGGACCAGGGGGAGAGGGGAGAGGAAATGAGACTATACTCTAATCTTATCGAACTGTGGGGTAGGCTTGAAGGGTGAAATGGCCTACTTCAGCTCTTATCTTCCCTCTTACACTGCTCATTTTTTTTTATTTTAATGAATGTTATAATCCAGGTCAGAGACTCCAAAGTACTTTATGAAGTCAGCCTAGCTCATAAGTTTTGTGCTTTGAACTTTGGCATGGGTAAGCACGAGATATTTCATTCTAGGTATAATTCAAATGACCCACTAAAGAGCTTTTACCAAACAATGTTTATTTAAGAATACAATTAACATATAATAAGACAATTAGCAATAACTTTCACCAATTACAAATGAGAAAAAAAAACAACCATGGTATTGTATAGACCTTATCAACGAAGAACGCTCTTCCAACTCAAATACCCCTGCAAACACCTTGCCCCTAGCTAACTAGCTAAATTTCTAATATAAGGGAGAGAGATAGAAACACACTGTTTGCAGTCTGGAGACCTAATACCCAAACAGAAAGCAACTCCTGGACTCCCCTGAGAAAGAGCCACCTTACCATGACCTAACAGTCGCAAACCAGGCAATTCAAAAGGGTTGTAAAACTCCAGGACTTTGCATTAGTGCAAATTAAAAATAAGCAAAAGGCCCATTATATTATTTTAGTAGCACTAAAAGGATATCTACGCAGACAACTTGGTGCCAAAAAATTTAAAAAAGAGCTGCTTATACCTGTAGAGAACATGTTTAAAATATATTTGTTAAAGGCACACTAGCATCACAATGCACAATGATTTTAGTATAAATAAATATATAGGTTCACATACTGAGATTTATCCATTTCATCTCTGCTACAGCTATATTTTATTCCACCAGTTTAGTATTAAGGGCCTCAAGAACATAATGCTAATAATATCCCTGGCAGAGCGTTGATAAGTGGCAATTAACATTTGTGTTGCACAAATGCTAGGTAATGACCATCTCCAACAAGACCAAATCTAACCATCACCCCCTGAAATTACCATCGCTGAATCCCCCCACTATCAACATTCTGGAGATTACCAATGGTCAGAAAATGAAATGGGCTAGCCATATAAATACTCCTGTTCCACGGTAATATGGTTGACTCTTAAATGGCCTAGCAAGCCACTCAGTTCAAGGACAATTGGAGACAGGCACAAAATGTTTGCCCAGCCAGCTGAAACATACATCCCATGAAGAGAAAAAAAAAGCGATAATGTGAAATTTTACTTTCTAAGCCCCTCCACCTTGTTAATTGTCATCACACCACCAAGAACAGCCTGGAACCTTGTATTTTTGCTTAACTCCTCCAATTCTTCCTGTAAGTTTTACTCACTATTCTTCTCACCCTTATTAGTGTTCATGGGATGTTTCATTAGGTTAAAGGTGTTAAAATATGCATCTTTATGTTATAATCACCATTGTGATCAGTTTTATCATTATTTTGTTAATGAACTACATAAACCTCTTACTTACATGGAATGAGCCTGTCACAATGAACGAGAGATGAGAATTATTAAAATGAAAGCTATAGCTCTTTGCTCTGATTAAGCTTTCTAAAATAATCCTGGAAACAAACTGAGCGTGATTATCGAAATACGTGCTTTTAATTAAGGTACTTCATTTGGATTTATTGATTATGATGTTTATTTCAGGCCTCAGAGGACTACGTGATTCAGGAACAAAGAAGGAACTGAGTTGCGGTGTTATGATACCCATGAGAAAGCCGTAAACTAAAGGAACACATTTACCGAATAACTCTCAAATAAAGAAATTAGCAAAAAGATTTCACTTTCTGTAACTTTTACTTTAATACAAATCAGAAGCAACATAAATTAAACATGAATTAACAAGCAAGTAGTACTTAAAATTGTAAGATAAATTTCACTCTAAATAGACTGTTATTGCCGAATTCCGATGAATGAACCATAGGGGATTCAGATGATTTGCATTCCAACCATTATCTTGTAAATTGAGTTTGTATCTGTATATTGCCCTGCTTATGAACACAAGTCCTCATTTACCTGATGAAGGAGAAGGGCTCTGAAAACTTGTGCTGCCAAGTAAGCCTGTTGGACTTTAACCTGGAGTTGTGAGACTTCTTACTGTGCTTACCCCAATCCAATGCCAGCATCTCCACATCAAGCCTGAAGTGCAACAGCTATTCACCAATATAAGCAGTCTTTGTTTATATCAACTCATAATTTCCCAATTGTGGAATTTTATTTAAATTTAGATGCATCCTACACAACTACAAGTACCTGCACCTCTTGCTACAGACATTACGTAGCTACGCAGTTCCAAAGTTTACCTTTCTTTATTCACACAAGGTAGGTCAGAAATCTTATGTGACAAAAGATTACACCTCCAACTTTCAAAGGTAAAATTATCATTAGCATGGCATAGTTCTATGAGCCCTCTCTCCTTCATGTCATGACTGTCTTGATGATGTAGCTTTCTAGATTCCCATTTCAGCTGACCAACCAATGACATGAAGTTCATGGTTTGACCACTTCTAGGAAAACATCCAGGTCTTTAGCATCTCTGAGCTATTCACACAACTTTCCAGGTTTTAGATATATTTAATCAGCTCACACAGTGTATCCAAGATCTCTTGTCTTCTTTTCTATCAAATGATTTGATTTGATTTGATTTATTATTGTCACATGTATTAACATACAGTGAAAAATATTGTTTCTTACCTGCTATACAAACAAAACATACCACTCATAGAGGTGGAAATGAGAGAGTGCAGAATGTAGTGTTACAGTCATAGCTAGGATGTAGAGAAAGATCAACTTAATGCAAGGTAAGTAACATAAGAACATAAGAACATAAGAAAAAAAAGCAGGAGTAGGCCATCTGGCCCTTTGAGCCTGCCCCGCCATTCAATAAGATCATGGCTGATCTGTCGTGGCTCAGTTCCACTTTCCGGCCCTCTCCCCATAACCCTTAATCCCCTCTCTTATCAAAAACCCATCAACCCGCTTCTTGAAAATATTTAGCGAGGCAGCCTCCACCACTTCAACGGGTAGAGAATTCCAGAGATTCACTACCCTTTGAGTGAAGAAGTTCCTCCTCAACTCCGTTCTAAAACGCCCCCCCTTTATCTTGAGGCTGTGCCCCCTAGTCCTACTGTCTTTTTTGAGCGGGAAGAGTCTCTCCACCTCTAAACTATCCATCCCATTCATCATCTTATACGTCTCAATGAGATCTCCCCTCATTCTTCTAAACTCCAACGAGTACAAGCCTAGTTCATTCAACCTCTCCTCATAGCTCAACCCCCTCAACTCCGGTATCAGCCTAGTAAACCTCCTCTGCACTCCCTCCAAGGCCAAAATATCTTTGCGCAGGTGCGGCGCCCAAAACTGCACACAGTACTCCAGCTGCGGCCTCACCAATGCCCTATACAGCTGCAGCAAGACCTCCCTACTTTTATATTCAATCCCCCTCGCTATGAAGGCCAGCATCCCATTCGCCTTCCTGACCACCTGCTGCACCTGCAAGCTGGGTTTTTGCGACTCATGCACAAGGACCCCGAGGTCCCTCTGCACCGTCGCCTGCTGCAGTTTTTCGCCACGTAAGTAATAGTCCTTCCTACCATTCTTCCTTCCAAAGTGGACCACCTCACACTTGCCAACATTAAATTCCAAAAGCCTGACAGCAGCAGGGAAGAAGCTGTTTTGAGTCGGTTGGTGCGTGACCTTAGACTTTTGTATCTTTTTCCTGAAGAAAGGAGGTGGAAGACAGAATGCCCAGGATGCATAAGTCTTTAATTATGCTTGCTGCTTTGCCAAGGCAGCTGGAAGTGTACACAGAGTCAATGGATGGGAAGCTGGTTTGCGTGATGGATTGGGCTACATTCACGACCTTTTGTTGTTCCTTGCGGTCTTGGGCAGAGTAGGAGCCATACCAAGCTGTGATACAAACTGAAAGAATGCTTTCTATGGTGCATTAGTAAAAGTTGGTGGGAGTCATAGCTGATATGCCAAATTTCCATAGTCTTGGAAAAACTGCCCTCTCCTGAGAGAAATTTGCTTCTGCTCAGTAATTCCTTGTTTTTCTTTCTGTCTCTGTTTGCTTTCTGTCTTTGTCTGCTTCTGTGTGCAGATCACCTTCTGGCCTAGCTCATCTGTTTGTAACTCTCCTTTGCCAGCTGTGTAACTTTTTTTTTCCCTGAACATCCTTCCTGTCAGTACTGTTTTCAGGTCAAGGGTCACAAATACACAGAGACTGGTATTTCTAATTATCCAAGAAAATTACAATTCATCCTTTAATGGAAACTCTTAATTTTTTTCAAACATTCTGAAAAATAATTCCAATGACATTTTGAAGAGATGACACAATTCCTTATTGAGCTGCTTCTGGGTCAAAAGTCATCACAACAGACCAAAGGTATGTATATCTTTGAGTTATGAATGATTGTTAAAAAGCATGTAATAAGGGATGCAAGTGTTTGCTGGATATGAAAATATGGGTTTATGGTGACATTTATTGATTAGCTTTTATTTGGGTGTGTAAATGGTTTTAGAATGTGTTAACTTACTGTAGGTCAGCAATGTAGAGTGATGGTGTTAATCTTGGTGACATTCCAAAATGTTTGTGATCATTTATTGCAAGTTAGCTGGAATGGTTGCAGCTCCTGGTGACTGCAAGTGGATGGCTATTCACTTGCATTGTTAGAAGTAGTCTTGGATCAGATTGTGATTTCAAGCAATTTGAATAAATATAGATAACATGGGTCAAATGCATTTTATGAGGACATTATTATAACATTTGTTTCTTGACATGTTGGTCAAACACATGGATGTCATTACAGTTAAGTATGACAATTTACATGTCTATGTGCCATAGCTTAATAAAACAACCAAAAGTACTTCATTGTTGGGACTCAAACATTGCTCCTGATGAAACTTGTGATTTTATGTGTACAGTTGACTGACCATTAACAAATACAGCAAACTTTAATTATTTTATTTTAGTAATTAAAATGAATTAAAAAGGACTGAGGGTAATAAGTAGTAGTAGTTACTGGAGGAAATAATTTAAGACTAAACAAAGGAAACCAAAAGTTAAAACATCTTTACATCCACCACTATTTATATAGATATAGTATTTCCTCTGTAAAGAGAGAAATCAGAGATCACTTTACAGGCAACTGGGCAGCGATGGAGACCAAGCACAAGGAAGAAGGAGGTAATAAAGGTTAAGAGGAAGCAAAGGCATAGTTGAAGTAAAGGTTCTTTTGATGGAGGAAGGTCTCAAGCAAGGAGATGATGAGAAGCTGAAAATACTGAAGAACTTGCATAAAATTGGGGCAATATTGAAAACGAGAAACAGATCAATGTCAGAAGAGTGGAGAGGAAAGGCAGTGACAACCCTAAGAGAATGTACACCAGAAAGGTGCAATTGTCTGATGAGGTGAAGTTTCAGGGACAGGCAAAACATGTGCTGCCTAGTGAAAAACCCAAGGCTAGTATTTCCCCATAGCATTCAGGTATCCCATCTTCCAGAGACAGGGACGGTACAACTGAACTGTATTGTTAGAACAAAAGTTGCACCAATAATGGTAGAATTATTAGTAAATGGCAGTCCCTTGAAGATGGAGATGGACAAAGGAGCTGCATTCTCCATTATCAGAGAACAAATATATAAGCATCTCCAATTTGGCATTCAATGCCTGAGGTTGGAAGATAGAAAGCCCAGACTAGCGGCACCATAATGGCCGCAGTAACTTAAAGGCAGCAATCAGCTCATCTCCCATTCACTGTTGCACGAGGACCCAGACCAAGCCTTATAGAGAAAGATTAACTCCAGCAAACCTGACTGAACTGGTTGCTGATCTTCAGTTAAGTTGGGGGGACTGTACAAAGTTATTAATAGATATCCTGGAATTTTCCAAGGCAGCTTGAGAAAAATAAGAGGAGCCAAAGCCAGGATTTATGTTGACCTCACGCTATACCTAGATACCAGTCAAGACCAGTCCCATCTCCATGCTGGGAAAACTGGAAACTGAGCTAGGATGTCTTTAAAGTCCAGATATAATAAGGGCTGTGCAATTTTCAGAATGGGCTGCCCCTGTAGTCCCTAATCTTAAGCCTGACAAATCAGTTGGCCTCTGTGCAGATTATAAAATAATAGTCAATCGGGTCTCCAAACTCAATAGGTACTTCCATGCCCCAGATTGGAGATTTGTGTGTTATTTTAACAGGCAGCAAGATGTTCTGCAAGTTGGACAGGAGCCACTCCCATCTTCAGCTTGAACTGGATAAGTCTTTCCATTAACATGCATAAGAGACTCTATGAGTTTACCCCACACGCTGTTTGGAATATTATCAGCATGTGTCATTTTCCAAAGAGTTATGGAGAACATCTTGCAAAGACTATTCAATGTAGCAGTATATGTGGATTATTTTTTGTCATGGGGGCTTCAGAATAGGAATACCTGGCCAACTTAGAAGTATTGCAGAGATTTTGCAGAACAGGAGTTCACTTGAAGAAGAAGATATGCATTTTCGAGCAGCTGATGCAACCTATTTAGGCTATTGAGTCAATGGCAAGAGGTTATATCCAGGAGAGGGTAAGGGAAAAGCCATCAAGGAAGCACAAATCCCTAGAAACAACATGGAGTTGAAATCCAACTTCGGACGAGTAACCTATTATGGAAAACTTATCTTAAACCTGGCTTTTATGCTGACCTCTTCGAAAGCCTGACTGCAAAAATACCAGGGCCTAGGAAGCTCCGTAAGTACAGGCTTTTTTTTAAGGTTGAATGTTAACTATTGTCAGTGAACCTATTAGCCCATTTTGACCCTAAGAAAGACCTTATATTGACTTATAATGCTTCTCCACACTGTCACATTCCTGGAAAGATTGTACAGAAAAGCCCTGCGTGTAGGCCCCCAGGACCCTTTCAGAGACTGAACAACAGTATTCTCAGATTGAAAAAGAATAGTTGGTGTGGAAATTTCCATTAATATGTCTACGGTAGATGCTTTTTTATAGTTACTGACCATAAGCCCTTGTTGGGCCTTTTCAAAGTGATCAAAGTGATCCCTCCTATTGCTTCCACTCAGATCCAGTGCTGGACCTTGTTATCGGCGGCCTAAGAAAATCTTCTAGAACACCACTCTGGAACCCGGATAACTAATGCTGATACACTGAGTCACCTCTTGTTCCTTTATCTGCATTGGAAGAGGTCATGATGACCTTAAATTTCTTGGCGATTTTGCCAGTGTCAGCAAGGTGGATTAAAGCCTTGACTCAAAAAGATCAAATCCTATCCAAAATAAGGCACATGATCCTGCACAGGGGATTCCAAGGACAACCCTCCGAAGAAATGAAACCCTACTCAGTAAGAAAGACAAACTAAGTGTTGAGGATGGGATCATTATTTACCATTTACATAGGTGATTTGGAGTTGAGTACGAAATGTAGTGTGCCAAAATTCGCAGATAACACTAAGATGAGTAGCAGAGCAAAGTGTGTAGAGGATGCTGAAAGACTGCAAAGGGATATTGATAGTCTAAGTGAGTGGGTGAGGGTCTGGCAGATAGAGTACATTGTTGGTAAATGTGAGGTCATCTATTTTGGTAGAAACAACAGCAAAATGGACTATTATTTAAATGATAAAAAAATTGCAGCATGCTGCTGTGCAGAGGGACCTGGGTGTCCTTGTGTATGAATCTCAAGGAGTTTGTTTGCAGGTGCACCAGGTAATTAAGAATAGGATTTTGTCCTTCATTGCTAGAGGGATGGCGTTTAAAACAGTGAGGTTATGTTGCAGCTGTATAAGGTGCACACCTGGAGTACCGTGTACAGCTTTGGTCTCCTTACTTGAGGAAGGATATACTGGCACTGGAGGGGATGGAGAGGAGATTCATTCAGTTGATTCCGGAGTTGAGAGGGTTGGCTTATGAGGAGAGACTGAGTAGACTGAGTCTATACTCATTGGAATTCAGAAGAATGAGGAGAGATCTTATAGAAACATATAAGATCATGAAGGGAATAGATTAGATAGAAACAGGGAAGTTGTTTCCACTGGTGCTTGAAACTAGAACTAGGGGACATAGCCTCAAAATAAGGGGGAGCAGATTTAGGACTGAATTCTCTGCCCGTTGAAGTGGTGGAGGCTACCTCGCTAAATATATTTAAGATGCAGGTGGATAGGTTTTTGGTAGGCAAGGGGATTTAGGGTTATGGGGAGAAAGCGGGAAAGTGGAACTGAGCCACTTCAGATCAGCCATGATCTTATTGAATGGCAGGGCAAGCTCGAAGGGCTAGGTGGCCTACTCCTGCTCCAACTTCTTATGTTCTTATGTTCTTATGTAAGATGTTTCCACTGGCTGAATAAGGGGGAAGCCACTTAGGACTGAGATGAAGAGAAAGTTATTTTGTTCAGAAGGTTGTAAATTTTTGCAATTCTCTACCCCAGGAAGGTCAGCCATTGAATATGTTTAAAATAGAGATTGACAGATTTTTAAATACCAATGATTTAACGGCTATAAGAATAGTGTGGGGGGGAAACATTGATGTGGATGATCAGCCGTGATTGAATGGCAGAGCAGGCTTAATGGCCTGAGTGGCCTTCTCCTGTTCCTTTGTATTCATAGTCCTACATCAAAGCTGGCCCTCCCTTTACAACCGCTCGGAGCTGTCAGTCAACCTGTGAACTCACAGCAACCCCCCACACCAACCACCCTCCCCCACCCACAATAGTAATAATAATTATAGTAATAGTGGAAGCAGTCAAACAACACTAATCCTCAGCTTTATATCAACAAAGTCTATTGAAATTGCAAGAAGTGATTCTTTTCATCTGAAATTCACAACAGATTATTCTTTTCAATATTTAAAGGGCAAGGGATTTAAATGAAATTATGGCTCAGCAGTTCCACAGAGATTATCCACCATGTTAATGCCTGCTATTAATAATCCTGAAGGGATATGTGAACACCTCCAAAAGCATACCTCTCCAAAAGGATACTTGACTGCTCCAAAGAGCTCTGGGAAGTTTGGACCTTTCCTTCAAACGTCTAAAGGCCATAGATCATGTTTCAGAAACCTGGTTGATGAAAATTGTTTGATTCAAGGCAAAGACTTTGAAATGTGCCTTCATGAACCATGGATGTGTGAATTAAAAACAAAGAATATTAAATGTTGTATGAAAACTTCAATGTGATTGTCTCCTTTTTTGACCATTGCGCATCCAAGATATTCCTTTGATGTGGCTCCACATTTAAAATGCCTTCAAGAAAGCACTGTGGGGTGAAACAGTGGCACAGTGGTTAGCACTGTTGCCTCACAGCACCAGGGATCCAGGTTTGATTCCTGGCTTGGTTACTGTGTGGTGTTTGCACATTCTCCCCGTGTCTGCTTGGGTCTCCTCTAGCTGCTCCAATTTCCTCCCACAGTCTAAAAGATGTGCTGGTTAGGTGCATGGGCCATGCTAAATTTTCCCTTAATGTACCTGAAAAAGTGCTGGAGTTTGGCGACTAGGGGATTTTCACAGTAACTTCATTGCAGTGTTAATGTAAGTCAATTTGTAACACTAAAAAACAAAAAAAGGGGAAAACTATGCCACTGAGATTATTAGATATTTGTGGACATCTTTCGTCAAAGTCATTGAAGAATGTTCCTGTTTCACCACTAACCACAGAGTCCAGGCTGATACACTTTAGTGAACATTCTCAGTATTAAGAGAACGTTGGGTTTCCCCAGAACATCACATTCTGATTACTGAGGTTCAGCATGTTGCTTTCTTACAACATCTGTGTAAGAATCCATGCAGAACTCATTAATTTAAAATAAACTCCAGTCTGAGTACTGAAATTCTGTCCATAAGCACATTTGCCTTCCATTTACTTTAATACGGTTACTTGTCATATTCACTGATTCACCAAAGCGGGTGGCCAGATTCCCGTAATCCACATGTCATTCCAATCCATTTATTTCATCTTCCAAAGTTTTGATGGCCAACTTCATAGGAACTGAATGAGTTTCAGGCTGAAGGTTTCACCTTCAAAATTTGAGTGAAATCCAACTTGAGAGTCTACTTTATGTTGGCTGTCACTGAGGCTGGTATGGGGGAATCTGGCATGGTAATATTGGAATAAATAAAATAAATCGAAGACAGCTGCCTCTGCAGTTTTAAGTTACATTTTCCACACTAATCTCCAAACACTTTTTTCTCCCTCCATTAAACCTCAATAACGACACCTGTCACCACTGGCCCATTTGCTTTTCAGGTTGAATTTTTGGCTTGAAGGCCTGCAAATATATTTTTTCTAATCTCAAAACTGAAGAGTGCTCAAACTTCTACTGTTTAAGTCTCCTTTGACTGCCATGAATCAGTAACTTTTCCTGTCTGAATGAGACAGGATTAGAATGTATGTGTCTGTGCTCACCACTAGACCCCCAGCATAAATTGTAAACCTTCACCAGAGCCTGCTCAGATTGTCAAACAGCTAGAATGCAGATGGTCACACACCTCTGCGCAAGTGAAACTAGATACCTATTGCTTAACTACTGGAAAATAGGATTACGTATGCCCACCACTAAACTGTTAGAGAATTGGATGCATATTCACAACTAAGAAACTGGAAGCATGCCAACTCTCTCTCACTGAAGTGTTGGATGCAGTCCATTACTAGATAGACAGAAGTCTCTACAAGTTTGCTATGAATAAAGATATGCAAGTTTTCATTTTTAGGAACTACAAATTGTTTTCTTTATGCACATTCTAAGAAAAATGAAAGAGTGAGGGCCAACTTAAAACTGACAACGGGTAAAAGTCAACTACAGCAGGGTTCCAAAATTGGCAGTAGTTGGTTGGCCGCCCTTTGCATATTCGACCTGAATTTACTTTCCTGAGATTTTCCTTCCATTATTACACAATTTCCCTCTTTGTGATAGTTCCAAATGCTCCAATTATATTCAAGGTTCATTTTCACTTCCCCATCTCCAGGAGTGTGATTTATTTTAACCAGACATTATTTCATAATCACATCAGTGATTGGCTAATAGGAAGTAGGACACATTGCTCCTCTATTAGGGCTATTTCATAAAATCATAGAATCCCTACAATGCAGAACGAGAACATTCAGTCCATTTCGGGTGGCACGGTAGCACAGTGGTTAGCACTGCTGCCTCACAGCGCCAGGGCCTGGATTCGATTCCTGGCTTGGGTCAATGTCTGTGCAGAGTTTTCACGTTCTGCCCATATCTATATGTGTTTCCTCTAACAGTCTGGAAGACTTCCTAGTTAGATGCATTAGCCATGCTGAATTCTCCCTCAGTGTACCTGAACAGGTGATGGAATGTGGCAACTAGGGGATTTTCACAGTAACCTCATTAACAGTGCAATGTAACCTTACTTGTGACACTAATAAACTTTAAAGTAAGTCTGCACTGACAACAATCCCAACCAGGCCCTATCCCTATAACCTCACATATTTACCCTGCTAATCCCTCTGACGCTAAGGGGCAATTTAACATGGCCAATCAACCTAACACACACATCTTGGAGTGCAGGAGGAAATCAGAGCACTCAGAAGAAATTCACACAGACACAGGGAGAATTTGCAACCTCCACACAAACAGTGACCCGAGGCACTGTGAGGCAGTGGTGCTAACCATTGTATTACTGTGCCACCTTAATTTGATCTAATCTCTTTACTTTTTTCTATTCTTACTTATAAATAGCTGTCTAATTTATTTTAAATGCTGTTAAAATGTTTTCCACAATTATCATCAGCTGAAGATCAGTTAATAGCACTCTTGCACTGAATGACAAGGTTCTGGGTTTAAATCACACGCCATACCTTGAGTGCAAAAGTTGTGGCTGACTCTACAATAATGAAGAACATAACATAAGAACATAAGAAATAGAAGCAGGAGTAGGCCATCTAGCCCTTCGAGCCTGCCCCGCCATTCAATAAGATCATGGCTGATCTGTCATGGCTCAGTTCCACATTCCCGCCCTCTTCCCATAATCCTTAATACCCTCGCTTATCAAAAACCCATCAACCCGCGTCTTAAAAATATTTAGCGAGGCAGCCTCCACCACTTCAATGGGCAGAGAATTCCAGAGATTCACCACCCTTTGAGTGAAGAAGTTCCTCCTCAACTCCGTTCTAAACCGCCCCCCCCCCTTTATCTTGAGGCTGTGCCCCCTAGTCCTACTGTCCTTTCTGAGAGGGAAGAGTCTTCCCACCTCTATCCTATCCATCCCATTCATCATCTTATACGTCTCAATGAGATCTCCCCTCATTCTTCTAAACTCTAACGAGTACAAGCCTAGTTTATTCAGCCTCTCCTCATAGCTCAACCCCCTCAACTCCGGTATCAGCCTAGTAAACCTCCTCTGCACTCCCTCCAAGGCCAAAATATCCTTGCGTAAGTGCGGCGACCAAAACTACACACACTACTCCAGCTGCGGCCTCACCAATGCCCTATACAGCTGCAGCAAGACCTCCCTACTTTTATATTCAATCCCCCTCGCTATGAAGGCCAGCATCCCATTCGCCTTCCTGACCACCTGCTGCACCTGCAAGCTGGGTTTTTGCGACTCATGCACAAGGACCCCGAGGTCCCTCTGCACCGTCGCCTGCTGCAGTTTTTCGCCCCGTAAGTAATAGTCCTTCCTACCATTATTCCTACCAAAGTGGACCACCTCGCACTTGCCAACATTAAATTCCATTTGCCAGTTCCTGATCCATTCGCCCAGCCTATCTAGATCCTTCTGCAGACTCTCCACACCCTCCGCGCAATTTGCCGTTCCACCAATCTTTGAAGGACACTGCACAGTTGGAGGTGTTATCTTTTGGATAGTACGTTAAACCAATACCCCATTTGCTTGCTTGGGTGGATGTAAATGATCACTTGGCACTATTTTGAAGAAGAACAGGGGAGCAATCCACGGCGTCTTGGCCAATATTTATCCCTCAACCAATATTACAAAAGAAACAGATTATCTATTCATCATCACATTGCTTTTTGTGGGAGTTTGCTGAGTGCAAAATTGGCTACCATATTTTTGACATTACAAATGTGATTATTCTTCAAAATGTATTTCATTGGCTGCCAAGCACTTTGAGACATCCAGTGATTCAGTAATGTGGTTGACCCTCAACTGCCCTCAAAGGCAACTAGGGATTGGCAATAAATGCTGGCCAGCCAACGATGTCCATGTCCCATGAATGAATTAAAAAAAATGAAAGGCCCTATGTAAATGCAGACTTTAATCAATAATCACTTACAAACGTCATAAGAAAACATCATACAGAAAAAAGAAAAGGAATGGTCTTCTAACCATCTGGCTTGATTCATGATTTGCAGCTCGGAGATGAGAAGGCAGTGGTGTAGTATTGTTACTGAACTAATAATCTAGAGAGCCAGGGTAATACTCTGGGGATCTGGGTTTGAATTTCACCATAGCAGATGGTGAAATCTGTTTTCAATAAAAAAAATCTGGAGTTCTGGTCAAATATTCATTTGAATCCTGACAGTGCAAAACTGCTTCCAGGCCACCATCAGATAGGTGTGGCAACCCGTCATTATCCTGCAATGATGGTCAGAACTATAAGTTCCCATTGTCAGTTCCTGCCATTGGGAAACCAATGCTTCAGAACCACCACCACCTCCCCCCCACCCCCCTTCCACCCACTCCCCCCCACCCTCCCTAATGGTCCATCTCTGTCTGTCACAAACCGTGGCAGGAGGTGATGATTCCGCCCGATGTTACAGACATGGAGAGATAGTAAAAGAGTTCCCCGCTTTCCTCCCTGTTGACTAATTGCAAAGAGATGTGTTTTAAAGAATAAATGTTTTAACTCCTTGATTTCTGTGACTCTTAAGAACACACAGAGAGGTTTTCTCATAAGTTTAAAAACGTGAAGAATGAATGTCTATTCCTAACACCTGAATGTATTCCTAACAGTATCTGCTCACACACACGTTCATACACTGGTAGCATGCACTTAGGGTTTTAAATGTCCATAAAGTCAATGTTACATTTGAGCCTATTAAGATACAAGGTTGAAACTTTGCAGGCCTGCTGATTCCCTTTTGGTTCACTGAAGAAATGGAATTTGGAGGTTTCTGGCAATTAATTTGTAATCTTTACCACTTGCAGCAGCTTACATTAGTGAAGATGCAATTGAGTTCCTGTAGTGAAAATTCTTGGTTCTTCAAATTGCTAAATAAACAACCTTTTAAAATGGTTTACTCCATTTTTAAATGTTACAAAATCAATGCGCAGAGTGGACAGGGTAAGGTCTGAATCCATCTCCTTGCTTGCTCCAAAAACTAGTTCAAATTCAAATTGAATCCAATTCATGGTACCCAGAAGGGAGACATGCAAGATCCAAGCTGTCAAGAAAAAGCATTGCACCTGATCTTGGGCTTGATTTCAGACAAAATGTTAAGAAGCAGTAGGTAAAAATACTTTTTTGTCTGTTAGTGGATTTCAGGCAAGTTCCTTTCTTTCCTGGGCTGGATCTCTTCTCTCCGAACCTCCTTGATGAGGGGCGGACCATGGAAAGGTCCGTTGACCTCGGGAAGGATTTTCTGGTTTAGGGGCAAGCACTGTCCCTCGTCTCCCAGACTGACCGCTCACCAAACGTGAGTTAATAAATGTTCCTTATCATAACCTGGATTCAATCAAGTCATCTGTCTTCCCGTTTTCCACACAAATGACAACTTCAGCATTGACACAATAGGATTTGTGTTTCAGTCATTTGCATCTCCTTGTGACAGAGAAGATTCTCCTCACACCCATTCCATTTTACAGCCAAGATAACTGTGGGGCTAACGTGTAACAGCTTCCGCAGGAATTTCAACAATAGCAGTCATTAAATCCACAGAAAAGATGTTGCATTTTTAATAACTTCTCAACGTACTGTTCCAAAAGTTAATTTACATTCCAATGTGCTGTCCAGACAAGTAGGCTAATTTCCAGCCTTATGCAATTCCTTGCACATAGGAAAACATGAAAGGAGGCCACCTGACAATCTTGTTTCAAAGCAGAATGTCCAATCTCCATTTTGTTTAAAAAGTGAAGTGTTCATTTCCATAAATCCATAGGTGTAACTGTGACATTCTGAATGACATTCTGCATAGTTCAATGAAATAAAGAATGCTTTAACAGAGTCATGACACTGTGACTCAATAAATCAAACTCAATTCTTATTACACTGTATGCTGGAATCTTATTGATGCTTGATGATTCCATGTCCATTGTTAAGATCTGGCTGATGGTAAATGCCAAGCTTCCCAAATTCCAAAGGGAAAATTGAAAAAGCTGCCAAAATAGTTTTTGTAATTTGTATATTTTGAGAAGAGGTTCTGAAATCAGAAAATCATGGCTCCAGCCAATTGTGATGATCTGATATTAAAGTAAGTGTTTATTTTAAAAAAGTACAAAATAAAATTACACTTAAACACATAGGTAAACAATACTTTAAAACAGTTCCAAAAGGTTTTAGCTTAATCTATCCTCAGAGCTAACGTCCCCCTTTGAGATTTCCCATTAATTCCATAATTCCACCATGCTTGGAAACCCACGCAGGGGTTCACCATCAATGAGGTCAGAAGATTCTGTTGGTGTGAATGTGGAGAATTCCAGTCTATATATTCCTCCTTGAACTAAAGCAACCACCTTCAAAGCTACTCCTGTTGTTGCCTAATGTAAAATTTTTATTGGTGTCCTTCTTTGTTCATTAACCTATCAAAACCACTTCTTACTGTTGGTTTAGACTGTCCAGGGGGATTTTGCACTGCTGTTTTTGAGGCATGGGAATGGTGGAGGGAGTGAAGAGTAGGATAGGATTCCCGAAATGGCTTTACACTGAGGGGATTTTCGTGATTGATTGTCCCTACCGCTCACCAATGATGCAATGGAAATATGGACTTTAAAAGTCAGGATTTCTATTTGCATATATTTAAATATACTTATTAGGTTTTTTACCCCTGATTGTCCCCCACACATTAAATTGTCAGTGTGCTCTCATGTCAATGGAAATCATGACAAGTCCCCCACTGATGAGGCATACGAGTCAGCCAGAGGGGTAAGATTGGCTCGAGGATGTCGGGTGTCCTGCTTGTCCAACTTAACCTCAGCGGGGAGCCTGTAAAAGAGCTTAATTGTCATAAACGACATGTTTCCATGGTTTTTATCCATAACAAATCATGAAAGTCATCACAGAAATTCAACCTTAAAAAAACTTGGCCTGGAACTGAAAAATTGCAGTGTGCTTTTTTTTGTTTTGTGTGTTGTGTAGGAAGCATTGCAGAAGAGGTTCAAGAAAAAGGTCTGGAATTACTATATTGTTCAATCACATGTTTTCTGTCAAACAAATGTGTTTTTTAGCTTTACATTGACACAGTTTCATTCAAATAGCCATTAATTCCAACTTCAGGGAAATTTGAGAAAGACGTGTAGGCACATAGGAAAATTGCAACATCTGATCCCTGAAACAACCAGGCCCGTTGTAGCCCTTCCAGGTTATACTTTCTTCTTGTTAGATATAAGGAAATACAGGCAAACTCATACATTTAAGAGGCACACGGGATAAAGAAGGGAGCTAAAAATGTGTGGCTTTTGCAGCACACATCCCTCTGCAAGTCCAGCAGCAGTGTTTTGGAAAAGCCATCAATTAATATGTCATTCCTACAAAATTTGTAATACAAATAATTGATTCGTTTGAAGCTTGTTATTTTACTCACAGCAAGATCTCCACAAGCAGCATTTAGATAGCATTTAGTTAACCTGTTTTTAATGGAATTTAAGTTATAACATTGGCAAGACACAGAGGCATTTATACGCTATTCTTCACACTGTGATACATAGGGCATGGTCTTATTGGATGTTCACGCCACATACCCATTGCAGCAAAGTCAGAGAATTTTGCACCCAGCCAAATCTCCATTCACTGCAGCAGGATAGGAAAGTCTCACCAGTGTGAATGGTGGTAACATTCTGGCCACAATCTGCTTGAACACCCAGAAGAGGCAATATCTCATTTAAAATAAAATATTTCTGGCAATGCTGCATTGCCTCCGAAAAACAATGATGTGTTAGGTTTTATTATGAGCCATAATTCCTTGATGTTTTGAATGGGAGACATTTCTGTAACTATTTTAATGACTGAGTCATAGAAAATGTGAAGTGTTGTACTCATTTAATAACTATACCACTTTTCAGGGAAGTATGGTGTTTAAGGTAATAAATTGTAAGCGGTGGAACAAAGCTCAGATGGGAGGTGAGACCAGGAAGTTGAATCGCTTATAGTATTCTATTGTTCGATTATCCAGTGTTTTGATTATGTGTGTCTGTTTATTGTTCTCATTGTGCTATTAGTCAAGCCTGGGGGTGGTTGAAGAAAAAAGAGAAACTAAGTTATAGTGAACAGCAGCAAACTGGAACGATGAGAGAGACGACATTTTAAAAAGTATCTGTAAATAAAACTCCTGTTTAGAAACTGGTATCATCTCGACATATCATAGAATCCGTACAGTGCAAAAGAAGCCATTTGGCCCATAAAGTCTGCACCAGCTCTCTGACAGAGTATCTTATCCAGGCCCTCTTCCCCACCCTATCCCCGTAACCCCACACATTTCCAATGGCAAATCCATTCAACCTACACATCTTGGGACACTAAGGGGCAAGTCAGCATAGCCAATCCACCTAACCTGCATGTCTTTGGACTGTGGAAGGAAACCGGAGCACCTGGTTGAAACCCACACAAACACGAGGAGAATGTGCCAACTCCATACAGGCACCCAAGACCAGAACTGAACCCAGGTCCCTGGTGCTGTGAGGCAGCAGTGTTGACCACTCTGTCACCGAGGTATAAAACCAAAGGTATAAAACTCTGAGGTTTAAAACACAATTTGTGATAAGATGGATAATAGTTAAATTTACTGGCTCCAGAACCATCCTTTTCTTTACTGAAACTTTCACCCATAGAGTGGGACCAATGCATTTGGGGTTCAAGACCTTCTTGGTTATGATGGGTATGGATTATTTGACTGTGACAGTGACCTGCCTTGGGGCTGTTAGGCCAGCTAGTTTTGGAGCAACTCCCAAAAGACATGTCCATGTTTGATAAACTGGTACGTGCTCTCAAAAAATATTCAGGCCAAAGTATGATATTCAAACAAAAAACATTTTTATGAGATCACCATTTCCCTGGAATCTTTGGCAAAAAATAAATAAAGGAATTGCAGTAGTTGATTTCCATTTGCATATTCCTCATTATGGACTCATTTGTGACCAATTGACTGAAAAACTTCAATTCCATGAATGAGGGAATGATTCTGCATGAAGGGTGATGAATTAGTCTTGGAAAAAGCCATGATCTCAACAATCCAAATCATATTTGCCATGTTTGATTTTTAGAGGTTACATAGAAATGTACCCTCAGACTCAGGGTAGAAATAAAGCTTGCTTAACTAGCTCCTGTTCAAGGGTTATGAACAAAAAGAACTCAGTTGTCTCATCAAATGTGATTGTGATCGGATTTCTTCAACATTGTGTCCAAATTGTGGAGATAGCCATTGATTGCCAATGCCAAGTCCAGCTCAAGGAGATAAAATAACTCAAGCTTAAAGTGGCATCACTTTGCAAACATGTGAAGATCGTCAATGATGAAGACTTCATCAGTTCGACATGAGGAGGATTCTTTTCCTGAGAGTGAGGTATAGCATGTGCATATCATCAGGGATGGTAAAGCACCAGGTTAGTTTAAAGATTGCTCTGTTGAGATTGCAGTCAACTCAGTATTGCTCCTCATTGATGTTAGCCTGCAAGGATCTATATTGATGGACAAACTCTACCGTCATTATCTTACACCAATTTCTCTCACTCCTACAACAGACATTCATCAGGCTTATAATGACTAATTATTACAATTTTGGAAATGATCACAGTTCAAATATGCTATGAAAATGTAACCTTAGATGGTCTATGTAATATGATGCCAATGTGCCTTTAAGAAAATCATGTTCTCTGTAGTTTACAAGCAGACCTTTTGGTTTTATTGTGGCACTAGCTGTCTGGTTAGAAGTCCTTTTATTGCTGCTTCAATGGTTTAAATGAGATTTTGTTTATTTTTACTCTAGGCCTCAGATTATTTCTGTGATGAATCTTTTACAACCCTGCATTGTGAGGGAGAAGATTGATTGATGAGTCAAAGTCAGGTGGTTTCTCTCCAGAAGAATTCAAGGACTTACTTTCAGTTTTGGTTTTAGAATCAGAAGCTGCCCTGGTTGTCAAGCAGCAGGCAGTTTTTTTTCTCTCTCTCCCTGGTATTATACATTCTGCTGGCTAGCTAGAAACAGGCGTCCTCGCCTTCCTCGACTGAAAATTCTGCTGTTAGTGGGTTGCTAGTTAGTACCTAGAGTCTCTCTCTCTCTCTCTCACCCTGGCGTTTTGGGAATGACTTCAAACTGGTCTGTGTGCATAGCAAGAGAGCTGCTAGAAGTTACAAGACTGGGAAATCAGAGTATCAATTCTCCACCCAAAGGACTGAGTTCCAGCATCATGTGAGCATTGATATTTTCTGTGCTAAACCTGTGGCAAGGGTTTTGTATCAGGAAGTTTGTTTGATTGGAACATTTTGTATACTTGTTATGGGTTATATAATACCATGATTGTTTTTTCTGTTTGTAATTGGTAAATGTTATTGTTAATTTTCTTTCTATACATGTTAACTATATAGAAGTATATTAAACAAACTTTGTTTGATAAAAGCTCTCCAGTGAGTCAGGTGAATCATACTTGAAGTGAAGCATCCCATGCTCACTCTAGCCAAATTCAAAATGCAAAACTTATAATCTTCATAAAACACTTCATAAAATACTGTCAAGTTCTGACCTGAATTATAACAGTAGCCAAAAGCAGAACCTTATGGAAATAAACCTATTCAATAGGTTTGCCTTTAAACCCAACCAGAGCACACATTAATGTGATCAATGTCGCCAACTATGCACAACAGTATCTTTCCTTATTTACCAGATTTGTGAAGATTATGTGTACTCTCATGCTCCTTGCATCAACATTTAATTCAGTTTTGCAAAATTTGAGATAGTCACTATTTGACACCTGCATTGAATTGTTACAGGAGCTGAAATGGCTTGAATCGGACAGTATCATTGGATAAGTCAAATCAGTGTTGTAGATATTGAAACTAGTGAAATGGCTAGTGAAAAAATGGTGAATATAGATTATGCACTATGTCAAGGCAGTCCACAAAGCAATCATTCCGGACAAGCATTCACATCCAATGACTCAAGAACTATTGGCATCAATGGTAGTGTGATTGGTACAAGCTGGTACTGTAGGGATTCTATGATTCTCTGATTCCATAAACTTGCCTAAACTCAATACGTGATTAAGTTATCTACAGATATTACGAGCAGTGCAAATCCCATATCTTGCAGCTTTTGTTGCTCATAAAGGTGTGTTTCAGTACTGCAGAATGCGCTATGGACTAAGTTCAAAAGCTAGCTCATTTCAGATGATCATTTTTTTCAGTCATGTCAGACATTAAGAGAGAACTTAACCTGCTTGGCAATGTCATTGTTCATGGAAGCGACAAAGCAGAACATTACCAGCAATTATCAGTGGTGCTTCCTCAGTTTGCACAACACAATCTGATGCTCAACAAGGATAAATGAACATTTGTAGCATTTGAGATTGACTTTTTAGGGCCCGTAGCAGCTTGTGTAAAGGCTACACACTACAATGTTGAAACCATTTATGCACATCTGACCCCATCTAATGCAAAAGATTCAGTATTGTTCCTTTGTTCAATGAACGTTCATCATAAGTTTGTTCATAAGTGTGCAGAGTTGATGGGATCTCCTCAGAAGCTACTGCGCAAAAATGCATACAGGAATGGATGAATGCACAAGAAACAGCATTTGACATGTTAAAGACAGAGATAGCATCTCCATCAGTCCTCACGAATTTCAACCCACATGCGGAAATGCATGTCACAACAGCTGTGTCAGGAAAAGCAATTGGAGCTATACTCACACAATACATTGATGGTAGTGAATAACTAATCGTTTATGTATCAGGCCCCTTGTGGACAGTGGAAGGCACTAACCAAAACACATATGATCGATATTACCAGAGTAATTTAGCTGTTAAAAAAATTGTTAACATCAGTATTATTTAACAAAAATATAGTCATTTGACAAGAAGTAATGAAAAGAACAACTTATTTCTTTTTCCTTCTTCCGTGCTTTCTATTGACCTCTATTGGCTTCTTTCTCCTTCTGTCTGGGTATCTTTTCTCATTTCCACTTCCATTAGCTTGACACTGCTCTCTCAACATCTCTATGTCAAATCTGAACATTGGCTACAATCTCCACTGACTGGCTGGGATTATGACATTGATTGATATGTCTTAATCAAAGATCCTGGGTTGAATATTATTGTCATAGTCCTGTAGAAGCATTAAATCCAGCATGATAATGTTAGGACATCATCACACCACTCTGAAATTAGTAGCCTGCCCGGCATTTTGAAAAGTGCTTGAATGCTGATTGGGATACTTAACAGCCCAATTGATTGCCATAAAATAATATCCATGCTATAATAAGATGGGAACACAGCCAGTGGGAATCACATTTTGTTCAGGGACTGATGAACTGCCAGAGATGAAGGTTGGAGCTGGATCTATGCTTGGTTTTAGCAGGTGATTCTGCTGAGAGTAGTTACTTGTGAAATCCTTGCTGTTCATACACCTCTGATCAGTTTCATGTCTATTATTTGGAGAAGGGGCCAAAAAGTTAGTACTCCAATCATTGCGGCTGGGTAGTTTTGGGGATTCATTTCTGAAGTCCCCTCTTGGATTTTTGCTGATTGACATCTTCCACTTTCATGATAAGATTGAGGTCTATACAGAATCTTCTATTTAAAAGAGAAAATTCCTGATTCTGTAGAACACACAATGTTTCCAATATCGGCTTTCTTTTGTACTGGGGTGTTGTCTGTAATCTTTCATTGATTTTTAGTTTGATCCTTTCTGGACTGTATAGTTGGATTTCTGTTGGTTGCAGCATTGGTAACCACAGTTCATTGACCAATAAAATCATTACACTTATTAAAAAATATAGTTTAAAATTAGTGATATGTCCATTGACATATATGTTGGTGTTCCAGAATGCATGACTGGGGTCAGTGATTTCACCTAGGAAACATTTTTGTTCCTTTTCTGGTGGGAATTCTTCAACTTCTGTAATAGCCTTATCCATGAAGGCTTTTCTTTGAAACCTGCGACATTACTTCAGTAGATCTTCCCAAAATGGCCAATTCTTCTGCATTGCTTACAGGACATGTTCACATCTGTTGGTTATTTCAGCACCAAAGCGCTGGCAGAGTTTTATGGTGTCTTGTACTTCTCTCCAAATTGTACCTCCTTTTCTAATGCTTCTTTTGAGTTCCTGGGCTTAAGGAACTGTGTGGACACTGGAAGTTTCCTGTAACAAAATATTTTCTTTACCTCTCAATATAGTCCTGTTCAGTTTATGGAGCCCTATTTGTCTCACTGGTCGTGTTGCTTTTTCTAAGATGAGGTCTTCCTTAGATTGAAGTAAGTCTGAAAGGGATCCACTGGTAACACGAACTACAATACAGTCAATTAAGTGATGACCTTAATGGTATTATTGTTAGCCTATTAACCCAGAAGCTCAGCTAACGTTTCTGGAGACCCAGATTTGAATCCCACCGTGGCAGGTGGTGGAATTTGAATTCACTAAAAAATATCCAGAGTTGAAAATCTACTGATGACCATAAAACCATTGTCGATTGTCAGAAAAACCCATCTGGTTCACTAACATCCTTTAGGGAAGGAAATCTACCATCCTTACCTGGTCTGGCCTTCATATGACTCCTGAGTCACAGCAATGTGGTTGACTCTCAACTGCCCTCAGATAATTAGGGAACGGCAATAAATGTTGGCCAGCCAGTGATGCCCATGTCTCATGAATGAATTTTAAAAGAGTATCATATTAATTCTGCTTTTAGGTATCCATACTTACGTCTTCAGCAAGCTTATGAACGGCATTAATAAAAGCATTTACTGATTCACTTGGTTTCAGGACACTTTTTGTTAAATTTTGTCCCTTCCAGAATTGTATTACTCCTCAGGTTGAAAGAGTTATTGAAGGCTTTTAAGGTGTCTTTAAATTTTTCAGAGGTCTCATTAATGCTTTGTCCTGCAATAATACCATCTGCTACTGTTCCTATGGAGTAAATAATGTGTTGACCTGTTTAGGATCAGACTTGCTGTCCAAACCTAAAGCAACCTAGGAAACCAAGAATCTTTTTCTCCAAAGTTTTGGGTTTCAACCTTCCATGTGTTCCAACCTCTCAAGTAGCTCAAAATTAGGGTCCCTAGCTTTTCTAAGCTTTTAGCTAGTTTATTCAAAGTTGTATATTTTCCTTCCAGTATTTCAAGCTTTTCCGGCCTGTTCAACTTCTCAACAAGAGTCACTGTGGTCATTCTCTCTCCCTGCGAATGTCTCAGCTAGAACTGGTCTTATTTTTGTACACTGCAAAGCTGTTAAAACTCACCTGGTTTTAAGTTACTTCAATAATCTCTTAACTCCCTTTGCCTGGAGCAATGAGTATTTGCAGCTGATCTTCTTTCTCTTTTATGCCGCCTCGCGCTTGCCACGTGTAATGATGCCAATGTCGGTTCAGACACAGGATTTACTGAAACATGTCCTTGCTAGGGAGCTGGCTTTCCCAATTAATACTAATTTTTTAAATCCTTTTTAAGGTTTGCTCACTAGCTCTATGATCTTTGTTTGGTTCTCTGACTCAAAGCCTATGATCGCTGAATTGGGATTTTTTTCAACAGCACATCATGCACTAAGATACAGCTCTGAATGATTTAAAAGGTTGATTTTCTGACTCTCCCTGCCTCCACTATGCAACAGTTTTGGAGATCTTCAACTGTGTCTTTCAGATTTCTCTAGCTTTGGCATCCCTTTTATAAGTGTGACACATAGTCTTCATTAAAGTTGAATTTTCAGTGTTTCGGGGTACATCACAGCTGCCACCATGTTGTACCTTTGTTAATCCAGCTTTGGAATGATTACTGAGATATTGGGGTGCTTAAACAACAACTATGCAACTGAACTGTGTATACCTATCCATGATTAGATGTTACAATGTTGAAGCCATGAACATTCTTGCTCTCGACTCCTGGTCATGTGTTCTCTTACATCAGCATTGTGGGGGCTGCTATTTAAACAGTCTCACACATTAAACCTTTCGCAGAAGTGTGTACCATTTAAAGATGTGCTGCAAGAACTCACCCAGGCCCCTTCGACAGCACCTTCCAAACCCACAACCACTACCATGTAGAAGAACAGGAGCAGCAGATACATGGGAACACCACTAACTGCAAGTTTCCTTCCAGGCCCCTCACCTTCCTGACTTGGAAATAGCACTATCTCTGTGTCAAAATCCTAGAACTCCCTTTCTAACTTTGTGAATATAACTGCTCCACATGGATTGCAGCGATTCAAGAAGGCATCACCATATTCTCAAAGGCAATTAAGGATGGGCAATGAATGCTGGTCTAATCCATATCTCTAGAATGAATAAAAAATCCTAATACTACATACTTTACCTTTATTGCCATGCTACGTTACATTGAAAAGGCATGGTTAATAGTGCCTCTCCTCATATCTGTCGTCTGAAGTTATTGAATTCAGTCCCCGTGTATGTTCTCAAGAAACTGCGCTATGACGTTCAAAGTAAAGATTATCCAAATATAAAGTTATGAACTGTTAGCCTTACATACTATGTTGGCTAAAAGAGTTAGGTATGAATGGAAATTAAAATTGAGCTGAATTTATAACGAGCAGCCAATCAATTAACTCTATAACACCACCATTTAATACCTGGGCAGAAAGTTACCAATCTATCTATTTAGCTTTGAAACTGATGTGATAACTACATTACAACAGAGACTACATTTCAAAAGTACTTAATCAGCAGGAAAGCACCTGGGGACATCTTGAGGTTGTGAAAGCACTATATGTAAATGCCATTTCTTTCCTTACAGTTTGTAGAGTTGATAATTCACATTTTTATATTTAAACAATGTTCTCTTTGTCCCCATTAGGTAATGGGGTGGCTGATCTCATAGCCGCAGTCAGATCCTTTAAGAGATGATTTATACATTTGTATCCATTTATGGGCACTCCTCAGCCACACACATCAGAACTCAGCCAGAGGTGCTTCTCATACTCAGTAAGGCCCCAAAAGTTATGTAAGTTAAGACTAAGCAATCCTTTTGCAGCTGAAATGCCTAAACATGTTCCAGATGCTCAACACATATCAATGGACTCTGCAGGGGAAACCAGTTGCTTCATGTTGTGTCTTTGCTCTTCAAGTGACCTAATTTATTTCAACTTGCTACCAGAATAGGCTATGTTCTTTCACCCACTTTAGTGCTGCTCTGAGATTCAGCTTTTTTGCTGTTTTACCACAAAGGAACTTACTGACAGTTTCTTAAAGACATATTACATCTTCTGGCTCTGCGTATTTCTCTAGGGATGTTTGATTGAGTACTATGCCTCTGGGTACCTTTTTGTATTCACAGATTTGAAGGAGTCAGAGGATCAGAGGAGGCATCCCAGATTAATTGATTTTCACCTGAGGCATTTACTAAGAATCCATCACTTGCAAGTACAGGGACAGAGAACTCAAGCTGCACTTCCCATACTGTGCCCAATCCTGTAGCCACTTCCATAACTGTGATAGCTGTCATTGGCTGTGAACATATGAGCTAAATATTTCAACTTTTATGTGACTGGGCAACTTAATTAACTGCCAATGATGTTTGTAAATCACCCAACCAGCAGCAACTTCATTGAGTAGATGAAGAATGCAGTTTTTGACCAATACTGTCAATTCTTACTTTGTCCTATTGAAAATATGGAGCAGTACAAAGGTGCCTACCCACATTGTCTTACTTTTATGAACAGGGAATAAATGTGCATCTGGCCAGTGCCCATAGATAAAGAATATTACACGCAAATGTCAGCTACCCTGGCAGATGTTGTAACATGTTGGGTGAAATTTAATGTTCCTTTGGGACAGGGTTGGGAGACAGGGAGATTGCTTAACTAGCTGGGAAGGTGAAGGGGGTTTGGAGTAGGGTGGTCAAGTCATCACCTTCCTGACATCCCCTTAGGGCCAGAGAAGATCAAGGTTGGCCTTCCCACATGGAGAAATAAGGCTCTTAAATTAATTAAGGAGTGGGAAGGGGGAGGTTGGGGGAGGGGCGGGGGGGGGGGGGGCGTTCCAATGTCACATGACAAGGCTGCTAAATATACCCAGGTGAGCTTGCCTGTGAGTTGGGGATGTTTCTGTTTGGGCACCCTATTCCCAAAGGATGGCCCAGCTGGCAGCAATGGTCGCCCCGTGTGAAGACACTACGCTGCCCTCTACACCGAGCCTGTCTCCTACTCCTCATGGGGACTGCTTAGATGGCTCAATCAAACCACTGAGTTTACGTCTCCTCTGGGCCTTCATTACTGTTCCTGGTCTCAGGCCTACTGCAGTCCCAGAAGTGACCACAGCTTTTGGGGGGTGGGGGGAGCGGCTGGCACTACTGGGTCTTAAGAGCTGTTGGCCATCTGATTGATTGGCAGTTCCTGGAGGCAGGAACAATGTCTTGAAGATCGCAAGAATCTAGTGGCGGGCAGCTAAGTAGTTGTTTGGGATTTAATCCCATTGGGGCACCAAACAGTGGTCAGTGCCATTGGTATTGCAATTAAATTCAGCTCATTCATTATACATGGAGGCAGAGAGCTTCATAGATAGGAGCTTTAGAGACATGGTCACACCTAAGCTGCAGGCAGATGGATGGGTGACCGCCAGAAGGGACAGGTAGTCAGCGCAGGAATCCCCTGTGGTCATCCCCCTTTCTAACATGTATACCATTTTGGATACTGTTGGGGGAGATGGGCTATCAGGGGATAACAGCAGCAGCAGTCAAAGCAGTGGCACCACAGCAGGCTCTGTTGTTAAGCAAGAAGGGACAAAGAACAAGAGAGCAATTGTTATAGAGGATTCTATGATTAGGGGTGCAGATAGGCATTTCTGTGAACGTGAAAGAAACTCCAGAATGGTATGTTGCCTCCCTGGTGCAAGGGTCCAGGATGTCTCTGAAAGGACAGAAAGCATTCTGAAGGAAGAGGGTGAACAGCCAGAGGTCATGATACATATTGGTACTAATGACATAGGTAGGAAGAGCGATGAGCTCCTGCAGCAGCAGTTCAGGGAGTTAGGTAGAAAGTTAAAAAGCAGGACTCTAGGGTTGTAATCTCAGGATTACTCCCTGTGCCACATGCCAGTGAGGCTAGAAATAGAAAGATAATGCAGCTCAACAAGGGCAAAACAGCTGGTGTAGGAGAGAGGGTTTCAGATATCTGGACCATTGGAGTCTCTTCCGGGGCAGTTGGGACCTGGACAAGAAGGACGGGTTGCATCTAAACTGGAAGGGCGTAAATATTCTGGCCGGGTGGTTTGCTAGCGTCACATGGGAGGATTTAGACTACTTTGGCAGGGGGGTGGGAACCAAAGCAAAGGTGAATTAGCTGAAGGGGAACCAAAGAGTAGGGCCAGTAAGACTCAGAGAAAAAGCAGGCAAGGTGCGGTTGCTAATCAAAGAGAGTCTGGTGGACTGAAGTGCATCTGTTTCAATGCGAGGTGTTACAGGTAAGGCAGATGAACTTAAAGGTTGGACTAGTACTCAGAACGACGATGTCGTTGCCATTACAGAAACTTGGTTAAGGGAAGGACAGGATTGGCAGCTTAATGTTCCAGGATTTAGATGTTTCAGGTGGGATAGAAGGGGATGTAAAAGGTGGGGTGGCGGCGGGGGGGGGTGGGTTGTACTACCGGTTAAGGAGAATATCACATCTGTACTCTGGGAGGACACCTTGGAGGGCTCATACAGCAAGGCAATATTGGTAGAGCTCAGGAATAGGAAAGTATTGTCACAGTGTTGGGGGTTTACTATAGGCCACCCAACTGCTAGCAGTTGGGTGGCCTATAGAACAGATATGTAGGCAGATTTTGGCAAGTAGTAAAAGTAGTTGTGGTGGGAGATTTTAACTTTCCCTATATTGATTGGGACTCACTTAGCGCTGGGGCATAGATGGGGCAGAGATTGTAAGGAGCGTCCAGGAGGACTTCTTGAAATAATGTGTAGATAGTCCAACTAGGGAAGGGGCCATATTGAACCTGGTATTGGGGAATGAGCCCAGCCAGGTGGTCAATGTTTTAGTAGGGGAGCAGTTCGGGAACAGTGACCACAGTTGAGTAAGCTTTAAGGTACTGATGGATAAAGATAAGTGTAGTCCTCAAGTTAAGGTGCTAAATTGGGGGAAGGTTAATTACAACAATATTAGGCAGGAACTGAAGAATGTAGATTGGGGGCAGATGTTTGAGGACAAATCAACATCTGGCATGTGGGAGGCTTTCAAGTGTACATTCATAGGGATTCAGGACCGGCACATTCCTGTAAAGATGAAGGATAAGTCTGGCAAGCTTTGGGAATCTTGGGATAACGAAAGATATTGTGAACTGAGTCAAAGAGAAAAAGGAAGCATTTGTCAAAGCCAGGAGGCTGGGAACACACAAAGCAAGTGTAGAATACAAGGAAAGCAGAAAGAAACTTAAGTAAGGAGTAAGGAGGGCTAAAAGGGGTCACAAAAGAGCATTGGCCAGCAGGATTAAGGAAAATCCCAACGCTTTTTATACATATGTAAAGAGCAAGAGGGTAGCTAGGGAGAGGATAGGTCCACTCAAGGACAAGGGAGGGAATCTATGCATGGAGCCAGAGGAAAGGGGCGAGGTATTAAATGAGTACTTTGCGTCAGTATTCACCAAAGAGAAGGACTTGGTAGATGATGAGTCTAGGAAAGGATGTCTAGATAGTTTGAGCCACGTTGAGATCAAAAAGGAAGTGTAGGCGTTCTTGAGAAACATTAAGATAGACAAGTCCCCAGGGCCTGATGGGATATATCCCAGAATACTGAGAGGGGCAAGGGAGAAAATTGCTGGGACCTTGACAGAAATCTTTGTATCCTCACTGGCTACAGGTGAGATCCCAGAGGATTGAAGAATGAGAAAGGGGACCTAGTGGTAGGGGATGGGGATATGGCTAAGGTATTGAATAACTTTTTTGTTTCTGTCTTCACGGAGGAGGACGTGAATAATTTGCCGGGTGTTAGCGATGGAAAGGTGGTAGGACTGGAGGGTCTTAATGACATTACTGTTACTAGAGAGGCGGTGCTCAACAGACTGGAGGGGGCTGATTGTGGACAAGTCGCCAGGACCGGATGGGATGCATCCGAGGGTTCTGAAAGAAATGGCGGAGGTGATAGTGGATGCCTTGGTGGTTATTTTCCAGACATCGCTGGATTCTGGGGAAGTGCCGGAAGATTGGAAAACGGCTAATGTTACGCCGTTGTTTAAGAAGGGTGCCAGGCAAAAGGCGGGGAATTATAGGCCGGTTAGTTTAATGTCTGTGGTAGGTAAAATGTTAGAATCTGTCATTAAGGAGGAAATTGCGAGGCATCTTGAAGGGAATTGCTTGATAGAACAGACGCAACACGGTTTCATTAAAGGGAAGTCGTGTCTGACAAATTTACTGGAGTTCTATGAGGATGTGTCTAGGGCGGTGGATAGAGGAGAGCCGGTGGATGTGGTCTTTCTAGATTTTCAGAAGGCGTTTGATAAAGTACCTCACAAGAAGTTATTGCAGAAGGTCGAGGGACATGGAGTTGGGGGTAGGGTGTTAGCGTGGATAGAGGATTGGTTGTCAAATAGGAGGCAGAGAGTGGGGGTCAACGGGTGCTATTCGGATTGGCGGATGGTGACTAGTGGAGTGCCCCAGGGGTCGGTGCTGGGGCCTCAGCTTTTTACCATTTATATAGATGATCTGGAGGAGGGAACCGAGTGTAGGGTGTCGAAATTTGCTGATGACACCAAGATTGGGGGAACGGCAAATTGTGCGGAGGGTGTGGAGAGTCTGCAGAAGGATCTAGATAGGCTGGGCGAATGGGCCAGGAAATGGCAAATGGAATTTAATGTTGGCAAGTGTGAGGTGGTCCACTTTGGTAGGAAGAATGGTAGGAAGGACTATTACTTACGGGGCGAAAAACTGCAGCAGGCGACGGTGCAGAGGGACCTCGGGGTCCTTGTGCATGAGTCGCAAAAACCCAGCTTGCAGGTGCAGCAGGTGGTCAGGAAGGTGAATGGGATGTTGGCCTTCATAGCGAGGGGGATTGAATATAAAAGTAGGGAGGTATTGCTGCAGCTGTATAGGGCATTGGTGAGGCCGCAGCTGGAGTACTGTGTGCAGTTTTGGGCGCCGCAGCTGCGCAAAGATATTTTGGCCTTGGAGGGAGTGCAGAGGAGGTTTACTAGGCTGATACCGGAGTTGAGGGGGTTGAGCTATGAGGAGAGGCTGAATAAACTAGGCTTGTACTCGTTAGAGTTTAGAAGAATGAGGGGAGATCTCATTGAGACGTATAAGATGATGAATGGGATGGATAGGATATAGGTGGAGAGACTCTTCCCGCTCAAAAAAGACAGTAGGACTAGGGGGCACAGCCTCAAGATAAAGGGGGGGAGGTTTAGAACGGAGTTGAGGAGGAACTTCTTCACTCAAAGGGTGGTGAATCTCTGGAATTCTCTGCCCGTTGAAGTGGTGGAGGCTACCTCGCTAAATATTTTTAAGACGCGGGTTGATGGGTTTTTGATAAGAGAGGGGATTAAGGGTTATGGGGAGAGGGCGGGAAGGTGGAACTGAGCCGCGACAGATCAGCCATGATCTTATTGAATGGCGGGGCAGGCTCGAAGGGCTAGATGGCCTACTCCTGCTCCTATTTCTTATGTTCTTATGTTCTTATGTTTCTTTGTTCAAGAAGGATAGCAAGAATAATCCAGGTAGTTACAGGCCAGTGAGCTTTACCATCAGTGGTAGGGAAATTATTGGAGACGATTCTTCAAGACAGGATTTATTCCCACTTGGAAATAAGTGGACGTATTAATGAGAGGCAACATGGTTTTGTGAAGGGGAGGTCGTGTCTTACAAATCTGATCGAGTTTTTCGAGGAAGTGACAAAGATGATTGATGAGGGTAGGGCAGTGGATGTTGTCTACATGGATTTCAGTAAGACCTTTGACAAGGTCCAGAAGGTGAAGTCACATGGGATCAGAGGTGAGCTAGCAAGGTAGATACAAAACTAGCTTGGTCAAAGAAGACAGAGGGTGGAAGTGGAAGGGTACGTTTCTGAATGGAGAGCTGTGACAAGTGGCGTTTCTCAGGGATCAGTGCTGGGACCTTTGCTATTTGTAATATAGAAATGATTCAGAGGAAAACGTAACTGGTTTGATAGTAAGTTTGTGGATGACACAAAGGTTGGTGGATTTGCAGATAGCGATGAGGATCATCAGAGAATACAGCGGGACATAGATCAGTTGGAGACTTGGGTGGAGAGATGGCAGATAGAGCTTAATCCGGACAAATGTGAGGTAATGCATTTTGGAAGGTCTAATACAGATAGGAAATATACAGTAAATAGCAGAACCCTTAAGGGTATTGACAGGCAAAAGGATCTGTGTGTACAGGTACACAGGTCACTGAAAGTGGCAATGCAGGTAGAGAAGATAGTCAAGAAGGCATATGGCATGCTTGTCTTCATTGGCTGGAGCACTGAGTTTAAAAATTGGCAAGTCATGTTGCAACTTTATAGAACCTTAATTAGGCTGCACTTGGAATATGGTACTCAATTCTGGTCGCCACACTACCAGAAGGATGTGGAGGCTTTGGAGAGGGTACAGAAAATATTTACCAGGATGTTGCCTGGTATGGAGGGCATTAGCTATGAGGAGAGGATGGAGAAATTTGGTTTGTTCTTACTGGAACCACAGAGGTTGAGGGGGTGACCTGATAGAAGTCTACAAGATTATGAGAGGCATGGACAGAGTAGATAGTCATAGTTTTTTTCCAGGGTGGAAGAGTCAATTACTAGGGGGCACAGGTTTACGATGTGAGGGGTAAGGTTTAAAGGAGATGTATGAGGTAGATTTCTTACACAGAGAGTAGTGGGTGCCTGGATCTCGTTGCTGGGGGAGGTAGTGGAAGCGGATACGGTAGTGACTTTTAACAGGTAGCTTGACAAATAAATGGGAATAGAGGGATATGGTCCCCGGAAGGGTTTAGGGTTTTAGTTCAGTCGGGCAACATGGTCGGTGCAGGCCTAGAGGGCTGAAGGGCCTGTTCCTGTGCTGTAATTTTCTTTGTTCTTTGTACATCCATCAATAGTGCTGCCATCATTTTGACAAGGAGAACTAGATGGATGATGTCTGAGGAGCTAAGTCACTATACTGCAGCTTTCTGCAGCACAACATGTTTTTTATTATTATTGCCTGATATATCTTACATTATACTGCAGTAGAAGATAGGCAGCAGCAACAAGCAGCAGCAGCTAGAAACAGAATAGCCCACCTAGAAGACAGAAGGCTTGCACATATCACTAATCAACCACGTGGGGAAAACCTGCATGCAGAATATAAAGGAGGATAAATTAGGGGGCAATTCTCTGACCTCACTGTGCCATTAGCAGGTCGCACCAGTCCTGGAGAATAGTGCATGGACCAACAGTTGGTTTTGTAACCGGTGACAAAATTTTGCAATTCTCCTAACCCCTGACTAATGCCGTGAACTGAATCACCCCAAAAAGGGTATGAGTCCAATTAGTACATTTAAAGTAGTATTTAAATAGGCATAGCCCATTCAAACCCCAACACACAGAATTCTCAAGCTCTTGAGAGCTGTGCAATAATGGTAAGAATCACTACTGGTTTCCACTAGCAGAGACTTAATGCAATGGCCATAGTGGGGCAGTTCAGAAGCCACATTGAAGCCCATTCGTGGTCGGGGGGTGGGGGGGGGGGGAGGTGGTTGTTGGGGGGGGCAGCAAGGCTGGATGGTGCCCAGTGGGCATGATCACTTGGCACACTGGTGATGCCCAACTAGCACAATAGTGGTGCCTGGCATGTCAAGGGTCAGAAATGAGGACCCATTAGGAGGGCCCCAATGCCTTGAAGAGGTTGGGGGGGGGTTTCCCGATGTACTTGGACAGAAGAATGTGGTCTCCCAGTTCACGTTGAGATCAGGGCGCCCTTGTGAATTGGTGCAGAGCGCACCTGAAACACCCGCGTGAATCGCTCTGTTATTCACGCCATAATGACATTGAGAAATTTTTTAGGAGAATCCCACACATTAAATGCATTAAATATCAATACACTGCAGCTTATCTGCAGCTATATTCGATGCCCTCACTACATAAAGCATTACCTCCATTGAATAGTCTATCATTTCTCTACAACTGCCTTCTGTTATTGCATCCTAAATTAATTATCATAACGCACTGAAGTGCCAATTTCTCAACATTTTATTCACTTTTAACAGTGGGGCTGATTTGCACTTTGGGTAAAGTGATCATACTTCCTATCTAAGGGTACTAGTGGGAGTCTTGAACTGTTTTTACGGCAGGCTTTAGAGCAAGTGTTTACAGTTAACTCACTGATAGGAGGGCCCCACAATGATCAGTGGCAATGCTGTTTTTGCTCTGTTTGGGGAGTGCCCTCTTGCAGTCCCTTAAAGGATCACCTATTTATTCCACCAAAAATTACAATGGGGTCTTAAAGCTGTTGTAATTTGCACCTTTAAGTACTTTCCTTACCAATTTTATCACAACCTCCAGAATTGTGGTGGGTTGAATATTGCTTGAGACGCATTGGTTAGTAGTGCAATGCAATTTTCAACATCATATTAGCACATTTAAAAACATAGAATCATAGAAGATAGGAGCAAGAGGAGGCCATTTGGCCCTTCGAGCCTGCTCTGCAATTAACCATGAACATGGCTGATTGTCCAACTCAATAGCCTAATCCTCCTTTCCCTCCATTCGCCCCAAGTGCTATATTTAGCTGCCTTTTTAGACTGGCACAATGATGAGCACTGCTGCCTCACAGTGCCAGGGACTTGGATTCAGTTCCATCCTCGAGTCACTGTGTGGAGTTTGCACGTTCTCGCTGCATCTGCATGGGTTTCTCTGGGTGCTCCAGTTTCCTCCCACAGTACAAAGATGCGAGGATTCTGTGCAGTATCCATTCAGTGATTCTAGATTAGGAAAAATTAGAGAAATGACTGCAAATTATCAAGAGCGGCAGTATAATGAAAATAAAACAGGCGTAAGAGGCTGGGATAGAAAAGCCATGTGGTCCCAGAGGATCTTCTCAGAAACAGCAAAGAATTGTAAACTGAGTGTGGCATGAGCAAAATCTCCACATGCTCCATATATGGCTCATGAAGTCACAAGTGTGTATATCAGGCATCCTAATACAGTATCTGTATTTCAAAAATCATTCCAATTGTCCAAACTCAAATTCAATATTGCATAAGGAAATAAGAAACAACTACAAACCATTCAGCCCATTGAGACTACTCCTTTCATAACCCACTAATTATCTAGTTTAGAATGAATTCTCACCCTTCTCCTCTTTGATCCTCGAAATAACTTTCTACATAAATAATCCCAGATTCTCACAGGCATTCAAGCTAAAGCACCAAAGCACCAAAATATTAATTAGTCTGCACATGTTTACAATTCAATCCTGACCTACTTTGTTCTGCAGACATTTCCAACTTCTTGTTTCAGAGCCTGCATCACAGAATCATTGCATCCTGTGGAATACTGGATTATCCTAGTCTGTATCTAACCCCGTAGCCTTTAACCTTCTCATACTGATGTTTCTGCAGGCAGCTTTGAAGGATTTGATCAACTGCTTTTATTGGGTCTCTATTTTTTTACTCTGCAAGGAGTAAATGTGTAATTTTTTTGTTTTGCTTGAGACTTGTTCATTTGAAACCTATGACCTGTAGTTCTAAGCTCACAGTCCAAATCAAATACTTACTTCACCATTATTTATGCTTCTGAACATTTTAAAGATGTGGATCACGTTCCCCTCCGTTCTCTGGTCTCCAGTTAAAACAAGTTCTGCTCTGCAAGCAGTTCCTCATAACATATAGCTCTGAATCCTGGAATTATCCTTGCTGTTCTTCTCTGAACCCTTTCCAATGCATAAACATATTTTCTAAAGGAAGAATGCCCAAATCTGCCCACAACATTCCAAATGTGATCTCATCAGTGAGATGCACAGCATTACAATTACGTCTTTCAAATGAATTCCAAATGCCTTTGTCAGTGTTCTCGTGCATGATTAACTCTCAAGCTAACAGTTTCATATTAGGAACATATTAGTAAGTACAGGACAGAAAAGACTTATCCAATCCATCTGGTCAGTCTCCAAAACTGAAAGTTCTCCACCAACCAGCCGCTCTAATATCCATCCAATTGTCCATTAATTTTTTCCACACTATCAATCTCCAATATGTCTTCCCAGCCAATCTATTTCACATTTTTTTCCAATCATCAATGTAGTTGTTCAGTCAATGGTTAATAGTCCAAACTGGACTATACATTTCCACCTTTCCCTCAGCTCTTGATCCTGCACAACCAATGACTCTGCCTCTTAACCTTTAACCTCACCCTGTAATCTTTGTGGTCCTGTAGTTGTCTAGCCAGGCTTACAGCCACAGAAATTTGTTTCAAATAGGCAAATTAATAAATTAACTAAGCTTAATCATGCTTTTCTGATGGAGATTGAACTTAAGATCAAATAAATTTCTGCAGCGCAAACAAATCGCAGAAAAGTGCTGGCTTGCTATTTCCAAGAAATTCAGTGCATAATAACTTAATTTACAAATAAGAAGTTAATGGTGAATAATGTAGAATCTGGTTGTAACTTTTCTTTGTTAATTTGACTTCAATTTTGCCCTCCATCAATGTGTGATTACTTGCCACCTTTTCTTGAATAAAATAACTTAAAAAGACTTTCTGAGCAAGAGAGTCATGGCACATTACCAGGATTCAGAGTTGTAGAATGCAGAATATATTTCTAAGTTATATTGTAAATGAAGGCTGATATTCACCTCATCTGCAAGACTTTTATATGGCCAGAGAGATGTTAAGAAATTCCTCTGAGGACAATGGGTTAGATCTCATTTAGAGAAGGCTATCTAGATCTGGCACTGGCTACATTAAGGACAGTCCAATTTTTTAAAAAGGGGGCCTCCAACATACCTTATATTCAAAGGACCTAACATCTGCTGCAGATATGGGCCTTGAACACCTATAACGGAACATTCCTAGGAACAGGAACAGGAGGTAGGCCATTTAGTTCTTCAAACCTGTTCTGTGAGATCATGGCTTATTTGCGACTTACATCTATATACCCGGTTTTGCCCCCATCTCTTTGTAATTCTTTATCATTATATCAGGTGGCAGACTTCTGGCTGAAATATTACCTGCGTACATAGACGCTGTGTCAATGAATTTCTAAGCTTTAATCTTTTATTTTCCTTTGTTGTGGAGATATTAATTGGCTGAGCTGCTTATAATTATCCACTATATATTCCAATCAATTCTCAGGCAAACTTTGGTCTAAACGATCTCGAGAGGATTAGGGAACACAGTAAGAAGTCTCACAATGCTAGGTTAAATTCCAACAGGTTTATTTGGTAGCAAACACCTCTAGTTTTCGGGGCTCTGCCCCTTCGTCAGGTGAGATAAGGGTGCAGAGCCCCAAAGGCTAGTGGCGTTTGCTACCAAATAAACATGTTGGACTTAACCTGGTGTTGTGAGATTTCTTACTGTGTTTACCCAAATCCAACATCGACATCTCTACATCAGGACAAGGGGGCACCAGAGTAAGCGTTGACATCTGCCATTAAAATTTCCATCACAGCAAATTGTTATAGAAACTATGAGGAAGATTATCCCGGAAATTGGCAAAGGTCGATAGCGGGCAAGAAAAGCAGCGTTGAAGCCATGGATAGCAATGGCAGATTTCTCTGCCATTTTGTATAGCACTTTGAATAGAAACTTTCAATGATCAGGTCCCATGATGATTTGCCAACAACTCAGAGAATTGGAGCACCATTTTTAAAGGCCCTTACTTGGGTTATAATTGCTTTGGGAAGTTTGAACTTCTAATGGGCTGACCTGTGCTGTCCAGGACAGAATGCCAATGTATCTTATAATGATTTTAGTGTCAGAGACTTGGGCTAAATAAGTACAAATTATCTGGCTATTTTAACTTCAAAATGTTCTGTTCGGCCTCTGATGTAATTAACAGATTGACAGTGTAACTCGACGCATCACCCCTCTACACACACATACTTAACCATCTCCCAACTGACCCGAAGACCCCTCGCAAATCCTATCCAACTAACCTTCAAGCCAATGTAATTACCCTTCTGATCCAGCTAGCCACTCTCACTCATTCCACTTCTCACGCAGCCACCAGTCACCTACCTTCATATCCACGCACTCACCTTTCACCCCACTACCCATTAACCCACTGAAAAACTTGATACCTTTAAAAACTTACCTGAATACAGCAGATAATTTTGTAAGAAGGGGTCTGCACTGCTCCTCTTTGTCCATCTCTCCTCACTTGCTCATCTTCCCTTTGAAAGGCTGCACTGATTCATCACTTCTGTAACCTGGATCAGAAGCCCCTGCTGGAGACCCCAAATAAGTAAGCATGTAGAGTTCTTCATGGGCAGTGTCAATATGTGCAAAATCACAGGAGATCCACAATTATCTGGGCCTCTGTTTCCTGTTAGTGTCATGAATACTTTAATCACAGAAAATGGTTCATCTTCAAGAACTAAGGGACATTCTGAGAGAACTTGTATTTTACAAGACACAGTTTCTTAAAGGTCTAATGCTGATCTCTGATTGCTTTTCTTGGAAGAGACATCCATTTACAAGAAAAGGTAATTAAGCAGTTTTAAATCAGCTGCAAACCTCTTGATGATGGTGGACTATGACAAAGGGAGCCACATGGTAGTTTCTGGCTCTGAAAAAACAAAATGCCTGGAGAACTGTGTTTAAAGTTGGTTTTCGTTTTGAGAATAAGAACGTCCATCTGGTTACGAAAAAAAGACCATAGCCTTGATAGAGTCCAGAGTTAGTCCAGAGTCAGATTTTAATATAAGCTGCTTCTAATTTGCTCTACGTGATTGAATTGAACACCTGCAAGTTTTTCTTAAATCTGCTCATGTCATCAATTGCTTTGCAGAACAATTGGATAACCCAACAGCACTTCAAGGACTCCACCACCTATTCTTGAACTATTGACTTTTAACTTTTGGCAAAATTCCTCTACTTTTGTGTTATTATTCTTCGTGTGTGTGTGTGTGTGTGTGTGTGTGTGTGTGTGTGTGTGTGTGTGTGTGTGTGTGTTATGCCATACTTGCATATTTCATATTATATGTTAATACAGTTTGCTTTTCTATTTGACAAGAATCATTTTATAATAAACTAATAAATGTGTTTATTCAAAGAAGCCTTGTTAAAGTCTTTTATCCTTCACAGTTGGCTATTTTGGTTAATGAATCAAACCTTTAAACTAACTGTGCAACTCCTGGAGTTGTGGAACTAGTCAACACTTCTTCCATCTTGGCTGTAACATTAGCCAATCCTCTATCCATGCCAATAATTAGCTTCAATATCACGAGCTGTTATCTTGTTTATTAACCCTTTATATAGTACATTATTGAATGGAAGTTAATTCCAGAGCTTAAGCACCAGGTAACTGATCACAAGGCTTAGCCTACCGTGGGGAACCTTATCAAACGCTTTACTGAAATCCATATATACCACATCAGCTGCTTTACCCTCATCCACCTCTTTGGTCACCTTCTCAAAGAAATCAATAAGGATTGTGAGGCACGACCTACCCTTCACAAAACCGTGTCAAATTATTCCTTTCTAGATGATTATAAATCCTAAATCTTATAATCCTTTCCAAAGCTTTACCCACAACAGAACTAAGGCTCACTGGTCTATAACTACCAGAGTTCTCTCTACTCCCTTTCTTGAACAAGGGGACAATGTTTGTTAACCTTCTGGCACTATTCCTGTAGACAATGATAATGACAACCTAAAAATCAAAGCCAAAGGCTCTGCAATCTCCTCCCTAACCTCCCAGAGAATTCTAGGATAAAACCCATCCGATCCAAGGGACTTATCTATTTTCATACTTTCCAGAATTGCTAACACCTCCTCCTTATGAACCTCAATCCTGTCTAGTCTAATACCCTGTATCTCAGTATTCTCCTCGACAACATTGTCTTTTTCCTGTGTGAATACTGATGAAAAATATTCACTTAGCATCTTTCCTATCTCTTCGGACTCCACGCACAACTTCCCACTACTGTCCTTGACTGACCCTAATCTTACCCTAGTCATTCTTTTATTCCTGATATACCTATAGAAAGCTTTAGGGTTTTCCATGATCCTACCTGCCAAAGACTTCTCATGTTCCCTCCTGGATCTTCTCAGCTCTCTCTTTAAGTCCTTCTTGGCTAACTTGTAACTTTCAAGCGCCCTAACTGAGCCTTCACGCCTCATCTTGACGTAAGTTCCCTTCTTCCTCTTCACAAGTGATTCAACTTTAGTAAACCACAGTTCCCTTGCTCGACCACTTCCTCCCTGCCTGACAGGTACATACTTATCAAGGACATGCAGTAGCTGTTCCTTGAACAAGCTCCACATTTCAATTGTGCCCATCCCCTGCAGTTTCCTTCCACATTCTATGCATCCTAAATCTTGCCGACACGAAGATTGGTAGCATAGTGAACAGTGAGGAAAGTTACCTCCAATTGCAACAGGATTTTGATCAATTGGGCCAGTGGGTTGACGAATAGCAGATGGAGCTAAATTTTGGTGGATTGAACCAGGGCAGCACTTATTCAGTTAATGGTAGGGCGTTGGGGAGACTAACAGAACAAAGCGATCTAGGGGTACATGTTCATAGCTCCTTGAAAGTGGAGTCACAGGTGGACAGAGTGGTGAAGAAGGTAATCAGCATGCTTGGTTTCATCAGTTAGAACACTGAATACTGGCTTTGGGACATCTTGTTGAAGTTGTACAAGATATTGGTAAGGCCACACTTGGAATACTGTATGCAATTCTGGTCACTCTATTATAGAAAGAATATTATTAAACTAGAAAGAGTTCTGAAAAGATTTACTAGGATGCTACCGGGACTTGAGGTATTGATGGATTGAGGTGTAAGGAGAGGCTGAATAGACTGGGACTTCTTTCTCTGGAGCATAGGAGGCTGACGGGTGACCTTGTAGAGGTCTATAAAACAATGAGGGGCATAGATAAAGTAGATAGTCAATATCTTTTCCCAAAGGTAGGGGAGTCTAAAATTAGAGGGCATAGGTTTAAAGTGAGAGGGGAGAGATACAAAAATGTCGACATTTCAATTGAGGGGCAATTTTTTCACACAGAGGGTGGTGAGTTCTGGAACAAGCTACCAGGGGTAGTAGTAGAGGCGAATACAATTTTATATTTTAAAAAGCGTTTAGATAGTTACATGAGTACAATGGGTATAGAGGGATATGGGCCAAATGCAGGCAATTGTGATTAGCTTAGGGGTTTCAAAAAAAAGGGTAGCATAAACAAGTTGGGCTGAAGAGCCTATTTCCATGCTGTAAACCTCTATGACTCTGTGACTCTACAAAAGATCAGGTTTAGCTGTAATAATCTTTACGTTAATAAAGTCCACGAGGACTCAATACCAATTCAAAAATGATGAATGGTTGCTTCAAAATGGTCCTAAAGAGCTGCCAAGGATCATGTAGACCTGTAATCAAGAAGAACCAGCATCTTCAGATTGAAAAGCAAGGGGAATATTCCTTAAAATTTGTAGATTGATGTAAGACCAATAAACAAACGTAGGTTTTACATGGGATATATTAAACTAACCTATAGGATATGCCTGACACTGAAAGACATCCTCCTTCTGGGAATATTTCCTGCTATTCTTCGATAGCTTTCTTTCAGTTTGCCTCCAATCTTCCCATTCTAGGAAAATCAAGAGTGTGACAATAACCTTCAAAAACACCAAAATAAAGTTAAATTCTTGCTATCAGTAACAATGACACTCAAACTAACTGTCTATCTCCTCACGGCTCAAAAAATATCCACCTCTCAAGAAGAGATTTTATGGAGAATTTAGCGGACAGGAGGGTGGATAATGCAAAATCTGTTGACCTCAGGCAGGATTTTCCAGTTTTGGGGCAAGCGTGGCCAGAAAATCCTACTATACCTTTCTGTAATATACTAAAAACCTGAAATAAAAACTGAAAATGCTAGAAATACACAGCGTGCCCCACAGCACTGAGTTCAACCGTTCAGTATCAGCATATTTGGATCTATATGGAGAATTCTAAATATATCTGACCTATTTCACAGAGGAATCTAAAATTTAGGTACAAAAGAGTACAATGTGAAAGATAGAAAGACTTGGATATATAAAGCACCTTTTATGATCTTAAAAGCACTTTACAGCCTATGTAGTACTTTCTGAAATATAGTCTATATTGTAATGTAGAAAGGGGCAGCCAATTCTTGCACAGCAAACTTTATGGGAAGATATTGGGTGGTGGTAATGTGAACTAGTAATTCAGTGGCCCAGGCTATTGCTTTGTGATACAAGTTCAATCCCACCGTGGCAGCTGGTAAATTGAAAGCTAGCCTCAGTAATGGTGATCATGAAGCTCTCATTGATTGTCATAAAAACCCGTCTGGTTCACACGTGTCCTTTAGAGAAAGAAATTTGCCATCCTTACCTAGTCTAGCACGCAGATCCACGGTAATGTGGTTCACTGTGAAAGGGCCTTGCAAGCCATTCGTTTCAAAGGCAATCAGTGATAGGCAACAAATGCCCACATCCCATGAAAGAAAAGAATCTCACGAAAAGCAATGTGCTAATGACCAGACAATCTATTCACTTAGTGCTGGGGGAGAGAGAGGTGAGTCCAGGGCAAAGGGAGGGTGGCATGAAACTGAGGGGAGGATGGCAGAATGAATCAAAGGGAAGCTCGGTGACAAGAAGATGTTTTGTGGGGTGGGGCCTTCGAGAGGGTTTTGCAGGAGGGAAAAAGGAGAGCCAAGGACACGGGTAATCTGAACTTTCCATATGTTACTTGGATGATGCTCCTACTCTCTGATACTCCTCAGCCCACAGAGAAAGTTTATGAAATAGGTACTGGTTTGTATCTTTTTTTGGTTTATTTAGACACCTGTATAGCTCATTGGTGACAGTATAAATTATTTGAGGATAGTTTGCAGTTTATGGCTTTTTTGTAGTTTCTAGAAGTACAAATAAAACTAGTCAGGTAAATTAGCCACTAGGTGGTATTGCTACTTAAGGCATGAATTGGACTAACAGATGAGGAAAGTGCATGACCCCACTGAAAACAATCCCTGGCATATCTCCTTTGAAATTATACACTGATTCACTTCATTTTTCCCCCTTTTCAGGTGGCAGCATTGTGAAGCATGCATGTAACATGATAAATTAAAAAAAAAGACTTTTTAAAAATTCAGTTACAGGATGTGGGAGTCGCTAACAAGGCCACCATTTATTGCCCAACATTAATTGCCCTTGAGTGCCCAGCTCCCCGGCATACATTTACATCGTGTCTTTCATGACTGCCGGATATCTCAAAACATATTGTAACCATTCAATGTGTCATTATTGTAGTGTAGGAAATGTAGCAGCACAGCCAAGTGCCACAAACAGAAATTTGATAAATGATCTTATCATTTGTTTTAATGGTGTTGGTTAAGGATTAAGTATTAGCTGGGACATCAAGAAACCCCCTTGCTCTTATTCAAACGGTACTGTGGGATCTTTTTTATCGTAAGAACATAGAGAAGAGAAGCAGGAGAGCACCAACTGACCTGTTGGGCCTACCCTACCATTCAATGTGACCGTGGTTGATCTTGGATTCCAATACCATTTTTTCATCACTTCCCATATCCTTTGACTCCCCTGAAAGACAGAAAATCTGTATCATCCAACCTGAATAATGTTTAAACTTTAAAGTTCAATTATTTGTGCCGCAAGTAGGCTTGCATTAACACTGCAATGATGTTACTGTGAAAATCCCATAGTCACCACACTCTGGTGCCTGTTTGGGTACATTGAGCGAGAATTTAGCATGGCCTAAGTAGCGCACCTTTTGGGCTGTGGGAGGAAACTGAAACACCTGGAGAAAGCCCACGCAGAATGAGCAGACTCTGCGCAGACAGTGACCCAAGCCAGGATCCGAACCCCAATGCTAACCAATGTGCCATCGTGCCATCCCGATGGAATATACACAACCCTCTATGATAGAGAATTTTAAAGTTTCACAACCCTTTGAGTGAAGAAATTACAACTCATCTCAGTCTTATATGATCATCCACTTATCCTGAAGCCATACTCCTTGTTCTATATTGCCTTGCCTGGAGAAACAATGGTTGAAATTTTCCAGTCCTGCCCACCACAGGGAACATGCCAAACCTCAATGGACTTTGGCTAAGTTGTTCAATCTCCCATGGCAGGTGCTGCCAATACGGAGTCAGAAAATCCTGGCCAATGTCTCAGTATCTAGCTTATCAAACACCTTCAGAATCTTGAATGATTCAATGAGATCATCTCTCACTCTTCTAAACTCAAGAGAATATAGATCCAATTTACTCAGTTTCTCATCACAGGATAACCATCTCATCTCAGGGACCAACCTAGTGAACATTTGCCTCAATGCAAGTATACCCTTCATTAAATATAGAGGCCACAATTAAACACAGTGGGGGAAGTTTCCCATTCCACCTGCCACGGGAATCATACCGGGCGGAAGGCATAGACCATGTAATGGTCCGTTGATGTCGGGTGGAATTTTCCAGTTTTGAGGCAAGCACGGCTGGAAAATCCCACCCCATATTCTAGGTGTGGTCTCACCAAAGTCCCATGCAATTGTAACAAGGGGTCAGACTCTCCGATTTCACCCACAACTGGGAATCTCTAATTCCCCTGCTGTGAATGAAGATTTGGTTGAGCGTCAAATTCTGTCTTCGCTGGTGGTGTGGCATGAATGGCCAGAGAATTCCAGCCAAGACTTCTTTAATCTCATATACCAATCTTGCAATAAAGGCCAATATGTCATTTGCTTTCTGAATTGCACACTAAATTTTTGTGTTCCTTAAATGAGTATAGTCAAGGCTCTCTGAACATTTACAAGTTTCACACCTTTAAAAAAAATTCTGCTTTTTTATTTTTATGACCAAAGTGAATAACCCCACACACCCTCACATTATACTCCACCTGCCATTTTGTTGTACACTCGTTTAACCTGCCTAAATCCCTTTGCAGTCTTGCTCCTCTCCACTTGCATCCCCACCTAGCTTTGTATTATCAGCAAAGTTAGATTTATTACTCTCTGTCTCTTTGTCTAAATCATTACATAGATTAAAAATAGCTGAGCGCTGATTCTTGTAGCATTCCACTACTCCCTACCTGCTAACTTGAAAATGCATTATTTATCCCTATTCGGCTTCCTGTCCATTAACCAATTCTGAATCTATGCTGATATATTACCCTAAACTCCATGAACACTTATCTTGTGTATTAATCTTATCAAATACCTTTAGGAAACCCAAGTATACTACATCTACTGCTTCCCCTTCATCTACCCTGAAAGTTACATCCTCAGAAAACTCTAATAAATTGTCAAACAGATTTCTGTTATGTAAAACCATGTTGACTTGTTCTCATCATTCCATGTTTTTAAAGTATATTCTTAAGAACTCCTTAATAATAGATTACAGAACATTCTCGATGATGATGTCAGGCTAACTAGCCTGTATTTTTCTATTTTCTCTCCCTCCTTTCTTGAACAGCACCATTCAATTTGTTAACTTCCAATCTGCTGGGATCTTTTCGGAATTTAGGGAATTTTAGAAAATTGCAGCCGACACATTCACTACCTCCGCAGCTATCTTTTTTAGGACCCTAAAACGTAAATCATCAGATCCTGGGGATTTGTCAGATTTTACATGCTTGAGTTTCTTCAGTTCTTTTTCCTACTAATATTAATTATCTTAATTTCCTCACTGCTCCTAAGTTTTCCTTTAATTCTGATAGGCAACTTGAACTTTCCACTTTGAAAATTGACAAAATGGGTGGGATTTTCCTATCCAGGCAGCAGCATCCATCATTTTGGGTGGAAAGGAAAGATTTGGAGAGAGGCCAGACTTTTGGCTACTCTTCGAATGTGCGCATCCTGCTCACAGCAATGCCTACTGCTAGCGGGCAGGAGTATTCCAGACAAAATTTTTGTTCAATGTCTGCCATTTCCTCACTCCCTATGATAAGGACAGAATTTTCCATTTTGTCTTCTAATTGCTGGACCTAGCAAATAAAGTGGTATGCACCTCGCTGACTGCACAGCTGACTTTTCTCACCCTATTGTCCAGCACTCAAAAGAAAAATTCCTGGAGGCATGTTCCGTGACGTCATGCCGGTGGGGTGGGGTCTGAAAGAGCCAACAACCCTGGGCTTCCAGAGATCATCTCAAGTTCAAAATAATGAGGATCCCCCCATGGATCCTCATTACCCCCTCATCCCCCTCACATACTCAGAGCACCACCCCTGTGTACATGGGGAACCCCTCACCCCCATGGAGCACTCCAGAGGGCCACTCAGCAATTGTCAAGGTGCACTTCCCAGCCATGCCCTTCTTCCACCTGGGGCTATGCCTATTTGTGCATCTTTGATGTAGCCTCTTCACCTGGTTCATGTTGCTACAGAGCTGTTGTAAACCTTGTCGATGTAACTTTAGGTTGGCGAGGGAAGTAATCCAAATGTGGGTTTTGATACAGCAACGAATAGAGTGGAGGAGCAGAGGGATCTAGGTGTATGTGTACATAGGTCCCTGAAAGTTGGGAATCAAGTAGATAAGGTTGTTAAGAAGGCGTACGGTGTCTTGGCGTTTATTGGTAGGGGGATTGAATTTAGGAGTCGCAGCGTCATGTTGCAACTGTACACAACTCTGGTGCGGCCGCACTTGGAGTACTGTGTGCAGTTCTGGTCCCCACATTACAGGAAGGATGTGGAGGCTTTGGAGAGGGTGCAGAGGAGGTTTACCAGGATGTTGCCTGGTATGCAGGGGAGGTCCTATGAGGAGAGACTGAGGGATTTGGGGTTGTTTTCACTGGAAAGAAGGCGGCTAAGAGGGGATCTTATAGAAACATATAAGATGATTAGAGGTTTAGATAGGGTGGATGGTGATAGCCTGTTTCCTCGGATGGAGAAATCTAGCACGAGGGGGCATGGCTTTAAATTAAGGGGGGGTAGTTATAGGACGGATGTCAGGGGCAGGTTCTTTACCCAGAGGGTGGTGAGGGACTGGAATGCCCTGCCTGCTGCAGTTGTAAATGCGCCTAGTTTGGGGGCGTTTAAGAGATTGGTGGATAGGTTTATGGACGAAAAGGGATTGGTTTAGATTAGTGGGTCAATGTTTTTTTTTGTTTTTTTTTAAAAATAAGACTGGTCGGCGCAACATTGTGGGCCGAAGGGCCTGTTCCACGCTGTAATGTTCTATGTTCTATGTTCTATGTTCTAACGAAGCCCACTATTAAGATGATAATGTATGTAAATGACATGCCCAATCTTCCTCAGTGGGAACCACATTACATTAATGGGGATGGGTGGGGATGATTGCTCTGAGAAATCTGGCCAGTGGGGTTCCCTGCTTTTGATTCTCACAAGACTTTGCACTCACGTTGCCATTTGCCCGCATGGTGAATGCAGGCACAAAATCCCAGCCTTAGTTTATTCATTCAATCAACCTTGGCCAGTCCTTCCCTCATACCTATGTAATTGACTTTATTTAAGTTTAAGATTCTTGTTTGTGGTTGGTCTGTGTCATTTTCAAACTTAATGTGGAATTCAATTGTTTTATTGTGAGTTCCAAGAGTTTTTTTTACTGTAACATCACCAATTAATTCTGCCACAATGCATAATACTAGAATTAAAATGTCTATATCCCTAGTTCATTCCATGACATATTGCTCCAAGAAATGGTCACCAAAGTATTCTACAACCCATCTTCCAGACCATCTTTGTGAATTTGGTTTATCCAGTCTATATAAAGATTAAAGTCCCCCACAGCTATTATAAAACAAAATCAAATCATGTTGCCTTATTACAAGTACCAATAAGATCTTGTTTAATGCTCTGCCCAGTGGAATAACTATTCTTAGGCTGGGCTATAACCTACTCCCATCAGTATTTTCTGTTTATTGCTAATTCCAGTTCACAACCACAGAGATTCTGCTCCCTGATTTTTTAGCCAAAATCCTTACTTATTGATGTCCCAATGTAATCCTTTCTTATTATTCTTTTCCATTCTGCCTGTCTTTTTTAAATGTTGCGTGCCTTGGAATATTTATTTCCCAATCTTGGTCATCTGGTAACACATGGGGTCGATTTTACCATCACATTGCGCCTGCAGCACAGTTGTAAAGTGGAGCATAAAGCAATTAGCGCGATTGGTGCCGGTTTACAAGCACCAGATTTCTGGCATGGTTTGCCTCTCGCAGACATGAGTGAGAGGCAGGTTACTGTATTTAAATCTATTTAAATAAGTACTTTCATGTCATTAATGAGCCCAGCGCTCAATCGTCCGGGCTCACCTGTTTTCATGACCTTTCTGGGAAAGGTTCTCACTGGTGAGGAATAGACATGTTCCCCATGAGCAGAGAGCAGTTGATTTGGCCTCGTTGGTGGAACCAGAGGAAGGCTGACGGCAAGAGGGGTGCCCAGTGGGCAGTGCCACCCTGGTACCTGGGCAATGCCAGTCTGGCACCTGGGCAATAGCCACTGGGCAGTGACAGGGGCAGGGCTAATGGGGAGGGGCTAATGGGGGAGGGACCAGTGGGGAAAAGGGCTAATGGGGGGAGGGAGCCTGCTGCTACTCTGACGGATCAGTGGGGAGAGGGAGGGAGATGGGGCCCGCTGTCACTCTGCAGCAATCGGTGAGGGGAGCAAGGGAGAGAGGGCCTGCTGCCATTCTGCAGCGATTGGGGAGGGGAGAGAGGGCCTACTGCCATTCTGCAGCGATTGGTGAGGGGAGGGTAGTGGGTCCTTGATCAGTAGGAGAGGGAGGTCTGTGATCGGTCTGGGCATCAGGGAATCTGTATCTTGGGCCATGGCTCCTGCGAATGCGCAGGGAGTAGCTGCTTCAGGCTTCCTTCACTTGTCTGTCAGATCCTTGTTACTGCTAATGCACATGTGTAGCATCAGAGGCTTGCACAGGTATACTACCTCCCTCTGCAGGCTCTCGGGCATGTTAAGCCTCCCCCCACAGGCTTCTGCAATGAGCAATAGGTTCACTCTGAATTTTGCAGGTAGAGTATGTATGGGAGGAGGGGGGCCTAAAAACACATCCAAAAGATGGATCTGAAACTCCCTCCATTTCAAGTCCACCCAACACTTAGACAAAAAAATTGGTAAAATACTGCCTCATGTCTCTATAGTGGCAATTAAATTTAAACAATTTATTTCTATTTGTGCTCTGCACTCATTCATCTACCATACTGCAGGTGTTCCATGCAGTCAAACAGTGATTCAAATTTCATTTGCTTATTACTGTGTCCTGCATGGATGTTTGCTAAACTCTCTGTTCCTTCCTGCCCCACTCAGCTGCCTTTGCCTTACAACTGCCTTTTCCAAGTGCCTGCCCTCCTCCTGGCCTCCTAACAGCACCAAGTCTTTCACAGAGTGTGTTTCATGCTCGATGGCTGTTATTCGGTCAGTCAGCTCTCTGGGACTGACCGCAGCCCAGAACTCATTCTGCACCCACTTCTAGGCCCAACAAGTACATGCAGCGAAAAATTCAGGCTATTTGCTCTGACTGTCTTTGTACACTTTGTTCCTTCCTGTAACATCTTGGTTGCCATTACTCGTATTGCTACCCTGATATATTGCCTTGTCCTTTCTCTTTATATTTCTAAATCTCCCCTCACATGGACATGCCTCTTGCTATTTTGTTTAAAACCCTCTCTACAGTCCAAGTTAAATAATTCACCAGTATACTGATCCCAGCATAGTGAAGACCATCTCACCAGTACAGCTCCCTCTTTCTCAGTACTGGTGCCAGTGCCCACGTATTCAAATTCATTTCTCCCACACCAATCTTTGAACCATGCATTCAACTCTTTGAGTCAATTTTCTCATGGCTCAGGTAGTAATCCAGAGATTAATTATTACGTTTGTGGTCCTGCTTTCTAATTTAACGTCTATCTGCTCATACTTCTTGAGCAGACGTCTTCCTTAGTCCTACCTATGTTGTTGATATCCATGTGCATCACAACTGGACCTTTGCCTTCTAATCCAAGTTCTTTTCCAGTCTAATGAGATGTCCTTAATCCTGGCACCTGGCAGGCAAGAAATTCTTTGGGATCTACATGCCCTACACACTGACTGTACTAGCCCTTTTTACAACCACACTCCTTTTCACATCACCCATTTGAATGTTCCTGCACCATTTGAATGTTCCTTGTTGATGCATTGCAGTGTCTAAAGCTCAGGCTCCAGCTACCAAGCTGCAGATGCTTACTGTAAATATGGTTGCTACGGATGACATTGGTGTTCACCGGTACCAACATGCTACAGCTGCAACACATCACCTGCCCTGCCATATTTATTGTGTTTTACTTAACTAAATCAGTTTCAAATTTAGAAATTACACTCAATTATTATTTCCAGTTACATTAAATAGCTTAAATAGTTAACCCATACATTTAATGCAATACTTATGTCTCTTTAATGCTAATTTAAATTCTTGCCACTTTTTAGAAATCTCACCAATCAATCACCTACCTGCCCACCTAATTAATGCATTTGAACAGTCACTAGCCACTGGAGTCTGAAAAAACGATATTAGAAGCAACACCACTTTCGCCCTCTGTACTGAATCCCTATGTTAGTACTGTACTCAATCCTCAATGTCTCTGTGCATTCATTCTATGTAGTTGCAAACCATGTCTACTTTTATAGAGGACTGGTGACTCACAGCCAAGTTGCAACCACTCAGTCAGCTTCTTCCTATGGTAACTAGCAATTTTTTTAAGGCAACCAGTTTCAATTAATTATCAGATAACTTCCAAATCAGGCAGTTTCTGTTATTCTTGGCTTTTTAACCAGCTTGCAGTTTTCAAGTCCAATGTCAAAGTCCGCCTGTTAACCTAAAAGGAAACTTGAGGAAAAACTTAATAGAGATATCCCAGCTGCATCAGATTCCAAAGTTAGCTTTCATTCCTCATTGCATTCAGTCTTTGTCAGCTCCACTCTGTGCTCCCAACCTGGGAGAAAAGATGCTGTCTTGGTTATTTTAATATCTCATCCAAAAGAGACACTTCTGCTAGGGTAGAGTTCTCTCAGTATTGCACTGAGATGCCTGGGTTATGTGTTCAAGTTTCTGGTTTGAACCCACAACCATTTGACTCAAAGGTGAAAGTGCTCTCACTAATCCAAAGCTGTCAAATGATCAGAGAGAAACAGCTGCTTTGTTATTATTGTTTAGTGCTATTATTAAAACTCTTTATCTGAGAAACTGCATTGCAACTGAGAGATCTGTAGAATAAGAAGTTCTTTAAAGGAACCCGTAAGGTCATTTCCCTAATATTAACATGCATTCCATCTACCATAGCAACAACAAATTGCATTTACAGAGTGCCAAGGGGAAGGACTATGAGGCAAGTGGGCAGGCAGTATGCTAGATGACAGGCAGTATACTGCTGTCCTTGGAGATGGATATGCAGTCCTACTTGAAGTCATATCAGGATTTTTGCAATTAATTCTCTTAAAAACTGAACTCTTCATCGACTTTTTGGTAAAGGAGACTATTGGGGCAATGAAGCAAAAGGATATAATCAGTGAGTATGGACTGGACACATTAGATATTGCCAATGTTTCTTATGATGTGATGAGCACCCAAGTTATATTCAAAGGGACAAATCCTCTTGGCCTATTGCCCACAGTCTGGGAGATGGTAGAGCTGGTTAAATGGCTAGGTAAGGCATTAGGAGACTCCCTGTTGACGTGCCATATTGCCAGCAGCGGGAAACTTTGTGCAGCCAATTGAACCACTGAAATGAGCAATTAAGGGCTATCCCCACCTCCACTGGCCTTCCATCAATGGAGCAACGAACAACAATGCCCACCCATGCAACAATGGCACCACCAGTGCTCTACAACCACTTCAACCCCATTTGCTGGAGACTGCCAAGTGGTGGTACTGCTGAGGGTGCTGGCCTGCGATGTGCCAATAACTCTTGGGGCCATCCAATTGTTAATTGGTCACCACTGGCAGATTGCCACCCCAGGCTCCTATTACTGACCTAAGCAGAATTCGCTCCTGCTTTCTGCCTGTATATGAGAATTGACTATCATCCGTAAAATTCAGCCTGTATTTATGTTGGTGCCAGCAAGGTTGATTCAATTAAAAAACACTGCAATGAAGGTGCTTTCCACCTTGCAGCATTAGTCACATGTAAAAGATTACTCAACCTAATGTAGATTCCAGTTGGATGCATTGGCATAGTCTTTGCCAACGCGCTACCTCTGGAACATCACCTGTCTCCACCCTCGCTACAACTTGTTTTCTGTTGAACCCCTTCTATCACTTTGTTACTTCTAACTTTACCATTTCAATGACCTCCTGGCCAGACTTCTCACTTTGTACTATCCATAAACTAGAGATCATCCAAAACTCTAACTCATGTTAACTCATTATCTCATTACTTGCTGACTTATTCCTATTCAGAATGACTCACTTCTAAAATTCTTATTTTTATTTTCAAATCCCTTCATTGCCTTATAGTCCCCCTATATTAGTAACTTACTCTAATCTTACAACCCTCCAATGTTTCTATACTCCTCAAATCCTGGTCTCTTGCACATCCCCAGCACAACTTTGGCTGCTGAGGAACTAAGTGTTCGAAATTCTTTCCTAAGCCTCTCTGTCTCCTTCTCTGCCTTTAAAACAGTCCTTAGAGTCCAACTCATTGGCTCAGCTTTTGGTCCCATGTCTTAATTTCCCCTTTTGTGCCTTAGTGTCAAATTTTGCTCCTGTAAAGTGCCTTGGGACATTTTACTGATTTAAAAGTACTATATAAATTCAAATTGTTGTTGTACACTAAACATTTTTAGCATTGGAATCTGGGGTGCACAAAACCGAGATTACTAAGGAGGTGCTGAAGTTTGTTACAGACGGTGTGAGTGCCATCTGAATGATTCCTTTGGGGCAGAAAAGTAGCTCAGTGTTTAGAAGTTGCAGCTTTCCTGGAGGAACTCATGCTGTTGATGAATTCTAGTGTACCTTTCCATCATCCAAATGTGATAGATAGTGTGAAGGATGTGGTCTGAGCTCAAAGAAAGTAGAAAACTGAGCAATGGAAATAAATGTGAATGATTTACATTTTTGAATCCTTGATATAAAAATAAATTGTACTCATTTGCTGTGTTTCAGGTATATAAACAGGACACAAACTAAATTGATCAATTTTATGGCGAAAGTCTAGTGTGAAAGGAAACTAATAACAATCATAGAATAGGATTCCAGAGGGCTATTTAAGCAAACCTACAAATACTCAGGATAAGAAATGCTGATAAAGATCTATCATTGTTATAGAGCTGACAATACAAACATGCAGCTCTTTAAAGGTCAGCAATTTATATTATAGAATGCAAAAGATCATAAGCTTTCTCACTGCATAATATCTATTCATTGAATGCAAGGTGTCTTTCTCCTGCTGATAGACACTTGAATAACACATAGTTGGTTTTCATTATTATATTTATATGCTAGTCAGTTAGTTCAGTTGGCTAGACAGCTGACTTCTGATGCAGAATGACACTAAGTTTAATTCTTGTCACCAGCTGAGGTTATTCATGGGGGCCAGCCTTCTCAACTTTGCCCCTTGCCTGAGGTTAGTGATCCTCAGGTTAAATTATCACCAGTCAGTGCTCCCCCTCAAAGGTGGGAGTAGCCCATTGTAATGTCCAAAGATGTGTGAGTTAGGTTGATTGGCCATGCTAAATTGCCCCTTAGTGTTAGGGGGATGCCAGGTAGATTAGTAGGGAAAATATGTGGGGTTACAGGGATAGGGCCTGGGTGGGATTGTTGTTGGTGCAGGTTTGATGGGCCGAATGGTGATACATGATGACTTTACTTACTTTTACTGGATGGGATGCCAGTATAAGGGACTTAATGTGGTGAGTATAAGGTTCCACTGGAGCTCTGGCTTACACAGCCTGCTTTCTTTCTAATGAATCAGGCACCTTAGGACCGAACAGCCTCTCTCGGAGAGAAAGGAGAAGGAAGACGATGACCGCTACATTTCCTAATAGCTGTACAATAAATAAAAAATCAGGAGAAAACAAAAGGGGGTACTGTTTGAAGAGCCTGAAATTTTCACTGTTCAGTTTCCTGCTAATGTCATTTTGCAATTTAACAGTCAGGGAATAGCCTACCCCTTTTAAATTCTGATGTTAAGCTTCTGTCCACCTCTGTAGACAATGTATTATATCTGGATTGAATGCCACTTCTGGACTGAACATTGTCTATTGTAGAGGCCAGTGAGTGGCAGTTCCTTCCACAGCAGAATAGCTTTGGCCCAAGGTCGACTAATGCGTTTTCCTTCAGTGGGCTCACTTTTCCACCATCTGGTCATTTCATTTTTCCTCTGTTTTTTCCATGCCCTTGCTGACTGCTTGTCTTCAGACACTCCAGCCAGCAGTGAGGATTTCCCATGTATCAACTCCAAACGCAATCAGCCTGAAGTCTCACTCACAGACATCTTTGCATTGCAGGCATGACTGACCTGTTGGTCTTGTGCCAATAGTCAGCTCACCATAGAGCATGTCTTTGGGGATTTGGCTCACATAACCCAGTCAACAGAGTTGCCACAGACCCAAGAGAACAAACACACTGAGCCTCCACATGTGTTGTTGACCCCCTGTCCAGCGAGGAAATACCCAATATTCATCTGAGGAAGTGGAGGTGGAAGCCGTTCAGCTGTTTTCCCTGCCTTAGGTAAGTTGTCCATGATTTGCTACTGTGAAGGAGGGTGCTGAGAGCACAGAACTGGTGCACTCAGAGCTTTGTATATACCATTTATTTGCTGTTGGTCCATTGTCGATTTCTCAACTTTAATGTGACAGCTACAACCTTGGCAATCCCGGTGCTGGTTTTGGCATCACAGGACAGATTGCTGGTAATTGTAAATCAATGACTTCCAGAGTGAGGTTGTCGATGTTGATGGTAGAATCTCTATATCCTGGCCCATAACCTGGGTTTTCCTGATGCTGATTCTCAGTCCAAACTCATGCAGGCCTGCGAGAACAAGTTGTTGCACACCAACCTCAGTATGGAAAGCCAGTGTGGCATCATCAGCAAAAAGCAACTCATGAAGTTTGACATTATGCATGATTTTGGATGCAGTCTTGCCAAGTTGCCATCAGCTCTAGCATGCAGGTGAACACCCTCATTTAAGTTGGGGAAAGCATACAATAGCAGTATGGAAAAAATATGCCCAAGAGAGTTGGCACCAGAACCGAGCCATGCTACACCCACTGCTGATCTTAAAATTAACCAAAGAATTAAACACTTTCAGGTCCAACAAACAGGATCCCTCCTTGACCTGATATTTGCCTCAAGATTATCAACCATTTTTGAAGAGTGGTGGCACTCGTTTTGGTTAGGTTTGAAGCTAATGTTCAGGAAAATGTAATGGGAATACTGGTCATGCACAATCTGACTGATTTAAATACAACAGGACAGGATCCATCTCATCTCATTTAGATTAGTTGCCTCAAACATGCTGAAAATTGTTGATGATTTCACCTGAAATTCCAGGAACCAATAATTATATGGGATACATAGATAATGCCAAAGGTGGTGCACTTGCATTTCATCTCACTTTATGAACTTATTTTCCTTATTTAAATTATGGAATCCTAAATATACCTCCCATAGGAATTCTCATGGCTTTGCTGCAAACGAGACTGGTAAAAAACAATTAATCAACAAACCCTCCATCAAAACATAAACTAATGCAAGGAGCAAAATGCATAAGAGCATTGGGGGCGACACAGCGAAGGTTCACTGGATTGGTCTCTGGGATGAGAGGGTTGTACTATGATGAAAGGCTGAGTAAATTGGGCTTATATTCTCTACAGTTTAGAAGAATAGAAGACGGTCTCACTGAAACATACCAGATTCTGAAGAGGCTTGACAGGGTAGACACTGAGAGATTGTTACAATTGATGCTAGAATCTGAAACTCAGGGGTACTGTCTCAGGAAAAGGGTTTTTTAAAATTCTAAAGACAGGATGGCTTTCAGTGAATTTACGACATTAATACAATCTTGTGGTTCAGCTATCAAACACAAAATCTTGTGTGATCCTTTTGTAGTAATGTAATCCGAATCTCTAAATTGGAGATTGCTTTTTTGAAATTCACTAACAAACATTCAAAATGTTTTATAAATTGAGGCAGATTGCATCGAGGACTTGTCGAGGTTTCAATCCTTTGAATAAATGAAACAGACTAATGATTCAGACTATTTTCTAGAAAGTTGTATTATTTCCTAACACATCTCAACATTTCACTCTGAAAATAGCTAACCGTCCAATAAAACTTTGCACTTATAATTTCCATTGGTTGTCAGTTAAACAAAATGAAACTATTTTGGAATGGATAACAATTATAATTTTAAAAAAGATAAAATGCTGGTTGCTGGAAATAACAACAAAACTAAAAGCTGACAGGTAGAAACTTCTCATCAGCAATGGAAAAGGAAGAGAGATAATGCCTTTCCAAGACATCATTGAAGATTGTGGCACAGACATTTGGCCCATCACTAGAAACAGTCAAAATAAAGGCCATGTCATCCATGACAGCATTCTTGCCTCGGAATCAAAACATTGTGGGTTCAAGCACCACTTCAGAAGCTTGAGAACAAACATCTAAGTTGATATTCCAGTGCAGCATTAAAGGAGTGCCACAATGTTGGATGTGCTGATTTTTGGTTGAAATGTTAAACCGAGAATCCATCTGTTCGTACAGATGGTCACAAAACATAAGAAATATGAGTAGAAGCTGGTCATTTGGCTCATCAATCTCTGCCATTTAACAAGATCATGACTGGCCTTCTACCTCAGTTCCACCTTGCTGCACCATCTCCATATTCTTTTATTCCATAAGTACCCAAAAATCTATTCATATCTTCCCTCAATACACTCAATGACAAACGATCTAGTATAGAAAATTCCAATGATTCACAACTCTTTGGGTCAATTTTACCATCACATTGTGCCCGTTTTTGGGAATGAAAACTTGGTAAAGTCGAGCATGAGGTGAGTAGCACTATCTGCGCTCACATCCACGCTGGTTCCCTCTTTACCAAGGGCGTAAAATGGCACTGCCACCAAAATGGGCATGACATCAATTTAAATGCATTTGCATGCATTTAAATTGACTTAATGGACTGCATACCGAAACTTACCAGTGTTTCCCCTTTTAGCACCACATTCATCCCTCCAGATTTGGCATGAAACAGACATGGTTCACAGAGGAATGATTCGGGCACTCCAGCTTCTAAGGAGATAAGTTTAGAGCTTTCGGCAGCTCTTTGACTCAGATCGGTGATTTGGGGGTGGGGGAGGGAGCCAGGTTAGATTGCTCTCTGATAGGGGAGGGGAGGAGGGAAGGAGGCCAGATCGCTCTCTGTTGGTGGGGGGCGGCGGGGGGGGGGCAGGGGTGGGGGGGGTGGGGAAGGAAGGAGACGGGTCAGATGGCTCTCTGGTGGAGGGGACAAGGGGGTCCGCTGCTACTTTGTGTTCAATCGGTGCGGGGGGAGGAAGGGTCCACTGCCACTCTGTATGTAATCAGTGGGGGGGTTAGGGGGCGTCTGGTGCCACTCTGCGTGCGATTGGTGGGGGGGGGAAGGAAGGAGGGGGGCGCGATCAGTCGAGGTAGTAGAGGGGGTGGGGGGATAAAGGAGGACAGTAATGGGGGGGGGCTGGGGCAATGTCTGTGGGGGCCAGGGGAGGCATTATCAGGCTCGGGAGCCATGTAGCAGGGGGGCGTTTTGCTATTTTGTTTTTACTGTGCGTGCACAGTTGAAGGCTCTGATCGCAGCAGTAGTGTTTCAAGCATGATAAGCCCCGCCCTTGCAGCGTGATTCGGAATCACTGCTTGGTTTTCTGCAGAGTGCGTATGGGGGCTCCAGAGAACAAGTCTAAAAGTCGGAGCTGAAACACTCCCAGATTCAGCACTTTAGAATCAAAATGGTGAAATCAGGCCCTTTGAATGAATTCTGAGAAAGTCATCCATGGTGTTATTTTGAAGAAGTGCAAGAGAATCACCCCGCTGTCTATCCCTCAATTAACATCATAAAAACAGATTCTCTGGTTATTATCACATTGCTGTTTATGGGAACTTGCCGTACACAAATTGGTTGCTGCATTTCTTACCTTACTATAAGGAATTCAGAAGTACTCAACTGGCTGCAAAGTGCTTTGAAATGTTGGAGACTTATGAAACAAGCTGTATAAATACAATTCATTATTTGAAGAAAGTCATCCAAGATTTAAAAAGGGGAAAACATTGGATATGAGCCATTAATCAAACTGCTGGCAGTACATGAGTGGATGTGAGTGTGAGTACATTTTAGTTTATTTGTTTTTGGGATGTGAGCATTGCAGACAAGGTCAACATGTATTTCCCATCCTTAAACATCCTTGAGAAGGTGGTGCTAAGTCACCTTCTTGAACTACTGCGGTCTATATGATGTAAGTACACTCAAAGTGCTTCTCTAGAATTCTGATACAGCTGAGCGGCTTGCTAGGCAATTTCAGAAAACAGTTAAAGGTGGACCACATTGCTGAGGCATCTGGAGTTACATATTGACTATACTGTGTAAGGATGGCAGATTTCCTTCCCTGAGGGCATTAGTGAACCAGAGGGGATTTTATGACAATATGGTTGTTTCATGATAATTCTTAATGAGCATAATATTTTAGTTCATTTTTTAAAAATTAATTCATTTTAAATCAAATCTGTTCCCCCTCCCTACCATCCCCATGATTTTCAAGAGGCAAGTGTTCCTTTTCACTACTTACTTGTGCCTTGTAGATGATGGACAGACTTTGGGGAGACAGGAGTTGAGTTAGTCTCCACAAAATTCCTAGCTTTTGTCCTGCTCTTGAAGTCCACGCATTTACCCCACTAATTCCTATGACACGAAGGGGCAATTTGCCTTGGCCAATCAACCTAACCAGCCCAGCTTTGGAGTGTGAGAGGAAACCGGAGCACCTGGAGGAAACCTAGGCAGACACGGGGAGAATGTATAAATTTCACACAGACTCCAAGCTAAGAATCAAACCCAAGTCTCTGGTGCTGTGAGGCAGCAGTACTAACCATTGTGCCACTGTGCCACCACACTGTGCCACCGTGCTGCCCCACAATGAAGCAGCTGAAGATAGTTGGCCCTAGGACACTATCCTGAGGAACTCCTGTGGCAATGTCCTGAAACTGAGTTGAGTGACCTCTGATAACCACAACCATCTTCCTATGTGCTAGGTATGACTCCAAGCAGCAGACAGTTTTCCACCTGATCCCCAATGACTCCAATTTTGCTTATCATTAGAGTCCAGTTTTCTTGTTCATGTTTGGACCAAGGCTGTAATGAGGTAAGGAGCTAAGCGGCCCTGACAGAACCTAAACTGAATGTTCATGAGGAGGTTATAGCTGAGTAACTGCCACTTAATAGCATTGCTGATGACACCTTCCATCACATTACTGATCAGCAAGAATATGCTGATAGATGGTAATTGACCACGTTGCATTATCCTGCTTTTTGTGGATTGGACACACCTAGACAATTTTCCACATTGCTTGATAGAAGCACTTCTCACTGAAGATGGCTGTAAATGCTTCAGTCCTGGTTTCTGCTTGTTTCACAAGGCACCCCCCTCATTGAGGATGGAAATATTTGTGGAGCCTCATCCTCCAGTACGCTGCTTAATTGCCCACTTCACAACTGCATGTGGTAAGACTAGATCCTATCATTTGTTGTGGGATCTGTTTATCAAATGCTGTTTCCAATCATTTGGTGTGTAAATAGTCTTGTGTTGTAGCCTCACCAGATTGACACCTCATTTTGAGGTATTCCTGATACTGCCCCTGACATGCCCTCCTTCATTCTTCATTGGATCAGATTTTATCCCCCGGTTTGATGGTAATGGTGGAGTGGAAGATATGCTGGGCCATAAGGTTAAATACAATTCTGTTGCTGCTGATGATCCATAGCACCTCATGGATGCCCAGTTTTGAGTTGATTGATCAGTTTGAAGTCTATTCCATTTATCACAGTGGTATTGCCACACAACACAATGCAGGGATATTCTCAATATAAAGACAAGACTTTGCCTCCGCAAAGGCTTTGCAGTGGTCACTGCTACCAATACATTTAAGAATATGCCACATTGCTCTGGGTCTGGAATCACTTGTAGACCAGACCAGGTAGGAATGGCAGATTTTCTTCCCTAAAGTGCACTAGTGAACCAGATGGGATTTTACAACAATTGATAATGGTTTAATTGTTATCATTAGACTAGTATTTAATTCCAGATTGAGTCATTGAATTTAAATTCCACCAGCTGCTGAGGTAGGATTTAGGGGGCACAGCCTCAAGATAAAGGGGGGGTGGTTTAGAACGGAGTTGAGGAGGAACTTCTTCACTCAAAGGGTGGTGAATCTCTGGAATTCTCTGCCCGTTGAGGTGGTGGAGGCTGCCTTGCTAAATATTTTTAAGACGCGGGTTGATGGGTTTTTGATAAGCGAGGGGATTAAGGGTTATGGGGAGAGGGCGGGAATGTGGAACTGAGCCACGACAGATCAGCCTTGATCTTATTGAATGGCGGGGCAGGCTCGAAGGGCTAGATGGCCTACTCTTGCTCCTATTTCTTATGTTCTTATGTTCTTACCCTGGGTCTCCGGATTATTGGCCCAGTGGCATTAACACTATGCCACTGCCTCACACCATGATATCACATGCTCTGTCCAGATGAGATGTGCCAATGTTTTGCTTGGAGATGACTGTGTACATGCTGGGGCTGCACAGTAGCACACTGGTTAGCACTGCTGCTTCACAGCTCCAGGGACCTGGGTTCGATTCCCAGCTCGGGTCACTGTCTGTGTGGAGTTTGCACATTCTCCTCGTGTCTGCGTGGGTTTCCTCTGGGTACTCCGGTTTCCTCCCACAGTCCAAAGATGTGCGGGTTAGGTTGATTGGCCATGCTAAAAAATTGCCCCTTAGTGTCCTGAGATGTGTAGGTTAGAGGGATTAGTGGGTAAAATGTGTAGGGATAGGGGGGTAGGGCCTGGGTGGGATTGTGTTCGGTGCAGACTTGATGGACCGAAGAGCCTCTTTCTGCACTGTAGGGTTCTATGATTCTATGGCCTTCCACTGCCTTATCATTAATGAATGGATGTCTCATATGTTTTATGTGGGCCAGACTTCTCCAGCTGTTCACACCAGCAGGTTTCTCTGGTCCCACGGGCAGTGCACCCCATTCCACTGGTTTCCCAGTGGTGTGAGGTGCCGTCAATGGGAAATGTTATTGACAGCGGCGGGATCAGAGAAACCTGCCACCAGTGAATGGCATGCCACTTCCCACCGCTGAGAAATATTTGGCTGGGAAGCCGGAGAATCCTGCCTCTTGGTTTCATGTGTCTGTATATGGCCTCTCTGCTTCCAGTTAATTGTTAATGTACTGATTTCTAAACAATCTGTAGCTTACTGATGCAGTTGCTAATAAAATTCACTCAGGTGCTCCCATACTCCTTTATCAAAATGTGCAATCTTTGTAAAATAAAATGATTAATCTAACTCTGCAGATGATGACGCACATTGATCTCACTTCACAACATTCATTGTTCCATTTTTCCAAATTGCCACACTTTATACCACTGTGCGTATACATCAACTACACATATTATATGTAAATGGATAGAAATTAGTTCATAATGCACCCTAATGATGCACACAGGCAAAAAAAGACATTAGAATCCAACTAAATTCAAAATCTCTAACAGCAGCCAAGCTACAGTAAAAGTAATCAGTTAGTTAGTCGACAAGGCCAAAAAAAGCTCCCAATAAATGAGGTACTCATTTAAAAGTAAGGAAGCGTCAGCATGGATTACGTGCTCAAATCTCACAATAAGTGTGTTTGTTGGTTAAACATTAGTACAGTAACAGATCTAATTTTGTAAGGGTAATGGTTTCATTTCTGCTCTTCAAAATAGGTGGTGAATTGCAACCACCTGAAATACTAACTGTATCTTTCTACTGTAATCTGTTCGGTCTTTCTCACCTTTTCTGTTTGAGCAGGTTAAGCAAGTGCTTTGGAGTGAAAAAGAACGGAGGTGACACAGTGGACTGACTTCAACTTGGGCAGGAGAACGAAGCAATGGAAAGATTAACTATATGGACGGTAGGGTGGCACAGTGATTAGTACTGCTGCCTCAAAGCTCCAGGGACCTGGGTCCCATTCCCGACTTGGGTCACTGTCAGTGTGGAGTTTGCATATTCTCCCCATGTCTGCATGGGTTTCCTCCCACAGTCCAAATATGTGCAGGCTAGGTGGATTTGCAATGCTAAGTTGTCCGTTAGTGTTAGGAGGATTAGAAAGGTAAATATGTGGAGTTACAGAGATAGTGCCTGGGTACAATCATTGTCAGTGCAAGCTTGATGGTCAAATAGCTTCCTCCTGCACTGTAGTGATTGTATGTTTCTATTCTATGTTAGCAGTGGCTGTCAAAATTACCACCACCCCAAAATTCTTTGTCCCTGGTCCTTCCAGACATACTCAGTTCTCCCAGACATTGGTCCATAAAGCATATGATAGATAACTGATGGTTTGTTTGCAAGAGTGCGCAGTTATATCAACTTACTTGTGATTCAAATTCAGAAAGACCAGGCACTTGATTTGTGATAGGGGTTGGTTTCCCAGAGGTGCAGATCAGTATCCACTGTATAAGTGGCAATCTAGACACTGCCACACCAACAAGCAGTATTTGTAACTGTAACAGCTTCCATTCCATCAATACACAGCTCAAGTACAACCACAAATAGGTACATCTGCAGACATGTGCCAGATTCCTGGAGCTGCCATGGTGCTTTTATCCGGCAACATATGCTGCCCTGTCAGCAACACCCATATCCCCTGGGAGAATTTAAAAGAAACAGTAACTTACAACATTATATTTTCTCATATAACATTGTGCATATCCTTATAAGAACATAAGAACATAAGAAATAGGAGCAGGAGTAGGCCATCTAGCCCTTCGAGCCTGCCCCGCCATTCAATAAGATCATGGCTGATCTGTCGTGGCTCAGTTCCACATTCCCGCCCTCTCCCCATAACCCTTAATCCCCTCGCTTATCAAAAACCCATCAACCTACGTCTTAAAAATATTTAGCGAGGTAGCCTCCACCACTTCAACAGGCAGAGAATTCCAGAGATTCACCACCCTTTGAGTGAAGAAGTTCCTCCTCAACTCCGTTCTAAACCACCCCCCCTTTACCTTGAGGCTGTGCCCCCTAGTCCTACTGTCCTTTCTGAGCGGGAAGAGTCTCTCCACCTCTATCCTATCCATCCCATTCATCATCTTATACGTCTCAATGAGATCTCCCCTCATTCTTCTAAACTCTAACGAGTACAAGCCTAGTTTATTCAGCCTCTCCTCATAGCTCAACCCCCTCAACTCCGGCATCAGCCTAGTAAACCTCCTCTGCACTCCCTCCAAGGCCAAAATATCCTTGCATAAGTACGGCGCCCAAAACTGCACACAGTACTCCAGCTGCGGCCTCACCAATGCCCTGTACAGCCGCAGCAAGACCTCCCTACTTTTATATTCAATCCCCCTCGCTATGAAGGCCAGCATCCCATTCGCCTTCCTGACCACCTGCTGCACCTGCAAGCTGGGTTTTTGCAATTCATGCACAAGGACCCTGAGGTCCCTCTGCACCGTCGCCTACTGCAGTTTTTCGCCACGTAAGTAATAATCCTTCCTACCATTATTCCTACCAAAGTGGACCACCTCGCACTTGCCAACATTAAATTCCATTTGCCAGTTCCTGGCCCATTCGCCCAGCCTATCTAGGTCCTTCTGTAGACTCTCCACACCCTCCGCACAATTTGCCGTTCCACCAATCTTGGTGTCATCAGCAAATTTCGACACCCTACACTCGGTTCCCTCCTCCAGATCATCTATATAAATGGTAAATAGCTGAGGCCCCAGCACTGACCCCTGGGGCACTCCACTAGTCACCATCTGCCAATCCGAATAGCACCCATTGACCCCCACTCTCTGCCTCCTATTTGACAACCAATCCTCTATCCACGCTAACACCCTACCTCCAACTCCATGTCCCCTGACCTTCTGCAATAACCTCCTGTGGGGTACCTTGTCAAACGCCATCTGAAAATCAAGAAAGACCACATCCACCAGCTCTCCTCTATCCACCGCCCTAGACACATCCTCATAGGACTCCAGTAAATTTGTCAGACACGACTTCCCTTTAACGAAACCGTGCTGCGTCTGCTCTATCAAGCAATTCCTCTCAAGATGCCTCGCTATTTCCTCCTTGATGACGGATTCTAACATTTTACCTACCACAGACGTTAAACTAACCAGCCTATAATTCCCTGCCTTTTGCCTGGCACCCTTCTTAAACAACGGCGTAACATTAGCCGCTTTCCAATCTTCCGGCACTTCCCCAGAATCCAGCGACGTCTGGAAAATAACCACCAAGGCATCCACTATCATCTCCGCCATTTCTTTCAGAACCCTCGGATGCGTTCCATGCGGTCCTGGCGACCTGTCCACAATCAGCCCCTCCAGTCTGTCGAGCACCGCCTCTCTAGTAACAATAATGTCATTGAGACCCTCCAGTCCTACCACCTTTCCATCGCTAACACCCGGCAAATTATTCACATCCTCCTCCGTGAAGACAGAAACAAAAAAGTTATTCAGGACCTCAGCCATATCCCCATCCCCTACCACTAAGTCCCCCATCTCATCCTCTAAGGGACCAACGTTCACCCTAGCCAGCCTCTTCCTTTTTATATATTTATAAAAACTCTTGCTATCCTTTTTTATATTAAGCGCTAGCCCAGCTTCATAGTTTCTCCTACCCTTCTTTATCAACTTCTTTGTCAATCTTTGTTGACATTTAAACCTCTCCCAATCCTCTTCTTGCCCACTACTCTTAGCTACTCTAAACGCCTCCGCTTTTAATTTAACACTTTCCTTCACCTCCTTCGTTATCCATGGCTTATTACCTCTCCTCCTACTGTCCTTTTTGACCATCGGAATAAATTTCCGCTGAGCACCAAGAAAGATCTCCTTAAAGATCCTCCACTGCTCCTCAGCAGACCTACCTTCCAACGCGCTCCCCCAGTCCACATTCGCCAATTCTTCTCTCATCCTACCGTACTCCCCTCTATTCATACAAAGGACGTGCATCCGGGAACCCACTTTCTCCTCCTCCATCTGCACCAGAAACTCCACCATACAATGATCACTCTCCCCAAGAGGATCCTTCACCGCAAGGTCCCTAATTCTATCCACCTCATTACATAACACCAGATCCAAGATAGCTCGCTCCCTCGTCGACTCCAACACACACTGTTCCAGGAAACTATCCCGGCAGCATTCCAAGAACTCCTCCTCGAGCCCACCGCATCCAACATGGGTCGACCAATCTATATGTAGATTGAAATCCCCCATAACTACGGCCGTCCCATTCCTGCACGCCGCACTTATTTGCGCGTTAACAGCCTGCCCCACCTCCAGATCATTATTCGGGAGCCTATAGACGACACCCACCAGCGTCTTCCTCCCTTTGCTGTTCCTAATCTCTACCCACAACGATTCCGCTTTCTGCTCCTTGGCTCCAATATCATCCCTTGCTACCACCCTGATGCTATCCTTAATCAGCAGAGCTACGCCCCCCCCTTTTCCCTCCCGCCTATCCTTCCTAAACACTTGATACCCCTGGACATTCAGCTCCCAGTCCCTGTCACCTTGCAGCCACATCTCTGTAATGGCCACCAGATCATATCCATTTGTGCTGATCTGCGCCAAACATATGCAAAAAACATATTATTCTTTCATTGTAATGTGGTGCAACCGCTGTGACTGGAACGAGGGAGAGACAGACTGCTTTGGCTGCTGAGATGCTCTTATCTTCTGGGCTTTGGAAACCACGAGGCCCTACTGCCCCCTCCAAAGACTTCTCTACCTGTACCTCAGCCATTGGGACACAAGGCTGCATGTGGGGTCCTGAATGGGGGTAGAGGTGGGGAGGTAAACAGCAAAAATTAGGGAGTGTTTTGAAGTTGAGTCCTGTCCCTTTTTCCATCATCAACCATCTCATGGCCTAGCTAAACTTCCATGCTCTCACTCTGCTGGTGAACACTTTGCTTCAGGTTAATGGGGAACTGAAAGGCCAAGTTTGAGGAGCAGAATACTATGGAGATGCCGGGGGTCCTGCCATCAGAGCTGACAACATGAGTGACTCAGCTTCAATGGATAATGGGATCTGACCAACGCTAACGTTTTACCAACGCTAACCACTAAGTCTTCCAGTGAAAGCAGGACGAGCCATTGAATTTTCCTCTTAAGTGGCTTAGATCTATTCCATAGATAAAAGCGAATTACACAGACACTGGAATCTGAAACAAAATCAGAAAATGCTGGAAATTCTCATGAAGTCTGATAGTATCTGTAGAGCTAACGATTCGAGTCTGGATGGGCCTTTGTTCTGTCATGAATGGTTGTTAGTTCTTGGCACAGAATGATAGAATGATATCAGAAAGGTTACAGCACTGAGGGAGACCACTTATCCTGTAGAGGCTTTGCCAGCAGACAGGCCAGAAGCTGGCCTGTTCAAATCCTATCCACCATTTTAAGCCACAAGTCAGAAATGTGACACAACTTTACTTGCCTGGATGAGAGCAGATTCGTCAGCAATTAAGAAGCTCAACACCATCCGAGACAAAGTAGCCTGTTTGATCAGGCCCAATTCACTGCATTAACTTTTTCCATCATGGAGCGTAGAGGCAGTAGTGTGCCTCATGTATAAGCAACTCACCAAGGGTCCTTCAACAGTAACTTCTAAAGTCATGACATCTATCATCTAGAAGAAGGAAGATAGCAAACCCATGGGAACACCATCACCTGCAATCTCCTTGCAAAGCCACACTTTTCCCTGGAATTATATTGTCATTTCCCCACTGTCTGGTAGGTCAAAATGCTGGATCTTCCTCACTAACAGCACTTGGGAATGTGCTTACACCAGCTGGACTGTAGCTAGAAGGAGGCTTACTGCAATTTTCTTAAGGGAAAGTAGAACTGGGCAATAAACGCTGGCCATGCTAGCAATGTCCAGCTTCCAAGAACAAACAAAAAATCCCACTTAGCTGCCTTTTCTGTCTAACCCTACAATTTTCTTACCTTCAATTACTTACCTAATTTTATTTGGAAAGGCACGGTTGAATCTGCCTCCATTACCCTGTCAGGCAACACTTTCCAGATCATAAACACTCACTGCTTAAAAAAAGTTTATCCTCACATCACCTTTTGCCAATAATCTGAAATCAACGTCCTCAGGTTCTCCACCTTCTATCAATGGGACTGATTAAAGTGCAAACTGTTCTGACTAATGCTATCCACAGGAAACAATACAGGCTTACCTGCTAGCAATTTTCAAATTCCGCCATCTGCCATGATGGGATTTGAACCAGGGCCTCCAGAGCATTATCTTGTATCTCTGGATTACTAACACAATGACAATACCACTACACAATCGCCTACCCTAGATTAAAATGTGACCAAGTCGTCCAACTTTACATCTTTCTGATCAGCTACTTGGGCCTTTGTTGTACAGCTCCAAAGTCCCATTAAAATTCAGCCCCATCATCAACCATTTCAACTGCCTGTTGTTCATCTGCAAACAAGTATCCAAAAACCTTTAAACTTCAACAGACAAGGCTGAGACATAAGGCAGCTGTTGCAAAATGTCTTAATCAATGTTTCAGATCTTAAGACACTCACCTAGCCTTTCTCTCATCTTTCTGTTTTCTAATCCTTGTTTTGTTGATCACTCTGTTGTGCCTTTCGAACATTATTTTGCTTTAATTTGTTTAATTAGGCCTTGTTTGAACTCTGGGACTTAACTCATTTCAAGAATGTTAGAAATATTTCAAACGGTTAAGATAAAAGTGTTCACAGTAATAGGACAGTTGATTGCTTTTCCAGAAGAGACACTTAATTGTGTTTAACAACACGGTGAGCAGGTGGTGCAAAACAAAAGAGAGATTTACTGCCAGCAATGGGTGGCAAGTTCTATCGAATCCCAGCATCAAAAGCCCTGGCCACTCTCCCATCGATACCACAAACAACTTGCTGGAATGACTTTGCTGCTGCTGAGTATGTAGACAAAGCCTTGGGGAAACGTTCCCTTGTTTTTACGCTGAGCATTTTAGGAAACAACAAAGAACCTTCTAAGCCATGTGAATTTCCAAATCACTCCTTTTCTTCCAACTCTAGTCTTCAATTAGCTAGAATTCATTTATTTCACCTAAAATTCATTTTATATTGTATTCAAAGTTTGAATTAGGCATTAATGCTCTGCACTGAGATGCTGATCACCCAAAACCAGCTTCGCTGGGCAGAACATGTCATTCACATGCCTGACACCACATTCCCAAAGCAACTACTTTACTTTGACTCGATTATGATAGTAGACTCCTTGGAGGAAAACAGAAATGTTCCCAAATCATCTCTGAAGAGGCCAAACATCCCTACCGACTGATGGGAATCCCTGGCTCGTGTCTGACCAAAGTGGAAATTGTTCATTCAGGAAAGTATTGAACATATTGTGGGACTTAGTCAAGAACATGCAGAGGCAAAGTTGAAGCACTGGAGAGAGCACACAAAGTTCCCAACACCTACCTGGCCCTTTGAGCACCACTTACCCTGTATGTGGCAGTGTCTGCAAGCTGTGCATTGGACTTACCAACCATCTCAAAATCCATCGAGCTGGAGTAGAAGCAAATCATGCTCAATCCTGAGCGACTGCTGAAGAAGGAAAAGACATTTAAATTTTATAGGGATATTTCAAGTATGCTAAGAAATTCTGGGGCAAGTAAATGTTCAGAACATGTATGCTTACTAATTGCTGTGGTATCTGTTGTCTGGTCTAATTGTTAGATAGACATCATAGCATGTCAACCTTACCACTGTGTCTAATTCCTCAGACATTATTTTTATGTGCTGTTAATTTGTTGGTTTTAAGTGGAGAGTGGAAATTAATAGAAACATAACTATATGATTGCATTAGACAATGTGATAGTAATTTACAGCCCAATATTGGCACATTTTATACGTTTTGAGCCTGGTTTTCAGATTCTGAATTAAAATGATGTTACTTCTTTGACCTGCACATACTGCCTGTTGGCTGGATTTAAAATTAGGAGGGGTGTTTTTTGCACATGCTCAAGATGGTCTATGCCGAATTTGTCTACATTTCTGAGTTCAGCAGATTAATATAGGAAAAGCAAGCACTAGCACTGCAACAGTTTAAAAAGTGATATTGTTGTTCTGAACGACTAAAATGCACTAAATAACTACCATAATTGAAGGAGAATTTCTTTTCTCTGAAAAGGTGGTGGAAATTGAGTCGAAAGAAGGAGGTCCTTTTCCTCACTGATGAGCAACATGTTGGACGATGCGTAGCTCAGGATGTTAATAGAAAGCACTAGATTATGTCAATGCCATCAGTAGAATACGACAGTCTAGGCTGAGTGCCAGACCTCACACAGATTGCCAAGGTAGTGGATTCCAGTGTAATATAGCTGACAACTAGATTGTAAAGTATGAGTGGAATGAGTAGCTCCCAGTTCCTACTCACTCATCCTTACAGTGCTGTGCAACTATACGTAGTTGCTTGTTATGGCCAAGGGTACACCTCTGACAAAAAGTCATCTTTATTAATGTAATCCTCTGCTACACAGCTGTTTTGTGGAAACCTGCATGATTTATCAGCATTGTATTTCGTATCACCAGTATTAAACATTGGTTTAAAAGGAGAGAATTCCTCTTAATGCTATGTGTGTGCAGGACATCTGGGTGCGGTTTGGGGGGGGTGGGGGGCAGCTCTGCGCCACTTACCAGTGAGCACACGAGTGCACTGGGGGTACAGAGGACATCGTGTCGCATCAAGTGAAGGGAGGATGGAGCCGTGTGGGACACCATCGGCAGCCGTGAGGGGGCAGTGTTCATGGCCAGCAAGGGGATGGTGTGCTAACTGTTGGCAACCAATCGAGGTGACACATTGGCATTGAAGATGGTTAGAGTTGCCAGGGTTCTGATACATGAGGACATGGCGGACTTGGAGGGAGTGAGGGGCCTGGGATGGATGACCTGTCTACACACCCAGAGTTCATGGCTGATGACACCAGTGGAGAGACCTGAGAGCAAGGCAGAGACCCGCAATATTGAGGCCCATGCTACCATCCTGAAGATGTGGTTCTGCTGCCTGGACCACTCTGGTGGAGCATTGCAATACAGCCCCCTGAGGGTCTCCTGCATCATGGTGGTCTGTTGTGTGTTCCACAACCTGATGCAGCAGTGGGGCAACGTCCTGAAGGAGAACCAGAAGGAGAAAAACCAGACAGTCATCCCTGTGAAGGGGGCATACCGGATGAGGCTGAGGGGGAACTGGAAAATGCTGGAACAGTGGCAACAATAGTCCAACAGAGCAGGTGGACCAGGGAGGCCCCATAATTCAACCACTAGGAAGCATGTGTCCAGCGTCTCCCAGTTCAGCCCGCTGCCCAAGAGATGCATTGATGTCAGGAAGGGGGGAGTCAGGAAGGCTGGGGATGGCCGGGATCTCCTGGCTGAAAGGCCCCAGCAGGGGCTTCAGCACTTCCTCCTTCCTCATGGCACTCGTGGGCCCCAGGGACACTCCATGGGGCGGCGGGACTGAAGGAGTGAGCTCCAGAAGTTTCTGCGCCACCTGGTGCTGCCAGTCTTGGAAACCCAACAGCGTCTGCACCATGCCTGAGCCATCAGTGATGGTCCTCTGAGACTGAGCCAAGCTCTGCAGCTTCTCAGCCATGGACCTCAGCAACTCATGATGTGGAGATGCCAGTGTTGGACTGGGGTAAACACAGTAAGAAGTCTCACAACACCAGGATAAACTAGTTGGACTTTAACCTGGTGTTGTGAGACTTCTTACTGTCCTCAGCAACTCAGCCATGCCTTGGACCCTATAGCCCATGGCTACCATTTCCTGCCCCAGGCTTTCCACTACAGTCACCACCCTTGCAATTTTGGCTTGAATCCCATGCAATGCCAACACCATCTCCTTCACCTGAAGGCTGCTGGACTCCTCCAAAAGCCTCGCAGCTGGATTGTCTCTGCAGTTCCCAGCTCCGTGAGAACTTGAGTCCTTGGATCCTGCAGGCCGATCCCTTATGCATCCCCGCCATCACCTGACATGCATCAGCAGCTGCATGATACTCACCAGAAAAGGAGCCCGAAGCCTGTTTGCTAATTCCACCCACCAAGGTGTGTGTCTCTGTGGTGGTGGACGGCTCTGATGCCTGGTCGGTAGTTTCCGAGGTGCTGGCAGGGGACATGGGGGTCCTGCGGGGGACATGGGGGTTGGGGGGAGGTGGAGGATGAGACTGAGGAGGAACTGGAAAATGCTGGAACAGCGGTAATGATAATCCAGCAGGGCAGGTGGACCAGGGCCCACTCAAGAGGGCCTGGACTCATCCAGTGTTATTTCTACAAGAGAAGACACATAGGTAAGTGCTAAGACAGGACAGATTGTATGGGCAAATTAGCACTTACTTGAGAAAAGTCTAAGTTGATAACATGTGTCAGGCCATGGGGCCTGCCTGTCATGGCTGCCGCTTCCCAGGATGCATTCGACTCCCTGCCCCTGAGTTGTCTACCCAGGATGGGCCTTCACAGTGTCCAGCAGCTGCCTGAGCTCTCCATCCATAAACCGTGGGATTGGTCTGTATGCTGCCATCTTCCTGGACTGACTGACAGCGAGTGCATCGTTAATGTTTAAATGCAGCTGGTTAACGGCACACAGCTGCAGCCACCTCAGGCAAGTCACGCACCTGGAGCCTCCATGCCAATGTGATTCGCATGACGGCTCTTTCAGTGCACTAATTGTCAGTGGATTGCAGTGCAGAATGTGCTTAAAAGACTGGATTACTTCCATTGTTCTTGCTGTAATGACACTTAGAAATTTTTTGGGAGAATTCCACCCAGAGATGGGAAGGGGGAAGCCAAGCCTCAGTTTAGAGCTGGTAAGAAAAATACACATTTACAGAATATCTTTCATTTCTCCAAAATTCTCCAGATGGATTATTTTTGAAACATAGGCACAGTTGTTACCTAAGCGATCATGGCAATTACTTTGCATGAAGCAAGGACCCACAAAGACCAAATGAATAATTAACCAGTTAACTGTTGATGATGTTAATTGAGAATGAGAAGTTGGTCAGGACAGTTTAATACAGTCTAGTCCAAATATGTAGGGAGGGGGGGGCGGGGGGGGCATATTTCCATTTCTTTCTCACTCAAGCGGTTGCTGAGCAAATTTGGGAAAGATAAGTTTTGGCACAACATTAAACATGAATTTCAAAATAAAACCAAGCTCTGAAAAGAAACAATTTGCTGAGCATGTCCAAACAATAAACTGATAATTAAAAAAGAATGCTACTCTCGAAACATTATGCCAGTGCCTTTCAACTCACGGATTACCTGAAGTCATGGTGTCAGACAATGGAACTGTATTCACAAGGGTTGAGTTTCAAAACTTCACAGCTATCGACACTATTGAACACAATAGAACTGTGCCTTACTGTCCAGCATCAAAAAGACTAAGAGAGCTGTACAAACTTCTAAGTCTAGCCTCAAGAAACTGTCAAGAGGAACTTGGAGACCAAAACCTCTCAATTCCTCCTCAGCTACTGTACCATTGCACAAGCAACAACAGGAATTCCACTAACAGAACTGCTAATAAGACATCTTCCCAGAATGACACTGAGCCTCATGTTACTAAATTTGCCAGCGAGAGTAGAAGCCAGCCAAAATAATCAAAAAGCAAGCCACGATTCACATAATACAGCACGATCATGGTAAATGAAGCCTTATACATGAGAAACTTTGGTAGTAGGTCCAGTTGGATCTCTGGAATTATTGGTGGCAATTCTCCCAAAAATGCACAGTGGCCCTCATCTGTCAGTTTGCATTTTGCTGGCTATCCCGATCACTGGCCAGCCTGGGACCCTAGCAGTGCTGCCCCTCCAGCCTCCCGCCATGGCTTGTTTGCGGCCCTCATAACCATTCCTGAGCCTGTCCCAGCCCTCCCACCGCCCCAGAGCGCTCACCCCTCCAGCATTGATGATCTCCCCTTGACAGATCCCCTCCCCCCCCCCATGGAAGACAAACACTACCCCTCCAGCCTGTCCTGATCTTGATCTCCCTCCACCCTTATTGCTCCCAATGCAGGGTGGCAGCAGGACACCCCATTGCCAATGATCAGCCCCTGCAGGCCTGCCCCCTTGGCACTGCCCCATGCCCAGTGGGCAGTGCCAAGGTACTCCCTGGGCATGGGCACTTTACCCCTTGGGCAGTGCCAGGGACATAGGCTGGCACGACCAGAATGCCCATGCCCTAGAGGCACAACTATTCCACTGCCCAATTCCCTGGAAGGCCCCGATTGCCTCTCCCTTCACTCCAGCAGGGTCTCCCATTAGTTCCCCAAAATGGGGGAGCTAGTCTGAACCCCGCGAGTGAAATTGCACACACAGTGTGGGAGATGCTAGTGGGCCAGAGACTTAAATCCTGGGCCTGATTAATGAAATTTAAATTACATTTCAAAAAGATTAAAATCACTTACCTGCTTTTCTGCTGGTTTCCAGTATGGTCCCATCCAGTGCTCGGAGATGCATGCATGTCAGGATTGCATGTGCAAATCCCGTGAAATAGTCAACACATGATTCTCCCGGGCCGGTGCATCAAAAAATAGCGGGTCAGGATGGGAGAATTGCCTCCATTATCTCTAAGACTGGACTCCTTACATACCATGGATGGATGAATCATTTGTAATAGCATGGACCACTTGAGGAATAGAGAGATGCTCCAGCAGTAAATGTTACCTTCAAGAAATAATTTTGAACCCAAAAGCACTGAAGTACCTGCTCGACTTGTTATCAACATAACTGATGTCTCTGTGGAAGCAAATGGTGATGTATTACCTGTGCCAGAAGAGGTACTAGTTAGCAGAATTCCTATTAATGTTAGTCCTATGGAAGAATCTCAGGCAACAGAATTAAACCACTTTAGAAGGAGTAGAAACCCCCTCAAAGACTCAAGTTACAATTGTCCAACTCGTACATAATATTTAGTTAGTATTTAAGACTGAGTGAATGAGTTATTGAAGACTTTTTAAAGGACTTAAAGGGATGTAGTGATTGTCCCTTTAAGGGCAACACAGCAGAGTATGGGTCATATGGCCTAGGTGATCAATCAGGGCTCAAGAGTGTTGAATTATCTCTATGATGAGAGAGGATCCTAGGCAGAGACATTTGGGAGTTAGCTACAGCTATGAGTTTGCTGTACAATTCTTACTAATAAATACCTTTTGTGTTTGCTCGTGAAATCTGTGGAAGTTTATCTTTAAACTCACTCTCTCTCTCCCAAATGAACACATGAAGTCAGATTTTAGCATCCCACAGAGCAGGTGAGGGCCGTACCATGGAAAGACCTCGGGCGGCTTTTCCAGTTTCGGGACGAGCAAGGCCAAAAAATCCCACCCGCTATCCTTCTCTCCCACTCAATCACTCTCTCCTTCTCTCACACTCACACACTCTTTCTCTCTGTCACTCCTTCACTCCATCTCTCCCACCCTCACACTCTCTCTTTCCCCATTGACACATTCTCTCCTTCTCCCACTCCTGCACTGTCTCTCTCTCCCACACTTATTCATACTCTGTCTCCCCCCCTCACTTGCGATCCTATCGGCAGCAAGCATGGGAGAAGATTGGCATGTGATTGGAGGAGCAGTTCCTTTTGCAATCTTGCATTCCACTTACTGGCATTTTGAAAATTGCCTTTGGGGCCACATTGGGGGGCTTGAGGATCAATAGTTTGGACAAGCTTGTCTTAATGTGTTACTGTTCATTTTATCACAAATACGTTAAGGGGTCTTTTCTCTCCACTTAATGGGCAGGCCAAGCTTTGGTTTTAGCGTCTCATCCAAAATATCTCTGACAATGGAGGACTCCCTCATTACTACAGTGAAGCAACTGTCTAACAATATGTGTTCAGGCCTACCACCCAGTTAAGTTATACCACAGTTGAAAATCACTCCTGTTATTCTTTAGAGAAGTCCAGGTCATTCTGATGTAACTGGTAGATGGAGTTTTCTGGTTCATGACCAATAAAAGCTCTTCCCTTGTAGAAATGGCTTTTCCTTGTATTCTTTTCTTCCTCCAAGTACCATCAACCAAGCAGGTTTTCCACTGGGCAAAAACTTTGCCCAGGATGTCAGGACTAATAAAATTGGGGCACTTTACAGCTCCAATAAACATTTTCTTTGCTCAAAGTTATTCACAATATTCACAATAAAAGTTTTAAAAAACTGGAGAAAAATGGCCAAAACGTAACCTGAGACTCACTTGTCATTTTGCTGTGGGTTCCTTCAAATACATTGCAGATCCTCTAAACACAATTTAGAATACGTAAAGTGATGATCGAGAATCCTAGGTACGTAGATGAGTAAAAGCATCACCATATTAATGATGTCACTTCAACAACAGGAAAATATTAGAATAATGTTTCCACCTATTTCTGTCCATTGTTTACCCAAATCATAGAATCATAGAATCCTTACAGTGCGGTAGAAGGCCACTTTGCCCACCGAGTCTGCATTGACAATTCCACCCAGGCCATATCCCCGTAACCCCACATATTTACCCTACCAGTCTCTTTGACACTAAGTGGCAACTTAGCATGGACAATCAAACTAACCTGCACATCTTTCAACTGTGGAGGAAATTGGAGCATCTGGTTTCACAAATGTGAAGTGTACATATGCACGAGGTGCAAAAAAAGTGGAAATCTGGCCTGGCAGCTGTTCACCCGTTTGCATAGTTCATATGACCCCGTCTGCACAGGTTATAAACATGAAAACCTGCCCCTTGAGTGTTTAAAAATCAAGTGATCTCCATCTGAATTCTTATATTTGAAAAAGTAATAATAAGTGCTTCACAAGAAACTTTATTAAGTATGACTTATCATTGTTTTTTGGATGTTTTCCACAGCTAGAACCATTGTGATTTGCTGCACTGAATAGTGAAAAGGTGCCTGGGTGGGATGTCTGTTAGTTCTGCTGTTGCTGCTGAGAGGAGCCACCTGGCTCTCAACAGCTGGTAGCTGTGGAAAAATAGCCCTCACTGACAGTGACACCACTGAGGGCTGTTTTACAGAGCTAAAGAGAAAATAAATGCACACCTGCTTTTGGCAGCAAATGCTGGGCAGGGATTTGAATCCTAACTGCCTGGGTTTATTTGGGATCCTTCACTTCCTCAGGGAACCTCAAAACAAAACAAGAGCAAGTTTTATGAATGCAGCAGCGCTAATGTCAGAAAACATTCCAAGGTACTTTACAGCAGACAAAGGTTTGTCACTAAACCAAAGAAGGAGCCACTAGAAGAGTTGACCAAAGAATTGAGCAAAGCACTTCACAACTACGTTCTGAAATAGGGGATTGTTATATTTAGGCAAAATTTTCACTGGAGGCCAAATTAACATCAAATTAGTTGAAGAACTTGTTAATCTATGTTGACAGTGTTGGTTGGGGATAACATTTTAAACAGAAGAAGTCTTTGCTCTTTTTCAAATTTTTTTTAAAAATTGGTATATTTGACATGGAAGTCGTTTTTCAGTTTTACACTGAAGTGTATGCCATGATTATGGGTGGGATTTATCACACAACTCGCCATGCGTTTCATAAGAACATAAGAACATAAGAAATAGGAGCAGGAGTAGGCCATCCAGCCCTTCGAACCTGCCCCGCCATTCAATAAGATCGTGGCTGATCTGTCGTGGCTCAGTTCCACATTCCCGCCCTCTCCCCATAACCCTTAATCCCCTCTCTTATCAAAAACCCATCAACCCGCGTCTTAAAAATATTTAGCGAGGCAGCCTCCACCACCTCAAAGGGCAGAGAATTCCAGAGATTCACCACCCTTTGAGTGAAGAAGTTCCTCCTCAACTCCGTTCTAAACCGCCCTCCCTTTATCTTGAGGCTGTGCCCCCTAGTCCTACTGTCCTTTCTGAGCGGGAAGAGCCTCTCCACCTCTATCCTATCTATCCCATTCATCATCTTATACGTCTCAATGAGATCTCCCCTCATTCTTCTAAACTCTAACAAGTACAAGCCTAGTTTATTCAGCCTCTCCTCATAGCTCAACCCCCTCAACTCCGGTATCAGCCTAGTAAACCTCCTCTGCACTCCCTCCATTTCACAGTGGTGGGAGGCAAGGGTGAGAGTGGATGAGAGTGGTGAGGGTGAGAGGGGTGAGAGAGGGTGAGAGTGAGGGTGAGAGTGAGTGAGGGTGAGAGTGGGTAGGGGTGAGAGTGGGTGAGGGTGAGAGTGAGTGAGACAGGGTGAGGGGGTGAGAGTGGGTGGGGGTGAGGGTGAGAGAGGGCAAGAGAGAGTGAGGGTGAGAGTGGGTGGGGGTGAAAGAGGGAGAGAGTGGGTGGTGGTGAGAGTGGGTGAGAGTGAGAGTGGGTGAGGGTGAGAATGGATGGGGGTGAGAGAAGGTGAGATTGGGTGAGGGTGAGATTGGGTGAGGGTCAGAATGGGTGAGAGTGGGTGAAGGCGAGAGTGGGTGAGAGTGAGACTGGATGGGGGTGAGAGAAGGTGAGAGTGGGTGAGAGTGGGTGAGGCTGAGATTAGGTGAGGGCGAGAGTGGGTGAGAGAGGGTGAGACTGGCTGAGACTGGGTGAGGGTGAGATTAGGTGAGGGCGAGAGTGGGTGAGAGTGGGTGAGGGTGAGAGTGGCAGGAGGTGACAGAGGATGAGAATGGTTGAAGGCAAGAGTGGGTGAGTGTAGATGAGGATGAAAGTGGGTGATGGTGAGGGTGAGGTTGAGTGAGAGTGAGAGTGGGTGTGGTTAGGTGCTCCCATTAAAATGACAAAAGTATTTGTTGAATAACAAGTTTTTAATTACGATTAATCCATACACATAAGGCATAGAAACATCTTTGTTTTTTGTATGTTCTCACTTATTGCACAATAATAATCAATCTTGTGGTTTAATTCTTCAATATAATAATAATATTTCTCAGTGGTTCCTTCAATGCTCTTGGCAGGGGTGTGGTGGGGGTAGTGGGTATGTGGTTAAAAGGTTTTTGTGACAGGAAATGTTTGGGAAACCATGCCATTAATGGAAGCAGGTTTCTCCACCTGCAATGGTACATGGGCCAGACAGGGAGCAAAGCATTGGCTTACTGTTCTGAGAAGGATTTGTGGAGAGGTGGAGATTGGTGAGCAGATGATGTGTCACACCATTGGAATTTCAGTGCCTGTTCCAAACAGCCATAAACTTAACACTGATGCTTTCTGCTGCAACCTTTAGTACCTTAACCACTGTATGCCCGAATCCTATTCCAGGAAAGAATGGAAAATCTCAGTTAGCTAGTCTGGTTTTAATAATATAGAAGGGGGAAAATGAAATGAAATTCTGCTATATTTTCCAATTTCCCATTGCTACTTGGCAAAAGCTCCTCGAAAATAACATTGATTGTGTAAAGTAGCCATTAACCATTTCTCCGGGTTCCTTTTTTCATACTTTCATGGAACCTGGGCACTACTGGCTGGCCAGCATTCACTGCCCATCCTTAGTTGCCTGAGGGTAGTTGAGAGCCAACCAATTGCTGTGACTCTAGAGTAGGCCAGACCAGGTAAAGGTGGCAGATTTCCTTTCTTAAAGGGCATTAGTGAACCAAATGGGTCTTTTCAACAATGGTTTCATGATTATCAGTAGATTCTTAATTCCAGCTTTTTTTTAATTAACTTTACGTTCCAACATTTCTGTGGCAGGATTCAAACCCAGATCCCCAGAACATTAACTGAGTTTCTGGATTAATAGTTTAGCGATAATATCACTAGGCCGTTGTCTCCCCTCAATCTTGTGTTGGATTTGCAGTTAGAGTCAAGTAAAGTAAGAGCAAAATTTATTTATTAGTCACATGTATGGCTTCCCTAGTCACCACAGTCCGGGCCAATGCACCTAATCAGCATGTCTTTCAGAATGTCGGAGGAAACTGGAGCACCTGGAGGAAACCCACACAGACATGGGGAGAATGTGCAAACTCCACACAGACAGTGACCCAAGCCAAAAATTGAACCCGGGTCCTTGGTGCTGTGAAGCAGCAGTGCTAAGCACTGTGCTACTGTGTTGCCAGTACCAGCTCCGAGAAAGCTATGGCTAATTGACCACTGTGGTGGCTCCAGAACACCCAATTCCTCGTCCAAATAATGGGTTGTAATTCTGCCTTTTGCAATAATTTATAAATGATTGTGAGGATGTGTGTGAAAGTAGACCAGCCATCACAGTCTCTAATTTAACTTCTGACCTCACAGAGCCAGGAACCAGAAACCACTTCAAATGGCGTATGGGCTGATCCATTCATTTCCAGCCCTAACCTGATGACTGCAATCTTAAACAACTTTTGGATGCCAGCCTTTATCTCAGTCACACTTTTGTTTCCAAATATTCTTCAACTTTATATTCACTTAATACTTTTTATCATTCCCTCAGATCTTTTCTTTTCTGACTCCAGATGGTTTGCCCTCATTGTTTCATTCATTATACGCCATCTGAATTACTTCTGAAATCAACATAGCATCAATTCCTCTTCTGCCACTTTCATCACCACACTGCTTTCCTTTTTGGCCTGAATGAACTGTCTTTGTGTATTTCTGATGTGGAGATGCCAGCGTTGGACTGGGGTAAGTACAGTAAGAAGTCTCACAACACCAGGTTAAATTGGCAGGTTTATTTAGCAGCGCTAGCTTTCGGGGTCTCAAGATCCTTCATCAGGTGAGTGAGGATTTGTGTTCACAAACAGGGCATATAAAGACACAAACTCAAGTTACAAAATAGTGGTTGGAATGCGAGTCTTTATAGGTAATCGAGTCTTAAAGGTACAGACAATGTGAGTGGAGAGAGTGCCAAGTACAGGTTAAAGAGATGTGTATTGTCTCCAGCCAGGACAGTTAGTGAGATTTTGCAAGCCCAGGCAAGTTATGAGGGTTACAGATAGTGTGACATGAACCCAAGATCCCGGTTCAGGCCTTCCTCATGTGTGCGGAACTTGGCTATCAGTTCCTGCTCAGCGATTTTCCAATCTGCTCAACCTTAACATCAAGGACAAATGAGAGTCACCTGATGAAGGAGCAATACTCCGAAAGCTCGTGATTCCACATAAAGTTGTTGGACCTTAACCTGGGATTGTGAGACTTCTTACTGTGCCCATCCCAGTCCAACCCTGGCATCTCCACATCATTGGCATAAGTGTCATCTTGGAGCCTGGCAATCAGGAGGAATTTAGTAAGTGGAGGCCCAAAGACTGGCAACTTGAAGGGAGAGAGAGATCGAAGGGTAATGGCTAGCCTTTATTCCATTACCAAGCCCTGGGAAAGCTGGCTAGCAGTACTAAATATAAACCAAGCTCCCAATTGTACAATGGAGTCAGATTTAAATATGGCGATGAAATGTCCTGCCTCTCCAAGACACTCCAGCGTTGCTACCTGCCACTATCAAAACGGTAGCAGAAATTTACATGGCTGATTGGAGACAGGTTCTACGATTTTTAAAAATTTTTAAAGGATTTTTAAAATGCACCTCACCCGAATCTCTCACACCCATCCCAAGCTGATTCAGATCAAAGCCATAATGTTGGCACATGTTTCCATTTCCATAAAACTGCATTGGACCTGGTTTATTCTGGGGTTGTTTTCTATTTTCAATCTGATGAAATTTCTGGTCCATTTTCCCTTTGTCAGTGGACACATACAAATTAGGTGTGGCACAGTAGCACAGTGGTTACAGTGGTTAGCACTGCTGCTTCACAGCACCAGGGACCCAGGTTCAATTCCTGGCTTGGGTCACTGTCTGTGTGGAGTTTGCACAATCTTCCTGTATCTGTATGTGTTTCCTCCGGGTGCTCCGGTTTCCTCCCACAGTCCAAAAATGTGCGGGTTATGTGGATTGGCCGTGCTAAATTGCCCCTTAGTGTCAGAGGGACTAGCTAGGGTAAATGCACGGGGTTATGGGGAAAGGGCCTGGATGAAATTGTGGTAAGTGCAGATTCGATAGACCAAATGGTCTCCTTCTGCATTGGAGGATGCTATGATTCTAGATAGACAGTTTAAAGAGCCAACATATTTGTCATTTCTGCCTTCATTGGATAATACTTCCTTCAGAATAACTTACAAGCAGTTAAAACAGGCATAACTTGTCTTAACCGGGGGCATAAAGGAGAGTATAGCTCTGAGGAAGAGGGATATGGCCAGACCCCTGGCACTGCACCTTAGCACAGGTTGGCCCTGCAAGACTGGGGTCATACCAATCTGGCAGTGCCAATCTGCGCCAAAGGCAGTGCCAGGAATGGACTCCAGTGGGAGCCTCATGGAGGGGAGGTTCCTTTATTAGCAGTTGTCGGGGGGGCAGATGTGGGAACTGGGGATGCTGGTGATAGCATTCTCTCTCTGTGGAATGGGAATAGAGTCACTGTTTTGAGTCTGAATGACTGAAGGATCATCCAGACTCCAAACATTCACTCTTTTCTCTCTCCACAGATGCTGTCAGATCTACTGAGATTGTTCAGCATTTTATGTTTTTGTTTTAGTTTCCAGTAGCCGCAGTATTTTACTTTAAATATTTTATGCTCTGGTTATGTTCTGCACAGTTCATATTTCCATACTATCTGAATTTCCCAATTATTGTGAACCCTGAGGAATGCAAACCAGGCCTATAAATTCAAAGGAACCAATTCAGGCATTGCTAAATTTAAACTGAAAATAACTGGAGATGGCAGAATTTATGATTTTTTCAGCTGGGGCATTATCCCCAATTTCCTGGCCAGTACTTATCCCTCGACATCACACCAAAAAAGTTAGATTGCTGTTTGTAGGACTTTGGCTGAGTGCCTATTGGCTGCTGCAATTCCTACATTACAACAGTGACCATTCTTCAAAAATATACGCGGCTGCAAAGTGCTTTCTGACATCCAGTGGTCACGAAAAGCATGATATCATTGTAAATTTCTTTTTCTTCAAATCCAAACTGGGGCTGCTTTTCTGCTGACTGTTGGTGAAGGAGTAGTTTGAGTGGTTGAGATCAGTGGTCAGGGTCAGTTCACTGGCCAGAACTCTCCATTCACCTGACGAAGGGACTAACCCCGAAAGCTAGTGAGTGTACTATCAAATAAATCGGTTGTACTTAAACCTGGTGTTGTCAGACTTTTTCATGTGTTTACCCCAGTCCAACGCCGGCATATCCACATCATCAGTTCACTGAGTCAGAGGTGATAACTACTCAAGTGAGTGGATTTACCGAAAAGACAATTTTACCCATCTATAATGCATTGTCATGTTTTAGTGAGGTGCAGTATTGGACAGGATATCCAGGACTTCAACATTTGAACATATAATTTAGGGCTAACAATTCAGCACGATGCTGAAAGAATGTTGGAGGTGGCGTCTCTAGATGAGGTATTAAGCCAGACAACAAAAATCCCATTGGCCTTTCAGCTGGATGCTTAACACCTGCGGGACTATTTGAATAAAAGCAGAGAGTTTCACTCGTGTTCTGGCCAGCAATTATGCCTGAGTCTAACACACAACTAAAATCAGATTAACTGATCATCGATTATCTTGTTGCTTGAGGAAATTTAACGTGCATCAAAATGGATAGATTCCATGTGTGCCCAGATAACAACAATCACTAAATGGTGCGTGAGGAGCTTTCAGATTACTTTAAGAGTCGAGATAATGAGTTGTGTAAATGAGATCCTTTCTTCTATCATTACTGCAACAGACCAATCAAGGATTTGGTGCCGGGTTTTGGGCCACTGCGTTAATTCAGTAGGAGATGAGTTTCTCTTCGTCCTCAGAATGTTGCCATGGCTTGCTATGCTGTTATTTATTGCTATCCTTAATTGCCCTTTAAGAAGGTGGTTTGGGAGGTTTTTTTTCTGGAGTGTAAGGTAGTACAGTGGTTACATTACTAGAATCTAATAGTCTAGGCTAATGATTTAGTGATGAGTTCAAATCTTACCCAAAGCAGCTGCAGAATTTGAATTCAATTAAATAAATCTGAATTTTTAAAAAAATGAGTACCAGCAATAGCGGCCCTGAAGCCAGATATAGCATTCAGAAAGCAGTTGTCCTCTGCCCTCTGCGATAGTCTGGCAATACAGTTTTATTCAATAAGATGGCTCACTTACATCTTAAAAGGAAATTAAGAATGGACAATAAATGTTGGTCCATAGTAAATTAATAATATAAAAAATACTGAAGTCTATGTGATGAAGGTGCTATAGGATAGAGAGTCCCAGAATTTTGACTCAACAAGTGTAGTAACATTTGAACATATCTAATTGAAGAAGTACTCATGGGTCACAGGTATAGGTTGTGAGGTGGTAGATTTAAAACTGAGATAGGGAGGAATTACTTCTCCCAGAGGGTGCTGAATTTGTGGAACTTGCAGCCCCATAGCGTGGTAGAGTCTGAATTGTTGAATGGTTTCAAGAGGGAGATTGGAATATTTCTAATTTAAAAAAAAGGGAAAGAAGGATATGGGGATCAGGTGAGGAGGTGGATTTGAGACCAGGGTAGAGATCGCCGTGATCTGATTGAATGGCAGAGCAGCTCGAAGGATTGAATTTGTGTACTTCTGTTCCTAATTCCTATGTTATTATGTTCCTACTGAGTCTAACACAGGTTCCTCATTCTAACATCAGAACCATTATAAGGTTGTGTTTCATGCTGGGAGCCTGCAAAAAGAGAGGGATGAGTATCCACGAAGCAGCACTTCAAAGACAAAAGTTGAAGGGATTATTTGAAGAAGCACCATCATATATTAGGGGCAAAAATAGCTTCAGCCTTTAAAAAGCAAAGATGAGTCTTTCCAAAGGCTTTTTGGGGCAGGAAATGAAATCTGTGGGTTTGCGATGGAACAATGCAGCATTTAAAGCTACCTTTTGACACTCGGTGATGTTGAAGCACTGGGAATAAAATGGGCATGATAAGGATTTACAATTTGAGCAAATTACTGCGGATGCTGGAATCTGAAACAAAAAGAGAAAATACTGGAAAATTTTAGCTTCCCTTTTCCCCTTTTTCCTCAGTTTTACCTCTCTCCCACCCACCTCCCCCCTCCCCCCACATCTTCATCTGTCACAGCTTATCCTCTGATTTCAACTTTTCTGCCATTTGGCCATTCACACCTTCTATTCTCTCAATGGACTGCTGTTAGCATCTTTTAGCCTTTTCCCTTGTTTTTGTGGCTATGACTCATCTTTCATTCCCTCACCCTACAATCTAAACATCTCCCATTTTCTGTGCCTTTTAGCTTTGACAAAGAGTCCTCTGGACTCAAAACATCAGCTCTTTTCTCTCCTTACAGATGGTGTCAGATCTGCTGAGATTTTACAACATTTTCTCTTTTGGTTTACAATTTGAGCAATCTATCCAAGTCAACAAGCTTGGCAACAGTTCTGATGAAGGGTCATCTAGACTTGAAACATTGGTTCTATTCTCTCCACAGAAAATTTAGACCTGTTGAGATTTTCCAGCATTTTCTGTTGTTCTTATTGCCTGGCAGCAGGTTGTGCACAGGCTGAATGTTGTTTGCACTACCCCACCAGAATTTGGAGTAAACACAGAGTAAGGTGTGTTCTTAAGGAAACTGCCAAGCTAAACTTTGCGATTTGCCAGTATGGTGATTGTCCCTTTAAGGATCAATTCACAGGGTAAAGGTCACATGACCCAGAGAACCAACTGGGGAGCAGGTGGGAGATCATCCTGGTGAGTTCGGATTTCTGTTTCAGACCTTTGGGAGCTGGCTGTAGCCATGAGGCTGCAAGCTTCTGTATAGCCTTTACCTGTAAATAGACATGTTTCTGTTTTTCCCTTAACTGGTGAACAAGAATGATTACAGCCAGGTTCCATTTACCAGCTGCATGCCCCAAGTAAGCACATGGTAAAGTACTGCTGAACAACGTGTCGCATGTTTCATAATGACCCATGCCAAACCTTCACGAAATATTACAACTCTTATTTTGCTGACCGTTTATACGTAATGGACACAGATTATAACTGTTAACTTCCCACTGAAAGTTTTGGCGTGCTTATATCTTCAAAGAGTCTCACAAATAAAAGCACTGTAATATAACCCAGCTGCACGATGTAGAGTACACGACAGTCATGATATGAAACAGCTTTAACACGTCTGTCATTGTGCCCGTATTCCTTCAACTTAAAACAGGTTAGGACTATTCCTCTACTTGTATGCAAGATGACACCGTACGCAGAGAAACAGGCCTGAACAGCAATAAGACTCAAAATCTGCAGCTCTTAACTCTTTCCTTGGCCTTTGTAGGCTGTGAGAATATCAAACAAATTAGGATGAGATGAAGCTGAGACCTCAGTGATGGCTCGTAGTGAGCAGTTCCAATTTTTAGTTATTCTCCTGGCACACTCCCATATGTACATGCATGGGTGATCCTAACAGTTATGTGAGGTCTGCATCTGTCAGTTCCCTCCAGTGAGAAATCTGTTACAGTAAGCAAGGTCACAAAGACCTATTTAACGTGGCATTAGTGACTGTCCATATCACTCCAGCCCTTCTGGTTACTCAGCCTGGAAGCTCCAGCACTTCCAACTGTTGAGGGTGCTAAATAAAATTAGAAAGTAGCACTTTTTATTTTATCTTCAGGATTCAGGTTGGTTCCACCTGCATTTCATGGGACCATCCTGAAGTTGGACCAGTTGTCTTGAGTCCTGGTTTGCTTGAGCCTGACATAGCGCTTTTACCACATTTGTGATGTTGACCGTTTGCTCATGTGCAATATACATCTGTGCATGCACCTTACACACTCCTATTTGACCATCTCTTTGCCAGTTTGGAAAGATCCAGAACTGCCTCCCCACCAATTCCCCACTCTCACTTACAGCTGTGGCAGCAAATCCCACCATGACTGCCACAGCTCTGACAGAATACTCCAACCCCCCCCAACTCCCAAACTCACTCTCACAGTTCTGGACACACTATCACACACCAAGCAGCACCCCCCTTCCCCACTTCCATAGCTTTGGCAGTAACTCTCCCACCCTTCACTAACCACCCACTCTTACAGTTTGACACCAATGCCAAATTGCTGTTTAAATTTTTCACACCCTGATTTCCTGGCTGACACTCACCTGACCTAGGGACATTTTGCCATACAGGCAGCTGATGACCTTATCCCACCAGGTGTACCAAGTCCCTAGCTATATTTGTTTCCACTGAACTGAGGCGAAGGGGGTTCCCAGTGTGCGGAATCTCTGGCCCCAATATTTTCAGTGCAAAAGACCATGTTCATGCCAGAGGCAGGAACTTGCCCAGACAAGGTTTCAAACTTCCACTACAAGCTGGGATCTGCGTTTCTTGATCATAAGAACATAAGAAATAGGAGCAGGCAACCATGATGTTTTTGCTTTCTTTCTTTGATGTGAGTGCCAGTTATTGCCCTGTTGGGAGGGTTCTTAAAATTCATCAGACTCAGCAGAGATTAATGAGTGACTGAGGTAGATGAATATTGAATTGCGTTATTGTGAAAATCTGACCACAAAATTGGTCATTATTTTTCTGATGCTGTCTCACAAACTAATTCAGCAAAATCTGGTCTCCAATTTCACAATTCACTAAACATCCAATTTCTTGCTTGCGCTTATTGAATCCGACCAGTAGAAATGATACGCTGAGGCAGAAATCCCAATTTATTGTGTTCGGGGACAGGTTCAACTGGGAAGACAGATGATTGCACAAAGTCTTTTGTGTGTGCTCCACTAAATGTTTCACAATCACAAGGCCAGCAGTACAAGGTAGTGGATTATAAAGTACAAGCCGACTGTCAAGCAACAAAGTGATGTGGCCTTTAAATGGATGTTTTTATTATGTTGCCATAACTACAGTAGTTCAAAAAAACCCTTATAACTGTAATATCTGATTTGTGCTCCAGAAGCTGTCCTTGAATATCCACAACAAAGATTTACCTTGAATACATCCAGTCCAACTGAGAAAGCGAGAGACATATAGTGATTAACCATTGTTAACAATGTTCAAATCCGATTTTCTACAACAAATCAGAGATATTTGACAGAAAAATGATCAAAGAAATAGTCTACTATTTAGTTTGGAACAGAAAAATCTTTTAACCTTCACTCTTTTGAGGTTTAATATTATCTCCATTTGTAATGAAAATTCTCTCTGTTAAAAGCAGTTGAAATTCGGTGTGAAAGCAAAATACTGTGTATGCTGGAAATCTGAAATAAAAGCAAAAAATGCTTGAAATCCTCAGCAGTAGGTAGCATTGGTAGACTGTCTTGACCTGAAACACCAACTCTGGGATTTAGTGGGCAGAGTTTTTGGCCTCGCTCATCCCAAAACCATAAATTCGCACTCAAGATCAATGGATCCTTCCATGGTCTGCCCCTTGCCCGCTCCGATTCCCGTGGCGGGCGTGTGGTAAAATTCCGGCCAGTATGTTCAACAACATATGTTCTTGGATACACCTTTAAACTCCCCTAACTGCTTGTTAAAGTTGTTCAACTGATCGAGTTATAGAGGTTTACGCCATGGCAACAGGCCCTTTGCCCCAACTTGTCCACGTCACCCAGTTTTTACCACTAAGCTAGCCCCAATTGCCCACATTTGGCCCATATCCCTTTATACCCATCTTATCCATGTAACTATCTAAATCCTTTTTAAAAGACAAAATTGTAACAGCCTCTGGCAGCTTGTTCCAGACATTCACCACTCACACTGTGAAAAAAATTGCCCTTCTGGACCCTTTTGTATCTCTCCCTTCTCACCTTAAACCTATGCCCTCTAGTTTTAGATTTCCCTACCTTTGGGAAAAGATGTTGACTATCTACCTTATCAATGCCCCTCATTATTTTGTAGATCTCTATAAGATCACCCCTAAGCCTCCTACGCTCCAGGCAAAAAAATCCCAGCCTATCCCGCCTCTCCTTATAGCTCAAACCATCAAGTCTCGGTAGCATCCTAGTAAATCTTTTCTGCACTCTTTCTAGTATGATAATATCCTCTCTATAATAGGGTGACCAGAACTGTACACAGTACTCCTAATATGGCCTTACCAATGTCTTGTACAGCTTCAACAGGACGTCCCAACTCTTGTATTCAATGTTCTGACCAATGAAATCAAGTATGCCAAATGCCCCCTTCATCATCCTGTCCACCTGTGACTCAAGGGGCTATGAACCTGTACCTCTCGATCTCTTTGTTCTATAACTCTTCCCAGCACCTTATCATTAATGGGTAAGTCCTGCCCTAATTCAATCTACCAAAATGCATCACCTCACATTTATCTAAATTAAAGACCATCTGCCATTCTTCAGCCCACTGGCCCAATTGATCAAAATCCCATTGCAATCCTAGATAACCTTCTTCACTGTTCACTATGCAACTAATCTTGATGTCATCTGCAAACTTACTAATCATGCCCCATAAATTCTCATCCAAATCATTAACATAACAAAGAACAAAGAATAGTTCAGCACAGGAACAGGCTTTTTGGTTGTCCAAGCCTGCGCCGATCATGATGCCTGCCTAAACAAAACTATATGCATTTATGGGGTCCATATCTTTCCATTCCCATTCTACTCATGTATGTGTCTGGTTGCCCCTTAAATGCCACTATCCTACTTGCTGCCATCACCTTCCCAGGCAGCACGTTCCAGACATTCACCATCTCTGTGTAAAAAACTTGCCTCACACATCTCTTCTAAACATTTCCCCATGCACCTTAACTCAAGATCCCCTAGTACTTGACTTTTCTACCCTAGGGAAGAGCATCTGACTATCCACTCTGTCCATTCCACTCATAATCTTGTAACCCTCTGTCAGTTTGCCCCTCAACCTTTGTCATTCCAATGAGAACAAACTGAGTTTATCAAACCTTTCCTCATAGCTAATATCCTCCAGTCCAGGCAACATCCTGGTAAACTTTTTCTGTATCGCCTCCAAAGCATCCACATCTTCGTGGTAGCGGGGCAACCAGAACTGTACACAATATTTTAAATGAGGCCTAAATAAGATTCTGTACAGTTACAGCGTAACCTGTGAATTTTTATACTCAATGCCAACCGAATGAAGACATACATGCTGTATGCTTTCTTGACTACCTTATCCACCTGCATTGCCACTTTCAGTGATCGGTGGACGTATACACTCAGATTTCTCTGCCTCTCAATACTCCTACCAGTTCTACCATTTACTGTTTAATTCCTACATGCATTTGACCTTTCAAAATACATTACCTCACACTTGTCCAGATTAAACTACATCTGCTATTTCCCTGCCCAAGTCTCCAATCAGTCTATATCATGCTATATCCTCTGATAATCCTCTTCACTATCTGCAGTTCACCAATTTTTGTATCATCTGCAAACTTACTAATCAGACCAGCTACATTTTCCTCCAAATCATTTATATATGCTTCAAACAACAAATGTCCCATAACTGATCTCTGTGGAACACAGCTAGTCACAACCTTCCATTCAGAAAAGTACCCTCCACTGCTACCCTCTGCCTTCTATGGCCAAGCCAGTTCTGTATCCATCTTGCCAGGTCTCCTCTGATCCCATGTGACTTCACCTTTCCTATCAGTCTCTCATGAGGTACCTGTCAAAGGCAAAACTGAAGTCCGTGTATACAACATCCACTGCCTTTCCCTTATCTATCATCTTTGTTATTTCCTTGAAAAACTCCATCAGGTTAGGGAATTCCCTTCACAATAAACCTCCCCTTTACAAAATACCTCCCCTTCACAAAGCCATGTTGTCTATCTCTAAAATGTCCACTTGTTTCCAAATGTGACTAAATCCTGCCCCTAAGAATCTCTTCCAATAATTTCCCTACCACTGATGTAAGGCTCACTGGCCTATCATTTCCTGGATTATCCCTGCTGCCCTTGTTAAACAAGAGAGTAACATTGGCTATTCCAATCCTCTGGAACTTCACCAGTAGTCAATATAAATGACAAATACCAGGCCTCCCGTTTGAAAAACAATCCTTTTTAACCATCCTCTGTCTTCTGTCATCAAGCCAATTTTGTATCCAATTGGCTACCTCACCCTGGATCCCGTGAGATTTAACCTTATGCAACAACCTACCATGCGCCACCATGTCAAAGGCCTTGCTGAAGGCCATGTAGACAACATTGGCTGCACTGCCCTCATCTACCTCCTTGGTTATCCCTTAAAAAAACTCAATCAAATTTGTGAGTTATGATTTTCCACTCACAAAGCCATGCTGACTGTTACTAATCAGCCCTTGCCTCCTTAAATGCCTGTAGATCCTACCTCTCAGAATACCTTCTAACAACTTACCCATTACAGATGTTAGACTCACTGGTCTGTTCTCTGCAACCCTTCTTAAACAAAGGCACAACATTTGCCATCTTCTGCTGGTACTTCACTTGTGGCTGTCGATGATTCAAATATCTCTGCTAGGGGAACTGCAATTTTCTGCCTGGCCTTCCACAACGTCCTAGGATACATTTCATCAGGTCCCGGAGATTTATCTACCTTGATGCGCTTTAAAAATTTCAACACCTCCTTCTCTGTAATCTGTGCACTCTTCAAATATCACTACTTATTTCCCCAAGTTCCCTGACACCCATGCCTTTCTCAACAGTAAATACAGACAAGAAATATTCATTTAGCACCCATCTCTTGTGGATCTGCACAGAGATGACCCTGTTGATTCTTATGAGGCCTACTCTCTCCCTTGTTTCTCCTTTGCGCTTTATGTATTTGTAGATGTTCTTTGGATTTTACTTTGCCTTATCTGCCAAAGCAATCTCATGTACCATTTTTGCCTTCCTGATTTCTCTCTTAACTCCACTCCTACACTCCCTATACTCTTCAAGAGATCCACTTGATCACTACTGCCTATGAGATGTCAGAATAAAAAAGAATAACTGTGCAACTATATACTGCCATTAGTTACTTAAAAAATAGTTTTCCTATTTGCTCTCAGTATAAGGTCCATTTTTTGACCTTTCTTTCAAACAGAAAATCGAGATGATAGATCAAAGGCAAAACAGTGACATGGTGGAAAAGAATAAAAGAGAAAGCCAGATTAGGCCAAGATGTCATAATTAGGTGAAACCAAGCTTGAATTATAAAAGATTAAAGGGTGAGGAACAATGAAGAATGAGTCATTTCCTTCTCTGTAAACTAGGCAAACAGCAGATGGAAATGGAGAATGGGAGGTTGGGCTGATCTATCCCATTGATACTTAAGGCTCACCAATTATAATTTCAGATTATTTGTTAACTGATGAGTAATCTCCACATTTCCTCTGATAGACTGTTTGAATATGCAAATCATGGTCCCATGCAGTTGTAGGACTCTGATTAGGAATATAACGGAAGTCCCTTGCACTGAACAGCCATCTCAGATGTATTAAATAATGTGGCGCAGATCGACACAAATGGATACGATCTGGTGGCCATTACAGAGACGTGGCTGCAGGGTGACAGGGACTGGGAGCTGAATGTACAGGGCTATCAAGTGTTTAGGAAGGATAGGCAGGAGGGAAAAGGGGGGGGCGTAGCTCTGCTGATTAAGGATAGCATCAGGGTGGTAGCAAGGGATGATATTGGAGCCAAGGAGCAGAACGTGGAATCGTTGTGGGTGGAGATTAGGAACAGCAAAGGGAGGAAGACGCTGGTGGGTGTCGTCTATAGGCCCCCGAATAATGATCTGGAGGTGGGGCGGGCTGTTAACGCGCAAATAAGTGCGGCGTGCAGGAATGGGATGGCCGTAGTTATGGGGGATTTCAATCTGCATATTGATTGGTCGACCCATGTTGGACACGGGGGGCTCGAGGAAGAGTTCTTGGAATGCTGCCGGGATAGTTTCCTCGAACAGTGTGTGTTGGAGCCGACGAGGGAGCGAGCTATCTTGGATCTGGTGCTATGTAATGAGATGGGTAGAATTAGGGACCTTGTGGTGAAGGATCCTCTTGGGGAGAGTGATCATTGTATGGTGGAGTTTCTGGTGCAGATGGAGGAGGAGAAAGTGGGTTCCCGGACACGCGTCCTTTGTTTGAATAGAGGGGAGTACGGTAGGATGAGAGAAGAATTGGCGAATGCGGACTGGGGGAGCGCGTTGGAAGGTAGGTCTGCTGAGGAGCAGTGGAGGATCTTTAAGGAGATCTTTCTTGGTGCTCAGCGGAAATTTATTCTGATGGTCAAAAAGGATAGTAGGAGGAGAGGTAATAAGCCGTGGATAACGAAGGAGGTGAAGGAAAGTGTTAAACTAAAAGCGGAGGAATTTAGAGTAGCTAAGAGTAGTGGGTGAGAAGAGGATTGGGAGAGGTTTAAATGTCAACAAAGATTGACAAAGAAGTTGATAAAGAAGGGTAGGAGAAACTATGAAGCTGGGCTAGCGCTTAATATAAAAAAGGATAGCAAGAGTTTTTATAAATATATAAAAAGGAAGAGGCTGGCTAGGGTGAATGTTGGTCCTTTAGAGGATGAGAAAGGGGACCTAGTGGTAGGGGATGGGGATATGGCTAAGGTATTGAATAACTTTTTTGTTTCTGTCTTCACGGAGGAGGACGTGAATAATTTGCCGGGTGTTAGCGATGGAAAGGTGGTAGGACTGGAGGGTCTTAATGACATTACTGTTACTAGAGAGGCGGTGCTCGACAGACTGGAGGGGCTGATTGTGGACAAGTCCCCAGGACCGGATGGAATGCATCCGAGGGTTCTGAAAGAAATGGCGGAGGTTATAGTGGATGCCTTGGTGGTTATTTTCCAGACGTCGCTGGATTCCGGGGAAGTGCCGGATGATTGGAAAACGGCTAATGTTACGCCGTTGTTTAAGAAGGGTGCCAGGCAAAAGGCGGGGAATTATAGGCCGGTTAGTTTAACGTCTGTGGTAGGTAAAATGTTAGAATCTGTCATTAAGGAGGAAATTGCGAGGCATCTTGAAGGGAATTGCTTGATAGAACAGACGCAGCACGGTTTCATTAAAGGGAAGTCATGTCTGACAAATTTACTGGAGTTCTATGAGGATGTGTCTAGGGCGGTGGATAGAGGAGAGCCGGTGGATGTGGTCTTTCTAGATTTTCAGAAGGCGTTTGACAAAGTGCCTCACAAGAGGTTATTGCAGAAGGCCGAGGGACATGGAGTTGGGGGTAGGGTGTAAGCGTGGATAGACGATTGGTTGTCAAATAGGAGGCAGAGAGTTGGGGTCAATGGGTGCTATTCGGATTGGCGGATGGTGACTAGTGGAGTGCCCCAGGGGTCGGTGCTGGGGCCTCAGCTTTTTACCATTTATATAGATGATCTGGAGGAGGGAACCGAGTGTAGAGTGTCGAAATTTGCTGATGACACCAAGATTGGGGGAACGGCAAATTGTGCGGAGGGTGTGGAGAGTCTGCAGAAGGATCTAGATAGGCTGGGCGAATGGGCCAGGAAATGGCAAATGGAATTTAATGTTGGCAAGTGTGAGGTGGTCCACTTTGGTAGGAATAATGGTAGGAAGGACTATTACTTACGGGGCGAAAAACTGCAGCAGGCGACGGTGCAGAGGGACCTTGGGGTCCTTGTGCATGAGTCGCAAAAACCCAGCTTGCAGGTGCAGCAGGTGGTCAGGAAGGCGAATGGGATGCTGGCCTTCATAGCGAGGGGGATTGAATATCCCCCTTGCTATGAAGGGAGGTCTTGCTGCGGCTGTATAGGGCATTGGTGAGGCCGCAGCTGGAGTACTGTGTGCAGTTTTGGGCGCCGCACCTGCGCAAATGATATTTTGGCCTTGGAGGGAGTGCAGAGGAGGTTTACTAGGCTGATACCGGAGTTGAGGGGGTTGAGCTATGAGGAGAGGCTAAATAAATTGGGCTTGTACTCGTTAGAGTTTAGAAGAATGAGGGGAGATCTCATTGAGACGTATAAGATGATGAAAGGGATGGATAGGATAGAGGTGGAAAGACTCTTCCCGCTCAAAAAAGACAGTAGGACTAGGGGGCACAGCCTCAAGATAAAAGGGGGGCGGTTTAGAACGGAGTTGAGGAGGAACTTCTTCACTCAAAGGGTGGTGAATCTCTGGAATTCTCTGCCCGTTGAAGTGGTGGAGGCTGCCTCGCTAAATATTTTTAAGACGCGGGTTGATGGGTTTTTGATTGGAGAGGGGATTAAGGGTTATGGGGAGAGGGCGGGAAAGTGGAACTGAGCAGCGACAGATCAGCCATGATCTTATTGAATGGCGGGGCAGGCTCGAAGGGCTGGATGGCCTACTCCTGCTCCTATTTCTTATGTTCTTATGTTCAGAACCTATTGAATAACCAAAGTGGAAGCAAATCACACTCAGTCCGAAGAGATCAATAAGAAGGGGAAAGGTTTATTTATTAGCGTCACAAATAAGCTTACTGTGAAAAGCCCCTAGTCACCACACTCCAGCGCCTGTTCGGGTACACTGAGGGAGAATTTAGTGTGGCCAATGCACCTAACTAGCATGCCTTTTGGACAGTGGAAGGAAACTGGAGCACTCGGAGGAAACCCACGCAGACACAAGGAGAACATGCAAACTCCGTACAGACAGTGACCCAAGCCTGGCCCTTGAGGCAGAAGTGCTAACCATGTGCCACCCCATAAAAGTCCTTTGAATTTGTGCCACCCAGTCAGATCATGATTGATCTGTACTTCAATCCATTTGTTCACCTTAACTCCATATCCCTTTGTATCATTACAAAACAAAAATTAATTCATCCCAATCTTGAAAGCTTCTATGGTCCCAGAATCCAGTTGTTGGGAAGGGAATTTATAGATTTCTTCCACAATTTGTGTGAAAAACTGCCCTCTCTCCTTTCCTACTCCCCTAAGTACTCTATGAACATTATGCTTTGTCCGTGTAGCACACAAGAAATAATATCACTGTATCACTGTATTCACTGACAATAATAAATCAAATCAAAAAAGTTGCCTAATTCCACTCCTGAATATCCTAGCTCTTATTTTACTCTTTATTCCCTTACCAAAGGTAGTAGTTTCTTCCTATCTACCCTATTGAATCTTTGAACATTTTAAACAACTCAATCTGATCATCCCTCAATCTGCCAAACAAAAAAATACAAGCCATGTTGATACAACTAATCATACTGCTTGTAATTTCAAGGTGCAAACAGGCAGATCGCATGCACCTTGATGAGGTGACAGAGAAGGAAAGTAAAAAGAGATGGGGGTTTTAATGACCCAGCGTGTCACCATAGAGAAGGATTGCTATTGAATAATGCTCAAATTAAATGTGACAATACATCAACTGCACTGTAAAGGAAGAAACTCCAAAAACAAATTGTGCTATAAGCATTTCAATTCATTAAATACTTCCACTCTAATAACATTTTTAACTGTCTCTTTGAAGCTATTTTCCAGAAAAGTAATTTTCCTGCACCATTTACATGAATCAATTCCATTTTAGATTGAAGATTTATAATGTGAGTTTTAGTGTTTTGTATTCCAGGAATTCATTTTCCTTTTAATGCTAGACAGATTGGTTTGAGAGAAAAATGTATTTTCAAATAATTATCAATATTTCTGTAATAAAACTTTATTATAATGTTATGCATCAAAATTAATATAAGACTGTTTCTCATCTCCATTTGCTCAAATACCAAATCTGACACCCTGAATCTGCTTCAGGTATTCTGGTGAAATAAGTTGAGATTTATGTTGAACAACTTGAGGGATGGTACCTGTAGAGATAAGTACAATGAATGGCCAACTCTTTAAAACCTGCTGTCATTTGGCTTATTCATATTTATAGACTTCTCCATGGAGTCCTGCATTTCATCAAGAATGTAGAATTGGACAAGTAAGCATGGCATCAGCAAAGAGGTGCAATAATTCCTTTCCATTGGCCTTAGTATATGGATTTTTTAACCTGAAGTTTCCATTTTTTAAGGCATAGATTGATGATTTTAAGTTTTATTGTGGAGAAACATCTGATACAGCAGTCATCCAGACCTTGAAATGACGATTAGTGTATGAATATTTAACAAATTTGTATTCAATTCCTCACCTTTGTATATTAAAGTCATTATGTGATTTCAAACGCAGGGAAAACAAAATAAGTTATTGTTAATGTTTTAGGCTTTCCATTCTCTTTCCTTGAGTGTGCTGCCTGAAGGCAGGTCCTTGTCTCACTGTCTGTTGATGCTTCATCCTGAGTTGTTTTTCTTGACAGTTTTATTTGTCATCGCTGGTTGCCATTACCTTCCATTCTCAGAGTCAGGCTGAGGAGGCAGATCCTGGGTCTACCTCAGCCAGAGCAGAAATCAAACCCGTACTATCGATACAGTTCTGAACCACATGCAGTCCATCCAACTGAGCTAGCTGATCCCCTAAGCTTTTTGTTACATGATTTCAGTGTCAGAAGGTACTGTGATTACACTCAGGAGAGAACTTAATGGCTCTCTATACCATCTGTTACAACCTACATACAACAGTGGATGTGTGACTGCCCGTAAGAACAGCAAACACTGTGATCTCCAAATAGTTCAGTTAGTTAATTCAGTGCCTGAAGCTTTATTGAGCTGTGGAGGCCACAAAGACCAAGTTCCAATCCCTAGCCAGTGCTGAGAATTGATTAATATAATCTGCAGTTGTGGTGGTAGGGACGTAACAGTGATTCCTGGAAGGAGAAAAATAATCCAGGGATTCTGTTCCTTTGCACAGCTGGAAAAGGTACTATGTAGACCTTTGGACAATACAAAAATAAATAACTAAAACAGAAAATGCTGGAAAATCTCAGCAGGTCTGACAGCATCTGTGGAGACAGAATACAGCCAACGCTTAGAGTCTGGATGTCCTTTCATCACAGCAGGTTATAAGAATAAATAACCTGCCTACACATCAGTTGAAGAATACCCTTATAAACAATATGACATTGAGTGTTTGTGGGACTGTATCCCATCAGTGGTCCTGGAGGTGCAGAGGAAGACTGATGAGGAAACAAAAATCAAATGCTTTGCAATACTGATTAAATAGACTGCCTTCTTCAATCTGGTACCTCAGAGCTCTGTGACAGCAATCTCAGGGTCTACGATAGAAACACAGTCTACCCTGACGATCTCCTCTTCTTCCTTATAAATTGTCTAACTCAAAGCAAATGCAGAGTTAGTGATATGTCCATTCCAACTGGCTGTTCATACCAGCAGGAGGCCTGAACCAAATTGAGTTTGGGCCTCCTTATCTTGGGGCCAAGAAATTGTGTGACTTTAAACTGGCATCTTGCAGCAGCACAGCAGCAACAGGCAGCACAACATCAGGCTCTCCAGAGACCAACCCACCCACCCACCCAGGAAGTATGTTCGGGGGGAGGGGAGGCAGTGGAGGAAGGGAAGTGTGTTGCATCCATGATGACAGCAGCCTATATCTGTGCTGAGGCTAGGGGGAGAGAGATTTGCAAGGTGTTGAGCAAGTAGTGCAGAAGAAAATGGTAAATCTCCAAGGGGAGTTCAGAAGTGATTGCGTTCCCATGATCTTACTGTGCTTGTCCTTCTTGGTGGTAGATGTTGTGAGGCTGCTATGTGCTGCCAAATTATGTTGGTTTAGTTTGGAGACCATGGATATTAAATTCAGTGCTGGAGGCGCTGATCAAATGAAATGCTTTATCACTGCTGCAGAGAAGAATTTCTCCCCTATGTATCTGGCGTTTTTAAATTCTAAAGTTGTGTGTCTTTATGATCAAATAGATTTCTTTTATCTGTTCTTTAACATTCTTTTTTGTACTGCCTTGTAGCAGACAGATGATATATGATCTAAGAACACACCTTTGTTTTTTCACGAGCTGAAGAGAAACACCGAACCTTTGATTTCTTGTTCAAAGGAAATCTTCACTAATCATCAGCCCCTTTCCTGCTGCAGAGTTCACTGGAGTCCCTGTGTGGTGTTTTATTTCAGCCCACCAGTGTGGAGATAGTGGGATACAAAGGGAAAAGAAAAGATGTAATTATTCTCTCTCACAGACCACATTATGACTGACAACTACACTTTATTGCTAGTAGTCTGAAGACAGTGAGAGAGGTATAATTTACCTCAAACATTGAAACAACCAATGATTAAACAGAGCTCTCTGAAGAAGTGAGTGCATTGTTTGCCTTATTCCTCTGACAATCAAGGAACTTCTGAAAATTCACCTGTTTGAGCAGAAGTACAGTAAGTTGACCCCAGCTTCTAATTTCAAAATTTCTACTTTTTCTTTAGGCTGTTCATGTTCTTGGCACATCAACAGCTCAAAGCCTCAAAAGAGAAAGAGAAACAAAATCAAAGTCTAGACTTTATATCCCAGCAGACATTGTGCAGGCTGAAGTGGTAAACAGTCAGGCACCCTATCCATCCCTGTGACCTGCAAACACAGCATGAGGCCCGGGAGATCTTAACTCCGAGAGCTCACCTGCATGTTGGCAGTTGAGACTTGGTGGGAAGACCTAGCTAACCCAGGCTGAGGGGAGGCAGGGTGCAGGATTTGCCTCCAGTTGTCAAACAAAGAGCATGGGAGAAGGATGTGATTTGCAGTTATGAGTAGTACTTGGTGATGCTCGGGCAGGAGATCAGCACAAGTTCCCTACAGGGGGCCGAGAGGATCATTCTAACCAATCTGAACCACAAAAAAATTTATTAGGTTCTTCTGCTCCTGGGTCACTTGCTGTCTGTTTGGTCTGGTAAAGAAGCCATAACAGCTTTGAGTAAAAATGTTAATCAGGCCATCATGACATCATATGAGCTTGATCTTATATTCAACACTAGGCTCTAAGAACTCCAGATTCTTAAAAATTCATTTACAGGATGTGGATGTTGCTAGTTATGGCAGTATTTATTGCCCATCACTGGTTGCCTTTTAAGAGGTGGTGATGAGCTGCTTTCTTGAACCTCTGCAGTCCCTGAGGTGTAGGCACACCCACAGTGCTGTTAGGGAGAGAGTTCCAGATTTCTGATCCAGTGACAGTGAAGGAACGGGTGATATGTTTCCTGGTCAGGATGATGAGCAAATTGAAGGGGAGTTTCCAGGAGATGGCATTTCCAGGCATCTGCTGCTCTGTCCTTCTAGATGGTAGCGGTCATGCGCTTGGAAGATGCTGCCTAAGGAACCTTGGTGAGTTCCCACAGTGCATCTTATAGATAATATGCACAGCTACCACTTTGTCAGTGGTGGAGGGATTGAATGTTTATAGAAGGAGTAGCAATCAAGGGGGCTGCTTTTTCCTGGATAGCACTGAGTTTCTTGAGGTTGTTAGAGTTGTACTCATTCAGGCCAATGGGAATATATTCCATTACATGTTGATAGTGGGGGATTCAGCAAAGGTAGTGCTATTGAATGTCAAGGGGACATGGTTAGATTCTCTTTGTTGGAGATTGTCATTGCCTGACAATTGTGATGTTGCTTCTCACTTGTCAGCCCAACCTGGATATTATCCAGGTGTTGCTGCATTTGGACATGAACTGCTTCAATATCTGAGGAGTCACAAATGGCGTTGAACATTATGCAGTCATCTAGAAACATCTCCATTTCTGACCTTATGATGGAAATAAGGTTAGTAAAAAAATGGTGCTGAGGGAATGAATGGGGTTAAAGGCTGACAAATCCCCAGGGCCTGATAATCCCAGAGTATTAAAGGAAGTGGTGCTGGAAATATTGGATGTGTTGGTGATCACCTTCCAAAATATCTATAGAGCTGGAGCAGTTCCTCTAGACCTCTCTCTCTCTCTCTGTCTCTCACTGTGTGTGTGTGTGTGTGTGTGTGTGTGTGTGTGTGTGTGTGTGTGTGTGTGTGTGTGTGTGTGTCTGGGCTTGTCTGTGTGTGTGTCTCTCTCTCTGGGCTTGTCTGTGAGTGTGTGTGTCTCTCTCTCTCTGGGCTTGTCTGTGTGTGTGTGTGTCTCTCTCTCTGGGCTTGTCTGTGAGTGTGTGTGTCTCTCTCTCACTGGGCTTGTCTGTGTGTGTCTCTCTCTCTCTCTCTCTCTGGGCTTGTCTGTGAGTGTGTGTGTCTCTCTCTCTGGGCTTGTCTGTGAGTGTGTGTGTGTCTCTCTCTCTGGGAATGTCTGTGTGTGTGTCTCTCTCTCTCTCTGGGCTTGTCTGTGAGTGTGTGTGTCTCTCTTTCTCCGGGTGTGTGTCTCTGTCTCTGGGCTTGTCTTTGTGTGTGTGTGTGTCTCTCTCTCACACTCACAGACAAGCCCAGAGAGAGAGTGAGACACACACACACACACACACACACACACTCACAGACAAGCCCAGAGAGAGAGAAAGAATCTGTGTCTCTCTCTCTCTGGGCTTGTCTGTGTGTGTGTGTCTCTCTCTCTCTGGGCTTGTCTGTGTGTGTGTGTGTGTGTGTGTGTGTGTGTGTCTCTCTCTCTCTCTCTCTCTGGGCTTGTCTGTGTGTGTGTGTCTCTCTCTCTCTCTCTCTCTGGGCTTGTCTGTGTGTGTCTCTCTCTCTTTCTCTCTCTGGGCTTGTGTGTGTGTGTGTGTCTCTTTCTCTGGGCTTGTGTGTGTGTGTGTGTGTGTGTGTGTGTGTCTCTCTCTCTCTCTGGGCTTGTCTGTGTGTGTCTCTCTCTCTCTCTGGGCTTGTCTGTGTGTGTGTGTCTCTCTCTCTGGGCTTGTCTGTGTGTGTGTGTCTCTCTCTCTGGGCTTGTCTGTGTGTGTGTGTCTCTCTCTCTGGGCTTGTCTGTGTGTGTGTCTCTCTCTCTCTGGGCTTGTCTGTGTGTGTGTGTCTCTCTCTCTGGGCTTGTCTGTGTGTGTGTCTCTCTCTCTCTGGGCTTGTCTGTGTGTGTGTGTCTCTCTCTCTCTGGGCTTGTCTGTGTGTGTGTGTCTCTCTCTCTCTGGGCTTGTCTGTGTGTGTGTGTGTCTCTCTCTCTGGGCTTGTCTGTGTGTGTGTGTCTCTCTCTCTGGGCTTGTCTGTGTGTGTGTGTCTCTCTCTCTGGGCTTGTCTGTGTGTGTCTCTCTCTCTCGGCTTGTCTGTGTGTGTGTGTGTGGGCTAGGTTTGCTGTTGTTTCCAGTGCACAGTTTAATGCTCCTCTCCACCGCTGCTCTTGTGGGGTGTCCTCGGGTACAGCTAGGTAGACTTGAAGAGCTACAGAAATTAAAACAAAATCTGGCACAACTCTGTATTGACACAGAAACCAACTTACAATGAGAAACTGAATGTACTTGTGCTCTGGTGGCCTTCTTTCCTGCCCTTGAATGAGAGGTTAATTAAAAATTAGTGCTCCCTCTCCCTGAAGGGCTATTCCAGTTCTGTTCATCCCCACCCCCACCATCCCCAATACCCACAGCCATTTCCTAGGCCATTTTGCAGTGGCCTACCTCACTCTCCAATACACGTAGGCCATGCTTGCTGACATCCCAGAGTTGACATTCAGTTGCGTTACTATCTCTGAATTCCCCACTATCCTGAATTCCCCACTATTCATTGAACAGAACCTGAACTATACCAGCTATAGAAGTACTGCAGCTATAAGAGCAGGTCCAAGACTGGGAATTTTGCAGCAATTTACTCATACGAGATTCCCCAACGTCTTCCCACTAGCTACAAGGCACAAGTCAGGAGTATGATGGAGTATTCTCCACTTGCCTGGGTGAGTGCAGCTCCAACAACAAGAAGCTCAACACCATCGAGGACACTTGATTGGTACATTCAACATGCATTCCCTCCATCACTATGCACAGTAGCAGCAGTGTGTACCGTCTACAAGATGCACTGTAGTAACTCACCAAGGATCCTTAGGCAACAACTTCCAAACCCACATCCACCAGCACCTAGAATGGCAGCAGGCACAAGGGAACACCACCATCTGCAAGTTCCCCTCCAAGCCACATATCATCCTGCATTGGAACCATATCACCATTTTTTTCACTGTCATTGGGTCAAAATCCTGAAGGTCCCTTCCTGACAGCACTGTTGGTGTGCCTGCAACACACGACTGCAGTAGTTTAAGAAGGCAGCTCACCACTACTTTCTCAAGGACAATAAGGAATGGGCAATAAATACTGGCCTAACCAGAGATACTCCGATCCTGTGAAATAATTAAAAAGAGGAGGAAGTACAGTGTTGAGTGTTTTGTAACACTAAGTTACTGATGTTCAGACACCTACCAACGGGAGTTGTAATTCAGAAAATTGATTTCAATTGAAAAGAATTCTGAAGAAATTTAAAGACAGAAAACATGCATGTCTGCTAAGTGAGTTGAAATTGTGTTCCACAATGTTGGTAGCAAAACTCCAAAATGCTTGAATAAAATTGATTTGTTTTCTGCTTCAATTTAGACATCAACAACGTACCTTAATAAAAGAGAGTACATTTTGTCCAGATATATGTTGGCTATACTATTGGATGCTATAGGCAGTAGATCAATGGGAATCAGGATGATGCAAAGGAAATCTGAGATTACATTAATTGGGTTTAGTTTCTGCATCGAGTAATGTTGAAGTACCCAAATCAGTGCAGGTGGTGAGTCTTCCGTTTCTGTGGAAAACAACAGATTTGCATTAGGACTTTGTACAAGCCTGATATTTATCTCCAGCTTTACAGTTCAAACTAACATTGAGGTTAAGCAGCAGGACTTGGTGCTTTAGTTTCCTCATAGACTAAATAACTCCGCACTACTTTCGTATAAAGCATGCACAAGCAAATTTCCAATACAAACATACGCTGAGAAATCACTACTGAATTTTTAAGCTGGAGATTAATGCAGTATGTTGTTAGAGATGTAAATGAGCTTTCCCTCAGATAGAGACTATGTACACCAGGAATAAGCAATAAAGTAGGAAGTTGTGAAATTGTTCTAGGGTTGTGATTTCCAAACTGGCTTGTGAACCCCTTGGAGATTTGTGAAATGCTGCAGAGGGGTTCTCGGGAAAAATTCTGTAATGTCGGAAGCAAAAATGTTTGTGCATCAGAATTCCACATTTAAAGTGAAATAACGATTGGTGCTTTTTGCACAAAGTATGAAGGAATTGGCAGATGTTGCAGACACAACTAAACTGACATATGTAAAAATAATTAAATGTAATTGAGGAAATGTAAGCCAAATAAAAAAACCACGAGTACAACTAAAGGAGCATCTTCCAAACATTCAGAGCACTATAACTGGCGGGAGCACCCCAACGATACACTGGAGCAAACCCCAAAGATACACTGGGGGATATCCAAACAATACACTAGGAGGCTGCCCTCAGTACCAACTACCACACCCCTCCCCTTCCAATCTATAAGGAAGAAGAGTGGCCTCCTTGCAGCCAGCTCAGAAGACCAAGAATGTACTGTACTGTGCAGTTCTTGCCCATCCTGAGTCGAGTGGTTGGGTGAGAAAGGATGGATTTCAAGGTAAAAAAGTAGGAGCTGACTCCACAGAGTTTTATTTACATTATTCAGAAACAGCCGTTGGTTTGGCACGCACCAAATGAGTGAATACAATCAATAACAGACAGCTACATTGCCACCTTGAGGACCAGAGCCAATGTCATTGCAGCCAATGTGGTGGCAGTGCCATCCTTCAGTCACTCTCGGTAGTATGTTGGATTGCTCAGGTGTTAGTTTTCTCAGTGTGTGTCATGTTTTACTTTAACTATTTCTCACCTCTTAATGGACAAGCGACTGAAAATGGGAAACATAAAGGCATAAGAGAACAAAACATTAACATCAGCTAGCGCAGATTTGTCCAACCTTTTAATTCTTTTTTCATTGAAGAAGTCAACGAGAAAATTTCAGAAATATAAGGTTGGCTACAATATTAAACATGAACTTAGAAACAAAAATGGGAAGCATGAAAAGTAACAACTTGCTGAGCAAAAAACATCAAAACAATAAATTGATAATTTAAAAAAAGTAATAAATAAAAATGACTTTAGGGTGTGAAAGTGTGAGAGTGTGTGCCCAGCTCTCTCCCACTCTTGGGTGCTCACTCACCAAGAGAGAGTCTGTTGGTGCCAGGGAACGAGGATGAACGAGAATCCTGCAAGTAGTCGTTCCCCTATCCTCTCTGAAAAACACACACACACACACACACACACACACACACACACACGATGGATAATAACAGTGATTATTAGGTCAGTCGTATACTTGGATTGGATACAGTAAAAGTGATGCCAATAATCCACATGGTTCAGTGTTCAATGCTACAGTTCTTCTAAGACACATTATTCTATCCTGTAACAGAATCTTAGTTGATAATTCAACTGTTGTAGGGCTCAGGGAAATTGTCTGTGTGTAAACCACCCATTCTCATTCCCTCACCCACCTGCATCCACACTCACCTTTACCCACCTGCTGACTTTCATGCATTAAGTTGGCTTGGAAAGGTGTACAATGAGAGAGGAATGAGGCTTGAATGAATGAGACTTGAGCCGAGCGGTGCCCCATCTGGGTGCACTAAGAGAGCCTGAGGTTGGTGGGGTGAATTCAGCAGGAAGGGGGTGAGAATCTGGGAGAGAAGTGAGATGAGGGAGGTGGTGTGAGAGCTGGGAGGAAGGCAAAGTGAGGTCTGAGGAGTAGGAAGTGTGAGGGCTAAGGAGGGGAGAGGGTTGCGGTCTGGGGGAAGGCCTGGTAAGAGCCAGGGGAAATGGGGTGAATTCTCAGAGGAAGGAGGGTGAGGACTGAGGAGGAGGCAGGATGAGGTCTGATATGGGGGTGAGAAGGTCTGAGAGGGTCTCAGGACTGAGGGGGAGGTGGGGTGATGTCTGTTGTGGGAATGGGAAGAGCTGAGGGCATCTCAAGGCTAAGAGCGAGGCTGGGTGAGGTCTGGTGTGAGGTGGGAAGGGCTGAGGGGGTCTCAGGGCTGACGGGGAGGCTGGGTGAGATCTGGTGTAGGAATGGAAACGGCTGAAGGGGTCTCAGGGCTGAGGGGGAGGTTGAGTGAGATCTGGTGTGGGGGTTGGGAGGGCTGAGGGAGAGGGCTGGGTAAGGTCTGGGAAGGAGGCAGCGTGGGTAAAAACCATGAGGTGTGAGCCAATTGGTTGGCGTTAGCAGCCATTGAGCAGTGAGGGGAACAAATGAGGGAGATTTGACCCAGCCAGGGCTGAGGGCAGGCCAGCCAGCAACAATAAGGTCCGAGGCACCGAATCAAGCCTTGCCAGCATGAAGAGATATAGGTGACGGCTGGAGGCTACATTGAAGACACCAGGCAAGCAAGATGAGTGACACTGAGTGTGGGAGGGTATGGAGCGGGGGAGATTGTGAGGAAATGGGGGTGGGAAGGGGAAGAAAGAGTGCAAAGGTGTGAGGGGAGTGAAGTGTGTGAGGGTTGCAGCCTTGTAGGGAGGGAGTGTGTGAGGGCTGGGTTGCATTATGGAGATAGGGAGAGTTTATGTTGGGGCAATGATTTGTACAGGAATGTTTTTAACAAACTACAAAATACAAAAGCAGTGATATAATGTGTATTTTTGAGCTTTGTGCCTTTCTGTTCTGTAAGGTGAGGGTGGGTGGGATCAGAAGGGGCATGACATCGTAGAAGGGGCCTAAAAATGAAGGTGAGTGCAGGGCCCCACATGATATGAATCCACCTTTGCCATAGCCTCTTACATAAGATGCCATAGGTGTTTAAATGAATGGTGAGGAAGTAATCCTGTCACCTCTCAGTGAGTAGATTCACATTACTTTAAGTAGGCTAACGGTAATAGCAGCTGGCCGTCTATTGCTGGAAAACCCACAAGTGCGTGGTCATGGGAATTTGCATTTGCTGATGGCAAGTGATAATATGAAAGGGTTATTTCTGGATGTGGAGAAAGACGTCAGTTGACCTTTCTTTCAGGTGACTCCTCATTGGTCCTAAGGGAGATGTCTAGAGTGGCCTTGTTTTTGCTGCCACCCACAATGTTTTCTTTAGAACATTTCCTGAGAAACTAATATCACCTTGACACGGATCAGCTCATCTTTGATTGTTGAGGCAGAGATTATCCAGGGACTCTGAGCTCCAGCTTTGTGCTGGACGCTTGAAGATGCTAATAAACATCTCATTGTTTTACTGTTTACTGCAGGGAAAACAGATTTAGAAAGCTGAATCAAAACAAGGGAAACAACATAAGAAGCTTTTTCATTGTCTAACATTGTCACTGAATTTAAAAGGAAATTATTTATGTGCAGCCCTCCTATTCTCCTCACCGCTCCAACAAATCTTACTCCAGTGTTGAATTTTCTTTTTCCATATTTTGTTATTGAGGTTTACTTTCCTCCACTTTCTGCTCTATTCTGGACCTATGATCTCTCTTCCTGCTGTCATGATGCCATTTTTGTAACAGGCAGTGTTTCATTTAATTGAAGGCAAGCATAGATAAATGTGTATGTTATTTTAATTACTGCTTAAAAGCACCTAACACAACAATTGCTAATGGCTGATGATGTGATTGGCTGGTCCTAGAAGTAAATTTAGGGCCTGATTTTAAAAAAATGCTCCATTCATGTTAATGAAGCAAATGCTATACATTGATACAACAACTACTTATATCTATATAGCACCTTTGACAGAATGAAATGTCCCATTGTACTTCACTGGATTATTAAAAAAAAATGACAATGAGTTATGTTCAAAGATGCTAGGTCAGATGATCAAATGTTTGAGTATCTTAAGGAGTGTCTTAAAGGAGAAAAGTGAGCTAAAAAGGCGGAGAGGTATGGAAATGATGGCAGAATTATATGTCTCCTTCCACTGGCAGAATCATCCAGTTCCATCGAAAGTCAATGGCTATTTGGATAGGCCTCCAAATCTCCCATGGGGTCTCCACCTGATATTCCAGAGTTAGAGGATTAGGCCACCAATGATGGAGCGATAAAAATCAGATGCACAAAAGTGGATATACTGGAGGCTGGAGGAAATTATAGAGATAGGGATGGTGGGGGGTGGAAGGTGTGTGGGGAGGTGGTGGTGAGGCTGTCAAGGGATTTGCAAACAAGGATGAAAATTTTAAAATCAAGACGTTTCTTGAAGGAAGCCAATGTTGGTTAGCAAACACAGGGTTTTATTAGTGTCACAAGTAGGCTTACATTAACACTGCAATGAAGTTACTGAGAAAGTCCCCTAGTCACCACACTCCAGCACCTGTTCAGGCACATTGAGGGAGAATTTAGCATGGCCAATGCACCTAACCAGCACATCTTTTGGACGATAGAAGGAAACAGGGGCAAACTCATGCAGACACGGAAAATGTGCAGACTCCACACAGACAGTGACCCAAGCCGGGAATTGAACCCGGGTCCCTGGCACGGTGAGGCAGCAGTGCTAACCACTGTGCCTCCCATACGGATGATAGAGGAACAGGTGCAAGATAAAATACGAACAATGGAGTTTGGAATGAACTCGACTTTAGGGAGAGGACAATATTGGAGACTAGCTTGGATAATGTTGGAATAATCAAATCTGGAGGTAACAAAGACATGAATGAGGGTAGCAGTTGAGCTGAAACAGCTAGGGACAAAATCAGGCAAGGTTTCAGAGGTGAAATAGATGGTCTTATTGATGGCACAAATATGAGGTCAATAGTTCATCTCAGGATCAAATGTGACACTAACTTTGTAAATATACTGGCTTAATCTCAGACTGTTACCAGGGAGAGAGATGGAGTCAATAGTTTGGGAAGAGAGTTTGGTGTGGCACTCAGTTGGAAATTCATCTCTGGTTAGTGTAGTCAGCATTTGAAATTTTGTAAATGATTGATTTATCTTGACTTTAAGGCTAGGTGAATTCAAGACATAGTTGGACCTGAATGAACAACAAATCTGCCTGCCAAGGACCAGAGAGATTTTGACCCTTAAGTATCTTGCACAAATATTGTTGGAATTACTGTCTGGCCTGCCACAAGGCTCACAAGAATGGTGGTCAGAAACCAGGTGAGTGGTTTGGATGGGTGCATGGAAATTCAAAGGTGGGATTGGACCAGCTGGGGAAGGGAGACTCAAGATTTCCAAGTTGGGCCAGAATGACAACTTCTGCAGCTCCTGATCCACAATGGATCTCAATCAAGCTTCTGACAAGCATGGTCTGGCCATGAGCAAAAACTGCAAATTGTAAATTGGTCTCCAATAACATCCCCACCCCTCCACCCCGCTGACCTCTTAACTTTTCATGTGGCGTCCAGTAATCCATTAAAGGTTTGCTTCAACATCTTGTCATGTTCCGATGTGTTCTGAACTTCAAACAAATCATTGTTTAAAACTAACCAAACTCAGCAAAGATGGCCACCTGAGGATCACCTGACTTTTCTTGTTGAAACCAGTCCCCAGCCTCAAGAGGAACAAAGGGAGCCTTCCAGACATATGTTGACTCAAGTGCCTTTTCCTGAAACTAATTAAAAAGGGTGTATATGAACTTATGAATTAGGAGCAGGAATAGGGCACTTGCCCATTCGAACCTGCTCCACCATTCAATGAGATTATGGCTGATCTGATTGTAACCTCAATTCCACATTCCCATTTACCCCACTAATCTTTCACCCCTTTGCTTATTAAGAATCTATCTACCTCTGCCTTAAAACATTAAAAGACTGCCGTTTAGGAAAGAAAATCCCCAGGTCTCACAACACTCTGAAAATATTTCTCCTCATCTCTGTTCTAAATGGGCAACCCCTTATTTTTTTACAGTAACACCTAGTATTGGAGTCTCTCAGAAGAGAAAACATCTTCCCAATGTCAATCCTGTGGAGACCCATCAGGATCCTATATGTTTCAATCAAGCTGTCTCTTGCATTCTAAACTCCAGCAGATACAAATCTAGTCTGTCCAGCTTGTCCTCATAAGATAGCTTGAAAAATCCAAGTGTTATTCTGTTAAAGCTTTTCTGAGCTGCTTCCAAATTTAAAATTGAATGGGTCATTCAGATACAAAAACACTGTGAAAACCACAACACAGGATCTATAATGCACCAAATCACCCACTTTATTTGGACTCGAAAAGATCATATGATGTAACAATCATAATTTCTATTTGAATTTTCAAAAACAGCAACATTGTTTTGCAGACAGACTTCAATTAGACAGCCATCAAGCCAGCTGCAAGTCATCAAAGCAGCTAAGGTAATAAACAGCAATACCCAGGAAATGGGAGGAAGGCTCTCTCCAACATGTTCCAACTTGGAGTTCACTACAAAACCAACCTCCAAGAAATTCAACTACAAGTAACCTCCTAATTTATTGAGAATCATCTACTTTAAGTGACCTCACTGCAGCTGAACCATCAACTTGTCTAAGAAATTATAGGCCTGCCCTGAAAGAGACTGAGACAATCATTAACTGTAATTGTATTGTTTTGCCTTCATCTGTATCTAATATTTGTGTATGTGATACTGCGTATGAGTCAAGAGAGTAATATATCACATTTTAAATTTCAGCGGCCAGTCTATGATAAAATATAACTTCTCCATTTTTTAAAATGTTCACAAAAAGCTTGCTGCTGTGGTTATTTAAATTGGGACAATCACATCCTAAGGATTGGAACATACATGCCTTTTACAAACATATTTACCATGGGAAAGAAAAAGGAACACGTTACATTTGGGCAGAGAATTCATTGCACCTTCTCTGCTCATCTGTACCTGAAAATTTCAATCAGTGTCTTATAGCCAGAGTTAGTTCACATTTTGCATATTTCAAGAGCACCTGCCTGTACCATTAGGTAGGCTGCTTGTCCTTTTACAGATTTGCCTAAAATTTGTATCAGGCCAGACTTAGGCATCAATGGGTAACTGAGACGCCCCACCTTCCCCAGAACCTTACCCTCCCATCTATTTTTCAACAATTATAAACTGGTCCTGTATGCCAAGAAAGTACAGATCACAATACGATCTAATCCTTTGCATGCAAAGTGTTGTCATTGACACCAAGTTTGTCCTACCTGGATAATAATACCATCATCTTCCAGTCTGGAAACAAAAATATTCATCTCTGAATAATCTTCACTGGATCTCTGGCACAACAAAATACTTTCAAATGTTGAGCTTTTATCTTGGCTTCCTGAGATTGCACGGCTTTGAAATAATGTTTGAAGATAAACGTAGCCCCATGTTCTCCATGATAAAAAAGTGCCAAGAGTGGCGTGACCTGGGTTATCCAAAGAACTTGCCTTAAAGGGACAATGCCACTGCCCTCGACAAGAAGCTATTAATATTTGTACTATTTGCATAACATTTGGATCACAGACACATTCCATCTTTATGACTCCTTAGTTGCTTGCCAAATTGCATTTCTGTTTGGTAAGAAACATTGCAGGAAATCACTGAGTTGCAAACAGGCAAGTTTGGAGTTGCAGTAGCTGTCAATTTCAGTATAAATCTTTTGCATGTTGACTTCATGATTCTTCCAGAAATTGAGCCTACCTGGGAAACCTCTCCTTCCAATAAAAAGGGGCAAAGAGATTCTTCTTCAAACCTTTATTTCATACGCTAAGCTACACAACAGGAGGGCTCCATACACTTTGCAGTGGTGCCTGCATTACACTCCAGAGAATACATGTCAAGACTCGTGAATCCATTATCCATGGCTCCATCTGCTTAAAGCTTACATACAGCAGCATAATTATTAGTTTGATCATTCTTTATTCATTCCACACCCATTACTATAAATTTTGCAATTCTTTGGGTCACAAATGAAATACAGCAAAATGAAAAGCTTATTTGCATAGATGCTATCATATGAATGCTTAACATGTTTTAGTGGACACGTCTTCCATTTTATAGCAGACAGTGGAATTTCAGCCAAGTCCTGGCATTCTACACCATAATTTCAGAGCTAAAATTTGCAGCCAAAGAAAAACATCTTGCTCACTGTGTTAAATGACACACATTGTGTTTACATCACAATGCTGAAGCAGCAATATAAATGAAGCAAATCACTGGTCCCCTCAGAATGAACATCCAGATACACAAGGTGGATGTCCCAACACGACTGTGAAGAAGTAGTGAAGTAAACATAAATAACCCTCTTCAGCAGTACTGGATGCTTTGGGCCATTTTTTGCTTCTGGTCATGATCAGATTCAGCTTTCCCATCAAGCAGCCACAGGACTCCTGCATTTCTGGCTTGTATAAATTGAAATCTGACATGATAGAAGGATGACAAGTGGAAATTTATGAGTAGAATTTGACTCCCAGTCACCAATGTTTTGAGTGTAAAATTGGCAATCAATCTCTACATTCCACTATGATCTCAGGCAATACTTAAATTCTATTACAGGCGATATTAGGTTAGGTGACCTTCGATCATCCATGTGCAAAATAGCACACTTGTGTCAATCCTTAAAGGGACATCTACAGACAACTCAAAAACTGGTCCAGGAAATTTTCAAGAGGGGCAGCATTCCTTCTCCTGATACCAGAGAAAGGCTCTGGTATGCTGCCTATGTATTCCAGGCCCTGCCTTGAGATTGTCACCTCCCTTTGGACCTGAACTGCTTGTTTCAGCGTTTAAGCTGTCTGGTTTCTCATTGTCCTTGACCAGCGAGCTGCATGGAGCTTCCAATTGCCATCCTTGGTTTGTTGACAGCATTCATATGTAATCCAATCCTGAATCTGGTTCGGATTGATGCATGGAACCATTAATTCTGCCAATTTGTGTCTGTTTGAGTCCAGTTTGAACTTCTCAGCCTTTGTATGCATATATGTTGCTACTGTTTAAAAAGTGCTCTGCTGGGTACATCATAAACATGCCCAAAGTAGAATTATTTAGGAACTTGACAGCCCAATCCAGCTGTGTTTATCTACTTTCACATCCATGAATTTCAGTCAGGGGTCACTGGAGCATGGTCACCAAACCACCCCCCTTCCCCAAAACCCTCCAATCCCCCCCCACCCAAATTTAGAGATGTTGCAATGAAGGTTAGCTAATTCTATACAGATCAGAGATCAAATCTGAAGTACAGCTTAGTTTTCCTATCTTCTTTGAAAGGTAACTCACACTGGGATATAGCTCACAAACAGCATTCATATATCTTGCACTGCCAACCATTCTTCATGTCTGAACCTAGAACAGTTCATTATTAAGATGGGGAGCAATTTCCTGGAGATAATAACCAGGAGCGCTGCTACAGTTAAAAGTCAATCTCAATCTGACAGTCGCTGAAAGTATCAGCAACACCCAGATTAAAGATTGTAGGCTGTTTTTAAGCTCTGGCGAGGGAGAAGTGGAGAAGGAAGAAAAGGGGAGGGAGGAAAACGGAGGAGTGTCAGGGTGAAGATGAGGGTGAGGGGAAGAGAATGAAACTTAGTAATATTACTGACTGACATTTTGCACTCTCCAATGTCAGAGAAAAGATCGATTAAAGATCCAAACCCCTGTAGGTACTATTATGTTTCCGACTTCTTGACAGGAAACCAGCCACTAAAAAGATAATTTTCGGTAATTGTAAATGCATTGTCACTAGCTTGGGGGAACCCAGATCCATTGGCGGACAAGAAATTGGGAAATTAAGTGCTTGGGAGTCAGTCACTGTTAAGTCTACTCTGCCATAATAAAGGCATCAAACTTGTGCATTCATACTGGGACATTAGATTATTATTAAGACCATGACCACGGAAGAGGGATTTTAATACCTGTCAAATTTTCTGAAGAATGCAGTCCCTACTGGATTCATTCCATTAGAAATTGACAGTGTAAATGGAGAAAAAGAATTTTGGAAGCAAAATGATTATTAAGTAGAGAATAGGGAAGGTGCAGTAAGAGTGAACAGATTTGAAATCATTATTTGAGTTCAATAAGATTTATTTTAATGGTGCTTTATTTGCAATTAGTTCTATTTCAGTGAACATCAGAAGACAGGGAGGGAGAAAGATCTCAAACTGAAATATTCTAACATTTAAACCGGGAGCCAATGCTTCTTTCTTCAATAAAGTAAAAACTTTTCATTGTTGCTCAGTAGATGGCATTGTTTACACGATTGATTCCAATACAGCCTGCTGTATTGGACACTTACCTATGGTTAGCATTTCTCAAACGTTTTATTATTAAAAATAATTCTAAAAGTGTTAAATATGAATGAATTATGAATTGAAATATTATTGATTTTATATGCTATAAAACTACATAGTTTTCATGAGAGAATGAAGGTTGCATAAAGTGAATGAACTCCAGGGGTAATTCTGAAAACATGAGCTCTTCGTGCCTTACATTTGATTGTAAATTTGCTCCCCATTGTAGATCTGATTTTCTTGGGCAGGTGCTGGCCTGTTTAAGCTCACCCATTGTGGGCGAGGGTCGGACAATGGTAAACCTCTGAAGTCTAGAAAAATGAGTTGACCTCACTGAAGTATACAATATTTTTACAAGCTCAACAAAGTAGTTGTAAGAAGGATGTTTCCCCTGCTGGGAGGTGGTGCAGAGGTGTCTAGAACCAGTGAAAACAGTTTCAGTACAAGAGCTAGATAATTTAGGACCAAGATGAGGAGGAATTTCTTCAGTCAGCGTGCGATGAATTTGTGAAATTCTCTACCCCAAAGGGCTGTGGAGGCTCAGTCTTTGAGTATGTCCAAAGCAGAGGCTGACAAATTTCTAGATACCAATGACATCAAGGGATACTGGAAAATGGCATTGAGGTAGAAGATCAACCATGATTTAATTAAACGGCAGAGCAAGCTCAAGGGGCAAGAGCTTACTCTTGCTCTTATCTACCTATTTTCCTACGTTCATCATCCCTGGATATGTTTTGTCTCATACCTAAAAATGAGGTGTCATCCTAGTGAAGCTACAACACTACATACACGCCAAACAACGGAAGTAACATGCGATAGAGCTAAGAGATCCCACAACCAATGGATCAGATCTAAACTCTGTAGTCCTACATCCAGTCATGAATGGTGGGAATTAAACAATTGACTGGAGGTGGAGAACATATATGAGAACATATATTCTCATCCTCAGTCTTGGGAGAGCCCAGAACTTTAGTGCAAAGACAAGGCTGAAGCATAACTCCAGAACACCATCTTCTCTCCTATCATCGGGCTTTTGAATGGTTCTATCATGTATTAAGATGATCTTTCTCTTCACCCTACCAGTAACTGTAACACTAAATTTTGCATCCTATCCTTTCCTTTTCTCCTGTGTACTTCCCCAACAGTATGTTTTACCTGAATAGCATGCAAGAAACAATACTTTTCACTGCATTCCAATACATACAACAAATCAAATCAAAGCAAAAAGTGCTGAATGAATAAACCATCTTGGCCTCCTCCAGGGGTCCTCATGACTACAAAAGCCAGTTTTCAGCCAATTCAGGGGATTTTCACAGTAACTTCATTGCAGAGTTAATGTAAGCCTACTTGTGACAATAATAAATGAATGAAACTTCAATTCACTTCACGTGATATAAAGAAATGGCTGAAGGCACTGGTTACTGCAAAGGCTCCAGGAGACATTTTGGCAGTAGTAGCAAAGTCTTGTATGCCAGAACTATATGCGACCCTAGCCAAGATATTCCAGCTCAGCTACAACACTGGCATCTATCCAGCAATGTGGAAAATTGCCCAGGTATGTCCTGTTCACATCATGGCTGTCCATAAAGCACAGAGAATTCCACATCAATTGCCACATCACTAGTCTATTTTTGATTATCAGCCACTGGAAGTGTTGTCAACAATGCTGATGAGTATCACTTCCATGGCAATAATGTGCTCACAGATGCTCAGTTTAAGTGCTGCCAGGGCCACTCAGCTCCTGATTCTATTACAGCCTTGGTCCATATATGGTAAGAAGAACTGAATTCATGCTGTGAGGTAACAGTGACTCCACTTGACATCAAGGCAGCATTTGACCTTGTGCCTCCAATCTAAAAAAACTAAAATTAAGAAAAGGGTCCTCCCTCTCAAGGACATAGGAATCCTCTCCCCACAATGCACACAACACCCTTTCCCCAGGGAATCCTTCCTCCATGGACATGGCGCCCCACGCCCCGGGAATTCCCCCCCCCAAAACTCCATGAACACTCCAATTGGAAGCTTCCCTTCTCCAGTACTGCCACCTGGCACTGCACCCAGAAGACAGTGCAAGGGAGCAGTGTCAGAGGGCAGCACTCAGTTACCTCTTTGCCCTGGCAGTGACCATTCATCACGTCACTATTGACCAAAAGCTTTTGTAAACCCCACAATGTGATATATTGTTGGCGGGGGATAGAGGGGGTGGAACTTTAATGTGGAGGAACTTTAGCCCAGGGATATTTGCTAACAATACTGAAATGTATGGTAATGGGGTTCTGACCTTTCATGGCAGGAATTCCATTACAGAAAAGCCATTTGGGGACTCCCAGTGGATCATCTACTCTTGCCCCCATTCCCATCTGCCAAAAATGGGGCTGAAAATCCCCTCCATAATGTATTTGGATTTCCAAAAAGTATATGATAAGGTGGCACATTAAAGTTTACTACACAAAATAAGAATTTATAGTGTTGGGAGTGATATATGAGAATGGTAGCTGATTGGCTGAATAATAGTACACAGAGCCTTGGGATTAAGATATTACTCTCAGGATGACAAACTATAACTCATGGTGTGCACAGGCGTCCGTGCTGGTGCCTCCAGTGTTTACAATCTATGTTACTGACTTGAATAAATGGACCAACTTTAATGTAGCTAAGTCTGCTGGTGATACAAAGATAGATAGGAAATTAAGTTGTGAGAACGCAAAGGGTTTGCAAAAGAAAACAGGTTAAATACTTGGTAGATGGATTATAATGTGGGAACATATAAATTCATCTGCAGGAAGAACAGAAAAGCAGAATATTATTTAAATAGAGGGATTACTGCAGAATGCTACAAAGGGAGCCAGCATGCATGTACAGCAAGTAATTAGGAGGGCTAATGGAATGTTATTGCAAGGGGAATGGAGTACTAAAGTAGGAAAGTACTACACTGTACAGGATTTTGATGAAACCACATATCTAGAGTATAACGTGCAGCTTTGGTCAGCTTAGAATTGTACTGGGAAGCAATTCGGAGAAGGTTCATCTGATTCATAAGATGAAGAGGCTGTCTTGTGAGGAAAAGTTCAGTATGTTGGAACTATACTCATTGGAGTTTAGAAGAATTTGAGGTGATCTTATTGAAACACATCAGGTTCTGAGAGGACTTTACAGGGTAAATACTGGGAGGATGTTTCCCCTCATGAGGGAATCTAGAACTGCAGGGACAATTTCAAAATTAGAGGTCTCCCATTTAAGATGGAGATGAGGAGAAGTTTCTTCTCCCAGAATGTTGCCAGTATTTGGAATTCTCTGCCCTAGAGAGCAGTAGAGGTTGACTCATTGAATTTATTCAGAGCTGTGTTATACAGATTTTTGATTGACAAAGGAGTCAAGAGTTATGGGGGGACAGGCAGGAAAATGGTGCCAAGGCTACAATCAGAAAATTCATGATCTTACTGAATGAGGAGGAGACTCAAGGGATGAAATTGTCTACTCTTGCTCCCGTTTCTGAGATTCTTATGTTTTCATGTTATGTTTTGCCTGAGATAATTACTTAATTCTGCCTGATTACACATTTACAATCTAAACTAGTCTGTTCCTTTTTTGACCCAGAACAAATTATTCTCAGAAACTGTCCCAAGGATATTCTCTCAACACACATGCAAAGATGTGCTTTGAAGATATGATTTCTGATTTTATCGCTGGCTGGATTTCAAACTGGAATCCTATAAAGAAACAGGCACCAGGGCAAGCTGCTACAGAACACAATTTCTCATTGCACAAATTTGGGATTAGAACAAGCCATCAACTCCCCGATGAGCATGAAAGACCCCATCCCCTGACTATTCACATCACACTGAGACTTTGCAAGTGTTTCTGAGACATCAAAATCCCTTTATCTGTTCTGAACAATAACTGCAGTAGATATGAATTGAGCAAACCCCTCTGGAATAATCAACATTTTAAAAGTATTTTAAAGTGACCATCCTGAGGAGAAAACAAGACCTTTTAAAATGTGAAAATATGCTCTATGTGATTGAATCCAGGAGAACAGCTATGCTAAATGACCGCAATGTTGAACTATCATATTGAGACTGTAAAGTTCTTATAAGCGTATCCTCTTACTTTGTCAGCTATACCTGTATGCACATGGACCCAGATAAATGTATGTAACTCTCTAATAGAATTGCATTTTCTCATTCTTTCTTTTGCTTAGGAATGGTTTCAATGAACTTAACTTGTTCTTTAATTAACCAAAGAGACATGTCTGAGTAATTCTCTACAACCTCGACATGTAAATAATGGGGCATTTAGAGAATTGGCAGAACACATTCTCTTAAAATTATTTTTTAAAAACTCCTAATGATCAAACAAGGAGTGGGAAAAAAGGGGACACATTTCACTCCTCCTCACGTGGTCATAACACTACATTTGCCAATTTGATTCATCCAAGTTTTATTAATATTAAAATCATCCTTGATTAATGTAATTCCTTTCTTACCATGCCCCCATTATTTTGGTATGTATATTTTGTCCAACAGTATAGCAACTGCTAGGGGCCCTATAAAATACTCCTACAAATACATTTGTTCCCCTGCTATTTCTCATCTCCACTCAAGCTGCTTCTCCAGATTGATCTTCCGAACCAAGATCATTTCTCACTACTGAACTGATCTCATTTTTTATTAACAGAGATATCCCATTCCATTTCCTTTCTTCTTATCCTTCCAAAATGTCAAGTACCATTGAATTTTCAGTTCCCAGCCTTGATCACTTTCCAACCATGTCTCAGCAATGTGATGCCATATTTATTTATTTCTATTTGTGCTATTAATTCATCCATCTTGTTGCAAATGCAGCATGCATTCAGGTAGTTCTTTAATTCTGTCTTTTTTCACCATTTTTCTCTATTTTGACTCTACTTGCTGGTACATACTTATGTTTGTATGCTCTGTCAAGCTCTGGTTATTGTGACCCATATCACTAACCTGTATTATTACATTGTCCTTTTCAGTTAACATCCTAAATCTCCCCTCACCTGAACCTTCCCCATCCCATACTGTTTACTATAAAGTCCTCTCTACGTTCATGAGGACCTTGGTCCCAGTGTAGTTCAAGTAAAGCATTCTCTTTCCCCAGCACTGATGCCTGTACCCTATGCATTGGAATTCATTTCTTCCAAACCATTGAACTCTCTGATCTTATTTAACCTATGCCAATTTACTTGTAGCTCTGGTAGTAATCCTGGATCATTACCTTTGCAGTTCTGCTTTTTAATTGAGTCCCCTCAGTTTTCATATTACCTCAGTAGAACCTCTTTCTTAGTCCTACTTTTGTTATTGGTGCACCAAGACCCGCCTGAAAGAGATGTCCTTTTTTGTGTCATCAGGCAAGCAACACAGCCTTCTGGACTTACTTCTTTGGTTGTAGAAAACAGTACCTACTTCCCTAATCATATTGTTCTCTACTAATAGTAGCTTCCTTTTCAGTCCTGGCACTCAAATGGCCCTCTGTACCACAATTATCTCCTCGTCACTACTGAGATTGGAGAACTCACTTGATGAATTACTGACTCATGCACAGCTCTCTAACTCCATGGTACCAAATATGAAGCCTTCTTATCAAACTTTCCTTCTCCTTTTCTTGACGGTATCAGCTCATGCAGGTATTCATTTGTTTTGGTACCAGCATTTTTGGTAACTTGTCCACATTGATTTTACAATAAATGTCAGTAAGTTATTTCACAATGACAGGATGACCATCTAGCCTGATCTTATTCATATACCATACTTACACTGTACATGCATAATTTTCCTGCAAAAGCCAATGGATTGGGATACCAGATTAATTTCACTCTTCCTAACCGATTATAGCACTTCTGCTGCCAATCTATTTGGAACCAGACAGCTTAACACAAACAGGGTTAGAACCTGGAATCTTCCAAACTGATATGGTCAGTAACACACTGGTCATTGTATTTACCAAAAGACAATTTACCAACAGTGAGCCACATCAGAACACAGCTCGAGTACAGAAGCAAACAGCAACAGAATGTTGACAGTGAGAAGAAGATTCCACAGATATTTAATATCTTTGTTGGTGAACCTTGCATATGTGATCCTGAAAGTACATTCATATCTAAATATTCACATTGTTTGGCTGCCTGTGATTTAGAGAAACTGGCATTATGTTGATTTTGCATTCATTAATGCAGTCAACCTGACCGTTTGTATTTGTGGACAGAAATCCAAGGTAACTAATCAGAATTTAATCCAGCCAAATACTGGAGATTTTAATAATACCCAAGTAATCGTTTTGGTCATTTTACAATATGAACACATATGAAGCATAAAATCTGCAAGACTCCAGATGGATAACAATTAAAACATCATCTTGGCCAGGCTGATTGGATGGAGAAAGTTTGGTTGGTTTCATTGGGTTATAGAATTTTACAGCAATGCCACATGGAAATAGGCCATTCAGATGATTGAGTCTGTGCTGGCCCATTCAAAGAACAATCCAGTTAATCCCACTCCTCTGCTCTTTCTACATATCCCTGCATGCTTCTTCTAATCCAGTCCAATGTTGAAGGTTGCTATTGAATCTGTATCCACCATCCTATCAGCTGGTGTGTTTCAAATCCTAACTATTCATTGCAAAAAATAATTTTCCCTCTGTTTGCCTTATCTATTCCCTTATCTATTACCTTAAATCTCTGACTTTTGGTTGACTTTTCAGGCATCGGAAACAGTTTTCTTAACTTTCTCCATACAAATCCTTCATAGTTTTAAACACTGCTATCAAATTTTCTCTTATCCTTCTTTGCTCTAAGGAGAGTGCTAATATCAAGCTGTCCTGATTTTAAACATGTAACCCATAGGGAATCTGAACTTTTGATTGGCAGCATACTGCTACAATGTAAGGAGTATCAGAAAAACATTTGGTGTCCTTTAAGGACTTGCTTTGACAATGGGATAGATTTGCACACAATGCCCACAAATTTTGTTCCAGAGATAGCTTACACTTGTTTGTCATTTTGAAAAGATAATGAGGAGTCATCAGTAAGTCCATATGCTGACAATAATGAAAAAAATGCAAACCAATATTTTAAGAAATAATTTAACCCCAAATGGGAGGCAGATGTTGAGTCCATTTTTTATAGAATCATAGAATCCTTACAATAATAGGAGGTCATTCAGCCCATCAAGTCTGTACTGACCACAATCCCACCCAGGCCCTATTCCCATAACGAAACACATTTACCCTGCTAATTCCCTGACATTAAGGGCATGGCCAACCAATCTATCCTGCACATCTTTAGACTGTGGGAGGAAACTGTGTATGTGACAGCCATCAGTTTTTCAAGCCATGTCAGATTGTCAAAATTACAACACAAAAAACACCCTTTATTTTAACTCAGATTCACAGTTGGCAATATAAGAACATAAGAACATAAGAAATAGGAGCAGGAGTAGGCCATCCAGCCCTTCGAGCCTGCCCCGCCATTCAATAAGATCATGGCTGATCTGTCGTGTCTCAGTTCCACATTCCCACCCTCTCCCCATAACCCTTAATCCCCTCGCTTATCAAAAACCCATCAACCCGCGTCTTAAAAATATTTAGCGAGGCAGCCTCCACCACCTCAACGGGCAGAGAATTCCAGAGATTCACCACCCTTTGAGTGAAGAAGTTCCTCCTCAACTCCGTTCTAAACTGCCCCCCCTTTATCTTGAGGCTGTGCCCCCTAGTCCTACTGTCCTTTCTGAGCGGGAAGAGCCTCTCCACCTCCATCCTATCCATCCCATTCATCATCTTAAACATCTCAATGAGATCTCCCCTCATTCTTCTAAACTCTAACGAGTACAAGCCTAGTTTATTCAGCCTCTCCTCATAGCTCAACCCCCTCAACTCCGGTATCAGCCTAGTAAACCTCCTCTGCACTCCCTCCAAGGCCAAAATATCCTTGCGCAAGTACGGCGACCAAAACTGCACACAGTACTCCAGCTGCGGCCTCACCAATGCCCTATACAGCTGCAGCAAGACCTCCCTACTTTTATATTCAATCCCCCTCGCTATGAAGGCCAGCATCCCATTAGCCTTCCTGACCACCTGCTGCACCTGCAAGCTGGGTTTTTGTGACTCATGCACAAGGACCCCGAGGTCCCTCTGCACCGTCGCATGCTGCAGTTTTTCGCCCCATAAGTAATAGTCCTTCCTACCATTAGTCCTACCAAAGTGGACCACCTCGCACTTGCCAACATTAAATTCCATTTGCCAGTTCCTGGCTCATTCGCCCAGCCTATCTAGATCCTTCTGCAGACTCTCCACACCCTCCGCACAATTTGCCGTCCACTTACGGGGCGAAAAACTGCAGCAGGCGACGGTGCAGAGGGACCTCGGGGTCCTTGTGCATGAGTCGCAAAAACCCAGCTTGCAGGTGCAGCAGGTGGTCAGGAAGGCAAATGGGATGCTGGCCTTCATAGCGAGGGGGATTGAATATAAAAGTAGGGAGGTCTTGCTGCAGCTGTATAGGGCATTGGTGAGGCCGCAGCTGGAGTACTGTGTGCAGTTTTGGGCGCCGCACCTGCGCAAAGATATTTTGGCCTTGGAGGGAGTGCAGAGGAGGTTTACTAGGCTGATACCGGAGTTGAGGGGGTTGAGCTATGAGGAGAGGCTGAATAAACTGGGCTTGTACTCGTTAGAGTTTAGGAGAATGAGGGGAGATCTCATTGAGACGTATAAGATGATGAATGGGATGGATAGGATAGAGGTGGAGAGACTCTTCCTGCTCAAAAAAGACAGTAGGACTAGGGGGCACAGCCTCAAGATAAAAGGGGGGCGGTTTAGAACGGAGTTGAGGAGGAACTTCTTCACTCAAAGGGTGGTGAATCTCTGGAATTCTCTGCCCGTTGAAGTGGTGGAGGCTGCCTCGCTAAATATTTTTAAGACGCGGGTTGATGGGTTTTTGATAAGAGAGGGGATTAAGGGTTATGGGGAGAAAGCAGGAAAGTGGAACTGAGCAGCGACAGATCAGCCATGATCTTATTGAATGGCGGGGCAGGCTCGAAGGGCTAGATGGCCTATTCCTGCTCCTATTTCTTATGTTCTTATGTTCAATCTTGGTGTCATCAGCAAATTTCAACACCATACACTCGGTTCCCTCCTCCAGATCATCTATATAAATGGTAAATAGCTGAGGCCCCAGCACCGACCCCGGGGCACTCCACTAGTCACCAACCGCCAATCCGAGTAGCACCCATTAACCCCCACTCTCTGTCTCCTATTTGACAACCAATCCTCTATAACACCCTACTCCCAACTCCATGCCCCCTTACCTTCTGCAATAACCTCTTGAGAGGCACCTTGTCAAACGCCTTCTGAAAATCAAGAAACACCACATCCACCAGCTCTCCTCTATCCACCGCCCTAGACACATCCTCATAGAACTCCAATAAATTTGTCAGACACGACTTCCCCTTAACGAAACCGTGCTGCGTCTGCTCTATCAAGCAATTCCCCTCAAGATGCTTCGCTATTTCCTCCTTGATGACGGATTCTAACATTTTACCTACAACAGACGTTAAACTAACCGGCCTATAATTCCCTGCCTTTTGCCTGGCACCCTTCTTAAACAACGGCGTAACATTAGCCGCTTTCCAATCTTCCAATATGAACCAATGAAATCAGTTGTATGTCACAACCTGAAGCCACCAAGGCCAAAGATTAGTTAGGGAGCAGAGCTGAAGATATTTGAACCTTTCTTTCCATCTAACAGCAGCTAAAGTATATAAATATATAATGCACTTAATGATATAAAATGTTCAAGGCACTTCACAGAAGTGTTGTAAAGCAAAATTAAATATTTAGCAATAGAAGGCAATATTAGAGTGGTGGGCCAGTGAATGGAGAAGTGAAGGCAGGCATAATGATAGAAGACAGGTGCCTAGGAAGGATGAAGAAAAATGAAGTTAAGAAAGGACAAGAAAAATGTGGAAATAGAAATTATTGCTCAGGTCCGAAGAGATCAGAGAGTTTGCCCCAAAGTCCTTGGAGGACCTGCTGGACGCCTGGGTGAAGGAAGTAGACAGGAGGAGAAAAGTTCTCTTCCCTTACGGAATCAGGAGGTTCTCCAGCTGCATACAGTGGCACAATGGTTAGCACTGCTGCCTCACAACACTGGGGACCCAGGTTCGATTCCTGGCTTGGATCACTGCCTGTGGGGAGTTTGTACCTTCTCCCTGTGTCTGCATGGGTTTCCTTTGGGTGCTCCGGCTTCTTCCTACAGTTCAATGATGTGCAGGTTAGGTGGCTTGGCCATGCTAAATTGATTCTTGGTGTCAGGGGACTAGCTAGACTAAATGCATGGGGTTATAGGGATAGGGCCTGGGTGGGATTGTGATCGGTGCACACTCAATGGGCCGAATGGCCTCCTTCTGCACTGTAGGATTCTATGATTCTACAGAAGGAGCAAGTCGCCGTGGCAACCAATACAATCAGCATAGTCCCAAACACCTAGGTGCCGTGCCAAAAGAAATCCAATGCCAAAAATCCAAGATAGGGTTAGTCAATACATTCTGCCACAACATATCCTACCAACTAGCCTTTCAAACCTCCCCATTCTCCACACCTTCTTCATCTACCAAAAATATCTATCAACACACAACTCAAGTTTCATATTCAAATACTTCACTGCACCACCTAGGAGTTTGAAACCAATTAAGCTTGAGAGGAAATCCAGCACCAACTCAAGGTCATTTAGAAGTTTACCAGAACTCGCAAGGTAAGATTGGGGGATGGACAGAGGTAATTTAAGCCAATAATTTGAAATAATGGACAGAGGTAATTTAAACCAATAATTTACTTAAAGTTTTGGCTAAAACGTACCCACTGTTAGAATCCAGCGGGCTTTATACATTAGAAGAGAGGATTTAAGTGGAGAAAAGTTAATGGATGGTAGCAGATAGCTAACTATAGACATGTGTAGTGAGGCATTCCCTAGAGTTGCTGTTGGAAGCCATCTTGAACTGTCCCAATGTAAACTGTGTTCAAACCTGGGGCAGGAATAGATCAAAAAGAACAAATAGTTCCTGATTCCTGCAGTAACAAATGTTTCCATTTAGTATTTGCCCTGAAAGAAGCTTCATTTTACAAAAAACTTCTAAAATGCAGCCTTTGAAAAAATGTCATTTTCTTCAAAGGAACTGTCTGGCAGTTTCAACCGTTGTCAAATGTGGCGTTAGAGCTTACTTCAATATTAGCCAAAACTACTTTTTTGAGTTAAGGTACATGTTTCCTGAGGTGACTGCATTCATTAGCTTTATTGATTCTGTTACTGCACTTGTTGGAATTATCAGTGCTTAGAAATAAATAGCAATGGTGATGAGTTTTGTTTAATGTAATAGTAATGACTCTTTCATTTTTAGTATTTTACTACAGTGTTTTAACGTGACATGTCACATGAACTTTGGTTTGCTTGTTTGACTCACAATGCTTTATTATACTCTGTAATTTATTGATGTTGCAACATTCTTTTATGGATAGGAATGGAATTTAGTTCTCCTGGTACAGGTCCCGGCCACGGACATGGAATTAAATGGCATTCCGGCTAATGGTGGGAACAGCTCACCAAGTGTGACTGTGCAGCGGCCAGCCAATAAATGCAGTAAAGGTGTGAGCGCTGGCCAGTTAAAGTGGTGGCAAGAAGAAATTCTGCAGACTTGTTATCAACTGATGGAGTCTGAGGTTGGAGCACCATTTTTAACAAGTGCCCGGACATGCCTGCAGTGGTATTGATCATGTCCGGTAGAGGAAAGGTGGTAAAGGCCTTGTAAAGGCAGACCAAGTAGCACCGCAAAGTGTCCCGCGACAATATACAAGGCATTACCAAGCCTGCCATCAGGCGTCTGGCTCACCGTGGAGGCGTCAAGCATATCTCTGGCTTGATCTACAAGAAGGTCCGCAGGGTGTTGAAGGTGTTTCTGAAGAATGTGAGCAGGGGCTCGGTGACCTACACTGAACACGCTAAGCGCAAAACGGTGACCGCCATGCATGTGGTGTACCGCTAAAGTGCCGGGGCAGACCCTGCATGGCTTTGGTGGTTGAAGACAGTGTAAAGGGGAGCCAGTGGCATCAAGGCAACAGCATTGGTGTTACAGAAGCAGAGAAGAATCCAAGCTCCTGAACATATTGCCAAGCACAGCCTTCTTCTCTGTCACTGAACCCCAAGGTCATCAGACAGACCTCCAGAAGTAATCTTGTTTGCCTTGATCTGTGACTGGTATCAAGAAGGGAGTGTCCAACTGACACATGGCTCAGAGCAGACAAAGGATGACCTCATGGTTCAATAATATCTCTCAGCAGGTTGTCCTCAAGGATGTCTGTTAAGAGCGGAAGGTGCTCTTCCTTACCAAAGGTATCTCACCTGACTAAGGTAGCTGGAACAGAGTTTGCAATGTAGCTTAGCATCTATGAGGTCCAAGAGGGGCCCCTGAATCCAATGTAGAAAATGGATCAATGACCTCCTCTGCACTTTCTTCATCCACCATTGCAGAAACTAGTATCTCACTGGGTGATTTTAACAGACAGCCTTCCGGGTTACTGTATGGTGAGCACCACACAGATGCTGATGCACATCAGGTGGAAACAGGAATGTCTCAGGGATCATGCAGTCAGAGGTATGTTGCTTTCCAGGATACAGTTATCCCCAGCTAGATGCCATGTCTCTGGACAAGTTCCTTTGTCACTTCTTGGAGATGCAAAGGCAGAGCTGGAAAATCCTGGAGGGATTGTGAGTGATATTTCTGCAACTGAAAGGCTGATGGAAGGAGATGCAAAGTCCTCTGCCACAGGAGATATTGCCAGGCAGCCAGGCTAAAACTGCAAGGGTGGCAATTGCAGTGGAAGCCTGGGGCAGGACATCCAAGACTTGAGTTAAAAGCTTGGATCAGTCTCTGAGGACCATGACTGAAGGCCTCAGAGCATAGCCCAGGTACAAATGGCCACTGCTGAAGAGCTCCAGAGTTTGACCCAAACACTGTGGTACATCAGTCAAGGCTTCGACACCATGGTGCAGACAACGACGGGCCTCCAGGACTGGCAGTGTGAGATGACACAGAGGTGTCTGGAGCCCACTCCAGCAGCTCCTCAGTTCCATGGAGTTGCCCAGGGTCCCATAAACACCTCGAGGGACTAGAGAGTGCTGGAGCTCATCACAGGTAGTTCCATCAAGAGAAGTGCAGCCTCTTGCACTTCTGAATCCTCCTTTCCTGATATTGGTGCATCTCGGGGGCAGCAGGCAGAACAGGCTGGTGTGGCAACACAAGACATCTAAGCCAACAGGAGAAGGTGATTTCCGTGCTCCCTAGTAGGGGTATTTGGGTGACTGTTTCATTTTCATCCCAGTTGGGTGAATTGCAAGTTGTTTATTGTGACTGGCTAGCAGTCCACCATTGTCTTAATAGGATTACAATTTATTGCCTTTTAAAAGTCCGGTCAGAAAAAGAAGAATTATAAAGTGTATTTGTTTTTTTTTCGAAAAAAGCACATCCTTGTAACAAGTGGGATTGTGAATAATGTCAATCTAATTCTTTGTGCGAAATGTAGGCCCTTACATTCTGATGGGACATTTTGCTCCATCGTTCATAGTCCTGCAGTCCACCTTTGAGGAAGAGATTGTCGAATCTTCAGAAGGTGTCCAATCACATTTCCCCCCAGTACTTCCCAACAGCACAACTACACTCCCCTTAGTGTTTATGTGGCCACGTTGAGAATTGGGGTTGTGATAACTGGAGGCAACTCAGTTATGGCAGGTATAAAACAAGAACATTTATTCAATGAGAAGGAACTATTTGCAACTGAACGATTTGCAATACCGATCTGCTTCCAACAACACCCCAATTCACTCTGCCAATTTGCAGCCCCAGAGATGCATGCCTTTTCTCCCAATTGGCCGAGGCTCATGCACTAGTGCTCCATTGGTTCTGGCCCAGTCATATGGTCACGTGGCCTGTGAAGGGGCCAAGCAACCACAGGGGTCACAATTTGCTGAACACATCACACACTCCTGGAGCAGCTGAAAGACGCTACGACAGTTGAGAGCCCTGACGGTCGGAGGATTGTTGGGGACCCAGGCTGGTCACAGCCACACAGAACTTTCTGGAGATGCAACAACAGACAGGGAACATTGGTGGAGCTGCCAGAGGCTATATGCAGCCACGCACAGATGATGGAGGAGTCCATCCAGGCCATGGGTTCTGCTATGTCTCAGGTTGCAAGGTTATGGCTTTGTCAATGGAGAGGTTGGCAACTATAATTGAGTGCTAAATTCAGCAAAGCAGTCAGTGCTTCTGGATATCCACTTGGATTTGAATACCATCAGTCTGCCCATGGGCTGTATATAGGCAAAAAAGAGACAAGGCTTCTGAATACTGCTTCAGATGTCCCTCCTTGTCAGGAAGATGCCGCTATGCAGAGAGGTGCCGATCTGCTTCTTCTGGGCACTCTGTTCAGAGAACTCTGAAGGTGATCAGCTGCAACTTCTCCTCTCTGCCAATGACTCCAGCGTTTTCAGTAGCTGCGCCAAAGGGGATGCACCTGCACCTGTGCAGGAACCCTTTAGTAAGCCAGGGCTCACCAGGCTTGAGAAACCAGAGGACAGCTACCAAAGCCAACTCAGGCAACGGAATATTGCACTCAACAGCCTTCCACCAACTTAGATGCAGATGTTGAGGTTGCATCATGGTGTGGCGATTGTATCAGAAAAGAGCCTCTATGTGCACTTTATGTGACAGCATATTGCAGCACATTATTAAAAAGTCTTGTTTACTTTATTTATGTCTTTTTGGTGGTCTTAATGGATAGGAAGAAAAAGAAAGAAAAATGGCCTCTTTCTGTGCTGTAAAACTCTCTCCGTCTATGGGCGGGATTGTACAGCCCTCACTTGAGGGAGATCAGAAATTCTCGCCCAATGTCAACAGACATTTCTGTTGTCTGTCCCTCGCTCTCATTGATTTGTGATGGGTGAGGCGGTAGGGTTGCGGCATACAGGTGTGATTTTCTGGCCTCGCTTGCCCCGAAACCAGAAAATCCGCAGACCTTTCCATGGTCTGCTCTTCTGATTCCTGTGGTGGATGGGACAGTAAAATTCACCCCATGACTCTATTTTTATTCATATTTTCATAGCCCCTTTATTTTAAAGCCCCATTTCTATTAGAGGTCTAATGAAATTCAGACAACAGCTTTTATTAATATTCATTATCTATTGTGTGTCATCCATAGTTCAGTTGATAGCACTCTCATCTTGGAATCACAAGGTTCTGGGTTTAAGACCAACTCCAGACCTTGCACACAAAACCCATGGTTGACACTCCAGTGCAGTAGGGAGAACTGCTTTTTATTTGAACGGTAAAAATTATGATCCGTTTCAAAATGCATTGAATAAAACATGAAAAATTCTCCAGATCCTTCTGAAAATAATCCTTGCATGTTTAACATTCAAACTCAACCTCCCAGATTTCTTATTTCCAAATTCACTGCTGCTGCAAACTGTCTGTTTACATAGTTTATAATTGTTTCCTAGCAAGATAGAAATTTTGGGCGAGTTAGGTTATGAGCTGTTCATGTCTGATTTCATTTTGTATGTCGTAAGTTTTATATTCAGGGCTGTCAGTTTTTTCTGGTGCTGTGCCAATTCTTATGGAGTTATTGATCAGCTTTTGTTAGTTTTCTGGGTTGGCAGACTGATGTGTTTAAATCTAGGTTCTCAGAAGCTGTCTCAGACACTTTTTGCGAGGTGATTTTATTTATATTTGCTTTTCTATCTCCATCTTTTACAAAGCAGTTTAAATGTTTACAAATCCAAATACAAATCCAGTAAGCAGGATTTTCATGGTCATAATGCAATCTTCATCTCCAGAATAAGATTTAAAGAGTATGAATCTTTCATAGGCCTGAACTCAGGTTTTCTTATCTGATTTCACAGATTGGATGAAAAGCTTCACTGCTCTCCTCCTCTGAATCTGGACACAAATGTTTGAAGCAATCTCTGACACTCATTATTGGGATACATACAGCTTAAACAATTAAAATTGGACAGCTACAATTGTAACTCCCAAGATCCCAAGAACTCAAACTCATACAATAAAGCACTGTACGTAGGCACCATGTAGGTATATGGGATTGTTTTGATGCGTGCATTTGTGATAAAGTTTAGCTTTTAAATATTTATTTATTAGTATCACAAGTAGGCTTACATTAACATTGCAATGAAATTACTGTGAATATCCCCCAGCCTGTTTGAGTACACTGAGGTAGAATTTATTACGACCATCGCACCTAACCAGCATATCTTTTGAATTATGGGAGGAAACTGGAGCACCCAGAGGAAATTCACTCAGACATGGGAAAAACATGCAGACAATGACCCAAGCTGGGAATTGAACCCAGATCCCTGATTCTGTGAGGCAGCAGTGGTAGCCTTTGTGCCACCAGGATAATCAGGTGCATAGAGTTTACACAATGGCCACGGGAGATATAAGCTCAGGGTCCAATTAATTTTCAAGATCAAATCTCTTCATAATGTGGTTGACAAGCTGCCTGAGTAAAATACATCCCCTCCTTCTGACTGCCATTAGATCAGCTCACCAATTTAAAGGCAGGAGATCAGTTGGGCAGATACTTATTTTGGGCCTGTTGCAACAGAATAAAACAAGGGGCGTTTACCACAATTTGTATTTATATTGTACCTTTACTGCAATAACACATCGCAAGGTGCTTCACAAGAAAGTTATGGACCAAAATTTGACACAGAGCTACAATGAGGATATTAGGGCAGGTGTGGAAATTCCTGTATGCAATAAACTTGCCAGCTCAGAGCAAAATAAATATGAATGCTGTGAAGATAAACATCAGCAGTGATTGGTAAATATTTGGGGAACTATAAAGCAATTGTTATTGCATCATTGTCAGGAAAATAAAACACCGTACCCAGTGGAAATATTTGATTCATAGCTGGGATTAATTTGATATATAATTCGTGATTTGATTTGAATAAACAAACTTTGAAATCAATTGATTATGCCAAAATAAGAAGCAGGGCAAACAATTTGGAAGATAGCAAAGGCTTGCTAAAGGAATTAAATCATTTGGAAAACAGAATCCAGTGCAACAAGCATTGTGAACAACAGAATCCAGTGCACAGTGTGCTGTGTAAAACAGAACCCAGTGCAGTGAGCATGACATAGTCCAAGTCTTGTATGTAGGGCAGAAAGGGCAGGAGTATTGCTCTTTGAACTTTCAGTTTGGTCAGCAGACTTAGGCCAAAACCCTACCATCTCGCCTGCCCCAGAATTGGGGCGGGCAAGGTTCCCAGGGTGGAAATCTCCGTTGGCCTTGGGCAGGATTTTACAATCTTGCCCGAGTAGGGTCATAAAATCCTGCCCTTAATCTTCATCATTCTCAGACCGACGTTTGAAGTAAGCTACAGTTGTTTTCACAATTCTTGCATGTGTCTTGACATTAATATAGAGAGCTTGAGCGAATGTGCTCCCAAGATCAGTGAACCTCTCCACTGACAGGTTGATAGGTCATGGACTGAAACCATGGGCTCAAGTCAGGGCAGGTACATCATTCAGTTTTCTTCATGCTGATTGTATGGCCAAAGTTATTGAATGTCTAAACCAATTACCAAATGTTAAATTCAAAACGGGCTTCTGACTGCATTGTGGGATTCTGATTTAAATATGATAATGATGTGTTCTGTCTCCCCATAATGTGACCCAGGCACATCATGTAATCAACCACCATAAAAATAGAGGCAGACAAACATGAACAGATTGAAGTTACGTTTCACAATTTTTAATTTTTAACTCCCTCTTGATGATCCTCTTGTTGCGGGTGTTTAACATTTACCCCCATGAGCTTTAGTATTTGCTACTTTAAGACAGCATGTACCAAACATGGGGTATTAATTTATCATGGGCAGTTGTACAGAATGGGAATTGGTTATTCAGCAACTTATTTTACATTCTACTCAATATTTTAATCACATTCACTCCAATGTAAAAGAAAATTGCAGAATATAGTAAATGCTTCTAATTCACTATCATCCATTTTACATTACTGTCCATGTTCAATATGACCCCAAATATTATTTTCAGATTTGTAAATGTTTCTGGAGTAGATTATATTCCACAGACCCAGAAGCCCAGTATCGCTTCACATTTTTCTCCCCAGTTTCCTGCACATGGAGTCAGGGGCAGAGATCAGAAATCAGGTAGTAGTACACCCTGTACTACTAAAATAATTCAGAGATCTATTCTAAATGAGTCATATTATTTTGATATCCAGCAGTACTAACAGTGATAACGTGTCGTTGGCACATTGTGAACAGCTCTGCAGTGTTTAACCTGCTTTATGGAAATGGCAAAGAGTCAAAAGTGACAATGTAAAATCACTGATGCAATTTAATATTATCAGAAAAAGTACAACAAGATCTGAAAAAGGTTTCTACTGGCTTTCTAAACAAAAAGGAATTAATAGCAGATTGCAAACTAATATGTCATTCATAATTCCTCACGTCATTTATTCTGAACAGTAATTTCCGTATTGACATCATTCACCCCATTAAATCTATGGTTACAATTGCTGTAAGTGGATAATGATTTCAGTGATGCGTTAAAGCCTCACTCTTCCAATGTTTCCATTGCCAAAAATATCTTTATTGTGGTATTGAGCTACATGGAACAGGTTTGTTCCTTCTGAGACAGCAACTGGAAAGCTACAATGAGGATTTATAAGGAATGGGTGGAAAAATCAAGCCAAGTTCCTGCAATTCATTGATACCCATATCTTTGTTCAAAAGTGCTTGTTTATTGTCACTTTGTATGAAAATAAATGAACTCAGCTATGATGCCCATCACTCATTGACTAGCCTTCAGGATATTTTTGTCATCACTGTTTATGTGCTAATTTAGCAGTGGGATTGGCTGTCCTTTATTCAATCTGACTGGGTGACCCTTCACTTACATAATTCGGAGTTGGTGACAATCGTGTCTCTGTTGGTGAGCTGAGCTCAGTTGACTTGCATCTGAATCAAGTTCAAGCCCCACTCCAGGACTTGAGCACAAAATTCAAGCCTGAGATCCCAGTGCAATACCAAGGGGATATTGCTATACTGTTGCAGTGTGCTATCTTTCAGGTGAAGCATTAAACCAAGACCTCCATCTGCCTGTTCAGGTAGATGTAAAAGATCCTATAACACTATTTTGGACAAGAGAAGGGGGAGTTCTCCCCAGTGTCCTGACAAATATTTATCCCTCAATCAACATCACAAAAAACAGATTAGCTGATCATTAGCACATTGTCATTTTGTGGGAGTTTGCTATATGCAAATCAGCTATTGCGATATTAATTACATCAGTGACTGCATTTCAAAAAGTACTTGATTTGCTGAGATTTTGAGATGTCTGATGTTCATGAAAAATACTATATAAATGCAAAACTTTCTTTCTTTGGAATTTAAGGCCAGAAAAGATAATCAGTGGGGCAGGGGAATTCTGGGGGAAATGTGTTACTTAGCTCAAGGGAGACAAAGCCAGAAGGCTTCTCTTTGCTTGTTTAAGTCTCAGTCCACTGCTTTGTTGCTTTGTGAGAGGATGGGACAGGGTGGGGGCAGGGGGGGCGGGAGTGGTTCAGTCTGGTGTCCTGAGTTGCAGAGTCATACCACTTATCAGTGTGGAATTTGTCCAAAAGCTGACTGTTTCACAGTAGGGAGGGAAAGGAAGAACCCAGTGTTTACTCAATGGTGATGGTAGTGGAGGGGGAAAGAGGCGGTGGTGAGGCAGGTGGGGGGTGTGGGAGGGGATGATGGCAAATGATTTTCAGCATTTAAAGTTGGGGGGGAGTAAAGTTCTTTTCTCAGCAACATCTGTTGCAAACTATTTGTTTGTGGGATTGAATCTGCATGTTCCATTCAATATTCCAGTCCTTCCAATTTTCGGGCTATGGAAAAATTAAAAATTCAGCAGCAATTGCCAAGTTTTCCTTTGTTGTAATTCTACCTAAATGTTTTTTATTCCAGAATTTTCTCTATTGCAGGGTGAATACATTGCACTCACTTACCCCCAGACTAATGTGACTGGGTCACTTAGGGAAGGGCTTTCCAACTCACAGCTTGTGATGAATATATCCTTTGTAATTTTTTTTCACTTGTGGAATGTGTTGGCCTAGACCATTCCTGGATGCTACACTCAAGATGTTTTTCAGATGAAATTATTTGGGATAACTAATAGGCTACAGTAAGGCTGTTGTGTAAGGTTAAGAAGATGTGTCATATAATGTTCGACTCATGGCACCACTTTAGTAGATGGTGTTCAGTTTGTAAATTTCTGGTGGTTTATACAGCTGACATGCTTTTTTTTTAACATCCCTAGATTCTGAAAGCAACAATGCAGAGTCCAAATATAGCGAAAGCATTCCTAACTAATCTTACATGTAATACATTAGGGGTTTCAACTGATGTCAAGATCAATAAATTGCTGCTTAAGCACAAAATACTGAACACTGTATATGTTAAAGGTGGAAATCCTTACAACTAGACAGAATTGGCAAGAGAGTTCACGAGTAAATTTCAGACTGCTGTCCCTCATCACGATATTGAAATATTTAAACTAAATGATAAGGGCTTCTACTTACCTGATTGTGATAGAGGCATAAGTATTCATTAACCTTTGTATGTAAAAAAAATGCACAATATTTTTCTGTGCTGAACTGTCAAACACAACTGGAGTATAAAACACTTGTTCAGTTATTAACCTTGTTACATTGGCACAAATGGTCATTGTTACAATTATAAGGTTTATAAGATTATTATGTTTTGGGACTGCGTCTTTTAAAATTAATGGGGTCGTGTGACCTGTTCTGAAGTCTGCCTGACAACAGGTCTGGTTTTGGTTGTCAAAGATTAAAGGAAGGCCCTGATCGTTTTATTGGGAAGAAGGTGTGAGATATTCACACTTGCAGATAATGCCAAAGGCAGCTGTGCAGCTGCAAGTCCCAGGGAAGTGTTAAAATGTCAGGTTGTAAAGAGGCGTACTTTGAACTGTCCATTTTCTTCCATGACAGGATAGAGTTGGAGGCTCAAGGATAACTAATCAGCGTCAGTACCTGGATATGAAGCCCATTTGATTCACATCACCATGGCCATGAGTTTTGAATGAGAAGGTTACAGAGGAACCACTGTGATATCAATTATGGGCTTTCCTAAAATATCACTGTATAAATTGGCCAGGGTCCGAGAAAGAGAGTGGGAGCAGATGCCAGTCAAAAGTTGCCACAGATCAGCACATCAGAAAGGGGTGAAAACCCTTGCGTGGATTGAAAAGAAAAATTCAACAGCAATTAAATCAAGACTGGAAGATTTGTCCAGATTGTGCTTGAGGGAGGATCTCCAATAACACTCTCACCATGAAAGAAGTTTTGAGGTTAGAAATTACCCAGATGAGAAAACAACAGATATTCTTTGAAGAAGTCACATGTGCTGTGGATAAAGGGGAACCGGTGGATGTGCTGTACTTAGACTTCCAGAGGGTCATTGATAACAAAGAACAATACAGCACAGGAAACAGGCCCTTCGGCCCTCTAAGCCTGCGCCGCTCATTGGTCCAACTAGACCATTTGTTTGTATCCCTCCATTCCCAGTCTGCTCATGTGACTATCCAGATAAGTCTTAAACGATCCCGGCGTGTCCACCTCCACCACCCTACTTGGTAGTGCATTCCAGGCCCCCACCACCCTCTGTGTAAAATATGTCCCTCTGATATCTGAGTTAAACCTTGCCCCCCTCACCTTGAACCTGTGACCCCTCGTGTTTGTCATCTCCAACCTGGGAAAAATCTTCCCACTGTTCACCCTATCCATACCTCTCATGATTTTATACACCTCTATTAGGTCTCCCCTCATTCTCCGTATTTCCAGGAAGAACAACCCCAGTTTACCCAATCTCTCCTCATAGCTAAGGCCCACCATACTAGGCAACATCCTGGAAAACCTTCTCTGCACTCTCTCCAAAGCCTCCATGTCCTTCTGGTACTGTGGCGACCAGAACTGGATGCAGTACTCCAAATGTGGCCGAACCAACATTCTGTACAGCTGTAACATCAGACACCAATTTTTATACTTTATACCCCGTTCTATAAAGGCAAGCATGCCATATGCCTTCTTCACCACCTTCTCCACCTGTGCTACCACCTTCAAGAATCTGTGGACTTGCAAACCCAGGTCCCTCTGTGCATCTATACTTTTGATGGTTCTAACATCAAAGGTAACTGCCAAAAATAAACGCTCATGATTTAGTGGGGTAACATATTGGCATTCATTGAAGATCGGCTAGCTAACAGGAAACAAAGAGTTGGCATAAATAGGTATTTTAACATAAGAACATAAGAAATAGGAGCAGGAGTAGGCCATCTAGCCCCTCGAGCCTGCCCCGCCAATCAATAAGATCATGGCTGATCTGTCGTGGCTCAGTTCCACATTCCCGCCCTCTCCCCATAACCCTTAATCCCCTTGCCTATCAAAAACCTATCAACCCGCGTCTTAAAAATATTGAGCGAGGCAGCCTCCACCACTTCAACGGGCAGAGAATTCCAGAGATTCACCACCCTTTGAGTGAAGAAGTTCCTCCTCAACTCCGTTCTAAACCGCCCCCCCTTTATCTTGAGGCTGTGCCCTCTAGTCCTACTGTCCTTTCTGAGCAGGAAGAGCCTCTCCACCTCTATCCTATCCATCCCATTCATCATCTTATACGTCTCAATGAGATCTCCCCTCATTCTTCTAACCTCTAACGAGTACAAGCCTAGTTTATTCAGCCTCTCCTCATAGTTCAACTCCCTCAACTCTGGAATCAGCCTAGTAAACCTCCTCTGCACTCCCTCCAAGGCCAAAATATCCTTGCGTAAGTGCGGCGAACAAAACTGCACACAGTACTCCAGCTGCAGCCTCACTAGTGCCCTATACAGCTGCAGCAAGACCTCCCTACTTTTATATTCAATCCCCCTCGCTATGAAGGCCAGCATCCCATTAGCCTTCCTGACCACCTGCTGCACCTGCAGGCTGGGTTTTTGCGACTCATGCACAAGGACCCCGAGGTCCCTCTGCACCGTCGCATGCTGCAGTTTTTCGCCACGTAAATAATAGTCCTTCCTACCATTATTCCTACCAAAGTGGACCACCTCACATTTGCCAACATTAAATTCCAGTCGCCCAGCCTATCTAGATCCTTCTGCAGACTCTCCACACCCTCCGCACAATTTGCCGTTCCACCAATCTTGGTGTCATCAGCAAATTTCGACACCATACACTCGGTTCCCTCCTCCTGATCATCTATATAAATGGTGAATAGCTGAGGCCCCAGCACCGACCCCTGGGGCACTCCACTAGTCACCAACCGCCAATCCGAATAGCACCCATTGACCCCCACTCTCTGCCTCCTATTTGACAGCCAATCCTCTATCCACGCTAACACCCTACCCCCAACTCCATGCCCCCTGACCTTCTGCAATAACCTCTTGTGAGGCACCTTGTCAAACGCCTTCTGAAAATCAAGAAACACCACATCCACCGGCTCTCCTCTATCCACCGCCCTAGGCACATCCTCATAGAACTCCAATAAATTCGTCAGACACGACTTCCCCTTAACGAAACCGTGCTGCGTCTGCTCTACCAAACAATTCTCCTCAAGATGCCTCGCTATTTTCTCCTTGATCACGGATTCTAACATTTTTCCTACAACAGATGTTAAACTAACCGGCCTATAATTCCCCGCCTTTAGCCTGCCACCCTTCTTAAACAACGGCGTAACATTAGCCATTTTCCAATCTTCTGGCACTTCCCCGGAATCCAGTGACGTTTGGAAAATAATCACCAAGGCATCCACTATCACCTCCGCCGTTTCCTTCAAAACCCTTGGATGCATTCCATCCGGTCCTGGGGACTTGTCCACAATCAGTCCCTCCAGTCTGTCGAGCACCGCCTCTCTAGTAACAATAATGTCATTCAAGCCCTCCACTCCTACCATCTTTCCATCGCTAACACCCGGCAAATTACTCACGTCCTCCTCCGTGAAGACCGAAACAAAAAAGTTATTCAGGGCCTCAGCCATTTCCCCATCCCTTACCACTAAGTCCCCCCTCTCATCCTCTAAGGGTCCAACGTTCACCCTAGCCAGCCTCTTCCTTTTTATGTATTTATAAAAACTCTGTTATCCTTTTTTATATTAAGCGCGAGCCCAGCTTCATAGTTTATCCGACCCTTCTTTATCAACTTCTTTGTCATTCTTTATTGGCATTTAAACCTCTCCCAATCTTCTTCTCGCCCACTACTCTTCTGATCGGCAGATGTTTTTCTGATCGGCAGACGTGATGGGTAGTTTTCCACAGGGATCGGTGCTGGGGCCTCAACTTTTTGCAGTTCATGGGTGAGATTCTCCGACCTCCAAGCTGTGTGTTTCCTGATGGTGGAAGGCAGTGGGCTGTTCGCTAGTGGCAGGATTCTCTGGTCCCATTGCTGTCAATGGGATTTTCCATTTATGTCATCCCACGCTGCCTCAAAACCGATGGGCGGAGATGCGCTTCTGGTGGGATAAGATGACATGAACGGCCGGAGAATTCTAGTCTATATGAATGACTTGGATAAAACGTCTGAAGGTATGGTTTCTAAATTCACTGACAATACAAAGGAAGGTAGAAATTAAATTGTAAAGGCAACATAAGGATGCTACAAAGGGACATAGATAGGTTCCATGAGTGGGCAAAAGTCTGGCAAAAGCAGTATAATGCGAGCAAATATAAAGTGTTCCATTTTGGCAGGAAAAATAAAATAGAAACTTGTCATTTGACATGGCTGTATGGTGGCACAGTGGTTAGCACTGCTGCCTTACAGTGCCAGGGACCAAGGTTTGACTCCTGACTTGGGTCACCATCTGTATGGAGTCTGCATGTTCTCCTCATGTCGGCATGGGTTTCCTCTGGGTGCTCCAGTTTCCTTGTACATTTCGAAAGATGTGCTGGTTAGGTGCATTGGTCAGGCAAAATTCTCCCACAGTGTATCCCAACAGGTTCCGGATTGTGCCAACTAGGGGATTTTCACAGTAACTTCATTGCAGTGTTAATATAAGCCTACTGGTGACACTAATAAATAAAAAAATTACAAAAAAAAACAAATGACAGAGATTGCAGCATTCTAAGGAGCAGAGGGATCTGGGTGTCCCAGTGTACGAGTAACATAAGATACAGGAATTGATTAGGAAAGCTAAAAGATTATTGTCTATTTTGAGAAGAATTGATTACAAAAGTAAGGAGGTTATGCTTCTGTTGTACAAGGCATAGGTGGGAGTACATCTGGAGTATTGTGTACATAGAATCCCTACAATGCAAAAGGAGGCCATTCTGCCCATTGGGTCTCTACTGATTCTCTGATAGAGAATCTTTACCACGTCCTCTCCCTTTCCTATCCCCAGTAACCCCACTCATATCCCATTTAATCCATCTACCCTGCACATCTTAGTCTCCTATAAATATATAGAAAGGAAGGGAGAGGTCAAAGTGAACATAGGCCCAATGGAAAATGAATCTGGGGAGATAGATATGGGAAACAAGGAAATGGCAGAGGAGTTAAAGAGACATTTTGCATCTGTCTATGTGGTGGAAAACACTTTGAATGTCCCATTAATACTAAAGAATAAGGGAGAAGAATTAAGTATCATCGTCATCACAAGAGAAGTAGTGTTAGACAAACTAATGGGGCTAAAGACAGATATGTCCTTTGGCCTTGATGCGTTGCATCCTAGGATACTAAAATAAATAGCTACAGAGGTGGTGGATGCATTTGTTTAAGTATCAGAAGATTGGAAAACTTCCAACATGACGCACTATTCAAACATAAGAACATAAGAAATAGGAGCAGGAGTAGGCCATCTAGCCCTTCAAGCCTGCCCCGCCATTCAATAAGATCATGGCTGATCTGAAGTGGATCAGTTCCACTTTCCCACTTTCTCCCCATAACCCTTAATTCCCCTGTCTATCATAAATCTATCTACCCATGACTTAAATATATTCAGCAAGGTAGCCTCCACTACTTCAATGGGCAGAGAATTCCAGAGATTCATCATAAGAACATAAGAACATAAGAAATAGGAGCAGGAGTAGGCCATCTAGTCCTTCGAGCCTGCCCCGCCATTCAATAAGATCATGGCTGATCTGTCGCTGCTCAGTTCCACTTTCCCACCCTCTCCCCATAACCCTTAATCCCCTCTCTTATCAAAAACCCATCAACACGCGTCTTAAAAATATTTAGCAAGGCAGCCTCCACCACTTCAACGGGCAGAGAATTCCAGAGATTCACCACCCTTTGAGTGAAGAAGTTCCTCCTCAACTCCGTTCTAAACCGTCCCCCTTTTATCTTGAGGCTGTGCCCCCTAGTCCTACTGTCTTTTCTGAGCGGGAAGAGTCTCTCCACCTCTATCCTGTCCATCCCATTCATCATCTTATACGTCTCAATGAGATCTCCCCTCATTCTTCTAAACTCTAACGAGTACAAGCCTAGTTTATTCAGCCTCTCCTCATAGCTCAACTCCCTCAACTCCGGCATCAGCCTAGTAAACCTCCTCTGCACTCCCTCCAAGGCCAAAATATCTTTGCGCAGGTGCGGCGCCCAAAACTGCACACAGTACTCCAGCTGCGGCCTCACCAATGCCCTATACAGCTGCAGCAAGACCTCCCTACTTTTATATTCAATCCCCCTCGCTATGAAGGCCAGCATCCCATTCGCCTTCCTGACCACCTGCTGCATCTGCAAGCTGGGTTTTTGCGACTCATGCACAAGGACCCCGAGGTCCTTCTGCACCGTTGCCTGCTGCAGTTTTTCGCCCCGTAAGTAATAGTCCTTCCTACCATTCTTCCTACCAAAGTGGACCACCTCACACTTGCCAACATTAAATTCCATTTGCCATTTCCTGGCCCATTCGCCCAGCCTATCTAGATCCTTCTGCAGACTCTCCACACCCTCTGCACAATTTGCCGTTCCCCCAATCTTGGTGTCATCAGCAAATTTCGACACCCTACACTCGGTTCCCTCCTCCAGATCATCTATATAAATGGTAAAAAGCTGAGGCCCCAGCACCGACCCCTGGGGCACTCCACTAGTCACCATCCGCCAATCCGAATAGCACCCGTTGACCCCCACTCTCTGCCTCCTATTTGACAACCAATCCTCTATCCACGCTAACACCCTACCCCCAACTCCATGTCCGTTGACCTTCTGCAATAACCTCTTGTGAGGTACTTTGTCAAACGCCTTCTGAAAATCTAGAAAGACCACATCCACCGGCTCCCCCTCAACTCTGATCTAAACTGCACCCCCCCCTTATTTTGAGGCTGTGCCCTCTAGTTCTGCTATCCTTTCTAAGTGGGAAGAATCTCTCTACCTCTACCCTATCTAGCCCCTTCATTATCTTGTAAGTCTCTATAAGATCCCCCCTCAGCCTTCTATACTCCAACAAGTACAGACCCAGTCTATTTAGTCTCTCTTCATAGGCTAACCCCCTCATCTCCGGTATCAGCATAGTGAACCTTCTCTGCACTCCCTCCAAGGCCAATATATCCTTTTGCAAATGACTTGGAGGAAGGGAGCGAATGTACTACATCAATTTTGCTGATTACACAAAAATAGATGGAAAGGCTGGTTGTGACAGGAATATAAACAACTTACAAAGAGATATTGATAAGTTAAATAAATGGACAAAAAGTTGGCAAATGAAGTAAAGTTAAAGTTAATTTATTAGTCACAAGTAAGGGTCACATTAACATTGCAATGAAGTTACGTGAAATTCCCCTAGTCACCACATTCCAGTACCTGTTCGAGTCAATGCACCTAACCCCCACATCTTTCAGACTGTGGGAGGAAACTGGAGCACCCAGAGGAAACCCATGCAGACAAGGAGAGAACATGCAAACTCCACACGGACAGTGACCCAAATGATTCAAAGCCAGATCCCTAGTGCTGTGAGGCAGCAGTGCTAACCACTCTGCCATAGTGCTGCCCATAATATGGTATAATGCGTGATGAGTATAATGTGGGAAAATGTGAAGTTGTTCATTTTGGAATGGAGAACAAAAGAACTGTATTATTTAACTGGAGAAAAACTGCAGAAAGCTGCAACACAAAGGGAGTTGGAGTTACTCGTGCATGAAACACAGAATGTTAGCACACAGGTGCAACAGGTAATCTGGAAGGCTAATGCAATGTTAGCCTTTATTGCAAGGGGGTGACTTGATTGAAACTTTCAGGATCATGAGGGGTATTAACAGGTTGAATGTGGAGAATCTATTGTCAGCAAATCTAGAATTGTGGGTCGCTGTAAAAAGAAAGGGTTGCTCATTTAAGAATTATTTTCTTTCAAAGTGTCGTGAGTCTCTGGAACGCTTTTCCTCAAAAGGCAGTGGAAGCAGGGTCTTTGAGTATTGTTAAGGCAGAGTTAGATAGCTTCTTGATTAACAAGGTAGATAGATTCTCGATTAACAAGGGGACACAAGGTTATAGAAGGTAGGCAGGAATGTGGGATTGAGGTTACAATCAGATCAGCCACAGTTTTACTGAATGATGGAGCAGGCCTTTCCTGCTCCTAATTAGTATGTTCATACATAAACCCTCAGGAGCTAAGAATTATTTTGGAGTGTTTCTGAGAGAACTAAACATCTCCTTAAAAAATGACAGCATAAGTAAATCTTTATTTTTTCTTTCTTTAAATCTAATTGTTTTCAGTTTTGTTGAAAGTTCTGTTTTGTAGTTTAAAATATTTGTCAAAACAAATAGTGCTTTATTTTTGTACTTCTAGCCTGTTTGTCTGTTAGTTCCAGAAAACATCTTAAAAATGGAATCTCGTTATGAAACCCATTCAGCTATTGATTGGGAGTTCACATTTCTTTTCAAAAGTTATCAGTCTCTACAGGGATCATAACAACATCCAATCTGCTATAGCAGAGTTTCCTAAACTTCTCGAGCCACAGAACCCCTAGTGATCTCTCAAGAGCATCAAGAAATCCCAAGCGTTCTCATAATGTTGACACCCCTTTTTTGGTGGGAAATAGAATTCACAGAAAACAAATGTAAATCAGTCTTTCCTAGCTATATCTATGCATATATTAGGAAGGGGCACACAGTCACAAATACATTTGCCAACTATGCAGCCCCATTCACGTTGCTCCTGGCCAAGCGACCCCTCCCATTGCTCTTTAACATTAACCACAGAAGTAGTATCCACTTTAGGGGTAGGTAATCTAAAAAAGTTCTCTTCTTAAAAAAAATTAAGTCCTATCTTTTGACATTTTTAATGGGAGGAGTGATTCGGGGAAGCTGATACTTATATCAGCCACATGCACCACTTCCTCTCTCCCTCACACATGCTCACATTACACACACACCACATGCACCACTCCCTCTCTCCCTCACACATGCTCACATTACACACACACACACACACACGCGCACACGTCTCCTTCCCTCTCTTACACTTGCACACACATCTCCCTCTCATACACACACACATACACCCTGACTTTCTCACAGTCACCCTCCCTCACACGATCATCCCCCATTCTCACACACTTAATTCCCACTCGAGTGAATGCTGATCCCGGTTTGGGAAAACCTGTATTACCATGTTCAGATTCCAGAAGAGGTTCTTGTTAATTAAGTTTTATTTAGATTTGTCAGCTAGATGCACTGCAAGTATAATGAGCACGATATTACCTGCCATTCATGCCACGCTCCCACTACAGCAAATTTGAAGAATTTGGTGACCAGCCAAATCTCCGTTCACTGTGGCGAGATGAGAAAATCCCACCGATGTGAACGATGATAAGATCCCGTACAACATACTTACTTTAAGATATCTGAACCCCTTTATATATTCCAGCATTGAAACGACTTTAGAAACTTCTTTATCTCCTTTTCCCCTCAAACTTTAAAAGGCCTTTAGAAAATGCTACACATATCCCTGAAAGGATAACTACGTCGTCAGTTATTTGTACTTTTTCTGAACAGGCAACATAATTGCTTGCACATTAATTCCATTTGATTGAGTTTATTTATTTGCTTACTGCTTTTTAAAGAACATTGAAAGATTTGTTTGTGCAGAATTATTTATATTGACCTGAAGTTAACAAATACAATATTAGGAGGAGAATTCTGTCCTTGTTGTTTATGGGAATTTGAGTGGGGAATGCTTCCACCTTGGAACTAAAATGGGAGGCCTGATCTACTTTAATGTTTAATGACTCACCCTCATTAATATCCCATTCTCCAACACCCTGCCCAAAACAAGTGTTTGGAGGCAGCTGGACACTTTTAGATTTTTGAAGCATGGGTAGCCTTGAGGGAGGGATTTCATGGTGGGAATTGTGGTGGTGTGGGGGAGGAGCTGGGCTGGCAATGGCTAAAACTTAATCTGTAGGACCCAGAGGAACAGAAATGCCTTTGCTGAGTCTTTACCAAATTAATGGTTGAGCTTAAGCAGAAATATAAAGGGAAGGAGGCGTTGTGAGGCATTTTACTGGGCTGCTTTGGGGCTTACTCCCCCTCCATTCATAGGCTATAAGTATTGCTGACAAGGCTAGTATTTGATGCTCATCTCTAATTGCCATTGAGAAGCTGGTGGTGAGTCACTTTTTTGAAACGTCTCAGCCCATCTAGTGTAGTTGTGTCTACAGCACTGTTAGAAAGGAAATTCCAGGATATTTATACAGTTATAGTGAAGGAATATCAATATAGTTCCAAGTCAGGCTTGGTGTGGCTTGGTGGGGAGCTTGCAAGGTGGTGGTGTTGCCATGCATTTGATACTCTTGTCCTAGGTGGCAAAGGTCAAGGGTTTCAAAGGTGCTTCCAAAGGAAGCTGAATGTGTTGCTTTTGTGCATCTTGTGCATGGTACATAATGCTGCCACTGTGCACCATAGTGGAAGGAGTGAATGTCTAAATGATGGATCAGGCAGCGATCAAACAGACCTTTGCACTGAAAGATGTTAAACTTCTTGAGTGTTGTTGGAACAGTGTTCATCCAGGTGAATAATGAGTATTCCATTAAGCCTATTACAATCTCAATAGTGATCAATAACTTTTTTTAAGTAGACAAAATTCAAAACCCTGGGTGGGTGGACAGGTTTGAAATAGATACCTATTCCAGATTTTTTATGTTTTAACCTCTCATCCAATTTCAATGCATCCATTTTGGTGGAAGCAAGATGCAAGCAATTAGTCTCCTGTATTATAACTCATGATTGTGTTTGTACTGCATTATTACTTCAACATTTAGACAATAACAAATAGAAAAGGTTGAAAGGTTAAACTTTAGTTCTTTCAATTACAGGCTAACTGTTCTGGAATCATGTTCTGGTCATACAGCTTCATAAATACTTTATCATGGAACAGAATGATACGTACCTGATTGCTCACAAGTGGGGAACTTCAGGAAACTCATTTATATTTGAGGTTAAATAGATACTTGTGTTGGAACAGAAACCATTTGCACTTACTGCAAGCAATAAAATAACAACATAGACTAATTTTTCTTTTGAACCATCATGGGCCTGGCTTTGTGTTTTCTCTGCTTATCTACACTGCTAATCTAGCCAGACAGAAATCTTAAAAAACAAAAATAAAATCTTTTTAAGAGATCTGCCACAGTCCCTTTAAGATCTCTTAACGCTTAAGTGGAGGAAATGGAAGAACCATGTATTACATAAGATGTATAGGACCCCCAGCTTGAATATTGTAACAGCTTATTGCCTGTTTTGGGTGGGTTTGTCGTGCACACATTTGAACTGCATGCAAATGTTTCCACCAGACTTTGAATTCCCAGTCATTCGTTTTCCCACCGGCTGATGGGCAACTGAAAAATTAAGAATGTATATTTGGACAAATGAAGATTTTTTATCATCAAATATCTGGATTATGATAATGCAAATATTTGACCAGAGTAAAATTAATGAAAGCTGAGGAGGCATAGTTCATTCAATTCTGAAAATACGATGGACAGCTTAATCAGAATTCTGAAAAGTGAATGGTTATGCAAATATTTAGAAATTGACAAATGATTGATTTGTTAATTATGGAGCTGACATAAGAATATAATAGGTAACTATTGGACCTATAGGACTTCAATATAAAAAGGACATACAATATATAAAGCAGATTTATCCAAGTTACCTTTATTGTTAGGATTACTTGAAGTGCCTTATGTTATATATTTTGGGTTGCTGTTGTGTTGTGGTGAGCCCAGTCACGTGTATTGGTTGTGCAAGCAGTGACGGCTGGAGGGGGGGAAGGGAATCTATGTTCGAGGTTGGGGGGTTGCCGGCACAGACCGTTAGCAGGTACAGCTGGGAGGTAGAAATGCCGACTTTGATGGGGTGATGGAGGTGGGGTGGGGGGAGCATTGTTGAAGGCGAGTGCCAGTTCCAATCAGAAGGGGATAGAGGGTGAATGCTGTCTTTGATCAGGGGGCTTTAGGGGTGAATGCCATCTCCAACTCGGTGTGGGGACATAATGCGAATGCCAGCTCCAATCGAGGCATGGTGGGGAATAGTGGTTTGTGGGGGTAGTGCAGGGTGCTGCCACTAACTGTTGAGGGTGAATGCCGACTCCAATTGGAGATGGGTGAATGCTGCCTCTAATCATGGGTCAAAGGGGTTGGGGCAGAACCTGAGACCCCCATGGTGGGGGGTTATGGGGAGGTTACTTTTTGCTTTGATTGGGGCACGCTTTAAACATGGCACCGCAATCTCACTGCATCTGAGCTTTGATGACGTGCTGAGGTCCCATCCCTATATGATGGTGTGAAATACGGCTAGCTGTTTTTTTTGTGACAGCATGTTGTAAGATCTGGAGAGAAAATCAATTGGCGTTTTTCTTGCTGGAACTAATACTCTGCCACTTTTTCGTAAGGTTCCCCCCCCTCAATCTTAGCTAACAAGATTCTTGATGATATAGTCTCGACTTTACTACTACCGAAGAGAAAGCTGAGAACTACATTTGACTTATTATTACTGCAGGAGACATCCGAGATAGCAGAACATAACCAGCATTCACAAATCTTAAGAGAGAAAGTTATTGCAAAAGATACTTGTTTCAACAAGGAGAGCATGTTTTGGCATGCAGCTATACCACAAACGAAAAGTGTGTTCCTGAAACTATATTAGTTCAAACTGGCTCTATATCTTTTAAAGTCCAAACTGAAGATGAACCAGTGTGAAGACAACATGCAAATCAATTGTTGGCTACACGCATTAATGTGCCGTTATTATGTACACCAGAAGTACCTCAGGATGAACTGCCATTCACACCACCAGATACTGTGACTGCAACTCCTGGTCAATCAGCAGAAACCAAGATTGCAGAAATATCCCTTGCTGCAACAAGTCTTCCTTCTGCAAAAGAGACTGTTACGCCTTCCAGGGTAGAGACATCCTCTGAAGATCTGGAGAGTATCTCTAAGGTCAAGACAACCAAATCCCTGAAGTGCACATGCAACAAGTGAGGAACAGACATCCATCAGTGAATTTGCACATGAGCAGTGGGAGACAACATGGTCGAAGTGGGACACAACCAAAGTGAGTGTGGGTATCAAGAATTTGGAACACAGTGGCAATTATGTTCTGAGGGGAAGAGGTGCTTTTTGCATTTTTTCTTTGCTTTCTTACTTCTTAAATCTTCAGAGACTGGTCTTGCTTTGCTGCAGTAGTAGAAGCCTCAAGGGAGAGAACTGATTTGGTAAGTAGTGGATAAGGTCTGGTAAGTATTTACCACTTCTATTACTTATAGTTTGTAAAATCTGTTTTGTGATTTATTGTTTGCATATCATGTAATAATGAGGATCAGAGAAGAACGGCCCTCAAGTAATTAATATAAATGTTTAATTTAAAGTGATAATTCAAGGCAGGAGAGCTCAAAGCTGCAATGTGCTCCTCATGCTCCATGTGGGTACCCAGAAACATTTCCAGTGTCTGGGGACAGCACGTGTGTCAAAAGTATCTCCAGCTGCAGCTCCTGAAAGCTTGGGTTTCAAAGCTGGAATGTCGGTTGTGGAGCATCCATGAAGCTAAGAATATCGAGGATTGTACATACAAAGAGATGGTCACAACACAGGCTAAGAGTCCACAGGCAGAAAGAGAATGGGTGACCACTAGGCAAAGTAAGAGGATTAGGTAGGCAATGCAGGAACCCTCCTGTGGCCATTCCCCTGCAGAACAAAGATACCACTTCGGATACGCTTTGGGAGAATGAAGTGAGTGAAGCCTTTTACAGCTCTTGGCCAGAAATAAAGTTTGGTTGTGCCATGAGAAAGTCATTGAAGAAAAGACACTTGGAAGTGGAGATAATACTGAAGGCCTTCCCAGTGCCAGATCCCTTGATTGGGCAGGCAGATTCAATAGGGTTTGATGCAAGGCCTTTGAGACTTAGGGAAAACTACAAGAGTTCAAGCAATTCCCTGAACTACCACTAAATTCTGGTGGACTTAGAGATAATTGGCTTTAATTGACAAACTAATGAGCCTAATTGACTTTCTGCTGCTGTCAGGTGGGATTTCCACATTAGGCCTTTAAGTTGGGGACAATATTCCTGGCACGAGGAAACCCACGCAGGCACTCTCATCTGATTGTCTTGCCTCCTTATCCCCCTCAGTTAAAATGCTAGCAACAGCAGACTCCACTAAATCCAGCACACCATTTCAGTCTGTGGCAAAAGTTCTGACCTAAAATACAATACACTTTGTTTTTCCTCTCTGCAGATGCTGCCAGCCTGCTGTGTCTTTCCAGTATTTTTTGTTTTTTGTTCCTGATTTCCAGCATTTGCAGTATTTTGCTTTCCGACTGAGGATTGCACGGTGGCATAATGTTTAGTGCTGCTGCCTCACAGTGCCACAGTCTCAGATACAATTCCAGCCTCAGGTCACTGTCTGTGTGGAGTTTGCATGATTTCCCCATGTCTGCATGGGTTTCCTCTGGGTGCTCTGGTTTCTTCCTGCAGTCCAAACATGTGCAGGTTAGGTTGATTGGCCGCGCTAAGTTGACCCGAGTGTCGGGGGAATCGCAGGGTAAAATCACAGAATCCTACAGTTCAGTAGGAGGCCATTTGGCCCATCGAGTCTGCGCTGACCACAATTCCACCCAGACCCTTTCCCCTTAACCTCATGTATTTACGCTAGCTAGTACCCCTAACACTCAGGAGCAATTTAGCATGGCCAATCCACCTAACCTGCACATCTTTGGACTGTGGGGGGAAACTGGAGCACCAGGAAGAAACAAATATAGGCACAGGGAGAATGTGCAAACTCCACACAGACAGTGACCCAAGCTGAGAATTGAACCTGAGCCCCTGGTGCTGTGAGGCAGCAGTGCTAACCACTGCACCGTGGTGTGGGCATAGGGTCTGGCTGGGATTGTGGTTGGTGCAGACGTGATGGGCTGAATGGCCTTCTCCTGTACTGTAGGGATTCTATGATTAATCTTACAAGCAGGGGAATTAGCTTAGCTTGAATTGTAATTGTAAATTGTAAAATGACCGAGGTGCTCCAGTTTCCCTCCACAGTCCAAAGGAGCATTTTAAAACTCTTCAGTCAGGTGAAATAGAGCTCATGATGTGCATTGCAACAGCCCTGTTTTTATTTTGAACTGATCTGCTCACTTTTTCCCAGTACTCACAAGTGCAACAGTTAAGAGGAAGCTTTCTCAGCCATGGCAAGTGGATTATTTTCTGTACATCATCCACTTCAAATATTTATCCCACTTAAGCAAAACATAACTAGCATTTGCTTACAGCACATTAAAACAACTTTTTGGATGCATGTACTATTTGAGATTGGAACGAAACTGCATGTAGCCACTAGTTGTAATGCAGTAGATTACTTCAGTGACAATTTAAAGCTTGGACTTGGAGGATGAGATTGTCTAGTGGACCATAACAAATAAAAAACTGAGATTTGATGTGCTGCGCATTTACGTACAGCAGTGGTGCAAATCGGTTTTATACTTTTACATTGGCAACTCTTTTGTCATCCATTCCTTCAAAATAAAAACATAAATTCTTGGAAGTATACCAAGGATTGGTCAATATCTTTGCATTTCCAATATTTGAACTTTTTAGAATATGTTTCCAGTATTTGTAGATTTTATATTTACCTACAAATTCCATATCTGATTTTTGATGTATATGATGGCTCTTGCAGACTTCATACAATGCTAATGTTGGAGAAAGCTGTTTCAATCATAACTAAAGGAACCGTGAATTTTAGTTATAGAAATTACTAGCCCAAAGGCCAACAGTGGTGCATAATGTTTTACTAATAAGGTGTTTCCTAATTTGTAGGCACTGTGACTGTTTGGGTTTTTTATGCACTATCTCAATGTTCAAATAGCCAGTGTCTCGATCAATCTGAAATTTTCATCCTTCATTTTTATTTTACAGAAATAATGCAGTCTGGTCTTGCAATTAATGTTGATTGTGTTAAATTATATACTTCAATTTAATAGGATTCCCATTACCTTTTCAATCTATCATTTGGTTAAAAAAATACAGTAGATAATAAACCACTAATAAAATGCATTTACATTTAAATTATAAACTGAATAAGAGATATTAGGCAATAATAATGTAGTACAGGTGACATTTTAGAATACATACAACCAAATACAGTTGCTCAGTCAACTCCTTCTTATGATCTAAGAATTATATATTCTCTTGCTCTGTTCCTCATTAGAGAGTTATATGTTAATTATATAAACTAATCAATCATGCAGACTCTAGGTTAAACACGTTTTAGAAATCCATTAAAATTCCTTACCAGATTCTGCACCGGCAGGTTAAATTTATACTCCAATTTTTCTTTCATGTGGGATTCACATGATTTTTTTTACAGAAATGTCACCAAGTGACATAATGATTGCATTCAAAACACAGTTGCCAAATTACTAATCAGATGAAGTTAATTCAAAATGAATAGTAATTTTGGAAATATTTCATGTTTCTGATGGACTGAATTATATGAACATTGCAAGCACACATCCTTAACACTGCTTCTATGACATAGAACCTGACTGTTTTTGAACACACTGACCAGCTATCATTGGCATGAAATGAATGAATAAAATGTATTTGCATAATTATATATGACGCTTTACAAGCTGATGATAATAACTCTTGATTCTGAATTTGATGGAAAGAATTGATTTATAGAATCCTAGTCTGCTATCAATGGAACTGGCAATTACACTTAGTGGTTTAACCTAACTAATCTTATTCACATGACTAACCTTTCTTTGAAATAGAGAAATGTAATGAACTTTTTAACCTTTCCTTGGCAAAATTTTGCCAGTGATTTATTAAAAGTATCAAATTTGATTTATTTCAGAGCTCTTACACTTCAGCTAGATTGCTAGACAATGGTTCATAGACAAGCTAGTTGCTGATTTTGACACTTGGCCTTATAATCTGCCTTTAATGAATTGCAGAGTAGCATCACCAGAAGGGAAGTATGCTGTATGATCCAGTCTTAGCTTCACTTTTGTTTCTTAGCACAGAAAACGCACACAGCTCTGCTGCTGATGTCTTCAATTTTCTACCTTTGTATAAGTATTCCCTTTTGTGGCTAGGTGGCACAGTGGTTAGCACTGCGGTCTCACAGTGCCAGGGAGCAGGATTCAATTCTTGGCTTGGGTGACTGTGTGGAATTTGCACGCTCCCCCTGTGTCTGCATGGGTTTCCTCTGGGTGCTCTGGATTCCTCCCACAGTCCGAAAGACGTGCTGGTTAGATGCGTTGGCCAATGGGTGCTGGAGTGTGGCGACAAGGGGATTTTCACAGTAGCTTCATTGAAGTGTTAATGTAAGTCTACTTGTACACTAATGAATAAATGTTTTATTCCACATGTGTAGTCTAAATAAATAAATCCTCAATGCATTTACCAAATCCTTTATAAATGAATAGTCCCTATATAAGTATAATAGCACAACATGACGCTCAGCAGTGGTGAAACAGGTGGCTGCAAGATTAAATACAGGATCAACATGGCGAACATGTGTTACATGGCATGAGGAAACCCTAGATGCCTTGGTCTGACTATTACAAGGTCAAAGTGTTGGGAAGTGTTGCAAACAGAGCATGTTGACTGCACAGAAAAGTTTGGAAGACATAGAGAGATAGTGCTCAGATAAAGAACTAGTTAACAGACAGATCCCTCATAGTGAGATTGCAACAAATAGCCTATCAGTTCAGTGAGTGGAACAGCGTGGCGAGAGGACCAGCAATGGGTCCGCTTAGTCAGAAAAGGAGATTGTTCTGGGTTTGGGCAGAATCATTAACAAGCGAGGGAGAGTCAAACAAAGGATATTTAAAACCTCATTTAAATCAAGCCAGAGGAGGGAGCAATTATAACAGGTGGAACTTTGGAAAAGCGCATGAATGGGACTATACTTGTCCAAGGTGCTACAAGAGAAGATCAAAGGGGTATTGTCAGAGCATCCACTAAATTCCCAAGTTTGAATTGGAATGCAGCTGATCTGCTATCCAAATTCAAAATGTTTAAACAACATACAGAGTTATTGTTTCTTGATTTAAGTGTCTGAACTAGACAAGCAAGCCATAACAATGTGCCCAGTAATTTGGAATGAAAGTCTGCACTGCTTGAACACTTCATGATTAACAGAAGAAGAGCTGAAGAATCCCCAAAAGATATGAGATGGAATTCTCCGGCTGCGCTGGTCCAAAAGCTGGAAATTTTTGCCCGAACGTTAATGGCGTTTCACATTCTCTGCAACCCACCTGCTAAAATTCCAGTGGCGGATGGGATGGGAGAATCACCCCCATGAATTTTATTGGTAGGCAGTTCAAAATCAGGTTAAATTTTCATATTCATCAATTAGAGATCATATAATTTCCACAGCCTATAGAATCCATAGATTTCTCCATCATTAGATACAGAGAAAAATGTATATACCGTGATTTTTCAAATGCAGAACTACCAGACAGAATTGTTCAGTTCTGCATTTGAAAAATCACAGTATGGAACACCCATGGAAGTGTTCCATAAAGATCTACTGGACAAACCCAAAATGTGTAGCATTGAAGAGTTACTCAAAGATGAATGTAGGTACAAAGTGGACTTCATAGGTCCTAAGTACAACTCCAATTGTTGACGCACTTACTAGAAAACCCAACTTGGCAAAACCTGTAGAAAGTGTGGCCTTCTCCATGTACCAAGGAAATGCCCAGTTTCCATCAATTCTGCAGAAAAGGCCATTGGCAGTAGTACAATACAGCAAAGGCTGCTGCATCTACAAAGAGTTCTGTGCTGATTCAAACACACCGTACAAAATGAATACCTTTAGGAAAAAGAATGACCATTGGTATCCTGTCAGAAACAAATACACGTGATGCTGGACAAACAAAAGCATGATAATGATTTCCACAATGAGACAAAGAGCAGTAAACATACGTTAAGCACTGTCAATCTTGTGGAAAATGCAAATGCCACCACAGTATATGAGATGTTTGCCAAAATCCAAATGATCTGTCCTAAGAAAGTTGGCAACTATTCAATATTGGCCAAGATTGGCACAGGAGCAAATACCAACATATTACCCCCACAAATTCTAAAAGACATGTAAACACATATATGGAAACCGATGGCAAAATCAAATATTGCACAACTTTCAGCATACAATGGTTGACTTATTCCATGTGCAAGATCCATGGTCCTGGAACGCAAGTACAATAAATTCTCCTTGGCGTCACTGATGTTGTACATTATGAAGACTAAAGGTCTGGCATTTGCAGGTCTACTGGCATATTGTGACCCTCACTAGTGATAATCTATGGAAGCAGTCAGACATCACATGGCAAATCAACATCAGAAATGAACGCTATCACCCTAGCTAATGACCTAACATCAACATTTCCAGAACGTTTCAACAAAATTGGCAGGTTCAAGAAAGCTGAAACATTATACTTGCAGTAGAATGTAAATCCATTCAGTGATCCACCACATAATTACAGCATATACTTACAAGACAAATTGAAGATTGAACTAGAATAAATGGAAAAAGACAGAATTGTTAGAAGTGTGCTGGAGCACACAGTTTGGTGCAGCTCAATTACATGTACCATAAAGAAAGACAGATCATTGAGCTTTGAATGGTTATCTATACAAAACACCCACAATAAAAGCGTTAAATCTGAGATTTGTAAGTGCACTTTTTTTCTCAAAACTTGATGCCAAGCATGGCTACTGATCCGTACACCTTGCAGAGAAATATCAAGGGGTGACTATATTCCATGCCCCATTTAGACAAAATGGGTTTCAAAGACCTCCTGCCACTGCACTCCTTTCACAAGGATAGGCATTGATGGGGGCAGGGAGGTTGAAGACAGAAAACCATGTGAAGACACCTCCAAGAATATGTCCAATCAGTGTTGGAACTCTAAACTGGGCTAAGATCCCTGGGCTAAGACTGAAAAAATCATCAGTCAGAATTCCAACTCTAGTAGAAAATGTGCACATGTAGATACTAAAGATTGAAATAGGCTGAGGTACAATACCTGAACGGTTAAATAATGACCAACACTATTGGTTCTCAACCTCATGGGATTCTCTTCATCACCTGAAAAATAGAACATTTTAGCCGTTTACCCCGTTTCTGTGGTTATGGTTCCGCCAATATGCCCCTGGAGGAATCACCGGAAATTCCAGCTGTCCCTGAAGTAACTCGGGATGAATAGTCACTCGGATGAGAGATATCATGTGGTGGGAATCTCTTGGGGAACATGAACCTAACTTGAGACAGCATTTAGTTCGGGGTGGGGGTAGGAGAAAAAGATAAACCTTGAGGGGAAAAAAAATTCTATGTCATTAGTAACCAACTTATCTTTTGTTTTCTAGTTATATTACGACCCTTCTAATAAAGCAATTGTTATTTGAGGTATTCTGGCTACAGGTGGGTTTGCAATTTGGCCACAACGACTTTTTAAAATCGTTTCGATGGTCAGTAGATTTTTCAGAAGTGATTAATCTAGCGTTTCAGCCTTGGTTTGCACATTTTTTTTCCGCTGCTGTATTTTTTTGTAAAATCTTCAAAACCTTAATTGAAACTACAACGCCACCACCAATACAAAAGGGCAATCCTGACCACCCCCCCAAATCACTTTTATATATTTCAGGATGAAGATAAGCCTCGATATTGTTTTGCTGGGATATGTTTTCCTGAAATGAAAGGATTGTAATTTTAACTAGCTGAAATGTGTGGGCTATGACCTATCATATTACATTACAGAAAATGTTATTGAAGGGATTCCATTTGATTCATAACTTCACGACGCTTGCTATTTCTCCCTAACATTCTTGGTGAGAGTTCACGGTTGTTTCCTTGTCGGTTTAAGTAGGACGGGCAGAGTATTATTTCCCCCGATCTATATGTAACATTAAAAAATAACATCTCAATAAGTTACACAATTATATGGTTGTGTGGCGATAGCAGAAATTGACAGACTCAATTGTGCAAGAACATTTGCAATCCATTTTGCCAGAACTTTTTTTTCCCCTCTGGTTTGCTAGAAATTTACAATATGCGTAAAAAAATTCCAGCTGTAAGCTGAGAGCACTAGGACCAGGGGAAGTTCTTTTTCGTAGATTTCTCTGGCGGAGGAGGGGGCTGAGGGTTAATTGAGTTACCGGTAGAGTTGGAGGAGGCGCTGTGGCCATCTTAAGGCAGAGCTTTATCTGAGTGAGGAACAGAACAGCCAGCGAGCTGGGAACAGTGCACTTCATCACACGCACAAGGTCTATGTATCTAATATACAGGCGCGCACAGAGATAGAGAGAGACACACACACACACAATAGCTGCACCACTGGGAACGACAGCAGCTCATAAATCCGCTCAGGTCTGCCGAGCACATCCAAACCACAGGCACTGACTGGCGCTCCAGTCAGTCTCTCTTTCCACCTGGTTTGTCATCAAAAGCCCGACTCAATGAGAGAGAAAGGTTCATGAGGAGCGGATGATCGTGCTTTTCGGTGGAGTGGACGAGTTTGTTCCAAGATAGACTTGGAGAGGACACACACGCTTTCTCTGCCCGTCTCTTGAAATTGAGCACGGGAATTGGGTGCGAGGATCCGGACTTCAGATTTTTTTTTGAATTCTCCCCCCTCCCCTAACCCAATCCCCCCCCCCAAAAAAAAAGATGGGCCGAACGGCGAAGTGGTGCTGGGATCTTGTCTTCTCGCTGGTGCTGTTCCTCGGGGTTTTGTTGCCCTTTTCCAGAACTCTAATGTACACCAACCACTGGGCTGTGAGGATAACCGGGGGGAGCGAAGAAGCCAATACAATCGCGAGTAAATACGGATACAGAAACTTGGGACAGGTAAGGTGCTTTGGGAACAAATTCATTCTTGACCCTGTGTGAGTGTGAGTGTGTGTTAGAAACATTGATCTGTGACTCTCCATAGCTCCCAGGTTGGAATGTAATTTCCCCAGACCGGCAGCAGCACAGTGGGCGGATTTGTTGCTTGTTTAAGTTGTGACTCTCCGGCTGGAATAAAAACAGATTGTAATTCAGGAATAATGAACTTAGTTTGCAATGAGTGGGTTTCCTTGACGAAATGATTTTAATTGGGCTACGTTGTGCGTTTTAAAAGCACTCCTTTGCAAAACAAAACGTTAACTTTTTTTTATAAATGATGTTTGAGAGCCTTTCAGAAAAGTGTTGGGACCGGATTTCGGATCACACCTGGTCTTCTAGCAGAGCAATTTTAACCCACTCTTTCCTCAGGTGGAGTAGCGCAGGTGTGTGATGGAGCTGGCCTCCCGGTGGGGGTCTGGGCTGGGGGACTGGGAGGTACCTGGGGTCTGGGCTCGGCTTCGTAGGGGTGGGAGGAGTTACCTGGTCTCGGTGGCGGGGGCGGGGGGGGATACTAGTCTAGGATGGTGGTTTACCTGGCTGGTGGTGAGTAGGGGGACGGGTGGGGCATTTTTTTTGGGGGGAGGGCAACTCTGCAACCGGACAGGACAGTCTCAGTTCTCATCCAAAAACAATGTTGGCGAAATGCTTTTTTTTTCTTTTTGAGAGGGGCCAGCAGGAGAGGTGCAGATCTGGAAAGCTGAGCCACACACAGAAAGCAAGCCCCAGGTTGAATGTAGCAGGTAGAGTCAGTGACTCCGGGGACGCTTCCCGCTGTTTGGAAATGAGCGAGTGGACTTTGAGATCTCCTCCTCCCGGAGGGAGGGGGGTGGGGGCACCGGATTCGCCACCACCTTTCCCCTTTACCTGCTTGGACAGGTTCAGCCTCTCCATTGTCCTTTTGAAAATAAAGCTCAATCTTCAAACACTCCGAATCTCCACCCTGATCACAAGCGGGCTGCAAGTCCAATCTGGACATCCAGCCAGTTCCATTGAGGAATTTAGCCTCGCATTGCTGCCCCTTTATCTGGCAACACTTTTCATTTTCGCACCTGCTTTTATTTTTGAAGCTGCACTTTTCCCACTGTCTCCTGTCTACGGGAGATTTTGTCCTGTTTACAGGTGTCATTCAACACCTTTACTGCATCTGTATTTCCTGACAAATATGGTATATGTTCAAAATCCAAAGATGTGCAGTTAGGTGGTTTGGCCATGCTAAATTACTCCTTAATGTCCAAAGAAGTGTAGGTGAGGTACATTAAACATGGTAAATGTGTGGGGTTAGGGGGATAGGGTGGAGGGGAGGATCTGGGAGGGATGCCTTTTAGCAGAGTCATGTAGACTCGATGGGCCAAATGGCCTCTTTCTACATTGTAAAGATACTGTGGTTCTAATGTTCCGAAGTGGTTGATAAAGCAGAGGTGCCATGTTGAATGATGATGCCAGCTTGAAGAATTCAATTTTGAGAAGGGAGAGAGGGATTGAGTGTGGGGTTTATGTCTGTGGTACCTACAATTGAGGGAGGAGGATGCCAAGCCTCGCTTATTGTTGAAGACTTATGCTAAGGAAATTGTAAAATGGTAAGGTCACAGGTGGTTTTGTGTGCAATGGTTTTGAATTTAGAAGAGGATGGGGAGCCAATCATCATTAGTAAGGGTGGAGGTAAGTTGGACTTTTTTTTGTGTTGTGAGAAATTTAAGATTCAGAAAAACATTTTGATTTGCTAGAAAATGCTTGTCACGCTGCTCTCCTGCCTATTCAGGAATAATTCAGTAGTATGTCACTCTGCTCTTGTCAATTTTCCAAATTATGGGATAAAGTTTGGTTCATAATGAAAATAGCTCATCATTCACTTTATAACATAACGTTTAACCCATTAAGAACATAAGAACATAAGAAATAGGAGCAGGAGTAGGCCATCTAGCCCTTCGAGCCTGCCCTGCCATTCAATAAGATCATGGCTGATCTGTCGTGGCTCAGTTCCACATTCCCGCCCTCTCCCCATAACCCTTAATCCTCTCTCTTATCAAAAACCCATCAACCCGCGTCTTAAAAATATTTAGCGAGGTAGCCTCCACCACTTCAACGGGCAGAGAATTCCAGAGATTCACCACCCTTTGAGTGAAGAAGTTCCTCCTCAACTCTGTTCTAAACCGCCCCCCTTTTATCTTGAGGCTGTGCCCCCTAGTCCTACTATCCTTTCTGAGCGGGAAGAGTCTCTCCACCTCTATCCTATCCATCTCATTCATCATCTTATACGTCTCAATGAGATCTCCCCTCATTCTTCTAAACTCTAACGAGTACAAGCCTAGTTTATTCAGCCTCTCCTCATAGCTCAACCCCTTCAACTCCGGCATCAGCCTAGTAAACCTCCTCTGCACTCCCTCCAAGGCCAAAATATCCTTGCGTAAGTACGGCGCCCAAAACTGCACACAGTACTCCAGCTGCGGCCTCACCAATGCTCTATACAGCCGCAGCAAGACCTCCCTACTTTTATATTCAATCCCCCTCATAAATGTCCCAAAATGTCCCAACATACTTCATCAGATCATCAAAAAAACAAAATTACTTTGAGACACAAGATATTAGGTCAGAAGGTTGAAAGTTTGATTAAAACAATACATAGTTGGCTGGTTAGCTCAGATGGTTAGCATATTGTGCTAATAATGCCCAGGTCATCATGGGTTCGATACCTGTATAGGCCACACAAAATTGTATGTGCTTCTACAATTTAGGTTCCTATTTTTGTTGGTGTGGACTCTGGGTCAAAGGGCCACTTCTGCTCTGTATGATTATGATTCTATAATCTTTGAGGGAAGTGAGATAAGGGTGGCAGAAGGGAATTTCAAATCTTATGGCCTAAGCCATAAAAAATCAGGAGTGGGGAAAAGGCCTGAATTTGAGGAATGTAGATATCTTGGAGGATTATGAAGGCTTAAAGAAAAATTTGACATTTCTATAGGCACACACATGATTGCCAAAGTGCTTCAGAGTCTGATAAGTATTTCTGAAGTGTAATCACTGTCATAATGTGGGAAATGTAGCAGCCAATTTGCACACAGCAAACTCCCACAAACAGCAATGTAATAATAACTCGACAATCTGTTTTTGCCATGTGGATTGAAGGATAAATCTTGGTGAGGACAGTGGGGTAACTTCTCTGCTCCTCTTTGAAACAGTACCATGGGATTTTTATACCCATCTGAGAGAGCTTCAGCCTAAAGCCTCGCCTGAAAGGTGATGCCTCTAAAGGTATAGCACTCCTTCAGTGTTGCACCGGAGCATCAGCCTGGATTATTGCCTTCAAATTTCTGGAGTGGTATTTGAACACACAGCTTTTTAACACAGGTGAAAGTGCTACTACTGAGTCACAGGTGACACTTTGTTAGGATCTTTTTCTCTTTCATTTTTACGTTTTTTTAAAATGAAGAATGGGGTTTTTCAAAGGATGATTTGACAGATGGTGATGGCAAGCAGCTGTTGACAAAGAGATCATTCTTTATGTCTGTGCCTGGACAATGAGTGTTATTCAGCTGTTCAAATATGGTATTGTCACATGCGCACATTTCAAAATGTCCAATTCGTGTCCAAAGACATGATAGCCAATTGAAGCATAATTTTCTGCTTGAATTCAATGAATTAGTTCAAATTGGATTGAAGTGAGAAACTTGCTTCTCCCTAATAGAAAAATGCACTACCTATTGGAGCACTGAACCATATAAATCAAGAGGCCTGGACTGTGTTAAATTACTTAAGCTGCTGTGTTAGGACCACTACATTTGACTTCAGTGTCCCTGGCTTTATTAGTGGGAAAAATCAATAATCAGCAGTGGGATCTATCACTATCTGCTGAATCAAAATGTGAGAGAATGGGCATCTGATGATGACGGAATTTGTTCTCTTATGATTTAGTTGAATTGTGTGCTCACACTTACTGTCTTGGCTCACATGGCTGCTTGTGCGAGGCACTCAAGGGTTGCTGTCAACCATTGTACTGTGCCACCAGAGGATGAGTCTTCCTCAATTTTTTAGACAATGAGAAGCGATAACTTGAAATAAAGCTTCAATTTCTGTAACAGTATAGCACAATGCTTTACCATGAGATGTGCTTATTCACTAATTTTTTTGGATTGAGGGATGGGACCAGAATTATTTTTGTCTACAAAGTACAACATGAAAACTTTTGGAGTTATCTCAAGCAGCCTAGCTTAAGCTTTTTCGTCTTGATCATCCTATTTTGGAAACTGGAATTGCTGTGAAACTCGGTCATAGTGTCAGAGGTTTACAGCATGGAAACAGGCCCTTCAGCCCAACTTGTCCATGCTGCCCTTTTTTTTAAAAACCCCTAAACTAATCACAATTGCCTGCATTTGGCTCATCTCCCTCTATACCTGTTGTACCCATGTAATTATCCAAATGCTTTTTAAAAGATAAAATTGTACCCCCCCTCTACTACTACCTCTGGCAGCTTGTTCCAGACACTCTCCACCCTCTGTGTGGAAAAAAATTGCCCCTCTGGACACTTTTGTATTTCTCCCCTCTCATCTTAAACCTATGCCCTCTAGTTTTAGGTTCCCCTACCTTGGGAAAAGATACTGACTATCTACCTTGTCTATGCTCTTCATTATTTTATAGACCTCTATACGGTCACCCCTCAGCCTCCTACACTCCAGAGAAAAAAGTCCCAGTCTATTCAGCCTCTCCTTTATAACTCAATCATCAAGTCCTGGTAGCATCCTAGTAAATCTTTTCTGCACTCTTTCTAGATTAATAATAACCTCCCTATAATAGGGTGACCAAAATTGCACAATTGCCAAGTGTGGCCTTTACCATGTCTTCGAGACGTCCCAACTCCTGTATTCAATGTTCTGACCGAGGAAACCAAGCCTGCCAAATGTCTTCTTCACCACTTTGTCACCTGTGACTCCACTTTCAAGGAGCTATGAACGTGTACCCTTAGATCTTTTGTTCTGTAACTCTCCCCAGTGCTCTACCATTAACTAAGTAAGTCCTGCCCTGGCTTGAACTCCCAAAATGCACCACCTTGCATTTGTCTAAATTAAACTCCGTCTGCCATTTGTCAGCTCACCGGCCCAATTGATCAAGATCCCGTTGCAATTGGAGATAATTTTCTTCACTGTCCACTATGTAAACAATCTTGATGTCATCTGCAAACTTAGTAACCATGCCTCCTATATCCTCATCCAAATCATTAATATAAATTACAAATAACAGTGGACCCAGCACTGATCCCTGAGGCACACCACTGGTCACAGGCCTCCAGTTTGAAAAACAACTCTCTGCAACCACCCTCTGGCTTCTGGTAAGAAGCCAATTTTGTATCCATTTAGATACCTCACCCTGGATCCTGTCAGACTTAACTTTATGCAACAACCTACCATGCGGTACCATGTCAAAGGCTTTGCTAAAGTCCATGCAGACAACATCAGCGGCACTACCCTCATCTACCTTCTTGGTTACCTCTTCAAAAAACTCAATTAAATTTGTGACACATGATTTTCCACTCGCAAATCCATGTTGCTTAAGAGCTATTTAAAATTCTCTCCATCTTCTGAATGCATTGACTTATGTCAGCTGGTCGTGTCACAGGTGACAGTCCTCCAGTATCTCAGTGAAGAGCCCATTTTCCATGTGAGCTTATTGGTGATTAGATGTTTAACTATGTTGAGTACCCAAGCTGTACCTGATCTTGCCTGTTCTCTGTATCCTATGAGAACACCACCACCTGGAAGTTCCCTTCCAACCCATCATGATCCTGACTTAGAAATATGTCCCTGTTTCTTCACCGTCACTGGGTCAAAATTCTGGAATTCTGTAACAGCACAGTGGGTGTACCTACACCACATGGACCGCAATTGTTAAAGAAGTCAACTCACCACCACCTTCTCGAGGACAATTAGAAATGGGCTGTAAATGCTGACCAAGCTAGCTGATGTTCAATGAATGAATAAACTACATGCACTTTTCAGCAGGGGTTTCAAATATAGTATGTCCAGGTTGGGATATTCCTGGTTGTTGGGGCTTAACAGTTAGTGATGCCTTTACCCAATATATATTTAGTTACAATTTGTATTGCTTGCTTACAAATGACAAAGTCTTATAATATAACTGTAAACTGGATTTGGTACTGGATTATTTGATGCGTTTTTATGTAATGCCATTATTCTTTGGTCAACATAACTTTGAACTAAAGACATTCACTATTGCTAAAAGTGATTGTTTCAGATTCTGGTTTCTAGAAGCCAATAAACTGAGGCGTCTACAATTTATTTTAGTGAAAGAAGAACAAAAAACTCATCTCTTGGCTTGATGAATAATTTATATTTATGGTTACATGTATATTAAACCTTTATTGCTTGTAAAATATTTATTCCCTTTTGAGATGTCATCATGTTGTGTAAAAAAAAACATGTTTCTCTACTATGAACACTTGTCTGAATGTTGGATACGTGTAGAATTTTGGAGTGGATAGATGTTTGAAATAAGGGACTGAATTATTCCTAAGTGAATAATTTCTGGTAGTATTGATTCAGCTTTGCTGAAATCCATATAAACTACATCAGTTGCACTGTCCTCATCGACACACCTGGTTGCCTCCTCAAAAAAATCAGTGACATTCCTTAGGCATGACCTCCTTCTGACAAAGCCACGCTAACTATCCTTAAGTATACATGTACCACAATGCGTGGTGAATTTATCCACTAAGCTGAAGGGACAGATTTGACCTGTTTTACTAATCAGATAACATCTAAACATTTAGAGCAGGACACAGATTATGTTCTTTTAGTTATTACCCTAGTAATTTAGGATCAATTTCCACCCCATACTTTGTAATTTTGACAGAACTGTTATCAGTATTTGTTTTTGATTTTTATGTGATCAAATCTGCATGCAGATTTCCATTTGCTCCATTAAGATACAGTACAGAAAGAGGCCGTTCAACCCACTGAGCCTGCACCAATAAGAATCCTACCCAGCCCCTATCCTGCTAATCCCCTGACATTAAGCGGCACTTCATCATGGCCAATCAACTTAACCCACATGTTTTATAATTGTCGGAGGAAACCAGAGCACCTGGAGGAAACCCACTCCGACACAGGGAGAATGTGCAGGTCTGCACAGACAGTTACCCGAGACCGGGTTCAATTCCGACCCCTGGAGCTGTGAGGGAGCAGTGCTAACCTCTGCCACTTTGCTGCCAGTATGATTTCAGTTGACATACAACAAATGGTCAACTTAGATACCAATCCCTCAGTATTTCTGGTTTGCCCTTAAAATTTTAGTTGCCAATCTTCAATGAAAGTTCCCTGTTTGATAAGTTGATTGTGAGTAGGGATATTTAAATAATGTTTCCTTTACTGAAGTTAACTGCCACTTGTGGTTGAAAAGCACTATTGTGATTTATAAAGTGATGGAGTAAATTAGGATAGAAATTTGAAAATCACTCCATCTAATTGTCCAATACAATATTCCTAGTCAAAATTTGTCTTACCTAGGAGCCTGACAGAATGAGTTAGGATGTTATTTTGTTTCTAATGGTTTAAATTTAATTCTGAATTGTTGAAGAGAATGTCCTTGTGCTTTCAATGATCAACTATTCATTACTAATTGTCAGTTTTGTTTGGTTACTCCAGGAGTGGTTTTCGGAACTGTGAATCTCTGTGATGCAGTCAAATCTAATGACTTTGAATAATATGGGAGAATTCTATACGGCAACTAATCTGTACACTAATACTGCATTTTCAAGTAGGGGCAAAAGTTCCAATGCTGTTTCCAAATGTCTATCTTGATGAGCTGACAATATGTTACCAAAATACTTGAGAACACAGACCATGAGAACATTTACAGAATTCATAATGTCAGGCTCGAACAAAAGGAAACTTGGATAATTTGTGTTGTTCTGTTAGATCTTAATCCAGAATATAGGACATGCTTTTCTTTTGTTCGTTCGATATTGTTGAATCAGGAATGTGACTTGACTTGCCTTCACGATGTAACTGAATGTCTGATGTAATTTATGATGACTGTGAAACCTGTTACTCTGCTCCCTTTTGTGCCTCACTTTTATATATGTTCTCTTTTAGATTATGTGGCAATAATTTTAAAAAATGCTTTTGGCAAGATAGTGAGAATGCTTTCAGAATTCAAACTGTACATCCCTATTTCATTGCAAATAAATGGAGGTGATTTAAGATGTGTTAACTGTTAAACTTCCATCTGCCATTTATTCCACAGTGCTTCCAGTATGTCGGTGGATGGACGTGGCTTAAACCAGAATTGCATTTCTAATTTATAGCCTAGAAAAATAGCTCATCTATTATGTGACTCACTGCCTAGAAGTACCCTCATCTTAATTGATATTGTAACACAATTTTGCCATTGTTTTTAAATTGCATATTAGAAGGAACAGATCAAAGACCAAAAGTACTCTGGTTCTTCAATATCAAATGCAACCTAACTGTTACAGGTGCCACGCTTGTTCATATTTGCAGTGTTTAGCTTCTGTTTACACAAGGCTGTTTGTGCAAGATGATGGTTTATTGAAATGTGCTGTAGGTTGCTCCTAATGTACTTAATTTATTTTTTAAAAATAAGTTGTAATCAGTGATGGGTTCCCATTGACATAGAACATAGAACACTACAGCACAAACAGGCCCTTCAGCCCACAAGTTGCACCGATCACATCTATACCTACCAAGCCATAGAACTACCTGTAACTCCCAATCCCATTAGATCCCATGTACTCATCCAGAAGTCTTTTAAAAGACCCCAGTGAGTTCGCCTCTACCACCACTGACGGCAGCCGATTCCACTCACTCACCACCCTCTGAGTGAAAAACTTACCCCCTAACATCTCCTCTGTACTTGCTTCCCAGCACCTTAAACCTGTGTCCTCTCATAGTGACCATTTCAGCCCTGGGAAATAGCCTCTGAGAATCCACCCTATCTATACCTCTCAACATTTTATAAACCTCTATCAGGTCGCCTCTCAACCTTCGTCTCTCCAAGGAGAAGAGACCTAGCTCCCTCAACCTATCTTCATAAGGCAAGGCTCCCAATCCAGGCAACATCCTTGTAAATCTCCTCTGCACCTCTCAATAGCTTCCACATCCTTCCTGTAGTGAGGCGACCAGAACTGCGCACAATACTTCAAGTGGGGTCTGACCAGGGTCTTATAAAGCTGCTGCATTGCCTCCTGACTCCTAAACTCAATCCCTCGATTAATGAAGGCCAGTACACCATACGCCTTCTTGACCACATCCTTCACCTGCGAGGCCGATTTTAAGAGTCCTATGGACCTGGACCCCAAGATCCTTCTGCTCTTCAACACTGCTAAGACTCCTATCCTTGATATTGTACTCCTGCATCCCATTGGTCCTGCCAAAATGGACCACTACACATTTATCCTAAGTACAATAATTTACCTTCAGTAAATTATTGTACTTAGGAGGCCTGATCACAGAATGCTTCCTATTTGGTACGCAGTGAAACTGTTTGGCTACCAATTAACACATATAGATTGACTGAAGATGCTTAGGTTGATTCTTTCTTCTTCCCTTTTCCATCTGTTTTAAGATGTTCTTGATGCAATCTTGCTGGCCTCACCTGCATTTATTGCTCATTCCTAGTGACCCTGAGTTAGTGGATGTGAGCTGTGAATCTGGAGAAGTAAATTCATGAAATGACTCCAGAATGAGTTACTTTCCATCTCCTAATAAACAGACCTCTCTTCCTTTCTCTCCTTCAACCCCAATAAAATTCTGCAAGAAACACTGTTAATTATCTGCATTTGATTTTCTTGTCCTTTTATGCAGTTAGCTCTTCTCAAATCATATTCCAGTAACCTTTGTGAAATGAACTGTTTTTCAGCCGCAACAAGCAGAGATTTTTGTTTCCCAGAAATCAAGTGTTTTTGTAATAATTAATCTGCAGGTTTCTGTTTATCTTGTTGTTATCTTTCTCATGGAGCCTCTCAGTAAACTAGACCTTGTGACTTAATGGACCTGCAGTGCCATGCTTAAAGCTGCTTTGTCCTATAACTTTATCTGATTTGAAGTATCAAAATGTTCCTCTTAGGGTTTGAAGAAAGTTCAAATAACCAGCCAGACTAGGACCAGAGATGTGTGTGTTGAGATAACTGTCTCTCTTTCTTTGCTAATTGGTGTCTCTTGGCTAGATGTGGAAATGGACTTGGCCGAGGTTCCTGTTTCACACCTAGTGACTCCGGTTTGAATGAATGGTGGCTGAGGGCAGCATTGCACCTAATTGTTATCACCATGTTTAGAGTTGTACACGAAAAATGATGTGAAACAAGAGGACTGCAGGCGTCATTAGAGTCATTCACCAGCTTTTCAGAGAAAATTTGTCAAAAACATGTCCCACTTTTTATTTCAAACAAAGTGCCTTATGCTTTGTAATTTTACAAACATACTAATGCATGCGCCTGGCAGAGAATAAACCTGTTATCCCAATTTTCTCTCCTAACTCCAGGCCAGTTACTAGGTCATGTCACAAGGCTACCATTGCCCTCATTCTGCTGCTAATCTCTAGTGCAGAGCCTTATCCAATACCTTCTGCATGTTTGTGTAGACAACACCACTGGGGCTCTCGTACGTATCATGTTGATGACCTTTTCAAAAAACATTCAACTATATCTTAGACATGACCTTCTGATCAGAAATCTAAGCTAACTCCCTGTCTTTGATCAGTTGATAGTTGTCCTTGTGCTCGTTCACTCTGTCTTCAATATTTTTCAGTAATTTTACTAAATTTGATGTCCCATTAACAAGTTTGTATTACTTGGTTCCTCCTCACTTTAAACAACAAATTGACCTCCAGATCACAACTTCTGAGAATGCAGATTAGATTGAAATGAAAGGCCTATCCAGAATACTGTTTCCCACTGTGTGATATCATGCAGTGGACAGTTTAAGACACTCCAAACAGTCACTGTCAATGTTTTGGAATCATTTCTTTCACATGAGCTCTATGGAAGTTGACAATAAGAGGCTGACACCTACGAGCTTGGGAACAGTCTCAAATGGCAACTTGACTGGGCAATCTCCAGGCACGCAGACCTGGATCACATAGAGGTCAAAGTTTTTTGTTGTCCTGTACAGTGTGCTTTTTAATAAAAATCTACAAGACAAATACAGTGGATAAATACTTGCCCCAAGACTGGAAAACCCCACCCAAGGTCAATGGATGGCCCATGTCTCGCCCAGTACGATTCCTGTGGTGAGCAGGATAGGAAAATTCTGCCTCATGAGTGGAGCTCCTTGTTTAAATTTGATGCAACTTGCTTCAGACAATTGATTCAGGAAAGTGCATTTAACGGATTGTGTAGCCTGCTTCATTTTTTTTGTATTGTGAGGAACTTTATAAAAGTTAAAATTTGTTGTTTTCAAAACAAAAGGTCAATTCATATCGTATAACAAATTATAATGGCCTCCCTCTTTCTAGAGTATTAAATTTTGTACCTTCTGGAATGTAAGAGAAATGTGAGCGTTTGTTTAAAAATGTAGTGTACCATTTTATGAGTTGTATTATGACTCTTTTATGACTAGACATTGAGCAATGAGTGACCTCTGATCATAAGATATGGGGTCCACTACCATCAATCAAGTTAAACTCCATAGAATATCTAGCATGGAGCTGAAATTTGTTTATACTTTGTGCTTTTATCAATCAGATTAAAATGATCAAAGATGACCAACCTACAAACTGATTCTTGTAGGTTCATACAGTTGAGCAACCTTAATTTGTTGTCTATAAATATGTGTGTAAAAGGCCTTTAATTTGTAAAATTTCTTCAAGTCTTCATGTGGAAACATTTTGCTGTGAGCAAATGGTAATGTTAACAAACCTCACAGTGGCAATTAATAGTTCCTTTTTAATATTACAGGAAGCTGCGCTTTTTACATGGAAACATAGAAGCATAGAAAATAGGAGTTGACCATTTGGTTCATTGGGTGGCATTTTATGAGATTTTTTTCTAAGTGTCCAGCTAGTCTGAAAACAGGAGAGTTCAAAATCTGTTTTTTGGGTGAATGCACTCTGTCTCTAAAAACATGGGCTAGTTTCCAGAGGGGCTGTGGGCACAGCTTAGCCCACCAGACTGCCTGTAGAGGGAGGTATTGTGCATGTGCATTAACAATAGCGGGGATCTGATGGACAGAGAGAGAGAGCTGTCAGGCCCCTGCTACTGCAGGCAGCCTCAAGTAACTTTCTCCTCCTCCACCACCACCACAGCAGCAGCCCCCCCCCCAAATCGTAGGGGCCCATGGCCAGAGATGCCCCCCACTACCCAGACCAATTGTAGCTCCGCTGCCCAGACCAATCACAGCTCCCTTTCCTCCCCCACCGATTGCATGCAGATTGGCAGCTGGCCCCCCACAGGCCTCACCCCTGGAACTGCTGATGGACATTGCCTAAGTTCCAGGGTGGCATTGCCCAAGGGGCACCCCCCCTGCCTTGCACTCGGTCTCTCTGGTGAGGAGGGGGGTGGGAGGCTTTCAATGGCCTCTGGTTTCACTGGCGAGGCTAATAGGACTATCCCTCGCTCATGGGGACGTGTGTTTTCCTCACCGGAAAGAACTTTTTCCCGGCAAGACTAAAAAGGCGAGCGAGTCCGGACGATTGAGTGCTAGACTCGCTAAACATGTTGAAATCCACATTTAAATAAATTAATCAAATTCTTGCCCACTTCTGGCAAAAAGCTGGCCACTCTGGAAATCTGGTGTTGTGAAAACTGGTGCCATTTGCGCTAGCTGCTTTATGCCCGATTTTACATCATCCCTGCATCCATTCTGTCCAGCCTCATTAGAACTTTATACATGTCAATGAGATCCCCTCTAATTCTTTTAAACTCCAGTGAACACAGGCCTAGTGACCCAATCTCTCTTTGTTCAACAATCCTATCATCCCAAACATCAGTCTTTTTGCATTTTTCTTGTGATTTATTTAACATTGTCTTGTGTGAAGGCAGCAAGGAGCTCCTGTCATGATAGATTTTTGTTGATAGTATTTTAATGTGTACAAGCAAATTTGGCCTAACCTAGGGCTGGAAAATTGTGTAGTCTTCAGGACTAAATGACCCTATGAAAAGGTAATGGTATGTTTTGTATCATGTTGCATTTCTCTGTGAAAGATGATCTTGAAGGTCAGAATAACATTTGAGATCACCTAGATTAAATTAAACTGAATAATTTATCTAAGATAGACGAAAGGTAGAGAGTTGAATGTTTCAATGCAAATATACGCATTGAATTATTTTCTTTTTTTCTTTTCCAGATTGGATCATTGAAAGACTATTACCACTTTTACCACAGTAGGACAATGAAACGTTCAACAATTTCTAGTAGAGGAACGCATAGCTTCATATCAATGGAACCAAAGGTGTGCAAAATCTTGTATCCCTTCTTTTTTTTCAGCATGAGTAGCAGAGATGGGCTGTTCTAATATTAATTAATAATGCCATTCTGGGCAACGTTCTGTGATTAAGTGCTGAACTTGGAAGAGTTGACGTATGCTATCAGATAACCATGAAAGGGAACAATGTTGAGAGGGCAGAGTTAGATTTGGAGAGTGTTCAGTCGATAATGTAGAATAGTGAGATCAGTATGGGAGTGGATCATTTATTGACTAATTAATCAAGGTGGCATTTGAATTTTGTACCGATGAGTCACAAACAGTTGAGGGTTTGCCATCGTGACAATGATATAAGTAATGTACTGGGGAGTTTGAGAGGACCTGGCATTTCAGCCAATTAAATTCAAAATGAGGACAGTGCAAATCTTCCTCCAACTCTGGAAAATTCAGTTGCAATGTTTACTTCGGTGATAACACAGCATCACAGTTGTGGAAGTACAGTCAGTAAACTGATGTATGGAAGGTGTCGTACATGGTGATGCTGCCCTTATCTCTGTAATGTAGAAGCAGAGAAGATTTGTGACTAAAAAATTATGGTGGCCTTTTGAATAAATGAAAGAGCATGTGGCATTGGAGAGATTTAGTAGGAAGAGCAATCCTTAAGAAAGTTCTAGAATTATGTGCCAGTTATAAAGATTTACATGTCTGTGTAATCTTTTCTCTTTCTGTTGTGTGAATTATTGCTCCTTTTGGATGGTGAAACCTGTGTCCGATTAGGGTGAAAGTGCATGTTGAAAAAGTTTATTTATTTATTAGTGTCACAAGTAGACTTACTGCATGAAGTTATTGTGAAGATCCCCTAGTCGCCATGCTCCGACACCTGTTGGGGTATGCTGAGAGAGAATTTAGCATGGCCAATGCACCTAACCAGCACTTCTTTTGGACTGCGGAAGGAAACCGGAGCACCTGGAGGAAACCCATGCAGGCACGGGGAGAATGTGCAGACTCCGCTAGGCAGTGACCCAAGCCGGAAATAGAACCCAGGTTCCTGACATTGTGAGGCAGCAGTGCTAACCACTGTCCTGTCCCAGGGGACAACAGTTCACTGCAATTCAACTTTGAGTTGAAAAAGTTGAACTTGAGCCTTATGATTATGTTGTTTCTGTAAGACCTTTCTAAGTTCCATTCTCTCAATCATAATAGGACCTTGACTTCTGGTAATCAGTGAACAATTTGTACAGTAGGTTCAGCTGTACGGTGTTGTTGTCCTAGAATTCCATATCTACTAAAGATATTGGGGAACATTATTTGGAGTATGCGGAAAGTGATTTTTTTTTTTAGAACCACCTTTTGAACTTTAATTCTGCAAAATTGCACATTTTGAAATTTGATATGAATGAAGGAAAGGGACCACAGAACTACATGCACCCCTGGCAAAATTGATCCATCAATTCCCTGCTCATTCTATCAAAGGACTATTATTATTTTTATTTGTTAGTCACAAGTATGCTTACAATGAAGTTACTGTGAAAATCCCCTAGTTGCCACACTCCGGACCCTATCCTGGAACACTAAATACTTTGGACTTTGGTGCTCATTACATTCTTCAGTTTTTCTTTTGCCTTGAGTGATGCCAAATCTTGGACACTGAAACCAAGGGTGGGCATTGCTAATCACTAGCTGCTTTTCATTTTGTCTCCTCTCTCTTATTCTTTTCAGCCTTGATAGTGTACTCCATCATGTACTTTTGCTCTTCACTCAATTTCTCTATCTTGAAAATATACCTTGTATATCTGTGATTTCAGTCTATTTTGTGATTCATTTGCAGCTAGAATTTTGTATATCTTGACTCTGCATTTGACTGGAGCTAATACTACTTAAAAGCTAAGGAATTATGTGAAAGGCAATAGTTACAATAATCACATGATTAAAGCGTAAGTTAGACATACAAGGCAATGATGGAAAGAATATCTTGAGTTGCTGTATCAGGAACTGGTGGTACCATATCTACATTCTTTCTTTTTATCATTAAACTTCCTGTCTTTTTCCTTGAATATTCTAGTTAACTTCCATGTATCTGAAAATGTTGAGCAATGCTTCCATCTTAAATGTTGTTATATTCTGCATTTGGAGAAAGTTCTGATGCCAACAGCCTATCTTCCTAGGTCGATTGAAGTAGATGTCTGATTTGATTTATTATGGTCACATGTATTAGCGTATAGTGAAAAAAAAGTATTGTTTCTTGCACATTGTACAGGCAAAGCATACCATTCATAGGGAAGAAAACAAGAGAGTGCGGAATGTAGTGTTACAGTCTTAGCTAGGGTGCAGAGAAAGATCAAGTTAATGCAAGGAAGGTTCAATCAAAAGTCAATTTGTATGTGACCTCAGACTTTTGTATCTTTTTTCTGATGGAAGAAGGTGGAAGAGAGAATGTCTGGGTTGCGTGTGGTCCTTAATTATGCTGGCTGCTTTGCCTAGGCAGCGGGAAGTGTAGACAGAGTCAATTGGATGGGAAACTGGTTTCTGTGATGTCACACTTTAGCAGCAGTTTCTTTTAATCATTGACCAGCAAATTCAAATTTTTCTGACCATTGGAAGCCAGTTCTCTTTGGCACATAGTGACTCAATTACATTGTTTCCACATGCCTGTTTCTTCCCCTAATTAGCAACTTAGGAACAAGAATAGGCTGTTTGGCCCCATCAAGCCTACTCCGCCTTTCAATTAGATTATAATGATTATCTCACTCAATGGTATATCCCTGTACTATCTGCATATCCCTTGAAGTCATTAGTCCCCAGATATCTATCAATTTCTGTCTTGAACACATGCAATGATTGAGCTTCCACAGCTTCTTGAGTAGAGAATTCCAAAGAAGAAATTCCTCCACATATCTATTGTAAATGGCCTTCCTTTTATGTCCCCTAGTTTAGACACATCAGCCAGGGGAAACATTTTATCTATATTCAGCCTGTGATGACCTGTAAGAATTTTGTAAGTTTCAATTAAGTCATTCCATCCTTTTTGACACTAATGAATACAAACATAGTTTCAATATGTTCTCATCAGACGATCTCACCAACCCAGGGATTTATCTGGTGAACATTTTATTGCATTCCTCCTATGGCAAGTATAGCCTTCCTTTAATTAAAGGGACCAAAACTGTGTACAATATATTCGTCTGGTAATGCTTCATCTCAGTGGAGGATATAATACTTTTCACAATGTTGAATTTTTCATAATGCCAATCTCTAAGATGAACAGCATTGAACAATAGTGCAAAATTCTTCAAAGGATACAGCATTTGCCAGGTTTAATTTGGATGTTCTGTTGCGAAAGCTGTTTTCAGACAAGTCTTGTGTGTCACTCAAATACATTTTGAAAGTGTCTTTCATATTTCCCTGCCACAACTGATATTAATTGCTTCAGTCTGCCATTCACCGCAAACCCAAAAAACTTCTCCCACATCCTCCTCTCCAAGCCCAATTGCTCATCAGTTCATGTACCGAGAAGACGCTGCATGTTGCCTGTAAACCTTCAATGTCGTCCGTAAGTAGTTTCAGAACATTGCTGAAAAAATAAAGCTCAGACACTTACTTGGCAATCCCCTCATTTCTGATACATCTCGTAGTGATTTGGGACACACTTCTTTACCATAACCCTTAAAGTAGCTTTTCCCATCGTTTCAACAATCTGTCAATACTATATTGTAGAGAAAAGCACTTAGTTACAGTGTGCCTCAATAGATAGTATTCTTCTTCAAATCAATTACATGTCTCCCTCAATTGTTGTGTTCTGCTCACAGAAATGCTGCGGTGAGCATATACCTTGAGAATGATGTTTCTGACTTCAACACCAAGGCTTCTGACAGCACACTTTGTTGCACTTTGCAAAATATGAGCCAACCGGTTGCCTGCAATACGTTGCTTTTGAGCTGATTAACACTTGCATTGTCAGCTGACAAAGTAGAAGGTCTCCCTAAACTGAGATTGAAGGCCTTTGTTTGGATATTTCTGTTGCAGTTGTCTCCGATGTTTCCTGGTTATCATTTCAGAAATCCTGCAGTAAATTCTGGAACCCCCCCCCCCTCTCCACCTTAGTATCTCAAAACTAAGGGGAAACACTTCTTTGCACCTTTGCAAAGCAGTCTGAAGCAGCAGTTGTCAAAAGAAATAAAAAATGATTTTGCTTTAATGTGATCCAAGTGCTTCTGTGCAGAACACAGTGCTGGAATGTTCTGGCACAATGTTTTCGCCTTTTCCCACATGTCAAGCTTCCTTTCCTTGGAGGAATTGCTGTAGATTTCTTCATCAACTTTTGCGCTGCAGTCAATATGCCTTTAAGACCAAGAAAAAAAGTGCTAGAAAATCTCAGGTCTGGCAGCATCTGTAAGGAGCGAAAGGAGCTGATGTTTCAAGTCCAGTTGACCCTTTGTCAAAGCTCTTTGACCATTTGGCAAAGAGTCATCTGGATTCAGAATGTCAGCTCTTTTCTCTCCTTACAGATTCCTGCCAGACTTGCTGAGATTTTTCAGCATTTTCTCTCTTGGTTTCGGATCTGAGCATCTGCAGTAATTTGCTTTTGTCCTGCCTTCCAAGACCAAATGTGTGTCATGGCATTGTTCAGCAGCAGTCATTTTATTGTTTTGGGATGGCCTTTTTAAAAATGATGCATGATGATGTACCTCTATGTCAAGTGTAGAATTTGTGCTATTTTGACACAACAGGCTGACTCACATGTCATTTTCCTCAGTAACTGACATTGACACAGTGCAGAATGCTTGTTGCTTTCCTTCCCTGCTGCTATTTTTTAATGAAATTGTAATTTTGGTGATTGGTTTTGTGTGTGTGTGTGTGTGTGTGTGTGTTAGTTAGAATAATACTGGGAATTATTTTCATGAGCATATTCTGACTTGAAAATGATTTTTGCATGGTTGACGTTGGCATTCGTCAGTTAGGCTAGCTGGACAAATCTTTGATTTGATTTATTATTGTCACATCTATTAACATACAGTGAGAAGTATTGTTTCTTATGTGCTATACAACAAAACATACCGTCGTAGGGAAGGAAATTAGAGTGCAAAATGTAGTGTTACAGTCATAGCTAGGGTTTAAAGAAAGATCAACTTAATGCAAGGTAAGTCAATTCAAAAGTCTGACAGCAGCAGGGAAAAAGCTGTTCTTGAGTCGGTTGGTACGTGACCTCAGACTTTTGTAACTTTTCCCGAAGGAAGAAGGTGGAAATTGTATCACAGGAGGGGGCAGCATGAGAATAGGACCTTGTCTGCTGAGCATTTGCTGACCTGGAAATTATTCATGACTGACATTTAATCAGTGAAGCTTGTAGGGTGGCCATTTGCCAGCCTTTGCTCTTCATGTTATTGGTTGATTTTGATATCAGTCATTTTAAACTCCACACTGGACTGTAATGTGGAGTTGCAAATGTTGCAAAACTTTAATAGCACATCTGGCATCAGATGCTGAAATCCAGACCTTGTGGATGAATGACCACCCAACCTGCAAGTTCTCCTCCAAATCAAACAATATTCCAACTTGAGAATATATCATTGTTACTTCATGGTGGCTGCGTCAAAATCTGGAACCCCCTATTTAACAGCACTGTAAAAATACCTTCACCAAGCAGAGGTTAAAAAATGGTTTACCACCACTGTTTCAAGGGCACTTACAGATGGGCAATCAATGCTGACCTTGCCAGCTATATTCCATGAAAAGCATTTTTGGAAAAATGTCAATTTGCTGAACTGTGAATTGTCTTGGGGCATTTCTTTTTTACTTTAAAGGTAGTATATAAATGCAAGCTGCTTTGGAGCAAGCATAGCAAAGCTGCTGCACTTCAGCAAAATGTACATTTGAATTTATTTCATTGCAGTTTTAAATTTTTTAACAGCTGCACTAAACTAAACATGATGCCATTTTTCTGAATAGCAATTAATGGACTGTAATGGTGTCCAAATGCAATGAACAATTCAAGTGAAATGGCTCGCTACCCTTTTGTTTGAATGATGCTAATTGATATGTAATTCTATCACTTGAGTGGAGACAATACATGTCCAGACCCGTTGTTCTTTTACAACTATATTTATCAGTTGAGCTTCAGGTTCCTTGTAGACCCATCTAAATTTGGAAAACAGTAAATATTGAAAAAATTGTCTTGAATCCATGCATTAGCTTGATTTTTTTTAAGTTTGTTTGCAGTTCAATTGCTTTGTTCTCGAGTTGCTCATGCCATTTAGCTTTACTACTTTGCAGTCATTGGCACTCCTGAAATAAACGAGATACTACAAATGGTTTTGGTATACATAAATTCCTGCAATACTATGTAGGTCTACATCTGTCTCTTGCAATATTGCTTTTGATATATTTTTATAGCTGTACATGGAAGGAACATTTTGTTTGGTCATGTGAAGTGACTTTATGAAATCTGGAACACTCCTGGGTTATGCAACTAATGGCACAAAAGGAACTGATTTACTGAGCAATCACAAAGTCTGAACATACAAATTTACAAATTAGGAGTAGGATATTCGGCCCCTCGAGCCTGCTCTGCCATTTAGTAAGATCATGGTTGATCTGACTATGGCCTCAACTCCACATTCTGCCACCCTTTTACACCCTTGTTCATTAAGAATCTATCTACTTCCACCTTAAAAATATTTATTGACCGCGCCTCCTCCACTCTCTGGGGAACAGAATTCCAAAGATTCACAAAGCTCTGAGAGAATTTCTTCTCATCTCGGTCTTAAATGGGAGACCCCTTATTTCTAAACTGTGTCCCCTAGTTCTAACATCTCCCACAAGGGAAATATCCTTTTCGTATCGACTCTGTTAAACCCTCTCAGGATCTTACTTTGTTTCAAAAAATCACCTCTCCTTAACTCCAGTGGATATAGGCCCGGCCATCCAATCGTCCTTCAGAAGATGATGTTCCCCAGCCTGCACTAAATTAGACAAACGATTCCCCTTTCACAAAGCCACAATGATTCTGCTTGTTTGCAGTGAGAAGGGCTGGGCTGAATACAGGAAAGAATAAATATCTAACATAGCTCTCCACTAAGAGGAAGAAAGAGTTTATTTGAGGATGACCGTTAGTTTTATTTAGGCACTTTCTGCATTTTAGCTTCAAACTAAAATTGAGAGTTTCTACCTGCCTGCATATAACACGTAAAACCTAATCTTGCTAAACAAAGCACTTAATTAAACGTAAATTGTAGATGCTTTTATCCAGATGGGTGTTGCTCTAACTTTACGTTATATTCCATGGCATATTTAAGCTACATCACAGCCTTGTGTCTTTTGATCTAAACTTAGTTTTTGAGTGTTTACTGACCAATTTTCCTCTACCTCCTCTTTCAAAGTTCTTGTGATCGATTATGGTTGCCCATACCTCATTAAGTGTAATATTGAATGCATAGTTGAGGGATGCAATGATGATGTCAGTGGTTAAGAAGAGATGAAGCAGAGTAATGGCAAATTCTGTAATCAAGAGGGTGTGCAATTTTTTTCGCCGTGTGTTCCTTCCAAACAAGTTTGACCTTATTGCCAAAGAATTAGACAAATGGAATGATTTGGTCCTTGCACAGAATACTAACTTATGCTGCACAATGAGCAAACAACTGCTCCAAGTAATGATGTGGAGACACTGGTATTGGGCTGGGGTAGGCATAGTAAGAAGCCTCGCAACACCAAGTTAAAGTCCAGCAGGTTTATCCGAAATCGCGAGCTTTTGGAGCGCCGCTCACTCACCTGAGGAAGGAGCAGTGCCCCGAAAGCATGTGATTCTAAATAAACCTTTCAGACTTTAACTTGGTGTTTTGAGACTTCTTATTGTGCTCCTAGTTATGGGAAATCGTTCATGTCAATGCCAGAATCTCCTTGAATTTACCATTGAAAATAGGGTAGTCCTTGGGAACTTGCTGAATTTAACTTTTTTTTATATAGCTTTGGTATTCTACTGTTTAAATTGTACTAAAATGGAGGTTCTTTCAGATGATCTCCACATTTGGTTTTGGAAGTATGAAGTAGTGGTGGTCTTAGAGGTGGCACAGTAGTTAGCACTGCTGCCTCACAGTGCCAGGGACCCGGGTTTGATTCATGTCTTGGGTCACTATCTGCAGAGTTTGCACATTCTCCTCATGTCTGTATGGATTTCCTCCAGGTGTTCCAGTTTCCTCCCACATTCCAGAGATGTGCGGATTAAATGGATTGGCCATACTAAATTGCCCCTGCACGTCAGGAGGACAAAGTAAAGTTTATTTATTAGTCACAAGTAGGCTTACATTGCAGTGTTAATGAAGTCACTGTGAAATTCCCCTAGTTGCCACACTCCAGTGCCTGTTCCAGTCAGTGCACCTAACCAGCACATCTTTCAGTCTGTGGGAAGAAACTAGAGTGCCTGGAGGAAACCCATGCAGACACAGAGAACGTGCAAACTGCATACAGACAGTCACCTAAGCCGGGAACTGAACCCAGATCCCTGGTGCTGTGAGGCAGTAGTGCCACCTAGTTAATGTAAATGTGTGATATTATAGGGATTGGGGTTGGGTGGGGTCATTAAATTGGATGTTAATCATTCAAAAGAAGTCACTAGGATATGTATAGAGGTTACAAGTGGCACTGGATATTGGAGATGTGTATGTGGAGTTGAATCAGAAAATCGAGAGTTTTTGAAGAAGCAGGACTTGCCTTTCCTTTACAGACTGCAACTGAGAGGCTCAAACATCCACAAGTTCTTTAAATGTCTGCCATTGCCTATTCACTGATAATATCACTCCAGAATTGTAGTCCAGAAACCCAGGTTAATGCTTGGGGCACAGAGATTCAAATCCTACTCGCAGCTCTTGGAATTTAAATTCAGTTAATTAGGACAAAGTCTGTAATTGGAAACTATCCTAATTAATGGTAGGTCCTGTATGTTGTATGTGCCCAGCAGGGTGGAGCGGCAAGTTTGTCCATCAGCGATGCAACAAGACTGTACCTGATCTCTGAAATGGCCTCACAATCTACTTATTTCAGGGACAATTGGGGATAGGCAACAAATGCTGGTTTTGCCAGCAATGTCCATAGCCCACAAATGAATAGAATAAATTGGATGAGATGATTGAGGAAGATCAAATGGACATACAAAAAAGACTCAATGGTCATAAAACCTAGACCAAAATAAGGGGAAAAGAGCCCTGGAAAACTCTTCTATAACTTCTTCCAGTGATTAAAACCAGTTAGATCACCTGCACAAACTCTTACTAAAACTACATTTAGTTTCTGTAAGCTGCAGTTAAGCTGAGTGCAGTTAGTCTATAAACGGTTCTAATAGCTTTGCCTAATGTCACCAAGGGGCAACGTTTGGATGCGAACAAGAAAGTGGCAAGGATAAATCTTCAGGATCCCAGAAATGACAGTGGGAAGAAGAGCCATTAATAGAGATACTGTAGTTATGACAATTAGATGGGTAAGAGTGAAACGAATCAAAGGCAGCATCAAAATAGCTGGACAAAAGACACAAGACTATAGAGGATGATGCAGAGGCCAACATAGGAACTGGACTCAGGAATTTGACTCTGAGGGCCTTCTCTGTTTTTCATTTGGATGGTAAGAAGTCTCTCAACACCAGGATAAAGTCCAACAGGTTTATTTGGTAGCAAAAGCCACTAGCCTACGGGGCTTTGTCCCTTCGTCCCACTCAACTGACGAACTGACAAAGTCCTGAAAGCTAGTGGTGTTTACCCCAGTCCAACACCGGCATCTCCACATCATTACTCTCATTTGGATCACAGTTGATCTGTACCTCAATTCCATTTAACTGTCTTTTGTTCAAAGTCTTGATGCTGTCACCTAATTTTAAAAAAATCTGCCATTTAACAATAGTTTTGCTTTTTTGTAGCACTTTGAAACATTGTAAAACATCATAAGGTGCTTTACAGATGTGTTACTGAAAAAAAAACTTGACAATGGATCACATGAGGAGATATTACGACTGAAGCTTAATTAGAGGTTTTAAGTAGGAGGAGAAGGGATTGCGTTGAAATTTCGAATGGACACGGCATCCACTGTTTTTGGGACAGAATCCCATAGTACTGTTGCAATTTGTGTGAAGGAATACTTCCTGGTAATGAGCTAGCTCTAATTTGAAGATTATGACACTTGTTCTGGCTATATTTCCCACCAGAGGAAGTATTCTTTTATTGCATTGTTATCAACTCACAATCCTCTGGTTGCTTGATCTTGCTCTTTGAGTCCAAATTTACCACATGGGTCTCTTTGTCCTCTTACTGACCACAGAGGTCAGTACCTGCTACTTCTAAGGAGTGATGTTTATCTGGAGATAAACCATGGAATGTTTAAGAACTGAAATTTATACCAATCAATTGTGTGTTGTTGTTAGGAATATGGTCACTGGCCAGTGTTTAAATATAATGGGATTAAGGTAAATTTATTGCTAGCCTTGATGAATTCAAATCCAGCTCTGAAGAACCTTCTCCCATCTCAACTTGTAAAGTTGAAATGAGAATCTGCAGCTAGCTTGATTTGCTTGGAATGTGTTGGTATAGCTTTTGACACTAAAGAGGCCCCTTTAAGAGAGTTTGTTTGCACTGTTGTTGGATGTCTGTGCTTTTTATCTCTTGCATAATCACATTTATTTGCCTGTCAAAAAATACACAAACAGAGCAGAGGTGGATAAGCTTATGTTCTTCTAAAGCTCCAAAGAGGAGAAACTGAGCCCATCTGAACACTTTAGTGAATTTGTATCCAGCTCAGGAGCCTTAACCTGTTTCTTCTATATTGAGGTTGGAGCGAAAGTCTTTACTTCCCTGATTGATAGTGAGGTGGAAAGGAAAGAAGCATCAAACATTCATAAAGCTAGATTAATTTTAAGGCAGATAAAATGGATATGATTCCACAGTACAAATAGAGATGAAATCATTAACACATCCTACCTATGCCCAACTCACTGTCTGTTTTAGATATTGCCTTCCTATCACGAGGCCGGGATTCTAAACATTTTATATAAAGGATATAAGTACGATTCTGATGAAGGGTCATCCATCTGAAGCCTTAAATCTGGGTTGAACTTTTACTCAAGTGGAGATCATAGAGCTGGGAAAATGCCCTATTTAGCAAACCCAATTAGAGCGAAATTGCCCTGGATGTTCTAATATTCACAATGGGGCAGAGGAAGCAGGTGCCAATGGGAATTGGGCTTGCTGCCTTTGGAAAGAGTTTGTCGGTAACCATGGGCCTGCCCGATGTGAAATCAGGTTGTGTGGAAGGCTCACCTGGGTGCAAAAGGATAAACCAAGAAACTGCCCTCTGGCCCTTGCCAGTCAAATCCCCTCACTCACCCCCATGCATGTCCCACCCATGGCCCCTTCTATACCAACCCATACATTCTAACCCTCCCCATGACCCTTCATACACCCCGTGACAAATTAATCTCACTAAATTGTCTCTTTATACCCTTATGCCAAGTCAGTGTCCATCTATGCCAACTTTTATGCCTTCCATGCCAACACCCACTATATCCAACATGAGAAGACCTCAGGAGCCATGCTGAGGTGAAACAAAAAAGTTTCAAATATATATTACTGACTTTATCTTTTTTTTAAAAAAACTCCTATTCATAAAACCAATTTAATACACTTAAATTCATTCAGCTACTTAATCCCTTATCAGAGCAAAACATTTGCATCCATAAGTTTCACATCAAAAACTGTATAACCAGTTGGAGCTAGCAATCAAATTTGGAACTGACAGATGTCCCACTGAGGTGATAATTTGTGGGATCAGTCATATAGCCCTCTGGCTTATGTCAACAGAATAAAAAGTCTGACAACACCAGGTTTAAGTCCAACCGATTTATTTGATAGTCTACTATCAAATAAACTGCTATCAAATAAATCGGTTGGACTTAAACCTGCTGTTGTCAGGCTTTTTACTGTGTTTACCCCAGTCCAATGCCGGCGTATCCACATTATGTCAACAGACTATGGCAAGAAATGTTTTTTAACTCCAGCCTGTTTTTGTTCATAAATGTAAAAGTCAAGGGATATAAGTATCCTCAATCTTGACACTTTCTCAGTGTTTATCCTTTCAAGTGCATTTCTGTCTACTCTGAACCTGTCATCTTGTGCCGCCCAAAAGGGTCCTGGACCTCTCCCAATAACTCCAGTAGCTTTAGACTTTCCCCTTAAAGGTCTAAAATCCAATTTTCATTCATCCCATGAATGAAAATTGGATTTGTTTGAATGCAGCTGCAAATTTGAATGTGTTGTTACTTCCACAAGCTGCGGTTGTGCAAACTGCCTTTCTGTCAACTTTGGGGCTAGACTCAAGCTCAGGGCTGTGGAGCCATTTTGGCTAAGCTGGAGATTTTTTTCTATCTTTGTGAAAATTCAGGCCTCGCTTTCTCTCCACTGATGTCTGACCTGGGAATTTTCTGTTTTTATTTCAGATTTCCAGCATCCGCAGTATTTTGCTTTTTAATTTTTATCATGGTGCGTAGGCATTACTGGCTAGACTATCTCGTCCTTTTATTGCCTTTTACTAACTTCTCTGGAGAATGTGGTGTTGAGCTGCCTTCTTGAACTGCTGCAGCCAATGTGACACCCCTATTCAATAAGTGGGGTGGGGGGGGGTGGGAGGAAGACAAAAAGCAGGTAATTATACACTGATTAGCCTAACATCTATTGTTAGAAAATGTTGGAATCAATTATTAAGGAAGTAATACCATCATATTTGAAAAATCATAATCTAGTCCATCAGAATTAACATGGCTTCATGTAAGGGAAATTGTTTGACTAATTTATTAAAGAGTTTTTTGAGGAAGTCTAACCAGAGTTGATACCACCAGAAGATGTGTTGTGTTGGAACTTCCAGAAGACATTTGACAAGGCACTTCAAAAAAGATTAAGTCATAAGAGAAGAGTGCATGGTGTAGGAGGTAGCTTATTGGCATAGATAGAGAATTGGCTAATGGGCAGGAAACAGCGACTGGGGAAGAGGGTTTCTTTTTCAGGTTGGCGGCCTGCAACCAGTTGGTTCCACAAGGATCAGTGCTGAGACTGCAACTGTTTACTATTTATATAGTGAATGTACTATAGCCAAATTTACAGACAACAAAACAAAAGGTGGAATGGCAAGTTGCAAGATGAATACAGTTTACAAAGAGATATTGATTAAATAAGAGGGCAAAAGGTTGATAATTAGACTATAATGTCGGAAAATGAAGTTGTTCATTTTGAGAACAGTACTTAAATGGAGAAAATGGCAGAAAGTTGTAACACAAAGGGACTTTGGGTACTTGTGCACACAACTCAAGTCTAGCAAACTGGTACAGCAGGTAAGTAGGAAGGTTATTGGAAATTTGGCCTTTATTTCAAGTGGGCTGGAATAGGGAAGTCTTGTCAAAACTGATGAGGTCACATCTGATGTACTGAGAGCAGCTTTGGTCTCCTTATTTAAAGTCTAACTTAGCGATTAGTGTCACAAGTAGGCTTACATTTAACGGTGCAATGAAGAGAAGTTACCGTGAAAATCCCCTAGTCGCCACACACCAGCACCTGTTCAGACATACTGAGGGAGAATTTAGCATGGCTGTTGCACCTAACCGGCACGTCTTTCAGGCTTTGGGAAGAAACCAGAGCATCTGGCAGAAACCCACACAGACACGGGGAGAACATGCAGACTCTGCACAGACATTGATCCAAGCTGGGAATCAAACCTGTGCCCCTGAGGAAAGATGTTATTTCATTGGAGGAAGTTCAGGGAAGGGTCACTAGGGTGAACGCTGGTATGGGGGCGGGGAGGGTCGTATGAGGATAGAGGCAGCGATTCTCCCATCCCCCTGCACTAGTCTATTATGCAGTAGGCTGGGAGATTGTGGCGTTGGCCGATTTGTGGGGTTTGCTCGCACATTTGCATCCTGCGAGCATTTCCCAGCGCCTGGTTTTTAGCAGTGTCTGCTCCATGCCGGAAATTGGTGGGGAGGCACAAATACCATCTACATGGTCATTTTAATCTTATTTAAATAAGTTTAACAGGCATGAGGCAAGTATCTGGGCCGGCTAGCATCTCCTCCCTCCCTAGAGTGGTTCATTCTGGCGGGGTTTACAGTAGCTCCCCACTTTTGAGGAACTAGCAGCCTGACCCCACTTGAGTGAAGGTGGGGGGGCAATCGGGGTCCCCAGGCCCATCAGACATGGGGCAGTGCCGTGAGATTGGGGCTTAGAGGGTGATCAGTGGGTGGTCCCACTGCCACCCTGCATAGGGATCGGTAGGAAAAGGAGGGAGGTCAGCGATTGGGGTGGGCTGGATGACGGGTGGGTGGGGGGGGGTGCGGGTGTTGGCGGTCAGCCTGTTTGGAGCGGGGGGGGGGGTTGGTGAGGGGGGAGGTTAGGACTGGGCCCAAGAATGGTCAGGGGGTGGGGGGCAGCAATCGGGCAGTGGGGCGGACAGAGTACCGGCATTGCTGGGGTCGTGGGGCTGGCCAGCAGTCAGGAGACCATCAGTGCCAGGGCCACAGTGCATGTGCCAATCTCGGCACTGACAGATCGGTGCGTGCACAGTAACCCGCTCAGCACGCTGATTTCAGCCTCCAGCGAGAATAGACCCTGCCCCTGAAATTTAATGATAGTCGTGCTGGTGGCCTCTGCAGTGCACAGCGTGTGGGGGATTCTTCTCTGAATTCCCACTGAAAAAAACCAGCGTGAATTACTCCAGTAAAATCAGCACTTAGCAATTTTTTGGGAGAATTCTGCCCAGGATTCTTAAGGGGCTTTACAGGATAAATGCTGAGCAAATGTCTTCCCTCGTGGGAGAGTCTAGGACTAGAGGACATAGTTTCAGAATAAAAGGCACCAATTTAAGACTGAGTTGTGGAAGAAGTTCTTCTGAGGGTTGTGAATCATTGTAACTCTTTGCCACAGACTCCTTATATATATCTAATGCTGACATAGAGTTCCGATCAGCAAAGGAATCGAAAATTATGGGGAAAAGGCGGGAAAGTGGATGTGAGGAATGTTGGGTCAGCTGTGATCCTACTGAATGGCGGGGCAGGCTGGAGGGATTGAATGGCCTAGTCTTGTATGGTGTAGGCACAACCACAGTTTGGGAGGGAGTTCCAGGATTTTGATCGATGACAGTGAAGGAAAGCAGTTAGGTTGGTTTGTGGTTTGGATGGGAACTTGCAGGCGGTAGTGTTCCCATGCATCTACTCACCTGATCCTTTTGGGTGGTAGGTGTTGTGGATTTGGAATGTGCTGTGAAAAGGAGCCTTGGTAAGTCACTCTTGAACTGATTATGTCATTGAATTTGTTGCATTAATATTTGGTGCTAGCTTGAAGCATTTCCTCGTAACTCCTATGATCATTGGATGTCTCAATAATGGATTTCTGAAGTGTAATCGTTGTTGTAATCTTGGAAACTCAAGCTAACTTGCTCACAGCAAAATCCCAAAACAGTGATGCAATAATGAGTAGGTAGCCTGTTTGGTGGTATACTTTGAGGGGTAAACGTTGGCAGGGACATTGAGAATAACACCCCTCCGCTTCTTTGAAGTAGTGCCATAGGATCTTTTACATCCACTTGAGCAGACAGATTAAGCAGGGTTTGATGTCTTTTCTGAAAGATGGCACCTCAGATAATGCAGCACTTCCTTGATACTGCATTGGAGTGTCAGTTAAATAAGATCTCTCCGTTTAAATACGTTTTGAGAAAAATCATTCTAAGATATAAATCCAGCTGAGTGTAGTCAGAAAAATAGAGTAGAGAAGTTTGGATGTGATGGGTAAATAGAATTCTGGGGTGTGAAATCTCCGTAACCAAAACTGGGCCACTGTTGTAGTCATGTAACATGTCTATATTAACTGCCAAAAATCTGGCAGAAAGACTACTGGCCCAATCTTTAAAACAGTACAAGCCAGCAAATTCATTAATCAGTGCTTTCTGTTGCTTTTATGTGGTCTAGGCTGTAGCGGTTGCTGTGGATGTTCGCTTTTCTGGACTTGCACACATTCTCTTCAGCAAGTGAATCGTACTTGGGCAAATATTTGGAGGGCTTTCAGTATTCTAAGGAGTACTTGTTTAGATATACTGGCTACTTTGTTCATGGAAAAAGTTGTTTAGTAACCAAATGTTTATTGCTTCTGTTTGTAAGAAGTGGATTTACTTCTTTCCCTCATGTTCTCTTGTTCACTCCCTCTTCTCGTCACTCCTTACACTAGATATCTGAAAATTTGGAGACTTCACTGTTTATATATTAATGTTTCTATTGTCTTGAAATATTTTGAGTTTTATTCTAATTGTAGCAATATTTTGAGGTGGCACGGTGGTTAGCACTGCTGCCTCACTGCGCAGGGACTTGGATTCGCTTCCTGGCTTGGTTCACTGTGTGGAGTCTCCCTGTGTCTGCGAGGGTTTCCTCAGGCTGCTCCAGTTTCCTCCAACAGTCTGAAAGATGTATCGCTTAGGTGCATTGACCCGAACAGGTGCCGTAGTGTGTGACTACTGGAATTTCATTGCAGTGTTAATGTAAGTTACTTGTGACCAATAAATATACTTTACTTTATGCAGCCATTTATAAAGAAAAAAACATGGCTCCATAATTAAAGATACAAACAGTGTTCAAAAGTTTAAAGTTTCTGGTTTAAATTCTGATTTTTGAGTTGCATAATCTGTACTGCAGTTAGCTCAAGTGACATCCCGAAAGAGGGGGAGAGAATGAATCAAAAAATAGGGAGCGAGGTAGGATTTCTGATAGCGATTGGGATGCTTTAGAAAGTGCAATGTGTGTATTTGTAGCAAATACAAAAGCAAGAGTAGGGAATTTGGCTACCCAGATATGTTCTGCCATTCAATTAATGATCCATGCCTCAACTCAATTAATATCTGCTTTTAGGCCATCTTTATAGATGCTAAATCTCAGTCATGGAACAGTGATTGATCCAGATTTCCTTTCATACCTAAAAGGACTAGTTTTGATTCTAAGGTTTTGCTCTATTGGATTTCCATAAGTATCACTGCCCTATTGTGCAGGACTGTATGCTTTCGCTGCCAGCAGCAGGTTTGGAGAGTTGGGGACACACAAAATCCAGTGGGCAGCTTGCCTGCTTCCCCTACCTCGTCAATTTTACCAGCAGTGAGAGGGTCTGCTGTTGAGTGCCTGTCTCTCCATGGTTCAACTGAGTCTCTGAAGTTGGCAATTAATGCCCACTTAAGGGTCTTAACCTGTTCCAGGAGAGACCCACACCAAATGCCCAGCCCAGCAGGTTTCCTTTAACTGGCATTCTGAGCCCATTGGAGGGCTTTGCCAAGATGTTATCCTTTCTGACTCTTCCCCCACACCCCCCCAGCCCACTCAGCTAAACTAAAAAACACTTGTGAAGTCCTGACCTAGCTTTGAACATCTGCTCAAGTCCTGAGGGCAACAGTAGCCACTGCTCCCATTGACACTGTTGGTACTGGAGTGTTGCTGGTATCTGATTGGCCAGTAGTATTCCTGAGTCATGACTTCCTACACTGAGGAACAGAGACTACTTTTATGTTAGGCATACCCCCCCTCAATCCCCCCCTTCCACCTGCCAAATCCCCTCCCCTGCCAGCTTGGAAGAATTAGATTATTCAGCTACCTAAAAGTCAAATACAACCCAGATTTATACAACCTCTTATGTAATCTCTTAAGTATCATACTGGTAAATGTCTGTCTTCGATCTAGAATTCTACATAGAGTATTGCCCAAACCTCTACACAACTCGCATTTCTACACATTTGTTGTCTTGCAGCCTCCTTGAGATAAAAGTCAATGTTTTATTCACCATTTTGATTATTTTTGTAGTTGCGCTCTCACTTTTAATTATGAATCTAGGTACTTGAAGCCATTTCACCTCCCTTGTTCCTGGTCCCCCTGCCACTGAGAGAATATTCTGATTTGCCCACCTTGAAGTGGATGACATCATACTTGCCGAAGTTGAAGTAAATTTGCTGAATCCATTTGTCTTGTTTTCCTGTTCCTGGTCACCCGAGTACAGATCTCTGGAACACCTTGTGTCAATAAATCATGTTCTCTTCATCCCTATGCTCAGCCCATGTGACAAGATCACCCCCCAATTTCATGTACTCCAAATACATCTACGTATCCCAATCTACGTGTTTGAGTCCTGTGGAAAACATACCTGTAATTTCCTCACCAATTTCTTTCAGAGCTCTGGGATGGAAACAATCAGGTCCTGGAGCTATGTCTATCAAGTTCCATTAGTTTCTCCATTACCTCTTGTTTAAATTACATGAAATGTAATGAATTCCTCCCTTTGACTTATTTTTGGGTTCTTTTGTACTGCTAGCCCTCTTATTCTGCTGCAAAAATGAAAATGGAGTATTTATTTAATGAGTCTGCATGTTGTGAGCTGCTTCTCTTCCGCACACCACACCCCACCACCCCCTCCCTGCAACCCGAGTTGAATACCCCGCTGATCCTCACTGTTTAGATTTGCACATGTAGAATGGTATTTCAGTGAGCTGTGGAGATCGTGCCAAGATGAGGTCAGTTGAAGCCTGATTTTTCTCCCTAAGGGAGGGAAATGAATTTAAAGGATTGTGAACTGTAAATGTTTTCAGTGAATTCCAAATTATATAATCATCATCTTATCCAAGATGAATAGAAATGCTGTGTTTTTTGTTTTTTTTCGAGAAAAGCTGAGAAGTGTGTGCTATTTTTGCTGACGACATGATGACATGTCACAGTATAATGTCGTGTCAACACCCCAGGATGCTTCATGGAAATATAATACAATAAGTGAAGCATTGGCAATTGCAAAATAAAATTAAAGTTGTAAGTCATGCATAAACCTGAAGCAAGGAACTATTTAAATCCATCAGATTCTCCAGTTCACACATTGACCTTAATCCCTGATGGCTGTGTCCTCAGTTTTGACACTCTTGAACTAATGGACAGTCATGGGCAGATAGATTTTTAGTAGCTGAAATCATAATGATTGCAATGTTAATCCATCACCTTCAACCTTAAATTGTTATGATAACAGTGGTTGATCTAAAGCTGTTCTTGTTTTTCAGCTTTCTGTATGTGTTTATGCAATGTGAGCATTGCTGGGTAGGCCAGCATTTGCTGCCTGTCCCTATTGGCCCTTGAACAGAAGATGAACTTCCTCCTTGAGCCACTGCAGTCTACCTAGTGTAGGTGCACCCACAGTGCTGTTGGGAGCAGAATTCCAGAATTTTGACCCAGTGACAGTGAAGGGATGGCGATTGACTTGGATTGGAACTTGCAGGTACTGGTGTTCCTTTGCATTTACCATGATTGTCCTTTTGAGGTGGAAGAAGTCTCGTGTTGGAAGATGCTGTCATAGAAGGCTTCGTAAGTTGCTGGGGTACATCCTGGAGATAGTAAACACTACCGCCACTGTGCATCGGTGGTAGAAGGAGCAAATGTTTAAGATGGTTGGTGAGGTACCAATCAAATGGGCTGCTTTTGTCCTGGATGGTGTTAAGCTTTTTGAGTGTTGTTGGAGTGGCAGTCGTAACAGGCAAGTAGTGGAGGGTGTACATTGTCCTTGCAGGTGGTAGGGAGTCAAAGTGAATTGCTTGCCACAGAATACCCAGCTAATCTGCTTCTGTAGTCAAGGAGTTTGCATGGTTGGCCGACTTAGCTTTCCTGATCAGAGGTAAGAATGTTGATTTTGGGCGATTCAGTGCTGTGAATTTCAGGGAGAGATGGTTGGATTAAACATTAAACGTGATTTTTTACTGGGTTTCTTTGACTTGTCTGTTTTAGTAGCCTTAATGGTTTAACTTTTCGGGATGTCATGATGAACATATCCAGAAGATATTGGGCAAAACTCTCCCTTGGTGGATTCGATGGCAAGTGAACAGGGAGAATTTAATGGGAGTCTAAAAAAACAGTTTCGTGGGGTGGTGTGAAGTTTCCACCGGTGTCTGCCATGACGGATTGGGATTCCTGCTGGAATGAAACTGATTTGCATCTCAGTAATACTATGCCGATGATAACTCAACCAGAATCCTCTCCCCAATCCCAATTCTCCGTTACACCAGCAGGAAAATATGCCAATGCAGGACACATTTGGACCAATATGGCGTGCAAAAGTCAGGACTTGCCTTTAGGGTCTTACTCACATTCTGGACATCCATATGGAAAATGAGCTACCAGATCCTGGATGGCCACATTCACCAAGAACGGCAGGTGGATTCTCCTGTCTATGGCACCTCCTGGAAGGAACACAGAGCTTTGGCTTTGCTGATGTCAGACTTGCTTTGGAACTTCAGGGTCTTCACCAGGCATGAGTGGGAACGTGGCGAGATGGGATTGGTGGAGGAGGAGTGAGGGGGGATTGGAGTGAACATGCCGGGGTTGAGAAGGGGGCAATGAAAAGGTTGGGCAGGTGAAGGAAGGGGTAATGAAGATGTTGAGGAGAAGGGGAGGGAATTTGGAGCTGTGAAGGTATCTGAAGAGCAGAAGAGGTAGTGAGAGGGGGGGATGCACTTGGGGAGGAAGGATTAAAGAAAGGATTTCAGTGGAGTGAAAGAGTGAGGGTGGAAGTTGGTGTCATGGAGGAAGGAGGAGTTGGGGATGGAGTTTGGAGGAGGTAGTGTCCGAGGGGTTGAATAGGTAAGGGAAGGAGTAAGGAGCGCCGAAGGATTAGAATAAGAGGAAAAAGTAAGGATGAATGAAGAGGTGAGAGGGGGCTGTGTTAGGAGGGGAGGAAATGGCCTGGTGAGCATGCAAGTGAGGGCCTTGTGGGGTCAATGTCTGCCTCTTGCAGAGTGAACTGAAGGTGAGTGTGGAAGGAAGCAGGGGGAGCAGATGGGGGGTGGGGGGTGAATTGGTAACGATATAAGGAGTGGTGGGAGTGGCTGGTCGGACTTTGGAGGTGGGAAGGAGGAGGTCGGGAGGTCAGTGTTAATGGTGATTATGGTGTTGGGTGAGGTGGGGAATGTAAATGTGTTTGGGGAAGACAAATGAAGGGGGAACTGACTTAACCTGACAATCATCGTTTTCAAAAATAAAAGTAATCGCAGACACAGATGCTGCATGGGAATAGGTGGGTGGACATGCTGGTCAGCTCAGATGGACAATTGAAAGAGAACCCTAGCAGACAGCACTGGCAAAATGAGTGTTTGGGAGAAGTGGGGTGTTGGGGTGGGAAGGACTCATGAAGCTCTCACTGAAACATAACACGAGACATTTAGTGCAAGTAGAAATATATTTGCAATGTATTAGTGTTCGCCTGTGCAAAGACTTGTCCAAATTTCTTCATTTTTCTAGGCTTATTGCTCTAAACTTATTCTTGTATCTAAGTGCTGCAGCAAAGATGAAAACAGCCTGTGAGGCTGATGATTTGGGCAGCTGCCAGCTGCTCCCTCCGTGGAAGGGATCAGAGGCTGGAGGAATTTGGAGGGAGCGGGCAACTTCAGAGTGGATGACCCATGGGTGTTCAGCTGTTGCTCCTCCTCCCTTCAGGTGCCTGAAGGCCCCAGCCTGACTCCTGAAGTGGCATCTGGAGTGATGTTGAGGTGACCCGTCCCACCCCATCGCAATGCCACTGTATGAATTCACCCATGGCAAGATCTGCGCGTATCTTGGTGTTCTGCTGGACAAGAGTCTCCATGGTATCTGCCACCCTTCTCATGGAGACTTCAATGTGTACACATGGATGGGCCACTTCATAGATCAGGTGGGAAAATTCCTCCGACTTGCATCCAACAGATCTTCCTGATGTTCCCCTGACTGTGCTAATTCTCCACTTGACTCGGACCACACAGTTGCCTTTTCTCTAGCTGTGGTCCAAGAGCCAGGGTACTCAGCTGAACTTGTCCTGCACTGCTGAGGACATAAGACTACTGGATTGTGTAACTCTTCCTGAACTAGCAGTAAAATTCACCTAGAAGTGTGTCCCTAAGCTGGAGGGTGCGAGGGAGCACTGTGACGCCTCCAACGGTGTGGAGCCCTCTTCTTCAATGCTCTCCTGGCTCATTTCTGGACTGGGACTGGAAAATGGTCCCCTTTGCTCCACCTCTGTCCTTATTCTCTCTCAATGCATCTGCAAGTGATAATGGAGAGTGTAACTGACAGCATCAGCTGCCTCCAATTTGGAGGCATATTTGATCCTAAAATTTTCATTGAATGAACAAATCCTTGCTGGGTGGAATGCCAAAGCCAAGCTCCTCATTGCAAATGGCTCTGTCTTGCTTGACTCCCATGTCCGGAAGCTCTTTCCTTGAACTCTGATTCCTTAGATATGGTTTACCTTGCTCAAAGTGAATGCTTGAGAGGGTTTATTGGTGACATTGGTTGGAATATTGCATTTTGCTTCATCCCTTATCCACCTCGACCACTCCATGCACTATCCCATGTCTGCTGAAGGGCGAAGGAGGCAAAATGGCCACTCCACTGCAGTGTGGGTGTGCTGAATGATGTGGAGCTAAGAGGAAGGGCATACCATTGCCCAGATCCTGGGACCCTGACATTTTGTAGTCTTTGTGGATTTTGAGACTATGGATGAGAAACACCCTGGTGGAGCAAATTGGGTCATTCATCCTCTTGCACCATTGGGTCGTCAACCTCCTTGTGTACTTAGGGCACTTACTGGCATCGCATCCTTACTACCTGCAGAGCTTCCTCCCACTCTTAGCTGGGAACAATACATCCCTCCTGATCTCGACATTGTCAAAGAGGACATGCAGGGAAGTGTCGTTAACCTTGGGTGCCAGAGAGTTGCCTCTCAGAGACAATGATTGGTGCTGACAGTAAAGATTCTAAGCACCTTTTTAAATAATGTGCCTTTACATGATGGCGGGATATATGCCATCAAGCTTGCCCTGCCACTGAACACAGCGTTAAACACCCAGGTACATAGCTAATAAGGTTAGAGACTGAAGATGTAGCATGGATTCTTGACTGCTTCTATAGTAGGAAATACTACCTGATCCCTCCCTGCAAAGGGACTTGGTCTCAGATGGGAGAACTCTACCCATAGGCTTTTTAACCTATCATGCCTCCTCTTTGAAAGAACTGCTCAATTATTCCCATGCCCTTGATCTTTTCCTGAAGGCCAGCAATTTTTTCCACTTGTGCTTGTGCAAAATAATCAACTACATAGTGCAGCTGGATTACAGGAAACCTCCTAAAGTCCAGACAGCGGAACCAAACAGTTTTAAAAGACCTACTTTCATGTTCTCCTGTGCACGCCCTGTGTATTAAACATTAAGTCTTACAGTTGTATCTTTAAGTTTGTTTTTCCCACAAGTGAAATTGAATGAAATTCTTTGCTAATATGCCTACATGCTTCAGTAACAGTGAATGTCTTCAAGTGTTGCCCAAAACATTTGGAGTAGTGTGCAGCCTAATGCATTCTGCCAGCTATTTACTTTTGCTAGTTTAATAGAAATTCAAATCTTACAAGCGTTATTTTGTAAAACATCATCTGTCCTGAAAGAGTGACGCATGCTGGTGTAAGGTTCCATTGATGCGCCTTGCTGAAGTACTTTTACATGTGCGTTTGGATAATGAATGTCTGAAGGCTGTATTTACTCGGAGGAGAGCCATCACTCTGGAGCCCACTCCTGTTCTCCTGACACCAACGCAACTTTTCAGAAGAAGCAATGTGTCGGAAGTTAAGAGCCCTGGCTGGATTGTTTTTGCTTTCTTTCACCTCCAGCTTTGAGTCCAGTTAAAATGCCCTATCATCGCTCTGCTTTGCTTAATTTTGGGTCCAATTGTGCCATTGTTATTACTAACACCATTCCTGATTCCTCTAGCTCTTATAATGCTGTAGTAGTAAGTGCAATCTGGCTGTTTTAAGTAAAACTGAAGAAACCTCTGAGATACACCAGCTTATTATAAACATAGAAATGTAGCAAACTGAAAAATGGTTCTGATAATACATATTTACTGCTTTTTTGATGTTTAACAACGTTGTAAAAGAAACGCATGTAGAATTCTACAGTGAGATCGTTATTTCATACTGTGCAGTTCCTTGACTTGCCTCCAAAGTCTGTTTCTTGCTGCATGTGAAGTGTCTGTAGGTATCTGATATTTCTGTGGCTTTGACTTGTCAGCTTCCACTTGGTCCCAGCCACTTGTGTCCATTTCGGTCCAGCGGCTGAGTGTCTGGTTGGGTGAAAAGCAGAGGTGCCAGGGATTTCCCGATTTTTTTTTTCTCTCTCTCTCCAGCACTGACCACCGGCCAATGAATAAACATCTGCTTGGCAGGTAGCGTGCTGCTTTGCTGTTGAGAATTTATCATTTTTTTTAAAACGTTGTAGTGTGCCTTTCATACAAATTTTAAATCACAGCAAAAGTCTTGTTTACATGAACAGTGGACATGTATATTCGTTTCCAGTGATTAACCAACACAAATTGAAAAGCACTGCAGTTGCATTTTTATTAATATGAGGTTACGTTCCACAAGCATACTCGTTATATTCCTCTTTGCCTTTTCACCACCTCTGTCTCTCAATTGCTCTCAGTTGTTGGGTAGCTTTCCAGGCATCCAGACTGAGAAACCAAAACTACTATAGTGAAATAATGAGAATTGTCTCTGATCCTTTCCACACATTCTGTACTCTTGTCAGCCATTCCATCCCCTTTTCTCAGCCATATAAAAGTTGCACCAAACTGTTTGCAATTCAGAGTGCTAATTGACTTAGCTGAATTCATGCCTTTTTAATAGGCCGCCATTCTTATGAAAACTTGAATTTTTTTTCCCAGCGTTTTCCTGATTTATTTTCTAGGAAGTTCCACACACACGGGAATTCATCTGTGGTATTCAATTTCCTGATTGATACTGCAGTCAGGCACTTTGCAGGACTATTTTTTTTTCAGGTATATATCTGTTCTTCTCCCACCTCCTTCGCATGGAAATTGGCTGGGAAGACACTAGGCTCAGGTCATTCAGGACAAAACCACTTGAGGTCTATCCAATGAGGGCAATAAATGGAGGTGATAACTAGAGGGAAACGAGGAGTAATAAATGGTGTGTGTGCGCGCCATCACAGGCTCACTGAGCAACATAAGGTGAAATTCGGGATTGGTGGGGAAGAGAGAAGAGGATCAGGATATTGAATTCGATGAGCAGCCATGATAAAAATTAATGGTGGACCAGGCTTGAAGGGCTGAATGGCTGACTGCTTCTAGTTTTTATGAAAGTGAGAATATGATCACACCTAAAGAAGACCATGAGTTTTTCATGCTTATTTTGAAGATTTGTTTGGAGGAGATGGCGGGGGAAATGGGATTTGAGAAAACCAGTAGAGAAAAGTAGCTGAACGTTATGTTTGCTTTCTAGGATAATTGAGAGAGAAGTTTTGAACACAGAGCACCATCAAGTTCTGCACAGTGTTATGCTGTTCGGTTTGACGGCGAATGGCTAAACCAGTTATCTGGTATATCCGTATAAGGCCTACATCATGTAGACTAATGAGAGCTGAAATGCAGGTTGCACCAGGAAAACAACCAGGCTGAAAGAGAGAAAAAAAACATTTGGATCTCTACAATGCAGAAGGAAGCCATTCAGCCCATCAAGTCTGCACCGACAACAATTTCACCCAGTACCTATCCCCATAACTCCACCTAATTACCCTGCCAATCTCCCCAACATTAAAGAGCAATTTAGCATGGCCAATCAGCCTAACCTGTACATATTTGGGCTGTGGGAGGAAACCCATGCAAACACTGGGGGAGTGTGCAGCCTTCACACAGACAGTCACCTGAGGCCAGAATTGAACCCCGGTTCCTAGTGCTGTGAGACAGCAATGCTAACCACTGTGCTACCGAAGTAAGGGTGAAAGAGTGTGTAGTAATTTTAATGAGTTCTGTGGCATCAAAGGTGTTGATGAGGGTGCACATGAACAAATCTGTTGTAGTTATGTTGTGAATGGAGGACAGTTGGGATTTTGGAAGTGCATAAATCCAGCACCGTTTTCCAGTTCCTCACACCCAGCAGGGAGACTTGTCTGCTGAGAATGTTCATTTAAAAGCTTGGATAAGCACTGTACGTGAGTTTCTAACTATTAATTTTATAGATCGGGGAAATCGTATTTGTATGCTGTAGATATGCAACAAGCCCCATCACCAGCGGTAGGGTGTCAATTACTCTGTAGTGTAGTACAGAGGAGAGCCACTTAACCCATCAAATCTGTACTGGCTCTTTGGAAGAGCAATCCAGTTAGTTACATTACCCTGCTCTTTCTCCATAGCCTTGTAAATTCTTTCCTCCAAGTTATCTGTCCAGTTTCCCTTTGAAGGGATTTGTGTATGCCACCCTCCCATCACTTAATAAATTTCATATGTAAACCAGTTGCTTTTAAAAAAAATCCATGTATTTTTCCCACTTCTCACTGATGACCTTGATTTCTTTTCCCCCTTGTTTTGGTACATGAGCCACTGGAAATGTTTCACTTTATTTACTCCATCTAATTTGTTGAGGATTTTAAATACTGCAATTAAATTTTCTCTTCACCCTCTCGCTGTAAGGACAGCCATCTCAGCCCTTTATCCATGTAATTGCAAACTCCCACCCTTGTTTTAGTAAATCTTTTCTTCTGTACCCTTTCTAAATGCTTCATGACATCCTAGTGTTATGCCCTGAATTGGACATTAAACTCTATTGGGGGCAAAACTGATGTTTCTATATCGGTTAGTAAACTTCCCTACTCTGCCTCAATTCATAAAACATAGGAAACTAGTTTCTTATTTGACCTGTACTGCTACCTTCGTAGCAGAAAAATTACAGATCTCTTTAAAATTGTAGCGCTTAGCATGGACTCTTTTCATTCTTCCTACTAAGATATGTCACTTCGCTTTTCTATATTGAAAATCTGCCATGCTCCACCAGCCTGTCCATGTGCTCTGGATCGCTATTACTGATCTTATTCAGTATTCACTGTTTCAAATTTTGTCACCTGCAAATTTGAAAATTGTACCCTGTCCTCCTGTATATCAAAATCAGTACTGAGCAATGGAACACTGTGCCTCACTCCAAGCTGAAAAGTAACTATTGACCACAATAGTTTGATTTCTATCCATTAGCCAGTTTCATATTCATGCTGCTCTTGTCTGTTTTTATCCCATGAATCCTAATGCATATTACTTTATTAAACACCTTCTGAAAATCCTTATATGCAACAAAAACTGCTCTGCTCACACCCACCCTCTCTTTCCTTTCTCAAACATTCAATCAAGCAAATCCGTTGCACACGATTGGTCAAATGGATTATTGCTCCTCAAAGCTTTCCCGTCAGAGATGTTAAATGATTGGCTTACTTATTTTTCTCTCCTTTTTAGGAACAAAGGTGTAACATTTGCAATCCAGAAAACCTTTCGACACCACCCTAAATCCAATTAGGATTGTATGATTGTGACCAGCAGCTCTGCAATTTTGACCCTTGCTTCGCCTAGCAATCTAGGATGCACCCTTTTAAGGGTGTAGGCTAATCTGTATTGTGAGCCCACACCCTGGATTCCCAACCTGATTGGCTGCACTGCAAAGATAGGCATGTCCTAATTTAACTCTTTAAAAAGCTGAAAATTGAGGAAGTTCAAAAGGTCCTTCTCATGCCACCCCGTACCAAGGTATGCAAACAACTGTGGCCCCATGCCCCCTTGCCAATGTATAGCACTTCCTTGCCCATTCATCCACAATACATTGTGTAGCAGCAATGAGCCATGTAGGATGTGCATAAAATTTCAAAAGTCATTCACTGATAGCCGCCTTTGAATAATCATTTTACTCCAGCCTAATGAAGTATCAATAACTGAAATTACAAGAGGTTAAAAAACCACCTTGGTAAATAAACATAGATTAGATAGCCGAAGCTGTTAATCAAGCAATGTTTTCTCTGGGGCTCAGGTGTTCCAATGGACTAATGGATTTCTGGGCTGTCAGCCAAACCTCATTTTGTATTCTTGGCTGAGAGTTCTGACATCTATTAGAGTACTAGAGACCTTTGGATTACCTTTTATCTTTGCCAAAATAATCTGCCCTAAGACGGTCTCTTTGACCTTCTTATTTCTTTTCTTTCTTATTTCTTTCTTTCTCTGTGGTTTTAATGTCTATGCTGATTTTTCCTTATTATCAGAGTAATATCCAACGCACATGCCCCTTCTTTGCTTAATCATCTCTCTAACTTCATCAGGTAAGGAGCTCTTGCTTTGGTTAGCCTTCCTTTTCCCTCTTGCAGAAATGTGCTTTGGCTGTATCCAGACTTTCTCCTCTTTAAAGGCTACCCATTCCTCTGTTATGTTTTTGCCTGTCTTTGACTCCAATGTACTATAGCCAGCTCACTCCTCAATTGAATAAATTAGCAAATTTCAGTTGCTCCTTGTCCTTCTCTATAATACATCTACAATGTTAGATACTATCACCTATTTGCAAGGTGCACCCTGATTGAAACATTACATCCCCACTTCATTCCCTGAGCTTATATCCAACAATGACCCCTTCATTAGCCAATGTACACAAGCATCAAATTTTACCAGATGTCTCTGGATGAGTTTAATTTTTTCTTTAAAGCGACAAAGCCAATGTTCCAAATGGACCAGGCAGACCCAAATATGTTCCTTGCGTGCTCCAAAAGCCAAATTCAAATTCCAGTTGAATCCAATTCAAGGTCCTCGCAAGAGAGACAAACAAGATCTAAGCTGACACGATAAGACATTGCACCGCATGTTGGTCTTGATCTGGCCAAACGGCTGTGAAGCGATTTAGGATCATAAATGATGTCTGTTTAACCATGGGTCTTTGAGGCCAATTAGTACTCTATCACCACCTAGCTGAGAACAATTGAAACACTTTTCTGGTCAGCAGTTCATTTAATATTTTACGGAGGATCTAGTTATGTACAAGTGAGAAACGGGAAATTAAAAAATGACAAAATGAGATTTAGTTGGGAGGTGGCTTGGGTGAAGCATAACACCAGTTGAGCCACATGACTGCATTTGGTAGAATGTGTTCTAAAGTCTATGTGGGCCCTTCACTGTGAACTCTGATCTTGCATTAACTAACTTTTTAAAGAACCAAGTACAAACAAAATTTTTTTCTCTAAGATGAAATCCTTGTTCCCTTCTAAGGAAAGGGAAGATAATCTGAAGTAGAAGTCCAAAAGAATGTACTTTACCTTGGATGGAGGGAGGTAAATTCTTGCAGGAACTAACTTGTGCACTGAATCTGAAATCCAGGAAAATCCATGTGGCACAACAAGAATTTCTTGCCAAACTAAATGTTTGTTATTCCTTTTTGCCTTTATCTTTAATAACACACTATGTAATCACTGTACCCAGATAGTGAGGAAAGGGATGCTTTAAGTTCTGCTCTGATTAGTCCAGTCTTTTCATTCAGCAACCAATCCAAATATTGGGGTGACCGTATGCCTGCCATGTAAAGTCATTATGGTCAATCTACTTGAATGATTGGCAGTGATAAAAGAAACCTGCATGCTTAATAAGGTTTTGAGTATCTTATTTGTGTATATCAACCTGCTTTAAGACCACTTGTGAACAATGATGTCCTGAAAAAAGGTGAGCAAACATCCACGTAATAACTTTTCACAACTGGTAGCAATTAAATGAACTGCCAAGTTGCCTTTTCACTTTTTTTATGCTACACTTTGACCCCCACCTCCACAATAGCATATTTTTCTTGCCAAGGCGGTGGCAAATGGGCTACTGTAGACACTGTTAATACAGCTCTAGAGCCTACGAGTGTCTAAAATTGACTTGCATGCTCTGTGTGCTTTGAATGGAGCTGTTATTTCTTGGCTAGTGATTGGAAATGGCAATTAACAACGTACTTATACTGCAATCATTTGGAGTGTATATTTTGTGGGCCTGGAGTTTGCTGTACCTTCGAGAACTTCTATCTTTATGGAGCTGCGACTGGGGACACAATGGAGCATCTGCGAGGTGGATAGCACACTTAGAGAGATGGTCACACCACGGGCTCAGACTCTACAGGTAGGAAGGGAATGGGTGATCACCAGGCAGAGCAAAGAAAGCTAGGCAGGCAGTGTAGGAATCTCCTGTGGCTGTTCCCCTGCAAAACAAATATGCTGTTTTGGATATTGTTGAGGGGAATGGTTTTTCGGGGAAAACAGCAGCAGCCAAACCCATTGCACCACGGATGGTTCTGCTGCAAAGGAGAAGAGTAATAAGTATGGGAATGCAGTAGTTATAGGGAATTCAATTGTAAGGGGAATAGACAGCATTTGTGTAGCTGCAAACGAGACTCCAGGGTGGTACGTCACCTCACTGCAACGTAGGGTCAAAGATGTATCAGAGTGGCTGCAGGACAATCTGAATGGGGACAACAAGCATCCAGTGGTACAAACAAGGATGAAGTCCTAAAAGCAGAATATAGGGAGCTAGAAGCAAGCTGAAAAGTAGAACCTCAAAGATAGTCATCTCAGGATTATTACTGTGCCATGTGCTAGTCAAAGCAAATATGGCAGGATATGTAGGCTGAATACATGGCTGAAAAGATGGCGTGAAGGGGGAGGGTTTCAGATTCTTAGGGCATTGGGACCAGTTCTGGGGGAGATGGGACCTGTTACTGGGACCAGTGGTGGGAGTGGGACCAGTTTGGACAAGTGTAACCTGTCCAAACTGGACAGGTTACACCTGGGCAGGATTGAAACTGATATCCTTGGTGGGGGGGGAAGAGGAAAAGAGGAGGGTGGGGTATTTGCTTGAGTGGTTGGGGAGGATTTCAACTGATATGGCAGGAGGATGGGAACTTTTGCAAGGATTCAGAGCAGGGGAAATCAAGAACAAGAATGAGGAAGGGTGTCATTGCTATAGACAGAGTACAGCAAAGGTTTACCAAGCTGATTCCTGGGATGGTAGGTCTGTCATGTGAGGAGAGGCTAAGTCAGTTAGGATTATATTCACTGGAGTTTAGAAGAGTGAGGGGATCGCATAGAAGCTTAGAAAATCCTAATAGGGTTAGGCAGGGTAGGTTCAGAAAGAATGTTCCCAGAACTAGAGGTCATAGTTTGAAGATAAGGGGTAAATCTTTTAGCAATGAGCTGAGGAGAAATTTCTTAATACAGAGGTGGTGAACTTGTGGAATTCACAACCACAGAATGTAGATTTACCAGGATGATGCCTGGTTTGGAGAGTAGATCTTATGAGGAAAGGTTGAGGGAGCTGGGGCTTTTCTCTTTGGAGCAGAGGAAGATGAGAGGTGACTTAATAGAGGTTTATTAAATGATGAGAGGGATTGATAGAGCGGACGTGCGGAGACTATTTCCTTGGGTGGATGTAGCTGTTACTAGGGGGCATAACTATGAGGTTCGTGGTGGGAAATATAGGAGGGATGTCCGAGGTAGATTCTTCACTCCGAGAATGGTTGGGGTGTGGAATAGACTGTCTGCTGTGATAGTGGAGTCGGACACTTTAGGAACTTTCAAGCGGTTATTGGATAGGCACATGGAGCACTTCACAATTATAGGACGGGATAGCTTGATCTTGGGATTGGACTTGGCTCGGCACAACATTAAGGGCTGAAGGGCCTGTACTGTGCTGTAATGTTCTATGTTTCTATGTAGTTGAGACCAAAATGTTATCTGGTTTTAAGAAGAAATTATAGCTCTTGGAGCTAAAGGGATCAAGTGATATGGGTGGGGGAGGGGGGATCAGGATATTGAATTTGATGATCAGCAATGATCAAGATGAATGATGGAGCAGGCTCGAAGGGCCAAATGGCTTACTCCTGCTTTTAGTTTGAGTTTTTATGTTTTTGTCTGTGAAGTGATTATGTCCCATTTGTTTGGGTCAGAGTTAACTTTTTATGTTGGGTGAATCTGAAGTATTATCAGTGTTTCCAATAAGTGTGTAGATAGTTGGCATCATCCACAAGCGGTACTTTTAGACAATGTTAACCCTTATTGTTATCATTCAGATAGTCAAGCAAAGTTGTAATGCCAAATAAGTCTCTTCAATGGGAGTCTAGGCCTAGAAGAACTTTGTTACTCAGTGAAAGTTGAGTGCTAATGCTTGCTTTGTAGAAATAATAGAATTTCACAGTTCAGAAGAAGACTTTTTGGCCCATCCTTCCTGCCTTCCTCCCCTGCTGTTTCTCCAAGCTCAAGCTTTTCAGGTGCACATATCCAAGTTTCTTCTGAAAGCTACTGTTAAATTTGCTTCCACAGCCTTTCAGCTGATGCATTTCATGTCATTGTCAGAGAATTTCTTGTCTGCCCTCTCATCCTTCTATCAATTATCTTAAAACCTTGTACTCTGATAATCCAAATTGAACACTACTCCAGCTGAGGTCTAAGAAGTGGTTTATAAAGTCTCAGTATAACTTTCTTATTTTTGTGTTCTGTGTCTGTATTACTGAACTCAAGAATCCCATGTGCTTTTTAACAGTCTTCCACATATTTTTATGCTAAGTTTTCTATAATTCAAACCAGGATGGTTCAACAGAGCCATTCAAAACTCCTTTTTCAAAATGGTTATTATTGCCTGCCAGGTAGTCTGAAGGGATTCCTGAATGCCCCTTAATAAGCTGACTGAGAAGAGACAGGATGTGGTCATAACCATTATTAGATGTTTCCATTGCGTTGGAAAACAATCACATCACTGCCTATCCAGCCATTAACTGTTACATATTTAAAAGGGTTGCAGATTGCTTCAAGAGCTGATTGCAAGGTTTGATGGTGATGTCATTAGGGTATTGCCACAGGTTACTGTTTTACTTTCACTTTACACTCTGTGCAGTTAGAGAACATCCCTTTCAATAAAACCTGTTTTGTGTTAATTGAATTTACGCATGCAAACCATATTCTTTTCTTTTTGTTAAAATCGCTACCGTAGGACAAATGCCACTCCTGCAATAGGACAAGGCATTTTCAAACAGTCTGCCATGATGGGAAGCTTTTGGCTCCAGGTCAAAAATTTAAAGTACACTATATTCAATAACAGCTCCTCACACAAGAAAATCCTTGTATCAGCCATTTTTCACGGCTGAGGCCGCAGAGACCAAAGGGTATTTTTGGACTGCTGAAATAGTGATTAATGGCCGTACTATGACTTTTAAACTGGACATGGGAATGAGAATGTGCGTTCACCTAATAACATGCCCTGGCTGAAAACAGGGTCCCTCAAGCCCAACCATTGGACTCCATGACTGAGGAGGTACTCCATTCGAGTACAAGACCAGGTGACTGCCACTCATCGTAAAAGAAGAAAATTTACTGACCTTCTTTACGTTATCCACAATCAGGAATCTTCCCTACTGAGCTGCAGAGCTTGCACTGATTTGTGCCTTATCTGCAGATATACCCAACAAGATCAGACAGGAGAAGATGTATATAACACGCACCATATCACCTTTGAAAGCAACTGCTAAGCCAATGTGTTTGTTTATTCTGCACCCTCACTTACACAAGGCCAGGAGGGAGATGTATGTCATGGTACACTATGGAGCCTCCCCCGCCCATATCTTGGTGCTCTGGAATGGTGCCTGTATCTACACCTAATGATTCTTTGCATATTTTGCAATGATAGGCACTTGAATAAGGCAATAGAAAGAGAAATTTACCCCATGACATCTGTGGGTGAGAGTTTGGCAGAGCTCATCAGGAGCTCAGTCTAAATTCAGATAGTGGTTTCTGGATAGCTTCCATTGGATGAAGAATCTTAACTACGTTTATTATTCCCTTTGCGAGATACCATTTTAATTGCCTTCTGCTTAGAATTGCCTCAGCACTCTGTCTTCCAACAAACTCTTGACAGGTGTGTTAGAGGGCCTGGAAGGTGTCATTTGTCACATGGATGACATTCTCATTCAAGGCTCCAACATGATTTAACACAATGCCAGAGTTTGGGGGCAGTACTGTGACAACTACTGACTGGGTGTCACGCTAAGCAGTGAATGTGATTTTTCCAAATCCACCACTAACTGCCTGGGCCATAGTGTCAATGCCTCAGGAGTTATAATAAACCCTTAAAAAAAACAGCAGTCTTCAAGAGTTTCTTCTGTCCCTTTGTGTGACAGAACTCTAATGCTTTATGGTTAACTAGTTTGGCAAATGTTTTTGCCAAACCTGATGGGCATCAGTAGCACCTAAGACAGCTTTTAAAACAGGACCAGGCATTGGTGGGACTTAAGCCAATGATGGGCCTTTGATATAATCAAGCACGTGCTCATATCTACCCAAACTCTGGCCCAGCATGACCCAGAACTCCCTGTTATTGTTGCGGCCGACACCGCCTCCATTGTCTTAGGAGCAGTTTTATTTCAAGTCGAGACAGCCAATCCAGTTTGCCTCCAAGATGCTAATGAGTACCATTGAGAAGGAGACCCTGGGAGTCATGTGGCCTGTGAAAAGATTGCTCATTAAGTCCTCGGACTCATTCACCATACTGACAGATCATAAGCTGCTGCAGCCCGCCTCGATACCAGGGCCCAGGCAAAGATACCTGGCCACCTCAGTGGACTTTTTAATGTCCTTCCCTCACAGAATGTTTGCCCTATCCCTCCCCTGAAAGAAATGAGGATGTGGTCAGGCAGAGTAATTAAGCCCCCAGGATCTTTCCACTGACTCGTGAGGACCTGACGGTGACATTGGGGGATGAGGGGGGGAATAGGCATGGAACAAAAGATGGAAGACTTTGAGGAGGGCTGGTTACCTTTGGTATGAAGGATCAATAGCTATTATACTAATAGCTGGAATGCATCATTGATGTCAATTCACATGTAATTAGAATCTGAAGGCAGGGGCGGGGTGGGGGGGGAAGTCCAGCAGTGCAGTCTGCTTGGGGCTTGGTGGAAAATAAGGCACCGGTCCCTCTATCACTAGCCCCCTTTATAGATGATGCCCCTCCATGTCCTTTATAGTCACTCATTCTATATTCACTATGGGCAGACCTCAGGATATTGTTGACATGCATATGTCTAAACAAAAATGCCTATATCTTAACAAATTTACTGAGCTCCTGTACCTTAACTGCTTGTAGTAAAGCACTGACCAGAAACCAAGCACTGGCCACAGGGTGAAGTTGCCAAGAGCACTTTCTAGCCCCGTTCGTATACTTCCTCGAGGCTCCTTCAGAGCATGACTGCCAGAGATCTCAGGCACAGATTTGGCAGAGAGAGAAATGGAACATCTCTGCCTGAGGTACACTTTTTTTTTGGCGGCCAGGGGAATGCAGGGGGGGTGGGATATGTTTGAGGACAGTATTCCTTGGCTGTAATGCTTGATACTTTCTTAATGGTTGAATAATCTGGCATTGCTGATTGCCAAGGTTTGTACGTGAATCATGGCCACTTGGGTGAAATGCTGCAAGGCACGGAAATTGAATTCTCGTTTGGAGTAATTCCATTTAAGAGCAGATTTTTCTTGTTGTTGTTTTTGGAAAATCCCACCTGCTCAAAAGAGGAAACGTTCGGATTAAATTTGCTGCCAAGGTCTCAAACTGTTGCACACTAACTGATCTGTTTTGTAACTTGAAACGATAGCAAATATTTAGAGTGGACGTGGCAGCAACTTTGTTTGCTCTATCCCACAGTAGCATGTCTGTACACAAACAAAAGGAACACTGTCCACCCTTACTACTGCCCAGTTTTAATTGGTACCTATCACTACTCTTGTCCAATTTTCTTCCGGTATGAGCTTGGAGCTGCCCTACTTGATATTGCTGTCAGCCAGGTGGCAACGACAACTTACATTTATGTAGTGCCTTGTAATGTAGGAAAATGGCCAAGATGCTCTCGAGGTATAACCAGACAAAGACGGATGCCAAGCCTAAAAAAAATGACGTGCTAGATTTTGATGTTTAGAAACAAAGTTGGATGTGCAGTTATTTTTAATATGCAAATTGGACGGTAACATCCAGTGGTCCTACATGCACGATTACACACTGAAATCCAGAAAATGCTGTTGGGTATGCACTGTACCACCACTACCTATTTGGAACCACTAGCTCTCAAAGAACTACTCCTTCATCATGAAAACACATGATTCCAAATAAACCTGTTGGACTTTAACCTGGTGTTGTGAGACTTCTTACCGAGACAAAAATAGTTTGGAAAGTAAGTTATGAACAGTACATAAGGAGGTTACAAAAATATATAGAATTAATTGACTGAGCAAAGATCTGGCAAATGGAGTATAATGTGGGAAAATGTAAAGTTGCCATTTTGTCCAGAAGAATAAAAAAGCATATTATTTAAAAAGTGAGAAATTTCAGAGCTCTAGATACAGAGAGTTCTGAATGTCTTACTTAGTGCATGAATCACAAAAAATGTGTATGGGTAAAGCAAGTAATTAGGAAAGCTTTTTGCAAAGGGAATTGAATACAAAAGCAGAGTGGTTATGCTTCAGTTGTATAGAGCACCAGTGAGACCACGGTATTGGTCACTTTATTTAAGGAAGGATAAAAAGAACAAAGAAAATTACAGCATAGGAACAGGCTCTTTGGCCCTCCAAACCTGCACTGACCTTGCTGCCCCACTGAACTAAAAACCCCTACCCTTTTGGGGACCATATCCCTCTATTCTCATTCTAGTTATGTATTTGTATAGACGCCCATTAAAACTCTCACTATTGTATCCACCTCCATTACCTCCCCCAGCAACGAGTTCCAAGCACCACCACCCTCTGGGTAAAAAAAAACTTGCCTCGTTCATCTCTTTTAAACTATGCCCCTCATGCCTTAAACCTATGTCCCGTAGCAATTGACTCTTCCACTCTGGGGGAAAGAGCTTCTGACTATCGACTCTGCCCATGCCCCTCATAATCTTTGTTGACTTCTATCAGGTCGCCCCTCAACTTCCCTTATTCCAACAAACCAAGTTTCTTCAATCTCTCCTCATAGATAATGCCTTCTATACCAGCAACATCTTTTTTGCACCTTCTCCAAAGCATCCACATCTCTCTGGTAGTGTGGTGATCAGAATTGAACACTATATTCCAAGTGCAACCTAACTAAGGTTCCATAAAGCTGCAACGTGACTTGCCAATTTTTAAACTCAGTATCCCAGCTGAAGAAGGCAAGCATACCATATGCCTTCTTGACTACCTTCTCCATATGGGTTGCCACTTTCAGTGACCTGTGTACCAGTGGATCCAAATCCCTCTGCCTATCAATACTCTTAAAGGTTCTGCCATTGACTGTATATTTCCTATCTCTATTAGACCTTTCAAAATGCATTATCTCACATTTGTCTGAATTAAACTCCATTTGTCATCTCTCCGCCCAAGTTTCCAATCGATCTATATCCTGCTGTATCCTCCGATGGTCCTCCATCGCTATCTGCAAGTCCACCAACCTTTGTGTCGTAAATGTGTCAGAAATAATTCAGAAAAGGTTTACCAGACTAATATCTGGTTGTCTTGAAAAAGGGTTGGACAAAGTAGACTTGTATCTGCTGGAGTTTGGAAAAGTAAAATTTGAAACATGTAAGATCCTGAGGTTGTGGAGAGATGTCTTCTTATGGAAGAATCTAGAACTAGGTGTCGCTGCTTAAAAATAAAGGGTCACACATTTAAAACTGAAGTGAGGCAAACATTTTTCTCCAAGGGTTGTGATTCTTTGGAGCTCCCTTTCTGAAAAGGTGGTGCAAGCAGTGCCCTTGAATATTTCCAAGGCAGAGGTGGAGAGATTCTTGGTGAGCAAGAGGTGAAAGATTATTGGGGGTAGGCAGAATGCACATCTGAGCTGCTCTCAGATCAGCCATGATCTTATTAAATGGCAGAGTAGGCTCAATTGGCCTACTCGTGCTCCAGGTTCATACTAAATTAGTCAAGTCTAGAGATGAAAATGTCATGTTTTTTTCATCGGTCGATGAAAAAGTGTTTTGGAGGATGAAGAGGATGAAGTGGCCTTTGATGGAGAGGGTATGGGGCAAAGATTCTGTTTGGGGTTGAACATGGGGTTATGAATATTCTGGTTCGATTGTGGGACTTTATTCAGCATAGTTTAATTAATATAACAATTATTTCTATTTTTATATCATTTTGAACACCCGTATGTCCTGAGGTGCTTCACAGGAGCATTATGAAATAAAATATGACACAGGCAAAGAAGGAACTATTATGTCAGATAATCACATGACAAAAACTTATTTGAAGAAATGCATTTTAAGGAATGTGTGAAAGGTTGAGAGAAGGAACTATGCAGGTAGGGTAGCTCAAAGCCCAGACAATGGCCAAAAATGGTACAGCAATTAAAATTGGCTGTGCTGGAGGCATCAAGAGAGTTAGAACAGCATAAATCTATTGGAGGGTCGTGAAGGTGAAGAAGAAAAGGCAAAGCCATGGAGGGATTTGAAAACAAGGGTGAGAATTGTTAAATCAAGACGTTTTCCAAACGTCGCTGGATTCCGGGGAAGTGCCGGAAGATTGGGAAACGGCTAATGTTACGCCGTTGTTTAAGAAGGGTGGCAGGCTAAAGGCAGGGAATTATAGGCCGTTTAGTTTAACGCCTGTTGTAGGTAAAATGTTAGAATCCGTGATCAAGGAGAAAATAGCGAGGCATCTTGAGAATTGTTTGGTAGAGCAGACGCAGCACGGTTTCGTTAAGGGGAAGTCGTGTCTGACGAATTTATTGGAGTTCTATGAGGATGTGTCTAGGGCGGTGGATAGAGGAGAGCCGGTGGATGTGGTGTTTCTTGATTTTCAGAAGGCGTTTGACAAGGTGCCTCACAAGAGGTTATTACAGAAGGTCAGGGGGCATGGAGTTGGGGGTAGGGTGTTAGCGTGGATAGAGGGTTGGCTGTCAAATAGGAGGCAGAGAGTGGGGGTCAATGGGTGCTATTCGGATTGGTGGTTGGTGACTAGTGGAGTGCCCCAGGGGTCGGTGCTGGGGCCTCAGCTATTCACCATTTATATAGATGATCTGGAGGAGGGAACCGAGTGTATGGTGTCGAAATTTGCTGATGACACCAAGATTGGTGGAACGGCAAATTGTGGGGAGGGTGTGGAGAGTCTGCAGAAGGATCTAGATAGGCTGGGCGAATGGGCCAGGAACTGGCAAATGGAATTTAATGTTGGCAAATGTGAGGTTGTCCACTTTGGTAGGAATAATGGTAGGAAGGACTTTTACTTACGTGGCGAAAACTGCAGCAGGCGACGGTGCAGAGGGACCTCGGGGTCCTTGTGCATGAGTCGCAAAAACCCAGCTTGCAGGTGCAGCAGGTGGTCAGGAAGGCAAATGGGATGCTGGCCTTCATAACGAGGGGGATTGAATATGAAAGTAGGGAGGTCTTGCTGCAGTTGTATAGGGCATTGGTGAGGCCGCAGCTGGAGCACTGTGTGCAGTTTTGGTCGCCGCACTTACGCAAGGATATTTTGGCCTTGGAGGGAATGCAGAGGAGGTTTACTAGGCTGATTCCGGAGTTGAGGGGGTTGAACTATGAGGAGAGGCTGAATAAACTAGGCTTGTACTCGTTAGAGTTTAGAAGAATGAGGGGAGATCTCATTGAGACATATAAGATGATGAATGGGATGGATAGGATAGAGGTGGAGAGGCTCTTCCCGCTCAGAAAGGACAGTAGGACTAGAGAGCACAGCCTCAAGATAAAGGGGGGGGGTGGTTTAGAACGGAGTTGAGGAGGAACTTCTTCACTCAAAGGGTGGTGAATCTCTGGAATTCTCTGCCTGTTGAAGTGGTGGAGGCTGCCTCGCTCAATATTTTTAAGACGCGGGTTGATAGGTTTTTGATAGGCAAGGGGATTAAGGATTATGGGGAGAGGGCAGGAATGTGGAACTGAGCCACGACAGATCAGCCATGATCTTATTGAATGGCAGGGCAGGCTCGAAGGGCTAGACGGCCTACTCCTGCTCCTATTTCTTATGTTCTTATGTCGCCTGACTGGGAGTTAATATAGCACAGCAAGCACATTACTTGAAGAAAGGAGAGAGAATATTTGTACCAACAGAATTTTCAGAACTGTAACTTTTAGCAAAGAGCAATCACCAAATAATTAGATTTAATAATTTACAAAATAAATTAGTTTGTTTTCATTTATTGAGATTTGGAATAGGGACTAAGTGACATTCTTGCCTCCTGGTCAGGAGGTCATGAATTCATGTGTCAGTCAAGATTTGGCAGATACTTTGTGCAATACTGAGGGAGTGTTCCTCTCTGAAGTCAGGAAGTAAGAGCACTGCATACAGTCCTACAAGCCACTTTCTCTTCCATTCAGCATGGTCATTTTCTGCCTCAACTCTACTTTCCTCATCCAATGACCATATATCTTGATTCCCTGGGAGACCAAAGTTCTACCTCATCTGTAATATATTCAGTAACGGAGTATCCAGTATTCTGTAGGCTGGAAGATGTTTCTCATAATCCCAGTTCTGAATGATCAGTCCCATTCCCTGAGACTGCCATGTTCTTGATGCCTCAACCAAGGAAAGCAGCATTTGTTGTCTGTAGTTGGAAAAATGCTTGAATCCGTCATCAAAGGAGAAATAGCGAGGCACCTAGAAAAGAATGGTTTGATAGAGCAGACGCAGCACGGATTCATTAAGGGGAAGTCATGTTTGACAAATTTATTGGAATTCTATGAGGATGTGACGAGTGCGGTAAACAGAGGGGAACCGGTGGATGTGGTGTTTCTAGATTTTCAAAAGGCGTTTGGTAAGGTGCCTCATAAAAGGTTGCTACAGAAGGTTAGGGTGCACGGAGTTGGGGGTGAAGTGTTAGTGTGGATAGAGGATTGGCTGTCTAATAGGAAGCAGAGAGTTGGTATCAATGGGTGCTATTCTGATTGGCGGTTGGTGACTAGTGGAGTGCCGCAGGGATCGGTGCTGGGGCCTCAGCTATTTACCATTTATATAGATGATCTGGAGGAGGGAGCTGAGTGTAGGGTGACGAAATTTGCTGATGACACGAAGATGAGTGGAAAAGCAAATTGCGTGGAGGGTGTGGAAAGTCTGCAGAGGGATCTGGATAGGCTGAGTGAGTGGGCGAGGACCTGGCAGATGGAATATAATGTTGGCAAGTGTGAGGTTATCCACTTTGGCAGAAATAATAGTAGGAGGGATTATTATTTAAAAGGCGAAAAGCTGCAGCATGCTATGGTGCAGAGGGACCTGGGGGTCCTTGTGCACAAGTCGCAAAACCCCAGTCTGCAGGTGCAGCAGGTGAACAAGAAGGCGAATGGAACATTGGCCTTTATAGCGAGGGGAATAGAATATAAAAGCAGGGAGGTCTTGCTGCAACTGTACAGGGCACTGGTGAGGCCGCAGCTGGAGTACTGTGTGCAGTTTTGGTCGCCACACTTGAGGAAGGATATATTGGCCCTGGAGGGAGTGCAGAGGAGGTTCACTAGGCTGATACCGGAGATGAGGGGGTTAGACTATGAAGAGAGACTAAATAGACTGGGTCTGTACTCGTTGGAGTTTAGAAGGATGAGGGGTATCTTATAGAGACGTATAAGATAATGAAGGGGATGGGTAGGGTAGAGTTAGAGAGATTCTTCCTGCTTAGAAAGGATAGCACGACTAGAGGGCACTGGGGGGGCGGGGTGCAGTTTAGATCAGAGTTGAGGAGGAACTTCTTCATTCAAAGGGTGGTGAATCTCTGGAATTCTCTGCCTGTTGAAGTGGTGGAGGCTACCTCACTAAATATATTTAAGTCACGGGTAGATAGGTTTTTGATAGACAAGGGAATTAAGGGTTATGGGGAGAGAGCGGGAAAGTGGAACTGATCCACTTCAGATCAGCCATGATCTTATTGAATGGTCGGGCAGGCTCGAAGGGCTAGATGGCCTACTCCTGCTCCTATTTCTTATGTTGTGTTGACCTTATCGAGCGGTTTCAGAATCTTGTACGGTTCAGTGAGATTACCTCGTTCTTCTGAACTCCAGAGAACATGTATAGCTCTCTCATCCTCGGGAACCAATCTTCATTGCATTACTTCCAATCCTTACCTAGGATATAAAGACCAAAACTGCTCTCTACTGGATTAGGCCTGGTCACGCTAGGGCACTGTATAATTGTAGCAAGACTTTGTTGTTGTTGCATCCAAAAGCCCTTTAATGTGCATCATGTAATTTGCCTTTCTAATTACATGCTGTACCTGCTTGGTAATTTTTTTGTGTTTGTTGTATATGTATACCCAAGTCTCTGAACATCAACATTTAAAAACTATTTTTAGACTTCTGCTTCATCTGTTACATTGTTGCCCACACATTTAAAATGACTATCTCTACAGCCTCTTTCTTGCTCCTTACTGATTTACATTCCCGCTTAGCTTTGTATCACAAGCACACTTTGAGCGCAATGAGACTATCTGTTCGTTTAAGTCATTAACAAATTGTAAATAACTGAGGCCTTGGCACTGACCTTCGTGGCACTCCACTAATTACAGCCTGCTAGCTTGAAAATATCCTATTTATCCCTATTTTAATCCATCCTCTACACATTCTCTATCCATGCTATCCCATCTCCTGGTACTCTTAGCTTGAATATTAGCCATACTATGATGCTTTAACAAATGCCTTTTGGAAATCCAGGCATACGACATCTAGCTATTAGTATTTAAGATTATCAGTTGGGCTCTGTGTGGTGCATTTGCACATTTTGGCCACTATATGCTATAATACACTAGGCCCTGTTTGTTGCAGACAGAATGAACAGGTAGATACATTGCATGTGTTTCAGCTAAACAAAATAAATGATAAACATTCACTGGTTCATTCTTTAGGGCAATGCCTTGATCAATCAGCCAGGCTGCCTGAATTAAAATCTCTAATAGGGCTTGGCAGTCACCATTTAACTAGTGCATCCTCCATGGCAATACCTCTATCAATCAGAATTCACGTGCCAACCAATCAACACTGTTTTCTCCTATAGTACAAAGCTGTTGTTTTCCCTGACATTAGTAGTCCTGTGATTGTCCTGATCAATACAAGATGGAAAGCTTTGATAAAATGTCCTTTTTAAGCAGTATCCTACATCTACTGATTCCCCTTTCCTGCTCCTATTTCTTATGTTCTTATGTTCTTTAATAGTTACCCTAATAACTACTTTTTAAAAAATGTCTCACGCTATTTCTCTTATAAAACAATATTGACATTTTCTGGTCATATTATTGTTTTCTAGATACCAGCATTTTTCTGATGGCTGATGTCAGGCTAATTGACCTTGAGTTCTTCATTTTTTTTTTCTTGCTCCATTCCTAAATAGATCCTACCTTTGGAACAGGATGTTAAACTGAGGCCCCCATCTGCCCCCTTGCGTTGATGTCAATGATCATGTAGCTTCAGTGTAATGAACAATGTATGTCTCTCAATCAAATAACGTTAAAGTTAAGAACATAAGAACATAAGAAATAGGAGCAGGAGTAGGCCATCCAGCCCTTCGAGCCTGCCCCGCCATTCAATAAGATCATGGCTGATCTGTCGCTGCTCAGTTCCACTTTCCCGCCCTCTCCCCATAACCCTTAATCCCCTCTCCTATCAAAAACCCATCAACCCGCGTCTTAAAAATATTTAGCGAGGCAGCCTCCACCACTTCAACGGGCAGAGAATTCCAGAGATTCACCACCCTTTGAGTGAAGAAGTTCCTCCTCAACTCCGTTCTAAACCGCCCCCCTTTTATCTTGAGGCTGTGCCCCCTAGTCCTATTGTCTTTTTTGAGCGGGAAGAGTCTTTCCACCTCTATCCTATCCATCCCATTCATCATCTTATAGGTCTCAATGAGATCTCCCCTCATTCTTCTAAACTCTAACGAGTACAAGCCCAGTTTATTCAGCCTCTCCTCATAGCTCAACCCCCTCAACTCCGGTATCAGCCTAGTAAACCTCCTCTGCACTCCCTCCAAGGCCAAAATATCTTTGTGCAGGTGCGGCGCCCAAAACTGCACACAGTACTCCAGTTGCGGCCTCACCAATGCCCTATACAGCTGCAGCAAGACCTCCCTACTTTTATATTCAATCCCCTTCGCTATGAAGGCCAGCATCCCATTCGCCTTCCTGACCACCTGCTGCACCTGCAAGCTGGGTTTTTGCGACTCATGCACAAGGACCCCGAGGTCCCTCTGCACCGTCGCCTGCTGCAGTTTTTCGCCCCGTAAGTAATAGTCCTTCCTACCATTCTTCCTACCAAAGTGGACCACCTCACACTTGCCAACATTAAATTCCATTTGCCATTTCCTGGCCCATTCGCCCAGCCTATCTAGATCCTTCTGCAGACTCTGCACACTCTCCGCACAATTTGCCGTTCCCCCAATCTTGGTGTCATCAGCAAATTTCGACACTCTACACTCGGTTCCCTCCTCCAGATCATCTATATAAATGGTAAAAAGCTGAGGCCCCAGCACCGACCCCTGGGGCACTCCACTAGTCACCATCCGCCAATCCGAATAGCACCCGTTGACCCCCACTCTCTGCCTCCTATTTGACAACCAATCCTCTATCCACGCTAACACCCTACCCCCAACTCCATGTCCCTCGACCTTCTGCAATAACCTCTTGTGAGGCACTTTGTCAAACGCCTTCTGAAAATCTAGAAAGACCACATCCACCGGCTCTCCTCTATCCACCGTCCTAGACACATCCTCATAGAACTCCAGTAAATTTGTCAGACACGACTTCCCTTTAATGAAACCGTGCTGCGTCTGCTCTATCAAGCAATTCCCTTCAAGATGCCTCGCAATTTCCTCCTTAATGACAGATTCTAACATTTTACCTACCGCAGACGTTAAACTAACCGGCCTATAATTCCCCGCCTTTTGCCTGGCACCCTTCTTAAACAACGGCGTAACATTAGCCGTTTTCCAATCATCCGGCACTTCCCCGGAATCCAGCGACGTCTGGAAAATAACCACCAAGGCATCCACTATCACCTCCGCCATTTCTTTCAGAACCCTCGGATGCATTCCATCCGGTCCTGGGGACTTGTCCACAATCAGTCCCTCCAGTCTGTCGAGCACCGCTTTTCTAGTAACAGTAATGTCATTAAGACCCTCCAGTCCTACCACCTTTCCATCGCTAACACCCGGCAAATTATTCACGTCCTCCTCCGTGAAGACAGAAACAAAAAAGTTATTCAATACCTTAGCCATATCCCCATCCCCTACCACTAGGTCCCCTTTCTCATCCTCTAAAGGACCAACGTTCACCCTAGCCAGCCTCTTTTTATATATTTATAAAAACTCTTGCTATCCTTTTTTATATTAAGCGCTAGCCCAGCTTCATAGTTTCTCCTACCCTTCCTTATCAACTTCTTTGTCAATCTTTGTTGACATTTAAACCTCTCCCAATCCTCTTCTCGCCCACTGCTCTTAGCTACTCTAAACGCCTCCGCTTTTAGTTTAACACTTTCCTTCACCTCCTTCGTTATCCACGGCTTATTACCTCTCCTCCTACTATCCTTTTTGACCATTGGAATAAATTTCCGTTGAGCACCAAGAAAGATCTCCTTAAAGATCCTCCACTGCTCCTCAGCAGACCCTCCCTCCAATGCGCTCCCCCAATCCACATTCGCCAATTCTTCTCTCATCCTACCGTATTCGCCTCTATTCAAACAAAGGACGCATGTCCGGGAACCCACTTTCTCCTCCTCCATCTGCACCAGAAACTCCACCATACAATGATCACTCTCCCCAAGAGGATCCTTCACCACAAGGTCCCTAATTCTACCCGCTTCATTACATAGCACCAGATCCAAGATAGCTCGCTCCCTCGTCGGCTCCAACACACACTGTTCGAGGAAACTATCCCGGCAGCATTCCAAGAACTCTTCCTCGAGCCCCCCACGTCCAACATGGGTCGACCAATCAATATGCAGATTGAAATCTCCCATAACTATGGCCGTCCCATTCCTGCACGCCACACTTATTTGCGCGTTAACAGCCCGCCCCATCTCCAGATCATTATTCGGGGGCCTATAGATGACACCCACCAGCGTCTTCCTCCCTTTGCTGTTCCTAATCTCCACCCACAACGATTCCACCCTCTGCTCCTTGGCTCCAATATCATCCCTTGCTACCACCCTGATGCTATCCTTAATCAGCAGAGCTACGCCCCCCCCCTTTTTCCCTCCTGCCTATCCTTCCTAAACACTTGATAGCCCTGTACATTCAGTTCCCAGTCCCTGTCACCCTGCAGCCACGTCTCTGTAATGGCCACCAGATTGTATCCATTTGTGTCGATCTGCGCCATCAGCTCATCCACTTTATTCCGAATGCTTCGTGCATTCAGATAAAGTGCTTTCATCCCAGCCTTCACCTGGACCCTATTTGCCGCAACGCCACCAACTATACTCACGCCCCCTACTCCCTCTATTATTGGGACATCCTCGGCCTCTTCCCTTACATGTACACTCTCCTTAACTTTAGACCTCGTAAGGTCACCTACCCTCGCACCCTCCCCCCCCCCTAATTAGTTTAAAGCCCTGTCTACAGTCCTCTTTACTCGATTCGCCAGCACTCTGGTCCCAGCATGGTTCAGACCAATCCCATCCCGCCCGAACAGGTCCCACCTACCCCAATACTGGTGCCAATGCCCCATAAATTCAAACCCATTCCTCCCACACCAATCCCTGAGCCACCCATTCACTTCCTTAATCCTGTCAACCCTACGCCCATCTGCACACGGTTCAGGCAGTAGCCCAGAGATAACCACCTTGTCGGTTCTACTTTTTAATTCCATTCCCAGCTTTTCATACTCCCTCCCCAGATCCTCAGTTCGCATTTTGCCTACGTCGTTGGCACCCACATGTACCACAACGACCGGATTCTCACCCTCCCGCTCCAGGTTCCTCTGCAGCCCAGATGCGACATCCCGGACCCGAGCACCAGGCAGACAACACACCCTTCTGTGCACTTTGTCATTGTGACAAAGGACAGTGTCAATACCCTTCACCCCACTATCCCCAATCACTAAAGTTGACACATCATTGCTGCTTATGGGATCTTGCTATGTGAAATTACCTACTGTTTTGTTTCCATGCTATGCCCTTGTAACCACTTGAATGAAGAATTAATCATCTAATGAGGGTGCTAAAAAGGGTGAGAAGATGGGGCAGTTTGAGAGAAACTATTTTCCTCTGGGGATTCCAGAGCCAATGGGGTGTACCTTAAAGTTAGTTCTAGGCTGTTTTGCATCAGAAAGCATTTCTTCACAGTGAAAAGGGCTATGGAAAACTGGAATTCTTCCTCTCTCCATGGGTGCACGTACACTCTCATCTATTACAGTTAGATTACTTTGAAAAATTGAAAATGAGATTTATAGACTTCTTTCCAATGTGGGTATTGGTGGTTACGGAGTCAAGGTGAAGGTAGAGGTCAACTATGATCTAATTAAATTGTGGAGCATATTCAGGGGGCTGAATACCCCACTCCTGTTTCTATTACGACATTGACTACCTTTTCAAAGTACTTTATTGTCTGTAAAGTAACTTCGGATGTCCTGGATTGTGGAAGACCTTGGATATCGGCTTGCTGAGTTCTCTTTTTGTTCTATTAATTGCATGGTCATCTTTTCCCCCACCAAGGTAATCTATCTTTAGTAAAGGTTGCTGTGTTTTGCCTTGCTTCTTTAAACAACATTTTCAGCCTAAGGGCTTGATGACACATAATTAATTCATTATAAGCATGCTGATATCCTTTTTTTTCATTTAATTCTGAACGCCTTTATTGCATAGGGATTTGAGTACGAGATTCGAGAAGTATTGTTACAATTGTATAGGGCTCTGGCTGGATAGTCCAATGATAGGCTGAGTAAATTAGCACTATACGCACTGAAATTTAGAAGGATATACAGGATTTAGAAGGGCTTGATAGGATAGATGCTGAGTGGTTATTTCCCCTGGCTGAGGAATCTAGTCTCGGGATAAGTGGTCAATCATTTAGAACTGAAATGAAAAGAAATTATTTAATTCAAAGAATTGAGTGTCTTTAGAATTCTTGACCCCAGAGAATTGTGGTTGCTTCATTCTTGAGTGTATTCAAGACTTGAGATCGATAGATATTTGGTTTCCAAAGGAATCAATCGATATAGGGAATGGGTGGGAAAATGAAGTTGAGGCCAAAGATCAGCCAGGATTACACTGATTGGCAAAGCAGGTTCAATGGGCCATATGGTGAACTCCTTCTATTTCTTATGTTTTATGTTAATGCTCAGTAGAGCATAAACCAGTAAAGACCATGTCATGCCTGAATGACTGTAATATGCTCACCCTTAAGGTCATATGAAGAGTCAGTGAAAGTGAAGGAAGTGCTTTTGTAAGGAACAGCTTATGGATGTTTTTATTTTTACTGGAACTATACAAATACATGTGTGTTACATCTGTTGTAGAGAAGACCCAATGTTTACAACTGTAGCACTCCAGCTCCCCACTGGAACTAAATACATTTTAAATTGTCTCAAGATTCCTTTTCTGGAAAATGTTTTCTGAGCAGTTCTTTGAAATGGCAAATGATGTAGGTTCTTAATGTGAGTGGAAGTCTTTATTTTCAAATATTTATTTTTCTTGGATCTTCTGACAAGAGACCCAAAGTAGTAGTAAATTGTCAAGTTCATTCTGTGGTCCTCTGGCTCACTGTTGGTAAGACTGAGGTTGAAACTTGTTATTGATTTGAGGTTAACATCTACCTAGGAAAAATATTTTAATGGCTTTTAAAGAGCCTCCTTTGGTGAAGCAGCCTCTAGTTTCAAAAAAGCATATTTTACTTGAAATGGAAATTGTGGAACACTGAGAATATGATTTTATGTTTCCAAAATCTATTCTAAATATCTTTGATATTTCAGTGACTTCCCTTTTGTACACCTCTTTCCCCAAATGAGAGGGACTGTTTTGTTCTGTTTTGCCCTTGTATCAAAAAGAAGATGGGGTTTTATTTTCTTGAAGCCTCAGTTCATTCAAAAAAAAAGAGTGCATCTCTTAGGATAATGTAAGTTATTCCCATTATAATACTGATATCATGAAGTTGTGGTTTGTGGCTTCCTGAGTACAAACTGGAATTGAGCTTTTAACAATAGCGTTTTTCTCTATCAAAGAAGACAAGTTTCTAGATTTTAGTACAATAATAGGTTACAGTTGCAAATTACTTGCTAAATTAGTGAATGTAATGAGGAGGAATGGTGCTCCATATAAAGGCATAGAAGTAATATAGTGGTGTAAGTTACTGTAAATCTAAAAAGAGACACACCTGGCGAATGAAGGTTTTGTGCTCAAGTCCAGGAGATCTTGAACCAAAGAAATTCTGATTCAAAATGAAGCTGCTACCACCAGTAATCAAAGCTGATATTTCTTGTCATTTTAATTCACTGTGCTTTTCAGTCCCAACAATTGCTAACCTCATACAATTATCTGTTTTCTTTTGACTTGTTTTGTTGGCAGGTGGAGTGGATACAGCAACAGGTGGTAAAAAGACGGATAAAGAGAGATTTTAAAGCTGGCGCTCCCCAATATCCTTTCTTCAATGATCCCAAATGGTCAAGCATGTGGTACATAGTAAGTGTGATAAATTGCGTTAATATTCTATTTGTATCTGGTTTTGTTTAATTCTCCACACCCCTTATCCGTATCCGCAATTCTTTCTCTTTTTCACTGCTGTGCAGTTACTGTCAAAAAAAATGGTTTCAGTGGCTTCGTTAAACACATATTTTGTTTGGAGCCCAAATCTGCACACACTACTTCAACCATGGTCTTAAAAAAACTTCTATGTAGACTCACCATCACATCTCGATTTGTTTATTATGTTACCTCTTGCCATAAAATCAAGTATTCAATTTGTTTTTTTTGTCCTTGTACCCTGAGATGCTATTTTTAAAGCATTGTGAATCTTAATCCCCCAACTCCCTCTGCTCTTCTGTGTCACTCAAACATACCCATTCTAAATGTTTTCATCAGTATTTACCATCTTTCATTTACCAATATTGAATTTCCATCTGTCACTTCCAGGCCCTTACCAAAGTCTGTTTGCAGCTTGCTGTTGTCCTCTTGAATTATTAATATCTCTAATAGGAGTATATAATTAAGGTAATGGACAAACCTATGGCAAATGGATTTCAATGTAGGCAAATGTGAGGCCATCCATTTTGAATCACTAGAACAGGATACTCTCTAAACAGTATAAAAGCAAAAAAGAGATCCAAAGGATCTTGGGTGTCCAGGAACAGCATTATTTTCTACACATTCTAATCAAAAAGGCCAATGGAATTCTGCTCCTTTTATATCTAGGGAACTTGAATAAAAGGGGCTAGAAAAGGTGCTTCAGCTTTACAAAGTCCAAGACCACACCTGCATATGTGGTAGTCCTGGATATAACATCTTATGAACAATGTATTATTGTTGGACAGAATGCAGTATAGATATGCTAGAATGGTCCCTGAATTTAAAAGGTTGCATTACAAGGAAAGATTAAACAAATTAAAAATATTTTCCATTAAACTCAGAAGATTAAGGGTGATTTGTTAAATGTTCACAAAATATTAAGTGGAGCTTGTAGGGAGAAGTGTTTTCTGCTGATTGGAGAGTCCAGGAGTAATGGTCATGAGTCTAAAACTTAGAACTCAGCCTTTCAGATGTAAAATTAGTAAATAATTTTTCACACAAAGGGTGTGGGAAGTTTGGAACTCTATTCCATATCAGGCAATTGATGCTAGATCAATTGTTAAATCCATCAATCGCCATTTAAATTTTTTTGAAGCATAGCCGTCAAGAGATACCTGGCAAAGTTGAATATATGGAACTATGTCGTAGATGTGCAAGAATCTCATTGGTGAAAAAGGTGCCAATGGCACCCCGTTCCTGAGTTCTATTGATTTTGTTCTGCCATCTGCACATTCTTGTAAAGTGAAAAGAATGTAGAATGTACCTAATTTACCTAAAAATATACCTAAATTAGATGTGTTATTATAAATACATACAATACTCTTGCTGAAGGCAGAAGAGTAAGAAGTATAAAAAGGGTAGCTGCACAAAAATAGATAGGTTTTAGCTCAATTCAGATGTCTAAGCATGAACCAACTGATAAAATTATTATTAAATAATATCTTCTGTTCATTTGTGCAGAATGGAGTTGTTACTCATTGCTGTTTGAGAATTTTTGTTTTAAATCCTTCATGGGATATAGACATCACTGGCTGGACCAGAATTTATTGCCCATTCTTAATTGCTCCTGATAAGGTGGTGGTAAGCTGCTTTCTTGAATCGCAGTAGTCCATGTGGTGTAGTTACACTCTAGTTCTGTTAGGAAGGGAGCTCCAGGGTTTTGATCCAGCGACAGTGAAGGAAAGGCAATATATTTCCAAGTTAGGACGGTGCATAGTTTGGAGGGGAACTTGAAGTTGCTGGGGTTCTACAAGGAAAGTAGAAAGAAACTTAAGCAAGGAGTAAGAAGGGATAAAAGAGGTCATGAAAAAGCACTGACCAGCAGGATTAAGGAAAATCCCAAGGCTTTGTATACATATATAAAGAGCCAAGAGGTTGCCAGAGAGAGGGTTGGCCAAGGGAAGGAATCTATGCATGGAGCTGGAGAAAATGGGCGAAGTATTAAATGAGTACTTCACGTTAGTATTCACCAAAGAGAAGGACTCAGTGTACGATGAGTCTGGGAAAGGATGTGTAGATAGTTTGAGCCATGTTGAGATCAAAAGTGAGGAGGTATTGGGGTTCTTGAGAAACATTTAAGGTAGACAAGTCCCCAGGGCCTGATGGGATATACCCCCAGAATACTGAGAGAAGCAAGGGAGGAAATTGCTGGGGTCTTGAGAGAAATCTTTGTATCCTCACTGATGCAAGGGAGGTCCCAGGGATTGGAGGATAGCCAACGTTGTCCCTTTGTTTAAGAGGGATAACATGAATAATCCAGGTATTTACAGGCTGGTGAGCCTTACATCGGTGGTAGGGATATTATTGAAGAGGATCCTTTGAGACAGGATTTATTCCCACTTGGAAATAAGTGGACGTATTAGTGAGAGGCAACATGGTTTTGTGAAGGGGAGGTCGTGTCTCACGAACTTCACTGAGTTTTTCGAGGAAGTGATGAAGATGATTGAGGGTGAGGCAGTGGATGTTGTCTATATGGACTTCAGTAAGGCCTTTGACAAGGTCCCTCATGGCAGACTGATGCAGAAGGTGAAGTGGCATGGGGTCAGAGGTGAGCTGGCAAAGTGGATACAAAACTGGCTGAGTCAAAGACAATACATATCTCTTTAACCTGTGATCAGTGCTCCTTCCACTCACATTGTCAGCCACTTCAGGTCTTGAACAGCAGGTTAGGTGTAAGGATTTGCATTCTAATCAGTAATCTCTAAACTGTCTGTGCTTTATATGCTCTGTCTGAGGCCAGAACTCTCCATTCACCTGACGAAGAGGGAAACCTCAAAAGCTTGTGAGTCTATTATCAAATAAATCGGTTGGACTAAAACCTGGTGTTGTCAGACTTTTTACTGAGTCAAAGAAGCCAGAGGATAGCAGTGGAAGGATGCAATTCTGAATGGAGGGCTGTGACAAGTGGCATTCCTCAGGGACCTTTGCTATTTGTAATATATATAAATGATTTGGAGGAAAATGGAACTGGATTGATTAGTAAGTTTGCATACAACGAATGTTGATGAATTTGTGGATAGTGATGAGGACCATCCGAGGACACAGCAGGATATAGATCATTTCGACACTTGGGCGGAGAGATGGCAGATGGAGTTTAATCTGGACAAATGTGAGGTAATGCATTTTGGAAGGTCTAATACAGATAGGAAATATACAGTAATTGGCAGAACCCTTAAGAGTACTGATAGGCAAAGGGATCTGGATGTACAGGCACCCAGGTCATTGAAATTGGCAAATCAGGTGGAGAAGGTAGTCAAGAAGCCATATGGCATGCTTGCCTTCATCGGTCGGGGTATTGAGTTTAAAAATTGGCAAGTCATGCTGCAGCTTTATAGAACCTTAGTTAGGCCGCACTTGGAATGTAGTGTTCAATTCCGGTCGCCACACTACCAGAAGGATGTGGAGGCTTTGGAGAGGGTACACAAAAGAATGACCAGGATGCTGTCTGATATGGAAGGCGTTAGTTATGAGGAGAGGTTGGAGAAACTTGGTTTGTTCTCACAGGAATGATGGAGGTTGAGGGACAACCTGATTGAAGTCTACAAGATTGAGAGGCATGGACAGAGTGGATAGTCAGAAGCTTTTTCCCTGGGTAGAAGAGTCAATTACTAGGAGGCATTGGTTTAAGGTGCAAGGGGCAAGGTTTAAAGGAGATATGCGAGGCAGGTTTTTTACACAGAGGGTGGTGGGTGCCTGGAACTTTCTGCTAGGGGAGGTAGTGGAAACAAATACAATAGTAACTTTTAAGGGGCGTATGGACAAATACTTGAATAGGATGGGAATGGAGGGATATGGTCCCCAGAGGGGAAGGAGGTTTTAGTTCAGTTGGACAGCATGTTCGGTGCAGGGCCGAAGGGCCTGTTACTGTGCTGTAATTTTCTTTGTTCTTTGTTCCCATGTATCAGCTGTCCTTGTCATTCCAGGCGTGACATAGTGGTTAGTGCTGCTGCCTCACACCTTCAATCAACTTGGGTGATTGTGTGGAGTTTGCACATTTTCTCCTTGTCTGCTTGGGTTTCCTCCATGCTCTGGTTTTCTCCCATGGTCCAAAGATATTCAGGTTAGGTGGATTGGCCATGCTAATTTGTCCCTTAGTGTCCAAAGATGTCTAGGTTTGGTGGATTAGCATTAGTAAATGCATGGGGCTACAGGGATCGGGTTGGGGAGGGGTGTGGGTCAGGGTAAGAAGCTGTTTTGCTGAGTTGGTGCAGACTTGGTAGGCTGAATGGATTCCTTGAAAGCGTGGTCAAGATTACAAGTTTGGAAGGTGGTGCTGAAGGAACTGGTGAGATGCTGCAATGCATCTTGTAGATGGTACACACTGTTGCCACTGTGCATCACTAGTGGAGAGAGTGAATGTTAAAAGTGGTGGATGGGCTGCCAATTAAATGGGCTGTTTTGTACTGGATGGTGTTGAGCTCCTTGAGTGTTGTTGGAGCTGTGCCCATTTGGACAACCTAGAAATATTTTATCGCACTCCTGACTTGTGAATTGTAGGTGTTTTTTTTTTCTTCTTCTCATTGAAAGTGCTCTTGTACTGAATTCAAAAATTTGTTTGTTGTGATTGACAGTAACTTTAACCCGTTTTGTTTTTCCACCCATTAGCACTGCAATGATGATACACACCACTGCCAGTCAGATATGAACATAGTAGGTGCCTGGCGGAGAGGCTACACTGGTCGAAATGTAGTGGTAACCATTCTGGATGATGGCATTGAGAGAAACCACCCTGACTTGCAGCAGAATTATGTACGTTTTTTTTTTGTTGGCTCATCCCGCAAACAAGAATTGCATACATTTGCGTTTTAAAAGTATGCTGACAAGATTTATTTGGGTCATTATGTAAATTAGAGTTATGACATTAAAGGAAACTAAAATAATTAAACAAATAAAGTTTTAGAAATTGTTGCTCCTTCCTTGTAGATTTTGGACCCATAATCATTTGTCAAGTGGAATTTGAGCTCACACACCCATTACACTTGGGTGCATGCTTCTGATGTTTATGCAACTATTTTAGTTGAGCAATGACGGATAATCTTGATGACTGTGATTGCTTCTTCTTATCTCAAGAATGCATTTGCAATTTAAAACTTACAATTTCATTAGATTTGTGGTTTTTAAAATTGTTTTTGAATATATTTAATAATCTAGAATTCATACAATGGAAATAGTCTCTGATGCATTATTATGTATGAACTAAACGCCTCCAATGAACTGAACAGGATAAGCTCCCTTTCCAGTCGTCGAGATATCCCATCAGCCAGGACAATTTGAGGCTCAAATGTAGAAGCAAGTCTTCTCATTGTTTATTGTGAAAATACATTTATTACTTTGGCTCCCTTCTCTCTCCTTCCCTTCACGTCCAATAATAGTATTATTCAGTATAAACGAAGATGAGAAATTACAAGTTTTATTATTCATATACAGTGTATGTAAATTCATTGCAAAGGAATTTTTCTAAAATTTGTTAGTTTAAATGTTTTAATATCCAGCACTTTAATTGGTCTACAATCAACTTTGCATTATTGTAGCCAACAAAATATTGCACTTATGCAACACCTTATTATGCCCTAACTGCTTTACAACCAATGGATTGTTCTTGAAATGCAGTCACCGCGTTGTAAGCAAACGCAAGAGCCTGATTTTGCACACACATGTCCCGTAGACTGCAAATGAGATGAATGAATGGACAATCTGTTTTTGGTGAAGGATAATGAGTTAGGACATGGGGAGATCTCTGCAGAGAATAGCTTGGGATTGCATCTGCCTGAGCTGGCAGAAATGCAACGTTGGTTTAATGTCTTATTTGACAATGTAGCTCTCCTTTGATGTTTAAATCATTAAACGAAGTTGGAATATGATTAAATAAAGAATTGCATCTTCAAGTGGCTTGAAATTTACTTTCTGTTGAGACAACTCATTTAAAGATGCCAAAATACATCTATCAAACTATTTCAAAAGGCTGGTATTTCTTGTAACATTTATAGCTGAACTTATAGAAATATGCAGGTACTGCTACACAAAGACAAGCTATTCCATCCAATCAGTACATGTTGGCATTTGCCATTTTATCCAAGCCAGTAGTTTGAACATTTATGCACAATAACCCTTTCAATATCTTTCACAACTGCTAATTCTAGATATGAATTCCACATGTTATCAATGCTTCAACCATCAATTCGAAATGACTGATGTTTAATCTTGTATATATGGCCATCATTTTTGACTCCATAACAACTAAACTCTCTGCTTCTTTTTGTCCTGCCCATTTTTTTTCATTCCACTTCCATTGTATGCCATCATAATTTGTATTGTTCTTGTGGGGGAAAGAAGGTGCATCTCTTTGTACTTCCTCTTGCCAGACAGCATTTTACTGGAACAGTGCTGTAAGCTCTCAAAAGCATCAAAATACTGTCCATTGTGTGGATACTGCAACAGTACTTTAACGGAGATGTTAATGTTATAATAAAATCTAGAATTCTATTAATTGTTTTACCACAATCTTATCATCAACCTGAACTGATGTCTTTAATGTTGTGTGAACATATCTCTATCTCTCTCTCTCTCTCTTCCCTCCCACCCCCCCCTCCCCCCCCCCCCCCCCAACAAAATGCCTCTGCTTTTCTGTAACACCAAACCTAATCCTCAAGTATTATTACTATTTCTAGGAAAAGGCATCATCTTTCACTTACTAACACTGAATGGATCTATTAGCCTAATTCCAGATGAACTTTTGTAATTTTGTACCCTTCTGTAAATGTTATTATTTTCTCCCTATTGACTTGCTTTTTGAGCCATTATGCTGCCAATTCCCCAGTTCCATATTCCTTGATCTTTTGCAACTTCTCTATTACTACCTTGTCAAAGGCTTTCTTTCATAAACTCCATTTCCCTAAAATCATTGCCTTTTTCCCTCATCCACCATGTCTGTACATCTTTAATTAAAGACTATTACTGAAATTTTCCCCATTATAGATGTTAAACTAACTGGCTCACAATTAAGCAGATTAGCTGCTTCCCTTTATAAAATGAGCATTGTATTGGCCACTCTCCAGTTGTGTAGCATGCATCCAAATTCAACAAAACCCTGAACTATTTCCAGGCCCACTTCAGTTTAATCCCTCAATTCCTTTAGGATCCTACCATGTATCCCATCACTGTGATGGAAAGTAATATGTATTTTTGCAACAATTAATTAAATAGGTATATGCTAGAAATATGCAGCACACCAATCAGTACACATAAAGGGAGAAGACAGGTTAAGATATTTTGGGCATATAAACTTAATTAGGACTATTCTGATGAAGTTTGCAATCTTGAAACATTATAATCTGTGTTTTTCTGTGTAACTGTTGGCTATTGCAACATTTTTCTGTTCTTATGTCAAGTTTCCAACATTTGCTGCTTTTCATTCTTCTATCTGTAATGATGCTGACTGCCAAGAAGTGTTGGCTGAAACTATTGGACTAGCTTTAGCATTTTCAGTAATCTTGGAGTAATTCTGTCCAAGAAATGGTGTGCATAGTCTAAAACCTAGTTTATTTTCTCATGGGGTGGGGGAGGGTGATATTGACACATATTTCCCATCAGCTCTTGTGTGGCTAAGTTGAATCATTTATGCGTGGAAAACCTTTTAAGAATGCATGAATTTTACAGTGACTTTATTTATTAATGTGGATGTGTGATTTTCTCTTTTTCCCCCTCTTGCTGTAGGATCAAATGGCTAGCTTTGATGTCAATGGAAATGACTGGGATCCCATGCCTCGCTATGATGCCAGCAATGAGAACAAGTAAGGGAAATGTCTCTATTTCAGCACTAATCTGCCACAAACATTTTGAGACAAAATTGGCTTGTTGCTGAACTTCTTTCTCTCCATTTAGCATTGTTTTCCTTTCTTTAATATTAAAGGAAAAAATGGAATTTCAAGCTAATTTGTTCCATTTCCCGTGAGCTACACCAGTCACACTTTGAACATGCAGTCTCATAGCAAATAAATAACCTGTGCTCCCAGGTTCATGTCTCACTTGCCAGATGCATCTATTAGAGGCTCAGGAATAATTTATTTAGTTGGAAAGTTGTACAAAGTACATATCTGAACTTCTGACATGCAATTCTGGCCAATGAGTCTGTTTGCCTTCTGTGCCATTGGAACATTACCCTTACGCAAATAAATATAAGCACAAATGCTTCACTGATTGGCTAATGCTGAATTTTAGATTAATAATGTTATTTACTTCATGCACCTTCTTCATGTAGATTCAAGACCTGTTAAGGAACGTGAAGTCTCCACTGCTGAACTTGAATGTTCGTGAACAACTAATAAGTGATAATTCACTGTAGAATAGTTCCACATTCTCAACAGTTTCTCTTTTAAGAGACCTTCTATTTATACTGTTTGGAATTCAGGGAAGCTTGATGTCTGAAAAATAGCTCCTGGTCTTCATGCAGCTAAATCTAGAATGGCAGCAGATGTATGGACCCAGGTAACATAGGGCTTGCCAGCCTGTGGAAACTAGATTTAGCAACACATATGTCGGAAGCTGATAAATTTATCCTGGGCTCCTGAAATCTGAATTCAAAGAAGACGGATGATAAAAGCAGTTTACTGTTGATTTTTCAAAGTAAAATTATGCACCTGGACAGCTTTCTTACAGTTTAAATATTTCTGTAGTATATTCTTATGGGGAGGAGTACATAGATCTCTCAAATCCACTTTTGACTTTGGGAGATATGGAAATGGTGATGGAAACAACTTTGACATGTTTTGTGCGATAACTTTAACTTTAAAAAAAATGTCCAAGACAGCCAGTATAAAATCCGTAGGCAGGATTATTTGGATGGTGAGGTTTAGTGCCCTGCCACCCCAATCAGAGCAACTCTGTAGCTGCTTAACACATTGAGGAGTGTTAATTGGCTGGAGACAAGACTGATTGCTCACTCAGGCCAAAGTCTCACCTCCGAGAGATACTAGCCAGTCTAGTTGGTTGGCAACTCTACAGCTCCAACGGTCCCAGCACCAGCAATAGCCAAGACTAGAACAACAAGCAGCCCTCTGATTTGAAGTTTGAGTCCAGGTCCAAGTACCTACAGGGGCTCTAGGATGAGAAGAGGTGGCTAGGCCGAGGAGCATGGACCTTGACGGTGGGTGGATGGAGGGGTGGTTGCTGCACCCATGGTGGATAGGGGACAGACCTTGGGAGAGTGGAGCTGCGCAGAATTGAAAGAGGGCCTATGAGGAAGGCAACCCCAGCTTCCCATGTGAAGCCCCAGCAGGGGTATATGTTGGGATTCCTTCCTGCTCATGAACTCTTCCCAGTAGCTTGTCAGACGAATTTGAGATTTGAACATTTAACCTAATTTAGTGTGTTTATTTCATAACCATGCAATTTTGTTTACTGTTGTTTACCTTGGGTAGTCATCAGTAATTGGATACTGCGTACTATTACAAACTACTATGTACTGTTGTGGTGAATGAAAAATCACTGATAGTGATGTTGATGCTGATGTGGGAGTTCTTAAAATGTCTTGCTGTGTCGTACACAAAGCTTACGTTCAGCCTGTTGGAGCTGGATATTTTAACAGTTGCATAGTTATTGAAACTGTGAGCTGGCAGTTTTGTGTTGGACATCCTCTTAACCTTCCTCTGCTGGTCTGGTTCATTAGTCAAGGACTTTTTAATTGAGTTTAAGTTATTTACAAGATGGCACTCGAGTGAATTACTTATTATGGGCTGGGAAAAGTGGAACCTTCATAATTTACTGTGATTAAATTCTGAAATAAATTGTTAATGGATCTATAGCAGTAAAAAGTCTGCTTATTCATATTTCACTCACACCCAACACTTAGAAATAGATTTGAAAGTGTTCCCCCCCCCCAAATCTCCTATTGGAATGAAAGGAGGTAAACGATTTTTGTAATATGTTCCCTCTGCCCCACCCAGCCATGAGTGTTTCACTCCAACTGCTCCCCACTAACAAGGAGCTAGCGGCCTGACACAGCTGGAGTGAAGGGAGGGCCACGGAGACCCCGCCAGGAGGTCAGAAGTAGGGTGAGGGGGGGATGCGGCTCTGGGCCATACCAGCTTTGCTCCTGGCACTGCCCAAGGGGCAAAGTGGAAATACCCAGGGGCTTGGTACTATCCACCAGGCATCGGGCAGATTTGAGCTGGGGTGGACGGGGGTCGAGGCTGGCCTGGAGACATCAGGATAACCAGCAATCGGTGCACGGGGTGGGAGCGATGCGGGCTTGCTGTGTTGGCCAACAGTCGGGAGACCAGCAGTGTGGAATTTCTGCGTATGCACTGATCTCCACGCTGACAGATCAGTGCATGTGCAGTGGCCCACTCAACACTATACTTCCGGCCTCTCCAGCATGAATACCCCCCGCCCACAGATTTTCAGCGTGATTCACACTAGGGCACTCTGCATCAGAGTGTAGGAGATTCATTTTGAAAATCTTGCTGAAGAAAACAGCAGGATTTACTCCAGCTTTTTTGTGAATTTGCCACTTAGAATTTTTTTTGGGAGAACTCCACCATTTTCTTTCCAGAATGCCAATTCTTCTGTCTTCTCTATACAGTATTTAATCAAAACCCTTTATTACCAATTCTAAGAGTTTTCAAAGATGCAAATTGTGGAGGAAAAGACAAATCACAGCAGAAAATTAGAAATTCTGATGGTATTTGTTGTACAAATATCATTTAATTCATAAACAGGCAAAAATACCAAGAAGGTAATCATCTCAGATTTGTGCTTTAGAAAGGGGGAAGAAATAAAATGGCAAGTTGAAAATATCCATAAAAAATCTCTAACTGGATGCTGTTCAGAAAAAAACATGTTGCAACAGAAGTGAAAAACATACTTTTTGGAATTTGTAGCAAAATTTTGTTTGACCAGCCTTAACTCCACTTGCATCAATGAAACTCAGGCATGGAGAATGTAATAAAAGTAAAACTGTCAAGTGTTGGGTCTGCCTGTTTGCCTTGGTGTGGTCAGGTTGTACTTAGTGCATAGTATTGACTGGCTCATCTGTTGTAACAAGCAAGAAATTATGTGGTTTTCTGCTTTCTTGTCTCGAGGCCCAGTCCAGTATGAGAGTCCAAATGTAAGGTCAAATTAGGGCTAAAATATGTCATAGGGAAAGTAGTTTTCAAGTGTAGATGTGATTTGCTCAGTGAAAAGAAATATGTTGCACTTGAACACAATACCAAAATAGGTGTAACCAGGAAAAGGATTTTAAATCGAGTCGTCCTTCACTATAGTGCACAAATAGAAAAGATAATTCAATTCGTCATAGCAATAGCCCTGACTGAGATCAGTTGATCATATTTGTGATACTGAACAGGCAGTTCATTGCTATTAATATAATTAGTATTTGGAAGAAAGTAATTTTATAGATGGAATCATAAGCATATTGGTGCTTTTTGTTGTGGGGTTGGGGGTGCAGAGAGAGATGTATAAATGGCAATGGTTTAGCCTTCGATGAACCAAATTGCTGGTTTATTCACCCACCTTCTGTTAAAAACAGAAAGCTGGAAATACTCATCACATGTGTGGTGGCAGAACTCAGAAAACATTTCAATTTGATGTTTCATCTAAATACATTTGTATTCCATTAACAACTATTTTGTTTTGAATAGTTGCGGAGTTTTCCAGTCGTGACGATTATCTATTGCTGACGTGCTGATGTAATTGTAGAGTGTTGTGTAATTATCTTTTCCTTCTCAGTAAGCAGAATAGAAGGAGATTTGAATAACAAGGATGAGTGAAAAGAATGCTTTCAGTTAAAAATATTAAGAGCACTGTTTCTCCAGCTGCCTTCAGGGCAGATTTGATGGATTAGGATTATACTGGATCTGGAACAATTGGGCCAAAGCAATTAGAAAGCAACTAGGATATCTTATTAGCAATAAAAATTCACTGGCAATTAAACTTTTTGATATCAGTTATATATTTTGTTTCTGTTCTTTCACTCCCACCATCCAACATGCGTGACTATCTGCTTCTGTGTTGTATTCTTTCATGATGACATTTGCTGCACTACTCTGCCAAGGTAACCTCTTCTGTCCTATCTTGATCAGCAGGGGATTTAAGGCAAAGCAGTCCTGAGAGCACAAATTGAATCAAATAATTGCGAAGGGCTTCATAAGAACAACAAAATGATAAAATCAAAATGATGGACAGTGAGAGTGCGAGGCAGGAAATTCAGATCCATTGGTGAAATATTTGAATAGTCGTACTGACATCCATCTAAAGCACATGGTGCAGTTTCTTTGTCATCTAATTAGGAGAATTCTTTCTCATGCTGCACCCCTCCATGCAAAAACCCACTGGATGGAGTAATTGGATACTGGTTGCCCTACAAGTATCAGTCATACTGAGAAGGATGAAACCCTTCTGATCCTTTAGTAAAGCAACCCTATTCAAGAATTCACTGAGGTGATCCAGTTAATTCTGATTTGTAATTTGACTTGGAACTGATTCCTAATACCTACTATTTTTTGAGCTCCTTAAATATTCAATTTGCTTATGTATTTTGCATGACATTTTAAACATGAATATTGAAGGGAACCTTAATAGAAATTCTTCACTTATTTTATAGGAAAAAAGGCTGTATCAATGAAGCCTGAAGTGTAGGTTAATTAGTTTGGGCCTCTTGGAGGGAGAGTTGACAGGCACATTCAAAGGTTAATTAGTTAATTTTTTTCTATCAACTGTATGTGAGGGAACTATGGGTCTAGTGAGAGGGCAGCATTGAAGGAAATCCAGTATTGGTAAGAAAATGGTGCTGGAGAAATTAATGGGATTAAATGCTGACAAATCACCAGGGCCTGATAATTTATGTGCCGGAGCATTAAAGGAAATGGCCCTGGGAATATTGGATACATTGGAGGCCATCTTCCAAAATTCTATAGATCCTGGAGCAGTTCCTACATATTGGAGCTGTCCATGATGTGTGTGTATATATAAATGACCTGGATGAGGGAACCAAATAAAACATTTCCAAGCTGGCAAAACTGGGCAAAAATTGAGAGTTGTAATGAGGACGCAAGGAGGCTTTAAGATGATTTAGACAAATGCAGAGAGTGGCAAACACACGGCAGTTGCAGTAAAACATGGCCAAATGTGAAGTTATGTACTTCATTGTGAACGATAGAAAAGAAAGTATTATTTAAATTGTAATATGTTGTAAGTCTGGATGTGTGAAGGGATCTGGATGTCCTTGTACACCAGTCATGAAAGTAGAGAGGCAGATGCAGCATGCAATTAAAAAGGCAGAAGGACTAGGTCCCCGATCCATCTCTCACTGGCAGGTAACTATTCTCAAGCCCCCTTCTGAAGCATTGTTTGAAAGTAAATGCACTGCATTTACTTAAATGTGTTAGCCCAGTGGCTAACTGTGAAATACAAGACAGGAAACCTGCTTTCTCAGTGGTGGACAATGAGGAATCTGTGATGTGGTGTATCTGGATTTCCAGAAGACATTCACAAGGTGCCGCACAAAAGGCTGCTGCATAACTTAAAGCTGCATGGCGTTAGGGATAATGTGTTAGCATGGGTAAGAGGATTGGTTAATTAACAGAAAGCAAAGAGTGGGGTAAATGGATGTTTTTCTGGTTGACAATCAGTGACTAGTGGTGTGCCTCAGGTATCAGTGTTAGAACCGCAATTATTTACAATTCACACAAATGAATTGGTGTTGGGGACCAAGTGTGATGTGTCAAAGTTTGCAGATGATACTGAAGTGAGTGGTAGAGCAACGTGTGCAGCGGACACTGAACGTCTGCAAAGGGAAAGGGGGCCTTTAGGAAGGCAACTCCAGCTTCCCGTCTATGCCGAGGGACCTGGGTGTCCTTTTGCAAGAATCATGAAAAGTTGGTTTGCAGAGGCAGTAGGTAATTAAGAAGGCAAATTGCAGCAAATGGAATTTTGTCCTTCATTGCTAGAGGGATGGATTTTTAAAATAGGGAGGTTATGTTGCAGCTGTATAAGGTGCTGCTGAGGCCACACCTGGAGTACTGTGTACAGTTTTGGTCTCCTTACTTGAGAAAGGATATACTGGCACTGGTGGGGGTGCAGAGGAGATTCACTAGGTTGATTCTGGATTTGAGAGAGTTGGCTTATGAGGAGAGACTGTACTCATTGGAATTCGAAAGAATGACGGGGGATCTTATAGAAATATATAAAAATTATGAAAGGGAATAGATACTATAGAAGCAGGGAGGTTATTTCCACTGGCGAATGAAAGGGTTGTGAATCTGTGGAATTCCCTGCCTGGTGAAGCAGCTGAGGTTACCTCATTGAATGTTTTTAAGGCCAGGTTAGATAGATTTTTGAACAGTAAAGGAATTAAAGGTTATGGTGAGTAGGCGTGAAAGTGGAGCTGAGTCCACAAAAAGATCAGCCATGATTTATTGAATGGTGTAGCAGGCTCGAAGGGCCAAATGGCCTACTCCTGCTCCTAGTTCTTATGTTCACCCAAGGAGTAGCCTAACAGTTTGCAGTAATTTTATAGGATGCATATTGAACGTCTGAGAAAATAAGCTAAATAGAGGGCCAGATTCTCCAACTTTGCCTGTAGTCAGGATTCTCCCATCCTGCTGCAGTAAACAGAGATTTGGTTGAGCGCCAAATTCTCCATTCTCACTGACAGTGGGGTGTGAGTGGCCACAGAACTCGGCCACAATTTAAGAGCAAATTGTTTTACTTGAATGCTTTGCTTTGTCTGAATGCTTTTTTGTTTTGCAGAAACATTCCTTTCTGCAGATTGTGATTAACAATGTTTTGTTGCCTTCAGTGAACGTTTAATAATTTTGAACAGACTCAAAGTCACATTGCACCATTTTATCAATTTGGCCCAATCTTACATGAAAGTTGTGGTTCTACCAGGAATCAAACATGAAAGTATAAGGAACATTAAACGATAATAGTTCTAAGCAGCAATGGATTGGTAACGCAGACAATTTCTATGCTGTAATTCAGGAACTTCATCCCAATAGGGTTCCCATTTTTTAAGGTTGTTCAGTTATATCTGATTTGTTCAAAGCAAATTCCAAAATAATGTTATCTCATGTAAGGGTTAATAAAAAAAACTTTTATATTCCTGAATGTATAATTTGAGTTTTATTCTCGGAATAATGCTGTTCTTGAAGGGTTGCACCCAAATAGTAATGTTGAATCACGGTCCGTGTTCTTTCATTTAATGTTGACTTATTAGTCACAAGTAAAGCTTAGGTTAACATTGCAATAAAGTTACTGTGAAATTCCCCTAGTCGCCACAGTCTGGCGCCTGTTCGAATCAATGCACCTAGCCAGCACATCTTTCAGATTGTGAGAGGAAACCAGAGCACTCGGAGGAAACCCACGCAGACACGGGGAGAATGTGCAAACTCCACACAGACAGCCATCCAATGCAGGAATCAAATCCGTGTCCCTAGTGCTGTGAAGGAGCAGTGCTAACCGCTGTGCTACCATGTAGCTCCTGAATTATTATTTGGTTTGTGACATAGTCCAGCTGAGCAATTTATTTTGCTTGGAGATAATCAATATAATTGTATGTTTCTAGATAGTTGTTTGGTTTTAATCAGTGTGCACCTTCATAAAATTGTGGGGAGGGTGCTTTCACATAATCAGCTGGGACCTAGATAAGAGGCCAGGTGCTTACTCACAAAGTAGTTGAAAATTAAAGTGAGATTTCATTGTTGCTGTGTACATACTGCTCAGTTTCAGAGTCACTGCAATTTAAAAAAAAAACTTGTAGTTATATGATTTGTTGTTATCGGCTATACAAGAGACTATTGAGTGCAGTTCTACCTTTCTGTTACTTTACTGTTGTGTAAGATTTTTACAATTCGCTCTCTGAAAAAAGTAGTCAGGTATCTGAACCTTAGAAAATTAGTCTCAATTACTGTTGGGTGCCTTCATGCCATGTCAGCAATAATTGATTTTAAACTTGGTTATATTACAGATTTACAGCTCCAAGCTGCTAGTTATATTTTTGGTTCATGATTTACTGTAAAATCAAATAAACAATTGACTTTTAAATAATTAATACCTGATTTTCCAGTCTATTACATTGATCCATGGCTGTTCAGCAACAGTGTCCAAAACTAATTGTAATTAAAAGGACTACAAAGAGACAATTTCTTTTCTCTACATATTAGTTAGAGTAACCATTTGCCATGTTATAAATACTTGGTCATGTCTCCATTAGATGTGAAATTTTAATCATAAATATTTTTGTTGTGTACCCCCACTCATTGATTGATTAGGTATTTTGAACACTGGATATCGTAATCAATGGTGATTAATGACGTTGTCTTTTCCTGTTATACAAACTTGCAGTGAAAGATCATCTTCTGTGAACTAAAAGCAACTCTTTTTTTATAAAGAGTGAGCGTGTGATGGAAGAAGTAAAATACCTTAAATAGGGGCTAGTTAGGTGAACCGGTAGAACAGAGGGGTGAGGGTTTGGAATTTACAAGGCATTTCTTTTATTGCAGTATGTGGAGAAAGTCATTTTAAGAAAAAGCTAAAGGTGATTGGTTTTCTAATGAAAGGTACAGAATGTATGAAGCCCATGCAGTGGAGTACTGTGTGCAATTTTGTGTTGTATTCTATAGGAAAGATATTGTAGTTATTAATGGTATATAGCCCAATTTAGTTAGGCTACTGCCTAGTATAAGGAAATAAAAAATGCACAAAGATCTGAAGAAATGGAATTTGTGCAACCTGCTTAAGGAATAAAGGGGCAATTTTGGAGGAGTTGTTTAAAATTATGAGGAGATGGGGCAAAGTAGATAGGAACAGACTTTCTACTAAATAAAGTAATGTGGATAGAAATTACATCTAAGATTTGGGTTGGTGAGTAGGAAAATCTGCATAGGAGCAGAAAGTTATGTTGACTTTTAATAAGTTAGATGATCGAGGACAAGAGAAATAAAATGATATAGGCCAGAATTTTAGTGGCCTGCCTGCAACAGGAATCGGAGTGGTCAAGAGGAGAACCATGGAAAGGCCCATTGACCTTGAGCAGGATTTTACGATTTCAGGATGAACGAGGCTGTAACAGCCCACCAGTGGTTTAAGGCATGCACAAGGATCTTGGGCTACTGATTTTGGGTAAACACCAACAGATCAATGCTGTCATGTATGCACAGTAATTAGAACTGCTGCCACACAGCACCAAGGATCCTGGTTCAATTCTGGCCTCCAGTCACTGTCTGTGTGGAGTTTGCATGTTCTTGCCATGTCTATGTGGGATTCCTCTGAGTACTCTGGTTTCCTTCCACATTCCAAAGATGTGTGAGTTAGGGTAATTGACCATGTCAAATTGCCCTTTGCTGTCCGGAGGGCTAGTAGGGTAAATACATGAGATTATGGGGATAAGGCCTGGGAGGGATTGTTGATGGTGAAGGCTTGATGGGCTGAAAGGCCTACTTTTTGCACTGTAGGAATCTTATGACTCTATGATCTAGGACTCTGAGATTGATAGTGCCAGATCGTTGTTTACTATTGTATAATTTTCTGTAATCCAGTGGAACATGGCCTACTAGGAGCATCGCTGTATGTCTTATTATTGCTAATTGTTTCTGAATCCCCATTTGTTAAAGAAAGACTATTTCACTCAGCATTTTCTTGCACTATAGGTCTAAAGATAAGTTTGTTAGTTTCCACGGAGATATGCTTAGCACATGGCTTGATGTTGTAAATATGGCTTGTGGTACATCTACTATCGCTCTCAGCATGATCATTTGTTTCTGGTGAGCTGAACAATTTGTGGATTGGCAGTGATCAAAATTTCATAATGATCATCAACAGGGTGCTGCAAATCCCTTATTTTGTGACTTGCTGCAGCTTCCGTAATAAGCGAAGACATGTTCAGGTTAACAATCTAATGCTCTCTAAGCAAGACGTTTGTTTTGTTTTTAAACAAGAACGACTTGTGAAAGAAGAATCCAAATCCTTCTGTCACAGCTAGGTCAATTTTGTCAGCTGCAACAACTTGTATTTATTTTTTCTTTAATTTGGTCGTGGAAGGTGAATGTCTTTGCTAGGCCAGCATTCACTGTCCATCCATCCATCCATTTCCACCCCCTCCCCCCACTCCTGAGATACAACCTCGCTCTTGCTTTTCACTCCTGGGCTGCTTTCTCCGGCCCGGGAATGATCTGACACGGGCATGCTTTTTCCAATTTTTTTCTAACTGCGCGTGCGCAGTTCAGAGATCCGATCGTTCTGGCAGCGCTGCACCCCACCCACAGCGCAAATTGGACTGGAGATGGGTGAGACCGTATGGGGGCGCCTGAAAGTGGATTTCTGAGTCGGATCTGTACTACGCCCAGAATCAGCACTTAGAATGAAAATGGTAAAATCGGGCCCAAGAATTGGATCCTTCTATCATGGAGGATGGCGATATTTGTGGAGCTCCTCCTTCCACGAGTAGTTTAATCGTCCATCACAATTCATGACTAGATGTGGCAAGACTGTGGAGCTTGGATCCAATCCATTGTTTGTCGAATTGCTGAGCTGTGTCTATTTACTTGCTGCTCCTGCTGTTTGGCATTCAAGTAGTTTTGTGCCGTAGCTTCACCAGGTTGACACCTCATTTTTATGTATGCCTGGTGTTGGTCTTAGCATGTCCTCCTACACACTCTCTACTGAATCAGGGTTCATTCCCTGGCTTGGTGATAATGGCGGAGTTGGGAATATCCTGGGCCGTGATGTTGCAGATTGTGGTTGAGTACAATTCTGCTGATGGCCCACAGTGCCTCATAGGTGCCCAGTATTGAGTTGTTAGATCTGTTCAAAGTGTGTCCCATTTAGCATGGTTGTTGAGCCACAATTATGGGTATCCTCAATGTGAGGACTGGACTTTGTCTCCACGAGGACTGTGTGATAGTTAATAATAGCAGTACTGTTGTAGAAGATGCATCTGTGGCAGACAGATTGGTGAGAATGAGGTTACGTTTGTTTTTCCCACTTGTTGGGACGCAGAGGGTGTGGAGAGTCTGCAGAAGGATCTAGATAGGCTGGGCGAATGGGCCAGGAAATGGCAAATGGAATTTAATGTTGGCAAGTGTGAGGTGGTCCACTTTGGTAGGACTAATGGTAGGAAGGACTATTACTTACGGGGCGAAAAACTGCAGCAGGCGACGGTGCAGAGGGACCTCGGGGTCCTTGTGCATGAGTCGCAAAAACCCAGCCTGCAGGTGCAGCAGGTGGTCAGGAAGGCGAATGGGATGCTGGCCTTCATAGTGAGGGGAATATAAAAGTAGAGAGGTCTTGCTGCGGCTGTATAGGGCATTGGTGAGGCTGCAGCTGGAGTACTGTGTGCAGTTTTGGTCGCTGTACTTACACAAGGATATTTTGGCCTCGGAGGGAGTGCAGAGGAGGTTTACTAGGCTGATACCGGAGTTGAGGGGGTTGAGCTATGAGGAGAGGCTGAATAAACTAGGCTTGTACTCGTTAGAGTTTAGAAGAATGAGGGGAGATCTCATTGAGACGTTTAAGATGATGAATGGGATGGATAGGATGGAGGTGGAGAGGCTCTTCCCGCTCAGAAAGGACAGTAGGACTAGGGGGCACAGCCTCAAGATAAAGGGGGGGGGGGGGGCAGTTTAGAACGGAGTTGAGGAGGAACTTCTTCACTCAAAGGGTGGTGAATCTCTGGAATTCTCTGCCCGTTGAAGTGGTGGAGGCTGCCTCGCTAAATATTTTTAAGACGCGGGTTGATGGGTTTTTGATAAGAGAGGGGATGAAGGGTTATGGGGAGAGGGCAGGAATGTGGAACTGAGCCACGACAGATCAGCCATGATCTTATTGAATGGCGGGGCAGGCTCGAAGGGCTGGATGGCCTACTCCTGCTCCTATTTCTTATGTTCTCTCAGCTATGTTCTTTAAGACATAGCCAGCTTGATCCTAGTGATTGGCATTGAAGTGCCCTACCCAGAGTACATTTTGCACCCTTGCCACCCTTGGTGTTTCCTCCAAGTGGTGTTCAACATGGAGGAGTGCTGATTTAAGTGGGGATTACGTGCAGTAATCAGCAAGAGGTTTCCTTGCCCATGTTTGGCCCATTATCATGGGTCCTCATGTGGTCCAGGATCAATGTTAAGGACTTCCAGCGCAACTCGCTCATGACTGTATACAACTGTGCCACTACCTCTGCTGGGTCTGTCATAGTGGAACGCAATATACCCAGTGATGGTGTCTTGGATATTACCTGTAAGGTATGATTCAGTGAGTATGACTTAGACTGTTGCCTGACTTCTGTATGGAACAGCTCTCAATTTTGGCACAAGCCCCCTGATGTTAATAAGGACGACTTTGTAGGGTTGACAGGGCTGAGTTTGCCATTGTCCTTTTCTGGTGCCTAGGTCAATGCAGGGTGGTCTGTCCAGTTTCATTTCCTTTAAGGAGAGACTTCAATGCAAGACACTTTCTTATTTTAATTGTATGTTTAATCTGCCTCTGCAGTCAGACTGCTTGTCTGGCATTCAGTCCTGGAATGAGCCACCATTACCTCAAGTTAAACTTTGAGAAAATCATAGCTATCATCTTTGGCTTTAACAGCAAGTTTTGTACCTCACCACAAAGTTCATTCCCCTCCCCACGCTCTTTCTCTGATTCCAACAGACTGTTCACAACCTCAGTCCTGTTTAGCCTTGAGCTGCTTTGCTAATCCCATATACTATCCATTACAGAGATGTGCTCTTAGGCTGATTGGTTTTACCAAATTGACACTATTCTCCCCTGAATCTGGCTAAGTCAGGGGTTCTATTTGTAGATACGCAGGGTAGAATAGGTGTAGGGTGATGCGGCGGCGTGGGCTTGTTGGGCCGAAGGGCCTGTTTCCCGTGCTGGGTTGTTCTTTGTTCTTTGTATCTCTTGCTGCCTCCACTTCTGCTTCAGTCCACGAGCAAACATAACTTTCATTCATGCATTGTCATTTCTGGAATCTATTATTCCATTGCTGTCTTGTCCAACATCTCATTCTGCACTGTCCATGAAGTAGAGTTCATCAAAAACTCTGTCAATATCTCGCTGGTACCGCATCCCAGTGCTTGCTGAGTTGCATTGACTCCTGGTCACCCAAAACCTCAAATTTAAAATTCTTCTTCTTATTCATATCCTCCTGATCTAAGCTCCCTGCGCCACTCCCAATTTCAGTAATCTCTGGTATTCGCCTGATGCTAGCTTCTTATATACCCTGAAATCTATAACTTTGGACTACTTCTACTGACCTCATCCCCATCCTTTTCCTTTCTCCTTAAAATCTACTTTTTGTCTTTCATCTGTTCCTCCTAGTATTTCCTTTTATAATGTTGATTCTAGGGCATTAAATGTGCTATATTAATTCTATTTGCATTAAATGTGCTGTATTAATTCCACTGCTACAATTGAAGTGATAAAACATTGTTTTAAAATTTGTAAAAGATCCCTTGTTTCTCTACTTGCACCACACTGCAATGTTTTCAGGTGGTCAATGCTTGATCTTCGTACAGTGATAAACTAAATTTTTTTATGTTCTGTTAGAATTATTATTATAATACTGATGTTGCTATTTGACTACACTAGTTAAATATAACAGCTTGTAGGAGAAATGGGTGCTGAAAAAACATTTATCAGTGAGTACTTACTGAGATTGGCAATTAATTTGAACACAGGAAGAAGTCTCTCAACGCCAGGTTAAAGTCCAAAAGGTTTATTTGGTAAGAAGCGCCACTAGCTTTTGGAGCACAGTTCCTTCATCAGGTGAGTGGGGAGTTTGTTGTGAGACTTCTTACTATGTTTACCCCAGTCCAACACCGGCATGTCCACATCAGTTAATTTGAACCCATGTAACTGATGATACCAGATACAAGTGTGTTCGTGTGTGGCTGAAATAACCTGAGGTGCTATTATGAATAAATATCAGATTCAAATGCAAAAAATAGTTTGACCTGGTCAACATGTTATGCGTAGCCTGCTTTTTGCTGTACTATGTTTGAAATCCGGATGGCAGCCACTTGATCATAAACGGTGGCAAAAATCCCTACCATCTAGACAAGGAGGGTACGTATGGGAAATAATTCTGCAGTGGTTTCAAAGTAATTACAGGTCTGACCTGAAGCTGTTCTCACAGCTGTCTCTCTCAAAGAGATACAAAAAAATCAAATGCTTGATTAAGCTGGCAAAGTCACATTTTGCTTGGAATATTTGTTTTGTAGATCACAGAACAGCTATGAATCTAGAGAAAGATGGTGAAGTGTTGCTCCGATAATGAGAGAGGTTCAAGAATTCTTGTCAGACCCATTGCATTTGCAGTATTCGCATAGCTGTCCGTCTAACTGTAAACATTAATTATCTAAGATTATAGTGTTTAAATTTAGTTTACATATTCAATTTAGTCAGCTACAAAACATTGCAGCATATTCCCTTTTTGGCAATGAATAGGCACAAAATATTTTTAAGAACCAACACAGGGAAAGAAAAATGCTTATCCTAAAGAAAATTAAAGTAAGCTGAATACATTGCTGATGTGAGGAGATGCATTTGGAACCTCCCTTTACTCTCTTGATGAAATCAGTGTTTATAACTCCATGGTGGTCTTGTACATAAGAAAGAAAGTAATGCCTGTATCCAGGTCATTCCCACCCCTATCTTGTTTTGTCTTTCAAATTATTTCAAACGTCGTAAGTTCCCTTGGAACATTTTAAAAAGATATCTCATAAGAATGCTTTTGAAGGGGCACTGGCAACAGAGTGAGGTAGGCTGACCATGATTGTAATAACCTGCTGTTGCAATTTCTCATGTTAAGATTCACATTTGCATCAGCATTTGTAGGAGCTCTTCATTGCAAAGCAGGGAGCTCTGTCATGGAAGCCATGGAAGTATAATGTGGGAGTCATGGAGAATGTGACATTGAAGTATTGCAATGCTTGTGTAGACTCTCAGTTATAGAGGGCAAAAATAACTTATTTTCTCACAGGACCCTGATATCAACATTGTTGCCCATAACCCTGTCAGCTGCTAACTGAAGTTACCAACAACTGTTGCTTTTCTGCCTTGTTTAGCCATTCTCCACATTAACAGCAGGACGTTTACACAAAGGAAAGTTCTAATGACATTTACTCCCATGCAGCTGCTGGCGTCATGTTTTGAAACTAGCTGTTTTTTTAAATCAAATTGCTGGCAGAATAGATCTATTTGAGGCCAATACATGATTGTGAGTTTAATAATCCACCAGTAGAGAATTTTCAAAATGCTGGCTGGCCACATCTGGTGAGGCGTGAAGGCTGGCTCACTTGGCACGATACACTGTGTTCTCCAAGAGAAAGTATTAAATCTTGATTAATTATAAGGGCACGCGAATGCTTGTGTGCTGCTTGTGAGCTGTTCAACCTTCCTCTCTAACGGCAATATCTCATTTCATTGTCTCGGTCACCTTTTTCTCTCTCTCTCTCTTCTCTCCACCTCCCCCTCCCAGATGGAGAAAAGGTGATTTCCACAAATGAATGTTCAAATTGTTTCACGCCCTGGGACAAATTTAAAAGCTGTTTTGTGGTTCTGTGTTTCTTGCACAGACAATTGAAACCTTTTAAAGTGAATGTAAAACCTTTAGTGGCTTGTTTCACCAACTCTTCTCCCCTCCCTCAGAGGGAGTGCAGAGTAAAGTGCCTCTAAGTAGAATGATATTCAATAGAATACTTATTGTTTTGAGAGGAGAGGATGGAATGAAAAGCCCTTTACTCCATTTTATTTTTTCGGGGGAAGTAGGGGGGATTTTGTTCTTGAGAGATTTTTGTGCAATTGTGGACATTAGCAAGTTTGTGTAATGAGGTCCGATGCAAAATAGGCCGGAATTTTACTGGCCAGCCGCCACAGGAATCGGAGCAGGTGAGAGGCGGGCCATGGAAAGTTCCGTTGACCTCAGTTGAGATTTTACAGTTTTGGGATGAGTGGGACTGTAAAATCCCACCCATAATGTCAGATTGTTACATGTAATCTGGGTTTGGCATTTCAGTTCAATTGTGCTGTTCTGAAACCTTTCTAAAGATTAGAGGTGGAGACTCTTGGTCTGGTAATTGGTAATCTTGTAATCTACTTTTTTAGCAGTTTCCCTGCTATGAGTGTAACTGGCACAAAGGATCACAAATTGTGGTCAGCAATTAAATTTTAAAATGCTCCTGATTGAAGTGATTCAGTGCTGATCTTGCATTTGGTGATATGTAAATGAATTTAAGGAGAAAGAGGAACCATTTTATAACAGATGCAATTTTGTGTCCAGAATGGCCAATTGTATCCAAGTGGAAACTCAACCTTTCGGAGTGTCAGATGTTATTCCATTCTGGTGTAGAGATGACTTAACCTAGGGCTGAACAAAAGCAAGTGAAGCTCATGAAATCATGGCAATATCAATTCAAAAAATGAATGAAAATGGGTACCCAGAAACTAGAAGTGGAGACCCCTGGTCTTGCAAAATCTTGGTAGGTGACATCACATAATGAAAGCCAGGTTATTTAGATTGAGCAAAAACAGTAACAATGATACTTCTGTAATCGGCTACATTCTGGTGACTTGTCTATTATTGACAACATATTGGAATCAACCCTGGCTCAAGGAGAAACGGAGAAGAGTGAACTAAAAGTAGTATTAGGTGTGCTTGTAAATGAAGTGTCAACCTGCAAAAGTTCCATGTGCATATTGAATATGGGACAAAACATGCCATAGATAACTTTGTGATCCTAGTGGATCAAGTCAAAGCTCTCGTCCTGCCACATTCAATAGTGAATGGTGGTGGATGATTAAACAACTAATGGGATGGGGAACAGGTTCCATGTACATCCCCATCATAAATAATGGCAGAGCTCAGCAAGTCAGTGTGAATGACAAGGTTGATGAGCATTTACAATAATGTCAGAAATGCTGAGTTGATAATCCAATTTCACCTTTTTCTGAGGTTGCTACCATCACAGAAACCAGACTTCAGCTGATTCTGTTCACTCCATATAAGGCCGTAAAACACCTCATGCTGAGTGCAGCAAAGGATCCTTGGTTATATTACTGAAGACTTGTGTTTATAGGACGAGTTGCTCCTATAGCTTAGGTTTTTCATTTAAGGCTGCAATGCTGGCATCCTGACAAAATGGATGATTTAATCTCTCCGATTACTGTCCCATCGATCTTTCCTTGATCATCATCAGTGAATTGATGGAACTTGTAATTGACAGAGCTATCATGTGACACTTATTCAGCAGTAACTTGCTCACTGATGTTTAGTTTGTGTATTGCCAGGACTACTTGGCTCCAGACCTCATTACAGCTTTGTTCCAAATAGGACAAAAGAGCTGAGTTTCCTAGGTGAAATGAGTGTGACTATCTTTGACAATCAGCTTAATATGTGACCAAACAAGGAGCCCAAGTAAAATTAACGTAGGTGGGAATCAGGCAAAAAACACTGGTTGGCTTTATATCCAGAGCAAAGGAAGATGGTTGTGCATGTTGGAGACCAATCATCACTCCTGAATATAGAAACATCCATTGAGAAAAGAAGCATGGGTAGGCCATTCAGCCCTTAGAGCCTGCTCCGCCATTCACTATGACCATAGAACATAGAACACTACAGCACAAACAGGCCCTTCGGCCCACAAGTTGCGCCGATCATATCCCTACCTACCAGGCATGTCTATAACTCTCAGTCCCATTAATTCCCATGTGCTCATCCAGAAGTCTCTGAAAAGACCCCAACAGGTTCGCCTCCACCATAGATGATCATCAAATTCAATATCTTGTTTCCCACCTCCCCCCCCCCCCCCCCCCCCCCGACCCCCCGAGCTATTAGGGCTATAGCAATGGAAATATCCATGGAGGAATTGTGTGTTTTGGAAAGCAAAGGAAAAACTTGAGGTTGAGCTGCCCATAACAAGCTTATAGAAATGAATGACTGTGGACACAGTATTCTGCTCTTGCTGATGGTGAGGTTGGTGGTGGAATGGATATGTCATTGGCCAAAGGGTTAGGCTTTTGATGAATGTCTTGAAGCACAGCCAGTAATTTTGGAGCAATTAAATCTAGGATGCTCAAGAGAACAGAACTGGATGAGTGCAGAAATCTTGGAGGGTAGTGGTGCTGGGTGACATTACAGTGGCTCAGAGAGTTACAGGGTGAAGTGGGGAAGGGCTGCTGACAATTGTTCTGGTGCTTAGGGATTACGGTTTGTAACAGAGACCGAATATAATGCTTCAACCACTGGTGTTATTTCTGGTTACCCAGTACTTGATGTCAGACAAGTAGATTAATAACTTGGAGACAGTGGAAAAATGGAGGGAAGTGGTGGTGAGATAAGAATCCGTTTTTCTCCTCAGATGCTGCCTGACTTCCTGAGTATTTCCAGAAATTTTGTTTTTATTTCAGATTTCAAACACCTACAGTATTTTTTGTGCTGTGGTGGGGATGGGTTTTCTTAGCTTGAGGGTATAGGCAACATAGCATGTAGGTACATAAATCATTGCTAAGAAAAATATCTTGATAAGGTATTGTAAAGATAAATGATGAAGGAAAAGTGCAGACTTGTGTGACCCAGAGTGCTTGTTTTCGTGCTTCCATTGCATTGGCTAAATTGGTAGTTGATCAGCTGATTCGGTGGTAAATTGGATGTAACCCGTATTCAATTATGCATGTAAACACAAGCTGAAATAAGACCCTTTCATGTGCAAGTTTGTTAGTTTTCTGTACCATTTCAGTGGAATAGCTTAATTTAAATTACTAGATACATTTTGAACTCCAGATATTTTTAATAATCAGATGTAGAATCTATTTATAATAATTAGATGCCAGAATTACCTCTGATACTGCCATCTAGTGTTTGTATAGAATTTGCAGCACAGAATTGAGCCATTCGGCCAGCTGGTCTATGCTAGTATTTATAAACCACATCAGCATTTTTCCATTCTAATTGTGTCTTCCCACCCAGCCCTTGTATCCTTTTAAATTCCTCTTTGTATCAGCATCAAGTCTCATTTTATTGACTGCAAACAAAAGAAAAATTGGTAAATGCATCTTAGCTTCACACACTTTGTTTATTTGCTTGATGTTAGTCAATTAATTTTTTTAATCTATTAAAATGTTCAGCTACCATTGGAAAATTTACTTGGCAGAAATTGTATAAATGGACGTTTTTTTTCTCATTGGAATAGCAAACATAGGAACCTTCTTATCCTGGTTTTGGGGGTGTGCTGGGAACAGTGGAGAAGCAGCCCTTCTGTTGAGATTGTAAATTTGATTGCAAAGAATGTTTCTGTGCTATGTGTAATGCTGTTACGTGTTTTACTTTATAAATCTATTTGCTTATTGAGACTACAGTCCACAGAGTGCATCTTCTCCCAGTGATAATTCTGATCCATTTCTAACGTTTGTTGTATATAGCCAATAAAATAATCTTGATGAGAAGAATATCCCCCAATGCACACCTCCCCCTTCTGTGACAAATCATTTTACCTAAATTCAGATACAAAATTTTAGCTTTTTTTCACTAAATATTAAAGCAAATACAGTTAATGAATTTAACAAAATCTCTCACTCAACTGGTCCAAGTCTAGACCCTTTCTACTGAGAGAAAATATTTGCTGTTAGGAGGACCAGGTAATTCTGAAATTTACTTTGCTGTGTTACTAAGTGATTCCATAACTGGTACATTGGAAATGTTGGCTGGGATTCTCTGACCTCATTGGTGGTATCTGCTCCATAGTGAAGATGAGCATAATAATGCATCAGTGTTAACGTGACACTCTAATACTTCATTATCATCGGATAGGATCAGTGACCATCTTTGTAACTGACTAGCAACTATCAATGGTATGCCTTTATATTGCCAAAAAATAACAGTTAAGGGTGGATGATCAGCCAATAATATAAAATGACGATCATATAAATAATGATGAAATCTTCATACACTAAAAATTATACTTGTTGCTTCTTTTTCTGGCTGATTTTTCTAGATTTAGCACTAGTCAGAGTACATGAAGCAAAGGCTAATGGTAGTTTTTCTCCTGAAGGCATAATATGTGAAATGACTGTTCTACTCAAAGGTAAAGCAAGCAAGCAGTAATGGTAGCTTCAGATTAAAACGAACCAGTGCTTACAAAACATCTTTGAAATCCTTGTATGCTTTCTCACATTACCATTCCCATGACTGTTTCACACAATAAATTATGCAATCGCTTCAATAATGTAGCTAAATTAGGAACAAAGTTGCCATAATTTATAAATCCTAGAAAGGACCTCCATTGCTTCATATTCTTCAGATGTGGTGCTTCTATGATCATGTCCATCTTTTTAGGTACTTTATGAAGGATTTTACTATCAATAATGTGACCCAAATACTGGACTGATGTCTGGAAGAAGCCGCACTTTTCTTTCTTGATATGAACATCATGTGTTTGAAGTATTGCTTTTAAATTATTCAAATGCCCTTGTTGGCTGGACCCTGTAATTAGAATATCATCAGTACAACATTGTACACCAGAGAGACAACTTAAAATCTGATCCCATTTGATCTTTGGAATAGGACTGGTGTGAATATTATTCCAAAAGTTAATCTTTATAACGAAAAAGATCTTTAAGTGATGATTGTAAGCAATGGTTGAGATTCAGCAACTACATGCATCTGTAAATATGTCTGTGAAAGATCAATCTTGTTCAGTATCTGCCGACTGATAATCCAGCAAACAAATCTTTTAAAGAAAGTGGATATTGATCAATACTGTACTTATAATTGTTTTAAAATCACCACAAATACAAACAGAACCACTGGGTTTCACGGAGATATGATGGGGATAGCCCAATCACTCATCGTGTTAACAAGTCATACTAACTCTTCTTCAACTTTGGGTTGTAAATGGCATAGCCCTTGCCTTGAGATTCTTTGGTTGTTATCACCCTTTATCTTGAGTTTTATCTGAACTCCCTTCTTTGAGCCAAGGGTCTCTTTGAAATCACTCTTGTATTTATCCAGAAGGTATCATAAGTCTGTTGTGACATCAACCAGTCTGTTGACTGCACTCTGGTTAAGCTTGATCTTCTCCAACCATGATCTCCCAAGTAGAGTTGGAGAATTAACATGGACCTCAGGGAGAAGTAACTCAACATTGACCATGATGTAACCTTTTAACCTCTTTACTATGTCCTTAAAATCACATCAGCTTGTTTCAAAGGAAGATGCTTCACCTTTTGTTGGTATATCGTCTCTGGAACTAAACTACAGTCACATCTGTATCAACCTCCATCCTTGTATAGACAAGATGTTCAGTTGGAACTCATCATTTTTCTAGACATTCTCTTTTTCATAGCCATAATTCTTCGATGTTGTGAATTCTTTTTGTAGAATGCAACTTGTTCTTCTTGGAGGTACCTAGATTCTTTTTCTGAATATTCTCAGGGGAAGCTGGTCTAGCCCAACAAGCAATGTAACCCATTTCACTGCACTACTTGCATTGACAATCCTTGCTCCAGTGTTCACTTGCTAAATGGCCCATTTTGAATAACCTATGACATGCTTGTTGCTTGTTTCGACTTGTGGGCAACTTCCAACTTGTGGATCTTCATTCCTGCGCCAAATTGTGAAGCCTCTTTAGCAGGCAGAAACTGCAATTTTTTAAAGCCAAGCTATGTTCAGTAAGCAATCTTCTTTGGATAGCTTCATTTTGGAGACCACAAACTAGACAATTGTGAAGAGCGTTTTGTAACAACTCGCCAAATTCATGATGTTGTGCCAGTCTTTTGAAGGTTGCCACAAACTGAACAATGCTTTTGCCTTCCACTTGATTCTTTCAGTGGAACCTCAACTGTTCCGTACGATTAAAGGCTTTGGAGAGGATCTTTGTCAAGTCACTGTAAGTTTTGGTTCCTGGCTTTGCTGGATGAACCAAGTTCCAGAGCAAATTGAAGATCTTTCTATTCTACTGAAGAAAACTGGTACGAGCAACTCGTTTGCAATTTTATTTGCTTCTATAGAGTACTGAAAATGCTTGCATAGGGACTCCATGATTCATTTTTTTCACTGGAAGGGCCCGTGGATTCTAATTGACCCATCATTTTTCTTGCAGGCACAAGTGACTCGAGGCTGCTCAAAATATCTTTTTCATACTGTCTTCCAGCACTCCCCTTTTACTCTGGAGACCATTGACTTGATGCATTTTTTTTTCAAATGACCCCAGCTATACAGCAAAGCATTCCTCTTTTCAAACATGTCTGCAATCTCACCCTTCTCTGGGTTGAAAAAATTCTCTTTTAAAGCTTTTTTCTTATTTACTTTTCTTGGCACTTTAATTGTTAATCCTGTGGCTTCTCCTAAGCCTTTTAATATTCAAAATATAAGGACCAATTATTTATTTTTCTTCTACTTAGGATCTTTTCTCATTCTCAATGAAACAAAATCCAGACTTATTGCCAATTTTATTTTTGTAATGCCCTAATTGTGTTAAGGGTTGAGAGTGTTAACAAAAAAAAGTGGTTTGCAAACACAGATTCAAACTAACAGCAGCAAAATTATCCAAAGAGCTCTGGCCTGTACAAAGTACAAACTGAAAGTAAAACAGCAGGCTGTTCTGCACCCCAATGCATCACCATCAAATCATGTGATCAGTTCTTGAAGCAATCTATAACTACTTAAATATATAACAGCAGTTAACTCTTGTTTCTTTGTTCCCAAAGTCAGCAAGACCTGTTGAATATTTCTCGCACTTTCTGTTTTTACCCAAGTCTTGGTGTCTTGCTTTAGTGAGTTGATCTCCGTAAGAATGGTAATATTTGTGCTACAATTTCTCTGTGGCCCTGTAGCAGGTAGGATCAGAACTCTGAGAGTTCTAATCTGTGTGTGTATCCATCCATGTTCATAATTCTTGTGACAAAGTGGAGCTGAAGTTGGGCGTCGATGCTCATCTTGCTTGAGCAGTCTGCTGACTCTTGCTGTTCACAAACGCATATGACAAATGAACAGTTTAAGAAATGGGAGGATGGCTATGGCCAAAGAAAAATAAATAATAGGTCCTTATATTTTGGCCATGGGTGGCATGGTAGCACAGTGGTTAGCACTGGTGCTTCACAGCTTCAGTGACCTGGGTTCAATTTTCGGCTCGGGTCACTGTCTGTGTGGAGTTTGCACGTTCTCCTTGTGTCTGCGTGGGTTTCCTCTGGGTGCTCCAGTTTCCTCTCACACTCTAAAGGTGTGCGGGTTAGGTTGGTTGGCCATGCTAAAATTGCTCCTCAGTGTCCAAAGATGCTGAGGTTAGAGGATTTAGCGGGTAATAGTATGTAGGGATATGGGGGTCGGGCCTGGGTGGGATTGTGGTCGGTGCAGACTCGATGGGCTGAAGGGCCTCTTTCTGCACTGTAGGGTTCTATGGCCAGAGTTGTTGGAATTGAAGACACCATAGAAGCACAGAATATGTTCCAAATAGAAACAATTCCTTGGAACAGCATGTGAGTCAATCACTTGACTTTAATTTAAATTATAGCATTGCTATGATTTATGTGCAATTTTTATATTGATTTGTGGAACATTCTTTTTAAATAGAATAATTTATCCTCAAGCACTGCAAAATGAAGGGTAAATTGTAAACAAGTTGTTCCATTTCTGTCACTGATATTTAGGTATATGCATTCTCCCACTTTCTCTTTTCCGATATCCTTTCTTTTCTCTGCTTCCAATGCTGCTTGGAAGGTTAATAAGGCCAATAGTGGCAACTAAATGATAGCTATCACAGAATCAAGCCTGGGTAATCGAGCATTGACCATACTGGTGCTACTGCCCTGGATGGTGGTCATTAATACATTGGACCTGACGTCATTCAGGATATCTTTGTGGATTTTGTGAACATACTTTGAATTAGCACACTTATAGATTCAGTACTTCTCTCAATTACCAGTTAGATGCGTGAAGCCAGCATCATGTTTGTCTGTAACTGAGCCATGCAAGTACTTGGGATTCAGTCCCAATCAATTTCCATGCCTGTCATGTATGGCACGACCATGATTTTTTTTTTAGATCCATTGATCTATATGAATAATAATTATTTGATAATCAAGAAATAAAACATTGTAGTTTCTTGGTGAACATTGGATCATTTTATCATATTTGCTGGTTTATGAGCAGGTCAAGCAGCATACTGAAGTTGTTCATTCCATGATCACTGTTCTCCTAGAATTCAGTGGTCAGGCCCAAATTAATTGGCCAGGATTTTTCACTAAAGGCACAATGAACAAATTGCAATTACATTGAGGTGAAATTGCATTCCAATGTTTTGTGAAGATCAATTAACATAGACCTGAACATAAAATCTAATTTGAATTAGCACAATGAAGCAGTGTAAGAATAAGAAATGGGCCATTTTCAACTTTTTAAACCCATTGAATTCTGCACTAGAGCTGACTAGTAGCTTCAATTGACTGCTGTTTGCTACAGGTTTATTCTTATTAACCCTGGATTACTGCAACCACGATTATACAAAGCCCCAGGTAGACCACATCCAGAGCAGTTTTGGGCGCTACACTTCAGGAAGACTTTGGAAGGATGTGCAGTAAAGTTTAATCAGAATGATACCTTGACTCCAAAGGTTAAGTCATAGGAAGAGATAACACAAACAAGGGCTGTATTTCCTGGAATTTAAAAAGGTTGATCAAAGTTTCAAAATTCAACGGGAACTGATAAGGTGATTGGCAAGATACTGGCTGAAGAGTCTAGAACTAGGGGGCATAGTCTAAAACTTAAAACTTAGAAACAGACCTTTTCAGAAGAAAACGCCTCTAAAGACAACAAGTGGTAGAAGTTTTAAACAGTTGTCTGCAAATGGCAATCACTAGATTAATTTAAAATTTAAAATCTTAGATCTGTAGATTTTTGTTCCTCAAAGGTATATTGGAATACAAAGCAATGGTTGGTACGTGGAGTTATGTCACAGATCAGCCCTGATCCTTTTGAATGGTGGGTGGAACAGACTTGAGAGTCCAGGTAGCCTCCTATATGCCTAAATGTACATCTGAGAATCTATGTGGCCTTCTTGATTGATCAGAATTGGTGCAAACTTCCTTTTCTGACCTAACCTGTATTGCTGTGATTGTGGACTAAATTGTGTGAGGAACTTGGATAAGCTTAAAGCAGATATTTGGATGTAATGACGTTATGGGCACAACTTGCATTTAATATTCTGACTTGTTTTGTGCTATTTGATTTTTGCTCAGATTAAGGGGTTGTCTGTCAGTCTTGTAGATACGCCATTGTATGGTTGGTCCCATAATCAAATCTCCCCTTAGTGATGCCACAACAGCTGACCAAAATTAAAGGAGTTTTGGATAGTGAGAAGATTGTTCAGCTGCAATTTCATTTTTAACGGCAATGTTTCAATGAAGCATTCTGTGTAAAATAAAAGCAAATTACTGTGGATGCTGGAATCTGAACCTGATAGAGAAAATGCTGGAAAATCTCAGTAAATCTGGCAGCATCTGTAGGAACAGGAAAGAGCTGATTCAAGTTCAGATGGCTGTTTGTCAAAGCATTCTATATTGGTTGCACCAGAGTCTTAATCAGTTTCTAGGAGTTGTATTTTGTTCTGGTCACAGTTTGAAAAATGGAAGCAGTCGCACCTCTAAAGGTCAGGAGGGTTTTCAGAACTGTTTTACCTTGTGTTGCTCTGAACTTGCTCAGTGAAGATTCCAACCATCTCAGCTGACAAAATTTGAACCTATTAAATTTGTGTATGTTGTGGCAACATGTTAACGTAGCCCACCCGCAGTGATATTGTTCATTGGATGTTGGATGCATGATGTATTGCAAAGAAAGGAGCATAATACCCTGCAGTGCAAAATCCATTCAACCACTGAGGTGCAGCTGTTTGTAATCACACCTCTCTTTTTAAGGTCATAAAATCTAATTGCTGTCAATAGGTACAAACTATTTGCGGTGATTCCTTTTGTGACCCTTCTCAGTCAGGTTTCCTATCTGTTCAGGTGTAATATCGTGTTATTCATGAAGGCCCGCCTTCTCACCCTTGCCCCTTGCCTGAGGTATAGTGATCCTCAGATTAAATCTCTGCCAGCCAGTGCTCCTCTTCAAAAGGGGAGAGCAGCTTATGATCATTTAGGACTGTGCTGACTTTACCTTTGACCTGGTGTTCAGTGAATATGAAACTGAAATAAGTTGGCAGTAAGCACACTGTGTACATTACACAGCAAATGTAGTAACTGAGCTGAGAAGCTTGTAATGTGTCAGAGGCTTCTGATGTTTTGTAAGGTATCTTTTGTTGCTGGGATTTTTGTCTGTACATGGTAACTGATGGGCAAAACACTAATATTTCTCCATTACAATTCAGAAAATCTGTAACAACGTCTATCTGCAGAGAGACAATTACATCAGCTGTCCAATGTAAGATTGCAGTGCAAGAATCAGAGATGATCGTTTATACGAAGGACAAAGTATGTTAAATATATCAAGGCCAATACATTAGTAATTTTAAAATAGTCTGATTAAAATGGGGGGTGAGGGGAAACTAGATGCAAGTCTGAGGCCACTATTTGTAGACGACAACATGACTAAACTGTAGTTTTCAAATTAAGGCACATAGATTTTGCCCTTCAAGCCTGACATTATTGACACAGAGTCCAAACCATTTACCTCAGCACTGCCTAACTCCTGGGCACGTTAACGATTGTGAAATGTAAGGTTAAGAACTTTGGTCCTGGGATCTGTACAACAGAGCTGGCAAAAGAGAAACTGGAAACATTGTTCTTCCCACTTAGGATTGAAATTGATTCTGACATAAACCTTCAACCGAGGAGTATTCCTTTTGGGAGCAGAGATACGCGTGGTATATGAATCTTCCAGGAGGTGCTGCTGCAATGATGGTGTGCAGTGGTGGCAGAGAAATGGAACAAATGTTTGAGAAAGTGGGACTAGGCAAATCCAAAAAGCTCACCATTACCACCACCTCAGGACAACTACGGATGGGCACTGTGGAGTGACCTTGATAAAAATGCATCAACATTGTGAATTTCTGAATCTTGATCATCTATTGGGCATGAATGCTACCATTGTTATATCTTGGTAGTTTGGAATGGCACAGTATGTTGCAGATCAGTCCACTGTATCAAGCTCCTGGAGACCTCAGATTTAAAAGTATAAATTCAGCTATTCTCAAAAACTCCTTACCAGAACAACATAGAGAAAGAAAAAGGCTTCTGAGAACATCTTAAAACAGACATTTTCTCTCAACCCCTCCACTACCTCTAAACTGTCTGACTGATTATTTGACATTCACTCCTTTCTAAGAGTAGAAATTTCTCCTATCTAAGTATTGGGAAAACCAAAACCATTGTCTTCAGTTCCTACCACAAATGTCATTTCCCTCACCATCAACTGCTTCCCTCTCTCTGGAAACCATCTGAGGCTGATCTATATCGTTACTGAGACTGCCTATTTCAATCTCTGTAATATTGCCTGACTCGATCTGTGCCTCCTTTAATCTGATAATTCAACCTTTATCAATGTTTTTATTGCTTCTAGACTTGTCTATTCCAATGCACTCTGAGTCAGCCCCTCACATTCTACCCTGCCTAAACTTGAGGTCATCAAAGTTTCTGCTGCTTTTGTCCTAAGTTGTAGTGGGTCTCATTTCCCTACCACGCCCGTGCTCACTGGTCTACTTTGCAATGCCTCAATTTTAAAGTTGTCATCTTTGTTTTCAAATCCTGCCATGGCCTCTCACCTCTTAACCTACAATTTCCTCCAGCCTCATTATAGTCCCAAGATATTGCACTCCTCCAATTCTGCTCTTAATCACTCCTCTATTGGTGACCATCCCTTTAGCTACCAAGGCCCTACGCTCTGAAATCCTCTTCCCATCTCCATCTCTTTTTCCTCCTTTAGGATATTCCTTAAAATCTGCTTTTTTGAGCAAATAGTTGGTCTTGGTAATCTGTCCTAATAGTTCCTTTTGTGGCACATAACAAAGTACTTAAAAAGGCATGTGGTATTCTCTGCTTTAAAAATACAGGCATACAGTAGAAAAGCAAGGAAGCACATATACCTCCATGTCTTTCTGTTCCTGTATCCCCTTTTAGAATTGTACTGTTTGGTTTATTTTGCCTTGCTACATTCTTCTTCCAAAATGTTCCTACTGCGCTCTCTGAATATATCAAGAAAAGCAATGGTTCTTGTTCTGAGCCCAGTGCATACCTTCCTAATTTGTCTGTACTGTTTGCATTTCACCATTTGGTTCCAGTGTGTAATGTGCCTTTTCTTCTATGTTCTTCCACAGGCACGGAACCCGATGTGCAGGGGAGGTGGCTGCTGTTGCAAACAATTCGCACTGTACAATAGGAGTTGCTTACAATGCCAAGATTGGAGGTTTGTGAAATGTTCTCATTCTAAAATGGAACCAATCATATGTGCAAAGAATGGCCTACGCTGCATGGCGAGCTGATATTTTGATTCACCTTTACTGCACTGTGCATTTTTCTGATGGGGATTTAAAGAAAAGCACAAATTTGATGAATGCAAGACAAAGAAAACAAGACAAATGGGTGGGGTATACTTTTTGTTCACCTTTTATTCCAGGATGATGCAATGAAAGCCATTTCTCTTTGCCAAGTGACAAGGCCATGATATACAAGTGGGTTTGAACAGTCTCCATTTTCTCCACAGTGGATTTGAATTCACAGTGAATTTCTTCTCTGTCCGCATAGTATTCTGCAACAATATGTCCTAGGACTAATAAGGAGCAGGTCATATTAGATTCGTTAGAAGTGAGCTTCAGTTAACAGCCTAATGGATGTATGAATGTTTAACTAAGATTGAAAGGGTGAAACGCAAAACGGCTATTAAAATGTTAGATTAAGCTTTGGTTGACACTAGTGGGATGCAATAATAAACTAGGCACATCTGATAATGGATAATACAACAGAAGATTAATGTAAGCTGTTTAAAAAGGAATGTAACATGATAGAGAAATAGTTTATACCCCCTAATTCTACTTACCAATAATAACCTTGGGCAACAAAAGAGGGAAGAGATAACAAAACTAAAAGAAAAGGCATACAAATATGCAAAATAAAACACAGATTCTGGTGAATGGGAAAGATATAAAGAGCAGCAAAGGGTGAAAAAGCAGACTTAAAGACATGCGAAAAGGGAGTATTAAAAATAAACCTCAAAATCAACACACAATCTTTTATGAATACATTAGGGAAGTAGGATGGTGTGAGGCAATGTGGACATCTTGAAAACTGATGGATGGTGATCAATGGAAATAAGGGAAGGATGGATGTGCTGATTAATTCACTTCATTATTTACAATTGGGGAATAGGTAAGCATGTCGGATTTCACAAGGAAACTATTATTAAATCAAGAAAAGGGCTGAAACACAATTAATGCAAGCAAGCTGACAGCTTTGAGGCAGCATGGCGGCACAGTGCCAGGAACCTGGGTTTGATTCCCGACTTGGGTCACTGTCTGTGTGGAGTTTGCGTTTTCTCCCTCTGTCTGCATGGATTTCCTCTGGGTGCTCGGGTTTTCTCCCACAGTCCAAAGGTGTGCTGGTTGGGTGCATTGGCCATGCTAAATTCTGCGTCAGTTTACCCGAATAGTGTAGTGATTAGGGGATTTTCACAGTACCTTTATTGCAGTTTGAATGTAAGACTATTTGTGAATAATAAATAAATTTTAAACCTTACTTTGAAAAGAATAATAGCATCAAAGAGTGACCAGTCCTTACAACCAAATAGTTTCCATCCTCGGGTTTTAAATATGCAGGGAGATTGCTGACACTCTGATTACAATTTTCCCAAATAAAAGTTCTGCGGGTGCTGTAAATAGAACCATAGAAAATTACAGCTCAGAAACAGGCCTTTTGGCCCTTCTTGTCTGTGCCAAACCATTTTTTGCCTAGTCCCACTGACCTGCATGTGAACCATATCCCTCCGCACCCCTCTCATCCATGAACCTGTTCAAGTTTTTCTTAGATGTTAAAAGTGACCCCGCATTTACCACTTTATCTGGCAGCTCACTCCACACTCCCACCACTCTCTGCTTGAAGAAGCCCCCCCTAATATTCCCTTTAAACTTTTTCTCCTTTCACCCTTAACCCATGCCCTTTGTTTTTTCTCTCCTCTAGCCTCAGTGGAAAAAGCCTGCTTGCATTCACTCTATCTATACCCATCAAAATCTTATACACCTCTATCAAACCTCCCCTCATTCTTCTACACTCCAGGGAATAAAGTCCTAACCTATCCAATCTCTCTAACTCAGCTTCTCAAGTCCCGGCAATATCCTTGTGAACCTTCTCTGCACTCTTTCAAACTTATTTACATCCTCCCTGTAACTAGGTGACCAAAACTGTACACAATACTCTGAATTTGGCCTCACCAATGCCTTATATAACCTTACCATAACACTCCAACTTTTATACTCGATACTCTGATTTATAAAGGCCCATATACCAACAGCACTCTTTATGACCCTATCCACCTGTGACGTCACTTTTAGGGAATTCTGTATCTGTATTCCCAGATCCCTCTGTTCAACTGCACTCTTCACAGTCCTACCATTTAGCATGTACATTCTACTCGGTTTGTCCTTCCAAAGTGCAATACCTCACACTTGTCTGTGTTAAATTCCATTTGCCATTTTTCAGCTCATTTTTCTAGTTGGTCCAAGTCCCTCTGCAAAACCTTCCTCACTGTCCACTACACCTCCAATCTTTGTATCATCAGCAAATTTGCCGATCCAATTTACCACATTCTCATCCAGATCATTGATATAGATGACAAACAACAAGGGACCCAACACCGATCCTTGCAGCACTCCACTAGTCACAGGCCTCCGCTCAGAGAAGCAATCCTCCACAACCACTCTCTGGCTTCTTCCACTGAGCCAGTGTCTAATCCAATTTACAACCTCCCCATCTATACCTAGTGACTGAACCTTCCTAACTAACCTCCCATGAGGGACCTTGTCAAAGGCCTTGCTGAAATCCAGATAGACAACATCCACCACCTTCCCTTCATCCACTTTCCTGGTGACCTCCTCGAAAAACTCTAAAAGGTTGGTCAAACATGACCTACCAAGCACAAAGCCATGTTGACTCTTCCTAATAAGTCCCTGTCTATCCAAATATTTGTAGATCCTATCCCTTATTACACCTTCCAATAACTTCCCAACCACCGACGTCAAACTTACTGGCCTGCAATTTCCTGGATTTCTTTTGGAACCTTTTTTTAAACAATGGAACGACATGAGCCACCCGCCAATCATCCGGCACCTCCCCTGTGAATATTGGCATTTTAAATATGTCTGCCAGGGCCCCTGCAAGTTCAACACTAGCCTCCCTCAAGGTCTGTGGGAATACCCTGTCCGGTCCCTGGGGATTTATCCACTCTGATTTGCCTCAAGACAGCCAGCACCACCTCCTCTTTAATCTGTAAAGGTTCCATGACCTCCCTACCTGTTTGCCCTATTTCCGTAGATTCCATGCCCTTTTCCTCAGTGAATACGGATACAAAAAACCCATTTAGTATCTCCCCCATCTCTTTTGGTTCCATACACAGTCTACCACTCGGGTCTTCAAGAGGACCAATTTTATCCCTCACTATCCTTTTGCTCCTAACAGACCTATAGAAGCTCTTTGGATTTTCCTTCACTCTGTCTGCTAAAACAACCTCATGCTTTCTTTTAGCCCTTCTGATTTCCCTCGTAAGTAGCTTCTTGCATTTTTTTATACTCGTCGAGCATCTGATCTGTCCCTTACTGCCTGTACATTTCATACAACAAGCTCTTCCTCTTAATCAGCGTTACAATCTCTCTCGAGAACCAAGGTTCCTTATCCCTATTTACTTTGCCTTTAATCCTGACAGGAACGTACAAACTCTGCACTCACAAAATTTCTCCTTTGAAGGCCTCCCACTTTCCATTTACATCCTTACCAGAGAACAGCCTGTGCCAATCCACATTTCCCAGATCCCTTCTCATTTCATCAAATTTGGCCTTTTTCCAGTTCAGAACTTTAACCCAAGGACCAGATCTGTCCTTATCTGTGATCAGGTTGAAATTAATGGCATTATGATCACTGGATCCAAAGTGTTCCCTCGCACTCACATCCATCACCTGCCCTAACTCATTTCCCAATAGGAGATCCAGTATCACATCCTCTCTAGTTGGCACCTCTATATACTGATGTAGAAAATTCTCCTGAACATATTTAACAATCTCTACTCTGTCTAAACCTTTAACAGTATGAGAGTCCCAATCTATATGTGGAAAATTAAAATCCCCTACTATCACAACTTTCTGTTTCTTGCAGTTGTCAGCTATCTCTCTGCTGATTTGCTCCTCCAATTCTCGCTCACTATTGGGTGGTCTATAATACAACCCCATTAATGTGGTCATACCTTTCCTGTTTCTCAGCTCCACCCATAGGGCCTCTAGACAAGCTCCCTAATTTCTCCTGCCTGAGTACCGCTGTAACATTTTCCCTGACCAACAATGCCACCCCCCCACCCCTTACATCCCTCTGCCTCTATCACACCTGAAACATCCACTCTGATTTGCCTCAAGACAGCCAGCGCCACCTCCTCTTTAATCTGTAACATTGGAACATTGAGCTGCCAGTCCTGCCCCTCCTGTAGTCAAGTTTCACTAATGTCATAAATCTGAAATCAAAACACACAACCCTGCAAAAACACAGCAGGTCTGGCAGCAAGTGTGCAGAGAGAAAGAGTTTAATAATTTGAGTTTGTCTGATTCTACAGATGTCAGTGATAGATTTTATATTGTGGAAGATGTGAAGCAGAACAGGAGGTCATAGATAAGTAGGAGCTCAGAAGAGATTTGACAAAGATGTCACGGAAACAAGACAAAAGGAATTGCTAATGATAGCGTTAAAGACTAACGAAGATGCTAAAAGTGGCAAAGTATGTTAATAGCAGGACAAGGAGCAATGCACTTTGTAAATAAAACGTAAGAACAAGTTACAGGCTAGCCCTGTAGGAGAGAGAGTTGGGGAGAAAAGAAAACCAAAAGATAAACTAGAGGACAGAGTTCATGGTCTGAATTGGTTGAACACAATGTTAAGCCGAGAGCGTTGTATAGTACCTAATTGGAAAGTGGGGTACAGCTCCTCCAATTAGCATTGGACTTCGCTGAACACTGCAGCAGGCCAAGGATGGAAATGTGAGCATGAATTGAATTGGCAAGCATCAGGAACTTTGGGCCATGCTTGCATTCGGAGTGAAGGTGTTCCTCAAAGCAGTCACCCAGTCTGTGTAGAGGAGACCACATTGGGAGCAGCAAATACAGTCAACCAAAGAACAAAGAAAATTACAGCACAGAAACAGGCCCTTCAGCCCTCCAAGCCCGCACCGACCATGCTGCCCGACTGAACTAAAACCCCTCCCCTTCCTAGGACCATATATCTCTATTCCCATCCTATTCATGTATTTGTCAAGATGTGCCTTAAAAGTCACTACCATATCTGCTTCCACTACCTCTCCCAGCAGCGAGTTCCAGGTACCCAGTACACTCTACGTAAAGAAATCTGTGTCGTACATCTCGTTTAAACATTGCCCCTTGTAACTTAAACCTGTGCTTGGTTTAGTAACTGTAGTAATTGACTCTTCCACCCTGGAAAAAAGCTTCTGACTATCCACTCTGTCCATGCTTCTCATAATCTTGTAGACATCTATCAGGTCGCCCCTCAACCTCTGTTGTTTCAGTGAGAACAAACCAAGTTTCTCTATCCTCTCCTTATAGCTAATGCCCTCCAGACCAGGCAACGTCCCAGTAAATCTTTTCTGTACCCTCTCCAAAGCCTCCACATCCTTCTGGTAGTGTGGCAACCAGAATTGAACACTATATTCCAAGTACGGCCTAACCAAGGTTCTATAAAGCTACAACATGACTTGTCAATTTTTAAACTGTGTCCCGGCTAATGAAGGCAAGCATACCGTATGCCTTCTTGACTACCTTCTTTACCTGCATTGCCACTTTCGGTGATCTATGTCCCTGTATACCCAGATCCCTTTGCCTATCCATACTCTTGGGGGTTCTGCCAATTACTGTCTATTTCATATCTGTATTAGACATTCCAAAATGCATTACCCCACATTTGTCCAGATTAAACTCCATCTGCCATCTCTCCATCCAAGACTCCAACTGATCTATATTCTGCTGTATCCTCTGGTCCTCATCACTATCCGCAAATCCACCAACCTTTGTGTCGTCCGCAAACAAACTCATCAAACCAGTTATATTTTCCTCCAAACTATTTATAGAAATTACAAACAGCAAAGGTCTCAGCACCGATCCCTGAGGAACACCATTTGTCACAGCCCTCCATTCAGAAACACACCCTTCCAATGCTACTCTCTGCCTTCTTTGACTCAGCCAGTTTTGTATCCACCTTGCTAGCTCACCTCTGACCCCATGCAATTTCACCTTCCGCACCAGTCTGCTATGAGGGACCTTGTCAAAGACCTTACTAAAGTCCATGTAGACAACATCCACTGCCCTACCCTCATCAGTCATCTTCGTCACTTCCTCAAAGACACGACCTCCCCCTCACAAAACCATGTTGCGTCTCACTAATACATCCACTTATTTCCAAGTGGGAATAAATCCTGTCTCAAAGAATCCTCTTCAATAATTTCCCAACCACTGATGTTAAGCTCACTGGCCTGTAATTACCTGGATCATTCTTGCTACCCTTCTTAAACAAATTGAAAGAAGTGTAAATGAATCACACTGTTTCACCTGAAAGGAGCTTTTAGAGCCTCGAACGGTGAGAAGGGAGGAAGTAAAGGGACAGGTGTTATATCTGCAATCGCATGAGGAGGGGTAGAGTTGTTGGGGGTGACGGAGGAATGTCCAAGGTGTCACGGGAGGAACAATTCACATGGAATGCTGTCCTGTGAGGTGAGGGGGAGATGTTTGCTGGTGGATCATGCTGCGGTTGTTGGAATGGTGGAGAGTAAGCCTTTAAATGTGGAGACTGGTGGGTAAAAGTGAGGACACTGAAAACATAATTATGGCTTTGGGAGGGAGGGATATAGGCAGAGGAATGGGAGATGGGATGAGGGCAGAAATGTGGGAGATGGGGTTGAACACAGTTGAGGGCCCTGTTGACCGTTGTGGGATGATGGAACCAGAGCTCGGAAGAAAGGGGGAAAGGAACAGCATGTCAGAAGTGCTGTTCTAAAAAGTACCATCATCGGAATGGAGGTGAAGAAACTGGAAGAATGGATGGAGTCCTTACAAGAAGCAGGGTGTAAGGGGGTATAGGTAACTGGGAAAGTCAGTGGGTTTGTAATGAATTTGTACAATCTATCACCAGAAATCACCATTTTCCCTAGTAATGATGTCAGTGCCCCATGAACTGAAATTCATTTCTCCCACACCAGTCTTCATCCATTTCTCTAATCTTATTTGTCCTATATCTATTCGCATCTAGCTCAGATAATAATCCAAAGGCTATTACTTGGGAGGTCCTGCTTCTTAATTTGGTACCTAGCTTCTCATATAGACTATACAGATCATCTTGTCTTGCCTGTTGTCATCCTGCTTTGATACCTACATGGAGTATGAAACTGGATCCTCCTCCTCCCACTGCAAATTCCTTTCGAGCCTGAGAAAATGCTGCAAACTCTGGGGCCAGGCAGGTAACATTGCCTTCAGGACTCTAACCCCCTCAATATACTGTCCCCTAATGCCACTCCTCCCCCCACACTTGAATGGTTTGCTGTACCATGGTGCCATGGCCAGCCTACTCATCCACCTTGCAGACCTCACTTCTGTCCACGCAGGTTGTGAGCATCTCAAACCAGTTTGACAATTGAAAGTCTTGAGTTCTGCCACTGCTGTCAGCTAAGTCCCTTTAACTGCCTCATGCATGGTCACATTCTCTCGTCCTTCACCACTGACCAAAAACAGACGATCCTATTCTAAGAGGTATGGTTGTCTTCTGGAGCAAACTGTCGAGCTATTTCTGCCCCTCCCTTATGTTGCGCTATGCCTGTGGTTCAACTACGAGGTAATAATCCTGATCTGGAATCCTGCTAGCTGCTAATATTTTCTGCAAATGTATTTGCTGTGCATCGTTTGGCATCCAAAACTCCCACGTGCCACAGCTGTGGCATAACAACCTGCCCTGCCATTATTGCTCTTGTTATTTAGTAAATGTAATTTAATTACTCAATTAGCTTGAAATAATTCACTTGTGTACCACGCCTCTTTTTCCGTGCACTGAATTCCCAAGTGAGCCTTATTTTTACTCCTGCCTCCATCTCACTCGTGACTCGTACACCCTGACACACACTTGTAATGAGGATGATTGACACACAACATGAGCAGATATTTAGCATGTTGACCAGCAAAGAACACATTGGCACAGTGGTACCAAGAGAACCTTTTGCCACTGTCCATATTATATTCCCACAGGTGCAGAGTCAGCATAATCTACATGCAAACCTGGATACCAGTGCAGGTGCAAACATCCCTCCACTGCATATACCTGTTGTGACCAGTTCATTCCTGCTGAGATGATGATCAGCTCCCATTTTCTCTACAGAAGATGGCAGTTAGTTTCTGTATGGCTTTTGTGCTCCTTGTTTGGAAATGGGGTGTGATTCCATTGTCTATCTGTTACCAGTAATTCGGTCAGTGACTGAATTTACATCCTTAGCCACCTTTTGGCTTGTGTGTGCGTTTTTAAAACCACAGGTCTTATTTAAGAGTTCAGTTTGTCCGTAAGTAATTTGGGGTTTCCTCCATCATCATGACAATGGAAATGCACATATCCACAGAAGTGGCAAGCGATGGTTCAATCAATTGCTGCCAAACTCGCAACAGCTCTGAGATTCTGTCATTGTGATTCATTACACATTATCCCAGATCCAATCAAATGGCTGAACATATGGTTCGAACTGCAAGATCCTTGATCGTGAAATAATGTTAAATAAAACATTATCTACACATGGTCATGTTACATCTTAGAGTGACACCACTCAATGCGGTCCTTCTCTTATCTTTGAATTACTAGCTGACAGACAAGTTTGGACAATCTTCCCCATTAATCATTCATCAATACTCACAGGAGTGTGAGATGCGTTAACTGAAAAGCAGGGAAGATGAAGGTGACCAGCATGCGGGTGATGAATTAACTCCCCCCGAACATTAGACAAAATGTTCCTTCAACATTCAACTGATGGCAGATGGAATCCAGCAGAAATCGTCAGCATATGCCCAGAATCAAGATCATGTCAAGTACAAACGCCAAATGACACGACAGTTTGATGAAACTGATGCCAAATTAGAGCACTATCACAACCAAAAATACAGAGTAACTCCAATACAACAAGAATGTAGGCTAAGACACAACACAAACTTAGCGCCACGAACCAGCATTCTGGAAATGTACAGTAGCCTTCACGGTGACCAAGTCTGGATGGATAAACTAAATTGCCAATACCTTCCAGTGACTTGTAAATTTATTGCTCTATGATAAGCTGCATTCAGACAAAATGTTATTTTACTTTGCCATATAAATAGTTTGATTTGTTAAAGGTAAATCTTTGGGGGAGGAAAAAGGGATGTCATGATGAGATGTACATGTGCCTTTAAAGGACTGACTTAAACTGCTGCCAATCACCGCCACCTTGACAGGTTATGATATACGTACATCTAGATGCTGTACCATATAATAAATATACCTTAATCTGCACTAGGGAAACCTTTTATTATTGTAATCACTTCAATTAGATCACTGATCAATTTTCTAAACTCAAATTAGTGAAACCGAAGTTGTACAGTAAAGCCTTGGATGACTTTCAATTCTGCTGAAATGTGGTGCCCAGACTGAATGCAATATTCCAGATGGGAGCTGCCCAAGACTTTGAAGCACCACTTTCTTCCCTTTAGGTAAAGAACGGAACTCCGGGTTTGCATTTTCAGTTAATAGCAGCTGGCTATCTGGTAGGTTTTGGCAACAAAATGTTCCTGTTCTTCCAATCTGCTGCATGCTGCCAATTATGCAGAAACATAATGATGCAGACCACCTGATAAAGTACTTAGATGTGAGAGCTCACCCTGTTGTCTCGGTCACTGATCTAGTATTTTGGAATTGTTGCTTATGGCTTCTTTTTTAACCGAAATATGGATGCACCTGATTGTGTGTCCTGCATCAACATACCAGGTTGGCAGGATCAGAAATTTTATCCACTAAAGTCAAGTTTACGCTGATGTTGCCAGGATATTCTTGGGGCTTTATCATTAAAGAAATCTTCAGTGTTACTTGACTACAGCTGCACAATCCGCTCAAGTTCTAAATGTGCAGACAAGATATTGGTCTGGTGTTGGAAGATTTAGGAAGATTTTTTTCTTAATTTCATGCTGGTGTATTTTTCTTTTGCTGCTAAATTCAAACAACCGTATATTTAACTACTAACTGCATTGTGCAATGCATCAGAAATGCAAAGCTAGTGTCTGGCCCCACTTTCTCTGTATTCTTAAAGTCAAGCTTGACAGTCATTTTAAACGGCCTGAATTTAAAGCATCTGGTGGTATAAATATATGTTCCCCATTGTGTGCTATGTAAGGTAGAATCTGAATCGGATTGTGATGAAATTTACGTTGATGCCAGATAGATGCAAAATCAGAATTAAAACTGGAAAATCTTCGGCCTGGCAGCATCTGTGGAGACAGAAAAAACAGAGTTAATGTGTCAACTCCACATGACTCTTCCTCCGAGCTTAGAACATAGAGCACTACAGCACAAACAGGCCCTTCAGCCCACATGTTGAGCCGATCATATCCATACTTACCAGGCCTATCTATACCTCTCAATCCCATTAAATCCCATGTACTTATCCAGAAGTCTCTTAAAATACCCCAACGAGTTCACCTCTACCACCACCGGCAGCCAATTCCACTCACTCACCACTCTGAGTGGGAAACTTACCCCTGATATCCCATCTGTACCCGCTCCCCAGCACCTTAAACTTGTGTCCTATCGAGCTTATCTGAGGATGTCTGAGCAAAATCAGATTGGAACTGATTCTAGCTTTTGGTTAAGTTGGAAAGGTTATTCTGCACCTAAGATCTGAAATTTGTTCATTCACAATTTTCTTATTAAATATGAAATATAACCAGGACGTTTTTTTACTTCACATTAATCAACACAGAAACAACAATTTTATCTCAACAAACGGCATGGGCAGCATGGACAAGTTGGGCTGACAGGCCTGTTTGCATGCTGTAAACCTCTATGACTCTAGTTGAGCACAATAGCTGATTTAGATCACTGTACAACCCTAAATATTGTTATGTGACTCAACAATAAACTTGCTGCTAGTAAAATTGCATTAGGACGATTTGGGTGAAATGATTAACCACCCCTCTGGTTTAAATTCACTTTGGCGCAAGAGAGTAAAATGCTATTTGTGAGTTAGCAGAGATATTTTTAATTTAATGGGACACTTATAGCTCTATGATACAAAACAGTTTCCTCGTCAAACTGTTTAATCCCCTGTAGGCCTTTTGTTCGAAAGAACACATATGTCTTAACAGGATTGAGCTCATCTGTTCTGCCTTTCTTGTTACACTTCCCACTGCCCAATGGCTGAATAGATTGTCAACATGCACTAGAACTCCTTGAGTGGGATCTTGCAGGGCTGTTGGCACCCACGGAAATTATTTCCCAAAATTCCAAGGTTTTGAGACTAGGCAATTGGAAGGAGGGTAAGATAATACTGGATAAAGGGGATTAAAGACCTGTTGGTAAATGAGCAAATGGTGTGAAGATATGTATATGTTGCAATGCAATGGTGATCATTCTCACTCAAGATAGCCAACTACGAATATCTTGGGTTTTAAAATAAAGTTATTCACTATTATCCAAACAACTGCCTTTGGGTGAGGCATTGAGATAAAGATGTAAAGGTTTCTTGGGCAGCTGGTGACAAAATTCATATTTGGCGAGTTAATGATGTTTCGAGTTCCTCCTTTTATATGCTGTGATCACATTTTTTAGAAATTCTTTTAATGACTTCATTAAATTTCCATGAGAACACTTTTATCCTTCACTGCTTGGTGAATTGAGGGACAATTTGAAAAGGAAGTTGCATGAGATTTTGTTTTGTGCTGACCCTGACCGGAATAGAATTTCCTTCATTATTTTTCAGCTGCCTGCTGCATTCAGCAACAGTTGATTTCTGAATTGTTTGTGTGGCTCAGTGGGAATATTCTTGCATACGAGCTTGAGGTTGTGAGTTGTGAACATACCCCTCACGAGTGGAACAATATCACTATTCCTTCACTGTCGCTAGGTCAAAATCCTGGACCGCCTTTCCTAAGAGCGCTGTGGGTGTACTCGTACCACATGTAGTGGTAATGCCAGTGGTGATACAATTCCACTTAGAGGAATTGTATCAACCCACTGGGCTAGTACAAAAACAGAAGATGCTGGAAAAGCTCTCAGCAGGTCTAACAGTGTCTGTAGAGAGAGAATTGAGTCAACGTTTTGAGTGTGGATGACCCTTCATCAGAGCCCTTTGGGCTAGTAATCCAGAAACCAAGGCTAATACTTTTGGGATGAGGCTTCAATTCCCGACATGGCAACTGGCGAAATTTAAATTCAATTAATAATCTGGAATTGAAAAGCTAATTTCAGTTATGGTGTCTGTGAAATCATTGTTGATTGTCATTTAAACCCATCTAGCTCACTAATGTCCTTTAGGGAAGGAAATCTGCTGTCAGCTACAACTCTCACCAACTTTTACAGATGCACCATAGAAAGCATTCTTTCTGGCTGTATCACAGCTCGATATGGCTCCTGCTCTGCCCACGACTGTAAGAAACTACAAAAGGTCGTAAACGTAGCCAATCCATCTCGCAAATCAGCGTCCCATCCACTGACTCGGCAAAACAGCCAGCATAATTAAGGACCCCACGCACCCTGGGCGTTCTCTCTTCCACTCTTCCTTTGGGAAAAAGATACAGAAGTCTGAGGTCACATACCAACCGACTCAATAACGGCTTCTTCCCTGCTGCTGTCAGACTTTTGAATGGACTACCTTGCATTAACTTGATCTTTCTCTACACCTTAGCTATGACTGTAATACTAGATTCTGCACTCTCTCCTTTCCTTCTGCATGCTTTGTCTATAGAGCATGCAATAAACAATACTTTTCACTATGTTTATACATGTGACAATAATAAATCAAATCAAAGTGTATCTTTTGATTGAGACACATTGAAACCTAACCCACTGTCTTGGATGGACATAAAAAAAATCTGAGGAAGAATGAGGGGGAAATCCATGGTGTCCTGGCCAATATCTAACCCTCAATCACCATTACTAAAAACAGATTGGTCTAGAGCTTGCATGCTAAACGGCTTTAGGAACAGATGTTGAAAATTTTGCAACTTAAGGGCTGAACCCCAGTTTGATCCCCTCTTTGCAAGATTGGTTTGTTCTGAGGCAACCAGTGGATGTAGACAGAAAAATTAGGTGTATATCCTGTCTCATGGCAAGATTTCAAAATACACCTAACTGAATAGTGTTCAGCAGTGTAGGGAGTATAGTGACTGAGGCGTCTACTATAAGATTTGAAGGATCTGCCAAAGATAACCCGAGAATATATGGAATACAAGCCTTGTGTAATACATCCTCTACACCAGGAATTTTTGCCCCCACGCATGAATGCTATGATCATTTGATTAAGTAAACCGCCAGTAATTGAGTTTGGCCATGCAGCTGTAAGAAGGATCACAGCTGTAACATGTTGCTGCACCCTCACCAGAGCCTCTATCTGGGGCTCAGCATGAGCAGGCAATTTCATAAGTAAAATAAATAAATACATGCTTAATTGTATAGTTTATAATACAGCAAAGATGCTTGTATTACAGAGATGTGTGGAATTTTTATTAGATGGTGTGAGAGGGAAGAAAAGTGGTTGAGGGTATGTTCTGTAGAAGGTATTTAAATGTAAAGGAAAGCTTGTGAAAGATGCACAAATACCTGCAGGGCAGGAACGATTCATGCATCAAATCTTTAGTGGATTTAAAATTTAGGATGGCATGTGTTCTAAAGACATTCTCCTGAATTGCTCAAGTAGGGTGAGTTAACCAGTATTCTTACCAAATGTTCAGTAGTGACGAACACTACAGGTTGCAATATGTTCAAGTTTTCAATGAGCTCCCAGGTACCTGAAGACACCAGCTTATTACTCAAACTGTTATCAAGCAGTAAAGGTATCTATCTTTCCTGCAAAATTGAGTGGGCCAGTTAAAGACTCCATAATTTTGTCCTGCTGGTGAAGTGAACTAAATCCGCAGTGTGCCATTATTTAATAACTTGATCACTGCCCGGTGATAAAGCTTTGTTTTTTTTTGGGTTATGTTGTGTTGAGATGGCAAAGTGGTATAGAGTGGAACAATCTTATGCATGTTGAATGACTTCATGAGTGTTAAAATTCCAGCTTCATCTGAGAAGGTTTGGTTTCACATAAATAGGAATTCAAAGAAAACTCGAGCTATCTCCCAGTCTGCCTAGTATAAATAATGTTTGAATACTATAGGCACTGAGCAGATAATTGAACAGAGTAGGTAAGGTTAAACATTTTGTGTGAACCTGACTTTGAATTTTCCTGTGTAATTTTAAAGCCTGATATGATGTGTGCAATAATTTCTCAACTTTTAATGGAATTATTTGATGTAGCATCCTTTGTTTCAAGAGAGGTGTTAACTTTTTTAAAATGGCTTCACTGAAATAGTGCAGGAAGATATTTCACGCAAATGTGCTGCTATCCCAGGGAACGCCTGTAATTGTCGTTTCTGAGATCTCCACATTATGGATTGTATTTACTTCCCCAACTTTCTAAAAAAAAATGACTTCGGATCCTGCCCAACTTTATTTAACTGAGCCTATTTATTCAATCCTCACCAATTTGGCATTGGGGAGGAATCTTGTGCTTCAGATCATGTTGTTCTACCTCTGGATTAGTCCCCTCATGGAGTTGAAATTTTTGATATTTTTTACCCCTTCTATACTTCATTCCTCAGCCAGCAAAAGCATGCAGTGCAAAACACCTGACCACTAGCCAGCCATACTGGATGAAGGTATCATTGGATATACATTTGAAATATTAAACACCCCTATACCCTGCATTCACCCTGGCTGAAGTGTTGAACTTCCCTCTTTTTCTTCATGGAATGGTTTCAGATGGAGTTATTTCAGGTCATGTTAGGATGGCTTAATGGAGAACAAGAGGTAACCTCAGTTGGCAGGTATCCCTGAAGAAGGGGAAAAAATTGATTTACTATGAATAAGTAACATTTAATGTACGTTTTTTAGTATATAATTATAGAGCAATTTGAATCAAAATACTCTGTCCTGACGTTCCTTCCTCTAGATATTCTTCCTGTTTTTAATCATTATTGTACAATTTATGAAAATACATTAGATGCATGCAATTTGTTAAGGTTATCTTTAACCTGTTATTTTATTAGGTGTTCGGATGCTGGATGGTGACGTTACAGATATGGTGGAAGCAAAGTCTCTCAGTTTGAATCCTCAGCACATTGACATCTACAGTGCCAGCTGGGGACCAGATGATGATGGAAAAACTGTGGACGGGCCAGCATCCCTTGCAATACGGGCCTTTGAGAATGGCATCAGACAAGTAAGCCTGCAGAACTTATGTGGAATTGTTTGGCTGCTTGTCTAGCTTGCAGTATCTCTTTATTTTTAAATCCTCCTCCTCTCCCATCTCAAGAATGTTATGGCTATGTGGTGAGGCCTGGCATGAGGCCAGGCGTTTGATGGACATTAATGATCAGATGCTGTATGGTTGAACTGCTGGGGTGCGCTCAGCGTGGTGCCCCTCACATTTTATCACCTAGTTTCATCTTTTTTGCTTGGCTGATTTTACTGGCTTTCAAGGTAGATTCAGTTTATAAGTGGCAGAGACTTGTTCTCACAGCCAGGGGACTGGAAAGGGGAGGTGGCTCTGGAATTTTCTCATTTTCATTCCAAAACAGTTTGCTTGTTCCTATAGCTTTTTTTAATGTGAGGAGGTGTGGTTGGCCCATAAAGCTCTGTAAACTGTTCAAATGCAACTGACGATTTAATCCTTTTTCATGAGCACTTCATTGTGTTAGTGCACTGTGAACAGTAGGAGTTTTGAATGAAATTTAAGCTTAGGATGTGGGTTCACACCCAAGATTTCTCTATGTAGTGAATATTCATTCTCAGCTAGATCTTTGAGTTGGGGGGTGGTTGTGGTGGTACAAAGCAAAACTACCCACAGAACTTTCCCATGGGAAAGAAAATTATTGTTGATCAATCTGTACTGCTTTTGTAAACCTCAGAAGCTGATTTATAGATTAAGACAGTAAAATTATTGTTTATACATTAGTGGATCATCAGTTGGGCATGTTAAATTGAACTAACCTTAATCATTGACAAATTGTTTTGCATTGTCAGGATTGATAGCATAGTGGTTATGTTTCTGGGTTAATAATCCAGAGGCCTGTACTAATGCTTTGGAACCATAACTTCAAATCCACCACCGCAGCTGGTAAAATTTAAATTCAACTAATTAATAAAACCTATAATTAAAAAGCTATTTTCTGTAATAGTGACCATGAAGCTACGGGATTGTTTGAAACAGCTTATTTTTAAAGATTTTTTATTATGTGTCAGCTATGGCAACATCCTTTGTGGGTTCAATCCCATTCTAGATCTTGAGCGTAAAATTTGAGGGAGGACTGCACTGTCGGAGGTACCATCTTTTGAATGGACTATTAAACTGCGGCCCCATCTACCTGTTCAATTGGATGTTCCTTGGCTGGAGAATTCTGACCTGGTCCACTAATTATATGGAAATTGAAATTTCCATATGATTAGCAGCCCAGGTTGGAATTCTCCGGGGCCAGTAGCATCTGCTGTCCACCACCCACCCCTTGCCAGGAGTGGTTCCCTCCACAGGGTTTATAACTGTTCCCCACTAACATGGAACAGATGCCGGACTCTACTGGAGGGAAGAGAGGCCATTGCGGCCCCACCAGCAGGTCGGGTGTATGGTGGGGTGCCCTTTGGGCAGTGCCAATCTGGCACCCTGTTACTACCAAAAGGGGCAAACTGGCACTGCTGAAAAGGCACCTGGGTGAGGGAGGGAGTGTGGGCGATCGGGGATGGCCGTCCAGATTGGGGTAGGGGAGGGTCAGAGCTGATCAGGGAGATGAGGGCTGACCTGGAGGGGAACATAGGGACTGTCCTCGGACGTCTTCAAGGCCAGCGATTGGGGGATTGCAGGGCTAGCCAGTGATCTGTAGGCCAGCAATGGGGGACCATTGCGCATGCACCGATATCCGCTCTCTGACAGATCGGCGTATCCAGAGTGGCCCACTCAGTGCAATACTGCCAGCCTCTCGGGTGGAAATAGGCCCCCCCTGCCATCCCCCCACTCAGAGGGAATCCTGTTAGGGTACTCTGTGATGCACAGTGTGTCAGAGATTCATTTTGGAAATCATGCTGAAAAACTATTACTCCCATTTTCTCACACATTGGGAACTTAGAATTTTTTGGGCAAATCCTGGCCCTGATCTGACCAGTAGCACATTGCTGTTTGTACAGGTTTGCTGTGTGCAAACTGACTGCTGTCTTTCCTATATTACAACAGTGACTGCATCACAAAACATATTTCATTTTCAATAAATGCATTGAGGCATGTTAAGGTTGTGGAAAAACATTATAAAGTTTGTTATTTATTTAAATTTCAGGATCTTGTAGAAAAAGACTACTAATTCCATTTCTTAGTTTGTAAAATATTAATCAAATTTAATATTTTGAAATTGTCAAAGGCAAGTGAACCTGTGACTAATGCCAATTGTTAATCTAATGGAATTCCTGTACAGCTGGTTTAAGGGGCTTGTTATATGCAAAAAATCTACACTTTGAAAAATGAAGTAAACGGAAGCATGTGTGATACCTGCAGCTGTGTATAAGCATTGCCTTGTGTCTGACCTTCATGTTATATATACAGACTTGGAATAGAGTGCATCACAGTTCCAACCAAACTTGACATTTGGACGGGCTCGCCTGCCTTTTGTTGGGTGAGACTTACCAGATGTCGCTATGCTGTTATAAAGATTTAGGTTTATTCTAGAAAAATAGCGAGATAATTTGGCAGTTTTTTGAGTCAGGTAGAGGAAAAAAGGAAGGGAAATTTAAAGTGGCTGATCAGTGCCTATAAAGTTGTGCTGCATGTTGGTTATACTGTGATCACTTTTGAAAAAGGCATTGCAGCAGAGACCATTAGAAAAGAAAGGATAACTGGCAGACTTTCCAAGTAAATTGTCTGTCAGTCTACAAAGTGGAGGAAAAGGATATCTGGCCTTCCAGAAAAAAAACAATGAATCACGGGATATGGTGACCAGGCACTCTGGTTTTGCTGAGATTGTCCTGATTTTACATTAAACGTGCAACGTCTTGACAGTTGCTTTGGCATGGTGACAATGGTTAGCACTGCTGCGCCTCTCTGCCAGAGACTCAGGTTTGATTCTGGTCTTGGAAATTGCATGTTCTCCCAGTGCCTGCATGGATTTCTTTCAGGTACTTCCTTTTCCTCCTCTGTCCAAAGGTATGCAGGTTAAGTGGATTGGCCATGCTATGTTGCCCCATGTGCGCAGGGATGTGCAAGTTAGATGAATTAGCCATGGTAAATGTGTGGGCTTACGGGGATGGGGAGAGGGCGGGTGAGGGAGAGGTGGTCCTGGGCAAGGTGATCTTTCTGAGAGTCAGTGCTGACTCGAAAGGCCAAATGGCCTCTTTCTGCACTCCGAGAATTCTATGCTTCCATCAAAGTAGCTTGAATGTCCCAGTTTGCAGTTATCCTCTTTTACAAGAATCGTATCAGAGATTTCTGTCAGTGCTTATGTTTTCTGCACAGCATCAGCATCTCTTCACTTTACCTCCACTTCTGGGTCCTCTCCAATTTACTTTGTGCTCTTTTTACTGTTGACAACCCCCCAAAAAAAATCCTTCTGCACTGCACCATACTCTGGGAATTGTAACGTCACCCACCTGCTGGCTGTTAGCAGCTGTACAGTGAAGCTCAAATTCATCTCACCAGCATGCAGAGTCGTCAATGGGTCAGCTCTAATTGTGAAACTTGTGTTCTTTCTCCTGTTTTCAGGAACTGTGTTCAGTTGCATTAGCTTTATTTATAACCCACCTGGTTTGCTGACCTCTTTTGGGAAGGAAGTCTGCCATCCTCACTAAGTTTCACCTGCAGGTTACTCCAGATCCACAGCAATGTGGTTGACTCTTAACAGCCCTCTGAAATGGTCCAGCAAGCCACTCATTTAAGAATAACAATTTAGAATGAGCAATAAATACTGGTGATACCCACGTCCCAAGAAAAAATAAATAAAAAAAATCAAGAACTGGAACTGGCTAAATTTAATAGAAGCATGAAACAGTACTGCATTAGAATATGATGCAGAAGATTGACCGATCCTTCGGACATGATGGTTTTCACCCCAGGGTTTTAAAGGGATATGAGGAAATTGCAGTTGCTTCAGACATAATCTTCAAAGCACTCTTGTTTCAGCAATTGTCCCTTGATATTTAGAAAAATGCAAATGTGACATTTTTAAGGGAGCTGAGATTGTGGAGCCAGGAAATTATAGACTGCTAGTCTCAATGTCTTGTGTGGGTAAGTTATTGAATCTATAAGGACAGTGTGACCAGGCAGTGGAGAGGGCCCACAAGGAAATGTAAAAGATAAGATATCTGATGAATCTAATTGAATATTTTGAGGGGGTGGCACAGTGGTTAGTAATGCTGCCTCACAGCACCAGGGACCTAGGTTCAAATCCCAGCTTGGCTCACAGTCTGTGTGGAGATTGCACATTCTCCCTGTGTCTGCGTGGGTTTTCTTCAGGTGCTCCAGTTTCCTCCCGCAGTCCAAAGGCTGTGCTAGTTAGGTATATTTCGTTTTATTTCCTGAGTCAGAGAGCTTTACATATTAGGAACATAGACTATCTATGCCAGAACAAGTTGTTGCATGTAGTTGTGGTAGGGATGGCAAGGGAGGCTGAGATTTGGTGATAACATAAAGAACTACAGGTGTAAAGTCATGCTATAATCAAATCATTCATCATAATCTAGTAGCTTGCAGGCCTCGGTTTTACATGAGCTAAATGTTCATATGCAGATGCTAGAATCTGAAACAAAAACAGAAAATGCTGGAAAATCCCAGTGGGTCTGACAGCATCTATGGAGAGACAATAGAGCTAAAGTTTAAATTAGGATGTCAGAGCTGAAGACAAGGAAAATGAGACAAAATTTATAGTAGTGAGGGCAAGCGGGAATGGGGACTGTAATTGCATAAACAAAAAGACAAAGTAAATACAATAGTGATGATAAAGGCTGAGAATGGTGCTAGGAGTGTCCGTTAAGAGATCTGAGTGTGTAAATGGCAGAGCATAGGTACAGAGTGTATGGGTGCGGCTGTGGACCCCAGCAGGGTTGGAGGATGGGGCTAGATGAAAAGGGAGATGTTAGAAGTGGAAAAATGAAATAAGAATATAAAGTAATAAAAATGGATGAATAAGATGAAAAGAAATGAAATAAAATAACTGAAGATGGAGTGGAGGTGATGGAAGGCTGAAGTTACAGTCTTCTGGACTAAACACTGAGTTCAACAAGTTCAGAGTGTGAACTCTTTCCTCCACCTCCACATTTCCTGTCTGTCTGTTTATGAAAGGCACAATTCTTTAGTTTATCTGCTATTTTCCTATTTTCCATTTCAAATTCCCCTGTCTCTGCTTGTAATGAGCCTCGATTTGTTCACACTAATCTTTACCTGAAACTGAAGAAGCTTTTATAGAGTGTTTTTATGTTACTCATTAGCTTACATTAATTTTCTCTATCAGTTTCTTACTCCTCCTTTGCAGACTTCAAAATTGCCTCCAATCCTGGGCTTCCTACTTTTTCTGGTAATCTTATATAAGCGACTCCTCTTGACCTAATGCGGTATTTTGTTCGCCACGGTCAATTCATCTTCCCTGTTGGCTTTTTTGCCTCTTGGAGACGTCTTGGAGGTGGGTAAGTGGAACTGAACCGCTATCAGATCAGCCATGATCTTATTGAATGGCAGGGCAGACTTGAGGGGTTGGATGGCCTACTCTGCTCCTATATCTTATGTTCTTATGTATAGGTGTTGCAGACCATGTAATATGACTTTAAATATTAGCCATTGCCAGTCTACCATCATTTCTTTTAATATATTTTCCCAATCCAGTATAACCAACTTGCACACATTCCTAATTTCCTTTGTTAGACCTTAGTTTCAGAATAAACTATATCACTTTCAAACTTAATGTAAAACCCTTAGCATATTATGATCACTTTAGAAGGGTAATCTCTGCTGTAATGTAGAAAATACGGCAGCCAATTTGCAGAGAGCATGAAAAACAATACCAGGTCCTGGAAAGCACTGTATGAATTCAATCTTTCTTCCTTATGTTTTTTTTTCTGATATTGGTTGAAGTTGAGTTTGCTATCTGATCTGAAAGATGATACCTCAAACAGTGCAGCACTTATTTAGTATGATGACAAGTACTTCAATTTCCACCCTTTCTAATCTTGGATGCATCCAACTTGTTCTATGACCCTGGCAGTATTTTCTACCTTGGTAAAGAGAGGTAAAGTATTCTTTTAGTATCTCAGTCTTTCCTCTACCTCCATGTATAAGTCTTTTAGGTCCAAATCAGCTCCACCCTGCCTTTTAACACTGTTTTACTATTTCTATGTCTCTATATACCTATTGAAAGATTCCCTTACATGTTAGTTAGCAGTCTCTTTTCATGCTCATTGTATTTCCTTTTTCATTTCCTCTCTACGTTCAGCTTGGTTCTCAATTGTAGCACAAAATTTTAATATGGTCTTCAGACAATGTCCAGAGAAAATGGGAGTCCCAAGCCTGTACTTTGTGCCAGATTGGCAGAGTTGTTTTCCTGGTGGCAGCCTCCTAATTTACCAACAGATGAGCTCCCAGCACTGGTGGTCCAGTCAAGGTGAGCAGTTCTGAAGGCTTTATACCACAGCAAGAGAGGTGGGTGTGACTGAAGCCAGTTGGATCTCAAGGCAGCACTTCAGTGTGGAGGCAGCATAAGTTTAAAAATAGAAATTCAGAGAGACCAAGCAGGCAGACCCCTGGGGTTGGCATGGAAATCCCTCCAAATGGCCCACTCTGTCAGCATGGACAGCTTTCTCTGTTCCCAAGCCCCACTTTGCACCATGGAACCTTCAGCTTAGATGATCCCCTGGACTTTCACTGGGGAGTTGCCTCAGTACCAGCAAAATATAAGCGAGCTGGTAATACTGCCCCTAATTGTTATCAACTTGATCTCTGTAGTATGCACAATTTTTCTGCTTCATGTTATTTCCCATCATTTTTGTCAACAGGAAGCTCTGGTTTTGGTTGGCCTATCCTTTCCTCCCTCTTGGGAATGTACACCAACTGTGCCTGAAACATCTCTTTAAATAGGATTGTTTGATTACAGTTTTGCCTGCCTTTTTGGATCTGATATGGGTAAATTAGAATTATTCTTGGCCCACTGAAATTGAAAGCATTAGAAACTTGGCACCAATAATAATAGTAACAAAAAGCATGGATTCCAAAGTTTTTAAAGTTTATTTATTAGTCACAAGTAAGGCTTATATTAGCACTGCAATGAAGTTACTGTGAAGTTCCCCTAGTTGCCATACTCTAGCACCTGTTTGGGTCAGTGCACCTAACCAGCATGTCTTTCAAACTGAAAACCTGGAAGAAACCCATGCAGAGACGGGGAGAATGTGCAAACTCCACACTGACAGTGACCCAAGCTGGGAATCGAACCCAGGTCCCTGATGCTGTGAGGCAGCAGTGCTAACCTGTGTCACCATGCCAGTGAAACCAACTGGAAAAACTTTGAAACCTAATTGTTGCAAGGCTCCATATTTTTAGAGTAAATATATATTTTGTACCCTTATTATGAAGTGTGTTTGTGTAGGCATATATATCTGTGTCTTTATGCATATGTTCATTGCTGTGGTTCACTTAAGATTCAAGTAGTTTAGTTGTTCGTGTGCTTTTGTCCAAATTTCTCAAGTGTATTGCAACCTTGTAACTTTTATTTGCACAAATGATCCTTTAATCTTGCGTAGAGTTTGACTGGTCCTAGTTATTTCAGACATGTATGACGAATTGTGAACCATGTGCAGGTAGTAATCTCAAAAGCATTTTAAAGTGCAGGTACATCTAGCCTTTTTTTAATGTTGTAGCTCACTAATTAAGTTATAAACAAAGTCATGGGGTACGTATTCTAAAAGTTTTGTTAGTTTTATTTTTCTGAAATGCACACTTAGGAGTTTATGGAGAACTTGCAGTATATTTGCAAAAGTGACATGAAACTAGATATAGGATTTATAGAAAGGAAACTTTGGTAAGAGTACATTTTGGGAGTTGCAATTCAATGCCATTCGTATGATAATGACCCTTCTACATAAATTAATTTGCCAGACTGCTCAGGTGGTGGCAAGCAGGACTGTTTACTGAACTTTGCTTGATGTCAGTGCTTTCCTCTACTCGATAAAGTAGAGATGACAGTACAGACATCTTGCATTTAAAAATATTTCTCGATGCATTTAAGAATGGTAACTTGTTGTAATTTTAATATAGTTGGAAATGGGTTTATCACAAGGTACGACCTATGAGTAATCTGATATTGTATAACTGAAAAAAGACTCGGAGAAAGGTACAGTGAACCATTTGTTGGTTTTGTTGGAGTACTTCAGACAATTTTTGTGCAAATGAAATATTTAGGTCTACTAATTCCATTGTGCCAAAAAGGCTGAATTCAAGGTGCGTCCTCAAAGGTCCATAGAAGAACACAATTGGCGAAAACTCTCTGTGCTCATTAGTGTAATCTGGAAGTGTGGCCAGTTTAATGGACAGGGCTGATTTATAGCAACATTTTTTTTAAAGATCACAGTCAATTTGCCCTGGATGTAACTTACATTTGGTATTCTAAACTACTTTGGCCAATTTTAGGCAATTTACACAAGCAGCCGCTCTGTCTTCCTTGTCTTCACTATAAGGTGCATTCAGTGGCAAAGAATCATGCCCATTTTTATTAGGTGACATTGCACTGTTATTTAAAACTGTTTCCAAATATACATAATATCTTGGCCTTTCAACGGCCATGCAATTGTAACTACACGGTCTTCCACTAGATTTATCCTCCTACCCAGGACAACTCTGCAGGCGTGGTCATGTGCCAGAGCTTCCTCCTCAGCAGTTAGAATCTAAATATTTAGCAAGACTGGGCAGCAGTGTTTGAGCTCTAAACATAAAGTCCAAGGAAGCATCAGCCAGCATAAACATGTGTGTATTGTGTTTATGCCTATAGTAAAAGCACAGCTAATTCAGTTCAAAATGCAGCAATGTTAATTTAATACACGCAAGTGCCAAACGGATAATCCATCTCCTCCACCTTCTGACCATCACCGTCTTCAGCCAATTTAATTTGCTGTATACAAAATGGCTGAGCAGTAAAGACTCTGGGGCCTAATGACATCTTGGCTGCAAAGCTGAAGACCTATGCCCCAGAACTAGCTGTATTCCTAGCCAAATTGCCCAAGAGCAGCCAGAACACTAACATCTACAGCAAAAAGTGGAAAATTGCCCAGTTTTATATCCATCTCAATACATTATCCCCAGTCTCATGCGCTTTAATTTTATACACTAATTTCTTGTGGGAATTTGTTGAAAGCCACCTTAAGATCCAAATAAACCACGTCCACTAGCTCCCCCTCATCAACTCTGTGTTATATCCTTGAAGAATTCCAGAGGATTTGTCAAGCATGATCCCTGATGCTGCCAGTATTTTCTGAGTGCTCTGCTATAACACCTTTGATAATGATCTCTAGAATTTTCCCCACTACCAATGTCAGTCTTGCTGGTCTATGTAAATCGTTGTTTTTTTCTCTTCCTTTTTAAGTAGTGGGTTACATTAATTACCCTCCAGCCCATAGAAACTTTAAATTGGTGGCTTCTGGTGCTTGGCCTTCTGCCAGTATTCTCATTAGTATAATTTGGGATTGTGGCCAGTTTAGCAAACGGGATTGGCAATTTCTCCTTGTGTATTATGTCCAGACTCTGCATGATTTTAAACACCTTTTATCAAATAACCTCTCAGTATCTTCTCTTAAAAACTCAGAGTACAGCATAGAAAGAGGCCCTTGGGCCCATTGTGCCTGTGCTGGCCATCAAGGACCCACCTATCCTAATCCCATTTTCCCACACTTGGTCCATAGCCTTGTATACTATAGTGCTCATCTAAATGCCTCTTAAATATGTGAGGGTTCCCGCCTTTATCATCCTTTCAGGTAATGACTTCCAGATTCCCACTACCGTTTAAGTTCATTTTCTTTCCTCAAATTCCCTCTAAACTTCCTGCCTATTGCCTGATACCTATGTCCCTTTGTTATTGATCCCTCTACAAAGGTGAAAAATTTCTTCCTATCTATGTCCTTCATAATTTTGTACACCTCAATCAGGGCCCCCTTCAGCCTTCTCTGGTCCAAGGAAAACAACTCCTGCCTCCCCTCATAGCTGAAATACTCAAGTAACATTCTAGTGAATCTCCTCTGCACTCTTTCTAGTGCAATCACGTCCTTCCTTTAACATGGTGACCAAAACTCAATACTGTAGCTGAGGCCTAATGAGCCTTTCATACAGCTCCAACATAATCTCGCTGCTCATATATTCTGCGCCTAGGCTAATAAAGGCAAGTATGCCATATGCCTTCTTGACCATCTTATCTACCCGTCCTGCTGCCTTCATAGATCTTTGGACATGAACCCCAAGATCCCACTGGTCCTCTGCACTTCCTGTTGTCCTACCATTCATCTTATATTCCCTTACCTTGTTAGTCCTCTGAAAGTGCATTACCTTACACTTTTCAGGATAAATTCCATTTGCCATTGTTCTGCCCATCTGACCAGCCCAACTATACCTTACTATAATCTAAAGCTTTCTTCCTGACTATTTACCACATTACCAATTTTTGTGTCATCTACAAACAGAAGTTTGGAATGGCTCCTGCTATGCCCAAGACCACAAGGAACTACAAAAGGTTGTGAATGTAGCCCAATCCATCACGCAAACCAGCCTTCCATCCATTGACATTATCTACACTTCCCGCTGCTTCGGCAAAGCAGCCAGCATAATTAAGGACATCACGCGCCCCAGATATTCTCCCTTCCACCTTCTTCCTTTGGGAAAAAGATATAAAAGTCTGAGGTCATGTACAAACCGACTCAAGAACAGCTTCTTTCCTGCTGCTGTCAGACTTTTGAATGGACTTGTCTTGCATTAAGTTGATCTTCCTCTACATCCTAACTATGACTGTAACACTATATTCTGCACTGTCTCCTTTCCTCCTCTATGAATGGTATGTTTTGTCTGTATAGTGTGCAAGAAACTATTTTTCAGTGTATGCTAATACATGTGACAAAAATAAATTGAATCAATTTACTAGTCATACCTCCCACAATCATGTCTAGATCATTAATGTATGCTACAAACAGCAATGGACTCAGAACCAAACCCTGTGGTACACATAAACATGTGTTTCCAGTCACAAAAACAACCTTTTACCATCACCTTTGCCTCCTGCCACTAGGTCAATTTTGGATCCAATTTGCCAAGTAGCCCTGGATCCCATAGGTTCTCATCACCTTGATCAGCCTCCCATGTGGTACCTTGTCAGAAGCCTTACTGAAGTCAATGTAGGCTGCATCAACTGCACTGCTCTCATCGACACGGAGAACAGCCCCAGTTCCTCCAATCTGTCCAGGTAAATTAAGTTCTTTGTCTCCGGAACCATTCTTGCAAATCTTTTCTGCACCCTCGAATGCCTTCATATCCTTCCTCTAGTGCGATGCCCAGAATTGAACACACTATCCTGCTGAGGCAATGTTTCAGACAGGCTTTTCATAACTTCCTTTTTGTACACTGCCTCTATCGATAAAGCTGATGATCCAGTATGCTTTATAAACCGCTCTATCCTACCACAGACTCTCTTATATTGAAAAGCGAATGTGGGGCAGATCATTACCAGAGGCCATCAATATATGATTATCACCAAGACATCAATTCATAAAAATTCTTTACTTAGTGGATAGAATGTGGGATTATATATTAAATGGTATAGTTCAGGAAAATCAGATAGATGTATTTAAGGAGAAGCTGGAAAAGCACATCAGGGAGAAGGGAATTGAGGCTTATGCTTATGGTTACATGAGGAAGGATGGGAGAAGCCTCAAGTGAAATTTAAACACTGAACATAAGAAATAGGAGCAGGAGTAGGCCTTCTAGCCCTTTGAGCCTGCCTCGCCATTCAATAAGATCATGGCTGATCTGAAGTGGATCAGTTCCACTTTCCCACTTTCTCCCCATAACCCTTAATTCCCCTGTCTATCAAAAACCTATCTACCCGTGACTTAAATATATTTAGCGAGGTAGCCTCCACCACTTCAACGGGCAGAGAATTCCAGAGATTCACCACCCTTTGAGTGAAGAAGTTCCTCCTCAACTCCGATCTAAACTGCCCCCACCCCCTTATCTTGAGGCTGTGTCCTCTAGTCCTGCTGTCCTTTCTGAGCAGGAAGAATCTCTCTACCTCTACCCTATCTATCCCTTTCATTATCTTATACGTCTGTATAAGATCCCCCCTCATCCTTCTAAACTCCAACGAGTACAGACCCAGTCTATTTAGTCTCTCTTCATAGTCCAACCCCCTCATCTCCGGTATCAGCCTAGTGAACTTCCTCTGCACTCCCTCCAAGGCCAAAATATCCTTGCGCAAGTGCGGCAACCAAAACTGCACACAGTACTCCAGCTGTGGCCTCACCAGTGCCCTGTACAGTTGCAGCAAGACCTCCCTACTTTTATATTCTATCCCCCTCGCTATAAAGGCCAGCATCCCATTCGCCTTCTTGATCACCTGCTGTACCTGCAGACTGGGTTTTTGCGACTCATGCACAAGGACCCCCAGGTCCCTCTGCACCATAGCATGCTGCAGCTTTTCGCCCTTTAAATAGTAATCCCTCCTACTGTTATTTCTGCCAAAGTGGATAACCTCACACTTGCTAACATTATGCTCCATCTGCCAGGTCCTCACCCACTCGGTCAGCCTATCCAGATCCCTCTGCAGACTTTCCACACCCTCTGCACAATTTGCTTTTCCACTCATCTTCTTGTCATCAGCAAATTTTGTCACCCTACACTCAGCCCCCTCCTCCAGATCATCTATATAAATGGTAAATAGCTGAGGCCCCAGCACCGATCCCTGCAGCACTCCACTAGTCACCAACTGCCAATCAGAATAGCACCCATTGATACCAACTCTCTGCCTCCTATTAGACAGCCAAACCTCTATCCACGCTAACACCTTGCCTCCAACTCCGTGCACCCTAACCTTCTGTAGCAATCTTTTATGAGGCACCTTATCAAACGCCTTTTGAAAATCTAGAAACACCATATCCACTGGTTCCCCTCTGTCTACCGCACTAGTCACATCCTCATAGAAATCCAATAAGTTTGTCAAACACGACTTGCCCTTAATGAATCTGTGCTGCGTCTGCTCTATCAAACCATTCCTTTCTAGGTGCCTCGCTATTTCTTCTTTGATGACGGATTCAAGCATTTTTCCAATTACAGACGTTAAACTAACCGGCCTATAATTCCCTGCCTTTTGTCTGCTACCTTTTTTAAACAGCGGCGTAACATTAGCCGTCTTCCAATCTTTCAGCACTTCCCCGGAATCCAGTGAATTTTGGTAAATAATCACCAAGGCATGAGCTGCTAGGGCTGAATGGTGCTTTTGCATTAAATTTGGTGGTTGGAAGTAGAAATTGTGCGTGTTTGCAATAGAAAGTCTCATTAAGATGGTGAAAAGGGTTAGTTCATCCATACTGAGCCTGCTGTCCCTGCCCAGCACTGAGATACTCATGTGGGTCTGTTTTATTTTACATTGATCAGTGTGCTGTCCAGGTTTTGAACAGCATGACTTCAAAATGTAAACAGATCGAAAGATTGTACTCTCCTGTTTTTTTCATAAATACCAAAATCAAGTGCTGTAAAAAGGAAGGATAGGAAAGGTAGGATTCGAGAGCCGTGGATAACCAGGGAAATTGAGGGTCTGATCAAAAAGAAAAGACAGGCGTATGTGAGGTCCAGGCAGCTAAAAACAGATGGAGCAGTGGAGGAATACAGAGAAAGTAGGAAAGAAGTCAAACGGGGAGTTAGAAGGGCAAAAAGAGGTCATGGAATTTCCTTGGCAGACAGGAAAGTATAGAGGGAATTTTGAAAGGGGAGGGGACCCAGGCAGAGGTAATAATACACGCAGGGGAGAGGGATGTAGGAAGGCGGAATAGGGCAGATGTACGTAGGCAACTTAGGGAGTTGGGGTCCAAACTGAAGAGCAGGACCTCCAGGGTGGCATTCTCTGGGCTGCTGCCTAGTACCAGCAGGGCTAGGAATAACGAGATCATGCAGCTGAATGCATGGTTGAGGGATTGGTGCAAGGTTTTACTTTTGTAGACCACTGGGAGGTATTTGTGAGAGAAGGGCAACTGTATAGGAGGGATGGGGAAAATTTGAATGGGAGAGGGACAAATGTCTTAGCAGGGAGGTTAGCTGGAGTGTTTAGGCAGGGTTTAAACTAATAGGGAGGGGGGTGGGGATGTGACTGATAGCTCAGTAAACAATGTGGTCGGGAGGGAGTTGAGTGATAGGGTAGGTTTGGGTGAAAGGAAAATTATCAGGGAGAAGGAGGTTCTGAGTGGCACTGGTGGGTTGGACTGCATCTGTTTCAATGCGAGGAGTGTGACGGGTAAGACGGATGAGCTTAGGGCCTTGATGTTTGTGAGGAAGTTAGATGTGGTGGCAGTAACGGAGACATAGTTACGTGAAGGGCAGGATTGGCAGCTGGATGTTCCTGGGTATAAGTGTTTTAGGTGTGACAGAGGAGAGTTGAAGAGAGGTGGTGGGGTGGCGTTGTTAGTAAAGGAGCACATCACAGCAGTGCAGAGGGAGGATAATATGGAGGAGTTAGGGATTGAGTTGCTGTGGGTGGAGTTGAGGAATAAAAAGGGAGAGATTACGATGCTAGGGGTATACTATAGGCCACCCAACAGCCTGAGGTCAGTGGAGGAAGGTATTTGCAGAGACATTTTAGATAGGTGCAGAAAGAATAAGGTGGTTGTAGTGGGTGACTTTAATCTTCCTGGAGTGGATTGGAAGGTGCCTAGAGCTGGGGGTACGGAGGGTGAGGAGTTTGTAAAATGTGTGTTGGAAGGATCCCTGGAGCAGTACGTAACTAGCCCGACTAGGGAGAGGGCTATACTGGATTTAGTGTTGGGAAATGAGCCGGGGCAGGTGGTTGAGGTTGAGTTAGGCGAACATGTGGCTAACAGTGACCACAAGTCCGTCTACTTTAGGATAAAAATGGAAGTGGATGAGTGTCGGCCGAAGGGGAGGGTTCTGAACTGGGGGAAGGCGAGCTATAGCCGGATTAGGAGGGAGCTGAAGGACACTGATTGGGAGGGGTTGTTAGCTGGCAAGTCCACGGTTGGTAAGTGTGAGGTTTTTAAGGGCAAACTGAAAATGTTGCAGGAAAGGCACGTGCCGATAAAGAGGAAGGATGGGAAAGGCAGGATTAGGGAGCCGTGGATTGCAGGGGGTATCGAAGACTTGGTCAGGAAGAAGAGAGAGGCATGTGTTAGGTCGAAACAACTGGGAATGGAGAGTGCGCTGGAGGAATATAGAGAGAGTAGGAGGGAGATAAAAAGGGGAGTTAGAAGGGCGAAAAGGGGGCATGAAATGGCCTTGGCCGATAGGATTAAGGAAAATCCAAAAGCATTTTACTCTTATATTAGGAGCAAGAGAGTGGTTAGAGGGAAAATTGGTCCTCTTAGGGACAAGGGAGGGGAGCTATGTATCGAGTCTGAGGGAATGGGGGAGATCCTGAATGAATACTTTGTGTCAGTATTCACGAAGGAGAGGGGATCGGTGTCGTGTAGGGTCTTGGAGGGAGCTGTAGATCAGTGGAAGGAAATATCCATTACGAGGGAGGAAGTGCTAAGGTTTTTAGGTAGCATAAAAACGGATAAAGCTCCGGGGCCTGATGGTATTTATCCCAGGCTGCTTAGGGAGGTGAAAGATAAAATTGCTGGGCCTCTGACGCAAATCTTTGTCTCTTCTTTGGACACAGGTGAGGTCCCAGAAGACTGGAGGGTAGCTAATGTGGTACCACTGTTTAAAAAGGGTAGTAGGGATAACCCTGGTAATTATAGACCAGTGAGTTTGACATCGGTGGTAGGAAAATTATTGGAAAAAATTCTTAGGGATAGGATGTATGAGCATTTGGAGCGTTGCGATCTGAGTAGGGATGCGCAACATGGCTTTGTTCGGGGGAGGTCTTGCCTTACGAATCTGGTGGAATTCTTCGAGGAGGTGACAAAAACGGTTGACGATGGGCGAGCCGTTGATGCCATCTATATGGATTTCAGTAAGGTGTTTGACAAAGTCCCTCACGGTAGGCTGGTAGAAAAGGTTAATGCACATGGGATACAAGGACAGGTAGCTAGGTGGGTCGAAAACTGGCTGGGAAATAGGAGACAGAGAATAGTTGTCGAGGGGACCTTTTCTGGCTGGAGGCCAGTGACCAGTGGTGTGCCGCAGGGCTCAGTACTGGGACCTCTCCTCTTTGTAGTATATATAAACGACTTGAAAGAGGGTGTACGTGGTGTGATCAGCAAATTTGCAGATGACACCAAGATGGTAGGATTTGCAGATACTGAGGAGGACTGTCAGGTGACTCAGCAGGATATAGATAGGTTGGTATATTGGGCAGATAGATGGCAGATGGAATTTAATCCTGACAAATGCGAGGTGATGCATTTTGGAAGGAATAATGCAGGGAGGAGTTATGTGATAAAAGGTAGACCGATTAAGAGTATAGAAATACAGAGGGACCTGGGAGTGCAGGTGCACAACCCTCTGAAGGTGTCAACACAGGTAGAGAAGGTTGTGAAGAAAGCTTATGGAATGCTAACCTTTATAGGAAGGGGTATAGAGTATAAGAGCTGCCGTCTAATGCTTCAGTTGTACAGAACATTGGTTAGACCGCATTTGGAGTACTGCGTCCAGTTCTGGTCACCTTACTACTGGAAGGACGTGGAGACCCTGGAGAGGGTGCAGAGGAGGTTTACCAGGATGTTGCCTGGCATGGAAGGACTGAGTTACGAGGAAAGGTTGGAGAAACTGGGGCTCTTCTCCTTAAAAAGACGGAGATTAAGGGGTGATATGATAGAGGTATATAAAATACTGAAGGGAATAGATAGAGTCAACAGTGGTAGGCTTTTCCCTAGATTGGGGACAATTACGAGAAGTCACGATCTAAGGGTGAGAGGGGAGAAGTATAATTTAGATATGAGAGGAAGGTTTTTCACGCAGAGGGTCGTGGGGGTGTGGAACGCGCTACCGAGTAGGGTAGTGGAGGCAGGCACGCTGGACTTGTTTAAGGTTTACTTAGACAGACACATGAGCGAAGCAAGGATGGAGGGTTATAGTAGAGGGTATTAAATAGGGTCAGAGCCTCGGGATGACACTGGAAATGTAGTATTACATGTTAATGTTTTGTGTTTTTATTCCACAGGGTCGGTCCACCTTGTTGTCAAACGAGGGGCATGCACACGGTGGGTCGTGCGTGGGCTGCTCTTGGAGGTTCCGGGAGTGGCCTAGTACTTCGTGTCGGTGTGTGTGCTTGATCCTGGACCGGCAGATGGGCACCGCAACAGCTCAGTGACTAGCACTACTAGCTGTGCAGATACATGGATTTGGGCCTGTGTCTGTGGGAGTTTGTGCATTCTCCCTGTGGTTGCGTGGGTTTCCTCCGGGCGCTCTGGTTTCCTCCCACACCCCAAAGATGTGCTCTTAGGCTGATTGGTGTACCAAATTGACACTATTCTCCCCTGAATCTGGCTACATTAGGGGTTCCACTCACATACACACAGGGCAGGGTAGGTGTAGGAAGATGTGGCGGCGTGGGCTTGTTGGGCCGAAGGGCCTGTTTCCTGTGCTGGGATGTTCTTTGTTGATTAAGGAGAATCCTAAGGCATTTTATTCATATGTTAGGAACAAAAGAGTTGTCAGGGAAAAAACAGACCTCTCAAGGACAAAGGAGGGGAATTATGCTCAGAACCCAAGGAAGTAGGGGATATCCTAAATGAATACTTTGTATCAGTATTCACAAAGGAGAGGGATGTGTTGACTGGGAGTGTCTCAGAGGGAAGTGCTGACCCACTAAAGAAAATTTCCATTAGAAGGGAGGAAGTGTTAGGTTTTTTAGAGAACATTAAAACTGACAAATCCCCAGGGCCTGATGGCATCTATCCTAGACTGCTCAGGGAGACGAGATGAAATTGCTGGGCCTCTGACAGAGATCTTTGTCTCTTCATTGGACACAGGTGAGGTCCCAGAGGATTGGAGGAGAGCGAATGTGGTACCATTATTTAAGAAGGGTAGCAAGTATAACCCCGGTAATTATAGGCCGGTGAGCTTGACGTTCGTGGTAGGGAAATTGTTGGAGAGGATTCTTAGAGATAGCTTGTATGCACATTTAGAATGGAATAATCTCATTAGTGATAGACAGCATGGTTTTGTAAGAGGGAGGTCATGCCTCACAAATTTGGTGGAGTTTTTTGAGGTGATAAAAACGGTTGACGAGGGTAGAGCCGTGAATGTCATCTGTGTGGATTTTAGTAAAGCGTTTGACAAAGTCCCTCATGGCAGGTTGGTGCAAAAGATTAAATCTCATGGGATAAAAGGACAGGTGGCTAGATGGGTAAAGAACTGGCTTGGCCACAGAAGACAGAGGGTAGCAGTGGAAGGGTCTTTTTCTGGCTGGAGGTCTATGACCAGTGGTGTTCTGCAGGGCTCTGTACAGGGACCTGTGCTATTTGTGATATATAAATGATTTGGAAGAAGGTGTAACTGGTATGATCAGTAAGTTTGTGGACGACACAAAAATGGCTGGACTCATGGATAGCGATGAACATTGTCAGAGCATGCAGCAGGATTAGATAGGCTGGAAAATTGGGTAGAGAAATGGCAGATGGAATTTAATCCAGATAAATGCAAAGTGATGCGTTTTGGTAGGACTAATGTAGGGGGGAGCTATACAATAAATGGCAGAACCATCAAGAGTATAGACACACAGAAGGATCTGGGTGTGCAAGTCCACAGATCCTTGAAGGTGGCACCACAAGTGGAGAAGGCAGTGAAGAAGGCATGTGGCATGCTTGCCTTTATAGGATGGAACATCGAGTATAAAAATTAGCATCTGATGTTACAGCTGTATAGAACGTTGGTTAGGCCACATTTGGAGTACTGCGTCCAATTCTGGTTGCCATACTACCAGAAGGACTTGGAGGCTTTGGAGAGAGTACAGAAAAGGTTTACTAGGACGTTGCCTGGTATGGAGGGTCTTAGCTATGAGGAGAGATTGGGTAGACTGGGGTTGTTCTCCCTGGAAAGACAGAATGATAATAGAGGTGTATAAAATTTATGAAGGGCATAGATAGGGTGAACGGTGGGAAGCTTTTTCCCAGATCGGACGTGACAATCACGAGGGGTCACAGGTTCAAGGTGAAGGGGGCGAGGTTTAACTCAGATATCAGAAGGACGTATTTTACACGGAGGGTGGTGGGGGCCTGGAATGCACTGCCAAGCAGGCGGTGGAGACGGACATGCTGGGATCATTTAAGACTTATCTGGATAGCCACGTGAACAGACTGGGTATGGAGGGATACAAACGAATGATCTAGTTGGACCAATGCGCGGCGCAGGCTTGAAGGGCCTGTTTCCTGTGCTATATTGTTCTGTGCTCTTTGCTTGAATGATATTGTAGTTTAGGACCATTTGTTCAAAGCATACATCTCTAACATTTATGGAGCAAACCTAAGGTACACTGGGTTTCAGATGAAAACCAGGGACGGTGTATATTTTGAACCACCCCCACACCATCTATTTACGATTATATAGCTACTTTTTTTGTACGTCTACTTCAAGTTAATTTTTTATGTAATCTATCACTGTATCAAACATTTGGTCGCTTCTGCAACAAGTGTTCTAGAAAGCTGTTAACTTGGAAACAAGGGAATTTAGTAGCATAATCAATGAATGAAGTGTGATTATAAAATAAGATTTAATTCTTCACAGCTTGTACCAAAAGATGGACTTGATATTTTTCTTTATCTTTGTTGCCAAATGTTATATGGATTCTGATAAATATCTTTTTTTTTTGAGGCTTGGTTATTCTGATCCCTTTAATGTCTGAAAGTTTCCATTCCATGCTAAGCAAAATAAAATTGGCAGATATGGTGTCACTGCTCTATCCTTAAAACCTCCTGAATATTTTTTTGGTGTGGAAATGACATTATAAGTGGGCTGTGGGCATTGGAAAGACCACCATAATGTGGTATCCACAGACTTGCAAAAATATTTAGTGAAGCTCCCTCTGGGAGGCTTTTAGTTAAGTTTAAAATAGTGGTGGATTCAGGATAAATCTTGAATTGCCTGAGAGAGCTAGTCAGACTATGGAGCCAGTTTGGTAAAGGGGCAGACCCCTGACATTGAAAAACTAAGCTAGGAGGAGAGATTCAAGAAACTTGACTTGGTAGCCTTGAAAGAATATGTTCATATAAAATAATCTTATACTGTATAAAACAGAATGGAAAACAAAACAGAGTTGGAAGGGATCATGAGTTTAAACTGGCAAAAGACTTTGGGACTGATTTCAGGAAATCCACCACACACCATGAAATTGCCTTGTAGAAAGGACACTGAAATCAAAAAGCCTTGAATCGTTAAGATACAGATATCTGATTTGTGGAGGGGAACTCTAAGTTATTTCTGAAAGAATGAGCTAAAGTTGGGATGAAGAGCTTCACTCAGCTGTAAAGACCATGTGAATCAATGGGCTTTCTTTAAATAAAGTGCTTGAGTTTTTTGGAGGGGAGTGACAAGTTTGAAAATGTATACAAGTTAATTACAAATAATGAAGTTGAATTTTTGTGTAGTGCTTTTAAGGTGCTCAAAAGCTAATTGAGTTTTATTTAAAAAGCAAACACAACCCCAGAATAACTGAGTCTCAAAAAATGTACAGCTGAAAATTGTCTGTACATAAAGGGCTATCACAGAAACCACTTCCTTAAGACAACAGAATAACTTAAAATAAAACAAAAAAAAGCAGGAAGTACTCTCCAGGTCAGGAAGATATGTGGAGAGATTTATTGCACATTTCCAGCATCCTCAGTTATTTTGCTTTTGAATAAATTAAATTCATGTTTATTTATTTAATTACGCCGTAGAACTTAGTGGGTCACGGTAGCACAGTGATTAGCTCTGCTGCATCACAGCTCCAAGGACCTGGGTTCGATTCCTGGCTTCGGCCACTGTCTGTGTGGAGTTTGCACGTTCTCCTTGTGTCTGCATTGGTTTCCTCCAGGTGCTCTGGTTTCTTCCCACAGTCCAAAGATATGCGGGTTAGGTTGATTGGCCATGCTTAAATTGCCTCTTAGTGTCCTGAGATGTGTAGGTTAGAGGGTTTAGTGGGTAAAATATGTAGGAATGTGGCGATAGGGCCTGGATGGGATTGTGATTGGTGCAGACTCGATGGGCCGAATGGTCTTTTTCTGTACTGTAGGGTTTCTATGATTCCTATGACTTCCATTGGGATCACAAAGAACAAAGAAAATTACAGCACAGGAACAGGCCCTTCGGTCCTCTAAGCCTGCACTGACCATGCTGCCTGATCTGAGCTAAAACCCCCTTCCGGGGACCATATCCTTCCATTCCTATCCTATTCATGTATTTGTCAAGATGCCCCTTAAAAGTCACTATTATATCCGCTTCCACCACCTCCTTCCAGGTTAGTGAGTTCCAGGTTAGCGTCTGTCTAAAAAACTTGTTCTATAATTCAGTTTATTTTTCTGTACAAACTAACCCAATGGTCCTACGTATGATGGGCGAAAAGTAGTGATTACAATGGGTGCGCCACGAGATGTGGACTTGATATAAATTAAGCTGCAGTGTAAAGGTGCAGCTTTTGCAGTAGTGGAATTAAAAACCACCGCAGAAGTGGAGTCTGGTACAAAGTTCATTCCTGGATGATAGGAGACATGTAGCACCATTTTTTTCCCCCACCCCACCTTGCATTGTTGTTCTTGACATTTTACTGGTATGTTTTCCAGCATTTTAAAGAGTAATATAATGCTTTGTTCTGAAAATTTCTCTTTTACGTACAGTACAGTACATATATTTTAGAGAAATATATGCCACAATTGTGGTCAGTACAGACGCGATGGGCCAAATGGCCGCCTCCTGTAGTGTAGGGATTCTATGAAATGATAGAGAAGGTAATATTTAGAAAACAAGTGGTTAGCTGAGGGAGAAAGTAATGACCTGGAAGTTCACTTAATGCATCCAAAAAAGATGAAAGCAATATAACCTCTTGATGTAAAAAACATTGATGTAAGAACACCATGTTCTAAACAAAAACGGAAAAGGCTGGAAGCACTCAGCACGTCAAACAGCATCTGTGGAAACAGAAACAGAGCTAATAGCCAGAATTTTACTGGCACACTCGCCCCAAACCTGGGATCGGGCAGGATTCAGAGAGCGACATTCTCTGCTGGCCTCAGGCAAGATTGTACGAACCTCAGGCGGACATGCCAGTAAAATTCTGCCCAGAGTTTCAGGTCTGTGACATTCCATCAAAAGAGTAGAGAACTTGGCAAAAGCTCCATGAGACTGGAAGTTTGGGAGAGTGAAACATGTGTGTGATCAGACTGTAAATAGTGATTCCATTGATGCCAAAGTGACGATGAAAAGAACCTTGGAAATGTATGGAAAGCAATAAGCCCAGCTTGCGCTAACACCAATATCAGGCACAACACCCTTCCCATAAACTGACTGGGGCCAAAGGAATACCCTGCATTCTACCTGGAGGGACATCATCCTGGAACAGTACAGTTGTTATTCTAGCCTGGTGCAAACTGAGGCTGAAAAAATGAAAGTATGGTTAACAGTTCTTCTAATGACCAATTTACTATCTTTAAACTATGGCAAGTTTCAAATATGTTGCAGTTTTTTTTTTAAAGAAATAATTTTTTTTAAAGGAATTGTAGAGATTTGTAAATCATCACTGGGGTGAAGCTGGTCTTGATGTTTTCTGTTTGACAGAAAGATACCAAACTTCAACTTGTGCCCAAATGACTCCTTAACAGTGCAAGAACTTGTTAAGTAGAGTTGCTTTCTAATAGTAAAGGTTTGTGGGGTAAAAGTTATATATTATTCTTAGCAGTGCTGGAGAATAGAAATAGTTAAAAATACCACCAGTTATTCATGTTCAATGTAGCAGTAGACTGGAAGGAATGCCTGCACTAAATTGGAATGAAAGGGCTTGTCACTGTGCCTGCTCTGCTGAAGGTGTAGATCACTATTTTGTTACAAGCTTTGCTGATGCACAAATTGTGTTTTGCAGAATGACAGCTTGGCAGTGCCTGAGTAAAACAAAGCATTTCAACAATGTGACAGCCATAAACATTCTACTGTCAGGAATAATAAGATACATGAGAATGCTTGCACTCCTCGGGCATCACCAAGTCACTGTACCTTAAATTAGAGCCAGTAATTCGACCACCTACTGCACTGGGTGTCCGTTCCATTATCCACAGTTCATTCCAAATGATTCCATTGCCAATAGAGCAGCCTCAGCATCATTGGATTATGTATTTTTGACCAACAGCCGGACCGCATTTTGTTTTTTTTCCCCACGTTACCTTCAAATCTTGTTTGCTATGGGAATGATGGTTTTTAAAAAAAAGACTTCAAGGAATGGGAAAACTTTGCCAAGGTGCATTTGAATGTATTCATTCAGGAAGTCCTGTCTGCATGCATCCATCTATCTGTCTTGTTTGTATATTTATCTGTTGTATCTGCCAATGAATTTTATACTTGTGGCATCGAATTTTTTAAAATAAATGTTTATAATTGCTTCACAGTTGTAGGGATTTTTTAAAATCCCCACAATTCTAAATCATTTCTAAACATTTCAAAGATCTACCTGATCAGTAGCAACAATTTGACTTACAAATCTGCCTTCTGATCAGAAACTACCACCTCTTTGGATGTTGTGTCCTAATAGATCTGCAGTGGGTTCAGCAATAAATAATAATGAGCTTTTAAATGAATACTATTTGTACTTTGTGTTTATAAACTTCTAATTTCAATTGTTTATGTGTTTGAGAATAAAATGTCACCTATTATAGATGGTGGAATGTATGCATAAATAATAACTTAGAATAGACATTTTTGTTAATAATTCTGGTGTGGAGTATAGTTTTTTCAAGTGCATGCCATTTTAATCTATTTTGGCAAATGTTCATGCAAACTACATTTGTAGCCTTTTTGTAATAATTTCTTATTTGTATTAGTCAGCTATGGCCCTTTGTGAGCATACTGTAAAACTTAAGATTTAGTTGTCACAGATGTACTGTTTTCCTTCTCGCACCTATTTATGTCAAATTAGTTATTGGACATGAAGTTAAACATTGGACTCAGCAATGTGTAACTCCTCATTGTTTGATGTACGATGAAGTTTGTACAATACAGAAATACTATTGATCTTTAAAAACTGAAAAGGCTGGAAGCATTCAATAGATCCTACAAAGAGCACAGGCGTTAATGTTTTAAGTGCAGACCTCTTCAGAAGCAATTTTTACAAAGTTCACCCTTTGCACCTGTTCTCTCCAGAGGTGCAGACTGATCAGAATATTTCTTGTACTTAAGAGTTACGGAATAAAAACAGCACCGAAGGAGGCTATTCAGTCTATCAAGTCCATGCCAAAATCTTTGTAGATTAGTTCAGTCAGTTCCATTCCCCTGCTTTATCTCTGTCGCCCTGCAAATTTATTTTCCTCAAGTGCCCATCTAATTTCCTTCTGAAATTGTTCATCATCCCTTTTCTCCCACCACCACCTTAAGCAGCAGGTTCCAGGTTGTTACCACCTGCTATATCAGGGGGAAAAGTACTTCATGCCACGCTGCACCTTTTGCCTAAAAGCTTAAATCTGTGTCCCCCTGTCTTTGTATCACCTAATAGGAATTGCATGTTTTGTCTAAGGTGTACCTTATCTAAACCTGCTATAATCTTGTACAGCTGCTTCCAGGTTCCTTATTCCATCATTGCATTAATTTTAGGCCCATTCTTTTAAATGGGGAAGTGGCAAAGTATTTGCAATTACGGTCGGATTTTTCTTAAAACAATAAGGACACGAGTTAAATATAGAAGTGCTGTCATAAGGAAAAAGTGTAGACCTCTTATGATCTGCCGATACGTGAAGAACTGCTGATACACCAGCACCTGAAATCTTCCTGTCAAATTAGAATGTCTCTGAATAGACAACATTTTTTTCTTTATGAATTAAACAACTCCTAAAGTGCTTAAAATTATAACTTGCTGCAATATTTTTATCTTAACAGGGCCGTGGGGGTTTGGGCTCCATCTATGTATGGGCATCTGGTAATGGTGGCCGTAGCCGAGATCATTGTTCCTGTGATGGTTATACCAACAGCATCTACACAATCTCCATCAGCAGTACAGCCGAGAGTGGGAAGAAGCCCTGGTACTTGGAGGAATGCTCATCAACCCTTGCTACTACATATAGTAGTGGGGAGTCTTATGATAGAAAAATAGTAAGTTTCCTTTCCTTCCCTTGTCCTATTCCCACATGCATTTCCCCAAATTGTACTTATTTGAAGTATGAACATAGCTTTGAAGATCTCGGTCTTAAACCAAAATGATCTGTCGTAAATAGTCTTATGGGAATTATAGTTCCATCAAAGCAGGATGGATTCAGAATATGGGGTACATTTTATCTGTGGAATAGTTGACCAGCAAAATGCATTGGCTGGCCACCTGGTATCACCAAAGGGAAGCATAGTCTTTTCTGAGAGCAGAGCTTCATTATCAAGCTGACAGCAGGCTTCAGAGCAGTACATCTGACAGATCAGAGGCCAACCTAGCCAGCAGCACTCATCTAATTTTGGCTTCCTGAATGTTCCTGATTTTAATCGCTCCACAAATAGTGGCCATGCCTTCAGCTGCCTTCAGGCACTAAACTCAGGAATTCTCCCTGCACCCACTGCCTCTTCCCTGCTTCCCTCCACCCCGCCACACACACATACTCTCAACTTCTCCACTTTTCTTCTATTTCCTCCTTTAAAACACTGTAAAATCTACCAATTTGACCGTGCTTTTGGTCATCTGCCCTAACATTACCTTATGTGCCATACAGGCTGGAGTTTTACCGATTCTGGGGCATAGAATCATAGAAACCCTACAGTGTAGAAAGAGGCCCTTTGGCCCATCGAGTCTGCACCAAACACAATCCCACCCAGGCCCTACCCCCATATCCCTACATATTTTACCCACTAATCCCTTTAACCTACATATCCCAGGACCCTAAGGGGCAATTTTTTAGCATGGCCAATCAACCTAACCCGCACATCTTTGGACTGCGGGAGGAAACCGGAGCACCTGGAGGAAACCCACGCAGACACGAGGAAAATGTGCAAACTCCACACAGACAGTGACCCGAGCCAGGAATCGAGTGGAGAGTTCTGAATTCTCCACTCACCTGACGAAGGAACAGTGTTCAGAAAGCTTGTGGTGTTTACTATCAAATAACTTGTTGGACTTTAACCTGGTGTTGTGAGACTTCTTACTGTGAAGCACCTTGGGACTAGCTTCTTATTGCATGAAAGACACTATAGGTACAAGTTATTGTTTTCTGCCGTGATCTTAAAATTTATGTTTTTTAGTTACCTATCAATTGGTGGAACCATTTTTCACTCTTTTACCTTGACATCCCCTTCTGTTTTGAACGTCTCAGGATCATCCATCATTTTAAATATTGCTAGAAAACTTGTAAAACATGAAATTTTTAAATGAGTATATTGCATTCCTGTAGCACTTTATCACAATATCGATGCTCAGAAGTGGTTTTGCATAATGAGTTAATTTTGGAGAGTAGTGATGTGTGTGATTTCAAATGAGTTCTCTTGGCCCTTTGCGATGGTGCTGGCTCCCTGCAAGACCAACTAAGCTAATTCCACTCCCCTTTTCCCTGTAACCCTGCAAATGTTATCTTTTTAGGTGCTTATCAAATTTCCTTTTGAAAGCAATAACAATTTCCAAATAATGATTCAATAACAAAACATCCAGTATTGGCAGTAGCAACAGGAATTATGAAATCTGATTTTTTAAGAAGGTTCAAAATCATTCCAAAATGAACAAGATTTATAGATCACTCTGTGCAAGAATGCATGCGAAGAGCACCTAATTAAGCCGGGGCTGGAGCAAGTTTCATCTTGCATCGGGATGAAAATACTTGAGGCCAGAACTAACCCTCAAGTGTATTTGCTGAGTTATTACAAACAGTTTCTTTGGAAGATTGTTTTTCTTTTGGTTAATTTTTGCCCATCTTCTCATTGCAGCATTAACTTGCTGCTTTGATACAGTCCTACTTGACCGTTGTTTCCCTCCAGTCTCATTTTAAATGGCCGATGTTGTTGTGTCAGGCTTGGGCAGAGAATCTAGGGTTACCAGCCCCCTAGGTTTGCCCTAAATTCTCCATGGAGCTAACTTTAACACTGTCTTGGCCTGAATAAATTAACCCAGCATAGACTAGAAAATCAAAGCAGTAACCTTCCTCCAGCAATTGGCCTTTACCAGCTGGGCCACCAGACAGCTCACCGTTTTAATGTTGCAGTAACTACTGTTTGCCTACTATATTAATCTTTCCCCAACACATATTATTGAATCTATTTCAGACTCTAATATAACTAGTAGTTTTGTTGAATTCAGGTCTGAATGAGAACTTTGAGAGATCAGCCCAACAGGTTGTCACTATTGAACTTGGACTGCATATGCTGGCTGCATTGCACATCTCAGTGGAAATCGGGTTCAGTCCTGGAGTTGATCATTCAATAAAGTTCACTTGGATTGTCATCTTTGCCTATCACATCATGAAGGCCTAGATGAGGAGTCAGACAACAACAGGTTATAGTCCAGCAGATTTATCTGAAAGCAGAAGCTTTTGGACTGCTGCTCCTTTTGTCAGTTCACCTCATGAACTTAAATCTAGTGTAAAATTGTAAATCTGCAGTTTGAGATGGCAGCATTGATGGACCGTAGAATCATAGAACAGTTTAGCCCACAATGCTTATCCCTGGTCCTTGAAAGAGTTTTACAATGAGTTGAACCTCCCTGCTTTCCCCATTGTTAAATCTTAGATGTATTCCTTGGTTGCAAATCCACCAGCCAGTTGAAAATGTACCTCTCTATCCACGCTATCAAGGTTTTTCAGTATTTTGAACACCTCTATTAAACCTCCCCTAAACTTCTTTGCTCTTAAGAGGATAATCTTCAGTTTCTGCACATAACTCTGGTACCATTCTACTAAATCACCCGTGTAGACTTTCCAAGATCTTGACATGCAGATTAATCTAACTTTCTAGTTTTTTTTTTTGGACCTGCAACAGCTGATGAGGGAGCTAAACAACTTGACTTTGTCTTCAGCAACACACCTGTCACAGATAATTTGTCCACTGCAGTATTCCTTGCGAAGTCAAAATCTCATCATGTTGCTAAAGCCATCTTCTGTTCTTTAATAAAGTACTTGTCTTCAGGCTAAGTGAAAAAGAGACAGGACAGATTTAGCAATGCAAAACTGAGTATCTGTAAACTTCTTGTTAGCTGGGAAATTGTACGCCAGCACAATTGGCCACAATCAACTATTATAGCACGTTTGGAAACAAAAACTGATTCAGTGGAGAGTATTGAAGCAAGTGCTGTATCTAGCATGTTTTAGAATGAAGTACTAATCAAATGAAGCTGGGTGTAAAGGTTACCTACATATTAAACACCAAATGCAACAGAATTGACCAGTCCCACAGCCAAAAGTTCAGAACTAAACTTTGCCACTTTACCACATCCCACCACAATTCGCAGTGAAAAATTGAAGGAGTAGGCTCCACAAGTATCCCATGCTCATGAATGTTTGAACCCAATATATGAACACGTGAGTCACGCTCAACACATTTACACAATTTTGAACTGGACAATTTTGCAAGGTTCTCCACAATCAGATATCAGTATCGAACCTACTCAATTAATTCTGTGTTATATTAAGAAGCAGCTTAGCATGCTGTTTGTGAAACAGGCTACGATTTGGATTGATTCCTCTAGTCTCATTTGGAAACATGGGTATCAAGAATCTGGCATCACTGGTTATCCAATTAACTAGTTAGAACACAATGTATTTGTCGGTAAATGCATGCTTTTAAAAGTCATATTTGTGGACAGTGAAACAATAGTGAAACCTTAGCTCATATTTAAGAAATATTCAATTTTCTTAAAATTTGTAATCCTACCTCATAAGCTGTTATGTTCTTTATATAACGTTATTTTGTAACAATCCCAGTTGATATAACTGGACAGGAAGATCCCAGAATGGTATCCTGGCTCAAAAGCCCGTAACCTTTACATTTTTTTAGGAAATGTGGAAGAACAGAGAGTCACGAGACTGCTAATTAGTTTTTAACAATAAAAACACATTTAATAAACATAAAAGCTTGATTATGATATAATACTCCTTTCATCCCCATTTAACTCCACAAATATACACTGATGTTAAGAACATAACATAAGAACATAAGAAATAGGAGCAGGAGTAGGCCATCTAGCCCTTTGAGCCTGCCCCGCCATTCAATAAGATCATGGCTGATCTGTCATGGCTCAGTTCCACATTCCCGCCCTCTCCCCATAACCCTTAATCCCCTCGCTTATCAAAAACCCATCAACCCGTGTCTTAAAAATATTTAGTGAGGCAGCCTCCACCACTTCAACGGGCAGAGAATTCCAGAGATTCACCACCCTTTGAGTGAAGAAGTTCCTCCTCAACTCCGTTCTAAACCGCACCCCCCTTTATCTTGAGGCTGTGCCCCCTAGTCCTACTGTCCTTTCTGAGCGGGAAGAGTCTCTCCACCTCTATCCTATCCATCCCATTCATCATCTTTTATGTCTCAATGAGATCTCCCCTCATTCTTCTAAACTCTTAACGAGTACAAGCCTAGTTCATTCAGCCTCTCCTCATAGCTCAACTCCGGCATCAGCCTAGTAAACCTCCTCTGCACTCCCTCCAAGGCCAAAATATCCTTGCGTATGTGCGGCGACCAAAACTGCACACAGTACTCCAGCTGCGGCCTCACCAATGCCCTATACAGCCGCAGCAAGACCTCCCTACTTTTATATTCAATCCCCCTCGCTATGAAGGCCAGCATCCCATTAGCCTTCCTGACCACCTGCTGCAACTGCAGGCTGGGTTTTTGCGACTCATGCACAAGGACCCTGAGGTCCCTCTGCACCGTCGCCTGCTGCAGTTTTTCGCCACGTAAGCAATAATTCTTCCGACCATTATTCCTACCAAAGTGGACCACCTCGCACTTGCCAACATTAAATTCCATTTGCCAGTTCCTGGCCCATTCGCCCAGCCTATCTAGATCCTTCTGCAGACTCTCCACACCCTCCGCGCAGTTTGCCATTCCCCCAATCTTGGTGTCATCAGCAAATTTAGACACCTACACTCGGTTCCCTCCTCCAGATCAGCTATATAAATGGTAAATAGCTGAGGCCCCAGCACTGACCCCTGGGGCACTCCACTAGTCACCAACCGCCAATCCGAATAGCACCCGTTGACCCCCACTCTCTGCCTCCTATTTGACAACCCATCCTCTATCCATGCTAACACCCTACCCCCAACTCCATGCCCCCTGACCTTCTGCAATAACCTCTTGTGAGGTACCTTGTCAAACGCCTTCTGAAAATCAAGAAAGACCACATCCACCGGCTCTCCTCTATCCACCGCCCTAGACACATCCTTATAGAACTCCAATAAATTTGTCAGACACGACTTCCCCTTAACGAAACTGTGCTGCATCTGCTCTATCAAGCAATTCCCCTCAAGATGCCTCGCTATTTCCTCCTTGATGACGGATTCTAACATTTTACCTACAACAGACGTTAAACTAACCGGCCTATAATTCCCTGCCTTTTGCCTGCCACCCTTCTTAAACAACGGCGTAACATTAGCCGTTTTCCAATCTTCCGGCACTTCCCCGGAATCCAGCGACATTTGGAAAATAACCACCAAGGCATCCACTATCACCTCTGCCATTTCTTTCAGAACCCTCGGATGCATTCCATCCGGTCCTGGGGACTTGTCCACAATCAGTCCCTCCAGTCTGTCGAGCACCGCCTTTCTAGTAACAATAATGTCATTGAGACCCTCCAGTCCTACCACCTTTCCATCGCTAACACCCGGCAAATTATTCACGTCCTCCTCCGTGAAGACCGAAACAAAAAAGTTATTCAAGACCTCAGCCATTTCCCCATCCCCTACCACTAAGTCCCCCCTCTCATCCTCTAAGGGTCCAATGTTCACCCTAGCCAGCCTCTTCCTTTCTATATATTTATAAAAGCTCTTGCTATCCTTTTTTATATTAAGTGCTAGCCCAGCTTCATAGTTTCTCCTACCCTTCTTTATCAACTTCTTTGTCAATCTTTGTTGACGTTTAAACCTCTCCCAATCCTCTTCTCGCCCACTACTCTTAGCTACTCTAAACGCCTCCGCTTTTAATTTAACACTTTCCTTCACCTCCTTCGTTATCCACGGCTTATTACCTCTCCTCCTACTATCCTTTTTAACCATCGGAATAAATTTCTGCTGAGCACCCAGAAAGATCTCCTTAAAGATCCTCCACTGCTCCTCAGCAGACCTACCTTCCAACGCGCTCCCCCAGTCAACATTCGCCAATTCTTCTCTCATCCTACCGTACTCCCCTCTGTTCAAACAAAGGACGCGTGTCCGGGAACCCACTTTCTCCTCCTCCATCTGCACCAGAAACTCCACCATACAATGATCACTCTCCCCAAGAGGATCCTTCACCGCAAGGTCCCTAATTCTACCCGCCTCATTACGTAACACCAGATCCAAGATAGATCGCTCCCTCGTCGGCTCCAACACACACTGTTCAAGGAAACTATCCCGGCGGCATTCCAAGAACTCCTCCTCGAGCCCACCGCGTCCAACATGGGTCGACCAATCAATATGTAGATTGAAATCCCCCATAATTATCGCCGTTCCATTCCTGCACGCCGCACTTATTTGCGCGTTAACAGCCCGCCCCACCTCCAGATCATTATTCGGGGGCCTATAGACGACACCCACCAGCGTCTTCCTCCCTTTGCTGTTCCTAATCTCCACCCACAACGATTCCACTTTCTGCTCTTTGGTTCCTATATCATCCCTTGCTACCACCCTGATGCTATCCTTAATCAGCAGAGCTACGCCCCCCCCCCCTTTTTCCTCCCGCCTATCCTTCCTAAACACTTGATACCCCTGGACATTCAGCTCCCAGTCCCTGTCACCTTGCAGCCACGTCTCTGTAAGGGCCACCAGATCATATCCATTTATGCTGATTTGCGCCACCAGCTCATCCACTTTATCTGAATGCACGAAGCATTCGGAATAAAGTGCCTTCATCAGGTTAATACATGTTACAAAGTATATTTTGGGCTATAAACAGTCCCTTAAAATCACAAGCTGGTTGTTGTCAGACGCGTTCCACTTTGAACCCGAGTGGATTTCTCCTCACAATCGCCTCAGATGATTCTTATACCATGAGCCACCTTTCTCGCTGAACTCCGACTTCCACACAAGTGATTTCCAGTTCCACTTTCAAAGTGGCACATTTTAAAATCTTCTATTAAATAATGCTTTCCCTTAGTTGTTTCAATCGACAATTCACTTCCAGGTTGTATATCACCTTCAGGACTCCTTTGTCTTGACTTGACACAAACTCTTCATATTTGCTTTAAATGTTAATTTCAAGACTGTATTAAGATGGTATCAGACCATTGATTTCTGAAGGCTGCTTTGCACACTATCAGCTTTTGCCTTGAATTCTCCTGAACAGTATATTGTTCAACTTCTCTTTTTTGGTCTCTTTTCTCTTAATTGCAATCTTCCAAGATATTCTTTCTGGTCCAATTCCCTGGTTGTGTGGACTTTATCTGGTCCTTTGGAAAGTCTGTTTGAATGTCCTTTCCATGTCCAGCTTTTTTTCTGCAAGAGTTGAGAGATATTGACTCCTGCAATCTAGCTGCAACTGTAAATGAATTTCGCTAAAACTAAACTGAGAAGCCTTCCTTCCTTTAAAGGTCCCCTGGTTACTAAGCAATGACCTCATGCACTGACAAAGAGTCATCCAGATTTGAAACTTTAATTCTGTTCTCTCTCTACAGATGTTGTCAGACCTAGCTGTTCCAGCATTTTCTGGCTTTGACCTCCTGCTTCTGCTAGACTTATTTACTCTTCGTGCTGTTATTTCTCTAAGCACGATAGAAGCACTTTTTGAATTGAAAGCAAAACCCCCACACATACAGTCACCTTTGTCCAGCAGGGATGTAACTGCTTACCCTTCCTTACACATGAACTCTAAATTCAAATGGCACCTTATTTCTGATATTTACTAATGCAAATATAAATTTCTTAAAACTACCTTTGTTTTCTGAACAATTTGTCATAAGCTTATGAAACAAAAGGTTCAGAAAGATTACCTGCAGGGCTTGGATCGTGATATCCAATCACCTTGTCAAAGTATTAACCAATGAGTGAAACAATGCCCCACATTGACTTTTGTTTCTGACGCTTGAAATTTGCAATTTTTATTTTCTTTCTATTCTACGTATTTGTTTCATTTTATTCCTTTGTTCTCCTTTGATGTACATGAGCACTTTTTAATTTAATACCACTTGAAAAGTTGCTTCTGTTTGTCAATTTCTACTTAATGGCAAAAATAATTCTATGTTGTGGTTCCTTCTTTCTTATCCCCTCTACCTATAGGAACCATGTTGTTATCAATAAAATTAAGGAGGAGAGGGAGCATGTATTGAAATTCATAAAATACCTTTTTAGGTACAATGCTTAGTCACCCATAATTGTGCATCATCTTTTAATTGGCAAGGATACATTTGGCTATGCTAAAAAAGCCAAGTTTGCGGAGGTCACAACTGGATCAGAATTGTTAGTATTTAAATTGCAGCACTGGTAATTTTTTAAACAGGGATTTGTTTCTTTCCAAACTAAATTACTTTGGACAATTTGTTTCAGATCACAACTGACCTCAGGCAGCGATGCACAGACAGTCACACAGGAACCTCTGCTTCAGCACCGATGGCCGCTGGGATTATTGCACTGGCACTGGAAGCAAAGTAAGCTCCAATTCATTTCAAGAGGGCCTCCTGTTAAATGGTTCCTCTGTACACTTAATAAAAACTGACAAGCTCAACTGAATTAACTTAATTGGATAAATTTTAGACACCTACGTCTTAATCATTTTCACAAGGCAGTTTTTGTCATGTCTAAAATATTTTCAAGTTACTGCGCTTATCTTACGAGTTGCTTGCTGAATGGAATTGGCTGAGAGCATGGATATACTAGATTGAATTGAAAAGCAACTCCACCCAAAAAAAAATCCATTACTGAAGAACAACTCCAAAAGAGGCATGATTTCACAATGTTTTTTTTAATGTTAAAGAACGTTACAAGGAAGCTGGTGTATGTGTTAATGATGATTTTTGCTTCAGTATATTGTGCTTTTACCAGGCAGGACCTGCTTAGGTTTATTTGTTCAACCAGGCACCTGGCCAATCTAACAGGTAAATGGGGCCAAATTTCCTAAATAAACACATACAGTTAGTTAATTTTCACACAATTCATTGAAAGATGCTGCCTTCAAAAGGCATTAGATCTATCATGTCTAATTCACTGTTTTCGTTTTCAAAAAGATTATTTGAGGTTTATTTAAAATGTCTTATGAAAGATTTTCCACATGAGGTACCAGGGTCATCCTGGGATTTGGCAGTATAGGACTATCTGATGGATTGTTTGAATGCTTTCTTTGACCTGGGTTGTCATGCACTTTGAATTGGGGAAAATGCTGATTTAATCACTGCCTGAACTGTGACTGGCACACGAGAAAAGTAAATGTGTTCTGAGATAGACTATTGGCAGCTGAATTGTTTGTGCATGCATCCAGTACAGATTATGTAACCTTTGTAATATCAATGTAATTTATGCAGACATGCCTTTCAGAATCCAAAAGATCATAGTGGTGACATCACCTTTCCCAGATGAAATATGATCTTAATGATTCTCTTGTGTTGCTTGGCCAGTCTTTTAAACCTCTACTCCTTTTTCATTCCACCATTTCTTTTAACTATTTGTTTCTAAAGTTGCTTTTTTTTTGATCCTCTGCATGACAACTTAACCATTCCAAGTAACCCATTGCCAGCTGATTTCATTGAAGAACAAATACTTTCATTTGATTTAATAAAGCTAATATTACCCCTCCTACTTCCAGAGGACTCTAATATTTCCAGAATTGTCAGTTTTTCTGTCCATAATCATAGAATCATAAAAATGTACAGCGCAGAAGGAAGCCATTCAGCCCATCGTGTCATTGCTGGCTGACAAGTAGCTATCCTATTTTACAACTCTTGGTCCATAGTCTTGCAAGTTACTGCACATGCATTACATATCCAAACATTTTTAAATGTAACAAATGTTTCTGCCACCCTTTCGGGAACAACCATACCAGTGAAGAAATTTCACCTTGAGTCACATCAAAACTCTTACCCTAAATCTGTAGCCAGTATTATTGATCCCTAGGCCAAGGAGAATAGGGCCTTCCTATCCACTCTATTTAAACCACTAATAATTTTATACACTTCAATTGAGTCTCAATTCACCTTCGTCTTTTCTAAAGAAAACAACAGCCAATTCAATCTTTTTTCATTACTTAAAATTCTCCAGTTCAGGCAACATCCTTTTAATTCTCCTCTGTGCCCTCTCTACTGTAATCATTTTTCTCCTATAGTTTGGTGATGAGAACTGCACACTGTTCTCCAGCTGTGCCCAAACTGGTATTTTATACAGTTCCAGCATAACCTCCTTGCTATTTTATTCAATGCCTCGGCTCATAAAGGCAAGTATCCCAGGTACGTTCTTGGCTATTTTTTACCAAAAATTCGCACCCAACATCATGGTAAATTTGGGCATCGGACCTTTAACACACCCGAATCCGAGCAGATCGCAGCTTTACTGACGCCCAATTCGGGCGTGGATCCAGTCCGTGCCCAAATCAGGTGGCCCGGTGATTTAAATGCATTAGCATGCATTTAAATCGATTTAATGAACCGCACCCAACTCGCCCACCAAATCCCACTTTATCATCATCTGGTCTGTTTCGGATCCACGCCATAAGCGATCTGCAAAATAAAAATCCGAAACTGATTTTTATTTTGCAGGGGAACCTCAGAAGCGGCTTCAGAGCCTGCAACGGCTCTCTGACCCAGATCATCTTCTGGGATGGGGGGAGGGCAGGAGGAGGAGGCGAGTCAGAGCATCCTCTTAGAGGGGGAGAGGAGAAAGAGGCAGGACAGAGCATCCTCTTGATGCTCTTGGGGAGGGAGAGGAAGAGGACGTGGATCAGATGTATCTGTGGCGGGGGGTGCGAGAGAGCTGATCGTTGTCTGGTGGTGGGGGGGAGGCCTGATCGCTCACTAATTGGGGGGTTGGGGAATGGGTGGATCTCTGGTGGGGGGAGCGGGGGTTGTCTGCTGCCACTCTGCGGGTAACCCCTGCTCCCCACCAGAGGAACGAATCCCTCCTCCCGAAGTGGCTGCACCCACTCCCCCCACAACCCTGCCCACCAATCAGTAAGCAATCGCTCCCCCCCCCGCGCCCCCCCAAACACCAGTCAACGATCAGTCCTGTCGCCACCCCACCACACCACCACCACCAACCCCCCCCCCCCCCCGCCCCCCCGCCCCCCCCGAGATACATCTGACCCACTTCCCCACCCTGCCCCAAGAGGATGATCTGTGTCAGAGAGTCACTCCGCTTTCTGCTTTTCTCTCTTTCCCGGTCCGGGTGTGCTTTTTCAAATTTTTTTCGAACTGTGCGTGCATGATCGTTCCAGCAGCATTAAGCCCCGCCCAGAGCGTAGGTCGGACTGGAGCTGGCTGAAAGCATATGGGCGCACTGCAAAGCGGATTTCAAGGTCAGATCTGTACTACACCCAGATTCGGCACTTAGAATCAAAATGGTAAAATCGGGCCCAGAGCTTCCACTATACTTCAGTGTCCTGTTATTTATTGTATATTCCCTTGTCTTGTTAGCCTTCCCCCAAATGCAATGCCCCTATCTGAGGCACACACCACTGTATTCACATTCACATACTACCATGCAATAGCTTATTATGACAGCTTGATGGTGCAGTCAAATGCTTTCTATTTTATTTTAAACTTAAAAAATAAGATTTCAAAACCCTGCTGCCTGTATTTAACAGGGGTGCAACAACAGCCAGTAGTCAAGATTTTAGCACCAGAACTGCAGCTCAAAGAGATCAGCTTAGTCAATAAGATAGAGGCTGAGGTACAGACACTGATGTGTCAAGGAGGGGGAGTTACCTGGAGGCTTTATTCCAGTAAGCAGTCACATCCTTTAGAATAGATTGATTTAATTAGTGGTCAGGGACAGGAAGATGTGACGGTAAGGGAATTGAGAAAGCACAAGTGAGGGTTCCTGCCACTGCAATTGTCCAACAGGTATGAGGTTTGTGCATCCTGTACAGGCGGGAGTGGCACCTGCAAGATGGATGCATGAACTGACCACGACAGAATGCAACATTCAACTGAGGGGAGTTAATAAGAATGCAGTGGTAATAGGTGATAGTATAATCAGGGAGGTAAGCATGGTTTTCTGCCAATAAGAACCAAAGTCCAGACATTTGTGCTGCCTGCCTGATGCCAGGATTTGAGACATTTACTCGGGTCGGGAGAGTAACCTGAAATGGGAGAGGGAATATCCAGATGTTGTGGTGCTTGTGGATACAGCAACATAGATGGGACTAAAAAAGAGGTTCTGCTTTGAGGGAGTGAATGGCTAGGGACTAAATTCTAAAGCAGAACCGTAAAGGCAATTTATTACCTGAGCCACCAGCAAATTGACATAGGATAAATAAGATTAGGGAGTTGAATTTGTGGCTCAGTGTTTGTTATGGAAGAATTGGGTTTCATTTCATAGGGCATTAGCCAGTAGTCTGGCAGGTTGTATAACAAGGGCAGTAGAAGGGTCAAACCTGCGAGTTACAAGCATGTAAGGCTGGAGATTGCAAAAATTATTAAAATAAAGACAGAGTTAAAGGCTCTGTATTTGAATGCATTTGTAATAAAATGGATAAATTGTTAGCACAAAACTAAATATTTATAATCTAGTATCCATTACAGAAACATGGATGCAAGGAAACTAATGCTGAGACCTGAATATTGAAAGGCATTTGATATTTCAGAGACAGGAAACTTGGAAAAGGGCTTCTCTTCTAATTAAGGATGACAGTATTTAAGTACCACAATTGACTTTTTACGTTTCCCATTTCTTATCTCCACCCAAATTGATTTTGCTCTTTTGACCAAACCTTCGATCATCTATCCTAATACTGCCCTATGTGTCAAATTTTGTTCAATAATTCTCCTATGAAATGCTATTTTGAAGATGCTACATAAATACAAAATATGTTTGCAACTTTTTCATTGTGACAAAAGTTTTGTCAGTGCTAAATATTTTAACTTGTAAGCAGTTGAAATGAGTTCACAAAGGTTATGTTTTAAAAGGGAGAACTTCTGATCAGCGCCAGACACACTAGCCAACAAAGATCTTTACAAATTAAGAGGACTGGAGGAAAAAGACAGTTTGACATGTCAATTATGGAAATTTATTCATTTAAAAATGAGCATTCTGTGCCATGGTGAAAGTTTGGATCTGCTGCCAGTATTGATGCTTACCTGTTTGTTATTGAGTATCTTTCAAATATATTATACTTATGGAAATGTAAGCAACATGCCTAATTATAAATCAAATAGGTCCACAACATAGGGTCGTGATGTTGACATTTCTGAGACTTTGAGAAGAAGGCTGAACCAAATTGTTTTCTTTGAAAAGATCACAAAGATTTTAATGTTTCAATCTTTACATCAGGGTTCTGGCAATAAAAAGGTACAAGTTTTAAAAATTTAACACAGACAAAAATGTACATTATCAACATGAACTGAAGTCCTCTGATTTGACAGCTAATGATGAGTATCTTAGAGTATTACGTTGGCAATGAACCTTGCAGACAAGAGAGTCAACCTATTCATTTTTAAGATCTTTGGCAGCCTGGCCAAGGAAATGGGCTAGATTGAGTTTATAGTCTACAATTAGAGAGAAAATATCTTAATATTTTTATGCAATGGAGGGGCATTGAGAAACAGATATAACATAGTTGCAACATTTTACTGTTGAGTTATCTATCTTGTGTCTGAGTAAAATCACATGGTTCAAAGCCAGTGCTTCAGTCTGACAAAAGCACCCAGTTCACCTTTCAAAGGGAGGAATAGAATTTGTCGCAAATGATATATGACGCTGGCATTTGCAAAAAGAAAAAGAAAAATCCTGGATCTGATTATAATTGACCTAAATATTGTAGTATTAGTATTGCAGGGTCACATCCCTTGCCCTAAGTAAACCCTGGACTCAAACCACAAGCTGCCTGAACCCCGTGCAACACAAGGTTGTCACCAGGGTATGTACTGACTTTGCAAAATATGCATATAAATGTATTCTTTTCAATATTTCCTTAGTATGCACATACATATTTTGCATGTGAAAGTATCCTTAATTATAAAATGGCTTCAAAAATAGGTGTCAACATACATACACTTTATGTGCCATTCATTCAAACACGTAAATGTATCTTCAAGACTCATTTTATGGGTTTAAAGTTAAATGTTTTCTCAGTTTTAGTAACAATGGTCACTCTGCTAAAGGCAAAAGAACCTGCATTTGTACAGTGCCTTTCCTGACCTGAGAATGACCCAAGCGCAACGTTTCAGTTACTTATGAGGTGTCATCACCCATGTAATTTAAAGAACGCCGCAGCCAATTTGTAAACTGTAGCAATTACAGGACTGAGATAAATGCATTATTAAACCGTTTTAGTTATATTGTCTGAGGGATAAATACTGGACTGGACACCAGGTCAATTACCCCAGTACTGAACTAACATTGTTGTCTACATTATACGCTTATGTCCTGAAATGCCAGTGTACCTTACGTCCCCTACAATATGACAGTGTTATCATGATATGAGCAAGATATTGAAGGAAGTGAGAATAGAAATTGCAGGGGAGCTAGCCTTAATCTTTGTCGTCTTCAGTTTCTGGTGAGTAACCAGAGGATTGGAGAATTGCAAGTGTTGCACCTTGTTTAAAAAAAGTTGTAAAAATAGGTCCAGCTATTGCAGACCCAGTCAATTTAACACCAGTGGTGGGAAAGCTTCTAGAAACAATTATTCGGGATAGAATTAGTATCACATGGAAAATGTGGGTTGATTAGGAAGATCCAGCATGGACTTCTAAAGGAGAAGTTGTATTTAACTTGGTGTTTTTTTTGAAAAGGTAACAGGGAGGGTTGCTGAAGGTAATGCTGTTAACATTGGACAGTGCCACACAACAGATCTGTGAGAAAAGTTGCAGCTCATGGAATAAAAGGGATAGTAGCAACATGGATACAAAATTAGCTAAATAATAGAAAGCCTTGAATAACTTTTCTGTTTCGGTCTTCATGGCGAAAGACGTGAATAATTTGCCAGGTGTTAGCGATGGAAAGATGGTAGGAGTGGAGGGCCTGAATGATATTATTGTTACTAGAGAGGCGGTGCTCGACAGACTGGAGGGACTAATTGTGGACAAGTCCCCAGGACCAGATGGAATGCATCCAAGGGTTCTGAAAGAAATGGCAGAGGTGATAGTGGATGCCTTGGTGATTATTTCCCAAACGTCGCTGGATTCCGGGGAAGTGCCGGAAGATTGGAAAACGGCTAATGTTACACCGTTGTTTAAGAAGGGTGGCAGGCAAAAGGCAGGGAATTATAGGCCGGTTAGTTTAACGTCTGTTGTAGGAAAAATGTTAGAATCCGTGATCAAGGAGAAAATAGCGAGGCATCTTAAGGGGAATTGTTTGGTAGAGCAGACACAGCACAGTTTCGTTAAGGGGAAGTCATGTCTGACGAATTTATTGGAATTCTATGAGGATGTGTCTAGGGCGGTGGATAGAGGAGAGCCGGTGGATGTGGTGTTTCTTGATTTTCAGAAGGCATTTGACAAGGTGCCTCACAAGAGGTTATTGCAGAAGGTCAGGGGGCATGGAGTTGGGGTAGGGTGTTAGCGTGGATAGAGGATTGGCTGTCAAATAGGAGGCAGAGAGTGGGGGTCAATGGGTGCTATTTGGATTGGCAGTTGGTAACTAGTGGAGTGCCCCAGGGGTCGGTGCTGGGGCCTCAGCTATTTACCATTTATATAGATGATCTGGAGGAGGGAACCGAGTGTATGGTGTCGAAATTTGCTGATGACGCCAAGATTGGTGGAACGGCAAATTGTGCGGAGGGTGTGGAGAGTCTGCAGAAGGATCTAGATAGGCTGGGCGAATGGGCCAGGAACTGGCAAATGGAATTTAATGTTGGCAAATGTGAGGTTGTCCACTTTGGTAGGAATAATGGTAGGAAGGACTATTACTTACGTGGCGAAAAACTGCAGCATGCGACGGTGCAGAGGGACCTCGGGGTCCTTGTGCATGAGTCGCAAAAACCCAGCCTGCAGGTGGTCAGGAAGGCAAATGGGATGCTGGCCTTCATAGCGAGGGAGATTGAATATAAAAGTAGGGAGGTCTTGCTGCAGCTGTACAGGGCACTGGTGAGGCCGCAGCTGGAGTACTGTGTGCAGTTTTGGTCACCGCACTTACGCAAGGATATTTTGGCCTTGGAGGGAGTGCAGAGGAGGTTTACTAGGCTGATTCCGGAGTTGAGGGGGTTGAACTATGAGGAGAGGCTGAATAAACTAGGCTTGTACTCGTTAGAGTTTAGAAGAATGAGGGGAGATCTCATTGAGACATATAAGATGTTGAATGGGATGGATAGGATAGAGGTGGAGAGGCTCTTCCTGCTCAGAAAGGACAGTAGGACTAGAGGGCACAGCCTCAAGATAAAGGGGGGGGCGGTTTAGAACGGAGTTGAGGAGGAACTTCTTCACTCAAAGGGTGGTGAATCTCTGGAATTCTCTGCCCGTTGAAGTGGTGGAGGCTGCCTCACTCAATATTTTTAAGACGCGGGTAGATAGGTTTTTGATAGGCAAGGGGATTAAGGGTTATGGGGAGAGGGCGGGAATGTGGAACTGAGCCATGACAGATCAGCCATGATCTTATTGATTGGCGGGGCAGGCTCAAGGGGCTAGATGGCCTACTCCTGCTCCTATTTCTTATGTTCTTATGTTCAGAGTGTAATGGTCAATTACTATTTTCCAGACCGGTGGAAGATTTGTAGTGATGTTCCCCAGAAGTCGATATTGGTACTCCTGCTTTTCCTGATATCTATTAATGATCTAGATCTTAGTGTGCAGTGAAAATTTCAACGTTTGAAGATGACACAAAACTCAGAACTATCGTCAACTGTGGGAGGACATTATAGGATTTCAAAAGGACGTAGACAAGTTGGTGGAGTGGGCTGAAGTTCACTGGAAAAGTGTGAGGTGATGCATTTTGATGGGAAGAACGTTGAGAGACAGTACTAGAAAAGAAGTAAAAGTCTTAAAGGGATGCAGCAACAGAGGGGCATAAATCATTGAAGATGGCAGGACTGGTGCAGCTAGCAGCTAACAAAGCATACCGTATCCTGGGTTTTATTAAAAGAGGCATAGGATAGAGGAACAAGAAGTTATGATGAATTTATACAAGATAGTAGTTAGACTTCAGTGGAGGCATTGTGTACTGTTCTGGGTGCCATACTATAGAAAGAATGCGAATGCATTGGAGAGAGTGCAGAAGAGGTTTACAAGAATGGTCTCAAGGATGAGAAACTTCAATTAGGGGATAGATTAATATTGTAAAATAAAAAGGAGTACATTTGATCCAATTGTGTTATCACAACCCTACAACTTCAGATATCATCAGATGTAGGGCAGTCTGGACGATAGGAACTGGAGTTTTTTTTTGCCCGACATTTCACCATTTCCTTTGCATCAAGTAGAAGGTTTCAGTACTGTCACCCTGTTCCCACTAGGCTACAACTTAATGAGCTCGCCAATGACCTCAACATGCCCATTTCATGAAGTGGATGACTTTACTTCTGAATGTTCCCTATTCTTACCCATCTTCAGGAAAGTTGTCAGAGTCTGAAACAGAGATGATAAGCCAGCATGCAGGCCAGTGGTGTTATTCATTTGGTACTCCATCTACAGTCTGTCCCAACTCAGGAAGGGATAAGCCAACCCTCGGAATCCAGCTTTTATTCCAAGCTGCAGTCTTCCAAGGCCAATTTATCCTGCCAAGGTGTGCTGTTTACAATACCATGGGACCCTGCTAGTCTTATCCTGCCAATTGGAGTGCCTGCCTATTATTCCTACTCTGTCTCCTGCGCCTCATTTTCTTAATCAAGTCAATCATTTGCCTTTCAATTCCACGAGCCTAACTTTAGTTGGCAGTCTGTAACAAAGGGAACTTTACCAAATGCTATCTGCTCACAAATAACATCTCTTTTCAAAAAATTCAATCTGGTTCTTCAGACATGACTTACTCTTTACAAATCCATGCTAGCCTTTTCTGATCAGCTGAACATTTTAAGGTTCCGTCACCTAATCCTTAATTATAAATTCCAGTAATTTCCCCACATCAGATGCGAGGCTTATTTGTGTATAATTCTCTGATTTCCTCCCTCACCTTTCTTAGATAAGAGTGACATGCCCCATTATTCACTCTAAAGGAAGGCTTTCCAATTTGTGAAGACATTGGAACATTCTAGATAGGGTATCTGCAATGGGGGTGAAAATCTCCTTGTCCCAGGGATTTGTCGCTTTGTAGTGCCATTTTTGTTTTGTTATGCTCATACTAATTTTGGTGAGTCTCTGTCCCTGGTCCATTATTGGTTTCCTTAGAACGTTCGGCCTGCAGGTTTTTTCTCAACTATAGATAGGGGCATAAAATATTGGTTAGTGAGTGCGGTCATTGAATATTTTTAAGGCAGCAGTAGGTAAAATTTTTGTTAGGCCAGAGAATCAAAAGTTTTAAGAGATAGATGGGAATGTAGAACCTGAAACACAAATAGATCAGCCATAATCTTATCAAATGTTGGAGGGGCCAAGGAGCTTACTTCTCCTGTTTCATTTGTTTGTATGCATGTCAGGCATTTCCTTACTTTCATCGACTATCACTATTACCTATTTTTATGGGGTCCACTGTTCCTGCCCCCACCTCCCTAGTAAAATGATGTTGATTTTGCTTTCTGATGTATCCCATGCCATTTGTCCATGTGGCCTAAGTTTGTTTATTAGTCAGAAGTAGGCTTACATTAACATTGTAATGAAGTTACTGTGAAAATCCCCTGGTTGCCACACTCTGGCATCTGTTCAGGTACACTGAATTTAGCATGGCCAATGCAACTAACTAGCATGTCATTTGGACTGTGGGAAGAAACTGGAGTACCCGAAGGAAACCCATGCAGAGAACATGCAGACGCCACACAGACAGTGACCCAAACTGGGAATGGAACCCAGGTCCCTGGCACTATGAGGCAGTAGTGGTAACAACTGTGCCATTCCACCTTGAGCATATTAAATCATAAGAGATAGGAGCAAGGGACATTTGAGCCATCAAGCTCCCTTTCCCATTCAATAGGATCACAAAAGATCTGATTTGTGGTCTTGATAACAGTTACTAATAACCCTTGACTCAACTGTCAGTTAAAAATCTGTTTGACTCAGCCTTGAATATGTTCAGTGAGTTAGCCTCCACTTCTGTTTGATGAAGGGATAGATTAATGACCCTTTCAGACAAGAAATTCCTCCTCGTCACTGTCTTAAAGACCCCTTACCTTTAAACAACGCCTCCTTGCCAAGTTTTGATAACTTAATAGTATCTATGGAACACACCCTGCTGTAAACCTAACAGATTGTGGCTTTCCTATCTTAGATTTTATAGTCCTAAAAAAAAAATGACCTCTTTGTTAGGCAGAATACTTGATTCCCAAGACATGTTATGAGAGTGGAATGTGTGTATAGCAAAACAAAGATGCACTGAGTCGGAGATTGAAAGCTATGATTCAGCCTTCATCTCTTGCTGGTGTCCTTAAAAGATTAAACCTACTTAATGGGCACTGAGACATTGGAACTAGGATGACCAACTATCCTGGATTTTATGGGACCATCCCATAGCTGAGAGCTACGTGTTGTATTCCAACATTTTTGAGACCTGGCCACCCTCTGTCCTGTATTTCTGAAGCAGATGATGCAGGGGATGGAGGAAAATAAGGATTTAGTCCCTTATATCTGACAATGGGAGGAGGTGACTACATAAGGAGTCGTCTAATAAATTGGGGTTAAAAATGTTGCATGTTAAAGATGTAAAGCTTGTACCTGTTGTGCACTGCAATAAGAATTTACCATCCCTTTGGCAGTATCATGGGTGGATACTCAGTCAAAATTAGATGGTTTGCCCTTCAAAAGATAAGAAAACAAGTTATGAGGAGTTACTGGAGTTGAGGAAGTTCTGTCTGTCATTATCACCAGAAAGACTCTGAGGATATTTCTCTGGCCCAAGCTATCTCCAAGGACCAGGGAAAGATTTTCCCAATGCTCCAAATGGGATTTAGCAGTGTTTTATAAAAGTTCAGCACAGTCTTTTTGCATTTGGCTCAATTTCTAATGTTAAGAATCCAATTTGTCTTTTTCAACAACTTCTTCAACTTGTCCCATCATCTTCAAAGGTTTCTGCATGTGACATTGCTTCATTCTTCTTTTCCAGTTTGTTGTAACTTGTCCAATGTGGTATGCAATATTTATTCAACTTTGAAACTCCGAATCATTGGAACACAAGCAAGCCTATCTGCTCCTTGGGCCTGCTGGTGTAATCAATAAGTTCTTAAACTTGAACTTAATGCTTGTGCAATAATAGCCAAGATTCTGGACACTTGCATTTGGCACTTCTAAGTTTGGATTTTGGGTAAAAGGTGTGTGTACCTCCCTGTGTGCACGTTGCATTGTTTAAACTGTTCTCCTCATCCAGATGGCAGAATCATTTGACTCAGATTTTCATAGGTCCACAGTTCTGTTAAAAGATGAAGAAGCCTGTTTAGGTCATGCATTGGGAGGACATGCACTCAGATGCTGCTCTCTCTGAACAGAGCTACAGATGCAGCAAATGTAGAAGTGCATCATAAGATAGTGGCTCATAAAAATGGGATCAGTGCAAGCAATGGCGACATTCAAGATCTTGACATTTTACAGGATGGCTGAGTTCTTTCATGTAGAACTTGACCTTTATATTCCAGCTGTGTCCTAGGAAACCACTTTCCTCCTAGAGGCTGTGATTTGACCCATTTAGTAATGACTCTTACTCTTGTAAAATTACATTTTACAATGCAGCTGGTCTCATCTAAAGCTGGAAAGACAAAAGCCCCCTACCTAGTATGTTTTTTAACAGGTCTATTTGTTTACTCTAATTCAGCATGTCCATTAGTGTTCCTTAGCAATCAGAGCTGCAATTTCCTTATTATAGCCATCAGAAAGAATAGCAAAAAAGGTAGTCTTGACGCTAGTGAATGTGGCACAGTGATTTGAAGGGTTTGAAACCAAATGTGCTCTGGCTCATATTAGTAATCAAGTTCAGCTAAATGTTTAATAATTGTATAATTCAACTTAAATTGCTCATATTAAAATTAGCTTGCTAATGCATGACATAGCACGATTAGATTGGATCAATTAGCATTGATGACGTCCACAAATTAGTCCTTTTGAGTTTCCTGCTGTTACTCTGCCACATTCAAAATTCAGAAAATTCATTCCATTAACATGTTATCCAACTTGTTATCTTGCAACCTGCAGTCCTTGGACAAGCCTCTTTCTAGCTAGTCTGTGAAACCTGATTCAACTCTACTCCAATATGCAACGTGCATGGACATCAGTAATTCAAAACTAGTCAGTTTGATTAACTCGTGTGTCAGATTGTGGATGCATTTATCACTTTTCAAATATGACGCTAATCTGCTTTATGGTTGACATACAAAGCCGAATTATCTGAGATTTTCAGAAGACGTATTTTTGATTCCTTCATCCAGATCTGCTAGAATTACAATAGAGTCAGTCCGCAGAGGGCTACATTTACATGGTTTCAAATATTTCAGCCGAATTGATTTGAGGTTAAAATATTTTTGCTTGTGGGTAATGTTGGATCAGTCTGTTCCAGTATAAAGATACAGAGAATTGGAGATTCCTGTTTAGAATTGCAGGGGCATATTGCATTCACTGTTTAGTGGCAAAAGTATGAATAAAACAAAGTGTGTTCATCTTTCGATTTGACTTGTTTCAAGCTCTCTACCTATAAATTTGGTTGTGAAGGTTATTTTATAGTTGTGTGATTCTTTATCTATGATGTCACAAATTATATAATTCAATGTCAGTGGATTTAAACTTTTGACCTAAAATGGTCAGATATCATAAGGTAAATTGTTCGTGAGTATTGGAATATGGAACAAAGGTATATGGAATTAAGATACAGACCAGCTATGATCGAATTGAACTCTGGAACAGGCTCAAAGGATTGGATGTCCCATTAGTTCAATGTCAATTGCCCATTTCTTTAGAAATTTGTTCCCAACTAATTTAAGTGTTATTTAATTTTGATTTGTTTTGGTTTGAGTCTTTCTCTCCCTCCAACCAACCAACCAACCAACCTGCTAACACCCAACTTCCTCCTCTACTGGTTTATTATCAATTACATAATGTCATTGCAGATTTTGTTCAGGTTTTTCATACATATGTGCATTGAGTCACTGTAAATTCCCTTTCCCCTTTTGCTCTGTTCCTGAAAATAATGTTTTCCTGATGAACTACAATTTCCTGGTGTTCAAAGTGGCTATTATTTATATACAAGTCTGAAATGCCTATCAACCATGGGTTAACAAGCTTAATCTTATTACTGCAGTGCAGTTCTAGTCGGGCTCATTGGATAATAATCATTAGCAGGAACACTGGATGACTAAGATCAATTGTAGCATTCCTCTCGTCTCCAAATCAGATCAAGTATGTCCACACAGACTAAGAATTGAATCATTCAGCTTCTGTTCTCAGATACTGGGGATAGTGATTCAATGATTTTCTTTTAAAAGACTTTAAAGCCAGAGTTGGTGCGCTTCTAATCAGGGAGTAGAAACTTCCATCAGCATTCCCAGTGTTGAAAGGTGTAGTTATGTGTGTTAAGAATAAGGCTGAACTATGAATGGCACTGCCTCCACAGTTGATTAATCTATTAATACTTACCTTCCAACCTCACATATCGAGTAGTTATTTGGGTAAAATATCCCCCAAGACCTGTACTGAATAAGAGAACACCTTCATGGAAGAAGATGGGGATCGGGAGTGATATACTACAAGGGCAGCTTGTTGAGATCAACAAGTGGTAGTGACAGTGGGACAGCCAACAATGAACCAACCAAACTCTTAAGTACTTTGTGCTAGTCAGTGATGAACATGACTATGATGTACAACCCTAGATGGACTTCATAATGTCTTTCAATGATCAATGGCTCACTGCACACACAACAAAAAAATGCCATTCAGAACGCTTTCCTTATTAATTGACAGCCTTGCCCTTGCCCTTTTTAGAGGAATTTAACATGGCAATGATTAATTGCTAATAGCCAGCAACAAAGCCCTTGAGACCAATTGTGGGCCATTTCCTTTCCAATTAAATTTAAAGCATCCGATGCAGGAGTCAATTAAATTGAGATTAGAACGTAGTAATGGAAGCAACAGGGGGAATAAAAGAGACCTAATGCTGGTCTAGCTACTGATGCGTACACCCTGTGAAAGAATAACAAAACATTATTTATTAGTGTTCCTGAGGTTATTTTGTGCATGTTACAATTGTAAAGTCGGCTCGTATTAAACTTGAAATTGCAAAAGAATTCAGAGCTGAAATTTATATGTTGACTTCCACAAGATTTGAATAAAACTCTTTTAAAAGCTGTGCTGAATTTTGAAATGTGAAGATTTAAAATCCAGTTGTCTCTTCCTTCAGCCCTTACCTGAATTGGAGGGATGTGCAGCACATTATTGTAAGGACATCACGCTCTGGACACCTGAATGCTCCAGACTGGAAGACCAATGCTGCTGGATACAGAGGTAAAATTTATAAAAGCAAAAGGCTGAATTTTCTTATGAACTCTCTTCAACTATAATAAATTACGCTTTTTACGTAAAATGCTGTTTCCTGAATCTTCAAAGATATATTGATGTCAGGCTATTTTTGAAGTGCCGTGTGGTGAACCCTCCAAAATGTCTAATAGTGGAACAAAAGTTTATATGTTTATCTTCTGACATTATTTAAATGAGAATGTTCTAATTGGTGTCGCATAACTAAATAAAATCTTAAACAGCTTTTAAATTTAGTTTTTTTTCCTAAATTAGTAATTTCTTGACATACAAGAACATAAGAAATAGAAGCAAGATTAAATCACATGGTCCATCCAGCCTACTCACCATTCAATACAATTGTGGTTGATTGATTGTGGGCTGCAACTCTATGATACATCCTACACCCTCTATACAATATGCTGCATTATATAACTGAGTGCAGTTGTTCACTGACAACTAAATCTGTCCATACAGAACTGCACTGCATAGATTCTCAGTACACTATGACAGCAACCAAGGACCCAGGTTTGATTCCTGGCTTAAGTCACTGTCTGTGTGGAGTTTGCACGTTCTCTCCATGCATGTGTGGGTTTCCTCCAGGTGCTCCGGTTTTCTCCCACAGTCTGAAAGAAGTGCTGGTTAAGTGCATTGGCCATGCTAAATTCTCTCTGTGTACCAGAACAGGCGCCAGACTGTGGCGAGTAGTGGATTTTCGCAATAGCTTCATTGCAGTGTTAATGTAGGCCTATTTATGATAATAATAAGGTAATGGTCACATTGAAATAACACTGAATTGTTTGACAAATGAATTATCAACTGAAGCACTCTTAACGCGAGTCCTTCCTACCAACAGTTATTTCAGCTTTGAAACTGGATAGTTGAGGTGCAGTTTGGACAAAATCATCAAGTTTGTTGATCAGGTTTGAGTGCTGGTTAAAGAAAAGTATTTCTAGACTTTGCTTGGGAAGCTTGATGTTAATCACACAATGTTCAAGAAACAAGGAGCTAACTGTACCTGAATTTAACTAGCCTGCTCACATCTGCCAGCCTTGTGGTCTTTCTAGGTGAAACATCCTGCAAAACATCATGCAAATTTTCAATACTTTAGTTCCAGTCCTGTGGTTAAATTTATGCTCATTCCAAAATGTATTACATTTATTCAAGCTAGTTTGGGAGTCCATTCAGTACTAGTTCCTGCTAGCACATTGTAGCAGTCAGATCTTCTGTTCCGATCACTGTGCATATTCAGTGAAAACTAGCTCTTGGTTAAAGGCTAATTCCTAGTCATTATTAAAACCGCCACTTTTCCTCTTACCCACACAGAATCCACAATGTGTCCTTCAGCTTTGCTTCCTTATGTGCAAAAGACACAGACTTGCATGGATAAGATGAACCATCTGGCCATTCTCTGCCATATCTGGTTGGCATGCATAATGCCCTATTGTTCTCCCTTGCCAAGACTGCTCAATTTTCCAGGATCATATGGGATTGCAGAGAAACACCCTGCTTATTTTCAGTACTGCAGACAATCTCCTGAAACCCCTTTTCTGTTTCCTCCACCTTCACCTCGAATAACAAATGTGAGGAGCTTGGGGATTACATTGTCACTAAGATTATGATCAACTGATCAATAGCTTCTGCCTCTTTCCTCTCTCCCACTGTTCACTGCTTCAAACATCCTGTAAGGTTCCTTGCTGTGGCCCTGAACTCGCGCCTTTTTCCAATTCTGTTCCTATCTCCCCTTGTGCCCACTTCAATTCTCCTTTCCATAAAATCGGTCTCCTTCTGCCTCATCCACTTCCTGCTAAAATACTGGAACCCAACTTTCTTTCCTGGCTCTCATGAGCTGATGTTAATATTTCTATCTGCTTGGATACTGTGCCACTCTCGTTCCCATCTACCATTATTGCTGACTTCCTTACTAACAAATCAACATGCTTTCACCTCCCAAGTCCATGGACCATGTTTTCTAAAACTCTGTTTGTTTGTATCCACTAATCAAGTTTCAGCTCCTGCAACAATATTGAAAAGACTAACTTGAATCCCAAATGGCATCCCATGTGACTGTAGCAAAGGAAAACGATCCTTCCTTATCCTTTACAATCTGTCTGCAACTGTGGAAAGGTTGATCACACCATCCTCCTGGCCTCTCTGTAACCACCAGTCAGTTGAGCAGGACTGTGCTTGGCTGGCTCCATTCTTAGCTGCCCAATTATAACCATAGAATTATTTTCCATACGGTTATAGAACATAGAACATAGAACATAGAACACTACAGCACAAACAGGCCCTTCGGCCCACAAGTTGCGCCGACCACATCACCTACCAACCTACAGACCTATCTATAACCCTCAATCTCATTAAACCCCATATACTCATCCAGAAGTCTTTTAAAAGACCCCAGCGAGTTCGCCTCCACCACCACTGACGGCAGCCGATTCCATTCACTCACCACCCTCTGAGTGAAAAACTTACCCCTAACATCACTTCTGAACCTCCCTCCCCGCACCTTAAATCTGTGTCCTCTCGTAGCGACCATTTCAAACCGGGGAAATAGCCTCTGAGAGTCCACCCTATCTATTCCTCTCAACATTTTGTAAACTTCTATCAGGTCGCCTCTCAACCTTCGTCTCTCCAGGGAAAAGAGTCCCAGCTCCCTCAACCTAACTTCATAAGGCATGCCTCCCAGTCCAGGCAACATCCTTGTAAATCTCCTCTGCACCCTTTCAATAGCTTCTACATCTTTCCTATAGTGAGGCGACCAGAACTGCGCACAATACTCCAAATGAGGCCTGACAAGGGTCTTATAAAGTTCCAGCATTACCTCCCGACTCCTAAACTCAATCCCTCGATTAATGAAGGCCAGTACACCATACGCCTTCTTGACCACCTCCTCCACCTGCGAGGCCGATTTAAGAGTCCTGTGGACCCGGACCCCAAGATCCTTCTGCTCCTCAACACTACTCAGACTTCTGCCCTTAATAGTGTACTCGTTCATCCCGTTGGTTCTGCCAAAATGGACGACAACACATTTATCCGCGTTGAAGTCCATCTGCCACTTCTCCGCCCAGTCCTGCATCCTATCTATGTCCTGCTGCAACTTTTGCCATCCTTCCAGATCATCCACAACACCACCGACCTTCGTGTCATCAGCGAACTTATCTCTGGTGTCTCTAAGGATCCCTTCTAATTCTTATCAAAGCACTATTCTTCAGCGACATCATTCAACAACAAAAACATCAGTTTCCACATTTAGCACATGCAGCTCTCCCTCAGCAGTACCTCTCTCAAACCTCTCCCCCCACCATCTTTATGTTCAGCTTGCTTGCCTCGCATCCAGTTGTGGCAGATGAGAAATTTTCCCAAATTTAAATACTGGGAAGACTAAAGGCGTTCTCCCATCTGGGGCCATGTCCTGTGGTGGCAGTGGGATCTGCGAGTGTGAGAGGGAGATGGGAAATCATGCCGTATTGTCTATCTGGCGTAATTACTTATCAATCCTGGGGTTTATCACTGTCTTCTGTGGTGGGGCAGGCTTCATAGTACACATCCCACTGTCATATTAGGATGTCTTATTTAAAAGGTGATCGACATCACCGACCCACTATTGAAGAAAGAAGATGGGCCTCCTGAGGGAACCAGAGGCTGGAAGATGGACCTCCTCGCTGCAAGATCCATCTGATAGGTGCTTTGCCCACTCACTGCTATCATGTTCCAGGGTCTAGTGTTGCTGATAACTTCCATCTCAAACTCCGGAAGGGGCCAGGTCACCTTCAGAGAAGTCCCAACGTCTGCATGCCACATTGGTCCAGACATGTTCTGGACCGGTGTGTTATCCTGCTTGCGTTGTTGAGAATTGGTTATGTGCAACCTTCATCTGCATCCCATTGGTAGGATGCAAACTGGCTTGATGCCAGCTGCCAGTGGGATTCCTGATACACCATGGCAGGCAGCATTGGAAGACCCCATTGTAATTGCATATCAGGGGTAACCAACTTTTGGGCCTCCTACCAAATTTTATCCCCTTCCCACTCCCTGCCATTGATCCCAACGGTGGCGTCATGGGAGAACTCTGCCCATTGTTTTTGGCCCCCAATATAAACTCTGCTGCCTAGCCATCAACTCCATTCCTATCTCTGGAAACTCTAATTGGATTGTTTGCAATCTTGATGTCATATTTGACCCCATGATGAGCCCATATGCCACATCATCATTAACATAGCCTGATTTCATCTCCATACCATTGCCTCCCTCAGATCATCATCTGCCCATCCATGCCTTTGTTACTTTGAGAATTGACCATTTTTCTCTGCACATCTTTTTTTCTTTACTCCTTTATGGCACTCTTTAATGCTTCCTCCTTTGACGAAGCTTTTGGCCATCTGTGCTAATATTGTATGACTGTGTCACATTTATTTTTGTAACTCTCCTGTGAAGCACCTTGAGAGGTTTTAGTACATCGAAGAAGTTATATAATTCTGAGTTGTTTTACTTTGTGTCCAATAACATTGGATTGCATCATTCCGCTGCTTTAGGAAATTAGACTGATATGTCAGATAAGCCCAGCTGATCTGATGAGAGGTGCCCAAACAGCATAAAACTGGCAGTCACACTTTTAATCCTCGCATTAATTTTAAATGCGTCAGCACTGCTACTTCAGGCCATGGTTCCTATGTGGACAAGTTCATTTGTGACGCAATGGTTGAATGTCACAACTCGCGCCATATTTCCAGTTTACAAGCTGTTGCAATATTGTTTTGATCTGGGAGGCAGAATGGTGTTATAACTGGTGTTTCCTGAAATAGAGGGAATGATGTCAGACCCAAACAGTACAGCTGGAAGGAATGGCCTTGGTCTCTTGGTAGCTTTGAAATTTCCCACTAAGTAGTTATTTTCTTTCCTGAAAATGAAGGCCTGTTTATGCGTATGTCCAGCTGGAAGCCAAACCCTTGCATGTGGGACCTTTTGAAGTTTATTTCTTTCAGACAGCCAAACATCAGCTGTCTGGGAAGTCTTCCCCATGGCAACCATAGTTCCTGACGTGATATGTTTTGTCTCGACTGATGGTATTTCATATGAGAGAAATACTTCAGGCATGCCATGTATGATTTGCAATGAATGCTGTTTCTAGTATATTATTAATCTTGACATTTGCATTTTAATTACTATTTGCTGAAGTTTTCAATTGACTTGTCTAAGCTTTTTAAATTAGAAAAAGAATATCTTTGTTAACTCCTTAAGCGTTGAAGTTTCTTTCTCCGACCCAAATGAATTTACTTAACGATACAATGCCCAAGTCAGTAGTAACATGTGTATTTTTAAATCTTTGTTGAATAGGGATCTCCTTTAAGCAGTACGCACATTGAATTATTGCACTTGAGCCATTGAGCTTTGAGCCATAAATTTTCACCTTTGCTTCCTCTTAGAGGTGTTGAATCATACTATTGAATTGTTCCCAGAGTATTCGCATTCCACTCATCTCGCGTACTCTATGCCCACCAAAATAAAATTCCAATTTCTCACTGAGATATCTTTATTGGTTTCTTAGCAATTGTTTTGCATCTCACCCAAGTGGCAATCCTTCATGCTTCTGTCTAGAGTTTAATGTTGGTAGTCTATTCAACTGTGAGGGATAGAATTGAAGCTTACTTGATTCCTTCAAGATGTCTGTGTGCTGGAATTTTCTAGCAGGGATTATCATTTGGGAGTGGAATCTTTGGATTTTTTGTTTTTGTTTTTGTTTTCCTCTAATCCTGGAATACTAACGATAGTTGTAACATTTAAGCCAATTGGAGAAAATAAACTCACCTAACGTTTTATTTATCAAATTGCTTCCACATCTGCACAGCATGTAAAAACTTTTAGTAGATGAAAGTCTGTTTTAGTTTCCACATTGCTTGTGAAGCATGTGCTGAAAATAGCAACAGGAACATAACTTTTAACAACAATGCAAAATGGTCTTAATGTTCTAATTGAACATAATTTTCTAATTCTGATTACTGCCAAAATTGAATGAGGTATTTTTGAATTATTATGGGAAGTGAGAATGGTGTAAAAGAATCGAGGGAGATGAAGGCAGAATTTTCTGGCAGGCATCGAGTTCACATCTGAGGCCCTCCCAACTGCCCATTACTCCGGAATCAGCCAATTAACAGGTCAGCTGCAGGGGCCTTGTCTAATTATAGATGGCAGATGGGTTGTGTAGCTGGGAAGCCCAATTGGAATAACGAAGGTTGTGGGCAGCAAACAGCTTGACTAGGAGACATCGTGCTGTCCAATGTAATTGGGAGGCCACAAACCGCTGAAGATATCTAAAAATTGTTAAAAGCACAACTGCTAGACTGCAATTGTGCAGACTGCAACCAAGAGGCTGTTTCAGGAGAATTTGTGGGCTCAATTTACGCTGAGGGTATTCAGGCATCAGTAATTTGGCTATTAAGTGGCACAATAACGATTGCCTGCCTCATTGGACTTCGGTTGACTTTCTTCCCTTCACACCCCTGGGAAATTTCTTGCAGAGATTGGAATGCATCAAGAACATTCCCTATTTGCCACCCCATCACCTTAGGGCTTTCTAACAAGATTCCTAACATTGCAAACTTTTTCCGACCCTGCCCTGCCAGCGTGATGATATGGACCACACCTGCAGATTTTCTATGTGCAGCCAGTCAGCTGCACACCAGTTTTCTTGTCTCAGTCAAAACTCAACAAGAATGAGAAATATTTGTCTGTAATAGTGATATTGTAGTGATGTCTCCTTTAGGGAGACCTTGGGATATCATTAAGTGAACCTACTGAACATGAACAGCCATGGTAGAAAGTAAGCTCCAAAAGGACCCCTTTGTTGAGATGCTACTTGAGCATGTCTCTTAGCAAATGGACTGTGCTCTTTAAAAGGAACCTTGAAATGATGAGGATTTTAAGTTTGCCCATTCTTTTTAAATGGGTCAAGATCACTTATAGAATATTCCATTTTTAAAGTCCTCACACTTACTATAAATTGAAGGACTCTGCCAGTAGATCATATTGTAGAAACCCTATGGTACAGAAGTAGGCCATTCAGCCCATTGAGCCTGCACCAAACCTCTGACAGAGCATGCTACCTAGGCCCTATCCCCGTAATCCTATGTATTTTCCCCCTAATTCTCACATTGTGGTTACTCTAAGGTAATTTTTGATGCCAATCCACCTAACCTGCACATCTTTGGACTTTGAGAGGAAACTGGAGCACCCAGAGGAAGCCCACACAGACATGGGGAGAATGTGCAAACTCCACACAGACAGTCACCCAAGGCCAGAATCAAGTCCAGGTCCCTGGCACTTTGAGGCAGCAGTGCTAACCACTGTGCCACCATTGCCACCTATAAAAATTTCATGTCTCCCATCAGGAATTGAACCCTGTCGCCTGTACGACAGGCAGAGAGACTAACCACTATCCTAATGAGGAACTCGTACCTCACTAATGAGGAATCGGGCTGCTCTATCTTGTCTTATCCATTTCTTTATTGTTTAAGAAATAAGCTATTTTAGAGCAAGCTAACGCCCTTTTTAGAAGAACCAAGCTTTGCTTGAAAACAGTTTGCCATAGTTAATGAAAAACCAATATAAATGAGTAAAATAAATATAATTAGTTTGGAGTCAGGCTGCAAGGTTGGCTAAAGTGCATGAGGGTTTAAAAAACCCCAGCCTAGTTTTGAATACTTTTCAATGATGCTATGTAATAAAGGATCGGAGTCCATCTGGTCCCATTTGAAGAGTAGGACAGTTATAATGAGAGAAACAAGATTGAAGAATGATTTCCTTAGATTCGTGGTGAAAGGTGTAGATTTGACAGCTGAAAACAAATATCAACTGCATATTCTCAGGTGGGTAACCAGTGCCTGGCGCATGTACTGAGAATAAGGCATCTGAATAAGTGTGAGGTGATTCACTTTGGTAAGAATAACAGGAATACAGAATATAGGGCGAATGGAAGGACTCTTAGCAGTGTTGATGAGCAGAGAGATCTCGGGGTACATGTGCATAGCTCCCTGAAAGTTGGCACCCAGGTTGATAAGGTTGTTAAGAAGGCGTACGGTGTGTTAGCTTTTATTGGTAGAGGGATTGAATTTCGGAGCCGTGAGGTCATGTTACAATTGTACAAAACTCTGGTGTGGCCACACTTGGAGTATTGTGTACAGTTCTGGTCGCCGCATTATAAGAAAGATGTGGAAGCATTGGAAAGGGTGCAGAGGAGGTTTACCAGGATGTTGCCTGGTATGGTGGGAAGGTCTTATAAGGAAAGGCTGAGGGACTTGAGGTTATTTTCATTGGAGAGAAGAAGGTTACGAGGTGACCTGATTGAGGCATACAAGATGATCAAAGGATTGGATAAGGTGGACAGTGAGAGCCTTTTACCTCAGATGGTGATGGCTAACACAAGGGGACATAGCTTTAAATTAAGGTGTGGTAATTATAGGACAGATGTCAGAGGTAGGTTCTTTACTCAGAGGGTAGTAAGGTCGTGGAATGCCCTGCCTGCAGCAGTTGTGGACTCGCCAACTTTAAGGGCATTCAAATGATCTGTGGGTAGGCATATGGATAACATTGGAATAGTTTAGGTTAGAGGGTCATTAGATTGGTTCCACTGGTTGGTGCAACATCGAGGGCTGAAGGGCCTGTACTGCGCTGTAATGTTCTATGTTCTATGTTCTATGAATATGAAGGATTGACATTTGTCCTGTTCAAGGCTTCTCATTTGATGAGAGTACAATTTTTAAACTCAAAATTAATTAATGGTTCAAAGTTGTCATGGGTTTATTTCCATTGTTATATTGGAACAAGCGCACTGAGTGGATTAATGAAATTTGTTTGTTGGTTGGAAGGGTGGAATGAGAAATCGACTTTGTGTGTAGCTGATGTTGTGCAACGTTGCCAACACTTGCTCAGCATGCAACAAAAAACTAGGACCAATTCCCACCTTCAGACCACTGTTGAATTCCCATCTATCTTGTAGATGAGATGTGAATTCCACTTTGCCTATGGCTACAGGTCATAGTTGTCAGAATTTATGATCAGGCGCTAAAGGGTAAATTTACTTCAGATTCAATGACCAGAAGTATTGGTGCCTGATTAAATTGGATATACTTTGAACTGTCTTTTTAATAACTTTGGAATTAAGTGGTGATGCAGATGGGCACCCTGGAAAATCAATCTTGAAAGATTTGTTTATTACTACAATTAAAGCAATTAATATGATTTACCAACAGCTGCTGGCAAGAGAGTAATTCTAATGGTTATGCATTTTAGTCTTAAGACTGGTGCCTGCATTACTTAGGAGGGGAAGAACTGGAATATAGTAGTGGTATACATGCACCATGTGATTTAGCATGATCAAGGTGAAGTGAGGAGAGCTGCCTTTTCTTTTCTCTTGAAAGGCAGTTACTGACAGAATTTCCATGTTAACAGTGAGCCACCTGTATGGATTTGGATTAATGGACGCAGAAGCCATGGTAAAGGAAGCAGAGCGCTGGAAATCAGTCCCATCCCAGCATATCTGTGTGGAGAATCCAGACAAACAAAGCAGGTACTGAATATGTGTGAATGAAAGATATATGGAGGAACATGATTGGCTAATGCTTTTCAAAGCTCTATTTTGTTGCGGTAACCTAATTAAAGTAACTATTTTGCTTGATTTTCTTTTTGGTCTTCATATTATGCTTTTAACTTAAGTTCCTTTTGCAGTAACATGAATGGGCTAATTATATTGCATAAATTTGTTTTGACTCTGCTGGGTTGTTAATATGACAGGTAGGTTTAAATTGTTTTTTCTTTGTTGTAGCTGAGTTATGTAAACCAACCAGACTCATTTTGACTGAATTGAAATTCTAGTAGACATTTAAAAATATTCTAATATTTCAAAAGGTAACAAATACAGACTATGCATGAAGAATGATGCCAGTTAGTAAATGGGTTTGAAATCAAAGATTCAGTGTGATTGGCAAAATGGGATAATTTGAGTGTAGCTGAGGCACATGCTTTTATTTTGAGTACTGTTGAGGGAATGGTTTTATGGAACATTTTTAAATACCCCCATTGGAATTTAGGTGTTGGCCTTGCCATTTTGCTGCAATGCAAAGATTAAGGCCATTCACATGTAAACAAATTTTATAAAACAGCACAGCATCCATATTAAATTTTGTCCTGGGATAGCGATTGGACAACAACCCCACTGACATTTTGTTCTCTTTCTTCATTTGCTGCTTTTTCTCCCCCTAATTTGTTAACCATTCAATGTGATAATGGGCAAAAGCACTTGCTGCAAATTGAGACCTAGATCCACCCCAGGCTACTGGGTTATAAATGGGTTTCTTGGGTGGTGGAAAAGTCAGGCTTAAAATTACATTCAAAAACATGAAAGTGATTGCACATAGAATGTATTCAATTTCACATGCCTTATTTTTCAAAGGGAATTGATGACCAAAGTTCAGAGAATAGCAGCAAAAACCATTATTGAATGCAGAATCATAAAGGGATAAGCAATATCTGGGAAAGTCTGCTTTTCAAAGTGTACGCTATTTGATGAGCAAAACAACATAAATGGGCCTCTTAAAAATAATTTTATTGATTTGAAAACTTTGATGCTAAGTCTATCGCACACTAAGCAAAGGGAAGCCAGCAGCAGGATGCATTCTTTTGCATTCTAGAGCAGTACTAGGACAAACAACAGAGATCTTAACTTTAAGTTGGTCCGAGAGCTATTTCTTCATGAATCCCAGGGATCCATACGTTATTGTAATTTCTAGAGATGAACCAGTAGGTCTGCTCTGCCTGTGCTGGCCCTATGCTAGAGAAAGTCGTAATTGGGCTTCTTTCCATGTCAGATACAGAGCCAATTTTGGCTTAAAAGATGCAACGTTCTCTGTTTTACTTAATCCCTTAGCAAAATATTCCCTGCTCAAACAACCCATTGCATTAAGATAAGTCTCCTAACCTGTTTCATCGTGTTTAGTAACTTTGGAATTGTTGTCTTCTCATCACTGAGTTTCCAACCAAAGAAGTCAAGCATATAAGGAAAGACTGTCAAAACCCTTTGTAATTTTAAAAAGCATTATTACATCGTTACTTGCCCTTCCCTTCCCCTCAGAAATAAATTTGTGAAATGTCCTTAATTTTTCAGCATGTCTAAATGCATTTCAGTCAGTTCATACTTTTGGAAATGTATTTGTGGGACGGAGTGTAAAATTATCTGCCCAAAAAGAATGATATTAAAAATAAGATTTGTTAAAGATTCAGAAAAGGTATCTTTTGTTTCATATTGGTTATCTTGCATCCTATGAGGAAAAAAAAAACAAAATTTATGTGCCAAATTTTCACCTGGGTGCAGATGTTTGTGTGCGAATGCCCACACTAGATTTTTTTTTGGAAGAAATCTTGATTTTCTCCACATTTTCGACCGCATGTCATTTTCCTCTGGCCTTATCGTAGGTTGGGTGTACCTAGTGTGCAACACGCACACCCACAGGAAATTGCATCAGTCTAAAACCCAACTGGTAAAGAGTGGTGTGCACAAGGCAGTCCTCAGTTCTCAAGAGACTTTGAGGTGAGTGCAACAAAGCCTTTCTGCCATAGTGCTGTGCTGCTCCTGATGCACTGTTCACCACTCTGCTGGGGCAGACCAGTTCCTGCTGTCCATCTCCATGCTGTGCTGGTCTTCATGGGCAGCATTGTGTTGCTGGACCCATGCACCCTTGTGTCACCATTCAGATCAAGTACAACACCTGGGCTTCGGGACGTTAGAGGTCTCTTTCCTCCTGGTGCCACACGCCAGTGTCTATCTGGACACCACTGTGCAAGTATCATGCAGCCACCATTAAAAAAAATTGAAGTTTGACCAGGGGTGGCATGCAAGGTGAGGCTAGGGATGGTGGCCTGAAGAAAGTGGGGGGAAAGCGGAGAGGCTAGAAGATAGATGAAGAAGAGGAACATTAGAAGCCGGAGGGAAAACTAACGAAGAGAAGCTGAACTCTGACAGTGCTGCATGAAAATCTGTCATACAGGGAGATCAAAGGGATACTGTATCGTTGGGTTGGCAACATCCTGCATGGTCTGGTGAAGACAGGTGGGCTGGAGAGAGCAAAGTATGTGCACTGGTCTGATATTCAACTGTGGTACTGGATCCTCCAAACTTACCAGCTGACAGTGGGAAGTCAAATTTGCTGCCAGTCTTCCAGGTGTTTCAGAGGGGTTAATGAGGTTCTGAGCATAGAATCTGTGATCCCAGCTTTCTGAAAAGAAAGGTGTGGCCAGAGTTGCCTGTCACCACACAGTCTCAAAAACAGAGCAGAGAATTCCACCCTATATTTGTAATGTGTTATCTTTGTTTATAAATCTAAAAGGCACTTAAAGTATTGCAACCTTTCCTCCTTGGTTTTTGGGTCCAGTATCAATGAGAGTGCTTTTGAATTCACGGTTTTGCTAGACTGTTGGAGGATGCATAGAGGTGGCATGGGGGAACGTGAGGTGACATGGGATGGATGGGGAGATCAGAGGTGAGGTTTGAGGTTTTTAAACAATGTTGGGAGCTATACTGCTGTGCTGGAGAACCAAGATCTCTAACAGGAGCTTTCTAACAGATCCACCCCTATACCTATGACAATCCTTTGTAAAGTTACACATAGGTCAGGTGTGTATTTTGCCACATTATTCTCTTCTGATTTTTTTGGAGTGGATGAAACGATTAAAGTGAATTTATGTTAGCAAACTAAATATTGGGGTGATGAAATATTTCTAAATTTAGGGACATTTTTTCTGTTAGATTAATTTGGGGTATAAACAATGGCTTCGTAGTATAGAAGTTGAATACAGTTGAAAAGAGAGACAAGTTGCCAAATTTTCTGCTGGAGAATAAATCATGGTGATTGTTTGAAATTTTGCATTCCTCTGTTTGCCCTGATGAGTGCAAAGTAAAAACTTCAGCAACCAACTCTTTTCCACAATATTTTGGGTCCAGTTGTTATGACAAAGGATGTTGGAAATTGAATGCAAAGTTTAGTGGGGTAGTTAATAGTAAATAACTAAATATTTTCAAATTGCAAATTTCATTGAAACAATACCATAGAACCATTGAAACCCTACAGTGCAGAAAGAGGCCATTTGGCCCATCGAGTTTGTACCGACCACAATCCCACCCAGACCCTACCCCCATATCCCTACTCGCTAATCCCTCTAACCTATGCATCTCTAGACACTAAGGGGCAATTTTAGCATGGCCAATCAACCTAACCCCCACATCTTTGGACTGTGGGAGGAAACCGGAGCACCCGGAGGAAACCCATGCAGACATGAGGAGAATGTGCAAACTCCACACAGACAGTGACCCAAGCTGGGAATTGAACCCAGGTCCCTGGAGCTGTGAAGCAGCAGTGCTAACCCAATGTTGGTTCATTGACTTTTTCAAAAATAAGCGTGGAGATTTCCTGAAGCAAATGGTAGGAATAAAATGTTTGTGTGAACAGCCTGTTATCAAAGACGCTTGCTGCCATTTTTGCTTCATATTACTCAAATTCTTGTCATTGTTGCCGAGCAACAGTTTAGAGTTGGCCTCATCTCTAAGACAGTTAGCCAATGCTGAAGTATTCCGCCTGTACAATCTAATCTAATCTAATTGACTTTCTTGCTGCAGAACTATTCGCCCTGAGCACCATGTGAGAGCAGTGTACAAAGCCACTGGCTGTTTTGACAATGGAAACCACCGTGTGATTTACCTGGAGCATGTTGTTGTTCGAGTTACCATTGCACATCCTCGCCGAGGTGACCTGGCAATATACCTGACCTCTCCATCTGGAACAAAGTCCCAGCTCCTATCCAACAGGTATTTGCATTCACAGTATCAGCTAGGTTTAATTCCTTGACTTATAACCAATGCCATGCTATGTTCTGATCAATAATTGCTGTTAAGAATGAGTTCACAGATTCAAGTTAATGCTGCATTGGCAAGAAACGAGAACACTTCAGGACAACATAACAGCGTCTTTGTTCTATTAAAAATGATGCTATTTTATCTCTGGCATTGGCTTCTGATGAAGGAATTGATTTTACTCTTCAAAGTTCAAAAGTTCAGCACACATATCTACAGTCACTATGGAAGAAAGAAGTTGTGCATGACTTGATTTGATTTCTTATTGTCACATGTATTAGTATGCACTGAAAAGTATTGTTTCTTACTCACTACAGAGACAAAGCATACCATATCTAGAGAAGTAAAGGAGAGAATGCAGAATGTAGTATTACGTTCATAGCTAGGGTGTTGAGAAAGATCAATTTAATACGAGATTGGTCCATTCAAAAGTCTGGCAGCGGGAAGAAGCTGCTCTTGAGTAAGTTGGTACATGTCCTCAGACTTTTGTATCTTTTTCCTGACAGAGGAAGGTGAAAGAGAGAATATCCAGAGTGCAGGGGTTCCTTGATTGTGCTGGCTGCTTTTCTGAAGCAGCAGGAAGCGCAGAGAAAGAGTCAATTAATGGGAGGCTGGTTTGCGCGTTGGACTGGACTTTGTTCATGATCCTTTGAAATTTTTTGCAGTCTTGGCCAGAGCAGGAGCCATATGAAGCTGTGATGCAACCAGAAGGAATGCTTTCTATGTTGCATCTGTAAAAGTTAGAGTCGTAATGGACATGCCAAATTCCCTTAGCCTCCAGAGAAAGTAAAGGCATTTGTGGGGTTTCTTAACTATGGCATTGGCGTGGAAGGACCAGGTCAGGTTACTGGTGACCTGGATGTCTAGGAACCTGAAGCACTCAACCATTGCTACTTCGTTCCCATTGATGTTGACAGGCATGTCCTCCACTACGCTTCCTGAGGTTAATGACTATCTCCTTCATTTTGTTGACATTGAGAGATTATTCTCTTCGTGCCAGAGATTGCAGAATTCTTAGGGTGGGCAGTGGTTGGTTGGGCGTAGTTTATTGTTGGAGGACAAATTGGTGAAGCCCTGACGCAATTTGAACATATGGATGAGAATTTTAAATTGGTAGCAATGGATAATCAGGAGCTGCTGTAGATAGGATACATGTTTTTGATGAAGTAATGTTCATGGAGTTTGGGAGAGTAGCCAGGAGAGCATTGGAATAGCTGAGTCTGGAGATAACAAATTAATGGATGAGGTTTCAACATGAGTGCTTTGAGGCAGATGAACTAAGAAGTACTTTCACTCCAAATGCCTGATGATGATCAACTCCATTTATAATGGAATTTAAGGTTCAACTCAAGGTCATATAAAACCTTTTTTAGCTCAGATCTTCAGGTCGTCATTGGTCTCTGGTGTAGTCCCGGAGGATTGGAGGATAGCGAATGTTGTCCCATTGTTTAAGAAGGGGAACAGAGACTTTGCCGGGAATTATAGACCGGTGAGTCTTACTTCTGTTGTGGGCAAGGTTTTAGAAAAAATTATTAGGGATAGGATTTATAGTTATTTGGAGTGTAATGAATTGATTAGAAATAGTCAGCATGGTTTTGTAGCAGGTAGGTCGTGCCTTACTAACCTTATTGAGTTTTTTGAGAAGGTGACCAAAGAGGTGGATGGGGGTAAGGCAGTTGACGTGGTATACATGGATTTTAGTAAGGCGTTCGATAAGGTTCACCATGGTAGGCTTCTGCAGAAAATGCAGATGTATGGGATTGTGGGTAATCTAGGAAGTTGGATCAGGAATTGGCTATCAGATAGGAGACAGAGGGTGGTGGTGGATGGTAAATATTCATCATGGAGTGCAGTTACGAGTGGTGTGCCTCAGGGATCTGTTTTGGGGCCACTGTTGTTTGTAATTTTTATTAATGATCTGGATGAGGGTATAGTTGGGTGGATTAGTAAATTTGCTGATGACACCAAAGTTGGAGGTGTGGTAGATTGTGAGGAAGGGTGTCATAGTCTGCAGGGAGACTTAGATAGGTTGCAGAGCTGGGCCGAGAGGTGGCGGATGGAATTTAATGCGGAGAAGTGTGAGGTAATTCACTTTGGTAGGAGCAACAGATGTGTCGAGTATAGGGCTAACGGGAGGACTTTGAATAGTGTGGATGAACAGAGGGATCTAGGTGTGTGTGTACATAGATCCCTGAAAGTTGGGAATCAAGTAGATAAGGTTGTCAAGAAGGCATACGGTGTCTTGGCGTTTATTGGTAGGGGGATTGAATTTAGGAGTCGCAGCGTCATGTTGCAACTGTACACTACTCTAGTGCGGCCGCACTTGGAGTACTGTGTGCAGTTCTGGTCCCCGCATTACAAGAAGGATGTGGAGGCGTTGGAGAGGGTGCAGAGGAGGTTTACTAGGATGTTGCCTGGTATGGTGGGGAGGTCCTATGAGGAGAGACTGAGGGATCTAGGGTTGTTTTCGTTGGGAAGAAGGCGGCTAAGAGGGGATCTTATTGAAACATATAAGATGATTAGGGGTTTAGATAGGGTGGATAGTGATAGCCTTTTTCCTCGGATGGAGAAAGCTAGCACGAGGGGGCATGACTTTAAATTAAGGGGGGGTAGCTACAGGACGGATGTCAGGGGTAGGTTCTTTACCCAGCGGGTGGTGAGGGATTGGAATGCCCTGCCTGCTGCAGTTGTAGATGCGTCTAGTTTGGGGGCGTTTAAGAGATCTCTGGATAGGTTTATGGACGAAAAGGGATTGGTATAGGCTAGTGGGTCATTGTTTTTGTAACTGGTCGGCGCAACATCGTGGGCCGAAGGGCCTGTTCTGCGCTGTAATGTTCTATGTTCTATGTTCTATGATTGGGAACTATTGGATTTAACTCAAATATGGCAATGCCGGAGATGATGGTGTCCACATTCATCTGGAGAACATTACATTTCATCCGAGACTAGAAATTGGCTAGGCTGATAACCCTGAGGCAATGAGGGTTAAGAAAGCTGGTAGTAAAGATAGAGTTATCAGTGGTATATTGCAACCTGATTTCTTTCAGAAGATGTTGTGAAGGAGGAGATGAGAGATAGGTAGTTAGATAAAACACTGCAGGGCTGGTAAAATAAACCATTGCTGGAGAAGTTCTGGCAGTCCTTGGATAGATGAAGGTAGATCCAATCATGTTTGGTTTCACTCGACTGGACAGCAGCGGATATACATTGAATGAGATTGGTGTGAGCAATCATCTCATGATGTAGACAATCAGGATTCCCACGGTTTCAGAAACCAAACTGTAGCACTGGATGTTTTGTGCAACATGCCACTCAGTTCCATTCATAAGGAAGATTTCTGTTTAAGGAATGGACAGTAAGTGTATGGTTGCAAGAATATCTTTTCCTGCATTCATATCCATTACATAGGAACAGTATTGACAATTGTGACAGTCCTTCATACCACTCTTGATGACTCGGAGCTATTTATAAGGATAGTTGCTTGCTCAGGGATTACCCTGCACTAGACTTTTGATACTAATGAGGCTTCTACAGATGGGGGAGTGGAATACGTATAATGGATTTGCAAGAAGTTCAGCTGAGCAGATCATAAGGATCTTGAAGTTTGTTCAAGTTGCCTGGAAGATCTGTTTAAGGCTTTGTAAAACAGTCCAGCAGTCATTATTGAAGGCTTCATGTTGCATATTATTAACACATTGAAACACTTAACACACTTATTAACACACTTTCACAGCTGAAACAATGTTGATTGAAGCAGTAGGAAGAAGGCCCTCCGTTTAACAAGCTCATGGTGCACAGGAAAAAGAGGAATACTCTAAAATCCATCAGACTGCTGCCAGAGAAAAGAAGCTACTGTTGCATATTTTATTATTCAATTATAAGTTGTGGATGTTGTTGCCAATTACCCATCCCTAATTTCCCTTGAGAGGTGGCAGTGAGCTGCCTTCTTATTTAACAGCTGCATTCCATGTGGTGAAGATACTCCCAGAGTGTGAGTGAGGAAGTTCCATGATTCTGACCCAATGACAAACTTGATATGTTTCCAAGTCACAGCACATTGAATTAGCTAAATACTGACTTCTGTAATCATGCAGATCTCAGGAGGAAGGGTACATCTGTCATTTACTCATCCATTACTGGATGAAGATGGTTGCAAATGCTTCAGCCTTGTCTTTTGCACTGACATGCTGGGTTCAGGATGGGAAAGTTCTTAGGGACGACTCTTTGCTTTAATTGCCTACGATTATTCACAACTAAATATAACAGGACTACGAAGCTCTTATCTGATCTGTTAGTTCTGGGATTGTTTAGCTCTTCTGTAGCACACTGCTTCTGCTATTCAGCAAGCCTGTTGTGCTGAGTTTTATCTTCAGTAGCTTCACATTTCATTTGTAAGTAAGCATGTTGCTGCTTCTGGCATCTCTTCTACAATCATCGAACCATGGTTGGCCATGGCTTGATAGTAGAGTGAGGACACGATGGGCCATGAGGTTATAGATTGTAATAGCTTGATGTTGGGTGGTCTTTCCAATTTTATTACAGTTTTTTTCAAACATTTTATAACTAAATGGCTTGTTAGGCCACTTCAGAGGGCATTTAAAAGTCAACCACATGGCTGTGGGTCTGGAGTCATATTATAGGGTAAGGACAGAAGGTTTTCAAGAACATTAATGAATGATTTGGCTTTTACAACACTCTGGTAGGGTATAGTCGTTATTACAATGCTAACTTTTTATTAAATTAGTTGAATTTAAGTTCCAAGCTATGGTGGTGGGAGTTTACCTTGTGTCCCTGGGTTAATAGTACATACTTCCAGATTACTAGCCCAGTAACATCATATTACATTATTGTATCCCCTAAAACTGACTACTTCCAGTAAATGATAGACTAATTAAAAAATAGACTCCCTCTCCTTCTGATGTCCCTTCCCCCACACATAAATACACCATTTTCAAACCCAACAACAGTTTGATTTGACATAACATCTGCACAGAACCACAGAATCTTTACAGTGCAGAAGGAGGCCATTTTGCCCATCAAGTCTGCACTGGCTCTTTAAAAAACATTCTACCTAGTCACTCGCACTTGCCTTATTCCCATGATCTTGCACATTATTTTCAAAAGGCAATCCAGTTTTCTTTTGAATACCTCAGTCAAACATGCCTCCACCACCGTCCCAGGAACTTTTTTCCAGATTCCAACCATCCGCTTAAGTCAAAAACTCTTCCTCACATCACTTCTACTCCTTTTACCCACTATTTTGAATCTGTGCCCTCTAATTCTTGATGCATCTTGAGAGGGAAGTTTCCCTATCCATACCCCTCAGGATCTTGATAACCTTTATCAATCTCCCCCTCAGCTGCCTTTTCTCCAAGGAAAACATACCCAACCCCTCCAATCAATCCTCATAGCTACAGTTATTTATCCCTGAAATCATTCTTGTGAATCTCCTCAAACATGGTGCTCGGAATTGGATGCATTTCTCTACATGAGGCCTAAATAGTCTATTCTACAAGTTCAACATGGCGTCATTACCATGTCCTTGTTAATAAAACCATATGCTTTATTTACTGCTCTCGCATGCCCTGCCACATTTTAATGTATACCAAGATCCCTTTGTTCCTGCACTTCCTTTAGAAATTCTCCCTTTATATTGTACGGTCTTTCCACATTCTTCCTGCCAAAATAAATCACTGCTCTTCTCTGCATTGAACTTCGTCAGCCACTTCTTCCCAATTCAGCAATATTTATATCCTTTGTGCAATGTAGAGAAGTGTCCCAAGGCAACCAGAGGAGTAATCGGGATATAAAATGGATGCTGAGACAAAGAGGATACATTAGAATGGCTCACCAAAAAGCTTGGTTAGAGGTGGGTTTTTCTGAGGCTTTTAAAAGGGAACGTGAAGATTGGAAGAGTTTAGAGAGGTGTTTCCTGAACAAGGAATCTAAAAGGCATGGCTGCCATTGATCAGGTGGAAGGGGAGAGATGCACAAGAGGCCAGATCTGGGGCAATAGAGTGTTAATTGGGCTGTAAGGCTGGAAGAGGATAGAGATTGGAACTATACTACCAAGTGCTTTAAACGTGAGTACGCTGGTAAGTTGGAAGCATTGTTACACTCGGAGCCCATAAAGATGAGGAAGCACAAGGGTAATAGGTGAGTGAGTCCAATGTATAATAGGAAATGGGTTGCAGAATTATGAATGATGGTTGTGAAGAATGGGGAACTAGCCAGAAAAACATTGAAATCATTGAGTTTGCTTGCCAAAGCATGATGCCTCACTCAGTGAAAACCTTTCTAACTCATATCCACTCATATGGATATAGTATTTGAGCTGATGCTAGGCTGGCAAGGTCGTGTGATGAATTGATGGGAAAAAAACTTGGGGATCTAGACGAGTCCAAATGTTGCTTCACATTCCTAAGTTCTTCCTACAAGACAACCCCAGTATTTCAAAAATACAAAAGCTTGAGAAAATATATATGAGAATAGTAGCTATTACTTTCCTTTGAGAACCATATGGATGTCAAATGATAAACCCCTAGCACTACCTTTTATGTTTGTACGTCATCTCCTACTCATCTGTCTTGTATTGTGTTTCTTGTTTGTGTGCCAGAGAGTGCAAGTTGCCATCCTGACAGACAATCTTTTCGAGATTGCTCTTCCTCCTGTAATTTCAGTGCTTTGACACTGATTATCCATTGTTTTTGCCCTTTGCAAATAAAAAGCATAGAGTCACACATAGAGGTTTACAGCATTGAAACAGGCTGTTTAACCCAATTTGTCCATGCCTCCCTTTTTTTTTAAATGATTAAGCTAGTCCCAGTTGCCCACATTGCCCATAACCCTCTATACCCAACCTACCCATGTAATTGTCTAAACACTTTTTAAAATACAAAATTGTACCTGCCTCTACTACTACCTCTGGCAGCTTGTTCCAAGCATCACCCTCTATGTAAAAAAAAATGCCCTTTTGTAACTCTCCCCTCACCTTAAACCTATACCCTCTAGTTTTAGACTCCACTACCTTTAGGAAAAGACATTGACTATCTAGCTGATCTGTGCCCCTCTTTATTTTATAGACCTCTATAAGATCATCCCTAAGCTCCTCTGTTCCAGAGAAAAAACTCTCACTCTATCCAGCCTCTCCTATAACTCAAACTATCAAGTCCCGATAGCATCCTAGTACATCTTTTCTGCACTCTTTCTAGTTTAATAATATAGTATTTCTATAATAGGATGACCAGAACTGTACACAGTATTCCAAGTCTGGCCTTACCAATGCCTTGTACAATTTCAATGTTCCAACCAATGAAACCAAGCATGCTGAATGCCACCTTCACCATCCTGTCCACCTATGACTTCATTGTCAAAGAGCTATGAACATGTACCCCTAGATCTTTGTTCTAAAGCCCTCCCCAATACCCTGCCATTAACTGAGTAAGTCCTGCCCTAGTTCGATCTACCAAAATGCATCACCTTGCATTTATCTAAATTAAACTCCATTTGCCATTCATCAGCCCACTGGCCCTATTGATCAAGATCCTTTTACAATCCAAGATAATCTTCTTTACTGTCCACTATGCCACCAACCTTGGTATCATCATGCCTCCTAAATTTTTATTCAAATCATTAATATAAATGACAAATAACAGTGGACCCAACACCAATCCCTGAGAGACACCACTCGTCACAGGCCTCCAGTTTGAAAAACAACCCTCCACAACCACCCTCTCTCTTCTGTCATCAAGCCACTTTTATAACCATTTGGCTACCTCACCATGGATTCTGAGAGATTTAATCTTATGCAACAACCTACTAAGCGGTACCTTGTCAAAAGCCTTGCTAAGATCCGTATAGACGATATCAACTGCACTGCCTTATGTATCTATCTTGGTTATCTCTTCAAACAACTCAGTCAAATTTGTGATTTTCCACTCACAAAGCCATGCTGACTGCCTAAATGTCTGTAGATCCTGTCTCTCAGAATACCTTCTGACAATTTACCCACTTGAATGTGAGACTCACCAGCCTGTGGTTCCCAGGCTTTTCCCTGTGGCCCTTTTTAAACAAAGGCACAATTGTCATCACCCTCCAATCTTCAAGCTTCTCACCTGTAGCTGTCAAATATTTAAATATCTCTACTAGGGGACCCACAATTTCCTCTCTGGCATCCTACGATACACTTCACCAGGAACCTGGGATTTATCTACCTTGACACTCTTTAAGACTTTCAGCACCTCTGTCTCTATAAAACGTGCACTCCTCAAGACGTCACTATTTATGTTCCTAAGTTCCCTAACATCCATGCTTTTCTCAACAGTAAATACTGATGAAAAATATTCATTTAGGATCTCACCCATCTCTTGTGAACCTGCCCATAGATAATCTTGTTGATCCAGTGTTAGAGAAATGCAATAGTCACTTGCAGGTCTTTTCACCTAGTGTCTTGCTTTTTTTTGATCGACTGACTTCCTTCCCCCCATCAAATGTAGCTTTTTGCCCTCAGTCTTTTGCTCTTTTTAGCTATTTAATTCACAGAAAAATACGTCGGGTCTTTGGTCAGGAACAACACTATGATATAACATAATTGAATTTTCCCCATTCTACTTTGTTTAACAAAACTTAAGTAAGTTAGCAATTCAATCACATGGGTGGCCAACACGGTCCAATGTGTAAGGAAAGAATGCCTATGGTGCCTCCAATCCTTTTGAGACTGCCTGGCGTTGTCTTCCAAGTGTGGGTGAGGTAGGATGTAGATGTTGGAGATGAATCTGAAGTTGTATGTAAATTAACAGTGAGTTGCTTTTAACACTAGAGAGGCTTCACACAAACTGTGTAATAACGTTCCTTCCTTTTGTCCACAAGGGGCTAGAATATAGAAAATGGTATCTTTAGCGAGCTAAAAAGACCCTTTGCAGTTTAACACATGGTTAGGATAGTGTGTTCTTAAATGTCTGAAACAGACTTGTTCAAAAAGAAAACATTTCCATGGTAATCAGTCTCTAGGAACAGGACAGAAAGTTTTGATTAGCCTGTTTAGTGTGTCTGGATTTCCTCTTGAGCTCCTTTTGCCAGCTGATGAGTGGCTGGAGCTATTCCTGAGGGAAAACAGCTGTTTGGTGGATAATTTATCTAATATCTGCAGGTGCAGAGCAGGCAAAGGCCCACTACTGTGTTGAAACTGGTCTTGTTAAAAGTATTCCACTCCATTAGCGCACCATACACAGATTGCTTGCGTGTCAAGTACTAATTCACTAGGTCGGAAGCTCTTAACACACCCAGCAGTGCTCAGTTTATTGTGCAACCATTGGCTTGCAGTGCTGCGTGACCTGTGTGTGTAATCAGTGTGACCCTTGCAAATGACGAAGTTACTTCTAAACTAGTGCAAATACAGGTCAAAGTTTTTTTCAGCTAAAGTACACAAGATCTATTATGGCTGCTGAAATCAGAGCTGCCAGAGGGAATTATTCCGAGGTCCATCAGCTCCTCCCTTTGTGGAATCACCATCTTCTGCATGAATACAGTGTGCTGGGTGTTTCACTATATTCCTTGTTTTGCTCATGCAGTACAATATTTGCATTATGCCTCATCTGAGTTTTTGGATTGATCCAATTGATTAATTGTTTTTATTATTTGGTTTTAGTTTCCATATTCACCCATTATCTGTTTATTTTGCCCTTTCTCTTCCAATTCCTTCTTTTGGTCTTGTTACTCTTGCCCAGTTACATAATGATTCCCCAGTCCACGCAGCTCACTTTTCTATATCTGTTTTCTGTTTTGCAATGAATGCACCAAGAATTCCCTGGTGGAATTTTCCAGCCCTGACACCAGCAAGCATCGTCATGGGCAGGACAGCAAAATTTGGAGAGCTGTCATTTTTTTTTCAATGGCTCTCCAAATTTTCTGGTCCTGCCCATGATGATGCACATCAGTGTTGGGGCTGGAAAATCCCACTCTTGAACTTCAATTCTCTTTTTTAACTATTGGGTCATAAAAATGTAACTGGGATGTTTTAAAAAAGAGCCAGAAGTCTGAAATCAGTAAAAAATGACAAAACCCATGTGCCTTACTTGTGCCTTTTGAGAAAGTATATCCATCATCCTTAGCTGACTTTGTAGGCGAGTAATTCCATCAACACTGTTTTCCGAAATTACCAAGAAAGCCAGTCAGTTGTATCAAACACTAGAGTTTGCCAAGGCTGATCATCAACTACATAACATATGCCAGCTTTATTGACAATACTCCCACCCAAGAATGATTTTTTTTTTAAAATCTTGAATTACTCACTAGCAAGATAGGTTCATTATTTTCAAAAGCAAAAGAATATCCCGCTTGAATGCTGATTTAATAAAAGCCCCAAACAACCAGAGACCAAATACAGCTCACTGTTATAGTCCAATGGCCAATATAAACCTTGTGTAGCTTATTCAAAATGATTCCATTCTTGGTTTCTTTGTGTGGGCTGTCCTATTGTACTGTTTGACAACCTGTCTGCAATATGTACCAACAGCACGAGTGCCCTTTGCATTTGGCACAAGTGAAATGAAGCCAAGCAGATGGTACTCTGTCTTCAACAATTTCAAGTCGTTTAAAGCAATGCTATGCATTTCCTCTTCCTCTGAATTACTATAGATACCGTTTGAAAATTAAGCTTGTAAGTGTGCGTTTAGCCATGGGAATGTTTGCAATTTATTTTGATATTTTAAATTCAGGCAGTTTGCTGACTTTTTAAACTGTAAAATTGCTGAGCAGAGTATTGACATGTTTCTTGCAGCTTTAAGCTCCGTTTGGCAAGCTTTTATTTTTAATGATTGTCGGGAGAGAAATTCAATAAATATTTCAGTATGTTTCAATCCCTTTTATTAGCTGTAATTTTCATTGTGAGAAGGCCCTGCTTATTGGGCATATGTTAACTTATGTTTATAATGCGAAACCTCCTCCGCCAAAGACTGTTTTACATTGAGTTATGACCTAGTACGTTATGGCTGCTTGGACCTCATTTACATAACAGGGTAACGGCAACATTGCACTGCATAAAATTGTGATTCATTTTCCTGCCAATAGCATTTGGTCATGAGCATCGTGGGTAGAAACCATCCTTAATGGTGAGTCCTTGTGCATCGGTAGCCTTGAGTAATGCCTATTGTAGTAAGGATGCCTCCAGTAGCCATTCAATATTAATTTTTAGTGGCACAATTTTGCCTTAACAGTGGTATCTTTGAAAGGGATGTGAAAAGGAAAAAAATCTAATGGAGTAAAAAGATAATAGAATTGAGTACTCCTTTACTATTTAATAAAATATTCTATTATGGTGAAAGTATTATGAGATTGAGTTTTGTAGGACAGTTCAGTACATTTTGAAAAGATTTTTTGAGGCATTGCATAAACAGTTGGAAAATTGAACAGTGGGAAATTTACTGTCCTGATCCTGAAATATGCCGAATATTGAGTTTTTTTAAAAAAAACTGAACTCCATTTTTTTCCCAGTCCCAGCAATGACTGGTTTAAAGGTGGGGGTGTTGGGGGTGTGCGTGTGCACATGCAATGGGAGCTGAAAATTTGGTTTTACCAGCATGAAATGACAGCAGGACCATGCCATTCCATTCCCAGAGCTGCTGGCCATCCAACTGGTGGGGACTGCTGCACAAAATAAAATCTAGCTTTTGTCATACTTTACAGACAGTTATTCCTCATCTTTGAACTTGGGAATCAGCAGGCTGTTCAACAACAAAGCGTATTACTGTCAAGCCCATGCAGTCAGTTGTCCACATGTGCATTTCCCTATAGGAATTACTGGATGACAATCAGATCAGGAAGAAGACTTACAACACCAGGTCAAAGTCCAGCAGGTTTATTTAGTATCACGAGCTTTCGGAGTGCTGCTCCTTCAGGTGAGTTGACTTCACTAACCTGATGAAGGAGCAATGCTCTGAAAGCTCGTGATACCAAATAAACCTGTTGGACTTTAACCTAGTGGTGTGAGACTTCTTACTGTGACCACTCCAGTCCAATGCTGGCATCTCTACATCAGTCAGATCAGGAAGCTTTCAATTCTTACTTTCCAAGGGGGCTGAAGCTCACTGTAGCTGTCTCAGATAACATTATCTTCTTGGCACAAAGTCTGTGTGGCAATTATTATGATGAAGAAATGTATTATACCAGTTAGTGCAATTATTATACCAGCTAGTGCCTTTAATCACAAGGCCATTGGGAGAGGCATTGATGGATTCTCAAAGGCTGTAGTTTTCATAAGTTCCTACAGAAATCCTGTTGTGTTTAATTTCTCCATTTATTATTTTGTTTATTTATTTGTTTTGACGTTTTTCATTAAACTGTAGATTAATTTCAATGGTTTTCAATTACTTGGTCTTTGCAGTGAACAGTGCTGAACAGCATGGCCTGCAATTGTTTAAGGATCATTGTGATCTCCATAATTTCATCCATGTAATAATTTATCTGTTTTAGGCTTCAAAAGTAAGGTTTGTTACATTTCTCATGGTAGAAATTACCACACAAGTTTAGATTGGGTTGTGGATGATACTCTTTTGATGTGGACCGGTGCAGCTGGAATGAACAGTGTTCATATACCCAATAAGTTGGATTTCAAATAGAATTTTGAGAGTTTGATTGATGGCAATTTTCTTCCTGCTACTTGCATTTATGTAACTCCTTTTAAGGCATTAAAAACACAACCTCATGGCAATGATATCAAACAAAATTTGACACTGGGCCCACGTGAGGTAGATGGTCAAAAGCTTGGTCAAACAGGTTTTGGTAGCAATGTTGGATTTGCTTCATTGCTGTCAATGAAGTGATTTTTTTTTTGATGGTCAAAGGGAAGTAAATGCACGGTATGAAAAATAGACTAGCAGCTACCTCTCTCCATAACTTATCATTTATATGCTTTTGCTCTCGAAGTCATTGTGACTTTTATCAGAAAAACTGACTTGTTTAATTATACAGTGATTTACAAACAAGTTAGAAAAGAATACTCACCAACAGCAGAGAAAACTGGCTATTTCCTATGTTACATACTAGTTTGGATCCAGTATGGAGTATTACAAGGATTGTACCTCCCTTCTCCGATATGCCAGTATTATTCTATGCTGAAGCGACTCTTCTACGCAACTGGTCAATGAATATCTGAACATGGTGTTTTTCATTATCTTTAGTGGCTCCTAGGTGGATCAGCTCACAGTAGTTAGCTGTGTTGGTAACAAGAGAAAAGGGAGAGGGGAAAGAGACCTATTGACCCATGTGCCTTGTCAGCCATTGTAGATTTGTTGATGACGATGATGGCAACCTTAGCATCTGTTGTCCCAAGCCCACTATGACAATAATGTTCCTTGTTCTTTCTCCCGGATTACTTAATTTGCTATCAGAGCCCATAATACAGAGAAATACTTGGCTTGAATCACATTGCTTTGCTCTGGGTATAATTTATTGAAGAGCTGAGACTTTCACCACTGTAATCCAACCATAATCAAGAAAACTCAAAAACTTAGCTTGTGTGCTATTTATTCTATAGCTAGCTTTCATCATGAGAGAAGTATCTTAAAATATTGTATTTTGCAAATTAGGTTGGCTCAGAGACCAATTGTAATGCTTGTTCTTGAATTCCAGTCCTTAAATTATGAAGGGATGTGTTTGAAGCTACTTTGCATTCTGTTCTAGCCTGTAGTGCAGAAGGGAATCATTTTGCAGTGCTTGTGCCAAAAGAAAGGAAGACTGCAGCTGTTGGCCCATATGTCTGTTGGTGGGAAATGAGTATCCCTTCATATGTTGTTCCTGATCATCTTATCTATGTTTCCATATTAGATTGTTTGATCATTCCATGGAAGGCTTTAAAAGTTGGGAATTCATGACAACTCATTGCTGGGGTGAAAAGGCAGCAGGCGACTGGGTTCTTGAAATTCACGACAGCCCTTCCCAACTGCGAAACTTCAAAACGCCAGGTACGAGCAACAATGACTTATTAAGAGTTAAAATTTTCAGTGTCTGCGTTTCTTCTGTTAAAAAATACTTTACCGGTGTAATATGGATTTCTAAAATAGTTCAAAACTGAATGAATTATATTTAAATAGTTGTAAAGAATTTTGTTAAGTATCAGAAGTTTGTTGAAAAACCAATTTTGTTTGCAAGTCATACAACTTCTAAAACACTGACAGCAGGATTGAAACTAAGTTAAAACTTTAGAGCATTTACCATGAGCAAGCTTGTTAAATCATCAAAACTTAAGATGAACATTTCTGCCTATGAGCTTTGTCTACAACACAGAGTCTGCAAAGGTGGGTTAAGGAACTCACTGCTTATGGCAGCATTGAAAGATGGCATAGCACCTGCAATAGCAGCTGCCTCTCTTTGTCCGCACAGTGCTATGGGTACAACAGTGTCTATTCTATAATATGGGCAAAGCATTCTCCAGCAGTATCATGATATAAATGCAGCAGTAGTTTTGTCACAAGATGCTAGAGGTTAGAAAAGAAGCTCTGTGCACAAGCATGCTTTTCTGTTACTTAGCTTGAACATTATAAATGGGTGGGAGACACAGCACACATGGCAAACCAGATTGCCATTTATTTCTGAAATATAATACTACCACTACTAAGAAACCAAGGGAGGGGGAAATATATTCTTGCTGGCAATAATACAACATGCCTAACAACATCACTAAAAATATTTTCCATTAATCAAAGAAGTGTACAGGGAGTACCAAGCTCCATCTAAGCCACAGAATGCCTGACCAGATGGTTAAAAAAAAATCTAGTAGCCACAACATCCTTTGCAGCACAAAGTTTTGCCTACAAAATAGATCTCTTAGTGCAAACTACTCAGCAGGAGTACATGCGTCAGGGGGAAATTGGGAAACAACTAAGGTTATTTCCCCTGGTGAATGGGTTAAGTCTCAAAGGTTTAATTAGTTCTGGTCCCACCTGTTCATGAACTGTGCTATTACATCAAGTGTTACGGTCAGGTCTAATCTTGTTCCCTCAGGCAGACTTTCCTAGGTAATTCCTTCCAGAATGTTTCGGAATGTGTTCTTAATCACTTCAGATCTGTTTATTTTCAGCCAATACATTGAGCAATAGCCTTTGATCAAATAATTTAATTTGCAAGTGGTTATGTGTTGAGCCAGGTTTTGATTCTTTTCTGCGTTGTATTCCAAACCATATGCTAAATGTTTCTGATGCCACTAAAGGGTGCTCAGTTAGAGTTTAAAAGGAGCTGTGAAAAAATACATTTTATTTTCCTATGAACTTGAGACTGAAGAGAAAATAATATCCAAAAGACACATCAATCATGCTAACCAGTGATGGCTGTAATTAACACAATGGAAAAACTCTGTTCTTAATTTGAGATCGTTAAAATTACCATTTTTTTGTATCGAGTTTATATATCTTTAATCTACAGTATGGTACAGCTGCCTTGTGGCAATTCTATGCTGAAATATGGATGAAAATTTGAATCTACTAGTAGCCATTTTGAGTTTCTGATGGTATTTCTGCAATGTGGACAAGGAGCAGGCGAGTGTTGGAATGCTTCTCCAGTCATGAGATGTTTGCATTGCTCACAGCATGGTGGCACAATGGTTAGCACTGCCACCTCACAGCACCAGTGACCCAAGTTCAATACTAGTCTTAGATTAGTATCTGTGTGGAGTTTGCATGTTCTTCAAGTATTGGTGTGGATTTCCTCTGGGTGCTTCAGTTTCCTCCCACACTCCAAAAATTTGCTGGTTAGGCTGATTGGTCATGATAAATTTTCCCTTAATGTCAGGGGGAACTAGCAACAGTAAATACATAGGGTTCTGGGATATGGCCTGGGTGGGATTATGGTTGGTGCAAACATGATGGGCCGAATGTTCACCTCCTGCCCTGTAGAGATTCTATGATTCATGCAAGCCTGAAAACTTATCATGTGCTGATCTGTGAAGCTTTGGTATGATCCAAGGTGTAGAAATACTTCAGTTATCTTCAGAAGACTGAAGAGTAAAATTAGGAACATGGCTTAGGAATGTGGCAGAGAAAAATGTCTTAGTACAAAAATAACAAGAACTGAAGCTGAATTTTGCAGAATTACATTATTTCTAATAAATGCCTCCTGAAACTAAGAAGTCTCTTTCGGAAATATAATCACCCTATTTTAGTTCAACTAGCAATGTCCTGCATGAAGCAGTTACAATCATAGGACCCACAAGATGCAAAAAAAACACACTCCTAGGAGTGTTCTGAAAGTAGTAACTTAAGAAATATTGTTCAAAATCACTAGTTTCTCTGCAATGAGTGTAAACTTTTATTGCTCAAATCTGAGGATTTAGCATTAACGATGCAGGAGATGTTACCAAACTCAGTATTTTGCTGTATGGAGTGCGGTGAAACTTCCTGATGGGATAAGAACATCACCGAGAAACAAAACTGGAAGTAATATAAACACTACTAAAGTTTTTGTTTGCTCTTAGAATACTGGAGGATAAAATGCCCATCCCATTTTCCTGACACCTTTAAGAATTAAATATAGTCATATGTAGGCCAGACTGGGTAGGGTGGCAAGTGAAATAAAATGATTTCAGAAGTAATAAGTATGCATGATAAACCTCTCAGATTTTATTAAAAATAGATAGGGAAAATTAGCTATCTGTAGTACATAATGACTTTAGAAAAACCTTTAACCAGTCCTACAAAGGAGAATACAAGAGAACATTAGAGTATGGAATTAGGGTAGCACGGGAAAAAGTGCAAAAAATAGGGTTGTTAAAACAGAATGGGATTAAGTGTAGTTTTTTCCAAAGTAACTGCAAGTGGATAGTGGTATCCACAAGAGTTTAGTTTGGGGATTATTTCTATTTATTATCAATGATTTCAAGGACCCTAGATACCAAGGAATTTATACTAAAACATTTTTAGTCCAGTTCAATGAAGTTGTGTATTTTTGTTTGTGTTTCATTTGCTGTTGAAAATAACACAGGTTTGATGGATGTCTATTTTCTACAGTTCTGTTGAATGAGTCCATACTTGCAATGACCTGTTACAATTCATTGTCATTATGTTTACTCTTTTAGGAAAGCTGAAGGAATGGTCTCTTGTACTTCATGGTACATCAGCACATCCATACACCTCTTCATATTTGAGGTTAGATCAGCCAAAAGTGCGATCCAGCCCAACAGACTATGTCCCTGATGACTACCCAGATGAATATACTGGTAAGTTGAAATGTGCAATAAGGAATACTCTTTTCTTGCTAGATAGTGATAGAGCAATGCATTAATTTGCATCTGTTTTTTTTTCTGTCCCGCCCACAAAGCAATGCACATTTGTTAGTGTGGAATTACATACTAGCCCAAATTGCATTGGATGATTGTCATATATTGGTTGTTTTGATTAGTAAGACCAAAGATGATAAGGTGCTGCACTATTTTGAACCAACTCAATGTAAATTTATTCGAGCTATTGCCAGATTGAAGTCCAACATAACAGAGATAAAAACCTGCAAGTGCCTCTGGTGTCATCACAGCATGTCATGTGACTAATCATAGCTGCATTGCTTTGCAATACATAACATCCCTCTTCCTTTAATTCACTAGTACAATGACAAACTTTTAAACAGTAATGGTTTTTCAGCATGAACATCAGTCAACATCCACAAATTCCTGAGATGTGAATTGCTTCCCATTATCACTGGCTTGTTGTTCAGGTGATCCAAATCTTCCAAACAGCTTATCCAACTCCTCTATGGTTCTTTTTGTTGTGATGGATTTCATCATCCTGACTTTGGGCCACTTTGAATGCATGCCTACTAGGAAAAGAAACATACAACCTTCAATGGGTCCTGTGAAGTCGATATGCATCTTTTACCAAGGCCATCCCATAGGTGAAGTTGTTATAGAGGTGGAGTATTCTGAATTCTAATGCATAACTGATATTGGCCCACTTTCTCTTGTATTTGTGAGACATGTACCAGGCACCAAAACTAGCTTTGATTGAGCTGTTTCATCTACATTACCTCTGGATAACCTTCTAGCAATTGATCCAGGATCCGACCATAAACACGGATGATCACCCTGATCCCTTATAGCAATGCTCGTTTTAGATAGGGAATATACAATAAATGGGAATAAATTTGGATAATTCAAGTTCCCTCATTATATATGATCTGAATTCAGGATTTTTCTTCTGTTCATCCAATGATGATCCTCTTAAAATCATGTCCGTGACCTTACCCTTTACTGGGTTGCTCCTTAGAACCATAAAAAAGTTATAGCACAGAATGGGACCATTTGGCCTATCTTGTCCATGCCAGCCCCAGGACACCCCAGGTGCCCTTTCCAGTCTCTCCTTCCTGCACCCAGCCCATAGCCCTGCAGCTTACAGTATGCAAGGTGCATATCCAGGTGCTTTTTAAAAGAGTTTAGGGTCTCTGCCTCCACCACCCTTTGCGTAGAATAGTTCTTCCTCATGTCCTCTCTACACGAGGATACGAGGCCAGGTCGCTAGGTGGATTGAGAACTGGCTGGGTAATAGGAGACAGAGGGTAGTTGTGCTCTTAGGCTGATTGGTTTTACCAAATTGACACTATTCTCCCCTGAATCTGGCTAAGTTAGGGGTTCCATTCGTAGACATGCAGGGTAGAATAGGTGTAGGGTGATGCGGCGGCGCCGGCTCATTGGGCCGAAGGGCCTGTTTCCATGCTGGGTTGTTCTTTGTTCTTTGTTGTTGTACACCTACTGCTGCTTACCTTGAATCAATGTCCATTGAATTCTCCGCAATGGGAAGTAATTTTATCCTGTTTACTCTATCTCTCCCCTTCATAATTTTGTACAGTTCTATCAAATCATCATTCAGCCTTCTTCATTCCAAGGAAAATGAGCCAAATCTATCCAGTCTCTCTTCATAGCTACACTTTTCTAGCGCTGGCAATATTCTTGTAAACTTCCTTTGCACTCTCTCCAGAACAATTATGTTCTTTCTGTTATGTAGTAATAGTTCAGCTGTGACCTCGCTTGTATTTTATACAATTCAATCATTATATCCTTACTTTTATACTCTATACCTCTGCCAATGAAGGAGAGCATTCCGTTTACTGCCTTTATAACCTTAACTACTTGAACTGCTGCCTTTGAGGATCTGTATACTTGTGCACCAAGATCTCTCACTTCGTCTATCCTTCTTAGCATACTTGCATTTATTGTGTGTTCCCTGTGACTGTTTGACCTACCTAAATACATAACCTCACACTTCTCTCTGTTAAAATCCATCTGCCACTTTACTGCCTACTCGACCACCCATCGATATTGTTGTGGAGATTAGAGACTCGGCCAATCTTAGTGTTGTCTACAGATTTTCCAATTGTGTTCCATGGTCATGTCTAAATCATTAATGTATAACACTAACAGCAAGGGTCCCAACGTTGAACTCTGTAGAACCACCATTTGAAACAACTTTCCATTCGTAAGGGCATTCGTCGACCGTTACTCTTAGTTTCCTGTTGCTAAGCCAACTTTAGATCCAATTTGGCACATTACCCTGTATTTATTCCACAGACTTTTACTTTTTTGACTAATCTGCCATGTGGGACCTTGACAAAAACCTTGCTAAAATCCATGTACACAACATCCACTGCACTTCCTTCAAGTTCAGCAATCCCACAACTGATGAATCAGATCTAAACTCTCTAGTCCACCACCATTCACATCCAGTTGTGAATGGTGGTGGACAATTAAACAGATAACTGGAGGAGGAAGCGCCACAAATATCCCTATCCTCAACAATGGGGGAATCCAGAATGTCAGGGTAGTGTCCAAGGCCCAATCATCTCCAGTTATTTCATCAAGAATCTTCCCTCTATCATATGGTCAGAAATGAGGATGTTTGTGGATTGTTGCACAATATTATAACAGCATAAAATCTAATTAGTTTATAGCTAGAGAACAGTGTACAGTTCTGGTCACCATATTTGTGGAAGGATGTAATTGCATTAGAAAGGATACAGTAGAGATTTATGAGGGTGTTGCCAGTGCTGGAAATTTACAGCTATTATGAAAGATTGAATAAGATACACCATTTTCTTTGGAATAGGGAGGATAGAGGGAGACTTAATTGTGTTGCATAAAATTATAAGGGGCCTAGACAGTGTGGATAGAATGGATTAGCAGAAAGGTTAATGATTAACGGGCATAGATTTAAATACATTGGTAGAAGATGGGGGAGAATTGAAAAATGTTTTCACCTAGAGAAAATTTGAGGCCTGGATCTCACTGCCTGAAAGAGTGTTAGAGAAAGAAGCATCTCATATTCAAAAAGTACTTGGACATGCACTTAGTGTTATAACCCAAGAGCTAGAAAGTGGGATTTGGCTGGATAGAGCTTTTTCTGTTGGCCCAGACATGACAAACCAAATGACCACAGCCTTTGCCATAAGTTTCTGTTTTTATGATTCCAGGTCCTGTGGGATCCACATGAGTCTATCAAATACCAAAGATTGATAGCCATTTCACTATAGGCATTGTGATTACATATCGTGGTAGCTAGAATCAGAATTGTTCGATAAAACTAGGATTAAATTCATGTTTCATCAGGTAGCTGTCTTCTGGAACTTCCATTCCATGAAGACAACTTTCTTTGCGTGGATTAAAGCCATTAGACTGTCTTGATTTATGCATATTATTCCAAGTTTACCAAAGTATACCAAATGTGCAGGCTCTGCCTTAAGTGAATTTCAGTTCCAGTTTTTGTGGGTCTATAAAGATGATATTAGTCCTACGTTTTTCAAGTAAGTCATAAAATAAATTTAGTTTTAATTTCTTCTGTTAGTCAATTAAGTAAATGACAAAAGCACATTTTCTTCTAATATTCATTCATAGTTTTGTACTTAAGGTTTCTAAATAAAATGCTGCTTCTCTAGAGAAAAACAAAATCAGTTAATCAAATCAATTAAACTCTTCATTGTTTAGGATCCTGTAATTCTGAATGTAATAATGGCTGTGATGGACCTGGGCCTCATCAATGCATTGATTGTTTGCATTATTTCCTCAAGTTCAAAAACAATACGAGGTAGGTCAATTTACTGGAAACCAAGGGACTGGTGGAGGAATAACTCTAACAATGGTTTAGGTTTGTGCAGTGAGTTTAATCCCAAAAGGGATTTCAATTTGGGAAGCCAACATCAATCCCACCCTTTTCTTGCTTTCATGGGTAGATTTGAAGGTGAGCAGAGAATGCCAATGTCACTGTCAGGTAAGGCAATTAAATATAATAAGTAAATAAAGTCTGTTTCAACCAACTGGCAGCCTCAAATGTCCATGTTCCTATTCTAACCCATGTTGGCAGAATTGATGCATAATTTCACCCACCCTGATTGACAGGAAACCTGAAAATGGGATGCAAATACCATGCATCAATTAAAGAGCCTTGGCTTTGAAGCTGGCTGGAGACTTCAGTGGGTTCCCAACCACTAATGGTCTAGCTGTTTTGGCAGTGAGGTGAGTAAATGCGCCCCATGTATTAATAAACATTTAAACTCTCAAAAGATAAAAGGATAATCTAAATTGACCTGTAGTGGGATATTATTGCAGCCATCAAATTTGGAAATATCACAGCTTTCAGAACTCGTGCTGATTTTTTTTTTTACAGTTTGGAGAACATTGTGTATGAGGTGTGGTTATAAACCAGTGTGGTAATGCTTCCTACCTCGATCCCAACTCATTGTACTTGAGTAATTGTTGGTCTCATAAAAGTCGATCCCTGACTTTTGACCAAACGACGTTTAGTTTGTTCATAAACCTTGTGCAAAAGTTGACCCATAGCTTTCCAAGAACATTGTGCTCTGGCTCAACCCACTGTCCCATCTGTGCTCAGAATAATGCAGCAGAGACCAGGATTTGAGGCAGTAATTTTCTGATTTTTCTGCAATGGTACTAAATTGCGGGGGATATTGGGAACTTCAATAAAAGTTTAATTTATCAGATAAACTTAAACCAGATTACAGAGTCAATGTGCAAAGTGTGTCAAATTGGCACTACCCAGTTTGGGCATACACACAGCTGTTGCCTTTCATTAAAAAAGTCAGCAGCATTAGGTAGGTAGAGCTGTATTAATGATGACTTGTAGCTAGATGGACAACTATGTTGGGGTTAAAATATATATTTGATTTGATTTCTTATTGTTTACATGTATTGATATACACAGTGAAAAGTGTTGGGTTTTTTGTGCACTATAGAAACAAAGCATACTGCACATAGAGAAGGAAAGGAGAGAGTGCAGAATGTAGGGTAACAGTCATATCTGGAGTGTAGAGAAAGATCACCTTAATGCGATGCGGTTCCATTCAAAAGTCTGTTGGCAGCAGGAAAGAAGCTGTTCTTGAGTCAGTTGATACGTGTCTTTCTCTCGATGGAAGAGAATATGTCTGGGGTGCGTGAGGTCCTTGATTATGCTGGCTGCTTTGCCAAGGCGCACAAAGTGTAGGCAGTGCCAATAGATGGGAGGCTGATTTGATGGACTAAGCTTCGTTCATGACCCTTTATAATTTGTTGTGGTCTTAGACAGAGCAGGAGCATTACCAACCTGTGATACAACCAGAAAGAATGCTTTCTATGGTGCATCTGTAAAAGTAGGTGAGAGTCATAGCAGACATGCCAAATTTCCTTACTCTTCTGAGACAGTAGCAGCATTGGTGGGCTTACTTAACTATAGTGTTGGTATGGAAGGAACAGGATAGGTGGTTGGTGATCTGGACACCTAAAAACCTGAAGCTTTCGACCATTTCTACTTTGTCCTGATTGATGTAGACAAGAACATGTCCTCCACTACACTCACTGAAGTCGATGACAATCTCCTTCGTTCTGTTGACATTGTTGGAGAGTTTATTATCGTCACGCCAGTTCACCAGATTCTGTATCTCTTTCCTGTACTCCATCTTGTCATTGTTTGAGATCTGACCCACTATGTTGGTGTCATCAGCAAACATGAAAATCAGATCGGAGAGGAATTTGGCCACACAGTCATAGGTGTATAAGGAGCTGAGGACACAGCCTTGTGGAGTACTGGTTTTGAGGATCATCATGGAGGAGGTATTGCTGCATATCCTTACAGATTGAGGTCTGTCAATTAGGTAGCCTAGGATCCAGTTGCAGAGAGAGAAACTGAGCTCCAGGTCATGGAGTTTGGAGATGATTTTTGTTGGAATAATGGTATTTAAGGTGAGATATAGCCAATGAATAGGAGTCTGACATAGGTGTCTTTGTTACCTAGGTGCTCCAGGGTTGAATGTGGGGCCAGGGAGATGGCATGTGCTGAGTGTGTATTGCAGTGGTAGGTGAACTGTAGTGGATCCAGGCAGTCTGGGAGGCCAGAATTGATTTGTGCCATGACTATGCTTTTGAAGCACTTCATAATGATGATGTCAGAGCCACCGGACGATAGTCATTAAGGCACACTGCCTGGCTTTTCTTTGGTACTGAGATGATGTATCTATAACATACATATCTATATGTTAGTGGGGTCACCAGAAGAACCTATCTGAGACTGCAGCATGAAGATTGTTCCAGTTATGCTGTCATTTAATAAATTTTGTGTATACCATAATATTTTTCAGATCAGTGAAGGTATGCTTCATGGGTGTATTTGACCCAGTTTGTACAAAAACATTTAAGCTACTGAATCTCAACATCCTCCATTTAAGCCCAAAGAATTCCTGTTCTTAGCCAGTAATAAAATGCAGTGTCCCCTTCCTGGATTGTAATTTTCTTTCCTCTGTAATTAAGCTAAAGTACTAAGTTCACATTGGTTTAGAAACTTTCCAATTCAGTTGAATGCAATTCCATTAGTGGGTCATTAATTATGAAGGAAAATTTCTATATTTTATTTAGAGGAAATTTATAAACGAAATAGATAAGGCGACCTCTGAATATCATCCATCTAAGATCAGAGGATGTAAATTTAAATCAATGAGATAGAGTTTGAAAATATGGGGAAAATTTCTTTACTCAGAGAAAAATTATTTAAAAATAATCCAGCTGGATTATTTTGACATATTTTAGAATTGCCTGCTTAAATGCAGCATTGAAATTGAATTGACTGATAGCACAGTAATGGTCCACTTTTCTCTGTGGCGGGTCACTTTCTTCCTTTGGGTTTGAAAACTCAGTAGCATCAATGAGGATTTTTTTGCCACTGTTTCTCCTGTAATGCAAGAGTGGCAGATTACAAGTCTAATTGTGGTCTTTTGCTATGAATGCAGAACGTGTGTCCCTGATTGTCCGAGAGGATTCTTTGGTGATGAGAAGAAACGCTGTAAAAAATGTTGGTCAATCTGTGAGACTTGTGTAGGAAGCCGTAGTGACCAGTGCACTTCCTGTAAAAATGGCTACCACTTGAATGAAGAGACAAATGTCTGTATACCCAACTGCTCAGATAGTTTCTACCTCGATAAAGGTAAGATTTCTTGTTTTTAAGAAAATTTATTAAACAATGATTGAATCAGATGATTGACTAGCAATTGTTTCAAATTCTTCAATTCAGTCAATGCCTCCAATGTTGGTTCTCACTACTATTGCTTGAACAAACTGATATTGCTACTCTTGTGGTTCGGTTCAGCATCATTGATCTTGAACTATGGGAGCTTTCTCCTTTTCAGAGGCTAGACCTTTGTGGTGAATGGCCAAATCATACATCCGTCCCTAGACTAAGCTATAGATTTCTGCTTCCCTTATCGTTTATATTGTGATTGAAATTATTTTTGATTAAGCTTTTTGATCGCTTAGTTTGTGAATTCACTGTTTAATGTTATGAATATATGATTTCATAATCCATATGTTTTAGGAAATATTAGTTTAGAAATTGAATTTTAAATGTAGATAAAGAGAAGCATTTGAGAAACTGGCAATTACAGTTCAAAGGGTAACATTTAATTATTTAGTAAGTCAAGTTAGAAAGCAGGATACCTGAACAATGGATGACCTATCGCTACACAGGCAGAGGGTCAACAGTTATTTCAATATGGGATTTAAATTATTCATGTAGTTTCCAGAACAAAGAAGGTTAAAAACAACTTGTAGACACCGGGCCTTCAGATGGAACCAGTAAGTCTAGTGAGAGCATTATTATAAATTAGATATATAAATTAGTCATGTAGGCCCCAGAATCAAAGGGTTGTTTTGAAGTTAAACATAATTTGTTTAAAATCAATCCCATTAACTGTTAACACAGTAAAGATTCTGAAACGTTCTGCCAACTACTGCTACTGTATACTAAAAGATAGGAACTTCCCCAAAACAGATTAATTTATTTAGCCTGTGCAACTTCTCACCACACCATGCATAGATGGCAAAATAGTCAAACAAGTAAATAGACAAATAGCAATTTACGTTCTCGGGTACAATGTCATATGATCTGAACAGGCTATGAATAATTTCTATACAAATTTTTCTTCTCCATTCCACCACTGCAGGCCAAATTTCAGTTTATCTTGTATATTTTCGTCTTTTTCTAGATGAAAATATGTGTAGAAGATGTAGTGAAAACTGCAGAAAATGTAGTGCATTCCACCATTGTACAGATTGCAGGCCGGGTTGGAGGTAAGAACGTTATTTTTCATTGAAGGTAAGAGGGAGCAAAAAGTCAGTATATAGATAAGTATATAGGTCTCCAAACTGTATAAATACATTTTTATATCGAGTTCCAAACTAATGCCTGGTCCTGTTTTCAGAATTTGAAAGTAGCTCAATTTAGTTCTTGCTGGTATGACACAGGTTTTTAGATTTATGAGCATTTTTCTTATGGTCCACTTTTGTATCTATAATCAAATTTTTCATATCATTCAAAATACAACCCACTCAAAATGTGGTCTAATTGACGAAATTCGCATTGCAGCATCCCCCTCATTTAAAAATTGCTTGCAGTGTTGGTGGCTTCCTTGGTAAATTTACAGTGCTGTATTCCCGAGTTTAATCCTAAACATGTGTCATGATAGATGATCTAACAGAGCAATAGTAAGGATGATGCAATTGGTCTCAACACTTTGAACTAAGAAGAATAAAAAGGCTGAAATTATTGCACCTGATTATTAATCCATTGACTCCCATGCTGAAAAGTTTCTTAGATGTGGTTAAAAAGGAGGGTGGAATCTAAGTTATCTATGATGGCCCTTTCCCTCCCTAGTCAAATCATTTGTCATATTATTTGGATTTGAATATAACGTGAAGCAATGATAAGTCAAATTGCTGATAGTCAAATTTTGCCCTTTCTGAATAGAAAGGTTGACATTCCACCACATGGTTTCAGCTTAAACTATCACATCTCTGACATAGAAATTTATAGCACTGTATAGAAGCAGACCATATATTGCATCATGTTTGAGGTTTTTTGTCACAGCTGTTCAACATTAATCCTGTTGTTCTCATTGCTCCGAAACCCTGTATTTTTCTCCCTTTCAAAGGTGGGGTTGTTCATCCCTTGGAATTTGTCATGGTCTTCAATTCTGCTACTTCCTGTGACAGGGCATTTTACTCCAATGGTTAGTTCTGAATGAAGAAGTCACCAAATCTCTTGTCTGTCTCTCTCTCTCTCTTTAACTACTTTAAAACTTTTTGATCCCAGAGATAATTGAATTCATCATCAAATCTAACCTTTTATAGGAAATCTTCCATCAAGGCTCAGATCTTTTGGGTGTCATCAGATAGATCATAATTGTCGGTGACTTATTTTCCTTATTTCTGCCAGGTTGCAAGGACCAAAGTGTGTCTTCAGCTGTGAAGCTGGAACTTACTTTAATTCACTGAACAGGGAATGTGAGAGCTGTCACGTATCCTGTGCAACTTGTGCAGGTAACATTGCTGTTTAAATCTCAGTGTCTCTTTTTGTGTTATTGAGAAAACTTGGGATTGTGGGGTGGATGTGGGCAGAGCAGAGTGGAAGAAAATAGTTGGTTTGGCCAACTAATTTTTCCTGTTTGTGCTAATCTTATTTCAGTGATCTAAATTGGACTACTTACTTAGAGTTGATGTCCAAATGTTTTTGTCATAATTTCTTGAGCATTATTTTTAAGTCAGATAAATATCTTTTTAATTTGCAGAAGATGCATGATCTTGACATTGTATTAGTGTGCCAGGCATGAGGCATTTTATTTGCTGCAGTCCTAGCCTCTTGTTTCTCTTGGATAGGATCGAATCTGGGTCTAAGCTGTCTGCATCGGTCAGCCAAGCTGCCTCCGTTGTGTGCTTTGCTCTCTTCTTTTCCACCCCCACAGGCTCCAGCTGATTAATTCTTTCCTGAATCCTCTGCATTTTCCTTGCATTGTAAAGAACAAGGCTCTACCCATCCACAATATTACCTGGAATGCGGTATTGACATCCTAGACTTTCTCTCATTGAGATATCCCTGTCTGGCTAAATAACCTACCTCACTGGTGGCAACAGTACAGCACTATAAAACCAGTCCGATTTCCCATTTAGCCAGCCTACTCTCTGTCCTCCATAATTTGTTTAGAAAGTGATATAATGTTGCCTACTAGCAGTTTGTCTCCTTGGTGCTTGAACACTTAGTTACAAAATCCAAATTGAGCTGTTTTGGATGTCACCTTTGACTCAACACTGATTCCTATTCAACATGTAGATGGATTCCAAACTGCTGGGTTACCAGATCACGGTGTGAAAATAACTCAACATTTCGTGGATGGGATTTTAGGCCAGAATGGAAGTCACTAAAACTGAGGTTCTGAAAAAACATTTCAACTTCTTTGTTCTTTGAGGCGAAAATAGTTTAGAACCTTTGCTGATCTCGCATCAGAAAACTGATTGGAGCTCTGGGCAAAAAGCTTTCTATTGCTGGGTGAAAACAGGTATTATGCTCAGTGACAGCAATTGTGTGTTTTCTGGAACAATTACATCCCCCCCACTGCCCTACTTTGCTTTCAGTGGTGCTAAAGTATTTGTAGGATGATACAAAGATATGTAGAGGGACAGATAGTATTGAGGAAGCAGGAGAGCTTCAGAAGGACTTGGACAGGTTAGACTTCTGGGCAAAGAAGTGGCAAGTGAAATACTCCTTTGGAAAGAGGAACTGTTCCTCATACGACAAGCCCTTCATTCCACATTTCATTCTTGTGGACCTCCTCTGGACCCTTTCTGAGGCCAGTACATCCTTCCTTAGAGCCCAAAATGCTCACAATACTCCAAATGGAGTCTGATCAGAGCCTTATACAGCCTCAGCAGTACATTCCTGCTTTTGTATTCTAGCCCTCAATATGATTTCTAGCACTGCATTTGCCTTCCTAACTGCCGACTGAACCTGCACATTTAAACTTAAGAGAATCTTGAACAATAACTCTCGAGTTCTTTTGTGTTTCTGATTTCCTAAACATTTTCCCATTTAGAAAATAGTCTATGCCTCCATTTCTCCTTCCAAAGTGCATAATCTCGCACTTTTCCACATTGTATTCCATCTGTACTCTCCTAACCTGCCCAAGTCCTTCTGCAGCCCCCCTGCTTCCTCAATACTACCTGTTTCTCTACATATCTTTGTATCATCTGCAAACTTAGCAACAGTGCCTTCAGTTCCTCTTTCCAAATCGTTAATGTATATTGTGAGAAGTTGTGGTCCCAGCACTGACCCTTGGGGCACACCACTAGTCACCAGCTGCCATCCTGAAAAAGACCCCTTTATCTCACTCTCTGCCTTCTGCCAGTCAGCCAATCCTCTGTCTGTGTCAGGATATTACCCTTAACACCATAGGCTCTTAACTTAATTAATAATCTCCCATGCAGTACCTTGTCGAAGGCTTTTTGGAAATCTAAATAAATCACATCCACTGGTTTTCCTTTACCTAACTTCCTTGTTACCTCCTCAAAGAACTCTAGCAGATTTATCAGACATGATCTCCCCTTGTTCAAAGCTGTGCTGACTCAGTCCTACTTTATCATGCACTTCCAAGTATTCTGCGATTTCATCTTTAATAATGGACTCTCAAATCTTGCCAATGACCAGCCTATAATTTCCCATCTTCTGCCTTCTTAAACAGCGGTGTTAGTACCCTCCCTGCCTCCAGTGATTCCTGAAAGATCACCACCAATGCCTCCACAAGTTCTTCAGCTATCTCTTTTAGAACTCTGGGGTATAGTCCATCTGGTCCCGGTGATTTATCCACCTTCAGACCTTTGTTTCCCCAGAACCTTCTCCTTGATGGTCACTACCCTCACTTGTGCCCGCTGACTCTCCTGGGGCTCTGGCATTCCACTGGTGTTTTCCACCGTGAAGACTGATGCAAAGTAACTATTCAGTCTCTCTGCCATTGCTTTGTTTCCTATTATTACTTCTCCAGCCTCATTTTTCAGTGGTCCGATGGCTATTTTTGCCTCTCTCTTACCTTTTTTATTGGAAAAAAAACTCTTCCTATCTTCTTTTATATTACTAGCTAGCTTACACTCATATTTCATCTTCTACCCTCTTATTGCTTTTTTAGTTGTCCTTTGCTCACTTTTAAAGGCTTTCCAATCCTCTGGCTTCCCTCTAATCCTTGCCACTTTGTATGCTCTTTCTTTGGCTTTTATGCTGTCCTGGACTTCCCTCGTCATGATGTGGGTATGCTGGCGTTGGACTGGCGTAAACACAGTGAAAAGTTGTCAGACTTTTCACTTCCCTCGTCAGCCATGGATGCTTCGTCCTACCCGTAGCGTGTTTCTCCTCCTTGGAATGAATTTCTGTTGTGCCTCCTGAATAACTTTCAAAAACTCCTGCCATTGTTGTTCCAATGTCTTACCTGCTCGGCTCCCTTTCCAATCAACTCTGGCCAGCTTTGCCCTCATGGTTTTGTAGCTACCGTTATTTAATTGTAATATGTTGCATCTGATTTCAGCTTCTCCCTCTCAAACTGCAGGGTAAATTCTATCATATTGTGGTCACTGCTTCCAAAGGATTCCTTCACCTTAAGTTCTCTAATCAAGTCTGCCTCATTACACATCACCAAATCCAGAATTGCCTGTTCCCTAGTAGGCTCTGTTACAAGCTGCTCCAAAAAACCATCTCTTAGACATTCCATAAATTCCTTTTCTTGGGATCCACTACCTACCTGATTTTCCCAGTCCACCTGTATATTGAAGGCCCCATGATTATTGTAATATTGCCTTTTTTATATGCCTTTTCTATCTCATTTATATTCTGTCCCACATCCTGACTACTGCTAGGGGGCCTGTACATAACTCCCATCAGGGACTTTTTAACTGTGATTCCTCAACTCTAACCACAGAGATTCTATGCCTTTTAATCCTATATCACTTCTTGCTATCGATTTAACTTAATTCCTTACTAACAATGCAACCCCACCCTCTTTGCCCATCTGTCTGTTCTTCCGATAGGACAGAGATCTTTGGATATTTAGATCCCAGCTCTGATCGCCTTGCAGCCATGTCTCTGTGATGCCCACAACATTGTACCGGCCAATTTCAATATGTGCAACAAGCTCATTTACCTTGTTCTGTATACAGTGCATGTTTAGGTACAACACCCTCAGTCCTGCATTGACCACCTTCCTTCTCCTACTTGCCACCTTTTTTGCTCTGCCTGAGGTTAGTTTCCTGCCACCTTCTATACTCTCTGTTCTATTACGTGGTCTGGAAACTTTACTAACCTCTCCTGATGGATGACATTGGAATAGTTTAGGTTAGAGGGTCATTAGATTCGTTCCACTGGTCGGCACAACATCGAGGGCAGAAGGGCCTGTAGTACGCTGTTATGTTCTATGATCCTTCAACTTCATTAACCTGCACTTCTACTGTCTCCTTTAACTTTGATTTTCCAATTCTCCAGGTAACCAGACCAGGTAAGGATAACAGATTTCCTTCTCTAAAGGACATTAGTGAATCAGATGTTTTTTTTCTGACAAGCAACAGTGGTTTTATGGTCATTTTTAGATTCTTAATTCCAGATTTTTTTTATATTGAATTCAAATTCCTTTATCTATTGTGGCAGGATTCAAACACAGGTCCCCAAAACATTAGCTGAGTTTCTGGATTAATAGTCTAGCTATAACACTGTTAGGCCATCGCTTCCTCTAGACACTGATTGTGGAGGAAAAAATTGCTTGAAAATGGCATACGTTAAGCCCATTTTGGAGAAGGTGTTCTTTAAAGTCATATAAATAGACCATGATGGACTGAAATTGTTGTCAAATACTCATGCACCAAATCTGATTAAATCAATAATATGCATGTTTTGCATCTTTAATAATATGCCCAGTGATTATACAGTCCTACACACTTCAAATCTTGATTCATATCTCTGAACTAAAGATTTGGATGCAAGAAATCTTTGGGGAATGTTATCACCAAAGAGTGACTTTTCAGTTAGATGGATCTTGTGATTTTTGAATCTTGAGGATCTACTGTAACCATTTCTGTCCTGTGTTGCAGGTCCAGGCCAAGAGTCCTGCACACAGTGTGCTGCAGGTTACTACCTGGAGGAGTGGAGGTGTGTTTTGAGTTGCAGTCTAGGCTACTACATAGATCTGCAATCTGAACATGAAGAAAAGATATGCAGGAGGCAAGTTGTGATTTAAGAAAAAAACAAGAGTTAATAATGTCAAAGCATTTTTTGAAATTATTCTGATTGCTCATCTCCCTCTTCCTATCTTAGTCGCCTGCCTATTCGCAAGGCAATGCATTGGATCATTACAAAAATCCACAGTGGATCCTGTGGCACAGTTTTCCAAATTACATTTTTGAGGATGGCTAACTACGAACGTTTTACTTTTCACTTACTGAAGGCCAACCTCATCAAATGTCTGAGGATTTGGCAGTGACCTCACCCCTCAACCTTAATTTCAAACTATACCTTTTACACAAAAGTTGTGAATGTTTTGCAGTAAAATTGTTGATTGTGCAGCCTTCTTCCATTGCTTCATTCTACTAAAATGTATACATTTTTAAATGAACACTTGAGTTAGGCCCTTTCACAACCTCAAGATATCCCAAGGTAATTTTATAGCCAGTTAATTACTCCTGAAGTGTAGGTGTTATTGTAATGTAGGAAAAAATTAAGAATGGTTGAATGAAAAATCAAACTGAATTGGGGTGTTTACAGGAAAAGCTATTTTTAATTTCTGATTCTGAATATGAATTATACTCTGTATCAGTGGTCCATTTTCTGCCAAATACTTGCTCATTGGCAATTTATTCCAATAGGAAAATTGATTACAGCACAAGAGGAGGCCATTCAGCTTGTTGTATCTGTGCTTTCTGCAAGAGCAATTCCACAAGGGCCACTTGCCCAACCTTTCCCCATAGCCATACAATTTTACTTCCTTTTCAGAAAATAATCGAGTCCTCTTTTGAAAGTTATAATTGAATATGTCTCTGCCACACCCCCAGGTTTTGCATTCCAGATCATAATTACTCATTATGTAAATGTTTTCACTCATCACCATTGCTTCTTCTGCCAATTCCCTTAAATCAGTTCTCAATCGTTCCACCATTGGGAACAGTTTCTCCCCATGTGTCCTATTCAGATCCCTCCATGGTGTTGAATGCCTCCACCAAATCTTCCATCTTCTCTTCTTCGAAGAGAACAGCCTCAGCTTGTCCAATCTGTCCATGGAACTGAAGCTCCTCATCCCTGGAACTCTAGATAGAACAGGGCAATGGGTTTAATTTAGAATAATCCCACCAAAGAGCTGACACTGAGACAATGGGTCAAGTGACCTCTTTTTGCTGTAAACATCCATGGTCCCTTTTGTGTGGGCATGAGTGAGAATAAAGAGATATAGCAGAGAGAAACAATGTAGAAAACATGAGGGGAAAACCTACATACAAATTAGGCATTTATGCAACAAGTAACACACACCCCAGCCAATGTTATCTTACGTCAATGTTTCTGGGGAATTCTGGAAGTCTTCATAATATCGAAGATTGGCTCCTGCAGACTACTCCCTCAACATCATAAATGCATGTCAGGCCAGCAGTCAGTGGGCGCAGTCATAACATAACTGCTGGAATCACAAAACTCTGGCTTTTTGGGGGCTGTTGTGTTCAAGTGCCATATACTTTTTGTGATCTGCCCTCCTAAATCATACATAATTATACATAAACAAATCTTCCTTTTAAGATTTTGGATTAAGCCACCTTCTGCTGAAAATTCCCCTTTTCCTTCCTGCACATATTTTCTTTGTATTTAAGAAGACATTAATGGGACTTTGGAACAAAATGTATTTTTTTTTCAAGGTGTGATGCAAGCTGTTTAACTTGTACTGGTCAAGGTGAAAGGAACTGCAGTACCTGTCCTAGTGGATACAATCTCGAGGGGGGAGTCTGTGTGGTCGGCACTGTTTGTAAAGATGGTGAGTACTCCTGGTCATTGCCTTTCTCTTAAGCTCTGCTCAGGGGCTAAAGCAAGTCATTTTAGTTGGACATACTGAAGCAGCATTGATGATCTTTACTTCTTTAACTATGAATGATGCTTGGTCTGCAATTCAGCTTCAGTTCTGTTTGTCAAGAAAAGTTTTATTTGATATGTCAGCTAATAATATAGGTGTTGTCAACCCGCCTATCCAGCAGTGATTTTGGCATGTGATAATGACACGTGATTTTGGTTTGCACTGCTTGAGTACAAATTGCCTCTCCTGCGTATCCCACTTGTCTCCCTTAATGCACATATTGTCTATGTGCAGTCTGGTAATTTACACTCACTTGCCCAAAGGCCAAACTGTAGGTACAGGTTCTTACAATGAGCCAAAGCAACAGCCTTTTCATTTCCTTTTAGGTTACTGTGCTGATTTAGAAGAGGCACGTGTGAAATGTCAGAGGAAAAGTAAATATTAATTAAAGATTCAGCAGATAAATGCTCAACTAGCATAGTGTCCAGCCAGAAAGGCCCATGCTCTGTTCATAGTATACTTTGAGTTGACTGATCTCAGCAGGAATGGTGATGGGGTGACTGCAGTCTGCCTGAGTCTCAGAGGTGAAAATTTATCTAAGGGTATTGCTATCCATTGACCCTTTTCGTGACAAGTATGGATGTGAGGTGAGGATAGTCATTTTCAATTTTGCTAGGTGTGGTAAACTGCCGATACCTGATGAGCTGCCTGTGTAGGCTGAATATTTTGAAGTTTTACTTAATTATATTTCAGAATTGGCGACTATTTATGGAATATATTAAATGGTGAGTTAAACATTTGTGAAAGCAATGGATATGATGGCACTTTCTTCTTCCATGCTTTGGCACTGTCTTATTTTGCATTTAGTAGACCAATGTTTTCAGCAATTTTATAGCAAAAAATTGCACAAATGGGAAGCAATCGTATTCCACTGCTCTTCCCGAGTAAATGGGGGAGGAGAGCCCTGTCCTGGATTTCTATCCATATGCAATCCAAAAATGTCTTCCTTAAATAATTTACATAGGATTGTGCTGGCTGCAGTTAAATATTCCAAGGTCTTTCAAACATGTGGTCAGTATGCGTTTGTGATCAATATAGAAAACATTTCTATTTCCTCCAATAGTCAGTCTTTATTTTAAATAGCCATTAATGCATCTATTACATTGTGCGCTTTGAGCTACTTGATTTAATGTAATTGCAAACATAGGTTTATCAGCTTGCTATTTCATGCCTTTTTTCCTAGATTCTTATTTATTTTCCTTAATGCAATTGAACAGTTCTTTGTCTGTGGTTATGATTCACTTTCATGATGTTTTAAACAACTGTTTTCTAATATTTTCCTCTCTGATCTTTTTTTTTCCCCTTCAAAAATGGAATAAAATTACTTGCTGTCGAAAAAAAATGAAAACTTACTTCCTGTTGGACACAATTACTTCTGATGAACAAAAAAATTGCTTCTGTCACCCTCTTGACTGATTTCTTCTGCCCTGTCTGAAAATCACCTACTTCGTCCCTCTGCTGCTTCCATCTCCCCAACCTTCAAACTCCTGTCTCTGTGATCCTGATCTCTGGAAAGCAACGGAAGAATCGTGGGCCGAGGGAAGTTTCTGCGTCTTGGTGAAAAAGAACAGCCTTTGCCAACGGAAAGTGCTTCAACAATTGTGTTGCAGAACATGTTCACTTAAAGGTTGAACAGATGACCACAGGGTTCCCCCCTTCCTTTGCTCCTGTATGCACACGTGTAAATTCTTTTAATATTAAAAAAAATAGAAAGCCACCCTTTCTCCTCCTTCAAGGAGTTGGTGAACTGTGTGACAGAACTTTTAATGGTGAAGCAATTACAACAGACCTACCTTTCACTTCAGGTGTTTACTGTCTGACATCTGGAATAACTAACTTGTCAGTATTTTACTTTTATGACCAAAGCGTATATGCCAAACTTTCTATTTGGAAGGAGATGTTGATCCCCCCCCCCCCCCCCCCCCCCCCCGCCTCCTCCAGCCCACCCCTAACCCCCAGTAAGCACAAGGAAAGGCTTTGCTTTTAGGAAGGATCTCTTCCCTGATTGTTTTGTACAATATTGAAAAGTTTTACATGATCGCAAAATTGGCGGGTTAGCATATGAATTGGTGTTTACATTTAAAAATGGATATTTAGTGAAACTTTAACCCTATCAGATACTCAAATGATTCCAGATAAGTATGGACAGGTATGTAATCGAGGAATAATATGCATCTTTCCAGCTAGGAAACAACATCAAAATGCTATTCCGCATGCTCACATTAAACCTCTTCTGCAATAACAATTTACACACTTCAGTCTGTTTAAGCTTTTGATCATTATTAACTAACCGCCTGAAGCTTTCAATTTATTGGTTATGGCTTATTTGATGTTGATAATCATGGTGGCATCAGTGACAGAACGCGCTGACATTCGTATCAATGTTAATGGTAATGATTGTCATGGAATGTTTTCAAAAGCAAAGCAAGTGGCAGTTCACGAAGCAGCCTCCTGTTTGTTTCTACAAGTGAGTTGTTGATGCTCAATAGACCTGTCATTAAAACTTGGCCTTGTACTGTCTCTTTGGCATGCAAGTACTTACAAATTAAATGCACTCTACTAATCAGATTCTTTGTTATGTAAAGCTTGATTTAACTTCTATTTTCTCCCAAGCTCATTTGTTTTTACTCTCCCTGGCACATTTAACATTTTTGCTGTTTAGATACTGACTTGAAGTTTTTACTTTTCTGGAACTTTAGTACTTGCCACTTTCAGTACTTTAAAATTGTTAACACAAGTCTGTTTCTTTTTAATTACCAAATTCAGCATGTTCATGAACATTTATACTGTGATTTGTGTACAGATTCGGGTCAAAAAAAAGTCTATGACCTAATTTTAGACCAAAATTTGTTCAAATTGAACCTAGATAAAAGCTGTTGCTGGTAATCTATCCAAGTCCAACCCTGTTTTTCTGTGCAGTTAAACCCCTGTTCAGATCGGTGTTTCACAGCCAGAAAGATTGCACGTTTCAAATTCTTTACTGATCTCCAATTGCCATGCCAGTCACCCCTGCATAGATCACTGGGAGTTAGACCCCCATTAACATGGTCAGTAAAATGGGCTGATGGGCCAGGAGAAAAGCTTATCAGACATGTCTGTTAAGGTGGAAAGAATTTCAAGTTCTCAGGTGCATATGGCATGGCCAGCTAGCTTTGGGCTGAGTTCAGTTCTGAAATTGCAAGTTACTGCAAGTGTTTAAACAAAATCTTTCAATTCAGATTTAGACAGTAGAAATAGACCAACTGAATTTAATGTGCAACACAGTATGTTGCACTGATGGTGCTTGGAATGTATGGTGTCTGATGTATGTGTGACTGCAGCTCCATCTTTAGGGAAAGTTTCTCCCCCTTTCTGTGGGACAAGCAAAGAAAGCTTAATAGTGAGAGCACGGGCTTCAAAACAAGATAGGTATCATTGGCTGGTGAAGCATCAGGTTCTACCTCGCAGCATACTCCCTTCTACCATCCACGCGTGTGAGCTAAAACTTGGGTACACAGCAGCACAGGTGCTGGAAATGCTCCATTGTCTTGTCAGGAATTTGTGGTGTACAGGTCAGAATCAAGCCAACACAACAGAGCAACCTGCTGCTTTATATGCTCTTTGGACATGGGCAGCCAGTAATTCCATTTGATAATACTTGTTATTTTGTTGACTTTTAAATGGCTGTTAAAGGATTGGTTTATGGCAAGGCTAGATGAAGAAAACCACAATGAATTTGGAAAGCAACCTAACTTTTTCACTTCCCTGCACCCCCATAATGGTGCTGATTTTTGATTTGACTAATGATGGTATAGTTTTCCCAATTCATTGCACTAAATGTTTTCTAATTTTCTACACTTAAGTCTGCAATGAATTTGAAATTGTGCTTGGCCTGTCCCAATTTTTTTAATACACATGCTAGAATCACTTCACATGCATCAAATTCAATTTAAAAAATTCTGAGCTCTCACCATCCTATTTCTTCCCTCGCCACCTCCCATACATGAGTATATATGATGAGACCCATTTAATTGGACAGTGGCTTTGGCACAGTGTACTGCAGAATGCTGCTTTCCCTATAATTTTTCACAACCAATGTGGAGCAAGCACATTCCCATATTGCACTGAGCTGTTGGTTATCATCATTGAATTAAAAGGGACTCTTCATTTTGTAAACTGTCCTGTGTTGGTGGTGACCCTTTTTTTTTGAAGCTGATACTTAATCTATGAGAATGAAATGGAGATTTCCTCCATCTGGTCTTTTATTAAATGTGCATTAGTTCCACTATTTAAATACTGCCTTGGTCTCATGATTTTTAATTATAATTTTAACTTGGTCTGACTTGTTTAAACATAAGTAAAATATGTATTCATAATAATGGACATGGATTGTAAAGATTTTGTCAGATGCTAGCAAAAACAAAACACTAATACTATAAAACGGGCGATAATCTAGTTTACATTTAGCATAGTGTCATTGTCATTGAATTCAAGATCACGTTTACTGATGGTTACTGTACATGTGTAAAATGCTCAATCATTACGTGTAAAATATTGTAGTCCTGTTGTATTGGATAATGGCCAAAATCAGTAATTCCATATTTTATTTTTGCTATTAAATTAACCTTAATTTCATATTTCAGTCTTGGAAGAATCTTGTTAAAAGTCTTGTTTAGAATATCACTGTGTGCAAAAGAGCTTTCTATGTTTTAAAAATATGTAGTTTGATAGTTTTAACTGTAAAATGAAAGCGGCATTAAAATCAGTTCAATAAAGTTTAAAAAGTGTTTTATATACAAATATTGAATGTCTGTGATATTATTCAATTTAAATTTGACGAGCAAGTGGAATATACTGAGCTTAATAATTTATGGACATAATTAAACATAAATATTGCATCAGGAATATTTGAGCTGTTTGTCAGAAATTACTGGGGAGATATAGTTCAAAAATTAACTCCCACACCAGGCAGGAATATCAACCACAAGTAGGAAAGCTGAGTAAATGTGCAAGTAATGATTCACCTGTTTACCATCCCTGTAACTGCCACAACAGAAAGATTGCACAGTTGAAGTTGTGCATTGTTATAAGGTCCACAATTTAGAACATTCACTAATTAAACAAAGCCATTAATAGCCTGGTGTGCTGTTTGCTATTAAAGATACAGTTGTATTAATGACTATGTGATGGATGAAAATTCAATGGAGGAGCTCTTATTCTTCATGTGTGCCATCTGGCTGATACCTAGTGACTCAGCACAGACCCAGCCATGGAACCCACAGCCACCTTTCTCAGGCTTATTTTCACATTTCACAGTGAACTCTCATAATGAGTTGTAAGCTTCTCTGATCTAAAAAAATGAAGTTGAACTTGTATTGTGTGCTAAAATATTAGTGCCGCTTTAGAGCGTGTTTTGCCTTCTTACAGAAATTCAAAAGTATCCCTTGAAAGATGAGTTGATAATGCAAAGGCTACTTTTGTCGTAAGGAATTCATAGACCTCAGTGCACCCAGAAATATTGTACACTCTTTGTTCTGTTAGAAATTCCTATCGCAAAATGCTATGAACAAGTAATTGACATCTATAGAATAACTTTGATTTGAAAATCATCCAAATGCAAATATTTGAAATATTAGTGACATGTTGGAGTCCAATTACAAAAATTCAAGGGTTGGGGGATACTTTTAAATAAGACACTAGCAGCTTCTTTCATGGTGTTGGTAACTAATTAGCGTAGCATACTGTTTTATAATGAGTGGGAATGATAAAATGTAATTCAAAAGGCCTCATTTTGCTATGATGGAATTATGCCCCCATTAAGGTCACAAAGTGTAATTATTAAAAATGTCTCTCAGTAAATTAGAATTTAATTGTCAATTGATGAGGCAGTGGCGCATATTATCAAAAGCTTAGCGATTATTCACTCCAGATCAGAGTACTTAATGTAACTTTACCTCCCCTTTTGTATGCATGTATATGTTTTCTCTGTCCCACTCCCTGCCTCACCTGCCCATCTTTTTCACCTTCACTTTAGTCCACACTTTATGCTCAGGAGCTGCAATCCTAGGACATTTTCTGGGTCCCAAACCCATCACAATTGGCCTATACTCTACCTTGTAACCAAGTGACTGCATTTGGGGAAGGAGAGGGGCAGGGTGGTACTAGAGAATGGATCGGGCACTGTTCGAATACAGGCCTGATTTTAAACACACCACGGCAACCATTACAATGGTTGCAATTTCCCTGTTTCATCTTCTGTTTGGAAGATTAAAGAATCATAGAATGTTTTGGGAGAAAGGTAGGCAGCCCTTGACTGATGGATGTAGACTGGAGGTCCTCAATGCTGTAAAGGAAAAGAGAGAGGTCCTCTTCATAGGAGGCCACCCACCTAGACTAAGCAAACCTGGATGGAGGTAGCTACACAGTCAGCAGAAGCAGTGTGGCACACAGAAACTTGATACAGTAAAGTGAAGAGTTTAATGCTTTGATGAGCTCTGGCTATGTAACCCCCAACCCTCAGGACAAGCCTCTGGTATTCACAATCCACCAGTGGAGGAGTATCAGGGCACATGATGATGCTTCTGAACATGGGAAGGATGTGCTTAGGATACTTACTTACTTACTCCTCAGGCTCAGCCATGGTGCTGAGGACTGTAGCTTCAAATGATGAGGATTCCCCCTTAATTGGCCACAGAGACGAACAGTGCCTTAGCCCTTTTAAAGTAAACTAGATGACTGTGAGGGATGGAGGGATTCCCTGCATGCAATGTTATCACCAGCATGGTGAAGGGAATCATGGACATCTTCTGGGTCACAGGCCACTTGAAAGTCAGACAAGTGAAATGAGTGTCTGTGATGGAGATAGCGATTAGAAAGTGCATTGCATTCAGTAAGGGGTTCCTTGCACTCCAACCTATCCAACAGCATACTGCAGACTGACTTGCGTTGCAAAGTCTCAGCATCGTAGACTTCTAGCTCCAAGGTTTGTTCGCATGATTTCTTTGTGTGTTGCCTGTTGGTGCTGATGTCAAAATGCTTGGACCATTTCTCTCACCATCTCAAGATCAAGCACAGCTAACAGAGCTTTGAAAAGATACAATCACACCTTACAAACTCACCCTTCACCAGTGCAGATATATTCCTTGATGGGTCCTCGCTTGCAGTAAGAGAGGGTAACAGTGGGTGATGAGCAGGGCATTAGTGTACAGGAGGAGGTGCCAGCAGCAGATATGCTCTCACGTGATCAAGTTCTCCGAAGCAATGTACGGTCACGAGCTGAGAATGGAAGAATTCATCCAGCTCACATGTGCCACTATGGGCATTGAATGCATGAGTTGCTACTTTTGAGTGTCACCAACTTCCTGAAGAGCCAATTTGCAGCAGTACTCTGAGTGCATGTATTAACAGCATGCTGATGTTCATAGTGTACATGCCACACAATGTAGCTTTGTGATACTGATGGCACAGTGATGTCTGGAGCAGATGTCAGTTGAGTCCCAGCTGGTGATTCCCTCCAGCCATGCAGAGTGGCAGGCAAGGGCTGAGGCAGTCACAGGAAGATGAGGTTGCCACCGCTCATGAGGCATTGGGGGCCTCCTTGGTCCCTCTGACAGAGGAAGCATGTATGCAGCATGGCCCAGTGACAGAGGACCTGAAACAATTCTAGTATAGCAGTCTCTGAAAATGTCCCCGCTGGCATCCATGTCCACCACAATAAGGATGAAAGTCACATGCATCTCAGCCACAAACCAAGACAAATGAGAAAGCTGCTCCACATTCTTGGATGCCTCAAGGGAGGACTATGTAGATGTGGCCGAACAAGAAGATCACCACATGGGGAAGATAATTGGAATGTCTTCAGCTGTATCTGTAAATGTTTTCCTTCCTGAACATTTTTTAAATATTGATATATAAAGCAGTATGTGTGAGCCTCCTTTTATCAATAGTAGGACAAGGAAAGAAGGATGAAGTGGTAAAAGCAGACAAGGGCCCAGCAACTTGCTGGTGAAACCTCTGGCCAGATGTGCAGCCTTCATTGATGGTAAGCTTCTACATGGTCCAGACCGTGTTTTCGAAAGGAGTGTTAGCACAAGGAAACAGGCCCTCCAGCCCAACTTGTCCATGCCACCCTGTTTTTTAACCCATAAGCTGGTCCCAATTGCCTGTGTTTGGCTTATATCCCTCTATAGCAATCTTACTCCTGTAACTGTCTAAATGCTTTTTAAAAGTCAAAATTGTACCCGCCTCTACTACTACCTCTGGCAACTTGTTCCAGACACTGGCCATCCTCAGTGTGAAAAAATTGCCTCTGGGACCCTTTTGTATCTCTCCCGTCTCACCTTAAACTTATGCCCACTAGTTTGAGTCCTCTACTTTTGGGAAAAGATATTGACTATTTAGCTGATCTATGCCCCTCACATAGACCACTATAAGCCTGCTATGCTCCAGAGAAAGTCCAGTCTATCCTGCTTTTAACTCAAACCATCAAGTCCCCTTAGCATCCTAGTACTTGCTCTATTCTCTCTCCCCAGTTGCTGTCAGACCTGCTCAGATTTTCTAGCATTTTCTGTTTTTGATTCAGATTCCAGCATCTGCATTAATTTGCTTTTATAATTAAGAATACTTTATGGCTCCATTTGTTGGGGATGGTGTTGGTGGGAACAGCCTTGGATTTGATAATACCGCAATCCGTGATGTACTGTCATAAACAAGTGGTATGAGGATAGACCTCAACCCCAATCGTGTATAAGTTGATCCCATGCATTTTGGGTAATTTGGTCTCAAGAACACAACTTCTCCACAAGTATGTATAGTATCCATTTTAGTACTTCTGTTTATTCCTTAAACCTTGATATTCTTTTTCTCATCTCGAATTAACCCTATCCTTTCTATAACAATATTTATATGTGTTTGTAAACTCTTATATAATTTTCCTTAGTTACCTGCCAGATTTTTTTTCTATACTCTGCTTTATTTCACTCTTATAAAAGATGAGTGCATTGAAGGAAACTACAACGTGATACTGAAATTTGCATCTTTCACGGCATGGTAAATTACATCAGTTGATCAATAGACAATATACCAGTCATGCTATTCTGATCACTTATTTCTCTGCAGCCAAATCGTCCTTCCCACTTCTTCTCCAGGATTAGCTTCAATGTAAAGTATAATTCATAGAATCCCTACAGTGCAGAAGGAGGCCATTTAGCCCATTGAGTCTGCACTGACCACAATCCCACCTAGACCCTATCGCCATAGCCCCTCATATTTTACCCTGCTAATTAGGATTAATTTAGCAAGGCCAATCAACCTAACCCACAAACCTTTGGACTGTGGGAGGAAACCGGAGCACCTGGAGGAAACCCACGCAGACATGGGAAGAACATGCAAACTCCACACAGTCACCTGAGGCCAGAATTGAACCCAGGTTCCTGATACTGTGAGGCAGCAGTGCTAACCATTGTGTCACTGTGCCATCCTAAATTCTTGGCTGGGGTATTTTCCATCTCCTCAAATCCCTTTTCTGCTTGCTACTTCCACCTTTATCTAGCACAGCGGTCTCCAAACCCCAATCCGGATGTGGCCCACGGGACGTACTTTGGAGATCTAGCATATCCCCTGGCTTTTCTTCCATTCTCTGCTAGAATTACAGTTTGAGTTCACAATGAAAGCAGTTTTAGTCTCAGCTTTCTTTGATCCTTCCTTTTCTCTGAAAGGAAATAGACGTTTTCAGATACAAATGGTCAGTAAACACCTTATCTGCACATATAAATTATCTCTTGAACATTTATTAGTATAGAAAGCATGTTGAGGAGTACCCTGTCTGCAAAGGAATATAGATATAGTATATGAGGCACAGATGGAATGGAATATGCGAGAATGAGGGTATCCACCTTGGTTGGAAGATCAGAAAAGCAAAATACTTGAATGGGCAGAGACTACCGAGGGAGGGACCTGGTTGTCCTTGTACATGAATCACAAAATATTAGCATGTAGGTACACAAGTAATTAGGAAGATAAATGAAATGTTGGCCTTTATTGTAGGAGGGTGAAGTATAAAAGTGGGAAAAGTTTGCTAGTGTGTATTGGTGAGTTTTGGTCTTGTTTAAGGAGGGATATATGTGCATTGGTGCCAGAGAAGGTTCACTTGACTGATTCCTGGGATGGGTAGTGTCTCTTGAGGAAAGAGTAAACAGATTGGACACATAATGGAATTTAGAGGAACGAGAGATGATGACTGAAATATATAATTCTGAGGGGACTTGACCAGGTTGATGCTGAGAGTTTTTTTTGGGGTGGGAGGAATCCAGAACAAGCATACATGGTTTTCAGACCAAGGGGTCTCCCATGCAAGACAGTGATGAGGAAGAACTTTTTCTCTGAGGGTCATTAATCTTTGGAATTCTGTACCACAGAGAGTTGTGTCATTGATTATATTCAGGATGGAGTTCTGAGTTCAACAGGTTTTTGATCTATAAAGGAGCCTGGAGTTATGGGGCAACAGACAGGAACTAAAGTTGAAGCCACATTCAATCAACCATGACTGAATGGATAGGCTCGAGGGCTAAATGGCCTTCTCCCATTTAGCCTGTCCTTGTATTGCTTTTTACATCAACAGATGTTCAGATTTTACACAGTTTCAAAATGGGGTTAGAATGCACAGATCCAAGAGTACCTCATTGTTTTGGGCAGTGGAATCAAAGTTTCTGGGAAGCATGTCATTAGTGTTCTGGCAATAAATGTTTTTGTTAATGCAGCTGTTTAAATATATCCAATGTAAATAATTGTTTTGGAATTCTAAATATAAACCAAACAAATCATGGATCTTTCTCTTCACTGTATATGTTTTCCTCCTTCCCACAAATGTATCTTTCTGAAGCGAAAAATATAATTTTCATGTTAAATGCTTGCTTAAAAAGCTTCTTAAAGTCATCCAGTTTGCCTTCAGATAATCGGAAAGGGAAGTTGGGAAACAAAGAAATTGAAATATTTATGCTGTGCAGGCACAAGTTGACTATTTGACTAAGAGATTTTTTGTTAAGAAAGATTAGTTTGGAATTCTAAACTTGAACAAAAGAACGTACAGATGTTCTAACTACCTGTATAATCGGATCCACCCTTATTTAAATTTTTAGGGTTAGATTTTCAGGGAGCTGGGAAGGATCAGTGGAGGGGTAAAAATGTGGCCAGGACCCAATTCCAGAATCCCTAATCCTGTTTCCAGAGTTTTTGATTTTCAGTAGAAACTTTTAAGGGTGCGGGCTGATTTTGGGTCAGAATTCTGGAATTCCCTTCCTAACAGCATTTCGGGTATACCCAAACCACATGGACTGCAGCAGTTGGAGAAGGCAGCTCAACTACCACCTTTTCAAAGGCAATCCGGGATTGGCAATAAATGCTGATGTAGTCAGCAATGCTCACGTCCCAGGAATGAAACAAGAAGAAAGTCAGGGCATGCTTTCCCAAGACAGGTGTGGTGAGCCAGAAAATTTCCATTATTATCTGGAATAATAATCCAGTTAATAAGATTGTGGCAATTTGAGAATTTGTATTACATTTCAAAAATTAATCTGGAGAGCCAATTTAATAAAAGTGATTGTCCTAAAAGGTCTTACTGGTTCATTTAGGAAAGGAAACTCGCCGAACCTGTCAGGTCTGCCTTAAAATTGATTCCAGTTCCTTTGTTAAGTATCTTCGCCAAGCTGGCATTCAGTTGCATCCAACTGCTTTGGCTGAAAGCTCACCACCACTTTCTCAAGATAACTAGAGAGGAGTAATAAATGATGGTCTTGTCTGTGACACCCATATCTTGAGAATTAATTGCAATACCAAATGAATCTTGAGTAGCTTCTTAATGGTGTATCTTTAACCAAAACTGCATGTTGCCTCCTATCATCTTTTGTTAACATTTTTCAACACTTTGATTTAATTTACTGGAGTGCCTTCTGCATTTTAAATGTAAAAAGTTGTTTAATGTCCTGACACAGGCCAATGATAGAGATTCTCAAGTGTCCTCTGTGCCCTTGAGGATAACCTGCCAGAGTTCCTGTTTCTACGAGTTATTGTCTGAAGTAGACAACTAATAAAATGGTCTACCAGCTCAGCCCATCATTACATATCACTCACTATTTTTGTTTCTGTTGAAGTCAATAAAGATAGGTTTAATCAATAGTGGAGTCAATACTTCAGACATGCATTTTTCACTAATGTCTGACGTCAAAATTAGCCTCAGTTTATGCATATCAGGTGTGGATGGGACTGAATTTTCCTCAATTTCTGCTGAATGGCTTGCTTTCTGGAAACACTTGCTCCTTGTGGAGTATTATAACACCTTCAAGATCCTTCAAGAAGTGGAAAGCTGTCAGGAAAGTCTGAGCCTTTTACCATAATAAGTTTCAAAGATCTAAATATTCAGTTAACTCTGAAAAGCGAAAACAGAATAAATGATCCTAAAATTATAATTGAGGGAAAAAAATAAAATTGGTAGTTTTATGATGGTTGATATGTTGATCCAGCCCTAGCACCTCTTTTATTTGGCCAGATTGAAGGATTTGTTTTATTTGTAAAGCAATCAGCGTCTTAAAAGGCAATTTTAAACATAATGTGCCAATGCATAATGCACCATAATGAATTCAATGTTTAACTTCATATATTTTTAACATATATGTCAGTTGCATATTCTTACCGCGGTGACAGGTTTAAAGGAGCATATCAAAGAGGAATGCCTGCTTGTTAAATTTAAAAATGTGGTTTTGTTGCCAGAATTTGTATAGTGGCTGTGAGCAGCTGGAGTGTTGCATGTCAGGACTGACGTGCAGATTCCTGCAGCCCATCTGATAAAAGCAACCTGTTTACACTATTTTTCAGCAAATGGTTTAATGCCTAATGTTGGACTCAGTGCTAAGAAGATGTCAACAGTAGATTGGAAGATTGGTTGTAGAGATAGGTTTTAAGAAACTTTTTAAAGGAGGAAAGAAGGGCAGAGGTTCATTGAGGAAATTCCAGTGCATAAGGCCAAGGTATCAGAAAGCATAGCCACCAGTGGTAGAGAAAGGACACCCAAGAGGCCATGAATGGGGAAGAGCAGATAACAGAGTTCTGTGGGGCTGGAGGAGATTACAGAGATAAGGAGAGTGAAGCCATAGGGAGATTTGGAAATAAAGATGGGAATTTTAAAATTAACATTTGCTTACTCGGAAGCCACTCTGTCAGTAAACAGAGATGATAACTAACTAGGACTTGGTGTAAGTTGTGTATCATTACCTCTGGTATCACACAAGGATCTATCCTCAGTCCCATTCTATTTCTCATCTATATACTGCCCTTCATCATGTCTTCCATAAACACAGCATCAGTATTCAAATATATATTGACTGCATCCTGATTCCTGGAATGAATGGCAGGATGGTCGTACGAGGAGAGACTGGGTCATCTGGGCCAGAATTTTGGAGCTTTGAAGAAGAGAGGGGATCTTATTGGAATGTATAGTACTTTGACAGGGCTATACAGACAGGATCTAGTGCTGATGTTTCCTCTGGATGGGGTGTCTAGGACAAGGAGATCATTTGAAACTCATTCCAGGGTCAAATGTGACACTCAGGTTTCAAACAGTCTGGTTCAGCCTCAACCAATTGCCAAGGAGATGAAATGGCTTCAGTCTTCCCAATATTAAGTTAGAGGTAATTTCTGCCCTTCCAGTAGGAGATGTCAGATGAAGGGGTCTGACAATTTAGAAGCCCTGAAAGTGTCAAAAAAGGTGAGGGGAGGTAGAACTGGATATATGGAAGACATAGAAATAAAGAAAATAGAAGCAGGAGTAAGTCACACAGCCTGGCGTGCCTGCTCGATCACGCCGTATGATAATGAGTGATCCTCTATCGCAACACAGGCTGCACAGTGGCACAATGGTTAGCACTGCTGTCTCACCAGGGACCTGGGTTCGATGCCAGCTGTGGGCGACTGTCTGTGTGGAGTTTGCATGTTCTCCCTGTGTCTGCATGGGTTTCCTCCAGGTGCTCTGGTTTCCCCCACAGTTCATAGATATGCAGATTAGGTGGATCAGCCATGCTAAAATGCCTCTGTGTTCCCAAATGCGCAGGTTAGGTGGATTAATGGGATTACAGGGATAGGTCCTGGGTGGGATGCTCTGTCAGAGAGTCATAGGATCATAGAATCTACAGTGCAGAAGCAGATTATTTGGCCCACTGAGCCCGCACTGACCACAATCCCACCCAGGTCCTGTCCTACCCCTGTAACCCCACATATCCCCTTCTAAAACCCCTGACATTAAGGGGCAATTTAGCATTGTCAATCAAACTAACCCACACATCTTTTAACTGTGGGTGGAAACCAGAGCACCTGAAGGAAACCTGGGGAGAAACAGGGATAATGTTTCACCCAAGGTTGGAATTGAACCCGGGTCCCTGGCACTATGAGGCAGCAGTGCTAACTGGGAATGTACCCTGAAAAATGTTGGATTTCACTTCTGATTTTAATTGTAGTTCACAAAAATATGGAATTAACTGATTCAGGACCTCAGGAAATATTCAAAATTGTAATTCCTTTTTAATTCAAACAAGTGTAACAGATTGGATTATAACAAAGTTAGACCATAAGACTATGAGACTTAGGAGCAGAATTAGGCCATTTGGCCCATTGAACAGTGTAGCAAACTCAATCATTGCTGATAAGTTTCTCAAGCTCATTCTCCTGTCTTTTCACCATAAACTTTGATCCTATTACCAATCAAGAACCTTTATCTGTTTTAAATACAAAGACCTGGCTTTTGTGCCAATGAATTCCATAGATTACCACCCTCTGGCTGAAGAAATCTTCCCCATCTCCGTTCTAAAGGGTTGTCCCTTTACTCTGAGGCTTTGCTCTCAGATCTTACTCATGGAAACATCTTCCGTACATTCACTCTATCCAGGCTTTTCAAGCTTACTTCTTGGGATCAAAGAAATTCCCAAGAAATGTATCTCATGATGCTGATGACATATGGTAATAGTTAATTAGACCTGGTTCTTTTGGTACTTTTGAAGTGAAGGTGAGAATCTTACTATGACAAAAAAATGATGTTTCTCCCCCAGTTGTTGCCTGTCCAATATGAATGTACTTTATAAAATGACAATTGTCAAAGTTCAATCAGCATGTTGGAATGATTGGGATTTGTAATCATTCAAGATTGATCCATGTTGTGTCATTCAGATGAGCTTCCATCCATAGGAACTGCTTAAGCATTACCCAGGCTGATAATTGCAGCCAAAGATCTTGTATTGCAAGGTATAGTAAAAGCATAAATCAGTTCTTCATAAACTAAATCATTTGTTATTCTGTTGTGATAAGTTATCGCAGATAATGTAATCTACGTTGATCTTTGCAACATCTTTGGATCGTCCTGCCCTCTGTATCAACTGGCCCATTAGGAATCATAAGGAGCCAGCCAAAAAAAAAACTGATCAGAGTTTCTCGTAGACCAACAAGAAGGCTGAATTAAAAGAAATAAAAGTCAGTGCAGCAACCTTTGAGAAAGATTACTCCTGTGAAGGCTTGTGACACCAAATAGATCTACAGCTGTTTGGTATTACAGAATTCTAGTGTTGCTGAAAAAAGAGATATGTCGAAGCTTTTCATCTTTCACTCATCAGAATGCTTTGTAAGAATAGCAGTATAAGAGGAAAACAACAATATATACAGTATAAGACGAGAATGCTAATTGGTTGGCACTCTGGTGGAGCTGTTGCCATGGAGAGTGCATCAGCTGATGATGTTTGACAATTAACAGCCAAGTATTATTTAAAATTTAGATCAGGCAGCTTGATCTGATTGGTCAAGAGATGGCCCTGGGGATTGAATCAGTGAATGACTGTCACTTATTTTGTTTAGTTGAAACATTTGCAATGTTCTTTCTGTCTGCAGAGAACAGGACTCTGTGTTTTAATATATGTCACTTCTAATACGCAAATGTGCCATATTGCAAGCCCGACTAATGATCTTTAAATGGTTGTGTGTGATTTTTAGCACATTGAGGAATATTTAGCAAATGTTGTCCAATCATAGAATCACATCTAATATTGAAAACTGTGGCCAGGTTTTCTGGCTGCATTCACCCCAAAACTGGAAAGTCCTGCCTGAGGTCAATGGACCTTTGCATGGTCTACCCCCACCCACCCACTACAATTCCCAAGGCGGATGGAAGAGAAAAATTCGCCCCTGTGTTCTGCAGTTTGCAAGCATGGGTTGGTTGGGTATAGTCCGTACCTTGCCTGTTGCAAACAGTGGCTGGGACAACCATTTGATACGATCCACCAGTCTTGAGGGCATACATACCTTGCATCACCCTGACATTTAAATTCATTCACCACATTCAAGCGGGTAGAGACAGGCTGTGGAATGAGCAGACATGTGGCAGATGAGATTTGAATCAGAGAAGTGTGAATTGACATTTTGATAGGAAGAACAAGGAGTAGCAATGTAAACAAAAGGGTACAAATGTATAGGAGATGCAGAAATAGTGATCTGTGGATTTTTGTACGTGCATTTTTAAAGGTGGCAAGGCAGGTTTGAGAGAGTGGTTTAAAAAAAACATGTAGAATACTGGACTTTATAAACAGATTCTTGGAATACAAAAAGCGAGAAAGTTATTAAGAACCTTTAAAAAGAACTTCCGGCTTCAACTAGAGTTAAAATTCAATAGGAGAAATGTGAAAGGTTTGGAGAAGATACAGAAAAGGTTTACTTGAATTGTTCCAGGAATGAAGGACTTCAATTACATGAATAGATTGAAGAAACTGGATTGCTGTCCTTAGAGAAGAGAAGAAAAAGTAAAGAGGATATTTGATAGAGGTGCTCAAAATCATGAGAGGTCTGGACAAAGTAGATAGAAACTGTTCCTGCTGGTGCAAGTCTCAAAAACAAGATGATATTAATTTAGTGTGATTGGCAAAGGAACCAGTATGTTGTGAGGAAAAACATTTTTACACAATAAGTGGTTAGAATCTGGAATACACTGCCTTAGAGTCTGGATGCAGATTCATTTATGCCCTTCAAAAGGGAATTGAATAAACATCTGACAGAATTAGCAGGGAAACAGGGAAAGATGAGGGAAGTGGGATCACCTAAGTTGCTCTTGCCAAGAGCCAGCATGCAGACAAAGGACTGAATGGCCTCCATCTGTGCCTAAGCCATTCTGTGATTCCACTCAACAGCTCAAGTAGCAGATGTAGAAACAGTTAACATTTCAGCTCAGTAACCCAGATATGATGCAACTTTGAGCAGAAACGTAACACTCTCTCTCTCCACAAATGTGGCTTGTCCTTCTGAACATTTCCGTTCTTTTGTGTTGATATTTGATAAAAGGATGACTGATGTATTAAAAAGGGCATTCACAAACAAAAGATCAAAATGCATTGCTGGAGATGTGTAAATTGCCTTCAAATGTTCATATTGTTCTCTGGTTAAGCACATAATAAAATGACCCCAAAATGAGATGTAAATTGTCATAAGTTATTTTCATTGTGTGTAAAACAGAAGTATTATAAATCCTAATCACTGCCTTTATATCAGTGATGAGGAACTAAGTTATGTGGAGAGTACGGAGGTTGGGATAGTTCTCTGAACAGAGTGAAATGAGTTGGATAGTTCAGCTTGGTAGGCAAAATGGCCTCCTTCTGTGCCAAGATTCTAAAAACGGTTAAAAGTATTTGGTGCTTGAAGTATAACTATTGTGGATTGTAGTTCACACAATTGCAACATAATTGCTTGTTTGGACCTTTATAGATCTCTCAAGTTCCATGAGTAAGTAGGTAATATTTTTTAAATTCTTCTTCACAATCTGTGAGGACAAATCAAGTATTCCAATACCTTACAGAACTTTAATGAGGTTAACAATGTTTTCCCTTGCCAGCTCCCACATACACCTGGGTCTACTTTTAGACATTTTAGACAGTCCATTTCAATTAAGTAATTGAATTACCTAATTAGGTTCCAATTTTCAGCTTCACCAGGTTGGAAAGCTATCTAGTTAGTGATAAAGTGGAAAGGGAAAACTTAAATTTGCTGCTTTAAAGACTGCAAGTGAGCCATTTAATGCTTAAATTAGGTTTTATGAGGTAATTCATTGCAATGTTGACATGAAAATTGGCAGCACTGACCAGCCGCAATTGATCATATTTAAATCAAACAAATTTGTATACTGATTAAGGACAATGGTAAATGGAGTTTACTTTCTCTGATGCTGACAGAAATTATTGACATTCAAGGACGTCAAAAACGTTAGTGCACTTAATAAGCATGTGAAAATGCCCAGTATCGAAGGAGATAAACTAAAAAGACTCGAAAGAGACCAATTTTAGCATGATTGGGAATTCAATTCAACTTCACAGGATGGTAGGGGACTCTTGCTGTGCCTGTTCAAGCTGCAAGTTGATGACAACAACACTTAAATTTCCAAATTCACTGCAGAGTCTGGTAAGTGATGATAATGTATGGTATCTGTTTTGTCAATATGATTATTAAAAAAGCAATATTAGTAAGGTTTTTCCTAATATACATGCTTATAATATTTAGTCTTGCAAAGTTCAGTGGAATAATATATGCATTAAATTGTTTGCTGTGTCTACAGCAAGTGAATAAGCTGTTGTCTGCAAAACCCCTGTTGTTGAAGAAACCTTGTGCAGGCTTTCTTGATTTGTGAATTTTATCAGGTTGAATAACTGAGCCTGACAGGCCAGGGAAAGATCTTTTCTTGTTCATAGAATCATAGATGAATCACAAAAACTCTACAGTGCAGAAGGAGGCCATTCAGCCCATTGAGTCTGCACCGACTACAATCCCTACTCCTATATTCCTACCCCCATATCCTTACATATTTACCCATTAATCCCTCTAACTTACGCATCTCAGGACTCTAAGGAGCAATTTTTTTTAGCATGGTCAATCAACCTAACCCGCACATCTTTAGACAGTGGGAGGAAACCGGAACACTTGGAGGAAACCCATGCAGACACGAGGAGAATGTGCTAACTTCACACAGGCAGTGACCCAAGCTGGGAATCAAATTATTCTTCAGTTCTCTGCCAGATGGCAGGTTTAATCCACAGCACCATAACCTGCACCATGGGTCCTGCAAGAGAGCAGGTCCTCAATCCACCCAAACTGAAAAAGGGATTAAATCACTTGCTGTTGACACCAATCTGAAATAACTGGCCGCCCAAGGAGTTTGAGTTGCTTTTACGTACATGGAGCAATGAATAGTGATGGTAGAGGCTTTAAATTTCTTTCCATTACACGATTGATCAGTAATCACCTACCATTGCTGTGTGTCGGAGGAGTTAACAAGTTGATACTCAACCTATTTGGCCGCATTATGAACATACCAATCAGGGAGGTCCCGTGTGCAACCTGCAGTTGATGCTGGGTTAGTTGAATCAGCTTGAGTAGTAACAAAGTGCCTCAAAATGATTTGAGTGCCCTTGATTAAAAATGGGAATGAGCATCTACTCACTACCCAGCAATCCCAAGTTAGTTGTCAAGTGGGAATAAGACTGGACTTGGGTGTAATATCTGCTGTAACCATTTGCTTTTAATTGAAAAGGTTCACGCTTGGTATTTGGAGGAAAAGCTACAAGATAGCAACCTAAACTTATGATCCTATTCCCAGAAAGAAATCCATGTCTTCCAAGAGAGGAGAGGAATAATATAGAGAAAAAAAATGCTTCTTAAAACTAAATTTTAGACTATTAGAACTTTGTACCTTATCCACCAGGGCCTATCAAGAGTTGTGAAAACAACAGGAGAACCTAACATTTTTTCAAAATATTTCAGAGGCTTCTATGTGGGTTGCCTTCTACAATTTGCTGTGCCCATTATAGAACTCCAAGGGCCACACTGCCTGTTACTGCTGAGCACTGCTCTTGCAGAATTCCACTGCATGCAGAGAATAGGTTGGAGGTGGCTATATACTTAATTCATGAAAGAGTGGGAAATGTCCATACCGCTGAGGATACAACCACAATCCAGAGTGCCACTTTCATTTTACAGAATCAATGAACTGCTACGGTGCAAAAGGAAGCCATTCAGCCCATTGTGTTTGCACCAGCCCTCCAAAGGAGCGTTGTAGCTCAGTGTCATTCCCCTATCTCTTCTCCATATTCTTGCATAATCAAATAAGCATTTAATGCCCTCTTGAATGCTTTGATTAAACCTGCTCCATCACACTTCCTGGACCACTCGTGTGAAAATGCTTTTACTCACTTCACATTTGCTTCTTTTCCAAATCACTTAAATCTTTGTCCTCTCGTTCTTGATCTTTTTAAGGGTGGGAACAGTTTTTCCCTATCTATTCTGTCCAGCCTCCTCACAATTTTGAATATCTATCAAATCTCCTCTTAGCCTTCTTCTCTCCAAAGAGGATATTTACAACTTCTCCAATCTGTCCTTATAACTGAGGTTTCACAACGCTGGAACCATTCTTGTAAACCTCTTCTGAGCCCTCTCCAATGCTTTCATGTCCTCCTTTGAGTGGCATCCAGGTGTGTAAACAATACTCAGCTGAGGCCTACTGAGTGTTTCGTATAAGCTCAGCTTAACCTCTTTGCCCTTATGATTTATATTCTATTAATAAGTCTCAGGATACTATTTGCTTTTTAACTGTTCTCTCCACCTGTCTTGCCACATTCAGTGATCTACGTACTTATACACCCAGGCCCCTCTGCTCTTGCATCCCCTTAAGAATTTAACCCTTTATTTTGTGTTGTCTCTCCATGTTCTTGCTGTCAAAATGCATCATGTCACACTTCTTCACATTGACCTTCATCTGCCACCTATCTGTCCACTCCACCAACTTGTCTATGTCTTTTTGAAGTTCTTCGTTTACATAATTTACACTGTCTTCTACATAACTTATAATGCTCCCAAGTTTCATCTCAACTGAAAACTTTATAATTGTCCCCTCCCTGCACACCAAGATCAGGATCATTAATATATATCAGGTAAAGTAAAGATCCCAATACCAATCCTTGGGGGAAAACCACTATAATCGTTCCTCCAGCCCAAAACATGTCTGTTGACCATTATTGTCTGCTTCCTATTATATAGCCAGTTTTGTATTCATGTGCTATAACTTTTCTTGCAAGTCTATTGTGTGGCACTGTATTAAATGCCATTTGAAAGTTTAACAACATCACCCTCATTGACCTTTTATGTGACCTCTTCAAAAAGCTTGAGCAAGTTAATTAGTTTGATGCTATCTTTATCTTTTTTGGAATTTTTGGAATTTTTCTTTCTTGCTGTAAAGTATCTATTCTACTTATTCTGAAATATCCCCACAATTGAGACTACATCTCTATTTGCCTACTCCTTAACTAGTTCATGTTTGCTAATTCTGTTCTTGTGCTCCATAACTGCACATATTTAAGTTTAAAATACTGCTCTTAGACCCACTCTTCACTCTATCAAACTTGAACATACAATTCAGTCATATTACAATCATTAAAATTTAGAGGCCTTCATTATGAGATAATTAATCCTATATTATTGCACAACACCAGGTCTAATATGGCCTGCTCCTAGTTGGTTCCAGAGTGTGTTGATGTAAAAAAAAAACCTGACAGCAATGAATTAATTTGTCATCTACAGTACCTTTGCTCATCTAGTCTTATCAATCAACTGTTTACTAACAGAGGCCATGAAGGTGACAGGAAACATAAGTGGGAAAAATTCCCTACTCCAAAAGCTCATCTCCACTAAGGAGACCCACACCAGCCATATTATGCTCCAGGGAAGCAGGGATAGGATGGAGTCTGGCCTGTTGCCTCAGAGGCAAGCCCAAGGTGGCAATGGCGGTGAGGCTAGGAGGCCTACCTCAGTTTACCGGGACATTGACCCAGTTGTAATCAGAACTGTCAGGCCCTCCAGCCCTGGCCCAGGATATTCCATTGCCCAACCCCCACCATCAAGAGTTGCCAGCCAATTTGGCAAGCAGTGGTAGCTGCCATTAATGCATCCATGAGGGGCCCAAGATCAGTGAGAGACCTAAGACATAAGTGAGCAAGGATGAGATGAGGTCATGAGAAAGCGGTTACTGACAAGGAGATGTGGGGAGTGGAGGGTTGGGCTTGTTGTGGAAGAAAGGACAGCAGTTGACTGTCAGTGCTCACCCACCACCACTCCCGTGCTCACCCACCATCATCTCCCCTCCACCTCAACATCTTCCTGCTGCCAGGTTCTGTCATCAGGCATTGAGCGCCTTTGAACTGTTTTTCGGGCTTCTCTTGTAGCAACTGCCCTACTCACCATTGTTTGAATATTAGTGGCAGTGGGATAAGGCCCTCAAGTATAAATTAATTTTCGATTTAATGGCCTCTATTCTGTGAGCAAATTCCCACAAATACTGGTTGGGCTGCATGGCCTCATATAGTTAGGTATGAAGGTATTATTGCTGAACCAGAAGTCTCTTTAAAAAAAAAACTACAGATTGTATCAGAGAGATTTTAATACCAATTTGTGCAGTAAATTATCTACTGAGAGAAATGTTTGTCTGTCTGGTCTATCATTGATGGTATTATGGCTTCAAACATTTAGGAATGTTGTTGGAAATTGCCTCCTCATAACAAACTCAAGTGTTTCTGTCTCAAGACTAGATGTTTAACATTAAAAAAAACCTTTAACATGAAGTGTTTTTCTTTAGCATTGCATTGTTGCAATAATTTCCAATGACCTGCATTTTCTAAGACATTACAGTAAATTCTGATGGAATGTAGACTGGTCACATGATAATATGTGGTTACTTACTGAGGTCATGTGATGGAAGCATGGGAATTTGCTCTGGAGCTCAGGCAGAATGTAAGCATAGAGTAACTGCTCAGCTATTGAATAAAGTATTGTTCGTTACAAGTCCATGGTCGCCAGTCTTCAACAGGAGACTTGTATGAATTTTATATCGATTTCCCTTAAAGCCAGAATATGTTCAACAACATTTTCTACAAATAGCTATAGTAGTCTGGTCATTTTCTTTGAATCGTAACTCAGAGGTCAAGAGTTCACATTCCATCACTGCAAGTTGTGAGCTGGTAACAGATGACGACCATGAATTCTGCCAGATTGCCGTTTTAAAAATCTTGTTTCTAATGCTATTCAGGGAGGCAACTCATATACAATTATTTGATTCCAGCCCAACACAAGCCTGCCCTTCAGCACCGGTGTCACCTACATCCCAAAGCTAGTACACTATGGCTGGTGCAAGTTAAATCCATTTTACAACTGTTTATGACTATTGTGTTCATTCTGAATTCCTGTAACGATTTGAAGACGGTAAATTATATTGGTGTATCCTTTTACCCTGTCATCCAGACACTTTAAGATCGTCAGTGCAGTGTAGACTTGGCTCACATAACTGCCTCAAGGACAGATGATGCCCAATGTTTATTGCACTGCTGAGGGGAGCTGCTCAGTGCTCATTGGCTCAATAAGCAGTTGATAAATCAATTATCCCCCTCTCCTGCCAGAGGCACTGCTCACATTCTTGCGAAGAAGGTAAATACTCACTACTCAGAAAAAGAGTCATTGCCATTACTTGTGCTGTAAATGAGAACTCTTTAAAAACCCATCAGTAGAATGAGATCTAAGCAATGTACCTGGCAAGAGAGGCTAAAGTGCTGGCACTTTACAGCTTTCTGGACTTAATATTGTATTCAACAACTTTTGATTATAACCATTGTCCCCTCTTGTTTAGATTTGTTTTTAGACAACAGCTATTGGCAACCATTCTTTTACAGTATTTTCGTATACACCTCTAGACCCAACTTTTGTGTATTTAATTGTCCCATTACTGTCTGCCTTCTACCAAATTCATTTTGTGATTTAATCTTTCCAACCTTCCACCTTAACACAGACCCTCCCTTTTGTTCTAAATAACTGATCAACAAATTTTAATGCAACACTAACCTGCATTTATATAGGATTGTTAATGTAGTTAAAGGTCCTCAGCTCTTTCACAAGAATATTATCAGACAGAATTTTATATTATTTCTTGATAAAGCATTTAGACAGTTACATGGGTAAGGTATAGAGGGATATGGCCAAACGCAGGCAATTGGGACTAGCTTTGTGGTAAAAATTGGGCAGCATGGACAAGTTGGGCTGAAGGGCCTGTTTCCATGCTGTAAACCTCTATGACACTACTCCACAAAGGGCGACATTAAAGCAGTCAAGAGGTGGGTTTTGAAAAGTATCTTAAATAAAAGTAGGAAGCAAAGAGGCACTTTTGTTTAGGGAGGAAATTCCAGAATGTGCTGACTATAGGCAACTGACTATAGTCTGCCTTATGGTGAGGTGAAGGAAATCGGTGTTGCGTCCAAGGCTAGAATTAAAGGAATGCAGAGGTCTTGAAGGATTGTAGGCTGGAGGAGATTATAGAGATAAAGGGGGGGCTGGACCATGTGGGAAGTTGAATATTTGGAGCAGAATTTTTATTCTTAGGCTTTGCTAGACTGGAAACCATTGAGGATCAGTAACGATGAGATCTGGACATGGTGCTCGTTGGTATTTGGACAGGAGAGTTTGGATGACCTCAGACTTAGGGAGTGGAATTTGGGAAACCGGTGAGGAGAGCATTGGCATATTGTGGTGGTAACACAATTTCACTAATAGTTTTATTCAGAAATAATGATGTTCTGTTTCTCTGACTTTGCATCAATAACTTGGTACCTATAAATGTAACCTTTGTCATAAATAGTTTTCAAATAATTATGTTTTAAAGACCTCAATTTTACCAATTCATTTTATCTATTTTAATGGATTCCACTTGTTACTGACATTCTGAAACAGTTGAGTGGAAATCCCATTGTTGGAGCATTTTAGCCAATATGTCAGTTTTGTGGAAAAACATTCCAATTATACAATGGCAATATATCCTTATATCTGGTATAATTCTTCTCAGGCAAAACCTGGCCCTTCCTGCTGAAATATATTGTCCACATTAAGACATTTATCTTATCCACTTTAGACATAATCTGTTCTTCTGGCATTAGCAGAGTGAACCAGATGTATTTAATTTTGTACAAATTAGATTATTTATTTTAAAGGAATATCTCCTGATTTACATACAGATGCATATAATCACATCTATCTGCCTCGTACTCTTCCTGACCCTCTGAAGGAAAGTAATTTGCAATAATTTAATCAGTCATCAGCTGCCTCAAATAAAAATAAATTAAAATCTGAAATAAAAACAAAGTTCTGGAAGTACACCAGGTGGTATCCCTGTTTTGTAATGAGAAGGCAAGCTATACAGCCAAATGCCATAACTTGCTTTTACTCTTTACAGATGTTAATTGATCTGTTATGTGGTTCTTTTTTTTCAGCTTTACCAAATTTCTGTATTTTTCCTTTTGATTTAAATATACCTAATTTCTCTCACATTCTGCTGCTTTCCTTTTCTGGCAGATACCTTTGTTTTGCTGGTGGTACTTTAGATGCCAGATTAAGAATGTCTTTTGTTGGGTGAGCGATATAATTCTTTTGATGAAATGGCATCAAATTGAAATGTTAATTTAGGCTTACCTCCTCATGGATACTGGCTGATCAGTTGAGTATTCCTAGTGCTTTTAGATTGTGTTTCAGATTTGCAGCATCCAGAGTATTTTACTTTTGTACAGTGCCATACTTCCCTGCATTTCAAACTGTTTCAAAACATTGTGAAATGATTCTGCCCATTTTGTTAGTCTTTGCGAGAGTTATCCGATTGCTCTTTTCTAATTTTTGCTTCAAATGCTTATCCAATCCCCTTTTCAAAGTTCTTGCTCAATCTGTTTCCAACTTTCAGATCACCACAATGGTTGTTTTATTATAATGATATAATATAATAGGCTTAATTACTATGCAAGACACAAGGAACCAATTGCTCATATGGGATTCGGTAAACACATTGTGGGTTCATTTATTAAGACTAGGCACATGAGAACATTCATACATAGGTATGAATCTTGAAAAATTCAGAGCTGCATGTATGTTCCATTCAAAACAAAAGTGAAACATAGGCTGGATCACATGACACATTTCCCTTTTGATGTAATGCTGAAATCCCTTGCAGACGTAATACAATAGCAACTCAGAGTGAAAAAGCATGTTACATACTGTGAGAGCTGTTCACCCCATTGGGCTTGAACTTCCATGGAGTGGCAATCAGAGGCAGTTTGTTTAATTTCTTACTCAAGCCAATCTTGCCTGAACCTTTGATTCAGGCTGGGCAATGCACTCCTGAGGCCTTCAGTCAAACACGGCAGGATCAGATGAAGAAGACCATGCTCCCTTTTTAGCAGCACTGGCTACCATAAATCAGGTAAGCATTAAGCGTTTAGCCACCTCCAAGCCAAGGAACAGTTCAGTTTGTCAGGTTAATGGGGGTGATTTTGGAGGGTAGAGGTCCAGGAGTAGGAACAGACAATCAATTTGGGGGTGGGGAGAGTGAGATCAGACATACAAAACAGGTTTGGACAGTCAGGAGGGGGATTTGAGAGTCAGGGAAGGAAGAGATCAGACAGTTGAGGGGGGATTGTACGGTTGGAGAAGTCAGACAGTCAGTGTGGGTTAGCTGATCGGTGGTGGGATGCTGGGGGTGGTGGTGGGGGGTGCGCGGTTGAATAATTAAAGAGGGATCAGATATTTGGGGGTGGAAGGCCAGACAATCAAGGCAGGGGTGGCTATTGGGGACGGATGCCAGGTTGGGATGGGGAGGGTGGATGGGGTCGGGGTAATCAGACATTAGGGAAATCCCATGGGGCAGGTAGTTGGAGGTTGGAGGGAGATCTGGCAATGGGAGTGAGTTCCATTGGGGGAACTTTCATGGAAGCATTGGTGTGAATCTGCAACAGTTACCAAGAAGTGGTTTTAATTCTTCTAATTGTTTTTCGGTAATTATTGATATGAGACAGTCGGAATTATTCATTTGAAATCCACATCACATTTTTGGATGGTCCCCTGTGCAACTTTGCATTTCCTTGGCAATTGCCATTTGGTCCTTACCTGGGAACTTACCTGAGTTAGGAAGAGTGCGGTGTAGCCCAGTGCAGACATCTTTGGGGTTATACTGCTCTGGAGCTCAGAAGTTGCAGCTCAATGAAGTCTTGACCTCCAGAACTTCTCCATCATTCTTTGTTTTGATCAGTTCCACAAAGTTCTTCTGCAACCAGGAGATTCCTATTTGAAATGTTAACCAGCAGTTGGATACTGAGCAATCTGCAGGTTTTGTATGCATTTAACATTTTTACGATGGGCAGCTTTTCTTTATCTTTCCAGCTGTTCATATCCCCTGATGTGGGATTCCTGGCCATGTGGGTGCAGTTAATGGGAAGTCCCATTGACAATGGTGAGACCATAAGATCTCACCCTGGCAAACAGTGTGTTGCCTTCCGCACAAGAAAAATGCCATGGGAAGATGAGACTAACCCCCATAAATTTTTATAAAGTGTCTTAGCATCTGATCCCTGAGTAGATAGTTTTTTGATGGTGTGAACGCCCTTTTAAAGATCAATCGGCACAATAAGGGTCACATGACCCAGGGTGCATAGTGGGGAATCACTCTGGCAGCACAGGACTCTGTACTCAGGATCATCTTGGGAACTAAGAAGTTTCTGGAACAGAAATCCTTGCTTACCAGGGAGATCTCCACCCGGTTCCCCAATTAGTTCCCTGAGTCATGTGGACCTTACTCTGCAAATTGATCCTTAAAGGGACAATCCCCACACCCAGGCAAAACTATTGTGACTTATATCATTGGATTGAAACAGATATTGGAGTATTACAATTTTGGAGTCACTTTGACTGATATGTTACAGGACAGATTAGCCTGTGGGGTGAATAATGAGGCAACACAACAGAGATTACTTCCAGAGGTCCATATAAATTTTAAACGATTAAGTGGGAAGTGTAGGTAATGAAAAATGCTAAAAAAAAAGGTGCACAAGAGCAGCATGCAAAATGGCACTGTTCATCAATGACCTGCAGTCAGCAGTGGCAGCAAAACTGAAGAAGCAGCTGCAAGGTGGGAAGAGAGTTCAGCCACAAATAAAGCAAGAAGATTTAGAAGAAATCAATCAGCAAAGCCTGACATGGAACGTTACCAATCTAGAGGTAACCACTCCCCCGTATCCTGCAGGCAAAAGGAGGCTAAATGCATTTTTTTTGTCATAGGAGAGGCCATTTAAGGCATTGGTGCAGAGCCGATCAAATGCATCACCAGTATAAATGTGGAAGAGTCTAGCACCAATGATTTAAATATTTTCAGTACAAAAGCAGGCAAGGTAACTCAATTAGTGTAATGCTCCGCATAAATGGGAAGCCTCTTAAGATGGATGTTTATGGAGGGGCATCCAGTACTGTGATAGGTGAACATATGTATTGGTACTTGAGAACAGCAGTTCAACCATTGAATTTGAAAAGTACTGAGGCCAAGTTAATAGCTTATATTGGAGAAAAAAAGTGGGTACTGCAGCCGTACCCGTAAGCTATGGGCAACAGTCTGTCCAATTCTCAGTGCTCATAGTGACAAGTGAAAGACAAAGCTTCTTCGGCCACAAGTGGCTTGAGGAAATCAAGTTAAATCGAACAGAGATTTTCTACGTCCGAGAATGAGAACTGCTTGATCTGATGTGGAACACAAGAGCATCTTCAAAGGTGAACTAGGCAAAATATTAGGCCTGCAAGCAAAAGTCTACGGGGACCCAGAGGCAACCCTTTGATTCTTTAGGACGCGACAAGTACCAGATACTTTACAAGAGAAAGTAGATATTGATTTAAAGTGATTGGAAGATCTGGGCATTATCCAACAAGTTCAATTCTCAGAACAGGCAGCACCTATAGTTCTTGCATTAAAAGCAAACAAGACCATCTGCATTTGTAATGATTACAAGTTAACAGGCTGCCAAATTGGATAAATATCTAAGATTGAAGACTTGTATGTGAAACTGGCTGGAGGTTAATCTCATAGAAAGATGGATATGAGTCACAGCAACTTCAACTGGACAACACTACACTTCCTGAGGTTATGTCATAATAAACTTGCAAAGGCTTATTCCAATATGCATGTCTGCCTTTTGGAGTGTCTTCAGTATGCACAATTTTCCAGAGTACAATGGAAAGTCTGCTGCAGAGACTGCCACCAGTTGTGAAATACCTTGACAATGTTTGATATCTGGATCAACAGAAGCTGAGCATTTAGCAAACTTTGAGGATATGCTGAAGAGATTTCAAGAGGCTGGAGCTCACCTCAAAAAAGAAATATACTTTTCAAGCCATTGAGTTAACTTACCTGGGATACCGTGTAGATGCAATAGGGTTTTACACCCCATGGAAGACAAGGTCAAGGACATAAAGGGGGCACCGGTCCCTAAAAACAGAACTGGGGTCATGTCATTTTTGGGAATGGTAAATTACTATGGGCATTTTTTTTTAGCAAACCTTCGTGCACCATATTTAAACAACAGCAACACAAACTTCTCAATGCTTGCAACCCAGGACTGCTTTACTAAAGACATAATCCCAAAAGCAAAGAAGACAGCAGCCCCCAAATTCAGGGACTTCTCTCTTGAATGCCTGCTTGATGCATCGGAGATCCACCGCAATATCCTGTACCATGCTCTGGCCTCAGGAGGTACACCAACTTCATCATTCCAGCTTGGCAGTCAGTAGTCAGCACCAGTGCAGAAAGAGCATAAACAATCTAATCCATGCCCCCAGGGTAAGTCAATCGTCTCATGATTCACACATGATCTCAAATTACACACTCTCTCAAAATCATCATACAATCACATTGATCTCACTCACTGTCAGCTCAAGGAACTTCACTCACTCACTCACTCGCATTCACATCTCCATCTGGCCTCATCTCTGAAAATCATGTCCTCATCCTGTCCATGGCACCACTCACACGTCAGGCATCCTTATCATCCGCCTTGGCAGGTAACTCGCATTTTTAACTAAGCTTGTTGACGTTATTGACCTCCTTGTATATTCTGCTAAAGAAGCACCAGCACTGGCCTTGAGAGACACCCAGGAAAAAAGCTTTCAACAGAGTAAAACCTGTTTTTGCATTATTCAAACATTTTGACCTGTCTAAGGAACTAGTGTTGACCTGTGATGCCGCTCCATGTGGCATTGGTGGGGTGTTGTCCCATGAGGTGGACAATGGATCTGAAAGAACGAAAGGCTACATTTCAAGAATGCTCTCAGAGGTCAAAAAAACACTACTCACAGATTGAGAAAAAGGATTATCAATAGAAATTCCACTAATACTTATATGGTAAGCACTTAACCATTGTTTCTGACCACAAGTCTCTCTTGAGTCTTTTTAAAGGTATTCTGCCAATTCAATCAGCAAGAATTTAATTTTGGGTATTAATTCTGCCTCCTTGAATTCAAAAATTGACCTGGAACACACACTGCGAATGCAAACGTACTTAGCCACCTACCTTTATAATAAAGTGTTGCAGCTGCTCCAGCACCAAGGGAAATTGGCATGGCATTTAATTTTTGGAACATTATCAGTCTCAGCAAAGCACACCAAGAACTGGACGAGTCGGCATCCACATATGTCCAAAATGAGGTACAAGTTACTTACAGGTTGGACCAATGAGCCAGCTTCTGAAGAAATGAAACTATTTGTAACCCACAAAGATGAATTAAGTTCCCAGGATGGCATCATACTCTGGAGAGCAAGAGTAGACACCCAGACCAGGCAGAGAGCCCCTTCCACTGGAATTACACAGTGCTCATCCAGACATCTCAAAAATGAAGATGCTCACCAAAGCAATAACGTATCATTGATGATTAAATCAAGACTCTGGTCAAGCACTGTGAACAGTGACAATTGCAACAAAGCTGCCTGCTGCAGCCCCACTGCACCCTTCAGAATGGCAGGTCGGCTACGGGCATGAGTCAATAATTGTTTGATCATTCATGTTTCCGCACATTGTTGATGCACATGCTAGAATTTTTGAGGTGAAGCATCTTACATCAGATGCTACTATTAGAAGTTTATGCCTATGTTTTTCCACCCACAGAATACCTGAAGTCATAGGAGGCAAACTTACCTTCTTGTCCCATTGGTCGATGGGCGTGGCGAGCCAGTAAGATCACACGAGAGGTGAAAGGTCAGGTTTGTGCGTGGTTTTTCACTCTCATTGTCTTATTGAGCCCATTTTCCATGCAATTAGTGAGCCCAAGATGCTAAAGTCCAGGTTCACTTGCCTTATCAACCTTGCTGATGACGGTCCTCACCAGCAAGGATCATGTATGGTCCTGATCAATGGGGACCTGTCATGATGGCCTTGCTGATAGGACCAGAGACCATTGAGGCCACTTAGGAGGTTAGGGGCAATGCCACTTGACCACTGCCAGCCTGGCACCCTGGCATTGCCCAACAGGCACCCAAGCACTGCCAGCCTGGCACAGCTCACCAGGCGCTGGGCCATGCCAAGTGTGTAGCTGCGCACATTGCAATGGGAATCAGTTTGGGAGGCATGAGCTGCGCATTCTGCAACAGGGGTCAGACGGAGATGGGTGTCAGGCAGCAACTGACCGTGAGCAGGGATCGGCGGTTGATCAGCCAGGCTGAAGGGTGGGGGTGGGGTTTGGGCAGTGACAAAATGGCCAGTGGGGGATGGGCAATCAGCTGGTGAGGCCAGTAGTCATGGGATTGACATATCTCTTTCCGTTCTGTTCTACCGAACAGAGAAAAATCTTCCGAGCACAATTGTGCCCTCTGGTGCAAGCAGCCAACTTTCTGGTGAGCTTAAGCCCTGCCCCTCCCCTGCTGATGAAAAACAGATTAAAACGCACAAAGTGCCATATGATTGTAATTTTAAACTTGGCCAAACAACAGATCTGAAACTCTTGCTTTCGCACTTATTTGGTACTTAGACTATTTTTTTGATAAAATCACCCCCATAGTGTCAGTATTCACAAATGCTGAGATTCAAAACTTCACCACATTCAATAGCATAAAGCACATTAAAACTGCACATTACCACCCATCACCCAATGGACTAGCTGAGCAAGCCAACCACACTTTTAAGTCTGGCCTAAAGAAGCAGTCAGGAGGAACCCTGGAGACCAGAATCTTACGCTTTCTTCCTGACTACTGGACAGCTCTAAATGCAACAACGTGAGTCCTACCAACAGAGCTGTTAATGAGCCATTGCCTCAGAACAAGGTTGAACCTCATGTTTTCAAATTTGTTGAAGGTAGAGACAGCCAAACTGGTCAGAAAGCAAGTCATGATTCATCTCGGTCAACATGGTCACTCATGATGGATAATGTGAAGAACTTCGGTAGTGAGTTGAGCTGGGTCCCTGGAATCATTGTCTCTAAAACTGGACCCCGTCTTATCAAGTCTATATGGAAGGAACGATCATTTAAAAATACATAGACCATTTTGGGAGTGTTTGCAGCTACGAGACTGCAAGCTTCTGTATAGTTTTAACATACAAGTAAATTTGTTGTGTTTTCCTTAAACTGGTGAGCGAGCATCTTTACGCCTGTCAATCTAAATAATTAAAGACAGGTATATAACAAAAACAGGATATTGCTACCATGGTACTTACTTTTGGGAATAGGAACAGCATGGAGGGTAAACTTGTATAAGGCTTGTATAATATTGTCATGAATAAACATAATGGGTACAATTCTCCTTCAAAAAAATCGATCTGCCATATTCACAACCATAATGCAGCATCCAAGAAACTGTACATAAACATGCTCAGGTATCAAAGGGCAGGAAAATATTATGCTAATCTTTTAGTATATCTGTAATCACACAATAATAGGTTTTCTACAAAATATCCAAAGTTCTAGTTAATAGTGCTCAGAGTAGATTATGTGTATTTTAAGATACAGAAATGTTGGACAACTAAGGACTAGCTGCTTTGAAAACATCTATTCCTTACTGTTGTGATGGCTCATGCATCAGTTCAAGTGGCTCTTTACACCTCAGCGCTGTGGGATCCCGTGGGAGAGCTGAAAGCCTGGAATAAAATTGATGAATAATTGTGCAAAAAATCTGGACAATTTTGCAATCCCCTATTGAAACATTCTGGAAGCTACATTGGTGATGACTTATATTAATTGACAAGTATCTCTAAATGTGATTATTGGTACATCAAAGAACTGGCCCAGTCCTTTCTTGAAGGTGCAATGTGTATCAGCACACACCAGGTAAACTGGCAGCCTATCCTCTTTGTTAAAAAATTCATTCTTGGAATGTGGCCGTCATTGGCTAGGCCAGCAATTTTTTGCCCATCCCTAATTGTCCTCAAGAAGGTGGTGGTGAGCTGCCTTCTTGTACCCCTGCTGTCCACGTCGTATAGTTACATCTTACCTTTACTACTCTGAGAAAAACAGACCTACCTAATAAACTCTTGTCTTGCATCATGTGGATACATGACTTTCTGGATCTTGCCTACATATCAGCTAGGCATGAAGGGCATTAGCTTTGAGAAGAGGTTGGAAAAACTTGATTTGTTCTCATTGGAATGATGGAGGTTGAGGGGCGACCTGATAGAAGCCTAGGAGGTTATGAGGGGCATGGACAGAGTGGATAGTCAGAAACTTTTTCCCAGGGTGGAAGAGTCAATTACCAGGGGGTATAGTTTCAAGGTATGAGGGGCAACGTTTAAAGGAGACGTCGAGGCAAGTTTTTTACACAGAGGATGGTGGGTGCTTGGAACTCACTGCTGGGTGAGGTAGTGAAAGCAGGTACAATAGTGAGTTTTAAGGGGCATCTGGACAAATACATGAATAGGGTGGGAATAAAGAGATATGGTCCCCAGAAGAGTAGGGGATTTTAGTTAAGTCTGCAGCATGGTTGGTGCAGGCTTGGAGGGCCGAAGGGCCTGTTCCTGTGCTGTAATTTTCTTTGTTTCTTTGTAAATGACAGGCAGTGGTCACCATAATTTTGTTCATTGCAGAAACCAGTCAAATCTCCATTCAACTACACTTCTCTAAAATATATACGATCAACCCTCAAGAATGGCTGTGTATCTAAGGTGTGTTAAACTGGAAGTCATTGTAAACTTTCTCATCTGTGTGACAGGCTATTGATTCAGAAAGTGAGTGGGAGGCTCTGGGCTAAGAGTTTGAAATTTTTTTTGTCTGTTTAATGCTTGAGTGTGATGGTACTCAATGGAACCTTCATGGTCCTCAATGCATTCTTAGTATTCCATCAGATCATTGTGTTCTAAATTTATAATGGAATAGAATAATTTAGCCTAATTGGGTTGTCAAGTGAGCTATTATTTTGGCTTTACAGGTGGTGGGTTGCTTAATATGCAAAGGCAAACAAAACCAGAAATCATGAGGACCGGAATACAAAGGAAATTATATTATTTGCTGTATTTCATTAGAATGATTGAATTAAGTTACTTAACAATTGCTGGTAATAAACAACATATCCTGGATTATGTGATTATCTTTGAAGTAACTGGACATTTATGGGAACCATATACACAGGCTGAGCAATTTCTCTGGCATCCTTTAACTTGAGAAACTAATTCTTATGCACACAAACCAAATTAATGATAGCTCTGTTATCTAAATTGATGACCATTCAAAACACTAAACACTGATTCACTAATACTTTTGGGGAAGGAAATTTATCATCCTTATGTGGTCTGGCATCCATGTGATTGCAGACCCACAGCAGTATGGTTGATTCTTAAAATTGCTCTCTTACTAAGGGCAATTAGGGGATGGCAATAAATGTAGGCCTAGCCCCCAACATCCACATCATATAAATAAAAAATGCGAAGTAGCAATTACTGTAAAACAAATAAATAAACTTGACTTACTGTATGACATGGGCCTTCCCCTGCTATGGATAGAATGCCAGCAGGGGTGGGCTGAGGCCTTTCAATGACCAATACATGGCCACTTGAAAACCTCAATAAGACAAAAGGTAGGCAGGACAGCAGGCATCTCTCCCCCTACTAAAATTTCGGATAGGTTGGGGATAGGTGGGTAAGCAATGTGAATTCTACTTGGCCTGCTGATGGGGTGCATAAAACCCAGTCCCGTATTTGTGGTCCAGGGATAAGAACCTACCAAGATTCTTTAGTAGGGCAGTGGTAAATTGTGATAAATTCTAACAGTATCAAAATGCAGACAGTCACAAACCTGAGATGAAAGAAATATGCTCATAATGCAGGTAATTGAGGTAACTCTTTCAGACCTACAATCAGTTATGTGTGATTAAAAACTTTCTGTTGAATATTATTCCAAAGTTAAGTTAAAATAAATTGGTCACTATCTTCATTAAAAAAGAAAATAAATTTCATATGAATATATTAGAGATTTTATGCTCAGATCACATTGGTTAATTTCAGCTAGTAGTTATTTCCTGAGAGGTAACACAGATCAAGTATAAAACCATTGGGTGCAGTTTCTCCATTGCACTGAGTGCAGGAGTGAGTGTGTAAAATGGTATTTTTCCCGTCAGCCGCATTGGTGAGATTTTGTGCCTTTTTGTCCATTTCCCACGTTATTAGTTAGACACAGATGGAAAACATACCAGACCATGGATGGGCAGACATGGATTCCTGTGTGCCATTGTGACTTTACCACTTGCTCATTCCAGGCACCATATTTAAACAGCAACAACACACAGCCTTCTCAATGCTTGCAGCCCAGGACCGCTTTACTGAAGACATGGCCCCAAAAGCAAAGAAGACAGCAATCCTAAAATTCAGTGACTTTCTCCCTTGAATGCTTGCTGGATGCCCTGGAGGTCCACTGCTGTATCCGGTACCATACTCTGCCCTCAGAAGTTATGTCAGCTTCTCCATTCTAGCTTGGGAGGCATGGTCAGCACTAATGCCGCCCATAACTGGTCAGACACCTAGTGCAGAAAGAGCATGAGCGATCTCATCCATGCCCCCAGGATAAGTGAATCATCTCATCATTCTCAAATCATATACACTCACAAGATCATCACACAATCACATTGATCTCGCTCACTGTCAACTCGAGACGTCATCACATCTCCATCTGGCCTCGTCTCTGGAGATCATGTCCTCATCCCGTCCATGGCACCATTCACCACCCACACATGCCAAGTATCCTTATCATCTGCCCTGGCATGTATCTTTCTCACACACTGTCCATGTGTCTTTAGCACAGTAAGAAGTCTCAAAACACCAGGTTAAAGCCCAACAGTTTTATTTGGGAGCACAAGCCGCAAGCTTTCAGAGCACTGCTCCTTCCTCACCTGATGAAGGAGCAGCGGTCCAAAAGTTTGTGGCTTGTGCTACCAAATAAACCTGTTGGACTTTAACCTGGCATTGTGAGACTTCTATCTGTGCTTAATCCAGTCCAACGTCGACATGTCCACATCATCTGTCTTTATACAGGGCAACCTCGCGTACAATTGCAGGGAGAGGTCCCAGACTGGGGATGGAGTATTGGAATTCGAGGTCCACACGCCCTTTGAATAATGCACCATGGAGCTGGTCAGAGAGCATATGGATCATGTCTATGGTTAAGATAAGGTTGTAGGGATGTAACACTGTGCCTCCCCTCAGCTGAACACTTGCCAAGGCCAGTGATATGAGTTCCAGATGTAGATTTCAGGTGGACATGCTCTGGAAACAGACGTCATTGCTTTAGATAATGTGGAGGGGAACAATGAGAAGATGGGAATCATATGTACTGAAGCTGAAGTGTTCTCTTTATTGACAATTATGTGTGCCCTCGAGCACTTCATGTTGTCTGAACATTTTGGATGTAATTGTAGCCCATGGCAAAAAAAGTGTCTATGACTTCATGAGCGTACTTGTTTGTGGACCCTGAAGGGATTCCACAGAATTCTCCAGTAGAGCCCTGAAAGGAGCCACCAGGGCAGAAATTCAGAGCAACCATTACTTTCAGAGCCACCAATAATGGATGCCCTCCCAACCTCCATGGCACCATTTCCAGGAGAATGTGGCAAATATAAGTAACCAGATCCCCAGACATATGGAGCCATCAGTGACACTGGTTCTTGCTCACCTACAGATAAGCAATGTGAGTTCTGTAGCGTCTTGTGAGCCAACTATGCATGATGTGCCTGCAGCTACATCCCTTATATCCAGAGGAGGCCCCGTTGGTCCTTGGTCTTGAAGATTTTGCTTTCCCCTTTGGTAATTCAAGTGCCTCCATCACAATCTTCTGTGTCTTCTCCCACACCTGCACATGATAATGCTGGCAGCAATAATTTCAAGATTCATTTTGCTGATGGTCTCTTCTCTGCAGCATCAATGAGAAACAGACAAGAGTCAGCATTAGTCTCCAAAAGTCTTTATTTCTGTCAATGACTCATCAGTGAATGTGGGTTCAAGGGCTTTGTTCCCATGTCGGAAAGTACTTGCCTCTGTAATGATGGCCTGTAAGGAGTGCCTGACAATATGCAAATTGCAGCCCCCCCACCCACCCACCCCTTCCCATCCCCACCCAATCCACAAGATGACCAACTGCTATGACATTACTTTGGCCAGGCTGCTGCTTTCAACCTAAGCATTAGGAACCTTATTCACTGCACTCTGATACTGCACCCTTTGGAATAAACATGTTGGTAAATTTTGAGTCAGAAAATGAGATTATTTGAGGCTGGGGGGTTGCAGCACTGTGCATAAGAACATAAGAACATAAGAAATAGGAGCAGGAGTAAGCCATCTAGCCCTTCGAGCCTGCCCCGCCATTCAATAAGATCATGGCTGATCTGTCGTGGCTCAGTTCCACATTCCCGCCCTCTTCCCATAACCCTTAATCCCCTCTCTTATCAAAAACCCATCAACCCGCGTCTTAAAAATATTTAGCGAGGCAGCCTCCACCACCTCAACGGGCAGAGAATTCCAGAGATTCACCACCCTTTGAGTGAAGAAGTTCCTCCTCAACTCCGTTCTAAAACGCCCCCCTTTTATCTTGAGGCTGTGCCCCCTAGTCCTACTGTCTTTTTTGAGCAGGAAGAGTCTCTCCACCTCTATCCTATCCATCCCATTCATCATCTTATACGTCTCAATGAGATCTCCCCTCATTCTTCTAAACTCTAACGAGTACAAGCCCAGTTTATTCAGCCTCTCCTCATAGCTCAACCCCCTCAACTCCGGTATCAGCCTAGTAAACCTCCTCTGCACTCCCTCCAAGGCCAAAATATCTTTGCGCAGGTGCGGCGCCCAAAACTGCACACAGTACTCCAGCTGCGGCCTCACCAATGCCCTATACAGCTGCAGCAAGACCTCCCTACTTTTATATTCAATCCCCCTCGCTATGAAGGCCAGCATCCCATTCGCCTTCCTGACCACCTGCTGCACCTGCAAGCTGGGTTTTTGCGACTCATCCACAAGGACCCCGAGGTCCCTCTGCACCGTCGCCTGCTGCAGTTTTTCGCCACGTAAGTAATAGTCCTTCCTACCATTCTTCCTACCAAAGTGGACCACCTCACACTTGCCAACATTAAATTCCATTTGCCATTTCCTGGCCCATTCGCCCAGCCTATCTAGATCCTTCTGCAGACTCTCCACACCCTCCGCACAATTTGCATCCCCTCAACTGAGCACTCACCTGACCAGTTGTCTGCCCTCACCCTCACCCTGCAGCCTCTTCCTTTGCCTGAGGCAGATCCCTTCCTTACTCAGAACAGCCCTCATCCTGCAGCCCATTAAAAGCCACCCCCTCCTTACGCTGGTCTGGTAGGCAGAGACTTGCCTGTGACAAAGTGGTGGTATTGCCTGTAAAAGCCTGAAACTGATTCCTGTGTGTATTGCATGATGCAAAGTAGGTGAACTAACCTCGAAGTGACAAGCGAAGTGCAGGTTACCAAGCTGCTTATGTACCCTAGTGAAGCACACTGTTCTAATTGCATGCTAAAATGCCTGGATGATCCAACATGGGGGTTTGATTCCACTGTGCAGGGTTTATAACGAGATGCAAATTTATCAAAATTAAGTTCTTACTGTGCCACTGTTGTACATAATTTTCAGTTCAGTTGCACCAATTACTTCTGTAAGCACTCATATTACTCTTATCGGAGTTGACTCAGATCGTTCTATACCCATTTACACAGTAGTAGGCTCTGGGGTGTAGGAGTATAACTTTCTTCTCACTCACATATCTATGTCTTTCATACATATACATCTTCAATCTGTCCAAAGGTTTGGTAAAGATAGGACTAAACACAAACTTCATTATTGCATAATGTTGCGAGGTTCTCTGGAGGCTAGGTATCACCAGGACTTCAGCCAATACAAAGACTCACAAAAGCCAGTGTCTTGGTTTAGAGATGTATCTTTATTAACCAACCTCTGAGCTTTCCAATATAATTCTGAGGATTGATCAATTGTACATTTTCCAGATCAAACTTTCCCACATTTCATTAGTTCTGATCAAATAATTTTCTATATAAATTAATCATTAACAACACTTGTCCCATACTTTAGCCAATTGGATTCTGCTCTCTGATATCATGGGATTTCATTGGTCTGTAGAATTCAGATGCTTCCTCCCTCTATTGCTGATGCTTCTTCCTCTGTTGCCTAGTAACCACTGACTTTTAGCTACAAAGGTCAAAGGTGAGATTCCCACCAACTCTTGCTACATCACTGGCCAAACGAGACAGATGAGAAGGGACCTGTCTTATCTCGATAGTGTGGAAAAACTCAATTCATAAGTACCCTTAGAACCCTACTGCTAGCAACTTTTGCTGATAAGAGTTTACACATTCTGAGGTTTCATTGTTTCCTAAGAATGTGGTTCTGTCTATTACCCCTCATCCCTCTATTATCCCATCACCCCTCACAGCAACCTGTTTTTGACTAAAGTGCACAATTACTTCTTTATTAAGTACAGTAATACATTTAGCATACCAAAATACATGTTTAAATGAGAAATACTTGCTTAAATCTCATTCTTACATACCTTTATGCAGGCAACTTCTTTGTTAAAGTGTTAGTCTAATCTGAGGTCATTTCACTTATTGCTAGTTATGTATTAGTGACTTAAATCTCTGATTATTTGAAATTTCTCTAACCTACTAAGATTTTCTCTGCAACGCACAATAATAATGAACGGCTGATATGATCAGAGTGGTTTAGTTCAATCACAACTTATTTTCACATAATAATACAGAATAAGTAGTACTATCCTATTTGGAAAGATTATTTACTCAGTTTAAACAGTAACCTTCTTCTTTTCTGTGCTGAAGCCCGGATTTTGCTCATTTCTTAAAGGGTGTATCTTTTTAAAATGTTCTTGTTGCACTTAGCTATCTGACTGTACATTATTTTCAAAGTCATAATACAAGCTGCTGAGATCAAATCCATCTTCTCACATGGTTGCAAGGGCCTGGAAATTAGCAGAAGAGGCCCACATATAATCTATGGCTGAATGGCCTCCTTCTGTATCCTATGACTCTATGTCTCTAATTACTCTATGACTCTGAGGATTGACAGCTGAGGAGATATTCATAACACATGCTTTATTTTTCGAAGAAGTTAGAGAAAGGGAATTATGGTTTCTTAAAATAAAGAAGGTTGATTGGTGGTATGACTGTGTGATGGACGGAGGAAAATCATGCTGGGTTAACAATAATACATGGTATCTGGATTAAATGGGCTGAATGGCCTGAATAATTTCAAAATAATCTTGAAACACTTGATCAACAAAGCTTAGGGATATAGAAACATGACTTACATCTGTCTAACAAATAAGTTAATGCAGCTCAGTCCAACTGCTTGTGACTTAAAAGGACAAATAGGCTGAAATTTTGTGGTTGAAATTAACGATGGGGTATCATTGGTGTTAAAGAGAGAATTAGATTGGGGCTGCCAAAGCATGCGAAGTTAAACACAAAAATTGTAATTTGCCCTCCAAGGTTACTTGGTCTTCAAGCTGCTTCACAATATCAGTAACTTGTTGGATGATTTGTCATTGAAACATATTGAAGAAAGTGAAATGGTAGGTACCCATTAAACATACCAGAAAAATGTTTGTTCCTGTCTAAATAATTTTTTTACAGCATGTCAAGTATAATTATTTATTTGGTATTCGCTTTTCACCTTCCACCACACTGAATAATTACTTTTTATCCCTAATCTCTCTGTGTTCTGCCTTGCAATTTCAAGCTTGTTATCCTTTCTGCTACTTTTTCCCAGACTCTTCATCCTCTGACCTTATTTATTACTCTATTATGTGAGATTTTATTAGCTGCTTTTTGGAAATGCAGATAAGTTATATCTTTTACTCTTATTTGATTGACAGTTTTCCTCCCCGTTGAACTAGTAAACTAGAAATTAAGAACTTATATCAGTCTGCCGCTTTGTGATGTAATTGCTTAATGTTGAACAAAAGATAGAGGTTGAAAAATAATTAAAAGTAAAAACATTGATTAAGAGAAAAAAGGCCATTAAGAAATTAGGCTTAGAATTAGGAGGGAAACAGTATTACTAAGATTTAGAGATTGACCACACTAGTATGTCAAAATTCTATCTGCTACCCTTTCCATCCTAAAACTCAATCTTATTTTCAAATGCTACCTTAAAGAGAGAAATTTTCTTTGAAGTAGAAATTAATGAAATGCACAGGTTATTATTGCACCATTTATCTTTTAAAACCCTGCAAATGACTTGACTTCAGAAAACCTTAAAGGTATTGATTTGAATATAGGTTTATTTTTATAAATATTAATATTAATGCATATATTGATCTAAAACTTATCTAATATTTATGATCGTAATATTTAATTTAAGGCACCATTTTACAATACTGCGCAATGGTGATAAGAAAATTGCAAGAAATGAAGTTGATTTCTGTGAGTTATGAGCTGTTTCGGAGGTGGGACTTTGACAGTTGTTTTGTCAGTAGCCAGAGCTTCGAGGGTTTTCTCATGTTTTGCTCTGAAAGCTGTACAGCACATTTTCATGGTCTTGAGGGCCATATTGACTTGCTTTGAAATCAGGGCAGTTAGTTTTAGACACACCTGTTGTCTATTAGTCTACACTCCAGATGCAACAATAAGCTTCTTTGTGTATCCAGCAGATGAGAATGCTCGGTTGTAAAACAAGAGCTTATTAAAATGTTTCTGAAAGCTTGTGCCATCCTTGTAAAATTAGAAGCAATGATAACAGTTGAGACACACCGCGGTGAAATAGTGAATTTTTTTCAATAGCTGCTGTTTTCAATCTCATTGAAAGGTTACTTTTTAGTAAAGATTTTCAGATTAGAAGTAGAATGCTGGGGATGGCTTCTCTGATCATTTTCCAAAGGAATATTTAAGTTTGGACAGTGCAGCTGGTATGGCATAGAGTTGGGAAGAGGCAAACTCCTTTCATTTTTGTCCAACATCTGTTTAAACTCAGCTCAGTGCACGCACCACAAATGAGACCATGGCAGTAATTTTCTATACTTTAGTGCCAACCCATGGTGCCGAGCTGGATGTAATACTGCTGGATTGCAGTTCACCATTAAGTTGTTATTTGGATCCTGCAACTGTGTGACTTGGAAATCAGTGCTCTATACATAATCTTAAGCTTGATTTTTGCTTGGGGCAGGAGGGGAGTATTTCTTCTCTCCACTTTTATGTAATGACATTGTAAACTTGTTCTTTATGAATTAGTTTAAGATTCTGTTTCAGATAGTGCAGAGAAGAAATGATTTCTCTTATGTTGGCTCCAAAGAGGATCAGTAAAAGGCAGAACTGAGAAATGAAGTGGTCATTTCACTTGAAAAATGTATTATTGGACAGATGTCAGAGTCTCTTTTTGGCCCTAACTATGTGACAAATAGTTTTGAGCTTAATTGAAAATTGGAACAATTTTTTGTGTGCTCAGTAATAATCTTGAATGCTATCTGCCATTGAGATAAATACAATGGAATCCGTAGTTTCAAAGCTTGTAATTTTTGAGACAGGCTCTAATTGAAAAGGGAGGCCAAAAGGAGAAACTGATCCTCCCAGTTTCTGAGGAAATTGAAGCCCAGAGTTTTGTTCCTGTGTCAGTTCCCAACCTTTAAAGCAGCCATTGGAGATGGCAACATCTTGCCACCACTCTCTGGTACAGATAAGCAGGCATATAGTTATCTGCCAAGATTCTGGCTGGGTGAGTGATGAATAGTATCAGGCTCATTATTCATCTACTTGTCCTCTTGCCATCCATCTATCAGGATGCGCCCACACAGTTGACCTTTGACCAGGTCCCTCGCAGCTGCAGACTATCACTAAATAATATTGTGATTCAGTGGGAGGAAACCTGTAGGGTTGTCAGTGGTTGTGGAGCACAGCATGCTGCCTTGGAGCTTTGACATACTAAGAACAAAGAATAATACAGCACAGGAACAGGCCCTTCGGCCCTCCAAACCTGCACTGATCATGTGTTTCTAACTAGACCATCCATTTGTATCCCTCTATTCCCAGTTTGTTCATGTGGCTATCTAGATAGTCTTAAATGATCCTAGCGTGTCTGCCTCAACCACCTTGTTTGGTAGTGCATCCCAGGCCCCCACCACCCTCTGTGTAAAATATGTCCCCCCCCATATCTGTATTGAACTTTGCCCTCCTTACCTTGGACTTGTGATCACTTGTGTTTGTCATTTCCGGTCTGGGGAAAAATCTTCCAACTGTTCACCTTATCTATGCCCTTCATAATTTTATAAACTTCTATTAGGTCGCCCCTTTACCTCCGTCTTTCCAGAACAACCCTAGTTTACTCAATCTCACCTCATAGCTAAGGTTTTCCATACCAGGCAACATCCAGATAAACCTTTTCTGCACTCTCTTCAAAGCCTCCACATCCTTCTGGTAATGTGGCAACCAGAACTGGAAGCAGTACTCCAAATGTGGCCTAACCAATGTTCTCTATAACTGCAACATCATATGCCAACTTTTATACTTTATGCCCTATCCAATAAAGGCAAGCATGCCATGTGCCTTCTTCACCACCTTTTCCACCTGTGTTGCCACCTTTAAGGATCTGTGGATATGCACACCCAGGCCCTTCTGTGTGTCTATACTCCTGGTGGTTCTGCCATTTATTGTATAGCTCCCCCCTGTATTAGATCTACCAAAATGCATCACTTCTCATTTATCTGGATTAAATTCCATCAGCCATTTCTCTGCCTAATTTTCCAGCCAATCTATATCCTGCTGTATTCTCTGACAATGTTCATCACTATCTGCAAGTCCAGCAATCTTTGTGTCATCCACAAAATTACTAATCAGACCAGTTACATCTTCTTCCAAACCATTTATGTATATCACAAACAGCAGAGGTCCCAGTACAGAGCCCTGAGGAACACCACTAGTCATGATGTGGGAATGCCGGCGTTGGACTGGCGTAAACACAGTAAAAAGTCTGACAACACCAGGCTTTAGTCCAACCGATTTATTTGATAATACTCACAAGCTTTCGAGGGGACTGCCTCTTCGTCAGGTGAATGGAGAGTTCTGGCCTCAGACCTCCAATCAGAAAAATACCTCTCCACTGCTACCCTCTGTCTTCTATGGCCCAGCCAGTTCTGAATCCATCCAGCTAATTCACCTTTGATCCCATGTGATTTGACCTTTTGCACAAGCCTGTCATGAGGGACCTTGTCAAATGCAACCACATCCAAGTTCCACACATGCACCAAGCATTTGCGCAGAGCCTGTTTCTCTGTCCCACCTCACCAGTAATCACTGATATGGTGAAAATGGTTAATGCCGGTAAGCACAGGAAAGTGAAAACTACATCGTAGGGCAGGGATTTTTTTCTCTCTCTGCAGTGTGTTTCGCGGCAACACAATCATATGGTCCCATCATCGTCAACGGAGTTTCGTGTTGAATGCTCCCCTTGCCACCTGGAAACCTGGCAGCAAGATTTCAGTGGTAATCTAATTGGCTAATGACCTCCTTTTGCCTTATATTTTGTTCATAGACTGTCACACAGAAGATGTGGGGGAAGGTATGGGTCCACTTGCCCCACACTTTTCTGATCAGCACCATAGTGACATGGTGATTAGCACTGCTGCCTCATAGCACCGGAAACCCGGGTTCTATTCCTGGCTTGGGTCACTGTCTGTGTGTAGTCTGCACGTTCTCCCCGTGTCTGCGTGGATTTCCTCTGGGTGTTCTGGTTTCCTCCCACAGTCTGAAAGATATGCTGGTTAGGTGCATTGGCCATGCTAAATTCTCCTCCATGTACCTGAACAGGCACCGGAGTGTGGCGACAAGGGGATTTTCACAGTAACTTCATTGAAGTGTTAATGTAAGCCGAAACGTGAGTAATAAACTTTTGCTTTAATTAGTTTTGGTGGAAGGGATCTAGAAGGCAAAAGCAGTCCTTTATCTGTTGGCTGCTGTAATGCCCCTGCAGCAACCAACAACACCTGGATTCAAATGACAGCTGTGGTGAGCACAGCAGGAGACCATCAGTGTTCATGGATTCAGTGCAAGAAAAGGTTCAAAGATCTGCTGTGTTACTGTGTGGTGAGGAGCTTGGCTCATCCAAGCACACAACCACAAGGTAAGGGTCATAAAGCATGTTGCAGCGAAGGAGTGGGAACTGGCTTATACCCCTGCTTCAGCATTGAGGCTCGTATGTGTAAGTTGCTCATGTAGATGCTCACAGAACACGTGAATGCGCAGACACAGTGAAGAACAATATCCCTCCATGCACTATTTATCAGGCTAATTTAAAATCATGTTGTTATTGTAGACCAAAAGGACAAAAGACCAAATCTGAGATGACCCAGAGCGGGGGTGGATCAAACTGGTTGAGCCACATCCATCCCATGGAACAGATAGCCATAAAGATTGCTAGGATGTCTGAACAGCTGGAGGTTGTTGATAGTGAATTGCTGTCAGCAGATGTTAAAAGTGGTGTCTAAGTCATCTTGGAATATGGTGGTAATGATAGATGTCATGACGTCACTTCACTGAACATAAGAGACATTGCCATGAAAAGGATTGCAAGGGTGTGATTGCTGCATAAGGGCAGTGTGAGCATGGTTAAGTCAATGGCATGCATTGCTGTCATTAGCTCCATATTATCCTAGTGGCTTAACACCATGAGATCTGACCATGAAAGATTACAGTAAAAAGCCTGACAACACCCAGCTCATGGAGAGATACATGCAGCAGCACCCAGACTGGATATAAGAGCAGCGTCTACACCTGAAAGGTGTAAGCATCTTTCAGTGGTCTGGATCAGTCTGCTCTGAGGATGAGCTCTGACATTGACAGGATACAGGAAGAATTACACTGTTGGTACAATTGTTGCTGGACTGGACAACTGCTGTGCTCCAGCAGATAGTCTCATCAACCCCACCTGAAGGCCAGACCAGGACAGTGCAGGTCACAGAGGGTGAAGGGACAGAGATCTCACCAGCACCTTCATCCTCCCCTGTCTCCCCAGCTCTTCTGTTAGAGCTCTCATCTCCTGTACATGTGCCAGTGGTCATGGCTGCCCATGCAAACATACAGAAGCTGCAGTCTGGAGGTGGACTCCAATGGGGTCCCTGCACAATAAGGCAGACCACCATACTCTTCAGTACATTTAGACAGAGAAGTGAGCACCCTGCCTCCACCTCCTCCGAGGCAACACAGGAGAGAGGGGCGCACCTCATCGGAATGTATGAGAGCACTAATGTGTTCACCGTGGTTGCACTTTTTACATTCTATAAAACAAAGCCAAATATTTCTTTAAGATATTTATTTATACTTGACTCATGGGTGTCTGAGTAAAAGAGAGCTTAAAAAAAAGGCAACATTATAAAGGCAGTTCTTAAAAGTAACAATGAGGGCTGGATACTGAGGGCCACCTCAATGCACTGTCAACAGGATCAAGGTTTGATTTGTGAGGCTTAGGAGTGCTTGTTCCTTCCAGAATTCAAAGGCTCATGTGCTGAGGTGCTCCATGTATCTTTCATTTTTCATCCAAGCTTGACTTTAAGGTAGATTTAATGACCGAACTCCATGAACAGATGCCAGGCTGCAGGGACATCTCAAGCATGAGTGCTGGGTACAAGACATTTATTTGCAATACAGCGTTACACATTGGCCTAGGTGTAGTCATATCAGCTTGAGAGTGTATGTTGGTGATAGTGGTTATATGCTGTGCCCACTCTTTTGGCTGCATTTACATTCATGGTGCCACAGGCTATACTTTGTGCAAGAAACACATTAAGAAAGAGGATGTATTGGAACTTTTAAATTCTATCAAGATAGATAAGTCGCTGGGACCGGATGAGATGTATCCCAGGTTACTGTGGGAGGTGAGGGAAGTGATTGCAGAGCCTCTGGTGATGATCTTTGCATCGTCGATGGAGACGGGAGAGGTTCCGGAGGGTTGGAGGATTGTGGGTGTGGTTCCTATTTTCAAGAAAGGGAACAGGGATAGCCCGGGAAATTACCAACCGGTGAGTCTGACCTCAGTGATTGGTAAGTTGGTGGAGAGGATTCTGAGGGACAGGATTTATGAGCATTTAGAGAAGATTAGAATGATCAGAAATAGTCAGCATGGCTTTGTCAAGGACAGGTCGTGCCTTACGAGCCTAGTTGAGTTCTTTGAAAATGTGACTGAACACATTGACGAAGGAAGAGCGTTGGATGTGGTTTACGTGGACTTCAGCAAGACGTTTGATAAGGTGCCCCATGCAAGACTTCTTGAGAAGGTGAGAGGGCATGGGATCCAAGGGGCTTTGGCCTTGTGGATCCAGAACTGGCTTGCCTGCAGAAGGCAGAGAGTGGTTGTGGATGGGTCTTTTTCTGCATGGAGGTCGGTCACCAGTGGAGTGCCCCAGGGATCTGTTCTGGGACCCTTGCTGTTTGTTATTTTCATAAATGACCTGGATGAGAAAGTGGAGAGATGGGATAGTAAGTTGCTGATGATACGAAGGTTGGTGGTGTTGTGGATGGCCTGGAGGGATGTCAGAAATTGCAGCGAGACATAGATAGGATGCAAGTCTGGGCAGAGAAGTGGCAGATGGACTTCAACGCGGATAAATGTGTAGTGGTCCATTTTGGCAGGACCAATGGGATGAAGGAGTACAATATCAAGGGTAGGAGTCTTAGCAGTGTTGAGGTGCAGAAAGATCTTGGGGTCCGGGTCCATAGGACTCTTAAATCGGCCTTGCAGGTAGAGGATATGGTCAAGAAGGCCTATGGTGTACTGGCTTCATTAATCGAGGGATTGAGTTTAGGAGTTGGGAGATAATGCTGCAGCTTTATAAGACCCTTGTCAGACCCCACTTGGAGTACTGTGCATAGTTCTGGTTGCCTCACTACAGGGAGGATGTGGAAGCTATTGAGAGGGTGCAGAGGAGATTTACAAGGATGTTGCCTGGATTGGGAGGCATGCCTTATGAAGATAGGTTGAGGGAGCTAGGTCTCTTCTCCCTGGAGAGACGAAGGTTGAGAGGCAATCTGATAGAGGCTTATAAACGTTGAAAGGAATAGATAGGGTGGATTCTTGGAGGCTATTTCCCAGGTCTGAAATGGTTGCTATGAGAGGACACAGGTTTAAGGTGCTGCGAAGCAAGTACAGAGGAGATGTTTGGGGTAAGTTTTTCACTCAGAGGGTGGTGAGTGAGTGGAATTGGCTGCCATCGGTAGTGGTAGAGGCGAACTCACTGGGGTCTTTTAAAAGACTTCTGGATGAGTACATGGGATTTAATGGGATTGAGAGTTACAGATAGTTCTATGGCCTGGTAGGTACAGATATGATTGGCGCAACTTGTGGGCCGAAGGGCCTGTTTGTGCTGTAGTGTTCTATGTTCTATGTAAACAGGAGTGTAAGGAAGCCAAGAATGTTGCATTTGGCATCCACATCAGAAACTGGACCATTGGTTGGAATGCACAAGTTCTTTCAAAGAGCCGCTGTTGGACAGTTATGGGCTGATGATGCACAAGGTGCCTTACCTGTATGGATGCTGTAGCTTACAAACATTCCTGTATGTACAGGATCATAAGTGTGATGTCATGTCACTGTCAGCATTGTGAGCACAGTTAACAATTTTTTCACTGGTGTTCTTGTGAGGGGAGTATAGTTAAAATGGTGAGGTTCCAGCCATATGAATGTGACTGAATCTAACTCATCTATGTTTATACTCTCCCTTACGGAAGATGGAAAGTATACTGAGTAATTATGGAGTCAATGTTCAAAGTTCTTTAGGTGGGAGTATGTCACCAGAGACTGGTTGAAAGTAATTATAATATCAGGGATCCTGAATTAATTTTGCATAGGGACCAGTCTGGCTTCCTTCCTTCACAGTGAGCCATAGCCACATGGCTTTGCCACTCAGCTGCCCTGCCACTGGCAACCTTCTTGTCCACATCTGTTTTGGAACCTTCCAAATGGACAAGCACTTCCTTCTCGTTCTCATATTCTTCCTCAGAGATTGAAGCTCTTCCCCTGGTTTCATCATCATCGATTTTTAGTGTCCTCCATTATGCAGTGTTGTGCACCAAACTATATGCTGCTACTATTCTTGACACTCTTGCTGAGGCATATTGCAGATTTTCACCTGAGCAATTGAGACATCTGAAAGGACATCTTTAAAATGCTAATGGCCCATTCGATTGTACTCCTGGTGACAACATGGCTGCTGATATATCTGCACTCTGCCTCCATGTGTGGGCTCCTAAAGAGAGTCATCATTCAAGTTCTTAAGGGGTAGCCTCTGTCTCATAGGAGCCAACCACATTTCCCCGCTGGTGGCTGAAATAGCTGAGAGGATTAGTAGGTCCTCAGTATGCAGCTCAATTCCTAAAGAACATGGGCTTCATTTCCATAATCTACTTTCATGCTCAAGGCCAGTTTGAACTGCTCACAAATGCTCATGGATCTGCAAACCAACAGCAGGTCCCAGCAGAAGATGGCAACATCGCCCATGTACAGGAAAGTTTTGAACTCATCACCCCTGTCATGCCATATATTTCCTGATGGATTTGGCAAAAAGATTGAAGAAGTATACGGGGAGAGAGGCCAGATATGCCTGACTCCAGATTTGAGTGGAAAGCTTTCCAATTCTATTGATTGACATTGTGCTACTAATGTTTGTGTAGAGCCATTGGATCAATTTATAGATTATCTCCCCTAGCCCCATTTTGGAGAGCACATACTTCATGTTGATGCATCTAAGGCCTTCTCCTGGTCCAAGCTGATGAGGCAGGTGTTCATTTTCCTGTTCCCTACATAGGCATTTATAGCCTGAGAAGGACAAGGTTATCAGAGATCTACCTGCTGAATATAGTGCACAACTGATCAGCGAGGATCATCAACTCCAGAGCAGACTTGAACTAACTGACAATGACCTGGGGCTGAATTTTGTAGTTAGTATTAACCAGTGGAAACGGCTGCCAATTTCTCCTTTCTACCTTCTTTCCCCTTCTGTTTATAGATGAGAGTGATGACGCCTTTCTTCAGGGATTCTGACAAACTGCCATACACTTCCAGCAGATCTAGCTTGATCCAGTCCCATGTCCTCTCATACAACTCACTAGCAGCTCAGTGGTTAGAACATTGGAGGGTTGGTGCAGACTCGATGGGTTGAATGGCCTCCTTCAGCACTGTAGGGATTCTTTGATTCTAAACTGACACTTCTGTGAGTTTTACCATCTCCAAAGGCATGGCAACCTTAGTTGTGCATGTATTTAGGGCTCAAACTATTGGCAATTTACCTATGGAGGAGCAGAGCACACCAGACCCTCAAATTCTGAATTTGCATTTCTGCATACAAGAGAAGCATGTCTTGCTGCAGTTACATAGACCCTTGGTGATACCTAGCATGAAATATAGTACACATCTTTGATCCCATTACCTAAGGGTTATGTACTTGCCATAGAGGGAGTGCAACGAATGTTCACCAGATTACTATGTGGGATGGTGGGTTTGTTTTATGAGGAGTGATTGAGGAGACTAGGTCTATATTCCCTAGAGTTTTAAAGAATGAGGAGTGACCTCATTGAAACTTACAAACTTCTTACAGGGCTTGACACATTGGACGTAGATAAGATGTTTCTTCTGGTGTGAATCTAAAACCAGAGGACATAATCTCAGGATAAGAGGTAGGCCATTTAAGACAGAGATCAGAGGGTGGTGAATCTTTGGAATTCTTTACCCATAGAGGGTTGTGGAAGCTCAATCATTGAGCATTTTCAAGATAACAATCACTAGATTTCTGAAGACTAATGGAATCAAAGGATGTGCAGATACTGTGGGAGAGCAACTCTGAGATAGATGATCAGCTAATATCTAATTGAACAGTGTCACAGACTTGATTGGCCAAATGGCCTATTCCTCTTCTATGTTCTCATGTACTGGCCAGATTATTACCACTAACCATCTGCAATACAAGTCAGGAGGCAGCTATTACAGCAATCGTAAAAGGGGTCACTTCATGCATTTTGAAAGTGCTATCTTACTAATCCCATTCATCCATTCTTTCCTTATTGTCTTTTTAAGTGAGAAATGGTTCATATTTTAAGCAGAGGAACATAGAGAGCTGGAGGGAATGAGTGAGGCAGTGAGATTATATTTAGAAAAATGGACAGACTGAGCCAAATATTCTCCTTTCATTCTGTAAATCTCTACAGCTCAAATGCAAAGCCTTTGCAGAGGCTGCCTCATATTATTTGGAATTGCTTTTGGCTGGAGTACATCTCTGCAATATAAAGCCAGGTCAAAAAACTATTCTGATCCTTTATAAACTAACTGTTGAGGTTTGTTCCATCAGTATTAATGAAGCAGGCACTATTACCTCAAAACATTACACATTTTCAGTTGAAGAGGAACTTGTGCAATATTATTTCAGATTTAAGAGAGTATTATTTCAGATTTAAGAGAGTATTAAGAGAGTATTCAGCTTTTTCTTGTTGAAAGAATCACTTTCAATATTTTATGATAGAGACAAGTTTCAGAAAAAATGTCAATTCTGATATTTATTGTACCAATCATTTTGTGATTTTGTTTGCATAACACATTTGCAATCAGTAATTAATAAGTAAAGCTGGTCACTTCTGGAGAATGCAACCCAGGCATTCTCTCATACTGTGAGCATAATGCTGCCCATTGATCCTTTTATTCATTCGCGGGGCATGAGTATCACTAGCTGGCCAGCATTTATTGCCCATCCCTAGTTGCCCTTGAGAAGGTGGTGGTGAGCTGCCTTCCTGAATCGCTGCAGTCCAGGTTCTGAAGGTTGACCCACAATGCCGTTAGAGAGGGAATTCCAGGATTTTGACCCAGTGACTGCGAAAGAACAGCAATATGTTTCCAAGTCAGGATGCTGAGTGGCTTGGAGGGGAACTTGCAGGTGGTGGTGTTCCCATTTATCTGCTGCGCTTGTCCTTCTAGATGGAAGTGGTTGTGGGTTTGAAAGATGCTGTTTAAGGATTTTTGCTGAATTGCCACAGTGCATCTTGTGGATAGTACTGCGCTACTGAGTGTCAGTGGTGGAGGGATTGAATGTTTGTAGATGTGGTGCCAATCAAGCGGGCTGCTTTGTCCTGGATGATGTCAACCTTCTTGAGTGTTATTGGAGCTGCAAGTGGAGAGCATCCCATCACACTCCAGACTCATGCCTTGTAGATGGTGGATAGACTTTGTGGAGTCAGGAGGTGAGTTACTTGCTGCAGTATTCCTATCTTCAGCTCTTGTATTATGTGGCAAGTCCAGTTGAGTTTCTGGTCAATGGTAACCCCACGGATGTTGACAGTGGGTGTTACACCATTGACTATCAAGATGCAGTGGTAGTGTGTCTCTTATTGGTGATGGTCATTGGCTGGCATTTGTGTGGCGTGAATGTTACTTGCCACTTGTCAGCCCAAGCCTGGATATTGTCCAGATCTTGTTGCGTTTGAACATGGATTGCTTCAGTATCTGAGGAGTCACGAATGGTCCTGAATATTGTGCAATCAATGGCGAACATCCCCATTTCTGACCTTATGATGAGAGGAAGATCATTGATGAAGCAGATGAAGATTGTTGGGCCTAGAACACTACCCTGACGGACTCTTGTGGAGATATCCTGCAGCTGAGATGATTGACCCTCCACAATCACAACCATCTTCCTATGTACCAGGTATGACTCCAACCAGTGGAGAGTTTGCTCCCTGATACCCACTGATTTCAGTTTCGCTAGGGCTCCTTGATGCCACACATTCAGTCAAATGTGGCTTTGATGTCAAAGCAGTCACTCTCACCTCACCTCTGGAACTCAGCTCTTTTATCCATGTTTGAACAAAGGCTGTAATGAGGTCAGGAGCTGAGTGACCCTGGCAAAACCCAAACTGGATGTCACTGAGCAGGTTATTGCGGAGCTGGTGTTGCTTGATAGCACTGTCAATGAACCTTCCATTACTTTACTGATGAGCAAGAGGAGAATGATTGGGTGGTAATTGGCCAGGTTGGATTTGTCCTGCTTTTTGTGTACAGGACATACCTGGGCAATTTTCCACATTGTTGGGTAGATGCCAGTTTTGTAACTATACTGGAAGAGTTATCCATCATAGCCATCGGTCTTCTAAAGGTAAGTTGATCTTGTATTGACCTGGCATGGGTATTTGTTTACATGCATACAGTGCTTTTCCAATAAAAATACCAAAATATGGTGAAAAAGGTTACAAAATGTCCTGTCAACATTTCCTGTCACTTTTACTACTCTGATTTAAATAGTTTTTGCTAATGTAAAAAAAAACTGGTTCTGATACTTGGAAAAAAAATCTAATCATCTGCTATTGTATATTGATTGATAGGCACTCTATTGTACATTAAGAGCTTTTGTTCTGTCATTCCCAGAGAGTTGTCCATCGTTTGGAAAGTTGTGGCCGTTATCAATGCTTGGCTGAGCTTCAAATGCTAATGGGGTTCCACACAGTTGGTGCTGTATTCATCTGAGAATTAATCATAGTTTCAAGAAGTGATAATTACAGATTGGTTGATTTCTGGTTTGTTGACACATGCTAATAGGATAACAACTATTGCAAGATTTTTTTTACATAGCAGAATGTATTCTTTCTCTTAATATCAATGATATTGAGGCTTTTATTAAATGGTGAGAGTTTTTGCGAAGGAATATAAAACATTTTCTATTGATACTGCATGAAATCTAAGAATTGTACATAGTGCATACTAGGTGAATGTCAATGGAGGATACATGGGGGCATGAAGTGGCATGGTTGATCAGAGCGGAGAAACATGGGGCATATAGATGTTATGAGATGTCATGGGCAATCTGAGGAAGCATGTGTTGACATGGAGTTGGATAGTGGATGAGGAAAGGGAAGGGAGAAGTTGCTAAACACTATTAGGAGCTGAAATACTGTTTTGGAGAACCAAGGCATAATTCACAAATTGCATTGCAAATCAAGCCCAGTGTGAAAAGACAAAAATGATATCTGAAGTCGCACATGTATCCTGTATATAGTTTGCGAGCCACAAAAGTGTGCAAGTTGGATTTTCCTGAGCCAGAAGAAGACTTTATTTGCCACAGTTGTTTAGACTGGGGCATAAATGTATAACCTTCTATCCCAGTGGCAGAAATGCTACTACTACACTAAGGCTGACTTCATCTTTAACAAGATTACAGCAGTGTCATTTTATGTAGCATCTTGTAGATAGCTAAATTACATCTCAACACAGTTAATGAAAATTCCTGTACCCACTGGCACACTCTCCTCCTCTCATTCACTCTCTCTCTCTCTCTCTGCCTTTCACGCTTTGTTTACCTGTTTTTATAGCAGCTATTGCCTCAATACATATCATGGAATGAGTTTATATTTTCTTTGGACTTTTCATTAAGTTTAATCTCACACTGTCTAAGCTTACAATGATGTGTATAATGCCAGGTCATTTAGTATTAATTACAATTTATGTTGTAACACCCATAAGAAAGTGCTTAGTATCAGAGAACAGTGCAGATTTTTGTTTGTGCTGTGCTAAAATATAAAAATAAAGGTTGCAATGTCATTAATGTCAGAAGCAAGAACACACCTTGAATATGATCAGGTTCTGTGTGACTTTTTATTGCATTAACTGACACCTACGTTTTATTTTTATTGTTACAGGTGAATATATTGATGGTGCAGGAGAGTGTCAACCCTGTCATGACATTTGTGGTAAATGTTCTGGTCCAAGCAGTGTTGAATGCATCACTTGTGCCACTCCAAGGTGGGTTCTTTTGATGTTATTCTCATGTTTCTGTCTCTCCAGTTCTGTAGTTAATACACTACAGTCAAGTTTATTCCAGTTCAAAGCCAAAAAATATCAAAAAGATTAGAAATCTGAAATAGAGACAGAAAATGCTTGAAATACTCAGCTCATATGATGAGAGAATTAGAGTTATTAGGATGATTTTACTTTTCTTCTATCAATGATTTTAAAGGCTGGGAGTATTTAAAACCTCATGGCTATCTATCTATTAACTACCTGCTCACCCCCACCCCAATTTTACCAGCAGGTGACGTGATGTCAAATGGCCCATCCAGGGCAGGCTAATTGAGGACTTAACTGATGGTGGGAGAGGCCAACGCCTAGCAGTCAACCAACTGGTTTCTGGTTTCTTTGAGCGGGGTGTGAGTGGACAGAGATGTCCCTCCTTAACTAAGTCCCCAGGCCCATCACAGAGACCCACAGGGTGTTAGCATCTTTACCACCTCTTCCCACCCTCCCCACAAACAGTTTACTCGGTAGCTATTCAAATCCTAGCTCCCACTCCTCCTTCAGTGTGGCCTGCCAGCTTCTCCCAAGGCAAGACCCCCCATCACTTACAATGCAATCCAGATCAACTCGCCATCTCAAACCCTGAGTGCAGTACTGGCGGTAACCTCTGCTCTCTAGTCGCACTGCAGAGCTTTCAGCCGTCACATAAGGACTTAATAACTAGAAGCAGGTGTAGGCATTTCATCCCCTTGAGCCTGTACCACCATTCAATATAGTCATGAATGACATTCATCTTGGCCTCACTCCACTTTCCCCCCTGTTCTCCTTATCCCTTCAACCCATTACTAATTAAAAAAATGTCCTGGCATCCACCTCACTCTGGGATAGTGAATTCCACAAATTCCCTTTGAGAGAAGTAATTTCTCCTCATCACCAAAAGAGAAAATGCTGGAAAATCTCAGCAGGTCTGACAGCATCTCTAAGGAGAGAAAAGAGCTGACATTTTGCATCCAGATGACCCATTATCTAAGCTTTGACAAAAGGTCATCTGGACTCAAAACAGCAGCACTTTTCTCTCTTTACAGATGCTGTCAGACCTGCTGAGGTTTTCCAGCATTTCCTCTTTTGGCTTCAGATTCCAGTATCCGCAGTAATTTTGCTTTTAATTTTTCCTCATCTTTGTTTTAAATCTGCTATTCCTTATCATAAAACTATAATCTCTTGTTTTAGATTACCCCACGAGACAAAACATCTGTTTTACATCTACATTGTCAATTTCTTTTATCATCTTACATATCTCAATTTGATCTCCTCTCATTCTGCTAAACTCTAGAGCATATAGGGCTAACTTGCTCAATCTCCCTTCATAAGATAAAACCCTCATCACTGGAATCAATCTAGTGAACCTCCTCTGAACTGTCTTTATTGCAAATACATCCTTCCTCATATTAGGGGACCAAACTGTACACAGTACTCCAGATGGAATCTCACCAATACCTCATATAGTTGTAGCAACATTTCCTTAGTTTTATATTCTATTTCTTTAACTATAAATGCCAAAACTTCATTTGCTTTCCTTATTACCTGCTATACCCGTGTACCAGTTTTCTGCAACTCATGCACGATGACACTCAGATCCCTCTTCACTGAAGCACCCTGAAGTCTCTCTCCATTTAGAGAACAAGTTGCCTTTTCTGACCAAAGCTGGATAACCTTACACTTATCCTTGTCAAACTCCATCCGCCACATTTGGTCCGCTAGTACCACAATAGTTGTGGGAGCTAGTGCCTTGTAGTAGATAATGGTGGGCAGCCTATCCCCAGAAATAGAGATGAGGGGTGTCATGGAAGGGAAAAGTCAAAGATGAATCATTTTAAGGTGAGGAATGTTAGGAAATTGATGACCCATTTCAGTTCATGATAAAAGCAGGAAGCAGCTTTGACACAATTATCAAAAAATGTGAGGCGAGAGATCCGAGTAAGATTGAAATGCAGAATTTTCCACAAAAAAGTAGGCATTCCTATAGCAACATCTTTTATTTGGAGATGAGTGAAATTAATGGACAAGTTATCCAATGTGAGAAAAAGTTCAGCCAGACAGAGGAGTATGATGGTAGATGCAAACCGGATGATCCGTCCCCCTGTCAAGAAGGATTACTCAATGATCATTATAAACTACACTGTGCCAAAGTTTACACATTTGCTAAAGAAACTGTAGAGTAGATTCTTATAGCATGATGTTTTCCAGTCAACCATTTAAGCTGGTATAAAATGAATTAATACTTTCAAATTAATTTGAACTGCAGATGAGTATTTGTCACATAATATCCCATCCTTTAGAGAGTAGTAGTGAGCATTCCAGAGGCAAGGGGAATTTGGGTGTATGTGTACCAGCCATGGTTTGGTTGATAGTATTCTTGTCTTTTAACAAGCAGGTTAAGTTCAAGACCCACTCCAGAGATGCAAGGACAATGCAGGCTGACATTCTTGTGCATTACTTGGGGGGCTGCTACTCAGGATTGGGAAGTACCATCTTTCAGATGAAGCATCAAATCAGGGTCTTGTCTGCTCTACGTCAGGTAGACATATGATATGATTTCACTATTCCAGAGCAGGGGAGTTACTCTGATGTTCTGGCCAATATTTACTCCTCAATCAACATCACTTAAGGTAGATTATCTGCTTCTTATCGCATTGCTGCTCGTGAGACGTTGCTGTACACAAATTGGCTGCTGCAGTTCCTATGTTACCACAGAGAGATAGCAAAATCAGATGCATCCTTTACTTTTCTCCTGTAAATTATTCACTACCATGTAACTGGGGAGAATCACTTAATAAATATGGGAGTTCTTCAATCCTGAAGTAGAAAGTCTCAATAATCACCCATTGTGATTGGATGACAGATAACTCATCTTTCTTCCTGTCATCAGGTTCTTTAACAATGGGCATTGTGTCACAAACTGCCCTACTAGTAAGTTTGGCATGAATGGGCAGTGTCACCCATGTCATCATACCTGCAAGGAATGCAGAGGGGGTGAACCTAATGAATGCACATCATGTGATAAAGGTAAGATCATAATAAATATAAAAATAATGCACAATGAACTTTTCTTCGTATACATATATGCGTTGTACCATCAAAGGTAAAAATACAATGATTTACTGAAGACATATTTTACCTTAGATCAAAACGTTTGCTTTGCACAGCCACTAATACTAACTGGATCTTAATCTCACTAGTGATTCATGGTGCTATTTTTATCACTAAGCATCATCTGAATCCAAACTAAACAGCTCACTTCTGATTGATCACAGAATTATATTTACAAATATCAAAAGTACAAGCTTTGTAAGTGTTTTATTTGGGAAATACCATTAGTAGTGAGCAGTGGTTAAAGTAGACAGGGGCAATAGTAAAAAATGGCTTTGTATTCTACAAAGTTGCTTTATTTAAGACCTGAAATGCTGTTCCAGAACATTCCAGCCAAGTGGGTCCAATGCCAAGCTGTGTACTAGCATTTCTTATTTGTGTAGAGATTTGAAAGCTCATATTCACACCAGGGGATCATTGCCTATCTCTCACAGCATAACAGCTGAGTGAGTGCATCTGAGTGCACACATTAACCTTGTAGATTTAGCCATGTGTGCCAATTTCTATCCACTAGATCAGCAGAAATAAAACAAAGTAGCAACAAAGAAATAATGCTCTGAACCCTTTGATTTAAAAAGGTCAAAAAATCCACGCATTCTTCCGTTGGGAAAAAGATACAAAAGTCTGAGGTCATGTGCAAACCAACTCAAGAACAGCTTCTTCCCTTTTGCCATCAGACTTTTGAATGGGCCAATTTTACATTAAATTGATCTTTCTCTACACCCTAGCTATGACTGTAACACTGCATTCTGCACTCTGTCCTTTCCTTCTCTATGAACGATATGCTTTGTCTGTATAGTGCGCAAAAAACAATACTTTTCACTGCATACTGACACTACATGTGACAATAATAAATCACATCAGGTCAATCCTAGCACTCATTCTGCAAACCATCATCATAACCTTTTCTACTGTCAATGCTGTGATCTCCAATGCTAAACTGTTGCTTGGTACACTTGTTGATTAGAAGTTAGATTTTGCTTACTTTCTTCTTGGGGCCATGCAATCTCTTGTTCATATTCTGTGATGATGGACATTGAGATTATTTTAGAAGTCTGCCATTCCTATATGGAGCTTTAGTGGGTACATGAGCTCATAAAATTATCTCCTTTGTATTAACTTGATTAAAATGTTCTGGAAGACTGTATGTGGTTTAGAGGAAAGGGTGCCAAAGTGTTGTATAACTGCTAGCTGGCAGTGCCAATTACACAAACAAGTTCAGCACATTTAAATCAAAACATTCCTTTCTGGCTGATTTTTCATCCTAGTTTTAAAGATTCCACTTAACACTAATATATTGACAAAAGTTAGTTTGCTACAAGGATTTAAGCATGTCTGTGTCCAAGAATTAAACCATGATATTGCTGGAAAAAAATTGTTGAAGCTTTTCATCTTGCACTCATCATGACAATCGCTAGATTACCAATGTCAGGAAACGACAACTTTATAGCATATGAGGAGTGAGTGTTAATTGGTTGGCAAATGGATTCTGATTGGGGGAGGCATTATCCTGAGGAATGAAATAGTGAGTGTCTGTCACTTATTTTATTTAGCTGAAACAGGTACAGTGCGCGTACATGTTCTTTCTGCCTGCGAAGAACAGGGCCTTGTGTATGTATATGTGTGTAAAATACATATAGCTTCCAGTACATATATGTGCCCCACACTGCAAGCCTCACTGACAGTCTTAAATTGGTTGCCAATGTAATGTTTAGCACACTGAGATCATTTAGCAAAATAGCAGAATCATACCTAATCACTGTTTTGTGTTTTGCACTCAGGGGCTGCTGTATCTTGCCCATTGTGAATAGTGGGAAAGGTATGCTGTTTGATATGATGTACCAGTTTTTGGGGCATACAGCCGACATACCTAGCAATATAGTGGTAATGATTCATATATCACAGTGTACATATTTGCATGTACTGGAAGCTACATATATTAATTAATTCAAAGACCATGTTCTTTGCAGACTGAAAGAACATGCACATTGGTTGTCGAGTACTGTTTCAGAAGTCTCAGGTGGGGAACTAGGTGGAGTGGACAGCTGTGAATGGGCATGTTAGATCATTAGATAGTCTCCTGTCCCTGTTAAGTACCATAGAGGAGTCAAATTCCAAATTGGCAGAGGCAGGGCACAGAACCTGCCCTTTGTTCATCTCCCTGATGTGCTACAGACAAAGAGGCTCTGTCACTGTCTTCATTCAATACTATTGCAACCTTTGTGTGCATAGGTCACCTACTCTTCTGCCATCACTGTGAAGATGCAATCTCTACCCAAGACACCGAAACACCTCTAAAAGCGTTCCAGGTGACTTTTGGAAACTTCCCAATAGAAAATTTTCCATTGTTTTGTTTTGTCTGCTCTCCATGTGCCTGGCCGTTTAACTAACACCACTGCAGGACTAGTATTGCTGCTTCATGCTTTTTGTCAGGAATGGACAAAGGAGGGATTGCTGGGACCAGTATTATCCAATCTTGTTATCTTGGTGTCACATCAGCTGGTTGAGCTGTGTGATGCCTGGATAATGCTGTTTCCACATGCTTATGTGCACAAAGAGGACCAGCTAAGCATGCCCATATTAATGAGAAACGGTGCATGAGCCACACAAGTAGAAAGGAGCCTGTCCTTACCCCTGGATATCAAGGGAAACCTGCATGGCTCTGCTAGAAACTAGGCAAATTAATTCTGCAGCCTCTGTGTGTGACAACTAATGAGTCATTTAAATGTTCATACTGTTGACGTGGAACTTCCATTAAATTTTGTTTTATAATTCAAAGACAGCATTTATATTTCATGCAAATTTTGACTCATGACAAATGAAGTGCCTTTCACATTTTTCATATCTTCTCAGACAAATTTAGGAACAATCGTTACTTTTTCAAATATGAATGCAGAGAGTATTGTCCTACGTCTTACTATCCTGCTGCTGATAAAACCTGCCATCCATGTTCCAGTAACTGTGAAGTGTGCATTAGTGATACACACTGTGTAAAGTGTTCCTCAGGCTACTACCCAGACTCAGAAGGATGCCAGCAGCTAATATGCGGAGAAGGTAAGAAGTAAGAGATTTTTCATGCACTGCATGAGTTTAAAGCTGCATCCTAAGTGATAAATTGAAGAACTACATCAACTGCAACTACAAAGACAGATTACTTTATGGAAATTCATGACATTACATATGCAGTATGTAAATAAAATGGAAGCTGAATCTATCATTTGCTTGAAGGCTTTCCAGACAGCAAACAGGCACCTACATCATGTTGGTCTTATGGCGCTTTTAATCATTTTAGAAAAGGAAATGGACCCAGATGAAAATGTATCCATAATCTAAGAATGATCTGACTGGAAATTTACAATGATGAAAAATTAGTTGGAGATTGTTTCATTCCTGTCAACATTGATTCCGGCCATGAATCAACATCTGCAAAGTTGTGATCAAAAATCTTGGTGATCTCAGAGATCTCAGTGATTCTCAGTAGGTAAAAGAGAGGATGAGGGGAGGATTTGATGAACATAAAAATGAGAAGTGAGCAGTGTCCCTTTTCTTCATCATTACAATTACCTTCCATTATCCTACAGGAGTGCATACACACGTGGACATCTGGTGAGGAGAGGATTGGACATAGCAGTGAATAGCACTGGATAGTACTGAATAGCACTAGGACATAGCAGAAGACTGAGGGTGGTGATTGATGGGAAATATTCAACCTGGAGTTCAGTTACAAGTGGTGTACCTCAAGGATCTGTTTTGGGGCCACCGCTGTTTGTCATTTTTATAAATGACCTAGATGAGGGTGTAGAAGGATGGATTAGTAAATTTGCTGACGACACCAAAGTTGGAGGAGTTGTAGACAGTGAGGGTGGATGTTACAGTTTGCAGAGGGACGTAGATAAGCTGCAGAGCTGAGCCGAGAGGTGGCAGATTGAGTTTAATACGGAAAAGTGTGAGGTGATTCACTTTGGTAAGAATAACAGGAGTACAGAATATAGGGCTAATGGAAGGATTCTTAGTAGTGTTGATGAGCAGAGAGATCTTGGGGTACATGTGCATAGCTCCCTGAAAGTTGGCACCCAGATTGATAAGGTTGTGAAGAAGGCGTACGGTGTGTTAGCTTTTACTGGTAGAGGGATTGAATTTCGGAACCGTGAGGTAATGTTACAACTGTACAAAACTCTGGTGTGGCCGCACTTGGAGGATTGAGTACAGTTCTGGTTGCCGCATTATAAGCAAGATGTGGAGGCATTGGAAAGGGTGCAGAGGAGGTTTACCAGGATGTTGCCTGGTATGGTGGGAAGGTCCTATGAGGAAAGGCTGAGGGACTTGAGGTTATTTTCACTGGAGAGAAGAAGGTTACGAGGTGACCTGATTGAGGCATACAAGATGATCAAAGGATTGGATAGGGTGGACAGTGAGAGCCTTCTACCTCGGATGGTGATGGCTAACACAAGGAGACATAGCTTTAAATTAAGGGGTGGTAAGGACGGATGTCAGAGGTAGGTTCTTCACTCAGAGGGTAGTAAGGTCATGGAATGCCCTGCGTGCAGCAGTTGTGGACTCGCCAACTTTAAAGGCGTTCAGATGGTCAGTGGATAGACAAATGGATGACATTGAAATAGTTTAGGTTAGGGGGTCATTAGATTGGTTCCACTGGTCGGCGCAACATCGAGGGCCGAAGGGCCTGTGCTGCACTGTAATGTTCTATCTATCTATCTATGTGAATACCTCATTAGCACGCATTGTTGCACTTAAATATTACCTTGATGAAATAAAGTAATGCTCACAGACTTGTACCATGTGCTGGCAAGACAAATCGGTTAAAATATGGAGAATTGGGAGGGGGAAGTAATTTTTAAAAGATGCCAATTGACTCTCCACATGAATTACATGAAGGAGATGCATATTTGCAATCTGGAAAGCATAGAATGAGATGATATATTCAAGTTGCATTTTACTTACATACTTTATATGCAAAGTTACATGATACCTGATTCCAACATCTTTTGATTATCAATAGGTATGTAATATGTTCCAAGTTAACTACTAACCAGACTACCAAATGCCTTCACAACAGGTTTAATGGAAAATGTTGTACATCAGTAATGTACATGAATAAATTAATGTATGTACTGAATTAAGCTCTCCCACACATCTTCACTGTGTATTAAAATTAACTACGTGTTTATTGATCAAAACAGATTTCTAATCCCTTTTCTTACAGGCGAGACAATGAAAATGAACAGCAAAGTGGTTGAGCAGTAAAAGCTGTTTTACAGAGAAGAATTTATTTTATGTGATGTCACTGTCTATATGTGTTTTCATACCTTACATGTGAAACCTCATTTAAAATTGTATACGGTTTATATTGCAAAAATATAAACCATTTAGGTGGACAGGGCTCAGTAAATAGGATGTCATTGTTTCTGAAAATACATAAGGATGATCAGGTAAGGGCAACTCCAAAAAATAGATAGTTTAGTTATTCCAAGATTTTCATCCTTAAAAAGTTCATTTCCGCCCCTGTATCAGTCCATCTGGTGCTGAAACACTCATCCATGCTTTAGTTACCTCCAGAATTGTCTACTCCATTGCTCTCCTGGCTGTCTTCTTATCTCCCACTGTCCATAAACTTGAGTTCAAACAAAACTTTTAACTTGCTCCAAGTCTAGTTCACACCTGTGCATGCTGGCCTACATTGGCTCCCAGTCTCGGAATGTTTCCATTTAAAAAGTGTTATCATTGTGTTCCAATCCCTCCATGGTCTAACTCGTCCTACTTCTGTGACACCTTTCAGCACAACAACCTTAAAATCCAGCCGTTCCTTTCTCACCCAATCTTCCAGCTCAGGCCAAGAGAAAACTCTCTAGCGCAGCGGGTTCCTGAGGCATTGTGATGAGGGCTGGAGATTCATGGGTAAGGAAGACATGTCCCTTTTTAAAGCAATAACTGTCATGAAGCAGGTAAATTTGAAGGTCCAAACATTATAAAAAGCCACAGCAAAGTGAGGTATATAAGATAAGTAGGTAGGACTAGGGTTTTGTGGATGTTGTTTGGTTGTAGAGTGGGCTTGTCACTTGCCTGTGGAGAGGGGTGTGCGTTGGCCTGGGGGTGTTTTTGGGGTTGTCTGGTCAATGCAAGGTTGGTTGTTAGATGGTCAGATGAGGGGGATGTTGAGTTTGTCAGGTTGGGGGTTTATTCCATGGATATTGGAGGTGTAGTCAGGTATGGAAGGGAGGTGGGGTGGTGGTTGCCCATGGGAAAGTTGGGGCAATGTAGTTGGGGTGGTGCAGGTGTCTTTTAATGGATTTGCGGAGATAGCTGCGCTGGTTGGGTGTCAGTGGGTTGGGGGGGAGATGTGTGAAGGGTATCTCATAGGGGTGAGAGTTGTTCAGTACTATAGCTATCCAGGAATTAGAAGTGATCTTAACTCTTCTGACTTTTCCTGGATAATATTTCTGACAGATGGAACTATCCAAAGTTTTTGATTTATGTTTATTTTCACATGGTCCCAATTGCAGGGTAATTAAACCACCCAGGTAATCATCATACAAGCCTTACTTGGAGACCTCTTGGGAGTGATTGTTCCCCAGTGCATCTTTTAGAAATTAGAGGTATGACACCCTGGAGCATCGAAGTTAGGGATCATCATTTTCCCTTTAGGACGCTGAATCAGTTGTTGTAGTGCAACCTCATGCAGCGAGCACTGATTTGTTTGTCCCAGGGATTTTCCTGGGCTCTTACCTAACCCACTTGCTTTGCTCCATTCACTGGAGGTGGAAATTCTTGGTTTTTAGGATTCCATTATCATATCCTCCTCAGTAACCTCCTCAGAATCCTCTGCTCAATCCAACTACAGCCCTATCTACAACTTTCTTTTCCTCCCTAAGTCCTCGAACATATCATTGTTGCCCTTCACTGGTCAGGCCACTCTTAATGTACCATGAACATGCAGTTCTGTAGGAAGAAATTTGTTCATGTAACTCACGCAAGTATGGCTTGTGGTGCTGCCAGTCCCCAGAGAATCAAGAATAGGTCTGTGTCATGCTGCCAGAAGTGGTGCCACACAAGCTCATTTCTTTTCCCATCACTTCCACACCATAAAAAGGACTTAGGGTAGTGAAGAATACACAAAACTAGTTTACAAAGAAGTCATCAGAACTGGGAGATCACAACTAATGGGAAAGATTGAATAGGTTGGAACATTTTCCTTTGAAAAAGAGAAGGTTTTGCAATAACCTGGTAGATGCCTATTAAGTTCTGAATGTTTGAACAGGGTGGACATGAACAGAACATTTCCATTTAAGGGAAAATCCAAATCTAGGGGTCATAAATAGATGAATACATAAACTGAAGGAAAAATAAGAAGAAATATCTTTACTTAGTGAGTGATTAGAATATGGGACTTGCCCAGAACATAAAGTGGTTGACTTTGATGCATTCAAAAGAAAACCAGAATGAATACAAGAAAAATAAGGGAATAAAAATTCATGTTGAGAGGTTGAGATGAGGTGATTAGAATAGGGAGGTGGAGCGAAGACTCATGTGGAGTACAAAAACTGCAGAAATGTCTAATTGGGCCGAATGGCATATTTCTCTGCCATTTACTCTATATAATTCACAGATTGCAATTCGTCAACAGCTCTGCTTAATTCCACATTTGTACACTGGTAGCAATCTGAAAGCATTATTGAGGAACTAGCAGTTAGCAGTGTATTGGTGAAGGAAAAAATGTCTGAGAATTGCAAGAAGGAAAGAGCACAAGCAAGGAAGAGGGACAAGTGTCTGGAGTGAAAGGGAAGGGTGTTCAAATAAATTTAAGATGTATGAAATGTAAACAAAGGGCTGAAAATCCTCTACAAATCTGACAGCATCCGTGGAGAGAATTAATGTTTTGAGCCCAATATAACTCTTCTTTGGAAGAATGGTTAAATTGGTGTGTTGAGCGTGGATAAATCCAAGTGTTTTTTTCTATTCTTTTCTTAAAATCGATTGATTATGTTAACCAGAATAGAAGTGAAATCTGCCAGAATGGTGGCTAGGCGAGAGGGATGGGGGAAAGAGGCCTCCTATTGGCCCCATGTGCCCAATGGAGGACCCCCCCAAGGGATTTCCCCCTACATTTACTCCTCCCTTTCCCCCCACTCCGTTATGCACCCCCCCACCGCCCTTAAGACCCTAAGGTGTAGGAGCAAATTAGGCAAATCAGCTCATGTCTGGCTGATAAGTTTCTCAACACCATTTTCCTGCCTTTTCCTGGTAACCTTTGTTCCCCTTACCAAACAAGAACCTATCTATCTCTGTTTTAAATACAATCAATGACTTGGTTTCCACAGTCTTCTGTGATAATGAATTCCCCCCTTCCATCCCCTGCCCCTGCCTCTAACAGCTTGGCTCCACTAAAACACCAGACTTGCCTTAAAATCCAGCTTGCTTGCAGCATGCCTTCTTCAGGACTGACTGCAGTCCCAGTGGTGGTCAGTGGTCCCAAAGGCACTACGTGGAACAGTGAGCTGCCGGCCATTTGACTGTCCAGCTACTCAAGTCAGGACTTTCTCCCAAATGAGGACAGAAGGCATTGCCCACATTAGTAACTCAATGGCTATTGGGGTGGCACAGTGGTTAGCACTGCTGCCTCACAGCACCAGGCATCCGGGTTCAATTCTGGCAACGGGTCAATGTCTGCATGGAGCTTGCACATTCTCCCCGTATCTGCATAGGTTTCCTCCAGGTTCTCTGGTTTCCTCCCACTGTCCAAAGATGTGCGGATTAGGTGGATTGGCCATGTTAACTTGTTCCTTAGTGTCAGGGGATTTACAGGGCAAATATGTGGGGTTACAGGAGTAGGGCCTGAGTGGGATTGCAGTCGATCAGACGTGATGGGCTGAATGGCCTTCTTCTGCACTGTAGGGATTCTATGATTCTATAAAATGGTGCAGGGCAAGCCTATCAAGCTGGACTCGCCATTGTCAGTCATACTGTAAAATCTAACCCCATATCTCCTATGAATTAATGTAAATCTCATGTGCAAAGTATTCATGGCTAGCATTGCCTGAGTAGCTTCTGTGTTTTGAATCTATTTTGATCAATAACCTGGTCGAAATTGATGGGTGATTCTTGAGGATCCTATAAAGTCAAGTTTTAAAAAAAAATCTGCTATAAGAACAACAGTTATAACAAGGTAAATCAAACAGCAATTTCTGGCATCTGCACATGTATAGTTAAATCAAAAATCCTGAATTTGCTGTCAGAGACACGCTGCTCTTCCTCAGGGTGTGCTGTAAGAGTACTCACTGATAGAATCATCATTGAAATGGATACAATGGCAGGAACCTGGGATATCTTTTCAATAGCTCTGCAGTAAAAAGGCTAGAAAAAGATTGGATTGGTGCATTCAGAATAGCTCTGTGACAGTATAACAAGTAATAATTGATAAATGATAAACCAAACAAATGAAAATTTGAAAAATTAATTTCTTTCATAAAGTTCCTTCAGCGGGTAATTGATGTTGGACAATTCTTTTTAAACTTTGAAGATTTCGTAGAAGAATGGTAGAATCCCGACAGTGCAGAAGGAGGCCATTCGGCCCTTCGAGTCTGCACTGACTCTCTGACAGAGCATCTTACTTTTGTTTTACTTTTTCTTATCATCCCCTTCTCTCTCTGTTAATCCAGTATATATTCTTCAATCTTGATTTGAATGAATTAAACATAACTTGGATTGCCTGCTTCATACATTCTGTTTTAAACTCTTGAATGGCTGAGTGAGAATTTCTCAAACTATTTGAAGAATCCATGTTGTTTGTTACCCTGCTCACAGAAACTTTTGATCCCCTGTAGAGAGCATTGCACTTGATCAGATTTGCTCAACTGGAGCAAATCTCTGTTCTGAAGCCTTAAAAACCTTGCCCAGTCAGTGTTGGTTTGTAAGACAAAACATTTTACCCCTGACAGATTGCTTGACTGTTCAATCATGGGAATTACAAGAAATAATGAGACAATACACAGAGCTCAAATGAAACACTAAATCTCAAATTTAACACGAGTACTAAACCTTTACTAAGTATGGACGATGCAATATATCCTGGGCTGGATAGTTATCACAAATCTCAACCTCAAATTTTGATTAAAATATGATTGTCAGCTCAAAAATATTCCAGCTTCTTACATGTTCCTTTTTTCTGACCACAAAATCCAAACCATCAATTTAAATGGGGATAGGGCAGGATGAGTTTCATATCCTTGTACCAGGTCATATTGGTCTCTCTCTTGTTCTCTGTGCCATTGGCAAAATTTATAGATCCTCTGTTTTATGAGATCACGTAAGATGATCATTATTTGTATTAAAACTCTATTCCAACAACATAATATAATTGTAACCGTGTGCAAAACTGTTACAGCCAAAGGCACTGAATTATTAATTATGTAGATACCATACATAACATTACTGATATATTAAAATCACAATATTTCAACACACATTTCACTTTTAATTATAATTTCAGTTTGCATTGTCAGTAATTAAATTAATTCCATTTGTGGGGATTGCCGCTTGTCCAATTTTTCAGTGGTTTCTGAAAATTTAGATAAACATGAACCAGACGTGATCATTTTGATTCTAAAATAAAATTTGTTTTTAAAATTTGTTTTACTCTGCTTCACAAAGTGAATTACTTAATTACTAATTATTTTCAATTGAATTTTCATCAGCAGCTTAGAAAACCAGAATTGAAATCATAAATATATTCCCTGTCCTGTCCACTTTGAGTTTAATTGCACCCAATTCCTCAGCCGTCTCCATATCCCATTCCTAGTCTCTACTTCAGCCAGCCTGTGCCTAGGTTCAGATTTAGAATGGGAAATGAATGAATTTGAACTATAAAATTGATCTGAAGGTACAATTTATCAGAATCATTTGAAGTGAAAAATCAGGAAACACTCATTTGTGCTGCAAGTTACATCCTCACACGTATATTATCAATCGACCTATATTTATAATCCACAGGTGAAATTGCAGATCCTGACAATGAAAACTGTATCCAGTGTGAAGAAGGATGTAAGAAATGCATGTTAGGTGAGTTGTCACATAGAATTACATAGAAACTACAACATGGAAACAAGTCATTTGGCCCAGCCATTACATTTGGTGTTAGCTGTAGTCCTAGTCTTATATATCTGTGCCATTCTCATATCTAGTGAACTAATTCACCTGTTAGCTTTTGATGTGTCTGACTCATAACTGAAAATTCTGCTAGTAGAGAAATTGTCTCTTTCCAATTGGAGTCTACTCCTTTTAAACAAATGATTAATAAGTGATGATTATTTAAGCACACTAAATTTTAGAAGTTAGAACTTGCATCCATTTTTTGTTATGAAAACCAAGGCCATGATTCTCCCATCGCGATCTGCAACTTTTCTGGTGGGTCGTGGTGGGAGACGCACGTTTGCAGCCTTGTTCCAGGATTTGCACATGTGCCGGGAACGCATGCGCATCCCCAGAGCCAGCAAACAGTTGCTGGTCAAACCATGCTGGAAACCAATGGGAAGGCATGTAAGTAATTTGAATTTTTTTTAATGCTTTAAGTGTTGAAATCTAATTATCGGGAACTTACCAGTCCTGATTGAATCTCCCAACCTGCTAGGAGTACTTCATTCCAGCCAGGTTCAGACTAGCTCCCTACGTTCGGGGAACTATTGGGAGACCCTGCTGGAATGAAGGGGGGAAATTGGGGCCTCCCAGGGAGTTGGATAGTGGGGGTGTGTGTTGCCTGCTGGGCATTGGCACCCAGGCAGTGCCTGCCTGTGCCCTTTTGCACTGCGCAGGGGGCACCTTGGCACTGCCACCAGGCATCGGGCAGTGCCAAAGGGGGGTGGCCTATTGCAGGCGGAGCCCAGATCGGTGGGTGGTTCCTGCCATCACCCTGCATTGGGATCAGTCTGGGCTGGAGGGAGGGCAGCAACTGGGGCAAGTTCGGGGTGGTCTGCAGGGAGGGGCTTGCCTTAGGAGGGGACAACGATGGAGGGGGGGTCAGCAGTGGGAGGTGTTCTGCCAGGGTGAGGTGGGTTGGGGGAATCACCACTGCTGGGGGGAACATCGGGGTGCTCCGGGGAGAGGGAGGGAGGTGGTCAGGGCTGGCCCAGGAATTGTTGTGGGGGCCACAATCAGGCCGTGGGGAGTGTCAGGAGGGGAAGCACTGCGGAGTCCCAAGCTGGCCAGCAATCGGGCTGGCCAGCAAATGGGGTGCCTGCCAGATCGGCACCACTGTGCCTGTGCAGAGATCTGTCAGACTCCAGCTCAAGTAGGCCCCGTCTCTCTGGGTTTTTAATGAGATTCACGACTGGGACCTCTGCCGTGCACAGATTGGGGAGATTCGGGTGAGAAGCTGAACTGACTAAACAGTCAGGATCTAGACTAGTTTTCCCGCCAGTTCAGCTTTTTTGGGAGAATCGCAGCCCAAGTGTGTCAAATTCATGTATAATATTACAATTGAGTGTCATATATTCAGTACAGTCATAAGCAATAAGTTACTTGTCATCATCATTCTTACTTTACTTAAACAAATCTAGTTATTTTTCAACAAAATGTGTTAATATGACACTTCATTCTTTTCTCTAACCGTTGAGTAACTGGGATGAATATCACATAAGAACGTTTTAAGAATGTTTGTTATTCCAGACTGCTGTTTGTTGTCAGTTAAGAGAATGGTTTTCTTTCAGTAAGTTTGTCTTATGTTGCTACCTTTTTTAAAAAAGAAAAACAGAGAATGCAATGACTAAAAAAAATTTGACTGAATCCTTAGCAGTGTGGTACAATGTAGTTCCCTTAAAGTAAGGAATGGTATTCCTGCAAACTCCTGAGTTTTGTGGCCCAGATATGTGGATGAAAAGGTTACGTCACACAGAAATGCAACATGTCTGTTTTTTTTTGGACAACATTTCCTGTCACTAAATTAGGTGCAAGTATTATTTAACGAAGTCAGGAGCTGTTGGTGTGAGTGTGGTCCCTCTTTTTGGCTAAGATCAAGTGTAGTATCGACATGCTGCACTTGGTTGAAGTCATTAGGTTACATTTCAGCTTCATTTGAAGCAATTTTTTAAAGTGGCATCTCGGCCATTTGGCTAAGATGCAAATAAGATCAAGCCCTGGAGGAGGAGCTACACCTACTCCAGTCAGCTTGGATCATGTAGATCAAGCCCAAGACAGGAGGTGAGAGCCCTGTCTTGTCAGCTTGGATCGGGAATGTCCCAACTTGTTGGGACTCTGAATTGGGTTTAATTTGACTTGATTGGATTGGAATAAAGTTTAAAAAAAAATCATGTTACAATGTATTGGAATGAATGTTACATAACTGTCCCCTTACATCCCAACAACAGCCTGTAGTTCATCCTGTAGCGTTCCTGTTCAATCCAACATGCTTATGTGTGCAAAGGGAAGCAGTCAGACACAGTCCACATTAAGACACCTTTCTCTTACTATATGCATCAGTAGGAGAATTGATTGGTTGATTTTAAATGAGTGTGAATTTTTATGAAATTCTTTTTACTCTTTCTGGAGGTAATGGTTGTTGCTGAGGAAGGATTCCAAAGACATTAACTGCCTTCCGGCATCTCATTTCAGTGCCCATTCTGCATGAGTGAACCTTGTACAGTTTGAGTCAAGCTATTTGCTCATTGCAGTACCATAGCTAAACCAAATTCTGTTCTCATTGAATACCCACTTTTGCAGTTCATAGAAGTCACTGGACAGAGAACAGGAACAGCACTCCTAGTAAAATGTTCACCCCTTCCCACGAATCAAAGGGACAGAGGCTATTTAGTGGATAATACAAAATTTGGAAGCATTGTAAGCTGTAGTCAGAAGGATAGTGCAGAATTTCAGAAGAGCATAGACAAAATGGTAAGATGGGGAGAAACGTGGCGGATGAAATTCAATGCAAAGAAGTGTGAAGTGAATAACTCTGGTAGGAAGAAACAGAGACAATATAAACTAAAGGGTACAATTGAAAAGGGGATGCAGGAGCTGAGGAATGGGTGGTGGGTTTGGCTAGATTTGGAGAGTCAGTGCAGACACAATGGGCTGAAAGGCCTCCTTCTGCAGTGTAGGGATTGTATGATTCTATGACCTGGGTGGTATATGTTCATAGCTAGATGAAGGTGGCAGAACAGGTAAAGAGAGCAGTTAATAAAGCATATGGTATCCTAAGTTTTATTCACAGAGGCATAGAGTACAATACAGTACAGTTATGTTAAACTTATATAAAATATTGATTTGGTCTTACCTGGAGAATTGCGTTCCATTCTGGTACCACAGTTGAGGAATATTCTGAATATATTGGCGAGAGTTGTTCCATGGATGAGGAACTTTAGTTATATAGACTTGATAAGTTGCGACTAGTTTCCTCAGAGAAGAGAAGGTCCAGAGGAGATTTGACAGAGATATTCAACATTATAAGGGTCATAGACAGAATAGATAGGGAGAAATTGTTCCTACTGGTGGAACGCTAGAGAACCAGAGGCCACAGATTTAAGGTGATTGGCAAAAGAAGCAACGGAAACATGAGAAATGTTTTTCATATTACAAGGAGTTCCGCTGTTATCATAGAAAGCTATCATAGAATCTCTATGGTGCAGAAGGAGACCATTCGACACATTGAGTCTGCACTGACAACAATACCACCCAGGACCTATTCCCATAACTCCACATATTTACTCTGCTAATCCCTCTAACATACCTGGGACATTAAAGAGCAATTTAGTATGGCCAATCAACCTAACCTGCACATCTTTGGACTGTGGGGGGAAACCGGAGCACCTGGAGGAAACCCACGCTCCTGGGAGAATATGCAAACTCCACACAGACAGTGACCCAATCTGGGAATCGAACTCAGTCCCTGGAGCTGTGAGGCAGCAGCGCTAACCACTCTGATACTGTGCTGCCTATGTGGAATGTGCTGCTAGAGGACATGATGGATGCATATTAAATAAAGGCATTCAAGAGAGAATTGGATTATTATCTGAAAAAGAAGTATGTGTAGGATTTGGGAATGGAAATCAGCGAATTGTTCATCCAGAGAGTCAGTGCAGGCATGATGGGCCGAATGGCCTCATTTTGTGTGTGACATTCTGTGAGTTTAGTGTGATTGCATCCCAAATTGAGAAGAGCTAATTCAGCAAAGATTTTCCTAGCCTGTGTAGCTCTCTCCCACACTGGGCAGCTCAATTTGTTTGTCTGGGACAGAAAAAATATCAGTGAAGCCAGAAGATGTTAAAGAAATGAAAGATTTGTATTTCTACTGTATCTTTCATGACCGCAATGCTTTCCAAAGTGCTTCATACTGTTGCAATATGGGGAAATGTGGTAGATTATTTGTAACAGCAAGCTCTCACAAACAGCAATGCAATGATGACTAATCTGTTTTTAGTGGTGTTGGTTAAGGGATAAATATTGGTCAGGACACTGGGGAGAATACTCCAGCTCTTCTCTAAGGGCAGCATGGTGGCACAGTGGATAGTATTGCTGCCTCACAGCGCTATGGCCTCAGGTTCAATTCCCATCTTGGGCCGCTGTCTGTGCGGAGTTTGCACATTCTCCTCGAGGCAGCGTCGGTTTCCTCCCACAGTCCAAAAGATGTTCTGGTTAGGTGCGTTGGCCACGTTAAATTCTCCCTCAGTGTACCAAACAAGCATTGGAATGTGGCAAAGACGGGATTTTCACAGTAACTTGCAGTGTTAATGTAAATCTCCTTGTGACATTAATGAATAAACTTAAACATAGAATAGTGCTTTAGAATCCTTTACTTCCATTTCAGAGGGTAGATGGTGTCTCGTTTATAAGAATAGTATAGTTGCAAAGTAGAACGTTTTGGGCCATAACTTCTATGGACTGGCAAATGGCAACTGATTTTCATTCCGTACCCACTTACCTGCACTTAAATTCTTAAGTGCCTGTCTCGCCCAATCTTCCTGACTCGGGCCAAGTGAGATTTAAAATGCAAAGTGTATCTCTGACTCCAGTGGCCAAGAGTAAAAGAAATGGGGTGAAGGAGGACACACTGCTGTTTCAGGGCACTGGCTTCATAAAGCAGGTGAGTTTAAAGATTCCATTGAAAGTAACAGGCCAGGGAGAATTATGTGTCTAAGGCAAGTGAATGGGATGTGCGGGGGGAGGTGAGAGTGTTTGGACATGGATGGCGCAGGATGGTACATTGTTCGGGCTGGGGATTGGGTGGAAATTGGGGGAGTAGGGGGTTGGAAAATTGGGGGAGGTCACATTTCAGGAGGATGGGGGTCAGGTCAGGGAAGAGGAGTTGGGGGTCAGCTTTGGGAGCATGTCGGATCAGATGTGTGTCGAGTCAGGCCAAGAGAGAGGCATGGGGTGGGGGAATACCGACGGGGTGGGGTGTTTGTTGGGAGGCAAATAGGGGAGTTGCCTGGGGTAGGACTGAGTGTGTGGGGTGTCATGTGCAGGGCTCACTCCTGGTCGCTGAAATAGTTATGTTGCAGCTAGAAGTGCTTTTATTTCTTCTGACTCTTTCAGAGTAACTATTAATATAAAATTGGCAGAACCATCTGAAACTAGCGATTTAAATCACTTTGTCAGATGTTTCCTGCGTAATGCAATTTTCCTGGGGAAGTTAGCATTTCTGGGCAATTGCCATATAAACCATTTGTTGGGAACTTTCCAAAAGAATTGTCCAGCGCTTCTTTGGGGTACCCGCTGAATCCACTGCTGGAGAACCAGGAAGTTATGGACCATTGTTGATACAGACATATTGCAGAGACGTGAGCACATAATCTAGGCTGACAATGTGGTACTGAGTGAGTGTGTCAGAGGTGCATCTTTGCAATGAGGCATTAAAATGAAGGCCTGCCAGCCTATCACTTCTTGAAACTTACGTCAATAGATTGGTGCATTTACAGATGTTAACATTTGCTTCGTTCTGAAAACTGTAGATGGCAATTGGGTGCCATCTAGTGGCAACATATCAGATGGCACCATGAAATGTAGAAAAATGAAAAGGGAGAAAAGGCAACCAATGAACATTTGAAATATATAAAAAAAAGTGCAGGAGATATATGATCAAGAGAAGATGATGAGTTACCATAGTTCACCTTCCATATTTCACCTCTGTTTGGGAAAGAAAATGCCAAGTTATTAACATCACTTTTCATTATCATCTGTTTTATATTACTGTACAAAATCAGAATCTACCCCAACCTGCGAAGAGTTACATAGCCAGGAACTGAGGGCATATTTAAAAATAAATCATTGCTCAACAGTTAACATTTCTCATAAAGTACAAAACCAACTTGAAATCTACAGAATTTTCCACAGCATTTATTTTTGTTCTAGAATTAAGAAGCAGAAGAATGAATAATTTTCATGTCACCACATGAATAAATGCACCTTGATCCAAATGTGAGTCATATGCTTCAGGAAAGGTTAAAGGTTTTCAACAAGGTCACAACTTTTTTTTTTACATGTTACTCCTGGTTTATCACCCAGCTCAGAAAGTTTGGTTAGTTAGATTGGACCACGATGGAATAAATATAAATGGCCTGTGGAAAGCTGGTTTATGTAGTCTTTATCTTTTTCAATATTTTTATGATGGAAAACAGCAGATTTGATTAGGAAATGATATCGAGAGGATCGGTTACTCTACATCTAAATACGGCACAGAACCATTGCCAGTCACTTTCTGCTGCCTGCACCAACATTGCACATTTCAGCTGCAGTGTTACCTGGTATCTAGTAGTAACCATAGAATGGCAGCAGATCAGATGATATACTTAGTAACATTAGAATTGAGAAATATGAATGTGATTTTTTTTTCTTTCAAAACCTACTTCTCAGCCCTCTTGCTTTCACAGATCTAAAATTGTTCCTCTTTTATGGTTATCTATGTGTATGCATTGTTTGGTTTAGCAACCTGATACTGTAAGATAGAGCTCAATAGTAGTATCCGGTAAAGGCAGGAAAGGACTGAGATCGATTTAGTAACTCTAGATGTAACTGCGCAGGATTAAATTTAAAAATAACCCAGTGAAGTTGTTGAAAAGAGCCTGTCCTTCACTGGAAGCAGTTAAATGTCGCAAATGATGTGATTGCTACTTCTGGCTTTCTTGATGGACAGTAAATTGATGCCTAATGGATGCTTCATTGATTTGATGTCTGTATTAAAAGCTAGAAAATTGACTATCAATTGGTGCATTGTTGAGGCAATGTCAGCCAAGTATGACAGCATGAATTGGGCCTCGGATTGCAGATTTGGAGAAGAAGGTCCATCAATTGTGGAGGGGTACATTTGCTTGAGGGGTCAGGGATAGCATGCCTGCTCCCGCGAGCAATACCAGTTTGATCCTGTTGCTCCAGCCTCCATTTTACTGCTGGGATTCTTGAGCTCTGGGCAATACTGTGGTAATTTTAAATTAGCTTCTCAACCACACAGTGGGAGCCCAATTTAAACATTAGAAAGAAATTGGGACTTAACCATGCAATACAAACTACCATGTTAAAAATGGTGGCTACTCAATTGCAGGTTACACGATTTTATATTTTTAATATAGCCTCTCAACCCTCTTCTACACAACCCAAAAAACTAGAGTCTGTCTTTAACAAAACAAGATAAGGTCTTTCTGTCCATTAAGTTTGTGCTTTTTTTTTCCATTTACATTGAATACAGATATACCTTACTCAATTTACCATCTGCATTGAATTTGGAATCTGAACCCCATTACAGGGCGGGTGGAAGAGGGTTGAGAGGCTATATTAAAAATATAAAATTGCGTAACCTGCAATTGAGTAGCCACCATTTTTAACATGGTGGCTTGTATTGCATGGTTGTCTCAATTTCTTTCTAATGTTCAAATTGGGCTCCCACTGTGTGGTTGAGAAGCTAATTTAAAATTACCGCAGTGTTGCCCCAGAGCTCGAGAATTCCCGCAGTAAAATGGAGGCTGGGATAATAGGATCAAACTGGTATTGCTAGGGGGAGCAGGCATGCTATCCCTGGCCCCTCAAGCAAATCTTCCTCTCCACAATTGATGGACCTTCTTCTCCAAACCTGCAATCCCAGGCCCAAATCCTGCTGTCATGATTTCTCCTAATCCACCTTCATCACATCCCCAAACTCAGAATCCACTCCGACTGCTGATCTAAACCCCTCATTCTGCCCTCCCTTTTCTCCTGATTGCCAATCCAAAGTCCCCTCTCTTGTGCTCTGAAATTTCTTCATTTCCCCGTCAGGCTTCACTACTGGGATTTCCTCTTGGAACATAAGAATGAGGAGCAGGAGTAAGCCATCTAGCCCCTTGAGCCTGCTCCACCATTCAATAAGATCATGGCTGATCTTTTTGTGGACTCGGTCCCACTTACCCGCCCTCTCACCATAGCCCTTAATTCCTTTACTGTCCAAATACTTACCTATCCTTGCCTTAAAAACGTTCAATGAGGTAGCCTCAACTGCTTCACTGAGCAGGGAATTCCATAGATTCATAGCATTTTGTGTGATGATGTTCCTCCTCAACTCAGTCCCTGAGTCACTTTCCGTCCAAAATTGAAATCAAGGTAAACTTAAGACTAGTTACCTAAATGTCTTCCATGACATTTCCACTCCCAGAAGGACAAAAGCAAAAATACCTCAGATGCTGGAAATCTGAAATACAAACTGAAAATACTTGATATAATCAGCAAGTCTGGCAGTAACTGTGGAGAGAGAAATAGAGTTAACGTTACAAGTCTGCCACCTTCCATATGAACTGGGAAAAGTTGGAAAAGGAACAGGTAATGAGGAAATGGGGTGTGGAAAAACAAAGGTCTAGGATAGAATGGAAGACAAGAGAGATTAATGACAAATGAGTTGGTGATGCAGGATCATAGGGAGATTTAATGGGACAAGATAGATGTATCCGAAGGAGATGTGGATAGCAGAATGATGAACTATTGCTGTTAGAAACGAAAACAAGAGGAAAACCAAAACCTGCAAAGAGAAAGGAAACAAATTAAGAGAAGAGATGACAGTCTGAAATCTTTACAACATTAAAATTAGGGGCAGGAATAGGCAATTCAGCCCCACTAGCCTACTCCACCACTCAGTACGATCATGGCTGATCTAATCTCGGCCTTCTGTATTTCATAGAATCCCTACAGTACAGAAAGAGGCCATTCAGTCCATCCAGTCTGTACCAATCACAATCCCACCAAGGGCCTCTTTCTGTAACCCCACATATTTACCCTGCTAATCCCCGACACTAGGGTCAATTTAGCATGGCCAATCAACTTAAACTGCACATCTTTGGATTCTGGAAGGAACCGGAGTCGCCAGAGGAAACTCATGCAGACATGGGGAGAAAGTGCAAACTCCACACAGACAGTGATCCAAAGCTGGAATTGAACCCGGGTCCCTGGTACTGTGAGGTAGTAGTGCTAATCACTATGCCACCAGCCTCATTACCAACTTCTTGTCCATTCCCCATAACTATTCATCCCTCTACTAATTAAAAACCTACCATATTGTCTAATGTTCTGGTTTTCTTTGTGCTCTGGGGTAGAGAATTCCACAGATTTACGACCCTGTGAGTGAAGTTAAAAGAGATAGGCTAAAGGCGGGTAACTATAGGCCAGTTGGTTTAACTACTGTAGTAGGGAAAATGCTTAAATCTATCATCAGGGAAGAAATAGTGAGACATCTGGATATAAATTGTACCATTGGGAAGACGCAGCATGGGTTCATGACGGGCAAGTCATGTTTGACTAATTTGGTGGAATTCTTTGAGGGCATTCCATGCACGGTGGACAATGGGGAACCTGTGGATGTGGTGTATCTGGATTTCTAGAGGGCATTTGGCAAGGTGCTACACCAAAAGCTTCAGCATAAGATAAAGGTGCGCAGTGTTATGGGTAACGTATTAGCATGGATAGAGGATTGGTTAGCTAACAGAAAGCAAAAAGTAAGGATAACTGGGTGTTTTTCTGGTTGGCTATTAGTGACTAGTGGCGTGCCTCAGGGATCATTGTTGGGACTGCAATTGTCTACAATTTACACTGATGAATTGGAGTTGGGGACCAAATGTAGTGTGTCAAAAAATGGGACATTGATCATGCTATCCTCTCCTCTCCGCTACTGCAAATACTGATGCAAAATAATTATTTAAATTGTACACAATATAAATTGAGGTCCTGGCTCTGATCCCTGAAGCATGGCACTGTGAGCCAACCCACAGCATGTGGACTGCAGTATTTCAAGAAAGCAGCTCACCACCATCTTCTCAAGGATAACTAGGGATGGACAATTAATTCTAGCCAGTTGGTGGAGCCCATTTTCCACGATTGAATTAAAAAATCCCTGCAAAAACAGGCAAGGATGGAAGGAGGCTCAACTGGAGCACAAACACCAACATGGAGTGGACAAATGGCCTGTTTCTGTGCCACCTATCCTAAGTAATCTGATGTAAATTTTAGGATTCTAAAACTGGCTTCTTGTGAGGATTTTGAACCAGAATAATTAGCTTTATTTCTTTCAGATGTTGACTGGCGTTGTGAACATCTCAGTGGTTATTACATTTATAATTAAAAAAATCCTGTACAGTAAATTATTTTGTGCCACCAGCTCATTATTCAATGGCTTAGCAAGGTTTTAGTCACATTTAAATATGCCTACATCTATTCCACAAGTAATTCTATTCCAAGTGTTTATTTGCTGTTGTAAAAGATAAATAGATGGTGGAAATCGGTAGCCATTCTAAAAAAGATACTTTAAATTTTAAATGAAAAATTTTGACAATTAACAAATGTACATTCTAAATATTTTTAAAAATTTGGAGTTACACATGATTGTATCTCTATTAGCATTCAAATTTTGTCAACAAATATCACATCTGGACCTTGTGCCTATTCCCAATTAAGATGGCACCATCCAATTTCTGACCTCAACAAAAATGTGAAGGCATTAGAGAGAGTGCAGAAAAGATCCACAAGAATGGTTCCAGGGATGAGGAACTTCAGTTGCAAAGGTAGTTTAGAGAAGTTGGGAGATATTCCTTGGAGAAGAAAAGGCTGGGAGATTTGAGAGAGGTGCTCAAAATCGTCAGTAGCCTGGCCAGAGTATGTAGGGAAAAACCATTCTCACTCATGAAATGATCAAGAAGAAGGGGGAATAGATTTAAAGCATTTGGCAAAAAGAGAAATGGCCACCTGAGGGGAAACTTTTTTAACGCAGCAAGTGGTTAGGGTTTGGAATGCTCTGCGTCTGGTTGAGAGATTGGTTGTGACAGGATCAATTGAAGCATTCTGAAGAGACATAAGAACATAATAAGAACATAAGAAATAGGAGCAGGAGTAGGCCATATGGCCCTTCGAGCCTGCCCTGCCATTCAATAAGATCATGGCTGATCTGTCGTGGCTCAGTTCCACTTTCTGGCCCTCTCCCCATAACCCTTAAAGGAACAATATGAAGGGGTCTGGAGAATGCTGTTGAATGGCACCACGTGAATTGCTCATTTGGAGAACTGGCATATGCATGATGGGCTGAATGGCCTCCTTCTGTGCAATAACGATCCTGTGATACGTGGTCTATAGAAGGTATGTGGTTAATGAGAAAAATGCACCAGAATTGCTGTTAGACATATCATTTATTATTTATCCCTATTTTTCTGAGGGAAACGTAGCTCCTTTTGCAGAATTACCATAAAAATAAAAACTCAAGGTCCATTTATTTTGATATATTTGCAAACAGCCTTTCTCAAAGAAATGTCATCTGGAATTTTGCGGTCCCGCTGCTGTAGCAAAGGGCTGTCACCAGAAAGTAAATTAAAAACGGCCTTGAAAATAAATCCATCCTATTTTTATAGCACTTACCAGGATCTATGTTTGTTTCTACAGACAATCCGAGAAAATGTACATTGTGTAAAGATGGCTATTATATGTAAGTTATTTTTTCTTTTCTTTATATTGTCATCTTCTAAATTGCATTTAAGAATGTGGTTGACTCTCAACTGCCCTCGAGCAACTGGGGATGGGCAATAAATGTTGTCTAGTCAACAATGCCCATGTCCCACGAATAAATTAAAAAAAACACAGCTAAAAGACATACTGGGGTGATTTATAACTACCTTCCACTTGGTTTTTTATGAAAAAGAGGGCAATCAACAGAGGAAAGTCAAAGTGTTGAACCAGGAGAAGAGGGGTGCTGGTGTGATGGCACTTATTTGTCTTCTGATTCAATTTTTAGGAGAGCTGTAAATGGACAAACAGCAAGCATGTCTATATTATGAGTCAGTTTAAAATGGAAATCAGGCTCCAATGCTGAAGTAGGAACCTGATGGAAATTTAGAAGAACATTCTAACCAGCCATGCTTATAAAATGACTGCTGCTGGCATTCCAGAAAAGGAGCCCAGACTATAGCTGTGGCTTCTATGCATATGTGTTTTAGGTGGAAATCTTCCTCAATGGCTTTCACATTGACCATGAGCATTTTTACCATGAGCGAGATCACAGTGAACTTATTAGTAAAATCTACTTTTAGTGCAATTATAGAGTCTTTAAACTTTATGATAATTGGGTGTTTATGAACAAGACCATTTAAATACTTCCTTGGTATGCAAGATTCTGATTTTATTCCCAAGTGCCAGAGTTAAAGAAACTAAAATTGATAACACTAAATGCATTTTGCTATAACTAAAAAGGATCTCACCTTTGTATTTCAAGAGACTCTTTTGATGTAAACAGTGTCATCTGCACAAATGCAACCCTACATTTCATGAAACATTACATAGATCAACCATTTTAGTGAAGTCACAAAAACACAAAGTGAAGAGCTTTTGGCTGATGGATCATGGATCATCCTGACATTGTTGTGTTTTATCTGTAGTTTTCATCATCGTTGTTATAAGACTTGTCCAGCCAAAACCTATAAAAACGTTTCCATGATGGAATGTGAAGTTTGCCATGAGAATTGCATTGACTGTGATGAAGAACAATGCTATTGGTGTGAAAGTGGCTTCTTCCTATTGGGTAAGCAAAGTCTGAATATGAGACTCTAATACTGATTACAAGCATGAGATTATTGTGCACATATACATATGTTTTACCATGCCTGTTCTCATACACAAGTTTCTGTCAGTGAGAATGACGATATTTTCATAGGTAAATAATGTTAGAGTTGCTAACACTTCATTAAAAAGAGATGATATCACTTTTGGACTCCCAAATGGATATATCCTTCACTCACTCCTCTTGCTTAGCTGTGTGCTGCTGTTAGCAACACCATTCACAGGCATAGATCTACTTCCATTTGTACACTCCTACCTCAGCACTGCTTATACTTATAAACTATTTTTTTCATATCTATACTTGACTATTTCCATGGTCACTTGTTATCATCACTTCCTCCACCATTTATAAACTTCAACTCTTCCAAAACTGCTGTTCGTATTCTGTCCTACCTTGAGGATTACTCGCTGATCATCCCATCTTTATTTATCTGCACTGTCTTCTAACTCAACTACTTGGTACATTTGAATTGGAGGGTGGAGTATTTGGGAAAGGATGTAGTACTCACAGGGATGATGTTGGCCAGAATTTTGCCATCATGCCTGCCACAATTCCAGGTTTGGGCGAGGTTTGGAGAACGACATTCTCTATTGCCTCGGGGTGTGAGGGGGCGGGGGTCCGGGGTGCAGATTGTACGAACCGCGGGCACACATGACGGTAAAATTCCGCCCGTAGAGTCAGATTGTAAGATTCTGTTCAATGCTTTCTTTTTTATTCTGCCATTTTGAACAAGTCTAAATGTTATCCCTGACATGAATGTCATGTTCTTTGCTCTCTGGATTCCCATTAAAAAAAACCCTTAATTGTATGATGCACATGACAAAGGTTATCCCACTCCTTAAGTGGAATATCAGTGGAAACTTTAGGAAAATATTTTGAATATTATTTCTGTCATTTCCCTCGGTTTTCTGCTAAAGTTATGTTAGGAGATTGGAGATCTTACCCCGACTTCTCTTAAACCAAAATTTCTGTTCAAATTACTTGTTCTTTCAAACTGAAATAATTCAATTAAAAAAATTGTCTATGTTGGTTTATTCAAATTGCTTGAATAATAATGTGGGATAATTTAATATTTTTTAAGTGAAAGACAACATTGAACTAAAAATTTGGAGTATTATACCATTGGCTTCAAAAAGAAACATTATGAAATTCTCAGTTGCTGATCATTTAGCTTTAAATCTATTCTGTAGATGAATTACATTTGAAAATTGTTCCTTTAAAAACCAAGGTCATGTAATTTTTATCTTTCAGAGACTGAATGTGTTAACACTTGCCCAAATGGTTACTATGGCAATGAAGATAGTGCTGTTTGTGACATTTGTCACCCCACCTGTGTTACATGCCATGGTCCCAGCTTTGATGAATGTGATTCCTGTAAAAAGGATCAAGTATTTCAAGATGGAATATGTATCCTGAATTCTGCAGTATCCTGCAAGGAAGGAAGCTACTGGAATGGTGAATCACACTTGCAACAATCAAAGTGTTAAATGCAAATTTCTGTTTAGCTGTATAATGTTACATATTGGAGAGGAAATAAATTAGACCTAGATGCGACTTTTTTGAACTTGTGAGGTGTAAGTAATATTTGCTGGAGTACTGGATGGGAACGGAGGAGGAATTCAGGTTAGCAACCAATTGTAATTATAAAGTATTATACCTTCATAAATGCTAGCAGGAAAGTTACAGTAAACAATCTATGGTTATTGAAAATTGACTATTGATTTTGCTTTAAACAAAAACATGATGAACTATTCTTATCTGCATTTAATTTGCCTTCTGGCACAGGAATGCTACAAAATGCAACAAGAATCATCCAGAATAGTCTGCAGAGATAGGAGCCCCTTTGCTCCCATTCAATGTTCTCGCTTCTTCTGGAAGAATAAGTGCTTTCAGCCGTCTAACCATTACTTGAAATACCATTCTCCACTTGCGATTATAAACAGTCATTATCATCAGGTCACATAATGATGAATAGCATCAATCCACAGCAGATCCCATGGATCACAGTTTAATATTATGCTGTTATAAAGTATTTTTTTATAAGAAATAAGAGCAGCAATGGGCCATTTGGCCCACTGAGTCTTCTTCGTCATTCAGTAAGTTTGCGGCTGCTCTAATCATGGTCTCAACTTTACTAACGGTCCCCCATAACCTTTGATTCCCTTGTCAATCAAAAAGTGTCTACATTAGCCTTGAAATTTCTCCAGTTGGCATATCAAAGAGTATGTACCTTTGCCTGTTTGCAGAAGACAAACTACTGACCGTACCCAATCAGCCCAAGCTTGCAAAACTCAAGATGTTGGGCAAAACATGATTTTTTTTGACTAAGTGTCAACTCTAGCAGGAAAAGCGGAATGTAATCTGTTGGTTCCACCACCTGTTTTTTGACACTCAGTCAACAAGGATCCTGGAGGCAGGTCCCATGAAGTCACAATGATGGGGTGGGCTCTGAATGACATGAGACCCACATGTAAACCCTACTTCCCCACTAACACACAGACTTCTCCAAAGGGAGCACTATCCCTTCTCACAGTGCACCCTGGCATTGTCTCCTGGCACTGCCCTCTAACATGGGGGGATGATCTGGCACCGAAGCCAACTAAGGATTTTTAAATGTATGATAATTGTGTTCCCACCCTTTTATGGCTGCTAGTTCTACCAAGCCCTGCCCCATCAGTGTGATGGTGTGAGACATGCTGTAGCATTTTTTTTAACTAAGTGCTGGAAAATATGGAAGGGAAGGCTGACTGTGTAGCTGACAAACTGCACACTGATTCTCTTGCCTGATCCAGCACTTAGAAAAGAAAATGGAGAATTTCGGAAATGACTAACAGTGACCATGAAACCATTGCCATTCATCATTAAAAAAGTCCCCGCCTAATGTGCTTTAGGGAAGGAAATCTGCCATCTTTACCTGTGACTCCAGATACACAGTAGTGTGGTTGACTCTTCAATGCTCTCTGAAATGGCCTAGCAAGCCATTTAGGGAAATTAGGGATGCCCATCTCCCATGAATGAATAAAAAGAGGTGTCAATGACCCATGTACAAATGTCCTCCAGTCATGTGACAATGTTATTGTGGCCCAGAAGAACATCTGATCTGTGTATGTAGTTTTGTCACACGACCAAACAAAATTACAATAAGAAAACACCATCTCATCTTACTGTGCTAAAAAGTGTTCTAATTTTCATTTAGCTAATGGAAAGTCCTGCTCACCCTGTGATGACTTGTGTAAGACGTGCACAGGCGATGGATGGCATGAATGCACCAGCTGTCATCCAGGTAAGGAATGTTGCATTTTGCTGCAAACAACCCATCTTATCAGCAATTTGTCTCACTAGATAGCAATCTTCTGCTGGAAAGCTCTCAGTAGCAGAATACATTAATAAAGTAGCTCCTTTCTTTTGAAGCCATACATGAAACAAAATTCTTGCACTATATAAACAGTAAATGTAGCCATTCTTTTCTGGTGTTTTTGTTGGCTTATCAGATGATTGGGCAAAGGAACACTTTGTATTTTTGCTACCCATTGTCAACAATAAGCATTCTCAGGTCAAGTTTTCTTTATCACTACCAAGATACCGTAATCCTGAGCACAGATAAACATTTCTAATTATCCCTTTACCATTTTCCACACCTTTAATCCTTTTGGCCTGTGTGAGTGACTTTGGTGTCAATTTGCAGTGTATTTGGAGAGGTTTGTGCTTTCTCATTCGGATGTAGCCTGAGATTGAGAAATGCATGTTATGCAGAAGTCTTGCAGCCATCAGCGAGATAGAAATTTGGGTCCATTATATTGGACCAGATAAAATCATTAGATTAAATCCAGCCAAGAATAACAATGATTCATTTGGTTTCTCAAAAATAAAACAGTGTTCATAATAAAAGCAAAATACTGTGGATGCTGGAAATCTAAGATAAGAAATAAAATTGTTTGCCGCGTTAGAGGCGGTGGTGGACACTGCAAATTTCTGTTAGTAACACACAAAAAAAAACTCATTTGAGGAAATTAATTTAAAGTCAATTCAAAGAGTGTTGTAAATGAAAATTTGAAAATCATAGCTCCAAAAGTCTACCTTCCTTCTTGCACAGAGATTGTGTAAACAGGGCAAGGTGAGGGTAGGGGAGACAGATTTGGACCAGAACCATTTTGTGCACTTTTCTGGTTAGAATTCAGAATTACATCAGAGAGGAGAAAGAAGGTTACATAATGTTAACATGGCACATTACTTCATGACATTAGGATGTACAAATACAAGCTGGTGTAGCCATTCGAAAGTTCATTAGATGGCAGGAAAAGACTGTAGAGGGACATTTTAATACCTAGACAGGAGGTCAGCAGAAACTCAAGCACCACATGCCCAGGAAATTCTATGCAAGATCAGTTGGTATTAACTGTCAGCCTCGTTTACGTGTTTCCAACAGAGGGAAATTGAGTGTCCCAGAGACTTCCTGCTGACACAGGTAAGTTGTGAGCTTGAGGGAGGGATGATAGATGAGGTGTAGGTTGGAAGGGTGTCACTTAGTCATAGTTTTGTATCACAGTAAGAGGTCCTTCGGCCCATTGTGTCAGGCACCTATCTATTCTAATCCTATTTTCCAGCACTTGATCTGTAACCTGGCCTTTCAAGGTCTCATCTAAGTGCTTCTTAAATGTTGTGAGGTTTCCTGCCTCTACCACCTTTCAGTCAATGAGTTCCATTTTCCCACCACCCTCTGGGTGAAAACGTTTTTCCTCAAGTCTCCTTCACATCACTTGTCCCTTATCTTAAATCTATGCCTCATGGTTATTGATCCCGCTACTAAGAGGAAAAGTTTCATCTGCCATTCTAGTTTAAATCCTCCCCATCAGCGCTAGAAACTCAGAGGACATGAACTGAGTGGTGAACTGAATGCTCAATGTTAAGTACCTTACTGCCAGGTTTCTATCAGAGTGAGAGTGTTAAAAATTCCCCTTCAGCTTTTGTTTTTGACTGAATTAGCTAAGACTGACAAAATGACCTCAGTTATCTGTATCCATCTTGAGCGTTCACTCCTAATTGTTACCTTGTGTCCCTTGCTACTATTGTATGTGCGATTTCAAAAAACAAGCATAATTCAGGAATCTTTTTTATAATATCCAGGAACGTACCTGCAAAATCAAATTTGTGTCAACGTCTGCCCGCTACAAACCTTTGCCAATTCAGTCACCGGAATTTGTGAGCAGTGCGAAGAAGGATGTAAGATCTGTTCAGGAAACAAGAATAACTGCCAGCAGTGCATCACTTTACAACAGCGACCACTTTACCTGCATTTGGGAAAATGTTTAAGTGAATGTCCATTGTAAGTGTATCCTTTCATTACTGTGCTATTAACAAAGACAATTATTCCAGTGTGGTGAAAGAAAACTCTCTGCCGTTTATTAATGCTGTAACAAATTCAAATTCCAAACTGTGTTGTAAAAGACTAGTTTGGTACAATGTTCCTAGGAATGTTTAACATTAACTCAGATTAACACAGTGTAGTACTTGAAACTTCATTGGTTGGTGATCTCTGCACAGTAGTTGTGTATTTCAGTGGTCAGTCCCTGTATGTTGTGTACTAAATAAGCCCTAATTGCCCTTGAGAAGGTACTGGCGGGCTGCCTTCTTGAATTGTTGCACCCTCTATGGTGTATAGGTACACCAACAGTACAGGTAGGGAGAGAATTATAGCTTTAACTGTATTCTATTCCTGTCCCCATCCCACCTCCAGTCCGTTTACTGCTTGTAGCTCAAAAATCTGTTTAACTCAGCCTCATATATTCAATGGCTCAGCCTTCGCTGTCTACTGGGATAGGGGATTCCAATTGTTAATGATCCTCTGAAAGAAGAATTTCTTCCTCATCTCCATCTTAAATGGGAGACCATTAATTTTGAAACTTTGTTCCCGAGGCCTACACTCCCCCATGGGGGTAAACACTCTCTTAGTATCTTATGCTGTATTTTACCCTGTAAAAACCCTTTAGGATCTTATATGTTCTGATAAGATTACCTCTCATTCTTCTAAACTCCAGTGACTATAGGCCCAAGAGGCCCATCCTTTCCTTTTAAAACCACCCATCCCAGAAATCAGCCTACTAAGCCTTTTCTGAACTGCCTCTAATGTAAGTATATCCGTCTTTAAATAAGAAAACCAAAACTTCAGTAATACTTCAATTGTTGTCTTACCAACACCTGGTAGAATAATAATGAGAATTCCCAACTTTTATACTCCATCCATAGAACCGCTACAGAGCAGGAAGAGGCCACCCAGCTTATCGAGTCATCACTGACTCTTCAAAAGAGCACCCCACCCTTAACCTCCCCCTCTGCCCTATCCCCGTAACCCTGGTTTATCGACGAAACATCTTTGGACATTAAAAGGCAATTTAGCATGGCCAATTCACCTAAGCAGCACATTATTGGACTGTGGAAGGAAACTGGAGCACCCAGAGGAAATTCATGCAGACGTGGGGAGAAGGTGCAAACTCCACTCAAGCAGTCACCCATTTAATTTGATTCGACTTATTATTGTCACATATATTAGTAAACAGTGAAACTATGTACAGCATAGCGTACATAGGGAAGGAAAGGACAGAGTGCAAAATGTAGTTTTATAGTCATAGCTAGGGTATAGAGAAAGATCAACTTAATGCAAGGTAGGTCCATTCAAAAGTCTGATGGCAGCAGGGAAGAAGCTGTTCTTGAGTTGGTTGGTACATGTCTTCAGAGATTTGGATCTTTTTTCCTATGGAAGAAGTGGAAGAGAGTATGTCCAAGGTGTGTGGGGCCCTTGATTATGCTGACTGCTTTGCCGAGGCAGCGGGAAATGTAGACAGTGTCAATGATGGGAGGTTGGTTTGAGTGATGGACTGGACGTCGGTCACGACTCTTTGTAGTTTATTACGGTTTTGGACAGAGCAGGAACCATACCAAGTTGTGATACAACCAGAAAGAATGCTTTCTATGATACATCTGTAGACACTGGTGAGAGTTGTAATGGACATGCCAAATTTCCTTACTCTCCTGAGACAGCAGAGGCATTGGTAGGCTTTCTTAACTATAGCATCTGCATTGAGGGACCAGGGCAGGCTGATGGTGATCTGGACACCTAAAAATTTGAAGCTCTCGACCATTTCTACTTCATCCCCATTGATACAGATGGAGCATGTTCTCCACTATGCTTCCTGAAGTCGATGATTATCTCCTTAATTTTGTTGATATTGAGGGAGAGATTGTTGTCGTCGCACCAGTTCACCAGATTTTCTGGGTGAGACGGTACGATCCTGCTTGAGGCCAATGGAGATTTCAGTTATGGGACCCTTGGCAGCACCAATTCTGAGGTGGTACAGCTCTATCTCTATGTCTTTCCAGTACTCTGTCTCGTCATTGTTTGAGATCCAACCCACAAAGGTAGTGTCGTCAGCAAACTTGAAAATCAAGTTGGAGGGGAATTTGGCCATACAGTCAGAGATGTATAAGGAGTATAATAAGGGGCTGAGGACACAGCCTTGCAGAGCACCGGTGTTGAGGGTGATCATGAAGGAGGTCGTTGCCTATTCTTACTGACAACTGCTTGTGGGGTAGGAAGTCTAGGCTCCAGTTACAGAGGGAGGAGCTGAGCCCCAGGTCACAAAGTGTGTAGTTGGTTCTGTTGGGAATAAAGATGTTAAAGGCTGAGCTGTAGTCTGTGATTAAGAGTCTGAGATGGGTGTCTATGTTATCTAGATGTTCCAGGGTTGAGAGTAGGGCCAGGGAGATGATGTCCGCTGTGGATGTGTTGCAACAATAGGCGAACTGTAGTGGATCCAGGCAATTTGGGAGGCATTTTGATTAATTTGTGCCATGACTAACCTTCTGAAGCACTTCATAATGATGGATGTCAGAGCCAGGTCTTCCAAAGATACTTTTAAAAATGCCATTGTCTTTAATGGGAAGCTGGGAAGCATGAAGAAGATCTCAGTCAAGTTAAAGATTAATGATGATAATCAAGCAAGATGCTTAAAGGCAAGGTTAATGCTGTATTCAATCAGACCTGCAGTACGTACAAAATTAGGGAGGCTGGTCAAGAGGGGAGTCCACAAACCCATTAATGTATTGCTGATGAAGGATTAATTGGTACACAATTATAATGACTTTAAAGTCACCATCAGTCCAGTACTATGTGCAGAGCAATAACCTTTGACTTGATTGATGATTTATTTGCTTGGTTGGCTGGAGGCCAACAATTTGGTAAAGCAAACCTTAGTCAAGCTTACCCAGATGAGCGTGGATCCAAAATCACAACAATATTTGACAATCATGACCAACAAAAGGCTATTCCTATATAAATGTCTTCCATTTGGCATCACGTCTGCATCTATGTTGTTCCAATGTGCCATAGATCAAATTCTAAGCAAATTAAAAGGAGTGCAATGTTAATTAGGTAATACCTTAGTCAGTGGAAAGAATGAGGAAAAACATCTCCACAACCTAAATGCCACACTCCAGAGACCATGGATCTGATCATGGATCAGAGAAAGATTATGGATTAAACTATGGAAAAATAAATGAAAATTTTTCCATTGAATATTTAAGTCATGTAATAGATGCAAAAGGACAGAGGCAAAGCTTTACTGAGGCATTTGCACCTCAAAACGTTAATCAGCTTTGTTTTTTTTTGGGCTTATTAAACTACAATAGAAGTCCCAGATCTAGAGGCTCTCTTTAAGCCTTTACACAACTTATTTCAAAACTAGCAGAAAGCAAAGAATGGGGGGTAAATGGGTGCTTTTCTGGTTGGTGATCAGTGGCTAGTGGTGTGCCTCGGATCAGTGTTGGGACCGCAATTGTTACGTTTTATGTAGATGATTTGGAGTTGGGGACCAAGCGTAGTGTGTCAAAATTTGCAGATAACACCAAGATGAGTGGCAGAACAAAGTGTGCAGAGAACGCTGAAAGACTGCAAAGGGATATAGATAGTCTAAGTGAGTGGGCGAGGGTCTGGCAGATGGAGTACAATGTTGGTAAATGCAAGGTCATCCATTTTGATTGAAATAAAAGCAAAATGGACTATGATTTAAATAGTAAAAAATTGTAGCATGCTACTGTGCATAGGGACCTGGGTGTCCTTGTGCAAGAATCACAAGGAATTGGTTTGCAGGTACAGCAGGTAATTAAGAAGGCAAATGGATTTTTATCCTTCATTGCTGGAGGGATGGAGTTTAAAAACAGTGAGATTATGTTGCAGCTGTGTGAGGTGCTGGTGAGGCCACGCCTGAAGTACTGTGAACAGTTTTGGTCTCCTTACTTCAGAAAGAATATATTGCCACTGGGAGGGGGGCTGGGTTGGGGTTGGGGTTGGGGGGGAATGCAGAGGAGATTCACTAGGTTGATTCCGGAGTTGAGAGGGTTGGCTTAGAGGAGAGACTGAATAGACTGGAGCTATACTCATTGGAATTCAGAAGAATGAGAGGGGATCTTATAGAAATATGTAAGATTATGCACAAATGAAAAGCGGAGCTTGTTCAAGGAACAAATACGGCATGTCCTTGATAGGTACGTTCCTGTCAGGCAGGGAGGAAATGGCCGAGTGAGGGAACCATGTTTCACAAAGGAGGTTGAATGTCTTGTCAGGAGGAAAAAGGAAGCGTATGTAAGGATGAGAAAACAAGGTTCATTTGCGTCGCGTGAAGGTTACAAGGTAGCAAGGAATGAGTTTTAAAAGGGCTTGGGAGAGATAGGAGGGGGCATAAGAAGTCCTTGGTGGGTCAGATAAAGGAAAACCCCAAGGCTTTTTACTCTTATGTGAGAAGTAAAAGAATGACCAGGGTGCGGTTAGGGCTGGTCAAGGATACTAGTGGGAACTTGTGCATGGATTCAGAAGAGATAGGTGAGGTGTTGAATGAATACTCTTCTTCAGTGTTCACTAAGGAGAGGAGCCATGTTATTGAGGATGACAGTGTAATACAGGCTGATAGGATGGAGGAGGTAGATGTTGTGAGGGAAGATGTATTAGCAATTTTGAAAAACATGAGAGTCAATAAGTCCCCTGAGCCAGTTGGGATACATCCTAGGATATTTTGGGAGGCAAGGGATGAAACTGCGGAGCCTTTAGCTTTGATTTTTGGGTCCTCACTGTCCACGGGGATTGTGCCAGAGGACTGGAGAGTGGTGAATGTTGTTCCTCTCATCAAGAAAGGAAATAGGAATGACCCTGGTAATTATAGGTCAGTTAGCCTTATTTCAGTGGTCGGTAAGTTAATGGAAAGGGTCCTGAGGGATAGGATTTATGACCATTTGGAAAGATGCAGGTTAATCTGGAATAGTCACACAGATTTGTGAGAGGTAAGTCTTGCCTCACAAATTTGATTAAATTCTTTGAGGAGGTGACTAAGTGTGTAGATGAAGGTAGAGCAGTTGATGTTGTATACATGGATTTTAGTAAGGTGTTTGATAAGGCTCCCCATGGTAGGCTCATGAAGAAAGTAAGGTGGCATGGGATAGAAGGAGATTTGGCTGATTGGATAAGTAATTGGCTATCTCATAGAAGACAGAGGGTGCTGGTGGAGGGAAAATTTTCAGACTGGAGACCAGTTACCAGCAGTGTACCACAGGGATTAGTGATGGGTCCTCTGCTATTTGTGACTTTTATTAATGACTTGGAAGAGGGGGGCTGAAGGGTGGGTTAGTAAATTTGCTGATGACACCAAGATTGGTGGAGTAGTGGATGAGGTGTAGGGCTCTTGCAAGCTGCAAAGAGACATTGATAGGATGCAGAGCTGGGCTGAGAAGTGGCAGATGGAGTTTAACCCTGGTAAGTGCGAGGTGATTCATTTTGGTAGGACAAACTTGAGTGCGGATTACAGGATCAACAGCAGGGGTCTGAGGAATGTGGAGGGGCAGAGAGATCTGGGGGTTCATATCCACAGATCTCTGAAGGTTGCCATTCAAGTGGATAGAGCCGTGAAGAAGGCTTATAGTGTGTTAGCGTTTATTAACAGAGGGTTTGAGTTTAAGAGTCGAGGGGGTAATGCTGCAACTATACAGGATCTTGTGAAACCACATTTGGAATATTGTGTTCAGTTCTGGTCACCTCACCATAAGAAGGATGTGGAAGCATTGAAGAGAGTACAAAGGAGATTTACCAGGATGCTGCCTGGTTTGGAGGGTAGGTCTTATGAGGAAAGGTTGAGGGAGCTGGGGCTTTTCTCTTTAGAGGTGAGGAGGATGAGAGGTGACTTAATAGAAGTTTATAAAATGATGAGGGGGATAGATAGAGTGGACGTTCAGAGACTATTTCCTTGGGTGAATGTAGCTGTTACCAGGGGGCATAACTATAAGGTTCATGGTGGGAGATATAGGAGGGATGTCTGAGGTAGATTCTTCACTCAGAGTGGTTGGGGTGTGGAATGCACTGCCTGCTGTGATAGTGGAGTTGGACACTTTAGGAACCTTCAAGCGATTATTGAGTAGGCACATGGAGCACAACAGAATGATAGGGAGTGGGATAGCTTGATCTTGGGCTTGGACATAGCTCGGCACAACATCGAGGGTGGAAGGGCTTGTACTGTTCTATGTTCTATGTTCTACCATGAAGGGAATAGGTAAGATAGAGGCAGGAAAGTTGTTTCCACTGACAGATGAAACTAGATTTAGGAATGAGTTGAGGAGGAACTTCTTCATACAAAAGGTTGTGAATCTGTGGAATTCCCTGCCCAGTGAAGCTTTTGAGGCTACTTCATTGAATGTTTTTATGGCAAGGATAGATAAATTTTTGAACAGTAAAGGGATCAAGGATTATGACAAGTGAGTGGATAAATGGAGCTGAATCCACAAAACGATTGGCCATGATCTTATTGAATGGCAGAGCAGGCTCGAGGGGCCAGATGGCCTACTCCTGCTCCTAGTTCTTTTGTTCTTATGTTCTTAAAACAGGAAGTGGGTGAATCAGTGCAATAAAGCTTTCATACAAGCTAAGATGGCACTACTAACTTTTCAGTTTAGTTTATTTATTACTGTCACAAGTAGGCTTACATTAACACTGCAATGTAGTTACTGCAAAAATTCCTACACTCCGGCGCTTGTCCGGATACACTGAGGGAGAATTTAGCATGGCCAATGCACCTAACCAGCATGCCTTTCGGACTGTGAGAGGAAACTGGGGCACATGGAGGAAACCAGGTGACCCAATCCAAGAATGTAACTTGGGCTCCCAGCACTGTTAACCACTGTAACACCATGGCACCCTGAAGTCATGACACACTTTAATCCAAAGTTACCTTTGCAACTGGCTTGGGACACATCATTTTCTGGGGTAGTAGCAGTGATGTTTCACATAATGCTAAATGGTGAAGAGAAACCAATAGCATTTGCATCATAATCCTTGAAGAAAGCAGAAGTGAACTATACACAGATTAGTAAACATTTTTACCAATACCAATATAGCGGAAAATTTATATATTAATGGATCATTGAACACTGACCATGATATTTTGAACATCGGGATTCCATCTCTGGCAGCAAGCAAGATGCAGAGATGGGCATTGCTGTTGTCAGAATACAATGAAATATTATCAATCAAATATTATCAGTTCAAAGATGTGCGGGTTAGGTTGATTGCCCATGCTAAAATTGCCCCTTAGTGTACTTGGATGCTTAGGTTAGAGGGATTAGCGGGTATAATATGTAGGGATATGGGGGTAGGGCCTGGGTGGGATTGTGGTGGGTGCAGACTCGATGGTCCGAAGGACCTCTTTCTGCACTGTAGGGTTCTATGAAATCTCCATGGGGATGTTGATTGACTCTCCAGATTACCTTGACCCAACAAGTCATCAATAAACCGTTTGAATGTAAATATTTCCTCCTTTGAGTAAGTTGACGACACTCTTGCAACCACAGGACAAGTTAAGAAGTATACCAGAAATTATCTGATAATGCCAGAAGTTACGGACATGGTACTTCATAATAAAACCATGGGAACAAACCCGCACTTGAAGCCATTTATTATCTGAAGACTTGAACTATCCGTGCAAGCTAATTGTTTCCTCTGCTGAATGAAGGCCATCATTCCAAAATTATTAAGGAAATGCTACTATACCAACTGTATGAAGGTCATTGTGGTATAGTAAGGATGAAGGAGATGACCAGACCTCAATAGCAAAATCGAGGAGAGGGTCGTATGTGTTCGGTTGGTGCATTAGTTTGAAACCTGCCACCACTAGCGCCATTACTTCCATGGGAATGACCCGAAGGACCATGGCAAAGAGTTCATATAAATTATGCCGGATCATTTTTAGGACAAATGTTTTTCATTGTGGATCGATACATACTCAAAATAGCCTGAAGTCACCATTATGAAGATTACATCTTCAGAGAGAACAACAGAAAGACTGAGTGAGATGTTTGCAAGTTTCAGTTACCCTGAGCAACCTGTGAGTGACAATGGGCCAGGTTTCATTTCACAAGAATTCATAAATTATCAAAAGGAGAATGAAAACCAACACATCCGATCCGCTCCTTATTATCCTACCACAAATGGGCTGGCTGAAAGGTTTGTTCAGACAATGAAGCATACATTGAAAGTAACTTGTGAGCAAGGCTCATTGTCTGAACAACTAAACCAATTCCTAATGACTTCCAGGAATACAACACACTTGAAAACTCAAAGTTTTCCAGCATTTCTCATGATAAAACATCAGTTATGCACAGTGCCCAATTTGCTAAAGCAGTGTAAGGCACGAGAAATTGTTCAGAGGAAACAGCAAAGTTTTAGGGCGAATTATTGTGTTTTACAGAAGGGTCAGGAATTGTTCGCAAGGTACTATACCTCAGTAAGAAGTGGATACTTGCCATTGTCTTAGCACAGACAGGACCAGTCACAAACACTTTTCAAATTCAGGATAATGTAGTGTGGAGAAGACATGCTGACCAACTTTTAGCAACTGGAACTAGTTTGCCAGAGACTGAGTTAACCAAGAATCTGTAACAAACTATACCAAGAGAAGACCTAAACATCCCAGAGAACTTGACAATAGCAGAAACAACTGTGGAAGATGGTACCTCAACTGAAAACACTTTGACATTGAGTAAATCTCCAATCATACAGTCGAGACAATTATGGATGATGCCCAAACTCAACCAAAAACACAATAAAGAGATGCCTGAGCATCTGCATTTATCTGCATTTGACAACCAACAAATCGCAATCCTGCAAAACATCTAACCTCTTGACTATTGTGCTTCTTAATTATTCATGTTGTAAATTGTTATATAGTATTACATTGCAGGAAACTCTGATATAAGGGGGAAGGAAAGTGCTGTACCTTCATGTTTGTTCCTGGTTGGAATGGTAAGAATCCAGTCACATGACACTGATATCATCAGTTGTTTTCTTGGGCAAATAAGCAGTCTATCCTAATAGCCCGTAGAGTAAATATCTTTCCAATAAAGTTCTTGTTTGTTTGTACCTTCGTGGTCTGCAAGCCTATCCTTTAAAAATACCACACTTATGTAGCTTGCTGCTTTTTGAAAGTCAAGAGATAAAGCTAGACATACACCTAAAATAGCGTAAATACCCAATCCATGACACACCCTGCATTTGGGAGGAAGTATTGCAAGACAAAGTTGGAAAGGGGAAAAATGAGTGACTGGAAGATTTGTTCAGCTGGAAAAGGAAGAAATATGCAGTAATCCTCAAAGAAGGGCAGTAATCTTGTTGCAGTTGGAGTTCAGGAAGTAATCAGTTTGGTTGCAGTTTGAATTCGGGGCAGCAAGCTACAGGAAACCTAAGTATTTTCTCATGTTTTAAGCCCTGTGCAGGAGTCACAGGGAGACCCATACTTGAGCTGTGGAATCCAGAGTAGTAAGATCATACTTGACTAGATTTTTGAATTAGGAATTTTGAAGGCAGTGGGCATGAGGCATGAAGATCTGTATAATATGTGCACTTACCACTTTTGCCAAGCGTAAGATTGAATGTCAATGAAAGAAATGCCATCTTTTAAAACTAGCAATGGTTGATGAATGATCTCAAATCCAACTAATGTATTCTCAAAAAGCTGGCAACTGAAAAATATCTGTTAATGTTGGTCTCTGACCAAGAGCACTTCCAAAACAGCTGAATAGGTTGATTTCCTTTTTGGATTTTAGGGTCTTTCTTTGTATTTTGGGATCAAATTCAATAATTCAGTTTGTCTGGCTGAAAAACTGAAAGCCAATAGTTTAAACATATGACATATGAAAATAACTAATTACAAAAGGAGTACAGTGGCTATAAACTGCATCAAATTCTTGCATTCTTCAAATTCAAATTCTTCAAATTCTTGAAAAAAATAATTCTGCTGTATCCTGGGAGATCGTCCACATGTTCTTTTGCAGAGACCCCTGACAGCTGTAGACAGAGCTGTAATTGTTGCCTCACTTCAACTGACTGATTGATATCAAAGTAAAAATGTGACTGAGTAGCAGATAAAAATGTTGACAACATGTTTTGGTTAATTTGATTGAATTGGTTTCTGTTTTATTGAGATATTTTGTTTGCTATTCACATTTCTGACATGTTGTTGCTTTATAAATATGAAATATAATCACATGAAATTTAGCTAATCATCTGCAGAATAGCAAATTATTCATGTGCCTTTGTAATTATCCACTTCAGCCTACTTGGTGGATGCAGCTGATCACTTTGAACTATGTTCTGGTGTGAAACTGCACCTCCAAGTATATGGTTCACAACTTAAAATCTTACAATCCAGGGTTTTCTGAATATTGACAGCTCGGTGGATCCTTAATCAGAAAGTATTATCTTCAAAGAACAATGAAAATTACAGCACAGGAATAGACCTTTGGCCCTCCAAGCCTGCACCGACCATGTTGCCTTACTGAATTAAAACCTCCTACCCTTCTGGGGACCGTATCCCTCTATTCCCATCTATTAATGTACTTGTCAACCCTTAAAAGCCACTAATGTATCTGCTTCCACTACCTCCCCAGGTAGCAATTTCCAGGCACCCACTACTATCTGTATAAAAAATACTTCCCTCATACCTCTCCTTTCAACCTTGCCCCTCGCACATTAACCTATGCCCCCTAGTAATTGATGCTTCCACCCTGGGAAAAAGCTTCTGACCATCCACTCTGTCCATGTCTCTCGTAATCTCATAAACTTCTATCAGGTTGCCCCTCAACCTCCATCATTCCAATGAGAACAAACCAAGTTTCTCCAACCTCTCCTCATAGCTAATGTCCTCCATACATGGCAATATCCTGTAAATCTTTTCTGAACCCTCTCCAAAGTCTCCACATCCTTCTAGAAGTGTGGCAATCAAAATTGAACACTATATTCAAGTGCGACCTAATATGGTTCTTTAAAGCTACAATGTGACTTGCCAATTTTTAAACCAATGTTCTGCCGATGAAGGCAAGCATACTGTATGCTTTCTTGATTACCTTCTCTACTTGTGTTGCCACTTTCAGTGACCTGTGTACCTGTACACCTAGATCCCTCTGCCTATCAATACTCTTAAGGGTTCTACTGTATATTTCCTATCTGTATTAGATCTTCCAAAATGCGTCACCTCACCTTTGTCTGGACTAAACTCCATCTGCCATCTTTCCACTCAAGTCTCCAACCGATCTATATCTTGCTGTATCCTCTGATGGTCCTCATCGCTATCCGCAAATGCACCAACCTTTATATCTTCTGCAAACTTACTAATCAAACCAGTTACATTTTCCTCCAAATCATTTATATATATTACAAACAGCAAAGGTCCCAGCACTGATCCCTGAGGAAAGCCACTTGTCACAGCCCTCCATTCAGAAACGCACCCTTCCACTGCTATCCTCTGTCTTCTATGATTGAGCTAGTTCTGTATCCACTCTGATCCCATGCAACTTCACCTACTGCCATGAAGGACCTTGTCAAAGGCCTTACTGAAGTCCATGTAGGTAACATCCACTACCCCATTGTAATTAGTCATCTTTGTTACTCGAACTAGTTAGTGAGGCACGACCTCCCCTTCACAAAACCATGTTGCCTCTCGCTAATATGTCCAGTTATTTCCAAGTGGGAGTAAATCCTGTCTCAAAGAATCCTCTCCAATAATTTCCCTACCACTGACATCAGGCTCACTGGCCGGTAATTACCTGGATTATTCTTGCTACCCTTCTTAAACAAAGGAACAACATTGGCTATTCTCCAATCCTTTGGGACCTCCTCTGTAGCCAGCGAGGATACAAAGATTTTTCTCAAGGCCCTAGCAATTTCTTCCCTTGCTTCTTGCAGTATTCTGGGGTATATCCCATCAGGCCCTGGGGACTTGTCTATCTTAATGTTTCTTAAGAACCCCAATACCACCTCCTTCTGGATCTCAACATGACTTAAACTATCTGCACACCCTTTCCCAGCCTCATCATCCACCAAGTCCTTCTCTTTTGTGAGTACTGATGTAAAGTATCATTTAATACCTCACCTATATCCTCTGGTTCCACGCATAAATTCTCTCCCTTGTCCTTGAGTGAGCTAACCCCCTCCCTCGTGACCCACTTGGTCTTTACATATGTATAAAAAGCCTTTGTATTTTCCTTAATTCTGCTCACCAATAATTCTTCATGACCCCTTTTAGCCCTCCTTACTCCTTGCTTAAGTTTTTTTTACTTTCCTTGTATTCCACATTTGCTTCATGTGTTCCCAGCCTCCTAGCTTCGACTAATGCTTCCTTTTTCTCTTTGGCTAGGCTCCAATATCTCTCATTATCTAAGGTTCCCAAAACTTGCCATGATTATCCTTCATCCTTACAGGAATGTGTCCTGAATCTCTATCAGCTTACATTTGAAAGCCTCCCACATGCCAGATGTTGATTTACCCTAAAACATCTGCCCCCAATCTACATTCTTCAGTTCCTGCCTAAAATTGTTGTAATTAACCTTCCTCCAATTTAGCACCTTCATTTGAGGACCACACTTATCTTTATCCATCAGAACCTTAAAGCTTACTGAATTGTGATCACTATCCCCGAACTGCTCCCCTACTGAAATGTCATCTAGCCGGGCTCATTCCCAATATTAGGTCAAGTACAGCCTCTTTCCTAGTTGGACTATCTACATACTGCTTCAAGAAGCCCACCTGGATGCTCCTTACAAACTCTGCCCCACACACATTGCTAGCACTAAGTGAGTCTCAGTCGACATAAGGGAAGTTAAAATCTCCCACCACAACAACCCTCTTACTTTTACATGTTGCCAAAATCTGCCTACATATCTGTTCCTCTATCTCCCGCTGGCCGTTGGGTGGTCTATGATAAACCCCCAACATTGTGACTACACCCTTCCTATTCCTGAGCTCTACCCATATTGCCTCGCCGTATGAGCCCTCCGAGGTGTTCTCCTGCAGTACAGCTGTGGCATTCTCCTTAACCAGTCATGTAATTCCCCCACCCCTTTTATATACCACTCTATCCTATTTGAAACATTTGTATCCTGAAATGTTAAGCTGCCAATCCTGTCCTTCCCTTCACCAAGTCTCTGTAATAGCAACAACATCTTTGTTCCAAGCACCTATCAAAACTATGCCAAATGGTTGAAGTAGGAAAAAATGGGGCCCACAGTCCACCTAAACCATTTCTACAATGACTCTGAGACACGTATCCTTTTTGTATTGGTGTTGCTGTCCTCACTGCAGCCCGAAAGCAATTCTGATATTCCAGCCTGCTCAAGAGCTATTATTTTCAGTAATTTCTCTTTAGATTTGAATGTTAAAATAGTTTGAGGAGTGACAACATGCACCGTGATTTGTTGAGCTTAGTTGATATTTGACTTGAATTATACCTTCTGATCCTAGATTGTATATCTAAGCAATGATTTCTTACTTTGTCAGGGGATATTTTATAAGTACACATAATCACTGTGCAAAGTGTGATGATACATGTGAGAGTTGTGAAACTACTGCTACAAACTGCCAATCCTGCATCAAGCCTTACCTACTGGATAACAACAGTTGTCAAGAGCAATGTTCCAGGAAACACTATGCCAGTGCCCGAGGATTTTGCGAACGCTGCCCTGCAAACTGTGAAGCTTGCAATGAACATACTTGTACAGGTGGGGGTGCACAATCTGCATTTTAAAGATAGTGCATCTGTGGTCTTTTTCTTTATGTTTTCTTTAAATGAGCGCAAACATCATGATAAAAAATCTGGCTGATGTTTTTCATTTGCTAGTTAACACATCGAATAACCATCAAGATTTACAATACAGTAGTAACCTAGTTGTCCTATTCTATCTGCGATAGCTATTTGCAAGAATGATTTAAAATTGTATCCCATTGTTATGCTTTATTCCCCACTGTATCCTTTGTTTCAAATGTTTAGCCATTTTTCCTTTAAAAGATGCAATGGTTTATACTTCAATTATTCCCAAGCATTCTGTGCTCCAGTAGTTTATTTCATAAAGAATTCCAACTAATCTCTTAAATCTGTATAATGCAATTCTTTTATCATAACCTCTGCCCTTTGTCCTGTTTCTAAAAGTAAAATATTTATAGTATGTCTTCACGCACCTGCACATAGTTTTCAAGGGGTATTGTTTTGTAGTAGCAGATCTCTCTAATCCTCCACACCTTTCACTGTTTTACATTAAATGTGCATTCCTATGTTTCGTATTTTTATCACCCAAAATACTTTGCTTCACATTTCTCCACGATAAATTACATTTAGCATGGCCATTCCACCTAACCTACATATCTTTGGGCTGTGGGAGGACACTGGAGTGCTTGGAGGAAACCCATGTAGACACGGGGATAACATACAAACTCCACACAGATAGTTACCTATCTGTGTGGAGTTTGTATGTTATCCCCGTGTCTACATGGCCAGAATCAAACTTGGGTTCCTGGCGTTGTGAGACAACAGTGCTAACCACTGTGCCACCGTGCAATCTCTCACCACTTAGATAATAAGCTTCTCTATAGTTCTTGCATACCTCTATTATGAGAGGCATGGACAGAGTGGATAGTCAAAAGCTTTTTCCCAAGGTGGAAAGTCAATTACTAGGGGACACCAAGGTGTGAGAGGCAATGTTTAAAGGTGATATATGAGGCAGATTTTTTTACACAGAGAGTAGTGGTTGCCTGGGACCCGTGTCCAAGGGAAGTGGTGGAAGCAGATATATAAGAACATAAGAACATAAGAAATAGGAGCAGGAGTAGGCCATCTAGCCCTTCGAGCCTGCCCCGCCATTCAATAAGATCATGGCTGATCTGTTGTGGCTCAGTTCCACTTTCCCGCCCTCTCCCCATAACCCTTAATCCCCTCTCTTATCAAGAACCCATCAACCCGCTTCTTAAAAATATTTAGCGAGGCAGCCTCCACCACTTCAACGGGCAGAGAATTCCAGAGATTCACCACCCTTTGAGTGAAGAAGTTCCTCCTCAACTCCGTTCTAAACCGCCTCCCCTTTATCTTGAGGCTGTGCCCCCTAGTCCTACTGTCTTTTTTGAGCGGGAAGAGTCTCTCCACCTCTATCCTATCCATCCCATTCATCATCTTATACGTCTCAATGAGATCTCCCCTCATTCTTCTAAACTCTAACGAGTACAAGCCTAGTTTATTCAGCCTCTCCTCATAGCTCAATCCCCTCAACTCCGGTATCAGCCTAGTAAACCTCCTCTGCACTCCCTCCAGGGCCAAAATATCCTTGCGCAGGTGCGGCGCCCAAAACTGCACACAGTACTCCAGCTGCGGCCTCACCAATGCCCTATACAGCTGCAGCAAGACCTCCCTACTTCTATATTCAATCCCCCTCGCTATGAAGGCCAGCATCCCATTTGCCTTCCTGACCACCTGCTGCACCTGCAAGCTGGGTTTTTGCGACTCATGCACAAGGACCCCGAGGTCCCTCTGCACCGTCGCCTGCTGCAGTTTTTTGCCACGTAAGTAATAGTCCTTCCTACCATTCTTCCTACCAAAGTGGACCACCTCACACTTGCCAACATTAAATTCCATTTGCCATTTCCTGGCCCATTCGCCCAGCCTATCTAGATCCTTCTGCAGACTCTCCACACCCTCCGCACAATTTGCCTTTCCCCCAATCTTGGTGTCATCAGCAAATTTCGACACCCTGCACTCGGTTCCCTCCTCCAGATCATCTATATAAATGGTAAATAGCTGAGGCCCCAGCACCGACCCCTGGGGCACCCCACTAGTCACCAACCGCCAATCCGAATAGCACCCATTGACCCCCACTCTCTGCCTCCTATTTGACAACCAATCCTCTATCCACGCTAACACCCTACCCCCAACTCCATGTCCCCTGACCTTCTGCAATAACCTCTTGTGAGGTACCTTGTCAAACGCCTTCTGAAAATCCAGAAAGACCACATCCACCGGCTCTCCTCTATCCACTGCCCTAGACACATCCTCATAGAACTCCAGTAAATTTGTCAGACACGACTTCCCTTTAATGAAACCGTGTTGCGTCCGCCCTATCAAGCAATTCCCTTCAAGATGCCTCGCAATTTCCTCCTTAATGACGGATTCTAACATTTTACCTACCACAGACGTTAAACTAACCGGCCTATAATTCCCCGCCTTTTGCCTGGCACCCTTCTTAAACAACGGCGTAACATTTGGTAGTGACTTTTAAGGGATGACTTGACAAATACAGGAATGGGATGGGAATGGATGGATATGATCCCTGGAAAGGTAGAGGTTTTAGTTAATTCGGGCAACATGGTCAGCACAGGCTTGGAGGGCTGAAGTACCTGTTCCTGTGCTGTAATTTTCTTTGTTTTTTGTTCTTTTTTATTTTTCCTGCCAGAATTGACAATTTCACATTTGCCCACATTATACTTCATTTGCCAGTTATTTGCCCACTCAACAAACCTATCTATGTCCCTATCTATGGATCCTTTTCACAATTTACTTTCCTACCTATCTTTGTGTCATTTGCAAATTTAGAAACCGTACCTTCAATCATAAGAACATAAGAAATAGGAGCAGGAGTAGGCCATCTAGCCCTTTGAGCCTGCCCCGCCACTCATCAAGATCATGGCTGATCTCAAGTGGATCAGTTCCACTTTCCTGCTTTTTTCCCCATAACCCTTAATTCCCTTATCGATCAGAAATCTATCTACCCGTGACTTAAATATATTTAGCGAGGTAGCCTCCACCACTTCAATGGGCAAAGAATTCCAGAGACTCACCACCCTTTGAGTGAAGAAGTTCCTCCTCAACTCTGTTCTAATCTGCCACCCCCCCACCCCCACTTATTTTGAGGCTGTGCCCTCTAGTTCTGCTATCCTTTCTAAGCCAGAAGAATCTCTCTACCTCTATCCTATCTATCCCCTTCATTATCTTATATGTCTCTATAAGATCCCCCCTCAGCCTTGTAAACTCCAATGAGTACAGACCCAGTCTATTCAATCTCTCCTCATAGGCTAACCCCCTCATCTCCGGTATCAGCCTAGCGAACCTTCTCTGCACTCCCTCCAAGGCCAATATATCCTTCCACAAATGCTGTGACCAAAACTGCACACAGTACTCCAGTTGCGGCCTCACCAGTGCCCTGTACTGTTGCAGCAAGACCTCCCTGCTTTTATATTCTATCCCCCTCGCTATAAAAGGCCGACATTCCATTCGCCTTCTTGATCACCTGCTGCACCTGCAGACTGGGGCTTTGTCATTTCTGCACAAGAACACCCAGGTCCCTCTGTACCGTAGCATGCTGCAGCTTTTCGCCTTTTAAGTAATAATCTCTCCTACTATTATTTCTACCAAAGTGGATAACCTCACATTTGCTAACATTATACTCCATCTGCCACATCCTCACCCACTCACTCAGCCTATCCAGATCTCTCTGCAGACTTTCCACACCTTCCACGCAATTTGCTTTTCCACTCATCTTCATGTCATCAGCAAATTTTGTTACCCTACACTCAGCCCCCTCTTCCAGATCATCTATGTAAATAGTAAACAGTTGAGCCCCAGCACTGATCCCTGCGGCACTCCACTAGTCACCATTTGCCAACCAGAACAGCACCCATTGATACCAACTCTCTGCTTCCTATTAGACAACCAATCCTCTATCCACGCTAACACCTTACCCCCAACTCCGTGCACCATAGCCTTTTGCAGCAACTTTTGGGAGGCACCTTATCAAACGCCTCTTGGAAATCTAAAAACACCATATCCACCGGTTCCCCTCTGTCTACCGCACTAGCCACATCCTCATAGAAATCCAATAAATTCGTTAAACACGACTTCCCCTTAATGAATCCATGCTGCATCTGCTCGATCAAGCCATTCTTTTCTAGGTGCCTCGCTATTTCTTCTTTGATGACGGATTCTAGCATTTTCCCAACTACGGACATTAAACTAACTGGCCCATAATTCCCTGCCTTTTGTCTGCTACCTTTTTTAAACAGCAGAATAACATTAGCCATTTTCCAATCTTCCGGCACTTCCCCAGAGTCCAGCGAATTTTGATAAATAATTACTAAGGCATCTGCTATCACCTCTGCCATTTCTTTCAGAACCCTGGGATGCATTCCATCTGGTCCTGGGGACTTGTCTACGTTCAGTCCCGTTAGTCTATCAAGCACTACCTGTCTAGTGACAGTAATCACATTAAGAACCTTATCTCCTACCATCCTTCTATCTTTAATATCCAGCAAGCTATTTATGTCCTCCTCCATGAAGACCAACATAAAAAACTTACTTAAAGCCTCAGCCATTTCCTCGTTACCCACTGCTAAATCCCCCCTCTCGTCCTTCAAGGGGGCCAACATTCACTCTAACCAGTCTCTTCTTCTTTATATATTTGTAAAATCTTTTACTATCATTTTTATATTTAGAGCTAGTTTAGCTTCATACTCTTATCTTTCCTTTCTTTATCACTTTCTTAGTCATTCTTTGTAGTTTTTTAAATCTTTCCCAATCTTCTAATCGCCCATTATTTTTAGCCCCTTCATCAAAGTAATTTATAATAAATTGTAAAATGTTGTGGCTCCGGCAATGATTGCTGTAGCAGACCACTTGTCATATCCTGCCAACTGGAAAAGTATCTATTCATGTCAAGCCTCTTTTTCCTATTAGCTAGCCTATCTTCAATCTGTGATCTTCATTCCAATCTATCTTGGGACAATTTCAATCATTCTATATTGTTTCTCTATTGTTCTTGCATTTCTCTTTGAACAGTTTAAAAACCTGCCTCTCCATCTAATCTCCACTGTTCGGCAGCTGGTAACACACAATTGAGAGTTTTGCTTCCAACTCCTTAACTCCGTCTCTTTAGATTCTCTCTTAGCACAACCCCCAACAATTTCCAAAATCAGTTCCTGCCAGAAAGTATGACTCACTCATTGCCAAACCACCTGTTTTATCTTCCATTGGTTTCAAAAGTATAAAAATTGGGCATGATTTATGATGGATGGGTGATTCACCTCACCAGCTCAGCAGCCATTTAACAAAGTTGAAAGTGGACCTTATAAGTCGCATAGTCATTTCTGATAAGAGGAACTTTGCATAAGTACCTTGATATGATGATGAAACAATGTTAGACTTTCTTCCTTATCAAAACACTTCTTTTGTCAGGATAGCATCTTACAAGTTATAATTTTTTGCCTTTGCCTTTTTTCTTATTTATCCTTTCTGGGGAACATTAATCCTGATAATTTGGATATTTTCCCATTTTTTATAACCAACATCAGCATCAACCATTCCCATATCAGGGTTAGATTGATGTATCAGTATTTGAGAAATTGCACCTGACCTCCATGGGGCAACACCGTGGCACTGAGATGGTAAGGTGGCACAGTGATTAGCCATGCTGCCTCACAACACCACGAACCTGAGTTTAATTAATTTTGGCCTTAATGACTGTCTGTGTGGAGTTTGCATGTTCTCTCCATGTCCGCGTGGGTTTCCTCTGGGTGCTCCTGTTTCCTCCCACACAGTCCAAAGATGTGTAGGTTAGATGGATTAGCCATGGTAAATTTGTGTGTGGTTTCACACACACAAATGTGGGTAAGGTATTCTATTAGTGAGTGGGTGCAGACTCAATGGGCCAAATAGCCTCCTCCTGCATTGTAGAGATTCAATGATTCTATGATTCCTTCACATACTTCTCAATTCAAACTTCAGCACAGAGTGCTCTGCAACAACAATAGCCCAATGACAATTTATATGTCACCTTTACTGTAATTCAACATCCTACAGCCATTCATAATATCATTATAAAACAAAGTTTGGCACCAAGCAACTTATAATGTTTGGTCAAAGAGGAAGGTTTCAAGGAATATCTTAAAGGAGGAAAGTGAGGTAGTGAAGTGGAGAGGTGTAGGAAGGTATTCCAGGTTTTCAGGCCTAGGCAGCTGAGGACACTGCCATGAGTAGTGGAGCAATTAAAATTGGGATGCATTAAAAGGCTAGAATTAGAGGAGTGCAGATATCTCAGATGGTGATAGGCTGGAGGAGTTTACAGAGATAGGGAGGAGGAAAACCAGGTGGAATTTGACAACAAGGATGAGAATTTTAAACTCAAGGTATTGCTTCACCTGGGGCCAGTGTAGGTCAGCAAGCAAAGAAGTAATAGGGGAATTGGATTTACTGCAAGATAATGAAGGAATGAATGAGGGTTTCAACAGCAGATGAGCTGAGACAGCAGGAGGTAGAACAATGTCATGAAGATGGAAATAGACAGTTTTAGTGATGGCACCAACATGAGATTGGATGCTCATCTCATGATCAAAATGGCACTAAGGTTGTGATCAGACTGGTTTAATTTCAATTTGTTGCCAGCAAGAGAGATGGAGTTGATGGTTAGGGAATGGAATTTGTAGTAGGGACTGAAAATGATGGCTTCAGTTATCCCAATATTTAATTGGAGGAAATTTCTGCTCAATCAGCACTGTATGTTGCAAAAGCAGTCTGATAATTTACCAACATTGGAGGAGTGGAAAGAGGCTGTGGTGGGGTAGGGATGAGTGCGTACATGTGAAAACTAATTTTGGGCCTTTGGATGATGTCACCAAGAGGCAGCATGTAAATGAGAAATAGAAGCGGGGGGGGGGGGGGGGTGCAAGAATAGATCCTTGGTGAACACCAGAGGTAAAAATGTTCCAGCCTAAAATTACCTGACTTATTGTTTTATTGGCATTATTGGAGATAGTATAGTAGGTAGGCACTGACTCTACTAAGTCCCAGCAAAGTATTAGAAATGTGAGGTTATGAACAGTTGTGCTTTACTGTTTGCTTACAACCAAAATAAAAGAGAGTTGGAATCTCGGCAATAGCTAATCAACATTTCTACCTGAATACAAGGACCATGAATACATTGCCACAGAAATAGACTTTGATAGGAGAATTGCTTCTAAGAATCCATGAGAACTCTTTCTACCAAGATTTGGGAGAATGAGAGCAGCAATAGGCAGCATGGCACTGTGGTTCACCATTTACGGTTGTTTCCCACCCAGTCTCAATTTCTAAGCTGGGGGGAGGATTGACTTGGCATGCGTGATGTTCAAAAATGTCTGGGCCAAGATCTCAGACAGGGTTGGGGAAGTGGGGGTGCCCCCATCAGAAGACCTCTGATTGCAGGTCTACTAATGTCCTGTAGTTGCTAGATCTACCTCTTCAGAGGGAGACCCCTCCAAAAAGTCCAGACCAATTTTATTCTGCAGAACTCTTCATTAAACCTAGAATCTACTTTCTGGCCGGCCATTCTTACTGGAAAATCATGGACTGAAATTCCTTGATTTTCTGACAGCATTTTGATAAGGAAGAAGGTCCATCACGTTTCCATCATTGTATCAGGTCATATATGCATTGTGTTTCTTAACATATGTGCCACTTCCAGAAGGCGTTTGATAATTTCCAGGAGGCTTTTGATAAGGTGCCTCACAAAAGGTTAGGGTGCATGGAGTTGGGACTAAGGTGTTAGTGTGGATTAAGGATTAGTTGTCTAACAGGAAGCAGAGAGTTGGAATCAATGGGTGCTTTTCTGGTTGGCAGTTGGTGACCAGTGGAGTGCCCCAGGGATCGGTGCTGGGGCCTCAACTGTTTACCATTTACATAGATGATCTGGAGGAGGGGGCTGATAGACAAGGGAATTAAGGGTTATGGGGAGAAAGGGGAAAGTGGAACTGATCCACTTCAGATCAGCCATGATCTTATTGAATGGCGGGGCAGGCTCGAAGGGTTAGATGGCCTACTCCTGCTCCTATTTATTATGTTCTTATGTTCATGTAGAGTTCAACTTTCAACTTTTCTAACATGTTGAGGTGACTCACCCACCCATTGTTATACTTCTATAATTTTTATATTACTGAAATCAACGGAATAACGGAGCAGGTGAGTTTTGCAATGAGCAAGGAATACTTTCCAGCAACAGCTGAGTTTGGAAATTACCTGCAAAGGCATTCTTAGGGTTGTGCTAAGACAGAATCTAAAGCACAGAGTTAAGGATTTGGAAGGAAAATTCTCTAGTGTGTGTTACCAGTTGCCAAATAGTTGCTGTAAAATAAACACCTGGCAGAATTTTACAGTCTCGCTCATCCCAAAACCATAAAATCCCATCTGCGGTCAATGGACCTTTCCGTGGTCAGTCCTTTGCCCTCTCCAATTCCCGTGGTTTTTCTCAATACTGAGTTCTGAACTTGAGGTCCATCCAGGATAATTTGTAAACACATATATTTTACCCAGCTAAAATTCACTGAATTGCTTTTATATCAAACACAATAATAAGTGACCATTGGCAATAACAAATAATGGGCAGAATTTTACCACCCCACCTACCACGGTAATCGGAACGGGTGAGGGACGGACATTGGACAGGTCCGTGACTGTGAGAAGGATTTTACTGTCTCGGATGAGTGAGGCTGTAAAATCCCCTCCCAATGTGGGCACGATTTTTCTGGTATGTGGGAATCAAGTGTGCCCACTGCAAACCTATGCAGAGTAGGTTTGGTATTGAATTACCAAACTTTGTTCCTGCCTTCCTTTGCTTATAACATTACCTTGTATAAATCATGGCAAATTCTAGTTACGTATTTGGATACATAGTTTTGATTGCTGCACAAGTTAGTTTATTGAGATGCCATGACACTGTGACTTCTATGGAAATTAATGATGTGTTTGGCTTTTACAGAATGCAGCAAACACTTTTTCTTTCACAAGGGTGCTTGCCTCCAAAACTGTCCCCCAGGATTCTTTCAAAACACTCAGACTTTTACATGTACGTCATGCCATCCTCAATGCTCAGTGTGTGACGGTCCAGGCTTCGATGACTGTGAACAGTGCACCAATCCTTCTTTGGTTATGCATGATGGGCAGTGCTTGAAATCCTGCCCTGAAGGAACTTACATCGAAAAGGGAAATAACGTTTGCCAGGGTAAGCTCCATATGTTCCAATAATAATAGAAGTTGAGCAAAATTTTAAGAATCCAAAGGATGCATTGGCACAGCATTTTTGAAGTGTCTAGTCACAAATTAGCATGTGATTCCTTTAACATTTGTGGAATATTGTGGAATGTCATTATTACTAGTTTTACTAGGGGGCCACTATATCCTATCTGCATCTTGAATGTTCCACTCGCTATAAAATCAACACATTTTCTCAAGACAAGACATAACTCAAATTGTGGTCCATCAAGGATAATTTGCAAATACATACATTTTACCCCATTATTACCTTTTGGGTTGGAACTCCCTCTGAATTACTATCATATCATCACAATGATGTGATTCCATTGAAGACATCCGGGGGCCTAAATTAATAAACAACACAAATTGGCTTTGATTCCAGTGGTGCACACCACCATTACACTGACATGGAGAGGTTAAGGACCATTCTAAACTCATTCACAGACCTTATCATAATTTATTCAGGGGAGCTGCAAACGTCAATCAGGCACCTTGATGCAACTTGCCTGTCGAGCAAGCCATATTGGGCACAGCAAAGGACTGCAGGTGAGTCTGGGGCAAGGAGATGATGATGGAAAACAAGGTGGGCCAAGGTGACCTATAGCTAATTGTGAAGCCGGGAGAAGCACTCCTTGTCCCATCAACAACACAAATAGCATTTTTTTTGAAGTTTAAGATTATGCATTTAGTGAGGGCAAATCAGGCAGGAGAATAAATGGTAGCATACTGCAAAGAGTATAGGGAAAGAAGAACATGTGTATCTCTGAAGGCAGCAGGACACATTGATAAGGCATTTAAGAAGGAACATAAGGTAGCTTCCTTCATTAGCCAAGACAAAGAGTATAAGAGCAGGGAGGGTATGCTACATCTATACATTACACTATTCAGGACTTAACTAATGTACTGTGGACCATTCAGATCACATTAAAGGACAAATGTGATCGCAGTAGAGAGGGTAGCAAGGTGCCATCAGAATGGAGGATTTTACTTATGAGAAAAGATTGGATTTCCTGTTTTCTTTGGAGGTGACTGAGATACAATTTAAATAACATGTTTCAAATAATGATAGGCTTAAATAGAGTGGAGAGGAGAGGACCTATTTCCCTTAGCAGATACATCAACATGTGGGGATCATATATTTAAAGTCATTGGTGGAAGAAGTAGAGGAAAGTTGACAAGAATTTTTTCACCCAGGGACAAAAATCAAATCACTTTTAAAATATACTGTGCAGTCAAAGTGCCATAACCTTGAGGGCTATGGGCATAAAGGTAGAAAGTGGGATTTAGCTGGGTAGCTGTTTTCCATCCAGCATAAACACAATGGGCTGAATGATCTCCTTCTCAGTTATAAATTTCTATGGTTCTATAATTCTGTGATATTGCAATCTTTTTTGAGCAAACTCCTTAGACTGCTCAAAATATGGAAAAGCAATTTGAAGCTTGCATATCAAAAGCAATTAACCCAAAGAAATTCAATGACCTGAGCTTGAAATGGGCATAGGAGCCTGTTTTTAATAGGGCAATGATGACCAGCTTAAAAGAGCCCCTGTCCAATTTAGCAGTGGCCCAAAAGCTCTTGTATGCTCTGGCAGAGCAGTCTGCTCTGATAAATTAGTTACCACTGGGCTTAATTTAGGCTGACAAAGCAGACAAAATGATGTTGAATTTAAGCCCCCTGATTTTTGACTATGTAGTTGATTACATGTCTTTTCTCAGTGGGGAAATGAGTGATCTTACATGTATGCTAATTTTGTTGGTATTGTTGATCAGTTTGGATTGGGGAGGATACAAATTAGATGGATAAGGTTTGTTAGTTCCTGACTGTAGAATATTCCTTACTGGGATGCCTGGGAAGCACCATAATATGACAATCAGGGGAGATTCATTGATTTCAAATATGGCTTTGTAATTATTTAAATTTACAACCACAAAAAATTAACAAGAAAACAAAGAACAAATTTGCATCCCTTGTACTAAATCATGTGTATTTTGTAATTCTTAATTTCACCATCACAAATTGTCAATGTCCATGCTGCCCCAGTGAACTAAAACCCCCTACTCTTCCGGGGACCATATCCCTCTATTCCCATCCGATTCATGTACTTGTTCAGAATAAACAACTTAGTGCTTTTCTTTTAATTGTAGAGTGTCATCAAACATGTAGGACCTGCAAGGGACCCTATTCTACAGACTGCGTTCATTGTGGAGAAGGAATGTGGAAGGACAGCCAGGGGCACTGTGTAATGCACAAGGACTGTAGCCTAAATATGTACATGGACAATATCTGTAAGCCCTGTCACAAAAAATGCCACCGCTGTTCTGGGCCCACCGAGCACGACTGTCTTAGCTGCACTCACAATTACTTTTTACTCAGTAAGTATGCTTTAGGCTTTTAAGCTCCAGCCTTTGGAAAACAACACAATATAGTTTTCTTTTTGAATGGTATTGTAATCCTTGTTTCAGTCTTCGAGATAGCTAGAAGTTAATAATGATTTTTCTTCTAAATCTTTTTGGAGCACAGATCCTTCATTTAATTTTAACAATGTAACCTACTTTAGTGCGTGCACTTTGGAAAGGAAACACCAATACATCTTTTTATTTGAAGTTACAATTAACTTCACTTGTTTTTATCTTAAATTTCACTCCTAAATTTTCTCAAAAATTGATTGTTCTGTGTACCAGAAATAAGGAAGATATTCATGCAAATTGTTCAAGATACAAATCATTTTACCTGCACCAAATCTGGGGTTGTAAATCAGTACCCTGTTGGACAATCCATTTTGTCGGGCCTCCCCCAGGGAAGCAACATGGGTCTACTACAGATTCACCCCTGGTGAGGCCTCTCATCACTCTCACTGAATTCAACCCAATAATGACACACATGAAGTTGTTTCATTAATACAAAAGCACTCAAAAGTTGGCTATAGAAGAAAGAGTTGTTTTGAAACTGCTGTTACTGATAATTATTTAACATTCAATTTGTCAAATGTTTTCATGATTTACTCCATTAGATGTGCATTCCCAGTGAGATTTGACACTTACAAAGGATCATGTTGAAAAATGGTTAATCTTGACATGTTTTACAACATGCTTCTTAAATTTTTTGCACTACAACACGGTAAAGGTGTTCCATGTTTTAACATTTTATTTTATTCTATGATGTTATATTAATTATTGTCACCATTTATCTTTCAATTAGATAGGACATGTGTCAATACTTGTCCAGCTGGGTATTACGCAGAGGAGAGCAGACAACACTGCTTTGCTTGTCACAAAAGCTGTGAAACGTGTATTGGGAGGTCTAGCACACAGTGCCTTACCTGTAAAGCAGACTGGTATAGACTGAAACTGATGTGTGTCAAGACATGTGGATCTGGGTAAGTGCCAAATATCAAATTAAAGTTATTTGACTGGAAGTTGAACTGCAGGGACTGAAAGATTGAGGAATTAAATTTGATGTTTTTCTTTTGAGTGCCAGAGAATATGACAGGGTCTGTTAAAAATGCTTGAAATGTTCACCCTTTAAAATGTATAGTATGAAATTTGTGACTTTGCATTTCACTCAGTTTAATATAGTTTATTTAAAAATAATTGTGGTAAAAATGGAAACCAAGAAAATGTTGTTTGTAATGAATTTTACTGTAGGATTGAGGGAACCTATTTGACAAAAACATCTGAAAAATGCATTACTGGAAACTGTAGGGCAATAAACGGAACATCAGCTGTAGGAAAGTTTTCAAATAATTTTAGTGCGTGTACACTTGGGAAAGAATAATGTGTCAAAGGAATTCTTAGTGTGGATGCAGAAGAGGATTTTTTGAAATGATTATTCTCATGTAACGTGAAGAGAATGTAGATAATGTTATATTCTTGAGTTTCAGAAAGCTGTTGGCAGCATTTCGTGTAGATAATTAAGTGAACCGAAAGGTTTATCGGAGGCTATCAGCAGTTACAGTGAAGAACTTATAAACACAATGTTATTCCTTTTCCTGAGACTTGACAAAAAGTAATGGTTCATTGGCCTGATACTTTTCACTCAAATCCGTCAAATGTTTTAAAGACTTTGATCATATCACCGCTCAATTTTCTATATTCAAAAAAATTCAACCAAATTTATGCAACCTGTCTTGTATTTTATCTCTCTAAGTCTTGGTATTTGAAGAATCTATGCAACAATCCTTTCAAGGCCAATATTTCCCTCCTAATATGTGCATACCAAAACTGAATGCAATATCCAGATTGGGCTGGCCAAGGTTCCATACAACTGGTGCAAACCTTCCTTCCTTTTGTATTTTAAACCCTTTTAGATAAAGACCAACATTTTATTAGCCTTTGTAGTTGATTTTTGTACCCATATACTAACTTTTAATGATTTATATATACTTCAACTTCCAAACCCTTTTACTTTTGTAGTTCTGAATTTCTTATCATTTAGAAAATGCTTCTATGTTTTTTCTTGTTGCAAAAATGTATAAACTCTGACTTGCCCATGTTTCTGTCTGGATCAGCTGGTCCTAGCTAGCATACCTGGTTTGTATAGGCAGAAATCAAAGTTTATAACAAGGATGATATTCTATCAGTATGTTAATATTCCTCCATTTACGTGGACCCAGCAGTGCGTAAATTATTTGTACAAATGGGATGGAAGCCCACTGGGTTTTCAACTTGCCCTAAATCCTATCCTTGTGGGAGAAACCCCAATTTATGCCACCTCCAATCCAGTAATTTTGAGGATCTAATAGATACAATGAGGACGCAGTTGGAGATGAAATAGTTAGATAGGAGATCTAAAACATGGACTCTGTTGTATTATTTATTCCTACATATTAGAGAAAAAGGACAATTGATTGGAAGTAAATTTGGATTAATTTGTTTCTGTTTTAACTGTACCAATAAAAATCATTAAAATTATTGGTACAGCACTTGCTTTCTACCAGTGAATCAACAACAATAACAATATGTATTTATATAATGTCTTTAGCAGAGTAAAATGGGTACTTCACAGGAGCATTATAAAATGAAGTACAACACTTATCCTCATAAGCAGATATTAGGTCAGATGACCAAAAGCTTGATCAAAGACATAGGTTTTAAAGAGTATCCTAAAGGAGGAAAATGCGATAGAGAGGTAGGGAGAGTTCTCCACAGCTTAGTGCCCAGGTAAGTGAAGGCACGGTCACCATCTTTCTCAGATAAATCTCTGATTGCCACTGTTCTCATATTATTACATTTTCAAATTATAGCCAGAGAAACACTTCCTTTGGCTTCTCTGCTCCCAAAGTGCTAACTTTGTTATTTCCCAAGGATCTATCCTTGTCACTCACCTGTTTCTCACCTACAAGTTGCCCTTCACTGACACAGTGTTCGTTTTCACATGTACACTGACGGTAACTACTGCAACTATACCATCACCTCTCTCAACTTCTGCTAAATTTCTGAGAGACTGAAGTTTTTGGTCCTTGATCCAAACTCCATTGACTCAATATGAACTCCATCCCTCTTGCTGATAACCGTCTGAGATAAAGACAGTTTTTTTGAAAATTTTGTGTCGCATTTGACCCTGAGATGATCTTTCATCCTCCTATCTGTGATATTACTAAAACGATTTATTCTCACCTCTGTATCATTTCTTGACTTTGCCTTGACCCAGCTCATCTGTTATGAAAACACTTATCATTCCTTTGTTATCGCTAGACTCAAATATTCCAACACACGCCAGGCTGGTCTCCCACACTCTACCCTCTTAAACATAGGGTCATCAAAGCTCTGCTGCTTCTCTCTTAACTCACAGCATCCTCTTCTATCACCGCTGTACTCACTGATCCACATTGGCTCCCAGCCAAGCAACATTTCGATTTTAAAATTCTCATCCTTACTTTCAATTCACTCCATGGCCATGCCCCATCCTCTCTGTGTAATCTTTTTCAGCACCACAACCCTCTGAGGTACCTGCACACTCAATTCTGACCAATTCTGCATTCCCTATTATAATAGCTGCACCATTGGTGACCAGGCCTTCAGTTGCTGAGACCCCAAGCTCTGGAATTCCCACCCTTCTCCTCTACCTCATTTTCTTTCTTTAAGACAGGGCTTAAAACCTGTCTCTTTGACCATTTGGTATGTCCCAACATCTCCTTATATGGCCTGGGACATTCATAGAGACTACATAAATACAAAAAGTATTGGTGTCTTTCAGATATGATATTAAATTGAGTACCGATCTGCCTGCTCTGATGGATGTGAAATAACCCAAAGCACTACTTTGAAGAACTGCGGGGGAGTTATGTGCAATATCCTGGTCAATAATTATCCCTTAACTAGCATCCCCAAAAAGAATATTTGGTCATTATCACATTGCTGTCTCCCTTGCTTCCCATTCTCCTTTCCCATTCCCCTTTCCCATTCCCCTTTCCTTTTCCTCTTTTCTTTTTCTTTCTTTTCACCCCCAGCACCAATTCCATGCTTGTAACTTTACAATTATTTGTGTCAATTTTTATTCATTATTGTCCATGCTGTAACTTGTATTGAAATTTCTGAGCTTCACTGATTCTGAAAGTGTTAATGACATGGCTGCTTCAGTTTCTCACATGTTGTCATGATGCAGGTAATTTTTGGTTTCACAACTCCACTTTGTGCAGATAGTTTGCTCTAATTTTAGTATAAGCTTGGCCAGGACACAGCTATATTATGATCATACCCTTAATATTACGTAACTGTTGTTACTTGGTGTAGCAAAAATATGTGAGTTAGATGGATTAGCCATACGAAATTGCCCCTTAGTGTCAGGAAGTCTAGCAGGGTAATACATGGCGTAACAGGGATAGGGCCTGGGTGAGATAGTAGTTGCTGCAGGCTCGATGAACTGAATGGCCTCCTTCCACAATGTAGGGATTCTATGCTTCAATTAGCTGCTGTAAAGTGGTCCCATTCCTTGGATTTACTTGTGTAGTTACAGCTTACTGATCAACACATACATTATGGGATTTACTTATTTGATTCAATTTTTAAAGATGTTTTAATTCTGTGTGCAATTTTGCTCATTATAATTCTTGTCTATTTTTAAAGCCCTCCCATATGTTTTGCTGCTATGAGAATCTGTCTTTTCTCCAATAGGGAGTAGATAGTTACATATTTAATTTCATCCTCAGGAGAGTGACTTACTGTTGAATGTTTAAGTATTGATGAAAATGCTTTCTATTAGTTTTATCAGCTGATAGTGACTCGTTACACTTCTTCAGGAGTTAAGCAGTTTGTTTCATTAACTCATTATTAAGCAAAAAAAGACTCAAGAAGGTTAAAAGCAAATTTGAGATGCTAATTTTTTCAAAAGCTGCCATTTGCCAGTGGTTTGATCTGAGCACTTTCACTCCAGGCCCTTGAAATAAAATATTTTAAAATGAATAAAACTGCTTTCTATGTTGTAAACAAGACACTTACTGCCAGCCATCATTTGTTTTAGGTATTTTGCAAATGAATCAAATAGAGTTTGTCAGAAGTGTCACGCAAGTTGTAAAGAATGTTGGGGCCCAGATGACGCAGAATGTCTGAGCTGTGAGAATGATCATTTCCTGATGAAGTCACAGAACAGATGCTATCACTCATGTCCAGAACGATACTATGAAAATAAATGGGAACAGACTTGTGAACGGTGCCACCCTAGCTGTAAAACCTGTGATGGTAAGTTTAAGATTTAAAGTTTTTTAAAATTTATTTATTAGTGTCACAAGTAGGCTTCAAGTAACACTGCAATGAAGTTACTGTGAAAATCCCCGAGTTGCCACACTCTGGCGCCTGTTCAGAAATATTGAGGGAGAATTTAGCACGAAATTAGCATAGGAAAGGCGATGGCCTGGTGATATTATTTCTAGACTTTTAATCCAGAAACTCAGCTAAAGTTCTGAGGGCCTGAGTTCAAATCTCACCATGGCAGATGATGGAACTTAAATTCAATAAAATAATATCTGGAATTAAGAATTGATGACCATGAAACCATTGTCAATTGTCGGAAAAACCGATCTGGTTTACTAATGTCCTTTAGGAAAGGAAATCCACCGTCCTTGCTTGGTCTGGCCTACGTGTGACTCCAAAGGCTCAGCAATGTGGTTGACTCTCAACTGCCCTCCAACGGCAACAAGGGATGGGCAATAAATACTAGCCAGCCAGTGACACCCAAGTCCCACGAATGAATAAGAAAAAAGGCTAATGCACCTCACCAGCATGTGTCTCAGACAGTGAGAGGAAACCGGAGCAGCCGGAGGAAACCCGTGCAGACTTCTCACAGACAATAACCCAAGCCAGGAATTGAAGCCAGATCCCTGGCGCTGTGAGGCAGCAATGCTAACCACTATGCCGACTTTACAGTCAGAGATTCAAGCTCTACTTCATATAATCCAAGCTAATATTCTCATGCATTATATGAATACAAATCTGTCTCTTTAGAAGAATGGACTTTATGGAAAATTAAGAAGGTGATGGAAAATGTTTGTTTGGCACAAAAGAAAAGTAAGGATCCTGGGTTTTTCATTCACCAAGGTATAGATCTATAGGGGTGCAAATTTGTCAATAAGAACACTAGTCAAGCAGAACTGATAGCAGAAAGAAGGGTAGACTGGAGGTAAACGATCCTTTTTGGGAGGAGGTATTGGACAATATAGAGGTCTGTTCATGAAGACACAACACCACCCCTCATCAGCATACTTAATGATTGTATTTGCATCATCTTCAGTATTTTGCTTTTGATCATTTTAAGTGAATTATACAAGTTACAGAAGCAAAGATAAACATACTTTAGTATGCATCAGACAGGAGGGGGAAGCTGATGAGGAAGAAGAGGAAAATGAACATAAAGGTGAGAAGGAGGAGGAAGAGGACTATGAGTAGGAAAGACAAGGTGGAGGAGGAAGATGATGAGGAGGAGGAAGATACAAGACAGTGAGGAGGCCTGAACCGGGGTTGGACTCAAGGATCTCGTCAGGATGCAGTTGATGTCAAGGATCCAGGCATTTCTCAGCTGAGCTCCTCCTACCTGAGAGGAAATGGCATGGTCAGTTCACTTTGAGCTGCATGTGAGAACACGTTCCTCCAAGGCATAACTTGGAATTAATCCAGTCTTACTACCAATGGATGATGCCAATCAGTCCAGGGATCTCACTGACTCCCTTTGCATCCTTTCACCCACCTCATTACTTTTTTACACTCACTGGGCCCTGCTGCATAGATTGTCCTTCGGTCAGTGAGTCTTTGGAGGATGATGATAAAAGTGTCCAATAATCCCCATTCTCCTTGGGGATGGCCTCAGACATTGGCTATCTGCACGGGGGGAGGCTGTGCTTGTAAAATTTGACAGTGGCTCTGCTCCTTGTGGATGTCCTGGTGCTGTGGCAGGATTCAGCCATTACCCCTCCTTATGAGAACCTGTGGGAGACACAAGAAGAGATCATACCACTCTCTGACAGTGTTGAGGTTGACCAACGCTGCTGAGTCTTTGGCATGCTGTCTATTGGGGACGCATCCATTCTACCCCCTTTATCTATTGATTGCAGTATCTTTTCACTTTCCCCACGGGAATGCCCATCTCTCCTTCTCCAACTTGCTTCTGTAAGGACACCATTCGATCTCCATGACTTTCTCTTCCACTTCAGTCTGAGTGTGCTGATGATGCACTCTTCCTGTTTGTCACAGCCCTTTCTCTGGCATTGTGAACCTTTTCTCCTGCAAGGACAAAAGAGAGTGAGATAAAAAAAAATGTTCAATCTCACATACACGAGAAACTGTGTGTCAGTGCTGGCACGTCCACAATATCGCTATGACTCTGAGTCTCACTGAAAGATCAGTAAGTTCCCTGAATGCACAATCCTCCCATGTTCAGGAGCAGTATGTGCTCTCAGGCTCCTCAGCTGGTGTGTGTGCTGGAGGTTGAATAATCAGAGGCCTGTCACCACTTTCTGGCATTTCACTTACACTGCGGGCTCCACAGCCAGCTTTTTTCACCATATTGAACAGTACTCTGTGCAGTTTCAACGTGGAAGCAAGATTCACACAGTAAACAAGAGGGGCGACACCTAAGCAAACTGGCAAGGTCTGGAATCCCAAGATTAAAGCACCTTTTTAAAGGATGTCCTGATTGCCAATTTAAATAAAAGTTCCCCACAGACACTGAAACCTCCCATGGACACAAAGATCTCCACCACAGAAATCAAGATCCCCCACGGACACCGCAAACCACCGCCCCCCCCACACACTTACATCGAGACCACCATGATGAAGAACAACCACCCCCACACCCCGTACATGTGGAGAACCCCCACAATGGAGCTTCCCAGCGGGCTCCCTGGCACCAACAGGGTGCTGGGGTTAATGCTTGGGCATGTCCCTCACCACCCAGGAACTGTACTTACCTGTGCACCCCTGACATGGTCACTGCTATTGTTTTTGAACATCAGTAGTGATGTAACACTGTCTGTGTGGGCAGTTAGGATGAGAGTGGAAGTAGTGGCATCAAGCTCGCAAATATAATGTTAATTTATGCAAATCAGACTCACGATCTTTCTGAGGGCAGGGTTCACTAGTTTGGGTGGGGGAGATCTCATTTTGAGACCTCACTAGTGCAAATCTCATTTTAGCCTCCCACGAGATTTAGAGACTATTATTGGATTTGTGCTCGTGCTCAACACAGATGCTAGATTGTAGTCTCAGAGTGGGAATAAATGGAGCATTCATGCATTGGCAGGCTGTGACTAATGGGGTATGGAAGGGATCAGTACTTGGACCCCAGCTGTTTACAATATATACCAATGATTTGGCTGTGGAAACCAAATGTAATATTCCCCAGTTCACAGTTAACACAAAGCTAAGTGGGAATGTGTGTCATAAGAAAGATGCAAAGTGACTTCAAGAGAATTTGAGCAGACTTGAGAGAATTTGAGTGCATGAGAACATGGCAGATGGAATATAATGTGGAAACATTGGACGTTATTCACTTTGTTGAAGGAATGGATGTACAGAATATTTCTCAAATGGTAAGAAATTAGAAGTGTAGATGTACAATCATGGAAGGCTAACATACAGGCAAGCAGTTAAGAAAGCTGATAATAGGTTGGCCTTTATCACAAGGGAATTTGAGTAGAGGACTCATGAAGCCCTACTTCAGTTGTGTTGGAAGGTAGATTGACAGAACCTAGAGTACTGTATGCAGTTTTGGTTCCCTCACCTTTGAAAGGGTATAACTGCCATAGCAGGAGTGCAATGGAGGTTCACCAGACTTGTTCTGGGAAATACAGGACTGTCATCTGAAGAGAGGTTGGGGAAATTAGACACATATTCTCTAGGGTTTCAAAGAATGAGACGTAATCTCACTGAAACTTGACAAATACATAAAGGGATAGACGGGATAAATGCAAGCCATTTGTTTTCTTCCCCGGTTGGGAATTCTAGATCCAGGGGATACAATTTCAAAATAAGGGGGAAGTCACTTCAGAATAAGATGAGAGCGTTTTTTAATATTCAGAGGGTTGATAATGTTTGGAATTTTCTACCCCAGGGAGCTATGGAAGCTCAGTCATTGAGTGTGTTTAGAGCAGAGATTGACTGATTTCTAAATACCAATGATATGAAGGGATATGAGGAAAAGCATTGATCTGGATGATCAGCCATGATTGTATTGAATGGTGGGGCTGACTGGCCTACTCCTGCTCCTGTGTTCCAACACAGCCTTTAACAAGTTAGCTATACAGCTAACATTTCAAGCCTGGATGACTCTTTGTCAGAGCTCAGATGAAACATTAGCTCTGTTCTCTTGCCACAGATGCTGTCAGGCCTGCTGAGATTTTCCAGCATTTTCTGTTTTTGTTGGCACAGAAATAATTTCCAGGTTGACTTAAATAAAAATCAAACAAACTACCAAGTAAAAACATAAATAATTTGTGGATAATTGAAAAATGTTTGATGATTTTCTATGAGGCTGTTGGCAATGTTATTTAATTTCTGTTTTTATATTCCTTTGCAATGTGAAGCCTATCTTGGAAGGAGAATAGCAAATGCATTTACCTGTGCGCTGCCATTTTTTTAAAAAATAGCTATATCCAAGTCCAAAATCATTTAAATCTGTATAAGCAGCATTAGATCCATATGGGCATATTTGAAGTCTTTCATTGAGTTTTCAGTTAGATGCAGAGCTCATTCCAGTTAGATACCAAGAGTTAAGCTGGTTCACTGACAATACAACTTCTGTCTTTTTCTCACAGGCAAAGGACCTATTCGATGTACTTCCTGCTTTTGGGGCTTCGGGATGGTTGGAAGTATCTGCAGTTCTCAGTGTTTTGCTGGGGAATATCTGTTATCAGAGGTATTAAACATGTATTGATTGTTAAATAGATGCACAGAAATGTTATAGCAAAGTGGCCATTTTGTCCATCGCATCTGCACTGGCTTTCTAACTGACCAATTCACTTAGTGTCATTATCCTGCCTTCTCCCTGTAATCCTGTACATTATCCTTTCTTTGATAACTGTCTATTTTCCTTTGGAAGGCTTCAGTTGAACCTACTGCGACCACAATGCCAAACTTCAAACACTTTTCACATGAAAAAGATTTTCCTCATGTTACTTTTCTTATTTTGCCAATTTCTTTACAACTATGCTCTCCTTTCATGAATGGGAATAATTTCTACCTAGCAGCTCTGTCCTGACATTTCATTATTTTGAATACTTCTATCAAACCTCTAAACCTTCTTTTCTCCAAGAAAAATAATCCAAACTTCTCTAATCTATCTTCATAACTGATGTAGCTAATTAATAACATAACTAATATAGCTATATCGCTCTGTATCTTTTCTGAACACAGTTATAAAATATGGGCTTTGTCTTCCGTTTTAACACAAAGTTCCAAGTATGCAGTAAAAGATGTATGTTATCCAAACTGACACAGTGGATTATTAGGATCACAGTTGGCAATGTTGTTACACCTCTAAATGAAGATTGTACCAAAAAAAATCAGTTAATATAAGGAGTTCAGAAACTGATAAATTAATAAGGCAGAAAATCATAGATCAATTTATTTTGCTTCAGCTTTGGTTAATTTTCATAGTCTCAATTTCTACAGGGTTCCCCGGTTTTGCATCATCAAATACTTATTTACTGTTTGTTTAATTGTACTTTTCGTATTTTGCTTCCTTATGGGATGGGGGGAAGACAAGCGAGGAGCTCCACAGAGATGGGAGGGAAGGAACTCTCTGGAGTGGGAGGGAAGGAGGAAACGCTGCTGGGGGGGTGGTGCGATTGGTAGGAGAGAGTGGAATGGGGGGTGATCGGGGAGGGAGGGATGGGACTCTGCAGAAGGAGTGATTGGGGAGGTGGGAACTCTGCAGGGAGGCAATCGTCGGGAGATGTCCTGATTTCCATCGGGGTAGTGGGGGGGATGATTCCTGATGTCCATGGTGGGAGGGGGAGTAAATGTCCTGCGGCGGGGCGGGGGGGGGGGGGTGGTTCCGATGTTCGTGGGCAGGTGGCAGGACACCTCCCTGTACTAGGGTATTACAGCATCTCGGGCTCAGCAACTGGCTTTCTGGCGAGCTGAGGCTGCCCCCTGCTGGCAAGGAAGCATCCTGTCACTTTCTTTGCACAAAGTGCCGTAAAATGGGATTTTCAAACTTGCCCAGACTACAGTCTGAAACTCTCTCACTTTCCCGCTCATTCGGCACTTCAAGCTATTTTCATAAGATTGCACCCTATGTCTCCCAAAGATACATAGTGAAGGAACAGCATGAAGTATGACTCACAGAGAAAGAGTTTTGCGCTGGAAGGACTAACATTAAGGCATCATGAAATGTGAAAGACGGGCAGATCTTTATATTAACCTGATGCTACAATTAGTAAAACACTGATTCAACGCTAATCTAAACATACATTTTTTACCTTTAAACTCATTTGCTTAATATTATCCACATTATTATTTTTAATAGAAATCGATTAAAATTTATAAATAGTATTGATCCAACAAAAATAATCTCTGCTTACCAAAGCAATGGAACAGTGCGCAGATAAGAAATGTTGCAGTTTGTTGACATAACTAATTGACATTCATTATTCTTAATACCTGTTTTTTCCCCCTGATTAGCACCCAGAGATCATGTGTGACAAATGTCATGACAGTTGTCTGGAGTGTAAAGGACCAGGTCTTTACAACTGCACAAATTGTCACCCTGGACTCTTACTAAACCTCGACGATGGCAATTGTTTGAACTGCTGCAGATCTACTGTGTCTGATATTGAAGACTGCTGTGATTGTGACACGAGATTTGGTAAGACTGTTAGTGTATTCAGCAAAATTCATTTAAGTTGCCATTGCTCTTCAGCTAAAGTAAAAGCTACCTCTGATTGAACCAATTAACATGTCCATTGAAAATTAAGAATTGTGTCGATTGTGTTGATTCTGAGCAATCTTTTTTAGTATTTATATAAGTACGTTTTATTTATTCATCAAGTTTGCAAAGAGTCCTTATGAATCCAGTGGCACAATGGCCCAGTGGTTAGAACTGCTGCTTCATAGCACCAGGGTCCCAGGTTCAACTCCAGCCTTGGGGTACTGTGTGTGGAATTTGCACATTCTCCCCATGTCTGTATGGGTTTCCTCTGTGCTCCAGTTTTCCTCCCACAGTCCAAAGATGTGAGGGATTAGCAAGGTAAATGCATAGGGTTACAGGAATAGGGCCTGGGTGGGATTGTTGTTGGTACAGATGCAATGGGCCAAATGGCCTCCTCCTGTAGTGTAGGAATTCTATGAATACTTTTAGCTGGACTGTATCATTGTGGATACTAAAAATAATATTGGCAGAAGAACGTGGCAGAGTTTTAAGTCCTGATATTGACAGGAGCAGGTTACAGATGCAATGGAGAAGGAAAAGGGCAAAGTGCCAGTTGGAAAGCACAAAATTCCAAGTTTCCCCATATGCTGTGGTGTTTTGACTCCATTACATACATACTTACTTTGCTATGACTCCCACCTAGCAGTTGATCTCATGGCAGCCTTGGTTTCCGGTTGGGTGAGGAGAACTCTGGAATAAGCTGTTAAACACCTTCTGGCAATGCATCCAGAGCCTTGAAGTTATGCACCTAGATTTTGACCACCGTGGTTACTCAACATTTGTATGGAGGGCATCCTGCCCCAAAACCCCATTTGGAAGATACCAAACATCTCTCTTCCTTCTAACATCCTTCCCACCACTCTGCTCGTATAGTTGCAGTCCCAAGTAGGGAACCTGCAGCTGCTACTGAGGAGTGTTGTGGGAAGGATTCACTCCCTGAGCCTGGGAGAGGTTGTTAGGAACTCTATGGCAGGGTCAGATGAAAGGCAAGAGGGTAAACTTGGAGGGCCTGATCTTGAATTCCTGCTCCTCTTGGCCTATACACAGTACTATAAAGACACTCATCCTCATTCTCCAAAGCTGCGCTGGCCTTCCTTTAACTGCCAGATCTCCTGAGGTCTGAGCAATATCACTGGCAGGGTTATTTCTGTAAAACCTGTGAAATATGAGGCTGTGAGCTTCATTATTTAAAGGGCTAGCTCAATTCATGCAAACTAGTTGGCTGTCCTCCTCCACTTAACCTGGAAGTATGAATTGAGAATTTGGAAGCTTTACCATCTCACCTGACCCCCAACCCCCTTTGGAGGTGAAAATTTACTCTTTGGTTTCTTCAAGACATGTCTGCTCAGGATTTGACCTCAACTCTCTCAAAATATTATCTTCATGTGGGTGGAATTTCCCATGCTCGTGAGGGGATGGTGAAACGGAAGAAGCAAAAGTCTCTTCATTCTTTTCAGTATTTTCTATTTGTTCTTCAATAAGTGTGTCAGAAAAGTATTTGATGAGACAACATCAACTACACAAGAAAAGAAAATGTGACAAATTCTCAAAAATCCCAAAAACGTAGGAAGATTTGGCACTCCATCAAACGTCACCTTAATTGTGATAAATGCATTTTAGTTTTTGAGCACCACAGATAAATTCAGGTTAGCAAGTCATAAAATGTCTATGTTATAATATAGCTCACAAATATTATTTTGTAAAAAACATGTATTTATTGGAATAAATTCAAAATCTAAAGGAAAAATATTAATTCTGCCAGCCCAGCAAGAATGGTCAGGCAGTTAAGATAGTGACCAGGTACTATATTTTTTCTCATCAGAGGTTGGGTATCTTTGAAAAATTGAGTATTCTGATAAATATATATTGTATCTGTATTGATTCACAATGAATCATCAATTAGATGACTTCAAAGCACTACAGTAAATTCTATGTATTTATTTTATCTTCAATGCTGGGTTTTTCGCTATTTAATTTTCGGATCAATTTAGCCCCAATCAGTAATTTCTATGCAGTTTGTTTTTAATGTGCACCAATTAATCAGTTTGTATTTGTTATTCCAAAAAGATTACTCAACATGACATGTGGAAATCTTACATCTATTTTCCTTTTTAAAAAATTCAGATGAATGTGTTTTAAAAAAAGCAATTGTCATTCCGGATGGGGAGGGGACAGGCAAACCTGCTTTATTTGCCACTGCCTCAGTACTGCTCATCATAGGTATTGGTATGGGGATATTCCTTCTGCTGAAGACTCGTTCAAAAGCAAAATCCACGAACAGAGCAGGATATGAGAAACTGCCCAATCAAGCCAAACCCATTCCAGTTTATAATGCAACCAGGGACAGTGTTAGTTTTCGAGAAAATCAGGCAACTGACTACAAGGATCGTCAGGAAGAAATATACGATGAAGAGGATGATGATGATGATATTGTCTACATGGGCCAGGATGGTACCGTTTACCGCAAATTTAAGTATGGACTGTTAGATGAAGATGAAGATGATGAACTGGAGTATGATGATGAAAGCTACTCTTTCAGATAAAACAAAGATTAGCATTAAAGTATGTTTTTTCAATACTTTTAATGAAATTCTATACTTACTCCATGCACCTAACACACCATTGATTGAGGATACTGAAAACTAAGTTTTCTGTGATCAGTGCCTATTTTCTTTTTCATACAATGTACTGGGGAGTGTGTAGTTAAAGTTTGTGAGCCCTACTCTGAACAAATGAATTTCACAAAATGTTCACCTAATCACATTTCTGATCAATGTTGTGTATCTCTAGATGTTAACCCTAATCATTGAAGAAAAATGTTAAAAAATTTAACATGTTGAAATGATAGAGGAATAACCACCATATAAATTGTTCAAAACACACCCTTAATATATTTACAAACTTCCTTTCTTTGTAAATAGTTGTTGTTCCTCTTGTATGCTGTACGACTTCTGTTATATTACTGGGGCTCTATAGTTACAAATTATTCCTGTATAACTGCCATGACTTAAAGCTTGAGAGTTATTACTTGTATTAGTTACTGCTAAGTTTCCTAAAAAACAACAATGTTCTGCAATAGCTTTAATTTTCAAATGTATATCAGCCACACAGATTTTCACTTTTGACAGAAACTATACAAATCAGAGTAAAATAAAATGGGTCAGACTGTAATAGAATTTCAACTATGTAAAACGTTTTGAAAAACTCAGTATACCAAAGCAAGTAATAAACATACTATATTTTATTGTAAAAGATTATGAAGAATCAAAGAAACACAATCCTCATGACTGCAAAATTTGTCTCATTAAAATGTTGGTAATTGATAAACATGTGTAGATCAAAACAACACACAGTTAGCTGAAAAAGTGCTACAGCAAGCATTTTTAAGTGTTAAAATGCTCTACTCATCGCCTGAGGAAGTTCAAACATTGTTTAACCAACAGAAATAAAATAATAAAAATACCTCTATCAGCAACTTGATCCCACACAACTGTCAAAATAGTCTTTATAAAATTGACTGAGTTTGCCAGGAAGTGTGTACATATGTGTACCAGCACTTTCAGGCCTTAGAGAATCGGTGATATAATCTGTTCTCTTTGTCTGGAGTTCTTGTTCAGAAAGATTAGGGTTAAATGTAGATGTGTTTGTGTTTTTGTTTGCTTAAAGTTAAAATATTTTTGAGATGACAACCTCAGTTTGAAAGTAGAATGTTTCGTTTCAGTAAAGAATGGACAGCACTTAGTGCAGCTATGTTGAGCCGTAAGTGAATAAAGTATACTTGACTGGGATTTGTTCTTTCGTTTTGTGAGTTACAGAAACTTCATGATATTGTTAAATTTTTAGCTTGTGTCACGTCAAAAGCATAAAAGCCGGTCACATGTTGTTAGCATTTCATCCAGCTTCATAGATCATTTAAAATGTTGCTTATAGTGTCCCTGGATCTTAAATGGCTGACTACTTGATTTTTCAATGAGTAGCAAGTAAGAATCCTCAATGCAGACTCTGGTGACTAAACATGAAGAAACGTTATTGATGGCAATGGACCCATGATGCACCATGTTCCTTCAGCTGAAATGTGTGGTGTCAAACAACCTGTCACAGGGAGAAAGTTAAAGAAACAGTGATAAAAATGGCAGATAGTATCTGTTTTGCCAGAAATTAATGACTTTTAGGATTACAGATCTTCTCACATATATGGTAGCAGCACCAACATCTTGGTAAAAGATTGGGGAAAAACAGGAAAGGAAAGCACTGACTATCTAAACCCATGTTTTGGAATGAACAAAATTGATGACATATGTTATATTATAATAGTTAAGGTCTATTAAATCTATGCAGTGTCCATCAATCAAGTTTCCTATGGCCTAACCAGACATTAATGTCTGTTCAAAAGACCTTGTCTTCTCAATAGTTTCCAGCACAGGTGCTAAAGAAGTACTTCATGTTTAGGATGTAATATAAGGAGGCAACAATAGTGTAGAAATATCATTTATGGCAATTTGAAGAATATTATACTTTGGCATAGAGAAATTCTATTAAGGAATGCAAATGCTGAAAATTGGTTTTCACTATTCTGAAATGATTAATATGTATTTTCAACTTATCAAAGAAGGTAGGAGTGTAGACTGTTGCAGTTTATAAAAGGCTGTTTGATTCTAATGCTAGCAATTGATTCAGTTAGCAGAGGATTGGATCAAAGGATGTTCTGTGTAAACAAAGGTAACTGAAATTAATAAGTGGACCTCCTACATACAGAATAAAAGCAGAAGAAAAAATTATCAAGTTCCATTTTCATTTAAAAATGTACCTTAGTCTTGTATTGAGTTAAAATATGGACATATCTGGGACAGACTCAAATTTATGATAAATTAAGGCTGTGCTGATTCATAAAGTAGTTGTTTAGTATGATACTATTTGAACGTGTCATTTGATCAGTAGGAATATGTTCAGCAGAAGGCAGCTTATTGTGATTTAAATGATTTTAAGATTTCAGCTTAATAGCCAGTCCAATGCTTTATACAAACTAATGGAGAAATATCCCCGCAAAGCAGTAGTCTGTGCTCTGATCACATGGAAAGATGCCAATATTTTACTATGTAAGTCTTTGAACATCAATGTAAGTGAACCAGTTTATAATAGTTCAATACAACCTAATTATGTTATATTTACTTATTTGATATACTTATTTGGTATACTCTAACGCAACAATTTAAGTATCTTCTATGAACACAAAGTATAATTAACTTGTAGCTCAAACACAAAGACCAGTTTATATATTCACGGCCTCAACAAATAATGACCAGCAGCATTTCTCAATTTTCGAAATAATATCTGGAGATGTTTGCGCACTAATGTAATTTTAACTTGATATTTAAGTACTTTTGCATTTTGATTAAATCAGCAGATTAGAAATTCCTGACACACTCTGATAAGGATAGGATGGAACAATTTCTGTAATAGCGATGACTATTTGGATTTGATTGCTGTAGCTTATTGATGTGATAATGACAATTAAATATTCTTCGGGGACAATGAATAAAATGTTATTTATACAAAAGGACTGAGAGTCTTGATAATTTAGATGGCATTTAAATATGTTTTATTTACCTCAAATGTAGTTCTATCCCAATCAAAGGCAAATGATTCTAGTGAATTTTCACTAAACAGGACAAATTGTTCAAATCACGAGTGATTTTGAGTGAATATTGACTGTTTATCACTGGATACCCCAATTCTAAATTGCATTATTTTTACTGTTATTATCACGTATTATTACATTGATACACCCGTGCCAATAAATGTTGGTTTATGCTTAAATCATTTTAAACGTAAGTCAGGGCAATGAGAACAATGTAACATCAGCAAAATATTTCAGGTGCTGGAAGCCCACTGTGAAAAGTCAAGCACAGTTAACGTCCCAATGATCATTTAGAAAATGGGAAGGAGCAGTCATAAATATGAGAAATACGAAATTGCAGGTAATCCAGGTACCATAAGAGGCAGTGCCCTGACCTGCCTACGATCACCCAGGGAGCTTCAATTTGGCTTCCATTCCCACCGGTGAGGCCATCACGCCTGATCCCCATTACTGGGGACCATTTGTGATCCTTTCAAATGAGGACCGTGACCAGTGAGCAGGTAAGTTCAAGTGAGCCCAGATAATAGCGTCCAGGGCTCACTAATAATATTTAAATAAGATAATGAATATTTCCTTATTTAAGATAATTACCTTATTAAAGCGTGCAAAGCCAATTTTGCAGGCACATCAGTGCTGGTAACATCGTAAGATGAGAAATTGGGTGCGAACCCGATTTTTTGCCTCTAATCTGATTTTACCAGCTCACCTCACCGATCAACCAGCAGGACGAACTGATAGATCGTCCCCTTGCACTGAGAGCAAAATATCCGTCTATAAGCAAGAGGCAGAAACATCAAATTGCCAAATATTTTCATCCTCAGCTCATTTAATCATATAGCAGTTCAGTCTGAACAAAGCAAATTCTTCAAGAGTTAAAGCTTTCTCTACACAAAACATTTAAAACAGGAAGCCTAATCACAATGTAGTCCTATTCAAGCTTAGCTAATGATAAAGCACTGCGCAATACCAATTGGATACATTGCATTTCTATCTGACATTAGTTTGCAGCCACAAACCATCCAGGAGATGAAATAGGCCTGATTTGTGAATGCAGCTCAGCCCATTTTACATTTCAAACCTGCTTTAATATAGTTCCAAAATTGAGACACAGTGTAAACATTGGCTTGAATTTTTGCTCCTGAGGCAGGTGCATGGAGCTTGCAAAGTTCCTGGCTCAGTGCACCCCACAAGAAAGCCCCCAGAAACTAGATTTTTCTTCAGTGGGGGGAGGGGTGGTGGGGGTGGGTGCACGCCAGTGTTGGGTCTACCAGCCCCAGAAGCAGGTTGGAGACAGCCACAGGTGGCTAAGTGCTGGAGTGCGTTGGTTAAAAGGTCAGTCTCAGACTTGGTCCCTGTTGAAATAAAAATGTTTAGCCCATTAGTCCTCATTCCCTCCACCCACTCCCCATGCCCCATCCATGCCAACTCATGCCTGCAATAAACCCCATTGCCTCTTTGTACCTTCCATGCCAACTTAGGCTCCCATGGTCCTACATATCTTTGGAGTTTAGAAAAATGACAGGCAATCTTATTGAGATTTATAGGATTGTTAGGGGGTTTGACAGGCTAGGTGCTGAGAGGTTGTGGGAGAGTCCAGGATTGGATAAGGAAAGAAAGGGATGCTTATGTCAGATATAGGGGGTCTCAAAACAATGGATGCCCTAGATGGGTATAGAAAATGCAGAGGGGTATTTAAAAAGAAGGATGGCGAAGAGGTGGCATGAAAAATCATTAGTGGACAAAGTAAATGAAAATCCCTAGGTATTAATAGGGATTCATTCCTGTAAGGATGAAGGATAAATATGGCCAGTTTTGAGAATCTTGGATAACGAGAGATACTGTGAGCCTGGTCAAAGAGAAAAAGGAAGCATTTGTCAAAACTAGGGGGCTGGGAACACATGAAGCAAGTGTGGAATACAAGGAAAGTAGAAAGAAACTTAAGCAAGGAATAAGAAGGGCTAAAAGTGGTCATGAAAAAGCATTGGCCAGCAGGATTAAGGAAATTCCCAAAGCTTTTTATACATATGTAAAAAGCAAGAGGGTAGCCAGGGAAAGGGTTGCCCACTCAAGGACAAGGGAGGGAATCTATGCGTGGAGCCAGAAGAAATAGGCGAGGTATTAAATGAGTACTTTGCATCAGTATTCACCAAAGAGAAGGACTTTGTGGATGACGAGTCTGGGAAAAGATGTGTAGATAGTTTGAGCCGTGTTGAAATCAAAAAGGAGGTATTGGGGTTCTTTAGAAACATTAAGGTAGACAAGTCCCCAAAGCCTGATGGTATATACCCTAGAATACTGAAAGAGTCAAGGGAGGCAATTGCTGGGGTCTTGAGAAAAATCTTTGTATCCTCACTGGCTACAGGGGAAGTCCCAAAGGATTGGAGAATAGTCAATGTTCCTTTGTTTAAGAAGGATAGCAAGAATAATCCAGATAATTACAGGCCAGTGAGCTTTACATCACTGGTAGGGACATTATTGGAGAGGCTTCTTCAAGAAAGGCTTTATTCCCACTTGGAAATAAGTGGATGTATTAGAGAGAGGCAACATGGTTTTGCGAAGGGGGTGGTCATGTCTCACGAACTTGATCAAGTTTTTCAATGAAGTGATGAAGATGGTTGATGAGGATAGGGCAGTGGATGTTTTCTACATGGATATCAGTAAGGCCTTTGACAAGGTCCCTCATGGCAGGCTGGTACAGATGGTGAAGTCACATGGGATCAGAGGTGAGCTGGCAAGGTGGATACAAAATTTGCTCGGTCTAAGAAGACAGAGGGTAGGAGTCGAAGGGTGTGTTTCTGAATAGAGGGCTGTGACAACTGGCATTCCTCAGGGATCAGTGTTGGGACCTTTGCTGTTTGTACTATATATAAATGATTTGGAGGAAAATGTAACTGGATTGATTAGTAGGTTTGTGGATGACGCAAAGGTTGGTGGATTTGCAGATAGAGATGAGGACTATCAGAGGATACAGCAGGACAAAGATCAGTTGGCAACTTGGGCAGAGAGATGGCAGATGGAATTTAATCTGGACAAATGTGAGGTAATGCATTTTAGAAGGTCTAATACAGATAGTAAATGACAGAGCTCTTAAAAATATTGATAGGCAAAGGGACCTGGGTGTACAGGTACACAGGTCACTGAAAGTGGCAATGCAGGTGGAAAAGGTAGTCAAAAAAGCATATGGCACGCTTGTCTTCATTGGCCAAGGTATTGAGTTTTAAAATTGGCAAGTCATGTTGCAGATTTATAGAACCTTAGTTAGGCTGCACTTGGAATATAGTGTTCAATTCTGGTCGCCACACTACCAGAAGGATGTGGAGGCTTTGGAGAGAATACAAAAAGATTTACCAGGGTGTTGCCTGGTATAGAGGGCATTAGCCATGAGGAGAGGTTGGAGAGACTTGGTTTGTTTTCCTTGGAACGACAAAGATTGAGGGGAGTCTTGATAGAAGTCTACAAGATTATGAGGCATGGACAGAGTGGATAGTCAGAAGCTTTTTTTCCAGGGTGGAAGAGTCAATTACTAGGGGGCATAGGTTTAAAGGAGATATACAAGGCAGAATTTTTACACATAGTGGATGCCTGGAACTTGTTGCTGGGCGAAGTAGTAGAAGCGGATGCAGCAGTGACTTTTAACAGGCGTCTTGACAAGTACATGAATAAGATGGGAATAGCGGGATATGGGCCCCGGAAGGGTAGAGAGTTTTAGTTAAGTCAGGCAACATGGTCAGTGCAGGCTTGGAGGGCCAAAGGGCCTGTTCCTGAGCTGTAATTTTCTTTGTCTATTTTCTTTGTATTTTGTAAGTATATCAAAGGCAATAATGTAACTAGGAATAAAGTAGGGCCCATTAAGGACCAAAGTGGTGATGTGTGTATGGAGCTGAAAGTTGTAGGTGAGATATTTAAAGAATATTTTACATCTATGTTCACTATGGAGAAGGATGATGTCGGTATAGTAAGCAGGGTGGGGGGGGCTGTGTTATAATTGAACGGATCAGCAGTGAGAGGGAGGAGGCATTTGCAGTTTTCAAGGACTGAAAAGTGGATAGATCCCTATGTTCAGATGAGATGTACACTAGGCAAGAGAGGAGATTACAGGAGCTCTGTTGTTAATTTTTAAATCCTCTCTGTCCACAAGAAAGGTGCTAGATGATTGGGGGACAACTAATGCAGTTCCATTATTCAAGAAGTAAGGATAAAACAGGTAATTACAGGCCAGTGAGCTTAGCATCAATAGTAGGGAAATTTTTGGATACTTTTTGAAGGACAGAACTAATCTCCAATTGGAAGGGCAAGATTAATCAAGGATTGTCAGCATAGCTTTATCAGGGGAGATGATGTCTAATAAATTTGATCGAATTTTACAAGGAGGTGATTAGTTGTGTAGATGAGGGCAATGCAGTTGATATAGTTTACATAAACTTCAGTAAGGCTTTTGACAAGATCCTTCAAGGGAGACTGATCAAGAAAGTATGAGCCCATGGGACCCAGGACAACTTGGCAGATTGAATGCAAAATTGGCTTTGTGGCAGGAGGCAGAAGGTAATGTTCAGTTATTTTTTTGGTGACTAGAAGCCTGTGTCCACAGGCTTCTGCAATGATTGGTGCTGTGTCCCTTGCTGTTTGTAGTGTACTTAATGATCTAGGCATAAATGTGGAGGATATGATTAGATGACACAAAAATTAGTAGTGTGATAAACAGAGAGGAGAAAAGCCTTAGATTATGAGACAATAGAGATGGGCTGGTCAGATGGGCAGGACAAATAAAAGTTAACCCTGGAAAGTGTGAAGTGATGCATTTTCGGAGGGCTAACAAAGAAATACACAACGAATGGTAGGATGCTAGAGGGAACAAACATAGCTAGGGAGGCATGTTCAAAGATCCCGGAAGGCAACAGGATAATTAGATAAAGTGGTTAAGACAGCATATGGGAGATTTGCCTTTATTAGTCAAGGCATAGAATATGAATGCAGGAAGGTTATAATGGAGGTGTGTAAAATGCTCATTAGGGGACAGCTAGAGTACTATGTACAGTTCTGTTTACCATGCTATAGGAAGGATGTGATTGCATGAGGAAGGTTGCAGAGGAGATTCACCAGGATGGTGCCTGAGCTGGAGAATTTCAGCTATGAGGAGAGGTTGGTTTGATCAGGTTTGTTTTCATTAAAGCAGAGTAGACTGAGAGGGTCCTGATTGAAGTGTACAAAATTATGAGGGGCATAGTAAGGGTAGAAAGAAAGGAGTTTTTTTCCATTAAGAGAGGGATCAATAACCAGGGGGCATAGCTTTAAGGTAATTAGCAGGGAATTTGAAGAAAACTTTTTCATCCAGAGTATGGTAGGATTCTGGAACTCACTGCTTGAAGGGTGGTGGAGGTGGGAAGTCTCACATTTAAGACATATTTAGATAAGTACCTGAAATGCACAGCATACAAGGTTACGGATCAAATGCTAGAAAATTGGATTAGGATAGGTGCTCAATGGCATGGAGACAGTGGGTTGAAGGGTGTCTTTCTGTGCTGTAAAACTCTATGACTCTACAGTGAGAGGTTGCTTCCCGTTGCAGAAAAGTCTTGGACCAGAAGGTATATTCTCAGAGTATGGGACCACCCATTTAAGACAGGTGAAAAATTTCTTTTCTCAAATTGTGAAAATGTGGATTATTTACCACAGAGGGCTAGAGAGGATGGGCTTTAAAAGTCTGTCCATCTCATATTTAAATCTGGAAGAGAATCAAGGATTATGGGGATAAAGCAGGAGAGTGGAGTTGAAGATTATGATATCAGACAGGTGATGAACTCATTCAATGGTGGGGCAGACTTGCTGGGTTGAATAGCAGAAAATCACTCAGGTTCCTTGGGCAGCACCTTCCAAACCCACATTCACTATCATTCAGAAGTACAAGAGCAGCAAATGCATGGGAATACCAACTAGAATTCCCCTCCAAGTCATTCACTATCCTGAACTGATAACATATCATTCCATCTGTTACTGGGTCAAAATCTCAGAATTCTCTTCCTATCATAATTGTGGATGTACCTACACCATATGGACTGCAGTCATTCAAGAAGGCAACCCATTATCACCGTCACATGAGCCACTAGGGATGGGTAATAAATGCTGACCTAGCCCACATCTCATGGATTTTTAAAAATCCTTAAACAGACCCAAACTAACTTCTGCAGCAAATCACTTAAATGTTGTGCATGTAAAAGGAATATCCAATACAAACAGGCTTTTTGCTTTTGAAAGAAGCTTGTTCAGAAGACATATCTTTAAATTACCAATTGTTCCAGAATAAAGTGAATTAAACAAAATAATTTGTTTACAGGTCAACATACACAAACACGTTCATTTTTATTAGTTCATTGTGAGAATATTTGCACTTTAATCCAATTAACATTGTCAGAGTTGGGATTTATCTTCCTCACAGAACTTCACACTCAATCTTTGCATAACCAAGTACACAGTTCTCAATGTTGGAATTCTCCAAACAGATTTTCAGAAGACAAATCTAGTCTGATCTTTATTCGATACAGTACAAACCTACATTGAGGCTGAAAATGAATCAACCTTTCTGAAAATCTAAACATTGCAAGGGTAAACCACCTAGTCAGAATTTAATAATACAATAAGAAAACTTAAACTTGACTAGTTCCACATTTAAGAATTAAAAAGGAAATTATGCAAGTTACCAGAAAAATACATGCATGCTGTTTGGTCTCAATTTTCAATGTGACGTATGTAACAATCAATTTTTATTATGGCTTCTTATATTAACATATTTGTTGCACATTCCTCACAATGCATATCTAAGGGAAACAACGGACAGCAATACTTAAGCAAAACTTCTCATTTTCCCACTTGTGTACTGAAAACTTTACTACTTTTAAAATGGAGAAATGCATATGGAGTAGGAAGATTACCTGCATCTCAATTGCTTCTGAAAAACAGTGCAGTGGACAAGAAGAACTATTGAAAACATTACATTTCTTTCCTACTCATACCAGTATTCAATGAATATCTTAAAATTGTTCCCTCACCTGCAGAATTAAAAATTCCAAAATCTGCTTAAAACAAAGTAGTTCCCACTCAATTACTTTTAAAATCAGTTCAGTATTTCTTTCCTAATGGATAGAAATACATTGCAATTTTTTTCTAATTAAAAAGTAGAACGAGTTTAGTTTTTGCATAGTTTAACACTTACAATGCAGACAAGATTATGACTAAGACTGTAAATTGTGTGAAAAGTTAAATTTATCAGATTGAAATTTCATTAAAACTCCTTAGGCTCTCGTATAATACAATCCCTTTCCTACCGAACTATACATTAAAAAAATTAACTAACTTTGTTCTACTAAGGACCATGCTGTATACACTGATGTGGGCACATTCTGGTGGAGGAAAATGACATAAGAGCCAATCCTGTCTTTATGATCTTTTATGCTATGACTTCACAGATGGTTTCAGGTGCCTGACCTATTTTATGCAGTAGGCAAGGATCTGCTCCACAAACACCAAGAGTTCTAAGAAAGGCGCTGCAAAAATAGCTGGTTGTAAAGCAGACCTATAAAAATAAATTGGGAAGCCACTCAACTATCTACTTCAAATTCCACCCAGTGTCTAATTGCTGTTCAAAAGGGAGCCAGAGGCATTGAAAGCTTCTCTTATCCTGTCACGACGAAAGGAACGAGTATTCAGTGGGGACATCTATACTGCTCAAAGCCTACACAGAACAGTATTTAGGAGTTGTAGGGCCATCTCTGCTATGGCACTTGCAATGGGAAAATCATAAGACTTTAGCAGAGATGTGGCTGATTTCTGGGTACTCTCCAAGGATAAAATGTGAATGCCTTAATATTGATCAGCAATATGATACTCCTTCACAATGCATATTTATCATCTTAATCCATGTCAAAGAGGATGGTGACTGAATCATGAATGTCAATACCAGAGTTTACAGAATTTTTTTCCCAGCATGTGTTGATGCATACTTGATCAAGTGCAAAGGTATGACTTTCTTTTTGTAATGACTAACTTTGACAGTGCTAGCTTTGAGGTCAAGAAAAATAATTTTAATACAAATAAGCAGAGTAACAATGACTGATTTTACTAATAGAGTGCATCACAGAGGGATGTATGGGCCAGTAACATGCATTGCCACTGTGGAAAATCTAAAGCCCACGCATAGAGATGCTATGGGGATGTATTTATTACATATACAAGCATTGCCATTTGCTACAATGAACTTTGAGCAGCATTTGAAACCAGCAAAAATAGTGACTGTGTTTTCTTTTAATTGTGAAAAGGAAATTAAGGTGGCAAACAAAGATATTACAAATGTTCTTTTGAGAAGATAGCAAAAACAAATTTAAAGAAACTATAAAGAACAAAGTTGGTACCAAATGCCCTATAATGAGCTACTGGAGAGATAAGCAAGGTCTACTTGCTAAATTTATCTTGTACTCAGTAAAGCAAACTGGCACTCCAGGATAGCTCAGATCCTTACATACTCGATGGAAACGTAGCTAGTCATACAGATACAATTCTAGTCTCGGTTATCTGTTACTTTTTTTTAAAAATGAGATCACCATTGTATATTTTCTTCCCCAGCAAAACATTGCCTGGCGTCAACTAATCTATCAATGTATTGTGTGTTGTCATATATCTACAGGAACAGAATTTTAGTTGAATACATCACATAGCTCAGGAACACACCATAGAACAGGAATATTCCAAACAAAATCCCCAGACACATTGGAATCATAAAATCCTTCAGTACAAAAGGAGGCCATTCGGCCCATTGAGTCTGCACCGATCACAATCCCATCCAAGCCCTATCCCCCATGCATTTACCCTAGCTAATACCCCTTGACACAAAGGGGCAATTTAGCATGGCCAGTCCATCTGACCTGCACATATTTGGTCTCTGGGAGGAAACCCATGCAGACATGGGGAGAATACGTAAATTCCACACAGAGTGATCCAAGCCAGGAATCGAACCCAGGTCCCTGACGCTGTGACGCAGCAGTGCCAACCATTATGTCACACCAGAGTGAGTTTTGTTGATTTCAGCCATGGCTATAGTGTAAGTATTGATCAACATTTTCCCCAGTCACTACACAATGAAACCTGCTAAGAACTGCAGGTACATAAATAAGATCAAATTTAATTTTAATGTGTGTTTCAAGGTTGAAAAACATACTCACTTTGTTCAATTATCCAATCTACCCATTTTTCATTTTCTAGACTCATAGTTGTAGAATATTCACCTGGCATATTTGCAATTTAAGGGTGCCTTATGGTTGGGGTGCACTGGGATATATATATATATATATATATATATATATATAATATGTGTGTGTGTGTGTGTGTGTGTGTGTGTGTGTGTGTGTGTGTGTGTGTGTATGTGTATATTTCAGATTGGAGGGAAAATATTACTATACAACTCTCAAATACTATACTATAACCTGTTTAGAGGTTTTGTTTCATCTATCAGATATACAGAACATGCTAAAATTTGCTGTTCAAGGATATTGGTAAAATTATATTCTTGACATGCTTGTATGACATTCCTAAACCCTCTACATTAAAAAGGGTATTAACTCATTTTAGAAAATGAATTCATGCCTCATTTAAATTAAGACAGATATCAGAAGGCACATTAAGCAGTCACTCACTACAGCCACACAGTATCATTTCAGCCTTGCATCATTATGGTATCATTCTTTTATCAACTGAGCTTGTCAACATTAAAGCGCACAAACTCATCTAGATTTCAGTAGTCAAGTAGATGCAACAGCATAGCTAGCATCTGAATAAGTTTTTTTAAAAAACTAATTATTTTATTCATGAGCTTAACTCTGTACTAAACATCACAGACAAAATCTGGTTGGGATCAGCACAGTTTAAGATATTTTATGCTAGCTATCCAATTGTCTAAAAAGGTACATTTAACACAATGCAAGAAGCCACATTTGCACAAACTTTGGTTCTACTTTGGTCAATGGCCATTCATTATATTGCTTTCATTTGATTTGAAGAAGTTGTCATCCTTCATGGACTGGTGTTCTGGCAGATCTAGCTTCTCCTTTGCCTCAGAAATATCATTGTAAATGGCTGTAATCAGAGAATCTGAAACAAGACAGAATTTTTTTTAAATTAGTGAATTAACAAAACCAGCAATTAAGATTTAAAAACAAAATAAGTATAAAATGATAGACTGCCTTGGGTATAAAATTATTCAGAGCAATGCCTTTATGCAATAAAAGACCTAATAATGATCACTTGAAAGCTTTGCATTTCTTAATGTTCACTTCTATTCACATTTCCAGTTGAAAGTATTGGTGGAAGAGTCCCAAAGAATGATACTCCAATAAAAAAGGGCTCCTGGTAGGTTAGGAGAAAAATTGTCATGTACCTATCTGATGTTGCATAATTGATTGTCGTGATCACCTATTATGTTTAGAAAAGCTCAATAAAATTTTGAAGTGCCAATATACAATTTACAAGCTTCTACTTAATGCTTTTAAAATCTTTTCTATTTTTCATTTCATTATTCACTTGCAAACATACAGTTAACTACTGTGCACAGTGGCTTGCACTGTTGCCTCACAGCACCAGGGACCCAGGTTCAATTCCAGCCTTGGGTCATTGTCTGTGTTGTTTCCCCCTGGTGCTCCAGGTTTTCTCCCACAATCCAAAGATATGCAGGTTAGGTTGATTCGTCATGCTAAATTGATCCTAGTATCAGGGGGATTAGCAGGGCAAATATGTAGGGTTAAAGGAATGGGGCCTGGGTGGGATTGTGGTCGGTGCAGACTTTATGGGGCGAATGGACTCCTTCTGAACTGTAAGGATTCTATGATTCTACTAAATACAGTTGTTTATAAAAAACACAAAAAAAAGGAACTTTGCAGGACAGGGAGGAAAATCTGTTCAACATAGATTTTGCTGTGGTAATGACAGCAAAACCATCAGCATTTATCATCATTGCTCCACAGAAACTGACAGCAACTGTAGGTGTCCATAGAATGATATGGAAATACAGAAGTTGCTACTAACGAGTCCATTTTCCTCTATAACGAAGGTTATACAGATTCCCAGACTGAAATCTCCATGGCAAACATGGTCTTATGAAATCTTTCACTTCTACACTATTAGTATTGTTGCATAAACTTAAAAAAAAGTGCTATGCTGAATGGGCTGTAACTTGGTTTACGAAGAACATATTAGCATCAGAATTAGTGCTAAGCCCCCCCTTATTGGTTCATTTTAATATATGTGGATTGTCAAATTTCTCTAACATAATAAAAAGATCCACATTTTTAAAGTAATTTGTTCTAAAATGTATCTATATTTCAGCTTAAGCCATAGTCACATTTCATTGTGAAGTTAAATTAAGAAAGATATTAATTGGTTTTAACTTCCCAATTTTCTATGTGAATCCTTCTTTCCTAGAACAATACCCCATGGAACCAATAATTGAACAGTCTTTCTTCCAACTGGCAATTTACAATGAGACTGAATTAATTAATAACTTCTTAATAAAAGGATCCTCTAAGAAAGAATGAGCATATCTGATGAGCACATTAGAACGTAACATTCAGTTTGAGGATAAGAAACTTCTTTCTGAACTGAGCACAGAATTTTATGAAAAAAACTCTGAAGTGCGGAGTGTGAAATGGAAGAAAAACACGTCAAATTTTTTGGGCAAGCTCCCAGTCATATGGCACTTAGTTTAAAAAAAAAGAGAGCCAGAATACGATTCTCACCAGTAGGGGAGGGGTAGAGCCTAATCTTGCTGCTGAAGTCAGCCACTGAGCTCTTTGGATGCCATTATGCAAGTGCCACCATTGCATAGATCCCCCCCACCCTATGATCAGCCACTGCCCCCAGCACAGAATTCCCCATTCTCTGCCTCCCCCCATCTCAGGTCTTTCTGGATGCAAAGCCAAGTTCACTGACAAATCAGTGCTGGTAAGACCACAAGAGGCAAGTAACCAAGCACGATCGTAATTTTACACCTCTCGCCCTCTCTTACTGGCTTGCTTCGCCAATCAACTGGCAGGATGAGCCAGTAAGCTTGCAGCCCTAGTTCCTTAAACTTAGATGAAGGCATGTACAAAAATTATGAAGGTAGAATTGGGTAATGTGGACTGGAAAAAGTAACATGGTAGAAAGTAGTAGTAGTAGATATTTTAGCAGAAATCTCAAAACATATATTCTATTGAAAACAAAAGGCTCATCAAGAAAAATGAACTGTCTATGGCTAACTAAAGTAGTTAAGGTTGATATCAAATTGAAAGAAAGAAAACAAAAAGGAAGCAATGTGGCAAAAAAAAACCCAGATCGGATGATTGGAAAAAATTTTAGAAACCAGTAAACAAATAATAAAAAAAAGACAAAATTGATTAAGAGTGTAAAATAGCAAGAAATATGCAAAACAGACAACAAGAATTTCAATAAGTATATAAAAAGGAAAAGAGCCACTAAAGTAAATATTGAAGGGAATTAGTAAATAATAATGGGAAATAATAAAATTGTACAGATTTGATACAAGTGCTTGCACAGTAAAGAGCATCCCAAGGAAGGCAGAAAATCGGGGACAATGCGGAAGAAGGAACCTAAGGCAATCATTACCACTTCAGAAAAAATACTAGACAAACTAATGGGACTAACGGCTGACAAAGTCCATTGCACCTCATGACTCGCATCCCAGAATTGATAAGTTTTAGAATTCTTTGAGGATGTAAAATGAGTGGGTAAATGAGAACCAGTGGTTATAGATTCATTGAATCCTACAGTGCAGAAGGAGGCCATTCGGCCCATCAAGTTTGGATGGTGTATTTAGATTTCCAAAAGGTATTGACAAGATGTCAGATAAAATGATTACTTTACAAGAAAATAACGCATGGTGTTATTAGCACATAAAGAGGATTGAGCAACAGCAAATAAAATCAACAAGAGACAAATGGATCAATTATAGGTTGGAACAGAAATCAGCGCCAGGACCCAAATTATTTACAACCTATAATGGGCAAAGGGACTGAGTATACTGTAGCCAAGTATGCTGACAATATGAAGATGTGAGAAAGCAAGTTGTGAGGAGGACACAAAGGGCTGAATTTTCATTGCAGAGTTACGAAATGGGAGTTGGAATTGCCTTCAAGTCAGGCACAAGCCTTTGGTAGGAAGGTGACTTAAAGTAAAGCATTTTAATTGATACAGGGTAGAGATTTTCTGGCCCTATTCACAGCAGATGCAAATCCTGTTATGGCTGGAAACTTTTGAGAGAGAGTGCCATATAGGATTTCCATCAGGAAAATATCAGAATGAGATGCAAAATGGGCCCCCTGTGTTTTTTTGACAAAGTGTCAGATGATCTGGAGAGAAAATTTGCTTGTTTCCTCGGGGTTTCAGTCAGAACCTGACACACTGCCATTTTCTGGGAAAATTCCACCCATGGAGTCAGGTTCCTTGTCCAATTAGAACTACGAGGATAGAAACAGAAGTGAGTCAGAGAAGGTGGATTAGACATTGGCTCAGTGGAAGAAGCCAGAGAGTGGTAGTGGAGGATTGCTTCTGAGTGGAGGCTTGTGATTAATGGTGTGCCACAGGGATCATTGCTGGGTCCATCGTTGTTTGTCATCTACATCAATGATCTGGATGAGAATGTGGTAAATTGGATCAGCAAATTTGCTGTTGATACAAAGATTGGAGGTGTAATGGACAGTGAGGAAGGTTTTCAAAGCTTGCAGAGGGATTTGGACCAGCTAGAAAAATGGCAGATGGAGTTTAATGCAGACAAGTGTGAGGTACTGCACTTTGGAAGTACAAACCAAGGTAGAACATACATGGTAAATGGTAGGACACTAAAGAGTGCAGTAGAACAGAGGGATCTGGGAATAGATACATAATTCCCTAAAAGTGGTGTCACGGTAGATAGGGTCGTAAAGAGTGCTTTTGGAACATTCGCCTTTATAAATCCAAGTATTGAGTATAAGAATTGGAATGTTATGGTGAGGCCGAATTTAGAGTATTGCGCGCAGTTTTGGTCACCTAGTCACAGGAAGGATATTAGTAAGGTTGAAAGAGTGCAGAGAAGGTTTACAAGGATGTTGCAGGACTTGAGAAACAGAGTTACAGAGAAAGGTTGAATAGGTTAAGACTTAATTCCCTGGAGTGTAGAAGAATGAGGGGAGTTTTGATAGAGGTGTATAAAATTATGATGAGCATAGACAGTGAATGCAAGCAGGCTTTTTCCACTGAGGCTATGGGAGTAAAAAAAAAACTAGGACATGGGTTGAGGGTGAAGGGGAAAAAGTTTAAAGGGAATATTTGGGTGGGGGAGGGGTCTTCACAGAGTGGTGGGAGTATGAAATAAGCTGTTTAGATGAAGTGATGGAAGTGGGCACACTTTTAACATTTAAGAAAAACTTGGACAGGTACACGGATGAGAGAGGTGTGGAGGGATATGGTCCAGCTGCAGGTCAGTGGGACTAGGCAGAAAAATGGTTCGGCACAGCCAAAAAAAAGGGCCAAAAGGCCTGTTTCTGTGCTGTAGTGTTCTATGATTCTAAGTGGGGACTTAATTAGACTCCCCGTGGCAGCCACTGATTGCTTATTGAGTAAACACAGTAAAAAGTCTGACAACACCAGGTTTAAGTCCAACTGATTTATTTGATAGTAAGCTCACAAGCTTGCGAGGTTAAGCTCTTCTTCAGGTTAATGGAGAGTTCTGACCTCAGACAGAGCATATAAAACAGTCAGTTTACAGATTACTGATTAGAACGTGAATTTTTACACCTAACCTGCCATTCAAGTCCTAAAGTGGCTGACAATATGAGTGGAAGGAGCACTGATCACAGGTTAAAGAGATGTGTATTGCCTCCAGACAGTACAGTAAGTGAGGTTTTGCAAACCCAGGCAAGTTACAGGGGTTACTGATAGTGTGACATGAACCCAAGATCCCTGTTGAGACTGTCCTCATGTGTGTGGAACTTGGCTATCAGTCTCTGCTCAGCAACTGTGCTGTCCTGTGTTGTGAAGGCTGCCTTGGAGAATGCTTACCCAAAAGGTCAGAGGCTGAATGCCCGTGACCACTGAAGTGTTCGCCAACAGGAAGGGAACAGTCTTGCCTGGTGACTGTCAAGCGATGTTCATTCATCTGTTGTCGTAGCGTCTGCATGGTCTCCCCAATGTACCATGCTTTGGGACATCCCTTCTTGCAACGTATCAGGTAGACAACGTTGGCCAAGTTGCAAGAGTATTTACCGTGTACCTGGTGGATGGTATTCTCATGGGTTTGCAAAACCTCACTTACTGTACTGTCTGGAGACAATACACATCTCTTTAACCTGTGATCAGTGCTCCTTCCACTCACATTGTCAGCCACTTTAGGACTTGAACAGCAGGTTAGGTGTAAAGATTCACATTCTAATAGTAATCTGTAAACTGTCTGTGCTTTATATGCTCTGATGCCAGAACTCTCCATTCACCTGAAGAGCTTAACCTCGAAAGCTTGTGAGTTTACATCAAATAAATCGGTTGGAATTAAACCTGGTGTTGTCAGACTTTTTACTGTGTTTACCCCAGTCCAACACTGGCATATCCACATCATTGCTTACTGGCCCAAGGAAGGAAGTTGTTGATTGTACCAAAGCTTCCGTACCACCACAGAAGCAAGAGTCTACAGGAGAGTCAGTGGCTTGGCATCCAGTGCTAAAGACACATACCTTACACCTTGTTGTGGTCAGCAGAGAGGTGAAAAAGACAGGAAATTATCCCACATCTCTCTCATCCTAAATACCATCTACCTTGAAAGTCAGTCTCCTGCAGCACTAGGTCTTGTCATCTCCAGGTAACTTAGAAAATAGAAGCAGGCGTGGGCCATTTTGCCCTTTGATTCTACTCCATCATTCATTTTGATCATAGCCAATCATCAAATTCAACGTCCTGTTTCCCCTGTATCCCTTGATCCCTTTAGCCCCAACAGCTATATTTAATTTCTTCCCAAAGTCACACATAGGGCCTGGATGGGATGCTCTTTGAGAGTCAGTCTTCAACAGCAGGTCCTATGTTGAGGGTATAGCCTCTATCCTCTTGTGCCTTTTTCTTCCCCTGTGGTTTCATCTGTCCTGCAGAGGTTGTTGCCCCTTATCACCAGTGGCCCAGAATTTGGCAGTAATGCTCGACTGCCAACCTTTTTCAAGAACAGGTTACTTCCTGAACTTCAACACGGCCTACTCTTATGAGTTGGTAGTTCTGACCCCTGCACTTCAGCTCCCACAATGTCAGGGGTTGATGACCCCCATTCAATGCTCAAAAACTGAATGCCCACTCTCCTTGCCATCTGCACAGCGCCGTGGTTATCTCTGTTCTAAATGTCACAATTGCTCTATCTGTATTGCTGTTGAATGTGCATCCTTTCAGTCAGATGCTTCTTAGAGTTCTGCTTCTCACTCTGTCCCTTCTTCAAAAGGAAGTTGTCCTCTACAGCAATGCCTCCTACTCCTGTAAATCTATTTATTTTTCACCAAAATATATTTGAAGAAACAACTTTGACTGCACCCCTCATTATTCAAGGGGTTTATTATGCCAGTTTAAAAATGAAAATCATATTAAGGATATCAGCATTGCTGTCAATAGCATGTTACTTTCACTGTTTAATGTATGCAGCCTTGAGATATACCTTCACTGGGTTGAATTTTCTGGGAGGCCAGATGCTACTTTTTGCATGTTCTTCCATACAGCTCATTGAACCAGGGTTGGATATCTGGCATTTTGGTGATAATGCAGGACTTAAGATTATGCCACTCTGCAAGGTTACAGATTGTGATTCAATACATTTTTGTGTTGCTGCTGATGGCCCACAAAGCTTTGTAGATGTCCAATTTGGAGCATCTCCTGATCTAGCTTAGTAATTACCAAGCTTGGCATGGTAATTGTGCCACACTTGATAGAGGTTGTCCATACTGTGAATGAGAACTGGTCTTTACAAGGATAAAGATCGAGAGGAAGATGCTCTCTGCTTTCAGTTATAGGAAGAGTTCTAAAAAGAGTTAAAAAAATAAAAATAGCTGGCATCATTGATTTGTTCATCATCTCAGGCCTCAAGTGTCATACAGGCAGATAAAACCATAACAAGAAGCAAGACTTAATATATTGGCATTGCACAGGAATTCAAAACCAAGTAAAGGTATTCAGGTCATCTGCAGAGCCGTTTTTTCCAAATCACAAGTAGAATCTAGTGTCATTATCATGAATGCTGCATGTTGCAATATTTCATGTAAACAACCTGTACTCCCAAGGAAATATTCAAGTCTTTGGCTAACCTCTCCAGATTCCTCAGCTTTCATTTGAACACTTTCTCACCCTCACATTTGCTCCATTTGGGGGTCAAATCAGATATGCTCACATGGTGACCCCTTTAAAGTTCTCATTGCAACGAACCATGAGAGAAACTATTGGCGAGATCTTATCAGCTCAGCACGACAGTAGGCTGACATGTCAAACAGCAAAAAAAAAATTGTGTTTTTGCCCAATTTCTTGCCACTCACAAATTTGCCAGTTCCATTCTGCTGGCAAAATGAGCCTTGCATCCAGGCTTAGGGTCAGGCCTGTTGGGGGCAAGGGCAAACCCATGACAAGGGGTGCAGTGAAAGGGTGGTTGATGGGCTGGGCAGCAATCAGTGGGAGGCAGGGGGGAACTAGGTGACGTTCCAAGCAGGGATCCAAGAAGTGGGGGCAGGGTGGGTTGGTGGACATCTCCCAATGTACTGTGTTTATTGCACAGAGTGCCGTAAATTACCATCCATTTAGCTCGCTGAAAAAACCTCCAGCTTTCTCACCAGTTTTACACTTCTTTTGAGAACATTTAACCCTATATCTGGCAACGTCACAGAAAACACAATGGTAAATGCAAATCTAGTTTCCAAATAAAGCAATGAGTAGGAGACAATTGGGCCAGGACATCAGTGCAATTAAAACACAATTTTAAATTCTATTTCTGGTCCATTTGGCATATATTTTAATATATTTAAACAGCAAAAAGCACAGCAATTTGAGAAGTACAATTGGAAACAGTGCAAAAATTTCATTGCTGTACAGGTTGGGGAACTGGAAGATGCAAATCAGGACTGATACAGCACCCAGACTGGGAGTATTTTGGGGTAATTTACATGGGCAATATCAATAATTATGGACATCATAATTTACAATGACAAAGGAGACAGGAAGTGTGTAATTAAATATTTTGCACATGGAGATGAAGTAACAAATCTGGGCAGCAATTATCCCCCAGGAGAGATAAGTGGAGGCTGTACAGCAGGTTTCCTGATGGGCACCACGGCTGCCATACATCTCTAGCCACCAGAATTCCAGTGTCATCAGCTCCATGCTGGAAATCTGATTGTAATCTCATTAGCAGGCCCTGTACTGAAAATGCCTTTTCGGGAGGATGGCGAGGTGTGTGTGTGTGTGTGTGTGCGCGCGCGCGTGTGTGTCCCACGGTACCATACTGCTTGGGATCCATGGCAGTGGGAAGAAAAGGTCAGCCTGCTGGCCAGGAATCAGGAGACCTGCATGCAGTTTGGGCCACTTAGCATGCGCACTCAGCATATTACTGCTGGCCTCTCCAGTGGGAATAGGCCCTGCCTCTGGATTTCCAATGTGATTCACACTATGGCACTCTGATGCAAAGAGTGTGGGAGATTCATTTTGAAAGTCCTACTAAAAAAACAGTGGGATTTACTCCAGTTTTTTTATGCAAATTCAGCACTTAGAAGTTTTGGGGACAACGCCACACCTGCTTTTAACAAATGGAATTTCTAGTTCAAATCTTACCTAATGAGTCAAAAGACTTCTCTGCTCGGATATATCCAACAATAACTATGCTGAGAATTTCCCCATAAAAATCTTCCTTGAAAGTATGGATAATGTGTGTTTCCTGAAAATGCAAGAGGTAACAGCAGCTAAAAATTTGACATTCAATAACTGGACATTAAACATCTTTTATTATTTCACAAATTCTAAATTTTCACTAGAAAAAATATAGGTAGTACAGCTTACACTTAATTTTCCCCCATTCCTCTCATGGGTGGATTTCAATTTGCTCATTTGTGATGTAAGGTGGTTATGTCATAACATAAATCTGATTGTCCAACTAGTTTCATGGTTGAACCACAGTGGAATTAAAGCTTAAAACTAAGATGTGAAAAGATTTACTTAATTAGTGGGCTTTTGAGTTTTCATTATTCCCTAATCATTTAGAAATGTTTACTGCCATCAGAACTATTAATGACTTGATTTTAAGATGAGTAGCTACCCGTATATCCAATCCCATAAACAGTCTCTCTCTCCATTAACATATTTATTGGATCCCAGTCCCCCAAAGCTTCAAATTTTAAATCATCCTAATGTTTAAATATGGCTCTGGTTTTACTCGTGCCATTCTCTGGGCCACTGCCATACCATCAAACTCCCACTGAGAAGCAAAATACCGCAGGTGTAGAAAGCCTGAAATAGAAACAGAAAATGCTGGAAACACATAGCAAAGAGAAACAAAGGTCCATATTTTCTGAGCTCCAGGGCAGTGTAATTAGCAGGCATCCCAGCAAACTGTCCTGCCTATCCTTAACCACCCAGCCAATGGTTCTCAGATAAGGACTGCACAGCAATTGCCTGGGAAATTCAAAATGGGCACTTATGCTGCACTGGGAACCATTCAATAATGCAATTTAAATTGTAAACTCTAGATGGTTCCAACCATCATACAGCAATAGTTACCAGAAAAAAAAAATAAAACTATACTAGCTTCTAGGTAACTGGAGCATTCCCCCTCTCCCCTGACGCCCATCCCCAACTCTTGCCCCCCACCATCCCCCTGCATGGGACTGACCCCCTACTATCTATCCAAGCCCCAAGGGATTCCCCTGACTAATACTCATTGACTGCCAAGGGCGTCTCCCCTCACTACCACCCACAGACCATCCCACACAAGACTCCCTCACTAGCACATCTCAACTACCTTTCTGAGCCTCACAGAAATCATCAACCCCCTTCCCCTCCAAACAGACATCCTATTATTACTACCACTTGATTCCCCAAGGCCGCCCCACACAGACTCCCCAACCCATCACCCTACTAACCTCCGATTTCCCCCTCTTGGCCCAACCTGACCTCCACCTGCTGGCCCAGACACCTTTTGGCCAAAACTGATCCCCTGAGACCCCAGTCCTAATCCTCGCCACTTATCTAATACACTTGCCTCCTCTGTGACCTGTCAAGGCGCTTGGAGCTTTAAATTTATCTGATTTATGGCTATTGCTGTAACAAAGGAGCATGATTTACCTACCTTCGACTGAGCTATTCTTGACTGAAGGCTTTGAGAACCCACTGAACTACACAGCTCTCACCTGGTTTGAGTTGGAAGGATGGGCAATTTAGGAGTGGCTTCATTTTAAGGCAAGAAAAGTAGCAATCTGATTCAGTTGCCACTGCACTACAAGTTACAGGAGTTAAAAGTTAAAGTTTCAGGTCAATGATCCTTTGGAATTGGAAGAAGTTGGAGTTAATAGTTTATATGCAAATACAAAGGCAGGAAAGAAGGAGCAAACAAGAAGTGAGGCAAAAGGTCCGTTCCTTTTGGCAGGAAGTAGAAGCAGGAGTGACCAAATGAAAAGGAAGGTGGTAAATGGAACAGGAGGGAGAATAAAAGATGTATTTAGGGGTGCTGTATATAGCAACCGCAGAACCACAATCAGCATTCACTGCCTTAAAAACATGGGAGCACTGTTTGTGTTCTACAACTGTTAAAATCATCTGGAGTCTGGAAAAGTCATGACATGCATAATTACAAGTTGGGGTTCACTGGAATAATGCAAGCAGAAGGACAAAGGGGTCAGCTAGAGTAGATGATGAACTGAAGTAACAAGTAGCTCAGGGTCATGCTAGCAGACTGAAGAGTGCCTGCAAAGCAATCATCCAACCTAAAATTTGGTATGCCCAATCTTCTGAGCAGTAAACACAATGTAAAAGTACATTATTGGAAACATTTCAGAGAAGGGTTCCTCGGTTAATACCTGGCATATGCAGGTTGTCTTTTGAGGAAAAGTTAAACAGGCAAGGCTACATCCATTGAGGTTTAGAACAGTACAATGTGACTTGACTGAATAGAATACCTTTGGGATCTTGGCAAGGTAGATGTGAAAGAAGATGTTTTCTCCTTAGGCAAATCTAGAACTAGGGGGTTATTGTTCACAAATAATGTGCCCACCTATTTAAGACTGAGATGGAGATAACTTTTTTCTCTTAGACAGTCATGAATATTTGGAAGTTTCTTCTTCAAAAGGAAATGGAAACAGTCTTTGAACATTTTTAAGACAGAGGTAGATAGATTCTTGATAAGCAAGGGGGTGTTTGGTATAGGGGACAGGTGGGAATGTGGAGTTCAGGGTGCAATTAGATCAGCCATGAATGGTGGAGCAGGTTTGAGGGGCTGAGTGGATAATTCCTGCTCCTAATTCATATGTTAATTGGTTGAGCAAAGCAGAGTGTTCGCTGAGTACGTTGGAAGGATGGACCAGAGAGAGTTCCATTACCACCCCATTTGCTCTGTATCAACCTCCCCTTTTGTCAATCAATGAATCCTGCTCTCTACCCCATCGCAGACATTTCCTTTTGTTCATTTCTTCCCATCACCTGGCCCCTTTGTTCTTGACTGGGACTAGATAGTAAAGTGGAGTCAGGGTTGAGGATCATCCATGATCTTATTGAATGGCCCATTCATTCGACTATTTCTTATATTTTTAAGATTCTGGCTACCCCTCGTCTACTTTCTCTCTTCCCTATCCCCAACCCATCACCCTACCAACCTCCGATTTCCCCCTCTTGGCCCAACCTGACCTCCACCTGCTGGCCCAGACACCTTTTGGCCAAAACTGATCCCTTGAGACCCCAGTCCCAACCTTCCCACTTATCTAATACACTTGCCTCCTCCCTGACCTGTCAAGGTGCTTGGAGCTTTAAATTTATCTGATTTATCTGAAGGCTTTGGGAACCTACTGAACTACACAGCTCTCACCTGGTTTGAGTTGGAAGGATGGGCAAGATAGGAGTGGCTTCATTTTAAGGCAAGGAAAGTAGCAATCCGATTCAATTGCCACTGCACCACAAGTTACAGGAGTTAAAAGTTAAAGCAGCTATGTCTCAAACAACTGGGCATCATGCTCTTGAATTCCCTCCTTTTGCAACTCCATTTTCTTCTTTTCCTTCAAACCCATCTCTTGGCCATCCTTTTTAAAATCTCCTTCCTTCTCTCACCATCTCTGAAATGCCTTGGGATGTTTTTCTATTTTACAGATGCTATATAACTGCAATGTATTGTTGCTGGAACGCTTTTCATAGAATCATGTGCAGAAAGAGGCCCTTCAGCCCATCGAGTCTGCACTGAACACAATCCCACCCAGGCCCTATCCCTACATTTTATACCCACTAATCCCTCTAACCTATGCATCCCAGGCACTAAGGGCCAATTACTTAGTATGGCCAATCAACCTAACCTGCACATCTTTGGACTGTGGGAGGAAACCCACACAAATACGAAAAGAATGTGCAAACTCCACACATACAGTGACCCAAACCAGGACCCTGGAGCTTAGAAGCAGCAGTGCTAACCACTGTGCTACCGTGCCTTTATCTTTCAGTCAGCATCAGTCATCAGAGACCACCTGGAATGTTACCAAAGTTTTCTTTTGATTTGCATATATCTCAATTTGTGAACTGCTAATTGCCTTCCTGAATGTGAATGATCTTTGACATTGTGACATGAATATTGTTTGAACATTTGCCTGGGTCATAAGATTACAAAATAGATAAAAGTTGAGAAAGCCCATTTTTAACCATCAACCATTCAGAACAAAAACATTCATCTGATTACAATACATTTCTTAAATAACTAAAGATGTTTGCATCCACTAATCAATGTGGAATTCTATTTCATGTTTGTCATCCTATCTCACTATCAATTAGCCCTATTTAGCTTGTGTGCCTCAACAAGGTCCTCTCTCAGAGCCCTCCTTCTTAGGCTGATGAACCCAGTCTCCCATTTTTCTTTGGGATTAGGGTCAGCATCACTGGTCTTTTCTGAGAGAGGAGTCATCAGATAGTTTTATAAGATTAAAAAACTGTTTTTCTCTTTCAAACAGCTTTGCATTGAGCTTTAATGTATACTGGGATTAATTAGGATTCCTATTATATTTTCACATCATTTGAATGCAATTTGCCAATCTACTTCTGCAATTGAAATTGCTATAATGATTTCTGACACCACAATGTAAAAGAGGCACTTGTAAAGATTTAATGAAATGAAGAATTCATCTTTTTTACATGTAGAATTTCCACCATAGTTTTTGGACAAACTGAATATGTGCCTTAAGTTATCCCAGCTGAAAGTCTTTTTGTGCATCACTGACTAAAATTAAATACAATATTCAAGACTGGTCTGATCAAAGTTTTAATGGCAGCTGTGCTTCAGTTGGTAGCACTCTTGCCTCTGTGTCAGAAGTTTGTAGGTCTAAGTCTACAACAATCAAGGTTGAGATTCCAGCAAGTACTCACTGGTGGAGGTGCTATCGGCTGGATGAGATGCTAAATCGTGGCCCTCTAAGGCAGATATTAAAGATAGTGCTATAGCATTTTTTAAGAAGAACAGAAGAGTTAATTCTAGTTGCCTGGCCAATCAATATCACAAGCACGTTACAGACATGATCAAATTGTTGTTTATGAAGGGTTCTGTGCATAAACTGGGTGCCATGTTTTCCAACTTATAACACTGGACTACATTTCAAAAGTACTTCATTGGTTAAAAAGGTGCTTTGAGGCTTGTGGGTGATCATAAAAGGCATCACATAAATGAAAGTCTTGTGTCAATTTCATCTTTAAGATACCGACTAGTTTATAAATTAGAAACAGGGCCTTCAACTATCCAGGATGCCCCCATTATCACATATAATGCTCTGGAAATAAGTATTTCCTAGCCTTTAGAATGTTCTTATTCATTCTTAACTTTAAGATCTTAATGTTTTTATAGCAATGCTTCATATAACAATCTGTTAACAGTTTTTTTGGACATATGGTTACATTAAGTACTAAAAAAAAATAATCTTATCAAGGTTTATTTGAATAGTCTTTCAAATGAACCATGCTTTACAGACTGACAGCTTGAGCTGCTGAAAAGAATCCCTGGAGTCAAAAAAAAAAAATGGGTTTTCAGCTGGGATAACTTAAGTCACATGTTCAGTTTGTCCAAAAACTATGGTGGAAATTCTACAAGTAAAAAAGATGAATTCATCATTTCATTAAATCTTTACAAGTGCCTCTTTTACATTGTAGTGTCAGAAAATATTATAGCAATTTCAATTGCAGAAGTAGATCGGCAAATTGCATTCAAATGACGTGAAAATATAATAGGAATCCTAATTAATCCCAGTATACATTAAAACTCAACGCAAAGCTGTTTGAAAGAGAAAAACAGTTTTAATCTTATAAAACAATCTGATGACTCCTCTCAGAGCATGATACAAAGCTCAATCTTAGCAGAGAACAGCATTCAGCTAAGCTTTAATGCCTCCCAAAGTAAACAGCTTGCTGATATTCACTGTCTAACCTCATACACTTCAGAGAGAAAACAGAAACAAGCAGATAAACATATTGGCAATTTTACTGCTGTAGCTAAAATTAGCTAAGTCAAAGATAGATGTTTTAAACCAGTACTTTACCATAGATTTTTTTGTATTCTTATAGTATGGATTCCAACCAATGCTCATGACCATTTTATGTACATCTCCATGACCAACGCAGGCCCAACCATAGTATATACCAGTAGTGATATCTCCTGGCAAGTTGTCCACAACACTGTCTGGGAAGTTTGCTGTGGAATTAAACAAAGGACAGGTGAAATTTTCTTTTAAATATGTTAATTATGCATGTTGAAAGTGATGGATGGGATGCCAATCCAGCAGATTGCTTTGTCTTGGATGGCGTTGAGTTTCTTCAGTGTTGTTAGAGCTGCTCTCATCCAGGCAAGTGGAGAATGTTCCCTTGTGCTCTTGACTTGTGCTTTGTAGATGATGAACAAGCTTTGTGGATCAAGAGGTGATTGAGGCAATATAGATTAAGTTGGTTAAAAGACAGAAAATTGTTACAATTGATGGACGCTTTTGGACAGGATGGACATACAAAAGATACATAAGACAACAAATTTTTGGGAAAGAAAGTGATAAAATTTTGAAGTAATACAGGAGCAGACTGACACAGGAGGTCAAACATACAAATCTTTAAAACTGAGATAAAGTTGATAAAACTGTGAGGGGAAGTATGTGGGATCATAATTGGGGCTTAAAGTCTGTTAGAAAAATCATCAAATCAATGGTTAGGTCAACTTACTTAGTGTTGGGAACCATACCTTGGAAAGGAGCACAGTGCCACACAGAGGAGTGAAAAGATAGATCCATTATTGTTTACCTTGTGCATTTCCTCTTCTAGCAGTCCACCTGTGGCAAATGTACCCTCAGCTGTCTTATGTATCTTTTGTATGTCCATCCTGTCCAAAAGCATCCATCAATTGTAACAATTTTCTGTCTTTTAACCAACTTAATCTATATTGCCTCAATCACCTCTTGATCCACAAAGCTTGTTCATCATCTACAAAGCACAAGTCAAGAGCACAATGTACCTAAAGCTCTGGAATTCTCTCCCTAAATGTCTTCATCTCTCTTCCTTTAAACAAAACTTCCTCTTTGATTGAGCTTTCAGTCAACTGCTCTAACAGCTCCTATGATCCAAGAGGTTTTAATTATGCAAGAACTGAGAAACTGAAGGGATAGCCCGGGAAACTATAGGCCAGTGAGTTTAACGTCAGTAGTAGGCAAGTTGATGGACAGGATTCTTAGGGATAGGACGCATGAGCACTTAGAGCATTGCAATCTAATTAAGGATACGCAGCATGGCTTTGTAAAGGGGAAGTCTTGTCCTACGAATCTGGTAGAATTCTTTGAGGAGGTGACAAAAACGGTTGATGAAGGACAAGCCGTTGATGTCGTCTATATGGATTTCAGTAAGGCGTTTGACAAAGTCCCTCGTGGTAGGTTGGTAGAGAAGATTAAAGCTCATGGGATACATGGCCAGGTATCTAGATGGGTAGAGAACTGGCTTGCAAAGTGGAGTCAGAGAGTAGTAGTGGAGGGGTCCTTTTCTAGCTGGAGGTCTGTCACTAGTGGTGTGCTGCAGGGCTCAATACTGGGACCTCTTCTCTTTGTAGTGTATATAAATGATTTGGAAGAGGGAGTAGGTGGTGTGATCAGCAAATTTGCTGATGACACCAAGATGGCTGGATTGGCGGGCAGTGAGGAGCACTGTCTGGCAATACAATGGGATATTGATAGGCTGGTAGATTCGGCAGATACATGGCAAATGGAGTTTAATCCAGATAAATGTGAGGTGATGCATTTTGGCCGGAATAATGTAGGGGGGAGTTATATGATAAAGGGTAAGCCCTATAAGGAGTACAGAATCGCAGCAAGACCTGGGGGTGCAAGTGCACAAGTCTTTGAAGGTGGCAGTGCAAGTGGAGAGTGTGGTGAAGAAAGCCTATGGTATGTTAGCCTTTATAGGAAGGGGTATAGAATATAAGAGCTGGAGTCTAATGTTGCAGTTGTACAGAATGTTGGTTAGGCCGCATTTAGAGTACTGCGTCCAGTTCTGGTCACCTTTCTACCGGAAAGACGTGGAGAACCTGGAGACAGTGCAGAGGAGGTTTACCAGGATGTTGCCCGGTATGGAAGGACTGGGGTATGAGGAAAGATTGAATAAATTGGGGCTCTTTTCCCTTGAAAGACGGTGACTGAGGGAGGGATCTAATAGAGGTATATAAGATTATGAAAGGTATAGATAGAGTAAATGGAAGTAAGCTATTTCCTATGATAGAAACACATAGGACAAGGGGCCATGGGCTTAAGGTGAGGCGGGGGGGGGGGGGGGGGGGGGGGGTGGAAAGAGGTATAACACAGACATTAGAGGGAGGTTTTTCACAGAGGGTAGTGGGGATATGGAATGCTCTGCCAAGTAAGGTGGTGGAGGCAAGCACGCTAGAGTCATTTAAGAGTAACTTAGACAGGCACATGACTGGGTTGGAGATGGGTGGATATAGGAGATTGTTTTAAATAAGGGTCATTAGCATTGGGGCATCCCTGGTAAGGCAAATGGATATGGTACAACAATAATGTTTTTTTCTCTTTTCATTCACAGGTTTTAAGTCGGTCCGCCTTGTGTCCAACGAGGGGCATACACACAATGGGTCGTACTTGGGCTGCTCTTGGTTGTTTGAGATTGGCCTAGTGCCTCATGTCGTCAGTGTGTGCCTAAACTGGACCACATACTGGGCAAGACGACAGCTCAGTGACTATCACTGATTGCTGTGCAGACACATGGATTTGGGCCAGTGTCTGTGGGAGTTTGCGCATTCTCCCCGTGCTTGCGTGGGTTTTCTCTGGGTGCTCCAGTTTCCTCCCACACCCCAAAGATGTGCTGTTAGGCTGACTGGCGGTAATAAATTGTCCCTAAATTAGTTTCCCTCAATGTGGATAGCCATAAAACATTAGACAAGGGTCATCTTTTTTGGAGGGGGGGGGGGGGGGAGGAGGAGGAGGAGGAGGAGGAGGAGGAGAAGAAAAAGAGGACTGGTGGTGTTAAGATGGCAGCGTGGGCTCATTGGGCCAAAGGGCCTGTTTCCCAGGCTGTTTTTGTTCTTCTTTGTATAAATTAGAACAAGTACAATAAAGGAGCCAGCAGAAAAATCAAAAAAAAGGAAAGACTTTAATGTGCAAATAGGGAATCGGTTCGTGAGTCAGAAATCTTAAGGTTTAGCTCTTAGGTCAACAATGGAGGGAGCAGTTATATGGAAATGAGAGAAAGTGGAGTTAATTGTGCCTGGTTTTGAAAAAGCATTATTCTAATTCAGTCAAGAGGCTGTTCTTTAAACATCATTAAGGTCTGCTTATTAAGAAAGCAAAAACAAAGATTTTGTCAGAGGACGTTATCATTATTTCTGTGCATCAAGGTGGAACTGTCATGCATTTCATAGAAGTCATAAAATCCTATGGGGCAGAAGGAGGCCATTGGCCCATCAAGCTTGCACCAACAATAATCCCATCCCAGGCCCTATCCCCACACACTAACCCCACTAATCCCTTTAACACACACATTTTAGATCACCAATGGGTACTTTAGCACAGCCAATCAACTTTACTCACACATCTTTGGACTATGGGAGGAAACTGGAGCACCAGGAGGAAACCCACATGGACATGGGTAGAACATACAAACAACACAGATTGTGACCCAAGCCAGGAATTGAATCCAGGGTCCCTGGAGCAGTGAGACAGCAGTGCTAACCACTTTGCCACTATCCCACCCAAATTTGCTTTATAAGTTAAATTTATAAATCTAAAAATGAGAGAATTACTGCAGAATGGCAAAAAACAGCCACACTTTAAACATGCATTTAAGTAGCACATTTAACAAAATAATACATCCCAATACCTTCACAGGAATGTAATCAGACCAAATTAGACTGAATTAAACCAAAGAGCGATATACTAGTACAACTGACTAAAACCTTGTGTAAAGAGAAAGGTTTAAGGAAAGAAGGACAAATAGTTTTAAGGAGGGAACTCCACAGCTTATGGTTTTGAAGGCTGAAGAAATAGCTGCCAGTTGTGGTGTGAAGTAAGCAGGAAATGCATAAGAGACCAGAGTTGGAGGCAGAGAGTTGCAGAGATAGATAGGTGAAAAGATGTTCAAAGCATAACCTAGATTCCAAATGTACTTGGCATGCTGTTGGCCTTGATTCCATTATCATTTAATCAATTAGAACCAAGCTGAATTAGGAAAAACCCTATTCAGTTAGAGCATCAGAACACAGTTGGAGTATTGCAAATTTAAAAAAAAAGCAAAGTTTATTTATTAGTTACAAGTAAGGCTTCATTAATACTGCAAAGAAGTTACTGTGAAATTCCCCTAATTGCCACAGTCCGTGCCTGTTCATGTCAATGTGCCTAACCAGCACGTCTTTCAGATCGTGGGAGGAAACCGGAGCACCCGGAGGAAACCCATTCTTGAAACAACTCAAGAGTTTGTTAGATATTTGAAAACAAAGTATTGCATGTTATGAAACTATTAATTTAGAACTGTGCAAAAATAAAGGAGAACAAAAGCAAAATGCTTAAGGCAACAAAGTAAAGTCAAAATAATTGTGTTTATAATGTCAACAGAAAACTTCAGGTAGGAACAAATCATATGAACATTATATTATGCCAAAGACAAAGGTTTTTTAAAAATCAGATATGAGGGAGCCGCAGTACAGCATAACAGGGGGGAACTGGGCTGTCATGGTGTGACAAGTCAGGACAGGAAACGTAAACAAAAATATACAACACAGAGCAAATCCAGGGTTGTAAATGACAGTAAAAAAGCTAAATGCTCTTTTGCAAATGCTTCGTGCATTCAGAAATAAGATAGATGAGTTGATGGCACAGATTGCAATCTACGAGTATGATGTATTGGCTATTACAGAAATGTGGCTGCAGGGTGACTAGGACTGAGTGCTCAAATGTTCCAGGACATACAATATTCCAAAAGAACAGGCCAAAGGTGAAAATAGGTGGGTAGCATTAATCAAGGAAAGTTTCAGAGTAGTGCTGAATCATGATATAAAAGGTAGCGATGTAGAATTGGTTTCGATTGAAATCATGAATAGCAGAGAAGGAGGACAAGGGTGGGAGAAGTCTATAAACTTCCAAAATATAACCTTTCAAGAAGTCAGAATATAAATGGTAAAATATCAAGGGCATGTTTGAAGGGAACTGCAATTACCATGGAAGCTTTTAATCTGCATATTAATTGGACAAACCAAACCACCAAGGATAGCGTAAAAGAAGAATTTGTGGAGTGCATCAAGAGGCAATAAATAAACTTTTAGATAAAGAGCTAGTCATTTAAAACAGTTTTTCTCACCGAGGTTGGGTGAATCTCTGGAATTCTCTGCCACAAACAGCAATGGAGGCTGGATCATTAAAAGTATTCAAAGTGGAGATGGATAAATATCTGATTGACCGAGGAATAAGGCTATGGAAAAACGGCACTGAAAAGGATTGGAGGTCGGCATAAATCAGCCATAATCGTATTGAATGGCAGGGCAGGCTTGAAGGGTTTGATGGTCCATTCCTTCTAGATCTTGCGTTCATTTAAAGGGAGAGTATCTTAAAAAGTCAATGCATTCTTTAGACTCCTCTCCATTCTAAAACACCCTCATTAACGTTAAAATCTGATAATTTATCTAATTGTGCTTTGTGGAACTGGTGCACGTTGTTTGCCTGCTCACAATAGTGACTGCACTCCAAATTTCTTATATTGACTGTGCAATGCCTTGGGACATCCCAGGATTGCAACATAAACGCACGTTCTTTTTCTCCTTTTACTTAGCACTAGTTTTCCAACACGCCTCACTTCGTTACGCAAAAGAGGAAGCTGACTAAAAAAAAGGCGAGTTTAAGAGTGATACAGCAAAAATCAACTGCTGCTGGATGATCATTAACTCAGGGTAAGTCAAAAAATTTCATCAAGTCTTCCAACGTAAAAAAAGCTGTCTACAACGAAAGTGTACCACAGTCCAGGATTACGTGTTGAGAGATGCAGTGAAGCCTGGAACAGCAGCTGAAAAGACCATTGTCTAAAGGTTCTGCTGAAGCCTTTGGGCTGTTACGTTTGACATGAAGTGATTCTTGCAAATATAACCTATAAATGAGGTGCCTCATTACCCTTACAGAGTGTCACACAGTGTACTGAAAGACATTGAACTGTGTTGCACCTGACACAATGCCAACCTGCTCTTATGCAACCCACTTTTCCCAGTTTTAAAAACAGTATATTTTGGTGAAAGAACAATCTGTGAAAGGACCCTAAGCCGAGTAGGAGAGCTGATTCCCTGGGGCGGGGGGCGAGGGAGACACGACCCCAATATTAGGAGCGAGGAAATCGCATCATATCCGAGCGAGTGGAGAATGTACCAGAAAAGCCCCAGCTGTCACCCAGAAAACCCGACACGGATCAACCGCAGGATTCCCCGGTCACCTTGATGTCGCCGGCCGCTCTCTGCCTTTACCTGTGCGGATCCCCAGTTCTCTGCTGCCTCGGCCAAATCCACGCACCACCTCCCCGCGACAGAAATACGGCAAACTCCTCATGGCCCCGGGTCAATCGATCTCCGCTCAGAGGGAGCCAGGGCTACGGACAAACCAAGGCTACAAAGCTGACAGTCGCTGGCCCGGCCCCCGGCTTCCCTTAACCAGCGGCTACCTCAACGCGATCAGACCCACAAGCTCTGGTAATCGGTCGCACGATTTCTCAGCAAACTGCTCTTACAGGAACCGGCCTTTAAACACCGGCCCTTCCGGATTTCTCGTCGCTGTTTCCTCCCTCTTTCGCATAACAGAAGCTGAGGCCCACTGATCCTGCAGTAGCGCCACCTGCTACCTGGAGGACCAATGTGCCAGTGCTGTCTGGAAAGCCACAATGACAGCGCTGCCTGAGGACCAATGTGACAGCGCCGCCTGCTGCCTGGAGGACGCATCACTCCGCGTCAGGATGCGGACCAATGTGACAGCGCCGCCTGCTGTCTGGAGGGCCACAATGACAGCGTTACCTCCTGCCTGGAGGACTATGTGATGCCACCTACTGTCTGAAGGACCAAAATGGCAACGGTGCTTGCTGCATGGAGGACCTATGTGATAGCGCCAACCACTGCTGGAAGACCAATGTGACAGTGTGCCACCTTCTCCCAGGAGGACCAATGAGATATTGCTGCCTGGGGGATCAAGCATAGCATCATTACAACACAGAAAAAGGCCACTCAGCCCATCATGTGTGTGCTGGTTTAATGACCTCCTTTGTGTTATGAGGTGACCAGAACTACACACAAGTTATAGCCTAGTATAGCCTCCTTGCTGTTAAGGTCTCTGCCTCTATCAAAAAGGAAAGAATTCCATATATCTTTACCACCTTGTTGGCCATGCACTCCGAGGTCCATCATTTTCTCTACACCTCTCATTATCCTCCCATTTATCGTGTATTCCTTTGCCTTGTTTTACCCCTCTAAGTACATCACCTCACACTTCTGATGGTTGAATTCCATTTGCCATATTTCTGCTCACCTGCCCAATCCGTGGAAATTTTCTTGCAGTAACCAGTTTCCTCAACCACGTGACCAATTTTAGTGTTGTCTGCATGCTCCCTACATTTAAGTCCAAATCATACCAAAGACAGAGGACTAATGAAAGAAGGACTATGGTAGAGAGGGTGCTCAGAGAATAAAGAGGAAAAGGATAAATAGTCTTGGGTCCAGAATGACAAGTAAAATGTGCATACTATTTAACACAGAGGAACTCAATATACAAATTCAAGTTCTGACAAAGGGTCATAACTCATAATATTAATTCTATTTCTCTGTCCACAGATGCTTCCAGGTCTGTTGAGAATTTTGCAGAACCTTTTACCTCCAATTGCATAAGCCTGGTTACATATAGTAACCTTGTTGGTATAGTCAAGGAATAGGTCAAGGAATAGGCAGATGATGTGGAGATGCTGGTGTAGTGGGGAAAAAAACATAAAGATGGATACCTGGCATTAAAATAGCTGCCAGGCACATGGAGGGTTAAAAGACATTAAGCAGGCACTGACTTTCAATACAGACAACTACTTGAAATTTAAAACGTACAGAACAGACAGTTATTTGAATTAAACATACAGGGAACAAATACTGCAGGAAGCCAGGTGCCTTAAAAGATAATGATAGTCCTGGGACAATGGGGTATGATAGGGAGATTAGTCACAATTAAGAACAGGAATACATAAATACATAAATGCAGGAAAACCAATTACAGTATGAATAGGTAGAAACTAAGTCATTGATAAAGAGGAAATGTATCCATTCATGGAACAATGTGATATTGAAACAGTCATGTCTGCATCTGTCCATAACGATGTGTTAAACGATGTTCACCTATTTGATTACAATGATGTGTTAATGGTGTCCAGTTCATCCATTGTGTAAAAGGTATAAAGATGGACCACTCCTATTGTATCGTTGAGAGAAGGTAGCTGCTCAGTACTGCGGAGTGCCAGTGCCTTTTCTCCACGAAGCTTCGTTAAATAAAACTGCATTGTTGCACCTCCAGTCTGACTCTGAAGTGGTAATTTTCCCACAACACCAGCGTTGGACTGGGGTAAGCACAGTAAGAAGTCTCACAACACCAGGTTAAAGTCCAACAGGTTTATTTGGCAGCACAAGCTTTCAGAGTCTCAGGGTCCTTCATCAGGTGGAGATGATGAAGTCTCTATGTGGCATCTTGTCAAAGGCCTTCTGGAAATCTAAATAAATCATATCCACTGGTTCTCCTTTATCTAAATTCCCTGTTACCTCCTCAAAGAATCCTAACGAATTTGTCAGTCATGAAGTGATCAAGGTTATGAAATAAATATTCGAAGATGCACAAAATTTCAGAATAGCAAAGGAGTTGGGTAGCCTAATGGTAAAGGATGACATATGGACATTAATAAGAAAGGATCTAGCTGCAGAAGATTGTGAACCACAGAGTAGAATCCCTACAGTGCTGAAGAGGTCGTTTGGCCCATCAAGTCTGCACTGGCTCACTGACAGAGTATCTTATCCAGGCCCTCTCCCCTGCCCTATCCCTGTAATGCCACACATTTATCTGTGGCTAATCCATCTAATTTACACATAGTCAATCAACCTAACCTGCGTTCTTTGTACTGTGGGATGAAGCTGGTGGAAATCCACACAGGCATGGGGTGAACATTCAAGCTCCATGCAGACAGTCACCCAAGGCTGGAATTGAACCTGGGTTCCTGGAGCTGTGAGGCAGTAGTGCTAACCACTGTGTCACTGTGTTGCCACTAACTAGATCCTGTATGGGTGAAAATTAGGAACAGTAACAATCAGAAAACTCTGGTATGAGTATTTTGTAGGCAGCTAGTTATACCATTGGGCCTCATGCTATAACCCACTTCAGACCACCTTTTAAAGTGACTTCACAGATCTGAGTCCAGAAGGCGAGGGAGCTCAGGAGGCTGCCTGCATGCAAAGGGAGAGGTAATAACAGCCTGGGAATCATCCACCTTGCCCTTCTTCATCCTCCCAGTGCTTCTTCATCCTCAAGCACTGGAGACAATACAGTACATTGGCTGGACTTTGATATCTCAGACATCAGTTGAACCTATTGAAGCCACCTTGTGTGATGGCGAAGGAATCTTCTCCCTGGACTTTGAAATGTCTCTTTGCTGGAGCAGCTGAAACTAATTCATGGAGGTTTAAACAGTTTTCTTGAAAAATCTGCAAGTGATTTCCAACTCTGGCTGCATTTTAAATATGGTATCAGCTCCTGTAAACATCGGAGATGCCATTGCCATGTGAACCAGCCCCAAGCCTGGGCCATCCAAATTCATTTGCCAGCATGTAATCAGTTTCAGCTGACCATCTAACTGATTCAATATCTACTCATATGTCCGTCCTGCCATCCGGGGAACCAGTTTGGTAAACCTTCTCTGCACTCCATTTAGATCAAGAACTTTCTTCTTCAGGTAAAAAGAGTAAAACTACACACAATATTGCAATTGTGGCCTTGTCAAAGCCCTGTATAATTGTAGCAAGACATCCCTGCTCCTGCATTCAAATTAAAGTCCCTGGAGCAGCCAGGGAGAGCATTAACCAACAAGACTTAGTCCCTGGAGCAGCTGGAAGAATACTAACCAACAGCAGGGGGAGGGCGGGAGTGGCGGGGGGTTGGGGGGTGGGTGGGTCAGGAGAGCATTAACTAGTTGGACTTAGTTCCAGGAGTTACTATTTTAAAGAGACATACACCACAATCAGTACATACAAAAACACATGTCCCTTTCACAACAGAATAGGGTCGCCTGATTTGAGAGACCATTGGGAACTGAGAAAGTGATCACTCCAGAGAGTTGAGTGCACTCTCGGGCAGAATACACCTGCAGTAAGCATGTAAGTTGCTCTTTATTAATTGATATTGGGGGCAATTCTCTCAGCCTATTGCGCTGCTCCAGCAGTGCAACGGGTTGGGATACATAAGCGGAGGCCAGTTAGCAGGCTTCGCACTGGGCACCATGGCATCCGCACATCTCTGGGCCTTGGATTTCCGGCGGAGTCAGATCTGCGCCGGAAATCAGCGAGGAGCTGATTAAAATATTTAAAAACTTAATTTGAATTTGTTTAACAGGCCCTGGGACTTAAGTCTCTGGGCCCATTAGCCTTTCACCTGTCCTCCCAAGAGTAAGGGTCAGGATCCCACTGCCATCCTGCACTTGGGATCAGTGTAGTGGGAGGCGGGGACAGTGATCAGGGCTGGCCATTGGGGTGGATAGACAGGTGGGTTAGGGGCTGTCGGTGGGAGATCAGGAGATTGGGATTGCCTCAGGGAGATTGAGGCAGGCCAGTGGGAACGGGATCGGGTCTGGTCTGAAGACATCTGGGAGACTAGCGATCAGGGCTTGGGGGGGAAGGGGTGGGAGAGGCAGTTGTGGGATCACAGAACTGGCCGGCGAATGAGTTGACGAGTGATTGGGAGGCCAGCAGTGCAGACTACTGTGCATGCGCTGATCTCCGCTCTGATCGATCAGCACATGTGCAGTGGCCTGCTTTACGCTGTGCTATCAGCATCTCCAGCGGGAATAGGCCCCACTCACTGATTTTTATCATAATTCACACTAGGGCTCTAGTGTGCTCTGCAGTGCTCAACATGTGGGCGATTAATTTTGAAAATCTTGCTGAAAAAACAGAGGGAGTTACTCCAGTTTTTATGTGAATTTGGCACTTAGAATTAGTTTGGGGGAATCCCAGCCATCTTCTTTTTCCTAATGAAGTCTGAAGTTTCTTGACAATGCCAGAAGTGCCATTACATAAAGTGTGAATTCAATAGATTGTGTTGTTTGTATTTCCATGGGTTTGTTATTACAGCGTCGCCCATTATGAATGCTTGGCTGAGTTTCAGAAGCCCCCAAAACACTTATCTCACCAGGGGTTTATGTTCCCATTTGATAGTTTTAAGAGGTTATCAAGGGGTTATTTATCTTTAATGTGGTCAGTGAAGTAGCTATTTGTTTTTACAACAGATTAACTATCTGTGGGAATTTCAACTTTATGAACGGGTTCTATGAATCAGTTTTTTCTGAATGATGTATGTTTGAGTGAGAGCTGTGAGAAGTTTAATTTTTTAAATGTCAATCTCAAAGGCATGGTATTTATTAATAAAGAGAAACTTACATGCTTACTGCAGGTGTATTCTGCCCGAGAGTGCACTCGATTCTCTGGGGTGATCGCTTTCTCGGTTCCCAATGGTCTGTCGTCAGGTGACCCTATTCTGTTGTGAAAGGGACATGTGTTTTTGTATGTACTGATTGTGGTGTATGTTGCTTTAAGTTAGTACAACTTAGTTTGAGTGCATGAGCAGGGATGTCTTGCTGCAATTAGAAAGAAATCCCATAACACCAGCTGAAAGTCCAAACAAGTTTATTTGTAGCAAAAGCCACAAGCTTTCGGGGCAGGCTGTCCCTTCATCAGGTGGCTGGGAGTTCTGATCATAAACAGGGCACAAAGACATTTACATGCATAATGATTGGAATGTGAGTCTTAACAGCTAATCAATTTTTAAAGGTACAGACAATGTGAGTGGAGAAAGCTTTAAGCAAAGGTTAAAGAGATATGTATTGTTTCCAGACAGGAAAGTTAGTGAGATTTTGCAAGTCCAGGCAAGCTGTGAGGGTTACAGATAGTGTGACATGAGCCCAAGATCCTGGTTGAGGCCATTCTCACTTGTGCGGAACTTGGCTATCAGTTTCTGCTCAGTGACTCTGTGCTCTCATGTGTCATGAAGGCCACCTTGGAGAACGCTTATCTGAAGATCAGAGGCCGAATGCCCATGACCGCTGAAGTGTTAGCCAACAGGAAGAGAACAGTCTTGCCCAGTGATTGTCAAGTGGTGTTCATTCATCCGTTGTTGTATTGTCTGCATGGCCTCCCCAATGTACCAAGACTCAGGGCATCCTTTCCTGCAGCGTAACAGGTAGACAATGTTGGCCGAGTTGCAAGAGTATGTACCGTGTACCTGGTGGATGGTGTTCTCATGTGAGATGATGACATCCGTATTGATGATCTGGCACGTCTTACAGAGGTTGCTGCGGCAGGGTTGTGCGGTGTCATGGTCATTGTTCTCCTGAAGGCTGGGTAGTTTGCTGCGAACAATGGTCTGTTTGAGGTTGTGCGGTTGTTTGAAGGCAAGAATTGGGGGTGTGGGGATGGCTTTGGCAAGATCTTCGTCTTCATCAATGAGATGTTGAAGACTCCGGAGAAAATGTCGTAGCTTCTCCGCTCCGGGGAAGTACTGGTTATGATCAGAATTCCCAGCCACCTGACGAAGGGACAACCTGCCCCGAAAGCTTGTGGCTTTTGCTACAAATAAATTTGTTTGGACTTTAAGCTGGTGTTGTGGGATTTCTTTCTATCTTAGCCCAGTCCAACGCCGACATCTCCACATCATTGCTGCAATTATACAGGGCTTTGACAAGGCCACAATTGGAATATTGTGTGTAGTTTTACTCTCTTTGCCTGAAGAAGAACATTCTTGATCTAAAGGGAGTGTAGAGAAGATTTAACAAACTGATTCCCCGGGTGGCAGGACTGACATATGAGGAGAGATTGAATCAGTTAGGTGGTCAGCTGAAACTGATTACATGCTGGCAAATGAATCTGGATGGCCCAGGCATGGGACTGATGTCTGTCCATAGTGGATACTTGATGAGTGGCTGTGGAGGATATATGGGGACATGGAGATGCATGGAGAATTTGAGGGAGCAGGAAAGGTGCATGGGGAATATGAGTGGCATGGAGGGGATATTTGGTGTGGGTGAGTGTTGAGGGTTGAAGGTTTGAGGGTCTAGCATTTATCATTAAAACTAGCCAATGTCCCAGTAAATGACGCTGGATGCTTTAGGCTGCCAGTGTTGTGCGATTATAATGATTTATAGGTACTCATCACCATAAGGGATTGTGTAAGGATGTTTTGGGTTCATTTATTTCAACTTACTTGAGAGTAGATGTACATGGATACAATGCTTAGAGACATCAGCAGCAGAGATCTGCTCAAAGATATTGTTCTGAACGCAGATAGCTGCAAGAATAATAGGGTTGTAATTTTGGGGAATTATAATTTTCCAAACATAGACTGGGACTGCCTGATGTTATTGGCTTTGACAGGGAAGAATCTGTTAAGTGTGTTCAGGAAAAAATCTCAATCAAGAAAGGGGTAAAACTCAACCTCTTTTTGGGAAATAAGGCAGGGCAAGTGACTGAAGTGTTAGTGGGGGAGCACTTTGGGACCAGTGACCATAACTCTATATTAATTTTAAAACAATTATGGAAAAGGATAGGTCTGATCCACAATTAAAGTTCTAAACTGGGACAAGGCCAATTTTTTAATGGTATTAGACAGGGACCAGAATTTTCCCATCGCACCTGCACAGGAATTATAGCAGGCGTGAAGGCAGACCATGCAAAGATGCATTGACCTTGGGCAGAGTTTGTGGTTTTGAGGCAAATGCGGCTGATAAATCCTGCTCAGGAACTTTCAAAAATTGATTGGGGGAGGCTGTTCGCAGGTAAAGGAACATCTGGCAAGTGGGAGGCTTTTAAAAGCAAGATAACGAGAGCTCAGGGCCATCATGTTCCTGTTAGTGTGAAGGGCTAGGTTGGCAGGAGTAGGGAACACTGGATGACTAGAGCTATTGAGGCTCTGGTCAATAAAAATAAGTTTAAAGTTTATAAAGGAAGCATATGTCAGGTATAGGCTACTAGGGTCCAGCAAATCTCTTGAAGAATGTGGGAAGTATCGGAGCACATTTAAAAGGGAAATCAGGAGGGCAAAAAGGGAACGTGAAATATCTTTGGCAGAGAAGGTAAAGGAGAATCCAAAGAGATTCTACAAGTGTATTAAGGGCAAAAGGGTAACTAGGGAGAGAATAGAGTCCCTTAAAGATCAACGATATCGGCTATGTGTTGAACAACAGAAGATGGGTGATACCCGAAACAAATATTTCTCATCAGTATTTACCGTGGAGAAAGATATGGAGAAGACTAGAGAACTCGGGGAAGTAAATAGTGATGTCTTGAAAAGCGTCCACATTAAGAAGGGGAGCTGCTGGAGGTCTTAAAATGCATAAAGGTAAATAAATCCCAGGGACTTGATCAAATGTATCCAAGGATATTGTGGGAAGCAAGGGAAGAAATTGTGGGGCCCAAATAGAGATACTTGTATCAATGACAGCCTCAGGTGAGGTCCTGGAAGACTTGAGGAGGCAAATGTTCTACCATTATTTAAGAAAGGCAGCAGGGAAAAGCCAAGGAACTACAGGCTGGTAAGCCTAACATCAGTGGTGTATAAGTTGTTGAAGGGACTTCTGAGAGACAGGATCTACAGACCTTTGGATAGATAAGGACTGATTAGGGATAGTCAGCATGGCTGTGTGTGTGGGAAATCGTGTCCTACAAATATAAGAGTTTTAGAGTTTTTTGAAAGAGTGACCAAGAAAATAAATGAAGCCAGTGCAGTAGACATTGTCTCTATGAACTTTAGCAAGGCCTTCGAAAAGGTACCACATGGTAGGCTTGTCAGTAAGGTTAGATCACATGGGACACAGGAAAAACTAGCCAATTAGATACAAAATTGGCTTGCCAAAAGGAGACAGAGGGTGGTAGCACAGCGGTGTGCCACAAGGATCGGTGTTGGGTCCACTGTTGTTTCTCATCTATATAAAGATTTGGATGAGAATATAGGAGGCATAGTTAGTAAATTTGTGAATGACACTGAAATTGGTGTCGTGGACAGTAAAGAAGGTTATCTAAGATTACAACAGCATCTTGATCAACTGGACCACTGAGCCAAGGTATGGCAGGCGGAGTTTAATTCATATAAATATGAGGTGTTACATTTCGGTAAGACAAACCAGGGCAGGATTTACAGTTAATAGTAGGGCCCTGAGGAGTGTTGTTGAACAGAGAGATGTAGTGGTGCAGGTACATAGTTCCTTGTAAGTGGCATCACAGGTAGACAGTGTGACGAAAAAGGCATTTGGCACAGTTGCCTTCATCGGTCAGAGCACTGAGTACAAAAGTTGGGACGTTATGTTGGAACTGTACAAGACATTGATAAGGCCACATTTGGAATACAGTATTCAATTCTGGTCACCCTGCTATAGGGAGGATGTTATTAAACTGGAAAAGGTATAAAAAAGATTTACAAGAATGTTACTGGGACTGGAAGATTTGAATTATAAGGAGAGGCTGGAACTTTTTCCTTGGAGTGTAGAAGGATGAGGGATGGCCTCACAGAGGTTTATAAAACCGTGAGGGGCATAGACAAGGTGAATAGCCAAGGTCTTTTCCCCAGAGTAGGGGAGTCTAAAACTAGAGGGCATAGGTTTAAGGTGAAAGGGGAAAGATTTAAAAGAGACCAGAGGGGCAATTTTTTCACACAGAGATTCATGAGTAAATGGAATGAGCCGTCAGAGGAGGTGGCGGAGGTGAGTGCACATGCAATGGTTAAAATACATTCGGACAGGTACATAGATGGGAAAGGTTTAGAAGGATATGGGCCAGTTACAGGCAAATGGGACTAGTTCAATTTGGGAAACCTGATTGGTATGGACGAGTTGGGTTGAAGGGCCTGTTTCTGTGCTGTATGTCTCTATGACTCTATAGGTCCTATTTTACCATTTTGATTCTGAGTGCTGGGCGGACTTGAATTTGGGAGTATTTCAAATCCAATGTTTAGGCCCGTTCTCCAGTGTCCCCATATGCATTAGAACATAGAACATATAACACTACAGCACAAACAGGCCCTTCGGCCCACAAGTTGCACCGATCACATCTATACCTACCAAGCCATAGAACTATCTGTAACTCCCAATGCCATTAGATCCCATGTACTCATCCAGAAGTCTTTTAAAAGACCCCAGCAAGTTCGCCTCTACCACCACCGATGGCAGCCGAGTCCACTCACTCACCACCCTCTGAGTGAAAAACTTACTCCTAACATCTCCTCTGTACTTGCTTCCCAGCACCTTAAACCTGTGTCCTCTTGTAGCGACCATTTCAGCCCTGGGAAATAGCCTCCGAGAATTCACCCTATCTATTCCTCTCAACATTTTATAAACCTCTATTAGGTCGCCTCTCAACCTTCGTCTCTCCAGCCAGAAGAGACCTAGCTCCCTCAACCTATCTTCATAAGGCAAGGCTCCCAATCCAGGCAACATCCTTGTAAATCCCCTCTGCACCCTCTCAATAGCTTCCACATCCTTCCTGTAGTGAGGCGAAAAAATATCAGTGAATACAAATCATGCTGCACAAGCCTATGGGTGGGGCTTAACACGCCCAAAACACTGCAGTTTTGATTGGCGCCTCCAACTGTGCATGAGCAGAAAAAAAATGATAGAATGCTGCTCCCCCACCACTTCGTTCCCGGGCCGGATAACGCCTCCCCCTGTCCCCCACAGACATTGCCTCACCCCCACAACATTACTGACTCAGGCAGAGTGGCAACGAACCCCCCTTCCCCCACAATAATCTCAGGCGGAGTGGCAGCAGAACCCCTTCCCCCACACTGATCTCAGGCAGAGAGATCCACCCTTCCCCCTCCATCCTACAGATATTAGGCAGAGTGATCTCCCTCACTCCCACCCCGGACCCTCCTGCACAAGGCCCCCATTTCCTCTGGACTCTGATGGCTGTGTGACACCTCCCTCTCTCTCCCCTGCTCCCAATCATTGAGGCACTGATCCACCACCCCTCCACCTCGCACCAGCAGCCCCCCCCCCCCTCAATGCTAATAAGCAAACCGCATGGAACTTGCTGGAATGCTCTGTCAAACTGCCTGCAGCTGATCTGCCCTAACGAGGAGCAGCTCCATTAAAAACACAAGAATGGACTGGCAGGCAGGTATTCCTGCACAGGATTTTCTGAGGGCAATCTGGGTGCAGCAAAGGTGAGGTGGGACATCTGCTTCCCCCTAAGAACTCCACTGTGCTTGCTGTCTAAGAGCTACCTTCTGATACTCTGCAGGAGTCATGGCTCCTTCTGTCTCCATAACGCCCATGAGAGGATGAAGACAGGGGGTGGTGAGCCAGACCTCCGGGCCCTCACCGCCTTTGAGGAGAGGGTGTTGGAGCTGTCAAGGGAAGGGGACATGTGGGCTGTCAGCAACAACATGGTCAGGCTGCCATCAAGACGAGAGCACCTGTCATTCCTCCACTCACTTTGAGGCAATTTCTTGGCGGCACGAGTTTCAGGTGTGAGAGGCAAGGTTTAAAGGGGTTCTATAGCTATGTGAATGGGATGGGAATATAGACATATGATCCCCAGAAGGGCAGGAGTAACAAATCAGATGGGCAGCCTGGTCACTACAGACTTAGAGGGTTGAAAGGCCTGTTCCTGTGATATAGTTTTTTTTGTGTGATTTGTTCCATGTTCAATGGAAAAATATGAATCACGTGCTTTGCATCCTAGATTCCTCTCCCTTCCTTGTACTTAACCTTGTGCCCTCTGTTGCTGGGATAGATCCGGACGCCCCAGTGCCTTCTGGACTCAAGGTCCTTACTGCAGCACCCACCCATCCTGGTCAAGATAGCTCAGATGAATCCTCAGAGGATATGGGTGAAGGGACATCTGAAGGTGGCACAGTTTTGACGTCAGCTTCCACCTCATAACTCACTATCCCCAATACTGACATGTCAGTTGGTCTAGTTAGATGACGCTTCTGGGTGATTCTCTGGTGAGCACGACACACCTGATAATGTACATTGGGTTGCTGTGCCTGCCGCAAAGTCTGTTTTAACCCTTATATAGTAGACAAAGAATTGTGAATAGACTTCTTGTTAGTATAACAATATTTATTTAAACACACAATCAATAGTCACCCACCCAGTCAACAATAAGTTATCTTACAGAAATACTAAAGTTCAAGTCCAATACTATACCTTGACATAACTTTGCATGACTGGCAAGTACCCAAGCAGATATTGGTCTTTAATTGTGCACAGGTCTCTGTAGTTCTCTGCATAGTTTGGTCCTTTGTTCTGGTCTGGCACTGTGGCTCTGGTCTTCCTTCCTTCTCAGGTGTGGTGGCTCTCCTTGTGCTGGTCATTGCTGGTGATGGTCACTGTTGTTGTAGCTCGTTTGTGGGGTCAGAGAGAGAGAGAATCTTGGTTGCACAGCACCCTTTACACCCCACTGGTTTTTGTGCCCCTTTTGGCCATTGCCAATCAATCAATCAGGTCTTGATCATCTGATCAATAAAGTCCAATCGGCTGCTGCCACACCAATATCTGGTTGTGTCCCCAACGGCCATGTCTATAGGTGCTGGGGACACGTAGAACACACACCTCCTTCCCAAATAAGGGGTTACAGTGTCCCTATGTCTGGTAAACAACCCAATTTGACATGAACGTCCCCTTTGTCATGGAGATGGGCCACGTTCTGTGTATTCAGTTGTCTGAGTTGCAGCCTGTTTATCTCTGTCTTTTAGGCTGCAGCCTGCTGTTTTAGTTCTTGCCCAATATTTCCAGAGTGCAATTCATTAGTACAAATCGCAAAATGGCAGGCTTCCTGTAAACATTGCTCTACTGAATTAGAGGGGATCGTGGTTCAAGGGTGAACCCTACGTCCTGGCTCCGGGTGACTGTGAGGATGAGTAAATATACCAGGGTGAACAAAATCAGTAATACTGCCAGGTGTGACATTATGCAAACAAAAGGGTGGATTTGGATGTTTGAGCCCTAGCTTCAAAGGTCATTCCACCAGAAGATAACTTCAATTTCTTTAATTCCCTTTTTCACCTCTTGTGTCTGCTGTATTTATTTGGTGAAGGTTCTGTGGGCTGTAGCCAATTTTACCCAAATCTGGTTCAACTCCTCCAGCAGGGCTTGTGTCATATTTCTCATGGTACTCCCCTAGAGTCTGTCGGACCTCGTCAGTGACGTTCAAATCTAGCCTCTCCCTCTTATGAATATCTATTAGTTGAATGAGGCTGACCTTGGCTGGTATGTCTGGTTTGATGCAGATTGTCGTGTTAGTAATGTTACAATGTGTTGCTGATATTGTTTCAGGGAGGTGATGAGACAGTATCTCCCTGTTCCCTTGTACGCTACCCGAGTTATGTCTGTGTTCAGGCTATGAGCTTCTACTGAGCAAGTTAGGCTAGTGTTTGTTCTGAAGTCACATAGTGCATGCTCATTTAAGTAAACTGGGTACTGGCAGGCGATTGTTTTGTCAGTTTACTGACATCTGTCCAGAATAGTGCCTATGAGTCTCCCTTTTCTCCCCACTGCGTACAGTGAAGTGCCATCATACCCTATCCCGATATCCTCATGATTAGTCCTTATATTTTCTATTTCAAAGACCCTTGGTCTGACCCAGTCGTTAGTGATTATGGGAAGCCCTAATATCATTCCCAGGGATTTCCCTGGCGTCCCTTTGCAGTTGTCATTGAACCAGACTTTAGTCAACTGTCGCATCAGGCAGCCAGATAACTTGAGGTGTTTATTACCCGTAAATAGGTGTTCCATCTGTTCAGCACTGATCCAAGTGCGTAACCACTGGGTACCTGCCCGAAGTTTTCCCTTAGCTGTTCAATCATCCACTATCTGAATGAACTATACAAAGTCCAATTCTGTTGTCAGTCATCAGGTAAAGGGTGCTGCACAACTAAGAATCTCTCTCTCTCTGACCCCACAAACGAGCTACAACAATGGTGACCATCACCAGCAATGACCAGCACAAGGAGAGCCACCACACCCGAGAAGGAAGGAAGACCAGAGTCACAGTACCAGACCAGAACAAACTATGCAGAGAACTACAGAGACCAGCGCACAGATAATGGCCAATATCTGCTTGGGTACTTGCCAGTCACGCAAAGTTAAGTGAAGGTATTGTATTGGACTTGAACTTTAGTATTTCTGTAAGATAACTTATTGTTGACTGGGTGGGTGATTATTGATTGTGCGTTTAAATAAATATTGTTATACTAATAAGAAGTCTACTCACAATTCTTTGTCCACCATATAAGGGTTAAAACAGACTATGCGGCAGGTACAACAACCCGATGATTGATTGTCGTGGTGTGTCCTTCTAATGCAGCTGGCTGCATTCCCAGTCAGTTCCCCTTCAGCATCTTGCTGATTATCCTCATTGATAGAACTTAGTATCTGTTTAACCTGTTGGGTCAGAATCCTAAGTTTATTGTCCAGGTCGGCTAAATCAAAGGCATTGACGGTTGCCCCGTTTGCTGTGGCCATGTCATTGACTAATTTCCTCTTGGATCTTTCCTGTCTTTCATCCGTCCCTTTCTTCCGTCCTAACAGTTTGCAAGTCAAGTGGAGGTCTTAAATTGGGGAGAGCACCACTCTGGCAGTTGGGTCCCAGCTATATCCACCACCACAGGTATCAGGTCGTTGCCAATGTTGTCGTACAGGGTTTTCCCTGTGTGTTTTAGTATCAATCCATTCTGTAGCCCAGGGCTTCAGGACAAATTGAGTGGGATGGGTTTGGGGTTGGCTTTGGCGCCTTTCTTATTTCATACAATGCAAAGTTCCCCTCTGAGTGTCCAGGTGCACTGCTGCCCAAGTTCTAATCCTTTTCTTCTGGGCTGTTGGACAGACATCCAGTCTCGGGGCACCCATTATTTGAAAATCCCCAACAATCCCCTGCGACGGGGACATTCAGGTAACATTCAGTTGAACTGCCCTTTGGTTTTTTGCATATCAGATGTTTGCTGTTACACCCAAACATAATACTCTTGTCAGGATGCATCCATAACATGTCATCCTCTTATTCACCCACATCAGGTGGGGCAAACCATAAATAACCAGGATATCAAAAGTTCATTTTGCTTGGGGTGTGCTGCATGCTTATCTGATGATGAGTCCGATCAGGTAGATCGCAGATTGCATCTTTGTTGTCGTCTGTCATTGTATTGAGGAGATCAATGTAATTTCTGTTATCACATCTAATATTTGATGTATATACATGTAATTAAACTGGCCACTTCCATTTTGGCAGAAATAATAGTAGGAGGGATTATTATTTAAAGGGCAAAAAGCTGCTACGGTGCAGAGGGAACATAAGAACATAAGAACATAAGAAATAGGAGCAGGAGTAGGCCAGCTAGCCCTTCGAGCCTGCCCCGCCATTCAATAAGATCATGGCTGATCTGTCGTGGCTCAGTTCCACATTCCCGCCCTCTCCCCATAACCCTTAATCCCCTCTCTCATCAAAAACCCATCAACCCGCGTCTTAAAAATATTTAGTGAGGCAGCCTCCACCACTTCAACGGGCAGAGAATTCCAGAGATTCACCACCCTTTGAGTGAAGAAGTTCCTCCTCAACTCCGTTCTAAACCACCCTCCCTTTATCTTGAGGCTATGCCCCCTAGTCCTACTATCCTTTCTGAGCGGGAAGAGTCTCTCCACCTCTATCCTATCCATCCCATTCATCTTGTACGTCTGAATGAGATCTCCCCTCATTCTTCTAAACTCTAACAAGTACAAGCCTAATCTACTCAGCCTCTCCTCATAGCTCAACCCCCTCAACATCGGCATCAGCCTAGTAAACCTCCTCTGCACTCCCTCCAAGGCTAAAATATCCTTGCGTGGGGGTCCTTGTGCATGAGTCGCAAAAACCCAGTCTACAGGTGCAGCAGGTGATCAAGAAGGTGAATGGAACGCTCGCCTTTATAGCGAGGGGTATAGAATATAAAAGTAGGGAGGTCTTGCTGAAACTGTACAGGGTACTGGTGAGGCTGCAGCTGGAGTACTGTGTGCAGTTTTGGCCACCGCACTTGTGCAAGGATATATTGGCCTTGGAGGGAGTACAGAGGAGGTTCACTAGGCTGATAGCAGAGATGAGGGGGTTGGACTATGAAGAGAGACTAAATAGACTAGGTCTGTACTCGTTGGAGTTTAGAAGGATGAGGGGCGATCTTATAGAGATGTATAAGATAATGGAAGGGATGGATAGGGTAGAAGTAGAGAGATTCTTCCTGCTTAGAAAGGATAGCAGGACTAGAGGGCACAGCCTCAAAATAAGGGGGGGGGGTGCAGTTTAAATCGGAGTTGAGGAGGAACTTCTTCACTCAAAGGGTGATGAATCTCTGGAATTCTCTGCCCGTTGAAGTGGTGGAGGCTACCTCGCTAAATACTTTTAAGTCACGGGTAGATAGATTTTTGATAGACAGGGGAATTAAGGGTTATGGGGAGAAAGCAGAAAAGTGGAACTGATCCACTTCAGATCAGCCATGATCTTATTGAATGGCGGGGCAGGCTCGAAGGGCTAGATGGCCTACTCCTGCTCCTATTTCTTATGTTCTTATGGCCATGCACCCCCCCCCCCGCCTCCTTTTGTTTTGAACACTATCGACGGTGGTGTGGTCAGGAGGACCCACATATATTGATTGTTGCTTGCATGTGGTAGTTTTTATTCTAATTGTGAACCACTGCCAAGCAAATTTTTGTTCAGATCAATAAATGGATGAGTCGTGGGATGGTCGGAAAACAGCTTGTTGAACTGGCCTGCAAAATCAAGGTGGCCTGTTTTATTCTAGCAGCAGTCACCATAGCCCTAGGGATTTGAGCAGGACTGGAGTCAGTCTGGAATGACCTGAAGACGTGTCCATTCCATGAGTGTCTTGGAGTTTGAAGGCAGAACACGTTTAATATTTAAAACAAGTACCTCTAAGAATTTAAAATGTAACCCAGTCGCCATGACGATTTTAAAATTTAGCATTGCTGCCTCAATGGTGTTAAAATTTAGCACAGCACCTCAGTGTTATTAAAATTTAGCACAGTTGCCTTAATAATTGGTCTTAACTGGAGAAAGGTGGTCAAAGAGTATGGCTTCGGATTGTGTAAACAACCTGTTAGTTGTACTAGCAGTACACAAATTGTATGGGAGTGAGTTGGTTGTACTTAATCATGGACATTTTACTGCCAGTCAGTCACAGTGGACCTGCAGGTTGAGGGGCTTTGAGTGTGGCTTCCATCAGAGAGTCTTGTGCCTCGCATTGATCTGTATTGTAGGCTGAATTTCATCATTTGGAGCACCTTAGCTTACTTCGTTCAGCATTTCTGTTAACAAATTGCCCAACAGACTCATCTTCTGAATCATTCATCTCATGAGGCTCCATCATTACATCCTCACCTGGCCTCCATACCTGTGACTGTTTGTTGGACCGCAGTGGGGGTCTGTGTTTGGATCTGAGTTCGGGGATCCTTTAATCTCGTCTTCCATTCTAATTAATCTGTGTGCCTGGTCTCTTACCCAGGTGGGGATGCAGCTTTGTGTGACTCTATCAAAATAAACTGGTGTCATTTAGTCAGGGCCTCACTTTTGGGTCGGAGGCTAGTAAGGCTTATATTTATGGGGGAATCCATAATGCTGTGAGGGCCGATATCTAGTGAGTTATGCTAGTCCTCTAGGGCGTGCAAGTCTCCTGTTATGTCTGGGTTGATCAGTAGCCCTAGGGGCACTTCAGGTGTAGACAAAGCTCTGGGCTGCAGCGTGGTACAGGTAAGGATCTGGTCTGAACCTGAAAGTGAATGAGAAGGTATCCAGGGAAATACGTTTCCTGGGTGAGGCCATTCCAATCGCTTAGTGTCATCCTCCCCTATCTCTAATGTGAGATGGGGGGAAGCGATTATTCTGAGTCCCGTAAACTTTCAGTTGATTGATGTGGATTGACGTTTTCCCAGTGTATAACGACCTTATACACTGAGAGGCTTATTTTGTCGGTGATGGTGTGCAGGCGGGCCTGCATATCTCGAGGACAAAGAACTAGGGTTGTAGAGGGAAATCATTACCTGCTGGCCAACTGTATATTCTACCCTTTTATTAAAATATGCCTTGCTCTGTTTCTTTTTAACTCCTACTTGGACAGCCATGGCTAACTGAGCTGCTTTAATGTTTTTGGTTATCTGCTGGATGGTTTTCTTGTGGGTGAGTGCTGTGATAGCAGGCTCAGTTAAATCAAACCCCAATAAGTATTCAGCTCCCCTCATAGGTCGGCCAGTCATTAATGTGTGGGGGGGTGAACCCAGAAGAACTGGAAACAATGTTGCGTACCATCATGAGGGCAAAGAAAAGTACTATATTCCATGTTGTGTTGTCTTGCTGCACCAGCTTTCTAATGATACCTTTTAGCATTCAGTTCATGTGCATTACGATTCCACTGGATTGTGGATGGTAGGCGATATGGAATTTCTGCTGGATGCTGAACATAGCCATAACGTTCTGCATCACCCACTCGGTGAAATGTGTCCCTTGGACAGACTCTATGCTGCTGGAAAGACCCCATTGTGTAAACACCTACTGGACTAATATCTTTGCGGTGGCCTTAGCTATGTTGGATCTAGTGGGGAATGCCTCTACTCATTTGGTGAAAGTATCTATTATTACCAGGACGTATTTAAATTTATTCCTACATGGCCGCAGTGGGCCACTATAACCAATTTGCAGGGGCCTTCTACTGAGTATGTGTGCCTTAGCTCTGCTTTTCTGGCATACCTATCAGTCGTGTTCAGGGCACAAATTAAACAATTGTCAATACAATGGGCAACGTTGTTGTGCAGTCCTGGCCACCAACATAATTCGTTTAATCACTCAGTTGTTGTCTCTATGTCCTGATGGCCATGTCTGTCATGGTACTGGTAGATGAACTGATTTCTGTCTTGGGTGGGGACTACATACGTGTCTGCCTTTAATATTAAATCATCCTGAATTTGTATTTTGACCTTCCATTTCTCATATGGAGCTGGGTAGACTCCTTCTAAAATTTGTTTTGGGGGGCTGTCAGTGCACTGCGCCTGGACCAGGTCAGCTATATTAGTTCGGCAGATGGCCACGGTGTTTACTTGCTCTTCTATGGGTGGCTGCCAAAACTGTCCCGAACGGGCACTGGCCTTGGCTAATGCATCGGCCTTACAGTTGCCAAGTGGGGAGGTCCTGTGGTGGCTTCTAACTTTAATAATTCCACATGTAAGCCCTTCGGTGGCCTGCAGAACATATTTTAGTAAGGGGGCTGACAGTAGGGGCTTTTCTTCTGCAGAGACGAAGCCTCTGGCTTCCCATAATGGTAGGAACTCAGTCAAGCTATTGCACATGTACATGCTATCAGACTGTAAGTTGGCAGGGGTGGAAATAAGTCTGGGTGACTCACTATGTATGCGACTGCTGCCAGTTCAGCAGCTTGAGCACTCAAATGGCTGGGTAGTTTGAGAACGAGTTCTGTTAGAGGCTGTCCCTGTTGATTTTCCACATAAATGCCACATCCTGTGATTCTAGTCTTGCTCTCTATGGCAGATAAACCATCTACATTAATTCTCATGGCTGAGTCTGCCTGTTGGGTGGCTGGCTGTTTTTTCTCTGACTATGTCACCTGTTGTTTTGGGATAAACAGACCTGTGGGGTCCTTAATGACTATAACCTGACACTCATGCGGATCGCCCCCATAATTTAAATTATCTGTCAGGAATGTAGGTACTTTGGTTCGTTTTACAGTGATGTCCCTACCCTGCAGTGATTGTGGCCAACGGGCAGCACGGACCTGGCTTATGGGGTCGTCTTTAAGGCCTGTCCAACAGAACCTGGGTTGGGGTGTGTTCGGTGAGACCGGTTATTGGGTTTAATCCAATGATATAGGAAAAATGCCGTACAGCCCAAAATACTGCCAGTAGGTGTCGCTCGCACCTGCAGAAACCCTGTTCAACTGAGTCTAATACTTACGAGGTGTAGGTTACTGGGCCTGGTCTATCATGTCTTTCTTGTAATAACATTGCCGAACGTGTGTGGTTGGTGGCTGCAAACTCTAAGTCGTATGGTAGATCTGGGTCAAGGACTAGTAAGGCTGGCACTGTGGCAAGGGTGTTCTTTAAATCGGTTACTGCAGCTGTGTGCTGTACAGTCCACTTCCAGGTTGCGTTTTTCTTTAGCAATTCGGACAGTGGGGCTGCTTTGGTGGTGAAGCTGTCTATATAGTTCCAAATGTACCTACTAGATCTAGGAAAGATTGGAGAGCATTCACATTTCGGAGCAGTGGGAGGTGCATTATGGACTCTATGCTTTTTTGTTCAATCTCCCTCTTCCCATGGGTAATCACTGTACTTAAATATATGACATTGGGTTGCAAAATTTGGATCTTTTTCAGGTTGACTTTGCAGCCTAATGAGTGAAGCAGTGTACACAATGTTACATGCTCCTCTTTGGTGTTAGTCTGTAACAATAAAGTTTTCCTGACTCGAGTGCTTGGTCCAATATATCTACATATTGGACCAAGCGCACGGGTCGGGAAAATATTTCTAGTCCGGTAGCTAGTTGCCTCTGGAAGATGGATGGGGAATTATGGAAACCCTGTAGAAGGCAAGTCCAAGTGTATTGATATTCCTGGAAGGTAAAGGCAAACTTGTACTGACAGGACTGATTTTAAAGGGATGGACCAGAAACTATTACTGATATCCAATACCGTGAAAAACTTTCCCTGGGCTCCCTGTCTCATCATGGTGACGGGGCATGTGGCTACTGTGGGCGCCATGAGTGGCATAACCTTATTTAATTCCCAATAATTGATCGTTAACTTCCATGATCCGTCTGCCTTTTTCGCAGGCCATTTCAGCGCATTATTTGTGGATGCCACTCGTCTCAAGCCCCTTGCTGTATTAATTACTTTGGACACTTCCCCCTCTGCCTGTCTGGAAAAACCATACTGTCTCTGTGGTTTCAGGTCTGGCCCTTCAATTAACATCTCCCCAGGTATCTGGCCCCAGTCATGCTTGTGCTACGCAAACACCCCGCTGTTTCTTTGAAGCACCTCCCTGATGCTGGATCACTATTAATCGTTAAGAGATCAAACCAGAATTCCCCTATTATGCTAATCTTATTAGCATATGTCTCAACTGGAATGATTGATGGCGCTCTGCTAATCGTAGCCATCTGCCAATTGCATTGATTAGCTGGATCAAATGAAAGATTACATTTATTCATGTAATTGGACCCAAGAATGTATTCAGCGTTTGGCGGAAGGTCAACTAACACTACTGAATGGTCACACACCATGCTGCCTAGGCGGACCAGTACAGGGGCTGTACAGTCCCTTCTGCATATACCCTGTGAATCCACTGAGTGTGATTGTGCCTGTAGTTGGCCAAGTGTCTGTTTTTAATTTTGATACATTCAGGGTAATTCTACAAGGTGGCCTCTTACCTCGCCGTTAACTAAGGGTCTCCCTACACTATCCCACCTGGTGCTACAGACCCACGTTGGGGAGGCTGGACACTGTCAATCTAGGGTTCCATTGGCAGGTACAGTTGGATGTAGCGATGGGCTAGCGCTTATGGTATGTATGGGGTGACAGGGACCTTCTATCAGTGGTGGGCGGTGCTGTCTCTCTTGTACCTAGCAGCTGGCCTAACTGGTGGAGCTGGTGGTCTCAAGGACTGGGTATATGGTGGTTGGGATCTCCTACACTCTCGGGCGAAGTGTCCTGGCTGCCCAAACTAAAACATGTTCCTCTATCTCTCCCTGGGGCTGCTGTGTAAGGTGGAGCAGTGTCTCTCTGGTGTTGGGGATCCTCCGTACCCTTGATTTCTCCATACTGGACCCTGGTTAGCCCTCATCGGAAGCATTCTCGCCTCCCTTTTTGACAGTGACATTGGGGCTCCCTGAACTTCCTGTCCCCAGACTCGAGCTAACCATCAAAAACCCCATGCCTCATTGTGTGTGGTCCCTACAGGGTCAAAATTAGCGCAGGTTTTCTTGCATTTCTCTGTGGTGTGCAATACTAATGTCCTAGTCTATTTGCATGAATCAGCTTCATTTAATCTAGCCCAATCTAATTCCCCATACACTCCCATGAAGTGGATACATAAACGGCTGGCAAAGGCAGTCAGATGTTTTGCTTTCCGCTGTCTATATTTATTTAACCCATCTACAGGATCCCCTTTACTGAAACCTACCACGGTTAACATCGCTTCCTTAATTTCATTTAAGGTTCCTTCCCTGACATTTTGAGGGGCTGGCAGGGAACACCATACAGACTTGCTTGACCACATGACTATCAGTTTCATTTCTTCCCTTTCAGCTAGCCTATGCATTATCTTCTGCTGCCTATCATCCTCAAAGAAACTGTGTGGCCAGTGGCTCAAAGGTTGTGATTTTATTTGCAATCTCAGCCAATTACGTCAATGTAAATGGGACCGTGTATGTAACAACTGGGCCCTGAGACTCTCCTACCCGGTGTTCAGTCGTCACTGGGTGCATCAGTACTGGAGGTGAAACTGGGGGTGCTGTGGGTATGACCTCCCTTGGGAAAGATGGTGGTGGACCCCAATCCTTTGTTCATGTAACGTAAAGTTTAGCATTCTCCTTTAACTCTCCCCCGTCTGCATCCTCTACTGTCCCGAAGATACACATGAATCCATCTTGAACCAATAATAGGGATTCCAGACGTGAAATTTCTCTCTGGCATTTGGAGTGGTCAGTGATTGCATGTCTCTATTTTTTTACTGGCTTGATATGGTGCTTTTATTGCCACCTGCAGATCGGCACACTTAGCTTCCAATTGTGCTACTGTTCCCCCAGCTTCATCTTTCACCAAGACAGCACACTGGGCATCTTGGTAGGCTCTCTCTTACTGGGTTTGAAAATTGCCCAGATATAATAAATTTGCCTGATTGATTCTCTTTAATTCATCTACCTCTCAGTCCTTTTTGGCTTTTATTTATTCTATCCTCTCCTGCTGCTGTTCTTTTAGTTTCTTAATCTCCTCCTCTTTTCCTCCTGTGTCTGCTTCGATTCCTCCAGTTCCTTGTGAACTGTGTTTAATTCCTTTTCTGTTTCTAGCAGCTCACAATGGCAGTTGCTTTCTCACATTTGCCTGCCTGTTTTCCCTGAACTTTCCTCAGATCATCCCAATATTTCTGCCCTAGGGATCCCAGTCCTGTCTCAGTATTGGCACAAGATTCTGCCCATAGGGGCCACCCTTTCTTAATATATTCTCTGATGTGTCCTATATGGGACACTTCTCTATTTCTGTGCTGTTTCCTGCCATTCTATATTCAACAACAAGAGGTAAGGAGTTGATCGGACTGTGGCTATAATCCAATCCTAATCCTTGTGGATTCTAATGTAAATCTACAGAGTTTACCCTATTCTCCTTGTTAGTACAATGCATGCACAATAAACAATTTCCCAAAAGCAGTAATTTGTCCAATAAGGAAGTTACACTTGTTGGCTCTGAGTTTTAAATAACTGTTCAACATGGATTCTGTGGGATTCGATATCGGAGCAACAAAGATACTTCTTGTCGCTGTCCCACCAGAATTGCCAATTTGTTGTGCCTGCTGCACAGTCTGTTTTAACTCTGTAGGGTGGACAAAGAATTGTGAGTAGACTTCTTGTTAGTATAACAATATTTATTTAAACACACAATCAATAGTCACCCACCCAGTCAACAATAAGTTATCTTACAGAAATACTAACGTTCAAGTCCAATACTAGACCTTGACTTGACTTTGCTTGACTGGCAAGATCCCAAGCAGATATTGGCTTTTATCTGTGCGCTGGTCCTTTGTTCTGGTCTGGCACTCTGGCTCTGGTCTTCCTTCCTTCTTGGTTGTGGTGGCTCTCCTCATGCTGGTTGTTGCTGGTGATGTTCACCATTGTTGTAGCTTGTTTGTGGGGTCAGAGAGAGAGAGATTCTTGGTTGCGCAGCACCCTTTATACCCCATTGGTTTTCGTGTCCCTTTTGGCCATTGTCAATCAATCGATGAGGACTTGATCATCCTTGATGAGAATTCAGCTGGCCCCAGGCTACATGCTGGGCCTCTGAGTTCATTTCTCCCTCAGCTGCTAGAGATGCAGCAACAGAGTCAGTGAATGCAGGAGGGGCTGACAGCCACATTGGACTAACTGTGAGGCTGTTGGAAGGAGTCCCAAAGCTTTCAGGCAGACAAGCTATTGCCTGTCTTGCATGCTTCCCAGGCCAACACTGCAAGAGTGCTGTCTGCAGTGGAAAGCCTGGGACAGGGCATCCTCATCATGAGTGGCAGGCTCCAAGCGATGGCCATATCACAGCAGAATCCCAGAGGGCTGCGACTGAGTGACAGCAGGCCACAACTGAGGGACTGAACAGGCTTCTCGAAATTCTGCAGCCCATGGCTGAGAGGCTCGAGAGTTTGCAGGACACCCAGCGAGACAGCGCTGAGACACTGGACTACAGCAGCAACCCTTGAGAATGCAGCCCAGTGTCAGCGGGCCGCTGCTGAGGGCTTGCAGAGCGTGGTCACAGGTCATGCTATTCAAGTGGCCATTGCAGAGGGCTCGACCACCATGGGTAGGATGCCGGTGGTCCTCCAGGACTTGCAGTGCCAGGTGACACCGGAGCTTCTAGAGCTCACTGCAGAAACACCGCTGTCCCATGGAGTGACCCGGGGCCCACAGGAGTCTCAAGGGAGGAGGAAGGACCTGAGCCCATGCCATGGCCTTCCAGCCAGGAGACTGTGGCTGTGGTTACACCTTCTGACTCCCTTTCTTCCTGATACTGGGGCATCTCAGTGGCAACGGGATGAAGAAGGTGTCATGGAAACATCCCAGACACCTGGAAGCAGGCCAGGGCCTTCAAGGTCCAAGGCCTCCAGAGGACGCCCGACACATGCATCACAGGGCAAGATAGGCAGCTGGCCCCCTTCACCTCTGATGTCACTGAAAGGTAGTGGGAGGCCACATAAGGGTAGGAACTTGTAGTTGTACTGAGATGGGCTGCACTAGTTAGAAAGATATTTAAGCATCTTAACATTTCCTGTAAACAAGTTTTTATGTTGGAACATCTTATTTAAACACCTTTATTGCAACTAATTTTTTTTCACCACCCACCTGTGACTAATTTGTCTCAGGTTTGTTTCGAAAAGGAATCTTTTTCCATTGATGATCGCCGGAGGGATGCTTCATGTTGATGTCAGTTAGGGAGGCCCCTCAGTGCTGTGTCACTGAGAAAAGGAAAGCATTGGTTCCACAGACCCCACGAGCAATTCTTCCCATCCCTCATCCCACCTACCCCAGGGCCTGTAAGGGGTTTCAGATCCCTTACCCACTACACACATGTGGGCCCAGGTGCCAGCGTGCATGCAGAGCTCAGGTCGGAGTCAGACTAGTTTGCTCCAGGGCATCATCATACTGGTACTTAGTGAGTCCCCATTACCCTGCCAAAAGTCTCACTAGCAGAGTACCCAGGCCCACCACTCTAGTGTGACAATGTTGCAGGATATAGAAGAAATTTGGGGGGAGGGGAATGGAACCTACAGACACAACCTCTAGCGAGTGAACTACATGGTGATCAGGGCCACCCTTGCTGCCCTTGCATGCCTCAGGCTGCTAGTCCTCCAGCGCCTGGTTCGTGTTCCTTGGCATGTTCTTCCTCATATTCCTCCTCCTTCTCCTGCTGGTCATCCTTCCTAGCGATGTCCGGCTGGTCAGCCTCCATGTCCTTTTCCTCCTCTTCCAATATGTCACCTCTTTGTAGAGTCGGATTGTACAAGACACAGCACACAACCATTACGCGGGAAGAGATCACTGGGCTGTATTGAAGGGCCCTGCCAGATCGGTCCAGGCACTGGAATCTCATTTTAAGGAGCCCAATGCACCTCTCCACTATTGCATGAGTGGCTATATGGCCTCATTATAGTGAGTCTCCACCTCACACACAGGCCGCTGCGCACGTGTCATCAGCCATGTCTGAAGCGGGTAACCCATATCACCCACAAGACACCCCCATGGCCTGGACTCCTCCTCAAATGTCTCCGGGATGTCCAAGCTCCTGACAATGAAGCTGCCGTGCACAATACCTGGGTGTCCTGCACAGACATGCATAATGTTCACGTTATGGTCGCACACGAGTTGAACATTCAGGGAGTGGAAACCTTTCTGTTGACTCTGTAGGGGGGAATTGAGGATGACGTGTGTGCTGTTAACTGCCCCCTGTACATTAGGCATTCCTGCAATGGCTGCAAACCCTGCAGCCCGGGCTTCCTGATGGGCCTGGTCCGTGTTAAATTTGATGTACTGCCCAGCCCAGACATAAAGGGCTTCTGTGACCTGCTTGACACAGGTATGTGCAGCTGATTGGGAGATGCCACAAACACATCCACTAGGGGTATGGAAGAAGCCAGTCACGTAAGTTCAGAGTGGCCGTCAATTTGACAGCCATCAAGAGTGGGTTCCCTCCCAGCCCCAAGTTCTGGGTGCCAGGTCCTGCAACAGGTTGCACAGTTGTTGCACTGTCTCCTTTTGGAGGCGGAAACATTGGCGGCACACGATGCCCAACATCTGTTTAAATGATACTCATGCATGGAACTGCCAGGGCCTCTGCTCCCTCCTTCTCCTGCATCCCCTCCTCTGGGTGAATGGCAGCCACCTCCTGCCTCTGGTAGCCTCCTCCCTCCACTCCTGCAAGATGCAAAGTTCAGGACTCCTGTGCCCACAATTCTTCCTCCAATTTCTCCTCCTCAGTTCCAGCAGCAACCAAAGGAACAGCAAGATCAATTGGTTGCATCGCAAAAGCCATCTCGTCACTCTGAAGAGGGGAGGGGGGAGATGGAGAGAAACACATGTAGAGGTTAAGTAGTGCTGTTTGCCCCTAGCACATCAACAATCACAGCACACCCCCCTCCAATTCCCCCAGCCACATGTTCCCCACAGTCACAGCTCCTTGCAAAGTTGAGAGGTTGTAACAGTGCAATTTGCAAGGGCTTTGTGTACATCCTTCAGCTCTAGTGCACTAAGACCCAGCAGCACCACAACACTCGAGGTCAATGCTGAGATCCAGATTCGTGCTGCAAGTTGGACGTCGGAGACCCTGCTGTGCAACAGCTCCCCACACCACCACGCCCCACCCCCCACCACCACCACCACCACACTCGCAGAGCCACCACGAGGCAGAAAATGGCTGCAACAAAAGGACACCCATAAGCAGCAGAGAACTTATGCACTTAACTCCTCACTAATGGAGTGCCGGCATCAGACTTTTATGGAGCATGTCTGTTTTGTTTCTGATTTCGGATTGGTGAACGTGATGGTAAAGGGGGAAGTGCCGATAAGGTTGGACATGCAGCCCATTAATTCAATTTAAATACTTGCAAATACATTTAAATTGCCGTCACACCTGTTTTCAGTGCGGTCTCGATCGCAGCTATTTTCGGGCCTTGGTAAAGGGGGAACTGGTGTGGAGGTAGGCATGGATTGCACTACTCACCTCACACCTGACTTTACTAAGTTTTTGCACCCAAAAATGGGCATAACTTGATGGTAAAATGGGGTCCAATGACCTCTGAAGGAAAATGTGAAATTAGGACTGAATCACATGACACATTTCCTTTCTAATGATGTCATGCTGCTATCCCTTAAAGACATATTACAACACTAAGGACAGCATGGTGGCACAGTAGTTAGCACTGCTGCCTCACTGCACCAGGGACCCAGGCTCAATTCTCGGCTTGGGTCATTGTCTACATGGAGCTTGCACATTCTCCCTGTGTCTGTGTGGGTTTCCTCCGGGTACTCCAGTTTCCTCCCACTGTCTAAAGATGTGTGGGTTAGGTGAATTGGACATGCTAAATTGCCTCTTCGTGTCAAGCGTAAATGCATAGCGTTATGGGGATAGGGTCTGGGTGGGATTGTGATCGGTGCAGACTTGATGGGCTGAATCTCCTCCTTCTGCACTGTAGGATTCTATGATTCTATGAACCTGCCACCTGCACACCTTAGTTGTTGCCTTGGGCATGCCTGCAATCCGCTTCCGCCTACCTGGACTGTAAGTGTGATGGGTGGGTATTTTTGTAAGAGATGGGTTTGCTAGGTCAGGAGGTTTGTCAATTCACCTTCCCCCTCTTCCATGAAAATCCAGTCTCTAGTTTTTTGTATGGACTGGATAGGTGAACATCACTTCATTGGGTTGAATCCTTCCACGGGAGTAAAGCTGTGCAGGTGGCTATGCATAACTATTCTATTAAGCAGGAATGCAAGTTTGAAGCACTCCTGTATCATGGCTGTCTCTGAAGACAAAGCAACAAAAAAACCTCTCTGGTGCTCTGTGTTCAATCTTAGGACCTTAGTTTGCAGGATTGTTGGTAATATACCGCTGCAGTACTAAATGTGAACAGCAAAGGACATCAATGTATTGACACAAAACACTATAAACTATCTTGAAAGATTTAATTGATATTGTTAGTATTAGTCTAGCTAAACCAAGAAGACCAAATACAATGCATTTAGGTACAGTACCAGTGTTATTTTTTATTTTGCTGTAAAATTCACCATTTTTCTAGTTATGATGTTGAACAGTTTCAAAGGCAGCATTCATTGACTTTACATAATGTATTGAAGGCAAGAATCTGGGAGGCAGCTTCCATATTCAAGGGAACCCCTACCTTTAACAAAAATAGAGGTAGCTTTAACCTGTTTGCTTGTCACAGATTAAATGGATGAGCAGTTAAAATTGCCTATAGAGAGGGATACCGAGGTCCCTATTTAGTTATGCAAACTTCATTGAGGCCCACCTGTTGTTTTAATTGATGTACCGTTTTCTAGCAGACCAAATTGGCAAAAAAAAAGGTAAATTACTGCAGATGCTGGAATCTAAAACAAAAACAGAAAATGTTGAAAATCTCAGAGGTCTGACAGCATCTGTGGAGAGAGAATAGACCTGATGTTTTGAGTCTGGATGATTCTGTGGAGAGAGAACAGAGCCAATATTTGAAATATAATGGAGCCAATATTTGAAATATTGGCTCCGTTCTCTCCCCACAGATGTTGTCAGATTTACTTGACATTTACCAGCATTTTCTGTTTTGGCAAGAAAAGTAGCCTGGCCTAGAAGGTGCCAAAAATATATTTTGATGTTATTTCTTTGCTGAGTTGGAAAGAAGTTTCCTCCTTCAGCATGTGCTCCTTCAGGCCTTACAAGGACAGTTCAAGCCTCCTCTGTCCTGAACTTTTGGTCCCTCCCATGAGTCCCTCACTCTCTGCCACCCAAACCTTTCCCTCACCACTCAACATTTACTTGAGTGCTGGGGACTGCTCTACCTGCCACCTGACATGCAACTCCTGCCCTGCTGTCACTTTCAGGTGGAAGCTAGACCCAAGGGGCCTATTTGGATGAAATCAAGGAATTATGCTTCCTAGTACAGGATATTTTTCCGGCCTGCCTCAGCACTCGCCCACAGGAAGACAAACTCCAAATTAAAACATGGGCAAGTGTTTAAGGTGCATGTGGCAGATTTAAAAATAAATGGCCTAAATTGGGCCGGGACCAAGAGTAAATATGAAGGGCTTTTGAACTGTGTATCTCTGTGATAGATTCTCAATCTCTATTGCAGCCAGCCGGAAAAACAGCCTCAGGCCACCCCTTCATTCTTTTTGAGATTAATTTATTTCAGGAGATTATGTTTCTTGTTCTGTTTTCACTACAAGGAAATAGCAAATTGTGGACTTGTGCAGGGTATTCAATGTTTTTTATATGTAGAACAACATTTTAAAAAGTTGTCACCAATCTAAACAGTTTTTATTCTTTTGGTACATAGTCTTAGGTAGCTGTTTCACTAAGTAGTAGTTAGTGAACTGCATTGTGGAATGTATCCCCTTACATTACTTCCTGGCAGGATGAAAGCACCGAGTAATGTTAGAGCTCATTATACTCATACAATGGCCAATTCCTGGGCCAAGATGCAAAAGGTTTCCCTCAAGACTATTTGTAAAGCAACAGCCTAGAACAGTACACATGCTTTTATTAAGCATTATTGCTTTGACTTGGCAAACCCAAATAATGAACACTTGGCAAAATGGCTTTTCAAACTGGCTCAAAAGTGTAGATCCTTAAAAAGATACAATATACATTCTGCATTGCTTTGGCAAGCTATTACTAGAAATGGAAGTGAAACAAGTGAAAAAGAATAATAGATTACTTATATTGTCATAATGTTCTGATTAAACACAGAGCATCCTCTCCTCCCACTTTGTATCTCTTGCTCTTTTGACTTGGAATGGATGGACTCTATGAAGTTTATGTGCCAATCGTGTGCATCAGGTCAAATGTCACTTTGAAGCATGTCAACTTTTGGATGAATCCAGAACAAGGAAACATCAATTTGAAAAGGTCACCAATAGACCAGTAAAGAATTTGGGAAGAAGTTCTCTACACAGAGTAATGAGAATGAGGAATTTGCTGTTGCATGAAGTAGTTGTACCAGGAAATATTAATGCATTTAAGAGAAGTCTAATACATGCATGAAAGAGAAGTGAACAAAGGTATATGGAGGCAGAGTGCCAAGAATAAATGAGAATGGGTATTTTCTTTATTAATTTGTGAGATATGGACGTCGCAGTCTGGCCATCCTTTTTACAGACTTTTTACTGTGTTTACGCCAGTCCAACGCCAGCATACCCACATCATGACATCCTTTATTGCCCATCCTTAGTTGCCGTTGTCACTTCAGAGGGCAGTTGAGAGTCCACCACTTTGCTGTGGCTTTGGAGTCACATGTAGGTTAAATGAGGTAAGGATGGAGGCTTTTCTTCTCTAAAGGACATTAGTGAACCAGACGGGTTTTTCCGACAATCGACAATGGTAGATTCTTAATTCCAGATTTGTCTTTATTGAGTTCAAATTCCACCATCTGCTGTGGCAGGATTCAAACCCAGGTCCCCAAAACATTAGCTGTGTTTCTCGATTAATGGTTTAGCGATTATACTACTAGACCATTGCCTCCACGAGGAATGTTGACTTTGCTGTCACATGAAGCGGTTGAACCAGAATATATTGATGCATTTAAAGGAAGTCTAATTTATGCATGAAGAAGAAGTGAACAAAGGTATACACAGGCAGAGTAACAAGAATAAATGAGATTGGAAGGAGTCTGATGTGCTGTATGAAGATTAGCAGAGACCAATTGGACAGAACAGTCTGTTTTTGTCCTATAAATTCTGTAAGCTAAGGGTGAATTTAGGTTCTTTAGAAATATTTGTTTCCAAGGGATTGTGCCCAGTTGGAAGATGGGTAATATATGTGAAGGCTTGAAATTTCATTGCAGGGTAAAGAACAGCAAGTTGGCGTCATTAAAAGTAGGTTTCCTAAAATCACCTTGTTTTTAAAGAATGTTTAGCATGAGTAAAAAATATTGGTATTATTAAAATGTGTATTATTTCATGACTCTTTTCTGTGGCGCAACCACTGGATTTGGGCTGAATTCACCAATAACTCCTTCAGACTGAAACACCACAAATTTCAAACAGATAGAACCAGTGTGAAGATAGCAGCAGCCTGCACATGGAACAAAACTAGACCTAAAATGAATATCACCATTGGAAAGCAATAAAAAAGCAATGGCATCCCATCCTCTTTCAGCATGTTGCGCAGTCCGTTTCATCCTAAACAGATGCCAGGGAAAATGATGGAATCAATGACAAGGGAATGGAGTTTATAACCAAGCACAAACAAGTGGCAAAGCTACAAAGTTGTGGCAAAGGCAAACGTTTCATATAGTTTGAGTGATTCTGGAAAGATTATGGGTGGAATTTTATGGTCCCGCCAAAGTCAATGGACATTTAGACAGCTTGTTGCATTTTATGACCCTGCCTCCATTGCATCGGAGCTGTAAAATTTCGCCCTATGACTCGTTCAACTGCAATGCTATATTGCAGCATTCTGGAAGTAGCTGTGGGATTTTCAGCCATTTCTACGATTTCCTTCCCACTTGTCTACAATATTTTGGATTTGATATCCTTGAATTGAAACAAAGAGAGCCCACCTAAAGTAATGTGTGGTTCTCTTCATTTCTTTCTGGAACACTTTTCTCTATTAATTAGTATCAATAGATGCTTCTGGAGTTTTCTTATGAAAGCGGCTTGTTCACAACCAAAGACCCTCTAGTATCCAATTACTTGTATTCAGTAAGTTGTACTTACATAATGGGTCAGGGGACTTAGACAACACACTATATATTTCTACAGTGTGTATAGATAGCTGTTCTTATGGCTAACTTCTAAATTTTAAAAAAACTGGATAAGGACCCTTTAAAATGGTTAAATCTGCATCAGACTGTGACCCCTGAACAAAAGGAGCTCCTGGCAGTATTACAGAAACTTGTACCTCATTACCTCTGAAGAGTCACCATCAACGCTCAATGGGCTGCAAAGAACAAATTCAAAGAGAACTATAAGAGGTCTGGCATTTCATAAGCCTGGCTGGCCAACCAGGGCCTATCCAGCTGCTATGAGAAAGGAACCTTCAACCTTCATTTCAAGTCTTAGTGGTTGGAACATTTTAACAATCTCAGGAACCCAGGCAGAGACACTGAGAAGTGAGCATCATGTGGCATGGAGTCCTCTAGCTTGCATAACCAATAATACTGCCATGCTATGCTGAAAAACCACAGTCTGCCATCGTACCATGTACAGCACAGAAAGGGGACTCTGCCCATATTGAGTATCTGGTCCTATCTATACTGTTCCCAATGGAACCTCTGTACCATCACCTACAAGACTGATTCATGCCCATCACCTGTTTGTCAATTGCACTGGAAAAATGAAATATACTGCATCAATTTTCATCTTGCTAAACTCATGAACAATACCTCATTGCAGTTTGATTCTGAATTCTGAACACACATGAAACAATTATTCTTTTCTCTATAGTCTTTGCTCTGTAAATGTTTATTTTCTCCAACCCTCTTTGACTGTCTGAGTACACAAAGGCTATGAGGTGGCCCACTTCCTGCATTTTGGCTATGTGCAAATAAACTAAGCATTTTGCTTCATCTTACCATGAGGTTTCTGTGGGCTTATTAATAGAAATTGGATCACAACAAAACTGAGGGGTAGGAAATTTGCCACTGCTTAAAAAATGTGGTTTTGTTCATTTCTTTCTGGGACATTCTTCTCTATTATTTAGCATCAAGAGGTGCTCCTGGAGTCTTCTTATGAAAGCTGTTTGTTCACAATTGAAGACCCTCTAATATCCAATTATTTGTATTCAATAACTTGTGCTTGCATAATGAGACAGGGAACTTAGACATCACATTATATCTTTCAACAGAATGTATAGATAGGTACAGATGGTTAACTTCTAAAATTTAAAAAACTGGACAAGGACCCTTTAAAATGTGTCTGTCCGTGACCCTTGAAGAAAAGGAGCTCCTGGCAGTATAACAGACACTTGTACTTCATTTCCTCTGAAGAGTCATCATCAACTCTCAATGGCTTCTTATTTTTCTATTAGTAAGCCCACAGCAAACTCATTGGAAGCAAATCAAAGGCACCTTTGTGGCGAGAGGAGAAATTAGGGATGTTTAAATTAATCTCCATGCTGCCCTCTCCTCTTCTACTGTTTGTAACAAATACCTTTAACAGAATAAAATATCCCAAAGTGCTTCTATAAACTTTTTGAAGCAGATTTTGGCACTGAGTCACGCAAGGAGATTTTAAGTCAGGTGACAAAAACTTGGTCAATGAAGCAGGCTTTAAAGAGGAAAGAGAAGTAGAGAGAAAAACAAGGAAGGAAGGAAGTACAGAGTTCAAGGCCTTGGTAGGGAAATCATGACCAGCAATGGTGGAGCAATGTTTCAGAGGCCAGAAATAGAAGAGCAAAAATATTTCTAACGGTTGGGTGCTGGGGGAGGTTACAGTGATAGAAAGACAAGGCCAGGGGGATTTTTAAAACAATTAGGATTTTGAAATCAAGGAATGGGAACTTGAGCCCATACTTGTCACCCATGGAAATAGCGGCATAGGCTGAAAATGCAGAGTAGTTGGAAAAGTGTGATCTGCACCGGGGAAAGTGCATTTTCTGATTTTGAGCTAACCTCGCCAGTGGAATATTGTGGAACACTCAGGGGAAAGAGAATGATATCAGCATATCATTGGCGAGCACTGGCTCCAATAGTGAACACACATTCAACTGGTGCCAGTGACGTCACTTTAGTGCCATTCATAATAAGTCTACATAAGCGTGAACCTGTGCTGTCACTTCCAAAGGGGAGGTGGACACACTGATGGCCATTACTTCTCGAGTAGTCAAAACACAGCGAGTACCAGGACGAAAGCTGGGAACGCTCATGTTTGGGTCTGAGGGTCACCGTCACCATTGTGGGAGTGGGGAGGATGTAGTTTGGGGCTATGTATGTGCAGGTCACTCAGAGGCCTAACCTTCCTTGCATATCAGGTCGTCCCTTAGAAACATAGAAACATTGAACCCAGACGCAGGAGTAGGCCATCTGATACTTCAAGCCTGCTCTGCCATTTATTTTGATCATGGCTGATCATCTAATTTAATATCCTGATCCTTCCTTCCCCCCATATTGCTTAATTCCTTTAGCCCCGAGAGCTAAGTCTAATTTCTTCTTGAAATCAGACACTGTTTTGACCTCAACTACATTCTGTGGCAGTGAATTCCACACATTCATCACCCTCTGGGTGAAGAAATTTCTCCTCATCTCAATACTAAAAGGTTTACCCTTTATCCTCAAACTATGAGTATAGTTCTAGACTCCCCCACCATTGTGAACATTCTTTCTGAATCTACCCTGTCAACCCCTGTCAGAATTTTATAAAATTCTGACGAGATTCCCTCTCACTCTTCTAAACTCCAGTGGATATAATCCTAACCGATTTAACCTCTCCTCATAAGACGGACCTGCCATCCCAGGAATCAGCCTGGTAAACTTTTGCTGTACTCCCTCTATAGCAAAGACATCTTTCCTCAGATAAGGACACCAAAACAGCACACAGTATTCCAGGTGTGGTGTCACCAACCCCCTATACAATTGCAGCAAAACATCCCTATCTCTATACTCAAATCCTCTCACTATGAAGTCAACATGACATTTGCCTTCTTTACTGCCTGCTGCACCTGCATGATTACTTTCAGTGAATGATGCAGGAAGATATCAAGATCTCACTGAGTATCCACCTCTCTTAATTTACACCCATTCAAGTTATAATCTGTCTTCCTATTATTGCTACCTGAGTGGATAACATCACATTTATCCACATTATACTGCATCAGCCGTGCATATGCCCACACACTGAGCCTGTCCAAATCACACTGAAGCATCTCTGCATCCTCCTCACAACTCACCCTCTCACCCAACTTACTATTGTCTGCAAATTTGAAGGTAATACATTCATTTCCCTCTTCTATATCATTAATGTATAATGTGAACAGTTAGGGTCCAAGCACAGGTCCCTGCAGAACCCCACTAGTCACTGACTGCCAATTAGAAAAAGACCCATTTATGCCAGCTCTGATTCTTGTCTGCTAACCAGCTTTCTATCCATCTCAAGACATTATCTGCAATCCCATGTGCTTTATCCTTACATAATAGTCTTCTATATGAGACCTTGTCGAAAACTTTCTAAAAGTCTAAATAAATCACATCCACTGGTTCTCCTCAGTCAACTCTACTAATTACATCATCAAAGAATTCCAATAGATTCGTCAAGCTTGATTTCCCTTTTATAAATCCATGCTGACTTTGTCTGATTATACCACTGCCTTCCAAATGCTGAGTTATGAGGTTCTTATTAATGGACTCTAGCAACTTTTCCAGTCCATTGTTCCCTGTTTTCTCTCTACCTCCTATTTTGAATAGCGGGCTTACATTAGCTATCCAGAGTCAAAAGAATTTTGGAAAATAACCACCAATTGATGTACAATTTCTAGGGCCACTTTCTTAAATACTCTGGGATGGAGATTGTCGGGACCTAGAGATTTATCCACCTTCAATCTCATCAATTTTCCCCAAACTATTTCTCTACTAAAGCTGATTTCCTTCAGCTTTTCACTAAAACGTGTTTCTTTCAGAACTTTTAATACATTGTTCATGTGTTCCCTAGTAAAAACAGAAGCAAAAGTATAAATTTAATTTCCCATTGTGAATTCTCCCATTTCTGACTGTAACACTCATTTTTGTCAATCTTTTTCTCTTTACCTACCTATAGAAACTTTTATAGTCAGTTTTTATGTTCGCTAATAGCTTACTTTCATACTTTATTTTTCCCTTCTTAATCAATCCCTTGGCCCTCTTTTGCTGTAAACTGCTCCCATTCCTCAGGACTATGATAGTTTCTTGCCAATTTGTATGCTTCTTCCTTGAGTCTAAAACTATCTCTAATTACCTTTGTAAGCTATGGTTTGGCCACAATTCCCTTACCACTCTTGCACCAAACGGGAATAAACAACTTCTGAAGTTCACTTATTGATTCTTTAAATGCCTGCCATTAACTATCCACTATCTTTCCTCTCAGTAATGTTTCCCACTCTAGCATGGCCAATTCATGTCTCATATCATCATAATTACCATTATTGAAATTCAGGACCCTGGTTTCAGAAACAGTTGCATCACTATCCACCTTAACAAAGAATTCTACCATATCCTTGTTCCAACAGGATGTGCTGGCTGTCAAGCAGCTCTTCTCAGTTCCTCCATGCTGGGTTACTGTTCAAGCAGTAGCTGAGTACGTGCCCTTCCTTGTTGGATGCTGCAGACTGGGTGGGAGGCGAGCATAACAGAGGGACAGTACTGGGTGTGACTCTGAGGTCTTGGGAGAGGCTAGACTGCAAGTGCAGTTTGGGGGTCTCTGTAATGGGAAATTATCCTGCCTCATGAGGCATAAACACCCTCTCATTTGGAGAAGGATGAATGTACTGAAACCTACAACCCACACTCTGTCAATGGTGTGAGGCCAGAGGGGATTTCTGGACACAGTGTAGAAGAGATATAGCATAGCTATTCTCACATGTGCTGAGTGCGAGCATGTGTTTGGCAACATGAAATAACAGGTTAGACGTTCTGTGAGTGAACGGAGTGATTTATATTTGGTAACTACATACATAGAGTCATAGAGGTTTGTAGCATGGAAACAGGCCTTCAGTCCAACTTGTCCATGCCGCCCTTATTTATTTTTAAAACTCCTAAGTTAGTCCCAATTGCCCGTATTTGGCCCATATCCCTCTATACCCATCTTACCCATGTAATTATCTAAATGCTTTTTAAAAGATAAAAATGTACCCGCCTCTACTACTACCTCTGACAGCTTGTTCCAGACACTCACCATCCTCTGTGTAAAAGAATTGCCCCTCTGGACACTTTTGTATTTCTCCCCTCTCACCTTAAACCTATGCCCTCTAGTTTTAGACTCCCCTACCTTTGGGAAAAGATATTGACTACCTAACCTTGTCTATGTCCCTCATTATTTTATAGACCTCTATAAGGTCACCCCTCAGCCTCCTACGCTCCAGAGAAAAAAAGCCCCAGTCTATTCAGCCTCTCCTTATAACTCAATCCATCAAGTCCAAGTAGCATCCTAGTAAATCTTCTCTGCACTCTTTCTAGTTTAATAATATCCTTTCTATAATAAGGTGACCAGAATTGCACACAGTATTCCAAGTGTGGCCTTACCAATGTTTTGTACAACTTCAATAAGATGTCCCAACTCCTGTTATTCAATGTTCTGACTAATGAAACCACGCATGCTGAATGCCTTCTTCACCACTCTGTCCACCTGTGATTCCACTTTCAAGGAGCTATGAACATATACCCCGAGATCTCTTTGTTCTGCAACTCTCCCCAACTCCCTACCATTAACTGAATAAATCTTGCCCTGGTTCAATCTATCAAAATGCATTACCTCACATTTATCAAAATTAAATTCCATCTGCCATTCGTCAGCCCACTGGCCCAATTGATCAAGATCCTGCTGCAATTGGAAATAACCTTCCTCACTTCCACTATGCTACCAATCTTTGTGTCATCTTCAAAATTACTAACCGTGCCCCCTATATGCTCATTCAAATCATTAATATAAATGACAAATAACAGTGGACCCAGCACTGATCCCTGAGGCACACCACTGGTCACAGGCCTCCAGTTTGAAAAAAATTCTCTACAACCAGCCTCTGGCTTCTGTCAAGAAGCCAATTTTGTATTCATTTAGATACCTCACCCTGGATCCCATGAAATTTAACTTTATGCGACAACTTACCATGCAGTATCTTGTCAAAGGCCTTGCTAAAGTCCATGTGGACAACATCAACTGCACTGTCCTCATCTACCTTTTCGATTACCCCTTCAAAAAACTCAATTAAATTTTTGAGACATGATTTTCCACTCACAAAGCCATGCTGACTGTCCCTAATCAGTCCTTGCGTTTCTAAATGCCTGTACACCCTGTCTCTCAAAATATTTTCCAACAATTTATCCACCACAGATGTAAAGCTCACTGGTCTGTAGTTCCCAGGCTTTTCCCAGCAGCCCTTTTTAAACAAAGGCACAATATTTGCCACTTTCCAATCTTCAGACACCTCACCCGTAACTATCGATGATTCAAATATCTCAGCTAGGGGACCCGCAATTTCCTCCCCAACCTCCCACAACATCCTGGGATATACCTCATCAGGTCCCACAGATTTATCTACCTTGATACGCTTTAAGACTTCCAGCATCTCCTTCTCTATAATATGTGCACTCCTCAAGACATCAATATTTAATTCCCCAAGTTTCTTAAGATCCATGCTTTTCTCAACAGTAAATACTGATGAGAAATATTCATTTAGGATCTCACCCATTTCTTGTGGATCTGCATATAGATTACCTTGTTGATCCTTAAGAGGACCTACTCTCTCCTTTGTTACTCTTTTGCCCTTTATGTATTTGTACAAGCTCTTTGGATTCACCTTTGCCTTATCTGCCAAAACATTTTGTGTCCCCTTTTTGCCCTCTTGATTTCTCTCTTAACTCTACTCCAACATCCCATATACTCTTCAAGAGAATCACTTGATTCCAGCTGCCTATGCAGCTCTTTCTTCTTCTTGACCAGGGCCTCAATATCCCGAATCATCCAGGATTCCCAACTTCTGCCAGCCTTGCCCTTCACTCTAAGAAGAACATGTTTACCCTGAACACTTGTTAACACACTTTTGAAAACATGCCACTTACCAGACATCCCTTTTCTTTCCCACAGATTCCCCCAATTAACTTTTGAAAGTTCTGCCTGATACCATCAAAATTGGCCTTGCCCCAATTTAGAACATTAACTCTTGGGACAGACCTATCATTGTCCATAGCTATCTTAAAACTAAGAGAATTAAGGTCACCGGGCCCAAAGTGATCCCTCACTAACACTTCTGTCACCTGCCCTTCCTTATTTCCCAAGAGAAGGTCAAGTTTTGTCCCCTCTCTGGTTGGGCCATCCACATACTGAATGAGAAATTCCTCCTGAATACAGTCAACAAATTTCTGTCCATCCAACCCTCTAATAATACGGCAGTCCCAGTTAATGTTGGGAAGATTAAAATCTCCGACTACTACCCTATTTTTCTTGGAGATATCTGTAATCTCCTTAAATAGTTGTTCCTCAATTTCCCGCTGACTATTTAGGGGCCTACAGTACAACCCTATCAAAGAGTTTTCCCTTTTCTTATTTTTCAGTTCTACTCATATAGACTCAGTGGCCAAACCCTCGGATATATCCCCTCTCAGTACGGCCATAATGCTTTCCCTAATCAAAAGTGCAACTCCCCCTCCTCTCTTACCTCCTGTTCTACCTTTCCTGTAGCATCTGTACCCTGGAACATTAAGCTGCCAGTCCCTCCCTTAGCCATGTTTCAGTAATTGCTATAATATCCCAGTCCAATGTACCCATCAATGCCCTGAGTTCATCTGCCTTGCCTGTCAGGCCTCTTGCATTGAAATAAATGCAGTTTAATCTGGATTTCCCTTGCTCTCTGTCTTGCTTCTGTCTGATCTGCCCGGTACTAGGATTACTGACACTGCCTTTACTAATTAATGTATTCTCTTTAACTTCTATGCTGTCCTCAAACTTCTCTTCTGTCTCCCTACTGCTTTGGATCCCACTCCCCTGCCAAACTAGTTTAAACTCTCCCGAGTGGCTCTAGCAAATCTCCCTGTCAGGATGTTAGATCCCCTCCAGTTCAAATGTAACCCATCCCTCTTGAACAGATTAGCCCTTCCCCAGAAAAAATCCAGTGGTGACCTCGTTACACTAGTGCTTACTTTCACCCATGCCAGCTAGGTGCCTATCACTTCTTAATCTTCCTCACCCTCTCGCCATATCTAGCTGCTTCCCCAGGTCTGTAGCTGAGGTTGAGGTGGGCTGTCCTGTTGCCTGAGATGACCTTGATAGATGTCCCTAGGGGGCCTGGACCTTCAGGGCCCTGGCCTGTTTTCGCTCAGCACGGGTATTGCACTGCTGCCCTCATCAATGTATGGGGTTGAAGGAAAGGGGGACTCAGGTAGGATGGACACCCCCAGGGTCTTCTGGATGGAAGGCCCTGGGCTGAGCACCGGATGATGCTCATCCCTTTTGTTGTCCACTGCGCTCGGTGGTCCTCCATGGGATAGAGGGACAGCTGGAGTAAGGTCCAGAAGCCCTAATGAACTCTGGCGCTGACACGCATGGATTTGCATAAGTACCTGTATCATGTAGTTGCCACTGTGTGTCAATGGTGGAGAAAGTATATGTTTGAGGGGTGCCGATCAAGCAGGTTGTTTTGTCCTGAATAGTGTTGGTGTTCTTGAGTATTAATGTTGAACTGCTGTCACCACCAACTGAACTGTGATCATCTGCATAATGTGACTTTGAACGCTCTTCCCATATCAATTCAAATTCATATCATTCATTTCTCAAATGTTCTTCAAGAGCAACACAGGAGTTGAGATGGGAGAAAGCTGAGGAGTCTTCAGAGAGGGACGCATACAATGAGGAAGTGCTGACAAATACTCATGCACACCATCCACCTGTACAAATAAACAAACCTTGGTGATACTCCATTAGAGATAGCAAGATAGCAAAGAGATAGCAAGGGGGTGGCATGGAACATAGAACATAGAACCCTACAGTGCAGAAACAGGCCCTTCGGCACATCGAGTCTGCACCAACCACAATCCCACCCGGGCCCTATTCCTACACATTTACCCACTAATCCCTCTAACCTACACATCCCAGGACACTAAGGAGCAATATTTTCCTTAGCATGGCCAATCAACCTAACCCACAAATCTTTGGACTATGGGAAGAAACCAGAGCACCCGGAGGAAACCCACGCAGACACAAGGAGAATGTGCAAACTCTACACAGACAGTGACCCGAGCCGGGAATCGAAACCAGGTCACTGGAGCTGTGAAGCAGCAGCGCTAACCACTGTGCTACTGAGCCGCTGTGGTGTCACGGGGTGGCATGATGGCACAGGGGTGGTACTGCTGCCTCATAGTGCCAGGGACCCATGTTCAATTCCAGCTTTGGGACACTGGCTATGCAGAGTCTGCACTTTTTCCCCAAGTCTATGTGGGTTTCCTCCGGGTGCTCCGGTTTCCTCCCACAATTCAAAGATGTGCGGGTAAGGTTGATTGGTCATGCTAAATTGCCCCTTAGTGTCAGGAAGTTAGCAGGGTAAATGCATGGGGTTATGAGGATAGGGCCTGGGTGGGATTGTGTTCAGTCCAGACTTGATAGGCCAAATGGCCTCCTCCAGCACTGTCAGGATTCTATGATTCTATGATTGTCAAATGAAGAGGTGCACATCACATGTGCAGGAGCAGATGCAGGAGATAGGGATGGCAACGCAAAGTCTCCATCATGGGTGCAGGATCCTTCAGTTTCTGCTCAACTGGATACAGATGCTGAACATTGATGAAGAGGGTGGGGGTCATTGGAAAAGAGGATAATTTAGTTAAAAGTGTGTTGATTCTGTCAGCATTTCTCGAGGCAGTGCACACCTTTGGTGAGAGATTGGAGGACACCATTTGAAACATGAGTGCCAAACTACCTCAGGCATTTGGGCTGATGTCCGCCTCCATGAACAGAGCGGCCACGTACATGGAGAATCAGAGAGGTCAGGAAGCGTATGCTGGCCCTGACCAATACTTGCACAATCATCTTCCACTTTATATATGGGGGAGAAAAGTGGCTTACTCTTTGCAATTCAGTGCCTCATTGAGGTACAATGAACAAAATACTTTCTAGCTCTTAGCTAACAGTCAATTGTGGGTGAACCATGAGAGAAAGCTTGGAGAAATGATATGTGGACATGGGGACCTTACACAAGATTCTTCTTTCACTGGGGTGCAGAGAAAGCACAAGCTTTCTCGTTCTGCAGCTCCAGTACTCTCTAATCTATAGAATGATGTTGTGCAAGGCACAGCAAACCACAACCATTCTGTTTGCCTTTATTGGTCCACATGGAAGAACAGCCCTCGTCTGTCCAGATTGTATCTTCAGCAACCTGATCCATTGCTTGGTGAGTGTTTTTGTGTCCATGTATAAGGTAATGCTAGTGAAGCTGCTGCCAACGGGGAAGTGCAGGTTAAAATTAATAAAGTACATATTAGAGGAATGACTTCCAAAAAATTGGTAATCCCCTTTAAAGCGGTGAAGGCAAACTTTCAGAACAAAGTCTGTGACCACAAACCTTTCACTTAGACAATGAAATAGCTCTGCAATTTAACTTTTTAAAAGCTACCCAGCCTGTCCACTTCACTGATCAATGAATCACTGCTATACTGGCACCTCATTGAATCTGACATGTTGCACACATTTTGGGAAAACTTTATACTGGTGGTTAAAGCCAGAATGATGGCTTAGATTCCACAATAATTGGCTCTTCACGCATTTAATTTAGAGATCGCTATCTCCATGGGTTTACTGCACATATCTTTGTAACAAAGAATGTAACAAAGAACAAGAAAAATATAACACATGAACAAGCCTTTTCGCTCTCCAAGCCCATGACAATCATGATTCCCTAACTAAATTTTTAAAAACCATCTGCCCTTGGTCTGTATCCCTCATTCCCTCCCTATTCATCTACCCATCCAGATGGTGCTAATATGCCTGCTTCCACCACTTCCACATAGTGCGTTCCGGACACCCACCACAATCTGCGTGAAAAACTTCCCTGCTCATCTCCCTTAAACTTTTCCCCTCACCTTGAGCCTGTGCCCCCATGTAACTGACACTTCCACCCTAAGAAAAAGCCTTTGACTATCCACCCTATCTATGTCTCTCATAATTTCTGAGAATGAGTTCAAAGTGACTTACTCCTTGTAGGTTTCTTGCTTTGCTCCATTCAAAGTTGTAGTTGAGCCCCTGAAGTGAAGGTATAGTTTGGTTCTGAATTTCTAAGTTCTTCCTTTGCTGGGTGAGATTTCCACCCTTAATGGTCTCTTTGTCTCCCAGAATGTCTGACATTCTGAGGCTGCTTTCAAAATATGTGTTAATAAAGGGTTCTTATTGCTGGCAGAATCTTCTGGTCGACCTTTTGTTCCAGGCTAACTGTCCTCGCTTTATTTTTGATCTAATGAAGTCAGGTCTTCTACTGTAAATTTTTATTTTACTCTGGATTGCCTATTTTCCTTATCTATCATCATCATTCATCTTAAAATACAGTGGCCACTGTTTCCTAAATGTCCCCTCACTGATACTTGATCTACTTGGCCCACCTCATTTCCAAGGACCAACTCCAGCAGTGCATCCTTTCTTGTTGGACTGGACACTTACTGCTGTAGAAAATTTTCTTGAACACGATCTAAGAACTTTTGTCCCTCTCTGCCCTTTACACTACTACTGTCTCAGTCTACATTCGGATAATTATAGTTCCCGATTAAAACTATTAGATAATGTTTGCATCGCTCTGTAATTTCCCTGCAGATTTGTTCTTCTACACCCTTCTCACTAGCTGGCAGTCCATGGGTTACATTTAGCAATATAATTGCACCCTTTTTACTCCTTAACTCTAGCCAAGTTGATTCTGTCTTTGAACCCTCTGAAACATCCTCTTTCTCCAGCACTGTGATGCTCTCCTTAACTATTACTACCACATTGCTCCTTTCCTTCCTTTCCTATCTTTTCTGAACACCTTGTAACCAGGAATATTTAATACCCAGCATTGCCCTTCCTCGAGCCAGGTCTCTATTATTGTCACATCATATTTCCACAACAAAATTTGCACATGTAATTCCCTAATTTTATTTGCTATAATTTGTGAATTCGCATACATGATTTGATGTCATTACTTTCTCCCTTACTCCGACTTTACTCTCAGTGGTCTTTTATCATAAGGGCCTCCATAATGTATTTATTATTGCTAAGTTCATCATTTCTGTTGGCTAAGATCCCTATTTAGAATCATAGAATCCCTATAGTGCAGATGGAGGCCATTTGGCCCATTGAGCCTGCACCGACAATGATCCCACCAAGCCCTATTCCTGTAACCCCATATACATACCCTGCTAATCCGCCTGACACTTTATTATGGCCAATCCACCTATCTTGCACATCTTTAGAATGTGGGAGGAAACTGGAGCAGCCGAAGGAAACCCACCCAGCCACAGGGAGAACATGCAATCTCCACACAGGCAGTGACCCAAGCTGGGAATTGAACCCTGGCACTGTGAGGCAGCAGTGCTAATCACTCTGCCACCTTGCTGCTCTACTTGATCAAAAACATTAAGATGCTGAGGGCTGTTGGGTGAATAAGGAGAGGATGTTCCCTCATGTTGGACAGTCTAGAACTACAGGCTAGAATAATAGAATCCAAAAGTGCAGAAGGAGGCCATTCAGCCCATTGAGTCTGCACCACCACAATCCCTCCCAGGCACAAACCCATGCATTTACCCTAGCTAGTCCCTCTGACACTAGCGCCAATTTAGCATGGCCAATCCACCTAACTCACATAGCTTTGGACTGTGGGAGGAAACTGGAGCATCCATGCAGACACAGAGAGAATTTGCAAACTCCACACAGACAATGACCCCAGCTGGGAATCGAACACTGGTGCTGCAAGGCAGCAGTGCTAACCATTGTGCCATTGTGCTGCCCCTTGCTACTGTTTAAATATAAGGGGTCACTTAATTAAGATGGAGATGAGGAGAAATATTTTCTTTCAGTGGGGCTTCAGTCTCTGAAAATCTTTTCCCCAAAAGGGCGTGAAAGAAAGCAAAGTTTTTGAATATTTTTAAGGCAGAGCAACAGAGTTTCTTGATTAACAAGGGGCTGAAAGGTTATTGAGGGTAGTCAAGAATTTGGGTTAAGATTACAATCAAATCAACCATGATCTTATTGAATGATGGAGCAGGCAAAAAGGGCTGAGTAGCCTACTCATGCTCCTAATTCATATGTTCATAAATGACACAACGGCATTCTGTATAATAGCATCATTTGCTGTAAAGAAAGCTGCAGAAAATGGCTCCCAAGTAGGTGACTTCTTTCCTGTGTTAAATGGGATGTAATATTAATATTTTCATGTTGTACAATTTTTAAACACTGAAGCCTGAGATGAAAGTTAATTTCTCCCATCTAAACTTCCAAAGCAATTCCAGAGTTCAGCTCTCTCCACTAGAATCCAGATAGATTCCTTGATTTGTAGATGTGCTGGAACACTTATTAATGTGTACAAACTTGCTTTTACATCTCAATAAAATTATTGTTCATTTGGAGACTTCAATCAAAATGAGAATAGTTTTAATTGATGGCAAGTGTTAAATCTGGTAAGCTAACAAGCAACAGCAAACATCCCAAAAAGTTGAGATCGTACAACCTAAAAACATTCTGTGAAAACTAAATGTGATGTAATTTCAGTGGTCAGGATTTTATTATTTAATTTACACCTTTCTCAAAGTTACAAAGCGAGTGCACAGAGTGGACAGGGTAAGCCATCTCCTTGCTTTTTCCAAAAACCATTTCAAATTGAATCCAATTAGTGGTCCCTATAAGAGAGACATATCAGATCCAAGTTAACAAGAACAGGCATGACACCTGATCTCGGTTGGGCTTGATCCTACACCTAATCATATTTTCCATAATAACCTTATCAAATGTCTTCTGGAAATCTGAGTATAGTACAGCCATTGGTTCCCCTTTATCCATGGTATATGTGACTCTTCCACGAACTCCAATTGGTTAAACATAATTTTCCTTTCACAAGATCATGTTGACCCTGCCTGATTTTTTTGATTTCTTTTTCAAATGCCCTGCTTTAACATCTTTAATAATGGCTTCTAACATTTTCCCAATGACAAATGTTAAACTAATTGGCCTGCTGACAGATAGAAAGCACCACACAACCAATATTTCCTTCTCCTCACTCTTATTAATTATTATGTTGCTTTTCATGTAGTCTTATACTTGACATTACCTTGTCATCTTGCTCTGAATTACTGCATCAAGTAAGTTGTGCATACGTTTTAGAATTATAGTTCCATCATTTCCAACATGATTTTCTTTTCATGAAAGCTAACAACTGACAGTTCTTATGAAATATAATCCTGTTGGGGATGATTTTGTCTTAAAAAATTAAAGGAAGATAGTTCATTCCGATAGTGCATCACAGCATACAACATAAGGAAAGCTAATAGAATCATTCTGCTGTGAAGTATGCATGATCAATGTCAAATTTAAACAATATATTAATGGAAAGGGGTGGTTAGTTATTATTGCAAATTTCAGCAATAAATCATGATTGCTAACTATGTTACTGTCTGACAATAATGCATCTACAATTAAAGTATGACAGCCATATTTAGAGAGTTGAACATGACTGGGTATATATTATTAAAACTTCCTGTCAATATTTCCACATGTCACTTAATGTTAATTCTTACAGTTTTTGAGAAAATATACCTGTGTATAGACATAGCAAAGGAAAGAACGAACATTTGTAGCTTATAGTAATTATAACTATAAACACAAAAGCTATCCTTGTAGTCATAGTAAATTTCTGTAATGCATATTTTTGTTTTGCTAATATTTAATTAATTTTGTGCTGGTTGTGGTGAGGTAATTTTCAAAAAGAATTAAATTGGTTGTATTGCAGAAGTTATACGTGGATTAATGAATTACACCAGCATCAGCCAAATAGAGTTCATTGGGAGGCTAGAGAGGGGAATGTGAAAAAACTTTCCCATTACACTAGTAGGGGTACTGATGCGATGAATGTAGAGAGTAAATGTGTCAGGATGAAGCAGATTGGAAACCGTAAGTGCAAGACAAGGGGGTGGATACACGAGAAGCAAACTGTTTCTAGTGGCTGATGAGTCTATAATGAAAGTCAAATACATAAGGTTAAGTGTAAGAAACTTACAACAGCGGGAAAGGAGAAATCTCTTCACATAGAACATCGAGTTGTGATATTACGGCATTTCCTTCCAAAACTGAGGCAGAAACTGTCTCAACAGGCAAAGTTATATTGAATAGGTGGATGAAGGAAAATATCTGAGGGGATCTGGGAATAGGATGAGTCAATATGATTAGGACTATTTACTTAAGTGGTGTGCACAAAGATCTGCCATTAATAGTACAGCAAGTGAAAAGTGTGGTGTACATTGGGCTTAAATGCTGTGAACACTATTGCATCTTGCAGAAATAGTCTTGCTTCACTGCTATAGTTGGGTTGAACGGAATGTACTAAAACCCAGTACAGATTCTCCAAGTTTTGCAGTACTTCAGGCAATGGCCAGAATTAATTTTGAGAAACTTGTCCTTATGACACTTTTTCCTACCATTCTATGATTGCTTCTCTCTTTTATTGCCACTTATAATGCAAAAATCAAACCACTTTGGAACAGGACTCAGAAACTCAAAACTTCAGCCAAATGTTAGGAAGTAAATATACTATTAGGTAATTTATATTTGTACTTGCATGTGTTGGGCATAAGCTATAGCTTCAGGGTTAAGGTTTAACTTTATGTTTAAGCTTAATTTATATTTCTGCAGCCGTGCGTTAAGGAGATATAAGCTCTAGTTTCATTTTAAAAGCTGTCATCATTTTAACGAGGTTTTGTGACCCCTAAAGTAGGAAAACTATGGTGTTGCCTAACATCAAAGGGCCCTCAAAGAGAAAAGGCATTTTTCAGTTCAGTTATATAATTATATTGTAAGGGACATTTAAATCTCCCCTCCAACTGGCTATGGCAGTAGATTGTAGGGAAAATACATCTAAGTTGCTCTAAAGTTAAACTAATAGTGAATTTATGTGAGTTCTGGATTTCAAGGGAGATACCAATTTGTCAGGAGTCTACTCGGAGTAGTACCTGCAGAGAATGAGTCCTACCTAATGGAAGACACTTATGTGCAGGAACAAGAATAGTTCCTCTTCAGTGAAGGTAAGAATGAGAAGCAGAAAAAGACTTCAAGTTAAAAGACAAAGATGCAGGATGCAGACACAAAGCAATATAGACTTGTGATAGCCAGACAGCGAAGGAGACAGTCGAAGGTCTGTAATTCCTTAACACGACCCTGTGAAACTGTTGGGTTCTGTTGGTAAGGCTGAGTACCTGATCAAGGATTTGTGGAAAGTGAAGTTTGAATGCATGTGGTGTTCCAGGGAAGAGGAGTATTGGAAGGTTGAAACACAGGAGGTGGATCCTTAGTGAAGACATCCGAGAGAAAGTGCAATTTGGGAGAAGATTCCAAGGCATGTTTTTCAAGAGCAGAGATTGGGAACCCTCCTGTAGAAGTTTATATCCAAGATGGCACCAGAGCAAGACAATTTCTTGCAAGCTGTGCCCAGCATATCTTCTAATTCTATCTTTTACTCTTGTTCTATGCTTCTAAAACTTAATTCTAGAACATAGAACTTGGAGCAATACAGCACAGTACAGGCCCTTTGGCCGTTGATGTTGTGCCGAGCTTTGTCCGAAACCAAGATCAAGCTATCCCACTCCCTATCATTCTGGTGTGCTCCATGTGCCTATCAAATAACTGCTTGAAAGTTCCTAAAGTGTCCAACTCCACTATCACAGCAGGCATCCATTCCACACCGTAACCACTCTCCGAGTAAAGAACCTATCTCGGACATCCCTCCTATATCTCACACCATGAACCTTATAGTTATGACCCCCACTAACAGCTACATCCACCCGAGGAAATTGTCTCTGAACGTCCACTCTATCTATCCCCCTCATCATCTTATAAACCCCTATTAATTCGCCTCTCATCCTCCTCTGCTCTAAAGAGAAAAGCCCCAGCTCTCTCAACCTTTCCTCATAAGACCTACCCTCCAAGCAAGGCAGCATCCTGGTAAATCTCCTCTGCACTCTTTCCAATGCTTCCACATCCTTCTTACAGTGAGGTGACCAGAGCTGCAAACAATATTCCAAAGTGGTCTCACCAAGGTCCTATATAGTTGCAGCATAACCCCACGGTTCTTAATCTCAAACCCCCTGTTAATAAACGCTAACACATTATAGGCCTTCTTCACGGCTCTATCCACTTGAGTGGCAACCTTCAGAGATCTGTGGATATGAACCCCAAGATCTCTCTGTTGCTCCATATTCCTCAGAACTCTGCCGTTGATCCTGTAATCCGCATTCAAATTTGTCCTACCAAAATGAATGACCTTGCACTTATCAGGGTTAAACGCCATCTGCCACTTTTTGGCCTAGCTCTGCATCCTATCAATGTCTCTTTGCAGCCTAAAACAGCCCTCCACCTCATCCACTACTCCACCAGTCTTGGCGTCATCAGTAAATTTACTGACCCACCCTTTAGCCCTCTCCTCCAAGTCATTGATAAACATCACAAACAGCAGAGGACTCAGCACTGATCCCAATGGTACACCTCTGGTAACTGGTCTCCTGTCTGAAAATTTTCCATCCACCACCACTCTCTATCTTCTATGAGATAGCCAGTTACTTATCCAATCGGCCAAATTTCCCTCTATCCCACACTTCCTTACCTTCTTCATGAGCCTACCATGGGGAACCTTATCAAACACCTTACTAAAATCCATGTATACAGCATCAACTGCTCTACCTTCATCTACATACTTAGTTACCTCCTCAAAGAATTCAATCAAATTTGTGAGGCAAGACTTACCCTTCACAAATCCGTGCTGACTATACCTGATTAAGCTGCATCTTTCCAAATGGTCATAAATCCTATCCTTCAGGACCTTTTCCATTAACTTTTCCATTGACCACTGAAGTAAGACTAACCGGCCTATAATTACCAGGGTCATTCCTATTTCCTTTCTTGAAGCGAGGAACAACATTCACCACCCTCCAGTCCTCTGGCACTATCCCCTTGGACAGTGAGGACCCAAAGGTCAAAGTCAAAGGCTCTGCAATCTAACTCTTTTAAACTCTCTAACAATGTTTTAATGCAATTTTTTATACCTTAGCTATGACTGTAACACTACACGCTACACTTTCTCATTTCCGTCTCTATGAACGGTATGTTTTGTCTGTATAGCGCACATGAAACAATACTTTTCACTGTATGTTAATACATGTGACAATAATAAATCAAACCAAAAGAGAGTTCCACCAAGACCAGCTAGCTCAGTGTGGTAAACATCTGGACAGAATTGATGCAAAATCCAAAGAAGTTTTTGGGTGGCATCTACCACTTGGCTCGAGAGTGTGGTGTGTCTGACCACAGGTTCCCTATTGGTTTGCATGGGCTCTGCACTTACTGTGACCGTTAGGGTGTGAGATGATTTTTCAATTTGTGTTATTCTTACAAATCTGAAAAGATTTTTAAAATTCATTTATGGGACATGGATGTCACTGGCTGGCCAGCATTAATTACCCATCCCTAGTTGCCCTTGGGGGGTAATTGAGAGTCAACCACTTTGCTGTGGTTCTGGAGTCACATGTAGGCCAGGCCAAGTAAAAATGGCAGATTTCCTTCCTGAAAGACATTAATGAATCGGATGGGGTTTTCCGACAATTGACAATGGTTTCATGGCCATCAGTAGATTCTTAATCTCCAGATTTTTTTTAACCTCTTGCAGGATTCAAACCTGGGTCTCCTAGAACATTAACTAAGTTTCTGGATCAATAGTCTAATGATAATACCACTAGGCCATTGCCTCCCCTCATAGCTGTAGGCAAAGGAGTAATATAGGATAGTTTTTTCCTTATTTAATGAATGTGTTACTCTGTTGTTAAAAAGTACATCAGCAGACTCCTGTATCTCTGTTGTTTCTCTATGTTTCTAAATAAAAGAAATAAGAGTTTGGATCTAAAAAGGTACTTTCCACCTTGGGATCTGACTTGTCCAGTAGTAAGATAAACTAGGATTGTAGCATAAAGACATTCAAAAAATATAAACACAGTTTGAGCCAACCAGTTAATTTTACCATTCCATTGCGATCTCTGAATCAGCCAAAAATGATGGCCAATCTTTAGTGTAATTGTGGATTAGTTTGTTCTCATTACCATCCATTACCAGGTAAAATGCGAAATAAAACATCATTTATATTTGTGAGTTGCTTAATGTGAACTCTGCTGACTCATCCTCATCAACAAAAATTGTGCTGTGGCATCATATTTGATTTCCGCTTTCATTACATTACAGACCTTGTTGTGAGCTGCTCGGTGGAGTTAGGGGGCGCCCAACTGCTCTCCACGCGTGCCAAGTAGAACATCACCGCAGTAGCGGTGAACTGAAAAGCGAGAAGGGGAAGTGTTCTTACTAACTGGCTATTGATCACTTTCAGTTAGTTCCAGTTCCACCAGTAGGAGACAACTACGGGAAGAGGCCAGCCAAAGAAACAAAGCACCAGAACACAGAGCGCTGCAGAGGAAACGTACTGTTGGTACCAGTATTCTCAATTCTGATAGCGGGGTTTAATTCCCAGCCGCTGCTTGTCTTTTTCACTGGGCGCTCTCACCAGTAATATTACTTACCCAAGGAACCAAAAGGAACAACACAAACCTCTTGCTTCCTCGATAATCTGACTGTGAAGACGCGATGAGCTCCGAAGCGGTGCAGGCGTTGATTTGATTGTAAGTTGTTTCCTGTTTTTTGGGGGGAATCGGTTTTTAAACTTCCAATGTTGTTACAGTAATCTTAGCTTCTCTGACAGATTAAGTTTAATACAGTACAGTCTATCTAACCTTTGCATCGAAGTATCTCAGTTCGAGCGTTTACAAAATACACATTTATTTTCCTGTTTTATTGCAGTTTTTCGGAATTACAATTGTGTTTAGCTCCGATTCATTGTTTGAATATTAAATGGTTGATTATTTTGACTTTTCAAATAGATATAGATATGTTCAGTCTATTTCCCGCGATGCTTATTGAGCAGTCTCTTCCCTCTTTGACCTCTCAGGTAGCGAGAATAGGGAAGCATTTTACAGAACTGGTTTGAATGGGGCGGAGGCGGGGGGGGGAGAACAGAAACATTTGATGGATTTTAGGAAGATTGGTTATGAGAAATCCATTATGGAGATACTGCGACTAGGTGGGTTAGATGACTGAAAGTAGGTATTCATGTCTGCCTGTAGTTATCACTATGTGTGAACGAAAATTGCTGTTTTACAACGTACACTGGGACTCTGCTATAACGCTGTCCCCGGGGTCCATTTCTCAAGACTGCACTATTGGTGAAACAATATTTTCACAAGGACCTTTCAAAAGTGTCAAGAGACAATAATAAATCAAAATTAAGATAATCAATTCAAAGAACTTATTTTTTTATAGTAAGAAAACATGTGAATATACTTGTATAATGGGTCATTGTTGAATGAATGTATGAGGTCACTGAGCTCGGTCAGTACAATGCAGAACGTCGGGTAGTGAGTGTTTAATCCCTGCTATGGGTTGTGGTAACTCGCGGAGACTATGTCTCCTCGCCTGGCCCCATGTTTGCCGAGTGGTGCCCTTCAAACGACAAGTAGCGAATTTGTTTCCCTCTCTTTCTAACGACGTGGAAATGCTGGCTTGGGGCTGGGGTAGGCGCAGTAAGAAGTCTCACTACACCAGGTTAAAGTCCAACAGGTTTATTTGGAATCACGAGCTTTCGGAGGCTCCACTCGCCCGATGAAGGAGCAGTGCTTAGAAAGTATGATTTGTCATACTTTGGGACAATGGTGTCCTTTGACAATTTGTCCTTTGGGGCAATGGTGAGTTGAATGTGTGTGTTGAAGAAATCAGTAATTTTTAACAGTTGACATTTACTCCTGGCGTGTGCTAGAGGTAGGAGGTTCTGAAGTTGCGTCACACTTGCAGCAATTAATTTTTCATTTGCTTCCAACCATCTCAGTGATCCTTCAAAGTGGCAATAACTCGCAGAGACACTGTCTCCTCGCCTGGCCCATGTTTGCCGAGTGGTGCCCTTCAAACGACAAGTAGCCAATTTGTTTCCCTCTCTTTCTAACGACGTGGAAATGCTGGCTTGGGACTGGGGTGGGCACAGTAAGAAGTCTCACTACACCAGGTTAAAGTCCAACAGGTTTATTTGGAATCACGAGCTTTCGGAGGCTCCACTCGCCCGATGAAGGAGCAGTGCTCAGAAAGTATGATTTGTCATACTTTGGGACAATGGTGTCCTTTGACAATTTGTCCTTTGGGGCACTGGTGAGTTGAATGTGTGTGTTGAAGAAATCAGTAATTTTTAACAGTTGACATTTACTCCTGGCGTGTGCTAGAGGTAGGAGATTCTGAAGTTGCGTCACACTTGCAGCAATTAATTTTTCATTTGCTTCCAACCACCTCAGTGATCCTTCAAAGTGGCAATGTCATCATCATCAGCATATTGGATTAAGTGAGGATTTGGATTTGTTTCACTGGCCAACATTTCATTTTTAAATCATTGCATCATTAGTAACTTCTTGCTGTTGATATTCAGTTTTGCACTGATGCCCTCAAAGTTTAACACAGCTTCAAGTTCAAATTTGCAGTTGCTTACATAGAAATCAAAAGCAGCACCAGGCCATTCAGCCCTTTCAGCCCACTCCACCATTCAATATCATCATGGCTGATCATCAAATTCAATGCCGTAATCCCACTTTTCTCCCACATCCCTTGGTCCCTTTAACCCCAAGAGCTATATCTAATTCCTTCTTGAAATTGCATAACATTTTGGCCTCAACTACTTTCTGTGGTAGTGAATTTCACACATTCTGTAACCTCTGGGTGAAGAAATTACTCCTCACCTCAGTCCTAAAAGATTTGCCCCTTACCCTCAAACTATGAACCAGGTTCTGGACTCCCCAATATCGAGAACATTCTTTCTGAATCTATCTTATCTGATTTTGTTAGTTTCTATGAGATCCTCTTTCAGTCTTCTAAACTCCAATGAATATAATCCTAATCAATTTAGTCGCACCTCATATGATAATTCTGCCAACCCAGGAATCAGTGTGGTAAATCTTTGCTGTGCTCCCTCAATAGCAGAACATCCTTCCTCAGATTAAAATACCAAAACTGCAGACAATACTTCAGTGCCTCACCAGTACCCTATATAATTGCAATAAAATATTCCTTTTCCTATACTCAAATCCTTTCACTATGAAGGCCAACATAGCATCAACTTCTTCACGGCCTGCTGTACCTACGTGCTTACTTTCAGCAGCTGATATATGAGGGCACCAAAGTCTCGCTGAGTCTTCACCTCTCAGTTTACACCCATTCAAGTAATAATCTGCCTTTCTATTTTTGTTACAGAAGTGGATAGCCTCATATTTGTCCACATCATACTGCATCTACCATGCATATGCTGACTCGCAGCCTATCCAAATCACGCTGAAGCATCTCAACATCATCCTCACAACTCACCCTCCCACCCAACTTTGTATCATCTGCAATTTTGGAGACAATAGGCAGGATTTTACAGCCTCGCTTGTCCCAAAACAGTAAAATCCCGCCCAAGGTCAACGGACCTTCCCATTTTCTGCCCCTTACCACTCCGATTACCGTGGTGGGCAGGGCAGTAAAATTCCAGCAAATACATTTAGTTCATTCATCCAAATCATTAATATATAATATGAACCCTTGGCGTCCTAGTATAGATCCTTGCGGTACCCCAGTAGTCACTGCCTGCCAATTTGAAAAAGATCTTTTTATTCCAATTCTTTGCTTCGTGTCTGCCAACCAGTTTTCTATCCATGTTAAGACACTACCTGCAATTTCGTTTAGACAGTGATGAGTAAATCCAGCATCATCCACAACTCATTTTTCAAGTGTCTCTCCTACAGTGAATTCTTGGATATTTTTCTAGTTATCACTGTTGGTTTACATCTCAAATTCATACTAAGCACATGACTCCAGGAGATTCTGCTGTTAAAAAATTCTTTCCTGAAGTGTGATTGTCATTGATAAGATCATCATATATTGCCCATCCCTAATTGCTCACGCGAGTCTGGTGCTGAACTGTCTTTTTGAATGATTGTAGTCCACTGGGGGATAGAAATATCCACACTTTGAAATGCATTGAAATGAGTATAGGATATAATTTGCAGGTGTTGAAAGACATTGACAATCTCTTGAAACATCGTGAAATGTAGAAATTACAGTGAAACTTTACATGCCTCAGCAAAGCTGCCACCATAATTAAGGATCCCATGCACCCCGGACATTCTGTCTTCCATCTTCTTCCTCCGGGAAAAAGATACAAAAGTCTGAGGTCACGTACCAACCGACTCAACAATAGCTTCTTCCCTGCAGCTGTCAAACTTTTGAATGGATTTACCTTGCATTAAGTTGATCTTTCTCTACACCCTAACACTATATTCTGCACTCTCTCATTTCCTTCTATATGGACGGTATGTTTTGTCTATATAGCACACAAGGAGCAATACTTTTCACTGTATGCTAATACATGTGACAATAATAAATCAAATCAAAAAGAAATCAGTATTTATCATACTTTCTGGTATATTGGTATAATGACTTTCTATGATATCCTCCACGTGCTACTTACCTCTACTTTATCTCCTGTTATTATCTTTACTACTCTTACACTTAGGTCAGATCTTTAAAATCACATTCATTCACAGAATGTGGGCAGCACAGGGTAGGCCAGAATTTATTACTTATCCTAATTGCCCTTGAGAATGTGATGGTGAGCTACCTCCTTGAACCTCTGCAGTAAATGTCATGTAGATATACCCACAGTACTGTTCGAAAAGAATTTTGCCCAATTTTGACAGTGAAGGAATGGTGACATAGTTCTAAGTCAGGCTGGTGTGAGGCTTTGGGGGGAATTTTCAGGTGGTGGTGATCTCATGCATCTGTTGCCTTTGTCCTTATGAGTGGTAGAAGTTGCAGTTTTGGAAGGTGCTGGAGAAGGAGTTTTTTTGGTGTGTGACTGCAGTGCATCTTCTCGATGGTACATGCTGCTACCACTGTATCAGTGGTGGAGGGAGTGAATGTTTAAGGTGATGGAAGGGATGCCAGTTTAGTGGGCTGTGTTGTCCTGCTTGGTGCTGGGCTTCTTGAGTTTTGTTTCAGCTTCACTCATCCAGGAAACAATTCCCAACTTGCACGCTGTAAATGATGACAAGCTTAGGGGGTCAGGAGGTGAGTTACTCTCTGTAGCATATTCAGCCTCTGACCTGCTCTTGTAGCTCGAGATCCTTGATGCCATACATGGGCAAATGCTCTCTTGGTGTCAAAGACAGTGACTGTCACCTCCGGTCTTGAATTCAGCTTGTTTGTCCATGTTTGAGCCAAGGCCATAATGAGATCTGAAGCTTTGTGACTTAGCAGAATCCAAATTGAGAATCAGTAAATTGCTTTGTAAGTGCTGTGGGATAGCTGATGAGAGTAGACTACTAGGAGTAGGAGTAGGCAAGTCAGCCCCTCAAGCCAGCTCCACCGTTCAATAAGATCATGACTGATCTCATTGTAAGCCCCACTCCATATTCCTGCCTAACTTTGATAACCAAGAATCTATCCAGTTATACCTTAAAAGTAATCATGCACTTTGTATCCCTGCCTTTTGAGGGAAAGAGTTCCAATGATGCTTGACCCTTTGCGAGAAAAGGTTTATTCTTATCTCTTTCTTAATTGAATGGCCCCTTATTTTCATACCATGACCCTAGTTCTAGATTCCACCACAAGAGAAAACATCCTCTCCTTATTTACCTTGTCAAGACCCCTCATGATCTTAAAAGTTTCAATCAAGTATTTGTGAATGACATTTAAATTCCCACCCAGAGAACAGTCTGTGCTTTTGCTACTCTCAGTTGCTTCGTTCAGATGATGTTCAACATTGAGGAGTACTGATTCATCAGCTGAGGAAGGACTGCAGGTGATAATGTACAGGATGTGTCCTTGTCTGTGTTTGGCATGCTGCCATGAGACTTTATGGAATCCTGAGACAATGTTGAAGATCCAACTGCCATTTTTTTCCTGACTATATACTATTGTGGGCCTCTGCTGTTGTTTAGATGGCGATTGAGGAGTTTGGGGCACTGGCTGTGAGATATAATTAGATGAATATAAAAATGTTAAGTTGTTGCTTAACTAGTCTGTGGGACAGCTCTTCCAGTTTTGACATAAGCTCCCAGTTTTGGAAAGGAGTACTTTTCAAGGTGTGCCATTATCAGATCTGGTTTCGATGTCAGATGATTCACCTGGTTAAACTGTTTCAAAGGGCAATTAAGAGCCAACAGCATTGTTGTGGGCCTGGAGTCACATGTAGACCAGATTGAGCAAAGATGCAGATTTTTGTTTCTAAAGAACATTAATCAATCAGATGCATTTTTTCAACAGTTTAATCGTTATTGTATATTTTAATTTCAAATTTATTAATTTATTAGTTTAAGTTTCACCAGTTGCCTGTGGTGGGAGTTGTTTAGTACTTGTTGGTGTCTTATTACTCATGAGGCTGCCATTTCTTTAGCTGGTTTGATGTAATTTATGAAGCAATCAGAAAAACTTTCAGCGAATGACCCAACTCTCTGATTGTGGTTTGGTGGCTTCTTCTGTCTCATCTCCCTTACAACCAGATTCTTATTTTTACTTCTGCCTCCCACCTGATCTAAATCCGCTCGTATCTGGCCCGTTGCAGGCTCCCTGTTGCATGCCTTAATGTCAGCCTTTTAATTGATCAGAACTTTACCCTTCAAGTAACCAGACAAGTTTTCTTAAAACAGGTATTTTCTTACAAGCTATAGCAAGGACGCAAGGAAGCTACTGTTGATATCCCTGTAACTAGCCAGAGTGGCGTATTCCAAGATTCAAAGCCAATTAAAATTTCAAAATCGATTACGAGTAATTAACATAAACCAATCAGAATTCCTTTATAATTGCTTCATTGTAATTTCCAATCAGTGAAGAAACCTCATTGTACAGCTTGTTTCTGTCTTTGTGAATCACTCCTATTTCCCAGTTACAGATATCTGATTTATGTGCTTTGCCAGATTGATGGCCTTGGTATCTGCCTGTGAAGGCTCTTATAAGACCTTTGTTTTTCAGCCTCTGTGATTTCTAAACTTTCTGTGACTGTTAACCCTTTTTTCCAAGATCTCCACCTACCTTCCTGACCTGATCTAATCTGCCCAACACAGCTGTCTCCTTGATCCAATTTTTCCTGATTTACCCAACTAACCCCCATAATCTGACCTGACCTGAATCCAACCTTACCCACCCAATGCACTAACCCACCCAACCCTCTTCATGCATCTACTCACTTATCCACACTGCTCACCTACCCACCTCACTCATTAATCCACTCACCCGCATTTCTACTTAACCACTTATCCACCTACCCATCTCACTCACCTACCCACTCTTCTCACCTACCCATTTCCCCACTTAACCATCCAGCCATTCATCCACTCATCCAGTCACACATCTATCCACTAGCAATCAAAGACTGGATCATAGAACTTTCCATATGACATGTAGTGCTTTTAAAAGGGGGTGTCAGCTGTCTTCCTCAAACTCTCATCTGAAGGAATCTCTAAGGACGCTGTGCTGTGTATTTTCTGTGAAAACCAGGATCAGATAACCCTGGAAGAAGTGCTTAGCAATGTTGAGTCAGGGATACTTACAAGCACAATGGCAAGCCACTTGTTGTTGCTGCTGCTCAAAAAATTCAGGCCATTATAACTGGACCACATTAACTCCACATTTAATCAATATTGTCCTGGATTTTGTGTTAAAAATAAAGACAAGGTTGTTGGTGCTTACCATTATTATGGAGTAAATCAGCCAACAACTGCTGGGTCAGAATTTTACATTGCACATGGGGCCATTCCCTTGACCTGGAAGTGCATGACATTGTGCCAGAAGACCTCAGGCACACATCCCGACATCATCCTGGACTTGCATGATATTTCGATCAGTGGGCATAAGTGAGAGTCGGAAGTATACCTGCCAACAACCAAGCAGGTGACTTATCCCATGAGGGGCCAATAGAAATAATTTTACATGGTCCATCTACTTTTACAGTTGGCACAGCAGGTCGACTGGCCAGGCAGCCTTTACATTTCAGCTGCAACCTCGAACCAGAGCCGGATGAAATGTCAGAACTGAAAAAGAATTTAAAATGGTGCCTGCAGACTGAGGTTTGTGCTTGAATGTGCTGCTCAGACATGCTTTACAGCATTTTTCCATTGCATGTTATTTTTTACAGGTCTGCAGCTCCCTGAGACAGTTCCATGTTGGATGGATAAAAGCAAATACTGAGGATGCTGGAATCTGAAACCAAGAGAGAAAATGCTGGAAAATTTCAGTAAGTCTGGCAGCATCTGCAAGGAGAGAAAAGAGCGGATGTTTTGAGTCCAGACAACCCTTTGTCAAAGCTAAAAGACATAGCAAGTGTGAGATATTTATACTGCAGGGTGAGCAAATGAAAGATGAGATGAAAGATCTTTCATTCCTTCACCCTGCAGTGTAAATATCTCCCATTTTCTATGTGTTTTAGCTTTGACAAAGGGTCATCTGGACTCGAAACATCAGCTCTTTTCTGTCCGTACAGATGCTGCCAGACTTGCTGATATTTTCCAGCATTTTCTCTTTTGGTTCCACATTGGCTGAGGGAGCACATTAGAAATGCCAGGCTGCACTTTCCCTTTTCTCGACGCCTGCCCTCTTCCAGCTCTCCCTGGCAGCACTCAGTTTTTCCCAGCCTGCATTTCATGCTCACTGCCCATTAATTTGCCAGCCAGTTTGATGTTGCGTTCTGAGACTGATTGCAGCCAGAAGCATGTTACATGCTCACTTTCGAGCCCACTGATTGTGTGTGACCAATGGGCTAAAAGTTCAGGCCCTGGGATCTGCGCGTGATCAGCTAAACGTGAAAATCTGCAAGTTGTGGTTCAATTTGCTCTGCTGCTCCAAAGATTTTGCTGTACCCTGCTCCATGCTAACATAAGAGCATAAGAAATAGGAGCGGGAGTAGGCCATCTAGCCCTTCAAACCTGCCCCGCCATTCAATAAGATCATGGCTGATCTGAAGTGGATCAGTTCCACTTTCCTGCTTTCTCCCCATAACCCTTAATTCCCCTGTCCAACAAAAACATATCTACCCGTGACTTAAATATATTTAGTGAGGTAGCCTCCACCACTTCAACGGGCAGGGAATTCCAGAGATTCACCACCCTTTGAGTGAAGAAGTTCCTCCTCAACTCTGATCTAAACTGCCTCCCCTTAACTTGAGGCTGTGTCCTCTAATCCTGCTATCCTTTCTAAGTGGGAAGAAGCTCTCTACTTCTACCCTATCCATCCCCTTTATTATCTTATACGTCTGTATAAGATCCCTCCTCATCCTTCTAAACTCCAACGAGTACAGACCTAGTCTATTTAGTCTCTCTTCATAGTCCAACGCCCTCATCTCCGGTATCAGCCTCGTGAACCTCCCTACTTTTATATTCTATCCCCCTCGCTATAAAGGCCAACATTCCATTCGCCTTCTTGATCACCTGCTGCACCTGCAGACTGAGTTTTTGCAACTCATGCACAAGGACCCCCAGGTCCCTCTGCACCGTAGCATGCTGCAGCTTTTCGCCTTTTAAATAATAATCCCTCCTACTATTATTTCTGCCAAAGTGGATAACTTCACACTTACTAACATTATACTCCATCTGCCAGGTGCTCGCCCAGTTGCTCAGCCTATCCAGATCTCTCTGCAGACTTTCCACACCCTCCACGCAATTTGCTTTTCCACTCATCTTCGTGTCATCAGCAAATTTCGTCACCCTACACTCAGCCCCCTCCTCCAGATCATCTATATAAATGGTAAATAGTTGAGGCCCCAGCACCGACCCCTGCAGCACTCCACTAGTCACCAACCGCCAACCAGAATAACACCCATTGATACCAACTCTCTTCTTCCTATTAGACAGCCAATCCTCTATCCGCGCTAACACCTTACCCCTAACTCCATGGACCCTAACCTTCTGTAGCAACCTTTTATGAGGCGCCTTATCAAACGCCTTTTGGAAATCTAAAAACACCACATCCACCGGTTCCCCTTTGTCTTCCGCACTAGTCACATCCTCATAGAAATCCAATAAATTTGTCAAACACGACTTCCCCTTAACGAATCCGTGCTGCGTCTGCTCGATCAAACCATTCTTTTCCAGATGCCTCGTTATTTCTTCTTTGATGATGGATTCTAACTACAGACTTGTAGTAACCGGTCTATAATTCCCTGCCTTTTGTCTGCTACCTTTTTTAAACAGCCACATAACATTAGCCATTTTCCAATCTTCCGGCACTTCCCGGAATCCAGTGAATTTTGATAAATAATTACTAAGACATCCACTATCACCTCTACCATTTCTTTCAGAACCCTGGGATGCATTCCACCTGGTCCTGGGGACTTGTCCATCTTCAGTCCCATTAGTCTATCAAACACTACCTCTCTAGTGACAGTAATCGCATTCAGGCCCTCAATTCCTACCATCCTTCTATCTTTAAGATCTGGCAAACTATTTGTGTCCTCCTCCGTGAAGACCGAGGCAAAAAACTTATTTAAAGCCTCAGCCATTTCCTCATCTCCCACTGCTAAATCCCCCCTCTCATCGTCTAAGGGTCCAACGTTCACTCTAGCCAGCCTCCTCTTCTTTATATATTTGTTCCATGGATTAAAATCCATGGACGGCATGAGGTTGCTGTACACAGAAGAATAAATTAGCACTCATGAATTCAGGCTTAAGTGAATTTTCAACTGCAGGGAAAGTTTTATTTACTGCCAAACTTCCCAGACCCTTGAAATTTAATTTTACAAGTGTGAAATCTTTTTTCTCAAGATTTACATTATGGTTGAATATGTTGTTGTCTGTGAAATGTGAACAGACGCTTCAGACAGTTTGTATATCTCAAACACTTTGCCCAGAAACTACAAAAAACAAGAAACTACAAACGGTCATGAATGTAGCCCAATCAATCATGCAAACCAGTTTCCCATCCATTGATTCTGTCTACACTTCCCGCTGCCCCAGCAAAGCAGCCAAAATAATGAAGCATCCCACGGAACCCGGACATTCTCTCTTCCACCTTCTTCCGTTGGGAAAAAGATACAAAAGTCTGAGGTCACATGCCAACTGACTCAAGAACAGCTTTGTCCCTGCTGCTGCTTAATGCAAGGACCTACCTTGCGTTAAGTTGATCTTTCTTGACATCCTAGCTATAATTGTAACACTACGTTCTGCACTCTCTCGTTTCCTTCTCTATGAACAATAAGCTTTGTCTGTATAGTGTGCAAGAAACAATACTTCTCACCATATGCTAATACATGTGACAATAATAGATCAAATTGAATTCAATCAGGTGCCCTTATTTATGAGATGAACAAAAGGACAAGGCTCGATTCGCGGTTCAACCCAATTTCATTAGCAAGTTCAATAAATATTAACACAGTTACTATTTCAAAATTATCTTAACTATATTTGCCTAAGATTCTAATACTACCCATGCTGATGAACTTGACTGAGTTGTGGGTCCTAGTCTCTGAGCCACTGCTGTCTCAGGGTCCTTGTCTGTGAAGGTGATTCTCATACGTCTTCTGTCATTTCTAAGTTGCCACTGAATGTTGCCTATGGTCTTCTTTGCTGTGGGTCATGACAAGTCTTCACTGCTAATTGCTTCCAGGGCTGCCTCTGATTCGTTTCCTCTGCAACCTTCTGGAAGCTGCCCTTGCTTCGAGCCAATAGCTTGAGGCCATAACACCCAATGAGATTGCAAATCCCTTATTTGGAGGATGTTAGATGCACCCTAGGTGACTGTTGCCAGTATGCATTTCCGTGTACCTCATTCCAAATAACGTTGTGGTGGAAAGTGCATTCAAAGAATCCAGCTGAAACCAGCAAATACATAAACCATTGACAAATGTGCTCAAGGTTGAGTCCTTCCAATCTCCACACCTAACACATGCCCTGGCTTGCCCATTTGTTCCTAATCTGTACTGTTTTTGATCTTAGCTTGTCTGAGTTCCCAGTGCTCTTGTTGTAGGAGCTATTTGCTGCAGCAGTTAAATTTAGTGTGTCCAGTTGTCCATTGGGATTCAGATTACTGGTCATCTGGCCACAATGTGAAAATTTAAAAATATTTATTTTCGATTTATTTTTATCAATCCCCCTTAATTCCACCTTTCCTCCCTCCCGCACATTTTCTGTAGAATTAATTTTATATATGTTTGTGTGTGAGTGTTTGTGTGTGTGTGTGTGTGTGTGTGTGTTAGTGAGAATTCTTCAGTTTGATTGATTGAAGAACCATACTATTGATTGCCAGGCTCACACAGATGGTACCACACTGGATTAGAAGCCTGATGAAAATGGTCTCCACTCAGATGCTGTGAGCAGCTTCGGAACAGTGAATGACGAGCGCTGTTCCTAAACTGCTGATTGCAAAATCTAGGCAAACTTGCTCATCCAGTATAACTCAACTCCCAGTGTTGAGAAATTAAGAGAACGCCCATCCCTGGCAATAACGAGCATTTATATACGATGCCTTCAAAGTAGTGAAACAATAAATGGCATGTGCAAAAATATTATCATGTTTCCTCATTTTTAATTATGCTGTAATTAAATTCATAAATAAACCTGTCGTTATCATTGTTTATGTGATTATGTTATCATAGAATCAGTCATAGTGGTTTACAGCATGGAAACAGGCCCTTCAGCCCAACTTGTCCATGCCGCTCTTTTTTTTAAAAACCCCTAAGCTAATCACGATTGCCTGCATTTGGCCCATATTCCTCTATATCCATTGTACCCATGTAACTATCTAATGCTTTCTAATAGATAAAATTGTACCCGCCTCTACTATTACCTCTGGCAGCTTGTTCCAGACACTCACCACCCTCTGTGTGAAAAAATTGCCCCTGTGGACACTTTTGTATCTCTCCCCTCTCATCTTAAACCTATGCCCTCTAGTTTTAGACTCTCCTACCTTTGGGAAAAGATATTGACTATCTACCTTGTCTATGCCCCTTGTTATTTTATAGACCTCTATAAGGTCACCCCTCAGCCTCCTACGCTCCAGAGGAAAAAGTCCCAGTCTATTCAGCCTCTCCTTATAACTCAATCCATTGAGTCCCAATAACATCCAAGTAAATCTTTTCTGCACTCTTTCTAGTTTAATAATACCTTTTCTATAATAGGGTGACCAGAATTGCACACAGTATTCCAAGTGTGGCCTTAACAATGTCTTGTACAACTTCAATAAGACGTCCCAACTCTTGTATTCAGTGTTCTGACTGATGAAACGAAGCAAGCTGAATGTCTTCTTCACCACTCTGTCCACCTGTGACTCCACTTTCAAGGAGCTATGAACCTGTACCCCAGATCCCTTTGTTGTGTAACTGTCCCCAACACCCTATTATTAACTGAATAATGTAAAGACTCACATTCCAACCATCCTTCACATTCCAGTCTATAATTATCTACATTTTTGTAGCATGGCCAATCCACTTAACCTGTACATCTTTGCACTGTGGGAGGAAACTAGGGCACCCAGAGGAAAGCCATGCAGACGAGGGAGAAGTGTGCAAACTTCACACAATCAACTAGGGCCGGAATTGAACCCAGCACTGTGAAGCAGCAGTGCTAACCACTATGCCATTGAAGACTGTTCCCCAACTGTGTAGAGGTTAGTTTGACCATCAGCATCAGAAATCTCATAGCCCAGAATGTTATCAAATATCATGTTGCCAAATATCAGCATTGTCAATGTGACGTTGGAGGTGGTTAATGGCTTCACAAAGCTAGGCTCCATAATCAGCAGCAATCTGTCACTCGATGCTGAAATCATTACTTGTATCATAAAGTTGCAGTGTTATGTCCATGCTGTGTGCGAGAGTGTGGAATAACAGCAACCTGACTGAGAACACCAAGCTGCGATCCTGCCAAGCCAACATCCTCAGCGTAATCTTCTACAGTAGTGAGATATGGCTATGTCACTACTGTAGCTAAGCTATGCCAGAGAAAAGGCCCAACAATTTCCATCTTTGCTGTTTCAGCTGTATCAACAGCATGTCTTGATAAGACAAGGTCACCATCTCAGAGGTCCTAGAGTGTGCTAAATTCATCAGCATAGGCTCATTGTGAAGCAAACAATGTTTGTACAGGCTCGGCCATGTTCACTACATGGGTGATGATAGGAGAGGAGGAAATTAGGAGTCCATGCCTTACACCACCTGCAGCTTGTGAATCACAAGATTGTGGAATGAAGGAGAAGCTGAAAGGACACAAGAGAATTATGATTAGCTCACTGAAAACTATCATTTGACATTCCATCTTCATGGCTCCAACAGGCCTGGTAGTCATTGTCTTTTAAATTCCCTGCATTGAAATGGTTCAGGGGAGTCAAATTGCATGTGGAAAGATTAACTGCATTTTTAAATAACTTCTTCAACATTTTGCCTCAGTCTTTCCAGAATCCATTTTGAGAGAGTAACCAATTCAACTCCAGGGTCACTTGTGCACTAACAGGAGTTTGGGGAAATAGGTTTCATCAAAGATGCATCTCATGTATCTATATACAAATAACTCGCATTTATATGTCATATTTAAATAGTAAAATATGTTAAGGTATTTCACAGGAGCATTACCAAACAAATGTTGGCACTGAGATACAGAAGGAGATATAAGAGCAGGCATCCATAAACTTGGGCAAAGAGTTAGGATTTAGGAAGTGCTTGCTGGCAACGCCAAATAGACCTTTGGCTCCCAGAAGGAAATATGGTGGGTCTGAGTCAATTCGGAGCTTATGAGAATCATGTTTCAAACATACATTGAACAGCACATGTTCTTCTTGTATGTGACACTGAAATAATAATATAATTGCCATTATGCTATCAGTTTGACCCTACTGTAAATCAAAAGCAGTAGGATCATTTTCACTACGTACATGCTTCACAGATCAGAATAACTCATCTGGTTCTCCATTGCTTGATCTGTCTTTCAGCAAAGCTGGAAAAAGAAGAATACCTGTTGCAAAAGGCCTTAATGATTTTAAAATCATCCTTCAATTTGTAGGTTAGAACCTTTTTGCTATGTTATGACCAGAGATGCTGTAGACCAAATGCATGTTTCTTTGGTTGAGGAAGATGTTAAAGATTTTATGGTATTATTTGAAGGAAAAAAAGGAGTTCTCTTGATAACCTGGTAAAATATTTCTGCCTCAGTTAGGGAGGAACAGTTTAACTGGCTAATTGTTTTATAGCTGCTTGCAGAATGTTGCTGATCCAGAATTATTCTGATCTGTGAAGCATGTATGTAGTGAAAATGATCCTACGAGTAAGTAATGTGTTCTTAGTTTCATATTCACCATGTGCCAAAGCAGTGCGGAGTTAGGAGGAAATAGACTTCAGTTGAACAACTAAACTGTGAGCTGTTTAGCCTCACCTGCCAAGGGTACAATCAGATGCTGAAATTATATCTAGGCTGTGGTGTTTAGTAATTGTGTGAGGATTGCTGCACATGGTAGTCTTGCAACTAATTTCTGTCAATAGGGTCTAAATTACTCACTGTAAGAACTTTCAATCTAGAGATTTTTAAAAATGGATTAGCAAGCATCCCGCTTGATTGGCACCCCTTCCACATTCACTCTCTCTATCACTGACAAACAGTAGCAGCCCAATGTACCATCTATACGACGACCGCAGAAACTCACCACCTTCCAATCCCATGATTGTGACCATCTAGTTGTTGTTGTTATTCGTTCATCATTGTCGATGAGGACCTCGACACCATTAGTCATTTTGAGACTGGATGCGGTGTGTCCAAAGATGACTGATCAGGCCAATTCGGGCACGGAATGTCCTGGCACATATTGGACAGACTTGTGTAGGCACTGTATTTGTTGCGCCAGTGGCTCTGGACTTGTGCAGCTCGCACTTAAGTTGTGCTTCAGCACTGCACCTTGCTTCATAAGCTTGACAGTCCTTGTGGATGAGGCAGCGTCAGGTAGGGCAGTTTTGTGCCAGCGTTTCCCTGGTGGTCGTGTCTATGTCAAGCGACTTCAGGAAGACCTTGAATGTGCCTTTGTAATGTTTCTTCTGCCCTCCATGCAAGCATCTTCCAGCAGAGAATTCCCCAAAAAGGAGCTGCTTGGGTATGTGCTCGTCTGGCATACAAATAACATGACCTGTCCACTGCGTCTGTGCTCTCATCAGCAGTGTGTGGACTAATGGTAGACTTGCTCTCGAGTGTATGGGATGTCAGGGAGGGGTAGTACCTCTGGTGGGGGAACATTTTGCGTCATTTCAGGGCGGTTTGTCCACCCTTTGTCCCCACCTGGTGCTCAGCTCTCACCTGTGCCTCCCTGTAGCTGTGGGCATGCGACAGTGGCCACACCCCAGGCAATGGCTTCGACAAGCCGGCTAAACCAGGTGAGGGTAGCCGACGGGTCTCAACCCTCGGTGAGATAGGGAGATGTCTATCCCAGTATGTGAAGCCAGACACTGGCAGATTGAGCGGACGAGACCAATGGAAGGTCCAATGGTCAAGAAGACAGTCTCTGCAAGCATCGTGGAACGCGAAGAGCAGGACAAGACACAGAAGATGTCCTGGTCATCCACTGTGCCTAGTCCCATCTCCAGCCGTTTTGATTCTTGCCTTGCCACTGGATCCAAATGGGAATTGGGAAGAGAGAGTGAGGTTGACGCTGCGCAACTCTCCCTCACTTTAATCCAAATCAAGCACTAGTCTTGACACCATCATCATCATCATCATCATCCTATTCAACCTTTGAAGTCCTGTGGCGATGGGTGAGTGACGAAGCAGCAGGTGTGGGTACACTGGGAGCTGTAGCCACAGACCTGGACACAGGCGGCTCAGGCCCAATGATCATTTTCCACTGACTGAAGCAGCAATGAAACTCGGTGTCTACCTGGGTGACTGAGCAGTCCTCTTCAGGAACGCACCGCTCACCTCCTTAGAATGAGGAAGGGGCTAGAAAAGGTGCCCTAAACATTGCCTGCTTCACTACACTCTGGCCAATTTACCACGGCTGGTGGGATTCCCCTCTTGTGGTCAAACACACAAAATAAAACAGAAGGTGACACCGCTCACCATTGGCACTTGGAATGTGTGCACGCTTTTGGACAACCCTACAATAGACAGACCAGAGAAAAGAAAAGCCTTAGTTGCCAGACCATCTAGTAGGGACACATAGGAACACCTGCACCTGGAAATTCCTCTCCAAGTCACTCACCATCCTGACTTGGAAATGTAACATTGTTCACTGTCGCTGGGTCAAGATCTTGAAACTTCCTCCCTAATAGCACTGTGGGTTTACCACATGGGGTGGAGCAGTTCAGGAAACTCACAACTAATTTTTCAAGGGCAACTAATAATGGACTATAAATGCTGGTTAAACTAGCAATGCCCAATAAAAAAAGCACTTATACTATGTAGCAAAATGCTCTCAACCATAACTTGCATTGGAGAGATCCTATAATAAAGCACCCAAAAAGCATCATCCTCCCATTGCAAAGTATTTATGCATATTTTCAGTTTTTCCAGAGCTCCTCTGTCACAGTAACGATGGATAAATGGGAAAACAAAGTGGAAGTTAACCCCATACGTTCAAAGAGATTCAGAATATTAAAAACGAATGCAAGGATGTATGGTCTAACTGGGCATAATTTGCAAATAGCTTTCATAAGAATAGGACACATAGAGGTGACCACCCTAATAAACTAAAGAACAGCTGAAATAACCACCACATAAGACAGAAAAAAATTTGATGATGGGAAACACTCAGTATGAAAAGGGACAAATGCTTCTGTCAGAAGGGTTTTGCATCCATTGTTAATGGTTAGAGTGTTACGTAGCTGCCTATTGTTTGGACTAAACACCCACAAACCATTCTGGAAGTTTGCAAAAGACAGTAGAAATGACCGAAAACCCGAATTTTGTGTAACACAAACAATGTTTGAAGACATGTGAAACGGGTGGATGAGGAAGTGTGTGGTTGCAGAAAAATGCTTTCCCAATCATACTTTGTTGAAATAAACACACTTAGTTTTTTGTTTTAATTCATCTAGGTTGTTTAAAGAACTCCACTGGTTGATTTCAGAATTTATAGACAAGATGACTGCTTGTTGTCGAATCAGTACATCAACAGACATTTTGGCAATGAATATAGCTTGAAAATTAAAGCATATACTGGCCTTAAACTTGAGTAAGTCTTTGCACTTTGAAGGCCTGCAGTTATGGGATCCTTATGTGTCAATCTAAAACATTAGCAGGTTCAAAACAGAAACAATATTTGCTGAAACACAACTCACATGACCCATAAAACACTGCCTAAATATAGGATCCAGATTGAAGACAAGGAATTAACCTTTAGGTCTTGCTGAACTGTCATAAATTTAAGTTGTAGATATCAATATTTGATATGTTCTTTAGGTGAGGAGAAGGAATTTCAAGTATTCCAAAGTATACTTTACAGCTACAGTGCGTTTAAAAATTAATGAAGAAGAGATTAATTTTCTAGCAAGGTTTGGGGCAATTTATGAATTATCTTTTTAACACTTTATTTATCATTGATACCTTCCAAAGGATGACCATGAAATTGATTAAAAGGGAGAAAACAGAATGATAGTAAACTTAAAAGAGGTATATATACAGTAAAACCCCAATGTTAACGCATTCCAATTTAGCGTGAATTTGAATATAACATGATGAATCATTGGACCCTTTTTTTGCTCTTTCCGGGGAACTGAAAAATTTTTGGTGAATTACTTCTGTATTTTCTTAGATCAAAATGGAACAAACTGCTAGAAAAAGAAAATCTTTTTCTGTGTTTATTAAAAAGCTTTACTGAAAATTACTTTGCGTTTTAACTTCTGCTGTAACAACAACAATTTATTCGCACAGTTCTTTAATTAAAAGGTAATTTACTTGCCAGATGTTAAACGTGCAAAAAACAGGTCAAATAGGGCAGTAATAGGGGTGTTTTAGGATGTTAGGTCAACACTGGGTCAGTTTGAAAGCTGATTTTCTTGAATCCCGATTTAGCACAACCCCGCTTTTCTTGTGATAACATTTTACGTACCCCAACCATAGCGTTATAAAGGGGCCACACTGTATATAAATAGAAACAGATTTATGGATTTCTCCAAGTATGTAAAAGGGAAGAGAGCAGAGAAAGTAAGCATGGATCCCTTAGGGGCAGAGGGAGGAAAGATTATAAGTGGGAATGAGGATATAGATTTAAGTAAATATATCTTGTGTCTGTCTTCACAGTAGATGATAGTAAAAAATACTAGAAATAGTGGAAACCAAAGGTCCAGTGAGACTTTAAGTATTTAATTAATATTAGCAAAGATAAATTACTGGAGAAATTAACTAAAAACTGGTGAATTCCCCTGTAGGCTTACAGCTTATAAAAGAAATTATGGAAATAGATTCACTTTTCACTTGCTGCAAATTTATTTGTTCTCTCTCAATCCAAACTTTCTGCCCTTATATCATTTTTGCACCTGATTTGGCATTGTATTTGCTCAGTTTAATTCAGTCCTTGCACTGATTTACACAAGAATATAGGCAATTAGAGGATGAGTTATTTATCTCCACCCTAAATGGCTGCCCCTTATTCTTACCCAATGGGCTAGATGCTCGTGGAGTGGGGAAGATACTATGGACCTTTACAAATGGTAGGCATGACTGGATGTGAATGTTTTATCTCTATATCCAACCAGTCCAATTTTTTCCACTGGGGGAAGGGATGGGACTTGATTCACATAAGCAGGAACTCTCACTTCAGCAGGGCCATTTGAACTAAGTGCTGAGTTCAAACAGACCCCATTCCAGTTGTTCTCAAAGCTTTAATCCACAGCATGGGAGTTGCAAATTGACAGTGTAGACATAAATGCCCTTGAAAGGAAGAAACTGTTCAGTTATGTTTCATAATCAGAAGTTTTTTTAAGTCCCTGATCTTTAAACCTGAAAAAACTGGCTTAAGCTGCCAGTAAGAGTCTTTTGAAAAATCACCACTTGCTAGACTGTTTTGAGTGACAGGCCATCTGGTGTAGGTGAAAGCATATCACCTGGTCCATGGTTTCAGTAGAGTTCTTTGTTGGCATTTCTCAAGGGTAGTTATTATATCAAAATGAATGGTTAACTAAATTCCAAAAGCAACAAAAACAGCTATTTCAACAGAGTTCTGAATTCACAGTTTAAAAGTTTCACAAAGCTACTAGAACATGAATTGTCTTTGATGTGTCTACTGAAACAAGTATGCCTGTTTTATAACAGATTAACCACTTGAGTTTTAAAAGCTTTTAATGAATATCACAAATGGGAATCTGCTTCACTAAGAATGAGAGCTGTATTAGATTGCTACAAGTTAATTTTTTTATTTCCACATGGCTCCTGAGGTCTGTCCATTGTAGAAACTGGATGTGTGGTTGAGGGGGCTTGGGTCAGCATGAATGTAGTATGAAGGACATGAGAGCTCACGGAGGTGGGAGTGGCTGGCATGGAGATGGCTTGGAGTATGAAGGGGCATGGGTGTGGACGGGTATAAGGGGTGAGGGCTAGAGGGCCTAACAAATTCGAAACAACTGGGGCAAAGCCCTAGAGAAACCCTGTTTCTCACCTCTCACAGTGATATCAGCACTGAATTACCAGGCGCAAGGCAGATTTTAATATTCATAAGCTGATTTCAATATGAATAGTGAGCCTGGGATGCAATCATTCGGGCTCTGTTGCCTTAACGGTATCGCTGGTGGAGTTCCACCAACGGGGACCAGGCATGATGACCTTACATGTAGAAACAGAGCCCTTGAGGTCCCTGAGTGTTGGGGACAGGGACACTCAATGCCCCCGTAGCCACTGCCAGCCTGGCACCATGGCACTGCCAACCTGGCACAATGCTAGTACCCACCAGATACCCTGGCACTGCCCACCATGCACCGGGTGCATTGTTTCCCTGACCCCGCTCATGACACATTCTGCAGGCTTGCTCTCAGCACATTGTTTCCTCAGTCCCGCTAACTGACTCTTTCACCTGCCCTGCCCTCTGGCACACTGTGAGCAAACCTGCTTGAAAGAGTATAGCTGCATTCTACTCATTGCTTCTCAGCTCACAAACCTTTAATTCCATGAATCAATCTATTGAACCTTTGTTGCACCCCCTCTTGGACAAGTATGTCCTTTCTTAGCTACTGAGGCCAGCAGTGGTCTTACCAAGGTCAAATACAATGCAGCAAGATTCCTTTAATTTTGACTCCAAGCAACTTGCAATAATGGACAACATAACATTTTGCTTTTTTATTGCGTACTGTACCTGTATATTAACTTTCTGTGCTTCGTATACAAAGTCACTCAAATCTCTCAGACCATCAACATTTAATAGTTTCTCATCGTTCTGTTTTTCTATTCTTCCTATTGAAGTAAATAACCTCAGGTTGTACTCCATCTGCTATCTTCTAGCCCACTCAACTGATCTATCCATACCCCTTTGAAAACACTTCATTTCTTTCCCATAGCTTACTTCCCCATTTAGCTTTGCATCAGTAAACTTGGATACATTACACTCATATAGTCAAGTCTCTTCACCTTGATCATTGATACAGATTATAAATATATAAGATCCAAGCTCTATCCATGAAGCATCCTAGCTTGACAAACTGAAAATGTTAGGGGTAAGTTTTTCACTCAGAGGGTGGTGAGTGAATGGAATCGGCTGCCGTCAGTGGTGGTGGAGGCGAACTCGCTGGGGTCTTTTAAAAGACTTCTGGATGAGTATATGGGGTTTTATGGGATTGGGGGTTATAGATAGGTGTTGATGTGATCGGCGCAACTCGTGGGCCGAAGGGCCTGTTTGTGCCGTAGTGTTTTATGTTCTATGTTCTATGACACATTTATTCATTCTCTGCTTTTTAAAAAAATCTTCTACACATGCTAATAATCATCACCATAAGCCTGCTCTTTGTGCAACAGCTATTTCAGTTTTGTGTGGCAGCTCATCAAATGCTTTTTAAAAATTAAATAAAATCACACGAGCTCTCCTTTATCCATTTACATCTTCAAAAACTCGAGATTTATTAAGCACTACTTCCCTTTCATAAAATCATATTGACTCTGCTAAATTATGTTATGAATTCCTCTGTGCCCCAGTACAACTTCATTAATAATGTATCCCAGCATTTTCCTGATGACTACTGTCAGACTAACTGGCTTATTGTTCCTCATGTTCACTCTCTCTCTCGTTCTCTGTTTTCTTGAATAATAATGTTCTGTTTGCTAACTCCCAATCCATTGGGATCATTCCAGAATTTTGGAAATTTTGGAAGATCTGCAGCCACTCACTCTGCAGCCGCTTCTTTTGGGATTCTAGGGTGTGGATGATTGGATCCAAAATCCATTCATTATGGGATGTTGCATTGAATTCCTGATATTGGGTCTACTGGGCAGAATTTTCCCAAAATTGCACAGAGGGCGGGATCAGGCAAGAAAAGCTGTGTGAAACTTATAGGTTTCACAGACACCTTCTCTCACCTGATCGAACAGCGCTTTTAAAGGCAAGGATCACACTGGCAGCCGTGGGGTTGGTAAGTGGGGGGGGAGGTGAGGAGCGTGGGTGGAAGCGGGTACTGAAACTAATTTATTAGTGTCACAGGTAGGCTTATATTAACACTGCAGTGAAGTTACTGTGAAAATCCCCAAATCATCATACCCCGCACTGAGGTACACTGAGGGAGAATTTAACATGGCCAATGCAACTTACAAGCACGTCTTTCGGACTGTGGGAGAAAACCAGAGCACCTGGAGGAAACCCAGGCAGACACGTGGAGAACGTGCAGACCCCGCATAGACAGTGACCCAAGCCAGGAAATGAACCCGGATTCTTGGTGCTGTGAGACAGAAGTGCTAATCTCTGTGCCACCTTGCCACCCAAAGCTGGGATCGAAAGATTGGGCTGACCCCAAAGTTATATGTAAGGCCCCCCCCACTTGCCCTTACAAAGATTAAAAGGTCCCTCAAGCATCTACCCCACTCATGCACTCCAAGTTTTGAGTCAGGTGTCATGACAATAAAATTATGTTGTTGGCCTATTGAGGACAACTAAAGAAAACAAAAAGTTCACCCACTGTTTTGTGACTTTGGTTCATGAGCTGAATAAGTTAAAACATCAAGATTTTCTTCACCCCTTTTCCATGTTTCCTTGTTTTCAGTTTAGTTGTCTGCTGTTGCTAGTGTTCCCTTACCATCATTAACAAGTGTAATTTGATATCATGGGATAGGAAAAGTGTTTAGGACATATGGAACAGTGCCGTTTAAAACAGTATCCTATTGATGGAATTTAGAGTCTGCAACCTATTTTAAACAGCCAGAAGCTGGAATTTGCATTTCTGTGGTCTAAATGTTTATTTAAATGTGCCACATTTTGTGAATGTGTGCATGCTGCTGTGTTAAAACTTGCAATGGAGGCACCATGACCAGGTAGTGACGGAATGGTGTTCTGGTCAGGAGGGAGATGGTTTACTTTTTTTCCACCTCTCGACTGACCATAGATAGATGTGTTTTAAAGGGAAACTGTTTTAACCCGTTCAGGGCTGTGACTCAAGAGAACAGATGAAAGATAGTTTTTTCGTAACATTAAGAAGGGGAAGAATAATTGTTGATTTTTCAACTTCCAAATTTATTTGCAAAGCACCCATTCACAGATGCATACACATAAGACTCAAACGTACCCACACACAAGACACAAACACAGATACAAGAAACATACAAGCACAAGAAAAGGTGATTATAAAAGAGGTAACATGCAGTTAGAATTCTGCATTGCAGAAGGAGGCCATTCGGCCCAACGTGCCTGCACCAACACAAATCCATCTAGTCCCTATCCCCATAACCCCATGCATTTGCCCTAGTTAGTCTCCCTATCACTAAGAGGCAATTTATCATGGCCAATCCACCTAACCCACACATCTTTAGACTGTGGGAGGAAAGCGGAGCACCTGGAGCAAACCCACGCCAACACGGGGAGATTGTGCAAACTGCACACAGACAGTGAGCCAAGCCGGGAATCGAACCTGGGTCCCTGGTGCTGTGAGGCAGCAGTGCTAATCACTGTGTCAGTGTGCCCTCTCATGTGTTTAAGAAGTTACATGTTTAAAAAGTCCAAAAAGTAATTGTTGTACTCAAGCCTGTCAAGATAGAGGGCTTGAAATGTTGCAGGCCTAATGATTCCCTTTTGGTTCAGTGACAAAATGGAGGGTGAAAGTTTCTGATGACAATTTTGCAGCAGCTGACCACTTGCAGCATTAGGTTTTTGGCTTTGCTTCAGTTGAGCTCCTATAGCCGAAATCTGACTTGGCTCTTCCAATAGGTAGATAAGATTGCTCTGCCTATAAATGGGTTCTTTGCTAGCCAAGATCTCTTCCCTCCGAGTCGCAGTGTCTCCAAAAATGATATGAGGTCACTCTCAAAAATGTGTGTCACATATAAACATACATACAAAGGTATGAATTAGAAGCAGGAATAGGACACACAACTGCTCGAACCTGCTCTGCCATTCCACAAGTTTATGGCTGATTTGATTGTAACTTCGGCCCCACATTCCTGCCTATCTCCAATAACTTTTCACCCCCTTGCTAATATAAATCTATCTAGCTATGCCTTAAAAATATTTAAAGACTCTGCTTCCACTGCATTTTGAGAAAGAGACTCATAATCCTCTGAGGAAAGAATTCTCTCCATCTCTACCTTCAGTAAACAACTTGGTATTTTTAAATAGTGACCTCTTGTTCTAGATTCTTCGACAAGAGGAAACATCCTCTCCATATACACATTGCCAATACCTCTGCAATCAAGTCACCTTTTACTCTTCCAAACCCTAGTGGATTCAAACCTAACCTCTCAATCTTTCTTCATAAGGCAATCTGCTCATTCCTGGTACTAGTCTAGCAAACCTTCTCTAAATATTTCTAATGTATTTACATATATTTTAAAATAAGGAGACCAATACTGTACACTATACTCCAGATGTGGCCTCACCAATGCCCTGTCAAACCCTGAGAAGCTTAAAGGTTTGATCAAGTCACCTCATACTCTTCTAAACTTAGTGCATAATGTTACTTATCACAAGTCGAGTCACCATAGTATCTTTTATTCCCTTGTCCTTCAAATGGTCCTTGATGACTTGAGCAATGACACACATTGGTGTTTAAGTTTTGGCCATTTGCATCCAGAAAACAAGTTCTGTCTAAGGTCAACTCCATGACTGTGTCCAGAAAAAACACAAATTAAACCAAGGATCAAAATCACATACTGTCAGGCCAATGTCCTTACTACCTTATGATGCAGAATCATGGATCTGCTAAAGGAACCACATTAAAGCTCTGGAACATTTCCAACAAAGACACCCGAGGTCCATTGTAAGTCCATTCATCAGTAAGGTGATGAAAAAGATTATCAATGTGCTGTCAAGTGGCACTGGTTTACCATAATCTACTCACAGATGCAACATGGGGGAACCCCATTGTGGACTATACCTGCAGCAAATGTTGGTTGCTCAAGGAAATTCAGTTTAGAATTAGTGAGTTGGAGTCTGAGCTTCAGACATTGCGACACACCAGAGAGGGGAAGAATTATCTGAATGCTGTGTTTCAGGAGGCATTGATACCCCTTAGATTAACTGCCCTTTATTTTGTCAGAGGTCACGGTCAGGAGGGTGTGATTATGAGTGAAACAGGTACAGGGATCCAAGAGATAGCACTGGAGGAGCCTCAACATCTGCCCTGGTCCATTAGGTTTGAGATTCATACTCCCTGTATAGATGAAAGCAGGGACTGTCGCGAGGATGAAAAACTGACCCCAGCACATAGTTCAGGAAGCCAATCAAGTACGGGGAGAAAAGACAAATGTAGTTGCAGTAGTCAGGGGAATAGATACTGTTCTCTGTAGCCAGGATCAAGAATCTTGAAGGCTGTGTTGCCTGCTCGATGCCAGGGTTCAGGACATTTCCTCTGAGCTAGAAAGGAACTTGCGGTGAATGGGGGAGGATCCTGTGGTCATGATCCATGTAGCGACCAATGACATAGGCAGAACGAAGAAGGAGGCTCTGTGTAGGCAGTTTGAAGAGTTAGGCACTAAATTAAAGAACAGAACCTACAGGGTTATAATCTCTGGATTATTATCTGAGGCTCGTGCAAATTGGTAAAGGGTGCACAAAATTAAAGAGATGAACGCATAGCTCAAGACTGGTGTGGGAGAGGTGTTTTTTTGTTCATGGGACATTGACGTAAGTACTGGGAAAAAGTCATACTCCCTGTGTGGATGAAAACAGGGACCACAGCACGTAGTTCAGGAAGCCAATCAAGTGCGGGGAGAAAAGACAAATGTAGTTGTAGCTGGAGGTAACCTACATCTGAAACGTGCAGGGAACAGTGATCTTGCAGACTGTATAACTAGAGAAATAGAGAGGGCTTTAAGCTAAATTTTAGGGGTGAGGGTTCAATTGCATGGAAAGTTAGAAAGTTAAAGAAGGTAGGTGTGCATATTAGTGGTAAGTCTGAATGTCAACAAAAAGTAAGAAGTATAAAAATTGTATTGCGTCAAGGACTTGTACAAGAGAGGGGAAATTTGATTTGATGGAAAGTTACAAATGGATATGGATAGGTTACGTGAATGGGACAAAATTTAGCAGATGGAGTTTAACCTGCTAAGTGCGAGGCTATCCATTTTGGTAGGAAAAATGCAAAGGCAAATTATTATCTAAATGGAGAGAAACTTCAGAATGTTTCAGTGCAGAGGGATGTGGATGTCCTCCTGCATGAATTGCAGAAAATAGAATGCGCATACAGCAAGTAATAAGGAAGGCAAGGCAAATGGAATCTTGGCATTTGTTGTTAAGAGAATAGAATATAAAAGTTGTGGAATGTCACAGCTACTGTTCAAAGCATTAGTGATGCTGCACTTAGAATATTGTGCACAGTTTTGTTCCCCTTACTTGAAGGAGGGATATAGTTTCACTGGAAGCCATTCAGAGGAGGTTCACTAGATTGATCCTAGAGATGAGGGCTTTGACTTATGAAAAGAGATTGGGCAGTTTAGGCCTAATACCCAAGATTCTAGAAGAATGAGACAAAATCTAATTGAGGTGCACAAGATGATAAGAGGGATTGACAAAGTAGACATGGAGAGGATGTTTCTTCTTGTAGGGCAATCTAGAACAGGTCATAGTTTTAGGATAAGGGGTAATGGATTTAAAACAGAGATGAAGAGAAATTGCTTGTCTCATAGGGTCATGTATCTGTGGAATTCACTACCCAAGAATGTGGTGGATGCTAGGATGTGAGTAAATTTAAAATAGAGTTGGACATATTTTTAAAGACCAAGGGTTTGAAGGACTATGGTGAACAGACAGGTAAGTGGAGTTCAGGCCAGGATGAGATCAGCCATCATTGTATTAAATGGTGGAGCAGGCTATTTCTAAATTGCCTACTCCTGCTCCTAGTTCTTATCTTTTATGAGAAGTTTTCTACAATTTTGATGCTGGTGCCATCAACAAGTATGTATGTTGCTTCATGGCATGTATCTGGTCCTGGCTAAGACATAGCCTTGGACCTGGCAGCATTGATTTAATAACCAAAGTTTTATTAGCATTTGAGAATTTGTTTGCCATAGAATTGGTGTCTTGTGGGCAGCTAGGGCCCATTCATCTGTGTACAGAAGCTCTCTGATTTTTGCCTCTGTGACTTTGTTGGAGGCATTTGGTCTGGGGATATTGAAGAGTTTCCCTGAATAAAAACCTCTTGTTGATGCCTACAGGCATGTTTCTGGTGGCTTCCTCAAGCATTGCAACAAAGAAGAGATTGAAGAAACATCATTGCTTTATGCCACTTAAGGCAAAGTCATCGGAGACATCTCACTACAGGCACAAACATATTCAACCATGCCATCAAGCAGTAAGCACAGGATGTTTGGGCATCCAAGCTTGATGAGCAAGTGCCAGAGATCAAATTGAGTCACACTTCAAGGTTTATATTTAGGAATGTAAACAGAATATTTAAAACCTCTCTGCACTTTTGTTTCAGTTTTCTTGCTATAAACACCATATTGGCTGTGCCATGATTAACTCCAAATCATTCCTCGAGGACATCATCCACAAGTTTCCCTGTAAGGATCTACAAACATTTTTGGATCCTTTCTCCTTCCAGATGCCTTAGCCTCTGTTTAGTTGATTTCCTTTATTACCTCTTCGGTAGAAGGAAGAAGCAATAGGCTTTCTTTCTCCGGCAACTGTTCAGTTTGATACGGAGAACCTGCTCAGGTGCAGTAAGTCAATTTGTTGGGCATTGCCAAAGCTAAATATCAAACTTCTTAAGGATCTAGCATTGTCTTATTCTTTTCTACACAACTTGACACCACTCTGCAGTTTGATCTTCCTTCTCCGAAGTGATGTACAGGATAAATGGAAACAGCTCTCTGATTAGATATTCCAAGACTTCAGGAAACATCCTGGCATATTGCAAGTATCAAGATTGTTCTGATGAGAATGGTGAAAAAAATGTCCCATCTTTTCAAACAGAAACAGTTTGAAAGCGTGGCTGAAAACAGATGCAAGTCTTCCAGCAGCCCTAAATTCAATAACCAAACATCAAGCTAATAAAAATGTTAACTACAAGCTCCAGCGTGCTTGAGGAGAAATACGAAATGACTGGTGGAATGCAAAAATTGATGATGTGCAAAATCGAGCTGAGAGACATGATTCATATTTTAAAAATGTGTGGAAGACTGTAATTGGTTCACCCACCACAACCTTCGCTCCTATCCTAACAACTGATGGAAATGAACAAACCGCTGAAAAGGCAGCTGAAATGGAAATATAGTGAGAGCATGTCACTGAATTCTTCAATTCTTACATCTCAACAAATTCTCTGCAGCAAATTGAGTAGTTCATACAGCAAAAAAAGCAATAAAGAAACCGTGCATGCAGTGCTATCCAAGGTTAACAACTGTCATTTGCATTGGATACATTGTTTGTACAGTGGAAGCAGGTCAAAAGAAAAATCAGTCCTTACAAATAAATACCTGTTGTAAGTGGAGGAGGTGAGGATATTCAGACAGAGGCTGAACATCAAGTGTGTGTATAATGATGCACTTGGATATATCTCCTCGGGCGGTTTCACACCAATTTGAAGCTGATTACATTGTACTACTTCATTCCGACAAAAAAAATATTGATTGTATATCTGGAATGCTTTATGTGAATCGATCAAGACATAATAGAGTGGACATCTGGGCTGATAATTCCTACTTCTTCTTTTGGGATTTCTGTGTCGAAATATCAGGCATAAAGGTAGTTTTACTTTAGTGAATTTTATCCACTCACAAAATAGGTGAGTTGGAACTGAGTGAGCAGCTGGAGGACAGATTGTGCAAAGAGGCTTGCAGATTGTCACAGTCAAACAATGTAAACTATAGCTGTGTGGCTGCAGTCTGAACTTACATGGCAGCAAGATAACCCTGCATGACAGATCCCGCTGCAGCACCCCGATATTGGGTGGCTGCTGCTTGAACTGTAAAGGAGACTGAGATCTTAGCCATCAAACACTACATCGTGGTTGGGTGCACAAGTATGTGAGCAGAATAAGCCACCACTTATGTGCTAGAAATAATGGGGATGAATCTCCCACCCCACCGTGCTAGTTTTCTGGCATGATAGGAGAATCTCACATCTGGGATTTCCCACGCCATTTTATTCACACTGGAATCCAGCAGGAACACCAAGTAAGTACTTTACATCTTATTTTAATGTTATTATAATGCGATTAGCAGGCCTGGGACTGAATTCTCCGGGCCTGCTAGCATCTCCCACCCCGCCAGGAGTATTTCACTCCAGCGAGCTGGGCTTAGACTAGATCCCCATTTTCAGGTAACTAACAGCCTCTCCCCAATGGAGTGAAGGGAAGGGGGTGCAATCGGAGCCCTCCAGAGGGTTGGGCAATGGGGGAGGGTGGTGTGTCCTGGACGTGGGCACCCTAGCAGTGCCAGCCTGTGTCACCAGCACTACCCAAGTGATAAAGTGCCGATGCCCAGGCGGCACCTTGGCACTACCCACGGGATAGACTGTGGGAGATTCTCGTGTGAACTCTCACTAAAAAAAACCAGCACGATTAGCACTGTTGCCTCACAGAGTCAGGGATCTGGGTCACTGTCTGTGTGGAGTTTGCACATTCTCCCCGTGCCTATGTGGGTTTCCTCCAGGTGCTCCAGTTTCCTCCTACAGTCCAAAGATGTGCATTGTGGATTGGTCATACTAAATTGCCCCTTAGTATCACGGAATTAGAGGAGGAAAATGCATGGAGTTATGGGGATAGGGCCTGAATGGGATTGTGGTCAGTGCAGACTTGATGGGCCAAATGGCCTCCTTCTGCACTGTAGGATTCTATGATTTACTCCAGTTTTTCCACAAATTTGATACTTAGAACTCTTTTGGGAAAATTCCACCCGTGGGTTCCAAGGTCTGTGCAAAGCTACCTGCCAAGTTGCTGCCGAACTCTGCCATAGTCCAAGACATTAATCATAGATTTTCTGCCATGCTTCTCAAAGCACCAACATTTTGTTGTGTATACCTATCAGAGTTCTTCTATAGGCAAATGTTACACATCATGATACACACAAGAAAATCATAACATATTTCACAGAAATCTACAGTTCATATTTTATCATGAAATTATGGACTTAAAATTATTCTCTAGCTCTCCTACCATTATCCTTCTGTTTGATATTCTTGCTCAGTGTTCTTTCTCCCGGCCCTCAATTGTTAAAATTTCATTCTTGTCACATAAGAACGCACACTTCCGCTTGTGGTCATCCCAGAAACATAACTTCACGCAGGCTGGCCAATGAATGGGAAGGCAGCTTGAAATGCACACTGGGAAAGGCTTAATGCTGGTGGGGGGGGCAGACCCTGAAAAAAGGATGTGGGCTGGTGCTTCTAATGTGCTTCCTCAGGGGGATAGCCACTGCTTCAGGGAACTGCTGACTTGAAAAATAAATTGTGAAACCATGCGGAGAGTGGCTGAGCAGCACATCCAAATGCAAGCCTCAGACCCCAGACACATTGTTAAAATTTAATTTCAGCCAGGACAGTTCATTTTGCCTTGGATTGAGGCTGAAGGTAAAAAGTTGAAGGCTGGCTGGCCAATTGACCCACCTGCCTGCCTAATTGTCAGTGCGCAGACATCCGACTCTCGTGTTCGCCTGCTGCCGAAATATTGCACGAGTGCGCAATGACATTGGGATGTCAGCCTGATGTCTTTTTGCCTGATTTCACGTTCAGGTGCCCAATTGAGCAATGTAAAATTCTGGCCGTAGATCAGTCAGGTGAAATATCGATAATAAATAGGATTCAAATATAATTAGGACATTATACCTTAGAATTGAATAAATGGTTGTCTCTGTTAACATGGCAGATGTACCCTACTCAGAAGCCTTTGGGCACACATTGGGACATATTTGAATCTGACACATCAGATGGAATGTTTCCACATCGAAGGTTGGTGGTGTTGTGGATGGTCTGGAAGGATGGCAAAAGTTGCAGCAGGACATAAATAGGATGCAGGACTGGGCGGAGAAGTGGCAGATGGACTTCAAAGCGGATAAATGCGTAGTCGTCCATTTTGGCAGAACCAACGGGATGAACGAGTACACTATCAAGGGCAGGAGTCTTGGTAGTGTTGAGGAGCAGAAGGATCTTGGGGTCCGGGTCCACAGGACTCTTAAATCGGCCTCGCAGGTGGAAGAGGTGGTCAAGAAGGCGTATGGTGTACTGGCCTTCATAAATCGAGGGATTGAGTTTAGGAGTCGGGAGGTAATGCTGCAACTTTATAAGACCCTTGTCAGGCCTCATTTGGAGTACTGTGCGCAGTTCTGGTCGCCTCACTATAGGAAAGACGTAGAAGCTATTGAAAGGGTACAGAGGAGATTTACAAGGATGTTGCCTGGACTGGGAGGCATGCCTTATGAAGTTAGGTTGAGGGAACTGGGTCTCTTTTCCCTGGAGAGACGTAGGTTGAGAGGCGACCTGATAGAGGTTTATAAAATGTTGAGAGGAATAGATAGGGTGGATTCTCAGAGGCTATTTCCCCGGGTTGAAATGGTCGCTACGAGAGGACACAGGTTTAAGGTGCGGGGAGGAAAGTACAGAAGTGATGTTAGGGGTAAGTTTTTCACTCAGAGGGTGGTGAGTGAATGGAATCGGCTGCCGTCAGTGGTGGTGGAGGCGAACTCGCTGGGGTCTTTTAAAAGACTTCTGGATGAGTATATGGGGTTTTATGGGATTGGGGGTTATAGGTAGGTGTTGATGTGATCGGCGCAACTCGTGAGCCGAAGGGCCTGTTTGTGCTGTAGTGTTCTATGTTCTATCCCTGACAGAAACATACTGTACAAGCTGATACAAAAGGTCACAAAAGACATAGATACCACAGTACAGGGATTTTCCAGAAAAAAATAGAACATTGAAGGTCCTGTCTATTCTATGTTTTAAATGATTTATGTTTTTAAGAAAAGTTAAAAAGATATTAGAGGTCAACTTTATCTGCAAAAGGGCACACTGGTTGTTTCTGTTTCAAATGAAGGATTCTTTTAAGGATTCATCTCAGATCCAAAGTGCCAGGGCATGGTTTTGGTGCTGGGGGCAGTGCTCCATCGGTGCTGCCAAGGCACATGGCCTGACGGTGGGCCTGAGTGGGGGCCTGAGGGCAGAGGAGCTGAGTGAGGGTCTGAGAGAAAGAGGGGGGTGAGTGGAGGTCTGAGGGGGTGGGGACTGTGAGGGATGCCAGGGTCAGGTCACCTTCATGCCTGCGTGGTGTGGGGGGGTTTGTTGTGGGGGAGATGCCCTTCTTTGCTTAGGGCTTGTTGGTGCCCCTATGGACTCTCAGGATCCAGCAAGCCAGGTCTACATTGGTGATAACCAACACCAAAGCCTGCCTGGTGCATCTCCTGCAGAGAGATGGGTAAATGGCAGGGACCAGTGAATGGGCCATCAAACCCACTAATCATGTTACAATTAGCAGGATTGCATGTTATTTGGGTTGCCACCAACTCTGGATGGGAACTCGAATGGGATTGATGGGAGGGTGGGGTGAATCCTGATAGACCTCATGCCCAGCTTTTAGCTCCGACACCTGAGCAGCAGTTGGGACAGTGAATCCCATCCCCCATTTGTTAGTGCAACATGTTGAAGTTCAGACTTGGATTCCCTGGAAATAGCTCTCTCTCTCTCTCTCTCTCTCTCTCTCTCTGCAGGATCATAGAATCCTACAGTGCAGAAAGAGGCCATTCAACACCTCGAGTCTGTACCAACCACAATCCCACCCAGGCCCTATCCCCATAACCACATGCATGTACCCTAGCTAGTTCCCCTGACACTATGGGTCAATTTAACCTGACCAATCCACCTAACCTGCGCATCTTTGGACTTTTATTAACATTTACTGTTCTTAAACAAATTTTGCTGATAACCTAAGGTGTTAGAACAAAGAACAACACAGCACGGGAAACAGGCCCTTCAGCCCAACGAGCCCGTGCTGCCATTTCAACATTGTGAGTCCCCTCTCCACCCATGACCCTTGTCTATGCTTATGGCACTCCACATTGGAAGCCAGATAGAGGGGGCCAGAGCACCTGGAGGAAACTCACACAGACACGGGGAGAATGTACAAACTCCACATAGATTTCTTCATTGACAGTTCCTCATCCCTCTCTCTCCTTTTCTCACCTTTTTCTGTCTATTTTCTCTTCTGTCTCTATCTCTCACCCTTTCTTTCTCTCTTGCTTCTGTCTTCCATTATCGCCCTCTTTCTCTTCATTGTTCTATCCCTCTGTCTTCCAGATTCCCTATTTATTTCTGTATTTAACGATTTAATTTAAAATAGAGCAACAAACAGTAACGAAATGGGCTGTTAATTTAAGCAATGGAAGATGAGTAAAGGATTGGATGTCATTTCCTTCTTGCTGCTTTCGATTTGTATCCATGTTGTGAGCTGTGGGAGGAATTGACTGTCTGACGGGCCTATTCTTGTCAGTGAGTGCATGTACAGAGCCTGTGAGTGTTCCCTGCATTGAGGCACTAATATTGCAGGAATGCTCATCTGTGATATACTGATTAATGAATACCACAATTTTATTTTCAGATCAATGAATACCCTGCTTTTATTTTCAGATCAGACTGTTTCAACAGTCTTCAGTTTCCTGAAAAATTTGTTGCGTAATGAGGGTGATAATGTTTTAAATATAACTGATAAGTAGATAAGCTATAGTTGTGCAGTGGTATTAATCTGGGTGAAAGCAGGTACGCAATTTCAATTTTTCTTCAGTATTATTATGTGGTCTCTGGTGGTTTGATTGGGGAGGGGTGTGTTGTGGTGTGTTGTCCTTTCGTTATATTTTGACTGCCACCAGCTGTTCAAATGTTACGAACTCAGTGCCAAAAAAAATTGGATATCTGGTTAAAGTGAGAAGATTTTGTTTTGTTTCATAGCAAACCCCAAAAAGTGTCTGTGAGACTGCAGCAAAAGCTAAAAGTAATATGTTCATATTTTGATGATTTTTGGTTGTTCAACCTAAATAATTTATTTTCAACAAAAATTTTTAATGTATTTCTCTAGTGATTCGTGGACAATAGTTGCATGGTAAGGTCTTAAATTCCAGTTATTATCTGCAACAGGTTAGTGGAAAAGAGTGGCGCGGTGGCACAGTGGTTAGCACTGCCAATTCACAGCGCCAGGGTTCCAGGTTCAAATCTGGCCTCAGGTCACTGTAAGAACATAAGAAATAGGAGCAGGAGTAGGCCATCTAGCCCTTCGAACCTGCCCCGCTATTCAATAAGATCATGGCTGATCTGAAGTGGATCAGTTCCACTTTCCCGCTTTCTTCCCATAACCCTTAATCCCCTTGCCTACCAAAAACCTATCTACCCGCGTCTTAAATATATTTAGCGAGGTAGCCTCCACCACTTCAACGGACAGAGAATTCCAGAGATTCACCACCCTTTGAGTGAAGAAGTTCCTCCTCAACTCTGTTCTAAACTGCCCCCCCCCTTATCTTGAGGCTGTGCCCTCCTGCTGTCCTTTCTGAGCGGGAAGAACCTCTCCGCCACTACCCTATCCATCCCTTTCATCATCTTATACGTCTCAATGAGATCCCCCCTCATCCTTCTAAACTCTAATGAGTACAAGCCCAGTCTATTCAGCCTCTCCTCATAGCTCAACCCCCTCAACTCCGGTATCAGCCTAGTAAACCTCCTCGGCACTCCCTCCAAGGCCAAAATATCCTTGCGCAAGTGCGACCAAAACTGCACACAGTACTCAAACTGCAGCCTCACCAGTGCCCTGTACAGTTGCAGCAAGACCTCCCTACTTTTATATTCAATCCCCCTCGCTATGAAGGCCAGCATCCCATGTCTGTGTGGAGTTTGCACATTCTTCCCATGTCTGTGTAGGTTTCCTCCGGGTGCTCTGCTTTCCTCCCACAGCCCAAAGATGTTGGGTTAGGTTGATTAATCATGCTAAATTGACCTAGTGTCAGGAGCATTAGCAGGCTAATTATGTGGGGTCTCGGTGGGATTGTGGTCAATACAGACTCGATGGGCCGAATGGCTTCTTCTGTACTGTAGGGATTCTGTGTTCTATGACACCAAAATGTTTATTTCCCGTGAAATAAACTGCATGGTGAAACCAACTTATGAAGAGAAACAAGAACATGCCATTTTAATCAGTTATAACCATTGAAAGCGGGAGAGACTTGAGATCATGGGGGGGTGGGTGCAGAAATGAAGGTGAGTGCCGAACAAAACTAAGTGTAAGTCCACCCCTGCTTGCTTCTGTATTCATTCACATGTGATGCTGAAGAAATCCGGGGATTTTCTGTTTCAGAGATCATTTTTAAAAATCTTATTCCTGGTTACAGAAACTGTACCTGTAGCTGTTCAACCCTTTTCCTGCCTATGGTTCCAAATGGATCACAACTTCCAACTGTTCCTTTACAGAGTGTCCTGCACCCATTCAGTGATGTCCATTATCCCAACACCAGGAAGGCAACAAATTGTTCTGCACTCAAACTGTCTTTTCCCTTGACCATTTTATCCCCTGCACTAAAAGATTGCTGTACCTTTTTATGCTCCCTTCGGGCAGCTGAGTGTCCCAAAGTTCTGCTAATTTGCTTCTTTCTGAAATGCACCAAGGGAACATCACCTTCACTGGTATGCAAGTCTGTATACCAGATTTAAGTGCCACAGAATTGTAGAATGTAAAAGCACAGAAGGAGATCATTTAGCCTATACTGTCTCTCAGTTTCCAAGAGAAATTTAACTAGTCTCACACCCTCGCTTTTTCTCTGCAGCCTGCAGTCTATTTCCCTTCAGATGCATATTCACATTCCTTTTAAATTTCACTGAATAATCTGCCCCAAACAGTGCATTCCAGATAGTACCCATTCCTTTCGTAAAACCACTTTTCTTTGAGCTGCCTTTGATTCTTTTGCTGATCACCTTAAATCTGTGCATTTTAGTTCTAGATTTTTCCACCAATGGAAATAATTTCTCTGTATCTGCTCTGCCTAAATCCCTCATGACTTTGAACACTTCCATGAAATCTTCTCTCAATCTTACCTTCTCGAAGGAAAACCACTCTAGTTTCTCCAATCTAACTTCATTACTGAAGACCCTCATCCCTGGAAACATTTTTGTAAATCTTGTTTGAAGTCTCTTTAGAAAGATTGTAAAGTTTTCAAAGTGCATTGCCCATAACTAGATAAAATCCCAAATTGAGACCAAACCAGTGTTTCTTAAAGCTGTACCGTAACTTCCCTGGTACCCAAAGATGCTCTGGGCAATCCCTTCCAGAACTTCAGAGATAAGGGTTTGCACAGAAATTCCCAGAAGTTTAAACCTACCCTGAATAATTGCCCTGAGTTGGGATCGATCCGGAAAATGTGATTTAGATCACAAGTTTCAGGTAGTTCTGGCTATGTTGCAAATAATTATCAAGAAAAGGATAGAAGAATTTAAACCTCTTCTAACTTCTTGGTGACTAGTGTAAGTAACTATTGTAAAGGCCCATACCCGAAGGGAATCTCCCCACACCCCTGAAGCCCCAGTGGACTCACCCCATCCCCAAACTAACCACCTTCCCATAGTATTCCCCTTACTCCCCCCTCCCCTAACTCCATGGGCTTTTCCGCACCCCCACAGGAATATTCCTCATTACCTCCCCACGGGCTTAACTCTCATCCGCGTGCCCGCCCAAGAATTGAACCATCCTCTCTTCTGCTCCTGCCCCAGCCTCCCTCCCACCCCAAACCAGAACCACCACACAACCCAAACACATCCGTTATCCTGGGCCAATGCTGGTCTCTGGGACAAAGTGCACTGCCTGGATCTCGCCTGGCTTCAGTCAGAAGAAAGATCTGATGAATAACTGAGCATGGGGTGGCATGTGATGCTGATTGCCAGTCCCAAGAAGTTACAGTCCAATGTCCTTTCAGCCTTCTCTATTACAGAGAAATAATTCTCTAATTGACGCTCTTTGATCCTTTTATTTCCAATTTAAAAACTTGACTGAATATTTCTGAGTCTTTGTGGATTTATTTTATTTACTTACGCTGAAATGTAGCTTTTTTGCTCAGTGAACACACACATAATGGGTTCAGGCAAGAAAGAATTGGCCCAAAGCCCTGTTTAAGCTTCTGTGGACAAATCAATAGATTAGTGCAGAGCAGTGGGTTTTGACAGATGTCAGGCATATGGTCTTTATTCTAAAGTTATAAAGTTGTGAATGTTATAGTCTGTGATCCAGCTTAGGAAGAGACATTGAGAGTTTTTGGGTGTGTTTAAAATGACTTCATCATTCAAGATTACTCAGCTGGGCAATGTGCAATAGAAGAATAAATTCTACACAGTAGAAATTCTGGTTATTTCTGAATAACAGAACCACTGTGGCAAAGCAAGTCCCAGTGTGATTTGAAATAGAGACTCAAAATGCTGGAAATAATCTGCAGGTCAGACAGTATCTGCAGAGAGAGATAAAGGGTCGAATTGTTCGTGGGGCAGCAATCACCATCAGATTGCCACTTTGCTGAAACCTTTCCATGTGCTGCTGCACATCTTCCAGGGTATTCCTCACCTAGCTTCTCCAGAAACATAGAGTGCAGCACCCTCGGGGAACTCCAACACAGCACCGTAGTGTCGAGGAGCAAGTCAGGACATACCCCCTGGCTGCATTATGGTAAGTTTAAATGTCCTGTGTGAATATTAGTGAATGGGTGAGTGAACGAATGAGTGAATGGGTAAGGTGGGAGAGTGGGTAGGTGAGTGAACATTAGAACATAAGGGGCCCTATTTTACCATTTTGGTTCTAAGTGCTGGGCAGATTTGAAACAGGGAGTGATACAGATCTGACTTTTAGACCCGTTCTCAGGTACCCCCATGTACACTCTGCCTGGAAAAAAAAGTCAGCAATTCCGAATTGCGCTGCAGAAGCCTGTGGGCGGGGCTTAACGCGCCTGAAATCCTGTAGTTCTGTTTGGCGCCTCCAACTGCGCATACACAGAAAAAAAAGATAGAATGCAGCTCCCCTGCCACATTGCTCCTGGGCCAGATAATGTGTCCCCTGGCGCCCACAGATGTTGCCCCACCCCACAATAATGATCCCCTTACCCCTCAGCCACCCAGACCAACCGCGGGTCCCTTCCCCCCACCCCCCCCCCCCACCCCCCACAGACAGAGTGGCAGCAGACCCTCCCCTCCCCACTGATCTTAGCCAAAGTGGCGGCAGACCCCCCCCCCCCCTTTCCCCCCACTGATCTCCGGCAGAGTGGCAGCAGACCACCCCACCACCGATCCTGAGCAGAGAGCCATCAGATGCTTGGCACTTACTTTCTCACTAACTGGAGAGCCTGAATCAAACTTTTATGGAGCATGTCTGTTTCGCGCCGATTCTAGATGAGTGAACGCAGTGGTAAAGGGGGAAGTGCCGGTAAACTTGAGCGTGCAGCCCATTAAGTCAATTTAAATGCATGCAAATGCATTTTTGGGCCTTGGTAGAGGGGGGACCGCCATGAAGGCGGGCGCAGATCGCGCTACTTGCCTCACGCCCGAATTTACCAAGTTTTCGAGCCCAAAAACACGTGCAACTTCATGGTAAAATCGGGCCTAAGAATTAGGAGCAGGAGTAGGCAATTCAGGCCTTCAAGCCTGCTCCGCCTTTCAGTACAGATCATGGCTAATCTTGTCTCAGCCTGTACTCCACCTTCCTGCCCATTGTCCATAACCCTTTAACCCATTACTAATTAAAAATCTGTCTATCACCTCCTTAAATTTACTCAACATCCCGACACCCACCCAACTCAGGGTAGTGAATTCCACAGATTCTCTACCCTTTGAGTTTCCCCTCATCTCCGTTTTAAATCTGCTACCCTTATTCTAAAACTATGACCTCTTGTTCTGGATTGCCTCACAAGTGGAAGCATTCCCCTTCATCTACTTTGTCAATACCTTTTATCATCTTATATACCTCAAATAGATCTCTTCTCATTCGTCTAAACTCTCGAGAATATAGGCCTAAACTACTGAATCTCTCTTCACAAGACAAACCCCTGGACTCTGGCATCAATCTAGTGAACCTCCTCTGAACTGCCTGTAATGCCACTGCATCCTTCCTCAAATAAGGGGACCAAAATTGTACACATTACTCCAGGTGCGATCTCACCAATGCCTTGTATATTTGCAACAAAATGTTCTTACTTTTGGACTCCATTTCTTTAGCTATAAATGATAAAAGTCCATTTGCTTTATTTATTACTTGCCATACCTGAATACCAGTGACTCATGGATGAGGGCACCCAGGTCCCTTTACACTGAAGCACCCTGAAGTCTCTCTCCATTTAGATAATAAGTTGCCCTTCCATTTATTCAACCAAAATGGATAACTTCACATTTATTCACAATAAATTCCATTTGCCACATTTTGGTCCACTCACTTAACCCCTTGACATCCATTTGTAAATTTCTTATTTCCACATTGCAACTATTTTCGAGTCATCAGCAAATTTGGCTGTATACCTTCTATACCTGCATACAACTCACTAACATAGACCGAAATAGTTGAGGCCCAAGGACTGAACTCTGTGGCGCCCCATTGGTTACATCTTGCCAACCAGAAAAAGACCCATTTATTTCAACTCTCAGTGTTTTTTCAATTAGCAAGTCTTCTATTCAAGCTAATAAATTATCTGTGGTGCAGCACCTTATGAAACACTTTCCTGAAGACTACATATACTACATCTATAGGATCCTCATTATCTACCTGGCTTGTTACATCATTGACAAACTCTAACAAATTAGTTAAACCTGATTTACCCTTAATAAAACCATGCTGACTCTGATGGATTGCATTTTGACTTTCAACACTTGAAGTATTACACAGTTCTCCAGACAGCACTTGGAGTATTACACAGTTCTCCAGACAGTGCTTGGAGTATTACACAGTTCTGCTGTCTGAATTTTGAAATGGATATAGAAGTACAAAAAAAATTTACTAGAGTGATACCAGAACTGAGAAACAAAATACAACAATCTGGACACTTTTCTCTGGGAGAAAGGACTGTGGGGTGACCTGATTGAGGTGCTTAAAATTACAATATTATAGGATAAAAATAGAGATTGAATATAAAAATAGTCTCACTTACAGGTGAGACTAAAACTAATTGGAATAAGATTGTCAACCTGAGAGAATTGCTAGCACAATTGGTAGTGGCAATGTTGATATACATAGAAACAAATATAGAAAATAGAAGCAGGAGTAGGCCCTTTGGCCCTTCAAGCCTGCACCACCTTTCATTGTGATCATGACTGATCGTCAAATTCAGTGCCCTTATCCCACATTCTTCATATCCCTTGATCCCTTTAGCCCCATATATTTAAGATGTATTTTAGGGAAAGCTAAGAGAATGGCAAAAGGAATAGAAGCATTTATTGAAGTTACAGTAAGAAGTCACACAACACCAGGTTAAAGTCCAGCAGATTTATCTGGTGGCACGAGCTTTCGGAGCGCTGCCCCGTCATCAGCTGAGTCTCGTGCTACCAAATAAACCTGTAGGACTTTAACCTGGTGTTGTGAGATTTCTTAATGTGCCTACCTCAGTCCAATGCTGGCATCTCCACATCTGTTGAAATTGTTAGATGAAAAAGGTTGGGAGAGTTTTGTTTGGAGTATAAGCACCGTCCTGATCTGTTTGAATGCTGTAAATATTATTGTAACTGTTATTTTGATCTCTGTAGGGAAACTAAACCAAAATTTGATACTTAAAAATGCAAATTTCACTTTAAAAGTCAGTAGAACAAAGATATGCCTTACTAAACCACAAGTATTCACATTGCTCCTTGCACAAATGCAACACTATGGGCCCATTTTGATTCTGAGTGCTGGGTGGACTTGAAACTGGGAGTGTTTCAGATCTGACTTCTAGACCCGTTCTCAGGCGCCCCATATGCACTCTGCCTGAAAAAGATATCAGAGATTCTGATTTTTTAGACATTGGCATAGAATCCCTACAGTGTAGCAGGAGGCCATTCGGCCCATCAAGTCTGCACCAACAACAATCCCACCCAAGCCCTATTCCTGCAACCCATCCATTAACCCTACTAATTCCCTGGCATGAGTAGGCAATTTAGCATGGCCAATTGCATCTAACCTGCATGTTTTTAGACTGTGGGAGGAAACCGGAGCACCTGGAGGAAACCCACGCAGACACAGGGAGAACGTGCAGACTCCATACGGTGAGTGACTCGAGGCTGGAATTGAACCCGGGTTCCTGGCGCTGTGAGGCACTATTGCTAACCACTGTGCCACCGTGCTGCCCTATTTGTACTGCATAACCCTGTGGGCGGGGCTTAACGTGCCCAAAACCCTGCAGCTCCAATTGGCGCCTCCAACTGTGCATGCGCAGAAAAACAATGATAGAATGCCATTCCCTACCACATTCCCTCCTTGGCTGGATAATGCTTCCCCCGGCCCCCACGGATATTGCCCCACCCCCACAACATTACCGACCCCTTTAACTCCGCATGCCCCTCCCCCACCTCCCAGACCGAGCACGCCCTCCCTCCAACTCTCAACTACCCTCTGGGCAAGGGCAACTAGGGATGGGCAATAAATGCTGGCCAGCCAGCGACGCCCATGTCCCACGAATGAATTTAAAAAAAAGAGGGCTGTAGGTGCTGGAACACACTGCCAGTGGAAGCAGGCATGTTAGCAACGTTCAAGACAAAGCTTGATAGACGCATGAACACGAGGTGAACAGAGGGACAGCAACCGCATGTGGGCCATAAATAGTGGGTCTAAATTAATCGGCACAGGCTTGGTAGGCCAAAGAGCCTGTTCTTGTGCTATATTATTCTTTGTTCTTTGATTTTAAAATCCGAATATTATTGTTCTTTTCATTGCGCAGTCAGTCCTATACCAAGCAACAGAAACTTCCTTAGCAACACTGAATACTAACCTAGAAGAGACCTAAGCTAAGTAAAACTGTCTCTGCAGAGGAATAATTGGCTTTTCCTTATTAATAAGAAAACTATTGTACAGTTGGAGAGTGGTTGATTGGTTCCTTTGCAGAATACCTTATTACCTGCTTCCAGCATTGTGAATGGTAACTGCTTGCTGCCAGCATTAACTGCAACATGAAAACTAATTTATGAGGAAAAATTTAGTATACTAAATGGGTCTGCCAGGTGTTCATTGGCATTACTGTAAATGATTGAGCACTTTTACAGCTTTCCTGGCAAGGCCGATAGTTTTAAAGTCAGGAATGGAAACCAATTTCTCATACTATTGCAAAGAGTGAGAGGAGAAGACAACCTGTAATAATGTTGGCACAGTGGATGGAATCCTCCCAGTCGTGTGGGGGCATGTTGAAAGCAGACCGAGGAAATTTACGAAATTTAGTGTTAGATCAGAGTGCCGACTGTCTTCCCAGAGGCTCTGCCTCGTAATAGTGGGAAGCCAATCTACATGATTAACTGCCCATCTGAGGGCTAATAGGGATCTTCCCAGCAGTGATACCCCATTGATGGCCAAGTCTGGCAGGTGCCTGGAACCAGCATGCCAGTCGCCACCCAAAGGCTCCCCAACGCCTGTAGCCATCCTGTGCAGCGGATTCCACTCCACGGGTGTGGCTCGTATCTGTGACTGCCTTATATTTGATTAGCTTGACACCTCTTCAGGGGGTGCCTCAACATGGCACCCTCCCACACTCTCTCCTACAGTGAGAGTGCTCACCTGTGGGACTGCCACCCTTGGAGAATTCAGGAATCCAACTGCCCTCCTTAATTGGATCGCTGACCAGGAGATGGCCTTTTGATTGGTCTACCCCAGGAAGATCCCCTCTGGCAGGCATGCTGATAGCCAGTGCAAGTTTGGAACCCAGAAATGATCCTAACCTTCGATTCCACCCAGTGTGTGGATTAATGAGGAAGTCTTAAATTCTCAAGCCCCGCACATCGGGAAGGTCTTGACAATTATCTTTTGTGGCTTTGCTTTTGCTAATTTCATTATTTTAAACTGACTATTAAAGTTAAAACATCCATTCACCCAAAGTCAAAAATCTTATCATCATTTCTTCAGTACACACTGTACAAGTTGTACCTTATAATTTTGGACATTACAAAATACTTTTTGTTGTCACACACTATCAAACCAATGATTAAGCAATCTAACTGCTAATAGAGGTTTCCACACACACTCCGAAAATGTGACCTTAAAATATCCATTGCTGGGATGGAAATACACTTTGATATTACTGCTGTTTTTTTTTAGCTTCCATTTTCAATACTGGTTTACTATCAGCAATGATTTGAGAATTTCAGTTTCTTCATGTTGCCCATGACTGGAATAAGAGTCTCCACATATTTTAAAGTTAAAGTTTCTTTATTAGTATCACAAGTAGTTGTACATTAACACCAATGAAGTTACTGTGAAAATCCCATAGTCACTACATCCTGGTACTGTTCAGGTATGCTGAGGAAGAATTTAGCTTGGCCAGTGCACCTAACCAGCATGTCTTATGTACTGTTCTGGTCACCTCACTACTGAGATAAATGGGCTGAAGTTAGAAATAGGAAAGGAGTGGTCACGTTGTTAGGAATTTTCCAGAGGTCCCCAAATAGTAATATAGATGTGGAGGAGGAAATTGCAAAACAGATTATGGATGGGCGTGGAGGTCACAGGGTAGTTGTCATGAGTGACTTTAACTTTCCAAATATCGATTGGAACCTTTATAGGTCGAATAGTTCGGATGGGGCAGTTTTTGTACAGTGTGTGCAGGAGGGTTTCCTGACACAATAGGCCAGATTTTACCATTTTCATTCTAAATGCCGATTCTGGGTGTAGTACAGATCCGACTTAGAAATCCGCTGTCAGGCGCCCCCATACGCTCTCAGCCATCTCCAGTCAGATTCACACTGTGGGCGGGGCTTAGCGCTGCCTGAACTGTGCATGCGCAGTTAGAAAAAGATTGGAAAAAGCGCTCAAGTATCAGATCTGTATCAGAAAGTGGGACTGATGGTGTATCTCTGGGAGGTGGGGGGAGGGGTGAGGTGGAGGGGCGAGTAAGATGGATCTCGGGGGGGGGGCAGGCGAGGGCGGGTAAGATGGATCTCGGAGAGGGGGGCAGATGGATCTTTGATGGGGAGGCAGATGGATATCTGGTGGGGGCAGGGGGGTCTGCTGCCACTCTGCAGGTGCTCAGTGGGGTGGGGAGAGGGGCAGGGATGGCGATCGGCCTGAGTAGTAGGGGGTGGATAAGGGGGACAGTGATGTGTGTGAGTAGTGGAAGCTGGATAAGGGGGTCACACACACATCACTGCCCCCCTTATTCACTCTCTCCACTACCCAGACTGATTGCCACCCCTGCCCCCTTCCCTCCCACTGATTGCCTGCAGAGTGGCAGCGGACCCCTCTGCCCTCCCACCAGAGATTCATCTGCCCCCCCCACCCCCTCCCCCACCAGAGATCCATCTGATCCACCTCCCTCCTCCCCCCACTCCCAAGACAACGACCTGGCCTCATTCCCCCCCCACCCCCGACAACGAACGTGCCTCACTTCCTCCCCCCCCAGAGAATGGTCTGGCCTCACTCCCCCTCCCCTCCAGAAGAACATCTGACCCGCCTCCTCAGCAACCCCACCGTCAGACAATGATCAGCCCAAACCCCCCCCCCTCCACCACCAGAAACGATCAGCCCTCCCCCCAGCCAGAGATACATCTGACCTGCCTCCTCCTCCTCCTTCCCAACCAGACAACGATCTGACCTCACTCCCCTCCTTCTTCCTCCAACCAGAGAATGATCTGATCCCACTCCCCCCCCACCCCCCACTGCCACCACTGATCTGAGTCAGAGAGCCGTTGGAAACACTAATCACGCTCTTCAGAGACTGGATCACCCGACTCACACTTTTATTCAGCAGGTCCCTAAAAGCACGATTGTGGATTGTTAAATGCGGTGGTAAAGGGGGAAATGCTGATAGAGTTGGGCGGGCAGTTCATTAATTCAATTTAAATGCATGCAAATGTATTTAAATCATCGTTGTGCCCAAATGGATCCCCGCCATTCGCGGATCTCGGTGAAGTAGCAATCTGCGCGGACTCGGTGCAGATCGTGATAAAGACCTCACACCCGACTTTACTACGATTTCACACCCAAAAACGGGCGCAAATTGTTGGTAAAATTGGGCCCAATATGTGGATAGGCCGACAAGAGGTGGGGCCACATTGGACTTGGTACTGGGTAATGAACCGGGCCAAGTACTAGCTTTGTTTGTGGGAGAGCACTTTGGAGATAGTGGTCAGATGTAATTTGGAGTATCGTGAGCAGTTTTGGGCCCTGTATCTAATAAAGGATGTGCTGGCCTTGGAAAGTGTCCAGAGGAGGTTCACAAGAATGATCCTTGAAATGTTTAAGAAGGGTGCCAGGCAAAAGGCGGGGAATTATAGGCCGGTTAGTTTAACGTCTGTGGTAGGTAAAATGTTAGAATCCGTCATTAAGGAGGAAATTGCGAGGCATCTTGAAGGGAATTGCTTGATAGGGCAGACGCAACACGGTTTCATTAAAGGGAAGTCGTGTCTGACAAATTTACTGGAGTTCTATGAGGATGTGTCTAGGGCGGTGGATAGAGGAGAGCCGGTGGATGTGGTCTTTCTGGATTTTCAGAAGGCGTTTGATAAGGTACCTCACAAGAGGTTACTGCAGAAGGTCAGAGGACATGGAGTTGGGGGTAGGGTGTTAGCGTGGATAGAGGATTGGTTGTCAAATAGGAGGCAGAGAGTGGGGGTCAATGGGTGCTATTCGGATTGGCGGTTGGTGACTAGTGGGGTGCCCCAGGGGTCGGTGCTGGGGCCTCAGCTATTTACCATTTATATAGATGATCTGGAGGAGGGAACCGAGTGTAGGGTGTTGAAATTTGCTGATGACACCAAGATTGGGGGAAAGGCAAATTGTGCGGAGGGTGTGGAGAGTCTGCAGAAGGATCTAGATAGGCTGGGCGAATGGGCCAGGAAATGGCAAATGGAATTTAATGTTGGCAAGTGTGAGGTGGTCCACTTTGGTAGGAAGAATGGTAGGAAGGACTATTACTTACGTGGCGAAAAACTGCAGCAGGCGACGGTGCAGAGGGACCTCAGGGTCCTTGTGCATGAGTCGCAAAAACCCAGCCTGCAGGTGCAGCAGGTGGTCAGGAAGGCGAATGGGATGTTGGCCTTCATAGCGAGGGGGATTGAATATAAAAGTAGGGAGGTCTTGCTGCAGCTGTATAGGGCATTGGTGAGGCCGCAGCTGGAGTACTGTGTGCAGTTTTGGGCGCCGCACCTGCGCAAGGATATTTTGGCCTTGGAGGGAGTGCAGAGGAGGTTTACTAGGCTGATACCGGAGTTGAGGGGGTTGAGCTATGAGGAGAGGCTGAATAAACTAGGCTTGTACTCGTTAGAGTTTAGAAGAATGAGGGGAGATCTCATTGAGACGTATAAGATGATGAATGGGATGGATAGGATAGAGGTGGAGAGACTCTTCCTGCTCAAAAAAGACAGTAGGACTAGGGGGCACAGCCTCAAGATAAAGGGGGGGCGGTTTAGAACGGAGTTGAGGAGGAACTTCTTCACTCAAAGGGTGGTGAATCTCTGGAATTCTCTGCCCGTTGAAGTGGTGGAGGCTGCCTCGCTAAATATTTTTAAGAAGCGGGTTGATGGGTTTTTGATAAGAGAGGGGATTAAGGGTTATGGGGAGAGGGCGGGAAAGTGGAACTGAGCCACGACAGATCAGCCATGATCTTATTGAATGGCGGGGCAGGCTCGAAGGGCCAGATGGCCTACTGCTGCTCCTATTTCTTATGTTCTTATGTTCTTATGAAAAGCTTGTTATATGAGGAACGGTTGAGGCATCTGGGTGTGTACTCGCTGGAGTTTAGAAGGATAAGGGAGGATCTTATTGAAACTTTCAGGATACTAGGAGGCCTGGATAGAGTGGACATGGAGAGGATGTTTCCACCAGTAAGAAAAACTAGAACCAGAGGGCACAACCTCAGAAGACTAAAGGGACGATCCTTTAAAACAGAGACGACGAAGAATTTCTTCAGCCAGAGTGGCATATTTGTGAAACTCTTTGCTGTAGAAGGTTGTGGAGGCCAGGTCATTGAGTGTTTTTAAGACAGAGATAGAATGGCTCTTGATTAATAAGGGGATCAGGAGTTATGGGGATGAGAAAAATATCAGCTGTGATTGAATGGCGGAGTAGACACGATAGGCCGAGTGGTCTATGTCTTATGGTCTTATCGGTCATGGCTGGGCAGTGTCCACCCTGGAGGAATCAGAGACCACCAGCGATATGTCATGGGATCTGTGACTTCACAACTTTTTCTTTATAGTCTACACCATTAAATCCCGCTATTGTCATCGGTGGCTTCAACATTTTTTTTCCTCCCGATTACGGCTTTTGCCGACTTCTAGGAAAATCTCACCCAATAGTATCATGAGATAAAGTAGCTAAACAAATAAGTGGATAAGTAGCAGGTGACTTATATCATGGAAACAAATTGAATTTATGGGCGGCACAGTTAGCACTGCTGCTTCACAGCTCCAGGGACCTGGGTTCGATTCCTGGCTCGGGTCACTGTCTGTGTAGAGTCTGCACGTTCTTCTCATGTCTGCGTGGGTTTCCTCCAGGTGCTCCAGTTTCCTCCCACAGTCCAAAGAAATGCGGGTTAGGTTGATTAGCCATGCTAAAATTGCCCCTTAGTGTCCTGAGATGCATAGGTTAGAGGGATTAGCAGGTAAAATATGTAGGAATATGGGAGTAGGGCCTGGGTGGGATTGTGGTTGATGCAGACTCAATGGGCCGAATGGCCTCTTTCTGCACTGTAGGGTTTTATGATTCTATGAATGTATAATAAATGTTGAAATATGTGAAGTTTTACTACAGTTTCAATATTTCACATCCTTTCAAGAAATCTTCAACGTCTTTCAACACTACCAGTAGCTCTATTGTACACCACTTCAATGCACTTCAGAATGTTGTTTGGTAATTTATAGAAGGAATCAGGTCTGCGTGATAGCTTTGATGTGATGTTGAGAATGCAGTAAGATTCAGCAGTCATTGATTTATGAAGTCAACCAAGGCTATCTAACTGCATTAGAAATGAAAGCTATGTTAGCTGTCATCTACTGTGAATTCAACCAACTTGGACTTACAGACTAGTTTTCACACTATTGTTGAATTAGAGGAAGGAACATGCCCTCCTGGTTGCCTTTCTGATTCATGTTCAGTGGGCTTCACTGAACTAAATCGCTGTTCATTCATCCTTCAAGTAAGCCATCTGCTCAGCACTATCGACTATGACAGCACTACAAGTCTACTACTTCTTTCTTCATTAATATTCAAGTCCCACTCCAGGACTTATTTACCCTTCTAATCCACCTAAACTACACACCTTGGGACATTAAGAGACAATTTAGCATGGCTAATTCACCTAACCTGCATACCTTTAGACCGTGGGAGGAAACCTGAACACCCAGAAGAAATCCCCACATACACGGAGAGAAAATGTAAGTTCCACACAGTCACCCAAGGCCAGAATTGAACCCAGGTCCCTGCTGCTACGAGGTAGCAGTACTAACCACTGTGCCACAGGAAAGAAAGCCTAATAGTAGCAGTTAGATCAATGTAAAACCTATCCAAGTTAGAAGTGTTGTGGGAAATTACCACTGGACTCAGACCGGAGTTCAAAAGTACAGCTTTATTTCGGACACAAAGCTTCTGGAGAAAGCACTAGTACTCCGCAGTACTTGGCAGGTACCTTCTCAGCAATACAATACGAGTGATACATTTTTATACTTTTCAGACAATGGATAGTCCAGACATTAGCCATTTAACACATTGTTTTAGTTGAGTAGGATCGATAGTTAACACATTGTTACAGTCAAACGTATACAGACATTAGCATTTAACATCGCATTGCTTCATAGAATGGATACATTTCCTCTATCAGTGACTATCAATCACTTAGTTTCGGTCTATTTATACAATAATTGGTTTTCATGCATTTATGTATTCCCGTTCCCATTTATAGCTAAACTATAGACCTTACTGCCCTGAGTCTGTCCTGATCTTTAAAGTGCCTCAAGCTCTTACTGGCTTCCTGCAGTATTTGTTTCCTGCATGTTTAACTTCAAATAACTGTCTGCATGTTTTAACTTCAAGTAGCTATCTGTGCTAAAGTCAGTGCCTGCTTAATGTCTCTTTCTCAGGTAACCATTTTATGTGCCAGGCCACCATTTTGTGTGTCAGGTACTCATCTTTATGATTTTCCCCACTTCAGTCCCCACTTTTGGTCCGGATTATGACTTTAATAACCCCTAGACCAACAATTACACATTCACATATAGAGGTCAATTTTCTTCTTTCCTTCTTTGTTTCTTCTGATGTCTTCAGAGTTCTTCATCATGGGTTCTTCCTCAATGGATACACAGGCTCCTGGCACAATTCTCATTACAATAGCCTTGCAGCAGACTTTTAGGCATCCAACAATTAGACTACACACAATTACAATTGAGATAAGTCTGACTAATCCATGTAATACGTAGGATTCCCAGGACTCCCCTACTGGCCATTCCAGCAAGTTACTTCCTTTCTTGGGTCCCTGTCTGAAACTATCAAGTTGTTCTCTGATGTTATTGACGACTTGTGTAATGTTATAGGACTCGTCCGTGACATGGGTTATGCATTTGTTGCCTACGATTGTACACACTCCCCCTTGTTGTGCTAACTGGTTACCCACTGCGTATCGTGCCTGCTGTGCATATAATCTCAGTTCAGCTATTTCTTGGTTAACAGCCTCCAGTGCTTTTGAAGTGCTGTTTCCCAGGACTTTTAGTCCACAAACAAATATGATTCCTGTTGTTTGCAGTAATCACTCCTGCTGCTGCCCCCCCCACCCCCCCACAGAGATAAGGCTCCAAGGAACCCGTATCCCAATGATGATCCCATTGTGCCTGGGGCTTTCCAGTTGGCGCAGAATTCTTTGCTAATAGCCCAGGTTACTATTCTCATCCATATATGCCCCTTTTGAGGGCATGGAACAGTCAGTGGTCCTTTTGTTCCTACTGCAAAACAGTTTGGGAGGTTTGGTGTGTATGTTGTGTAAGTATCATTGAAGAGGAACACACATCCCTTCTTAGCCTGGTAACATTTAGTGTCTCGATTATGAGTTTGTTCATATTGCCAATTGTTTGGTTTACTTGACTCCCCATTTGATCCCACCATCTGGTAAATATCAGATGGGTATGTCCATTTGGCTGAGCTTACATGAGTTCCATTGCATTGTCCGCAAATGAGCTGTCTTCCTGCGGCTATATTTAGATATTTCCGTTCATCACATGTGCAAGTAAACTGTCCCTTGTTAACCTGACAATGTTGACGGACATGTTGCATCTGCACGCAGGAATCATTCTTAGGGGCCAAGGCATAGGCACATCCCCATCCCTGTCCTGTAAAGCAAAGCGGATAGCTTGGTGTATCTGAACAAACTTTTCCTCCCACCTGTTGGAACTCCCTGCACACAGGATCTGTGGGGTTTACAAGTCCCACACGTCTCCCTTGTATACCTCTTTCATATTTGCCAATATGTCCCTTACAGGGTGCATTTGATGTATTTACTGTATATAAGTCATGAGGGGTCCACCCAGGAGTGGCTACAAATAGAGCTTCTACCGATTGTGCTAATGGGTAACATACAATTCGATTCCTATGTCAGTGTATATGAGCTTTGTAAAATAGAGTATCCTCCAATCCAGTCAAATTTACAGTCGCGACAACGCAAAGTAGTACAGTTACATACACGATTACATACATATTCGCAACGATCAAGTATCAATCCTAATACTATAATTTATATAATCTCCAAAAATTATACTATTAACCCGAATGCGCCAGTTACTCTTCTTTTCAGTCTTTGCCTGTGTTGAGGAAAGCAGTCCAGTTAATTCAGTCATTCATTCATTCATATATTTCTTTGTGTAATTTCAGCTGGGCCCAATGTTTCAATATACCTTTCCCTCTTATGTCTACACAGGTACAGGTGTCTCCATTAATTATAACTTCATATGGCCCATTACATTTTGGTGCAAACCTTGGTTTATCAGGTAATGTTTTTACTAGGACGCAATTTCCCACTGCTGGGACGTCAGGGAGCATTTCAAGCTTTCTCTCTGCGTTTTTTTATTTCCTGAGTGTCTTTTTTCAATTTGCACATCCCTGTTAGTTATGTGCTTAGTTCCAAAACGTACCTCCTGATTTTTTTAGTGGACCTATATCGGTCCCACCTGTTATGATGCTTTGCCCGTCCTGTCATTAGTTCATAAGGGGTTAATCCAGTTGTCCGGTTTGTGGTAGCTCTTAGTCTCATTAGTATAGTGGCAATACCTCTGTAATTCACTTATACATCAGTCATGCAAAATATTTAATTACATATCCCCTTTACATAGAAAGCTTAGTGTGAATCAAATAACACTTTGCACTGGCGTTTTGGCTGCAGCTGGACATCCATTCATTTGTATGTAATCCTATCAAAAAACATCACTTTCCCTATTAAAATCACATGCCATACAGCTCCAATCTTTGTATGATGTACTCTTAGATTATATCTAATTTGATCATTTGTTTGCTTGTAAGCACCGTATTAGAGTACTTCATAAAATGCCGCTACCCTACCTACAAAGAAGTGCATTCAACTGCTTAGCATCAACATTTAGCAGCGTTGTGCAAGTTATTCAGCATTTGATTTTATTCTCAGTTCTCTATGGCAATGCTATACTGTATAATAATAATCAAGCGGCAGTTACATCATATCACTTTACACATCATAACTGTGATATCCAAACCTTTTTAATTTAAGTTGTTTGTGTTTTTAAACTGAGTTAAGCTTTGCAGCTGCCCTGAGGTTAAACTAAGATGCAAAGCACAGCATCCACTGCTTGCAACAAACACTCCATAAGAACAATCAGGCTTCAACAACTCCTGCTCTCAATCTAATGCATCAACAACCACCTGCATGTGGCAAGCAACCAGACCACACAAACACACTGAAATACTAAAACTAATAAGATTCCTCCTCTCCGCCTCCAGGTATGCCACTACCCATTCTACCAATTCATTATAATCTTGGGACATAATCACTCCCACTTTTAGGATGGTTTGGTGAGCACTAGCGAGTCCATCCTTAAAAGCCTGGATAAATGCTCGATCTCCTCGACCTGGGTTCCCTTGTCCTGAGCACTCTTCATATACCTGGAACAATTGTTCCCCGTATTCAGAAGCTCCTTCCCCTTTTAACTGTTTTGTTGTGGTTATTCTGCTCCAGTTAGTAGGACCATTCCCTAAGACCCCCTGAATCTCTGCTTTAAACCGGGTGAAAGGTGTCTGTTGGGCATCTATCTCCGATGTTAGGGGAACTACTGTTTAAAAAAGGAAGTAGATAAAAGGCGGGTAACCATAGGCCGGTTAGCTTAATGTCCGTAGTTGGGAAAATGCTGGAATCCATCATTAAAGAAGAAATAGCAGGACACCTGGTAAACAGTGGTTCGATCAAGCAGATGCAGCATGGATTCATGAAGGGAAAGTCATGTTTGACAAACTTACTGGATTTTTATGAAGATGTAATGAGTGCGGTTGACAGAGAGGGACCGGTGGAAGTGGTGTTTTTAGATTTCCAGAAGGCGTTCGATAAGGTGCCTTACAAAAGGTCGCTGCAGAAGATTAAGGTCCACGGAATTGGGGGTTAAGTGATAGCGTGGATTGGGGATTGGCTATCTAACAGGAAGCAGAGAGTTGGAATAAATGGGTGCTTTTCTGGTTGGCAGTTGGTGACTAGTGGCGTGCCGCAGGGATCGGTGCTGGGGCCTCAACTGTTTACCATATACATAGACAATCTGGAGGAGGGGACCGAGTGTAGGCTAACAAAATTTGCTGATGACACAAAGATGAGTGGGAAAGCGAATTGCATGGAGGATGCAGAAAGTCTGTAGAGAGATTTGGATAGGCTGAGTGAGTAGACGAGGATCTGGCAGATGGAGTATAACGTTGGCAAGTGTGAGGTTATCCACTTTGGAAGGAATAATAGTAAAATGGACTATTATTTAAATGATGAAAAATTACAATCTGCTACAGTGCAGAGGGACCTGGGGGTCCTTGTGCATGAATCACAAAAACTCAGTTTGCAGGTGCAGCAGGTGGTCAAGAAGGCAAATGGAATGTTGGCCTTTATCGTGAGGGGGATAGAATATAAAAGCGGGGAGGTCTTGCTGCAATTGTACAGGGCACTGGTGAGGCTGCAACTGGAGTACTGTGTGCAATTTTGGTCCCCTTATTTGGGAAAGGATATATTGGCCTTAGAGGAGGTGCAGAGAAGGTTGATACCAGAGATGAGGGGGCTAGCTTATGAAGAGAGATTGAGTAGATTGGGCATGTACTCGTTGGAGTTTAGAGGGGTGATCTTATGGAGACATATAAGATAATGAAGGGGCTAGAAAGGGTGGAGGCAGAGAGATTCTTTCCACTTAGAAAGGGAACAAGAACTAGAGGACACAGCCTCAAAATAAGGGGGAGTCAGTTTAGAACAGAGTTGAGGAGGAACTTCTTCTCCCAGAGGGTAGTGAATCTCTGGAATTCTCTGCCCATTGAAGCAGTGGAGGCTACCTCGTTGAATATGTTTAAGTCACAGGTAGATAGATTTCTGATCAATAACGGAATTAAGGGTTATGGGGAACAGGCGGGAAAGTGGAACTGATCCAGTTCAGATCAGCCATGATCTTGTTGAATGGCAGAGCAGGCTCGAGGGGCTGGATGGCCTACTCCTGCTCCTATTTCTTATGTTCTTATGTCCACCGTCTCCCACTATAATCCTGTGCTGGAGGAGTGGCGGGTCCACCTGCTACCTACCTCCACTTATCCGCTGGACAGGCTTCTCTGATCAGCTGGTGTATGTCTCTCAGCTGTAATTGGTGTCTTATCCAGATTGTGTCTGGGTATTCTTCCCAGAATTTAGTGTTTGCGCTTCTAGGTTGTAATTTACCCAGGAAGGCCATTATCTGCTGTCTCTCACCTGGGGTGAAGGGCTTATAATTTGCCTTTGGCTGTGCATCTGTTCCCCATCGGGTTACTGGCGCTAAGTTGTGTTCTAGCGCTTCCCATTCCTCTAGATGAGCGGTTGGTCCCTGTCGTGTGGGCTCATAGCGAGGTAGAGGAACAGTTTCCCCTCTCCATTGCTTTTCTTCTAATACCTGGTTTTGTTTCCCCAATTACCTCACTCAGGATTCTAATTCTCTAATCTTTTCTTTATCTTCACTCCACTTCGTAGTAGAGGCAATACTTGCTCAATTAGACCAGCTAACTGATGTATTAACAATACTCCTGTCTTCTTTGTCTTGTTTCTCTTTATCTATCCACTTTCTCTGCTGCTGTAGGGTCTGAGAAGTATCCCAGCCATCTATTTGCCTCCTCTTTGTTAATGCTTACCTGCCTGTCATGTACACTTCAATGAGAGAGCCTGCAAATCCTCTCTTAACTTCATTATCTGCCATTTCTCAGACCTCACTATCCCCAGTCACTATTGCCACCTTGGCAATGTGTTTTAGGCACTGTACGGCCATGATTGCTCCCTAGTAAAGTGTGCTGTCTACCATAGGGACTTCACTACCCCCAGCCACTATTACTACTCTAGCACCGTGTTTCATTACCGTCATAGGGTCTCAACTTATACTCACAGCATCCAGTATTACTACCTCGGCAATGTGCCTTTCCACTGGAGTCTGGCTCGAGGTCAGAGTTGATCAAGCTCCTTTTCCACACCGCTTTTACAACATTGACAGTCCAGTACCCAATTTTACAAACTTTCATGCAATCAGATGGCAACTCTGCATTTGTTTGCCCCTACAGAGTTTGATGTTAACTGACCTTTGCCATTTGTACTTCACAATCCTAAGTGTCCTTGGTGCCTCTATGCCCACTTCAATTCCTGACCTTCACATGGCAGATTTCCCCTCTTAACAAATGGTCTAAGTCTGGGTGTTTTGAAATAGGCACTATCTTGTCCTCTTGTCGGTCAGCACAAGTAACAGTTATTTATCACTATCAGCAGTAATTATCACTATACCACATACAACAATACTTATTACTTAAGTTTAACCTCTTTCAAACTGTATTCTTGACCTTGTCTGACTCCCACAGATTCAGTGATCTCTACCCTGGCTTTCCGATTGGGGCCAATGGATCGAAACTTACCAGTAATAGGATTCTAGCCGACTATGCCAATTGTTGTGGGAAATTACCACCAGAGTCAGACTGGAGGTTCAAAAGTACAGTTTTATTTCGGACACAAAGCTTCGGGAGAAAGCACTGGTACTCTGCAGTACTTGGCAGCTTCCTTCTCAATAATACAATAGGAGTGGCTCATTTTTATACTTTTCAGACAATGGATAGTCTGGACATTAACCACTTAACACATTGTTTTAGTTGAGTAAGATCGATAGTTAACACATTGTTACAGTCAGACATATACAGACATTAGCATTTAACATCGTATTGTTTCATGGAATGGATATATTTCCACTATCAGTGACTATCAATGACTTGGTTTTGGTCTATAAGTACAGTAATTGGTTTTCATGCATTTATGTATTCCCATTCCCTTTTATAGCTAAATTCTTTATCAGACCTTATTGTCCTGAGTCTGTCCTAATCTTTAAAGTGCCTCAAGTTCTTACTGGCTTCCTGCAAAATTTGTTTCCTGCATGTTTAACTTTAAATAACTGTCTCATGTTTTAATTTCAAGTAGCTATCTGCGCTAAAGTCAGTGCCTGCTTATTGTCTCTTTCTCAGGTAACCATTTTATGTGCCAGGCCACCATTTTGTGTGTCAGTTACTCATCTTTATGATGTTCCCCACTTCAGAGGAGATTGTCATCTCCAATTTATTGTTTATCAAATTCATGTCTAAACCAGAATTTCCTGTTTTGTAAGCACCTTGGCTTGCAGAACTTTGTTTTATTTTACATTTCAGAGCTATTGCTGCTCTTTATGGTCCCAATTCAACTTGCTCTAAGCAAAAATTTAGAATGTCTTGAAATACAAAAGAGCAGGGAAAATACATTTAAACATTCAGGCTGTCATTTTCTGAAATGGATAGAATCCCATTGGGATGGTGGTGCTACTCTGCTCATATGAACCTTCAGGTTATGACATTTTGCGTCAATATTGCACTTTTAACATAGTACAATGTCCCAGATTGCTTCCTAAGAGCATCATAAAAATAATTGACAATGAGCCACATAATGCAATATTAGAGCAGATAGACAAAGAGGCAGGTTTTTATGGATGTATTAAAGGAGGAAAGAGAGGTAAAGAAACAGAGAAGTTCAAGGTGGAAATTTGGGAGGTGCGCCAGCTAATGGTGGAGCAGTTTAAATCTGGGAGGGTCAAGAGACCAAAATTAGAACCTTTAGATGTCTCAGAGAGTTTTAGAACTGAAAGAGGCTATCAAGTTAGAAATAGCTGAGACTGTGAAGGGATTCAAAAGCAAAGATGATATTTTAAAACCGAGTAATTACTTGACCAGGAGATGACGTGAGTTATTGAGCACTTAAGGCTCTGGCTGAATGAGACTCGGTAAGAGTTAGAATATGGCAGCAAAAATTTAAGTGACCTTAAGTGACCTTTATGTTTATGAAGGGTGAAACATGAGAGGCATGCAACATTGGAATAGTCAAATCCAGAGCTAATAAACACATGGATGATGGTTTCAGTGGCAGATGAGCTGAGGCAGGGATGGATTCAGGAGACGTTATGAGATGGGAATGGATCATTTTGGTTATGGTACAGAGATGAGGTCGCAAGTTAGTCTTGGGGCTAAATATGACACCAAAGTTGTGATCAATTTGATTCGGCCTCAGACAGTTGCCATTGGATTCATTTCAATCACAAACTCTGCTTCTGGAGAGCTCAGAAGCAGAGTTTGTGATTGAAATGAATGCAATGGACATCATTTCTCAGTTTGTTGGAGCTTGGTTCAGGGACAAACGGAAGGAAAAGTCCTGGAAGTTAGTATTGTTACAGTTATGGTGTTCATAAGATTGTTATGTTTTGGGATTTTATTGTAAATTTGGGATAAAATAAAGCCAGTCATGCTCTGAAGTCTGTCTAACAACAGGCCTAAATGACCTGGTGTTTAAAGATTTAGGGTAGCATAGTGGTTAGCACTGCTGCCTCACAGTGGCAGGGACCTGGTTCAATTTTGACCTCGGGACACAGTCTGTGTGGAGTTTACCCCTTCTCCCCATGTCTGCATGTGTTTCCTCTGAGTGCTCCGGTTTCCTCCCACAGCCCAAAGATGTGCAGGTTAGGTTGTTTGGCCATGTTAAATTGACCCTAATTGACCCAGGGTAAATATGTGGGATTATGGGAATAGGATCGGGGTAGGAGTGTGGTCAGTGTAAACTCGATGGACCGAATGGCCTCCTTCTGCACTGTAGGGATTCTGTGATTAAATGGAGGCCCAGTTTGTTTTGCTAGAAAGTCTAAGATGTTCACACTTGGAAAAAGTAGCAGCAACACCTGTGTTTACAGTGGTCAGACTGGTCTCCAAAGTCGCTGGAAAGTGCCTATAATATTGGGTTGTAAATAGTTATGCTTTAAGCTGTCCATTTACTTACAAGATAAAATACAATTGGAGTCTCAAGCATGGATAATCAGCATTTATTCTGGATACAAGGCCCTGTGATTTACATTCCATGGAGTGGGCTTTGTGAGGTGAACAGTTTCCAAGATATCCCTGAAACACAAAGAGGCAGGCAGATTGCCTGGGTGTGAAGGAGAGAAAGCCATTAGAGGCTGAAAGACTCTATGGTTCACCACACAGAAATGCAGGTGAGAATTCAGTCTCAGATTGAAAAAAATCGAATTTGTGAGGATTTGAATCAAGGTTAGAAGATCCTCCCAGCTTGCACTAGAGGGAGAATTGACAGGAAAAGCCATCACTGTGGAAGAAGTTTTTGCTTGGGAAAAAAAGAATAAAAGTAAACCCTTGGAAGCTAAAATCACTTTGTCCTGGGTCTGGGAAAATTAAATGACTGGAAGGAACAGTGTATAGTATACCTGTGAAGTAGGTTTTTCAGTTTTATTATCAGTAAAAAGGGACATTTTGGTTCTGTAGTTTAAAGTATAAGTTGCCTGCAAAAATATATTTTAGTGAATCGTGCTTTTAGTCTGCCTGTTACGATTAAAGTCTTAAAACATGAAATCTTACAACGCCACCATGTCTGTTGCCAACTGGAAATTCAAATTTTTCTTTTTAAAGTTTTTGTTCTCTAAGAGGACCATAATGATGTTAAATTGTGATCCCCATGTGACTGTGCCCACTGCAGCTTTCGCCAAGCTGAGATTAAAGGCGAGCAGAGAATCTCCTTGGATATGTCTGCTAAGTAATTATGAAGCAGCAGCGGTTGTTATAGATCAGCACAGTGGAACAGTGGTTATTACTGCTGGCTCACAGCACCAGAGGCCAGGGTTTGATTCCAGCCTTGGGTGACAGTCTGTGTGGAGTTTGCATGTTCTTCCTGCATCTGCATGGGTTTCCTTCGGTTGCTCCGATTTCCTCCCACAGTCCAAAGATGTGTGGGTCAGATGGATTGGCCTTGATAAATTGCACATCAGTGTTTAAAGATACATAGGTTAGGTGGATTAGCCACAGTAAATATCTCATGCAGAAAGGGAAGTCCTAGACCATAAGACAGAGGAGCAGAATTAGACCACTCGACCCATCGAGTCTGCTCCACAATTCAATCATGGCTAATTTTTTTCTCATCCCTGTTCTCCTGTCTTTTCCCCATATCCCCTGATCCCCTTATTGTTCAAGAACCTATCTATCTCTGTCTTAAAGACACTCAATGACCTGGCCTCCACAGCCTTCTGCAGCAAAGAGTTCCACAGATTCACCACTCTCTGGCTGAAGAAATTCCTCCTCATCTCTGTTTTAGAGGATCGCCCCTTTAGTCTGAGGTTGTGTCTGGTTCTAGTTTTTCTTACTAGTGGAAACATCCTCTCCATGCCCACTCTATCCAGGCCTCCCAGTATCCTGTAAGTTTCAATAAGATTCCCCCTCATCCTTCTAAATTCCAGCCTGTACAGACCGGATCCCTCAACCATTCCTTGCTTTTAATTCCAGGGATCATTCTTGTGAACCTCCTCTGGACCCCTTCCAAGGCCAGCACATCCTTCCTTAGGTATGGCGCCCAAAGTCCTCACAGTACTCCAAATGGGGTCTGAGCAGAGCATTATACAGCCTCAGAAGTACATCCCTGCTTTTGTATTCTAGCCCTCCCAACATGAATGCGAACACTGCATTTGCCTCCCTAACTGACGACTGAACCTGCACGTTAATTTTAAAAGAATCTTGAACAATGACTTCCAAGTCCTTTTGTGTTTCTGATTTCCTAAGCATTTTCCCATTTAGAAAATAGCCTATGCTCCCATTCCTCCTTCCAAAGTGCATAACCTCACAATTTTCCACATTGTATTCCATTTGCCACTTCTTTGTCCACTCTCCTAACCTGTCCAAGTCTTTCTGCAGCCCTCCTGCTTCCTAATTACTATCTGTCCCTCCGCATATCATTGTATCATCTACAAATTTACCAACAGTGCCTTCAGTTCCTTCCTCCAAATCGTTGATGTATATTGTGAAAAGTTGTGGTCCCAGCACTGACCCCTGAGGCACATCACTAGTCACCGGCTGCCATCCTGGGAAAGACCCCTTTTTTCCTACTCTCTGCCTTCTGCCAGTCAGCCAATCTTCTATCAATGCCAGGATCTTACCCTTAATAACCATGGGCACTTAAACTTATTTAACAGTCTCCTATGCGGCACCTTATCAAAGGCTGGGTTGCTGTTTGGAGAGCTGGTGCTGGCTCGATGGGCTGAATAGCCATTTCAACACTGTAGGTATTCTATTTTATTCTTTGGTCAAGAATCTCTTGGTTTTGAAGAAGAGCCATACAGACTTGAAACATTAACTCTGTTTCCCACTCCGCAAATGCTGCTAGATCTGATAGGTTTTTCCATCATTTTTTGTTTTATTTCAGATTTGCAACATCTGCAGTTTTTTTCATAATGGAGGGAAACTGTCTATCCAAAATGGAGTCGAGGCTGGCTTGGCAGCAGGAGTATAGCGATGGTCAGGGTCCTGAAAGGCTGGTTAGGGATTTGGGAGAGCAGAGTAGTTGAGAGTGAAGAAGTGAAAGGAAACACAATGATAACAGAGGGGAACCTAAGAGGGATAAAGAAAAAAGAAGTAAAAAAAGCAAGGGAGGAAGTAGAAATAGTAGTATAAATTCAGGTCTGGTGCATCAGCTTTAACATGAACACAGGGAAAATTTTGTTGCATTGCAGAATTGGAGTGCATATATATTTAATGACAGACGAGATAAGTTAAAGTCAGACGTCCCATGGTGGGATAAAGTTGACATAAGGAGGATGGCATCAACATGGAGCATTGGTAAACACATATTCAGATTGGGTGACAGATGTGGGAAGTGGGACAGATCTAAACTTGCTGAATTAAGCTGTCAACACACCAGCAATTCACACAATAATATTGCTATTTTTTGGGCCAGCAGCATCGTGCAACAAGTCACAAATCCATAAAACGTTTAGGCTTCAAAGAGAACAAAGTTTGAAAGTGTAGAAGCTTTACAGCTAGCTAGCAAGTGACATTTAAAACCAAAATCCCAGGAGAGCCATTTGTTCTGAATAATGGATTACTTTTCCACGTAAACAAAGCGAGCTCCTATTTATTATTCTGTTGAATGTGACCCATTTCTTGAAATAGGCAAATTTTGTAGTGTTTGCATATGTGCATATACTATATGGAAATCAGGATTTCAGTGAAATGCAGTGAGGTAGATCCATTAAAAACAATAAAAGTAAAAATCAGGAGAGATGCTAAACATTTTACATTACTGCAAAGTAAAGATCTGCCAAAAGACTTATCGTCTGATATGATAGGGCAGGTGATTAAAATAAGTTGCAAACTTAATAGATGTATTTCCAATACTCTCACCAAAGTCCATCTTAACCATATAGTTTTTGATGTGGAGTTGCTGGTATTGGACTAGGGTAGGCACAGTAAGTAGTCTCACAACACCAGGTTAAAGTCCAACAGGTTTATTTGGTAGCACGAGCTTTCAGAGTGCTGCTCCACTCACCTGATGAAGGAGCAGCACTCCGAAAGCTCGTGCTATCAAATAAACCTGTTGGACTTGAACCTGATATAGTTTTTAGATCAAGTGCAGGCACCTGCCCCAGCTAGATGAAGACAATTTTCTGGCTGTTCACACCTTACCATTGTTGCAAATGAGGATGGAGAATTTGGCATTCAGCCAAATCTCCATTCACTGCAGCACGACTGGAAGATCCCACTGGTGTGAATGGCTGGAAAATTCATGAATCTATTATAGCAGGTTCCTTTGCATAATTTGGACCACAACAGAATTTCAACCAAAATTCACAGTGGGATCATGTGTGTAGTAGATCATCAATTTTGTCAGAGTTTCCAGCTACCAGGTTGCTTCTTTCACGTTCTTTTGTTGCCTGTCATTCACAATAGCCTTCCTGCACATGTCGTGGGTGCAACTACTATTAACTCCATTTGGATGAAGAAACACCTGGTTAGAAGGATCCTCAACAGTATCCTCGGCACCCTTATATAGCACCCTTAACATAGTAAAACTTCACAGGGTGCTTCCTGTGGTCAATTAACAAACAAGATTGGACATTGAATTACTTAAGAACACGGTAGTAGAGGTACCTTAAACTTGGTTAAAGATAAAAACAAAGAATGCTGGAAGTATTCAACAGGTCTGGAAGTATCTGTGGAAAGAAAAGTATAGTTAACAGCAGGATTTTCCTGCCACCCCGCGGCGGGTTTTCTGACAGCGTGTTGCTCACCATTGACGAAGAAGTCAATGGCCATGAGCGTCATTCACCAACCACACTACTAACCCCGTGGCCAGGGTCACTTTTGACGGGACCAGAAGACCCCCGCCAATGAGAAAGACCAGAAAATTCCTGTCAGTGTTTCAGATCAAGGACTGAATATTTCCAGCATTTTCTGGTTTTATTTCAGATTTCCAGATTTGTAGTAGTTTGCTTTGTGTTACCTTGACCAAAGCATCAATTTCAAGGAGCATCTTAAAGGACGACAGGGTAGAATCTGTTAGTTCAGTTGACTGGACAGCTAGCATATGGTTCAAGATTAACACCAACAATGCTGGTTCTGATCTTTGTTCCATCTGAGGTAAATGTCTCCTCGTCCTGCCCCATAGTACATTCAGGACATAAACCGTCCTAGTGGTTAGCATTGATCAGAAATTGAGCTGGACTAGCTATATTAATACTATGGCTGCAAGAACTGGCCAGAAGCTGGGGCTTCTGCCGACAGTAACTCACCTCCTGATTCCCTAAAGGGTGTCCACCATCTATAAGGCACAAATCATGAATTTGATGGAATACTCCCCATTTGCCTGAAAAAATGAGCTCCAACAACACTCAAGAAGTTTAACACCATCCAAGATTAAGCAGCCTACTTGATGGCCATGCCATCCAATACCTTAAACATTTACTCCCTACACTACTAATGCATAATGGTAGCAGTGTGTACCATCTACAAGATTCACTACAGAAACTCATCAAGGCTTCTTCAACAGCACCTTCCAAACTTCCAACCTCTATCACCTAGAAGGGCAAGAACACCACCATCTGCAAATTCCTCTCCAAGTCACACATCATCCTGACTTGGAACAATATCATTATCCTTTCGTTGTTGCTGGGTCAAAATCTTGAACTCCCTTCCTAGCACTACATGGATGGCAGTGGTTCAAGAACACAACTTGCCAACAACATCTCAAAGGCAGTTAGGGATGGGCAATAAATACTGGCATAGCTAGAGATGTCCACATTCAATGAACAAACAAAAATATATGTACAAACGTACCCAGGTCCTTTTGTGTTTCAGTGTTCTTCAATCTCTCTATTTAACTAATATTCCACTTTTCTATTCTTCCTGACAAAATGGAGAACCTCACATTTTCCCACATTATACTCCATCTGCCTAAATTTTGCCCACTCACTCAAACTATATCCTTTTGCAAACTCTTTGGGGCGATTCTCCCAAAAATGTTCTAAGTGTTGAATTCATGTAAAATCTGGAGTAAATCATGTGCTTTTTTCTGTGGAAGTTTCAAAGTGAATCTCCCACACTGCAGAGTGCCTCAGCGTGAATCACGCTAACAATCAGGGGCAGGGCTTATTACTGCTCGAGAGGCTGGCAGCAGAGTGTTACACCCACTCTTCTCCCCAGTTAAGCCCTGCCTCTTTGGCCTGCCTGATGCTTGCTGCACAGTGCCAAGATGACCCCTGAGCATTGGCACTTTGCCCGTTGGATAGTGCTGGGGGCCCAAGCTGGCACTGCCAAGGTGGCAATACCCAGGGGCACATCCCCCAGCACATGACCCTTGATTGCCCTCCTTCACTCCAGCGGGGTCACGCTGCCAGTTTCCCGCAAGTGGGGAGCTATACTAAACCCCGCAGGAGCGAAATACTCCTGGTGGGGTGGGGGGAGGCTAGCAGACCCGGAGACTTTAGTCCCGGGCTCGCTAATGATATTAAAATGAATTTAAATGAATTATGCAGCTCCGTGCTGCATTCCGTGCTGTGGCACCCATCAAAGAGCCTGCGAAACAACCTACTCAATGGGAGAATCGCCTCCATTGTATCCTCCTCACAGTTTGCCTTCTTACCTACCTTTGTACCATCAGCAAATTTGTCTACAATACAGTAACTCCCTTCATCCAAGTTATTAATATAGTTTGTAAATAGATAGAACGATAGACTCATAGAAATGTGGTGCAGAAAGAAGCCATTCAGCTCATCCTGTCTGTGCTGGCCAAAAAAGAAAATAGCCCTTTAATCTCATTTTCCAGTGCCTGGTCCATAATCTGTTTGAGTTCCCAGTATCTATTCTGCCCACACTCAACTAGCTCATTCGCCTGGTTGCTATTTGCCAACCTGAAAATGATCCGTTTATTCTGACTCTGTTTCCTATCAGTTAGCCAAACATCTGCCTATGCTAATATATTAACACCAACTTCATTTAAAGTGAAAACCGCTTTTTTCCTGTACTTCCGGTTCTCGGGGCTTGTTAGAGTGTAGTTTACTTCCGTACCGGAAGTTAGGCCAGGGGATAGTCGTTAAGGGGGAGCGGGGGGTATAAATCGGATACTCACCCGGGGACCCACCTCATTGTTCTCCGGAGCATTGAACCTGGTGGCTGTGGCTGTGGTGAGTGACTGATTTAAAGTGAAAACCGCTTTTTTCCTGTACTTCCGGTTCTCGGGGCTTGTTAGAGTGTAGTTTACTTCCGTACCGGAAGTTAGGCCAGGGGATTGTCGTTAAGGGGGAGCGGGGGGTATAAAAAAGGGGTAGCAGTATAGAGCGGGCAGCGTCGGGAGCGGGCAGCGGAGTGAGTGGGAACTGAGTGAGAAGGGCTTTGGCTTGCTGGGCTTAGGCGAGTGCAGGCTTAGAGAAGGTGAGAGTCAGATTCCTACCTTGGGCACTTACAGGAGGTTGGGACATGGCAGGGAATATAGGGAGGAATGTAAGTTGCGTCCGGTGCCACATGTGGGAGTTCCTGGTGGTGTCACGGGTCCCCAAGGTACACATCTGCAGTAAATGTTTAGAACTGCAGCGATTGAGGGCCCGGATCAGGCAACTCGAGGGGCGACTGGAAGATGCGTTTCTAGTTAGGGAGAATGAGGAGATAATGGCTGGGAAACATGAGCAGGAGGGGGTCTCAAGGGCGGAAGAGAAGGGAGGATGGACGACTGTTAGGAGGGGAAAGAGGAAGAAGAAGAGTAGTCAGGGTCCCCCGGCCTCCCCGGAGGCCCCCCAAGGTTCGTCGGCAGGGGCACAGAAAAATAGGAAGGAAGGGGAGACTGATTTAGAGGGACGGAAAGGGTCTGGTAAGGTGATAGTGGTAGGGGATGGGAGGGTCCGAGGGATTGATAGGAGGTTCTGTGGGCAGGGGCGTGACTCCAGGATGGTGGTCTGCCTCCCTGGAGCAGGGGTAAAAGATATAATGGAAAGGGTAGAGGGAATTTTGAAAGGGGAGGGGACCCAGGCAGAGGTCATAGTACATGTAGGGGAGGGGGATATAGGAAGGAGGAGTAGGGGAGAGGTCCGTAGGCAATTTAAGGAGTTGGGGGCCAAACTAAAGGGCAGGACCTCTAGGGTGGCACTGTCTGGGTTGCTGCCCAGTATGAGCAGGGCTAAGAATGACGAGATCATGCAGTTGAATGCATGGTTGAGGGACTGGTGTAGGGTAGAGGGGTTTACTTATGTAGATCATTGGGAGGTGTTTAGGAGAGAAAGGCAACTGTACAGGAGGGGTGGGGAGGATTTGAACGGGAGGGGGACTAGTGTCTTAGCAGGGAGGTTAGCTGGGGTGTTCAGGAATGATTTAAACTAATAGGGAGGGGGGGTGGGGAGGTGGCTGGGAGAGAGACGGGTGAAAGGAAAATTATAAGGGAGAAGGTGGTTCCGAGGGACATTTGTGGGTTGAACTGTGTCTGTTTCAATGCTAGGAGTGTGGCAGGGAAAACGGATGAGCTTAGGGCCTTGATGTTTGTGAGGCAGTTGGATGTGGTGGCTGTAACGGAGACGTGGTTACGGGGAGGGCAGGACTGGCAGCTGAATGTTCCTGGGTACAGGTGTTTTAGGTGTGACAGAGGAGGGTTGAAGAGAGGTGGAGGGGTGGCACTGTTAGTCAAGGAAAACATCACAGTAGTGCGGAGGGAGGGCGATATGGAAGAGATAGGGATTGAGTCGCTGTGGGTGGAGTTGAGGAATAAAAAGGGAGAGATCACACTGCTAGGGGTGTACTATAGGCCACCCAACAGCCCAAAGTCAGTGGAGGAGGGAATTTGCAGGGGCATTTTGGACAGGTGCAGAAAGAATAGAGTGGTTGTAGTGGGTGATTTTAATTTTCCCGGAGTGAATTGGAGGGGGCCTAGAGCTGGGGGTACGGAGGGAGAGGAGTTTGTGAGATGTGTTATGGAAGGGTCGCTAGAACAGTATGTAACTTGCCCGACTAGGGGAGGGGCTATACTGGATTTAGTGTTGGGAAACGAGCCAGGGCAGGTGGGTGAGGTAGAGGTAGGCGAACATGTGGCGAACAGTGACCACAAGTCCGTCTACTTTAGGATAAAAATGGAAAGGGACGAGTGCCGTCCAAGCGGGAGTGTGCTGAACTGGGGAAAGGCGAGCTATGGCAGGATTAGGAGGGAGCTGCAGCAAACTGACTGGGAGGGACTGTTAGCTGGCAAGTCCACGGTTGGCAAGTGGGAGGCTTTTAGGGACAAAATGAAATGGTTGCAGGGGAGGTTTGTTCCGGTTAAGCGAAAGGATGGGAAAGGTAGGATTAGAGAGCCGTGGATTACGGGGGATATTGAAGACTTGGTTAGGAAGAAGAGGGAGGCGTATGATAGGTCAAAACAAATGGGTACGGAGTGTGCGCTGGAGGAATATAGAGAGAGTAGGAGGGAGCTAAAAAGGGGAATTAGAAGGGCGAAGAGAGGGCATGAGATGGCTTTGGCCGGTAGGATTAAGGATAATCCTAAGGCATTTTATTCCTATATTAGAGGCAAGAGAGTAGTTAGAGGGAAAATTGGTCCTCTTAGGGACAAGAGTGGAGAGTTGTGTATTGAGTCGGAGGGAATGGGGGAGCTCCTGAATGAATACTTTGCGTCGGTATTCACGAAGGAGAGGGGTTCGGAATCGTGCGGTCTCTTGGAGGGAGCGGAGGTTCAGTTGCAGGATATAGTTATTACGAGAGAGGAAGTGCTAGGGCTTTTAGGTAGCGTAAGGACGGATAAAGCTCCGGGGCCTGATGGTATTTATCCCAGGCTGCTTAGGGAGGCGAAAGATGAAATTGCTGGGCCTCTGGCGCACATCTTTGTCTCTTCTTTGGACACAGGTGAGGTCCCAGAAGACTGGAGGGTAGCAAATGTGGTCCCGTTGTTCAAAAAAGGTAGTAGGGATAACCCTGGGAATTATAGGCCAGTGAGTTTGACGTCGGTGGTAGGGAAGTTAATGGAAAAAATACTTAGGGGTAGGATGTATGAGCATTTGGAGCGTTGCGATCTGATTAGGGATACGCAACATGGCTTTGTTAGAGGGAGGTCTTGCCTTACGAATCTGGTGGAATTCTTTGAGGAGGTGACAAAAACGGTTGACGATGGGAGAGCCGTTGATGTCATCTACATGGATTTCAGTAAGGCGTTTGACAAAGTCCCTCACGGTAGGCTGGTAGAAAAGGTTAAGGCGCATGGGATACGAGGCCAGGTAGTTAGGTGGATTGAGAACTGGTTGGGAAATAGGAGACAGAGGGTAGTTGTGGAGGGTACCTTGTCGGGCTGGAGGCCAGTGACCAGTGGTGTGCCGCAGGGCTCGGTACTGGGACCTCTCCTCTTTGTAGTCTACATAAATGACTTAGAAGAGGGAGTAGGTGGTGTGATCAGCAAGTTTGCTGATGACACCAAGATGGCAGGGTTGGCGGGTACAGAGCTGGATTGTCAGGTGATACAACAGGATATAGATAGGTTGGTGCAGTGGGCAGATAGGTGGCAGATGGCATTTAATCCTGACAAATGCGAGGTGATGCATTTTGGAAGGAATAATGCAGAGAGGAGTTATGTGATAAAAGGTAGGCCGATTAGGAGTATAGATGTACAGAGAGACCTGGGAGTGCAGGTCCACAAATCCATGAAGGTTGTGTCACAAGTGGAGAACGTTGTTAGGAAGGCTTATGGGATGTTAGCCTTTATAGGAAGGGGCTTAGAGTATAAAAGCTGCCGTCTAATGCTTCAGTTATACAGAACGTTGGTTAGACCGCATTTGGAGTACTGCGTCCAGTTCTGGTCACCTTATTACCGGAAGGACGTGGAGTCTCTGGAAAGGGTGCAGAGGAGGTTTACCAGGATGTTGCCTGGCATGGGGGGACTGGGTTACGAGGAGAGACTGAAGAGACTGGGGCTATTCTCCTTGGAAAGAAGGAGATTGAGAGGGGACATGATAGAGGTATATAAGATACTGAAGGGAATAGATAGAGTTAATAGTGAGAGACTGCTCCCTAGACTGGGTACGAACACAAGAGGTCATCAATTAAGGGTGAGGGGGGGGAGGTATAATTTGGAGGTAAGAGGAAGGTTCTTTACACAGAGAGTTGTGGGGGTCTGGAATGCGCTACCGAGTAGGGTGGTGGAGGCAGGCACGTTGGACTCGTTTAAGATGCAGTTAGATAGGCATATGAGTGAAACGGGAATGGAGGGATATGGTAGGGGCTATTAAATAGGGTAAACCTCGGGAGACACCGGAAGGGCAGGCTGTATAACTAATATGTTTTGTCTTTATTCCACAGGTGGAGGTCCACCTCGTGTCAAGCGAGGGGCATGCACACGGCAGGTTGTGCGTGGGCTGCTCTTGGAAGTCCAGGAGTGGCCTAGTACTTCATGTCGGTGTGTGTGCTTGATCCTGGACCGATAGACGGGCACCGCAACAGCTCAGTGACTAGCACTGCTAGCTGTGCAGATACATGGATTTGGGCCTGTGTCTGTGGGAGTTTGCGCATTCTCCCTGTGGTTGCGTGGGTTTCCTCCGGGCGCTCCGGTTTCCTCCCACACCCCAAAGATGTGCTCTTAGGCTAATTGGTTTCCACCAAATTGACACTATTTCTTCCCTGAATCTGACTGAGTAGGGTCCCATTCGTAGACATGCAGGGTAGAATAGGTGTAGGGCGATGCGGCGGCGCGGGCTCGTTGGGCCGAAGGGCCTGTTTCCCGTGCTGGGTTGTTCTTTGTTCTTTGTTCATGAGCTCTTATCTTTTGCAGTAACCTTTTATGTTAATACCACTGCCTGTTAAGGAGAGGTGTGTAGACTCTCTCTTCTTGAAAAGTCATTGCCTGGCGCTTGTGTGACACAAATGTTCCTTGCCATTTATCAAACCAAGTTTGTATGTTGTCCACGTCTTCCTACACACAGATAGAGACTGTGATTTTCTGGATCTGACACAGATGGGCATTGTTGTGAGTGGGATGGTAAAATTTGGAAAACCAAATCTCACCCAAAGACTATTCAGGAATTATGAATGGAACTAAAGGCTGCAATCATCAGCAGACATCCCCCTTTCTAACCTAATGTTGGTGGTAAAGATATTAATGAAGCAGCTGGGCCTGAGACTGAGACTGAGGAACTCCTGCAGAGATGCCCTGGGGAGATATGACTCCCACCAGTGGAAAATTTTGCCCCTAATTCCCATCGACTTCAGTTTTCCTGGACTGTTTTGATATCACTCTCAACTCTCCTCTAGAATTCAGTTACTTTCCCATAAGGGGACCAAGGCTGTAATCGAGATCTGGAGCCAAGTGGTGAACCTAAACTGAATATCAGTGAGCAAGTTGTTGCCATGTAAGTGCTGCTTGATAGTGCTGTCAGTGACACCTTCCATCAATTTACTGGTGCTCGAGAATAGACTGATGGGGTAGTAAGTGGCTGACTGGACAGGTCATACCTGGACAATTTTCCACTTTATCAGGCAGGTGCCAGCATCGTAGCTGTACTGGAAAACCTTGGCTTGAAGCACAGCTAGTTCTGGAATGTGGCCCACATCCTACTGGGGTTCACAGCCTGTGCTGGATGCATGAGAAAATATTAGAATGCTCAATGAATGTACTTCATTGTATTTATTAGAATTGATTATTTTCAATGTACTGTGGTTTCAACATGAAGAAGAGATTCCACAAAACAATTATCACCAAAGCACTTATATTAAATGAATGAAGGAGAAAAGATGAAAGAGTTGTCACTGAGTGAAATGCAATAGAGGCAGGCCAGAGTAATGAATGCAATAAACACTAAAGTTGGGTGGAGTAGCAGGTCACAAATTTGTATCTTCACCATTAGAACTTGAGTTTTAATTCATTTTAGACTATGAGTTTTTGACCCATTTTGGAGCCGGGCTCATTGACCTGCATTCAACTTCCTGATAATGAAATTTTGATAACAGGGTCATTTGAGACCCAAGGACATAGATGTCCTTTCCAGACTTGCCTCAGGTGACAAACGACTGACATGGAAAGTGTAAGTCTGTGAAGCATGGAGAAATGAGGTCCTGCCCCTAAGGCAACCACTACTATTACCTTTGCTTGCTAACCTTGGAATTAGGATCACAAACTCATAAAATTCTACCATAGCAAATAGGGTTTCTCACTTTGAAACAAGTTTGGGGTGTTTTCAATCCACTTACCACTGGCTGTACTCCCACAGTACAAAATTGCCCAGAATTCATTAAAAATAAAAATAGCTTACTTACAAAGAGTAATGAAAGTGTCAGATAAAAATCGCAAGATTCAACAACTTTGGGGTGAAGCTGTTCTGGTTGCTAAGTATTAAACATCGTGAAATTATCCTTTGCGCAATGTGTACATAGTTTGCTACCTTTTGTTGCAAGAGAGGAAATATAACGTTGTTTTGGGAAACTCCATGGATTACCTGATTGCTACTTGGTAAACATGGATGGAGAATTTCTGCTACTGAATGGGGGTACCATAAGCGTAGACACGGGTCAAGGGAGGTGTAGGAAAAATACATTGTTAAGATGGTGGCGCGGGCTCGTTGGGCCGAAGGGCCTGTTTCCCGTGCTGTGTTGTCCTTTGTTCTCTGTTCTTTGAGTTGCAAATTTGTACAAAAATGTTCCTGCAATGCTTTTAGTGTTGCAAAAACGTAACAACTAGAGGATATCTCATTTCCCTTCATATCTTTACGCTGTCTTAAACCACCGAAGCCATACAGGGTCCGCCCCTGGTGTTTTAGCACATACACCACATTCGTAGCAGTCACCGTTTTGCATTTGGCATGTTCAGTGTATGTCACCGAGTCCCTGATTACGTTCTCCAAAAACACCTTCAACACCCATTGTTTCCAGAGGAGCAGTTGGAATGGTGATTCAGTGAAGAGAGTTTGTCAGTAAGAGGGATTTTTACCTTACTTTTTTTGGAGTTTTTTTTTCTAAGCTGGGAGTGTAAAACCAGAAGAAGCCCCAGTGAGACCTGGGAAGTATTTTTTTTCCCTTTAAAAGGTACTTATCTTAAGAGGGTTCAACCTCATTGTTTCCAGAGGAGCAGTTGGAGTGGTGATTCAGTGAAGAGGGTTTGTCGGTAAGAGGGATTTCTACTTACTTTTTTCAGAGTTTTTTTCTTAAGCCGGGAGTGTAAAACTGGAAGTAGGCCCCAGTGAGACCTGGGAAGTTTTTTTTACCCAATAAATTTGAACGGGGAGGAAACCGTGACCCTACATGTCTAGAGTCTCCCACCGTCCCCCCTCCTCGAACTTAAAAAAAGACTTGGAGTGAAAGCAGGGAAGCTTTCTTCTTTCTTTACCTTATTCCTCTAACCTAAGGGGGGTGAGGGAGTATCAGGCAAGATCTTTCTTTCTTTTTATCTAGAGGGAATGGCAGGAAAGGCAGTGCAATGTTCCTCCTGCAGAATGTTTGAGGTGAGGGATGCCTTCAGTGTCTCTGCTGATTTCACCGGTGGGAAGTGCACCCATCTCCAGCTCCTCAAAAACTGCGTTAGGGAACTGAAGGTGGAGCTGGATGAACTTCGGATCATTCAGGAGGCAGAAGTGATCATAGATAAAAGCTTCAGGGATTTGGATACTCCGAAGAATGAAAATAGGTGGGTGACGGTGAGAGGGGCTGGGAGGAAGCAGCCAGTGCGGAGATCCCCTATGGTTGTTCCCCTCAGCAACAATTATACTACATCGGATACTTTTGAGGAGGATGACTTACTACTGGTAAGCCAGGGTGACCAGATCTCCAGCACTGAGGCTCAGAAGGAAAGAGGGGAGAGCAGGAGAGCAATAGTAATTGAGGATGCAATGGTTAGACGGACAGATAGGAGATTCTGCAGCGGCAAAAGAGACTCACGGATGGTATGTTGCTTCCCGGGTGCAGGGGTCCATGACGACTCAGACTATGTTTTCAAGATCCTTAAGGAGGAGGGGAATCAGTCTCAGGTCGTGGTGCACATCGGTACTAACGACTAGGTAGGAGAAGGAATGGGGATTTAGGGAGCTAGGATGGAAGCTGAGAGCCAGGACAAAGCATGTTGTCATCTCTGGTTTGTTGCTGGTGCCACGTGCTAGTGAGTTGAGGAACAGGAAGAAAGTGCAGATTAACATGTGGCTGCAGGGATGGTGTAGGAGAGAGGGTTTCATTTACTTGGATAATTGGAGCACATTCTGGGGAAGGTGGGACCTGTACAAACAGGATGGTTTGCACCTGAACCAGAGGGGTAGCAATATCCTGGGAGGGAAATTTGCTACAACTCTTCGGGGGCGTGGCGGGGTGGGGTTGGTTTAAACTAATTTGTCAGGGGGATGGGAAAATGAACTGTAATCCAAAAGCCAGTGTTGAGGGTCGTGAGGTATTGAGGAAGGTATCAAGGTCGCAAGAGTATACAGGCAGACAGGATGGTGAGTTGAAGTGTATCTACTTCAATGCAAGGAGCATCCGGAATAAGGTAGGTGAGCTTGGAGCGTGGATTGGTACTTGGGACTATGATGTTGTGGCCATTACGGAGACGTGGTTAGAACAGAGACAGGAATGGTTGTTGGCAGCTCTGGGGTATAGATGTTTCAGTAAGTGTAGGGAAGGCGGTAAAAGAGGCGGAGGAGTAGCATTGTTAATCAAGGATAGTTTAACGGCTGCTAAAAGGCATTTCAAGAGCAATCTGCCTACTGAGGTAATATGGGCTGAAGTTAGAAATAGCAAAGGATCGGTCACATTGTTAGGAGATTGCTATAGGCCCCCAAATAGTAATAGAGATGTGGAAGAGGAAATGGCAAAGCAGATTATGGATAGATGTGGAGGTCACAGGGTAGTTATCATGAGTGACTTTAACTTTCCAAATATTGATTGGAACCTTTGTTGGCCAAATAGTTTGGATGGGACACTTTTTGTACAGTGTGTGCAAGAGGGTTTCCTGACACAATATTTGGATAAGCCAACAAGATGTGGGGTCACATTGGACTTGGTACTGGATAATGAACTGGGCCAAGTGTTAGATTTGTTTGTGGGACAGCACTTTGGAGATAGTGACTGCAATTCGGTGTCCTTCATTATTGCAATGGAGAGGGATAGGTCTCACGACAGAGCAAGGTTTATAATTGGGGCAGGGGTAATTATGATGCGATTAGGCAAGAATTAGGGAGCAAAAGATGGGAACAGAAACTGTCAGGTGTAGGCACAAACGAAAAGGAACAAATACTGCGTGTCCTTGATAGGTATGTCCCTGGCAGGCAGGCAGGAAATGGCCGAGTGAGGGAACCATGGTTCACGAAGGAGGTTGAATGTCTTGTCAAGAGGAAAAAGGAAGCATATGTAAGGATGAAAAAACAAGGTTCACTTGGGTTGCTTGAGGGTTACAAGGTAGCTAAGAATGAATTAAAGAAAGGTTTAGGAGAGCTAGGAGGGGACATGAGAGGTCCTTGGTGGGTCAGATAAAGGAAAACCCCAAGGCTTTTTACTCTTATGTGAGAAATAAAAGAATGACCAGGGTGAGGTTAGGGCCAGTCAAGGAAAGTAGTGGGAACTTGTGCATGGAGTCAGAAGAGATAGGTAAGGCATTGAATGAATACGTTTCTTCAGTGTTCACTAAGGAGAGGGGCCATGTTTTTGAAGATGAGTGTGTGTTACAGGTTAATAGGATAGAGGAGGTAGATGTTGTGAGGGAAGATGTATTAGCAATTTTGAAAAACCTGAGGGTCGTTAAGTCCCCTGGGCCAGATGGGATACATCCTAGGATACTTTGGGAGGCAAGGGATGAGATTGCAGAGGCTTTACCTTTGATCTTTGGGTCCTCATTGTCCACGGGGATTGTGCCAGAGGACTGGAGAGTGGCGAATGTTGTTCCTCTCTTCAAGAAAGTAAATAGGAGTAACCCTGGCAATTAATAGGCCAGGTAGTCTTACTTCAGTGGTCGATAAGTTAATGGAAAGAGTCCGGAGAGATAGGATTTATCACCATTTGGAAAGATGCAGTTTAATCCGGGATTGTCAGCACGGTTTCGTGAGGGGTAAGTCCTGCCTCACAAATTTGATTGAATTCTTTGAGGAGGTAACTAAGTGTGTAGACAAAAGTAGAGCAATGGATGTTGTATGCATGGATTTTAGTGAGGCATTTGATAAAGTTCCCCATGATAGGCCCATGAAGAAAGTAAGGAGGTGTGGGATAGAGGGAAATTTGGCTGATTGGATAAGTCACTGGCTGTTTTATAGAAGACAGAGGGTGGGTGATGGAAGGAAAATTTTCAGACTAGAGGCCAGTTACCAGCGATGTACCACAGGGATCAGTGTTGGGTCCTCTGCTATTTTTGATTTTTATCAATGACTTGGAAGAGGGGGCTGAAGGGTGGGCTAGTAAATTTGCTGATGACACCAAGATTGGTGGAGTAGCAGATGAGGTGGAGGGCTCTTGTAGGCTGCAAGGAGACATTGGTAGGATGCAGAGCTGGACAGAAAAGTGGCAGATGGAGTTTAACCCTGAAAAGTGCAGGTGATTCATTTTGGTAGGACAAACTTGAATGCGGAAATACAAGGTCAACAGCGGGGTCCTGAGGAATGTGGAGGGACAGAGAGATCTTGGGGTTCATATCCACGGATCCCTGAAGGTTGCCACTCAGTTGGGTAGAGCCGTGAAGAATACTTATCGTCGGTTAGCCTTTATTAATAGGGGTTTGAGTTTAAAAGCCGTGGGGTTGTGCTGCATATAGTTCTGGTCGCCTCACTATAAGAAGGATATGGAAGCATTGGAGAGAATGCAGAGGAGATTTACCAGGATGCTGCCTAGTTTGGAGTGTAGTCTTAAGAGGAAAGGTTGAGGGAGCTGAGACTTTCCTCTTTAGAGCAGAAGAGGATGAGAGGTGACTTAATAGAGGTTTATAAGATGATGAGGGGGATAGATAGAGTGGACATGTAGAGACTGTTTCCTCGAGTGGATGTAGCTGTTACTAGGGGGCACAACTATAAGGTTTATGGTGGGAGATATAGGAGGTATGTCCGAGATAGATTCTTTACTCAGAGAATGGTTGGGGTGTGGAATAGACTGCCTGCTGTGATAGTGGAGTCGGACACTTTAGAAACTTTCAAGCAGTTATTGGATAGGCACATGGAGCACACCAGAATGATAGGGAATGTGATAGCCTGATCTTGGGTTTGGACATAGCTCGGCACAACATCAAGGGCAGAAGGGCCTGTACTCTGCTGTACTGTTCTATGTTCTATGTACCCTGCGGACCTCATCGTAGATCAAGCCTGAGATACGCTTGACACTTCTGCTTGGTAATGCCTTGAATATTGTTGCAGAGCGCCTTGCGGTGCCGCTTGGCTCTGCCTTTACCAAGCCCTTTGCTACCTTCCCCTCTACGGACATGGATGTAGCTTTTGTGTAAATGTTATAACACTTGTCATGACACAGCACCTATGTGACAGTATTATCACAGTGGTCAACACTGCTGCCTCACAGCGCCAGGGTTCGATTCCCACTTGGGTCACTGTCTGTACGGAGTCTGCACATTCCCCCTGTGTCCATGTGGGTTTCCTCCGGGTGCTCCGGTTTCCTCCCACAGCCCAGAGATGTGCAAGTTAGGTGAATTGGCCAAGCTAAATTCACCCTCAGTGTACCTGAACAGGCATCGGAGTGTGGCAGCTAGGGGATTTTCACAGTAACTTCATTGCACTGTGAATATAAGCCAATTTTTGACTAATAAATAAAATTTATAAATCTTTAATGACATATTTTTAAAGGGTGGGATTTTTCCACCCTGCTGTGCTAATCAAGTTCTGTAGTGGGCATGAAATATGAGCGAGAGGCAAAAAAACCAGGCATGCCAATTTCTTGCCTGTACCCAATATTGCCATTCTGCCAGTGTAATCAGCCTTGTGCCCAGAAAGGGTACAAAGCTGATTTTAGTACCATTAGGCTCATTTGAATGTCATCAGTGAGCCCGGGGTGCAGTCGACTGTCTCACTTGCCTTGCTGATCTTGCTGGTGGAGGTCCTCACTAGTGAGGATCACAGATGGTCCCCACCAATGGGGACCAGATATAATGGCCTCATTCGTGGTACCAGAGGCTGTTGAAACTCCCCGGGTGGTTGAAGGCCGGTCAGGCCCCTTGGGACCCTGGCACTGCCCACTGGGCATCTGGCACTTCCCACCAGCAGGGGGTGGGCCTTAGGGGGCATGGCCTGATGGAGTGGGGTCTGACAGGTCAGAGCCAGATGGAGGAGACAGGGACAGGGGACGATGGGTAGAAGGAAGGGAAGGGGTTTTCTGCATCGGGAGGGGGTTCGGTTGGGGCAGGTCAGTGGGGCTGTCAATCAGGGGTTGGGGCCAGCGATCAGGAAGTTGATGATTTGGAGGTTGGCGGTGATCAGGGGAGAGCAGGTAGTGATTAGATGCCGGTCCGTTGGTTGGGGGCAGCGATTGCTGGGTCCATGATGGGTGGGGGTGGCAAACGAGCAGTGGTTGGGGTCACCAACCAGTAAGCTAGTGATCAGGGAAATGGTGATCAGAGGGGGGGCCAGTGATCGAGGTGGGGGGAGAGCGGTCCAACAATCAGCAAGCTAATGATCGGGGAAGGGGGTTGTACACTAGAACGCAGTATCCTGGGGGATCAGGACCCAAGCACAGTGGCATCCCTAGCAGTCTGCAGCCTGCTACCTGCCGTGAATAAGCTCCACCCACCCCCACCTTGTTGGCAGGAATCAGATTATGACTTCTGTATTGCGCAGAGTGTTGTAAGCTCACGTAACTCAGCTCCATGGAAAAATGGGTGAGAAAGGCTCTCATTTTCTTGTCTGTTCGACTCTTAGTATTTATATGAGAAAATGCCACCCAAAGACTTAGGCCCAGATTTTGCCACAGATATCTATTATGACCAAAATAGCAGAAATAGCTGAAAATCCTATGTCCCGCTACCCCCCACCCCTCAGAGGCATCTTTGTGACCTGGGCGTGTTCCCCTCAACTGCTTCACATTTTTAAACACCTGTTATAAACCTTGCCGCCATTATCTGGGGGGGAAATATGTGATGGGGAAGCCCTGTAAGATTGTGTTAATTTATTAAAATGAATTTAAATGAAGTTCCTGCGTTATGTTACCAGCAAAAGGAGGGAAAAATCAGAGAACAAGATCTCGCCACTTTAATTCTCATTCCCGATTTTGGCCAATCTCTTTGGCTATCTAAAATAGACACAGATGGAAGAAGACTTCAGACTGTTAATTACATTATGACAATCCTTTATCTAGTACTCTGTTGTAATATCACATGATACTGCAGCCATCTTGCTTCCAACAGAAAATGAAAATTGGTTATCAGAGACACTGGGTGAAATTTTGAGGTAAGAAAGCTGGCGTGCAGCTCTCCAGCTGAATAGCTGAATTTTCTCCCCAAAGTCACATTTTTGAGATCATCACCTCAGCTAAATTAACAACTCAATTACAAATCATCAGGCCTGCACTGAAATTGAGACTGAGTTAAATTCCATTTTGACAATTATTGCTTTACTTTCAACTGTATCTGTTTTTTATGCATGATAGTGTGGATGAGTTGCATAAGTGAACAAGGGGCAAGGGGATAGGCAGGAATGTGAGCTGGATTCTCCAGTCCGTCCCACCAGCTAGATCTTCTGGTCCATCAATTTTGAGCCTCTGTCACTGGTTCCCTGATGACAGCACGGATGAGGAATCTAAATCGACATCACCTTTGGCAGGATAAAAGAGCCTGCCAGTGGCCGATGATAAGCTGCCTCAACCACCCACCATGGGAGGGCTGGAGAATTCCTCCCACAGAGTGAGGTTAGAATCCGTCATCAAGGAGGAAATAGCGAGGCATCTTGAGGGGAACTGCTTGATAGAGCAGACGCAGCACGGTTTCGTTAAAGGGGAAGTCGTGTCTGACAAATTTACTGGAGTTCTATGAGGATGTGTCTAGGGCGGTGGATAGAGGAGAGCCGGTGGATGTGGTCTTTCTGGATTTTCAGAAGGCGTTTGACAAGGTACCTCACAAGAGGTTATTGCAGAAGGTCAGGGGGCATGGAGTTGGGGGTAGGGTGTTAGCGTGGATAGAGGACTGGTTGTCAAATAGGAGGCAGAGAGTGGGGGTCAACGGGTGCTATTTGGATTGGCGGATGGTGACTAGTGGAGTGCCCCAGGGGTCGGTGCTGGGGCCTCAGCTACTTACCATTTATATAGATGATCTGGAGGAGGGAACCGAGTGTAGGGTGTCGAAATTTGCTGATGACACCAAAATTGGTGGAAAGGCAAATTGTGCGGAGGGTGGTGAGAGTCTACAGAAGGATCTAGATAGGCTGGGCGAATGGGCCAGGAAATGGCAGATGGAATTTAATGTTGGCAAGTGCGAGGTGGTCCACTTTGGTAGGAATAATGTTAGGAAGGACTATTACTTACGTGGAGAAAAACTGCAGCAGGCGACGGTGCAGAGGGACCTCGGGGTCCTTGTGCATGAGTCGCAAAAACCCAGCTTGCAGGTGCAGCAGGTGGTCAGGAAGGCGAATGGGATGCTGGCCTTCATCGCAAGAGGGATTGAATATAAAAGTAGGGAGGTCTTGCTGCGGCTGTATAGGGCATTGGTGAGGCCGCAGCTGGAGTACTGTGTGCAGTTTTGGGCGCCGTACTTACGCAAGGATATTTTGGCCTTGGAGGGAGTGCAGAGGAGGTTTACTAGGCTGATGCCGGAGTTGAGGGGGTTGAGCTATGAGGAGAGGCTGAATAAATTAGGCTTGTACTCGTTAGAGTTTAGAAGAATGAGGGGAGATCTCATTGAGACGTATAAGATGATGAATGGGATGGATAGGATAGAGGTGGAGAGACTCTTCCCGCTCAGAAAGGATAGTAGGACTAGGGGGCACAGCCTCAAGATAAAGGGGGGGGGGCGGTTTAGAACGGAGTTGAGGAGGAACTTCTTCACTCAAAGGGTGGTGAATCTCTGGAATTCTCTGCCCGTTGAAGTGGTGGAGGCTACCTCGCTAAATATTTTTAAGACGCGGGTTGATGGGTTTTTGATAAGAGAGGGGATTAAGGGTTATGGGGAGAGGGCGGGAATGTGGAACTGAGTCACGACAGATCAGCCATGATCTTATTGAATGGTGGGGCAGGCTCGAAGGGCTAGTTGGCCTACTCATGCTCCTATTTCTTATGTTCTTATGTTCTTATAAGCAGATCATCCACCATCTAATTTAATGGGAGAACAGCTCAAATGGCCACGTGGCCTATTCCTGCACATAATATGTATGAAACAGTTACCTTCAATAAAGAATGCTGCTCAGGTTTCAATCAACACATGCAATAGCTGTTGCTATCAGGACTATTTGTAATCTCATGCTATTGCTAAGCAACAAGTCCAGGACGAGAGAGCCGTGGAATAGTTTACAGCTTCTAATGCATTGATTACTGCTAGAAATGGGTTGAAGGTATATTTTGTGAGTACATGCAGCATATTTTTTAATATACTAAACCAGCTTGTGATAGTTATTGTGGCATGTGTGTGATGAATGGGAGCTCAAGAAATTTATTAAAGGATACATTTTTATAAATTTATGCTCCTTGTGATGAGTTTCACATGCCAGAAGTGCAAACTGAGAATTTGATAGAGGACAAGAGTGGTTTTTTTCTACTATTATAATGTTGGCAGCACTAGCGCTCTGAAATGAATTTAAGCCAACATTAAGTTAAAATTCTATGTAAAGCCAAGCACAAACTCCAAACTAAAATTACTTCTGGAACAGAATTTCATCAAAGTATAAATTTTCAGAACAATGAGGGTACATCTGTGATTTGCAGCCATGCTGACAGAGTTTGGGAAATGTCATCTCATCTCAGTGTCCCTGTGAGTGCAATATTCCTGCTGGAGGTGCTGAGTTTACCCTTGTGCCATATCTCATCTTTTTCTTGGATGTTATGATCACAATCTTCAATAACTTGACTCATTGGTTGGAAATTGACCATAATGGTGTGAGGCTCACACTTAAACTACCTTTGTATATCTCCAGATGCACAGCTGAACATTCAGGCCAGAAGGCACCATCCATAAAGGGTGCCTTGCTCAGCACTGGAATCAAACTCCCCTCTCCCCACCATGGACATGGAAGGTGTACCCCCACAACCTAGAGATATTAGGGACTCCCTTTCTCGACCCCTCCTCCTCCAAACTCTGCAAGTATTAGGGGCCCTCTCCCCCCACCACTCATGGCAGTATCACAGGCACTATCCCGTTCACAGGCATCACCATCCCCCACCCCCCCATCACAGGCATCACCACACAGCGCCTTTCAGAGGCAAGTCCCCCTTCCCCCTTCATGGCTACGTCCCCACTTGTCCTTCACAGACATCAATCCTTCCTTCCTCTCAACACACGTTAAGGGGTACCCCCCTTCCCCCACAATGGACTCTTGAGAAGGTCCATCCCTGACATTGGCACAAGTTGGCATGATGGAGCCGGCCCTTTAGATATTTTAAGGGAAATGGGTCATTCAAGGATTCATTCATATTTGGAACTAGTCAAAGAGACTGCAATTTTTCCTTCCTTCTGAATAACTTGTTGTGGGTTGATGTTGAACATGTGAGTTCTGTGCAGTTCTCCATGAATAAAAATTCAAAAATTCCTTTTTGCCTCGTTTGAATTTTAACCCTTAAACTGGCCAAAATAACATTGCAGAATTCTGTGAATAGAAAAGATTCAGGATCAAATTGTAACTTTGCTTCATTGCATTTGATGAGAGAATTAGGTGAAATATTTTAACGTAAACAATGACTCTTTAAAGGAAATAATCCCAAGTGGTTTGATGTTGATACAGTATTCATTTATGTTAACGTAATTCAAAAAAGTTTTAACATAAACACATTACCCAATGTTCGAAGAATAGTCAATATACAAAAACCCCATGTAAAAAGCTGAGTTGGGGAAATGGACTGAATTTAAGAATACTTGGCAATTCAGACTCCTTGCAAAATTTGATAATAAACTGCTAACAAACTATAGTCAAGCATCTTTTTGCAAGGTGCTTCATAGGAGGTGGGGAGGTGAATGGAGTTTAGGGTTGGGAATTCCAGGTTTGGATTTTCATCCCCGAGGTAGGTCACAAAGGTCGGAAAAATTCCAAGCTTGGCACGTGCGCCTTGGGAGAAAATGCCCACAAGAACAGGATTTTCATTGTGTCAGGGGGAGAGGGGAATAGATGCAGTAAGGCCAGCCAACCTGGGAAAAATTCAGTGGCAACCACAGATGCTGCCTTCATGCTGTGGCATTTCATCCCCATCAGAATAAAAACAGAAAGGCTTTCCACCCTCACACCCCTTGCTCTATTCAAGCCACCGTATAAGCTCCACACAACCATGCCAAGATATGTTCATGTGCCCATGCCAAGATGTGTTCCGCCATCAACCCCTGTTACCCCTCATGCCCCCATGCCAAGGAATGCTGCTCAAAAAACCCATATGGTCCCTCATGTACCCCATACCAAGATATCATATTTCCGTGTCCATTGAGCCACAATACACTCTGTAGATACAAGGATATGTCAAAAAAAGCATTCTAAAAACAATCATTTTGAATACATAATGAAGCTTGACTGAGAGCCCAGAAATCCATTACTGTTGAAGCAAATGAGTTCCAGAGAAAACATTGTTTGATTGACAGTTCTAGCTCTCTAATCTCTGATATCAAATCAACATTGTTTATTTACGCAAAAGATAATCTGGTTTCAATTGTTTGCAGTTTCTGCCAATAATACATCAGAGTCTGGATAATTTACACTTTAATTCGTCAATAGTTAAAAGGTGTTTTTAAGAAAATGAGAAGTTATAAATGAATGACTTTATTTTTTAAATGGCTTAAAGAGCGCCCCGTCATCTTCAAAGAACAAAAAACAAAACAGCCCGGGAAACAGACCCTTCGGCCCAACGTGCCCGCGCCGCCATTTTAACATTGAGTCCCCCCTCCACCCAAGACCCTTGTCTATGCTTATGGCATTCCACATTGAGGGAAGACTAATTTAGGGACAATTTGTTAAACCAATCAGCCTAATAGCACATCTTTGGGGTGTGGGAGGAAACTGGAGCGCCCGGAGAAAACCCACGCAAGCATGGGGAGAATGCGCAAACTCCCACAGACACTGGCCCAAATCCATTTATCTGCATAGCAAACAGTGATAGTCACTGAGCTGTCATGTTGCCCAGCATCTGGTCCAGTTTAAGTGTACACTAACGATGTGAAGTACTAGGCTATTCTCGAAGCAACCAAGAGCAGCCCTCGTACAACCCATCGCGTGTATGCCCCTTGTTGGACAACAAGGCGGACCGAAGCACCTGTGGATTAAAAGAGAAAAACTTCAGTATCATCCACATCCTTATACATTCCCAGGGACATCCCAAGGCTCCTGAACCTTATTTAAAACAGTCTCCTATATCCCTCCATCTCCATCCCGCTCATGTGCCTATCTAAGTGACTCTTAAACAACTCCAGCGTGCCTGCCTCCACCACCTTGCTTGGCAGAACATTTCATATCCCCACTACCCTCTGTGTGAAAAACCTCCCTCTAATATCCGAATTATACCTCGCCCCCCTCACCCTAAGCCCGTGGTCCCTCGTAATGTGCATTTCCAACCTAGGAAAAAGCTTACCACTGTTTACTCTATCTATACCCTTCATAACCTTAGACACCTCTATTAGATCTCCCCTCACTTGCCGTCTTTCAAGGGAAACAGCCCCAATTTGCTCAATCTTTTCTCATAACCCAGCCCTTCCACAGCAGGCAACATCCTGGTAAACCTCCTCTGCACTCTCTCCAGGGTCTCCACATCTTTCCGGTAGTAAGGCGACCAGAACTGGATTCAGTACTCCAAATGCGGCCTAACCAACGTTCTATACAACTGCAACATTAGACTCCAGCTCTTATACTCTATACCCCTTCCTATAAAGGCTAACATACCATAAGCTTTCTTCACAACCTTCTCCACTTGTACTGCCACCTTCAAAGACTTGTGCACTTGCACCCCCAGGTCCCTCTGCGTTTCTATACTCTTTATAGGTCTACCCTTTATCATATAACTCCCCCCTACACTATTTCTGCCAAAATGCATCACCTCACATTTATCAGGATTAAACTCCATTTGCCATTTACCTGCCCAATATACCAGCCTATCTATATCCCCGACTCTGTCACTGCCACCACATCTAAATTCCTCATGAACATTAAGGCCTTAAGTTCATCCGTTTTACCCGTCACACTCCTTACATTAAAACAGATGCACTCCAGACCTCCAGGCCCACTCGGATCCTCCTTCTCCCGGGGAATTTTCCTCTCATCCAAACTTACCCTGTCACCCAACTCGCTCCCAATCCCAGTGCCTACTGAGCTAGCAGTCTCATCCCCACCCCCCCCTCCATATTGGTTTAAACCCTGCCGAAACACTCCAGCTAACCTCCCAGCTAAAATATTTGTGCCCTTCCCATTTAAATGTTCCCCCTCCCTCCTGTACAGGTTCCCTTCCCTCACAAAGACTTCCCAATGGTCTACAAAAGTAAGACCCTCTGTCTTGCACCAATCCTTCAGCCACGCATTCAGCTGTAGGATCTCATTATTCCTAGCCCCGCTATTACACGGCACTGGCAGCAGCCCAGAGATTGCCACCCTGCTGTTCAGCCTGGCCCCCAACTCCCTGAACTGCCTACATATATCCCCCCTGCTCTTCCTTCCTACGTCCTTCTCTCCTATGTGTACAATTAAATCAGCCTGGGTCCCTTCGCCCTTCAAAATTCCCTCTACCCTCTCCGAAACATCCTGTACCCCTGCTCCAGGGAGGCAGACTACCATCCTGGAGTCCTGCTTTTGCCCACAGAACCGCCTATCAATTCCTTTAACCTTCCCATCTCTGACCACTATCACACATCTAGCCCCCTTCCTTCCCTCTGAGGCATTCTGGTCCTCCTCTCTTGCCCTTTCTACCCCAGTTGTCGCCTTACCCTTGATATTTTGGGGGATTACCACTGGGGTGGTCTTTGCACCATGACTCCTCTTCTTTTTCCCCTTCCTAACAGTAACCCCCTGCCGCCCCCCTCCAGGCTCTGGGATCTCCACTTGACTGTAGTTCCTATTCACTATCGCCTTGTTCTCCCTGACTAAAAATACATCTTCAAGACGCAGCTCTAATTGCCTGACCCGGGCCCTCAGACGCTGCAACTCCAAACACTTGGTGCAGATGTGGACTTTCGGGAGACGTGTTGTCTCCAGGAACTCCCACATATTACACCTAACGCAGCTGAAGCATCTCCCAAGGACCCTGCCATTCACCTGACCACCCTTGGAGTTATGGACACAGAAATGGAAAACAAGAAAGAAAGGAACTCACCTTGCCTAAGCCTGCTCTCGCCTAAGCCCAGTGAGCCAAAGTCCTTACAGCTCTCACTCTGCTCCCACCTCACTCCGCTGCCCGCTCCCGACGCTGCCCGCTGTCTACTGCGGCCTTCTTTTTATACTCCCGCGCTCCCTTCCCGACTGCCCCCGCGCCTAGCTTCCGCTACAGAAAGAAAAAACACACAAAAACCCCGCGAACTGGCAATAGAGAGAAAAAGAACTAAATCGAAAATCGAACACTCACCACAGCCACCAAGTACACTGCTCCGGAGAACACTCAGCAAACATTGAACCCTCAGAGTTAGGAGCCTAGATAGTTGATGATATCGGATGAGGGGAGGAGAGAAGGCATGAGAGGCCAGAACTTGGGAAACGGAAACTTGTAGTGGATATGGTGTGGAATTTTTAGGGCTAGCAGAGGAGCAAGAGATAGAGGGGGCAAGCCACTGGAGCAATTTAAATTCAAGATGCGAGTTTTATATTTAAGCCCGTAGGAGATCAAGAACAAGTGTAGAGCAATGAGGACTGGTTATAGGCAGGCAGGACTTAATGCAGGATTGAATATGGGCAGCAGTGATTTGAATGAGATAAAGTTTATGGAGGGTTGAGGAGGGAAGACTAGTCAGGAGATCTTTGGAGTAATTGAGTCTGGAGGTAACCAAGGCATGAGTGAATATTTCAGTAGCAAGTCGGCAGAGGTCGGGGTGAAGGCAGATGGTGTAGTGGATGTGAATTTAGGCATCTCCTTGATTAATAGATATGGAGTTGGAAAGTCAATTCTGAGTCAATCAGGACATCAAGCAGTTTGGTTTATCCTGACACCATAGCTAAGTAGGACATGGAGTTTATGGGTAAGGTATTGGCTTGGTGCTGACTCCAAAGAAGATGGTTTTAGTCTTCCCAATATTTTATTGGACTGATTGAGCTGAGTGCACTAATCAGTGCTGCAATTTCAATAAAATTATACAAAAAATACTTTCTTCACCGAGTTGTAAGTGTTGGAAAGTACCACAGATGATAAACATTCTTGAGACCTGAGTAAGGTCTAAGATTAATTCTGCCTTTTATATTTTTGTCTAATGATTGAAATTAAGAGGGTAATTCTCCTGCCATTCATGCCAGTGCAGCGCAGCCTCTCTTGTGTGTTTTGCAGCAATGTGTGGTGACATCAATGAGAAACCCCTTTGACTGCAGCAGGAACAGAGAATCCCACCATCATCTAACAGCGTGCCACCTCCCACCACCAATAAACACGGGGCTGGGAGGCCTGAGAATTCCCCCCTAAATCTCTACCAGCTGTCTTCAAAAATATAAAAAGAATGATTTTATGTTATTTTGGGGGAGCTGCATCTTGTCAAAATTAAAAACGTTCTTCATAGCTTTTGAGAGTTAGATACCAGTCAAAGATTTACATTCACGCATCAAACTCTACTGCTGTATTTGATATTCTGTATTTATTCTCAATGGGAGCACAAGTGCACTTATTCATCTTTACATTATAGCAAGAAGTTAAAATGGTCTTACAGTTACAAGAATAGTTAGATTGTTATGGTATGTTATTATTACCTTATTCAATATGTTTAAGTTTCTGAAAGCTTTTTATTTTTGTTTTAATATAGAAATTATAATGCATTTTTTCATACCACCTACCTGTTTGCAATTATTTACGCTTCAATTATTGAACATGCAATTGATTTTTGTGTTGTGTTTTGTTACAGTTGTTTCAGTCTTTCTCTTGTGAACCAATGTATCTGAGATTAAAGATCATGCTGTATCGTGAAGGCTTCATTGGCTAAGTGGAAAGAAAACAGATGATGAACAGGAGATAAAGTTGGCTATATTAAGAAGGGACTAGAAATGTTGTACCGAAGACTGCGGTATTTCAGGTACAGATTGTTTCGGTGGACTCTGACAGGAATCTGCTGTTCAATAACATTGCTGTTTCTTGTAAGTCGTGACAAGGGTCCTATAAACCAGTACCGAAGTTTGGAGCTTATTGAAGAAGACCCCAGATATTATGTAAATTGCACTGGTATTATCAATGGAGATGAAGAGACAATAAAACTAGCTAAACTTCAGGCACTCTCAATTGCATATAAAAACCGTCCAGTGCTGAGTGAAAAAGATTACATCGACTTGACCAAACACTGCTCCAACTTCACCAAGGTACAAAAATATATCACATTTCCACTTAGCAAAGAAGAAGAAGAATTTCCAATAGCATATTCAATAGTAATCCATCACAGAATTGACATGTTTGAAAAGCTTTTACGGTCGATATATACACCTCAAAACTTTTATTGTATTCATGTTGACAAGAAGTCATCAGAGATTTTCTTGGACGCAGTTAGAAGAATAGCCTCATGCTTTGACAATGTCTTTATTGCCAGCCAGCTTGAAAATGTAACCTATGCATCATGGAGCAGGGTTCAGGCAGATATAAACTGCATGAAGGACCTACTTCAAAGAAACTTAACATGGAAGTACTTGATCAATCTCTGTGGCATGGATTTCCCATTAAAAACCAACTTGGAAATGGTGGAAAAACTCAAGGCCTTAAAAGGAGCAAACAGCTTAGAAACAGAGAAGACATCACCACATAAAGAAATTAGATGGAGACGCAGTTATAAAGTGGTGAATGGGAAAATAAAGGATACAGAAACTAAGAAAGAAGCTCCTCCAATTGAAACACCAATGTTTTCAGGAGGTGCCTACTTTGTTGTTGGTAGAAATTTTGTGGAATATTTATTTAAAAGCCCTAAAATATTAAAGTTTATTGAATGGGAAAAAGACACTTACAGTCCAGATGAACACATGTGGGCAACACTCCAAAGAATGCCTGATGTGCCTGGATCCGTCCCTGTTAATAATAAGTTTGATATCTCTGACATGAACTCCTTAGCAAGGCTAGTAAAATGGAGTTACTTAGAAGGCGATGTTTCCAAAGGCGCACCTTATCCACCTTGCACTGGTGTACATGTCCGTTCAGTGTGTGTATTTGGAGCTGGGGATCTGAAATGGATGCTGCAGCAGCACCACTTATTTGCCAATAAGTTTGACACAGCAGTCGATGGCATTGCACTTCAGTGCTTAGAGGAACATTTAAGACATAAAGCTATTTACAGTCTTTTAAATTACTCTTAGGCATGATCATCCCAAAGATTTGGGGATAAACCTTCATAAGCAAAATGGGAGGATTTCTGTCTTTCTTCATGATTTAATAATCTGCAAACACATCACGGGTCATGTAGGCTTTTAAACGTATGGCCTCTGATATTGATGGGGATGGGTTGTGCAAGCAAGGCAGAGATTCTTTGGCTTCACTCTGCGCATCTTGATTCAAAAGGTTCTCTGCCCAGAATCCTCCTGATTGACAGTCTTGGTTCCCTCTCAACCAAGGAACAGTCTGGAGGATGTCACAGCTATCATAAGGCTTGGTGTCTCACTTTTGGTTGAACATTAACTGTTTACCGGTAACCCAAAGCTGTATACAACTCTGAGGTACAGCCCTATATGGATGCTGTCTCCATTCTGGTTCCTGAACATAGTCTACTATCATATGACTCTCTACCTCATACCATGGGTAGTCTGTTTTACGGTCCCATATTAACCAATTATTGGTCATTTAAATGCCATTTCTTGCCCAGCCTGATTTTTTTTTAGGCTGGCAGGAGGATTTACCTGGCATGGGAGAAGCTGTTCTCACTTTCTGAGAAACCCAGCCAGCCAGTATTAAACTTGCAAGACAGGTTGAATATCAGATTCCTAACCTCATTACAGTATTTAAATGTCCAACCCACTTCCTGGGAGTGGCTTGGCTATCCATCCCAAGTCACGCTTCCGTTAGCAAGTTGCTTTGGGTTTAAGATTTTTGAAACTTTTGCCTTTCATCTGGGCCCAACCCATACAAATTTGAGTGGTAAAATTATGCCCCTCATTCCTGCGACTGAATTATGTTTGCAGATAGATAATTATGGAGAAAAACAGCCACATTCCTGTGTTTCATTAGAAGAGTAACTCCACCAAATTTGCCAGGCTGGTACTGGTAGATGGCTCATAACTTTTCCAAGTCACAGGCAAGATTGGGATGCTTACTGTAAGTCTTTATAAAGCACTACCTCTGTGTTTAATGAACAGTGTGCAAGTGTATTTCCTTGCCAAATTAAGAAAAAGCTGAATATTTAAATGAGAAAAATTAGACAAGTCATTCTTATTGTTCATATAATTAAATGCAAATTTGCATTTTTTAAAAGTCATCTACTATTGGTTATTAGAAAGGGCTAGACTAACGTCACTTATTTTAAAATACAATGATATTGTAATCAATATTTGCATATTATATTCAGTTAGTAACTGAATGGCTTCCAATATTCTCTATAGCAAAGAGCACTGGTCTCCTCAATCTGGCTCAATCCAAGTTTAGAAATTACAATTTTTATTTTAGTGCCACCCTTTAGGCTCTGTTCCATGTAATCCTTTAAGAGAAAGAGTATACACACAGTGAAGGTTTTGCAAAAACTTGCACACTGGTATCTGTGGTTAAGATCATTAACTGTCAAGTAGTTCATTTTTATCTTATCATTGTTAAATGATCTTGTGTGTGTATAACACATCCAATTTACATAGAACCATTCAGAAATTACTTCAGAGATAGAGGCCATTCTGCCCATTGATCAATGCTGGTGTTTATGCTCTAATTGAACATCCTTCTATCCTATTTTATCCCACTCAATCAAAAAAATCATTTAATTTCTTTCTTCTCATGTGCTTATTTGGCTTCGCCTTAAATTTTTCAAGCTACTCATTCAGTTACTCCTTGTGTAACAAGTTTTGCATTGTAACCACTCGCTGAGCAAATAAGTTTACTGTTGAAAAAAAGAGGTACATTTCCAAATTATTTTCTTGTACCCATCGGGACAAACACAAGGTTATCAAATTTCAAGCAATCACAATAACTTGACATCCTTGCATTTGTCCTTATGAGTGCAAGATGAAAAGTTCCAGAAACACATCAGCAATATTCAAGCTATGATATACCAAGCCAATAAAGAAGTTCACTTGGATATCCAATGCAGGAAAAAGTGTCTCAGTTGAAACTGCATTTCCAATATTTTTAAAGGACTGTGTAGATTTGAAAACCTTCCAACAATCAATTCTAAAAGAATTATATTTGAATGTCATAGTTTAGTTTTTTGTCATTGATAATTGTGTGTTTACATTAAGATTGACATTGGTTTGGATAAATTACCTTTCTCTTCAATATTTAACGTAAAGCTATTCTTATAACTCACATCAGTTGAAGATTATGCTGATTAAGAAACAATGGGTTGGATCTTCTGGCTTTTCCTGCTGGCAGAATCAGAAAATTGGTCCTGCAAAGGTGACCCTCCCACCACAGTGGATTCCCTGGTGGTGGGATTGGCGAGCCATGCAAAGCACCATAGAGAACTGGCAGGATCGAAAGATCCCATCCATGGCCAATGGCAAGCCACATCTGCCACTGGCAAGTATGCCGATTGATCCGGGAAATCCCACCCAATGTATTGTTTCCACATAGTCTAATGCCCAATGCGAGAACAAGCTACTTTTGTGTTTTCTGTTGTTTATCTTTACCATAATTCAAAGTACTTCAGACATTGAATGAGAAATTCTGTTTGGTACATTGCATAGTGTGCTCTATGTATTGGGCCATTGTACATGTGTTTGTTTTATCACGTTGAAATGATTTCTGTAATATCACATGATCATAGGTTTCTTGAGGTCATGGGCAGCAAGCTTCCTAGATATCAGATGAATTAAGTTTCAGCAAGTTCTAGGTCTCCAAGGTTAGCTAGTGAATTATTTAAAATAAATTAACTGAGGAGTTGGTGTCATTCATCATTAATAGTACTCCACACATAAAATCAACAACAAGGGTGTTAGGGATTCTACTTTTCTTCCTCAGTCATTCCTATTTCCTATAATCCTTGGGCTTTTGAAATCTAAGGCTGATGTTATCTAACAATTTTTCTTGTTTTACCTTAACTCATATTTTACTCTTTTCAGTGTTGTCCTACATTATGTCCTTCAAAGATATGTGGATTAGGTTGATTGGCCATGCTAAATTGACTCTTAGTGTCAGGGGGACAAGCGGAGTAAAAACACAAGGTTACAGGGACAGGGCATGGGTGGGCTTGTTGTCGGTGCAAGCTTGATGGGCTGAATGGCCTTCTTCTGCACTGTAACAGTTCTTGGATTCTTGGATAATGGGCTTTGACCCCACATCTTGATTCTTAAATTTGAAACAAAGTTGGAGTGGTTTCTAATTAAACATTAACTTCCTGTACTGAGCTATACTATTGCTATAGGTAATATTATTCACAATATTGTTTTCAAAATTAACCCTCGTCATGCTACAGATGAGTTGTGGGGCTCTGTTGGGACTCTCAGCAGGAATGCCCATTCAATTTTGTGCTTTGATGTGTTAGACTTTGGGCTTTCAATCAACTGCAGAAATCAAAGGGAATCTTGAGAGCCAGGAGAAAGAAACAAGTTGATTGAAACATTTCAAAGTTCACTTTAAATGTTAAAGAAATGGCAAGAAGCAGTCTAATAAGTTGGATCATGTAATAAAATGGTGAAGTTATAATTTAGAGTTAAGAAATAGGACAGAAGAGAAATGGCATAATGTAAAGATAGGGAAAGCAGAATTAAATTGTTTCCATTGTTTTATATTTATTTAAAATTGTAGTTTAGAACTAATATAATAGTAGTGAATTAATTTCTGGGGCTTTATTTTCCTCAGTGGGAGATCCATAAACCAGCATAATCCTCAAACTGCACTCTTGTCCAATAATATGACTCCTCTGAGAGTCAACACCCTATGTATTTGTACTGAACTCCTAATACCATTTATAAGCAGTCTGGCACTTTGGGAGGTTGTGGGGATAGGGTGGGGTGGAAGGGTTTCATTGCTACATAGATTCATAATTTGAGGTGTTACTGCCTGATATTTAGCACATATCAATGGGTTTTTGGTCTGAAGGAAGGAGGGCCATGGAGGAGGTGGCCTTGGCAGTGGATGCCACCTTCATCAACCCTTATATAGGTAGTCTCTGTCCAAAGATATTCACCAACTGCTTAAAGACAGTGGTGGCCTGGTTTAGTATACCAAAGTTTTGTGCTTATGATACTGTGCTAGTGAGTCAGAAGTTATGATTTTCATGATAATCCATCCGAATGACTGATGTACTTCAATGAATCTGCAAACTCCAGCAGACAGACTTACCATATGTTTCCTAAAATGGCCTAATAAGCCGTTAAGTTGTAATACAGCAGTTGTAGAATTAGAAATATTGGACAAGCTTATTGACAATAACTCAAATTGTGTTCAGACATTTCCAGTCCAGTTGGTTTTGCAAAGTCTGCGTCGCTACATCTGGACTCTGATGTCAATTTTGGGAAAGCAGTGCTACAGGCACGTATCTTTCAGCCAATATCCTACTTTGTTGTCACTACTCCTGGGTATGTTTTGTTCCTTCTGTTGTATCAGCACATCAGAACTGGGGAAACTGGTATAATGTCAGGCGTGTACAGCATTGGGAGTCTACAATATTTACTTCAGACTTTATCGCCAAAATTTTACCAGCCTGCCCACCACAGGAATTGGAGCGGGCAAGGGACGGAGAATGGAAAGTCCATTGACCTCATGGTTTCGGGTTGTAAATTCCCGCCCTGTATTCTGCAATGCTGATTCACACCATATGGCATTCAGGGGCTGAGTGTTCATGTCATAAACACTATGGGCAAAACAATACACAAGCTGTAGTACTGAAGACACATTGCAGCAGAACTAACTAGTCCCCTAACCAAGTTATTCCAGTCCAGATGCAACATTGCATCTCCATACAGTGTGGAAAGATGCTGAGATATGTGCAAAATCAGGACAAATTCAAGTCAATCAATGACATTCCTTTCAGTTTGTTTCCAATAAAAGGTGATGGTAGATGTCATGGGCAGTGTCACCTCCAGTTCAATTCTGAACTCCAGACTCTGGCTTCAGCAAGTTTCCCATTTGTCATTGGTAATTTTCTGGGGAATCATTACCCTTCCCTCAATTGGCCCATTGTGGGCCCCAGTTGTTACCTGTTGCTGTTGATCAAGTAGCCACTGTCCCGTTAACTGTGCCTCCGGCAAGATCACTCAAAGGTAATTCTGCTTTACATTCTGACCTTGCTTCCCAGTTCATAACTCAGAATTGGGAAAATTTAGCCTACTGCCTTTGGAGGGAGTCATGAGGTTTTCACACAGGGGATTAATGTTCCTTCTCTGTATTCGTCTTACCATCAGGAATCATAATTCTAGTGAGCATTATCAAAAATTTTACATCAAAACAGACTGACTTTTATGTCACCCACATTATGCTGTGTTTTGTTTTGTTTTCTTGTAAGGTTTAATTGAATGAATTATTTAAAATATTGCATTTTTGTACTTTTAATGATTTTTAATCAGACTGCTGTATATAATGTGACAATTTTCAATGATAATTTACTGGACTGAAATTTAAAATTGTAAAATTAATTGAGTAATTGTGGTGTTTGAATCAGAAGTGCTGGATTTAAAGCATTTATAAATATTTAAAGGGGCAAATAAATGGTGGAACATGAGATTCCTGGGGTGAAGAAAATCTCTTGTGGGCCACAGTTCCTCCTGCGTTACAATGAATGTTACTTTTGTAGATCATTGTTTATTTTGATTGCTACAACTGGAATTTACTCTATCAGCGTGTTGACTGATATCAAGGCCTGAATGTAATTTAGAAAGGCAATTTTTGATTCATTTTTATGCAAATTAATTGACAATACAACCTTGAAACCAAAGCATAAAGCAATGTATTAAAGTATTGTAATGAAATCCTACATATGGCATTAGCCTAAAAGAAATGGAATTATGAGATTGGAAGAAAGCTACCAGAATGGATGTCTTGTTAAAATGTGTACAGATCATTGATTTATTTGGTTGCTTGCTTTCATGTTTTAATGGCACAATGTTTCTTTTTAAGAAAATTGTCTCAAATCTGTGTAAGCATTGAAAATCCTAATGGAAAACTTTATCTTTATATATCTAGAATAAAACATATGCGTATGTTGTTACAAGGGTTGTTATTTCTGTTGCATCACAATATCTGTGTAACCAACTAAAAATGCACACATCAAAATGACAGTTTTCTAATGAAATTGCCTGAAGGGACAACTATTCAGACATATCTACAACACCATTACATTAAATCTTGAATTCCAGACAGTGATGTTACATGAAAATATACAAATCTTTCCATTTTGAGACTAAATGCGGTGTCTCTGATTGCATGTGTCCCACTGACCAGAATAGCGGGATCTCAGATACTAATTCTGCATTTGAGACCTCACAAATTATGCATCAATGAGTTCCCTTCCAATTCACGTGGTGGGCCGATATCTGATTCGTCCACCTGCTGTCAGGTGGTGGGTTGGAAGATTTCGGTGTTATATTTAAATACCAGTCCAATGCACTCATATTACTTCCTGCAATCCACCTGTCTTCATGCAGGACGGCAGCAACCCATAGGTAAACAGCAACCTCAAGAAGTCTGTTCCTCGATTCAACCATTCTTCCCCTCCCCTCCCTGCCTAGCCAATCACTTGTGAGACATCCATGCCCCACTTGGACCTCTACCTGCCGCACTTGGAGTCTTCATGCATTCCCATGCAATAAACAATGCCTTTGATCATACATTGACATTGCTGTTGATCTGGTTTGTAAGCTTTTCAAGTAGTCTTGTCAGGGTCCAGCTTCCCTCAGTCCTCCTTTGTCCACCTCTTTGCCCCTCTGTGAGCCATTGTGAGCCCTTGCTACAACACTCAACCCCCTTGCATAGCCCTCCTTTCATTGCTCCCAGTGACTCAATGTCTTCACCAGGCTACAATCCACCTGTTCTTTAAATCTCACCTCACACCCTAACCCCAGTCAAGTCGGGGCTGCATGAGTTCCACAACATGTATATAGTAAATGGTATCCTGGTTCATGGGGAAGCCACCATCTTGGCAAAGCCACATTCCCCCGCTGATCAGGGAGAGCACCAATGCAGTCTGGCAAACCAGAAAAACAAAGAACAAAAACAGCCTGGGAAATGGGCCCTTCGGCCCAACGAGCCCGCGCCGCCATTTTAACACTACCAGTCCCCCCCTCCACCCATGACCCTTATCTATTGTTTTATGGCCATCCACATTGAGGGAAACTAATTTAGGGACATTTTATTACTGCCAATCAGCCTAATAGCACATCTTTGGGGTGTGGGAGGAAATTGGAGCACGCGGAGAAAACCCATGCAAGCACGGGGAGAATGCGCAAACTCCCACAGACACTGGCCCAAATCCATGTGTCTGCACAGCAAACAGTGATAGTCACTGAGCTGTCGTCTTGCCCAGCATCTGGTCCAGTTTAAGCACACACTAACGACATGAAGCACTAGGTCAATCTCGAACATTCAAGAGCAGCCCAAGTACGACCCATCATGTGTATGCCCCTCGTTGGACAATAAGGCGGACCGACTTAAAACCTGTGAATGAAAAGAGAAAAAACATTATTATCATATCATATCCATTTACCTTACCAGGGACGCCCCAATGCTAATGAACCTTATTTAAAACAATCTCCTATATCCACCCATCTCCAACCCACTCATGTGCCTGTCTAAGTTACTCTTAAACAACTCTAGCGTGCTTGCCTCCACCACCTTACTTGGCAGAGCATTCCATACCCCCACTACCCTCTGTGTGAAAAACCTCCCTCTAATATCTGTGTTATACCTCTCCCCACTCACCTTTAGCCCATGGCCCCTCGTCCTGTGTGTCTCTAACATAGGAAATAGCTTACCTCTGTTTATCTATACCCTTCATAATCTTATATACCTCTATTAGATCCCCCCTCAGTCGCCTTCTTTCAAGGGAAAACAGCCCCAATTTGTTCAATCTTTCCTCATATCCCAGTCCTTCCATACCAGGCAACATCCTGGTAAACCTCCTCTGCACTCTCTCCAGAGTCTCCACGTCCTTCTGGTAGTAAGGCGATCTGAACTGGACGCAGTACTCTAAATGTGGCCTAACCAATGTTCTATACAACTGCAACATTAGACTCCAGCTCTTATATTCTATGCCCCTTCCTATAAAGGCTAACATAACATAGGCTTTCTTCACAACCTGCTCCACTTGTACTGCCACCTTCAAAGACTTGTGCACTTGCACGCCCAGGTCTCGCTGCGATTCTATACTCCTTACGGGCTTACCCTTTATCATATAACTCCCCCCTACATTATTCCAGCCAAAATGCATCACCTCACATTTATCCAGGTTAAACTCCATTTGCCGTGTATCTGCCCAAAATACCAGCCTATCAATATCCCATTGTATTGCCAGACACTGCTCCTCACTGCCTGCCAATCCAGCCATCTTGGTGTCATCAGCAAATTTGCTGATCACACCACTTACTCCCTCTTCCAAGTCATTTATATACACTACAAAGAGAAGAGGTCCCAGTACTGAGCCCTGTGGCACACCACTAGTGACAGACCTCCAGCTAGAAAAGGACCCCTCCACTACTACATGCTGCAGTGTCACCTAATCCAGTCTGGAAGGATCTGGAGGCAAATAATTTCATGGTTATGGTCACCATTGCGTCCATTAACAGCACTATTTTTACTCTGGTTGAAGGTTGCAAGACTGCCTGCAAGAGATGGCAAGTTTCTGCAATTTTTCTTTCCTAAACTGGAGACAATGTGACCATTCTCCACCGTCTTGACCCCTTTTTATGATCCAAAATGTTTATGTCTTAGTGCAAAACTCTCTCCTTCCATAGGGCCATTTGTCACTTTTTCTTTAGTTTTGCCTCACAGTACACTGACCTTTGTTCTGCTATTAACACATTCTCCATCTGTATGCCACTATCAGGGTCTTCCTTATTCCTCAATTATCTCTTTTGTCTTATTGCCAGAATATCTTTTTCCAATTTCTCTTAACTCACACCTATCCCAGAATTTTTCCTTTTCTCCACTGATTTCACTCCCCTTAAACAATGTAAAGTCTATCACATTTCTCCCTCTCTTTAGTTCTGAAGAAAAATCATCCAGCAGGTGCCTCAATGCCATCCCTCATGCCCTCAATTCAGACACTATACCCACGTCTCCACCTTGATCCTTGTCAACGCAAACAAGGTGCAGCATGTGGATCCACCAGGGGATCAATGGAACAAAGCACCCACATTCCACCAGCCCCTAAGTGTCCCCCTTCCCCCGCTGCCCAAAGAAACCCAGCATCATGTTAGAGGGCAATTGAGTGGCTACATGTGACAAGTGTTTTTCCCTGATGGGGGACTTCGCCAATGCACCCCATCATGACTTCAAATGAGGTGCATGATAATAAATATCACCATCACGCCTTGCATAGGGATGCATAACAATGTAATCTATATGATGTTGTGGCTTTACTGGGAATGTCAGCTCAATGCCTGGGGCATTGGCTTTCGAAGGGTTAACAGTTGGCCTCCACTAAACGACAATGTTGCTTGGCTGCACACCATAGTCTACAGGGCTCTGAGGTCCTTGCCCTTTTTTGGGTTGAACTCAATAAAGGAAAGTGAACAAACTCAGGAACAAAGCAAAAAGGGCAGCATTTTATAGGAGAACTGCCCAAAACAAAAATGAAACTAAAACATTAAACCGAAGTGTGATTAAAAGGGTTGATAAGGCATTCCCGACCTTGTGGTGCCCAATGTGCATGGAAGACCTCAATAATACCCATGGACACCTCACGTATCCTCTCCAAGGACATCCAGCTGCAATTGTGGCTATGGTAGAGGGGCAGACAATCAGGTCAGCCAACCTCCTTGGTTGCCTACTGCCTGGACCTGTTCATAGCAAGTTTGGCCAGGACGAGGAGCAGGTTCACGAGGAGATCCTCTGCCTTCCCCACCCCCCTCTGCACTAAATGCCCATAGGTCAGGAGCATGGGGCTGAAATGCAAATTAAACAGCAACAAAAAGTTTTTTAAATAATTAAAAAGGTAGTGCAGACTAAAACACCCTATATAAACATGGTCCATGGATTCCATAAGACTGCAAAAGGGCAGGTCTCTTGAGACTCCATAAACGAGTGATATCTACAGTTTTATGATACTACTGCATGCAACACCCTCCACCCTAGGTCCCCGATGTTAAAGGAAAGGATCCCTCCATAGAGGGACCTGCATCAGGGACCTCTGCCGCTGGATGGAAACAAGACACATCAAGGTGCTTGCTCAGCAAGTGTCTGCTCAATTATGAGGCCAGCAATTAGCATATCCAGCTCAATTCCTAGAGGGCATCCTGTTTCTCCCAGGTCACAAGTAGTGCAGAGTTGAGCAGCCTTCCATGACCCATTGAGATCTATCATTGTAGCAAGCATTCCTGACAAATTGTTTTAGCTTTCCAGGCAGCCTTTCCCCCTTGTCCTCACACCGCTATCTCAGTGTGGGTTCCAATCACGCTGCCATTATCCTTACCCAATTGCCCATTCATGATTCCCGTACTGTGCTCTGAGAGGCTGGCCTCTCATGGGACCTCACCTGAGTAACTCACAGTTGCTCACAGTGCTGAGCTTTTTAATTTAAAGCCTTCTGAGCTTCTAGCTAGCCCACACTAAAGAAGGGCACTCCGTCAGCTGCAATATGGGCAGGGACCCGGGATGGAGGAAATGGGAAGCACTGCCTGCATATCTGTCTTCACAATCCCTTTAAAGGAAGGGGTGCCCTGACATTAAAGGAAGGTAAGGCCCGCAAGTGACCCCTGTGGACCCTTCTCCCGGATATGGTGATTGTGGACCCCCACGGCCAAGTGCTGAGTTGACTTGTCTATGTCCCCTGCAACTTCTCCGGTGCCCCCTGATCAGTGGACACCTGGGCGGATGCTGGCTAAATGAGCGCCCACCTCTGAACTCCCTGCTTATGTTGTAAATACCATCAGTGTGATGCCTTGCCAGCATCCGTTGAATATCCAATAGGAGGAAGTCCTGGAAAGAGTGCTCGCTAATGACATGCTAACGTATAAACATGAGCTTTCGGTGGCCCACTCTGCAGAGAAAGGCTGGGAAGATGGGAACTCAGAAACTTGCCAGCACAAATTGGCTTTGCACATATTGAGCGTGTGCTGCCATTCCCACAGACGGAGAGTGAGGGCTCAAAATCGTCCCCATTAGGTGCTTAAAGATGGTAATATAACAGACAACCAACAGAGCTTCAAACTTTTCACAACCCTTTTGAAAATTTATAGGTTGTTTTACTCAAAAGTAGCCCTCCAGCTGTATTTATTCTTCCCACATTTCAGCCAATTATCCTCATTCATGTTTCACCCTGAATCCCCACAGCTTTAAGTGTAATTAATAATCTTTTATGTGGAACCATATCAAATCCCTTTTTAGTTATTTAATGGCCATTGTCTTGGTTTGTCAGCTCTTCAAAGAAATCAACAATTTATAGTTGAAAAGTTCTCAGAATAGGTTTTTGATGGACCTATTCAACGTGTATTGCTTGAACTCTACCTATGAAGCAGCTTTTCTGTGGGAAATGACTAAACTGCATGAAGCCAGTTCTAAAAGGGAGAAAAATTGAACTTGGGCATGTGTGAACACAAAAACCATTGCCTCGCACTTGATTTCCATATTTAGTTCCACTTTTGTGTTCCATTTTCCTTGTACCGCTTCAATATGTAAAATTGAAACACAGATCTGTTCTGACATATGCATACACTTGAGTTGTTGTGCACAACCGAGTGCAACCCAGATTATTTCAAGAAATAGCAAGAAAGGAAGCCTGCCAAATGCCGGGCTGATTTTTGTGCAACGTTTGTTTTTTCAAAATGTTACGCTGAAAATATTATTTCACACCCTAACACATTTAGCTTGAGGTTTAATTGTCCATGATCAACATTTTAAAATAAGTTAAGCACAATTAATATTTCATTTAAAATATTAAATGAAGCAGCAAGTGGAAAATCTTCCACTTATCCATTGTCATAGTCTGGAATTCTCCGTCCTCCCAGGTGTGTGTTTCCCGCCAGTGGGACGTGTCCCGTTGCTTGCTAGGGGAGGGATTTTCTGGTCCTACCACTGCCAAAGGGAATTCCCATTGACATCACCCCCTCTCAGCAGGCCTGGAGAATTCCACTGACGTGAACAGCCAGAGAATTCCAGCCATAATGTCAGTCCTTTAGTTGCATACTTATCAGAAATTGTTGCTTTTTCACTCATTTTTCATTTTCATGTTGAGATTATTGTAATCTTGGAAAATAATAGTGTATAATTAAAACAATTATGGAAATATAAATTATTCTTTGTGTAAGTGGTGTAGTTCTTAGCACTATTGCCTAACAGTTCCAGGGACACAGGTTCAGTCCTGGACTCAGGTGTCCGGGGTCACCATCGCAGATGTTAGAACAACCTTCTCAAAGGTCAGCCCACGGAAGGCGACTGGCCCAGCTGCGGTATTCAGATGAGCACTCAGATCCTACACAGAGCAGCTGGTGGGCGTATTCACAGACATCTTCAATCTCTCTTTACAACAATCTGAGGTCCCAATCTGCTTCAAGAAGATGACCATTGTCCTGGTACCAAAGAAAAGCCAAGCAGCATGCCTTAATGACTATTGTCTGGTGGCTCTGACATTCATCATTTTGAAGTGCTTCTAAAGGTTAGTCATGGCACAAATCAATTCCAACCACCTGGACAGGCTGGATCCACTGCAGTTTGCCTACTGCCACAACAGATCTACAGCAGGTGCCATCTCCCTGGCCCTGCACTCAACCCTGGAACAAGGACCCCTATGTCACACTCCTATTTATTGACTACAGCTCAGCCTTCAACACCATTATTCCTATGAAACCCATCTCCAAACTCTGTGTCCTGGGCCTCGGCTCCTCCATCTGTGGCTTGATCCTGAACTTCCTAACTCACAGACCACAATCAGTAAGAATAAGCAACATGTCCTCCATGATCATTCTCAAGACCGGTACCCCACAAGGCTATGTTTTCAGCCCCCTACTATACTCCTTATACACCTATGACTGCATGGCCAAATTCCCTCCAACTCGGTCTTCAAGTTTCCTGATGACACCACCGTCGTGGGTCGGATCTCAAACAATGATAAGACAGAGTACAGGAATGAGATAGAGAATCTGGTGAACTGGTGTGGTGACAATAATCTCTCCCTCAATGTCAACAAAATGAAGGAGGTTGCCATTGACTTCAGGAAGTGTAGAGGAGAACATGTCCCTGTCTAAATCAACAGGGATGAAGTAGAAAGGGTAAAGACCTTCAAGTTTTTAGGTATCCAGATCACCAACAGCTTGTCCTGGTTCCCTTATGTCGACACTATTGTAAGAAAGCCCATCAAAGCCTTTACTTTCTCAGAAGACTAAGGAAATTTGGCATGTCAGCTACGACTCTCACCAACCTTTACAGATGTACCTTTGAAAGCATTCTTTCTGGTTGTATCACAGCTTGGTATGGCTCCTGCTCTGTCCAAGGCCACAAGAAACTACAAAAGGTAATGAATGTAGCCCAATCCATCATGCAAACCAGCCTCCCATCCACTGACTCTGTCTACACTTCTTGACAAAGCAGCCAACATAATTAAGGACCCCACACACCCCAGACATTGTCGCTTCCACCTTCTTCCATTGGGAAAAAGATACAAAAGTCTGAGATCATGTACCAACCAACTCAAGAAGGAGCCAGGTTGTGCAGATTGCAGCATACAACAACTATGATGGAGACGTGCTTTGGACGCAGCTGCAATACTTCCCTGGATCAGTCCAGGCATCATTTCAGCAGCCGAATTCTCCTCTTCACCACCACTTTGCAGAGGACTGACTCCTGTTGTATCTCCCCTCGGCATCAGCTCTTGGGTGACAGAGTGAGATCATTATGGGATCTTTTCAAGGTTAGCCCTCATCACTCAGGACTCATGCAAGAGCCACGAACAGCCTGAGTATCTGTGAGTGCCGCAAGATGTAAGCATTGTTTGAGTTCCAAGGGTAACGGGCTCAAACTGGGAGAATCTGTGTCCTGTGCTTACAGGCAATCTGCACAATCATTAAATGGGAGTTTTTTTGTTTCTCAAAGGCTCCCATCTCACCTGCTGGCATATTGATGGTCCCATGAGTGCAATCTATTGCACCTTGGATGCAGGGGATCCTGACGATTGCCATAAAGCTTTGTGCTCTCTCTGTCTAGCTGCTTTCATCTGTCTGGTAGTAGATGAACATGTGAATGCACCTAAAGATGGCATCAGTGACTAGCTTGTCACAACTGTGTGTGGCTGATTGAGAGACATCATGCATATCTCCCACTGAGCCCTGAAAAGAACTTGGGGTGTAGCCTTAGAAGGCTACTGCATTCTTAAAAGTTATTGGCATGGGGTGAAAATCAGAACAATTGGAGGCAAATTTGGGACCTATCATGTCACTGTGCTCCAATCCTCCTGGAAGCCTTCTCGGGAAGTCCTGAAATGCTGCAAGACAGGCTTGAAAGATATTATTCAGAGACTGAGGGACAACTCTGTATCCACACAACGATGAACTTGCAATGACAGAGAAAATGTTGTGCTCTGGGGCCTTTTGTCCTGCCCTTGGATGAGGAAATGCAGAAAATGTAATTAACATCAACACATTTTGCAAATGTGTTCAGCTGAAAATCACTTAGGTGGCATTAAATCACTGTCTATTGGATTGATAATGGCTTTGACAGGCCCTTGGTAGGTGTGTACCCCATTTGCTCACGCACCTGCCAATCTCAAAATCACATGCTTGCCCAATGACGTGGGAAGCGCAACCAAAATCATTTGACAAAATCTTCCATTTGGCTATGTCAATTACACACCCAACCCCCAAACATAAAACTCTAGCCACAAAAACTAGTAGTGAAAGTTTATACAGGTCCATTAAGTGGAAAGGGGTAAGTAAAATGAACATTGGTTCTGCACAGAGAGAATCTAGAGAATTAATAATGAAGAGTAAGCAAATGATGGATGAAACGAACAGATATTTTGCTTCTGTCTTCATTGCAAAAAATTAAAATAATATCCCAGAAACAAGAGGTGAAATGGAGGGAGGAACTGCAAACAATTACAATGACCAGGGAAAGAGTGTTAAGAATATTAGAACTAAAAGCTGATAAGTCCCCAGGCCTGATGGATTTCAACCTAGGATCTCAAAAGAAGTAGCTGCTGAGACAGTTGTGTTTAACTTTCCAAAATTCCCAAGTTCTGGAAAATTGTGAATTTAACTCCTTTGGTGAAGATAGGAGGAAGACAGAAAATAAGAGACTATAGGCTAGTAAGCTTAATGTCTGTAATGGATAAATGCTGGAATCTTTTACTAAGAACATAAGAAAATAAGAAATAAGAGCAGGAGTAGGCCATCTAGCCCTTCGAGCCTGCCCCGCCATTCAATAAGATCATGGCTGATCTGAAGTGGATCAGTTCCACTTTCCTGCTTTCTCCCCATAACCCTTAATTCCCCTGTCTATCAGAAACCTGTCTACCCGTGACTTAAATATATTGAGTGAGGTAGCCTCCACCACTTCAACAGGCAGAGAATTCCAGAGATTCACCACCCTTTGAGTGAAGAAGTTCCTCCTCAACTCTGATCTAAACTGCCGCCCCCTTATCTTGAGGCTGTGTCCTCTAGTCCTGCTATCCTTTCTAAGTGGGAAGAATCTCTCTACCTCTACCCTATCCAGCCCCCTCATTATCTTATACGTCTCTATAAGATCCCCCCTCATCCTTCTAAACTCCAACGAGAACAGACCCAGTCTATTTAGTCTCTGTTCATAAGCCAATCCCCTCATCTCCGGTATCAGCTATAACTAAGGTGGTTATAGTGGGGGAATTGGAAAATCATAATACATTCAGGCAGAGTTATATGCTTTAGGAAAGGGAAATCCTGTTTCACTAATTTATTAGTTTCCTTTTAGGAAGTGACAAGCAACGTGGATAAAGGAGAACCTGTGAATGTGTCGTGCTTAGATTTCCAGAAGGCATTTGATGAGGTACCACATCAAAGGTTACTATACAACGTAAGAGTTTATGCTGTGAGGAGTCAATGGGGCAATTCTACCAGCCAGCTGTGCTGCTTCAGCAGTGCAGAGGGACGGGAGACATAAGCAGAAGCCGTTTAGTGCCGCTGGGCACCACAGCCTCCATACATCTCTGGCTGCTGGAATTCCAGCATCGTCGGCTCCGTGCCGGAAATTGGTGTGAAGCTGATTAAAATAGTTAAGTCCAAATTTAAATGTCGTTAGTGGGCCTGCTAGCCTCACCACGCATGTGAGGAGTGTTTTGCTCCAGCAGGGTTTACAACGCTAATGGGGAGCTGATGGCCCGACCCTGCTGGAGTGAAAGGGGATCTGGAGATGCTGGTGTTGGACTGGGGTAAACACAGTAAGAAGTCTCACAACACCAGGTTAAAGTCCAAACAGGTTTATTTGGTAGCAAACGCTACTAGCTGTCAGAGCACTGCTCCTTCGTCAGGAGAGTGGGGAGTTCTGATCACAAATAGAGCATATAAAGACACACACTCAGATTACAGAATACTGATTAGAATGCGAGTCTTTACAGCTAATCACATCTGAAAAGTACAGACAATGTGAGTGGAGAGAGCATTAAGCATAGGTTAAAGAGATGTGTATTGTCTCCAGACAGGACAGTAAGTGAAATTTTGCATGCCCAGGCAAATCATGGGGTTTACAAATAGAACATAGAACACTACAGCACAAACAGGCCCTTCAGCCCACAAGTTGTGCCGATCATATCCATACCTACCAGGCCATAGAACTATCTGTAACTCCCAATCCCATTAAATTCCATATACTCATCCAGAAGTCTTTTAAAAGACCCTAACGAGTTCACCTCTACCACCACCGACGGCAGCCAATTCCACTCACTCACCACCCTCTGAGTGAAAAACTTACCCCGACATCTCCTCTGTACCTGGTCCCCAGGACCTTAAACCTCTGTCCTCTCATAGCGATCATTTCAGCCCTGGAAAATAGCCTCCGAGAATCCACCCTATCTATCCCTCTCAACATTTTATAAACCTCTGTCAGGTCGCCTCTCAACCTTTGTCTCTCCAGGGAGAAGAGACCTAGCTCCCTTAACCTATCTTCATAAGGCATGCCTCCCAATCCAAGCAACATTCTTGTAAATCTCCTCTGCACCCTGTCAATAGCTTCCACATCCTTCTTGTAGTGAGGCGACCAGAGCTGCACACAGTACTCCAAGTGGGGTCTGACAAGGGTCTTATAAAGTTGCAGCATTACATCCCGACTCCTAAACTCAATCCCTCGATTAATGAAGCCAGTACACCATAAGCCTTCTTGACCACATCCTCCACCTGTGCGGCTGATTTAAGAGTCCTATGGACCCGGACCCCAAGATCCTTCTGCTCCTCAACACAGCTAAGACTCCTACCCTTGATATTGTACTCCTTCATCCCATTGGTCCTGCCAAAAATGGACCACTACACATTTATCCACGTTGAAGTCCATCTGCCACTTCTCCACCCAGTCTTGCAACCTATCTATGTCACGCTGCAACTTCTGACACCCCTCCAGGCCATCCACAACACCACCAACCTTCGTATCGTTGGCGAACTTACCAACCCATCCCTCCACTTCCTCATCCAGGTCATTTATGAAAATAACAAACAGCAAGGGTCCTAGAACAGATCCCTGGGGCACTCCACCGGTAACTGACCTCCATGCAGAAAAAGACCCATCCACAACCACTCTCTCCTTCTGCAGGCAAGCCAGTTCTGGATCCACAAGGCCAAAGCCCCTTGGATCCAATACCCTCTCACCTTCTCAAGAAGTCTTGCATGGGGGACCTTATCAAATGCCTTGCTGAAGTCCACGTGAACCATATCCACCGCTCTTCCTTCGTCAATGTGTTCAGTCACATTTTCAAAGAACTCAACTAGGCTCGTAAGGCATGACCTGCCCTTGACAAAGCCGTGCTGACTATTTCTGATCATTCTAATCTTCTCTAAATGCTCATAAATCCTGTCCCTCAGAATCCTCTCCATCAACTTACTAACCACTGAGGTCAGACTCACCAGTCGGTAATTTCCCGGGCTATCCCTGTTCCCTTTCTTGAAAATAGGAACCACATCTGCAATCCTCCAATCCTTCGGAACCTCTCCCATCTCCATCGACGATGCAAAGATCATCGCCAGGGGCTCTGCAATCACTTCCCTCACCTCCCACAGTAACCTGGGGTACATCCCACCCAGTCCTGGTGACTTAACTATCTTGATAGAATTTAAAAGTTCCAACGCATCCTCTTTCTTAACATCCACATACTCAATCTTTTCAGTCCACCGCAAACTTTCAGCACAACCTCCCAGATCACTTTCCACCGTGAATACCGTGACATGAACCCAAGATCCCAGTTAAGGCCGCCCTCATGTGTGCGGAACTTGGCTATCAGTCTCTGCTCAGCAATTCTGTGTTGTCATGTGCCATGAAGGTTGCCTTGGAGAACGCTTACCCGAAGATCAGAGGCCGAATGCCCATGACTGCTGAAGTGTTCCCCAACAGGAAGAGAACAGTTTTGCCTGGTAATTGTTCAGCAGTGTTCATTCATCTGTTGTCGTAGCGTCTGCATGGTCTCACCAATGTACCATGCCTCGGGACATCCTTTCCTGCAGCATATCAGGTAGACAACATTGGCTGAGTTGCAGGAGTATGTACCGGTGCATTTTTTTGGGCGAATCCTGGCCAACATATCAGCACAGAGAGAGGATTGGTAACTAATAGGAAAGAGTCAACATAAATGGGTCATTTTCAGGTTGACAAGATGAAATGACTGGAGTGTTATTTGGATCAGTGCTGAGGCCTAAACTATTTACAATCTATATTAATGATTTGCATAACAGGACCAAATCTATAGTTGATAAATTTGCTGATTGCACAAAGGTAAGTTATGAAGAAAACATAAGGAGCATGCAAAGAGATATGGATTGAGTAAGTGGATGAAATTTTGGCAAATAGAGTAAGATGTGAGAAAATATGTGCTTCTCCACAATGGTGAAAAGAATGAAAAATCATCATATTATTTAAATGGGAAGAGATTGCAGAACTCTGAGGTGCAGAGGGATCTGTGTGTCCTGGTAAATGAATCACAAAAAGTTAATATGCAGGGACAGCAATTCATTTGGAAAACAAATTGAATGCTGTCATTTAGTGTGAGAGAAATGGAACATAAATTTAGGGATGTTTTGCTACAATTATACAGGGCATTGGCGAGACAACATCTAGAGTGCTATGAACACTATTGGTCTCTTATTTAAGAAAGAACATAATTGCATTAGAAGCAGTTCAGAGAAGGTTTACTTGACTAAGTGCCAGGATGAGGGGTTATCTTATGAGAATTGGTTGGGTGTGTATCCATTGGAGTTTAGAAAAATGAGAGGTGATCTTATTAAAACATGTAAGATCCTGAGGGACTTGACAGGTTAGATGCTGAAAAGACATTTCCCCTTGAGGGAGAGAACTAGAGGATACAATGTAAAAGTAGGTGTGCTCCCATTTAAGATTGAGATCAGAAGAATTTTTTTCTCTCAGAGATCGTGAGTCTGTGGAACTCTGTTCCCTCGGCAACGGTGGAGGTATGGTCATTGAATATATTTAAGACTGAGTTAGATTTTTGATTGACAAGGGAATCATTGGGTGCGGGGCTAGGAAGGAAAGTGGAGTTGAAGCTGCACTCAAATCAGTCATGTTCTTATTAAATGTCAGAACAGGCTTTGAGGGCTTAAATGGCCTATTCCTGCTCCTGCTTTTTATGTTTCCTTGTTCGTATGTATGTTTGTACAATTTTGATTGCTATGAATCTCCAGAAACATATAATAAAACACAACATTGTTGGGTACTTATAGAGTATTAATACCTTCCATAAACACTGCATTAATACCCAGAACATACCATTACAACTTTTGGTGTTTGAACAGAATGGTGTTGAAGGAGTAATTACTCCAATTGTATTTGATTGTGAGTGTGCTTTTGTGGTTAAAGTGGCAAATTACAGCACTTCAGTGAGATGAAGCTTTGGCATAACTCATCACCGATGCTGCAGTCACTTACTGTTAGTTTAATGTACTGAAAATAAATAGTTAGGGAAGTAAGAACATAACTAGATTCCATAGGCAACTATGTGGTGTGTGGCTATCATAACAGGTGACGTTACTTTTCAATTATTCTTACAATGTGGACATTGCTGGCAGGGCCAATGTTTATTTCCCATCCTTAGTGATCCTCAAGGCCCTCGTGAACTGATCAGTCCGTAAAATGGATGCATATGTCATGGAAGAAGTTCCAGGATTTTGATCCAGCCAAAATGAAGGAATAATGATGTATCACCATGTTAGGGTGATTCACTGCTTTAAAGCAATATGGTAAGTTTGGAATGAAAACTGAAAATGCTGGAAAATCTCAGCAGGTCTGACAACATCTCTGGAGAGGGAATAGAGCCAACATTTCAAATCAGGATGACCCTTTAACAGATTCCAGCATCCACAATATTTTGCCTTTACCTTATGAGAAATTTGGAAGTACTTGGATCCTGCACTAAGACAATTTCTGATTTATTTATGTAAGTCAAAAAAAAAGCTCTGCTGTTGAAAACAATTTGATGAGATTAAAAACTTTATTGCTACAGCAGTGCAACACAAATATGTACTTTGGTTATGAGATCATCTAGTACAAATATTTCACAGTTGCTGGTTGGAAATATGTGCTAATTTGTGACTCAGAAATAAACCTGTGAACAAACAGCCCTGAGCTGAAGTGTTGAACAAGAACTATAAATTGCCATCAAGCAGCTGGACACTAGAAATTGCAGGACAAGACTTCTTCTTCTCACTACTTGCAACAAAGTATTAAACATGTCCTTCATTCTCGCTTTTAAGATCCTGTTACAAATGCCTAGAAGAGGAAATCTTCCCTTATCATGTTCAGTGATGCAAATATTGTGTAGTTACAACGGAGTAGCCTCAGTAGAAAGTGATATGAAGAGCTCAAACACTGCCAACATTTTTCTATTTATGATTTTAATTAGATTGGCCACCTTCTCAGAGCAGACTTGTTTTTAATTAAAATGTCGCTCATCCCAATCTGGATTCCCTATTCCGCTGTGGGTTTCATGTTTCTCCTGTCATCTACAGATAAGTGTGAACTACCATTTTTTGTCAACACAAAAGGTTTGTCCACAACTGACAGAACAATTGGTTCCAGAGTGACAAAAAAACGCGCCCCACATACACAGACTGTAGCCGATTATTCTAACCTAGGAATTCTGAGGAAATCAACCAGAAAGCACTTATCAAAGTCACATGTATATATGGGTGAAACAATGAAGCAAATGCATCAAGGAACATGGTCTTATTGTGAATGTGCCTGAGCACAATGATGAAAATTGTATTTGCAACAGAATCATTAAAGCAAGTATAAAGGACATGTTATAAATAATAGGACTAGAAAGTCATGTCTATATTGTTTAATGACCAGCTACTTGAAGTGCTTGTTCATTGATGCAACTTGAACTTACTTGTCCAAAAGCTTGTATCCAAATCACAAATTAGCACGTCCCCAAGCAACAACTGCAAAATATTTGCACTGGACTATCTCATGACGTTAAGAGTCTCTTTGTGTTGCATTTGTTTAGCAATAAAGTTTTTGTGTCATCAGACATCGTGGCTACCCTTCTGTCTTTGATGTTAAAATTTTTTATTAGTCACAAGTAGGCTTACATTCACACTGCAATGAACTTACTATGAAAATCCCCCAGTCGTCACACTCTGGCGCCTGTTCACGTAGATTAAGGGAGAATTTAGCATGGCCACTGTACTTAACCCTGCACATCTTTGTTCTGTGGGAGGAAACCAGAGCACCCAGAGGAAACCCATGCAGTCATGGGGAGAACATGCAAACTCTGCACAGGTTAATGATTTGGAGATTGGGATTTAGGAGGTTGACCACATTTGGGTCTGAAGGAAATGCTCTTATAAACACAGATGTGCCAGCTGTATAGGAGGAAATCATTAACTAAATAAATGCAATCACTTGAAGCTGGATGCAAATGAAGAAGAAATGTGCCTGCAAAAATAATAAGGTGAATTTGAATGGGTTTTTCATGTTCACATAGATTGAATCTGCATATAGAATGGGCAAATCAAATCAGTAACAATAATATAGAGGAGAATTCCTGGAGTGTATACGCAATTGGTTTTTGGACAAATGCATTGTGGAACCAACGAGACAACAGGCTGTCCTAGACTGGGTATTGTGCACTAAGAAAGGAATAATTGACAATCCAGTTGTGAGAGGCCCCTTGGGGATAAACAACTATAATGTGATTGAATTCTTGACCAAGATGGAGAGTGATGTAGTTGATTCCGAGACTAGAGTCCTGAATCTAAATAAAGTAAACTACAATGATGTGAGGTGCAAGTTGGCTAAGATGGGTTGGGGAATGTTACTTGAAGGGACAATGGTGGATAGGCAATGGAAATCATTCAAAGAGAGCGTGGGTGAATTACAACAATAGTTCATTCCTGTCTGGCACAAAAATAAAATGGGAAATGTGGCCAAACCATGGCTTACAATGAAAATTAGAGATACTATTAGATCCAAGGAAGAGACATACAAATTGGTCAGAAAAAAACAACAGATCTGAGGATTGGGAACAGTTTAGAGTTCAGCAAAGGAGGACAAAATGATTGATTAAGAAGGGGAGTATAGACCATGGAAGTAAGCTTGTGGAGGGCTTAAAAACTGATTGTAAAAGCTTTGATAGAAACGTGAGGAGAAAAAGTTGGCAAAAATAAATGTATGTCCCTTACAGTCAGAAACAGGGGAAATTATAATGGGGAACAAAGAACAGGCTGGGTAACTAAACACATACTTTGATTCTATCTTCACAAAGAAGGAGGCAAGTAAAACATGGGAAATGTTAAGAAGGAGAAACTGAATGAGATCAATATTCGTAGGAAAGTAATATTGGAGAAATTGATGAAAATGAAGGCTGATAAATCCCCAGGGCCTGATATGCTACATCTCAGAGTGGTTAAGGAAGTAGCCATACAAATAATGGATGCATTGGTGGTCATTTTCCAAGGTTTAATAGACTTTGGAACATTCCCTACTGATTGGAAGATAGCTAATTTAATGCCACTATTTAAAAGGGAAGTAGAGAGTAATCAGGGAATTATTGACCAGTCAGCCCCTGACGTTGGAATAGGGAAAATGTCCAAGTCCATTATGAAAGACTTAACAGCAGAGCACTTGAAAAACAATGGCAGGATCAGGCAGAGTTAGCATGGATTTATGAAAAGGAAATCATGTTTGACCAATCTATTGAATCATAGAATCAGAGAATCTCTACAGTGCAGAAGGAGACCATTTCGCCCATCAAGTCTACACCGACAATAATCCCACCAAGGCTCTTTCCCTGTAACCCCAAGTGTTTATCCTGATAGTCGTCCTCACTCTAAAGGACAACTTAGCATGGCCATCAATCTAACCTACAGATCTTTGGACTTTAGGAGGAAATGGGAATACCTGGAGGAAACCCATGCAGACATGGTGAGAATACACATTCCACACAGGCAGTCACCCAAGCCAGAATTGAACCTAGGTCCCTGGTGCTGTGAGGCAGCAGTGCCAATACTGGAATTGTTCCAGGATATAACTAATAAAGGGATGCTACTGGATTAGTTTATTTGGACCTTCAGAAGTCTTTTGACAAGGTAAGAGATTCGAATGTAGCATTTCTAGGGTGCCAAGCTTTCAGAGCCAGGATGCTAGGCTGGCAGTACCAAGCTGGCACTGCCCCAATCATTCAGGGGCTTCAATGGCCTCCAGTTCCAACGGCAAGACCGAGATGCCTGGTCCCCACAATGGGGACCATCTGTGATTTGCACCAGTTCAACTGGTTAAGGTAAGTCCGGGTCATAGCATCTGGGACTCGCTAATGACCTGTAAATCATGTCATTAATATTGCGATCAGCCTTGCACCATTTCTGGGTGGGAGCTGATTTCACTGGCAAAACAGTGCCGGTAAAAATTGCAAGAGGTGAGAAACCAGGTGCGAACTCGATTTTCCACCTGTCACCCTATGTTATTAGCTCACCATGCTGATTGACCAGTGTGGCCAGCCAGTAAGATCATGTCCTGTGTGTTTTAAAAAAGAAGTTAGAGCTAACTCTTGGGGCTAAGGGGATCAAGGGATCGGTGGGGGGTGGGGTAAGGGTGGGGGAGGGTTGGGGGGGTGGGAAGTTGGAACAAGATGATCAGCCATAATCATAATCAATGATGGAGCAGGTTCAAAGGGCCAAATGGCCTACTCCTGCTCCTGTTCCTATGTTTCTATTTATTGTCAGATATGTCAGCGATAGCACAAAAATGCTTTGGGAACAATTTAACTCTTGTTGTTGTGTGTCAGCTCTGGCTCAGTTAGTAACACTCTTGTCAGAAAGCTCTCTGTTCAAGTTCCATTCCAAGATATGAGTATAAAAATCAAGGCTTGCACTCTGCTATAGTACTGTGACTGTGCTGCATAGTTATAGAACACAGAACATTACAGCACAGTACAGGCCCTTTGGCCCTCAATGTTGCATCGACCTGTGAAAACCAATCTAAACCCCATCTAATTGGAGGAGAAGTCTTTTGAATTGATGCAAAACTGAGTTCCCATCTGCCTTCTCAGTTGTGTATCAAAGGTCACACTGCGCTACTTCAAAGGAGAGCAGGGAATTACCCCAGAATTCAGGCCAATGTGTCCCTCAACATCATTATAAAACAGATTATCGCATTGCTGTTTACTGGAGTTGGTAATGTGCAAATTGCCAGCTGTGTTTCCTAGATTACCACAGTGATAGAACTTCAAAAGCATTTAATTGGAGGTAAAACACTTCGGTACATTCTTTGACTAAAAATCTGTTGTATAAATGCTTTATTTTTTGAACTAAACCATTGTCCTTAAGTGGCACAAACATTTGTGTGGAATTCTCCCAAAAAAATCACATGTATCGAATTTGCGTGAAAACTGGAGTAATTCATGCTGTTTTGTTCAGTGGGAGTTTAGAGAAGAATCTCCCACACTCTGTGCACTGCTGAGGCCACCAGCATGAATACCACTAAATTCCAGGAGGTGGGTCCTATTCCCACTGGAGAGACTGAAATCAGTGTGCTCAGCGGGCCACTGCGCATGCGTCGAGCAGACAGTGCTGATATTGCGTATTCGCAGTGGCCCCACACTGATGGCATCCCTCTTTGCTCATCAGTTTGATCGCTGGCCAATCCCATGATCCCCGCAATGCCATCTTTCCATCCCATCACAACCTGATTGCTGGCCCCCCACCCATTCCCAGGGCCAGGCCCCCCATCCATCCTGATTTCTCTAGCCCCTGCTATGATTCCCCCTAACAGTTAACCCTCCCCCCGCCCCACAATCACGCTCTCCCCCCCTGCAGTTCCAAGGCCCCAGCAGGCTGACCATCCCCCCGACTTCCGACCCCAACCCATCCCTATCGCTGGCCTCCCTCTTTTCCCAGGCAATCCCCAGGCACAGCAGGACCTCCTACCTCCATCGATCACTCTCCAGGTCCCGCCCCATCAGGCCCCGTCTCCTTGGCCCTCATAGGCCCTCATTGGCTCTGCCTGATGCCTAATGGGCAATGCCAAGGTGGTCCCTGAACATTGGCGCTTTGCCCTTTGGCAGTGTTGGGGGCATAGGCTGGCACTGTCAGGGTGCCCTTGTCGAGGAGGCACCACCCCCTGCCACTTGACCATTTGGAGTCCTTGATTGCCTTCCCTTCACTCCAATGGGGTCAGGCCACTAGTTCCCTGAAAGTGGGAAGCTAGTATAATCTCTGCTAGAGTGAAACAGTCCGGTGAGGTCGGAGAGACTAGCAAATCCAGAGACCTCAGTCCTGGGCCCACTGATCGCATTTGAATTATAGGGAAATGATTATTTAAATAATTTCCGCGTCTCCTCGCTGAAGCAGATGCTGCCAGAAATCCGATGTTGGGAAATGCAAGCAGGGCATGAATCTGGCACCATGGGATTCTCCTGGCCTGCTGCACTAATTTTTTATCGCAGCAGGATGGGGGAATCGCGGCCCTTATGCTTAATATGCACAGTACAATCTTTTGGAAGTGGTGGTGTTTTTCTGACTGTTTAGTTTCTGAGTGGGGTTGATCACCTATTTTCTATCTGCCTAGATTTCTGTCCCCCTTAATTAATTCAGAGGCCACACAACTAAAGCACTATTACTGCTCTCTGCTTTTTTTTAAATCCCTAAGGTGCAGAATTATGGCAGATAGGTAGAATTCTCCCATAACAGTGAGAACAATGGAGTGCTCTGCACCAGTCTCTTTGGTGCACTCCACAATCCACATCAGTCACTGTTATGGAGTCTCCAGGTGCGTGACTTACCCGGGTGGCTGCAGCTGTACACCAGTAACAAGATGAACTGCATTTAAACGCTCCCTCTGTTCTCACAACCAGTCACGTCAGGAGGATGGCAGTGCACAGACCAACCCCATGGTTGCCAGGAGGAGAGAATGGACAACTGCTGGACACCATGGAGAAGAGACGGCCCAACCTGTACCCTGAGGAGAGAAGGTGATCCAAGTGCAGGGACTCAAGTGCATCCTGGGAGGTGGTGGCTGTGGCAGTCAGTGCCCGTGGCCTGACATACAGGACCAAACAACAAAGAACAAAGTACAGCACAGGAACAGGCTACTCAGTCCTCCCAGCCTGTGCCGATCATGATGCCATAACAAAAAAAACCCTTCAGTCCTTACTCAGTCCTTATCCTTCTATTTCCTCCCTATTCAGGTACCCATCCGGCTGCCTCTTAAATGTTGCTAATGTGCCTCCACCACCTCCTCTGGCAGTGCATTCCAAGCACCCACCACTCTCTGTGTGAAAAACTTCCTCAGCCCACCTACCTTAAACGTTCCCCTCTCACTTTCAACCTGTGCCCCCTTGTAATTGACACTTCCACCTTTGGAAAAAGCCTCTAACTATCCATCCTATCTATGCTTTTCATAATTGTCTAGACTTCTATCAGGCCTTCCCTCAGCCTCCATCTTTCCAGTGAAAACAATCCTAGTTAATTCAACCTCCCCTCATAGCCAACATTCTCGAGGCTAGGCAACATTCCGGTGAACCTTATTTGCACTCTCTCCAAAGTTCCATGTCCTTCTGGTAGTGTGGTGACCAGAACAGCACACAATGCTCCACATGGGGCCTAACCAAGGTTTTGTATAAGTGTAATATGATTTCCCAACACCTGTACTCAGTATCCCGGCTGATGAAGGCAAGTATGCCATATGCCTTCTTAATCATCATGGCCACTTTTAGGGAACTGTGGACCTGCCAAGATACCTCTGTATGTTAATGTTCCTAAGGGTTCTGCCATTTACAGTATAATTCATGCCTCACATTTGTCTGGATTAAATTCCACCTGCTATTTCTGTGCCCAAGACTCCAATCTATATATATCTTGCTGTATCCTCTGACAATCCTCAGCACTATCAGCAACTCTGCCAGTCTTTGTGTCATCTGCAAACTTACTAATCAGACCATCCACATTTTGCTCCAGATCATTTATATGTACTACAAACAACAGAGGTCCCAGCACTGATACTTACGCAACACCACTGGCTACAGATCTCCATTCTGAAAAATACCCTTCTACTCTTACTCTCTGTGTTTTATAACAAAGCCAGTCTTATATGTATCTAGCCAGCCCACTCTGTATCCCATGTGATTTTAGTTTTTGTACCAGTCTGCCATGTGGGTGGGACCTTGTCAAATGCCTTACTAAAGTCCATGTCAACATGTGCATGTTGATTGATGTCTTCTTTTGATCCACAGGTGATTCGGTCCACCTTGTTGTCCAACATGGGGCATACACCCGGTGGGTCATAAGAACATAAGAACATAAGAAATAGGAGCAGGAGTAGGCCATCTATCCCTTCGAGCCTGCCCCGCCATTCAATAAGATCATGGCTGATCTGTTGTGGCTCAGTTCAGTAAAAAGTCTGACAACACCAGGTTTTAGTCCAACCTATTTATTTGATAATATTCTCACAAGCTTTCGAGGGGTTACCCTCTTCGTCAGGTGAATGGAGAGTTCTGGCCTCAGACAGAGCATATAAAGCACAGACAGTTTAGAGATTACTGATTAAAATGCGAATCCTTACACCTAACCTGCTGTTCAAGACCTGAAGTGGCTGACAATGTGAGTGGTAGGAGCACTGATCACAGTTTAAAGAGATGTGTATTGTCTCCAGACAGTATAGTAAGTGAGGTTTTGCAAACCCAGGCAAGTCACGGGGGTTACAGATAGTGTCGCACTATCTGTAACCCCCGTGACTTGCCTGGGTTTGCAAAACCTCACTTACTATACTGTCTGGAGACAATACACATCTCTTTAAACTGTGATCAGTGCTCCTACCACTCACATTGTCAGCCACTTCAGGTCTTGAACAGCAGGTTAGGTGTAAGGATTCGCATTTTAATCAGTAATCTCTAAACTGTCTGTGCTTTATATGCTCTGTCTGAGGCCAGAACTCTCCATTCACCTGACGAAGAGGGTAACCCCTCGAAAGCTTGTGAGAATATTATCAAATAAATAGGTTGGACTAAAACCTGGTGTTGTCAGACTTTTTACTGTGTTTACGCCAGTCCAACGCCAGCATACCCACATCGTGGCTCAGTTCCACATTCCCGCCCTCTCCCCATAACCCTTAATCCCCTCTCTTATCAAAAACCCATCAACCCGCATCTTAAAAATATTTAGTGAGGTAGCCTCCACCACTTCAACGGGCAGAGAATTCCAGAGATTCACGAGGGTTGCTCTTGGTTATTGCTTCGAGAGTTGCCTAGTGCTTCACGTCGTTAGTATAAGCTTAAACTGGACCACTGACGGGCAACGTGACAGCTCAGTGACTCACTGTTTGCTGTGCAGACACATGGATTTGGGCCAGTGTCTGTGGGAGTTTGCACATTCTCCCCGTGCTTGCATGGGTTTTCTCTGGGTGCTCTGGTTTCCTCCCACGCCCCAAAAACGTGCTCTTAGGCTGATTGGTGTTAACAAATTACCCCTAAATTAGTCATCCCTCAACCTGGTTATGGTTCCTTTAGTGTGGAATCCAGTAGGCGTAGACAGAAGTCATAGGTAGAAGAGGGTACTCACAATGTTAAAATGGCGGCGCGGGCTTGTTGGGCCGAAGGGCATATTTCCTGTGCTGTGTTGTTCTTTGTTCTTTGTAAACAACATTCGAAGCTCTTTCCTCATCAATTTTCTGACCAGAGGCCAAGAAGGAGATGAACAACCTCATTCGAACTGCAAAGGTGAGTGTCCATCCATCATGTCCTGGCATCAGTCCCGTCCATCACAGCTGGAATTTCCACCTCAGCCCAATTCTTGACATCCCACAGCATGTCAGCAACCAACTCCCAGAAACCTCCACCAATTCCTGTCACAACCCCTGCCTGGTGAGACATGGTACTGAGCTATGCCACCCATTTCCCCACCCTCTCAGGCCCGCCACTTGTCAAGACCTCAATCGTACACCTATGTCTCCAGCGGGAAAGATGTTGCATAACACAGAGAGCGGGAGAGGACAGGCAGTGGAACCTCTGAACTGCAAGTGACTGTGATGTCCGCATAGCCACAGAAATGAAGATCCACAAAACTTCATCAATTTAGACCTTGCCCAAGTAAGTGCCAATTTGCCCAGATACATGTCCCTCTCTAGCACCTATCCATGTGTCATCTCTAGCAGAGGCAGCACCAGATGAGACCAGGCCTCAGGAGTTGGCACCCCACCTCGCATCCCCTGCAGCCCACTCCCTCTGCGACTTCTGCCAGCACCTCAGAGGAAAGCACCTCAGAAAACACCAACCAGATATCAGAGGCATCACCTGCACTATCCACCAGCACAGAGGTACACACCTCAGTGGGTGCAATTAGCAGACAGGCCTCAAGGTCACTTTCTGGTGAGAAGCATGAAGCTGCTGATGCACATCAGGTGAAGGCAGGAATGTATGAGGGATCGGGCTGGCAGAGCTCTGCAGGGTTCAAGGACACAGCTGGCTCCCAGCCAGATGCCAAGCAGCTGATAAGGCTCTCAAAAACCTGCCGGCAAAAGCCGGAGGCAGTGTCAGAGACCTTCCAGCAACTGTGAGGCTGTTTGAAGGAGCCACAAGACATGCAACACAGTTGACCGCCTTCACCTCTGTCGTGCATCTTGGATGTAATGGCAGACCACGGAGGGTAAAGAAGTTGTAGGGTCACCTAGTGGGCATGGTTGAGGGTGGACCCTATAATTAGGGATTGAATGCACTGTAAATAATAACAATAAAAGGTTATTGCACTCCATAGCAATGACTTCTCTATCTGTGATCCATCTCCCACAGGGAGCCTTGTACCCCACCTGCTCCAGAAACATGGAGAAATGTGGAGTGCGGGAGCAACCTACGGCCCACTGACAGTAACTACCATTGACGTCACGTGAACTCCATCTTCCAGCACCTGTATCATATCCCTGGGTGCCATGGTTCTCCCAATTCTCAGTCAAGTGCGTAGCATTAATGGTCCCCATTGTTGGTTTTCAGTACACAGGCCTGATAGTAAAAATGAACCCTTTAATGAAAGTCATTCAAAAATATTTTGAAATGTCAAAATGCTTAATTTCTGATAAGAAGATGCATCTATTGATGGTCTCCATCAAAATGACCTTTGGTGGCCTCTTTAAGCTTTCAATCAAATGTAAACCCAAATCCCACTGCAGAGATAATAGTAGCTTTTGGAAATTAGCCAAGAATTTAGAACAAACCCTTGAGGAAAAGCCAACAAACAGCTACAGAAACTGTTATAACAGGCTTTTTTGACATCTGCAACTGTTACAACAGGCCTTTGTGACACCTGCAGGCAATGCATTCCAGATCCTCACCACCTGCTGGATGCGGACTATCCCCACAGTTCATCCTGAGACATCTGTTCTGTGCCCTGAAACTGTGCCCCACCATCATAGGCCTCCAAACAAAGGGAACAGCCACTTCCTATGCATTCCAGCCACATCCTCTCATGAATCCTTGCACCCCCCCCCCCCCATTATCCCCCCCTTAGCCTCCTCCAAACCCAACGTCACCCATGGTCTTTTATACCCCCATTCCACTTCATGCCAAGTCACCCAATATCCAGATCTCAGGGCCCAAATGAAGATGAAATAAAATAAATTCCAATAATATAATACAGAATTCACTACACAGATTTGATTGTAAATAAGAACCCTTTAATGAAAGTCATTCAAAGATTCTTTTAAATCCCAAATGCTTAGTTTCTTATTAAAAAAATGTCTACATCAAAGATAACCTTTGGAGGCCTCTTTAAGCTTTCAATCAAAATGTAAACACAATATCCCACTGCAAAGATAATAGCTTTTGGAAATCAGCCAAGTATTTAGAAAGAACCCTTAAGGAAAAGACAACAAACAGCAACAGAAACTATTACAACTATTACAATGGAAGAGCCTAAAAATTGAGGCTGTGTCAGAATAGACTCTTTAATGGTGTATTACAGCAGTCTTCTTTGATACTTGTTTTATTTCATTTTAAAGGCCTGGGGATCTTAACAACGTCAGATCATGACAGTTACACAGACTTTCACATCCAGGTGCCACGCATCATTTATGGAAGCCTATGGAGTCTCCCCCAGCTCTGTGAAACTTTGGACTTATATATTTATTCCTTTTAAAGGGAACTACCCAAATATCCTAGTGGCCATAAGGTTAATGTAGCTGTATCTGAAACAAAAGGAATTTATGAGCCTGAATCTTTAGAAAGACGTGAGTATGACTTTCACCATCTGGATAGTCCCAGTGAAACATACTCCTCAACTCCAATAGGCCTTTTGTCATTTTACACTCTAACTTGGACAGAAGGACTGCCTTGGAGAGCTATCAGCCAATCAGACTGGCCAGCAACTTTCCAGCCACCAGGCACAGCACTGTACTGGCCTGAAGAGGAACTGCAGTGACATGCCTGAGATTAAGGACATGGAGACCAGGTGATTGGCAGGGATCCTGGGAAGAGAAGATGGGGGACTTGGGGGATCATGAATGGGTCACCAGGGGGTGGGGGGGGGGGGGGCGATGATTGGGGAATGGGGGCAGTATCCAACAATAATTAGCCATGACATTATTAATTGTGAATTTGTTTTTACCACTCTTTTGCTTTGCTTTCGTACTGGTCAGACCATACTCACCTCCGCCATTTTGTCTAAACCACCACTTCTACCTAGATAAATGTCGTTTCCTATTAGTTATTGCACGAGATGACCCCTGAACTAAAAGGCAGGACAATGATTAACCTTGCACATGGGATAGCCAACTATCATGTAGGATCAGGAGATGGAGTTTCTTCGGTAGTATAACCTGATTGATGGCAGGTAAGAGACACTTTCAAAAAAAATGTTAACAGTCTCTCAGTGCCTGTGAGAAGATTTTGTTAAGGGCTCATGGTTGCCAGATTCTTGTCATGGTAGGTCCAGGTGGAAGCCTCAGAAGGCTGGAATGGAGCCAGAAATTAGGCTAAAAGGGGCATTGAACATTCAAAGCTGCAGAGTTAATCAGTAAACTGCCGAAGGTAATAAGAGACTGTCCAAAAAGCCCACCCCGTGTAAGGTTATTCCCAGACTTGGAAATATGTAAATATGAGGGCGGGGTTGAAAGACCTGGAGATATCCGGTCCGTGAGGGTAAGATGTCCTCAGTCAGAAGAGGGCTTCTGATAGAGGCACCCCCACCAATGTGCCCACCCCCACTCCCCGCCCCCCACCCACACTTTCCCACCTGAAATTTAGGATTGCAAATTTTTATATTTCCCTCACAGAACTATCCAGCGTCCACCAGCCTAGATTTGAGGCTGTGTGGGAATAGGCCCTTTAACAGGCTATTCCCACAATGGGCGATCTTAACTTCAGGCCATTAGCAGAAAACCTCAAAAAAGAAAAGCACTTTAGAAAATGTTATGCAATAAACTGGACAGATCATTAGGCTCCACAATGTCTCCATTCCTAGGTACATTTCAATGAACTATAGGTGTGGCTATCTGAGAAGGATAGTGTTTCATGCTTATTTAAAGGATTCTAGGTTGTAACATGAGCCTGTTTTATCTTTTTCCTGGTATGCACACTGCTTTTCTTCGGAAAAGGAACCCAACTAAATGAATGTCTGAAACTGCAAGCAAAAAACTTTTTATGAATTTCTTGTAAATGTTTGGGACTAGTTTTACAAAATGCTTTTACGTTTATTTTTATGACTATAGTTGAGCAGCAACTGTTGTGATGATGGTATATCAGGGAAGAAGTTGCCAAATACACATAATGGATTAGTTGCAAATTGACAGCTGATTTTTCACCATCTCTGATCTTCTGAGGCTCTGACATTCACAGCACGGTAGTTCAAACTCTTTTTAGAGATTTGTTTCTTAGTCTCATTATTGGTGTCATTTGGTTTAAAATTAAAAATCTTGGCACTATTTTTCAAGCCAATTGAATTGAAAATAAAATCTAATACAGTGTATCAGAGGCTGCTGATTTGTTACAAATTCAATTCACACTACAGGCCTTGAGCAATTTCACTCTCAAGCTGTTTTATTTAAGCGGAAAGGAACAGCTGAATCGAAAATACCAAAGATGGAATTTAACTCTTAGAGGCCTGCAGTCCCTAATTATCACAACTTTATGGGCGAGATCTTTCAGTTGCGCCCTCCCCAAGACTGGAAATTCCCATTTGAGGTCAATTTTCCGTCCCGCCTGTGGCGATTCCCATGGTGGGTGGGATCATAAAATTTATTCCTCTTTTGCTTTTGATTTTAAGAGAACTTGAATTGAGCCCGCATTGAATTTTTGGAAGTGATTTTGTAACTTTGATTGGAAGTTACGCGCTTTGATTTATTCAAGCAATTAATCAATTGTGTATCCAACAATAATTAGCCATGACATTGTTAATTGTGAATTTGTTTTTACCACTCTTTTGCTTTGCTTTCGTACTGGTCAGACCATACTCACCTCCGTCATTTTGTCTAAACCACCACTTCTACCTAGATAAATGTCGTTTCCTATTAGTTATTGCACGAGATGACCCCTGAACTAAAAGGCAGGACAATGATTAACCTTGCACATGGGATAGCCAACTATCATGTAGGATCAGGAGATGGAGTTTCTTCAGTAGTATAACCTGATTGATGGCAGGTAAGAGACACTTTCAAAAAAAATGTTAACAGTCTCTCAGTGCCTGTGAGAAGATTTTGATAAGGACTCATGGTTGCCAAATTCTTGTCATGGTAGGTCCAGGTGGAAGCCTCAGAAGGCTGGAATGGAGCCAGAAATTAGGCTAAAAGGGGCATTGAACATTCAAAGCTGCAGAGTAAATCAGTAAACTGCCGAAGGTAATAAGAGACTGTCCAAAAAGCCCACCCCGTGTAAGGTTATTCCCAGACTTGGAAGTATGTAAAAGAAGGGGAATTTGACCATTTAAGGGAACTGTCTTGAACAAACTAATTTAGGTTGTTATAACATGTTGGGGAGCTGCCTTGAACAGGCTGATTTTGGGGCCATTTATGCCACAACAAAGTTGACTTTCTCCTTTTCTCCTGTTTTATATATGTATGTAGTATGCAACTTTTTTTTCTTCCCTTTTAATAAAGTTATCTTTCTTCCCTCTTATTTTAATCATTGATAATTGTTCAGTGAAAATTATTGTATTCACACATGATTGCATAGTGAGTCACTTATTCCCATTATTTCCAGACTACAGCTATGAGCTTTAAAGAGACTCACACTCTTATACCCTGTCATGGTGGAATAGGTGAATAAACAGTTAAAAGCCACATGCTGACTTACCCAAAAATGGCCTCTTTGGATTCCAAAGTTCCCCATTTTTTACTAGCGGATCTGAATAAGTAGATAATCATATAAATATGATGCAGTCTTTCAATGCAGACTGGGATTTGATAATGGGCCTTAATATATAATTGAAACTCTAGTCTGAGTGAGGGAACTATGGTGTATTTCCTGCAAGATGAAGACCTATTAAAAGAGGGTCAAATAGTACACATGTTAAAATTGCCAATGTCAGGCGAAGCAAGAACATAGAACATTACAGCGCAGTACAGACCTTTCGGCCCGCAATGTTGCACCGACCAGTGGAACCAATCTAATGACCCTCTAACCTAAACTATTCCAATGTTATCCATATGCCTATCCACTGACCATTTGAATGCCTTTAAAGTTGGCGAGTCCACAACTGCTGCAGGCAGGGCATTCCACACCCTTACTACCCTCTGAGTAAAGAATCTACCTCTGACAAGAGGTGAGGAATTGTGATTTTTATTCCAATTGTAAAACAAAGGAAATTGGAGATGTGCTAGAGGCTGGAATTGGGAGACTGCAGAGATCATTGGAGGGTTGTATGACTGGAGGAGATTACAGAGATAGGAAGGAGCCAAGTTAAAATTGGCCACAATATGTCCTAGTATCTGGAGGAAATCTTCCCCATGCGATAAACCATTGCAAATGTATCTGTACTATAACAACTGACCTCACACTGCTGCATGTGGCTATTACCTATTGTCACTAGTAACAAAGAACATTTGTGTTGGCTATGAAGGGAAAGAAAGGAACATACAATGTGCTTTTGTGGAGTTAAATTAATTACTTAAAGGTTTGTTTGAAGGGAAAGATTTTGTGATGTTTTTAAAGGTGTAGAATGATGTAGAAATGTGAGGGGATTCAGGAAAGAAAACCAAAAGTAAGGTTGAGATCACTGAAAGCAATGTGTTGGATGATGGAGTAGAGGCAGCAGACAAGTGTAGAAGGACAGGCTCAAAAGATCAAAGTGTCAAATGCGACAGAAAAAATAAAAAGATGTTATTCCTATTATGCGCAAGAGTGGAAAAAGAACAATGGCTAAACCGTAGCTTATAACGGAAATTAGAGATACTATTAGATTCAAAGAAGAAGCACACAAAGTGGCAAGAAAAAGAAATACACCTGAGAATTTGGAACAGTTTATAATTTAGCAAAGGGATTGATTAAGAAAGGGTTAATGGAGTATAAAAGTAAGTTAGTGGGGAAACAAACTGTAAAAGCATCTAAAGGTAGGTAAAGAGAGAACATTTAAGAAAAATAAATACAGGCCCCATACAATCAAAATTAGGATAATTCATAATGGGAAACAAAGAAAAACCTAAGGAACTAAATTCATACTTTGCTTCTGGCTTCGCAAAGGAAGACGTGAATAGTGTACGAGAAGTTTTGAGAAATACAAGTTCTAATGAGGAGCTGAAGAAAATCAGTATTGGTGGAGAAATGGTTTGGGAAAATTAATGGGTGAGCTAGTAAGATTGTGTGCGGAACGAAAAATCAGGTTTGCGCCTCGTTTCTCGCCACACACAGATTTATTGGCCTTGTCTTGCCAGCAGAAACATATCTTTTCTCTTGCCAGAGCCAACACTCTGCCAAATTCTGGTAAGATCACCCATAATCATTTTGTGGAAAAATTCCACCCATTAACTCTGTTTCTCCTCCACAGATGCTACTGAGTTTTTCCAATATTTTCTGTTTTTATTTCAGATTTCCAGCATGTGCTTTATTTTGCTTTCATTCTCTATCAAGCAGCTTTATCTCCCTATCCGGCCACTCTCAGAGACTAAACCAGCCTCTTTGTAACCTTGCTATCAAAATTGACTTAAAGATGATCTTTAGACCACATACCCAAGCCATTGTTTAAACCACTTATTCCTACTTCTATTATATCACCTGACTCTGCCCTCATTATTTCAACTCACCTGTTGCCAACTCATTCCATGCAAGCACACCCTGCAGCCATAACACACTGTGGATAGGCTAAATTGTCTAACAGCATCTGCCCCTCACTGGGGAAGAAATCCCAAGCTTGGGAGCTGCTAGTCAGTCAATGTTTAAACCAGGCATGTTATGGAATGAGTAGCATATTATTGAGGTAAATTGGCATGTTAACAACTCAAATGACCATTAATTATCTTTTTAAGCATAGAATCATAGAAACCCTACAGTGCAGAAGAGGGCATTTGGCCCATCAAGTCTACACCAACTTTCTGACAGGGTATCTTTCTCAATTCCCCTCCCCTGCCATATCTCTGTAACCCCATATGTTTACCAAGGCTAATTCATCTTTACTAGAGGTCTTGGGACACTAAAGGACAATTTACCAATCCACCTAGCCTGCACATCCTTGGACTGTGGGAGAAAACTGGAGCATCCGGAGGAAACACATGCAGACAAGGGGAGAAAGTGCAAGCTCCACACACAGTTACCTGAGGCCTGTTGAACATTGGCGCTGTGAGACTGCAGCGCTAACCACTGTGTCACTGTGTCACCCTTTACCTGTAAGGTGGGCTGCTGATTTTGGTGCTCACCTATGCAACATGGCAGGTGGATGAGAAGATGGTGGGCTAGGCAACCCCTACCCTTCACATTTTACTTGCCCTCCCACCAAAAAAACACACAGAGTGAGAACATATTAAATCCAGCCCTTGAATTTACACACTGGCACAAATTATCCAGCAAATTTCCTGCTCATATTCCTGAGCTTGGACTTCATATTAAACAGCATTTTTTTTTCTGTCAATTCTATCCAGGTTGCCATGGCAGTGCTCTTGACTCAAGGTGACCCCTTACAGAACATCTCCACAGCAGCATATTGCAATGCTGCTGCTCCCTGAGCCTTATTTCTGTTAGGTTTCAAATGTGAAGTCAATTCCTCTCAGCAGCAACCAGCATCACTTTAATAGCTGCTGGCATCTGATAACCTGCTATCTGATTCTGTGTAATCCCAGCTTGTCATGCTGGTATGACAATTTAAATGTCATTTAAATAAGTTGACTTCACATTATAGCATGAGGTAAAACGCAGGTGCGAGCTTCACCCAAGGGAAACAATCCCACTGCAACAGGACTGTATTAGCAGTCGCATGTCCTTCTGTGGCTTTTCCAAAACAAAACACTACTGTTTAGTGTAGAGCTGTATCTGCTGTAAACCTATCTATACATACATGTAGATCTACTGCAGCTGCAAGCTAGCTGTGCACTTCCCTGTCTGTTAATTTAATTGATTTCCACAGAACATTATTTTTGTACACCAGATTACTTTGAAAAAAAAACACACGAATTGTCCAGTATTAAATGTCACTGCACAGGAATGTTTTGTTCCCACAGTAATCATCGGAAAACTGGATTTTTAAGAAATACAGTTGAATGAATATATACTCTGGAACTCTGCGTTGTTTTAATAATGACTGTTTATTCTTTCATTTGTGTACAGTTCTGGTCATCCTATTATAGAAAGGATATTATTAAACTAGAAAGAGTGCAGAAAAGATTTACTAGGATGCTACTGGGACTTGATGGTTTGAGTTATAAGGAGAGGCTGGATAGACTGGGACTTTTTCCTCTGGAGCATAGGAGGCTGAGGGGTGATCTTATAGAGGTCTATAAAATAATGAGGGGCATAGATCAGCTAGATAATCAATCTCTTTTCCCAAAGGTAGGGGAGTCTAAAACTAGAAGGCATAGGTTTAAGGTGAGAGGGGAGAGATACAAAAGTGACTAGAGGGGCAATTATTTTCGCACTGAGGGTGGTGAGTGTCTGGAACAACCTGCCAGAAGTAGTAGTGGCGGGTGCAATTTTGTCCATTAAAAAGCATTTAGACAGTTACATGAGTAAGATGGGTATAGAAGGATATAGGCCAAATGCAGGCAATTGGGATTAGTTAGGGGTTTAAACAAAAAGGACAGCATGGACAAGTTGGGCCGAAGGGCCTGTTTCCATGCTGTAAACCTCTATGGCTCTATGACCCTACTAGATTAAAATCACAGTTTTAACCCAACCCTCCCTTAGGAATGGGATGACTTATCAATCACTGGGACCAATTTTGAGCCAGCACCCTCCATCTCTGGGAATTGCGGCCTGGGGCCCAGCAGAGTCTAAGGCTCTGGAATCCCTCCGAGTGCCAGTTCCCTGGGATATCCCTGCATCTACCCGTTGTGGATCGTCAGATATGAGGCGCTCGACTTAGTGAATCCACTGAGGTGTGAATGTCTGCACTGAGGTTGGGTATGGGTGACAGCTGTGATGTATCTTCCATAGTGGGGCTGGAGAACTCTCCCTCTGCACTGCTAGAATCTGATAGTTCCAAGTGGCACTAGGATGGTCCAGTCTGTTCCGGTGGCTGGCCTGCCAGAGATGGGACATGACATTAGTGCATTACAAGAGGCATGAAGGGAATATTGATTACTCATCTGAGACTTGAGGAATGACAACAATTGTGTTGAGAATTTTCATGTTTCTTTACTGCCCCCACTTCACCAGCAGCACAGGCACGCTATTCCTCCTTCCTAGCCAGCTGGAGGATTCTCTCCTCAAAGCATGGATTTGCAGCTCGGGCATGACTCCAACTGGCAGAGTCCACTAACAGCCACACAGCTTCAGTTTGTCCTGCGATGACATACATAGGCAGAGTGTAGGTGAGAATGTGAACATTTAAGATGATGATGATGTGTGACAGGCATGGGGCTTGGATGGGAGTTGGAGTTTGAGGAGCATAGCATCTACTGCGGGTGCATGGCAATTGTAGGATGGAGGGGGGAATCTGGTGCCTGGTGTTGGCACAGGCCAAGGTGGCTGACTGCAAGAAGGTGTTGGGGGTGCGAGAGGTGTGTGAGGAGGTCCAGTAGGAGATTGGGAGTGGTTCATTTACCCTGACTGGCCATTCATCTACTTCCAACATTGCTGCCACTCTTCTAGAGTGTGTTTGCACTGACCAGGGCTGTCACTGCATCTCAGGCAGGGGTGGTGACTCTGTTGGATGGCAGTCTCCTGGAGCAACAGTATAGGGTTTCCCACCTCTGCACCACTCCATTGAGCATTCTGATGAAGGCCCCCTCTGTGAAGAGTGATGCTGCCTTCTTGTCTACCATCTCCTGTAGTTATTGAGGAACATGTCTTGGGGAGTGCTGGGGAACTGTTTATATGGAGCTCCCGAGGCTTGCAGCAGCTAAGTTGTTACATGGCGAGTAAATCAGAGGGAATGCACTGCTGGAGCAGAGTGAAACTCTTGGGAATAGAAATTAATACTAACGTCCTGTAAAATTCAGACCAAAAACACACCGGTGTTGTCAACATGCATCTCTCCACGTTTCATGCTTAACACTTTGCCGTTTTTGCTAAGATTTCACTTCGAGTTAAAATTGGCCCTCTTTTCCAATAGCTACTTACAGTTAATTGTTGAAGTTGGTTACCACAGCAAATACAGAAACTTCATCATATTTAAAGTCTTGTTCACAGATGGCAAGAATAAAACTGAAAGCGGAAATATCTTAAATATTTGAATCTGTTGCTATACTTTACAAAATTGCCTTTTTACACACCAGAACTTGAGTAGTCTTCAAATGCGACTATTATGTGAAAAAGGTTCATATAGGGGAAAAGATTCGTTCTACAAAGTTCTATTCACACTTTATAAAGTTCCAAGAAGTAAAATTTGAGGCATAAAGTAGCCTACGCTGTATTAATAAATGTCTTGTTCTACTTTGTATGACTGCCATTCATTCATTCATCTGTTTTGCAAGCTCTGATTTCCCTCGACTACGGGAAATGTCAACATCTTTTTCTTTCTCTGTGTATCCACCCTTCTAGGCAGCTAGCTGGAGATGTATATGGTGAATGAACTCTTTCCATTCAATCTGTCATCCGACTCATTTTAACTTGCTGAGCCTGTAATTGGATAGACCCACACCAACAACTGGTCTACACATCCTGGCCAAAGTGTCCATAAAGCTGATATTGGCAGCAATGACTGTTTTATCCTGCTAAAGATAACAGATGAACCAATAGTTTGTTTGATTTTAGAACTAACTGCTTGCTGAAGTTAACAGCACAGTATTCCTTTTTGTTGTGGTTTTACAATAGGTTTTTAAAAATGCTTTGTATAAATATCTCCAAGATAAGGACTGAGTAACGTACTGCGTTTACCTCTGGGACCCAGATTTAAATCCAGTTCAGGCACAAATTAAATGCTTCTTTTCCAAATGTTAATTGTGAAGGGTCCCAAATGACGTGAATTCAATCTAGTTTCCATTGCATGTGATTCTACAATACAAAACCAGCATGAGTGTTATCGTTGGCACCAATTTAAAAATCTGGCTGACCCACCACTGGATGGGAAACAGAAGTGTTACATTAGTACAGTCGGATATGTTTCCTAAACCTCTGATTTAGATGCATAATTAGGATAATTGAAAGAAAATCCCACATTCAATCTGACCAGAAGCACAAACTAGAACAGTGCTCTGTGAATGTCTTTTACTTAAGTGCAAAGTGAAGACCACTTTCTTGTAGTGCGGCCCTTTATTGAACACTGCAATGTTGTGAGTTCAAACCACCTGGGGCTCCTAATGGAATCTCATTCACAGAAAAATGAATGTTATTTGGATTCTTTTGAAAGCTTTTAGCACAGGTTTATTAAAGAATTCAAAGCCAAGATTGTCCAAGGAACAATGGGAAGATGCATGCAATAGAGAAAGGATCCACTACAATTAATCTGGACCTAGTTGTACGCCTACCTAAACTTTTCACTATCAGTTGGAGAACTGTAGCATTGCCACCCTAAAATAAACATGGTAACATTGTGTCCTAAACATTCAGTGCACAGTTACCAGTTTTTCTGTCTGTCAAGTTCCCAACTGGAATAAGGAGTGCAAGCATTTTAACAGCCTGAAATGATACCGCCTCCATGTTGTGTAGTGCAGATGTGCAGACAGCAGGAGCATATGTCACGGACATTTAAATGCCAGAACAATTTATTCATTTTAGGACCCAACATGTTTTTAGGGCCCATTCTTCACAGGCCACATATAGAATTCATGCACTACAATATGGGTCAGAATTTTATGTGGCCCATGCAGGCACACGGCAACACAGACTCAGCACAAAATAACACACGATGACATTGGAGGGTTTCCTGGTAACACTGCACTGCTTCACAATATTTTGGTTGGCGGGTGCATGCAAATATCAGAATTATACCCACCAGATGTACCTTGTAAGATGAGGATGAGAGGAATAGAAGGCCGGTGAAACTAGTTGGCCACAGATAGTGTCATAGGGTGTGATCTTATCTTTTCGTCTTGCCAATTGATGAGCAGGGCAAGCCAGTAAGTTCACAAGAAGGGCCAAAAATAAGGTTCATGCCAGGTTTCTTGCCTCTTGTGATCTTACTGGGCCCAGATTTCTGGTGAGATCAGCTTTGCACTCAGGGAGGGTGCGAGGCTGATCTCAATATTTAAATCTATTTAAAAGTAGATTTAAATATCATTCGTAAGCCCGGGATGCAATGATCCAAGCTCACTTGCTTTAGCAGCCTTGCTGATGAAGGTCCTCACCAACGAGGATCATGTATGGCCTCCACCAATGGGAACCTGTCATGATGAGCTCACCGGGAAGACCATTCAGGACACCGGGAGGTCGGTACCGGAGATGTAGTGCCCCTTGGAAATGAGGCCCAAAATCCAATATCAGAATTGTCTCGGACCTCAACAATCAAGCACAAAATATCCAACCATATTACTTGGCTTAAATGCCACATTTTTTTGTCATTATCAGTTCTGAGTGGTAATGAGTAACAATCATATGCATATAAATGAGAATGAAGGCTTAAACAAATCAGCAGCTTGTTTTACATTTCACCCAATTTTCACTTCCATTGACTTTTGGCATTGATAATAATATGAAAAGCTTATTATCAGTGTACACGTGCAGCATAACTGCCATTCTGCGCATTGCTATAAAACCTTCAGTAACTGTGATTTAATACTCAGCAATGGGACCACCCTGGTGCTCACACTGTTGGTAGATACCTAGGGCTTCAATATTAGGAGTGTCTGTTGTCCAGTTTGAACTTACATACAATTATTGAAACACCTCAGTTAGAAGCAGAAGTAGGCCATTTGGCCCTTTGAATCATTCGATAAGACCTTGGCTGATTGGGGGTTTGAATAAAGTGAACTATTACAGTTTTCCTTCATTGTTGAAGGCAAATCACTGGATATACTGAAAAACATGTACAAAAGGAAAGACATGGTTGGAATAGTGTCTCTGAAATGACAATGAATGTGATAGAGAGGAGCAGAAAGATGACAAACGCAGAGTGTTTATTTTAGCACGAGGCCGGACAGATGGTATTTTAGTCCTGAGAGATTCCCAATGTGAGTTATCACCTAGTCACCATTGGATCAGCACATAGAAGGAACACCAAGTTAAGTTTGGGAGCACATACATTGTAACCACTGGGAAGAACCAGGGCAATCAAATTTTATCACACTTCATTTTAACTGTGCCAAAAAAAGGTGCAAAATTACTAAATAAGGTAGTGGCAGATGGCACAACTTGCATCCGTAATAGTTAATTTAGTATAGGGGACAATATTGCTGAATCTGCTTTGGACCTGCATCATGCTCTTTTGGAAGTAGCTGTTGGATGTATGGGGCACTTAGCTGAAGGTCCTGTGAAGGAGAGTTTGATTTATGACTCCTTCTGTTTGTAAAGGTGTTTTAACAAGGGTATCTTCAGGCTCATTACCAATCTTGCTTCACTTTTGCTGTAGATGAGCCTCCTCCACCTCATTATTTAAGATTGTATTAATGACAATGAAACCAGGGCTGCGGAAGGTAACCTGTTCTTGCAGAATTGATCATTGCAGTCCTCTTTCTCTTTCAAATAGCTCATGCATAGAGGATTGTCTTTAGTGAAGTCACCATCACCATGACTAGGTAAACAGCCTGTTTAATCTTTTGTTTCTAGTAACTCACTGCCCAAACCTGAATGAGTGGCAACTTTAATGATCATGAAGCTGTGATATGTGTACTGATGATGTGGGTATGCTGGCGTTGGACTGGCGTAAACACAGTAAAAAGTCTGACAACACCAGGTTTTAGTCCAACCTATTTATTTGATAATAGACTCACAAGCTTTCGGGGTTAGTCCCTTCGTCAGGTGAATGGAGAGTTCTGGCCTCAGACAGAGCATATAAAGCACAGACAGTTTAGAGATTACTGATTAGTAATCTCTAAACTGTCTGTGCTTTACATGCTCTGTCTGAGGCCAGAACTCTCCATTCACCTGATGAAGGGACTAACCCCGAAAGCTTGTGAGTCCAATATCAAAAATATGTGTACTGAGTCAGTGGCCATACCAACATCAGAAATGTTATTGTGGACTTTGGGTAATGTGTAATGTAAATAATTTGCAATGCCTTCTCAAACTGCTGCTGGGTTCTCATTGGGGAATGTGATGGCGGTATTCACCTTGACATATAATTCCTTCACTCTCTTGCCTGACGCTTCTGTGCAAATTTTTTAATGATCTCTGAGATGGTTGGAATGTACCTGAGGCATAAATGGTCAAAGCCCTCACTCTGCTATGACGTAACTTTCTATAGATAACTTTGTGTAGGTAACTCTACCGCTATCTCCTGATGAAGCAAAACCATATTGAGGCCATTTCCTTAGACATTTAGATGTTCTTGAATCTATACAGATGAGTACATGGGTAAAAACAGCGCAGGCAGTCTAGTGCTGACATTAGTTACTAATATTAGAAACCCAGGACTGAATTTCATGGGCCATTCATGGGCAGGGAAGCAGGTGGGTGCATCTATAAATCATAACACTGTGCCATTGACAGCAAACCTGCTGCCAGTCCATGCAAAACAACCCATGATTGCAGGTGAAATGTCAGGTGGATCACCTTAAGTATGAAATTTAAGGGCCTTAACCACTTCCGTTTCGATATACCAGCTGACAATTGAGTCGTACACGCAATATGTAACCCTTGCAGGCTGCTCATGAATGGGGAAGTGCCAATCAGAGGCCTCCTCCCATTGTTTTACACCCTTTGTTCAACTCCCCTGCTCCGTGCAACATGCCCCCGCTCTCCCTCAGTAGGGTTTGTGATCCTGGCCCTTGGAGATCTTGGGCTTACCTCAATTTTGAGTCCATTGCTGAATGACACCTCTTATCTTACCTGCAGAACCAGCATTGACCACTGATCCTGCTTGGCACTGTGAGTGTGTAGAGTGGTAGACCTCCAATTGGCTAGCAGCTCCAGGGGGTAGGTCATCCTCTTGGAGATGGAAGGAAGTCCTGCCTCTACGAATAGAGGGCTAGCAACCAAAAAAATTAAAGCAGGGAGAACTGGCTAATTAGAGATGGGTTTATATCAACATTTACGCTGGGGCGTAGCTAGCCCATAGTTCTCAAAAATCCCAACTTAAATTAGAAAAGGAGATCTGCTTCTGCCAAAAATCCAGTTGGTTCTCCTGATGTTCAACATTCATTTAATGGAGGCACTCTTGAGAATACAGCACGTTTTCTGTGAGAACAACTGTAAATTACGTTCAGCGTGACCTTATTTGAATCCATAATGATATTAAAATATGGCTCTTGTGAAGGTAAATTGTATGAAATGGGTGGAGCTCCAATGGTAGGGATCCTAATTCACACATACTCATTCTGCAGCAAAGGACTGATCCTAACAGTCAGAAAATGTCATCTTATGAACGATATGGACCAGAAAGAGCTATGTTCAATTTCCAGTCTATGCAATGTTAGTTAATATCAGTTGGGCCATTTCAATTAGCCATCACACTACTGGGCTAAAGAGGAATAACATTAACCAAGGACTTTTCCGATAGTTGTGTAACAATCCTTTTTGCTAACACAGTGTATGTGAAGCTTTTGGATCCAAATTGGACTAGTATTAGAAGGATCTCTATCCAAGATTTGAAGAAAATTTTCTATCAATTGCTGAGAGAAGTGTTGTTTATTTGCCACATTTTCCATTTTTACAGAGTTGTTACAGTAAACCTCGGTCCTTGGTAAGATTTTAGAGTCCATTATTAAGGATGAGATTTTGGAATATTTGGAAATGCACAGTAAAATAGGGTGAAATCAGCATGGTTCCATCAAAGGGAGGTCTTGCTTGACAAATCTGTTAAAATTCTTTGAGGAGATAACGAGCAGGTTAGACCAAGGGAAATCCGTGGGTGTTATCTGCTTGGCTTTCAAGAGGGCCTTTGACAAGGCGCCGCACGGGAGTCTGCTGAGTAAGATATGAGCCTATGCTGTTAGAGGCAAGATACTAGCATGGATAGAGGATTGACTGACTAGTGGAACAGTAAAAAGTCTCACAACACCAGGTTAAAGCACCATTTTCACATCATCCACCTCCATTTCCACATCACCATCTCCACACCACGACTGGTGGAAGGCAGAGAGTGGAGATAAAAGGGTCCTTTTCAGGATGGCAGCTGGTGACTAATGGAGTTCCACATCGGTCAGTGTTGGGGCCTCAATTTTTCATCCTATACATCAAAGATCTACATGAAGGACCTGGAGGCATTGTGGCTCAGTTTGCAGATGATACAAAGTTAGGCAGAGGGACAGCTAATATTGAAGAAGCGGGGAGGCTGCAGAAGGACCTGGAAAGGTTAGGAAAGTTGGCAGAGAAGTTGTAGATGGAATACAATGTGGGAAGGTGTGAGGTTATGCACACTTTGGTAGGAAGAATAGAGGTACAGACTATTTTCTAAATGGGGAGGAAATCGGAAATCAAAAGCTCAAAGGGACTTGAGAGTTTTAGTTCAGGATTCTCTGAAGGTTAACTTGCAAGATGACTTCGTACTTAATTCTTCTTCAGCCTCCCCGCCTCTTCAATGCTATCTGTCCCTCTACCTATCTTTGTATCATCTGCAAACTTAGTCACAATGCCTTCAGTTAGCATTCATTTCAAGAGTACTAGAATACAACAGCAGGGATGTACTGCTGAAGCTTTATAAGACTCGGGTGAGATCACATTTGGAATATTGTGAGCAATTTTGGACCCTGTATCTAGGGAAGGATTTTCTGGCCTAGGAAAGGGTCCAGAGGAGTTTCACGAGAATGATCCCAGGAATGAAAAGCTTGATGTATGAGGAACGTCTGAGGACTCTGGGTCTTTACTCAATGGAGTTTAGAAGGATGAGGGGGATCTCATTGAAACTGACAGAAAACTGAAAGGCCTGGAAAGAATAAACATGGGGAAGATGTTTACATTAATAGGGAGAGACTAGGATTCGAGGGCACAGCCTCAAGAGTAAAAGGATGCCCTTTTAGAATTAAGATGAGAGGTATTTCTTCAGCCAGAGGGTGATGAATCTATAGAATTCATTGCCACAGAAGGCTGTGGATGCTAGATCATTGAGTGTATTTAAGATAGAGGGAGGTAGATTCTTGATTGATAAAGGGATCAAAGATTACGAAGAAAAAGCGGGAGAATGAGCTTGAGAAACTTATCAGCCATGATTGAATGGCAGAGCAGTCTCAATGGGCCAAATAGCCTAATTCTGCTCCTATATCTTATGGACTTATGGTCTTATGGATATGCTGTATTTATTGACCTGGTACTTGCCATTGGCCCTAAAGAAAGCTGCCCACAAAGATTAGCAACCTCTGATTTCATCTTTTGCAACATTAATTTCATTCCAGTGTCAGGATTTCTGGTGTATAACAACAGTGATGTCAGCAAACTGGCCGAGCACCCAATCAAATTGAAGAAATCTCATCGACAGGAAATGTAAGAAAAAGTACTGATTATCCTTCACTTTTTGATTATTTTACACACTGTGAAATAAAGATTGGAGCATACACATGGAATTAAGATAAATTTGAAATCTAATTAATAAACTTTATAAAAATACTTCTACTCATAGTGAGGAAATTTGACTGTCTATAAATATAAAAACAGTTTTTCAGGGCCACAGAGGTGTTTCAGCAGTAATTATGAGTTAGCATGCCATTAAATCTCATTCAACAAGGTGTGCCTTTTTCAATGTCTCTAGAGCAAGATTAACAGCATAAACAATGGGTATTCACATCAAACAAAGTGATTTCAAAGAGTTGCAAGGGTCTCAGCAGTGCATGTTGTAGTGGTATGGGAAATCACTGACAGCATCCTCTGGACTTCCACATAAGCAGATTCCAGTTTCCAGATAAGTTTCTCATAGCTTCACAGAATAATGATGGCAAACACTAACAGTTTTACTGCTAAACTTGGGTCATTAGTTTGGAACGGGACAATAAAATCAGTCTCTGATTTGTTTAGATAAAGAAAAACTTGAGTTAGCTAACTAGCTTCAGTTCAAAATGGCAAATGTTAATTCAGTGTCCTTTGATTATATAAATGTATTCTGTATTCACTACAGGAAACTTTGTACAAAAATTCTGTGCCATTCCAGAAATAGCAAATTTCATTTTTCTTCTTCCTCCAGACATTTACTTTCACGCCTGAATTTGTAAGTGAGCGGCATCACACTTGAACAGTTCTGTATTTATACTGCATAAAACAGATTGATCATCCCACCAGCGTGCTGTGTCCAGCAGATGGGTGTGCCTGAAGCAGTCCCTGTATATATACATATATATATGTATATATATGTATACCCATGCCAGCAAGATGCAGTCCTGCTAACCCCACAAATATTATCAGGTTAGCATGAGAGGCACTATCAGACACTGAGATTATGATCCTGCAGAATCAGTGGTATAATTGCTGGGCTAGTAATCCAGGGACCCAGGGTACTGCTCTGGTGGACCTGGGTTCAAATCTCAGATGGTGAACTTCTAATTCAATAAAAAATCTGCAATTCAAAGTCTAGTGTTGACCACAAATCCATTGTCAATTGTCATAAAAACCCATCTAGTTCACCAATGTCTCTTGGGGAAGGAAATTCTGACCTGGTTTGGCCTACATATGACTCCAGACCCACAGCAATGTGACTGACACAACTGTCCTCGGGGGTGGACAATAAATAAACAAATAAAAAAAATACGTTTCAGGGAAATAGGAGATTTAAAGTTGTGCTAATTAAATGTATTGCGATTTTGAAATTACACTATATTAAACAGAGTAGATTCCATAGTTGTTCTGAATAAAACATGTTGAATCTCTAAAACTGTGCTTATTTAATTCACGTGGGAGATCAGCATTTGAGCTAAACAAAACATAGTTTCCTAGTCCTGTACCATCTGACTAGGAACATTCGTCATATGCTGATATTGGGTGCCCTGGGAGCAAGACGGAATACATTTCCTGAAAAAAAATAGCTAAAAGTTAAGTCTGAGTAACAGTTTTAACTTCTTTTTTGATCACGTTGGTTCATGAAATCTTGTAAATCTGTGGCCAAATTGCCAGGTTTTATAAAATATGGATTCTGAAAGCTGTAACAAATTTGTGTGAAATCTCATTGCTCCTTCCCCTGCCCATGTTTTATTCTGTCAGATGGTTAATGATAGAACACAGCTGCATTAGAGTTTCAGTTGTCAGGATCAATACACAGATCTCTCTCCTTAGGAACAGTCACTAACAATCAGTCAAAAACAGCATCAGAATTTGTGATAATAGGAAACCTTTGCATTTTGAAATAAACGTTGTGTGCAACTAAGCTAATAGCAAGCTTGTCAGTAACCTACGCATCATATGAAATATCTCCCATCGCTTTTGATTTTATTGCAAATTCAGTAAAGAATACCCGAGCATTAGTCATGTTTTATTGGAACAGATTATAGAGTACTGTGTCCCTTTGTGATGAATGCTGATTAGGTTTCCATCAACAAATATACTATATCTAATGCAACTGAGACTCCCTGTAATCTCCTGCTATTGCTAAGCAACGAGCCAAGGCCAGAGCAGCTGATTAGGTGTAGTTTACATTCTCTAATGGAATGCCTATGACTAGAAATGAATAAACAGTTTCAGTTTTTCAGATACTTATTGCATCATTTTTGCTAGATACTGTTGCATCATGCTATTGGTAGTGTGGTGTCTTGTCACAAATGAATACTCCTGAAATTATATAATCAATCTAAATTTAAGTCTGTAGGATCATTAATTCATTATATCATGACAAGCCTGTCACAAACACTAGATCCAGGAAAGCTTCAGGCATACCAGAGCCAATTTTATACAAGATCCTGGGGAGGTGGGGTGGCCTCTCACTGTTAGTATGTGTGGCCCCATTGGATGAATCAGCCTCAATGCATTCAGTGATCCTGATTCAACGAGAGGAGGTTTATGTCAGGTCCAGATCGTGGGTGGTCAAATTAAAAACCTCAAAATTTGACAGAAATTGTGAGTCTCAGGTTCCATATCACTGTAAGGGGTGGGATGTTGGATTGGTGAGTGGCCCTCACTCAAATCTGGCAGAAACTGACCATTCTGCTGGACCAAGGTCTTCTTGATGATTACCACCCTTCCAAATGTAACCTGATGTCAGCACAATGACATCAGACAGAATGTGCACTGAGTTCTCTATCTTCAATCTAATCTGCGCATGACCTCTAACGATCCTGCCTGTTGTGCCCATGCTGTCTTTGGAGCTCCAACATCTCTCTGAGGGTTGGTTCCAGAGGCTCGTTATTGCATTTGGATTCAGCAGGAACTTGGTGTCCAGCAGTCCTCCGATTGTGGGTGACCTTGGCTGTCATTGGCTCCACCTTCTGAAAACTAGAATCTGTGCTGACCAAATGGTGGCCCCGAGCCAGCTCTAAAACTAGGTTTTGCCAAAGTGTGGTGAAGGATGCAAGAGAATGCAGTGATGCCTCAACATCAAATTGGTCCTCAGGAGCCTCATCTAAGTTGCCCTGGGAGCTGGGGCTGATGGGTTAGCTAGTGCTGTGCCTTCTCCTTCTATTGCTGGTCATTGCAATAGAGAGAAGAGATAAATAGAAATTATCTGGATAGTCACCTATATTAAAGAACACAGTTTTGATGGGTGGGGTTACCTCACTGGCTTGTCAGGAGGCACTGGTCTCATTTTTGCTTTGTGAATAGTTCTAGTCGACACCAGCCATCTCTGCTGACTGCTCTTCAAAGTGGGAGGGCTCCAGAATCTCTTGTCTAGGATCTCTCCCTATTGTTTTGGGCAATCTTTTCCTGCATAAAAACAAACGTGAGCAGGACAGATACCAAAACAGATGCAAAAGCAGAAGGGTCACCTGGTTTTTGTGTGTACTGAGTGGACCAATGTAAGGGCTGAAGATATGACTTGTGCAGGATGAAGATGTAAAAGTCTGCATGAAAGAATGAGTGATGATGTCCATGGTGAGATATCCATAGACTGGAACCCTGTGAATGTCTGATAGCCATGTGAGAGAATGATTGACTTACCCTGGTGGAATGCATGAGTCATTCATCTCCTTACTGCACAGAATAGAGGTTTTCTTCTGAGGAGCACTGGTGTTGTCCATCCTGGCTACTTGCTTCCCAGCCTTGGTGATGATGTTAATGGACCTCTCACACCAATCACAGGGATGATTATCGCACCAATGATCTCCCACTTTCATTATTCTCTGTCATTTAAATATGTATTAAAATATTCATGTCAGGGTTTCTGAATGTGCTGCAGGATAGGAAGAAATCGGCAATCTCATGAGCAGTCAAATGCACGTCACTGACATTCAAGGCATCATGTCTGTATCCATCATTACCTTCGGAATTGCATTTATAGGTTGTTTCACATTAACCTAGATGTGTCAGAGAAGACCTGCTTTCACTTCTTCCATTTCATGAGCCAGGCTATGACAGAGTTGTGCCATTAGCTGCAGGATTACCCAAAGGCAACTCATGGAACATAGACAGCTGTTGCCATAGGATGAAGATGCTCACAGCATCAAGATTTCACACCATCGTAGACCAAGCCATCTCAGGGGATATCTAGGCAGTCCTCAGCGCACATGTATTGGGCAAAGGAAAATAACTATTTTTTCAGGTTGTAATCACTGTTCCAGTGAAAAAGAGGCATCAAGTTGGCACGGCTAGTGGTGAGGTTCCCTTGTGTTCTCAGAATTAACAATGACATCCATGTGGAACAAGTCACATGAACCTCATTTTGTACATGAATGCAAACTGTAAGTGTGGTGTTCAAACATAGAAGGTGCATGTGCCAAAGACAATAGTTGTGAATATTGCTTCTAATATTACCTAACAGAGTTCCACACTTCACTAATGGTGGTCTCACAAGAAAAGTGAGCAATAATGAAGAGTTCCCCTGTTGCCATCCTTCTGGTATCTCCAAACTTCTTTCTAATAACTACATTTACTGGCTCAGTGATCGCCCTCTTATACCTTGAATCGGTCTTTTGACTAGAGGGGCCCAAAGGTAACAGTACTGTCCAGTCGTCGCCATTGAAGTAAGCGACCTGTTTTTTTGAAGAATGACTGGTGATGCAAAGGAGTTGCCAGTCTGATCTACTACTTTCAGAGTGGGTAAGATCAGGTATTTTCATAATTGGATTGTTTTGTTTGCTCAAGGCAGAATCTGAAGTCAAGTAATTCATGAAGGTCTGTTGCTGTGGGAGACTGACCTCACAGAGTGACCAGTTGATGGATCTGACAGCTTCAGTCTCTGCCAGAGAAAGAATTCCAATGCCTGGAAAGCAGCTTCCAAATTGAAAATGCTACTTCACACAGTGCAGGCCTTAGAGCCATTTTTTGTGTTTTTGTAACCTCACAGTGTAAGTTGGTGCATGAGAAATACAGGAGTGAAAAGGATGGAGAACTCACCTTTGTGAAAAATTTGGTAAAACATGAGGCAAGGGCTTTGCAAGTGCGATTTACAGCTTTTTGCTTTGTCTCTGAGAGAACAATTCACTTAAGGACGATAATAAAGAGTAGGCAGCAATAGATACAGATGAAATTATACATAGAGTCAATCAGCCAGAAGTGGAAATATTGGCTCCAGGCATGGCTGCAGTGTATGGCCAGCACCATTCAGGTTGAAAGTTCTTCATCCCATGTAACAAATGTAAAGCTGCTATGTAACCCAAAGAATGAATATGCTGCATCATTGTAACTTTAATTCTTCCTTGCCACAGTTCGCAAGATCTAGCTGAAACATAGGGCAGTAGTTACCCTTTGCTGTTGAAGTGGATGATAGATTCTTTAATTGCAGCTCTATTGGCAAATGAATCCCATTGATAGTCTTCTGCAAAAATCTGGATCAGCAGGCAATATGCCATTTTACATGAAACCAATGGCCCTTCAATAAGACATTTCAGAGAAATGTAGCAAAAATAATCAGTTAAAGTTGATATATTATTATTATTTGCAGTAATCCAGGAATAATGGATTTGGCTGACTGAGATTATGTTAAGCTTTCAACATCATCACAAGATCCTGTGAGAGGGTAACATGGCTTCAGACTTCAAGGAGTATCTTGTGAAGGTGTTCAGCACAGCCTGCACATATAGAGCTCCTCTGACAGTATCTTGAAAGGGGCAGCTGCTCCCTCTGTGGAGTGTTGATGGGGTGGTCCATGGGGTGGGGACTGATGGTGATGTGTGTAGTCATAAGGTTAGGTTAGCCTCAGGAAGCTCATGCTTCCCACAGCACAACCTCACCCTGCTTTGTTTCTGAAAATTATTGCTTTCCAACGCAGATGGATAAGACTTTAGATGATAAACCTAGTAAGGGAAGGTGATCAAAAGAGAGAGAAAAGTTAACATTTCTAAAATCTACTTCCAGTCTGCTACACTGGGACTCCACAACTGCAACATTTCGTTTTTTGGGCTCTCAGGCTAAGGGGCACATGAGATCCATAAATCATGCCATTAAGAGGTTTCCCATGCCATTATTTTTCAGTCTGCAAACTGCAGGTAATTAATGACAAATTATCCCATAAACTGAGCTATCACCATTCTGTCAACAGTGTTCTGAGTGTTAAGAACAAGCTTTTAATGGCTATGAAGAGCCTGTGGCAATGTTCCAATATAATATGGAAGCTCGCAGCTTATCTCATATCTCAGTTTCTTTCTTGTTTGCTCAATTTATTAGGTGTGATTAATGGGAAATACTGTTCATCTCATTATTATGGTGTAAACTCCCAGCAATTTAGACTAAATAATACATTTGAGAAAACTGCTTAAAGTTATCCATATTTAATATGGTCTTAATTGAACAAGTTTATTTGAATTACTAACTTCTTTCCTAAATTATAAAATCTCAGCACATACTTTTGTACTGTAAGGCATTATTTCAGAGGGATGTAGCAAAAAACAATTCATTAAAGTTGATATATAGTTATTATTTGCAGTAAACCAGGAATAATGGATTTATTTCACTGAGATTAGTTTGGCTACAATTATATTACATAGTCAGAGAACTTTTTAATCAAGCTGTATGTGATGCCCTGTTTTGTTTCTGAAAATTATTGCTTTCCAATACAGAAGAATAAGACTTTAGATGATAAACCTAGTAAGGAAAGGTGATCAAAAGAGAGAGAAAAGTTAACATTTCTAAAATCTACTTCCAGACTGCTACACTGGGACTCCACAACTGCAACATTTCGCTTTTTGGCCTCTCAGGCTAAGGGGCACATGAGACCCATAAATCATGCCATTAAGAGGTTTCCCATGCCTCAGGTGATGCCCTCAGGTATTCCGCTCATAAGTGCTTATTTTTATGATTTTTGCTCATCGTATAAGCTAATGTTTTTGATTGTATGTCATCTAGATTTTTATCAATATCATCTTGCTTTAAAAATAAAATCAGGAGTTCAATTTCAACACTGACCATTAATTCATCCCTAATCGGACAATGTCAGTCTTATTTGGCAGATATGATGAACATTTCCTAGGACGAGTGTGGCAGTTTCCTGTTTCTTGTGAGGAACTTTTGCTCGCCAAGAGTGCATGTTAGAAATTCAGTACATTGTTTATGATTTTCACACGGAGAATTGTTGCCATGCACTGTCAGCAAGCAGTGCTGGGAGAACAAAGTCTAGCGAGCAATATGTGCAATAACCTAGAAATTGGTGGTGAGCAAGAGGTGTGAACTGATTTTTGAATTGCCACAAATTGCTAGATGATTTATGCCACACAGTTGTTAATTATGTGAATAAAGAACCATGGTGTCAACCTCTCCTAGAGTTGAATAAATTGATGCATTTTTGTTAGAATGAATTAAATTTTCACAAGAAAGTTAAGGCTGGTATTTAATGATAAGGGCTCTTTTAATGATGAGATTTATGATCCTTCTATGCCACTTAACCCACCAGCCCTGAAAGACAGCAAGCGAAACTGTGGAGTTTAATTTCTGCAGAGGGTAAATTGGTCTTAGAAGAGTTCAAAACTAAAATGCAGGTTTTCACATTTTATTACTTTTACTTTCACCTTCTTTATCCTCTCCCTCACAATAAATAATTCTTTCCCTTTCTTTGCTTCTTTTTCTAATTTGACTCTTATTGACCTATTTCATTTCTCGTCATCCCTGTTCCTTCCTCTACCCTCAAATCTCATTGGAAAAACTGTTGGCTCTGACATTCACCAAAAGCCATGAGCATGACACTACAAGCAAATTGCAGTCCAAAAAAAATGCTGAAGGTTGGTGTCAATTTCAGCAAATTCTAGGACTATATTTATTGCTGCTCAGATAATTAAAATGTTATTTTTACTTTGGAAAAATCAATTTTCATAAAGTTAAACTACAGCAAGTTGATAGAGCACATTTGCATTGTGGAGTCTATTGGATTATTTTAATTTCAACTTGGAAATGCCCCACTAAATGATACAAGTGGCTTACAAATTCCGAAGGTGATGAAGGCTGGGAAGTTTCTTTGGTCTCTGTGCCAGTGAAAATTTCATTCTTCTTATGATATTATTCTCAGTTGGTGGAACAATTTTGTTCCAGATGAGAAGACTCTGAGGCAAAGTGGTGGTTACAAAGCAGCTGCATGGGGAATGAGTGGAATCCCTTCATATTCCCACATACATCTGTCCATATGGCTGCAGTCTATCATGTCCTATGCTTGAGGGAATCCTTGATATGGAGATCCAATGTTGGACTGGGGTAGACACACTAAGAAGTCTCACAACACCAGGTTAAAGTCCAACAGGCTTATTTGGTAGCATAAGCTTTCAGAGTGTCGCTCCTTCTTCAGGTGAGTCACCTGAAGGAGCAACACTGTGAAAGCTTGTGCTACCAAATAAACCTGTTGGACTTTAACCTGGTGTTGTGAAGGAATCCTACCATGAAGGCAAATATGGCAGTTTACTGGGCCTGACTTGCTGCATCTGTATTGAGCCAGATATAGTCGCATGCAAGACTTTAGTCACTTCAGCAATATGGTTATGAGCCGCAGGTTGTAAGATCCTGCAGATGTCAGCAACATACCCTGGAATGACAAAGACATTTATTGCCACGGTCACCTTTGTCATTCTGAACAATGTATGCGCTTAAGAGGTTGCAGATGTATGTGATCACCTGCTATGAGATCCACAAGCTTCGGTGGTTGTTGAGGAAGGCCTAAGAAGGTTGCTCTTTGCTTGTATACCCTGAGCTGAAGAGAGTGCCTTTGTCACTAACATTAGCAGCAGTCTGATGTCTGACCTCAACATTATTGCTAAAATCCTTGTAGACAACATCAAGGGCAGTGCCCTCATCTATTCTCCTTGGTTATCCCTTCAAAAGACTCAATCAAATTTGTGAGATATGATTTTCCACTCACAAAGACTGTCCCTAATCAGTTCTTACGTCTTTAAATGCCTGTAGACCCTGTCTCTTAAAATATCTTCCAACATCTTACTCATCACAGATGTGAGGCTCACTGACCTGTAGTTCCCAGGCTTTTCCCTGCAGCCCTTTTTAAACAAAGGCACAATATTTGCCACTCTCCAATCTTTGCGATTATTGATGATTCCAATATCTCTGCTTGGGGACCCATAATTTCCTCCGTAGCCTCCCACAATGTCCTAGGATACACTTCACCAGGTCCTGCAGATTTATCTAAATGCGCTTTAAGACTTCCAGCATCTCCTTCCCTATAAAATATACACTCCTCAAGACATCACTATTTATTTCCCCAAGTTCTCTAATATCCATGCTTTTCTCAATAGTAAATACTGATGAAAAATACTCGTTTAGGATCTCACCCATCCCTTGTGGATCCATACATAGATGACCTTGTTGATCCTTAAGAGGCCCTACTCCCTTCCATGTTACTCTTTTGCCCTTTACGCATTTATAGAAGCTCTTTGGATTCTCCTTTGCCTTATCTGCCAAAAAAATCTTTTTGTCCTCCTGATTTCTCCCTTACCTCTACTCCTACATCCCCTAAACTCTTCAAAGGATTCACTTCACCCCAGCTGCCTGCGCATGTCATGTGCCTTTTTCTTCTTCTTGACCAGAGCCTCAAAATCCTGAATCATCCAGGGTTCCCTACTTCTGCCAGCCTTGCCCTTCATTCTAAAAGGAATATGCTTACCCTGAACCCTGGTTAACATACTTTTGAAAGCCTGCCACTTACCAGATGTCCCTTTGCCTTCTCACAGACTCCCCCAATTAACTTTTGAAAGTTCCTGCCTGATACCATCAAAATTGGCCTTGCCCCAATTTAGAATTTTAACTTTATCATTAGGGAAATTATTTTGTAGTGTAGGAATTATATTTATGTCCTTAATCTTAAATGACCCAATTATGATCTTTTAGACAATGTGTAAGTTGTCAGAATGTATTTATTTGCCTAAAGGATTGCCCATGTATTTGAGAAATATCACTGCACTATGTTTTGGTGTCATGCCGCATGCAGGTAAGGTGCAGTGTATATGCTCCTATTGACGGTGGCATAGTGGCTAGCACTACTGCCTCACAGCGCCAGGAACACGGGTTCCATTCCCAGCTTGGGTCACTATCTGTGTGAAGTCTGTACATTCTCATGTCTGGTTTCCTTGCACAGTCCAAAAGACATGCTGGTCAGGTGCATTGGCCATGCTAAATTCTCCCTCAGTGTACCCGAACAGGCACCAGAAGGTGGTGATTAGTGGATTTTCACAGTAAGTTCATTGCAGTGTTAATGTAAGCCTACTTGTGATACTAATAAATAAGTTCATATGCAGGACACACCTACAGCCTAACAGTTTAGCTGAGAGAACTGCTTTTGTGCTGTAGAGTGCATAATTTTATCATTTTTTCTAGTATCTCTGAAACAGATCAATTAATGAGGTGTAAAAGTGTCAAGGTCAGATTTCGAAAAGCCTCATGGAACCTCACTGTCAATGGTATAAATGAAAACCACAGGACACAGTGCATGCAATTTGTCTGAAAAATCATGTGTGGAGCATACCTGAATTTCTAACATGCACTGCTGATGTACATCAGGAGCAGACTCACTCTTCTTGGCTCTAAAGGCAGATAATTTCAAAACTAATGAATGTGAAATGCCTTGAAATGTCCTAAGGATATGAAAGGTGTTATAATAATGTGCTCTGTTTCAACCTGTCTTTGATGAAATGTATTTTCTTTTCTAATTGTTTTGCAAATCCCTGTAAAACCAGAGTCAATGAAGTGACTGCTGTCAATGGCACTTTTGTATATTCATTGCCTGTGCAAAGCGGGAAAGATTAAATGGTCCATTTCCAACAATTAGGATGGTAACCAGTCATCATAATCAATTCAATTTTAGTGCTGCTTGCAAAATTCTTATGTCACTATGGTAGATGATACAATACATAGTGAAACATATTCCAAAATACAAGCTTTATGATAATTATGCAATCTAAATCAAAGGAGATTAATTCAAAACTCAGAATAGTACGAAGCTGAACATTGGCGTATCAGACATTATTTTTATTGAAAAGTGTTGACCATGAATGAAGCCCATTCAGCCTCAGTTATGTAACAGTACTGTTTACTAGCAGTGGGAATCAACATCTGTTTTCAGTTATAAAGGAAGTAAAGAGCTTAACTGGGGCATACTGTGTAATAGCAAAACAACAGCAGTTAGTAAATATATAAGATGTGTATTACAGATATTAAAAGAAAAAAAGGAAGTTTTGCAGATATAATGCTTTTTTTGTTAGTTACAATGGAAACAGATACTTCTTACAATACATGTTAGCTTCTCATTAGGTGTTGAGCGCAAACATTAATACTTGAGATGTAGCTATTAGCTTGTGGCTGAAGCGGAGAAGGTTATGTTTCAATGTCCTAAGGACCTTATTGGTTTTTAGCTGACAAAACAGGTATAGATTGAAGGTAACACAGCAACTTGAGAATTGACATGTGTAATGATAAATATTATCAGAACACAACGATTAGAAGAAGCTGGAGTGTAATGCAGTTCAAGAGGAGGGAAAGAGATAGGAAGCAACAGTAATGGTGTTTTTCCCCTGTTCATTATTCAAAATAAGAAGTCTCACAACACCAGGTTAAAGTCCAACAGACTTATTTGGTAGAAAAAGTCAAAAGTGGCTTTTGCTACAAAATAAATCTGTTGGACTTTAACCTAGTGTTGTGAGACTTCTTATTGTGTTTACCCTAGTCCAACGCTGGCATCCCCACATCATTATTCAAAAGTCAGATGCAACATTGTACACAATATTCAAGGGCCACACTTCATTGCTACTGTGTGGTGAAGTAGAATTTCTGGCCACAAGTGAAACTGTTAGCTCAGCTAACATTTATATTGTTGTGTGGAATCAGCAATTGTTCACTGTGCCTGGGAAGCCACTTGTATATAATCTGGGAAATCACCCCGAAGGCACAACTACAGGATTTGAACTCCATTTAAAGCTGGACCTCAGACAGTTAGGTACAGAAAAGGTTCCTTGAAGATGAATTACACTTGATTTGAGGACAGAGGGAACATTCTCAAGGGGAGTGCATATTAGTGAGCCATGTTACCTTTTGGTTTCAGAGTTCCAGAGCTGCTGTCTGATTGCTATTGTCAGCAGTGAGAAATTGAATGTTCTGAAGTACCTGCTTATTACAGATGTTACATAACTTAGATGAGTACTCTGGTGTATTATCACAGAGCTCTCTGCTAGCAGCTGTACCTCTCACCTCATGTTCCTCATGTCTTCATGACTGCATTCCTTGGTACCTTCCTCAAGGTGTGAACAAATAGGCCTGGATTTTCACTACTCAAATTGGAATTCTCCCAACTTGGGCACTTGCCACACACTACTCAGCAGAAGAGCCTCCAGATGCCACAAACTTTGCTCCGAGGAGTTATGTTCTTATGTTCTTATGGGCCCATTGACCCCAGAAGCAAATTGCCTCTGGAGGTGGGCTTGGGTGTAGTGGAAGGGCCCCTGTAAATAGTTCCTGCTGTGAGGCAGGAAGCTACTGTTGGATTGTGGGAAAAGACATCAATTGATCACAAGTCAGGTGAATGCTAACTATAATAGTTGCCAAACTGTTCCTGATACTGGAAAAGGTGGCCCATTATGAGCCTCCCTCAATGGTCTCTCTGTTGATCTACGCTTTATAGTACCATTTGTTGTGTATTCCTTTGCCTTGTTTGCATTTGCAAATGCAGTACCTCACAGTTCTCTGGATTGAATTCCATTTGCAACTTTACTGACTATTGACATCTACCTGCAGTCCACAGGACTATCATCCCCAGTGATCTTTATCTGCATCATCAGCAAACCAGCAGCATCAGAGGTGATGAGAGCAGGAGCAGAGGAGGAAATATAAAGAGCTCTATTGAGATTGAACAGAACAAGATCAAATCAAAAGTTTAAAATACATCAAACTCAATGTCACAGGAAAGTAGTAAAGTGATTAGTTTCAAAATATTTTGTTTTTTTTCCTCCCTCAATTTTTATCTGAGCAATTGAAACAGTAAAAGGGTTAAAAATAACAGTCTGAGCACAAAGCAGCTTTAAGTCATGAAGGGACAGCTGAGACCTGCTGCCTTTAATTCTTGCACGATGCGGGAACTTCGGAACACGTCATGTATTTTGGGGGAACTTTGTGTGCGGGAAATGTCTTCAGCTTTGTGAACTCAAGCTCAAGCTTTCCCATCTTGAAGGTTAGCTACAGTCATTGTGGAGCAGCAGGGAGAATGCTGGACCACACTTTCCGGGAAGTGGCCACCCCAAAGACAGAGAGTTCAGGCTCAACAATGGATGGCTAGCTTGATGAGTAGGACGAAGCGAACACAACAGGATTATTTGTGATGTGTATAAATCAAAAACCACTACTCAATTTTGAGACCTCTGGGAAGTGGCATTCATTATGCCAATGGTGGGGTCCTGGGAGTGATCTCAGTGTGTTAGTGAAAGGAAGGTACAGTCAGTCAGAGGCAGGTTCAGGGTGAGAGTCTGGTCGGTGAAGATCTCATTAAGTGGATCATGAACAGGAACAAGACAGGTGGCTCAGACATTTTGTTTTAATTTTCAGGACTGGGCGTCAACCAGTAATTATTGCCCATCACTAGTTACACTTGAGAAGGTAGTGGTGAGCTGCCTTCTTGAACCGTTGCAGTCCTTGTGATTTAGGTACACCCATAATGCTGTTAGGGAGGGAATTCTAGGATTTCAAGTCAGGATGATGAGTGACTTGGCGGAGGGGAGCTTCCAGTGGTGGTGTTCCCAGGTATCTGTTGCTCTTGTGTTTCTAGATGGTATGGTTGAACATCTGGAAGGTGCTGCCTAAGGAACTTTGGTGAGCTTCTGCTGTGCATTATATAGATGGTACACATGGCTGTCACTGTTTGTCAGTGATGGAAGGAGTGAAGGGTAACAATTAAACAGGGTGCTTTGTCCTAGATGGTGTTGAGCTCTTTGAGTGTTGTTGAAGCTGCATTCAGCCAGGCAAGTGGGGAGTATTCCATCACACCACTGACTTGTGCCTGAGCAGGCTTTGGGAAGTGAGTTACTCACTACAGGATTCCTAGCCTCTGACCTACACTTATAGCCACACTGTGTATTTGGCTCATCCAATTCAGTTTCTGAGTAACACCCTGGATGTGGATAGTGGGGGATTCAGTGATAGAATGCCACCAAGTGTCAAATGTTAGATTCTCTTTTGTTGGAGATGGTCATTGCCTGATACTTGTGCAGCGTGAATGTTACTTGCAACATGCCAGCCCAAGAGTGGACATTGTCCAGATCTTGCTGCATTTGGACATGAACTGCTTCATTATCCGAAAAGTTGGATCGGAGAGGGGTCAGGGCGGGTATGGGGATAGTAATTGGTGTGGGCTCTGAGAGAAGGAAAAGCAATGTGAAGGTGGATGGTGATAGGGTTCAGGGTTACAGAAGGAAATTCAAGGGTGACAGAGGAGAATTATGATATTGGATGGATCTATGGTGATTGCAGGAAGTTGGTAGGTGACAGGGGAAGATAGGAAGTGGTGGAGTGGATTTGAAAGGCAACACGCACCATTTTCCACATCTGACCTTTACCACACAATTAGTCAGCCAGCGAGATCCCTTGAAATGGGACGAGGGTGTTTTCAGGTGGGTGGAGTTCAAAGCCAAGAGGGCAACAAAAGAGCCACCCTAATAACTATGAGGCAATTGATGTTGGAAATTCTTTGCTGTGTCCTCCTCTCTCTGGAAAAAGCTGCATTGCAGCAGGTTTGTTCCTGACTCATGGACTCCCAAACTTAAACTCAGGGAATTGCTTGTAATTCTAGCCCAGTCCGTTGCAGCTTTTTATGCCATTGAGACTAGGGAGTGGCTGACCTATTGGTTGGCTGGAAGCTCTCTGAGGCAGAACTTCCTTCCGAGTAAGGGCAGAGGTCCCACCTTTAGTCAAATCACACTTGTCTGAGCATTAACTAACAGCACAAAAGTCTGCATCAGAAGCAAATTCTAATGGGAACTGTGATGGTTGTCCCTTTAAGGATTCATCTGCAGAGTAACGGTCACATGAAATGGGGAACTAATTAGGAACAAGGTGGGGGATCAACCTGGTGAGATCCAGTTTCTGTTCCTGAACTTCCTCGGAAGCTGACTGGCAGCCATATGGTGGCAAGCCTCTATTGTAGTCATATGTAAATAAACGCTACAGTTGTTATTTACCTAACTGAACTTATTACAGGAAGGTAAACACCACCATTCAAAAAATCCTGGCTCATATGTCACATTCAAGGGAACGTTCTCCTTTGTCTCCTACCTCACAATCAATTGCCAATAATGTGACAAGGTTATTTCAAATTCCATTTGCTTTCATTTTGGCAATAAATTCCTATGCAGAACCTTAGTAAATATCTTTTAGGATGTCCATGTAGGCAACATCCATAAATATCCCCATCTCCGCTGTGCTAATGACCTCCTCAAGAAATTGCATTCGATTTGTAAAACAAATTATTCTCTGTTCGTAGATCCACATTGTCTTTTGCAGATCAGCTCATATTTCTTCAAGTGCTTAATATCTTTGTCTATGCTGCTAAATTCTAATAACCTTGGCACAACTGTCTGTTCTGTAGTACTTGATTTCTCCTCTCTCCTTTCTGTTGCAATGGAGTGAAATTTGCATATATCCAATCATAAGACTAGAAATTCCTGAATTAAGAGAGTCATCATTTTTGAAAGCTCTCTTGACTCAGTAATTCGATGGCTACAAAATCTGTAATTCCCTCAGCTATTACATTTCATACTGTGGGGTAGAAACCATTGGTTTTGGAGATATGTCTTTCTTAAGTTCCATTACTTCCTTAATTAGCATTCTAAAAGGATACGTACACTCCCTTATTGCTGTGATTAAAACTATAATAATTAATTTAACTACTATTATATCATAGAACCAACATTTATTTATGTTCAAGGAGCAAATATCAATTAATAAATGTGCATGTTGTTGATGTTCCTCCACCTTGTGGTGCACAAGGCAGTCTGACATCTGTTCCCATAGTGAGGTTTCCCAGGTGGCTGGCCTGTCGCCAGAGTCTTATAGCTTGAGGAGAGAGCCACTCCACATCAAGCATGGTTTTTTTCCACTTGTCATTAGCATGTTGGAAGGGTTTAACAGGTTGATACTCAACTTGTTGGCCACATTATACATGTATCTTCCTCGACCGCCAAATCCCAGGATGGGACTCAAACCCAGAGCTTGTGTCTCAGAGGCAGGGATGGTACCCATTGCGCCACAAGACCGCACTAAACCTGTATGTAGTGTTTCTAAAAGTTATTATCATCAACTAACCTTCCTAAGCTGATATGTATGTAACAAATTTGAATATCAAACAGAAAAACAATTAGATTTATTCAGTTGTAAGCAATGATAGCGTAATTAGACTAAAAAATACCTTTATTAGGTAAACATGAAAAAAAATGATTCCAACTGAATTATTCAATTTGATTTTGCCATTCAGGTAAAATAATATAATCATTTCATTGAAAAGTAGCTGAGCCCAATTCTTGCCAACTAAAAGATTTTGAAATTAGTCAATCATTTTTCCAGATGATTGATTTTGAATCCCACTTTTATTCAACTTGTTAGCAGAGCCAAGATTTGTAAAATAATTAAACATTTCAATGGATCGTTTTTCTTAGACAAATAATTATATTGAATCAAAAATGCAGTGTATGGTTACAGTTATTTGGAAAATGATCTATCCTAACTTGCAACACAGTGCATCATTGTTAAGTTTCAAGGTGTGAGCAAATAGTTCAGATTCATTTAATAAGCCAGTGAATCAATGCAGGTTATATGGAACTAAAATTCCAATTTCAAGAAGTAAGTGTATGTCATACAACTCTATTTAAACATATGCATTTCCATTAGTCACAGAAGTGAATTTGTGGTAAGTATGATGTCAGGTGAATTGGACATTTGAGGAGTGGTTTTGGTTACATGATGTTGCATGCATTTATTAACATCAGCAGCAACTACTTCCGGGTGGTCATGAAGTCAATATGCTGGAAGCTTATTTTATTATGCAGCTTAATGAACTATTCAGGATACCACATGTAATCCTGCATTCTGAATAAATGCATGCGATACCAATTGAAAATAAATGTTCAACATTTTAAAAAGCCTAAAGGAGCTGCATTCTTAGCTTAATGTTGCATGATTTAGTTTTTGAGGATTTTGTAAAAATCTGTTTTTTCCACCAAAATCTTGTTAGGGGGCTACTGCTTATGTCCAGAAACTCCAACCTTGCCCATGGCTGGAATTCTCCAGTCCTGCTGTAGTGAATGGAGTTTTGGATGAATGTTAAATTCTCCATTCTCACTGTTTGCGAGGGCAGGACAAATGAGAACGGAGAATTCCAGTCAATTATATCTTTATTCTTACATTGAATTGTATGTGGAGTGCGTGTGTTCTGGAAATCCCACTGTATTAGTTGTCACAGAAAGAAAAAGACAAGGGCTGAAATTTTCCTATCCAGCCTGCTGAGGCAATCATAGCAGGTGAGACAAGATCACCCTAAGGTGCAAATTTGTTTATTTTAGTATTCCAGTTCTTCCCTTAGTGAAAGTCTGTGGTCCCAGTCCTCAGTTTCCACATCATGTCCTGCAGGTGTATCAACAGTGGAAACAAAAAGTTAGATCTCTGCTGGGTGTCAAGCGTTGAGAACGGTCTAGTACAACATTAAGTTGGATCAATGTTATTGCAGTCTCCAGGGACTTTAATGCGAAGGCTGTCTTTATCCATTCAGTGTCTGACATTCCTGGAGTGATTTTTGCAAGGCACCTGACCTCAACTGAGCAGTATTGTTGCCATATTATCTTTTGGAATGTGGTCTGCTAAAAACACCAAGCACAAGACAACAGATGGTAGCCGAATACTGAGTTATCAGGGATTAATATAAATTGATGGGTGATTGATCTTGAGGTGGACACATATCTCCTGCTGTACTTACTACGGTCAGTTCATTCAACACATTTTAGGATCAAATCTGGAAACTTTCTTGGATTGCATAGCTCAATAGCACTCTACGTAGTACTTTTAACAGTGAATTATTAGAAGTGCTTAACAGTAATGTGAAGGCCTTTATGAGTAACATTGCAGAAATTAATTCCCCAGTAAAGACACAGATTGGCTTTGCATAATACACCATGACAATACAATTTATTTGATTCTGTTTTGTTTCTTTTATGATGTCTTTCTTACAGCTTGAGAATATTTAGAAAAGTATGAAAACTGACTGGGCAGGAAATGACATATTAGTCCCTCACCCACCATGACGCAAGTTCAATATTTCCTTCACATTATTTCATTTCAAGGTGAGGTCATGTTCTAATTCACTGGATTCCTTTTTTATTAGCCCGTACGCACAATCCTAATGTTGAGAGCAGACTGTCATTAGCACATTTAAACATGTCTCCCTACAAATGGAAAATTCAGCCTCATGTGTAAAGTTCATCAAATCTGCTCTTAGATCATTGCACCAACTTGTCTCTGGAGAGTGGTGTATTTGTTTTTCCTTTCTAATTTAACGAGCAGCAAAGCTTATAGTAGCCTAACCACATGGGCCTTGTAGTTTAATTAACAATGGATGGTGCAACAAGGTATTCAAACTTGTATAATTCCACTGAAAACAACTTTCCTGTACTTTTCTAGACAGTATGACTATTCCCTTTGATCCCAAGACTACATTCATAAATTAAACTATTTAGCAAGCCTTGCTTGCCACTAATATTAGGTAATGAACATATTCAGCATTAGTCAAATTGGAACACAGACCATGACTGTTCAGTATGCTTTCCTGGACTTACAAAACTGTAGGACTGGAATTCTACCAAGAAAATGCTACGTGTCAAGTTCACGTGAGAACTAGAGTAATTCACAATGTGCACTGCAGAGGTCACTCGCATATATATATCATTATAAAGCTGTAGCAGGGCCTATTCCTGCTGAAGAGACCTACAGCATAGTGCTGAGTGGGCCACTGCACGTAGGCCAATCTGTCACTACTAGCTTCCCATTTGTTGGCCAGCCCCATGATCCCTGCATTGACGTCTCTCTGAGCAGCGCCCCCCCCACCACAGCCTGATCGCTGGTCTCCCAACCATTCCCAGGCCAGCCTTGAACTCCCCTATCCTGGTCCACCCAATCTCCAGCCCTTGCCTCCTCTGACAGTTGCCACCCCCCCAGCTTTCCATGTGACCCCCCACCACCACCTCCCCACCGCTCCCCCCCCCCACCCCCCCCCCCCCCAACCCCCCCCCCCCCCCCCCCACAAACACACACACACACACACACACACACACCGCCTACCACCTTCTAGGCAAGTCACGGGGGTTACAGATAGTGCGACATGAACCCAAGACCCCTGTTGAGCCCGTGCTCACATGTGTGGAACTTGGCTATCAGTCTCCGCTCAGCGACTCTGCGCTGTCGTGTGTTGTGAAGGCCGCCTTGGAGAATGCTTACCCGAAGGTCAGAGGCTGAATGCCCATGACCACTGAAGTGTTCGCCAACAGGAAGGGAACAGTCTTGCCTGGTGATTGTCGAGCAATGTTCATTCATCCGTTGTCGTAGCGTCTGCATGGTCTCCCCAATGTACCATGCTTCGGGACATCCTTTCTTGCAACGTATCAGGTAGACACTATTATGCCAGGAACACATGCACAAACCCTGCGAATCAGCCAATGCAAGAATCTCCCAGCCTGCTACACTAAAAAATGGGAGTATTGTGGCCTGGATGTCTGTAATATAACCAATGGTGTAAGTCAGTGTTGTAAACCATGGTGGTTGGATAACAGCCATCTCTACAGCCACCTGACTTCCAACATTGCATTACAGCCGATAATTGGAAAGATTTTGATTGGATGCATTTCTTCAAAAATTACATTCTCATCTGATTTAGTACCTACTAAAGTGACCAAAGAGAAAGTGACCGAAGAGGTGGATGGGGGAAAGGCAGTTGACGTGGTATATATGGATTTTAGTAAGGCGTTTGATAAGGTTCACCATGGTAGGCTTCTGCAGAAAATGCAGATGTATGGGATTGAGGGTAATCTAGGAAATTGGATCAGGAATTGGCTAGCAGATAGGAGACAGAGGGTGGTGGTTGATGGTAAATATTCGTCATGGAGTTCAGTTACGAGTGGTGTGCCTCAGGGATCTGTTTTGGGGCCACTGCTGTTTGTAATTTTTATAAATGATCTGGATGAGGGTATAGTTGGGTGGGTTAGTAAATTTGCTGATGACACCAAAGTCGGAGGTGTGGTAGATTGTGAGGAAGGGTGTCGTAGTTTGCAAGGTGACTTAGATAGGTTGCAGAGCTGGGCCGAGAGGTGGCGGATGGAGTTTAATGCGGAGAAGTGTGAGGTAATTCACTTTGGTAGGAATAACAGATGTGTCGAGTATAGGGCTAACGGGAGGACTCTGAATAGTGTGGATGAACAGAGGGATCTAGGTGTATGTGTACATAGATCCCTGAAAGTAGGGAATCAAGTAGATAAGGTTGCTAAGAAGGCGTACGGTGTCTTGGCGTTTATTGGTAGGGGATTGAATTTAGGAGTTGCGGCGTCATGTTGCAACTGTACACAACTCTGGTGCGGCCGCACTTGGTGTACTGTGTGCAGTTCTGGTCCCCACATTACAAGAAGGATGTGGAGGCTTTGGAGAGGGTGCAGAGGAGGTTTACCAGGATGTTGCCTGGTATGGAGGGGAGGTCCTATGAGGAGAGACTGAGGGATTTGGGGTTGTTTTCGCTAGAAAGAAGGCGGCTAAGAGGGGATCTTATTGAAACATATAAGATGATTAGAGGTTTAGATAGGGTGGATAGTGATAGCCTTTTTCCTCGGATGGAGAAAGCTAGCACAAGGGGGTATGGCTTTAAATTAAGGGGGGGTAGTTATAGGACGGATGTCAGGTGTAAATTCTTTACCCAGAGGGTGGTGAGGGATTGGAATGCCCTGCCTGCTGCAGTTGTAAATGCGCCTAGTTTGGGGGCGTTTAAGAGATCCATGGATAGGTTTATGGATGAAAAGGGATTGGTTTAGGTTAGAGGGTCATTGTTTTTTAACTGGTCGGCGCAACATCGTGGGCCGAAGGGCCTGTTCTGCGCTGTAATGTTCTATGTTCTATGTACCGGCAACTGAGTCTTGAATAGTACCAGTGATTTATTCAGTTATTGCTGCACGATAAATTGCCTAATGAGTGCAAAGTTCAGAATTTTTATTCTGCATCAATAATTGACTGCTGCTATTATATCTGTCATTTAAAGTTGGGATGAAATGGTGGCAGTGTAGTCAATAAGACAGTTTGTCCAACATCTTTTTATTTCTAGAAATTGGGCTTGAACTGAGGCTTACCTATCCATCATTATGTCACCACGAATGCCCTGGATGTGGCAGACCCAAGCCTTTGGCAGTGGTTGCCTCCAATATATTGGCTGAAAGGGCATTTTTAGCATCTGGAATGAACTTCCTGCTACTTTGAAAAATTCAAGGACACCGCACTCAACGGCTTCGAAACCTTGTGGAAATCCATCTTCAGTGTTTCACTAATTGAATGACAAAAAATTTAGTCTGCTCTTTCAGTGATTTGTAACCAAGCAGAATCAGAGCCTATACTATTGGCATGGCATGAATTAAATCACACGATGTTTTTATTTCTCATGATTGCAGCACGTAGGCATTTTCTATCGACTCCTTCAGATGTTTAAACACGTATTGAAGAGGAGACATGGTAAAGCCGACAAGGGATGTGGCAGGAACATGTCCATTTCCGATGCGCTGAGATCTGAGACAAAAGCCAATTCAATCTCAGAAGGTTCATTCTGAGGTTGAGCAACCAGCTCAGGTGGCTCATAGGAGAAATAGATTTGCATACAAGACACTTAAATGACTCCAGTTTTGCAGGTCTCGATTTGTCTAAGCCCTTTATCATGAAAACCAAATATGTAAGAATGTATTTCCACTGTAGGTGCAGAAAGTGCATCACATATGTTCACTGCTGTGTAGGGATTGTATGGCTGAAATATCAAGTAAATATTGGCGTCTATTGATTAGCCAAGTACACAGAATGTTTAGTAAGGTTTAATCAATGAATCTGGACAAACAATGCAGTGCTAGTAAAGGGCCTAGTAAAGGTAAACCTGGCTAGGGTGGTGAATGGATCCCAGAATTGAGCAGTAGAAGTATTATTGTCCAACACTCTCATAACTGTTAGTTGGCTTCTATATTACAGTATGAGGGAGCACCCCATGTCCCATAAAGTAGAAGAGATCGCATTCAATTGACATATTCAAACTTTACCATTCTTGGGTTTCATTAGTGTCTATATGGTTGGGTCCAGTTCTATTACCAGGGACAATACCATACAGTCACTGCATGTTTAATGTCACAGGACAATTTACTGGTTAGAGTGTCCATTTCAACACTCTGACCCAAGGACTGAAATTATTGCAGTACTTATCAGGAGCATTATAAGGAAGATTACCATTACTTGTGTGCAATTCCCTCTCAAAATATTTCCCTGCTGTCAAAAGTGTCTGTACTCTGGACTATTTGTCCATTGTTCAGACCTCCAAAAGATATGGAACATCATTACTGAGCAAACAGATCAAATTTCACTTTGTAAAATGGAAGGTCACCAGCAGGAAAGAACTAGCCAAGAATGCAACTGAATAATTTTGTTGATCAATTTACCAGAGAAGCAACAATAATAAGGTTTCCATAGAAAGCACTCCATTCACAACTATTGACAGCAGTTCAACATACCTCACTTGAAAAATCTGTCAGGATACCAACCTCAATGGTCATACAGACCATAGATAGAAAATATGCCACAGGAAGGATCTCCCCCGATCCTTGACACACCACACCAGTCACTCATCCTCACCCCCAACTCTTTCACAGTGAGTAAAGCTTTACTTGTCATTGGTGCATGGCAACTTGACAGGTGCCACCCTTCTCTCACAGGAAGGAATTGATTCTGTCCGAATTGGAGGACATGTCTCTGTTTCTTGGGCTACGGATATGCCACAAAATTGTTACAGGTGAGCAATGTGGTGTTAGAATTTCAACTTCGCGAATATCTCATTTGCATCCAAATGAAACAAGTCCAGCTCAGTAATATGTCTCAATGGATACTTCACACTTGATTAATAGTCCAAGGGAAATACTCAAATTGAGTATACAGACACACTACCCATGGCAGAAGTTGAGTTTTATCTTAGTTGCTCTCGATATGTTTATTCGGTTGATCAAAACTTACAGCCCTTAAAAATTATGCAGTTAATATGCAGGCTAGGATTTTGTAGGAGATAGTGTTTTTAAAAAAATAGGATAGAACGTTCACATTGTGAAGTGATGTGACAACTATACAGTCTCATTAATGTGGGAGGTCCTAAAGTCGATTGGCAGGGTAGACATAAAGAGGGTGTTTCCCCTTGTTGGACATTTATGAATGAGCGGCTTTAGTTTTAGTCTAAGGGGTGGCAGGTTTAAAACAGAAATGAGGAGGAATTACTTCACTCGAAGTGTGTGAATCTGTGGAATTCTTTACTCCCACGTGCAGGGGACACTGGAATTTAAGGAGAAGGTAAAAATGTTTTTAAATAGTTGAGGGATTAAAGGTTACGGAAAACAGGCAAGAAGGTGGAAATAAGGCTGAGATGATATCAGCCATGATCATATAGATTGGCAGAGCAGGCTCATGAGGTTGAATTGCCTACTTCTGCACCTGGTTCTTATGATCTTATGAACAATAATTTCACATCTCTACCACTGACTCACCATCTAGTGAGATAGTGGAAGTGATAGAGGTTTATAAGATGGACCTGATAGAGGTTTATAAGATGTTGAGAGGTATAGATAGGGTGGATTCTCGGAGGCTATTTCCCAGGGCTGAAATGGTCACTATGACAGGACACAGGTTTAAGGTGCTGGGGAGTAGGTAAAGGGGAGATGTCAGGGGTAAGTTTTTCACTCAGAGGGTGGTGAGTGAGTGGAATCGGCTGCTGTCGGTGGTGGTGGAGGCGAACTCGTTAGGGTCTTTTAAGAGATTTCTGGATGAGTACATGGGATTTAATGGGATTGAGGGTTATAGATAGGCCTGGTAGGTAGGGATATGATTGGCGCAACTTGTGGGCCAAAGGGCCTGTTTGTGCTGTAGTGTTCTATGTTCTATGTTCTATTAATCATATGCTAAAAGCGCAATAAAGAAAACTGTCATGAAACGGACAAATGATCTGAATAACATTGATTAGGTAATGACTTTTCATGGTGCTTTGATGACCACCTGAGTCCCACCAGTGACCCCTATTGGCCATGGCCTTATGACTGCATGCCAGACTGACAGATGCAAATCCACATGGGATTGGCATGGAACATTCAATTTGCAATTGTGTGCAACAAGCATACAAAGATTACCAGGAACTGGTATACCTGAAATGCACATGTATCAACTCCACCAAGTCACCTTCTACATGGGGAAGCTGAAAAAGAAGTGCTGTGGGAAAAAAACATGATTAATCTGTGTTGGTCTAAATTTCTGCCCATTTATAATGAGATATACATGTGACTGGTTAAGGATGAGAATTCCTAGGAAATGTTACATTCAGGTGAGGAGGAGTCAAATAACTCCCCTCTTTGCTGTCACCTGCAACAGACCTTTTTCTTTAAAAAGAATATACATGCCAATTCAGTGAGTACTTAACAGTTTATGCAATCTGATCAGGTTTTTTTGAGTTTAATGAAGAAGTTAGTTTTATTATCCCACAAACACACACACACACACACACACACACACACACACACACACACACACACACACACACACACACACACACACACACACAAATACAGTTTACAGAGAGGGGAAGGATATATTTGCAGACTTGGCTGCCTTCATGCTGAATTTGGTCACCACAGTGCTTCAGGTTTAAAGATGTGTAGGCAACTAAGTTAGTTGTTCTTCTGGGAACGCAACTGTGGAATTGAGTTCTCCCTTTAAAATCTCTGTCTGATGTACATGGAGAGAGAGTCAACATTAGCAGGCAGGGCCCAAAGCTTGCATGTTGCATGTGGAGAGAGTAAGGCAGGAGAGATTGCTTCCAGTTTCTCAGCTGCTTATGCCATCCTACAGAGAAAGTATGTGCTTAAAACACCCAAAGGTGTTGGTTTGTCATGTTACTGTCCTTTTCAACTGCCATGATCACATATTCCAATTGTGGCTCAATTAGCTCATTTCTGAAAAAAACTATCTTAAACCAGGGCCACGTTATTGAAGAAATTAGCCTTTAACGGTCTATCTCAAACAGTTGAATATCTCAAGAGGTTGCCATAGATGCCTTGTTGATGTGACAGGAGATGTATCTAGACCAACTGCCCGTAGCCCTTTATTCCCCGCCTGTTCATGGATCCATCCAGATAAATCTTAAATGTTGCTAATGTGTCTGTCTCATCCACCTCACTTGGCAGTGCATTCCAGGTTCCCATCACTCTCTGTGTAAAAAATTTCCCCTGTATCTCTTTTTCTTTATTCATTCATGGGATGTGATTGTCGCTGGCTGGTTAGCATTAATTACCCATCCTAAATTGCCTGAGGGCAGTTGACAGTCAACCACATTGCTGTGGCTCTGGAGTCATGTGTCGGCCAGACCAGGTAAGGATGGCAGTTTTCCTTCCCTAAAGAACATAAGTGAAATAGATGAGTTTTTTTCTGACAATTGACAGTGGTTTCATGGTCATCAGTACATTCTTAATTCCAGATATTTTTTAATCAAACTCAAATTCCACCAGCAGCCATGGTGGGATTCAAATCCCAATCCTCAGAACATTCGCTGCATTTCTGGATTAATAGTCTATTGATAATACCACTAGGGCATCACCTTGCCTCATCTCTACTGAACCTTTCCCTCCTTACCTTGTGTCGCCTTGTAATTGTCATTTCTGCCCTGGGAAAAGCTTCCAACTGTTCACCTTATCTATGTCCTTCATAATTTTATAAACTTTTTTCAGGTTGCCCCTCAGCCTCTGTCTTTCCAGGGAGAACAATTCGGTTTAATAAGTCTCTCCTCATAGCTATCATCCTCCATACCAGGCAGCATCCTGGTAAACCTTTTCAGTACTCCCTCCAAAGTCTCCACGGCCTTCCGGTAGTGTGGCATCAAGAATTGGACACAATATTCCAAATGTGGCCTAACCAATGTTTTACATAACTGTAGCATAGTTTGCCAATGTTTATACTCAATGCACCGGTCTATAAAAGCAAGCATGCCATATGCTTTCTTCATCACATGACTGCAGGGAGTGTCTGCACTGCCTTCCTACTCTTTCTCTATATGGTAACTGCCAATTCCCTGTTTGTCTCAGTAATTTTTATCTGCGGTGTGACCAATTCACTGAACGTGCTATCCACAGCTTCCTCAGTATCGTGCATGCTCCAAGGTGAATCCATCCACAACTCCACAGCCATCAAACAATCTAACATGAGCTGCAGTTGGACACACTTCTTGCACGTGAAGGGCAAGGGACACCAGAAGAATCCCTGAATTCATATCGTCATAGATTCAGACGCAGTCAGTTTTCCACTGTATAGAAATATGTTGTAATAATTTCTTCACACGAGCATTAGGCATTCCTTCATGTAAGCATTAGGCACTTCTTTCTCGCTCTGTGAATGGTTAGATAATGAGTAATTTAGAAGTGGGAGGTGAAAGTGATCATTTTAAAAGAACCTGATCACTAGCGTGTAGAATTCTCTTCTTCAGAAGTCAGTGGAGGCAGGGTCATTGAATTTTCTCAAAGCAAAATAGATCAATGGTCAAGGGAGTCAAAGGTTATTGGGGCAAATAGGAAAGTGCAGTTGAGACCATAACCAGATCAGCCATTATTTAACTGAATGGCAGAGTAGGCTCAAAGGGTGAATGGCCTAATCCTGCTCCTAAATCCTGTGTTCCCATTATTAAAATTATGTTATGGTTTCCCCTGGGTATTGAAGGATAAACTTATGAATTGCCTACAAGATCCCAGTGATTGGGCATGTGGGTATCCAAGAAACTCAAGTCTGGATAAGCTAGAATCTTTATTAGCCTCAGCTCCACAAAGATGAAATTTTGTTGTCTCTGCATTACTGTTAGGTTTTTGTGAAACCACAATCCATGATCAGGACCACCACACTAATCCTTATCCTTGATTTTGATGAACATATTTACAGAATTCTGGTAAATTGTGTGGAATCCTTACCCAGAACTAGGTTGGTTTATCAATATATCATAACTATCATGGATATTGTTACCCAATTCCCAGAGGCCATATCACTACAGTAAATCTCAGCCAAAGCTGTGATTGAGGGATTGACCCAGTTTTCCATCCTTTACGAACGACCTAAAGAATTCAGTTGGATCAAGGCCCCAATCTTATGTTATGCTTTCCCTCAGCATCAAACACTTCAAATCCTGGGCATATTACCTACAGTCACAAGAGGCTCTGGATCGGTAATACCACGCCTTGAACACCACCATCAATGCATATTTCTGTGAGTGCCTCTACAACTCGACAAGGAGTTAGGTTTCCTGTTATTCACAATCAGAGATTTACTTAATAAACCGATAGGTGTCAGTCCACTTGGACTTGTCTATGGGCATGAGACAGCTGATCAAGAAAAGGTTTCTGAGCAACAGTAAGATCTCATTGTTAAATTTTGTTTTATCAGCCTTCTGTGACTGACTCATTAAAAGTATGTGCTGTGGCTAATGAACACCTGAAAAAGTAAGTAGGTGGACATGCTTAAACATGCCTACTTTAAGCATTTAAACCAGAGGATCAGGTCCTAGTCCTGTGGTTGGTAACAGGTAAACCTCTGAAAGCTTGGCTACACTGCATATGGGAAAACATTAACCAGGTCAATTACCTGACCAACACTCCCAGCCAGAGAAAGAAACAATGGTTGTGCCACATAAGCATGATAAAAAGATACAGTCAGGAATAGGACAAGCCGTTGAATGTACATCTAGTAGTGGGCAAGATGAGGCCAAAAGTGAGTTCATTAAGGCCAAGGTAACATACTTTGGACATATTGTAGTGACCAAGGTCAGCAAGAGTACAAAATAGATCTTTCCATTCCCAAGACCAAGATACTGCCTTTCCTGGGGACGTATGGAATTTAGAGGAAATTTGTCCCTAATTTAAGCACCCTAGTTGCACCATTGACTAATTTGCTGATGAAAAATATCAAGATATTGTGGTCAGAACTGTCTGACATTGCTTTCAAAAAATTGAAGGATATATTAATAAATGAGCCAATGCAAGCAGCCCTAGACTTGAACCATTCATTTAAGGTGCCTATTGATGTGAATGATAAAGGTGTAGGTCTTACTCCAGGGAGATGACTCAGATATGAAAAGAAAGAGAGAGAGGAACAGATGCAGACCAGTAAAGGAAGGACTGTGGCCAGAATTTTACTGGAACACCTGCCCAGATTCCGGGGGCGGCAGCCGAGGCTTGGAGAACGGCATTCTCCAGTGGCCTGGGTGGAATCATACAAACCTCGAGCAGACATGCCATGCCTCAGATCCATCGGCAGACAGAGAATTGGGGTTAGCTGTTAACTATTGATTTTAAGAACTAAACCAGGTTTTCACTATAATGGTTTGACTATATATAAATTGAAATGAAGACAGAAATATGTTACTACAAACAATAAGCCATTACAAATCCATCATCAATAATTTCCAACCTCTATTTCTTCAGTGAACCAAAATGAAATCATAACCCTGCAACATTTCAAAACTGCTCGTTGATTTTATCATCAAGTTGCGCCCATTTTTGGACGCGAAAACTTGGTGAAGTCAGGTGTGAGGTGAGTAGCGCGATACGCGCCCGCCTCCATGCCAGTTCCCCCTTCACCAAGGCCCAAAAATGGCCACGATCGGGACTGCGCCCAAAATATTTGCATGCATTTAAATTGACTTAATGGGCTGCACGCCCAACCTTACCAGCACTTCCCTCTTTACCACTGCGTTTGCCCATCCAGAATTGATGCGAAACAGACATGCTCCATAGAAGTCTCATTTGGGCGTTCCAGTTTATGAGGAGATAAGTGCCGAGCATCCAATGGCTCACTGCTTGGGACTGGCGGGGGCGGGGGTGTAGGTGGGTCCAACGACTCTCTGCTTGAGATCGTGGGGGAGTTAGAGGGGGGAGTCCGTTGCCACTCTGCCTGAGATCAGTGAGGGGGAAGGGGCCTGTGAACAGTCTGGGTGGCGGATGGGGCGGTGGATAAGGGGCTAGTAATGTTGTAGGGTGGGGCAATATCTGTGGATGCCAGGAGGAGGCATTATATGGTCCGCGAGGAATGTGGCAGAGGAGCCGCATTCTATGTTTTTTTTTCTGAGCATGCGCAGTTGGAGGTGCTGATTGGAGCTGCAGGATTTTGGGCATGTTAAGCCCTGCCCACAGGCTTCTGCAGGGTGATTTGGAATTACTGATATTTTGCAGCAGAGTACGTAGGGGGGCGCCTAAGAATGGGTCTAAAAGTCAGATCTGAAACACTCCCAGATTCAAGTCCGCCCAGCACTTGGAATGAAAATGGTAAAATAGGGTCCTGCATCTCAAGTAATTCAAGGGGTGTGTGTGTGTGTGTGTGTGTGTGTGTGTGTGTGTGTGTGTGTGTGTGTGTGTGTGTGTGTGTGTGTGTGTGTGTGTGTTGTGCTGAGATGTGATAGATTGGATTCCTTTTTCCCAGTCTTCATTTGTTTGGTTTTTTCAAAAAATGGATGTGTTTGTAAATTTGAAAGAAAGGACAGTAGTATTTAAGATACTTAATGCTCCTGATCTAAATAAAAATAATACCCATGTCCCACTTTCACACATGTATGCATTCAAGGTTTTATGCACATGCATGCAAGTTAAAATTAGGAGGACAGGCTAAGTAGTTCAAAAGTCAATAAAGTTAATATTATAGATTGATGACTTGATGCTATTAAGTGCAGCTCCATGATCTTTCTGGATTTTTCATCTAGACAATTGAAAGACATTGACAGATGATTTATTTATTTTCTTCTGCAGCTAGAATATGCTATTCTTAAAACACTGTCAGCAGCATGTGGATGGTTAAACAACAACCAGGGTTTGAGATTGAGGAATGGATGAAGAGAGTGAAACACTTGTGTTAAAGTTAAATACTATCGTTTTGTCATCTAAGATCTGCTCATGAACTGTAGTCAATACACCAGATGGGCCTTCTGAAAGGTATATTGATTCTGAAAAATAACTAGACATAGATAGAATTTTAAAATGAAAAGCTTAAACACTAAGTTTAAAAAATGGGTTGGAAAATGACATTTCCTAAGTATCCTACAAGCTAAGTAATTAGCAATCAGCATTTTTTTATTGAGAGGATGAAACAACAACAATATGCTCAAGGATTTGCTTTTTCTGTATTTCTCTTCTTCTGTTCTCTGGTCTGGAGAAATGCAGTTTCTTAAAACACTTAAGGATTCCTTGGCTCACCACCTGATCCCCTTTTACCAAATGACCAGTTATCCAAATATGGTCGTAGCAAATTGATTCCAGGTCCATAGTTTTGATAAAATTAGATTCCAGCTAGAAGATTTTCCCACAATGTTCATTATTCCAAGTGGTTGTGCCCAAAAGGTTTGTTCCATATTCAGTTGGGAATATGGATGTTTTGTGAATGGTTCAGGAAATGTTCTATTCACATTCACTCAGACAATTGTCTTTGATACAATCTTTTAGAGAGTCTGGCTTCATTATAATGGCTTTGTAATTTGCAGGGTGCAGCTATATTAAAGTTTATAGTTTATTTATTAGTCACAAGTAAGCTTACATTAACAGGCAATGAAGTAACTGTGAAAATCCCCTAGTCGCCACACTCCAACACCTGTCCAGGTACACTGAGGGAGAGTTTAGCATAGCCAATTCACCTAACCTGCACATCTTTGGAGTATAGGAGAAAACTGGAGCACCCAGAGGAAACCCACGCAGGCAAGGAGACAATGTGCAAACTCCACACAGACAGTGACCCAAACTGAGAATCGAGTCGCAGTTTCTGGCAGTTTGAGGCAGCAGTGCTAACCACTGTGCCACCGTGCTGCCCCAAATTTCACCAATCATAGGAGCAGCTGCGTGGAGTCACTGAAATGCTGTCATGCAGCCTTTTAAAATTCAACCAGTTATTTTAACCTTACAAATACATAAAGCTACTTTGGATATAATGTACTGCTTTATAACAAGACTTACAGAACTCAAGGAATTTAAAATACTTTTCATCTTTAAATAAAGACCCGTCAGGGATGACGTGATCTAGGTTTGGGAGTGGTTGCATTTTTGTGAGCTTTGGTACGACTCATCTTTTAATCCTTTTGTTAATCTGATGCACAACCCATAATTATGTGAGTAATTATGATGTGAGTAATTTGTGTTATGTTCCTTAAAGGTCATGGCTACTTTTTGGTGATGGTGAACTCAGTCAAGAAAATCCTTTGCCACACTGCCATGTTGTTGTCCCAAAGAGAAACCTAGATGGTTGGAGATGGCTGGGGTGGGGCCCAGTTTGCAGTGGCAGTTTCACTGGTAAGTGGGCGTATACTTTGGGTGTTGTGTAGGCTTCAAGATGATGGCTGCTATTGTGAATGAAGTTGTGGATGAGGGTTTTGGCTCCCTGGCACAGACTATTGGCAGTTACATTGATGAGCTGTGACATATCCTACACAAAGAACAATACAGTACAGGAACAGGCCCTTCGGCCCTCCAAGCCTGCACTGATCATGTGTTTCTAACTAGACCATCCATTTGTATCCCTCTATTCCCATTCTCTTCATGTGGCTATCTAGATAAGTCTTAAATGATCCCAACGTGTCTGCGTCAACCACCTTGCTTGGTAGTGCATTCCAGGCCTCCATCACCCTCTGTGTAAATACATCAGTCGCATATCTGTATTGAACCTTGCCTCCTTTACCTTGAACTTGTGACCCCTTGTATTTGTCATTTCCAACCTGGGAAAAAGCTTCTAACTGTTCACCCTATCAATGCCCTTCATAATTTTATAAACTTCTATCAGGTCGCCCCTCAACCTCCGTCTTTCCAGGGAGAACAACCCTAGTTTACTCAATCTCACCTCATAGCAAAGACCCTCCATACCAGACAACATCCTGGTAAACCTTTTCTGCACTCTCTCCAAAGCCTCCATGTCCTTCTGATAGTGTGGTGACCAGAACTGGATGCAGTATTCCAAATGCGGCCTAACCAACGTTCTATGTAACTGCAACAGCATATGCCAACTTTTATACTCTATGCCTATTCCAATAAAGGCAAACATGTCATGTGCCTTCTTCACCACCTTTCCCACCTGTGATGCCACCTTTAAGGATCTGTGGACTTGCACACCCAGATCCCTCTGTGTGTCTATACTCCTAATGGTTCTGCCATTTATTGTATAGCTCCCCCCCGCATGACATGATCTACGTTCGGGAGCGGTTGCACTTTTGTGAGTTCTGGTACAACTCATCTTTTACCAAAATGCATCACTTCTCATTTATCTGGATTAAATTCCATCTGCCATTTCTCCGCCCAATTTTCCAGCCTATCTTTGTCCTGCTGTATTCTCTGACAATATTCATCACTATCCACAACTCCAGCAATCTTTGTGTCGTCTGGAAATAAAGAGAATGAATGAAGTGGAGAAGAAAATTTTGTCAGTCGAGCGGGCAGTTTTCTTGGTGAAGGATAACCTCCAATCCTTAGAAATCCCTTTGCATGGTATATTGAACACCCTGGTTGATCTGGGGAGATGGGGCCAGAAAAATAGCAACTGTGTGTCGATCTCCCGAGAAGAGCTGGGGATAAAGATTTCCCTTCTTTCCAGACATTGGGCCGAGAGGGCAGGGCTAGAGAGCATGGGGCCTCTGGATGAGGTGATCGGTGAGAGTGGGGTGGGGGTCCTGCTGCCACTCTTTTCTCAGGCTTGGTGACAGATATATGGAAGCCAATGATCAGGCCTGAACATTGGGGTAGAGAGGTTGACCTGTCGCAGGGGGGTCAGGGATGTGGGCTGAGGGGCTAGGGGGTCGGTTGGACTGTGGGTGGGTGTACGGGGCTGCTGTTGAGGGGGAGGGAATTTGGAGATTGGGACTACCAGGAGGTGGGGGGTGGAGGTGGGGGCGAGATGGAGGCGGCCCGGGCGGGGTACCCGGATGTGTACTCAGATCCTGCACAGGTCAGCTGATGGGGATATTCACAGACATGTTCAACCTCACTTCACAATAATCTGAGGTCCCAATCTGCTCCAAGGTGATGACCATCATCCAGGTGCCTAAAAAAAAATAAGCAGCATGCCTTAATGACCATTGGCCAGTGGCTCTGACATCCATCATTACGAAGTGCTTCGAAATGTTAGTCATGGCATGAATCAATTCCAGTCCCCGGATTACCTGGATCCACTACAGTTTGCTGACAGTTGCAACAGGTCCACAACAGATGCCATTTCCCTGGCCTTGCATTCAACCCTGGAATATCTGGATAACAAGAACACCTATGTCAGACCCCTATTTATTGACTACAGCTCAGCCTTTAACACTATTATTCCCAAGAAACTTATCTCCAAACTCTGTGGCCTGGACCCCGGCACCTCCTTTTGCAATTGAATCCTGAACTTCCTAAATCACAGACCACAATCAGCAACGGTAGGCAACAACACCTCCTCCATGATCATCTTCAATACTGGAGCCCCATAAGGCTGTGTTCTCAGCCCCCCTACTATAATTCTTATATACCTGTGACAGTGTGGCCAAATTCTCCTCCAATTTGATTTTCAAGTTTGCAGAAGTAGGTCAGATTTCAAACAATGAAGAGACAGAGTATAGGAATGAGATAGAGAATCTGGTGAACTGGTGGGGCAACAATGAACTGTCCCTCAATGTCAACAAAATGAAGGAGATTGTAATTGACTTCAGGAAATGTAAAGGAGAACATGCCCCTGTCTACATCAATGGGGACGAAGTAGAAAGGTTGAGAGTTTCAAGTTTTTAGGTGTCCAGATCTCCAACAACCTCTCCTGGTCCCCGCATCTCGACACTATAGTTAAAAAAGCCCACCAAAGCCTCTACTTTCTCAGAAGGTTAAGGAAATTTGGCATGTCAGCTACGACACTCACCAACTTTTACGGATGCACCATTGAAAGCATTCTTTCAGGTTGTATCACAGCTTGGTATAGCTCCTGCTGTGCCCAAGACCGCAAGGAACTACAAAAGATTGTGAATGTAGCCCAATTCATCACGCAAACCAGCCTGCCATCCATTGACTCTGTCTACGCTTACTGCTGCCTCGGCAAAGCAGCCAGCGTAATTAAGGACCCTACACAGCCCAGACATTCTCTCTTCCACCTTCTTCCTTCAGGAAAAAGATACAAAAGTCGGAGGTCACATATCAATCGACTCAAGAATAGCTTCTTCCACCTGCTGTCAGACATTTGAATGGACTTACCTTGCATTAAGTTTATCTTTCTCTACACCCTAGCTCTGACTATAACACTATATTCTGCATTCTCTCATTTCCTTCTCTATGAATGATATGCTTTGTCTGTATAGCGTGCAAGAAACAATACTTTTCACTGTATGTTAATACATGTGGCAATAATCAAATCAAAACAAGTTTGTTCCTCATACATTGGACAGTCTCACAGCACCTATGAGACAACTGAATTTTGAAAGAAACAAAAGGTGAATGCACCAGACATCGTGTGGTTAAATATGCTGGAAAAACTGAGTTCAGGAAAAACCGGCTATGCATGATATATTAAACTGAGTTCAGTTCAATGTGAATCAAAGACCAATCACACGAGGCAGGTCACATCTCATTAATGTGATTGAGTTTTTTGAGGCGGTGACAAAAATACTTGATGAAGGAAGGGCTATGGGTGTTGACTAAATGGATTTTAGTGAGGCATTCGATAAGGTCCCTCATGGCAGGCTGATACAAAAGGTTAAGTCATACGGGATCAACTGTGAACTAGCTAGATGTATTCAGAATTGGCTAGGCCATAGATGACAGAGAGTAGCGGTGGAAGGATATTTTTCTGAATGGAGATCTGTAACTCGTGGTGTTCCATAGGGATCAGTGTTGGGACCACCCTTGTTTGTAATATTTATAAATAAATTGGAAGAAAATGTAGCTGGCCTGATTAGCAAGTTTGCTGATGATACTAACATTGCTCAAGTTGCAGATAGTAGTGAAGATTGTCAGAGAATACAGCAGGATATAGATAGGCTGGAAAATTTAATCTGGACAAATGCAAGGTGATGCATTTTAGTAGATCTAATTCAAGTGGGAGTTATAAAACAAATGGCAGAACTATCAGGAGCATAGACACACAGACAGATCTTGGAGAGCAGGTCTACAGAATCTTAAAATGGCAACACAGGTGGCAAAACAGATATACTGTCTGGATACTATTGGGGGAGGTGCTGACCCGGGGAAAGTGGCAGTTCATGGCACTGTGGTTGACTCAGCTTTGCAGGAGGGCAGAAAAAAGTGTGGCAGAGCTATAGTGGTAGGCAACTCAATTGTAAGGGGAATGGACAGGTGTTTCTGTGAACACATTCAAGACTCCAGGATGGTATATTACCTCAATGGTGCAAGAGTCAAGGATGTCTCAGAGTGGCTGCAGGATATTCTGGTGGGAGAAGGTGAACAGCCAGCTGTAGTGATGCATATACACACCAGTGATATAGGTACAAAAATGGGATGAGGTCCTACAAGTTGAATTTAGGATGTTAGGACTTAAACTAAAAAGTAGGATCTCAAAGGTAGTAATTTCAGGATTGTTACAAATGCAGTGTGCTAGTCAGAGTAGGAATGTCAGGATACTAAGATGAATGTGTGCTTGAGAGATAGTGCAAGAGGGAGGGATTCAAATTCCTGAGACATTGGAACCAGTTCTGGGGGAGATAGGACCATCTGCACATGGGCAGGACTGGAACCAATGTCCTGGGAGAATGTTTGCTAGTGTTGTTGGGGAGGGTTAAACTAATGTGGCAGGGGGATGGGAACTAATGCAGGAAGTCAGAAGGAAGTACTATGGGGACAGAAACAAAAAGCAGTAAGGGGAAAAGTGAAAGGCGGAGAAACCAAAGATAAAAATCAAAAAGGACCACAGTACAGAGACTGTGGACAACTCAGTGAATGGGTCCAGTAAGGGTAAGAGAAATAAAACACAGGGAGAGTTTACAAAACATGACAGGGCAGATGGCCTGAGAAACCAGGGCAGAGAACAAGGGAAGCCTAGATTAAACTGCATTTATTTCAGTGTAAGAGCCTGTGGGCAAGGCAGATGAACTCAGAGCATGGAAGGGTACATGGTACTGGGACATTATAACTATTACAGAAACATGGCTAAGGGAGGGGCAGGACTCGAAAACAATGTCCCAGGGCACAGATGCAATAGGAAACTGATAGCCAAGTTCTGCATGTATGAGGATGGCTTACTAAAATCCTACTAACAGTCCTGGCTTGAGACAATTCACATCTCTTTAGCCTGTGATTATCCCTTTCTTCACTCGTACTGTCTGTACCTGTAAAGATTTGAATATCTCACATTCCAAGGATTATCTTGCAATTGTGAATTTGCCTATATATGCCATGTTTGTGAACCTGCCTCTCCATTCACCGGAAGAAGGAGCAGCACTCCGAAAGCTTGTGATTCCAAATAAACCTGGACTTTAACCTGGTGTTGTGATACTTCTTACCAAAGGAAAGATAGAACAGTAAAAGAAGAGGGAGAGTTGCACTTTTGATGAGGGAGAGCATCACAGCAGTACTGAGAGGGGATATATCCAAGGGTTCGCCCACTGAGTCTATATGGGTGGAACTGAGAAATACAAAGGGAGAGATCATTTTGATAGGATTGTATTAATGGCTCCCAAATAGTCAGCAGAAAATTGAGGAGTAAATGTGGAAGGAGATTAAAGAAAGCTCAAAGAAAAATAGAATGGTAATAGTAGGGGCCTTTAACTTGCCCAACATTGACTGGGACAGTTATGGTATTAGGGGCTTGGATGATGAGAAATTTGTTGAGTATATTCAAGAGGAATTTCTCAATCAGTATGTGGATGGCCTGACTAGAGAGTGGGCAAAACTTGGCCTCCTCTTGGGAATTAAGGAAGGGCAGGTGACAGAATGTTAGTGAGGGATCACTTTGGGGTCAGTGACCATAATTCCATTAGTTTTAAGATAGCTATGGAAAATGATAAGTCTAGCCCAAAAATAAAAGTTCTAAATGGGGGTAAGGTCAATTTTGATGGTATTAGACAGGAACTTTCAAAAATCGATTCAAAGAGTCTGTTGGCAAGCAAAGGGACAATTGGTAAGTGGGAGGCTTTAACTACGGTTAACTACGGTTCAGGGTAAGCACATTCCTTTTAGAGTGCAGAACAAGGCAGGTAGAAGTAGGGGGCCCTTGATGACTCAGGATATTGAAGCCCTGGTCAAAAAGAAGAAAGAGGCAAATGACATGCATAGGCAGCTCGGATCAAGTGGATCCCTTGAAGAGTATAGAAGAGTAGAGTTAAGAGAGAAATCGGGAGGGCAAAAAGGGGACATGAGATTGCTTTGGCAGATAAGGCAAAGGAGAATTCAAAGAGTTCTACAAATACATAAAGGACAAAAGAGTAACTGGGGAGAGAGTAGGGCCATTTCAGAATCAACAAGATCATCTATGTGAGGATCCACAAGAAATTGATGAGATCCTTAATGAATATTTCTCATCAATATTTACTGTTAAGAAAGGCATGGATATTAGGGTACTTGAGGAAATAGTGATGTCTTGAGGAGTGTACATATTAAAGAGAAGGAGGTGCTGGAAGTCTTAACATGAAGGTAGATAAATTCCTGGGAACTGATGAAATATATCCTAGGACACTGTGGGAGGCTAGGGAGGAAATTCCAGGTCCCCTAGTGAGGATATTTGAATCATTGACAGCCACACGTGAGGTGCCTGAAGATTGGAGGATGGTAAATGTTGCACCTTTGTTCAAGGACTGCAGGGGAAGACCCGGGAATTATAGACTAGTTAGCCTATCTAACATCTGTAGTGGGTATGTTGTTAGATGGTATTCTGAGAGATAGGATCTACAGGCAGGTAGAGAGACATGGACTGATTAGGAACAGTCAACATGCCTTCTCGAGTGGAAAATCATGTCTCACAAATTTGACTGAGTTTTTTGAGGGGTAACCAAGAAGGTAGATGAGGGCAGTGCAGTCGACTTTGTCTATGTGGACTTCAGCAAGGCCTTTGACAAGGTACCACATGGTTAAATCTCATGTAATGCAGGTAGCCAAATGGATACAAAATTGGCTTGATGACAGAAACCAGAGGGTGGTTGTAGAGGGTTGGTTTTCAAACCAACAGCCTGTGACCAATGGTGTGCCTCAGGGATCGGTGCTGAGTCCTCTGTTATTTGTTATTTATTTTAATGATTTGGATGAGAATTTAGGGGGCATGATTAGTAAGTTTACAGATGACACAAAGATTGGTGGCATAGTAGACAGTGAAGAAGGTTATCTAGGATTGCAATGGGATTTTGATCAATTGGGCCAGTGGGCCGATGAATGGCAGATGGGGTTTAATTTAAATAAGTCTGAGATAATGCATTTTGGGAGGTTGAATTGGGACAGGATCTACTCAGTAGGGCGCTGGGGAGAGTTATAGACCAAAGAGATTTGGGAGAACAGGTTCATAGTTCCTTGAATGTTGAGTCACAAGTGGACAGGGTGAAGAAAAAGGCATTTGGCATGTTCAGTTTCATTGGTCAGAACATTAAATACAGGAGTTGGGATCTCTTGTTGAAGTTGTACAAGACATTAGTAAGGCCACGCTTGGAATATGGTGTACAGTTCTGGTCATCCTAATTATAGAAAGGATATTATTAAACTAGAAAGAATGCAGAGAAGATTTACTAGGAAGCTATTAGGGCTTGATGGTTTGAGTTATAAGAGGAAGTCGGATAGACTGTGATTTTCTTCCTTGAAGCATAGGAGGCTTGGGGTGATCTTATATAGGTCAGTAAAATAATGAGGAGCATAGATAAGGTAGATAGTCTTTTCTCAAAGAAAGGGGAGTCTGAAACAAGAGGGCATAGGTTTAAAAAGAGAGGAGAGAGATACAAGAGGGTCCACTAGGGCAATTTTTTCACTCAGAGGGTGGTGAATGTCTGGAACAAGCTGCCAGAGGCAGAAGTAGAGTACAGTTTTGTCTTTTAAAAGCATTTAGACAGTTACATGGATAAGATGGGTATAGAGGGATATGGGCCAAATGTGGGCAATTGGGACAAGCTTAGTGGTAAAAACTGGGCAGCATGGACAAATTTAGCTGAAGGGCCTGTTTTCATGCTGTAAACCTCTATAGCCCTGTAATTAACACCTTTAGTATTCTTGGAACATTTCAGCACTTGTGCTGGACAATTCATTGAATAAGGAATGGTTCTGGCGCAAGGTGTGTCATAAAAAGCGTGACAACACCAGAGCCGGAATTTAATGTCACACCTGCCCCAGAATTGGAGCAGCGCAGGTCACAGAATGGAATTCTTCTTTGACCTCAGGCAGGATTTTACAAGCCTCGCCCAAGTGAGGTCGTAAAATACCAGCCCAGGTTTTACATTTTACAAAACAAGTTGTTACTAGCCTTTTAGAGTTTAGTGGTTGCTCCCACTGTATACACAAAATTAATGGACACTGTTGTCACACAGTAACCATAATCATTTAACACGCTGATATTTTACCATTTACAATGAGGTTGGAGTGGAAAAGAGGCTGTAAAATAATGCAGAAAGGTATGAGATTTTGTCTTCATCATCTTCCTGCTATCATATCATCTTGCCAATGGCTGGGAAGATAGCATACAGCCCTCCTGCCCAGAACCTAATTGTTCCACTTAAGTGGTCAGTTAAGGGCATTTTCCACCCCCTATCATTTAAACAATGGCACACAGAGGATGGAGAGGTTCTGTCTGCCATTGTGGGAGACACCCAGTGGGCTCTAATAAAAAAGTATTCTTTTATTGAGGCATTCTTCTGCCTACAGAAGGCCCCACTTACTTCAGGGGTATTGGTGCCACCTGCCCCCACCCTGGTTAATAACAGTAGATAAATGTTAAAAACATCTATTAATACTGAAAATATGACATTTGCTGGTTTTACCACACATATTACTTCTGGTTGCCTCATTCATATCTCCCATTGAAGAACTGGGAATGGTAGAAAATTGTGTCCCATTTCAACTTATAATCATAGAGAAATTGTTTATCAGCAATTCATTTTACAAAGTGTCTACTCCAAAACAATGTGGTCCCACAAGATAGCCAACAATACCTATCTGCCCATGTGCAATAATCAATGCAAGTACATAAATCCAATGACATCACTCCACTATGCCAGCCTACAAGAAAGTTTTTTTTTATCAACAAGGAACAAAATGCAACAGTCAAAAAGAAAGTGTCTAAGTTGAAGACCTAGCATTGTGAAAGCAGCGCCAGAACAGACTTGAAACAACCAGAGCAAACTGTAAACCTCTGAATCCAAATGTTCTTCTCATGGTCAGCCATGACTCTCAAGAAAAATCATTCCCTTATCAATTTATTCCTATCCTGGCACAAACAGATTTCAGGTACAAATTTCTTTCTTTTCATAATTCCAGTATACCTGATGTTATGATCCCAGCTGATGTTACTACTGAACAAGTCAGATCTCAGGGTAGAAATTGGCTTGATAGACCCTAACTTTTATTTTTTATTTGGAAATGTGGCAGGTGGCTAATGAGCAAAGTCATAGAACTCAGCTGATGTACTTTTGTCAAAAGAATAAAACATTTATTAAGAAAGAAAAGATTAACTACAATATTGTACTTATCATTTACAGATCAATACAGATCCATAAGGATAACATTCATTACAAGATCCATCTTATACATGAATGTTCACAGTAAGTGCGCAGTCAATGTAAACCAGTAGGTGACTTGTGGCTAGGCATGCCAAATTCCGAATTCAAGCAAAGAATGCTATCCAAAACGATTTCTATGGATTTCTCAGCACTACCACCCTTCCTCACCCAAGACAAAGAACAAAGAACAACACCGCACAGGAAACAGGCCCTTCGGCCCAACAAGCCCGCACCGCCATTTTAGTGAGTGCCTCATTCCAATCCTTCTTCTACCTATGGCTTTTGCCTATGCCTCTTGGACTCCACAATAAAGGTGTGCAAATTTAGAGAATTATATGTGTGCCAGATTAAGGGAGGTCTAATTTAGGGACAATTTGTTAAAACCAATCAGCCTAAAAGCACGCTTTTGGGGTGTGGGAGGAAACTGGAGCACCCGGAGAAAACCCACGCATGCACGGGGAGAATGTGCAAACTCCCACAGACACTGACCCAAGTCGGCTATCCAACCCAGGTCCATGTATCTGCACAGCAAACAGTGATAGTCACTGAGCTGTCGTGTTGCCCGTCAGTTAGTCCAGTTTAAGCGTACACTAACGATGTGAAGCACTAGGCAATTCTCGAAGCAACATCCAAGAGCATCCCTCACAAGACCCACCGCGTGTATGCCCCTTGTTGGCCAACAAGGCGGACCGAATCACCTGTGGATGTAAAAAAAAGACATCAATAAACATACACAGCTTATACAGACATTCACAGAAGATCCCCAGAAGCTCAAACGTAAGACAATTTTCACATTGCACACCCACTGGTCTTACTGGAATTCTTAGTCTTTCATTCATGGGGTCTTGATCTCCTCTCTCGAACAATGTGCCTTGAAATCTCCTTCCATGATGTTTTCTCTTGAATGTCTTCACTAAGGACCCACCTCCAGGGTTTCAACCTCTCCTTCCTCTGCTCTAGTGTGCACATGCATTCAAGCCTCTCCTTCCACTCAATCTCTCAGATACCCAACCAACAGAACATCACTGCTTCTGAGGCCTGTAGCAAAGAATCACTGACCTTTTGGTCTTCTTGGATCTATAGTGTCTCACAAATCCAAATCATTCCAGGTCTGCATCCTGCAGTCCTGCCTTTTAACTTGAAACCTCTGCTCCTCACTCTTACCTTTACATAATTTCCTTTCTCTTCCTTTGACCATAAAATAATCTTAGAACTACTTCTGTCAATTTTCCTGGTTTGGGACTTCTCAATTCTTTAGTTGGGACCTGTTATCTACAATGTCCCTTCACATCCTACTAGAAAGAATCTTAAACTGCTCCTTGCCCCTTAGAACATAACCACCAATTGAACCTCAAACTGCACTCTGTTCCCCAGTGGCCTCTCTGTTGCTAGGAAACAGCCCAGTTTTTATGCCTCGTATTTGTTTTAGCGTCATAAAACCTCATTAAATTGTAGACATCTTTTAAAGTGAAATAAAAACCCAAGATCCCTTCACACAAAAATACAGAAATACAAATAACACATAAAGCTGTAGCTTTTGCCTACAAATGTAAATACAAATAAAAATTAGCTAAATCTATATTTACTAATACTGTTAACTTATTTGTATGCATTCTACCCAGTTCTTCTGGAAGCAAACCATTTCACTGGTTGGAGAAGCAACTGTACTTAGACAGGAATATTGCTGACAAGTTTGAATTTAAAATATCCCTCTTTCTAACTATCGTTAATGTTCCAGTATGTAAGATTTATTTAGGTCACTTGGTTCACTTCTGTTGTCTTGAATTTGATTGACTACTCTGTCAGTCTCAGTGATGGAGTAAAAGACTAGAATTGCACTTGGCAATGAACACAGTCTTGATTTTAACACCCAATGCAAATTTACCTGTAGTGTGTCTTATTGTTTACATTTTCATTCTATTTTGCATGGAATGATAAAGGTGGCGGTCTCTGCTATTTTCTGTAAGTGTGTGCACTTCAAAGAGAGATAACTGCTTCTTTCATCAAAGGTATTCAGCAAATAAAATTGTATTGATTAATCGTGACACATTAATTGTTTGATAAGGTGCCTCATAAAAGGTTGCTACAAAAGGTTAGGGTGCACGGAGTTGGGGGTAAGGTATTAGCGTGGATAGAGGATTGGTTGTCTAATAGGAAGAAGAGAGTTGGTATCAATGAATGCTGTTCTGGCTGGCGGATGGTGACTAGTGGATCGGTGCTGGGGCCTCAGCTATTTACCATTTATATAGACAGTCTGGAGGAGGGGGCTGAGTGTAGGGTGATGAAATTTGCTGATGACACAAAGGTGAGTGGAAAAGCAAATTGCGTGGAGGGTGTGGAAAGTCTGCAGAGGGATCTGGATAGGCTGAGCGAGTGGGCGAGTACCTGGCAGATGGAGTATAATGTTGGCAAGTGTGAGGTTATCCACTTTGGCAGAAATAATAGTAGGAGGGATTATTATTTAAAAGGTGAAAAGCTGCAGCATGCTACGGTGCAGAGGGACCTGGGGGTCCTTGTGCACGAATCGCAAAAACCCAGTCTGCAGGTGCAGCAGGTGATCAAGAAGGTGAATGGAATGTTGGCCTTTGTAGCGAGGGGGATAGAATATAAAAGCAGGGAGGTCTTGCTGCAACTGTAGAGGGTACTGGTGAGGCTGCCACTGGAATACTGTGTGCAGTTTTGGTCGCAGCACTTGTGAAGAATATATTGGCCTTGGAGAGAGTGCAGAGGAGGTTCGCTAGGCTGATACCGGAGATGAGGTTGGACTATGAAGAGAGACTAAATAGACTAGGTCTGTACTCGTTGGAGTTTAGAAGGATGAGGGGGGATCTTATAGAGACATATAAGATAATGAAGGGGATAGCTAGGGTAGAGGTAGAGAGATTCTTCCTGCTTAGAAAGGATAGTAGGACTAGAGGCCACAGCCTCAAGATGGGGGGGTGGGGGCAGTTTAGATCAGAGTTGAGGAGGAACTTCTTCACTCAAAGGGTGGTGAATCTCTGGAATTCTCTGCCCGTTGAAGTGGTGGAAGCTACCTCACTAAATATACTTAAGTCACGGGTAGATAGGTTTTTGATAGACAGGGGAATTAAGGGTTATGGGGAGAAAGTGGGAAAGTGGAACTGATCCACTTCAGATCAGCCATGATCTTATTAAATGGCGGGGCAGGCTCGAAGGGCTAGATGGCCTACTCCTGCTCCTATTTCTTATGTTATGTTCTTATTATATGATTATATTCGCTGTATGATTGTGGTCTCCAACTTGAGTATATAATAGTGGCAACACTAAACTTTAAAAGGTAGTTGCAATTTATTTTGTAAAATGTAAAATCTCAGGCTATCACTCCTTTCTGACAAATCCTGAGCCAAGAATATTCCCTATTCAAAGATTAGCACACACTGGTTTTGAAATGTAGCTACAATGCAAATGATGTTAATCAATTCACTTCCTCATAAATTAGGATACAATCAATTTACAGCATGTTGTGATGGACATTTCTTTTCATTTTGTGTAAACGCATTCATTAATACATGTCATGTTAGTAACCTTGGAGAGAAACCAATAATGACCAGGTACCATGATGATGAAGGTTGCAAACAGCAATCACTTTCTATGGAAAAGATTTTATCAAAATTCTATATATTAATTTTGTTTTCAGCTATTGACACTTGTACCTGTATCTATTCTCCAGTGTTGGAGGAATGTGTAGATTGATAGTTCACAACTTTGGCAACTATCAGTGGAGCTAAGGATCCAAAAGACAAAATGAGGATCTGCATGACCAAGAAGCAAAATTTAAATCAGTTCTTAACTCCACTGCAAGTTAGGACAGGGGCTTCAGAGATTTCAATAATGTCATGTTTACAGAGGGTAGATTATGAGAAACCAGCCTGGAGTGTGTTGAAATACTGTTATGCTGGACTTCCCGGTCAGCATAAAGTGGATGGGTTGTTTGCCAGCGCTGCTAGTTAGTACCTTGTGTAAATAATTATCATTCATTAGTGCTTCTAGATCTATTCTTTTTGAAAATTCTTATTAATTCATTATCATTATGCTTTTCCAACTGAAATTTTATTAGTACTTATGTTAAAATACTTCATAGTTTCATAGTGTTACTATAAGCTACTGCCCTATTTTAGAGAATAACTGATCATCTGCTTGCTATCCTCTCTCCTTTCTGTGTTTTAAATAAAACACTACTGAAGATCAACTCTTCCCCTACACTGATTCATCAGCTGTACACTGCTATTGCTGGACTTCATTTTCTCTCACTCCCTCAATAGGATCACTCCTTGTTTAATAAAAGACTAGAAGAGTACCTCGTCATTCATTGCACCGGATTCCCTCACTCATCAAATATTGCAAGTTATGTAACCTGTTGAAGCAGTACTCCGTTGAGCTGAACTCTTGTGTTATACAACTTTCTCATTATTTCTTGTTCACTTATAAATGCAAGTTGTTTACTGCATCTATCAACCCATCACATATGTTAATAATATTGTTGATGGGCATTCTCTCGACTGGATTTGCATTTCATCTTATACAAACCTGTTTGATAAAGTTGATCTTGATGTAATGCCATTTCTGCAATCTCCCCATCAAAATTTTTAAAGTTTATTTATTAGTGTCACAAGTAGGCTTACATTGACACTGCAATGACGTTACTGTGAAAATCCCTTGGTTGCCACACTGCAATGTCTGTTCAGAAATGCACAATGAGAGTATTATCAATGTTCAACACTGCCTTGGTATTCTTGCCCTTCAGTGTATTCACACATTCCATTGATGTATCTTTTGCATACTCAAGGAGCTGGTTTACCAGGTTTTTTGTTCACCTTCAAAGTCTTTGTCAATATTATCACCCTTGATGCACATAGTTGAGGACCAAAGGACTAGCCGTTGGTCAAGGTATCTATCAACAAGCAGGAGGCATTAGAGAAGGATAGATGGTATCTTTAATTGTAAATTAATTTTGGAAGCCTTGGCCTCTTTCTATAGCACCAAGCACATAATTTAGGAAAGCATCTTTATATTGATATTTCACAGTCTGAAAATTAAGAACATAAGAAATAGGAGCAGGAGTAGGCCACCTAGCCCCTCGAGCCTTCTCCACCATTCAATAAGATCATGGCTGATCTGATAATGGTTCAGTTCCACTTACCCACCTGTTCCCCATAACCCTTAATTCCCTTATTGATCAGAAATCTATCTACCTGTGACTTAAACACATTTAACGAGATAGCCTCCACTGCTTCAATGGGCAGAGAATTCTAAGGATTCACTGCTTTCTGAGAGAAGAAGTTCCTCCTCAACTCTGTTCTAAATTGACTCACCCTTATTTTGAGGCTGTGCCCTCTAGTTCTTGTTTCCTTTCTAAGTGGAAATAATCTCTCTGCCTCTACCCTGTCTAGCCTCTTCATTATCTTGTATGTCTCTATCAGATCCCCCCTCAGCCTTCTAAACTCCAACGCATACAGGCCCAATCTACTCAATCTCTCCTCATAAGCTAACCCCCTCATCTCCAGTATCAACCTGGTGAACCTTCTCTGCACCCCCTCCAAGGCCAATATATGTTTTCGCAAATAAGGGGACCAAAATTGCACGCAGTACTCTAGTTGCAGCCTCACTAGTAGCTTGTACAATTGCAGCAAGACCTCCTTGCTTTCTACTCCATCTCTCTCACAATAAAGTCCAAAATTCTATTTGCCTTCTTGATCAGCTGCTGCACCTGCAAACTGACTTTTTGCGATTCATGCACAAGGACCCCCAGGTCCCTCTGCACAGTAGCATGTTGTAATTTTTCACCATTTAAATAATAGTCCATTTTACTACTATTCCTTCCAAAGTGGACAACCTCACACTTGCCATCGTTATACTCCATCTGCCAGATCCTTGCCCACTCACTTAGCCTATCTAAATCTCTCTGCAGACTTTCTGAGTCCTCCACGCAATTCGCTTTCCAACTCATCTTTGTGTCATCAGCAAACTTTGTTACCCTAAACTCGGTCCCCTCATCCAGATCGTCTATGAATATGGTAAACAGTTGAGGCCCCAGCACCGATCCCTGCGGCACGCCACTAGTCACCAACTGCCAACCGGAAAAGCACCCATTTATTCCAACTCTCTGCTTCCTGTTAGATAGCCAATCCTGAATCCATGGTAACACTTTACACAAACTTAAAATTGCCTTGAATCAATGAATGAATTAATAACATTTAATTGCAGTGGGAAATAAACAGCGAAAACATCGATCTTTTCCAAGAATTCAGCAGGGTGATGTGCTTAACAATTGTCCAGCAACACTATGAAGTTACAGACTTCTTCATGTCCTATTACTTGACAATACACATGTACCTCTGACACAAAGAAGCTGTGAAACCATTTAGAAAACATGTCCCTTATCATCCAGGCTCTCTAATTGGCTTTATAGTGAACAGGTAATGTTTGAATGCCCTGGAAGCTCCTGGGAAATTTGCTTTTGCCTATTTTAGCCAATTTACATTTGCTTGTGCCAGCCACATTGGTACAACCAAGGACAGTCAACCTATCCTTAGCATCCTTAATGCTCATTGCTGCACTCTTCTCAGCTGTTGCTAGCGTTTTCCTAGGGCCACACCTCTAGAACAGACTTGTTTCATCAGCATTGTAAATTTGTTTAGCCAAAACATTTTCATCTGAAGTTAGCATACCCAAACCCTTCAGTACATTTTTCAGTGGTGTCATGGTCTGCGGATACTTTATTAGCACAAACTTTCAAAGACCTGATACCTATGACACTTCCTGTGTTTCATTTCTGCAACTAACACTTCACAATAATTTCCACAACTGGACTGGTTCCATATTTGCGCTTGAGTAAGCAATTGATCAGTGAAATCACAGCCAGGTTGTGACATAAGAGGCAAGATTCTCTGGCCTACCAGCCATGTTTCCTGCCGGTGGGAGGTGGCACATTGTTTGTTAGTAGCAGAATTCTCTGGCCCCAGTGCTGTCAATGGAAATTCTCATTGATGACCCCATGCCAATGGGAAACCCATGTGCTGCTGGCGGATGTGGGAAATCCTATCAGCAGGAATGACTGGAGAATTTCGGTCATGATGTTGGGCCTCAATGCGTGAGGAAGGTGAGGGGCTTTCATGTAGTCTAATGAATGTGGGAGCTGATACTCAGCTTCTGAGAATTCCTGAGCACATTGCTATTACAGTCAAAATAATTTGACTGAATCCTCACTCACATTCTGCAGAGCCGTTTGAATTGCTTGTGTGTAATTTAGAAATGATCTGAGATCCTGAGGAATGTGTTGTCCAGCTCCCTCCACATTATCAATAAGTGTACCAGTTACAGAGGTAAATAACTGTTTAAACCACTTACAGAGGGAAGCAACTGGTGATTCTCCATAACCCAGTGGCATTTTAGCTGGCCAATAGTCTTTGTCAAGAATGCTCAATTGCTCGATCAGGGCTGCAAAGCTGGATTGGGCTGCAAAGGCTGAATGAGAACCTTTCAAAGGCATGGTTGTATACATTCAATTGTTTAGATTATTCATGAAACTGGGAAGAAACTGCTGATGTTGGTGCTGATAATCTACTGTTTCTCTTTAATGAGACCATTCCAAACATTACCTGTGTGAGTGCAATTTCAACCTCAAATGTTTCTGTGCCAGATCGGTCTCTCAATCCACTCAAAAAGTGTATGCTGTGAAGAATCAGTTTATCTGCATATGCAAGTCATTGTGGTTTCTGCAAACACTCGAAGAGTATGCCGAGTTCATGTAAAATATCATACATCAGAGCTAAGTCTAAGAGAAACTGTTTTGAGGAAATTCTCTTCAACAGACGTTCATAAGTTTTCCTGTCAGAGGCAGACCTTGCTTCATCGTTCATTGCCAGTTCAAAATGAGCACATAATGCTTCTTTTGTACCACACAGCTGACACTATTCAAAATGAACTTGCCACCCATCTGGTGCATAAAATGAGGCCTATTTTGGAAATGTGTAGTTCTAATTGGTGCTCTGTTAAACACAGAGTACAACTTGTCCATAAATGAATGGAAATGGTTCATTCCACTTAATGTCTATTACCACATCACCCACTGCAAATTCTATGGTTCAGGCAAAGCCAAATAAGAATATCTGGGTTGTGCTTCTTAAGCCTGTTAGTTATATCTGATTTGCTGCCCAAAGTCAATCATTAGCAAATGCTACAAGGTGTTGCTTCAGGTAGGATTCATAAAACTATGTTTCGCGAGACATTCAAGAAGACTTTAATCTATTGTATCAGTTTTTTGATCAGGAAGTTCAGTCAGACCTAAAAACATGGAGTGCGGATCATCTTTGTTATCACTTCCGCATTTCAGGTAAACTGCGAGAGTAGTTTTGCTACTCAGGCTTGTAGATTCAGTAAGAATCAAAATTTTATCCTTGATTACTTTGACATGCTGGCAAATGTGGTCAATAACTTCTGCAGCACTGTCACGGAAATAGAACCCAACCCCGCTGTCAACACCATTTGCACTTTGAAATTTCAGCAAGCCAAAACGGCCAGTGTAAGCTCTGTTGTTTTGAAATAGGAAGTATGCAGAACGGAAAATTGCACCAATCAACTTCACATAGATGTGTTCAGATTGTCACAAATACTTCCAAGACCATTTTCATCTGCTTTTTCAATGACATGTTGCACACTGAGTATTCCAGATTGTATTTTATTTTCTGAGAGGTTTTAAATATGCACTCGGCTAGATCCATTGTATGTCACTTGGTACAAACACCATTCATTCAAAAGTTGCAACCCCTTGGATGTGAAAAATGATCAGTTATTAATATTTGCACATACTTTACACTCAAGCTTTTCATCCTTATAGTACAACCAAGGATACATGTCTCTTTTCCTCTTCCTTTTTCTTTGGCAGTCGTTCAGGGTCGAAGGTGACTCTTCCATTTCAGGGAGGTGGATGCTGCAATAGCTGAGTAGTCTAATCCTGGAGCGTAGACTTTGCCACAGGTTTGGTAGCTGGTGTTTTGTGAGGTGGGTGGGACACTCTGGATTCTGTTATCTTTTTGCACAGTTTAGGCCTGGCCTCTGCTTGAGCCACCCAGTGACACTCAAGGTAGGCATCTTTGCGAATGCTTCTTCCCCAGTTTGTGTGTTCTAAGGCAACCGATTCCCACATTTCAATGTGGATGTTGCATTTATAGAGAGTGGTTTTCAGAGTGTCCTTATTGGGTTTCCTCTGCCCTCCTAGTGATTGCTTGCCTTTTCATAATGAAGTATAAATGGTGGGAAATAGGCAGGGTGACAGAAGCAGTTGCATCCATTGTGGACTTAATAGTTGGTCTCTGTATTTGCTGTTATCAGAGGCTGCTGGTATCCAAAGCAGTAGAGGTGGTAATGCTGGGCCATTAAAGGATATATCCCAATATCTGCTGCAATTGAAACTCCTCTCCCAGGGAATAGAAAAATTGGGAACATTTACGAAGGCTTTTATTTAATGGAATGATGGTTCCAGGCCTGGCCTAGGACTTTAAGATTTAGGCAAAGCTATAAGAGAACAGTAAGGTAGCAGACCCCAAGCCCACTGGTCTCTGGTAGGATTTCTAGAGATACTGGTGAGCAGTGAGTCTTGGGAATATCCCACCTGGGCTAGGTAGTTCCTGACCAGTGGTCTAAAAGAGGGACTGAAATGAAGTAATTTAAATAATTTGATATTAGGATTGATAATAAGATGTGCATTAACAGCTTTAAAAGTAGCAAGTGTAGTAATGAGAACTCTTTCCAGATATGGTGGGAAATATAGCCAGTAATGTAGCGGGTTCAATGATACAAGTCTTGCTGGCAAAATATAGTGTTTTCTATTAATCACGTGGACATAATTCAGATAAAAACATAAACTGTGATTGTTTTGTGTGCCATTCAAAAGATGAAACCTATCATTTACTTAACCACATAAATATCCTACATCTTGTTCAATTTTAGCCTTTGCTGTTGCTAAGTGGTAGGATTTCAGCTAACAACCTTTATCTAAGTTAACAGACACGTCAAGTATCCAAACTGTCTCTGTCTGCTCTGTAAGCTCATTGTCTATTATCACTGGTTAACTCTTCCTCACGTTGGCCATTATTGAGCCTGTCTATTTCCACCTCCATAATATTACCTGACTTACTTACCTCCAGACTTGACTATTTCCAAGTACTCCTAGCTCTTCCACATTCTACACTTTGTAAAGTACGCTCCGTCATTCAAACTCTGCTAGCCACATCCTAATGTGCACTTAGTCCTGTCCCTCATCACCCCTGAGTTTGTGATCAATGTTGGATTCTGGTCAAGAAAGAAATTGGCCTTTAAAATTCTCATATTTGTTTTCAAATCTCTCTTTAGTTTCACCACCACTCCTGGACAACCTCCCTCTTCATCTCTCCTCCCTCCCCACATACACCAGCCATGCATAATGCCCGGTTATGGGGAAACAAGGAGTAGGAATTAATGGAGCTTTTCAAATTGGCAGGCAGTAATTAGTGAGGTACCACAGGACTCAGTGCTGGGACCCCAGCTATTTACAATATATATGAATGATTTAGATGAGGGAACAAAATGCCAAGTTGGGTGGGAGGGTGAACTGGGACAAGGATGCAGAGATCCTTTAGAATGATCTGGACAGGTTGAGTGAGAGGGCTAATCAATGACAGATGCAGTATAATTTGGATAAGTGTGAGGTTATTCACTTTGGAAACAAAAACAAGAAAGCAGATTACTACTTGAATGACTGTAAATTGGGAGAGGAGAATATGCAGCAGGATCTGGGTGTCCTTGTGCAACAGTCACTGAAGATAAGTATGCAGGTGCAGCAGGCAGTGCAGAAGGCAAATGGCATGTTGACCTTCATTGTGAGAGATCTCGAGTACAGGAGCAGGGATGTGTTGTTGCAATTATACAGGGCCTTGGTGAGGCCAGACCTAGAGTATTGTGTGCAGTTTTGGTCTCCTTTTCTGAGGATGGATGTTCGTGCTCTTGAGGAAGTGCAGCGAAGATTTACCAGGCTGATTCTGGTTTGGTGGGACTGATGTATGAGGAGAGATTGACTAGGTTAGGATTGTTCTCTCTGGAGTTCAGATAAATGAGGGGGGATTTCATAGAGACTTGTAAAATTCTAACACGTCTAGACAGGATAGATGCAGTGTAGACGTTCTCGATTGTGGGGGAGTCCAGAGCCAGAGGTCACACTCTGAGGATTCAGGGTAGACCATTTAGGATGGAGATGAGGAGACATTTCTTCATTCAAAGAGTGGTGAGCCTGTGGAATTCATTACTATAGGAAGTAGTTGATGCCAAAACATTGAATGCACCTGAGAGGCAGCTGGATACAGCAACTGGGACAAATGAGATCAAAGGTTATGGGGAAAAAGCAAGATTAGACTATTGAGTTGGATGATCAGCCATGATCTTAATGAATGGCAGAACTGGCTCAAAGGGCCAAATGGCCTCCTCCTGCTCCTACCTTCTTTGTTTCTGTGAGATATCTGTGCTCATTGAACTCTGACCTCTCAAGCATTTAATTGCTCTACCACCAATGGTGGTACTTTCAGGTGCCTAGACCCTAAATTCTGGAATTCCCTCTCAACACCTCTCCACTGTGCTTTCCTCTTTTAAGACATTCCTTAAAGCTTGCCTCTTGACTTGGATTTTGATCACCTGATCTAATATCTCTTCATGTGATTCAGTGTCAGATTTTGTATTATAATGTTCCTGTGAAACACTTTGGCCAAGTTATTATTTTAAAAGGTACTATATAAATACAAGTTGTTGGCATGGTTTATGTGTTCAAATCAGCATGGCGCAGTTTTAGAGAGTAGCTTGGAGGCAATATTGTTCACATGCACCTGCTGCTCTTAACCTTCTTGCTGTTGAAGGTCATGGCTTTGGGAGTAACTGCTGCGGAAATGTTAATGGCTTGCTGCTGTGCATCCTCTAGATTGTATTCACTGCAATTGTTGCATGTCAATTTGGGATTCATACACACTGACACCAGGGATTTCCTTGCCTACTGATGTTGTGTAAATAAGGAAGAACATTTCATCTGCACGATACATTCTTTATAAATAGCTGTGCCCCAAAATACACAATAAAGCTCCCTCATGAATGATTAAACTGACATTGTTATTTCAAGAAGATAGTTATTTCTTCATTTTACTTTTAATAACAGGGGCAAATTTGTGAAAATCACATCAGGATTTCACCATCTTTCGAATGAAATATTACACTAAATTCTCCACCTTCTTAGGCGAATGTATTATCCCAAAGACGAGCAGGGCAGACATCTCCAGTGCTCTGGCCAACACATATCATTCAACCAACATCACACAAGCAATTTATCTAGTTATCATCACCTTTTGTTTGTGGGAGATTGCTGTGTGCAAACTGGATTTCCTACATTACCACAGTGATGATATTTCAGAAATACTTAATCGTTAATCACATCCTGTATGAATGACCTTTATAAATGCAAAGTTCTTTATTTGTTTTTCTTTCAAAGGCAGAGAACATCGAGAAATTGGATATAAAGGTTAGCACATCCACTTTGTTTTACTCCTGGTCAAAGGCATAGCGTTCTAGTCTTATTCTTGTATGAACTGTAGTCCAGTGACCACTGCAGCCATCACACTGCAAGCAGTCACACAGCTTATAGAGATCTCAGGTTGTCTTTCCTCAGTAGAGCAACAGCAGTTTCATTACTGCACTCATGAAAGCAATCACTATTCAATTAAATCCCCCTTGTGAGTTCATCTGCCCCACTAAGAATCCAGATAATCTGAACAACTCCTTGGACTAGAATATTGTGCATCATCTCATTTACACCATGATTGGGGGAGCTGTCAGTGTAAATCCCCTGTAAAACTGGAAGAAATGTACTGGCATGCTTTAAAACATTTTGGCTGCAGGATGGGGGTAGGTGGGGCAACAGGGAATCACTCAGTGCATTGTCAGCATGCCCAATGATTGAATTTGCATCACACTTCTGAGAGATTAAGTTGATTTGGAGAGAGGTTGAGTCAGTTAGGATTATATTCGCTGGCGTTTCGAAGGAGGAGAGATTTCATAGAAACCTATAAAATTCTAACAGGACTAGACAGGATAAATGCAGGAAGGGTGTTCCCAATGGTGGTGGTGTCCAGAATCAGGGATCGCAGCCAGAGGACATGGAGGAGACTACTTAGGACTGAGATGACGAGAATGGGTGGCACAGTGGTAAGCACTGCTGTCTCACAGCACCAGAGATCCTGGTTCAATTCCTAGCTTGGTCACTCTCTGTGTGGAGTTTGCACTTTTTCTCATGTTCCCTGGGTGCTCCAGTTTCCTCCCACATTTGAAAGATGTGCTTGTTGGGTGCATTGGCCACACTAAATTCTCCCTCAGTGTACCTGAACTGACACTGGAGTGTGGCGACTAGGGAATTTTAACTAATAAACTTTAAAAAAATCTTCACCCAGAGAGTGGAAAATCTGTGGAATTCTCCACCACAGAAAGCAGTTGAAATCAAAACATTGTACCTTTTCAAGAAAATGTTAGGTATAACTCTTGGGGATAAAGAGATCAAATAATATGGGGGGAAACGGGAACAGGTTACTGAGTTTGACGATCAGCCATGATCATAACAAATGAGGGAGCAGGTTCGAAGGGCTAAATGACCTACTCCTGCTCGTATTTTCTAATTTCAATGTTATCTGGAGCAGAGACAAGTCCCTGGCACAGACCATAAAAGCTGAGCCCATAACTTCAATGAGTCATAGTTGCAAACAAAAAGTAGGAGAAGAGAGATAGAGGCCAGGATTCTCATGGCCTGTTAGAAGACATAGGCAGGAGGCTTTTCAAGAAGTTTGCCGATCAGGAGCCTCCCAGGTGCTTTTTTGTGACATGATCAGCTCCACACTGATTATCATATAGAAATGTCATTGAAATTGATATTTCCACATGATTAGCAAACCCAGGACAGTATTGTCCGTACCTGCTAACCACGGGAATTGGAGAGGGTGAGGGTGAACCACGAAAAGGTCCATTGACCTTGGGCAGGATTTTCTGGTTTTGGGGCGAGCGAGCCTGTAAAATTCCACCCAATGAGTGAGTGAGATTTGGTGTAAGGCAGGATACAGGCAGTAGAATTCCAGATAACCTGAAGTTTCCAGGAGGTGGAAACTGGAATGGTGAGTACAAGAATATTGGAATTATTGAGTAATGAGGTGACAAGATGAGGGTTTCTGTAACATATAAACTGAGCAAGAGTCTGGAGTTACTGAGGTGGAGGCAAACATAGGCCCAAATCTCTTGTACTCCAGATCATTGGAGGTCGGGCAAAGGTTGGGAGGACAGTGTCAGGACCCTATGAAAGTCCTGACGCATAGACATACATGAGAAATGCATAAGAAATGTACATTTTCAATGGGCTATTTTCCTGCTCCCTGGGATTCTCTGTGAATTTCTCTGACTCTGAACTCATTGTAGAATCCTGGGCCATATACATGAGATTTAATTGCAGACTTATTGTGAAAATGTTACACAGTTTAATATCTGGTCTAACTCAGTGGTTAGACAGCATAACTCAACTGAGCATCACAACTGATCCTCCCATTCACCCATTCAGGCCATTCCAACAACTCAACAACCCCTGACCTTTCTACTGTTAAACCAACTATTCCCTGATCAGACCCAACTGCCCCTCAACCAGACCCTGAATTGGCTGCCTCTCGACTAGACCCTAATTTCCCTGACCACCTGATTACTCCCCACCACCTGGCCATCACCCAGACCCACCTACCCCACTTGACCACTCTTTGACCCAATTAACTTACTGAACACCCATCTACCACCTCATTAATCCAACTACCCTCCACGACCCAGTCTGACCAGACACCTCCCTCAGCCACCAGACAGCCCCTGACCAAAACAGACTAACAATCACATCCCCACCAACCAGACCTGATCACACGCACAACTAGATACCTCCCAATCACCCAAAGACTCCTCCACTGCATCCAACTGGTCCTGACAAATCCTGACTTGGTCCCTGACCACACTTGACAATCCCCCAATAAGACCTGAACATCCTACTACCCACCCACACTATTGCCCGCTCTTGATCAGTGCACTTCTTGACCAGATCCAACAACGACCCCCCCCCCCACCCCCACCCCACCACACCTGATGATACTGTCAAGCACCTGAATGCCCCCTGACCATACCCAACTATCCTCCCTGATTACCCAACCACCATAACCAGATCAGGCTAGCCCCTCAAGTTCCTCATTACACCCGATTATCCAACAAACCCCTCCGGCCACCCAGCTTCCTCAACCTGACTACCTACTGATCCACCTCCCAATCACTCACTCTTGTATTCAACCATTCACTAATTTACTCACTGAACGACTACCAGACCTTTAAAAATTTACTTGAGTGTAGCAGTTAATGTTGCAAAAAAAGGAATGTGTCGTCCCTTCTTCCTTCTCTTCTTGTGTCTGACCACTTTGCTCTGGAAATCCTGTGCCAAACCTTCAATGCTTCAGCTAGATCACAAGATATGGGAAATACATAGAAGTATCATTGTAGCGAGCGCGCCAATGAACTGTGCGTTAAGCCGGACTGGAAGATTTGGGCCAATGTTTTTGATAACAATGGATTGTTGGCTCAGCTTAGGACTGAACAGCACAAGAAGGTTGCAAGCAGTCTGATTCAGGTTTTAAACAATGAGCTGGAAAGGGAATGGAACCAATGGTGAGAGGACAGAATTTTTGTCAGGGCAGTAGGTGATGATTTTAGTCATTCCTATGTTTAGCTGGAGGAAACTGTGGTCATCCTAGGCTCAATATCGCCAGCTGTATAATAGCACAGAGACAGCGCAAGGGTCAATTCAGGTAGTGAAGAAAGGGAGTCATTGATTTTAAGTCAAGATCATTTTGAAAAATAGCCGGTGCCAACATTCTAGTTTTCTTTAATGAGTGATATGAGTTTAATGCTTTCTGATCTAAAGTTACTCCGGATAAACATTGTAAGTAGACCGGATAAACTTTACAACAAATCATCTCTTCCCAATACATATGTGAAGCAGAGGAATCCAATTCCATTTTACATTTTTATTTGAACATGTATTAGACAGTGACATCTTGTGGCAAATATTACAAGACACATTGTTTTAGAATAAGAACTCATTGGCCAGATTTTCTGCTCAGTGGCGGATGAAGGCACCTTGAAGATAGCTGCCTACAAAGATCTAGCAACCCTGTAGTGAAGTTATCTACTTTCCTAACTGCTGTTTAAGGCTTGCACCAGGTCAAGGGGATATTCCAGTATGCAGCTGCAATGTTTTTAACATTGAATTATACACACACACACCAAATCAGAATATGAAAGCACTTCATAATTTTATTCAAAAAAACATTAACAGCCAACTGCAGTGTAATTTACATTTCATAATGTAATAAAAAAAGGCAAAATTTAGGGAAAAAAAATCCAACACATTTATAAACCATGTCTCCCAGATCCCCTCATTCCCAACACTGTATGAGGTCACACAATGTCCAAAAAACATGGCAAAATATCAGCTGGTGAGATGTCAAATGTCAAATATCTCATCTTTCTTCTCCCATAAAGTGATAACCCACCCATTTCTTAATTTGTTGCAGGGGACGCAGGTATGCCCGTTGTCTCAATACCGCCTCAATGCCAGAGCTGGGTCCAGGTTGGAGCTATGTTTCACGGATGAGCTTGGCAACCTGCCATTAGCCTCTTCAAACCCAGCTCCCCCTGTTATATATTGTATCTTTTGTCTGGCTTGCCATACTATGCAAGGCAGTGCATTGTGGGATCGCTGGATCCATGTTTTCTTAATCATTCAACTGTTGCTGCAATCCTGGTGCAGAAGGAGGCCACTTGGGCCAGTGAGTCTGCACCAAGTCTCCAACAGAGCATCTTACTCAGGCCCTATCCCTATAACCCCACATATTTACCCCTAATTTCCCTAATCTACACATCTTGAGATGCTTAGGAGCAACTTAACATGGCCAATCCATCTCACTTGGACTAGAGAAAATCGCAGCAGTCATGGGGAGAACATGCAAACTCCCAACAATCACCCAAGGCTGGAATTGAACCTGGGTTCCTGGTCCTGTGAGATAGCAATGTTAACCACTGTACCACCTATGTGCCAGTTGAAATGTGAATCACCTCCTGTATCTACCTGTGTGCCAATTGATTTTAAAAAAGTTTCTGAATGGCTGCCACTTTGAAGGGGGTAATCATAAAGTCATAGAGGTTTACAGTATGGAAACAGGCCCTTCGGCCCAACTTGTCCATGCCACTCCTTTTTTTAAAATCCCTAAACTAATCCCAGTTGCCCATAATTTGAGTCCAGCCTCACAGCCAAATCTGGGGACAGCTCAGTGATCAGATGATCCTCAGAGTGGCCAAGAACACAAGGGCCACATCTTACACACACACACACACACACACACACACACACACACACACACACACACACACACACACACACACACACACACACTCACGGACAGATACCACCCCATCCACCATCAGTTGGAATATCGGCTGTCAATTTCCAACAAAATACCTTCAACTTTTCAAAAGCTAAATAAATGATTATGATTGAGTTCCAATAAAAGATAAACTAAAGCAAAACAAACCTAAATATATATTGCTTACAGAGATTTTTAAATCATTTTAGAGAAATTTAATATTCAAATAGCATTTGCTTTTCAAAGCCAATGAAGGTGTATCACAATAAGTTGAAATAGTACACCATGAAAATCCTGGCTTGTTACACCAACTGCATATGAATTTAATGAATTCACTTGTGGGAGTCGCTTATCACCTCTCTAACTGTATTGTCAGCTGAGGTATACAGGAAGAATTAATGGGACTTGTGACAAAATGTATGGAAATAATCAAGAGTGATTTTAATTTACGTAAAGGTTGGATGAATCAGATTGGCAAGAGTGGCTTGAAAGTTGATTTCACAGAGTGCTTTTGGAACAGTTTCTTTGAGCAGCATGCTATATAAAGCCAATCAGACAGCAGGCTATTCTACATTGAGTAGTGTGCAACAAGAACCTCAATATAGGAGACCCTAGTTGGCTGTGATCATAACATAATTGAATTTCACATGCAGAGGTAGAGAAGAATGGGTCTAAGACTAATGTTTTAAACTTTAATAACGGCAATTATGAGAGTATGAAGACAGAACTGCTGGCTAAACTGAACTGAGCAATTATGTTAAGGGATAGGTCAATAGAGATGCAATGGCAGACACTGAAGGACATGTTTCACAGCACTCAGCAAAGGTACATTCCACTGAGAAAGAAAAGCTCCAGGGGAAGGACGTATCAGCTGTGGCTATCTAAGGAGGTTAAAGATAGTACCAAATTTAAAGAAAAGGCATTCAATTTTGCAAAAACTAGTGGCAGATCAGATGATTGGAAAGAAAATAAAAATCATCAAATAATAGCTAAAAGAATAATGAGGAGGGAAAAATTATAGTGTGAGAGAAAGCTAACTAGAAATAACACATGAAAATGTGGACTTATTCACTTCAGCGGGAAGAAAAGAAACACAGCATATTATCTAAATGGACAGAGATTGCAGAACTCTCAGATATAGAAGGATCTGGGTGTCCTGGTACCTGAGTCACAAAAGATTTAGGGGCGATCCATCCAGAAATTGGCAGAGTATTAGTTCTGGCAAAAATATGGAGTGAATCGCACGGCTAGCTCCAGCGTAATTTCTGATTGAAGCTTGAACCTTGGAGACAAGCTCCTATGGTCATGAAAATTATGTTGAGCCCGTGGCAGCCTCCCTCTGATTAGTCTGCCACAGTTCCAGTTAATCGCACCAATCACTGGGAGCTGCGTATAAACAGCTCCCCAGCACTTGTTCCACAGCTCATCTAGGGATGATAGCCTGGAAGCTTGGACCATGTTTCTCAGAGGGAGCCCTCACCAGACCTCTCAATGGAGTGCAGCAGAAGTGGGATGAACAATATCCCCAGCTCCAGGGTGAAGGTCTCCCACCAAGGTCACCACCCCTGCCTGGGGTGCTGTGGCAGCCCTGGTGAGTGCAAGCTCATTATGTAGAAGAGCATGGCCAGCAGTGCTGCAAGAAGATGAACAAGCTACCCTCAACCAGGGTAAGTGAGCCTCATGCAACCTTTCTCTGGACTCCCTGACACACTCTTCCCACCTCCACCTTTATCTTTCACCCAGCCACTTCAGCCTTTGCCAACACCTATAAGGAGGCTCTCCTCCCTCCTACTTGCTGCCATGCTCCTTACATTCTAGCTTCCACTCAAGACCCACGTCTGCCACACCTCATCACCATCTTAAATGTCAACATAGCTGCCTACACGCTCCCTGTCATTGCAAGGCAAACACAATCACAAGAAACATGAGCAAGCAGGCCCAGCCGGAGTCATGCCGGAGCTCAGAATCCTCATATGTTTTGAGAAGAGCGAACTCGAACTGGCCAAGGAGGAGGCGGAGCAGGCCTGTGCAGGGCTGGTCTATTACCCAGGAGGCCCTTGGGGTGTCCAGCATATCTGAGTCCCTCTTTCCTGTGAGCAAAACATTTCCAGCCCCACACCAATGAGGGCAGTATTATGATATCTATGCTGCCTGAATGAAGGCCAGGGCCCTCAAGGTCCAGGCCCCCAAGGGACATCATGGTCATCTCAGGCAACAGGCAATGGAAATCAGCAGGCCGCCTCAACCTCGGCTGCAGATTCTGGGGAAGAACCTAGATGAGGAATAATAAGATGCGATTGACACCTAGTTGGCAAGGGTGAAAGTAGGCACTAGTTTAGTGAAGCCACCACTGTATATAATTACAAATAATAAATCACTAAAGGACCTCCACCTGTCATTTCATGTCGCCAAGCTTGGCGGAGCCATGCACACACCCAGCGCTTCATTCCTGTGGAGTGTGAGAATGGCCGTGCTATATCTCTCCCACACTGAGGACAAGAAACCCTACTGCAGGCAACCACCCAACCCCTCCTCAACCCCTGGCTACTCTTCCTGGGACCCCATTTATGGAAGGAGCAAACCGCTACCCACCCATCAGAACCAGAGCAGTTCAATTATGAATCTCTTCACCTGAGTGACAAAGGCCAAGGGGCTGGCGAGGTGCTGATTGGCTGCCCATCTCGGGTGTATGATGAAAGTCAAAACCTGGCCAAATATTTAGAGGGGCTGTCAGTGTCTGACATTATCATTCCAGCTTTGATGAATCCCATGGCGTGCCCGTTCATTGGCAGAGTACATGCAGCTCTCTGTCAGGCAGGAGTCAGGCATATCACTGAGGATGAGAGAAGCATCACTCTGTCCTTGCTACAAGGCATCATAATTCTCCTGCAGAGTCAGGCCAATACAGTAATCATCGTTGAAAACGTACAACCAAATGGTTAGATCAAGATAGTACAATATCATTGACCTTACACCCACTGCAACAGACCTCGCTACCTGCCATTCCCGCACATCCCCTACATGCCATCCAATTCTGGTCTTGTCCACTGCCCAGCATTCTTCCTCTTCCTCCTCGGAATTGTCAAGCCCACTGCTCTCCTCAATTTCCTCATCCATGGAGACCTGGCACTCACCCATCGCTTCCAGGTCCAGGTTGTCTCCCTTCTGCAGCGCTAGGTTGTGGAGTGCACAGCAGACCTCAATAATGCGGGAGACCCTTTGGCACTGTATTGTAGGTCACATCCCAAGCAGTCCAGGCACCGAAACTGCAATAAGTGATTGAAAAATATGTCAGAATATTTCCATTCTGCTTCTGCCAAAAATGCAAATTTTAGGCAGTTGCTGCAACATCAGAACTTTGAAATATTAGAAGTTTTGCATAAAGGTCTTATCCTGCTTTCTGCATTGCCTGTGCCTGTCCCTCGGGTGATCATTGGAGACTAGCAGATGACATCTTTTCCAAAAGAATGCAATTGTTCCTCTGTACTGACTCTATCGAATATTTTTATTTGGTAACAGAAAATGTAAACAAGAACAAAAAACAATATAGCACAGGTACAAACCCTCCAGTCCAGGCCCCCATCATTCTCTGTGTAAAAAACCTTCCCTCGCACATCTCCACTGAATCTTTCCCCCTTTACCTTGAATTTCTGTCGTGAGAGAAAGCTTCCAATTGTTCACCCTATCTATACCTCTCATAATTTTATAAACTTCTATCAGATCATCCCCCAGTCTCTGCCTTTCCAGGGAAAACAATTCCAGTTTATTCAATCTCTCCTGATAACTAATACCCTCCAAACCAGGTAAGCCTTTTCCGTACTGTCTCCAAAGCCCCCACATCCTCCTGGTAGTGTGGTGATCAGAATTGGATACAGTATTCCAAATGTGGCCTAACCAACATTTTATGTAACTGTAACATAATTTGCCAACTTCTTTATTTGATCCCATCCGATGAAGACAAGCATGCCATATGCTTTCTTCACCACCTTTTCCACCTGTGCTGCCACTTTTAAGGATCTGTGGACCTGCACTCCCAGATCTCTCTGTGTGTCTATGTTCCTGATGGTTCTGCCATTTATTTCATAGCTCCCACTTGAATCGGATCTACCAAAATGCATCACCTTGCATTTGACCAGATTAAATTCCATCCGCCATTTCTTTGCCAATTTTTCAGCCTATCTATATGCTGCTGTATTCTCTAACAATCTTCATCATTACCTGCAACTCCAGCAATTTTTGTATCATCCACAAACTTGCTAATCAGACCAGCTATGTTTTCTTCCAAGTCATTTATATTACAAACAGCAGAAGTTCCAACTCTGATCCCTGCAGAACAACAGTAGTTACAGACCTCTATTCAGAAAAGCACCCTTTCACCACGACCCTCCCTCTTCTATGGCCAAGCCAGTTCTGGATCCATCCGAATCCAATGTGAATCAAATCGATTTGAATCCAATAATAAGATTTTCTCCCTGCTTCAGGTGCTCAAATTCCAAGACGGCTTTGTGCCTCTGAATCTGAATTAAAGCAGTACAGTGCAGCATTTTGAATAAATATTTATCCTGTTGGAAGATGCAGCAGCCCACAGATCATCCTGTGCCTATTTACTGGTTCACATCGACTGCTTGCAAAGTCTCATATTATGGATGGTGACGGCCTTACGAAATTTAGATTCTTGGACTATTCTTACAGTGTTTATTTGCTTTGGTTTCTAGACAATTTGTCTCTAGAACCAAGTCTGCAGATTTCTGGACAGAAGTACAAGACAAATAGTGAGGCGATGTGTCTGAAAAAAAACATTGATCTTGCTTTCCCTTAGACAAGTCTCATGAAACACGGTTCTGTAAAGGGAGCATAAAGAATTACTGTGAACCATGTCATTACAATGTTTTGATAATGAAACAGGTTACAGAGTGCAGTGCGAATTTTCAGGAAGTTGCAGCACTTATTTAGAGCTATTGATAAATTCTCACTGCACATTTTGTAATGTTATCCACTGGTCCACAGCATGAACAATTTTATATTGTTCTTGTAGCTTTAAGCAGCAATTTCCTCTGTGCACTAGAGGTAGCAAAATCCACACTGAATGCATAAAGGAAACCTCTCATCCCTAAATGTGTGTTAGAAGTTACCCTTTTTTTATGAAAAACAGGACAATTTTTTTAGTTTAAAACAAAATTGCAGAACTGTTACATTTACTTTATAGTTAGCACTGCTTCCTTGGGAATTCAAAAAATATTCCTAAAATATGGCACCCAATCAAGTCTATTGCATTAGGGAGAGCTAATTAGAAACTTACCCAGAAGAGAAATTGTGAAATTTGATAATACAGCTCCAGATATACAATATTTCTGGATCATGACTCAACAAATATTGAGAAAGGCTGATTAAGTGACTTGGGTTTGTGTTTGCCAGATTAAAAGGCAATTATGTCAACATGCAACTGTTATCAAGAGACATCCCATCATCACTGTTACTTCTTACTTCTTTGCTCAATCTCTGGATCCTGTTATTGCCTTTGCTGGACTGCGAGGCACCTGACTCTTAATTACTATCATTATGTTACATCGATATGCCAAGGATAGGTTGTGAGAGGACTGAGGTCCTTTTATCCTTAATCTGTATTACAATTTCTTTCTTCATAGGAGCTTTGTTTCCTTCGAAATTCAACTTGTCTTCTTAAAAACAAAGAAGAACGAGGACAGAAAGATCAGCCTTAGCCACCAGTTGTGCCTTTTTGTTTCATGTGATATAGAAAAAACAATCTCTTTCTTGAAGTTGTAAATAGATAACACTGACCTTTTGCAGCTGTCTGTAAGACACGGGTAAAATAATTGATTGGGTTCAAAATACGACTTGCATTTTTTTGTTTATTAAATTGATCATAAAATGACAATATATTCTTTCACTTTCTCCCCTTCTCTTCCTTAAACTAATATACTTTACAAAGTTTGAGTTTTACAAACCACACTAATGTTAAATGCGAGATTATCCCAGAAGGGTAACTTGAAACACTGGCTCATATTGGTGTTTTTTTTGGTATTCTGTGAGAAACGATGTATAACCCAGTGAGGAAACAATCCAAGTGCTGTGTGAACAATTAATAAAGAATATTTATTAAAAGAGAAAACAAAAACACACAAGAAGGATGAGAATATTCAACAACACTTAAGGATACTGTTGGCTATACACACATAATTTTACATGAAACTACCCTTGGTCTTCAAAACGACTTCGTTTTACCTGAACTTGGAGACACCCGTTTTACTGAACAATATTAAGTGACTGAGCTAAATTCAGCAAATAATTACCACAGCCAGGTTAAAATGGTTACATCTGGGAAATAGTCTTCTGGTTCAACGAAGGCAGAATATGGCTGCTTCTCTCAGGAGACTATAGTTGCAACTTGTTGCAGTCCTGATGTTAGTTGTCTCTCTCTCTTTTCTTCTTAGTGTTCTACAGTTATACAATTTCTTTCCTTTTGACTTTATCTCCATGAGAAGTTGGCTTTAGGTAATTACGTGTCAATTACCTCATCTCTCCACTTTGAAGTTAACGTTTCTAGAGTCCCATTGTTTTCTTTAGTCACATATGCAAACTACTTGTTTTTCACTGATTGGCTAATTCGAATCTCATAACTTCTTCATCCATCTGTCTCTAATCAAGTTCCTGCCCTGCAATTCAATAAGATCATCTGATTGTAACTTCAACCCTACGTTCCTGTCTACCTCCTTTCAGTAACCGCCCCCCTCCCCCCTTAATCAAGAATCTATCTGGTTCTGCCTTAAAAATATGCTAAGGCCCTGCTTCCACTGCAGTTTGAGAAAGAGAGTTCCAGGGACTCACGACACTTGGAAAAATTTCTCTTCATCTCTGCCTTAAACCCTTTATTTTTAAACAGTAAACAGTTCTAGGTTCTGTGAAGAGGTAGCAAAATCCACACTGAATGCATAAAGGAAATTTCTCATCCCTAAGTATGCGTTAGAATTTATTCTTTTTATGAAAAACAAGACCATTTTTTAGTTAAAAAATTGTAGGAATGTTACATTTACTTTACAGTTGGCACTGCATTCTTGGGAATTCAAAAAATGTTCCTGAAAATATGGCAGCCAATCATGTCTATTGCATTAGAGAGAGCTAACTAGAGGAAACATCCTTTTCACATCCACCCTGTAAAAACCCTTTAGGATTTTAAAAGATTCCAATAAAGTCACTTCTTATTGTTCTAAACTCTAGTTGCTACAGACGTAACCTCTCCAACCTTTCCTCATATGACAATTCATCAATTTCTGGTAAACCTTCTCTGAACTGCTTCTAATGTATTTGCATCTTTCTTTTAATAAGGAGACCAATACTGTACACAATACTTCGGATGTGGTCCCAACAGTGCCCCTTACAATGAAGTATAACATCAGTGCTTTTGGTATCAATTGCCCTCACAATATATGGTAACATTCTATTAGCTTTCCTAATTACTGCTATTCTTGTACAATAGCCTTTTGCGGTTCATGCACTAGGACACCCAGGTCCCTCTGCACACTCTCACCATTTAGATAATAAGCTTCTTTCTTATTCTTCCTGCCAAAATGGATAATTTCATGTTTGCCCATATTAAAGTTCATTTGCTAGATTTTTAACTAGTCAGGTAACCTATATATATATCCCTTTGCAGCCTCCTTATATCTTCCTCGCAGTTTAGTTTCCTACCTATCTTTCTGCTGTCAGCAAATTTAGCAACCATCATAAGAACATAAGAAATAGGAGCAGGAGTAGGCCATCCAGCCCTTCGAGCCTGCCCCGCCATTCAATAAGATCATGGCTGATCTGTCGTGGCTCAGTTCCACTTTCCCGCCCTCTCCCCATAACCCTTAATCCCCTCTCCTATCAAAAACCCATCAACCCGCGTCTTAAAAATATTTAGCGAGGCAGCCTCCACCACTTCAACGGGCAGAGAATTCCAGAGATTCACCACCCTTTGAGTGAAGAAGTTCCTCCTCAACTCCGTTCTAAACCGCCCCCCTTTTATCTTGAGGCTGTGCCCCCTAGTCCTATTGTCTTTTTTGAGCGGGAAGAGTCTTTCCACCTCTATCCTATCCATCCCATTCATCATCTTATACGTCTCAATGATTTATATGAATTGTAAAAGGTTCAGGCCCCAGACTGATCCCTGTGACATACCACTAGTTACATCCTGCCTAACAGAAAAAAAACCATGATGCCAATTCTGCTTCCTTTAGTTAGCTAATTTTCAATCCATGCCAATATGTTACACCCTACACCACAAGCTTTCATTTTCTGCAAAAACCTTTGATGTGACATCTTATCAAATGCCTTTTGGAAATCTAAGTGAAATATATTCACGGATTTCCCTTTATCCACAGCACATCACTCCTTCAAAGAACTCCAATAAATTGGCTAATCATGATTTCCCTTTCACAAAACCATGATGAATTAGCCTGATTTTCTCAATTTTTTTTCAAGTGTCTTGCTATAACATCTCTGGCATGGCTTCTAACGTGTTCCCAATGACAGATGTTAGGCTAACTGGCCTATAGTTTCCCGCTTTATGTCTCCTTCCCTTTTTGAATTAAGGAATTACATTTTCTATCTTCCAGTCTAATGGAACCTTCCTCAAATTTAGGGAATTTTCAAAAATTAAAACCAACACATTAACTATCTTATCTGGACAGCAGGATTTGTCAACCCACAGACTCAATACCACTTTCTTGTTGTCAGATACCATGCCAAAATGGAGTCTCAGCAGGGGAAATAATATGGGGATGTGACTGTTGTATCAGAGGGGATGTTGGAAGGGAGATTAGAAATTAACTTTGAATCAGAAACACTTGGGCGGAAGCCACAGAGGATCAGGGCTGTGATAGGACTCCTCAGAGCTCACTGTGGTGTTCTCACTCTTTCAATGCATTATTCAGGAGAATCAGGGAGCCTGTTGGAGTAGCCTTTCTGCAATCGCAATTGACCAACAGCAGAGACATTGACGTGTTGCCGCATGGGCCCAAGACTAGAGGCCTGCAGCTATCCACGGAGAAGGGGCATTGGATCAAATCCATAGACTGGCCTAGAATCTTCCAGCAAAGGTGCTCACACCTTTAGATATCTGAGAAGACTCTGTCTGTTCAGAGAGACATTGGACCGCCTCTGCCACATACTGCATGAGCTGGTCCCATTGCCTGTGGTCCTTTAAGTTACAGCTGCACTAAACTTTTTCATCATTGTCTCTTTCCGGAGTAGCATAGGGTACACCTGCGGCATCTGAGTCTTCAACTCACAAATGTATCAGGGAGGTTACAGATGCCCTTTATGCAAGGGCAGAGATGTTTATGAACTTGGACCCGGATCAGGTAAGCCAGAATGGCAGGGCTATGGGTTTCACCCTCATAGCAGGGATGCCTTAGGTGCAAGGTGTCATTGACTGTATCCACGTAGTTCTTGGGTCACCAGCCTGGCAGATGCCCAACAGGCACCCAGGCAACCCAACTTTGGCTGTTCTTGGACCCCTTGACCCTGATTCCTCTCAACTCTGGTTGTCTCAGATCCCCTGGCCTCTGCTCCTCTCACGCCACACCTACCAGTCTCAACTCTTCCCAGGGGCTTTCTGCAGCTGAACCCTCTGTGGAACCCTGGCATGGTAACCCAGAGGTTTAACAGAACTCAGTTTGGGAACCCTTGATTTAGAAGGACAAGGGCAACAGACACATGGGAACCCAATACCTGGAAGTTTCCCTCCAAGCCACTCACCACCCTTAGAAATATATTGCCATTCCTTGACTGTAACTGGGTTAAAAATCCCGGAACACTCTCCCTCGCAGCCCTGGGTGTAACTACACCACATGGACTGCAGCGGTCCAAGCAGGCACCACCACCATATTCCCAAAGGAAATTAGGGATACATAAGAACTAGCAGCAGAAGTAGCCCATCTGGCCCCTCAAACCTACTCTGCCATTCAATAAGATCATGGCTAATTTTTTTGTGGACTCAGCTTCACTTATCCTCTCACTCACCATGACCCTTAATTCCTTTACTGTTCAAATATTTATCTATCTTTGCCTTAAAAACATTCAATGAGGTAGCCTCAACTGCTTCACTGGGCAGGGAATTCCAGGTTCACAACTCTTTGTATGAAGAAGTTCCTCAACTCAGTCCTAAATCTGCTCCTCCTTATCTTGAGGCTATGCCCCTAGTTCTAGTTTCACCCGCTAGTGAAAACAACTTCCCTGCTTCTATCTTATCTATTCCCTTCATAATCTTATGTGTTTCTATAAGATCTCTCCTCATTCTTCTGAATTCCAACGAGTATAGCCCCAGTCTACTCAGTCTCTCCTCATAACCCAACACTCAACTCCAGAATCAACCTAGTGAATTGCCTCTGCACCCTCGAGTGCCACTTATCCTTTCTCAAGGAGACAAAAACTGTACACAGTACTCCAGGTGTGACTTCACCAGCACTTTGTACAGCTGCAAAGTAAGCTTGCTGTTTTTGGATTCCATCCCGCCAGCAATGAAGGACAAAATTCAACTTACCTTCTTAATTGCCTGAGACACTGGTGCTCAGACATGACAACTGTTATTCTCTCTGCCTGTTCAACCTGTGTTGGGTGCCTCATCTCCTTTGACCTGGATTTGAGTGTCCATCCCCTCTGCCCTAATCAATGGCATGTGGCTTAGGAAAAGGCAACTGGTGGTCACATTACTGAATGTGCAGCTGAAGGCAGTGAAGTGCTAAAAGAAGTTGGTTGTTGCTTGTCAAGCAATCTTTGAGAAAGAGTGCTGTGAACATCAGCCTCTCACCTGGCCATGGCTGCAACTTTTTGATTTCATTGATCGAAGCCTTCCTAAACCCACACACTACTAATGCCACTGCCCCTCTCTCCCCTTCCCAGGGCATTTTCCACTTGAAAATTGTGTTGAGAGAGTAGACTTATTACCACTATGTTCCTTTTCACCTTCTCTTTGCCTATGTCCTGCGTCTGCATCACTGTACTGTGTGCAGTTTGCTCACCAACCTCACCTCCCTCGTTCTCGTCCAGACTGGAAGCAAGAACCTCAAACCTGTTATGCAGATTGAGAGGCTGAGGCATCCGCTCCCCACCCTCCTTCCTCCGGTCCCCACCCTCCTTCCTCCTCTCAGCAGCCCCCTCTTGTTCCTGACCCTTAGAGTTAGCCAGTCGAGAGGGGTGGATGTCTCTTGCACCCCATTGACAATGGCACCCTCTCTCCCCCTGATGAGCCTCAGTGTCTGTAGCTCAGAGGCCAGCTCATCTACCTTGAGCTGGAGCTCCTCCAGCAACCTGCACTTACTGCAGATGTGGTCACTGGGAAGGACCCTGGGGTCCACCAGCTCCCACATCATACAGAAACAGCACATCACATGCCCCTCCATTATTCACTGTAGTAATATTGAAAATTTCAACACGGACTTACCTGGCCCTTTTTCTCCCCAGCCTTTTTGCTCCTAAGCCCTAATAGCTCACTCTGCTTCCCTCTCACTCCGCTGCCCGCTGTCTACACCAGGCCTCCTTTTAAACCTGGCGCTGTTTTAAAGCCTGTTCCCCCACAACTCCCTGCTATCCACTCCCTTAGAATTCTTAAAGCGGTAGATACAAAAAGCCCGCAAAAATGCTTTTAAATGATTTAAACAGTTCTACAAGGTAAGTTTGTACTACGAAAGTGCTTTAAACTTATTTAAACAGGTTTTTAACAGGTAATTTCTTATCTGTCTTTCTGCTCCTTCACTCGTCTGCTCCAGCAGGGGATAGTGTGGTTAAGGGTATTGACACTGTCCTTTGTCACAATGACAAAGTGCACAGAAGGGTGTGTTGTCTGCCTGGTGCTCGGGTCCAGGATGTCGCATCTGGGCTGCAGAGGAATCTGGAATGGGAGGGTGAGAATCCAGTCGTTGTGGTACATGTGGGTGCCAACGACGTAGGCAAAATGCAAACTGAGAACCTGGGGAGGGAGTATGAAAAGCTGGGAATGGAATTAAAAAGTAGAACCGACAAGGTGGTTATCTCTGGGCTACTGCCTGAACCGAGTGCAGACGGGCATAAGGCTAATAAGATTAAGGAAGTGAATGGGTGGCTCAGGGAGGAATGGGTTTGAATTTATGGGGCATTGGCATCAGTATTGGGGTAGGTGGGACCTGTTCAGGTGGGATGGGGTTGGTCTGAACCATGCTGGGACCAGAGTCCTGGCAAATTGTGAATATAGGACTGTAGACAGGGCTTTAAACTAATTGGGGGGGGGGGGGGGGGGCGGGGTGCGCGGGGGAGGGTGCGAGGGTAGGTGACATTACGGGGTCTAAAGTTAAGGAGAGGGTACAGGTAAGGGAAGAGGCCGAGGATGTCCCAATAATAAAGGGAGTGGGGGGCGTGAGTATGGTTGGTGGCGTTCTGGCAAATAGGGTCCAGGCGAAGGCTGGGATGAAGGCACTTTATCTGAATGCACAAAGCATTCGGAATAAAGTGGATGAGCTGGTGGCGCAGATCAGCACAAATGGATATGATCTGGTGGCCATTACAGAGATGTGGCTGCAAGGTGACAGGGACTGGGAGCTGAATGTCCAGGGGTATCAAGTGTTTAGGAAGGATAGGCGGGAGGAAAAAGGGGGGGGGCGTAGCTCTGCTAATTAAGGATAGCATCAGGGTGGTAGCAAGGGATGATATAGGAACCAAAGAGCAGAAAGTGGAATCGTTGTGGGTGGAGATTAGGAACAGCAAAGGGAGGAAGACACTGGTGGGTGTCGTCTATAGGCCCCCGAATAATGATCTGGAGGTGGGGCGGGCTGTTAACGCGCAAATAAGTGCGGCGTGCAGGAATGGAACGGCGATAATTATGGGGGATTTCGATCTACATATTGATTGGTCGACCCATGTTGGACGCAGTGGGCTCGAGGAGGAGTTCTTAGAATGCTGCCGGGATAGTTTCCTTGAACAGTGTGTGTTGGAGCCGACGAGGGAGCGAGCTATCTTGGATCTGGTGTTATGTAATGAGGCGGGTAGACTTAGGGACCTTGTGGTGAAGGATCCTCTTGGGGAGAGTGATCATTGTATGGTGGAGTTTCTGGTGCAGATGGAGGAGGAGAAAGTGGGTTCCCGGACATGCGTCCTTTGTTTGAACAGAGGGAAGTATGGTAGGATGAGAGAAGAATTGGCGAATGTTGACTGGGGGAGCGCGTTGGGAGGTAGGTCTGCTGAGGAGCAGTGGAGGATCTTTAAGGAGATCTTTCCTGGTGCTCAGCAGAAATTTATTCCGATGGTTAAAAAGGACCGTAGGAGGAGAGGTAATAAGCTATGGATAACGAAGGAGGTGAAGGAAAGTGTTAAATTAAAAGCGGAGGCGTTTAGAGTAGCTAAGAGTAGTGGGCGAGAAGAGGATTGGGAGAGGTTTAAATGTCAACAAAGATTGACAAAGAAGTTGATAAAGAAGGGTAGGAGAAACTATGAAGCTGGGCTAGCGCTTAATATAAAAAAGGATAGCAAGAGTTTTTATAAATATATAAAAAGGAAGAGGCTGGCTAGGGTGAACGTTGGACCCTTAGAGGATGAGAGGGGGGACTTTGTGGTAGGGGATGGGGAAATGGCTGAGATCTTGAATAACATTTTTGTTTCGGTCTTCACGGAGGAGGACGTGAATAATTTGCCGGGTGTTAACGACGGAAAGGTGGTAGGACTGGAGGGTCTCAATGACATTACTGTTACTAGAGAGGCGGTGCTCGACAGACTGGAGGGACTGATTGAGGACAAGTCCCCAGGACCGGATGGAATGCATCCGAGGGTTCTGAAAGAAATGGCGGAGGTGATAGTGGATGCCTTGGTGGTTATTTTCCAAACGTCACTGGATTCTGGGGAAGTGCCGGAAGATTCGAAAACGGCTAACGTTACGCCGTTGTTTAAGAAGGGTGGCAGGCAAAGGGCAGGGAATTATAGGCCGGTTAGTTTAACGTCTGTTGTAGGTAAAATGTTAGAATCCGTCATCAAGGAGGAAATAGCGAGGCATCTTGAGGGGAATTGCTTGATAGAACAGACGCAGCACGGTTTCGTTAAGGGGAAGTCGTGTCTGACGAATTTATTGGAGTTCTATGAGGATGTGTCTAGGGCGATGGATAGAGGAGAGCCGGTGAATGTGGTCTTTCTGGATTTTCAGAAGGCGTTTGACAAGGTACCTCACAAGAGGTTATTGCAGAAGGTAAGGGGGCATGGAGTTGGGGGTAGGGTGTTAGCGTGGATAGAGGATTGGTTGTCAAATAGGAGGCAGAGAGTGGGGCTTAATGGGTGCTATTCGGATTGGCGGTTGGTGACTAGTGGAGTGCCCTAGGGGTCGGTGCTGGGTCCTCAGCTATTTACCATTTATATAGATGGTCTGGAGGAGGGAACCGAGTGTATGGTGTCGAAATTTGCTGATGACACCAAGATTGGTTGAACAGCAAATTGCGTGGAGGGTGTGGAGAGTCTGCAGAAGGATCTAGATAGGCTGGGCGAATGGGCCAGGAACTGGCAAATGGAATTTAATGTTGGCAAGTGCGAGGTGGTCCACTTTGGTAGGAATAATGGTAGGAAGGACTATTACTTACATGGTGAAAAACTGCAGCAGGCGACGGTGCAGAGGGACCTCGGGGTCCTTGTGCATGAGTCGCAAAAACCCAGCCTGCAGGTGTAGCAGGTGATCAGGAGGGCGAATGGGATGCTGGCCTTCATAGCGAGGGGGATTGAATATAAAAGTAGGGAGGTCTTGCTGCAACTGTACAGGGCACTGGTGAGGCCGCAGCTGGAGTACTGTGTGCAGTTTTGGTCTCCGCACTTACGCAAGGATATTTTGGCCTTGGAGGGAGTGCAGAGGAGGTTTAAGAACATAAGAACATAAGAAATAGGAGCAGGAGTAGGCCATCTAGCCCTTCGAGCCTGCCCCGCCATTCAATAAGATCATGGCTGATCTGTTGTGGCTCAGTTCCACTTTCCTGCCCTCTCCCCATAACCCTTAATCCCCTCTCTTATCAAGAACCCATCAACCCGCTTCTTAAAAATATTTAGCGAGGCAGCCTCCACCACTTCAACGGGCAGAGAATTCCAGAGATTCACCACCCTTTGAGTGAAGAAGTTCCTCCTCAACTCCGTTCTAAACCGCCTCCCCTTTATCTTGAGGCTGTGCCCCCTAGTCCTACTGTCTTTTTTGAGCGGGAAGAGTCTCTCCACCTCTATCCTATCCATCCCATTCATCATCTTATACGTCTCAATGAGATCTCCCCTCATTCTTCTAAACTCTAACGAGTACAAGCCTAGTTTATTCAGCCTCTCCTCATAGCTCAACCCCCTCAACTCCGGTATCAGCCTAGTAAACCTCCTCTGCACTCCCTCCAGGGCCAAAATATCCTTGCGCAGGTGCGGCGCCCAAAACTGCACACAGTACTCCAGCTGCGGCCTCACCAATACCCTATACAGCTGCAGCAAGACCTCCCTACTTTTATATTCAATCCCCCTCGCTATGAAGGCCAGCATCCCATTCGCCTTCCTGACCACCTGCTGCACCTGCAAGCTGGGTTTTTGCGACTCATGCACAAGGACCCCGAGGTCCCTCTGCACCGTCGCCTGCTGCAGTTTTTCGCCACGTAAGTAATAGTCCTTCCTACCATTCTTCCTACCAAAGTGGACCACCTCACACTTGCCAACATTAAATTACTAGGCTGATACCGGAGTTGAGGGGGTTGAGCTATGAGGAGAGGCTGAATAAACTAGGCTTGTACTTGTTAGAGTTTAGAAGAATGAGGGGAGATCTCATTGAGACATATATGATGATGAATGCGATGGATAGGATAGAGGTGGAGAGACTCTTCCCGCTCAGAAAGGATAGTAGGACTAGGGGGCACAGCCTCAAGATAAAGGGGGGGGCGGTTTAGAACGGAGTTGAGGAGGAACTTCTTCACTCAAAGGGTGGTGAATCTCTGGAATTCTCTGCCTGTTGAAGTGGTGGAGGCTGCCTCGCTAAATATTTTTAAGAAGCGGGTTGATGGGTTCTTGATAAGAGAGGGGATTAAGGGTTATGGGGAGAGGGCGGGAAAGTGGAACTGAGCCATGACAGATCAGCCATGATCTTATTGAATGGCGGGGCAGGCTCGAAGGGCTAGATGGCCTACTCCTGCTCCTATTTTTTATGTTCTTAGCTTCATTACTTCAATTAGTTATTTTAGTGACTTTTTTTAAACAATGTGATAGAACAATTTAATATTCTATTAAACAGAAATATTAAGAAATATCTGCAGTTTTCAACTGTAGAACTCAGTGAATAGCTGTTGATTTTGTTGATAAATAATTTGACGTGGTAAAATATTTATAGGATCAAGACAAACCATAGTAAAAGGGCATTCTGGTCCAAGTCTGCATCATGGTTTTCCCAGAATGGCTTCCCATCTTTAGATGCAGCTTTAAAAATGCCAGCAGCAGCACCACCCCCACCCTGTTTAATTGACTCATCTTATTGTAAAGAGTAAACAAGGAAGTGAATTTCTACAAAATTTTTGACTTTTCAGGTTATTACAAGAACTGTGTACCATAGAATGATACTGCACAGAGCTATTCACCCCACTCCTGTTTTCCCCAAAACTCTGCATTATTTTCCATTTCAAGTAGGTTGCCAATTACTTTTTTTAAAGAAGTTACTCTTGAACTTGTTTCTACCATCCATGCAATAATGTATTCCAGAGCATAAATTGCTCCGTAAAATAGTCTCACCTCCTCTCTGTGCCAGATTTAATTTTAAACATATTCTTTGGGTCACTGGAACTACAGAAGTTGAGGGGAGACCTGATAGAAGACAACAACATTGAGAGGCACGGACGGAATGGATAGTCAGAAGCTTTTTCCCAGGGTGGAAGAGTCAATTACTAGGGGGCAAGGTTTAAAGGAGATGTACAAGGTAGATTTTTTTTTTTAAAAACACAGAATAGTGGGTGCCCGGAACCCGTAGCGGGGGATGTAGTGGAAGTGGATATGGTAGTAACTTTTAAGAGGCATCTTGACAAGTACATGAATAGGATGGGAATAGAAGGATATGGTCCCTGGAGGGTAGGGGTTTAATTAAGTCAGGCAGCAAGATCAGTGGAGGTTTGGAGGGCCAAAGGGCCTGTTCCTGTGCTGTAAATTTTCTTTGTTCTACTGATCCTCCTGTTGAGGGGAACAATTTCCCCTTATTCATTCCTATTAAAACTATTAAATACTTTGAACACCTCTATTAAATCTACTCAAGGAAAACAGCCCAGCTTCTTTAGTTTCTCCACATAACTAAGTGTCTCACCCCCGGTATCATTGTAGTAAATCTCCTCTGTGCCTTCTCTACATCTGGTGACACTTTTAATGAAATGAAAGGTCCCAAGGTGCTTCACTGTAGTACTATAAGCAGAATTTGATACTGAGCACAGGAGATGATATTAAGCCAAAAGCTTCATCAAAGATATCAGTTTTAAGAAACACTAATGGGAGGAAAGTGAGTTAAGGAGATAAAAGGGAAGAAACATCAGGGCTAAGACATTACTGCCAGTTGTAGAGCAATCAAAATTGGAGATAATGAAAGTGGCCAGAATTTTAAAAAGCACAGATATCTTTAGATGGTTATGGGGCTGGAGGAGATTAGCGATAAGGATGGGTGAGGCAACAGAAATAACTGTAAACAAGCATGAGAGGGGCTGTTTAACAGGAAGCTAATGTAGGTCAATGACAAAAGAAGTGATGGGTAAATGGGTCTTGGTGTGTGGAATGACATTGGCAATGGATTTATTGGAGGACCTCAATTAACCGAGGGCTGATATGTGAGGCCAGTCAGGAGTGCATTGGAATGAAGTCAGGAGGTATCAAAGGCATGAAGGAGGGTTTCAATGGCAGATGAGCTAAGCAGAGGCAGGTGATATTATGGAGGCAGAAATAGGTAATGGAACAGATGTGGCTGGAGGTTCATCTTGGGGTCAAATGTGGCACATTTCCCTCAGGTCTTGATACATTTGCAAAAATGCAGTAAGCAGAATTGAACAAAACTCTTCAGCTGAGGTCATGCTGGTAATTTTTAATAGTTTAGTATATCTTCCATGTTTTTGTGCTCTGTGCCTCTATTTAAAATAAAAATCAGATCCCCAGCATTTCAATTTGGTCCTACCATCCTAAAATATTTGAATACATCAACCTCCAGATCCCCATTCCTGCATCCCTCTAAAAGAGTACTATTTATTGCCTTTCCTCATTCTCTTTTCCAAAATCCATCATTTCACACCTTCTTGCAGTGAATTATATCTACTATGTGCCCATTTCACCAGTCTGCCCATCCCATTGCTACGATACTACTCAGTCTGCTTTATTTCCACGTTTTGTGTCATCTGTAAATGTTGAAATCATGGTGCACAAATACCCAAGTCACAGAATACTAAAGTGCAGAAGAGGCCTTTTGGCCCAGTGAGTCTGTACCAATGCGTGAAAGGCCGTGACCTGCGCACCTAATCCCACTGAATCCTGGTATTAATCTGTAAAAAGAGAATTCATCCTATACCAATTCCTGAGGGATCCCACTATATATGTGCCCTTTTTCAACAAATATTCTTTCACTTTTCTACTAGTGAACAGTTTAAATTAAAAAACAACACAACATAAAGGACAGGAGAGCATTTAATAGTGCAAATTACCATTGTAAGGATGTGTAAAGTTTCACATCATATTTTTACATAAAGGATGACCATCAATTTTTCAAAGTACAGTAATAATGCCTGAAAGGATACATTAGCAGAGGGCATTACTTTACCATAACAGCCAGAGAGAGCAGCAGATATAGCTACTATAAGGTGTTGATTTCTCCTTCAATGATGCTGCAGCCTCTGCCCAAGCATGCACTAACTGTTGGACATCTTTAATTCCCTATCATAATATGTATAAACAGCACTTTTTAAGATTCAGAAGTCTCTATGTTAAAAGAGATAGTGCAGGAATCTACATTGAAAAGAGCATTGCTCAATTTGACTGTGATCCGAAACTGAACTTTTCTGAAGACTGTGCAGCTAATATGGCACAGAAAGAAGGAGACTGTTAAGTCACTTGTCATATAGGAAAAATATGCCCTTTTAGAAACACCATCATCTTTCTTGCAGTCACTTTAGGTAGTTTGTTTTTAAATCCTAATAAAAAGTGAATTCATTCCATAAATGGCTCATTTAGTTATACTGCATGAGTGTAATTCACTTACATAATTTACACTTTAATAGAAATAAACACTACTGTAAATGTAACAGGTAATTTCTGACTTGTGGTGTCATTAACTACATTGCATTTTCTAACAATATTTAATTGAAAGATTTATAGACATGAAAGAAAGAAGAAAATCTGATGTTTTCATTTACAATAATCTACTGACCATGAATTTAGGAATGGAAAAATTGAGAGTATTTGGAATTTACTTAATGAAGACTGAATCTCTTTACACTTTCAGAACTTGTGCAAGATTCCAACACACATTTGTTGCAAGGTTAGTAAATCATTAAGAACAGTTTATTGATTGGGACACAGTTTGCCACCAAGTCGATTGTGTATAAAGGGAAGAAGTGCTGGGACCTCACCCCAGATCCACTGAAGGACACAAATATATCAGGTGAGAAATAGCTTCTAAAAATATCTACTGGAGGGTTTGTGTTGATAAGCTATGGGATTTTGGTGAGATAGGCAGCAGGAATACAATTGGGAGAACAGGTTCAGGGCATTCATTGGTCTAATTATTTGGTCATGGAAGTGGATTAGACAGGGACTTCTCCAAATGAAAACAATAAATTCAACTCTGCATGGGATTGTAACCCTTAGGATGCAATTTTCTTGCTATAATTTTTAATGAAAACAGGTTAGTTAGAAATTGTGAATAGTACAGAAAAACATTACTGAAATTTTCAGAATTCCATATATATTCATTAACATAATTATAATAAATTTGGATGCAAACATTTTCCGTAATTGATGTTTGGTTTACATTAACCAAGGTTCATTCACCCTAGAAATCTGCAATAGTATTTTTGAAAGCACTGTTGCATCAATAAATTGAAGAATACTTGTGGGTAAATGACTCAAAGTTCAGAATTGCTATGAAATAACAAAAAAAATCCGTGCAGCACAAGCTGACTAAAATTACCAGTTAAAGTTACAGTTTATTGCATCAAAACTTTTCTAATTGTTTAAAAAAATGATTCAGGAATTAAGACTTCATTTTAAAAATAAAATATTAGAAACTATTAATTGATCTTGGCAACTAGCAATTGGATGGCTTTTTTGTTAAAGGAAATCTCCATGCCATATTGCACAGTTAACAGATTCATAGAAAGCATAAAGAAATCAAGTAAAAGGTATTTGAACTTTTAGTTAGGGAGAGAAATAACCAAAAATACTTACAGTATCATTTTAAAAAAGTAACTAATTTAAAACAAAGCATTAACATAGAACAAAATGGAATCTCAGTAACTGAAATGAATCATTACTTTCAGAAAAAAATTGGTATTAATCCCTTTGCTGTTGACTTATCAATTTCAGTCATACAGCAGTGGAATGGGACAGACAATTGTGTGGATCCTACCAACTGATTTATAGAAGCATTCATAGAGGTTTGTGATTTGGGATGTGTACTGTGATAAAATATTCCTGAAAACTAAATATACACTAGATTAAATATTAATGAACATTCTGCTCTTGGAAGGTTGAGGCTGGATTCAAGATTCAGACTCCTAATGAAGAACAAAATGGTGATGCTCAACAAACTGGATAACTGTATTGCTTCCTTTAAAAACTTGGGACATGAGAATTGCTGGCAAGGATGGTATTTATTGCAGGCCCCTAATCACCTTTACGGTGGTAGGTCTTCTTGAACTGCTGGAATCTGTTTGTCAAAGATACTTCCAAAACAGGGAGTCCCAGGATTTTGAGCCAGTAATAATGAAAAAAAGTGATACATGTCCAAGTCAGAATTGCCATGTGACTTGGAGGGGAAATATTTGTTTTGTTTTGTTTTGGGGGGGGCGGAGTGGGGAAGCAACAATGATTTTGTTTACTTAGAAATAAATTGGATTGGAGAAAAAGGATGAAAAGACAGGCTGTGAAGAAATTAACTTTTCAAAGCTGTTTAAACTCCAATTATTTAAAAAGTGTACTTAATTTTACAATAATAAAGGTTTTTGATATCTCTGTAGCAGTGAGATGGGATTGCTAGTGTTATATTGCATGAGCTAATAGTTCAGAGCAAATATAATTTGCCTGGAACTACTGGATTTGAGGGGATTGGAACTCCACAAAAAGGAAGTTTCTCTTTGTAACTCTATCAATCATTTATGTTCCAGCACACCAGCTCTTAAAGCATTGAGTACCTCCTGTCTAATCAGGAAATGATATGGATAATACAGGTGACCCAAACCTCTCAAATGAAGAAGTGGACAAGGAAAGAGATGTTGAAACAAATTGAAGAAAATTATTTTATAAATAGCTGTGCTGTAAAACAATAATTATAAGTTTGAGAGTATACATAACGTCTGCCACACTAGAATCAGTTTAAAATAAACCAAACCCATTTATATAGGAAAAATGATTTGTTGTGAAAACTCTATAACAGATAGAATGAAAACTTGCAACACCTTCCTTGGGTTTGGCCACATCAGAGACAATCAAACAAATTTGCCTGGGAAAAGCTCAAGAAAAGCATGTTGAAGTTTCAAATAAACAATTTTCTTCTCCCTCTTCATTTTTGCAAAGTGGTGCAAAAATTTGCAGATAATTCATCAATTGCTCTCTCTGGTTATCATCTGATGCTAAGTCTCATTTCAAAACCTACTGCTCATTTTACTGCTCACTGGGAAAAGCTTAGGGGCAAAAAGGAAAGGAAGCAATTTGATGTTTGGAGATTCCCTTTAAATATGGCAATACTAATGCAGTGTTTCTAATAGACAATTACTTTAAAATTAAAGTTTTTTAACCAGATGTATATTATTGCCACTTACTACAATATTGTTTGACATTTTATTCACAGGCACAACTGTCTCAATGCATGACTCACAGAATAACACTTCATAAAATAAACATGAACAACCAACATGTAAACAGTTAAGTCAGGAATTAATAAAGGAAGTTAATTGCTACTGTTGCTAGTTGGAAACAAAAATCGTAAGCAGTTGTGGGGAGTCCATGCCCAACTGTTACTGTTGCTCCATATGTTTACTGAGTGTTGTTTCAACTCTGGGTAAAAATAAAAAAAAACAGATTATATTTGCAGCAATAACATTAAATAAAAAACTACAAGCATTATTTATTTTGTATATAATAGTTGTGTTCTTTAAAATATAAATTTGGGGTGAAGGGGCAAACACAGGAAGTTCAATAATTACTGTGCTGACTGTGATGGGGAGAATAGTTATAGATCATAGAATGTCTACAGTGCAGAAGGTGGCCATTCAGCCCATCAAGTCTGCACCAGCTCTGTTAACCAAGTATCTTGTAACTTATCCAAGCCCACCACCCTCGGCTAATCTATCTAACCTGCATATCTTTGGACACAAAGGGGCAATTTCGCAAGACCAATCCACCTAACCTGCACACCTTTGGGCTTTGGAAGGGAACTGGAGCACCTGGAGAAAACACATATAGACATGGGGAGAATGTGCAAACTCCACATCACCCAAGGCTGAAATCAAACCCAGGTCCCTGGTGCTGTAAGGCAGCCATGCTAACCACTGTCACCATCTTCAACTTCAAATGGCACATTTGATTTTCTCCTCATGGAATGCAAAGTGAGTTAAGAACACATGTTTATCCTTTTATAAAAAGGAGCAAATTTATGAAATACAGACTCCTGGTTCTGAGTACATCAGGAAATTAGGCAAGCTTAATTTTCTCCTAATAGTCCATAGATGTTTGTTGTGCACTTGTGCCTCACTCAATTGATCATTACACATGAATGAACCCAAACAATGAGAGTCTGTCACTGATGAATGGCATCATAACTGAGTTTGAACTTATACTTAGTTTTGCTAACAAGTGATCACAAATGTGCATCTTGCTAAAGCTGGTTAAGATGGTGAGCCAGAAGCCCAGCTGTGGGAAAACGGTTCCTGATTATGATGGTGATAAGAGGGTAAGCAAGCAGGAAATTAGATGGACAAAGGTTCACAGATGACGGGTTCATAAAACGTTTTATGAAATGTTTCTTAGAACTAGCAAGTTCTGGAGCCGACCAGAAAACAAATGGTACCACATCATATATTGTGCAATGAGATATGGTTAATTGATAACCTCAGTGAAGGCACCACTAGATAGCAGTGATCATATTAATTAATTTTTCATTCAGTTTGAGGGAAATAAGATATAGTCCAAGACTAGTTTTTAAAATTTAAATAAGGGGAATTATTAGGGTTTGAAAGCTAACTAGTGAAAGTAAACTGGAAAATGAGTCTAAGAGACAAGTCAAAGGCGTAGCGGCATCATTAAAGGGATATTTCAGAGTACACACACACACACACACACACACACACACACACACTATACATATGTATGTTATGTATGTGTACTCTGAAATATCCCTTTATATATCCTGAAAAAGTTAAAGATAGCATCAAAAGTCTGCAGAAGGATCTAGATAGGCTGGGCGAATGGGCCAGGAACTGGCAAATGGAATTTAATGTTGGCAAGTGTGAAGTTGTCCACTTTGGTAGGAATAATGGTAGGAAGGACTATTACTTACATGGCGAAAAACTGCAGCATGAGAAAGTGCAGAGGGACCTCGGGGTCCTTGTGCGTGAGTCGCAAAAACCCAGCCTGCAGGTGCAGCAGGTGGTCAGGAAGGCTAATGGGATGCTGGCCTTCATAGCGAGGGGGATTGAATATAAAAGTAGGGAGGTCTTGCTGCAACTGTACAGGGCACTGGTGAGGCCGCAGTTGGAGTACCGTGTGCAGTTTTGGTCGCCGCACTTACGCAGGGATATTTTGGCCTTGGAGGGAGTGCAGAGGTGGTTTACTAGGCTGATACCGGAGTTGAGGGGGTTGAACTATGAGGAGGGGCTGAATAGATTAGGCTTGTACTCGTTAGAGTTTAGAAGAATGAGGGGAGATCTCATTGAGATGTATATGATGATGAATGGGATGGATAGGATAGAGGTGGAGAGGCTTTTCCTGCTCAGAAATGACAGTAGGACTAGAGGGCACAGCCTCAAGATAAGGGGGGGGCGGTTTAGAACGGAGTTGAGGAGGAACTTCTTCAGTCAAAGAGTGGTGAATCTCTGGAATTCTCTGCCCGTTGAAGTGGTGGAGGCTGCCTCGCTAAATATATTTAAGATGCGGGTTGATAGGTTTTTGATAGGCAAGGGGATTAAGGGTTATGGGGAGAGGACGGGAAAGTGGAACTGAGCCACGGCAGATCAGCCATGATCTTACTGAATGGCGGGGCAGGCTCGAAGGCCTACTCCTGCTCCTATTTCTTACGTTCTTAAAGAAAAAACATGTAACTGTACAAAGATTGACAGTGGGTCAGGAGTTTGGAGACAATATAAAGAATGATGAAGAATGACAAAAAGATTGAAGGTGGGTCCTCCCTTGGAACTTCTCAAATTATTTAATATAATCTATGTTAAGACTTCCCTATGTATTTAAATAAGTTAACAACATGATCATTGGTCCTACAGAGAGAGTAAGTATTGGGAATTGATAATGAAAAGTAAGGAACCAAAAGAGAAAATGCTGGAAAACCTCAGCAGGTCTGGCAGCATCTGTGAGGAGAGAAAGGAGCTGACATTTGAGTCCAGACGACCCTTTGTCAAAGCTGGTTGTCCGGTCTTGAATTGTCAGCTCTTTTCTCTCCTTACCGATGCTGCCAAACCTGCTGAGATTTTCCAGCATTTTCTCTTTTGGTTTCAGATTCCAGCATCCACAGTAATTTGCTTTTATATGGAAAATAAGGAGATGGCAGATTAATTTTGCATCAGTCTTCACTAGAGAGGATACAAGTAACTTCCCAGAAATAACTGCAAATCAGGAACTGAAAGGGAGGGAGAAATTCATGAAAATTACAATCACCAGGAAGTGGTATTGAGCACATTGTGATCCAGTAAATCCTTGGGTTCTGATGGACATTATTCTACGGTCTTAAAAGTAATATCTAGTGAAATAATTAATGAATTAAAGCTAATTTTCCAAAATTCCCCAAATTCAGGATTCTGTTAGATTACAAAATACCAAATATACCTCCTTTATTCAAAAAAGGGAGACAGGAAGCAGGCAACTACAGGCTAGTTACCTTAACATTTGTCATGGGCAATATGTTAGAAATAAGATCTTATAACAAGCACTTCAAAAAATTCAAGGCAACTGGACAGAATCAACATGGTTTTGTGAAAGGGAAATCATGTGTAACCAATTTATTGGAATTCTTTAAAGTAGTAACATGCTGTGGATAAAGGAAACCAGTGGATGCATTGTACTTGAATTTCCAGAAAACATTTTATAAGTTGCCATGTCAAAGGTTATTGCAGAAAATAGCAGATCAGCATGGATTGAAGATTGGCTAGCTAACAGAGAACACTTGGTACAAATATGCCTTTTTCTGGTAGGCAAATAATTAGGAAAGCTAACAGAATGTTGTGTTTATTGTAAGGAGAATTGAATACAAAAGTAGTGAGCGGGTGTGGGGGTGGTTATGCTTCAGTTGTGTAGAGCACCGGCACCACAGTATTAGTCTTATTTAAGAAAGGATGTAAATGTGTTAGAAACAGTTCAGAGAAAGTTTGTTGACAAATACCTGGAATGGGTGGACTGTTTTGAGGCTAGGCTTGTATCCACTAGAATTTAGAATAAGTGATGACTTGATTGAATCCTTTGAGATCCTGAGGGATCTTGACAGGATGAATGTGGAGAGAGAGTGTGTGTTTATTATCGTGGGAGAACCTAGAAACAGGCGCCACTCATTTATGGCATTGTAATTCACTGGGATTGATTAAATGAAACTGACCCCAGTTTCCCATGCTTTCAGTAACTCACCATTGAATGCTGGTGACTTAAATGTAGCTCATCTTTTCTTTTGACTGTTCATAGGGTCAGGCATTGTGAGCAAGGCCCATTTATTTCCCATGCCAACTGCCCTTGAACCGAGTGGCTTTCTAGGCCATTTCAGGGGAAAATTAAAAGAGCTGTTAAAGGGAAGATTCCACCAGGTGGGATTTGAGCCAGTGTCCCCAGAGCATTAACCTAGGGTCTGGGCTTTTAGTCTGGTGACATCAACACTACATCACCATCTCCTGCTAAACTGATTCACTGCGAGGGCTCTTTTGACTTACAGGAGAGCGAGTCAAAAGGAAGCTGCGCTACGTTTGGAGATTCTCTGTGTACAAATTTGTTAATCTGACACACTGAGGGATGGAATTTGAGGTTAGAAGTGACTATGGCTACAGTGTTGGTGGTTCCAAAAGTTAATGGGGCAATGTATAGCCTAGGGACAGAGGGACCACTCATTAAAGTGGTATTAAATATCTGAGTTCCTCAGGGGAGGACACTTCAGAAGCTGTCTTGAGAGGACATCACCCAGATGGAATAATTCACCCCGTGCTCCTTCATCCTGGAGTGCTGGAGGAGATCAGCACTGCATAGGCATCAGTGCAAATATCCAGTAGCAGAAACTAGAGACAGCACAACAAGAGGCCAAGCACCAAAGCTGAGGCAGGCTCAGGCCCTTCACACACCTGAGAGTTTACAGGTGCACCATGACCTACCTACAAATGTCAGAGAGACATTGCTTTAAGTATCTACATCTCTTCAGAGATGCACTCTCAGAACTGTGCACCCAAATGCATCAAATTCTATACAAGTTCCTTACTTTTCTTCACTCCTTCTTTACCCCCTATTTTTATATTTAACTTGCGTTTGATAATGCAAAAACAACAAAGTATTTGTTCAAAGTGTCTGGAATTTCTTTACTCCTCATGATAATTTCTTCTAACTCTGCCTCTAAGGGACCAATGTTCATATTAGCTGCTCTTCATTTTTATAAATGTGAAAATTCTTGTATTTTTATACTTGGCTAATTTACTGTTTTTCTTAAACTTTTTTTTAAACTTTTAAACTTTAAGCTTTTGAAATGGGCACACACTACAAAAGTATTCTTAAATTATCGAATCAACTGCAGAACACACGTACAAATGCAAAAATATGTATTCTTCCCAACACTATCATGTGAATGTATCAAATTGAGACAACTGGATAAACTTCAAAGGGTATAGTTGATCATCCAAACCAGATGCTATCCTTGTACGGTGCTAGTTTTGTCTCAGTGCCCTGGGTTAGGACTGAACCTATCCTGTTCTGTATTCTTGAATACACTGCGAGCAATAATTTTCAATGGTTCCATACGCTTCAGTGAGGTTCCAAAGGCTACTGAATGATGTGAAACTACACTTCACAAAAATCACTATATTTAGAGAAGTTGAAAAAAATTATAATCTTGGTTTAAGATGTTCAGAATTTGCACATTCTATTTTACTTGAAGATTGGATGCAACAATGCAAACATAATTGAGGATGGTTCATCAACATTTGTTTCTATCCACCAACAAATGAAAGACTTGATGAATCACTGCTGCATTTATCATGTTGAGGCTTTGCTGCTACAATCTGCTAGACTACTTTGCGTTCTTTAGTGTAAACATATTGAATAGATTTTTCTCAACAGGTTGGAGAGAAGACAAGAAATCGTTTCATTTTCAGAGTTAAAGGGTAATCATTGATTGAAACAAAAAAAAAGGTGGGGATGATTGGATCCAAAAATCATCCAAGAAGTTTGTGTTGACAAGTTCAGAAACATACAAAAACAGTACCACACAACAAAACGCAAGGTAGAACTGGACAGCCATGACCACAGAACACCACACAATGACATATTCAATCATAATGTTATCCTTACTCCTGTTCCCCTGAAGGCTCTTCAGATTCAATCGACAGCCTGTTAGTTCTATGGACATGAACATTCAAAACAAAACAATAAACACGATTAGTATGTGATACTACAGTTCAATTAACCAAGTTGAGTAATTGTGAAAGTGTATACAATAAGTATCTACTAGATAGAATCAAACAACATAAATTAATACAATTTAATGATTATCATATCAACCAAATATAAAGATGTGTAATGCCTTTCCTTTAAAGTCATTAGCAACAAAGTTGTACTGAGTGGTAATGTCACTAGACTAGTGATCCAGAAATCCAAGATAATGCTCTGGAGGCATAGGTTCAAATCTCATCGTGGCAGCCAGTGGAATTTAAATTCTATTAATAAATCTGGAAGTGAAAGATAGTCTCAGTAATCATGGCCATGAAATTGTCAGTGATTGTGCAACATCCATCTGGTTCACTTATGTCCTTTGGGAAAGTAAATTCACCATGCTTACTTGGTTGTCCAAATATGTGACTACAGAACCACTTAACAGCTCTCCCAAAAAGACCTGGAAAGCATTGTGTTCAAGGGCAATTAGAGATGGGCAACAAATGTTGGCCTTGTTTTTGATGTCCACATCCCACGAAATAATAAATGGAGGTCATTGTGAAAAAATAATGGGGCGATTCTCTGACAAAGCAGATCTTGCCAATGCCAGAGAATAGCATGCAAGCCTATAAAACCCAATTTGCCACTGGTGCCAGTTTGCAATTCTCCTGGCCCCTTTCTAATGGAACAAACTGATTCACACCCAGAAGGAGCACGAGGCAGATTAGCATGAGATTGACTGCATTTCAATTTCATTAGCCAGTTTGGCAGGCAATTTAACTCCCTCTCCCGATGCACCCACCTCTCTGGCAAGACGCCACATGGCATGAGTCACTACTGCTCCTAAAAAGAATGGTTCAGGCACAACAGTTGCGAGGGAGAGCAAGTACCACTGTGCACCAACCTCCAGGGTACAAGAGAGTGGCTTAGCTGTGGCATGGGGTGGGCCAAGTGGTTTGGAGTGGTGTGGTGAGCATTCTCCCTGCTTACTGAGGTGTGCAAGAGGTCGAGGTCAAATCGCACTAACTTCTCAGCCTCCACCCTGCTGCCTCTTAGCTGGGAAGGCTCCATGGTTTAGCAGATATCCCATTCCAGGCAGTCTAAGCATCTGGCAGCTGTTACCCCAATTAATAGAGCACGACAGGTGTTAATACAGCTGTGCACATTGCAGGAACTCTATAGTGCTCCCTACGATGGCCACCCATCGTATAGAAGTCAGAGGGCGCCTCCCCACCATCTGTCTGACCTAGATGCTTGTCTGGGAGCTAGTTTGCACCAAAATGTTCAGGTGGGTGCGCACAGGCGTAATCTGCAAAAGGGTCCTCATTGAGGACGTTCCCACAGCCACTCTTATGCTCAATGTGAGTGCCAGAGCACTAAGCCCAGTCTGCTGACACAACAGGCCCATATCTAGGAGAGCAGATGCGTGCTGCACATCAGCAACCATGCAACTACACTGGGGGTGCAGCTGTGGGGGACATGGCTGGCAACACAGGCAATTCCCATTGCTGCTGAGGTGATGATGTGGTAACAGTCAGCATCTGATCAAAGTGGCAAATGGCACCGGGATAACAAGGGCCCAGATGGATAACGTCACGAACTTTCTCTCCCTTCCCACAACCCCCACAGAGCAAACATGAATTTCGGTATCGAGCCAGCAGAATTGGCAGTGATAGTCACTGCTCCTGTTGCAGTGCACAGACTTTGTCACCTGTGGCAAGACCAACCCAGGCCAAAGGCTGCACAAGGACATCAGGGGGCAGCTGGTCTGGGTTAAGACCTGGCCAAACCACGGCCTGACCGGAAGGGCTCAAGGAGACCCCCGGCTGTATAGGATACACGTCCTGCAACGAGCTGCGGGATGTCTTGTTCAGCTGAAGGCTCTGCTTTAGTGCGGAGACAGTAAAACACCTGTGCCATTTCCTCATGGACCATTTCATGGATACCTGCTCCTACTGTCAGTATAGATGGCAACAGCCCTGAACGTCTACATCACTGGGTCATTCCAGGGCTTGAGTGGGGACCTGTGTAGCATTTTGCTGTAATCAGCCCACAGGTACATCTGGGAGACAACAGATACCCTTTATGCTGGGAGGACAGTACATCCATGTTGACCTGGGACAGGCCCAACAAGATACCTGGGCTGAACGCTTCGCCAACATCACCAGGTACTGGAGGCTATAGATGCCATGCACATCATACTGTGGGCCCACTGAGTCAGGAGTGCCTTCTGTCAGCATGAATGGATTCCTCTCCCTGAACATGCAGACAGTGTGCAACCACCTCATTAATATCCTGGATATTCCATCCCGGGGAACTCGGACATTGCTGGGATCTTCAAGGACCACCCTAAATTTCCAGGATGGCTCAGGGGAACAAGGGCTACCCACTGTGGTCATGGCTGACGCTGCCAGTGCAGAGACCCGTGATAATAAAGGCCCAAACTGCCATTCGGTCTATCGGGAAGTGCATCAGTTTGCTAAAGATGTGGTTCCACTGTCTAGACCATCTGGCAGGGCCCTGCAGTACAGCCCCCAGAGGGTCTCTTGCATTGTGGAAGTCTGCCATGCACTCCATAACTTGGCACATCAGTAGGGTGTCAGAGATTTTGAGGAGGATTTATTTAATCACAAGTAGGTTTATATTAACACTGCTAATGAAGTTACTGTGAAAATCCCCTCATTGTCACATTCTGGCACCTGTTTGTTGCACTGAAGGAGAATTTAGCATGGCCAATGCACCTAACCAGCATGTCTTTCAGACAGTGGGAGGAAACCGGAGCATCTGGAGGAAACCCACACAGACATGGGGAGAATGTGCAGACTCCGCACAGACAATGACCAAAGCCAGGAATCAAACCTGGGTCCCTGATACTGTGAGCAGCAGTGCTAACTATTGTGCCTCTGTGACACCCTTGCTGAGAGGTCGGGTGCCAGATGGCCGTGGGGAGTCAAGGAGTGGGTTGAGGGGGACATTTGAGGTGTGACCCTTATAGCTCGAATAAGGTCATTCATTTTCTTCCAGCATTGGGTGCTGGTCCGTGTGTCATACCACAGGCATTGACTGCCGCAGCTATTGCTTCCCAGGCCATGTCAGAGTCCCTGTTCCTTGGTTGTCTTTCATCCCATGGGTACAGAGTGGCCTACCTCTCCTCCATGATGTCCAACAGCCATCTGAGGCCTCTGTTACTAAACCGTGGGCTAGTTTGCATGGTGCCATTTACCTGGCATGAATGACAGGGCACAGCAGAAGAACTTAAATGCAGCTCCCCCTTGTTAATGGAGCACAGCTGTGGCTCCATTGGCTGTGTCACATGTCTGGAGACACGATAACAGCACCTTTCACACGGGGGCTCTTTCAATGCACTAAGTGTTGGTGGATCGCGGTGTGGAACATGTTGAGATCGGTGTAGATCACTCCATTATTCTCACCATTATGACACTTAGAACATTTTTTGGGAGGATTCTGCCCAATGTTTTGGCATTTATTAAACACTATTTTACAGCTAAGATATTTGAGACTCAAGTGTGCACAGGAAATACCAATGGAATTTAAATAGCTAAAACTGCACAGCTTGCTGGCCAGGCATAGTTTAACACTAAAGGCATTGATTAACAGGGTTATCAGAATTCTCTGGGTAGACACTGAGCCTCCAAGCCTCAGATAATTTTATCTAGGCTGGTTAGGCAATAATCAGGAGTGTTTTAGACTTACTTTGCATAGGATTCTATCAGAGGATTGTTTCCAAACTTTCACTGCCACAGCACGGTGATAGTGCTTAGCATTGCTGCCTCACAGCACCAGGGACCTGGGTTCGATTCCCTGCTTTGAGTCACCGTCTGTGTGGAGCTTGTATATTCTCCCTGTGTCTACATGGGTTTCCTCTGGTTTCCTCTCAGTCCAAAGATGTACGGGTTAGGTGCACTGGCCATACTAAATTGCCCCTTAGTAGCCCGGGATGCATAGGTTAGAAGGATTAGAGGGGTAAATGCATGATGTTGTGGGGATAGGGCCGAGGTGGGATTGTTGTCGGTGCAGACTTGATGGGCCGAATGGCCTCCTTCAGCACTGTAGGGATTCTATGATAACACCTTGATGCTATCTTGATCTCAAAGATTCCTGTTACTTCTCCTGTTCCCTTCAGATGGCTAATTTCATTATTAGATAACCGACAGATCAGATTTGAGCATCAGCTTGGTTTATATGAGATACCAGAGGCTTCTTCTGAACAGAATCATTTATTATAAAAATACAGTAATGCTATCTTCTGATCTTGGAGCATGGGCATGCACCAGACCATCTCCCAGTAAGTGGTGGCTCCTTAGTCCGCGGGGGGGGGGGGGGGGGGGGGGGGGCGGCGGCGGCGGGAGGAGAGAGAGGATAATGGTGGCCAGTTTCAACAGTGCTTTATTCAGCCTCTGCAACCCAGATATAAGCACTGAATTCTAGATTTGAGGTATTCCTATTTGCCAAAGGTAACACTTCTGTAGTTGTCGTCAAGAGTCTCAAGAACTTCCTCACCACAGGATGAGCAGATCACAGGTGCTGGAAATACCTGTCTGCAATGTATCAGCTACCTTGATATTCTAATCATTCTAAGACAGTGCCAAGTATCACACTTCATTTTTTTACATGCTGCTTAATCTGGTTTATCATGGGCTTCACAGAATTTAACCTGCTGAGAGACTGAATTCTTTGGCAGGATGTTTAAAAACCATTTAGTGTACGCTGGGTCCTTCCCTCCTGCTTTCTCTTTCTTGCCTCAAGTTCACCTTACAGCTTGGTCCAGGATTTCTCAGAATTTCTTTCATTACATCCTTGTAGAGCCCTTAATCAGGCAAGATAACTGGACAATTAAATGCAACAATTTTGGGACTTTCCAGTCACTGAAAAATGAAAGCTGAGAAGACCAAAGCTTCTTAATGTGGGTCTAATGGATGATATGCCAGGTAAAGGTATGAACAGTGCCAGGATATGACTCAACAATTGAAACAGACACAGAAATTAGTTAGGAACCTAGCCAGTCTCAAATAGGTCCAATTCCGGTTTTAATGGAGAAAGATGAAGGGCAGGAGATCATTGCACTCATGGGAAATAGGTTGACCATTTAAATATTATAATGAGGCAAGCTCCCCAAATTTCAGCAGTCATCCTATTTTTTATCTAATGTCTGGATGACATGATGGCACAATGGTTCGCACTACTGCCTTACAGCAACAGGGACTTGGGTTCAATTCCCAGCTTGGGTCACTGTCTGTATGGCATCTGCAAGTACTCCCCATAGATTTCCTTCGGGTGCTTCGGTTTCCTCCCACAGTCTGAAAGATGTGCTGAACATGCTAAGTTCTCCCTCAGTGTACGTGAACAGGTGCCGGAATGTGGCGACTACAGGGTTTTCACATTAACTTAACTGCAGTGTTAATACAAGCCCAATTATGACTAATAAATAAACCTTTCATGTTTCCCTTGCCTTGGAAAACCAGGCAGGTGGAAGGAGGTGAGAAGGGATGCATTCACATGTGATTGCATTGAGAACACTGTCTGTAGGCCAAAAGGGGCAGGAGTGCTTCTTCCTGGCCTAACAAGTTACCCAGCAAATCCTGCCCAATCTGCTGCAGATCAAGCCCTATCACTCGGCCTTACATGATCTCCTTGGCTGCTCAATCAGGCTGAGGAGTGGAAACAGAACAAGTTTAAAAAAAAAGTCCTATAGTTAACAACTGTTAAGACGTTCAGAGGACCCATTTTCCTGAGATTCATAACCTCAAAACAACCTTCCTAACATGGAACTTATCCCTAGCCTAAAGTACTTCTGGGAGGTGTTCCAAAATCATAAGCTGAATCATGAATCCTGAGATGACAAAACTCTGATAAAGCAATGTATTTCGTTTACATATATTTCTTTACAATATTTTCAGTTAAAATTAGGTTTACTTAAATATTTCATTGAATACAATGGCATTTGCACTTCAAAGACAAAGCCACTGATATGAGGCCATAAGTGTGTAATATGTTAGTACCTGTTAAAATGAAAAACCATTCACATTGATATCAAAGAACAAAGAAAATTACAGTACAGGAACAGGTCCTTAGGCCCTCCAAGCCTGCACTGACCATGCTGCCTGACTGAATTAAAACTCCCTAACCTTCCAGGGACCATATCCCTCTATTCCCATCCTAGCCATGTATTTGTCAAGAAGCCCTTAAAAGTTGCTATCGTGTCTGCTTCCACTCCCTCCCCTGGCCACGAGTTCCAGGCACCCACCACCCTCCTATAAAAAAAGAAAAAGAAATTTGCCTTGTACATCTCCATTAAACCTTGCCCCTTGCATCTTAAACATATGTCCCTTAGTAATTGACTCTTCCACCCTGGGAAAATGCTTCTGACTATCCACTCTGTCCATGCCCCTCAATCTTGTAGACTTCTATCAGGTCACCTCTCAACCTCTGTCGCTCCACTGAGAACATATCAAGTTTCTCCAACCTCCCCTTGTAGCTAATGCCCTCCATACCAGGCAACATCCTGGTAAATCTTTTCTGTACCCTCTCCAAAGCCTCCACATCCCTCTAGTAGTGTGGCAACCAGAATTGAACACTATATTCCAAGTGCAGCCTAAGGTTCTATAAAGCTGCATCATGACTTGCCAATTTTTAAATTCAACGCTCTGACTGATGAAGGCAAACATGATGTATGCGAATGGGATGCTGGCCTTCATCGCGAGGGGGATTGAATATAAAAGTAGGGAGGTCTTGCTGCGGCTGTATAGGGCATTGGTGAGGCCGCAGCTGGAGTACTGTGTGCAGTTTTGAGCGCCGTACTTACGCAAGGACATTTTAGCCTTGGAGGGAGTGCAGAGGAGGTTTACTAGGCTGATGCCAGAGTTGAGGGGGTTGAGCTATGAGGAGAGGCTGAATAGATTAGGCTTGTACTCGTTAGAGTTTAGAAGAATGAGGGGAGATCTCATTGAGACGTATAAGATGATGAATGGGATGGATAGGATAGAGGTGGAGAGACTTCCTGCTCAGAAAGGATAGTAGGACTAGGGGGCATAGCCTCAAGATAAAGGGGGGGCGGTTTAGAACAGAGTTGAGGAGGAACTTCTTCACTCAAAGGGTGGTGAATCTCTGGAATTCTCTGCCCGTTGAAGTGGTGGAGGCTGCCTCGCTAAATATTTTTAAGACGCGGGTTGATGGGTTTTTGATGAGAGAGGGGATTAAGGGTTATGGGGAGAGGGCGGGAATGTGGATCCGAGCCACGACAGATCAGCCATGATCTTGAATGGCGGGGCAGGCTCGAAGGGCTGGATGGCCTACTCCTGCTCCTATTTCTTATGTTCTTATGTATGCCTTTTTGACTGCCTTCTCTACCTGCGTTGCCACTTTGTGACCTGTACACCCAGATCCCTTTGCCTATCACTATACTTAAAGGCTCTACCATTTACTATATATATTTCCTATCTGTATTAGACCTTCCAAAATGCATTAGTTCACATTTATCTGGATTAAAATCCATCTGCCATCTCTTCGCCCAAGTCTCCACCTGATTTACATCCTGCTGTATCCTCTGGTCCTCATTGCTATCCGCAAATCCACGAACTTTTGTGTCATCCACAAACTTACTAATCAAACCAGTTACATTTTCCTCCAAATCATTTATATATATTACAAACAGCAAAGGTCCCAGCACTGATCCTCAAGGAACACCACTTGTCACAGCCCTCCATTCAGAAACGTACCCTTCCACTGCTGTCCTCTGCCTTCTATGACACAGCCAGTTTTGTATCCACCTTGTCAGCTCACCTCTGATCCCATATGACTTCACCTTTTGCACGAGTTTGCCATGAGGGATTTTTCAAAGGCCTTACTGAAGTCCATGGAGACAACATCCACCGCCCTACCCTCAACCATCTTTGATACTTCCTCAAAGAACCCGATAAAGTTAGTGAGACACAACCTCCCCTTCACAAAACCATTAGCCTCTCACTAATATATCCAAGTGGGAGTAAATTCTGTCTCGACGAATCTTCTCCAGTAATTTCCCTACCACTGATGTAAGGCTCACCAGCCTGCAATTACCTGGATTATTCTTGCTATCCTTCTTAAGGAAAGGAACAACACTGGCTATTCTCCAATCCTCTGGGACCTCCCCATGTAGCCAGTGAGGATACAAAGGTTTCTCTCAAGGCCCCAGCAATTTCCTTGCTCAGTATTGAGGTATATCCCATCAGGCCCTGGGGACTTGTCTACCTTAATATTTCTCAAAAACCCCAATACCATCTCCTTTTTGATCTCAATATGACTCAAACTATCTACACTTGCTTTTGCAGAATCATCAACCAAGTCCTTCTCTTTGGTGAATACTGACAAAAAGTACTCATTTAATTCCTCTGGCTCCCCTCTTGCTCTTATAAATAAATTCCTTGGGATTTTCCTTAATCCTGCTGACCAATGATTTTTTGTGACCTCTTTTAGCCCTCCTCACTCCTTGCTTAAATTTCTTTCTACTTTCCTTATATTCCACACTTGCTTTGCGTGTTCCCAGCCTCCTAGCCTTGACAAATGCTTCCTTTTTCTCTTTGATTAGGCTCACAATATCTCTCGTTGTCCAAGGTTCCCAAAGCTTGCCAGACTTATCCTTTATGCTTACAGGAATGTGCTGGTCCTGAATCCCCTTCAACTTATACCTGAAAGCCTTCCACATGCCAGATGTGGATCTGCCCTCAAACATCTATCCCCAATCTACATTCTTCATTTCCTGCCTAATAATGTTGCAATTAGCTTTTCCCCAAACAGTGACAATTCCTGATAGCTATTTGTTTTGTGCCTTACAATTGTTTAATGGACTCTTCCTAGACCTGCAAGCATTCTAAATATAATTGGCTTCTTTATTTGATCTTGCAATATTTAAAATAATTAACTTCAACATGTAGATATCATTGAAGATGGACAATGAAATGCAGCTTTGCCAGTTGCTGATTCCTGGTTTGAGACAACATTGAGAAACTTGCTAGGCTACTTCAGAAGGCAATTAATAGTCAACCATGTGAGTCGGGAGGCACAAAGAATCGTATAATCGCTACAATGCGGAAGGAAGCCATTTGGCCCATCAAGCCTGCACTGGTAACAACATACAAGCCATACTAAGTGAGGATAGCAAGGTTCCTTCTCTCAAGGATCTTAGTGAACCTTAGTGGATTTCTTACAATGATCTGACTACTTCATGCTCACTTTGATTGCTATCAGCTTTGTACTTCCAGATGTTCTGAACTAAATTCAAATTCTCAAACTGACATGGTAGGATTTGAACTCCATTCAGACAATATATTTGAACTGATTTGATCCTGGCTAACATTGAAAAGTGCTGGAAAGAGTGTCTCTTGGAAAGCATTGGCCATTCTTTAAAGATGATTGAGATGCTGACTTGGGACTCAGCGGTTCAAATGAAACTCCAGGGCTGGATTATACACAAAAAGTGTGAAATCCCAGCGCCCCAGCATAAACGTTAGGACCAAGCCTTCAACTATTATAAAGCGAGAATTCTGCCCCCAACTGTGAGGACATCCTGTCTTAGGAAGCTACTGGTTAATAAGAGGCCAGCAGCTCTAGTACTGGCAGCACCATTAGGTGTGGTGGTTTTACACTGCTGATGCTACAGGAGACCTGAAAAAAAAAGCAACCCTGGACACTTAGAACACAGCTATGCCTGGGATCTCACCAAGGCCAGGCTTGCACAAAAAGGGCTGCAATTGGACCATGGGTATAAGGCCCACCTGACAGCTTACTCACCACTCTCAAAATAGTGCTAGAGTGGAGGTGAACAGGTGGGCATTCACATTGTTCTATTTTATGGATCCATATGTTTGCTTTCCCACCTGGGGTGGCCCATAAAATTCAGCAACTTTGTTAAGAATTTTGATCCAAGTCTATTATTACTGAGATGGTGTAGGCAAGGTTCTCTAAACTGCTATACTGGAGTGCTTTGTGGCTGCATTGTCTATTGTTGCTGCTTATCTGTTATTTTGGATAAACCTGTTCTGCTTCTCCCATGATCTGATAGTACTTATTTTATTGCTCTTCAAAGTCTGTTTGCCATGAGTGCGCTTATGGCATATCAACTTAAATACAGTAACAAGCATTTCTTTTTGACTGCTTGGAAATCCAATATTATCACATTTCATTGTGGATATAGCACACACCAAAGAGCAGGGGCTTGTATACAGAATTGATGTTTGATACAGACCCCCAGAGAAATAAGTAAAACCAAAACATAAAGTAACTTGTTTGTTAACATTGCAGTTTGCCTTACTTTGCCACATTTGATGCCTCTCTCAGTTCTTCATCCAATCTGCAAAAGATAAGCACGAATAGTATTAAAAAAAAGGAAATAGACAATCACAAAGCTAACTTTAACATGCGACTAAGCCTGATGGGAGTCTCAAAATAAAGACAGTTTAAGCGCTTTTGCTTTGCGAGTGTTTCCAATTCAGAATGCCCTCAACAGCGTCACCTGACATTGTCAAAACAGATCTATACAAGGCAGAGGCGCAGACTGTTTTTTTTTAAAATCACATGCTTTTAAAGAAAGCTAAAAGAGCAGCCGCCTACTCAGATATTGTTAACATTCAGCAACCTGGCAAAGCAAATGAGATTCATTCTTTGTTTAAATAAGGGTAAGTGGTTATTTAAAGAGATCCAAAAAGTCCGTCTCTACAGTTCAGGCTTGATAAAAAAGGGAAAAGTAAACAGTACGTCTCCGACAATAAATGGGATGGAAATGGCAGCTCTCAAGTCAGCCGGCTGATCCCTGAAGAATATCAAAGTTTCCACTCCTAATCAGTATTCAGTGACACCTGCTAATAAGTGTCTACACAGGACATCACTCATAATTGTGTCTGTGATATCCCCTATGGTGTGGAAATAGCTTGCTGACTCTGCCTGAGTTTCAACATCAACTACAACCAAAGTGCTCTTGATCTGGGAACTGGATTTCAGATTTGGTGGAATTGGCTCAAGGGACTAAATGGCCCATTTTGTTCCTATAAAACATGCCAAGTAAAACCCTCAGAGCTCAAAATATGACTTCAGTTAACCTTGGCTCAAATTCAGAAGTAATGGAACGTATTTTACTGATGGGCTTGTGGCAAATCTTCAAAGGCCATTAAGAAAAAGACTCAGGACTCCGTTGGTCAGATGAAATTCAACGCATGAATGCATTATGAATCCAGAGAAAGAAAGAAAAGGAAGCAAATCCTGCACACCAGATCCCACTAATTCACAGGCCGCTTTGCCCTGTGTCCGAAGATCCGTGGATCAAGAATTGAACTGTTCAGTCAAATGAAAACTCTAGAAACCCAGAACCTTGAGTGGATATCATTTGCAAATTCAGGAACAGCCAACAATAGGAGCAGAATTTCCTGAAGTTGATCTCTTCCCACCACTCATCATCATCTCTGGAGCCCCTCAAGAACCGACTCTTGACACCCTCCAGTTGCCCATTTACATCCTACCTCTTGATGACATCATCCAACACAAGGCAAAGTTCCACATGTACACTGACGATACTTTGTTCTACTTCACCAGCAACTAACTGTTCCATTACCTCGGTTTTGGACACTGCTTATTCAACAGATTAAACAGAGAAACCCAAAACCATTGTATTTCTAGGGCTCATTTCTCCCCATCTCCGTAATCTCCCCAGCTACCTTGGGATCTCTGCAATTGCCTTTTTTGAACACTGCATCATTATCTGTGGTGTTCCTTAAGGATCTATCCCTGCCTCCTTTCCATTCACATACTAGCATTCGGCAACTTCATCCGAAGACGCAAAGTCAGGTTCCACTTCTCAGACATCGCTCATCACCTTCACCCTGGCAGCTGTACCTTCAGCCCTCCAAATCTTAAGGTCTGGAATTCTCACTCTAAAACCAGTCTGCCCATCTATCTTTCTTCGCCTTGAAGACAACCGATCTAGCTGGTCAAGCATTTGGTTACCTGTCCAAACGTCTCCTTTGGTTCAATCCTAAGAAATATCTCAGGAGGATTTATTACATTAAAGGTGCTATATAAGCAAGTTGTCTTTGTCGTCTGCCAGTGCCGATGTAATTTTGTCCCAGCGTTACTTTCAAGTTTAATAGGAGGGGTGAGATGACAGCAGATAGATAGATCAGCACATTCAAGCAAATATAGCTACTGCTGAGATCACCCAACAGCAAAAAGGTTAGTTTTCTGCAACGGAGGGTAGTGCTATGGCCTGTAACATGGCTTGAAATTTCAGAATTTACCTCATCTTTCTTTTTATACACTTTTCTTCTTCATACCTTATAGGAAATAAGTCATTAAACCAAGGTTAGGAAATAAAAAAACTTTCAGTCACAATAGTTACCTTTAAGCTTCAGTAGAAATGTATGACAACATTTGAAAAAATTACAGATGCTGAACATTTATAAAACATTTGAAAAATGAACATTGCAGATCATCATGCTGGAGCACAAGACAACTGTTGATGCAACATATTGAAGTGTGAACTAGAAATTGTTCTGCACTGTGTACGAATAAATTTTCAGAATAGCAGTTCTGCAAGAAACGTGTGGCACACATCTTGAAAGTGGAAGTCCACATATTCAAAAACAATTGTTTCCTTCAAAATACACTCTTCAGTATCCAATGGAAGTTTTTGAAATTTGATACTTAAAAGCACCAGAGCTCAAAAGGGGAAAAAAACAACTTGGTTACAAACTACGTCCATAATCAATGGTGAAATTAGATCTCATTAGGCTATCAGAAGCCTTTTCCAAAAAATTGAAAAAATGGTGTACAGAACCAAGGTTTACATGATATATCTGCAGGATGCATTCCTTGAAAGTGAAATAGGAAATATTGTGGACTGTGACATATTGTCAGAAACCTATCTTTCTAAAGTTAAGTTCCGTATATATCCCTTGACTAAATTCTCAGACTTGGAAGAAGTAGGTTTGCTTTCACTGGCGATTCATTAAGAAGAAACTTGCAGCTTGTTGAATCCCTCCATTTTGAGAACAATATAGAAAGAGTACAAGGATTAAGCAGCAAATGCAAATGGCTACAGAGAGCAAAAGAAGCAATTTCAAATTAAAAGAAATAAGATAGTCTGTGACTACTCAGAGAACTTTTATTGTTTCCTACATCATTCTGTTGACCACTGAACAAGTTTCCATCTCATTGTTATACTGATGCACAATAGCATATACACATCAGTAAATTATGCACTATTAACATCCTAACAAAGTATTTAGAAGTTGAAAAAATGCATTATTAAATAATTGACAGATAATTAAATTTATTTCTATGATAGAGAAGATACAAGAAGTGACTTTAAACATTTAAAGCTTCTCACGATTACTGATGAGATCATCTGATGTTAAGATACCAGTGAAATTATTGGAGCTCTGGACTGGACGGGAACTTAAAAAAAATCTTTCAATATAGTGAGAAAAGTATTATGTATTTTGTGGTTTCTGTGTACTTTCCCAATTCCTACTAGTCTTGTGGGAAAGATAACAGCCAGAATTTTATGGCTCAGTTGCAGCTGGTGCGAGGCTATAAAATTCTGCCCTAGTATACAATGAACTGGTTTTACAGTTTTAGTAGATCACATGAGAAAGGGGCCATTTGACCCACTGTGTTTGTGATAGTTTCCAGCTCTTTAACTGGAATGTCTATTCTATTTGCTTCCTTATTCAGCAGGATGGCAAGTCCCATCAGCTCTATCATACATAAATCCATCACGCTCTTGAAGGAATTTAACACTATGGGCGGGATTTTATGGTCTTGCGTGCCCTGCAACCATAAAATCCCACCCAAGATTGACAGACCTTTCCAAGTTCTGCCTCTAGCCCGCTCAGATTCCCATGACAGGCGAGACAGTAAAATCTGGGCTCACGTGTCCTCCCTGTAGAGCTGAAGTTTAACTTCGATAAGCATGTCAGCAACCCCTGGGAAAATGTAGCCATTCAGTTGAAAAAAAACATGTTTTGATTATTTGGATCTAAGAACAAAATAAATAAGAACAGGGGTAGGCTATGCCACTCAATAAGATCATGGCTGATCTGATCACAGCCTCAATTCCATTTTCCTGCTTGGCTATCATAATCCTTAATGTCCTTCCCAATCAAAAATCTGTCTCACTCAGCCAGGAATATATCCAATGACCAGCCATTGTTTTGCAGCATAGAGAATTCCAAATATTAATAACACCAAGAAGAAACTGCTCCTCAACTCCATAAGTGTTTTATGCTGAAACTGTACTTCAGTGTTCGAGATTACTGGACATGATGAAATATCCTCAGTATCTATCCACCCTCAGAATCTTATACATTTCAAGAAGTCATCTCTCCTTTTAAATTCCAATGAACATAAGCCCAACCTGCTCAATCTCTCCACACTAGGTAAATCCTCCATCTCAAATATCAAGCTAATGATTCTATGAACTACTTCCAAAGCAAGTATATCCTTCTTAAACATGGGGAACAAAACTATATACAGTACTCCAGGTGTGATCATATCAATGCACTGTGTGGCTGAAACGCGACTTTTATTTTTGTATTCTATCAGCCTTGCAATGAAGGCTAACATTCCATTTGTCTTCCAATTACTTACTGTACCTGCATGCTAACTTTTGTGATTCACATGAGAACACTCAGATCCTGATGTACTGCAGCATTGTGCAATCTTTCCCCATTTAAATAACATTCTGCATTAATTCTTGCTTCAAAAGTGGGTAATTTCACACCTACCCACACTAAACTCCATTTGCCAAATTTCTGCCTTCTCACTTTACCCTACGTCCCTTTTCAACCGATCATTAAAACAGTCAGCTCAAAAGTATTTTACACAGCAAGTTCCATTTAACATTTCCATTTGAGTGACTTTTAGTAGCAAGATCAGAAAAAAACCAGTCTAACAAATATATCCTTAAGATCATCTTTGTCAGGGGAGAAAAGATTGCTTGGAGACAACGGGGAGAATTTTCTTTACTTAGTCCACACAGAAATGATGGGACTAGTGGCTGGTCAGGAACCCCAATGGTGAAGGAGTAGGCTATGCTATGGTTCTTTAACTGAGCACCTAGTATCTGTGCTCCCTAACCACAGTAGGATAACATCAGAAATATGGGGTTTCCAGCCTGCTCCACCAGTTAATATCATGGCTGATCTCATTACAGCCGCAAATCCACTTTCCTGTCTGCCTCTCGTAACCGTCAACTCCCGTATCTATTGAACATCTATCCAACTTGGCCTTGAATAAATTCAGTGGTCCAGCCTTGGCTGATTATTGCTTCAGTGGTCATGGGCATTCGGCCTCTGACCTTCAGGTAAGCATTCTCCAAGGCGGCCTTTACGACACACGACAGCGCAGTGTCGCTGAGCAGAGACTGATGGCTAAGTTCCGCACACGAGGATGGTCTCAACGGGGATCTTGGGTTCATGTCGCACTCTCTGTAGCCCCCATGACTTGCCTGGGTTTGCTAAACCTCACTTACTGTACTGTCTGGAGACAATACGGATCTCTTTAACCTGGGCTTAATGCTCCTTCCACTCACATTGTTGGCCACTTTAAGACTTGAATAGCAGGTCAGGTGTAAAGACTCACATTCTAATCAGTAATCTGTAAACTGTCTGCTGTTATATGCTCTGTCTGAGGCCAGAATTGTCCATTCGCCTGACAAAGGGGCAAACCCCGAAAGCTTGCGAGTTTACTATCAATCGGTTGGACTTAAACCTGGCGTTATCAGACTTCTTACAGAGAAGAACAATGACGAAAAGAAACAAAGACAACATCTTTCCCTTTGTGTGTGGCTCTCTCTCTCTCTCACAAGGCAACAAATGTCTCCAACAGACTGCAAAATTGCCAGTCAGCTCCAGACTGCTACAACATCATCTAACATAAGTCAAATTTATGGATAAGGCAAGTTCTTTTTCCATGTATTCCTTCTTAACTTTTATTTGGACTCAACTTTCTTTTCTGATCTGTGTGAATACGTACTATGCCTTTTTTTTCCTCCAGTGAGTGATTAATAAACTTCCTCTGGCTTTGACTCAAGAAAACTGGTTTGATTGGCTCCTTGTTAAAAAGTTAGTGTAGACTGGAAAAGGTACTCATGTTGGGGTGGGGGAGCAGCAGCATTTTAAGCAAATCTTTGTTTAGAGCAACCATGGGATTCAAATAAAAGGGGAGCCAGCTCCTTCCTCTTCACCTGGTCCTAACAGAAGAACATTCCTCTAACCAAGCAGGCATGGATGGAACTGCCCCCAAGAGGTCAGCAGTACAAGTCTCATTCCTTCAATCTGGTGACAATGTACCAAGAGATTCCAGGACTTCGAGAAGGTGGAAAACTTTCAGGTGTCAAGTACCAAATTCTCAACTCCCTCAGCATTCTTTTGCTCAGCAGTTCTCAGGTCCACATATCTTGCAGTCCCACTCATTCCTCTTCCTGCAGGCAGCTCACATTCCCATCCTATTGCCCTTTCATACCTAAGCCTCAGAGTCATCCTAGCAAATGTTGTCCACCTCCACTGCTCTCCACTCCCCCTTCCTTTCTCGTACTCAAATCTCTCCTCCCAGAAGAGCGCACAGAACCTTGGAAAGAGGCAGATACCTCGGAGGGGTGCTGAAACAAGGCATCTTGAAGGTCACCAACACCACACGCCCATCAAGTTCATTGGGAAGGAGGACTTGACCAGGAGGCTGCCAATGTTAGCACAGTCTTCAATGAAACCTTGAGCCTCCCAAAGAACTGCTGCTCATATAGATTGAGAGCGCTAATCCATTGCCTATAGATTGTGTTAGAAGTCTCGTCTCCTGCAAGTTGGATCTTGGACATCAGTTGCCTCGGCCCTGTGAAGTAGTATACACCTGAAGAGAAGGCAACTGCTGCTGACGCTGGTATTGCCCCTGCACCTGTTGCCCCTGTTTCAGGTGCTGTTGCTCCTCTTGTCCCTCATTACAAGATAGAGCTGCCTGCATTAGTGGCTCCCATACTGTGGTGATGGCTGGCAGCAGGGATGTACAGTTGAAGGTGAGTGAAGTGCAAGAGAGGTAAAATTACTTCAAAGAAGTTGCCAAACACCTGCCAAGCAGTGAAAGCACTTTGAGGAGGAGTGTCATCAACAGCAGCTTATCACCTGGCTACAGCCCTTTAGTTTCATTATTCAAAGCCTTCCCAGCCTATCAGTTTCACTGAAGGAGCTTGGTAAACCATGGCAACTTTGTTGATATCATAGGAAAGAGAGTGCTGGCTGTTATACATTTAATTGCCTGATTGCATAATCTACTTAATCGCGCGGCTATCCCCAGCTCTCCTTCATACCCAACTCACTGAGTGAGCCCAAACCTGCCTTCTGTTACCTATGAAGATGCCTTCAGTTCTCTGTAGATGATCTATGCCTAACTTTCAAATGTCTTGTATAACAATGTCTATCACACAAAATTCTCAAATTCTCTGACTAGGTACATGAACCTTGTGTTGAAAGGGGTTGTAGCAAAATGAAGAGAGTCTTTTTTTATTCCTTCAGAGTAATGGGCATCACCATTAAACCAGCATTTACTGTTGATCTTCAATTCTTGAGAAGGTGGTAAACCACTTTCTGATCTGCTGCAACCTCTTGGGGGAAGTTCCATCCATGCCTGCTTGGTTAGAGAAACAGTCCTCCGTTAGGAGCAGGTGAAGAGGAAGGAGCTGGCTCCCCTTTATTTGAATCCCATGGTTGCTCTACACAAAGATTTGTTTAAAATGCTGCTGCCCTCTTCTTCTTCTTCCCCCCCCCCCCGCATGGGTACCTTTTCCAGCCTACACATTAATACGTAAGGAGCCAATCAAACCAGTTTTCTTGAGCGGGTAAGCCTTCGCACTGTTAGGGAGTGAGTTCCAGGATTTTGTCAAACTGATATAGTTCCAAATCAGGATGGTTTGTGACTTGGAGTATTTGCAGGCAGTGGTGTTCCACACATCTGTGCCATTGCCCTTTTGGTGATAGAGGTCACAGATTTGGAAGGTGCTGTCGATGGAACCTTGGCAAGTTGCTGCTGTGCATTTTGTTGTGGTGCACACTGCTGTTACAGAGTGAATGTTTAATATGTGGAGGGGGCTGCTTTGGCCTGGGTGGTGTCAAACCTTGAATGTTGTGGAGCTGCTTTCATCTAAGCAAGTGGAGTATTCCAATATGCAGATTGTAGATGATCAGGTTTGGGAAATCAGGACAATCATTCATAGCAGAATTCCCAATCTCTGACTCTTGTAAACACGGTATTTATCTGGCTAGTCCAGCTAAGTTTCCGATGTTTAGGGATTCAGCGATGGTAATGCTATTGAGTGCGAATGAGAATGGTTACATTCGCTCAGGTTGTCCTTACTGATGTTATATATTTGCCAACATTTAGCACTTGCACACTTAGCTCTGCTTTGAAGCACTATTTAACAGATAACTGTTCAACATCTGATAGCATTGAGGTAGTTCGGCTGAGACTAATTTACTTAATTATTTCTGATCAAGCAAGTCAGAGTTTTACAACACAAAGAAAGGCGTTTTAGCCCACCAAGTATGCACTAGCCAAACACATATCCATTTTCCAGCATTGTTTTCATTGTATTGGATTATAGTCCATTGTAGTTGGGGGAGAGAATATTTGCTGGTTTAAAGAATTGGTCAAAAAGCCATACCATCTATATTCAATTATTTGCTGGTCAAACAGCTTACAATAATCATTTGTGCCTGACTAGATGAAACAAATTGATCGCGTTTAATCAGAGCAACTGACATTTATTTTAGAAAGTATTTGTACTGTCAGCTAAATGATTCATACTCCAGTTCCAGGCTGAGTCCCATTCTGCAGTAATTCAGTTTTATAGCAAGTAAAGGACAAGGTTGAGTAATTCACAGTTCAGATATCTTTGTAAATTTCTATTTGTTTTCCACATTTGCAATTTTTATTTTTATCTCTGTTCTAATTGGAGCAGGAATCCATTGACACTTCCATTCCTTTGCACTGTTATGCAGCACCAAATTAACACATGCAGCTGAAGTGGCAAGATTGCTGAAACATCCTGGTTAACGATTACATTTTCACCCATGTTAATTTTTGCCCCCTCAAACTGTTGGGCTTGGTTACTGCTCCATGGTAGTTCTGCCAATATCTTCAGTATTTATTTTTTTTAGATACAAGGCAGCTACTAAGGCATCATATTGTCATGTAGATTCCTCATTCCTTTTCATTGAATGCCTCCTCTCAACTACACAGCTTACTGGATGTCTTGAACAAAAATTGGACCAATAAAAACTATACAACATGCATGATTCAAGCAATCGGAACTTGTGATATCTAAAATTCTCAGCACGATGACTCATGCAGCCTGCAAATGACTAATCAGGGAGAAAACATGGGTTTGGCCCACAAAAACACCAAGACAGGAAATAAAGGCATTTTCTTTAAAGGTTTTAGCCTGTGGGGATGGGTTGTACAGAATGAGCTTTTCAAAGGATCTCTCTTTCAGGAAAGGATTTTAGTGGGTGCATTACAAGCTTGCCAATATAATTTGTTCCTAGATATCACAGCACTTTGGAATATAATTCTTAATGTAAAACTGTTTCAGAAAGCAGACTTAAAATGTGCACAGATAGCAAAGCAAATTTTATAACAAAGACCTTAGCCTCAGGATTAATTGAGCAGATCCATTTTACCCTTCCAGCATGGTTGAACTGTCTTTGGAAAGTATGGTGACAGCTGGTGGTGACAGCAGTTCAAGAGAGCAAACCACACAGAGCAAGACAAGGGTCCTAGTTGGAAAATTCAAAAGCAGCAGGGCAGAACACCAATCTGAGCTGTTTGGCAGAGTGCATCTGGGTAGAAGCTAAGCAACCTAAGCTGAAGAGCTGGCTGTGAAAATGAGTCAGTATCTAACAGTGCAGAGTGGATACTGAATTGGAGGTTGCCAGGTTTGAGTTACTCAGGGACTGAATCCTATAGCTTACTTAGTTAAAACAATTCAAAGTTATTTCTTCCACTTAACAATGCTAAGTAAATTAATTTGTCTTATATTTGTCAAATGAGAAAGGCTGCAGGTTTGACATCAAATACATTTTCATTGCAGCCCTTAAAACTCTAAGTTGCAGATGTGAAGTATTTCACAGAAGCTTCCTACAAAATGCTACATTTTTGTTTTAAATGCATTCAACTAATGAAATCTGACCAAGTATTCAAAAGGTTGAGTCACACATTTATTCCACTAAATGAAAATATTGTCATTCATTATTTATTTAGCAATTCAAAACTTTATTCTTCTCTTTATGCCAGTGTATTGGACCTTCAAGAGTCTAATCAACAATTACTTACATTTTACAACGGAATCTCCATTACCCACTTTTGAAGAGTAATAGGATTTGACAGATAATCACAAATCTCTAAAGTTTGTCTTGTGTGTAGTGACAAAGCATAGGAAAGGCAAGTAAAATTCAAAAAATAGATTTTAGTTGTTATCAAATATGAGGATGTGGTTGTAAATGGACTGCAGAATGAAGTGACATTTCAGAAGAGTCTTTGACCCATAAAAAAAATCTACAAAATAATTGGGAATGCAGCTGATTTGATGAAAATTGCATTTTATTTTTAGTGACTTTAAAATGGTGCTAACTTCGAGGTCAATGACTATCAAGTGCTCGAGTAAACTGGTAATTGTGATCTTTGGGCAATGTGAAGCCAAAGGCAATAAACAATAAGGGGCTGGAGTCTCAGAATTAAAGGAGCCTCATGTGAAGACTACAGTATGAAGATCAACATGTGTGTTGGTGCCCAGATACCACAAAAAGAGCAGAGAACAATTTGGGACAGAGCAACATGCAGATAAAGGAGCTGATGTCAACACTACTAAAATCCAATGAGTACAGTAGGAAGCTAAGATTTTATAGTTTGGAGAAAACACTCAATTTCTGGTCAGTATCCAAAACTACTAATGTTTGAAAGGAAACAATTATTTAACAGTTTCTTATACACCTAAGCCACAAAATACTTAGAAGGCATCCCTACAGTCAGACTGCAAGGAAAAATAAGCATTTTAAGGAAATGACATGAGTTACATTACTGGATAAGTAATCCAGAGACCTGCACTAATAATGTAGACAAATTGAAATCCTACTATGGAAGCTGGGGATTTAAATTCATTTTATGGGATGAGAGTGATGCTAGCTGGGTCAGCATTTATTGCTAGTCCCTAACTGCGCTCCATTCAGAAGACATTTATGAGACAAACACATTGCTGTTACATGTAGGCCAGACAACAGATTTTCTTCCCTAGAGGACATTAGGCAACCAGATGGGTTTTTACAACAACAGTTTTAATGATTATCAGACTTTTAATTACAGATTTTTGTTGAATTCAAATTTACCATCAGTCATGGCAGGATTTGAACCCGGGTCTCCAGGTCTAGCTCTGGATTACTATTCCAGTGACAATACTGCTTCAGCACTCAAATAAGTGGATCAGGAATAAAAAAGCTAGCATTATTAACAAAGATTGTGGAATTACCAAGCTGTCATAAAATCTATTTGATGCATGAATGTCCTTTAGGGAATGAAATCTGTCATCATTGTACTATATGTGACTCCAAGCCCACACAACGTGGTTTACTATTAAACACAGTGGCCAAGTGGGCTACTGAGTTAATATTGAATAGCTATAACAAAGTTGGATAATAAAACTGGATTAACCATCTGGCAATGACCTAAACAATGATTTTTTACACGACAGAGGCACAACCAGCCCAGCTAACCCCATAAAGTCTTCAGGTTAGATCTTTGGTGCTGACGGGGTTGGGCAGAGGTGGGTGGGAGCTAAAAATAACACCAATGCCAGCAATTTTACTCAGGGAAGGGGAAGCTAAGAAACCCACCCAATTTTGCAACAAGGCACATTAGCTTTGTCAGTTTATTATTAAGTGGCAGTCTGGGACTTTAGTGCGTATGGGTTTCATAGTCAGAGACAAATCAGGGTCATGAGTGCTGCAACACAGCTGCAGGTTAGTTGTGGCTGCACCATCTTCTCAGGTAGACCTATAAAAAGAAGAACAGGTAGGAAGGATGCTATTGAGCATGCAGAGAGCCTAAGTGCACAGGTAGTGCAGCATCATGACAAGAGGGAACTCAGTCTCCAAAGAAGGCAACAACTAATGAAAGGAGCACAATTCTCAGATCTTGGATCTGGTAGCCATGAGGATCAACATCTTCATCAAAGACAGAGCCCCAAGGTGTGAGGAGGCCAGAGCAGAGGGAGGGAGAGAGAGCAGGCAGGCAACAGAGGCCATACTCTCAGCATAGGGACCTGCTTCTGAAGGTGAACTTAACTGAACATTTCAGAGAGGCAGTACTGTAGGCAACTATACCTATCCAGACAGATGATCAGAGATTCATGGCTTGTCGCAAAAGATGAGAGAGTGAGAGATAGGTCTGGTCACAAGTTTAAAGACTGCGATGGAGTAAAATGTTGTTGCCTTTTGGATGCCAAACTTTGAACTGCAAGATCTGTTCTGAATATATCTTGTTTAGCAGGTAGTGTCACACAACATGATAGAGGGTGAAAATACAAGACTTTACACAAGTACCAAGAGGATGGTCAATCCTGTCAATACACGGATGGATGGCAAATGGAATTTAATGTTGGCAAGTGTGAGGTGGTCCACTTTGGTAGGAAGAATGGTAGGAAGGACTATTACTTACGTGGCGAAAAACTGCAGCAGGCGACGGTGCAGAGGGACCTCGGGGTCCTTGTGCATGAGTCGCAAAAACCCAGCCTGCAAGTGCAGCAGGTGGTCAGGAAGGCGAATGGGATGCTGGCCTTCATAGCGAGGGGGATTGAATATAAAAGTAGGGAGGTCTTGCTGCAGCTGTATAGGGCATTGGTGAGGCCGCAGCTGGAGTACTGTGTGCAGTTTTGGGCGCCGCACCTGCGCAAGGATATTTTGGCCCTGGAGGGAGTGCAGAGGAGGTTTACTAGGCTGATACCGGAGTTGAGGGGGTTGAGCTATGAGGAGAGGCTGAATAAACTAGGCTTGTACTCATTAGAGTTTAGAAGAATGAGGGGAGATCTCATTGAGACGTATAAGATGATGAATGGGATGGATAGGATAGAGGTGGAAAGACTCTTCCCGCTCAAAAAAGACAGTAGGACTAGGGGGCACAGCCTCAAGATAAAGGGGGGGCGGTTCAGAACGGAGTTGAGGAGGAACTTCTTCACTCAAAGGGTGGTGAATCTCTGGAATTCTCTGCCCGTTGAAGTGGTGGAGGCTGCCTCGCTAAATATTTTTAAGAAGCGGGTTGATGGGTTTTTGATAAGAGAGGGGATTAAGGGTTATGGGGAGAGGGCGGGAAAGTGGAACTGAGCCACGACAGATCAGCCATGATCTTATTGAATGGCGGGGCAGGCTCGAAGGGCCAGATGGCCTACTCCTGCTCCTATTTCTTATGTTCTTATGTTCTTATGATATACATTCATCCACAACAGATAGATTGGTGAGGACGAGGTCAGGTAGGTTTCTCCCCTCACATTGGTTCTCTCACTATTTGCTATAGGCCCAATTGGGCAATTTTGTCCTTCAGACTTTGGACAGTTTGGTCAGTATTGATACTACCAAGCTATTTTTTGTAATATAAATGTTGAAATCCCCCAGAGTACATTCTCTCGCTACCCTCAGTGCTTCTTCTAAATAGTGTTCATTAAGGAGTTTGTGTACATTAGCTGGGTGAGAGGAGGAGATATTAATCAGCAGGAAGTTTCCTTGCCCTATTGGCCTGGAAACAAAATGTCAACTTGATGAAAGTAGAGATCAGGATGAAATGCAAACTAACAGCATGCTAAGGATATAGCTAAGCAACTGTATGCTTACAAACCTTAACAGCAGTTACGCCATATTCAGTTGTGAATAATGGTGGAAAGTTAAACAAGCATCAGGGTAAGGAAATTTCCAACATCCTCAATTATGGATGAGCCTAGCATGTGATTGCAAATGCTTCAGCCTTTCTGCAATCACATGCTAGGCTCAAAATTGTCAACTTAGATGATTTAATCGCAGCCTCCTCACGAAATCAGAGTCAAAGAAGACAGTTTTCAGTCAACTCAATTTACTCCACTTGATATAAAGAAATTTTGAGCACACTAGATATGAAAAGGGCTAGGAGTCCAGGCCGTTGTGCTGAAAACTTGTACTCCAGAACTAGCCATGCCTTTGTGCCAATGTTTATACCATACAATGACTATCTGTAATAAGAGGAAGTCCAACCACCTCTCCTTGATATTCAACAGCATTATAATCGTTGAATCCATCATCAACATTGTCATTTATATTAATGATTTGGATGAGAATATAGGAGGCATGGTTATTAATTGCAGATAACACCAAGATTGGTGGCATTGTGATAGTGAAGAAAGTTATTTTTGATTGCAATGAGACCTTGATCAATTGGGCCAGTGGGCTGATGAATGGCAGATGGAGTTTAATTTAGATAAATGCGAGGAGATGTATTTTGGTAGATTGAACCAGGACAGGATATACTCAGTTATTGACACTGGGGAGAGTCACAGAACAAAGAGTTCTAGGGGTACATGTTCATAGCTCCTTGAAAGTGGAGTCACATGTGGACAGAATGGTGAAGGTGGTATTCAGCATGCTTTATTTCATTGCTCAGAACACTGAATACAGGAGTTGGGATGTCTTGTTAAAGCTGTACAAGACCACACTTGGAATACTGTGTAGCGTTCTGGTCATCCTATTATAGAAAAGATATTAAACCAGAAAGAATGCAGAAAAGATTTACGAGGATGCTACTGGGACTTGGTAGTTTGAGTTATAAGGAGAGGCTAGATAGACTAGGATTTTTTTTCTTGGAACGTAGGAGGCTGAGGGGTGATCTTATAGACGTCTATAAAATAATGAAGGGCACAGATCAGCTAGATAGTCAATATCTTTTCCAAAGGCTATGGGGGTCTAAAACTAGTAGGTTTAAGATGAGAGGGAGATAGACAAAAAAGGGTACAGAGGGGCAATTTTTTCCACACAGGGTGGTGAGAGAATGTCAAGCTGTCAGAGGTTGTGGTAAAGACGGATGCAATTTTTCCTTTAAAAGGCATTTAGACAGGTATATGGGTACGATGAGTAGAGGATATGGGCTTTAAAAAAAGGATGGCATGGACAAGTTGGACTGTTTCCATACTGTAAACCTCTATGACTATGACCTCAACTCCCCAAATCACTATTCAAAGGGCATAATTCAGGAGGGTGTTGAAATAATCACCACGTGTCTGATTCAGTGCAGCACCAATAACACTCACTTGGGAGAAAACATTCCATTTGATTGACATTGCATCCACCCTCAAACTTTCATTCCCTTCATCATGGCTGCACTTTGTACCAGCTACACAAGATGCTCTGCAGCAACTTGCCAAGGTCACTTCAATGGCACCTTCCAAACACAACTTCTATCATCTAGAAAAATGGCAAACAAGGGCTGCTTAATATCCTGACTTGGAAACATATAATTCCTTTAATGGTGCCAGGTCAAAATCCTGGCAATTCCTCTCTAATAGCACTTCATGTGGACTGCAGCAGTCCACCAACATCTTTTCAAGGACAATTAAGGATTAGCAGTAAATATTACTTTGTTCCACCTCTTTCCCCCCACAAATAACAAGATCCCCTGAATGAATGCAGAAAAATTACGATGCATGAATGGTTTGAGATTATAAAGTAGGAATTATGGCTAATGATCAGTGATCTCTAGTTCTTTTTTGCAGTATTTTAACTGAAGGTACAGCCTCTAATAAAAATATATAGAAACAATTGAAGAGTGATTGAAACATTCATATAGCTTTTTAACTCTCATGTTGTCAAACTATCACTACTTCTGGATGGGGAAACAGTGAAAACTGTACAGACTAACAGTACACTGAAGTAATTAAAATGCTAATGATATTTTACTTTAAATCTTTCCCAATTCCCTTGTTATTTATCTCCTGACACGATGAAACCTAGTTGACAGGGCAGCCAGCAACTTGATTTAATACCTCCACCTATGTTGCTCATAAATACATGACAAAGAATGGAAGCATTTCCCATTTTTCCCTTTTGGGACACCTCATCTTTGCTCAATCTCTTTTAACATAACCATGTTGAGATTGCAAACATGTCATATGCATCCTGTAGGGGGGAATGTTTGCAGTTAACATTGCACTCAGTAAACCCATGTGTGAACGCACTGCGGTGCTTGAGCTTCCGGCAAATTGTTCCCTCCTTAAGAGTACAGATTTAGTACTGGAATAAATTCAAACAATAATGCAATTCCTTTGAATGTGACTGAATCATCCACTGAGGAGGGGGAGATTTCCTCTGGAAAGTGTAGCAAAGATTGTCATGAAGAATAAGGTTCTGATTTTGCTATAACTGATGTGCATAAAAATTAATAGCCAAAAATGTTCTCAGCATGTTATTACCACTAAAAGGTCCATACACAAAATGAGCACTTAATTCGGTTGCCACAGTTAATTTTTCCCTGCAAAAAGCAGTGGATACAGGGTGTCATGGTGCATTTAGTTTTAATATTAATTTGTGATGCAAAAGTAGAATCCACGATAACAACGTCAGAGTTAGGCTTTAAGAATGAACTAGGGTTCCATGATTGCCTTTTTCAACTATAACAGCAAGCAGAAACCATGGCAATGCAAGAAAATTAAATTTAGGAGTTCAGCACTCTGGATATAAGAGACAAAAACAGCTGAGAAGCATTCAAAAAGTAATTAACTTGAGAGGAGAATAAGTAATGCAGTGAAATGAATAAATTTTACATTGTGATTTGGTCTACTTGTAAATATACTGGTTATTACAGTGCACTGCTCATGATTAATGAAGATAAAATATGCATTGTTCACCACTGTTACCAGGATACCACATACAGCAATGTACCTTGAATCTGTTCAAATTCATTTTTAATGAACTTCAGAGTATATAAAAATAGATATATACACTATTAGGTGTCAGAAGCAAACATATTTACAAAGATACATAAAAATTATAGTTATCAAAACTTGTAAAAAAGCAAGTTAGACTTTTAGGATTTCAGCACTAATGTTATTTGAGTACCAATGATCTGTACGTGAAATAAATTACTCACTGTCTTATAGTCTCTGGAATTTGAACATGTTGCATGGGAATCAACTCCTCCAGCTCAGCCAGGCTACTGACGTATCTTACCTTACTACTGAACTTCGAACTGAAAATAAAACAGATATATTCTTACATCATTCAATTCATAAATATTAAGTACCCATTACTGAGCATTTTCTTCCCAAACATTTCATAAGATAAATTATTTTTCCTGCAAGTAGGAAAATATCACAAGTCCTTAAATTGACCATTTTTTCCTTTTCAATCTCAAAAGTGCCTGATGACCATCTCAGGGAATTTTTAGACCTTGCATTGTTGGCCTAATGATTTCAAATCAAATGTAAAATCTATACATTAAAAATGAATGGTTGTCTACTTTCAGGTGGTGAAAATAGAAAACAAGATATTATTTAAATGGAGAGAGACTGCAGAATAAGAACATAAAGAACATAAGAAATAGGAGCAGGAGTAAGCCATCCAGCCCCTCGAGCCTGCCCCACCATTCAATAAGATCATGGCTGATCTGTCGTGGCTCAGTTCCACATTCCCGCCCTCTCCCCATAACCCTTAATCCCCTCGCTTATCAAAAACCCATCAACCCGCATCTTAAAAATATTTAGCGAGGCAGCCTCCACCACCTCAACGGGCAGAGAATTCCAGAGATTCACCACCCTTTGACTGAAGAAGTTCCTCCTCAACACCGTTCTAAACTGCCCCCCCTTTATCTTGAGGCTGTGCCCCCTAGTCCTACTGTCCTTTCTGAGCGGGAAGAGTCTCTCCACCTCTATCCTATCCATCCCATTCATCATCTTATATGTCTCAATGAGATCTCCCCTCATTCTTCTAAACTCTAACGAGTACAAGCCTAGTTTATTCAGCCTCTCCTCATAGCTCAAAGCTCAAACCCCTCAACTCCGGAATCAGCCTAGTAAACCTCCTCTGCACTCCCTCCAAAGCCAAAATATCCTTGCGTAAGTGCGGAGACCAAAACTGCACACAGTACTCCAGCTGCGGCCTCACCAGTGCCCTGTACAGTTGCAGCAAGACCTCCCTACTTTTATATTCAATCCCCCTCGTTACGAAGGCCAGCATCCCATTAGCCTTCCTGACCACCTGCTGCACGTGCAGGCTGGGTTTTTGCGACTCATCCACAAGGACCCCGAGGTCCCTCTGCACCGTCGCCTGCTGCAGTTTTTCGCCATGTAAGTAATAGTCCTTCGTACCAAAGTGGACCACCTCGCACTTGCCAACATTAAATTCCATTTGCCAGTTCCTGGCCCATGCGCCCAGCCTATCTAGATCCTTCTGCAGACTCTCCACACCCTCCGCGCAATTTGCCGTTCCACCAATCTTGGTGTCATCAGCAAATTTGCTGGGGTAAAACTAAATCTGGGTATGCTTGTACATGAATCACAACTAGCTATCATGCAGGTACTGCAAGTTAAGAAGACAAAGTGGAACGTTGGCATTTATTGCATGGCTGATGGACTATAAAAGGTGAGTGAGTTTTGCTACAACTATGGCGGGCATTTGAGAGAGTACTGTGTACTGCATTGTTCTCATTTAAGGGATACACTTGCAGTAGCCAAATCTGTACAAATTTAGGGTGCCATCTAATATGTTATACTCTCAACACAAGAAGAAATCAGAGCAGGCATGGTCGTTTTGGGCTCTTAAGCCTGCACCGCCATTCAATGAGATCACATGTTAATCTGATTGTGGCCATAAATAATCTTTCCTGTCTGCTCCCCATAACTCCTGATTTCCTTGTAAATCAAGTTCTGCTCAACTCGCTCTTGACTATATTCAGCCATCTAATCTTCACTGCTCTCCTGAGGTGGCTAATTCCATGATTAATGAAATGAAGAAACAGACACTTAATCACCATCATAAATGAGGTCACCTTCATTTTGAAAGTGTGCCCCATAACCCTCAAGTTCTGGATTCCGCCCTCCCCCCCCCCCCACCGAGGGAAAATATTCTCTCAGCATCCATTTGTTAAACCACTTCAGAATCTTATATTTCGATAAGATCACCTCTCATTCTTCTGTACTCCAATGAGTATAGCCCAACTTGCTCAATTTTAGTGAACCTTCTCTAAATTGTCAGTACTACAAATATATCCCTTCTTAAATTAGAACAAAAGTACACTGTACTTTCACCAATGCCCTCTATGGCTGCAGTAAGACTCACTCCATACTCAATCAGCCATGCAATAAAGGCCAACGCTCCACTTTGCCTTCCTAACTTGCTGTACCTACATGATAACTGGTTGTGATTCATGTACAAGGATACCCAGGTTTCTTCATACCCCTGCAGTCTCTTTCCATTTAAGTAATACCCTGTTTTTCTATTTTTTTAAACCAGAGTGGACAACCTCACATCTTCTCACTTTATACTCCGTCTGTCAAATGTCTGCCACTCACTTAACCCATCTAGGCCTCTGCAGACTCTTTGGGCAGCATTTAATGAGGGCAAAGTGTGTCTCACTTGCTAGTGAGAGAATTGGCAGGAATTGTGCTGCATACTTTCAGGAAGGCCCAAAGGACCCCTGGAGTAGAGATCCAGCTCACTGAAAGATGCCAGCCAATCAGAAGCTGGCAACTGTGTTTTGCTCAACATCATAACTGGGGAGACAGGAGGGGAATTGAGTGGTGGGTATCCTGAGGGGTTTGTTTGTTGACAGCAAAGGGAGGGGTGATCCCTTTCAGTTGCTAGTCCCCATGCCCCACCCCCCACTTCCCCATTCCACATACAAGGTTGGGTCCCTTAAACAGGCACTGACTACTTGTTAAATAAAAGGACAAATCCTGAAAGCAAACATGCTAGAGTTTGTTTTTCAAGCTTTCCACATGTCAACTCCACTGCCCACTGCCAGGTAACAGCAATAATGGTGGGAAAAGGCTCTTAAGTGTATTTTAATTGCCCACTTAAGGGCCTCAATTAGTGATACGACAGGAATTCCTGCCATGGACTTAATTGGGACAAGTGGCAAGGGTTTGCCACTCTTCCACCTGATTAAAAGCCCCCCACCACCAGAACCATCACCGGAAGGGCATTAAATTCCATCCTTCTTGTTCTCCTCACAACTTGCTTTCCCATCCATCTTTATATTATCAGTTATTACATACTTGGTCCCCTTTTCCAAATCAGTGATATAGATTGTAAATAGTTGAGGCCTCAGCACTGATCCCTGTGACACTAATTTGAAAATGACCCATTTATCCCAAATCTGTTTCCTGTTAGCCAGATGGTCCTTTATCCTTGCTAATATGTTATGTGCTGTACAGTTTTCCACAGATAGCACCTACTGAATGTCTTTCAAATACACAATATTTACCCATTCCCCTTAATCCATCCTACTCATTATATTCTTAAAAAACTCAATTAAAAATGTGTCAAAAATAATTTCCCCTTCATATAACCATATTGACTCTGCTTGATCATATCATGATTTTTCAAGTGCCTATTCTACTTCCTTAATAATGGATTTCAGCAATTTTCAAATGACAGACCTGAGGTTAACTGGCCTATAGTTTCCTACTTTTTGTCTGCTTTCTTGCTTACATTTGAGGTTTTCCAAACCACTGGGACCTTTCCAGAATCTAGGGAATTTTGACAACCAACGCATCTACCACTGGTGCGGTCACTCTTTTACAAGATATGGAGTTGCTGGCATTGGACAGGGGTAGGCACAGTAAATAGTCTCGCAACAGCAGGTTAAAGTCCAACAGGTTTATTTGGTAGCACAAGCTTTTACAGCACAGCTCCTTCATCAGGTGAGTGCCTAAGTGAAGCACCTGATGAAGGAGCGGCATTCCGAAACCTCTTTTACAATCTTGGGATGCAAACCATCAGATCCAGAGGACTGGTCAGCTTTTAGTTCATTAGTTTTCGGAATAATTTTGGTGATGGTTTAAGTTTCTCCCTCTTTTTTCCCCCCCCTCTAGATTTTGAGTAGGTGCATCAGTTTTCCGCTTTGGGCCAGTTACACAGAATGGATTGAAGCTTGGGAATGTACCTGCTTCCCCTTCAGTTTATAATGTTGCTACTTCCAGCGACTTGAAGGGACAGACATACACTCCACTTCACTAAAAAAGTTTGACATGATTGATAATTATTCACAGTGGCAGAATTATCAGTTATAATTTTACAAATCCTGTTAAGCCTAGCCTGTTTATATTGGGGGCACTCTTGCTGGAAAGAGCTCAAAAGGGTTGCACAGGTCACATTAGGGTTCCATGCACTCTAGATAAAGGGTTGATCATATGTTAAGCAAATCAAGCACCTTTGCATTCAAAAAGTTGTCAAGAGACTACGTCATTACTGTTTTATGGATTCTAAAAGGAACTCGATAATGAAAGTTGTGGTGAGCATTTTCACTTTGTCCAGATCTAGAAGACATGACTTGCATTTAAAAGGGAGGTAAATTTAAAGTGAATCTGGGAAACGATGGCCCCTATATTTTCAGTGAACACAGAGGGTGCATGGAACACATTAGCAGTGAGAAACCCAGCAAGGTAGGGGCACAGAGGTCCTACAGTGATAGTCATGAATGGCATAGAAGGAGGTCATTCTGCACATTGCTTCTTGGAAAGACGGCTAGAACTCAATCTAGTCAGTCAGTCCCAATCCCTCACCCTATCCCAGTTTATTTTCTAAGTGCCCATCCAATTTCCTTCTGGAATCATTAATGGTTTCTGCTTCTAACAGCAGGATCCTCATTCTAACCTAGCTAGCTGCCGAACAGGAAAACCACGGGCAAGGCACCCACAGGGCTCTTCCCTGGCAAAGTAAGCTTAAGGTCATATGTGGGGGTGAGGAGTTGTCAGTGTGCAGAGGGGCAATGAAATATCTTTTGAGTGACCAGGAGGGACATTCCTCTTTCACTAGGCCTAAAAGGTGTGCTATAAAAAACACTTGGTTACTTACAAGGGTGGGAGTGGTAGTTCTTACCTTCCTTTTGCTGCTGTGTTTCATGAGTGTTGGGTTGGCAACTGAACATTTATATGCCAATTAGCCTTAACCTCTCAATATCATATAGTAGAACAGTATCACCTACCTAATGAAAGGTCGAGTGACTGCGAGGATGGTCCTGATAAACCACGATGGATGCACAATTATAAAGGATTTCAAATTCTTCCTTAATCTGCATCAAAAAAATTCTCTCAGTAACATACTTCTTAAATAACACATATACCCATTTAATTTTCCCACTTCCAAATAATCAGAAAAAAAAGTGTTTTATCTACTTAATTACTTTAAATAAATTGTATTCATAATCACCGAGATAGAAACTCTACAATGTTAAAGGAGGCCATTCGGCCCATCAAGTCTGCACCAATAACAGGCTCTATCCCCAAAACCCCACACATTTATCCTGCTAATCTCTCTAACATTCACATCTCGGGATACTAAAGGGCAATTTAGCATGACCATTCAACCTAACTTGCACATCTTTGGACTGTGGGAGGAAACTGGAGCACCCAAAGGGAACTCATGCAGACACAAGGAGAACATGCAAACTCCACACAGAATGACCCAAGCCAGAAATCAAATCCAGGTCCCTGGATATGTGAGGCCGCAATGCTAACCACTGTGCCACCTTGCTGCCTAATCTGACAGTCTATTTCACCGATTTAAAATTGATGAAACGGAAGTTACAAAAGTACAGAAAACCATCTCTTTGAACAAGTCAGAAAAAGATGCTGCACATTTAAGTCTGTACTTGAGAGAGAATAGCAATCAATTACATTATTATTTTGACATGTAAATGCTAGGTTACTATTTACATAATTGTGAAAAGCTTTCAATAGTGTCATAGGCACAAAGATTCAAAATAAATTAGATGTTAGGATGTAAAAAAGTATACAATGTGGTTAACACACAAATGCCCTCTGAAGTGAAGGGCAGTTAAGGATAGTCAATAAATGCTGACCCAGCCAGTGATGCCCACATCCTGTAAATGAATAAAATACTGGAGAAAGAAAATTTGAGTGGGTGGAAGATTTTTTGACTTCATCCATAACATTTGCATATCAAAAAGAAAAGTTGCTTCTAATCAGATTCTCTTTAGGTGACCAATGAGATGGAGGGTATAACATTAAATAATCCTGCACAGTGACAGATTGCTTCATCTAAGGATGATACAATCTCAGCTTCAGTTTGGGTTCACATTGAATTTCATTCACACAGGAACACCAACTACCTAATTTCTATTGTGCAATTTGTTGGCTTGTCTTCCAACCAATGGAAAGATTTTAACAACCACTGCCCATTATATTGTTCAGACTGCATTTCTGCTTCATCAATTTAAACAAGCAACCACAGCTCTATTCACCTAGTCTCAGGTTGAAGTGATTGCATACAATTAAGAATCACAACAGCTAATGTTAGCACCAAGCTATTTTTGTTCATGGCTTGAGTTTAGGTGTTGATTGTTAAAAGTATGCCAAAATGAAAACCACCAAATTGTTGTTAGTTGGGGATATGGATGAAGAGTCTTACTCCATTTTGGAGAAGTTATTGTAGCGCGAATAAGAATACTTGCCTTCTATCAATCATTTGATAGCACTTTTTCATCCAGCTAAAACCTGGCATCTTCCGTCTTGGAGTTGCTCCATTCAGATAAATAATCATATAGTCCTCAGCTACCAAAAGTTCTAAAGTACTGATCACATACCTGTGGCCAAAGGAGGATAGTTTTATATTAAAGAACTTTAAAACTTACATTCAACCACTGCCTTAAAGTTACAAGATTGATTAATTACCAATCAGATGCTAGAAGCATGCCAAGAAAAACAGTAATTAGTGAAACAAAGAGGTTTGAATTGAAACCCATAAATTAAGGGAACAATGCTCTTCATAACTTGAGTTTTCTAGTAAACCATACATTCAGTTAGCTGAAAAATCAAACACTAGTAAGACTGGAGGTCTATTTGCCATCATATTTCAAACCAAGCCTCAGATTGAAGTTGTAGGAGATTTCCAAATAAGGAATTCCTGATCCTAGGACATTGATAGAGCTCCATAAACATTGATGTGATGGTCAGCAATGGTGTAGAGGCTAAGGTCCTTATGTAGTCCCACAGGAATACCATTGCAGACATGTATGCAAATTAGCCTTTGTTCAGCACTCCTGTTACAGCTGCACAAGAAAGCTGAGTATTTTCAATCTCCTTATTGTTGGTTAATACTCTGCAATAAAAATCTGCAATATTCATCTTATAAATCAGCTAACTGGTCTACAAAATGACTTGATAAAATATTATATACAAGATTTAGGTATACTATCTGGAAATTTAATTAACATTTCCATTTACCTTTTCAGCTCTCAGACTTCTCCAAAGTTGAAAGTGCTTTTATTTAGTTATTTTCTATTGCAGGTATAAAGGATACTGTGAAGGAAGGGCTGATGATAGTGCGACAGTCAATAGACATATTACAGCATTCTTCCAGTAATATCGATCAAATATGTCTAAACACTAGTTTGAGAAATTACATCTCAATACACAAGAAACTTATAAAAATGGATATAGATAGGTTAGACGAGCAGGCCAAAATGTGGCAGATGGAGTTTAACGTGATAAATGTGAGGTTAACCACTCAGGTCAGCAAAATGGAAAGGCAGCTCATTATCCAAGTGGAGAGAGATTTCAGTGCAGAGGGATCTTGGTGTGCAGGTAATAAGGAAAGCAAATGAAATTTTGGCTAAAGGAATAGAGTATAAAAAGCAAGGAAATGTTGCTGTAACTATAGCATGCATTGGTGAGACTGCAGCTGGAATACTATGCAGTTTTGGTCACCTTATTTGAGGAAGGTTGCAGTGGCATTAGAGGCAGTTCAGGGGAGGTTCACTAAACTGATTCCAGAGATAGGGGCTTTATCTTACGAAGGAAGATCGAGCAGTTTGGATCTAAACTTTTTACAGTTTAGAAGAATGAAAGGATATCTAACTGAAGATGCTAAGGTATTGACAAAGTAGATGTAGAGCAGATGCTTCCTCTTGTGGAGCAATCTAGACCAACAGTTCATAGTTTTAGGATAGGGGTAGCAGATTTAAAACAGAGATATGAGGAGAAACTACTACTTTCAAAGGGTAACAAATCTGTGGATTTCATTCAGAGTGTGACGGATGCTTGGACAGAGGAGATAGACAGATTGAGTTAGTAATGGGTTGAAGGATTATGGAGAATGGGCAGGAAAGTGGAGCTGAGGCAGAGACAAGATCAGCCATTATTGTATTGAATGGTGAAGCGGTCTCAAGGGGTTGAATTAACTACTCCTGCTTCTAGTTCTCATGCAATGACAGCTAAAAACCAAGATGTGCGCCAACGAGACCACAGTTTGAAATCTTCCACACCCCTGTCGGTGACATGATCAGGTTTACACCCATGAAGGGCATCAAGCTGATTTTCGTACATTTTAATAATTCAACACCTACTTAGCAACCTTAATGCCAGAGTGTCTGCACATGCCCATCCTCCCTCCCAGCAGTCGGCGTGATATCATGCTGGCGTGAATCTTTACTGGTTTTTTAAAAAAAAGTCATGACCACCTATGCTGGGGGAGCAGAAGTATAATCTCAGGATGGTGATGCACATGACTGGGCAATGCCAGGCACTGCTATTTTGGCAATCTGGGGAGCCTTATTTGGAGTTCCCGACCCTAGAACAGTCCCCTCTTTGCGTCATTGATAGAGTCCCATAAACATTAGGTGGTGGGAGGAGGGAGAGAGAGAAAAGCCTGATGCATGGTGGTGTTGGGGCATGGGGACGGAGACAATATTGGCAAAGCGGTGGGGAGGTTCTCTCATGGTATTGTGCTTGGGCATTGTTGCTGTGATTTTGGGGAAGAACCTTAAGTCAGACATCAAGATATTCTTTGATTTTGGGACTCCTGTCCTTGCTGATGTCTTTAGGCCCCACCCCTCCAGCTGACTTGCGCATTTTAAAAGGGGAAGCCAGATTCACAGAGTGTTGTTCAGTAGTGAGAGAATCCAGCTCTGCAGCTTCACACTGGTTCTCTCCTAAACTAACACTCTGCTGGCTTTTGGGAAGATTCTGTTCATGACTTTTTTTTAAAAACAAAAATTGGATAATCTTACATTTGCTTTCTGTCCCTATCACGTTATTTTGTTCTACAAAATCAGCTGCTTTTGGTTCCAGAAAAATGGAAAAAGCAGTGGCACAGTGGTTATCAATATTGCCTCAGCACCAGAGGCCCAGGTTTGAGTCCTAGTTTGGGTCACTGTCTATGCAGATTCTGCACATTCTCCCCACATCTGCGTGGGTTTCCTCCCAACATCTGAAAGACATGTTGGTTAAGTGCATTGGCCTTGCTAAATTCTCCCTTAGTGACCTGAACAGATGTTGAAGTGTGGCAATTAGGAGATTTTCACAGTAACTTCAATGCAATGTTAATGTAAGCCTACTTGTTGCACTAATAAATAAACTTTACAAAAATTAATTTACCATAAAAAACACAAGCGATTGTGGACAATCTAGCAGTAGCATGTTGAAAATCCATGGGCATAAAAACAGTCAAGTCTCCCAATGGCAATTAATGGTGATTCAATTTTCCAGCTGCCTGGTGGTGTGAACATTATTTGCATATCACGAATGTTATTAAAATACTGCCTGCCAAAATCTTTCCATGCCCTTCAATCTTCTATTGCAGCAGCCAGACACTTGTTTGAAAAGGAGTGGCATGGACAAGGTAGACCCTGGGTTACTTGGCACGAGATGAGTACAACATACATAGCCTATCAGCCATGGCACTGTGCCACTCCTTTTGCGCTGAATGCCACTCTGCTGGGACAGAGTGGTTCGTGGCCTCCAGCTCCATACTGAACTGGTCTTTATGGACAGCAGTGTTACAGGACTCATGCAGTCTCCACTTCGATTACCAAAGGTCGACCTTAATTCTTTTTGGAAAGGGGAACTACGTTAAAGTTCCTGTTTTAGTTCTTGCAGACAGGACTCAGAGTGCAGGGATTCCTCCTGCGTAATAAAAAGCAGTCACAGATGACCTACAGTCCAGAGACTATGTGGACCTCATTGTCAGAAATCAGATAGGAGAGTCTGTAGACAAAGGGAGACAGAATGCAGCAGAGTCACATCAAAGTCTCACATCGACAAGAGTATGAGGTAGGAAATCAACCTTGGAGACGGAAGGCAATAGTTTTTGTATAGCTACATCATATCTACCATCCCAACAGTAAAGGGCAGTCACAGGTTAACAATGAATGCCATTTATCACTGGCCAAATGGATTCCACTCACTGATATCTGGAGCTTTTTTTGGGGGGTGGGGTGGGGGAGAAAATGTGGGGGCGGTGTGCTACGTTGTGAATTAAACAATTAAACTAGTGTTGCTAACTTCTATTCTTTGAAGAAGTGACATACCAACAATCTTTCATTTGCTCATGGGCCCGTGAGTGGAATCCATCTGACCAGTGATGAATGGCATTCATTGTTAATCCGTGACTGCCCTTTACTATTGGGATGGCAGATATGATGTAGCTGTGCAAAAACTATTGCCTTCACTCTCCAAGGTCGTTTTCCTACCTCACACTGTCGACGAGAGACTTTGATGTGACTCTGTTGCGCTGTCTCCCTTTGACAGCACTGTATGAAATGTGTTCACTCACAAGATGCATGTTAGCGTCCCTGGAGTAAAAGATTCTTCAGGCAAAATGCAATCAAGGCACCCAAAGCTGTTGAACCCCACATTTCCCCACAGGTCTATCAGTAAGAAGTCTCTCAACACCAGGTTAAAATCCAACAGGTTTATTCGGTAGCACAAGCTTTCAGAGCACTGCTCCTTCATCAGATGAGCCCTATCTCACCTGATGAGGAAGCAGCACTCTGAAAGCTTATGCCACCAAATAAACCTGTTGGACTTTAACCTGGTGTTGAGAGACTTCTTACTGTGCCCACCCCAGTCCAATGCCAGCATCTCCATATCATGTCTATCACAGTTTCCCTTTCTGCACCCTTTAACTATTGTTGTTTTTGATGTTTCATGTCAGAGATAAAGCACAAGGACTAATGGATCTACCGCTCAATGCTGTATTTCTCAGTCTTCAGACAATGGAGGAAGATGAGGTGTCACTGTGCATAACTCCAGCAGGAGGATCCATTTGGGGGACATGGCCAAGGGGAGTCTGTGTCTGAATAGGTGAGCAAGTGAGACCCACATAAACTGAGGATTTATCATTAATGAGTCCTGTACTTAAAAGTGGGAGTGCGAGGCAGTGCCAGGCATATCTCCAATGGTCCAGAGACCTCGTACATCATATATGCGTCACATTCTTTGTGAAGACCTGATGCCATGTAGGATTGGAGACTTCCCTCTGCCAGTGGCTTTGAAAGTGACAGCAACACTTAATGTCTTTGCTGCTGGATCTTTCCAGGGATCAGAGGATCTGTGCCTCATCTCCCAATCCACAAGAGTGGTACAGTGTTTAGCACTGCTGCCTCACAGCACCAGGGAACTGGGATTGAGTTCCAGCTCGGATCACTGTCTGTGCAGAGTCTGCACCTTCTCCCCATCTCCGTGAGTTTCTTCTGGGTGCTCCAGTTTCCCCCCCACCCACAGTCTGAAGCACATGCTGGTTAGATGCACTGACCATGCTAAATTCTCTCTGTGCATCTGAACAAGTGCCAAGAGAGTGGCAACCAGGGGATTTTCACAGAACTTCATTGCAGTGTTAATATAAGCTTGTGACTGATAAACTTTAACATATTACTGCATAAAAAGGTCACAAATACTGTTTATGGATAGGGCATCATTATATCAGGTGTCTGGATGAAGATAGTAACACTCAAAGATCTACTGGCTTTGCAATCATCTTAATCTTCGAGTGTATAGGGGGGGCAAAAAAACTGCACTCCTTTGGCTATATGGGTTCAATAGCCTGTATAATATTTTATAAACCACAAGGGTCACTATTCCATCAGGGTACAACTGGTGTGACTATTGCAAGCACGTGCATGGTACCCTAAGAATTTAGTAAGATGTCTCAAACACCAGGTTAAAGTCCAACAAGTTTATTTGGTAGCACAAGCTTTCGGAGCATCAATCTTTCTTCACTCACTAGAAGGAGTGACACTGAAAGCTTATGCTACCAAATAAACCTGTTGGACTTTAACCTGGTGTTGAGACTTCTTACTGTGCTTTTACCCGAGTCCAATGGCAACATCTCCACACCCTGGGAGTTGCCATGACTCCTACATCCTCTGTCACTCTCAGCTGTCTGGGATTTTTGCGCATCATCTTGAGTACACAGATTCAACAATAGAAGGAAGACATAGGAGATGTGTATGTGTCCATGATACCTTAATAGCTGACTGGTTCCAGAAAGAGTAAAAGGTAAGTGAGGTAATCTCAAACACACATCCCTCTTAGTCCTCCAAGCCATTCCCTGTCATCTCAGAGGCTGACTGAGCCATCGCTGAGAATGAGTTCAGCATTCTCATATGCACATTCTAACTCCATAAATTAGAACACAGAACATGGAAAAACTATAAAAAATTGCCAGAACATTATCTGAGCTTTGGTCAGTGGTGACTTGCTAAATTTATTGAGTAAGTGCATTAAAGTCCGCTGCGGATCAACAGCAATGTGAGATGAGGGTTGATGCTTTTAATGTCATCTAATGATATAAATACTGCCGCAAATAAGATGTGGAGCAGCCTAGGGATCATATCTTAAAAGTGCATGTCTTGGATGCAAACACTAACACTGAGATTATCTAGATGTTATTAATGTATTATTGCTGGTAAGCCGTCCTCAACTATTGCTGGTGCTTGAGGAGTAAAGTTTCAAAACAATATGCACTTCGAGAAAGGTTTAAACCTATCTCCCTGACAATGCACAAATGTCTAGGGACCTGTGAACCAGCAAGACCTGCCAGGCCAAGGTCTTCATGGTGACTGCCAACCTCCCAAAAGGTGACCTTGAAGTGCTCACATAAATGGAGGCTCAAAATGAACTCAAAATGTATAACTGTTTTGGTTTAACTGATACTTTAGAGTTTCGGACATTCTACTTCTGTGACCATCGAGACAACTTCTCCCACTGATCACTGGTTTTTAATAAATTTTTATGTTTTGTACAGTGAACTGGTTTCCTGTGTCCAGTTGCCACTTTGTCAAAAACCCTGTTAAGTGTGTTCATACATTTCTGTTTGAAATGGGCGACACTGATGAAATACAACATCTGCACAAAGTGACTGAGAAACAAAGTTTGATATTAATTTAGTCAGATTTAACATTTAACTTGTACTGTTGAGATGATTTTAAAATCCAAGGTAGTTTTCAGAGGCACTAAAAAGAGGTTTCCTGCTCAATAGTCAAGTCATCTGCCAGTCTCTCTGCAAGACAGCTAAGGGTAAACCAGTCAACATCATCAGCAACACAAAACTGTAAACTGACAGCTTATATAACATGCTGTCAATTTTCTTCTTTGTCACTGATGCAAGATGGGTTGCTGAGTCATTATGAGCATTTTCAATGGGGCTAATTCCATCCTGTCAGTCTCGTTTGTTATACAGGGAGTTTTTCACTCATCTTTAGGAAAAGACATCTGATGATTGTTTACAGGAAGCAAATTATAATTTTAATTAAATACTGGAAAACATTGAATACTACATCAAACAAACTTAATCTGGTACTATAAAATGTATAAAAAGCAAAAACTACAAAAGATCAAAACCTGAAATAAACATAAATGTTGGAAACAGATGCTAATTGACCTATTCCCAAACAAATATAATTGGAGGAAGTTTTGAGATGTGTACAATTATTTTAACTGAAACAAGTTCTATTGTAAACTTATTCTAATAAATGGTTTAGTTCAGAATCAGCAGTTACAAGGCTAGTTAGAGATGGTGTATTCTGTGGTGAGTAACTCACCTTCCTTCTCCCAAAGTGATTCCGCCATCTGGAAGGCACAAGTCAGGAGTGTAATGGAATATTCGCCATTTGCTTGGATGAGTGCAGCCCTAGCAACACAAAGCTCAACACCACCCAACAAAGAGCAGCCTATCCAGAATGTATACTGGGTGAGTTGGCATGGAGCTATGAAGGGCCTTAGGGAACATGAGTTGGAATGAGATTATAAAGGACTTTATTGGTGCATGGTGGTTGAGAGATTGAGTGGCCAAAATCTCACATCACTGGTGTGAAGTCATAAAGAACCAAAGCAAACCTTCTAACCAGCCTGCCTCAGAACTCAGCCATCCCCTGCTTCTCTGGACGAAGAGTTTGATTCTGCTCACCACCCAGCCTCCAAGTGAGGATTGAGACATTGGAGACCCTTTTCCAGAGGTCGGCAGGGTGAGCCAAGAGATAATATGTCTTGAGTTACCCACCTAGGTATTGAAAATCCAGGTGGTTTCTCTCCACAGGTGCTACCTGATCTGCTGTGTATTCCTAGCATTTATGTCGTCATTAGTTTCAATTGGCTGGAAGACTAAAGGAGGTACTGGGAATCTTCAATTAATACCAGATTTCAGAAGAGTAAATGTAATTAAAATGCTTGATGATTTTGAACATACAAGAGCAGAATGTGAGACAATTGTGTATATAATGGAAAAAGTTTGTGTGGTTATACACAAATAGCAGAGAACTGCCAAAGACAGTACTGGCCATTGAAAGAAGCGCCAAGGTCAAGTTACAAATGGATAGGGTGGAAATACAAAATGAGTACTTTGCATATTTGATTATTTGAATTGAATGATTTTATTACATTTGATGGACAGGTTGTTCTAGACAGAATTAACTTGAATACAGATAGAGCAAGTGAGGATCCACACGGGAAAAAAAAAATCAGGCATTTGCTGCACAAGCCCATACTTTTAAATTGCACTGTATTCTGGGATGGTTCCTGCAGACTCTACTGTAGTTTCAACTTTTTAAAAAGTGACAATTCAAACCTGACAGACTATAAGTCTATTACTTTGAAACCAGTAATAGGAAAGATGCTTGAGGAAATCATTAGGGATAAGAACATAAGAACTAGGAGCATGAGTAGGCCATCTAGCCCTTCGAGCCTGCCCTGCCATTCAATAAGATCATGGCTGATCTGAAGTGGATCAGTTCCACTTTCCCGCCCTCTCCCCATAACCCTTAATCCCCTCTCTTATCAAGAACCCATCAACCCGCTTCTTAAAAATATTTAGCGAGGCAGCCTCCACCACTTCAACAGGCAGAGAATTCCAGAGATTCACCACCCTTTGACTGAAGAAGTTCCTCAACTCCGTTCTAAACCGCCTCCCCTTTATCTTGAGGCTGTGCCCCCTAGTCCTACTGTCTTTTTTGAGCAGGAAGAGTCTCTCCACCTCTATCCTATCCATCCCATTCATCATCTTATACGTCTCAATGAGATCTCCCCTCATTCTTCTAAACTCTAACGAGTACAAGCCTAGTTTATTCAGCCTCTCCTCATAGCTCAACCCCCTCAACTCCGGTATCAGCCTAGTAAACCTCCTCTGCACTCCCTCCAAGGCCAAAATATCTTTGCGCAGGTGCGGCGCCCAAAACTGCACACAGTACTCCAGCTGCGGCCTCACCAATGCCCTATACAGCTGCAGCAAGACCTCCCTACTTTTATATTCAATCCCCCTCGCTATGAAGGCCAGCATCCCATTCGCCTTCCTGACCACCTGCTGCACCTGCAAGCTGGGTTTTTGCGACTCATGCACAAGGACCCCGAGGTCCCTCTGCACCGTCGCCTGCTACAGTTTTTCGCCACGTAAGTAATAGTCCTTCCTACCATTCTTCCTACCAAAGTGGACCACCTCACACTTGCCAACATTAAATTCCATTTGCCATTTCCTGGCCCATTCGCCCAGCCTATCTAGATCCTTCTGCAGACTCTCCACACCCTCCGCACAATTTGCCTTTCCCCCAATCTTGGTGTCATCAGCAAATTTCGACACCCTACACTCGGTTCCCTCCTCCAGATCATCTATATAAATGGTAAATAGCTGAGGCCCCAGCACCGACCCCTGGGGCACCCCACTAGTCACCATCCGCCAATCCGAATAGCACCCATTGACCCCCACTCTGTCTCCTATTTGACGACCAATCCTCTATCCACGCTAACACCCTACCCCCAACTCCATGTCCCCTGACCTTCTGCAATAACCTCTCGTGAGGTACCTTGTCAAACGCCTTCTGAAAATCCAGAAAGACCACATCCACCGGCTCTCCTCTATCCACAAAAATGTATTCATAATTATGAGGGATATAACAGTATGATACATGTTGGCGGGAACTTTCTGGCCGTTTGCTAGTGACAGGTTCTCTGGTCCCACCAGCAGCACACCACCACCATGGGTTTCCCTGTGGCACGGGGCGTCTACAATGGAAAATCCCATTGGCAGTGGACCAGAAGATCTTGCCACACTACCCCTCGTTGCCAAGAAACCCACTGATGGGAAGCCAGAAAATTCCAGCCATTGTATATAGCATAATATGGATCTTAAATGTGTTGGAAGATAGACACACTGTTTTGCCCCATGAACTTGGCCAAACTTCACTTGTGATACTGTCCTCAGTTTTAATCTCTCATATTCAGTGATACAGAATTTGGAGTAGGGTGTAGAGAAGGGCTATTAGACTAATTCCTGGTTTAAAACATTCTAGGTACCAAATTAGGACCCCATGCTTTAGATAAACGTAAATCTAGAGCTGAACTAAAGTTCATTAACTATGGAAGGCATTTAACATGGTCTGCAGGAACACCAAGATTAGACATCATTTATTAAGAATTCAGATTCAAATTATCAATTCCTAAAGGCCCACTAAGTAGTTATTTGTAACATTAACTTATGAGGCTGGAGTTAAGGAAGGCGACCCTGGCCCAAGGAGGAAGGCCCCGTTCTGATGGCGCAGGCATTTAATATTTGGAAAGTCGTTAATTTCTTCAAGGTGAAATTTTCACCTTCATCTGGGCAGGGAGTCCTACATTTGAGAGAGTTTACCAGCCAATCAAATGGCCAGCAGCACAGTCCCAGCAGTTTCACCAGGGGAAAGGTGGGTGTTGGTAGATCTCAGGGAGCCTGTTAAGAAGCACTACCTCACTAGTGTGAGCAGTGAAATCTGCCAGGTCGGAAACTTGGCGTATGCCTCTCCTAGTAATGGTGAGATATGACCCCTGGGTAAATTGGCAGAGGTGGACAGGTAGGCAGCAGACACTATGACAAAGTTATTTATGGGCCACCCTGCCTGACTACCCACCACCCCGGGGCGGGGGGGAGCCATAAAATCCAGCCCTTTGTGTGATTGCACTGAGGGAGGTAGATTTGGTTCTGTACTCTGCCAAGTCCTTAAGAACATAAGAAATAGGAGGAGTAGGCCATCTAGCCCTTCGAGCCTGCCCCGCCATTCAATAAGATCATGGCTGATCTGTCGTGGCTCAGTTCCACTTTCCCGCCCTCTCCCCATAACCCTTAATCCCCTCACTTATCAAAAACCCATCAACCCGCGTCTTAAAAATATTTAGCGAGGCAGCCTCCACCACTTCAATGGGCAGAGAATTCCAGAGATTCACCACCCTTTGAGTGAAGAAGTTCCTCCTCAACTCCGTTCTAAACCACCCCCCACTTTATCTTGAGGCTGTGCCCCCTAGTCCTACTGTCCTTTGAGCGGGAAGAGTCTCTCCACCTCTATCCTATCCATCCCATTCATCATCTTATACGTCTCAATGAGATCTCCCCTCATTCTTCTAAACTCTAACGAGTACAAGCCTAGTTTATTCAGCCTCTCCTCATAGCTCAACCCCCTCAACTCCGGCATCAGCCTAGTAAACGTCCTCTGCACTCCCTCCAAGGCCAAAATAGCTCTGCGTGTTGCATGGAAAAGTGGTAACCAGGGCCATTTGGGATTCTTTATAGTAAGAAATTTGAATGGAGTTTTGTTATCATGCAGCTGTATGCTTCATAATGGCTGAATTGAATAGTTAGGGTAGAATTCTGTTGGAGTTGTATCTCATCCTCTGCCTTGAACAAGTGTAATCTCTAACTGTAAGACATGCATGGCTTGGAAAGGCCAGGACAGAAACCTAAAACAGCTGAGAAACTAGAAGGAAGTATACAATCTGTGGAATTAGCAGAGAGATGCCTAGGATTGGATCACTTTTTTTTATATAATCCAACTTCGTCATTTACAATATGATGTTTGCAAAAGCAGGATCTGTACTTAGGATTGAAAAAATGTTAAAATGGACACAATACACTTCAAATTAAAATGGTGTTACAGAATTTCAACTCAAGACATATGAATTAATCAATTTCAAACATTACATGCTTTGAATCGAGCAATTATACTGTGATGGATACCGATTGCAATCACTTCCCTTTGCATAAGGTTAGTCTGTTTTGAAGTATCATCTAACCATAAACACATAGCAGATCACCACATTTGAATGAAACTTATGGAGCAAGCAGAGTTAGGATTCAGAAATTTAGGACTTTTTCTTTAAATGCAAAATCAATTGCTGCCAATTATATATTAGGAGTTTAATTTGAAATTGAAACAATTAACTAATAGACATGATTATAGTTTAAAGCATGGACAAAATGTTGCTGCTGAATTCTTTGAAGTTATTTAAATTGTGGAGCCAATCTGACAATAATATTGCTGAATTAGATCTTTCAATAGTTGCATGGCATAATCCAATTAGCAGCTGCACTGTAGGACAGAATTTTCCAGTCCTGCCAGTGGCAGGTTTCGTGGCAGCTGGAAGTAGGAAATTCAAAGTGAAACTAAAAGTCGGAATCCTGTCAGAGAGAAATAAAGTTGCAATTTTCCTCCCATGACTTTCATAGCAGTTTCACTGTTGATGTCAGGACTGCTATTTGCATGCATTACCATATCATGAATACTTAATAAAGACAACTCAATCATGTTTCCCCCTCCCAATTACATGCCACACTAGTGCAAAAATTAGACCGGTCTAGATCATCACTGGATACAAGTGGCAAGCCCACAGCTTTTCTTGCCTGCTTCAGCACTCTGGGAACATTCCATCTTTCAGCTCTGAAGTCAGATGGATTCAAAATTCTTTCCTTTCTTCACAGATTACTGCAAGTCTGGCAGTATCTGTGAAGAAAGGAAATTATCTATTTTTGGAATGGAAGCCAACAGAAGGGGGCGGATGGAAATAGGACTGTTTGAATGTGAGGGATGCACACTGACTCCATAATAGAGGGAGGCAAGGTGTTACTGTGACAGAAGAGGAATGGATTAGAGACTTGTGGGGGAGACTGATTACAGCAGTTCTTAAAATTTCTTCTCCCTGTGGATGCCTTTTCCAAATGTATATTTTTTTTTAAAAACCATCTATGCAATGAGAAGTTAAACACAAGTTTATTAGCTACTAAAGCCAAAGGGAAAAACGTATGCATTACCCCCCACCCCTGGCATTATATTAGCCCTGTAACATGACCTGCGAAGCCTCAGGGCTGCCTGTAGTCACTCAGTGTCACTGCAGATGCTACGACAACAGATGAATGAACACATCTCGACAATCACCAGGCAAGCCTGTTCTCTTCCTGTTGGGGAACACTTCAGCAGTCAAGGGCAATTGGGTAAGCATTCTCCAAAGGTGGCCTTTACAACACAGCAGCGCAGAGTCGCTGAGCAGAGACTGATAGCCAAGTTCCGCACGAGGACGGCCTAACCAGGATCTTGGATTCACGTCACACTATCTGTAACCCCCACGATTTGCCTGGACTTGCAAAATCTCACTAACTGTCCTGGCTGGAGACAATACACATCTCTTCATGCTCTTGTGCTTCATGCTCTCTCCATTCACATTGTCAATACCTTTAAGACTTGATTAGCTGCAAAGACTCGCATTCCAATTATTCTTCTGTAAATTGAGTTTGTGTCTTTATATGCCCTGTTTGCAAACAGAATTCCCACTTATGTGACGAAGGAGCAACGCTCCGAAAGCTAGTGGCATTTGCTACCAAATAAACCTGTTGGACTTGAACCTGGTGTTGTGAAACTTCTCACTATGAAGGAACAGGACAACTCATTGACAGGTGGTTATACAGGAGTTTGAGAGCACGAGAAAAACTGTGTGTACAGGCAGTCCTGGGGGTTTGTGGACCTTAGTCAGGGTGAGTGACTAAAGACAGCCCTGAGGCTTTGCAGGTCTTGTTACAGGGCTATGCATAATGCCAATGGGGGCAGGGGGTACATGTGTGTATTTTGCATTTTTCCCCTCCGCTTTAGTAGCTAATAAACTTATGTTTAGCTTCTGTTCACTGCATAGTTTAAAAAAAAAATACACATTTGGGAAAGGCATCCACAGAGAAAAGAAATTTAAAAACTGTTGTGACCAACTGAGGAAATTGGATAGAGTCAGTTCACTCCTCCTCACCTGGTCATAACACCATGGGGCATTGCGATGCATACATTGGCTGCTGGTTGTTACGCATAAATTGGCTGCTGGTGCATTTAATCACATGGCAACAATGCAAACACATCCAAAACATTTTATTGGAAGTGAAATGTCTGAAAACATTCTGGGAGTCATGTTAAGGAGTATGGAAACATAATTTGTAAAGGTCTGGAATAAAGACCTTATTATATTGCTTATTTAAAAATTGGAAGACAACTTATTTCTTCCTGAGCACCTTGTTTTAACAGGTCTATAAAGTCTAATTGAAAACTTCATTTAGCCAGAGTTAACTCAGCTTTTAATAACTCCAAGCCGTTCACAATGAGGACACAGATTATATTGGTTCAATAACCCAGGAACTACTTTAAAGACAAATATTGACATTCTACTCACAAAAAGAGATTCTCCATAATATAATTATAGTCGGGTCGACTGCTCTCTGGCAGGAAACATGCTGCAAACACAATGATGGCATTGAGTCCATCGCTATAGTAGCCTGAGGAAAAACAAGAAAGCATTTGTTCAGCATTATGCACTCTTATCAGAAATACTGGAACTTCTTAGCATTGCAAAGGCACAAGAAATCTAGTAAAGTAACAACAACTTAAAATCTCTCACTCAGAAGAGCATTAAGGGCCAACCTGGGTCACCAATTGTAGGCAAACACTATGAAATGAGTTCTAAAACAGTACTGTTTTGGGTTTATAATCTATTTCATTGCAGGCACACGTAAAAAAAGTGTCTAGGTTCTGAAATCAAAGAACTGAGGGACTGTCATTGCTCTGCTTCACAGAGATATGGCTCATCCTGTTTCACTGGACTATGCCCTACAACTGAAGGGCAATCCACTGAATTGGCCACACAGCAGCCTCAGGCAAGACTAGGTGAGATGAGGTCTGCCTTCTCATCAACATCTCATGGTGCCCAGACATAGCTACGCTTGTAAGTTTCTGCTCCCCAGACCTAGAATACCTGATACTAAAATGCTGCCCCTACTACCTTCTGTGGGAGTTCATCTGTTAGTCTGACAGCAGTTTACATCCCACCCGACGATGTGAAGACTGTACTGGATGGAATATAGACCATCACAAACAGCCTCAAGACAAAACATTGAGGACTTGTTCATCGTGGCTGGGGACTTTAATCAGGATGTGGGGATGCCGGCCTTGGACTAGGGTAAGCACCACTGGGAAAAAGATACAAAAGTCCGAGGAAACATACCAAATGACTCAAAAATAGCTTCTTCCCTGCTGCCAGACTTTTGAATGGACCTACCTCACATTTTGATCTTTCTTTACATTGTCAACTATGCAAATTCTCACTTTAACTCCATGCCCCCGTCACCTGGCAGGATTTTAAATCATTGCAGCACTCCATTCCACAACTGAGATTTTCCTTTCTCCTTGTCAGAAGCTGCAGGAGAAAGCAGACCCCTTTGAAGTCCTGACAGAGAGATGAGATGTCAATTACACCTGGGGAGAGTTCCAGTCTGTATAACTGTGCACTCAGCCCCAGTACATGCACACGGTTTTGAGAGCGAGTGAAACTACAGACTGTCAAATTGGGGTTAGGATCAATGGGTTACCCGAGTTGCAGTCAACATGAAGGAATAATAGAGGATAATAGAAATCCATTGATTCGACAGCTGAATCTTACGAGGAAATGCATATTGAATTTGTTACAAATCAAAACTGTATGTGCATTGGGGCTGAGTGAAACTACTTCCTCCACTGCTGCCTCCACCCCACCCCCACCTCTCCAGTTGACATCCCCACTTTGTCAGTGGACTTCACAAGGGTCAGAGTCAATGGAGCGCAAATGCATGAACCTTGGTCAATCACAAGCGGGTGTGAGCAGTCCTGAGGCTGGAGGCCTCAGTCGGAGTTAGGACATTGTTAGAAGTAGATCTGCATTAGTCATGCTGTTGAACCCTTCATGTATATAGCTCCTTCATATCAATAAGCCCTTTAGTTATGTGTTGGCCACACTGAGTGTCACTTTGTTTTATTATAAAATCAGAAGCACTTCTGCCCTCGAAAAAATATAGTAATCTCCTCACTAAAAACAGATTAAAGATTAATAATTTGAGACGAATACATTATCATATACAAATATTAAGGGTTATAAAAACTAAGACAGGTAGAGGAAGGTAAAGTTCAGATTAACCGTATTCTAACAGAATGGTAGAACTGCCTCAAAAGGACTGAATAGTCAAGTCCTACACCTTTGTTACAACATATTCGCAGAAAGTCAGAATTCAACTGTGCAAAACACTAACTCAAACAATACTGCTAAAAAGAAACAATGGGTCATAATTTCCTCAGATAGGCAATCAGTGTTGGATTGCCATTCTGTACTCACTTATCTGCGCTAAAGTTCTTCAATGCCCATGTCACCCAACCTTCCTGAAATCAAGCCAGGTGAGATTCATGCAGTCCAACAGGTCTCTGTGTCCAGTGACAGTCCATATGAAAGTGGAAGAGCATATGTCCCTTTTATACAGCACTACCTGCTGTAGAGCAGGCAAATTAATAATGGGCCAGGGAGAAGGTAAGCATTTAAGTGGATGAGATTTATGGGAGGGCATTGTTTTAAGGGGATAGAATGAGCTGCAGCAGGATAAAAGGTGTAGTGACTGAAGTCATGGTAGATAATAAAATGATAGTGACTTGTCTAATTAATGGTCATTTAATCCTGAGATTACAGCACTTAAAAGATTCCCTTCCACTTTCCTGTTTATTGCTTCAAATTAACATTTGAAACTGTCCTTTTATACATGGATTGATTTAGGGACTTAGTTCTGGATTACCGTTTTACACAAGTACTTAAGATGATTTTGTATCAGAATTGAAAGAATGGCTATTGGGTGACTCACTTCCAATTCACCAGCATGATCACTGCAATATATTCTAATTGGGTATGCAAGAGAGTTTAGAAGGATGTGATTGACAGGGTGATTAGATTGCAGGATCGTATTTAATGTAGTTTTAGCAAGAAATTATATTTAACGTAGTTGGAATTTAATGTAGTTGCAAGAAGCTCTGAGCCACTGTTTGATTTCATTTTTGATATAGAAATTAAAATGAAAAGTGTTTTCTCTAGAACGTTGCCTTATTTAATCTCTTAGCCCTGTGGCTAACCCTCTACTGATGTACCCTGTCTAATAGAAACAACCTTCAGGAGATGCTGTTCTCTTAATCATAGTCCAGTTTGCTGACATGTTTGAAGTGCTTAACCAGATCCACAAAGTAGTCTCAGTCAAAATCAGCTTAGTCTCTTAAGATTTTCTCGGAAATCCTAACCACAAAAATAAGCTTGGAAATAAAGACTATTGGACTGTCAAGGTAATTAAAAAATTTCCATGTCTTTGATCTTAATTTAAAAAAGGTATATAAAAATATCAAATTACTTGTGCCGAGCGGACAGCTAAGAATGAGAGATCATGATTAACTATAAATTCATGAAAATATAAACCGTCTGCTAATTAAAGCAATTTTAAACTCCTGGAATGAAACACCACAGTGATGAGCCTCCTTGCCTCAAAATCTCAAGGAGAAAGGATTGGAAATGCAAATCACAGGCTTGTCACAAGCACAACATGAAACAGATAATTTCATACATAACATGCCCAAGTAATTTGAATTGCTTCTGTTCTTCTTTAAAATGCGTGCATAAAAAGCAGCTAAGTACATGGAATATTGCATGAAAAATAAGTGGCCACGACAACATGCCAGCTCTTGAAGACCTGTTCAGCACAGGTTCAATACCTGTGCAACCAATAAGGATGGTTGCACAGGTATTGATCCAAGAAATAAATTAGGATAAATCTAACATGGCTAATTACTGCCCTGTCAGCCTGCTCCCAGTGAGGGAAGAAGCAATTAATAGCGCAATCAAGAAATACTTTTCACATATGCAAAGTTCTGATTCCATCAAAATCTCACAGCTTCGGACAGTATCACAACCCTCTTCCAGTTTCTGAAATAAAGGCTGAACACTAGAGGAGAATTCAGCATGACTTGATGTCAATGTAGATTTCAATTAATACATCAAGAATCCTGAGCAAAACTAAAGTAATTGGAGCATGAAGCTGAAAATTCTTTGATGATTAGAATCACGTCTGAGGCAAAGACAATATCTGTGACTGCAGGACTTCAGAAGAGCATCCTCAACTCAACCACCTTCAGATGTGTCAATAAGAACATAAGAACATAAGAAATAGGAGCAGGAGTAGGCCATCTAGCCCTTCGAGCCTGCCCCGCCATTCAATAAGATCATGGCTGATCTGTCGTGGCTCAGTTCCACTTTCCCGCCCTCTCCCCATAACCCTTAATCCCTTCTCTTATCAAAAACCCATCAACCCGCTTCTTAAAAATATTTAGCGAGGCAGCCTCCACCACTTCAACGGGCAGAGAATTCCAGAGATTCACCACCCTTTGAGTGAAGAAGTTCCTCCTCAACTCCGTTCTAAACCGCCTCCCCTTTATCTTGAGGCTGTGCCCCCTAGTCCTACTGTCTTTTTTGAGCGGGAAGAGTCTCTCCACCTCTATCCTATCCATCCCATTCATCATCTTATACGTCTCAATGAGATCTCCCCTCATTCTTCTAAACTCTAACGAGTACAAGCCTAGTTTATTCAGCCTCTCCTCATAGCTCAATCCCCTCAACTCCGGTATCAGCCTAGTAAACCTCCTCTGCACTCCCTCCAGGGCCAAAATATCCTTGCGCAGGTGCGGCGCCCAAAACTGCACACAGTACTCCAGCTGCGGCCTCACCAATGCCCTATACAGCTGCAGCAAGACCTCCCTACTTTTATATTCAATCCCCCTCGCTATGAAGGCCAGCATCCCATTCGCCTTCCTGACCACCTGCTGCACCTGCAAGCTGGGTTTTTGCGATTCATGCACAAGGACCCCGAGGTCCCTCTGCACCGTCGCCTGCTGCAGTTTTTCGCCACGTAAGTAATAGTCCTTCACACCATTCTTCCTACCAAAGTGGACCACCTCACACTTGCCAACATTAAATTCCATTTGCCATTTCCTGGCCCATTCGCCCAGCCTATCTAGATCCTTCTGCAGACTCTCCACACCCTCCGCACAATTTGCCGTTCCCCCAATCTTCCCCAAGGGTAAGAATGCTGTTCCGTGTTGATTCCAGAGTATTCAGCTCAACTCACATGTCTTCCAATTATAAAGTAGCCCTGGCCAATGTACGTCAGGGTTAGGATAAAATCCAAACTTGGCTGACAGAGTGAAAGTACCAGTTACTGTGGGCAACACAATAGTTAGCACCGTTGCTTTGCAGCACCAGGGACCAGGTTCAATTCCAGCCTTGGGTGACTGTGTGAAGTTTGCATCTTCTCCCAATGACAAAGCCCCTGGAGTATACTGAAAGGAGGAAGGAACTTAATTATGGAATTAGGAGGGCCAGAGGGGACAATGAAATCTCTTTAACAAACAGGGCCAAGGAGAATCCCAAGGCTTTTTAGGCATATATTAGGACCGAAAGAGCAGCAAGAGAGACCAGATCCACTTGAGGACAATGGAGGAAAGTCATACATGAAGCCTCAGGAAGTGGGTGAGAGTCTTAATGAGTACTTCATTGCGATATTTACCAAGGAGAAAGACATGACAGATGTTGACATTAGGGATAGATTTGTGAAGGCTCTAGAGAATGTCAATATAAAATTGACAGAAGAAATGTTGAGTATCTACCTTAATGCAATTTAGGATAAGTCCCCGGGGCCGGATCTATCCCAGGTTACTGCGGGAGGCAAGGAGAGAATAGCTGAGACCTTAACAGATATCTTTGCATCCTCTTTGACCACAGGCAAGGTTCCAAAAGGACTGGAGAACAGCCAATGTTACTCCCTTGTATAAGAAAGGAAGCAGAGATAATCTAGGAAATTATAGGTTGGTGAACCTGATGGCAGTGGTAAGGAAGCTTTTGAAGAAGATGCTGAGCGACAGGATTTATGCACACTCAAGAAAATGGACCAGCTTGTGACATGCAGCATGGTTTTGTACTGGGAAGATCATGTCTCACCAACTTGATTGAGTTTTTTTTGAACAGGTGACAAAGACAATTGAAGAGGGAAGAGCTGTAGATGTAGTTTGTCAAATGCCTTCCTAAAATCCACACAAAGTTCCACATGGCAGCCGGGTACAAAAACTAAAATCACATGAGATTCAGGGTCGGCTGGCTAGATAGATACAGAACTGGCTTGGTTATAGAAGACAGGAGCAGTGAAAGGATGATTTTCAGAGTGGAGATCTGTAGCTAGTGGTGTTCCACAGGAACCAGTGCTGAGGCCTTTGTTGTTTGTAGTATATATAAAATGATCTGGAGGAAAATGTGGGTGGCCTGAATAGTACATTTGCAGATAACAAGACTGATGTTGCTGATCGTAGTAAAAAGTCTGACACCACCAGGTTTTAGTCCAACCGATTTATTTGATAATACTCACAAGCTTTCGAGGTTTCCCTCTTCGTCAGGTGAATGGAGAGTTCTGGCCTCAGACAGAGCATATAAAGCACAGACAGTTTACAGATTACTGATTAGAATGCGAATCCTGCTGTTCAAGACCTGAAGTGGCTGACAATGTGAGTGGAAGGAGCACTGATCACAGGTTACAGAGATGTGTATTGTCTCCAGACAGTACAGTAAGTGAGGTTTTGCAAACCCAGGCAAGTCTATCTGTAACCCCCGTGACTTGCCTGGGTTTGCAAAACCTCACTTACTGTACTGTCTGGAGACAATACACATCTCTTGTAACCTGTGATCAGTGCTCCTTCCACTCACATTGTCAGCCACTTCAGGTCTCGAACAGCAGGTTAGGTGTAAGGATTCGCATTCTAATCAGTAATCTCTAAACTGTCTGTGCTTTATACGCTCTGTCTGAGGCCAGAACTCTCCATTCACCTGACGAAGAAGGAAACCTCGAAAGCTTGTATTATCAAATAAATCGGTTGGACTAAAACCTGGTGTTGTCAGACTTTTTACTGTGTTTACGCCAGTCCAACGCCGGCATACCCACGTTGTTGCTGATTGTGCCAGGGGTTATCAGGGGATACCACAGGATAGAGACAGATTGGAGACTCAGGCACAGAAATAGCAGATGGAGTTTAATCTGGAAAAATGTGAAGTGATATATTTTGGAGGATCAAATTTAGGTGTGAATCTGGGTGCGTAGGTCCACAGTTCCCTAATAGTGGCAATACAGGTGGCCAAGGTGATCAACAAGACATATGGCATGCTTGCCTTCATCAGCCAGGGCACAGAGTACAAGAGTTGGGAATTCATGTTGCAGCTAAATAAAACCTTGGTTAGGCTGCATTTGGAGTATTGCATGTATTACTGGTCACCACAATTTCAGGAGGACATGGAAGCTTTGGAGAGTGTGCAAAGAAAGTTCACCAGAACATTGCCTGGTCTCAAGAGTGTTGATTATGAGGAGAGGTTGAATCAATTAGGATTGCTTTCACTGGAAAGCTAGAGGCTGAATGGAAACCTGATCAAGGTCTACAAAATGGAGAGAGTTATAACAGGTATAGACATGGTGGATAGCCACAGTGGTTTTTTCCAGGGGAAGTGTCAATTTCAAGGGGGCAGAGATTCAAGGTGAGCAGGGGAAAAGTCTAAGGGAGGTGTACAGTGGGAGTTTTCCATGCACAAAACGTGGGTGCCTCGAAAATGCTGCCAAAGGTGGTGGAAGCAGATACATTAGCAACATTTAAGCAGCATCTGGATGGGTACATGAATAAGGAGTAAGGGCTGAAGATTTTTTTTAAAAAAGTTTAGTTAGGGCATCACAATCGGCACAGGCTTGGAGGACTGAAGGGCTATACTTTTTTGTTCTTTGATTGCATGGGTTTTCCGCAGATGTTGTGGTTTCTTCCTGCAGTCCACAGATGTGCAGGTTAACTGGATTAGCCACGCTAAATTGCCCCTTGGTGTCCAAGGATGTGTATGTTAGGTGGATAAGCCATGCTAAATGTGCAGGGTTAGGGACCTGGATGAAATGTTCTTTTGGAGAATTGGTGCAGAACTTGGATGGCCTACTTTTGCACGATGTGGAGATGCCGGTGTTGGACTGGGGTATGCACAGTAAAAAGTCTCACACCACCAGATTAAAGTCCAACAGATTTATTTGGTAGCAGAAGCCACAAGCTTTCGAAGCATTGCCCCTTCATCAGGTGAGTGGGAGTCATGTTCACAAACAGGGTATGTAAAGACAAGCACAATTTACAAGATAATGGTTGGAATGTGAGTCTTTACAGGTAATCAAGTCTTAAAGATACAGACAATATGAGCAGGGAGAGGGTTAAGCACAAGTTAAAGAGACATGCATTGTCTCCAGCCAGGACAGTTAGTGAGATTTTGCAATGCCAGGCAAGTCATGAGGGTTACAGATAGAGTGACATGAACCCAAGATCCCAGTTGAGGCTGACCTCATGTGCAGAACTTGGTCATCAGTCCCTGCTCAGCAATTCTGCGCTGTTGTGTTGTGAAGGTCACATGTACCTTTAAGACTTGATTACCTGTAAAGACTCACATTTTAACCATTATCTTGTAAATTGAGTTTGTGTCTTTCTATGCCCTGTTTGTGAACACGACTCCCACTCACCTGAAGGAGCAGCACTCCAAAAGCTCTCCTTTTGTACTGCAGGGATTCTATGATTCCTAGTAAATGCCAGGTGTAGTCATCTTCAACAAGAAAAACTAGCCATCATCCCTTGATCTTCAAAAGCAATGTCATCATTGAGCCATCCACCACTGACCAGAAGCTGAATAGTTGCATCAATACTGTAACTATAAAGCTGAGTGGAAGTTGGGTATTCTGTGATGAGTGGTAAATCTATTGACCTTTGAATGGTCATCAACATTCAACAGCAGAATGCAAGAATTCTCACCACCTGCCTGGACAGGATTTGCTACAATGAAAATCTCAGCACCACTTAGGATACAGCAATTTACGTGACTGTTACCAGAATCAATATCCACCTGCTTTATCAATGACATACTGTGGTGATAGCTGTCCACTCTCCCACTATTGCTAAATTTATCAGACTGCTTCCCCAACATCCAGTACTGGATGAACAAAGCTTTCTCCAATTAAATGTTAGCAAGACTGAATCCATTGTTTTCAGTCTCCAGTCCAATCTCTGTTCTCTACTGAATCCATTCAGCTCCTCTGGCTACATTGAGATTAAGCCAGTCTATAGCCTTGGTGTTACATTTGTTCTTAAGAGGAGCTTCTGAAATTATATTCTTGCCTTAAAACAATGTCTTTATAGGATGTTTCTTATGGAGGGACATGTCCAAAATTCTGCTTTATGGTGCCAATTTGTCTGAGCACCAGGCAGCTCACATGCTGAGAATGTGGACTAATGGTTGATTTTAGCTAATGGGTGTTTGTTTTAATCTGAGTTAATGCATTTGTTCTTTTTCCCCTGGGGTTTCACAGTATGATTTTGGATTAGGTTGATTGACAGAGGTAGAGTCATGTGAATGGATGGAGCTAATCTTGCAGGGAAAGCACACAGTTTTCTTACTTTAGAGCAATTGTTTTTCTTCCTCTTCCTGAAATAAGAGGTATCTCTCCCTCCCTGGAAACAGTTTGGGGTTGTCAGAAAACAGTGTCTCTTTGTCTGTCTCCAGGAGGTGTTCAAGAGGCTCTAGGACAGTTAACATGAACAAGCACATAAGCCTGGGGGTTATAAACCGATTTTGAAGAGTAGTTTTAAGCCTATAAGAGGAATATTGTTTGAATTGGATCTAATAGAAATGTTACCAGTTAAGAATTGTATGTGAAGAATCCTTCAAATTTTAAACGTTAAGCTAATTCATTTATAGTTAAACTGTGTTAGTTAAAATTTGTTCTGATAAAACCTAAGTGTTTCAATAGAATCACAACTTATTTTCACATTAATGCAAAAATAGCAAATAGTTGGGGTCTAGTCTAACTTTATAATATAATATACCATGGGGTTTCTGATCTCACAACCCTATCTATTTTCATCTCTAGTAAGGTGTCTCACTTTGTCCATCTCAGCTCTTCTGCTGCTAAAACCCTCATTAATGCCATGGTCATCTCTAGACTTGACTACTCCAAATTATTTTTTGTTTGTTTCCCATATTCTATCCACCAAAAACTGGAGGTCATCCAAAGCTCCTCTGCCTGTTTTAAGTCACATTAAGTCCATTCTCCTGTCACCCCTGTACATGCTGATGAAAAATGTCGCCTGTTCAAGTAATGCCCCAATTTTAAAATTCTTATCTTGGTTTCCAAATCCTTCTGTGGTCTATTTGTCAAAGGCTTTCAGTAAAGCCTTTCACAAGGTTCCTCATGTCAGACTGGTTCAGAAGGTGAAGTCACACAGGATCAGGAGGTAAGCCGGCAAGGTGAATACAAAACTGGCTCAAAAGAAGTCAGTAGCAGTGGAAGGATGCATTTCTGAATGGAGGGCCGTGACAAGTGGTGTTCCTCAGGAATCAATGCTGGGACCTTTGATGTTTGTAATGATTTGGAGGAAAACATAACTGGATTTACTAGTAAGTTTGCAGACGACACAAAAGGTTGGTGGATTTGCTGATAGTGATGAGGGCCAGAGAACACAGAACACTTGGATACTTGAGCAGAGAGATGGCAGATGGAGTTTAATCCAAATGAATGTGAGGTAAGGCATTTTGGGAGGTCTAATACAGATAGGAAAAATACAGTAATTGGCAGAACCCTTAAGAGTATTGATGGGCAAAGGGATCTGGGTGTACAGGTACACAGCTCACTGAAAGTGGCAATGCAAGTGGAGAAGGTAGTCAAGAAGGCATATGGCACGCTTGCCTTCATCAGTAGGGGCACTGAGTTTAAAAATTAGCAAGTCATGTTGCAGCTTTATAGAACCTTAGTTAGGCTGCGCTTGGAATGTATAGTGTTCAATTCTGTTCGCCACACTACCTGAAACAAGTGGAGGCTTTGGAGAGGATACAGAAAAAATTTACCAGGATGTTGCCTGGTATGGAGGGCATTAGCTATGAGGGGAGGTTGGAGAAACTTGGTTTGTTCTCACTGGAACAACAGAGGTTGAGGGGAGACGTGATAGACGTCTACAAGACTATGAGAGGTATGGACAGTCAGAAGATTTTTCCCAGGGTGGAAGAGCCAATTACTAGGGGGCAAGGTTTAAAGGAGATGTATGAGGCAGGATTTTTTTTAACTACACAAAATAGTGGGTGCCTGGAACTTGTTGCCAGGGGAGGTAGTAGAAGCGGATGTGGTAGTGACTTGACAATCCATGAATTAGGATGGGAATGGAAGGTTATGGTCCCCAGAAGGGTAGGGGATTTTAGTTAAGTCGGGCAGCACGGTCAGTGCAGGCTTGGACGGCTAAAGGGCCTGTTCCTGTGCTGTAATTTTCTTTGTTCTTTGTTGTTCTATTTCTGTAATCTCCTCCAAGAATTCTAACTTGAGTATTCCCAATTTAAAAAAAAATTACTCAGCTACTGGTAGCTACGCCTTCACTTGTAAGTCACTGGAATGTGCTCCCGGTCTCCTTTAAAGAGGCTTCCTGGAACCTGCTTATTTGATCAAGCTTTTGGTCAATGTGAGCCAACATTTTATTGTGTGGCAGTGTTGTACTTACAATGCTTCTGTGAAGCCCCTTGAAACATTTTACGCTAAAGTCATTGATGCTGTCATGAACAACCCGAAAGACGCACTGCAGCAACCATGTCAATGACCTCAACACACGGAAAAGGAATTTAAAAAAACTTTTGTAGGGATAGCAAGGATAGGCCCTAACAAGCAACACGAATGAGGTACAGTGATAATGGGACAGAAACTGAACACGAAAATTTTTAATTTGAAATCCTTATTGTACCAAGGATATCCCTAAAAAGGCAAGTAACCTTTTGTCCAATGTAGGACTAATTAACCATTGAATGGAATGCAATTTACCTGGTTTTACAAATAGATCATTCTCTACCATGGAAATTTAATAAGTACACTTACACATAAAATTCACATCTATATTCTACAGCCTCAATTTTTTGTTATCACAAAATCACCACAGTATAGGAGGCTGCCATTTGGTCCTTCATGTTTGCATTGGCTTGCTGATTGAGCAATTCACTTAATACCCTTTCTCCCCATAACTGTGCACAATTCTTTTTCAGATACCAATCTAATTTCCTTTAGAATACTTCAAGAGAAGCTGACCCCACCATACTCTTATGCAGTGCATTCCAGACATTAAACACTTGCTAAAATGTCTTTCCTCATGTTAGCTTTGTTTCTTTTGCCAATTACTCTGCCAATGAGCCCTCCGATTCTCAATGCTTTCACGAATGGAAAATAGTTTCTCTGCGTCTACTCTATCCAGACCCCTCATGATTTGGAATCCCTCTCTCAAATCTCCTCTCAGCCTTCCTTTCTCCAAGGGGAAACTTGTTCCAACTGCTTCAAACTATTTTCATAATTAAAATTGGTTCCAAGGATGACTTTCTCCTGAATCTCTGTAGTATGCTGAATGCCTTCACAACCCTTCTACAGTAAGGCACCCAGATTGAGACAATATTCTAGCTGAGGCTGAATGAAATACTTTATAAAAAGTTTGATAATAACCTCTTTGCTCTTCTACTCAATACCCCTTTTAAATAAAGCCTAGGATACTGCATGTTTTTTTTAAACCATCTTTCAATCTGCCCTACCACCTTCAATGGCTTATTCACAGATGCACCTAGGCCCATGTTCCTGCATCCCTGCACCAGTTGTATGTTTATTTTATGTTGTCTCTCCTAGTTCTTAACAATATCACTCTGCATTTCTCCACACTGACCTTAATCTGACACCTATCTGCCCATTCCATCAACTTATCTATATCTTCTAGACTATCTTCCCCAGTTCACAATGCTTCCAAGAATCGTATCATCTGCAAATGTTGAAATTGGGCCCTGTACACCAAGTTCTAGGTCATTAATATATATCAGGAAGAGCAATACCTGACTGCTGGGGGACTCCACTACTTTCTCCAGCCCTAAAAACTTCTAACTCTTTTCTGGCATTTTGTTCAGCTAAATTCATAACCACATTGCTACTGCCCATTTTACTCTGAGTTATAACTTTTCTTACAGGTCTGTTGTCTTGCACTGTATCAAATACCTTTTGAAAGTCCATGTACACCACAACAGCACTGCCAGCATCTACCCTATCTGTAAGCTCCTCAAAAAAAAACTCCAGAAAGCTAAGTATGATTTTCCTTTAACACGTCATTCTAGCTTTCCTCAATTAACCACAATTTGTCTATATGACTATTAATTTTGTTTTGAATTGTTGAGAGAAGTTTCCACCAGAGCTAGACTGACCTTTGGTTTCTGAATATTTGATAAGATCAATAGATGAACCAAAAGTGCAATGGTAAAATCTGTATCTAGATAACATTGTACTGCCTACTATCTGTAACATGGACTTTGGCTTTCTCTTTAGGAGGATAAACAACTTGACCTGAACTCCTAGAGAAAAGCTGCTTGAACCAATATAATCTCACGCCGTAAGGAACCATATCCAGTATAGAAAATACTGCGTCATTACTACTTATGCAAATCACAGATAGCCCTGGCAATTACAGCTCAAAGACACACAATTTTCACTGACCACGAGCAGGGCTGGGAGATTCATTAGTGTTCAAAATGTTTTGGGATTGACTGTGATGGAATGGCCCTACTTCAAAATAAGCTGATGGAAAGCTAAAGTGCTGTGGGACAAATAAGTGAACAACAAACTGATAGGTTACTTTTGAAACATTTCCCAATTTCATTTCTTAAGAAATTACACCAGATTTCAGTCAAATAAACAACATACCACTTGAAAAGAAAAATCACAATGGTCTAGGGTTATGTTTTTTAATACAACATTAAAAATGAATGGTTTGATGAACCGACTTACCCCCATGAGACACAACTCTTCTGTAAGGTTCAATAGCCTTCATGTCAATCCTGTGTTCTTGTTCCCCAATGACAACTGTTCTCCATAACCGATTATCTGTGCGCTCCTCTTCAGCAGTATATTCTGGTATAGGTTCTACTACCTCTCTTCCAGTATTAGTGGCATTGGGTGTTTCATCTAAAACAAATTAACTTTTAATAAATATTTCAGCATTAAAAGGAGCAATCAAGAACAAATGGAGTCAAACACCCCTGAAAATGTATTTCAGGAGTATTATAATGAATTCCAAATACTGCAGATCTTGGGAATGAGAAGAAAACAGCAGCTCAGGCAGGATCTGTGGAAGGGGAAAACCATTTGATTTTCAAGCAAATCCAGAGGAAGGGAAGGAATGGAGTGAGGAAGGGACAACAAAATGGAAAGCCTGCAATAGGGTGGAAGAAAGAGATTAAACAACACAAGGCAAATCATACACTACAACAATTCATTAGTGTAAATGTGTTATGATCTCAGTAGGGGCCAGTGATTCTTTATGAAATCTGAAAACTCAGCTATTAAATGGAGGAAGCCACAAAGGTTAATGGTTTAAATGAAAAAAAAAACAAAAAGCATGAATATGAATAACCATACTCTTAAATAGAACAGTTGCTTATTCTCTAAAGCGAACTTAACTCAAATTTTCCTTCTATATTCATTTGACTTACACCCCTAGACCTCAGGACCAACACTTTTCCAATAAAGATGATAAACAGCTTGGTCTGAGCACGAGAACTGAGATTTCTTGGACCTTCCATTTACTTCCAGCAAGATTGCTCCTTCAAATGTCCAGCAGTTGTAGACTCCACATTCAACACAGGTGTCAGTAGAGTCTCAAGCATAACCAGCACTGATCAAAACTCGGTTCTAAAATTTCTTGACTCCTAAGCTCGCTCTCTCTTTGCTTTCCCTACAACTTCAACTCACTGTTAGGAGTCCTTCAATTAAGGCTTATAAACTTTATCAGCTACCAGACAGATTCTTAATTTAAACTTTGTTTGAAATAAGTTTCCTGTTCTCAGATTATTCTAAAACTAAAAAAAAACACCAAACTCCTTGAACACAAAACACAAAGGGGGAACCATTCCCCCTTATCATAACGATTTTAAAAAATCTCCCAGGTAGCTCGCTCACATGAAGCAAGCAGCTTGTTTTAAAAAAATTCTCCTTTCAGAAAATCCCAGCTCTTGAAAGAACAACTGCAACACTAAGAGATTATTTTCTCTTACAAGTTAGTTAAGGATTTTGTTAATCTTATGAGCTACATTTAATTTCTTATCAAAAATTATAACTAATACCAAGTCTTTGTTTTGGCTGTTCTACAGAAATGCATCTTCGAGTCATTTTTAGTGCAGTGCATGTATTGGTTTTGCCATCTGGCAGACACTGTTTAATGTAACTCTGGTGCAATAAATTTGTCTTCTGGTCAGTGATTCTTCATTTCACTTGTGAATGTTAGAACTATTGATAGAAACAGCTGTCACAGTGAATATTTCACAGCCAAATGTAGGTTACCATTTTATATTAAGCATTCTCATCCCAATTTTCCCCTTTATTAAAGTATTAACTCTTGCTTTGGGCAAAAGAATTATCAGGCACACATATTCCCCTTTCACTTCATCAGAAAACCAAAGCTTCTGCTCATTAATTACTGCTAATGAAAGGAAACAACTATAACCATGTGCTTGATTCAGCAGAGTAGTGATAATCTGACTGATAAAAATAGGCAAGAGTGGGCTGGAAAATGACACCTGTGTTAAACTAAGCAGCAGTATCATGCAAATTGAATTCTGGTATTATACTTGACTGGTGAAGATCTGGTGAGCCTTCATCAACCAATGTGTATTTCAGGCTATGCTTTATTTACTATTTTGGTCTCTCAGATATATCCAACTTACACTCACACAGAACAGACAAAAACATTTGTCTCTCTTGAATAATACTTTTTTTTTTGCATGGTCACTAAAAGACTACTTATACTCCAGCCAGACCAAGACAGTCCATATTTTGAATGGCAAGAGACAAATTTCACTAGTGATAAAAACACTTTATTTTTGTGACAAAGTGCTGAAGCAACAGAACTATCCAAAGAATTGTAGAATCATAGAACCATACAGCTCAGAAGAGGCCTTTTGGCCCATCGAATCTATGGGAATAGAGTGATGTAGTCCCCAGAAGGTTATGGGGTTTTAGCTCAGATGGGCAGCATGGTCAGTGCAGGCTTGGAGGGCCAAAGGGCCTGTTCCTGTTATTCTTTGTTCCCACACTAACACATTAGAAACATCTGAATCCCACCTAATCCTATCTGCCAGCACTTGGCCTATAGCTCTGAATGTTATGATGTGCCAAGTGCTCATCCAGATACTTTATAAAGGATGGGAAGCAACCCATCTCTACCACCCTCCCAGGCAGTGATTTCTAGACCATAACCACCTTCTCGGTAAAAAGGTTTTCCCTCGCATCCCCCCTAACATCTGGTTCCCCCACCTTGAACCCATGTCCCCTGTGACTGACACTTCAACTAAGCTGTTCCTTATTCACTCCGTCCATGTCTCTTAATCTTGTACACTTCGATCATGTTGTCCTTCAGTCTTCTCTGCTCCAACGAAAATAACTCAAGCTTACACACGTCTCTTTATAACTTAAATGTTCCATGCCAGGCAGCATCCTGGTGAATCTTTTCTGCACCCCTTCTAGTGCAAATCACATCCTTCTGAGAATGTGGTGACCAGACAGCACACGATACTCCAGCTGTGGCCTCAAAAATTCTATACAACTCCAACATACCCTATTATCTATGCCTCAATTGATAAAGGCAGGTGTCCCATATGACTTGTTCACCACCTTAACATGCCCTACAGCTTTCAGAGATCTGTGGACAAACACTGCAAAGTCTCTTTGATTCCCAGAACTTTGTAGTGCCCCATCATTCACTGAGTACTTTCTTGCCAAATTACTCCTTCCAAAGTGTACTCCCTCACACTTTTCAGGGTTAAATTTAACCTGCCACTTATCTGCCCATTTGACCATTCCATCCATATCTTTTTGTAGCCCAAGACATTCTGCCTCACTATTAACCACCTGTCCAATCTTTGTGTCATCCGCACACTTACTAATCCTACCTCCCACATAGTCAATGTCATTTATATAAATGACTAACAGTGGGCCCAACACTGATCCCTGTGGTACGCCACTGGAAACTGGCTTCCAGTCACTAAAGCAGCCTTCTGTCATCACTGTTTCTAACAACTGAGCCAATTTTGAACCCACTTTATCAAATTACCCTGTATCCCACATGAATTTACCTTCTTTACCATGTGGAACCATGTCAAAGACTGTTGAAATCCTTATAAACTACATCGACTGCACTACCCTTGTCTACACACCAGGTCACAAATTTGTTAGGCATGACCTCCCTTTGACGAAGCTGACTACTACTGATCAAGCTTTGCCTCTCCAAGTGGAGACAGATGCTCTTCTTCAGAAGTTTCTCTAATAGTTTCCCTACCACTGACGTTAGACTCACTGGTCTGTAGTTCCCTGGTTTATCTCTACAGCCCTTCTTAAATAATGGAAGCACATCAGCTGTTCCCCAGTCATCTGGCACGTCCCCGGTGGCCAGAGAGGAATTGAAAATTTGGGTCAGAGCCCCAGCAAGCTCCTCCTTTGTCTTCCACAGCAGCATAGGGCACAATTTATCTGGAACTGAAGATTTATCCACTTATGGCTGCCACCAACTCCAACACCTTGTCCTATGCTATGTCAATTTGCTCAAGAACCTCACAATCTCCCTCCCCAAATTCCATACCATCATTCTCATTCTCGAGTGAAGACGGATGTGGATCATTCATTCAACCCTCTACCCTAATAGGCCCTTTCCTGGATGATCCTCTTCTCATTGATATACTTAAAGAATATCTTGGGATTTTCCCTACTTGTACCAGCCACAGCGCTCTCTCATCCTCTCTTTGCACTCCTATTTGCTTTCCTAAGCACCACCCTGCACTTCTTATACCTCACTAATACCTCCCTTGACTTGCTCCTTTCATACTTTTTAAAATCCTTTCTTTTCCTTCTCATTGTATCCTGAATATCTCTGGCCATCCATAGTTCTCTGGGCTTGTTATTCCTACATATCACCCTAGAGGAAACATGATGGCTTGCACCCTCCCCATTTCCTTTTTGCTCTTCTGTAGATTTTCCTATTAGTAGCTGTTCCCAGTCTATCTTGGTGTAACATTCAATGTTTAATTATAAATAATTAATAACAATAATAAATAATACGAGGGTGACAAAGCTTGCTTCTTTTACACTTTTTACAATTTTACTATTTTCACACACTACAGGCTACATCTCACACCAAATTGTCAGCAAATAAAAAAAAAGGGGGCGGGTGGGGTGGGGAGTATTAATCAGTCATGAACTGCAATTAGAAGAACAGTCTGCCAGTTTAGTTCATGTGGTTAACTCAAATTAATTGTAGTAATACATTCAGGAGGTCTGGAATAGGGATTCCCAACCACAGGCGAACCAGCCCTCAAAACCCAAGCAACTTTATCCCTTACGTTTATTCATATTGTATAAAATTATGGATACTCAGCTTCACAAATATAATAAGATACTTTGTCTACTGTACTTGCTATTGCCAACATGGTCTCCTTGACATTGAGGGGAAATGAAACAGACTAGGTGGCCACTTTGCAGAACACCTTCGCTCAGTCCACCCAAAAAAATCCAAACGTTTGTCTTAAGGCAACCCCCACCCCCACAGGGCTTAAGATTTACTTTCACTGAACACTGCCTTTTGTTCTCCTATTACTACATTCTGCTATCTTATCTTTAAGCCACCATCACCATTTTCCACAATCCTTCACACCGCATTAACATTTCTTTCGCTTTGTGCTTTACACATTTTTATTACAACCTCTTCTAGCTCCCACCTATCACTGACCTATTTGGCTCCACCCTCTCATACAATATATAATCCAACACATTTCTCCCTCTCTTTAGCTCTGAAGTTACACAGATTCAAGATTAAATCTTCCTTTCTCCATGGGTGCAGCCAGGCCTGCAGAGTTATTCCATCATTTTCTGCTTTTATTAAAAAAAATTAAAAATGGCCTTTAAAAAAATTCTTTGGATCTATTCCATCATTGACTGGAAAACAAGATTTGCAGATTTAGAATAATTTCTAATAAAATATTTAATTTGAGAGAAACTTGCACAGAAAGAGCAAAATTCACGGAGGAGAAAAACAGTCAGCTGCAGACACATGCCAAAATTTGTAAAACTCAGAAGGGAGATCCAAGCAAACAGTGATGAAAGAAGTAGTAGTGTAAAATTATGGAAAAAAAAAGTGATAGAGAACCAATTCAGTGTACAACCTCTCCATCACTCAGGATGGTCAGAGGCCCTTTAGGACAATAATTAAATTGTTTCAAAATATTATTAATAAATGCATTACTACAAAAACAGAATTCACCCACAAGTCTGCACGTAGAATATTTTCAGCATTGAACACTTTTCACAGATGGACACAATTATTAATGCAGATCCCTCATTCCAGCTTTCCTGTTACTTTCTGCATGAGACACACAGATCCATTCTATGCCATAAGCACTCAATGAATAAAAGGTTCCTTTGTGCTCTCAATAAACACATAAATTTCTATGGCTGCAGAAGATAAATTCCCAACATAGCTTATGAGCCAAATTTGGGGCCCTTCTATCATGTTTGTAAAAGATTTCTGAATATTCAGCCAAATCAACCAAAGCGCTTTAAAACTGCAGTGTAACCAAAGGTGAGAAAATAGCCATAAAAAGACATTTTCTTACAGGACAAATATATTAAGCTTACATCAAAAATGCCTAATATTAGCAGCAACAACTAACGTTTACGTACAGATATTTATTTGCCTGTGAAACACTTGACTGCTTTGCAAGGGGAGAGAGGTGGAATATAGCAAGACGCCTGTGGGAGGAGAGATCGGGCAAATGCCTTTATAATGCGAGAAGCAGAGACTTAAGCTATGAAATACCACCCTCTGAATAATGCAACAGTGGAAGTGGAGGGACAAGAGTAATTTCTAGAATGAAGTGTGCAAGTGGCAGACAGCATGATTGGGATGCAGGCCACTGAGTAATGCACAAATAAAAAAAAGGTGGGAAAATAAAAGGAGGATTTTGAAAGCAAGATTATGGATCTTGGAGCCAATTCATCAGCCCTTGGAAGCTATCCAAAAAGGAGCAGGCGAATGGACATGTGGGACTGTACTGAAGAGGTGGGCAGTAGAGTTCAGGATTAGATGATGATTATGAATATTGAAGATGAAGGATGCAATTTTATAGGTCTGTTAGCCGTGGGCGCAAATCCCCTTTTTGACCGCTTGCGGAATTTTGCAGCCATGATTGGATTTGCGCCAGCGAGATTTCTGATCAAAGTTCCCAGGCCCTCCCCAATGACGTGATCAGGTTCCTGCCCAAGAAAAGCGAGATCCTAATTTGATTATATTTCAATACAATTAGCGAGGCTAAAATTGTATTTTCAGACCTCACTGAATCCTCCCGCTCACCAGTACGATGTCACACAGGCATGAATTACTACTGCTTTTTAAAAACTGAAAAATAGGAGCCATGGACTGGCTTCCCAGAATCTTGTAAAGGCATGACAGCAATGAGATCTCTGGATGATACAGCCAGAGTAAGAACGGTGCCCATTAGTCTTGCTCATCTCCGAATCACAGTAATTGTGTCCTCTAAAATTGTTGAGACTCATTCGTGTTAAATTGGCCATCATGAGTTACGTCTTAAAGTTTAGAAGAATGAGGGGAGATCTCATTGAGACATAAGATGATGAATGGGATGGATAGGATAGAGGTGGAGAGGCTCTTCCCGCTCAGAAAGGACAGTAGGACTAGAGGGCACAGCCTCAAGTGGGGGGAGTGCAGTTTAGAACAGAGTTGAGGAGGAACTTCTTCACTCAAAAGGTTGGTGAATCTCTGGAATTCTCTGCCTGTTGAAGTGGTGGAGGCTGCCTCGCTAAATATATTTAAGACGTGGGTAGATAGGTTTTTGATAGGCAAGGGGATTAAGGGTTATGGGGAGAAGGCGGGAAAGTGGAACTGAGCCACGACAGATCAGCCATGATCTTATTGAATGGCGGGGCAGGCTCAAAGGGCTGGATGGCCTACTCCTGCTCCTATTTCTTATGTTATCAGCTGCCTACATTCTCAAAGGCTAAGAGTAATAACTCATGTATCAAGGTTTAAAGATTGGATGCAGAGGATCAAAAGGGAATGCGTGAGCATAATTGCTGGACCTCAGTGCCTGAATCCATTAGCCCTCAATGTCTACACAGGTGTCCAGATGAGTCTGGAGATGGGTGACCATTGAAGTAGCCTCCTAGAACTTTCAGTGACGTAAACTTTAAAAGGGAGTTGACAACTAGTTGGGACGCCACAGGCCACTGACCAGGGTCATTCTAGTGATGAAGTTCAAAGGGCAAGGGAGTGCTACCTGCCAGATAAGGTGTAGGAAGGACTGCTTCCAGGACTGGGAGGGCAAGGGGGCATTGGGAGGGTCTGAAGGTAATCAGCTGGAACACCAACTTCACTGTCACTCTCACCCCTCAGATTTCTGACAAAATTGGGATGCAGCCAGTGGAGTTACTGATTCTGCTTATAAATGCACTGGAGGAGCAGAGACTCCAGCAGCTACAACACACCCAGGGAAAAGCCAGCAGCAGGAGGCCCCAGGACAGACTGAACAGCAGACTCAAAAAAAAGGTGGAGAAAGAAATAGAAGCTTTGCAGAACCCTAATGTCCTTCACAGAGCTGTCGGACAACATGTTCCACAGGAGCCTCTACTCACTAGAGAGGAAGCACAGCATTTATACCACCACCTTTCCAACTTACCTCCACAAAGGAAGAGGGGGGCACTTCCTTCCTGTGACTGTGAAGGACATGGCAGCCCTCAGGTTCTACACCATGCGATTGTTCTAGGTCTCAACATGGGACCTGTTTAGTATCTTGCAGTCAACCACTCAAAAGCACACGCGAGGTCATGGATGCTAATTTAATTTTGGTCGCCTTAATTGGTCCTAACTATTTTCCTTACACTTAGGGTCCAAGGGAAAAGTTGTGTACGGAGGAGGCAAAGATCTATCCCAGTGAGATGAAGGTCAAAGAGAGTGAGACCTTAAGTTTATGAACAACAGATTTCAATAAGGTGAACAAATGCATCGAGACATTTGATTTTGACTCCCCAACTATCTATCCCTAACTTCACCTGTGCCCCTATAACTGCTTTCTCTTGCATACCCCCTCTCAATGTCTCAATATATTTTGCAGGATACACATCAGAAGTGGAGGCGGTTGGTTGCTTTCCAGACCTTGTTGCCCAAGATGTGCTTTGCAGGTGCCTTCTAGCAGCTGGGACCTGGCAAGCCCTGGCCTACTCTTGGATGGCATTGATGTTGCAATGTCACCTTGTTCTATCCACTGTCCTGAGTTACGCCAGTATCCAGAAGAGGAGATTCAGATTAGCTGGTCACCCCCAAGGTCTCCTGGCTGGAAGGCCTCAGGATTTACCCAGCACTTCCTTCTCCCTCCGGGCCCCTGGTTTATTCCATGGGATGGAAGGGCAGCTGGATTGACGTCATCTGGTGCTGCTGGTCCTGGAAGCCTGACATGTCTGTACCGTGACGGCAGATCTCTTAGTCATTGTCTTTAGGGACTGAAGTCATGCATCAGACTTCTCCCATCATGGCTCTGACATCTTGCTCCAAACTTTCCACTGCAGGCACCACCCTTGCAATGTTGGCCTGGGTGCGACACATCACTGGCAACATTTCAGCAGCTGAGGGGGGAATATGCACAGCACCTGGCTGGGGCACTGCAGGTCATGGCATCCATCAGACCTCCAGTCCCTGGGACATTCCCGCCACCTGATGTGCATCAGAAGCTATGTGCTGCTCCCCAGATAGTGACCCAAAAGCGTGTCAGCTAAAATCTCCTGAGATGCTTGACTCTGCAGTGGTGCAGGTGAGATATGTGATGCCCCCTCCACGTTTTCGTTTGGAGATATCCTTCAAGGTGCTGTCGAGAATGGCCAGGGGAGCACCGTTTGTTGATGGCTGAGATTCAGCGGTTGATGTTCTTGCAAGACAAGGGGCATGGTTTTAGTGCAAGGCCTGTTAAAGGGTTTGACAACACAGAACCTCACTCAAAACTGAAGATGCAGAGGGCCCTTACATTTTTACCACAGGTCAACCTCTCTCTCTGCGGTTCCATTCCTGCTCTTTCCCCAAAAACACCGAAGCTCCTTCCTCAGAGTCACAACCCTTAGTTTGGGCATCCACTGCCCAACTCCTTGGCTGGCTTCTCCCACAGGGACACAAAAAAAGAGGATATTGTTCCAGATTTCTGGTGGGTCACAGGGCTTTATCCTGGATAGTGTCACGCTTCTAGAGTGTTGTGGCATTTTCACTCAGCCATGAGTGAACAATATCTCATCACACTCTTGGCTTGTGCCTTATAGTGGACAGGCTTTGGAAAATCAAGTGGCGAGGCACTGACTGCAGATTATCCAACCTTGAACTTGCTCTTGAAGCTGCAATATTGATTTAGCTAGTTAAGGAGGGACCTTGGGGTCCTTGTTCATGAGTTGCAAAAACCCAGCTTGTAGGTGCAACAGGTGGTCAGGAAGGCGAATGGGATGCTGGCCTTCATAGCGAGGGGGATTGAATATAAAAGTAGGGAGGTCTTGCTGCGGCTGTATAGGGCATTGGTGAGGCCGCAGCTGGAGTACTGTGTGCAGTTTTGGTCGCCGCACTTACGCAGGGATATTTTGGCCTTGGAGGGAGTGCAGAGGAGGTTTACTAGGCTGATACCGGAGTTGAGGGGGTTGAACTATGAGGAGAGGCTGAATAAACTAGGCTTGTACTCGTTAAGAGTTTAGAAGAATGAGGGGAGATCTCATTGAGACGTATAAGATGATGAATGGGATGGATAGGATAGAGGTGGAGGCTCTAGGACTAGGGGGCACAGCCTCAAGGGGGGGGGGGGAGCGGTTTAGAACAGAGTTGAGGAGGAACTTCTTCACTCAAAGCGTGGTGAATCTCTGGAATTCTCTGCTCGTTGGAGGTGGTGGAGGCTGCCTCGCTAAATATTTTTAAGACGCGGGTTGATGGGTTTTTGATAAGCGAGGGGATTAAGGGTTATGGGGAGAGGGCAGGAATGTGGAACTGAGCCACAACAGATCAGCCATGATCTTATTGAATGGCAGGGCAGGCTCGAAGGGTTAGATGGCCTACTCCTGCTCATATTTCTTATGTTCTTATTATGTTTCTGGGTCAATGACAGCATGACAATGGTGGTGGTGGTGGGGGTGGAAGGGAGTGGAATTCAGTGATAATGGTACTGAACGTCAAGAAGAAATGATTGGGTTCTTTCCAATTGGCTTTCTGGGATCACAATTCTGGAAGACAACTTTCAGAGATGGATCTGGGGTGAAACAGAACTTCCCCTTACTCAATGGATACAATCTCAACCTTGTCATTTACCAAGTGTTTTCAATCCTTTCCCATCAGACAGTTTTCTGTTATATGCTGAGGATTTACATATATTTTAGAGCTTTTCATAGAATCCCTCCAGTACCATTCGGCCCATCAAGTCTGCACTGACTATCTGACAGTATGTTGCCCAAGCCTTTTCCTCTGGCTTATCCCTGTAACTCCACAGATTAGGAGCATTTCTTTTAAAAATGCATGGCCAATCCACCCAACTTGTACATCTTTGGACTAAGGGAGGAAACCGACACTGACAGGGAGAACACACCAACTCCACACAGGCAATGATCCAAGGCTGGAACTAAATGCAGATTCCTGAGACAATCGTGCCACACAAATGTTTCTATGCCAATAGAAACTAAATAAGTGCTCTGAAATTCAACTGCTCCAGTCATTAAAGAGCACAATTTAACATAAATCCCTAAGTGTCGATGGTACAGGCATACTGGGGTGACCCTTTTTTTGAATCTTCCCTTGGTAAATTCTCTTTGCAATTGGTGTCCTTAATCTGTCCCTTCTGATGCAAATTGTAGGTTACAACATTCAGATCATAGTTTACACAGAGTTGTCCTAAGAGTGCAAGGAGTCAAACAAATATATTGGAGCTCATAATCTTATAGCATATCTGAAAATAGACCCAGCTACCACTACTTTTTTGGGGACAAAGGCAGAAGATTGAAAGCAGAACCAAAAATGGATGAAACAAGTTATGTTAGTATGATTCTCTGGCTGTCATATTGATTTCTGCCATCTTTGTCCTGAAACAACAAAGCAGTTCCATAAAAAGGTGCGATGATAACTAAAAGCTGAAGATGATTAAAATTGAATCAAAAGGAGGATTAGAAACACGTTCAAAGGGAGGTATTTAAATGTTTTATTTACCTTCCCACTCCAGCTCATTACCATGTCCAGAGTATTCAAGAGAATCTGCCTCATCAGGGGTCTCAAGGTCATCTACATTGATGTCAAGATCATCTGGGGTATCAAGGTTATCATCAGATAGGATTGAGCCTTCACTCTGATCGAGTGAAAGGCTGATATCAGGTGCTGTAAGCTTTTTCTTCCCATGGTGGATTCCATTGAGGTCAAGGGAATTAGGTGGTGCTGATTAAAAACAATGGAAATAGAAAAGGATTAAATCACAGTATGCACATACCTTAAATAATCTCAAATCTGCTGCGCTTCTGAAATTTCAATTAATATGTCATTGGAGAGAACAGTATCTAAACATAGTCAACTACTGTGCAACTTCTAATCACAGCCTTTGACAATAATTTATATGCAAATTGATGCACATGTTAAATAACGTAGCAGGGACATTTTTAATTAGATACAAATTAAATTTTCATATTTCAGGGGAGGTTTCTCCCACCATCAGGATTTAAAAAAAAATAATTTTAATGACGACATATGACATGACGCAGCATTGGACTGAAGGAATTATTTGAGCCAAATGAAACAAACTCAGCCGTGAAATCAATCGTGCCATCAACTCATTTGCTTCACATTCCTTGAATCAATATTCTGGCTAAGCTCGTGTTCCTGATGGTAGCATCAGCACTATCATTTAATTGATAGCGCTAACATTAGATTGAAAATAGCTATATTACAGCTCAATAATCATTCAAAAAGCACCATCTCAAGTCTGTGACTAAAAGTGGGTTCTAATCAATCAATCTGAAACGTACATCTTAGATCCCCTGTGTGGAGGATCTATTTCAGCTTATCATCATAGATTTATTGGGATCAACAAATAATAATGGGCTGCTTCATCGCCACAGGAAGGAGAATTTGGCAGGGTCTTTCTAACTTAGAGTAGCTTCAGATGTCAAATGCAGGCTGCATTCTGATTACCAGGTTACTGACCTGTCCTTTATAGTTGCTTCATTTATTATAACTCTTCATAAAGCATTTCATACAAGAAAGTAGTATGTTACAATCAATGCTCTCTCATATGTATCTTTCCATATTTAGACAGCATCCCATCTGGCTGAAACTGCTATGCCTATCTTTTAGAACAGTTTTGTTGTCACCGAGGTGCATGAAATTCAATTGCTATCATACGGACTTTAATCCTCAGCCCTCTCAACCAAAACAAGAACTTTTAAAATCCTGAGTTTTTATGCACATATTGATGACACTGGTATGTGCAAGTAGTCTACTTGAGTACATGCAAGTTCTCTATTCTTCAGGATATAACAACAGCATTTAAGACAGCCAAGTAACGGATTGCTTCTCATCTTGCCTCAGATAAAACTGCTTTTAAAAATATTTGAAAAGGACAAACTTCAAAATGTATGCTGAAACAACATGAGTAAGGGGACTGTTGGGGCAGAAGAAAGGGAGAAAACAAACACTGATTCCAGGCATCTATCATAAATGTTTGCCAAGAGCTCTTTAAACGTTACTCAAGACTTTGTTCTCTGGAGCGTAGAAGGTGAAGGGTAATCTTAGAGGTCTATAAGATAACGAGGGGCACAGATCAACTAGGTAGTTAATATCTTTTCCCAAAAAGTAGGAGTCTAAAACTAGCGGGCGTAGGTTTAAGGTGAGAGGGGAGATGCACACAAAAGGGGCCAGAAGGGCAATTTTTTTTCCCCCCCACACAAGAGGGTGGCGAGTGTCTGGAACAAGCTGCCAGAGGTAGGAGGAGAGGTGGGTACAATTTTGTAATTTAAACATTTAGACAATTACATGGGTAAGATGGATATAGAGGATGTGGGCCAAATGCAGGCAATTGGCATTAGTTTAGGGATTTAAATAGCATCAGGGTGGTAGCAAGGGATGATACTGGAGCCAAGGAGCAGAACGTGGAATCGTTGTGGGTAGAGATTAGGAACAGCAAAGGGAGGAAGACGCTGGTGGGTGTCGTCAATAGGCCTCCGAATAATGATCTGGAGGTGGAGCAGGCTGTTAACGCGCAAATAAGTGCGGCGTGCAGGAATGGGACGGCCGTAGTTATGGGGGATTTCAATCTGCATATTGATTGGTCGACCCATGTTGGACGCGGTGGGCTCGAGGAGTCGTCCTTGGAATGCTGCCGGGATAGTTTCCTGGAACAGTGTGTGTTGGAGCCGACGAGGGAGCGAGCTATCTTGGATCTGGTGCTATGTAATGAGGCGGGTAGAATTAGGGAACTTGCGGTGAAGGATCCTCTTGGGGAGAGTGATCATTGTATGGTGGAGTTTCTGGTGGTGCAGATGGAGGAGGAGAAAGTGGGTTCCCGGACACACGTCCTTTGTTTGAACAGAGGGGAGTACGGTAGGATGAGAGAAGAATTGGCGAATGTGGACTGGGGGAACGTGTTGGAAGATAGGTCTGCTGAGGAGCAGTGGAGGATCTTTAAGGACACCTTTCTTGGTGCTCAGCAGAAATTTATTCCGATGGTCAAAAAGGACCGTAGGAGGACAAGTAATAAGCCGTGGATAACAAAGGAGGTGAAGGAAAGTGTTAAATTAAAAGCGGAGGCGTTTAGAGTAGCTAAGAGTAGTGGGCGAGAAGAGGATTGGGAGAGGTTTAAATGTCAAAGATTGACAAAGAAGTTGATAAAGATGGGTAGGATAAACTATGAAGCTGGGCTAGCGCTTAATATAAAAAAGGATAGCAAGAGTTTTTATAAATATATAAAAAGGAAGAGGCTGGCTAGGGTGAACGTTGGTCCCTTAGAGGATGAGAAGGGGGACTTTGTGGTAGGGGAATGGGAAAACGGCTGAGGTCTTGAATAACTTTTTTGTTTCGGTCTTCACGGAGGAGGACGTGAATAATTTACTGGATGTTAGAGATGGAAAGGTGGTAGGACTGGAGGATCTCGATGACATTACTGTTACTAGAGAGTTGGTGCTCGACAGACTGGAGGGACTGATTGTGCACAAGTCCCCAGGACCGGATGGAATGCATCCGAGGGTTGTGAAAGAAATGGCGGAGGTGATAGTGGATGCCTTGGTGGTTATTTTCCAGACGTCGCTGGATTCCGGGGAAGTGCCGGAAGATTGGAAAACGGCTAATGTTATGCCGTTGTTTAAGAAGGGTGCCAGGCAAAAGGCGGGGAATTATAGGCCTGTTAGTTTAACGTCTGTTGTAGGTAAAATGTTAGAATCCGTCATCAAGGAGGAAATAGCGAGGCATCTTGAGGGGAACTGCTTGATAGAGCAGACGCAGCACGGTTTCGTTAAAGGGAAGTTGTGTCTGACAAATTTACTGGAGTTCTATGAGGATGTGTCTAGGGCGGTGGATAGAGGAGAGCCGGTGGATGTGGTCTTTCTGGATTTTCAGAAGGCGTTTGACAAGGTACCTCACAAGAGGTTATTGCAGAAGGTCAGGGGGCATGGAGTTGGGGGTAGGGTGTTAGCGTGGATAGAGGACTGGTTGTCAAATAGGAGGCAGAGAGTGGGGGTCAATGGGTGCTATTCGGATTGGCAGATGGTGACTAGTGGAGTGCCCCAGGGGTCGGTGCTGGGGCCTCAGCTATTTACCATTTATATAGATGATCTGGAGGAGGGAACCGAGTATAGGGTGTCGAAATTTGCTGATGACACCAAAATTGGTGGAAAGGCAAATTGTGCAGAGGGTGGGGAGAGTCTACAGAAGGATCTAGATAGACTGGGCGAATGGGCCAGGAAATGGCAGATGGAATTTAATGTTGGCAAGTGCGAGGTGGTCCACTTTGGTAGGAATAATGGTAGGAAGGATCATTACTTACACGGAGAAAAACTGCAGCAGGCGACAGTGCAGAGGGACCTCGGGGTCCTTGTGCATGAGTCGCAAAAACCCAGCTTGCAGGTGGTCAGGAAGGCAAATGGGATGCTGGCCTTCATCGCGAGGGGGATTGAATATAAAAGTAGGGAGGTCTTGCTGCGGCTGTATAGGGCATTGGTGAGGCCGCAGCTGGAGTACTGTGTGCAGTTTTGGGCGCTGTACTTACGCAAGGATATTTTGGCCTTGGAGGGAGTGCAGAGGAGGTTTACTAGGCCGATGCCGGAGTTGAGGGGGTTGAGCTATGAGAAGAGGCTGAATAAACTAGGCTTGTACTCGTTAGAGTTTAGAAGAATGAGGGGAGATCTCATTGAGACGTATAAGATGATGAATGGGATGGATAGGATAGAGGTGGAGAGACTCTTCCCGCTCAAAAAAGACAGTAGGACTAGAGGGCACAGCCTCAAGATAAAGGGGGGGTGGTTTAGAACAGAGTTGAGGAGGAACTTCTTCACTCAAAGGGTGGTGAATCTCTGGAATTCTCTGCCCGTTGAAGTGGTGGAGGTTACCTCGCTAAATATTTTTAAGAAGCGGGTTGATGGGTTCTTGATAAGAGAGGGGATTAAGGGTTATGGGGAGAGGGCGGGAAAGTGGAACTGAGCCACGACAGATCAGCCATGATCTTATTGAATGGCGGGGCAGGCTCGAAGGGCTAGTTGGCCTACTCCTGCTCCTATTTCTTACGTTCTTATGTTTTAAAAACAAGTTGGACTGTAGCACCTATTTTCATGCTGTAAACTTCTATGACTCTAAGACTGTTGCAGGACATGAGTACCACCAATCCCCCCGCCACCTTCCCTGACCCCCAATAAAATACACCAGATAACAGTAAACCAAGCCCCATCAAAACACAAGTCATTCATTGCAGTGCCAGGTCAAAAGATTTTGTTTCCTGCAAGGCTATCAAATCCCAGCAACCCTATTAAAAGGACTTTCAACCCAGTTCTGTCAAAGTCTAGGACCATTCTCTAGTGCAACCAAAGTACAGGGCTGCCTCATAAACCATATCCCCCTTACATGGTGCCACTGAATATCAGGTACTTATGTGAGCTAAACTAGCCCCTGTATATTTTGCTGGCTTTTCCTTAGCATGGTGGCAAGCACTGCTGCCTCGCAGCGCCAGGATTCGATTCCTGGCTTGGGTCAGTGTGCGTGGAGATTGCACGTTCTTCGTGGGTTTCCTCCAGATGCACCTATTTCCTTCAGAGTCTGAAAGACGTGTTTAGGCACATTTGACCTGAACAGGCGCCAGAGCATAGGTGACGAGAGGAATTCAACAGTAACTTCACTGCATTATAAAATGCAAGCTTTACTTGTGACTAATAAACAAACTTTAAACTCTAGCCCGAACTGGGTCCATTGCCTACTATAGGATTTTAGGGTTTAGCCTTCTCTGGCTAGACAGCATGTTGTTTATTCCTATCATTTTTTCCAATCTCCATGGGCTGCTCTGGACAAAAGACTGCACTTCCAGCTAAACCACTGCCCAATAGGTCAATCCCCTGCATTGATAAGCTTGGAATGACCTTGATCATTACTTCACTGGTGACCAACTCTGCAGGTAAATTTTAACTAAAGGGAATGTGGTATTTGTTCTGTTTTCAGATGGCATCACTACCACAAGTTTAAGAGTGTGTCCTGAGAAAAGTTCTCTTTTCCTAGGGATAATGAATTATTTTGTGACCCTTTGTGCGAAAAAAATCTCTAGTTTTCCTGTGACGAGCTCAGTACTCATGGCTGTAGATTCTGGGCTGAGTGTAGTGCTCCTGTTGGTTTCTTGGCATGTCAATAATTTTCTTTAATGAGCCCAAATTTCCCATGCTAAAAAGAAAAACACAACATGGAAGGTTTACTATCCAGATTCTTTATTTTAAAAATAAGAGACTGATCTGCTATTCCTTCTACACTCCTTTTCTCTGGAGCTTGTTTCTATTTCATCGACCTTAACCATCACTCTCCTGGGCTTTACCCGAGGAAGGAGCCGTGCTCCGAAAGCTTGTGATTCCAAATAAACCTGTTGGACTTTAACCTGTGTTAAGGGACTTCTTACTGTTCCCACCCCAGTCCAACACCAGCATCTCCACATCATGGCCTCTTAGGATTATAAGAGTTGCCAATCCCACGTTCACGTGGAGCGAGAACGTTATGAATCAATTCATGGTCACTGGCTAAGACAGTCATTTCTCTGGCTTTTGAGGCTCTTCGTTCCTGCACGCGAGTTTTACAGTTGTAAAGCATCCATTTTTCTGAACTTTTCTAACAGGATTACTTCCCTTAATCCTTAGCATGTGTAGTCAATTTTACGTGCTTGCATCCACCGATCAATTGTAACCCATTTACTACTTCTAAACTTGAACCTTTTTTCAAGTGCTTTTGTGTGACTATTCCTAAATCTCTGATGGAATGCTTCTGGCACCAATCAATAATATACACAAATGGTCTGAAGACAGTCTGCATTAAACCTTGTAAGCTTTCCCCATCAGCTAAATTTGCATTAGAAGATTCCAACCTCAATAGCCATTTTAACCGATCTGCTGGCTTCTCAAAGGCTGTGAAAATAGTTTCCACATCATCTAACATGGGGACTAATTGGGAATACTTTAAGAAACCAAAGCTGGTCTCTGAGCCAGGTATATTTGAATTAGGAGTCAGAGTCATAGAACTTTACAGCATGGAAACAGACCCTTTGGTGTAACTTGTCCATGTTGCCCTTTTTATAAAAAAAACCCCTAAGCTAATCGCAATTGCCCGCATTTGGCCCATATCCCACTATACCCACATAACTATCTATAGAGATAGTTACCAGCAGCTTCCTCACTTGGTAAAGACAATTTTCCCCTAGCTATTTCAATCTGCCTTGTTTCATTGTCCCTTTGTGCTTGTAATTTATTCGCCAGCTTTGAGTTGGAAGACATGCTTCCCATTCTTTTCTGGGATTCGTTCTCAGAGTTCTATCTCTAGCCTCCCCGCTTCAAGGTGAATTAGGGCTAACCTGGTCTGTTTCAGGTTCTATATCATCTGCTTGTTCCAAATTTGGCTTGAGGCCAAGGTGTTCATCCAGTGTTTCCCGTACCTCCGGGCTCTTGCCCATTTTCTCAGTAAGCTGTACCTGAACAGCTATTGCTTTAGGCTGTTCTATTGTTAGAGTTGCTAGCTTTTGCCAAGCCCTCCAGTTCCACGTATGATTTTGCATCAAAAGCTGTCTACTGTCTATATATGAATGCTAACTGTTTCTTTAATTTAACATTTGTAGAAGTGCACTATCTGCTTTGGATGTGTCCTTCTTGGATGCATGGTGTGTGACTTATGTAGCATCGAGGGGGGGGCAGGCTGGGGGAGAGAATTAGAAATACACATCTACCATTGCAAAAAAACAATGATTATGGATGACAGGGAAGAGAATTGAGGGTTTCACCTAATCAAGGGAGGAGAGATTGTGGCAGAGTTGGGTGCTGCATCCAAAATTTAAACCAAATGACCTAAAAATGTGGAAAAACAAAGTGCTGGAAAATCTCAAGCAGGTCTGACATTTTCTGTTCATGTTTCAGATTCCAGCAACAGCAATATTTTGCCTTCAACTTAAAACAGAAATGGAACGAGCATATTTGCTCAACATTATACTTAAGAAATTACTAATGGTTTACAACAAGCATTGAAGTTTCCTAGGGAGAACAAACCTGCCACCTGCTTCATTCAGCACTAGCCAGGTTAGCAGAGGGGTACTAAAACAAGCACAGGCCCCTTACTTTTGCAAATGAGAAGCCCAAAACCTGTTTTCAGCTGCCTATTATGTTTGTGGTCTGATATAGAGACTAATAAAGACCATGAAGTCAGTAGAAGTAAAACAACTGGAACTGTGTAATGACATTTCTGTATCCTAGCACAGTCGGTACAAAACTGGTTAGGCAAGCTGAATACCAGGTCACCCGATCTGTTCTCTCAATAAATATCCTCCTCTCTTACTTCAAAACCCTCCATAAAACATTTTTTAGATAACTTGATTCAGCTATATACAAAAGCAACATAACACCATTGGGCCATTGCATCGCACACCCCCCCCCCCCCCCACCCCTTTTATCACTTGACTACGAATCCAGAAACTCAGCTAACGTCCTGGGGACCTGGATTTGAATTCCACCACAGCAGATGGTGGTATTCGAATTCAACAAAAAATCTGGAATTAAGAATTTATTTGTGACCGTGAAACCATTGCTAATTGTCCGATAAATCCATCTGGTTCACTAATGTTCTTTAGGAAAGGAAATTTGCCTTCCTTACCTGATCTGGCCTACATATGGTTGACTCTCAACTATCCTCAAAATGGCCTAGGAAGCCATTCAGTTCAACGGCAACTAGGGATGGGCAATAAATGCTGGCCAGCCAGCGACGCTTATGTTCAATGGATGAATTAAAATGAAACAAATGGCAGTAAGAGAAATAAAAACATAAATCAGTCTATCTGAAGGACAATGGTTCCCAGATAACGTTTCATTGCTTGCTCGGTGGCATTCTTTCCCACATTTCTGAAAGTTCTTAAGCTCCCACTCTTGCCTGGTTACTATCAGCAGCTTCTGGTTTCAACTCCCTCAGTTTCAGGAGTACAGGACTGTCATTTAATCCATCTCCTCTTGCAACAATCCCATATCAGGGAGGACTTCCCTGCTTTGACATGGAGTGTGAGGGTGCGTGCATGCGGGGTCTGAACAGCAAATGAAATTGACACTGTCTGGGCCACTACTGATGCAGGAATCCATTTTTCCCCTGCCATATAGCTCTTCCCTTCCTAAACTTCTTCCTCTTTACCTCTGCCCATCTTGGTTCTTTGTTACCACTTCTTGCGTCACCTCCAGGTGTATCAGGTCAAAAAAGTCATCCTCAATCTGTGACCAAACATCAATGATGCTGGGGAATCTTGGACTGTTGCAGATGAGGTATGTGATAAATGCTCAAGAATCAATTTACTCACCACGAGACCCCTCCCATTGGGAAACCTTCAGGATCTGTGTTAAAGTCTTGACAAACCTTTTGGCCTGGCTATTTGTTACAGGGTGGAATGGGGCTGACTTCATCTGCTGGACTGCCTGATAGTTGAGGTAATCCACAAATATGCCAGTGTGGCCTGTTGCCACTCTATTTGATCAGGGCTTCCAAACTGAGCAAGTTGTCAAGTCGCTCTATAGTCACCGCTGCAAACCACTGATTTCACAATTGCCAATTCTGGCAATCATCTCTCTCTCTCTCTCTATACTGGGCTTGTGAAGTCCACATAGATCCTTTGCTAAGGAGCTTCAGGTCATTTCCACAAGTGGAGAGATGTCAACAGCGGTATTTTTCACACTACAGCATAAGATTCATAAACTGCTGCCTTCTGTCTGATCTGAGAGTCAATACCTGGCCTCCAAAAATAGCTCCTGACTATCTCTTTCCTTTGCATCCACGTGCTCTTGGAGCACTTGATCCAGCACCTTCCTACATAATGCAAAAGGAACGTCCATTTTCATGTCCACAAAAGAGACAGCCATTCATTATGGACAAGTCCCATTTACTTCACAGGTTGGGGCTCAAATCAGGCTGATTCCTAATAGTTCTTCATAAGACTAAATCCATTCTTTTGGTGTTTCAAACCTGATACAGGCACTTTGTCAAAGCTTATGTATTTTTACTTCAATGATAAAGGGTCATCTGGGTTCAAAACATCAGCTTTCTCTCCTTAGAGATGCTGCTAGACCTGTTGAGATTTTCCAGCATTTTCTCTTTGGTTCTCTTGCCTCATCTTCAGCTTTGTCTCTCTTGGACTCCTCTTTCAATTATGCCTGACAGTTCCAGGCAATATGCCTCACCCACTTAGAGTGGGGACAGTGGGCTTAACGAGTTCAGCATGTGGACTCTGTGGCCAGGCTTGCCACAGTGGCAGCATTCTATGGTTGACACCACGTTCTGTTACTCTTTGGAGTATTCTGACACCGACACCCAACTGTGTTGCCTCATTTTCAGCCAGTTCCATAGAAGTAGCTACGCCAAACGCCACTTTAAAAATCCAGACATTGCTTTTGTCAGCAGTTTCCATTGCATCACTTCATTGCAAAGCCTATACACCAAACCCTCAAGGCACCCTGCAAGAAAAGACCAAATTTGCAGGGCTCAATATGTCTCTTTGACACTGCCACAAATTGTGCAATGGTTTTGCCTTCCTACTGCATTTCACTAATAAAAATTGGAAATGTTCTGCTATCATAATTGGTTTTGGGGCATAATCATTCCTTAGTACTTTACACAACTCCGCAGATTCCCTGGTTGTATGAGGCTTCTTAATGTTGCGAATGTTTTACTCCCTGCAGTGCTTAAGACTGCTAATGCGAGATTACCCATCTTATTTACCTCGAGTGGAAATGCTCCATGTATAGTGTCCAACGCTCCATCTTTTCATTGAACAACCCCATTGATGAGCATTTTCTGTTTCCTTTGAAGGGATTTTGTTCCACCTTCACATTCTGTAACTACTTTTCTGCACTCTGATCTTCGCATCTCTGCTCCCTCACCAACTGTGCTGCCTTGCTCTTATCGTCAGCTCTAATCCCAAAGGTCTGTGTTTCCAGTGGAGATCTCTCTCTCCTATACCTGGTCCCCGATTGTAGCCCGTGTCCCACCAAGACCAGTTCTCTCAATGCCTAGGCCTGTTCCCTCAAGTCTACCCCAGTATCTTGATGATTCACGCCGCTTTCGGAGTCCAGGACGATGTCAATCTTCCTCCCTTTCCTAAAAGTCAGCTGTGATATGCAGTCTGTGGGCCATGACTCAGCCTCATTGCCAGTTATTATGTTTGAGATCTGATACAGACTAATAAAAACGAGATCACTGGTAGCAAACGAACTGGATCTGCTTATTAACACATCTGCATCCTAACACAGTCAGCACATGACTGGCTAGTCAAACTCAGGTCATTTCAGCCATTCTCTTGGCCCCCAACATACATAAGTGCCCAAGACTGACCTCAAACCTCTGCAAATGAGACTACCCAAAATTTTATTACTTGTGTTCAAACTCCCACTGAGCCCTGTTCTCCCATCATACCTTTGATTGGCTCCTGATGCAAAGATTGGAAGGATCTTAATACAAACAAAAAAGAGTTCAAACTCTCACTTTTCCCTTTACCCCAGCAATGTCTTTTACAGACATACAAATTCAGAAAGAGAAAACAATTTTCAATATGCATCATATCCTCTAATATGCAGGGTAAGTATGAGGTGCCTGTTAATAAACAGGGGAACAGAGGTTAGACAGACCTCTCTCCGAAGAGAACAGACGTGGCCAAAGCAGATTCCATGATTTTTCAACAGCCCACGCAGACACTTGTCACATTCTTGGCCTACCAGTCTTATTGAAAACTTTCATGCAAAATACAAATCTCCATGTTTGTAGATCTCGCCTTGGAATTCTCTACAAACATTGCTCCCATTTGGGCTGCTTCAACAAGAATCCACCTCGCAGTTTGTTACTATTGCTTGCTAACACCCCTTTCTCCTGGATCTCTGAGCACATTCAAGCTTCCCTGTCCAAGCATAATTTCAGATGATTCTTGTCCACAAAGCAGCACACCATGGCTCCAAAAAGCCTGCAGTAAGGATACAACAGTCTTCAGCTGTCTCTTTGGATCTTCAGGACTTCTCTCAAGCCCACTTAGCTTCCAGTCTATCCCTCACAGCTCTCTTTTCTGCTCCTTTCTTTTGACTGGACTTCTGGACTTCTTTCTAATCCCGGTCTTTGTACTGGGACCTTTCCCTGTCTCTGTGCTCCACCGCTTAAACTTATGGTTAAGTATTCAGTTTCACCACAGTATCTGCAGCGAAATTTAACTGAACAGTAGGCAATAAATGACCCAATATAAAAACTTAAATACAGACTGTAAAGTTAACAAAGTTATCAGAATAAATCCCTGTATTTTCTTCATATTGATCAGCTCATTTTTAAATCAAAACTGTTAGTAATACTAGATTAGGTTACGCTTTTGAGAGGGTCATAATTACTGTGATATTGACTCTCAGCACATAATTTAGCACAGTTATTTCCAGAATAAATTAATTAAACTCTTCCTACCAGGTCTGCTTTCTTCAGCTAAGGGACTTAGCACACCCTCCTCAAAGGGGATGTCCATTCCCACATCGTCTGGCACTGATCTGTGAAACACAGGCACATCAATTAATTCCTGTGAATGCTGTGTATGTAATACAAATACATTGACATCTGTTAAGTGAACACTGTTCTCATGTTTTGATTCCAGTAACATGCACACCTTCTAAAACACAAGTTTGGCAGCCAGGTAGATGCTCGATGGGCCAAAGAGTCTCCTTCCGTGCTTTAGATTTTGACAGCAAGATTTCTGCCTATTCTTACCCATTCTGTAAACCCCATTGTGATATAAAACGTCTATTTTACAAAGCCTGAATTTTGAACTAAAAGTAAATAGGTTTACATCAATTTGAAGATTAGCTTGTTAATGTAAAGTCACAATTTTAGTGTAGAACCAATTTTCCCTGTGGCAGTTATGTACAAACGCTTCAAATAGTGATTGTATCTATACCCTTGCTTTAGTTGATCTTCAAAGACCTCAAGCCAAACAAAAAGGCCGGTGGGGGGAGGAAAGAGAAAGAGAGAGAGAGAGGGAGAAAGAGAGAGAGAAGCAAAAGTTATTCCAACAGACAAGGATGCCTCTAACTTCTTCCTAGCATTACGGACTGGAGTGGTTAGACGATTAAATAGTACTCATTTCTCCTCTCATCATCCATTCGTAAACAAAGATGCTGCGATCTGTTCCCATCTTTAAAGCAATGACAAATTTCCCAACCCCTCAGTTTTGGTGCAATCCGATTTTCTGTTTATACCCCCACAGTTGACTTGAGGTAGGATGAACTCAAAAAAAGATTTTTTTTTGCACACAAAATCTAACCAGGAAAAAAAAAGAGGGCTCACAACATTTCCCCTCACCTTCAGATAATAAAGGGGTAGAGAGAAGATTTATATTGTGGAGATCAAAGAGGAAAGAAATACTATTTCACGTGGGCTTGAGTCTAGAATGGAAGTCCAATGAAGTAGTATTCTTTTATGGAGGTCAGCAGACTAAAAACCAATGTTGTAGAATTCACTTCTCCGATGTTGACTTTGTATGATGAGATGGGCACAGAGATGAAGCAGTCTTGTAGGCAATGGTACATAACTTCCAACAGACCTGAGCAGAGCTCCTTTTCTGTGAGTTCCAGCTATTTTTAAAAGCTACGTCTCCAGACTTAGAATTTTAGAAATAGCCAAAAGGATACTTTTTATTGTCCCCTCACACCAGCATAATGCCCCCTGCCAGCATGTATAAGATGCCTCTTCATGGTTCAACCAATTATTCCAATTGTTGAATGAGTACTGAAGCAAAAAAGAACTTTTGGTGTACAATTTCCAATTTCTGCTTGAACCAGTAGTTATATTAAAAAAAAACTTGTATTTACATTGCACCAGATCACAGCTCGCAAAATAATTGTTAGAATTGCTTCTGACACCTGGTTATTTCTCTCTCTAAACTGGAGATAATCACAAGAGGTTATTGCAGAAGGTCGAGGGACATGGAGTTGGGGGTAGGGTGTTAGTGTGGATAGAGGATTGGTTGTCAAATAGGAAGCAGAGAGTGGGGGTCAACGGGTGCTATTCAGATTGGCGGATGGTGACCAGTGGAGTGCCCCAGGGGTCGGTGCTGGGGCCTCAGCTTTTTACCATTTATATAGATGATCTGGAGGAGGGAACCGAGTGTAGGGTGTCGAAATTTGCTGATGACACCAAGATTGGGGGAACGGCAAATTGTGCGGAGGGTGTGGAGAGTCTGCAGAAGGATCTAGATAGGTTGGGCGAATGGGCCAGGAAATGGCAAATGGAATTTAATGTTGGCAAGTGTGAGGTGGTCCACTTTGGTAGGAAGAATGGTAGGAAGGACTATTACTTACGGGGCGAAAAACTGCAGCAGGCGACGGTGCAGAGGGACCTCGGGGTCCTTGTGCATGAGTCGCAAAAACCCAGCTTGCAGGTGCAGCAGGTGGTCAGGAAGGCGAATGGGATGCTGGCCTTCATAGCGAGGGGGATTGAATATAAAAGTAGGGAGGTCTTGCTGCAGCTGTATAGGGCATTGGTGAGGCCGCAGCTGGAGTACTGTGCGCAGTTTTGGGCGCCGCACCTGCGCAAAGATATTTTGGCCTTGGAGGGAGTGCAGAGGAGGTTTACTAGGCTGATGCCGGAGTTGAGGGGGTTGAGCTATGAGGAGAGGCTGAATAAACTGGGCTTGTACTCGTTACAGTTTAGAAGAATGAGGGGAGATCTCATTGAGACGTATAAGATGATGAATGGGATGGATAGGATAGAGGTGGAAAGACTCTTCCCACTCAAAAAAGACAATAGGACTAGGGGGCACAGCCTCAAGATAAAAGGGGGGCGGTTTAGAACGGAGTTGAGGAGGAACTTCTTCACTCAAAGGGTGGTGAATCTCTGGAATTCTCTGCCCGTTGAAGTGGTGGAGGCTGCCTCGCTAAATATTTTTAAGACGCGGGTTGATGGGTTTTTGATAAGAGAGGGGATTAAGGGTTATGGGGAGAGGCTGGGAAAGTGGAACTGAGCAGCGACAGATCAGCCATGATCTTATTGAATGGCAGGGCAGGCTCGAAGGGCTGGATGGCCTACTCCTGCTCCTATTTCTTATGTTAAAACTCTGCTGCCCATGTCCTAATTCAGCACTATTTCCCAATTACCCACCCTTGATCTACATTGGCTCCTTCAATGCCTCAATTTTAAAATTCTTATCCTGGTTTTCAAATTTTGTGTCACCTTCACCTCTAATGTTTTCCAGCCCAATTACGCTCTGAGATATCTCTGGTCCCTTAATTTTGTCTTAATGAGTATCCACAATTTTAAGAGTCCACCGTTTGTGGCCATATCTTCAATTACCAAGATCCAAGCTCATCAAATTTCTCCTTAAATCTCCCTCTAAGAGGGTCCTTAAATCCTGAGTTTTTGATAGCTTATCCCAATACCTTCTTATGTAGCTTAGTCAAATCCTACTTTATGATCCTTGCATGCAGTACCTTAAAATATTTAATGTCAAAAAGGTATTAAATACATACAAGCTATTGTTGCTAAATGACCATTATTTCACCAAATAAGCAACCAGTTTTGCAAACAAGACTAAAAGGCAGATCTGTTCTAAACAGAAATGGCCAAGCAAAGCACTGCCATAGAATCCATGCACTCATGTAAAACACTACATCAAAATCAAAAGGGCTTGTGTTTAATCCTTTGTCATGGCAAACATCTCTAAAGTACAGCACTTCCATAAGATCATATCCTGTGTTAAGTCCTGCTCACCTTTACCCCACTCTTTGCTGACACACATTGGCTAAAACCTCAGATGCAAGTTCCTTTATCGTTTTGCCACAACCTCATAACATCCCATAGCCCTACAACCATCCTAAATACTCAATTTTTCGGGCTCTGCCCTTGCTCAAAGAATAGCGGGTCCATTTTGGCAAGTTCAAGCGTAAGGAGCTTTGACATACAGGATCATTTGGATTTACCTCACACACACTAGCTGGATGGTCATTGAATTGAAGTCCTTTGTATGGGCAAAATTAGAGAGTTTGCATTTGGGCCTTTCTAGCCCAGGTACTTCCCATAGACTTGGTGCATGCTACAATTTAATTCAAATTAATTAGACTCTGTTTTGTAATCTCCATGGAGGAATTAATTGAAAAGCGTGCTTCAAGAGAATATGGGGATCTCTTATATCTAGTGGTTTGCGCCATTTACATATGCCCTGTTTCAATGTTTTCACAGCCACCAGCAAAATCTACTGATCGGTGATTGAGTTTTGATGATACAGGTTGCACATGTTCATTCAGCATAATTCCTCAATAACTTCTGGAGTGCACAAAGAGAGAGTGGAAAATCTAGGTAAGATTCACAAAGGCTGTAAATACTTGTGGATGGAGTATCACTAGGCTGGATACAACCATTGTTAAGTTAGGCAGCGTGTGAAAGGAGTCACAAATATCATCCTACGAAGGGAGAAATTCCCATTGGGAAGTTTCCTTTAGAAACCCAAATTTCCAATCTTACATGTGTTTTAAATAAGAGGGGAATATTTTAATGACGATCAAGAGCTGTGAGAATTTTAGCCATCTTGCAGCAATGACTTTGGAAAATATTCTTCCTGTAAAGTCCTAAGATAGTACTGGTGGGGTCATCAGTGGGGTAGTTAGAAACTGAGTTATTTTACATGCAATATGGTGGACTAAGAAAATAATGCCACTTTCTAGCAGATAAATTTGGAAGAAAACATTTAAAATGTAATGTTTTGAGTTGGGATTCCAGCAGAAATTTTCACCATCCTAATCACCAAAACTCCAACGATGCAAGTTTAGCAAGTGGGATTCACACCCAGCAACTTTACAAGTTTGTGCTTTCTCCGTTTCTACTCTTTATAAAGATTAAACCGAAATACTTCTAGAAATTTCTTGAAGAATTCAACTTGCAGATTCTTGAGGTATTCTTAAAAAAAAAATCACTGGTCAGTGGATTTGGTGCTCTTTTGGAAATCAACCATGGTGTATTAGGCTCACCCAGTGAGTTGGAGTAATTTCAAAAATGGGTTGTCAAGACACTAAACTAAGCATTCACAGAATGAATCCTAAAAGATAGCAGCGTAAGGAAAACAAACTAGCTGCTGGCTGTACAAATAACAAATGTCTAACCTTGGTTCTACATTTTATTTTGAAAGCAAGCAAACTTCAAACAGGGGCCACCCATGAGACTTCTGGAGAGTTTTTGACCTTTAAAGGGTTTCAGTCTTGTGATCCAGATCCATATCACCCAAAATGAGCACTGAATCCATTTTCTGTTCATTTTAAAAATGTGAAACAAAATTATTGCACTAGCACGTTCAACCAGACGATGGACAGCAACTCACCTCAAATTCAGTTTTTTATGATTAATATGAACTGATTATCATGGCACTCCAAAATGACTCACTTCAAATTGAAACTGAGGTGTGAACAACAGTGACGTATGGCAATTGCAGAGCCAGCTGGAATGCTAAATTTATGTGCTGTTATACTCCATATTTAATTACAGACCAGGTCACAAAAGAACAACTTCTTTCATTGCTAAACTTAATTAGGGATTACCAGAGTTCTGCCCAATCCATATCACCATCTTGATTAATAGCATTTCTAGCCAAAGGCCTGTGTATCTGAGCATTTTTATACAAATTAGCAAGTGATGATGCCCCAATCATGTAAATTTCTGAATAGTATGCTGCATTAGTACCCAAAAACATACATAGAATCCCTACAGTCCAGAAGTAGGCCAACTGGCCCATCAAGTCTGCACTGGCCACAATCCCACGCAGGCCCTATTCCTGTAACCCCACATATTAACTCTGCTAATCTCCCTACCACTAGGGTCAATTTAGCCCAGCCAGTTAACCTAATCTGCATATCCTTGGACTGTGGGATGAAACCAGAGCACCCAGGAGGAAACCCACACAGACATGTTTATCAAATAACAAACATTTTAAAATCAAAACATTGAACATAATTAAAGCTATCACAAAATTGAGCCTTAGCCACTAAATGAAATGTGCAATTCCATGATAATCAACACTAACATGAAATACTTCAATTAACTCCATCCACCCCATTGATAAAGCACATTTCCTTCACTTTAGAACAAGCTGTTTACAAGTTTAAGAAAATACAAATGTCTGGATAATAAAACCTTATTTATGACATTAGCTTACAGGTACTTATAGAAAGGCAGGCAACAATTCCACCCCAATCAGCATTCTGACTTGTGGCACAAAACTCTATGCCCATCCACATCAGTTCTTCCTCTGCAAATGATAGCCAGGTAGCTGTGATGTTATGTTGTGCTGCAGATTTTACAAGTGCAGAGATTTTGTCTCCAGATGTTTCCTATTGGCCCTCCAGCTTCAGAAAGTCCACCTACCACCTTAATTGGATCATGACCTCTTAATAATTGGTCAATCTTGGCAAAATCAATGTCATGTGACTATTCACATGAGTGTGGGGTCAGAATCCTCATTTGATCCTGACGTGGGGAGTCCCAACCCAAAATGTTAACTCATGCTATTACATACTTGCAATTTTATTGAATGCTTTACTTCTTTTAAATAGTTACCAGCTATTAAAATAAAAAATATTGGACAAAGAAATGGCACATGTTAAGAATGCAGGAGCTAATGTCATGAAGAGTTATTTCTAAGGTCTATGGCTGCCGCTGTGGTCAGGTAGGCAGAAGGAGCCTCCAAGTCATCCTGGACTGCAGGCACCTTTGGTCTGTCACAGAGAGGCTGCCTCTCGGCAGCTGCCCTGCTCGAGACACAATGGGGCTCCATGAGTCGACTAGAAAATTTTGGTTGGTTACAACTGGCTTTTTAATTATTATGGTTGGTTGACCTTCGCTTGGAGCAGGTGGCCATTCCCTTCCTGACCCAAAGTCTAGGAAGAGAGGCTAGTGGTAGAAAACAGTTATGTTGGCTGACAGTATGAAATTACATGACCGCCCAAGCCAATCCCACCCAGTATCATGATGTATTAATATTACAAACAAATTATAGCTGCCAAATCATTTAAGCATTTTTGCAGGTACTGAGCATAAATTTTAAATTAGTATGAAGTTTAATCCACAATACTATAGAGAAATGAAAATATGGATTTCAGTGGATAGCAATAGTCCTGCTTCTGGAATCCTTCAAAACTTCTGTACATAACTTTGCACTTCTTTCCTTGCCAGAGCATCAACACCACCTTGTTTCTTTTCTCACCTTAACTGTCAAAGTCTCACACTGCATTCACAACTAGAATCTGATTTTAAAACCACAGTGGGGCTACATGTTACTTATCATACTGATGCATATTATAGGAGGCTAGAATAACATTCAGTTCATGTTATAGCATACAGGGCATAAACAGAAATCATCAGCAAAATATCAAGCCCATACCAATCCTGAGCAAAATCCTACATTGAAATGTGACTGTTATAAATTTCAAAGCCTTTCAAATTTTGATATACATTCCCTCAGTGTTGAGCATCTGAAATATTTAGAACACAAATTCTATCAGTCTAAATTCACCATGATTTAAAGAATATGTTACTTCATTTGTTTCATGAGATAGAAGCTAACCGTCCTTCCTTAGATTATTTAACAGATGTTATCTAGAAACATTTTGAATTCAGGGCAATGGACCTTTGATCTTCCACTGTCCTGCTTATAAGAATAAGCAAGTATTATGTGCAAATATTAGTCCAAGTCAGACCTTCACTTTTAATTTATGCTACCTAATTACAATCATTTGGTTTATCTTGAAATAGTGCTTCAGATATATCTTATCCAAAGATTTTAATATATATCTTGTGTACTTCTGCAAGGTTCCTACTCAATTGCCTCCTTTCGTGGTTAGAGAACAGTTTCACCATCTTTCTTCAATCTTGTAAAAATTTTTCTCTATCACAGCTTTGCCCAAATGTCTTGGGAACTGAAGTAGATTCCAAGGAGAAGCCTAATGAGTTCATTGTACACTTCCAGCAATCCAATGTCTATCTCAACATGGTTAGCTATTTCTGCACTTTTCATTGTATGGAAAGATAATCAACTTTTTAATCCAAAGAGTCATGTTTGTGGGTATTTTATTTTGATTGTGTAACAATAGTATTTGTCTAAAGTGTAAAAGTATACAACAATCAACCTCTACATTAGTTTTTAATCAGAAATGCATAGCAACTGCACAGAACATGAAATCAAAATTTGAACTACTTTTGATGGATTGCAAATTGTCTGCTCATCTTTCAAATATGCACCAAAAATTGAGAAATTCTGGAATTCAATTTAATTCCCAATGAGTTTGAACAACTAGATGGGGGTAGGATAGGGTAAGTGCACAACACACGTCTTGGCCTTAATTTCAGGTCTGGGGCATTTTTTGTCTCCAAGCCTCATCTGCCATTGGTCAGCTGCCTACCTACAATGGAAAACAAGCTTAGGTGACCAGTAACTGGCAAATGAGGTGGTTTTTAAGTATTGGTTTTATCACTTACTAAGAACATTATTCTTAACAAAATAAATATTCTATTACTTTGCATCAACTTTCTCCAGGCTTTCAAAAATCACAGCACCTGTTACAAGCTCTACATCAGATATATGCCCATTTTGAATGGACAGCTGTTGAACTTGAGCTAAAATATCTTTCAAATATTAAAATATAAACACAGATCTTGAACAATGTTTTTTTAAAATGCAAAAGCATCATTCTGTGATAACCTATTCTTGCTCTACAACTGCACTTTGAGAGGCTAAAAATTACTACTCTGACAGCAATGATGTAGAATTTGCACGTCAGGCCTCTCATCACAAATTTGGCTTCAACCAAGGTTAAGTGTTGATCTACTGATAAATAATTTCTGGGCATTTTTCCTCATTGATTACAAAAAACATAAAAAAACTCTTCATTACTTTAACTGCCACTGACAACTGACAGAGTCTGACAACCTTCATTAGAAATAACTACACATTTTCACCTTGACCTTATGATTTGCCATCTTGTGCCTTTGGGTTTCAGATTCCAAGTGCAAATGCTCAGCAATTAAATGCTGACAAAAAAACATACTTGTCTCCAAAGAAAGTAGTGAATTTATTCAAGACTAGTATATCTTCCAGCGCATCTACCCTGGCTCATAATCATTATTGTCCCAATAGTGCGCTAGCCACTCAACTGTTGGGGTACCAGCTGCCACAAAACATGTCAAAGCAACATTTCAATGACCCTTCCTTCCCTGTTGGCGTTGGAGGGGAAGGTTTGTTCAAATTGTAATGCTGCCAGAACTCATAACATCAGAAATTGTATTCAGCATTTCATGTAGAAAACATTTTCGGGAAATGAAGCAACCTTCAACAGGCTCTGAACCACAAATGACAGCTCTTATTTTCATAATTTAGCAAGCAGACAGAATACACTATAGATAAATCACTTATTTCATTATTTTCTGTACAAATGCAGAAAGAGAAGATATTCTCTGCCTCTGTGCTGAACTACAGAACCTTCTGATTGAAAAACTAACGTAGTTACCAACATTGATTGAACAATTTGACTTAAACTACAATATAAAGTGTAGTTATCAAAAAGCATTGCTCACATCTTAACTAATGTAAAATAATGAATGCATTTACACTTCAAGCATGTTGAATTCCAAAAAGAAAAAAAAACTTGATCCATGCCAAAAGTCACTTCTAATCATGCAAAAGCCTTATTTGCAGAGAACTAAGATTTTAGATTAAATTCACAGGCTGTTTTAAGTTACCTTTGCTTAATTTTCCATCAACAAACCTGCCTTTCAAGTGAGCAGAGGTTCAACTTACAGGAAACTAAAGCAAACAATTCATGACACTGTGACAAAAACAGTCTCTCTTCCACAACCTGCAGCCATTCAGCCTTAAGGATTGAATGAATGAGAGAAAGATATAAGCTTCAGCCATAGACAATGGGCCCACAAAAAGCACTGCAGCTGATAATATGACCAACAGGAAGTACACTGAACAACAAGCTAACATTTGTATTGACTTGTTTTGCATAGTTGACTCAAATATGTGGTTTGCCCAAGGCACCGTGAAAGAAATATCGGTACTCTCTTCAGTCAACCTTCTATTACCTTCATTATACAGTCAACAATGAGGATTTGACAATTATTTGCACACACTAGAACAAGCTCCATCTCTGAAATCCACATTATCATATGAATGAGTCAACCTCTGCTGATTTTACACCAGCCAAATGCTCATCAGAAGGTTACTTCATTGGGAATTCTATTGTTTCTATTCTGTACAACATACAAAGGACACAATTTTATCATTAACGCTTGATGACCCACTGTAGTCCAGCACAGAAAATTACTAACATTGCAGTTTCACAAAATATAATTCAAAAGTATCATTACTATATGTAAATAAACTCTTTAATGAACGACTGCAGGTGCAAAATGTAGTATGTCATATAGTTTTGAATCTATAGATAAATAGACACTGTATCTTTAAATAAAATGAATATTTAACAGTGAGAAAGCAGCTGCATTTAATTGAAGCACTGATAAGCGGTATGTAGTTCTTTGTGAATAGTCACAAGTAAACATGGATTTCTGTGATTTCAGTTACTCAAACACCAACTTTAAAATAAAAATCATGTTCTGTTGAAACCCTTACCTTTTAAAGGTGTGGACAATCTTGTAACCAAAAATATCACTATATTCTTTACTTTATTCTCTACATCCCTATGAGCAGCTCATTTCCAAACCAGATCTTCCATTTTACACTGCTGATCACATGACTGATGACACATCAAAACACAGATGATCACCTGCTTCCTTATAGCCCTTCAATGAGAAAGCACAGCAGCTTTGACTTTAATCATGGATCAGAGAGCAGGAAGAATTAAAGGCTGGCCACTGCATTGTAATTATTGGGGGTTTGCATTGTGACAAATCTGAATAATCCTAATTGCTTGAATAATAGCCTAATCTATCAAAACAGCTTTCACAGAGGGCTAGGTCTGCAATAAACCAGAAAAGAAAAATCTGTTAAAACCATCCAGGTAATTTGAATGGAAATAATTGCAGCACAGTACTTACTCAGTTGTATTTGATGTATGGTTCTCTGATAGTTCAGTTTTTCAACAATGTCCTAATTTTGTAACTCAAATGAAAAAAAAAGTGATTTGTCGTGAAATAAGCATTTCTGGCACAGTCCTAGCCTAAGTCTGCCAGAGGTCCACCACTGGATACATCTTGGGACAGGGGTTTGGGCTTCAAATCTGGTCTGCTACATTGGGGTGGAGGGGGACCGCAGGTATACAAATGAATGCAGCTACACTGGTTTCATGACTGATGGATATTGGATCTCTCCTGGAGGTAAAGACATAAACCCCAAACAATTCTAGTAATCTTCAGTATCTGATTAACCCTGTGACTAATTGGCCACTTAAAAATTCAGAACGAGTGGCTCCTTCTGCCACTTCAATCAGCCCCAGTGCTCTGGCAATCTTGGTGTCGGCTCACACCAATTTTGTGTGAATGATAGAAAGTTCCTTCAAATACTGGATAACCTCACAAATTGTGGTTGTTGGATGCCAATCACCTCAGCTACAAGATAGCGCTGCAGGAGTTCCTCAAGATAGCATCCTTGGCCCAACCATCTTCAGCTGTTTCATCAATAGCTTTCCTTCCAATCCCATGAACTTTATCACCTTGACGACCAAGGGCAACAAAGCAACAGGAACAACACCATTTGCAAGTTCCCCAAGTCACACACCATCCTGACGGTAGCGTGGCGGGGCGGGTATTTTCCAGACAAACCAAGTAAACAAACTCAAATTACATTCGGACAAAGAAAAAGGGGGCGGCTCCCCAAAAGGAGGGGGAAACCATCCTGACTTGGGACTATATTATAATTACTTCATTGTTGATGAGTAAAATTTCTGGCACTCCCTGCCTAACACCACGTGGGCTGCCGCTGTTCAACATGGCTCACTGCCATTATCTCAAGGGCAATTAGGGATGGGCAACAAATGTTGACTGTTAGTGATATTCACATCTCATAAACCATAAACAGTCAATGGCATAGGGACTTAAGGGATTTAAAAAGGCTCAATGATTTTCAAGCCCACCATGTTTTGCTCTGCTGCCACATTTTATGGGATAAGGAATAACCATAAGAAATTATGGAAGTGTAGAAAGCAAATATGTGAGTTTAAGCGTAGGTTAATACATAGCAATAGATTCTTGTCTATACTGACTGGGCATAAAATATTGCTTGGACAAAGCACAACTAGGAAAATAGGATGAGCAAAATTGTCTTTTCAAAGCCCATCCAATTTTTCTCTCTGATCTCTGCACAGGTGTTATTTTACAGATAAATATTCAATGTCCAACTATCTGAACACAAGTTTACAAGGCAAAGTTTCTACTCTTCTCTTATTTCACAAAGCTGTGGACTGCAGAATTAGGTCTACAGAATAGGTCACAGATCTGGAATACTGTGATCCAGGAGATTTCTTTCCTCAATATCAGGCACACTCATACTGATCCCTATTGTAAATAACTCATCCATATTAAACTTAACTTCTTAAGCCAATCTCTTTTCATCAGGGAGACATTGTTCAGTCCACTATTGCCAATGGCAAGTAATAGGACATATTATGTTTCATCCTGGCACTAGTTTTTTTGCAACACTGGAATATTGTTATTGGAATAATTAGTCAGTTTCACAACAGTTTTCTATAGGGAATCTAACTTGGGGACTCCTTGTACAGTCCTCTCAAGATGACAGACACTGCTGCAGCTGTAACAACGATGAAAGTAAGTTGTGAATCTCTGAGTTTCATTTCTATTTTGGGTGTTGGAATTAAGGGTTGGTTTCTCCAGTCTTATTTGCCTTTGCACTGATGCCAGTGGGAATGGAGAATTTGGCGCTCAGCTAAAATTCCATTCACCACAGTGGGACAGGAGAATCCCACCTGAAGGCGATACTGGAGAATTCTGACCTATATCTTCAGTCCTAGTCTCATTTTCATGTGCTGTTCTTCTTGCTCTCTGTTCGAAAACTTCAACTTCTGTTTCCATAGCTAGCATCTGTGCATTTGAGGATTTCCAGGCTCTTGAACTACCACCTCAACCAGGTACATTGCTGTGAGCTGCAGCTTTAACATGACCTGGAGCATTATTGTTTTCTCCTGCGTACCGCACGGATATGACCAATTTTTCCATAGGCATAGACTATGACTAGAAATGGGGACATGGTTCATTGTGTAGCTACAGTAATTAAACAGTTTCTTTAGCTCAAGAATGTAATTTGTAATAGTTTCACATGGCAACTGCTTCCTTCAATAGAATGCAACTCTCAATGCTTTTTCATTGAAAATTAATTGTGCCAAAATATGAGTCCAGAATTCCATTAATTTCAGCACATACTATTTTTTTCAATTGTGTAATCTGCAGACACACTAATTTGTACCTGAACATGATGTAGCCATTACCAGGTCCAGGCAGCGGGCGATCAACGGGGTTGTCCATCCTGACTGTCTGCCCACGTACGGCAGCTATATTCACGGCCAGGTATCCCTGGAGAGGGAGCATGTGGTGTCCACGGGCACAGTTGATGCCTTCCGTGCCCGCTGGGCACAGCAGGGACTGGTGTGTGTTATAGACCCTTACAATCACATTTTGATTTAATGTTTTAAGTTTCCTTTGGACTTTGGTTTCTGTTTGGGCTGTCCCCCCTTCCTTCTTGGGGGGCTGCCCTTTTTAATTTGTCCCTAAGTTAATTTGAGTTTGCTTGTTAGGTATGCAAAAGAGGTACCTGAACATGATGTGCGCACAAAGCAATCTTTCAAACTGCTTAAACTTCCTCAAAATCAATTTAGGTGTTCCAAAAATCAGGTCACAATGTTCTACAGTCTCAACCAAAACACAAAATACAATTGGATTTCAGCCTCATTGACATCCTTCTGCTGTTTACTGGACTGAGAAAAAAAACTCACCAAAGAGACTCAGTGCAAGCAGCCAGAGTTGAACTAACTTTACACCTCCCCACCAGAGAGGGCAGCAGAGTGGGCAGTATAATAAAATGCTCAGTCCTTACTGTATATTACAATTCACTTTGAAGAGATTATTATGTTTATTTAATTGTTTCCGTTAGCTTATCCCCAAGTATTTTTTATTCTTTTCACCCAATGTGAGCATTGCTGACGAGGCCAGCATTTTTTTATCGTACATCCCTAGTTGTCCTTGAGAAGATGGCGGTCAGCTGCCTTTTTAAACCACTAAGTCACGTGGCATAGGTACAATGTTAGAGAGGGAGTTCCAGGATTTTAACCAAGTGACAATGAAGGAACAGCGATATAACTCCAAGTCAGAATGGTGTGTGGCATCCCATGTACCTGCTGCCCTTGTCATTCTAAACGATGGAGGTCATGGATTTGGAAAATGTTGTCAAAGGAACCTTGGTGACATGCTGCAGTGCTTCTTGTAAATGGTGCATAATGTGCCACTGTGCTTCGGTGATGGATAGAGTGGAAGATGAAGGCGGATGAGGTGCCAACCAAACAGACTCTGTTGTGGGTGGTTTTGAGCTTTTTGAACTCCTGTAGTGGTGTCCTGGAACTGATTGGATTGACCTCCAATAACTACAACCATCTTTCTTTGAGCTAGGTATGACTCCAACTAATGGAGAGCTTTCCCCTGATTCCCATTGACTTCAGTTTTACTTGGGCTCCTTGATGCCACACAGTAGATTGCTACCTTGATGTCAAGGGCAGTCACTCTCACCTTACCCCCTGTGTTGAGCTCTTTTGTTTATGTTGAACCATGACTATAATTAGATCAGGAGCTGAATGGTCTTGGCAGAACCAAAACTGAGCATCAGTGAGCAGGTTATTGCTGAATAAGTGCCAAATAATAGCATCATCGACAACACATTATATCACTTTGCTGATGATTGAGAGTGGACTGATGGGGTGGTAATTGACCAGGTTGAATTTGTCCTGCTTAATTATTGTGAATAAGACATACTTGGGCAATTTTCCACATTGCCATGTAGAATCTAGTGTTATAGCTGTACTGGAACAGCTTGACTAAGGGTGAAGGTAGTTGTGGAGCACAAGTCTTCATTACTATTGTTGGAATATTGTCAGGGCACATGGCTTTTGCAGTATCCATTGCCTTCAGTTGTTTCTTGGTATCATGTGGAGTGAATCAAATTGACTGAAGACTGGCATCTGTGATGCTGGGGACCTCAAGAGGACGCCAAAATGGATCATTTACCCCACACTTCTGGCTGAAGATTGTTGCAAATACTCCAACCTCATCTTTCACACTGGTATTGCCATCCTTGATGATTAAAGATGGATACATTTGTGAATCTTCCTCTTCCAGTTAATTATTTAATTGTCCACCAACATTCATTATTGGTGTAAAAGGACTGCAGAGCTTAGATCTGATCTATTGATTGTGAGATTACTCAGCCCAGTTTATGCTGTTTGGCATACAAGTAGTCCTGACTTAGCCCTAATTTCACCAGTTTGGCACCTCATTTTTAGGTGCTGCTTCTGGCATGCCTTCCTGCACTCTTCATTGAATCTGGATTGTTACATCGGGTTCATCTTTTAATATGCATTGATGCAATCCAGCGAAACTGTAGGTTTCATCCTCTCTAAGTTTGATTAGTTTATCAGTTGCCTTGCCTTTTTAAATTTTACACTGGGTTCTTTTGCAGGACCACAAATCTGGCCCCGTGTCTCCCTGGTAAATGCAAAGAATACATACTTTCAAAAGCTATTTCATAAATGCCACACATCAGGCTTATTAGCAAAATTGGATATAAAATAGGTTAAAAGACTAGCAAGCAGCAAATTCTGGCAAATGATTGTTTTTCAGACTGGAGGGAAATTTAAGGTTTTAAAGTTTATCTATTAGCGTCACAAGTAGGCTTACATTAACACTATAATGAAGTTACTTTGAAAATCCCCTTGTCGCCAAACTCTGCTGCCTGTTTGGGTACACTGAGGGAAATTTAGCATGGCCAATGCACCTAACCAAGACATCTGTCAGGGCTATGAGAGGAAACCGGAGAACCCAGAAGAAACCCACGCAGACATGGGGAGAACTGCAAACTCTGCACAAACAGTGGCCCAAGCCGGGAATTGAACTCGGGTCCCTGGTGCTGTGAGGCAGCAGCGCTAACCACTGTGCCATTGTGCTGCCCTGGCATTGGTATACACTGGTATTCCACAGGAGTCTTTGTTCTTTTTGGTAGATATTAATGACATCCACTTCGGGATGGGAATACAACACTCCTGGTGGTGTGCACAGGACCTGTGTGCAACCACACAATGAGGATGCTTTTCAGGGTGAAACCTGGCATAAACTGTGAATGTTACAGCTACAGGGGGGCTATAAAAGAGCCTTCTGCTCAAACAGGGACACTCTGCATCACAACCAGTACTTTCTTGCCCAGCTCTACTGCCACTAACATTAGAAATTTCACTTATGAATATTTTGCATTACATTGATTTCATTTTATTCACATGTGCATCATCACTATTTGTTGAAACTATGTCAGTCAGAGCCTATATGTATTGGTACATTTCATGGTTGGTTCACATAGATAGTTCTTTTTAGATAGTGTCTCGGGGTCGAGGATGACTTGTTTTCACGCTAAAAATTAGTTCTCAGGTCCTACAGTCTCTGTCACAGGTAAGGCATTTATTTGGAGGAGCAGGTCGATGGGATGCCCAGGTTGTCACACATTGATAGTTACATAAGAGTTGGGGACATTTCCTTTGTTGTGGAAGACACAATATTGTGTTTCCCTGTTTGTTCTTTATTGATCATTCATCTTAACATCCAGTGTTGTACTCAGTGCCCTGTTGGGCATGGCTGAACTTGCAAGCTCGCTGGACCTCCTTTCTATGCATTGTAAAGGACATTGGCAGCTATCATTCTCAGCAGGGACAATTCAAATGTTGTGGGTGAACTCAAAAGCCTTTAAGGATTCTGCCAGCTGACACACTGAGATGGACCCACATTTGAACAGTACTAACCCTGCCCTTAATGCCTCTCACATTCTTACCTTGAATGATTGTCCCAGCAACCACTCCCCTACTAACACTCAGGGTGCCAGGCCTTTCCTACTTCAGTACACTATACCCTCAACCCCACTGTTTGTTCTCCCTTAGATCCCTTGTCCACTCCTCCGTGCACCCAAACTTTGAACCCCTACCCCTTCACCTCTAACTCACTCTTGCCAATCTCGAGCTTCCAATCAAGCTGCTGTTCTCTTGCTCCCCTCCTTTGTGACACAGAATTCAACAAGGAATAGCACTGACCTCAGACACAATTGTGCAAAGCCAACTGGTGCACACCATCTTTGAACAAAGGTGAACTGGGTGTCACAGGATTTCCATGTGCTACTAACTTCACATTGAAGGTTCAATGTGAATTTTAAGTATTTTTAAGCTAAGGCGTATTCATGGTTCACAAATGTATTAAAAACCCAAAGCTACCACAGGATGGCGCAAGACCCAACATACTGTAAACACGTCATTGACATTATGTTCACATCTCAACATGCAGTTAGGAAATCAAAATTTTGTATCCCGCATAATTCAATCACCCTGCATGTCAGATGCACTCTGCATGCAGGCTGCATAAAATTCGTCCCCTTCCAACATAATTGCCAACATAGATCTGAAATTTAGAATTAAAAGATCAGGGATTTTCTTCGGGGGAGAGCAATGCCATTCTCTTAGCTGCAGAACAAAACTGGATTGATGATTGTGGTAACCTTTATTGCTGGTCCAACACTTCACACTCCAGTGCTTCCCTGACAGTTAAAATATTGTCCATAGTGAACAGCCAATGAACCGTGAAATTTGATGTGCAAGCATATGCTGTACTCTTTCAACTCAACATTTACAACTCCTGCACTGTGTTTTTGAAAATGGCTGAGGTGGCATTAATTTGTGTACTAATTGAAACACTGCTGGAACAAATTAATTTTATTTAAGTAATTTTCTTTTTCTTGTCATTTTGCCTCTATTATAACCTAATACCACCTGCATCCAGAGTACAAACGAAATACAGTGGACTTTTAGGCTATCCCCTTGCCAAAAGGCACTGGGTTCTACAGTTGGGAGCCGATTGAGGATCTGAGCCACATTTTTGGGATAAACATCTGACCATCATACTTGAGGTTAGTTTGTGTAGTATCTCCCAATCCTTAGCGCGCATCAACCACCAGCACAAAATTGTCTTTTAATTGTCAAGCTTATTCAGAAAGGCAATAGGGGTCTGAGAAATGAAAAATGTCATGATGCTGTGCCACTGTGAGGAAATTTTCTGGTTGGGGCAGGACACAGAGAACAAGCGGCATGGCGGCACAATGGGTCGCACTGCTGTCTCACAGCACCAGGGACCCAGGTTCGACTCCTGGCTTGGATCACAGTCTGTGTGGAGTTTGCACGTTCTCCCCACGTTTGCGTAGGGTTCTTCTGGGTGCTCTGATTTCCTCCCACAGTCCAAAAGGTGTGCTGGTTAGGTGCATTGACCATGCTAAATTCTCCCTCAGTGCATCCTAACAGCCGAGGAATGTGGCAACTAGGGGATTTTCACAGTAACTTCATTGCAGTGTTAATGTAAGCCTATTTGTGACTGATAAATAAATTTTAAGCGGCTTCACTTTATCTGCATTATTTAAAGGTGTTTGATTCTGGATGCCTGAAATGTCTTGAATTTGTTAAATTTGTTTAAATGAAACAGAATACTTGCGTTAAGACATGCACAAAATGTATTGCTATGATTTATATTTTCAAATAAGCTCGTCTGATCAACATGCCCAGTTAAACATTTTTCACTATAGCTAACAAATGGTGCCCTCTAGTGACAATACAAAATACTGGTGTGCAATGAAGTGTTGCAATGGATTTATAAAGTGTTTAATGCAGTTATTCATCATCAGAAAGTCTTTTTCAGTAATCAGATCAGCATTAGTAATCAGAAGTAGTGCTTTTAGTGACTTAATTCTGCAGTGGTGACAATGATAAAAATAGTTTGTGGTAAGTTCTCCATTCCTTTTGTGTTTCTTAGTAATAGGGGAATCACAGACATTTTTTCATCCAAGATTCTACAGCGGAGATGGTTCATTTCACCTTTCCCTCCAACTTCCCTCTCCCTGCCAGAATAAAGTTAATTCACTTGCCCACGAAAGCTATGACTACAGCACTACACTCTCTCTTCAGTGGTCGTTGAAATCTACGAAGAACATAAGAACATAAGAAATAGGAGCAGGAGTAGGCCATCTAGCCCTTCGAGCCTGCCCCGCCATTCAATAAGATCATGGCTGATCTGTCGTGGTTCAGTTCCACTTTCCCGCCCTCTCCCCATAACCCTTAATCCCCTCTCTTATCAAGAACCCATCAACCCGCTTCTTAAAAATATTTAGCGAGGCAGCCTCCACCACTTCAACGGGCAGAGAATTCCAGAGATTCACCACCCTTTGAGTGAAGAAGTTCCTCCTCAACTCCGTTCTAAACCGCCTCCCCCTTATCTTGAGGCTGTGCCCCCTAGTCCTACTGTCTTTTTTGAGCGGGAAGAGTCTCTCCACCTCTATCCTATCCATCCCATTCATCATCTTATACGTCTCAATGAGATCTCCCCTCATTCTTCTAAACTCTAACGAGTACAAGCCTAGTTTATTCAGCCTCTCCTCATAGCTCAATCCCCTCAACTCCGGTATCAGCCTAGTAAACCTCCTCTGCACTCCCTCCAGGGCCAAAGCCCTTAAAAGCATCAAAAAAATTAACAAGCGTGTGATGCCACAGAGTGGAAGGACACTATTTCAATTCCCTCATCTACTGATTTTTCAACTGGAATGCATTGTTGTGTGAGTCATAGAAATGGACAGCACAGATGGAGGCCATTTGGCCCACAATACCTGTACCAGCCGACAAGGAGCTTTCCAGCGTAATCCCATATTCACAGCCTCGAGGGGGGGTGCAGTTTAGATTGGAGTTGAGGAGGAACTTCTTCACTCAAAGGGTGGTGAATCTCTGGAATTCTCTGCCCGTTGAAGTGGTGGAGGCTACCTCGCTAAATATATTTAAGTCACGGGTAGATAGGTTTTTGACAGACAGGGGAATTAAGGGTTGTGGGAAGAAAGCGGGAAAGTGGAACTGATCCACTTCAGATCAGCCATGATCTTATTGAATGGCGGGGCAGGCTCGAAGGGCTAGATGGCCTACTCCTGCTCCTATTTCTTATGTTCTTATATTCCAGCTCCTGCTCCATAGCTCCTGCATTTCAAGCACATGGCCAAGAACTTTTAAAATATTGAGGGTTTCTGCATCTCCCACTCTTGCAGATTCCCACCATCATCTAGGTGAAAAGCATTCCCCTAGAATCCCCTCCAAACCTCCTATATCTTATCCTAAGTTTATTTCCAATGTTTGTGTGTTACTCAAACAAGGGGAATAGGGTTTTTTTATGCAAACTATCTTGATCCCTCTTAATTTTATGCACTTCAGTCAGGTCTTCCATCAGCTTCATCTGTTCCAAAGAAAACAAAAGGTGTCTTGCACCTCAGCAAGACATCCTCTCTATTCAAGTGAAGGCAAGTGCCCAGCAGAGGGTAGCAGAATGGCGATGCTGATTGGCTGTGGTGGGGAAGATTTGCATCGGCGCAGTCACTGCTTCCAGACAGTGATTTGTGGAGGAACTGTTGTCAAGAGACAGTTAAACACAACTTCATTTTTTCCCTCCCTACCTCATCCTCTAACTTGGCCTTTTGGCTAAGTTCAAGTGTAGTACTGACATGCTGTACTTGGTTGAAGTCATTAGGTTACATTTTAGCTTCATTTGAAGCAATTTTTCAAAGCGGCATCCCAGCCTTTTCGCTAAGATGCAAATAAGATCAAACCTTGGAGGAGGTGCAATGCCTACTCCAATCAGCTTGGATCATGTAGGTCAAGCCCAAGACAGGACAGCCCTGTCTTGTCAGCTTGGATTGGAAATGTCTCTCTTGTTGAGACTCTGAAGTGGACTTGATTTTATTGAACTGGATTTTAAAAAGAAGGCACTGTGAGGACCACAAGAAAGGGAAAGGTGAATTGAGATTTTTCCATCCTTTTAACTGTAAAAGGGCAGTATGGCAGTTAGGGCAGTGGTATGCTCCTCTTACCAGATGTGGGAAATTAAGGAGCAATGTTGATTAGGGAGAACATCACAGCAGTACCAAGAGGGGATATATCTGAGGGTTCACCTACTGAGTCTATACTGAAAAGTAAGGAGGAGGAGATCACTTTGATAGGGTTGTACTATGGGCCCCAAAATAGTCAGTGGGAAATTGAGGACCAAATATGTAAGAAGATGCAGATAGCTCCAAGGAAAATAGAATGGTAATAGTAGGAGACTTTAACTTTTCCAACATTGACTGGGACACCCATAGTACTAGGGGCTTGGAAGAAGAGAAATCTTTTGTGCGTATTCAGGAGGAATTTCTCATTCAGTATGTGTATGGCCCAACTAAAAAGGGGCAAAACTTGACCTCCTCTTGGGAAATAAGGAAAGGCAGGTGACAGAAGTGTTAGTGAAGGATCACTTTGGGACCAGTGACCATAATTCCATTTGTTTTAAGATAGCTATGGACAATGATAGATCTGACCCAAAAGTTAAAATTCTAAATTGGGACAAGACCAATTTTGATGGTATTAGATAGGAACTTTCAAAAGCTGAATGGCAGGCAAAGGGATGTCTGCTAAGTGAGAGGCTTCCAAAACCAGGGTTCAGGGTAAGCACATTCCTTTTAGAATGAAGGGGAAGGCTGGTAAAATTAGGGAACCCTGGATGACTTGGGATATTGGGGCATTGGTCAAGAAAAAGCAGACAGCATGTAAAGGCAGCTGGGATCAAGTGGATCTCTTGAAGAGCATAAAGGGTGTCGGAGCAGAATTAAAAGAAAAATTAGGAGGGCAAAAAGGGGATACAAGATTGCTTTGGCAGATAAGACAAAAGAGAATCCAATGAGCTCCTACAAAAGCATAAGGGTAAAAAGAGTAACTTGGGAGAGAGTGGGGCCACTTAAGGATCAATAAAGTCATCTATGTGTGGATCCACAAGAGATGGGTGAGATCCTAATTGAATATTTCTCATCAGTATTTACTGTTGAGAAAGGCATGGATGTTAGGGAACTTGGGGAAATAAATAGTGATGTCTTGAGGAGTGTATATATTACAGAGAAGGAGGTACTGGAATTCTTAAAGGGCATCAAGGTAGATAAATCTCTGGGATCTGATGAAGTGTATCCCAGGACGTTGTGGGAGGCTAGGGAAGAAATTGTGGGTTGCCTAGCAGAGATAATTGAATCATCAACAGCCACAGGTGAGGTGCCTGAAGTTTGGAGGGTAGCCTTTGTTTAAGAAGGTCCGCAGGAAAAAGCCTGAGAAATAAAGGCCAGTAAGCCTAATGTGTTGTGGGTAAGTTAGACATGCTGAGACATAGGATCTACAGGCATTTAGAGAGGCAAGGACTGATTAGGGACAGTTAGCATGGCATTGTGAGTGGAAAATCATGTCTCATGAATTTGAGTTTTTTGAAGGGGCAGCCAAGAGGTTAGATAAGGGCAGTGCAGGCGATGTTGTCTATGTGGACTTTAGCAAAGCATTTAACAATATTCCGCATGGTAGGTTGTTGCATAACGTTAAATTCATGTGATCCAGAGTGAGGTAGCCAACTGGATACAAAATTAGCTTGACGACAGAAGACACAGCTTGGTTGTTGGGGGTTGTTTTTCAAACTGGAGGCCTGTGACTAGCAGTGTGCTTCAAGGATCGGTACTGGGTCCGCTGTTATTTGTCATTTACATTACTGATTTAGATGAGAATTTAGAAGGTATAGTTAGTAAGTTTGCAGATCACACCAAGATTGGTGGCATAGTGGACAATGAAGAAGGTTATCTAGGATTGCAAAGGGATCTTGATCAATTGGGCCAGTGGGCTGATGAATAGAAGAAGGCGTTTAATTTTAGATAATTGTGAGTGATGCATTTTGATAGATCAAACCAGGGCAGGACATACTCAGTTATTGGTAGGGCACTGGGGAGAGTTATAGAACAAACAGATCTGGGGGTACGGTTCACTGTTCTTTGAAAATGGAGTCACAGGTGGACAGGATGGTGAAGAAGGCATTCAGCATGCTTGGTTTCATTGGTCAGAACATTGAATATTTCGAATAGTGTACAGTTCTGGTCTATCCTTTTATATAAAGGATATTATTAAACTAGAAAGAGTGCAGAAAAGATTTACTAGAATGCTATTGGGACTTGATGGAAAGGCCAGAAAGATTGGGATTTTTTTCCTGGAGCGTAGGAGGCTTAGGGGTGATCTTGTAGAGGTCTACAAAGTAACGAGGGGCATGGATAAGGTAGATAGTCAACATCTTTTCCCAAAGATAGGGGAGCCTAAAACTAGACAGCATTGATTTAAGATGAGAGGGGAGATATACAAAAGGGTCCAAAGGGGAAGTCTTTTCACACAGAGGATGGTGAGTGTCTGGGACGAGCTGCCAGTGGTAGTCATAGAGGCAAGTAGAATTTTGTCTTTTAAAAAGCATTTAGACAGTTACATGGGTAAGATGAGTATAGAGGGGTATGGCCAAACGCAGGCAATAGGGAAAATGGTAAAAACTGGGAAAATGGTAAAAACTGGGTGACATGGACAAGTTGGGCCAAAGGGCCTGTTTCCATACTGTAAACCTCTAGGAATCTAATCCTAGCCTATGCCATCTTTCCTCATAAATAAAATTCTCCAGTCCAGGAAAAATCGTACAAATCTTCCAGTATTTTATATAGTTCCAGCATAACAACCCTACTCTAATATTCTATGCCTAAGCTAATAAAGATAAGCTTATTGTATGCCCTTTTGACCACTTTATTTATCCAAGTTGCCACCTTCAGGGATCTGTGAACATGTGCACTATGGCCCTTCTGTCCTCTACACCTCTCTGTATCCTACCATTTATTGTGATGTGAAGGTGCTGGTGTTGGACTGGGTGGACAAGATGAGAGGTTACAAGATACCAGGTTATAGTCCAACAGGTTTATCTGAAATCAAAAACTTTTGGAGCGCTACTCCTTCATCTGACAAAGGAACAATGCTCTGAAAGCTTGTGATTTCAAATAAATCTGTTGCACTATAACCTGGTATCATGTGATCTCTCACCTCGTCTATTCCTTGAATGCATTACTACACACTTCTTCGGCTCAAACTCCATTTGTCACTGTTCCACCGACCTGACTAGTTCATTGGTGTCTTCCTGCTTTCTTCATCAACTATGCAGCCAATTTTTATATCATCCTCAAATCTTCTTAATAATATTCCCTAAGTACAAGTCATTGCTATATACCACAAAAAGCTTGGGATTTAACACTGAGCCCCTGTAAAAGTTGACTGAAAACAATCTTCCAGTCACAAAAGGCACCCATCAACCATTATCTTTTGTCTCTGGCCTCTAGAACCAATCTTATCGTTTGCTGACTGCAGTTGAGCTAAAACATCTAATTTTGGATGTTTTCACTGTGAAAAATGTTACTATTGAAGTTAACAGCACAGAATAAATCTATTCAATTCATCTTGTCTGCGCTGGCCCTTTGCTAGAGTGATCCCAATAGCCCCATAGCCTTGATTTGATTTTGATTTGATTTGATTTATTATTGTTACATGTATTAGTATACAATGAAAAATACTGTTCCTTGCATTCTATACAGAGAAAGCGTACTGTTCATAGAGAAGGAAAGGAGACAGTGAAGAATGTAGTGTTACAGTCACAGCAGGGTATAGAGAAAGATCAACTTAGTGCGAGGTAAGTCTATTTTAAAGTCTGATGGCAGTAGGGAAGAAGCTGTTCTTGAGTCGGTTGGTACGTGACCTCAGACTTCTGCATCTTTTTCCTGACAGAGGAAGTGGAAGAGAATATGTTGGGGTGCGTGGAGTCCTCAATTATGCTGGCTGCTTTTCCGAGGTAGCCGGAAGCGTAAACATTATCTCCTCCTGATCATGTGTCTTCCTCTGCTGCAAGTGTGTAATGTAATTTCTATAAAAAAACTGCACAAAATATACTAACTGAAGGGGTATTGCCAAAAGCAACTTTTTCCTTCCTATTAAGTATTTAAATTCATCCAGAGTGGAATCTGCACCAGCGTGCCTTTCAATACATTTGCATCAAAACTTTGTCCATAGCATTTCACCGCGCTAACACATTCTCCATTTCTCACTGAATTAGATTAACCACGTTGGTAGTAAACAGCATTAGCAGACTCGATACTGCCTCCACTCTTTCACCAATGATGAGTCATGAATGTATGGTATCATGACAACATAGGAAGTGAGTATGGGGGGGTGGGGTGCCATAAAATGCACAAACACTGCTAACCACAGAATAAGTATATTTCTACTATGATACAAAGAAAACATGATCAAGATGTACAGTTCTTTATTTTTCCATCGATTCTGGTTTAAAAACATTAGATATATCTGAAATTAGTGTGGGCAATATCTGCCAACCCCTAGTCAGCAAAAACCCTCCAACAATCCCCACACCCCAATTGTCAATCTTATATCTAAATTGTTTTAAATAAGATTAGTACTTGTTTTTCCCTGTATTTTGAGAGATTGAGAATAATTACATTTATGCTTGAGCTTTTAAGACTGTTATAGTGGCTGCGGGGAATTATCCAACATATACAAATGTTAGGAACTTTGAACATTCCATTAATCATCTTAAAGAAGCTGCAAATTCATCAAGATTTATGAAGGTGCTGCATTTGCAAGCTATGTGGATAATTAAATAGTGGGTGACAAGCAAGTGTCTAGACTGCATTGTGAGTAAAGATACATTTAAGGATAAAGTAGATAAGCAGATGACAAAGCAAAGAACAGAAGGATAAGCTGATAGGATCTGACGAATAGACAATGATTGGATGAAGTAGAATGGGAGAAAGCTTGCTTGGGGAATAAAATGCCAGCATTGAATGTTTAGGCTGAATGGCCTATTTTTACTCTTAAATGGGTGGGTTTTTACTGGGTTAAAGTCAGACCGATTTGGTACAGGTAATACATGAGATATAGGGCCCAATTGTATCGAAAACATGGTAAGGTCGGGTGTGAGGCCATTAACACAATCCGTGCCCGCATCCACACCGTTGCCCGTTTTACCAAGGAATGGCTGTGATCCTATTCATGCCCTAAATGGGTGCAACAGTAATTTAAATGCATTTGCATGCATTTAAATTGAATTAATGGGCTGCCCATCCAACATTATCAGCATTTCCCTCTTTACCCGTGTGTTCACACATCCAGATATGGCGCGAAACAGACATGCTCGGCAAAGGTCTGTTTCGGGTGCTCCAGCTGCTGAAGGGGTAAGTCCAGTGCTTCCAACGGCTCTCTGACTCAGATCAATGGTAGAGGGAAGAGGGAGGGGGGGTCAGATCATTCTCTGGTGGGTGGGAGGAGGGGGCAGGTGAAGGGAGACCCAATCATTTTCTGGTTGGGGCGGGGGGGGGGGGGGGGGGGGTGCGGGGAGGTGGGTCAGATGTATCTCTGGTGGACGGGGGTGAGGGATGCCCGACCATTCTCGGGGAGGGGGGTTGGGGGGGTTTGAGGGAGGCCCGATCATTCTCTGGGGGTGGGGGAGGGGGAAGGGGAAGTAGGCCTGACCATTCTCTGGAGGAGGGGTGGGGAGGAGAGTTAATTCTATCCCATCACATTTCTAATTCTGATCATTCCTGTTATAAATGCTACCTAGATCATATTTCACTTGCCACGAATATTGTTTTTTCCCCAAGTTCAGAAGAAGTAGAAGTTATTTTATTGCCATTTCCCAAATTATCTTCTAAACTTGGAAATGCAACTCTTAGAAGTCGCTGCAAGTTGGCTGTTGCTAAACACAATCGCAAAGGTTATTTGTACCCGTATCTATGTTTCATTATACAACTTCAATAAAGGCCTAGATATGTACCTCAGTGGATTTTGCAAGTACAGGCAGCAGAGAGAAGGAATTCCACAGCTATAATAGTGCACGTGCACTTGATTAGTGAAATTGTCAAAGTGCTTGGCTATGAGTGTGTGAAATATACTTGGGGGATGGGGGCGGGGGTGGGAAGGCCAGAAGGATCTCTGGTGGGAGGGTGGGTGGGCCGGGCAGAGGTGCCATTCTGCTGGTGATTAGTGGGGGAGGAAGGGGGCAGAGGGTCTCGATTGGTCTGGGTAGTGGGGGGGGTGGGTGGATAAGGGGGACAATTATGTTGTAGGATGGGGGTGATGTCTGTTGGGGCCATCACTCCCACTTTTCGCTCCCAGGTTGCTTTATCCACTTTTTGCGGCCCAGGAGCGATATGAAAGCTGTGCAATTTTCAATTTATTTCCACCGCGCATGTGCAGTTCAGAGCTCCGATCAGACTAGTAGCATTTCAGGCGCAATAAGCCCTGCTCATAGTGCGATTCAGACTCACAATCTTTTTTTCAGGCTAAGTGCATCTGGGGGCGCCCGAGAGCAGGTTTTGAAGTCGGATTTGAATTGCGTCCAGGTTTAGCACTTAGAATGAAAATGGTAAAATCAGGCCATTGTGTTGAGCTCTCCAGCTACTGTCGTAAAACTGGGCTACTTATTCCAAAACACAGAAGGAAGTATGATAAAGCACTGCTACAATATTTCCATTTATAAAAGCACCTCCTTTAAGATTCCCCAAACTGACTCCCCAAAGCTTGTCCTGTAGATTTATGTAATACGGGTCAATAATCTCCTGATTTTTCAATAAAAATACAAGTGGAAATATTGTGAACAATAATTACCTTTTTTTTCAATTTCTAAGACCAGTCTATTTTTCCAAGCTTTTTTCTTTAAGTTAAGGGAGAGATAGCTTTGTAGGGACTCAAGTAGCTTTCTTATTGAACAAAGCCTACATCTTCCTAGCAGGTAAACTGTAACCGTGTTTTGCAGATTGCAAAGAATATATATCTGTGAGATATTAAACTCAATACAGTTCAATATCATGCAACCTCAATAGGATGATTTCCTTCATGACACAATAGGCAGTCTCCCTTATCCCCACAGTCCCACAGATGGGTTCATTGGTGGGCCAGGTGGAGAATTCGACAAGAATCCAAAAATCAATTTTATGTCAGTTTGAATTTCCCATGGGATCTTGTACTGGTATCTGCCATGACACTAAACTATAATCATTGGAGGGGTGGGTGGGTGGTGCAGAGGGTCTCGATTGGTCTGGGTGGTGGGGGGCTGGTTGGATAAGGGGGACAGTTATGTTGTACTTTGGGGGTGATGTCTGTCGGATGCAGATGAAGGCCCAAACAGAACTTCCACTCACACCCAACTCTCTGCAATGCCAGCAGTAAAATATACCTGTCCGGAACGCGTCTTGAACAACATTGCATGCTGAATGTGGGACTCACCTGAACAATGCCTGGAGCTACCTTTGGAGATTGGAATGTAGGCCGCCAGCAACCCTGGACCTTGGAACACCACAGATTGGGTAGGGGGAGCATCTTCAAGTGGATCTTCCAGTTTCAGTGCCATGGAGTAGGTCCAGTTTCCAACCCCAGAAGATCGATCTTCTTTCTTCAATGTTGCATCAGTGATGTTGGTTGCCTTTTCATTATGGCAACCAGATATGATGGCAGAATGCACACCCACATGTCTGCTCTGCCTTGGAATACAGCACTAAACTTCTAGCTGCATAATTAATGAGGCAGGGGAAGAAGATATGGCTTGGTTTCCCACCAGCCTCTGCAGCAAGAAACATTCCCTTTTCCTGGCCCTGCCACAGAACTTTGTCCCAGATAAGAGAATTCCACCCAACGTGTTTCTACAGCATTGCAGGGATGTGCAAGCTCTCTGTAGTCTAAAGATTAGGGCAACATGGGTAAGATTTGCTCATATTTGAATCAGTTTATGGAGGAATACAAGTTTTCAGATTTAAATGTCAATCTAAAAGACAGTGACAAAATTTTGCATAACTTTATTCCTGTTTGTGAACTACGTTCTAAATGACTATCATCTCTTTATATGCAGAAGGCTAAACATAGAGTTAATCAAAACTTGCTAAGCTTGGGTTGTTGTAAAATACATTAGATCTATGATTTGTCCAGTAATTACTCCAGTATGATGCCAAAAGTCTTGTGTATTACCCAATTTCTAGCCTGGAAGCCATGAAGTATATGTTTCATTTTTAACTCATGTTAGTTAGAAGTAAACACAAAATCCCTTCATAATACTCAATGGCATTAAACCCGTGGGCTCAACTTTACTCTCAACTGAGTGTTTTTGACAAGTCAGACCAATTTAGTATAGGTAATACATGAGATATAGGGTTTAACTCTCCAGCTATTGTCCTAGAGCTGATATATCTTATTCCAAAACGCTGAAGGAAATATAATTAAACATGACTGCAACAATTCCATTTAAAAAGCACTTCATTTACGATTCCCCAAACTGACTCCCCAAAGCTTTTCAACTAAGGCACAAGTCAGGAGTGTCACAGAATACTCCCCACTTGTTTGGGTGAGTGCAGCTCCAACAGCAGCCAAGAAGCTTGACACTATTCGAGGCAAAAAACCCACTTTATTAGTACTCCACCCATGACCTGAAAAATTCAGTCCCTCCACCTGTAAGAGTGTGTACAATCTATAATATGCAATATATGCAATGTATAATAGAAGACTAAGGAAATTTGGCATGTCAGCTACGACTCTCACCAGCTTTTACAGCTGCACCATAGAAGGCATTCCTTTTGGTTGTACCACAGCTTGGTATAACTCCTGCTCTGCCCAAGATCGCAAAAGGTCATGAATGTAGCCCAATCCATCACTCACACCAGCCTCCCATCCATTGACTCTGTCTACACTTCCTGCTGCCTCAGCAAAGCAGCCAGCATAAATAAGGACCCCACACACCCTGGCCATACCCTTTTCCATCTTATTCCTTCGAGAAGAAGATATAAAAGTCTGAGGTCACGTATCAACTGACTCAAGAACAGCTTCTTCTCTGCTGCTGTCAGACTTTTGAATGGACTTACCTTGCATTAAGTTGATCTTTCTCTATACCCTAGCTATGACTGCAATGCTACATTCTGCACTCTTTTGTTTCCTTCTCTACGAACAGTGTGTTTTGTTTGTACAGCGCACAAGAAGCAATAGTTTTCACTGTATGTTAATACAGGTGACAATAATAAATCAAATCAAATCAAAATCAAATGCACTGCAACAATTCACCAAGGCATCTTTGCCAGCACCTTCCAAATCTGCAACCTCTATCACCTAGAAGCACAAGGGCAGCAGATGCATGCAAACACTACCCCCATCCAAACCATGCACCATCCTAAATTGAATATTGGTGTTCCTTCACTAAATAAAAATCCTAGAACTCTCTCCCTAACAGCACACTGTGATGTGTCTACACCACATGGACTGCAGCAGTTCAAGAAGGCAGCTCACTTCCGCATTAGAACATTACAGCGCAGTACAGGCCCTTCGGCCCTCGATGTTGTGCCGACCAGTGAAACCAATCTAATGACCCTCTAACCTAAACTATTCCAATGTTATCCATATGCCTATCCACTGACCATTTGAACGCCCTTAAAGTTGGCGAGTCCACAACTGCTGCAGGCAGGGCATTCCACGCCCTTACTACCCTCTGAGTAAAGAACCTACCTCTGACATCTATCCTATAATTACCACCCCTTAATTTAAAGCTATGTCTCCTCCTGTTAGCCATCACCATTAAAGGAAAAAGGCTCTCACTGTCCACCCTATCTAATCCTCCGATCATCTTGTATGCCTCAATTAGGTCACCTCTTAACCTTCTTCTTTCTAACGAAAACAACCTCAAGTCCCTCAGCCTTTCCTCACATGACTTTCCCACCATACCAGGCAACATCCTGGTAAACCTCCTCTGCACCCTTTCCAATGCCTCCAGAAGGATCTAGATAGGCTGGGCGAATGGGCCAGGAAATGGCAAATGGAATTTAATGTTGGCAAGTGTGAGGTGGTCCACTTTGGTAGGAAGAATGGTAGGAAGGACTATTACTTACGGGGTGAAAAACTGCAGCAGGCGACGGTGCAGAGGGACCGCGGGGTCCTTGTGCATGAGTTGCAAAAACCCAGCTTGCAGGTGCAGCAGGTGGTCAGGAAGGCGAATGGGATGCTGGCCTTCATAGCGAGGGGGATTGAATATAAAAGTAGGGAGGTCTTGCTGCAGCTGTATAGGGCATTGGTGAGGCCGCAGCTGGAGTACTGTGTGCAGTTTTGGGCGCCGCACCTGCGCAAAGATATTTTGGCCTTGGAGGGAGTGCAGAGGAGGTTTACTAGGCTGATACCGGAGTTGAGGGGGTTGAGCTATGAGGAGAGGCTGAATAAACTGGGCTTGTACTCGTTAGAGTTTAGAAGAATGAGGGGAGATCTCATTGAGACGTATAAGATGATGAATGGGATGGATAGGATAGAGGTGGAGAGACTCTTCCCGCTCAAAGAAGACAGTAGGACTAGGGGGCACAGCCTCAAGATAAAAGGGGGGGCGTTTTAGAATGGAGTTGAGGAGGAACTTCTTCACGCAAAGGGTGGTGAATCTCTGGAATTCTCTGCCCGTTGAAGTGGTGGAGGCTGCCTCGCTAAATATTTTTAAGACGCGGGTTGATGGGTTTTTGATAAGAGAGGGGATTAAGGGTTATGGGGAGAGGGCGGGAAAGTGGAACTGAGCAGCGACAGATCAGCCATGATCTTATTGAATGGCGGGGCAGGCTCGAAGGGCTAGATGGCCTACTCCTGCTCCTATTTCTTATGTTCTTATGTTCTTATAATGCGGCGACCAGAACGGTACGCAATACTCCAAGTGCGGCCGCACCAGAGTTTTGTACAATTGCAACATGACCTCACGGCTCCGAAATTCAATCCCTCTACCAATAAAAGCTAACACACCGTATGCCTTCTTAACAACCTTATCAACCTGGGTGCCAACTTTCAGGGATCTATGCACATGTAGACCGAGAACTCTCTGCTCATCGACACTACCAAGAGTCCTTCCATTAGCCCTATATTCTGTACTCCTGTTACTCTTACCAAAGTGAAACACCTCACACTTTTCCGCATTAAACTCCATTTGCCACTCTCAGCCCAGCTCTGCAGCTTATCTGTGTCCCTCTGCAAACTGTAACATCCATCCTCACTGTCTACAATTCCTCCGACTTTGGTGTCGTCAGCAAATTTACTAACCCATCCTTCTAAACCCTCATCTAGGTCATTTATAAAAATGACAAACAGCAGTGGCCCCAAAACAGATCCCTGAGGTACACCACTTGTAACTGAACTCCAGGTTGAATATTTCCCATCAACCACCACCCTCTGTCTTCTATCAGCTAGCCAATGCCTGACCCAAACTGCTAAATCACCCTCAATCCCATGCATCTGCATTTTCTGCAGTAGCCTACCATGGGGAACCTTATCAAACGCTTTGCTAAAATCCATATACACCACGTCAACTGCCTTACCCTTATCCACCTCTTTGGTCACCTTTTCAAAAAACTCGATAAGGTTTGTAAGGCACGACCTACCCTTCACAAAACTGTGTTGACTATCCCTAATCAATTTATTTCTCTCTAGATGATTATAAATCCTATCCCTTATAATTCTTTCCAAAACTTTGCCCACAACAGAAGTCAGGCTCACTGGTCTATAATTCCCAGGATGGTCTCTACTCCCCTTCTTGAACAAGGGGACAACATTTGCTATCCTCCAGTCTTCCAGCACTATACCTGTAGCCAATGACGACATGAAGATCAAAGCCAAAGGCTCTGCAATCTCCTCCCTAGCCTCCCAGAGAATTCTAGGGTAAATCCCATCTGCCCCAGGGGACTTATCTATTTTCATACTCTCAAGAATTGCTAACACCTCCTCCCTATGTACCTCAATCCTGTCTAGTCTAGAAGGCTGTATCTCCTAGACTACATTGACTTTTTCCAGCGTCAAGGAAAATTAGTGATGGGCAACAAATGCTGGCCTGGCTGGTGACACCCACATTCCATGAAAACAAATTGAATTATTTTTAATTTTGTACTCCATTCTAAAAGTTACAAAGCCAATGCACAGAGCGGAGTGGGCAATCCTGAATCCATCTCCTTGCTTGCTCCAAGAAGCAAACTAAGTTTCAAACTGAATCCAATTCATGTTACATTAAAGAGAGATAAACAAGATCCTAGCTGACAAGAAAATAGATTGCATCCCATCTTGGGCTTGATCTTAGCCAAACGGCCAAGAACTAATGATTCGTAGAGATTGGGTGGCTAGAGATGGCTTCATGTAAAGATAAAAGTCCAAGTGAAACACCATTGAGTTTACTTAACGTGATTTCACGTGGGATCTATAATATCAGGAAACAGCAAGATAACTCAACTGAGCCCACAAGTATGGACTTATTTTTCCAAACTTTCAGTGTGGCTCCCATCCCATCAATTCATCAAAATCACTATGGGGGTAGGTGACATCACCGGCTCTACGGAGTTGAAGTGGTAAGCACAATTCTGAATGCTGACAATAATCATCTATAAATTTAAATGTGTTTGTATAATTTGTGATCTCAAATCACAGTGTGAAAATACATTTTCAGGGACTCAGTGAGTCATTGCTCAATCAAACTATATCTGGGGTGAAATATTGTGTGAATTCAATTAGTTTACACCTGTAGTGTAGATTACAGGGAGTTAAGTAAGTTTTGTTATTTATCATTGCCCGTTACTAACAATATTTGGGTGGAGTTTTTCCTGCCATTGGCCAAAAATGGGATCTTCTGATCCCGCCATTGACAACAGGGCTTCCCATTGAATGTACTCCCGCTGCCAGGAAACCTGTGGTAGGTCGATAGGACTGGAAAATCCCTCCAGCGTGAAGCAAATTAGTAGCCAGAAAGTTCTGGTCTTTGTATTGAACTTTTATATTGAACAAAAGTTCAATTTAATAATTCACCCATGTTACATCTACCTCCCTGTAATCTACATTTTGTTTCTTAATTTGAAAATTAACTAATTTATATGAAAGATTATTGATCATTACAATAATTCATAGTAAACAGTAGTCTCATTCCTATCACAATATTCTGCTGAAAGGAACATTTTATGGTAACAACTGAACACAGATTGATACTATGTAGATGTCACAACAATTTAAGATGACTCAATTGACTATAATCCTAACATGAAGTTAGATTTCAAATCGTAATGTCATAATCACAGCTTTTCATCGAGTTAGAATGTTAAAAATGACAAAGGGTTAAGTGGAAGAACAAGCGTCCATTTATGTTGTGCCTTTCATGTTACTGTTATTTTGTCAGCAAGTTTCCACAGATCTCACTGAAATAAATAGCTAGTTAATCTGTTTTTGGAAATGTTAATTGGGCGATAACATTTGGCCCTAGCACTGAAAAATTTCCCTTCTCTTTGGATGATGAGGAAGAAACTTTTTTGCCTAGCTGAACATTAAACAGGACTTCAGTTTTAATGAACGACAGCACACTGACAATCCTGCAGTCCCTCAGTACTGCACTGAACTGTTAGTCTGGATTAATGTTTCCCAAACAGAGTTCCATGAAACTCTGGGGTTCCGCGGGAGTCACTCAGGGATTCCGCACTACATCTAGTCGCTTAAAATTTGAAAATAAATGTCCTTCCAGTTTGTCCAACTGAAGGCAATTTTTTCACTTTGTTGCCTACTGGTTTCCAATGGGGGTACCATAAGCACAGACATGGGTCAAGGGTGGAGGAGGAAAACACTGTTAAGATGGCGGCGTGGGCTCGTTGGGCTGAAGGGCCTGTTTCCTGTGCTGTGTTGTTCTTTGTTCTTTGATAGGCACATTAGTCAGCCTATCAGCAGACAATGCACTGAAAAGCCAGCCTCTGATTGGATGAGCTGGAAATAGAGGCAAATTCAATCAACAGCAAATTCAGGGTGAAAATGAAGCAAGTGGACAGTGGAGTGAGGTAGGCCATTGCACTGCAGATGTGCCATCTACTTTGTTCCAGGAAAATGTGTCCAAAGCTACCTCTTTGTTGAAATCCTGAGTCTGAAGTGCTATCACAGTACTTTATACAAAGTACTCTCTCAGTCCTGTGAGCAAAGTTTCCAGACAGATTTCTCTACATTCACTGGTTTTGAAGCACTGAGTACAGGAATTTAAAAGAAAACCTGAGACACTCCAGCTAATTGCATATGTATCATCCTTCACAACATTTTCACAATATTATGAGAACTCAGAATAAATGACACATTATAGAAGAATTGACGAATATCATGCTTACTAAAACTGACCTTGTATATTCTTCATATAGCCTGTTTTCCTTTACTTCTGCAGGGGATCCCTGAAGGGTATCTTGTGCCATTGTCACTGAGCTTTCAGGCAAATATTCTTGCACAAAGTTCAAGGAACTGTAAAAACAAGAATGACAAAGAAAACAAAATAAACTGTAGTCTTATAAATGTTTATAAAATTGTGGAGTTTTAACTGTAAATTAACTCATTGTGAATAGTTAGGTCTCTTGTGCAAAGGGATTTGTGCCTCCATCAGAAGCCCCCTTCTGACTCGGGGGTGGGGTGAGGAACATTCCCCTTAACAGCCAGTGATTTCTGGACCTCCTTCACCCCTCCATCCTGGCAACTCCCTCTGCTTTTCCTCCCCTCCTTTTTCTCCAGTTCCCAGGATTTAGGCTCAGGAAGTTTCACGCATCGCCCCTAGTGCAGTTCCTGAAGGGACTGGAAAGCTGCTGCCCAATCTGACTGGCAGGCAGCACTTCATGGTGGGATTCTCAAGCGATAGGTGGAAATAGCTGCTTATGCCAATCAACCTCATTGGAGCGTAAAATAGCAGTGGGGGGAATGTGTTCGCCGCCAATGTTTTGGATGATGAAAGTAATTAAAACATCTTCTATCAGGTGGAAGCATTTCATACTATTATACATATCTGGTGAAGAATATCATCCTGAAGAATTTCTTCATGCTATCTTGACAAATGGCTACAATACAACTTTCTTTTACATAAGCTCATTTCACGTAGGAAAACAACCTAAGGTTAGCAGAGTTATAACACAAAAATTGACACAGGACCTAACAAATTGATATTATGACTGTTAAATAAATGCTTTGCCAAAGCAGTAAGTTTTAAGGAGACTATCAAAGGATGTTGACAGTGTAGCACAGCATTAAAACAGATTTTAAAATACCCATTTTCATCTAAAATTATTTCAGAAATTTTTCCTCAGGTTATATAATCCTATACACATGGAAAAGTAATTCTACAATTAATCTGCGAATTGTTTTTTCTCTCATATATGCATTACACATTTTAAAATTGTGGATAGCACACCATTGGATCTTAACATTGATATTTTAAATAATCCACTTGTCAGCATACAGTAACAATCGCATTAAATATAAAAAGCCAAAATCATTTTAACATTTTATTTTTATTTGTAAAATATGAACAAACATCAAGGTTTATTAACACAACTGATGATTTCTTATGGGCATGTTAGAACTGCAGGCAGGAAGTGAAAAATTATGCACTTAGCAACATTTAAGCATTCTATTTCACGAGTTACTTTTGTTTATCTTGAACCATTACAGAGGAGAGGTAGATTGAATTATAATAACCATGTGGTCTCCTCCATCAATAAAATAATATATTTTATGAAATCAACTTTCAAATGACCAATTCCTCTGTGATAATATCTTTCTTCTTTGAGTTTTCTGCCTGCTGGCAGGTTCTTGGAAATTATCTGCCGAATAGCAACAAACTGTAGCGATAGATATAGTAAGGAGGCTGGCCCCAACTGGAATGGTTCAAATCCCAAGCTGTTAGTATTAATCAGATCCATATGTGAGCAGTCTAGCCAACTTAAGTAACCACCCCCTATCTTTAATCTAATAAAGAAATGAACACAGGTATACAACCTACATAGTAGCAGATTGTTTAATGAGTCAACTGTTACTCAACCAATACTGTAGCACTCAAGCAAACTCCTGAATTTACTGTTACATTTCATTCATAACATGTATACTCACATTCTATTGAAGGCATCAGTGGGAGACTATTCATTTAGCTGGAGAGTCTGTTCAACGAATACCAACCACAAAACAGGAACTGTACACACTAATTTTACACAACTTACACAAGCTAACCACAGCTTGTTACTGCTGCAAAATAATTTTTGCAATTAGCTTCCTGCTTTCAGTTATGAACGCTTCACTAGTGATTTTGTTTTTTTGATTGAAACATATGCAATATGAAACACATTTTATTGGCTACACAAACTCTTGTAACACAACATATCTTGGCCTTTTTGTTTTATTTAAGCTAAGAAGGACAGAACATTGAACAATTAAATTTGATGTATTTATTTTTCTGGCATTATTGTTCTGCATAATGTACTTGGTTATTTTAAAAGGTGTAGCAAGTGTACAGGTAATACTTCCAACTTCCATAAAGTTCCTTATTTTGCACTGAGAATAACATAAGGTGAACAGAATTCATCCATATTGTGGTGTAAATGGGGCCCCAATTTCCAAAGTGTGCACTTGTGCAGATAAATGTGGAAATCTGGAAGCTGCGGTCTGAGTTACTCTGCTCTCCCCCAGATGACACTTTTTTTTAGCGTGTGCAGTAATCACCAAGCCAAGCAATAGTTTCTTCAGTGACTAAATGGAGAACTCTGAGCCCCCCCTCCCCCACTAAATGTTGTCAGGGAACAGCCTGGACATGACATGAATCATTGATTGAGGTGCTCCACAACTGCAGTCTGGGTTCCCTGCAAGGCCCCACTTGTGCTAATTTGCTCCACAAAGGCCTTGGCCAGTGCAGAAATGATTAAGGACTGTCCAATATTGGCATGGCAGATTGAAGCTATGCGGGCGGACCGTGGGATCTATGACGAGAAAGTGATTTTTAATGGGGGGGGGGGGTTGATTCTATTCTGTGATTTCTGTTGCCATAGGGTCTTTACTGTTATTCCTTGGCATGGTGGTCTTCGCCATACAGGCTGGCATGATGGGAGGCAAGCAGCAGGTGGATTCGTAAGGCCCTTTTGTAGTGGCAAGCTTGGGTTGATGTAGGTCTTCTCCAGGCACTTTCTTGTTGCAATCTCTGTCCTTATATGAGGAGGCAGTATGTTGTGTATTGGGAGCCAGGGGAGTTGAGTTGATCAGAGGGTACTTGAGGTAATATGCATTGTTGTGTTGAGCTGGGTATTTACAAGACTGGTATGGGATAGGCTGTACCGTACTGGTGCACACTACTCTGCAATTGAGTAGACAATATCAAGAGCTGAGCTCTATGCTGTAACAATATTTCACTGAGAGATTCGCAATTGAAACCCACGTAAGGATGTGAAATTGCAGTAGACACCCATTAGTTACCACTAAACACAAAAAAAAGTAAAGACTGGTGCATTCAAGTGTAAGTGAATTTTTAACAAGCTGCAAGTCCTAATTATTGCCAAACAATTTACATGATATACCATGTTGCATCCCTTCAGAACTTAATTAGTGTTGAAGATTTCAAAATAAAACAAAATATAACTTTTCTCTTTTTTTCCTGTCCATCTCTTTCATAGAAACTTAGAAACTAGAGGCAGGAGTGGGCCAACTGGCCCTTCGAGCCTGCTCCACCAATTCATTTTGATTATGGCTGATCATCAAATTCAATATCCTGATTCCACCCTCCCCCTCCCCTATATCCGTTGATACCATTAGCCCCAAGAACTATATCTAATTTCTTGAAATCAGACAACATTTTGGCCTCAACTATTTTCTGTGAAAATAAATTCCACACATTCGTCACCCTCTGGGTGAAGAAATTACTCCTCACCTCCGTTCTAAAAGGTTTACCCCTTATTCTCAAACTATGACCCCTGGTTCTATATTCCTCTGTCATTGGGAACATTCTTCCTGAATCTACCCTCTATAACCATGTTAGAATTTCATACGTTTCAATGAGATCCCCTCTCACTCTTCCAAACTTCAGTGACTATAATCCTAACCAATTTAGTCCCTCCTCATATGAAAGCCTTGCCATCCCAGGGATCAGCCTAGTAAACCTTTGCTGTACACCCTCCATAACAAGGGCATCCTTTCTCAGATAAGGACACCAAAACTGCACACAATACTCCAGGTTCGGCCTCCTCAATGCCCTATCCAATTGCAGCAAAATGTCCCTACCCTTTCCTCAAATCCTCTCACTATGAGGGCCAACATACTATTTGCCTACTTTACTGCCCGCTGTATCTGCGCGCTTACTTTCAGCAATTGATGCATGAGGACGCCATGGTCTCGCCGAGCATCTACCTCTCTCAATTTACACTCATTCAAGTAATATTCTGCCTTCCTATTATTACTACCAAAGAGGATAACCTCATATTTATCCACATTCTACTACATCTGCCATGCACATGGGCACACACTCAGCCTGTCCAAATCACACTGAAGCATTTCTGCATACTCCTCACAATTCACCCTCCAACACTTTGTATCATGTGCAAATTTGGAGATAATACATCCAGTTCCCTCTTCCAAATCATTAATACATAATGTAAATAGTTAGGGTCCTAGCACAGATTCCTGCAGAACCCCACTAGTCACTGATTGCCAATCAGGTAAAGACCCATTTATGCCAACTCTTTGCTTCTTATCTTTAAACCAGCTTTCTATCCATCTCAAGACATTACCTGCAATCCCATGTACTTTAACTTTACATTGTCATCTGTTATGTGGGACCTTGTCAAAAGCCTTCTGAAAGTCTAAATAAACTACCTTTATTAGTTCTCCTCGGTCAACTCTAATCAGAGAATTCCAATGTATGCATCAAGCATAATTTCTCTTTTGTCTGATTATACCATTGCCTTCAAAATACTGAGTTAGGAAATCATCGATAATGGACTTCAGCAACTTCCCCAGTTCTAACATTACGCTCACTAGTGTATAGTTTCCTGTTTTCTCTCTCCCCCTTTTTTTGAATAGTGGGCTTACATTAGCTACCCTCCAATCTGTAGAACCAGTCCAGTCCAAAGAATTTTGGAAAATAACCACCAACAAATGTACTATTTCCAGGATGACTTCCTTAAATATTCTGGAATGAAAATTATCAGGACCTGGAAACTTATCCACCTTCAATTCCATCAATTTCCCCAAAACCATTTCTCTACTTACATCTCTCTCTCTCTTTTCCCTCCTCATTATTTTGCTTTATAAACATGATTTAAATTTAATTTTTATTTCCTCATTCACACTATGTATCACAGATCCTTCAATTTGATTAATTATAGAGTCTCACTGTTGTTTCTATTGCTGAACTGTACCACGGACTCCCTGTCGAAGTCTAATGTTGGATCAAATGTCCAATGACGTGGCTCAGGCCGTATTTTCGCTCAAGACAAAAGAGAGGCAGGATGGCACAGAAATGGCAGCTAGAAGTACCATCTCTGTTTCCAGCGCCGGCTGTTTTGTGCATTGCTGGAAAGGGCACTGGTGGCAAATCAGACCTGTACCCAGCAAGACATTAATTAAGTTCACTGAAGTTGCATCACAAGACCCCAAGGTAGACACTAAAAATTTTTTTGGAAGACAACCAAGAATCGGGAGCTCTCAGCAATCATGCCCAATGAGTGAAGGCATGAACAGTAATGGAGGTGCGTCAGATGGCGACGTAATCTTTGAATTTTGATCTGAATTATTTGGAACGAACTCAGTGGTCTAAATGAATGTATTGAATGTTCTGAAAAGTTGCAAGAGCTCATCAGGGAAGGATGGAGAGGCAGGCTGGGCTGAGGTTTGTGTCACCTTAAGGGCTGGGAACACATGTGGCATTGAACATACTCTCAACCTGTCAAACCCCCTCATAATTTTATGCTTCAATAAGATCACCTCTCATTCTTCTCATCTCCATTGTGTGTCAGCTGAACCCACTCAAACGTTCTGTATTAATGGTGAGTCGGCAGGTAAGTGCGGCTGAGTCCTCAAAAAGATCAGCCATGGTCTTATTGAATGGCAGAGTAGATTTGAGGGGCTAGATGGCCAATTCCTGCTCATAGTTCTTATATTTATGTTCTTAGGTTTAATAGATGGTCCCTTTATGCCAGGAATCAACCTAGTCAATGAATCTCTTCTCATTAATGAGGGCATAAATGTCTGTGACCTTCTACCTGGAGTGTCGCAGTCTCCCTCAGCGTTACCTCTCTGAAGGGTTTGACAGGTTGAGAGTTTGTTTTCCCTTATAGAAGTAGGGGATACAGTTTCAAAATAAGGGGTCATCCATTTAAAACAGAGATGTTAAGGAATTTCTTCTCTCAGAGAGTTGTTATTCTTTGGAATTTTCTTCTCTGGACAGCAGCAAATGCAAAATCCTGCTCAACGGTAGGAGGGTTCAGTTCCACCTCCCAGTACCTATCTCCCATGGAAAAATCATGGCCCAAGTCTTCACTTAAAAGCCTGCAAAAACTCTTTAGGGGCTGTCAGTGTAGTGAATGGTGAGTGACATTGCTTTACCACTGGCTGCAAGATCTGGACAAATAAGTTTTCTCATGAAGTTGGTGAGGGTAACAAAAAAAGTGACTTTGAGCACATATGTTTGACAATATCAACACAATTAGTGCTGCCAGCTGCTTTGCTGTCTTGTACAGGATGGCTGAATGTTGAATCCACACGTAGACAAGAAAAAGTAGCTGCAAGCTTCATCCAGTATTAGTAGCAGCAGCCTTTTTATTTGCAGTTTTCAACACTAACGTGTTTTCAACACTAATGTCTGGAGGAACCTGCCTGAGACAGTGGGGGAGATTTCTATTGGCATTCGCACAAGCAAAAATGGTGACAAGAGGCAGAAAGTCTCGCAAGATCGCAGGAATGAGAATCTTAGCAGCAAAATATCGTTTTCTGATTCTCCCCACCCCTTGCCAGTGACCTAACGACATTACTGTCCAGAAAGGGTGGAAACCTCATTTAAATCTATTTTAATAAATTTATATGTGCTTAAAGAACTTCCCCATCACATCCTACTCACCATGTAAAGATCTCCCCCCTTGCTAACGTGACATGTTGCTCCAGTGCTTGTGGGGGGGGTTAATGCAAATTGGGGCACCTTCCAATTACTGTAGAGCTGGCATTGCTGGGTCTATCACACAGAGTGCCAGAGAATCTGAAGAAAAACTCAACTATGGAGCTAGAAAGCTACACGCCGGTTTTCTCACCTCAGCCACAAATTTCTGCTCAGTAACTATTTAGACCATAATGCTATTACAAATGTTTGTTGGTTTTCAACAACTACTATAAGCTGGATTTGCATGAAATCAGTGGAGTTTCTAGAGCCCTTTAAAAAGAGCTTGAATCCAGAAGCTTCACCCGCCATTTCAGGCACGCATGGGTAGGGGAATGGGGTAAGGGTTTGAAGCAGACATGAGGGAAACCCAAACTCATCTGGGTTATTTAAATTGAGTGCACAGACAGGCAGATCCAATTTACACTCCAGGAATGGCCATAAGCTGCAGTTTGTGTTTCATGACTTCATGGTGGAGATGTACATGCTTGTGAAAGGTGCATAAAGTATATAGGAACATCAAGCTATCAAGTTCTTTCAATCTCCTGCCCTTTAAGTTTTGAAAAGCAGAACTGCTTGTCTGTGTCTCAGAGTTAAAAAGAAAGTTCCAGAAGTTTCAATACATGTTGGTGACATACCCCTAAGGGTTATCATTATTGCATTACTGCTTCCAAAACCTGTCATTAACACAGTAGGATCTATGAGTTCAACTTGATTGATAGCTCCAAGAGGTTATTAAAGCTGGCTTCGATGTGATGTGTTATTATAATGGATTAATTACTTTAAGGGATTTAAATGTACTGAATAAGCTTTCATGAATTAAATTGCTTTTTATATAACAAAGTCTCTAATAGATCCTTAGAACTTTGTTTCATCTCAGCATGGATCCTGAGGTCTGCCATGGTGGATAGCTGCTAAGTCGGTTTGAAGGGTGTAAGGACAAAGGGTGAGGGCTGAGGAGGGAAAGGCTTCCTATGATTTGGCACTAAATTGGCATAGTGGCTATAAACAGCAATGGGGTGGGTGTAGGAGCATAAATTGGCATGGATGGGGTATGACAAGTGGATGGGGCATGAAATGATGTGAGAAATGAGGGCTAGAGAGCCTAACATTGTAAAAAACAACTGCGATGAAGTCTCAGAGAACCAAGGCCTGCCTTTTAACCAGCTGGTCTTGGCATTCAGCAGCCCATGGATGCCTCTGAACTGTTTTAACGGTCAGTGGGCCCATCTCCAGCATGGCCTCCCATAGAATGGAGTGAAAATCATGCCCTTCATGGCACATTTTACAGATGAAGGGATGCCAAGCAAGGAAATTTCTCAACTCTCATTACCCATCTCTAACATGAATATCCATCCCTATGTATCCTGTGGATGGCATTGACATCAGAATGTGTGTAATGCAACATTCCTATCTTCAGTTCAGGAATATATGGAACTTCATCTCAAAAAATAAACAGAAGCATTCCCTGCGATTAACAGACTGACCCAAATCTCCAATAGCTGTATGTAACCCACTTAATTGCTACCTTACCCCCTCACCAACTTAGTTTACACATTTAACTTCTTTCTGTAGCTTCTCAAAGTGCTTTTGGGGCATTAGAATGCTCTATTTGAATATGGCAACTAGTGTCGTAAAAAGGGGATGTAGCTTGAACAAAGATTCTCTGTACTGCTCCCTGCAAGGATTCCTGCACTGTACAAGTTCAGAAGGCCCCTCCATCAAAGGATCGGCCTGAATAATCTGAGGAAGATAAACAGATAACATTTTGTGTGATTTGGATAATAAATAGGGATTCTGATACAGATTGCAAGTTCTAGGCCCGTGTCCCTCTTTAGAATGGGGAGGGAAAGAACAGGAACCTCATTAATAAAAAACAGTTATTAACAAAGTAAAACTTTTTTTAAAAAAGCAACTAATAATTAGCCTTTCTTTAAACTACCTGATGTGCTATTGAAATCTACTTCTGCCTTATTGATACTGAGCATAAATGGTGTCCTAATAGTAGCGGAGGGCATTACCAAGTTATTAATGTTTCATCTAAATATGACCAGCTATTTTAGCACAGTTACTTCTACCAACTAGCAAAATTATATTGGAAAATCAGACAATTGCTAAAACTGGGCAAGAATCGTACTAACGGAGCTTAATTCCTTACAAAAATATAGCAATATTCATTGAAAATATGGGTTTACCAGTCTCTGATAAACTTTCAACAAAATTTGATTTTCAAATGAAAATTATCTGTAACAATTTCTCCCAACACGATAAACAATTAAATAATAAGGTCTCAAAACTTTGCAAATCTGCATCAATAAGGAATAAAAATTAGATCAAATTTGTTCTTTTGTCCCCAGGAGCAATACCACATCATTGACAAAACAAAGTACATTCACACCAAAACTTCAAACATTTGCACCTCATAAAGCCTCCTAATAATGGAACTAAATGGTTGCATGCAACTTAGAGATAGTTAATATAATTGCTAATTCTGCTTATTAAACAAAATTCACTGGGGTAGATTTTCATATTTGCCATTTGGGTGAAATATACAAGGAAAAAATCTGGCAGGAAGGATTGTACACCAGGAACAGAACCTGATTGTGCTTCATTGAAATGAATGGAAGGAAAATCAGCGAGTTCTGTGTGGATGTGAATCTCTCCTTTCTGTGCTCTATCCAGGCAATGTTTAATATCGATATCATCCTGCATTTTACAAATCTACATCGAGAAAAAATAATTTCTCAAGAAATATATATTCACTGCATTCTGCAATAAATTATTTATTGCACATATATCTTTATTGCAAGGATTACTCAAGAATCATAAACTACTTATTGCATTCAAGGGAATAAACTTGGTTTGTATGTAAAATCACTGACAATCACTCTGTGGTAATGCAAGTAAAAATTGGATCTAGAACTGGGTTTTATGATCTTGATGAGGTTTGGAAATTATGGTCAAATACAACACATAGTCTGTGGGCAAATAATAGAGTGGTGCAGCATCAGAAATTGATGTCTGCTAGAGTAGAGTTCTGACTGTATAAAGGAGTGTGAGGAAGGTTTCCTTGTTTTGTCTCTTGAGGGCAGCAGTGCCTCAGTCAACTTGAATAGATCATCTGCACGTGAAGTTTCCTTTTCTCCCTACTCCAGATGGAAAGGCTGAATGCATAGTGCAATCCTATCATAAACAGCACAGAATAATTTTCATTGATAGTCTTCTGTTGCACATATTGAAATAAAATCTAACACAAAATGGGCAAGAGCAATCTAAGCAGTCATGTAGCCCAATTAGAAAATCACATAAGCATGATAAGATGATAAGGGATAAGTGTGGGCCCTGGGCAGGGTCATCAGATGTCCCCAGAAACCTAACTCTATATAAGAGGACAATTTCTACATTTTAACATTTAGCTTCTGGATCTATTTACTTTCAGTCACCAAGTTCTGAGTGCCAAAGTGTGGTTCTCAAATTTGATTTTTTTTTAATCTTCTGAAATTAATTTTGATTGCATCAATTTCATTTACAAAATACCTGATAATTGTCAGTTTATTTAATAACAAAGTAAAATTATTTAATTCAAAAGTACTAACTTTATAATATACATAAAGGTTATGTTGGTATATGTAAAAGTTCAAAGTAATTGAATAGGGCAGAGCTTACCTCACTTGAGTTGAATCACTGTTTTCAGTTAAAATAATCTCTTCCCTCATTAATTCTTTTTCCATCAAAGCACAGCGTTCAGTTGCAAATGATTCTGGATAAACCTGTTCTTCCATCTTTCCACCTTCCCTTAAATCTTCTTGTGAGATCTTGGCTTCCCTCACTGAGAACTGTGATGCAGTGCTCTCAGATTCACTGTTGCTTAGCTCATCTATAGATGCAGTTCTATTTGAATTAATTGTTCCACTTGTTTCTGAAGGTGTATGACACATGACATCATTGTCAGTCTTCAATTCTTCAGGTTTATTTGAACTGGTCTCATTAAATAGAGGACTTGCTGTCTTTAGCTCCTTAAGTGAATGCTCTGAATTAGATTCACTCACTTCTGCCCTACTAGAACTTTCCTCAAGTGAGGTGTTCAAGAGTTCATTTACCTCCTCTGCTTTTTTGCTCTGTTGACCTGTGGCTTTCTCATCTAAATATACTTCCCTTTGATCTTGGTCATTATTGTCCTCAAGCTGCTCTTCAGCGATTTTGTATGCAGGAGGAGAGTCATGGGAAAATCTCTCCAAGTCATTTGTTGCATTTCCACTGACCCCTGGCTGAATTGCATCTGAAGGAAATGTTGAAAAAATACCTTCTTGAAAATCTACTTTTACAATGGTTGTATTCACATTTTCTACCATCAAACTTTTATATTCCTGACTAGCTGGCACTCCTTCGCAAGGTCTTTCACTTCCAGATACAATAATATAGTCCATTTCTCCTGTACTAATGTCTTTATCTGATGTTAGCCTGATGTCATTGCTACCCAATTCACTTGAGTTCATCTGATGTTTACTCACATTTTCAACCTCTGGTGAACTGTTACCAATTTCAACAGAGGAAGCTGGAGAGCTGAGTGAAGAAACCAAGGAACTGTACTGATTGTCAAACTTATGCTCCAAAAGGATATCATTGCCATTGTTACAGGGCTCTGACAGTTGGTCTGCAATTTCTGCTCTTAATTCGCTCCCTGCAGCCTCTTTATGACTTGCTGTTGCAGCAAGACCCTCTGAAATGGAAGTATGAGAAAATCCTTCACCAATTATACTACTATCCTGGGGACTAAGGTCTTCCCAAAAGTCTGATTTCTGGATACTGGAAGATAAGCTACAAGATGTCACATTGCTGTTACTGCTGCTATCTGAATTTTCAAATGAAGCCCATGTACTTCCCACAACATTATGTATCACATTCTTAGATTCTGTACTTCTTTGGTTTGATATATCTGTGTCAGAGAGTCCTGCAGTACCATCTGCTGGTGAAAATATATTTCTCTCTTCAATAACCTTGGTTGAAGTTTTCAACGAGTTTGATTGTTTTACAGATTCACAAGTATCATGAAATGAAACAGATCCTACATTTTCATGGACAAATGCTGTCTTGTCTTTAAATAGGTCTGATTTAGGTTCTGTGTAACAACCTTGAACTTCAGGACCGGTCAGCCGGGTTTCCTCACCAGTAATTATTGGGGTTTCCTGAGTTGCAGCAAACTCATCCTTCATGGTTTTGGAAGCACTGATGTTTGCAGGTGAAATTACATCATCCAAGCAAGTGGCGCCTGTTTCAATCAGAGAAAAATCTCTCAGAGGTTCCATATGCAAAATATTTTCTTCCGATACAGAGAAGTATTCCATCACTTCTGAATTATGCAAAGTTTCTACCTGCTTATCCAGACTGTAGTCAGAAGTAACAGAAATGAAATAGTCATCCACAGATCCAGATGTTGAAAAAAAGCTTTCGTTTACCCCATCATTTATACTGTGTAAATTATTGTCTAGGTATAAATTTGAAGGTTCCTCTTTTGAAACATTGCCCTCTTGCTCTTCCCCAAGAACGAATGAAGTTAAGTTTCTGTCCTCCAGAGTCACAGGTGCCATTTTATTATCTTCCATTGTGTTCAAAACATTATTTTCAGGACCTGAGACTTGAAATTGCTTAGTTTCTGCCAAAGAAATATCATTTACATTATCCAGCGTAAAAGAAATCGCTTCCACTGGGTTCCAGGGATCAAGGTGTTCTACATTTGATTGGTTAACTAGATGGTCTCTATGCCCTGTAAATTCAGGATTTTCTAAATCATAATAATTTATTTCCTCTTTATATTTATCCTGTGAATCTGGACATTTTGTGATTGATTCAGTAACTCCCTCTTCTAATTGAATCCAAGCAACAGGACTACCAGAAATTTGTTGCTCATCTTCTTGTGCAGATTCAATCTTTACATTATGTAATTCAGTCAACTCTTTATCTTTATCAATTGCTTGTTCTTCTGTGATAAAAAATTGTCCTGATTCAATGCAAATGTCTGCGTGTTTTGATTCCTTCATGTTATCTAACTGTACTAAACGAAACTCTGTATCCACAGCAACTACGGGTGAATGGCTTGTCTGTTGTACCAATTCATTATCCACACTTTGATATGGATGAAAAGGAGCTTGTTCAGCCAATTCATATGAATTAACATCATCTGACACTGAAAGACAAGACTGATGTCTAGATACATCCATTATATCTGGTCGTTTGGTTGTAGATTCAGCAGCTTTTTCTTCTGAGTCAATCCACATATCTGGATTTCCAGAATCTTGCTTTTCTGCCTCAACAGGTTCAGTCCATTTATCAGGACTCTTTGAGGCTGAGAGGTCTGAATCTAGTTCACAGTCATTCAAAATATCAGGGTTTACATCAGTTGAACTAAAAAACAAGTGATCTGATTCAACCCAAACATCAGGATTTGTTGAAGAAATCTGATATGTTTCTTGGTGATAGTCATTCATGATATCAGGAATGTTTCCATCTGGTTTAATTAACTCCTGTTCAAATCCACTAAAGGCATTATTAATAGTGGGAAGTACCTCAGGAAAGTGATATGTAGAGTCTATCCCAGTTTCAGGAATTTCAGCGCAAGACTGGTCATTCTCACCTTCTCCACGTTTGTTAGGATGTAGTACATTTGGTCGCTCTTGTTCAAATTTATTTGAAATATGAAGGTCAGTAGTTGGCTGGATAAACTCACATTCAGAATCATTGAATTGATCAGAATTCTTCATGGCTTTCAGCATTCCTTCTTCCAAAGATTGATTGCTGATATCAATGGCTATCAAATGATCTTGTGGCATTTCAGAAGCTAACAGTTGACTGTACTGTTCATCTTCACAATGTATATCAAGAAGGCTGAACACTGACTGTTCCGTTTTCTGAGTAGTTGCTTTCCATTGTCCTTCCAGGTCAGGATCAGAAAATTTTTCTTCATGTTTGCTATGTGAATCTGCATTCAGTTCAGAAACGCCTTGTATCTGATTCCACATCTGAGGACTTGAAGAGGGTTGCTGGTTATCTGTTTCAACGAATTTATACTCAACAGATCTGGAGAATTTATCAGTTTCATAGTCTGGTAATCTGTCTTCCATTTCATAATCATGGCATAAGGTAGGGTGGTCTGCATTTGGTTGACTGATTTCCTGTACTTGATTGAACCAAAATTCTTGGTTCATGAATGTGGACTCATGATTATCTTGTTCAAAAACATTCCATGGATGATGTTTCTTTATAGAAGGCTGGTTGCTCTCTTGTCCATTTTTATTCTCTATATATGGATTTTCAGCTGAAGAATATCTAGTTCTTTGGTCCAAACTTTTCACTTTATCTAGAGATTCTACATTTGATTGACTGATCTTTTCAATACATTTACCATTTTCCTCTCGACCTTCAGAAGACGAATGGCTGCAAAGTTCAAGTTCATTCCTCATTGCAGAAGCATCTGGAGATGCTTGTTCGCATTCCTCTGCATCCAATGGCACTAAAGTTTCAAATTCTGCCTGGCTGTGACTAATGTTATCTTGCTGTAGGTCCTGAACATGTTCAATGTTTTGAATGCTAGTTTCAGTCACTGACTGAGTAATGTCCTGCTCAGATTCACCCTTCACCTTACATGGTTGACTAATGCCATCTATTTGTCTGCTCAATAGATTTGGATGTGTCAGTGGTGAGTGTTTGGGATCACCTTGAGAAATATTCCATGCTTCCAAGTTTTTTGTCTGTAAATGTTCATCACATAAATCTGTATCTTCAATGGCCAACTGCTTTTTCACCTTTTCAGGACTAAACTCTAGATCATACTCCTGTGCAGATGTTTGGAAGTCTTCTGCAAACCCTATTTTTCCACTTTTGGAAGTTGAGTTGCTGACTTCCTGGTCAAATGTAGTCCATGCAGCTAAAATTTCACGACTTGACTGGGTTTCATTTGTAGGTTCATTCTCCATATCTAAAATTGCAGTAACTGGCAAATTAACTTCCTGTTCAGAATTCCTTAGTATTGTAGGAATTTGTGATGAAGAAAGATCAGTCTCCTGTATAGACTCTGTGCTAGTTTCTGGATTCTCAGTGTTTGGTTGTTGGATTTTACATTCAGTGGGCCTTGTAACTTTATGTATAGGTTCGTCACAAATAAATGTATTTGCTATTGCTAATGCACATTGTTTCTGTTCAGAATCAATGTCTGAACTATCCGCACATTGCGGTTTGCCCTCTTGTCTTGATGATGTTATAATGTTGAGGGATTCGCCTTCTAATAATGGATCAAAATTATTGAAGCCAAACACATTTGCTTCTTTCGCAGCTATGTTCCAGGTATCTAGATTGGAATCAACAGAGATCAGTTGGTTTTTATCCAGTTCATCATCTACATCTGGTTTGGCAGAGGATGATTGGAAAATGGACTGTTCAGATGTACTCCACAGATCATCCACATTTCTAACAGTTGATTGCTTAGACTGATTATCAATTTCATTCCAAATATCGCAACGTGTGAAATCAGACTGACTGAAATCCTGATCAAAATCTGTCCAAAAATCAGAAGGTTGCCCAATTACATTTAGTTCTTTTTGGTTTTCATTCCAGACATCAATTGTGCTTGACCCAGGCTGTTTAAGGCCTTCTTCAAGTTCGTTTTGTTGTCCAATGTGCTTAGAACCTGACAGATCAGAATCAACAGTTGCAATTTCATTGATTTTTTCTATCACATCTTCCGCAAAAATATTATGAGGACCCTCATCCAGAGGTGAACCTTCAACAAGACTGTTCATGGGTGTTGGGGGCACATTCTTATCTTCAATTTGTGCTCCAATCACATCATTAGGAAGATTTTGAGAAGTTGGAGAAATATCAACCACACGAGATCTCGTAAATTGTTGCAGCGTTTGATCTTTTTCTAATTTATCCCTAGCATTTTCTTCACTATAACCATGAAAATCCTCTTCCTTTACTGGGTCAGTTACTGCACTGGCTTTCTCTGTTTTTACAGCTTTCACAATATGATTTTTTGGAGGTGCAGAATCTAACTTTGGCAAACTAGTAATCATCAAAAACTCTTCTTTTTCTCCTGCAACATCAGCTTTAGTGTTACTGCAACATGATGGATCAAGAACAGACAAATCAAAATTATCATTCACATTCACAACTGCTGGTACCTTTTCCTCTGCTAATTCAGCTTCAGGTAGTGAGCTAAACAGATCAAATCCATGTACGATGCTTGAGGGCGGTACTACTGCTTCTCGAATTGGGCTTTCATCACTGAGAAAAACAGAGCTTTCTTTGGATGAGCGATTGCTTCGAATAGTAGCTAATCCACTGTCTGGACTCATTAGATCTAAATTGCCATCACCATGGGCCTGTAAGGAGGAGTTTATAATTTGAGAGTTTTCCAATAAGTTGTCACCAATATATTCAGTGTTCTGGGAATCCACATCAGGACCAGATAAGTCTAGAACACCTGATGATCCTTCTGAAACCGGAGCACTGCCATTGACAGCTTCAGTGGAGGAAGTTCTCCTGTTCATCACCATTCCTTGCTGTCGCCTATGGATACAGTCTTTTATTAGTGGAAGTATCTGCTTGCATGAAACTGAAGAGCTCCCTTGCTGATATGCTCTGATTTCCTGAAAGCCGTACTCCATGGGCACTAGCTGAAGACATGGATTTTGACATTCTTCTAATGTATTACAGATCTATCAAATAATGAAAATATTAGTGAGCACTTTTATTTCAACAAATTGAACTACTATAAAATCTACTACAGCAAAAAAAAATCAATGGTACTTGTCAAAGAACCACTTAGCATAAAAGGTCACTACATGATATTTCTATTTTCCGGAACTTAAAATTATGATTTGCTATTTAATTCATGTGTTGTGTCATTTAAGTTAAGCCAAAATCATGAAGTAAAAACATAAAAATGGAACGGCTATTCAATTTCCAATTGTCTTGGAAATTCATAAAATGTCATCATTGCTTTTATAATTTGAGAAGCAAATTATAAGCTTCTGTAAAACAAAAATTAAAAATCAATATAACATGCATAAAATGAGCAATGTAACACAGAAAAACAGATGCCATTAATGCTTGGTAGACCATTAGCCTTCCTGAAACAATCTTTACCAATCATTTTATAGTGAATAATGTTATGTACTGGAAAATAATGGAACTTGAAACAGAATTTTGCTCTTCTCTATGAACACAAAGCACAGAGATATTCAACAATGTCATATGAATTGGCAAAAGAATAAGTATTGCCCTTACTCCTTCATCTACCAGTTTTTCAGAATTTATTTTTTATTCTTTCAAGGGATTTGGGTGTTGCTGGCAAGTCCAGAATTATTTGCCCATTCCTAGTTGCCCTTGAGAAGACATTGGTAAGCCACTTTCTTCTAACACTGCAGTGCACATTGTGATGTTGGATCGGGAGTTCCAGGATTTTGACCCAGCTTCAATCAAGGACTTGTGGTATAGTTCCAAATTAGGATGATACGTGATTTTGAGGGGTCTTGCAGGTGGTGATGTTCTCATGTGTCTGCTGCCCTTGTCTATTTTAGGCTGTCATAATCTCGGTTTTGGAAGGCGCCGTTAAAAAAACTTCGTCAAATTATCGTAATGCATCTTGCAGGTTGTACAATATTGCAGCCATGATGCATGCGTAGAGCAGGAAGTGAAGGTAGTCGATGGAGTGCCAGTCAAGTGTGCTGATTTATCCTGGATGATGTCAGGTATCTTGTGTGCTGTTAGAGCTGCACCAAATTGGAGAATTTCATCAAATTCTCCACTTATGCCTTGTAAATGGTGGACAGCATTTGTGGAGTCAGGTAGTGAACTATTAGCCCCCAAATTTCCATCCTCTGATTAGTCTTGCAACCACAGTATTTGTACGTCTGGTTCAGTTAAGTCTGGGGTCAATGGCAACGCCCAGTGTGTTGTTGGTGGGGGATTTAGTCATGGCAATGCCCCAAATTTCAAAGCGAATTAGTAACATTCACTCTTGTTGCAGCTCATTATTGCCCGGCATTTCTATGACATGATGTTATTAGTCAATTGTCAGCCCAAGTCTGAATGTTGTTCAAGTCTTGCAGCATGCACGTACATGAAAATGAACATTGTGCAATTGTCAGCAAACATCCCCATTTCTGACCTTATGATAGAGGAAAGGTCATTAATGAAACGGCTGAAGATGGTTGGGATTGAGACACTAGCCTGAGAAACTCTTGCTTTGATGTCCCAGGTCTGAGACGATTGGCCTCCAGTAACCATAATCAATTTCCTTTGTATTTGGTATTATCTGTTCTGAATTTATCTCATTTACCATGTTGATGGAGCCACCACACGTAACAGAACATGTCTTTAGTGAAGACAGTGGCCACTCCTACCAATACAGCCATATATAAATAAAACCTGTGCTACTGAACCACCTGCTCAATCTTTCCTTGTAAGGAAGCCCCTTCAACAAAGGAATCAACTTAGTGAACCTTCTCTGAACTGCACCCAACGCAAGTATATCTTCCTTTAAATAGAGAAAATAAACCTGTACACAATGCAAGTAGATCGAGGCAATAAGATTTAAATTACCATTACCATTTGAGATAATTTTCATATTAGTCTGTGAATATTATGAAAATTTAACTTATCAAACCAACAAGGTCAAGGAAGCCATTTTGAGAATAATGTTAGGGTAAAGAAGCCACTTTGTATTCTGTAACTTGCGTTTAATAAATACTTTATTCAAAATTACCATCTTAATTAGTCATCGGTCAAAAACAGATGATTGAATAACTAGTGAGCCTCAACTGAATTATATCGGAATGAGCAAAAATTCAGTAGTTATATTAAAAAGGTTGGGTTATAGTCAAAACTCTATAAGCTTGTTTTAAAGTCACTAATTAGCCATAAGCTTGGGGGTGGGGGGATGAATTTCCCCATCCCACCTATCACAGAAATCGTAGCAGGTGGGAGGTGGACCGTGCATTGACGTTGGGTGGGATTTTCCAGGTTTGGGGCAAATGCGGCTGGAAAATCCCGTTCTGTGTGTCTGTAAAAGAAATATACCATCAGATAAAATGTACAAGCAATGGATCCTCCTACCCTGATTAGCCTCAAAGATCATGTGCCCTTACAGAGAACTGAAATAACTGAAATAGCAGCTGCAATTGTATGACAGCGAATTGTTCAAAATCAAATTGAATACTGCTGTTTAACAGCTCCCCTTTCCTCTTGCCTGGGATAATGCACGCAGATGACTATAGTAATTGAAAGCTAATCAAATTAACTTAAACAATAAAATTGATCAATTATCCATTTATCATGAGCCTAATTTAAAGTGAGGTAATCTCATTTAGGGGTTAAAAGCAAAGGTTCCGAAAGAGCTTCCCAGTTGGCCACAGAAAGAAGCAATGTTAAAGGGATTTCTGAGTGGTCTACAAACTGATAACCTAGTTGCAGTTGCAAAAGTCTATCTTGAGCTGATAAAATTATACCTTTATTAAACTTAATTTAATTTACTACCCGAAAGTCCTGTCTTGCTTATGGTTAAAGTCTTATTTGAACTGAAACAATTTATTTTGTTAGTTATAAATTACTGGTGCGTTTAGTCCATTGCAATTAATTTGCGGGTTACAAAATTGGATCACCTAAAAATAGTCATTTTAAATGTGGTCTGACCCACCCTGTACACTTGTACAGTTGAGACAGACTTATCTACTTTTGTACACCTATCCTCTTTGAAATAAAGGTCAACATTCCATTTGCCTTCCTAATTACTAGCTTTACCTCTACGCTAACATTTTGTGATTCATGTACAAGGCCACTCAAGTCCCTCTGCACCACAACATTCTGCAGTCCCTCTACATTTAAATAGTATTTTGCATATCTACTGTTCCAACAAATTGCACATTTTCCCACATACGCCATCTCTAATTTTTTGCCATTCACTTAAGCTATCTACCTTTTGCAGTCCTCATGCTCTCCTCACAACTCGTTTTCCTTTCTATTTTTGTGTCACAATGAAACTTAGCTACAGTACATTCTCCTTCTTAATTCAAGTCATTAATAGAGATTGTAAATAGTTAAGGTCCCTGCACTGGTCCCTAAGACACTCCATTCATTGCAGTTCACCAACTTAAAAATGACTCATTTATCACTCCACCATCACCACACCCCTCCCCCGTGATGTATTTTCCAGTGGAGGAATGGCCTACCATTGGCCAGCAGAGGGATCTTCCAGTCCCACCAATGTCTACAGTGATTTGTGTGCCCCACACCCACCGCTGAAGAATGCGCTGCAGGAGTCACCATCGGTAGGACCGGAAGATCCTGGAAGGGAAGGAAAATTGCGGCCTCTGTTTTCTTTTAGTTATCTAATGCAAAATATATCACCCCCAACAACATGAACTCTTACTTTCTATAGTAACTTATTGGATAGCTTTTGAAAATAAAGATACACTACATCTGCTGGTTCTGCTTTATCCATCATGTTTATTACATCTTCAACAATTTTCAAGCATGATTTGCCTTTCATAAACACCAACATAAAAGTACCTTCAGACTGCAAAGTACATTGGGCTTAGCAAAAAGAGCCTTAAAGAACTGTGACTGTCAGTACTAAATCTGATCTTAGTGTTATTGATGATAGTATTGAATGCCAGAGTGCAAAATGACCCTATTCCTCTGTGTACTTAAAATAATTAACCCATAAGCAACACCCATCTCTCCACAAAAAGTCCAATAGCTTCAGTTTTAAAATAGATATCATGAAATACAAAATTGATCAAACAAATATACTTTAAATAACTTACTCTGTTGCATAGTTCATCATTGTCAGTATAGATGGCAACTTGCCGAGTTGCTTCAGCACCATTATTTGGAAAGAAAGTCATCAAGACAAGAATATCATAACCATGCCTTCCAGTAAACGTTTTTAAGTCAACAACAAGATTTGGACGAGATAGGAAATCCTGTAATATAGATAAATAAACAATGACTAACATGATTTTAATGACTTTAAATATTTTAAAATACTTGAGGCAGTTTTAAAAACTGTTATAAATGTTTAAATATGTAAACACTTTGAGAATATTTTTAAAAGTATGCCTGAGTTTATCCCTCAGGTATCAATGTCAGCCAGCTCCCCACCCACCATTCTGGCTCCCAACACCTTGGAATAGAGATTGCTGATAAAACTATCAGCTAACATGGGGATCAAATAGGGATGGTGTGTAGTCAGCAGTTTAGAGGAATTTGGAAGATGTTTAGGCCAGTTGCCTTTTGCAAGCGAGGAATGCACGAAGCATTCGGAACAAAGTGAACGAGCTGGTGGCGCAGGTCAGCACAAATGGATATGATCTGGTGGCCATACGGAAATGTGGTTGCAGGGTGACAGGGGCTGGGAGCTGAATGTCCAGGGATATCAAGTGTATAGGAAGGATAGATGGGAGGAAAAAGGGGGTGGGGTAGCTCTGCTGATTAAGGATAATATCAGGGCGGTAGTAAGGGAAGGTATCGTTGTGGAATCGTGTGGGTGGAGATAAGGAACGGTAGGGGGAGGAAGACGCTGGTGGGTGTGATCTATAGGCCCCCAAATAATAACTTAGAGGTGGGGCGGGCTATAAACAAGCAAATAAATGATGTGTGCAGAAATGGAGCGGTGATAATTATGGGGGATTTTAATCTGCATATTGATTGGTTGACCCAAGTCGGACGCGGTGGGCTTGAGGAAGAGTTCTTGGAATGCTGTCGGGCTAGTTTCCTTGAACGGTGTGTGATAGAACCAACGAGGGAGCGAGCTACCTTAGATCTGGTGTTGTGTACCGAGGCAGGAAGAATTAGGGATCTTGTTGTGAGGGATCTTCTTGGGACGAGCAATCATTGTATGGTTGAGTTTCTGATGCAGATGGAGGATGAGAAAGTAGGCTCCCGAACCTGTGTCCTCTGTTTGAACAGAGGGGAGTACGATAGGATGAGAGAGGAATTGGCAAATGTAGATTGGGGGCGCAGATTGGTTGGTAGGACGACTGAGGAACAGTGGAGGATCTTTAAGGAGATCTTTTTCGGTGCTCAGCAAAAATATATTCCGATAGTAAAGAAGGAATGTAGGAGAAGGGATAACCAGCCATGGTTATCGAAGGCAGTAAAGGAGAGTATTAAATTAAAAGCTGATGCGTTCAGAGTGGTTAAAAGTAGTGGGCGATTAGAAGATTGGGAAAGATTTAAAAATCAACAAAGGATGACTAAGAAGTTGATAAAGAAAGGTAGGATAGACTATGAAGCTAAACTAGCACTAAATATAAAAAAGGACAGTAAGAGTTTTTACAAATATATAAAGAGGAGGAGGCTGGCTAGAGTGCTCGACAGACTGGAGGGGCTGATTGTGGACAAGTCCCCAGGACCGGATGGAATGCATCCGAGGGTTCTGAAAGAAATGGCGGAGGTTATAGTGGATGCCTTGGTGGTTATTTTCCAGACGTCGCTGGATTCCGGGGAAGTGCCGGAAGATTGGAAAACGGCTAATGTTACGCCGTTGTTTAAGAAGGGTGCCAGGCAAAAGGCGGGGAATTATAGGCCGGTTAGTTTAACGTCTGTGGTAGGTAAAATGTTAGAATCCGTCATTAAGGAGGAAATTGCGAGGCATCTTGAAGGGAATTGCTTGATAGGGCGGACGCAACACGGTTTCATTAAAGGGAAGTCGTGTCTGACAAATTTACTGGAGTTCTATGAGGATGTGTCTAGGGCAGTGGATAGAGGAGAGCCGGTGGATGTGGTCTTTCTGGATTTTCAGAAGGCGTTTGACAAGGTACCTCACAAGAGGTTATTGCAGAAGGTCAGGGGACATGGAGTTGGGGGTAGGGTGTAAGCGTGGATAGAGGATTGGTTGTCAAATAGGAGGCAGAGAGTGGGGGTCAACGGGTGCTATTCGGATTGGCGGTTGGTGACGAGTGGGGTGCCCCAGGGGTCGGTGCTGGGGCCTCAGCTATTTACCATTTATATAGATGATCTGGAGGAGGGAACCGAGTGCAGGGTGTCGAAATTTGCTGATGACACCAAGATTGGGGGAAAGGCAAATTGTGCGGAGGGTGTGGAGAGTCTGCAGAAGGATCTAGATAGGCTGGGCGAATGGGCCAGGAAATGGCAAATGGAATTTAATGTTGGCAAGTGTGAGGTGGTCCACTTTGGTAGGAAGAATGGTAGGAAGGACTATTACTTACGTGGCGAAAAACTGCAGCAGGCGACGGTGCAGAGGGACCTCGGGGTCCTTGTGCATGAGTCGCAAAAACCCAGCTTGCAGGTGCAGCAGGTGGTCAGGAAGGCGAATGGGATGCTGGCCTTCATAGCGAGGGGGATTGAATATAAAAGTAGGGAGGTCTTGCTGCAGCTGTATAGGGCATTGGTGAGGCCGCAGCTGGAGTACTGTGTGCAGTTTTGGGCACCGCACCTGCACAAGGATATTTTGGCCCTGGAGGGAGTGCAGAGGAGGTTTACTAGGCTGATACCGGAGTTGAGGGGGTTGAGCTATGAGGAGAGGCTGAATAAACTAGGCTTGTACTCGTTAGAGTTTAGAAGAATGAGGGGAGATCTCATTGAGACGTATAAGATGATGAATGGGATGGATAGGATAGAGGTGGAGAGACTCTTCCCGCTCAAAAAAGACAGTAGGACTAGGGGGCACAGCCTCAAGATAAAGGGGAGGCGGTTTAGAACGGAGTTGAGGAGGAACTTCTTCACTCAAAGGGTGGTGAATCTCTGGAATTCTCTGCCCGTTGAAGTGGTGGAGGCTGCCTCGCTAAATATTTTTAAGAAGCGGGTTGATGGGTTCTTGATAAGAGAGGGGATTAAGGGTTATGGGGAGAGGGCGGGAAAGTGGAACTGAGTCACAACAGATCAGCCATGATCTTATTGAATGGCGGGGCAGGCTCGAAGGGCTAGATGGCCTACTCCTGCTCCTATTTCTTATGTTCTTATGTTCCTATGAATATTGGACCCTTAGAGGATGAGAGGGGGGGATGTAGTGGTGGGAGATGAGGAAATGGTGGAGGCCTTAAGTAAGTTTTTTGCCTCGGACTTCACAGAGGAGGACGCAAATAGTTTGCCGGATATTAAAGATAGAAGGTTGGTAGGAGTTGAAGGCCTGAATGCGATTCTGTCACTAGAGAGGTAGTGCTTGATAGACTAATGGGACTGATGGTAGACAAGCCCCCAGGACTGGATGGAATGCATCCCAGGGTTCTGAAGGAGGTGGCAGAGGTGATAGTGGATGCCTTAGTGATTATTTACCAAAACTTGCTGGATTCCGGGGAAGTGCCGGAAGATTGGAAAACGGCTAATGTTACGCCGTTGTTTAAAAAAGGTAGCAGACAAAAGGCAGGAAATTATAGGCCGGTTAGTTTAACGTCTGTAGTTGGAAAAATGCTTGAATCCGTCATCAAAGAAGAAATAGCGAGGCACCTAGAAAGGAATGGTTTGATAGAGCAGACGCAGCATGGATTCGTTGAGGGGAAGTCGTGTTTGATGAATTTATTGGATTTCTATGAGGATGTGACTAGTGCGGTAGACAGAGGGCAACCGGTGGATGTGGTGTTTCTAGATTTTCAAAAGGCATTTGATAAGGTGCCTCACAAAAGGTTGCTTCAGAAGGTTAGGGGGCATGGAGTTGGGGGTAAGGTGTTAGCGTGGATAGAGGATTGATTGTCTAATAGGAGGCACACAGTTGGCATCAATGGGTGCTTTTCTGATTGGCGGTTGGTGACTAGTGGAGTGCTGCAGGGATCGGTGCTGGGGCCTCAGCTATTTACCATTTATATAGATCTGGAGGAGGGGGCTGAGTGTAAGGTGACGAAATTTGCTGATGACACGAAGATGAGTGGAAAAGCAAAATGCGCGGAGGGTGTGGAAAGTCTGCAGAGAGACCTGGATAGGCTGAGCGAGTGGGCGAGGACCTGGCAGATGGAGTACAATGTTAGCAAGTGTGAGGTTATCCACTTTGGCAGAAATAATAGTAGAAGGGATTACTATTTAAAGGGTGAAAAGTTGCAGCATGCTACGGTGCAGGGGGACCTAGGGGTCCTTGTGCACGAGTTGCAAAAACCCAGTCTACAGGTGCAGCAGGTGACCAAGGCGGCAAATGGTATGCTGGCCTTTATAGTGAGGGGGATAGAATATAAAAGCAGGGAGGTCTTGCTGCAACTATACAGGGCACTGGTGAGGCTGGAGCTGGAGTACTGTGTGCAGTTTTGGTCGCTGCACTTGTGCAAGGATATATTGGCCTTGGAGGGAGTGCAGAGGAGGTTCACTAGGCTGGTACCGGAGATGAGGGGGTTGGACTATGAAGAGAGACTAAATAGACTGGGTCTGTACTCGTTGGAGTTTAGAAGGATGAGGGGGTTCTTAAAGAGACGTATAAGATAATGAAAGGGATGGATAGGGTAGAGGTAGAGAGATTCTTCCCGCTTAGAAAGGACAGCAGGACTAGAGGGCACAGCCTCAAGATAAGGCGGGGGGGGGGGGGGGGCAGTTTAGATTGGAGTTGAGGAGGAACTTCTTCACTCAAAGGGTGGTGAATCTCTGGAATTCTCTGCCCGTTGAAGTGGTGGAGGCTCCCTTGCTAAATATATTTAAGTCACTGGTAGATAGATTTTTGATAGACAAGGGAATTAAGGGTTATGGGGAGAGAGCGGGAAAGTGGAACTGGTCCACTTCAGATCAGCCATGATCTTATTGAATGGCGGGGCAGGCTCGAAGGGCTAGATGGCCTACTCCTGCTCCTATTTCTTATGTTCTTATGTGACGGAGGCAGCTGATTGGTGTTCTGGATTTTAATGACAAAGAAGTCTATGAGCCCTTGAACTTATTGTTGGAGGTTCAGGGTGGAGAAGACAGACGAGAAGGGTTTAACATGATTATGTGCAGCAATCCAAAGATGTGTAAGCTAGGTTGATTAGCCATGGTAAATGCAAGAGGTTTATAAGGATAGGGCGGATGGGAGGCCCTGTGTGAGATGTTTCTTTCGGACAGTCAGTGCAGACTTAATGGGCCAATGGCTTCTTCCTGCACTGTAGGGGTTCTATGATTCAGTCAAAAAGCCATGGATGGAATGAGGTGTTACCTTTGTATTTCAGGATGATCTACCGAGTGGATCCAGTGAGCACTTTAAGCAAATGAAAGTAGGATTCAATGATGCTTTTGTGTTCAAGCCAAATCTGGCAGTAGATGACTAAACCAATTGTTTGCAATATACTTTCAGGTCTGCATCCCTTGAAACTAATGGAGTGGAAATGAGGAGCATATCAGGGGAAACAGTCAAGGTGAACAAAAGTGATCACTTTATTGGGAGACAGGGCATCAAAGACGGAAGTGGTTGGGCAAATCAGCAGCTGTTGAAATCTTGTGGTGAATTAATGGCCAAAAGACTAGATAGTTGGAATTATGAAAGTAAGTTGTAAGTGAATTGGGTGATAACATTTTCCAGTGAGGATAATGGAGATAGAAGAAGGCAGGGTTGGGGAATGGAAGGCGGATGTGGGTAGAGTGTGATACAAGGACATGATCAAAGATAAACATATTGCAATCAATATGATGGGCCTAGTAAGACCTCATGAAGTGGCAACTTCAAGACGGTGGTTGTGAATACAAGTTGGGAGTAAAATAATGTAAGTATTCAAATGTTATGAATTATGTGCATGGATTGTTTTGCCTCTATCTTTAGTTGATTATTTTCTTTCTGTCCTGAAAATGGTATGATATACTGGTACAGTTTGACTGGCAGTGACAGCCTTCCAGGATCTTCCCCCAAGTAGCTATTCCTCATTTGATTCTACACAGCAAGTACTGGCAGGCTATTTAACGGCACATGTGCACACTGTTGAATCAGAAATGAGAACCATGCTGAGTTTTCCCTTTCCTACTTCAGGGGCATCAAAATCAGTGCTAGTCCCTCACCACTACTCTAATGCAGATTAGCTAACCTAGCACAGGTGAGAATGTTCTGGCTCAGTAGCACAGTGGATAGTGTATTTATTCAATGAGAAATTTTGAGTGGTTACAATTATCATATTATGATTAAGGTTTAAAGACTGCATCCTATATAACAAGAGCTATGATGGACAAAATACAAATCAGGAATTTACTAAGTAACAGATTATTATTAAGTACAATCTTCAAATAAAAACCAAAAGGTATTGAATATAAAATATTTCATCAAGAATAAAAGGAATGAGAAACATACATTCAATACATCAATGGAAATTGTATTGTGTGGGACAAGAAATGGATGACAGGATGAGCTAGCATATTAAGAATGAAACATGAGAGACTGGAAGAAAAATTAAATAGTTTAGGAAAGGAGGGGCATTGAATTGGAATTATCCTGTTTTCCATTGAATTATGCAATAGAATCTTTTACTTCCACCTGCTAGCAGATAGGGTCTCAATTCAACACCTCATCTGAAAGATTACACTTCTGACAGTGCAACATTCACTCAGTACTGCTTCAATGTGAACATAGATTTGTTTGTCACATCTCTGGAGTGGGACTTGACCTCACAACCTTTTGACTGAACAATACTGCTGCCACAGAGCCTTGGCCAACATAGGCATGGATAAGGATTTCCATGTCAGATAAGCTGAAGTAGGAACAGAAGTGGCTGATGTTCCAGAGGTACAAATAGGTAATCTTTGAAATAGTGACAAGTATCACAATCAGAGTGAAAGCAAATTACTGCAGGTGCTGGAATCCAAAATAAAATCAGAAAATGCTGGAAAAACGCAACGAATCTGGCAAAATCTGTGCAGAGAGAAACAGTTAACATTTGAGTCCATATGACTCTTCTTCAGATTTGATTATTTATCACAATCAGAAGTTCAATTTGGTGTGTTGAATAGAATATCAAGGTTATGAACAGACTAGTTCAATCAAAATTAATTATTTTTGCATGAGAAATTAGTTAATTCTATTTTCAATTCAATGGCCTCATGTCTACCTCTTTAATTGTAATTTATCACTGGCTTATTAATGCAACATTTGAAAATGTGATGATGGAAGATATGGGGGCAAATTCTACTCTCCCGCTCGCCTCGGGAATTGTAGTGGGCGAGGGGCAGACCTTGGAAAAATCTGTTAGCCTCGTGTGGGATTTTCCGGTTTGAGGGCGAGCACAGCTGGAAAATACCACCCATGGAGTTTAAAGTCACTTTATTATCTTCTCCTTTACACTTTACTACAGACCTGTCCATATTTACAAGTTCAAACTCAATATCTCACAATCACTTCTTGTGGAGAATCACAGAAGAAGCAGCAATTGGCAAGAAGTGGATAGGGCACAAAACCCACTGCTAATGCCAGTTTTGGCTGGAAATGCAATGAGGAAAAGAATTCCAGGTTTTTAAGTTCTAGTCAGAAATTTTCAATACTTCAAAAACAAAACTGAAAAAACTGTGTGTGCACTACTCCTCACTTCACCAATTCTGCCTCCACCCAATCACAGACTTATCATGGGCAAGTCCTACAATGGACAGACATAGACAAAGAGATAGATAAACTAATACTAGATGTATAATTGAACTTCGAAATTTATGTGACAGTCTTGTTGTTATTCAATTTACAAATTGGTCCAGCAATTTATTTTTTGCATTCTTTAGTGAGCTAAGTGATAGGCAATTTTTAGATCTGTCCCATTGATCTTTGCACTGATTTACATTGTCAAAGTCACATTGCTATAATTCTCATATGTTTAAAAGGCTATTCCCTTGTAGAATATCAATATATTAGTCTCTGAAGGCTCTCCCAATGACCCATCATGCATTGGTTATTTCTATCTGGTTGATCATTGGTTTGGGAATGGTGGTATCAGAACCAACGTGAGTGTTTATTATTACGTAGATCTTTATACTCAACATTAGATTTTTCAGGAGTGAATCTAAGTGTAAGATTTTATCTTCACCACTGTAGTTTATGCGAGAAAACATTCATTGGTTTTTGGGGGAATAATCGACAGATGGCAATTGTTACAAGCTATAGTGAAATGAAAGTTACCCACGCTCCCTATATTTTGACATAAAGGAGACAAACGGTTAATTCTAACTATCTTATTAGCAGATCGAAAGAGAAAATGCATATAAACCAACTTAATGCATGAATCTATGCTTCTATCACATCTCACACTGCACAAGAGGATAAATTAGTGAGAAAGCCATTTCCTTTATATTACATATTCAGAGCAGGAGTTGTCAGCTAGACTTCCTGCTATGTCCATGTTCAGCTGATTTTTACAGTGGTAATTTATGACTTCTGCTGCATGTAATGACACACTGGATAATAATAGAATAGTGAATTTTAATTACAGTATGCAAATCAGTCAAGCAAAAAATAACCAGCCCATCTTCTAATGAAGAAAGACAATTAAATATGACAGCCCTTTAGAATGGGAGTGATCTGTTTGTATTGAACTTTGATATAAAGCATATTAAAATTGAACACTAACTCAACTAGGAACGTAACAAAGAAAAACAAAGACTGACGAGAAAAAAATAATTTTAAGGTAATTTTAAACTTACACAATGTATTTAACATCAGTGGTTTAATTTTATTAGGTGAGCAAAATCTTGTTGAGGCACTGCAGACCTTGCTTTCTAGCTGGACAGCCTCTTTTCAGGAAGGCCGCCGAACCACAAGTCAAGCAAGCAATGGCAAAGCCAGCCTTTCCCCTGGAATCAAGGTTGTGGGATGGAAGTCTGGCCTACTAAGTGCTGCTAGTAATCAGGCTGGCTGCTCTTGTGCTCAGCAGCGCCACTTGAGAGGCTGTGGCTGCTGATGCAAGGACAGGCATCTCAGTCTCAGAATCACCCAAAGCAACTCAGGCCACATGTAAGTAATGTGGAAGAAGAGGTGGTGGGGGTCATGGGGAGATGACTGCAGGGGTGAAAAGCAGTGCCTTTGATCTAGGGACCTCCTACTACTACCCCCCCTCCTCCTCAGAGCTCACAAGCTGGTCACAAAGTTTGCCTGTTGTGTATACTGCATGTTGACAGACCCGCCTTCAGCTAGACTAATGCCACTTAAGGGCTTCAACTGGCAGCTGAGCAGAAGGATTGAGCATGGGCCTTCCTGCACAGAACTTAATCCTTGCAAAGGTTTGAGGATAGAGGTGTTCAGGTATGCCATCATCTCATACCCAAGCTAGTCACCAGCGAGAGCAGAAGATCCTGCCCATGGCCTTGGAATTACCATAAAATTCAGTTATCGAGAATTAAATGACATCCTTGCTTTATCCAATCATATTCTGCACATATCCATAATTTTAATATTGACTATTGTCTGGTGGAAAATAGTAGGCTGGCTACTAAAGCTTGTTTGCTTCCCTGATTCAATAAACCAATGCATGAAATTTTGTAAGCTTGCACCCTGAAGATTAGAAAGGTACCAGTTTGGAATCCTGATTTGCTCGAGTTAGCTGATCTCAGCCAGCATCCAATAGGGCTGTCCAATTTAAATCTGAACAAGGGAAGGAAAATTTAACCAGTATTCACTTTCTAACTTCCATCATAAATTGTATATATTAGACTTTTGGGTGAAGCCAAGTTCAAGCTCAATTGTGATGCCACCATTATTAAACAGCATAATACCACACAATGTCAAGTGGTAAGTTACTCGATGGCATCTGGAGCAGTCATGGTCATATGTCATTATTTTCAGGTGAGGACATTCACTTGAACTATTGAAATGCACATTGCATTTTACAATTTGAGGTTAACGGAGTGATAAAAAATTGAAACTTGTGAAATAAAAAGGGCAACTGAAGCCATTATTGAACTCCATTACATATAACATTGTACAGTAACAAAAGACACTAAAAACAGTGACTTCTTCTTTGAGTAATTCTGTTATTTTCCAATATTTCTTTCTGAAAAATATGGACAACTACAATACTTAGGGTTACCATAGATATTGCTAATGACTCTCAATGTTTCTGGGTTTCAGGATGTTAAATCGTAAAGAAGCTAGGCTTCTTTTCTTTGCAAATTTTCTTGTAAATAATATATTTGAATTTGCCACATGTATAGAAAAAATTAACAAGTATTGTTTTCAGAAGTTGTGTACTATAGTGAAAGGTTCTGGAACGGTGTTAAAGCGATAATAGAAAAAATTTGAAGAAATTAATTGAAGTAGTTTTATTTTTACATCTAATTACCTCAGCTTTATGTAGTAAGTTATGGACAAAGCTACTGATGAAGACAATATAAATAGACTCAGGGAACTTGCATTCCAGGAGAGAGAATGAATTGAGTGAGTTGATGAGAAAGTAATAAGTCTGTTTGTTTGAACAAATGCTTTTTTGCAATTGTAAAAATTATTGAATAAAATTCAAATCGCCTTAATTTTTGGGTGTAATTTGCCGTAATTTGCAACATGTCTGCATCCACTCAGATTGAGGCCACGAAAATAAAATTGGTCTACCCACCTCATCTGAAAGATTTCTGTGCAGGAATCTGCGCCTCAAGCACTAGCCCCTTTTCTCAATGCAGCTAGCTTGGCCTGCACACAGTCAGTGGTGCTGGCAGCATTGTTTTTTGATCAAGTGCTACAAATGATCTGCTTTTTCTTAAAAGCAGGCTGTCTCTTAAAGTGAGGGTGGAGAAAAGATTGGCAATGATGGAGATTCTTCAAAAAGGGGCACTTAAGCATCTAGAATGATGATTGTGATGGAAACAGGCATTAATAGTGCAGACTAGCTGGAGGAGAGAAACCAGGCTTCACAGGAATAAGGAAATCCTCAAGGACCATTCTTGAGGAGTGGGAACAGATAGCCTTGAAAGTCAACTACTGCAGTATAGACCTAAGGTGCTACAAGAAGTCTAATGACCTGATTTGCTTGCTCAACAATGGTGAAGGCGGGTAGGGGGTGGTGGAGGTTGAGGAGGGGTGCAATTAGTCCCTTCTCCCAGTTTCTACCTCCAACATGAAAATCTGGCTCTGTGTCTGCCTTCACAAACAAAGACACATATTACAGATCAGAAGTAGAGGGTAACCAAAGGGCTAATAAAAGTGAGAAACTTGGTAATTGATATCAGCAGAGGAAAACTATTAGAGAAACTTAAAGGACTAAAAGCTGATAAGTTCTTGATGGCCTATATCCTAGGGTTCTAAAAGACATAGCTGCAGAAAGTGGATATGCAAGTTACAATTTTTCAAAATTTCTTAGATTCTAGAACAGTCCCAGCAGATTAGATATTAACAAGTGTGATACCACTACTTGCAATCCCACCTCGGTCTTGAGACCACCAACAGGTGGCATCTTCCGGGGTCCAGGCCTTGAGTTGAGGTGGATGTAGGCGGCACGGTAGCACAGTGGTTAGCACTGTTGCTTCACAGTGCCAGGGATCCTGGCTTGGTTCACTATCCGCGTGGAGTTTGCATGTTCTACCTGTGTCTGCATGGATTTCCTCCGGGTGCTCTGGTTTCCTCCCTCATTCTGAAAGACGTGCTGGTTAGGTGCACTGACCTGAACAGGCGCCATACTGTGGCGACTAGGGGAATTTCACAGTCACTTCATTGAAGTATTAAGGTAAGCCTTACTTGTGGCTAAGCAATAAGCTTTAAATGTAGGCAGGCAGAGTCCAGAGCAGACAGGTTAAGTGGCCTACCTCCATTATCAAAACTCCTTGGCCCAGTGCTCCCAATGCAATCAGCATCTCATCTATCTTCAGTTGAACCTCTGATCTTTTAAACACTCCCATCTTCACATCTTCACCCAACACCTCACCCTCAATCCATTATGCATTTTATAAACAGAATTCACAAATCCTATTACATCAAATGAAAGCTGTTGAATAGCCTGTAAAACTCCTTCATTAAACAAACAACTCTTCAAACCACCAGTGCAAATAAAGTCAAGCACTTGTAAAACAATTAGCCACTGGATTGCAGTGAAGGGCCAACAAAACCCCTCAAGTCAACAAACAGATTTCAGAACTGCTATTTTAACAGATGTCTACACAGGGCAATATATTGACCAAAGTCAACCTGCCTAGTTTGAATTTGAACAAAGCTGGGCAATTCACTGTTCCATGCTACATGCTCCATAGCAACACCTTCACCAATCATGGTCCACTTGCCAACTTAAAAGCAAAATACTGCAGATGCTGGAATTTGACACAAAAACAGAAAATGCTGGAAGATCTCAGCAGGTCTGACAGCATCTGTGGGGAGAGAAAAGAGCCAATGTTTCAAGTCCAGATAACCCTTCATCAGAGTTCTGACAAAAGGGTAATCTAGACTCGAAAAGGTGGCTCTATTCTCTCCCCACTGATGCTATCAGACCTGCTGAGTTTTTCCAGAATTTTCTGTCCACGAACTAATCAGTTACTGTCTCCTCATGCAATATAAATTGTTCCCTGTTACAGTTCATAATTCTTGCAAGCTATCCTGATAAGTGCAAGATGCATAGCTTTGAAAACACATGTTTTCTTTTCAGCAATACTAATTATATTTATCAGAGGCCAATCATCTCAGCTCCAGGACATCAATATAGAAGTACCTCAGGATAATCCCCCTAGGCCCAACTGTCTTTACCTGCTTCATCAATGATCTTCTTTCCATCCTGAGGTGTCAGTGGGGATGTTCACTGATGAGTGCACAGTGTTCAGTCCCATTCACAACTTCTCACATAGTAAGTCAATGCGTATCCATATACTATAAGATTGGGTTAACGTTCAGGCTTGGGCTGTTAAGTGGCAGATAACATCCATGCCACACAAGTGCTAAGCATTTTTCATGTCCAGCAAGAGAAAATCTTTTTGTCTCATCTTGATGTTCAGCAGCATTATCATCACTGAATCCCTATCAACAGTCGAGGGATTACTATTGACCAGAAACGTCACTACGCTAACCATTTAAAAACTGTGGCTGCAAAAACTTGCAACCTGACTCCCCAAAGCCTGTCCACCATCTACAAGACGCAAGTCATGATGGAATATTCTCCACTTGGCATGAAGCTGAACATCATCCAGGACAAGTAGCAACCAAGGTTAGATTAACCACCTACACAGGGAACCTTTACAAATAACAGGCACTACAATGACCGCAGTAGCTTACAATCAGCTCGTCTCTGACTCATTATTGTATGGGGGCAAGGACCAAGCCTTGAAGGGAAAGGCTGGCTCCAACAAATCAAGCTGAACTGGTTGGAGATCTTCAGACTGGGTGTCTGTACAAAGTTATTGGTAGATACCCTGGAGTTCTCCAAAAAGGCCCATGCAATTTGTAGAATGAACTGCATTGTAATCCCCATAAATCCATCACTGTGGGCATTATAAACTAGTCAATCGGGTTTCCAAATTTGATAGATACCCCATCACATGAATCACAGACCTGTACAGCAAGTCAACAGGTGGCCAGACGCTCTCCAAGTTGGGCATGGGCCATACCTATCTTCAGCTTGAATTGGACTAGTTTTCCTGAAAGTATGTAAAGATCAACACGCACAAGGGACTGTACGACACTCTTGTCCAACGTGTGCCATATTCCAATAAGTCATGGAAAACGCATTCCAATGGTTACCCAGAATGGTAGTATACTTGGGTGCCATCCTGGTCATGGGGGCTTCAGAACAAGAGCGTATGGAAAACTTAGATGAGGTCTTGAAAATATTCTCAAGAGGTGGAGTATGCTTGAAGAGGGAAAATGTGTCTTTTAAGCAATTGAATTGACCTACTTAGGCTATTGGGTAGATGGCAAAGGTTTACACCCAGTGGAGGATAAGGTGAAGGCCATTAATAAAGCACCAACTCGAAGGAACACCACAAAATTATAATCTTTCCTGGGATTAGTAAATTAATACATAAAATTTATCTCAAATTTGGCTTCCATGCTGATCCCTTTGTATACCTTACATGAAAATACCAAAGGTAGTCCGAGGAGGCATCACAGGTGGAAGCTTTCAACAAAGTTAAATGATAGCAAAGAAAGAAGTTGTTCTAACGTTCAATGCTTCTTCATATGGGGTTTTGGTGATACTTTTCACATCGCTGGAGAGACAAGACGAAGAGGTCTACTGCATACACATCCAAGAAACTTTTGGATGCCAAGCGGAGATATTCTCAGATCATATTTGATGTGAAAAAGTTGCATCAATATGTCTATGACAGATGTTTTGTAATAGTTACAAATCCAATCTTGTCTAAAATAATCCTTCACAGTGGATGCCATGGACAAACCTCAGAAGAAACGAAACCTATTCTGGCTAAGAAAGACGAGGTCAGTGTTGAGGATGGGATCATTCTCTGCGGATCTCGAGTAGTTGTCCCTTACCCAGCGCAGCATCTATTGTGACTGGAGCAGACGAGTGAAGGAGCAAAGAGAGAGCTAAGATTTTACCTGTTAAAAACCTGTTTAAAATAAGTTTAAAGCACTTTGTTCTTTGTAGAACTGTTTAAAGCATTTATTTATTGTATTTACTGCTTTAAGAATTCTGAGGGAGTTGTTAACAGGCAGTTGTGGGACATCAGCTTTAAATCAGCGCCAGGTTTAAAAGGAGGCCTGGTGTAGACAGGGGGCAGCGTCTGAGCGGGCAGTGGAGTGAGGGGGAAGCAGAGTGAGCAATTAGGGCTTAATATCAAAAAGGGCTGGAAGGAAGAAAGGCCAGGTGAGTTCGTTTGAAAAACAAAAAAAACAAAAAAAATTTTTTTCAAAACTACTACAGTGAATAATGGAGGGGCATGTGATGTGTGGTTTCTGTATGATGTGGGAACTGGTGGACCCCAGGGTCCATCCCAGTGACCATGTCTGCAGTAAGTGCAGGTTGCTGGAGGAGCTCCAGCTCAGGGTAAATGAGCTGGCCTCTGAGCTACAGACACTGAGGCTCATCAGGGGGAGAGAGGGTGCCATTGTCAATGGGGTGCAAGTGACATCCACCCCCCCTAGACTGGCTAAATCTAAGGGTCAGGGACAAGAGGGGGCTGCTGGGAGGAGGAAGGGGGGTGGGGAGCGGAGGCCTCAGCCTCTTAATCTGCATATCAGGTTTGAGGTTCTTGCTTCCAGGCTGGACGAGAACGAGGCAGGTGAGGTTGGTGAGCAAACTGCACACGGTACAGTGCTGCAGCAGGACATAGGCAAAGAGAAGGGGAAAAGGAATGTAGTAGTGATTGGGGATAGTGGGGTGAAGGGTATTGACACTGTCCTTTGTCACAATGACAAAGTGCACAGAAGGGTGTGTTGTCTGCCTGGTGCTCGGGTCCGGGATGTCGCAGCTGGGCTGCAGAGGAACCTGGAGTGGGAGGGTGAGAATCCGGTCGTTGTGGTTCATGTGGGTGCCGGCGACGTAGGCAAAATGCGAACTGAGGATCTGGGGAGGGAGTATGAAAAGCTGGGAATGGAATTAAAAAGTAGAACCGACAAGGTGGTTATCTCTGGGCTACTGCCTGAACCGTGTGCAGACGGGCGTAGGGTTGACAGGATTAAGGAAGTGAATGGGTGGCTCAGGGATTGGTGTGGGAGGAATGAGTTTGAATTTATGGGGCATTGGCACCAGTATTGGGGTAGGTGGGACCTGTTCGGGCGGGATGGGGTTGGTGTGAACCATGCTGGGACCAGAGTGCTGGCGAATCGAGTAAAGAGGACTGTAGACAGGGCTTTAAACTAATTGGGGGGGGGAGGGTGCGAGGGTAGGTGACCTTACGAGGTCTAAAGTTAAGGAGAGTGTACATGTAAGGGAAGAGGCCGAGGATGTCCCAATAATAGAGGGAGTAGGGGGCGTGAGTATAGTTGGTGGTGTTGCGGCAAATAGGGTCCAGGTGAATGCTGGGATGAAAGCACTTTATCTGAATGCACGAAGTATTTGGAATAAAGTGGATGAGCTGGTGGCGCAGATCGACACAAATGGATACGATCTGGTGGCCATTACAGAGACGTGGCTGCAGGGTGACAGGGACTGGGAGCTGAATGTACAGGGCGATCAAGTGTTTAGGAAGGATAGGCAGGAGGGAAAAGGGGGGGGCGTAGCTCTGCTGATTAAGGATAGCATCACGGTGGTAGCAAGGGATGATATTGGAGCCAAGGAGCAGAGGGTGGAATCGTTGTGGGTGGAGATTAGGAACAGCAAAGGGAGGAAGACACTGGTGGGTGTCGTCTATAGGCCTCCGAATAATGATCTGGAGGTGGGGCGGGCTGTTAACGCGCAAATAAGTGCGGCGTGCAGGAATGGGACGGCCGTAGTTATGGGGGATTTCAATCTGCATATTGATTGGTCGACCCATGTTGGATGTGGGGGGCTCGAGGAAGAGTTCTTGGAATGCTGCCGGGATAGTTTCCTCGAGCAGTGTGTGTTGGAGCCGACGAGGGAGCGAGCTATCTTGGATCTGGTGCTATGTAATGAAGTGGGTAGAATTAGGGACCTTGTGGTGAAGGATCCTCTTGGGGAGAGTGATCATTGTATGGTAGAGTTTCTGGTGCAGATGGAGGAGGAGAAAGTGGGTTCCCGGACACGCGTACTTTGTTTGAATAGAGGGGAGTACGGTAGGATGAGAGAAGAATTGGCGAATGTGGACTGGGGGAGCGCGTTGGAGGGAGGGTCTGTTGAGGAGCAGTGGAGGATCTTTAAGGAGATCTTTCTTGGTGCTCAGCGGAAATTTATTCCGATGGCCAAAAAGGATAGTAGGAGGAGAGGTAATAAGCCGTGGATAACGAAGGAGGTGAAAGAAAGTGTTAAACTAAAAGCGGAGGAATTTAGAGTAGCTAAGAGTAGTGGGCGAGAAGAGGATTGGGAGAGAGGTTTAAATGTCAACAAAGATTGACAAAGAAGTTGATAAAGAAGGGTAGGAGAAACTATGAAGCTGGGCTAGCGCTTAATATAAAAAAGGATAGCAAGAGTTTTTATAAATATATAAAAAGGAAGAGGCTGGCTAGGGTGAATGTTGGTCCTTTAGAGGATGAGAAAGGGGACCTAGTGGTAGGGGATATGGCTAAGGTATTGAATAACTTTTTTGTTTCTGTCTTCACGGAGGAGGACGTGAATAATTTGCCGGGTGTTAGCGATGGAAAGGTGGTAGGACTGGAGGGTTTTAATGACATTACTGTTACTAGAAAGGCAGTGCTCGACAGACTGGAGGGGCTGATTGTGGACAAGTCCCCAGGACCGGATGGAATGCATCCGAGGGTTCTGAAAGAAATGGCGGAGGTGATAGTGGATGCCTTGGTGGTTATTTTCCAAACGTCGCTGGATTCCGGGGAAGTGCCGGATGATTGGAAAACGGCTAATGTTACGCTGTTGTTTAAGAAGGGTGCCAGGCAAAAGGCGGGGAATTATAGGCCGGTTAGTTTAACGTCTGTGGTAGGTAAAATGTTAGAATCTGTCATTAAGGAGGAAATTGCGAGGCATCTTGAAGGGAATTGCTCGATAGAGCAGACGCAGCACGGTTTCATGAAAGGGAAGTCGTGTCTGACAAATTTACTGGAGTTCTATGAGGATGTGTCTAGGGTGGTGGATAGAGGAGAGCTGGTGGATGTGGTCTTTCTAGATTTTCAGAAGGCGTTTGACAAAGTGCCTCACAAGAGGTTATTGCAGAAGGTCGAGGGACATGGAGTTGGGGGTAGGGTGTTAGCGTGGATAGAGGATTGGTTGTCAAATAGGAGGCAGAGAGTGGGGGTCAACAGGTGCTATTCGGATTGGCGGATGGTGACTAGTGGAGTGCCCCAGGGGTCGGTGCTGGGGCCTCAGCTTTTTACCATTTATATAGATGATCTGGAGGAGGGAACCGAGTGCAGAGTGTCGAAATTTGCTGATGACACCAAGATTGGGGGAACGGCAAATTGTGCGGAGGGTGTGGAGAGTCTGCAGAAGGATCTAGATAGGCTGGGCGAATGGGCCAGAAAATGGCAAATGGAATTTAATGTTGGCAAGTGTGAGGTGGTCCACTTTGGTAGGAAGAATGGTAGGAAGGACTATTACTTACGGGGCGAAAAACTGCAGCAGGCGACGGTGCAGAGGGACCTCGGGGTCGTTGTGCATGAGTCGCAAAAACCCAGCTTGCAGGTGCAGCAGGTGGTCAGGAAGGCGAATGGGATGCTGGCCTTCATAGCGAGGGGGATTGAATATAAAAGTAGGGAGGTCTTGCTGCAGCTGTATAGGGCATTGGTGAGGCCGCAACTGGAGTACTGTGTGCATTTTTGGGCGCCGCACCTGCGCAAAGATATTTTGGCCTTGGAGGGAGTGTAGAGGAGGTTTACTAGGCTGATACCGGAGTTGAGGGGGTTGAGCTATGAGGAGAGGCTGAATAAATTGGGCTTGTACTCGTTAGAGTTTAGAAGAATGAGGGGAGATCTCATTGAGACGTATAATGTGATGAATGGGATGGATAGGATAGAGGTGGGAAGACTCTTCCCGCTCAGAAAGGACAGTAGGACTAGGGGGCACAGCCTCAAGATAAAAGGGGGGCGGTTTAGAACGGAGTTGAGGAGGAACTTCTTCACTCAAAGGGTGGTGAATCTCTGGAATTCTCTGCCCGTTGAAGTGGTGGAGGCTGCCTCGCTAAATATTTTTAAGACGCGGGTTGATGGGTTTTTGATAGGAGAGGGGATTAAGGGTTATGGGGAGAGGGCGGGAATGCGGAACTGAGCCACGACAGATCAGCCATGATCTTATTGAATGGCGGGGCAGGCTCGAAGGGCTGGATGGCCTACTGCTGCTCCTATTTCTTATGTTCTTATGAAACTACATAATGGTCACCCGGGAATAGCAAAGATGAAAATGTTGGTTAGAAGCTACATCTGGTGGCTTGACCTCAATGCAGATTTGACTTTGATTTATTATTGTCACATGTATTAACATACAGTGAAAAGTATTGTTTCTTGCTGCTACACAGACAAGACATACCATTCATAAAGGAGGAAATGAGAGAATGCAGAATATACTGTTACACTCACTGGCAGGGTGTAGAGAAAGATCAGCTTAATGCAAGGTAAGTCCATTCAAAAGTCTGACAGCAGCAGGGAAGAAGCTGTTCTTGAGTTGGTTGATACGTGACCTCAGACTTTCATATCTTTTTCCCAAAGAAAGAAGATGGAAGAGAGATGTCTGGGATGCATAGGGTCCTTAAATACGCTGGCTGCTTTGCCAAGGCAGCGGGAAGTGTAGACAGAATCAATGGATGGGAAGCTGGTTTGCGTGATAGATTGGGCTACATTCACGACCTTTTGTAGTTCCCTGTGGTCTTGGGCAGACCAGGAGCCGTCCAAGCTGTGATATAACCAGAAAGAATGCTTTCTAAGGTGCAGCTGTAAAAGTTGGTGAGAGTTGTAGCTGACATGCCAAATTTCCTCGTCTCCTGAGAAAGTAGAGGTTTGGTGGGCTTTCTTAACTATAGTGTCAGCATGGGGGGGGGAATCAGGACAGATTGTTGGTGATCTGGACACCTGAAAATTTGAAGCTCTCGACCCTTTCTACTTCGTCCCATTGATGTAGACATGGGCATGTTCTCTACTACGCTTCCTGAAGTCGATGACAATCTCCTTCGTTTAGTTGACATTGAGGGAGAGATTATTGTTGCTGCACCAGTTCACTAGATTCTCTACCTGATTCCTGTACTCTGTCTCGTCATTCACAGAAATCATAGAACCCTACAGTGCAGGAAGAGGCCCTTCGGCCCATCGAGTCTGCACCGACCACAATCCCACCCAGGCACTACCCCCATATCCCTACATATTATACCCACTAATCCCTCTAACCTACGCATCCCTGGACACTAAGGGGCAATTTCTTAGCATGACCAATCAACCTATCCCGCACGTCTTTGGACTGTGGGAGGAAACCAGAGTACCAGAGAAAACCCATGCAGACACGAGGAAAATGTGCAAACTCCACACAGACAGTGACCCAAGCGGGAAATCGACCCTGGACCCTGGAGCTGTGAAGCAGCAGTGCTAACCACTGTGCTACTGTGCCGCCCATTGTTTGAGATCCGATCCACTACAGTGGTGTCATCAGCAAACTTGAAAATCAAATTGGAGGGGAATTTGACCACACAGTCATAGGTGTATAAGGAGTATAGTAGGGGGCTGAGAACACAGCCTTGTGGGGCATTGGTGTTGAGGATGATTGTGGAGGAGTTGTTGTTGCCTATTCTTACTGTTTGTGGTCTGTGAGTTAGCAAATTCAGCACCAGTCGCAGAGGGAGATACCAAGGCCCAGGCCATGGAGTTTGGAGATGATTTTCATGAGAAAATATATATAGTCTGCCCACAACGCAAAGCTAACCCTGCGTTCACCCCTTCAGAAAATGAGGGTACAAAATCACCTTCTCCACGATCATCCTCAACCTGGCTGAACTGGATCCTGAGGAGGAATCTGCATCAGCCATCCTGCGACACTTCCTTTGGAAACAAAAGTCCCCCATGTGGTTCACGCCAGCAGACCGAGCCCCAAAATCGACTGACATCAGATTGATCACCAAGCGATGGAAAGAACTTTCTCTCATGGGGATAATGGGAGAGAATGGATCAAAATGGAGAGGGATAGTACGTTGGCCGTGAAGGGCACGGGGGATCATCAAAAGATCTACCCTTGGACTTCATGGAGTACAAACTCCCTTAATGAGCAAGCGAAGGCTTGCCTAATGGGAAATGAGCAGTGGGGGTTAAAACCCGTTGCTTCAGCCTGGACCGGTATTTTGTAGCTCCTCGGGCATTACCTTGCATGCTGTAAGCCAAGGGTGTGATTCTTCCTTGTACCAAGGATTTTTGGTGATGGAAGACTGACCTTGGCAGAATTATTCCATCAGCCCACCAGCAACCAATGCACAATGACAGCAGAAAGAGGGGGAAAGGAACCTCGAGGTAGAGGAGGGCAAGTGTTCATGATGCAGGATGACAGGATCTGAGTGCAGGGGAACAGAAGCAGGAGTTGGGGGGGCATGAGAGGCCACAGCTGAGGGAATCAGGTATTGAACTTTATTTTAATCCATTAGGGATTTATTGAACACTCCTGCTGCCTCTCACTGCCAAATCACTGCATTTTTCCCCCTGGCTCAGGACTTTCGTTGTCTGCTTCAGCCTCTTTTTTAAGGGCACTGTTCTCATTTCACCCTCTTTACAGGACCACACCCTCCCTTGAATTAATCACCTAGACTATTGCCTATTTCACCTCCATAGACTAGCTCATGCTCAATGGCCTCAGAAACAATGAACCCGATTTTACCATCATGTTGCTCCTGTTTTCGGGTGTAAAAACTTGTTAAAGTCGGGCATGAGGCGAATCATGCGATCCTCACCCACCTCCATGCTATTTCTCCCTTTACCAAGATCTGAAAATGGCCATGATCGGGACCATGCCCGAAATGGGCATGACGGCCATTTTAAATGTATTTGCATGCATTTAACTTGACTTAATAGGCTGCACGCCCAACTTTACTGGCACTTCCCCCTTTACCACCATGCTTGCCCATCCAGAATTGGCACGAAACAGGCATGCTCCATCAAAGTCCGATTCAGGGGCTCCAGTTAGTGAGGAGGTAAGTGCAAAGTGTCCAATGGCTCTCTGCTTGAGATCGGTGGGGGGTAAGGGGGTCTGCTGCCACTCTGCCTGAAATCGGTGGAGGGGAAAGGGAGGGTCCGTTGCCACTCTGCCCAAGATGGGTAGGGGGGGGAAGTGGAAGGAAGGGGCCTACGATCGGTCTGGGTGGTAGGGGGTGGGGGGGATAAAGAGGTCAGTAATGTTGTAGGGATGGAGCAATGTCTGTGGGGGCTGGGGGCATTATCCAGCCCAGGAGGGATGTGGCAGGGGAGCAGCATTCTATAATTTTCTTTTCTGTGCACGCAGCTGGAGGCTCCGATTGGAGCTGCAGGGTTTCAGGCGCGTTAAGCCCCACCCACAGGCTTGTGCGGTGCGATTCGGAATCGCTGATATTTTTTCAGGCAGAGGGTATATGGGGGTGCCTGATAACGGGTCTAAAAGTCAGATCTGAAATACTCGCAGTTTCAAGTCCTCGCAGTACTTAGAATCAAAATGGTAAAATAGGGCCCATAGTTTACAAGGCACGTAGTCCCTTTAATACATTTGCATGTTTAATACACGGATGACGGATAGGAAATCACCAAAGATGAAATGCTCTGGATGGGCGAAACAGATAGGATTGAGGAGATGGGTGAATAATCGTGGAAAGTTAGACATTAGTGCAGAGGATCTGAATTTTAGACAAAGGCAGAAAAAGAGGAAGAGTAAGACATTATTGAAAAGCTGCAGGACAAGGATCAAGAAATCACAAGAGCTAAAAATCCAGGGACAATTTTAAAGAAAAGGAAGCTCCTGTAACTAGCTCAAGTGTGCCGCATGATGCAGCATAATGGGAAAGGGCAGTAGCAGATGCAGTTTACAGCCCTCAGCGTTACTCCTTTCCCACCACTCTATCATCAATTCCCAGCTAAGGCTAAAGAGGGAGAGAAGTAAAAGACTGAGAGAACCAGGAACAGAAAGATAACAGTCACACACAAAAGGTCTACTTGTAACTTCAGGTGAGAAATACCATGGGAGATCGACAAGTGTTCTGATAGAATTGCTACTCCATAGGGAACTCAGTGCCTTATATCAATATGCTAATATGATATATATTCTAGCAAACAAATTGATTATATCACTACATTTTTTTGCCAAAGGCTAAATTTTAGAATTTGATTATAAATTCCATGTACTGGCTAACAAATCGGATCTTATGTAATATGATTTAGAAATCTCCTAATTATGTTACTTCCTTGGCTAACTACAATTACAAAATTGCAAGAACAAGAGGGTGAAAACTTCCTTGATTGTGCAACTTCCTCAACAGAAAATATATTTATAGTTTGTATTTAATCACAGAGCTGTTGAAAGACTTACCCTCTGTGACTCAATTACATTTAAAAAAATTCCAATCCAGAATGAAACTTGCACCTTGGAGATGTTAGAAATGCAAGTACCAAAAACAATATCAATATTCACAGCATTCAACTTGTGATATAAAGTTAAGGTACTGCAGAAGCCAGTATTGTTTTCAGTTCTGACAATTTAACATTCAAAAGTCCTTCAAACTTTTAAAGTACTAGCGATCTTACTGAAACTTATAAGAGTCTGAAGGGACTTGACAGGGTGAATGCTGAAAGAATGTTTCCTGTTGCGAAACTAGAACTAGAGTATACAGTTTAAAGTATAAAAGGTCTGCCATTTAACATGGAAAAAAGGAGAATTTTTTTTTCTAGGGGCCTGAGTCTGTGGAACTCTATTCCCCATAGAGTGGTGGAGACAGGGTCAATAAAACATTTTAATGTTGATTTAGATGGATTATTGACTGACAAGGGAAACTAAGTTTCTCAGTGGTAGGAACAAAAGTGGAGTTGAGGCCATAGTCAGATCATCCATGATCTTATTGAATGGTGAAGAAAGCTTTAGGGGCCTGATAGCCTACTCCTGCTCCTGATTTGTATGTTCATATGATGTATGTGTATATTAGATGAAGTGAAACAAAATATATCCCTTTTAAATTTCCAACTAAAACTGATGACATTGAAAAAGTCTGTGATACCTGTGGGGGAGTCTAAGCAAAAACAAGTTTAACCAAACTGTTCAATTTTAAACAGTTACATTTAGATGAGTAATAATTGTACGAGAATACAGTCTCAACCAGTCACTCAGAAAAAATTAAAAGTGGAAGAAACATATGACACTAGTGCAATTAAGATGCAGCCTTTTTTTGCGGGGAGGTGGGTAATGAACAGATCCAAATGGAGAATTCTCTGTCATCAAGCGATTTCGACATTTGAGGAATGCTGGAATTAAATGCCTTCAGGACAAGCAAGCCTGGTGAAACACTATGCCTCCATCCATCCCCCCCACCCCCCCAAACTGACTTCAAATGCAGTACTTGCAATCGGCTATGCAAAATCAAGATTTGATCTAATGCCACACGAGACAATACCAAAGTAGAATCCAAGTTTACTTTGCTGTAGACTTATTCATCAGTGACAGAACAAATAATCGGTCATTACAAAAAGAACAATATTCACTAAAAATGTTTTTTATTTGGTGCCATGAATTTATTGCACAAATTAATAAGTAGCAATTATATAATAGTTAATATAGACCACGTAGTTCAATTAATTGCCTTGTAACTAATAGATCCAACTCCTCAAGTAGGCATAATAATGAAAAGGACTGTAACTCTAGGAATCATTAAACCTTTGTTGATTGCTTTTAAACTAATTGTATTGATAGATTGGGTGACCGGACAAGACCTGCCAAACGGAGTATAATGTGGGAAGTGTGAGGTCATGCACTTTGGTAGGAGGGATCAAAGGCAGATTATTATCTAAATGGGAGAGACTGCAGGCAAGTGAAGTACAGAGGGAACCAGGTGATCTAGATAATGAATTACAAAATAGGGAGATTTTGTTGCAATTGTACAGGATGTTGGTGAGGCCTCACCTGGAATACAGCGTACAGTTTTGGTCCCCTTACCTAAAAAAGGATATTGTAACATTGGGCGCAATCTAAAGGAGATTCACCATGCTAATTCCTGAAATGAGAGAGTTATCCTATCAAAAGAGATGAAATAATCTTGGTATGAAATCATCTGTATTCCTTGGAGTTTAGAAGAGTGAGGGATGACCTTATTCAAATAAATAAATGATAGGGCTTGACAGGCAGATAGTGAGATGTTTCCACCAGTGGGAGAATCTCAAACAACGGTACATGGCTACAAGATAAAGGGCCGATCCATTTAAAACTGAAATGCATAGAAATTTCATCTCGCAGAGGGTGGTGAATCTCTGGAATTCTTTGTCCCAAAGGATGCTGGATCATTAGAAGTATTCAAAGTGGAGATGGATAAATATTTGATAGATCAATGAATAGAGGATTATGGGGTAATAACACAGAAAAGAAGTTGAATCCGGCATAGATCAGCCATGATCATAATGAATAGTGGGGCAGGCTTGGAGGGCCTTTTGGCCTACTCCTGCTTCTATTTCTTATGTTCTTGTGAGTATATTTTTATTTTCTTCTTTGTAATAGCAACCCAGCCCTCCTGGGAAATTCTAATAGTTTTTCAGTTTTCTTGAACAGTTCCTCTGATGAGATTACACAATAATCAATTGAACAAAGTTCTTTCTCATATTCCAGAAAAAAATGCAAAACTTCCTAAATACCTAATCTCTCGTCAGTCAAAAAACAATTAAAGTATCTTCTAGAATTGCAAAATTGTACATTAGAATGACTCTGAAGTCTTTTTTTATAGCACAGGGAGACCATAGCAAATTTTGAAACATTATTTTGAGCTAGGCTTGGTGCAAAAAATTGTCTTTAGCTAGTGGTTTCAAAAAGACAGCTTCTGAAGCAAAACTTAGGCAAAAATTACGTATTTTTTAACATACTTGGAAATAGAAGGTGTGAAAAGGACAAGCTTTAATTTGCCATTATTGAAACAGAAATGATGTATTCATGTCTTAGCTCTAAACTATAATTAAACATTAACTTTTTCAGTACAAAGGAACATATAAAACAACTTCAAATTTTTTCACAGTATAATTTAATTGATCATAAATAAAAAGGCAGACTCTAGGGACCTAGTACTGTAGCCACATAAATGGAATGGAAAAAAAACTGAATTAATAAAGGAGTCATGTAATTTAGCTAAAAAGGAAATGATAGTTATTTCTATTAAATAAATCTCTGGTTCTTTACGTCATTCAAATCAATTGCATAGTAAATTCTGCTACCCATTCTTGGCGTATTGTTAAGCTGTACTCTAAACCTGGGGCTCTATATTTAGGTTATTGGAGCCTGGTGATTAGTCAAACAGCCGTGGGTGAGAGTGTAAATCTGCTGCAGAAGCAAATGTCGCCTTTATTTTGGGCACTGCCACCCTATTCTCATCAGTTGTGGAGATTAAAATTGGCTCCAAGTCTAGAGATGGTACAAGTTTGATCAGAATTTCAATAACACAGTGGATAAGATCTGGGCAGAAATTGGGTATATTACAAAAGTTGTGGTGAGCAAAATAAAAACAGAAATTGCTTGAAGTCCATGTAGAAGACATTGAGGTAATGAGAATTTTTTAAATCTTGAAGTATGTTAATAAAGTAATGAAGGATGGGGAAAATGGACACTAAGATTAAGAATCTTATTAATCACACTAAGTATTTTGGATCACACAAATTCATGTTTTATAAGTTATCTTTTGCAGAGCCAAGAAATAATCATAACCCATTGAGGTGCAGCTAAGACATAATGTAGAAGCTATTGAAGTTGGATAACAATTTTATGTATATTGTAAATGTATATGTGATTATGAATTACATGGTTTCCTTCAACTGATCTTCCACTGCATGTGGCAACAGTCAATTTTTCAAATATTTCCTACAGTGGTCCCAATAAGAAAATTTGGTAAGGAATAGTTTAGTATAATTCAGCTTCCTTTAATTTCCCAACGTTGTAGAAACTCTTAATCAAAACATCCGATAAAACAAATGAAAGCACCTCCCAAAAACTAAGAAACATATATAGAGAAGTATAGAGTAATAATGGTAGGTATCCTTTAAATGTTAAAACCGACATGCTAGATATGAAGTGCTGTTCTCTGCAAAATGCAAAATTTACAAAAAGGGCACTAAACAGCCCCCCAGGACGGGCCATGATAAATTTATAACACACTAAATGTTGAGCGTCAATTTCCCTTTGGGAAACAACGGACATCAAATTAATTACATTAACTTACAAATTAAAGAAGAACCATCTCATTGCCTTTTAATTTACTCTGCAAGCGTATAACCTTAACATTTTTCAACATAATGAACATACTGTAATGCCCCAGGTACCATTGTAGGATCATGTCTAAAAGGTACAGCAATATGATCTTCTGAAAAGTCAGACACCTCATTTTTCCCAAGGTGTGATAATTACTTGTTTCTATTACCGATTACCATATATTAAATAATTAACCTTTACAACTATAGACAATTTTTCAGACACTTAAAGTCTAATAGACTTATGGTAACCTCACTTTTTAAACAGAGATTAACCAATTATCATGCAAGTTCCACCCACCTGATTTTTTATTACATTAGACGATTGTTATTTCATGAGAATTAAAATAGATTTTTAATAAATATGGAGAAGTAAGAGTATTAATCCGAAGATGACTTGCCTGCTCCTCCCATAGAAAATCAAGGTAAATAGAGCAAATATTTTCCTCCAAAATGTTTGTAAAAAAATTCCTTGTTTAGTCTTAATGGTAACAGTTCTTTCCTATATATAATTAGATGGCTTGAGACTGTTCTTCAAGTGGCCCAGTAGGAGGAAAGAATGAGTTAAAAGCATGACAGAGCATAGCAACATGATTTTCATTCATTAAAACTATTTCTTATTTATAATCAAATCCATTTTATCTGAATTGAGAAACTGCATTTGTAAGTCTAATTGATGGTAGAAGATACTAAAAGAATTCCAATAATAGTAGAAAATTAGAGAGCGAAAGAGAGGGTGGAACTCAAAGTAAACATTATCACTCCAGGAAAAAGTACTAGGCAAACTAATGGGAATAAAGGCTGACAGGTCCCCTTGACCTGATGGCCTGCATCCTTGGGGCTTAAAAAAAGTGGCTGCAGAGATAGAGGTTTGGTTGTAATTTTCAAAAATATCCTCAATTCGTGAAAGCTCCAATAGTGGAAAACTACAACGACACTACTCAAGATGGATGAGAAAAGAAAGCCGGAAACTACTGTCACTATCCTAACATCTGTCATTAAGAAAACGCTGGAAGCCATTATTAAAGAAGAAGCGGCAGGGCATTTTGAAAATCATAACACAATCAAGCAGAATCAACATGGCTATAATCAAAAGAAAATCATGTTTGATAATTCATTTGCATTCTTTAACATAACAAGCAGGGTGGATAAAGGAGAATGGGCTCTCTAATTTTCTACTATGATCCTATAAGAATTTGAGTACTGCTTTACAAAAAGACATGCTGTCAAAGTTTCCATCTGATACTCATCAGAACAGATTTGCAAGAATGCCAAATCTCAAAGAGAACAACAAGTTATACTCCATGAGAACAGGATGTTGATTGGTTGGCAGGGGAACTTCAATTGTTAGAGATGTTGCCATGGAGAATGCACCAGGGAACAATTAATTGCCAGACTTTTCTTTAAATTCAAAACCAGCAAGTCAACTCTGGTCAAAGCATTACCATGGTGAATGAACAAAGGATTAGTTGTCTCTGAAGCTTTTGTTTAGTTGTAATAAGGTGCAATGCATGGACATGCTCCTTCTGTTTGCCCTATGCATAAATATAAGTAACATCTAGCACACATCAGCACAATACATGCCCAAATATTACTAAATTGATTATTGATGCAATTCTTAACACATCAGGATTTTTAAAAATGTTTTGAACCACAAGTGTCTAACATTAACTGTGATTTTATGTTTTGAATTTGCAGGCACAGCTGGTTGGATCATTCCTCGGTATTCCTTGGCAATGCCTTGACCAATCAGAACAAATTGCCTGCTTTGAATTTAAACAAAAGTTTGATAGTTTACTGTTCCCTGGTACATTTGCTATCACAATGCCTCTACCAGTTAGAGACAACTTGCCAACAAATCTCGTCTCATGGAGCATAAATTGTTATTTTCTTTGAGATTTGGTATTCTTGCTAATGTGCCCTGATGAAAGCTCCAGCGGCATGTCTGTTTTTTTCAGTAGGGGAAACTAAAAACTGGCCAGAATTCTCCAGCTGTTCATGTCAGCGGGACCTTCTGGTCCTATCGATGGTGCACCCCCACCACAGGCAGTATGCAGTCAATGAGAAATCCCATTGACAGTGGTGGGACCAGAAGATTCCACTCTGGAGAATAGTGCACTGCCTCCCTCCACGAGAAACATGCCGCAAGGAGGACAGAGAAACACCCTTGTAGGACCCATTCTCCCATTTTGAGACTAAATGCCGTGGCGGTGACGGGAATGTGGAATGTTTCCCACTGCAGCAGTTGGCAGGAAAACACCCCAAAATGTCTGGCTCCAACCTCAGTAATTAAGCTCCAATGGTTTTATGCCATATTCAGTGGTGCGGCAGGTCTGGAAGGTGCATAGTTCACCGCCATATCCAGGTGCCATGTTGAAAAGGCATCCAACATCCCTGACCCACTATTGAAGAAAGAAGGAGTACCTCCAGAAAATGAAGATGGATCTCCAAGAGCACTCTGAGATATGAAGTTGAACTGTAATATATTAGCATGGACCAGGAGTCAAGAAAAATGGGTCATTTTCAGATTGGTAAATTGTGTTTGTGAGGTGCCACAGGGATCACTGCTAGGCCCTCAAACTATTTACAAGTTAGATTAATGATGTAGTTGAACAGATTGAGTGTATTTAAGTTAAGTTTGTTTATTAGTATCACAAGTAGGTAGGTGTACATTTACACTGTGGTGAAGCTCCTGTGAAAATCGCACAGTCGCCACATTCCGGTGCCTGTTCGGGTACACTGAGGGAAAATTTAGCTTTGCTAATACACCTAAGCTGCATGTCTTTCAGACAGTGGGAGAAAACCGGAGCCCCCAGAAAAAACCCACGTAGACACAAGGAGAATGTGCAGACTCCGCACAGACAGTGACCCAAGCTGGGAACTGAACCTGGGCCCCTGGCACTGTGACGTAGCAGTGCTAACCACTGTGCCATCTATTATAACCAAATTTGCTCATCATATAAAGGTAGATGGGAAAGCACATTGAGAGGCTCACAGTCTGCAAAGGGATATATAGACAGGTTAGGTGAGGAGACAAAAATCTGACAGATTAGCATAACATAGGAAGCTGTAAGGTTACTTTGGTGAATAGAAAAACAAATTATTATTTAAATGGAAAGGGACCACAGAATGTTGTGATACATAGATATCCAGGTGTCCATGTACATGAAACACAAAAAGTTAGCATAAACAGGTACACCAAATAGGAAGGGAAATGGAATAGTGACTTGCAAAGGAGATGGGATATATACGGTGGACATCAGCAGAAGGTACTGCAGAAAATTCATACTAGCGTGAAACCGATTTCTAGGTCTCCCATCAAATTCTTGCCCACTGCCCATTATTGCACCTGCTGGCAGGGGCTTGGGAGAATTCCACCCAGTGACTTGGATGAAGGGACCAAACGTATGGTAGGTAATTTGCCAATAATACTCAGATAAGTAGTGTTATCGGACAACAAATTTTATGAAGTTGGGCACACAAAATGGAAGCAGACTAAAGTTACACTCAGAGCCTCTCCACTAAAAATCACAAAGTAACAGACACCAATCAATAGGCAAGAGTATGCTTTTAGAATGCAAATGAGGGCTAGCACATAAGGAAAGCTAGACAGGATGGCACCTACAGGAACTAAATCTCCACCCCCATCAAAATCAGCACTTTTAACACAGTCAAACAACCCATGGAGACACCTAAAATTAGCACAGTTGAGGAAACATTCCTGGCCCCTCAAAACCTCTTTTGAGATCAATGACACACCTATGGTTCAAACCCCAGAGATTCTAGACTATTAAATAACCAGACAAAACAATTAACACACACCTAAAACAATTTCCTCAACACTTGGAAACATCGAGACAGGATGGCTAAGGTCGAATACTGTAAATAAAATATTAGCATTTGAATCGCATACTGCACTGAAGTTCAGGTATAACTATAGCCTGCTGCAAGGGACGGGCAGAGTGCTTTCGGGACAGTCCGATTGTATGTCCTGACTGTGCTTCTTCGTCGACGTAAAAGAAAATAAAGCTGTGCTGTTATTGAACTTCACCCTGAGTCCGTCGTGGTCGTTTCGCCCATTTGCGCTAACAGTAGGAAAGTAAGAGAAAGGAGGGTCTGCAAAGGGAGATAGACAGGTTCAGTGAGTGGGCAATAAGTTTCCCCATGGGGACTTGACAGGATAGATACTGGGAGGATGTTTCCATTTCAGGAGGATACTAGAACTAGTAGACACAGCTTAAGAATAAGAGGTCTCCCTTTCAGGACAGAGATTCGGTGATTTTTTTCTTCGAGATTCTTTGGCATGTTGAACTCTACCGCAGAAAGCAGTGAAGGTTAGGGCTTTGAATTTATTCAAGTCAGAGTTAAACAGGTTTCTCATGGACATGAGTTGTGATGGGCAGACAGGAAAGTGGAGATGAGACCACAACCAGATCAACCATTATTTAAAAAATTGTGGAGCAGGATCAAATGTCCAAATAGTCTACTCCAGGTCCTAACTCCAATGCGCTATGTTCCTGTTGTTTCAGAATTATGCACACCCAATTAAGACAGAGGGTGTATTTTTCTTGACGATCGTTAATCATTGGAATTCTCTACCCCAGAGAGCTGATTCATAGAATATAATCAAAGCTGGGATGGACAGATTTTGGAGCTGAGGCCAAAATCATATTGGACAGTACACTGTTGAATAGTGGATCAGTGTTGAAGACCCATATGGCATACTCCTCTTCCAAGTTCTTTTGTTCTTACGAATAAATTTATAAATGTATTTAAAAGGTACAGGTTCAGATCAGAATGTAGAACTGGTTTGGATGGAGATGAGGAAAAGAAGGGGAAAGAAGACACTTGTGGGATGCCTTCCTAATAATAGCCAAAATGTAGAATGGCGTACACAAGGAATGCTGAATGCTCATGATAAAGGGGCGGCAATAATCATGGGTAATTTTAATGTATAAACTGGAAAAATCAGACTGGCAATAATAACCTAGATGAGGAGTTGAAGAATGCTTTGAGATAGTTCCAGAACATGATGCTCCAAGAAACTAACTAGGGAGCAGGTCATATTAGACTTAGTATTGAGTAATGGGTCAGGATTAATTAATGACCTCAGAGTAAAGGCACCTCTCGGTAGCAGTGACCATAACATGACTGAGATTTACACTGAGTTTGAAAGGGAGAAGACTGTGTCCACAACTAGTATTTTAAGCTTAAATAAGGGCAACTATGTGGGCATGAAAGTCGAGCTAGCTGAAGTGAACTGGGACACTAGGCGAGGAGATAGATCAAATAAAGATGCAACGGCAGACATTTAAGGGAATGCTTAAGTAAGAATAAGTACATTCTTACAAAGAAAAATTCCTAAGGGAGATCCTGTAATCTTTGTTTAACTAAAGAAGCTAAGGAAAACATCAAATTTAGGGGAAAAGCATATTAACTACGCTCACATGAATGGTAGATCAGAGGATGGTCAGAATATAAAAAGCGGCAGAGAATGACTGAAAGATTAATGGGGAGAAAGAAATTAGTGTACGAGCGGATCCTAACTTACAATAAAAACAGAAAAGAGTTTCTACGTGTATTTAAAAAGGAAAAGAATAAATAATGAGAGTCCTCATTATTGGTCCTCCAGTGAGTGACAGTGGGGAGCTAATAGTAGATAATAACGAAAATGCAGATGAAATTAACAAATGTTTTGCTTCTGTCTTCATCATAGGTAATACAAAAAGCATTCCAGTAATAGCTGTAAACCAGGAGTGGGAAGAAAGAGAAACTTGGGGAAATTACAATCACTAGGGAAATGGTATTGAGCCAAACTGATGGAGCTGCAGCCTGACAAGTCTCCAGATTCTGATGGACTTCATCCTAGAGTCCTAAAAGAGCTGGCGAATGAGGTGGTAAATGCGTTTCTGTTAATTTTCCTAAATTACTGAGGTTCTGCAAAGGTTCAATCAGACTTTGAAGTAGCAAATATATCTCGTGCAGGGAGGGAGGCAGAAAACAGGAAACTATAGGCCAATTAACTTGATGCTTAACATGGGAACGATGTTAGAATTGATCATTAAGGTAGTTAGAACTAGGCGCTTGGAAAAACTCAATAATCGGGAAGAGTCAGCATGGTTTTGTGTTAGGGAAATTGTGTTTAATTGGAGTCCTTCTAAGGAGTAAAATGATAAAGGGAGCTTGTATGTTAACTGTACTTGGATTTCCTGATGGCATTTGACAAGGTACCGCATCAAATATAATTGCCCAAAGTAGGTGCTTACGCTGTAGGGAGTAACATATTAACATCAGTAGAAAATTGTCTGGATGACAGAAAATAGAATATACATAAGTCGGTCTTTTTCTGATTGGTCAGTTGTGATGAGTGGATTCCTGCAGGGATCTGTGCTCATGCCTTAATTTTTAACAATTTAAAACAGTGATTTAGATGAAGGGAGTTGAAGGCGTGGTAGCTAAATTTGTAGATGACATAAATATAGGTCAGAAAGTACGTTACGAAGAGGACGCAAGGAGGTTGCAGGTATGTAAGGATAGATTAAGTGGGTGAACAAAAACCTGGCTGAGTATAGTGCAGAAAAATGTGAAGAATAAAAATGCGGAGTATTACTTAAATGGAGAATAACTACAGAATTTCAAGGCGTAGAAGGATCTAGATATTCTAGTATATGAATCACAAAGCTAGTCAGCAAGTAATTAAGGAGGCTAATGGAATGCTATCCTTTATCAGGAGAAAAATTAAACATAAAAGTAAGGATCCTTCAGATATATACGGCATTGTTAAGGCAATAGCTCGAATGCCAGGTGCAGTTTTAGTCTTGTTGTTCAAAGGATGTAAATTCGCTGGAGGCTGTTCAAAGGATGTTACTCCTTGAATACCTGAAATAAATGGGTTATTGTATGAGAAAAGATTTTTGATTTGCTTTCTTATTGTCATATGTACTTGTATACTGTGAAGAGTATTGTTTCTTACACGCTACACAGGTAACGCATATCATACATAGGGAAGGAAAGAAGAGAGTGCAGATGTAGTGTTACAGTCATAGTTAGGATGTATAGAAAGATCAACTTAATATATAGTAGGTCCATTCAAAAGTCTGATGGCAGCAGGGAAGAAGCTGTTATTGAGTCGGTTTGGTATATGATCTCAGACTTTTGTATCTTTTTCCTGATGGAAAAAGGAGAAGACAGGATGTCCGAGGGGCATGGGGTCCTTGATTATATGGCTGCTTTTCCAAGGCAGTGTGAAATGTAGACAGAGTCAAAAGATGGGAGGCTGGTTTGCATGATGGATTGGGCTGCATTCACAACCCTTTATAGTTTCTTGCAGTCTTGTACAGAGCGGGAGCCAAACCAAGCCACAATACAATCACAAAGAATGCTTTTCATGGTGCATTGGTAAAGATTGGTGAGAGTCATTGCAAATATGCCAAATTTCCTAGGCTTCCTAAGAAAGTTGAAGCATCTGTGGGCTTTCTTAACTATAGTATCAGAGTGGAGGGACTAGGAAAAGTTGTTGGTGATCCGGACACGAAGAAATTCAAAGCTTTCGAACATTTCCACTTCATCCTTGTTGACGTAGACGGGGGCATGCCCTCCACTATGCTTCCTGAAATTGATGACTATCTTCTTCGTTTTGCTGACATTGAGGGAGAGATTATTGTCGTTGCACCAGTTCACCAGATTGTCTATCTCTTTCCTGTACTCTGTCTCATCATTTTTGAGATCTGACCCACTACAGAGGTGTCATCAGCAAACTTGAAAATCGAGTTGGACAGGAATTTGTCCCCACAGTCATAGGTTATATAAGGAGTATAGTAAGGGGCTGAGGACATAGCCTTGTGTGGCACCCGTGTTGAGGATAATCATGGAGGTGTTGTAGCCCATCCTTATTGATAGCAGTCTGTGTGTTAGGAAGTCTAGAATCCAGCTGCAGAGGGAGGAGCCAAGGCCCAGGCCACAGAGTTTGGAGATAAGTTTTGTAGGCATAATAGTGTTGAAGGTTGGAAAAGCTGGACTTGTTTCCACTGGAGTTTAGAATAGTGCGGCATAATTTCACTGAAGTATACAAGATTCTGAATGGTCTTGTCAAGGTCGCCATGAAAAGGATATTTCCTCTTGTGGGTGAGTCCAGAACCACTATTTTAAAGTTAGCAGTCACCCTTTTAGGACAGTATGAGGAGAGGCTTTTTTTTTCAAAAGGATTGTGTGACTTTGGAACTCTCTGCCTCAGAAGGTGGTGGCGGTGGAATCTTTGAATTATTTTTAAGATGGAGTTAGATGGATTCTTGTAGGGCAAGAGAATCAAAGGTGGTAGGTGAGAATGTGAAATTCAAAACACAAACAGATCAACAATGATATTATTAAATAGCACATCAGGCTTGAGGGGCCTAATGGTCTACTTCTCCTAATTCACATGTTAGTTTAAAAATATAATTAACTTTGGAACAGAATTTTGAAAAGTGATGGTAGTGGTTATGGGAAGGGAAGGGCAGGTTGCAAAACTTGCACTTTCTAGCCTCTAACAAACTCTGACACTACATTCTGCATGTACTCTATGAATGATATGCTTTGTCTATATATTGCATGAAATAATATTTTTCACTGTATACCAATACATATGACAATAATAAATCAAATAAACTCACAGGCAACTGATGAACTCTAACTGGCCACTAGATGCCGCACAAGAGCAATACATGGTGATCTGCCTTAAGATTTAACTATCTGCCTCATCAAGTGGATTTAATAAATAGAATAAACAAATCATTGGTAAACAGTTATACTGTACAACTCTTTGGTACAGTGGATGTGAACTCTGCTGTGCCATATTAGTTATTGTCCCAGAAACTAATCATGAAAGAAAGAAAATGAAAGAACTTATATTTATAAATGATTGATTCTGTATTATGAGAAGGTTGGGTAGGACAAAGAGAATTGATAATTAGTTTCTAATTTGATTCTTAGGTAATTAAGAGACAATAAGAAAATAGGTGCCAATTTAAGGTCCTCAATTTCAAATTCAATAAAACATTATTTAGATGATCTAAATCTCCTGCAGCTGAACAATGCATTCAGCTTTTCATTTATTTTGGATATCCTCAAGATTTTAGTGATCAGCTGACATACCCACAATAAGATGAAATATAGTTCATCATTCCCTATACAAATCAATCATTTCTTAATTCTATTAGGAATGTTTTTTTTCCTCCAACTAGTGAAGGATCTGCTGGAATATGAAATGTATATTTTACTTTTTGTACCTACTGTCAGTACCACACATTCACAGGTCAAGTACAAAACGTTATAAAGTCAAAACAAGTCCCCTTTTTGCTGTAATTCCTTCCACAACTTCCAATGTAACAGTTCACTTTTTTTGTGGTCCCTCTGGCCAACTGCCACATTAGTGCTAATAACTACCGCATGGTAGCACAGTGGTTAGCACTGCTGCTTCACAGCTCCAGCAGCCTGGATTTGATTCCTGGCTTGCGTCACTATCTGTGTGGAATTTGCACATTTTCCTCGTGTCTGCGTGGGTTTCCTCCAGGTGCTCCAGTTTCCTCCCACAGTCCAAAGATGTGCTGGTTAGGTTGATTGGCCATGGTTAAAAAAGAATGCTCTTAGTGTCCTGAGATGCATAGGTTAGAGGGATTAGTGGGTAAAATATGTAGGGATATGGGGGTAGGGCTTGGGTGGGATTGTGGTCGGTGCAGACTTGATGGACCGAATGGCCTCTTTCTGTACTGTAGGGATGCTATGATTCTGAACTGTCAGGTTTTACATAGTTTCTTTGGACCATGACATTAAAGCTGCATAAACTCAATAAGCTGGAGGTAACAAGACAATGCAACACATCACTTAAATTCAGTGTGACCCACAAGGCTGTGTCCTCAGCCTCTTACAATATACTTCTTATGTACCTTTGACTATGTGGCCAAATTACCCTCCAAGTCAATTTTCAAGTTTGCTGATGACATCACCATCGTGGGTCAGATTTCAAACAAATGATGAGATGGAGTACAGGAAAGAGATAGAGAATTTGGTGAACTGGTCCGACATCATTAATCTCTCCCTCATTGTCAACAAAATTAAGGAGATAAGTCATCATAAGTTCACAAGATATAAGAGCAGAATTAGGCCTTCAGTCCTGAAGTTGATGTCGTATGAAGAGAGATTGAACAGTTTAGGCCAAGACTCTCTGGAATTTAGAAGAATGAGGGGAGATTAAATTGAGGTATACAAGATGATAAAAGATATGGTTAAAGTAGACGTGGAATGGATGCTTCATCTTGTGGGGCATTCTAGGACAAGAAGTCATGGTCTTAGCAAATTTAAAATAGAGTTGAGAAGAAAGACACCATCAGAGTTGAGGAGAATGTGGACAAAGCAGACACAGGTGCTACGCCATACTAATGGGTGGCCAGAGCCTAAAGATTATGTGTAATTCATTCAGCATTAGCAGCAATGCAGCCAAGCCCCGTATGCAATGCAGATGCAATGGCCTCATAACATGCACCCGGAAAATTTCACAGATTTTCACAGTAACTTCATTGCAATGTTAATGTAAATCTACTTGTGACGCTAAAAACTTTGCTCAGCTTTAAACCTTTATGCAAGGCATTTGCCACCAGAGGACATGTGAAATGCCATACAGAGAGCAAAGTCCAAATCAAGTATACAATATCACAAGAAGCCACGTTCAAAATTCACACAGGTAGCAAAACCAAGAGCATGTACCAAACAACATAAGTCAAAGTCTACAAAATACCTAGCCATGTTGTCTGGTCAAATGATGGCACTCAATTGATGGCACATGTAATCCAGCAGAAGTTGTCAACCAATGCCCAGAACCAGGAATTTTTTTGTTTATTCATTCATAGGACGTGGATATCATTAGCTGGCCAGCATTTATTGCCTATCCTAATTGCCCGAGGGCAGTTGAGAATCAGCCAAATTGCTGTGGCTTTGGAATGACATGTAGGCCAGATCAAGTATAGCAGATTTCCTTCCCTAAAGGACATTAGTGAACCAGATGCGTTTTTCCAACACTCAACAATGGTTTCATGGTCATCTGTAGATTCTTAATTCCAGATATTTTTTATTGAATCCAAATTACACCAATTACTGTGGTGGGATTTGAACCAGCGTCCCCAGAACATTAACTAAGTTTCTCGATTAGTAATCGAGCAATAATATCAATAAGCCATTGTCTCCCCCTAACCTTAATTACCAATACTGCAGTAAAACAGATGCCAAATCAGAATAACACCACGTCCAGAAACATTAAGCAAACCTAATGCAAACCGAACACAGCTCAAGCCACAAGACAAAGACAATGCCCTAACCAGCATTCGGAAATCGTACAGCAGGCTTCAGCAAAGATAACCTTAACTAAATGTGGACAGATAAGTAAACTGTCTTCAGGAGGCATGAGAGACCACAAGAGTCCTGTTTGATTACCACACCATCACTCAATAAAGGTAGGATCAGAGATACATGGCATCAGATGGCTGATAAGGAACCCAACTGACATCCCACTGTTAGAGCCTTCCCATCCCCAACTTAATTGGGAACAGTTTTCCTGGTGCTGTAAATCCAGTGTTTCCCACCTGATTTTCCTTGCCAACTTCCCCCTATGACAGGTTCCATTAAACTCTGCCCGTAAGGTTTTCTGATTTTACGGCACACAGCTCACGTTTATTTTATCCACAGAAATCTGCAAAGGCACAACAGCCTTTTAAAATTCTGTTATGAGTCAACTTGAAGGTCTATGCTTTGCATCTGTTTCTGTCACAATAGGGCACAGGGCTAAATGGTGCTGCTATATTCCAATATGTAAGACTTTATGCAAAAGATGCGGGGGGGATTAGAGGAAGAACTTCTTTATTCAATGACTGGTAATGACCTGGAACTTTCTGCCCATGAGGGTGGTGGAAGCAGAGATAATAAATGATTTCAAAATAAAATTTGATGGGCACTTTGCAGGACTATGATGATAGAATGCAGGAATGGGGTAGGCTGGTTCGCTCTACAGAGAGCCAAATGACCTATTCTCACAGACAGTAAGCCAAGAAACTGAAAACCAGAAACAATTCACCTCTAACATTTACATTTTACAGATAACAAAATAACTGCTTGGGATAGACTTATGTGATCGAGAAGCTAAGCTATTGTAAAATAGTTTTTAAGTTTGCTTAACAACATGTGAAATTTATTACTCTAAAATTTGATATACAACAAGTATAAAATTACTCTTTCAAGGCCAGTAGCTTAGCAGTAATTATGAATTTGGTATGCTATTTAAAAACCCTGCTACAACCCCGTTAATAAGGTGTTATTTTCCAGTGGGACTTAGGGGCACATGAGTGTAAGTTTTTGTCAATTCAATCATTTCTAAGTGTTATGCAAAGATAGGGCTAAATAGCAAAATTTCTGGAAAAGCATAGAATTACCAATAGCAACTTCAAAATATTTGATTTACCAACGCATTCGTGGAATTTAGAAGTTGCTCATAACTTCAGAGAAGTACAAAAACAAACAAAGAACAACCCAGCACGGGAAACAGGCCCTTCGGCCCAACGAGCCCGAGCCGCCATTTCAATATGCACAAAAAGGCCAGAATTAGAGAAGCACAGATATCTTGGGGAGTTGTGGCACAGGAGATTATAGAGATAGGGAAGCACAAAGTCATAGAATCAGAGAATCTGTACAGTGCAGAAGAAGGCCAATCGTCCCATAGAGCCTGTACTGACAACAATTCCACCCTATCCCCATAACTCCATGTATGTTACTCTGTAGTCCTCCCCGACACAAAGGGGCAATTTAGCATGGTCAATCCACTTAACCTGCATATCTTTGGATTGTGGGAAAAAATTGGGGCACCTGAAGGAAATTCACACTGACATGGGGAAAACATGCAAAATCCACACAGGCAGACACCCAAAGTTGAAGTTGAACCCAGATCCCTGGATGTGAGGCAGCAGTGTTAACCACTGTGCTACCATGCCACCTCGGTCAGCAATTATGCCAACACCTGTCAGCAATAATGTCACCAATTACTTAAAATGACAGTTAAAACCCATTAAAAAGCTTTTATGCTTTGAATGATAAAAGAACTGATGTTAATTTGATTTTAAAACACTATCATTATAGCCAGGGAAGGGTGCAACCAGCATCATTTAAAAAAAGAGTTACCAACACCAGTTACATGTATTAAACATTTAGATGTTGATTTTACATGTCAGATGATTATATGTGTGAGCCTCAGTCAGATCTTTTTACAAGGTACACGTTAGTGCTACCATGTCATAAAACAATACGGGGAAAAAACATTCAAAAGAATGCTGCTAATCATCACTAATACTTAAGTCCTATTTTTACATTCCTCTCATGATCTATGTAAGATCAAAATTCTGGCTCATAGCAATAATGAGCTAGAGAGTTTGAAAAATACATTTCATGAGCATATCCATTTTGTTCACTAGAATCCACGTTAGTGCAGTTTACAACAAGTTCACACAAACAAAAAGTGTTACAAGTCCCCTGAAGGCTCAATATAATCCCAGGGAGAGGGACAGCCAGGCATGGGCCTGGCAGTGCCACTTGGCACAGGTTGGCACTGCTGGTTGGTGGTACCAATCTGTGCCAAGGTGCAGGCCCCAGTGGGATCCAGTGGTGATCAGGAGCGGACAGAGGAGCAGGGGATGCTGTGATGGTCAGGGGTGGAGGTGCCAGCTCAGACAGTGGGGGCAGAGTGGAGTCCCTGAGACCTCCCAAGACTTTCCTGGTGGACTGGGAGGATGTCAATCAGGTTATGATCTTTAAAGATAGTGCCTCGATCTTTGTGCAGCTGTGTTTTGTCGGTGTACTGAGCCACATCCCCCAACACCCCACCCACTCCCAACTCCACCGCCATTTTTTGGTAAGATTTAGCCTTAAGCGTCATTTCGGGTAAATGTGATTCACACCAGAATCAGTGCGATATGTGCCAGAATGTCCAGCACAAATTGGATTGCACTTCCTGCACTTACTAATTTTTCAGAAAAGGGATGGGAGTTGCACTGGTTTAGAAAGGAGTGGGCCCTAAACACACCAGCAATCCTGCCATTTTGAAAGGGTGCCCAAATCTCAAAGTGAAATTGAAGACCCCTGCCTTCCCCCATGGAAATCACCCCTCATTGAAGGCATGATCTTCACCCCTCCACCCCATCAACATAGATCCCAAGCCTGATTTCTGTGCCCCCAACACCAACACATCCTGAACATAGATCACTGGCATCAGGACCCTCCCAATGTGTCCACCTACGTGCCCACTCTTGCTTCCTTCATATCCTGTGCTTTGGCACTGCCCCGGTACCTTAGTGCCAACCTGGTAGACACTGCCAGGGGACACTGCCAAGTTGACACAGCCAGGGTGTTGTGGGAAGTGACAAGTGGACACTGCTCAGTCATGACCCTCACCACCAGGTTCTTCAATGACCTCCAAGTCCCCAACATTGGTCTCCAACAAATCTAATTTAATGGATGGCACGGTGGAATTGGATGGTAGTGGTTAGCGCTGTTGTGCCACAGCATATGGTGACTGTGTGGAGTTTGCGCACTCTCCCCATGTCTGCGTGGGTTTCCTCTGGATGTTCCGGTTTCCTCCCCAGAAAAACGTGCAGATTAGATGGATTGGCCATGGTAAATGCAGGATTCACGGGGATAGATTTAGGTGGGAGCTGCTTTGTAGGATACCCTGTTGGACAGCTGATGCAGACTCAATGGTCTGAATGGCCTCCTTCTGAACTATAAGAATTCTGTAGTTCTATGGAAATGATCTTGGATTGGAAGATGTAGAATCCATTTGGGTGGAGTTAAGAATTAACAAGGAGAAGAAAGCATTGGTAAGAGTACTCTACAGGCTCCCTGACAGTAGCTATACTGTAAGACAGAGAATGTATTTTGCTTCCAAAATTGTATTGGTTTACTTGCTGATAAAGTTAGTGAAACAGAAGACTCAGAAAACAGAATGTCAGGAGCATAAACCAGTCAAATGTACATTCCTAAATGACCAGAGTAACAATGGGAATACATGCCTACCCCAATCAGTAAATAACACATGGCTGCTTTGATAAACTTGAATTGCCTAAATGGACAAATTCCTTTACATAAGTCATTATATTAATGGAGGAAAGACTTGCACTTTTTACATCAGGATGTCTCAAAGCGCATTACAGCCAATTAAGTATTTATTAAGTTAAGAAATATACATTATGCAGCTAATTTATAATAAAATAATAAGGTCCCACAAATAGCAATGATTTAAATGACCAGATAATCCGTTTACTGTTAAATGAGGAATAGTTATTGAACAGGCCACTAGAAAATCTCTAACATACTTAATTCAATAGTGATCTTTTGTGATAATATTCGAAAGAAGTACCTCTAAAGTATCACGCTGGATTGTGTGTTAATTTTGTAGAGTGAGACTTGAACCCAGTTTTCTGACTTAACAGCAAAATTAACTCAAGACTAACAATGATTATTTTTCTGTCAACGATTATACTCTGAGAAGTTTAAAAGATTGTATTTTGTGACTTCAGTGTTTTGAACACAAAAAATTTTCCAACCTGATGCTGCTTATATTTTTTTGACCATTGGATAAGGAGCGAGGGATACTCAAAAACAGTGTTTGTTAATGCACAATCTTTCTGTCAATCAAGAAATGTCATATGCATGTTGGGAGTTAAATATATTGGTTCCTTCCCTGGAAGTGATTGGTCCGGAAAAAAACTGATGGGTAACTATTGGCTTCAATGAGGGCAAAAAAACTGGTGGTATTGGAGCAGTCATCTGAAAGAAATCTAACTGGATTGACATCAATAAAAATAAATTGGATAAGGTATAACAGGCAACAGAGGCAAAGTGATCAGATTTAGGCAAATAAAGCTAAAAATGAAATGAAGCTTTTGGGTTTACATGATGCACAAGCAATTAAAACTGTTGTTGGACAAATCATAAAAACATCAACTGAGAGTTTCCTTGGACCAATAGCAGCTCTGAGGAAATTCCTGGCTATGATAAAGCTAATTAATCATATTCTTATGAATGTGAATTTTCTGTCTTAATGACATGACAAACTTCATTTTCACTGCTCAATTTACAGAGAATCCAATGTGGGGCCTAAAGACATTTAGAGCAATTTCTTTGGTTGCTCTGCCATTTTTATCTTTGGCTCTTACAAATAGTTCATTGTTGCTTTGTTGTTTTAACACACATTAGTAGATTTTCATTGAAGTTTACATATCTGTTTGGTCATTAATGATTATGTTCTGTGCTTTGCTGAATGTGGGATTTGAGCTTTGTGCCATATTTTTACATGGAAAAGTGTGTGCATTCACATATGATGCCTTTAATGTGAAAAACAAAACATGCCGCAGATATGAGAATATTCTATGGATAAAATGATGCATTTTACTATATATATATCATACACACATACAGTAATATCTCGAAGCTGGTCTATTATGCTGCTTTTAGTTGAAGTAAAAATTTTCCTCTCCACAGGGTCCTGATGAAAATTAGCCTGGGTTAAGTTGGGGTCACCTCACATCATCGTTGTTTAAGAAGATTGATCTCATTTAAATAGATGTGGGAAAATAATGTTTGTTATATTAGAAAAGAACAGCTGACTCTCATTAGTTCACATTGCAATATTGCTGCTCTCTTCTTCAATCTCTCTTAAAATAGATTTATGGTAGTTAAACAGAGGAAAGGTCAATCGCAAGATTACATAACCCATGTCATGACATATTTATCTTTTCTCTAGCGATGATCTTCCTAATGTAAGGGCATTAGAATAGGGCAAGTATGGTTATGCAAGGTATGGACAACAGAAAAGTTTCATAATTCACTACGTCACATGTACTTTAAAAAATGTATAATTTGGTGAAATTTTATTGGACTTAATACAGTTCAGGATCAAAGATCCTCAGTTCAAATAAGCTGACAAAAAGTGATAGTGCAAGAAAGGGAAAACTTTATCTTTGAAAGCACTGGCACATTTTTCTTCATAGTTCACACTTCTTCTTAGAAACATTACTATATTTCACAGCTTCATCTTTGTCCCTTTAGCATGGCAAACAGCTTCAAATACTTCCAGTAAACTTGCTTAGGAATGTTTCATGTATGCTAACTGACAACCCAACAAAAGCTATGCAAATTTCAAAAACGCTGTAAGCTCCTAAAAGGCTGATAACTCTCAAAGAACTCTGCATGTGAACATACAGTGTACAATCACATAAAATGGGACTCGAGCTTGTCAGACGTTGCAGGTTGTACACGACATTCCAATACCTGTTTATCAGAAGAAAAGGCAAATTGTGGGGATTTCTTATTATTCTTTGTGCAGAAACTGCAGAGTGAAATGGATGAATAATACATTCTCCAACCTGGATTTTAAGTACTGAAGTACTGGGGGGTCTGGTAGCAAATGGAAAATTCAGAACTGAGAGTCAGTAGCTTTTTACCCTTGAGGTCATCCAATTTTTTACCCTTGAGATCATCCAGTTGTTTCAGTAGCTCTTCCTTTTCCTTGCCACGCAGATTACATGCCTTGATTTTTGCCACTGTTCTGGGCAAGCGCAGAAAAGGACGGCATAGTGGCACAGTGGTTAACACTGCTGCTTCACAGCACCAGAGACCTGGCTTTGAGTTCCGGCTTGGGTCATTATCTGTCTGAAGTTTGCATGATCTCCCCGTGTCTGCATGGGTTTCATCCAGATGCTCCGGTTTCCTCCCAGAGTCCAAAGATGTGGGGGTTAGTTTGGTTGGTCATGCTAATCCTTAAAGTGTCAAAGGGGATTAGCAGAATAAATATGAAGGGGTATAGGAATGGGGCCTGGGTGGGATTGCGGTTGGTGCAGACTCAATAAGCCAAATGGCCTCCTTCTGCACAGTAGGGATTCTATGAATTCTATCCCAGCCACCTTATTATCTTGTCATTTCTGTTCTCTTCATCTAATGAGGACATGTAGGCATTACATGACTTACAAGAGTCAATTTCAATTTCAGAATTTAATAGAATACTCCAAAAAAATGTAAACTGATGGATTTTGAAGTTGGGAGCACAATAGAAGGAATTGGCAGAATGGAAGTCCAGACATTTAAAGCTGATTCATTTTAGTGATGGCTCCCTAGATGTGATGCTGGGAGCTAAACTTCTGCAGGGAAATGTTCTTCCCTTCCCATTGAAGCTATGATTTGGTTGGAGGCTGCCCACAAGGTTAGCGGCAGAAAATCTGTTTACTCAAATTTATTGCAATCCATTATTCCTCACAACTTACCTTGCAGTTCCACTCATTGCTCTCTGTCTGTGCACATCTTCAAATCCCTATCCTTGCATCCATTACTGATATTCCCTCTTAATGCAATGTTATCTCTCCTGAAACCAGCCACAAACGTTCTTCCAGCTATCCATTCAACTTCACTCCTTGCATGAGCACAAGCACAAAGGAGAGTTAGAGAGCTAGAAGTGGTCCTCCAGCTCAACTGAGAGCTGCAGAGGAAGTGGTACAGGAAATCATTGGAGTGACAAAATAAAATCTGGAATTAAAAGTCTACCGATGACCATGAAACCATTGCCAATTGTCGTAAAAACCCATCTGTCATCCTTTCCTGTTTTGGCCCTGATGCCAATGATGATGGTTGGGGGAGGTAGGGGCGATAGGGGAGACTGAGGGAGGTGGGGGGGGGGGAGGTTGTTCTTTAACTTCAATTTGAGATCGAGTACCCTTTAAAAAGGATGCCCCAACCTCTGTGGAACTGGGCTTGTTGTTGTCTTTAGGTCTCGTCCCTCGGGAATGACAGTGCAAACATGCCCCTTCCTCCTTTTTGACAGTGTCAGAAACTCTTGAGAAAATACTTGCCTATTTCCCTTGCGAGAAACACTCTGGTTTTTAGACAGACCCTGACACATTGTCATTTTTAAGAAAATTCTGCCCAAAGTTTCCTGTTTATAATGTTGATTCAAAAACATTGCTGAAAATTTATGCCAGATTAAGGTTGCCTACTTGAACTGCTGCAGTCTATGTGGTGTTAAGGAGGGAGTTCTAGGATGTTGATCCAGCAACAGTGAAGGAATGGTAATATATTTCCAAATCAGGATTGTGTGTGGCTTAGAGAGGAACTTTCAGGTGTTGGTGTTCCCATGCATCTGCTGTCCTTGTCTGAGACGATAGTGGTTGTGGATTCGGAAGATGCTGTCGAAAGTGCTTTGGTGAGTTCCTGCAGTGCACCTTGTAGATAGTGCACACTGTTGATACTGTGCATTGGTGGTGGAGGGTGTGAATACTTATGTATGTGATGTCAATCAAGCTGGCTATTTTTTCCTGGATGGTGTCAAGCTTCTTGAGTGTTGTTGGAGTTCCATCACTGATGGACAGGCTTTGGGCAGTCAGAGGTGAGTTACTCACTGGTGGATTCCTCACCTCTGACTCACTTTTGTAGTCACAGTATTTATATAACTAGTCCAGTTGAGCTTCTAGTCAATGGCAACTCCCAGGATGTTTGTTTATAGAAGGGGAATTCAGTGATGGTAATGCAATTGAATGTCAAGATCGATGGTTAGATTTTCTTGAGGTACTGCTGATGGTATGAGGACTAGAGGACACACATGATTTTAGGCAAGAAATGCTGAGGGAACGTGAATAAAAATTGTTGACACTGTGCATGGTAATGGTCTGGAACTCCGCCCATGAAGATGGTGGAAGTTGAAACGATCAATAATTTCAAGAGGAAATTTGATGGGAACTTGGAAGGAAGTAAACCTGCAGCGCTCTTAGAGTCATAGAAATTTTCTATGTATAACATAGAAAAGACCCTTTAGCCCATCAAGCCTGCACCAGCAATAACTATCACTAAAATTGTGTTAATCCCATTTTGCAACATTTGTCCCATACCCTTGAATGTTATGTTATTTCAAGTGCTAATCCAAATGCTTTTTAAAGGTTATAGGTTTCTGGCCTCCACTACCTTTCCAAAATGTGTATTCCAGATTCTCATCACCCTGAGAGTGATTTTTTTTGTTCTCAAATCCCCTCTGAATCTCCTACCCTTCACCGTAAAACTATGCCTCCTTGTGATTGACTCCTCAACCAAGAGAAACAGCTGCTTCCTATTCACCTTGTCCATTCCGCTCATAATCTTATACACCTTAATCATGCTCCCCCCCATCCCCCAGCCTTTTCGGCCCCAAGCCTAACCGGAATCTCATTACAGCTCAAGTGCTCCATCCCAGGCAACATCCTGATGAATCTCCTCTGTATCCCCTCTCATGCAATCACATCCTTTCTATAGTGAGGTGACCAGAAATGCATGTGGTACTCCAGCTGTGGCCTAATCAACATTCTGTATAGCTCTAACATTTCTTCCTTGCTCATGTACTGTATGCCAGGACTGATCAAAGCAAGTGTCCCATATGTCATCTTAAGTATCCTATTCACATGCCTTCAGGGATCTGTGAATAAGTTCCCCAAGATCCGTCTGTTCCTCTGAGTTTTTCAGTGTCCAGCCATTCATTAAAAACTTTTTTGTCCTATTTCTTCTGAAGTGCATCACCTCACACTTACCAGGGTTAAATATCATCTGCCACTGCTATGCCCATCTGACAAACCCACCTGTATCTTCCTGTAACATACGACCTTCTTTTTTATTATTAAACACCCTACCAATTTTGGTGTCATCTGCAAACCTATATATCATTTCCCCCATTTTATCATCTATATCATTTATGAATATAGCGAATAATAAAGGACCCAGCACGGACCTTGTGGTACACCAATGGACACTGGCATCTAGTCACTCAAACAGCCTTTAATACTATGCTTTCTGTCCTATTACTAAGCCAGTTTTGTATCAATCTCACCAAATTTTCCTGAATTCCATGTCCTTCAACCTTCTCTATATGTCTCTCACATGGAACCTTGACAAAGGCTTTGCTAAAATCCATATTTTATGCTCAACGGAAATTTATTCCGATGGTCAAAAAGGATAGTAGGAGGAGAGGTAATAAGCCATGGATAATGAAGGAGGTGAAGGAAAGTGTTAAACTAAAAGCGGAGGAATTTAGAGTAGCTAAGAGTAGTGGGCGAGAAGAGGATTGGGAGAGGTTTAAATGTCAACAAAGATTGACAAAGAAGTTGATAAGGAAGGGTAGGAGAAACTATGAAGCTGGGCTAGCGCTTAATATAAAAAAGGATAGCAAGAGTTTTTATAAATATATAAAAAGGAAGAGGCTGGCTAGGGTGAATGTTGGTCCTTTAGAGGATGAGAAAGGGGAGCTAGTGGTAGGGGATGGGGATATGGCTAAGGTATTGAATAACTTTTTTGTTTCTGTCTTCACGGAGGAGGATGTGAATAATTTGCCGGGTGTTAGCGATGGAAAGGTGGTAGGACTGGAGGGTCTTAATGACATTACTGTTACTAGAAAGGCGGTGCTCGACAGACTGGAGCGGCTGATTGTGGACAAGTCCCCAGGACCGGATGGAATGCATCCGAGGGTTCTGAAAGAAATGGCGGAGGTGATAGTGGATGCCTTGGTGGTTATTTTCCAAACGTCGCTGGATTCCGGGGAAGTGCCGGATGATTGGAAAACGGCTAATGTTACGCCGTTGTTTAAGAAGGGTGCCAGGCAAAAGGCGGGGAATTATAGGCCGGTTAGTTTAACGTCTGTGGTAGGTAAAATGTTAGAATCTGTCATTAAGGAGGAAATTGCGAGGCATCTTGAAGGGAATTGCTTGATAGAGCAGACGCAGCACGGTTTCATGAAAGGGAAGTCGTGTCTGACAAATTTACTGGAGTTCTATGAGGATGTGTCTAGGGTGGTGGATAGAGGAGAGCCGGTGGATGTGGTCTTTCTAGATTTTCAGAAGGCGTTTGACAAAGTGCCTCACAAGAGGTTATTGCAGAAGGTCGAGGGACATGGAGTTGGGGGTAGGGTGTTAGCGTGGATAGAGGATTGGTTGTCAAATAGGAGGCAGAGAGTGAGGGTCAACGGGTGGTATTCGGATTGGCGGATGGTGACTAGTGGAGTGCCCCAGGGGTCGGTGCTGGGGCCTCAGCTTTTTACCATTTATATAGATGATCTGGAGGAGGGAACCGAGTGTAGAGTGTCGAAATTTGCTGATGACACCAAGATTGGGGGGATGGCAAATTGTGCGGAGGGTGTGGAGAGTCTGCAGAAGGATCTAGATAGGCTGGGCGAATGGGCCAGGAAATGGCAAATGGAATTTAATGTTGGCAAGTGTGAGGTGGTCCACTTTGGTAGGAAGAATGGTAGGAAGGACTATTGAATATAAAAGTAGGGAGGTCTTGCTGCAGCTGTATAGGGCATTGGTGAGGCCGCAACTGGAGTACTGTGTGCATTTTTGGGCGCCGCACCTGCGCAAAGATATTTTGGCCTTGGAGGGAGTGCAGAGGAGGTTTACTAGGCTGATACCGGAGTTGAGGGGGTTGAGCTATGAGGAGAGGCTGAATAAACTGGGCTTGTACTCATTAGAGTTTAGAAGAATGAGGGGAGATCTCATTGAGACATATAAGATGATGAATGGGATGGATAGGATAGAGGTGGAGAGACTCTTCCAGCTCAAAAAAGACAGTAGGACTAGGGGGCACAGCCTCAAGATAAAAGGGGGGCGGTTTAGAACGGAGTTGAGGAGGAACTTCTTCACTCAAAGGGTGGTGAATCTCTGGAATTTTCTGCCCGTTGAAGTGGTGGAGGCTGCCTCGCTAAATATTTTTAAGACGCAGGTTGATGGGTTTTTGATAGGAGAGGGGATTAAGGGTTATGGGGAGAGGGCGGGAAAGTGGAACTGAGCAGCGACAGATCAGCCATGATCTTATTGAATGGCGGGGCAGGCTTGAAGGGCTGGATGGCCTACTCCTGCTTCTATTTCTTATGTTCTTATGTTCATATAAACTACATCAACTGCACTTCCCTCATCCACACATGTTCATTTTTTTCAAAAAATTCTATCAGATTTGTTAGGCATGACCACCCCCTTTTTACAGCACCGGCTGCAGTAAAGCAGGTATTTCGAGGGACTGTTGAAAGGGAGTTTCAAAGGTAAGTGAGAATGGGCTTGTTTCGGGAGGTGGGGTGTGAGGGAATCCCCTGGGGAGTTAGGGGTTGTCTCGTGTGGTGCTCATTCAGGGTTTTTAAAATAGTTACTCTGAAGTTGGGAGTGGTTTTTTTTCCTTCCAACTCTTTCAGAGTAACTAAGAGGTTAAAACTGGCAGAAGTTATCAAATTAAATCATTTTGTTGGATGGTTCCCAACGCAAATGTCCAGGGGAAGTTAGTCCTTCTGGCCAATTGCTGGGTAAACCTCTACATTGGAACCTGCCAGAGGGATTCCGTAGTATGTCATTGGGTTACCCCTCAAATCCAACACTTGGAACCAAGAAGTTATGGCCCATTATCTGAGAGTATATCATGTGTATCCCTTGGCATCCCAAACCTGTTCTGCATTTCCATTAGTTATCTTAAAGTTTCTTACCTGCATACAATATCATAATATTAACATCTCTACAAGTTGCCTAGGAAAATGAGATAAGAGTAGAACATGTGGTCTAGCTCCAAAATGTCAAATTTGGCTCACTGATAACTTTGCAGTGCAGCTGTGAAACAGGTTCATTTTTGGAAAATAAAATGTTAGACCAAGTTATGGTGGATACAAGATATATTACAATAGTATTTGAAGAGATCAGAGCATTCTCTCAGGGACCTGTCCCTCAAACAGCATTTATAGAGTAACTCAAAAGCCAGCAGCCTCAGGGCAGGAGGAGAGAAAACTGGGCAAAGAAAATGCCTGCAGTGGAATTAGGGTTCAATCTTAAACAAAAGCAAAATATCACAAAGATTATCTATTTCCCTCCTTTCATATCAGATGAACTAGTGAAAATGCATTTTTGATAAATAATTTGTAAAAATATCCACTGTAGCCTTATCAGGTAGATAGTGTTGTAGCTCGACATTTTGTTAATGCAGTCCTTCCATGTCCACCTAACTCCACACAATATTTTAATAATAGTTTGTGATAGGTAATTCAGCATAATAGACCAAATTATGTAACTGTCTGATTCAGTTGTCCTGTGTTAAACAGCAATTCATTATCAGTCACAATGCAGATTGCTCATCATTAAATTGTTTGTCTGCCTACTGGCTGATAAATTACTTGTAATATATGTAACAGGTAATATTTGTTAATCTATTCCAAATTTCAATCTATCATTCCCTTATTGAACAAAGGTGGCAAACAGCTGCTGACAGTTTTTGTCACAAGACATTTCAGAATATGCTGCCAAAGCACTGCTCTGCTTTCATTATCACAGGAGACAGCATCACGCTCAAGCATTTTTGTTCTGCAAAATTTCCTGCCTAATTTTGTTTTTAAAAATACCCGAGTGACATCGCAGTGACTTAAGCAACATACTTTGTCAATTTTATTCTTTTTTTATTTACCCTCTGATTTATTGAGCTTCCTAGAACACAGCTAATGCACTCAGTCCCTTCACCCAATCTTGTGATGTTAATTGTTTCCATTTCTGATATGTACAACATCCATACTGATACCCAAACATGGGTGTGAACGTATTAATGCATGAAACACAAAAAAATCAAAATTCTTGTTTGAGCTACTTGATCATAGAGGGGCATTTTGTTACAATGCAAGCCAGGATATAAATGATTTATGTTATTTGAACTAGATTACTGCACTTGAATTATTCAGGATTCATAAATTATGTTAATTTTAGTGACATGTAAAAAATGATTTATGGAGCCAAGAAAATGCACTAATTAAAGGTTCTATTTGTTTATATGCACAGGGTCCTTTAATTAGAAAAGGATAAGTAAGAGATATGTTTCACTCTTGTTCATTTTGTGAAAAAAATCTAATTATACAGTGTTTAATTTAAAGCAGTATATTTGTCATTCTATCAAAAGATATGCAGTCACTCATAACATCAAAGTTGTTCGAAGGAACGCAGGACTGTTGTTAGTAACCAAGCGGACATGACCAGCATTGCAGATATTTATAGAATAACAGTGAGTGACATGAGTATAATCCAACTGAGATGCTCAAATGACATTATGACTCAGGAAAGCAAAAGACAAAGCACGCTTTGACATTTGAAATAAAAGACTGCATTCAGCCTTAAACTACCTCTTTTCAAACTCTTTTTTAGATACTGCTGCAGAATTGTTAAATAATCCTTTCCAATTAAAACAAGGTTTGGTTAATACGAGAATCTCACTGGCCAAAAGATAAAATTCCAACTCTTGAAAGATTTCTATATGCTCATACAAATTGAACCTGATGGATGTACTATGTCCAGTTTTCATTGTGAAAGTAGTAAGCATCTTGCTTTACATGAAAATCCAAATGGAACAGTTGGTAATAAATAAACGTAGCACACAGCATTGAACTTGACCATCAGAGCATGAAGATGGCTAGCAGTTTTTAAGTTGCACATTGGGTAACTTGGTAAACCAGCAAATGTTAATCAGCCTAACAACCTACAGAATAGTCCTATATATAGGTGCATAGTTACACTTAAGTGCAGTCGACACAGCTTATTGTAAATTAAGGCATAGGTGTAAACAAATGTTCCACCATTTTATTAGTAGAAATACTTGGCAAAATTTCAATCCATTTAAACATTAATCCATTGAAAAGCGATAATTTCCTGCAGAATGAATGCTTGACAACAAGCAATACCAAGAATGTAACAAAATTAGCAGGTTAGAAGCCATCAATATTTCAAAAGACATTTCACAGGATGTGAGTCTCCTAGTAACAAGATTAGCAATTTTAGATGGACCAGAAGAATACATCGTCCAGCTAATACAAAACACCTTAGTTAGACAATTGAACCATCAAAGGGATGCATACATAATGTTAATTTTTTAGAACTACAGAAGCTGAGGGGATGAGAGAGCAAATAGAGAGAACCGTCAAAGGGAAAAATAGAATAACTGCTAACCATTCATGGAAGCAAAAGGCAGATTCTACTTAGCAACCTATAAGCCAGTTTCAGCTAGCAGACCAGAGGCAAGAGTGCAGAAACCTTCATAGAGACAGATAAAAGCCATACTTATGCTGAACCAAGAAGACAGTAAAAAGACTGACAACACCAGGTTTTAGTCCAACTGATTTATTTGACAGTAAGCGCACAAGCTTTCGGGGTTATATATGCTCTGTCTGAGGCCAGAACTCTCCATTCACCTGACGAAGGGACTAACCCCGAAAGCTTGTGCGTTTACTATCAAATAAATCGGTTGGACTAAAACCTGGTGTTGTCAGACTTTTTACTGTGTTTACGCCAGTCCAACGCCGGCATATCCACATCAGAACCAAGAAGAGACATACCCCAGATTAACTCCTCAATCGTATACAGTATAGTTACTATAAACTGGCCTTTACTTATAATCTATTGAATTAGATGTTGTTTGGGAATAGTGAAGTCCTGAAAGAATTCAGATCTCATAAACATACTTTGGATCAAAAAGGATAATTTCTATATCAACTGTGTGGATGTGTCCAGTAGTTTCCATACCTAATTGAGTAAGGTCATTATAGTCTTGTTCATATATATGTGACTTTTCTTTATTGTAATAAATTATCTTTAGTAAATGTTTTACCACAACTGGGCTGGTTATTGTTCTCACCAGGTCTTGCAGGTGGCTCCTCACACAATTTCTGTAAGACTATACACTATGAACCGGTGTTCTAGGCTGGGATATCCTCACTCATAAATAACATTAGCCGGGTTTGTGACACCTGCCATGTGTTCTGTAAGGATGAGACTTTGTATCTTGAATGTACATTTAGAAAATTGATTCTAAGTTGTCACTGCAGTTCCTCAGATGGAAAGTTCCTAACTTCAGCAATATTATTTGGGCGGCATGGTAGCACAGTGGTTAGCACTGCTGCTTCACAGCTCCAGGGACCTGGGTTTGATTCCCGGCTTGGGTGACTTTCTGTGCGGAGTTTGCACATTCTCCTCATGTCTGCGTGGGTTTCCTCCAGGTGCTCCGGTTTCCTCCCACAGTCCAAAGATGTGTGGGTTAGGTTGATTGGCCATGCTAAAAATGGCTCCTTAGAGTCCTGAAATGCGTAGGTTGGCGGGTAAATATTTAGGGTTGGGGCTGGGGTCTTGGTGGGATTGTGGTCGGTTCCAACTTGAAGGGCCAAATGGCCTCTTTCTGCACTGTAAGATTTCAATGATTTTCTATGATTCTATTATTTATAGTACCGCGTTGAAAAAGTACTTTCCCTTCAACAAGATAGAAAAAAGTATAGGGAGGTTAATCTGTCTCAGTCTACATGCGGCGATTCAGAAAATTGTAGATAACTTCAGAAGCATGTTAAAAAGAATAACCAATGGGAAAGACAAGGAACTGAAAATGAAAGTAGCTATAGACAGAAATAATTTTTTCCAGTATTTCTGCAGCCAAGAGAAGGAACAAGGAACAGGGAGAACTTCAAAGAATGTCAATAGGGATCAAGCAGAGGATGAGTAGAATGAGTTGAAGTACTTAGTGAAAAAATTCTTGAAAATTTAAAACATAAAGTTTATGATCAAGAAATAAATGCAACTAATAAAAGTCAATAAAAAATAAAAAAACTCTCATTTAATTAATATACAAGATATTAACAACAAGTACCAACAAAGAGAAAAATCAAGTGGAATTGTACTTTTAGATGCACAAGGTTTAAATAACACCAGTTAATTAGGCATACTGATAATTTCAAGCACCATTGGGAAATGTAGGCAGAGACAGCAAATCAAAAAGACCGCAAGACAAAAATCAAAGACTAGAAAGAGCACAAGAGGAAACATTAATATTACATATTTTAAAGTGCTTGTTGTCTTCCTAATTTACATATTAAACCATACAGGAATCTGGATCAGTGACTAACTCAATGTCCTCTGTGCATTGTGTTGTATTATCAGTTTTTCAGGCATGGTCAGGAACAACTCATGTGTTTGCCCTTCCTGTAGCAATAGAATAAAATAATTAGTTAAAAACTCTGGAAGCTAGTCATAGCTCCTGCCCAGTACTTAAAAATCTTCTGCGTTTGAATTTTCTGATGGATCCTGACTCTGTGCTACCCTCTATTTGCTATTGGCTGCTACGGTCAGATCAAATTACAGTCTCTTTTCAGAGGTTTGATGTTGCTCTTGTCCTTATCAACGAGGCCAGCATTGGCTGACCAGGCAGAACAGCTTGGGGATCCTACAGCAGAAATAGAAAGGGAAAGATTTGGGGTGGAAGGCAAGAGGTACATGGTCATGCCATCTGCATTTTTCATGCCAGATAGCAGGATGTGGGTGAAGTGAGATTTGAGAAGGGGTATAAGGTAAGAACATTATGTCACTTGAATGATCTTTTTGATGCTAAGTGCAACAGTCTCAATCACAATTAGCTCCATGCCAAAGAACACTGTCGCTGCCAAAGAAGTCATGAAATGAAAACCTGCTTCTTCCCTCCTGGTTGTCATCTAATAGATCGGGAAGAAAGTCTGAGTGTGTTGCAACATAGTTGAGTCATTTGTCTATCATAGCTGAATAGCTGAAGCTATATGGAAGTTGGAATAGTTGAATGTGGTGTTGGCAGCATTGAAAGCGTGCAAACGTGAGATGCAGTTTCTAAATGTGAGGCATGAGTCTGGATTGTTATTGGGTGAGTGATAGGGCCATGGTGGTGTTGAATATTGAGAGAGGGTGGCGGTGTTGTTATTGACGATGAGGAGATGTCAATGAGACATGCACTCACTGACCTTGAGCACTCACGCGAGGTCACTATTTTCTTTTCAGCATCGCAGCCTGGTCCTTGGAGCCAGACTCCAGGAATTAACTTCACAGGCTACCTGCTCCCATTCCCTTCCCACAGTGATCTTTGAGGGCTGCTTGTTCCTCTGTGGAAATATGACCTTGCTCCTTCCTTCAAGCTTTATCACTATGGCCTTCATCACTATAGCTACTACCAAAACCTTAAGAGTCCTCTCTCGACCTGTTGCTACATTTCCTGTTATCTCCCTTTCAGCAAAGCCTACCAGTTCCTGTTGCAGAAGTTCCTGTAGAATGAGTGCAGCTCCCCTTCAAGTTAGGGGCTGGGGTGACTGTCTTTACGAGGTGTAGCCAGTTGCGCAGCATGCCAGCCACGGACATACCTAGCCATAGCTTCTGTGGCCAAGTAGTCAGTCTGCAGCACATTTCACTGGAATTATGCTAATGAACAAGCCTCAATGGGACAAGGCACGAGATAACAGTGATCCCCATTATTGACATTGAGCTTATTCCAATTATTCCTCCTCCACATTTCATTTGAGGAATTTACTTCTTAAAAAATTACAAACACAAAATGCAAGTGTTTTTCTCAATAAATTTAAGCTGAAAGAATATTACTCAATCTATTGTTTTTTACTTTCTTTGCTAAGATCTTTCTCTCCTTCTTTACTCCAAAAATTAGAAGTTGATGTGTTATTATTGTCAGACTTGCTGGAAAATTATTTTCTTTTTTTTAAAATGTGTTATAAATACTGAAAACACGCCCCCTGAAGGTGGTAAAATGAATAACATTAAAAATGCCTCTGATGCATTTGATTTGTAATCCGGTAATGATTGAACACTAGTTCAGGCAGGCTAGCAGATCATCAAGGACAGAAAGCTGATGCAGAGGATGGGAAATGAATTGGTGGCAGGTAGACTCATTCACCAGGAAATTGAGGTCAACAGCATTAAAAAGAAATGCTGAGATCACAATAAAGGGATAACAAAAAAAAACACACAAAGTAAAAAAGTCAGATTGGAAAAATATCTCATGCAGATGTATGGAAGTAATTTTTTGAATTATAATTAAAATTACCAGAACATTTATGGTCAAATTAGGATCTTTATTGCAACAGTATTGCTTCAAACACAGGATTTCTATCTACTCTTTCACCAAATACTTCAAACTTTTCACTCTAGAAAAAGCTATGTAAAGCTGTCCATGTTTAAAAAACAGATTTCAGCATATAAATACAGATGCTGTCAAGAGTCTAATCTTGTGATTTATGAAAGTCTAATTGGGAATGATTTTCTCTTGTTTTGAAAAGGAAGATTTACATCTGATAGGCTCAAAATTAGTTGAGAAATAATCATTCTTGAAATCTGCCAGTTATAATTTCAGCATCTATCGTCAAAGCAAACAGCTTCCTGATTATCAATTTGTTCCATGACCAAGTTCTTGATTTGGATTTAAGTTCTGTCACAACATTATAACAGCTCCCTCATTAGGCATAAAGTTGTGGAGTGACATGCTGATTGAACTAGATTGTGAAGAAACTATGGAGGGAATAGACTATTATCATCTTTTTTGTCCACACAATGCATTTTGTTCGCTATTTTTTCTTTGCTGGGACGTGAGCTTCGCTGGCAAAGCTAGTATTTGCTGCCCACCCCTAATTGCCTTCAGAGAGTAGTTACACGTCAGCTGTGGGGCTGCAGTCACATGTACACCAGACTAGATAAAGAAGGCAGATGTCCTTCCCTAAAGGATAGTAGTGAACCAGATAATTTATGACAATTGACAATGGTTTCATGGTTACCATTCTGAGACTAGATTTTCAATTCCAGATTATTGCTATGGTGGAATTTGAACTCATGTCCCCAGATCATTCACATGGGCCTCTGGATTACTAGTCCAGTGCTGTTACTATTATGCTACTGGTTTCCCACTTCTAAATCACCAGAAAACGTTTCTAAAACTTCTTCATTCAAATCTAATCAACCTCAATCATTAGCGGAAAGAATAGCTTTTGAGTAGGTTGTATTAACTAATCCCCCCCTCCATTTTACCACACTAAACTATCACCATCTCATCCACTTCTCCCAACCCATCGTCTACAGCAACAATCTCATCCAGCCAGGCTAACTTTGTTGTTGGACTCACCTTCCACTGTTTATCTCTGTCACCCAACCTCACCCCTCCACCACCAGTCATCAACCATTGGCAGCCATATATGTATCACCCTCATCAGTCCTCCATGCATTCCCCGTGGCTCCATGTGCAATACCCACAAATAAAAAGATTTGCCTCTTAAACTGAACAACAAAAGAAGCTGGGCAGACAAAAACTGATTATCACTGATTAGTTAAACAATGTAGATTAAGATACAGTATGTAGGCTTCCTTCAATCAGTTTATTAATTTAATTCAACCAAGCATTAGATACCTTGCCTACTATATCATGTGCTATACAAGCTTACATGTACATAGAAAAGAACTAGGGAAGTTTAATTCTGATGAAAGATCACAACCTGAAACATTAATTTTGTTTTTCTCCCCACAGATGCTGCCAGAGCTGCTGAGTATTTCCAGCATTTTCTGTTTTTATTTGGATCTCCAGAATCTGCAATATTTTGCTTATAGATAAAATTAGTCTGGGACACTAATTCAGCCTATGCCAAGAAAACAAAACAAGGGAATATATGAGCTAAAATTGGTGAAAGGATGTCAGGAACAGATATCAGGAGAACATTTACATACAAAGCTGCAGTCTTCTGGTTACCGCAACTCAAGTTAGATTACTTGATACCACTATTTTAAATTTCCTTTTAATTCTCAATATATGAGCTGCAATGGGTAAAAAATGCATATAGCTAGTAAAGAGCAGTCCAGTCAGAGTCATGGAAATACACCCAACCAATACCTGTATGAACAGTCAATACTCTGTGACAACGAGACAGGTGACAATTTTCAAGAGAGGGATGGAAGAAATGCGAATGTGAAAACTTCTCACATACCATAAACAGATATTGTGTAGTCAAAAAAATCCAAATATCATCTACATTATTGCGATCAGCTTTTAAATGGGGCTGAAATGGGTTTTCGGCTATAGTGAAAATCAGATAAATCGGTGGGACAGTTACAACTTCGCTATTTTCTTTTAGAGAAGAAAATCAGAATTGGTGTAACATGTGTCATTGATTCTCACTATCACCATCTTGGCACTGGTGACAAACATCAATTTCACTCTCACATTTCTCTAACATGCTAACAATCCAATATCCAAAATTCAGCTCTCCAAGTCACAAGGAAATCTGTCTATTTGGTACCATTCTTAACATTTCCAAGTAAATTATGTCAATATTAACCTGGCAAAATTGAGAACAAACTGGCTTATTTTGTTTACTGGTACTTTACTCATGGAGTGCACAATATGGTATTTGTTGGAGCAGCTTTATCACTCTGACATGGAAAAACTGTCAGTTTGAAGTAGAAATCATTTTTCAGGAGACGACATCCTGATGTGTCTAATGAAGCCTTTCTGCTGACGACTCATTTACTATAAATACCCAACAATAATCAGGTGAAGAGGGTTAATAAATGACTTAGATAATTAGTCCTGCACAAGCTGCATTTTAGTAAGGAAGCAAGAAGAAACAAAAAACAGTAAATTCCGGGTGAGCACATCTTCATTTATGCTGCATTAATTTGCATTAGACTTCTTGAGGTTCAGTTTTGCTTCAAGTTTGTAATGTGTTTGAATTGCTGTATAATAGGCTGAAAATTAGTGAACACACGCAGAGCAGCAGCCTGTGTGCCATTTGTTGCAAATACAAATTAATCTTCAGTTAGTTCTGTTTTAGAGAATAGCCTTCCTAAATCTCTAGCAAATACATGTCCTTACAAACCTTAATGAAGAAATCCACATATTTTATAAAGTGTAGACTTATTGTTATGAATGTCTTTCAATGTTTAGACAGTATTGGCTATATTTTAAAAATGATAATCTATAGAAATAGCTAAATTCCTTTATTTTTATAGAAATAATTATAACTTGTTTGTCTCATAATTTTAATGGTTTATTGATATAAACAGGTCAGTTGGGTCTAAATCACATCTACAAAGTTTGTGGGCAATTGCATCTTCAGCAATTCAGTTGAATGTTTGTATTTTAAAGTTGCTTTATGTGCATGAAGATTTGGATTATCCAGTAACAAAAAATCAAACAATTAAAAAAAATAAAGTAAGCACTTAGCGCAAAAAGAAATTTTAAGTATCAGATCCTTTAAAAGACGACTTTGAAATAAGCAGGGTAGTTTGACGATCCTCATTCATCAGCTTGATTTTGTCAGGTCTTATCTTGCTAATATTGTCAGCCTTTTATTTGATTAGGTTTGTCTAATAAGTCGATTCAATTCATTTGCAAGATGCATTTTTCTTTGAATATGATATGAAGCCTAACATAGCCTGTCACAGTGCTGAAACAAGTCATTAGTTTAAAAGGAATGCAAAGGGGTTTTTAATATACTGAGTTTAGATACAGTTGTCAACTAGAAAATAATTGCCAGAGTGGTAATTTTCAAATTCATTACGAAATTCAACATAAACTATCAGATTTATATTTTAATCCCAAAATAGATCAGGTTAAAGAAAATCCCTTCATCTCATCCTAAACTACCAGCACTAAAATCTTCCTATAAAACAGTTCAGTTTTGTTTTAAAGAGTCCTAGGATCCAGGTCAGCAGAGTGATGTGATGTACTTTAAAATGCAAAGTGTCTAATTACTCCAGTTAGCAGGGCCAAGAACAATCTGGAGGCAGAACTCAATAACTGACGGTCCTTTGAAAAGGCTGATGTCCATGGACAGAACCATAGTTCTTGAATACTTCTCTTGAAGTCTTTACCAAGACAGCTGTTGATTGATGAGATATTGTCCCTGGAGTTTGGCAGAAAAGTGCACCCATTCACACCAAGAGAGCCTGAATGGAGGTGATGATGGAAGGCAGCAGTAGAAGGATCTGGTCCAGTGTTGGAAATGATTCAATGACCTAATAAAGCCTGGAAAGATGAGTGGCAGGTGACAAGCTTCTAACTGTGTATACATCTGCAAGCACACAAGCTGAGAAAATTACGTGTTCATAGTTCTCCATAACATTGTCACAGCAAGTGGCCAGATGTAACACCGAGAAGGTGGCCTGCAAATATAGAGGGCCACAGAGAAGAGGATATCATGAGGAGGGACACTAAGCTACTCAGACATCATTTTCCCTTTATCTTGCAGAAAAAGACAGCACACAACTTTTGGAAATGTTTCAAACAGGTGGTTTGTGACAGACATGACCCTGACAGAAGTGCTGGACATCATAAGCATGCCATAATGGCAGTTCATGGGAATAGTGAGATGGGAAGCCTATACAAGCAGGTTCATTCGATAGCTGGACCTTCAGGTGGTGAAGGCATTGAGGAAACTCTTGCCTGATGCTCACTGTGGTTGTACAATGCCACCGATGGGATTGACCGTGCAGATGATCCTGCAGAGTAGACCCAATTCACATCACTAACTCATGTTTTCCAGAGAACCTGCAGTGGAAGGGAAGGTGAGTGTACCAGCACAATCATTGTGGCCTTCTCAGTAGAGGTCGACTTGACAGAGACTGCATCATCACATTATTTCTTCACACCATCCACCTGCACAGAAAGTGCATCAAATGATCACAACTTGAGACACCTTGGCTGGTTTGTACTGGAGGGCACCACCCAAGTGGTCAAAGAAACAGAAATAACATGTTAAGATGTAGACAGTTTGCTCAATACAAGTTTGTGTTAGTTGATGGCTCTGGTTGGAGCATCTCTCTCCATATGTATCTGAATACAAGATGGGCATCAGAAGCCTCCTCCTTGAAGGATAACCCTTATCCCCAAACAGCCACCCACAGAATCTGGAGATTGGCCTGAAGACATGCAGCACCAAAGACTCTTGAATGTTAAAGTGTAACCTGATGGGTATTCATAACAACACCAAAAAGGTGAAAGTACCAGCAAAGCCTGATGGTTAAAAGAGCTAACTCTGTACCAGGCTGGGGATTGTGGGAGCTGCAAGGCTGCGTGGAGGATGTGCAGTGAAGAGCAGGCACAGGAGCTGATTGGCTATGCCTTGAATAGACAGTAATTGAACATAGACCCCTGTGTGTCCTGCTCCTAAGAGAAATATGACCCCTGACAAATACGAGCATTGGTGACCAGAAGACAGTGATTGATTAATGCTTGTCCTGTGAGTGTGTGACTGAAAACATGACCAGTGCAGCAAGATCTGTATAAGAAGGAGAGACAAATAAACATTGGGAGCGGCAACCTGGGACCAACCACTGCAAAAGGAGCAGCAAAACCCCAAGTTTAGGACTTGGAGACACTGGAACAAAGCACATTGGGAGGGAGTCTGACCACCTCACCTCACGGCATGTCCATGACGTGACATGAGTTTGGATGTTTTCTGCGGCTTTTAATACCTTTTGAATACTTTGTGCATACAAAGTAGGTCAGAGGTTAGATACTTTGCGTACAACAAAGTAAGACGTTGGTTAGATACTATGGATGGGATTTTCTGGCTGTGCTCACCCCAAAGCTGGAAAATCTTGTCCGAGGTCAACGGACATTTGCATGGTATGTGTCCCGCCCGCTACAACTCCCAAGGCAGGCTAAATGAAAAATTCTACTCTAAGTGTGTAACAAAGTTTGATACTTTGTGTATAATAAAATTTGTTTAGCAGAGTTTGATACTTTTATGATAATTTGGTAGAGTGCAATAAAGGAGATTTGTTGTATAATAGTTTGAGTGCTTTTGTCCATGGTGTCAGCTGAATTTAAGAGCAATGAAAGGAATTATGACAGCGTTCTGGGAAACAAATCAGAGTCTTCAGAATGGTGAGTGTGTGGCAACCGGCATCCAGAGAATCAGCACGCAAACATCCTCATTGAGTCTAACAAGTCCACTGCCTTTTCACACTCAATTTAGTTCTGTCTGGCAGCCAGCAGGAGTTGCATCCATACTTGGATGAAAATCCTGCCTTGGAGAGCTACCGAACAGGCCATCCAAGCAGAGCTCTGCAGTGTCCGGAAGAATTATTGCAGTTTTGTGCCCAAGACTAAGCTCCAGGGTTGCACTTCTGGTAAGTATCAGAGTTCCCGGAGAGGGGAGGCGAGGGTAGGTGATGTCCTGGGAAGTCGGGAAGGAGGTGATCTCAGTGTTGCGGCTAGGCTGGGGGAGGTAGGAGGTGGAGGTTGGGGGTGGAGGTTGGGGGTGGAGGGGGGAGGTAGGAGGTGGAGGTTGGGGGAGGATGGGGAGGGAGGGAGGGAGGGAGACGGCAGAGGCCAGGCTCTGAGAAGACGATGCCCCCAATCTGAACAGTTCTTTCCACCTGCCTCCTTCCCACCCGAGATCGAGGGTAAGGACTTTTTTAGTTTCCTACCCTCAGTCACTAGGTGCCCATCAAAAAGACCTACTGGGGCAAGGCGGGCTTCCCATCCAAGATTTGATCCATACCATTGTAAAATCATGTCTGTGTTGAGGATGGGCGCAAATTTACTCAAACTGCACCCTGCCCCCCACCCCCTCCCCCCCCATCAGCCTCAGAACCTGCTGGGGGAGCCTAAAATTCAGGCCCAAGTGTAAACATACAAGTGTCTCTTCCTTTGATCAAAGAACCAGCTGGACAATCAATAAATAAAAGTTTTTTCATTTCAGGAATCTGATTGGCTGATCACCAGTGCCTTGATGACTGTGTGGGTGCCATCAATGCCTCCATTAACTTGCAGAAATCCACCAATGGTAGCAAAGCCTAATGCCCTCTGTGTCTATGTTGGCCAACCTGTCTGAAAATAAATGCAATCCCCCACTCCCCAGAATCAGGCATCTTGCCTTACCCTCCTGATAGCGAGAGGAGCTGCCAACTGCATGAAGCTAATTGGGGCGAGCTGCAGCTGATGCATGGAATGACCTGAATGCATAAAAGTTCAACACCATGGTGACCTTGAATGAGAGGGGCAATGCCCAAAACCAGTCTCCAACTGGAGTAATCTCCACAGGCAGCTGACTCTTGGACAGTATACCTGATGTCTTGGGTAAACTCATCTTCCCAATGCTGTGCCCCTCTGATCTCCGCCTGACCAGGAGGTTGTATCTGCTGAAGCTCATCCTCACTACGCTGTCTAAAGTCAAACTAACTTGCCTGAATTTTGACTTCCTCAACTGCCATCTATTCACTCACCAAGGCTTCTTCTGTGGCACAAAATGTTGCCAGCAGTCTCTAGTCCACTGTGAAAATTCTACTTGGCACTGCTCACAAATAGTCTCACAGAACCAATGGTGGCAACTCAGTGGTTGAGCATCTGAGCATTATTCTCCCCTTCTTAAGCATGTTGGCCAGTGTACATGTTTGGTCTCACACCTCCCTACTGTATTTATGACAATTGCACCCTAAGATGTACCACCACTGCACATTCCTTGTTCGTGCCTTGTAACTGAAAACCCTGCAAGCTCTACCATCTAGAAGGTCAAGGGCAGCAGACGCACGGGGACACCATCACCTGCCAGTTGACGTGCAAGCCATTCACCATCCTGACTTGGAATAATACCACCACTGCTTCAGTGTTGCTGGGTTAAAATCGCAAAACTTCCTTCCAAACTGCACTGTGGATGTTCCTACAACACACGGCCTGCAACAATTTAAGAAGGCAACACACTTCCATGTTCTTTAAAACAATTAAGAATGGGCCCTAAATGCTGGTGATGCCCACGTCCCATGAAAGAATATATAATAAAAATATTATGATTGTTCCTCTGAATTCATCAACAAGCTCCAACATCCATTTAATTCGAAGAGTGTGTGTTCCCACTCCCAACATCCCTTTGAAAATGATATCTCATCAGAGGTATTGAGATCCAGTGACTCCTCCTGTGAAGTGATTCTCAACTTGTGCCACATTTATGCTTGCCCTCATTGGCAAGTAAAAATCCAGGTCTCAACCACTTGCCTTCAAATGAAGTCATCTTCTTTGCATTATGGGTAAATTTGTAAAAATAAGAAGGGAATTAGCAAGTAATTCCTTGTTTTTGTTGTGGATACTGTAACTTTTAAGTTCTATACTGCTCATCAATATCCATATACTTTCCTCTCCCCATCCTGAAAGGCTCACCTGTTATTCGTTTTTACAAGTGGAAATTTTATTTAATGCTAACAAACAAGAATCAATCACAGATTTTTTGTTTTTGAAAATGTATTCTGATAGTACGTTCTTTTTTCTTTTAACTACCCTTTCTCTCTCTTCTTTCCTAAATTGCATTGCTCAATGATTTACACGGTCAATGATACTATCAAAAAGGTAGACTAGATAAACCTGAATATGTGACTCTCGAAGGATAACAAAATTCATAAAGCGATAATCACACAAAAAATTAACAAACTACTATTCTTTATACATTATTTTGAATGTATCATGACCAATTCTGCTCTGTTGGATCTTTTAAGGAAAAAGGACTGCTGCTTTTTTTCATGCTTAAGGCAGAGGTAAGCATAGCTCCATAAATTACAAGCCAGTGCTTCCTGAAAGCAGGATTATTCAGTGCAATTGTCCCTGTCACATGCTTCAAATATACCCAAACAATAGCAATAAATTTAATGCAAGAAAATTAATAATACTTGAGGGCCACTTTTCCAAAGCTTTGCTGTTGTCACAGAACTTCAGTAATAGCAACCGTGAGTCAAGAAACTATATGTACAATTGATTTGTGGTGTATCCTGTTTCCCAAGACATATATTTTTTAATGGCTGTACTATGAATAGCATTGTACCTATAAGTAGAATGCTAAATAAGTAGAACATTAAATGCAAAACCAGATCAGGCACTTTTCGCTCCCACTATATATGATACCCATAGAAAATTGGCATATCACTGATCAATGGAGCTGACCTGTTTTGTAAAAATTATGAAAAAAATCTGCCGTACGTACCTTGCTTTGCCTAAATGGGACTCAGACACACAGCAATGTGGTTAAATGTCATCTGAAATGGCCTACCAAGCTATTCAGCTGTAGCAGATGGCTCCAGCTGTTTCATCAATGACCTTCCTTTCATCCTACGGTCAGAAGTTGGCACATTTCCTGCTGATTACACAACGTTCAGCACCATTTGTGACTCCTCAGATACTGAAGTAGTCCATGACCAAAAACAGCACAACCTGGATGATATTCAGGCTTGGACTAACAAGTGGCAAATAACATTTGCACCACACAAGTGCCTGGCAACGACTATCTCCAATGAGAGAGAATCTAACCATCACCCCTTGACATTCAATAGCATTACCATCCTCCGTTATCAAAATCCTAGAGATTTCCATTGACAAGAAAATTCACTTGACTAGCCATATAAACACGTGGCAACAAGAGCAGGTCAGAAGCTAGGGATGCTGTAGTGAGTAATTCACCTCCTGACTCCCCAGAGGGTGTCCACCATCTACAAGGCACAAGTGTAATGGAATCCTCTCCCCTTGTCTGGAATGCCACAGCAACAACATTCAAAAAGTTTTGAAGACGTTCAGGACAAAGAGCCCACATCCGTGAGCTGCTTGTGGGCCATCTCTATCAGCAGAATTATACTCAACCACAATTTGTAACCTTGTAGCCTGGCATATCCCCCACTCTACCATTAACGCCAAGACAGGGGATCATCCCTGGTTCACTATAAAGTATAGGACGACATGCCAAGAGCAATACCAGGCATATCTAAAAGCAACCTGCTGAAGCAACAACATAGCTCTACTTCTACACCAAACAGCAGTGTGAGTAACTCATCTTCTGACCACCCCAAAACCTATTCACCATCTACAAGGCACAAGTCAGGAGTGTGAAGGAATACTCTCATCTTATCTGGATGATGCTTCTCCAACAACACTCAAGAAGCTTGACACCATCCAGATTAAGGCAGCCTTAACACCATCCCCCATCTTAAACATTCACTTCCTCTACCACTAATGGACAATGTGGCAGTGTGTACCTCTACAAGGTACACTGCAGAAACACATCAAGGTTCCTTCAACATACATTCGAAAGCCATGATCTCCAGCATATAGAAGAATAAGGGCAGCAGATGCATGATAACAACACCTGCAAGTTCTCCATCAAGCAACACATCATCCTGGCTTTTACAATATTGCTCTTTCTTCACTGTCACTAGGGCAAAATCCTGGAATTCCCTGTCTAACAGCACTGTGGATGCACCTACACCACATGGCCTATGTGATTCAAGAAGGCAGCTCACCACCACCTTCTCAACGGCAATTAGGGATGTGTTGCAAATGTTGGCCTAGCTAGCGATGCCCATGCACATCTTGTGAAAGGATTAAAAGAAAAATATATCTAAGGATCAAGTTTATATGACAATGCCACCTTTTGTAAGTGGCTCAGTCAGAATTTCTTCCATTTTCATTTAATTTGTATTACACTGCTCTTCTGATACATTGGCCCATACTTTTCAGCTCCAAATCCCCGTTATCTGTGGTAAGCAGAGGCTGAGGTAAAGGCAGAAGCAGATGGGAAGTCAGAAATGCACTCCATTACCAGGTATTTGTACTGGGGAAATCCACCTATCCATATGTAGGTGAGCATGTGATAAAGAAATGTCAATGAAGGAAACAAGACCTTGAACATTGGATGCAGTAGTCCCAGTGTACCACATTCATAAACTGCTGATGGATTTCTCTGAAGAACCTTGAACAAAAGCCTGTGCAAGAGCTCTCAGAGCAAAACCACGCTCAGGCCCCAAAGAAATTCTAAAAAATTACCTTGAAAATATTTTTTTCTCAATAGACAGCAATAGATTTCTTTCTCCTGCTACAATAAGTTTCAATCTCCAAGCATGTGAAGCATCAAGATGGGGAGGATCTGTAAGGACTGGACTATTACTTCTAAGATGTTTTTTCTAGTTAACATTAACAAAGACTAATTTATATTCTCCTTGACATATACAGCTCAAGCATAACAATAAAGGGAGATCATCTAGTTAATGAGTAAAACGCGAATTTATTTTTGTTACTATTGCATTCAGGCTATTGCAACTAAAGTTAAACCTAATCCACAATGGAACTTTATTTGGAACCTGCCTAACCAAAATTTGAAATCTCATCTTGCTTTTCAGTAAAATATTTCACTGAAATTACACAAAAATATATTAGTTACATGAGACAATAGGAAAAAGTATAATCCAGGCAAGTGCATTATCAATGGATTTCCAAGAGTAGAAATAACAGTAAGATCCTTGTCCTTTCGAATGTTTAACCTCCCGTGTGTCCAGTTAGAGGACACAGGAAATACTCTAGCTTGCTTATTTTGTGAGTAACCCTCTATGTTGGTTCACAGCTGTGTCTTGAAATTTGAAAATACACATCTGAATTATAAATTTAACCTAGATCCAAATCAAAATTAATAAATATTAACGAACTTCAAACTTCATTGATTTCTGTATTTTAGATTTCAGTTCTATGAACAGACCACTTATTTATTCACTACTTCCAGACTCTTCTTTAATTGACTCACTTAATTTTTCTCAGCAGGGTGACAACAACATGTCTCCCCATCTGCATGGCTCTTCAGTACAGTGGTATAAAGCATACAATCTCTATTTGCAGATGCATAAATGATGCCAGTGAAAATATTTGCAACATTCCCACCTGTCCCTAAAGGAAACTAGAAGCGGTAAATTGGGCTCGATTTGTCAGCGTTCAGGAACTGCTTGATATTTTGAAAGCTAAGCATTTTTTAAAAACTACAGGCAAATATTAATTTAACCACAAGAAGCCCAGGTCATCTATATGGCTGTGCTTCAGGCTCACACACTAGTTTTGGAGTCTATTTCCAAATGTCTCCCACACACTACTGAATTAATATTTCTATCTTCTGAATCAGATAAAGCATCATGAGTTCTGCCTTGGCTCAAATAGAATTTTCTGACCAATCAAGTCCAGCATTAACTGAAAAAAAAATCAAGATTATCTGAAATAGCACTGATGTGTCCAATTCCAAATGGAAAAAATACTTAGTGAATTCCAATAAAGGGAATGGCTGTAAAACTGGCCTCCATGGTTTCAGGCACTAATGATATGATTTGGTTATCAGAAAGGCATCCATGGTGTGCACTGATACTTCTTGTGTGGTTTCTGTTGAATGCCATCTTGGTGAGAATGTTAGCATGGATATTAGGAGTGTGGGACTTTAACACATGTTATGTTGCTCTGACATCACTTCAGACCTCATTACTCTAGCTAATGCCTTCTCAGGACCTTACAAATCTGAACATGTATTCAGCAACAGGAAAGATTTCCCCACCACAAGTATGGCTTAAAGAGATCTTCAACAACTTGCAGGTTAGTTGTTGATTACCTTCTAGCGAATTTGAACTTGTGGAAGTGCTAAATGTTTTGAGGAATTGGTTGCAATTGTTGAAGTCTGCAAGAAATTATGCTGCATGCGCAAAAGCCTTTAGTTGTGTCTTCAAGGCCACAGCATTTACTTCCAAATCCATGTGATGTAATTGCAATTCTTCTTGCGCTGGAGTACAAGAGGAAAATAAAGCAGAGATAGAACAGGACAAGTACAGAGGGAAGAAGAGGGGGGAAAGGATTCTCAGGTAGGAAGCCGTATCATACTTAGGGTCCTCTGGGAGCACCTCTCTTGGCTTCACCTAAGCCTGAAGCAGTTTGTGTGTCATGTGCACTTTACAAAGAGGTCTTTGCAGAAATGTGTCATCTCTTGGAACCAAACCTGCTGTTTCAGAGCAAGGCAACAGCACTACCAATAATGGGACAGTTCTATGTGCTCTTTAGTTATAGAGTCAGAGGTTTACAGCATGGAAATAGGCCCTTCAGCCCAACTTGTCCATGCCACCTTTTGTTTTAAACCACCCCCTAAGCTAATCCCTATTGCCCGCATTTGGCCCATATCTCTATATCCACTGTAGCCATGTAACTATCTAAATGCTTTTTTTAAAAGATAAAATTGCACCCGCCTCTACTACTACTTCTGGCAGCTTGTTCCAGACACTCACCACCCTCTGTGTGAAAAAATTACCCCTCTGGACACTTTAGTATCTCTCCCCTCTCATCTATGCCCTCTAGTTTTAGACTCCCCCACCTTTGGGAAAAGATATTGACTATCTACCTTGTCTATGCCCCTCATTATTTTATAGACTTCTGTAAGGTCACCCCTCAGCCTCCTACGCTCCAGAGAAAAAAGTCCCAGTCTATCCAACCATTCCTTATAACTCAATCCATCAAGTCCTGCTACCATCCTAGTAAATCTTTTCTGCACTCTTTCTAGTTTAATAATATCCTTTCTATAATAGGGTGACCAGAATTGCACATAGTATTCCAAGTGTAGCCTTGCCAATGTTTTGTACAACTTCAACACGACATTCCAACTCCTGTATTCAATGTTCTGACTGATGAAACCAAAAAATGCAGAATGCCTTCTTCACCATTCTGTCTGCCTGTAACTCCACTTTCAAGGAGCTTAGAGCATGTACGCCTAGATCTCTTTGTTCTGTAACTCTCCCCAATGCCCTATTATTAACTGATTAAGTCCTGCTTGGTTCAATCTACCAAATGTATCACCTTGCATTTGCCTAAATTAAACTCCATCTGCCATTTGTCAGCCCACTGGCCCAATTGATCAAGATCTCGCTGCAACTGGAGATAACCTTCCTTACTGACCATGCCACCAATCTTGGTGTCATCTGCAAACTTACTAACCATGTCCCTTATATTCTCATCAAAATCATTAATATAAATGAGAAATAACAGTGGGCCTAGCACTGATCCCTGAGGCACACTGCTGGTCACAGGCCTCCAATTTGAAAAACAACTCTCAACAGCCACCCTCTGGCTTCTGTCAAGAACACAGTAAGAAGTCTCACAACACCAAGTTAAAGTCCAACAGGTTTATTTGGAAGCAAATGCCACTAGCTTTCAGTCTTCTGACCCTTCGTAAGGTGAGTGGAGAGTTCTGTTTGTGATCAGAATTTTAACCTGGTGTTGAGAGACTTCTTATTGTGTTTACCCCAGTCCAACAGCGGCATCTCCACATTCTGTCAAGAAGCCAATTTGTATCCATTTAGAGACCTCACCCTGGATCCCGTGAGATTTAGTTCTCCCTACCAGGCTGGAGAAGGCAAAATTTGTAACATCCTCCATTTGTTCACTGCTGTGTCAGAAAAGTGACAGAGGCTCTTAATGCCAGGGGAGGAGAGTACACTTTGCTCATGACTCCACTCCACTATGCAACCATGTGTGCAATGACATCCATGCTGTCACATGAAATACTATACAGCAGGCCACAAAGCAACAGTTCACTGCCTTAATCATTCCAGAGGAACCCTCCAAAACTAACTGGACAAGGTGTCCCATTGGCTGCATCCTCCACAATCCAGCCATCAAGAGTGAACAACTAATGGATTTTCAATGCTATGGCTGCTCTTCTACACTGTAACCCATCATTCCACTTATTCCTAATGTATCCCACCTGTGACTAAAAACCCATTAGTATGCAATTAATGATATCATGGAGATAGAAAGAATGATTCTTTACCTATTGCTGCCTGACGTCTTTATGTAGACCCCTAAATTCATGACACCTCACTTCTGTCCTGTACCCACATGTTTATTTTGATGTGCCTTTCTGCTGGTGATAATGGGTCTGAGCAGGAAGGAAATGCAAAGTAAATTGGAAAAAGGGTCTTCCCAAGGAAGCATGGTTCATTCCCTATGTGTCTTTTCTATTAGTTAGTGCTGACTGGTAATAAGTTTCGAGAAAAAAGCCACTAATTTTAGGTTACTTATATTGGGAATTTTGAAAAAGAAACATTAAACAAATTAGGAGCCCAAAAGTAATTTGAACAATAATTGAGTAACTTTGAGGATAGTTGGAGCTTACACCATTCTGAGTTACTCATCTTAAATTGAATATTTTAAAGCTGCTTCCAGGTTTCCTGTTTTTTTTTTCTTTTAATTGTACTAGGGGTCACAAGGAAAAATGGAAAAGTAGCGTAAGGCTCAAGGACAGAGGCAAAAACTCAGCAAATGTCAGGAGCAAATCTTATATCCCAGGAGGTCCGGAGGCAAAGGAAGAAAAGAGGTGGCCAAAACAGCTTTTGGAGGCAGACTAAAGCAAGACTCCAAAAGGTGCAGAGAGATCAGGTAGCTAATAAAGGAAGGAAGACAGGGCTAGGAAGCTAAAGGAAGAGGTGGAGGTAAAATAACTGAAAGAAGGCAAATTATTGCTGATGCTTGAATATTTAAAAGAACTGTGGCGACTTGGGGAATAAAATAACAAATACATAAATATACTTTTTAAAACATTATTTTAAAAGTTGAAGCACTTATCCAGAAAGGCTTGCCACTCAGAGGCGGCAGCCCACAGGGTGGGGGTGGGGGGAAGTCGGGGAGCTGCTTTAGGAAAAGCACCAACTGGAGCAACAAGCTGCAGGTAAATAATGTTAGGTACGTGGGCGGGAGGCTGGGGGACTTCAAAGAGTGAGAGGTAGAAGAGGATTGGGAGCAAGAGGCTCGGCTCTCAGCATGCAGTCAGCAGGTTCCCCCTTTCTAATGTCAAGTCCTTCTATCAAACACTGAGTGCCTTTGATCGAAGGACTCTCAACTCCTGGGAGCTGACAAGCTGCCTCTCAGTTTTACCTGTAATTCATACTCGCCCCTTGCTTAATATCTGCAGTGGTGGGACAAAGCCCTCAAGTGGTTATTAATTGGCCATGATTATTAATAAGTTGACCACTGATCTTTCCACCAAGAACTTACCAAAAAGAAAATGCTGGAAAATCTCAGTGTGTCTGACAACATTTCTGGAGAGAGAATAAAGCTAACTTCCAATCTGCATGACCCTTCATCAGAGCTCTGATTTGAAATGTTGAGCTCAAACGAAGGGTCATCTAGACTCAAAGGGTGGAATTTTATCAGCACATCTACCAGAGGTTCGTACAATCCCACCTAAGGCCAACAGAGAATGCCGTTCTCCGAGCCCAATCAGCCCAATCTGTAATAATGTGGAGAGAATTATCTCTGCAGTGATGAGTCGGGGGCTGCCTGAAAACCTTTAAATACCAAGTAGGAAAGCAAATTGTGAGGGGATGCAAAGGGCTGAACTTTGCCTACCTGACAGAGAGTCAACCCACATCAGGAGAGTTTTAAAAATGGTGGTTGTGACCCAATTTCAAGATTCCAGACCGTATTCCCATCACTGACATGGGTGTGGATCAAAAGCCCACATGCAACTCCCCCAACATTGCTGGCTGTGTTGCAGAGGTGAACATTCCACAATCTTGATAGAGTTGGGCTGATCTTTGAAGGTAACTAGGTTTACAGCAACTCAAAGGTGTCATGAACCATGAGGGATTCCCTGTCCTAGGCTCGGAAACACTTTGACATTAAGTCAAAAAGTGTTTCACAACAAAATGCTCTTTCATAAGTTTTCCATGTTTTTAATAATGTGATCAATGATTGGGTTTTTTCTTAAAGTGACCATTAAATTGACCTCCACTGTGAAAGTAGAATAGTCTTCGGATTCATTATAATACGTTATCCAATAGAGAAAGTACTTTACTGCATTGAACAATATTTAATTTCAGATTTGACTGTGTCAGTTTTCCCCTATGTTTTAATCTTTTAATTTTACTTCAGTTCAGCTGTTTCACTGCTTCAAAGCTTGAGTAGAAGGCTGAGCTTCTGGTTGTCTTCAAAGACTTTAATGCATTCAGTTCTGGAAGTTTTGTTGACACAACTGTGCAATAATATCTCATTATAAATGTTTGGCGGGCTCCAAAACCATTACTGAATTCAGATCAGCAGAGGTTATTGCTGCATCTGACAGAAAGACTATGAGAATTTGTTTTGACAGTTTTAAGACCTTTTAGTTAGAAATGGTTTTTGAATGACTGTTTATCTTGACTTTTATGAGGTTCTAACAGGATTATGCTCTTTTTTAAGAAGACCTTGAGGTACTGTTTGTTTTTTTTGATTATGTTATGAGCATCTAAAAGAATCCTATTGTTGTTATAGAGTCCTACATTTAGCGGACATTGGATTACTAGGTGTCGATACTGGTGCATGGGAACTGAGTGAGGGGGTGAGGATCAGGTCATCAACAACACTCATCTATCGAATTGGATCAAAGGGAAAATCTAGAACTAGGGGATGCAGCTTCAAAATGAAGGGATGAGAAGGAATTTTTTTGTCACAGGAGGTCATTAATCCTTGCAATTCTCTTCCCCAGAGTGCAATGGAGGCTGCGGAACACATCCTCTCAGCATTCACTCTGTTAAGCCCCATCAGAATCTTATGTTTCAACAAGATCACCTCTCATTTTTCTAATCTTCAATGAGTATAAGCCAAGTCTGCTCAATCTTTCCTTATTAGACAAGCCCTTCATCCCAGGAATCAGCCTAGTGAACCTTTACTGAATTGCTGGGTCATTGAAAATAGTTAAGGCTGAATTAGACAGAATTTTGCTCTACAGGAGACGGGGAGCAGGCAGGAGAGGGAGGTTAGGGCCAGAATGAGATCAGTCATAATCTTACAGATGGAGCAGGCACGAAGGCCCAATGGACTACTTCTGCTGCTACTTCTTCCGTTCTTATGCCTGGAGGTCCTCATGAGCTTCAGCAATATTTAGCGTGCCTGGTCTTATCATGCATCAACACAGTGTCTTATACAGTGTGGAAAACTGTGTGGTTGCTGTAGTCAGGCCTCACAGCAGAAGTCAATATCAGCAACTTCTATAGCTCTGGTGGAAGCTCAAATAACTTCCTTTCCTTGATTAAACGAAAGGGGGCCACAGGAGCCAGATCTTCCAGTTGGAGGCAAGAATTGGGAAGCTGTTTCAAATCCAGATTACAAACCCCATTCCTGAAGCCAGCGTGCCGTAAAGTGCAATTTTCACAGATCAGGATCTAAATGACCCGAGAGATGACTCCACCACCCAATTAATGGCAGGAAGGAAAGGTTGGGTGGTGAAAATGGAGGTGGGACACCAGGGAAATGGACCTGTATTGGTAGCCATTGCTGTGGCTGCCATTTGTGTGTGTCATTGGAACAATTAGAGGGTCTTCATGTTCAAAGCAAATGGAAAGTATAAAGAGATTGATTGCCAACATCTATGTTACTGTTCATTACTTTTTTGTCCAAACATTCACTTTTTTGTATTAAATAAAAATGCTTCAGTGCTGCCATACTTCTTCCTGTCAGGCTGCAGTCTGTCAGCTTCAGGCAGCTTCTATTACCCCCCAACCCCCATGGAAATCTTTAAAGGACAGAACACAAGCTTTCAACAAATTCCCCAATGACCTCACACCACCCAATTAAGGAGCCGGGCAACTTTACCTTCCCACCCCCACCTCATGCACCACACAACCCTGAGAATGCCTTCAGAGTCAGGAACAGAGGCAGCAAACCAGCACGTAGACTGCCAGCACCAATACATTTACTGTACAGCCTCTGTTCCAACACAGTTTGAAAGGGAAAATTGATTAAGTTGATTTGTGTCATCAAACAACAAACTTAACCAAAGTGCCTGTTTTTAGAGAAAGACCGCTAATTAAGAGTTTAAGTTTAAACAAAATAACTTCACAAACTTTAATATTATTCATATCACCTACCATGTCAAAGTGCTGTGCATGTAAGTGATGGAAGGTCATAAGCTTGCAGGTAGACACAATGTGCTCCTGGACCATCTGGGCAGAAACAAATCCACTGAAAAGAGACAGTCAGCCAAAGTGTCATTGCCATCGAGTGAGTGACTTCCTTGTTCAGGCTTGCGTCAGACACATGAGGGGATTCTCGGACTTATTTGCCCTCCTCCACACAGGGTGACAAAAGATCTAGACCATGGAACTGAAGTAGTTCATGAAGACTGCCATCTTGGTATTAGGCTCAATATTCAAGAAACATGCATCCACTACAGAGAGTGTTGATTGGCAGTATAGAAGTTTCCACAGAGTCACTCACTTACTGTTCTCCTACAGACTAGTAGAAATGATGAATCCCAATCCCACTGGAATGGGCGTCCTGTGACGGGAACCATACATGTTGCCCCCTATCAGGATGCTAGCACATCAACCATTGTGTAACTCCCTTAGCCAATATCCACCATGCCACCAGCATGACCATGCTTTACCAGGAACAGTGGTCTATAATTGGGCCCTCATAAACCTGACTATTTGAAAGTTGGTGAACACAGAGCAACAGCAACCTTCCATCAACTTTGCTGAGAGCAACCCATGAAAGTAGCAGACTTGGAAACCTTCAAATTACAGGAATACCATTGGTTAACGCTTGGATGAGAAATTAATGGAAGGCAATTATTGTGTTGGGAATTAAATTCATCACCCTTATCGCATCTGTTACATTGATATCAGAGAATCAGAAAACACAGAATGGGTGCATTTATCCAATTATGCTTGAGCAGGCTCTTTGAAAGAGTCTATCCAAATAGCTGATTTTTTTGGCATGGAGAGAAGCGAAGAACAGGCATAAGTGGGTCTTTTTCAGGTTGGCAGGAAGTAACAAGTGATTTGCACACAGATCAGTGAAGGGACCTCAAATAATTACAATTCATATAAATTACGTGGATTAAGGAATTGAGTTTGCATCATTACAATGATGGTGCTATAGAAGTTGGGTGAATGGTTTCAATGTTCTTGAATGCAGGATTAAGGGATTGATGGCGTACTCAACAAGGACTGGCACGGTGGCACAGTGGTTATTACTGCTGATTCACAGCATCAGGGACCTGGGTTTGACTCCTGGCTTGGGTCACAGTTTGTGTGGTGTTTGCACGTTCTCTCCATGTCTGCGTGGGTTTCCTCTGATGCTCCGATTTCCTCCCACAGTCTAAAGATGTGCAGGTTAGGTGGGTTGACCATGTTAAATTGTCCCTCAATGTATCCGAACAGGCGCCAGAGTGTAGCAACTAGGGGATTTTCACAGTAACTACATAGCAGTGTTAATGTAAGCCTACATAATAATTGTGACTAATAAATAAACTTAATGTGAAAATTTTCCAAGGTGGAGGGAATGAATATGTTACCAGGATCACAAAGTAACTAATTCCTCCCTCAGCTCTTGCTGGATAATTTTGAGGCGGTACTCAATTTTATAATAACTTGATCTTCACTATGTGTAAAAAATCCTACAATGGAATACAGTATATTCTACCAACAAAACATCCACAACAATGTTTAAAGATAGCAATACATATTAAAAATAATTATTCAAGAATTTTTGAAATTCCTACTAGTGAACATGTTTAGAGGGAACTTTGAGGAAGTGCCTTAAACTTGGAACATGTGAATGTAAGAATGGAAAGCAAAGATGAACATTCAACAATCAGAATTTGGCTACACCACTAATATGGTAATTAAGGCAGATAGCATAAATGCCACAGGGTTGCATTTATATTTGCTATGGCTTTTGACCAAATAAAACAACTCAATTCTTAGAAAGGTATGACCTCGTTATTAACTCCGAGTCAAACTGCTTGACAGCAGATTAAATAACTTGTCTGGAAGTATACATTAAAATATTATCATTCACACCGTATATAAAAACACTACCATGTGTTCAAAATAAAAGCAAAAATACAGTTCCTGCTGTCAGTAAAATTTCTGGTAAAAATTAATCAACCATTCATCCATTCAGGCTCTTTGCACAGCCTTTGTCAAATAGGGAATACTGCAAGATTTCTTCACTCTTCCAGGCATTCATTTGAATGAATTGGAGAATCCATCAAGCTCTGTTTGATTTATTGAAGTGTCTCCCGACTCAGCAGTAGAACTTCAGCAAATGAACTGGTATCATCACTGCTCCACTACAAACCAGCAGTAATTCCAAATTTAACTGTTTTATGCATCTTCTTAAAAAAGCATGGGTTTTCTGACATGCTGCATCAACAGCTCTCTCTGCCACTGTGCCCATTTCCCCCGCTCCACCCTCCACAGGGCTTCAATGCAATCAGGCTATCTGAAAAGGGACAAGTCATCACTGCTAAAATGTGGATTTCAATATTTCCTTTGTAATATCTACATCGGAATTGGAAAGCCGTCATGAAAACCATTTTTACGATTATACAATAGGTAATCAACATGTAAAAATTGTGCAACACTAATCACATTTTAGAAGTGCAAATCTGCACTTGATGCTTTTTTTATATAGAAGACCAATATATGTATATTGTTTCTACTTAAAAAGAGCAGACGTAACTGGATATAAACTGCAACCTTCAGAAATAGCAAACATACCAAGTACAACACAGCAAAGAATCTATGAAATATGATCTCTCATAATATGTTACATTTGATAAAAGGTGACAAGGTAGAGAAATAATATTTATGTGAGGCAGTCCTTTAAATTGTCAAATGCTTATCAGTTGCATGGAACACTGTTTAAACATGGATTTTATCCATGAGCACCCTCCATTGAACCCTGCACAGTACATTCATCATGCTAGAGCTCCTCTGTTTTCTCATAAAGATACATGACCTTTGCCTATTAAATTTCATTAGTAGGGCACCACACAAGGCTCTTTTTCACATGACAGAATACAATGTAAAACATCCTTGCCTCAAGGATTAGTGGGAACTATCCCCTCTTCAATCTTTGTCCCTAGGAGGCACTTTTAACACCTGCCAACCCCAGCACTATCATCAGAAAAACATTTAGAGATTCATCTTCAGGCTGGTAATTATCATAGATAATTATTTGTGTGGCTGTATAGATAAAGTTGGTCTACCATAAAAATCTGGTAGATTTTTCAGTAAACAGAAAATATCATTACAGGTTTAACTCTTTCAGCTGATTTATCCTATTTGACATTCAACTTCTTCCATTGAAGTGCGCGCATTAGTATTGCGAAAAGCTACTGACCATTCCCAAATACAATAATTTGGAGACAGGACTGAATAAAATGGCAAAGAAATTACAGAGTTAGATTTAAAAACAGTTTTGTTTTAATTTTCATTTCAATTAATGGTGTAATGAAAAGTCTATTTGTAAACACTTGTATTTTTCAAGCAAAGTCTAATGCCTCCAGCAACTCATTTGTTACAGAGCTGATTGTTAAGGAGGAAGATTCCAGAAGTAAAGATACTTAAACTAGCAATGAAACAAAACTATTCACATCATATGCACTTGGCATGAATAGTTGCACATTCATAATATAAACAGGAATCCTTCTACAATACCAGTATTAGCTAACTCATCAACTATATCAACCAGAAAACACAAGCATACAATTCCTGCAGGAAGTAAGTAAAACCTTACAATATTAAGTTTGCAGCTACATAATCAACTTCAAGTGTAATAAATGTGGACTTTTGCTTTAGTTGACAACTACTATATCATCATTACAGTGAACAACATAACATGGTTTTGATGTTTTCATTAAAAGTGGATAAAGATTTTTATTGCAAGATTGGGAATTACCAACAAATCAAAAATTAAAAAGTAACATCTTATTCATATTTTCTGGTTGGACTATACAGACACATATTTTAATTGCAAGTGTGTAGATTTTCTTTGCTGTCAATCATTATCATGCACATTCTCCCAAAAAGCATCAACTTGAAATGTGTCTCAAGTCAACATGATTTAACAATATGATCACTATCAACATTATATCATTAGCATTCACTAACTGATTGCTAAATATCACTAATTTTATATCCATATCTGAGAGAATGGACAGAATTTTCTGACCCCAGGAAGTGGAGGTGGTGTTTTCTTTTGTGGGGGGAGGAGGTCAGGGAATGAGAGTAAGGAAAATAGCAGGGAGCTTTGTTGGGATGGCTCCCTAACACTAGGTTAGTTTCCCTGGGGTGGGCAAGAATGTGGATTGGCTGCCTGCTGCAAGATGGTGGGAAATGAATCATCTTACTTAAAGCGCCAATTAGAGGCTATTTAGAGCACTTGTTGGCAACAGTGTGGCCCCCTGCCATATGCAAAAGCCATGATGTGGATATGCCGGCGTTGGACTGGGGTAAACACAGTAAAAAGTCTGACAACACCAGGTTTCAGTCCAACCGATTTATTTGATAGTAAACTCACTAGCTTTCGAGGCGATTCCCTCTTCTTCAGGTGAATGGAGAGTTCTGGCCTCAGACAGAGCACATTGTTGGTGTTGTCAACTTCTTACTGTGTTTACCCCAGTCCAACGCCGGCATATCCACACTGTCTGTGCTTTATATGCTCTGCCTGAGGCCAGAACTCTCCATTCATATGCAGAAGTCACCAACTTCATGGAGTTGTAGCAGACTTCCTGCAGCAGTCCACAGGTCCAAAGGCAAGGACGGCTTCAACCAAAACATGCAACCAGAAGGACTTCCCCTCTGATCAAAGGAGTCTTCCACTTGGCCCCTCCAAAAAAGTTAATTAATTTCACTCCTCTGAGGGGCCCTCCATTTTGGTTAATGGACAGCAAGCTTGGAGGTGGCCAATTCAGAGTCCATTACTGGGAAAATATCTCCCCTAGTCTGATCCTGGCAACCCCTATTTGGTTCCGATATCAGGATTCCGAAGACCACAGAAGAATCCTACCCCAAGTCTCCAGTAAATAACTAGTCTAATTAGGTAAAGCGTGCACTTGGAAGGAATACATGATGAGGAACTAAAGGAATGATTGTATGTATGATAGCAAAAGGTTTCTTACTAACACACTTGATACATTTGCACTTTAACAAGACATTCAGAAAACTGCATCAATATACTGACAGCATTTACAGCCACAAAAACACATTATCAATTTAATCTCTTAAATTTAGTTTATAACAGGTCAGGTGAATTTTACTTTCAATTTAAAACTCACTTTCCATTGTCAAAAACAGACCCAGAAGATAACTCCTGACTATATCATAATTTCGCTGGTGAGATTTGCACCCGAATGACTGGCCATCCACTCTCAAAGAGCAAGTTCCGGCAAATCATTCAGAGGCCTACTTAAAGCGAGAATGCACCCTCAAAACTTGGTTTTATTCCTTTGGGTTTTTTTCTGTTTTTAAGGCAGTGGAAGATCAACCTTCTATAAATGCATCACAAGTTAGGCCCTAGGTTCTCAGAAGCTTCACTGGAAGAGCTTGTGAAAGAAGTGAGGGCCAGGAAGGAGCTGCTGTGCTATAGCTGTAGAAATAATCATTCCACAAGACCTGGAGGAATATTTCAGAGGTTGTCAGCTCCAAATGTCACCCTCAGCATCGAGACACAGTGCAGAAACCACCGCAGTTACCTCATCGGAGTGGTATGGTTGATTAATATGCTTCATGTATCCCTCTCTCTACTCTATGAGATAGTAGCCTCCATCCTTTCCACAGTATCCTGACAATTTTCTTCCCTCCATCTAAAAATCTTGGAAAGAGCCCTTCTACTGCTTCATCAAGCACAACAAAAATGCACAACCACTGGCCTATCTACATTAAATTACATTGTGTTCATTTCTTTTGCATCTCTACAACCCAATATCTTTATTTTTCTACTTCCTCTAGGATCTTTGCAACAGGCAGACACCTTAGGTGAGAAAGGTTATTTGAGGAGACACTGCCATAGATGCTCCAGTGCTCACCAGCGCCAGGCCCTCCCAACGGACACAATCAGGTTCACACCCATTGATGGGGTGAACCTGATTACCATGCATTCAAACATGCAAAATTGGCTTAACGCTGAATCTTATTATCATATTAGTTTAAAATGTATTACCGTTTATGTTCTATCTTCATCCCTCCATGTGGCACCTGGGAAGCAGGTTGGGTAAGGGGTCTGTCCACTTTGCTTCTGGCCTTGTGTCAAATCTAAATTCCTGGGGTCTAGTGTTTGTAATAGAGATATTTTCTTTGCTTGTGGGCTGATAATGGGTTTCCATCATTCGACTGGGGCATGTGTTAGGTTGATTATTTGTCATCAGGATTGTGCAATATTGATTTTTTTTGTATTGTAATCCTGGCATTTGTAATGGAGCCCAAGGGTGGTGTGAGTATTCCTGGTCTGTCGGCCCTTCTTTTAGCTGTGTCCTTGTTCTACGTTTATCTTGGCTGGGTAGATCAGAGCAATAGCTACATTCTGTTGTTTCTGGGGCTCCGCATTATCTGAGTTTCTCCTATGAGTTTGTGTGGCTACGATCCTGATATTCTGCACATCAGAGTGCACACTGTCAAACCATTCTTATGTCTATGGTCTTACCCTGGATTTTCTTTCTATGAGGTTTCCTTTTCCTTCCTAGATCAGGTGGGTGCTAATTTAAGCTCCGATTCAGTATATTTGATCCCATGGAGTTTCCCTCACGCTGTTGGGAGGGGAAGGATTGTATCATTCCTCAACATATCCCATCCGTGTTGTCTTGGCAATTCTTCTTCTGGTTGGCAAGTGGTAAATTAGTTAAATTTGCCAGCTGATGGTGGGGCTTGAGCAACAACTCCCGTATGGTTGGAGATGAGTGAGGCTCATTTTGTGGTGAGCCCAAGCTTGGTGTGAGAATCTGACTTATTGGCTCCTCTTTTATCTGTGTCAATATCCCTCACCTTCTTTGGCTCTGTAGTCAAGGATAGCAGCTACTTTGAAAATTCGTACTTAGAAGGTGTGGAGATTATCTTATCGGTTTAGGTCTCCCTAATAGAACATAGAACATAACAGCGCAGAACAGGCCCTTCGGCCCACGATGTTGCGCCGACCAATTAAAAAGCCAATGACCCTCTAACCTAAACCAATCCCTTTCCATCCATAAACCTATCCACGGATCTCTTAAACGCCCCCAAACTAGGCGCATTTACAACTGCAGCAGGCAGGGCGTTCCAATCCCTCACCACCCTCTGGGTAAAGAACCTACCTCTGACATCCATCCTATAACTACCACCCCTTAATTTAAAGCTATGCCCCCTCGTGCTAGCTTTGTCCATCCGAGGAAAAAGGCTATCACTGTCCACCCTATCTAAACCTCTAATCATCTTATATGTTTCAATAAGGTCCCCTCTTAGCCGCCTTCTTTCTAACGAGAACAACCTCAAATCCCTCAGTCTCTCCTCATAGGACCTCCCCTCCATACCAGGCAACATCCTGGTAAACCTCCTCTGCACCCTCTCCAATGCCTCCACATCTTTCCTATAATGTGGGGACCAGAACTGCATACAATTCTCCAAGTGCGGCCGCACCAGAGTTGTGTACAGTTGCAACATGACGCTGCGGCTCCTAAATTCAATCCCCCTACCAATAAACGCCAAGACACCGTATGCCTTCCTAACGACCTTATCTACTTGATTCCCAACTTTCAGGGATCTATGTACACATACACCTAGATCCCTCTGTTCATCAACACTATTCAGAGTCCTACCGTTAGCCCTATACTCTACACATCTGTTACTCCTGCCAAAGTGAATTACCTCACACTTTTCCGCGTTAAACTCCATCCGCCACCTCTCGGCCCAGCTCTGCAACTTGTCCAAGTCTCTCTGTAAACTATGACACCCTGTTATTCATGAGGTCTGGGGTCAAGTTTAGATACCTGGGCACTGTTTTATCTATACTCTTCCTATGAGGCTGTGTAAATTTACTCCCAGTATCATGTGTGTGAGGGTAAACACTGCAATGCCGCATCTTGGGTTTGGGGTTGTATTGTGATGTTTCCTTCGTCCTGTGGTATCCTTTCAGTATTTCGAGGTTTGCAGTGCTGTTTTAGACTCCCATTGATTGTATTTGACCCCACATGGCCTCCCTTATGCTGTGTACTTCCGTTCTTGTTATTCTGCGGGTGACGGTGTGTTCATGGCTTTATCCGATTATCCTGATATCCCCCACTCTGGGTAATATCCTTTTATTATCCACGCAAAGGAGGGCACCAATTACAGTAGCAATGATTACAATGATTATAACCAACTGTAATTGATAACTGATATTCCAAACCAACTGTAATGATAATTTGATCTTCTCAGTATGTACATGTGGGAATATTATTATGTTGTGCTGTATCAATTTTGGAGTGTGTGTTGCATTGTATGTAAACATTTGGAATGATCTTCAAAAACATATTTTTTAAAAAAAACGATATGTAGAAGGAAAGCCTTCCAGGAAATACAACTTATGGAAATGTGGGAAACGATTCTCCCAGCCCGCTGCACTGCTTTTGTAGCGCAGTGGATTATGAGACTCTAGCGGAGGCTGTTTCATGGGCTCCCCACTGGGTGCCACAGCCTCCTCGCGTCACTGGCAGCCGGATTTCTAGTGCCATCAGCTCCATGATGGAAATCAGCACAGAGCTGAATAAATCATGTAAATCCTAATTTTAATGTTTTAAATAATGTTTAACTAAGGTCTCCAGGCCTGCCAGCATCTCCGCCCCACTCCTGCCAGGAATGGCTCACTCCTGTGATGTTTAATATAGCTTCCCATTTGTGGGGAGCTGCAGCCCGACCCTGCTGGAGTGAAGGCTGGGCAATCGAAGCCCCAAGAGGATCAGGTGCTGAGGAGTGCCCCCAGAGCATTGCTGCCTTGGCACTGCCAGCCTGGACTGCCTGGCACTAAGAAGCAAAGTGCTAATGTTTAGGGGGCACCTTGGCAGTGCCCACAAGGCATGGGGCAGTTCCAAAGGGGCAGGGCCCCTTGGGGGTGATCGGTGTGGGTGGGTGGGGTCCCACAGCCACTCTACATTTGGGCTCAGTGACAGAGGAAGGGAGGCCAGCAATGAGGCTGGCAGAGGTTTGGGGGTTGGGGAGGCTCAAGTGAAGCTGGCATAAGCAAGTCTGGGGGGCCAGCGATCATGCCACGGAGGGGGGTGGGGCCAGGGTTGCATGGCCGGTAATACGGGGGTCGCAGGGTTGGCCGGCAATCAAGCTGGCTAGCAATCAGGAGGCAGGCAGAGAGGGGCCACGGCGCATGTGCCAATCTCAGTGCTGACAGATCGGCACATGTTCAGGGGGCCGCTCAGCACTTTGTCTCTTCAGTGGGAATAGGCCCCGCCCACTGAATGTCAGCATGATCCACGCTAACATATTCTGCAGAGTGTGCAAGATTCATTTTGAAACTCCGCTGACAAGAAACCAGCGTGAGTTACTCCAAGAGCGGTACGGTGGTACAGTGATTAACACTGCTGCCTCACAGTGCCAGGGACCCAGCTTCAATTCCCGGCTTGAGTCAGTCTTGTGGAGTTTACACATTTTCCCCGTGTCTGCGTGGGTTTCCTCTGGGTGCTCCGGTTTCCTCCCACAGTCTGAAAGATGTGCTGGTTATGTGCACAGACCTGAACAGGAGCCGGGGTATGGCCACAAGGAGAATTTCACAATAACTTAATTGCAGTGTTCATGTAAGCCTTTCTTGTGACTAGTAAATAAACTTATTTACTTACAGTTTTTACACAAATTCAATACTTAAAATTTTTTTGGGAGAATCACTTCCGTGGATTTCACAATAACAGCTTTAGAGAGGGAAACCTGAAAGGAATGAGTTAATTTTGCTCAGTAGGAAAGGGATAAAAGCTACACCTTGTCTTAAGTGCAGATGCCACCACAGAAAGTGCTAATATAATCACACCTGTCAGCCCTCCAGGGATGACTGGGAATATTCAGTTATTTCAAAACAATTCCTGGTCATTTTGGCTCCTGGCTAATTCTCGGGAATGTCATGTTTTTAATGTAGTCTCTTGTGTATCAGAAACTGTTGTTTCAGCACTTAATTATTATACATTTTATGTAGCTTTCTTTCCAAGCCACATAGTTTCTAGTTTTCACAATTAAGAACCTGACCCAGTTTCTCTTCTTGATGTTACATGACAGGCACCTAGGGTGCCTGTATGATTAAGCCATATTAAACAATGTCACCTCACTCACGCCAACAGGGGAGAAAGTACCTGAACACCTAGCTCTACTCTGGATATTTTAAAATGCAGTTTGCTATTGTTAATGTGAATAGTGCAAAGTGGCACTACATTTACATGTGCCCATTTATGAGCAGCCACACATGCTGAAATCTACGTACTATGGCGCAATTCTATCAGCCAGGAGCAGGATTGGATTTATTAACTTGGCAAAAATCCTATAACATAACAAACCAGAAAATCTAAATCCATCCCATGGTTTCAATCTATGTCCCAAGGACACGTAACTGTATATTCTTCTAACTTATTTTTATTGGATTCTAACTTCCCTTATTTTGATATATGTTTGTGTGAGACATTGTGTTTTTAAATTTTTCCCTCGGGTTTAGTGCTGAATAAATTTGCTCTTTCTTTAACTCAACAAAACCTTGTTTGGTTGGCTCCTTATTGCTTACTGCTTAAATAATTAAATACATTTGGATTTGAAAAAGGCATATCCTCGCGAAAAAGAAACTTAAATCTTTGTAGTGACCAACCAAGGAGGCTGAATAGAGGGGACACAGTCCACCCCTTCTCATCTGGTCATAACACACTGTTCCAAGCTGAATTCCCTTTTGGATAAGAGTTTCCTGAACACCTCTCAGCATTCTCTGAAGGATCTATCAGGGTTTGTGACTGCCTTCTTACAAGATGTATCCCAAGCTATTTTTCACACTTACTAACCTCCACATCAAACATGCCCACTGGGGACCACACTTGCAACCTCCGTCCCTTTCTGCTCAATAGTCCCACCACTGAACCCATTAACTCTTTCAGTGATCAAATAACACTGCTTCTCCAAAAATCTCTCTTCAGAATGTCCATTCTCTTGCAAACAAGCTCCTTGTCACAGATCGGAATGGGTAATGTATATAAATTGGCTGTCATGCTGCTCTAGATTGCAACACTGACTGCACTTCAAAAGTACTTTATTTGCTGTGTTCCATTCATGAATGATGTGTATATCCACAAGATCTTTCTTTTATTTCTTGCTATCCATGATCTTATTGTAGATGATTAGAGTCAGAGGTTTACAGCATGGAAACAGGCCCTTCAGCACAACTTGTCCATGCTGACCTTTTTTAAAGCCCCAAAGCTAATCCCAATTGCCCGCATTTGGCCCATGTCATTCTATACCCATGTAACTATCCAAATGCTTTTTTAAAAGACAAAATTGTATCTGCCTCTACTACTACTTCTTGCAGCTTGTTCCAGATACTCACCACCCTCTGCGTGAAAAGATTGCCCCTCTGGACACTCTTGTATCTCTCCCCTCTCACCTTAAACCTCTGCCCTCTAGTTTTGGACACCCCTATCTTTGGGAAAAGATACTGACTATCTAGCGGATCTGTGCTCCTCATTATTTTACAGACCTCTGTAAGATCACCCCTCAGTCTCCTACGCTCCAGAGAAAAAAGTCCCAATTTATCCAGCCTCTCCTTATAACTCAATCCATCAAGTCCTGGTAGCATTCGAGTAAATCTTTTCTGCATTCTTTCTAGTTTAATAACATCCTTTCTATAATAGGGTGACCAGAATTGCACATAGTATTCCAAGTGTGGCCTTACCAATGTCTTGTACAACTTCAACAAGACATTCCAACTCCTCTATTCAGTGATTACATGGTAGCAATGGTATTGATGGAAACTTGATTTATTCCTCTTAATGAAGCCTTTCCGCTTGACATTACTCTTCAGCACCAGTTCTATTCATGCCACAGTGACCCTTATCTCACCATGGTCTATCACCCATCCTTCTCCTCCTTTGACCACCTATCTTATTCCTTTAAAATAACTATACTCTACCAACTACAGAGGTTCACCCGAAGTCTCTCACCCAGAATTCATAATTTCCTTCCTCAACCCTAGCAATGAACTCAACACAAATCAACTTCCCCTTTCTCCTCTCGCTTTTCAACTACCCTCCTTCAACCTGTTTCTCCATACAAATTTTCATAACTATACTTAAAACCACACTCTCAACCCTGCTATTTCATGCGACTTTCTATTCCTATCATCTCAATTAGGACAACACCACCTTTTCTGTGTATAGCTATAGGGGGAGAAAACACTCTATTATATTTGTAATGATACCTGCAAACATCTAAATCTAATCTTTGAGCCTCCATATTCACCAGACTACTCTGCAGCTTCATTCTGCTCAATCATTCCTTCATCCTTGTCTTCTTAAGTCCAAGGGGTGCATATAAACATATATGATGCATGCCTGGTTTACTTTTCATTGCCTGATCTGGGTGGGCCACATTGGACAATACTGGGCCTCCTTCTCCTTTGCAAAAACTGATCTCTACTCTGGAATTATTCTGGAAAGCAAGCCCTGATTTCCTTTCTCCATTATCACTTTGTTTTAGTTACATTAAATCAAATGTCAGAATGTTTCATGGGAGCTAAAGTAAGCAGCAGGGCCATCAGAACAAACAAAAGTACATTTCCTTTCTTTTTAAGATAGATGCTGGTTTTGATTTGATTTGATTTATTATTGTCACGTGTATTAGTATAGTGAAAAGTATTGATTCTTGTGCGCTATACAAAGCATACCATTCATAGAGAAGGAAAGGACAGAGGGCAAAATGTAGTGTTAAACTCATAGACAAGGTGTAGAGAAAGATCAATTTAATGTGAGGTAGGTCCATTCAAAAGTCTGATGACAGCAGGGAAGAAGCTATTCTTGGATCAGTTGGTATGTGACCTCAGTCTTTTGTATCTTTTTCCCAATAGAAGGAGGTGGAAAAGAGTATGTCCAGCGTACATGGTGTCCTTAGTTATGCTGGTTGCTTTTCCGAGGCAGCAGGAAGTGTAGGCAGAGTCAATGGATGGGAGGCTCGTTTGCTTGATAGATTGGGCTACATTCACGACCTTTTGTAGTTTCTTGCGGTCATGGACATACCAAATTGTGATACAACCAGAAAGAATGCTTTCAATGGAGCATCTATAAAAGTTGGTGAGAGTCTTAGCTAACATGCTAAATTTCCTTTGTGTTCTGAGAAAGTAGAGGTGTTGGTGGGCTTTCTTAACATGGGGGGACCAGGACAGGTTGTTGGTACTCTGGATACCTAAAAATTTGAAGCTCTCGACCCTTTCTATTTCATCCCAATTGATATAGACAGGGACATGTTCACCACAATGCATCCTGAAGACAATGACAATCTTCTTCATTTTAAAAGTATAAGAAGTGTAAGAGGAAAATTAGAAGAAAGGACTCAATGAATCAGACTGGGCTTCCACCAAGAAAAAAGCAGCAGACAATTAGAGAATGAAATGGAGAGACTTTTGTTAATAACTTTTGAAAAGTTTGAAAAGATGCCACAAGTATTGCAGAAAGGTATGTTAAATTGAAATGATGAAATTATTACCATATTGTTATATTTCATTTGCATCTTTATCTACTATGGTGTTTCCAACACCAAATTGATCATCAAACTGTAATATATTTTTGTTCACTCTCAGCTCTTAAATGACATAAGGAGAATTCTGTGACCAGATAAATACATTACACAGCCCACAGACCAAAAGACAATGAGAGTTCAAACTGAGATAAAATTTGCCAAGCTAGAGAATATAATATCCAAGACATTTATCAAAAAGGTAATGAAGTCTTTATTGTCAACATTCATAACTACTTTCAATATTGGTTTTAATTATTGTGAGCTAGATTATGCTTCATAATTCCACATATATAAATAAGTTTTAGTTTGAATGTACTTAAGCATCATAATGCACCTCAGAATTATGTCAAAGTACTTCACATTAAGATTTACATGTACGGCGTAGAATGGAACATAAGAAAAGGAACAAAATTAGGCCACTCATTCCCTTGAGCCTGTTCCACTGTTCAAAATGATCACGACTGATCTGACTGTGGCCTTAGCCCCATTTTCTTTCCACCCTGCCCATCAGCATTGACTGCCTTGTTAATCAAAAAGCTGTCTAACTCAGCCTTGAACATATTCAATAACTCAGCCTCCACTGCTTGCTGGGGAAAAAATTAAAATCAAACATATTTCATACCAAGCAGATTTCAATAATTAGGTTAATTGTTAAACTGCAGCATCATAGAACTCTGCAAGAACAGGGTACTGCCTGATTATAGGGGCTAAAGTCCTTTTACAGCAACCACTGTGAAACCATTGAAACAGAAAACAACCATTAACACTTTTGCTCACAAAATATCAAATCCCAGCATTTATTTTAATTTCATCATATACTTGAGTCTGGTGGTTTATCTTTTTTTTAACCATGAGCTGTCTTCTGTTTTATAAATCGATATGGGACATGTCTATGTGGGCTCATGGCTCACTTTCTGACATTCTGCAGCATATTTCTAACTTGGGAACCATAGAGTGTTAGTTTGCAGTATATTCAAACCATTATATTTGTCAGTTGTTCATTAAGGTCAACCAAAACTAATCCCACTACCCCCAGCTTTGTCCTTACCACCCTAAATCTTCCTCTACTTCATATATTTATCTAATTTGCATTGCAAGATACAAAGGTCTCTGCTATTGCCTGTAGCAAAGCATTCAATATTCTAACAATCTTTGATATCAAGCAATTTCTAACTTTGTTCTTACTCTCAGTGACATTTTAAATTAGTGGCTCTCTTACAGCTAAATCTTTGAACAGATGAAATAGTCTTAACCTATTTGCTTCATTAAAATTTGTAATTATAAAAGCCTCCAACCCACTACTAATTCTTTTATTGGTCATATTTGCTCCTGTACGTCAAGCTTCTACTTCTGATCTTTGGTATAAGCAGAAATGCATTATGAATTGCATTAAAAGTGTCCAGAAAATACAGTTACTAGTCAGGCCAGAAACTGAGAAAGGAAAGGGAAAACGCTAGTTAACGTAGGGGGAGGGCAGTAGTGCTGTGGAATATCACTGGACGAGTAATCCAGAGGCCCAGGCTAACACCCTGGGACAATGGGTTCAAATCCCACCATGACAGCTGGTGGAATTTAAATACTAATTAATAAAATATGGAATTGAAAATTTATCTTAGCATTGGTGGCCATGAAATTACTGTTGATTGTTGTAAAATTCCATCTCGTTCACGAGTGATGAGAAAACTTGTCTGCCTTACCTGGTCAGGCCTTTATGATTCTTGAAGTGCCCTTAATTGTACCAAACTGCTAAAACTCAAAAAGGAATGAAACTAGATGACTATCTGGCATCAACCTAGAAGTGGCAATGGCAAACCTAATCATGTCGACTCTGCAAAATCCTCCATACTAATATCTTGAGATTAAAATTGAGGCAGCTATCCTGTAGACTGGTCAAGAGCGGCCTGACAGAGTCATACTCGATGAATCATACTATATCGAGAATGTCCCAGACATCATCATCACTAAAAGTGACTCAGTAGCACCATCACTGACCGAGCTAGTAGTCTGGGCCTGCAGCAAGTGGTGAGGGAACTAACAAGGGGTTAAAAACCTGCTTGACTCCATATTTACCAATTTACCTTTCGCAGATGTTTCTGCCCATGACAGTATCCAAAGGAGATAGCATTGTCCTTGTGGAGACAATGTCCCATTTTCACACTGAGGATACTCTCCATCCTGTTTTGTGGCACTTCCATCCTGCTAATTGGGATAGATTTCAAACAGATCTATCAAACTCAAAACTGGGCATCAATTCGACAAAGCAGTGCATTCACCACCTTAAACATTCACTTCACAGTGTGTACCATCTACAAGATACAATGTACAACTTGACAGGGCTCCTTTGTGAGCACATTCCAAATCTACAACCTTTATCACCGAGAAGAACAAGAGCATCAGATGCATGGGAACACTCCCACCTGCAGGTTCCCCACCAAGCCACACTTGGAACTATGGGAGCGATTCTCCCATCGCGACCCACAACTTTACTGGTGGAGTCGGGCTGGGATTTACACATGCGCCGGGAACACATGTGCATCTCCCAGAGCCGGAGAACAGCTGGAGTCCAGACCACGATGGAAACCGGTTGGAAGAGAGGTAAGTCATTTGAATCGTTTTTTAATTTAGTTTAAATATGTTCTGCATTTTATCAGGAACTGCCAGTCCCGATAGAATCTCCCACCATGCCAGGAGTACTTAATTCCAGCAGGGTTTAAAGTTGCTCCCCACGTTTGGGGAGCTAGCGGGAGACCCCGCCAGAATGAAGGGAGGGCAATCGAGGCCCCTGAGAGTCAGATGGCAGGGGTTGGTGCCCCCTGGGCATGGGCATTCTGGCAGCGCCAGCCTGCACTCCCATGCCCAAGAGGAACCTTGACACTGCCCACTGGGCATCGGGTAGTACCAAGAAGATGGAGCCTAGGGATGATCGGTGGGGTTGGAGGATCCTGCTGCCACTCTGCATGGGGAATGGTCTGGGCTGGAGGGAAGCTAGTGATAGGGGCTGGCTGGGGAAGAGTGGGGGAGGGGAGGGTGCCTGCCTCTCGGAGGGGGTCTGTCTGCCAGGGAGAGTCTGACCCCATGGGTGGTCAGCAGGGGATGTCTGCCGGGATGAGGGGGGTGGAGGGATCATCACTAATGGGTGTGGGGGGATGGACATCGAGGCACTCCAGGATAGCGGTAGGGATCAGAGCTGGACCGGGAATTGTTGTGGGGACCACAATTGTGAGAGAGGGGTGCTGCAAGGGCAGCACTGCAGGGGAGCTGGGCTAGCCAGCGATTAAGCTGGCCAGCAAACGGTGAGACTATCTGATTGGGACCACCTGTGCATGCGCAGAGTTCCGGAGCTATCGGACTCCAATGTGAATAGGCCCCACCCTCCTGGGTTTTTAATGATGTTCACGATTGTGACCTCTGCATTGCACAGAGTGGGGAAATTCAAGTGTGAAGCTGCACTGACAAAACAATTGTGGTCTAGAACAGTTTCCCACCAATTCAGCATTTTTGGGAGAATTACCCCCTATATTGCTATTCCTTTACTGTTGCTGGATTAATATCCGAGAATTCCTTCCCTAACAGCAATGAGGGGTGTACCCACAGCACACTGGCTGCAGCAGCTCCTATCAGCCATGTACCACCATCTTCTCAAGGACAATTAGGAATGAGCAATAAATGCTGGCCTAGCCAACACTGATGTAGAGATGCCGGCGTTGGACTGGGGTAAACACAGTAAGAAGTCTCACAACACCAGGTCAGAGTCCAACCAGTTTAGTTGATAGTAATCCCACAAACTTTCAGAAACATGGCCCAAATCCTGTGAACTTATAATTTAAAAAATAATCATGAAGGCTTATATAACACCATTTTTATTTTTGACTAGGAATAGAAAAAACATTAAAGCTTAAGGCTGGAGATGATTTGCAAAGACACAAAGCTGCACTACCACATCTGGGTCGATATAAAAACCCTTTGTGAGTATAAAATTGAAATGCAAGGAAGTAAACTAGCAACCTCACATGTTTAGATGCCAGTGTTGATTGACTTGCAGGTTATCAAAGGTACCAACATTGCTGTGTGAGGTGATTGACACCAGAATGGCTGACATCTTCTACAATGTATTAGTCAGATTGCACAATCAAATTCTTTGGAAATTTAAGATGGACTAATGTTTTGGCATTAAAATTTTCAGTTCTTAGTTTTTGATTTTCTTCAAGTTCTTTTCTGTAGAAGGTGTAGGAGTTCTGTGCCTTGTATATATAAAAAGGGTGCTATAAAATTGAAATTATAGCATAAAAATTAAGTTTGTACATCTGTCCATACTTGTAAGATACTCAAATGTAAGTGAGCTATAACTTAAATCAGTTAGCTACAAGTACCACCATGGAAACTGAATATGGCCAGAAAATCCAAAATAAATGAATACCTTTGTAGGGATAGAGGCTAATCATTCTGACATATTAGGTTAACATCATTCTTTCAGTAAGTGGTATGGTGACCAGTTTCTCCATTCAAAAAAAGTCTGTATTAATGCTAGAAAATGGTAAACTATAAGCATATGAACTTTAATCTCTTCAATCCCCTGCCTACATAATGTCATTAACTTGTCATCTAGCTAAGAAATGGAATGTTAAATTAACCTTACCAATTTACATTAATCTCTAACATTGAGCTAAACAGTAAATTTAATATCAACAAACAGCTAAGGCCAAATTACTGTGACATAATTCATATTTGTTATTTATTTAATAAATTAACCTATTTTGCATGCTAAATACTAACTAGGATTCTAAGATTAATAAGTAACTGTAGTTTTTGATTTTGTTGTTTGACATTTTTTTGACAACTGTATCCTGATGGATTGTGTAAATGTGAATGTCATCCAAACTGGTTGTAAGAAAACAATCCAACGTGCCACATTCAGTTATAATTAATTCATAGGCATTGACTGATAGACTATTTCTTGACACCAAGTTAAAGTGAACAGATTAAAAATTTGAATAGTCCTGAGATAATTATTCTTATCAGTGCATGGAATCCAATTTTCTATCAATACCAGTCTACTCTGCACGCACAATCTGGCTTTAATACCCTATTACCCAAAAGAGTAAGTGTTATTCAGCAAGCTAACTACAACCCTGTACAAATTCTATAATTTTTTTTCTCTTATACTCTTATTTTTAAGAGCTAAAAGACAATTTGGTCATTCTGATCTGTCGAGAAGGAGAAACAATTCCACTGAGCAACAAGAGCTTAATTTCATCACCCAATTCCTCAAAGTACATTGGTCTTTTATGGCACCAATACAAGTATTTTGACCCATTGGACATGAAGCAGCCACAGTTGAAAGCAGTATGCATGCACAAATAGGTCCTTGCATTTACGCACATGTGTGTAAAAGGATGAGTCATAAGAATTAAATAGTTCACCTTTCCCTGTTACTCTTTACCCTGTTACTCTTTTCCCTCACACCAATAATATTAAGAACTTGAATTTTCCTCCACTTTGAGCCACTTCCATTTAAATGATTATTGGAACACTTGTAAGTTAGTTTCAGCTTTGAACCAGGTGCAAATGCTCCCCATGGAATCATTGTACATGCATGTCCCTGCTCAGAACAAGTAACTTCCTGAACATCAGAGATACTTAACAAAGCAAGTTTGATACATTACTACATTTAAGTTCACATCTGTACATGACAATTAACCTCTATGTTATCGCTCTTGACAAAAATGTGTTATTTATGACAACTTTAGATGTAGTATCCTTATGTCAAAAGTAATGAGAATGCAATATTTTTGTTCAGCAGGTGTAGCTGCGTATGGACATGGATTAATTCAGTATCTGAGGAGTCACAAATGGTGCTGAATATTGTGCAGTCATCATTGACCATGTGCACCCCTGTCCTTCTGATGGGGGTACATCATTGATGAAGCAGCCAAAGATGGTTGGGACTAAGTCGAATGAATTCCTTATGCTGGGTTTGACTCCAGCCAGAGGAAATCTTTTCCCCTGATTCCTACTGACATAGGGTGTGCGAAGGCTCCTTGATGCCAAATTTCACCAAATGCTGGTTTGATGTTAAGGGCAGTCACCTTTCCAGTTAGGTGTCCTTGAGGGGTTCAATCTTCCAGCATCAAAATGTTCCTGGAGATCCACCTTCATTTTGAAGAGTCCATCTTATTTCTTGTCATAGGTCAGTAATGTTGTATGGCACCTGGGCACAGCAACAGACTATGCACCATCTAGGCCTGTTCCACCACTGAATACAGTGTAAAACACCCAGATGTGTAGTTAATGAGTTTGCAGCCTTAAGATTTACCTGCTGTGTTTACCTGTCAGCCTCTGCAAGTTCCAATGGAAGGACAGAGTTCCCCAATCATAATTTATTTTAAAACTCAAATGGGGACAATGAAATAAGCCCTTTTGTTTTGAGCTGTCTATTTGAGAATTATTTGAACTTTTTTTTATTTACATAGCAAGTCTAGTGATATTGTTGTCTGAGGGAAGTAGCACAAACTTAAGATATCAAGCCTAAACATTAGGAGGCTTAAATAATACCCAGTCATCAACCCAGAAATTATTCTGCATTAATTTTAGCCTCCAGAACACAAGAAATTTATTCATAACTTTCTGCAGTATTTGATTTTTTAAAGCAGATCTTCCTGACATTTTCTCTTTAGCAATTACCTTGATCTTTGAGCTATGTATTTTTTAACATGTTACACATTACAATAAAATTCAACACATTTTATAGGGGCTACGGGTAATTTCTACAGGAAGTACATAGCGCTGCATTTGTGGTACAAATGGTGCACTATCATTTTATGTTGCAGTTATACCAATCTCAGATATTAGACAAATGAATACTGTAAAACAGCAGCTTACTAAAACAAAAAACAGAAAGATAATAGTTAAAATTAAATCTATCATTCAAAGTTTCAGGAAGTAGAAAAGACTGTCAATATAGGGCCCAATTTTAATTCTGCCATTCATTTACACAAAATTAAAATCAGGCCCCATGTGTAAAGTACTCAGTACTTTTGTTAATGTGTATGACAATTCATAGGAGGTATGTCCGTCAGCAAACCTGCAAAACCCTGACTTAAACAGATATGATATTGCATAGCAGATACACATCTTAATTATTCACATTGTATTAATTAATTTTCTTCAATACACTAAAGATAACTGCATAAAGGGTGATCAGATCTTTAATTGGGATAGCTGCCTCAGACAGGTCAGCAGTAAAATACTGAGCGCTGCATCCCTGAGGAGTCTTGACGATTACTTGCTCTTGATTTCCCCATAAGGAGCATTTTTCAGTAGTCCCCTTCGAAGAGAAGGGATAAACTAATTGGGGATTGGAGGGAAGATATTAATATTCCTGATAACCAACAGCATTTCCTGATGAGCCCACCAAGGAAAGATTATGCATGGTGCTGATTTGAATTATAAGCTTATCTTAGCATAATCAAGTTGTGTTGGACTATGAGCTGTTCACAACAATGAAAGGAGGAATAAGTTAGAAATTAGCAAAGCAGACATAGTAGAAAAGTCTAAAGACTAATAGACAACAACACCATCCCTCGGTATGTCCTGTACCACTGCTACGACAGACACACTAATGTAATGACTTGGTGGTATATAATCAAGAAAGAGTTACCCTACCATTGACTCCAGACCCATGAATTTCCACAGCATTAGGTCAAATATAAGCAAGGAAACTGCCTGCTGAATAACCACCTATTACCTTCCCTCAGCTGGCGAATCAGTACTCCTCCATATTGATCACCAAGTGAATAGCAAAAGCATTGGATGAATCCTGGGTCAGAGACTTTCATTTACCACATTTATCCCCACAATAGTGGTGAAAGAATCATCATTTTCCCACTGCGAAAACTTGCCATTGTGTTTTATGCCATTGCTAACATGCTAAATGTGATAGACCCAAAATATTCACACCATGCAATTACTATCTGCAACAAAACAGAATCCAACCACAACTCTTGGATATCTAATGGCATTAGGAACCATGAAAGGATACGTGCATGGAGGCAGGGAATCAGTTGAGGTACCAAAGTAATACTTTGCCTCTGTTTTTACCAATGAAGATGAGGCCACCCTGGGCACAATGAAAGATGAGTAATTAGAAAGGTTGCAAATTAATTGGAAGGAGATATTGACTATGCCTGTACTTAAAGCTGATAAAACACCATGATTGGATGAGATGCAGCCAAGAATACTGAAGGAAGTAAGAGTGGAAATTGCATAGGCACTGGCCATAATTTTTCAGGCTCAGTTGTTGCCAGAGTGCTAGAGAAATGCAAATGTGACATCCATGTTTCAAAAAGGATAGAAAAACTCCAGGCCAGTTGGCCTAACTTCATTAGTGGAGAAAGTCAAGAAACAATAATCTAGGATTAAATAAAAACTCACATGGATAAACACGAGTTAATTCAGGAAGCCAGTATGGATTTGTTAAGGACAAATTGTGCTTAATTAATTTGCTGAAGATTTTGATGAAGCAACAGAGATGGCTGATGAGAACAATGCTGTTAATGTGGTGTACCTGGATTTCCAAAAGGCATTTGATACAGTGTCACACAAAATACCTATGAGCGAAGTTATAGCTCACGGAATAAAAGGGACAGTAGCAACATAGGTATGAAACTGGCTGAGTGACAGAAAACAGACAGTAATGGTTAATGAATGTTTTTTAGGTTAGATGAAAAATTACAGTGGAATTCCCCAGGGCTCAGTGGTGTGGTCTTGATCTTCCTGATATACATTAATGACCTACACCTTAATGTACAGAGTATAATTTCGAGATTCGTGGATGATATAAAACTTAAAAGCATTGTGAACTGTGTGAAGGATACGTAGAACTTCAAAAAGACAAAGTTGGGGGAATGTGTAGACAGGTGGCAGATTAAGTTCAATGCAGAGAAATGTGAAGTGATTCATTTTGATAGGAAGAACATGGAGAGACAATATGAAATAAAAAGCATAAACCTAAAGGGGTGCAGGAGCAGTGGGACCAGGGTGTATATGTGCATAAGTCATTGAAGGTTGTGAAACAGGGTGAGAGAGTGGTTCATAAAGCACACAGTATCCTGACCTTGATTAACAGGGGGACAGAGTAGAAAAGCAAGGAGGTTATGTTGAACTTCTGTAAGGCACTAGTTCGTTCTCAGCTGGAGTACTGTTCTGGGACCACACCGCAGGAAAGATGTGAAAGCATTAGAGAAAGTGCAGAAAAGAGTCACGAGAATAGTTCCTGAGTGAGGAACTCCAGTTATGAAGATAGATTGAAGAAAGCCTAAAAGAGATTTAATAGAGGTAATCTAGATTGTGAAGGGTTACAGCAAAGCTAAAAGCAGAAACTATTGTCATAAATGAAAGGATCAAGAATAAAAGGGCACAGATTGAAATTAACTGACAAAAGAAACAAGTAGCATGAGGAAATACTTATTCACACAGTGACTGGTTAAGATCTGGGAATGCATTGCCTGAGCATGTGGTGGAGACAGGTTCATCACAAGCTTTCAAAAGGGAATTAGACTATTATCTGAAAAGGATGAATATGCAGTGTTATGGGGAAAAGGCAGGTAAACAGGTGAATGATTCATTCGGAGAGCTAGTGCAGACACAGTGGGCTGAATGGTTACTTTCTGTGCTGTAACAATTTTGTGATTGTCATTTTGAATCCTCCTGCATCAACATCAAAGGAGCTACCATTGACTTAACTGGATCAGCCACATAAATACTGTGTCTACAAAAGCAGAACAGAGGTTGGACCATCAGCAATGAGTTACTCACCTCCTGACTCCCCAAAGCTTTTCTACAAGACACACATTGGACTCTGATAGAATCCTCTTCAATTGCCTGGATGAGGGTGTAGCACCATTAATACTCGAGAAGTTTGACATCATCCAAAGTAAAACAACCTGCTTCATTGGCGGCCTATCCACCACCTTCAATATTCACTCCCTCCACTACAAGATGCACTAGTATGGTTCAGCAAGGCTGTTTTAACAGCACCTTCCAAACCAACAACTCTATCACTGATAGGGCAAGGGTCACTGGTGAATGAGAATGCCACCACCTCCAAGTTACCCTCCAAGTCACACAATATGCTTAGTGGGACATAAACTGCTGTTGCTATTTCATCACTGGTTCAAAATGCTGGAACCTTGCCCCTAACAGCACTGTGGATGCACCTACGCCACACAGACTTTAGATGTTCAAACAAGTTCACCATCACTTCCCAGGACAGTTAGGGATGGACAAAAAATTCTGGCTTTGCCAGCAATGACTACATCCTATAAGTTAATTAAAAATAGTTAATTGAAGCAGCTGGAAAAACTGAATTTAAAAATTAATTAATTTCAATAGGGAAAGGGTTTGGGAATAGAATTAGACATTGTCTCATTTTAATCTCAATCAGATTTGCACAAACAGATAAGGCCAAGTAGCCTCTTCTCACCCAGCCACAAAAAAGCCTATTTAGTTATTTTAATATCTTCATTAGCTATTGTGCCTAACATTTTCTGATTTGCAGTTTCAACATAAACTATTTTAAATATTCTCAAAATGCTAAAATTGATACATTTTAAAAAACTCATGTAAGATATAAGTTATAAGGTTGTTTTCTGATCAAACAAGAGCTATTTTCAAAGCAGGGCACAAAAAATCAAATGGCATTCTTCCTGCATTCAGACATTTTTTTCTCCAATTATATAATTTGATTTGATAAGGAAAGAAAAGGCTATAATTGGTGCTAGCAATGAATGTTTTTGCCCTGATAATTAAACATTTATTTATTGTGGAGAAAAAAAGTCAAGTAATGGAACAAAATCACAATGGAAATTAGACTTTCCTGAATAGCTAAAAATGCTTGCACAGTGGCATGCCAGAATGAAGGGCAAAGTGTAAAATTGAACTCAATAGATGAATAATTCACACATTAGCATTAGCTTTCAACATTAAAAGCCATCAGTGCTGTAATTCTTAACTAAACACATTCAGCTAAATTACTATTTTACTTAAACTATTATATTGCAACATTCTATAGGCTGGCAAGCTCTGAGTATTACTGTCCCAAATCTGACTTTATTATTTTGCTGGTGTTTAATAAATTATCTATTCTATTACAATTTCAGAATCAATTAAAGGCAAAACCATTGTACCACCATAAGCAGATTGACAAACTGAAATCAGCGAATAAATTCTATGAAATAATTAATAAAGAACAGCACTTTGAATTGAACTACATTCAAAATACAGCCCTTTCATAAAAAAACTGGTTGAAATCAGTCCACTAGGTGGAGCTAAAACATAGGTAATTACTTTTCCATTGTGCCACTCTACTTTCAATTTGATTTAAAGGTTATCTGAATATAAGACTCTGAATTGCAATAGGATGTAAACCACTCAACTGTCAAGAATTTCCATCTGGAGAGCAGTAAAGAGACCAGCAAATCAGCCAGGATCTGTCAGGTCCCTGCCTATGTCCATCAGGGCCCATATCTGGTAGAACTTCTGATAACCTAAAACATATGGCCAATGACATTGAAAGGCTGAAGCTATTGGGGACTGGAGTGTGGGGGATGCTGGCAAATTTCTACACCAAGAATTTCCTTAAACTCCTCTACCGAGTGACTGGTCTGCTTGTATACTAGCATACTGAACGGCTGATGTGGGCCTGTCTGGGATCCCTCAAAAATTGCCAGCATGTTAGGTAGATCAGTTCCTTGCTAAAGAAATGCCTGCAAAGAATCTTTTTGAATCAGTGGCTTTGGTAACTGCTCTAGCAGATTGCCAGCCTCACATTCCATCACCCCACCTCCACCCACTTCTCAGACTCCCGAGATACAGCAGTGTCACACAATCAGCCCCAACTGGTATGATAATCAGGTGACCTCCCCTTAACCTTGGGCACTTCAATGGGGTCAGGAGTGATAATCACCATTGATGAATCAGGTCTGCACATCTTGTGCTTTGTTGCAGTGTTACAGAGCAACTAAAGTTGTTCAAATTAAGGTTAGAGAACCACAACAATGCAACCTTTCAGAGCACCACAGAGCTTTGCAAACAAATTCAGCAACCAGTTTGAAAAATATTGCAACAATGCAAGGGAATTGTTAACACAAGAAATCACATATACACCCAAGTTAGAAGTTCATAGATGCCCTAAACTTGGCAATTTGGCATTTTATTGACAACTTTTTCATGATTTCATAATTTTTATTCAGTGTATATCGTTTCATACCAGAAATATCTTGACAGCATTTCTTTTTGCAATTTACAATAGAAAGAATGGTTTCATTTATCATCAACTAATTCATTTCAATGAGTAGAATGACTACAGTATGTGTTAAAACATAGCGATGTGATAAAATTTAAATTGTTCTTTTTTTAAGCTTCTCAGATAAGGTTACAAGGTCTTGGTACACAAACTTGGAATTGACAGAAAACAAAATTAATTTTATCTTCCTCAGAAATTCTTTAAAAATCTGAGTGGTATACGTATCCCAAATGGCAGTTTACACAAAACAACTGTTTGAGTTCTTCCAGTGACCGTGTTGACAGAATATAATTTACTTCTCTTGATAGCCACTGAGGCTGCTGAAGAATTCCAAGTGGAGTGTGTCTGCTAGAGATGCCTAAAAATTAAGCTCCACTAATTTATTATTGGAACCAATGCCAACAGGTTGGGCACAGGCCATTCCCCTGCTAATCTGGTATGTGCTGCATGAGACTCACGTTCTGAAAAACGGGTGCAACACATACCTATTCCATGACATGTATTTTGTATTCTGCTTGCACTGCGGCTTCACAGCACCAAGGACCCAGGTTCAATTCCCAGTTTAATGAGGAGTTTGCACATTCTCCCCGTCTGCGTGGGTTTCCTCCGGGTGCTCTGGTTTCCTCCAACATTCTGAAAGATGTGCTGGTTAGGTGCATTGACGCCAGAGTCTGGCCACAGGGGGAATTTCACAATAACTTCATTGCAGTGTTAATGTAAGCTTTACTTGCGACTAGTAATAAATAAGCTTTACTTTTATGAACATTAAAAAAAAACTAGATAAGTGATAAATTAAACTACCTCAATGGTGTCCTAACTCCAAATCCAGCCACAAACAGTGGTGGGCAATTAAGTAACCAAAGAGACAAGGAGGTTCCCTGAATATTCTTATCCTCACCGATTGAGTCGTCCAGCATGTGAGTATGAAAGACAAGGTTCAGCAAGATTTGCATTTCAGCCAGATGTGTCGAGTGGATGATTTTTCCTCCTCCTGAACTCCCTAACTTCACAGATTTCTGCAACCAATTTGACTAATTCCACATGATCTCAAAAGAAGGCTGAATGCACTGGATACAGCAAAGGCTATGGTTCCTGACAACATCCTAGCTGTACTACTGAAGACTAGTGCTCCAAGTTATTCCAGTACAGTTACAACACTGACATCAACCCAAAAAAATGGAAAATTGCCCAGGTGTGCCCTATCCACAAAAAACAGGACAAAACCAAACTGAACAATCACTGCTCCATCAACCAATTCTCAATCATCAGGAAAGTGATGGAAAGAATCGTCAACTGTGCTATCGAGCTGCACTTACACAGCAACAATCTGCTTACTTGCTGATGATCACTGAGTGCCATTAGGACTAGTCAGTTGTAGACATCATTACACCAAGATGGATAAAAGAACTACATTCCAGAGATGTGATGAGAGTGACTGCCTTTGACTTCAAAGCAACCTTTGACTGAATGTGGCACCAAGCAGCTCTGGTAAGTCAAGGGGACTCAAATGCAAATCTTTTAATGACTGCAGACATACAAAAAGGAAGCAGACTGTATTTATTGGAGGCCTATCATCTAAGCTCAGGGGTGCATCCAAAGCCCAACCATCTTCAGCTGCTTCATCAATGGCTTTGCCTCCATCATAAAGTCAGAAGTGTAAATATTCATTGATGATTACGGTGGCACACCAGCTAGCACTGCTGCCTCACAGCACCAAGGACCCAGCTTCGATTTCAGCCTTGTGTGACTGTGTAGAGTTTGCACTTTTTCCACATGTCTGTATGGGATTCTTCTGGGGTCCCAGTTCCTCCCACAGTCCAAAGATGTGCAGGTTAGGTAGATTGGCCGTGCTAAATGTCCCCTAGTGTCCAAAGATATGTAGGCTAGGTGGATTAGCCATGATAAATGCATGGGGTTACAGGAATTGGGCAGGAGGGGGGCCTAGGTAAGATGCCTTTTTGGGAGTCAGTGCAGACCTAATGGGCCAAATGGCCTGCACAGTAGAAATTCTAATCTATGATTATACAATGTTCAGTTCCTTTTGCAATCCCTCAGCTAACTTCAGAGTCCATGCTGGCATGCAACACAATCTGGAAAGCATTCAGGCATAAACTGATAACTGGCAAATAAAGTTTTCACCACACAAGTGTCAGACAATGACCATCTCCTACATTACCATCGTGAATCACTGTTAATCAGAAATGGAACTGGACCAGTCACATAAATACTGTGGTTCTAAGAGCAGGTCAGAGACTGCAAATTCTGCAACAAGTAACTCATTTCCTTACTTCCCAAAGTCTATCCATCATCTGAAAGGCACAAGTCAGGATTCCAATATAATATTGTTTTCTAGCCTGACTGAGTGCAAATCAAATGAAACTCACAAAGCTGAACAGCATCAAAGTCAAAGACTAGTTGATTCCTACCCCAGCCCCACAAACCACACCACCCCCCCACCCCCTCCCCTATCATTCACACAATGTGGCTACAAAGTGTACCATCTATCTTTTTGGTTGCTTTTTGTCTCTGAAAATATTTCTTATGTATCTTTCTTGAGTCCAAAACTGATATCCTTACAATTCCCCATATTGAAATTTATTTGCCATAATTTTGCCCACTCATTTAACCTGTCTATGGCCCTTTGAAATTTCCTGCTCGTACCTGTGGCTGTAAACTTGGTATCATCTGCAAACTTGGATATAGAAGGTAACTTTCCTCACAAGTGCTTGCTTGCAACACAGATTGGGTGCTGAGCTCTTCCATCATTTGTCTGCAGTCTCATGACTGCATTTCATTTTTCCCATCACTTCTTAATTTCCATATCACATTCAGCTTTGGTAAGGTTGCTACAAGCTGAATGCTCTTTCAGCCTTTTAAAACCTTTCAAGAAATTTGTCATTTAGTGACTATCACCCTCCCCACACTCCCACCCTCCCCCATCCACGCAAGCCCCCTGAATTCTCCCCATTTCTTTAAATTACACATGCATACAACTCCTCAATATCTACGTGATCCTTCAGATTTAAGGAAGTGTGTAATGATGATAGTGGCCTGATCTAAAACAAATAGTTGAAATAGCGTACTTTCATTAGTATCAGTCTAGAACTTGTTTTTAGTCATTCAGACATAAACAAGACTTGGAATAACTGTGCATCTTTCTCAGGAGCTAATTTCGCTGCTATAATTTTTCCTAACTGGTTGTGACAACCGTCACTACATAAAGTTATTTTCCTTATGGCATCTAAATGAGCGGATTGATAGCTTATTTCACCAGTTTGGAGATAAACTAAGCACAACCAATGGGTCATCATCTTGTACTACTCTCCTGTAATCAATTAATTGTGATACAGATAAACAGAAGGCACACTGAAATTTAGTCCATGTATGCAAATAAGCAGGTACAGCTAACTAAACCGGAATTAATACAAAGATTTAAAAATAAATTAGAAGGGATCTAACTTACCAGTTGGAATGAATCTCCACAAGAGGGAACACCCAGTGCTCTCAAGTTTATGTTATACCTCTATTGGAAGAGCCACAGAAATGGTGCCACCAAAGAAAGTATAAACAGAGCCTGTAATTCTTCTGGGGTCTTTTGCCAAAGTTACAGTGGACAAGTGGGAGAATAAGTCACAGAAATTTACCATCAAAGACACTCCACCTCCATAAACCTCTCCCAATATTATCCATGCCTTTTGTCAATACAATGATACCTTTTCTTATTTTCTTACCAATTAGAACTGGAGGAGTGTATGAGCCTCCCAAGCAGAGTACTCAAAATTGCATCAAGTTCTAACGTTTGCATTTTTTTGCCAATATTTTCTGCCAGTAGTTTTTGATTCAGAGTTCATCCTTAGTGTTGCCTACATAACTCACTGCCTTTTAATAACTGATAAGCAATTTTCATTTAGTTTGCAATTTTAACTGCTGCTTTAAAATTATTCAGTGCATTTTCAATTAGTAAGAGCATGAAAGATGTTGAGGAATATTCACTGCATAAATACTATATCTTATATGAATATTAATCCTAATTCTAGGACTGCATTTAAATCTATACTGATTTTTAAAAATAATATTACCTGCTAATTAGAGAATGCATTTCGAGAATATGATTTTTATTTTAGAATGCGTTAGCTTTGTTCTTTGGGATTTTAGGCAGTTACATTTTTATGTAAAGAGCATTCCTTTAAGAACTAATGGTGTAACAATTTTTCATCAAAAAATTTTACACATGCATCAGAAAACCCCAGTTCACTGTTCATTGTACTCATAAATATTTTATAGTCTTTGTTATGACTCATCTCAGTGGTGACTGTAGGCTCAGTTTTGCTGTACAGTTCATCAACTTCCCAGCATGCTGTATAATGAATGTTTCACTTACACTGCTAATTGCCAAACAATGGTTCCTTCAACCTTTCACCTTCATGTTTCACAACATTATCCCCAATTGCTGGTTTGGTTGCACTTCAAATTTCAACCAGTAAAATATGAACATATAGTCAAAATTACGCTTTTTAATCCTGGATGTATTTAAATCAATCATTTAAAGACAAATCTGTATCAAGATTACTAAATGTTTACTAGATATGGAATTGCACCACAATAAGCAGCACCTTAAAAGTTGCAAAGAGAAAGTTGTTATGTGCATTGCCAGATGATGGACAAAATATGGAATAACAGAAGTAACAAAATATAGGATAATACAATGCAATAATTCAATTGAACAGTTTGTTGACATAAACCATGGAAATAAAGGATTTACAGAAGGATTGAATTATGTACTGCCATAAACTCACTGCCCAGACAACTGTTTCCCTTTACTACATATGTATAGTATGTGTTTTATTTTATGAAGGAGCAATGTTCCTGGTGGTGCAGAATTGCTGTAAGTTGCAGAACCTATTCTACGATCCAGAATGAGATGGATGTGTTTTTTTTCATCCAGTTCCCTGCGCTGACTTTCATATTTTAGGGGTACTCACTTGAGAAAGTGCTGCACCAAAACTTGATAGTTTTTTTATAAAAGGAAGAAAGTCAGTGAATGTCCCCATAAATTACTTCTATGTTGATCACAGGAAAGCAGTTACACTGCTGGTTCCAGATAAGCAACTCAACCCATTCCTGATTGTGGCCCCAGTTTAAACTGCGGAATACACTTGTTTCTTATTTATTTATTGTTTATCCTTAATTGTGATTAACTGAGTGGCTTGCTAGACCATTTCAGAGGGCTGTTAAGACTCAGCTGCATTGTTGAGAGTCTGGAAGGACAGGTAGAGCAGGCCAGGTAATGGCAGCAGATTTTCTTCTCTCAAGAGAATAAGTGAACTAGGTTGGTTTTTATGACAGTCAGGTAGTTAATGGATCACCATTACTGGTATGAGCTTTTTATTCTAGATTTATAAGTTAACATATTTTAAATTCCTGTAGTGGGATTTGAATTCTGCTCTCTGGTCATTAGTCCAGAACTCTGCATTACTATTCCAGAAGCTTGACTACTGTGCTACTGATTTTGAAGGAATATTGCAGTTGATGAGTAGTGCAGAACAAACAGATCTAGCATTTTAAGGCCAGTGCAAAAACAGCACAAAGCAGCAAGCGCAAAAAAGTCCAAAAGGCACTTTTTACAATTAATGTGTAGATTAGAAAACATAGAAAGGAAAGAGGAGGAAACATAAAATAACTTGAAAAAGAAAAAGAGGGTTTGCAATGATAAACACTCCACTTGCAAACCTCTGAGTGAGGACTGTAAAATTCTGTCCATGGAGTTATAGTCAGTCACCCATTGGTTGTGGCAGCAGATTTCTGCTTCCCACTTCGAGGGAACAGTGCATCCTTCCTGAACTCTGAAATATCTCCAGAGAAACACTTGAAAACCTGAAGTCTAATATCCTATTTTTATAGCGATATATACAACTTTTAACTTCTCCTCAACGCTCCCTCACTCATCACTCTCAGTTGTTCTTGCAGTGATGGACTGAACCTATAAATAGTGGCTGGTGAATTGGATGCTGCAAGTAGGTGACATATCTGCAGACATGTTACAACAAGAGAAACTCAGACCTTTATTTAAATGACACCTGGCCATCAAAATCAGTCAGGTGTAAGTGTCACATGATGCTGCATTCCTGATTCTGGTAATTATCAGAGTCAAAGATGTTGTTATCTCAAATAATTCAAGAGATACTGCTACACATCATTTAAAAGGAGCACAAAATCAGTTGTAAACTTTTGGTGCACAATTGTACTCTCTGGGGAGGAAAGAGAAGGTTCAAAGATTGGATGGAAAAGACAGAAATAATGAGCTTGTGCCTCAGGAGATTCCAGTCCCACTGGAGCAGTAATAAAGTTCTCAAATTTGACATTTAATGAAGAACCAATTATCTTCAAAAGCACAATCATTCCTCCAATGAACTGTCATAGCTATCTTGATTCAGTACATCTGTACATCCATTTGTATTGTGAAGCAGAAATGTGCTACTTGGAAGCACATGGAGCCTATAGTTCCCCATCGCTTTTACTATTGCAACATCTCAGCCAATCAAGAGTCGATCGGTACCTTTTTTTTCCGAATAATATAAATTGCCATGATTGTTTGCATTCTTGCCTTTGCCCTAATGAGTGCAAGATGTAAAGCTTTGATAGCATATCTCTCTTTCCAGCAATATTCAAGAAAAGGGTTAGAAGACAAAAGAAAACTCAGCCTGAAGTTCAACTTCAAATTCATAATATTTCTTTGACAAAATGTTTTTGTAGGATGTGTTTCTCTTATCCAGTGCTTCTCCTTTATGACACTATACAGTGAAGTACGTCAGCTAATTATTCCAGGGCTTATTGTCAGTCCTATTTTAGCACAAGAAATAGTGAAATGATTAGCTGAAGGATAGTCTAAAAAGCTTTGTTGAGTGGGGTGTCTTGATACTTCCTTCCATCAAGTAAATAGATCACTCTGGAAGACAATACATCATTGAATATATTCAAGGCTAAGTTGGATATCTGATTGACAGGAGAGTCAAGGGATATGAGGGATATGCATGAAAGTAGCATTAAGGCCATATTCAGATCAGCCTCGAAAGCTGAATGGCCTACCCCTGCAACTATTTCACTTTATTGTTTTGTCCTTTAGGGACAATCACGTTCTTGTATTTTCATCATTCACTATGATAGCTGCATGTCCCACTGGCTTTCCACCTTTGCATGATTTGAGTTTGGCAGTATGGATGGCAAAGCACCTTGAAAGGCCATTTCCTCATCGGTGGCTACCCAGTCATAGTCCTGCTGCTGGTAACTCTCGTAGCTCTTTTTTTCCACCAACTACATGGAAGAATGTATGCCAGAGCTGTATTAAGGTCACTCACTGAAGTCTTTCAGATAACTCATGTCCTGACACTCTTCCAACAAGATGAACCCAGATGGAAATGGCTAATGGCAACTAAAGTCCAAAGTCTCCAGAACATGAGTTATACCACACGTGAGAAATTGTGCTACTGTTGTTAAGACCTCTGTTAAAAAGAGGCTGTGAAATAATTAAATAGCATTGTATAGATACAAATTGTGGACTCGTCTATTATGACCAGTCATAATTGCAATTTTTTTTTAAACAGATTCTCAAAGGACTAAATGAATTGATGATGCTAAGAAAGCAATCTACTTTTATGCATCCAATTTTAAAGTAGAACTGAAATTGGGTGGGAAGAAACCAAGGTGAGAAGCAAACCCAGATCTCAGCAACATGAGACTTGGGAGGTTTCATTGCCTGGCAGCATCCACAAGCAGCAGTAAGATAATGGTTGCCAATTGGTGACAGGAGACTTCAGGCCAAGAAAGTTCCCAGCACTCAGGTAAATTACAGAGATGACTTCTTAAGGTTGTGGAGCCTGGATAGTCAACCCAGTTTCTTCTAGGCCCACAGTAGCATTTTAAAGATGTTTCTATTTTTAGCTTCCTTTGGCCTGTCTCCAGTTCCCATAGTTGTAGTGAGAAAACTAGGCCACAATAACTTCAAATCAGGACACTGGTTAAACTAGCAGTCAGGCCAGGTAATATGATCAGAGAGCAGTTTGAATATGTAAACAAGGATCTCACCAGTTTGGTCATGGAAGAACTACAGCAACAATTCACCAGGATAAACCCTGAAATAAAAGGGTAAAATTATCAGCTGCTTTAACTCGGTTTGAATTCCTTGGAATACAGAAGGTTAAGGAGTAATCTAATTGATGTGTTTAAAGGAACTTATAGGAGAAGTAGAGAGAAACTATTTCTTTTGGTGGAAAGTCCAGAAGGAGGGGCATTACCTTAAAATCTAAAATGAGATCTAGACCATTTTGAGGTGATGTCAGGATGTATATAGGTACTTCACACAAAGGTAGTGGAAATCTGGAACACTTTCATCGACAAAACTGTTGATGACAAGAATGACGTGGAGATGTCGGCATTGGACGGGGGAAAACACAGTAAGAAGTCTCACAACACCAGGTTAAAGTCCAACAGGTTTATTTGGTAACAAAAGCTTTCAGAGCACTGCCCCTTCATCAGGTAAGTGGGAGTTCTATTCACAAACAGGGCATATAAAGACACAAACTCAATTGACAAAGTAATGGTTAGAATGCAAATCTTTATAGGTAATCAAGTCTTAAAAGGTACAGATAATGTGAATGGTGGGAGCGTTAAGCACAGATTAAAGAGATGTGTATTGTCTCCAGACAGGACAGTTAGTGATATTTTGCAAGCCCAGGCAAGTCATGGACGTTACAGATAACGTGACATGAACCCAAGATCCCGGTTGAGGCCGTCCTCATGTGTGCAGAACTTGGCTATCAGTCTCTGCTCAGTGACTGCGCTGTTGTGTGTCATGAAGGCCGCCTTGGAGAACGCTTACCCGAAGATCAGAGGCCGAATGCCCGTGATCGCTGAAATGTTCGCCAACAGGAAGAGAACACTCTTCCCTGTTAATTGTCGAGCGGTGTTCATTCATCCATTGTCATAGCATCTGATGGTCTCCCCAATGTACCATGCTTCGGGACATCCTTTCCTGCAGCTTATCAGGTAGACAACGTTGGCTGAGTTGCAAGAGTATGTACCATGTACCTAGTGGATGGTGTTCTCACATGAGATGATGGCATCCATGTCGATGATCTGGCATGTCTTGCAGAGGTTGCTGTGGCAGGGTTGTGTGGTGTCACGGTCACTGTTCTCCTGAAGACTGAGTAGTTTGCTGCGGACAATGGTCTGTTTGGGATTGTGCAGTTGTTTGAAGGCAAGAAGTGGGGGTGTGGGGATGGCCTTGGCGTGATGTTCATCTTCATCAATGACATGTTGAACGCTCCAGAAAAGATGTCATAGCTTCTCCACGCCAGGGAAATACCGGACGACAAAGGGTACTCCGTCTGCCGTGTCCTGTGTTTGTCTTCGAAAGGAGGTCGAAGCGGTTTTTCGCTGTGGCTTGTTGGAACTGTCGATCAATGAGTTGAGTACCACATTCTGTTCTTATGAAGGCATCTTTCATCATCTGGAGGTCTCTATTGTGATCCTCCTCATCTGAGCAGATCCTGTGTATACAGAGGGCTTGTCATATGGGATGGCCTCTTTAACGTGTTTAGGGCGGAAGCTGATGACGTGGAGCATCGTGAGGCTATCCATGGGCTTGTGGTACAGTGAAGTGCTGAGGTGACTGTCCTGATGAATGCCCTCATAAAGATGGTCACAAAATGGTCTAGATCTAATTTTAGATTTTAAGATAATGTCCCTCCTTCAGGTCTTTCCCACCAAAGGAAATAATTTCTCTCTACTGCTCCTATAAGTTCCTTTAAACACATCAGTTAGACTTGTTGCCATTGAAGAAGATGAACATCTCGCCAAGGCCATCTCCACAGCCCCACTCCTTGCCTTCAAAACAACTGCACAACCTCAAACAGACCACTGTCCACAGTAAACTACCCAACCACCACACCACACAACCCTGCCAAGGCAATCTCTGCAAGACATGCCAGATCATTGACATAGATGCCATCATCTCACGTAAGAACACCATCCACCAGGTACACGGTACATACTCGGCTAACATTGTCTACCTGATAAGCCATAGGAAAACATGGTGCATTGGGGAGACCATGCAAATGCTACAATGGGTGAATGAACATCACTTGACAATCACCAGGCAAGAGTGTTCTCTTCCAGTTGGGGAACACTTCAGTGGTCATGGGCATTCAGACTCTGATCTTTGGGTAAGCGTTCTCCAAGGCAGCCTGCACGACAAAGTAGAGTTGCTGAGCAGGGACTGATAGCCAAGTTCCGAACACAAGGATAGCCTCAACCGGGATCTTGGGTTCATGTCACATTAGCTGTAACCCCCATGATTTGCCTGGGCTTGCACAATCTCACTAACTGTCCTGTCTGGAGACAATACACATCTTTTTAACCTGTGGCCACTCACATTGTCTGTACCTTTTAAGACTTGATTACCTATTAAGATTTGCATTCTAACCATTATTTCGTAAATTGAATTTGTGTCTTTATATGCCCTGTTGTGAACAGATCTCCCACTTACTTGACGAAGGAGCAGCGTTCCGAAAGTTAGTGGATTTTGCTACCAAATAAACCTGTTGGACTTTAACCTGGTGTTGTGAGACTTCTTATGATAAGAATCACAGAATCACTACTGCACAGGAGGCCACTTGGCCCATCTTGGTTTGCATCAGTTTTCTGAATGAGCAACTCGTCTAATACCACTCACCCCCTTCTCCCCATAACTCTGCAAATTCTTCCTTTTCAGATAACAGTCTAATTTCCTTTCGAATGGTTCAATTGAACCTGCTACCACCACATTCTCAGGCAAAGCATTCCAAACCCTAACTGCTCACTGCGTAAAACATTTCTGCTTATACCACCTTTGCTACTTGCGCTAATTATTTTAAACCTGTGCCCTCTTGTTCTCGGTTTACTCTGTCCAGACCCTTCAATACTTTGAATACCTTTATCAAATCTCCTCTCAGCCTTCTTTTCTCTGAGGAAAACAGTCCACATCCTCCAATCTATCTTTATAGCTGAAAATCCTCATTCCTGACAGCAATCTTGTGAACATCTTCTGCATTCTCTCTAATGCCTTCACATCCTCCCTGAGGTGTGGCACCCAGAACAGAATGCAGTACTCCAGCTAAGGCCGAACTGGTAACTTATACAGATTCAACATAACCTCTTTACTCTTCTTCTCAATGTTCCTCTTAATAAAGCCCAGGATATCATATTCTTTATTATACTTTAAGTCAATTAAAATTTTCAATTTTGAGGCTGATAGGTTTTTCTGAGTCAAGGATAATAAGGAACATAGAACCAAGACAAGCAGATGAGGTTAAGATAGTAGAATAGGATCAAGTGGCTGAATGGATTACTGTTGTTCCCATATCCTTGCAGCCCACCCTGCCAAATTGTCCCTTGGCTGTCATTCTGCAGATTGGATATTCCTGTGACAATGTTTAATGCAGGTAGAGTGCGTGATGCTGTGGTAAGCAGTGAACAGACTCTCAGGTTCTGCAAGTTGATGCTCCTCAGCTGCCCATGGGAGATAAAATGGGAAGAAGCATAAATTACAGTCAGGAAGATACTCCCTGATGTGGTGCCAGTCGAGTTGCAGAATTCCTGACTGATTAGCAAAATTCCTTGAAGGAGGTGAAGATTGAAAGAACAAGTACCAGCCAGCTGATACCAGTTCATCACTTCTTCAATTGACTCCACTTCAAGATTGAGAGTTAACTCCTGCAGACAATTTAGGGCTTTGCACTGGGGTTTTATTTTCCTCAGTTGCCAACCTCTGTCTCCTTCCGCAGCTTCTTTCCTCCTCAAAAATGGATACATTAAGTGCTGAGTATTATCAAAACTATGCAATTGCCACAGCACTTCACAAAATAAGATTTCAGTATATTTCTCTCCAATTTGATGTCTATTTTTTCTGCTCTCTTAGAGGTATAGTAACATAGGGTTAACTGTGCTAATAATCCAGAGGCTGAACTATTGATCTTGGAACATGACTTAAAATCTCACCATTGCAGCTGGGGCATTTAAATACAATTAATTAAATACATCTGGAGTAAAACTTTAGTAATGGAATGTTATTTTTGTATGCCTCCATAAAACTGAAGGAAATATTCTTGAATCTGATATAATAATAAAGAAGTCAGTGCCCTACCAAATCACAATACTCAGCAGCTAATGCTTACTGGCAACTTATTCAGTAATACCTTGTCTATGTTTTATACATTCCAGTGCTTAATTACGAAACAGGTTAACATTTCAGTAATAGTTTAAGTTAGTCTGGTGTGACTTTAATATCCTGCTGAGCAACATATTTCTTTTTTTAAAAAATGCGTAAGAATGTCAAACAGCTTCTGAATGACGTTCATATCTTTCCAATTCATCTTTTATTTATAACAACTGAGAGGTAATATGGTTTTCTATATGTATATTGCAATGCATTCGGTTCAAATAAAAGTTTGACTCCACAAAGACCACCACATGCAGTTTTATCTATAAAGAATGATAAATCTGACCTCTGCCACTAGATACTCACTGTTTGATGCATTTGTTTAAGGAATGTCATTGGTTTTGCTTTTTTCTGAATAGAAGAAGAAGATTAAATCTCAGCTGGTGTTACATGCCAAAAAGTCCAGAATATTCATTTCTCAGTGGTAAACCATACAGATGATTTTGTTTCCACTCTGGCTGCATGCTAGGCTGGGAAATTTGTTCTGGATATCAGCTCGGCGAGAATGAAGTTAACAGGACAGCCAACAGGGTAATCAAGTTTATGTCGAAAGCCTCGAGCTAGATCAGTGTACAAATATCAAAGTCCTAAAGCATCTCAGGGACATTTAAATGCAGCTGTCATTGAGTACCTTTGCTTCTAAAATCTGTAGTTTCAGAGGCCATGTCCAATCCCAATGACACAGAGATATCCTTTGGCAGTACCCAGCCAGGAACATAACACAGATGTCGACTGTTGGTAGCAAGCAGGAAAAAATGGCCACACATCCATTCCTTTCTGGACTTGTAACATTAATAAGTGACATTGTGGTATCAGGGTCAACATGCCATATTTCTATTCCAGGTGAAACAATATCTGAATGCTACAGCTTTGGCAATGCAATGAGTTGGGGAATTATTTAACCCTGATATCCTCCATGAAAAATATTAAATGTCCCTAATCCTAACTCTTCTTCTAACGAAGTAGGTAATGTAGTCTTTGTTACAGATTAGAGCTGAAACATACAATGAGCAGCTTAAATCCAAAGGTCATGGATTCAATACACATTCCATGGGTTGAACACAAGTGCAGGCTGACATTTCACTGAAAAGCTGAGGATATACTGCGCTATTGGAGGTACAGTCTTTCAGATGAAACATTAATTTGAGATCCATTTTCCCTCTCAGATGGGCATGAAAGATTCTATAACACTATGAGGAGAAAATCCAGAAAGTTCTTCTGATGTCCTGGGCACACTGATCTCTCAAACAACACATCATTGGGATATAATTTTTATATTTAAAAAAAGGATCAAATCACTTTCTCAGAGGTGTTTCTTACCAGCTCAGAACAACAAATTAAAATCAGTCTGCAGGTTCAATCCAGGATATTAATAGATAATTCCTGAGGATGAGAGGTTTTAAATTAATCCCATACATCATCAGGCTACCTTAGAGCACCAAGGTGGCAAACCTCGTTGTCATGCCAAGATGCTGAATCAAGACAGTGATGTCTACTGAAAGGATAAGCAAGTCACACTGATGTCTTGCAAATAGCCTCAAAGATAACAAAAATAAATACAAGTTGGGGAGGACATTCAGCTTATCCTTTCATAGTGTCAAACAGACAATTACCTCTATACTGCTAAGTGAAAGATCATTCAAATATTAATCACAATGGGTGGAATTTTACCAGTTCACTCCACGTATTGAGCCTGTAAAATTGCACGACAGCAGAGAAATCAAGATCGTGCCCAGTTTCTCAAATCTCATGATCCTACTGGAACTGGATTTCCTGCAAAGTTAGCCTCTTGCCAGTTTCTGGAGAGGCTGAATAAATTTAAATATATTATCATCCTCATTTGCATGGTATTAGAGAGCCCGGTGCTCAATCACCCAGGCTCGCTTGACTTGATGTCCTCACTAGGACAGGTTCTCTCCAGCAATGAAGAAACCTGCTCCTCATGAATAGGTAACAGTCGTGTTGGCCTCGCTGGTAGAACTGGAGGTGATTGAGGCCTCCTAGGGAGGCTGAGGGCAAGGAGAAGTACCCTTTGGGCAGCGCCAGCCTGGCACCTTGACAATGCCCACCAGACCCCTGGGCCCAATTGGGGACGGAGGGGTCCCGATGTGCACTCTGCATCAGGTGGGTGGGGGAAAGGATGGGGGCCTTGCTGCCACTCTGCAATGTAGTTGGTGAGGGGAGGGACAGCTGCGCTGCACACTCTGCAGTTGTGGGGTGGGAGCTCACTGCCACATTGCCTGTCATCATTGCGGGGGGTAGGGGGATAAAGGTGAGATCAGTCTGGGCGGCGGCAGGGATACGTTTTTGGGTGGTGTGGGCCCTGTGACCAGTTGCGGGCCCTGTGATTGCATTGGTTCAGGCTGGCTGCAGCAGTGGAGACCTGACAGCTCTGTCTCTCCGTCTGGCTCTGCTGTTTGAATTGCGCATATGCAGACAGGGAGGTCTGCACACGCGCAATAACTCCCTTTACTGCTGGCTGGTGAATTAAGCCTTGGCCACTGTATGTCATAGCTAGAAACAGTCATTCACTATGTGCACAAAATTGGGTGTTAAAAACCCATCCAAAAAATGGATCTGCAATTCTCCCATTTTCACACCAGCTGGACACTTAGAATTTTTCTTCTAAAATTCCACCTTATGTATGAAAAAATGCATACTAACATTATTATTTATACCAATTTATATCAACGTTACAATTCTGCTCAGAACGATGCCTAGGAATAGACTTTAAGCCTGAGCTCAGATGACTCCCCCTCAGGATCAATAAGTTCAAGACCCTAATTTTTCTTCATAACTCAATCTTTCCACACCAGTTAGCCCCATAATCCTTTCCTGTGCCATGTCGATAACTTGAATGCCGGGATGCTCTGGTCTCCCATGGCCATTTTCTCAGTGACGGGAGGCAGCATGCCGTTGGACGGCAGGGGATCTTCTGGTCCCACCACTGTCAATTGATTTCTCTTTGATTCCATCACACGTCAATGGGGGTGCACCATCGACCAAACCAGAAGATCTCACCAGCATGAAAAGCAGAAAGAACAATCCAAAGATGTATGGGTTAGGTTGACTGGCCATGATAAATTGACTCTAGAGTCAGGGGGATTAACAGGGTTATGGGAATAGGGCCTGGGTGGGATTGTGGTCAGTACAGGCCTGATGGGCTAAATGGACTCCTTCTGTACTGTAGGAATTCTACGAAGATCACGGCCAGTGTTTCTCTTGTGCTTCAATGGCCAGTACTGAACACTATTATAATGTAATCTGACCATGTACTGCACAACTTCAGCAATACAGCCTTAAACCTAAATTAAATAATTGTTCTAAACTATATCATAGTTTACATTATAGTGATAATCCATTACCACACAAGATGTAGGGACAGCATATTAGCATGGCTAAAGGATTAGTTAGTTAACAGGAAGCAAAGAGTAGAGATAAATGCATCTTTTTCAGATTCTTAAGTTGTAAGTGCAGCTTGTACCTGATATATCTGCATATTGAAAAACTGAACACATCCAAAAACCACACTTTTTTTAATCTCATCAACATTTAGTGCAGGAAATCTAGTTATTTGTCTGCAGTGTTTACCTTGTGATTTTTGTGTCGCAAAGGAACTTTTTCAGGTATCCTGTACTTAGGGTGACACAATGGTTAGCACTGCTACCTCACAGTGCCAGTAATCCAGGTTCAATTCCAGGCTTGGTTCACTATTTCTGCAGAGTCTGCATGTTCTCCCTGTGTCTATGTGGGGTTTCACCAGATGCTCTGGTTTCATCCCACAGCCCAAAATATGTTCTGGTTAGGTGCATTGGCCTTGGTAAATTCTCCCAAAGAGGTGGCGGAGTGTGTCAACTAGGGGATTTTCACAATAACTTAACTGCAGTATTAATGTAAACCTACTTGTGACAATAATAAATAAACTTTACTATTCCATGATATAGTTTACTATTCTAGCAATTTAATTTACTCTAGATGACAGCTAACTTGGGCCTAGGCTATGGTAATGTAAGTTAATATTGTAAGGATGTGACAAGGGATGTGCCACATGAATTAGTATTGGGGCCTCAACATTTTGCTATTTATATAAATTACTTGGATGAAGGAACTGAAGGTTGCTAAACTTGATGACAAGACAAAGATACATAGGAAAGTAAATTGTGAACAGGATGTAAGGAGGTTACAAAGGGGCATGAATATGTTAAGCGAGTGGGCAAAAATCTGGCAAAAGGAGTTTAATGTAGGGAAATGTGAAATTATCTACTTTGGCAGGAGAAATAAAAAAAGAAGCTTATTGTCAAACTGATGAAAAATTGCAGAGTTCTGAGGTGCAGAGAGATCTGGGTATCCTCGTGCATGAATCACAAATGGCTAGTATACAGGTACAATAAGTAATTAGGAGAGCTAATAGAATATTATCCTTTATTTTGTGGAAAATTATTAGAAAAGTAGGGAGATTATGTTTCAATTGTACAGAGCAGTGATAAGACCACATCTGGAGTATTGAGCACAGTATTGATCTCCCTATTTAAGGAAGGATGTAAATGCATTAGAAGCAGTTCAGAGAAGATTTACCAGGAACAAGCAGGCTGTCTTATGAGGAAACATTGGAGAGATTAGGTTTGTATCCACTAGAGTTTAGAACTCTAGTGGAGTTGATCAGAAGCTTTAAGATCCTGAGGGGTATTGAAAGGGTGAGTGTGGAGAGGATATCATTTAAAGCACTGATGCCTGAGGAATTCCACTGCAGGTAGAGTATTCTTTATTCAAAACTCACAGGGCTGATTGTGTTTTGGATTTTGGATAATTTCGGTTTTCAGACATTACATATAAACATACAAATTAGGAACAGCAGTAGGCCACTTGGCCCCTGAAGCTTGCTCTACCATTCAATAAGATCATGGTTAATCTAACTGCAACTTCAAACCCACATTCTGTACCTTTCATCCCCTTGTTAATCAAGAATGTAAAGAAATATGGGAAACTGTTTAAAAATAAGGCATTGTTCATTGAAGAACAGAGATGAGGTGATTTTTTTCTCTCAGTTTCATGGGTCTCTGGAACTCTTCCTCAAAATGTAGTAAAAGCAGAATCTTTGAATATTCTAAGGCTGAGCTAGGTAAATTCAAGGTAGGTAAGTTGTCAAGATAGGAAAGAGACTCCGCAAAGGGATATGGATAGCTTCAGTCACTCAGCTAAAAATTGAGAAATGGAATGTAATGTGGGAGGATGTGAACTTGTCCACTTTGGCAGGAGAATAGAATGGCAATAACTGGAACTGATTAACTGGAAGAAGATTGCAGAACCCAGTGAGTACAGAGGGATCTAGACGTCCTGGTACATGAATCACAAAACATTAGCACGCAGATACAGCAGATAATTAGGAAGGCAAATGGGATATTGGTGTTTATTGCAAAGAGAATGGAATTTAAAAGTAGGGAAGTTTTACTGCAGATGTACAGAGCATCGGGGAGACCATATTAGGGTTACTGTGCACAGCTTTGGTCTTTTATTTCAGAAAGGATATAACTGCATTTGAAGCAGCTCAGAGAAAAGTTCAGTTGACTGGTTCCTGAGATGTTTATCCTGTGATGAACAAGTTGGGTCTATAGTCACTGGAGATTAGAAGAATGAGAGGTGATCTTATTGAAAAAAATGAATTTTCAAGGGATTTGATAGGATGGATACCAGGAGGATGTTTCCAAGTTTCCTCTTATTGGGAAGATTAGAACTAGGGAATACAGTTTAAGAATAAAAGAGGTCTTCCTTTTTTGGAAGAGATGAGAAGAAATGTTTTCTCTCAGCCGAGGGTAGAAAATCTGTGGAATTCTGTATCCCAGAAAGCACAATCATTAGATTTATTCAAGGCTGAGTGTGACAGATTTTTGATCGATAAGGGAGTCGGGGGGGGGGGGGGGGGGGGTAAACAGGAAAAGTGGAGTTGAGACAAAAGCCTTATCAGCCACAATCTTATTGAATGGCAGAGCAACTTGAAGACCGAATGGCCTATTCCGTCTCCAAAGTTGTATTTTCCTACGTGATAAAAAAACTAATGCAGCTGTTGTAAGCTGGATGTGGAGAAGTTATTTTCTTGAAAACAGTATGCTGGGGACGATTCTCCCAAAACAATTCTAAGTGTCAAATTCACATGCAAATCCTGCTGGTTTGTTTAGCAGGAGTTTCAAAATGAATCGTCACAATCCGGGCGAAATTCACTCCAAAAATCAGTGGGCGGGGCTATTCCCGCTGGAGAAGCCAGCAGTATAGTGCTGAGCAGACCATTGTGCACGCGCCGATCTGTCAGTGCTGATCGACAGATATACAATATCCCCATACTGCCGGCCTCCCAATCGCTGGCAAGTCCCCACCGCCTCCCCATGGCCCGATCGCTAACCCTGCAAACATGTCCGGGCCAGCCTTGACTGACCCCCATCTCCCTACCGGCCTCAATCCCACTGCCCCCCAGCCTTGATCTCCCAATCCCCCTACCACCTCTCTCCATAGTCCTGCCCCCTCTGCAGGCCGACCCCTCCCCCCAGCCTGATGGCCAGCCCAGATCATTGGACTCCTTCCCTCTGCCCGCAATCTCAAATATAGAATCACAGGATGGCAGTGGGTCCCTTCACCCCCAACCCCACCAATCTCCTCACATTATGCCTTGCCCCTTGGCACTGCCTATGCCCAGTGTGCAGTGCCAAGGTGCCCCTTGGGCATTGGCACTTTGCCACTTGGGCAGTGCTGGGAGCCCAGACTGACAGTGCCAAGATGGCAATGCCCGGAGGCATCCTCCCTGACCCCCAACCTCCAAGGCCCCCTCCCCTCCTCATTCCAGTAGGATCAGGCCACCGGTTCCCTGTTAATGGGGAGCTGTTGTAAACCCTGCTGGAGCGAACCACTCCTGGCAGGGAGCTGACAACGCCAGAAATCCAGTGCCCGGAGAATCGTGGAGGCCGTGGTGACCAGTGCAAAGCCTGCAAAACAGCCTCCACTTGAAGCTTTCAGCCCGCTGCACCACAAAAATGGGCTGGGAATTTCCCCCAGTGATTTTGTTTCCAATTCTTCCCTGATATTCAACAACTCCATCATTGTAATTCATTGTAATTGTAAGCAACATAGGTATCTGTATTTCTCCTCGGTCCTGATACAGAGAGCAGTCTGTCTGAAACGTCCACCAGCGATTTTGTTCGAATAACCAGCATGGGGTCCAGGATTCAAATTTTAATCATTCAAATGTTTGCCTAACAACTATGGATTTACCCCTTGGGAACATGGATGCTGTGAGCACCACTGGTTGGCATCAGCTGAGATGTCAGCACCAACAGTCAAAGATTTTACAATACAATGGAGATAATTTCCAACAGATGATGGCAAAGTTATTCAGGGGTCCAGATTTTTATATGAAAGCATATGAAGGCGCAAATTCTACTAAGGCAAGGCCACTGCACACTCATTCACTTGGCATAGTGATTGCACAAAGGACATTAGGGAGATCAAGAAAAGGGGAGACAATGGCCTATTGGTATTATCGCTAGTCTATTAATCCAGAAACTCAGCTAATATTCTGGGAACCCGGGTTTGAATCCCGCCACTGCAGATGGTGGAATTTGAATTCAATAAAAAAAATCTGGAATTAAGAATCTACTGGTGACCGTGAAACCATTGTCGATTGTCAGAAAAACCCATCTGGTTTACCAATGTCCTTTAGGGAAGGAAATCTATCATCCTTACCTGGTCAGGCTTACATGTGACTGCAAAGCCACAGCAATGTGGTTGACTCAACTGCCATCAAGCAACTAGGGGTCGGCAATAAATGGTGGCCAGCCAGCAACACACATGTCCCACAAATGAATAAAAATAAATTCACAATCAGAGATTCCCTTACACCCCAGGCACGTCCATCTGGAGATTCAGTTCAAACTCAGTGTTTATTCTGACTGAGTACACTTCTGTGATGTGCCTTGGGATGTTTTGTAGGTGCTTATATAAAAGCAAAGTTATTGTTGTAGTGAAAAATAAAGCTCAGATTGCAGTTGATGGCCTTATACAAGGAGTTTGATGGAATCACCACACATGAATTCATTCAACATTAGTGTATTTGTCAAAGTACGTGTGTGGTAAGTGACAAAATTCATAATTTAATATCGAAATCCTGAGACGAAAAATTAATTTTAACAAATTTGTTGAACAAATAAATAGAAATACAGTGGAACACCATCTGGATTTACACGGGCACACATTTTGCATAACAATCAGACCATCAATGCTCACCCTTAAAGGCTAAATCGGACAGCAACATCCATCAACCAGATATGCATAGTTAAATGTGGAAATCAGGAAATTGTTGTCCAAGTTGCCCTACTCCTCAAGCTGCTCTACACCAGCGTCTCACACAGATGCCCGCTAATGAAATGCATGGAATGCATGAAGTTGCTCTATTTACCCTCTAGATACCTACTGAATTCAACAAAAAGTTACAGCTTGGCCATTCTCATGCAAGTTTTTTTGAATGATGTGATAAGTCTTAATTGCTGCCAAACAACCTCGGTTCGCTCTGATAATTTTTAGATGCACGGAATCTCATTCCCTTAGAGTTTAATTACTGTTGGTAACTTTAAAACTTTTTAAAATATTTAACTTTTGCTTTGACTTTATTTTATCTCTGTCTTAATCCCATCTCTCATTCCCTTTATTCCACTTTCTGTGCATGGTTTGCATTGCATTAAATACTCTAGTTTACTCTTCATGGGTTGCCTACCATGCTCACACAGGTTCTAGATCCCCTTGTAGAGAGCTCAGCACCAAACAGGATTCCTTCACCGTCACTGGATCAAAATTCTGGAACCACTCCCTAACAGCACTGTGCATAGCTACACTATATGGATTGCAGTGATTCAAGGCGGCACGCATCACCACCTTCTCGAGAGCAATTGGGGATGGACAATAAATGCTGACTTTGTCAGTGACAGAGGTGGAATCCAAAGTGAGGGATCTGTCCATCCTCACCATTTTAATATGATGAATCAAGCATCAGACAGCCAATTTGTGACCCACTGGCAGGAAAGCAGTCAACTAATGTTGGGAAGGGGGCTCCACGGAGAAGAATTAGGCCATGAACTGGAAATCGGTCACAGTCACCCATTTAAAAGCACATTGGCATCAGGTTGGCAGCAACTACATGAGAAATCAATATTTTTTGAAACAAGCCAAGAGAAGGCAGCATTTACAGCAGGCACTGAGGCAGAGGAGCAGCAGTAGGGTGAGAGCATGTTTTCCATTCTAGTGACTAATGTGCCAGAGCATCAGTTCAGGACCCTTGTCAAGAGGACATTATACTAGTCTCATTCCCCTTCTGAATGAAATGTGTTACTGAGAGTCATATTAAACCCTTTAGCCCTGTTTGTCACACTGCAGAGGAAGACCTGATCATCTTCAGCAGTATCAGCTTTGAATCCTCACTACATATTGCAGTTAATAAACCAAATAGAGAGGCCTAGACCACAGAAAACTATGGTTCAACAATAACCCTTGAGAGTCTTCTCCAGGCTAAGAGTGATCATCAGGAGATCATGCCAAAGGACAGTGAGATCCTTTGCCAGACTAAAGAAACCTGGATGGAGACTGCAGAGAGGGTCAGCAGTTGTGGGGTCATGAAAAAGACCGGCTAAAGTGCCGAAAGAGACTGAGTGACTTTTATTGTTATCAAAGGAAAGTGTATTTTTTTTCAGATGTAATTATATGATGGATGCAAAATGTAGACTAGCCTAATGTCTGTGCCATGTGCAGAAGGCAGAATGACCCAGACATGCCACAATGCATGGAACTGCACCATTCTCAGGTGAGTCTGAAGTCCAAAATTAATGACAACGTTCCTTCTTTTTTGCAGAAGGAGAGGGCATATAATGTCTTTGAGAGGTCACAGAGCAGTGTGGGGGAAAGAAACCCAACCATTTAGACTCCTCTGAAGGAAGAGATTTTGGAGATGTCAGCCAACCAATGGTGCAGGACCATTGGCCATAGAAAGACTGGATGGCCCCGGGGTGGTGAGACTCCCAGGACTCATAGTTCTCTCCTAGAAAAATTGTGCCGAAGGGGAGCAGGTGGATTGTGCTGAAATAGACTAAAGAGAAATTATGGAACTGTGCAGTGAGGAAGCATTGTTGAGACTGACTTAGGTGACTTGAGGCATTTGGGGAGGAATGCGTGTCTTAATTTTGATGGGGCAGAGGGTTACACACTGATTAGTATTTTCCATGATAAATGTGTGTCTAGGAAGTGTTGATCTCTGGAGCCAGTTCAAATGACGATGGTGCCCTGTATAATCCTTGTTCGTCACCTTCGTAGGTGGTACCTCAGCAATAGCAGACACCAACCCTGAGTGCCACACATTAATTTCTGAGGAGGAGGAGGAAGAAGCCTCAGAGTGCACTGTCATATCCTCATACAGCACCTAACATCAGCACAAATAAACTTACCTCAATGGGTATGTACAAGATGGATGAAGGGGTTACAAAAACTGGTGTCTAAGCTGATGACAAGCCTCTGGGGTCATCAGGCAGCAGGTACTGGACATACAGTGTGAGGTACATGGAGATGCGGCAAAGCTTCCAGAGGGTTTGCATTCCCTGCCACGAACACTGGAAGAGTCCATCCTTGCCATGAGCACTATGACCATTCTCTCCTCCAAATGCCCACTGACAGACAGATAACTGTCATACAAGACCAGACCAAGCAGCACACTATTAGGATACTGGGTATTTTTCTGACAGGCACTCTACCACTTTGTCTCTGAGTTCAAATGCCCAGAGCTAGGATAAGAAGGGTACAAGGTGCCTGGAGTCACAGCCAGGTCCTAGTTCCTCACATGAAAGCAGGAAAGGCCAAATGGACCTCAGAAGAACAACTGCTGCCACTCATCGGGAGGTAGTATGCATGTTGCTCCTGGTGAGGACAGCCTCTCCTCTGCCACTCGGCCACTGACATCAATGCCTCAGAGTGCCACAACCACAGATGAGACTCCTGCCACAGTGCAGGAGATCCCCACCACACCAGGGCCCTCAGAACATCTGCTAAAGTCATCCAAAGTAAAAAGGCATCAGGGTCAGCAGCCTGTCTCCAGCACAGCTGGCAGCAAAAGAGGAGTGCAATGCCATAGCTGCCTTGAGAGAGTTAAAAACACATTAATCACACATAGTTTCACAAACATAGTTGTATAGGATACTTTGTTTGAAGATATGCTGCTTAGATTCTGTATTAAGGTGTTGTGATTACTTGCTGTTCTGGTTTCATTTGTGTTTCACATGTGTGGGGTCCCAATTTGGATTTGGATTGACAGAATGCTAACTCGGAGTTTTTATTCATGTGGATGACCTCATACTTGAATGACCTCATACTTCATATCGTGCCTCACCATTGACACATGCACAGCCAGCCCTGGTGTGATGACTAAGATACAAAAAGAGGGGAGTGAGGAAAGGAGGTTATCATTCTAAATTCCAAATTCCTAGGTAAAACATCACATTATAAGAGACTCCCATATCTCTCTGCCATCCAAAGCTTGTTGTTCCACTGCTGGCTGGCATGGCTGCTCCCTCCTTTTCCTCAGAGTCATCCTGAGACTCATCGTCTGGGATGCTCAATGAGGACTCTGGTAAGTCGTGACTCTCATTGTACTGCATTTCAACCTGTGTCCATGAATTTCTCACCAAGGTCATGAGCTATCTCTTTAGTGGGGATCCTTTTATAATGGTCACACACAAGTTGCATATTGATGGAACAAAAACCTTTTTGGTGGACAAATACTCCTGGCTATTCCAATGAAGCTTTGATGGCCACATGCATGCAGTCTATCACACCTTGAACTTTGGGGAATCTAGCTATACATGTGAAGCCTCTGATTCTCTCAACCTGACAAACGTATGAATGTGTTACCTGTGGTGAATGAGATAAGGTCAGTTGCTCACTCATAAGAACACAAAACTTAGAGCAAGAGTAGGCCATACAGACTCTCAAGAATGATCTGATTGCGACCTCAACTCCACTTTCCTCCTATAACCCTTGATTCCTTTATTGTTCAAAAATGTATTTCAGTTAACTTTGAATATATTCAATGACCCAGCCTCCACTGCTCTCTGTGCAGGAGAATTCCATAGTCCTTTGAGAGAAAACAATTCTTCTCATTTGTCTTAAATGGGAGACCCCTAATTTTTAAACCAGGTCCCCTAGTTCTAGACTCCTGCACAAAGTGAAACACCCTTTCGGAATCCACACTGTGCATCCATGCTCAGAATCATATATGTTTCATAAGATCACTTCCCATTCCTCCAAACTCCAACTCTGTTCTTTCTGGACAGACTGTCAGACATGCTGAGATTTTCAAACATTTTCTGTTTTTGTTTCAGATTCCAGCAACCACAGTAATTTGCTTTTATCCCCTTCGTTTACCATTTGTTACTTGCAAGGAAATCTAATAAATTAGCTGAACACAATTTCTCTTTCATTAAACCATGTTGACTTTACCTAGTTGTTTTAGGATTTTCTAAATGTCCTGTTATTACTTCCCGAGAACGGATTCTCGCTTTTTCCCTCTGACAAACATTAGGTTAACTGGGCTATAGTTTTCTGCTTTCTGTGCCTCTCCTTTCTTGAATAGAGGTGCTACATTTGTGATTTTCCAGTCTCTTGGACCTTTCCAGAAGCTAGGGCATTTTGGAAGTTCACAACCAATTCATCTATTCTCCCTACAGCCACTTCTTTGAAGACCCCATCAGATCCAAGGGTCTTGCCAACCTTTAGTTCTAATAGTTTTCTCAGTACCTTTTTCCTGTGATTCTGATTGTTTTAAGTTCTTCCCTTTCTTACTCCTTGATTGCTCCTCACTAAACACTGTATCTATCAGAACTGTTATGCAACAGTGAACTGAAGCTTTTGATATGCAAAGATCTCTGGCTGATTTCTGAATTGACCCCAATGTAGAAACATTCAAAGCCACAGTCATCGTGAGAGCTACATGCATAGGATGATCACCAATGTAATTGCCAGCCAATATTTCACAAAGTGATGTTACTGTCTCTCTGGAAAAGACACTGGTGCTGTGACAAATTAAGGTGGTTTATTCTTCACCTGCAGGCTCTGTGTACAGGATGTCTTCTCCTCCAATGGACTGGCTGCTGTTGTCTGTCTTGTGCAAGCCCTTCCATGGCAACAAGTCCCTCGCCTGCCTGGACCACAGGGTGCATCTGTTTCTAGATAGCTGCCCTCCTCTATCTCCTTTTCCTCATTTCTTCCTCACTGGAGGAACCTCCTCCAGAATGCACAATCCCCATGGTGGACAAAGATTTCTAGCTCCTCTGCTGGAGTCTTCATCCTCCAGGATACCCCTGTCTCTAGGCCCTCTTCCATCTCATCCACTCCTTATTTGTTATGGCATCCTTTAAAAAAGTTGTCTAAATGAAGTCAAATAAGATCCAAATGCAGCCACGTTAACCAGCAGACTCTGCTGCTACAGACAGCCACGGTCCCAATTTTCATCCGCCATCTCCTCATATGGCGTAAGTCACTCCCAACGTTTTTCCCATGCGCCTAACGAAAATGGAATCAGCCCTGTAAACTCAGTCAACTGGGTCTAATGGCAAGCAGATTCCCTATTTTAGCACATGCTCCTCTTCCATTATATCAAAGATTGGCGTGATAATGTTGGGGGCTGTCAGTGCACCTGATTTGCAACTGTAAAATCCAGCCCATGAAGTTAGTACACAAAACATGTGGGGTGAATAAAGGGAACTACAACCAATTTCATCAATGTCAAGGAGTTAATCTACAGCAATGAATATTCAAACATTTGCATTTTGGTAAGGCAGCCTTGCATAAATATGCTGTCTCAAAATGCTTCATAAAAATACCAATCATTTAAATACTCAAAGAAGAGAAAAAAGAAAATAAGCCTGAAAATCTGGCACTTCTAATAAATTACAACAGATACTGACAGTTAGCAATGACATGCAAATAGCCTGAGCATGTCCAATTGAAACCTTCTGCTGTTTATCAATTTCTACTCTGTAAAGATTAAAATGTCTCTTAATGTTGGTTTACTGTTGAATAAGTAGAAAAATGTACATTCAATAAAGCATATTCCATGAGTAGCACTTTAAGGGTTAATGAGTAGCTGATAAAATGTAAAGAAATAAAATCATGCTGGTACAACATCTGTACAACAACAGGCATGAAATAAATTACTGCAAAAAAAGACATCATCAAATCCCAGTGAAAGTATTAAAGCATCACTCTTGACAGTATGCGAGATAAATAAAACTTCCATAACTTTTAGATAGACAAACGCATTAGTCTCACAGTCAATGGAACGCCCACAGCAGCTTATGAACTAATGTCATGTCATTTAGCTGTCTGATGATGTTCAATTCAAAGGAAACAAATAACCTACTGATAATAATGGCATTGCAAAAACCAGAAATGATGTGCAAAACTTTCAATTTCACATTACCTGTTCTTAGAAAATATTACACTGAACACATTTTTTTAAAAAAAGTTCACAGATCTGAAACTAAATTTTTCCCTTAAGTATATCCCACTGGGACACTTTAAGACCGTTTTGGTTAAGAATGCATCCAGTACAAATTAAGCATGCAGTGCGAATGATGCTGGGACTTCCATATGGTGGAAATCTAATAAAATTACTTAAGAAGTTAAAGAAAATGCAAGTTTTTTTGAAACAAAATTGAATATAGCTCAGGTGCAAAATTCTGCCCCAATAACTTATAGCTAGATATTCTTTTCCAGTAGTATTTATTTGTTTTCTTGACGATAAAGAAAGCAATCTAGTTTCACTATTTATGGAGCAATGCTGTCATGCTTTTAAACTGTAAAGGCATAATATTAGCTCGTTTGAAGGGAAGGAATATTGGTCTGAAAATTGAACTTTTTTTTAATAAAGTGTTTAATTGGATTATACAGAGCAATGTTAATGCTTTGCATTTTATATGATGTATAGCGATGAAGTGTTCACACTAATAAAAGATCTAATATGTGTCTTGTTGATCAGAGGGAAAATCATTTCTACACGAGTTAATTTCTTAGATATATGTAGATTTATGAATACTTGATTTGAGACTTAGATAATTAGCAAAATAAAATTCAACAGTGCATACTGAAAAATGAAGTAAAAGCAAAGGTTTTTTTAAATTGTGACATGTTTTCCCCAGGTTTGCTTAATACTTGTATTGGAATATTATTAATTACTAACAATAGCTGCAATACAATTGCATATTAATGATAATTAAACTGACAGGGCACTTGCCTATAACACATCTAAATAATTCCTCTTTCATCATAAAAGAATTATTTTTCATGTCAAATGCTACCAGAATTAGTCTCACACTGCCATGGTACACTCAAGATTAATTGGAACTGATTGATTTAGCATACAATATGTACCCAGTAAAGGGGAACACTGTATCTGCTAACATTTATTTCCAGCCACAATTAAAAAAACATAAATAAATATATACATAATGTAAATGACATCCATGAAACAAATTCATTTCAACCCATTTAAGCACATTAGTAGCACACTATGTGGCTTTAAGATTTGGGTTGTGAGAGGACCCCTTGGTGATTTATTTAATATTAATCTCTAATGGCCTCCCCTCGGCTATGCAGCACATCACCAAAGGTCCAGAGTATATAAAAATGAGTGGCTAGGTTTTTTTATTGCACAGACATGTTTTTGGCAGATTCTGGACAAGTTTTGTCAAGGATGAGAGACACCTTTTGTGTAAGCGTTTTTCAGTGCCTCCAAGAACAACTGACTGTAATGTCCTTGTTCATTTATCTGTATATCACTGTCATAAAACAATACCTTACATACATGAGTATTTAACATAGTGAAAAGATAAGTATAAATCAGTTTAGGTTTCAGATAGTTCTTATTTTGTGAACCCTTATTGATGAACTTCATTGTTAAAATCTCTTCAACCGAGTAAAATACATTATAATGCCATTCAATTATCACCAAGTTAAATTTTTTAAAAATGCAAGAAGAAGGCTATATTAGCTTTGTCAGTTAACTAAAAGAAAATTACCCAACTTGACATAATTCATTCCAACAAATTAACTCTACTGAACTATTGGGATGCAAAATGATATTATTGTCCAGCAGTATTAAACCAGCCTTATTTTATTTCAGAAAACTAATTTATTTTTTAAGGCAAGGAATTACATAAAACTAATTTGATTATATAGAAATAAAAAGCAAAGCTGTTGAATGCTAGATATCAGAAAATTTTAAAAACCAGCAACTGAAATAGAAGGATGAAAGCTTTGAGAATCAGTCTGAAAGATCAGGACCAAAATATTAACCACGCTCATTCTTTTATGTGCAAACTTTGCTCATATATTTTCACTCTGCAATCTTATTTGGCAATCACTTGCTAACGAGTATGATTCTCCACCTAAGAAACTCTGTGTTACTGGACATGGGTTCTGTGGGTCCTTGTGTGGCTATTGAGCCCAATCCTCAAGCTGCATCTTAGACCGCACATTTAGCGGGTGTTTCTGGAAGGTGGGTTTGGTCCTTGGACTCTAGTTCACTAGTCTTCCTTCTTCAGGCTCCTTTTCCAGGCCTCCTCTTCTATCAGGTATTCTCAAAGAATTGTGTCCCTTCAATCAGGAGGTTCCTCCAAGTAGGTCCCTTCTCAGCAAGCGTCTCCCAGGCGCTGACCTTTCTGTTGCTTTTCTTGAGGTAAGCCTTTAGCGTATCTTTGAAGGAATTCCTTTGTCCTCCTCTTGTTTCGGAGCCTTGCTTGAGCTGGTTGAAGAAGATTTGCTTTGGCAATTGTGACTGACATCCTAAGCATATGACTAGCTCAGCGGAGTTGCTTTCAGGTGATCATGATCTTAATGCTATTACTGCTGGCTCCTTCAAGGATGCTGATGTTAGTATACTTATTCTCCCAGTTGATATGAAGATTCCATCTCAGACAGCATTGATGGTATCTCTCCAGAGCTTGAGGCATCGTCTTTATGTATGCCAGATTTCTCAGCCATATAGAAGAGCTGGAAAAATGACTGCCTTGTACATAAGGATCTTGGTATAAACACAAATGTCGTAGTTGTTGAATGTTCTCGTCCTTAGGCCTCCGAAGGCGGTACCCACAAATTGGGTACAATGTTGAATCTCCACATCAATGTCAGCTGCGATGAGAGATGGCTTCTCAGGTAGGGTAAATGTTCCACATTTGGGAGGGTTACTCCATTGATCCTCATGGGGCAGGTGACCAGATCTTACCCTGGGGCAGGTTGGTAAAGGACTTGAAACTTTTTGAGGCTGAGGCTGAGACAATTCTTCGTTGTGCTTCTGCAAAGATGTTAGGCATGGGCTGGAGATTTTCTTCTGAGAGAGTGGAGATGGCAATGTCATCCACATACTGAAGTTACATCAGTGGTGTCAGTGTCATTTTCTTCTTGGATTTCAACCAGTCGAGTCTGAAAAGTTTTCTGCCCATCCTGTAGATGATGTCCACTCCTCTGGGAAGCCTGTTCCTAATGAAGTGAAGGATGGTGACAATGAAGTTGGAGAAAAGGATGGGGCAATGACACACCCCTGCTTGACTCCAGTCTTGACCTTGAAGGTTTCTGTCTTATTTCCAGTGAGGGCTGTCATTGACATCTTGTGAAGGATTTGGACGATGTTGATGAATTACAGGTGTCCTTTGACAAGGTTTTCCATAGCACTTCCTGAATGATTGAGTGGAAAGCCTTGGTCAGATCAATGAAGGCCATGTAGAGTGGTTGTTGTTACTTCCAGCATTTCTCAAAGTTGCCAAGCAGTGAAAATTATGAAAATATACATTCATTCTGCAATCTTAATCAATGTTATTATGCTTTCCAAATTCCTCAAACCCCCCAAAAAATTAAACGAAAACATAAATCATAAGCTGGGGTTTTAAGTCACATCATGTTCAACTCATCATTACATTGTATCAATTACAAACCAAATGTTTGAAAATAAGTGAAGGTGTGTGAAAAGAAGAAACCTTTACATTCTGAATTGCAAAGTATAAGCGTGTTGGGGAATATTCCGAAAAATGACCAAAATTTAAACTTCTTTGGCAATTAAATTCATTTATATTGCAAATTAATTACCATGGTAAGCAAGTGGCAGCTTCTTTAAAAACCTAGTTAATATTTCCAACATCAATGTGTTCACTTACAAAAGAATCAACAGAAGATAAAGAGTGGAAATTTTTTTTATACTAAGGTAGTATGAATATCCTTGATAATCCTGCTGCACAATTTGAAATTGTTTAACTAAAACAAGTAATTTGCCATAGGATGTCAGTAATCTAAATGTGATATGAAAGAGGCATTAGATTGATATTTTCAGTTCTACATTTCTTTATACTTTGCTGAAGATTACGCATTGCAAATGCAAATACCTAACATCAACACATTTAATTTGAATAAACAGCAGAAACTAATTGATGCTATTATTCCTAATTCAACACTTTCTTATATTAGATAAAAAAAGGCACCAAACTGTTTCAATATTTGGTCCTAAGTCAAATTATGTGATCTTAGTTCAGTGGTCACATTCACAGAAAGTTAATGGCACAAATGCAACTGCAGGACTTTAACAGTTTTAACTGTTTTATACTTGTCCAGGGTATGCATTTTATGTTTAATGTCTGTAATCATTTTCATAATGTTTTAGGATTTGTGCTAAAGTTTGGTACAGAAACAAACAATTGTAACTTTATAATGTTTTATTACTTCAACCTTGGGTTACGTATACATGACAAGTTTAGTTCAAGTCTGGAGTCATGACCCAACCTGATACTGGAATCAAACTGAGCTTGCTTTCTTCAGAGATCCTCCAAATTTAAACTGTACGCACACTCGCTGTATTACCAATACGAAATGAAACCACTTTGTTTTAACAGTACAGTTATAATGTACATATAGCCCAAGATTCGTTTAATTGTCCAGATTAAAGACCAGCAGAAGTTTAACTGATAGTATAATTAGTAAAACAATAAGAGATATTAGCCACTGTTTTTCTCCCAGTTTTTCTTCTAAGGAGGTTGCACAGAAGGTAAGGTGCCTTGCATTAAGTAAACTGCCCAGTAGTCGGCGCTTTTTAGTAATATCAAATATGAATCCCCCGAGACTAGCACATTCAGTAAAGTTAAGGAGTATACCTAAAGCAATGATAGACAACACACTTCAAAAGCTGATTAGCATATACATTGCCTTGGGTTCATTAGCAGAATAGTAGTAAAGAATCATTCTTTAAATACAGCCAAATACAATCAAATCAGGTATGTTATTAAGCAAAACATAATTTGATTGTTGGTAAAAATAAAGCAGTAGGAAAGCAATTCCACGGCACCGTTCACAAAAGATCTCGTGCCATTTGTCCTTCATGATTACTTATATATGTGACAGAACTATATTATTACCAACAAGATAAATAAATAATGTCAATGCGTGAAATAATGGGCTTTGAAAGAATAACTATTCCTCAAAGAAGAAGTAAGTTTTACTTCAATGTCAGCAAGTATGAATGCATACAAAAAAAGAAGTAATATATTAAGAAATGACAACAAATTATTCATTAATATTGTTCTAATTTGAGGATCCCTATTTCCACAAACATTGGAATTTGAAAAAGCCATCAGGTGGGGAAAGGGGGGACAAAAACAATTTTATTTCTTAATGTCCAGTTTAACTCAGTTCATTGCTGAAAATTTGAATTAGAATATAAATATTTTGCTTAAGGTCACTTGGAAATTAATAAAATTAAGGAAGGATATGATTTCATCATATTATAAACAGAATAAGAATTAAATAGTGCTGCAGAGTTTTCTGCCAGAGCAAATAGTTGTGACAGCCATTGCTGAGTATATTGAAGTGGAGCAAGAGGACAGGAGAGCCCTGGAATTTGGAGGCACAGGGAGCGTACAACTTGCAGCAAATACCATTCTACTCACCAAGACTAACACAAATGAACCAATGGCCAGGATATGGCAGAGAAGACTGCGTGAAAAGGCTAAACCTACCAGAGAGACCAAGATTATGCTGCATCATATCGATTTGAAAGGTGAATCGACCATCGATACTTCACTGCTAGTGATAATAAAAGTCAGCACTAAGATAGATGTTTCTCACACAAGGACATCTGCACAATCAACTGCACTACTGAAGTTCTGTACTTCATTTTCTGTTCAATAAATGGATGTCAGTCTGCAAGATATATTAGAAGTGAAAATTATGTTTATCTATACTGGCGGTGATCGTGTTAAGCATGTTTACTGGCATGAAATTCTAAATGTTGCTTCTCATTGCACTATTAAGTGGTCCCCTTGTTAAAGGAATAACACAGAAGCATGGCTATAGATAACTAGAAATCTAGGGCCAACAACATTCCTCAGTGTGTGCAGCTGCAATTAATAGTGGATCTGATTCACATCAACGCCACTACCTCTTCCGTATGAATCAGTGCAGCCACTTAGCTTTTTGAGTTACTCAATTGCACAGAGCTGCTGCTGGTATAACTAGCAACTTATGGCTCCTGTATTATTCAATGCGTGCCACAATTTCTCAGCACGCCTATCTAATCAGAGAACAATGTGCATCTCTGCAATCTTAAGAATCTCTCTCTTTCAGTTGCTTGCACTTGTTCACTATAAATGCTGAACTAGTTAAACTAAATTTTGACATCTGGATCCAATATTCATGATGCATGCTGTGACTGTTTAATCAATGGTGTAACTGTGGCTATCACATGTCCAACTGTAGACAAGACTAGAGACAAAAAAAATCCAACTGAACTAAGCAACCTTTAATGATTTGTACAAGGAAGAAAGTGGACTAACAATAAATCCAGGTGACAGAATTTTAAGATGCTCATTTGGGTGTGCCCCTGGGCCAGAAGTGTGTAAAATTGCATGAGAAGAAGTTGGGCACACACCCCAACCTCATCATGCACATGCATAATATTTTGGTTGGCGGGCAAACACACGCAAGTTGGAAGTGTGCCAGCTGACAATCAAGAAACCAACTCAAGTTAATTGAACACTGATTTTTAAGATGCTCATTTGGGTGTTCCCCTGGGCCAGAAGTGCGTGATTATGTGGTGCATTAGGAAGGAAATCTGTCAATCTGTCCAGATATTGGAAGCACATCCTCAGCATTCTGTTTATCCGATTATAACGCGTGGTCAGGTAGTTTCTTATATACACCTTTCCTCAGTGCCAATGTTGGGGCTCCTTATATAAAGCATCAGTCGCACCTTCAAGTGGTCATCTATTTATTTTGCTTCAAAGTGTGAGTATTTTGTTTGACTGTACAACATGAATGCATCATAGCAACTTCTGGAAATCTTGCAAATGCGTACAAGCTGAACACTGATGGAGTGGAATTCCTTTCAGTTAATGAAGTCACCAAGGTGACCCAGATCCACCTTGATTGCCATGCGTGTGCAATCTATGACACCCTGGACCTGTGGAGATCCAACAAGAACAGCAAATCCAAGTTCCTGCTTATGCTAACTGGCCTCATCAATTGAGTACGCCAGCGCTAATCCTGCAAAATGGGGCATGCATCATCCATGATTAAGTACTTTGGGGCCATGGCAGAATTCTATAAATCAAGGAGCCACAGGTAAATAAATTAAGGGCCGTGGGAATTTTGACCACCATAAACAATGTGTGACCACCATGCCCACTTGGCAGTAGGCCTTCTTTCAAGAGGTTGCAAATGCCAGAATATGCTCAACACGAAATTCTGAGCCTTCTAAGACACTGGTGTTCAATCACATCCAGACTGCCTGTATACCTTCCTGTGAGCTGGAGCTCTCTGCTCATTCTGTCCTGTGGAATGGCTGGAGTTTAACAAGGCTGCTGCTGCTTTTACTGTTGGTGTTGCTGCTGCTCAACCTTTCCCACATTGATAGTCCAAAGTAAAACTGCAATAGCAGCTCACCATGGTGATCAGAAGGTTGATAGCTGGAAGAGCAGATCAAACACAAAATCTCCAAGGCAATAGCAATGGCTATCACACCATTGGAAATCATCTCCAAAGCAGTGGATCATTGAAAAAGCTTTAAGCCAGAAGCTCTGGGTTCAAGCCCCCAGTACTGGACTTGATGGTGAAGGAAGGTGTGTTCATAACATTCAAACAGGGTGTCAATCTGACATTCCTGCCAACATATGCCAATGGTAAGCAGTACAAGTGAGAGAGTTTGCTGGTCAGCCAAGTGACAGAAAGAAAATTGGAGCATCTATCATCATTATTCTTCACTCAAGACTACAACATGCATGAAACTACATGCTTCCAGAGCAACTCAGACTCCTTGGGAGGTCAGTTGGCTGGCTGAACAGCCAGTGTGGATTAGACTGGTGCCAACAGCACTAGGTTCGATCCCCATTTCAATTAAGTGAACTGCCTCTTGCCCAGTTGTGTTGGGGATTGTGGTGCTATGGGTCAAATCTCCATGAAGAAGAATAAGTCTTTGCTAACATTTCTCTGCATCAACACAGCATTTTTGTGCATGTTGCTTTCCTGCAAGTCCATGATATTTTGTCGTAACATTCTTATCTTGCCTTTGAGCTTTCTTCTTTTTTTTAGAAGTCCTTCAAACTACTCGCTCTTCAGTGACAAGTTACACATTGGCTATATCAATGAAATTGTTTTGATACAGTTACTAATGATTTAATGAAGATATGATAGCCTAAGAAACTTCCTTCTTTTCTGATGATACAGGCTTTATTATCAGAGTTTCAGCCGAGCCTTTGGTACTGTTTGTCACAGAGAACCAGTAAACAAAATAGGCAGATATGATACTTGCGAACAGCAGCACACAGAGACAGACTGCATAGACAGAGATTCTGTGCAAATGCTTGAGGGATGTGATGAATAGAATTCAGCAAGGTTCCACATTGGAATTATTACTCTGAAAGGTTTTCATAAATGATCTAAAAGTAAATGTTGGTAGGTTCATCATCTTAAAACTTGCAAACAGTACCAAAATACCAGGGCTGGTTAATATGGTGGTAAGTTGGAATAACAGCAAAAGGAGGACTGAGAAGTTTTGACATGTATCAGCTGACAATTTGCAGACATAGTTTAATGTAGATAAGTCAAAAATAATGGCACATAGTGAATGAAATTTAGAGATATAGGATTAATAGAGAAATACTGACAAGAATCAAAAAGAAATCACATAGACATCAATAAATTTTGCAAGATACCATATGAATGTCTGACTTTGTAAAAGAAATCTAATGTTCTATAGTATAAAAAATAAAGCACAGATCAAAGGAATCCACCATACTATTTGCACAAAGCGCTACCCAGACCTGTATTATTGCATGCAATCTGGATCCCATATTACAAGAAAGATGTATAAAAGAAATGGTCTGAAGTTAACAGAATAAAACAAATAAGAATTGACTCACAGAACTGCATGGGATAATAGTTGTTGGAAAGACTGAGGGCACAGGATTGAAGTTTTCAAATTCATCTTGGAGATAAAGTTCAGTCATGTTTATTTGGTTCTGGGCAAATCAGCCGACCAAGTGGACACGAGTACAAAGTGAAAACAGAGACTATGGAAGGGTGTAAGAAAACACTAATTCTCAGTTACAACTGCAGGGAGAGCGGAAAAGTGCACTGGATATACTTACAATGTTCATGGTCCTCAATATTTTTGTGTCAATTGATTTGTGTCCTGTCCTCCCACCAAAACCATTAATGTAACTTTCTTACAACAGAGACTTGTCATTGAAGTGGACTTTTCTCAATTGCTCATGAGCTATCCAAAATTCCATTAATAAACTTAAGACACTTAAACATATTAAGTGCTTGAGCAGTTTTATTTGGCTGATACTTCTGTTATCACTTATGAAATTATATTTTCAAGACACATATTTTAATAATTTTGATAATGATTCAATTTCAAATTACAAATGGAAAACTGAAAAGTGTGAGGTGATTCATTTTCGGAAGGTTAACAAGACAAGGGAATACTTAAGAGGGCATATGGGATACTTGTCTTTATTAGCTGAGGCATAGATGAAAGGAGCAGGGAGGCTATAATGGAGCTGTATGAAACAGTTGTTAGGCCATAGCTGGAGTACTGTTTGCAGTTCTGGTCACCACACTATAGGAGGATGTGATTGCACTAGAAAGGCTACAGAGAAGATTCACCAGGATGTTGTCCTGGCTGAAGCATTTTAGTTATGAAGAGAGACTGGTTAGGCTGGGATTATTTTCCTTAGAGCAGAGAAGGCTGAGGGGGAGACTTAGAGTCATAGACATTTACAGCATGGAAACAGGCCCTTTGGCCCAACTTGTCCATGCCGCCTTTTTTTTTAAAAACACCTAAGCTAATCCCAATTGCCCGCATTTGGTCCATATCCCTCTATACCCATTGTACCCATGTAACAATCTAAATGCTTTTTAAAAGACAACATCGTACCCACCTCTACCACTATCTCTGACAGCTTGTTCCAGACTCTCACCGTCCTCTGTGTGAAAAAATTGCCCCTCTGGATACTTTTGTATCTCTACCCTCTCACCTTAAACCTATGCCCTCTAATTTTAGACTCCCCTACCTTTGGGAAAATATATTGACAATCTAGTTGTCATTATTTTACAGACTCTTACACTCCAGAGAAAAAAGTCCCAGTCTATCCCGCCTCTCCCTATAACTCAATCCATCTAGTCCGGGTAGTATCCTAGTAGATCTTTTCTGCACTCTTTCTAGTTTAATAATACCCTTTCAATAATAGGGTGACCAGAATTGCACACAGTATTCCAAGTGTGGCCTTACCAATGTCTTGCACAACTTCAACAAGACATTCCAACTCCTGTATTCAATGTTCTGACGGATGAAATCAAGCATGCCGAAAGCCTTCTTCAGCACTCTGTCCACCTGTGACTCGACTTTCAAGCAGCTATGAAGATGTACCCGTAGATGTCTTTGTTCTGTAACTCTCCCCAATGCCTTATCATTAACTGAGGAAATTCTGCCCTGGTTCAATCTACCAAAACACATCACCTCACAGTTGTTTAAATTAAACTCCATCTGCCATTCATCAGCACACTGGCCCAATTGATCAAGATCCCGTTGCAATTGGAGATAACTTTCTTCACTGTCCACTATGCCACCAATCTTAATTTCATTTGCAAACTTACTAACCATGCCACCTATACTCTCATCCAAATCATTAATATAAATGACAAATGACAGTGGACCCAGCACTAATCCCTGAGGCACACCACTCTTCACAGGCCTTCAGTTTGAAAAACAACTCTCTAGAACCACCCTCTGGCTTCTGTCAAGAAGCCAATTTTGTATCCATTTAGACACCTCACCCTGGATCCGTTGAGATTTAACCTTGTGGTACCTTGTCAAAGGCCTTGCTAAAGTCCATGTAGACAACATCAACTACACTGTCCTCATCTACCTTCTTGGTTACCCCTTCAAAAAACTCAATCAAATTAGTGAGACATGATTTTCCACACTCAAAGCCATGCTGACTTTCCCTAATCAGTTCTTGTGTCTCTAACTGCCTGTAGATCCTGTCTCTCAAAATACCTTCCAACAATTTACCCACCATAGATGTGAGGCTCACTGGCCTGTAGTTCCCAGGCTTTTCCCTGCAGCCCTTTTTAAAAAAAGGCACAACAACATTTGCCACTCTCAAATCTTCAGGCATATCACCCTTCTCTATCGGTGATCCAAATATCTTGGTGAGAGAGCCTGCAATTTCCTCCCTAGCCTCCCACAACGGTCTGGGGATACACTTCATCAGGTCCTGGGGATTTATCTACCTTGATGCGCTTTAAGACTTCCAGCACCTCCTTCTTTGTAATATGTACACTCCTCAAGACATCAAGGTGTACTAATTATGAGGGACGTAGATAGGATAGATACAAAAAACTTTTCCCCTTAGCAGAGGGGTCAATAATCAGGATGCACAGATTTAAGATAAGGAGCAGGAGACTGAGGAGATTTGGGAAAGGACGTTTTCACCCAGGGGGTGATTGGAATCTAAAACTCACTGCTTGAAAGGGTGGTAGAGGCAGGAACCCTCATAACATTTAAGAAGAGTTTAGATGAGCACTTCAGCACTAGCCTAGTAGCATGGCCGAGCAGTCTAAGGTGCTGGATTTAGGCTTCGGTCTCAGCAGACATGTGGGTTCAAACATCACTACTGCCAATTTGGTTTATGTGAGCCAGTGAAGCAATGGATAATGCATCTGACTACGGATCAGAGCATTCTAAGTTCGACTCCTGGCTGGCTCTTTGAGAATATTTTGTGCCCGGCTTTATCAATTGGTAGAGCGTGAGACTCTTAATCTCAGGTTGTGCGTTCGAGTCCCACGTTTGCATGCCTTTGTTTAGGGCAGCACGGTGGCACAGTGGTTAGCACTGCTGCTTCACAGCGTCAGGGACCTGGGTTCAATTTCCAGCTTGGGTCACTGTCTGTGCGGAGTCTGCATGTTCTCCCCATGTCTGCATGGGTTTCCTCCAGGTGCTGGTTAGATGCATTGGACATGCTAAATTTTCCCTCAGTGTATCCAAATAGGCACCAGAGTGTGGCAACTAGGGGATTGTCACACTAACTTCATCGCAACATTAATGTAAGTCTACTTGTGACACTAATAAATAAACTTTTTAAACTTAAGTGTCACAGCATACAAGGCTATAGACTAACCATCAGAAAATGGGATTAGAATAAATTGGTGTTTGATGTCCAGCACAGTCACAATGGGCCAAAGGGCTTCTTTCTATGCTCTAATACTTGACGATACAAAATAATTTAGCTATGTCTTTTGAAAAGAAATTGCACTTTATTTATTAGGGCTGCCATTCACATTTGTAAAAGGAGATGCAACAGATAATATTTGGTTACAGACTTCAGATAAATTACACAATTTAAAAGGCAGCACTCTTGTAATAAATTAACTAAACAAAAACACAAAAACAGTTCAGTCACATTAATGAGAAGTATTTTTCTCTCTAGAGCATGCATAATCAACCACTGATATTCGATGATGTGATTAAAACTTGAAAATATCTCATCCCAGACATAATAAATTTTGAAATAAATACACCATTGTTCTGGTTGCTGATATCCAATCTTGTACATGCATCCTGTTTCTGATAGATAACTAGTGCATACATCCAAAAAACTGAAAAACATCCTGTTCAATTCTATATTAAGGAATCCCTATTGAGCCTTCACAGGATGACACATACCTCTCGGAAGAAGGAATGTAATATTTCATTTGTGATGTTTTAAAAACATAATGATAAATCACTCTTCATTAAAAATGTTATTAATATGCATTATGCAAATCAGTCTACAATTAAGCATTTACATCCATAAAGTGGTGGTAACATCACTCAAACTGTGTTGTTAGCGTGTACAGTATCAAAAGTAAATATTAATATGATGGAATGGACCACCCTATGCACGGCTATTGTCGAATTATAGCTAGTATCGCCATCAATTCACTCACCTCCAGGGTCATACACACAGTACTAATTGCTAGTTTTGTATCTCCTTCTGACAGCTCCTTAAGATCTCTCAGCAAAATCTGTTCAGTATTAAAACCTACAACAGAAATGGAAAAAAACATCTTAATACTTTTCCTGCATGGCACAGCAGCAATTATTTGTTACTGTTTTGGGTTATCAAGCTTCACCATATCAAGCATTTCACATCATTTCAAAACTTTAACTCAAATTCGAACTACCACTTGCTAAAACAAATTGACTGAAGTGTTCCATGTCATTTGAAATTCAATCATAGAAGCAAACAATGCTAATTGCGTAACAGAAATATTGTGCCTTGACATCAATCAGCTATCAATCAGCCTTTTGCCATGTCAGGTTACTCTCCTCTTTCACATCTCTCAAAGCAATGTACTAACACTGTAGCTTGAACAGTTATGTAACAAAGTAGAACCAAAGGGGATGTGAGATTGTTTTTTCGATGCAGCAGTATATGATAATCTTGTCTGAAAGAAAATAGTATATATACTTCGAAAAGTATTTTCTGGGTGATGAGAAAAAAAATGGCAGTGTAACTAAATGAGTAGCTCTTTCAAACTCAGAAGAAAAAAAATCAGTAAAAGTGAGGCAATAAGAATACTGGTCTGAACTAGTCTTGTAGACTTTAAAATGGAACACCAATAAAATGGGGAAATAAGAATGCCGATCCAAAATTTCCTTCCTGGAAGTATGTCTACAATTGGTTGAATGGTCTCCTGTGATTTTATAATAAGTGTGTATTAAACTTATTACAATGTGATCAAAATAATTCAGATAATTGGAAATAAACTATTTCACAGTTTGGTGCAATGCACAATGATGTCACTGAATAAATCACCTGATCATCTTGGTGTCTGTTTTTCTTTGCAATATTGTCTGTCAATATATAACTGATTCCCCTGGGATTCTGATTGCTCCCCTCCAGGGATTGTCTACCTTCCCCATCCTGGGACACCTGCCATTTCCTCCAATTCCCAGGACTTCCTCTGGTCACTGCTGTGCTCTGCCTAGAGGAACAAGAGAGCTGCCAGCCAATAAGTCCCACCTATTGCCAATTGCCTTTTGGCACTGATGAATTTATCACTACTCTGCAACATTAACACATCCTTAAGACCAGACGTTTTAAGATAGATTTGGGCGTAGATAGGTAAACAAAAGTGAGTCAAGTCATTAAACAAGCAAAATTTTACATTTGAGTTGGCACGCAAGATTGACTTTACCATGGAGATGGTATCAAAGAGTGCTCAGGAATTTCATCTTTTGCAAGTGTAGCTTCCCTCCAGAGTTGGGAAGTTTCTGCTGAGCCTTAAGTGGGGAGATCTTGTCAGAACAGTGATGGTGAAAGTGATTTAGTGACTTGTTATCACTGTACCAGCAAGCACACGGCACAGGCATGTCCATACAGGAATGCAAAATGCTTGAATTACCAAAACAAAGGCCACATTCTAACTGTTGCCAAACAAAAGACCAAAGAAGGAAATAAAACTCATTTCAGTGGTAAAGGAAAACAGCAGTGCCACAAGGGTGGATTTGCAATATTGAAATGAATTCAGAACACTGAAGAGAAGAGAAGCTCAAAGCATCCATGTGTTTATTCTTATCAATAGTGAAAGTACTGAATAATGAAGAAAATTTAAATGGAGATTGTAAAACTCAGCAGTAAAGAGAGACCTGTGTGTCCTAGCACATGAATCACAAAAAGTTAGTATGAAAGTACAGAAAGTCATTAAAAAGACAAATGGAATCATATAATCCCTACGGTGCAGTAGGAGGCCATTTGGTTGATCGAGTCTGCACCAACTCGCCAAAAGAGCATCTCATCCAGGTCCAACCAACCTGCCCCCCTATCCATGTAACTTTGTGCATTTTATCATGGCTAATCCACTTAACCTACACATCTTGGGACATTAAAGAGTAACTTAACATGGTCAATCCACCTAACCTGCACATCTTTGGACTTTGGGAGAAAACTGAAACAACCAGACAAAACCTGCAGAGACACAGGGAAAATGTCTGTGTGGAGTTTGCATAGTCACTTAAGACTGGAATCAAACATAGGTCCCTGGCATTGTGAGGCAGCAGTGCTAACCACTGTCACCATGTTGTGGTGTTTCTTGCAAGCGGAATGGAATACATAGCCAAGTGACCGACAGCCAGAACAGCTAGGCTAGATACAGAATTGGACCAGCCAGGCCTGATCGGAATTGAGCAGCCAGGCCTGATGAGAATTCGGACAAGCTAAGTTTGACAGATTTCTGATAGGTAAGAGGACTATGGCATGCAGAGAGGAAAGTGGAGTGATCATGATCTTATTGAATGGTGGATCAGACTTGATGCACCAAATGGCTTACTCCTACTCCAGAGTCCTTCGTTCCTTATTTTCCTAAAGTCCACAATGTTCTAAAACAATCCACCACCAAACTAAACAACTCACATCATTCTCAAAGAAGTCAATTGATCCGATGTCCAATATTAATGGATCCTTCAAAACAAATTCCGAAATCAGGATCCAAATCTTTTCCAAAATCTGATACCCAGATCTCACCACTGTAAAGGAGTGTGCTGAGGATGCCAGTTTGATAGACTTTTAGTTTGGTGAACCTAGTTAAGTTGCTGCTCCACACTTTCTTACTCAGCTTGGACATTACAGCTCCAGCCGTAATGTGTGTTGACTTCAGCATCAAGTGACAGATTGTTAAGGACTGTGGAGCCTAGGTATGTGAAGTTAGCAACAACCTGTAGTGTCACATTGTCAAAGCAGATATGACAATATGACAACATCCTGGATCATGACATTATTTGTGATGCTTATGGTCAAACCAAACTCTTTACAATCATAAGAAAGGCTGTCCATTTGCTTCACTATGGAATCGTAGTATGGCATCATCAGTGTAAGGCATTGAAGAGGACTCGATGTATCTTTGTCTTGAATTTTAGGCGAACCGGACTAAGCAGCTTTCCATCAGTTCTAGTAAACAAGTAGACGCCCTCTGTAGATGACCTGAAAGCAGCAAAGAGATGAATATGCCAAAGAGCATTGCTGCCAGAACACAACCCTTTTTGATCTCACCACAGATCTCAAAGGCTTCCAATGTTGCCTTGCCGTATCTATCCTTACCCATCACGTTGTCATAGAAAGAAGTGACTGCATTAAGCAGCATCAACTGGCAGCCAATTTTCTCCAGCAGCTTAAACAGACCATTTCTGTTCATTTGACAAATACCTGATGATAGTGATGGAGTCAATATAATGTGGCCTAGAACATAAGAACATAAGAAATAGGAGCAGGAGTAGGCCAACTAGCCCTTCGAGCCTGCCCCGCCATTCAATAAGATCATGGCTGATCTGTCGTGGCTCAGTTCCACTTTCCCGCCCTCTCCCCATAACCCTTAATCCCCTCTCTTATCAAAAACCCATCAACCCGCGTCTTAAAAATATTTAGCGAGGCAGCCTCCACCACTCCAACGGGCAGAGAATTCCAGAGATTCACCACCCTTTGAGTGAAGAAGTTCCTCCTCAACTCCGTTCTAAACCGCCCCCCCTTTATCTTGAGGCTGTGCCCCCTAGTCCTACTGTCTTTTTTGAGCGGGAAGAGTCTTTCCACCTCTATCCTATCCATCCCATTCATCATCTTATACATCTCAATGAGATCTCCCCTCATTCTTCTAAACTCTAACGAGTACAAGCCTAGTTTATTCAGCCTCTCCTCATAGCTCAACCCCCTCAACTCTGGTATCAGCCTAGTAAACCTCCTCTGCACTCCCTCCAAGGCCAAAATATCTTTGCGCAGGTGCGGCGCCCAAAACTGCACACAGTACTCCAGCTGCGGCCTCACCAATGCCCTATACAGCCGCAGCAAGACCTCCCTACTTTTATATTCAATCCCCCTCGCTATGAAGGCCAGCATCCCATTCGCCTTCCTGACCACCTGCTGCACCTGCAAGCTGGGTTTTTGCGACTCATGCACAAGGACCCCGAGGTCCCTCTGCACCGTCGCCTGCTGCAGTTTTTCGCCACGTAAGTAATAGTCCTTCCTACCATTATTCCTACCAAAGTGGACCACCTCACCTTTGTTCATGGCATTTTTTTTGCAGCTGCTGAATTGAGAAGATCAAATCTCCCAATTTTGAAACTGCACCCAGGTTCAGGATATGTGTGTTCAGTCATGATGTGCAGTCTGATATGGACAACACGGGCAAATACTTTTCCCACAATGATCACAGGGAGATGGATTCACACGGTGAGTGGGTCAAGTCTGGAATGCACTGCCTGGAGTTGTGTTAGAGACAGGTCCATTCAAGGCATTCAAGAGGGCATTATAGAATAGAAACAATGTGCAGGGGTATGGGAAAAAGGCAAGAGAATGGCATTAAGTCATAGTGCCCATTCGGACATTTGGAGCAGACACGATGAGCCAAATAGCCTCCGACTGTGCCATAACAATTCTGCAATTCCGTAGTATGGCTGACATTGAAAGGAGAATGATGTTACTGTGAAGTAATACGCATGTGATCTTATGTGAGTGGCTGCTAACAGCAAATTAACATGACTGAGTGTTGTATGCTATGTGGCTGTCCAATAATTAAGTTTGATACCAAGTAATTTGGAGGACTTCACTTCCAAGAGCCACACATGCATCATCTTACTCTGTGGACATTAATGAGAGATGGTTGGACAGCCAGATCCATTTCACTGTCTCTCCAATGTTCTTTGCTCTCTTTGTGCGCATGGAGGGAAAGAAAGGGCCTACAACGAAAGTAATGAGATATGTTCACTCAATAGGTGTGGAGCATTTGTTGACAATGAGTATGAGGTACAAGTCCAACACTGCATAAAAATGAGTTAAAGACAGTGAGTGAGGAATAAATGAGGATGTGAAAAATGCACAGTCAGAGAGGTTGGCTACACCTGCAGGGTAAACTGGTGTGAGGGGTGATGTAGTAGAGTAGGTTTGAGAAGACAGAGAGATGAATTAAGGTTTCGGCTATGCCAGGATGCAGTGGACCATTGCACTTATCTTTCCTACCCTGGAATGGTCACTGCTCACACCACTGAATAGAAAAGTGTGGCATCACTGCTGACCTCCTGAGAAAACTTCAATCACACCTAAACCCATCGCTTCAGAAGAATATCTCCCTTCAAATCAGCTCCCAGCAGTATAATAGGGCAGCTGCTGAAGCAGATTCTCTTGACTCCATAGCAAGAGGTCTATGGCTGTCTGCACCAACTACAAGCTCCTTCAACTAGCAATTTGGAGCATCCCTTTCATTACTGTAGATGAAATTGCATCAAAAGTATTGTCATAGAATAGAATCATAGAATCCTTACAGTGCAGAAGAAGGCCATTTGACCCACTGAGCCTGCACCAACAGAAATTCTACCCAGGTCCTATCCCCATAACTCCACTGCTAAATCCAATGACCTTAAAAGGCAATTTAGCATGGCCAATCAACCTGACTTGCACACTATAGGAGGAAACTGAAAGACCCGGAGGAAACCCACACAGACATGGGGAGAAAGTGCAAACTCCACACAGGCGGTCACCCAAGGCCAGAATTGAGCCCAGGTCCCTGGCACTGAGGCAGTAGTGCTAACCACCATGCCACCCATCATCATGTTAATAATTTAAAAAGTCATGAGCAGAGGTACTATTTTTCTTTAATCAATTTATTTACTAAATATTTCAACAGTGCCATTATTTTTCAGTCTAAGGTACTGTGTCAAGAAAAATTGAGTAATTCCAGGAAATTTGCAATCACCATCAGCTTGACTGGGACAAAAGCTCTAATAACCATGATTGCACAATGTTGGTGAAGATATAAGCACAGCAATGCAATAGTTCCAGGATGTTATAGTAAAAGGTAAAATTGCCATTGTCCCAGATGACCATAAGCTGCTTTCCCCTTTGAAAGGGAGGGCTGACTGGAAGTGATTTTAACCTGAGGATTGCCACATCCCAGGTGAGAGACAAAGTTGAGAAGGTGGGCCTTCACGAATAATCTTTAACTATATAAATGGTACAGTATGAATAGTGTTTTTTTTAATGTTATAATTTCCTAAGGCTTCAATGTGTTAGATGAACTCAATGTCACTGATGTATCTTTTAATGGTACAGGACTTAACTAGATTCTGGCCCATTAATTCAGATTTCATGTGATAAACATTACACCTCAGACATTAAATCATCCGTTGGCAGATCTGTTGAGTGTTGCCAACAGTTTCCTTTCCAGTTTTGGATAACCAGCATTTGTGATTATTTGTTTTTCCTTTATCTTAGACCTGTATAAATTTATTTTATTCATTCACAGGATGTGGACATTACTGGAAAGAACAGCATTTATTGCACAACTCTAACTGCCTTTGACAAAGTGGTGGTGAGTCATCTAATTGAATACCATGGAGTGGTTTGCTTGGCCATTTTAGAGGACAGTTAAGAGCCAATCATACTGACGTGAGTCTGGAACATATGTAGGCTAGACCACCTAAGGTCAGCAGATTTCCTTCTCCAAATGACCTTAGTGAGTCAGATAGGTTTTTAAAAACCTATCAATAGTTGCATGGTCATCATACTGCTACTAGAATATTATTCCAAATTTATTTACTTAATTGAATTTAAATCCACCAGTTGCCATGGTGAGATTCGAATTCTGGATCATTAGTCCAGGCTTATGCAATAACAAACGCCACGCTAGTCTGCCCCTAATTAGCTATTTATAAACAGATAGCAAAATACAAACTTCCTTTTTGTGAAGAATTGTGACAGTTGAACATGTGTAGCTGGTGCATTTTAGCACAGGTTTTTGCAATGACAGGTCCTGGCAGGAACATCATTGTGGGATTCTCGGCACACTGCAACTTCCAGATTCGAGTGCAAGTGTACTCGCCGAAAGTTGGGAGTGCCATTCCAATCCTCATTAGTGGCATATTTCTCAGAATTTGAGCCTGGTATGATCATTATGTCCCCTTCGCTACATACTTCTGAATGGCTTTTCTCAATGATCATGGTTATTTATTAAAATTATGACATTTAAAGTGGCAATCACAGACAGTAGCAAAACAATGGTGAGGCAAAGCTCAGAATAATGAAGGGATCCATTGTTACCTTGAAGCAGTAATTAACATGCTTGGGCTGATCAGGGACAGCCTTACAGCTTTCCAAGAGTAAACACTGTCTGCTGCATGCTTCAACTTCGGTCCTGAAATGAAGTCTCAGGATGCAGGTTAATGGCCAGGGTGGTAAAAGTACAGGAGAGGCCAAAAACATCAATGAGGATTTAACAGCAGTACTGAAACTGCCACAAGGTCTACTATACGCAACATTTATTCTCGAAAAGGCACAGCTATAAAATTTCTTAAAGCATCACTCACATCTTCCAAGGAATATGACTAAATCACCTCTCTTTTATTTTTGTACTCAGTTCTGCAAACATTACCATCATATGCTGGGTGCCTGTATCCAGCTCCTGCCCTGAAAAACCTATAACACTCGATTTTGCTGAGTTAACATTAAGCTTTGCCTTACCTACATCTATTACACATTCTTAACTGTCTCTCATTTACATGTCACAACTAATTACGAGAATTAATGTTTCTCCCCATTGTGCGGAACATAGAGAGCATATTTTAGCCCAGTGAGAATAGCGCACAATTAATGCAATCAACCAGGAATAAATTTGCCCCAAAACTTTTAAAACAGTTAAAACTGAATATCATTTTTCAGTCTTAAAGATTTGACAATATAAGAAGATGTGAAATTTAAGCAAGCATTGGCCATATGATTCATTAAGCCTGCTCTGCCATTCAATAAGGTCATGGCTGAACTCACTGGTGAGTCATTCAGGAAATAATAATGTGCTGGTCACGAATATTTTTATCGATTCAAAATAAATGATCCCTACTAATCAAGTTGTGAAAAATATGAAGAGATAAAAAAAAATCAACAAAACAAGTGCAATTTTAAACTAAAATAAGAAACATTGCAGAAATATTTAATTCGTATAAATCATTTTTTATTTGGCCCCAAATGTGCTAGCTTTATTTTACTCTTTAGTTTTCAGAGTGATAGTTTTAAGATTAAGATGAAGTGATAAGTAATCACATACATTCAGTTTGTCTGGTTCTATAGGCCGGAGCTGTTTGCCTGTCAGGTGCAAACACTCAGCAGTCCCAGACGTGGGCACAAAACATGCTTCTGGCCACAGTCAGATTCCAAATGTGATTTCACACTGACTGACCAATTAACAGGCCATCGGCGTGAAATGCTCACTGGGATAAATTGTATCATATATTTCCACATGCTCATAACCCATTATCATTCCCTCCCTAGAATGATCTATATAAGACCCTAATTCCACATTATACAGCTCATAGAATCCTACAGTGCAGAAGAAGCCATTCAGCCCATTAAATCTGCACAAACCACAATCCCACCCAAGCCCTATCCCCATAACCCTCTGCATTTACCCTAGCTGGTCTCCCTGACACTAAGGGACAATTTAGCATAACCAGTCAATCTAAACAGCACATCTTTGGACTGTGGGAGGAAACTGGAGCACCCGGAGGAAACCCACTCAGACACGGAACGTGTAAACTCCACACAGACACTGACCCAAGCTGGAAATTAAACCCAGCACCCTGGCACTGTGAGGCAGCAGTACTAATGACTATGCCATCATGCCACCCTGACATCCATTGCCTTGTAAAGCAGTCTAGCAAATCACTCAATGTTAAACAGCAGAACAAATTCCCTCATAAAGTAATCAGAAACATAAGAAATTATAGAATTATTGCCATGTAGGAAGAGGCTATGTGGGCCATCTCTCTGAATGACCAATTCACCACGTGCTCATCATTTTCTCGCTGTAATCTTACACATTCTTTCCTTTTACATAAATCTAAATCCCATTTGAATGTCTTGATTGAATCTACCTCCTCCACACTCTCAGGCATTGTATACCAGACCTTAACCACTTGTTGCATAGAAGAGTTTTCCTTCCCATCACTTTTGCTCCTTTTGCCAATTAGATTAGATTAGCAGACTATCCCTACTCTCTTGCGATCCTCATGATTTTGATTTTGATCTACCAAATTAGCCTTCTCTTCTCTAAGGAAACATTCCAACATCTCCAGCCTTTCTTTATAACAGATGTTCCTCATCCTTGGACCCATTCTTGTGAATCTCTTTTTGTACCTCTCCAATGACTTTACTTTCTTTCTAAAGTGCGGTGCCCAGAACTGGATGCCATACTCCGGCTGAGGCCAAATGAGTGTCTTATATAAAAGTGTAACACAACCTTCCTGTTCTTCGACTTGATGTTCCTATTAATAAAACCCAGGATATTTGCGCTTTACAAACCATACCCTTAACCTATCCCAACCATTCAATGACTTATGCACATAAACACCCCATCCCTCTGCTCCTGCACTTTCTTGAGGATTGTGCCCTTTATTTCATATTGGGCCATAACTTGCACCCTGCAGTGTTAAGTAGTCCCGCTGGCATTGCAAGAGTTTAAAGCGCACTTGCTAGCTCTGGAAAAGTTTGTCTAAACCTTCTGTTGTATGAATTGCTTGGTGCCTGCAGCAGGAAGACTACAGCACAATGCAACTCCAGTGAACTCAGGGTGGCCAGGACCCTTTTTCTTACTCACTAGCCACATAATGCAGGCAGGTTTAAGGGCATGGTGAAACTGACAGGTCAGGAAGAAGTTAAGTGTCCAGATAAATGGATGAAATTTGGCTCTTTGGGTGCAGGGAGAGACTTAGAGTTGGGTCCATGGGTTTAGTGGAGGGCGGAGCAGCTGCTGGGGAGGCCATTGTGATTGGTGGTCAGAGGGAATCCTATGGGGAGGTGGAATCTGGGAGTTGATTAGTCAGTAGATGGAAGTTCCAGAATGTGGGGCTCTGCCTAGATGTTTAAAACAGTTATGCTGTCGTTAGAAGTCCTTTCATTTTCCTCCAATCTTTTCAGAGTAACAGTTAGCATAACACTGACCGAACCATCTAAAGTTAGCAATTTAAATTGCTGTGTCGATGGTTCTCAACACAGTTGTCCAGGAAAAGTTAGCATTTTTGATAATTGCTGCATAAATCCTTAACTAGGAACTTCTGAAAGGGATTTCCAGCATATTTTTGGGGTGCAGCCAAATTTGACACTAGGGAGCCAGCAAGTTACAGGCCATTGAGCGGAATTTTACCAAAATTTGTCAGTGTCAGATTCAGACTGAAAGTCGGCACGTATCTTTCCAGATGCACAGCCGAGTTCTCACTCCAGATTTTCTGGCACAAAAAATCTGAGGCTGTGATTTTCCATCATTCTTGCAAGATGGAGACTGATAGAGCTGGCAAGGCCAGCTCCACAGAGATCAGGGCACCATGTTTAAAAGGCACCCTTATCTGCATAACAATAAACTTCTCCCCACCCCCACAGCCACAGAGGAACACCCCACAAGCATTGGGGTGATCCCACTGAGCCATCATGCAAGGGCCGTGGCACCCCCCCCACCTCACCCCATCCATATCAGGGTACTCAATGTGGAGTAATATGAAATGATTCATTTTTATCCAAAATTACTGGTTTTTGTTTTTGAAAACCAGAAGTGATTTGCACTGGTATGACATGCCAGATGGATGGGACAATGCAGAGAGGGCAGAAGGAGCATCATTAAGCTCTTTAATGAGATATAAATTTATGTTAAAATATGCTAATAAGGCTCATGCTCTTCCTGGGCATGAACCTGATCGCGTCATCAGAGAGGGGTGAAAATGATCTCACTCCGCAATTGCCCCAGCGCAAATCCTATTTTGGGCACCTCACAAGATTTAATAATCGTTATAAGATTTCCATATCATGGCCACTGTCTCTCTATATTGTTTCTACAAAAATGAACCACTTTACATTTCTCCAAATTGAACTTCATCTAGCACTTGTGCACCCATTCTGTCAACTTGTCTATGTTATTTTGAAGTTCTCCTCAGTTCACAATGCTTCAAAGTTTCCTATTATCTGCAAATCTTGAAATTGTGCCCTGTACACCAAAGTTTAGAGCCTTAATATATTTCATACTTGCCTGGATACATTCTTCATTTTCGCATTGTAATGCAAAATTTTATTAATTTCATATTTAACATATTAATGGAAATTTACTTTAAAGTGAAAGAAAAAGTCAGATCATTTTCCCATCACCCTCCATTCTAGTTTCCATCCTCACTCATCCTTCTCCAATTCATTCTTTTCCATTTTCCCTCCACTTTTGCCCTGGTTGGATTTTGGGCCATCCAATATCATCCTAGCCTGAAGTCAACACATTGCAGGTGTTCATTTAGTTTGCTTTCAGCCTGATAATGAGGCCTGGTCCTCAAACTAGACAGGATTTAGTTATATCACAATTGGGCAGTGAACTGGCTCACTGTTTGATAGATCATTATATTTAACAACACACTCAACACCAAGTTTATGCCTTAAAATAAAACGACTAATATTCAAAGCAGTTTCGATCATCTGTGATACCGATTGCTCTTCTGGCAAATTTGAAATCAAATCCAATACAGAATAGTAAAATATGTACCAGAGACATCAAATTTTGCTTGTTGCAAGGCGTCAAAAACTTCTTGTTGTGTAGGAAGGTCAGGAAACCTCTGTTCCAGAACAGTTAAAATGTCTTCATCTTTCATTGTCACTCTTACAGCTTCAGAAGTCAAGTTTAAACAGTCTAAGATTATTGCACCTAACAAACAAATAAGCACATTGGTACAAAACAAGAATTAATCACATTTTTTTAAACTTAATATACCAATATCAATTTCAAAAATACCTCACTGCTAGCTCAACAAGGCAGAAACTGAATATTAACAAGTGTAAACCTCGAAATGAAAATGTTTACATGCAAAGATTAGTATGATTCCAAATTGTCACTTCCATAACTGTTATATTAATTATTTATAGATACCAAGTGTGACATTAGTGCACTATTAAGATTTTTTTAAATTATGTTTTCTGCAGCTCTCAGCCTCAGTTTTTTTCATTGTTGCCAGGCTGTCTAGAGGAGTCCTTTTATTGTTACTTCAATGGCTTAAATGGGGTTTTGTTTATTTTTACTCAGGATCTTTTATGACCTAGCATTGTGAAAAAGAAAATTGATTGACAAGTCAGAGTTAGGTGGTTCTACTCCAGGAAAAAAAATCAAAGGATTCGTTTTCAGTTTTAGTTTAGAAGAGGTCGGACATCAGATCAAAAGCAATGTTTCTCTCTCTCTCTCTCTGGTAATATAGAGTCTACAGTTAGCTGGAAGTAAGGTTCCTGTCTTCCTGGAGTTGAAAGTCTATTGTTGGTGGTTGGCTTGACTAGAGTCTCCCTGGTGTTTTGGGAAGCAGCTCTGACCCCAAGCTTGTCTGTGTATGCTTCAAGAGAACTGCAGCATTCAACCAAAAGACTAAGTAGCACAGTGGTTAGCAATGTTGCTTCAAAGTGGCCAGGGACTTGGATTTGATTCCTGGCTTGGGTCACTGTCTGTGTAGAGTTTGCAGTTCTCCCCTTGTCTGTGAGAGTTTCCTCCGGGTGCTCTGGTTTCCTTCCACATTCTGAAAGGTGTGCTGGTTAGGTGCATTACCTGAACAGGTGCCAGACTGTGGCGAATAGGGGAATTTCACTGTAGCTTCATTGCAGTGTTAATGTAAGCCTTACTTGTGACTAATAAATAAAACTTTAACTTTAAATTTCAGTATCATGTGAGCACTGATCTTTGCTGTTTTAAGCCTGTGACAAAGATTTTTTTGTTTATGGGATTTGTTTTGTTGGGATGGTGTTTAGCTGATAAGGTTTATACATTATCATGATTTTTTTTCTTGTTTGTAATTGGTAAAAGTTATTGCTAGTTTTCTTTCTATACATGTTAACTGTATTCTTAAATAAATCTGATTTGATAAAAGCTCTCTAGTGGGTCATTCGAATCACACTTGAAGTGAAACATGTCATGCTTACCCTAGCCAAATTCAAAGTGCAAAACTTGTGATCCAGGCACATTTCATAAAACACTTTGGAGTTTCTGGCCTGAATTATAACATCAGTAACAATTATTCACAGATACAAACAAAGCAGACTGCAGTACCGGTCCTTGGTTGAATGGACATATTCTGAATCGACATATTTAAACACATGATACACTGCTACATTTGAACTCTCAAATTCAGTACCACTCATTCCCAACAATTTGCTCCAGAACACAACTTTCACTTTCTATTATGTCACTTAGAGGTTTGAGTTGCATTTATTATGCCTCAGTTATTTTTTTCTCTTTGAGTTTTGTTTTACATTTAGAAGCACACAGATTATATTCATGAAGCTCAGTGCTTTATAAATGGCACAAGTGAGAAGCCAACTAGAGAAAATCTCCACTAATTGCGTTAAATCACCATTACTTTCACTGCCCCATCCCGTGCTGTACTAGATTTGTGTAGTTATAGATATTACAGCATAGAAGGCATTTGGGCTCATTACACTTATGCCAGTGTTAGTTCTTCAACTTCAACTATCTACTCTAATCCCATTTCCTTGCCTTTTCGCAGTGTCTATTCATATTTTTCATTTAAAATACTTAGCCAATTCTCTTTTAAATTTTATTAGAATAGCCACTTGTTTTAATAATGCATATTTTAGTAATCTCCCAAATAGGAAAAAAAAAATTTAAATTTCTTCATTATTCTTGGCGTGATAACCTTGAATCAATTCACCAATCAGTGGAACCAATCTTTCTGTATTTACGCTCTCAAAGTCTTTCAGAAGCATTGAATAAAGCACCATAGTCTAGATTTTCCAATCAAACTTGATCACAATTGGGATTGTGGAATGATCACTTCCTTAACCTTCATATATTTTTCAGGCTAATCTCATTATCATTGTATGGGAGGGCTGCTGGTATTGAAAGTGGCTATGGCACTCACCCATTCGTAATAAGGACATGATGTATTTCTAATGGAACCAGTTAACTTGCTGAAATCAATGAGATGCAATTTTAGGATAATTTAACAAACTTTTACATGTGTCTTGATACACTTACAAAACAGACTTCACAACTCATATAAATCAAAAGCTGTTTACTTGTAGAGACCTTGGAATTTTAATCAACAAAATAGGCAGGATTGGGCAAGATGAGTTTGGGGGTTGGGGGATGTAATGTCTTAAAAGTCAGATGTCTGGCCCAAACCCGTCTCCAGTCAGTCCAATTCCAGTATTTACTTTTTGTGTTTTCATGGGATGTGAGTGAGCTGACAAGGCCAAATATGATTGTCATCCCTAATTGCCCTTGAGCAGGTGGTAGTGAACCACCTGCTCAAACCATTGCTGTCCTAGTGGTCTGAGTATTCCCAGAATGCTGTTAGGAAGAGTGTTCCTGGATTTTGACCCAGCAGCAGTGAAGGAATATGGTGATATAGTTGTGTGGCTTTCTAGGGGAACTTGCAATTCATGGTATTCCTATGGGGCTGCTGTCCTTGTCCTACTAGGTGGTAGAGGTTGAAAGTTGGAAGGACTATTGAAGGATCCTTGGCAAGTGTATCTTGTAGATGATACACAATGCTGCCACAGTATGTTAATGGTGGAGGGAGCATATGTTTCTGGTGGTGGATGGGGTACTAATCAATTGGCTCCTTGGTCTTACATCATATTTTGCATGTTGTTGGAGCTGCACTAATCGGGCCAAAGAATATTCTGTTACACTCCTGATTCTTGCCTTGTACAACAATGATAATATACTGATGGAGCACTTTTAAAGCAATAGAATATTCCAAGGCACTTCACAGCAGCATTATAAGAACAAGCGTGGCACTGAACCACAAAGAGATATTAAGTCAGATGACCAAAGTTTGGTGGAAGACGTAGGCTTTAAGAGTCGCCTTAAAAGGAAGATAGCAAGGTAATGTGGCAGACAGGTGTAGGGAGGGAACTTAAGAAGCTTGGAGCCTTGGTAGGCATGGTCACAGATGGCGGACCAATTGTGATTTAAAGGAACACAAATTTCTCAGATGTTTTGGGGCTGAAGGAGATGACAGAGTTAAGGAGGAGAAAAACCATAAAGGGATTTGAAAACATGGATGAAAATTTCAAGTTCAAGGTGGTAGATGGTGATTGTCAACAGCTCACAGGATTTGGGGAGTCAGAAGGCTGTCCCCAACTTCACCAATAATGAGAAAGATCCATCACAAAGTAATGACACACCATCGAAAAGTAATCTCTGGATTTCTAGTGCTACACACTCGTGAGAATAGAAATAGGAAGATAGGGGTGATCAAAACATGGCTTAAAGTTTGGTGCAGGAGGGAGGACTTCAGATTCTTGGAGCATTGAAACTAATCCTGGGACTGAAGGCACTTAGTCAAAAGGGAAGGTTACACCTCAACAGAACCAGAACAAACAGCCTCATGGAGAAATTCATAAGTGGACTTGGGGAGGGTTTAAACTAAATTGGTAGGGGGGATTTGCCACCAGCATTTATAAGTAGAAAAAAGGAATAAGGTCATAAGGTGAGTGTGTTTGGCCGTACTACAAAAATAAATAATACCATATTAAATAGGAGTCTAAGAAGGACTACAATATACAAATATAAAAATATGGTGAGTAATATTGGTGAGTTACAAGCACAAATAGCATTCTGGGAATATGATGTAGTGGTAAAAACAGAAACATAAAATTTAAAATGATGGGGACTGTGTGCTTAATATACAAGGATATAAGGCACTCATAAAAGTTAGAGAAGGAAAAACTATTGTGGTGGGAGTCTGGATAAAAAAAGACGTTTCAGTATTAGAACAAGGGGTGTGTTCTTGAGGGGACAAGAGCATAGTTCATTTGGTTAGGGTTCAGAAGCAAGAAAGAGAAGATCACACTATTTGAGGTATTGTACTGGTCTCTAAACAGTGAGGGAGAGATGGAGGATCATCATATGGAAGTGTAAGAACTATCAAGTGTTGATATTGGAGGACATTGTCTCAATCAAAATTTGGATAATTACTGCCATAGTAAAATTTTCAAAACAATTGGCGAAGTAACAGGTTCTGACTGAAAACCAGTGATTGTCCCCAGAGAAAGAATCAGGATTTTTCTTCAAATCTTCTGACACTTCGTCAAAGAGAAAATCAGGTGTGTGTTTTGTGCCATGAGGGGTTGACCCTAAAGATACCAGCAAGGTGCCTCACTATGATCGGGAAACCTCTTTTAAAAGATGCCTCAATCTTAAACTAAAGTTAAAGACTCCTCCCCCACCCCGCACCCTCCACAAACATTGTCACCCCCCAGCAAATAAGGAGAACACCTCAAACCACCGATCACAAAGGAGCAGCCTCTCCCCAACATTTAATGCATGGGTTACCTCTCTCCCTTTGTGTTCCAAACAGAGGTATCAGGTTGACCCGACCCCCTCCATCATCATGGGTGCTTTGGGGCATCAGAACCTACAAATTCATGCCCTCTCTGGATTACATTGCCAGATTATGTCACCGGCGGGGACAATCTCATTCTGCAAATCCAATTATGACCCTCACTTAAGTTTGTGGCCATAATGGAATTAGTGTCTGTTGCAAACAGGCCTTGAAAATCATCCCTACCCACCCCCCAACCTCGGCCACACATTTCATCTCAATGAAACGAGGGAGAAGAAATTCTGGAATTTAAAGGCATAAAAACAAATTATCAGATTTATGACTTCAAGATCTTCCACATCTATCACTATTTATTTAAGACTGGTTCCTAACTGTTTCCTTTCAATGAAAGATATTTACCTAGGATTTTGGCTCATAACTAGCAAAAGCCACTTGCAGAAACAACTCAGATAAGTTGGGAATAGGCTGTCTCTGGCTGACTGTGAACTAGTGATTAAGTTTGCAGCCACAATATTAGACTAGCTGGATAACAATTATTTCAGGCAAGAGAAAACCTGTGGCCCATCAAAGGTACCTAGCTACTGCTTTTATTCATGCAAGTTATTTTGGTGAAATGTACTACAAATGCTCAAGATTTGGAAATGCCAATAGGACCAGGCCACCTAAAACAGCCGCTGACCAAATTAGCAATGAGCCATTTTAGGTACAGTGATGTAACATCATTATATCAGTACTGCTGTGTTGTAAGAATATTACAATAAAATTATAGCATCCTTATTTTAAATATTGTATTTTTCCCTAGTCATGCATTGTTTATTATTCAACTGCTAATTTTCCATCATCAAGAAACAGCAACATAATATATATTTACAGTCTTCTGGACTCTCAACAAACCTCCTTTGTTTCTATATATACCTTCTATAATTTCCTAAATATTTGATCGAGGCATTGACAATATCAAGTCAGGTACGGGAATGGGAAAGTTTCTCCAGCAACCCAATAGAGCTATCAATTCAATCCACGTTGCATAATACAAAATTACTGTTCTAAGTAGATTAGACACAAATCATACATCAAATAGACAAATGGTTTGAAGATATCTGACAGTAATGTTTATTTTTAAGGTGTGATGACCTTTGACATGGAAGCAACATAGTAAATGTGTAACTTATTTAAAGTGTCTGTGGAATTTACAGTTGGCTTTGAGGATGTCTGAAATGGACTTTGAGTTTGCATCATTTGTAAATGGGTGAATTGTAATTTCTTTGAACAATAAAACATGCTTGTCCATAGGTGACCTGGTGACTCCTGACCTGGGAAGAATACCAACAGGAAGTTAACATGCAAAAGCCACACGAACGGCCACAGAGAGCTGCAGCAGAGGGGAGAACAAAGAAGGCACATTTACAACAAGCTGTGTGTGTAATACACTTCACCAGGGTAAAAAGCAAAGATAGTGTTGGGGCAGGGATTGATTGCAAATTGGTTTTACTTCTGCTGCTTCAGTTTTGCCAGAGCCAACCAGGCCACTTAATGGGGTTTATTACAGGGCTGTCGAAGGAATCTGTACCGTCAGGACTCAGAGTACAAGAATGTGATAAAGAATCTGGGGAACTAGCGCGGCAAAAATAATCTCTCCCTCAAAATGAAGGAGATTGTCATTGATTTCAGAAAGCATACTGGAGGACATGCCCCTGTCTACATCAATGGGGATGAAGTGAAAAAGGGTCAAGAGCTTCAAGTTTTAGGTGTCCAGATCACCAACAACCTGTCCTGGTCCCCCCATGCCAATACTATTGTTAAGAAGGCCAACCAACGCCTTTATTTTCTCAGAAAACTAAAGCAGCTTGGAATGTCAGCCACGACTGTCACCAACTTTTAAGAAGCACCATAGAAAGCATTCTTTCTGGTTGGATCACAGCTTGATATGGCTCCTGCTCTGCCCAAAATCGCAAGAAACTACAAAAGGTCGTGAATGTAGCCCAATCTATCATGCAAACCAGCCTCCCATCCATTGATTATGTCTGCACTTCCCACTGCCTTGGCAAAGCAGCCAGCATAATTAAAGATCCCACGCACCCCGGACATTCTCTCCCCCACCTTCTTCCATCGGAAAAAGATGCAAAAGTCTGAGGTCATGTACCAAACGACACAAGAATAGCTTCTTACCTGCTGCCATCAGACTTTTGAATGAACCTATTTTCCATTAAGTTGGTTTATCTATACACCTAGCTATAACTTTAACATTACATTCTGCACTTTCATTTCCTTCTCTATGAATGGTAAGCTTTGTTTGTATAGCTCGCAAGAAACAATACTTTTCACTGTATACTAATACATGCGACAATAATAAATCATTTCAAACCAAAAAGAATGTCATGAACCTAGCTAAGAGATTCTGCAAATGTGTATCATTCAGGCAACAACTATCCCCAGAGACCTCAGAAGGAATAGAGCTACTAGTGATTGCAACTCAAGGTCCAAATCAATTATATAGGAAAGTGAAAGATCCTACGTGACAAGGACTGATTTAGAGAATTTTGGAACTGGACTTAATGGTCACATATCTGTAAGTGCTTGTGGTTGTTAAGAGGTACCTTTGTTGTATCGATTATTTAAAGTGAAATTTATTTTTTTATTTGACAGGTTTTTTGGCCGTTAATTCTTGTTTAACTTGGTGTTGGTTCTGATACATGTTAAAACTATAAAAGGTGTATCTTGACAATAATTTCTTCATTTGGGGATAGTTTAATAATTTAGTTACAGGGCTTATGGTCCCCACAGCGATCATAAGAATGCATACCAACCTACACATCAAAAATATAATTTAGCATATAACCATTTTTATTATGATACTTATATCATTGATTAATTTTAGTCTTGGTAAATCGCCTTCTTCCACGAGCATTCTTTAAGGGCTTGTGTATGTATGTGATCAATATCAGAAATGCATATACAAAATACATTTATTCTAACAGGAAATTGATATTCTTACCTCTGAAAAGATGGGTTAATTGTTGGTTGAGCAATTCTGGAGCTTCTTGAAGAATTTCTGAAACTATTAGGGTGGTGCAAGATCCAACTGGCTCCACTACAATTTCACACTGAGTAGAATGTATTCGCTCTTGTTCATGGTGGTCAATTATTTTGACCACAGCAGTCTCGAGTACTTTGTCATCGCTAAAACAAAATAATATTGTACTTTTTATTAAAAGCAATTTGGTAGCATAGAACTTGAGTACTGCTGAAAAAAAGGGACGTGCTATCCGAGCTTTTCATCTGGCACTCATCAGGATAACACACAGGAATTTGCCAAACTGAAATTGGGGCGGTGGGGGAGGGGGGGAGAGCAGCGATTTATAAAGAGAGCGCTGTTTGCTCTGCAAATGGACTCAGTTTGGTGGACACTACAGGGGTGATTTTACCATCACACTGCACCTGTTTTCAGGCGCAACGTGGTACTAAAATCAAGCATAAAGCACTTAGCACGATTGTCACCAGTTTTTGCAACTGATACCATTTTACGAGCACCGATTTCCGGCGCAGTCAGCCTCGAAATGGGTGGAGGTAGGTTAATATACAGAACCGTATTATAATGCTGTTTTACATCTGCTTAGTGAGTCCAGCACTCAATCGTCCGGGCTCATCCCCCTTTATGAACCTGCCAGGAAAGGTTCACGCCAGCGAGGAATAGGCATGCTCCCCATGAACGGGCAGCAGTTGACTTGGCCTCATCGGTGGAACCGGAGCCCACTGAGGCTGCAGGGGGAGGCCGTGGGCGAGGGGGGTGGCGCCCCTTGGGAATGCCAGACTGTCAGTGCCACCCTGGCACATGAGCAATGCCAGTCTGGCATCTCTTCAATGCCTGCGAGGCAGTGCCAGGAGGCCAGGCCAGTGGGGATGGGGCCCATTGCCACACTGCAAGGATTGTGGGGAGGTGGGGGGGGGGGGGGGGAGGAGGAGGGAGAGGGGGCCTACTCCCACTCTGCAGTTATTGGTGGGGAGGAGAGAGAGGGGGAGGGGAGAGAAGGAGAGGGGGCCCGCTACCACTCTGCAGGGATTTGTGGGAGGAGGGCAGCAGGTACACGATCAGTGGGCAGAAGGGGGCTCCACGATTGGTCTGGATGATGGGGTGTCAAAGGGGGCTATTTCGTGGACCACAAGCCCCCGCAACTGCAGGAGAGGTAGCTGTTTCAGGCAGCCTGCACTAGCAGGAAAGAAGGGGAGAAGAAAGGGAAGAAGAGGAGGAGGAAATGGGCAAAGGAAAGGGAAGGAGGAAATGGGCAAAGGAAAGAACATAAGAACATAAGAACATAAGAAATAGGAGCAGGAGTAGGCCATCTAGCCCTTCGAGCCTGCCCCGCCATTCAATAAGATCATGGCTGATCTGTCGTGGCTCAGTTCCACTTTCCCGCCCTCTCCCCATAACCCTTAATCCCTTCTCTTATCAAAAACCCATCAACCCGCTTCTTAAAAATATTTAGCGAGGCAGCCTCCACCACTTCAACGGGCAGAGAATTCCAGAGATTCACCACCCTTTGAGTGAAGAAGTTCCTCCTCAACTCCGTTCTAAACCGCCTCCCCTTTATCTTGAGGCTGTGCCCCCTAGTCCTACTGTCTTTTTTGAGCGGGAAGAGTCTCTCCACCTCTATCCTATCCATCCCATTCATCATCTTATACGTCTCAATGAGATCTCCCCTCATTCTTCTAAACTCTAACGAGTACAAGCCTAGTTTATTCAGCCTCTCCTCATAGCTCAACCCCCTCAACTCCGGTATCAGCCTAGTAAACCTCCTCTGCACTCCCTCCAGGGCCAAAATATCCTTGCGCAGGTGCGGCGCCCAAAACTGCACACAGTACTCCAGCTGCGGCCTCACCAATGCCCTATACAGCTGCAGCAAGACCTCCCTACTTTTATATTCAATCCCCCTCGCTATGAAGGCCAGCATCCCATTCGCCTTCCTGACCACCTGCTGCACCTGCAAGCTGGGTTTTTGCGACTCATGCACAAGGACCCCGAGGTCCCTCTGCACCGTCGCCTGCTGCAGTTTTTCGCCACGTAAGTAATAGTCCTTCCTACCATTCTTCCTACCAAAGTGGACCACCTCACACTTGCCAACATTAAATTCCATTTGCCATTTCCTGGCCCATTCGCCCAGCCTATCTAGATCCTTCTGCAGACTCTCCACACCCTCCGCACAATTTGCCGTTCCCCCAATCTTGGTGTCATCAGCAAATTTCGACACCCTGCACTCGGTTCCCTCCTCCAGATCATCTATATAAATGGTAAATAGCTGAGGCCCCAGCACCGACCCCTGGGGCACCCCACTAGTCACCATCCGCCAATCCGAATAGCACCCATTGACCCCCACTCTCTGCCTCCTATTTGACAACCAATCCTCTATCCACGCTAACACCCTACCCCCAACTCCATGTCCCCTGACCTTCTGCAATAACCTCTTGTGAGGTACCTTGTCAAACGCCTTCTGAAAATCCAGAAAGACCACATCCACCGGCTCTCCTCTATCCACTGCCCTAGACACATCCTCATAGAACTCCAGTAAATTTGTCAGACACGACTTCCCTTTAATGAAACCGTGTTGCGTCCGCCCTATCAAGCAATTCCCTTCAAGATGCCTCGCAATTTCCTGCTTAATGATGGATTCTAACATTTTACCTACCACAGACGTTAAACTAACCGGCCTATAATTCCCCGCCTTTAGGAAATGGGCAAAGGAAAGGGAAGGAGGAAATGGGCAAAGGAAAGGGAAGGAGGAAATGGGCAAGGAAAAGGGAAGGGAATGAGAAGGGGAGAGGGGAGAATGGGGAGGCCTGCACATGTGTACTACCTCCTCCCCACAGGCTTCTGCAGCGAGCAATGGGCTTACTAATATTTTTTGAAGGCACATGGGGATGGGGCCTGAAAACATACCCAAAAGACGGATCTGAAACTCTCCCAGTTTCAAGTCCGCTCAGACTTAGAAAAAGAATCGTAAAATCTCCCCCAATGTCACGAAGAACCCAGCCTGGAGCAGTTAAGTGCCCACCTTTAAGCAAACAAAAATACAAGAATGTCAAAAAAATCTCAGCAGTTCTGGCAACATCTGTGAAGACATTTCAAGTCCACGTGACTCTGAAGAATCAGACCTGCTGAGCTTTTCTGGCCTTTTTCTTGTTTTTGTTTCATGTTCCAGCATCCACAGTATTTTCCTTTTACTTTGTTCTGATTCAAATTGGGCAGTTCGACTCTAATGAGTCAAAGCATTGCCCTCGGGAATGCCCCAGGGAATGACTTCCCTAAGCTTTTGTTCAGATGAAAAAGCTGGTAAGTGTGCACATGCTCCGTCTGTCTGCAAAGAACAGAGTCATGCATGTGAATATACGTAAAATATGCCTGAAAAAACATCTAAACAAAAACTTAGGGAACAGTCATTCCCTGGTACATTCCTCAGGGCAATGCCTAGACCAATCAATCAGAATCAACCTGCACTGAATTTGAACAAAACGGGGCTGCTAATTGCTCCATGGCCATGCTGCATTCTCCATGGCAATGCCTACACCAGAGTCCATTTACCAACCAATCAGCACTTCTCATGCAATATAAATTGTTGTTACAGTCTGGCAATTTCTTGCAGGCTATCCTAATGACTGCAAGACACAAAACTTAGACAGCATGTCTCTTTTAACAGCAATATCTATTTTATATTGTCAACATTGTTTAATTTCATTTCCATAAGGATTTTTTTAAAATTAGAAACATAGGGGCAAACTCAGCAAAACTCTAGTCGTAAATTTAGACTCACCAGGTGGAAACATAAATCACAAATGCTACAACAATTCTATAGCCAGCCTCAATTCTGCGTTGCTGAGCAGCCTGATTCTGGACCCAAGAACACAGTCAAACTAAACCAACCCTTTACCTGTAATCAATATGTTAATAAAACCATTAAATGCAAATTCTAAAATATTCCTTTCAAGTTATTTCTGCGTTATTTTATTTACAAATAAAATGATTGCCTGCTACATATATTATTGATTTAAATTAGCTGTTTTTAACTCGCAGAAAATAAATTAAATCAGTAATGGGAATTAAATCAGTTTTGTGTAGTAGTAATGGATCAACATTTTCCTACTTAAAGATTACGGGTGAAATCGTAGCAAAAAAACGGCAGTGTGTTTTTTCCAGTGAGAAAAACTGTGCGTTTCCCACCACCTTGGCCAAGGGACACTGCTGGGGTAATTGCCAGGAACACCACTCCTCCATGTCCCCGTTCTCCAGTGGCTATACTCACCTTTACAATCCCGCGAAGACCCACCCAACAGATTTAGATCTAGGTCAATCATTTGTAAAACAAGCCAATATAAAGTCACACCAGCACGATTCGAATATCCAGGGAGTGAAGAGGCTCAATAACTGGTGAGCGGAGTGGTTAATTATATTTAAATCAATTTAAATCAATTTAAATCCTTGTAAATCAAGTTCATGCTTATTATGGGTGTGAACCTGATAACATCATCAGCAATGGAGGGGAGTGGGGGGAGATCCCAAATCATAACTTTGCCGGTGAGATGCGCAACATCCAGAACTTAAGCCCCTGCTGGCACTCCTACAGACGGTGGAAATGGGCTCAAGATCACCTACTATATAAAGTGCTTTCCATTTCAACACTGTTGGCTTGGTTTACAAGTGTGCAGCACTTCAAGCAAACTAATAATCTAAATGATTAACTCAACAATGTTTTTGCTAATAGCACTTTTCAATCTTCGGCAGTTCACTACTAAAAAACACTTATTATCGGATATACTTTATTTATTCTTGGATGTGGATATCTTAAATTCAATGATTTCAGTAATTTTTTAAAATGTAGATAATCCATAAACCTTGCAGAACGATATTAGCATTTATTGAGCAAACATGCTTCTTAAAAAAGGGTAGGAGCAGAAAACACATTACCCAAAAAAGGATAGACCTTTCAGTACTCAGTTAAAAGCTTCTCAAGTGCACAAATACTTGAGAAATCAAACAATGCTTGGATCACAGAATCAGCAGTTCCCATCCTACTAATCAAAACAATGGCGTGTTTCCAAAGATAACAGCATGCTTAAAGAAACCCTTAGAAGCCTTCATTTCATGATGTGTATTTGTGTTTTACAACTCATTTTCTTCCATCATCACATTTCCTTCTTTACTTAAAAGGACACGGTAGTCCAGGGCAATCTGCGCAAAATTATCATCAATGCCTCTTAATGAGGCGGAGGGTGGTCAACTTAAGAACAGAAACCAAGGCTTAGCAACTTCTAACACAATAATTGCCAAGCCATGTGAAATATGATGTAAGGTTTTACAATACGGATAAACATGCAGGCAACTTCAGATTCAAGTTCAATTCATGGCTGTGATAAATCCTGACAATTAAAATAAACAGAACTATAAATCTGAGGCCCATGAACACAAGTTCAAATATTAGCAATTTTTAGTCATGTTCTCTTATATCAGCATATCCTGCACATTAAAACCAACCAAATTTGACAAACATGTAAGAATTCTCCATGGATACTATCATATTAGGAGCAAAATATTTGCTCAGAGTAATGCAATCATAGTTTTATTTGCATTTCAATATTGTCATTGAATATATTATAATTAAAAAGCAATTTTTTTTGGTCTCATAGCTATCCCTTTAAATCTAATACCACCGAAACAGCATTATCACAGTATTTTTATGTTTGCCATTGTTCTCATCACATTTGTAAAGGATTGAAAAGAGATCAAATACAATTTTTTTTTTAAATGTTGAGTTTGCAAGTTATTCTTATAGTAGCATTTTATTTTTTGGATGAAGCTGGTAGCTTCAAAATTCTATCAAGCTTTGGTCACACAGAGTGAGAACTACAAAAAAAGGACACAGCTGAACTCAACAAACTGAAATAGTTTGTAAAGAGAGTAGCAGTTGTAGGTATCTATCTGACTCAGAAGATGATAGACTGCACCTGGGTTGTATGTCACTCGTGGAATGAACATCAGTAGGTATAGAGAACAATTCACGAATGGGAGTCCAATCCATAGCTGGCACCAATGTCAGCTGATGTTTTGTCCTTCCGCAGGGTTTGCTTTACGGCCATCTGGTCATTTCTCATGAGCTCTGCTTTTTCCACACACTTCTCAGCCACGCGACTCCAGGCACTCTGGTCAGCAGCACGGGGTTCCCTTGCTTTGACTCTGATCCTGGTCAACCTGAGGTGTCACTCACAGATGTCCTAGTATTGCAGACCCTGCATATGAATCCCCGAAGCCTCTGCCCCGGCACTGCACTTTGACACAGGTTGGCACTGCACTGCCAACCTGTGCCAAGGATCAGTGCAGGGGCAATGCTAGGTGACACTGCTGGCCACGTCCCTATGCCCACAGGGGTTATATTTACATTTCACCCCCCCCCCCCCAACAGATTTCTTTGGCTGATACACATTTTTAAATAGCTGTTGTAAACCTCGAGGTTTGAATATTCAATGGGGGTGGGGGGGGGGTGGTCATGTGGCGGGGTGCTGGTTAATTACATTGAAATTAACTCAAAAACATTAAAATAAGTTTCTGCCCCTTTGTGGACATGATTTTTGTTATGTCACCGGTGAGGGACATTGGAAAAAAAAAATCGGGAAACGTGACCTCGCTGGCAAAAATAGCATTCCCAATTCTCGCCATATTTTCCGCCCACGTTGCCATTCTCTCTGACAGCAAATGCAGGCTGAAAATTGGCCCCATTACCTGTTTCTCTCCACATATGTTGCTTGACCTGTCGAAATTTTCCAGAATTTTTTGTTCTTGTTTCTGGTTTCTGGCATCTACAGCATTTTACTTTTGTATTAGTAGAAATTAAATTTGATATCCAGTCTCAGCTGTCTAAAATGGCCAGTATCAAAGTTTCTTCACACTGCAAGAGAATATAGCTGCTTCACCACAGGAAATGGGTGCAGCCCTGTTTTTTATTCTTACAATGTCCAAATAGCTAAGGGAAATGGGCATGTTCTTGGATGCCATATGTCAGAGAAAGTCCCCCACAGCAAACTACAGTTGAAAATTGCATTCCCTACCACAAAAGATCAGAAGTTCACTTCCCCACCCCCTTTAAACTGCCACAGCACTGAATTTTTAAAATAGAATTTCTTGTGTTTATCATGTATATCGAGCCGAATGTACATATTGTCATTATTAGGATGCCATTGTGATTTTTTTCTTCCTCATTGGTTATGTGTTTAGTTCTGATTTTTCCTCGTTCCCACATGATTATTTTTATTTGTAATACTTTCTAATTTCACCAATCATATTAACTACCCTCATTACAATAAAGCCATCTCTAAATTGTGTAAATAATTGTGCATTATCATTTAGCTTAACTTTGCCTTTTATTAAGAACCTCAGTTTTCAGTAATGTTCTAAATAAATACTTAACTTTGTGAATTTTGTCTGCGTATGCATCTAGGTTTTTGGGCCCGATTTTACTAAAAATTCACAGTAAATTCAGGCATTGGGCCTTTAACGCGATCTGCACCTGAATCTGAGCAGATCACAGCTTTACCGACACCCGGTATTGTCGGCTCGGCGACTTAATGAAGCGCGCACGCCCAACTCTCCCACCAAATCCCACTTTACTGTCTTCTGGTCCATTTCAGATCCACGCTGTAAGCAATCTGCTAAATAAAAATCCAAAGCCGATTTTTATTTTGCAGGGAAACCTCCGAAGCGGGTTCAGAGCCTTCAATGGCTCTCTGACCCAGGCAGGTCCGATTATTCTCTGGTTAGTGGGGGGAGGAGGGGAGCGAGGTCACATCATTGTCTGTTTGAGGGGGGGAGGAGGACAAGGCGGGTCAGATGTAATCTCTGGTGGGGGGAGAGCTGATCATTGTCTGGTGGTGGTGCGGGGGGAGAGCTGATGGTTGTCTGGTGGTGGGTAGGGGAGTGGGCAGGTCAGATGTTCCTCTGGAGGGGAGAGGGAGTGAGGCCAGACCATTCTCTGGGAGGTGGGGGGGCAGGGTAAGATGCATCTCGGGGTGGGGGAGCAGATGGATCTCTGGTGGGGGGGTAGGGGGGTCCGCTGCCACTCTGTGGGGGATCAGTGGGGAGTGGAGGGGGGGGGCAGGGGTGGCAGTCGGTCTGGGTAGTGAGGGGTGGGGTGGACTTGTCAGGGAGAGAGAGCAACAAGGGACCAACCATGGAAGAGGAGTGTGTGGGAGCTTGTACTTGGACTGAAAAGGACCAAATGGTGCAGATTTGAAATGCTGTTGAAAGATTTGCCTAGCTTGCACTTGAGGACAGATCTCCAGAGAAAGCCCTCACCATGAAACACAGTTCTGGGCTAGGAAAAGAAAAAGGATGGCAGTAGATCCTGGAGAGCTAAAAATCAGCCTCCCCACTACCCAGACCAACCGCCATCCCTGCCCCCCCCCCCCCCCCCCCCCCAACAATCGCCTGCAGAGTGGCAGCAGACGCCCCCACACTCCCACCAGAGATCCATCTGCGGTCGCTCCCCCCACCCCCCACCCCCCAAGATCCACCCTCGCTCCCGCTTGTCACTCTCAGGCCACTTTCTTCACTTTCTGTGGCTTGGGAGCGATCTGACACAGGCACGCTTTTTCCAATTTATTTCTAACTCCACATGCGCAGTTCAGTGCTCTGATCGTTCCAGCAGCACTAAGCGTATGGGCGAGCTGCTAAGAGGATTCCAAGCTCGGATCTGTATTACACCCGGATCTGGCCCTTAGACTCCAAATGGTAAAATCGGGCCCTTTGAATCTTAATTTTTCCGCATTGATGTCATTTTTCTTCTTTTAAAAATTTCCAAATATACTAAATCTGCCTTTCTGACCTTTACACTTATGCAAAGGAATGAGCTTCTATTCATTATTAAAATAATTCCATTGCCAACTTAAGTTCCAGAAAATGAGGAGATCTTGATATGTAGCTTACATCTTCAACAAGAGAACTCTGCCAGCTTATATGTTCAAAATTTCAGAAAAGTAATTTTCACTTTTAAAGTAGCTTTATGGAGACAAGACAACAGAGACTTGGGGGCAATCTTAACTCCCAAAAATAGGCCAGTCTTATTCAGGTGAGGTTATAATGCCAAAATCTAAAACAGGAATCTAACCTACCCCCTTCCATTCCAAGTAGTGGCAGGATGAGGGACTGCCAACCAATTCACTCTCACCAGGCAGGTTGCTAATTTCATTAATTTTAATGTTAAAATACGTAGCCTCATTTAGCAATGATCCTAATATTGATCCCAGTCAGCTGAGTTTCCCTAGCATCACAAAATCTGTCAGGTTAAAGCAAATGAAAAACAACCATTCCATGAAGAAAATGCCTTTACAGTATCCTGGTCAGGCAGATGGGAAAATGTCATAGAATCATAGAATTCCTACAGTGCAGAAAGAGGCCATTTGGCTTATTGAGCCTGCACCAACAACAATCCCACCCAGGCCCTACTCTCTTAATCCCACATATTTACCTGCTAATAATGGACGCTGAAAGACTGCAAAGGGATATAGATAGTCTAAGCGAGTGGGCGAGGGTCTGGCAGATGGAGTACAATGTTGGTAAATGTGAGGTCATCCATTTGGAAAAATAATGTCAAAATGGACTATTACTCAAATGGTAAAAAAATTGCAGCATGCTGCTGTGCAGAGGGACCTGGGTGTCCTTGTGCAAGAATCACAAGGAGTTGGTTTGCAGGTAATTAAGAAGGCAAATGGAATTTTGTCCTTCATTGCTAGAGGGATGGAGTTTAAAAACAGCGAGGTTATGTTGCAGCTGTGTAAGGTGCTGGTGAGTACTGTTTACAGTTTTGGTCTCTACTTGAGAAAGTATATGCTGGCGCTGGAGGAGGTGCAGAGCAGATTCACTAGGTTGATTCCGGAGTTGAGAGGGTTGGCTTATGAGGAGAGATTGAATAGACTGGAGCTATACTAACTGGAATTCAGAAGAATGAGGGGAGATTTTATAGGAATATACAAGATTATGAAAGGAATAGATAAGATAGAAGCAGGAAAGTTGTTTCCACTGACAGGTGAAACTAGAACTAGGGGGCATAGCCTCAAAATAAGGAGAAGCAGATTTAGGACTGAGTTGAGGAACTTCTTCACACAAAGGTTTGTAACTCTGTGGAATTCCTTGCCCAGTGAAGCAGTTGAGGCTACCTCATTAGATGTTTTTAAGGCAAGGATGTATAGATTTTTGAACAGTAAAGGAATTAAGGGTTATGGTGAGCAGACGAGTAAGTGGAGCTAAGTTCACAAAAAGATCAGCCATGATCTTACTGAATGGTGGAGCAAGTTCTAGGGGTCAGATGGCCTACTCCTACTCCTCGTTCTTATGTTCTTATTTTCTTAATCCCCCTGATACTAATGAACAATTTAGTATGGCCAATCCAACTAACCCACACTTCTTCCTTCATGTCTGATTTATGTCCAACATTATTATGGGACAAATGGCAGAATACTCATTGAGTTATGTGCTCCCTTCACTGGAATCTAATTGCAGCCCATTATTTCCATCTGGAAATTACACAGCAGAAAAATAGATAGAACCCATCATGAACAGTTCCCAGACTCTCTTTTCAACATGGTCACCAAGCATCATTAAAATAAAATCTAGGCCTCCCAATTCATTGGAATGATTAGATTGTCTGCTCATTTATAATCAACAGGCTGACAAAAAAATTCAAATTTCAACACATAGCCAATGTCAAAATTAACACATGTTTAACCCTGCGGAAAAGTAATAATTTTGAATCACTGTACCTTGACAGCATGTTATGATCAACAAGTGTTAAAGTCAGTCTCCCTTCTCTGTTCAACAAATGGAGGTCAATTTCATCTCTGAATATTAAAGCAGAATCAGAGATATTCAGTTGTTGTAAAATGAACACAACTTCAGTGTGAAGAGGAAATTCGGATCTTTGAATATTCAGAACAGGCACATAAAGATCATCTGCTGGATGGGTCTGAAGAGAAAACACACAGAATTCAATTGCAGCACCGTTTTAAATATATAAAAAAATGAATCCGCTTTCTCAAAGTAAATTGTTGGAACCACAGACATCCAGGCAAATGGAGAGTATCCCATCACACTCCTGACTCATGCCTTGCAGATCTGGTCAGGCTTTGGGGAGTCAAGAGGTGAGTTTCTCTCTGCAGAATTTCTAGCTTTACAGCCACTGCTCCCCAGAATCACTTCCACAAACACTCTTCTCAGCCCGCAACCTCCAACCAGCCTGGATATTCTGCTTCCCCCCGCTCCCTTTCCTGGATGCTCTTCTTCACTCCCCTCTCCACCTCCTTCGCTGGACACACTTCCCCATCCCTGGCACACTTTTCCTCCCCAAACTCTTCTCCAGACATTCATCCCCAGCCTTCTCCCATAAGTCTGCCTCCCGTGCCAACCCTCACGCCAACCTTCCAGACAATCTATCTTTACAGATTTGCCTGTATCCCTTGTCCAGCCTTATTTGCTAATGGCGCTCAGGAAAAGTTATGCAATGTCCCCAAGAAAGAGAAAGTAACACCTACAGACCTCCAAGTCATGCAAGAAGTGAGCATCACCAGGTGCATGACACTTATAAAATTGAATGTTCTAAATTTGTGCTGGCAGGATATTTAATTTGGAGGACAAACTTAACACCAGCCAGGTCGCCTTTTAATGAGCATGCATGAGATGTTTATGCACATAAATAAAGTTCCCATCATGCTTGTCAGGAAGGTCTACCTGTCTTTAACCCATCTTGAAAGTCAGGGGAACAAAGTTCTATCAAATTAAGCCCCCAGTTTAAATTATATGATCTGTGTGTTATCTGTAAATCCCCTCTTTAGTTTAGTAATGCAACAGCCCCATTCTGAAATATTCTGCGTAGGAGGTGACTCTGGAATGTGATTGCTCCAGGATGTTTTGTGTTCAGTTAACAATGTTTAAATACATTATTTTTCAAAGTGGCAATAACCATGTGAAGAAATCTCAGAACTGGGTTTGAACATATCGGCCAGGATTCTCCCAGAACAAAACAAGTGCCAACAGGCAGGAAAACAAGAGTATTTGCCATCCGTTTTTTGGACATACTTACCAGAGCAAATCTCCACCACTCAGAACTGCAATGTGCCTCAGCGTGATTCTCTCTGGTGAGGAGGAGGCAGGGCTTATTACTGCCCGAGAGGCTCGCATTATAGTGCTGAGTGGGCACCTACCTGCACATGCACTGATCTGTCAGCACAGAGATCGGCACATGTGCACTGGCCCCCCCCATTGCCAACCACCCAATCACTGGCCTGCCAGACCTCCCTGGGTCAGCTCCGATGTCCACCCCCAACTTGACCAGCCCCAAAGTGCCCCCACTACCTACCCCCCACCCACCAACCAGCCACCCTGATCTATCCTTCTCCCCCTACCCCACTCCAGCCAGCCACCCTGATCTACCCCTCTTGCCCCACCCCACCCAGCCCCAAACCCCCAATGGCCAGCCCCAATCTCCCCCGTCTACCACCCGATTTCCAGTGCACAGCTGATTGCATTATAAAAAAGTGCTTAGGAGACTTGAGACGACTGGCAACTTGAACAGCTCAGTGGGCTGGGAGAATCCAGACCATAATCTTCTGACATAGAAGTCAAAATGCTACCATGAAGCCAAGCTGAGCGGAGCTGGCCATTCTACTTACAACTACGCTGGAGGAACACAGACTCCAGTAGCAACATGTAATGACACCAAAGGAAGAGCCTGCAGTAGGAGACCAGAGGACCATAGGGTAGGAGCAGAGGTCGGAGGCCACACCAGCCATGCAGAGGGCACGAAGACTCTGAAGGAACCAAGGGTCTACCGGACCTGTGTGTTCTTCTGGGAGCTGTTGGACAACATGTGCTGTCAAAGACTCCGCCTCATGAGGGAGACTATGCTGTACCTATGTCACATCCTTGCAAGCTTGCAACTAAGTGGTGGTTGAGGACACCTGCTTCTAGTGGCTGTCAAGCTCATAGTAGTCCTCAACCTCTATACCACAGAGTTGTTCTAGGGTTCCACGGGAAACTTCTGTGGGATCTCACAGCTATCTGCCTATCAGTGCATCTATGAGTGACAGATGCATTGTATGTATAGACTCTGGGCTACATTCGCTTTGAACTGAACCAGGTCTGGTGGGACAAGAGGGCTACAGGCTTTGGGCACATAGCTAGTCTGTCCACAGCTGCAGGGGGTGATAGACAGCACTCATATCGCTTTCTGCACCCCATGGCACAGGAAGTCCCTTTCGTTAACCAGCCAGCGAGGAATCCCACAAGATCCTTCCTCTTTAGTTCTTCCACTTTACGGGCTGCTCTGCTCTCTGACCTGCTTCCAAACGATGTTGTTGTTGCTTTTGCCGCTCTTGACTCAGAGAATGATGGTGCTCATCCCACGCCCGCCCCCTCCTTCACTTGAATCTCAATTCCTCACAACTTTCTCTTACCCATTACCTTCTGTTGACTTTCTTCACCACCTCTCTATCCCTAGCCTCATTTCCACTTCTCTTTTTAGTCTCCATTCTCCAATCTCCTCTTCCTCTTATCCACTATTTCAGAACACACATGATATTCACAACTCCCCAATTCCCTCCTATTGGCAAGCCAGTCTTTGGTGGCTCTATACGGTGCTGATCAGGTGACATCAGAGAAGAGCAGGGATGGGCAATTTAAACAATTTAATAACCCTGAATCAGCACCCTGGAACACAAGCCCCATTTCAAGAGAGCATGGGTCCTTTCAGAGCTCAGAATTCTCTACCAAGCTTCCACAGAGCAGGGAAACACCTCAATTCCTGGGACAGAATTATGCATGCATTTGTTCCCAGAGATAGCACAGTTTTCCTGCCAATATGAGTGCTGGATAAACAGATCCCGATTCCCCAAATGAAGTTTTCTTTTCACCTTTTGCCATTTTGCACTTCTGTTTAGCCTGTATTTACAATTGCAAACAAATTTGGTGCATTGCAGCTGTCCATTAGGTAAATTGCTTACGAGCCTCTATGATTTCAAGGTGCAGTTGTGTCAATAAGTGTTTTTTTTTGTACAGGCTTTACTGTATTGATTTAGTTCATCATTGTTGGTGAGCCTTTGCATATGTGCATGTGACTATTGCATTTTCATATATTGAAAGAGACTAGATTTCACAAGAATTTCAGTTTTTGAAGCCTTCCCTCTAGCTGGGAAGAGCATTATATAAATGTTTGATTTTTATTTTCATAGAAGTTCTAATAAGAAAAATGAAAGAACATAAAAATAGATCCCCAAAATATGCTATTTGGGGGGGGGGGGGGGCGGGGCGGGCGGGTGGCGGCGGTGTGTGTGTGTGTGTGTGTGTGTGTGTGTGTGTGTGTGTGTGTGTGTGTGTGTGTGGCAGCGGCCGCATTGCTAGTCAGGGAAAATGTTGCAGCATTGCTCACACTGGGCAGATTAGAGGGCTTGTCTACCGAGGCCATATGGGTGGAGCAGAGAAACGGAAGAGATATGACCACATTAATGGGGTTGTATTAGAGACCACCCAATAGTCAGCGAGAATTGGAAAAGCAAATCTGCAGAGAGATAGCAGACAACTGCAGGAAACAAAGTTGTGATAGTTGGGGATTTTAATTTTCCACATATAGACTGGGACTCCCATACTGTTAAAGGTCTAGACAGGTTGGAGTTTGTAAAATGTGTTCAGAAAAATTTTCTAAATCAATATATAGGAGGTACCAACTACAGAGGATGCAATATTAGATCTCCTATTAGGGAATGAGTTAGGACAAGTGATAGAAGTGTGTGTAGGGGAACACTTTGGTTCTAGTGATCATAACGCCATTAGTTTCAACTTGTTCATGGATAAAGATAGATCTGGTCCTCAGGTTGAGGTTCTAAACTGGAAAAAGGCCAAATTTGAAAAAATGTGAAAGGATCTAAAAAGCATGGATTGGGACTGGCTGTTCTCTGGCAAGGATGTGATTGGTAAGTGGGAGGCCTTCAAAGGAGAAATTTTGAGAGTGCAGAGTTGGTATGTTCCTGTCAGGATTAAAGGCAAAGTGAATAAGAGAAAGGAACCTTGGTTCTCGAGGGATATTGGAACTCTGATAAAGGAGAAGAGAGAGGTGTATGACATGTATAGGCAACAGGGAACAAATAAAATGCTTGAGGAGTATAAAAAGAAACTACTGAAGAAAGAAATCCGGAGGGCTAAAAGAAGACATGAGGTTGCTTTGGCAGTCAAGGTGAACATAAGAACATAAGAACATAAGAAATAGGAGCAGGAGTAGGCCGTCCAGCCCTTCGAGCCTGCCCCGCCATTCAATAAGATCATGGCTGATCTGTCGCTGCTCAGTTCCACATTCCCGCCCTCTCCCCATAACCCTTAATCCCCTCTCCTATCAAAAACCCATCAACCCGCGTCTTAAAAATATTTAGCGAGGCAGCCTCCACCACTTCAACGGGCAGAGAATTCCAGAGATTCACCACCCTTTGAGTGAAGAAGTTCCTCCTCAACTCCGTTCCAAACTGCCCCCCTTTTATCTTGAGGCTGTGCCCCCTAGTCCTATTGTCTTTTTTGAGCGGGAAGAGTCTTTCCACCTCTATCCTATCCATCCCATTCATCATCTTATATGTCTCAATGAGATCTCCTCTCATTCTTCTAAACTCTAACGAGTACAAGCCCAGTTTATTCAGCCTCTCCTCATAGCTCAACCCCCTCAACTCCGGTATCAGCCTAGTAAACCTCCTCTGCACTCCCTCCAAGGCCAAAATATCTTTGCGCAGGTGCGGCGCCCAAAAATGCACACAGTACTCCAGTTGCGGCCTCACCAAGGATAATCCTAAGAGCTTCTACAGGTATATCAAGAGCAAAAGGATAGCAAGTGATAAAATTGGTCCTCTTGAAGATCAAAGTGGTCAGCTGCGTATGGATCCAAAAGAAATGGGAGAGATATTAAATGGGTTTTTTGCATCCGTATTTACTAAGGAAACTGGCATGGAGTCTATGGAAATAAAGCAAACAAGTAGGGAGGTCATGGAACCTATACAGATTAAAGGGGAGGAGGTGCTTCCTGTCTTGAGGCAAATCAGAGTAGATAAATCCCCAGAACCGGACAGGTCCCCTCAGACCTTGAAGGAGACTAGTGTTGAAATTGCAGGGGCCCTGGCAGATATATTTAAAACGACAGTTTCCAAGGGTGAAATGCCGGATGATTGGAGAATAGCTCATGTTGTTCCGTTGTTTAAAAAAGGCTCAAAAAGTAATCCAGGAAATTATAGGCTGGTAAGTTTGACGTCAGTAGTAGGTAAGTTATTGGAAGGAGTACTAAGAGATGGGATCTACAAATATTTGGATGGACAGGGACTTATTAGGGAGAGTCAACATGGCTTTGTGCATGGTAGGTCATGTTTAACCAGAGTTTTTCGAGGAGGTTACTAGGAAAGTGGATGAAGGGAAGGCAGTGGATGTTGTCTACGTGGACTTCAGTAAGGCCTTTGACAAGGTGCCATATGGGAGGTTAGTTAGGAAGGTTCAGTCACTAGGTATACATGGAGAGGTAGTAAATTGGATTAGACATTGGCTCAATGGAAGAAGCCAGTGAGTGGTAGTGGAGGATTGCTTCTTTGAGTGGAGGCCTGTGACTAGTGGTGTGCTACAGGGATCAGTGCTGGGTCCATTGTTATTTGTCATCTATATCAATGATTTCGATGATAATGTGATAAATTTGATCAGCAAATTTGCTGATGATACAAAGATTGGAGGTGTAGTGGACAGTGAGGAAGGTTTTCAAAGCTTGCAGAGGGATTTGGACCAGCTAGAAAAATGGGCTGAAAAATGGCAGATGGAGCTTAATGCAAACAAGTGTGAGGTATTGCACTTTGGAAAGACAAACCAAGGTAGAACATACATGGTAAATGGTAGGTCACTGAAGAGTGCAGTAGAACAGAGGGATCTGGGAATAGATACATAATTCCCTAAAAGTGGCATCACAGGTAGATAGGGTCGTATAGAATGCTTTTGGTACATTGGCCTATATAAATCCAAGTATTGAGTATAAGAGTTGAAATGTTATGGCGAGGTTGTATAGGACATTGGTGAGGCCGAATTTAGACTATTGTGTGCAGTTTTGGTCACATAATTACAGGAAGGATAAGGTTGAAAGAGTTCAGAGAAGGTTAAAAGGATGTTGCCGGGACTTGAGAAACTGAGTTACAGAGAAAGGTTGAATAGGTTAGGACTTTATTTCCTGGAGCGCAGAAAAATTAGGGGAGATTTGATAGAGGTGTATAAAATTATGATGGGTATAGATAGCAAGCAGACTTTTTCCACTGAGGCTAGGGAAGAAAAAAGCTAGAGGACATGGGTTGAGAGTGAAGGGAAAAATTTTTAAAGGGAATATTGGGGTGGGGCAGGTGGTTCTTCATACAGAGTGGTGGGAGTGTGGAATGAGCTGCCAGATGAAGTGGTGAAAGTGGGCTCACTATTAACATTTAAGAAAAGCTTGGGCAGATACACGGATAAGAAGGTGGTGAGGGATACGGTCCAGGTGCAGGTCAGTGGGACTAGGCAGAAAAATGGTTCGGCACAGCCAAGAAGGGCCAAAGGGCCTATTTCTGTGCTGTAATGTTCTATAGTTCTATGGTTTCAACATGTGGAGACCATTAAAAATTCCAGGAAATTGTTTCCAATATAGTTCATGTGGAATTGCACATGCTAATTAATATCTTGCATTTGGTGCAGCAGCCCTTTACACCAGCCTCAAATAGCAGCCAGAAGCGAGCTGCAAATATTCCCATCAATGGATAATCCACTTATCATTGATGCACTATAGTGCAGGAGATCAGCAGTTAGCCTCATTTTGTAGTTCACTCCTACTCAGGAGTATAATCTCCTATGTTTGTATGAATATATACAATGTTTATTTGATTTATAGAAAATGCACATAGAAAATTGACTCTGTAATGTTAAAGTACCTTATAAAGGAAGTAAGCATAGGCTAAAGCTGAAACAGCAGAGTCCAGGTCACATTTTCTGTCTCCAAGTACAGCATGAACCCTGGGCAGATCATTTCTGTTAATCTGAAAAAAAAGATAGCCGAGTCAACAGGATATGATCATTTCCAATCTATACCTATGTGTATAAACATATTGCCCATATGTATTTCGTTGATTTCTTAAATGTATTTCACAGTTAGGTGGATCAGATAACTATTTCCTCACTATAAGGAAACTGAGAAGGCTGGAAAAAAACAAGTAAATTCAGATAGATGGATAAGTGGCATCATATTAAAATGACAATCAGATTCATCAACGTGAGAGTGGATTAAAATAAATAGCATTAAATCCTTTATGATTAGTTCAGTTTGCACAATTTGTGACTGTACAGAATCCAGCTTGCAAAAGGATCAAGTACAAATTTTTATTATTCCTGAATTTCTGGCTGAAACCAAATGGAGAATTTGCTGACAGGTAAGGACAAAAACCCACACAAATATTTAACTTACAAGTTTTTGTACAAGATGTATAATTCACTTCTCACATAATCTCATAAATTAGCTTTGTACGATGGCCATGCAATGATAAGTTATCCAAAACCTATTATCAAGGTTGCTACAAAAATTAAGTAGTAATCTGAATTCCAAATTCAGTGATCCACAGCTGTTTCAGTTCTCGCAGTTGCAATTCACTTAACCTATCTCAAATGAATCTTATTTGCAAAGGTTAAATTTACGTCTGCATGAATAACACTTAGCTTTTCTACTACAAGTTTTTTTTTTCCATCACTGCAAAATTAGAACATAAGAACATAAGAAATAGGACAGGAGTAGGCCATCTGGCCCTTCGAGCCTGCCCCGCCATTCAATAAGATCATGGCTGATCTGTCGTGGCTCAGTTCCACATTCCCGCCCTCTCCCCAAAACCCTTAATCCCCTCTCTTATCAAAAACCCATCAACCCGCGTCTTAAAAATATTTAGCGAGGTAGCCGCCACCACTTCAACGGGCAGAGAATTCCAGAGATTCACAAGTTCTGAGATCATTTCTCTCCTTTCCATGCTTACCATGGGAACAGATTTGGTATGGTGACTTGAGTTACATTTGTTTTTCTATTGAATTGATTCATTCTAAATATGGAATACAACCAATCATATTTTCAAACTGTTAGGTACTCACATAGGAACAGAAGTAGGCTGTTCAAACACCTAAACATGCTGAGCCATACAATCAGATTGTATGATTTGCACCTTAATCCATCTACCTATTAGGTTCTCGTACCCAAACCCAACAAAAAAAATCTATCAATCTCAGTTTTGAATTCTTCATTTTGGATGGTCTCAACATCTTTTGGGGGAAGCAACTTCCAGATTTCCATAATTCTTATGTGAAGGTTGAGAGAGACATGGGCCAAATGCAGGCAAATGGGACTCGTTCAGTTTAGAAAACCTGGTCGGCATGGATGAGATGTGCCAAAGGACCTAATTCCATGCTGTAAATCTCTATGATTCTAAGAATGGATACTTGACATCACCACTAATCAAACTAGCTCTAACTTCTTGTTCTTGACTCCTCCACCAGAAGAGAGAGTTTCTTTTTATCTAGCCCATCAAATCCTTCATTCATCTGAATCACCTCAATTAGAACACCTCTTCAGCCAGGGTTTTCCAGTCCCAAAAGTGAATTCCTGTTGGAAGTCAACTGACCAGTCTGTCAAATTTTCCATACCGCCTGAGACGATTCCTGCCACAGGCGGGACCGGAAAATTATGCCCTTAATTTTCAATAATAAGGGAATACAAACTCAATTTGTGCAACTCATCCAAAATAAGTGACCATTTTAACCCCAGTAGAATTCAATAAAGAGTTGCTTTCTTTCCTTCTGATCAGTACAATTCTGGTGAACTGCACCACCTTCATTACCAGTATATCATTCCTAAGGTGCAATATCCAGAACAGGACTTCAGAATTACAACAGCTTAAAACAACCATGGCATAATTTTGAAGTCTATTAGTGTAGTAACTAAACAACTGCTTGCCGACATTCACTAAATATATGAAAACATATTACAAACCAATTGATCTCCTATTGTTCACAGGCTAAATGTGTGCGTTTCTGTTTAACTTTGCCCCTGCTAAATGTCAAAAATGTGGAGAAGAGGAAGCATTTAAAGCTTTTTTTTTCCAGCACATTACTGCATACATATATCGAAATTAATCTGGATCTACATGTACATGTAACAGTATATAATACTGTCTATTCAAAATTGGTACAGTTGAAGATACTATCAACTGAGTTGATAACAGTAAACTTTATTTCTCCAAAAGGAACTTAAGCTAGCTCATCACTGGTCAACAAGTTAATGTCACAGAAGCAGCAAAATTCAATGCAAAGACTGGTTTAATATCAGCTTTTCAAACAAATGTCATGCAGGTTTCATGGGATAGATGTCTCCTAACGGAGATATAAAATCAAGTCACAAGATGCTTTTTTTTGATTGAAAAGCAATTTTCCTCTGCCTTCCTGATCCCACAACATGTTTGAGTGATCTTTTTGCTGGTCAGAAAGGCATTGGGAATAAAATATGCACACACGTCTTTCAAGATCAGGGTCCCCACTGTAAGGATCACAAGAAAACTGTATTTCATCACACACACTACTTTTGTATGGTGGTGTGGGTTTTGGTAACCCTTTTTCAAGAGCTCATGGTCACTGGTGAAGCTTACGGAGGAGTTGGAAATCTGCTAAAAAGTCTAAAATGATTTGACACCTTTAAAGGGGTGGCACAATGGTTAGCATTGCTACCTCACAGCACCAGCGACCTGGATTCGATTCCCAGCTTGGGTCACTGCCTGTGTGGAATTTGCACATTCTCCTCGTGTTTGTGTGGGTTTTCTCCAGGTGTTCTGGTTTGCTCCCACATTCTGGAAGACGTGCTGGTTAGGTGCATTGACCTGAACAGGCGCCGCAGTGTGGCGACTAGGGGAATTTCACAGTAACCTCATTGCAGTGTTAATGTAAGCTTTATTTGTCACTAATAAATAAACTTTAAATGTCACTTTTAGATGCTGTATTGTAATATAGATGTATTTGTAATTCAGTGATTCATTGGAGGGATCTGCCATGCAAAGGTAGATAACTGTTTCATTGACTACCATTGTGTAAGTGTTGTCATTGAAGAGTGACCTACTTAACTAAAAAAGTAAAAAAGACATCCTGTCAGTCTCTGTTGTAATGTTTTTCTCTATGATTTAAATTGTGCTGGCTGTTTAAAAAAAAAACGCGTCTTCGAAAGCTGAAAACAAAAGGCTTGACATCTGCTCCTCTCCACTAACTGACAGGTACTTTGATTTAAAATGGAAATAGGACATCATTCTGTTCAGTCAATTTCAAACAATGTAGCCGGAAGCTTTTGTTATTACATTTGTAGCCATTATCAATGCTTGGCTGTGCTTCAAAGTTGATAATGGTTTCATTTCAGCAGCTGGTCTATTGATCCAAGAATGATTGACATTGATAAAAAGCTGTAATAACACAATACGGCTTTGATGTGATTCTTTGTTTTGTCACAAATTTGCCAGGCAGTTAAGGTTTTTTTTTTTACACACTAGAATAGTTTTTCTCCTTTCCAATATCAACAGTGATGGCCACAATTTAGTGAAAATCCAGTAAAGCTCACTAAATCTCATGAGAAGCCAAAACAGGATTTGTGCTGATAAGATTTTGTTTTCCAATGTTCCCACCTCTCTCCAATGACACAGTCAGGTTCACTCCCAGAATGGACAGTATTTTCTTGCCCAGCCAGCATGACGTCACACCAGCAAGAATCACTACTAATTTTCAAAATTGATAGCCAGTCATGATGACCACGCCAGGGATGCAAAGGTAAGTATAGCTCCCTAGGTGTTGAGGAACTGCTCTTGGGAACCTGGCACTGCATGACATTCCCTTAGTGTGTGATAGGGGTTGCACACTGATACTTGTGGGGTGGGAGAGTGCCCCAATGCGTGTTGGGGGGTTGGGGGGGATGTCCCAATGCCTGTGTCATGGGGAGGGAGGGGAGGGAGGTATTTCCCCCATGTCTAGTGGAGGAGGGGCGTCTCTCCATTGATTATGGGGAGGGTCCTTCCTGTCCACTGAGGGACTGTGTTGGTGGGGGGGGGATTTATTTTTGTGCGCATCAAGATGCTTTATAAAGATGGGACCCCAATCTCTGTGGAGCCGACCTTGCCAAGTTATCAGGTCCCACCTTGCCAAAGTGATGTAGTGAGCCATTCCTCCCGACTCTCTGTACATGGAGTGTCAGAAAATCCGGAGACAAATCCCAGCTGCAGCTGAAGGGATGCACATTAGTTTCCGTCTGAAAACCAACACTGACAAATCTTGGGAAGATTCCAACAAGTGGGTTTGAATTCATGGTTTTACGAGGTTATTAGAAGGTTTTTCCCCAATGATTTTAAAATATTTCCAGTGTTATTGCATGGTCCTTGACAACTGTTAACAATGCATACTGGGTAAGCGACTATGGAGGATTAACGGAGACATGGTAGTGGCATGGGCGATCTGATGGGGCATAGGTATCGTTGAGAATGAGGAGGGCATTGTGTTGATGGCATGTGGGGCGGACTTTTAAACAATGTTGGGAGTTGGGCTGCTGTGTTGGAGAACTGAGGCAGGCCTTTTGACTCACACCACATTCCTCATGAGCTCCGTTGAGGTTCACACAATGAATTGCACACCTGACACTCAGTGAAAAGATAAAATTCCTGGGCAAAATCCAAGTATGCATTTTGGAAGATGCAAGGGAGTGTGCACATCAGGTTTTCCCAAATCTATAGGGAAATCCAACTTCATGTCAAACAAAACAGACAGTACAAATAAATGGCTGCCAGCCATCAGGCAAAAGCAAATGTTTTGAAATTTCAATTCATGAATCAAAGGAATTTTTTGTTAAGAAAGCTTGTTTGGAACTAAGCTTCATACAGGAAAGTTACCAACATTTTATCTACAAACATCTGCAATACGTACACGAATAACAACTTGTATACTTATAAAACATCTTTAACACAGTAAAATATCCAATGGCATCCCACGTGTTTTATCAAACAAAATTTGACACTGCCATAAGGAGATAGGAGAGCTTAGTCAATGAGCAGTTAAAGGAGGAAGGAGAGAAAAAGAGGGGGAGAGGCTTGGTGAGGGAATTCATACCTCAAGATTCAGGTGACTTAAAGCATGACCACCGATGGTGGAATGACTAAAATTCAGAACGTACAAGAGGCCAGAATTGGAGAAGCATAGATATCCTGAGAGGATTATGGAGCTGGAGGAGTTTACAGAGATAAAACAAACGGTGAACATGGAAGAATTTAAACACAAGGAAGAAAATTTAAAATTTAAAATTAAACAAGGTCAATGTAACTTACCAAGCACAGGGTGATGGGTGAGCAGCATTTGGTGCGAGTTAGAGCACAGACAGCAGAGTTTTAGATGAGTTTAAGGCAGAATGTGAGAATCCAGCCAGGAGTATTTTGGAATAGCTAAGTCCGGAAATAACAAAGGCATGGATGAGGGTCTCTGCATATGAATTAAGTGTCAAAACATTGCCAAAGATGTGGAAATAGGCAGTCCTAGTAATGGTGCGAATATAATTGTTTTGGTTGCTAGACAGGCAGCTATCGCACAAAACTAAATCCAAAAATAACACATGGAACTCAGACAACAGAAAGCCCTCCTTGAATCATGCAGCACATCAACAAAACAAAAGAGCCAATACCACAGACTAGCTCAAGTACAGATTATTGAAACTACAATCTTGGGAGTTGGTAGCGTAGGGGTAATGTTGCTGAATTAATAATCCAGAGGCCCAGGTGGGGACAAGCCTTCAAATTACACCATGGCAGTTGGAATTTGAATTCAATTAATAAATCTGAAATATGAAGCTAATCTCAGCAATGAAGAACATGAAACCGTCATCAATCATTGCAAAAACCCAGCTGGTTCAATAATGGCCTTTACAGGAGGAAATCTGCCATCCTTTCCTAATCTGGCCCACCCATGATTTCAGACCTACGGTAATGTGGTTGACTGTGAAATCTTCATTTCAAGGACAATTAGGAATGGGCAACAAATGCTGGTTTTGCCAGCAACACCCACATCCTGTAAAAGAATAAGGAAAAGAAAATCAGGTTTGTATGTGCAACAATCCCATGTGCTTAGACAAAACAATGAGGTAACATCAACCAATGCCAAAATCTGAAGGCACTGCAGAAAGACTTGCTGATGTGAGTTTTTTCTATACTTGAAGCAAGGTTGAGATATTGTGAGAAAATCAATAAACTAAGTGGAATATCCTGCAGGGAGAAAGCTTACATAGTCACAAGAGTGTAGAGACAAGTAACAGAAATTTCACAGCAATGTTTCCAAAGTAAAGCCCAGGGCCAGGTAAGAAAAAGACACCATTTGCATTTCCAGAATACATTTTGGACACAATTGCTACCAGGCACCTTGAACAAATTCAAAAAAGGTCCAAGAAGTTGGTAAACAGAGTTCCAAAAAAAAAAGAGAACTAGAGACAGTAACTGCATGCTACACATTTGATGAAATTTGTTCCAAGACAGGTGCCCAAACTGTTATATAACCTCATGAAAATTCATGCACCTTTCAAATGAGTCGCCAACTGGAAATAGCTTTTAAAGACAAAGCAATTTATCAAACATTTTCAATTTGCAAAATTTAAAAGAAAATTAATCACATTCAAAGCTGAGGTATCACACTGAGTTAGGTGTGAGGATGAAGCATAAAAACATTGCCCTGTGCATGGAAAAAGGGGAAGGGAATGTTGTTAAAACTATTGGAAGAAAGGTGGGATAGGGTTGTGATTTGTTTTCTGAACTGTTGAATATTATAAAGCTGATACTGCAATATTTGGCATCTGCAGCAGTGCCACGAATCAGGTGGTGGTACCTCATATTGTAATGTCCCAAAGTCTGTTAAGCATCTCAAAGCCACAATTGTCATAGAGCATCTATGCCTCTGAAAACCTGTGCAGCTGTTACACACTAAGATCATTATTACAGCATAATGTTTTGAGTGCTTTAACAATGTACAGTTCAACATTGTACCTGACTCGAGCTATTACACCCCACAACTGCTTTGAAGTGAGCAACGGCCCTTTAAGAGCTATTCCTACTTCAAAAGACTGAGGAAAATCAAATCAGGTCTTGTTCAGTCAGCATATGAAGTGCAATTCTTTACACAAAAAGCAGCTGCAGAGGAACCATGGCACCTAAATCATATTATCACACCCTATAAATGTCATTTTACTGGTGAATGTATTGAGGCTATGAGGAAAATGCATGATTATTATCACATAATTATTTGAGAAAGCTTTTTCTGGTATTAAAGGCAAAATGACTCATTAAATAGAAAATTACCTATTAGAAACCAGGGTAAAACAATAATTAAACACATTACCAAAGATTAGGAAGATAGTTGGCCAATACCTTGATGTGACAAGATATGTTGCTGAACCAGTAAAATCTTTGTCCATTACCATTTCAACAATACAAGGTATTGTGCAAAAAAATCCCACAGGCTCCTAAGAGGCCTCTGCAACTTCATTCTGATCCATCACAGGGCTCACTTCAAAAAAAAACTGTCATCTATCAAAATCAGTTAACTTGCAGTAAGTGAAGCCCCAGTAATATAAAGCAATCATTCAGCTGAATGCTTCACAGGCAAACTGGGCAGTAGGCCAATGTACTATTCTTACATGAGCAATTTGGCTGCTTCCTGTGTCAACTGTTGGAAACTGCAAAGGCTGGCAATTTTTAATTATTTAATCAAGGTTCAGCTTTTGTAGATTTGGTAAATTTGGGCAAGCTACTGAAGCACTCCTACTTCAGTTATGGTTGGGGGTGAAGAGAAAAAAAATTTGGATGAAAGGTTATTTTTCAATTCTGCAAAGTACAGGATGATTCATCACAGAAGGCAATCATTTACTTTAGCATATTGTGATGATTGTGTGCTATCGCTTTTTTTTATATTTAAGAACATAAGAACATAAGAAATAGGAGCAGGAGTAGGCCATCTAGCCCTTCGAGCCTGCCCCTCCATTCAATAAGATCATGGCTGATCTGTCGTGGCTCAGTTCCACATTCCCACCCTCTCCCCATAACCCTTAATCCCCTTGCCTATCAAAAACCTATCAACCCGCGTCTTAAAAATATTGAGCGAGGCAGCCTCCACCACCTCAACGGGCAGAGAATTCCAGAGATTCACCACCCTTTGAGTGAAGAAGTTCCTCCTCAACTCCGTTCTAAACCGCCCCCCCTTTATCCTGAGGCTGTGCCCTCTAGTCCTACTGTCCTTTCTGAGTGGGAAGAGCCTCTCCATCTCTATCCTATCCATCCCATTCAACGTCTTATACATCTCAATGAGATCTCCCCTCATTCTTCTAAACTCTAACGAGTACAAGCCTAGTTTATTCAGCCTCTTAAGTGGACTGTTTAAAATTCAGCTTTCTGCTATATATAGGCGGTATGTCTGGAGAACATTTAGTTCAGATATTGGGAGAACAGGATAATTACTAATTTTAGCCATGTGGTTTACTAAGATAGAGCTAATGGATTTCTGTTTACAAAAAAAGGTCCCCTGGAGTTTTTGATTAAAGGAATAGAATGTGGGTTTAGGTAGACAGGATTATGTGATTAATGGGAAGAACTCAGTCTGCAACGAATGAGAACAGCTTTTCCATTCTGGCTGCAATTTGTTTGAAGATAGCGTTGTATAAGCTGCATTGAGACTCATTCGCTCTTTCTCTGGAAGCTTCATTATAACAAGTATATTTATAGTTGCTAACTGTATTTAAAGTGGTTTTTAAAGTCTGTTGCTTATTTGGAAATGAAATAGCGGTAAGTTAGAAACTGTTTCCTTTCAGTTTTTAATTATTATTCAACTGTTATTGATTAAGTTGCTTCATTTTTAGAGTCAAAGTTAAATTGTTATTAAGTAAAGTCTGTTTTACTATAAAAAAAATCCCTAATTTGTCAGTGGAATTGCCTCTGGAGTGAAGCATCCTATCCTACATTTATGCTAAAATAGAATAATACTTGGGGTCTAGTCTGGTGTAATTTGGGCTTCTGGTCCAGGACCCTAACACTATAAATGCAGTCTATTTTGACAAACATGGCATTTAAAAACAGAGCTCCATGTTTAAGTCGCTTTATTTTATATTTAACATTTCAGAAGATGTGAATGGCAATCATTGCACACCTTTAAATCCCTTCAAGAAGATAGTACTGAGCTGCCTTCTTGAACTACTGCAGTCCATGTGGTATAGATGCACTCACAACGCTGTTACAAAGGGAGCTCCAGGATATCGTCCCAGACAGAGCAAAGAAATCAGAATAAAATTCCAAGTCACAATGTTGGGTGGCTTGGCGTGGAACTTGCAGGTGGTGGTTCTCTAATGCATCTGCTGCCCTTGTTCTTCCAGGTGATAGAGGTTGCAGGTTTGTAAGTTAAGTCAAATGAGCATTGGCGAGTTCTGCATTGCATCATATATATAGTAAGACATCTGACAACACCGTCTGTGTGGTGTTCTTCTCTGGAGTCTTCAACATATCATTGATGAAGACGGACATCTCACCAGGGCCATCCCCACACTTCCACTTCTTGCCTTCAGACAGCTGCACAACCTCAAGCAGACCATTGTTCGCAGCAAACTACCCAGCCTTCAGGAGAACAGTGACCACAACACCACACAACCCTGCCACAGCAACATCTGCAAGACATGCCGGATCATCGACATGGATGACATCATCACACGTCCACAATCCACCAGGTACACGGTACATACTCTTGCAACTCGGCCAATGTTGTCTACCTGATACGTTGCAAGAAAGGATGTCCCGAAGCATGGTACGTTGGGGAGACCATGCAGACGCTACGACAATGGATGAATGAACATTGCTCGACAATCACCAGGCAAGACTGTTCCCTTCCTGTTGGCGAACACTTCAGTGGTCACGGGCATTCAGCCTCTGACCTTCGGGTAAGCGTTCTCCAAGGCGACCTTCATGACACATGACAGCGCAGAGTCGCTGAGCAGAGACTGATAGCCAAGTTCCGCACACGAGGACGGTCTCAACAGGGATCTTGGGTTCATGTCACACTATCTGTAACCCCCGTGACTTGTCTGGGTTTGCGAAACCTCACTTACTGTATTGTCTGGAGCCAATACACATCTCTTTAACCTGCGCTTAATGCTCTTTCCACTCACATTGTCGGCATCTTTAAGACTTGAACAGCAGGTTAGTTATAAAGACTCACATTCTAATCAGTAATCTGTAAACTGTCTGTGCTGTTATATGCTCTGTCTGAGGCCAGAACTCTCCATTCACGTGAAGAAGGGAGAAACCCCGAAAGCTTGTGAGTTTACTATCAAATAAATCAGTTGGACTTAAACTTGGTGTTGTCAGACTTCTTACTGTGTTTACCTCAGTCCAACGCCAGCATCGCCACATCACATATATAGTACACAGGGCTGCCATTGTACATCAGTGATGGAAGCAGTAGATATCTAATGTGGTGGACGCAGTGACAGTCAGGTAGGCTGCTTTATCATGGATATTGACGAACTTCATGAGTGCTCTTGGAGTTCCACTCATCCAGTCAAGTGAAGAGAATTTCATCACACTCCAACCTTCTGCCTTATTGATGTTGGACAGGCTTTTGAGAGTCAAGGAGGAGTGTTACCCACTGCAGAATTTCTAGTCTCTAATCTGCTCTTGTAGGCACAGCATTTATATGGCAGATCCAGTTCAGATTCAGCTATGATAGTGCCATTGAATGGTTAGATTCCAGCTTGAAGTTGTTTGTCATTTCCTGGCATTTGTGTGGCGCAGATGTCACCGACAATTTATCAGCCCAAGCTTGAATGTTGTCTGGGCCTTGCTGCATAGGGAGTGTGATTGTGTCAGTTTCTGAGGTGTCACAAATGGTGAATTATGTACAATCATCAACGAGAATCCCCATTTTGAGCTTATGTTGGAGGGAAGATCATTGATGAAGCAGCTGAAAATGTTAAGTTATAGATCACCATCCTGAAGAACTCCTGCAGTGATACCCATGGATTGAGATGATTGTCCCTTCATTGGGCGGCATGGTGGCACAGTGGTTAGCATGTTGTCTCCCAGCACCAGGAACCCAGGTTCAATTCCAGTCTTGAGTGACTGTCTTTGTGGCGTTAGCACGTTCTCTCCCTGTTTGCTGCTCCAGTTTCTTCCCACACTCCAAAAATGTGCGGGTTAGGTTGGTTGGCCATGCTAAGTTGCTCCTTAGTGTCAGGGAGATGGGCAGGGTAAATATGCGGGGTTATGAATCGGACTTGGGTGGGATTGTTGTCAGTGCAGGCCCGATAGGCTGAATGGCCTCCTTCTGCGCTGTAGGGATTCTGGATTCTGGATTCTGGATTCTAACCATTACTGAGGCTAGCTTTTAATTCCAGATTTATCAATTGAATTTAATTCCACAAGCTCCCATGGCAGGGTTTGAGCCAATATTCCTTGTCATCTGCATTGTTAATCCAGTGTCAATGTCAAGTAATCTATGTCAATTTTATTGATCTTAAGTGAAGCTCATTTTTGTCTTGGTATCAACTTTAATACTACTTAATTGTTCTGCAAGCAGATTTTGTTAATTTAACTGTTAGAATATTAAATGATCCATTTTGAACTTAGATTATACTTTGGCTGATTTCAAAGTATAATAAGAAATGAGCTCTCTATATTTGCATTTCAATAAATTGCATTATGTTCTGTCTGGCACTTTTCTTAAAAGTAAATATATCAAGGAAATTCATAAAGAAGTAACTTGCACTTGAGAAATAACTTTCATGAAGTGGTTTGGTAGTGTTGATTGAAGGAGGAATATTGATCAAAACACTGCAAACTCCCTCCTTTTCTGGTAGAACCTTGAAGACTTGGACATCTACTGGAAAAGGAGACATGACTCCACTTTAAAGTTTCATTCCCCCAAAAGATGCCACCACTGATAATGCAGTATTCACTCAACACCGCAGTTGTGTTAATCTCCACTGCTTTGTACAAATGGTTACTTTTCATGCATAAACAGAGACAATGAGTGACAATCGTAAGACTATTTGATTATTGGAACATTAGAGAGGAACTGGAACGTCTTTTCTCAACGTCTAGTTCCTGCAAACATAACAATGATCAATGACAGAATATAGGAGTGCTGTGCATAATTGGTAAATACTGAGGTGACATTTAAGGGAGGGTAAGAGGACAGTGAACTCGGAACAAAAAGAATGAAGAATTCAGATGGGGTTTAAAATCACCAAGGATGAGATGCTTTGGTGCAGAGGTTCAGGGATATTAGCAGTTAAGGCAGCTCATTGAGAAATCTTACACGGTACCTGGGCTGGCAGGAGAGAACCAGTATTGTGAAAGAGATGAGCGGGCGGAACAAGATGAGATAGTAGAACAAAGTGAGATGCTCAAAAGAGGAGAATGTTCCAGAGGAATAAAGGGATAGACTAAGGCAAGATTTCATGATTAGAGCCACATCACCACAACTATCTGGGCAAAGCAAATGGTGAAAGCTGGAGGCAGGCAGGGGATTTTCATGAAGAGGGAAGGCATCAACATCCCTCAGCCAGGTTTCCTTCAAAGTAATTTGGTCATTGTAATGATCTACACTAAGTTCATGAATTACGAAGACTTGAGTGAATGGACGTTCTGCGGGGTGGTATGGTGAGGGATGGTTAATAGCTGGACCACTGGCAGAGTCCAAAGGATCAGTACTAGGAAGGACAAGTTGGATAGCAATGAGGTTGGCAAGTTAAGCCATGAACCAATATGTTGGGCAGGATGGTCGACATATAGGTCAGAAGGTTCCCCCAAAGATGCATTAGGGGATTCCGCACAAAGTCACTACATAAGAATTAGATAGCAATTACCCAGGAAATTCAAGCTTCCTTTGGACATTGCCTGCAATGGCAATCATCCAAAACTGCAATTTGCATCATAAACTTTGCATGTTTCCAACTGACTTACAGTAATAGTTTCCCAGGACAATTTAGAAGAATTAGAGCTTTTTCAAACTTCTGGGTAACTAGAATACTAACTCACCCTGGCCTCACCATAGGATTCCCTCTTTAGGATCCACAACCATCTTGAGCCTCCGCAGAACATCCCTCAACTACCCCCAACCCACTTCGATTACCTCAAGACTTCACACATGACTCCCCAACAACCATATTCGGGACAACTTCCCCAAACCCCCAACCAGCCCTGCAATCCATCCCACCCCACCCTTCCAACTACTCCTTTTCCCGACTACCCCCCACCCAGCCAATGCTTCCAAAACCCCTGTGACCACTCCCTAGTCACCTACATCTCTCCACTGACAGCCTCCCACTCACCACCTCAACCCGTGACAATCCAAACCCCTAGCCCCAACCTCCAATCCTGCCCATACACTTCTCTTCTCCTTGAATCCTCAATGTGACAGGGTCTTTAAACCTTCCTGCTTTACGGCAATTAGTGCCGCAAAACAGGGGGTCTATCTTCCTCACCTCCAACTCAGCTGCCCTCAACACGAGGCCTCAGGAGCTAGCTGTACCGTACCTTTTTCATCCGTCCCGAGTTAGAAATTATGATCCCTAGATTACTGTGTACAGTTTGGGTCTCCTTATTGAAGAGAGTATATAAATGCATTAGAAGCAATTCAGAGAAGGTTCAGTGGACTATACCTGGGATTGCAAAGCAGAAATGGGGTGGGGAGAGGGGTGGTATCTTATGGTGATAGTTTTGACAGACTAGACCTGTATTCTTTGGAGTTTAGAAGATTGAGAGGTGATCTTATTCAAACATATAACTTCCTGAGGGGAGTTGACAGGGTGGACACTGAAAGGATGTTCCCCCTTGTGGGAGTGACTACAACTAGGGCACACATTTTAAAAATAAGGGGTCTCCCAGTTATGACAAAGATTCTCTTCTCCAGAAAGTGGAGGAATTGGGGGTCAAGATTTTTAAATCAGAGGTATATAGATTCTTGACCAACAAGGGAGTCAGAGGTTATCGGGGTTAGGTGGAATGTGAATTTGAAGCCACAATTGGCTCAGCCAAGATCTTAATGAATGGTGGAGCAGGCTTGAGGAGCCGAATGGCCTATTCCTAATTCCTATGTCCGTATGTAACTAGAAGTACACAACTTGCAGAGTGATGTTTCCTATAAGAGAATTCCTTTTATAGGGTCTGACTTTCATTGCCCTTGAACGTTTTATCTTAAATTGTTTACTCAACGAACTGCCAACTCCCATTTTTGGCATCCAACAGTAAAATAAAGTAACCCCATCTATGGTGGAGCTAACTAAATGCTGAGTAATGTAGACAAATTAGGAACATCCTTTATGCTGTGGATTTGTACCTATTAGGAACCGGGATGAGGTTACTCAAATAAGACTCAGCGCCAGCAGGGAGAAAAGATTCAAAACAATAAGGCCACTAAGTAAAAGGAGTATCTTCTAATACACTATCCCATCCCAATAAATAAAAAAAACTTTAAAAAATATTTCCACCAACTTTCCATAAGCGTTTATTTGCTACATTTCAAGGTGGATTTATTCTATGAAAACAAGAATTGCCAACAAAGTTGCAAAATGCTGCTATTGTAATAGACATGGACAAAATGGCTGCATATTCACTGCCAGGGATGGCAGAATATGAGGAGAGATTGGGTCAGCTGAGCCTGTATTCACTGGAATTTAGAATTGAAACACATAAAATTCCAACAGGATGGGTAGACTGGATGCAGAAATGTGTTTCCTCTGGCTGCAGTAGCCGAGAACCAGGGGTCACAGTCTCAGGATACAGGGTAGATCATTTAGGACTGAGGTTAAGAGAAATCTCTTCCCTCAGAGAGTGGTGGCAAACCTGTGGAATTCTCAACCACAAGAGGCTGTGGAGGTCACCTCACTGAATATACCTTTGGTAAAGAGAACAAGGGAAGAAGCTAGTGGAAAATAGACAAAGACATGTTTTCATTATTTGCAAAAACACAATTGCATGTTATATATATTAATAAACTAGATTTTTTTTGGTCAGGCCTCAACAATATTATCCTTAATTAGGATAATTAGGAATCAGAGTTGCCAAAGGAACAGAATTGTAACACACAAAGCAAAAAGCAAGTGGATGTCCAAAGCCTTAAAGGATGTTGGCAAATGTATCAAAGTGGTGAGTTCTCTACTTATACAGCTACAAATTCATAAAGATGCAAATGAGTTATGGCACCATTAATCATGCTACTATCAACTTTCTTTTTGTAATTAACTATTTCCTTGCCTGGCTTTATGATGCAAAAGCATCAATTTTTACAAATGTGGATGGACCTAGGGTGTGGATGGGGGTGGGGAGACATGGCTTTCATCATTAGAATCCCTGTTTAAGAAATTGTGGTCAGTGGCGAGGTTGATGTGTATGCCACTGACCAGAAGATCCATCTCCTTAGGTTTAGCATCAAAATCCTTGCGTTTTGTTCAAGTCAGTTTAGTAAACGTTTGATTTAGATTAAAAAAACACCAAGCACAGCAACAGAAGAACAAAGAAGTTACTTGGGCAGGCAGGCAGAGAGAGAGCTGAATTATTCGTGGAAATGAAGTCAAAAACCCAGAGGTGATTCAGTGTCAACTGTGTATTCAGCACCTTTATACTATCCGGCTCATTAATCCTTCCAAGTCGGTGCCCCCAATTATATCATCTCTACTTAGACTTCGAACAAAAGTACTACAAGGAAAACAGCTGAACTCAGCAAAACTAAAGGGTGCCAGTTATGACATTTCTAATTCCCTGATTTTTGAAAAGGGTTCTGCCGAATAGAATCTGCAAAAGCCAATGCAATAGCAATGTTAACACAACTGAAACACTGCATACAGGAAGAAAGTTACAGAAATACACACCCGATCATTGATGTAGGAACAGCTAATGAAGTTCAAAGAGGTCTCTCAAAATTAGTTGGCTTGGTATAATGATGCAGGAGCTGACAAAGAAATTAAATGTTAAACTGTTTTGCTCAACCAGTCCAGTCCAGGTCAGAAGAGATTAGATCAAAATAAGAGAAGATTTGCTGGAAATACTCAGCAGATCAGACAGCTTTCATGCAGAGAAACAGAGTTAACATTCCAAGTTGTTGATCCTTTTGGGTCAGAAATAAATATTTCCAGCATTTTCTGTTTTTATTTCAGATTTCCAGCATTTGCAGTACTTTGCTTTTTTTTTAAAGCTGGGAAATGTATAATGCTCTAGTCTTGTCAGATCCCTTAAGTATTGGTTCCATGTTTAGTTGCCAAGAAATAATGGAATATTGACGCCTAGGAGAAGAGTAAGAAAAATACAAGGGGTGATTTTACAGCTTTGTTTGGCCTTGTGCAGATTGCGCCAATACCAGAAAATTACACGTGGACCTAAAAATGGGTTTTGCACCCGGCACCAAATGGTGTTTTCAATTATCCTGGTCGCTTTCTAACGGCGCAAACCAAATTGTGCCCAGAAAGAGTACAAGGCCAATTGGCACATTTAAAGTAGCATTTAAATATGCTTAACCCATTTGACACTGGATCCTCCCAGATCCCAGGATCTTCTGACTTTTAAGCATGGTGCAAACTCGGCGAGGAACACTCCTGGTCTTCATTAGACCAGGCATGATGGCCACGTCAGGAGGCTCAGAGGCCACTGAAACCCCAAGTGGTCAGGGACACGGCTGGGCAATGGCCATATGACAGTATCCATCTGGAAGTGTCCACCTAGCACGCTGCCAGGGGCTGCACTGTGAGGATGGGGCCTGAGTGAGGGTCATATGGGGACGGACTATGATGGGGGGGCGTGGTCATGAGGAAGGGATGGTGAAGGGGTGGGGCACAAACAGGACATGAAGTGGGGTACAAAGGGGTCATGAAGAAGAACCCACTGAGAACCCAATGCCGGCAATCTGTGTCGGAAGAGAGTGGGGAGACATGCCACAGATGAAGCAGGGGTTTGCAATGTCCATGGAGAGAGGAAAGTGGGGGGCTCTTCCAGTGCACTGCGTGTTCAGGCATTCGAAACACAACTTGATTGCTTTGTAGCTGGGCTTACAAGTGTGTTTAGGCCTGCCTACCCCAGAACAAGCACACAACGTAGGACAATTGCAATCCGGTCTGTTTGAGCCTCTAAGATTGCAGCTTAGTAAAGGGGACACGAGTTCTGTTTCTTTATAAACTACCTGTATTTCTTTGAAGCATCTCCACATGCAATTCCCCATCAACAAAATAGTGCCACCTGTGACCCCTTTATATATCAGGGACTTCTACTGTATAATTAACATCAAATTAGGACTTAATTGGAAGGTCTGTTAATCCATTTCTAACAAGGTCCACACCAGACAGGCTGGCGCAAATTGTTCTGGTTTTCTTGCAGGTGTAACACTTGGTAATTTCTACCCATAATTTTAAACATCAGTATTAGGATCATTATTGTAGAGACAGTGTGGCTTCTTATCCTCAACAGATGACCATGACGTATCTTAGTGTCACACGTAATATTAAAGAGTTCCTAAGTCCACCCCCCTCACACTTGCTGCAGAACTTGGGCTGAGTAACAGAGTGATGTGTGGAGTGAGTCCTTATATCCTGGGCAACTTTGGATATTGTAAAGATGTGTTTAGGACCAGAAATACCCAATAGATGGGGCTGTGGCAAACAGGTCTTCAACACCAGAACAGGTGGAGGAAGAATCGCCATCTGGAATATCTCAATGGCTATTCTGTTAAGCAGCAGAACAAAACTTCCAAACATCATGGTTTCCTCCCAGTGGATCAATGCCTCATTCTCAAGATACGTGTGGAATCGGGTGTCCAGCGATTTCAGTATCCTAAAAATTGTCACACACACAGGCATCTTTCCTTTGGAATTCATCTCCCAAGCCCTGCAGTGATCAGCAAATGGTGGCAAGAGCAGGATTATGTTGTCTGGAAGCTTCTAATCATGATTTGGTATGGAGGCGGCAGTTCCAGGAAATTTGTCCAGCAGTCAGACAAGGCAGGGTGCCTTTCAGCATTATAACCATGACCGAGTGGCCCTCTTTAGGATCCACTCTGTTCACTAGTTATTGGGGAAGGGCTAGAAAAGGTATCCTAAAAATAGTCTGCTTCACTTTTCCTGACTGATTAGCCAGAGGAGTCACCTTTTGTGATAGAAATACACAAAAGAGACAACAGCAAAATTTGGGATCTGGAACAATGAGGACCCTCATGGACAAACCCACAAATGAACACTCAGAGCATTGAACTGTGTTTGCCACCTGAGAAATCTGACAAAATGATATTGACATTGCCACTCTGAGTGAGGTCCGGCCAGCTGGGGAAGAAGCCTGAGGTGACTATATTTTCTCTGGAAAAGGAATTCAGAAGAACAATGCAGAGTTCACTGAGTTGGATTTGCCATCAACAATGCACTTGTGAACCGCTTTCAAAAGTTCATTCTTGGAAGAAATGACTCTCCATTTGCCACCATGGTCAGTTCATATTCCCCAATGTTAGATGGCAATGACAAAACCAAGGAAGATTTCTTTGCCAAACTTGACCAAGCTGTCTGTGGAGTTCCAAACGAGAACAGGCTTATTCTTCCCAGAGACTTCAATGCCAGAGTTGGAAGAGATTCCAATCTCTGGAATGGAACTATTAGCAGGGAAGGAATTGGAAACTTCAACAGCATTCTTCTCCTTACCACGTGTGTAGAACATGGGTTTATCATTACCAATACCTTGTTCCCTTTTGGTCACCAAATCTAATATCTCCTAATGTGGGTTGGTGGCATATTTTGTTTCATGTTGCCCTTGTGAAGTGCCTTGGAACAGTTAATGTGTTCAAAGCACTTTATTAGATCAGTTATTGTTGTTCTTATTGGGCTTTGTTTAGCCAGGTGGAAAAACTTGAGTGAAGGGAATAGATTGCTCCTTATGAGCCAAGCTTTAGTCAAATTCACAAAGCAAGTCCAGTCATCCACAAAATAAACATGAATCTAAATGAACAAGCGTCTCAATCAAGTATTTGGGAGGTAAATACGGAGAGTGGTGATGACTGCTGAACTGCTGGCAGAGTCAGAGAACAGAAGGGTGAGTGGGGTAGATGGGTTACTAATACAGGAAGGTGACTGACATGTTTAGCTTTCAGTATATTCCCTGATTGGAAGGTTAGCAGAGAGAGAGGATGGTATAATTGGGTTACTTCTTTGAAGGAGGCATTCAGTTTTGTCTCCATCAACATATTGCAGATTGGCAAGCGAAGCACAGAGGGTAACTCTGGCCATAATCAAAAAAGATTTGAATCCAGGTTGGTGGCAGGGGAGCAAAGAGTGTGGATGGGTGGAATACAGCTGGCAGAGGCAAAGTACCTGTCAGGAGAGAAGTGAAAGGTGCCATGACTGGATGACAGAAAAGGAGATAAAAGCTTAAGAATGTCCAAGAGCAAAAAGAAAAGGAGACTGGGTCCATATAGCCACTCAAAATGTGCATGCAAATGGATAGAGGGGAAATGTACATAGCATGGTAGAAATTAGGAGTGCCAAGGCCTTGTTGAAATTATCAGACAGAGAGGAGACAATATTAAAAAGTCAAAATTAACATCCAAGATTCAATGGTGAGATGAAGTTCGCTTGGAGTATTGCACTGATGTGCAGGTCCAAAGAAGTTAGTTTGTTGGGAACTTTTTCCAAGAATTTTTTGAGAGGCAGAATATCTGTGCACAAAATGTTTTATAGTGAAAACAGAGAGCTGAGGAGAAGTGAAGGAGAGCTGACTGAATCAGTCGAGGCTGGTCAAGAGGTCCAATGGAGTTACAAAGTGGCATCAGATGTCAGCAGTGTACACCCAAGGATCCAACAGATCAGAAGAGGAACACTGGAAGTGACCAAGTACAGTATAAATGAGGCAGATGGGGAGAATCAAAAGTAAATCTACAAGATCAATACAGATGTAGAAGTTAGTCCAAGGATTGGTTGTAGGGAGATGAGGAACACAAAGTTCAGAAGCAGCAAATAAGAGTTTGCGAATGTCAATCCAACACAGTTTAGTAAGAGTGCTCAAGACTTCGAAAAAAAGTGCAGAAGACACAGAAAGCAAGCAAGGAGCAGAGATTGTTCACTGACAAGATTGTAGAATCCAGAGCAAGACAGGAACAAACATGAACAGATGTAGATGAGTTGAAAAACATAGGCTGAGATAGAATCTCTCAGGGAAGAGGTCAAATGCAAGTCCAATAAGTAAAATTAAATCAGCTGAAAAATATCTGAAGAAATCAACAAGCAGAAATTAAGGATTCTTCAAGGCTCTCACAAACTCTTCATTTTGCTCAAATCCATGACTGAGGGAGTGGCTGTGTCTATGTACATCAGTCTAAGATTTCAGTGGTGCAGTAATGATGCAAAATTAGAAGATTTCCAGGCACAAGGCCACCAGATGAGTCCTACTCCTTTGCAAATGAGACATGTGAACTTGGGCAGGCAGGTTTTTTTTTAAATGGCAGGAAGACCAACAAAGTCCACCTACAGCACATAAACACACAACACACAGACAGCATAATGTGTTAAAAGCACATTTTGCAATAACAAGATAATAATGTCGTATAATAATAAGATATTTTGCAATAACAGAATAATAATGCCAAACAGAAAGAAGGAATTTTATACATTAAGCGTTTTGACACTGTTTCGTTCCTGAGTTGAAATCGATCAGATTTTTGACTTTGTGGAAATGTGCAACACCATTTGGTTTCTCAGATAAGTACATACAGTCTTTTAAAATATAAAAATTGTTTCTTGCTATCATCATTTGCTAACTCCCAAGACTGTTGTGAATATTTGATTTCATAATTCATGTGTTTGAGGTATAACTTTTAGTTCAGGAATTGAATTTAAATGTAGATAGATGGAATATTTAGTTGGGAAACTTTTAAACAGACCTGGGGTATCAGAGAAACACATGAATCAAAGCAACTCTACAGTGCAGAAGGAGGCCATACGGCCCATCGAGTCTGCACCAACAACAATCCCATCTAGGCCTTATCCTCGTAACTCCACATATTTACCCCACAAATTCCTCTAACCTATACTTCCTGGGACACTAAGAGCCCGATTTTACCATTTTCATTCTAAATACTGAATCTGGGTGTAATGCAGATCCAACTTGGCAATCTACTTTCAGGCACCCCCATACGGACTCAGCCATCTCCAGTCCCATTCGCGCTGTAGGCCAGCCTTAGCACGGCTGGAACGACCAGAGCTCTGAACTGCGAATGCGCAATTAGAAAAAAAATTTGAAAAAGCGCACCTGTATCAGATTGCTCCCGGGTCGCAGAAAGCAGAGAAAGTGGCCCAGGAGCCACAAGCGGGAGCGATGGCCCCCACACACATCACTGTCTCCCTTATCCACCCTCCACTACCCACACACACATCACTGTTCCCCCTTATCCACCCTCCACTACCCACACACACATCACTGTCCCCCTTATCCAACCCCCCATTACCCAGACTGATCACCAACCCTACTCCCTTCCCCTCCCCACAAATCACCTGCAAAGTGACAGCGGACCCCTCTGCGCCCCCAACCAGAGATCCATCTGCTCCCCCCACCAGAAATCCATCTGCCCCTCCCCCTCCACAACCAGTGAACAATCGGGCCTCCCCCCCCCCCACCCCACAACTCCCTCAAGGTATATCTTACCCACCCCCCTCCTCACCATACAACAATCTGGCCTCACTACCCTCTGCTCCCCAACAACAAAGTGGTGTCACCCCCCCTGTCTCCCAGAAAATGGTCTGGCCTTACTCCCCCTCCCCTGCAGAGAAACATCTGACCTGCCTCCTCCTCCCTTCCCACCAGGCAACGATCAGCCCTCCCCCCCACCACCAGACAACAATCAGTCCTCCCCCTCACCAGAGATACATCTGACCCGCCTCCTCCTCCCCCTCAACCAGACAACAATCTGACCTCACTCCTCTTCTCCCCCCTCCAACCAGAGAATGATCTGACCCGCTTCCCTCCTCCCCCCCACCACTGATCTGAGTCTGAGAGCCGTTGGAAGCTCTGAATGCAGTCTTCAGAAGCTAGAGCAACCGATTTTATTTAGCAGGTCCATTACAGCATGGTTCCGGATTGGCAAATGCGGTGGTAAAGGGGGAAATGCTGATAAAGTTGGGCGGGCAGTTCATTAATTCAATTTAAATGCATGCAAATGCATTTAAATCATCGTGGTGCCCATTTTGGGCGTGAATCGAATTGCTGCCATTCCCGAGTTTCGCTAAAGTGGCAATCTGCACGGATGCAGGCATGGATCACACCGACTTTAACATGTTTTTGCGCCTGAAAACAGGTGCGACGCAATGGTAAAATCGGGTCCTAATGGTCAATCTAACATGGCCAAAACACCTAACCTGTCCATCTTTGGGCTGTGGGACGAGGGAGGAATTACAGTTCAAAAAGTAACCTGTGTTTATTTAATGAGGTTAGAATTAGTAGTGCGAAAACTTGAGCAATGGTGACCCACCACCACTGAGTTTTTGAAAGGGACAGGAGGTCTACAGTTGTTTCTAAGAGAGATTTAGATTATTCATGTCGTCCCTAATCAAAGAAGCTAAAAGCACCTTTGAAAACAAAAATGTTTCTTGGTGTCTGGAAAGTCTGAGAAGCTAGTTGTTAACTTCATGAAGATATAATTTATTCGCACATATCCCTAAATTAAAGGGTTGTTTTTAAAGTAAGAGATAATAACTTTACTTCCCTGTTGGGGAACATTTCAAGTATGCCACTTTGCAAAGATGGGTTATACATGGTTTTGTATTTATCTGTGTGTTTTCTCACAAAAATAAATCAGCAGTTAAACCTGGAAGCAAGCTGGGAAAAAAAAAGACTTTTTCTATACCAAGCCATGACAAGGAGTATAGAGGCCAGTAGGAACCAGAGGCATTCCTAATTTTTAAATCACTAAGCACAAATGCAGTAAGGTGCAAGCTTGAGCTAGGAAGTCCACAGTCTGGAGGTTTTGAAGTAAAGTTGGAGAGTTGCTTAGCCAAAAACTGATGGAAGGATCCCCATGAAATCTTGAACCCCTGAGGATAGCTTGAACATCAAGGAGACATCAAACTGACTTTCAGAGAGCTGTAGTGTGCTTGGTTTTAATTCCAAAAGGAGAAATGAATGAACTCTCAAGAACTTGTAATGTATAAGAGAACGCTCAGGTGGAATTAGGAAGTGAAAAGGAAAACTGGATTTATACTCTAATTCTGGAGTTAATATGCTTAATTTATATATACACACATACAGAATTTTTTTTTTTGCTTAAAAATCTGAACTCTTCTTGCATGGTTCTTCCAGTTAATTGCTGGATGCTTGAATTTCTCTTTCAACATTAATAGTCTCTAGAGATAGTTGATACATTCATCAACCCTATTTGTTACCAATTCAAAAACTTGATCAATTCACTCAGGCACAATTTTCCCATAAAGTTGCATGTTGACAGCCTTGATTGATCTGTCTTTCTGAATGGCAATTTATACATCCTTCAGAAGTCTTTCCAAAGATTCTGCCAGCACATCAAGTTGACTGGCCTGAATTACTCAGCCTTTGCTGCCTTCTTAAACAGCTGCACATTATTTGCAGTCCTCTGGCATCAAGCTTGTGGCAGAAAGGATTAGAAAATGATGGTCAGAACATCCACTATTTCTTACTTTGCTTCTCTAAGCAGCCTGGGATACTTTTCATCAGGGCCTGGTAATTTTCCTACTTTCCAAGACTCTGAATATTTCTTCCCTCACTAAGTTATCCTATCCAATATTTCATATTTAACTTGAACTGCAATGTTTGCATCAACCCCCTTTGTGAAGGCAAAGACAAAGTATTAATTAAAAGCCATGCCCATATTATGTATTTCCACACACATGTTCTATTCTGGACCACAAGCTGTTACGTATTTAAAGCAGTTGCATCTCTTTTGGTATAACTTCAGTGATCTGTAGTGAATAGATCATGGGCTTTTGTGGCTCTCCCATCTTAGACCTGGAGCTAGCAACATTTTCTTAATAAACCTACATCACGTTTTACTACAATCCACTCATTACTTTTCTCTTTGAGGTAACTACATAACAAAGAAGAAGAAATTGTTGACAAGAGCCGGAGAACTGTTTTCAACAAGATTGAAGGAAAATGGAACCCAGCACTTGGTATTGAAAAGTCAAAGGCAAGGAAAATAACTTCTCAAGGAAGAGTTCCAGGAAAAGAAAGTGTGGCAATGGAAACTGTAGCATTGTTGGCTAAGGTACTCTCTCTCTTGCATTGTGAGAAGATGAGGGGAAAATCTGAAGAAAGTATAAAATAAGGGAGCCAATCCAAAATGGTGGGAAAAGGTAGAACCACGGATATGTTTGATGAAGTTGGAACTCATACAAAGAAAGATTTCAATATTATCACCAAACAAATCAAGTACTGGATGACCTAAAGGTTGCACAACTTCTCAGTTCAGTAGGATGCAAAACTTGCACATTACTGCAATGTTTAGTCCATCCAGCAAAACCGGGATTTAAAAGCTATGACGAACTAGTGAAAGTCTTAGAGGAGCATTTTTCACTTAAGTCACTCATGTTGCAGAAAGATTTAGGTTCCTTTGCGAAAGCCAGGAGAAAGGTGAAAAGATTTCACAGTTTGTGGTGACCTTATGAAGGCTAGCTAAATGTTGTGAATTTGGTGCAATGCTTGATGACACTCTTTGCAATAGATTGGTGTGTGAACTCCAGAATGAAGCTATACAGGAAAAGCTGCCTACAGGAAAAACTGCCTACAGGAAAAACTGCCTACAGGAAAAACACTAACCTTGAAATAAACAGTGGCCATTGCAATGCCAAAGGAGTTGGCTGCTAAAGCAGCTCTGGAGTCAGGGTAAATGTCCACAAGATGGAGACTACCAAAACTAAATCTGCATACCAATAGACATGTCCCTGATGAGCACAGGTTGAACACTCAGCAGGGAAATGCAGGAGTATGGCAAAACAACTGCAAAAATTGTGACAAAAAAAAAAGGCTTTGCTGCCAACCGCAGACTCCCCTTACAACAAAAATGTGTAAGGCAAAGAAAATATCCAAATTTGCAGAAAAAAATCTACTAGATGGCAGGCATGAGGAAGATGCCTTAGAAGAGAATGTTCCCAAACAAGTTCAAACGTTGACACTAGGAATTCTGTTGGTACATGGCAATTCACGCTTTTTTTGGATATTCCCAAAACCTGATAGTAAGCAAACCAAAATGGAAATGAATATTGTGGCTGGGGTATCATTGCTATCTGAGACAATCTATAATTAGAAGTTAAAGCATTTACTATTGAAACCATCAAATGTAATCTTAAGGACGTACACAGAAGAGGTCTTACCATTAAAATACATTAATGTAAAAGTGAATGGCCTGAACAGCCACAATACAGGATACTCATACACTGGTCCAATGAAGGGACACATGTTCTGCATATTGGTAGATGCACATTTTAAGTATTCTAACTGGCCTGAAAGTAATGATCATGAAATTCATAACAGTAGAACAAACTATCGAAAAGTTGGATGAAATATTTGCTAGACTTGATAGCCCTGAGCATACAGTAAGTGACAACAGGACCCAGCTTACTTCAAAGGAATTCAAAGACTTATTGAAAGGAACTGGTATTATGAGGATGGAATTAAAAAAAACGTTTTTGACGGTATCCAAAGAAAACAAAACTTAAGATTTCGGATTGAAAAGTCAAAGGCAAGGAGAAGAATCTCTGGCGCACTACAACTGTTTTAGAAAGTAACAGAAACCACGAATAAGCAAGAAATAAAGGTTAAACTTGCTCAATAAAGTGGGTAAACTTCCAAACTATGGAGACCAAGTGCGTGGCAAAGTGAAACAGGCTGCAGGAACGGAGACTCAAAGAAAAAGTCTGTGAGCTCTTAAAGAGAAGTTACTACTTCTTTCTACTTAGAAGAAAGGAAAAGATCCAGGAAAAGAGAAAGTGGGGCAATGTCACTCCTGTGACAACAGTAAGTGACAATAGGACACAATTTACTTAAAAGGAGTTTGAAGACTACTTAAAAGGAACTGGTAGCCAACATATCAAGTAAGATCAATACCATCCAGCAGCAAATGGATTTGCTGAGCAATTCATACAGGTCACTAAAACACTCACTGAAGGCATTCAAAGGACCAAGGACACTGTCATAAATAAATATACGAGTAAATAAATTATTGTTATCCTATAGGAACACTACACATGCAACCAAACAGCATTCACCAGCGATAATGCTTTTAAAAAGGAAGCTTAGAACAAAAATTTGGTCTTTTGATACCACCCGATGCTTCAGAAATTGTCTAACGACAACAATAAGCACAGATTGCTAGGAGAGAACAAAATTCAGAGGAGGGTATTTACTGAAGGAGAATGAGTACTAGCAAGAAGCTACACTGCCAATGAAAAAATGGGTCCTGTCATTATCCTAGCAAAAACAAGTCAAACATAGATGGATGATGAAAGAATTTGGTGATGTCATACTGACCAGATACTGCCTCAAGAAGTAAAATCACTGAAGCTTCACCAGAAATATTTGTAACATAAATGTTAAAGAGTGACACAACAAAACAGAGACTAACCACACAGACAAATTCAGATGCTGTTTCTGAAGAATCTTCAACACTGATGGAAATGGATACTAAAATAGTTTCATATGAAGAATTACCAACAGACGAAAAAGACACTTCAAAGTCCTCAAGTCGGCAAGTTCCAGAGCAACCCAAAAGAAATAGATGCTCACCTGAATCTTGTCTTATTAATTGTGTATATACATGGGAATTAATGGTGCAAAGTAATGTATTTATTGTTTGCAGAAGCAACGTGACAGCGATGTGCAACATCTACATGATACACTTCAACAAATCACGAAGGCTCCTTTGACAACTCCTTCCAATCTCATAACAACTACCATGTAGAGGGACAAGGCCACAGATGCATGGGAACACCACCACCTGCAAGCTCCCCTCCAAGCCACACACGACCCTGACTTGGAACTAGATCAACGTTCCTTCACTGTCGTTGGGTCAAAATCCTAGAACTCCCTCCCAACAGCACTGTGGGTCGTTTACCTACACCACGTGGATTACAGCAGTTCAAGGTGCTGCTCACTACCACCTTCAAGGGCAATTAAGGATGGACAAATATGCGTAGATGAGACATGATAAATAAACATAACTGCTGGCCCAGCCAGCCACTCCCATGAAAGAATAAAAAAGATGCCCTGCATCTCTCTCCACCTATCTTTTTGGAACTTATGGGTTATGGGTTTTGAAATGAATTTTAAGCAAACAGCCTTCTGGCTCTGAGAAAAGGAAAGATATGTATTTATACAGCACCTTTCATCACCACAGGACCACAGAACATCCCAAAGCATTTTATAGCCAATGAAATATTTTTGAAACATGGTCACTGTTGTAATGAAGCAAACCTAGCAGATATTTTACACACAACAAACTTAGATAGCAACGACCAGATAATCTGCTTTTTACTTATATTACTTGAGGGATAAATATTGACCAAGGCATCAGTGCTGATGCCCCTGTGCTTCTTCAAAATAGTGCCATGGTAAATTCACCATCTACCTGAGAAGGCAGTGTCTTGGTTTAATATCTCCTCAAAAACGCAGCACTTCTGGCAGTATAGTACTCCCTCTGTAATCTACTGGATTATCAGCCTTAATTTTGTGCTCAAATTCTGGAGTAGAACTTGCTGCATATGGGAATAGAGTGCCTCATTGTCTATGGAGTTGAACTGAACAATGTGCAGTCATCAACAAACATCCCCACTTCTGATCTTGAAATGTTTGGAAGGTCAGTGGTGAAAAAGCTAAAGATCATCAAAACTGTCCTGTGGAATGCCTGGGGCTGAGATGATTGGCCTCCAATAGATACAATTTTCCTCAGTGCTAGGAATTACTTGAGCCAAGGGGGGCATTTTCCCCTTGAATTTCATTGACTTTATATTATTGGAGTTCTTTGATGCCACAGTGGTCAAATGATGTGTTAATGTCAGGTAGTCTGAAATTCAGCTCTTTGGCCCATATTTGCGCTAAAGCTGTAATAAGGTCTGGAATGGAAGAGTCTCTGTAGAACCCAAACTCGGCACCAGTGAGCAGGTTAGTTATTAATCAGTAAATTCAGCTTGATTGCAGTCTTAGCAACACTTTCCAACACTTTTCTGATGAAGCAGCAATTGGCTGGATTGGATTTGTCCCCTTGCTTTTTGTGAACAGGGTATCCCGGACAACCTTCAATATTATTTGGAAGATGTCAGTATTGTAGTTGTACTGAAACAACTTGGCTAAGGATGCAGCTAGTTCTGGAGTTCAAACCTACAGTACGTAGCCAAGATGTTGCCAGAGCCTTTGCTATATTCATTGACTTTAGCCATTTCTCAATCTCATATGGAGTAAATGGAATTGACTGAAAACTGACACCCATGATGCTGGGGGCCTCAGGAGGAGGAGTGGATAGATAATCCACTCAAAAATTCTGTAAGATGTTGTAAATGTGGCCTTCTGCACTAACATGCCTGGTTTCATCATCATTGAGGATAGCGATATGCACGGAGTTTCAATCTCTCATTACTTGTTGCATTTCCCACTGCCATTAATAATTCTATCTGGCAGGACTGAGGAGCTTTGGTCTAATTGTTTGGCTGTGTGACTGCTTAGCTGTCCATAGCTGCTTTCATTGTTTAACTTTAATTATTTATAAAAAATAGTCATTTCTTGGTACAGAACTTGCGTATTGCTGAAAAAGGCATTTTGTCAAAGCTTTTTGTCTTGCACTCGTGGAATTAAAGAATGCCGTCAGTGAGAAGAGGCCATTCAGACCATCGAGTCTGAACCGACTCTCTGAGGAACTTGCTGGGCCATGAGTTACAGACACTGGTTGAATATAATTCTGCTTTTGATGGCCCTGATCAACTAATATATGCCCAGTTCTGAGCTACCTGAATCTGCTCTGACTCCATCCCCTTTAGCACAGTGCTAGTACCATACAATATGTTGGATGGTATCCTCAGTGCGAAGATAGGGCTTTATCTCTGAAAGAACACAATCAATATCATAGAAATCATTGAAACCCTACAGTGCAGAAAGAGGCCATTCAGCCCATCGAGTCTGCACCGACCAAGATCCCTCCCAGGCCCTATCCCCACATCCCTACATATTTTACCCATTAATCCCTCTAACCTACACATCTCAGGACACTAAGGGGCAATTTTAGCATGGCCAATCAAGCTAACCCGCACATTTTTGGACCGTGGGAGGAAACCGGAGCACCTGGAGGAAACCCATGCAGACACAAGGAGAATATGCAAACTCCACACAGACAGTGACCCGAGCCGGGAATCGAACCCAGGTCCCTGGAGCTGTGAAGCAGCAGTGCTGACCACTGTGCTACCGTGTCAAGGACAGATGCATTTGCAACAGGTGGTAAGAATGAGGTCAAGTAGGCATCTCCTTCCTGTTTTTTCTCTCACAATATGCTGCAGGCCCAATCTGGCAGCTATACCCTCAGGACTTGATCAGTAGTAGCGCTGCTGAGCCATCCTTAGCGATGAATATTGAAATCCCCTACAGAGTATCCCAAGAGTTTCTTCTAAGCAATGTTCAGTATGGAGGAACAATGACATATCAGCTGAGAGAACACATTAGCTGATAATCAACAGGAGATTTCCTTGCCCATGTTTGGCCTGATGTTTGATCTCAAAGGTATGGAAGTCGAATGTTGAGGACTTCCACAGTCACTCCCTCCTGACAGTATATTACCATGCTGACACCTCTGGTGGGTCTGTCCTACCAGAAGGAAAGGGCATAACCAGGAATACTGATACGAGGGTCTGAAACATTGGATATTAGGTATGACTCGGTGATTATGACATTTCAAGCTTTAGCTTGATTAGTCTACAGCATAGCTCTCCCAAGTTTGGCACAAGCCCCCAGATGTTGATAAGGAGGTGTTTGCAGATGCATGGGGTGTACCTTTGGCATTTTTAATTGTTGCTGGGTGGTCTATGTGGTTTTATCCTCCTTTGGTTTTTCTGTAGCGGTTTGATACAACTAGCTTATGTCAGAGAACAATTGAGTCAACCTTATTGCTGTGGGTCTGGAGACATGTGTAGGCTGGACCATGTTAGGATGACAGATTTCGTTCCCTAAAGGACATTAGTGATCCTGGTGGACTTTTACGACAATCCTGTAGTTTCATGATCACCCTTATGAAATTAACTTCGCCATTTACAGAGTAAGCCTCTGGATTACTGGTTCAGTAACATTATCACTGCTGATATTCCTGATATTAATTTCAAGGAATCAATGCAATCTTTTCTTTTATCTGTCTCAGAGCCCTGTTGAACTGTTATCTATTAAGGGTGATTTCCCACAGGATGGCTTAACAATCTGTCCCTCCAAAGTTGCACCACCCTAGATGAAGCTTCAGGTGGAAGTAACAAATTGATCAAGGACAGTAACCTTCATTTTCCAACACTCCTCCCATCAAAATTACTATTTACCTCCAAAAACCTCCAACATTAGCAGATCCTAGACCCTTTCCATTTATCAGATCCCACAACCGTCTGTTTAATCATCCCAGATACTCGGCCACTTCAGATCTGCTACATTTCAATCAGCATCAGCCACATGAAAATACAGCAAAACTCCCATTGAGTTAAGTGATTTGGGCCATCAAAAGCAGAATTATTGTCAACCAGAATCTGTAAACTCATGGCCCAGCATATTCCTCAGAGAATTGGCTCAGACTCGATGATCTGAATGGCCTCTTCTCACCGTAGGGATTCTTTGATTCCATGAATGCAAGGCATAAAGCTTTGACAAAATGCCTTTTTCAGCTATACTCAAGTTTTGTACCACCAAACGCCTATTTTTATAACTAATTAATGTTAAACAGTGAAAGCAGTAAAAAAATTTGATTTATTCAAATTATCATAGAATTATTGGCTTTGATAATATATTGGGGTTTACCAAACAAAGAATAATATATCCCTTAATCCACCATCACAAAACATCAATTAATACATAATGCAACTACAAAATGAAAATACTTAATAGGGAAATAATTGTTACTTTATTTTCTCCTCAAAATTCATGCTGCACAATTACAAATCAGTTCAAACAGCCTGTTGGTGTGTAATTTATTGCACTGACCATACTGGATAAACAGGACATGAAAAAAATTGATTATACCTTTAGGGGACATCTTTGGGAAGAATATTTCAAACACTTTCATACTGTAAGCAGCATCTTAGGCCTGAATCATGGTTCTTTAACATGTTAGTACATTTAATGCATTAGAACATATGGAACTATAATTCAAACTTATTTGCTGCACCCTAAAACATGCAAAAATGAATGCACAAAACATGTACCACAATCTACTTTTCCTCAAGTCTAAAAGGTAACATGGTAATATGTAAATACGCCTATGAATTGGAAGGTTTCCACAATATCTTCTAATGTTGTATGTACATTGACTCTGCTTTACGTAAATGTAAAATAGCAGCCAGATACTCAGAAGTGAATTACAGGTGCATGTAGTACCCACGGATCAAACTATATGTCATTTTTGAAGGCACTAGAGGCTAAACCCAAAAGTTATCCAAAAATGTTAACTTATTCTTGATATTTCATTATTACTCGCAGCACATTTTCTTCCACAGTGGGGCATGACATGAAGAGAAATGGATTACAACAATGAGAGAAAATATCAGTAATGAAGAAAAAATTATAAACAATGTTATGTTAGAATTGCAAGAACAAGACAATAATCTGCAATAATCTGCCGACATTGTAACAAAGCACAAAAATGTTAAAAAATAACATACCTTGTTTCTTTTTATCCCATTTGAAATTAAACAAAACAATGACAGCTCTTATTTCAGTGATCCACGTTAGACAGTGTCCTGACTATGAAATTATAATATGAGGGTCAGGTAACAATAATGCAATTTGAAATGAATTACTCATAACAATAATACCTTTAATATACCAGGGGTGACTTACGACCCATCTCCACCTACCCTGTGGACCTACAAGTTTGAGTGGACTGCCGAGATTAGGAATGGGGGAAGAATAAACATTCTGAGAAATAAAGAAAACAAAATAGCCAAGTTGTTTTATAGCCTATAATTTCAGGATTTTAACAAATAGAACGGCAACTCCTGACAGAAAGGTAGCCTAATCTAAACTATTTTTAGGATAATAAATAATTCTTGTATCTTTATTAAATAATGCACATACGTCTCTATATCAGTGATCAGTCCAAATGCTTTTTACTTCTTAATTAAAAAGGCAGAAACATATATCATATAAAAGACTAACACATCAAGAGCACAATTATCCCATCCCGCAATGCTACTTGACCAGTGAGGCGAGGTAGAAAATTTCAGCTGGATGCAAAAAATTGGATTTGTGCCTGGCATGTGGCATGTGGTAATTCTCCCGGGCCAGTTTTTGGATGTAATAGGCTGATTTAAATATTCAGCAGCGCATTTTAATATGTTTAGCGAGCTTTGGACGGTATTGTCCAGGATCATTTGGTTTTCCAACCTCACCAGTGGAGAGCCACACCAGAAGGAATCATGGTGGTCCCCAACAATGGGGACACGGTGGCCTCGCTAGTGGGACTAGAGGCCATTGAGGTCCCCCAGGAGGTTGGGGGGGGGGGGCAGTGCCACTGGCATTGCCAGCTTATGGCCCACAGGGCAGGGGGAGTTCAGTGCTGGGGATTATGGGGGCAGGGGCGCGATCAGAAGGTGACCATGTTTGGGGGGGAGGGGTGGGGAGCAGCCATTCCCATGGTGGGGGAGTGGGGGAGAGGCATGTTTGTTTGGAGGTGGGGGGGGAATGTCAATCAATCGCCTGGTATAGTAGGAGATTGGGCACATGCATGATGGCTCCCCCAGCACTCTGCTGCCATCGTCTCAGGTGGGTTTAGTCTCTGCCTCCCTTCCCCCACTGACATGAATCTCCTGACAGCCTCCACATTGCACAATGCCATAAATAACCAAGACACAGTTCGACAAAAAAAAGGCATGAAAATCTCCTGTTTCCCCGCCTGTTGGCCACTTAGAATTATTTTGAGACAATTGCCTCCCAATTAGAAATTGGTAAGTATTTCTAATTTAATAATTTTATTCATTGATTAAAGATGCCAGTTAATTGATCTTGACTCACATGCTGCAGATAATAATGATTTTAATGGTTACTGTGTAAATAAATAGGAAATGCATTATATTAACACTGTATAGCAAATTTATTAAAAAATTTTTTCTAAATAGACTGGATTACTTTACAAGAGAATTATCATTTCACACAAATTTTAGTTTCCAAAGAAAAAAGACTTTCATTTACATGGTTGATCTTTAAAATTTTACTTACAATAATATATTTCAAATAATCAAATAATAGTATTCAGCTAATTAATGAGATATATTGAAGGCATCAAAGGCCTAACTGAAAAACAACGTTCTTGGGAAAAGGCAGAAAGTTTGTTTTTTTGGTTTAAATTTAGAAGACCTAACAGAAGAAAGGAAGCATTTCTATAGAATAAATTTTTTTTAGTGGATAAATGAACAAAATAAATCAAATGAATCAATGACTTACAAAAGCCAACAATGAAATTGCTACAAAAACTATAAATAATGCAAGCCAAGCTTTTTTCTTTACTCTGCACACTCACTGCTGTTCATCAGGGAACCAATTAAATGTATTGAAAATTTGGAACCTGGCCATAAGGAAAAGAAGTTGGTCACTGCAGTGCTTGCTCAATGCATTTAATGTTGCCCCCTTCAGATGAACCTGGATTTTATTGGGCATACTGGTTTAAGTGCCAGCCTTGACGCAGTGACAGCACTTTCATTCCTGACTCAAAAGTTGTGGGTTCATGCCTCACTCCACAGATTTAAGCACATAGTTCAGTGCTGTGCTAAAGGAGTGCTACAGTGTAGTGAGGTACTATCTTTTGAATGAGGTTGTAAAGAATCCTGTGTGACCCCCCCCCCCCCTCCCACATTGGATGAGTAAGGAACTTCTCCCCAGTGCCTTTGCCCATATCCCTGAACAAATGATCTGGGCCGGAACTCGCCAGTCACATCTGCCCTTCCAACAAGGATGGAGGATTAGTTGGTCAGCCAAATTTCCATTCACAGCAGCAGGACTGGAGAATCTCATCCACAGGCGAAGTCAGAGAATTCCAGCCCTGGTCTTTTATCTGTTGATGTTGTGGGACCTTGCTGCACTTGTCTAGTGCTTGTAATTCAAATTACTTCATAGGCCATGAAGTACTGTGGGACTTATCAAAAACGTAAAATCTGCTACATACATGTAAACCTGTTCACTTGCCCAACCATAAGTTTTGTGGCAAGCAATCTATAGTTTTGTATATTTTTTTTAAAACGTTCAGTGCAATTTTTGTGTCAGCAAGCACAGAAGCAAGCATAGTACTCCAGGTGTGGTTTCATCAAAGCCCTGTGTAGCTGTAACAAGACTTCTTTATTCTTGCACTCCCAATCCCCTCTTCTCAACTGCTTGTTGTGCCTGTTTGCTAACTTTGTGTTTCTTGCATAAGACCTGAGTCTTTCTGCAGTAATTTTTAGAAGTTTTGTGCTTTTTAAAAATTATTCTGATTTTCTGTCTTGCTACCAAAGTAACACTTACCATAGGTAATCTATGGTGGAAATCTGAAATAAAAATAGAAAATACTGGAAATATTCAGCATGTAAAGTAGCATCTCTGGACAGAGAAAATGAGTTAACTTTTCAGGTCAATATCCTTTCATCAGAACCCAGCGAACCAGTGGATACAGTATACTTGGATTTCCAAAAGGCATTTGATAAGATGCCACACAAAAAACTAACAAACAAGATAAGGCTTCCAGTAATTGGGTTAATATATTAGCACAGATAGAGATTTGATTGATAGGCAAAAAGCAGGAAAGGATAAAATGGCATTTTCAAATTGACTGGGTGTAACTAGAGGAGTGCTGCAGGGATCAGCGCTGAGTCTTAAACTATTTAAAATCTGTATTAATGACTTTAGATGAAGAAACTAAGAGTAATATACTTGAGTGTGCTGACAAGTCGGAATGTGGACACAAAGTGGTTGGAAAAAGGTATAGGCAGGTTAAGTAATTGGACAACAAGAAGGCAGATGGAATATAATATGGTAAGGGTTACTTTGGTAGCAAGACAGAAAATCAGAATAATTTTTAAGAAGCACGAAACTTCTAAAAATTACTGCAGAAAGACTCAGGTCTTATGCAAGAAACACAAAGTTAGCATACAAGCACAACAAGCAATTAAGAAGAGGGGATTGGGAGCACAAGAACAAAGAAGTCTTGTTACAACTACACAGGGCTTTGATGAAACCACACCTGGAGTACTATGCTTATTTCTGGTGTCCATATTTAAGGAAAGAGCTACTTGCAGTGGGGACTATAGCAGAGGTTCATTAGATTCCTTTTTGCGATGAGAGGGCTGTCCTGTAATGAGAAATTGAACAAGTTGAGCCCATATTCTCAGGAGGTCAGAAAAATGAGAGATTGTATCACAAACATACAGATTCTGTAGGGGCCTTATAGGGAAGACCACAGATCGATTTCCCTGGCTGGGAAACGTATAACACAAGGGAGCACAGAGGCAGGATAAGGGGTCGATCATTTCGGACTGAGGTGAGGAGAATTCTCTTCAAAGCTGTGAATCTTTGAGATTCTCTGCCTTAGATTGTCATGGATGTCATACCGTTGACTATATTTAAGACTGAGATAGCTTTTTTGTCTCCCAGACAATAAAGGAATGTGGCGAATAAGCACAAAGGTGGAGTAACAGCAGAAAATTTGCGTTGACTGGCAGAGCGCGCTCTGATGTTCATATACTCCAGTCCCTTTTTGTGGCACCAGATAAAACCATTGAGCAACATTTTTTTTCAGCTGAAATGAAGCTGAAGAGTAACCTTAGGTTTAGAATGTCAGATAACAGAATATTAAATCAAATGCAGAAATATGGCTAATTTACAAAAGGTCTTACAGTTCACCAACTCTACAAACTTAAACTGACGTTGACAATAATGCAAGATAAACAAAAATGCTGGAAATATTCAGTAGGTCTGGCAGCATCAGTTATCAATGACGCAGAGGTAACATTTCAGTTCAGTAACCTTTCATCAGAACACGAAGGTGTTACAAACATGACAAATCTTAAGTACAGCGACAGGGAAGGCAGGAGTTGAGCATTAAGGGTGGTTCTGAGAAAAGGTGGAAAACTGGTATTGGTGTGCAAGACAAAAGGCAGAATATGTTAGGACAAGTAAAGAAACAGCAAATAGGTTTAACAATGTTGTTTCTTTAAAACTTGCTACATCTGCACATTTTCCAGCTGGGACGAAAGATCACTGGCCTGGAACACTGCTCTTGAAATTTGGCTCCTTAATGCATATTTCTTCAGCAGAAGTTCTATTTTGCTTCCAAAAAGACACTGGCAGCACCTCCTTGAAGCAAAAGCTGCCCCATCACTTCAAAGTAATCAAAACTTAAGACTCAAAATGCTGAAGCTTCATTGAGGGTATTTATTGCACTGATACATTGTGACTCAATATTGCTGCCCAAGGTCAGAATAGGCTCCAGCCCTGTTTAACTTATGCACAAACGATCTTTCAAAATCTACCTCCTGAAAATCTGCACATGCAGACATCTGCCTTGCAAATCAAGCTCCTGACTTCAATACCTTGGACTAGACCCTAAACAAGGTCTTGTCAACACGATAGCCTATGGTGACTCAAGCAAAATCTGCAAAAGCAGTATCCAATTTATTCCATCTTCACAACATAAAAGTTGATAAAGAGCTCAACACCCAAATACATGGCTACAGACTAAAAGCACCTCAACTCCAACATATCTTGGGGTGACCCTAGACAGGACCAGAGAACATCTAAAAACAACTGCAGTCAAGGTCACATCGAGAAACAACTTGGTGGCCAAACTAGCTGACTTGGCATGTAACAACACACAAAATGATAGAAATTGTTCACAATCCCCCCACCTGCCACTTCATGCTGATTTATTCACTGCCCCCCCCCCCCCCCAAGGTACGATTCCTGTCAAGAAGGCCGGTGAGGAGAAATCCTCACATGCAGGGACTTCAATGCAAACTCCACCTTGACAAATGAATGGGAATCATTGGACATGATGAACAAAACCTGGTCTTAAACCCAACCCAACATCTGCCTGGCTTCAAGTTCCCAAGAAAAGAAGAGTGGTCCACCCTCAAAAGGTTCAAGATCAGCTATGGCCCTTGCTTGGCCATCCTTCAAAGGCAGGGAATTAGTGCCAGCCTTCAATGTGCCTGCGGGAAAACGCAAACTAGATTAAAGCAACAATAAGGCAAGGTTTGGATCTTCTTTTGTCTTTCAACATATAGTGACATTCTCTTGACCCCCTGTACATGTCTCCTTGGGTAACATGGTGATGAGTTGATGATGTTGAACTCGTTCTGCTCAGCAAATCCCTTAAATTCTCTGGAGATGAACTAGGTCCCATTGTCACAGATTATTCATTCAGCAAACCCTCGATCAGTGAACAGAACATTGTTGAGATTATGGTTGTGGCTCTTAAATATTAAACCTTTCAGATGAAAGGGAACTTTGAGTAGTAGTCTGCAACTACAAGATACCATTCTTGTTTGCGTGTGAATAAATTAGTTCTCACGGCGTACCGTGGTCTGGACGGTACTTAAAAGCAATAATCTCCTCTTTCTGCTGTGTATTTCTATACCTCTGGCACATATTCCAATGGATGCCATTATTTTTGATGTCCTTGTAGATGTCCATCCTGTATACAGCGGAGCTGGGTCTAAGCTTATACTTCTCCATTCCAGTGTGATCTTCATGTATCGTTTTCAGAAGTCTTCCTGCATCATTTTACGAATATTTTGGATTCAGCTAGTAGAACACCACCTGGTAATGAGATGCCATCTGACAAACCAATACTGTCATGGAGTGTCTACTCTATCATATTGATCTCAAGTTGTGTTGCAAAACCCCAAACTGCTCAAATTGCTTTAGCCTCAAGTTCCATCTGGGTGGGCTTTTTCCGCACATATCCATTTGTCTGAGAGGACTGGCTGTCCTTTGGCACTTCAGAATAAACACCAAATTCTTTTTAACCAGTTTTGCCTCTTTATTTTCTAATTCGTTGGTTGCCAACAAAATTTAAGGGACATAAGAGCTTCTAATTCTCATAGCATTTCTAGATTATCTTTTATCTTACTGTTCATTGTGGTTTTTGCTCTACATCATAAGATAGTTAAGCTCAATTTGCCTTTCTATGTCTTTTGGACCTCTTGCTCCCATGGTCAGAGTTTCTATCACCAGTACGTAATCATTTTTAGTGTAAGAGTCACTCTCAGATCCATTATGAGAACTGGGACTGTTTTTTCTTGCTTTCCACTATTTCACCTATATTTGTCAGTCCATAAATCTTACCTCTGATCCATCATTTTAGATATTTAGCCAACGTTTGTACTTGCTGGTAGCTTTTCCTGCTCTCCCAAAAATAGTCACATTACTCCATTTATTGGACCTCTCTGGTATGTATATCATTTCAGCACCAACTGTGGGCAGCTGTCCATTTGGAATGATAGATCTGTTGTGTATTGGTATATTTCTGTCCATTGCCATCCACCCCCTTATCTCGGGTATTCTGTTCCTTGTAACTGTTAAACATGTGAATGTGTGAGGTACAAGACGCCTCATCATCTTCCATTAACTGTTCAGATTCTGAAACTTTATAAGCAGTCCAGATTAACTGAGATGAATGGACCTTATTAGCTTGACTATCATGTTGGGAAACCACTAACTTCCTATCCACAACACTCCTAACCTAGGCATTTCCATTCTTTCTGACCCCCAGTACTAAATTCCCAGGAGTAATATTCACCTGGGACTACCTTATGCAATGCTGTAGCGTTCTCTGAATTTTCTCCTAGACTTCTACCTTGATGAATGCCCTTTTTCCCTGCATGTAAAGCATTCTGGTGTGTAGGAAAAAGGAAAATTGTAGTGCCTTCTAGAGCATTTAACAGAAGATACTTTGAGATTCCTCCCAAAGACCAACTGATAAGATCTATAGCTGCCAACCAGATGAAATGAATTTTTTGCACAGAATTTCCATGTCAGTGCCATTGTTAGTTTAGTTAAGATCTTATGAACATGATTGCTTTCACAGAAGACATCGTGAAAGGATTTTCAGCTGCAATATTCATGACTACAATATTTACATATTTGCACGTCTCTCCACCTGTCTTTGGCAAGCTCCATCCCCAAAAACCCTAACATTTCCCTCCCCTCCACCCCACAATTGTCAGTCAGAAATTGCTCCAAATCCAGTTCCTATCCAACAGTCCTTGATTTTCTGCTCCACCCTTTTGTCTTTATGTATTAGAGTAGAAAGAATGAATTTGGTTGTCGTGTCCGTAAAATGAAACTGCTTATTGTGATGTCCTAAACACTTAATTGCACAGACACAACTTCCTCAAGCCCTTCCACCAATGAAAGTCTTACAAAAGGCCATGGCAGCATCCACGGATACATTTTACAATGCGTCACATTTCACTAATTTCTTTGATGAGCCTCGTGTAGTCATCAACATCACCTACATGCTTTCATTCTCCTTAAGAACATAAGAACAAGAAATAGGAGCAGGAGTAGGCCATCTAGCCCTTCGAGCCTGCCCCGCCATTCAATAAGATCATGGCTGATCTGTCGTGTCTCAGTTCCACATTCCCGCCCTCTCCCCATAACCCTTAATCCCCTTGCCTATCAAAAACCTATCAACCCGCATCTTAAAAATATTGAGCGAGGCAACCTCCACCACTTCAACAGGCAGAGAATTCCAGAGATTCACCACCCTTTGAGTGAAGAAGTTCCTCCTCAACTCCATTCTAAACCGCCCCCCCTTTATCCTGAGGCTGTGCCCTCTAGTCCTACTGTCCTTTCTGGGCGGGAAGAACCTCTCCACCTCTATCCTATCCATCCCATTCAACATCTTATACGTCTCAATGAGATCTCCCCTCATTCTTCTAAACTCTAACGAGTACAAGCCTAGTTTATTCAGCCTCTCCTCATAGTTCAACCCCCTCAACTCCGGAGTCAGCCTAGTAAACCTCCTCTGCACTCCCTCCAAGGCCAAAATATCCTTGCGTAAGTGCGGCGACCAAAACTGCTCACAGTACTCCAGCTGCGGCCTCACCAGTGCCCTATACAGCTGTAGCAAGACCTCCCTATTTTTATATTCAATCCCCCTCGCTATGAAGGCCAGCATCCCATTCGCCCTCCTGACCACCTGCTGCACCTGCAGGCTGGGTTTTAGCGACTCATGCACAAGGACCCCGAGGTCCCTCTGCATCGTCGCATGCTGCAGTTTTTCGCCACGTAAGTAATAGTCCTTTTGAAAGTGTGATCATCATGGGTGATAGAAGATGAGTGGGGGATCTGTAAGACTTTTCTGGAATGCTGATTCTCAGAATATTGTAAGGCTGGAGGAGGTTACTGAAAAAAAAATGGATGAGATTTGAATACAAGCTGTGAGTTTAAATTGGAGGAGTTAGTGCATTGTCAGCCAATGGAGGTCAGCAAGCAGAAGGTGAATGTGATACACTGCTAGTGAGGAAACCAACAGCAGAGCACAACATTATGAAGGGTGAAGGATGGGACGTCAGCCAAGAGATCATTAGAGTGTTTGAGTCTGGACATGGTAAAAGCATGGAAATGATTTCAGAAGCAGATGGTCTAAGGCAGTGCAGACATAAGTGCTGGCACGGAGGTGAATGAAGAATTTACAAGATTGGAAGATTACTCAAGATTAAAAAAGGATGTGGATTTGTGAACAGTTGCTAGCTCAGTTTGAGATAGTGACTGGAGAAGGGACGAAACCAGTGGTGAAAGAGTTTGTTGGGGTCCAAAGGCAATAGTGGGAATTTTCCAGTCTTACCAGTGACAGACATTGTCATGGAGAGAAGCCAAAAATCAATTGGCCAGGATTTTCTAGCGCTATTACCCATTAGTTGTAATGGTGGGTGACAGGGGAAAATATTGCAAGAGCCAAAAATCAGTTTCCCATCGATGGGAAAACAGGTTGTGATCATCTGTCCCAGCCTTCACTGGTGAGTCAAGTTTCCTGCCACGTCATGTGAAGAAGGCTATTTGAGTACATTTGAATATGATAAATGCTCATTATCAAGGCAGCTCGGTAGAATTCCAACTCAGGATCAAAAGGTCATGTCGGTGTATAATCAGGCCAGTGTGCATCACAACCAGATATAAGTAACGTGCACTGGCAACCTGCAGTTCACTCGTGATTTTGAAGTAAGTTAGCCAACCTTTCATTGCGCTGTGCACCAGGCTTCATCACATCGAATTTAGGAAGCTAAGACAAGACTCTGCCATGCCACTAGCAGTCCGGATTCGCTCCTTTTTTTATGGGCAAGCTTGAAATGCATAAAGAGAGGTGGAGTGTGAGTATGAGACATGCCAAGGCAGATGATAGAGATGGCTGTGTGGGTGTGCTGAGTGGAACCCTGTTTGCAATAAGTGTGTGAGCTGCACAGGTTGTGAGGTGAAATGGAGACATCAAATTGTGCACACGAGAGTAAGCGATGATGTTCCTTGCAATGGCTGTAGATAAGATTCCTTTGTAATTTGATCCTGTGAATATGTGAGGGGCTTGTGAGAGTGTGAGCTCTGACTCAAGAGAAGGGTGACTTATCCTGGCTCTGTGGATGAGATCATCCATGCATTTTCTGCACTGTATGGCCAATCTCCTCTGTATAGAGTTGGCGCTTACCACCAGTACACCTCCTCCAAAACCGGGCTGTTTACCTTTGTGCACTTCCTTGGATCAAGACAGGGGTGCAAAAGGTCTTGGCAGGCCTCTACTGTACCAAACAAATGTTCCAGCGAGGCATTGGTGTACTTCTTTTTGTGGGCCATCTCTGTCTTGTAACTGATTTGGATTTCAGACAGTGAAAGGTGTACGTGTGGGTGGATTTTAACTATGAAGCCTGGCACAATAATCCTCTGATGTCACAAGCTGCCTGCCAGCACTCCAATGTGTCTTCTGATGACAAATATTCAATGAGGCAGGAGGCAGACAATTGGGCACTATTGTCCTAGTTTCATCACCACACTAAGTCCATGACCTCTCTCCAAATTTTCTTCTCCCATCCACAACAATGCCTGCTCTTGGCAGGACCAGAAAATTCCACCCTATAGCTTTTGCCTTGCTCAATGTTCAACCAGAGAAAGTTGAGGTTGCTCTGGGACTGGATGCCAGATGGGTGAATGACAACACAGAGACAATGAAGAGGTTGAAGTACAGGGGGAATGCTTGTCTTATGCACCTTTTCCTCCTGTTCAATTATATAGAACATAAGATCTAAGTCATACCCATGTGAAATGGGCTGCCGGTTTTTAGATGGTGGAAAGTATGATGAAGGTCACAGGAAAAACACAAATATTTTGATCATTTCTAAATCCCTTTTATATCTTTAAAAAAGTTCCACTAGCACTTGGATTCTCCTGAGTTCTTAAACTAATTATTTTTTCCCACTAAAATCCCTGATGGAAATCCTGCTGTTTAATCTTATTGGGAGATGAACGAAGCATCCTTTAGTCTGCACCAGTGGTTCCCAACCACTGTGCCGTCGTGTACTGATGTGCTGTGAAGACTCAGCAGTCCTTCAGAGTCAGGGTGACTTGCTTCCACACCAGAAATTAGTTCTCAGGAGATTGAGGAGTCCAGTATGTGACAAATCCATCCCTGGTGAGGCAGACAATGGGTGGGCGAGGTGCCTGGGTTGCCACATGCTCCTTTCTCTGTTGACACTCAGCTTTAGCTTGCTCTCATCATTGGAACCTGGGTGTATAGTTCCTTCCCAGATGCTTTTCCTCCATTTCAGACAGCCTTGGCCCAGTGTGTAAGTGGGGGTTTTTCATTTTTTCAAGGAGGCTTTGAGGGTGTCCTTGAAGTGTTTCCTCTGCCCTCCTGGGGCTCACTTGTTGTGTTGAAGCTCTGAGTAGAGCACTTGTTTCAGGAATTGTTTTCAGACATGCAGATGTGGTCTACCCAGTTGGAGCTGATCGAGTGTGGTCAATGCTTTGGATGTTAGCCTGCGAGATAACACCCATCCTGCCAATGGATTTGTAGGATCCTATGGAGGCTGGTTGTATTTCTCCAGGATTTTGAGACGCCTGATATCCACAGTCCATGTATCTAAGCCATTTAGGAGGACGAGTATCACTACTGCTCTGTAGACCATGAGCTTGGTGCTGAGTCTGAGGTCCTTGCCATCAAACACAATTTCCCTCAGGTAACCGAAGGCTACACTGGCACACTGAAGGAAGTATTGAACCTAATCTTTGACGTCTGCCCTTGTTAACAGTCAGACCCCCAGATAAGGAAAGTAGTTCATATTGTCCAAGGCTTCAAAGTGGATTTTGATAACCAGGGGATTTGTGTCAGGGGTAGATTTATAAGAGCTCTTTGTCTTATGCATGTTTAGTTTGAGGCCCATGCTCTCATACACCTTGGTGAAGATGCTAACAATGGCTTAGAGCTCAGCTTCTGAATGTACACAGACGCAGGCATTGTCTTCATACTGTAGTTCATTGATTGGATGGGATGAACTTGGATCTGACCTGTAGGCAAAGGTTGTGCAGATTCCCGTTTGTTCTATAGTTTAGCTCTACTCCAGTGGGGAGCTTGCTGAGGGTAAGTTGAAGCACTGGAGCAAGGAAGGTCAAGAAGAATGTCAGTGCAATAACAGACCTGTACAACCCCAGTCCAATCATAAATTGGGTCTGTGGTGGATCCATTGGTCAGGGTCATGGGCTTACATGTCATCATGGGGCAGGCGGAAGTCAGTGACAAACTTTTGAGGGCAGCCAAAATGGCGAAGAAAGCTTCTTAATCCCCCACATTTGACAGTTCAAAGGTCTTTGGGAGGTCAAACAAAGTAATGTGCAAGGCTGGTGCTATTCACTGCATCTCTCTTGGAGTTGCCATGCAGAAATGATCATGTCCGCTGTGCTCCTTAGTGGGTGGTATCCACATTTTAATTGTGGGAGGAGCTCTTCAGCCACAGAGAGAAGGTGATAAAAGAACATTCTTGCAACGACCTTCCCTTTTGCCGACAGCAGGGAAGCTCCTCTGTAGCTACTGCAGTCGGACTTGTCAACTTTCTTGAAGATGGCCACAGTTACAGTGTCTCAGATCTCCTGGCATTTTCTCCTCCTTTCAGATATGGGAAATGAGGTCCCGTATTCATGGCAATAATGCTTCTCTGCCATGTTTTAGTGCTTCTGCTCCTTATACCTTGCTGTCCTTCAGATGTCTGGAGACCTTCTCTATCTTGTGCTGAGATGACATTGGGTACCACGATGTGGAGTGGAATCAAGGACACTCGTGTTGAAGACACAGTCTCTGTTAAGGTCTTCAAAGCGGTACGGACACTCTGCATCTCTAGGTCACCTGGAGTTGTCAGGATCACCGGGAGTTATCAGGTTGATAGTGAGGTGCTGGATGAACAGGCCTCTCTTATCAGGATCTTTGAATGCCTCAGTGTTGATTTTCCAGCGGCATTGTTTCTGTTGCCATCATTGCTTTGGAGGTACATTAATGTTGATTCAAGAGTGGATTAGACAATGGCCAGTCAGCCAGACATCAACTCCTGTCATGGCATAGGTGATGAGATACATCCTTGCGGTCCCTCACTCAGATGATGGCATAGTCAAGCAGATGCCAGTACTCAGAGCGAAGATCTTGCCATGAAGCCTTGTACTCTGACAGAACAAGGTGTTGGTTATAACAAGGCCATATTGTCAGAAGCAGGGTACCTGTGATGTTGGATTTCCCTACCCCTCCCCCCCCCCCCCCCCACCTCTGCCAATTACACCTCCCAGAAGTCTGTGTCCTTTCCCTTTCTGGTGTTGAAGTCACTGAGGATCACTTTGTCGCCTGTTGGGATTCAGGTGTAACATCCCTCTTTGGATCCATCTGTAACTTCGTGTTCAGGTGCATACACGCTGAGGACTGTAGCAGACTGGTTATGGGCTAGGTTGAGTTGGAGATTCATGAGATCTTTGTTTATCTGAGATGGTCAACCAGTTCATTTTTAATGGTGAAGCTAACCCCATGAAGACGGTGATCTTCTTCTGATTTACCTTTCCAGAAAAAGGTGCAGCCACGACCTTCTTCCTTGAGCTGGCTCTTCCCTATTCACTAGGTCTCACATAGGGCAGCAATGTCAATGTCGAAATGCCTGATCTCCTGGACAATGATTGCTGCATACCATTCTGGTCTGTCACTGTTGGGTTGACCATGAGGATGCTGACATTCCAGGTCATCAATTTAAGGGAAGGAAGATGAATTCTTTTAATTTGAGGTGGCCATAGCACACCAGCTACCAGATGGGTTTGACAGAGCATGGTCTTGGTCCTGTGATAAAGGGCCCACTCCAATGGATGGACTTAGGACATACATGCACTCATACTCCTACTGTCCTCCATTCTCCTTCCCACAGGACCTCTTTCCCTGGGATTCATATGAGTTCATGAGGGTGGCACTGGCCCCTCACTGAATGGCCACATTGCTCCTCTCTCACTGTTAACAACTCTGCTGCTCTCTCTCTCTCTCACTGTTAATGCCCTACTGCTCCTCTCTCATTGTTAAAGGCCCCGCTGCTCCTCTCTCACTCTTTTCGGTGATGGTTACTGCCTCCAGATCCCCTTTTCACCAGCTCAGGTGGATTTTAATCTGTGACAAGAAGGATAAGCAAATTGTTTATATAACTCCATGACAATTTGCTTTTTATCCCTCTCAAATTCTTATCACCTGATGTCATTAACACTTCTTTCACTTTCTGAATGGAAATGCTCAGTTTTAAGGGATGCAATAACGCATGATTGGGTACACTGCAGATCAACTGACTTTCCAAAAATAAGTATTTTATCATGGTCCATGTCCAATTTAAGTTGTGTCTTTTCCATGGAATGCTTGCTTAGCAGCAGGAATATCTCATTAATATTAACAACTGGCTTACTCCAGCTACATGGCTTGGGATCCCAATCTTAGTAATGACCTCAACATGTTGACATCCCCAAACACAAAACAAATAGAAGTATCATACATTCAACCTTATTTTGATTCTTAATACTGAGTGAATCTAAATAATATTTTAATAGATCTGTTCCGCACTGTCAGGATGTAATCCTTATCCAACATGATACAATTAAATTAATCTGTGAATAATACACTCATTAACAAACTAAAGGTTCTTGTAACTAATACAGTTCCCTCAGACTATCGCCATTATCACCAACTTTCAAAATCTCTGCATCATGCTTCAAAAACATGATGTTCTAATTTGGGCATTTCATCAGATTATGATATTTTAAGTCATATCTGAAACACCTGTCGACAGTTCCTTGGGCATTTCCAGGGTTCATTTTTCCATTACTATTACTCCAATCCTGTCATCTGTCAAATCTGCTACAAATCCCTTCAGCCTCATTCCTTTTGTCTGTAACTTTTCTGTTGCATTGCTGCTTGTGTCCAGCATCTTGAAAGTCTTAGAATCATAGAAACCTACAGTACAGAAAGAGGCCATTCGGCCCATCGAGTCTGCGCCGACCACAATCCCACTCAGGCCCTACCCCCATATCCGTACATATTTTTTAACCCATTAATCCTCTAACCTATGTAACTATGGTCAATTTAGCATGGCCAATCAACCTAACCCGCACATCTTTGGACTGTAGGAGGAAACTGGAGTACCCGGAGGAAACTCATGCAGATACGAAGAGAATGTGCAATCTCCACACAGACAGTGACCCAAGCCAGGAATTGAACCCAGGTCCCTGGAGCTGTGAAGCAGCAGTGCTAACTACTGTGCTACCGTGCCACCCTTGAAAATCTTTAAGTCCTCCATCTTTGAGACACCACAGAAAATCCCATTTACACCAAAACAGCTGGATATGACTGCTTTTCCAGGAATAATTTTTAAAACAAATGACATGTAATCCAAATGTCTTTTTCTTGGAACTGAAAGCCAGTTAAGACCAGAAGTATATCCATATGCAACACCTTAAGACAATCCAGCAACTTAAATGTAAGTACTAAATAAGGAATCTCCAAATTGAATTTCTGAAATCTGTTATACCGTTTGTTAAAGTCCATGATAGATTTTATGAATCAATCAAATCTATCAAAATCTGGTCACGCATTGTAGTCATCTAATAGATCATATTTCATGTAAATTTCACCCATGAAGCTTTAATAATAGATCCAAACCTAAGATTTTATTGCCATCCAAAAAGCAAATATTTACATTCCATATTTTTGTAGGAAGTAATTTACTGTGATCACGGTTAATTGTCATTCCAGTGCAATGCTAGTCCAAATGTAACAGAAAATGGCCTAAGTTTCAGCTCATAAGAGATGAAGTATGCATGTGGAAAGTATCATTACATTTCTAAAAGGTAAATTTGATTGAAAAAGTTCAAATTGTTGTAGCTTTTCCTGCCTATTCTGAACTTTAATGCAGCATTTTCATGTGAATGTCTAAAATATCAGGCCAAATTTTCATCATAAAGGTGGCAAACAGTAGCTTGATTTTGTTTTGGACTAGAAATCGGAAAATTGATTAAAATTCAGGATTGCACAGAGGACAGAGCCCTTAATGGATATGGATTTGGGCTTCCTGTCTAATTAAGCCAATAGGGTCAGGGCTGGAGATAGGTCAGATGAAGTGGGGATTGCTTTCGACTCCATTTCTGAGGGAGTGATTGTCCTAAGCAAGAAATTTGCTGATGATTGTACCAAATCCTTCCAAAGCACCAGAGGAAAACTACATAATCACAGGAGAACCAAGAGGTAGGGCTAATTTTCACTTCATCCATGCCTACCTAATATTGGAAGCCATAAAGAAAAGGAGCTCCTCTATGCAGAGGGGGAAGAAAAAAATCTGTGGAGAATTAAGTGGATCAATTGGGCAACTTCTTACTGTCTTGTCTACTATTTTCCTCTCTTTGCACTGTATAGGTAATGGCACTTTAAAACATAGGCCTGGAACTCTTTTTATTGCTGCTGTTACAGAAGAAGTGGCAATGGGCTAGTTTCCCTGGAACCTATTATGCTAGGCTATATACGCAGAGTGTGTATGAAGAATGATATGTTCTATTTGTTGTGTCTTCCCAGAAATACCATGTGAAAGAAATATTACAAAGATAAAAAATACAGTATTTGTCATTGTTGCTATTGATTTTTCTTGCAGGTGTTAATTTAAAGTTTGCTTTTCAAGGCACTAAACACATTCTCAATATTGATGCTTTTCAGTTATCAGGAAGAAATTCTGCCAATAAGGATAAATGTAAATTTTCATAGTAAATTCTACCACAGAGTCCTTTCTGCAACAATTGAAACTATTCCAAGTTGCAAGACAATACCTTTTCCAAATGTAACATGCGATTTACACATACACAGCATGAAGATGAAAAAACACCCAGATTCAGCAGAGGACTAGGATGGAAATGCTGGCATTTGTTTGAGGTATGGACATGGCACTACCCATAATCCTCTCTCAACTTTCAAAATTAGGTTGCCTTCAATGTTCAGTCATTCAGCTGAAGGATCAGTATTTGAATTTCCTTTGCCAAATCTGTATCTTCTCTGGTGAGGGATAAGGAATGGAGTTGTGTTGGACAGGATTGTCATGCCTGACTTCTGTGGTCATTGAGGCCAGTCTCGTTGGAAGTGCTGAATCTTGTTACAATTTTAGCACCTATTTGGAGTATCCTTTGAGTGTGCTCATTCAGGAAGCTTACTGTAGCAATAAGATTGGACTGGGGTGAGCACAGTAAGAAGTCTCACAATACCAGGTTAAAGTCCAACAGGTTTATTTGGAATCACGAGCTATTGGAGCACTGCTCCTTCCTCAGGTGAGCCACCTGAGGAAGAAGCAGCAATCTGAAAACTTGTGATTCCAAATAAACCTGTTGGATTTTAACCTAGACATAGGACAACAAGGATTGGATTTGTACTTGCTGTGCAGCAAACTTGTCAGCCTGAGATTGACATCCCTGTCTGCGCTGACAGTCACCTCAGTGATGGTGTCCTCTTTCCTGCTGTTAGGACTCCAGTCTTTCCCCATGAGCCAGATGCTGTAATCTTGCTCATTACAGGAGACAATATGTGTTTGTCACTGTTGAGACTCTTCAGTTCCCTCCAAACACCTTCATTGCTCACCACTTTCAGCTAGGCTGTTTTTCAGCTATATGTCACAGGTTTGGAGGAGGACAATGTGTCAAACAACTTTTCCAGTTGTAGGAATACAGGGACCAGTTCTCTTCTTTGGTTTGCTTGTACTCATAACACCTCTGCGGAAGCTGCAGCAGGGGTCCGCTGCCCCAGTAGCCCAAGCCAGGATCTAAAAAATCCACTATGGACTTCTTTGAATGTCTGCACCATTCACCAGTTTTTCCCGGCGAGTTTTCCCACACAGATATTCCATCATGAGGGCTGCCTGTTCCCCCTCTTGAGGTCCATACATGTAATGACCAGCTATGCGTCATTGAGTCAATCCTTGGCTACCAGTTCATTATAAATGGTCAGTTTTCCTGGTAATCCGTCCAGCTTCCTACTCATTGGCAGGGAGAATATCCATGGTGGAATTTTTCATCTTTCCTCTGCTATGTTAAAAGACGGTACACTGAAAGCCAGTTTCTGATCACTACTTCAACTCTCAGTTTTATCCTGTGAAGCCTGTGCCTCTTCTCGAGTTGCATCGGCCTCTGTCATTGACAGAGCCAGTTTCAGATCTTTCATCATCCACTGCAGCTCAGTCAGGCACTCTTTCTTTTCGTGCATTTTGTTTTGATGTCTGCACTGTAGCATTCCACTTCGGACATCAAAATGTAACGTGCAACTTAAGCACATGGACTGCATGAAGATTAAAATAAAACAAGGTTCCTTAATTCCACCAACTACAAACTATATAAGATCTCCAGGGAAAGCTTAACTCCAAGAAAAGCTACTTACAGGAACATTGACCACTGATGCTCCAGATTTCTGTCCTATTCAGAGAGTTGTCAAAACCTACTGACACCACCCCCACATTCAGTATTGATAAGAGGCAAGAGCTCTGATGAAAGGTCATCTAGACTCGAAACATTAACTTTATTCTCTCCCCACAGATGCCATCTTACCTGCTGAGATTTTCCAGCATTTTCTATTTTAGTTTGAGAAAGCACATGGTTTGTGTATGTAAGCAGGCATGTGTGTGTAAGTACATTCAATGATGAGATGTGAGCTAGGCCTTTATTATTGTCTCTCCCTAATTGCTCTCAAAAAGGTGGTTAGCTACCTTCTTGAACTCCTGCAGTCCACATGGTGTAGGTACATCCACAGTGCTATTAGGAAGGGAGTTTCAGGATTTTGACAGTGAAGGCAATATATTTCCAAATAGGATGGTGAGTGGCTTAGAAGGAAACTTCCAAGTGGTGAGATTCCCATGCATCTGTTGTCCTTGCCCTTTTGGATGGTAGAGATTGGGAGGTGCATTGGTGGGTAGCTGCAGTGCATCTTGTAAATGGTACATACTGCTGCTACTGTATAGGGAGCAAATGTTGAAGGCGATAGGTAGATGGTGTGCCAACCAAGTGGGCTGCTTTGTCCTGGATGTTGTTGAACTTCTTCAGTGTTGTTGGAGCTGCATTCATCCAGGCAAATGGAGAGTATCCCGTAACGCTCCTGTTGCTTCACTTGTCTCTTCATGAGATCTTTCAAGCTAAGGAATGCTGCCAATGGACTGACTAGGTCTCCATCTCACCTTCCTGGTTCCTTAGCCACCCTCAGGAGGTTTTAAGCTATCGTAGGTTCCTGCTACACTGCCACCCAAGCTCTGGACCTGTTTTCGCTACTTTCTCCCTCATCCCTCAGATTGTCAAATAGCATCTGGCCTCATCCTTCAGATTGTCAAAGAAAGGTCCACTGCTCAGTGCTCTCTCCATCATCCACACCTGCTGCCAGAGGTCTCACTACTAAGTGCTGTATAATAACTCATTTATTAGGTTCTTTGAGCAATGCAATTCCACAATCCCATGCTCCTGGGAAGCACAAATCAGAGAACTGGTGTCAGCTATAATGTTACACCTTATTGCCAATTAGTGCTTTGTTCACGTGAGCACTGCTGAATTATCCCTTATATAGCAAGCACATACAAATGCAATGGAACACTATGGCAAGGGGTATGCAAAGCCATATGATTGTTAGCATTTTGTCATTATAGCACTTTCATTTAATACGCATTGCGGCTCCTTGAAGGTTACCTTTACCTTATATTTTATATTGTAACATATCTAATTTTTCTTTTAATTTAGCATTCATTACAATTCTCTTTTGGTTCTGCAATACAATTAATAATGTACAGACATCCAAATGACATCTAGGATCTGATCTTAAATAGGTCATCATATAGAACGGTTGACAAAATCAACTGTTCTCTAATTCCCCTGTGTTTTCCAGAAACAGTTTCTTTCTTATTAAAGTGTAACTGATAATTCTGGCAACATTCTGTAATGATTGCTTTATTTATTTATTTATAATAACTGATGATAACGTACAAGAGGTATGAATATCCTAGAAACTAATGGGAAGAATTACACAAGATTTCGCATTTAAAACATTTACTGTAACAAACAAATATCAACAATGACTAAAAGTTACTTAGGGGACAGTTTGTATTGCTTTCAGGAAAAGGTTTGTGTATGTAAGCAAACATGTGTGTATGAGACCATTTGAAGCTGGCAGCCTTATATGTCCAGGAGATCTAGGGGTGGCAGGAGCCACCAAAACCCATCCACATTGACCAAGAGGGTATGGCTGGAAATAGCTTCCACTATGAGCACAGCAGGGGACAACGGGAGATCAGGAATACTGGAAGAGGTTCCACGATTTGCTATGATCTAAAAAGGCGAGTTGTTCGGCACAAACACACAGAAGTAAGTGTGATAGTTCACATCTGACCACTGTGCTTATGGTGGGAGATCTGGCCCTTACAAGCTTCCATGCTACAGGAGATGTATGTTTAAGCCACCCCTGTAGATGCACTCAGTAAAGGGCTAGAAATGTGAATATACTATAATTGAATGCCATACCCAAGAGATTTGTCTCTGGTGGCACTATATATTAGGCTAACATTTCTCTATGTTGTATCTGCAGGACAAGAGGGCCCATACTGGAGGTGGGATTGCAAGGTCATGGGTGATTTGAAACATCGAAGATGCAGCTATGGAGATGGCAAAGGTGCCACACAGCCCATTGCTGACTACCAACACAGCCCGTTATAGGTGCCAAAGGTGGTGAAGAGGCACAGTGAAAACGGTGACAGGGATGCTGTTAGTTCACTGAACAGAAGGGGACATTTGCCTGAGAGAGTGTGAAGGTTAGGAATACAAAGGACAGCACAATTATGATTGAAGGCAATGGGACATATCACAACATGCTATAACAATGTGAAGGGCTACATGTCATTACACAAATCTTGTGTCTCACACAGTTCCTAGTGTTGCTCGCTCACTGCCAAAACCCCATTCCCCCAAACACCCAAAACCCATCAATCAAGAAAGACTGCATGGTTACATGGTATGAAAAGCTAAAAAAGAATCAAAGATAGCTGAGAAAATTTGCCCGACTATGACATGTGCTGTTGGATTAGATGGACCAAAGCCAGAACAGCATCATCGTTGACTTATGAGGTTAATAGGCAAACTGTAACTGATCAATATGTGGAACAAAAAGATCTAAAAGGTACTTTTGATATGGTGCACTTGAAATGCTTCGAGACTATCAAGGCAAGAGCAAATTGGTCAATAATCATTCAGCTCTGCTGGCCACAACTCCTTAGCCAGTAGGATAATGATGGCTGATTTCCAAAAGCAAGGAAAGGTATATATGTCCAAAAGATTTCTGAAAGACCAGAGAGATAGGAGCTGTCAACTGATGAGCACAATCCTTAAGAACTTTTACACTGATGTGATCTGGGCCACATGATATCTGTAGATCCACTTGTTTGAATTATTCCTTTTGTTGATAGCAACAGAAGATCCTTCTAGTTCACAAAGTGAAGTCTGATGCAGAATCACATGTTCCTTAAATTCTTAATTTTCAAACCACCTAAAAAAATCCACCCAATTAATTTGCACCATCACAGGGATAATTGTGAACAAAAAGGGTAATTTCTCTTCTTCAAAGTGAAGCCTGACGTTTTATATGTACACTTCCACATATTTCTGATATTGTTCAAAAACAGTTATATAGCATATCTCTAAATACATTTTTCACATCCTGAATTTCCTTTTTCAACTTGATTTTTAGCTGAGCAAATTTGTCTTGATCCCCTGCACAAAATGCAACTTGTCTTTTTTTCATTATTGCTTTAAGTTCTTTGTAATCCGGGGTTTCTCATTTGGATAAATCTTAACTGTTTGTTTGGATTCTAAGTTGTTTACAGAAGATGATATGTTCATTTATGATTTCAATGCTCTTATTTATGTTGTCTTCATCCATAAAAAAATCTCAATTGGTGTTACCAAAGCTAATTTGCAGATCTTGAATAGCCGCATTGTCCCAAACTTTAATCCTTTCCTACTGAGATTTATCACTCTCAGCTTTTGTCCATATTTAGTGAGGAGATGCACAAAATCATGATCTGAATCTCTAACCCATGGATGAATCAAAACACTTGTCAGAGTCATGAATGGAGCAAAAACCATTGCCTTCTCTCCACAAGTTGGTTTGTCAACACACTTAATGAAGTTATGGAGTCTCTCTCAAAGCCAAGTCACAGTGGCTCATCTCACCAAAGATGATCTTCAGTGAATCTGGAGAAGGAGCAACCATGTCTGATTGTTTCATAAACAACTTCTGCTGCCTCCTCTGCATTTTGGATAATGAATAATTCAAAGAATGCATAAATTGATTGATCAAGGCAGAACTCCCTTCCAACTTCCTTGAGTGTCAGCCATACACTTTTGATTTAATTTGTGAAAGCTTTTGAAAAGGGAACCTTTGCTCTTCAAAGAACTCTGGTAGGTTTAGACCTTCTGCTGAGAAGTATAAAGCCACAAAACCTGAGTTCTAAAAATCACATCTAACTGAAGCCAGTGGCAATTTTAAATAGCCTCCTCTGTGAACCACCTATGTACAACATATATCCTGCTCCCATTTCCTCCTTCCCCACACCTATCCTAGGTTCAAGAGTGGGGCTTCTGGAATCAGGGCTCTAGTGCCATTTTGGCTTGTGGGGTGGAACCCTTATTTCTCCACAAATTAGCTACCAGCAATTAATGATTGTCAATACATTTCATGTATCCTCATAATGTGCGCTAAAACACATCTTATTTTAAATAAATTCTGACAATGCCAGAAACACAATCAAGCTAGGAGTGATTTATTAACAACAGCTCTAGAATGTTCTCCTAAGCTTCTCATTTTCAAGTTCCTATATTGTTACACAGCAGGAAATTGAATTTTATTTCTCTGAAAGATCAATGTTATCCTAAAACTTCTAACTTCTTTGCTCAGACAATATAAATTTAGTGAAACAGAACTGGTTGGAAGTTACACATTTTAATTCAAGAGGTCCACACAATGCCATAAGCAAATTAAGATCACAAAAATGATTCATTAGACATTTATGTGCCACACAAAATGCACTTCTTGGCTCAGTTGAAGAAATAACTTGTATTTACATAGCACTTTGTCATGTCTTCAGGGTGACCCAACCATTTCACAACCAATTAATTACTTTCAAAGTATAGTCACTGTTGATTAATGTAATTAACTACAGCAGCCAATCATACACAGCAAAGTCCCACAAAATGTAAATGAAATGAAAGACCAGTTAATAAGTTTTTGTAGTATTAGTTGAGGGTGGAATATAAATCTGGTAAAATCTTTCACACTGCCTTAAGGTCGGTTTGCCTTTAACAGTACTTTATATGAAACAGTTCTTCAGACACACTCAGGAACAAATGCAGTTTTACAGTATGAGTAATTGTATGAAACAGAATGTCCGCAGTCAGCTACTTCTGAAACCAGAATCAGTTGGTTTTCTCTCCTGATAATCGGACCCTGCATTCAAATATTTTAAATTATCCTAGTCATGACAATTTCAGTCAATTACAAATCATTCAATATTTATTATTACAGAAGGTCAGGGGGCATGGAGTTGGGGGTAGGGTGTTAGCATGGATAGAGGATTGGCTGTCAAATAGGAGGCAGAGAGTGGGGGTGAATGGGTGCTATTCGGATTGGCGGTTGGTGACTAGTGGAGTGCCCCAGGGGTCGGTGCTGGGGCCTCAGCTATTCACCATTTATATAGATGATCTGGAGGAGGGAACCGAGTGTATGGTGTCGAAATTTGCTGATGACACCAAGATTGGTGGAACGGCAAATTGTGCGGAGGGTGTGGAGAGTCTGCAGAAGGATCTAGACAGGCTGGGCGAATGGGCCAGGAACGGGCAAATGGAATTTAATGTTGGCAAATGTGAGGTTGTCCACTTTGGTAGGAATAATGGTAGGAAGGACTATTACTTACGTGGTGAAAAACTGCAGCATGCGACGGTGCAGAGGGACCTCGGGGTCCCTGTGCATGAGTCGCTAAAACCCAGCCTGCAGGTGCAGCAGGTGGTCAGGAAAGCGAATGGGATGCTGGCCTTCATAGCAAGGGGGATTGAATATAAAAGTAGGGAGGTCTTGCTGCAGCTGTACAGGGCACTGAGGAGGCCGCAGCTGGAGTACTGTGAGCAGTTTTGGTCGCCGCACTTACGCAAGGATATTTTGGCCTTGGAGGGAGTGCAGAGGAGGTTTACTAGGCTGATACCGGAGTTGAGGGGGTTGAACTATGAGGAGAGACTGAATAAACTAGGCTTGTACTCGTTAGAGTTTAGAAGAATGAGGGGAGATCTCATTGAGACATATAAGATGATGAATGGGATGGATAGGATAGAGGTGGAGAGGCTCTTCCCGCTCAGAAAAGACAGTAGGACTAGAGGGCACAGCCTCAAGGTAAAGGGGGGGGTGGTTTAGAACGGAGTTGAGGAGGAACTTCTTCACTCAAAGGGTGGTGAATCTCTGGAATTCTCTGCCCGTTGAAGTGGTGGAGGCTGCCTCGCTAAATATATTTAAGACGCAGGTTGATAGGCAAGGGGATTAAGGGTTATGGGGAGAGGGCGGGAATGTGGAACTGAGACACGACAGATCAGCCATGATCTTATTGAATGGCAGGGCAGGCTCGAGGGGCTAGATGGCCTACTCCTGCTCCTATTTCTTATGTTCTTATGTTCTTATTACAATGTCCACCTTTTGCAGACGATAATTTTCTTTTACAAAATTAAATATTTAGGCTATTTTCTAGTATCCCTTACTACATGTACAAGCTTTTTGGAATGCTAGCCAGCTTCCGCACCAAATTTAAAACCACAAAGTGAAGTACTATTAGCTTGTTTCAGCAAGAACAATCACACGCTAAGTAACAATTCAAGTAGTCCCCTGGTATCGAAACACATCAGGGTAGAATTTCTGCTCTAGACACAACTAGCAATCTGACTGCAAATGGTGGTTGATATAGTGCTAATGTACTGACGGGAAATTATGACTTAGGCTTCTGATCAAACGCACATATAATCACCAATGTAAAATCTTGCATGAGCCAGTGCAATTGAACAGCTCACCTTGTATTAAAAAACTTGGTAAATGGTGATAACCTGGTGCAGATTGATTAATTCTGCGAAAAATACGTTTATCACCTAAATAAACATTTTTAATAAGTGTTGCATTTTGCATCTGCCAATTAACCCAATTTTCAATCTCTAAAATGATCCTAAAAGCTGCACTGAACCATTTGCTTAAGGTAAAATACTGCTGATGCCGGAATCTTAAATAAAGACAGAAAATGCTGGAAAATCTCAGCAAGTTTGATAGCTTGTGGAGAAAAAGCATGCCCATCGTTTTGGGTCTGGATGACCCTTTGTCAGATCTGAAGAGAAGAAAAATTGGAAAAGATTTATACATGGGCGGCACGGTGGCACACTGGTTAGCACTGCTGCCTCACAGCACCAGGGATCTGGGTTCAACTCCCAGCTTGGGTCACTGTGTGTGGAGTTTGCACATTCTCCCCATGTCTGCATGGGTTTCCTCCAGGTGCTCCGGTTTCTTCCCACGGTCCAAAGATGTGCGGGTTAGCTCCAGTTTCCTCCCAGTCTGAAAGATGTGCTGGTAAGGTGCATTGGCCATGCACCTTACCAGCCTCAATGCACGTGAACAGGCACTGGAGTGTGGCAACTAGGGAATTTATAGAGTAACTTCATTGCAGTATTAATGTAAGCCTACTTGTGACTAATAAACAAACTTTACTATGAGGTAGAGGGGATGCTGTAATTGCACAAATTAACATCCTCCCCATGATTAATTGCCTACAGTTCTTTTCCCATCTACTGATCAAATTCTGATCCATGCCTTTGTCATCTTTAGATCAGAATGAACCAATGTTCTGCTTTCATTATGCACCTTCATCAATTCCAGCTCATCCTACATTTTACTGTATATATTTCCAATGCGACAATAAGACTTGCTCACCTATCACCCTGTCCTTGGTGATCAACATTGGCTCCCAATGCACTAACTTCTCAAATTTTAAAATTATTTAGTGTTTCAAATCACTTGTCTAACTCTATAACCCTATCTGTGCCTATCTCCCTATAGGCACAGATAGGGTTTCACCCTATAGTCTCCATCCACAACCCAAAATATTCTAAGGAGTTGGGAATGGAACCAAATCTTCAACACACATCTTCACTGCTGACCTTATATTGGATGGAAGATTGTCGATTGAAGAGTTGGAGGGAGTAGGGTTTGGAACACTGCCATGAGGAATCACTGCAGGAATGCCTGGTGCTGTGTTGATTGACTTCCAAAAACTACCACCATCTTTCTTTTCATTGGGATGACTTCGGCTGGTGAAGACTTTTCATTTGATTCCCACCGACTTCAATTTTACTTTAGCTCCCTGATGTCACACTCAGTTAAATGATGCTTCAACTTCGAAGGTAGTTACTCTCACCTCAACTTTGAAATGCAGCTCTTTTGTACATGTTTGGCCCAAGGTTATAATAAGATCTGAAGCTGAATGGTCCAGCGAAACCCAAACAGAGCATCGGTCAGCAAGTTATTGTTCTGCCTTGTGTTCACGGTCTAGGTGAGGTTTCTTTGGTGCTTACTTGTTACCCAAATAATGCTACAGTAGACTGTTATTTGTGAAAAAAATTTAGAGATCTGTGTACTTCTCAGTACTCTACACAAGACTGTACTTCTGCTTCCCACCAGATCTCAGTTAAATAATCACATGACGTTGCAATATAGTTACATCAGCATTAGCTGTTCCCTTTACTCTACAGCTCCTCCCCACCCCTACTACTTATCCCAACCACTGTATATACATCCTCCTACAATTTCCGCAAGGTCTCGGCCTTCACAGATCTAGTCTTTGAGGTTCCATTCACCAATCTCCCTGATCTGGTTCTTATCTCATTCAAAAGTTAAGGGAAATCTGAAATCTCTTGTTAGTCAATAGCCAAATCTTCTACCCAAGTGATTGTAAACTTTCCATTTCCTTCTGGTTCATTGTCTCCATCTAGATCTAAATGCTATGTCCAAGGTCCCATTGGTTTCTTTCCCAATGATATCAAGGCTCTTCTGTTCCTTCTGATATTTCCCTGGTCCTTCTCAATTCTATAAGATCTCAATTGTATAGTTTTTTTCATTGTCTTCTTTCTATTGATCTCGTGCCCACATTTTCTCCCACTGCAATCAAATCCTGTGAACATACTGCAGTCAGTGTGCCAATATGAAAGAAATGGATTATATTTGGTGACAGGAAACCAATTTGACGGACTACTTTGCTTTGAATAGCGTCAAGCTAAGTGAATGTTGCTGTGGTTTCATCCATCCAGACGTTTGTAAGCATTATGTCACACTCCTGACTTGAACTTTATAGCACTTTCAGGCAACAAAACACTCAAGAGGACCTAGTCTCTGCCCAACTTTGGCAAATAGTATTGACATACCTGGTCCACTTAAGCCATTAGTCATGATAGCTCACTTGACATTATTCATGTGTTACAGCTGTTTATGAAAGTCAAGGAGAGGTAACGGGGCCTTTCATTTTGTTTTAAATAGTCATTCTTCCCTACCTGACATAAATGTTATTCAGAATTTTGTCCAGATCCTGCAGTAAGCTACAGTTGCTTGCTCCATGATTACAGCAGTCATGTTTAGAGTGAAATATTGTCATGACATCAACTCAAAAATATGATAAAGGAAAGATCACTGTTTAAGCAGCTGAGAAGGTATTGTTAAGGACCATGCCTTGAGGAGGTCTACAAATGTGTCTCGAAGTTGTGATGATTAGTCCCTTCCAGCTAGGTGCAATTTTCTATGTCTATTTTCTGACTCCAGCTGCTAAAGAATTATCCTTTTTTGCTGAAAGTACCACCATCAGTTCATCCATTGAGACAAAGGGCAGGATTTTCCAGTCATGTCCACCCCAAAACAGGAAATTTCCACCCAAGGTCAAATGGATCTTTAAACGGTCCATCAAATTATCTGTCCGGGCCATGACGATTCCAGCGGTGAGTGGGACTGGAAAATTTACTTGAAAGAGTTTGGCGTAGCACACTTTCAATACTAAAACATTGAAGAAAGGAACTTTGCTACACAAGTGACATAGCTGCAGTTACCAAATGCGTTCCAACTATTAAAACTATATCGAAAAAGGACATAAATTACATCTTACATCTTTAAAAAACATAGAATAAAATAATTTCATTAAAACATTGCATGGATTCATCAGACAAAGAGGCCACCATCTTTAACAAAGGGATTGTCATGCACGCCTATTCTAGTTTGCAGAAGGAGAGAATGGTGGAAATAACATCTCATGGTTTTCATGATAATGTTTTGCGTAAGTTATTTAACAATATCTTTGTTAGTACATTGTATCTTTTGTCGTACATTTAATTCAAATTATTGGTTTTCAATATTCCAAAGTCTGATTCAAACCACCTACATGACAAACATTTCTTTTCCTATTTACAGGAATGCTAAAAAGATCAACAGCATGCCCACCAAGGACATTGACAAATAAGAGATCATAAACTTCAGGATATTGAAACCATTAGTAAGATTAAATTAGCTTGCAGAGACTGTTGCAAAAACCGATGGTGCTTGTTTTATGATTCAGCAGAAACACTGCATTAATTCAGGAAGCATCTGGAAGCATCAGCACTCACTACTGTACAAAATCATAGACACCTTCCTGTGCCTAGTCAATTCCATAGTTGACTTTGGCCAACATCCAAATTCAATGCATTCAAAACAAAAAACAAAATTTGCATCATAGGCAAAGTAGATCCTGTACCTTTTCAGCATATGAATATGGCTTGCCATTTTATGACTTTATTTATCTGTACCAAGTGCTGTGGTCAACGTAAAATCTGCATTGCTCTGCAGTTGAACTATTGGCGCTGACCAGTTACATTTAATACTGAAACATTATTTTATAACTTATGCATTAAAAATGTGTTACAAATTTTAAAATTACCAATAATAGTGCCACTTTCCAGTGTATTCCATAAAATATTAACATTTTGTAAAACATTATTCAGATATCAGTACATTTCTTCTGGAATTTCATTTTTTAATAAACCTATAATGTGTGTGTCTGATGCATGCATATGGGTTCAAGGATGTCCAAAATGCAGACTCATTAAAATTTTAAAGTATACTTAACTATGATCATTAGAAAGTGCAACAGTTGCATTCATTCTTATAACAGGCCCAAGAAATAATCATTATTTGAAAATGTAGGAACAATCAAATAATTCCAATGAATTTGCTTTCTGGGCTTATATGACTTTGGCAAAATACTGAGCATGAAGTTATACTGAAAGAATAACTTCATAGAATCCCTACAATGCAGAAAGAAGCCATTTGTGTCTGCACCAACAACAATCTCTCCCAAGCCGTATTCCCATAACCTCAAAAGGTACTTATTTTGTGAAAGATTAATAACATTCAGTGTTAACTCTACACAGTGAAATAGCACACTAAGACTTGTCATTTTACTTTTATACTCCTGTGAAATGTTAATAGCTAACCAAGGACCCGGGAAGAAGAAAGTACATTTATGTAACACCATTTGTATCTTAAGAACCTCCCAAACTACTTTTGAATGTAATCACTACTGCAATATAAAGAAACACTTCAGTCAATATTCACAAAAGGTACCACAAACATGAATAAGAAATTGTTAAGTTTTGCTGATGTTGGTTGTGTGATGCAGGTTAGCTAGGATGCGAGGATATTCTCCTGCCTTACTAATAATGCCACCTTCAGTTTAATAGCACAACCGAAAAACAACAAGCTAATAATGCTGCACTCCTTCGATAATGCAGTGGAGACAGTCTAGATTATATGCTCACCTTTGTAATGAAGCTTGTACTTCTGACTCAGCAGCAAGAATGATGCACTAGATCAAGCTGACACCTTCTGATGTTCACAACAGTTCCACTGCTGGGTAATGCTTGCTTGTTTAAATTTATTGAAGAATGCCTAACATGAGCTAAAATTGTTGTTTACCATGCCGATACCTGAAACATACAGGTCTCAGAAATATTATTTTTATACTTACAACTTCATTTACCAATCACTTTACAAAATGTTCTTAAAATGGAAGTAATTCTATTCTTTCCTCTTCATAATATCCTACACTTAACTATGTTTTGCTCCATCTACCTCACAAGATAGGTTTTCAATATTTGCTTAAAATACAATAAAGGCCTTGATTTGTTTATTCTTCCCTCCTCACTCTTTAAACCCAAGCTACTTACATAGCATAATTGTTGAAGTTATTTTATTTATTCCCTCTACTCCTCACAGTGGCTTTGTAATTCTTGGGTGTATGTTATAGCAGGGACGCTTTTCCTATCATTACTTCTACAATAAGTGGCACCTTAAACAATGGCCATTCACCCTGCTCCAAGCCACACTGATTTCAATAGTTACAATGCCGGAGCTCAGTATCAAAGTTTTTTTTAAATAAGTATTGCTCCGGTGCTGGCATGAACATCAGTTCTTCTCAGCAAACCAAAAACTTCATTCTAAACAACATAATTAGCTGAAATGTTTCAGCTAATAGCTTGAAACACTAAAAAAAAGTTTCCTTATTTATTTTTTTTCTAATTACCTCGGTGTTAACATCATTTAGGAGTTCTAGATAGATCATTCTTGTTGAAACATTGTGGTTCATTATAGTTGGAAAGTTACATCAATGTTATAACATCATGAAAGAATCATCACATTGAACATCTTTCATTCTTATTTTTGTAACCTTCTTGTGACAAGAGAGAAGTGATCTCTTCCACGGTCTTTCTCCATCTAAAATGATCATAACTTCAAGTTTTTTATTTTATTGCTGAAAATGAAAAAGCATTTAACTTATCAATTTTCTAAATCCCAAATAAACACTACAATCATTCGAGATTAGCATGGCAGCTGTCAAGGAGGCCGGAGGTGCTGTATCCAGTTTCCTGTTCAGCTTCCATGCCTTCCAGCACCTCAATGCTGACTTGGACACATAGGGATTTCTACTCGGGGAAATTAAAGAAGAAGCAATTTGAGATATAAAAGCAGGCCTGAGTGGCAAAAAAAAATTTGGACATATTGGGTTGAATTTTATTACCCTCCCCAATCCTGATAATTTCAAGGTAAGGGGGGCTAGTAAAATGCAGCATGTGGCCTTGCTGCAGTCCTACCCCACCACCCCAAATGTCTCCCATTTTACACTGAACAGGAAAGGCATCAGGCAGCTTAAATATCTCATTCCACACACTCTGCTACTTTACTCACGGCAGAAGAAGGCCCATGCCAAGCAGAAAGCATAGCAGCTCCTATTGCTAGGAGTGGGGGGGGGAACATCCTTTAAGGTTCACTGTGCTGATCGGAAGCATATTCCCCCATTCCACCAAGACTATACACTGCACATTCCCACCCACTCCGTAATCCTACTCTTCAGCCTTTCAAAACTGGCCCACCAACCCCCTTGCTAGGGTCTGCCAACAAGGCCCCACTGATACCTTGGATTTATCTTGAACCTTTCTTGACCTGCAAGTTAAGCTTTGGGGACTATCTGTAGTCCTAGCAGTGGGGTTGAAATGTAATATTTCCAAGTTTTTAAAACTCTTTCATGTGATGTGGTCAATGCTGAAAGGCCAACATTTTTTGCTTGTCCCTAATTGTCCTTGACCTTGTTAAGCCATTTCAGAAATCAGTTAAGAATCAACCACATTATTGTGGGTCTGGGGCCACATGTAGGGCAGACCATGTAAGGATGGCAGATTTCCTTTCCTTAAGGTCATCAGTGAACAGAAATGGGTTTTTATGACATTTGATGACAGTATCATGGTCACCTTGATTTGCTGAAGACATAAAACCAGGTGGGAATATAAGCTCTGAGGAGGATGCAAAAAGACTTCCCAAAGGTTTAGACAGGCTAGGTGAGTAGGCCAGTACATAGCAGTTGTAATATAATGCAGAAAAATGTGAAGTTATCCATGTTAGTAGGAAAAACAGAAATGCAGAGCATTTCTTAAATGGCGGGAAATGGAGAAATGTTGATGTCCATAGAGATCTGACTGTCCTTGTTATGAGTCACTGAAAGCTAATGTGTGGGTACACAAGCAATTAGGAAGGCAAATGGTATGTTGCCCTTAATTGCAAAAGAATTTCAGTACAGTAGTAAAGAAGTCTGGCTGCAATTGTACAGAGCCTTGATGAAATTGCACCTGCAGTATTAGCCTCCATACCTAGTGAACTATATATTTTCCATAGAGGGAGTGAGTTGAAGGTTCAGAAGGATTGTCCAGTGAGGAGAGTTTGTGGAGACTATATTTAACAAATCACTGCTAAGTCTCTGGTTTAAAATTGTCTCTTTGTAAAATGAACACAGTCATAAATCTTTCTTCTTGATTCATAGACTGCTATAAAGTTGGCTGACTCTGCTTTTCACTGGATATTCAAGGTTCACCTCTGAGACCATCTGTAGTGAGTTATTGTTCTCTTTGTTCATCATCTTCTTTTCCCAGCTTTAGCAAACCTAGCATAATTCCATTATATTGTGCTTCCTTTTATGCTTATAAGCTCATATTGGTGAGTTAACTTATGTAACTCACTTTTTAATATTCTTGTTAAACTATGTACAACTTCCCAATATCTTCTGAACATAAGAAATGAGAGCAGGAATGGGCAATATGGCCCCATTCAATCAAAAGTGTTAGAAATCTTAACAGGTAGGGTTTTCTAGCCATTCCCACTAGTGGGATCTTCCAATTCTGCTGTCTACGGGTTCCCTGGTGGCAGAGAATGAGAAAACCCTGTTGACGGCAGCAGAAACAGAAAATCCTGCCATCAGCCAATGGCGGACCATCGTAAAACAGGCTGCAGGGTGTTGACATAAGGTAAATAATGAGAAATAGTTTTCAATGACTGAAGGGTCTATAACAGAGGGTGCAGATTAAAGGTGATTGGTAAAATAATCAGAGATGACATTGAGAAATGTATTTTATGCAACAAGCGATTAGGAGATAGAATGTAGTGCCAACATGTACTTGGTGTGCTAAATGACCTTCTTCTGGGCTGTATTGTCATGTGATTCAAGAGGCGTGGTTCTTAATGTTGTTATGATGGCCACAGGGAATCATCGATAGACTTCTTTGTGGCCACAAGGAATACAAGCTTTCTTGCTGAGTGAGCAAAGGCTTATTCAATGAGAAGTAGATAGTAGGGTTTTATTAATCAGCATCAATCCAAAGTGTTGTAGATCCAAAGTGTAGACTGTCTAGCTGTAAGCTGCAGGCACAGCTCTTTTCTCTGGTACAAAGTAAAGATTGTTTGGACTTGGAAAATTGGCAGTTGACTGAATTACTACAAATGGTTTAGCAGGAAAACCAGTACAAGTCAGCATGGAGGAAAGTTATGTAAACCAGTGGTTTTCAAAATGTGGTCCTTGGATTGGTCCAAAATGGAAGTCACTGAAGCTGGTATTTGGTGAGAAAGGTTTGATGAACTTTTAGCTCTACCCAAGGTCTAAACATCCTGGATTCACAAACACATCTCTGACGCACTTGCTGCCATTCACAATAGGACAGAACTGCAACGTGGGTGGCATGGTGACACAATGGTTAGCACTGCTGCCTCGCAGTGCCAGGGACCCAGGTTCGATTCCCAGCTTGGGTCACTGTTCTGTGTTGAGTCTGCATGGTCTCCCTGTGTCTGCGTGGGTTTCCTCTGGTTTCTGCCCACGGTCTGAAAGACGTGCTGGTTAGGTGCATTAGCTATGCTAATTTCTCCCTCAGAGTACCCGAACAGGTGCCAGAGTGTGGCGACTACGGGTTTTTCATAATAACTTCATTGCAGTGTTAATATAAGCTTACTTGGGACACAAATAAATAAGATTTGATTTTCAACACTTGAGGTAATGAAAACAAAGAGAGGCTGGCTGAACATGGAGACTGAACTGAGATCTATCTTAGAGACAGACATCATCTCACTGGTCGCTCATCAAAAACAGCATCATTCTTTCCATTATTTCTAATCAGTTTTTGCAGTTGTAAATGGGGATCTTTTGCCCTAAGTGGTTCATGGATGAAAACATTTTAGAACCACTGCTGTAGATGGAGTTGCACTGGATTCAATAGGTAAGTCACCATAGGTTACCATTATCAAATGCTGGCCTTCACCGCAGGTACAAGTCAGAATTAAAGGATGTCAAAAGTCACAGGAAAATAAATGAAGGAAGGCAGCAAATTGTAAGGCAAAGGGAATTGATAGCTTTTGAGGATTTTTTGCCAAGGAAAGTGGATTGAAATGTTTGTCAGAAGTAAAGACTCAACAGGTTGGTAAGTTAAAAAGTTAGGGATTTGCACATTAAGAGAAGTCAAGAAAAATTACTGTAAGAAATAAGACTGAAGTTAGTTATAATGAAGCATAGCTAGTGATGGTAGAAGTCTAAACAGGGATGAACAATAATGAAAAAAAAATACAGAGAGAAGCTGAACAATAATATTGAAATTTGCCAGATTTGTAAAAGGATGTAGTAAGGTGTACTTCTGGGTTTGATAATTGAGCTGAATTCACTAAGAAATTAGAGGATGTGAAAAAATGACTAATAAGGACACCATTTTTGTAAGTAATTGGACTGTTTGCTGAACAAAAGGAAATGGTTTGGAAAAGAAAGGCTACATTTTAATTGAGCAGAAACCATGAGACTAATGAGGAAAAGAGAACAATCATAACACATTTATCCTGGATGATAAGTTAGTCGTTAAATGAAGGCAGACTGAAGCAAGGGTCCCACATGAGTCTATGAAAATAGCGGATGATAGCTAACAGATTAATAAGAATTTATTAACTCATAATCTAGCCTCCAGAAAGTCAGACAGTGAGGGCACAAAAATGAATAAGGTGATTACATAGGAACATTAGAATTGTAACAAAATGTTCAAATTAAATACCTGAAAAATAAAGGATGGAGAAAGGGTGCAGGAGTGAGATTAATTGGATGGCTCCACCAAACTGCTAGCGTGGTCATGATGTGCTAAGCCATTTTGAGCTGTATCAATCTATAATTCTGATTCTATGATACCAGAACTGTTGTAGCAGTAGCAAAAATTAATTGGTAGGAATTACTGAAACATTGTATATTCCAAAAGATAGAGGCAAATTCAACAGCATGGATAACAGCTGCTCAAGAACAGTATTAGCGTGGAAAGATCTCTCAAGGTGCTTCAAAGGTACAAAGAAAACCAAGCTAATGAGAGCAAAATTGGAGATAGTAATGAAAAACTTGGTCAAATGGGCACTTTATTGAGATGGTCTTGGGTGAGAGGGGTTTAAGGAAGATATTCCTGAGAATGAGGTGTAGATAAGTCAAGGTGTAGCTATAACTCGTGGGGAAAGGGGAGGTGATGCATAAGAGGTCAGAGCAAGTGGAGTGGAAGGACCTGGGAGGTTATAGAGCTGAAGATCTTTATGGAGATAAGAAAAGGCACACAGCCATAGAGGAATTTAAAAATAAGGAAAAGAAATATACATTTAAATTGAAAATGCTGACAGACTGGGTCAGCACTGAAGTACTGCTTTAGACTACATTAAAGTGCTTAAATTGGAACTTGGGGAAGAAACTGCTTGGAGACCCAAGGCCGCAAAATCCCACCCAAGGTCAACAGACCTTCCCATTGTCCGCCTCTCGCCTGTTCTGATTCCCATGGCATTCAAGGCAGTATACTGGTGCAGGAGTTCAAAACTTGCTTGATGGGGTGATTTTATGAAAACAATCAAGAGTGACGTAACAGGGGAAACAGGACAGGAAATCAGCACAAGAAGAGTGACAGCCTCAGTAAGAAAGACCTGGGGGGTATTTCTAATGCCTAGTCTTTAAGGTAAAAGTTGGTCTTTAGTTTAGATTAAGTAGAGTTTAAAGCATAAGAAGTTATATCTCTTAGAAGAAGTAAAGGTGGTAATTTAAGGCTAAGTCATGACAAGGCAACTCAGCCATATTGAATGCACCTTCTGTGTGATGCAGAAAGTCAGGGTCTTTTCTAGTGTCCAGGGCAATTACATATGCAGGAAGCATCTCCAGCTGCAGCTACTCAAAATCCACATTTTGGATCCGCAGCTGTGGCTAGAGTGCATCTGCCAGGCTGAGGTCTTTGTGAATAGCACATAAAGTGAGGTGGTCACACCACATGCAAAGAGTGCAAAGGGAGAAAGGGAACAGGTGACTGCCAGGCAGATTAGATAGTAGGCCAGTATTACAGGAGTCCCCTGAGTCCATCTCATTCTCTAACAGGTTTTCGACTTTTAGTACTGCTGGGAATGATAGTTTCTCAGGGGACTGCAGCAAAAGCCAAGTCTATAGCACCACGAATGGCTCAGCTGCAGACACGACACCAGATGATATATTGCCTCTCTGGTGCCAGGGTTAAGGATATCACTGAGCAGCTGCAAGACATTCTGAAGAGTGAGGGTGAATAACCTGAGGCTGTGGTCCATATTGGGACAACGGGCTTGGTAAAAAGAAAGATGAGGTCCGACAAGCAAAACACAAGTAGCTAGGAAAAGAATTATAAAGCAAGACCTCAAAGGTAGTAATCTCAGGATTACGCCCACATGCTAGCAAGATCAGGAATAGGAAAAACAGACGAGATGAATGTCTGACTGGAGAGATGATGTAGGTGACAGGGATTTAGATTCCTGAGGAATTGGGAACGGGAAGATGGAGCCTGTATAAGTTGGACGGGTTGCACTCCAGCAAAAGCGGGACCAATATCCTTACAGGGATATTCACTAGTGCAGTAGGAGAGTTTAAACTGCAGTGGCAAGTAGATGGGAACCTGAGCAAGGCAACAAAGATGGAAACAAAGTTAGAAAAATAAACCTACAGATAAGGACAACATGGACAGCACAATGGTTAGCACTGCTGCCTCACAGGCTAGGGACCAGGTTCAATTGCGGCTTTGGGTGGCTGTATGGGGTTTGCACATTCTCCCTGTGGCTGCATGGGTCTCCTCCTACAGTCCAAAGATGTTCAGGTTAGTTTGATTGGACATGCTAAATTACTTGTTAGTGTCTCAAGATATAAAGGTTAGTGGGGTAAATACATGGGGTTATAGGGCAAGACTGGGCAAGAATTGATGCAGACTCAATGGGCTGCAAGGTAAGGATTCTATGATAAAAAGCAAAAGTGGAAGGCAGAGGAAATAAAGGCTAGCAGCAAAGAGGACCATAGTATAAAAATGTTTAAAAGACAAATCTAAATGTGCTATATCTGAATGCACGAAGCATTCACAGTAAGATAGATGAATTAACAGCATTAATAGATGTAAATGGATACGCTAGGATTGTGGTAACAAAGACATGACTGGGGAGTGAATATCCATGCGTATGCAATAATTAGGAAGGGAAAGTCAAAAAGGAAAAGGAAGTGAGGTGTATTGTTAATAAAGGATTAAATCAGTGTAATAATGGGAAAGAATACCGACTGGGAAAATCACAATATAGAAACAGTCTGGGTGGAGCTAAGAAACAATAAGGGGAGGAAAACATTAGTGCAAATTGCCTACTGGCCTCTGAACAGTAGTGGTAAGGTAGGGGACAACATTAAACAATAAATTAGAGATGCATGTAGCAATAATCATGGGTGACTTTGATCTACATACAGACCAGGCAAATCAAATTAGCAATAGTACGGTGGATGAATTCCTGGTATGTTTACACGATGATTTTTTAAACGAGTACACTGAGGAACCACCAAGGAAAAGGCTATCCTTGATTTCGTATTATGCAATGAGAAAAGGTTAAATAATAATCTTGTTGTGTGGGGTCCTTTAGGGAAGAGTGACCATAATGTGCTGGAATTCTTCATTAGGATGGAAAGTGAAACTAGAAGACTAGGGTCCTAAATCTAACAAAGGAAATTACAAAGCTATGAGAAGTGAGTTGGCTACAATAGATCGGGGAATTCGTTAAAAGGCATGATGGTGAATAGGCAGAGGCTAATATTTAAAGAATAATTTCATGCATTGCAACAGTTATATATTCCTTTCTGGCACAAAACCACAACAGGAGAAGTGGCCCAATCATGACTAACAAAAGAAATTAAGGATAATACTAAAGAGAGATCATATCAAATTGCTAGAATAGGTAGCAAGCTCAAGGAGTGGGAACAAATCAGAATTCAGCAAAGAAGGACCAAGAGATTGTTAAGAGGGAAAGAAAATATGAGAGTCAACATACAATGAACATAGAAATCAGTTATAAAAGTTTCTATAAGTATGTAAAAGAAAATAAAAGTGAGGACAAATGTAGGTCCCTTATAGTACAAAACGGGAGAATTCATAATGGAAACAAGGAAATGCCAGAGCAATTAAACAACTACTTTAGTTCTGCCTTAAAGGAACAAGACAACAAATAATTCCCCAGAAATACTCAGGAACCAAGGATCTCGTGAGAAGGTGGAATTGAAGAAAATTAGTATTGGTAAAAAATTAGTGCTCGAGAAATTAACAGGACTAAAAGTCGATAAATCCACAGGGCCTGATAATCTACATCCCATGGAACTAAAGGAGGTGGCCATGGAAATATTGGATGTGCTGCCTGTCACCTTCCAAAATTCTGTAGATTTTGGAACAGTCTGAGCAGATTGGTTGGCAACAAATGTAATCCTACTATTTGAAAAAGGAAGGAGGGAAAATAACAAGGAACTACTGTGCAGTTAGTCAACATCAGCCATAGGGAAAATGCTGGACTTTATTATGAAGGATGTAATAACAGGACACCTAGATAACATCAACAGAAATGGACAAAGTCAACATGGATTTATGGAAGGGAAATCATGGTTGACAAACCTACTAGAGTTTTTTGAGGACGTAACAAGTGGAATAAATAAGGGTGAACCAGTTAATATGGTGTATTTAGATATTCAGAAACTTTTTGACAAAATGCCATATAAGGGGTTAGCTTGCAAAATTAAAGCACATAGGATTCAGGGTAAGATATTGGCATGGGTTGAGAATTGAACTAGCAGACAGGAAACTAAGTACAAATAAATCAGTCATTTTTTTAAGTAGTAGACAGTGACAAGAGGGTACAAAGAACAAAGAACAAAGAACAACCCAGCATGGGAAACAGGCCCTTTGGCCCAACAAGCCCGCGCTGCCACATCTTCCTACACCTACCCTGCCCTGTGTGTATGTGAGTGGAACCCCTAATGTAGCCAGATTCAGGGGAGAATAGTGTCAATTTGGTACACCAATCAGCCTAAGAGCACATCTTTGGGGTGTGGGAGGAAACCGGAGCGCCCGGAGGAAACCCACGCAACCACAGGGAGAATGCACAAACTCCCACAGACACAGGCCCAAATCCATGTATCTGCACAGCTAGCAGTGATAGTCACTGAGCTGTTGCGGCGCCCGTCTGCTGGTCCAGGATTAAGCACACACAACGACAAAAAGTACTAGGCCACTCCCGGAACCTCCAAGAGCAGCCCAAGCACGACCCACCGTGTGCATGCCCCTCGTTTGACAACAAGGTGGACCGACACCTGTGGAATAAAAAGACAAAACATTAACATGTAATACTACATTTCCAGTGTCATCCCAAGGCTCTGACCCTATTTAATACCCTCTACTATAACCCTCCATCCTTGTTTCGCTCATGTGTCTATCTTAGTAAACCTTAAACAAGTCCAATGTTCCTGCCTCCACCACCCTACTCGGTAGCGCGTTCCATACCCCCACGACCCTCTGCATGAAAAACCTTCCTCTCGTATCCAAATTATACTTCTCCCCCCTCACCCTTAGATCGTGACCTCTCGTAATTGTCCCCAATCTAGGGAAAAGCCTACCACTGTTGACTCTATCTATTCCCTTCAGTATTTTATACACCTCGATCAGATCCCCCCTTAATCTCCATCTTTCTAAGGAGAAGAGCCCCAGTTTCTCCAACCTTTCCTCGTAACTCAGTCCTTCCATGCCAGGCAACATCCTGGTAAACCTCCTCTGCACCCTCTCCAGGGTCTCCACGTCCTTCCGGTAGTAAGGTGACCAGAACTGGACGCAGTACTCCAAATGCGGTCTAACCAGCGTTCCGTACAACTGAAGCATTAGACGGCAGCTCTTATACTCTATACCCCTTCCTATAAAGGCTAGCATTCCATAAGCATTCTTCACAACCTTCTCTACTTGTGTTGACACCTCCAGAGACTTGTGCACTTGCACTCCCAGGTCCCTCTGTATTTCTATACTCTTAATCGGTCTACCTTTTATCACGTAACTCCTCCCTGCATTATTCCTTCCAAAATGCATCACCTGACATTTGTCAGGATTAAATTCCATCTGCCATCTATCTGCCCAATATACCAACCTATCTATAGCCTGCTGTGTCACCTGACAGTCCTCCTCAGTATCTGCCAATCCTGCCATCTTGGTGTCATCCGCAAACTTGCTGATCACACCACATACGCCCTCTTCCAAGTCGTTTATATATACTACAAAGAGGAGAGGTCCCAGTACTGAGCCCTGCGGCACACCACTGGTGACTGGCCTCCAGCCAGAAAAGGTCCCCTCGACAACTACTCTCTGTCTCCTATTTCCCAGCCAGTTTTCGATCCACCTAGCTACCTGTCCTTGTATCCCATGTGCATTAACCTTTTCTACCAGCCTACCATGAGGGACTTCGACAAACGCCTTACTGAAATCCATATAGATGACATCAACGGCTTGCCCATCATCAACCGTTTTTGTCACCTCCTCGAAGAATTCCACCACATTCGTAAGGCAAGACCTCCCCCCGAACAAAGCCATGTTGCGTATCCCTAATCAGATCGCAACGCTCCAAATGCTCATACGTCCTATCCCTAAGAATTTTTTCCAATAATTTTCCTACCACCAATGTCAAACTCACTGGTCTATAATTACCAGGGTTATCCCTACTACCCTTTTTAAACAGCAGTACCACATTAGCTACCCTCCAGTCTTCTGGGACCTCACCTGTGTCCAAAGAAGAGACAAAGATTTGCGCCAGAGGCCCAGCAATTTTATCTTTCACCTCCCTAAGCAGCCTGAGATAAATACCATCAGGCCCCGGAGCTTTAATCGTTTTTAAGCTACCTAAAAACCTTAGCACTTCCTCCCTCGTAATGAATATTTCCTTCCACTGATCTACAGCTCCCTCCAAGCCATTACACGACACCAAACCCCTCTCCTTCGTGAATACCGACACAAAGTATTCATTCAGGATCTCCCCCATTCCCTCAGACTCGATACATAGCTCCCCTCCTTTGTCCCTAAGAGAACCAATTTTCCCTCTAACCACTCTCTTGCTCCTAATATAAGAATAAAATGCTTTTGGATTTTCCTTAATCCTATCAGCCAAAGCCACTTCATGCCCTCTTTTCGCCCTTCTAACTCCCCTTTTTAGCTCCCTCCTACTCTCTCTATATTCCTCCAGCGCACTCTCCATTCCTAGTTGTTTCGACCTAACATATGCCTCCCTCTTCTTCCTGACCAAGTCTTCGATACTCCCTGTAATCCACGGCTCTCTAATCCTGCCTTTCCCATCCTTCCTCTTTACCGGCACATGCCTTTCCTGCAACATTTTCAGTTTGCCCTCAAAAGCCTCCCACTTACCAACCGTGGACTTGCCAGCTAACAACCCCTCCCAATCAGTGTCCTTCAGCTCCCTCCTAATCTGGCTATAGCTCGCCTTCCCCCAGTTCAGAACCCTCCCCTTTGGACGGCACTCATCCCTTTCCATTTTTATCCTAAAGTAGACAGACTTGTGGTCACTGTTAGCCACATGTTCGCCTACCTCAACCACCTGCCCCGGCTCATTTCCCAACACTAAATCCAGTATAGCCCCCTCCCTAGTCAGGCTAGTTACGTACTGCTCCAGGGATCCTTCCAACACACATTTTACAAACTCCTCTCCCTCCGTACCCCCAGCTCTAGGCACCTTCCAATCCACTCCAGGAAGATTGAAGTCACCCACTACAACCACCTTATTCTTTCTGCACCTATCTAAAATGCCTCTGCAAATGCCTTCCTCCACTGACCTCGGGCTGTTGGGTGGCCTATAGTATACCCCTAGCATCATAATCTCTCCCTTTTTATTCCTCAACTCCACCCACAGCAACTCAATCCCTAACTCCTCCATATTGTCCTCCCTCTGCACTGCTGTGATGTGCTCCTTTACTAACAACGCCACCCCACCACCTCTCTTCAACTCTCCTCTGTCACACCTAAAACACTTATACCCAGGAACATTCAGCTGCCAATCCTGCCCTTCACGTAACTACGTCTCCGTCACTGCCACCACATCTAACTTCCTCACAAACATCAAGGCCCTAAGCTCATATGTCTTACCCGTCACACTCCTCGCATTGAAACAGACGCAGTCCAACCCACCAGTGCCACTCAGAACCTCCTCCTCCCTGATAATTTTCCTTTCATCCAAACCTACCCTATCACCCAACTCACTCCCGACCCCAGTGTCTAATGAGCTATCAGTCACATCCCCACCCCCCTCCCTATTAGTTTAAACCCTGCCTAAACACTCCAGCTAACCTCCCTGCTAAGACATTTGTCCCTCTCCCATTCAAATTTTCCCCATCCCTCCTATACAGTTGCCCTTCTCTCACAAATACCTCCCAGTGGTCTACAAAAGTAAAACCTTGCACCAATCCCTCAACCATGCATTCAGCTGCATGATCTCGTTATTCCTAGCCCTGCTGGTACTAGGCAGCAGCCCAGAGAATGCCACCCTGGAGGTCCTGCTCTTCAGTTTGGACCCCAACTCCCTAAATTGCCTACGTACATCTGCCCTATTCCGCCTTCCTACGTCCCTCTCCCCTGCGTGTATTATTACCTCTGCCTGGGTCCCCTCCCCTTTCAAAATTCCCTCTATCCTTTCCGTTATGTCCTGTACCCCTGCTCCAGGGAGGCAGACCACCATCCTGGAGTCATGCCTCTGCCCACAGAACCTTCTGTCAATTCCTTTGACCCTCCCATCCCCTACCACTATCACATTGCCAGCCCCCTTCTGTCCCTCTAAGTCATTCTGGCCCTCCTGTCTATCCTTTTGTGCCCCTGTCAATGAATTTTGGGGGGGCCACTGGGGAGGTCTGAGGACCAGGACTATTCTTCTTTTTCCTCTTCTTCCTCTTAACAGTTGTCCACCCATCCTGCTCCTCAGCCCCTGGGACCTCCTCTTGCTCATGGTTCCTAGCCATTAACTCCTCATTTTCCCTGACCAGAAACACATCCTCTAAACGCACCCTCTAAACGCACCTCTAGTTGCCTGACCCGGGCCCTCAAGCGCTGCAACTCTAAACACTTAACGCAGATGTGGACCTTCGGGAGACGTGATGCCTCCAAGAGCTCCCACATGTGGCATCTAACACAGCTTATGTTCCTCCCCATAGCCCCTGCCATGTCCCAACCTCCCTTGGGTTTGTATGTGCTGAAACGCAACCCGGGAAAGATAGAAACTGCAACTCACCTTCTCTAAGCCTGCTCTCGCCTAAGTCCAGTGAGCCAAAGCCCTTATAACTCTCACTCAGCTCCCCACTCACTCTGCTGCCCGCTCCCGACACTGCCCGCTGTCTATCACTACCTTCTTTTTATAACCCCCGCTCTCCCTTCCCGACTATCCCCTCGCCTAACTTCAGGGATCAGTGCTTGGTTCGCAACTACTCACTATATATTTGGATGAGGGAACTAAACATAATATTTCCAAGTTTGCTGATAACACAAAACTAGGTAGGAATGTGAGTGATGAGGAGGATGTAAAAAAGCTTCAAGACAATTCAGACAAGTTGATTGAGTGGACAAACACAAGGCAGATGCTGTGCAACACGGACATTTGTGAAGCTTGCACTTCAGTTGGTAAAACAGAATGGCAGAACATTATCTAAATGGTGATAGATTGAAAAATGATGTACAAAGGGTTCTGGATATCCTTGTGCACAAGTCAGTGAAAGAACGCGTGCTGTGCAACAAATAATTAGGAAGATATACAGTATGTTGGCCTTCATTGTAAGAGGATTTGACTATAGGTGTAAATATGTCTTACTGCAGCTGTACGGGGCCTTGATGAGACCGCACCTGAAGTATTGTGTAGTTTTGATCTCTTTATCTAAGAAATGATATACTTGCCACAGAGGGAGTTCGGGAAAGGCTCACCAAACTGATTCCTGGGATGGTAGTATTGTGTATGAGGAGAGATTGAGGAGAGTGGATTTGTGAAGACTGAAATTTAGAAGAATGAAGAGCAATAGGGTTGTGAGTCTGTGGAATTCCCTGTCCAATGAAGCAGTTGAGGCTATCTCATTGAATGTTTTTAAGGCAAGGATACTTAAATTTTTGAACAGTAAAGGAATTAAGGGTTCGGAAGTAGGAATTAGAGTAAGCAGTTGGGTAAGTGGAGCTGAGTCCACGATAAGATCAGCCAAGATCTTTTTGAATGATGGAGTAGGCTCAAGAGGCCAGATGACCTACTCCTGTTTCTAGTTCTTATGTTGTTTTGATATCATTGAAACATAAAATTCTGACAGGCTGGACATATTAGATTGAAGAATGATATTCTCCCTGACTGGGGATCTAAAACAAGGGGTCACAGTTGCAGGATATGCAGAAGGCAATTTAGGCTTGAGATAGGCTCAGACAGTAGGAATAAATGCAATGTTAAAAATGGGGCTGATTGAGCAGCTGCAGAGAAGGGACTTTCCCCCTGCACCACCCAATGTCAGTCAAAAGATTAAACGGGGTCTTCTCATAATGCAGCTTCTGAGAGAGAAAGGGCAGCCCGTTCTCCTGAATGGAGTACTTCTGGGACTTGGAAGCCTGCCAGGTATCCAGGGGGCATGGCGTTCAAAGTGACCAGCCCATTCTAAAGTTTTCAGTCCATAGACCAGAATTAAAACTTTTGATCAGAGAGATCCCAGAAATCATCATACCAACAATGATGTTCAGGTTTACCCAGGCTAGAAGGGGCCAGCCATGAGATACTCGCATCCCAGGGAAGAATCCCTAGCTCAACGTCTTACCCTCATACCACCGTGGTGTTGAAGGGTGGGGTGGGGGGGGGGGGGGGGTTTGATCTACTCTTTTTATGGTGGGGGAAGATTTTCCTCTGTGCTGACGGGTTGGAGATGCTCCTCTTGTCAGTAGGGGTCACAGTTCCTATTGAAAGGGGTGGGGGATAATGTGACCTCTCAGTGACTGCAGAGATCGAGGTGCCCTTCCAATCTCTGAACTGTCAGTCTAGCCGGCATTCCTCCCACAATGCATAAATTTGCATCACTCAAGTAGGAGAGGCTTACCTGGGAGATGCTACTAACACCAGCAGGAGATACTCCCATTTCCCTGCTGGCGAAGGGACTTGGAGTCCCATTCAGAGAATCAGATGAGATATTGAACCAAGACCTTTTCTGTGTTCTTAAGTGAATATAAAGGATCCATGGTGCTGTTTTGAAGAAAAGCAGGGGGTTTATTCAAACATTGCAGCTAATAATTATCTCTCAATCAATAACACTAAATATTCATTGTCTGGTTATCATCGTCATATTGCAATTTGTGAGGATTTCCATGCACTAATTGACTGCCATCTTTCCTACATTACAACAATATACTTCAAAAGTACTTAACTAACTGTAAAGTACTTTGTGATATCCTGAGTTGGTGAAAGGCAATTTATAATCATTTCCAAGGTTTTGGACAGGTTAGGATATGAGCAGGATTTTAGATAAGCTAGAGGTGTTTTTGAAGATTTTTAAGGGGCTGGGGGTGGTGAGTTGAAGATAGAAGGCTGTACCAAAGTCTGGCAATGAAAAAAAATCAGATGCGATGGCTTCCATCATGGAGATGGAAGAGAGAGGAAACAGTGAGAGATATGGGGACCTATGGAAGATAAGCAGGGACAGGGAGGAAAGGAAGAACTAGGGATTGGGGTTTGGAAGCAGATATAAAAGTGAAAGCAAGCTGAAGGATGGAGGCTCTGGAGAAATGGAGGAATTAAGATTGGTGCAGGAGCTTAAACAGGAAAGAAGTTGGGGGAAATTGGGGGAGCTTGAGGGAAAGTGGAAGCAACCGGGGAAATAGGCTTGGTAATGTGGAACTGAGAAGAAAATAAAATGGGGGTTAAGGATGGAGTTTAGGTGAGAGTGATTTCAGTTAAGAGCATTTGCAAGTGTTCGATTGGTGTCACAAGTCTATTATATTTGTGGTATTAATAAACAGCAATTTCAGGTGCACATCAACATTAAAAAGTAACAACAGAAATCTGAAGTGAAAGGAGCAAGCAGAATATCGAGATTGCTCAAGTAAGGAAATGACAGATCGTCAGCTCAACAGAGTCCCATTTTGACAGAGTGTTTATTTAACTCGGGGAATTTGGCAAGTGAAGGAATTCAGCACAGTGTGGGTTTAGGTACTGTTCTGTAAGTAGATGATTAATTGGTGAGTTTTAAGGTTTCTTCATTTCTCTAAACTAGGGCAGGAGTTTAAACCAGGACCAGGGAAGTACAAGAACTGTATTAATTCATGGCTTAAATATTTAAACTACTTTATACAATTACAAATAAGTATTTGTAATTGTATGTAGTTTAAATATTTAAGACTTTAAAACTTTAAATATTTAAGACTTTAATTCATCAAATAAATAAAATAAGATTGGTTTATGAGATGGCAGAATAGATTACGTATCTGCACTGCAGTATGTGATAGCTTGCAGATGCCAAGAGTCATGAGCAAACAGGTCTGCGGAAGGTGCCTCCATCTCAAAATCTCCTGACTACTCTGATCTTAATTGGATAGGAGATTGGTAAAAACAATAAGGGAATACAGTTCCCACAATGTGTGCTGGATGTCTTTCTAACCCAATATGTAAAAATTCCATCCAAGGGTAGGTTCACCATTAAATCAAGCAATGGGAAATGAAACAGAGCAGATACAAGTAAAGGTAAGGGGACATGTAGACAATAGTGACCCTAATACAATACTTTGAAAATGATGATAAAGAAGTATGTAAGTATGATGAAAGGCAGGCTAAAAGACTGGAACAAGGTTGATTTTAAGTGATTTGAAAATGGGACTGAGAAATTAGAATATTGGCAAAAAGATAATTTAGATCAACAATGGAAACATTTATAATAATGTTCACCAGAAAAATATATTCCACTAACAACTGAGCACTGCTGTCCAAAATTACAGGAAGACATTAATAGACCTACAGAATTTGCAAATAATTGGCAAATAAAATTTAACAGGTTAATATGAGGTAGTAAATTTTAGTAGAATGGTAAAAAAGGGCAGATCTAAAAGAAACAGTATAAATGTAATGAGTTAGAGCAGGAGAACATAGGAAAGGATAAACTAAGGTAGGACATTAATGGCAAGGGAATACATAGGATTATAGAACACGAGTCTAAAATTAGGTTAAATACATAGTGAGCAGAAATTCTATTATTTGGAAAGCGCAAGTCTAGGTAGGGTAAAAGAATGAAGAGATTTTGGAGTATAAGAACCATAGAAACCCTACAGGACAGAAGGGTGCTGTTTGACCCATTGAGATTGCCCCGATTGTCCGAAAGAGCATCTTACTCAGGCCCAAGTCCCCAGCCTGTCCCTGTAACCCCATGCTTTTACCATGGCTAATCCACGATACTGCACATCTTTGGACATTAAGGTGCAATTTAGCATGGCCAATCAACCCAAGCTGCACATCTTTGGACTGTGCAAGGAAACCAAAGCACACAGAGGAAATCCATGCAGTCACAGAGAGAACGTACAAACTCCACACAAACAGTCACCCAAGACTGGAATCCAACCCACATCCTTGGTTTGTACCACAGGTTAGCAAAACCATATAAAACAAGCCAAGCAAGCACCAGGAATAGAACTGAAAAGTAAGCAAGTTGTGCTAAATCCATATCAAACCTTAATTATACCATATCTGGGAGTACTGCATGTAGTTCCACTCACCAAATTATAAAAACAATGTAGTGGGAGTACAGAGGGTGCAGAGAAGATTTACAACATTCATACTAGAAATTTGTGTGTATACTTATCAGGAAAGAATTGGCAGGCTGGAACTCTTCTTGAAAAAGAAGAACTGATGGGTCTCCTAATAAAGATGTTTAGAGTTCTGAAACGTACAAATAAAATGGATTCAAAGACTGGGGGAAGGTCGCAAGTAGAAGCCACTGTCCTAAGATAGAATTTTTTGTGACTATCAGGAATTCAAAGAAAACTCTTTCCCCAGTGAGTGGTGAGAACGTGGAACTCGCTGCCACAGAGAAAGGTTGAAGCAAAAAATTGCATTTAAGAAGCTAGAAATGCCTATGCATGAAAAGAGATGGTCACAATGTTAGATTTAGTTGGAAGAAAGATGGAAGGTGACTCGGGGAGGGGGAAACATAAACATGGATATGGACTTGATGGACAAAAATGGCCTTTTTCTGCTCAATATGTATAGTACTACACTAATTGGATTTTACATTTGATATAAAACAACTCCAGAGAAAAATTGAAGTTTAGAAAATGTCTTCATAGTTCTCAAATAGTCAGGCCCTCCAATACCTTAATATAAAAACATGTTTATATTAAATTACTATTGCTCCCACTTCTTTTCATTATATTATTAGTTAACTGCCTAAAAACAGAGTTCTCTGCTTCAAACACAGATGTGCAGAAACATTTCTGGAATGGAGTAATTGCAAATTACAGTAAGCTGCAAACAGCAACATAACTGCAGTCTGCCAGCTAAACCTGACACCAGTGCAGATATCATTATCAGGCAAGGAGAAACATTCTTTTTTAAAAACACTATTCATCTCAGTTTTTCCCTTGGTTAGCTGAGAGCACAGCATCTATCATAGACTACTATAAAAAGTAAAGAAACGTGTCCACCTGTTCAGTCTCTAAATGGATCAATTATTCAGCAACTGTGACAATCAACAACCATGGTCTCTTGGGACACTTGTCTGATATTAGCAGACTGCAGCTACTTTCCCAGAAATACCTGCCAAATTGTACAAAGGAGACCTTCAACAAATTATCTTCCTAAAGATAAGAAGCAAAATAACAAATGCTGACAAGCTGAAATGTAAAAGCAGTAGTTGTTTGAAAGGCATGTCAATCAGCTTCTGAAGATGTAGAACAAAAGATTGTTATATGGGTGAAACTTTTATTTTATCAAATACTGGGGTGGGACAAACAACACAATTATACATGCCTAATAATTATTGCAGATGATCTGAAATGTGAAAACCCTGAACTACAATTTTCTGCTTTTGGAATTATTTCAAGTTTTGGCAAAGGTACAGACTCATCCATATTTAATGACTAAATATTGCTTTTTTAATAGAATGATAACAACACAAGGCGGCCATTCAGTCACGAAGCACCTATTTAAGAGTTACACAATTTGTTCCATTCCTCTACTGTTTCTTCACGCTCCTGCAACTGTTTTCCAACAAATGCTAAAGATTAATATTGGTTCTGCTTTTACAGGCACAATCATGACTAAATTCATTAATGCCTGAAATAAAGCACAACTTCAGTGTTCCAGAGAGATGCTGCACCAGTAGAGACTCAAGAACTGCGCTGAACTTCTCCTTGGCTTTATCATCATAATTCAGACAAGCTGTGAAAACCATTCAGATACTCCAATGCCACTTATCTGCTGGGACATAACCAACTTTGGCTAACACCAAGCTGTGAAGTGGGCCAAAAGCAACTGCAAGGTATTTTGCCGAGCCAGGAGGAGCAGTCCTTTCCTTCTGACTCTACAAGAAGGACATTTCAGGGGAATCTGGGCCTCTTTTAATGCAATGTCCAAAGGTCCCTTTAGGATCTGCAAGACAGTCCACTCAGAACCCAGAAATACTGGTCAAAAGTGTAGCCATCCAGATTGGAAATGGGCAGAAAAGAGTCATTTCAATATCGGAATCAGAATTGGTAAAGAGCAAGGAAATGGAAGTAAGATAAAAGCAAAATACTGTGGATTCTGGAATCTGAAACAAAAACAGAAAATGCTGAACAATCTTGGCATAGTGGTTAGCACTGCTGCCTCAGGTCCAGGGACCCGGGTTCAATTCCGGCTTGGGTCACAATGTGTGTGGAGTCTGCACGTTCTCCCCGTGTTTGCGTGGGATTCCTCCAGGTGCTCCGGTTTCTTCCCACAGTCCAAAGAACGTGCTGATTAGGTGCATTGACCATGCTACATTCTCTCTCAGTGTACCCGAACAGGTGCCAGAGTGGCGAAAAGGGGATTTTCATAATAACTTTATTGCATTGTTAATGTAAGCCTACTTGTGATACTAATAAGTAAAACTAAAATAATAATGCCTGACAGCATCTGTGGAGAGACAATGGAGTCAGCATTGAATCAGAATGACCAAAAAGACTCAAAATGTTGGCTCTATTCTCTCTGCACAGATTCTGCCATACCTGCTGAGATTTTCCAGCATTTTCTGTTTTTGTTGTGTGAAGATATTAGAACTGACTCACACTTAGAAGGAGTTTTTGCAGATGCAATGGGCCAAATAGTCTCCTTCTGGTGCTGTACTATTCAATGATTCCAGGGTCACCTAATAATAGTCTATTGCTAGTTTACCAGTGACTCAGCCACACATTCAAATTGGACACTGGCCCTTGCCCTTACGCATTGGAAATCATTATGCTTGTTTCATGCTTAGATAACTAGTATAATATGTTGAATTTAGGCCCCAATAGCTCAATGCTATTTAATATGCAACACTGTCCCTGTCAATAGTTACTTCAAACAGTGATGTTTACTTACTTTTATTATTACAAGGCAACAGTTTGTTGAGGTTCAAAGTACACTCAGGCAAAAACTTGCTATTAATCAAACTTTTAATACAGGGTTCAATTTCATCATTGATATGAGGACTTGCATCAAAAAAGAAACACTTTCTCTTTCTGCATTATGTCTGATAATGAAGCTGACAGTATTAAATGACGGATTCTAAACTCACAACTACATTCAACTGTATAAATATTTACTTTAGTGAGAAAATTATTTACTTAAAACTGATACAATCTGATTCCTGGCTCGGGTCACTGTCTGTGTGGAGTTTGTACATTCTCCTCATGACTGCGTGGGTTTCCTCCAGATGCTCCGGTTTCCTCGCACAGTCCAAAGATGTGCAAGTTAGGTCGATTGGCTATGCTAAGAAATTGCCCCTTAGTGTCCAGGGATGCAACAGTTAGAGGGATTAGTGGGTATAATATGTAGGGATATGAGGTAGGGCCTGGGTGGGATTGTGTTCAGAGCAGACTTGATGGGCCGAAGGGCCTCTTTCTGCACTGCAGGGTTCTATGATTCTGATCCCCAAGCAGTACTTCAAATTTTATTTATTTGCCTTCTTACTAAGATTCAAAATAATTGCCTAAACGTTTTTGAGGAATATACTTTATTTGATACCGTTCATGTTTGCCTACCCAAAAAATCTAATTAATCTAAAGGAATCATAGAATCCCTACTGTGTAGAAGGAGGCCATTTGGCCCATTGAGTCTGTAACAACCACAGTCCCAACCAGGCCCATAACCCCACATATTTACCTTCTAATCCCCTGACACTAAAGGTCAATTTAGCATGGCCAATTAACCTAACCTGCACATTTTTGGGCTGTGGAAGGAAACCAGAGCACCCGGAGGAAACCCACGGAGATTCGGGGAGAAAATGCAAACTCCACACAGACAATGACCCAAGGCCAGAAATGAACCCAGGTTCCTGGCACTGAGGTGGCAGTGCTAACCATTGTGCCACCATGCTGCCCCAAGCACAATACAAACAGCAATAATTGACAATCTGCATGTAAATTTGATAGCTTTTTGGAGGTGGCAAACCTATTAGTTATCAAGAAATACAAGTATCAAAAATAATGCCATAAATCACTATTTTCCAGTAATAAAAAAATTGTCTGGTACTGTCCACTTGCTTCCACTGAAATGAAGGTAGTGGCACCTGCAAAACTGGAGTCCCACAACTCATAGTGCTTCCCAACTTCAGTGTATAACCTGTGTTTCAGTCTATTAGCAATTATAGAGATACAGCAATGGCATAGATGTTCCCATCATGCTGAGGCTGCAGAGGATTCATTCACTATCAGCACCTATTGTGGGACTGTTGTGCTCAAACCTGGCTCTCAACAAGACTCCAATGCTTCTGTCTCGATTTTCTCAACTCTTCCCCTCATATTAAAGAAAAAATGTATTTCTTAACCCTTTAAAACCAATCTGACAATATTTATTGAATTCTAATATCTTCAGTCTCTGTATAAAACATGCCATAAAAGTATCTAAACTTTGTTGAATTCAATCAAAACCTATAAAAATAAAAAAATTTCCATATTACAGTGAAGTGCCATCACTTTCTATGAGTGAAAGTTTTTTTCCCCCCTGAAGTTTATGATAGTAAGGTGAATTAAAGGCGTTGGTTTGTATACAGTGATAACAAAGTGGCCAGTGACTGTTGTCAGCACAAAGGGTCGAATTGACTTTTGTCTCGTGTAAAACATCAAATTATAAACCACTGGTAAACTCACACAATCCTTAACAAAGGACTTGCTCACTGAATAATATTTTGGAGATTTCCCTTGGATCACCAGTGTAAATAGGACAGGTACTTTAAGCTCACCACCTCACTAGTATCTTAACAAAAAACTCTGGCAATTTAAGGATACTCTTACCAAAATGGACTTGGTGTGCTGCAAAAACTCTTCCATCGCTCCTGATTGTTTGGTGATCGCTGAAACTCTGCATTCGGCAGAAAGTTGAGTCTTTTTTTAAGCTGGGTGGGGATCGCTTCGATTCACTTCACTCCACTCCGCTGCCGTTAGCTCTGAGCAACACCCTTTAGTGTCTGTCAGCTGGGAAGTGTCAGAGTGAGCACATCCCCACCGCTCTCAGTAGCAGCAGCAGCAACAGCCCGCGCCTGTGCAGCCGCTGCGCTGCCTGCAACCAATCACAGCACGCTGTCCAGCTCACTGACATCACCCCAGAGTTGCTGCAATTGGCAGGAGTTCAGGGAGTTACTGCGTGAGACTTATCTGCAATAGAGCAGGGAGGTAGGAGGCTAGAGAGGACCCAGCTTTGTTCCAAAAAAAAATCCCCTCCTGCTCTGGATTCATTGCTTACTACTGACGTATCTGAAATAGACATTCTGTTCATCGCGAAAGCAGTCTGCAAACTTTTTGGGTTCTTTTTGTTAGAAAATTAGTTCGGAAGAGCGAGCATGATTTTCATCACAATGAGATTTACCTTCATTTGAACAAAATATCGTTTCATAACTTTTGTCTCAAGTCTCAGATCTCTTGATCTTTAAGAGTTTGTCTGTTGCTTTGTGAGGCACTGGGAATGGCATGTCTTCAGATCCACTGATGTACCAGACTAGACATCCTACAGCCCTACCCACTCAATTTTCCATCGTATCCAATGGTGAGCCAAAGGCCTGCACAATCTTGCATGTGCTTTTCTGACAGATCCACAGACTTCTGCAGGGAGGGGTCATCTGCAGCATCTATCGAAGTGGTCAGATGCTCCATAGTTGTGTATCAATACTACGTGCTTGTATGCGTGCAGTTGTGGATGTTAATTTTAATCTATGTAAACTTTTTGACTACACAAGCTGATCCTTTACTACTATACTGATTATAAAATTAGATGGTGCAAGTTAAAGGGAAAATCGAAAATGTCTTTTGCAAGCATGAAATAAAATCCAAATCATTAAGGAAAAAATATCAAGCAAAATAATACCGAATTAAACATTTTTTCATGGTGTATAGGTACACAAACATTTTTTAATGCATTATTGTGAGAATTGTATTTTAATAATACCAGTTCCCTTCTGGTTTTGAAACCAGCAGTTTTTGATGAAATTGTAGAGCACAGCAGAAAAAATATTGATTGCATCTTGATATTACTGCCCAATAGACCTGAAACAGTAGTGGTGCTGCTGCCATGGATAGAAAATGAATATGTTGGTCTGGACTCGAGCAAATTTTTACTTTTGGTTCTACAATTTGTCTCATAGACATTGGAATCAGAGAATGATTACAGCACAGAAGAGACCATTCAGCCATCATATCTGTATTTGCCCCTCTAAAAACATATTTTATCAATCCCATTGCCCTGCCTTTTCCCATGGCCCTGCAAGATTTTCTTTTTCAAATAATGATCCAATTCTCTCTTGAATGTTTTCATTGAACCTACCTCACTGCACTCTCAGGCTGTGCATTTCAGATCTTAGTCACCCGCTGTATGAAAAATGTTTCCTTGTGTTGCCAGAGTATCTTTTGCCAATTCCTTAAATCCCTCTGGTTCTCAATCCTTCCACCAATGAGAACTGTTTCTCCCTATCTGTTCAGGATTGTCATGATTTTGAATACCTCTATTAAATGCCTCAACCTTTTCTTCACCAAGCAGAACCATCCCAACGTCTCAAATTTTTCTTCACAACCAAAGTTTCTCATCCTTGGAACTATTCTTATGAATCTTTTCTTCATCCTTGCCAATCCTTCACATTCTTCCTGAAGTCTGGTGCGTAGAACAATACCCCAGTTGATGCCAAACTAGTTTTTTTTAAAAAATGGTTTAACATAACTTCCTTGCTTTTGTACATTGTGCAACCATTGATAAAGCTCAGAATACCATATGATTTTAAATAGGCAAGGTGGCCTTTATATGCAGTTAATATGATTTTTGTAACTTACATTTAGTGACACCAGAATAATTTGTTTGACTTATGATGTGCTTCAATGTATTTTTTGTAGCTTCAGCATTCACCCATTTTTTTTAACTACGAATCATCTATTTACTCATGTCAGTCATCTCAACCAGTTGGATAAAATATTTTAAAGAAGTTACACATTATGGTATTTTACATTTCAGGCATTTCATCTCTAAAACTGGGTTTGAATATTGTCTCAAATGATCAGATATATGCCCCTTCTTAATAGCTACTATCATTCCAATTTCCAGTAGACAAGAGTTCACAGAATACAACTGCCTATAATTTGGCACAAATTTGGCAGTCTTATTTTGGATTCCCACAAGGATGAGAGCTTTGAGAAGTATACAAGCAAAATAAATCTCATCCCTCTTTCCTGTTTCTATTCAAATTACAATCAGAAAACAAATAATTTGTGTAAAATGTCATTTTAGAAATAATAGTTGGTTCAGGATAAAATATAAATGCCTCTTGATTTTAGATTTTATTCTCAATCACAGAAGCAACAATTAAGAAATTGGTTTATAAATCAATTCTGAGCTGTATACATCTCTGTATCATTCTCCTAATTATCCTCACTTTATTATTTCAGAGATGCAGGCATGTGAATTTGCTGCATAGGTGCTCAGGGCAAAAAGGCAATTTCCACAAGTAAATCAAGTCTCTTTTGAACTGAAACTTGCACCCATATATGTGCTGCAAATGGAATAGCATGCCCTAGGCTTAAATAATTACTTTCTACTTATGGTATATCGGGCAATAGAGATCACATGGATTACCCAAACATCATCACATCTTGTCTGAAGTGCAATAGGCATGCACCTATCAAACTGATACATTGAGGCTAAAAGAAAAAATGTCTCTTTATGAGTTCAGAATCGGATGACGAAACAAGGTGTATAAGGGCTCATTTTCCACATTCATATTACTGACAGGAAGCTTTGCCTGGCCAGTGCAATATCAGGAATCGGAAGGCAATCTGCCAATGCTTTCTGATAGATATAGTGCATACTAAGAAAATGGACCCATATGTTATATTTGAACAGAAAAAAGAGATTATCATTCCCTTCTTAGAATGTCTCCCTTAAGTGGCTTGATAATACCAGACCTCTGAATGGTCTTCCATAAACTGTTATGCTGCAACTCATAGCTGACCAATGGGTTTCAATGTCCCATTGGAATTTTAATAATACAGGTGATCTGTGCAATGATTCATGTCATGGAAATGTATTCATGCTCCAGCCAAGTCTTTAATATCATTCCTCACACTGCAAGGGGAGTTTCAGTGCCTAAATATTATTACTTTCATGCAAATGTCTGCTAATTATTTTGCTTTTGATATAGTACTGCAATTAAAACCATAACTTTGTCTGATTGGCATGATTTGGCATTATTATAGAAAATACTTTAATACCTTTACTTGACAGCACGTCAACTTTCTGCTGGCCTGATTAACATTAAGTGAGTGGCTAGTGAGAGGAATGCAATCAACTGCAGAGTTATAAAGAGAGGTGAAAACTTTACTATGAACCTTTGTAATATACCTCCGGCATTTGAAGGAAATGGCATAATGGGAAGATAACTTGGTATCTAGGGAACAAAAGCAAATTTCTTCAGTCCTGCTCCACAACCACATTGAGACAGCCACAGTTAACAAACAGTCTAAAGAGGCCATCAGCATCATTACCAAACCACTTATAAGCACCCTACAGCATTACTTTTGTCTGACCAGCACATTTGGATTATAACAGGAGTGTCCAATCATTTATATTAATGGGCCACAGAACTGCATGCAGCCTTTAAGTTAAACAAATATTCCCATTAATTTGTAAATATCTGCTACTAAAAAATATTTATGCTCTAATTAGGATTTATGAGGCATGAGGTATAGACACTAAAAATGGCCTAATCCTCAGACTCAGAATTTCAAACTGAATAATGGTACGATAAGAAATATAAGCATAAAGTGAACTGAATTGCCTGGATATGCTCCCCAACTTCACCGTTGGAGAGATCTAACAGTGAAAGAAGGGAAGGTCTATCTACAGCTAGGGGGACTTCATGACACTGACAGTAAGCCACATGTTATTTTCTGAAATGCAACTGCGAGAAACAAGAATCATAGAAGGAATTGTCAGCCAAGTTCCACATTTCCCATGCATTAATAATCCCCTCGACACACTTGTGCAGTACAGTAGCCCCAAAATACTTTCAGGAACATTGGCCTCTGTAGCAAATCAACTATCATGGATGTTTGTTCTTTGATTTATAATATCCCTTAAGTTATGTCTTTGATGAGAACTATATGGATACAGTTAACACAAAATGCAATGAAATTTAATTCCCAGAAGAAAAAGTGATATGTCTGTGGCATGTGTTTTTTATTCTTGTACTTCTCCTATGTAAGGTTGAATATTTGTATATTATATATCTTAAACCTGTCAGGATCAAGTCAGTCACTGGATTGAAGTCTCCCTCTACTTCCCTGCACATCGTCATGGCACAGCAGCTGTTACTGAATCTCTGCATTCTACACACTGATCCTTCAGCCATCAGATTGCTGTACTTTCTCTACTGATATACTGGAATATATGTTTGCAAGTGAAGGAAGAATAAAAAGAAATATAAACCACTAATTCTGAATGCCAGGGAATGCTTAAGAGAGTACGGCCCTGAGTGGACCTAAGTTCTCAGGACTCAAGATGCCAAGCATAGCCTGATCAAACTGACTCTCTAGTTTAAAATTAGATTAACCTCTGTTTTGCACCAATGTAGAAATGTAAGGAGCAAAAGATGAGCAAAGGCAGCACTTCTGCCGTTTCTTGCTACAGGTCCTGTTGCGTGCTAGACCAGGATCATGTTGGCGCCAGTTAGCAAATCCATCAACTTCTTTACCACTGGCTCATTCCAGGCCTCTATTAGGGATTTTTCTTGTGTACCCCAGTCTGCAATGCAGAAATACATCAAGCAAGCCACTGCTGCCATCTTTAACAAAGCAAGCCAGAACATTACTTTCCATCATGATACCAGAACATCAGCCAGCTGTTGCATAATATTGTAGGCTACCAATCCATTATTGTGCAACTTATTTCCTATCATAGGAAAAGGATAATGCATATTTGGGCATGGTTCCCAGGCTGCAGTCATGAAGCAGAATTTTCTCTTTTCCTGACTATGTATCCATGTGCATTCAAGTAGGAAAAGTGGTGTGTAGCCAAGGGACAGTGCCGAGGCATAGTCAGGTATAACCCTCTCCTACCTGGGGGGCTGTACTTAACCTCTGCATCCCCACACAGATTGTGCGTGTGACATCGGCGTTGTGCTGAATCAAAAACCTTCTGGCGCCTGAGGTAAATTACCTGCTTACATATTTCACCTCGCAGAATATTATGAGACACCAAAGGAAACAAGTATTATTGTCATAGACAGTGCTAGGCCTCTGTAGAGCAGCTAAAAGCAACACCAAGCAAAGCAATTTCTTACCCAAAATACATTGAATGGTTTGTAAATGCAATCTGCAGTCTAACAGTATGGAGGAAATTGTAATGTGGGGATGCATTGGGAACAGTGGTTGGCATGGAGAGGGGGCTAACAGAGGTAAGCCCAGAGGTAAGCGTTGTGCCTCTATCAGTTATTTTTTAAGCTCTGCATTTTGTTTGCATCCAAACTCCAAATTATTGGATTATTATTTAATTCCAGTTATTGTTAGTGGGCATGGTGACAATGTGCATGAGTTGATTTCAACTTACAATTTCAAGGGAACTGCAAAGGTTACAGTGGATGGATTGTGGAAGTGAAACAACAGTGAAGTGAGTGTAATTATACAACCTTTAAAAAGTATTTGGACGAGCACTTGGAATATCATAACATTCATGAGACAACTGCAGGAGAATGGGATTAGCGCAACGTTTAGTGATAATTACTTTGGTGCAGACGCTGAATAATTCTATGACTCTATGGAGTTCCAATTTGGCAAATCTGCACTTGACTTCTTGGAAGCATCCCAAGATCTTATCTTGCAACCTTTGAGGGCACACAGGGAGATAATCTCCCCGACCAACAAGTGAAAGAAACCTGCCATTGAGAACAGGAGGGCATGGATGCAAATTGTTCAGGAGGTGCGTAACACAACCTGCTCTTCCAAACACAGTATTTATATGTTTAATCCACTTCAATTTCTGGTCAATTGTAACCGCAGAATGTTGATAATGGGCATTCAGTGAGGTAATGCCATTAAATGTCATGTGGAGAGGATCCAATGGTTGTGGCCCAGGTATGTATCAACAATACAAGCAGGATAGGGAAGGAGGTTCTTCATAGTCAGTATGAAGAGATAGGCACTAAATTAAGAAGCAGTATCTGAAAGTATTAATTTCTGAATTATTATCTGAGATATGTGCAAATTAGCATTGGACAAATAAGTTTGCAGAAATAAATGCAAAATGAATTCAAATGATGTGGAAGAAGTGGATCCTAGTTCATGGGACACTGGCATCAGTACTGGGGGATGTGAGATCTGTACTGTTGGAACAATCTTCACTTGAACCATGCTGGGGCTGATGTTCGAGCTAGTTGCACAACTAGGGAAGTAGAGAGAGTTTTAAACCGAATAGTGAGGCCAAGGGATTAAATTTGGAAGGATGTGGTATACCAAAGAGTAGAGACAAGGCAAGAGAAAAGGTACTAATATGGGAAATGACTAACAGATTGTGACTGGAAGAGACAGTGAGTACAAATCTGAGAGTAAATCAGTAGGTAGGGCGAGATGCTACAAAAATAATAAAAGGACATACTAAAAGCTCTGCGTCTAAACAAACAGCATTGAACATAAAACAGGTGAATTGATAGCGCAAATAAAAATAAGTATGATTTGGTAGCCATCACAGAGACATGGCTACAGGATGACACAGATTGGGACCTGAATATTGAAGGATATTTAACACTTAGGAAGGACTGGAAATTAAGAATATGTAGAGGGGTGGCTCTGTTAATTAATGATGGTATAAGCACTGTAGAGAGGGATGACCTAAGTGCACAAAACCAGGATGTAGAAGATTTTGGGTTGAGTTGAGAAATGATAAAGACAAAAAAATCACTTGTGGGAGTAGTGTACCAACTTCCTAATTGTAATTGACTGGTAATACACAGTACAAAAGATGATGGGAGATTGTCAGAAAGGTACAGTGATAATCATGGTGATATTAATCTGTATATAGTTTGAAAAAATCAGATGGGCAAAAGTAGCATAAACACAGAGTTCATAGAATATTTTTGAGATAGTTTCTTAGAACAGCACATGCTGGAGCCAACAGAGAGCAGAATATATTAAACCTGGTATTGCACAATGAGGTAGGATGAATTGATAATCTCAGAGTGAAGGCCCATCTCAGTAGCAATGATTATAATATGATTGAATTTTCCATTCAGCTTGAGGGAGAGAAGAGTGCATCCAAAACTAGTATTCTAAACTTAAATAAGGGCATTATGAAGGCATGAAAGTGAAGATAGCTAAAGTGAAGTGGCAAATATGTTTAAGGGATGGATCACTGTCAATGGCAGACATTTAAAGGGATTTTTCAGAAAATAGAGAATTCCGAGGAAGAAAAATTTGAAGGGGAGGCCCATCACCCGTGGTTAACTAACAAAGTTAGGGAGAGTATTAAACTTTTTTAAAAAGCACATTTGTGCATAAAGATGAGTTGCAAATCAGAAAATTGGAAAGAATATAAAGAACATCAAAGAATGATAAAAAAAATTACTAAGGAAGGAAAAACTAGAGTACGAGGGAAAATTGGACAATAATATAAAGATGGCTAATACTCTGGGGACACAATCACATCACATCACAGCAGGTGGTGGAATTTAAATTCAGTTAATAAATCTGGAATATGAAGCTTCTCTACATAATTGTGAGTATGACAACTATCATTGATTGTCATAAAAACCCATTTGCTTCACTAAAGCCCTTAGGGAAGGAAATCTGCTATTGTTACCTGGTCTGGCCTACATGTGACTCCAGATCGACAGCAATGTGGTTGACTCTTAACTGTCCTCTGAAATGGTTGAACAAGCCACTCAGTTCAAGGGATGGGAAACAAATGTTGGCCTTGCAAGCAACACCAACATTCCATGAAAGAATAAAGAAAATAAAGAAAGAAATAGGCTGAGGAAATTAATGGGACTGAGTGGCAACAAATCCTCTGGATCTGACAATATGCATCCTAGAATGTAGCTGCATTGATGGGTGTCAGATAAGGACATCTTTGACTTTCCAGAATGTCTTAGCATATAGAACATTTCTTAAGGATTAGTCAGTAGGAAATATAACCCCACTATTTAAGAATGAAGAAGAGAGAAATTGGGGAACTATATATATAGCCTAATATCAGGAGTAGGTACATGCTGGAAATTATTATTAAAGATGTGATAAAAGAGCATTTAGAAAATCATAATTAATCAGAGTAAATACAGATTTTTAAAGGAAAATTGGATTTGACAGATTTGTTAGAGTTTTTTGAAGAAATAACTATTAAGATGCATAAGAGAGATATAGTGTATTTTCATAAAGCATTTGAGAAAGTGCCACACAATAGATTATTGCACAAAATTAGCTGATCATATTGGGGATAATATGTACTGAGGTCAGGAAACAGAGAGTAGGAATAAACATTTCATTTTTGGATGGGCTGTAAATACAAGATACCACAAGGTTAAGTATTTTGGTCTCAGCAATATTAATGATTTGGATGATGGCAAAGTATAACATTTCCAGGTTTGCTGATAATATAAAGGTAGGTGGGAAAATAAGCAATGAGGAGGATGTAGGAAAGTTGCAGAGGGAGATGGAGGAAGGAGTTGATCAGGCCTGAATGTGAAGGATGGAATCAGGGCTGGCCATGGGGGGTTGGCAATTGGGGCTGCCCCAAGTGGGGGGTGAGGGAGTGGTGGTATTAGATAGCCTGGCCATCAGGAGGCTGGCAATGGGGGATCAGAGGGTCAGTGCGCATGCGCTGTGGCCTGCTCAGCGCGCTGATTCCAGCCTCTCCAGCGGGATGAGGTTCCATCCCCTACTTACTGGCATGAATCCCCCTGAAGCACTCTGTGGAGCACAGAATGCCAGAGATTCATGGAACTAAGGACACCCAAAAAATGGGTGGAAATATTTTCAGTTTTCCCACCTCTTGTGCGCTTAATTTTTTGGGGGAGAATCACATCCTAGAAAAGTTTTGCTTTCAGACAGACCTGAGTGTCCCCATATATGAATCACAGTAAATTATTATGCAGGTAAACAATTAACAAGAAATTAGGAGTGCAATTTATATGGTGCCTTTTGTTACAGAGGGATTGAAATATAAATCAGTTTTACTACAAATATACAAAGCATTAGTGAGACCATATCTGGGTTGTGCAGATTTGGTCTCTTTATCTTAGGAGAATCATACCTAAAGGGAATGCAGCAAAGATTTCATGCACCTGTTTGTGGGGTAGGAGGTTATTTTACGTGGAGAGCTTGAATGGACCAGGCTTGGAGTGGAGAAAAATGAGAGATGACCTAATTGATAAATATAAAGGGGGTGATTCTCCCATCCTGCTGCACTGGGAGACTCGAGCGGAGGCCATTTCGTGGGCTCTCCGCCGGGCACCCCGGTCTCTGCACATCTCTGGCAGCCAGATTTCTGACACTGTCCACAGCTGTGTAATTTATGTAAATATGCATCTCCATCTCTTTTAAATCTTATTGGCAGGCCCAGAATGCAAAACTCCTTGCCCGCTAGCCTCTCCATCCCCACCAGGAGTGGTTCACTCCAGCGGGGTTTAGTATAGCTCGCTACTTGCAGGGAGCTGGTGGTCTGATCTCGCTGAATTGAAGGGGAGCCATTAAGGCTTCCCAGAAGATCGGGCCCCGTGAGGTCAGGGGCACTCTGGGCATTGCTGCCATGGCAGGGCCAGCTTGGCCTTCTGGTATTGCCCACCAGGCATCAGACAGTGCCAGTGGGATGTGGTCTAATGGGGTGGAGTCTGTTGGACAGGGCCTGATGGGGGCAGGGTGTTTGGAGATGATCAGTGGTAGTGGTGAGTCCTGCTGCCTCTCTGCATTTGGGCTGTGTGATAGAAGGTGTGATTGGCTAGCAATCAGAGCTGGCCATTGAGGTTGGTGGGGTCAGTCTATGGGGTGGGGAGGAAATTGGGGTTGAAGGGAAGGGAGGGGTCAGGATTGTGGGGTGGGGAGGGATCAGGCCTAGCAGTGGGGGAGGGGGGGTTGCGGAGATCGGGGCTGCAGGAGGGTGAAGAAAACCGAGGTGGGCTTGGGGTTGGGGGGGGCGGGGGGAATCAAGGCTGTCCCAGACATGTTCAGGGGGCCATGGGGGGATCACGTGGCCAGCGATGCAGGGACCGTGGAGTCGGCCAGCAGTTGAGCTGGCTAGTGATTGGGAGGCCAGCAGTGCGGGGCCACTACACATGAGCCGATCTTGGCTAAGAAAGAGTATCTCCAACAGCAATTGGCTCTGCCCCCAGTTTTTCGGACTGATTTGCACTAGTCCACTCTGCAGTGCACAGAATGTGGGAGATTAATTTTGAAACTCCGACTGAAAAACCAGCACAAATTAGTCCAGTTTTTACATAAATTCGGCACTTTGAATGTTTTTGGCAGAATCGTCCCCAAAGTTTTTAAGGGGAATGACAGGCTATTTACTGAGTAAATTTATCTAACGCAGTAACATATGTCAAAGCTGAACTACCAATATAGTTGATAATTCCAAAGTATGCTATAAATTGTGTGCTCAATAGATGTTTTTTATCTAGGAAATCACAAGAAGTATAGAACTCCCTGAGGGATTTTTAAAAAAGACAACTTTTTCACACAGAAAATCAAACTATTGGATAATATTTCTATTCTTAAAAACACAACTAGTTCCTAAATTTATTGGATTTCATGTTCCGATAATAGATGCCAATATAAATCTCCAACAATAGGAACTTACAATGTAAGAGCTACATTTAAGGCTCAGAATATAAAGACAGCTAGGCAAGTTCTAAACAACGGTCTTTGGGACTTATTTTAAGTTTTAGATTGAAATACAATCTTGCAGTCACCACCAAAACACCATTCTCTCGTGATCAACTTCCATGGAAACTGTCTGAGGCTGAAGCAGGCCATTTATGACTTTGGTGTAATTTCCAATTACATGTCCAAGCCATCAATAAGGCCACCCAAATAAAAGCAATATATGTGGATTCTGGAAATCTGAAATAAAGAGTGGAATTCTCCCAAAAAATTTCTAAATGTCATTGCGGTGAGATTAATGGAGTGATCGACACCAATCTCTCAGGCATGCTCCAAACCGTAATCCTCCCACACTTACTTTTTTGGCAAGTTGGGTGTTTTGTGCCAGTAATGGAGACAGGGTGTAGGGGGTGGTGTGGGGGTGGGGGTGTGGGGAGGGCTGTTAAATACGTCAGTAAACCCAGCTTCAGAGCACTTGGACACTGTTGCGCAAGGGTGCCCCGATTTCTAGTGCATCAGCAGTACCTTTCCCTCCTCCCATGGACATTGGGAGTCCCCCCCAAATCAGAAGCATGTTCCTCCACCCCCTCCCTGACACAGGTCACCAGCATTGGGGCCCTCCCAATGGGCTCCCCTGCTCGACCTCCAACATGCCCTCCCCCCAAATTATGACCCCTGATATGATCCACCCATCATGATCCCCCTGCATACCCGCTGCCCCATCATAGCCCCCAATCAGGCCCAGGCCCTTGGCACACTTTCAGTGCCCAACTGGCACTGCTGTGGTGCCTTGTGTCCACAACTAGGGTTTCCATTGGGCACTGCAAGTGTACCAGGTGGGCATCAAGTGTGCCCAGTGGGCTCCACCAGGTGGGCACTGTCCAATAGGCACAGCCTGGCTATGCCCCCAACCACCTAGGAGCTTCAATGGCCTCCGGGCGCTCTGCTATAATCATCATGTAATTCTCATCATTCTTGCTGCGCCCGAAGGCTGGAGACACCCGTGCACTGGGATTTCAATGGGCTATGCGTATTTAAATTCTGCTTCAAATATGCTAATTGCCTCATGCCCTTTCTGTGTGCGATCCAGTTCGTGCCATTAGGACAGAGCTGGAAGACTCACAAACCATTTGGCACCTGCCATTCCCCGGGATTGGTGCAATCTGCTAATGGTGTGGCGAAGTTGGAGAATCACCTCACCAAAAACAGACAATGCTGGATAAACTCATCAGTTCTGGCAAAATCTGTGGAGTGAAACAGAGTTAATGGCTGGAACTTCCTTCTGGTCCCACCAACAGAACACATTTACCATGGGGTTCCCAACAGTAGGAGTGCATTGACCATGGCAGGACCGGAAGATCCCACTGCCAGTCAATGGCCATCTCTGCTGCCAAAAAACATACGGCAGCTGTTTGTGCGGAAAGTCCTGCTGAATGTTCTGGATCTAAATGATCCTTTAACAGAATTGAAGCAAGGTAGAAATATACAAAATTATATCATTGGAAAGGGGGCAGAGGAGGTGGGGCAGAATAAAAGATCAGAAAGAGGTTGAGGCAAAGGAGATACGGACAAATTTGCCCTGGACATAAAACAAAAGAGCGAGTCCATGGTGCCATTGAGGGATGATATTTAATAAGAGCACCCATTTCCACTCTGTAACATGGCCCTACTTCACTTCAGCTGTTGCTGAAACCCTCATCCTGCCTTTGTTAATTCTAGACTTGACTATTCCAACGTGCTGGCATCCCACCCTTTGCCCATTGTAAATTTGAAGTTATCCAAATTGCTACTGCCCATGTCCTAATTTGTACCAAGTACACTTCACCCATCTTTCCTGTGCTTACTCCTGGTTAAGCAACACCTCAGTTTTAATATCCTCATTCTCATTTTCCAAATGGTCCATGGCCTCACCCCCACTGACCTCTGCAATCTCCTCCAGACTCACAATCCCTGAATGTATCTGTGCTTCTTCAATTCTGGCCCATGAGAATTTCTGATTTTAATCATTCCAACATTGGTGGCTGTGCCTTCAACTAGCTCGGCCTGAAGCTCTGAATTGACTCTTCCCTTCTCTTTATTTCTTAAGGGGCTGCTTAAAATCTAATTCTTTGGCAAAGATTATTACTTATTATTATTATCACAAATGGAATTATATTAACACTGTAATGACGTTTCTGTGAAAATCCCCTAGTTATCACACGTCGTTACCTGTACGGATACACCGAGGGAGCATTTAGCATGGCAAATGCACCTAACCAGCACATCTTTCAGACTGTGGGAGGAAACCAGAGAACCCAGAGGAAACCCACGCAAACAAAGGGGAACGTGCAAACTCCACACTGACAGTGACCCAAGCCGGGAATCGAACCTAGGTCCCTGGCGCTGTGCTAACCATTGTGCCACTGTGCCGCAAATTTAATTTGCTCACGATTTAATATGCCATAATATCGCACATGGCTGGGTGACAATTTTTAATTTTATATCAATTCTGTGAAGCACTTTAGAATATTTTATGATATCAAAGGCTCTTTACAAATGAAAGTTGTTATTATTGTTGGACCTGAAGAATTCTTACTCTCCTGGCACAAGTGGAATCCTCTCTATTTTTAAAATCTTACATTTCTGGGTCTCTTCTGGCATTGAAGATTACTTCCTGACATCTTTGACGGAGCCCAGGGCAGTTGGTAGGGCACAAGAGGCAGTGTTGTGTGTTGAAGGGGGTGGGAGGGAGGTAGGGCGGGCAGGGATAAGTTTATTGCCATCCACTAGGCCAGAGATTAATATCACACACAGGCCACAATGCTGACTTTGAAATCCAATCTACGAAAAGACCACACGGCTTCAGGGCATTGTCCTTGCCACCTACAAATGAAAATTGTAGTCAACCAAACTCAGGAAGGAAGCCAGTGAATATTTTTGCTTCTCCATTAGAATTTCACCTTCCCTATACCCCCCTCCCCCCACCATATATGTCTGGTTTCCAATAGGTGGGGGGGACATGCTAAAATTCTCCCATAGGTGTTGACAAACTTCTCTAGTCAGCTAATGTAATACCAATTCCAATTTTGGTCTGTTACTCCAGCAGTTTTTCTTGTCAGCTGGTCCAAATCTACAAAACACTGGGTTTTGTTTACAGCAACAGGCCTCTTTATCCATGCCAAATTCCAAATTAAACTCTGATTTGGTATGATTTTGATGCCTCATACAGCTTGCCAAATGTAAAATTATTTCTGGCCTGCTAACCCATCTTGTCCTTTTTGACAGTAGTGTACATATTAGGAAATTGCTAGGGTGCAGTAAATTTTTCTGTGTTGTCAAAATTGACCTTACATTTGCTGTGGTATCTCAGTGACCTCAGTCTTAGAAAAATTAACAACAATATTAAAAGCAAAGAAAAACACCCACATGACATGGTGCAATAAATCTATTTTAAACTATAACCACAATCCAAATAGATGAAAAGCTGGAACTTTGTATTTTTCATCCACATAAAAGATTTTTTTGAGTTCCGAGATTGAATTTATAACCACAGTGGGATGCAGTTAGGATATATTAAAAATAATAAAGACTTAGTTGTGTCACCACTGTAAACCGTGGTGGCATAAAACTAGAAGCTGACTGTTATAATCTGGTGATTAAAGTTTAAGATTACTATCAACAGTCATCTGGCAGTGTCAGATACATTAATGTGAGCAACAATGAAGACACTTCAAAGGAATTTAATTACCTTTAAAGCAGTTTTGGGATGTTCAGAGGTTGTGAAAACTGCCATATAAATGAACAGCTCCCTTGTTTTAGTCTGGAATGTGACACAAAGTTTTCTTAGCGCACGTTTCCTGAGGCCATCAAATTGCTGAAATAAAATGTTTACTTTGTGTGCTAATATATCAATTCATGTGGAACAGCAATTAATATATCAGATTAAGCAATAAGAGAGAAGTGGCCCACATTATAGTGGCAATGCATTTTTGGTCTGATGATGGAACAGGTGTTATTGATGAAGATGCAGTGAGATACCTGGGGTGGGGAGTGGGTGGGGCAGGGACAGGGCACTAGTTATTGGATAACCCCCCCATCCCCCCAAAGCAGATGTGAGATCACACCGCATGATTAATTTAAACCCATTCATTTCATTTCATATAGATGTGTGCAGCCAGTGCAGCCAACACTACCTGCATTGTTCATGAGCTGAATGCATCTGCTAAAGGCTGATATCATGAATGATTAGTTCAACCTAAAGGCAGCCTGAACCTCTTAAAGGGAGAGACATAGAGTGGCATTTTACGGCCTCACTCGTCCCAAAACCACAAGACCTCACCTCAGGTCAATGGTCATTTCCATTGTCCACCCCACACCCGCTCCAATTCTGTGGTGGTCAGGGCAGTACAATTCTGGCCATAGTCAGACACCAAGATTTTCTAATGATGCACTGGAAGCCTTGGATGTGGAAGGGAGGAGAGGCATGCTATATCCATGGTCAGGTTGGTGGGAGGGAAGTGGGAAGACATATGCAGAGGAGGCAGAGGGATCAAGTGGCGGCAAACAATAATGCCTGCAGTTTAGTTCCAAGAGTATGGAGACAACGCTGGAGGAGATCTTTGAGTTAAATCTTCAAGTAACATATCCTGTCAATTGCATCATTAGCTTCAATCACTATATTACATTTTTAAAACTTCAACTGCAATTAAAACCTGAAGGAATGAGGCTCCACACTTATACAGCTAGTTTGAAGTGCCAGAAAGATGAACTGGCCATAATAAGCACTTATCATATCATGACCAAACTTAGGAGTGGTCTTGAAATGGTGCAGGAGGATTGTAATGCTGATTATCCTGTACTTATTCAAAGTTATGCAGGCAGCACACAAACCTCACGTTGTCTGCTCTTTATAATGACTACAGAATGTAGCCCATCACTGAATGTGGCGCTAAGTGTCAGCACACTCCTGCAAGTGACACAATTTCATGCAATACTAATACTTTATAGGGGGCATGGTGCCACAATGGTTAGCACTGCTGCCTCATAATGCCAGGGACCCGGCTTCAATTCTGGCCTTGGGCAACGGTCTGTGTGGAGTTTGCATATTCTCCCCATGTCTGCGTGGGTTTCTTCTGGGTGCTCCGGTTTCCTCCCACTATCCAAAAATATGCAGATTGCCATGCTAAATTAGTGTCCAAAGGCTTGTTGTGTGTTAGGGTGGGGCCAGGGTGAGATGTCCAGTCGGTGCAGGCTCAACGGGCCAAATCTGCATTAAAGTGATTCTATAATTTTATGATACTACCTAAAGCCAAACTATGTTACTTAAAGGCAAATGGTCCTCGTAAAGTTGAAGTGCATTCTGGATAAATCAGGGAGTGACAGTATTCAAAAATGTTTGGAAGAGCAGGAGGAAGCTACAAGAATGGTGAAACAAAGAATCCATAGAATCCCTACGGTGGCCATTTAGCCCATCAAGTCTGTACCATCCCACTGAAAGAGCACTCTACCTAGGCCCACTCCCCTGCCCTATCTCCATAACTCTGCACATTGATTGTGGCCAAATCATTTAATCTGCACATCTTTGGAGAGGAAGCCGAGCACCTAGAGGATACCTACATAGACAATAACAATTGGATTAGGCAGGATTTGGAGGCTGTTGATTGGGAGAGGCTGTTTGTGGGTAAATCCACATTTGGCATGTGGGAGTCTTTTAAGGAGCAGTTGACCAGAGTGCAGGGCAGGCATGTGCCTATGAAAAGGAAGGACAAGGATAGCAGGATTCAGGAATTGTGGATGACCAGGGAAATTGCACATCTAGCCAAAAAGAAAAAGGGTGCATACATGAGGTCTAGGCAATTAAAATAGATGAAACACTTGAAGAATACAGGGAAAGTAGAAAAGAGATCAAACATGGTGTTAAGAAGGGCAAAAAGGGATCACGAAATGTCCTTGGCGGATAGGATTAAGGAGAATTCCAGGGGATTTTATCCATATATTAGGAACAAGAGGGTAGCCAGAGAAAGAGTTGGTCCACTCAAGGACAAAGGAAGGAAATTATGTGTAGAACCAAAGGAAATGGGTGAAGTCCTTAATGAGTACTTTACATCAGTATTCACAAAGGAAGGGAACACATCGATTGATAGTATCTCGGCTACCCTCTTTTAACTTTTTAGAACAAGTCATCATTATGAGGGAGAAAGAGTTAGGTGAATTAAAAAGCATTAAGTTAGGTAAATCCCCAGGGCCAGATGGCATCTATCCCAGATTACTGAGGGAGACAAGAGATGAAATTTCTGGGCCTCAAACAGAAATCTTTGTTTCCTCATCAGTCACTGGTGAGGATCGGAGGATAGCCAATGTTGTCCCATTATTTAAAAAGGACAGAAAGGATAACCAAGATAGGCCAGTGAGCTTGACATCATGATAGTGAAATTGTTGGAGAAGATGCTAAGGGATAGGATCTATACACATTTGGAATTGAATGGTCTTATTAGCAACAGCATGGTTTTGTACAAGAGAGGTCATGTCTCACTAATTTAGTTGAGTTTTTTGAGGCAATGACAAAAATGATTAACGAGGAAAGGGCTGTGGATGTTGTCAACATGGACTTTAGTGAAGCATTTGACAAGGTCTCTCATGGCATTCTAGTGCAAAAGAGTAAATCACATGGGATCAGGGGTGAACAGGCTAGATGGTTTCAGAAATGGCTTGGCCATAGAAGACAGGGGTAGCAGTGGAAGAGTAATTTTTTGAATGGAGGTCCATAACTAGTGGTGTTCCACTGGGATCAGTGCTGGGGCGTCTGCTGTTTCTAATTTACATAAATGACCAGAAGAAAATGTAGCTGGTCTGATTAGCAAGTTTGCGGATGATACTAGGATTGGTGGAGTTGCAGATAGTGACGAAGATTGTCAGAGAATACAGCAGCATATTGATAAGCTGGAAAATTGGGTAGAGAGTTGGCAGATGGAATTTAATCTAGACAAATGTAAGGTGATGCATTTTGGTAGAACCAATTCAGGTGGGAGCTATAGAACAAATAGCAGAAACATTAGAAGCATAGACACAGAAAGATCTGGATGTGCAAGTCCACAAATCCTTAAAAGTGGTAGCACAGGTGGAAGAGGTAGTGAAGAAAGCAGATGGCATGCTTGCCTTCATTGGACGGGGCATCAAGTAAAAAAGTTGGCAAATTATGTTACAGACATATAAAACATTGTTTCGGCCACATTTGGAATAGTGTCCAATTCTGGCCATCATATTACCAGAAGGACGTGAAAGCTTTGGAGAGAGTACAGAAAAGGTACCTGTACCTTTGTTGCCTGGTATGGAGGGTATTTGATTTGATTTGATTTAATTTGATTTGATTTGATTCATTGTTGGCACATGTATTAGCATACAGTGAGAAGTAATGTTTCTTGTGCACAATAGAGACAAAGCACACTGTTCATAGAGAAAGAAATGAGAGGGTGCAGAATGTAGTGTTACAGTCATAGCTAGGGTGTAGACAAGTATCAACTTAATGCAAGGTAACTCCATTTGAAAGTCTGACAGCAACAGGCAGAAGCTGTTCTTGAGTTGGTTGGTACGTGACCTCAGAACTTTGTATCTTTTTCTCAAAGGAAGAAGATGGAAGAGAGAATGTCCAGGGTCCTTAATTATGCTAGCTGTTTTGCTGAGGCAGCAGAAAGTGTAGACAAAGTCAATGGATGGGAGGTTGGTTTGCGTGATGGATTGGGCTACATTCATTGGGCTACATGTCTCTGGGCGTGTCCCAGACATCCTGAAAGGGGAGGGTGAGGAACCGGAGGTTGTAGTGCATATAGGTACTACTGACATAGGCAAGAAGAGGGAGGCACTCGTGAAAAGGGACTATAGAGAACTGGGTAGGCAGCTGAGGAAGAGAAAAGCGAAGGTAGTAATCTCAGGATTGCTGCCTGTGCCACGGGAGAATGAGGGAAGAAATGAAATGAGGTGGAGGCTGAATGCGTGGCTGAGGGACTGGTGTAGAGGGCAGGGATTTCGGTTCCTAGATCACTGGGACCTCTTTAGGGGTAGGTGGGACCTGTACAGTAAGGATGGGTGGCACTTAAATCCCAGGGGGACTAATATCTTGGCGGGAAGACTGGCTAAGGCTACCGGGGGGACTTTAAACTAGAAAGGATGGGGGGAGGGAATTGCGATGGGGAAACTGGGACGGAGGAGGTTAGCTCCCAGGTAGGGAAGGACCGCAGGCAGTATGGGAGGGAGGTTAGACAGGGGGTGGAGAAGGGAAATGCCCAGACTGAGGGGCTGAAGTGTATATATTTTAATGCAAGGAGTGTAGTGAATAAGGTAGATGAGCTTAGGGCATGGATTGCTGCTTGGGATTGTGATGTGGTGGCCATTACGGAGACTTGGATGTCTCAGGGACAGGACTGGGTACTTCAGGTGCCAGGTTTCAGATGCTTCAGGAAGGACAGGGAGGATGGCAGAAGAGGTGGTGGAGTGGCACTGTTGATCAGGGACAGTGTCATGGCTGCAGAGAAAGAGGATGCCGTGGAGGGACTATCTACAGAGTCTCTGTGGGTGGAAGTTACGAACAGCAAAGGGTCGAAAACTTTGCTGGGTGTATTCTATAGGCCGCCCAATAGTGACAGGGAAGTTGAAGTGCAGATAGGGAAACAGATTCTGGAGAGATGTATTAATAACAGAGTTGTCGTGATGGGAGACTTCAATTTCCCAAACATCGACTGGAATATCCCTAGGGTAAGGGGTTTGGATGGGGAAGAGTTTGTTAGGTGTGTTCAGGAAGGTTTCCTGACACAGTATGTGGATAAGCCTACGAGGGGAGAGGCTGTACTTGACCTGGTACTGGCGAATGAACCAGGGCAGGTGATGGATCTCTCGGTAGGAGAGCATCTTGGGAATGGTGACCATAATTCTATCTACTTCTCAATTACATTGGAACGAGATGGGATCAGGCAGGCTAGGAAGGTGTTTGTCTGGAGTAAGGGGAGATACGAAGAAGTCAGGAAGTTACTTGGACAAATAAACTGGAAGGAGGCGTTCTTAGGGAAAAGTACCGAAGGAAGGTGGCGGATATTCAAGGAATGTTTGTCTGGAGCTATGCATGACAACGTTCCAATGAGACAAGGGGGTTTTGGTAGGTCGCGGGAACCGTGGTGCACGAAGGCTGTGTTGAACCTAGTCAGGAGGAAAGGGAAGGTGTACAAAAGGTTCAGGGAACTAGGAGAGGTTAAGGATCTTGAGGAGTATAAGGACTGTAGAAAGGAGCTTAAAAGGGAAATTAGGAGAGCCAGAAGGGGTCATGAGAAGACCTTGGTGGGTAAGATTAAGGAGAATCCCAAGGCCTTCTATAAATATGTGAAAGGTAAAAGGATGAGAAGAGAAGGGATTGGACCTATAAAAGGTGAAGGGGGAAAGGTCTGTGTGGAACCAGAAGAAATGGCAGAGGTGCTTAATGAGTACTTTGCCTCAGTATTCATGGTGGAAGCTGATCTGGGAGATTTTGCTACGGATTTGCAGCAGATGGAAAAGATTGAGTTTGTGGATATTAAGGTGGAGGATGTGTTAGAACTTTTGAACTCTATCAAGATAGATAAGTTGCCGGGACCAGATGGGATATACCCCAGGATACTGTGGGAGGCGAGGGATGTGATTGCAGAGCCCCTGGCGATGATCTTTGCGTCGTCAATGGAGACGGGAGAGGTTCCGGAAGATTGGAGGATTGCGGATGTGGTCCCTATTTTCAAGAAAGGGAACAGAGATAGCCCGGGAAATTACCGACCGGTGAGTCTGACCTCAGTAGTTGGTAAGCTGATGGAGAGGCTTCTGAGGGACAAGATTTACGAGCATTTGGAGAGGTTTGACATGATCAGGAATAGTCAACATGGATTTGTCAAGGGCAGGTCGTGCCTTACAAGCCTAGTTGAGTTCTTCGATAATGTGACTGAACACATTGACGAAGGAAGTGCCGTGGACGTGGTGTACATGGACTTCAGCAAGGCGTTTGATAAGGTCCCCCATGCAAGACTTCTTGAGAAGGTGAGAGGGCATGGGATCCAAGGGCCTTTGGCCTTGTGGATCCAGAACTGGCTTGCCTGCAGAAGGCAGAGAGTGGTTGTGGATGGGTCTTTTTCTGAATGGAGGTCAGTCACCAGTGGAGTGCCCCAGGGATCTGTCCTAGGACCCTTGCTGTTTGTCATTTTCATAATGACAAACAGCAAACCTGGATGAGGAAGTGGAGGGATGGGTAAGTAAGTTCGCTGATGACACGAAGGTCGGTGGTGTTGTGGATGGTCTGGAACGATGTCAAAAGTTGCAGCAGGACATAAATAGGATGCAGGACTGGGCGGAGAAGTGGCAGATGGACTTCAATGCGGATAAATGCGTAGTCGTCCATTTTGGCAGAACCAACGGGATGAACGAGTACACTATCAAGGGCAGGAGTCTTAGTAGTGTTGAAGAGCAGAAGGATCTTGGGGTCCGGGTCCACAGGACTCTTAAATCAGCCTCGCAGGTGGAAGAGGTGGTCAAGAAGGCATATGGTGTACTGGCCTTCATTAATCGAGGGATTGAGTTTAGGAGTCGGGAGGTAATGCTGCAACTTTATAAGACCCTTGTCAGGCCTCATTTGGAGTACTGTGCGCAGTTCTGGTCGCCTCACTATAGGAAAGACGTAGAAGCTATTGAAAGGGTACAGAGGAGATTTACAAGGATGTTGCCTGGACTGGGAGGCATGTCTTATGAAGTTAGGTTGAGGGAGCTGGGTCTCTTTTCCCTGGAGAGACGAAGGTTGAGAGGCGACCTGATAGAGGTTTATAAAATGTTGAGAGGAATGGATAGGGTGGATTCTTAGAGGCTATTTCCCCGGGTTGAAATGGTCGCTACGAGAGGACACAGATTTAAGGTGCGGGGAGGAAAGTACAGAAGTGATGTTAGGGGTAAGTTTTTCACTCAGAGGGTGGTGAGTGAGTGGAATCGGCTGCCATCAGTGGTGGTGGAGGCGAACTCGCTGGAGTCTTTTAAAAGACTTCTGGATGAGTATATGGGGTTTTATGGGATTGGGGGTTATAGATAGGTGTTGATGTGATCGGCGCAACTCGTGGGCCGAAGGGCCTGTTTGTGCTGTAGTGTTCTATGTTCTATGTTCTATGTTCTATAACCTTTCGTAATTTCTTGCGGTCTTGGGCAGAGCAGAAGCCATACCAAGCTGTGATATAATTAGAAAGAATGTTTTCTATGGTGCATCTGTAAAAGTTAATGAGAGTTGTAGCTGACATGCCAAATTTCCTTAACCTTCTGAGAAAGTAGAGGCGTTGGTAAGCTTTCTTAACTATAGTATCAGGATGGGAGGATCCAGGAAAGGTTGTTCGTGATTCTGACTCTTAAAAACTTAAAGCTCTTGACCCTTTCTACTTCGTCCCCATTGATACAGATAGGGGCATCTTCTCCTTTAAGCTTCCTGAAGTCAAGGACAATCTCCTTCATTTTATTGATACTTAGGGAGATAATATTGTTGCTGCACCAGATTCTCTATCTCATATTAGATATGTAATTAGATATGAGGAGAGATTGAATAAACTGGGATTGTTCTTCCTGGAAAGACGGAGGCTGAGGGGTGACCTGATAGAAGTTTATGAAATTACAAGGGGTATAGATAGGGTGAACAGTTGGAAGTTTTTTCCCAGGGCAGAAATGACAACTACAAGGGTGCACAAGTTCAAGATAAAGGGGAAAGGTTCAAAGGAGATATGCAGAGGAAGTTTTTTTACACAGAGGGCGATGGTGGCCTGGAATGCACTGCCAGGTGAGGTGGTTGAGGCAGATGCATTAGCGACATTTAAGACTTATCTGGATAGACGCATGAACAGATGGGGAATGAAGGGATACAAGGAATTGGGTCTAAATAGGACAACGTGATCAGCGCAGGCATAAGGGCCAAAGGGACTGTTCCTGTGCTGTACTGATCTTCGTTCTCTTCATTCTTTGCCATAGGGAGAATGTGCAAACTTCACACAACCAGTCACCCAAGGCTGGAATTGAACCCAGGTCCCTGGCACTATGAGGCAGCAGTGCTAACAACTGTGCCACCATATCATCCAAAGAGTTTGCCCCAGTGTTCTCCAATGCTGCACTAGAGGCCTTAGTGCAAAAGGTAGAAAGAAGGAGAGAGATCCTCTTCATTCAAGTAGTGAGGAGTCCCTCCAGACATCCTCAGAAGACAATGATGGCTGGTAGTCATTAGGTTCAATACCAGCAGTCTCACTCTTAAGGACTTGGATGCAGTGCAGTGAAACTGCCAATGAGAGGCTGATAGATTGTTGCTGTGAGGTTGATAGATTGTCACTGCAAGGCTGATAGACTGTAACTGTGGGGTTGATAGACTGTCACTATGAGGTTGCTAGACTGTTGCTGTGAGGTTGGTTGACTGTCACAGTGAGACTAATGAACTATTGCTGTGAAACTGGTGGACTGTTGATGTGAGGTTGGTAGACAGTTACTGTGAGACTGATAGATGTCGCTGTGAGACTGCTAGTCTGTTGCTGTGAAACTGAGAGGCTGTCACTCTGAGGCCGATAGACTATCACTATGAAGCTGATGGACTGTCATTGTGAGATTGGTAGACAGTCATTGTGCAGCTAGTGGACTGTCACTATGAGGTTGTTAGACTGTTGTTCTGAGGCTGAAGGACTGTTGCTGTGAAGCTGGTAGACTGTCACTGTGAGATTGGTAGACTGTCACAGTGATGGTGATAGATTGTTGCTGTGAAGTTGGTAGATTGTCTATATAAGGTTGATGAGCTGTTTCTGTGAGTTTGCTGGACTTCACTGTGAGGCTGATCGATTGTTGCTGTGAAGCTGGTAGACTGTCACTGTGAGGCTGATGGACTCTCAGTGTGAGGTTGATAGACAGTCACTGGAACTGATTATTAATGAGATCAGTGATGTTATTGAGACCAATGATGTTGGATGCATTACCAGCACTCACTGCTCTTTTTGGTTACCAACAGCTAAGTGGAGCTGGCCTGTGTAACCAGACCCTCTATTCTTGGCAACAGAGTGCTGGACCGATAAACAGAAGCCCACATGTCCAAGTGTAGATTTCTGGATCCTGGCATCCTGTGGGAAACTAGGGCTGGTGACTAAAATGATGCTGCACCATGAATCGATTGGTAATTCAAGCTGCTAGATGAAATTCTGTGTCCTGGATACTGTAACCTTTAGGGATTGGAATTAATTTTTAATTTAATCAATATAGTGAAGGTAGCGATCCACTGACGGATCTCCTCGTATGTTCCCATTGACCCCCATGCATCTCAGTCTCCAATAAGAATACCAGATACGAAGGATTGACATAACAAAGCATTGAAAATACATTAAAACAGCAAAAGAGCTTACTAAATGCAAAGATGAATGGGAGAGGACAAGGCCCATCTCCCCTTTTCAGGACAGCTAAGGATGCAAAGCAAATGCTGCCTTGCAGTCCAAATTCTGCAAACAAGTTTAAAATTTTACTGGCTCAGGATTTGCTGGAGAAAGGTTGGACTTCATGGAATCACAGAATTGTTATGACACAGAACCCATGGCCACCATGGGCCACCAGACCCATCATATCTATACCAGCTCTCCAAATGAGCATCATGACTTAGTACCATTCTCCTGCCTTTTTCCTGTACCTTTGCACATTGTTTCTATTCAGTTAACCTAGTGCCCCCTTGAATGCCTTCATTGGGCCTGCCTCCATCAGACTTCCAGACAGTGCATTCCAGACCAGATTCATAAGAACATAAGAAATAGGAGCAGGAGTAGGCCATCTCGCCCTTCGAGCCTGCCCCGCCATTCAATAAGATCATGGCTGATCTGAAGTGGATCAGTTCCACTTTCCCGCTTTCTCCCCATAACCCTTAATTCCCCTGTCGATCAAAAACCTATCTACCCGTGACTTAAATATATTTAGCGAGGTAGCTTCCACCACTTCAACGGGCAAAGAATTCCAGAGACTTACCTCCCTTTGAGTGAAGAAGTTCCTCCTCAACTCTGATCTAAACTGCCCCCCCCTTATCTTGAGGCTGTGCCCTCGAGTCCTGCTATCCTTTCTAAGCAGGAAGAATCTCTCTACCTCAACCCTATCCATCCCTTTCATTACCTTATATGTCTCTATAAGATCCCCCCTCATCCTTCTAAACTCCAACGAGTACAGACCTAACTATTTAGTCTCTCTTCATAGCCCAACCTCCTCATCTCCGATATCAGCCTAGTTAACCTCCTCTGCACTCCCTCTAAGGCCAATATATCCTTGCTCAAGTGCGGCAACCAAAACTGCACACAGTACTCCAGCCGCGGCCTCACCAGTACCCTGTACAGTTGCAGCAAGACCTCCCTACTTTTCTATCCTATCCCCCTCAGTATAAAGGTGAGCATTCCATTCGCCTTCTTGATCACCTGCTGCACCTGCAGACTGGGTTTTTGCGATTCGTGCACAAGGACCCCCAGGTCCCTCTGCACCGTAGCATGCTGCAGCTTTTCGCCCTTTAAATAGTAATCCCTCCTACTATTAGTTTTGCCAAAGTGGATAACCTCACACTTGCTAACATTATACTCCATCTGTCAGGTCCTCGCCCACTCGATTAGCCTATCAGATCCCTCTGCAGACTTTCCACACCCTCCACACAATTTGCTTTTCCACTCATCTTCATGTCATCAGCAAATTTCGTCACCCTACACTCAGCCCCCTCCTCCAGATCATCTATATAAATGGTAAATAGCCGAGGCCCCAGCACCGATCCCTGCTGCACTCCACTAGTCACCAACTGCCAATCAGAATGGCACTCATTGATACCAACTCTCTGCTTCCTATTAGACAACCTATCCTCTATCCACACTAACACCTTACCCCCAATTCCGTGCACCCTAACCTTCTGAGGCACCTTATCAAACGCCTTTTGAAAATCTAAAATCACCACATCCACCGGTTCCCCTCTGTCTACCGCATTAGCCACGTCCTCATAGAAATCCAACAAATTCGTCAAACACAACACAACTTCCCCTTAACTCACTGTTTCACTCACTCACTGTGTGAAAAACCTTTTCTCACATCACATTTGCCTCTTTTACAAATGACTTTAAATCTGTGCCCTCTTGTTCTCAATCCTTCTCTGAGTGGGAATAGTTTCTCCCTATCTATCCTGTGCGGTCCCTACATAATTTCAGAGACCTCTGTCAAATCTCCTCTTGGCCTTCTCCTCTCTAAGGGGAACAGTCCCAACCTCTCCAAACTATCATCACAATTGAAGGTTCTTAACCCTGTAACTGTCCTTGTCATCCTCTTCTGCATTCTTTCACATCTTTCGTTTCTCTGCTGCCCTTCAACATAAATAAAACTTGTACCACAAATTGCTGTTGACAATGATGTGTGAGGTCAGTAACACAATTAGGACCTTGATGAATGAATGATGGAACCAGCAGTAAATATCCTTCATAGCATCATTTCAGTATAGAGAAAGAAATAGAGAAATGGCAGAGGGGAGAACTGGGTGAATTAGAGTAAAATTAAATCCAAAAACAGAAAGAAAGTAAAAGAAGGATTAAATCAAATGGGAAAAAAGACAAAGAAGAATATGATTTTCTTTTTAATTTTTAAAAGCTGTTTATGAACTACTTATGAGCTACTGGAATGAGACTCACATCTTTGGTATTCCCTTTCCTGGATTCTGACATTGAGTAGCAATATGGAAACATAAATCTCATCATTAAAAGGGTTCTTCCATTGTTAAATGCCAGCTGGAACTTCCTGTAGTGAGTATAATAAATTTTTGACATTGTAAATGCAGTCATTTCTTGAAACACATGGCTGTGAATGCTGTTTATTTAGAATCTTCCTGCAGTTTTTCACTATTCACATCTATTCACATCCATGGATATGTAGGTTAGGTAGATTGTCCTTGCTAAATTGCCACTTAGTATCCCAAGATGTATATGTTACGGGAATTTGTGGGATAAATGCTCAGGGTTACAGGAATAGGGCAGGGGATGAGCCTGCTCTATCAGAAAGTTGGTGCAGACATGATGGGTCAAATGGCCTCCTACTACACTGTAGGGATTCTATGATTCTTACCATGTTATCTTTTTCTCGTCAATAATAGCTGGAGCTGCACTAATAATGGCATTAAACACATAGGCTGAAAACCTACCACATCGCCCACCCTGGAATCAGGGCTGGCGAGATCCCCAGAATGGAAATTTCCTTTGACATCAGGCGGGATTTTACGCTCTCGCCTGAGCGAGGCCATAAAATCCTATTCACAGTTATTTTCCCAGGAAATTCTGGACCAATGGTTGTAAATACACTTTCCCACTATTTGCCAAAATAGCTTAAACTGCTATTTTACAATCACATACAAGGTTAAATATTAATGGGGTGTGAATGTTGTTCATGGTATTTTTTTCTGGATTTGCACTGATCTTCCAGCAAAATTACAGCAGAGAGAATTCTCCAGAGAAATCATGGTGCTGATGTCTTATTTTAGTGATCTTCTGTAAATCATGCAATTTCTTTCTCAAGGAGCAATTCTCCACCACCTAAATGTGCTTGCAACATTGCAATAGGCTGAGCACTGGGAATTCCAGGGCCTAATTGGAAAGTTGTGATTGTTTTTGCTGATATTCAATACATTTCCTATAACAATTGTGCACTTTCCACAGCTGAATTAACAAACTTTAGAACATTTATATCTGTTAAGTGGCTTGTTAACTGCTTGAGAAGAGTTAAAGGATTATTGTTCTAGTTATGAATCGCTGCTATTTCTTATTAACACTATAAAATTGCATTCTCAGGAATCACACATTTCATTAGCACTTCATTACTTTGACAGAAAAACAGGCATTTATTTCCTTTTCCAGGAAAATGAATATCATTCCACAAATTAGTAACTTGTGCTTGAACTGTGGAAAATATGGGTTTGATGGGATGAATATTTTCATTTTCAGTTCTATGTATTCTGTACCTGAGCTTTTCTACACAAAAGCTGGAAGCCATGCACAGAAAGGTGTTAGCCAAACAGCAAAAATAGAATAGTTACTGCAAAAAGCTAATGTGTCCTGAATGAGTCCCTAAAACTCTGAAGCAAGATCAAAAATTGTTTCTTGAAGTTTCAAATCTTTGTTTCATTTCATATTCTTTTTCTGTTTTCAATTTTTAAAAAATACATATATTCCTTCTTGCTGTTTATAATATGAAGGTGTGTTTACAAATGAGATAATGATTGTTAATTGATGTGTTTTTATTTGCATAGTAAAGGTCATGCCAGTCTCCTTACCCCTGTGAGTAGTGGACTGATGCATCATGATATTTTTGGCTTTCTATATCTAAGCATTGGCCTACTAACAAAATAATAGCATGGGAGAGATTTGCTGAGAATCACCTTATGACTGCTCTGGTTCCTCACTGTGTTGTGTAGACTAGGAGGAATAGTCTGTCCTGTAATAACTGTTCAGGTTTATGCACTCTTTGGGAGTTGTGATTGACTTACCCAATTGTTCTCATGAACCAACTTCTGTTTCACTGGAGATCTTATGAGATCAGAAGTATGAAGCAATTTTGCAGAGCCTGTGTAAAATAAAGCACACACACTTCCAGTCAGTGTTTCATGGTGGCAGTCAGTGACCCCATAATATTTAATCAAGATGCACTAAGGAAAATCCAACAGGGGAAATCTGGTGGACTGGACACAAGGGCACTTCTGGCAGTAAGACCACCATGGAGGAAAACTATATGCTTGTGTGCAGGCATGTTTATCTACAATGTCTCATTAATACATTAACATATATCCTAAGCACATAGTTTCCTCAGAAATTATAGAGTGAGATAGCTGGAACAGACAGAATGGGCTGAATGGCCTCTTTGTTTGCCATACATTTTGTGTGTGTGAAGTACAGTATGCTTAATGGAAAAGAGCAGACATGTATAATTACACTATGTATAATTACACTACTACTGATTCTTAGATGATGACCAAATGCTTCTCTGTATCACAATTGTGTGAGAAAATGGACTGACAAAATTCCAATATCTAAGCATCTCAATATGATTCAAATTCTGCAGAGGTCTTTGTTTTGCAGTTCTACATAGAAATCAAAATGAAATAGTGAAGTCATCAAGAATACTATTTGTTTATAAATCGTGGTAGTCTCAGCAGTATTAAAAAATAACACTTCCAGTGAGTGAAGAAATTACTGATTCTCACATTTTCATTAATACCACGTTACTGCATGGAAATCAAATGCAGTTCCCCCTTTGTCAATAAGGGTATTGTCTCAGAGCGCCCTCTGGAGGTCATGTGAAATGTCAAATAAATACTGTCAGTACAGTACCTTGCTTTGCAAGTTTGACAGTCCTTGTGGATGAGGCAGTGCCAGGTAGGGCGGTTTTGTGCCAGCATTTCCCAGGTGGTCATGTCTATGTCAAGCAACTTCAGGGAGGCCTTGAGTGTGTCTTTGTAATGTTTCTTCTGCCTTCCATGCAAGCGTCTTCCACTAGAGAGTTCCCCAAAAAGGAGCTGCTTGGGTATGCGCTCATCTGGCATACGAATGACATGACCTCCCACCGGGTCTGCGCTCTCATCAGCAGTGTGTGGACTGGTGGTAGACTTGCTCTAGAGAGAACTTCAATGTATGGTACTTTGTCTTGCCATCAGATGCATAATATTCTGTACTGACAAGTCATGAGGAAACGATTGAGCTGTTCTTGCATGCCTTCGATACACAGTCCACGTTTCACAGGCATACAGAACGGTAGTGATGCTAGTGATGAGATCATGGTGCTGTAGACCTTCAGTTTTGTTGCTGGGCTGATTCCTTGATGTTCCCATACAGTGGAGTGCAGTCTACCAAAAGCAGAACTTGCTTTTGCTATTCTGCAGTTAACTTCTGTATCAATAGTCACTGCTTGGGAGAGGGTGCTGCCAAAATAAGTGAACTGGTCCACTGCCTGTAGTTTCTGCCCTTTGATTGTGATTATGGGTTCCGTATGCGGTGCATGAGGAGCAGGCTGGTGCATGACTTCGATCTTTTTAATGTTGATGTTGAGCCCAAAGTTGTCACAAGCCCATGGAAAATTTGTCCATACTGACTTGCATCTCTGGCTCTGAGCCAGTATACAGGGCGCAGTTATCGACAAAGAGGAAATCTCTCAGAACAGCCTCCTTCACTTTGGTAATAGCTTGAAGTTTCTTCAGGTTGAAGAGCTTCCCATCTACTCTGTACTTGAGACTGATTCCAGCAACACTGCCCTGGAAGGCATCATTCAGCATGGTAGTAAACACCATGCTGAACAGTGTGGGTGCAAGCACACAGTCCTGTTTAATGCCATTGGGACTGGGAATGCCTCAGAGGATTCTCTGCCATCCAGTACTCTGGCCATCATGCCATCATGGAACTGGCGTACCATCTGAATGAACTTGGGGGGCGGGGGCGGGGGGGGCGGGGGGGGGGAGGCAGAGCGGGGGGAGGCAGCTGAACTTTGACATGATCCTCCACAGGCCTTGTCGGCTGACAGTGTCGAAGGCTCTCGCGAGGTCAATAAAGGTTGTGTAGAGCTCACGATTCTGCTCCTGACACTTCTCCTGAAGTTGGCGCACAGCAAAAATCATGTCAATAGTCCCGCAACCTTTGCGGAAGCCACACTGTGACTCTGGAAGCAGGCCCAGCTCCAGATGAGTGACCAGACAATTTAGCAGGACTCTTGTGAGGGTTTTTCCTGTCATGGAGAACAGCGAGATTCCTCAATGGTTGTTGCATACTTGCCGATTGCCCTTCCTCTTGTAGAGGTGTACGATGGAAGCATCTTTAAGTTCCTATGTAATGGATCCTTGCTTCCAAGAGGACTGGAACAACTCGGTGAGCTTCTTGATAAGTACAGGACCAGCAGCTTTGTAGATCTCTGCAGTTATGGCATCTGCCCCTCGCGCTTTGCCACTGGATAACTGGTTGACAGCTTTCGTGACTTTGGCTACTACCGGTGGGTCATCCATGGTGCTGTTGATATCGACCTGGGGAATCCTGTCCATTGCCTCATCGTTAATAGATGACAGTCAGTTGAGGGCCACTTCAAAGTGTTCAGCCCATCTCTGCAGGATCTGAGCCCTCCTTGTAATGAGAGTTGTACCATCTATTCTCAGGAGGGGGGAACTCTCGAGAGATTGAGGTCCATAGAGAGTGTTGAGGTGTCTTTCAGGTATAGAGAGTGTTGAGGGCTTCATAGAACCATTTCAAGACATTTCTGTCAGCATATCCCTGTATTTTATCTGCCTTGGCACTCAGCCAGGCATCCTGCATTTTACGCAGTTTATTCTCGACTGTCCTGCGAGCACTGGTAAAAGCATTTTTCTTGGCAGCTGATGATGGGTCACTCTGACAGACACAATGAAGATGGTGCTTTCCAGCAAGTACAGCCTATATCTCCTCATCATTCTCATCAAACCAATCATGCTGCTTGCAGGTGGAGGGCCTGAGCATCTTCAGTGCAGATGAATGGACAGCATCCCTGAAGCATTCCCAGTCGTCCTTAGCACTGCCTGCGAGGTGTAGGTCAGCAAGTTTGATTTCTAAGTCTTCAGCCAGTGCTGAAGCTATGCTGGGGTTCTTTAGCTTGTCTGTATTGATTCTTTTCATAACCTTGCTTCCTTGTGGTCGCCTCTTGGGTCTGATGCAGAGCCTCATTTTGGAGACAATGAGCCTGTGATCTGTCCAGCAGTCAGCACCACACATGGCCTTGGTCACTCTGACATCCAACCTATCTTTTCTCCTGACAATGACACAGTTAATGAGATGCCAATGCTTAGAGCGGGAGTGCATCCAGGAGGTCCTGTTACGGGTAGGCAGACGGAAGATTGTGTTGGTGATGAGGAGGTCATGTGCTGCACAGGTCTCCATTAAGAGTAGGCCGTTACTGTTACACTTGCCCACTCCATGCCTCCCAATAACTCCCTGCCAGATTGCAGAGTCACACGCTACTCTTGCATTGAAATCGCCAAGAAAGATCAGCTTGTCGGTGCTGCTCACTGCTGATAGTAGGGCGTCTAGTTCTTCATAGAACTTGTCTTTCATCTCATCCAGATTGTTCATTGTGGGGGCATAGGCGCTGATCAAGGTGGCTTGACTTCTGTTCTGTAGCAGAAGCTGTAATGTCTTAAGCCGATCGTTCACACCCTTGGATAGACTAGCAAGTTTCCAAACAAGGTGACTCCTGACAGCAAATCCAACTCCAGCATCACGGCGCTCATCGCTACCGAGACTGCTCCAGAAAAAAGTATATCCAGTTTCAGTCGACTGACCTACGTTGGCAAGACGAGTTTCACTCAGGGCTGCAATGTCAATGTTGTATCTTGCAAGCTCTCTGGCAACTGAGGCTGTTCTTGTCTCTGGTCTGTCTGCTGTAGGGTCGTCCAAAAGCGTGCACATGTTCCAAGTGCCAATGGTGAGTGGTGTAACCTTGTGTTTTATTTTGTTTGTTTGGCCGCAAGATGGGATCCCTGCCAGCTGCAGTAAATTGGCTAGGGTGTAGTGAAGCAGGAAATGTTTAGGGCACTTTTTCTAGCCCCTTCCTCATTCTACATAGGTGAGCAGTACGTTCCTGAAGAGGACTGCTCAGTCACCCAGGTAAACGCTGAGTTTCACTGCTGCTTCAGTCAGTGGAAAATGGCCATTAGGCCTGAGCCGCATGTGTGCAGGTCTGTGACTACAGCTCCCAGTGTATCCACACCTGCTGCTTCGTCACTCGCCCATCGCCACAGGACTTCAAAGGTTGAATAGGATGATGATGATGGTGTCAAGACTTGATTTGGATTAAAGTGAGGGAGAATTGCGCAGCGTCAGCCTCACTCTCTCTTCCCAATTCCCATCTGGATCCAGTGCAAGACAAGAATCAAAACGGCTGGAGCTGGGAATAGGTGCATTGGATGACCAGGACATCTTCTGTATCTTGTCCTGCTCTTCACGTTCCATGACACTTGCAGAGACCGTCTTCTTGACTGTTGGACCTTCCATTGGTCTCGTCCGCTCAATCTGCCGGAGTCTGTCTTCACATACTGGGATAGACATCTCCCTATCTCACCGAGGGTTGAGACTCGTCGGCTACCCTCACCTGGTTTAGCCGGCTTGTCGAAGCCGTTGCCTGGGGTGTGGCCACTGTCGCATGCCCACAGCTACAGGGAGGCACAGGTGAGAGCTGAGCGCCAGGTGGGGACAAAGGGTGGACAAACCGCCCTGAAAAGGACGTGACATGTTCCCCCACCAGAGGTACTACCCCTCCCTGACATCCCATACATCCCCATCACAGGACACAGAGAACTGATCAAAATAATTTACAGGTAAAATTTTAAGTTAACCTATCTATAGCTTAAACTGGATCAAGTAATTCCAATGGTTACAATTGACCAGAAACTGAATGACACTAGGCATATAAATAACACAAGAACAGATCAAGGCTGGGAATTCTGTGGTAACTCTCATCCTGAATCCTCAATGCACAAGGCATCTACAACCCACAATATGCTGAAATACTCTCCATTTAAAAGATTATTTATTTATTAGTGTCACAAATAGGTTTACATTAACACTGCAATAAAGTTATTGCGAAAATCCCCTAGTTGCCAGACTCCGGCGCCTGTTTGGGTACACTGAGGGAGAATTTAACATGGCCAATACAGCTAACCAGCATGTCTTTTGGACTGTGGGAGGAAACCGGAGCACCCAAGGGAAACTCACGCAGACACGGACAGAAAATGCAGACTCTGTACAGACAGTGACCCAAGTCAGGAATCAAAGCTGGGTCCCTGGCACTGTGAGGCAGCAGTACTAACCATTGTGCCACCATGCAGTTGAGATGAGCAGATGACTGAAACTTCAATAACATGCAAGAAGTTTTGTACCAACCAGGACAAAGCAGCCTTTTCTGGAAGCTTCACACCATCCAGGACAAAGAACCCCACCCACTACCTTAAAACATATACTCTCCCCTCAACTGAAGCACAGTGCCTGCATATACAAGGTGTACCATATACAAGATGCAATGCAGCAACTTGCTAAGTCTCCTTCAATTGTACATTCCAAACCCACAATCTCTACCACATAGAAAGACAGGTGCAGCGGACTGATAGGGTGGAATTTTCTGGTCCTGCCAAAATCAATGAACCTTTGAATAGCTCGCCAAATTTTGCAGCTGATGGGGTTGTAAAGTTCCACCCATGGAAGCATGACTACCTGCAAGTTCCCCTCCAAGCCACACACCATCCTGACTTGGAACTCTCATCTCACTGTCACTGTGGGACACCTTTCCTAACAGCACAGTGGGTGCAGCCACACCAGATGGACTGCAGTAGCTCAAGAAGATGGCTCACCACCACTTTCTCAATGTCAATTTAGAATGGGCAACAAATTTGTGCCAATGATGCCCACATCCCATGAAATAAATTTCAGAAATGACTTTAAATATTGAAAAATAATCTAATTGATTTAATATATAGATTTTAATTAACCAAATAAACAAAACAAGTTTTGATAGGAATGGCAGGGCAAATCTTATGCTGCAACTGCAGTATGTAGGAATTTGTGGTGTGTTTAGTCATCCTAAGCAAACATAACTTCAGTAAGTGTCTACATCTCAAGGAATATCAATTGAGCGAGGAGGTAATTGAGATACTGGATGGATTAAAAATCCATTAAAATGTGGATATTAGAAAGGCAGTTTCTACTTAAAATTGATAAGTCATTAGGATTGGATAAGATGCATCCAAAGATGCTGCAGGAAGTAAGAGTGAAAATTGTGGAGTTACAGGCACAATCTTCCAATCCTTCTTGGATTTTGGAGAGGTGCCAGAAGGCTGGACAATTGGGAATATTACACCTTTCTTCAAAACCAATTATAAGGATAAATCGAGCAACTACAGACCAGTCACTTTAACTTCAGTGATGGGAAATGAAAATTGAGAAATGATAATCTGGGACAAAACTAATAGTCACTTGGAAAGAGTGAATTAATTAAAGAAAGCCTGGAAAGTATGGATTTATTAAAGGTATACTGTGCTAACTGACTTGATCCATTTTTGTCATGAGGTAGCAGGCAGCGTTGATGAGAGTAATGCTGTTGATATAGTGTGTATGGATTTTTAAAAGTGTTTGATAAATTGTCACAAAATAAGCTCATCAGTAAAATTGGTACTCATGGAACAAAAATACAATGATGACATGGATACAAAATTGTTTAGTGACAGAGGGTAATGGTGAATGCTAGTTTTTAGACTACAGTATGGTATTCAGTGGTGTTCCCCATGTGTAAGAACCAAGGCTACTGCTTTTTATGATGTATATTAGTGACTTAGACTGATGTATGAGGGCATTATTTCAACATTTGCAGATAACATAAAACTTGGAGGAATAATGAACTATCAGGAGAGTAGCAATAGACTTTAAAAGGACATAGTCAGGCTGGTAAAATGAGTGAACCTCACACCATGTTCAAAGTCTCCCCACCCAAGACACTGGACTTACCTTGCTCTAGAATCCATGGAACTTTCCTTGGGCCTACTTGCAGTCCTGGCAGCACCCACTACTGTGTTCTTGGCACTGCTGGAGCTGCTGGTGAATCTGATTGGCTGGCAGTTCCTGAGGGTAGGATTTCCCTTTCAGGGAGGGGCAAATGTCCCACTGGCAGTCTAGTTTTCCCACCCACAATGCATTGCGTCTGGCGTGGAGCAAAATGGGGTTGAACCATCTGCCCCTCTGTAATATGCTGCTCCATTGTGTTCACTTTTGGGCACCACACCTTAGGAGGAATGTGAAATCTTTGCAAAATAGATTTACAAGAATGGATCCAGGGATGAGGTCACTTCAGTTATGGGCAGCTTTGGGGAATAGCATAGGGTGACCATAAGGGGGATGGGGATGGGGGGAGGAATGGCTTGGGAAGGGGAGATTGCCTTCTGGAATGGGAGTGAGATGACATAGAAGAAAGGGGTAGGATGTGGGTTGAAATAGGGATGAGAGAAATGGGATGAATATGTCATGAGAGGAATGGCTTGTAAAAGAATTAATAGGCATGGGATGGGAATTTAAAGAAGTAATAATGGCACAATTGCCATCACAATATTTTGAGGGTCTTCTTATATGTTTATAATGAAAACAACTTAAACAAAATATTAACTAAACAACATAAGGAGATAATGGGCAAAATGTTATAGCCTCGCTCATCCCAAAACTGGAAAATCCCACTCAAGATCAACAGATCTTTCCATGGTCCATCCCTTGCCTGTTCTGATTCCCATGACTAGCAGAATAGTAAGATTCCAACTATTAGGTCAGATGACCAAAATCTTCATCAAAGAGGTGGGTTTTAAGGAGTGAATTAAAGGAATACACATTATTTGGAGATGTGTAGGAAAAGAATTCCAGAGCTCGAGACTTCGACAACTAAAGGCATAACCACCAAAATAGAATGATTAAAATTGGGGATGCTCAAGAAGCCAGAATTAGAACACAGATAACTTTTAGAGATGTAGGCTGGGGGAGGTTCCAATGATAAGGAAGGGTAAGGCCATGGAGGGATTTTAAAATAAGAATGACAATTTTAAAATCAAGATACTTCTTGATCGGGCCCCTTTGTAGGTCACAAGAACTGCAATGGTTGTTGAACAGTGTGAGTTAAGACATGGCAGCAGAGATTTGGATGACCTCAAACTTATGATGGGTAAACTATGGGATACTAGCCAGGAATGTGCTGGAAAGATCAATTTTAAAGGTAATGAAAAAAATGAATAATAGTTTCAACATCAGTTGGCTGAGTCAGCAGTGAAGTTTGGCCATATTACAAAGGCAGAAATAGGCAACCTTCTTAGTGATGGCACCCATTTGGGGTCAAATGTGACAGCAAAGCTATGAACAGATCTTAGGCAGCTGCCAGGGAGATGAATGGAGTCAACAGCATTTAGAATGGAGGAACAGCGTGTAGAATGGAGTCTGGGGACCATAATCAATGGTTTTAGTCTTCCTAATACTTAATTGGAAGAAATTTCTGCTCATCCAGTACTGTCTGAGGTGGTGAGATAGGTGGTGAGGTAGTGTCAGCATATATGTGAAAATTAACTATTTCCTTTTGGATGATGTTGTCAAGGAGCAGCATATAGATGAGAAACAGGTGGGGGTCAAGTTGTTTGGGGGACACCAAAGTAACTCTATTTACGATCAGACAGATAATAATGGAACAAGGTGAGAGCAGTCCACCCAGCCTGTCAAAAGATGGAAGTTGCTGGAGGAGGATGGTTTCAACTGTGTCAAAGGCTACAAGCAAGTTGAGAAAGATGAAGATGGAATTTTGTCATTTGTGGCGTTAGTAAAAGTTATTTCACACTAGAGCAGGGATAGAAACCTGATTGGATGGATTCACAAATTGAGTTCCAAGAAAGCTGATGACACCAAGATTGGGGGAAAGGCAAATTGTGCGGACGGTGTGGAGAGTCTGCAGAAGGATCTAGATAGGCTGGGCGAATGGGACAGGAAATGGCAAATGGAATTTAATGTTGGCAAGTGTGAGGTGGTCCACTTTGGTAGGAAGAATGGTAGGAAGGACTACGTGGCGAAAAACTGCAGCAGGCGACGGTGCAGAGGGACCTCGGGGTCCTTGTGCATGAGTCGCAAAAACCCAGCTTGCAGGTGCAGCAGGTGGTCAGGAAGGCGAATGGGATGCTGGCCTTCATAGAGAGGGGGATTGAATATAAAAGTAGGGAGGTCTTGCTGCAGCTGTATAAGGCATTGGTGAGGCCGCAGCTGGAGTACTGTGTGCAGTTTTGGGCGCCGCACCTGCGCAAAGATATTTTGGCCTTGGAGGGAGCGCAGAGGAGGTTTACTAGGCTGATACCGGAGTTGAGGGGGTTGAACTATGAGGAGAGGCTGAATAAACTAGGCTTGTACTCGTTGGAGTTTAGAAGAATGAGGGGAGATCTCATTGAGATGTATAAGATGATGAATGGGATGGATAGGATAGAGGTGGAGAGACTCTTCCCGCTCAAAAAAGACAGTAGGACTAGGGGGCACAGCATCAAGATAAAGGGGAGGCGGTTTAGAATGGAGTTGAGGAGGAACTTCTTCACTCAAAGGGTGGTGAATCTCTGGAATTCTCTGCCCGTTGAAGTGGTGGAGGCTGCCTCGCTAAATATTTTTAAGAAGCGGGTTGATGGGTTCTTGATAAGAGAGGGGATTAAGGGTTATGGGGAGAGGGCGGGAAAGTGGAACTGAGCCACAACAGATCAGCCATGATCTTATTGAATGGCGGGGCAGGCTCGAAGGGCTAGATGGCCTACTCCTGCTCCTATTTCTTATGTTCTTATGTTCTTAAAGCTGGGACTGAATTTTGGAAGCCACAACATGCTGAAGGACTTTTGAGAGGAAAGGGAACCTGGAGATGATAGTTTGCAAAGAAGATGGGGTTAAGCATTGGCTTCTGAGGAGAGGGGTTTTGGTGAGAGATTTAAAAAAGAGAGGGACAAGACCTGAAGAGGCAGAACCATTAACAATATCTGATAACATGAAGAAGTTGGGTGGCCTGCAGTGTAGTGGTAATAGGGCTGAGGGAGCATAAGGTGTGTCTCAGAGACAAGATAAGCTCAGAAAGAGCATGAGGAGACATGGGAGAAAGACTAGAGAAAGATGTGAGTTCATGACTAGTGCAAGGCAGACTATTAAAGAGAATTTGGCTAGATGGGCCAGTGGAAGGGAGGAAGCTAGTGGAGATAGAGAAGACCATAAAACCATAAAATATAGGAGCAGAATTGGTCCATTTGGCCATTGAGTCTGCTCCACCATTCAATCATGGCTGATAAAGTTCTCAACCCCACTCTCTCACCTTTTCCTCGTAACCTTTGAGCCCCTTACCAACCAAGAACCTATCTATCTCTGTCTTAAATATACTCAATGACCCAGCCTCCACAGCCTTCTGTGGCAATGAATTCCATAAATTCAATACCCTCTGGCTGAAGAAATTCCTCCTCATCTCAATTCTAAAATATCATCCCTTTATTCTAAAGCTGTGTCCTCAGGTCCTAGTCTGTGTCTGTCTGTCTGCCTATCAAAGATGATCAGATAGTCACAACCTAGTTAAGTGTGGTGTTGTAGTGTTCTGAAACTGCCATACAAAATTGTATCAAAAAAGGGAGGCCACTAATAGAAGCAGAGAGTATAAAGATACTCTTGTAATAAAGGAGCTACGTTTGCTCATACATTTTGAATTCTGAACTGCTGCTTGCAACCACCTTCTGAAAGGAAATTAGGGATTGGTAATAAATATCGGCTTTGCCACCAATGTCCACATCATAAATGAATAAACAAAAGACATATCAATCTTGATCTAATTCAATGATGGAACTAGTTCAAGAAATGAATGGTCCATCCCTGCTGTTCAACTCAGTTTTAAATTCAACAAAATGGACAGCAGGGTTATCTGTGATATGCAGTGTTTGATATTGATCTCCATTGTGAGCCTATTTTTGTATTATCACCCCAAAATATCCATTTTGTGTTATCACCTCAGGGGAGATGGTGGTGTAATGCTGGACTGATAATCCAGAGGTTCAGGCTAATATTCAGAGAACATGGATTGAAATCCTATTATGACAGTGGTGGAATTCCAATTAGCAAATCTGCAATTATTAAGCTAGTCTCAGTAATCATAGAACCTATGGCACGGAGACAAGCCTTTGGCCCAAACTGGTCCATGCCGACCAAAACGCCCATCTAAGCTAACCCCATTTGCCTGCATTTGGCCCATATCACCCTAAACCTTTCCTATCCATATACCTGTCTAAATGCCTTTTAAATGTTGTCAATGTCCCTGCCTCAACCTCTTCCTCTGGCAGCTCATTCCACATACGTACCAGCCTCTGAGTAAAAAAGTTGCTCCTCAAGTTCCCATTAATTCTCTCCCCTCTTAACTTAAATCTATGTCCTCTAGTTCCTGATTCCCCAACCCTGGCAAAAAGACTGAGTGCATTCACCCTATCCATACCTCTCATGATCTTATACACCTCTATAAGATCACCCCTCAGTCTCCTATACGCCAAAGAAAAATGTCCTAGCATGTCCAATCTTTTCCTATAACTCAGTCCCTTGAGTCCTGGCAACGTCCTTGTGAATCTCTTCTGCCCCCTCTCCAGTGTAATAACATCTTTCCTATAGCAAAATAACCAAAACTGAACTCAATACTACAGGTCCGGCCTCATCAATATTCTGTACAACTGCAACATAACTTCCTAACTTCTATACTTGATGCCCTGACTGATGAGGCCAGCATGCCAAAACCTTCTTCGCTGCCCTATTTACCTGTTACTCCAACTTTAAAGAACCATACACCAGAACTCCAAGGTCCTTCAGTCCACGATGCTTCCTAAGGTCCTACCATTCACCGTGAAAATTCTACCTTGATTGATTTTCCAAAATGCAACACCTCACACTTTTCATTATTGAACCCCATTTGCCATTTCTTGACCCACTTCCTAGCTGATCAAGATCCTGCTGCAATTTTTGATAGCCTTCCGTACTGTCTACAATACCACCTGTTTTAGTCTCATCTGCAAACTTACTGATCATGCTTTGTACATTCTCATCCAAATTGTTGATATAGATAACAAACAGCAATAGGCCCAACACTGATCCCTGAGGCACACCACTAGTCACAGGCCTCCAGTCCGACGAGCATCTTTCCATCATTACTCTTTGTTTCCGACCATCAAGCCAAATATATATCCAAGTTGCCAGCTCCCTCTGGAGTCCATGATTTCTAATCTTCCAGAGCAGCCTACCATGTGGAACTTTATCAAAGGCCTTATTGAAATCCATATAGACGATGTCTACCACACTGCCCTCATTAACCTTCCTGGTCATTTCATCAAAGAACTTAAACAAATTTGTAAGGCACGATCTCCCATGCACAAAGCTGTGTTGACTACTTCTAAACAAATTCTGTTTTTCCAAATGCTTGTATATCTTTTTCCTCAGAATCCTCTCCAGTAACTTATTCACCACAGATGTTAGGCTTACCCATGTTCCCAGGTTTTACTTTGTAGTCCGTCTTAAATTAACATTTGCTACCCTCCAGTTTTCTGGTACCTCACATGGCTAACGATGACGCAAATATCTCAGCCAGGGCTCCCGCAATTTCTTCTCTAGCCTCACACATTGTTTTTGGACATACATGGTCAGGCCCAGGAGACTTATCCACCTTCATACATTTTAATTTATCCATCATTTCCACTACTGTAATGCGAACTGTCCCCAGTATATTGCCATTAACTTTCCCAGGTTCCCAAATCTTCATGTCTTTCTCCACTGTAAACACAGAGGAGTAATATTCATTGGGAATCTGCGATGACACACATACACACGTGTCCACTTTGGTCCTAATGATGAGCATGAAACTACCAGATTGTGGAAAAAACCCATCTGATTCACTAATTCACCTTTAGGGGAGGAAATTTGACATCCTGACCAGGGTTACGAAATTTGCTGATGACACGAAGATGCGTGGAAAAGCAAATTGCATGGAGGGTGTGGAAAGCCTGCAGAGAGATCTGGATAAGCTGAGCAAGTGGGCGAGGACCTGGCAGCTGGTGTATAATGTTAGTAAGTGTAAGGTTATCCACTTTGGTAGAAATAATAGTAGGAGGGATTGTTATTTAAAAGGCAAAAAGCTGCAGCATGCTACGGTGCAGAGGGACCTGGGGGTCCTTGTGCACGAATTGCAAAAACCCAGTTTGCTAGTGCAGCAGGTGATCAAGAAGGCGAATGGAATGTTGGCCTTTATAGCGAGGGGTATAGAATATAAAAGTAGGGAGGTCTTGCTGCAACTGTACCGGTTACTGGTGAGGCCGCAGCTGGAGTACTGTGTGCAGTTTTGGTCGCCGCACTTGCACAAGGATATATTGGCCTTGGAGGGAGTGCAGAGAAGGTTCACTAGGCTGATACCGGAGATGAGGGGGTTAGCCTATGAAGAGAGACTAAATAGACTGGGTCTGTACTCGTTGGAGTTTAGAAGGCTGAGGGGGGATCTTATAGAGACATATAAGATAATGAAGGGGATAGATTGGGTAGAGGTAGAGGGATTCTTCCTGCTTAGAAAGGATAGCGGGACTCGAGGGCACAGCCTCAAGATAAGTGGGGAGCAGTTTAGATCAGAGTTGAGGAGGAACTTCTTCACTCAAAGGGTGGTGAATCTCTGGAATTCTCTGCCCATTGAAGTGGTGGAGGCTACCTCGCTGAATATATTTAAGTCACGGGTAGATAGGTTTCTGATAGACAGGGGAATTAAGGGTTATGGGGAGAAAGCGGGAAAGTGGAACTGATCCACTTCAGATCAGCCATGATCTTATTGAATGGCGGGGCAGGCTGGAAGGGCGAGATGGCCTACCCCTGCTCCTATTTCTTATGTTCTTTTGTTCTTATGACCAAATCACACCTATATGCAATTCCAGACCCACAACAAAATGGTTGATTCTTAACTGCCCTCTGAAATGCGGATTAGCAAACCATTTGATTCACGGCAATTAGGGATGGGTAACAAATTCTTGCCTTGTCAGTAAAATCCACATCTCATTAAAAATAAAGAAAAATAATAATTTCCTGTCACAGGTACAGTTCAACTTCAAGCAAAAATTGAACATTCCAGGAAGTCAACTCTGCTTCCAAAAGTTCATATCTATAAATGTATAGGGTGAATATCGAACTTAAAATTCAACTGCTAAATAACATTTAAAAAAATATATTTCTTGTATTCGAACATCTCATTGTTTTGGCTTGCTTAATTAAGAAAGATGGGCTGGCAGTGCACAGCGCTTCCTAGTGTGTGTATCAAACGGTGCAGTGAGAGCCAGAAAAGAAACCCGCTTGTGAGTCAGGGATTTGATATTTCATGATATCGTAGTAGAGCTACTTCAGAGAATAAACAACACTTGT